>NC_089843.1:135022534-145022534 GCF_035609145.1 Eleutherodactylus coqui | reverse complement strand
TATTGGTGCCATGTCAAGGAATAATGCACAATACAAGTGATGTCACAGTGCAAGGATAATACACACAATGATGTCACAGCTTAAAAATAATAAGTGATTAGCAGTAGTCACAATTAAGGTCTAATTAATTGTATGAAGTTACATCACAGGAATTACTGGAACAACAATCTATTAGTGTAATAATATGCACAATGATGTCAAAGCACAGCGATAATGCACGTAGTGATGTCATAGCATGGCAGGCCTGGACTGGCAGTCTGCCTCAGCGGGCTGATTATTGGTTACCTGCTCTATAGTGGGCTGCTGTCGACAATTGAGAAACATGTAGAGTAGAGGTGCCATTGGCTACCTGCTCTACCATTTTCTGTCCCATGGGATAACAGGGCCTGCACACAGGATGTGAGAGTCCTGGTGCAGGCAGTGTGATTATGTCATTATATCGCACCACCTGTGCTAGGAAGGATATAGTAGAGAAAGATGCTTGTTGCTGGGGATAGACTGTTAGGTAAGTTGTTTTTTTTCCTCCCGGGAATTGAATGGCCACTATTAATGCTCAAGGGGAACTGAGAGGCCACAATTAAGGTATAGGGGCACAGAAGGGACACAATATTTAAGAGGGCATTAAGGGACACATTTTCTGTTTAAGGAGGCACATTTAGTGTTTAAGGGGGCACTGAAGGACAAAATTACTGTGTAAGGGGGCATGGAGAGACATTACAGTAAAACCTTTTCTTGGTAATCCGTCCGAAAGCAATCGGCTTTACCTGAAACCGCTGCTACTCGAGGTAATTATTTCCATTGGAATCAATGTAAATCCAATTAATTTTTTCTAAACATTCCAAAAAAAAACCACCAAACCACATTTAATGGAGAAAAAATATGGTTTTTAATACCAAAAACAATAACAATAATACATTAATATAAAACACTACTGTAAAGAATAAATTACCATTTAACATGTTACTGTGTGCTATCTGTGGTGTTTCATAGGACTGCAGGTGACATCTACTACATCATTTGCCTTCAGCGTTATAACTGTGTTCTCTGTGGTATTACATAGGACTGCAAGTCATATCATTATCTGTCCTCAGCGTTATCACTGTGTTCTCTGTGCTGTTACATAGAACTGCAGGTGACATCTGCTGTATACAGTACATCATCTGTCCTCAGTGTTATCACTGTGTTCACTGTGCTGTTACATAGGACTGTAGGTGACATTATTATCTGTCCTCAGAGTTCTTACTCTGTTCTCTGTGCAGTTACATAGGACTGCAGGGGACATCTGCTGTACTACAGTACATCATCTGTCCTCAACGTTATCACTGTGTTCTCTGTGCTGTTACATAGGACTGCAGGTGACATCTGCTTTACTACAGTACATCATCTGACCTCAGTGTTATCACTGTGTTCTCTGTCGTGTTACATAGAACTGCAGGTGACATCATTATCTGTCCTCAGCGTTATCAATGTGTTCTCTGTGCTATTACATTGGAGTGCAATTGTACTGTACTGTACTGTACTAGTGTATTACCCGTTGCCAATGATGGAGAAGGGTGGGTTGCATTAGCAGCAGGAGGAGGAGGAGACGCTGAGCAGGAGATCACTTGATAAGAGGCTTTATTACTTTATAAGGTGCACTGCTGTGGGTATTATCACTATGTGGGAGCACAAAAGGGGTATTAATACTAACCGAAACAGCACGGCTATCACAACATTAAATTATGTGAACAAAGAATAGGCATGACCAAGTCATGGCTATTCTCTGCGAATTTACACAGGCAGCTGCAGTGTCTTGCATTGCACTGACGCCACAGCCAGAAAATCCCTCGGCCACCAGAGCAATAAAGGGAATCCCCACGGGGAAGAAAGTCCCCATGGGGATTCCCTTCATCTCTGAGGAGATGCCTTTAAAATGACGTGGGGATGAAGGGAGTTCCCTTCACCTCTGCGGGGATGCCCTTCATTGTTCTAGCACTCCTCTCTGCTAAACTCCCTCCCTCTTCCTTTTTCTGCCAGCGGGGAGACAGTTTATCAGCGGGGGGCAGCTGTCATTGTTTAATAGCGCTCAGTGCTGCTAAATTCCCTCTCCTTCCCTCTGCCGACCGGGTCGCATAGTCTCCCATATGGAGCCGCCAGAGTTGTGCCGTCAAAAGATAGGATTTGTCAAATCTCAGCGTCAAAAAATTGTGCCTATGTCCCATCTTTTGACAGGCGATTTTTTTTTTAGGCGCATGAAAAAATCTTTCATCCAAAAGAACCCATAGGAAACCATAGGTTCTTTTAGATGCAATTTTTTAACGCACCTATGACATCCATGTGAAAGAGACCTAGGAGTGCTGTCATGGGTGTGGACAAGTAAAACTAAATTTGCTGCAGCAAGCGTAGTATGCTGCTATCTTTTGACAGTGGGGGCAATTATGTAAATGGACTGTTGGAGTTTGTGTGCCAGGGCTGCTTTTTAGTTCCAGTCTGGCCCTGTAGCATGGAGATAATTCACATCATGTTGCAGTGCAAGGAAGTAAACTCAAGGAAGTTACAGTCTTGGGATTATATAAGCAGTGAAGCTACAGCATAAGGGCTTAGTCACACGGGCGTTTATTGCCGCGATTTGCGCATGCGCATGCGTCCGGCGACTTTTTAAAACCATTGCTTTGCAATGGTATCGGACACATGAGCGCTTTTTATGCGCTCGTCCGATAAATTAGAGAACAGAAATCGCAGATCGCACCTATCTGCGATCTGCGATTCCTGTTCTCTTCTCTATATGCGCTCAACGGGGCCGGCGGCAGCAGCGCCGACCCCATTGAGAACATATAGAAGACAAATCATTCTTCTCTGCCACAGCTGGAACAGCTGTGGCAGAGAAGAACGATGTTTGCCCATTGAATTCAATGGAGTGGCAATACAGCCGCTCCATTGAAAGCAATGGGCTGCCGGCGTGCGCGGGGTTAATTGTCGGGAAGGGGTTAAATATATAACCCCTTACCTGCAATGCATCCTTAAATGTGAAAAAATAAAAAAAAAGGATGTTCTCACCTGCTCCCGGCAGCTGGAGATCCCGGCGGTCGGCCTGCAGTGGGTGTGAAGGAGGTGTGACTCAGGCTTGCCCCTGATTGGCTCAGCCTGAGCCAATCAGAGGCTGAGCTCAGTCACACCCATTCATGAATTCATGAATGGGTGTGACTGAGACTTGCTTCTGATTGGCTCAGCGCTGAGCCAATCAGGGGCAAGCCTGAGTCACACCTCCTTCACACCCACTGCAGGCCGACCGCCGGGATCTCCAGCTGCCGGGAGCAGGTGAGTACATCCTTTTTTTTTATTTTTTCACATTTAAGGATGCATTGCAGGTAAGGGGTTATATATTTAACCCCTTCCCGACAATTAACCCCGCGCACGCCCGCAGCGCTTGCATTCAATGGAGCCGCTGTATTGCCGGCTCTATTGAATGCAATGCGCTGGACAGCTCCGGCCCGTTTCTAATGAAACGCGGCTAGGAGCAGATTTTCGGGCGATTTTTGGGCCGATTTTTCGGCGCCGGTCACGCGATTTGCGCATGCGCATCCGTCATGCGATGCGCAAATCGCGTGAAAAAACGCCCGTGTGACTAAGGCCTAAGGGCTATTTCAGACGACCGAATATCGGCTCGGTTTTCACGCCGAGCCGAGATACGGTGTCCTTGTCTGCAGGGGGAGAAAGATGGAAGAGCCAGGAGCAGGAACTGAGCTCCTGCCCCCTCTCCACTATTTGCAATAGGAGGGGGCAAGATGGGGGCGGAGCTAAGTAGCGGCACTTAGCTCCTTCCATATCCCGCCCCTCCCATCGTCTAAATAAGCCCTAAGGCCTCCTGTCCACGGCATGCTCGGTTTTCTTCATTATATTCTATGCTTGTGGGAGATCGTGGATTGTGCTTTTTTTCTGTGTGAATGTACGCAGATGCACTACAGATTATCAACGCCAAAAAAATCCACAATCCCACCTCCCAGCCTTTTCTCCATCTTCCTAATTGATTTTAACTTTCAAATCCGCAGTAAATGCGCAAATGTATTTGCAGATGAATTGCGGGTCATAAACTCCCGTAGATATGAACGGAGCCCATCCGCTTGTGATCCGTGGTAAAATGGAACATGCTGCAATTTATTATCCACTTGTGGCATCCGCAAATCAAATAAAAACAATTCCGCAAAACTTAAGTGAAGTGCAGACGCCCAATGCTTCCCTATGGGTGGCTTGATTTGTGGATCTTACGCGGTGCCATGCACGGATTCCGCAAATCAAATCTGCCCACGGACATTGGGCCTAAGACTACTGCACACAGTAATATCACAGTATAAGAATAAAGCACATGAGTATACAGTATTATAGCACATGAAAAATACACACAAAAGTTTCACTGTTCAAATGGTAACATCGCAGCACAGGAAAAAATGTTGCGACGATTCAGGCTAAATGTACACAAAAATATCCATATACAGGAATAATGTAGCAATATCAGAGCACAAAGTTATATCACAGCAAATGGATAATGTGCACAGCAGAGTTCCAAAGCAAAACTTTGAATAGGGGCTCATGCCCTATTATTAAACTACTAACAACTATTTGTCCATTAGTATGCATGTATGTGTGTGCTTCTCATGCTCTGCCCCTGGTGACGTCATCGCTCTGCCCCCGGTGATGTCATCGCAGTTCCTACAACATATATAAAACACAGAGCCTCACCAATAGAAGAACAACAAAATTAGGGCTCTTGGAAGAGGAGAACAAAAATAACAAAATGAGAATACAACTAAGCTGCTATTATCTCAGCCACAACTTAGCAGTCATGACAGAAAACACCGACCTACCAGCACCACAGAGATCCGGTGGGCTGAAGGACCTGTGCTGACATCACTGCTGTTGGAGGAGCCATTGTGCAGTTTGGTAGAAAGTACTGTATACTGGATAGGCTGACAGCAGCCACCAGGACCTGTGATGATGTCACCATCATGTGATCACATGTGTCGGTGGAGTCAGGGATCACATGACCGGGGCTAATCACTGTATCCAGGTGTCTGCTGTGCTGGTGATGTGTGGAAATTAGGATGAATGTTGATGTAGCAGAGCTGTGTGTATGATGTGTGAGGACAGGATGCATGTAGTAGAGCTGTGTGTGTAATGTGTGGAAATCAACATGCATGTAGTAGAGCTGTGTGTGTAATGTGTGGGAATCAGGATGGATGTGGTAGAGCTGTGTGTGTAATGTGCTGTGTGTGTAATGTGCTGTGTATGTGGGAATCAGGATGGATGTAGTAGAGCTGTGTGTGTAATGTGATGTGTATGTAATTTGTGTGAATCAGGATGCATGTAGCAGAGCTGTTTGTGTAATGTGTTGTGTGTGCAATGTGTGTGAATCAGGATGAATGTAGTAGAGCTATGTGTGTAATGAGCTGCGTGTGTAATGTGCTGTGTGTGAATCAGGATGCATGTAGCAGAGCTGTGTGTGTAATGTGTTGGAATCAGGATGGATGTAGTAGAGCTGTATGTGTAATGTGTGGGGTCAGGATGGATGTAGTAGAGCTGTGTGTGTAATGTGTCGGGTCAGGATGGATGTAGTACAACTGTGTGTGTAAAGTCTGGCCATCAGCATGGATGTAGTAAAGCTGTGTGTGTGTAATGTGTGGGAATCAGGATGCATGTAGTAGAGCTGTGTGTGATGTGTAGGAATCAGCATGATGTAGTAGAGCTGTGTGTGTTATGTGTGGGGGTTACCATGGATGTAGTACAGCTGTGTGTGTAATGTCTGCGCATCAACATGAATGTAACGCAGCTGTGTGTGTGATGTCTGGAAATCAGGATGGATGTAGTAGAGCTGTGTGATGTGTGGCGTCAAGATGGATGTAGTACAGCTGTGCGTGTAATGTGTGGGAATCAGGATGCATGTAGTAGAGCTGTGTGTGATGTGTGGGGATCATATACAACCATATACTCCTCTAAGGGATCTTTCACACAGGCAGACTATTTCCGACTGGGCCGCAGCATGATGTGCCAATGCGGAATTAAATGCAGATTTTTGTGCAGATTTGCAGGCTGATTTAAGCCACTTTTTTTTCTCAGTGTGTGGTGCCACCATTACTCCTCGGCAGCAGCCCCGCTGTCTTGGGGTCATATTTGATCCTGACCTAGTCTTCAATTCAGTAACTTGCTCCTGTTATCTTTTCTGTTGCGTTTTGATGAGGAATTTGGTGCAGATTTTCAGTTGCGGACAATCAGCGCCATTTTCCTTCATGTGGGAACACACCCTGCGTGGTTTTATTTAGGTATATGACAATACAAGTTTAGCAGCACTGAGCAGCCTTCAACTAAATATGGAACTGAAACCATGTATATGGACAACAGAATAGACTGAATCAAGCCATTGTTTGCATGCATTTTAGCATGGTCACAGGTCATTTTGGGCTGTACATGTCAGGCAAGCACTAATTATCTAAAACATTAATATTCATAAGTGTGATTAGGGTTTCCGGACAAGAAGTTGGTGCCAAGGACATTCTCCATGTAGTGCCAGGGGCTTGACAGTGACCACTGAACCCTGACCAGGGGTAAGGTTTTGAACTGGCAATTAGAGAAAATCAATAGAAAATTAAAGCAGCGAAGAAGATTACAGTAAAAGGATTGAAGAATAATTCAAATACAAATTTAATATCATTCGAAAATTAATGTAATTTACTGTTACTATTAGTACACGGTAATTTTACAGAGCCATGCAATATACACTGAATGCAAATATATCCTGGATGCAATCAGCAGCACAACAGTCTTTTATAGGTAAACACTCATGAAAGAATTGTTCATGGCCCTGAAATTAGGGCCAGTGATACACTGAAGCAGGGAATTGAAAAATTCACCATCACGTTGGGGAGGACAGTGACAACCTCTCTCATTTATGGTTTGGAGATGTAGTTGTCGGCTCCACTAATTCTTGCTTATTGCTCACTCCTTTCAAAACAGAGGATTTATTAGAAGAGTTACTGCTGCTGAGAGCTACTTAAGAACTCTTTCACAAGAGCGTATATGAGTCGCGTTTTCACCGCTGGCCGATATATGCTGCCCATCTGATGCATTGGTTTCCAATGCATGTGTTCAGGTGGGCAATTCTCCGCTGCATAAAAGCACCCAGCAGGCCAAGATAGTGCATATGGTGCGCATTCCAGCCAGGCGCTTTTACGTTGGCTGGAAAAGATAGTTCTGGAACTATCTTTTCCGGTAGGAATACGGCCGCTGCCATAGACTCCTATGGTTCATAATTTACAGGAATAAAAGAGTTAGGAATTGGAGCAAACCAATGTGGCTCAATGAAAATGTAAAGGGGGCAATGAACAACAAAAAGAAAATGTTTGAACTACTAAAACAAAAAGGCAGCATTAAAAAGCTATAACAGTGTTTCCCAATCTCCAGTCCTCATGACCCCCACAAGTCATGTTTTCAGGATATCCCATGGTAAGATCACCTGTGGCAATGTCTAAGGCACCGACGATAATTGCATCACCTGTGCAATACTGAGGAAATCCAGAAAATATGATCTGTTGGGGGTCTCTGAGGACTGGAGTTGGGAAACACTGAGCTACAAGGAGAAAAATAAATTATGTAAAAAACAAATAAAAGCAGCAAAGTTGGAGACAGAGAGAGTCTCATTGCCAAAGAGAGTAAAACTAACTAATCAGTTCTTCAACTATATAAATAGAAAAAAGATTAAAACTGAGAGCTTTGACCCTTAAAAAGTAATGAAGGAAAAATTGTAGAGAGTGATGAGGAGAAAGCAAATCTGTTAAATAGTTTTTTGCCAGTGTATTCACTCAGAATAATGAAATGTTAGGGGAAATGCAGAGTGATAAAGTAAACTCTCCTTTAAATCTCACCAGTCTAAGACTGGCTGCACACAACTGGGTTGGATTCCGCACGCAGGATCCCACAGCCGAATTTGGCTGTGACCCCGGCCGGTGACCCCAGCGTACCTACAAAATCTGTAATGTAAATGACCGCAGAGGTTTGCAGGCTGTCATGTGCAGTACAGATTTTTTAAAATATTTTTATTTTCCGCACTGTTGCTAGGCGATGACGCAGGTACCCACGGCCCATTTAGAATGTTAATTGAAGTCAATGGAAGCCGTCTGCGTGGAGTCCACAGCAAAATAAAACATCCTGTGATTTTTCCTCCGCTTGCAGAATACGCAGTTCATATCCTCGAATGTGAAGGATAAAGCAAAAGTACATACCTTTCAATGCGTGCAATTTGCTGCGGATCCTCCGTGCATCTAAACACTCATAAAAGAATTGTTCATGAAATTATGGCCAGTGATACACTGAAGCAGGCAATGACCGGAGCTTGAAAGATCACAGTCATATTGGGAAGGAAAGTGACAACCTCTCTCATTTATGATTTGGAATTATAGTTAACAGCTGCACTAATTCTTGCTTGTTTCAACTTCAGTGAAAATGGGACAATCCCTAAAAGGGGTAGTCCCATGAAAAATATTGTTTATAATTAAATACAGACACTAATTCTAAACATTGTTTTGTATTTACACTAATTTAACCCTTTCCAATCCAATTTTGGATTCAGGGTTTCCTAAAAGGCTTTCTCTTTTTGATGTTATACAACATTGCCATCTACTGGCTAAAGTCAGTGTGTGTGCGCCAGAGAGGCTCCAACAGCAGAGTGGCTTGCAATAGACGGTAAGAATACCCTGTCAGACGTTTTCTGACATTGGAGCTGTACAAGCTTCAATCAGAATGTAAGAAGACGTCAGACTGTGAATTTGGAAAGGGTTAAAAAACTGTTTCTATCTCCCGATATTCCAAGACTAATGCTAGGATAGTGCAACTTGCTGCTTCTATTCTGTGTCCACCGCAGTCATTCTTTTACATGCTTAGTCTTATTGGTCTCTCAGCTCCACTGGGTTTGTGGAGGGATCCCTGCTTAGATAAGCGGCTGCTTCTGAAGTGGCTGGGTCTTCTCTGTATGTCAGAAGAGATGAAGAAGTGATAAGAGAGTGAGACAGCCTTACAAAAGAGAAGCAAGACTGACCATGTGTGACCACCTTGGAACATTTACTGAGGTGGACTGGACACAGAATGGCACTTCAATAGAAACAGCAGGTGGCGCTGTTCTAACATTAGTCATGGAATATATGGGCATAGAAACAATTTTTTTCAATAAGTGTAAATACAGAAGATGTTTATCATTATAAGCTGGGTTTATTTTTCATTAGAGAACCCCTTTAAACAAAAATATATCATAAAAAAGTTATTCTAAGTTTTAACCAATCTAATGCCTTTTACTACTTTGTTTAAACATTTTGACACCGCTATTTTGACGGAATTAAAGTTAGCGATTACCATGCCCATCAGGGCTGTCTTCCAGCTCTCTAAAGACATTGAATAGTTTGTACATATTCGTTGTTATGCAGAATTACATTTCTCTCCCTACATCTCTTGCTGTGCCTCTATAAGTGTCACAGTGGTTCTCATTATCATCAGTAAGCATCAATGCCTGCAATCTATGGGGGTCTTCTTCTAATATCACATTTCATATTACTTCACAAGGTCTGTATAAGCTATGGAGGTACCAGGACCCTGGACCAAATCCATCATTCTGATAAATGTTAGCAAATTCCTTAATTGCATTCTTTTCTTCTGAAATCATTGACTCTATTTCAAGCAGACTTAGTGAAATCATCATTTGTTTTAATAGCAGTCGGTTATAACTTCCTATACCATGATGCAATTCAGTGGCTTACTGCTTGCAGAAAAAATAGGCACCATTTCTACAGTCTTAGACAGTCGGCCCTCGGGGGAGAACACCCCCACCCATCTCCCATGGCTTAGCTACCAAGCAACACAGCTCTACTTGCCAAATGCTACCATTTCCTTTTCATCATATTCAGAGCTCAAGACTGGCATTTAGTGCAGAGAAATTGCTGCTATTATGTGAATTAACTTCCTCTAGAAGTAACTTATTAACCTTAGTTATGTTACTTTGTGATTACAATTACTAAATGCCAAAGGCACGGAAAACCCTCGGCTTCTAAAAAGCATAATGCATGCAACATAATTGCTGCAATTTTGTGCCTTGCCAAAGCTGATTGTGTATCCAGTTGTAAGTCTCCCCAAAGAGTTTACACCCAGTGACAAAAAAAAAATCCTTTTCTGTAAACAATCAATGTCGATGTTAGATTAGATACAGCAATGTGATACAAGATGTATTCATCTCTTCTGTTTCTCGCAGAACTATAACCAATAAATCAGCCGGTCTGCCCTACAGCCATGCAAATCGCTGTGGTCAGAAGTGATTGCATATGCACTTTGCATTTGGTGGGCGCACATAATTGTATCAGATGCTCATAAGATGTTTGTTACTGTTCACAGCAATAAGTTATAATGTTGATCGCATAAAAATAAATCAAAGTAATTATATTAATTAATTAGTCTAATAAGTCCAGAGATGTAAAACAACTAATAAAAAAATCTTTAAAGCTCTTTGTACTGTAAGAAACTCTCCAGGGGGTAACTAGCAAGATAAATCCTCTTACTATTTATTTTCCAATATAACATTTTCAATAGCTTTGTACACAGAATGTATTGAAGCTCCCTATGACCCACACGGACACATGGATGCACATACAATGCGGGTGGAGGCTGTTTCTTACAGCCGACACCAGCCTGCAACAGCTCTGTTAAGCTGCACTGCACATCAGAGCTGCTAACCAATTGACAGCGGTATTTAAAGAGTTAACAGCTCCGTTGAGTAGCTTAGCTTATCGGAGTTGTTACAGGCGGGTGTTGGCTGTAAAAAACAGCCTGCACCTCACTCTCGGGGGTCCCACCCCCGAGATAAGATCACGGGTTGCTGTGCGAATGCCATGGCAGCCGGAGGCCTTCTGAAAGGCCCCAGAGCTGCCTATGCAGAGTGTCCATCAAGCCGTGCCTATGGCACCGCTTGATAGAATGGCTGTCTGATCCCTGTACAGTAGGATGTAATGTTATAGCATTACATCATACTGCAGGACAATTATGTTCGTATGTAGCGAAGTTCATAACTTGAACATTTCGCAAGTAGAGGAGCATCTGTATATGTGCGCTTCTGGATATACTGTATGCCGTACTAGTGCAATAAGCGCATTCAGCATTAAAAAAAGCTATTAACACTTTTTTAGGGATTTTACCCATGTGGTGATTTAACTGTCCTATTTTTTTCCACCAGCTACCAAAATTATTTTTGCTGTGTTTTTTTTCTGTGATATATAGGGTTGTTTTTTAATATCTTTTTTACTGACTTTTCTCCCTGTTTTTTAATTTTATTGGGGGTAAAGAGCTACAAAAAATGATTTTTTTAACATTTATATATATATATTTTTTAATTAATATATTGACACTAAAATAAAGTATAGTAATGGGTTCCTCTATTTGTTTCGGACGTTTTGATATATAGTATGTATGGTTTTGGATTACAGGACTTATACGGCGACAGTTTTGGTTGGCGTCGACTTTGGGTTATTTTCTTTCTTATGTATATGTTGTTGTTTTATTCTGGAATTTCGATTACTTGTGTATGTAATTATTTTTTTTACTATCTATGTCCCCCATGACGTCATATAAGACCTCTGGGGGACATGCACATGATTTTTTTTTTCATTTGACACTTTCCCACTGTAGCTGGGGCATCCATAGCAGCCTCGGTTACAGGGAAAAACATCCCCTGTTGTGACAATAGTCACTGGCAGAGCTGATCAGGGTCTGTTACGACCCTGCAGCTCTACTGTAGCAGGGAATCCCGGGGGTCATGTGACTGCTGGCTCGTGTAGTGGAAGTTATACTTCCACTTTCACTTTTTAGTACGTAGCGCTCATTAAGCGCTCTGTACTCTGGAAAGGAGAGGGCAGAAAGGCACCCTTCCTGGCTTCTCCTCTGGGTTATCACCTGTGACTAACACCCGACAGCTGACCTGCTTCTGATTTATTGCAGAAGCAGAAGCTTTAAATCCCCACCATATTTTTACTATAGGCTGGGTTTAAAGTCCAGGACAAAGCGCCGTACATTTACTGTGCTTGGTTCTTAATTTGTTAAAGTAACATCTGGTCACAGCATTTCTGAGAAAAAACAGAGTGAAAATGCTCTGCAATTTCCATTACAGAACTCAGCAATTTCTTGCAGTCCCATGGAAATGAGTGGAGCAGCAGCATACAAGCCAGGCTGCAGCTCCATTCATATGGGGGACATGGTCAGATTCCAATTAGTGGCTGGACCCAACAATCAGACACTTATCTCCTATTCACATAAGGGATAGGAGTAAACTTTGTACAATCCCTTTAAATTGTGCGTTTGCAGCTAGATTGAAATCTAATCTTAGGGGTGTGACTAACTCCAACGGAAGCTGACACTTTGCTCCTGTGGGCATAACTCTGTGTACATCCATATGCTGCCTCCTCATGGCACAGAATCACTATAAATTCTCCTCTAGAAACAATATACCTGTAATCAAAATCAATCTTCCTTGCAAATTAGTTTTATATGGCAAATTTACAACTTTCGGGCTTATTTAGACGACCGTATATCAGCTCGGTTTTCACGCCGAGCCGATATACGGTGTCCTTGTCTGCAGGGGGGGAGGATGGAAAAGCCAGTAGCAGGAACTGAGCTCCCGCCCCTTCCCCGCCCCTCGCCACTATTTGCAATGGGAGGGGCAGGACAGAGGCGGAGCTAAGTGCCGATACTGAGCTCCACCCCATCTCGCCCACTCCTATTGCAAATTGTGGCAAGGGGCGGAGAGGGGGCTGGAGCTCAGTTCCTGCTCCTGGCTCTTCCATCCCCCCCCCCTGCAGACAAGGACACCGTATATCGGCCGGGCGTGAAAACCGAGCTGATATACGGTCGTCTGAATAAGCCCTTCAGCTGTTTGCAAAAACGTTATCAAACAAGAACAATTTAAATAGCTCAATGTAACTAATATAACAAGTTGTTTCTCCAAAGTCAAAATGCCATTTTACATGTCTACTGCAGTCTCAGAATTATTTAAGCCCCTGAACAGAATCCTCATAACAGCACATTTGCAAATTAAGTGCTGTCTCAAGCATTCCTGATGCAACTAATCAAGGGCTTCATTAGTTGCTTCAGGTGTGCTTAATATAAAACACATCAAATACCTGGACTGGCTAGGGTTTTATTGACTGTGATGTTTGATTGCATGTTAGTAATATATAGTAGCTAAGTCAAGAGAGTGTACCAAAAAGTTAAAAGAAGAGATCATTGTCTGGCAAACCACTTGTTATATTAGATGTGTTGAGCTATTTAACCCCTTCCTGCTGCAGGGTGTATATTGACATCCTGCAGCACTGGGGTATGTATGAAGAGAGATTGCGAGGCGACCTCTCTTCATACAGGATGGGCGTCAGCTGTTTATTACAGCTGACACCCACGAGCAATAGCTGCAATCAGCCGCGCGGCCGATCGCGGCTATCAACCTTTTAAATGCCGCTGTCAATTCTGACAGTGGCATTTAAATCCCCCAAACATACAGCCCCCCCCCCTGTAATGAGATCGCAGGGAGATGTGCGGGTGTCATGGCTGCTGGGGGCCTTCTCAAAGGCCCCAGGGCTGTCTTAGCAGACTGCCCATCAAGCCATCCCCGTGGGGTGGCTTCATAGACTGCCTGCAGATTGCAGTATGATGTAATGCTATAGCATTATATCATACTGCAGGAGTGATCAAAGCATCGCATCATGTGGTCCCCTAGGGGAAAAAAAGTAAAAATAAGATGAATAAAGTTTTACCAATTGGGAAAAAAAAAAGAATTACAAGTTTAAATCCCCCCCTTTTACCATATCTATAATAAAAAATCTAAATCATAGAGCAAAAATACATATTTGGTATAGTCCGTAAAAGTCAGATCTATCAAAGTGATGCATTATTTACTGCGTACAGTGAACGTTGACCCAAAAAAGAAAAATAAAGAATGCCAGTAATGCACTTTTTCTGTCACCCTGTCTCCCAGAAAAAAAGAAATAAAAATCGATCAAAAAGTCCTATAAATATCACAATGGTACTAATGTAAACTAGGATGTCTCAAAAAATGAGCACTCGCACAACTGCGTCAATGGAAAAATAAAAAAGTTATTGCGTGCAGAAGATATATATAGAAAAACAAAATGTCTTTAAAAAAAATAAAAGTAATGCAGCAAAAAAAAAAAAACTATACAAGTTTGGTATCGTAGTAATTGTACTGACCCATAGAATAAAGTTATCATCTCAGTTTTTTCGCAGTTTGTGCGCTCTAGAAACAAGAGGCACAGAAAGATGTTGAAATGTCATTTTTTTTTCATTTTACTCTACTCGTCCCGCAAAAAACAAGCCTCATACAGCTTCGTAGATGGATAAATAAAGGAGTTTCGATTTTTTAAAGGGGGGGAGGAAAAAAGGAAAATGGAAAAAAAAAGGGCAGCGTCAAAAAATCATACTCACCCGTGCCTTACGGGGCTGGTCACCGGGAACCTGCTGGTCTTCTATTCTCCCTCCGGCAGCTGTCTGATTGCAGAGCCCCTGTTCCATCCACTGCCAGATGGCAAGTCCTGCAGCCCAGATCAAGTGACTCGTCGCCCACTAATTGGCCTGGCCGCATCTAACCTCTGCTGTCCCCGGAGAGTCGATGGCGAGTACGCATACGTCCTCCTTCCCGGTGCGCTTACGCACTCGCCGCCAACTCTCTGTGGACGCCAAAGGTTAGATGCGGCCAGGTTGGTGAGAGTGCACATGTGCGCGCAGGAGTCGCTAGGAGATGACCCCTCACACGGCACCTAAATAAAGGAGGGACCAAGTACAACGGGATTAGGTGAGTATGCTTTGTTTTTTTAACTTTTCTCTTTCCACAAGTTAGACTTAGGGCTTCTTCAGATGACTGCCCCCTCTCCTCTCCTCGGCGCTATTTGCCATTGGAGGGGGCAGAGCTAAGTCCAGGAACTTAGCTCTGCCCCGTCCCACCCCCTCCCATGGCAAATAGTGCCGAGGGGTGGAGAGGGGGCAGGAGCTCAGTGCATTGCTCCCAGCTTTTCCATCCTCCTCCCCTTGCAGAGAGGGACACCGTATATCGGCCAGGCGTGAAAACCCAGCCGATATACGGTCGTCTGAATAAGCCGTTAAAGGGATGCCTAAACAGGATGCAGGTGAGTATAATTTTTTTTATTTTGCTGACAGAACGCCTTTAAGGGGTTAAATTGTTGTTGTTTGAAAAATTGGTAAATAAACTTAATTTGCAATGGAGATTGAATAATTTTGATTACTATTATAATCAAAATTAGTCTACTAGACAGGTGTGTTTTTAGAAGGTGGAGCAATCAAGACTAGTTTTATTGTAATGGTATCATGATGTGGGGATACTTCACTAAGCATGTAATGACAAAATGAAAAGTAAATCAAGAAAATATAAGTAAATACTGAAGAAAACCTGCTGTACTGTACAAGAGAACTGGAATTTAATTATTTCTTTTTTTCAGCAAGGCAACTTCTTATACAAAGTGTTTACTCAAAAGCGGCTGAGCTGCAATATCACATACAGCCACACCCCCACCTCAAAAAGACTTTTTGTTTCCAATTTCAGACAACGCATTTAGGGCTTCCATTACGCATATTTTAGGGAATTTTGAGGCTTATGGAAAAAAACACGATTTTCATGTGTTTTTACAAGCTTGTTTTGGGCTGCCTCTTTTTTTAATCATACATGCATTTTGACATACATTTTTCTCATGCATTCTTTAGGTCTGTGGAAAAATACCTGGAAAAATATCACAGAGCATGCTGCACTAAAAAGAAAAAAAACTAAAGTGCACCATATGTGAAGAAAACAGCCACAAACAAAAAAAGCATTTTTTCAGCATGCCTTATATTCCAATATTAGCTCTCAGCAGAGATTTGGCTAAAGTATTTTGCAAAAAAAAAATCCGCTGGATAAAACACCAGGAAAAATGCAAAAACATGCAGTGTTTTTTCCTAAAAAATACTGACTTTTAACAGGATCTACAAGCAATCTAATATGCATGCGCATCAAGCCCCCAACGGCAAATACTGTGTGTTTTGGGACTTTATCTGTGGCACATCAGGTCATGTATGTTTTGTTAGTTGTTGGAGATGAACAAGCGTACTCGCTAAGGCAAACTACTCGAGCGAGTAGTGCCTTATGTGAGTACCTGTCTGCTCGTCTCAAAAGATTTGGGTGCCGGGGGAGGGGGGGGGGGGGCATTCTACACTATCTGTTAAGGGTTGCATAATGCACAACCTGATCAGGTGAGTGTGTCTGCAGCTTCTATGCATTATAATCTATATAATCTAATTCTGCGAATGAGGCATTTTCTATGTATTTTTTCTGTATATCTTAGAGTAGAATGACAACATAGCCAATAAATCTGATATTTCTTTTTTTTCTAGAGATTAGGCTAGTCTAAGCCTAAATATTGAATGAAAATAGCATACAGATTGTTTATTGTGATTCTTAATTTATAGTTGTTTCAATAATTGCCATTATTCACTTACAGAATTAAAACATGTATAATATTCATTTTTATACCATAAACTTATTTGCAATTACATAATATTCTGCTATACACTCACACAACACCATCCTACAGTATTTGTAAGTATGTGCTGAATGTAGCCATTATAAATTAGGGTCTAAATTTAAGGGTCTAATCTGAAGTCTAAATTAATTTAAGTGTCTAATCTGCGTTTTGAATTTATTTGTGTTGCTATACAGGAAATAATTGTAGATGTGGAGGCCAAACATGTCTCAGCAGAAAACTGCTGTTATCAGAAGAAGTTGTCAAAGCAGTCTGGGCTAAATGGAAAAGAAAAGGAATGAGAATGTCTACAATGGGATGAGACGTCACCTGTGAGCTACTATACCACATCTGGTACAAGTGGCTTGGCACAACTGGAGGTGACAAGTACGGAGAAATATAAAGTAACCAGTAACAGGTGGTAGAGATCTTCTCAAACTAACCAGGATACCAAAATAAGGAATGGTTGAGTACAGAAAATAATACAGATAGGTTGATCAGAACTGCCCGAACTGGGCCAGTTCCTTAAGCAGATCCCCCACCCCAAAAAGGGCAACTCCACTACGGGAGAAGACTTGACACCTGATCAAGACTAAGTGGCAACTACTATACTAACAGTGACCTCTGAACCTAAATAAACTAGAAGCACTAAGCTAACTGAAACTCTAATGCTAGAAAAGCAGAGAAATTTAATATAATAAACCCTGGCATAGCATGTGGCCAGCATACAATGCAGGCGCCCTTTGAACTAAGGGGCTGGTTTATATACCTTACAGTTATAACTTATAGGTTGGCTGGGTTGTCTTTTAACGCCGTCTGCTTATCAGCACTGGTACCATATTGGAGGTGTTACTGCCTTGGTGTCCAGTGCTAAATGACAGCATAAAAGCCCTTTCCGGAGCATTACTAGTCCGGGGTGACGTGCTGATGTCACCCTAAAACCATCCGGAAACCTGAAAGTTATGGCGCTGTCAGTGCCATTACACTCTAGTTTTTTAATTGGACTGTCACCACTCCTGACATATCTGTTATAGTAAATACTTCTTTCACCGCTCAGGCCCCCGGGCCAATAAGCTGATCAGGCGCCCACTGTCAGCACCACAACACGAAGGGACGGAGACAAAGCAAATGCTCCGACTCCTGTGTAGTGTCCGGGACTGATACTTGCAGACACAGCTGTCATTAATTTGTATTTTATGAATACTAAAGTATTGACTAAATATGTCTCAAGACCTGATAGGTCATCTTTAAGTGAAAGTATTAAAGTGTAACTGCTTTCCAAATACTTTCGACATGTCATAGGGACATGTCAAACATTTCTGATCACTGGTCATTGCTGTGACCCCACCGATTGTTAGAACAAAGCAGCTGAAGTGCCCATCCGAACACTAGCTGAAGATGGCCTCGGACCTTAGCGATCAAAATTTTTGACTTGTCCCTATAAAAGTTTCTAAAAAAGTTTCTAAAAAAGCAAGTACCAGAAAACATTCTGCAAATAAAAATCTGAACACATGCTCATGATTAGTCCATTAGTCAAGGTCCTTAAGTGGAATCTTAATTCTAGACCCACACATAGAGCATTTTACTACTGTATTATATATCGCCTTGTTTCTGTGTAGACAACTATGATTTCCAGCTTCATCAGGACATTATTTAGTCTAGCAGAATGCCTACATTTCCACAATGTCATCTCAGAACAAAGAAATACTGATTGAGAGCTTTGTTGGAAAAACTACTTTTTTTAATTTAACCATTTACCTGCTACGGGTGCCATTCAAATATCTCCTTGTTTATTCTGAAACCCCTCCTGCCGTGGAAAAAAGATTGTAAAAAAATTCTCCAGTTAGTAGCTAGAGGCTGGATTTTGTTACCGTTTTAATTGAGGTTCTATTAGCTGATTATTTCCTGACTTTTCTCTAATTATTCAATACAAACTTAAACTCTCAGAAAGACTCCCATTGCTAATCATCATTTCCTGTCCCTGCATCATCTTTGCCTGCTTTAGAGCTTGATATGCTTCCAAGTCATGTACAGAGAAGAAGGGCCATCACTGAATGCATTCAATCTTCCGTTGACCAAAATAATTAGACCACTGTGTAGTTCCAGCCATGAAACGGTTCTTACTATAAAAGAAGTAAAGTAGCAGTGCCAAAGTAATTTAATGGTGAAAGCCTAAGATATGGATTCATTGTTTTTGACCTTTACATTGCACTGAATACTAAATAACCGAGACACAGATGTGGCTCTTTATTACTTAACCTCTCATTCCACATACAAAAATATTCACTCAACCTAATTGTGAGTTGTTGTATAGTCTATGTAATGTATCAAATAAATAATAAGAAATCGTTTTATGGCAAGGACATGGTACCATTGAACAAAGGCTTAGATACACATTTTGTCTCTGAATACTAATATCAAAAGGCCAACTGCTTCTCTAAAGACAGATGCCACTTTGGTCCAACTCTAGAAGTTGTGAGCGTTCACAATAAATTGCTATCCCCAGGGGAAGTTTCATTGGCCCATACATCTTACTTAATCGTTCTTCAGTCTTCACTTTGGTTCATAGAGGAGATTCCAGGAAGGAAGTCCTTCTTTACTATATCTCTATGCTCAGAATAGGACATATTGTCTTGATGAGACAACCTGTTAAATAAAGGACACAATATACAGTACCGTGAAAAAGTCTTAGGCAGGTGTGGAAAAAAATGTTGTTAGGTGCACTGTTGAGACACAATCTTCTGCTTCTGTGTCTGGCAAATATGGGCGTCGTCCCATTTCTCTCTGATCCCTGAGCTTATATTCACTCTCTTTCAGCACTCCTAGGGTTAATAGCTTCAGGCCTCCTGTTTAGCTGATGCACCTTTTCCAATCACCACCCTATATAGCTGCCCTGGGCCTTTCAGACCTTGCTGCAGTGTTGATGAGAGTTTGTTCCCTTCACTTCATGTCCAGCCACTGCTTTGGCAGTTACCTTGCTACCTTGCGTTCTGCTTGTGCTCTGTGTTCTTCGTTCGTGTACTCTGTAGTCTGTTGTTCCCGTTGTCCGCTTCTCTGTTTATCCTTGTCCGCTTCTTCCTCCTTTGTTTCTTGACTCCCTGGTGTTGTTCTATCTTTGCCTCATAGGTGTTCTGACCCGCCAGGGTATGTCAGTGCCTAGAGGAAGAGCGCGGGGTCGTCCTTATCGGGATGAGTGCTCCGCTTGTAGGCAGGGGTCTCCCTCTCCTGGTTATCAGTTCAAGGCAAGATGCTTCCACAGTTTCCATCTATATACGGGGCTGTTCATCTGGTATCTTACCTCCCACTCTGGGGTTGGCTGTCAGCCATGCTGGATCAGATCTTCACCTACCCAGTAGGTTGACACAGTGGTTCCACATCCACAGTCCTTACAAGTGTTAATAGTTTTTTGGTCAATCAACAAAATGCAAAGTTAATGAACAAAGGAGAAATGTAAATCAAATCAATATTTGGTGTGACCTCTCTTTACCTTCAAAACACCATCAATTCTTCTAAGTACACTTGCACACAGTTTTTGATGCAACTCGGAAGAGAGTTTTTTTTGAAACATCTTGGAGAATTAACCACAGATCTTCTATGGATGTAGCTTTCTCATATCCTTTTGTCTCTTAATGTAATCCCAGACAGACTGGATGATGTTGAGATCAGGGCTCTCTGAGGCCATATCATCACTTCCAGGACTCCCTTTTCTTCTTTACGCTGAAGATAGTTATTAACCATGGTGTGATACCAGTTTCAAATTGCAGAACTGCAATGAACAAGGCTGGGGTCAAATAGACTCAATGGTATCAGATGAGGGTTAATGACATTGGCTTCATGTTTGGGGTTGTTGTCCTGCTGCAGAATAAACTTAGAGTCAATTAGATGTCTTCTATTTTTTTTTAATTCTTATTTTGCAGCATTTTTGTCACACCTGCCTAAAACTTATTTCATGCATAGGTAGATATAAGTTTTACGTTACATTGTCCTGTTTCTTGGAAAGTTACTGTAGGCAACAATAAATATAGCCACAATTGCATCTCCCATAGGGCCAATGTCCAAGGTTCCTCAATGACTAATCTGCCAAGTTATGCTGTACATCAGTTGATCGCTGTAGTTCAGAGGTCTAAGAAAGTTGTGAGACAAACTTTTTGGGAGATGTATTGGGGTCCATAATTGTTGGTTCTCAATATTCTCAAAAACAGGACAATTTTCAAGCATTTTCATGTTTTAATTTTAGGTAGAAAATACTCTGCAATGTTTAAATTAAGTAATACATGCATTTCACAGTATAGCGGAGTAGTCCTTGGATCTCAGTAAAATGTCTTCATTCACTATCTATCCTATCATGTTCCATCATGATTACATCACATCATATATAGAGACAAGCGAGCGTACTCGCTAAGGCAAACTACTCGAGCAAGTAGTGCCTTATGCGAGTACCTGCCCGCTTGTCTCGAAAGATTCAGGTGCCGGCGGGGGAGAGCGGTGAGTTGCGGGAGTGAGCAGGGGGAAGAGAGTGAGAAAGAGATCTCCCCCCGTTCCTCCCCGCTCTCCCCCGCCGCTCCCTGCCCCCCCGGCACCCGAATCTTTTGAGACGAGCGGGCAGGTACTCTCATAAGGCATGACTAGCTCGAGTATTTTGCCTTAGCAAGTATGCTCGCTCTTCTCTAATCATATACCATCAATCTACATTCATTTACTGAGATAGCTTTGTATAGAATTATTACATCACTGTGTAAGTAACATATGTAAATTATGACACCTACAGATTGCTTACATCCAATGCTCCTTATTGCTGGTGTTGCATCAATGGCCTACGGGTCAGAGTTATGAGTGTTACTCTGCACCTTCATTAATTACATTATCTGAGTCCCCTCATTGGATCTTATTTTATGGTGATGTAGATTCTCCATTGTGCATTGATTTTAACCTATTGTACATAGAACCAATGTACACTAGGCTTACTGCACATATGGTACACACTTCTAGGCTTGGCATCTATCTGCTACCCATTTGCAATTTAGCTGACTACTGTTGTTAGTTTGCATTTGCAGTCATTTCCTGTTGACCATCTTGCCATAGTTATTCGCCTTGAGCCCTGCTGTGTGACCTTTCTCTATTGCCTGGCCCTAATTTTGTCTTTCTTCTATGGGTAATGTACGTTGCCTTGGATCCTGTCTCTCTGAGTATTACATTTGTTTGTCTAGTTTGGATTTTAGCAGGTATTGAACGTTGTAAACCCAACTGACGTTGGACTGGAGGTCTTTGGGCCTACCGGAGGAAATATATGACAATGCCTTTTTGTGTTGTACTTAATGAGGTATTTGTGATGTTTCTGAAGTTTTTGAATCTTTTTGTAAATATAATCAAACTTCCTTGACACATGTTCTCAAAGCCTGAAATAATATTCTTTAGTAAAGTGAGGCACCCGGTGCTCTTGTTGCTTTTAACAACTGAGTACATATGGAAGCTTAATTAACACTTTAAGTGCAGGAAAAACTCTCCATACACATAAGGGATTAAAAGATCACCATGGGGTGAAAGGGTAAGGCATGTCTGGAATACCAACAAGCACGGAAAGATTTGTAGTAGGAAGTTCAATGATCATTAAAAAGCCTCTGAAATTCTTTGAGAAAAATCTCTTAAGAATAAGTTGAAGATTCCAAAGCCAGCTGTCCTTCTCTCCTGGCACATTCCTCGTCCCTATCCTCCTCCACCTTCAGTGCAGGCATTTGCATTCCTGGATTTAGTACTTCCTCCTCTGGATCACCTGTGTTGCAGCATAAATAAAGGCTTGTTTTTTCAGCTGTCTAACCTTTGGTTCCATCTGCCTTCTACAGACCCTTTGTTTTCTTAATGAGAACCAGCATAGGAGCAGCTACTTCTGCAAATGAAGAGACGATCCCACAACAGCAACAAGTGTCTAGTAGGATTTGTTTCCGGATCAAAAGTAAGCATTTCGGACAATGTGCGTAAGACAACATGAGCCATTTTTTTACAGGATCTAATTTTTCAGGTTTTTTTTCCCATACATTTTTCCATTTAAATCCACCAGACCTCTATTAGGCCACCAGAGATAACACATTTATTTGTGAAATTGAATAGCCATGGAAACTTTGTGTCGAGAAATTTATCACTGCTAAGAGTAGGTTCACAGCTGGGGTCTATGGGAGAAATCTACTTAGCAATTCACATCAGTTTTCTGAAGCAAAAAGTCACAAATTTTGACACATTCTGCATTGGCATCAGGGGCCCATTAAGAACGGAAGCAATGATGGTAATGTCCTCGACCCCTCTGAAAAGAGAACACACCAGTGCCGGCTGTATGTCCCCAGCTAAAATACTGAGGAAGAGGTGCAACGGCTTCGAAACGTGACTATTGTATGTTGGATTTATTCTTAATAAAAACAGAGAGGTCGAGCTTAGAAATACGTCTTGTAAATCTTTAAGTAAAGGGAATGCGCCTACAACTCCTTTTTTACTACATTTATTCTAGGGTGGTAATGGGAACACAGCGTTAGGGCTTGTTCACACAAGTGTGGTTTTAATGCATAATAGGCGCGTGAAAAGATTATGTCTAATAGAACTAATGGTTTCCTATAGAGGCGTTCACATGAAGGAATTTTAGATGTGCAAAATACTCGCACCAAAGATAGTACATGTGACTGCAATGTCCGCATCTAAGGTCCGTGCTGCGTGAAAAGATAGGACCTGATCTATCTTTGGTGCGAGCTGTGCGGGAGTTTCCATAGACTCCTATGGGAGCTGGCTAACATGCACCACGTACCTCCTGATCGTGTGAACGGGCAATTTCACTGTTAATTAAACTTGAGACTTAATAGCTGGAAATCAGCCATTCATGCAATTTTTTGTGCAGTATACTGCGCTTAAACCACGCTCATGTGAATGAGCCCTTAAAGGGATTCCTCTGGTGCATCTGACATTGCAGCTTAGTTTTATTCACTTAATAAAGATGAGCTGCCATACAAGAAACAATTCATAGGCAAAGGGTTAATGCCCACTGCCGGATTTCTGCAATGTGAAACGCAGTGGAATTCCGTGGCAGTATCCCGTAGCTATTAGGTTCTATTGAAGCTAATAGCTCAATGTTCACACTGCAGAATTCTACCACGGAATTCCGCAGCGTGGAAGAAACTGCTACATGCTCTAATTACCATGGAAGAACACGCGGCCAGCTTCCATTGTAGTCAAGGGAAGCTGGCCATCACGCTATAGGAAGTATTGCGTGATTACGCACTGCCGGTCGCATCATCGCTTACTGCCGGCACATCACGCGCTGTACAGCGCAGGCGCTGGCTTGCCAGACGGGATGTGCACGGCGGATCCGGAGAGGTGAGTATAAGGTGTTTGGGGGGCGCCGTGAATGACTCTGCTGCGATATTCCGCTGGCGGAGTCCATCACAGCCGTGGGTAGAGATGAGCAAGCGTACTCGCTAAGGCAAACTACTCGAGCAAGTAGTGCCTTATGCGAGTACCTGCTCGCTCGTCTCAAAAGATTCGGGTGCCGGCGGGGGGTGGGGAGCGGGGAGAGTGGGGGAGAGCGGGGAGGAACGGGGAGAGATCTCTCTCAAAGGCCGGCTGCACATGGGCGGAAATCCCGCTGCGGGATTTCCGCCACTGAAAGTTTGCATAGCAGTGCATTACAATACGCACTCCTATGCAGACGGCCGTGGTTTGGCCGCGTGATATCTCGCGCGGCAAACAAACCGCGGCATGTCCTATTTTTGTGCGGGGCACGCACTCACCCGGCTGCCGGCTCCGGTCTGCGCATGCGCCGGCTGCGCGGCAGCCGGCACATGAAAGAACTGGGGCCGCCAGGCGCAGGTGAGTACGCGCTCGTCCCTGCAGGCTCTCGGGTCGGGTCCCACGGCGAGAATTCTCGCTGCCGGATCCGACCCGCTCGTGTGCAGGCGGCCTCACTCTCTCCCCCCCTCCCTGCTCCCCCCGATCACTCCCGCAACTCACCGCTCTCCCCCGCCGGCACCCGAATCTTTTGAGACAAGCGGGCAGGTACTCGCATAAGGCAGTACTCGCTCGAGTAGTTTGCCTTAGCGAGTACACTCGCTCATCTCTAGCCGTGGGCATGAGACCAAAAGAAGTAGAAAAATAGCAGGTTCTTCCTTCTGATCCGAGACTATAAAAACAATAGCAAAAGTTTTCATAAGTGATCTGATGTTCCACATATTTCCTCTACATTGGGCAACTGTTTACGAAAACTTCACATGGCTCATACAATTTATCAGACAAAAATAAGCCTAGAAGATATTTTTGTACAGAATTGATATAATAATATTCCATCTTATCATAAACCACAACACAAACACTAATATAACAATATAAAAGAATACCTAGATCCACTAGAGGCTATATGTCACACTTTGCAGTGATGAAGCTGTAGTTCCTTCATCAATGTTGTTCCTCGCTGTGGACAATCTGCTCTAATATAGCTGAGCAAACTAGAGACAGGCATGCCAAGAGATCTCTACTAAACAACACAGTCTGTAGGAAATAATGCTAGTTATAGCTTGTTTTCCTGACCCGGGGCCTCCTTCCAACCTGTTGCAACTAGCTATGGAGAGTCTATAGGGACACCCCGTGCAGGAGGCCCCACAGAGGAAGCAAATCTTTATATTTTGTTTAACTGGGATACCTGCCAGTGGCTAAGTTCAAAGTGCAGTTTCCAGTAATTTGCTATTACTATGCAGTGTATTTGATAGACCAGGACAGAAGCATGCAACCTGAAGTAATATTTCCTGATTCCTGTCATATTTTGAGTTGTGAATGAAGATTGCTATGGGACCTTGCTGTGAAGAAATACTTCTTGAATCTACTGTCTGTTTTCTGCTTGCTCATGTTGTATCTGCTGTGCTTGTTCAAGCCTCCACTTGATTGCAGAAATCTATTATTGCTATTCAATGATGAAATTCCCATTGATTGTATTCATTAGTAAAGAGTTACGTTGAGGATTTATTGCGTGTGTAATGCAGAGACCAAGAATTCATCATCCTCATAACTTTATATCAATAATTTCTATTCTAATTTATTATTTCATTCACTTTTATTCACTAATCTAACAATTTCCTGACATGCACACACTTGCCCTCAAAGGTTAGATATACATCAGCTCTATAAATGCATGGATTTAAATGTTACCTCATTGGCATACTTTCAGCACTATATGGCCACTTTATCAAATGATCTCTTTTATTAGCAACTGGCTACAAAATTGCATTCTAATAGACACTCTTTCCCTATTCAACCCCCCATGCTCCCCTCCTGAGCTTGTAGAGGGAGCTGTAGTAGGCCTACTCTACTATAGCTGCACCACTACACTCACTCATCAATGTGGGGAGGCAGAGCTAGAACAGAGTGGATATAAGACAGTTGAATCTTGTCCTTTTATACTGCCTATGGTGTACATTCTTAACACAGCAGGAATCCCAATCAATAACCCTGTTCGATAAATATTAAAGATTTTCAGATTTAATCAAAATCGAATTAATTGGGATATTTAATGTCTTCATGAAAAGCCTTAAGGAAGACCTAGTTTGGAGCGTAAGAAAGCAACTAAGGCCGGTCTCACATCTGCGTCGGAACCTTCTGCCAGAAGCTCCGTCACAGATCTGGCTCAAAATACAGCATACAGTGCTTTTTCTTCCGTCCAAAACCTGGGCAGACAAATAATAGCTTATTTCATAAATAACAACATTGATAAGACAATAGGTTCAATTATCAAGCAATATTCAAGGACCCTACCAATTGCATTTTCTATTTGCATCCATGAAAATGGATGAGAATTAGACATGCAGTCATTTTTTTCCTTAAGAAGATAGGTCCATGTCAAAAACTGGCATCTGAATAGCCTGGTAGGTTATTATGGAGCTGTGTGCTGCGGAATACACAGACAGTGCACAACCCTAATATACAAACATGACCCAACACACTATGTGTACAATATCTGAACCCAACATACATAATCTTGGACCTATCCTAAACTTTTTTAATACTGCAAACAGTAATTGCCCCTGCACATTGTCAAACACCTTCAGACCAGCACTTTATAGTAACATATTTTGCTTCTTTATTCATTTTAAAAAGTATACAAACTATTTGGTTAATGGATCTGATTATATATATAGTTCAGCATTTGTATCTGTTTATTAATTATCCATTTTCTTTACCTGTTGTTCTATAGTTGTAATAATGTAAAAAAAAAAATCCAGCACCTAGAATGAAACTTTCTCTGTGTGATGGTAATCTTGATATAAGTAAGTGATTACAATATAAGAGTAAAAGGGGAATTTACTGCGGAAAACTGAACACTTGATGGGAGGCTCTAGTACCCTGTTGGGCCGCCTCTAGCTTTGATACAAGATGTGATACAGGCAGGCATGGAGGGTCTAGTACCCTGTTGTACCTCCTCTAGCTTTGATACAAGATGTGATACAGGCAGACACGGAGGCTCTAGTACCCTGTTGGGCCGCCTCTAGCTTTGATACAAGATGTGATACGGGTGGACATGAGGCGCTAGTACCCTGTTGTACTGCCTCTAGCTTGGATATAAGATGTGATACAGGCAGGCATGAAGGCTTTAGTACCCTGTTGGGCTGCCTCTAGCTTGGATACAAGATGTGATACGGGTGGGCATGGAGGCTCTAGTACCCTGTTGTACTGTCTCTAGCTTTGATACAAGATGTGATACAGGCAGGCATGGAGGCATACAGGTTCCACATTTGTTGTAACTAAGCCTCTAGATTATGCAAACTCTTAGGCTGTTGAAGCTGACATCACAGTTGGTTCTATACATGTTCTATTGTTGATAAATCTGATGACTGGGCAGACCAGAATGTTTGACAATGTTTTTGAGACTTTCCTGTTATACCCTTGCTGTGCGTGGTTGAGCATTATCCTGCTGGAAAATGCCTCTTGGAAGCCCTGCCATGTGAGGAACACATGTGGCTGCAGGATGTCATGAACATATCGCTGAGCTGTCAGTGTCCATTATACCACTACTAGGGGTGACTGACTGTTGCATGTGATGACCTCCCCAGACCATCACATCAGCAGTGGGGTCAGTGTGCCGCTCTACAGCAAAGGCAGGATTGAGGCGCTCACCCCTAGGTCTCCAAACACGAACATGGTCATCATTAATAACCAAGTTAGAATTGTATGTGTCACTGAAGACAAGCATGTTCCACTCCCTAGCAGTCCATGACACCACTGCAAACAGAGGCGACAGTGTGTGCGTGTCAAAGACATTACACATAATGGGCGTCGTGAGACCAAATGTCCTTCAGATAAGCACCTGGAAATAGTTCTGACAAATCCAGGGGCCTATAATGATGGTACCACCTGTTTTTGGATGGCAGACAATGAAACAGTTAGAGCTGCTCGCGTTTGGCAGAAGATCAGACAATCCTCTTCACTGATCGTCTGTCAAGGGCATTCTCAGCTCAGTTGCCTTATGTGCAAGCCCTTATGCATCCACTAGTTCCAATACCTCCTAACAGGCTAGTCAAAATGATCCAGGTGGCGGGCAATTTGTCGACATGACTATCCAGCTTCTTGAATTCCAATAAATCACCCCTCTCATACTCTATTAACTAGGCAAAATCCCTTCTATTGCGTTGTAGAGGCGTCTAGTGGTCAACAAGGTCTACACAAGTGGAAGAAGAGGTCACTACACACAAGTAGCCTCTGAGAGCCTTTTTATAGTCCAAGGGTGGAACCACTTTAGAGCCTCAGGTGGCAAGATCGTTCATCTAATCACATTACAACTGTATGACGTCAGCAGCCCATGGAGGTATAGAGTGCAGGCCCATAGCATGGGCACTGACCAACTTGGAGGTTGTCAAGAGCAGTAATCTGTGTTTAGGAGGCCTAAAAAAGTAAGTAAGCAGAATAAACAGTTGTTGCTAATTTACGTATCTTGTAATAAATAAGATTCTGTAAGCTAAAGTAAAAAATGTGAATGCAGTGAAATAGAGGCAAGCAGAACCTACTTCTTAGTATTTATGTTTCAAAGGAAACATGTTTAATCAAGAATTTTGTCCGTGCCCTAAGGAAGAAATACGCTATATAAAAAAAATGCTATATGCTTTTGCTTTAAAAAAAAGTAGTAATAATGATAATCTGCTTTTGCCTCTACAATCTCTAAATTTGATAAGTGGGTTGACGGTTATTAGGATTGTACCTAATAAAAAACTTTCCAGAGGGGTACGTCAATATTTACATTAATTTCTTCACCTACTATGTTCCTTATCTAAGCATCTAATAACATGTGTTATACTTTATTATGGTTCTGTGGTACTTTATTTTTCAGTACTTTCAGATTGTAACAGCAGAAGCAGAGAACTTATTAACATTTTAAATACAGTTTTAAAAATTGCTCTTTCAATAGTGCAAACATATTTCTCATTATAGAATTAAAATTCATTTCCCATTAGACCTTGTTTTAATGGAGTTGTGTCATGAAAGACATTAAATGGGTTTCCCATGAAAATAAGTTATCCCTAGAGATGAGCGAACGTACTCGTCCGAGCTTGATACTCGTTCGAGTATTAGCGTGTTCGAGATGCTCGTTACTCGTGACGAGTACCACGCGGTGTTCGAGTTACTTTCACTTTCATCTCTGAGACGTTAGCGCGCTTTTCTGGCTAATAGAAAGACAGGGAAGGCATTACAACTCCCCCCTGCGACGTTCAAGCCCTATACCACCCCCCTGCAGTGAGTGGCTGGGGAGATCAGGTGTCACCCGAGTATATAAATCGGCCCCTCCCGCGGCTCGCTACGGATGCATTCTGACATAGTTCAGGGACAGTGCTGCTGGTGCCGGAGCTGCTATAGGGAGAGCGTTAGGAGTTATTTTAGGCTTCAAGAACCCCAACGGTCCTTCTTAGGGCCACATCTAACCGTGTGCAGTAGTGTGGAGGCTGCTTTTTGCAGTGTTGCACATTTTTTTTTTTTGTATATCGGCCGTGCAGAGCATTGCGTCCTGCGGTAATTTTACATTGTCCAGGGCCAGTA
Organism: Eleutherodactylus coqui; assembly: GCF_035609145.1. NCBI lineage: Eukaryota > Metazoa > Chordata > Amphibia > Anura > Eleutherodactylidae > Eleutherodactylus > Eleutherodactylus coqui. Next base: position 144,992,913 of record NC_089843.1, on the reverse strand, counting down.
GTGGTGAGGCAGGGACAGAAGACATATTTAGTGTATATAGGCAGTGGGCCTTTCCAAAAACATTTGGGAAAAAAAATCTATTTGGGCTGCCTGTGACCGTCCTCAGTGTACAGGGTCTCTGCTGGGGGTAGTTGTCCTAATTCATACGCATCCAGCTAAGTGTTACAGCAGGCTTGTGCAAAATTCTTTCCTGCCTCTGTGTTGCCTCTTACATCACCGCTGTATTCCTGTCCACAAGTGTACTGGGTCTCTGCTGGGGGTAGTTGTCCTAATTCATACGCAGCCAGCTAAGTGTTACAGCAGCCTTGCGCAAAATTGTTTCCTGCCTCTGCTGTGCGTTCCGTAAGCGAAGTCAGCCTCCAACCACAGGCCAATAAGCGGCACATTTAATTACAGTGTTCTGTTTCTGCACTACTGGTAATACACCATGCTGAGGGGTAGGGGTAGGCCTAGAGGACGTGGAGGCCCTAGTCAGGGTGTGGGCACAGGCCGAGCTCCTGATCCAGGTGTATCGCAGCCGACTGCTGCGGGATTAGGAGAGAGGCACGTTTCTGGCATCCCCACATTCATCTCACAATTAATGGGTCCACGCGGTAGACCTTTATTAGAAAATGAGCAGTGTGAGCAGGTCCTGTCGTGGATGGCAGAAAGTGCATCCAGCAATCTATCGACCACCCAGAGTTCTGCGCCATCCACAGCTGCAACTCTGAATCCTCTGGCTGCTGCTCCTCCTTCCTCCCAGCCTCCTCACTCCATTACAATGACACATTCTGAGGAGCAGGCAGACTCCCAGGAACTGTTCCCGGGCCCCTGCCCAGAATGGCCAGCAATGGTTCCTCTCCCACCAGAGGAGTTTGTCGTGACCGATGCCCAACCTTTGGAAAGTTCCCGGGGTCCGGGGGATGAGGCTGGGGACTTCCGGCAACTATCTCAAGAGCTTTCAGTGGGTGAGGAGGACGATGACGATGAGACATAGTTGTCTATCACTCAGGTAGTAGTAATTGGAGTAAGTCCGAGGGAGGAGCGCACAGAGGATTCGGAGGAAGAGCAGCAGGACGATGAGGTGACTGACCCCACCTGGTTTGCTAAGCCTACTGAGGACAGGTCTTCAGAGGGGGAGGCAAGTGCAGCAGCAGGGCAGGTTGGAAGAGGCAGTGCGGTGGCCAGGGGTAGAGGCAGGGCCAGACCGAATAATCCACCAACTGTTTCCCAAAGCGCCCCCTCGCGCCATGCCACCCTGCAGAGGCCGAGGTGCTCAAAGGTCTGGCAGTTTTTCACTGAGAGTGCAGACGACCGACGAACAGTGGTGTGCAACCTTTGTCGTGCCAAGATCAGCCGGGGAGCCACCACCAGCAGCCTCACCACCACCAGCATGCGCAGACATATGATGGCCAAGCACCCCACAAGGTGGGACGAAGGCCGTTCACCGCCTCCGGTTTGCACCGCTGCCTCTCCTCCTGTGCCCCAACCTGCCACTGAGATCCAACCCCCCTCTCAGGACACAGGCACTACCGTCTCCTGGCCTGCACCCACACCCTCACCTCCGCTGTGCTCTGCCCCATCCACCAATGTCTCTCAGCGCACCGTCCAGCCGTCGCTAGCGCAAGTGTTGGAGCGCAAGCGCAAGTACGCCGCCACTCACCCGCACGCTCAAGCGTTAAACGTGCACATAGCAAAATTTATCAGCCTGGAGATGCTGCCGTATAGGGTTGTGGAAACGGAGGCTTTCAAAGGTATGATGGCGGTGGCGGCCCCGCGCTACTCAGTTTCCAGTCGCCACTACTTTTCCCGATGTGCCGTCCCAGCCCTGCACGACCACGTCTCCTGCAACATTGTACGCGCCCTCACCAACGCGGTTACTGCCAAGGTCCACTTAACAATGGACACATGGACAAGCACAGGCGGGCAGGGCCACTATATCTCCCTGACGGCACATTGGGTGAATTTAGTGGAGGCTGGGACAGAGTCAGAGCCTGGGACCGCTCACGTCCTACCCACCCCCAGAATTGCGGGCCCCAGCTCGGTGGTGGTATCTGCGGCGGTGTATGCATCCTCCACTAAACCACCCTCCTCCTCCTCCTCCTACGCAACCTCTGTCTCGCAATCAAGATGTGTCAGCAGCAGCATGTCGCCAGCAGTCGGTGTCGCGCGGCGTGGCAGCACAGCGGTGGGCAAGCGTCAGCAGGCCGTGCTGAAACTACTCAGCTTAGCAGAGAAGAGGCACACGGCCCACAAACTGCTGCAGGGTCTGACAGAGCAGACCGACCGCTGGCTTGCGCCGCTGAGCCTCCAACCGGGCATGGTCGTGTGTGACAACGGCCGTAACCTGGTGGCGACTCTGCAGCTCGGCAGCCTCACGCACGTGCCATACCTGGCCCACATCTTTAATTTGGTGGTTCAGCGCTTTCTGAAAAGCTACCCACGCTTGTCAGACCTGCTCGGAAAGGTGCACCGGCTCTGCGCACATTTCCGCAAGTCCCACACGGACGCTGCCACCCTGCGCACCCTGCAACATCGGTTTCATCTGCCAGTGCACCGACTGCTGTGCGACGTGCCCACACGGTGGAACTCTACGCTCCACATGTTGGCCAGGCTCTATGAGCAGCGTAGAGCTATAGTGGAATACCAACTCCAACATGGGCAGCGCAGTGGGAGTCAGCCTCATCAATTCTTTACAGAAGAGTGGGCCTGGTTGGCAGACATCTGCCAGGTCCTTGGAAACTTTGAGGAGTCTACCCAGATGGTGAGCGGCGATGCTGCAATCATTAGCGTCACCATTCCTCTGCTATGCCTCTTGAGAAGTTCCCTGCAAAGCATAAAGGCAGACGCTTTGCGCTCGGAAACGGAGGCGGGGGAAGACAGTATGTCGCTGGATAGTCAGAGCACCCTCCTGTCTATATCTCAGCGCGTTGAGGAGGAGGAGCATGAGGAGGATGAGGAGGAGGGGGATAGAGACAGCTTGGCCCACTGCTGAGGGTACCCATGCTGCTTGCCTGTCATCCTTTCAGCGTGTATGGCCTGAGGAGGAGGAGGAGGATCCTGAAAGTGATCTTCCTAGTGAGGACAGCCATGTGTTGCATACAGGTACCCTGGCACACATGGCTAACTTCATGTTAGGATGCCTTTCTCGTGACCCTCGCGTTACACGCATTCTGGCCACTACGGATTACTGAGTGTACACACTGCTCGACCCACGGTATAAGGAGACCCTTTCCACTCTCATTCCTGAAGAGGAAAGGGGTTCGAGAGTGATGCTATACCACAGGACCCTGGCGGACAAACTGATGGTAAAATTCCCATACGACAGCGCTAGTGGCCGAAGGCGCAGTTCCGAGGGCCAGGTAGCAGGGGAGGCGCAGAGATCAGGCAGCATGTACAGCACAGGCAGGGGAACACTCTCTAAGGCCTTTGACAGCTTTCTGGCTCCCCAGCAAGACTATGTCACCGCTCCCCAGTCAAGGCTGAGTCGGCGGGAGCACTGTAAAAGGATGGTGAGGGAGTACGTAGCCGATCGCACGACCGTCCTCCGTGACGCCTCTGCCCCCTACAACTACTGGGTGTCGAAGCTGGACACATGGCCTGAACTCGCGCTGTATGCCCTGGAGGTGCTTGCTTGTCCTGCGGCTAGCGTCTTGTCAGAGAGGGTGTTTAGTGCGACTGGGGGAATCATCACAGATAAGTGTACCCGCCTGTCAACCGACAGTGCCGACAGGCTTACACTCATCAAGATGAACAAAGCCTGGATTTCACCAGACTTCTCTTCTCCACCAGCGGACAGCAGCGATTCTAAACAATACGTAGGCTGCACCCGCGGATGGTAGCATTGTTCTCTATCACCATCAAAAACGTGGACCTTTTAGCTTCATCAATCTGTGTATAATATTCATCCTCCTCCTCCTGCTCCTCCTCCTGAAACCTGACGTAATCATGCCGAACGGGCAATTTTTCTTAGGCCCACAAGGCTCAGTCATATAATTTTTGTAAACAATTTTTATACGTTTCAATGATCATTAAAGCGTTGAAACTTTCACCTGAACCAATTTTTATTTTAACTGGGCTGCCTCCAGGCCTAGTTACAAATTAAGCCACATTAACCAAAGCGATTAATGGGTTTCACCTGCCCTCTTGGTTGGGCATGGGCAATTTTTCTGACGTACATTAGTACTGTTGGTACACCAATTTTTGGGGCCCTCGCCTACAGTGTAATCCAATTAATTTTTTACCCACCTGCATTAAAGCTGACGTTACATCAGCTGTGCTGGGCACTGCAATGGGATATATTAATGTACCGCCGGTGGGTTCCAGGGAGCCACCCATGCTGTGGGTCCACAGGGAGTTGTAACTGCATGTGTCTACTCCTAAAGAACCCCAGTCTGACTGGGGCATGCAGTGTGGGCCGAAGCCCACCTGCATTTAACATGACATTACCTCAGCTGTGATGGGCAATGCAATGGGATATATTTATGTACCGCCAGTGGCTTCCTGGCACCCACCAATGCTGTGGGTCCACAGGGAGTTATAACTGCATGTGTCCACTTCTAAAGAACCCCAGTCTGACTGGGGCATGCAGTGTGGGCCGAAGCCCACCTGCATTTAACATGACATTACCTCAGCTGAGATGGGCAATGCAATGGGATATATTTATGTACCGCCGGTGGCTTCCTCGCACCCACCCATGCTGTGGGTCCACAGGGAGTTGTAACAGCATGTGTCCACTTCTAAAGAACCCCAGTCTGACTGGGGCATGCAGTGTGGGCCGAAGCCCACCTGCATTTAATCGGACGTTACCTCAGCGTTGATGGGCACTGCAATGGGATACATTTATGTACAGCCGGTGGGTTCCAGGGAGCCACCCATGCTGTGGGTGCACACGGAATTCCCATTGCGGAGTTGTACCTGCCTGTGACTATTTATAAAAAAACGCGGTCTGACTGGGGCATGCAGACACCTCGACAGAATGAATAGTGTGTGGCACATAGGTTCCCCATTGCTATGCCCACGTGTGTAGCTCCTGATGGCGGTGGCACAGGATTAAATTTCTCATTGCTTCTGTACAGCATTGTGGGCTATCGCCCCGCCCCTTTTAAAGAGGGTCGCTGCCTAGCCGTGCCAACCCTCTGCGGTGTGTGCTTGCGGTTCCTCCTCATGGCAGACGCACTTATAAATAGACATGAGGGTGGTGTGGCTATGAGGCCAGCGTGTGGCATGAGTGCAGCTGAAGGCTGCGCAGGGACACTTTGGTGTGCGCTGTGGACACTGGGTCGTGCGGAGGGGGGGGGGGGGTTGGGCAGCATGTAACCCAGGAGAAGTGGCAGCGGAGTGTCATGCAGGCAGTGATTGTGCTTTGTTGGAGGTAGTGTGGTGCTTAGCTAAGGTATGCATTGCTAATGAGGGCTTTTCAAAAGTAAAAGTTGTTGGGGGGGGGGGCACTCTTGCCGCTATTGTAGCTTAATAGTGGGACCTGGGAACGTGAGATGCAGCCCAACATGTAGCCCCTCGCCTGCCCTATCCGTTGCTGTGTCGTTCCCATCACTTTCTTGAATTGCCCAGATTTTCACAAATGAAAACCTTAGCGAGCATCGGCGATATACAAAAATGCTCGGGTCGCCCATTGACTTCAATGGGGTTCGTTACTCGAAACGAACCCTCGAGCATCGCGCTAATTTCGTCCCAGGTAACGAGCACCCAAGCATTTCGGTGCTCGCTCATCTCTAGTTATCCCCTATCTATAGGAGATGGGATAACTTACTAATCGTGGGGTCTGACCGCTGGGACCTCCACCAATCCTGAGACTGTCCGTCTGCAGCCTTCTTGAATGAACACAGCAGGAGTCGCACATGCATGCGGTTGCTCCATTCATTTTGATGGGTCTATTGGAGATAGCCAAGTCCCTACATGCACAATTAAAGGGGTTGTCTCGCGGCAGCAAGTGGGGTTATACACTTCTGTATGGCCATATTAATGCACTTTGTAATATACATCGTGCATTAAATATGAGCCATACAGAAGTTATTCACTTACCTGCTCCGTTGCTGGCGTCCCCGTCGCCATGGTTCCGTCTAATTTCGCTGGCTTTTGGCTTTTTTAGACGCGCTTGCGCAGATGGATCTTCTCCCTTCGGCTCGTCTCAGAAGCATCGGCGTTTTGGCTCCGCCCCCTTGTACGCGTCATCGCGTAGCTCCGCCCCATGACGTGTTCCGGTTCCAGCCTCCTGATTGGCTGGAATCGGCACGTGACGGGGGCGGAGCTACGTGATGACGCGTACAAGGGGGCGGAGCCAAAACGCCGATGCTTCTGAGACGAGCCGAAGGGAGAAGATCCATCTGCGCAAGCGCGTCTAAAAAAGCCAAAAGCCAGCGAAATTAGACGGAACCATGGCGACGGGGACGCCAGCAACGGAGCAGGTAAGTGAATAACTTCTGTATGGCTCATATTTAATGCACGATGTATATTACAAAGTGCATTAATATGGCCATACAGAAGTGTATAACCCCACTTGCTGCCGCGAGACAACCCCTTTAAGGCATGTTGATTTAACTGCAAAAGTTCTCTTACTTCTTCTTAGTTAACGTGGACATTCACATCAATCTGAGCAGTGGAGATTGGGTGTTGACTAGAGATGAGCGAACGTACTCAGTAAGGGCGATTTCGCAATCGAGCACCGCGATTTTCGAGTACTTCACTACTCGGGTGAAAAGTACTCGGGTGCGCTGTGGGTGAGCGGGGGGTTGCAGCGGGGAGTGGGGGGGAGAGGGAGAGAGAGAGAGGGCTCCCCCCTGTTCCCCGCTGTTACCCCCCACTCCCCTCTGCAACCCCCCGCCCCACAGCGCACCCGAGTACTTTTCACCCGAGTAGTGAAGTACTCGAAAATCGCGGTGCTCGATTGCGAAATCGCCCTTACCGAGTACGTTCGCTCATCTGTAGTGTTGACCAATTCCATCGGATGCCATACGCACCAATTTTGCCTTTAACTATTTATATGACTTATCATCTAAAGATAATCTGTGACTGAGATAGAATGGGTTGAGCAGCTAAGTGTTACACCAAGTTATGCCTGGTGCAAGGTCGGAGAGGGCTGGACATGATATCTCTCTTTGATCTTCTTTGAATGCCCGAGCCATGCACTGCCTCTTTAGCCATAACACTTGGTATTTTCAGACATTTTCTTTTAAAGTTGGATTATATTTTGCTTCTCAAATATCACTCTTAACACGCATATCGTGAGCTACAAGTTATATGTCTATATGCTAATTTCAAAATTTAGTGCCTTGTCAAAGTATTCATCGCTCTTGGTATTTTCCCTTTATTGTTTCATTACAGTATGGAATTAAAATGCTTTTTTGCGGGAAAAGGCTCGTAATATTTGATTTCTACAACATGTCTACCACTTCCAGATGTAAAATATTTTTCGCTGTGACTCAAACAATAATTAAGACAAAATGCAGGTCTCTAGGGGAATGTCTCTAATAGCTTAGCAGATCTAGACGCTGTCATTTTTGCCTATTCTTCCAGGCAAAACTTTTCCAACTTTTTCAGGTTAGATGGGTTGCGTTGGTGTGCAGCAGTCTTCAAGTCATGCCCCATATTCTCAATTAGATTGGGATCTGAGCTTTGATTATACTATTTCATGACATTGAAACCTTTTCCCTTAAACAACTTCATTGTAGCTTTAGCAGAATGTTTAGGGTCATTGTCCTGCTGGAAGGTGAAACTCCATCTCAGTCTCAAATATCTGACAGATCGAAACACATTTTCCTGAGGAATTGCCCTGTATTTACTGCCATCCTTCTTTATTTCAACCATAAGTAGTTTTCCAGTCCGTGCAGATGAAACACAACCAGACAGTTCAATGTTGCCACCACCATTCTTCACTGTAGGAATGGTGTTCTTGGGGTGATTGGAAGGGTTGGGTTTGCACCACGCATAGCATTTCCCATGATGGCCAACATGTTCAGTTTTAGTCTAATCTGATCAGAGAACCTTCTTCCATAAATCAGGAAGTCTGCCACAACTATAAACGTGTTTTCTTATGTTTTACTTTAGAGGGGTTGTCCCGCGCCGAAATGGGTTTTTTTTTTCAATAGCCCCCCCGTTCGGCGCGAGACAAACCCGATGCAGGGGTAAAAAAAAAACGGATAGTACTTACCCGAATCCCCGCGCTGCGGCGACTTCTTGCTTACCTTGCTAAGATGGCCGCCGGGATCTTCACCCACGGTGGACCGCAGGTCTTCTCCCATGGTGCACCGTGGGCTCTGTGCGTTCCATTGCCGATTCCAGCCTCCTGGTTGGCTGGAATCGGCACACGTGACGGGGCGGAGCTACAAGGAGCAGCTCTCCGGCACGAGCGGCCCCATTCAGAAGGGAGAAGACCGGACTGCGCAAGCGCGTCTAATCGGGAGATTAGACGCTGAAATTAGACGGCACCATGGAGACGAGGACGCCAGCAACGGAACAGGTAAGTGAATAACTTCTGTATGGCTCATAATTAATGCACAATGTATATTACAAAGTGCATTAATATGGCCATACAGAAGTGTATACCCCCACTTGCTTTCGCGGGACAACCCCTTTAAACAATGCCTTTTTTTGGCCAGTCTTCCATAAACCCCAAAACATGGACTGTACGGCATATGGTAGTCCTATGGAGAGATACTTCCACCTCCGCTGTGGATATTTGGTACTCCTTCAGAGTTATCATTGATGTCTTTGTTGAAACTCCAATTAACGGCCTTGCCCGGTCTCTGAATTTTGATACATAGTCCTCTCTTGTGAGATTTTCTAGGTTTACCATATTTTTTCCATTGTGTTATAATGGATTTAATGGTACTTTGTGGGATGTTCAAAGTTTTGGATATTTTTATATAACTCAACCCTAATTTATACTTCTCTACAACTTTGTCTCTGACCTCTTTTGAAAGCTCCTTGGTTTTCATGTTGTTTGTTTAGTGGTCTCACAGACTCGAGGAACCTTTCAGAACAGGTTTATTTATACTGATATCATGTGAAAGATCATGTGACACTTTAGTTACACACAGGGGACCTTATTCAACTAATTATGTGACTTCTAAAAATTAATTTAAAGGACTAGACTTTATTTAGGGGTTTTATAACAAAGGGGGTGAATACATATGCACTCACAACTTTGCAGTAATTATTGATCAAAAATGTTTTTTTTTATTCCACTGTGACAATTTGGAATATTTTGTCAATAAATAAAATCTAAATTTAAATCATTTTTTTTATTCTAGATTGTAATGCAACTAAACAGGGAAAACACCAAGGGTGGTGAATACTTTAGCAAGAAGCTGTAGATGCAAGTGTTTTTCATATGAAGGCATTATACCACTAAAACTAGAGTACCTTTCCACAATAGGACCTGACATGTATATGTCCTGAGGTTTCATTAGAGGAATTAAATAGGCCATGATTTTGCAGTGAGTTTATTGCTTAAATTCCAGTCCAGTGCCACAGATGTCAACCGCGGCTGTTAATGATTCAGCCAGTGTTTACTCAAACCTTTATAGAGCATCAGGGAAATCTCCCAACTTCTTAATGTTATGTGATCATGTTTGCAACATGTAAGGCATTTGTACAGAAAATAAATATTTTGTCCAAATGTTGTTTAGAACTGGGATAAATTCAATAACTTTACAAATGTTGATGTAAATAACTATTGCCATGGTCCTGTTCGCTTGTTCCATGTATAGAAGACATATCTGTACACATGGAATTACTGCATGTTTGTCCCATTGTTTTGGATAATTTACAAAAAGTAGCTCCAATCCATCAGTCAAAAAATGAAAATAATTGACAGCTTTGGCATCAGTACAACTGCATCCATGTATCTGGATCCAAGTATATGGTAAAGATGTTTATGAGTAGACATAGAGAAAGAAGTTATCACTAGATTTACACTAGGTCCACCGAACGCAGCTGTACATTCATCCTTAATATGGTAAATGATCACAAACTATAGCCGTATGTTTAATCAACTGATTAGGCAAAAATATGACAATATTTATTTGCAATTTAACCCTAAAGAACCAAGTCCATTTTTGGATTAAGGATACAAGACTTTTTCAGTTTTTCTTGACCACTTTCCGTTAGTCAGAATTTGTTTTAATTATAATCACAATATATCACTATTTGAGACCCTGTTTTTTCATATAAGTTAGCATTTAATATATACGAGTTTGCTGGTAATTTTAAATGCAGTAACTTGCACTAGGTTTTACTTGCATGGGGATACCAAGAAAGTATATATTTTTTTATTGTTGGACTATCTGTAACCCTAACTTTTTTATTTTTCTGTTGATGGAGCTTTGTGAGGGCCTCTTTTTGACGGATGTAGTTTTCATTGGTGATATTTTGGGGAACATAAGTCATTTTATTACTTTTATGGGAGGCAAGATAAACAAAAAATAGCAATTTGTCTATTAATTTTTAGTTGTCTTTTTAATCAAATTCCCCATTCAATATAAATTACAAATTAACTTCATTCAGCCAGTCAGTACAATTATTGCGATAGCCAATTGATGGAGTACTTTTTTGTTTTATTACTTTTGTACAATGACCGCTTTAAAAAAAGGTTTGTATCCCCAGATGCAGACACCAGCCTAGCCACAATCTCCAGCTAGGGAAGAAACAATTAACCCCATAAGCTCCAAACCTCAAAGGGGTTCCAGAGAGGCAGAGAACTCACCCCCCTCTGCCTCTCAAGATGGTGCCCATGCAGAAGGCTGCCTATCCACACGTGACACATCCAGAGCCTTACAGTGTGGAGCATGCTCCACAATATACCACCAGGCAGTTCACAGAGACTGAGGGGAACCATACAGGAGGACCCCCCCCTCCAGTTTGAGCCTTACGCATATGCTGCAGCAGAGCCCCATACCCTCCACAGAAACAGATAGCCTTTCTTCATGGAACTCATCCCCAGCACGCAAGACTAAAAACACAGGGCCCTATGTTCTCCGCCAGTAAGCGCAATATCTGACGATAATGATTGGGACTAGAAAGCGCATCTTAAATGCCTCCCCACCAAGTTTGAAATAGACGATCTTTTTCAACACCTTGAATCTACGCATAAAAAAGCTGTGACCTAAATTCAAAAAGAAATACAACAAATTGGCCACCGAGTAAACGCCGTGGAGGAAGCACACGAACGCACCCTGACCACACTTGAATCACACAGACAGGCCATAACAGCCCACTCTACACAGCTGACCAACATTCTATCTCAAATCGAAGATCTCGAAAATAGACACAGACGAAACAACATACGCATCCGGGGTCTATCAGAAGAAATCACGAACACTCAATTAGAACAATGGGCCCAAAACTTCTTCGGATCCTTAACACAGAGGTCCCGTGATAAACCGATTGAGATAGACCGCATTCATAGAACGCTGGGTCCCAAATCCCTCGATCCCAAGCAACCACGCGACGTGATATGTTGAATTCATTTCTTCAAAGACAAAGAGGACATTCTATCTCGTGCTAGAGGCGTACAAAATCTGTCCTTCAATGGATCTGCAATCCTATTACTTCAAGATCTAGCCAAAAAACACTACAGCTACGTAAAGCACTGAAACCTCTACTTGACATCCTGAGAAGTTAAGAGATCCCTTACTGATGGGGTTACCAACTCGTGGCTTGGAGCGAGGACAGATCGGCAGTATTCCGCTCCTTAGGCGACCTTCCAAACTTCCTAGGGACATTCAAAATCCCCATGGTTTCTCTGCCCGACTGGCCATCACTCCCTTCTCTCCTGGCCTCAGACACCAGAGAAGAATGGCAATCAGCGGCTCCAAAGCGACAAAGGGAACCCCGTGGACCTCGCAGACCACAGACCTGAAGCCCAGACGACCGTCAAGATTCCCTGCTTGCTGGACCGTGATGTATGGGCGGGCCTATCTATCTCTTGCCCCTGACAAGGCGTAAGAAGGGCTGTTTTTCTCCCTCAGACGGGCTCAGCCACATACACATACGTGTGTTCTGGTCTCCAGACCGTGTTATAGTAGTTAACAACTAGATTACCTCCATGCTCTTCTCTGCTCCTACTGAACTCCTCCCTCCTCTCACTGAACGCTATCTTGCATACAGGAAACATTTAGGCCTGAATCAAGTTCAAACTCCCCTTCGGGGATATACTATTGTTCTGTGGGGACTGACCGGGGCGCCAACCCGCTGTCTCCTTCCTCGCTCCCAATTAGGTGGGACGACACGTAGTGTGGTCCGTTACCTGGTGACTACCCAATTAACAATTGCCAATACTTATTTCCCTAACCACTCTCAGGTGTTCTTCGGTGTTCGGCTCATTGAGAAACTCTCGAGATTTGCTGCGGGCTCCCGAATAATCCTCGGCGGGGACTTCAACCTGTGCCTTGATCCGGAGCTGGACTCGTCAGCGAGTAGGACTGGGGTCTCTACACTTGCACTTAAAAAACTCAAAAGGGCCCTAGCCTCCTTGAAATTAGTAGACCTATGGCGAATCTTACATGCAAACACAAAGGATTTTAGCTAAAACTCTGTCATACACAATAGCTACAACAGACTAGACTATTTATTCATTTCTCAGGACCTACTGGACCTGTCCCCCAACAGCTCCATTGGGATCTTTTTGTGGTCAGACCACGCTCCAGTGCTTGGGGCCCTCCAGGGCCTTGGGGAAAAAACAGAGAACCACACATGGTGTCTCAATGACAATCTCCTAAACGACCCAACGTGCGCAGAGGCGATTAGACAGGCAATACAGGACTTTTTCAGTGTACACGAGACTGACTCCACATCTTCTCCCATTCAATGGGAAGCACTTAAATGTGTAATTAGAGCATCTTTATCTCTCATGGGTCCAGATTAAAGAAGAAGCAGGTGCAAAACCTGAGACTCCTACTAACAAGACTTGACACCCTCGAAAACTCAAACAAAAAAACCCTACAGATGTACTAAGAGCAGACATATCAGACACCCGAAAGAAAATCCTCTCCATCCTGGACCAATACTCACTTTGCTCCAGAGATAGGAGACGGGGGGCTTTTACGAATTCGGAAACAAATGTGGCTGGTGGTTGGCCAGGGCCCTCCAGCCCAGGACGTCTACACCTTATATAGCCTCCTTAAACTCTCCCAGAAAAGGTCAGATATATTCCACTGCAGACATACTAGAATGTTTCAGATCGTAGTATCACGATCTCTACAATCTATCGGAAAATCGTGGAACAGTGTCCCAATAAACCCCCCCAACCATAGAAGACTACCTAGATAGACATCCGCCTGGAACTATTTCAAGGGGGGACACAGATAGTCTTGAGGAAAGCTTCACGGAGAGTGAGATCCATGATGTAATCAAAGATCTTAAACTAGGCAAAAGCCCGGGACCAGATGGGTTCACCCCCTGATTCTATAAAACATACCGGAGTCTACTGACTCCCCTCTTACTGAAATCCTTTAACTCTATCTCAGACTCATGCCCATTCCCACACCAGGCTCTACAAGCCATAATAACAGTTATCCCTAAACCAGGGAAAGACTACTCATCCTGCAGTAACTATCGCCCTATTTCATTAATAAATATAGACACCAAAATATTTGCCAAAATTCTGGCAACCCACCAGAAACTGCTTATCCCAGCCTTAATTAATAAAGAGCAGACTGGATATGTCCCAGGACGGGAGGCAAAAGACAATACGATTCGTTCTGTCTCCCTAATCTCTACAGCCCGTCTTGTGGGGAGACCCCTGTGTCAGTAGATGCTGAAAAGGCGTTTGACAGAGTGCACTGGGGGTTCTTGGAAGCAACCCTTCGAAAAATTGGTGTGGGACCTAGGTGTCTGTCCTGGATTATGGCACTGTACCGACATCCTACAGCGTGCGTCAGAGTTAACGGATCTCTTTCCTCCTCCTTAAAAATCAATAATGGAACAAGACAAGGTTGCCCACTATCTCCTTTCCTATACGTCCTGGTGATGGAGTCCCTGGCCAACGCCCTCAGAGCCAACCCCGATATTCAGGGTTACAGAACAGGCGCATCAGAGCACAAACTGGCTTTGTTCGAGGATGACCTCCTGGTATATCTCACCAACCCGATAATTGCCTTACCAGTAATTCTATCAGAACTTAGACGCTTTGGTCTGGTCAGTAACTTTAAAATCAACGCACACAAGTCCGAGATTTTAAATATAACAATACCACCAGATGAAGCTATGAGCCTAGCGTCCTCCTTCAACCTAAAGTGGAAGGATGACGACATTAACTATCTTGGAATCACATTAACTATCGACCCCCAATGATCTCTTTAACCTAAATTACAAACCGATCCTGGCTAACTTAGGGAGGGACCTTAAAAAATGGCGCCCCCTTACCATCTACTGGTTTGGGAGAATCAATGCTTTAAAAAATGGATTCCCTCCCTAAATTTCTATACCTCTTCACAACCCTCCCACTAAAGCTGCCTAAATCGTACTTTGATAAAATTCACCAGATATTTGTTTGGGGTGGCTCTAGGCCTCGGGTGAGATTCAAGACTCTTATACGCCAAAAGAGAAATGGAGGAGTGGGCCTTCTAAGTTTCTCTCTACACCATAAAGCATCCATCTGCAACTGCATCCGGGACATCATTCACAATAGGTCATCCAAGCTCTGGGTCGAACTCGAGCACAAGAGTATCCCTTCACAAATCATGGGCCTCTTTTGGCTCTCGCCAATCTCATCTCGCAGTCGCAGAGTCACATCAATGCCAACTCTGACAAGTCGGCTACTAGACATCTGGAACTGTTTCGCAAATCGCTTTGGACTAGTATCCAGACCAGTTCCCCTCACTCCTTTGTCCGGGAATCCAGATTTTCCCCTGCTAAACGAGAAGCTCTCCCAACTACCAGAGAGGATTTGTCCTCCCTTGCGGATTAGAGATGTCATTTCCACATCAGGGGTTAGGCCTATGAATGAGATCCTGGGAGGTGGGGCCTCCAGACCTGGAGTGTGGCTAAGATACCTTCAAATAAGACATTTTGTCCAGACCCAGGGACCCGTGGAAGCTCTCGGATCTCCTCTCCAGATACCTGCTGGCGTTGCTCCCGGGGAAGGGGTAGTCTTCTCCATATCTGGTGGGAGTGCCCCTTGATCTCCCCCCTCTGGAGCGATATAACTAACCTCTATAACGCTATCTTCAGGGACTCTGTAATCCTCACACTGGAGGCGGCACTACTATCTATACTCCCTGGCTTCATAGCCAAAAACAAAATAAGCCCATTCAAATTCGTCTTAATAGCCATGAGACAAATAATTCCGAGGCTCTGGAAGTCTCCCCTGCCCCCCTCGAGAATTCAATGGCTGGAGACCATATAGCACAAATGGAGGAAATAATGGCTCGAGACGATAACAAAAGAGAGAGGTATTACTCAACCTGCTCAGCTTGGATACTATTCCACAATTCCGTATCTCCTCTTCTGCCCTACATATAGATATCTTGCATAGGTGATGGTCTAGTACTATTTCACCCTGAGCTCTGTTCTCCAGATATTGCAGTAATTGATTCCCCTGCCCTCTGTTTGTTTTCTACTTGTTGGAAGGGAAACAGGCCACCTCTTCTATGGAAATAAATAGTAGAGGAGCAGCGGAGGCACGCACTTGTGCACTTCTCTCATCCAAATCTGATAGTTGGGATATCAGGAGTGTATGTGCACTAGCATTTGACCCAGCCACCAGTTACCATTGAACTCTGCTAAATGCTATTGGGCATTTTGGAAATAAACCTGCTATGGTTCATTAGGGGCCTCGTGTAGCGCAGAGTGTTAAGGTAGTAGAATGCAGTCCTAAGCTCTCGGTCATGACCTGAAGGTTGCGGGTTCAATCCCGCACGGCTCAACCTTCCATCCCTTTGAGGTTGGTAAAATGAGTACCCAGCTTGCATGGGGGTAATAAATAATCAAAATTACCTGAAAGTGCTGTGGAATGTTGGCACTATACAAATAAAAAGTCCCTTCCCCTTATGGGTGAATGCATTATTTTGCGATTTCGAACACATTGAAATGTGAGCGCCTCTAATTCACCTCTCTCCTCTTTCGGATAGCACTGTAAGCGCTCTACTCAGCTCTGCATCGTGGAGCACCTGTATGATATATTACAATGTGTTTCCTTTGGATGTGGCTGACCACTGCATCGTGTACAGAGGATTTATGTAACTCAAGGGACCCAACGATACATAAAAGGTGGGACGACACGTAGTGTGGTCCGTTACCTGGTGACTACCCAATTAACAATTGCCAATACTTATTTCCCTAACCACTCTCAGGTGTTCTTCGGTGTTCGGCTCATTGAGAAACTCTCGAGATTTGCTGCGGGCTCCCGAATAATCCTCGGCGGGGACTTCAACCTGTGCCTTGATCCGGAGCTGGACTCGTCAGCGAGTAGGACTGGGGTCTCTACACTTGCACTTAAAAAACTCAAAAGGGCCCTAGCCTCCTTGAAATTAGTAGACCTATGGCGAATCTTACATGCAAACACAAAGGATTTTAGCTAAAACTCTGTCATACACAATAGCTACAACAGACTAGACTATTTATTCATTTCTCAGGACCTACTGGACCTGTCCCCCAACAGCTCCATTGGGATCTTTTTGTGGTCAGACCACGCTCCAGTGCTTGGGGCCCTCCAGGGCCTTGGGGAAAAAACAGAGAACCACACATGGTGTCTCAATGACAATCTCCTAAACGACCCAACGTGCGCAGAGGCGATTAGACAGGCAATACAGGACTTTTTCAGTGTACACGAGACTGACTCCACATCTTCTCCCATTCAATGGGAAGCACTTAAATGTGTAATTAGAGCATCTTTATCTCTCATGGGTCCAGATTAAAGAAGAAGCAGGTGCAAAACCTGAGACTCCTACTAACAAGACTTGACACCCTCGAAAACTCAAACAAAAAAACCCTACAGATGTACTAAGAGCAGACATATCAGACACCCGAAAGAAAATCCTCTCCATCCTGGACCAATACTCACTTTGCTCCAGAGATAGGAGACGGGGGGCTTTTACGAATTCGGAAACAAATGTGGCTGGTGGTTGGCCAGGGCCCTCCAGCCCAGGACGTCTACACCTTATATAGCCTCCTTAAACTCTCCCAGAAAAGGTCAGATATATTCCACTGCAGACATACTAGAATGTTTCAGATCGTAGTATCACGATCTCTACAATCTATCGGAAAATCGTGGAACAGTGTCCCAACAAACCCCCCCAACCATAGAAGACTACCTAGATAGACATCCGCCTGGAACTATTTCAAGGGGGGACACAGATAGTCTTGAGGAAAGCTTCACGGAGAGTGAGATCCATGATGTAATCAAAGATCTTAAACTAGGCAAAAGCCCGGGACCAGATGGGTTCACCCCCTGATTCTATAAAACATACCGGAGTCTACTGACTCCCCTCTTACTGAAATCCTTTAACTCTATCTCAGACTCATGCCCATTCCCACACCAGGCTCTACAAGCCATAATAACAGTTATCCCTAAACCAGGGAAAGACTACTCATCCTGCAGTAACTATCGCCCTATTTCATTAATAAATATAGACACCAAAATATTTGCCAAAATTCTGGCAACCCACCAGAAACTGCTTATCCCAGCCTTAATTAATAAAGAGCAGACTGGATATGTCCCAGGACGGGAGGCAAAAGACAATACGATTCGTTCTGTCTCCCTAATCTCTACAGCCCGTCTTGTGGGGAGACCCCTGTGTCAGTAGATGCTGAAAAGGCGTTTGACAGAGTGCACTGGGGGTTCTTGGAAGCAACCCTTCGAAAAATTGGTGTGGGACCTAGGTGTCTGTCCTGGATTATGGCACTGTACCGACATCCTACAGCGTGCGTCAGAGTTAACGGATCTCTTTCCTCCTCCTTAAAAATCAATAATGGAACAAGACAAGGTTGCCCACTATCTCCTTTCCTATACGTCCTGGTGATGGAGTCCCTGGCCAACGCCCTCAGAGCCAACCCCGATATTCAGGGTTACAGAACAGGCGCATCAGAGCACAAACTGGCTTTGTTCGAGGATGACCTCCTGGTATATCTCACCAACCCGATAATTGCCTTACCAGTAATTCTATCAGAACTTAGACGCTTTGGTCTGGTCAGTAACTTTAAAATCAACGCACACAAGTCCGAGATTTTAAATATAACAATACCACCAGATGAAGCTATGAGCCTAGCGTCCTCCTTCAACCTAAAGTGGAAGGATGACGACATTAACTATCTTGGAATCACATTAACTATCGACCCCCAATGATCTCTTTAACCTAAATTACAAACCGATCCTGGCTAACTTAGGGAGGGACCTTAAAAAATGGCGCCCCCTTACCATCTACTGGTTTGGGAGAATCAATGCTTTAAAAAATGGATTCCCTCCCTAAATTTCTATACCTCTTCACAACCCTCCCACTAAAGCTGCCTAAATCGTACTTTGATAAAATTCACCAGATATTTGTTTGGGGTGGCTCTAGGCCTCGGGTGAGATTCAAGACTCTTATACGCCAAAAGAGAAATGGAGGAGTGGGCCTTCTAAGTTTCTCTCTACACCATAAAGCATCCATCTGCAACTGCATCCGGGACATCATTCACAATAGGTCATCCAAGCTCTGGGTCGAACTCGAGCACAAGAGTATCCCTTCACAAATCATGGGCCTCTTTTGGCTCTCGCCAATCTCATCTCGCAGTCGCAGAGTCACATCAATGCCAACTCTGACAAGTCGGCTACTAGACATCTGGAACTGTTTCGCAAATCGCTTTGGACTAGTATCCAGACCAGTTCCCCTCACTCCTTTGTCCGGGAATCCAGATTTTCCCCTGCTAAACGAGAAGCTCTCCCAACTACCAGAGAGGATTTGTCCTCCCTTGCGGATTAGAGATGTCATTTCCACATCAGGGGTTAGGCCTATGAATGAGATCCTGGGAGGTGGGGCCTCCAGACCTGGAGTGTGGCTAAGATACCTTCAAATAAGACATTTTGTCCAGACCCAGGGACCCGTGGAAGCTCTCGGATCTCCTCTCCAGATACCTGCTGGCGTTGCTCCCGGGGAAGGGGTAGTCTTCTCCATATCTGGTGGGAGTGCCCCTTGATCTCCCCCCTCTGGAGCGATATAACTAACCTCTATAACGCTATCTTCAGGGACTCTGTAATCCTCACACTGGAGGCGGCACTACTATCTATACTCCCTGGCTTCATAGCCAAAAACAAAATAAGCCCATTCAAATTCGTCTTAATAGCCATGAGACAAATAATTCCGAGGCTCTGGAAGTCTCCCCTGCCCCCCTCGAGAATTCAATGGCTGGAGACCATATAGCACAAATGGAGGAAATAATGGCTCGAGACGATAACAAAAGAGAGAGGTATTACTCAACCTGCTCAGCTTGGATACTATTCCACAATTCCGTATCTCCTCTTCTGCCCTACATATAGATATCTTGCATAGGTGATGGTCTAGTACTATTTCACCCTGAGCTCTGTTCTCCAGATATTGCAGTAATTGATTCCCCTGCCCTCTGTTTGTTTTCTACTTGTTGGAAGGGAAACAGGCCACCTCTTCTATGGAAATAAATAGTAGAGGAGCAGCGGAGGCGCGCACTTGTGCACTTCTCTCATCCAAATCTGATAGTTGGGATATCAGGAGTGTATGTGCACTAGCATTTGACCCAGCCACCAGTTACCATTGAACTCTGCTAAATGCTATTGGGCATTTTGGAAATAAACATGCTATGGTTCATTAGGGGCCTTGTGTAGCGCAGAGTGTTAAGGTAGTAGAATGCAGTCCTAAGCTCTCGGTCATGACCTGAAGGTTGCGGGTTCAATCCCGCACGGCTCAACCTTCCATCCCTTTGAGGTTGGTAAAATGAGTACCCAGCTTGCATGGAGGTAATAAATAATCAAAATTACCTGAAAGTGCTGTGGAATGTTGGCGCTATACAAATAAAAAGTCCCTTCCCCTTATGGGTGAATGCATTATTTTGCGATTTCGAACACATTGAAATGTGAGCGCCTCTAATCCACCTCTCTCCTCTTCCGGATAGCACTGTAAGCGCTCTACTCAGCTCTGCATCGTGGAGCACCTGTATGATATATTACAATGTGTTTCCTTTGGATGTGGCTGACCACTGATCTGCATGTGTACAGAGGATTTATGTAACTCAAGGGACCCAACGATACATAAAAGAGAACACACTTGTGTTTCCTATCAGGGTAAGTTCACACATGGCAACAGATGCATGGATGTTTGTAACCCCATTCAGATGCATGGATGGTCACAGACATTTTTCCATGTTAACTATAACCTAACAGGTATTGCAGTTTTATTTCAGGTGTAATACTTTAGATGTCGTAATGATGCACTGTATACTTGATACCACTTGATATTACTTGCCATTTTCTGTCTATAGGCATTCTTTAAGGATTAGATAACATATTACCTACTATGAATAGTCTTTGGGTATAGAGTATAGGATGTGTCAGTTTATACTAGCTGGTTTGTATATCTCTTGTAGGATGTGGCACTAGAAGCTTTGACTCACCTCATTTGTTTTCCTCTTCAGGTAGCAGGCAGGAAAAGGCAAATAGGTTTATATGTAATCAGATCTAGGTGATGATGGAATGCCTTCAGATAACAGGTAATTGTGCACAGTTTGATGACTTGTTTTTCCATACTGCCTACTTATCTGGAGTGTTTACATCCTGGTTAAACTGTACTTTATGACAATATGTGGGTGTCCTGAATGTCCCCCATAGGCTTCGCACAGGAAGTGAAGAGTTGGTGTAGACAGTAAGATAGTTTACTGCAGAGAACATAGTTCTCTAAGGAATGAAGAGTCAACAGTTCAGTGAGCAAAAATTTATGATGTGTAGGGCCTCTTTAAGGCTTAAAGAACCTTTACACTATCCCTCTATAAATTACCAGGGTGTTACATTTTACTATATATATTTTTTTTTGCTTCACATACGTCATTATGTACTTAAAGGGGTTGTCCCGCGAAATCAAGTGGGGTTATACACTTCTGTATGGCCATATTAATGCACTTTGTAATGTACATTGTGCATTAATTATGAGCCATACAGAAGTTATTCACTTACCTGTTCCGTTGCTGGCGTCCTCGTCTCCATGGTGCCGTCTAATTTTCAGCGTCTAATCGCCCGATTAGACGCGCTTGCGCAGTCCGGTCTTCTGCTTTTCTCAATGGGGCCGCTCGTGCCGGAGAGCGGCTCCTCATAGCTCCGCCCTGTCACGTGCCGATTCCAGCCAATCAGGAGGCTGGAATCGGCAGTGGACCGCACAGAAGACCTGCGGTCCACCGAGGGTGAAGATCCCGGCGGCCATCTTCTCAAGGTAAGTAAGAAGTCACCGGAGCGCGGGGATTCAGGTAAGCACTATCCGTTTTTTTTTTTAACCCCTGCATCGGGTTTGTCTCGCGGCGAACGGGGGGGCTATTGAAAAAAAAAAAAACCCGTTTCGGCGCGGGACAACCCCTTTAATGCATGTTGCTTATATGGCAGCAGCATTTTCCCCTGAGCTCTACAGATAATTTGTTACGGCACTCTGACCCCCCGAGCGCCAGGTAGGGTGCCCTGAACTTCCCGCACCCCACTGTCCCTGCCTACTTGCCTCGACCCTGGCTAACCCCAGGCGGACAACTGGACGGTGGTCCCTACTCTGGCTAGGGACCTGGCGACTACAAGGAAGACTCTAACTAGTGGGGGACAGAGTGCTGACAGAAAAGGCAGATGGAGATACCAACAGAAAATGCTGAGCACTAGACAAAGCTAGGGAAAGGAAGCTGACAAGCAGACTAGCGGACTGACTGGAGGGAACTGCAGACAGAACTAACTAGTAGCTGACAGAACCAATAACTGGCAGTGAGCTCAGGTCACTGCCAGCCTTATAACTGCAAAACTCCACCCATGGGCGGAGAGTGGGAGGAGCCAACTCCCCCACTCACACTACAAGAGAGAGGAAGGGGTGCGGGAGGCGCCCTATGGGCGGACCCGCCCACGCCTCCGCACACCGACCACCCCACGTCGCCAGGAGAGCCCAGACGTCCCAGCTCCGGGACGCCAAGGCTGAAGCGGCGCGCGCTGACCGCGGGACCCTGCTCCGCGCTGCATGGTAACATAATTCTCATCTTTCTCATCAGTCCTTGATAGAATTTAATAGAGATGAGCGAGCATACTCGCTAAGGACAATTGCTGGATCGAGCATTGTTCTTAGCGAGTATCTCCCTGCTCGCGAGCAAAGGTTTGGCTGCCGGTGCGGGTGACAGGTGAGTTGCGGCCATGAGCAGGGGAAAGCGGGGGGGAGAGAGGGAGAGAGAGATCTCCCCTCCGTTCCTCCCCACTCTCCCCCACCACTCCCCGCCCGCCGCCGGCAGCCGAATCTTAGCTCCCGAGCGGGCAGGTACTCGCTAAGGGCAATGCTCGATCGAGCTATTTCCCTTAGCGAGTATGCTCGCTCATCTCTAGAATTTAACTTACCTGTCTTACACATTTAGGATGTGGAACAGGGTCCGCCTTCTTAAAGGGTTTTTCTGGGGCTAAGATATTGATCACCTATCTGCAGAGTCAAATTTTTGGCAGTTAGGACCTTTGCCAATCAAATGATTGAAGAGACTGCAGCGTCAAGGCCTCTAGTCTGGTTTGTAACATTACATGCATTGGTTACATGTCCTAAAGGCTACTCAGTCCTATTCAAGTGAATGGGATTGAGCTGCTATACCAGGCATAGTTGCTATGAAATGTTCGGGGCTGTGTCTGGTATACAGTGAATGGCCACAGTGCTCACTAAATCAAACTTCTAAACGCTGGACCCCCAACTGATCTGATATTGATGAGCTATTTTGAGATCAGATCATTAAAATCTTAGTTCCTAAAAACTTAATTAGGCCGCCTGCACACGGGTGGATTTGCATTGCAAAATCTGGAGCAGGCGTCTGCCTCTAGATTCCGCAGCATATACCTGCCATAGCGGCTATGGAAAAACCAATTGCGATTTTCCGCTCGCAGGGGGAAAAAAAATCGCAGCATGCTCTATTCTTAGGCTAATGGCTTCCATTGAAGTTATTGGAAGCCGTCCGTCCCGTAGCCCTTCTACAATCATCATTGCGGAAAGGTTGGATCTGCGTCATCGCCTAGTGACGGTGCGGCATTATGTCTATTGCGCATGTGCGGTGGTGCGACGGCTGGCACATCGCCAATACAGATAAGAAGACTGCGGATAGGTACGTCGGGGTCATCGGCCAGGCACAGGGTCGGATTCCGAATTGTTTTTAGAAATGTTACATGTTTGCCTGCTTTAAACTCTCATTCTTTAGTTATATGTTATGATCCTGATATTAAGTAGGATAGGCTCTATGTGGTAGCCTTCAGTAGGGATGGGGAAGTTCAACTTCGTGCGCCATTGCTGGGAATTGAACTACGTATTAAGGGCTTTACCAAAGGAGTTCCGTATTGTCCGTTAGGTGTGTGGACATTACATCTAAGTGCTTATGTTGGTAGAGACCCAAAACTAATAAAAGCAAGTGCTTTTGGGTGTATATTTGTAATTGGGAAAGTTACCCCTCAGAAGCTGAGTCTAGAGAGTAATGGTCCTCTTACACACCACGAGCAATGCACAATTCTTGTTTGCACAAGTGAATGGTGACATCATCAGCGGCTCACTCGCGCTCATGCAGCCTGTTTAGACAGGCAGATCATCGTTGAGTTCCCATCCAGTGTTTCATATTCCTATGTGAAACACGGAAAGGGGAGTGTTTAAATGCAACAAGAAGTGAATAAGCCAATGATGATTTTTATGCCGGCTGCAAATGAACCACAAATGAAAAGTGAACGATTCTTCTTGTCATTTAAACTGAAGGGTTATCGTTCACCTTTGTTCGTTTTTTGGGGAAAGTTTTTCCAATTTTAATGTGACTGTCAGGAGGTTAAATTTTGGGAGGGGGAGGGTAAATGTTAATATTGTACTTCATTCATATATCATTGTATATACTTGTTTCCACCAGTCTTGTTTAAAACTAATGCTAGTTAAAGGGGTATTCTGAGACTTTAACTATGGATGACTTAACCTCAAGATAGGTAGTAGTTGATCATGAGGGTCTACTACTCGGAAATATAATATCCAGCTTGAAATTAATGGATGGAAACGATGCCTTCTATTACACTTCTGGCTGAACTCCCAACCTGAGCTTTGGTCATCCATAGCTAATGGCATGGAGACTCTAGTACTAATGTCCCAGACTATGCCTTTAATAGTCTTTCCAAGGCCTCTTTCACACGAGCCTTTTGTCGTCACGCCAGCCGCATCGCGGCTGGAAAATGCATCAGACAGCTGCAGTATATTATGTACGTCGCAGCCCGTAAATCCCTCATTTGGCATAAATCCACAGAATCTCTTCTAATTGCTAAATAGAGCTATCTCTAATGTTTTTGCAGTGCTGGGCGCAGCTAAACTCCCTTCCTTTTTTGCAGCTCCCATAGGAGCTTATGGGAGCCACCAGCATATCTCAGACGAAAGATAGGACAAGACCGTATAAGATCAGCCGCTGTATCCAGTCACCAATGTCCTATCTTTGCCGGGCAACGTTTTTACTTGGTTAAAAATCGGTCATCTGAATGAATACATTGGAAATTGATGCTGCAGGTGAATTCACACGGGCGAGTCTCACGCATGAGTTCTGTCCAATAGTGATATGGACAGAACTGCTTGTGCGTGTATAGCACATGAGCGCTTTTTCTCTTGCAATGATGCTGTGAGATTACAAAATTGCTGCATGTTCTTTTTTTGGGTGATTCCTCGCAGGGAATCACTCATTATTTCCTATGGGAGCTTTTAAAAAATTGCATCGCACTCCCATTCCAGTGCAGTTTGATTTTTACCATTGAAAACTATTGGAAGCACTTGCTTTTTTGGGGGGGACGGGGGACGGGGGACGCACATGGAAGATACAAGTGTGTAGATGTAATGCGTTTTTAAAGCAAAAACGCATCATACTCGCGTCCAGAATCGCAATTTTACAAGCATGATATCGGAGTTTCTTGAACCGATAACGCTCTCGCCCGTGTGAATGCGCCCTAATAGTTATATGCAAGTAGTAACACGAGTGCATCATTTACTGCTCTATGAGTGTAATTTTAGCTTCTCATTGGGAGACATCTGTACTAAGATGAAGGTTGTAGAGACATCATTATTTTCATATTCAGTGTTTTTAACTGGATGTCTTCTGTGTGGTCCTTACAATAAAGCTGGAATTCTGCTAGAGGATACTCATAAGCTCGCCTTACTGCGTAGTGTTTCCTGCAGAATCTATAACATCTTACCATCAAAGAAATCAGCCCCTAGGTACACCAGGGTGTGACACATGGTGTTACCTTAGTAAAGATTACAGATACAACATGTGTCACCTGTAAAGATTAATCACTGGGTTTTCTGATCTTTGCAAGCCACACGCAATGAAGCTTGCACTGAGAAACCTGTATGCTTAACATCAAAAGTCAGATTTTTTTTTTCTTCTTTGGTCATAACTCAGAGTTAAGAATGTTCAAAGAAAATCATTCCATTTACATGTTCGGTAGTGATTTTTATCATATTCTGTTACAGACAATAGTTCTTGTCTTACTGCAGTTGTACAGAGCAAGTCTCTAATGTTGCAATACAGCATATATTCATGCAGACATTTCCTTACAATTAGAGATGAGCGAGCACGCTCGTTTAAGGCTGATACTCGATTGAGCATTCGTCTTTTCGAGTAACTGCTTATTGGTCTGAGCACCATGCGGGGTGGCGGCGAAGGGGAGAATGAGAGAGATTTCTCTCTCCCCCACTCCCTCCTGCTCCCCCCCCCCCCCGCATGGTGCTCAGAACAGTAAGAAGTTACTCGAAAAGACTGATGCTCTCTTGAGCATCAGCCTTAAACGAGCATGCTCGCTTATCTCTAGTTACAATATAACAATTTATATGAGAATGTACAGTAAATATTCAACGTACGTATGTGGAAATTTGATTCATGTATCTGTACTCAACAAAAGAATGTTACGTGTACTAGCTTTCATAGCAATAGATTAACTAAGGCTGGTTTCACATGGCCGAGAAAATCGCGCAAGATTTGTGCGTTGTGAGATGCGCAAATCTCGCACACATATGGACCCCATTCTTTTTATGTGAGAGATTTTTTCCTGCATTGCGGTGCGGGAAAAAAATAGCAGCATGTCCTATCTTTGGGCATTCCCTTGGAACGCCTCGCCAATTATTTTCAAAGGGACCAGAAAACCCATCGCACGGCATGCGAGGTTTCTCACTGAAATGATATCGTGCTTGGCCATGTGAAACTCGCCTAAGGGTTAGGGCTCATGCACACTACCATATTATGGCCCTGTGAAATGGCACCCATAGAATTGTATGGGCCCATGCCATACCTTTCTATCCTGTAGGGAAGCACCATATGGCAACACATTGTGTGCCTATGGCTCTGCAGTACAGAGCTGCTGGGATTCCACATAGCTTCAATGAACACAAATCTGCTCTGTTTGTGAAATTATGGTCTACATATACGATGTTGTACATATACCATGTTGGCCACTTTTTGCCATGCTTTTTAGCTTAAAAAAAAATTACAGTAAAATATTAATTTCATTTAATAATATGGAAGATTAGGTGTTTAGACCAAATACAAATTAAAGTTAGAACATGAGTCTTTACACCAGCAAACATCCACTGTAGATAAAGCTTGTAGCACAGTGTTAAGGCTCATTTACACGAGCAGATAATTGCTCAAAGATCGCTCAATTTGAAGGATTATTTTGCATAAAAGATAATTGGCATTTTAGTAGCTACTTAAATACCAATTATGTATGCAAATGAAGACTTTCCTGAACTCAGCTAATAGTCCTTGTTCTCCACAGGGAAACATTGCTATCAGTATTCCCCCTCCCCTCCCTCCCCCCCGCTTCCCCGGTGGAGAACTACTGATAAAAGTGAGGCATGATTTTCAGGTTAGCTTGATTTTAATGATCAGCTAAAAGTGCCCGAAAAGCGGGTGCCCTGTGCCCATTTACACGCACCGATTATCACTAAAACGATCGCTGATTAGCGAATATTTAGTGATAATAGTCCAGTGTAAATGGGCCTTTACATAATAGATGAAATTCAGAGTAAAAGATTCAATGACTGGTGCAGTTTTAATTATGTAAAAGAAGAATCTGTCGCCACCTTTATGCTCCCTCTGCGAGGACATAATAAAATAGTGATAGGCACGCTAATTGCTGCAATATATTTTTTATGTATCTGTAAAGCAGTTTGTCAGAAACTTACATTTTACCAGTAGCAGCCACACATAGAAGACTATGGAATAGTGCTTTATATTCATGAGCTGCAGGCTAGTCCCTTACCCCCACCCTGCAGCCACGGATTGACTGCTGTCTTTCTATGTGCAGTAATGGGCAGATTGGGCTGTTCACCAATGGCTTGAGGATGAGGTGATTGCTAATCAAAACTAAAATATGAAGATGAAAGAAAATGTAGCAGATAACTAATACAGATAGAACAAGTTCTTAAGGCCCTTTTATATGGGACGAGTGTTGGGCAAACGATGCCCGACACTAATCCCTGTGTATACTTGCTCCC
The DNA here is from genome assembly GCF_035609145.1 of Eleutherodactylus coqui. Classification (NCBI taxonomy): domain Eukaryota; kingdom Metazoa; phylum Chordata; class Amphibia; order Anura; family Eleutherodactylidae; genus Eleutherodactylus; species Eleutherodactylus coqui. The sequence goes on along the minus strand of NC_089843.1, from coordinate 144,965,266 downwards.
ATGCTGTTACACAGGAGCGAGTATCCCTGGCTCGCTCACAGCGCAGCCAGCAGGGAGGCAGGATGGCTGGTGGGGATTTCTCTCCCTGCTCCCTCACCCCTCTCCCATCACTATAAGAAGCGGCTCAGTACTGTACTGCTGCTGTTGACACTGAAGGATCATCATTCAGGATTTTATGCATGCTTTTACACGGGACGATTATATCGTTCAAAGCCCCACGGGAGCAATAATCGTCCCATGTAAAAGGGCATTTACAGCTATAAATCAGATAGAGCTGTTAGAAGCTGGAAATAACTGTTTCTGCTGAGGACTGGAGCTTCTTCGGGGTCGTGTACAGCAAGTAGAGTATGACGTATGTTGAATCTAGTTTTACAATGAACCAGGAAAGGCCATTGTATGTTGAAAATATTGCTTTCTGAAGCCATTGTATCTTAAGGGATCATTGTATTTGGTATCTAGATCTTTAATACAACACTCATCCCTTGCAAAGGGCCCATACTGCACCAGTTGTCTTCTCAATGATTTGTATTGAACTAAATTATAGCATGCTGCATCACATGCTGTACTATAGTGACACAGTACTGTGTGAAAGTCCTAGGCAGGTGTGGAAAAAATGCTGCAAGGAAAACATCTGATTGACTCCAAATTCTATTCTGCAGGACAATGACCCAAACATCCAGCCTATGCCATTAAGAACTATCATCAGCTTGAAGAAGAACAAGGAGTCCTGGAAGTGACGATTAAGCTCCACAGAGTCCTGATCTCATCATCATTGAGTCCATCTGGGATGACATGAAGAGACAGAAGGATTTGAGCAAGCTACATCCACAGAAGATCTGTAGTTAGTTCTCCAAGATGTCTGAAAAAAAAAGCCAAAAAAAAAAAACCCGCCATGCTGGGTTCCTTCAAAAACTGTGTGCAGGTGTACCTAGAAGAATTTATGCTATTTTATAGGCAAAGGGTGGTCAGTCACACCAAATATTGGTTTGATTTAGATTTCTCTTTTATTTAGTCACTTAGGATTTTGTTAATTGACCAAAAACTATTAACATTTTTATTTTAGAAAGCATTATTTGCAGATTTTTTTCAACACCTTCCCCAAATTTTTGCACAGTACTATAACCTCTCTTAGAAGTATTGCACTACTTCTCGGAGGAATACAAAGTATCTCCAGATCTCTAATATACAACCACAGGCACTCAATTTGTAGACTACATGGACAGCTTAATTGTGGGGTTTCACAGTTACTTTCCATACATGTTTCTGGGCAAGTCATGGCAACTGTACCCTGGGACCTGAGAGTGTAGCAAAGCTGCAGGGGTGACTTCCAAGAAGACAGCAGTTGACCTTATGATCATTGAAGACTATGTACGTAGGTTGGATTTGGGATCTATTGGGATGGACTTTGGCCCTTTTAATCAGCCAACTGGTAGGGATTCCAGGCAGAGGACACTCATCAATCAGATATTGATGGCCTATTCTTAGGACAGGCCATCAATTTTTAAAGACTGGGTAAAAGTGGTTTCATATTCGCGTTGGAACCTCCGGTCAGAGATCTGGCTCAAAATACTGGAAGAAAAAGCACTGCATGCATCACTTTTTTTTCTAATTAAAAGCCGGGCAGTTAAGTGGGAAGCAAACAGACCCCATTATAGTCAATGTGGTCCGTTCAGCGCTGTTCAGTTCCATCTTAAGACAGAGCAATTTGGCCACGGGAATAACCCTTTCCTGCTCCCCCAATTGGAGCAGGAATGAAGAACCCCCAGCACAGATGTGAAACCACCCTAACCCTTTTAAACATACTGCCTTATTAATTTTTCATATGTTACAAAAAAGACCATTTACTATTTGTTATGCAAAGTAAACTTCATATATGACATAATTCCTCATTGCGATAGATAGCAATATATAGACGTGTGGTGTAGTTGAAGGGTTTCTGCAGCTCTCATTAACATGTGCCAAAATGCACTAGAACATTTGCATGATAAAACTAACTTAGCAACCAAACAGCAATGTAAGAAATAAGTAACCTTTCCTTGTGGGTTTTTATGACATGCTGTCTTTACCTATTAGCACCTCACGTTACATTTGTTCCTGTGTATATTGTAATTAAATGTAATTTAATAATTATTCCTGCTTTCAAGAGAAACTGAACTGAAAGAGCGATGTTGTAAGGTCTCCGAGACCTGCAAGGAATTCCTAAATGGTTTCCCTCATTTAGACGCTCTTTATTCACAGCACTACTGGCTTTTAAAACCAGGACTCATTTTACTAAGCAAAAAATGGCTCTTTTGTTGCTGGTTTCCCCCCGGTGTCATCTCGTATGGATGTCATGGTAACTAGTGTATGCTTTCAGCCTAGGAGGTTATTGGGCCTCCGGAAGGAAGTGCTCCAGTTGCTAGACTGCTATTTTTATAGAACTGTTACATAATACAGCCTATGAAAGCTTCCTCTTAGGGTTTTATTGCACAAAAGGGAAATTAAGTTTGATGACTCTAGATGTTTGATGGAGGATGTAGAATGACTTTGGTATTCTGCGTTCTGCCTGGCTAGCATCAATGCTTGTATAGATTGTTTAATAAAAGGATAAAACTGATAGCCGTATTTGGTTGTATGCAGATAAATAATTGCAGCCAATTAGAATGTCTGATATAAATAAGGTTATTGTAAGTTTTACTATTATATATTGTCATAATATTGGTGGACACAGAGCTTTTGAGTATTTTAGGATTCATTCGTACCACCTAGTGACCACATTTTTCATAGTATTTTTGTTTAGTAATGGATTATACACAGAAATATCCTATTGTCCTTCAGATTATATCTAGTGTGAAAGGAATTGGGTTGAGGTGGCAGTTGATGTAGCGGAGGGTATTCAAGAAAAAAAGGCCACATTCTAGTTTGGCATTTGGACAAATCTTGAGGCAACACCTAAGGTACTCTGGTCTTCACCATTTAACCCCACCAGTCAGGATATGGACTTTTCTACAAGGTCCCTAGGCTTTTACTCAGGATGTGGTCCCAATATTGTGGCGACTGAAACTACTAAGAGCTTAGGCATGATGCCTGAGGGTGTTAACAGGAGGGTAGTTAGACAGTCCAGGTTGGGGCAGGTGGCACACTTCAGCACAAGGGACAAAGTCACAGGTCGGGTCAAGGAGAACAGGTTCAGGATGGTCAGTGGTGAGGGCTGGCAGTAGACAAAAGCATAGATAATTTACCAAGCTGGGGTCTAGAGTGAAGTCAGGGAATAGCCAAATGTTAGAAAAACAGTGAGTTAGATCCAATTTGTAGGTACACCTTGAGCAGACAGACCAGAGAGGCCTTGATACTCAGCCATAGGAGGAGGATGTCTGATATGCCCATGAGTGACAGATCATTGGTAAGGGAAGACTTTGCATGATGCTTACTGCTTCTTTAGGAACATGGCTAAGAGTGTGTGCACGCCGTCCAGGCCACTGTTATAGGAAGTGCAGATTCCAGGGGCCGGTATCTGCACTGAGAAGAGACAGCATACGTCCTGTGGCCATTGGGATGGGTAAGTCAGCAGACATCACCACATATTGTAACAGTTTGCAAAAAAATGAGTTGAAAAAATTTCTAGTATTACTTTAGTAAGAAATAACCACTCACCTAAGTCAATATACATTCTCAATATAGTAAAAACATACCATTAGGTAGCATCATTGACTTGACAAGTCATATCATATCGGTGGGGTCTGCCTCATAGGACCCTCACGGATCAGCTGTTTGAAGAGGCCTCTTTTCAGGGCAATTAAGTTCACATTCATCGGTCACATTGCCTGATAGTAGCTTGGTCCTATTCAAGATAATGGGATTGAACTATATGACGCACAGCCACTATACTAAGTATAGCGCGGTGCCTAGTTTGCATTGAAGTCACCAGGGTGCTCTCTTGCCTATCCTGAAAATAGGTAATCAATATCTGAGTCTCAGAAAATCCCTTTTACATTTAGTTTAATTGACTTGCCAGTGGGGGTCTGACTATATGGCATTTGCATGTTATTTTTTTTTTACAAGGCATTAAACTGATTATAAAGGATTTGGACAGTGCTGCAATTCCCCAGGAGAGAGCAGTTTTACAACCAGGTAGCATCTTCTCACTGAAGAGACTTGCAAGTGTACACAGAAGACAAGAATACCTATCTAAGAGGGTGGATTTACTAACTTGCATGCCTTGTTGAAGTAACATTGCTTCCTCCCTCGGAAATAGGCTCTCTAGATTCTTTGGGGGAAATGTATTAATTGACTTATCTCAGAATTCTGTCATCAAAATGTCACAATTTAGGTTTTTGTGCAAAAAATTAAGACTTTTTGATTTTTATGCCATTACTTTTTAGTGCAGGGGATATGGCCACCCTGAAATCCGTGCAGCTTATGGTTGGCATAGATCTCTTCTAGAGAGATATGCTTAATGTAATTAAAGGGGTTGTCCCGCGCCGAAACGGGTTTTTTTTTTTTTCAATAGCCCCCCCGTTCGGCGCGAGACAAACCCGATGCAGGCATAAAAAAAACAAAACCGTCCAGTACTTACCCGAATCCCCGCGCTCCGGCGACTTCTGACTTACCTTGTGAAGATGGCCGCCGGGATCTTCACCCTCGGTGGACCGCAGGTCTTCTGTGCGGTCCATTGCCGATTCCAGCCTCCTGATTGGCTGGAATCGGCACGTGACGGGGCGGAGCTACGAGGAGCCGCTCTCCGGCACGAGCGGCCCCATTCAGAAAAGAAGAAGACCGGACTGCGCAAGCGCGTCTAATCCGGCGATTAGACGCTAAAAATTAGACGGCACCATGGAGACGAGGACGCTAGCAACGGAACAGGTAAGTGAATAACTTCTGTATGGCTCATAATTAATGCACAATGTACATTACAAAGTGCATTAATATGGCCATACAGAAGTGTATACCCCCCACTTTGTTTCGCGGGACAACCCCTTTAAAGCCGTGCTTCTCTTAATATATTAGGGGCATCCTCTGACGGCGGAGCTGCACATTAAGACTATCATATGAAATGGAAGACTGAATACATTAGGCCCTTTATATTTTTTTCATTTTTACTTTGTATGCAGTTATAATTCTATGTGTAGTAAAGTGATTGGGGAAGGGGCAGTACGGATATGGATAGAAAGCTATAGTACAAAATATCTATGGTTGTTTTCTGCCAAATATGACTACAGATTATTGTAGTTGGGTACTATGTTATAGAACATCCCAAATATTTTCTAACTCTTAAGCCTCTTTTAAATCTGACAGGTGACGTTGAGTCACACCGGATATAAAAAAAATAAACACAGGTTAAAGATATGAGTTACTAGAGTTGAGCGAACGTACTCTTCCGAGCTTGATGCTCGTTCGAGTATTAGCATACTCGATGGTGCTCAATACTCGAGCGAGTACTATGCTGTGTTCGACCCCGCCCCAGTTTTGACCCCTCCCCGCTGCGACGTGTCAGCGTTCAGACGTCAACGGCAGTGTGGCTGGCTGGGCGGAGGAGAGAGAGATAGAACAAAAAAAAAAAAATCTCGGGACTTGGTGGCTCACATACAAAAATGCTCGAGTCTCCCATTGAAGTCAATGGGGTTCGTTACTCGAATAGAGCTCTCGAATTTTACGAAAAGCTAGACTCGAATAACGAGGTCCCGAACATTTGGGTGCTCGCTCATCTCTATGAGTTATATAACTTTATAACTTTATCCCTCGTATTATATAGCTCAATTATTTTGAACCCAGGCCCAAATTTCAGTAATATGATGACATCGTGGGGCCACAAGTGCACAATACTATAAAGAGCTTTCACCAACTAGGGAGCCCCATGAAGCTTCTGAGCCACTGGTTGGGAAACTCTGTTATATCATTTGCTGTGAAGCTTTTGTTGTGTCAAAGAAAGATAATGATTCGTCTTTAATACAGTACACTAACCCTAAACGTCTAATCCTAAGCTTTTTCAAATTACACATATATATGCCATTATTTATGTAGCAAAACCAACATATTCCTTAAAAAATGAATCGATTGGTATTACTGTTATAATCAGCAGGAATGCTCCTGGTATTTCATCATCTCCTGTCAATAAATTTGTTGTTGGGTCAGTTTCTATGCAACTGTCTTACAGCTAATCCCTTAAAGCGGGTCAGCTGAACACACTGCTACATATCAAGCTAATTTGGAGAGGAGTTCCTGATTGGCTTAGCTCTCTTTAAATATCCTTGGCTTCTGCATTGTGTTGCTGGTTGTAGCATGTGTTCTATGCATTTAAATACATTATATCTTGTATATTTCTACTATTTGTTCCTATTCTTCTCAGTATAGTTAGTTCCTGTTGCTATCTTACGTCCAGTACTTGGTTCTTAGACTCATAGTTTGTTGTTTTGTTTTTTTCTGTTTGTATCTCTCTTTGTTGTGCTTCTTAGTTTAGCTCTGCTCAATTTGGTTTTCTTGTCTCCGAGTCTTAGTACCCTCTCATTGTTTGTCAATGTTAGTGTTTCAGATAGGGCTTTCATTAGGGATGTCTATACGGATGCTCAGGAACAATGGTGATAGGGTGAGCATCAGGGATAGACCTGGGGAAGACTTATAGAAAGTAATAGTCAGGGTCAATTATTATCAGTTTGTTATTACCTGTTTACCATCACCAATCTGTTCCATTGACTGTTAACCATCACCATTATTTGTCTGCTCGATTATGTGACTACCATCATCTGTTTGTGTCCAGCTGGTGTAGTTGCAATTATTTCTTTTTCCAATAGAGTTTAAATGAAAGTTAGACACACACAGACTTTAATAGATAGGTAAGTAATATGAAAAATAGGAATGCTAAATATGTATTCATACTCTTTGCTTTTCTGTGTTACTTATCAGTCAGATATAAAGGTAATTCAGACTTTAGTAAATCGTCATATTTTATAGATTTAGTAGTTGTTCTAAACTGGGGGATCCTTTTCTACGTTGGGGTTTCAGGAATGGGCTTCTTCATGGCTTACTAGAATAGTCATATGGTAGTAGTATGCTGAACAAGTCACCTTCTTTTAACAGACAAGCCTATTTACTTAACAACACCTATAATATTTTAGCACATTTCAATACTTTCAGTTTATGTTTGGAATACTGAATCTACGTGAAAGTAATTGTTTCCATACCTCCACGTTTTAAACTTTCTTATTTTATTTCTTTTTTTATGTGTTTGGAGACTTTGTCATAGAAATAAGCTGCCTGGAAGTAAACTGTGGGTGTATTGTTGGCAGAATTATGAGTAGAAAAACATATTTAGTTATAGAACTTACCCTTGCTTGCATAACATATTTGTAGATATTTATTCAATGCATCAGATGAGGAATTGGAGTAGCTCCATTATGCAGAATGGCTTTGGTGTGAAAGTCTGACAACTCAAGTCTCTCTGATCTAAAGGCAGTGGCACCTTTGTGGATTATCACATATGTAACATAGGGGAATACAATTTTATATACATTTTCTAGCACACTGAAGGAAATGCATCTCTAAAGTAAAAGTCTCTAAAAAATAGGTCAATATGTGCTTGGAACAATGCAATGCTCCAAAACACATATAACACACGTCAAACACAAGACCCATGGTCCGAATACAGCCCACCACCTCATTTTATGAAACCTGCCAACCATGCAGCAACCTAATCGATATTTTACTCATTCAGCCTAAAGCTCCAGTCCAGCAGCAGCAGTGCCGAGTCTGTGCCCGCCGACCTCTTTCTTGCAGTGTCTGTGCTCACCCTCCTGTATGCAAGGCAGATGCCGAGGGAAGTGGTCAGCTCAGCAGCCACTGCCTTCACTGGCCTCAGCTGCAGGCTGGCTGAGTGGAATGCCTGTAGGGATGCTGCCCGGCCAAAGGCCAATAAGGGGGTTGCTATTGCTACTGGGGATCTGTGGTGGACACTATTACTACTTGGGCTACTATGGGGGGGGACACTGTAACTACTGCAGGCACTATGTGGTCACTATTACTACTGGGGCAACTATGGGGTCACTATTATTACTGGGGCTACTATGGGGGACCCTTTTACTACTGGGGAAACTATGGGGGTCACTATTATTACTGAAGTCACTATGGGGGTCACTATTACTACTGAGGCCACTATGGGGCACTATTACTACTGGGGTCACTATTACTACTGGGGTCACTATTACTACTGGGGACACTATTGCTACTATTGCTACTATGGGAGGTCACAGTTACTACTGGGACCACTATGGGGGACTCTAAACTACTGGAGTCACCATGGGGGTCACTATTATTAATGGAGCCACTATGAGGGACACTATTACTACTGTGGCCACTATGAGGGTCACTGTTACTATTGGGGCCAGTATGGGGGCCACTATTCCTACTGGGGCCACTATTGGAGAGCACAATTACTATATAGTCTTACAATTACAAATGGGCCATTGAACACAATTATAAGGCTTTTGTGGCCCTCAGTGGAAATGAGTGACACCCCTGCACTGTAATGTTACAAGGACACAGTATCAAATTTTACATTATGTGTAATCCTTGGCTAACATACGCATATTAGTGATGAGTGATTATTGGGAAAATTGGTTTGTGTCAGTATCAGGCTGATTTCATGAAAATCATTGTGAATTGGGATGGCCAATTCTGACTCCCATTAAAGTCAATGGAAATAAAAATCTAGTTTACTAATTTGCCCTCCAGAAGGTTACCAATGCAGCCAAAGCTCCTTAAATTGCATGGAAATGCAGCCACACATCTGAGGAACACTGTGTTCCTCTCCAAAATTGGTCAATATAATGTGTACATTAGTGTAGGGCTCAATCATAGCACACGGGTGTCATTCAAAATAAAAGAAGGCCCACATAGGATATCCTAGATCAAAAATTGCACCAAGGAAGATAGCAGATTTGCTGCTTGTTTTAAAAGCAATGTCATAAATTTTGCAAAGAGAAATTCTGCCAGGTGAACGCAACACTCAAGTTCAGGCCTCCTCCTTCTGTAAAAAGTAGTAGAGTTGGCTGTTGACATGGGGCATGCTGGAATATGGGGTAGATGTCAATGTCAGTGAATGTGGTGGTGATGGTGGTAATTCAACTTCTGCTGTCATTTCCCACTCTGTCTCTGAAGCCTGCTGCTCAATTGTCAATTGCGGAGGAGAGGCATAAAGTAGGGAGCAGGATGAGTCTGATTCTTTGACCTCTGGCCCAGGTGGGCTCTCCAAGGCAGCAGGTAGTGGGACTTCATGTGACTATTCATACATGGTATGTTGAGGTTATTTATGTTCTTGCCGCGTTTTAAATGCTTACTGCAGATCTTACAGGTGACCACTCTTCTGCCATTGCATGTGGTTTCAAAGAATGCCCAGGATGCACAAGTCCTGTCAGCAGACCTAGCTGTGGGCCTGATGTTGGTACTACTGTGACCAGTAGCAGCTGATGGTGATAGTACAGCCCTTATGGTTGTCTGTAATACTCTACTCCCTGTCTTAGCATGGGGCTGACCCACAGTTTCATGGTATTTGTAGATGTAGTCTCTCAGGTGTATATGGAGCTGTCCACTACATCTAATAAATGCTCAGTTGGGCTCATGGCATACTAATGTGCAGGCCACACCATGCGTAGGAACTATCCGGAATGCTCTTCAAACCAACTCTGGGTAACTTTGGCTAAATGGCACGGGGAATTATCCTGCTAAAATATCCTATCATTGCAGGGGTGCGTGAAGTCCATGAAGGGCGACAAATAGTCACTAAGCAGTAGAATGCCTTAGGCATTGATCAATTACATAGTTAGGCGGACAAGTGGACCCTATGCCATGAGAACACACCCCACACCAATATGGATCTACCACTAACTTGCACAGTGCTTTGCTGACAACTGGGGTCCATGGAGTCTGCCCACACATGAACCCTACCATCAGCCTGAATCAACTAGGACAGTCAGTGACTAATCAGACAACGCCACATGTTGCCAGTCCTCTAGGGTCCAGTTAGCAACCTCACAAACCCAGGTGAAGTGCTGTGTCCAGTGTCATTGTGTTAAAATAGGCACTCTGGTGGGTCTTCTGCTCCCATATTCCATGTAAACTAAAAAATGCTGCACTGACTTGAATTGTATGTGGATGTCATTTCTGACAAAGTTGCTTGTCTGTTTGCATGGACAAATCCAGCCAAATATCGTTGATCGAAATCATTAAGCACCTGTAAGTGACTGCAGCAATGTCCACTGTGGGTTACAATGCCTTCAATGACATATTCCTGCTACACTATGGGTTTAGAAATGTTAAATGTCAGTGCAACTTTGGAAATGGGATGTACCATTTATCTGGCACTCACTTCCATTCCTTCATTCCTCATCCAAACACTGATAATTCATGTCACCTTGCCATGAGCACGCTGGTCATTGTTCAACCTCACTCACAAGTTAATATCTCACAACTTGTACAGATGTGGGCATTCCTAAGTCATCTCCCGAAGTATCACAACTTCATAATTAATTTACATACTGCACTCCCATGAATGTTGACATGTCAGTGTATAAGAATTGATAATTTGACTTATTTAAAAAAAAAAAAAATCAAGCACCTGAAAGGAGTTGTTGGAGGCTGTTGAAGTTGGCTTTTCAGATGGCTCCATAAATGTTCTATTGGCAATAAATCTGGCACCAGGTAGGCCACAGATGGCAATGTTGTGGGGACATTCATGTGATCCCCTTGTGTGTGCAGTTGAGCATTATCCTGCTGGAAAATGCCTCTTGGGATCCCTGAAATGAGAAGCAACACATGTGGCTGCAGGATGTCCTGAACATATCGCTGAGCTGTTATTGTACCTCGTACCACTACTAGGGGTGACCAAATCTCATATGCAATGACAACCCAGACTATCACAACAGCATTGGGGACAGTGTGCTGCTACACAGCAAAGGCAGGATTGAGGTGCTCACTCCTAGGTCTCCAGGCACGAACACAGCCATCATCAGTGCCCAAACTAAACCTCGATTCATTGCTGAGGGCAACCCGAATCCACCACTGCAAATGGAGGTGACGATGGGTGGGTGTCAAAGGTAATATACATAATGGGCACCGTGGAGTCAAATTTCTCTCAAAGTGCCTGGAAATTGTTCAGACAAATACAGGGGCCTATAATGATGCTGCCACCTGTCTCTGGATAGCGGATAACGAAACACTTGAAGCTGCTTGTGCCTGTCAGACAATCAGACAATCCTCTCTACTGGTGGTCTGTTGAGGATGTCCTGAGCTTAGTCATCTTGTGTGCGTGCCGTCATGCATCCACTGGTCCCAACACCTCCTACCAATCCAGTTAGAATGATCCAGGTGGCAGGCAATTCGTAGATATGACCATCCAGCTTCTCACATTCCAATAATGCGCCCTTCTCAAACTCTGTTAAGTGGGCAAAATCTCTTTGATTATGTGGTAGAGGCGTCTTGTGGTCAACAAGCTCTGTAGAAGTGGAAAAAGAGGTTCAATACAAACAAGTAGCCTTTGGGAGCCCTTTTATAGGCCAAGAGTGGAACCACTTTTAGAGCCTCATAAGACCAGTCATCTAATCACGCCACAACTCTACTCATTTGTATATCTGCCTGAGATGTAACTGCATGCCGAGTTTTGCAGCAAGACAACAATTCCTTCTAGGTGCTTGATTTTTATTTATTTTTTTTTTTTTTTACAAAGAGTGTCTTTAAGTTTAGTGAAAGTAACTTGGAAACTCAACATAGATATTTGCACACCAGCCCACGTGGCACGTACCCCATAAATATAGGTTTAACTTTGGAATGATAAGTTCAACCGCGTATCACTTTTTTTAATAAAAAAAGAGAAGTTTGGTACCGTGTTAGCCAGTAGAACAAAATGTTTTTGCTTTCAGTAAGAGAAACAGTTTGGCACACATGGATCATACTGCTTAAACTGTTACAACAAACATAAGCCAACAATACATGCCAATGTAATGGGAATATATGTAATCTTGTCATGAATTTTAGTCTCCATGTATTTGAAATAATTGCTTGCTGTCCAGATTTCATTCTGTAAAAGCTAAACTAAGAAAATTTGTTCAGATTTATAAACATTCCACAAAAATTGTCTATTCTCTTTTCATATTCCTAGTTTAACAATGATGGTTAGTAGCTGCCAGTAGACAAAGAATGCAACCACAAGAGCTGGCTTCTCCACAAATCTCAATATGTAAAAGGAAGTACAGCTTGTATTATATGTTCAGCTAGTGGTTTTGTTTAACTTCCTTTCTCTTACCAAAATGAAAACCACTTTATGACATTACAATAATTCTGCTTAGGCTTATTGAAAGGGTAAAGAAGGGCAGTCTTACTATTTCTTCTCCATTTCATCTAATATTACAGTCAGTAAGCATTCTGTAACATGTGGCTTGTAAAGAATACTTCATGTAAGTAGAAGTAAATTCTCAAATTACGATTCCAAATATCTCATTAGACTTTATAGCAATTTCAAATTATAATGCAATTGACAACAATGTATCAAATGGATATAAAGTTAAATATATTTCTATTGACATGTTGAAGGGCACCACCATTTTTTGGAATTCTTCTTTGTGACTGTGTGAGTCTCCTTTAGGATTTTTTTCCTGATACATGAGTTGTCTCTTTATAACATTTGCCCCTGGTATGTGCCTTTGTATATTGTAGTGAAATTAAACGTAATGACATTAGGGGATGTTTATTAAGGCCGCGGAACTTTATTTCCTCCCCCCTTTTAAAAAATCATAACTCTTTTATGTACCCATCGACATAGTTGTCTGAGGGCTTGTTTTTTGCGAGAAGAGTTGTATTTATTAATGGTACTATATAATGCAACACAAATGACATGATAGCTATATTCTGTGGGTCAGTACAATTACTATGATACCAAATTTATGTAGGTTTTTTTTTTTGCTGTACTACTTTTATTTTTTTTCAAAGCTATTGAATTTTTTAAAATGAATTTCTGCCACCATCTTCTGACAGCCATAACTTTTTTATTTTTCCATTGACATTGTTGTACGAGGGCTCAGTTTTTGTGGGGCGTCCTGTAGTTTCTATTGGTGCCATTTGGAGTACATACGACTTTTTATTACTTTTTATTATGATCGCTTTTTATTGCATTTTTTTCTTGAGTGACCAACAAAACGCAATTCTGGCGTTCTTTTTTTTTTCTGACAACGTTCACTGCGTCACTTTGATAGATCACACTTATATAGATGCAGTAATACCAAATATGTTTTTTGTGTTATTATTTAGATTCTTTTTTTAAGTATGGCAAAAGGTTTTTTTTTAAACTTTCATTACCTTTTTTTTAAAGAATTAGTAAAACATTTTTAAACTTAATTTTGCGATGCTTTGATTGCTCCTGTAATACTATACCATTACATCATACCATAATATGACAGGCATTCTATCAAGACATGCCACGGGCATGGCTTGATAGGCAATTTGCAATGGCAGCCCTGGGGCCTTGCGTGATGCCTGAACATTGGTCAGGGCATTTAAATGCTGCTGTAGAATTGATGGTATTTAAAGGGTTAACAGCTCCAATAAGCAGCATGGCGTATCGGAGTTATTGTGGGCAGGTGTTGGCTGTAACAAACAGCTACACCTGCCTTGTATAGAGCGAGATCGGCTTGTGATTTCCCCTCTATACATACCTCAAATGTGCAGGACATAACTATATGTCATGTTGTTAAGGAGTTAAAAAATTTACACCACTTTCCAGCATAGAGGGCTGGGGGAAATTAAACTAAGCCCAACGTCACAAATGACAGCCTTAGTAAATTTTCCCTATTGCCCTGCAATGGACAGTTATTATGTACCCAGAGAATAAACGTTGGATCTCTGAGGGGCTTCACCACAAGGGCCATAATCAATCACTCTAATAGATATAATGAGCCCCTCATTGATCCTTACTGCAGGACTACAGTGAGAATCAGTTTGAGTATAGCGGTAGTCACTCATGTGTCCTATTACTCCATTGAAAGTCTATAGGACTGTCGAAAACAGCCGAATACAGTGCTTCACTTTTTTTTAGCTCCATAGACATTTTATGTGCCAATGAAAGGATAAAATAGATACTTAAAGGGGTTGTCTCGCGGCAAACATCAAAATTTTACATTACCCCATTCCCCCTGTCACCCCCCTGGCATAAAATAGCAATTTAAAGCGGTTTTTAAACCGTTTGCTACTCACCGATCCCACGAAATATGGAGTTATAAAAATCTTCTCCCTAAGATGGCCGCCGGTCCTTTCCCAGGGATGCACTGCGGTTTTCTCCCATGGTGCACTGCAGGTTTTCTCCCATGGTGCACCATGGGCTCTGTGCGTTCCATTGCCGATTCCAGCCTCCTGATTGGCTGGAATCGGCACACGTGACGGGGCGGAGCTACGATGACGACGCGGTGACCAGCTCTCTGGCACGATCGGCCCCATTCACCAGGCAGAAGACCGCACAGCGCAAGCGCGTCTAAAAATGCCAGAAGACAGTGAAATTAGACGGATCCATGGAGACGTGGACGCTAGCAACGGAGCAGGTAAGTGAATAACTTCTGTATGGCTCATAATTAATGCACGATGTATATTACAAAGTGCATTAATATGGCCATACAGAAGTGTATAACCCCACTTGCTGCCGCGAGACAACCCCTTTAATTTCTATTTTATCCTTTTATTGGATAAAACAAGCAAATTGAGGTTTGTAAATAGAATGCCCAGTCAAAGCCCCCATACAGCAGACATAAATATTAAAACAGTTTATGGATCCTTTGAATACTCATGGACTGAAATATAATATCTATGACGTATATTAATATTTGACATCTAGGCATTTTTAGCTTGTTTTAACATAATGCACCGGTGAAATCTCAGGTGGTCCGGCCAAGAATTTAACTGAAGGAATTGTAAAAAGGAAATTACAAGCATACTCATGGCAGTTGCTAGCTTTTGCCAGTCACTGAGCTCAAGAATTATTGGAGCTCGATGTGCTATCTCCTAATTAAATAAATTATTTCGTATTAACTCGTCTTATGAAATTGGGCAGAATGAAAAGAAAAGGAAAATCCAATCATCCCATACTCACAGAACTATTATTAAGTACTTGTAAATACTGTTTTACTAACTGTGGAAAGGTAAGGGGTTCCTTTAAATAGGCCACTTTATAGATACTTTTGAGGTTGAGGTATTTGAAATAATCAAATTTCCCTAGTTATAATATAGAGGATATACCAGTAGTTATAATTTCCAGGTTTGAGACCACATGTCTTCAATCACAAGGCGACAAAGAGACACTTTCCAGCTTTTTTTATTATGGGTAAAGCCATAAGGGGGAGCTTGCTGATTTGGGTGTACACAGTTTCCTATATATTCAAATTTGAATATTTATGGCACTGAATTCAGTTAGAACGTAGAAGTTACATCAAATTATACTTAGTACCCTCACAAATACTCAATACATAACCAGATGACTTGTTTTTATGTTTCTTTGCAGTGTGGTGGCGAAGATGTATTTGAATCATATCTGGTGGGTCTGTCCAATTTAGTAATCCACATTCGATCAAAGAAAATCTAAATAGAAGGCCATGACCCAAATCAACAAATACTTTAAAGTCAATATTTCTACTAAGATCACTACAGTCTGACCCTGAAAAAAAATCCACAGTGTATCCAGATTTTGTGAACTCAAAATTTGATTTGATTATATTAAATGATAATCTCATCAACATATTTAAAGGGAATCTGTTGGCTTGAACATGTTTTCTAAACCTCAGGTAACATGTTACTACAGCAGGAAGAGCTGAACAGATTGATATATAGTTTTATGGGGAAAGATTTCGTATAACTAGTATTTTATTTATCTCTGTGTCAAGACTTGAACCCGCGAACCTCTTGTACTGCAGTGCAGTACAAATGGGATGAGACCTCCTGCTGCTGACATTTGGCTTCCATTTAACTACACTTCCATCTCATCCATTTGTACTGCATAACGATACCTCCTGCTGGTGACCTTTGGCTTCCATTTGATTACGTTTACATCTCATCCAATTTGTACTGCATACCATGACTTCCTGATAACGACTCCCGGCTATTCTGACTACTCTCCAGTGACCGACTTAGCTACTACACCTGTGGCTCCAATCCAGCATTGGTAAGACGCAACAAAATAATCACGCCCTGAAGGAGTGGCATAGCTAGGCTTTTATAGGAGATGCAATCAGGGCAAGAGGTGGGGTCAGGAACAGGAGGCAGGAACTAGATAACTGGGATCCAAGAAAAAGGCTGAAAGTTGTCCAGGGAAAGTGTTCACAAGCTGGATAGCTCAATAAGAAGGATCAGTGCTTGCAGTAGAAGAGCTTGCTGGTTCAAATCCTGACACTCTGTTCATTCTGAGCTTAATAGTCCAATGGGGGGTCCTATTGGTGATTGACAGCCTTTCCTGTATGTACATTCATACAAAGATAGCTGTCAATCACTGATAGGACCGCTCAATGGACTGTTCAGCTTAAAATGTTATTCATTTACATACCTGCACATTCTGAGCTGATCAGTCTAATGAGCGGTCCTATCAGTGATTGACAGCTATCTTTGTATGCATGTACATACAGGAAAGGCTGTCAATCACTTATAGGATTGCCCATTAGACATATAATTCCTCCTTTGTGTCTTTCACAAAAAATGAATGCCACAATTAAGTTGTGACCCCCCCCCCTTGTGTCCCACACAGAGTAATAATGCCCTCTTAGCACCCTTCCACAGGGTAATAGTGCCTACTTTGTGCCCCCCCCACAAAGTAATAGTGCACTTTTAGTCCCCCTCCCCACAATTATAACTATGTCAGGACACTTTTACTTTGTGTAGCACAAAAGGGGCCAGTAGTACTGCAGGCGGAAAATGATGATATTACAGATACCTGCAGGATGGGGAGAGTGCAAAGACCAGTCATGGTTAGAAGAAATCTTCATAAAGTTCTGCACCACAATAAAATAGCCTATAAGGCACACTAATTAGCCTGATGTTAACCCCACTAAAACTCAACTTTTATTATACAACTTAAGACCATCTCATCTGTTTGTATTAATATTTGCATCCCTAAAGACTCCTGCATAACCGGACTGTACTATATCTCTAACAGATAACCTTTATATATTAGTGTGCAGATGCTAGTTGCCACTAAAATGCTGAGATACTACAGTCTTATGGGCTGTGTTATAGTGGTGATGATCAGATAGCCTGACTCCCATCTGAACAGACTGTATTATAAAAGTTGCTTTATGCTTCCTCCAATGTATGTGTGGGTATTAGTGTATCTTGACACCACCGGAGCATTGGGTGGTGACAAGATAGAGGGTTTTTGACAGACCGGCCATGCCCCCTCTCAGGTCCTGCAACTCACTACAAAGTGACAGAGCCCTCACCTGCACTCCAGCGGCTTACCCCTTGGCACACCGGCTTCTTATTCTCTGTCGGCGGCCTCCCTGCAGTGAACAGCGGGGGCGAAAGAACGGATTCCTCGGCGGCCTACCTGCTCTGGGCAGCGGCGGAGGAAGAGCAGCTTCAATGGCGGCCTCCCTGCACCCGGGTGCGATGCAGGACCATCAGGGATCGGCGGCAGACAGCCTTTCTTGGGGGTCTCACTGCACTCAGCAGCTGCGGACAACGAGGTGACGACCGAGCGGTAGCGGCAGCACAGCAGTGCTATTACAGTGAGTGATGGAGGGAGGGGGACGGGGAGGCTGCAGGGGAGCGGGGACACTGAAATCTAAAATCTGGGGACAGGAAGGCTGCTAGGACCTTCAATGCTTCACCCAATTGGGAGCTAGAGGTGTGCCAGGAGCGTTCCTCCTGTCAAACCCCTAGCTTCCAGTGGCGTCAAGATACACTAATACCGTATGTGTGTGTTAGGAGACCCGGTGATGCAATGGACCGTTATGAATGAGCTAATAATCTTTATTTATTTAGTGCAAAGATATTCTGCAGCACTTTACAAATCAGAGGATGCACAAACAAACAAAGCCAGACATTATATACAGTATAATAGGCAGAAACTATTTGAACAATAGAAGTGAGAGCCCTGCTAACAAGAGCTTAAAAGGGAACAATTATTTAAATCCCTAATTTGTTCTTCAGAATAGAACTTTTCTAATATCTCTATTATCTGCTTATAAAATGAAAGAGTAAATCCGTTAAAATGTAGTTGGTTATTTGTAAACTATCCATTATATGTGTACTTTATACTTCTTCCTTTTATTTCGATAATGGTGCACTAAATAGTTTTATACATATACGTACATTCTGTGCGGTTATAGACTTCACACCTCAACAATTATGACTGTTAATGATTATTTTGTCTTTTCACACTGCTTTCTTTCTCATTAATATAATACAATGTAACATATATTGTATACATCTCAGGGTGCATTCACACGAATGTATATCGGCTCGGTTTTCACGCCGAGCCGATATACGTTGTCCTCATGTGCAGGGGGGGGGGAGGCTGGAAGAGCCCAGGAGCAGAAACTCAGCTCCCGCCCCCTCTCTGCCTCCTCTCCGCCCCTCTGCACTATTTGCAATGGGGAGAGGCGGAACGGAGGCGGGGCTAATTCCCGGAACTTAGCCCCGCCCCCGTTCTGCCTCCTCTCATTGCAAATAGTGCAGAGGGGGGAGAGGAGGCAGAGAGGGGGCGGGAGCTCAGTTCCTGCTCCTGGGCTCTTCCAGCCTCCCCCCCCTGCACATGAGGACAACGTATATCGGCTCGGCGTGAAAACCGAGCCGATATACGTTCGTGTGAATGCACCCTTAGCCTGATGTTATGTGGTTTGTTATTAAAACAACTCTGTCCTCCATTGTATGTATTATGTAACTATATGCTGTGCCTCACACTCACTCATCATCACCATAGCATCTACAACACACTTCATGACTTACATCATCTACATCCACACAAGTAGTGCATAGCTAACTCTCTCAATCAAACAAACAAGCCTACATTGTAAAATAAGAAGATTTTCATCAATTATCTGCTGAGGTTCCACGACAATGGTTTCACAAAGTGGCAAAATCTTGATTTAACAGATTCTAAACTTAAGTGAAATTATCGTACGTCAAATATATAATTGCATAGAGGACCACCAAGCTGTACAAGCAGAGAGCATGAGACAATGAAGAAATCTTCATATTGCTTTGTCCTGGGTATTAATGATTATTTTCGTCCCTGAGCATGGACACTTACAGTATATATACAGGCTGCAGTGGCTGCCCTGGAACATTCTTTCTACTAGTAATATAATATTAGTCTAATGGAAAGAGGTAAATGCATAGAAGATTTTCTTCACTTTTACCCAACTTTTCAGAAAGAGCTGTAATGTTTGTGTACATGAAATTATCAGTAATTCTGGGCAATATATGTATAGGTAGAAGCGCTGCGGAATAAGTTGGCGCTATACAAATAAAGATTATTATTATTATTATTATTATTAGTATACTCGCTAAAGGCAATTGCTCGAGCGAGCATTGCCTTTAGCGAGTATCTCCCCCGCTCGCGACTGCAGGTTCGGGTGCCGGCAGCGGGCACGGAGCTGCGGGGGAGAGCGGGGCGAAACGGAGGGGAGATCTCTCTCTCCCTCTCTCCCCCCTGCTCCCTCCTGCTGACAGCCGCTACTCACCGCTCCCCCGCGCCGGCACCCAAACCTGCAGTCTCGAGCGGGGTAGATACTCGCTAAAGGCAATGCTCGCTCGAGCAATTGCCTTTAGCGAGTATACTCGCTCATCTCTAATTATATGTCTTTTATCCCACGTTAATCACTATGCTTCCTATCTGTGGATTCCATCTTTTGCTTTCCCTGAGCTGGTGGGTGGAGACTAGCTGCTATAATATCTCCAATCCATACATTACACATATAGGAGAGCAGGATATCTATTTATTTGTCTCTCTGTAGACCTAGATAACAGGGACGACATTATATAACAGCACTGAACGTTGTCAATATGATTCAGTAGCTGTGAGACAGTAAAGACTTACTGTTAGCTGCAGCAGCAGCTTTGTGTGAGTCTATCTGCTTCTGTCTACCTTCTGCAGCCTCTTCTACTCCATCTATCCTCCCACTTCTATGGGCAGCATGAGACAGCTGTAAGCAAAGACAATCCCCTACACACTCTTCTTTTTATCTGCATTGATGTCTCTGGTACTAGAGATGAATTTCACATGAAAACAGGCAGTGGACAGTAAATTATAAGGAAGTAAGATCCCTAGTGGCTAGCACTTCAGAGGGATTTTTCAGCACAAAAACATCACTTTCGGTAAATAAAGTAATTGCATTTTTGCTAGTTATCACTTTGGCTATCACATAAGCACAACTTTGTTGAATGTTAGAGACCATTTAAGCAGTTGAATGTAAAGGATTAGGAGATATATCAAATCCACTTGAATCTATGCCTTGGTATACACAGAACTTTATTACAAGTTTGAAGTAGTCAGCACAAAATATCTTACATGCTACTACTCCCTAATCAACGGAAATGAATGAATTTGAGCCCTATTTCCAGTACTACTCACCCCATCCTTAGCACAGTCTTCACAATAGCATTAAACATTTTATAAAATCCCCAGTTACAAAATCTTTACTAAGGAAGTTTAACTCAGGACATGAAACTTGGCTGGTCTTTTAAGAGTCACCTGAAAATGAGTCCAGCGTTGTTCTCCTTTTGGCTGGTGAGCAGACTTGGATAGTTCAGTAACTGAAGTGTCCTGAAGCACAGACATTGGCGTTTTAGATCCTGCAGGACTCACTATGGCTATACTAATTGTATCTTCTGTTACATGTACTTTATCTGAATCTTTGGCGGCTCGAACATTTGTGACATACAGAGTTAACAAAATTAAACTTTTCCAACTCAGAGGCTTCTGAAGGGAGTTCTGCTACTCCAAATAAGACGAAATTTGGAAAATGGCCACTTCAGACTATGCAAAAAATGTTAGTAAAAAAGTCACCGATCAGTGGCGCAGTAGCGGACCACGACTACCATGACAGACCTGTGCCACGTCTGAAGGACAGCATTCATCAGCATGTTGTGGCGATTGAAGCTGACTCATTGCGTTGATTGGTGGAAAACATGGTTTTGCGAATGAAGAGCGTTGCTGAAAATGAAGGGGGACTTATTGCACATTTGTAGCCCCACTTATCGCAACTTTTTTGCAAGTTTTTTTTCATAAAGGGTGAGTGCATCGTCTGAAGTGGCCATTATCGAATTTCGTCTCAATTGGAACAGCAGAATGCCCTTCAGAGGCTTCTGAGATGGGGAAGTTTAATTTTGCTAACCCTGTATGTATTTGACTTATACTTTTGCGGATGCTTTGTTTGTTACTGATGTACTAATGCATAAATGGAAAGTTTTTTGGCACAGCTTTTAGCAAAAAAAGTTGAGAAATGCAATATCCTGAAAAACAACCTTGCTTTTCTAGGTTTATATCACATCTTGGTTCATTTCCAGGGAGGAATCTTGGAGGAATCTTACTCCCTCAGGCTGTCTCTCTCTCTCTTCTCTCAGTGTCTTGTGATGTGTTGCAGTTCATGACCAGCGATCTATAGAAAGACAGAATACACTGAACTAACTAGTCCATATTAAAATGCACTCAGGAAAACTTGGATTTTTGTATATGGAAGAGCCATGAATCGTCTGATCTGCAAAATCTGAATCCTTATGATGAAAACCCATTTCATATGTTATCCCTATAAAATATGAAACCGGAAAAATCATTTTGCCTGTGAGGTTGCAATGATCGTTAGTACTGTCTAGACGGCAGTTATGTTATTTCAATTATCGTATCAATGTTATATGTTTGATGGGAAAAACAATTATATATGAAATATAAATTACACTTCAATGCTCTTATGTCCAACCAATAACATTCACATTTAGTTTTCATTGTTTTACAATGGGCACATTTTCCTATAGGAGCAATAGGGCCTTGACTAAAGGACACAAAATCAGATGGTTTTAGTAGGCTCAGTCAAACATGCTATAAGCGTTATTAGAGTGTTTGCAGGAGAGGTTGTCATCTGCATGTAGCTCAGTTTTCCATATCTTGCACCAATCTTTTTGCTAGTGACTGGTCTATTTAATAAGAGAAGTTTAGGAATTTCTGGTAATGCACAATTTACTCACTAGGATGTGTTTAATAGGATCTGGCAAAGGTTGTTATAATTTTGGTTTCTTTTGAGAGCACTTTAAAACTAAAAATTTCACTTCCCTGAAATGTTCTTTGTCCGAAAGCAACACAGAAAGGGGATAAAACATGAGAAATAAAGTAATCTTGTAGATATGATATCAGGAAGCTTTTGGAAATACTTCAGTTTCTTCATCAGGCTAATAAGTAGTTTTGAAAGCTTGCTATAACATCATGTATTTTTGTTAGACATGAAAAGTTATCATATCTACAAGATCACTTTTTGTTCTACTGGCTAACACGGTACCAAACTTTTTTTTTCAACAAAGGGATGAGGAATTATCCCATCCTTTTGTATAGAAGAGAACAAGGTTAACTAGCAATAACCAATGAATGTTCATGGATCAAAGACCTGCACTATAAAGAGCTGAGTACACAATAAGTGAGTGGAGTGAACCATGTGGCCGCTGTACAAATTCGGTCCAATAGTACATAGCTTATTTAGGCTATGAGGCTGCTGTGGATTAGTGGAATGTGCTTTTAACTGAGGTGGAGGTTAGTTGCCAAATAAAGTATAGCACTCTGGAATTGTAGATCCAATCCATCTTGGTGGAGAAGCTTTGCTTGCTTTTTTCCTTTATTGGGACCCTGAACTAGAGAAATAGAGCTTCATCTCCCCTAAAGGGTTCCACCTGCTGAAGATCTTCTAATATTGAACGACTTAAGCCCCATTTACACGGGACAAACTGTCAGGCAAACGATGCCCGACAGTGCTCCCCAGTGATGCTCGCTCCTGTGCTGTTACACAGGAGCGAGTATCGCTGGCATCGCTCAGAGTGTGGCCAGCATGGAGGCGGGGCAACTAGGGGTCGTTCTCCCCCCAACCGCCTCCATTCAGTGGCAAGTCATTCAGTTTTCTGCATGCAGAAACTGAACAACTCTCGCTCAGTCATTTGATCTCTGCATGCGTTTACATGGGATAACTATTGTTCAAACTCTCGCTGGAGTGCGGGTCTTGAACAACTCCTAATGATAATTGTCCCAGCAAATATACTTGGCTATTGTTTGATAGATCTTGAGATAATACTTTTTATTGGTTGAAAGACGAAGAAGCCAGGTAAAGTTCTTATGTTAAGTCTGTCAGGTCCCTAAAATAAGAAGGTTTCCTTGACAAGGTTTGAATTTGACTGATGTGACAAGCTGAGGTAATCGCTACCAAAAAAACATTTTATATGAAAGATGTCTTGAATCTGTATTCTGTAAAGGTTCAAAAGGATCTTGAGATAGAACTCTGAGTACTAATTCTAGATCCCAAGAAGGAGCTGGGCTGCAAAACTGAGGTCTCAGGATTTTGATGACTTAATTTTTTTTTCCTGAATCAACAAAGCTTAAAGGGGTTGTCCCGCGAAAGCAAGTGGGGGTATACACTTCTGTATGGCCATATTAATGCACTTTGTAATGTACATTGTGCATTAATTATGAGCCATACAGAAGTTATTCACTTACCTGTTCCGTTGCTAGCGTCCCCGTCGCCATGGTGCCGTCTAATTTCAGTGTCTAATCGCCCGATTAGACGCGCTTGCGCAGTCCGGTCTTCTCCCTTCCGAATGGGGCTGCTCGTGCTGGAGAGCTGCTCCTTGTAGCTCCGCCCCGTCACATGTGCCGATTCCAGCCAATCAGGAGGCTGGAATCGGCAATGGAACGCACAGAGCCCACGGTGCACCATGGGAGAAGACCTGCGGTCCACCGTGGGTGAAGATCCCGGCGGCCATCTTAGCAAGGTAAGGAAGAAGTCGCCGCAGCGCGGGGATTCGGGTAAGTACTATCCGTTTTTTTTTTAACACATGCATCGGGTTTGTCTCGCGCCGAACGGGGGGCCTATTGAATAAAAAAAAACCTGTTTCGGCGCGGGACAACCCCTTTAAGAAAGACCCACATGTCGAAACGTCGCTTTTATGACCATGGAAGAATAAATGAATTCTGTTTGGATTATCCTGTGCATTTTAATTGCTGTTACACCTCTGATGCTGCTTTCTGCTTTGGATATATTAGTCTATTGGGATTGGGGTCTGATCCTATACAAGCGTGCATCTATCCCACTCCACCCACGTATGGGAGACAGATGAGTGGAGCTGACACCCCTTGTACCTTTATTTTGATACTACCTGTGTACTAACCTCTGGCTTCTCCATGACTACACTACCTGCCTGCTCCTTTTGTACCGTAACCGATACTACCCATGTACCGACTCCTGGCTTCCCTGACAACGCTACCAATCTGCACCCGTTATGACAAAGGGACTCAAACCCTGATCCAGATTGCTACAAGAGATCTTGAAATCTGTGAGAAATTTGTACTAAAAGTATATTGGAATATTAGATAACTATTCATTAAGCAAAGGGAATACCTATTTAGTAGCATATATCAATTGCAGGTTACATTATGTTGGCTGTACTAGCTGTAATTGTAATGACAGCATGTAATAGCATGATTGCATTCTACTTTGGTAAATATGGATTATGCTTCTTCATTTATGGTACAAGGTGTAGAATGGGATAGAGGTCACCACCATAAGCTAAGGGCCCTTTATAAAAGGATGACTGTTGGGCACTTCAGTGCTCAATAGCCATTCCAGCGATAATCACTCCTGTGTTTTCACATGGGAGCAAGGATTGCTCAATGAATAGAGTTGGAGTGGGCCAGGGATCGCTCCAGGTGACCTCCCACCTCCATTCACAGTAAATGATGAATGACTCCTTGCTTACTCAGGCTGGTCGTCATTTGATTTTTATGCCTGCAGAAACTGAAAGACGAACAAATTATTGTTCCGTGACCCAGCAAGAATCTGAATGATTATTGTTCAGTGTAAAAGGGCCCTAATGCACCATGAAGCATTTTGGATTTGTTTGCTTAAAACTTCTGTTCTTACTAGTATGAACTGCCAACATGATTTAGTATTACATTTCTGTAATATTATGTAACGTCCTAAATATGACGTAGTACGGTTGAAAGAAGACATGTGTCTATCAAGTTCAACCAAGGATGGGAGAGGATTAGAGATGAGTGAGCATACTCGCTAAGGGCAATTGCTCGATCGAGCATTGCCGTTAGCGAGTACCTGCCCGCTCGGGAACAAAGATTCGGCTGCCGGCGGCGGACGGGGAGCGGCGGGGAAGAGCGGGGAGGAACGGAGGGGAGATCTCTCTCTCCCTCTCTCCCCCCCTGCTCCCTCCTGCTCACTGCCGCAACTCACCTGTCACCGCCGCCGGCACCCGAACCTTCTTTGCCGAGCGGAGAGATATTCGCTAAGGACAATGCTCGATCGAGCAATTGTCCTTAGCGAGTATGCTCGCTCATCTCTAGAGAGGATATAGATGTAAAACTAAAAACTCAAAGATTTCCCCTGTAATTTTTGTTGCCAATAGCAACCAATCATAGCTCAGCTTTCACTTGCTCTAATGCTGAGGTAAAATAAAAAATCTGCACTGTGATTGGTTGCTTTGGGCAACACAGATTTCCTTTTGGACAGCTTTCATAAGAGTGGGTGCTGGGCTCATTTCTGTGTGGTACATAGTGGCTTAGTGCTAGTGGGAAACTGTGTGGTAGTTGGAGCAGAGGGGGAGGTTGTCTGTGTAAGATATTATCTGAGGAGCAGGAGGTCTGTGTAATATATTAGTATTTGAGGAGGAGGAGGTCGTCTGTATAATAGATTAGTGTATGATGATGAGGTCATTGTTAGATAAGACTGTGAAATAGAAACCATCTGCTTAAGTGCAATTCTGGCATCCCCCCCTTCCACCCCAGAGGTAGTGGGGCTGTCTTATCCCCCCAAATTTGTCCCCATGGGAAAAGTTATATATGTACCACGTTTGCTTGAAATTGCTCCAGGCGTTCATGAGTTATGGTGGCACATACATCCATCCATCCTATTTTATATATATAGGTGACTGGCAAACAATGATTTTTATACCTGCAAAAAATAAACATGGAACGATAAGCGAAGAAATAGTTATTCATTGTTCAGTCGTTCACCATATTTACACTGAACAATTATTATTCACTTTCGCACAATATAACAGATATCTGAATAATAATTGTGCCGCGTCCGAGGAGCAGGACCTCAGCGGAGGAGACAGTGGGATAGAAAGATAATCTTGTCACGGGGTTCTACCGTCTCTCCACTAAGGGTGGCTTGTAGCCCAACCTCATTACCGCAGGGGGAGTCTACCAATTAGTAATCAAAGTTACCTTAAGTCCTGTTTGTCACTCGTGATGCCAACGTTCTGTCCTCTGCGGCGGATCTCCAGATGAATAAAGTAGTCCACACACAGGGTATTTTCTGAACAAGAACCAAGAGTGTTCGGTCCTGTCCATTTACTTCAACTCTTGAGATTAAAGTCAATAAAACAGACTTTGTACAGGAACTATTTGCAGTGCTGCAGCAGTGAGGATCCTCGGAGCATTTGTATAATCTACAGTCTAAGTTATCTGTTGGATCTCTCTCTCCTGGCAAAACTCTCTCCACTGTCATACACTCACTTTCCCCCTTCCTAAGTAGCGGTTCCCATTTCTCCGGAGGCATGCGGTACCTGTGCTGTACACTCATGCATTTCCACATATCCATTCTCTCACTCTCCTCAGGGCCAGCAGCTCCATGGAGGGTCCCTAGAATGGCTGGGCCCAAACCTGAGTGGCAGACCATTGCTCAGTTTCTTCCATCTCTCCACTTACAAACCGACTTACTTGCAACTCACTTGGTGATTCTGACTAACTAACTGACTCTCTCCATCACTTTGCTTCCTTTTCTCTCTCTCCCTTCTCTGCTTTCTCTCTCTAAATCTGATTCTGGATTTTTCATTCAACCACATAATTAGAGATGAGCGAGCGTACTCGGCCATGCCCCTTTTTCGCCCGAGCGCCGCGATTTTCGAGTACTTCCGTAGTCAGGCGAAAAGATTCGGGGGGCGCCGTGGGTGAGTGGGGGGTTGCAGCGGCGCCTCCCCCGCCCCCCGGCGCCCCCTGAATCTTTTCACCCGAGTACGGAAGTACTCTAAAATCGCGGCGCTCGGGCGAAAAAGGGGCATGGCCGAGTACGCTCGCTCATCTCTACACATAATCCAACATACATTACATGGTCAACAACCAATCCATGAATGGACAAAACAATACAATTTCCAGACAACACCAGACATGAACAGACATTAATCCTTTCATGCCTGCAAGCTCCAATACACTTAAACCTGATGCATACCACAAACAAAATGATAGCAATAGACAGATAGAAAGCATGTATTCTTGAGTTGATCTTGTAGTGATATGTTTAGGGCATAGAGAATGGTGATGAACCAGTGTCACTACTAAGACCCCCACTGATTTCAAGAATGGGGGTCCTGTGTTCCCCTATGCCTGTCGCTGCAGGGTTGCTTCAAGTTTCCAATGGCATCAGAATGAATGGAGCACTGGCCAGGCATGTGGGGCCACTGCTCCATTCATTTCAATGGAGCTGACGGAAATACCCAAGCGCTGGCCAATCAGCTATCTCTGACAGCCCCATTGAAAGTCAATGGATCAGCCTCACACTTTGCGTGACTAGCACTCCATTCAGTCTCCTCCTTTCTGCAGGTCGTGAAGTAAGCCCACAGTGAAGAGGACAGGGCACAGTGGACCCAAGGTCTTGAGATCAGTGGGGGTTTCTCAGCAGTGAGACCATCAATCAGCAAGTTATTCCCTATTCTGTGGATAGCAGCTAACTTGTGATTCTGGTACAACCACTTTAAAGTTTGCTCTTAAATAGTTCACTGATAAAGATGTCCAATCTGACAAAGAACAACATCTGCATGGAGTTTTTATGTTCTCCCTATGTTTTCTTCTTGTTGTTCTCATTCTCCTCCTTTAGGTCAATGGACATTTAAGTATTTATTCACAGAAACGTGGATACAGCAGTCTGACACGGCCTCCCCTGCTGCACTGTCTTACAATGGCCTGCAGTTCTCCCATACCCCGAGACCAGATGACAGGCGTGGCGGAGGAGTAGGTGCTCTTCTCTCCCCGAAATGCACCTACCAGGTCATCCCCCCCGTACCCTCACTCACTTTTCCATCATTTGAAGTACATATGCTACGGCTTTTCCGCCCGCTGTCCATGCGAGTAGCAGTTATCTATTGCCCCCCAGGTGCTGCTCGCCTGTTTTTGGACCACTTTGCTGCCTGGCTCCCCCACTTCCTATCCTGTGAAATTCCAACCCTCATCTTAGGTGATTTTAACATCCCCACTAATGACCCCAACTCCCCATCTGCCTCTCAGCTTCTTTCACTCACCTCCTCCCTTGGTCTCTCTCAACTCACAGCCTCTCCCACTCACAGGGATGGCAATACTCTTGATCTGGTCTTCCTCCAGCTCTGCTCTGCTTCCAACTTCACTAACTCCCCTCTCCCGCTCTCGGATCATAACCTCCTCTCTTTCTCTGTCACGCTCCCTAACATCTCTCCAGACCCACCTACCTGCAGTACCTACAGGAACCTTAAGGCCATTCACACCCAGAACTTTGCTGAATCCCTACAGTCCTCTCTGTCCCCCATCTCTCTCCTCACCTGCCCCAACCTGGCTGCCGCTCACTACAACACCGCTCTCAAACATGCCCTGGATGAAGCGGCGCCCCCCAGGACCCGAGCCATCGGATGTAGACCTCGGCAACCCTGGCTCACGCCTCAAGCGCGCTTCATCCGGCGGTGCTCTAGAAGTGCTGAACGGCTGTGGAGGAAATCGCAAACGTCCGCAGACTTCCTCCACTACAAATTCATGCTTAGAACCTACAACCTTGCCCTCCACCACGCCAAACAAGTCTATTTCACCTCTCTAGTCTCCTCACTATCCCACAACCCTAAAAGGCTCTTTGATACTTTTCACTCCCTTCTCAGCCCTAAACCACAGCCCCCGGTGACGGATCTCCGTGCCGAAGAGCTGGCTGCTTACTTCAAAAAGAAAATTGATGACATCCATCAGGAAATAACTTCCCAACTCCAGATTAGCCCTGACCCTAGTCTTGTCAGCACTGCATCTAGCTCCTGCTCACTGTCTGTACTCAGACCAGCGACAGAGGAAGAAGTCTCCAAATTGCTCTTCTCTGCTCGCCCCACCACCTGCGCTAGCGACCCCCTCCCCTCACACCTCCTCCGTTCCTTCTCCCCAGTGGTCATCTCCCATCTCACCACTATATTCAACCTCTCTCTGACCTCTGGCATCTTTCCCTCTTCTTTCAAACACGCCATCATATCCCCACTGCTAAAGAAGCCGACTCTGGACGCGACTGATGCTGCCAACTACCGACCCATCTCAAACCTCCCCTTCATCTCCAAACTACTAGAACGCCTGGTTTACTCCCGCCTTGTAAGCTACCTATCAGAGCACTCTCTCCTAGACCCCCTACAGTCTGGCTTTCGACCTCAACACTCGACAGAAACTGCCCTTACAAGGGTATCCAATGACCTACTGACAGCCAAATCGAGGGGCGATTACTCCCTACTGATCCTCCTCGACCTCTCCGCAGCATTTGACACTGTTGACCACAAACTCCTCCTCAGTTTGCTACGCTCCATTGCCCTAAAGGACACTGCCCTCTCCTGGTTCTCTTCCTACCTATCTGACCGCTCTTTCAGTGTCTCCTTTGCTGGCTCTACCTCCCCTCCTTTTCCCCTTGCTATTGGGGTCCCCCAGGGCTCTGTCCTCGGCCCCCTTCTTTTCTCTATCTACACAGCCCCTATTGGACAAACCATCAGGAGATTTTGCCTCCAATACCACCTGTATGCTGATGACACCCAGCTATACACCTCTTCCCGTGACATCTCTGCACCTTTACTCCAAAATATCACTAACTGTCTGTCCGCTGTCTCTAACACCATGTCCTCTCTCTACCTAAAACTAAACCTCTCTAAAACTGACCTGTTGGTATTTCCACCCTCCACTAACCGACCTCCTCCTGACATCTCCATCTCAGTGTGTGGCGCCACCATAACTCCTAGACAACATGCCCGCTGCCTTGGGGTCATATTTGACTCTAATCTCTCTTTTACCCCCTACATCCAATCTCTGGCCCGAACATGTCAGCTGCACCTCAAGAACATCGCAAGAATCCGCTCTTTTCTCACTGTGGACACGCTAAAAACGCTTACTGTTGCCCTCATCCACTCCCGACTCGATTATTGCAACTCGTTGCTGATCGGCCTCCCCTGCACCAGACTCTACCCTCTCCAATCCATCCTGAATGCGGCAGCCAGGCTCATCTTCCTGTCCAGCCGCTATTCGGATGCCTCTGCCCTGTGCCAGTCACTGCACTGGCTGCCCGTTAAATACAGAATTCAATTTAAACTCGCCACCTTCATCCACAAAGCCCTCCACAGTGCAGCGCCCCCCTATATCGCCTCCCTCATCTCAATCCATCAACCAGCCCGGGCTCTCCGCTCTGCTAACGAAACCAGACTGAGCGCCCCTTTAATTCGAACTTCTCATTCCCGCCTCCAAGACTTCTCCAGAGCAGCACCGGTCCTCTGGAATGCACTGCCAAAGGCTACCCGAGCAATCCAGGACTCGCAGAACTTCAGGCGTGCTCTAAAAACGCACCTCTTCAGGGAGGCATACCGAATTCCCTAAACAAACCCCTCTGTACTCCGCCTGATAACATGCTCCCTGACCTATTGACAGCAATCCCTGCTAGCCATCATAAAACGCTCCTGCAGTCATACTGTTTCTGCCATCACACGGCTAAATGTCTGACCATTGTCTATGTGTATAACATCGCTCACTCTCCACCTCGCCATACCGTGCACATCTCCAGCCCCTTTACCTTCTGTATCACCCCATTACTTGTAGTATGTAAGCTCGTTGGAGCAGGACCCGCACCCCTATTGTTTCCATCAATTGATTACTATGTAACCGTGGTTCTGTAATGTTTGTACTTTTGTCTTTCTGTATCCCCCGTTTATGTAAGCGCTGCGGAATATGATGGCGCTATACAAATAAAGATTATTATTATTATTTATTTCTCTACTCATCCTGTTGTGGTATTCTTTTAGGAGCAAATTAATCACATCCATGTCTGTGCCTTGTCATAAGTATGTGTGTATATATATGCATGCCTCTTCGGATCTATTTAATTATGTCTGAGGAAGAATCCTGAGAAGTTTAAAAGTTTGCTATAACATCATGTATTTTTGTTAGCCATTAAAAGGTATCATATCTACAAGATTACTTGGTTTCTTTTGCTGGGTATAATCACATTTTGCTCTAATGGCTAATACAGTACCAAACTTTTTTCATTAGTCTAAGACACTACATGCTGCTTTGTTTGGCCACTACAAGCCTAGCTATGTATGCTATGATAGGGTGCATCATGCTATTGATAGGGTGCATCTGGTTGTCAGAGAACCAGTGCTGCCATCTTGTTTGTATAAGTAAGTTTACGTTCCCATTCTTAGATGCTGGAATCATTTTGTTCTTCTTACAAAGAGAAGGAAGGACCAGGCAAAGCGAAGGGAGGACTGGGCATGACTGCGTGGAGTTGCTCAGTTAGAGTAGGTGTTGGCTAGATGACACAGAAGGGGTTAAGCTGGATTAAAGAGGAGAGGAAGGGGTTGGGTGCATGCCATTTTATGTTGCCCCTGAAGCAGTTTACAGCCTTCCCGCCCTATTAGATGCCTGGTGACTGGGTGAGAGTTCCATATGTTGTTTTAACCTGTCACGACAGCTGGCATAAAGGACATCCTGGAAGTCAGTTACCATGCTAGAATTTTGGGAACCGTCTGAACTATGGTAATCTCTTTGTGAAGTGCGGCAGTTGGTGGCTGTTCCCATTGGTATTGCTCTGGGATCAGGTGAGAAACAGTCAATAGGGAGTGTAGCACCCTAGACAGATTTGTCACCCCTTGAAACAGCACGATGTGATGGTAATTATCTTGGTACTGCTTGAAGAGAACCTTCCTTGACCTTTTTTCATGTATCTGTAAAATGTTGTGTTTACGTTATGATGAAGTATTAATTTTGTTAATTTTATATCTGTACTGTAATTTTAATAAAGAGGCTGCTGTGGCCATTATTTTCCACTGTCAAGCAGTTTTGGCATGTTATTTTGGGTTGAATGTTATAGGATGGTATATGGTATGGTGTTTACTTGGCAGTTAGGCCACAACTGTATCTGTGTCCAAGTCATGTTGCAGACTTTTTAAGAGCTAGAGATGAGCGAACATTTCAAAAGTTCACTTTGGCATATTAGCCGAATTTCATAAAAAATGTTGATTCGGTCTGAATTAGTTTGAATTGAACTGAAAGTTCATAAAAACAGCTAAAACAATTATTGAACACTGTCTAAGAGCTGGAGGTGGTCCTTCAATGGATGTGGCTCAGTGGTTAACACTGTGCCTTGCAGTGCTGGGGTCCTAAGTCCAAATCTGACAAAGAACAACATCTGCATTGAGTTTGTATGTTCGCCCAATGTTTTCCTCTTATTGCTCTCATTCTCCTCCTTTAGGGCAGAAAGAGGAAATAAGGAGGAAAAAAGCAGAAGAAGCATAGTGGTTCAGCTGTTAGCAATGGTGCCATGCAGCATTGGAGTCCTAACTTCAAATCTGACCAAGGACAACATCTAAATGGAGTTCATATGTTCTCCCTGTGTTTCCTCTTCCAAAGAAAGAAAAAGGAGGGAGAGAAGGAAGAAAGTAGAGGGAGCTTGGTGATTCATTGGTTAGAACTGTTGCCTTGCCTTGCTGGAGCCCTAGGTTCAAATCTGACCAAAGACAATATCCCCATGGAGCTTGTATATTTGTATTTCATCTTCCTGTTCTTTTCTTTTTCCAGAGAAGGAAAAATAAGTGTAGTGGCTCAATATAATATATATGATATAATATTTTAAGGTTTAAATGAGTCCTGACAGTTTCAAAAAACATAGTATTTTTGAATTTTGGTCATCTAGCCACCTTTCAGTTGCCCGCATGCTTTCATGCGGATGATTCCATGGTCATTATTCACTAGGCTACAGAGGTGATAGCTAGAAATTGGCTGCCAGGTCACAGGTTGAGTACCACTCTACAACACTGCAGCCTAGTCAACAAAGACAGGATCATTAATGAACCCTACTAAGGAAGCAAGCAAATTATGGGAATGGGCACACAAGGAAATATTGAACAGATTGCATCAAAGCTACAGACATTCACGTTAGTTTGAATATTTGTGGTGCAAACTACTTGAACACTTCACAGCACTGTAATATTCCAGATCTGGCATGGCTGCTAGCGGTTTGCACTGGAGCAGAATGTTTAGACAGGCGAATCATCACTGAGAATGGCTCACTTCTCGCTCAGTGCTTTATATTCCCATGTGAAACACTGAGCGGGGAGTGTTTAGATGTAACGCCAAGTGAGCGAACCAGTGATGATTTTTATGCAGCCTGAAACTGAGCGACAAAAGCAAATGAAAAGCACACAAAGGTTTTACATTTAGATGTAACGATTGTTGCACACTTTTGTTCGTTTGAACGCATTTTGGGCGATAATTATTATGTGTACATAGGCCATAAGTCTAGCCTAATTTATGGTATACACTGTCACAAGGTGTCAGCAGCACCGTATCATAGACCAAGGAACACTTGGGGAAGCTGTTGTTACCATGCATCGGTTGCTGGTCCTCCCGTGGCGGCGGTGTGCGTCCGCCTGGCTTGTTGTCCGGCTGCCTGGGGCACGGGTGCCTGGCCGGCGTGGTGCTGGTGGCACGTGGCGCCGCGCGTGCACGCATCTGTGTGTGCAGCAGCCGTGCACCAGCTCCCTTTTGTTGTGCTCTGTTGGGAGTTGGCTGTCTCCCTCTCTCCGTACCTGGGCGGAGGCTTTTGTTTTTAGGTCGGGCAGAGACTTGCAATCACTGCCAGTTATTGGTTTCCCTCAGTGTGCTAGCTAGCCTGCCTCTGTTGGTCTTCTGCTTCTGTCATCTTGTCTGCTTTACTTTGCTTTTATCCACCAGGTTTTTCCATCTGCCTCAGTTCTGCTTAGTATTGTTCGTGTTGGTAATTTTCTTCTGCCTATTCTGTCGGTATTCTACCCTTTCCATCCAGGTATGCCAGCGTCCCTTTTTCGGTCCCTAGTGAGAGTAGGGACCGTCGCCCAGTTGCCCACCTGGGGTTAGCCAGGAGTGGAGGCAAGTAGGCAGGGACAGGGATTGTGGGTGAGATCTAGGGCACCCGGGCTGGCGTATCAAGGGTAGTATATCGTAACAGCTGTAAGAAATGCACGCTCACCAAAGATCAGGAACTTTAAAATCCACCAAAATCTTGTATCACAGATGGTAGAGCAGCATAAAAGAATCCATAAACGTTAGATAGTTTCCATGTAAAATGATATAGTTTTATTTATTCCAACATGCAGACAACGTTTCAGCCATAATCTATAGTCTTTGTCAAGTCTACACTTAATACACATGCATGAGACATATATACACAACATGAACAGCAATGGACTGTGACATTAACAACAACCCCTTTCTCACCAGGTGTAACATACAGATCATCTGGAGTGTTGTCTGGTGTGCTAGTCCCATCCTCCTGAATAGCTGCTCCTCCCCCGGCGTGCTTCATCACCAATACGCCTGCGCATTAGGTTGGTAACCTCGCGTTATCCACAGTGCTAAATTTACATATATTCATCAATCCGAGGTCAATCACAAGCATTGCGCATGCGCAAGCACATCATGTCCTCATCATTAATGTCTCAAGCGACAATCCCGCGCATGCGCCCTGCATAGCGTCACCACGTCAACCTAGCAATCATTCCAAGATGCGTTCCTGCAGTGTTCAACAATACCATTGAAACTTGTAAATGCTGCCTAGTCTGAGCATCATCATCCCACATATAGAATGCTAATTTAAAAAACGCATCATAAAAAACACTGTTCCTATTTGCCCTAGACCAATAATCTATATTGTTATAGTTATCTAAAGCACTGCAAAGAACATACAACTGAAAACAAGTGATCCATGTCTACAGTGAAATAAACAACCAAATGTAATTCTATAACTTCATTGTGTTCATCAGATAGGTGCCTTCCCTAAGCATGGACAAATTGTTCTCTAAACAAAAAAATCAGGAACACATTGGATTGAATAAATCAAGCAGCAAGTATTTTATTACAATCGTGATCACCAAAAGTGGACAAAAAGGAAGTCCTCAGGTTAAACCCAGGATGGGACAAAGATTTATTTGCACAAGCTGAACGAGGGCCACAAGACGAATCCTTGCTATAAATCCAATCGGTGTAAGGAGGCAGACAGAGAGGGGTCCCACACCAGATAGCCACAACCGGACAGTACCTATAAAAACACACAACATAAAAACATATTACAAACATATATAGAAACATCAGACAAAATAGAAGAGAAGAAGCACTAACCTTAGGCCTCATGCCCACGGCTGGGTCGGATTCCGACTGCGAAATCTCATGGCTGAATCAGACCTGGCGACCCACAGAGACCCTATACTCACCTATCAGATCCACCGTGAGTGTCTTGCCCAATGAGCCAGGACACATATGCCCAGTGCAGTGCATGACGCGCTGGCACTGGGCTGTGACGTAGATTTCCACGATACTTCGCAGTGCTCACTGCGCGGAATATCGTGGGACGGACGGCTTCCATTGACTGCAACCCCTATGGGGATGGCAGGCACATAATCAATGATTCAATATCTCTATTGACTAATCATATGGCCCGCCTCGATGAAGTGTTTCTCCACACAACCAGTCCTAATTCTGCTTTTATGTTTGGAAATTCTACATCTCACTTCAGTGGTGGTTTCGCCAACATAATGCAAACCACATGGGCAACTAATGAGGTAGATCACAAATGTAGATAGACAAGTGAATCTCTACTTAATAAAATAGATCTTGCCATTCCTAGGGTGAGCAAAACTAGCCCCCCTCAGTAAATTATTACAGCAAGCGCAACCCAAGCAGGGAAGATTCCCTTTCTTGCTGGTATAAGCGTTCGCTGCTGTCTTTGTTTCTCAACTTTAGGAAATGTACAGACCAACCAATCTCTCAAATTTTTCCCTCTGCTATAAGCCATCATTGGCGCAGATTTAAATTTAACCACCTCCGGGTGACACATAGAGAGTAGAGACCAATGCTTGCAATCTGAGATATTCTCCCACTTAATGGACCATAGATTGTATCAAAAGGAATTCTATCAGATGCTTTCTTCCTCTATGTCCCCATATGTCTCTTGTGCTATTGAGCAAGCCTTGGTGCCCAGATCAATGACCAGATTGCTTGGGTACCCTCTTTTGAGAAATTTTTGGCACATCTGTCTAAGACGCTTGTCGATGTGTCCATTGTGAAATATCCGCTTCACTCTAAGGAGCTGGTTCCATGGAAGTGAATTGATCATTCTTGGAGGAAGAAAGCTGTCAAAACACAACAAATTATTCCTTTCTGTTGATTTTGTGAACAGTTCCGTTGTAAGGGACCCGTTTGAAATCGAAATCAGGACATCAAGGAATTGAACATGTGAAGCAGAGCAGGTAAGCGTGGGTTTCAATTCTGAAAAAATGTTGTTAAGATCATTATGAAAGATGTTTAATTCTGCTTCAGTGGCCCGCCAAATAAAGAAGATATTGTCAATATACCTCCACTATACCTCTGTGTCCTAGTAATTATTGCTAGGTTGCTAAGGTGAGGCTATGCAGGGCGCATGCGCGGGATTGCCACTTGAGACATTAATGATGTTCTCGTGAGGACATGACGTGTTCACGCATGCGCAATGCATGCGGTTGTCCTCGGATTGATGAGTATATGTAAATTTAGCGCTGTGGATAACGCAAGGTTACCAACCTACGTCACAGGCGTATTGGTGATGAAGCATGCCGTGGGAGGAGGGGCTATTCAGGAGGATGAGACTCGCACACCAAACAACACATTTGGATGATCTGTATGTTACACCTGGTGAAAGGGGAGGTGTTGTTAATGTCACAGTCCATTGGTGTTCATGTTGTATATATATGTCTCATGCATGTGCATTAAGTATAGGCTTGACAAAGACCATAGATTATGGTCAAAACTTGTCTGTATGTTGGAATGAATGAAACTACATCGTTTTACATGGAAATTATCCAACGTTTATGGATTCCCATGTGCTGCTCTACCGTCTGTGATATAATGTATGGGACAATCAGTGGCAGAGTGTTGCCATGTATCAGACTGTGGCATGATCTGCACACAGACAGAAATGGAGGGTAAAATAAGAGCAGACTCATACCTCACAAAGAGACAAAAGAACAAACACAGACAGGATCACTCGCGTCTGGCTGACAGAGCCAATAAGGCATGGTCAACTCCTTACAAGCACTTAAGGACATAAGTAGCCAACAATATAAAGCAGTTGACTTACAGTAGCTCTATTATTACTGGTTCACTAGCAACTAGCTCCAATCGACTGTGTATCACTAGCTCACAAATGATTGAGTTAACAAGCTTAGCACTACTTTACTAGAGTGACTTCAGTATCCATAAACCTAGGTCACTCTATTTGTACTGCCAGGTACACAAGAAGAGGGCACATTATATGAGAACACACGATACACGTTTATCCAATTTCACATTTAGCAAGCGCTATTGTGCTGCATATTTCCTACATAATGACTTATTATGAAAGAATATCACAATAAGCTATGTGTACTTTACAGAAAGCTACACGTGGAATTTCTGTATTGATGATTTAAGTGTTATATTCATATTAAGGGCTTACTCACAGGGGCGTATTTTTCACGTGCGTATCTCCCTTCATTTGCATATTACCCAGAGGAGCATGAATGGACTTATAAGTTTCCTCACTCACCTCCTTGTGCTCTCCCTAAGGAGAAAAGATAGCGTTCCTGACCCACATCACAGGCCTCTCGCTAGCCAAGCCACAAACCTACTGCACACTGATGAGGGGCAAACACCCTGAAACAGCTGTCTGTGTATGGATTCTGGCTTGGCTTTCAATTCCCAGTCATTGTTGCAAGGCTTGTATAAAGAGTCTAACATTGACTTGCAGGAATGCTGCCTTCCAATAGGTGGCACTGTAGAGGTATTGCTCCATCTCCCTTCATTAAAATATGCAGTACACAGCAAATCACATGTGCATTCATATTTGCTATTTATGTTTAATCTCCATAGCCTATATTGGTGTATATTACCTGCATAATACGCACCACAATAGGACATGTTGTGTTTTTTTATGCACATAAAAAAAAAACTCGGGTGTGAGTGGCTCAATAGAAATCAATGTGCTTTCAGCACTGCATATTTCGTGCGTGAAAAATACACATGTTATATGCAGGCGACATACGCCGTGTGAGTGAGCCCTACGTTTTACTAAATCAAAGAGTACCAAAACCTAATTTATGGCAGATTGACTTAACATGCTATAAATGTCTAATTGGTGGCGGTCCTACCTCTGGATGTTCACTATTGCTATCACCACCATTGTTTGGTTTCCTCTTCCTAGTGGATAGCTGCATTGGCTTGGTTACTCTTCATTAAAGTCCATGAGTCTAAAGGTCCTTTTGCATGCAACAATTATCACTAATAGGGCCACAGGACTGAATGAACTGATAACATTTTTGTATAAAATTACATGTACAGATAATGGCTTTTAATCATCTTCATTTCCCTCATTAGCTCAAGTAAACAGTATGGGTTGTTTTCTCAGGTGGGCGTGTGTTTATGCGAGGGATTATCTGGCCAGTAGATTTCATTGTCTTCTCTGGACATGAGTCTCAGTGTGTATACAAGGCAAACAAACACTTCCCCCTCAAAGCAACCTGTTCAAAAGACTAGACAAATTCCATTCAAATAGAATGTCTTTTGAGCGGCTGACCGATGGTTTTTATGTTGGCTGAAAACCAGCGGTAAGCTGCAAGAGAATGAATAGTGCACGACTGCCCTAGTTTACATGTAACAATTATCGCTCACTTTCAGCTTTTTGAATAAATTTAGAGTGATAATCGTTGGGTGTAAAAGGGCCTTATAAGTGAGAACATTTAGACTTTAATGAATAGTGAGCAAGCAAATGCATCTAATTCTGTGTTCTGGAGACCTGTCTTGGACGTCCTCCATAATACAAAGAAATGATTAGCATTCATTAATTATAACGTCCTTGAAATTTTCAAATTGTGTACTTCTGTTTAAGGGCGAGCACCCACTGGCGTTTTTTTACCTGCGTTTTGCGTTTTGCGTTTTTCCTGCACAGGCATAGAGATAACATGTGTTCCTGTCCACTGGCGTTTTTTTTGCGTTGCGTTTGCGTTTTTAACATAGGAACTGTCAGTTGCATATGTGTCCTTATTTTTCTCCATGGAAATTAATGGAAAAGCCGCGAAAACGCCGCGAAAACGCTGCGTTTTTTTCCCGCGGAAAACGCAAACGCCAGTGGGTGCTCGCCCTAATGCTATACCAACGCTGTGTTTTATGTAAAACGATTGTAGGGTATACTTACAAATCTAAAAGCTACTATCTATAGGTAGACTAAAAAATGTATTCATGGTCAAGCCATAAGTAAATGCACCACACATAACTCTACATCTGCCCAGTGTCAGTTGTATAGAGTATGTGACTTTCAAATCTCTATTTCTTTTGATAAGGCCCAATGCCCATTGCCATATTTATACTGTGGGATCTGGAGCGAGTGTTCGCCTCCGGATCCTGCAGCAAATATTGCCCATAGGACATGCAAGGAAAACGATTTTCCTTGCACATCAGCGGAAACCAAGTGCGATTTTCGATCGCAGGGGAAAATCGCAGCATGCCCTATTCTGGTGTGGGCCTTGCATGGATGGCTTCCATTGCAGTCAATGAAAGCCGTCCAGCCAGCTGTGAATCGCGGCGCTTCTGCGTCATCGCTGGTGCGACTCTCTGCACTAGCCGGCACATCCGTAGAGGAGAGAGGAAAAGAACTGACAGGTCAATGCCGGGGCACAGGGTCTGATTCCGCTGCGAGATTTCTCAGATTTCTCAGTTGGAATCCGACCCGGCTGTGGGCATTCGGCCTTACTATGGGCCATCTGTAAAGTTGGACTATTCCAGGAGTTCTAAGTAAACTGTATACAACCTAAAGAATGCAAGTTACCTAAAAATGGCCTAATGAGCCAGAGTTTGACAACCCCCCCCCCCCCTAAGTCTTCATATATGAAATGGAATGAATCCTCTCCATTCTAACCAATGAGATCACTTCTTCTATGCATCGGAATCTGATTAGGTCTGGAAACACTTCCAGTTTTTGCTCCAAGTACTTTCCACAAATGAAGCCCTAGTATTTCCATCACTACTTCTCACTGATTTCCTTTTCATAAAGGCAAATTGCAAAAGTTGAAAAACTTTCACTTTGGAAATGATCTTGTTTCTAATGTTCTGCAGCTGCAATTTTATTTGTCAATTGTTCCATAAAAGTGCCCCAAAATGGAAATCTGTCCATCCTTGTCCAGCTGTCCTGACATCTAGGAACTCTACAAATGTGATTTTCTCTAATAATTCTCCAGTAACATCTGCTGCTAAACTTGCTGACAGCCAGATGTTGAGGTTTATAATCACAGACAGTGGAACGGGGCTACACATCCTGTAGTTTAAGCACTCCACTAACCAAGCATGACTTGTATGTTCATCAATTACTCATCTATTCATAGTTGTTCCTT
Organism: Eleutherodactylus coqui; assembly: GCF_035609145.1. Lineage (NCBI taxonomy): Eukaryota > Metazoa > Chordata > Amphibia > Anura > Eleutherodactylidae > Eleutherodactylus > Eleutherodactylus coqui. The sequence goes on along the minus strand of NC_089843.1, from coordinate 144,924,391 downwards.
TTTTTGTTGTTGAACTGGCCTTGTTTTCCACATTCCGGAGCTCAGACTGGCTGGGAACATTTATGTGTACACCTGCTCATTACATTACATTACACTCATGGAATGGTCATAATTGTTTACTTAATATAATTGCTAGCTCTTTTATCTTAACTTCCCATTAGGGAATTCTCATGTAAAAGAAATATCACATTATTGCAGATGTTCCTTTGTTCCTTCGGACTGGAATTACTATTATCTGAGTGTTTGAGATTGGCAATCAGTCGAAGGTTGCGGCTCAACTTCTCAACTTCCGTACAAACAGATTAAAGAGACCTTATGCTCAGGAAAAAACTTCACAAATATTTATTTGTGCATTTTTTCTTAATTTTAGGGTGACACTTCAGTAGCTTGAGCTATGAACACTTGGGGCAGGGTCTTCTTTCATGTTCTGGATGTCAATGAAGGGTAATACCTATATAGTTGAAGCAACTCTCCGATCCTGGACAAAAAAAGATAGCCACACTGCTTTTCTAACTACTTGATGCGTGCTGTGCATTAGTATGCATTGACACTACATGTTGCTCACGTGGCCAATTAAAGCAGTCTGTAGTACCTTAGCCTAATGATGCACACTATTTCACAGTGCGACAATCTTTGTTTGTCCAAGACCAAGTTTAAGGCTAGTTTCACATGAGCGATTGCGATTTTGCCGCGAGAAAATCACGCCAAAATCGCATCTTTTTTCCCATGATTTTCTCTCGCAATTTCCTGTGATTTTTTTGGGGACAATCAATAGGACTTTCTAATGTTAACATCGCATTGCAGCGCAACACAGGTTTGTTCCGTTGTGATGTGATAAAAAGGAGGCTTCATATGGAAACATGGGAAATAAAAAAAACGCACATAGCAGAAGGATAGCGCATGCCACAACTTTTTGTTCTCTCAACATCGCACCAGTGAAAACATTGCTAATGAGAAGGAAACTAGAGATGAGCGAGCACCAAAATGCTCGGGTGCTCGTTACTCGGGACGAAATTTTCGCAATGCTCGAGGGTTCGTTTTGAGTAACGAACCCCATTGAAGTCAATGGGCGACCCGAGCATTTTTGTATATCGCCGATGCTCGCTAAGGTTTTCATTTGTGAAAACCGGGGCAATTCAAGAAAGTGATGGGAACGACACAGAAACGGATAGGGCAGGCGAGGGGCTACATGTTGGGCTGCATCTCAAGTTCCCAGGTCCCACTATTAAGCCACAATAGCGGCAAGAGTGAGACCCCCCCCCCCACACTGTCAGCATAAAGATCGTTCTCCTCTGCCACAGCAGTAACAGCTGTGGCAGAGAAGAACGATGTTAGCCCATTGAATTCAATGGAGCCAGCAATACAGCAGGTTCCACTGAAAGCAATGGGCTGCCGGCGATCGCAGGATGAATTGTCGGGAAGGGGTTAAATATATAAGCCGTTCCCTGCAATTCATCCAGAAATGTGTTACAATAAAAATATATACCGGCGTATAAGGCGACGGGGCGTATAAGACGACCCCCCAACTGTCACCTTATACGCTGGCAATACAGTGGAGCAAAGAATAAAAACCATTACTTACTTCTTCTGACGTTCTGCGCCGCTCCTGCAGGCTGTCGCTCCCTCCTGGTTCCCAGCAGAGCATTGCTTTCTGGACGCAGGGCTTGAAATCCCCGCCTCCAGAAACACAGCCAATCACAGCCATTCAATGACATCATTGTCATTGGCTGTGATTGGCTGAAGGCACGTGTGTTTCTGGAGGCGGGGATTTAAAGCCCTTCGTAGAGAAATCAATGCTCTGCAGAACACCAGGAGAGAGCAACAGCCTGCAGGAGTGCCGCAGAACGTCAGAAGAAGTAAGTAATGATTTTTATTCTTTGCTCCACTGTATTGCCGGCGTATAAGGTGACAGTTGGGGGGTCGTCTTATACGCCCCGTCGCCTTATACGCCGGTATATATTTTTATTGTAACACATTTCTGGATGAATTGCAGGGAACGGCTTATATATTTAAGCCCTTCCCGACAATTCATCCCGCGCACGCCGGCAGCCCATTGCTTTCAATGGAGGCGGCTGTATTGCTGGCTCCATTGATTTCAATGGGCAAACATCGTTCTTCTCTGCCACAGCTGTTACAGCTGTGGCAGAGAAGAATGATTTGTCTTCTATATGTACTCAATGGTGTCGGCGCTGCTGCCGCCGGCCCCATTGAGCGCATATAGAGAAGATTTATGGCCTTAAGAAGGACCGTTGGGGTTCTTGAAACCTAAAATACTCCTAACACTCTCCCTATAGCAGCTCCAACACGATAGCACTTTCCCTGAACTAATGTCAGAATGCATCTGTGGCGAGCCGCGGGAGGGGCCGATTTATATACTCCGGTGACACCTGATCTCGCCAGCCACTCACTGCAGGGGGGTGGTATAGGGCTTGAACGTTGCAGGGGGAAGTTGTAATGCCTTCCCTGTCTTTCTATTGGCCAGAAAAGCACGCAAATTTCTCAGGGAAGAAAGTGAAAGTAACCCGAACATCGCGTGGTACTCGTCTCGAGTAACGAGCATCTCGAACACCCTAATACTCGAACGAGTATCAAGCTCGGACGAGCACGTTCGCTCATCTCTAAAGGAAACCATTGTAAATTATTAGTTTCTAAGTCTGCTTTTTTACTGACTCTTGTATCAGACAAAAATTGCATGATTTTCTCGCCCGTGTGAAACCACCCCAAGGGCTCCTTCACACTAGTGAAAGACGACGCACAGATCTCGCACAAATATGAAACCCATTCTTTTGAATGGGTTTCTTCACACTTGCGATGTTTCCCCGCATGGCTCTGCAATGCGATGCAGGAAACATATTACAGCATGTCCATTCTTTTTGCAATATCGACCATTGTTTTCAACGGGGCCATTGTTTTCAGCAATGGGAGAATATCGCTAACTCCTGCTGCAGCTGTGACAGCCGTTTTGGAGATGAAGGGAAGCCCCACAGGGGTGCAAGGCTGTTTTCAACTCTTCCACAACATGTTACCTTATCTTAGACCATTGAAAAATGATGCTTATCTTAAAGAAACATAGAAAATTACCTCTTAAGGACATGGCCTATTTTGGGCTTAAGGATGCAACGATTTTTGGCGGATTTTCATCTCCATTTTTCAAAAGCCATAACTTTTTTATTTTTCTATCGATGCAGCCGTATGGGGGCTTTTTTGCGAGGCGAACTGTAGTTTTTATCTGTGCCATTTTTATGTATATAGAGTATATTGTATTGCGCAGTGAATGAGGCTTGTTTGCACTTGTGCCTGCGTAATTTCCTATACGTATTTGCACAGGCACGGCATGTTCACATGGGTGGGGGTTGGACCCCAGCCCTGATTTAAATGGCTATATAGCCTAATGACTTCCTGGTGTGTGCTTTTCCTGGCAGGCTTGTGCAGCGTATTGTGCATCTCATTGCATGTGCACAAATAGAGCAGGTCCTATTTTTTTGCATACCTACAAAATGAGTGAAAAAATTGTTAATATGAACGAACCCATCGACACCAATTCATGTCTGTCAATTGCATGCACTAATTCCGCACTCATAATACTTTCATCTGAAGGAGCCCTATGTCCAACCGAATAAGCATACTAAAGCCGGTCTCACACAACCGTATGTGTAAAACCCTGCATGAGTCATACAGCGATTTACTGCTGTAGAGCCGGCGGTGAGCCAGCCTATCACTGCATACGGCAGCGATATTGTACTGTGCATGACAACGTATCTCACACATGCTGTCATGCGCAGTCTTCTTGTCTTTTTTTTGCCCATAGGAAACAATGGGCTCTCTCGCGCGTAATACAGGGCAAATTAGACCATGCTGCATCCTTTTTTGCGCTAACATATAACGTAATGCATATATGCAAATGTGAGTGAAATAGCATAAAGCAATGTAGTTGACTGCCTACGAAGTATCACGTATCACATGCGCGTGTGTAATATGCTGCAAACTTACACTTGTGCGAGCCCAGCCATAGTGTGATCTCCAGAGGCGTAACTTGAAGCTTCGGGGCCCCAATGCAAAACCTGTAACAGGGCCCCCAACTATAATGCTTTATTCATAGTACTGGGCTCCCTATATGGAGAAGAGAGGCCTTATGGGCCCCCTAAGGATCCTGGCTCCTCATCCCCTGCATCCCCTATATTGGTGATCTCCCAATATCTATCCCCTATTACCCACGTTACCACTTCTTCTAAAGGAAGCCTTTCCCATAATACATTTTCCATGTCTACAAGGTGGTGTTTCACTTCCATTTTTGCAAGGTATGACTTTATTTCCCTATGTGATGCACTTCTTTAACTATAATATGAAAAGCATACATGCTAAATAGTCCTGCTAACATAAAATCCCAGCATTTCACCCTTAAGATTCAGCACTTGCCTTAAATATTTCTACAGTGATACATTTTGTTACACAGTAACAAAAGAAGAATCCACTTTCCCTGGCCTCAGGTTCCCCAAACACTTTAAACTCTGCTTTAATGCACAATAAACTTGCACGCACACCAAGCCCTGTTCTCCATGCTAATGTGACGAAGTGATGCAAAATCTACTGCTCGGCCTGTCAGAACTTGATAGTCCTGTAAACAGAGAGCGCCTGTTGCCATAACACCAGGAAAAATAATATGAGATCCTGCTTATAAATGAAACAGAAGCCTGGAGGAATGGGAGCATTTCAGAATAACTTGACAATATTTCAGCGAATCATTTTTCATGAATAAACTGGAGCATTAGACACCAGCGGGACGTCTCCCCGCAATGTTCAGAAAAAGTTTAGGCAAATGTCCATATCATATTATTAAAGATAATCTCCAGTCACTACATGAAATCCATTATAATGTCCGTGACAAAGAGAAGAATAGAAAAAGAAAACACTTCTTCTCCCACAATCCCCTGCAGCATGTCACAAACTTTTTTGAATTTCTAGAGCCAGGATTGAGTTGGATGAGGTCATCAGTAGTTATCTGGGCAGCCTTTGTATATATCCAGCATATACTGGACTTCATCCTCTCTTGGCTTGATGTTCTTTGCTGTCATGTATGCTAGTTGATTGCTGGTTCAAAGAATGAAGTTCTTCTGCAGCAATGAAGCGTCTGAACTAGAGCAGAAAGTTCCATGATATCTAAGCTGACACTAGAGAGGTACAAGACTCCCTCAATTCTAGCTTTTCCCTCCTATAAACTGGACGACTAGTATGTGATATCATCATAATCAGATCATAAGCGGGATAAGACATGCTGGTTAGTTATGGAGAAGAGAACCATGGTAAGCAATAGAAATCTAACGACCCATTAATCCTTTCCAATCCAATTTGTATCCTGGTTTTCCTAGGGGGCTTACTCTTTTCGGCCGTTGTACAACGGCGCTATCTGCTGGCTAAAGCCAGTACTGCATGAGGTGACACGTTGGATAGGCTCCAACAGCAGAGAGGCTGGCAATATACAGTAAGAGAACCTCGATGGACGTCTTCCAACATCGGAGCTATACAGCTTTAAATCATAATGTCTTTAGACATCAGACAGTGGATTGGAAAGGGTTAATTAGGGGAAGTTTAGCGTAATGGCGTTCAGATGAATGCAAGTGAACTATAATCATTCGCAAAGAGTGAATGACGTCGAGAATCGTGAGGTTCTCATTTCAGTTTCGTTCAGTTTCAGCCGGCATGAAAATCAGTGCCGGGGTGTACAATGTTGGGGAGTTTAAAAATGTAGTAATTTGAAACACTGAATGATAAGTGAACAAGAACTGCGCAATTCTGAATGATAATCATGCAGTGTAAACAAGCTGCATGAGTGCAAATGAGCAGGTGATAATGCCACAAGCTCGGACAAATGAGAATCGTGAGATTTTTGTTCTTTCTAAAAGGGTCATAACACTGAGTGGGTCTTCTTTCCTATGTTTTGTAAATATGTAGTCATTAGAGATGAGCAAGCACCAAAATGCTCGGGTGCTCGGTACTCGAGTCGAACTTCCCGCGATGCTCGAGGGTTCGTTTCGAGTAACGAACCCCATTGAAATCAATGGGCGACTCGAGCATTTTTGTATGGGACCTATGCTCCGCTAAGGTTTTCATTTGTGAAAATCTGGGAAATTCAAGAAAGTGATGGAACGACACAGCAACGGATAGGGCAGGTGAGGGGCTACATGTTGGGCTGCATCTCAAGTTCACAGGTCCCACTATTAAGCCACAATAGCGGCAAGAGGGGGCCCCCCCCAACAATTTTTACTTCTGAAAAACCCTCATTAGCAAGGCATACCATAGCTAAGCACCACACTACCTCCAACAAAGCACAAGCACTGCCTGCATGACACTCCGCTGCCACTTCTCCTGGGTAACATGCTGCCCAACCGCCCATTTCAGTAATAGTAGCAGTCAAGACAGGCCGCAGTAACAATTCCAAAGCAGCAGTATAGGGGGAGCACAGTATTAGTTCCATTTCAGTAGTAGTTGCAGTCTAGACAGGCCCCAGTAACATATCACTAGCAGCAGTATAGGGGGAGCACAGTATAGGGGGATCATGTAACGGACACAGCAGAGCCAGGAAACAATTATGCGCAAGCCTGTAGTGAGACGTAGGTGCGTATGACTGAGCTACTGGAATTCACAGGGCAGAACCAGTCAAGTGGCCAAAGGCCAGTGGTAGGCCTTAAGTATTTTGCTTCAAATTTTTAAAATGGTGAGGTGAAAAGCCAGACAGACACCGTATGCAGCGTATATATGTATACTCTTTCCCTCTGGCGTGATGACGGCGATCTTGTAACGGACACAGCAGAGCCAGGAAACAATTATGCGCAAGCCTGCTGTAACGCTTAGCTGGGTATTAATGAGCAACTACTACCCCCCGCAGACACGCAGTAAACTGAACACGGTCACAGGCAGCCCAAAGATTTTTTTCTCCAATTTTTGGGAAAAAGCCCACTGCCTATATAGCCAGTATATCTCTTTCCCTGTACCACTGTCCCTGCCCCACCAGTACTGCCCCTATTCTCAGTAAAATGACTGCAGACTGAGGCCGCTATGGTCTGCACGCCCGATATAAAAAAAAAAATATGTGCAAAACTGCTAAAAGCAGCCTCAACAGTACTGCACACGGTCAGATGTGGCCCTAAGAAGGACCGTTGGGGTTCTTGAAGACGAACATAACAGCCTAACACTCTCCCTACAGCAGCTACAGCAGGACGGCACTTTCCCTAATGTCTCTCAGCGTGCATCTGTGGCGAGCCGCGACCGGCCCCATTTGATATACTCGGGTGTCACCTTATCTCCCCAGCCACTCACTGCAGGGGGGTGGTATAGGGCTGGAACTTCACAGGAGGAAGTTGTAATGCCTTCCCTGTGTTTCTATTGGCCAGAAAATGGCGCAAAATTTTCTGGGAAGAAAATGGAAGTGACTTGAACACCGCGTGGTGCTCGTCTCGAGTAACGAGCATCTCGAGTACCCTAATACTCGAACGAGCATCAAGCTCGGACGAGTACACTCGCTCATCTCTAGTAGTCATATTAAATACTATTTATGGGCTCAACCATCATGGCGCTGTGCCAGGCAGTATGGGCATCCACACAATGGCCACAGGACTGGAAAAGATCTGTCTTCATCCCTCTACCAATGAAAGGCAACTCCCAGAATTGCTCCATCTAGCAAACAATATTCCTCATTCCGCATGAAAGCAAGATGCTTCTCAAAATTATACAGGGAAGACTGAGATCAGTAGCTAAAGCGGCGCTCCCTGATGCACAGGCAGGATTCTGGTGAGGACGCAGCACCCGCATTCATATTACAAACCTGCGGTGGACCGTTGAAAAAGCTCAAGAATACTAAAAGAATATCTAGATGTGCTTCATCGACTACATCAAGGCCTTTGACTGCGTCAACCATGACAAGCTACGGCACGGTCTACAAGAGCTGGGTGTATCGGCACATCTAGTCAAGTTGATAAAATCACTTTATATCAATCAAGAAGCTGCTGTGAGAACACAGTATAGGGGCACAGATTTGGGAACACAGTTTGGGATCAGCAAAGGCGTCCAACAGGGCTGTATCATTTCACTCTTCTTGTTTAACCTATATGCAGAAGTGATCATGTGGATAATGGACTGGACGAATTGGAAATCAGGATGAAAATAGGTGACAGAAACATCAACAATCTCCGCTATGCGGATGACACAACTCTGCTTTCAGAAACAGAATCAGGTCCAAAGCAGCTAAAATGTAAGATCTAGGCCTCTTTCACACTGGCGACAGTGATATCACTGCTATGTACACGTGATTTTGTAGCATCAGTGATTCTTTTTTCTTGGGAAAAATGTAGCATCATGTTGCTGCTACCCGCAGTTTTCTTTCACGACAAAATTGTGTGTTTTTGTCAGGGGAAAGGTAAAAGGGGTTTCTAATGTTGAAATTGCATCGCACGAAAATTGCAAGTTCGTGCGATGCGATGCAATAAACAAGCAGGCTGCATAAGGAAACATGGGCTACAAAAAAAATCGCAAATTGCGTCTGTATAGAGCATGCTGCAATTTTGTATTCTCGCAATGTAGCAGTCTACAAAACATTGCTAATGTGAAAGAACTAGAGATGAGCGAACGTACTCGGATAAGCACTACTCGTCCGAGTAATGTGCCTTATCCGAGTACCTCCCCGCTCGTCCTGAAAGATTCGGGACGCGCTGCGGAGCGGGGAGCTGCAGGGGAGAGCGGGAGGAACGGAGGGGAGATCTTTCTCTCCTTCTCTCCCGCCCGCTCTGCCCCGCTCCCCGCTGCGACTCACCTGTCAGCAGCGGAGCGCCCCGAATCTTTCAGGACGATCGGCGAGATACTCGGATAAAGCACATTACTCGGACGAGTAGTGCTTATCCGAGTACGTTCGCTCATCTCTAGAAAGAACCCATTGAAAACCATGGGCTTCAAATGCATGCGTTTTGTAGTGCTGTTGCATCGCTAAAAATTCGTGTGATTTTGTAGCCTGTGTGAAAGCAGCCTAAAAAAAAGTGAAAAAATGGGCCTCTACCTGAATTTAAAGAAGACTAGAATTATGACAACTGCAAAAAATGGCCAAATTCAAACCAAAATCAACAATGAGGTAATAGAATGCGTGCGAGACTTCATCTTCCTTCGTCAAAAATTTACCAGGCTGGAGAATCCATGCCAGAGATAAAACGCAGGATAGCACTGGGGCGAAGCGCAATGCTAAACATGGAGAAAATCTGGAAAAGTAGGGATATCGCTATAGCAACTAAACGCAGCATAGTGCAAACCACCATCTTCCCCTTAGCCATGTATGGATGTGAGAGCTGGACTAATAGAAGGAGAATTGATGTGTTTTAACTGCGGTGATGGCGAAAACTGCTGCGTATGCTCTGGACGGTGAGAGCAACAAACAGAAGTCCTGAATCATATAAGACCTGATATATCACTGGAGGGGAAGATGACCAGACTCAGACTCACTTGTTTTGGCCATGTAATGCGAGGGGAGTTGCTAAAAAAATCTATAATACTTGGACAGATCATTGGCAAAAGAAGACCCGGCCGCCAAAGGACACGATGGCTGATACTGTCAGAGCAGATTCTGGCATGGATATTCCACAACTAAAAGGAGCACTGCACAACAAAAAAATAGAGGGAGCTCACCTTTAGGGTCACCGAGGGTTGTGAACAACTAAACAGCTTGAAACAACAACATGGGCTCATTGGTCCCAGGATGAGGTACTATTTTGATTGTGCTAGCTGGCTTATCCCTGTAGATGACCGAGAGAAGTATAAGGAAGAGTTAAAGTCATTTTTAAAAGAGGAATTGGAGTTCCTGCGTATGGGGGGGAGCTTAGAGAGGGGTCATTATTTGAGACTGTCAGTCTTTATCAGTAGATTATACACTATTATATATAGCTGACATCTGGACTCCATATCAATTGTTCTAAGTCACATATACTTCCGCTAGATGTTCATGCCCCTTTCTTAGTTGTTAGGCTTTAAAAGAGCACTAACTTTTTTGGCAACTTCTGCTCATCTACTATATAGTGCTAATTTCATTATTTCTGCAATATACTTGCATTACAAATGTTGTTGATTTACCATTGTAAATAATATTTGAAGTGGCTGCCACTAGGGGTCTCCCTTCCAGTTTCTCGGTAATCCACTGTCTGTCATTAGGTACAGAGCTTTTGTAATAACAAGGACACAGGAATATTTTTTTTTATTGGCAGTGGGGAGCTGTCTTTACAGGGGCACTCCTATACATTTAGAATCTGCAGGCTGACAGATCTGCAGACACTCTGATAAAGATCTCAACACTCTCTGCCTCTCCTGGGTGTGTGGGTGTGTGGGTCTGTGTGTACACACACATTGTATTGGGTTTACTTACCATTTGGCCAGAATGAATGAATTATCCTAGGAGAGCAGAGAGGCATGCATTCAGATACTGCCCACCTGCTGATTGAACCACAGACTGTGCAATGCAGCATGGGATGTCAGGGTAAGGAAGTACAGGACAATAAACTACTGGCAGAATGATAAGTTTGCTACACAGCCCCTGTATAAAAGTGAATAGCAAACAGCAGAGCAGCAGAAAAATGGGGAAGGCCACTTGAAAATCAGAACTTGCAGACATGAAGCAAAGTACAAAAAGCAGCAAATGAGAAGGTTAAAGGGGTTGTCCCGCGAAACAAAGTGGGGGTATACACTTCTGTATGGCCATATTAATGCACTTTGTAATGTACATTGTGCATTAATTATGAGCCATACAGAAGTTATTCACTTACCTGTTCCGTTGCTAGCGTCCTCGTCTCCATGGTGCCGTCTAATTTTCAGCGTCTAATCGCCCGATTAGACGCGCTTGCGCAGTCCGGTCTTCTTCTTTTCTGAATGGGGCCGCTCGTGCCGGAGAGCGGCTCCTCATAGCTCCGCCCCGTCATGTGCCGATTCCAGCCAATCAGGAGGCTGGAATCGGCAATGGACCGCACAGAAGACCTGCGGTCCACCGAGGGTGAAGATCCCGGCGGCCATCTTCGCAAGGTAAGTAAGAAGTCACCGGAGCGTGGGGATTCAGGTAAGCACTATCCGTTTTTTTTTTTAACCCCTGCATCGAGTTTGTCTCGCGCCGAACGGGGGGGCTATTGAAAAAAAAACAAAAAACGTTTCGGCGTGGGACAACCCCTTTAAGGACAACCTGTTATATGTAGAAAACTTGTTGGAAACTCAGGCAAACTTTAAGCTCTACAAGTGTCAACAGAGATTACATACCTGGGTTGTAAGGTCACCAGATTAATTGTGGATTATTATTTCTTAAATGTTCTTCCATTGATCACTCTACTAGGAGGAAAATGCAGGAATGGTCTAAATAGCCGCTAATTCTACGCAAACAAGTTAGCCTTGTGAAATGATTATTTTACCTAAATACTATATTTCATGCTCGAATCTCCTGCTTATATACCAGTTTCCTTTTTTCATATATTGCAAAGAATAATTACATCCTTTGTTTGGGCAAATAAATTATTTATATAGACCATGGGAGATGGGTGGTGGGGGATTACACTCTCGAATTTTAAGCTTAGCAATGGACAGCACATTTTTCCCATTTACTATGATGGTTCTACTAGAAAAAGATTAAAGCAATGGAGATACTTATACCGATACTCCAATTCATATCCGGCACACCTGTTATTCTGTGGTAAGAAAAGATTAAGGGATCTTTCCAAAGGGAACAGAATAGGCCTATACGACACACAGCAAGTCACGGTAAACTCCACACCAAAGTCCGCTGGCTACTAGCTGGTTTTGATGTAGAATTGAAAATGGCTTAAAACCTGCCTCCGATTCTGCATCAAAATCCGCAGTTAGACCTGTGGAATTTGGTGTAGAGTTTCCCAGCTGCAGAATTGGGGGCGTTCTGTGGCATAATTCCATCCTGTATGAAAGATCCCCTAGGTGAAATCACAGGGCTCACCCCATCCTTAAGCAAATCCTATTCATCAGATCAGCCTCTAAATCCTTGTGTTGCACTTTTGGTTTTGAGTTCTTTAACCTCTTGTGGTACAACCCCTCTGTTCTCGATCTACAAACCTTCCTGGTGTCGCAAGATGGAAAGTCAAGCAAAAATAAGACTGAAATGGGAAATCATGTGGGTTTCCACTGTTTCTGGGTGCCTGAATACGCTCAGGTGTAATTACATATGCTCATAGAGGTACATATATGTATGTCTTCCTATTTGTTGTTCCAGGTTGCTGCTGACCAGAACATGTGACTGCTACAGCCAATCATTGGTCACAACAGGAAACTTCTATAGTCATTGATTGGCTTCAGCAGTCACATGTCCTGGTCAGCAGCAACCAAAAAGGACAGAGTGGCTGTGGCGCAATTTAAAGTTGTGGGAACACCCCTAAAACCCCTTTAAGTATTTTTTTTAATAGTAGCCAGCCATGCAGATTAAATATCTGTTAGCTGACGGTTATTTCTCCTTAACCCATGAAACATGTGTAGTTGGCTAAGAGAGCATGTTTATTTTGACGGGGCAATGGTAATAAGCCACTGCCAGACCCATCTGACAGCATCTTATCTCACGCGGAGACAAAGGATCCATCAGTGTTAAAATGACCCTCTGGTCCTGGGCAAACAAAGATAACCACACTGTTTCTTTGATTACCTGGCGCACACTGTTTCTCTAGTATGCATCATTAGTCTAAAGGGACATTTACATAAGACGAATGTTGGGCAAGCGATGCCCGACACTCGTCCCTGTGTGTACTCACTCCCGTGCTGCTGCACAGAAGGCGAGTATTGCTGGCTCGCTCAGCGGGGGTCGGGGTGGCTGGAGGAGATTTTACTCCTAACTCTGCCCCGCCTCTCTCCATTCACTTTAGCAGCGGCCGTTCAGTAGTGAACTGTTTACACTGAATGATCGTCGTTCAGGAATTTATGCAGCTTAAAAAACCCGAACGATGATCGTTCAGTGTATTTGTATATGTAAGGTACTTACCACACTTTCTTTTGCAGCATCTGTTTTACATACAAATGTAGGAGGTGCGTGCTGACTTGACTACTGGTTTCCGGACCCGAACTTGGAGCATCATTGATTGCAAAAGGCCTGCAGTAAGATTTGGTGGCCACAGATAATGAAGTTTTCCCCTTTGCACGGTAAGGTGCAAGCTAAACTCTGAAGGTCTTTATGTTCAAATTGCAGGACAAATATTTCTACTAATCCAAAGCACAAACCAAGTTGGCTCAATTATGGTTGAAACCATATAAAAAAACAGATGTTTTGGGATTCTGTTCTTTGATTGGTGAAACAAAATTGGAACTTTTTGTGGCTATAGCTATGCTGTAAAGAACACCCTACCTACAGTTAAGCATAAAGGGGGCTCGGTGATGTTCTGAAGCTGCTTTGCTTCCTTTCTCACCGGAAACTTGTGAAGGGTAAGATGGATTCAATCAAGTATCAGGACATCCTAGGATTTCAGGCCTTCTGTGAGCAAACTTATTCTGGGGTGTTATTGAACCTTTCAACAGGGCAATAATTCCAAGTATACTTCAAAGTCCACCAACTATTGGTTTTATAACAGGTCCTGGAAGAATCTAGAGTCACAGTCAGTCGCCTTATTTGAACCCCATAATATTTGATGGGATTTTAAATAGATGGTTGCAGAACACAAACCCAAGAATATCAGTGAACTGAAACCCATTGACGATGAAGGATGGGCTAAGATTCCTCAAGAACGTTGTCAGAAACTGGTGTCTGGCTATGCATCATGTTTGCAGTAGGTCATAACATTAAAGGATGCTCTACTAAGTACTAAAGACGCTTGTCATGAACGTAGTAACATAGTATGCTAGGCTGAAAAAAGACAAATGTCCATCCAGTTCAGCCTATATCCACCTCCCATGTTGATCCAGAGGAAGGCGAAAAAAACTCTAATGAGGTAGAAGCCTATTTTGCTGCAAAACATAGAAGTCTATGGCAGGGGCAAAATAACGCAAGCGGAAGGGTGTGCAATGGCGCAAAACTCAGGAAAAGAAGACAGTTGGACCTTATTAAACTTTTATAGCCAATCAATTCCACAGAAAGGGAGTGTCACATGTGCGTGTGGCCTGTCCCTGCACGCACAAAAAGTACAGTAATAAGCGTTGACATGCATGCAACACCCTGATTACCTGGCTCTTCAAATATCGTTCATGCACAAATAGGACGCACTGTGGCAAGCGTATTTGTGCTAATGCTCATCTGAAGCCACCCTCAGGGCTCATCTAAGTAAACGAAGAGCGAATGATTCTCATTCCGTTGTTGGCTGATGTTTAGAACAAACTTTCGCTCATTTGAATGATTTTTTTAATAATAATCGTTTCACCTAAAACACCTTTAGAAGTACTACAGTGATGCTCCCTAGATTTTGAATAAAAAATTTGAATAAATAAGCCTTTTTCTTGACCCAGGTATCCGAGAGTCACATCCGCTATGACCCATCCAACCCTATTACTATTGCCCACTTTTACATAGGGAGAGGAGGTCCTTGGAGCCACAAAGATCTAGTGCTTAAACACATAAAACCAAACCCTGCTTCTAGCCGTACACCTGGCTCGGAGACACCACTAGTCCCCCCAATAGGTGGCTAGAATATCAAAAAGTGATCCAGACCACCCGGGATTCCTTCCGAACTGGTAATACAGACATTCTCCAATGCACTGCCAAAATGTTTCATCAAAGCAAAAGAAATAACTTTATCTTTCAATATTTTCCCCCTTCTAAAACCATTCCGGGCCTGTCTAACCAGAAAGTTTTTCATGACATCCTGTAGCCCCCGAAATTTGAAACCAAAAGCTAAAGCCGCCATTACACAGTTAACTTTTGCCGTAGACCAACCCACAATAGAAGCTTCCCCGAATAACCACAATAACACTTCGGTCCTGTCCTCATCTGAACTTACGTCACCTATCCCTTTCACCCATTGCTCCCTCTCATGCCACGCAGAATCTTTGACTGTCCAAGTGTCTGCTGCCAGCGACGTTTGAATCAGAGGACCCATTGCATGTCGACCAAACTCCAAAGTTGCAGAGGGCACTGCCTCCCTTCCAATTCTGCATCGCTCCTCTACCAATGTGATCATGGCCGGAGCATCCAGGAGCGCCCCGGCCACCTGCTGCTGCAGCCACCCGGGGAGGTGACGATCCACAGCTGCATGAGTCTCCTCCATGACTGTAAGTGTATCCTACTTTCCTTTACACCTCCAATCTTAATCCGCTGTCCACTCTGCTGATCCTTTCCCTCTTTCCTCGCTGCCTTTCTCCAAGTCCTCCTTTATTTCATTGTTCCAAATGTAGCTATTCTTGTCATTTTCTCCTGACTAAGATAGTGCTCCCGCTCCAACCCCCTACTTGTATAACCCTATTACCCCTTAATTAACATATTTCTATCTCCAACAATCCCTGTCTCAAGGCCCATTTAGACACGATGTTCGCTCAAAAATCACTCAAAGCGATCTTTTAAACGATAATTATAATAGTTGTGTCGAACTGCACTGACATTGTGCAGTTTTCGTTAATAAATCGCTGATCTTTCAGCATGCTGAAAGATTAGTGGTCAGTTATCAGGAATTCACAGCAGGATACAGCTGATACTATTGTTTCAGCTGTATTCATCTCCCTGAAGATAGGGAGATGGATACAGCTGTGTTCTGCATCCCCCGCTCGGAGCACTCGACTGTATAAGAGCCAGGCCCTCCGAGGAGAGAACAGCTGGATGCAGTAGACACGTGGCCCCGCTTGTCTTCTGCATCCCCCGCTCGGAGCGCAAGGTGATCGCTCAACGTTTGAGTGATTACCTTGCGCTGTAAAAAGCACACAACGATCATCGCTCAAAAGTCTCAAAAAATCTTTTGAACGATAATCGTTGTGTCTAAACCAGGCTTTACTCCACTAAATGTCCCCCCCCCCTTCTCACAATAACTGCTGCTTTAACCCTCTCTTCTACTTCTGATCACCTTGTCATGTAGGGCCTCCCCTTATGGCCCCTGTGCTCCCCGATCTGGCCGTATACATTCTGGTGTTAAACAGATGGATACTAATACAAGATCTGGGCACATACAAAGAGTACTTTGAAGACAAATAGCAGCAATGAAACACAAACTCTCCTTTCTGTCCGTCTACCCCAATCTATAGTCAAAACCGCTGGAGTAAAAACATCCAAAAATATGAGAAATACATATTTAACTTGAAATTCTTTGTACAGGGCCAACTATATTCCTGTACGACTAGTGTTTCAACACAGAGTGAATACATTGATGAAGATCATAGTTATCCAGCATCAGTTGCTATAATGTCACCCAATAATTTTATCCGAATAATAAACACTAATAACTAATTACTATTTAATTAATAGTTCAAATATTTCAAATGTGTATTTTCAATCATCTCGGAATACGACAGCATAAAATGCATTTTAAAAAGTTACTTTTGTCCACTTTCAATGAGTCCCTCCATACAGCTGTTCAAGAATAACCAACTCTTCACCTTGAGCCAGGGAAGCTCTAATGCTTCTATTTACCTATGGGAGTATTTATTTTTTTGCCCTTTCAGCATCCAGTGGAATATAGTTCTAAAGTTACTGTAAGCTGATTACAATTCCTTTGCAACCCTAATGCTTACATGTGTTTTTATATTGTTCCCATGTTGCCGTTTTTCCTTATTGAACATCTGGAGATGCTGGTTCCTGTTCACAACATCTTTGTGACCCATTCCTGGGGAGGCCAAACCTTAAGTGTGTGACTTATGAGAAATCACACCTGCATGTATATATATATATATATATATATATATATATATATATATATATAATGGCACAACTGCAGGGGTATAAAACCTCACAGTATGTTGTCCAAGCCTAATGTAAAGTTATAATTGATAATCATTAATCAGAACACGTAATAATTCAGAATCACAAGGTCATTTGTTACAAAAAGTTTCTTTACAACGAAGACCATGTGTAGTCTTCTCTACTCATTACATCATTAGACTCTATCTATCTATCTATCTTGAAACGATCCAATGGATAGACCAGCACTCAGTGGCTCTTAAAAGTTCCATAAATCCTTTATTCCTCAGCAAAATAGAGCTACGATATTTCAACCCGGATTGGGTCTTTCTCAAGCATGCAGCACATGTTAACATTGCATGTATATATACAACATACACCAATAGAAAACACATACATAGACACACCTCCACCTACCAATCATGCAGTTGGATCCGGAGCTTGCAGAACCGACCCCACCATCTGGGGTTAATAATGTACAGGTCTATCTATCTATCTATCTCATATCTATCTATCTCATATCTATCTATCTACCTACCTATCTATCTATCTATCTCATATCTATCTATCTATCTATCTATCTATCTATCTATCTCCTATCTATCTATCTATCTATCTACCTGTCTGTCTATCTCATATCTATCTATCTATCTATCTATCTATCTATCTATCTATCTATCTATCTATCTATCTATCTATCTATGTATCTATCTATCTATCTATCCATCCATCTATTGTTTGTCTTTGACTTTAAATCACAATGTCCGGAATTAATTTCAGTCATTATTGAAATGACTGAAAAAGAGACTACCATAAGCCAACAAACTATGGATGAGATATAAATTTGGCTCTGATCTGAGCATTTTTAAAAATTATTTAATATGAAATTTTGTAGCATTTTTAGTATTGACATTGTCTGGTTTTGAAAAAATTGTATTTAGTTTTTTATTTAATTTCTTGTTTGACTATTGTTCTTTCCATTTCTTCTATAAATTGAATATTTTTTTCCTAAATTGTATAACTTAAGAGCCGTAATGAGTAAAATAAGGTCTGGAAAGTATAGTTTGCTATTAGATTGAAAAGTGACTCAAGGACCACAGTCGGAAAGTAATCAATGAGTTGTACCCTGAATGATCTGATTGTAAATGGTGTACCCCAAGGTTCAGTACTAGGATCACTTATTCAAATGATTTATTAATGATATAGAAGATGGAAATAATCTTATTTCTATTTTTGAAGATGGCAAAAAGCTATGTAGTATAGTACTAGATGAAGATGTTCATCAATTACAGGTTGACTTGAAAAAGGTTTGGTACTGTGTTTACCAATAGAGCAAAATGGGATTGTTCCCAGTAAAAGAAACCAAGTAATCTCATAGATGTGATACCTTTTAATGGCTAACAAAAATACGTGATGTTATAGGGAGCTTTCAGACCTCTCAGGGTTCTTCCTCAGGCTTAATGAAATGGTAATAAAGATGTGAAGGTTCCCTGAATTAGTGTTAGGGAATCACCAGGCCAGCAGTATTATCTGTGATATTGATGTTTCATACTTCCCAGTCACACATAAATCCTCTTAAGGAATTTAGCCCTCTGTTGTAAATGTGAAAAGTTGTTATAAGTTTGTACTCCAAATTCTTTTGTGGCTTTGTGATATGAAATTGCTTTTAAGTATAATAACTTTCATGTGTTCTATGTTGTGTCTGTGACTAGAAACGTGTTTGGCCACAGGTAATTCTGTTTTTCTCTCTTTAATTGTGTGGCTTGGACACACTGAGTGTTTGGGTATTCACCTGGCACATGAGGATAAATGTAAAGTTTTGCATCTGGGTATAATTAATCTGCATGCACCATAGTGTATGTCCTAGGAAGAGTAAAACTGAGAGAGTCCCTTTTAGAGGAGAATCTGTAGTATCAGTCAGGCCAGCAGGATACAATCATAAACTGTGGGACAGGGATATAATATTACCACTTTAGGGTGCATTCATGCAGATGTGTGCGCTATCGCTCCGAGAAACTTGAACCGATATAGCATTTGCAAAGCTGCAATTTTTTCTGCGAGTGCAATATGCTTTGCAAGAAAAATGCATGGCATTGTATTGCTGCTCCTGCAATTTCAAATGAAACATTTGTGCACCTGTTCATATTGCCTGGTGTGGCCGACGCAAATGCGCCGAGCTCACAAGGCCATCGCCCATTTCCCCTCCCATCCAATCGCATGCTCACCTCTCGTTCTCTCGTTCCTCCATGCTCATTATGTGCAATGGAAGGGGGCAGGATGGGGCGGACCTAAGTGCCGGTCCGCCTCACCTCCTTCCATTGATGGCTATGTACAAGGGGCAGGGAGAGAGGGTGGGCATTTAGAAAGAAGCCTTGAGGTGCATTTAGGCATAACAATTATCGTTAAAAAAAAAATTGTTAAAACTAGTGAAAGTGAATGATAATTGTTTGGTTTAAATGCGAGCCAACATACGAATGAGAGTTGTTCTCTTTTTGTTCGTCATTTGCTTTCAGGAGAATTTAAAATCATTGTTGGCTCATTCACTTCTCATGCGTTTAAACACTCCTCGCTCAGTGTTTCACATAGGAAAGTGGGTCAGGAATGCTATCCTTTCTCCTTAGGGAGAGCACCTAGAACACTGTTTTTTAACTCCAGTCCTCAAGGCACTCCCACAGGTCACGTTTTCTGGATTTCCTCAGTGTTGCACAGGGGATGTAATTGTTGTCAGTGGCTTAGGCATTGCCACAGGTGTTTTTACTATAGGGTATCTTGAAAACATGACCTGTTGGGGTGCCTTGAGGACTGGAGTTGGGAAACACTGACCTAGAGGGTGAGTGACTTGCAGGAATTCTGCTTTCCAAAAGGGGGCTCTGCAGAGGTATTGTTCCATCTTCTTTTTTTGCATATTACCCAAAGGCGCATAAATGACCTTACTCACTCAACTTCTGGGTGCTCTCCCTAAGCAGATAAGATAGCGTTCCTGACCCAAATCACAGGTCTCTCGCTAACCAAACCAGAAACCTACTGCACAATAATGAGGGGTAAACACCCCAAAACAGTTATTCGTGTATGGATTCTGCTTTGGCTTTCAATTCCCAGTCATTGTTACAAGGCTTGTGTAAAGAATCTAACATTCA
Source organism: Eleutherodactylus coqui (assembly GCF_035609145.1). Lineage (NCBI taxonomy): Eukaryota > Metazoa > Chordata > Amphibia > Anura > Eleutherodactylidae > Eleutherodactylus > Eleutherodactylus coqui. The sequence goes on along the minus strand of NC_089843.1, from coordinate 144,904,426 downwards.
CTTGCAGAAATGCTGCCTTCCAATAGGTGGCGCTGCAGAGATATTGTTCCATCTTCCTTATTTGCACATAGGAAAGTGAAACACTGAACAAGAAGTGAATGATTCTCAACGATGATCTGCCTGTTTAAACAGGCTGAATGAGTTAGAAGTGATGTCACTTGCTTATTAAAACACAAATTGGCTTGTCTAAAAGTGGCATTACTGAACTAAACTATTAGGAATGTGTCTGTTAACAAGTTTGCTGGCAGTTTCCAATAAAAAACAGCAGAATTGTGAATGTAATACAGGATATAAAACAGGATGTAACTCATGACCAGTTAGTAATTTCATACCCGTTTTCACCAGTTATGGGTATGTTTTTATGCTTACTCATGATTAAAAAATCTAAAATCCACAATCCATTAGACTCAAGGTACCATTGATTATACTACCGTAGGATCCATCTATTTTAGCATTCCTATTACTGAATATAGATACATTTTGTCAATCTTGTAATCTGTATTTGTGCTGCGGTGATAGGTAATGCAGTGTAGTATCTGTAAAGATACTCAACTTTTTATGTAGATTATTTCATGTATTATCAAAGATAATGGAAATGTATGATCTGTAACAGCTACTTCCTCCTAATGACAACGTCCATACAGTAAAGGAGATAGCTGGAAAGATTCTAAATGCCCTCCTTTCCTGTTCTGAGATTATTATTATATTTATGCAATCTGTAGACACATGAAATGAGATTTCATGAAAAGTAGCGTAAGAGAATGAAGAATTGTGATCAGTGCTCTTGACGGACATAGCTGTTCTACTTGTGAATCTGCATAAAAAGACTACAGACTGCTTTATCCTGAGCAGGTTAATGATGAACCTTCTCCAAATATTTGCAAACTGTCCTCCATCCTGGTTACAAGGATCAACAAGTTAGAAAGCCGTAGGTTTCATAGAAGTTAAATATTAACTAGCAGCATTCTCAAAAACACTGTCGCTCTCATTCACAAATCTAAAGCATCAGAGAACATTTTATGTGAGAGTCCGCTACATTTGAATCCATAAAAAAGCAACGTAATTGTTCTTATTTCTGGAATCCGCACATTTAATTCAGTACATCGAAGGAAAATGTATCCATTCTCATTTCTGTATATCTAGCACAGCGAAGTTAAAAGGCTTGTTTGAGTTATTTTATTAATATCCTGAAGCACTCCTCATCCCAGGCACGTAACTTGAAGCTCCTGGGCCCCAGTGCAAAATCGGTAACAGGACCCCCAACTATAATTCTTTATTCATAGTACTGGGCTCCCTATATGGAGAAGAGAGGCCTTATGGGCCCCCTAAGGCTCCTGGGCCTGGGTATAACCGCATCCCCTTTATCCCCTATAGTTACGCCCCTGCCTCATCCCCGCTGTAGTAATTAGTGTCCTGAAAATGTGCCAGTTTGCTGTTCTGAAATGCAATGATGTGACTGCTGAAATGTAGGGCGGTGACGTTCCGTAAACATATCACATGGGTCAGTCCCACCCGTGTTTCTGGAATGTGACTACTGACGTTCCGTTTCAGGGCCAACTCTTTGTACTGCAATGACCGCGCATGCACGATCCTCTCACTCTCCGCAGCAATCACAGCTCTCCCCATATAAAGGCTGTGTCAGCTGTATTACAGTTGACATGATGCAAGCACCACCGTCGAGAGCAGGCTCAGGCTACTGCTCTGACCATACATGCATGGTCTTGTCATGTTTCCGAAACATCTGCGCATGCGCGATCCTCTCACCCTCTGCAGCGGCCACATCTTGCCTCTGGCACAGACTTTGTCAACTGTATTGGAGCTTACACTGCGCAAGGACAACCACAAAGACCATTTATCTCCAGCTCCTATATTGGGGATCATACTGAAAACAGTGTATGTACATTGAGATGTAAATTTTTTGTGACAATAGTAACAAAACAGAAAGTAGTCCAAATTCCAAAATACGTAACACATCTTCATCTGGTCAGTAATTAGTATGTACCCCAGGTTAAACTTGAAGGTTAAAAAGTCGGTTCCTTAAAAACACTTCTTCTATTCAAAAAAAATCCAAATTACAAAGGTAGGTACTGTGTAACACCATGTCCATGCACAGGCACGTCTCGCAAGAGACCTATTTCTTGATCACAGCTGACAAACTCACATGCTACTTCCCCTTTAAAATCAATCATGGACCAATCATTATAACTTTAGATCATATATGCTTGTTTCCACAAGCTTTTTTGAATTTTACAAGTGATTTGCTGTATATTTATTAAAGAGGAAAGGAGAAAAAAAATATATTATTCTTTTTTTTTAGGTTTTGGGTGTCGCAATCAAGCTTGTGGAAATGTGCTCATTAGAGATGAGCAAGCATACTCGTTAAGGGCAATTACTCAAGCGAGCATTGTCCTTAGCGAGTACCTGCCCGCTCGGAGGTGAAGGTTCGGCTGCTGACGCGGGTGAGAGGTAAGTTGCGGCATTGAGCAGGTGGGAGCGGGGGGGGGGGGGTAGAGAGGGAGAGAGAGATCTCCCCTCCGTTCCTCCCCGCTCTCCCCCACCGCTCCCCGCCTGCCGCCGGCAGCCGAATCTTTTCTTCCAAGCGGGCAGGTACTCGCTAATGGCAATGCTCGATCGAGTAATTGCCCTTAGCGAGTATGCTCGTTCATCTGTAGTGCTCATATGATCTAAATCTATAATGATTGGTCTGTTATTAATTTTAAGTGGAAGTACCATGTGAGTTAGTTAGCAGTGATCAAGAAAGAAGTGTCTTATGAAAAACGTGTCTGAGTGCAGAGCTGGTGTTACACAGTACCTACCATTTGTAATTTTATGGATTTTTTGGAATAAAAGTAGTGTTTTAAGGAGCCGGCTTTTCTCCTTTGTTGTCCTTAGACAAAACTAATAGCCTTTAGTCTATTCTTACTGTCTACCTACAGTAGGAACTTTGGACTATTTGTTCTGTCATAGACAAAGACAGCTTGCAAGCAGGAGCAGTGAGCAGACAGTAGACAGCGGAGGTGCTGCGCACACAGAGCTCCGCCAGCACAGCTAATCTGCATAGGTGAGTAAACAAACCCACAATAACTGAGGGCTGCCCAGGGATCACAGGGGCCAGGAAAAACTTTTTTTTTTTTAACTTTACTAGGTTCATCAGGTGTGCTGAGGTACAGGAACGTGCTTTGGCTATGTTTCTTTTTTTTTTAACTTGGAAAACCTTTTTAACCCTTTCCAATCCAATTTGTACTCTCATTTTCCTAGGGGGCTTACTCTTTTTCTGCTGTTATACAACGGCGCTATATACTGGGTAAAGCCAGTACTGCATGAGGTGACACATTGGATAGGCTCCGACAGCAGAGAGGCTGGCAATATACAGTAAGAGAACCCCGACGGGCGTCTTCCAACATCAGATCTGTACAGCCTTAAATCATAGTGTTCTGCAGAGGTCAGACAGTGGATTGGAAAGGGTTAAGTTATAATTTTGCAATATTTGTTGGTTTTGATTTTATTCAATAAACATGTATTTCGTTTCTAAGAGCCTTACACCTTGGCAAAGTTCATTTACAAGATTTCAGCACTACACTATGGAATTTATTTATGCATACAGTCATCTCTCGAGTCACAATGACTTCAGGATACAATATTTTCAACATACAAGGGTCTTTCTAAGGCACTGTAATTTACAACTGAATGAAACCTACAATGTCATAGGCAGGATGTGTGGCATGTGCCCTTTGGTGGCAAATTCAACCAATCAGCATGGGCATTTCACTGGTAAAATACCTGTATATCTGAAGTATATTTACTTCTTGGCTGTCTAGTAGCGCCTCTCTTCAGTACAGTGTGGTACTACATGTTCTGTACCGCTCTTTACCTGAGCCAGGATAAACTGCTCGTTTGGACACCTGGGGAGAATGGTTTAATTTTATTTTTTCTGGAACACTGTTTGTTCTGTACAAGACCCTGAAGAAGTTTCTGACCTCATCATCTTCCAGCAGCTTTCTCTGACTTTTATATAAGGACTTCCTTTATCTGTCTCATTTATCTTCATTTTCTTTACCCTTTCCAATCCACTGTCTATCATCTTCCTACATTTTGATTGAAGCTTGTACAGCTTCAATGTCAGAAGACTTCCAACAGGGTATTCTTACCGTCTATTGCCAGCCACTCCACTGTCAGAGCCTCTCTGGCGCACACACACTGACTTTAGCCAGCAGATGGCACCGTTGTATAACAGCAAGAAGAGAAAGCGTTTTAGTAAATTAGATTGGAAAGGGTTAATCCTTTTGTTTTACTTTTGGTTGACATTTTGGAGGTTTTGGAACAGATTATGAATTTTTACTGTTTTATGGCTTCAACATGCAATATTTTCAACATACAATGGTCTTTCCAGGACCAATTAATATTGTATGTTGAGGGGGCAATGTACATGTATGTACTGTAATTCTACTGTGCCTCTTGAAACGCTAAGAATATAATGCTCTGTTTTGTGATCGATGATGCAATCTTTTCTTCAAGAGTGCACACATGTATCTTACCATCTACATGATATAAAAGAATTTTGCTTCACCATACCAAACTCTCTTCTTCTTTCGCTTCATGGTCCAGTTCTGATGCTCACATACCTATTGTACAGATGTGTACTTACTTTTCCTCTTTGCTCAATATTTCTTGAGATTTGTGACTTGAGATGACCAGCTTTGGAAAAAAACAATGATTTTGTGATACTCTGCCACGAATGTCTATGTTATATGAATTTATTTGTGGTCACCCAATTGTTGTGATGTGAATTGCAGACTGTTGAGGGTTTTGCTAGCATGTGGTGATATTGTATTAAATTCATTTCATCACAAGTTGTAGTCCATAACTAAATTAAAGAAAAGGTGAGGCTGGACATACCTGTCAGTACTTCTGGCGGTGTACAGTGGTCAGCATGGATACTCTGATCGGTCTGTGGTTGTGTAACCCCCAAAATACAGCAGGTTATGATAAACTGTGTATTCTGAAATCCTATCATATTCAGAATTGGAATTGTCCAGTTGTAAACTATTGATCGACTGTCCTCAGGATAGGTGATCAATAGAGATGAGCGAACGTACTCGTCCGAGCTTGATGCTCGGGCGAATATTAGGGTGTTCGGGATGTTCGTTATTCGTAACGAACACCACACGATGTTCGGATGTTCGGGTTACTTTAATTTCTTCCCTGAGAAATCTTTTCTATATGCGCTCAATGGGGCCGGCGGCAGCAGCGCCAACCCCATTGAGAACATATAGAAGACAAATCGTTCTTCTCTGCCACAGCTGTAACAGCTGTGACAGAGAAGAACGATGTTTGCCCATTGAATTCAATGGAACCGGCAATACAGCTGACTCCACTGAATGCAATGGGCTGCCGGCGATCGCGGGATGAATTGTCGGAAAGGGGTTAAATATATAAGCCCTTTCCTGCAATTCATCCAGAAATGTGTAAAAATAAAAAATATATATATACTCACCTGGTGCCCGCAGACGGAGTTCAGCGCGGCAGGCTGCAGTTCTCCTGAACTGCTCTGAACAGCTGTGAGTAGTATTCAGCAGCCGGGGATTTAAAATCCCCGCCTGCTGAATAAGATGCCTCTGATTGGTCACAGCCTGACCAATCAGAGGCCAGCCCTCACTCACACCCATTCATGAATTCATGAATGGGTGAGTGAGGGCTGCCTCTGATTGGCTCAGGGGCAGCTCTCCTGCCCCTGAGCCAATCAGAGGCAGCCCTCACTCACCCATTCATGAATTCATGAATGGGTGTGAGTGAGGGCTGGCCTCTGATTGGTCAGGCTGTGACCAATCAGAGGCATCTTATTCAGCAGGCGGGGATTTTAAATCCCCGGCTGCTGAATACTACTCACAGCTGTTCAGAGCAGTTCAGGAGAACTGCAGCCTGCCGCGCTGAACTCCGTCTGCGGGCACCAGGTGAGTATATATATATTTTTTATTTTTACACATTTCTGGATGAATTGCAGGAAAGGGCTTATATATTTAACCCCTTTCCGACAATTCATCCCGCGATCGCCGGCAGCCCATTGCATTCAGTGGAGTCGGCTGTATTGACGGCTCCACTGAATTCAATGGGCTAACATCGTCCCTATCCGTTGCTGTGTCGTTCCCATCATTTTCTTGAATTGCCAAGATTTTCACACATGAAAACCTTAGCGAGCATCGGCGAAATACAAAAATGTTCCGGTCGCCCATTGACTTCAATGGGGTTCGTTATTCGAAACGAACACCCGAACATCGCGGGAAGTTCGTTTCGAATAACGCGAACCCGAACATTTTGGTGTTCGCTCATCTTTAGTGATCAATAGTATATCTTCAGCAGTCTATCATCAAGGACCCCTGTTAATCAGATATTCTCTGGGCCAGTGCATGTGCACTGAGTTGATTCTCACAGGAGGCAAATTGTTCCATTCCCACTGCAGTTTGTTATTGCAGGCCGAATTCTCATTGAAATGAACAGGAAATTGACCTGCAATACCAAGCAAGGCCACTGCAGTTGGAAAGGAGCTGTCTGCTTTCTGCAGAAATTGGCTCAGAAGAGCACATGCGCACCAGCCTGGTGAGTAGCAGATCGGTGGGGGTCCTATTATTTTTTACAGATGTGTCAATACCAAATGTTTAAGAAGAAAAAAATGCATTAAAAATGGGAAACGGGTGGGAGGGTGTTTTCAAATTTCTTATATTTTTTGTTAAAATTAAAAATCTTTATTTTAACTTTTTTTCTCTTTTGTTTTAGTCCTTATAGGGGATTTTAACGTGTAATCATCTGATTGCTTGTACAGCAGCTCAGATCCTGGCCACTGCAGCTGCATGTTAGCTGTTTTTGACATTTTTTGCCCTCGTTTATGGGGTGATCTTAGCTCAAACCCTGTGCACATCTGCTTTACTTGTTGCATTAATGGGTTAAAGGCTGATTCTGTATGGCTGCTAATGACAAAAGTAAATGAAGGCATCCCCAACTGCTCTACTCTAGGTGGGACCTGCACCTGTCACACTTATATTGCATATCTTGATAAAAAGTCTTTTTCGTTCCTCTTGCTTAGCACTGGCTTTCACCTAGCAGCTCTCCTACGGATGCAGTTTTCACCAGTCTTTATTGAGTGGTGAAATAAAGACCACTGATGCTATCTGAAGCTAGTGATGCCTGCCGCTCCTAATAGATGTTCATCTAGGTCTTTTTATTTATACCTGGAAGAGCTGTAGATGCATTCTTGGAGGAATTTGATAGGCCGGCCACTTCTGGGAAACTTCTCCATTTCGTCATAAAGATTCTTACTGTGATTTGCAGAGCTTTAGAAATGGCTTTGTAACCCTTTCCAGGCTAATTTATTTGAATAACCTCCTTTCTCATCTCTTCAGGAATTTCTTTAATTTGTGCCTTAGGTTTGCTGCTTGCTGAGACCCTTTATCCCACTTTACATTGCTGGAAACGGTCTTTTTTTTATTGGCATTTAGATGTAACATGGCTGGCACTAATCAAGCATTGGTTTGTCTGAACCTAATTATCAATTAAACCTAGCAAATTGATTAATTAAGTAAGGGGACAATTACTTTTTGATACAGTGCCAGATGATGTTGGCAAACTTTTTTTATTCCAAAAATGAAAAAAAAATGATTTAATACCGGTAACTATTTCTGTTTATTATGACGTCTTTCTCTTATTTTAAGTCTTATGGGAACATCTTTAACAATTAAGTTTTGCAAGTATTATATATAAACATAGAAGAGATCAGGGAGGGGGCAATCACTTTTTCAGGTACTCAAGGTTTTGGCCTTTAATATTGTGTATAAAACAAGACAAAATGTATGGTGAAATAATGTTTTTTATTGGAAAAAAAATAGGGAAACAAAAAAAAGTGTTTCTATGCAGATGGGGGTGGGGTGGTGGTGGGGTACATTGGAGTGCAGTTTGCCAAATAAATTAAGAGGTCTACTTCTTATAATAAATTTGGTGCATCTTTGGCTGTCAATGCACAGATTTATGCTATAATTTACTCCAATTTCTGCTATTAACTTTAGTAAATACTGAATGTTTGGAATAACAGTGGATCCTTCCGCCCTTCCACATAATTCCACTCACTTTTGTCTCCTCTTTTCAAAAGTGGCGAGAAAAGTAAAGAGTTACAAATTTTTGTGCAAAGTGGTGTTTGCCAAAATTTTCAACTTTTTTTTTTATATCAATTTAGGTGTAAATCATTTTACCCTATAGTTCTCAATTCAATATAAAGCTGTGGACTTGTAGGATTCGTTGTTTGCGTTTATAGAACAGAATTAATTCATCTAAAATCAATAGATCTTTATTTACTAACAACACAAATCCCTGATATTCATTGACAATGCTCCTTCAGATCCTCCTATATGTGCTGGAAGGGATAGGACTCAGGATAAGTCCTAAACTCCTACCGTAGCAGTCTCACAGGAGAGAGGGAAGTAACAGTGCTTAAAGAAGGCTAAGCAATTGGCACAAATTCCGTGAGAGACTTTTTGAATTTATACTAAAGATACCTAAATAGGAAGTAATTGAATCATGAGCATTAAATACTTTCTTCTTTTAGCGATGCAGATGGCTGATCTATATAATCCAGTTGCTTCTGTCTTTTAATTCCTTCAGGCTTTTAGGTACCCATCCGTCATGACATAAACTCATTATTGTATTGTTTATATTTTAATTACCGTATTTCCAAATTCATGGTGAAGAAACATTAGACTTCTTTCGATATACAAGCTGTATAGGTCATCAGTTTGACCTAAGAATAACTTTTAAAATGTCTCGATTGGTATCATTAGGTCATTTTAATGCAATTAAAGGGTTTTTATGTAAATAAAGCTTAATCATTATATAAATGAAAAATTCCACAACCTTCTAATTTACTTGTCATTTAATTGTCTCAATTCTTAACCATTTTCAAAATTTCACCTTGCTGTCAGTAAATGCGAAGACTTTTGTCTACAACCAATACAGGCCTAGTCCTACTTTCAGTCCAAGAAACTCTGCCAGCCTACTAGCGGACAAGGGGATTCCAGGAGCAGGAGCATGAGTTTCTTGACATGCAGACAACACACATATAGTCAAACAGCTATAGTTGATAATTGTTTCAGAGGTGCAGTGGTAAGGACACCCCAGATGTACTTCAGAGTCTGATATCCCATATACCAGCTCCTTTCTAGATGATAAAAACAGACCTGGTCATGGGTATAGGGATCTGAAGGACGCTAGCTGATCAGTATGTTAGTATCATAGTTAGGTCAATTCAATAGGAGTGAAATCGACTGAAACAATCAGGGTATCTTCATTCATTCATATTGAGAATTCTAATATATAGTCCTTGAAATTTCGTTTATGAAATTAATTGGTTCTTGCTTCGACACGTTTCTCTGTGACCAACTGATCATCAGGAACCCTCTGATCCCTCTCTAGATAGATAAAGGCGTTAGTGGACGCAGAAACGCGTTGCTTTTAATATATCTGTCATGTGGAATATGGGGAATAAAATTATAGCTTACTATTGACGTATGTTTTTAGTAGCTTATTCCCACAGGACGGTTTGGGTTGGGAGTGTAGCGCAGTGAATAGAAAAGTTTTTTTCTTTTTGTACTATTCTCTAGATAGAGAAAGAGGCAATAAATACTCCCTAAACTTGGGAGAAATCAAATATAGAGCATATGCATATCTAGACCAAACGTATGGAATTGTCAAAGTGCTAGGTCTCAATAGGGAGTTGTTTAGTGAGAACTTGTGTTTGAGAGGTGGTATAACTAGAGTCCAATTTTGACTAGCTAGATTCCCAGAGTATTCTCTAGATAAAATAAGGTAGGAGGCTGTAGAATTTAGTTCTCAGCTTTCCCCATTAGAGTCTTCCTGCCAGTATTTTCCTAACTCCTATCCTAACTAGGACTACAAGGTCCTATTAGAGAGGCTATCCACGGTACTTAGACTAACTTGGGACAATGCGGTCGTATAAAATGTTAGTTCTTATATATCTTGATGTTTACAGAACCAACATATGGAGGTACGGGAGAGCCATGTATGCGATGAAGTAGCAACCACACAACACCACCCTATAAGTGTCAATCAATCGGTCATGTATGAATTGATCTTACAATTGGGAGAACGTTTCTAAAGTATCGCCTTGATAGATTCCCTATACTTATAGTAAATATCTCCTCAATAGGTAGAATACCACAATAGGTACCTTGATTTATTAACTGTCACTCAACTCAGCAGTTGTATCCCCACTTAATTTCTCTATTGGAGGTACCTGATAGTTCCTCAATTGACAGGCTATTAGGATCTTCTTACTGCCTGAAGGCTAGGATATTAGTAAACTCTCTACTGACTAGTTGATAGTTCATTACCCCTGTTTCCTATCTTCTCCTTATGGCCGTAGATATAGCCGATAACTAGGATCCCTATATCGTTTAGGATCAATAGCAAAAAGAATGATATCAATAAAAAGTAGAGAGAGAGGAGCGACAGACCAACAGCCTTGGTGGTAGGCTGGTGGTAACTATGGGAGTCACACAAGCATTAGTGCATTTTGTTTTTGTGTGCCCAAATACACTGCGTACTTACGAATGCAAAAAAAAAAAAAAGCAGATAGACCCATTGAAATGGTGTACAAGTATACAGTGAAGTCTTCTGCCTATGAACTGCGTATTTGCGCCAGCCAATTCACTTTAATGGTCTACTGCGGTGTGTAATATGCACCAAACTAGGTCATGCCACGTATTTTTTATGCGATTGTACATCATCTACAAATGTACGCTCATGTGAGCAAACACACTGAAATCAATGAGTTCTATTCACTCCGCATTACACATGCAAAAATTGCGCACGTATTACACTGCACATATGCTTGTGTGAACAAGCTCTTACTATACAGTCTTACAATTACAATCAGCCCTTTGAAGGCAACTATAGGGATGATGTGGACCTTGGTGACAATGAGTTTGACACCCCTGGTCTAGTTCAGGAAACATGGAACACTCGGAGATATCTGCAGCTCCTAATCCACATGACAGGTGGATGAAGGAGGAAATATTTGGGAATCAGTAGTTTGTCTTTGGAAGAACATGTTCACACATCCCATTCTACACAACTGCCAATGGACTTCGTCTTGCAGAAGGGGGAAGTAATACATTTTTCTTATTCTCGGCACTTTTTTATTGAAAATGTTAAAGTACAAAGATTGCCTTAAGTAAATATCCCGACTTCACAGCCTTTGATGTGGACAACAATACAAATTATCAAGATTGTAGAAAACAAACATAATATGCCATCAAGTCACAGGTGGCAAAGCAATAATCAGCTGTCACAATGCACGGTAACAAATGTGTTGTGGGAAGAAAGTTTCCGCATCCCAAGGTGAAGGGGATGAGATTTAGCAGGTTTATGGATAAACAGGAAAGAGGCAGAAGAAAAGATGTGGTATAAGAGAGGTAAGTGGGGCCGTCTCTGAGCAGCCATTGCACATTAGCAGATGTCAGAGAAGTCACTTAGGACAACCTGCAGAGAACTTCAAAGTAAGAGTCACCTGGAAGTATAAAAGGCCATAAATAGACAGGTGTGCAGAAGCCGTCTAGCCTCTTATATTGCTCAAAATGTATAGGATGTCCTAACAGTGTCCAGAAGAACACAAGACAGATCACCACTTCTCTGTTGGGAATGGATGCCCTCTTGGGAATGACGGAAGATCCTTGGGAAAAGTTCTTCTAACTCTTGAAAAAACCCTCATACTTGAATTTGTTTATGAGAAATGCCTATATAGCAATTTAACTTTGTGCTGATGATCTTGACTGCTAGAGACCTTTTTATAAGAAATGTAGTTTGCTCTAACTACATTCAATTCCTCACAACAATACCCAACAAGATCCATACAATTATAATTGTCATCGGTCACAGATAAAATTTTGCACAGTGTGGAGAGGGCTGGAAGGTTCACACAGGGCTTGCATTAGAGCAGTGTTTCCCAACTCCAGTCCTCATGGACCCCCAACAGGTAATGTTTTCAGGATATCCTATAGAAAGAACACCTGTGGCAATGTCGGAGTCACTGACAATATTTGCATCACCTGTGCAATACTGAGAGATTCCAGAAAACATGTCCTTGAGGAGAGGAGTTGGGAAACACTGCATTAGACCATCATCAAAGGCATATAATAACACGATTTCCTGTAACCTCACCCCCAATAATTTAGGTGCAGTTTAGGTGGTCTTATTATTATGCTGAAGCAGCAATCCTGACCCTGATTTTGGGTACTTTCGGTCACGTGATAAAAGTAGCAAGAGTCCCTATTAATTACTTACGATTTGTTGCCCAATTATATACCATAAATGAGATTAGAAGAAGGGTGAGTTCTGACTTGTAGAAGTTTGCCTTGAAACTGATTACTATATAGTTTTTTTCTTTGAGTATCCAAACTCTGCACTATTTCACGCAAGTTTGCAAAAAAAAACCCAAAAAAGAGGAAAATAGGTCCTGCTCTATCTTTTCTCGCACATAAAAAAACTACATGCGAGAAAGATAGGGTAAGTCCTATATTTTCTCGCATGTAGTATTGACATGCAACAATCCCAGTAGTGAAAATGAAACCATTGAAATCAATGGTTCTGTTTCACCCATTTTTCAGCCGTGGTCTTCAAAATGCAAAACGGGACAAATACATGTCCATGTGTTTAAGCCCTAAAACAAATGATGGACTCATTCTACTGAGACCTAATGGTGGGTTTGGGAATATCAGGGATGGGCCTATTAAGTAGGGCCGAAAAGAATGACTTGCACAGATTGCACAAAAGAATTGATACATAGGTAAGCATACCCGCCCCCCTCTCCTCGCTACAATTTATGGGCAATCGCTGGTCTCTCATTAAAATTATTTAATCTCCCAGTGAAGCCGTTTTGCTGTATATTCTGCCATGTTCTACCCATCACAAATACTAAGTGTTTCTTCCATTTTCTGTAGGGTCCTTTTACACAGCCTAAGGCTTCATTCCCATGAGCATATATCGGCTCATCGTTTTCATGGCGGGCTGATATACGCTGTGATTTGATGCATTGGATTCCAATGCATTAGATCACATGGCCATATTCTCGTGACATAAAAGCGCCCAGCCGGCTAATATAGCGCCGGGCGTTTTTACGTTGGGCCCAAAAGATAGTTCTGGAACTATCTTTTGGGCTGGAATACGTCGGCTGCTACATGGGCCGGTGGCTCTCCTCCCTTCCTCTGCTCTCTTCCCTGCTAGTTCTTTGCAAAAGTAGGGGCGGTACTTAGCTCCGCCCATGCTCTGCCCCTGTCTACAGCCAGCAATGGGAGGGGGTGTGATGGGGCGGTGCTTAGCTTCGCCCCTGTCTTGCCCCCTCCCATTGCAAAGAGTGAGTGGGGAGGAGAGCAGAGGTGAGCCTGCGACGGGAAGGGAGGGGAAAGGGGCAACGGCATGGTAACCTCAGTGTAAATGCGGCGGGGCCCATGCCGTGTGAACGGGCGCACAAACGTAAGATTTATGCACCCATTCAGGAGCTTTAACGCCCCAGATGGTAGCGTATATTGGCGTGAAAGCGGTAACCAATATATGCTCGTGGGAAAGAGCCCTCAGGGCTTAAACACATGACCGTGTTTGCGTAACATTTTGCGGGCATGAAAATCATACCCACAAACATGATTTTGTTCTCACAGCGTGTTTCTCGTGTGATGTTCCTACGTGGAAGAAAAGAAAAGTATGCCCTAACGTTCGGCTTTCTTTTATTTTTGCATGCATAGTTTGAACTGCAAAAAAAAAAACGGCTTATGAATGAGTCTATTTTGCGTGCATATCAGTGTATTTTACAGTTTTTGCGTTCCCAGCGGTAGATGAACACGCTCTGATTTAAATGGCTACTTAGCCTAATGAGTTTCGGATATTTTCAGTGAAATTGCGCATTGTTTCACGCTTCCCAGCACATATTGCGCATGCATTTGCACACACCTCCAAAGACTTCTGTGGGGACCTTTGGTGCACATATGTGCAGGTAAATAGAGCATGTTCTGGAAATGTGTACGAACTCATTGACTTTAATAAGTTCTATTCTCTGCATATTGCACCCGTAAATTGTACGCAGGCAAGAATTAGCAAAAATACGCCCATATGAAGGAGCTCTAACCCCAACAATAAGTCAACAAGCCAATTATCGTTTTATGCCTGCATTAAATAAACAACGGCATAAAACTGAATGATTCTCCTTTATCATTCAGTCATTAGCTCACGTTTAGATTGAATCCTTCACTTTCACCTTGAGGCCGGCTTCACACAGGCGAAAAAAATCGCATGAGATTTGTGCGTAGTGAGATGCACAAATCTCACATGAATATGAAGCCCTTTCTTTTGAAAGGAGTCATGCACAACAGCAATATTTTCCCACATTGCATTGAACCGCTTTGCAATGCGGGAAACAAATTGCGGCATGTCCTATCTTTGAACATGCTCTCATACCGCATCTCCCATTGTTTTCAATGGGGCCAGTGGCAGCATTGCACCCAATGCGATGCAGGCTTCCTCATTTTCTCATTAAAAACAATGAGAGAAACTGCACAATCCTCCGTCGTTACTTTCCTGAATAAGCTCGATGGAACAATACCTCTGCAGTGCCACCTATTGGAAAGCAGCATTCCTGCAAGTCAATGTTAGACTCTTTATACAAGCCTTGTAACAATGACTGGGAATTAAAAGCGGATTCCCAGTCATTGTCACAAGGCTTGTATAAAGAGTCTAACATTGACTTGCAAAAATGCTGCCTTCCAATAGGTGGCACTGTGGAGGTATTATTGCATCTCCCTTATTTGCATATTACCCAGAGGAGCATGAATGGCCTTATAAGTCTCCTCACTCACCTTCTAGGTCTCTTCCTAAGCAGAAAAGATAGCGTTACTTTCCTGAAATGATGCAAGACGGGTTGGAGATAAAAACGCCTCACATCCGCAGGGAAATTGCATGTTGGCAGGCACAATATTGGGCTGTGATTTACGGCTCGATATGGCACTCACCCATGTGACGTTAGACTGACCCATCTGTAAGTATATATTATATTTATTCTCTCTGCTCCTGCATTTTAAAAGTGCTCCTTATGGATCGAGTCTCTTAGGCCGGCTGCACACGGCCGTGACGGGCTCTGCCGCGGAATTCCACGGCGGAGCCCGTCACGGCGCCCCCCAGAGACCCCCAAACTTACCTGCGGATCCGGCGTCCTCGCTCCCCCATGACGCTTCGGCGTGACGCGCCGCAGCGTCATGTGACATGCCGGCCACGTCACATGACACATCATATGACGCGGCGGTAGGCGGGGAAGCGGTTTCACGCTATCTACCGCTGTGCTACAGCAGAAGATAGCGTGACGGACGGCTTCCATTGACTGCAATGGAAGCCGTCCGCGCGTACACCCGCGGCAAATAAAGCATGCCGCGGGTGAGGACGGGTGATTTCACAGTGCGGAATTCCGCACCATGAGCGAAAAAAAAAACGCAAATGGACAAGAACACATTCTATCCTAATTGCTCTTCAGAAAAAACGCAAAAAAAAGGAAAAAAAATCGCAAGTGGGTAGGCGCCCTTACGGGGCGGAAAGCGGTCCGTGGGAAGGAGGCCTTATGATGTACATGAAAGTACTGAGGGGATATGATTCCCTAGTTCCTTGGTTCAAGCCCAGATGGGACGTCAGGGTCACCAACCGTATTTGAGAGACGAAGATGGAGGGACCTGTAGGTGAACCTGCAAAGTTTAATAAAACTGGAAATCTAGCTGGAGGTTTGCATGAAACAAGGGATTCCACAGAAAATATAACTTTTCTTACAGTTAACCCTTTCCAATCCAATTTGTATTCTGGTTTTCCTAGGGGGCTTACTCTTTTTCTGCTGTTATACAATGGTGCTATCTGCTGGCTAAAGCCAGTACTGCATGAGGTGACACGATGGATAGGCTCCGACAGCAGAGAGGCTGGCAATATACAGTAAGAGAACCCCGACGGATGTCTTCCAACATCAGAGCTCTACAGCCTTAAATCATAATGTCTTCAGAGGTCAGACAGTGGATTGGAAAGGGTTAAATAACAACATGTTGCTTTATATAAGAAACTTTATACATGTTGTTTTATATTGGATACTTTATATTTGTTTAACATGCTTTTGATTCTAGATAGAAGCGTTGGACTTTCTTGTTCTCATCCTTCGGTGTGCCACATGTCTGGATGCTCACAGCTAGGATGCATTCTATGTCTATATTCCTGTTTGCTTATCATTCGCTCTGATCTGTATTATAATCCAAGTAACCAACTATGGCATAAAACTGTCATGTGACTCCCAGACTGTTTCCTTTTCTCTTCCTTTTTAATTTCTTGCTACTCTTTTAAAATCTTTATGACTTGAAAGTAGACTAATGCGCAAACATGCCAGTCACCGCGCTCTGCACTTCCACTAATGACACTCCTTGCTGGAGTTCTTTGAAGTTCCCTACAAAACAACACTTTTTGCTTTGTTGCATTTGAAACATTATGAATCAGGAAGCTGTGATTCTTTGGCAGCTTCTGAAAACTTTCCCTCAGTAATTGCCTTATATGAAAGCCCCTGATGCCTAAGGGTCCGTTCAGAGACGCCGATTTCTTGTTTGAACAAGGGAATGAGCGAGCGATGTCAGAGTTCACTCATTCGCTTGTGCTACCTGTTCATACAGGCAGATACAACGTTAGCTCGCTGAAACTAGAAATCGTTCAGTTGTTCACATTCACTGTATAAAGGCAGAAACACATGGGCGCCGGCGCTAATACGCTTACCACTACGGAGCGTAATAGCACAGGAACCAGAGTTTTTTTTATCACGCAAGCTTGAGAAAAAAGGTGGGAAGATAGGTCCTGCCCTATCTTTCTCGCATGTAGTATTAACGCACGAGAATCCTACTAGTCAAAACAAAACCATTGAACTCAATGGTTTTGTTTGTCCGGTTTTGTGACCGTAATTTTCACAGCTGCAAAACGGGACAAAATCACAGTCATCTGAAGAAGCCCTAAGGGCTTAAATAGATGGGCGTGTTTTAGTTAATTGTAATTAACTGTAATAATCATGGCTGTATCAGGATTCCCGTGCATAAAGGTGCATTCCCACGAACGTATATCGGCTCGGTTTTCACGCCGAGCCGATAAACGTCGTCCTCATCTGCAGGGGGGGGGGAGGATGGAAGAGCCAGGAGCAGGAACTGAGCTCCTGCCCCCTCTCTGCCTCCTCTCCGCCCCTCTGCACTATTTGCAATGGGAAAGGCGGGATGGGGGCGGGGCTAGTTCTCAGAACTTAGCCCCGCCCCATCCTGCCTCCTTTCATTGCAAATAGTGCAGAGGGGCGGAGAGGAGGCAGAGAGGGGGCGGGAGCTCAGTTCCTGCTCCTGGCTCTTCCATCCCCCCCCCTGCACATGAGGACGACGTATATCGGCTCGGCGTGAAAACCGAGCCGATATACGTTTGTGGGAATGCAGCCTTAATGCTACGCATGAGAAAAGATAGGACTTGCCCCATATTTTTCACACATAGTATTAAACTATCTTCCCGCTTTTTTTTTTTTCAAACTTGCGCCCATGTGTTTTTACCCTAACTGAAAGAATAACCAAATGTTAGGTATTTAGGGCTCCTTCAGACCTATTTGTGTACGGTTTTGCATGTGTAAAATATACATATGCCATACGCAGAGAATAGAACCCATTGGTGTTAATGAGTTCTTTCACATTAATGAATTTTTTGTGCCTATTTTGGTTACATGTAAAAAAAAAACAAAAAAACAGCGTCTGCTCTATTTTCCTGCATGTTTGCACACCAAAGGGCCCCATTAAAGTCTATAGGGGGTGCCATAGGCAAGGCGATGCGTGAAACACTGCGCAAAAGTGCGGAAAAAAGAACACTGGAGCTCATTAGGCTAAATAAACTTTTAAATCAGGGTGAGAATATGTCGTGCGCATATGAGAATTCCCTGCATGCACACAAATGTACAGTACTATATGCAGACATACATGCAAATCAACCTCATTCACTGTGCAAATATATTGCCCTGAAGTGTGAACATTTGCGCATACGTCCGTCTGGAGGACCCCACATTAATGGATTCTATTCTCTGCTTATTGGACGTGTGTATTTTACAAGCACAAAAACACGTGCAAAAATGTTTTAACGATCATTCTGAATGACCAGTGAACGAGCCAACGATGGCTTCCATGCCTGCATAAAATGAGCAATGAACTAAAAGCGAACGATTTATCGTCCATTGTGCTTTCGTTGGCTGCATTTACACTGACCAAATATCCTTCATTTTTGCTCGTTTAGCGAGTTGTTAAATGATATTCGCTTAATGTAAAAAGGCCTTAACAGTGTCTATGCATTGAAATAAGCTTGGTCACATACCAATGCCAATTGGCCGATTGCAAAAAATTCTGAAAATCCTTGTATCTGCCATCAGTGGTATATAATGGTGAAGAACATGACTGAGCAGGAAAATAACGCAGTGAGGAACTCATTCTATACTGTACCTAACTAAATAAATATGTGGATCCCCCAAAAAGTCCGAGATAATAAAGACCATTTCAGAATGGGAATCTGCTAGTCAGTGTTCCAGAAGGTTTAGCTGTTGGTTATTGGAAGCACAGAACAAACAGTGAGTAGGAGAGGCGAGGAAGCGCGCCCACTCATTAACCAGCCACAAAAGAGATGCCGGTAAAAGACATTTTAATAAGGACATGTGATAGAGTTCCTTCTACAGGGATCATTTAATAAGCAGCCAAGCAGCATAAACTGTGATATCTCTCATGATAACTAAGCAACTTTATCAACATGACTCACATGAGACTCCGCTGAAGTCACTGGAGATCATAATGGAGAGATGAGACCGCAAACATGAACTTTGTCAGCCGCAGCAGAATAATGAGTGAGGGCTTCTTTAGATTGGCGTATGTGCAACTACGGAGCATAGTCGCGCATGAACGTTTTTCTTTTTTAGGGCTCAGTCACACGGGTGCATAGGCACCCGCACACTGGCGCCGATCCGCCCATGTGGCTGACAGAAGACGGCTGTACCTGAAGACGACTGTCTCTCTCCAGCAATGATGAAAGAACACATTACCGGCAATGAAGCCGGTCACATGTTCTTTCTCCCGGCGCTGCAGAGAGACGTCCGTCTTCAGGTACGGCCGTCTGCTACATGCAGTAACACGGGCGCCGATGCTCTCGTGTGACTGAGCCCTTACGGACTATTCAAATTCCACACTAGTGCATAGTATTAACTATATGCAAGAAAGATGGGACAAGTCCTATCTTTTCTAACGTGTAGTAATAATGCGCGGGAATCCTGATAGTGGAAACTGAACCATTAAAATCCAAGGTTTTGTTTTGTCCCCTTATGTGGCCGTAAACACTGCAGATCTTTTCTGCTGCAAGGGCTCCTTTACGTGGGCATATTTGCAGAGAATATGCAGAAAATATAACCCATCGACTTCCATGGGTTCATTTACATTTTGTGCGCATTTGCACACCAAAGGTCCCCATACAAGTCTATGGGAGGTGCCCACATGTGCTCGCAGTATGTTTGGAATTCCGTGAAAAAAAGAACTTATCTGAAACTAATAGAGTAAATAGGCAATTAAATTGGGGAGTGTTCGTTTGCTGTGCACAAATGAGCATGCCCTGTGTGCGCAACCAGGTAAAATACAACGATACGCGCACAAAAAAGCCTCGTACATAGCGCAAATTTGTTGCCCTGAAGCATCCGCATAAACACATATGCTTGTCTTTTGCAAAGGGTTAACCTCTAAAATTGAGTTTTGTTTTTCAATACCAGTGCTACATTTACAATCTGTATTATTACACTGCATTAGGGCGAATTCCGACTAAGTAGTTTTGTCCCCTTATACAGCAGTGATAATCACAGCCATGTAACGGGACAAAACCAAACCACTAATCTCTATGGGATTTCAGTGGTTTCATTTTCACCACCTCCTTTCCCGGCCGTACAAATCCCACTTAAACTACGTACGGTAAAGTTTGGGAAGCCCCTATCTTCCCCCAGTAATTTTCGAACTCCTGCGCTCTGGTGTGGAGTATAAATTGTCGACGAAGAGATTCCCCTCGTTCAGGCACAACTACACATTCCGTACCGCCGAGAGTAGTTCCACCTACGGCAGTCTGAATGAGCCCTTACGTTGTATAGGAGAGCTTTCTGAATATACACCATGTACTTCCATAATATTTTGCAGTCTCTTGCAACCTATTCGCTTTCCATTTCCAAATGACCACTTACCGCTGCGCTATGATAATTCCGCAGCAGAGCTGCTACCATTCACTTTAAATGGAGCTCTTGCTATGCAAATAGTACAGTTGCGCCAAATCGCGCTGAGCCATGACTGATTATTTTAGTAGTGCACTAGTACGTGATGCATTAGCACTGCTACATTGGTACAAGCTCTACCCTACTCAAACAATTTAAAGGGGGTTTCCAGTTAAATACTATTGATGACTTATCAGTATAGGACATCAATAGATGATCGCCTGGGGTCCATTGCTCAGGACCCCAACTGATCAGCTGAGCGGACCTATTCTGTTAGTGCCATGAATACACAGAGGTTGGAGCAGAAGTCTCTGCGCCGACCTCCCATGTAGTGGCCGGCGCTTGTAACTGCAGGCATGGCCACTACATTGCCGTGCGTGCAGTTACAAGCACCATCCACAACATGGAGGTCGGTGCGGAGGCTTCCGTGCTGACCTCTGTGCTATTGTGGCGCTGACAGCATGCACCCAAACAGCTGATCGGTCGAAGTCCCAAGCGGCAGACCCCTGTTGATCATCTATTGATGACCTATCATGATGATGGTCGTATCCTGATGAACAGAAAGTACAAAAAAAAGTGAAACACACAAGAATAGTAAGTATCACATTCCAGTACTCACACAGAGGGAATAGCAGAAGCTAAACAATTAGGATGGGCCAGGAGGAGTGAATGAACACTACAATTTACCTGGGATAGAACAAAAAAATGATTCATGCCATTTTACAAGATAATAAAATTTATTGAAAGTCCCTTCCATTGAACTGCTGTAGACGGTATTGTAGACTGAGTCATTAGCAGAGACAGGTGCTAAACAATGTAACAATGGACATTATTGTACTGGAGCACTGATGTGATTAAAATGATTGATTTTCAGCAATGATCTTTTTATTAGGGTGCATTCACACGGGGCGTGTGTGTATTTCCATCCATGATTACGCAGCGCATTCATAGGCCGAAATCCGCCGTTGCCCTGTGTTTTCTGCCGATAGGCAGTCTTTCCATATGTGTAAATATACAGTGTATGTAGATTCTTTTGTGCCCCAGAGTGTTAGGGCAGCAGAAATGCAGTCCTAGGCTCTCGCTCACAACCTGAAGGTTGCAGGTTCAATCCCCGCTTGGTTCAGATAGCCGGCTCAAAGTTGACTCAGCCTTCTGAGGTCAGCAAAATGAGTACCCACCTTGCTGGGGGGTGAAAGATGACTGGGAAAGGCAATGGCAAACCACCCCGCAAAAACACTCTGCCAAGAAAATGTCACGATGTGACATCACCCGAGGAGTCAGTCAGAGGTTTCCTGCATATTTATGCATGTCCATTGATTTCAATGGGCTATTACAGGGCGTAATACGCATGAAGACAGGGGATGCTGCAATTTTTTTTCATGTGACTGAAAGTTGCCTGAAAAATACGCAGCTGTGAATTAACCTATTGAGATCAATGTGCTCTATTTGCGCGTAATATGCTGCATATATACACTCATATGAAATAGCCCTTAGGCTAACTTCACGCAGGCGAGCGTGATATGGAACCATGAATCTTGCCCCCATATTGTGCTCCCTATCATGTGAAATCCCCAGGGATGCAAGGCGTTTTCATGGAAAACCAACCTCGCATCAGTTCAGGGGTGAAGGAAACCTCTGCCTCAGCTGTCACAGCCATGGCAGAGGATAGCGGTGTTCTCCCATTGCTGTCAATGGGGTTGGCGATGCTGCTGGCCCCATTGAAAACAGTGGGCACTGTGATGTGAGATCACGCACCCAGATACAACATACTTCAATTGTCTTCCTGCATAGCATCGCGGTGCCATGCTGGAAAACATCGCTTGTATGTATGCCCCCATTCAAAGGAACGGGGTTCATATTTGTGCATCCCAAATGCACAAATGTTGTGTGATTTTCCCCCATGCTTTGATTGCGCTGCTGAATAAGTTGGTGCTATGCAAAAAAGATTATTATTATTTACTATTATTTTCATTAATCTAGTTTGCAAAAGTCTAGAAATCAATCAGTGATAATAATAGTCCCAGGCTGGAGTTATATGAAACACGCTCGACAATCTGACATTGCTGCGTCCTTTCTGGAGGTGTTCTGGAGAACAGATCTCAATTGTTAACTGTGCACTATTGCCCTCAGGGCCTGTTGGAATGTTCTGAACACATGATTTATGCATGTAATATGCATACAGATACATGCAGCTGCAGCTTATATTACTCCTATGTACCTCTGGATTTGTGGGGACTTTGGCACTAATGTACTGACTCTGATGCTGATGCTTAGACATTCTAATCATAACACTCCCATGTCCTAAGGCCCAATAAGTTGATGTAGTGTATGCCTTGGCATGGACCTACATCGATAACTTTATGTTTATGGTGTATTTACAAAAAAGTGGCACATTGGTCCCTCAGTTCTACACAACACAGATGCTCCAACTCGCCAGTGCTAGATTACCTGAAGGCAAGTCTACCACCGCCTGTGTCAGAGGGGCACCAATCACCACTATGGCAAGTAGATTGATAAATGTAGTATGAATGTAGGTAATAGAGATGAGCGAGCATACTCGCTAAGGACAATTGCTCGATCGAGTATTGCCCTTAACGAGTATCTCCCTGCTCGGGAGAAAAGGTTCGGCTGCTGGCGCGGGTGACAGGTGAGTTGCGGCCATTAGCAGGGGGGCGCGGGGGGGAGAAAGGGAGAGAGATATCTCCCCTCTGTTCCTCCCCGCTCTCCCCCGCAGATTCCCGCCCGCCGCCGGCAGCCGAATCTTTGCTCCCGAGCGGGCAGGTACTTGCTAAGGGCAATGCTCGCTCGAGCAATTGCCCTTAGCGAGTATACTCGCTCATCTCTAGTAGGTAATAGAAAACTTCCAGCAGCCCAGAATGTCCCGATGATGTCAAGTATTATTTGAATTCCAATGTAATCATACTAATAATATAATCAGTGCACAACACATAACACCATATAGAGAGCATTGTGTATTAGTACAGGCAAATAAAAAGGGCAGCACAACTATGCATTTTGCCCAATACAGACGCTACCATTCATATCAATAGATACAATTTGACAGGCAGGAAAAGTTGAAGTGTTTGCTTGTTGATCCTTATGCCGTTTACCATTTTGATGAGACTACAAAGTTTAACAAATGTACAACAATAAGCTCCAGTGGGGTTTGGGATCAAATAACTGGCTTGTGAAGGATTAAGAGCAATTTTATCCCTTTGGCACGAACTGAGGAATTTTCATTAAAATGACCTTGGGCATAGTAAGGATGGAATTTAACTTCTTTACACTTAACAAACGACACCTCACCTGAGGAAGAAACTAGTAAGAAGACAGAACCCTAGACACATATATCACAACATCCAGGAGAAAGAAATGGGAACTTACAATTCTCCTGTTACTAAGATGTCTTTTTTTAGGTCTAATATTCTGCGCAGATTGATTTCTTAATATACCCTCCATTTTCCTGATGCAGAGCTCCAAATCCTCTGCATAGCTAAAATTCTGTCTGCCTGCAGCCGCCTCTGCAGGGAGTTTATTGCGCGCTGCGGGGAATTCATCAAAGGCTTTGTGCCACTTTTATGGTGTAGAAAATTAGCAAATCATGGTACATGCCAATTAATAAAATGAATGGGCCACTAAATATATTTGGTCCATTTAGAAACATAGAAAAAGACCCTTAAATTATTATCTCTCTTCGGATAGATCTATGCTTATCACAGGCAGTTTGAATTCATTTATTGTTGATTTTCCAACCACTTCTGCTGGAAGTTTGTTCCAAGCACCTACTACTCTTTCAGTGTAAATATATTTCATGATGTTGCTTCTGTCTACTAATCTCAGATTGTGCCCCCTTGTTCTAGTGTTGATTTTCCTAATAAAAACACTTCCCTCCTGAACACATACAATTACGCTGTAGTCAATGACAATTAGGCTGGGTTCACATGGGGTGGATTTGCCGCGGAAATTCCGTGCGGAATTCCACCGCGGCAAATCCGCATGCGGCCGCTAATCCTGGGATTAGCCAGCCATGTGGACGAGATTTCTCAGAAATCTCATCCACACGGGACGGCAAATCCGCTGCGGCTAAGCCGACAGAAGCCGCCGCTGCGGCGTGGATTTGCCGACCGCAGCATGTTCATTTTTTTTTCCCGCTGCGGCCGCGCTCTCCTCTATGAGAGCGCTGGCCGCAGAGGAAGAGCGAGCAGCCGGGCCGCTTCAAAACCGCTGCGGGTCTTGAAGCAGCGGTTCTCCCGGTGGAAATCCTGCGTTTTTTCGCTGCGGCCAAACCGCAAGATTTCCGTTGGGAATCCGCCCCGTATGGACCCAGCCTTATGTTTGGTGTCGCAAAGATGTGAGCGCCAGACTCGTGAGCATTTACTTGTCTGTTAGCTGATGACACGGGACAATGATTTTGGTGCTGAAAACTTTATTATTTTAATCCCATAGAAACTAGCTTTAAAGGGGGTTTCAAAGTACCTTGGTGGCAGTAGGGGGTGTAGAGTACATTAAAAAAATCAACTCAATCTCAACACTCACCTCCGGTTTTTCTGTTGGGAAGCGATGCAGTAGTCATGTGAGCTGTTTACCCACATCACCGCTGCAGCCAATAGAAGCCCTGATGGGGACGTCCCTGATGATGTCCCGTTATCCCGCCTGGCGCTTCAACATTAGAAGCCTACATGACACCACCAGGTCTTTTGGCCCAGTTACGTCACCTGTCAGACGCCGCATCATCAGACTGCCGCCGCAGTGGGTATATTTATTTTATACAGTTTGGGGCATGGGAGGCCCAAAACTATATAAAATAAACAACTTGGAAAACCCCTTTAGTAAAAGACAAGGCTGTCAGCATCTGTGTCCGAGGAGCACCAATCACCACTATGGCAAGTAGATTAATAAATATTTTAGTATGAATGTAGTTAATAGGAAAATTCCAGTAGCCCAGAATGTCCTGATGACGTCAATTATTATTGGAATTCCAATGTAGTAATAATAATAATATAATCAGTGCACAACACATAAAACTACATAGAGAACATTGTGTTTTAATACAGGCAAATAAAAAGGGCAGTACAATGATGTATTTTGTCCAATACCTATAATACCATTAATTTCAAAAGATAATAATTTAATAAAAACAGAGTAAGTATATTTCTAAGTGTCCTCGAATGGCCTAATAAAGAATACTGTAACAATAATATTTTCCATATAATTACCTTTTACTTACTGCTCTGGGAGTTATGAACCGGCATAAAGTCTTCATATCTTTATGGCATTACTTTGCCTAATACATTCAGATTTGCACATAATGGTTAATTTTAATATTTTTTTTTCTAAAGACCTATAAACCGAATGCATGCTTATTTCCAATGTTTCATTAACACTGTACATACCGGTACTTGCTTAATTTCCTGTATGTTTATGTATATTCTTTGCTTCTATTCTTTACAGCAGCATATGTTCTATGAAGGAACCGGAGTAGAAGAAATGTTCTGGATTAGAGATGAGCGAGCATACTCGTTAAGGCGATTTACTCGAGAGAGCATCGCCTTTTTCGAGTACCTGCTGGCTCGTCCCTGAAGATTCAGGGGGGGGGGGGGCTGCGGGGGGCGGCGGAGGGGAATGAGGTGGAGAGTGAGAGAGATCTCTCTCCCTCCCGATCTCCTCCGCAACCCCCCGCTCACCCCCGCGGCCCCTCCGAATCTTCAGGGACGAGCCAGCAGGTACTCCCCATTGTCTTGCCATCCAGTACTTAAAGCAAATACTGAGCAAGAGAACTGGGAGGAGTTAGGATACATTCAGGGCCGCATAACCTGATGCTGACAGATCACAGGCATAGCATAAGTAATGACTGATCTCTGAGTCTGCTGTGACTGTTCGGCCAGATGGAAATGTAAAAGTTCAAGGGGGACCAGCATGACGGTCATTGTGGCCTATGGGCTAAGGTGCAGTTACGACCCCTGAGACCCCTATCACTACACCACTGGTTTGCTTAACAACTCCAACATTTCTGATTTCTTTCTCTGGCGCCCTCCCTTCCACAAGTTCTAGGGAAAATCATATTTGACAAAGATAAGAACACAGACATCAGTTTATTTCATCATACTCTTTGGACCATGTTCACATGTTCACGTTTTATTCTGGAAGTCCTGACAGAACTCGCCGATATTCCACAGAAAAAGAATGTAAATGAGGCATTTTATAACACACTCACATGTTCCAGAAAGAAATCTGTCCAGAAAAATGAATGTACTGCAGATTCTAAAATCCTCAGCATGTCCACTGTCATTGCAGATTTCACTATGAAAAACTACAAATAAGCTTCACTCAAATACAATGGAGCTAATCATGGGAGGATCTGCTGGCCAATCCACAGGAGAAATCCAGAAATGCGCAGCAGAAATCATGTGAACGGGGTCTCCGGAAGGGAAGTACTGTTGTGCCCTAATGTGGACATTTTCTAATGGTAAAGTAATAAAAATTAGGATATTTTAATTAACTCTAAACTGTGAAGGTCATTTTACATTAATTTTTGGACTTTCTGCCTCTGTGAATAATGGTCTCACTATTAATCTTTACATAATTGACCACAAGTGCTGCACCTCATTGTGGATTGCTCTTAATGTTGGCAAAGTGCTGTTTATCCTGTATCATGACAATATGCCATTGATTTTTCAAAACTTTGATTATATAATTGTTAGGAAAAACTTGTAATAAAAAGTTCTTTAAAAAATAGGAGTTATTCACACTAGTACTGTATAGCATGCCGAAATAAAAGTTGGTCTGGAAGGGTATAGTTTTTCGGTAAGGAGAGCACCTAGAAGGTGTAAGAAGGCTTATAAGGCCATGCATGCTCCTATGGGAAATATGCAAATGGGAAGATGGAAAAATACCTCTATAGCACCACCTATTGGAAGGCAGCATTCTTGCAAGTCAATGTTAGATTTTATTAAACACGTCTTGTGACAATGACTGGGAATTGTGAGCCAAAGCCAGAATAACCATACACAGACAGCTGCTTCAGGGTGTTTGCCACCTCATCAGTGTGCAGTAGGTTTCTGGCTTGGTAGTGAGAGGCGTATAGACGTGGGTTGGAAGGGGTTATCGTTTCTTCTTAAGGAGAACACCTAGGTGTGTGAGGAGACTTATAAGTGATACCCTTGTCACCTTAGACCACACCCAATAATCTTCATTCATTAAGACAGTTTGTTGTATGTAAAAGAGTATTATAAACATAGGGGTGCGCATGTGTAAAACTTGCAACCATTGATTCCAAGTTCTTACCTTGCAGAAAGAAAGATACAGTATTATCATTGATGTAAAACGTTCATACGGAAATGACTCACCCAGTAGGGTGAGAATGGAAGGTTTCTTTTATATGTTCAGCAGAAACATATGGAGCCATCTCATAATGAGCTTCCTAGTGGAAACTGTTACTCAGTAGGGAAAGACGTGTTTCCACCATTTTAGACAGGGATCATCTGGGATACATGTACAGTCTGGACTTTGGTCTATCGGATGTTTTCTTCCTCTACAACACAGCTGGCTGCAGCTGCTGTCAGGGTTGCTGAGAACTGACTGATCATTCAAGGTGGCTTAAGAAAGCATTAAAAATCAGAGCTGTAGACAGTGGGCGTTCTGCCAGTGTATGAGTGGCGTAGTGGATGGTGAACTTAGACAAGTCATTTTATTGATCGCTGAGGCTAAATGAGACATATTATTTGCAATGATGTCCAGGCTGCACAATAACTTATGAGTACAACAGACAAATTAAATCCTTACCCCGGTCAAAAAGATTTACAGGATGCAATGAAAGGCCATATCCTTTCCACTTCCTTCATTCATACAACTAACCACAAACCACTTCAGCAAGCCCCTTTATCAGTGACAGTACATTACTCAGACTGTATTTTCATCAGACACTCCAGTTTAAGTATGGTCGTTTTTCTGAGGGCACATAAATCACTAATACTACTCCAGCAGTCTTAATAACCTCTGTGTTAATCATCATGATTCTCCAAAAAAATCGAAAACTGATCTTTTTTGCAGATTATTCAATATTTATTGGACATCTAGATCTTTGACAGTGGATTTCATGAACATGCTCCCATATATGATATGTTACGCATGATAGAGTGTATTATGAACTTTACGTAAAATAACCGATAGACAATGACAAATGCAGGGCTTTAATCAAGACTGAAATGAGACTGTTCAATTCCAAAAGTAAGTTGCTTCATGAGTGAATAACATCATATTGTGACTGTTCCCAGCAAAAGAAACCAAGTAATCTTGTAGATATGATACCTTTTAATGGCTAACAAAAATACATGATGTTAATGCGAGCTTCCGAACCTACGCAGGGTTCTTCTTCAGACTGAGTGCCCCTTTAATTCGAACTTCTCATTTCACCTCCAGAACTTCTCCAGAGCAGCACCAGTCCTCTGGAATGCGCTACCCCAAACTATTCAGGGAGGCATACCTTATGCCCTAAACCAAACCCCTCTGTACTCCGCCTGATAACATGCTTCCTGTCCTATTGACTGCATTCCCTGCCAGCCGCCACCAACCGCCCCCCTGCAGTCATACCGATTCAGCCACTATACATCTTAAGTCTGACCATTGTCTATGTGTATAACATCCCTCACTCTCCACCTCACCATACCGGGCACATCTCCAGCCCCTTTACCTTCTGTATCAGCCTATTATCTGTAGTATGTAAGCTTGTTGGAGCACGACCCTCACCCCTACTGTTTCCATTAACTGATTGCTACATGTAACTGCGGTTTTTTGTATTTTTGTACTTTTGTCTTTCTGTATCCTTCTGTTCTTGTAAGTGCTGCGAAATATATTGGCACTATATAAATAAAGATTATTATTATTAATGTTATGCAACACCACATGAGATGCTGGCAAGTAGTATGTGAGTAGTATACAATGCATTTTTCCTCCAAGCACATAGTATAGAAGAAAAAAAGTGAACACAATCAATAAGTCAATCCTTAAATGGGCTCTCCGAGATTTTGGTATTGATGAGATGAGCTATCCGTACTATTGGCCATTAGTGTTAGATCATAGGGGTCTTGTTCCTGGAACCCCCAGGGATCAACTAATTGAAGGGGCTGCATCAGTCTTCTAAGTACTGCCTCTTCTTCATTCTTTGCTAGGCACAGCTCTGTACATTTTGTAGTGGTTGTGCCTGTTACTACAGCTGTGTGCAACTCAATCCTATTCAAGAAAATGGGACAGAGCTGCAGTTGTAGGCACAGCCATTAACAAATGTATGGAGCTGTGCCCAGTAAACAATGAAGGGGATGCAGCAGAGACATAACTTGAAGCTATTGGGCCCCAATGCAAAATATGTAACAGGGCCCCGAACTATAATACTTTATTCATAGTACTAGGCTCCCTATATGGAGAAAAGAGGCCTTATGGGCCCCCTAAGGCTCCTGGGCCCGGGTGCAACTGCATCCCCTATAGTTACGCCCCTGGGATGCAGAACTTAGTGTGGTGCCACAGCTCTGTAATCATTAGATTGTTTGGAGTGCTAGAAGATAGACTCCCACTGATCTGACATTGATGGCCTATTGTAAAGATGGATCATGAATATCAAAGTTCCAGAAAACCCCTTTAAGGATTCCCATAGGATTGTATAAAAAACATAGAATTTTAGTTGGATTCTGATACAGGCATTTCATCATTTCAAGCAACTTAAAACTTAGAGTCTATCTACACTAGAGGGTTCTAGATAGATCTGTTCCTTCATATCAATAGAGAAATTTACAGAAACACTTTGGTTAAAGTCCTTTCATTTCAAATAGATTTTTCTGTGCCATCAGCTGACCATAGGGGCTTACTGATTATTGCTAGAAGAATGTTCTTATGAGTATAACAGGATACATGTTTATTAAAATGTGGATACCGTACTATAAGGCCTCATGTCCACGGGGAAAATAAGAATTAAAATCCGCAGCGGATTTTAACTCTTCTCCTGCCCGCGGATCCGCACCCCATAGGGATGCATTGACCACCCGCGGGTAGATAAATACCCGCGGATCGTCAATAAAAGTGATTTAAAAAAAAATGGAGCATGAAAAAATCTGGACCATGCTCCATTTTCATGCGGGTCTCCCGCGGGGACGGCTCCCGCGGGCTTCTATTGAAGCCTATGGAAGCCGTCCGGATCCGCGGGAGACCTAAAATAGGAATTTAAAAGCATTTACTCACCCGCAGCGGGCCGGGAAGGTCTTCTCTTCCTCACGGCCGCATCTCCCTTGCTTCGGCTCGGCGGATGTGCCCGGCGCATGCGCGCGGCACGTCGGCGACGTGACGGCGACGTGCCGCCGGCGTGACGAATTCATCCGCCGGCCGAAGAAAGAAGATCCGGCCGCGACGCAGAGAAGAAACGGAGCGGATGGGAGGTGAGTTTATTGTCATTTATTCTTATTTTCAGCGCTCATGTCCGCGGGGCAGGAGGGACCCGCTACGGATTCTACATGTAGAATCCGTAGCGTACCCGATTTTCCCTGTGGACATGAGGCCTAACATTTAGCATTTTGGGGTAGACTGGGGAAAATGTTATCTTTAAGTCTACCTGACTTTTCAGAATAAGCTGCCATGGGTGTACATGAGGAATAACACTATTTCTGGCCATTATATAACTTGTATCCTGTATTTTTCTCCATTTCTTCCTCTGCAGTGTGTAAATTCTCCATCCTTTCAAGACTGGTGGTAGGAGCTGCTTCTATGCATGCTGTGTTCTATACATTGAACACAGATAACTGCAGAGATTCTGGTCTCTAACTGTCTGTTGCACACACACAAGCTTACCATGTAGAAGTTCACAGAAAGATTTAGTAGTGTCCATGAGTATAAACAGCAGCAGATATCTCAGCATTAGATCCAGCATTCACATTTGTCTGTGTCTTTCCCTTCCACTCCTCTCTGCTCTTTGCATACAGTTCATTGAGCATGATGGCTCATCCCTCAGCTCTGCCATCCTAGCATCTCCTACCAATCATGTGAGAGCAGATAGCAGATAGCAAGGTTGGGGATAGGCAGAGAGCATGTTTTTACTGTTATACTGTTAAATTCATAATTATCAAACATTGTAGGCCTATCTGATAGACTACGCAATGCACATATGAACCACCTGAGTGCAGAAATCAAACCGTTAGCTTAATTAAAGGGGTTTTCCGGGCAATTTTTATTGATGAACTATCCTCAGGATAATGACTGTTAAATGACTGGGGTCCACTACTTGGGATCCCAACTGATCTGTTCTGGTGCTCGATTTCACCCACAAAACACACAGGGTATGTGTCGCAGCTTGTTGGTCGTGACAACATTGTGGCATGGTGGTTTCAACATAGGCAAAGACCTGTTGCCTTGTTAAGCAGGTCAAGTGTTAATGCACCATGGGCAGAGTTTGCTAGTTCTGTCTGCCTTTGCTGCATGGATGCATGCTGGATTAGCCATGCCTGGGAGTAAGGTGGAGGTGTGGTTTTCTACTCACTCTGCCAGTTTTCCAGGTGCAGAGTGGCTATATAATCTCACCCCTTCTGGTAATCAGTACTGCTTATTTAGTTCTATAGAGGAAAGGCTGGTGTCTGGTGTTCCTCCAGGCTGGTTGAATTGCTACATGTTCAGATAAGTGCTGTGTGCTTGCTATCAGTTGTATTTTGGTTTCCATTATTATTATTTACTTTGTGGTGTCAGTTCATCTCTCCAGGGGTCCCTATAGGGACTATCAGGGCCTAGAAGGAAGACCATGGGGCCGCCTTTATCGAGGCGATGACCTTGCTTTAGGCAGGGACCTGTCATCTCTCTGCTAGTTTAGAGCCAGGCTTCCTTCCCTCTCCCTGGAGTGATGCTACCATCCCGCATAATGTGATGTGCGGCTATTTTTTGTGTACATTCCCTGTCGCCATGCTGAGTGTTGTACTCTGGTGTCGCACAGGCCATACTGCTGGGTAATGTACTTCAGTTGTGGTGCACACTATTCTTCAGTGCAATAGTCTTTCAGCTACTATAGTGGTAATTATCACCCTGCATCCGTGCCGAGCAAGGAGTTCGAGTGCTACACGGATGACACAGTATGAAGTGCAAGCAGATCGCTCCAACCCTTGTGTAGTGGCAGGCACCGGTAATTTGCTCCACACCCTGTGTATTTTACAGGTGACAATGGGCACCAGAACAACTGATCAGTCAGGGTCCTGAGTGACGGACGCCATACAATCATCCATTGATCATCCATAAATTGGTCATCCACAAAAATCACCTACAAAACCCATTAAATTTTATCAACCTAAACCAATTTTGCCCTCTAATATGAGCTCTATATATCCTTCCTGTGGAAGAAAATGCGTATTCTCTGGAAATATTTTGTAACTTTACAGCTATTTGTGGGAAGACTAGTGCTTGGTTCCCTTGGGTAACTTACAGCTTTCTTTCTGTAAAACATCTTTATGTATAGCCAGATGGATAGTGATACCTGCAAGGGTGATAGTTTTGGCAACTCCTCTGCTTCTGACATGACATGTAATATTGGATTAAAAACAAAATTGGTGCTTCATCAACTTCCTGGAAGACGGTCAAAACTATAACTAGGAGCATACAAAGAAAACAATATAGTAACTTGAATATAGTTCAGCTAATCTCTGTTGTTTTTCTTCCATAGCTTGAAATATAGCCAGACCGAAGGTGTCATGCTAACCCTACTTTTTTATATTTTCAGCATGCATTTCAATTGCTTTGTTGTACAGATTTATTACGTTTATGTTGTCTCTCATGTTTTGTATTCTTGGAGTGCTGTACGCCACTGTTTTTGCTCACGATGTGACAGAAAGAACTTAGTTTATAAAACCCAGACTGCTTATTTTGAAGGGCTTGTCAAGGCATACTCAACATATAAGCGGAAA
Source organism: Eleutherodactylus coqui (assembly GCF_035609145.1). Taxonomy (NCBI): domain Eukaryota; kingdom Metazoa; phylum Chordata; class Amphibia; order Anura; family Eleutherodactylidae; genus Eleutherodactylus; species Eleutherodactylus coqui. Next base: position 144,871,150 of record NC_089843.1, on the reverse strand, counting down.
CACGCTATGTTCTGTTTTAATTGGAATTTTTACAGAAAAATGAAAAAGGTTAGTTACTGTGCTAAGATAGGAAAACACAAATACATATTTGTCCTGGAGGTTTAAACAACTTTTTCATTTATAAAAAGGAATGTCTGTAGACTTCAAGCATGACTTTTGCTCTCTCGTACTCAAATACGAAATGGCTGCGAAACTCTTTGCAACTCAATCCACATAAAATTATGGGATAAAGCTTGTATTCGTTATAAATTCGAAGTTAAATGGTTGAAGACTAGAGATGAGCAAGCATACTCGCTAAGGGCAATTACTCGAGCGAGTATTGTCCTTAGCGAGTACCTGCCCGCTCGGGAGAAAAGGTTCGGCTGCCGGCGGGGTGAGCGGTGAGTTGCGTCAGCGAGCAGGAGGGAGCGGGGGAGAGAGATAGAGAGAGAGAGAGAGATCTCCCCTCCGTTCCCCACTGCTCTCCCCCGCCGCTCCCTGCCCCCCGCCGGCACCCGAATCTTTTCTTCCGAGTGGGCAGGTACTCGCTAAGAACAATACTCGCTCGAGTAATTGCCCTTAGTGAGTATGCTCGCTCATCTCTATTGAAGACCCAATAATATTTAGGACACTTAGTTCTTATAAAAGAAGCCTTTGCATTTAGACAAATTTGGCAAGTGTTGTGTATGGATCTACAATGGATTTCAATGTGTGTGTATATAGTATAGGTCTAGTATTTACATGCCTGCCTTCCCCAGTGTGTTATATTGCTGTCAGCAATGAGAACATTGACAACTCAGAAAATAATTATATTTCAATGAAAGACAGTGCCTGAAACCTGAATCAGTTCCAAATGAACAACATAACTGTCTCCCGCTACAACGTAAGTATAGTCATAGAGCCAGACTGATGATAGGCTTTCGTCTATGCTAGAATATCAAGGATTGTTGATTGGATTCTCTAAGGACCTTCTCGTACTCTGAGACTGTTTGCTTGTAAAATGAAGACCCTTTTCATACAACCCCCCTTCTCTTACTCTTGTCATCTTATCTAGGTTTTGACTATGCTTCCATTTTTTCCATGTCACTTTCCCTTAGAGGTCACAATGTGTAGATAGCCTGCAGTTCAAGCTACTCATACACCATTGGGTCGATGATACCATATGCCATTGCTTTTAATGAGACTCACAACAATTAAATGTATTGTTGGAGCCTCTTGATTGTCCTCCAACAGCAGATGTTGACTTGACTCATTTTCCAATTGAACAAATATGCATGCTCAGCCATGTCTATGAGGAAATCAGGGTGTCAGGCTGAAAAGCTATCTAAATGTTTATGGCCACCTTAAGACCATATTCAATTGTAGGAACCACTATAAAGGCTGGTCTGGAATTTGTGCCAACATCTATAGAAAGCCAAGGACCACATCAAGTATCCAAAACTGCTGTCATACAATACAGAAAACATCCAGAGTATGATTTTCCTGGTATTTATCCCAGATTATATTACCAGTTATTTTGTGGACTTTTTATTATAACATGACAGCTGTTCTAAATCTGTTCCTTAATATCTCAGAGTTCCAGCCACAAAAATACCTAATGGATATGGAAACGTTGTCTGTCTCAAATACAGTAGCAAGTTCAGAAGTTTCACAATGGTGAAATGTCCTATGCATAAGGTTTAGTCAGATAGCTACTATGTTATAATCCTTTTTTCAAATATTTTCCAGTAAATGCAGTAAATTACCAAGACAGCAGTAGTATAATATTAAAGATAACTAGTTAATTTCCAACAATATAACCTCCCTATAAGATACAGTATGAGTGTGACTTCAGGCAATCACACTCAAATCTCATAGGTCCTTAGTAGGCTCACTGTCGTGGCTTGACGGGTCGCAACAGTGTCGTGACACATTAACCACAATGTGGAAGCAGACTAGTCACTCTATTCCTATACAGGTCGCTGGTTGACACATTTTGTGTAGGGGTTACCTACTACTATCCATATCCATGTAGTTCCAAGTTGGTATTTCCATCAGGGTCCCCCATCTCTGAGCGAGGTTTAATCAGGTGTGGTTTCTTCTCTGGTCTACCTATCAGCAGGTAGGGAGAGCTTTATATTCCTACACCTCCCTTAGCTCATTGCTGTTTCTTGGAGTTCAGCTGGTTGCGTTGGTTGGAGCTGTGTCCAAGTCCTCCTGGAGCTAGCTGTGCATCTATCTGTTAAGTTGTGGTTTATTTCCCTCACTCTTGGTTATTCGTACTGTGGTTCGGTCTTCTCCTTCGCCCCTGTTAGTCAGGGAGCAGGCTGAGAGGCGTTTAGTAGGTTCGCACTTATCAGAGCAGTCAATCTGCTTTTAGTTTCCGACCATCTGCGTCTGTTCTGGGCAAGGTGTGCATTGCGCCCTGATCGAACATCACCTTATGTATAATCATTGCAGCGAAGGAGAAATTTCTAATAAGAATCTTTTGGTAATTTACTTCAGACAGATTATTTCTATTGCTTCTTTAATAGTGTATTATTATATGCCAGTTGATATAATTTTTATTTCTTTTTTTTATTTTTTACATTTTTTTTAATTGGATTAAAAATGTAAAAGCATTTCCACAATTTACTGTATATAAAAAGCAGAACTGATTAAACGTTAAAGGTATTTGTAATTACAGGTTCAGATTTGCCCAGGAGGAACATATTACCTTAGAAGTAACAGACTTTGTTCATTGATTCAGCCTTTAGAGCATCATCTGTTGCCAATTGTTAGCATAAATATCCTTCTTTCTGTGAGGTCTTGGAATAAATACTTTTAAAAATGAAGATGAAAGAATACTTGAAACAAGAGATATGAATATAGGGAGACACAAGAAAAAGAGGAGACTACAGACCACTGCAAGGGCATTAAGATCTGTTGGAGCACAATGATGTGCATTATACACAAACAGACGCATTATAAAATTCTAGCCATATTTATCCCAAATGTATCAGATGAACCTCTTCAACATACTTGAGATTAATTTTGACACACATGCACTTTTTTCCATAAAGAAGCTAACATATAAGGCTAGGTTCACAGTGTGATCATGGCTTCTGTACATAAGTGAAACTATGATTCTGTGTTAGATCTATAGCCTGTTCCAAAAAAATGTATGAACATTTCAATAGTCGTTATCTGAACCCTTTTTTAAAATCCGAAGTCAAAAATAGTGGCAATATGTAGTATTATTATGTTGTCTGTAAAGATATCAGTCATCGTATGACTGCTAAAGCCAACATGTGGCCATAAGGAAAGTCAAATAGAATGGCAGAAGCATGCTTGACTCTTCAGCATCAATATTGTTCATGTAGTAGTTCGCCCAAAGCAGAAGTCTCTGGATGTTAATTATGACCACTTTGAGCACCTAATGTGATTGCAGAAGTCAAATATGACTTACAGGTATCATTTGGTGTCTATTTAACTCTAGTAATAAGGCTTTTATACAGATATTTTTCATATTGAAGTGTATACATGTTTTGGGATACCCTATATTGTATGACAGATACAATGGTGCTTGGCAGGCCGCATTGACTTATCATGGGGTCTACAGGGTTTAAAATGGCCAAATTAAAATCAATATCGACAATGAGGCAATAGAATGTGTGTGCGACTTCATCTTCTTTGGTTCGAAAAATTGACCAGGATGGAGAATCTATGCCAGAGATGCAACGTAGAATAGCATTAGGGTGAAGCGCAATGCTTACACATGGACAAAATCTGGAAAAGTAGGGATATCGGTATAGCCACTAGACACAGGATAGTGCAAACCACTCTTTTCCCCATAGCCATGTATGAATGTGAAAGCTGGACTGCGAAAAAAGCTGATAGGAGGAGGGTTTATGTGTTTGAGCTGTGGTGCTGGCGAAAGCTGCTGCGTATAAACTGGACAGAGAGAGTAACAAACAGAGAAGTCCTGAATCATATAAGGCCCGATATATCACTGGAGGGCAGGATGACCAGACTCAGGCTCACGTATTATGGCCATGTAATGCGAGCAGAGTCACTAGAAAAATCCATAATACTTGGACAGATCATTGGCAAAAGAAGACCTGGCCACCAAAGGACACGATGGCTGATACTGTCAGAGCTGATACTAGCATGGATATCACGCAACTGAAAGAAGCAGTGCAAAACCAAAGAACATGGAGGGAGCTCGCCTTTAGGGTCGCCAAGGGTCGTGAACAACTAAACAGCTAACAACAACAACAGGGTTCCATTGAAGTTTCAGTCATTTTCATAGCAATAATTGCTATAATGCTCTGTTATTCTTGTAGGACTCTTATGGTGGTAATGTTAGCAGAGCCTAGCAATCAATTGTTCCAAAAAAAAAAATCAAAACATATTGGGTGTTATTGACTGAAGACACACATATTGCAACAATAACTGCCCCCGTGTATGAGTACAGAAAGCTCAACGATAAGCAAAAAACTATGGGTGATCAGTGATCACTGATATGTAACAATTGTGGTAACCTGATCATCACCATCATTAGGGGATCTGTAAGTGTGATTGTTGCTCATAGCGACATATTACTGAATAGCGCATGCCTCTTGTGATATTCATCGCTAGGCAACAATAACATTTCCATCATTACAATATTTGCAGCTGCAAGGAACGTTATAATGAAAATGTCCATCAGACGCCCGGGAACAATTTTTCATATGATTGATTATTCATTGTGAAAAGTTACCCCTGCTTTACAGATATTCGTCTGGAAAGGGTATTGTCCACACAATACAGCATGAAGCTGCATAGTTACTGAACTGCTGTTTTGCGTATCCTGATAAAACAAAAAATCAGTGAAGCAAAAAAGATAAAAGAAAAGTGTGATGAATTTGTAAACAGTATATCAATCAAGACTGCATTTAGAATGTATGCTGCCCCAGGCACTCTTAGTACTTATACCCAATTGCACAATCAAGCTAAGTTGACACCTGGTCTTGTGTTTTGTGTGGTGTACTGGGCTGGTCTTATTACTTCCATGGGGATTTAGACATTTTTTTAATATATTCGTTCTGGATAGGAAACAAACTTTATATTTTTCATCTGAGGATACAAAGTATCAGTAATCTCTGAGGTAGTGGAGAGTAATACTGCAATATATTAACACTAAGGATCATATACAATTTTTGATCCTATTAGGTGATAGATTAGATATTTATGCAGTTATATTAACCTCCCCTCTTACTATACTCGGCTGCCCATGCAGTTATATTAACCTCACCTCTTACTATACTCGGCTGCCCATGCAGTTATATTAACCTCACCTCTTACTATACTCGGCTGCCCATGCAGTTATATTAACCTCACCTCTTACTATACTCGGCTGCCCATGCAGTTATATTAACCTCACCTCTTACTATACTCGGCTGCCCATGCAGTTATATTAACCTCACCTCTTACTATACTCGGCTGCCCATGCAGTTATATTAACCTCACCTCTTACTATACTCGGCTGCCCATGCAGTTATATTAACCTCACCTTTTACTATACTCGGCTGCCCATGCAGTTAAAATAACCTCACCTCTTACTATACTCGGCTGCCCATGCAGTTATATTAACCTCACCTCTTACTATACTCGGCTGCCCATGCAGTTATATTAACCTCACCTCTTACTATACTCGGCTGCCCATGCAGTTATATTAACCTCACCTCTTACTATACTCGGCTGCCCATGCAGTTATATTAACCTCACCTCTTACTATACTCGGCTGCCCATGAAGTGATGCTTGGGACGTCTAGGACAGGGTTAGGGGTTCCAGCATTTTTTGGACATGGGTAGGCTCTGGGTAGAATAGCTCGTTATTTTATTATTTATCAATAAAAGTTAAGTTTTATGGGGGTTCAACAGTGAATTATTCACCATACAGTATACATATATAATGGAGTGTACTTAAAAAGTGCAACCATTTGCTGTAGACAGGAAAATAATATCTTTATTGATATATCGCCAACATATTCACTTTACAAATCAGAGAGGACATGAACAAACAAAATCAGACATGGCATACAGAATTAAACTAATAAACATTTTGAACAATAGGGGTGAGGCTCTGCTTGCAAAAGCTTGCAATCTCTAGGGAAATATGAGTGGTACAATGGTCCGGCCATCTTTAACTAAATAGGTTAGTAAATATTGAAGAAGTATAGGGAATTAATTGTGTAGAATGTTTCTACAAATAAGGAAAACTATGTAAAAAGTTTGGTGTAGTAGATAGGAATAAAAAGTAGTTTTCATAGCCAGTTATTAAAAAACTCCATGTGATGACACAAGGAAATGAAAGGATAGCAGGTAGAAATGCTAAGTTGCACAGGTTTTTACAAGTTTTCTATGAAAGCATAAGAGCAAGAAGATTTGTGCTGGTGTGAGATGCTATTGAGTAATGTAACCAAAATGTGGATCCGCAATAACGTCTTACGAAAACAGCAAAAGGAATAACATTAGAGATGAGCGAGCATACTTGCTAAGGGCAATTACTCAATCGAGCATTGTCCTTAGCGAGTACCTGCCCGCTCGGAGGAAAAGGTTCGGCTGCCGGCGCGGGTGAGAGGTGAGTTGCGGCAGTGAGCAGGTGGGAGCGGGGGGGAGAGAGTGAGAGAGAGATCTCCCCTGTATTCCGCCCTGCTCTCCCCCGCCGCTCCCCACCTGCCGCCGGCAGCCGAACCTTTTCTTCCGAGTGGGCAGGTACTCGCTAAGGGCAATGCTCGATCGAGTAATTGCCCTTAGCGAGTATGCTCGCTCATCTCTAAATAACATGTTTCAATCCAATGCTGGGATCTTCCTCAGGTATCTACATCTTTGGTTCCACCACTCAGTAGTGCTGAACATCAGTCAGGTGTGATTCTTCTCCTCCTTATGCCTTCAGTTTCATTTTTAAACCTATTCCTGGCTATCTGTGCAGCAGCCATTCAAGTGCTTCAGAGAGTTGTGCCTATTCATTGCATAACTATTTCAGACCATCTACTAGAGGCAGCAGAACCAAGTGCCATGCACTTCTCCTGACTATCTTCACATGGCACCATGGCACACAGATGCTACAAGATTGTCACAAGGCAAATCAGCAGCAACTACAGTAACAAATCTCATCCACATGGAATAAAGAAAGAGTGAAACGCACAGCACAATTGACATTAGCTGCAGATTTTAAATCTACAGCATGTCAATTGCTTGCTACAAATTACATCCTTTAAGACAGTGTTCGCCAACTCCAGTCCTCAGGGACCGCCAACAGTTCATGTTGTCAGGATTTCCTCAGTGTTGCACAGGTGATGTAATCATTGTCAATGCCTCAGACATTGCCACAGGTGTTCTTACCATAGGATATCCTGAAAACATGACCTGTTGGTGGTCCCTGAGGACTGGAGTTGGGGACCCCTGCTTTATGATGCAATGAGTAGAGTCCTCGGCAACTCTGCACCAAAATGAACTGCAAAATCTGCCCCATTAGGGTGACTACCCACTAGAGTTTTTTTCTGCTGCGAATTTGCTGCTATTTTTTCTTCCAATTGTCAATGGGACTTTCTAATGTTAAAAACGCAAAGTTGCGTTGCGTTGCGGTTGTAACATTAGGAATTCCCATTGACAATTGGAAGAAAAAATAGGAGCAAATTCGCAGCAGAAAAAAAGCGCTAGTGGGTAGTCACCCTTTGGACCCCTTTTATCTGCAGGGGTCTATGGGACTTGTAATGTTAAAATTGCGATCGCACAAAATCGCAATTTACCGCAAAATCGTGATTTTGCGCGATCGCGATTTTAACATTACAAATCCCATAGATCCCTGCAGATAAAAAAACGCTGCGAATTTTGCATTGAAAAAAACTGTAGTGGGTAGTCACCCTTAGGGCGCCCACCCACTGGCGTTTGCGATTTCCGTGCGTGAAAAACCCAGCGTTTTCGCGGCTTTTTCGCGCCTTTTCCGTTAATTTCCATTGACATTCATGGGTGCATTAAAAGAAAAATAAGGACACATATGCAACTGACAGTTCCTATGTTAAAAATTGCAACGGACCGAAAAAAAAAACGCCAGTGGACAAGAACACATTCTATACTAATTGCTCTTGAGAAAAAACGCAAAACGCAAAGGAAAAAAAATCGCCAGTGGGTGGGCGCCCTTAGATGCTAATTTTGTTGCTGTGGATGTATAATGAGATATCTACAAAAAGTGAACAATAAAGAAATCTATTTGGGATAGTTTTAACGAAAACAGAAATATAAATGAACACAAGCTGTGTTTTTGAATGAATATCCTATTCTTGTGTCTGTTGTGGAGTTAAAAAATGTATAAGGATAAAATGCATGTCAGATCATAGTTTGATTGCCTCTTTTTTGGAGGGGTGAAGAAAGCAGAGATGCATTCAAATGAGCACCGATCATACCACATGGCAGTGAAATATCAGGTCTCTTAGTAGGCCAAGTCTGACTAAAACCTTAAAGCATTTACAGATAATGGTAGTGAATCTGAATCAGCTGGAGACCATGAATAAGTTCTTGTAATATGGATAAGAAGACCCACATATTTGCTACATGCAAAATGTTTAGAAGCAGAAGTGGTGCAAATGAGCAGAATTTACACTATTAGGCTGCCTGCAGACGGCCGGGTCGGATCCGGCTGCGAGAATTCTGGCAGCGCAACCCGACCCGCGCCCCTGCAGGGACCAGTGCGGCTCTAACCTTCTCCCGCGGCTCCAGCTCTCTGATGTGTCGGCTGCTGTCCAGCCGGCGCATGCGCAGAGCGGAGCTGGTGGCCCATGAGTGACATTTCTGTGCGGGCTTCTGCACAGAAATAGAGCATGCCGCGATTTGTTTTCCATGTGTGACTTCACACGGACTAATCGCGACCATCTGCCTAGGATTGCGTTTTCTAATGCAATCCTATGGCAGCGTCCACGGGCGTAAATTCTGCAGGAATTCCCGACGCAGAATTTCTGCCCATGTGCAGGGGGCCTAAGTGGTTTAGAAAGTTTGGTAACTTTTTAATAACTGCTCAAAAGGCTATTTGTAGAAATCCATCTAACTCTTTTAAAGAATAGATTTTATACTATAGGTAGAAAATGGATGAACATGTGTCTTTTTTTGGCCTTACATACTATGTTACTATGTTAGGCTTCATCATAAGGCTGCTAAAACAGGTCAGAAACGTCTTAAATTAGGAAACAGCCCATATTTTCATTCACTATCAAATTCGCTTACTGATATTACAATTATATGTCTTATTACCAACTGTTTACCATATTTTGCTACACGGTCCATTCCATTGTAAAAAAAAATTGTTTCCATCCAATGATTAACCCTTTCCAATCCACTGTCTAACATTTAAAGACATTCTGATTGAAGGCTGTACAGCTCCAATGTCGGAAGACGTCCGGCAGGGTATTCTTACTGTACATTACTGGCCGCTCTGTTGTCAGGGAACCCCTCCAGCATGTCACATACCGCAGTACTAGCTCTAGCCCGCAGATGGCGCCATTGTATAATGGCAGCAAGAGAAAGCCCCTTAGGAAACCCTGAATCCAAAATTGGATTGCAGAGGGTTAAAATGATCATTTTTTTTCCTCTTTCACTTTTATTTCTTTGTACTTGTTTGTTATTCAATACTCATTATATCGTTCTCCATAAATAAACATAAAAGTGCCCCAAGGACAACTGAAGCACTCCAAATCTGATCACATGTGCTATTTCCATATGTAAAGTGCTGATTGATAAAGGCCAACATATCTGTCAGTCAGGGATATTTTAACATTTGTATTAATAAAAATGAATCCCGAGGGGTGTTGTAAAAATAAATTCTCAAAGCACACTTTTCTCATACAATTACATTGTGTTTCAACACGTTCCTTTCAGAAGATCCCGTAGTTACAGTAGGTTGTTTATCCTAACAAATAGGAGTTTAGCCTTGATTGACACGGTAAATACCCTCTTTTTGGTGTAAAGCTATTACTTTAGTTGTGTATGAAGAATCCTAGTTCAGATTTCCCATTATACATATTTGATGACCTACATCGCTCTCTTGACTATCTGTCAAAATCTAATGCAGTCTGCATCTCATAGTCTAATTTATGGATTCCTCATCCAGTGATCAGTGAGAAAAATCACAGCAATGTTGGTATGTATTAAACACGAGGTTATGTCATACTTCTTAATGGTTTTGAAAAAAAAAAAGATTTGGTTTCGAGCCTGAAACTACTTCAACGGTTGCGTGAGAGAAGACAAGTTGCTATAATAGGTGGGATTACAGGGAAACAAAAACTATCTTTATATTATTTTTGCTTTGAGACAAGATGAGCAACTAATTCTTGGCGTGAAATAGCAATAATTATTTTGACGCTCACTTAAAGCGGTTGAAATTCTTGATGTTATTTAACACAGTAATTTACATTTGTTATCATTTCCCTCTAGATTATAGACTGAAATGAGCACAAGTTGATCTTAAAAATAAATAAAACAAAAGTCTGTGTTTATACCAGGAGTGTCAGGGTGTGCCCGGGCAACACCCTGGCACTTTTTTTGGTTGGCAGGGTTCAGCAGGGCACTCTTAAAAGAGGCCCCCTGTGCCTTGCTACTTTCAACTGTAAAGTGAAGAGTGTTTAGGCAGCAGAATTCAATCCTAAACTCTTGCTCAGGACCTGAAGGTTGCAAGTTCAATCTCCACATGGTTCAGGTAGTGGACTCAAGGTTGACTCAGCTTGCGGGGGAGGGGGAGGGGGGTAAATAAATTACCTGCGAAATAAGTTGGCGCTATACAAATAACAAGTCCCTTTCCGTATTTGCATCCTCGGGGCAAAGATATGAATACTATAGCAGATACTATTAGTACTATGTGTTTCTTACCCCTCCTATCAGCATCACAGCGCTCTCTTCAGGCACTATTTCTGTATTGAGGCATGAATGAGAGCAATATATTACCACGTGGGGCATAAAAATGGACACATTATTGTATGAAGAACTATTACTATCTCCTGCCCTGTTCAGCACTATAACAGTATCCACTTACTCTGCATCAGCTGGCTACACTGTTTTCTGTGTTTTTGTCGCTGTGAACACTGCTTATCTTGGTCAGGCAGTGCAATATACACTACCGTTCAAAAGTTTGGGGTCACCCAAACAATTTTGTGTTTTCCATGAAAAGTCACACTTATTCACCACCATGCGTTGTGAAATGAATAGAAAATAGAGTCAAGACATTGACAAGGTTAGAAATAATGATTTGTATTTGAAATAACATTTTTTTTACATCAAACTTTGCTTTCGTCAAAGAATCCTCCTTTTGCAGCAATTACAGCATTGCACACCTTTGACATTCTAGCTGTTAATTTGTTGAGGTAAGCTTGAGAAATTGCACCCCACGCTTCTAGAAGCATCTCCCACAAGTTGGATTGGTTGGATGGGCACTTCTGGCGTACCATACGGTCAAGCTGCTCCCACAACAGCTCAATGGGGTTCAGATCTGGTGACTGCGCTGGCCACTCCATTACCGATAGAATACCAGCTGCCTGCTTCTGCTGTAAATAGTTCTTGCACAATTTGGAGGTGTGTTTAGGGTCATTGTCCTGTTGTAGGATGAAATTGGTTCCAATCAAGCGCTGTCCACTGGGTATGGCATGGCGTTGCAAAATGGAGTGATAGCCTTCCTTATTCAGAATCCCTTTTACCCTGTACAAATCTCCCACCTTACCAGCACCAAAGCAACCCCAGACCATCACATTACCTCCACCATGCTTAACAGATGGCGTCAGGCATTCTTCCAGCATCTTTTCATTTGTTCTGCGTCTCACAAACGTTCTTCTTTGTGATCCAAACACCTCAAACTTGGATTCATCCGTCCACAACACTTTTTTCCAGTCTTCCTCTGTCCAATGTCTGTGTTCTTTTGCCCATCTTAATCTTTTTCTTTTATTGGCCAGTCTCAGATATGGCTTTTTCTTTGCCACTCTGCCCTGAAGCCCAAAATCCCGCAGCCGCCTCTTCACTGTAGATGTTGACACTGGTGTTTTGCGGGTACTATTTAATGAAGATGCCAGTTGGGTACCTGTGAGGCGTCTGTTTCTCAAACTAGAGACTCTAATGTGCTTATCTTCTTGCTTAGTTGTGCAACGCGGCCTCCCACTTCTTTTTCTACTCTGGTTAGAGCCTGTTTGTGCTGTCCTCTGAAGGGAGTAGTACACACCGTTGTAGGAAATCTTCAATTTCTTAGCAATTTCTCACATGGAATAGCCTTCATTTCTAAGAACAAGAATAGACTGTCGAGTTTCAGATGAAAGTTCTCTTTTTCTGGCCATTTTGAGCGTTTAATTGACCCCACAAATGTGATGCTCCAGAAACTCAATCTGCTCACAGGAAGGTCAGTTTTGTAGCTTCTGTAACGAGCTAGACTGTTTTCAGATGTGTGAACATGATTGCACAAGGGTTTTCTAATCATCAATTAGCCTTCTGAGCCAATGAGCAAACACATTGTACCATTAGAACACTGGAGTGATAGTTGCTGGAAATGGGCCTCTATTCACCTTTGTAGATATTGCACAAAAAAACAGACATTTGCAGCTAGAATAGTCATTTACCACATTAGCAATGTATAGAGTGCATTTGTTTAAAGTTAGGACTAGTTTAAAGTTATCTTCATTGAAAAGTACAGTGCTTTTCCTTCAAAAATAAGGACATTTCAATGTGACCCCAAACTTTTGAACGGTAGTGTACATGTCATTTGTTACTAATCTTCTAATTAGTAGTAAGGCAGTATATTGTATATATCCTTTTTTCAGGCTGCAATATGGCTTCCATGGCCACTAGATGTCAGCAAATGTGAAAACAGCAATTTGTCATGCGGATATATGTGACATGACAAGATAAAACATAAACAGGGTGAAAGTGTAAAACATTGTTTTGCCACAAAAAAATACTATATAAGAATAGATTATTTGTAGCTGGCAGTTTTCTTTTGAGCCCAGAAAACCCCTTTAAGGCCTCATGCAGATAGGCATTGTTTCTGCATGGCGCTTGTACAGAAGCCTTGGAACTTGGTGTAGTGCCATATGATGCTTCTGTTCTGCACCATGTTAGGCCGGTTTCACATCTGAGTTGAAACCTAGCAGATACGGATCAAAATAGCGGGACAAAAGCCAGACAGCTGAGCGGAAACTGAATTGACCACATTATAGTCATTGGGGTCCAGAGATGGAACCATTCGGCCAGAGGATTCCCCTGAATGGAGCAGGAAAGTGGAACCCCTGGGGCAGGTGTGAAAGCACCCTTACAGATCTATACCCCCCAAGAAGCAATGTAATTTGAGATGAGCGAGCGTACTCGGATAAGCACTACTCGCTCGAGTAATTGGCTTTATCCGAGTATCGCTGTGCTCGGGGCTAAAGATTCGGGTGCCGGCACGGAGCGGGGAGCTGCAGGGGAGAGCGGGGAGGAACGGAGGTAAGATCTTTCTCTCCCGCCCGCTCTCCCCTGCTCCCCGCTGCGACTCACCTGTCAGCCGCAGCGGCACCCGAATCTTTAGCCCCGAGCACAACGATACTCGGATAAAGCCAATTACTCGAGCGAGTAGTGCTTATCCGAGTACGCTCGCTCATCTCTAATTGTAATGTTTTATGAGGACCACTAATTCCATGATAAGACATGATCTAACACGTAAATATTTCTTGTAGTTGACTATTGATATGACCCACTCCATACAAGAGTCAGAGATTGCCGCTCAGACCATTATTATCCAGCATACAGTTTATCAATTGCATAATTACAGATGTGTTCTTCTAATCCTGACTCACATTGCCTTCACTCATGGGCAACTAAATTAGACATTTGATAATTAGGGTGAATCAATCTATTATCACAGGTTTCTTCCTGTCAAATTTAAGCCGCTTCCCATTAATCACTTGGATAAAAGATGTTTTTCTTGGAAATATTTGCAGGTGTTTCTGTGGTAGCTGCATTAACATATTAATTCATACAAAATAACTGATGTACGAGGAGTACACCTCATCATTCCGAAAGGATTTGCTCGTCTCTTGGGTGAGGTCAGAAAAATGTTATTTTCCCTAACTATTCATAGTATTAGCAATCTATTAAAAAAGCCAGCTTTTAGAGCAATTGTTGCACTTAGTTTGCTTGTATCATTTCTCTTAGATTCTTCGTAATTACGAGCCGGTCAATATCACAGAAATTTCAGCTCACTCTACAAACTACGTAATATGCATTATATATGTATCAAGGCAAGGGAGAAGGGTATAACAATTAGGAATTTTACCTTATATCTTCTAAAAACATAATAGTTAAATAAAGATACAATTGCCATTCTTTTTTTTATTATTTGTCTTTCAATCAATCAGTGAGAAACAAGAATATCTGCATAGTCATAACGAATTGCATCATTTTATATATTGATCATTCGCATGGAAAATAAGATCTAGCTTGAGCAAACATCAATGATAATAGTGACTCTAAGGCTCCTGTCCACAGGCGGGTTTGCATTGCGTTTCCCACGGCGATAATTTCCATAGTGTTGCTATGGAAAGCTCAGCCCTCCTGTCCACAAGCGGAGAATCATTGTGATTCTCCACTCGTGGCCAGCAATTTGCAGCATGTTGCGAATTGCCACGATTCTCCGTGGTCAACCTATCTGTCAGATAGGCTGACCGCAGAGATCCATCTGCAGGCTCCTGCTCCCAGGCGGTGGAGATCTGCCGCGGGAAACCGCAACGCTCGTGGACAGGCAGCCTTACAGTATCTTCCTACCACTGGCGTAACTATAAGGGGTTGCAGGGGATGCGGTTGCACCCAGGCCCAGGAGCCTTAGGGGGCCCATAAGGCCTTTCTTCTCCATATAGGGAGCCCCATACTATGAATAAAGCATTATAGTTGGGGGCCCTGTTTCTGGTTTTGCATTGGGGCCCAGGAGCTTCAAGTTATGTCTTTGCGTTAACGGGTAATAGAAGTTGGGGGCCACCAAGTTAAAGTTTTGCACTTGGGCCCATGAACCTTTAGCTACGCTCCTGCATCCTACCATCAACTTTTTGTTTCTTTACTTAGTTTCTTCATTCTTTTTTGGAAACCGGGATCATAGCCTCTTGTCCTCTTTATCATGAAGTCGTTCCAGAACAGTCTTAACTCATAATGCCCTGGATCCCTTCCTGGCGGTCAGGTGAGAGGGAAGGGGGTATGGATAAGGGAGGGTTGGGGAGAGGACAAGTGAAGTGAATACGTCTATTACAAGAGATGGACCAAGGGTTGTTTTGCCTTATGGTTGGGGTACCCTGTCCCTTGCTTGCTCTCTGCTCACTGCTAGCCTGCCCAGAGTTCCCCTTAGTTCCTCTATTAGGTACCATTCTGTATAGCTAAAGGGGGTTACTATAGTGGATATTTCCACTTCTGAGAAGTGGGAAGTGAGAAATCCCTTCCATTTTTGAAGTGTGCCTCTCTACTTCTATTCTTTCCATGGTCATTATGTGAGTGAGTTGGGCCACCACTTCCGCTACCTTAGGGAGCGTCTGTGAGAGCCAGTGTTTTAGAATTGTACATTTTGCAGCTAGGATGAATACATACACAAAGGGTGGGATGGATTGTTGTTCGATGATGTCTGCTGTCTGTTGTGGCTCGACATGGGAAAGTAGGGAGAGCCTGTTTACACCTATTTTTATCTTTCATTTAGTTTGGATGTATTGTGCTATTCCAGAATTAAGTTTATTTGTGCGTATGACCATATGCTATGCTCAAAGTCTGCGGCTAGATTTGGGCCATTTTCGTGTCATGTTTTGTAAACCTTGTCGTCTTGTTCCCTGCTACAGTTGGGATGACCTATCAGGGGCATATTCCTAGATATGAGGAAGAGGAGGCCTTTCTTAGTTCCCTCCAAGTGATTATGGCTTCTCTTAGTAGCTGGGATTTCTTTATGTCTGTTGGGAGAGTTGCATAAGCTGTAAGTAGGCAAGTAACTAAGTCCCAGGGTGTTGCTAAGTTGGATTCAATCTCTCTCCAGGAATACGCGTCAGTCTTCTGTATCCGATGTACTATGTGGCGGGTTAGGCAAGCTATGTTGTAGCTTCTTATATTTGAAAGGTTTATACCTCCCTTCCCTTTGTCCAGCATTAACATTTTGAGTGATAAGCGTGGTTTTCTGCCTGCATAAATATATTTAGTGAATTTCGAGTTTAGGCGGGTCATGAGAAGCTCATTATTTTTATGAGGTGGCAAGGTCCCAATAGGGATAGTGGCAAATGTAGCCGTTGCGTTAGTCCTTTTTTAATTCTATCAAATAGCGTGCGTAGTTTAGTCTGTAGATGGAGCTTGCTGTTTTTCCTATTTTGATGCATAGATATGTGTTGAAGGGTTTTGCTTTGGTGGTTGGTCACCTGAGCGACATCCATAGCGTAGTAGGGCAGGGCACCCCTAGTTCTAGTATCTCACTTTTTAGGGTTTTTTTTTATAGCCCTGTACTCAGATATCATTTAAAATTTTTAATAGTGGCTTCAGATGTATTTCTGGGTGCTCTAGGAACAGTCGAATGTCGTCTGTGAATAGGGTAAGCTTTAATTCATGGGAGCCTATACTTATGCCCTTATACACATTTGGCTCAGTCAATCTTTTGACTAATGGCTCTAGCGCCAGGTTGAATAGTAGGGGTGATAGCAGGCACCCATGTCTTGTGCCCTTGTGTAGTTCAAATGGGGTTGACAAAAAGCCTGGCGTATGTATTTTGACTCTGGGGTTGCGGTATAGGCTGCCAATGTAAGTTCTAAAGGTTCCTTCTATGTTCATTTTGTTTAGCACCAGGGTTAGATTGCCATTATTCTTCATGAAGAACATGAACAGGGTTTGTGAACAGATTCACACAAACAAAGGCCCCTAAGTATACCAGGCCAATACTAGTTGGCCAATGAGCTGCTGTGCATGGAAAACTTAGAAGCTGCCACCTTTGATTCTTGGAATTGGTACGTTTCCCAGAGGTTCATACCCTCACCAATCATAAAGTGATGAAATAGCCTAGCAATATGTTATCACTTTATCAGATGGAAATAACCCTTTACGTTCTAGACCCAAGTCAGTATTTGTTTATCGCCTATTTCCTTAATTCTCTTGGTGTTTTTTTTTTGTCTTCAGGGTAATAACGGCTATTGTGTTCTTATTTGTTTATTATGTTTTAGCAGTTTTTAATGTAAAAGTTGGGCTTTTATTTATCTCTTATACTCACCGCCTTCACACCTTCACCAGTAGTTGTTGTATTATCATGCCTGCTAACTGCTCTGTTAACGTAGTTCATCTTTGCCTATATAAAGTGGTATAGTTGTTGTTTCAATTATATTCATATGTGCTAGTTGTTGGCAATGTTTGTACTGCTTTAAAAGAGGGAGGGAGCAAGAAGAGTCTCTCTGAGCAGGAAGACAAAGGAAGTCAGTCTGGCAGCTATGCTGCAGAGTGAGGAGCTAGGATACTCCCCGGTGTGAGGGAGAAGTACAGAGTGAATGAATGGCCCTACAGGTTGGAGCTCCTCACGATTATAGACTCATTCAGACAACGTCCATGCCATCTTTATCAGCTAAGGAGAGATTCCACCTCGTTCTTTTCCCTTTCTGTATAGTGTCCAACATGTCAGAGAGAGAAAGAAGTACCTCGGCAACAGGTGGTTGTCTAAGTTCCCGGATAAAAGACTGATTTAGAAAACTGCTGAGCCTGACAAATGGTCAAATGGGCAAAACACACCCAAAACTGGGTAGAGACAATAAGAACTGTTTTCCTGACAGAACAGGAGTTAGTTATCCTGGTTTGTTTCTGTTCATTACACTAAAAGTTCAATTGCATCAATGTCCGAATCTGGAGAATATCAGAGCTCCCACGGTGTGTTTGGCCCAGCATAGCCCCTCGGGCCTATTTTTAACCACATCCCTGCATGGAACCAGTCTGGCTGGAGCCAGGCTATGAGGCTCTGCTGTCACTGGCATCCACTTACATGGACCAGGAGATTATGGTAACTCTGCAGGAGTTAGGTCTTACACTCCCGGGGGTGACTGTGGTTCCTCAGCCAGCATGCTACTATCCTCCAGAAAGCAGGGAAGACCCCAGATCTGTCCCCAGTGCTACATCACAATATTATAATTCTTTTATGGTCCTTTGATCGACCATGAGGGACCAATCACTAATTATTACCTGTGGCACTGGCTGGGATTGCAAACTCTGATCCCATTTGCTTAACCCCTGAGATGCCACAGTGGCTCAGTGGTTAGCTCTGTTACTTTGCAGCACTAGGGTCCTAGGTTCAAATACAGCAAAGGACAACATCCATATGGATTCTGTATGTTCTCCCTGGGTTTGTATGGGTTTCCTCCCACAATCCAAAAACATACATTGAGGCGAATATTGGCTTGATGCATAAATTGATTGATTGTTCCAGGAATCTTTAATCTAATGTTATGGAACTTTAATGGCTGCCATAATAGTTGTCATACGGCTTCCCAGAAACAGATCTAATTTTTTACATTTTCACTCAGTGGTGTTTTTTTTTTAGCCAAATATTGTCTGTAATAATAGGCCCATGCAATACCATAGATATATTATAATTTTAACATCGATTTAAAAATGTATTATATTGATGTCTTTGGGACCATGGGCTCCAACAGTGCTTAGTCATAAAAAACAATATTGGTGACCTCGTTGATAACACTTTGATTTTTCTTTACTGTGTGAAACAAGAGGTTGTGAAACAAATATTATGTACACATTATATGTACAATCAGTCATCCCCGTTTTCTTCTGCCAGCTCTCATACATTCATAAAAAGCCAAGCCAAATCTCACAGCTGTCATACATTTTCAACAGATTCCACTGGGCCTAGATGAGGTTTGAAGACATTCCTTTGCTCTTACTCATTAGTTAAAAGGAATTACCATAACATCTGATATTGTAGAAGAGGGAAATTTGCCATCCTGACCTTACCCGAACATTCCGGAACTGGGGGTCTAAGGATTTATTAGCTCAGATGGTCTGAAAAGGTCAATGAGGCCCTTCAGCGGAGTTCCAAATAAAAAAAAATAACATACAAACCAATACTGTCTTCGTTTCTGTAAAAATCTTCCTTTCTTATGGGATACACTTGACATCTCCATGATACTGTTCCTTCCTAGAACATTGTCATAGGAAAGGCATGTCCTACCAGAGCTACTTCCAGCTGTCAGCAATGTGCTGGTACTCCACTGCCAATCATGGTAGAAGGACTCGAATAAACAGGATGTTCTTAATGTGTGCAACTGCATGTGTGACAAACCTCCTGCACATTTTATGTTCCCCAATGGGATTTAGTGCATTGTATAACCTGCATCTGTCTCTACAGACTTGAAGCCCACAGAAATTCAATGAATCCAGTGCACAGAAGATGTCATTTGATTTGCAGACGAATTAGCTGACCTTGTTTGCTTGGACAAATACGTGCATGCTGAACAGGAAGTGAAGATGCTACTGGTGTTTCCACTTTACATGTTTTCAGAACAAAAATAGTATTTTAAAGTTTCTTTCCGACACACTTTTTTTTGTGGCTTTTTAAACTCTAAAAATGCATGAAAAAAAGCGAGAACTTTTTTTTAACTGGTACATATGTTTTTTGCAAGTTTTTTTTTTGGGCGGCATTTATTTTATTCGCCCTTTTTTAAAGCTATTTTCAAGTCTTATAGAGAAGTTTATAGAAAATGCCAGAGATTATCAAACCAAACAACTCCACTAACCCAAAAACAATTCAAAAACTCACAAATTGCCACTGTTTTGTATTGCATTTAATATTTCGCTATTGACTTCCAGCTAACATTGGGTTAAAAAAAAAACTGGTGTATTTCTGAAGAAATTGCTCTAAGTTAGGCCCAATGTCCACGCGCAGATTTTATTTATAAAATCCGCACGTGGCCCGCGCACGGAAGATCCGTGCATCTTGCTGCCCATAGGGATGCATTAGAATCCATAGGGCAGCTAAAAACATGCAGATGTGATTTCTTCTCGGCGTGCAGGTCGCACACACGGGAAGAAATCGCAGTATGCTCCATTTTCCTGTGGTCAATGGAAGCCATCCGTACCCACGGCACACCCACAGCTGTTTTTGTGCTGCTCTGCGGATATGTGGGGAAGCAGGAGTTTGTTTTTTTTTAAAGTGTGCTTGGTGGCCAGCGTGCCGAGCACATCCACTGGGCAAAAGAAAAGAAGATCCGGCTGCGATAGAGGGGAGACCCGCAGCATCCGTAGAGGTAAGAAAATGTCCTTTCCCTTTCCATAGTCGCGGGCATGCACGGATTCCACTGTGGGATTCAGCAAGTGAACACGAGGCCTTAAATCCGTGCGCATCTCGCACACGGGAGATCTGCAGCTCTAGCAACCCATAGGAAACAATGGGGTGTCCGCAACTCAATTCAACCCTGCAGATTTTTATGTGCTTTGCGGATTCCCCGCACAGATCTAAAATTGCAGCATGCTCTATTTAAGCGCGGATGAAGCTCCATTCATCTCTATGGAAAATGAAAACACACAATCCGCTATCACCTGCAAGCCATTAAAAAATCATTTTTAAGATGATCCGCAGTATATCTGCTGCGGATATCCGCATTGAAAATCCGCACGTGCCGTGGACATTGGGCCTAAGTGTTGCGGCAGTTCTGAGATTGCTGATAGTCTGGTTCAGGTTTTGCAGGCGGTTTTCCATCTTCTGGACCTGGTGGGTGTGATAATAGGCGAGACATGCTTAGCCGCACCTGAGGCTAATTGTCAGGCTGGACAGAATTGCCATTGTGGTCTCAGTCAGAGCTCTGTTTTAGATAATTTATTTGCCTGCTGCATCTAAGCTAAGTTTGTGTTTATTTTCTATTTGTGTTGTTTGTTTTCCCTGACCAACATAGTGTTAACTAAGGGCCGAGGTACGAGGTCAGGTACGCCCTTGTCAGGGCGAATTGCCTGTGTTTAGGCAGGACCCCGTCCCTGAGATTATTTTGATAGGGAAAGAGTTCCCATATTTTGGTTTGTTTTTGGTGTTACACAGCTTGCGCACATTTGTGCGAGATCTGCAGGTTACGGATCCAGCACATCCTGGGTGGACATAACAATAAGTGTGTATTAGCCACATCTGCTCGATTCTCCTCAAAGCTCAAGAGTGTATTCATTGCCTTAACCCACATCACCCTAGAGGGGGGAATGGAGGAATGCCACATCCTGGACAAAGAACCAGAGGAGGCCTTTCTTAATTAGTGAAACAGAACCAGGGAATATAGATAGTAGGGCAGCCCCAGGGGTAAGCCTGATAGATGATCCACACGTATGATTATATAGGATTATATTATATCATGATGTCCTGCCATAGAGGAGCTATCGCAGGGCATTCCAACCAGATATAAATCATTGTGCCAATGGCTCCGCAGCACCTCTAGCACAAAGGAGAGATCTGATCAGATATCTTATGCAATCTCTTGGGAGTTCTATACCACCTAGAGAGGATCTTGTAATTGAGTTATTGCAATTTACATGAAACTACCATCCTGTGCATTAGAATCTGAGCTTTACGCCAGGATTCCCCAGGCATGCATCTCCCATGCTCCCACATACCCCAGAGTTTCTTCCCCCGTCTCCCAGATTAGCAGCACCTAATATAACAGAGAGATCAAGTATTTGGGAGAGTCCAAGTACAGCCACAATTCCTTGATGGGAGTAAGTGGCTTAGTCATATTCACCTCAGATGTCAGAGATTTTATAAAACCCCTTAGCTCGAAGTATTGCATCCAGGCCCCAGGGGGAACTGTAGTGTCCCTCTAAAAGTTCACCAATGACCTAAAGGCCCAGCCCGATTGCAACACCTCTAATTCGAGGTATGGGAAAACTGGGGAGGAATAGAAGAGTTGGGCCATGTGTGGTGACCTCAAATTGGGGGTTAGCCACTAAGGGTGTAAGAGGACCTGGCAAGGTAATTAGGTTGTATTTGGGGGTGCATTGTGGCTATTATTACTACAGGTGGACTGTATGGCTATTAGTACTGCATGGGGACATTGGGGCTTTTATTATGACAGAGGGACATTTTGGCTACGTATTACAACAGGGGGATATTACTACGGTGGGAGAGTATGGCTCCTTATTTACTAAAGGGGGACAGTACAGCTACATATTACTACAGGGGGCATTATGACTATTTATTACAACAGGGGAACAGTATAGTTCCTTATGCATTACACAGGCATAGTGTGGATCCTTGTTCATTACAGGGGGAACGTGTGGTTTGTTATTTATTACTATGGCACTATGAAAGGTTTATTTTAACCCATTAGAGACTGCAATATGTCTTTTTACTGACTAATGGGCTTTAAACCTGTACATTTTAAGGCTTTATTTCCTGTCCAAAAGCTGGACAGCTAGGTGGGAAGCAGACGGACCCCGTTATAGTTATTGGGGTCCATCTGGCACTGTTCGATTACGTCCAGAGACAAAGCCATTTGGCCACAGGGATTCCCCTTTCCTGCTCTCCAAACGGAGCAGGAAAGTGAAACCACCCTTATCCTGTAAAAACAATTTTTTATGCAACTCCATTGATGCCAAAATAAAAATGTTGTGGGTCTTTGAATGTACCTAAACAAAAACATGCCATTGTTTTCAAAAAGTCTTAAGACTGGTTTAGACACAATGATTTTTGCTCAAAAATCGCTCAAAGCCGTCTTTTGAGCGAGTATCGTTGGGTCTATCTGCACTGACATTGTGCAGTTTTCGTTAACGAGTCACTGATCGTTCTCTTTCAGCATGCTGAAAGCGAATGATCAGCCTTATCAGGAGTTCACAGCGGGATACAGCTGATACTATGGTTTCAGCTGTAAACCGCTCAGTGAACACAGCCGGAGTATGAAGAACACAGTGGTCCAGCTGTGTTCTGCATTCTCTGCTTGAAGCGCACAGCTGTATAACAACTGAGCGCTCAGAGAAGAGAACAGCTGGATGCAGAAGACAAGCATCCCCGGTTGTCTTTTGCATACCCAGCTCGGAGCGCTCAGCTGTATAACAGCTGTGTGCTCCATGAACACAGCAGGAGTATACAGAAGACCGTGCTCCAGCTGTCTTATGAATACCCCGCTCGGAGTGCAAAGTGAACGCTCAAAACTGTCAATCAAACTGCCGTTTGAGCGATCACCTTGTCCTGCAAATGCACACAACGATTATTGCTCAAAAGATGTCTTTTGAGCGACTTTTGAGTGAGAATCGTTGTGTCTAAACCCGGCATTATTATTCAAAAGTGCTAAAACATGAGAAAGCTATATATATTTGCTATCACAGTAAGGGCTCAGGGATCAGAAATGCTACCTTTTCTCCTCAGGAAGAGCACCTAGCCGGTGAGTGAAGAGACTTAAAAGGACATTCATGCTCCTCTGGGTAATATGCAAGTAAAGGAGATGGAATAATGCCTCCACAGTGCCACCTATTGGAAGGCAGCATTCCTTCAAGACAAAGTTAGACTCTTTATACAAGCCTTGTAACAATGACTGGGAATTAAAATCAAAGCCAGACTCCATGCACAGACAGCTGTTTCAGGGTGTTTGCCCTTCATCAGTGTACAGTAGGAGTCTAGCTTTGCTAGTGAGAGACCTCCTTAAGGAGAAAAGATAGCATTTCTGACCCCTGTCCCAGGCCTCTCACTAGCAAAGCCAGACCAACTACTGCCTTCCAATAGGTGGCACTGTGGAGGTATTATTCCATCTCCCTTATTAGTAAGGGCTCATTCACAGAAGTATATTTGTGCTGCACGTTACACATGTAATTCTTGCACATGTAAAATGTAGTGAATACAAACAATTGATTTCAATGGGTTAATTCACATGAGCGCATTTTTTCAAGCAATGTGCGATCGCATTAAAAATACGCAGTATGTTCTATCTTGGTGTGTATTGCGCACTGCAGAAGCCCATTGAAATCAATGAGCATGTATGAATATGTGCAAAATACACAGGAAATATGCGTATTTGCTGCATATTTGCACACAAAACCAATGCGATTTTGTGCGTTCTTGCACACACAAAAACACTCAGGAGCGGATCAAATACGTGGGCATAAACGATTATCGGTCACATAAATATGCAGCGTATTGACGCTGTCGAAATATGCTTATGGCCTTGTGAGCCAGCCCTAATTGTACTGATCTACTGACACAGAATCAAGTTACCATGTTAAATCCATTGAAAAAATAAAAAACAATGCCAGAATTTCTGTTTTCTGTTCATCTCACCTACTAAAAATGAAATAAAAATGTCATATGTATCACTGGAAGCTACAGCACATCTTGCAGAACATGAGCCCTCACACAGCTCCATTGGCGTTAAAATAAGAAAGTTATGACTCAGACTATGGCGATTTTTTAAAAATTGTTTTTATGGTGCAAAAGTATCAAGACAAAAAACAAATTAATAGGATTTTTGGTGAAAGGTGTAAAAAGCAACTGCAAAATTGCTCTTTTTTAATTTCTTCCAAGAAAGAAATAAAAAGAGTTAGTAAGTTATGTGTCATCCAGCTCCTGTTCCTTCCTACCTCTAAGGTCAAGTTTAAGGGCCCTTTTACACGGGATGACTGTCACCCGACAGCTGTCCCAGCAGTAACGGCTCCTGTGTTTTCACGGAGGGGCGATGATCGCTCAGTGAATGGAGGCGTAGGAGGCCAGAGATCGCTCCACCATCCGCCTTTATTCGCAGTGAACTGGCATAGATGCACAATTGACTGTTTACGCAAACCGATCGTTGTTTGGGTTCATGCCTGCACGATCGGAACGATGACCAAATTATGGTTCCTTGTTCAGTTTGTTCAGGCATTCACACTGCACTATTATCATTCAAATTCCCGCCATCCAGTGAGAATCTGAACGATTACGGTTCAATGTAAAAGGGCCCTAAGGGCGGCTTCACATGGGCTTATGCGCGATTACGGTTCAATGTAAAAGGGCCCTAAGGGCGGCTTCACATGGGCGTATGCGCAAAAACACTTGAGATAGGGCCCCCACCCACTTGCGAGGGCGATATTGTGTTTTTAAAATCGCTGCGATATCGCAGTTGCCAACTTGCGATTTTTTTGCGATTGCGCTGTGATTTTTCTCCCACTAAACTCGCATCGCAAAACTCTATGTTTTGTGGCTGTCCTGCGTTTTTTTTATCGCAGCGTTTGTGACACTGACTGCTGTGCCCTTCCCCTCCTCCTTGCCTGAGAGAAAAAAATCGCAACGCAGTCGCGCATGCGATCCTGCGATGTGCGATGCGTTTTTGTGGCACCGATTGACTTGCATGGGCTAGGGAAAAATCAGACATCGCACTAATATAGGGCAGTCGCAGTCGATAAAAAATTGCACCCGTGCTGCGAAAAAAATCGCAAATGTGCATAGCCACATTACAATTCATTTGTTTCAAACTAGAAAGTTTTAGCGCTCTATAGCAGTGCTAAAAAATCGCAAATCGCTAATGCAAGTGGGTGGGAGCCCATAGGGTGTCTTTTTACACATTGAAGGTGATTTAGCGCATTTTTTTGTACTTTTTGTAAGCGTGCCGTGATTTAAAAGGCTGTGCAGCCTAATTAGTCCCCGATTTTATTTATTTCCCCATGAAATTGTGCTGCACTTTTAGCACGCGCAAAAGTGAAGGTAGTCATGAAACCAATGAAAACAATAGGTTCTATTCTCTGCGCAATGCGTGCATATTTTGTGCGTGCAAATGCGCTTGTGTGCAGCCGCCCTAAGGTACTGGAGAACATGGGGGTGACAGCAGAATTCCATTGATAGGCATACGCCGACCTTAAAGTTGTGTCTGCGCATGCACAACCTTATAGGGTGAGTGGATTAGCACTCACTATTAGGGCTCGTTCACATAAGCGTGGTTTTAGCGCAGTATGGGTGCGTGAAAAGATCGTGGCTATACTGCACTAAAAATAGCGTGAACGGGCAATTTCCAGCTATTGAGTCTCAAGCTTAATTAGCAGTAAAATTGCCCGTTCACACGATTGGGAGCTGCGTGGTGCGTGTTACCCAGCTCCCATAGGAGTCTATGGAAACTCCTGCGCAGCTCGCACCAAAGATAGGTCAGGTTCTATCTTTTCTTGCAGCACGGACCTTAGATGTGAGCTTTGCACACTCATGTCCTATCTTTGCTAGGTGCAAGCTTTTTGTGCATCTAAACTTCCTTCTTCTGAACTTTTCCATAGGAAACCATTGGTTCTATTAGACACAATATTTTCACGCGCCTCATCTGTACTAAAACCGCGCTCGTGTAAATGAGCCACTAAGCTCTAATCCCTCCGGAGTATTGCACGTGTTGCGCTCTGTTCTCTCTTTTTTTACATGACCCGGGTATTCTAGACTCACCTCAGGTGTACCACCTTCCCTTATTACCTTTTAATAGTAGACTGAGACCCAACTTTGCGTTGGATATTTTGGCCACAGCAGCCATTTTATTTAACAAAAACAACATTACATACTAACACTTTTAAATACGGAGAGGAGGCCTTGGAAACACAACCAAAATTAAGGGTCTGGTGCTTTCCACATAAAACCGAACTTTGCGTTTAACCATACACCCGGCTTGGAGACACCACTAGCCCCCCCCCCCCCCAAACTTGGAGGCTAGAATATCAAAAATTGATCAAGGCCACCTGGGATCCCTTCCCTGGCCTTCCCCAACGCACCAGACCCAACCACTATAGACCAACAGAGTCGGATGTCTTACAGGTGAGGCCATACCTACCAAAACTCCCTCCACCCAATGTAAAAAACTTGCCTCCAAGGACTGGCCACAGGCTGCCACGACATGATATACAAACTTTACCGTAATTATCCATATCACTCTATCTACCTGAAATATCAGTAATATACTCCTATCTAAATTTTCTACTCTCTATAGGGAGGGTGGGCGGGACTCTTCTCATTTTTTTTTCCAATATGGCGCTCCCACCTGAACATCCCCCTTTTAAAACCTTCCTAACTACCACCCCTAATCCTCTTTCAACCAATCATTTCCTACCTCTCCCAGGAAACACGCGCCCCCCACCCCTTTGCTCTTACACTCACTATACCGTAACCCCTTCAGCACCTTTTTTTTGTTCCCTAGCAACCCTGTCATGCAGGGCCTCCCTTTATGGCCCATTGGGCCCTGATACAGCCCTGTGCTTGATGTATAGAGAAACTTGCGTAACATTCTTTGCATCACAAGTACTGCAAGTACAATTCTATAGTGATCATTAAAACACTGCCATGTTCACAGCAGTAATATAAACCTCCTATGTACGTCACTAACATCTATGTTTATAATCAAGAGTCATTTTAGAGTCTTTTCATCATGGTTGGCAATTAGCATCTAGTTTCAGGCCATCCTAGCAGTGATCCACTTTATCACATGTTTTTCATTCTTTTGGCCTCATGAGTGTGATTGATAATAGGCAGGCTGCACTCTCTAATCACATCATGAGCATTGATTTAATGAAAGCTAGTCTGAATAAAAATGCTAAAATTAATCAAGACACTGTATAATAAATTAAAATGACATTTGATATCGATACCGCACTAAACATTATGCGGCCCTTAACATTTTTTAAATTCTTTTATTTAACTTTTTAACAAAATAAGGCATAAAGATGAAAAACACGGTTCAGAGGCATGTACTCCTCCAATATTGTGAACCCAAAGAAAAACAATAATGACGAGGGCAAAGAGAGAAAAAAAAGTGGGTGCGGATGGAGAAAAAAGTGGGATAAAGAGCGAAGCTATTAAGAGCAGCAAGACACAGATCAAAGGCCTTGTTCATAAGACCGTGTATATATAGCTTGCAACCATCTGAAACATTGGATTCCAATGTATTCACTCAAATGAACGATTTTTGGGCGCGTTAAAAAAATCGCGCCTGAAAAAGTAGCACATCGATGACCGTTTTCAGTAATCCATTTTATACACAGTGTCAAAAGATCTTTTGCCGACATATGCAGGAAGCTGTCATAGACTTCTATGGGAGCTGAAAAAAAGGGAGGGAGAGGGAGCTTTCCGTCTTCCAACGCTGGGAAGACAGCTGGCCCTATTTAAAGTATTAGCAGCCATTCCAAGAATTTCTGCCAATAGAGGAATTTCTGCACTGCAGAGTATTTCTTTGCCAATACGCTGCAGCCGCCTGTGTGAATGGCCAAGAATACGCTACTTAGGATTGGGACTAGGCTATTCTTCATTCATGCGATTTTACGGCACGATCGGGTGAATGTAAAAATGTATACGGTCGTGTGAAAGAGCCCTAAGTGATTGAGGGAGATCTGCATACAGGCGGATTCAGGAATTCCAGCCAGTAGAAAAATTTTTCAAAAACTTATCATTGGTGCTCTTAATGGCAGCTTTAAGGTCCTCCATAATCTCATAAATTTTGTGAACCCACATCAAGACCGTAGGGGGTATGGTTTGTCCCCACAACCTGGGGGTACAAGCTCGGGTCATGTTGACCAGATGTGGCTCCACTGAGCATTTATAAGTGAGACATTTATAAGAGAGAAAGATAACAGTACTGTAATAGAACTGAAGGTAGATCACACAATATCAAACATTAGCAATAGATGAGGGAGACAGTTCAGCTCCTCCTCCCTTCTCCTTCCTCGCACACTCCCAAAGAAGTCAATAGATCATTTTATGACATGTGCATGCGTACTGTGGGCAAAAATAATATTATATATATAGCGTCAACTTGTTCTGCATTGTTTTGCAATCAGGAAGTAACACAGAAATTAAATGATAAGTAACCAAAACAAACAAAAGAACAATGAGACAAAAGAGAGAATGTTCTCCCTATAAGAACTGACTATCTAAATGGTATGGAACAAGTGACAGTAGGTATTTATATGTATTCATATTCCTACGTGGGTTAGCCAATGGAGACATAAAGTAGAGTTGGGTAGGATAAAGCTAACTAGCTAATGACAGAATGGAGCAGAGATATTTTGTGTGAGCCATGGACTACAGTTAAGTAACTCAGACCTTCTAGAAGTACTAGGTTTTGAAGGCATGCCCAAAATTGGTCAATGTTAGGAGAACGTCTAATTGTCTAGAGCAGTGAGTTCTACAACATAGACATTGACAAAATATCCTACTTGCTTCTGGTTGAATTCTCACTCAAGGACTTATAACATTACCAGGTAGCAATACGACATTTTGGACTTGTCAGTTCTCCTACTGCATTCTAAACCCATTGCAGAGTATAAAATACTATGCTTTTCATGGCATTTCTTAGTACATAATTGAAAAATTCCCATACCTTATAAAGGAAGTTTCATGAAACTTTTTCAGTTATTCGGAGGAAAACTTTATTTTTCAATGGAAAGAAGACAGAAAAAAAAAGAAGAAAAAAAACCCCATGGGCATCTGCTTAGTCTCTCTCCAAATGAATGAATTTGTAGAATTCAGCACTGCCAAATAGCTAACAAGACCTTAAATCCTATGTGACTTCTTTATATGATTGTATAATTGTTCCCAGAAATAAGGGCCATAAAACCCTATGTCATGTTCAACCATAATTAGGAGGAAGGAGACTAGCTGTAAAAGTGACAAACATAATCCAAAATTATCCACTGTGACATTTATTTTGCAAGCGCAATTGAAACAATAAAATTTCAAAGCGATAAACTATACTCCTCACTTCCTTTTTTTCCTATGTCCTATAATTTGACCACAACCTTTATTTGCTTTTCTGGCAGCAAAGGTGCATATTTTGGCTGCAATGTCAAAATACATCTCAGGATTTTATGTCAGATTTTTATGACTAATCCTTTCATCTGATTTAAGGCGATGTGCATTTTGCATAATGTCCCAAATGTGGATAAATTCACTGCTTTCTTTCATCTACTTAGGATATGAAACATTATACATTATTGTTTATCTTGTAGAACAAATATTTATTCTTAGACGATTTTGTTATGTATCTTCACTATTTATATTGTAAATGTACTGCATCTACATTTCTCAGAGTGCATGTATTGACATGTAGCACTTGCCTGTATGTTAAGGGCTAGTACGCATGGTCGCATTTCCCCCCGCGTTTCACGCGGGGTAAATCCGCGGCGTTTCACTGCAGCTAGTAGGTTCTATTGAACCTAATAGCTCATTGTTCATGCTGCGGAATTCTACCGTGGAATTCTGCAGCATGAAATATCCTACGCATGTCCTATTTGCCGAAGGAATACGCGCGGAAGGCTTCCATTGTAGTCAATGGAAGCCATCCGTGATGCTATACTTCCGCTGTAGCCCAGCAAAAGTATAGGGTGAATACGCACCGCGCCCACCACGTCATATGACACTGTCGCTTGGAAAAGCGCAGCTGCTCCAGGAGGAGAGAGTGAAGAAGCCAAGCAGGGCTTCAGGATTTCCCCATAGCAGGGAGAGAGAGTGGAGCTATGGGAGATTTACCCATTGCAGGGAGAGACGGAGAAGGGCTATGGGTTAATCCCCATCCCCTATTGCTCGGCTCTTTCTCCCTGCTATGGAGAAATCCTCCATAGCATCACTCTCTCTCCCTCTTACATAGCTCCACTCTCTCTCCCTCTTTGGGAAAATCCATAGTCCCATTCTCTCTCTCCTGCTGCTATGGGGACCCACAAGGAATATTCCCATCTCCCCATAGTGCATAGAGAGTGGGCGGGGCTAGAGAGAGGTGCAGGGTTATAGAAATTCTCACAGAGATTCTCCATAGCAAACCATAGAGCAGTGGGGCTAGAAGTGCAGGGTTAGGGGTGGATCTCTCTAGCCCCGCCCCACCTCTCACACACTTTGGGGAAGCCCTTGAGGAAAGCCCTGTAACCCCACCCACGTCTCTCTCCCTGCTATAGGGAAATCCCTTAGGGAAAGAGGGGGAGGGAGTCCCCTACTGCCCCCACTGCTGGGGTATTGCCCAGCAGGGGGGGGGGGCAGGAGGAATACCCCGCAGCTTACAGCAGGGCATTTAAAAGGTGCTGCCCAGAAGCACATTTTAAATGTCCCATTGTAAGTTCCTGTTAGTTCCTGTGATGATTAACGGAACCCGAGAGAGGAGATGTAATGTTGGGAAGCTGCCACAGGTGGTGCAACAGTTTGCAGAGGAGCTACTGCTGCTGCTGGAAAAACACAGTAAAGGGCAGTGGAAGCCTTAGTTCCTGGAAGTGGAAAGGTCATTTGGAGAGGGCCAAAAGTGCTGCGCAGAGGGACCAGAGACTGCCTACTACCAAGAGGGAGAAAGTAGCCTTGTTATAGCCACAATAATGATAGAAGCATCAGAGTAGCTACAAGGAACATGGAAAGCCAGAGTTAAAGTGATGACCCCCATCCAGCATAACTGTAAGTGAGGCCAACCTCCAACAGATTGGTGTAAACACCAGTAAGAGACTCAGCCTAAGAATTAGCAGGCCTGTTAGCTATTTTTTTTTGTTATATCTGTTACCTGGTGAGCTGGGTGATACCCATTACAGCTTCCATTTGTGACTTAACTACTTATCCATTCATAAATGTAAGAAGATTGGGGAAGCTTCCTAGACTAATGATGCAAACTAATGCACAATGTGCACCAGATAGCCAGAGAACTGATTGGGATATTATGCAGCCTATATTTGTAATCACTGGTTGGATCTACCTCATGCCGATATAAATAATAGACAGCTAAATATTATTTTTTCCATTTTATTTTCTGTTGCTTATGTATCACCAGCAAATGCCTTGGCACTGTACAGAATTTCTTCATCTCTCTCTCACACAGAGGGGCCAATTTCATACAAAACAAATTAACTTATTATTAACAATAACCTATCAGTATGTTTATGGTGGTGTCTCCATTCTAGAGAAAAATATTTATGAAGAGATGCTATATTAAAGGTCATGTTTCACCTGCCGGAAACATAATGTTAGGGCATCTGTGATATGCCGTGGGTGCTCCTATGCTTGCAATCACTTTCCCTTTTGCTACCCACATCAAGTAGATGTGCTGTCTGTTGATAGACATGTTTAAGATATACCATAAGTATACTAGCAGTTACAAATTGATACTTTATATACTTAAACAATGTAACACAAGCTATTTCATTGCAGTATATATTTATATGGTTGTATACTGTATTTTTAGCCTCTCTTACTTGCATATTGTATTTCAGGTCAGAATTTTTAATTAGCAGTCTGTAATTACATAAAACCATGGGAAAGAGCTGTTAATACGTGTTAGTTTAAGTTTATATAGTAAAGAGTGGCTAAAATAACTGTTAAAATGCTAAACAATACAGAGAATGTGCATTGAAGACACACACAAGGGCACTGTACTTGTATTTATATAGAGCCTTTGTAGGTAAGCATGTGACTGAATAAATGACACGGCGGGGAACCTTCATGCTGAAGAAAGGGAAAAATTGTTTGGAACAATTTGCATTAGTTCAAGGGCAACCTTGAGCACTTTACAGATGGTTTATTGCCATTCTTGTTCTGGTTAAGCTGTCTTTCATGTCAAAAGTCTTTTCCTGCTTTCTGATCAACAGGAAGAATTGCGGCTGCCATGCTGTTCACCTAAGCTCCTGCAGGGGCTCTTTTCCTTTGATCACTGATATCGTTTGCAATCGAGTTAAAATAGGGGGCTGCTGTGATAAGCTGAGCTTCTGACAGTGAACAAGAATTTTCCCTTTCCATTTAAACAACTTCTTTTCTTTTCAGATCTTGGGAACAGTTAATCTCAAGACAGAAGAAGCAGTGTTAAAGACTGATGTAAGGACGAGGGGTCTCACTTCTTTTTTTTTTTTTTTTTTAAGAATAAGATATTAACAATCGGAAGCCTAGATGGTTTGTAAGGAATTTAGTGAGGCTGGAAATGAGACTGAGGAATGCAGAGTGCCGACATTATGGCCTTTTATACAGAATTGAGACATAACAGTTTCTTACAAATTCTAGACTGGTACTGCAGACACTCGTTTCATGCTTTATTCTGAAATTATTTGTTTTTTTTAACTTATTTTGTGTATTTTATTACATCCATAAGTTACATATTTAAGATTTTATCCCAGCAAACTTCTGGTTACTTCACTAAAATGTAGCTACGAAAGTTACCATAAACTGCAAAAATATATAAATAAACATCAACGCCATAACATATTTGGAATTGCTCACTTTACATTATTATAGAAACTCAGAAATAGAGCAACACATTTACCAATTCCTATTAAACAAGAACCCCTAGCACTTCATGATATCTGCTGCTGCAAAACGTGGGCCAACAGATTCGCAGGGTATCAGAAAGGCATTTCAAATTTACTTTGACTATTTGTTCAGTTGCTCCTTAGCAATAGACTGCTACCAGCTTGTCAGCACGTACTGCTGATATAACAATAATAAATCATCATAATAACTAGCTTATGTATCCGGAATTGCCCAGGTAATTAACTATCTATATATTTTCTAATGCTATTTCTGACTTACAAATACTCATTGTTGTTTTGGACCCAATTAGAGGTAAAGAAAAATAAACACCATTTTTAAAAATTATTTATTTTTAACACTTCCCAGTCTATAATATTCATTCTGTTCTATGGTTTCTGAAAACCTTGATGCACTGGCTCCTGCCCTGTCTTTTTGAATTTGCACCTCATGTTCTGGGGTCTCTGCAGCCCTTGATGTCCTGGCTCTTTGCTGCTCATTCCATATTAGCGTAGTAAAGTAAATACTCATGTGCATACATTGTCTCAGAGTCACTGTGCAGGATAAATAATGTATCATTTTTATAGTACAGGTCATTACGGATGCAGATGCATTGCAAGGGTGCTGATGGACTAACCATGGGTGCCCATTGTTTTTCGTGGTATTCCATTGCCAAAGTGTCCTTAAAGTGTAATTTCCACAGAGATGATAGCAGTGGGTTAAAAAAAACTACAGAAACGGAAAGTTTGTGGTGCACTTTTTGTTTCTTAGTCTTAGGAAATGTTCGGCATTTCAGTTTGAAATACAAAGGTTAAAAAAACGCACGGCAAATCTGCAACAAAAATGTGTACCATTCGGCCTGACGATGCTCTGAGTTCCGCTTTTCATTGGTTCATAGCGACAGAAAGCCCTTAGCAAATACAATATGTGTGAAGGTACCCTTAGTGCTCTTGCCTACAGCTCCCATAGACATGCATGTACCCTCTAAATGCCATTGACTTTATAAGGAGGCAAATACAGTAATTTTCAATTGGATTCAATGTGAATCCAATTTGGAGCAAAAAGGGTCCAATAGATGCTCTATATACAACGGAAGAGCTCTATAGATGCGACACGTGATACATGGCTTTGATACAAGTTATACAAGTCCCTATGGGACTTAAAGCAACGGATCATGGAATTACCATTCAAAATATTGATAATGAACTTTTTAGCCTACATGATCAAAAATACACCCCAATGTTTCTCTAAATGACAGAATGTAACATTTTATCATGTGCTTTTAATATACAGTTTTTGTTAGCAGTTCTATGCATTGTGTGGTTGTTACGCTGACCATTATTAATAATAATTATTATCATCGTCAGCAGCGACAACGTCAACAGTGATAAAGGCTGTGACGCCTTCGGTAATAAGGGTTTGGAGGCTTTTGCTTAGGAGATCTCTGTTTTCGCTGTAGTTTATCATGCAGTAATGAGACTTGCAGACATTTCCAGCTGCCATTAATCAAGACTGGAGTCTGACTGGAGCCAAGAAGGAGGCCAGTGCATGGATTCTACCTGAAGCATGGGAAATACAATAGGACAGAGATAAATAGTCTTCACCCTAAAAGCACTAAAATCTGTCCTTCCAAACTGCTTAACATTCACTCCCAGATTGATTTCGCCTGTCTCCCCCCTGGCCAACCATTTATTTCCCCCAAGCAGTGACAGTTTTATGCTTAGCTAACTTGTTATTATGCTTAGATTACTTGCTGGTTTGTTTCATATGACCTTTCCTTTCTGTCCCAATCTGTGTTCAATTAGATGTCCTGTGATTCGTGTTTAACATGGGAGCGCACGGCATTGTACGTATACAGCCAGCGAAAAGCCTTAAATAAACTTACTAATTTGAAAAACCCATCTGTCAGGTGATGCAAGTGTTTGACTTTCTACACATCCTGTTTGGTTTCTAAATATGCAATTCCTTTATGCTTTTGGAATCCTGCCTTCAAGATAAATCTAGAGTAATAGAGAAAAAAATGGTGGAGCGACCTCAGCAGAGAAATGGAGATACAAAGTGGAGATTATGTCTTAGGGAATTGTTTACAGGGAAAAAGTCTTTACATTTGGAAAGTGCAGCTCAAACCCCTAATCACGTTGTATCCACTGGGTAAATGTTGGGAGTCAGGTGTGACAGGTGAGTTGCGGGGGGGAGAGAGGGAGAGAGATCTCCCCTTCGTTCCTCCCCGCTCTCCCCCGCCGCTCCTTGCCCCCCCACCGCCCCCCGAATCTTTAGAGACGAGCGGGCAGGTACTCGAATAAGGCACTACTCGCTCGAGTAGTCGCTCATCTCTAGTGGTAATGCTTTTTTTCCCCGTCCCCGTTCACGCCCAATAAAACAGCAATTTAAACAACGCTATAGCCCTTCCAAGTAGTCATTGCTTAATATTCACTGCCGGATACATCGTCATCGGTTTAGACATGCATCCTTAGCGAATGCTGGGGCAGAGGTTCACTAACCTCGAAATGCGCAGACAAGCTGGTTTTAATGAAAAAAATTCTGAATTTTTGCCAATATACAATTTTAGTTAAGTATACCATGCCTGAAAGTCATGCTATATATTCCCCCAAGATATCAAGATAAGTCTGTAAGGCCGGATGCACACCAGCGTATGCGTATTGACATGTGCAACTGTACTTGTTACACAAGCAAAATTCTCACATCCACAGTCCCATGCATTAAAATAGCTAATTAGCCTAATTAGTTTCATATGTTCTATTTTCCTAGAAAGATAGTCCATGCTTTGTATTTTTTTGCATGACGGAATGCCCTGTATAAATCTGCCATAGGCTTCCATGCTGCCAACCACACATATTGCATGAAATATGTGCGCAATAAAGTTCGCAACATTTCTAACGTGGCACTTATGCGCAGATATGCCAATATAGTGCATGGCAATAGGCGGCCCCGCAGCTAATGTCATTGCATACTTGCATGTCACATGACTGTCACATGATTTACGCTCATGTAGTAGCCGGCTCAACTGTGTTGCAGCTTTCTGCTGTACTACTACAGTCATGTTTTAATCTAACTTTTGAGCAAACTCAAATTCTAATTTAATTTAACAGGAACCTGTCAGATCCTCACAGCAACATAAACTAAGGGTATGGTGCTGTTCGGGGATGTGATAGGGGACGTGATATAGTCTTTATGCTCACCTGCCCCACTGATTCAGCATGCTCACCCGCTGAAGTAGGCGCGCGGCGTGTAAATATAACTCTTTTCAGAGTCCCATATGCACGCTCTCCCATATACTTGTATGGACTAAAGAGTCGGATATTCTTGCCATGTGCCTTCTTCAGCAGGTAACAGTGCTAGATCGCGGGTGTGAGTGAAGAAGTGGTACTGGGCAGACTTGACCCAAAGTTGTCCGATGTAAGTGTTCTATCCCAGTTTGATGGTCCTGTGTATGTTGTTATTGGAAAAACCTTTATAATTGGACTTCCTTAATTTAAGACAGGTAACAATTCCATAAAAGGGCAATGCATTCAGCATAAAGTCTTCTGCCATTTCACTATTGTAGCATGATTATTTTGTTTCAAAGTATATATTAGTGCAATACAATTGAAACTCATTGGAGCAACCACTATACATATGCCATACAAAAGGATATGGACAGCATAGAGGGTGGTCCCCACTCAGCAAGCGCCCTTGCTCTGGTAGACTCA
The DNA here is from genome assembly GCF_035609145.1 of Eleutherodactylus coqui. Taxonomy (NCBI): domain Eukaryota; kingdom Metazoa; phylum Chordata; class Amphibia; order Anura; family Eleutherodactylidae; genus Eleutherodactylus; species Eleutherodactylus coqui. The sequence goes on along the minus strand of NC_089843.1, from coordinate 144,834,304 downwards.
AGTGGACATCAGATTGGCTGCTATATAATACTAAGTTCCCCCTGCAATTGCCTCCACCGGTTAAATGCATAGCCATTTGAAACTTCCCCCATCAAGCTCTGGATCATCAGGTGCGACGGCTCTCATATTATAGCTGTTTGGTGATAAGACAACTAGAGATGAGCGAGCGTACTCGCTAAGGCAAACTGCTCGAGCGAGTAGTGCCTTATGCGAGTACCTTCCCGCTTGTCTCTAAAGATTCGGGTGCCGGTGGGGGAGAGCAGTGAGTTGCGGGAATGAGCAGGGGGGAGCGGGGGGGAGAGAGTGAGAGAAAGATCTCCCCCCCGTTCCTCTCCGCTCCCGCCCGACGCTCCCCGCCCCTGCCAGCACCCGAATCTTTAGAGACGAGCGGGCAGGTACTCGCATAAGGCAATACTCGATCGAGTAGTTTGCCTTAGCGAGTACGCTCGCTCATCTCTAAAGACAACCATTTTATTTAATTAATGGGTGATTTTATCTCTATTATGTGCTAAAGCAAACCTGCAGATGCAGAAAAATAAAAATAAGCAAGGAATGACAAGATGACAGTTTAGGACACAAGACTGAGTGTCTTATAGAAAGTGGCCCCTTCCAGACCCGCTGACCCGGCCATATGTTATGTAATACTGTCCTATGTATTCAGTGAACGTGCTTTATTTAATAATTGACATAATAATGAAGTAAAGGGTTAAGGAAGGGTTAAATACAGCCTCGCTAAGGTCAGCTATATACATTTAGAAGGAATGTGCACTATTACTTTCATCCTGAAGTGTTGCGAAGCTGGATCTATCTGTTTATACATTCCTAAGTAAGTGGGAGAGAAAAGCCTCTCTGCAGAGGATGCCTTCTGTCTCCGGAAACAGAGGGAGAGACCGGATTTAAGATAACAGCTTCCAGCAATTATTCCATTTGTACTAAACATTAATTGCACAGGGGATTGCCTGATGAAAAGGTACAGGTTTGATTAATAGGTGCAGGCCATGTGCAAGCAGAATACATGGTTTCCAACTTTAAATTCCATTCAATTTAAATAGCAAGAAAAGTAAAATGTCGAATTATTTTTTTTAGTATTTATTTCAGATGCAAAAAGTCCCATATCTTAAACAAGTCATGGCCAAAACTCACAATATACACTCACTGACAAAAAATAATGCACCACGGAGTTGTTGGAATTGGATAACATTTTGTATGTGTGAATGTAATGCTGATATAAGTAAGTGATTACAATATTAGAGCAGAAGGATCATTTATTGTTGGAAACTATACCCTGATGGGCTGCTTCCAGCCTGGATACATGAAGAGATATGGCCGGGCATGGATGCGTACAGGCTCCATGCTTTGTATGTTCATATATGTCCTGTGGCACATTTGCCAACAAATATTGCAACTGGGACTCAAGATCCTGCACACTCGTAGGCTGCCGAAGCTGGCATTCCAGATGGTTCCATAAATGCTTGATCGGCGATAAATCTGCCTACCAGGCTGACCAAGGAAGTGTGGCAACCTGGTGGAGGCATTCTTGGGAAACCCTTGCTGTGTGTGGGCAAGAATAATCTTGCTGAGACATGTCTGTTGGAAGCCCAGCCATGAGAGGCAACACATGTGGCTGCAGGATTTCCGTCTTATATTGCTGAGCTGTCATTGTCCCTCAATCACTACTAGGGGTGACTGACTGTCGCATGCGATAGCACCCTAGATTATCACACCAGCAGTAGGGTCAGTGTGTTGCTCCACAGCAAAGGCAGGAGTGAAGTGCTCATCACAAGACCTCCATACTGGAACACAACCATTGTCGGCTCCCAAACAGAAGTCATCACTAAAGATGATACAGTTCCAGTCCGTAGTAGTCCAGGTTTCTCATTCACTACATGACTGCAAACAAAGGTGACTGTATTGGGATGTTAATGGCAGGACACATGATGGGCACCATGATGCCAAATGTTGTTCTGCTAAGAGCATTGAAATGGCCCGGGCAGAGACTGGGGAACTGTAATGAAGGTGCAACCTGTGTCTGGGTGGTGGACAACAAAGCTGCTGTATCTGCTTGTGTTTGATGGCAGATCAAATGATCCTCTCTAGTGATGGTTTGTCTGGGCCCTCCGGAGCCTGTTTGCCGTATGCATGCCCTCGTTTAACCACTGCTCCAAACCCCTCCTAACAGCTTGGTCAGGCCTAGATGGTGGGCAAATCATTAAAATGACCATCTCTCATTGTAATGCTCCCCCTCTCTGGGCAAAATATCTTTAAGTGCATTGTCAAGGCATGTCTCGTAGTCATCGGTCTCTCAGTAAAAGGTATACTGCACAAAAATTGCCTCTGACAGCCTTTTTATAGGGCAATGGGAAAAAAACTTTTATGGTCTCTGGTGGCAAGCCCCAGTCCCTAATCAGAGCACATCTACCTGAGATATAACTGCAGGCCGAGTTTGCAGCAATCTAACTTTTCTATCTGGGTGCATTATCTTTTTTCAATGAGTGTATATTTTGATTAGTGCGGCACCCTTAGTAACAGTCATCAATCAGAACTAAAACATCAAATAATATCAGCTGAACAAGTATTTTCAATACTACTAAACCTTAAAATATAGGCTGATATGAAATCAGAAAACAAGGTGATGCCTGTGGAAAGGGTCGGTGAGAAATTAGGTCACCTCAAGGGTGCCGGTGAATTATTGTAGGGCGATTACTCAGTCTGATAAGCGTATAAGGCAATATGAAATAGGCTATAGTCAGGCAAGACAACACACCATGACCCTATTACTGGACATGAGTCAGTCTGTCGACTATAAATAATCCAAGGGAGACAGATTTTGTCAAATTGCTTCCAATGATCCTTCAGAATACTGAACAACCTTTCATTAATCACTATGCATGAAATGTTAATTTTCTTCAAGACTGAGAATGAGCAATTGTAATTTTATCAGCCGAAAACATGCATTTAATCAGAGTGGGGTCAGAAAAAACCTATTCTAGTTAACCCTAGTTGATCCAATAACTAGATAGCATTAATATTTGTACATTGTTTGTAGCTATTATTTTAATATTCTTTGATGATACAAAGTGAGACATTTTATTATCTGAGTGACTTTATTTGTATTATGTAACCTTTATATTGCAGTTATACGTATTTGCCCACTTTATGGAAATTATATTTGCACACCCCTCTATTTTCTTATGTTTAGAGACTTTGGCCCTACTTGGGTGCAGTATGATAGTATGTTTTTTGTACATGGGTGCATTCAGTATTTTGAAAAGGCAAAAATTAAGCTAAATTCTTTTTTTTTTACTTCTGGTGACCACTTTTTTAATAATATATTTGGACTTGGTGGTATATCTGTTAAGAAAAGTTACTCTATTATTGAATTCAATGTATGTTTATTCCTGCAAAGAGAGGATCTCATATACACAAACACTTCATTGCAGCAAATTCAAGACAAAGTAGTAAACCTATTTACATGGGCGGGCCTGGAACAGCTCAGAACTATACAGGCATCAGCAACATCTCCAAAGGTGGACTTTGGTGACATCTTACATTCAGCCACCACTACGGATAGTGTGGAGGTTTTCTATGTACATTGAATTCAATAATAGATTAGTATGCAGTAAGTTCTTAAATCCCCCTAGTCTTGGCTGAACGTAGTAAAAATATTATTTTTTAATTCCATATCTATGCAATGGATGCATTCTCTTTTTTAAGAAAAAATAGTTAATGAAATTAATCAACGTAGAAAATTAACCCTTTCCAATCCACTGTCTGACTTCTAAAGACATTCTGATTTAAGGCTGTACAGCTCCAATGTCGGAAGACGTCCTGCAGGGTATTCTTACTGTATATTACTGGCCGCTCTGTTGTCGAGGGCCTCTCCAGCATGTCCCATACTGCAGTACTGGCTCTAGCTAGCAGATGGTGCTATTGTATAATGGCAGAAAGAGAAAAACCCCTAGGAAACCCTGAATCCAAAATTGGATTGCAAAGGGTTAAATCTGGAAACCACATGGCAAGAAAAGGCTTTTTGGTGAGAACAAGGGTAATAACATAATACTTTTCCAGAAGTGTTGAGCGAACTGAACCAGTAGAATCCTGGTTGACATAGACTCGAACCAAGCTCCTAGCAAAGTTCTTCCCTAACACAGCGTTCTACTGGTTCGATTCCCTCAACAGTAGTCCTGAACACTGGTGTAGAACATCATCTAAGAGCCAAAGACATGCTGTACAACACACTCAGAGTATTATATAGGGCTTTCATGGCTCTTAGACAGTGTTATATATCAGTTTTAGGGGTTTTGTTGAACTTCTGGTCTAGTCCAAACTAATTTGGACTGAACCAAACTTTTTGCAAAACTTCATCAAACTGAAGAAACAAAACTTTTCAAAAGTTTTCCCACTATTCTGTTTCCATACCTAGTGGACCATGAGTGGGCTTCTTTTAGGAGTGGATCCCTGAAAGTAATATTCCCTGTAATGTTCTGATTGTGGCCCTCAGAAGAACCAAGAGTATGAGTAATGGTAGGAAAACAATAAAATAGCATGAGTAATTATTACTGAATGGTGATTGTACTGAAGCAAAAATCTAATTTTATTGTTGCATCTGATTTTTTTTCAACATTGATGTTACTATGCCTTGATCCACCAAAAAATGTTGCGTTGGTGTTAGTTTAGACTGTACTTTGCTAAATTAGAATACAAAGATAGTCAAATATGTAAAGAGTTAGGGAGTACTTAACCAAGACACTTCAAAAGGAAAGGAGTAAGAATGCCTTCTCCTCCCCGGCATTCCATAGAGTGTTTGTGAACGTGCAGTAATACAGGGTTTGGAATGTTCTTAGGCTGGATAATAGTAATCTTTATTATAAGAGACTAGGACTTCATATCATAATTATTTTCTTCCGGAGAGACAGCTGTGAATACTTAAGGTAGATTAACCAAACAGCAACCGATTTAAATACCATTCAACAATTTTTTTGCTAAATACATAATTGTACAGGATGAAGCGGGAGGTACCGTCCTTCATGTTCTTGAAAATAATCACAAGCACTCTTATGTTAATTTATACTTTTACTTTACTGCATTAGGTCTTGTTCAACCTACCTACATATTTTAGGAATGCTTAGACGAAACAACATATACCTTTGCAGATGGTTTAATAGGCCCATTATTTGCATGTGAAATGTTTTTTTATTGGTCATCATATTTGTATGTTTTTTTGTGGTCTACGCATTGGTGTACTTTGTGAAATTTTTAGATTTTTCAATATAAACTTTGACATGAGTAGACAATTTCATTCTGCCCCTTTGGACCCATTAGTTCCTGTTTTCCCCACTGACCTCTCATAGAGCTGGGAGAGACTGATAGGAGCTAGATGGGACATGGTGACCCTTCATTCTAGTGATTGGTGGTTGACTGTCATAGTTATGATATAGACTATCCATAAAATGATTTCTTATCAGGGGCGTAACTATAGAGGGTGCAGGGGATGCGGTTGCACCCGGGCCCAGGAGCCTTAGGGGGCCCATAAGGCCTCTCTTCTCCATATAGGGAGCCCAGTACTATGAATAAAGCATTATAGTTGGGGGCCCTGTTACAGGTTTTGCATTGGAGCCCAGAAGCTTCAAGTTATGCCTCTGTGCAGCATGGTTTAGGTATGGGTACGGGTACAGATACAGATAGAGGGGGGGCCCCAGCTCACCTTTTGCATCAGGGCCCCTGAGCCTTTAGTTACGCCCCTGATTCTTATGATTCTGCAACAGGCCACACAGTTTCATAGTATTAGTAATTGTATTCTGCTGTGTAAAGGGTATATTTTTTGTCTGCTGACCTATATGTAAGTTCTAATCATACTTTTAGCATCTTTATTATCCTTAAAGGGATTGTCCCGTGAAAGCAAGTGGGGTTATGCACTTCTGTATGGCCATATTAATGCACTTTGTAATATACATCGTGCATTAAATATTGGCCATACAGAAGTTATACACTTACCCCCTCCGGCGCTGGCGTCCCCATCTCCATAGCGACGATGAAGCCTCTTCTCTGGTCGCACGAACAGTCGGGCTTGCGCACTGAAGGATTCCTCTTCTGTCTCCCTCCGGGCTCACGAGCTGCGTCCTGGCTCCTCCCTGTTCTCCGCGTCATCGTAGCTCCGCCTCCGTCACGTGGTGCCAATCAGCGAATGAAGTGGCTGTAATCGGCAGTGGAACGCAAGACAGGAGAAGAAAATCCACGGTGCACCATGGGAGAAGACCCGCGGTGCACCGTGGGAGAAGACCAGCGGCGCCATCTTTAAAAGAAGAAATCTTCAAAGCTGCAGAACGGGGATGCAGGTAAGCGAAATGTTTTTTTTAAAAACTAACAAATGCATTCTTTTTAACAGTGCATAATGCAGGGGTCTATTGAAAAAAAATTTTTTGATTTCGGCGCGGGACAACCCCTTTAAGTTAGATTGCTCATGTCACATTATCCATTGATTGGATTCTGAGGCCCCTTATGATAAAGAATGTTAGTATCTCCCACTGAAGTGACATGACCCTGATACTTATAACTACCACTGCAAATTCTCCACACCATTTACTGGCTTTTGCTGGATTCTTCTGCAGATTAATATGATTTGCTAGTAATTACAATGAATCTCTGTCATGTCTGAACAACATGCAGTGATGTGCCCCTTTCTGAATGTCTATGAGCTGAAAAACAGCTATACAGCTTTAACAGGTCGGCACGCTGTTCGTTGTTTTGGGAGAAATGTACTAATTCATCATTATCATAACTTTGTTGTATTCTATCTCCAAACAAAATTATTCTTCAAAAACTTGCCAAACACATAAAGCAGCTTTATCTTAGTGGAAAAATGGTGCTATAAGTGTTGGCTGATTATGAACTTACTGGATGAATCATGCTTTCTACACTTTATATAAACAGCTGTCTCAATAAAATATCTCTTATTAAGTTCAGTTCAGGAAGATAACGATTTAGAATATATTCTTTCATTTTACAATAAAAAATTGCATAAAGTGGACTAACAATCGGTAATTATGTTTTTCACTTCATAAACACGTTTGTCAGGTAAAATTGTTTGTTTAAAGTTGGCGGTAAGAGTGGTTTGACATCTGCGGCAGGGATTCTGCTTTCCTGCTCCCATTGGTGAACAGGAATGTGGAATCCCCGCAACCGAAGGCTTCCACCACTGGATGGAAGAGAAATGCATCGAACAAACCCCATTGACTATAATGGGGTCTGTCCGCTTTATGTAGGCAGTAGAGTTGCGCGAACATACTCTGCCAAGCTTGATGCTTGTTTGAGCTTTAGTGTACTCGATTGTGCTCGTTACTTGAACGAGCACCAAGAAGTCTTCGCCCCCGCCCCAGTTTTTGGCTCATCCCCACTGTGACATGCCTGTTTTGGCCCCTCCCCGCTGCGACGCAGCGTGTGTCATTGGCAAATTTTTTGGCTGGCTGGCGAGAGAGAGAGAGAGAATGAACCTAGGAGAAAAAAAAAAAAGCTCGGCACCCGGCGTCCCACATAAAAAAATGCTCGAGTTTCCCATTGTAGTCAATGGGGTTTGTTACTCGAATAGAGCTCTCAAATTTTACTAAAAGCTCGACTCGAATAACGTGGACTCGAGCATTTGGGTGCTCGCTCATCTCTAGTAGGCAGCACTTTTTCTTCAAGTATCTTCAGCCAGATCTGCGATGGAGCCTCTGGTTGATGGTTTCGATACAGATGTGGAATCTGCCTAAGGTTGACTGTATTCTATCTACCAATTGATGCTTCATAATATGCTGTGACTTCCTGCTGGGAGAGGGGAAGAGAAAACTGCACAATTGACTGTGTGATGTACTGCTCATATGACTGCTGCCTGACACTGTAAAATACTAGAGCTAGTGTCCATATTCATTATATGCAGAAGATTTTTTAGGGACATTTATTTTGTTGAGTTCCACAATAATAAACTTTCGATAAGGTAAAAAAATGGGAGATGATATTTTCCCTAAGGAAGGTATATAAGTTTAATAGTATACGGTCTTCTTTACATAGATCATAAATACCAATTGAAAATTTATAATAAGTACATAGTGCAGCAAAACCCAATTATCTGCTACTTTCAATAATTGGACAAACGCCTCTTAAACTAAAAAATAGATTTAAAAATATATAAAAAATATTTATGTAGCTCAGGGATCGGCATTGCTCTCTGGTAGCACAGTTTAATTTAGAGGTCCAACAACAAAACTAGTGATATCACTGTCAGAGGAGTCTCCAGAATTTTAATAGAAATGTAAACAGGCAACCATTTTCAATAACTGAGAGGTCTATCAGAATCTGCCATAGCAGGGGTCCTCCTAATCAGTTATTCATGGGATACTTTTAGTAGGCATTAAGGTCTTATTCAGACTAATGTATTTCTTGTCCCTGTGTTTAATAGATTTAACAAGAACAGCACATGGACTGATAATAGCCAATGACGTTATGGATATGTGTATTTTTTTATATGGACTTAAAGTCCATTATAGAAAAAGATCATAACATGCTAATTATGGTCTAGTTTCTTGGACAAAACTAGCCCATTCACTATCAATAGTTCTGTGAAATGTGGACAGTGTCCATGTGCTGTCCATTTTCCTTTTGCTTCCATTATTTGCAGGCACAACACAAACACGCTCATCTGAGTAAGTTCTTATTGTCATGAAATATCAGACAATAGTTTTACAATTGTTACAAACATACCTGGCCGAAGTCAAGCAACTTCTTGAGTTCCTCTTTATCTTCTGTTTGCTTTGCGGAAGGGAAGGGGGAAAAAAAACAAGGTCCGAAACCTTTAGCGGAGACTTACAGATGTGTTCTTCCACGGGTTCCCTATGCCCAAAACTAAAAAAAAGTAATATATTCACCATAGCTTCGGACCACCGTTTCAGCAGTCCAGCACTGCGGCATCTGACAGGTGACTTCACCTGGCCAGCAGACTGGGTGAAATCCCAAAAACCTGTCATGTGGGCTTTTAATGTAGACGCCCCGAGGCAGGTTTATGGGTCTTCACTGATTATGTCCCCTACTGGCTTCCACTGGCTGCAGGGATAACGACCCATGTCACCGCTGCAGCTGGTGTAAATAGAAGACCAAAGCAGCTGTGAGAGGCAATGAGGGAGCAGTGCACAGTATTAACCCTCTCCAATCCACTGTCTGACGTCTAAAGACATTATGATTTAAGGCTGTACAGATCCGATGTTGGAAGACGTCCGTCGGGGTTCTCTTACTGTATATTGCCAGCCTCTCTGCTGTCGGAGCCTATCCAACGTGTCACCTCATGCAGTACTGGCTTTAGCCAGCATATAGCGCCGTTGTATAACAGCAGAAAAAAGAGTAAGCTCCCTAGGAAAACCAGAATGAAATTGGATTGGAAAGGGTTAAACCCCTTATGTGTCCGCACCACTGCCAGTAATGTTTGTGAACTTATTAAACTCTCTAAACCAGACATATCCCGAAATGTATGGTGCAAGATATTAACCCATCAGTACAGAAGTTTTTTTTTACATTTTCTATTTGTCAGCCCTTTACTTACCGTAATTGGACTGACTGATGCATATAAAGGGTTAAACTGTGAGGATTGGGGGAGGGGGGGGGGGGAGATTGTTCTCCCTTTCCTGTTGTTAGATCAACTTCAAGGCTATCTTCCCAGAGGCAAGTGCCAAGCCATCTTTTGACAGGTTTCTGATGCAATGCTATAAAAGGGCCCATGCACTAGAATAATGACTTCTCTATCATTTTTTTTTTATCTGAGTATTTGAGGAAACCATGGAACCCAAGCAAATACATTCTGTATAGTTTCCTATAGAGTATAACAATCATCATTTTTAATGCTAACAGCAATTTTACTTAAGACTAATGACGTGCTGATGAAATGAGTATTTACCAGCCTTAACCAGACATGATGAGTTCTCCATATTCTTCTTTCGTGGACCTTGAGGCTAGTTTATTAAGACTTGAATGAATATGTGTCGTACTACAATAGTGCTGGAAGGGGAGAAAATAGCACTAGCAGACACCGACAGGATATACCAGATTTATTAACATGCAAAAGTCAATTTGATTCAACAGACTTCATAAATTTCACTGATGCCATTAAAAGAAAAGCCTGCAGTATACAATTCTTTAACCCAGAGTAATGTGGAATGTGTTTCCATTGTAAAAACTAGTTATACCATGTGTCTATATTGTCCTTCTGTGTATATACATGTTTAATGGCTATTTGCTATTACAATACACAGGGTATCATCATTTTTGAACAAAGTTTGGTGAAGACCCACTTAGTGTTGCTCCAATTTTAAGGAAAAAGGTTGTATCTGTAAGCGAAAATCACCCGCCCATCCACCAGAAAGTGTGGAAACAATGGAGCAAGTTTCACACAAGGTCCTCAGAAATCCACCATCAAAGCAAGTAGAGAATTGCACGTCCCGCAGCTGAATGTGTGGAAGATTCTGCGCAAATGTTTACGATATAATTCCCACCGATTGCAATTGTTAGAGGCCCTGAAACTGGACGACAAAGCGAGGCGATGTTCTTTCTGCGAAAGTATGAAAACTCCAATTGAAGCCGATTGTTGCATGGAGTCTTTATTGTTAACTGATGAAGACGCCTTTCACCTTTCCGGCACAGTTAAGAAACATAATGTCAGAATCTAGTGGACGGAAAACTCACATGTCTATGAAGAAGATTTGTATGACTCCACCAGGGTGAATGTGTTTTGTACTATAATCTATAGAAAAGTGTATGGCCCCTTCTTTTTCTATAAGGCAACAATCATGAGGGTTTTGTACCTGGATGTGCTACAGCTATAGCTTCAGCTGCAGCCTCAGGACACCGTCGGCCGGTGGGTGGATCCCCTTCCCATCCCCCCTCTGCACCTTGATGGCTTACAACAAGGGGAGGGGGCAGGAGCTTAGCAGAGCTAGTCCCTTCCTCTCTAGGCTCCAGCCTATGGAGGCTGCGGGGAGGAGGGGAGACTTTAGCACACTAGCTTCCGCCCTTTCCCACCCACTCCTCCAATTGCAGAATTCTGGCAAAGGGCGGAGAGGGGTAAGAGAAGGGGAAAAGAGTTTAGCATTTACACTGCTAAACTCCCTCCCACCTTCCTTCTCTAGAGCTGTCATAGACTCCCATAGGAGTCTATAGCAGCGACCGCCATATTCCGGCCAAAATAGTTCCAGAACTATCTTTTCTGGCTGGTGTAAAAACATCTGGCTTGAATGCGCACCATATGTGCTATCTATGCCAGCCCGGCCTTTTTTACGCATCGGGAATATGCCCATCTGAACTGATGCATTTTAAACCAATGCATCAGGGGGGTAGCGTATATCGGCCGGCCAGGAAACCGCGGTTGACATACACTCATGCGAATTGAGATTTTCACAATGTTGAGGAGGAATTTTAGACCACTACTCCTGTCAAATGTGTTTCAGTCCATCAATATTTCTGGGGTGCCTTATATACACATCCTTCTTCACATCCTGCTACAGCATCTCGATAGTGTTAAAGTCAGAACTCTTCAATATCTGCATAAAACTGCACAACTGTTGTTTATACTAAGGTTCGCCTGGACATGACGGATGGGCCCACATATTTGTATGTGGTTAGTATAAACAGCAATTGTGCAATTTTATGCAGATATTAAATATGTATGCCTACTTGTGTTTGTTACTGTAATTTTCACAGTAATGGCTTATGTGCACCTTCACATTTAATTTATTTGGTGATAGTGCCAACTTTGTTTTTTGCTTCATTACTATTTTTAAGCATGCTCCTTATTAACTTTTGCCTGTATTTAAAATGAGTAGATACAAACGTCCAAAATGACTAAAGAGGTATTAGTTCCACAGGATAACTTAATGATTTCTTTCTTTAGTGGTTAGATCAACAGGCGGTAGTTAACAAGCTGACATTCAGGCTACATTAGGTACCAGCGACTGCTTGCATAACAAGCCTGTCAATAATTTACTAATAGACAGGAAGAAATGTCTCAGTGAATGAATTAGTTACTTATTATGTCAATTTTACAGTTTCATTCACTCTTGATTTGCTAGCAGAGAAGTAGGCACGCTCTATGTCACACACAGCAGCATGACTAAGTCTACATTTCACATAATGTACCCATTTAAGTAAATTATAGCATGATGGGATATTTACAATTGTTGTTCTGCATTGTGCATTTTATTAGTGGAGAAACATATATTCATCTAAACTTTGGTTCACACGTGTTCGGTCTACCTTCATAGACATACTCATAAGCATCTTCATTTACCATACTGTTCCAAAAGAGTAAAAAAGTCATTTTTGCTATCTTTTTAGCCACTATACTCTTGCCTCAATCTTTCTTTCTTTTTGTAAATGGAAATCAACAGCAGATGCATTTACCTCTACAGATATAAAGCTCTAAATGTTTGGGGAATACGTTTCGTAGAGAGTTTAAAGTGCTCCCACTTTATGTAATGTCATCATGCGATGTGAGCCTAGTCAAATAAACCACTTGAAGTTCCTCGGCCCAGTGCAAAGTATGTAGTACGGCTCCCACCTACCATGTGTCGTATGTAAAACTGACACCCGGACCCAGGTGTGACTGCTCCCTTTGCACCCCCTCTTGCTATGCCCTGATAATAAATACTGCTTTTACAGGACCTGTAATAATTAATTGAAAAAGATTACAAGCTAATGTAATTATATGTCGAAGAGGAGGAACAGTAAAATAGCTTTGGCGTTGGTAAAATATGCTACATATTTAGAAAGCTCCAAGAATAGTTTTCCTGACCGCACAGGGTAGGATAGGATCATGTCCCATTTTAGCACTTAATACCACTGTACTGTTTGCCATACTGTTAGATGTGATCGATCATCAGTAATAGAGATGAGCGAACCTACTCGTTTCGAGTAATTACTCGATCGAGCACCGCGATTTTCGAGTACTTCAGTACTCGGGTGAAAAGATTCGGGGGACGCTGGGGGGCGGGGGGAGGCGTGGCGGCACGGGGGGTAGCAGCGGGGAATAGGGGGGAGCCCTCTCTCTCTCCCTTTCCCCCCCCCCCACTCCCCGATGCAACCCCCCACTCACCCACGGCACCCCCCGAATCTTTTCGCCCGAGTACGGAAGTACTCGAAAATCGCGGTACTCGGGCGAAAAAGGGGCGTGGCCGAGTACGCTAGCTCATCTCTAATGAGTAATTATTATAGTAAAAATATACCATAGCCTACACTTTTTTGTGATATAAAAAAGATCAGGTGTTGGGACCCCTACACATGGATATAGTATATATAATTTAGATCCATGTTTTATTGATATGTACCTGTTGTGGTCAACCAAAGGATCTATAAAGACATTGCATGCCACTGTACTGTACATACAACTGGTAGAAATTAAAAAATTGCAGAAACTTTTTGAAACTTGGATCAAGATATCTCCATATGAAGGGTATTGAATATTAAAAATTGAATATTAGTATACAAATTATGGAACCTTTGTTATGCTACATTGTTTTAGTTTATAAATCGTAAAGTGTGTTTTCTTAGAAGGTCATTTTTATACACAGATTGTTGGTGAGCAGGTATGTCAAATTGTAGAGTTCAAACTCCATACACCCAAATGTCTTACTTTGAGAGAGATCGGATATAATTGGCATGTTTGAAATGGGGGCATTATGCCATGAAATCTCCTAAAAGACTGTCTATAGTGCAATGTCAGTACAGAGAATAGTTACTCAGTGGATATGGGAAAGTTCCAGTACTTGCAGACCTGGCACGGGTCCATGCAACAGGGCAAAATTGTGCAGACAGCATCGATCAGCTTATTTATCCCCATATAGTCCCCATATTTATCCCCAATCAAGCATATCTGGGACACACATTACATCACATGGCCACCCACCACAAGTTACTGCACAAGTCATGCATGGATAGACATTCCCCAAAGAGATATCCGAATGCTCATTGATTCAATACCTGTAAGGTATCCAAGAATGTATAGGTGCTCATGGTGGGCACATTTCTTACTGAACCCCTGTATGATCGGTAATAAACTTCTTCTAATTGATTCCAATTTGCTATAATTTATTCTGGGTATGACGCTGTACATATCCACCATGCTTCATGAAATTCCACCTCTTCCTTCTGGGTAGAAAGCTTCCAATTTCCACCAATGTAGTTCATAAACAAGAAATGTCAAACTGTCAAAACTTTGTTAGGGTTAAACACGTGGTAATGTAGTTGTCCCATTTTGCGGCCGTGGTAATTCTGGCCACATAACGGGACAAAATGGAACCACTGATTTCAATGGTTTCGTTTTTATTAGCGGTATTGTAATGACTGTGGATGTAGAACCACTGTGTCAACCTACCGGGTAGGTGACGATCCAGTCCAGCATGGTTGACAGCCGACCCCAGCGTGGGAAGTAAGATATCTGATGTATGAACCCTGTATGCAGATGGAAGCTAGGGAAAGTATCTTGCCCTGAAGTAATAACCTGGCAAGGAAAACCCCTGCCAATAACTGGAGCACTCATCCTGATAGGGACGACCCCACGGTCTTCTTCTAGGTGCTGACTGACCCTGACAGGACAAAACAACTATAAAACAAACAACAGAACAATACCGGGACTCACAGGAACAAAGGAGGTACAGGCTGACAAGGATAAACAGAAAGGCAGACTCACAAGGATAACAGACTGCTGGATACACGAATGGAGGAAACAGAACACGAGCAGACCGCAAGGTAGCAAGGAAACTGCCGGAGCAGCGGCTAAACATGGAGTTAGGCCTCCTTCACACAGGCGACACCGCATCGCTGCGAGAAAATCGCAGTGATATCGCATCGCTGCACTGTATGATATCCATGCGATTTTCTCGCAGCAATACCGCGATTTTGTAGCGCCACAAAGTCACATGTGACGCTACAAAATCACACGACTTTGTAGCATCTGCTACTGTCAAAGTTGCATCGCATCGCATGCAAACCACGTTTTCGTGCGAAGCGATGCAACAGAAAGGAAGGCTCCATAGGAAAACATGGGCTACAAAACCTAGCGTGTCGCGGGCATATCGCTGGACCTGCGAGGTTTAAGTGTCGGGTTGTAGCATGCTACAAAACATCTCATGTGTGAAGGAACCCATAGGAAACCATGGGCATCATATACATGTGATTTGTAGCATCGTAGCAATGCTACAAAATCGCGCGACTTTGTCGCCCGTGTGAAGGAGGCCTTATGGACACGAATCACACAACAACACTACAGCACTGACTGAAAGGCCCAGGGCAGCCATATAGGGTGCTGATTAGAAAAGATGCAACAGCTGAGCAGGAGGCCCAGAAGCAATTAACCCTAGGAGTGCTGGAAGAGAATAAATAAAAGTTCAGTGAACAGGGAGAGCAGGGCGACGCCCATGCCTGCCAGACACATAAGCAGAGGATTGCTTCTGACCAGTGCGCATAACAGGTATTCTTGCCCGTTAATACTATGGGTGAGAAAAGATACAACTTGCTCTATCTTTCTCACATGTAGTGAATACTACCTACAGGACAGATATGATAGGGTCTATCTTCCCGCTGTTTTTTTCAAACTTGAGAGCACACTAGCACAAAGTTTGAAACGTTCGATCTGAAAAAAAACAACCCTTAACCCTTTCCAATCCAATTTGTATCCTGGTTTTCCTAGGGGGCTTACTCTTTTTTTTGCCATTATACAAGGGCGCTATATGCTGGGTAAAACTAGTACTGCATGAGGTGACACGTTGCATAGGTTCTGACAGCAGAGAGCCTGGCAATATACAGTAAGAGAACCCAGACGGATGTCTTCCAACATCAGAGCTGCACAGAATTAAATGATAATGTCTTCAGAGGTCAGACAGTGGATTGGAAAGGGTTAAAGGGGTTGTCTCGTGAAATCAAGTGGGGTTATACACTTCTGTATGGCCATATTAATGCACTTTGTAATATACATCGTGCATTAAATATGCGCCATACAGAAGTTATTCACTTACCTGCTCCGTTGCTAGCGTCCCCGTCGCCATGGTTCCGTCTAATTTCGGTGTCTTCTTGCTTTTTTAGACGCACTTGCGCAGATGGGTCTTCTCCCTTCGGCTACGCTCGGCAGCATCGGCGTTTTGGCTCCGCCCCATGACGTGTGCCGGTTCCAGCCTCCTGATTGGCTGGAATCGGCACGTGACGGGGGCGGAGCTACGCGATGCTGCCGAGCGGAGCCGAAGGGAGAAGACCCATCTGCGCAAGCGCGTCTAAAAAAGCAAGAAGACACCGAAATTAGACGGAACCATGGCGACGGGGACGCTAGCAACGGAGCAGGTAAGTGAATAACTTCTGTATGGCTCATATTTAATGCACGATGAATATTACAAAGTGCATTAATATGGCCATACAGAAGTGTATAACCCCACTTGCTGCCGCGAGACAACCCCTTTAATGCGTAACTATGCTCCGTAGTGGCGAGCGTATTTGCAGACATGGCAATGTGTTTTTGCCCTTAGTTTGTGAAATATGTGAAAAGGACACTTTTTGGGATGTTGTACAGTTGGCCCATGGTTCATCACAGGATGTTTTTAAATACTGTTTTAAATATGAAGACGTATATTTGTGACTCAGAATGCAAAAATGACATGAGCCCTAATTTTCACAATTTTTAGGAAGGTGTAAAAACTATTCATTTTGCAATCTTCAAAATGTATCTTAATCAATTAATTATTTGTGACTCCTTCATGATTGAAATAAAGCAGAGTATGAACAATTCCCAATCATTGTGCTTTTCAAATCAGTGTCCAAAGTCCAGTGGAAAGATATGAGCCTTATCAGAATGCCAAGCTTCTAAAATCAGTTTCCTCTAGATAATACTCTGCCATAATAATCTTCGGAAGCGAGCCCACACTGCTGTCTGATAAGTTTACATAAGAAAGGAAATAATCAATTTACGGCAGTTACTGAATAAGCCCTTATCGCGCCATTTCCTCACTATTGCTCCACAGACTAAATATTACATGCTGAAAGTTAACTTCAAAGTAACAACAAAATGATTTCTGAGTAACACAAAGATTTATCAGTGACTGATTTGAAAATGGAAGATTGCGTTTAGACGCGGCATTTTTTAAGTAATCGGTGCATTATGTTAGAATTGAGAAAAAGCATTAAACAGTTTTAACATAAAAGTGAGAATCTATAAAAAATAGTTATTTACCAATACCATGTAAGGGCTTTAACATATGGGCATGTTTTTCTCCCACTTTGCAAAACGGGATGAAACAAAACTATTTATTTCAATTGTTTGCATGATTCTCGCACAATAATACTATTAACCCTTTCCAATCAACTGTCTGACCTCTGAAGACATTATGATTTAAAGCTGTACAGTTCCGAGGTTGGAAGACGTCCGTTGGGGTTCTCTTACTGTATATTGCCAGCCTCTCTGCTGTTGGAGCCTATCCAATGTGTCACCTCATGCAGTACTGGCTTTAGCCAGCATATAGAGCCGTTGTATAACAGCAGAAAAAGAGTAAGCCCCCAAGAAAAACCAGGATACAAATTGGATTGGAAAGGGTTAACATGCAAGAAAAGATAGGACTTGCCCTATCTTCCTCTGAGAAAGATTGGTCAGGACCTATCCTCTCGCTTTTTCTTTTCAAACTCGCACGAAATAGCGCAGAGTTTGAATAGTCAAAAAACACTGGTTCATGCGCTAATATGATCTGTAGCGGCAAACGTATTAGCACATGTGCCTATCTGTTTGAGCACTAACAGCACAGGCTCGTTCACACAAGCGTATTTTTTACGCGCATAAAAAACCTAATGAGTAAAGGCCATGGATTTCAATGGGTTGTTCCACAGTTGCGTATTTTTCACGCGACTTTCAGCTGCGTGAAAAAAAAAACACATGTCCCATGTTTGTGAGTAATGGGGTTTATTTAGATGAGCACAAGCGCAACTACACTCACTGGCACAGAGTTTAGTTGCACCTGAATGAGGGGAATCCAAATTCTGCGGCAGAGCGCAGGTGCTTGAAAGTACCTATGGGAAGATAGGTGCCACCTGATCTTTCCCGCATGCAGTATTCACTATGTTAGGGAAGAATAGGGCAGGTCCTATTTCTTCTTGGATGTACCATTAACCGTCAAGAATACCGCTAGTGAAAACGAAACCAATAAAATCCCATTGAAATCAGTGGTTTCGTTTTATCCCGGCTGCATAAGGGGACAAAACAACATGCATCTGAATGTGTAATTATGCAGGAAGTATGCAGAAAACCTGTGTATTTGCTGCGTATTTACAAAGAAAGCCAATGAGGTTTTTACATGCATAAATACACTGCACATCCAGGTGCCTAAAAAAGACTGCCGATAGGCAGAAAACACAAGGAAGTTGTGGAGTTCAGCCCGTGAATACGCTGTGTATTCACAGACCGAAGTACACATACACCCGTGTGAATGCAGCCTAAGACTGTCTTTATTGTCCACAGCAACCAATCACAGCTCAGCTTTCATTTTACCACAGCAGTTTCAGAAATAAAAGCTGATCTCTGACTGGTTGCTATAAGCATCAAGAACAGTATTCTTGTTACACAATTTTGATAAAATGAGGCCCATAGTCTATAGCAGTGAGATAGAAAATGTCATCTTTAATTTTGTAAATGATTATGCAGCAGATAACACATCTCCAACTGTGAAATGGGAAGCCTTTAAAGGGGTATTCACTTCCTGGGAACCCCATACCAATGTGCAGCAAACAGTGTTCAACAATGCCATGTGTTTTGTTCCAAAATGCTAGCTCTTCAATGCACACAAAGAGCAGAGCGCAGCGGTAGTTGGTGGCCAGGCCAGGAGCTATTCTGCATGCGCTCCAGAGACCCTGGCCACCCAGCAGATCGCCGCACTTGCAGTTATCAATGCACAAGCACTGTCCATCTCCACTCCATAGCGGAGGTGGTCAGCTCCCTAGCAACGAGTAGCTAACAAATTCAAAGACAGTACAGTTTAACGAAGAAAAGGGGCATTTTAGAAAAATACATGGCACTGGGGAATGCTTTTGAGAACGTACATCACAAGTTCTTAAGGGACTCATTACAACAGGGCCATGATTGATTGATCAAATACTGTCTCTTTACTCAACTCTGACTGCGAGAGCGAGAGCTAATAGCATTTTATCTGAACCATTTATCATTAATAATGGAACATGTTAATGGACAATTTACACAGGATAATTATTGTTCAGAATCGTGGGAACACATTTGAACAGTCATTGTCAACTGAACGAGAATTGCTCACCTTTGAATAACTGTCTGCTTACTGTAAATGGAGGCGGGTGGGGAGAGAGAACGCTACCTGGTCGGTTCTGCCTCCATTCCCGGCAACAATGTGAGCAATGCCAGTGATACTCGCTCCTGTGTGATAGCACTGGAGCGAGCATCACTGGAAAGAGCTATCAGGCATTGTTTTACCTAACAGCTTATCCCGTGTAAATGTGATGAAAATGGACATACTACAGAGATTCTTATAATTATTCCAAAAAGTTACGATTAGTGTTATTTCAGCATTCTCCGTTGTGCTCTCATTTGATTCATGTGGAATACTAGTAGACCAAGAACAGGATGGGGCAGGATTACTTGATCTTAAAATTAATCATGAAGCTGTATTATCTGTTGCTCGACTGGAAACGTAAGTCCAGGAAATTATGGATAGAACTTGAACTAGCTCTCTCACTGGGTGATATACTGGTGGCACCATAGTTTGATCTTAAGAATAAGTCCCAGATACTGCATGGCCCTTTTTGGTCCCATATTTCACGTCCATTGGAATGTCCATTTGAGACATGTGGGTGGTGAAGTATAGAATTTCATCTAGGCATGGCCCCTTAGCAATACACACAGGGTGACCGAGCTCAAGAGGCCTTTGACAGATCACTAGTAGAGAGGATCATCTGATCATCCAACAAGCACAATGAGCTTCAACTGTTTTGTTATCCGACATACAGAGATGGGTAGCATCATTGTTACAGGCCCCTGTGTCCGTTGGAACTATTTGCAGATACTTGGCTGAAGGATATTCCATTAAATGTCTTGCCTTTGATACCCATGCGCTGTCACCTCAATTTACAGTGGTCTTCCGAACAATGAAACTGGACTGCTGTGGAGTGGAACTGGGTTGTTCAGATCCAGGTTTAGTTTGGGCACTGACAACGGCCATGTTTGTGTCTGGAAACCAAGGGCTGAGCGCCTAAATCCTGCCTTTGCTGTGGAGTAGCATACTGTCCCTACTGCTGGTGTGCCGTTCAGGCGGGCTATCGCATATGACAGTTGGTCACCCCTAGAAGTGGGACAAAGGACAGTGAGAGCTCAGTGATATGTTCAGGACATTCTGCAGCCACATGTGTTTCTCTCATGGCGGCTTCCAAGTGGCATTTTCCAGTAGGATAATACTCTGCCTCACACAGCAAGGGGGTAACAGGAATGTCCCCACAACATTGCCATCTGTGGCCTACCCGGTTGCCAGATTTATCACCAATAGAACATGAATGGGACCATCTGGGATGCCAATTTCAGCAGCCTATGAGTTTGCATGATCTAGAGCAGGGTTCCCCAACTCCAGTCCTCAGGGACCGCCAACAGGTCATGTTTTCAGGATTTCCTCAGTATTACACAGGGGATGTAATTATTGTCAGTGCCTCAGACATTGCCACAGATGTTCTTACCATAGGATATCCTGAAAACATGAGCTGTTGGTGGTCCCTGAGGACTGGAGTTGGGAAACACTGAGATAGACGCTCAATTACAGCAAGTGTGGACTGATATGCTGCAAGATGCCATACAGACACTGTATGCCTCCATGCCCGCCTGTATCACATCTACGGGTGATATGGGCAAAAGACATTTTATTTGAACTCAAATTTTTTTTTCATATGTTGATCATTCATAGTGATAATGGTAGAAATTTTTTTTTGGTTATGCACAATGTACTGTAATGTAACATTACCAATACATTATACATACTTACTGTTTAGGTTTAAATAAAAAAATACAAGTTATAATAAAAACAAGTATGACTTTTTTCATCCATTCACATGTTATCAATAGTGCAAAGAGAACAAGAAAAACTCCAACAATGTTAAAATTGCATTCCTTGCATTTCACACTAGAGATGAGCGAGTATACTTCTTAAGGCGATTTACTCGAGAGAGCATCACCTTTCTCGAGTATCTGCTGGCCCGTCCCTGAAGATTCGGGAGGGGGGAGAGGGGGCGCAGGGGTGAGTGGTAGGGGAACGGGAGAGAGAGAGAGATCCCCTCCGCCGCCCCCCGCAGCTACCCCGAATCTTCAGGGGCGAGTCAGCAGGTACTCGAAAAAAGCGACGCTCTCTCTCGAGTAAATCGCCTTAACGAGTATATTCGCTCATCTCTATTTCACACCTTACAAATACGTAGAATAATTTAAACGCTAAATAATATGTACTTCCTTATGGCCCTGTTGGGGTCCATAAGGACTGGAGTTTTGGAAACACTGCTCTATCTGAATGTAAAAATCAGAACTGTTCCAACTGCCAGAGGTTAAAGTTAAAAAAAAACCTACATTTTCTGCAGTTCTAAAGGCCACTAAACAGTTGGCCCTCAATGGCTTAATGTTCTTATAGGGTATAAGAAAAAAAAGACCTCCAAGATAGCTTCTAGCTAAAAAATGACTTATATTTAAAATTTTGTATAGAATATCTATTTTAAAAATCTAATTAGAATATAACTTACACCTGCAAACTTACTTATTGTTTCAAATAAACACACTGGCCTCTAGTGGCACCCAGAGGACAACCTGAATCACATCCTTGTCTATAGATGACTATTATAATGAAATGTTTTATTATAACACGGAACGGGGGAAGTAAGGAAACTCTAGGGAGAGAATTCCAGTATATTTAATGTATAGAATTAACTTTGGTGAACTTCAGTTTTTCTAGGAAATATCATAAACAGCAATTGCGAAATCTAGCAGCACCAAGAATGACCTATTGTTACAATGAAACCCTTAAATAATTGAAGCTAGTTATACCTATTAGATAAATGTTAGCAGACCTGATCAACAATATAATGTATATAGGGACATCCTTATTATCATGGTAAATGAAGATTAGGAATGTTGGATTTTAAAATGGCCAATGCTTCCACTCCCTACTTTGAATAAATATTAATGTTAAGCTCAAACATGTTTAAGTTAAAGCTAGAGATGAGCGAACGTACTCGGCCACGCCCCTTTTTCATCCGAGTACCGCGATTTTCCAGTACTTCCGTACTCGGGCGAAAAGATTCGGGGGGCTCCGTGGGTGAGTGGGGGGTTGCAGCAGGGAGTGGGAGGGGAGAGGGAGAGAGAGAGGGCTCCCCCCTGTACCCCGCTGCTACCGCTTGCGCCGCCACGCCTCCCCCGCCCCCCGGCGCCCCCCGAATCTTTTCACCCGAGTACTGAAGTACTCGAAAATCGCGGTGCTCGATCGAGTAATTACTCGAAACGAGTAGATTCGCTCATCTCTAGTTAAAGCCCATGTTTTGTCCAATTACCAATGTTATGAATAAGGTTGAGAAAATGACCCAGCAAACAGATCAAATCGAAAAATGTTTCTGCTCACCCTGAGTGATGGACTATCATCAATCCACTATTTATGACTAGAGATGAGTGAACGTACTTGTCCGAGCTTGATACTCGTTCGAGTATTAGCGTGTTCGAGATGCTCGTTACTCGAGACGAGTACCACGCGATGTTCGAGTTACTTTCACTTTCATCTCTGAGACGTTAGCGCGCTTTTCTGGCCAATAGAAAGACAGGGAAGGCATTACAACTTCCCCCTGCGACGTTCAAGCCCTATACGGCCCCCTGCAGTGAGTGGCTGGGGAGATCAGGTGTCAGCCGAGTATACAAATCGGCCCCTCCCGCGGCTCGCCACAGATTTATTCTGACATAGAGGAGGGAAAGTGCTGCTGGTGCCGGAGCTGCTATAGGGAGAGTGTTAGGAGTATTTTAGGCTTCAAGAACCCCAACGGTCCTTCTTAGGGCCACATCTAACCGTGTGCAGTAGTGTGGAGGCTGCTTTTTGCAGTGTATATCGGCCGTGCAGAGCATTGCGTCCTGCAGTAATTTTACATTGTCCAGGGCCAGTAGTGGTGAGGCAGGGACAGAAGACATATTTAGTGTATATAGGCAGTGGGCCTTTCCAAAAACATTTGGGAAAAAAAAATCTATTTAGGCTGCCTGTGACCGTCCTCAGTGTACTGGGTCTCTGCTGGCGGTAGTTGTCCTAATTCATACGCAGCCAGCTAAGTGTTACAGCAGGCTTGCGCAAAATTCTTTCCTGGCTCTGTGTTGCCTGTTACATCACCGCTGTATTCCTGTCCACAGTGAAACAGTCTACAGTAATTTTACATGGTGCAGGGCCAGTAGTGGTGAGGCAGGGACAGAAGACATATTTAGTGTATATAGGCAGTGGGCCTTTCCAAAAACATTTGGGAAAAAAAATCTATTTGGGCTGCCTGTGACCGTCCTCAGTGTACTGGGTCTCTGCTGGGGGTAGTTGTCCTAATTCATACGCAGCCAGCTAAGTGTTACAGCAGGCTTGCGCAAAATTCTTTCCTGCCTCTGCTGTGAGTTCCGTAAGCGAAGTCAGCCTCCAACCACAGGCCAATAAGCGGCACATTTAATTACAGCGTTCTGTTTCTGCACTACTGGTAATACAGCATGTTGAGGTGTAGGGGTAAGCCTAGAGGACGTGGACGCGGGCGAGAACGCGAAGGCCTAAGTCAGGGTGTGGGTACAGGCCGAGCCAGTGCAGTGGCCAGGGGCAGAGGCAGGGCCAGACCGAATAATCCACCAACTGTTTTCCAAAGCGCCCCCTCGCGCCATGCCACCCTGCAGAGGCCAAGGTGCTCTAAGGTGTGGTAGTTTTTCACAGAGACGCCTGACGACCGACGAACAGTGGTGTGCAACCTTTGTCGCGCCAAGATCAGCTGGGGAGCCACCACCACCAGCATGCGCAGGCATATGATGGCCAAGCACCACACAAGGTGGGACGAAGGCCGTTCACCGCCTCCTGTTTGCACCACTGCCTCTCCCCCTGTGCCCCAACCTGCCACTGAGATCCAACCCCCCACTGAGGACACAGGCACGAGTGCCTACCGGCCTGCACCCGCACCCTCACCTCCGCTGTCCTCAGCCCCATCCAGCAATGTCTCTCAGCGCAGTGTCCAGACGTTGCTAGCGCAACTGTTTGAGCGCAAGCGCAAGTACGCCGCCACGCACCCGCACGCTCAAGCGTTAAACGTGCACATAGCCAAATTGATCAGCCTGGAGATGCTGCCATATAGGCTTGTGGAAATGGAGGCTTTCAAAAGCATGATGGCGGCGGCGTCCCCGAGCTACTCGGTTCCCAGTCGCCACTACTTTTCCCGATGTGCCGTCCCAGCCCTGCCCGACCACGTCTCACGCAACATTGTACGAGCCCTCACCAACGCGGTTACTGCAAAGGTCCACTTAACAACGGACACGTGGACAAGCACAGGCGGGCAGGGCCGCTATATCTCCCTGATGACACATTGGGTGAATTTAGTGGAGGCTGGGACAGAGTCAGAGCCTGGGACCGCTCACGTCCTACCCACCCCCAGAATTGCGGGCCCCAGCTCGGTGCTGGTATCTGCGGCGGTGTATGCTTCCTCCACTAAACCACCCTCCTCCTCCTCCTCCTCCAACGCAACCTCTGTCTCGCAATCAAGATGTGTCAGCAGCAGCAGCACGTCGCCAGCAGTCGGTGTCGCGCGGCGTGGCAGCACAGCGGTGGGCAAGCGTCAGCAGGCAGTGCTGAAACTACTCAGCTTAGGAGAGAAGAGGCACACGGCCCACAAACTGCTGCAGGGTCTGACAGAGCAGACCGACTGCTGGCTTTCGCCGCTGAGCCTCCAACCGGGCATGGTCGTGTGTGACAACGGCCGTAACCTGGTGGAGGCTCTGCAGCTCGGCAGCCTCACGCACGTGCCATGCCTGGCCCATGTCTTTAATTTGGTGGTTCAGCGCTTTCTGAAAAGCTACCCACACTTGTCATACCTGCTCGGAAAGGTGCGCTGGGTCAGCGCACATTTCCACAAGTCCAAGACGGACGCTGCCACCCTGCGGACCCTTCAACATCGGTTTAATCTGCCAGTGCACCGACTGCTGTGCGACGTGCCCACATGGTGGAACT
Source organism: Eleutherodactylus coqui (assembly GCF_035609145.1). Taxonomy (NCBI): domain Eukaryota; kingdom Metazoa; phylum Chordata; class Amphibia; order Anura; family Eleutherodactylidae; genus Eleutherodactylus; species Eleutherodactylus coqui. The sequence continues at coordinate 144,809,060 of NC_089843.1, read as the reverse complement.
CTACGCTCCACATGTTGGCCGGACTCTATGAGCAGCGTAGAGCTACAGTGGAATACCAACTATAACATGGGCGGCGTAGTGGGAGTCAGCCTCCTCAATTCTTTACAGAAGAGTGGGCCTGGTTGGCAGCCATCTGCCAGGTCCTTGGAAACTTTGAGGAGTCTACCCAGATGGTGAGCGGGGATGCTGCAATCATTAGCGTCACCATTCCTCTGCTATGCCTCTTAAGAAGTTCCCTGCAAAGCATAAAGGCAGACGCTTTGCGCTCGGAAACGGAGGCGGGGGAAGACAGTATGTCGCTGGATAGTCAGAGCACCCTCATGTCTATATCTCAGTGCGTTGAGGAGGAGGGGGAGGAGCATGAGGAGGAGGGGGAAGAGACAGCTTGGCCCACTGCTGAGGGTACCCATGCTGCTTGCCTGTCATCCTTTCAGCGTGTATGGCCTGAGGAGGAGGAGGAGGAGGAGGATCCTGAAAGTGATCTTCCTAGTGAGGACAGCCATGTGTTGCGTACAGGTACCCAGGCACACATGGCTGACTTCATGTTAGGATGCCTTTCTCGAGACCCTCGCGTTACACGCATTCTGGCCACTACGGATTACTGGGTGTACACACTGCTCGACCCACGGTATAAGGAGAACCTTTCCACTCTCATACCCGAAGAGGAAAGGGGTTCGAGAGTGATGCTATACCACAGGACCCTGGCGGACAAACTGATGGTAACATTCCCATCCGACAGCGCTAGTGGCAGAAGGTGCAGTTCCGAGGGCCAGATAGCAGGGGAGGCGCAGAGATCAGGCAGCATGTACAGCGCAGGCAGGGGAACATTCTCCAAGGCCTTTGCCAGCTTTATGGCTCCCCAGCAAGACTGTGTCACCGCTCCCCAGTCAAGGCTGAGTTGGCGGGAGCACTGTAAAAGGATGGTGAGGGAGTACGTAGCCGATCGCACGACCGTACTCGGTGACGCCTCTGCCCCCTACAACTACTGGGTGTCGAAGCTGGACACGTGGCCTGAACTCACGCTGTATGCCCTGGAGGTGCTTGCTTGTCCTGCGGCTAGCGTCTTGTCAGAGAGGGTGTTTAGTGCGGCTGGGGGAATCATCATGGATAAGCGTACCCGCCTGTCAACCGACAATGCCGACAGGCTTACACTCATCAAGATGAACAAAGCCTGGATTTCCCCAGACTTCTCTTCTCCACCAGCGGACAGCAGCGATACCTAAGCAATACGTAGGCTGCACCCGCGGATGGAAGCATCATTCTCTATCACCATCAAAAACGGGGACCTTTTTGCTTCATCAATCTGTGTATTCTATTCATCCTCCTCCTCCTGCTTCTCCTCCTGAAACCTGACGTAATCACGCCGAACGGGCAATTTTTCTTAGGCCCACAAGGCTCAGTCATATAATTTTTGTAAACAATTTTTATACGTTTCAATGCTCATTAAAGCGTTGAAACTTGCACCTGAACCAATTGCCCCGCATTTTTTACCTGGGCTATTCCGATTTTTTGACCTTCTCTTCTGCGCGTGACACCCCTCTAAACATAAAGGGGTGTTCATCACCTTACAGTGCTCTCAAAAACATCACTGGCACACAAATACCTACCTTTGTTTTTGTTTGCTATTAATCAAGGATCCCCCAACAATTGTTTTCGGTGAGGATACATCCTTGTGGGGTTCCCCTCAATACCGTTTGGGTAGATGTATATATATGTGTGTGTGTGTGTATGCATCTTCGGATCTATTCCATTATGTCTAAGGAAGAACCCTAAGTAGGTTTGAAAGCTTCGCTATAACATCATGTTTTTTGTTAGCCATTAAAAGGTATCATATCTACAAGATTACTTGGTTCCTTTTGCTGAGAACAATCACATTTAGGACCTGAAACTGAAATGGTGTTAAAAGTTGTAATTACACTTACTAAAAAATACTAACAATGAATCGGTCATTCCTAAACTAAAATGGATGCATCCTTCTGACGAACATTTCAAGATTCTTGTCTTTGAATTCTGGAAGTGGACATTCGCCCTTAGGCTGGGTTCACACAGGGCGGATTTGCCGCGTAAATGTCGCGGTTTTACCATCGCGGTTTTGCCGCAACCTTGCCGCATCTGCGGCAAATCCGCATGCAATGTCCAAATTTAGACGCGGTTTTCATCGCGTATTATTCAGCGGTTCTACCGCAGGTAAATCCGCAGGACCTTTGCTGCGGAAAAAAACGCAGCGGGTTTTTTTTGAGAGGCGCGGTTTTAGTTGCAGATTTGCTTGCGTATTTTACTAGGTGCAGATTCTAAAAAAAACTCTTTCTTGTAAGGTCATCGTCCACGCCCATTTCTGCACAGGGTAGGAAGAGGCTTTATGAATTTGTGGCTATTTTGTCTTGAGCTATGGAGCCTACAAGAAGAATCCGCCTGAGGCGCGCGTACCGCCGCACACTGATCGCCCTAATGCTCTTCATGCACGGAGAAGAATCAGAAAAGGTGAGCAGTGTTTTTATGGACAGTGTGTGCTTAGTTTCCTTGTTGTTTCTTAGATGCATTGTGGACTAGAGTGCGATTGCTGCCATGTTCTTTAATTCCTGCTAATATTCTTTTACAGACTGATCGTGCTTCCCGGCGTCGGAGGCGCTATTGGGTGCATCCCCTACTCACCGAGAGGGGGACGAAGGGGCATTTCGCAAGCCTGTACCAAGATTTAAAAAAGTAAGTGAAGTGTATCATGTGATGTGAATAGGTTTGAGATTGTGCAAAGAATTTATATTTAGTTTAGCCCGCTCTCCCTTTCTCTCTCTCTGCAGCCATCCGGAGAAGTTCGTTGCCTTCTGCAGGCTGCCTATGGAGGCCTTTGACCGCCTTCTGGAGCTGGTGCGCCGGGATCTTACGTACCAGGATACACAGATGAGGAAGGCGATCACTGCAGAAGAAAGGCTGCTCATCACCCTTCGGTAAGTAACCTTTCTTATCCTGTCCCAGTTGTTTTATCCGTAATGTAATTTGCAACAGTTTGTTTTTTTTTATAATTTTTGCGCAATACATATTTTTTTTCTCATGTGATGCTGTAATTGCTCCGGCAGTAGGGCGTAATGCAGTCGCATAACGTCACACTGCTTTTGGACAACTTGGCTATCGAGCACCCCTTTCATTAGCAACACGGCCATAATGACACGTGCACGGCATCCCCGAACTCACCGGTCAGGTGGGTGTTTGGTTGCCCGTGCGTGACCCCTGAACACCATTCGTGGTATGTAAATGCCGCTGTCAGAATTGCCAGTGGCATTTAAAGGGTTAACCCTTTCCAATCGATTTTTTTTTTCTCACCCATTCTCCCCAGCTCCAAATAAATTGGTGCTGGGGAGAATGGGTGAAAAAAATACATTTTCCCTGCACCCTCCTGAACTGACAGAGTTCTGTAGCGTGCAGGGAGGGAACTGCTTACCTGTCCGGCGTCTTCCGCATTCTCCTTCTGCCTCCTGGCTCGGCGATGATGTGACCGCTGGGTTCAGGTGGCACCTGACCGTCACATGATGGCCGGGAGACAGAAGGAGAATGCGCAAGAAGCAAGTCAAGTAAGCATGTCCTCCCACAGTGCAGGCTCCCGGCTCGGCGTTCATGTGACCGCCGTGGGTAGGGTAACCGCGGCGGACACATGATCGCTAGCCTGCCGGAATCTCTATGCATTACATAGCGCTAATTGAGCGGTATGTAATGTGTAAGGAGAAGGCAGAAATGGTTGAAAACCCTTTCTGCATTCTCTACGGGGGTCCTCGATGAGGATCAGTGCAGGAATGCATCTGCACCCGATGTGTCTGATGATCGGGTGCAGATGCACTGCTGCACTGCACTGTTGGGCCTGCCACCACATCGCAGCTGTGAAGGCAAATTATGATGTCGGGGCAGGCCTGACAATGGATTGGAAAGGGTTAATACCCGCCATTGGCCCAGCGGCCATGTGTCTTAGTTCAAACCACCTTACGCCCTTGCTGCGTGGAGTGAGACAGCGCTGCTAGCTGCCAAGATACACGTTCTGCAACTGCTGGACATAGGTTTACTTTTGTGACGTCACAAAGGGCTTCATCCAGCGGAAGACAAACTCCATTGTTTAATTCACAGGCGACGTTGCTGAAAATGTACAGTTGTTCGTTTTCGGGTTCTCATCTAGTAGCTTTCGGAGAGGCCGGTTGAACAGTTCGTTGTCTTCGTGATTCTCTCTTCTGGCACATAACACAGCCATCATCATCTTGTGGGTAGTTGACTTCCGAAACACATTGGCAGAAGTGAGATTGTTGAACTTACCATAGCAGCAAACTTGGGCAACCATTGTTGCGCACCGGCAGTCAACGGACCCTAGTTATGTACCTGAGTGTGGCAGGAACATGTTTGCATTTTCACATTCTCTCTCCCCTATGTTGTGGATGGGGAGAATGGAATTGTGAACCATGTGTGGCGTGTACAGTGAAAATTTAACCTCCCCCATGGCTACCTCTGCAATGCTCATGTTATTTCCTTCACATGAATTATACTGTGTTCTCTTATAAATTTCGTGTTGAGAACAATATCTGAATACTGTATATATAGAAGTGTTGACGTAATGCAAGTCTTCATTGTGTACTAACTTTTGTTTCTCTTCTCTGCTTCTTTTGAGCTTCTTGGCCACAGGAGAGAGCTATGCATCCCTGCATCTCCAATTTCGTGTTGGTAAATCTACCATCACCGAAATTGTGAGATGCACATGCAGGGCTATCTGGCAGAAGTTGCAGCCCATCGTGATGCCTTCACCTACCGAGGACACTTGGCAACGTGTTGCAGCAGGCTTTCAAGATGTTGCCAAATTTCCTAACTGCATAGGCACGGTCGATGGCAAACATGTGCGTGTGCTTCAGCCAGCCCACTCAGGCTCCAAATTTTACAATTACAAAAAATTTTTTTCTATTGACCTGATGGCCGTGGCTGATGCACATAGCAAATTTGTTTGCATCGACGTCGGCGCCTATGGCAGCACTGGGGATTCTCGGGTGCTGCGAACTTCACAGATTGGGATGCAAATTCTTCGAGATGGCGTTACGCTCCCAGCCCCACAACCTTTCCCGGGAACCACACATCCAGTCCCCTTTGTGATGGTATCGGATGAGGCTTTCCCGTTGTTGCCAAACCTGTTGCGCCCATACCCACGAAGAGGACTGAATGCCCAGAAAAGGATTCTTAATTATCGGCTGAGCCGGGCACGTCGCGTGGTTGAGTGTGCCTTCGGGATCATGGTAAGTCAGTGGAGAGTTCTAGGGACTACCCTTATGGTAAACCCTACCACACTTGATGACCTTGTCAAGGCATGTTGTGTTCTTCACAACTACCTCCGGGACTATCGCCCCGAGGTAGATGTCGAAGAACTCGATCCTGCCTTTGACACGGTCATCAACTGGGGGGCAGGTCGCACGCCTGCTACCGCAGTACAGGTTCGAGAACTCTTCACTGACTATTTCCTTAGTCACGAAGGCACCGTGCCATGGCAGTTCTCCTGTGTCGGTGGTGTGCTGCCCTAAAACTGCAGTGTGACCCTCCCCCGGCGCCCAGCCCCAGAAGGACGCAGAAGACACGAATGGCATAAAGTGCATTTATTCAAGACCCAGCAAAGGCGGTCCATGAAGAAGTTTCTGATCGGTCACTCAAGTTTACAAAATTGTTATAAAAAAGGTTGCACAATAAAATGTTAATATATTTAACGAAAAACATTACTCTTCATTTTTTGTCGTCGCACAAAATCCGTGAACTTTATGTTAAGTGGAGACAATAGGCTATGTTGGTTTTTAATAACTAGCCTAATGAACATGGCAGGTGTATAGGTTTTGAAACGTTACCTTTTTGAAGCATTTAAGCAGTTAATGATTACAACAACATGAGTAGGACAATACATTTCACCCAAGCAATGGAACCACATTCGCAAGCTTGACGCCACAGCACTACCTAGCGTTACATTAGGCACGCCCCAGGAGCACATGGGAGCGACGTATGTGACCGTTTTTTATCCACTGAAATCCTGACATTATTTTACATCGATGTTGTATTGCGGAATTCAGGGTTTGGTGTTATATTTCTCGCCACACAGTTGCAGTCATTTGACACGTGGGGACATTTTTTTTTTTTTAATGGTGTAACGTTTTTCTCTGTCGCCGGGCGATCCAATACCAATTTGGCTTTCGCCACACTTGACGGATATACCGCAAGCCGAAATGCTGATGGGAACAGGCCGACAGACAGACTGCCCCTCTTCTCATCAGCATTTCTTGGAGTTTATTTCATGTTCGAACTCCGGTAACATGCATTACACTGGAGCAAACATGAAAATACACATGAAAATAAAAAAAGGAAAACAACAAACAAAGACAATGACACCGAGAAGTGAAATGCCCCAACCTTGGAGGACAGCGAGGCAGCGGACAAAATCACTCTAGACGCACATACACAATCCTTCACGTACAGTCGCACAGCCTGCGAACAATTTCACGGTCATGCCACTGACGGGAAGGAATGTGTCTGCCTTGCCTATTTAGCAGCAGAGAAGATAGTAGTCGGCAGTGAGCGATGGAAGAAATTGCACCCCAATCTTTCACATAACCATCCGTTAGGATTTCTGGGACAGCAGGCAACTGCATGCAGCGTTACAAAAGGCAGCATCACAATGGAACCAGCACTTTACAATGGTTGCGTATAACACATTGCAGTTATCACCATGCAACAGCTGTTATCACTGCAATGTCGTATAATTGATAAAAGAGCCGTCTCCTGTACTGGATTGAGATCCGCTTGGCGGCGTGTACAGTACCATGGTTGTGTGTTGCGAGGTCTGTTGCAGAGGGCTGCTCATCAGTGAGAGAAACGATGGCTGGGAAGGGAAAGGGGACCCGCCAGAGACCGTGTCGCCGTAGCCAGTGTCTTGAGAAACATGGTGCATGGGGTATCCCGTTGTCCTAGGAACCCTGCCTGGTTGGTCAGGGAAAGATTGGGGTGGAGGCAACATGCGGTTCGATTGTGGTACTGCAAAGGCTGCATTTCTCATTGCCGAAGTAATGGTACAGCTATCAGCAATGGGCCTTTGAGAAGCAAAAAGCTCTAATGCATAGTAAAGAACGGGCGCAATAGCCCACTGACGCTCCGAGCTCAGTTCACGAATGCGTGCCGCAATGGTGGCACCCATCGTATCCCACTGATCCTCCGTGTCAGCCCGCCGCAATAACGTCAGCGCCTCTTGGGTGGCATCTGGCTTGTTCTTCCGACGCGGACAAGCAGCAACGCAGCGGCTCGTCCGCTCGGAACTCACCTCCCGGCTACTGCCTGCTCTGCTGCTAGGGCCAGCACTACTGCTACGCGACACGTTTTGTTCCCCCACTTCCGGTGTTACTGAAGTGGGGCACAAATCGGGCGTGCTCCGCTGGCTGTCTTCCAAGGTTGGGGTACTCTCTCTGATATCATCATCCCGTGACTCCTGTTCCGGCCCTTCTGTGTCGGCTGTAGCGGTTTCGACCGTGGGAGGGGCGGCCGTGATGTTCCCGCTGGATCTGTGGACGAAACCAAAGTACCGTTTAGAGACATAGAACATCAAAATGCAACAACAGTGAAGCTGAGCTGTAAGCTCGCCGAAAATATAGCACTTACGGATGCAATGCTCGACTTGTTCTGAGGAAATGCAGTATTTCCTGGTTTGGACACTTTTTCTTAGACGGGGACATGCCGCTTTTTTCACACTCTTTTTCGTGTTTCTTGTAGCGGTCCCGAACTGACCGCCAGCGATTCTTGATGTCTTTAACTGCAATATAATGAAACATGGTTTTTAAAAGCAGAATGCAAAAGTATGTAATCCACCGAACGCTGCAATAAACAGTGTGGTTAGATGCAGTACAGTTCAAAGTACATGGAAGAAAGAAACACCAAAGCGTTACAACCAATAGTGTAAACTTACGGATTTCACTTTGCATGGCAGCTGTAGCGGAGTCCCAATCGGGATACATCCCAGAGCAGACCGCATTCGAGGCGTCCGCCTTTATGTCGCGGTCACTGTAGCCCGGCTGGGTCCCAAATCTCCGGCCTACTTTCAACCTGCAGGGGGGGGGGGGGGAGGGGGGGAGGAAAGGAAAAAACCAGTTGAATTGCATTCCGAGGGGGGTGGATATGGTTGTGTCAGCGGAGACTACACTCACCAAGGTTATCATCCTGACGATGTTGATCCCCATTCGTTGATACCAGGACATTTTCCGGAAAGTGGGTTGACGTTGCAAACGGAATGCACTGGGCGACAGCAGAAAATGTAGGTAGTCCTGTGAGCAATAAGAAAAAGGTAACATTCATCATATACACATCTTTGGCCACTAGCGCACAATTGCAAATTGCCAAAAATATCGCTTATGATCACATCTACACAAGTGACAGGCCAAAGTGAGAGCAACTATGTAAAAGGAAAAGTGTTAAAAAAAACTGTGGGTCGGCTATGCAAAAATGGACTAAACGCTTGTCCTAGCCCGTGCAAAAAAAATGCCATGCAACCGGGTGTGGGGCCATACAATGGTGGAAATGACCTATGTTACACCGAGCGTGACCCTTGGAAAGGTACACCATGCAACAGTGGAGTAAAGCAAGGGAGGTAAACAGCGAATACCGTGGGTGGCAATGGCCAAAAAAGGCACGCAAAAGGGCGTAAAGCTGCGAAGAGAGAGCACAAGAAGGTGGAGCTGGACGCGTGTTGCCTGCAATGCATAATGTGGTGAAGTAGTTACTTACCTTTTTTAGCAGAGGTTGACGATTTTGCCGATGCTGCTAGAGGTGGTTGCGCTGCCGGTGGTGAAAGTGCTGCTGCCGGTAGTGGTAGCTGTGGTGGGCCGGCTGCTTGCCCCGTTGGGGGCTGTAGTGGTGCCTCCGCTGGGGCTAGTGGTGCCGCCGCTGCTGGCGGTGCTTTTCCCGCCACTGGGCATGGTCATGCTGGGGATAGTAGTGCTGCTGTGGTGGGCCAGCTGGGGGTAGTGGTGGACCCGCTGGGGGTAGTGGTGGACCCGCTGGGGGTAGTGGTGGTGCCGCCGCTGCTGGCGGTGCTTTTCCCGCCACTGACGGGGTTGGGAGTTTCCCGCCTGTTGGCCAATATTTTCCCCTGGGCGTCAGTAAAGTGCCTACCGGTGGTGCTGATAGTGCTGCTGGTGCTGCCAATGGGTGTACTGGTGCCGCTGGGGAGGGTCTGGTGCCGCTCGGTGTGGTGCTGCCAGCGGAGCTCCTGCTCCCTGCTTCCTCTCTCCATGCAGTCCAGGCTGAAATGGCGCCAAGCGGCTAAAATGGCCACTGAACCACTTCCTGTGAACAAACTTTATTGCCCCTCCTTTCTCATGCGAACAATCAGCTGTGGAACCGCTTTGAAAAACCGCGACAAAATAAGCAATAGCGGTTTTCATTGCAGTTTTTGCTGCATCCATGGGGCCCTATGGAAAAAAAAACGCTGCGGAAAGGTCGAAAGAATGGACATGCTGCATCTTTCAAAACTGCGACGCAGTTGCTTATCCGCACTGCGGCTCTGCGGTAAATTTTACTCCCTGTGAGAACGAGATTTTGGCCAAACACATTGGCACTGCATTGCACTGCAACCGCGACAGAATGGCCGCAATGCGGATATGCAACGGCAAACCGCGGCAAATAAGCATCAAATACGTCCTGTGTGAACCCAGGCTTAAAATTGTTGTGTGAATACTCCATTAAAACAGGGGAGGCATAGAATAAGAATTGTTTCAGAGATTTCCACTACTGAAGATGTTTAGGCACTTCACAGAGTACTGCAGCTTTTTTAGTTTGTGAACCTGTGAAGGTTGAAGGTTGAAGGATACTTACTGATATTATCTTCTAATATGTTACTCCTACATGAGAGTATTTTTAGTAGATTTCTTTGCCCTGAATAATAATTCAAGAAGTTGCCCAGGGTTAGAAAAACATGGCTACTTTCTTCCAAAAACAGTGGCCCACTTGTCCACAGGTTCTATGTCAGAGGTCCCAAACTCCAGTCCTCAGGGACTACCAACAGGTCATGTTTTCAGGATATCCTATAGTAGGAACTCCTGTGGAAATGTGTGAGGCACCGACAATAATTACATCACCTGTACAACACTGAGGAAATCCTGAAAACATGACCTGTTGGCGGTCCCCGAGGACTGGAGTTGGGGAACTCTGTTCTATGTGGTAATGCAACTCAGCCATGGACTACAATGGAGCAAAGCCACTATTCCAGAAACACCACATGCAGTTGGGTGGCACTGTTTATAAATAAAAGCAGCCATGTTTTTCTGATCCTAGACAACCCTCTACATTGAAACCATATTCATTAAAATGATGCATATGTCCTATGTTTCGGGAATTGAGTCATCTTGTGATGTATATTAAATTGATAGACAATCCAGACTGAAAAAAAAATTGCTAATTGTTTGACATATTAACTGAGTACGAAATAGGGCAGACTGTCGCGCTAAACATCCATTTTATAGAATGATTCAGCAGCAATTTTAGAGTAATATCTGAGATTTCATTTAATAGTCTTGTTCAACCCTTCACACAAAAACATCTGGGTCAAGTCCCAACAAGACCTCCCGACTGCAGTTAAAGATGTTTATACAGAAGTCCTAATCCATCCAGATGAGGTATTTCCAGTATCCAAAGAATGTTTTCATCACGAAAGTTTAAAGGAGTGCATTATACAACATTATAGTAAGAAGGCTGTGAACAAATTGAGGGTGAAGTTTTCATAAACTAGAATGGAGGTTTTTTTTTCTGATAATTTTTAGATAGTTAATGTTGCTAAGGCAACTTTTGTGTTTGGACATGCCTGGAATGAATGCAAGCGCTCTGCTTGTTTGGCTTATGATCAGATCCTTTCATGTTATAACATGCAGGAAAGAGGCTACAGGAAGAGGAACAAAAGAAGAAAACCCTTCAAAATATACACACAAAAGCTATAAAACGTGCCACGAGTGAGCTGTGGAGCAATAAGCCTGCTCACAAACAGCCTCCAGAATTCACCTTCACACAGGCTGCCTTCTGGGTACAGATGTGCTTAGCTACTATGGAAACTATATAGTAGAATTCTACGGTATACACAAGTATAATCATTTTATAAAAAAAGAGACATCATTATAATATACTTCTGTTTTAAGTCTAGCAAAAGTGTATGGAAACAAAATAGAGAACACATAAAGGATACTATTAAATTACAGTTTGAGAAGTCATACAACAATATATAATATCTGTAACTAGAGATGAGCAAGCACCCAAATGCTCGGGTCCGCGTTATTCGAGTTGAGCTTTTCGTAAAGTTCGAGAGCTCTACTCGAGTAACAAACCCCATTGAGTACAATGGGAGACTCGAGCATTTTTGTATGTGGGACGCCGGGTGCCGAGCTTTTGTTTTTCTTTCCTAGGTTCGTCTCTCTCTCTCTCTCTCTCCCTGCCTACCAGACAAAAAAATTGCCAATGTCACGCGCTGCGTCGCGGCGGGGAGGGGCCAAAACAGGCACGTCACAGCGGGGAGGAGCCTAAAACTGGGGCAGGGTCGAACACGGCGTGATGCTCGTTCAAGTAACGAGCACCATCGATTACGCTAATGCTTGAACGAGCATAAAGCTCGACAGAGTATGTTCGCTCAAATCGATCTGTAACTAATGATGTAACGAAAATTTCAGTTTCATCTGTCTAATGAACAATTTTCTTGCAAATACCATCTACCTAGAAATTGGTGATTGCAAATGATTGAAAATGGTAGTACGGCATATGAAAATTATAGTGAAATTTACCATGTTTTAAGAAGACTTGTCCTAGGATAATATCAGGGGTGCTGTCCGCATGGCACTATAGTCACAGTCCCGCTGACTCTATTCCAGTTTTTTTTTTACCATGCTCACCTCCATTCACCTGGATGGGCTCCTCTTAGTTCTGGCTTCCGGAGTAGTCACTGTGTCAAGTGTGCTGCCCCACCACTCACTCTCAATGGGTGACGTTGGACTTGACACATTGATAGCTCCAGGAACTAGACCTAAGAAAAGTCCATTGGAGATAGAGACTATATTTTTTCACTGACAGGTCCTCTTTAATGACGGAAAAGTGACCCTGAAAATGCTATAGACTACACGAATGACTACAGACCGCAAAGCAAAAATGACACTTTACGTCATATTATGCCTCATGTACACAGCCGTATTATGACTCCAAAACATCTGACATGTATGGAACTGAAAAAAGTCTATTATAGGCCATATTGTATTACTGTATATCTGAGATTTTGTATACAGGCATACACAGTAGTGTTCTTTTTGGCTGCACACAGAATCCAACCTGGAAAAAACATGGTATGATCTATTAAATACTGTTTTAAGGTGATTTTGTCTCCTAGAAGCTGTGATTCACACTATAATATCTTCATAAGTGCAAATTAATCACATCATGTCTGTGCCCTTTCATGTGATCATGTGTATATATATTTATTAGAGATGAGCGAACGCGTTCGTCCGAGCTTGATATTCGTGCGAATATTAGGGTGTTCGGGATGTTCGTTATTCGTAACGAACACCATGCGGTGTTCTGGTTACTTTCACTTCCTTCCCTGAGACGTTAGCGCGCTTTTCTGGCCAATTGAAAGACAGGGAAGGCATTACAACTTCCCCCTGCAACGTTTAAGCCCTATACCACCCCCCTGCTGTGAGTGGCTGGCGAGATCAGGTGTTCGCCTAATATAAAAGTCGGCCCCTCCCGCGGCTCGCCTCAGATGCGGTGTGAGTTAGATGAGGGACAGTGCTGTTTATACCGGAGCTGCTGTAGGGAAAGAATTGGTAGTTAGTGTAGGCTTCAAGACCCCCCAAAGGTCCTTATTAGGGCCACTGATAGCTGTGTGTTGGCTGCTGTTAGCAGTGGGATTTTTTTTTTTCTCAAAATCGCCTCTGCAGACCGTTGCACCTGGCATTAGGGACAGAAGTGCTGCATAGGCAGGGAGAGTGTTAGGAGTGAGTGTAGCCTTCAAGAACCTCAACGGTCCTTTCTAGGGCCATATTTATCCGTGTGCAGTACTGTCCAGGCTGCTGTTGGCTGTGCTGCATTTTTTTTGGGCTTCTCAAAATCGCCTCTGCAGAGCATTCCACCCTCCATTGATACTGCAGGGAAAGAATTGTATAGGCAGGGCCACAACACAGTTATTATTCATAGAATATACGCAGTGCTGCCTTTTGGTGGGAAAAAACTGAAAACAAATCTATTTGTCCAGCCTCTGTCCGTCCTAAGGGCTGTGGACACGTGTGAGCTGCGTGAAGAACAGTGCTAAATCATACGCACCCAGCTACGCTTTACTGCTGGCTTCGCCATTTGCTTTCCTTAATTGGGAAAAAAAATACCTGCTCTGCCAGAGTTATAATAACTCTGCTACCCTCACGTTCTGTGACACATAAGCAGGGACACAGCACAGTTATTAAACTTCTCATGTTCATTGAATATACGCAGTGCTGCCTTTTGGTGGGAAAAAACTGAAAACAAATCTATTTGTCCAGCCTCTGTCCGTCCTAACGCCTGTGGACACGTGTGAGCTGCGTGAAAAACATTGCTAAATCATACGCACCCAGCTACGCTTTACTGCTGGCTTCGCCATTTGCTTTCCTTAATTGGGAAAAAAAATACCTGCTCTGCCAGAGTTATAATAACTCTGCTACCCTCACGTTCTGTGACACATAAGCAGGGACACAGCACAGTTATTAAACTTCTCATGTTCATTGAATATACGCAGTGCTGCCTTTTGGTGGGAAAAAACTGAAAACAAATCTATTTGTCCAGCCTCTGTCCGTCCTTACGGGCGGTGGAGACGTGTGAGCTGCGTGAAGAACAGTGCTAAATCATACGCACCCAGCTACGCTTTACTGCTGGCTTCGCCATTTGCTTTCCTTAATTGGGAAAAAAAATACCTGCTCTGCCAGAGTTATAATAACTCTGCTACCCTCACGTTCTGTGACACATAAGCAGGGACACAGCACAGTTATTAAACTTCTCATGTTCATTGAATATACGCAGTGCTGCCTTTTGGTGGGAAAAAACTGAAAACAAATCTATTTGTCCAGCCTCTGTCCGTCCTAACGCCTGTGGACACGTGTGAGCTGCGTGAAAAACATTGCTAAATCATACGCACCCAGCTACGCTTTACTGCTGGCTTCGCCATTTGCTTTCCTTAATTGGGAAAAAAAATACCTGCTCTGCCAGAGTTATAATAACTCTGCTACCCTCACGTTCTGTGACACATAAGCAGGGACACAGCACAGTTATTAAACTTCTCATGTTCATTGAATATACGCAGTGCTGCCTTTTGGTGGGAAAAAACTGAAAACAAATCTATTTGTCCAGCCTCTGTCCGTCCTTACGGGCGGTGGAGACGTGTGAGCTGCGTGAAGAACAGTGCTAAATCATACGCACCCAGCTACGCTTTACTGCTGGCTTCGCCATTTGCTTTCCTTAATTGGGAAAAAAAATACCTGCTCTGCCAGAGTTATAATAACTCTGCTACCCTCACGTTCTGTGACACATAAGCAGGGACACAGCACAGTTATTAAACTTCTCATGTTCATTGAATATACGCAGTGCTGCCTTTTGGTGGGAAAAAACTGAAAACAAATCTATTTGTCCAGCCTCTGTCCGTCCTTACGGGCGGTGGAGACGTGTGAGCTGCGTGAAGAACAGTGCTAAATCATACGCACCCAGCTACGCTTTACTGCTGGCTTCGCCATTTGCTTTCCTTAATTGGGAAAAAAAATACCTGCTCTGCCAGAGTTATAATAACTCTGCTACCCTCACGTTCTGTGACACATAAGCAGGGACACAGCACAGTTATTAAACTTAGATTATTCATTCACTAGAGGCAGTGGGGCCTTTCGTTTTCCAAAAAGGGCAAAAATTATATTTGGCCTGCAGTCTTGCGCCAATTTATTTCCTGCCTGTGAAATCAAATCACTGGTAATACAGCATGCTGAGGGGTAGGGGTAGGCCTAGAGGACGTGGACGCGGCCGAGGACGCGGAGGGCCAAGTCAGGGTGTGGGCACAGGCCGAGCTCCTGATCCCGGTGTGTCGCAGCCGACTGCTGCGCGATTAGGAGAGAGGCACGTTTCTGGCGTCCCCACATTCATCGCCCAATTAATGGGTCCACGCGGGAGACGGTTATTAGAAAATGAGCAGTGTGAGCAGGTCCTGTCCTGGATGGCAGAAAGTGCTTCGAGCAACCTATCGTCAACACGCAGTTCTGCGCCGTCCACTGCTGCAAATCCGAATCCTCTGTCTGCTGCTCCTCCTTCCTCCCAGCCTCCTCACTCCACTACAATGACACCTGCTCAGGAGCGGGAACACTCCCAGGAACTGTTCTCGGGCCCCTGCTCAGATTGGGCAGCAGCGGTTCCTCTCCCACCAGAGGAGTTTATAGTCACTGATGCCCAACCATTCGAAAGTTCCCGGGGTCCGGGGGATGAGGCTGGGGACTTCCGCCAACTGTCTCAACAACTTTCTGTGGGTGAGGAGGACGATGACGATCATACACAGTTGTCTTGCAGTGAGGTAGTAGTAAGGGCAGTAAGTCCGAGGGAGCAGCGCACAGAGGATTCGGAGGAAGAGCAGCAGGACGATGAGGTGACTGACCCCACCTGGTGTGCAACGCTTACTCAGGAGGACAGGTCTTCAGAGGGGGAGTCAAGGGCATCAGCAGGGCAGGTTGCAAGAGGCAGTGCGGTGGCCAGGGGTAGAGGCAGGGGTAGAGGCAGGGCCAGACCGAATAATCCACCAAGTGTTTCCCAAAGCGCCCCCTCGCGCCATGCCACCCTGCAGAGGCCGAGGTGCTCTAAGGTCTGGCAGTTTTTCACAGAGACGCCTGACGACCGACGAACAGTGGTGTGCAACCTTTGTTGCGCAAAGCTCAGCCGGGGAGCCAACACCAACAGCCTCACCACCACCACCATGCGCAGACATATGATGGCCAAGCACCCCACAAGGTGGGACGAAGGCCGTTCAGCGCCTCCGGTTTGCACCCCTGCCTCTCCCCCTGTGCCCCAACCTGCCACTGAGATGCAACCCCCCTCTCAGGACACAGGCACTACCGCCTCATGGCCTGCACCCACACCCTCATCTCCGCTGTCCTCGGCCCCATCCAGCAGTGTAGTTCAGCGCACCGTCCAGCCGTCGCTTGCGCAAGTGTTCGAGCGCAAGCGCAAGTACGCCGCCACGCACCCGCACGCTAAAACGTTAACCGTCCGCATCGCAAAATTCATCAGCCTTGAGATGCTGCCGTATAGGGTTGTGGAAACGGAGTCCTTCAAAAGTATCATGGAGGCGGCGGCCCCGCGCTACTCAGTTCCCAGTCGCCACTACTTTTCCCGATGTGCCGTCCCAGCCCTGCACGACCACGTCTCCCGCAACATTGTACGCGCCCTCACCAACGCGGTTACTGCCACGGTCCACTTAACTACGGACACGTGGACAAGCACAGGCGGGCAGGGCCACTACATCTCCCTGACGGCACATTGGGTGAATTTAGTGGAGGCTGGGACCGAGTCAGAGCCTGGGACCGCTCACGTCCTACCCACCCCCAGAATTGCGGGCCCCAGCTCGGTGCTGGTATCTGCGGAGGTGTATGCTTCCTCCACTAAAGCACCCTCCTCCTCCTCCTCCTCCTCCTCTGTCTCGCAATCAAGATGTGTTAGCAGCAGCATGTCGCCAGCAGTCGGCGTCGCGCGGTGTGGCAGCACAGCGGTGGGCAAGCGTCAGCAGGCCGTGCTGAAACTACTCAGCTTAGGCGATAAGAGGCACACGGCCCACGAACTGCTGCAGGGTCTGACACAGCAGACCGACCGCTGGCTTGCGCCGCTGAGCCTCCAACCGGGCATGGTCGTGTGTGACAACGGCCGTAACCTGGTGGCGGCTCTGCAGCTCGGCAGCCTCACGCACGTGCCATGCCTGGCCCACGTCTTTAATTTGGTGGTTCAGCGCTTTCTGAAAAGCTACCCACGCTTGTCAGACCTGCTCGTAAAGGCGCGCCGGCTCTGCGCACATTTCCGCAAGTCCCACACGGACGCTGCCACCCTGCGCACCCTGCAACATCACTTTAAGCTGCCAGTGCACCGACTGCTGTGCGACGTGCCCACACGGTGGAACTCTACGCTCCACATGTTGGCCAGGCTCTATGAACAACGGAGAGCTATAGTCGAATACCAACTCCAACATGGGCGGCGCAGTGGGAGTCAGCCTCCTCAATTCCTTTCAGAAGAGTGGGCCTGGTTGGCAGACATCTGCCATGTCCTTGGTAATTTTGAGGAGTCTACCCAGGTGGTGAGCGGCGATGCTACAATCATTAGCGTCACCATTCCTCTGCTATGCATCTTGAGAAATTCCCTGCAAACCATAAAGGCAGCTGCTTTGCGCTCGGAAACGGGGGCGGGGGAAGACAGTATGCCGCTGGATAGTCAGGGCACCCTCCTGTCTATTTCTCAGCGCGTACAGGAGGAGGAGGAGGAGCATGAGGAGGATGAGGAGGAGGGGGAAGAGACAGCTTGGGCCGCTGCTGACGGTACACCGGCTGATTGCCTGTCATCCTTTCAGCGTGTATGGCCTGAGGAGGAGGAGGAGGAGGAGGAGGAGGAGGATCCTGAAAGTGATCTTCCTAGTGAGGACAGCCATGTGTTGCGTACTGGTACCCTGGCACACACGGCTGACTTCATGTTAGGATGCCTTTCTCGTGACCCTCGCGTTGCACGCATTCTGGCCACGACGGATTACTGGGTGTACACACTGCTCGATCCACGGTATAAGGAGAACCTGCCCACTCTGATTCCCGAAGAGGAAAGGGGTTCGAGAGTGTTGCTATACCACAGGACCCTTGCGGACAAGCTGATGGTAAAATTCCCAGCCGACAGCGCTAGTGGCAGAAGGCGCAGTACCGAGGGCAAGGTAGCAGGGGAGGTGCGTAGATCGAGCAGCATGTACATCCCAGGCAGTGCAACAGTCTTTAAGGGCCTGGCCAGCTTTATGGCTCCCCACCAAGACTGTGTCACCGCTCCCCAGTCACGGCTGAGTCGGCGGGAGCACTGTAAAAGGATGGTGAGGGAGTACGTAGCGGATCGCACGACCATCCTTGGTGACGCCTCTGCCCCCTACAACTACTGGGTGTCGAAGCTGGACACGTGGCCTGAACTCGCGCTGTATGCCCTGGAGGTGCTTGCTTGTCCTGCGGCTAGCGTCTTGTCGGAGAGGGTGTTTAGTGCGGCTGGGGGAATCATCACAGATAAGCGTAGCCGCTTGTCAACCGACAGTGCCGACAGGCTAACACTCATCAAGATGAACAAAGGCTGGATTTCCCCAGACTTCTGTTCTCCACCAGCGGACAGCAGCGATACGTAAGCAATACGTAGGCTGCACCCGCGGATGGAAGCTACGTTCTCTCTCACCATCCAAAACGGGGACATTTCTGCTTCATCAATCTGTGTCTAATATTCCTCCTCCTCCTCCTCCTGCTCCTCCTCCTGAAACCTCACGTAATCACGCTGAACGGGCAATTTTTCTTAGGGCCACAAGGCTCAGTCAAATAATTTTTCAGAACAATTTTTAAAAGTTTCAATGCGCTTAAAAGCATTGGAACTTTAACTTGAACCAATTTTTCGTTACACTGGGCTGCCTCCAGGCCTAGTTACCACTTAAGCCACATTAACCAAAGCGATTAATGTGTTTCACCTGCCCTCTTGGCTGGCCATGGCCAATTTTTGGGATGTACATTAGTACTGTTGATACAGCAATTTTTGTGGGCCCTCGCCTACAGTGTAATCAAATTACTTTTTAGCCCACCTGCATTACAGCTGATGTAACCTCAGCTGTGTTGGGCAATGCAATGGGATATTTTTGTGTACCGCCGGTGGGTTCCAGGGAGCCACCCATGCTGTAGGTGCACACGGAGTTTTTAATACATCTGTACACTTCTAAAGAACCCCAGTCTGACTGGGGCATGCAGTGTGGGCCGAAGCCCACCTGTATTACGCAGAACATTACTACCTCAGCTGTGTTGGGCAATGCAATGGGATATTTCTATGTACCGCCGGTGGCTTCCTGGCACCCACACAGGCAGTGGGTCCACAGGGAGTTTAACCTACATGTGTCCACTTGTAAAGAACCCCAGTCTGACTGGGGCATGCAGTGTGGGCCGAAGCCCACCTGCATTAAGCACGACATTACTACCTCAGCTGTGTTGGGCAATGCAATGGGATATTTTTGTGTACCGCCGGTGGGTTCCAGGGAGCCACCCATGCTGTAGGTGCACACGGAGTTTTTAATACATCTGTACACTTCTAAAGAACCCCAGTCTGACTGGGGCATGCAGTGTGGGCCGAAGCCCACCTGTATTACGCACAACATTACTACCTCAGCTGTGTTGGGCAATGCAATGGGATATTTCTATGTACCGCCGGTGGCTTCCTGGCACCCACCCAGGCAGTGGGTCCACAGGGAGTTTAACCTACATGTGTCCACTTGTAAAGAACCCCAGTCTGACTGGGGCATGCAGTGTGGGCCGAAGCCCACCTGCATTAAGCACGACATTACTACCTCAGCTGTGTTGGGCAATGCAATGGGATATTTTTGTGTACCGCCGGTGGGTTCCAGGGAGCCACCCATGCTGTAGGTGCACACGGAGTTTTTAATACATCTGTACACTTCTAAAGAACCCCAGTCTGACTGGGGCATGCAGTGTGGGCCGAAGCCCACCTGTATTACGCACAACATTACTACCTCAGCTGTGTTGGGCAATGCAATGGGATATTTCTATGTACCGCCGGTGGCTTCCTGGCACCCACCCAGGCAGTGGGTCCACAGGGAATTATAAATGCATCTGTTTCCACTTATAAAGAAACCCAGTCTGACTGGGGCATGCAGTGTGGGCCGAAACCCACCTGCATTAACCCTTTCCAGTCCACTGTGTGACCTGTGAAGACATTAGGGTTTAAGGCTGTACAGCTCCGTTGTTGGTAGACGTCCGTCGGGGTTCTCTTACTGTATATTGCCAGCCTCTCTGCTGTCGGAGCCTATCCTACGTGTCAGCTCATGCAGTACTGGCTTTAGCCAGCATATAGCGCCGTTGTATAACGGCAGAAAAAGAGTAAGCCCCCTAGGAAAACCATATACAAATTGGATTGGAAAGGGTTAAGCACAACATTACTACCTCAGCTGTGTTGGGCAATGCAATGGGATATTTCTATGTACCGCCGGTGGCTTCCTGGCACCCACCCATGCTGTAGGTGCACACGGAGTTTTTACTACATCTGTACACTTATAAAGAACCCCAGTCAGACTGGGGCATGCAGTGTGGGCCGAAGCCCACCTGCATTAAGCACGACATTACTACCTCAGCTGTGTTGGGCAATGCAATGGGATATTTCTGTGTACCACCGGTGGGTTCCAGGGAGCCACCCATGCTGTGGGTCGACAGGGACTTCACAATAGGGAGTTGTACCTGCCTGTGTCTATGAATTAAAAAGCCCGGTCTGACTGGGGCATGCAGACACCTTGACAGAATGAATAGTGTGTGGCACATAGGTTCCCCATTGCTATGCCCACGTGTGCAGCTCCTGATGGCGGTGGCACAGGATTCTATTTCTCATTGCTTCTGTACAGCATTGTGGGCTATCGCTCCGCCACTTTTAAAGAGGGTCGTTGCCTAGCCGTGCCAACCTCTGCAGTGTGTGCCTGCGGTCCCTCGTCATGGCAGACGCAATTCTAAATAGACATGAGCGTGGTGTGGCATGAGGGCAGCTGAAGGCTGCCCAGGGACACTTTGGTGTGCGCTGTGGGGGGGAGGGGGGGCGGTTGGTCAGCATGTAACCCAGGAGAAGTGTCAGTGGAGTGTCATGCAGGCAGTGATTGTGCTTTGTTGGAGGTAGTGTGGTGCTTAGCAAAGGTATGCCATGCTAATGAGGGCTTTTCAGAAGTAAAAGTTGTTGGGAGGGGGGGGGGCCCACTCTTGCCGGTATTGTGGCTTAATAGTGGGACCTGTGAACTTGAGATGCAGCCCAACATGTAGCCCCTCGCCTGCCCTATCCGTCACTGTGTCATTCCCATCACTTTGTTGAATTGCCCAGATTTTCACACATGAAAACCTTAGCGAGCATCGGCGAAATACAAAAATGTTCTGGTCGCCCATTGACTTCAATGGGGTTCGTTGTTCGAAACGAACCCTCGAGCATCACGGGAAGTTCGTTACGAATAACGAACACCCGAACATTTTGGTGTTCGCTCATCTCTAATATTTATATAAATATGTCTTTAGATCTGTTCCATTATGCCTGAGGAAGAACCCTGAGAGATTGGAAAGCTCGCTATAACATCATGTATTTTTGTTAGCTATTAAAAGTAGAGATGAGCGAGCGTACTCGCTAAGGCAAACTACTCGAGTGAGTAGTGCCTTATGCGAGTACCTGCCCGCTCGTCTCAAAAAGTTCGGGTGCTGGCAGGGGGCGGGGAGCAGCAGGGGAGAGTGGGGAGGAATGGGGAAGGGGGGAGATCTCTCTCTCACTCTCTCCCCCCCGCACCCCTCTGCTCACTCCCGCAACTCACCCTGCTCTTCCCTGCCGGCACCCGAATCTTTTGAGACGAGCAGGTAGGTACTCGCATAAGGCACTACTCGCTCGAGTAGTTTGCCTTAACGAGTATGCTCTCTCATCTCTAATTAAAAGGTATCATATCTACAACATTACTTGGTTTCTCTTACTGAGAACAATCATATTTTGCTCTACTGGCTAACACAGAACTAAACTTGCTGCATTATGAAGCATCATACACTGGCACATGGGATGTCTATAGCCTCATGGTAGAGAGCCACAGCGGCTTGGAGTGCCTTTGTGAGTACATCTCTGCCACGTGCATAAGCCCTAAAACGAGAAAGGCACTAAATCAGCAAAAATAAAACAACTAGAAATCAACTTAACTTTAATTTTACTATAATGATTAGCCATGTTCCATAATGCATTGTTACAATACATTTATGTACACAGTAGGGCATGTTTTAATTGTCTTCCATAGTGACATAACGTCTTAAATTGTAATGGCACTACCATTGTATTTATGACTGTTTGTCATGCCATACAGTGCTACATAGTAACATGGTAAGGTGAAAAACGACATACTGTATGTCCATCTAATTCAAACTATTCTCATGTAACACTGAGCTAGACAGAATCCAATTTTCCTCATTTTATGGAAAAATCTCTTTTTCCACCTCCAAATATTGCAATCAGAATTAATCCCTGGATCAACACCTCATCTCTAGTAATACAATACTCATAACATGTAATATTATTTCTAGAACCAAAAGACATTGTGTCACGTAACTTGGTGACATGACTGCTGGATATAGCCTCACTATAATTAACACTTGTGTCTGTATTGTTTACAGCTGTCATCATGTTTTTCCCAAATCAATAGTACTTAAATATACATCAAACTTTGCAATATACTACACCTTAATAAAGAAATTTGGAGGAGGGATGTGCAGCTGCAGTTTCCCTGTCCCTATTACTGCAGGTTGTGATGGAGTAACAGAGGTGGGACATCTGATTGCCTTAGTATGTTGAGCAAAGAACTAGTCTCAAACTAGGAAAAGCTGGTCCATTCAGTGGACCAAAGGTGCCTACACCGAAGACTGGAAGCCTCCAAGGCAGATCTGGTACTAAAGCGTACTGCACTATTTTGTCCATTGAAATGCTGGATGGCATGATAGAAACCCAACAGACCTCATTATGGTCAATGAGGTCCGTCGGATGCCATTCATGTCCATCCTGTGCCAGATCCAGTGCTTTCTTCATTTTCATTGCTTGGCTCCAATGATGTGGCCAAGCAATTGAAACACCAGCACAAATGTGAATGAAGCCTAAAACATACAGAGGGATGTATGAGATAAGTTACAAGTACAGTTTGGGCAGTACAAACATTTTAATACCAGCATGAGTAATTGTATCCACTTAATTAAGAAGCATAGTTATGTGTTTTATTAAAACTCATATTGTATATTTAATTTGGGGGTGACTTCAAGAGGGGCGAGGACATCTTTCTTGAGTAATACGTTATTACATGTTAGAATCATTAATAACTTCAGAAGGGTTGTTGATCCAGGGATTATTCTTGTTGCCAGATTGGAGTCAGGAAAGAATTTTTTTCCCCTTAAATGGGGAAAATTGGCATCTACCTCATTGTTTTTCTTTTGCCCTCCTCTAGATCAACATTGGGGGGGGGGGGGGGGGTAATAGGCTGGACTGGATGGACATATGTCTGTTTTCAGCCTTACATGCTATTTACCTGTGAGCCAATAACTTGCCACTGGGGTTAATTACTTATGGGATAGATTAGACCTTAAAGAGGTTTATTCATAAGTGGGCAAAGACATTCTAATTGGTTTTCATTGAATTAATGAACTAATGTGTATGCTTTAATGAACTATGTACACATACACTAAGTTGCAAATAGGCAACATAACTGGATCCTGCACATGATTAAATATCTCTGGTAGCCCTGCTCCTAGGTGTGTGCTCCCAGTAAATGGACATCTCCTGAATCATTTCATTCTAATTTTTCTTTTTATTTGTTAATGAAAATAAAATACTTTCCCATCTGTATGTGTTAACCCTATTATTACTGAGGGGTGGTAGCGTATGCTTCGGAGGGAGGGGAGCAGAACTTTAGTGCTGAAGCCAATACGCCTGTAGCTACGCCCCTGGTCTTACATTTTATACTACTCAAATAATTAATTTCAATGTTTCATAAATTTCCTGTATAATCAGAAATTGAAGAATTCAATATCACTAACGTTAGAGGTTGTTCAGTTCACATAAGGCAAATTGGATTTCTGCATTCCTGAAATAAGAAACATATTGTATAGAAAGGAATGGGGTGTTTTATAAACATGACAGTGTTCCTCAAGTATTATCAGCCACACTTCATTTACCGGTGGAATGCAACTCCATATGGCTGTTCTAAGTGCTAAATGTTTCTATTTAGGTACAGAACACACATAATTCTGGGTCAATGACTCCCTTACCACTAAACATCCTTTTCTTTTTTCACACTGGAAAGTCAAAGGACAAAGAAACACTGTGCAATTTATGGCAGGGCTCTCAGTAATCTGTATGGACTATCTCTTAAAGTTCCCACTGACATATGTATAGCTATTTCATATATTAAAAGTTGCGGGGGACTTTATGGATGTTTGCAGACATCCCAATCCAAGCATAACATCTGCATGGAGTTTGTGTGTTCTCCCAGGGTTTGCATGGCCTTCCTCCCACATTCCAAAAAAACATGGTGATCGGTTAAAGGGGTTGTGCTAGAATTCAAGAAATTAAATTAGTTGCAGGAAATATTATAAAATTTTAAAAAAGGAGTACTTACCTGTTAAACCAGCTGATACTCCAGCACCAATGCTCTGGTGGTCCCCGCCTTTGTTTTTTCCCCTTTCCTTGGGTGATGAAGGCCATATCAGCACATAACTGCTGCAGCCAATCATTGGCTTCAGTGGTGATGCTAGCATGTATGGCACATGACTGATGAGGCCAGTGATTGGTTGCAGAAGTTATGTGCCTATATAACATGTCATTTCTTCAGAAAATAAACAGAGTGGTGGGAACCATCAGAAGATTGGCACTGCAGCAGCAGGGGATTTAACAGGTAAGTATAGTTTGTTCCTTAATTTTTTTTATTCTATGACAACCTTTCTGCATGTGAGATATGGAAATTAGATTGTGAGTGATGACAATCTGATTTCAAGAGCCCTTCCTCTACTGTCTCCTGCTGTTCATCTCACGATGTGCCTGGATCAAATTGTCCAAATCATACCTATATGTACAATGAAAATATTTCTCTTTATCTCAGGTCCTCATTGCAACTTTACACAAGCCACATCAGGCTTGTGTTACTTCACAAAGGTCTTCCCTTAGGATTGTCTTCCATGTTATAATCCACACCAGTCTCCTTTTCCCAAGCCCCAGTCTCAAAGGTTCTGTCTCCCACACATTTCCACTTAGGATACCATCCACTGGGTAATATCGGACACTCAGACCCCTTTCCAGATCCACTCCAATTTCTCTGAAACAGTAAGGCAGCCTTCTCTTCTTGCACATGACACTCGAGGGCTCCAAATTTGCCACCCCTCCCATTGTCTGTGCAGTCCAGTCCAATATAATCTAGAAAAGTACTACCAGGCTACATCTAAGTTCTGATGAGAAACTAGACCTCACTTTAGATATCTTCCAGGTCCACAAAAGCAGGGATCCAACTAGGTACTCCTAACAGAACCTAACTACAGCTTTCACTTGGCTGGGAGATACTACCTCAACGCACCACTGGTTGCTTAACCAGGCTGCCTATTTTCACAGCCCTAGTAAGCTCTTCAGAACTAACCACTCAGGCTGAAAGTGTTCCTCAGCCATCATTAATCATGGGGTGGCCCACAGAGTACTTATGTAGACCCACCTCTTCCATGGCCAGACTACATGAGCCCCCAAGCCACTAGTGATCACATTGTTAGTTTAGCATCTACCCTTTGACACATGTTCCAGGTCCTGCTTGGATAAGCAGCTAAACCGTTTCCCACTAAAAAGTACTTACACACACTCTAGTCTACAAACCTCCCCTCATCTCTGCATAGGTCCTCTGCCACCACTTCTGACCTCCTGTTCACTATCTCCATAGCCTCAGCTTCCAGTCTCCCTGGCCTATTTGCAGAAGGAGAGGTCTGTGTCTACAGATGATCAGATCCCAACCAAAATTCTTACACAGTTAGACAATACTCTCCCAATTGACACTAAAGCCACTTAGAATTGCCCCAAACACCAATGTTTCAGCACAGCACACCAGGGACTACATGCCAATACCTTCACCAGTATCCAATTCTGACATAGCCTGTGCTCTTGTGGACATCCATTCTTTAGGGGAAGGCATTGTGGTGATGCTCAGTCTCATCATTACCAATTTGATCCATAAGTTATAGGGCAAAGCAAAGCACAGGCTGAACTAGATGGACATTATCTCCCTTCAGCCTAACATACTATGTTACTATGTATAAGAAAACAAAAACCTCCGGCACTTCGGTGGATACCAGGATAAAAGCAGTATTTTTATTTTGACATCATATATAAAAAAATCTTCCAAAAAAAGTTTTTTTTGCGCTTACATGTTTTGAACAGAGCTCTTATTCATTGCATTAATAGGAGCTCTGTTTGAAAGATGTAAGCGCAAATAAACTTTTTTGGAAGATGTTTTTATCCATGATTTAAAAATAAAATACTGCTTTTATCCTGGTATCTACGGAAGTGCCGGAGGTTTTTGTTTTCTATTGCTGTGGTATGTGCCTGCACCTGTCCATGCACCCGACGGTTGTTGTATACACGTGGTGAGCTGGCATTTTAGATTTACATGTTACTATGTTTGTTACAACATACAAACAAAGGCATTTTAGTCTGTCACTCATACAGCAGCCCACTGTATTCTCTCCCTCTACCATCACCTTTCATTTCAGCAATGGTGCCTCACAGGGTCAAAGTTAGAGCCTGCTGAAACCACTTCATCATTCTTATGTCTCTCAGCATGTAGAGCATCCCCTACAAACATCCCTGAGGTTCCCCCTTGTTGGGGAACTGCTCAAAGCCCATGCCTAGATCTTGTCTCAGCACAGGAAGTGACTGTACACAATGTGGACTCACAATTTGATCTCTTCCTGGAAAGCATATAAATATATGATATCTTGTGATGGCAGATAATACTACAGTACTAGTCCTTACACATTGAGCAACATGCAAACAGGGTGAAGGCACTGAATGACATGAAACAATGTAATAAACTGTAACCAGCAGCATATATACAGTCACCATAGTCATATTAAATGAGGGGAAAATGTATAAGGACTACTCCCATTAAAAATACACTGTAACCCCAAGTTTTGTACTGTATCTCATATTCTTTAAGCTTCCATAAAGAGAATGAATTTATAGTCTTGTGCTGGTTCAGAGTCTTTTGTTGCAACCCAAGTGGACAGATAGTGTGGTCAGTAAAGCCAGGGGTTGATAACGGGTAAGTATCTGTTGCAGTACAAAGGAGCATGCAGGTAGCATAATCAAAGGAAGGCCAAAGGTCACTAACAGGTAAGTAGAGATGAGCGAGCACCAAAATGCTCGGGTGCTCGTTACTCGGGACGAAATTTTCGCAATGCTCGAGGGTTCGTTTCGAGTAATGAACCCCATTGAAGTCAATGGGCGACTCGAACATTTTTGTATATCGCCGATGCTCGCTAAGGTTTCCATTTGTGAAAATCTGGGCAATTCAAGAAAGTGATGGGAACGACACAGCAACGGATAGGGCAGGCGAGGGGCTACATGTTGGGCTGCATCTCAAGTTCCCAGGTCCCACTATTAAGCCACAATAGCGGCAAGAGTGCCCCCCCCCTCCGAACAACTTTTACTTCTGAAAAGCCCTCATTAGCAATGCATACCTTAGCTAAGCACCACACTACCTCCAACAAAGCACAATCACTGCCTGCATGACACTCCGCTGCCACTTGTCCTGGGTTACATGCTACCCAACCCCCCCCCCCCCCCGCACGACGCAGTGTCCACAGCGCACACCAAAGTGTCCCTGCGCAGCCTTCAGCTGCACTCATGCCACACCACCCTCATGTCTATTTATAAGTGCGTCTGCCATGAGGAGGAACCGCAGGCACACACTGCAGAGGGTTGGCACGGCTAGGCAGCGACCCTCTTTAAAAGGGGCAGGGCAATAGCCCACAATGCTGTACAGAAGGAATGAGAAATATAATCCTGTGCCACCGCCATCAGGAGCTGCACACGTGGGCATAGCAATGGGGAACCTATGTGCCACACACTATTCATTCTGTCAAGGTGTCTGCATGCCCCAGTCAGACCGCGGTTTTTTATAGTCACAGGCAGGTACAACTCCGCAATGGGAATTCCGTGTGCACCCAAAGCATGGGTGGCTCCCTGGAACCCACCGGCTGTACATAAATGTATCCCATTGCAGTGCCCATCACAGCACTTTTACTTCTGAAAAGCCCTCATTAGCAATGCATACCTTAGCTAAGCACCACACTACCTCCAACAAAGCACAATCACTGCCTGCATGACACTCCGCTGCCACTTCTCCTGGGTTACATGCTGCCCAACCCCCCCCCCCCCGCACGACGCAGTGTCCACAGCGCACACCAAAGTGTCCCTGCGCAGCCTTCAGCTGCACTCATGCCACACCACCCTCATGTCTATTTATAAGTGCGTCTACCATGAGGAGGAACCGCAGGCACACACTGCAGAGGGTTGGCACGGCTAGGCAGCGACCCTCTTTAAAAGGGGCGGGGCAATAGCCCACAATGCTGTACAGAAGGAATGAGAAATATAATCCTGTGCCACCGCCATCAGGAGCTGCACACGTGGGCATAGCAATGGGGAACCTATGTGCCACACACTATTCATTCTGTCAAGGTGTCTGCATGCCCCAGTCAGACCGCGGTTTTTTTATAGTCACAGGCAGGTACAACTGCGCAATGGGAATTCCGTGTGCACCCAAAGCATGGGTGGCTCCCTGGAACCCACCGGCTGTACATAAATGTATCCCATTGCAGTGCCCATCACAGCTGAGGTAACGTCCGATTAAATGCAGGTGGGCTTCGGCCCACACTGCATGCCCCAGTCAGACTGGGGTTCTTTAGAAGTGGACACATGCAGTTACAACTCCCTGTGGACCCACAGCATGGGTAGCTCCCTGGAACCCACCGGCGGTACATAAATATATCCCATTGCAGTGCCCAGCACAGCTGATGTAACGTCAGCTTTAATGCAGGTGGGCAAAAAATTAATTGGATTACACTGTAGGCGAGGGCCCCAAAAAATTGGTGTACCAACAGTACTAATGTACCTCAGAAAAATTGCCCATGCCCAACCAAGAGGGCAGGTGAAACCCATTAATCGCTTTGGTTAATGTGGCTTAATTTGTAACTAGGCCTGGAGGCAGCCCAGTTAAAATAAAAATTGGTTCAGGTGCAAGTTTCAACGCTTTAATGAGCATTGAAACGTATAAAAATTGTTTACAAAAATTATATGGCTGAGCCTTGTGGGCCTAAGAAAAATTGCCCGTTCGGCGTGATTACGTGAGGTTTCAGGAGGAGGAGCAGGAGGAGGAGGATGAATATTATACACAGATTGATGAAGCTAAAAGGTCCACGTTTTTGATGGTGATAGAGAACAATGCTTCCATCCGGGGGTACAGCCTATGTATTGTTTAGGTATCGCTGCTGTCCGCTGGTGGAGAAGAGAAGTCTGGGGAAATCCAGGCTTTGTTCATCTTGATGAGTGTAAGCCTGTCGGCACTGTCGGTTGACAGGCGGGTACGCTTATCTGTGATGATTCCCCCAGCTGCACTAAACACCCTCTATGACAAGACGCTAGCCGCAGGACAAGCAAGCACCTCCAGGGCATACAGCGCAAGTTCAGGCCACGTGTCCAGCTTCGACACCCAGTAGTTGTAGGGGGCAGAGGCGTCACGGAGGACGGTCGTGCGAACGGCTACGTACTCCCTCACCATCCTTTTACAGTGCTCCCGCCGACTCAGCGGTGACACAGTCTTGCTGGGGAGCCAGAAAGCTGTCAAAGGCCTTAGAGAGTGTTCCCCTGCCTGTGCTGTACATGCTGCCTGATCTCTGCGCCTCCCCTGCTACCTGGCCCTAGGAACTGCGCCTTCGGCCACTAGCGCTGTCGGATGTGAATTTTACCATCAGTTTGTCCGCCAGGGTCCTGTGGTATAGCATCACTCTCGAACCCCTTTCCTCTTCGGGTATGAGAGTGGAAAGGTTCTCCTTATACTGTGGGTCGAGCAGTGTGTACACCCAGTAATCCGTAGTGGCCAGAATGCGTGTAACGCGAGGGTCACGAGAAAGGCATCCTAACATGAAGTCAGCCATGTGTGCCAGGGTACCTGTACGCAACACATGGCTGTCCTCACTAGGAAGATCACTTTCAGGATCCTCCTCCTCCTCCTCAGGCCATACACGCTGAAAGGATGACAGGCAAGCAGCATGGGTACCCTCAGCAGTGGGCCAAGCTGTCTCTTCCCCCTCCTCCTCATGCTCCTCCTCCTCCTCCTCCTCAATGCGCTGAGATATAGACAGGAGGGTGCTCTGACTATCCAGTGACATACTGTCTTCCCCCGCCTCCGTTTCCGAGCGCAAAGCGTCTGCCTTTATGCTTTGCAGGGAGCGCAGGGTGGCAGCGTCCGTGTGGGACTTGCGGAAATGTGCGCACCTTTCCGAGCAGGTCTGACAAGCGTGGGTAGCTTTTCAGAAAGCGCTGAACCACCAAATTAAAGACGTGGGCCAGGCATGGCACGTGCGTGAGGCTGCCGAGCTGCAGAGCTGCCACCAGGTTACGGCCGTTGTCACACACGACCATGCCCGGTTGGAGGCTCAGCAGCGCAAGCCAGCGGTCGGTCTGTTCTGTCAGACCCTGCAGCAGTTCGGTGGCCGTGTGCCTCTTCTCTCCTAAGCTGAGTAGTTTCAGCACGGCCTGCTGACGCTTGCCCACCGCTGTGCTGCCACGACGTGTGACACCGACTGCTGGCGA
The DNA here is from genome assembly GCF_035609145.1 of Eleutherodactylus coqui. Taxonomy (NCBI): domain Eukaryota; kingdom Metazoa; phylum Chordata; class Amphibia; order Anura; family Eleutherodactylidae; genus Eleutherodactylus; species Eleutherodactylus coqui. The sequence continues at coordinate 144,778,394 of NC_089843.1, read as the reverse complement.
CGTGCTGCTGCTGACACATCTTGATTGCGAGACAGAGGTTGCGTAGGAGGAGGAGGAGGAGGGTGGTTGATTTGAGGAAGCATACACCGCCGCAGATACCACCACCGAGCTGGGGCCCGCAATTCTGGGGGTGGGTAGGACGTGAGCGGTCCCAGGCTCTGACTCTGTCCCAGCCTCCACTAAATTCACCCAATGTGCCGTCAGGGAGATATAGTGGCCCTGCCCGCCTGTGCTTGTCCACGTGTCCGTTATTAAGTGGACCTTGCCAGTAACCGCGTTGGTGAGGGCGCGTACAATGTTGCGGGAGACATGGTCGTGCAGGGCTGGGATGGCACATCGGGAAAAGCAGTGGCGACTGGGAACTGAGTAGCGCAGGGCCGCCGCCGCCATCATACCTTTGAAAGCCTCCGTTTCCACAACCCTATACGGCAGCATCTCCAGGCTGATAAATTTGGCTATGTGCACGTTTAACACTTGAGCGTGCGGGTGCGTGGCGGCGTACTTGCGCTTGCGCTCCAACACTTGCGCTAGCGATGGCTGGACGGTGCGCTGAGAGACATTGCTGGATGGGGCCGAGCACAGCGGAGGTGAGGATGTGGGTGCAGGCCAGGAGACGGTAGTGCCTGTGTCCTGAGAGGGGGGTTGGATCTCAGTGGCAGGTTGGGGCACAGGGGGAGAGGCAGCAGTGCAAACCGGAGGCGGTGAACGGCCATCGTCCCACCTTGTGGGGTGCTTGGCCATCATATGTCTGCGCATGCTGGTGGTGGTGAGGCTGGTGGTGGTGGCTCCCTGGCTGATCTTGGAGCGACAAAGGTTGCACACCACTGTTCGTCGGTCGTCTGCACTCTCAGTGAAAAACTGCCAGACCTTTGAGCACCTCGGCCTCTGCAGGATGGCATGGCGCGAGGGGGCGCTTTGGGAAACAGTTGGTGGATTATTCTGTCTGGCCCTGCCTCTACCCCTGGCCACCGCACTGCCTCTTCCAACCTGCCCTGCTGCTGCACTTGCCTCCCCTCTGAAGACCTGTCCTCCGTAGGCGTAGCAAACCAGGTGGGGTCAGTCACCTCATCGTCCTGCAGCTCTTCCTCCGAATCCTCTGTGCGCTCCTCTCTCGGACTTACTCCAATTACTACTACCTGAGTGATAGACAACTGTGTCTCATCGTCATCGTCCTCCTCACCCACTGAAAGCTCTTGAGACAGTTGCCGGAAGTCCCCAGCCTCATCCCCCGGACCCCGGGAACTTTCCAAAGGTTGGGCATCGGTCACGACAAACTCCTCCAGTGGGAGAGGATTCGGAACCATTGCTGCCCATTCTGGGCAGGGGCCCGAGAACGGTTCCTGGGACTCTGCCTGCTCCTCAGAATGTGTCATTGTAATGGAGTGAGGAGGCTGGGAGGAAAGAGGAGCAGCAGCCAGAGGATTTAGAGTTGCAGCAGTGGACGGCGCAGAATTCTGGGTGGTCGATAGATTGCTGGATGCACTTTCTGCCATCCACGACAGGACCTGCTCACACTGCTCATTTTCTAATAAAGGTCTACCGCGTGGACCCATTAATTGTGAGATGAATGTGGGGACGCCAGAAACGTGCCTCTCTCCTAATCCCGCAGCAGTCGGCTGCGATACACCTGGATCAGGAGCTCGGCCTGTGCCCACACCCTGACTTGGGCCTCCGCGTCCTCGCCCACGTCCACGTCCTCTAGGCCTACCCCTACCCCTCAGCATGCTGTATTACCAGTAGTGCAGAAACGCTGTAATTAAATGTGCCGCTTATTGGCCTGTGGTTGGAGGCTGACTTCCCTTACGGAACGCACAGCAGAGCCAGGAAACAATTTTGCGCACGCCTGTAGTGAGACGTAGGTGCGTATGACTGAGCAAGTGGAATTCACATCGCAGAAGCAGTCAAGTGGCCAAAGGCCAGTAGTAGGCCTTAAGTATTTTGCTTCTATTTTTTTTAAATGCTGAGCTGATACAGCAGACAGATACTGTAGGCAGCGTATAATATTATGTATACTCTTTCCCTCTGGCGGGATAACAGCGCTGATGTAACAGAGACAGCAGATCCAGGAAACAATTTTGCGCAAGCCTGCTGTAATGCTTAGCTGCGTATTAATTAGGACTACTACCCCCAGCAGATACATACTGTAGGCAGCGTATAATATTATGTATACTCTTTCCCTCTGGCGGGATGACGGCGATCATGTAACAGAGACAGCAGATCCAGGAAACAATTTTGCGCAAGCCTGCTGTAACGCTTAGCTGCGTATTAATTAGGACTACTACCCCCAGCAGATAGATACTGTAGGCAGCGTATAATATTATGTATACTCTTTCCCTCTGGCGGGATGACAGCGCTGATGTAACAGAGACAGCAGATCCAGGAAACAATTTTGCGCAAGCCTGCTGTAACGCTTAGCTGCGTATTAATTAGGACTACTACCCCCAGCAGATAGATGCTGTAGGCAGCGTATAATATTATGTATACTCTTTCCCTCTGGCGGGATGACGGCGATCATGTAACAGAGACAGCAGATCCAGGAAACAATTTTGAGCAAGCCTGCTGTAACGTTTAGCTGCGTATTAATTAGGACTACTACCCCCAGCAGACACGCAGTAAACTGAAGACGGTCACAGGCAGCCCAAATATAGTATTTTTCCCCAATCTTTTGGAAAAAGCCCACTGCCTATATAGCCTGAATATCTCTTTCCCTGCCTCACCAGTACTGGCCCTATACTCTGTACAATGACTGCAGACTGCGGACGCAATGCTCTGCACACCCGATATACAAAAAAAAAAATTGTGCAACACTGCTAAAAGCAGCCTCAACAGTACTGCACACGGTCAGATGTGGCCCTAAGAAAGACCGTTGGGGTTCTTGAAGCCTAAAATAACTCCTAACGCTCTCCCTATAGCAGCTCCGGCACCAGCAGCACTTTCCCTGATCTCTGTCAGAATGCATCTGTGGCGAGCCGCAGGAGGGGCCGATTTATATACTCGGGTGACACCTGATCTCGCCAGCCACTCACTGCAGGGGGGTGGTATAGGGCTTGAACGTCGCAGGGGGAAATTGTAATGCCTTCCCTGTCTTTCTATTGGCCAGAAAAGCGCGCTAACGTCTCAGAGATGAAAGTGAAAGTAACCGGAACACCGCGTGGTACTCGCCTCTAGTAACGAGCATCTCGAACACGCTAATACTCAAACGAGTATCAAGCTCGGACGAGTATGTTCGCTCATCTCTACGGGTAAGTATCATTTCGCGATGTGGAGGATCAGGCAGGTGGTAGAGCTTGACTACTGGCTGGGAGCTCAATAATCATGCACGGAGGACATAGCAGGGCCAGTCTTTTATTTATTTATTTTTTAAAAATCAATCTTTATTGAAAATTTTTCGAATATCAGTACAAATATAGTGTTACGGGGCATTAGGCTAAAAATAAGTGCATAGTGCTAAAGATGCACCTTGGGGTAATAAACTGATACAGATTGGACATCAGAAATCCGCTAATAACTCAGGATATGGTCTGAGAAGGCCAAACAATGCAGGTAATTGTGACTACTCGGCTGTATACAAAATAATTACCCAACATAGAAGAAATGTCAAGAACTAAATTGGAAAAAATAAAACTGGAGAAAATAAAACTGTAGTAAATAAAAGGAAATTAAAATAAAATAAAAACTGAAGAAAATAAAATAAAATAAGACAGGGGGAGACTTCCGGAAAAGGAAAGAAGACATAGAGGAGGGTGAGGGGAGGGAGGGTGAGGGCGGGTTACATGCTCACAACCTGGTTTGGTGAAAAGGAAAACTCTGTATTCCGAGAATAGGCTTAGTCTCACACCATACAACGCACGTGCATCAACCTTGCCACTCAGAGATCTTTCCTCAGAGTCCGCCAAGGGTCCCAAATTTGCAATAATTCTTCTGTGTACCCCTTGACCAACTGGTGAGCTCTTCCAGGTTGTATACCTGATCCACCTTCTCAATCCATTGCTCCCGTGTAGGGGGAGATTTTTGTGGCCACAAGCATGGGATCAGTACCTTTTCTGCATCAATTAAGAATGCAACCAATTTATGTCTCAATGGGTGAAACTGAGTTGAAGGTTTCCAAAGAAACACCATTTCAGGATTGATTTTCATGTCACATCTCGCCAAAAGGGGACTATCGACGGACACTCCCACCATATATGAAGGAATGAGCCTACATCTCTATTGCATCTCCAACATCTATTGTGCGGAGCGAGTTTATAATCAAAAAGCCATTGAGGGGTCTTAGACCACCTCAAAAGACATTTATAGTGGCTTTCCTGGGACAAGATACAGGGAGAGTGTCCGAATGCAGTCTTCAGGATTAGTTTGGTATCTTTTACCGAGAGTGAGGTATGTAGCTCCTTTTCCTAGGAAGTGAGGAATGCGGGTTTAGAATCAACTGGTGGGGTGACACAGTTTTTCCGAAGAAATGCAATTTTCCTACAACTCGATTTCCTCTCAGCTATGATTTTCTCGAAAGGGGTGAGGGGTCTGGTAGATTTATGGAGTTTCAAAAACTTCCCAAACATCCTAGTTATATGTGCCTTCTGTATTAAGGAGAGGGTTTGGTTGGGCAAAAAAGCTTGTAGTATTTCTTCAGGATTCAAATGTGCTAAATTTCGTAGGTCTTTGATCAGGAATCCCTCAAATTGCCTCCACAGAGTAGCTGTACAAGGGTCCCCCACGTTTCCAAAGAGTCTGGTGATTACACCGAGGGGAGTAGCTGGGGAAGGCTCAGGGGCAAGGAAGACTCTTAAGGTATTCCAGATCTTGCAGGGACCTCGAAGCAGGGAATTAAAATCCTTTGATCTGTATTTAGATTTCATAGGGAACCAAAGATCCCCTACCAGGAACACACCATGTGAACCCCTCGCCAAAAAATGAAGAAGTTTGTCCCTTACCAGAGCAAGCAACTCCAACCAGTAACTAAGTTGGGAGGCCATATAGAAGTCATGCTTGCACTGCAGGTCAATCCCTCCCTCAGATCTCCTACTCATCATTAAACTGAAAGCTAATATAGGTCTCTTCTGTCTCCAAACGTAACCAGTAAAAATTGCGCGGAGGCTTTTGAAGAAGCTCCCGAGGAGCAAGATAGGCGCCATACGCATTTTATAGAGAATTATTGGGAAAATGTAAGATTTTAGGATATTTTTCCTTCCAAACCACGAAATAATTGGAAGGTCGTATGACCTCAACAGATTTTTAACCTTTGTCATAAGGGGTTGGAAAAAAAGGTTATCTGGCTTTTTCGTTCGTTTGACCCCTAGGTAGTCAATTGAGGTTTCTGACCATGCAAAAGGAGAGTTAGCTTTCATTATCCTGCAACATCCCACGGGTGTAGAGACATTCAAAATAGTAGATTTTCCGAAATTTATTTTGTAGTTAGAGAAGGAGCCAAAATGATCCAAAAGGGAGGTAAGCTTTGGAAGGCTTTTTTTCAGGATCTGTGACTAAGTAAACAATGTCATCCACTAAAGCAGCCGTAGAAAGTGATCTCTCTCCAAAGTTTAAAGGGGTTCTGTCACTAAAAAAGAAAAATGCTATACTTATCTATTCCTCCCCCATCAGTCTACTTACCAGATCTTCACCTCCCTTATATTCTTCTGTCTCCTGCTGTCCGGGGGCTCACTTTAGCTCCAGCTGCCTGATTCTTCTCCTTCCTGTGAGGTTAAGTACATTAGGTTGGCAGTCTGCCAATGTACATTATGTCACAGCTCACAGGCCAGCAGGAGGACTGCCTATCTTCTTCAAGGATTGCTCATGCGAGCTGTCTCTGAAATAGATTACAATGCCTTCCTAGGCAGTGAAGCTACAGCACAGGGATGTGACCTTCACTGACCCAGCAGGAAGGAGTTTGTGATAAAGCAGCCTTCATAACAAGCCAGTCCCAGCCTGCAGTGAGCTGATCTGGGGCACTGGAGAAGCTCAACCAGGAGAAGATGCGATAAGGAGACAGACAGGGAAGGAATAGGTAAGTTTAGATAATTTTTTTAAATGACAAAACCCCTTTAAGGCCGGAATATCCGGATCTTGTCTGACCTTTTGGAGTAGGGGCTCCAGGGCGAGAATAAACAGAGAAGGGAAAAGAGGGCAACCCTAGTGAGTTCCGTTCCGTATGTCAAAAAGGGGGGGGGGGCAGTATGTCATTAACCTTTAATCTGGCGTATGGATTAGAGTACAGAGAGAAAATTGTAGAGATAAATTCCCTGGGGATATTAAACTGCATGACAACCTCTTTCAAGTACTGCCAGTCCACCCTATCGAAGGCTTTTTCTGCATCTGTACTTAAAAGGGCTAGGGGAATATTGTGTGTCTGTGCGCAGCGCATGGCATGAAGCAAACACAGGCTGTTGTCCCTCCCCTCTCTCCCCTTTACAAAACCAGATTGCTCACTATCAATTAGATTTGGGATGTAAATCCTGTAGCTGTTAGACAGTAAAGCACTTACTATTAGCTGCAGAAACATTTTTGTGTGTCTCTGCTTCTCTTTCACTAGGCTTCTTCCTCCTCCCCCAACTCTGCTCCATTTCTATGGGCATCACATAATCTGATTTGTCAGTGACACAGCCCACAAATTTTACATAGTTGCCTAAATTATTTTGAGTATTTACAGTAAATATGAAGATTATTTATATATAATGAATAAATGCATGTTTTGTTCATGTAACTTACAGTTAAAACGGAGTTAAGCATATTTCCCAACCTTTCTGCTGGTCAAGAAGAAACACTTGGCTTTTCATGTGTTCTCTGCATGCTTCCCTGCAAACATTCACAACAATAGTAGCACGAGAATATCTGGCTAGACACATTACAAATGTGCCCAGAGGATACAATATTTTGTGGTGAATAACACTTTTTGAGATGTTTTCTTGAACTCACTTGAACTTGCTTATTCCCCATCCTTCTCTTAAATGGGACATTTGACTACATTTTACCTTACCAGGTGTATGAATGATGGAAATACTTTTTTGTGTAATCTGGATAAGTTATAAAATTATGTAGCTCTTATACCTGGGTTTTAAAAGTAGAACAATTTCGCTATATAGAAAGCGATGTATTTAAGCATATAACACAGCCACTCCAGTAGTGTTATACAAAAGCAGGTAGTGCCTAAATTAGAGAACAAAGACAGAAGTCATGAACTTCTCCTTCACAACCTATACAAACTACAGCACATTGTATGAGTTATTCCTGGAGTGTTCCTTTAATATAACAATCCCCTTATGACACAAACACTGTTATCAAGCAGTAGAAATAATCTAGGAAGAGTTCTTCAAAACATTCATCTCCTAAAATCATTGTTGCTTCATTCAAGAATAATCAAATAGTTACTAGTGATCAGTGATTAGTGAAATAATCAGTTCTGGTCAGGATCGGACCGACTTCTTCAAAATGACTGTGATTTGGAACAACCAATTCCTACTCCCATTAAAGTCAATGGGAGTAAAAATCGGGTTCACTAATTTGACCTCCAGAAGGTCTCTAATGTATTGAAATTCCCCCAAATTGCATGAAAATACATCCACACATCTGGGGAACATTATACTCCTCCCCAAAATTGGTAAAAATAGTTTACAGTTGTGTGGGGATCAATCATAGGACAGGGATGTCACTGAAAAGGGTCTCCTAGATCAAAAATGAAACCAAGGGAGACAGCATAAATGTTGCAAAGGACAAATTCTACCAGGTGAACACAATACCCCAGTATGGGCCTTCTCCAAGGAACAACTGTAGAGCTACCAAATATTATGCTAAGCAAGACAGCTGGTGTGGTGCTTGTATGAATGGCAATATCATAAATTTTGCAAAGGACAAATTCTACCACTGAACATAACACTCAACCACAGGCTTTCGCCAAGGAATAGCTGTAGACCTACCAAAAATGACACTAAGCAAGACTGGAGGTGTGCTGCTTGTTTTAAAAGCCATATTACCGTATTTTTCATTGCGGTGTGGTGGGGGGTGGGGTAGCATGGTAGAAGTAGGAGGAGGACAGTAGCAGCACCACCAGCAGCAATAGCACCTTAAGGGCACAGTGCAGTCTTTGATATAAAGCTATGCCCAGTCATATGTGAATAAAAATTACCAGGGTGCTAACTAATCAATGGAATCTACCACTGGGGTGCAAAAGTTGGGTGACGTCCACGCCCGTTTCATTTTTATAAATGTCAGATGATTTACATTTTCTGAGGACAGGCGGATGCGTCTGTCAGTTATCACAACCCCAGCTGTGCTGAACACCCTTTCATATAGCACACTGTCTAAAGCTTGATGGGTGGTCTCTCACTATCCAAGGCAGAAACCTACTGCACACTGATGAGGGGCAGTCACCCCGAAACAGCTGTCTGTGCATGCTAATTCTGGCTTTGGCTCACAATTGCCAGTCATTGTTATAAGGCTTGTTTAAAAAGTCTGACATTGACTTGCATGAATGCTGCCTTTCGATAGGTGGCGCTACAGAGGTATTGTTCCGTCTTTCCATTTGCATATTTCCCAGAGGAGCATGAATGGCCTTATAAGTCTCCTGACACACCTTCTAAGTGCTCTCCTTAAGGAGAAATTATACCTCTCCTGACACATGCGATTTCAAAGAATGTCCAGGTTGCACAAGTCCTGTGAGGAGACCTAGCTGTGGGCCTGATTTTCCTGCTGCTGCAAATAGTAGTAGCTAATGGCAATGTTATGGTCATTTTGTTTTTCTGCAACGCCCTACTCCCTGTCTTGGTAGGGTGCTGCCCTGCAACATCCGTCTCTTCCTCCTTTCTCTGTGAGTTTCTATGATGACTCTCCTTACTTTTCCATGTTAGGTCAAGTACATCATCTTCTTCTACCTCCTCTTCCTCTTCGTCATGCTTCTCCTCGTGAGTGGACTCTATGTCACAGTGAGCACTGGGAGCTGGCACTTCTTTTTTCACATCCACCTGAGTTCACATTGCCTGTGGAGGTCTGCCCATGTACACTGACTCAGCCTCATCTTTGGAGGTAAAAAAGGATTAGGCATTAATGCATTCAATGTCTTGGTCTTTTTCCTTTGGTTGTTTGGACTGCCTGGTTAACATCCATGACAATGAATGAATAAGCAGCTCCACAGACTGATCCATTGGACTGCTTCGCGGTGTGCAGGTGATTTGGCATGGAGTGAAGTAGAGAGGGAATGCTCATGACCAACTGGTGCAAACTGACTCATGTGTGCCTGTGACCGGTAGGAAGAGGAGGTGGTGATAGTTGAGGCATGCTGTGCCATCCACCTTACGACCTCTTCTGCGTATTGCACATGTAGCACACGGGCAGAACAATTTCTAAGAAATGGCAGTGGAATTGCCTCGCCTCCCGCAGAACATGGAGCTGTTGCTTTAGTGGGAGCCGCTTGAAGTGCCAACTTGGCCCATCTTTTACCACTAACACCACTACCACTATGACACGTCCCCTAGCCCTTTATTTCTTCATGTCTTTTTTATTTAGTTCTTTTTTTGTTGACTTTACTTTTGAGTTTAGTTTTATATAACTTTTAGCTAACTTTGCAGCTTGCAGAAAAGCATAGGTAGCTGCATAAGGCCTGCAAATAATTAGCAATGGCTAGGCTCGCGACTTTGAACGATGTCTGAGGCCACTAATAAGCACTATGTCTTTTGCTGTTTCCCTGTTTGGGTTTCTTTTTTATTTTATATTTACCAAAATACACTGCCACCTACTATATCAAATTACCCGGACAGCGCGATATGTGAGATCACAAGGCCACAGAGTTTATATTTAGAGATGAGCGAGCATACTTGTTTCGGGTGTTTTTGCACTCGAGCACCGCTTTTTCCGAGTAAATGACTACTCGGACAAAAAGATTCGGGGGGCGCCGGGGGTGAGCGGGGGGTTGCAGAGGGGAGTGGGGGGGAGCTCCCCCCTGTTCCCCACTGCTACCCCCACTCCACCACGCCGCCCCCCGGCGCCCCCCGAATCTTTTCATCCGAGTAGTCAGTTACTCGGAAAAAGCGGTGCTCGAGTGCAAAAACACCCGAACCGAGTATGCTCGCTCATCTCTATTTATATTGTATATTCTGAACTGTCCGTGTTTTGCGGAGCTTCAGTTACCCCCCTTCGCTCGAAAGTTAACTGCGTTATCCTTGCAAATAATGTATTGTCCAGACTTGTGACTTTGAACTATGTCACACACAACACAGACTATGTCTTTTTGCTGTTTCCCTGTTTTTTTGTTTTTTTAATTCCTGAAACCCACCAGCACCTAATAGGCCACAATTCATGGCCGCATGTCATGTAAGGACAGAAGGCCAGAGAGTATATATTTTATATTCTGAACTGTCCCTGTTTTGTAACTTAGTTTCCCTCGCCCCACAAAATGCCTGCAATTAATGTATTGTCCGGATTCACAACTTTGAGCAACGTCTGAGTCCGCTGACATACACTATGTGTATTTGCTGTTTCCCTATGTGGTATTTTTTTATATTCAGAAAAAAACACAGACACCTACTGTGCCCAAGGTGGTACGATATGCGAGAACAGAAGGCCAGAGAGTATATATTGTAGATTCTGAACTGCTCCTGTTTTGTACAGTGTCTTACTTCCCTTTACCCCACAAGTAACTGCGTAATGCCTGCAAATAATTTATAGTGGCCAGATTCACGACTTTGAACAATGTCTGAGGCCACAAGCAGAGAACTGAAATATTTCCCACGACAAAGTGTAGTTTGGCTGTTTGCTCTGCTGCTATCTATGCTGCCATCAGCAGAAATTTACTCTCTGCAGACCCTGTCCCCAAGTATAGAGCATATTTTGCGTAGACGTATAACGTTCATGTAGCGTCTTTCTCTGGTCCTTCCGATACAACCCACTTTATCTATTGTGCTGGTATACAATTTTTCACACCTGCAGCAATATATCCTCTGCAGAATATATCTCCCTAAGGGCATTCCGTATAGGCATATATAGCTTGACTCTCCTGTACTCAGATGTAAAATGGCTGCTGGTAATACAGTGATTATGTTATATATGACTAGGTCATGTGATGCAGGTGTTCAATGAAACTTCCTCCCATATGCAAGACGCATATACAGTACATTTGCAAAAAAAAACTCTACTTTGTATTATTTTATTCTAACAAAATGTCTAAACATTTTTTTAGGCCTTCAACTGTTCTGCTATGACATCTCCTGAGGTCGTCCCTTGCACAGATTCATTGGTAGGTAAGTTAAAGTCCCCTAGTGCAAGCACCTAGTCATGACTGACTCCTCGGGGGTCGTCACATCATGACATTTTCTTGGTAGACTGTTTTAAAGCCTGAACCTTGCAGGGATTGAACCCGCAACCTTCAGGTCGTGAGCGAGAGCTTAGGACTGCATTTCTGCTGCCTTAACACTGTGCACCACTTATTCATAATCTTAATTAAAGAAGACTTGCCACTTCAATAGACTAAACCTTTTCTCCAGACGGAAGGAGTTCTCTAGTAACCAGTATATCTATTTTTACTGAGTGTTGGTGCATTTCATGAGCATTGCCAATTTATGTGACCCAATTTTAACTTAGGCGTTACCGTTCCCTTAAAATTTGGACCAGGACGTAACATATAATTAAAACCTTTTGTCTAATCCAAATAGGTGGGATGATGAAGGTTTGGCAAGGAAAAGATTATCTATTGATATACAGTAGGTTGCTAATATATTTTTGGCAAAACTTGTGTAAAGGTATCACACATAATATTAAGCAAGTTTCCTTTTGAAGCTTGTAACTAGCTTCCAAGTGTAATAGAAAAATAGGAAACAATATATTGTAAATTAATGACTTTTTGCCCTGTGGTGATAGCAGAGATTGGATTTAGGCCAAAACATTCATTTTGAAGAATCTTTAGCCTGGTAGTGTTGATTTGAGGAGTTTCGGTGGATTGTTTCTACATGTCTACAAGTATATTTAGTTAGATCTAAGGAAGGTGAACAGTGTAAGATGATCTCTCTTAAAATTAACCTTCTGATTCTGCTTTGATTACCCTGAAGCTTTTATGAAAAAAAGTGTGTTATGAGTAGAGATGAGCGAACGTACTCATCCGAGCTTGATACTCGTTCGAGTATTAGCGTGTTCGAGATGCTCGTTACTCGAGACGAGTACCACGCGATGTTCGAGTTACTTTCACTTTCATCTCTGAGACGTTAGCGCGCTTTTCCTGGCCAATAGAAAGACAGGGAAGGCATTACAACTTCCCCCTGCGACGTTCAAGCCCTATACCACCCCCCTGCAGTGAGTGGCTGGCGAGATCAGGTGTCACCCGAGTATATAAGTCGGCCCCTCCTGCGGCTCGCCACAGATGCATTCTGACAGAGATCAGGGAAAGTGCTGCTGGTGCCGGAGCTGCTATAGGGAGAGCGTTAGGAGTTATTTTAGGCTTCAAGAACCCCAACGGTCCTTCTTAGGGCCACATCTGACCGTGTGCAGTACTGTTGAGGCTGCTTTTAGCAGTGTTGCACAATTTTTTTTTTGTATATCGGGCGTGCAGAGCATTGCGTCCGCAGTCTGCAGTCATTGTACAGAGTATAGGGCCAGTACTGGTGAGGCAGGGAAAGAGATATTCAGGCTATATAGGCAGTGGGCTTTTTCCAAAAAATTGGGGAAAAATACTATATTTGGGCTGCCTGTTACCGTCTTCAGTTTACTGCATGTCTGCTGGGGGTAGTAGTCCTAATTAATACGCAGCTAAGCGTTACAGCAGGCTTGCGCAAAATTGTTTCCTGGATCTGCTGTCTCTGTTACATGATTGCCGTCATCCCGCCAGAGGGAAAGAGTAAACATAATATTGGCCACTTGACTGCTTCTGCGCTGTGAATTCCACTAGCTCAGTCATACGCACCTACGTCTCACTACAGGCGTGTGCAAAATTGTTTCCTGGCTCTGCTGTGCATTCCGTAAGGGAAGTCAGCCTCCAACCACAGGCCATTAGCGGCACATTTAATTACAGCGTTCTGTTTCTGTACTACTGGTAATACAGCATGCTGAGGGGTAGGGGTAGGCCTAGAGGACGTGGACGCGGGCGAGGATGCGGAGGCCCAAGTGAGGGTGTGGGCACAGGCCGAGCTCCTGATCCAGGTGTATCGCAGCCGACTGCTGCGGGATTAGGAGAGAGGCACGTTTCTGGTGTCCCCACATTCATCTCACAATTAATGGGTCCACGCGGGAGACCTTTATTAGAAAATGAGCAGTGTGGGCAGGTTCTGTCGTGGATGGCAGAAAGTGCATCCAGCAATCTATTGACCACCCAGAGTTCTGCGCCGTCCACTGCTGCAACTCTGAATCCTCTGGCTGCTGCTCCTCCTTCCTCCCAGCCTCCTCACTCCATTACAATGACACATTCTGAGGAGCAGGCAGACTCCCAGGAACTGTTCTCGGGCCCCTGCCCAGAATGGGCAGCAATGGTTCCAAATTCTCTCCCACTGGAGGAGTTTGTCGTGACCCATGCCCAACCTTTGGAAAGTTCCAGGGGTCCAGGGGATGAGGCTGGGGACTTCCGGCAACTGTCTCAAGAGCTTTCAGTGGGTGAGGAGGACGATGACGATGAGACACAGTTGACTATCACTCAGGTAGTAGTAATTGGAGTAAGTCCGAGGGAGGAGCGCACAGAGGATTCGGAGGAAGAGCAGCAGGACGATGAGGTGACTGACCCCACCTGGTTTGCTACGCCTACTGAGGACAGGTCTTCAGAGGGGGAGGCAAGTGCAGCAGCAGGGCAGGTTGGAAGAGGCAGTGCGGTGTCCAGGGGTAGAGGCAGGGCCAGACCGAATAATCCACCAACTGTTACCCAAAGCGCCCCCTCGCGCCATGCCACCCTGCAGAGGCCGAGGTGCTCAAAGGTCAGGCAGTTTTTCACTGAGAGTGCAGACGACCGACGAACAGTGGTGTGCAACCTTTGTCGCGCCAAGATCAGCCGGGGAGCCACCACCACCAGCATGCGCAGACATATGATGGCCAAGCACCCCACAAGGTGGGACGAAGGCCGTTCACCGCCTCCGGTTTGCACCGCTGCCTCTCCCCCTGTGCCCCAACCTGCCACTGAGATCCAACCCCCCTCTCAGGACACAGGCACTACTGTCTCCTGGCCTGCACCCACACCCTCACCTCCGCTGTGCTCGGCCCCATCCACCAATGTCTCTCAGCGCACCGTCCAGCCGTCGCTAGCGCAAGTGTTGGAGCGCAAGTGCAAGTACGCCGCCACGCACCCGCACGCTCAAGCGTTAAACGTGCACATAGCCAAATTTATCAGCCTGGAGATGCTGCCGTATAGGGTTGTGGAAACGGAGGCTTTCAAAGGTATGATGGCGGCGGTGGCCCCGCGCTACTCAGTTCCCAGTCGCCACTACTTTTCTCGATGTGCCGTCCCAGCCCTGCACGACCACGTCTCCCGCAACATTGTACGCGCCCTCACCAACGCGGTTACTGGCAAGGTCCACTTAACAACGGACACGTGGACAAGCACGGGCGGGCAGGGCCACTATATCTCCCTGACGACACATTGGGTGAATTTAGTGGAGGCTGCGAGAGAGTCAGAGCCTGGGACCGCTCACGTCCTACCCACCCCCAGAATTGCGGGCCCCAGCTCGGTGGTGGTATCTGCGGCGGTGTATGCTTCCTCCACTAAACCACCCTCCTCCTCCTCCTACGCAACCTCTGTCTCGCAATCAAGATGTGTCAGCAGCAGAACGTCGCCAGCAGTCGGTGTCGCGCGGCGTGGCAGCACAGCGGTGGGCAAGCGTCAGCAGGCCGTGCTGAAACTACTCAGCTTAGGAGAGAAGAGGCACACGGCCCACGAACTGCTGCAGGGTCTGACAGAGCAGACCGACCGCTGGCTTGCGCCGCAGAGCCTCCAACCAGGCATGGTCGTGTGTGACAACGGCCGTAACCTGGTGGCGGCTCTGCAGCTCGGCAGCCTCCCGCACATGCCATGCCTGGCCCACGTCTTTAATTTGGTGGTTCAGCGCTTTCTGAAAAGCTACCCACGCTCGTCAGACCTGCTCGGAAAGGTGCGCCGGCTCTGCACACATTTCCGCAAGTCCCACACGGACGCTGCCACCCTGCGCACCCTGCAACATCGGTTTCATCTGCCAGTGCACCGACTGCTGTGCGACGTGCCCACACGGTGGAACTCTACGCTCCACATGTTGGCCAGGCTCTATGAGCAGCATAGAGCTATAGTGGAATACCAACTCCAACATGGGCGGCGCAGTGGGAGGCAGCCTCCTCAGTTCTGTACAGAAGAGTGGGCCTGGTTGGCAGACATCTGCCAGGTCCTTGGAAACTTTGAGGAGTCTACCCAGATGGTGAGCGGCGATGCTGCAATCATTAGCGTCACCATTCCTCTGCTATGCCTCTTGAGAAGTTCCCTGCAAAGCATTAAGGCAGACGCTTTGCGCTCAGAAATAGAGGCGGGGGAAGACAGTATGTCGCTGGATAGTCAGAGCACCCTCCTGTCTATATCTCAGCGCGTTGAGGAGGAGGAGGAGGAGGAGGGGGAGGAGGATGAGGGGGAAGAGACAGCTTGGCCCACTGCTGAGGGTACCCATGCTGCTTGCCTGTCATCCTTTCAGCGTGTATGGCCTGAGGAGGAGGAGGATCCTGAAAGTGATCTTCCTAGTGAGGACAGCCATGTGTTGTGTACAGGTACCCTGGCACACATGGCTGACTTCATGTTAGGATGCCTTTCTCATGACCCTCGCGTTACATGCATTCTGGCCACTACGGATTACTGGGTGTACACACTGCTCGACCCACGGTATAAGGAAAACCTTTCCACTCTCATACCCGAAGAGGAAGGGGTTCGAGAGTGATGCTATACCACAGGACCATGGCGGACAAACTGATGGTAAAATTCCCACCCGACAGCGCTAGTGGCCGAAGGCGCAGTTCCGAGGGCCAGGTAGCAGGGGAGGCGCAGAGATCAGGCAGCATGTACAGCACAGGCAGGGGAACACTCTCTAAGGCCTTTGACAGCTTTCTGGCTCCCCAGCAAGACTGTGTCACCGCTCCCCAGTCAAGGCTGAGTCGGCGGGAGCACTGTAAAAGGATGGTGAGGGAGTACGTAGCCGATCGCACGACCGTCCTCCGTGACGCCTCTGCCCCCTACAACTACTGGGTGTCGAAGCTGGAGATGCTTGCTTGTCCTGCGGCTAGCGTCTTGTCAGAGAGGGTGTTTAGTGCGGCTGGGGGAATCATCACAGATAAGCGTACCCGCCTGTCAACCGACAGTCACGACAGGCTTACACTCATCAAGATGAACAAAGCCTGGATTTCCCCAGACTTCTCTTCTCCACCAGCAGACAGCAGCGATACCTAAACAATACGTAGGCTGCACCCGCGGATGGAAGCATTGTTCTCTATCACCATCAAAAACGTGGACCTTTTAGCTTCATCAATCTGTGTATAATATTCATCCTCCTCCTCCTGCTCCTCCTCCTGAAACCTGACGTAATCACGCCGAACGGGCAATTTTTCTTAGGCCCACAAGGCTCAGTCATATAATTTTTGTAAACAATTTTTATACGTTTCAATGCTCATTAAAGCGTTGAAACTTGCACCTGAACCAATTTTTATTTTAACTGGGCTGCTTCCAGGCCTAGTTACAAATTAAGCCACATTAACCAAAGCGATTAATGGGTTGCACCTACCCTCTTGTTTGGGCATGGGCAATTTTTCTGACGTACATTAGTACTGTTGGTACACCAATTTTTTGGGGCCCTTGCCTACAGTGTAATCCAATAAATTTTTTGCCCACCTGCATTAAAGCTGACGTTACATCAGCTGTGCTGGGCACTGCAATGGGATATATTTATGTACCGCCGGTGGGTTCCAGGGAGCCACCCATGCTGTGGGTCCACAGGGAGTTGTAACTGCATGTGTCCACTTCTAAAGAACCCCAGTCTGACTGGGGCATGCAGTGTGGGCCGAAGCCCACCTGCATTTAATCGGACGTTACCTCAGCTGTGATGGGCACTGCAATGGGATACATTTATGTACAGCCGGTGGGCTCCAGGGAGCCACCCATGCTGTGGGTGCACACGGAATTCCCATTGCAGAGTTGTACCTGCCTGTGACTATTTATAAAAAACCGCGGTCTGACTGGGGCATGCAGACACCTTAACAGAATGAATAGTGTGTGGCACATAGGTTCCCCATTGCTATGCCCACGTGTGCAGCTCCTGATGGCGGTGGCACAGGATTATATTTCTCATTGCTTCTGTACAGCATTGTGGGCTATCGCCCCGCCCCTTTTAAAGAGGGTCGCTGCCTAGCCGTGCCAACCCTCTGCAGTGTGTGCCTGCGGTTCCTCCTCATGGCAGACGCACTTATAAATAGACATGAGGGTGGTGTGGCATGAGTGCAGCTGAAGGCTGCGCAGGGACACTTTGGTGTGCTCTGTGGACACTGCGTCGTGCGGGGGGGGGGGAGGGGGGTTGGGCAGCATGTAACCCAGGAGAAGTGGCAGCGAAGTGTCATGCAGGCAGTGATTGTGCTTTGTTTGAGGTAGTGTGGTGCTTAGCTAAGGTATGCATTGCTAATGAGGGCTTTTCAGAAGTAAAAGTTGTTGGGAGGGGGGGGGGCCCACTCTTGCCGCTATTGTGGCTTAATAGTGGGACTGGGAACTTGAGATGCAGCCCAACATGTAGCCCCTCGCCTGCCCTATCCGTTGCTGTGTCGTTCCCATCACTTTCTTGAATTGCCCCGATTTTCACAAACGAAAACCTTAGCGAGCATCGGCGATATACAAAAATGCTCAGGTCGCCCGTTGACTTCAATGGGGTTCGTTACTCGAAACGAACCCTCGAGCATCGCGAAAATTTCGTCCCGAGTAATGAGCACCCGAGCATTTTGGTGCTCGCTCATCTCTAGTTATGAGTAATGAATGTGAGTTTCAATAAAGAGAGGGATGCCAGGGTTGTAGCATATAGAGGTAGCAGTAGTATATGCTCTATAAGTTTTATTACGGAAGTAATTTGTCTTTTCAACATTTTTTTACAATGTCCAATTGTAAACTACTGAATATGATTGCCGTATTATCTCAAAGACTGTCTATTTCCCTATCCCAGAGGCAGACATACCATATATTCAAACTGCGTAGCTGAACAGGGGTCCAATAAGTAAAGGCAGGGATGCCCCATCTATGAGACGAGTTGAGCACTCTGCTTCAGGCAACGCCTCTTCCTAGAAGCAAGGGGCAGTAAATCTGTTGCCTGCATACAACACCATACTGGGAATTTTCCCGTTTTGCCAAATTCCTGGCGGTCTGTGCTACTACATGAGATCAGTGAGCTGCCCACATCGCCTGCTGATCCTTTAGCCGAATTTGAAGTGAATTATATCTGCGCCTTTAACGTGCGGATAGGATTATTTGTGGCAGCACTGGTGCTATGTTGAGCTCCTTGCTCCGCTGCCCGGTGTCTTCTATTTGATGCAGGTGTGTGATTATGTCATTGCATCGCCTGCGTCATTCTGCTGAACATTAGAGAGAAGAGTCCAGGAGGTGGATGGGAGGCAGCGTGGGAATGTGGGGAAGTGAGTGACTTTATTACTTTAACATTATGGCTATGACTTCAGGGGACATTATGGTTATTTATTACTACAGAGGGACATTATCGCTAATTATTACTACAGTATTGTTCCGTATTTACTATAAAGGGACAGTATAGCTATTTATTACTACAGGGGGACATTATGGCTATTTATTACTACAGGAGTATAGTATGGCTATTTATTATCACAGGGGGACAGTATGGCACCTTAACAGGGCAAGAGGACAGTATGGCTATTTATTACTATAGGGGGCTGTATGGCTACTTATTAGTAAAGAGAGACAGTACAACTATTTAATACTACAGGGGGACAGTATGGCTATTTATTACTACATAGGGATCATTATTCCTTAAAAGGGCACAGTGTGGCCTATCTATTTATTATTTAGAGGGCACTGTGAGTTGCACTGTTATACAGCATTTAAGGGATAGAAAATGCCACACTAGTATACGTTTATTTTAATATAGGGATTATGGATATGAAAAAGCAAAAAGTCACAAACACCAGTATGTCAACATCTGTAGAGACAAGTTCTGTTGGGGACAAGTTGTCATTTCGATCTGGAATGAAAGAAGAAGAAAACAATAATGCTTATTAAAGATGACATCAATGTTATTGTTTATACTGCCACTAGCTGCCACTGATCAGTCCTGTAGATACAGTAAGTGATGCTTGGTAGTAGCATTCTTGTTTGTTAACTGACCACTCCCATTATACTTTACCATTGTTCAGGTAGTATTAGAAAGTACAAAATTAAATAGCAGGGTTAGACTTGGCTTTTAGGCGTCAGTCACACAGGCGTTTTTTGCCGCGATTTGCGGATCGCATGACGGATGCGCATCTGCAAATCGCGTGACCGGGGTCGAAAAATCGCCCGAAAAATCTGCTCCTAGCCGCGTTTCCTTTGAAAAGGGCCCGAGCAGTGTAGCGCAAACATCATTCTTCTCTGCCACAGCTGTTACAGCTGTGGCAGAGGAGAATGATTTATGTTGTATATGTTCTCAATGGGGTCGGCGCTGCTGCCGCCGGCCCCATTGAGCGCATATAGAGAAGACCAGGAATCGCAGATCGCAGATAGGCGTGATCTGCGATTTCTGTTCTATAATTAATCGGACAAGTGCATAAAAAGCGCTCATGTGTCCGATACCATTGCAAAGCAATGGTTCTATAAAATCGGCGATTGCATGCGCAAATCGCGCTAAAAATCACCCGTGTGACCGTGGCCTTACAATGTAGTCCTTTGCTGAGCTTGGTACTTGTGCTGTATTTGTAAACTGAGCTTGGTTCTGGTGCTGTATTTATAAACTGAGCTTGGTTCTGGGGTTGTAGTAGTATACTGAGCTTGGTTCTGTTTCTGCATTTATGTAATGAACTGTTCTAGTATTAATGATTACAATATTATACATTGAAGCATTGTAATAGTTTAATTGTCTTATTAGTTTAGGGATAATTTGTTGTGGAGTGCTATGTCAGAGGAATTTCACATGAATAATTTAATCACCCAGCTAGAGAGGTACAGAACGTTTTGTTAAAATTTTGAGACCCACTCCAGAAATCCACACAGCATGTCTATGGACGGTCATTGCTGCAATAATCAGTCATGGGCATTAGCCCTATGACTCACTATTTGTATTAGTTCCAATGCAGTCTACTGTATCTGATATGGTAATATCTAGTTATTTACCTAATTCCTTCCTAGTAGCCCATAAACAAATTTGCATAATTTGGCTTTATTTAAATACATGTTGTTGTCATTTGTGGACTTCAAAATGAGTTGAAGTTCCTTGAATTCTAGTATTATGTCAATCCACTGAAAATAATGGCTCGGTTGATTTTATTAATGGCTTGTGACATCATACAAACAACAGTAATTTAGGCAAGAAATTCTATCAGCTTCTCAATAGCAGCTGATCGTGACGTGGAAAGTCCTGTATCACATGGTCAGGTAATACATTTAAACTTTAAAAGGATTTTCCAGGCATTTATAATTGATGACCTATCCTCAGAATAGGCTGTCAATAGTTGACCAGTGAGATTCCCTGCTCGGGATCCAGCTGATCTTCTAGCCCGCTGGACGTTGTCATTGTGGTTGGAGATGGAAGTGTTATAGAAAGGAGCAATGTCTTCTATTACATTTCTTGCTTTGACCACTGATACGGACATCGGCTCCTCTGCAGACAGCAGGCTAGAGGATCACCTGATTGTCATGGATCCCTAGCAGCAGATCTCCACTAATCAACTATCGTTGACCTATTCTTAGGACATGTCATTAATAGTAAATACCCAGAAAACCTCTTTAACTTCAGTGTACTTTCTGGATGATGGGCTCTGGACATCTGCCCTGGTATTTCCTATTCTTTGAATGTTGAGCCATACAATGTTTTTCTTTCTAAACATTTTTAGCTTTAATTTATGTTGAGTTTAATGATATTTTGAATATGAAAGAAACAGTCCCTACTTTGGGTTTCTCTAAATTGTCGTTTTCATTTGTTTATTTGTTTAAAGGCACTATAGTTATAAGAGCAGGTGCTAGCCCTGGGCTTCTTTATGTTTCCTCTATAGGGAATATGCTAGAAAAAGGTAACTAATTGAAAATTCTACAGGGAAATTAATTCTGCACACAGCTGTGGAATCACTCTTGTTAATGTGCCTATTCTGTCAGTGGTGTAATGCTTCCAGATGTTTTATATTATGTGATGAGACCTTAAAAAATCTCAAGCAACCTAATTTAAAATACTGTATATGTTAAAGAAATAAAAGATATGAAATACTCGTATTTATCTGCTAGAAATAATTTAATTAATCCCATGGACTTTAGGATCAGTATCGAAATTCTGAAAAGTTGGAACACTTGGATGGCTTTTAAGAATTTGCAAAGCAGTATGTGCCATATCCCACAGTGAGGCATATGTCTGTTCATGAAAGTAGCTGAGATCTTTTATTAAATTTGCTACCACTTGTGTAACTAGGAAGCCACACATCAGAAATTAATGTGGTAGTAAAAGTGTCACTATGCATTAATAATCCTGGCCTAATTGTGTTAGTACAAGTCCCCACATCATCATTGGCAACATGTTGTTTTCTAGATGTAACTAGATTCATATGTTCTGAATGCCAAGCCAACAAGAGGCAGGCAAAGTAGGCAGCCAGCTAAGATGATGTTGGGGGAGAGGGGCACAATTTATGAATTATAGCAATGCCATGCAGCAGAGGTGTAACTTGAAGTGTTGGGCCCTAGTGCAAAATCTGGAACTGAGCCCCCAATTATAAAGCTTCATTGATAGTATTGCTTTGCAATATGGGGAAGAAATGGTTTGCAAAGAAGAGAATGATGTTCTCCCATTGAATTCAATGGAGCCAGCAATACAGTGTGCCTATTCTGTCAGTGGTGTAATGCTTCCAGATGTTTTATATTATGTGATGAGACCTTAAAAAATCTCAAGCAACCTAATTTAAAATACTGTATATGTTAAAGAAATAAAAGATATGAAATACTCGTATTTATCTGCTAGAAATAATTTAATTAATCCCATGGACTTTAGGATCAGTATCAAAATTCTGAAAAGTTGGAACACTTGGATGGCTTTTAAGAATTTGCAAAGCAGTATGTGCCATATCCCATAGTGAGGCATATGTCTGTTCATGAAAGTAGCTGAGATCTTTTATTAAATTTGCTACCACTTGTGTAACTAGGAAGCCACACATCAGAAATTAATGTGGTAGTAAAAGTGTCACTATGCATTAATAATCCTGGCCTAATTGTGTTAGTACAAGTCCCCACATTATCATTGGCAACATGTTGTTTTCTAGATGTAACTAGATTCATATGTTCTGAATGCCAAGCCAACAAGAGGCAGGCAAAGTAGGCAGCCAGCTAAGATGATGTTGGGGAGAGGGGCACAATTTATGAATTATAGCAATGCCATGCAGCAGAGGTGTAACTTGAAGTGTTGGGCCCTAGTGCAAAATCTGGAACTGAGCCCCCAATTATAAAGCTTCATTGATAGTATTGCTTTGCAATATGGGGAAGAAATGGTTTGCAAAGAAGAGAATGATGTTCTCCCATTGAATTCAATGGAGCCAGCAATACAGTCGGCTCCATTGAAAGCAATGGGTAAAAAGAAAAACTATATTCACCTTTCTGCAGCTGCCGGGGCTCAGCCGCGTCCAGCCGGCTCTTCTCCTGCACTGCTCTGAGGAGTATCAAGCAGGTGGGGATTTAAAATCCCCAACTGCTGAATGGGCTGCCTCTGATTGGCTGAACACTGTAAGCAATCAGAGGCAACTCTCAGCTATTCAATGACACCTGAGAACTGCCTCTGATTGGTCACAGTGCTCAGCCAATCAGAGGCAGCACTCACCCATTCATGAACTCATGAATGGGTGAAACCAGGGGTTTCACATCCAAGCAATCCCCTGCTGCAGCTGTCACAGCCGCAGCAGGGGATAGCGAGCAGCAGTCTTTTTGAGTGAATAAACGCTGCTAACAGCGTTTTTTTCGCCATGATGCCCGCTTTGGTCACGCAAATTTTTGACAGCATAAGGGCGAGCACCCACTGGCGTTTTTTTACCTGCGTTTTGCGTTTTGCGTTTTTCCTGCACAGGCATAGAGATAACATGTGTTCCTGTCCACTGGCGTTTTTTTTGCATTGCGTTTGCGTTTTTAACATAGGAACTGTCAGTTGCATATGTGTCCTTATTTTTCTATATGGAAATTAATGGAAAAGCCGCGAAAACGCCGCGAAAACGCTGCGTTTTTTTCCCGCGGAAAACGCAAACGCCAGTGGGTGCTCGCCCTAACTGATGCGTTTAAAAATTTGTGCGTCAAAACACCCATGTGACTGAGGCCTAAGGCTGGCTTCACACGACGGATTCCAGTTACGGAATCTACGATCGGCCTTTACGCAGGGAATCCTCAGCAAATCGCACACATTGAAAGGTATATGCTTTCACTCTTTTCCTTCACATTTGAGGATACGAATGGTATATTCCATAAGCGGAGGAAAAATTGCAGCATGCTCTATTTTACTGTGAACTTGGCATGGACAGCCTTCATTGAAGTCAATGGAGGCTGTCTGACCTGCAGCCCATACACAATTAACATTGCATACCGGCCACGGATACCTCCGTCATCGCCTAGCGACAGCGAGGGAATACAAATATTGAAAAAAAAATCTGCACTGCGCATGACAATCTGCGAACCTTCATTGTCATCTGCAATACAGATAATGCAGGTACAGGTGGTCACATGCGGAATTTGGCTCGCCCGTGTGCAGCCGGCCTAATGCAGTTCTAAATTCATATATTTAGTGTTGACATATTTGTTAACACTTATAGTGTGCTGTTACACTCTGTTGTATGAACTTTAGGGACTAAGGTTCCTGGGGCACATTCTGAAACCCTTGACTTGGGTATCAAGAGAGTGCTTAATAAGTTACATAAAAAACTGAATATCAACATAAAAAACTAAATATCAGAACACTGAAATTAGAGAGGGTGGTTGCATAATTAAAACCAGTTCCTACAGATTATTTTTTGTATGCCCTACAGCCCAGCTGGCCGAGGTACTGAGCCTTTCAGCTAACTAAAACTTTAACCCACTCTGTTGATGAGTACAGATTAGAGATGAGCGAACGTACTCATCCGAGCTTGATACTCGTTCGAGTATTAGCGTGTTCGAGATGCTCGTTACTCGTAACGAGTACCACGCGATGTTCGGGTTACTTTCACTTTCATCTCTGAGACGTTAGCGCGCTTTTCTGGCCAATAGAAAGACAGGGAAGGCATTACAACTTCCCCCTGCGACGTTCAAGCCCTATACCACCCCCCTGCAGTGAGTGGCTGGCGAGATCAGGTGTCACCCGAGTATAAAAATCGGCCCCTCCCGCGGCTCGCCACAGATGCGTTCTGACATACTTTAGGGACTTTAAAGTGCTATCTTGGTGGAGCTGCTATAGGGAGAGTGTTAGGAGTATTTTAGGCTTCAAGAACCCCAACGGTCCTTCTTAGGGCCACATCTAACCGTGTGCAGTACTGTGGAGGCTGCTTTTTGCAGTGTTGCACTTTTTTTTTTTTTGGTATATCGGCTGTGCAGAGCATTGCGCCCTGCAGTAATACTCCAGGGCCAGAAGCGCTTAGGCAGGGACAGAAGACATATTGATTGAATATAGGCAGTGGGCATTTGCAAAAACATTTGGGGAAAAAAATCTATTTGGGCTGCCTGTGACCGTCCTCAGTGTTCTGGGTCTCTGCTGGGTGTAGTAGTTCTCCAAATTCATACGCAGCCAGCTAAGTGTTACAGCAGGCTTGCGCAAAATTATTTCCTGGCTCTATCTGGGCTGTTAAATCACCGCTGTATTGCAGTCCACAGTGCAACACTCTGCAGTTCTTTGACATACTCCAGGGACAGAAGCGCTTAGGCAGGGACAGAAGACATATTGATTGAATATAGGCAGTGGGCCTTTGCAAAAACATTTGGGGAAAAAAATCTACTTGGGCTGCCTGTGAGTGTCCTCAGTGTTCTGGGTCTCTGCTGGGTGTAGTAGTTCTCCAAATTCATACGCAGCCAGCTAAGTGTTACAGCAGGCTTGCGCAAAATTATTTCCTGGCTCTGTCTGGGCTATTAAATCACCGCTGTATTGCAGTCCACAGTGCAACACTCTGCAGTTCTTTGACATACTCCAGGGCCAGAAGCGCTTAGGCAGGGAAAGAAGACATATTGATTGAATATAGGCAGTGGGCCTTTGCAAAAACATTTGGGGAAAAAAATCTATTTGGGCTGCCTGTGACTGTCCTCAGTGTTCTGGGTCTCTGCTGGGTGTAGTAGTCCTCCTAATTCATACGCAGCCAGCTAAGTGTTACAGCAGGCTTGTGCAAAATTATTTCCTGGCGTTCCGTAAGCGAAGTCAGCCTCCAACCACAGGCCAATAAGCGGCACATTTAATTACAGCGTTCTGTTTCTGCACTACTGGTAATACACCATGCTGAGGGGTAGGGGTAGGCCTAGAGGACGTGGACGCGGGTGAGGACGCAGAGGCCCAAGTCAGGGTGTGGGCACAGGCCGAGCCAGTGCGGTGGCCCGGGGTAGAGGCAGGGCCAGACCGAATAATCCACCAACTGTTTCCCAAAGCGCCCCCTCGCGCCATGCCACCCTGCAGAGGTCAAGGTGCTCTACGGTGTGGCAGTTTTTCACAGAGACGCCTGACGACCGACGAACAGTGGTGTGCAACCTTTGTCGCGCCAAGATCAGCTGGGGAGGCACCACCACCAGCATGCGCAGGCATATGATGGCCAAGCACCCCACAAGGTGGGATGAAGGCCGTTCACCGCCTCCGGTTTGCACCACTGCCTCTCCCCCTGTGCCCCAACCTGCCACTGAGATCCAACCCCCCTCTGAGGACACAGGCACTACCGTCTCCTGGCCTGCACCCACACACTCACCTCCTCTGTCCTCGGCCCCATCCAGCAATGTCTCTCAGCGCAGCGTCCAGACGTCGCTAGCGCCACTGTTTGAGCGCGAGCGCAAGTACGCCGCCACGCACCCGCACGCTCAAGCGTTAAACGTGCACATTGCCAAATTCATCAGCCTGGAGATGCTGCCGTATAGGCTTGTGGAAACGGAGGCTTTCAAAAGCATGATGGCGGCGGCCGCCCCGCGCTACTCGGTTCCCAGTCGCCACTACTTTTCCCGATGTGCCGTCGCAGCCCTGCACGACCACGTCTCCCGCAACATTGTACATGCCCTCACCAACGCGGTTACTGCCAAGGTCCACTTAACAACGGACACGTGGACAAGCACAGGCGGGGAGGGCCACTATATCTCCCTGACGGCACATTGGGTGAATTTAGTGCAGGCTGGGACAGAGTCAGAGCCTGGGACCGCTCACGTCCTACCCACCCCCCGAATTGCGTGCCCCAGCTCGGTGGTGATATCTGCGGCGGTGTATGCTTCCTCCACTAAACAACCCTCCTCCTCCTCCTACGCAACCTCTGTCTCGCAATCAAGATGTGTCAGCAGCAGCACGTCGCCAGCAGTCGGTGTCGCGCGGCATGGCAGCACAGCGGTGGGCAAGCGTCAGCAGGCCGTGCTGAAACTACTCAGCTTAGGAGAGAAGAGTCAGACGGCCCACGAACTGCTGCAGGGTGTTACAGAGCAGACCGACCGCTGGCTTGCGCCGCTGAGCCTCCAACCGGGCATGGTCGTGTGTGACAACGGCCGTAAACTGGTGGCGGCTCTGCAGCTCGGCAGCCTCACGCACGTGCCATGCCTGACCCATGTCTTTAATTTGGTGGTTCAGCGCTTTCTGAAAAGCTACCCACACTTGTCATACCTGCTCGGAAAGGTGCGCCGGCTCAGCGCACATTTCCGCAACTCCAAGACGGACGCTGCCACCCTGCGGACCCTGCAACATCGGTTTCATCTGCCAGTGCACCGATTGCTGTGCGACGTGCCGACACAGTGGAACTCTACGCTCCACATGTTGGCCAGGCTCTATGAGCAGCGTAGAGCTATTGCGAAATAGCAACTCCAACATGGGCGGCGTAGTGGGAGTCAGCCTCCTCAATTATTTACAGAAGAGTGCGCCTGGTTGACAGCCATCTGCCAGGTCCTTGGAAACTTTGAGGAGTCTACCCAGATGGTGAGCGGGGATGCTGCAATCATTAGCGTCACCATTCCTCTGCTATGCCTCTTGAGAAGTTCCCTGCAAAGCATAAAGGCAGACGCTTTGCACTCGGAAACAGAGGCGGGGGAAGACAGTATGTCGCTGGATAGTCAGAGCACCCTCATGTATATATCTCAGCGCGTTGAGGAGGAGGAGGAGGGGGATGAGGAGGAGGGGGAAGAGACAGCTTGGCCCACTGCTGAGGGTACACAAGCTGCTTGCCTGTCATCCTTTCAGCGTGTATGGCCAGAGGAGGAGGAGGAGGAGGGGGAGGAGCATGAGGAGGAGGGGGAAGAGACAGCTTGGCCCACTGCTGAGGGTACACATGCTGCTTGCCTGTCATCCTTTCAGCGTGTATGGCCAGAGGAGGAGGAGGAGGATCCTGAAAGTGATCTTCCGAGTGAGGACAGCCATGTGTTGCATACAGGTACCCTGGCACACATGGCTGACTTCATGTTAGGATGCCTTTCTCGTGACCCTCGCGTTACACGCATTCTGGCCACTACGGATTACTGGGTGTACACACTGCTCGACCCACGGTATAAGGAGAACCTTTCCACTCTCATTCCCGAAGAGAAAAGGGGTTCGAGAATGATGCTATACCACAGGGCGCTGGTGGACAAACTGATGGTAAACTTCCCATCCGACAGCGCTAGTGGCCGAAGGCGCATTTCCGCGGGCCAGGTAGCAGGGGAGGCGCGGAGATCAGGCTGCATGTACAGCGCAGGCAGGGGACCATTCTCCAAGGCCTTTGCCAGCTTTCTGGCTCCCCAGCAAGACTGTGTCACCGGCCCCCAGTCGAGGCTGAGTTGGCGGGAGCACTGTAAAAGGATGGTGAGGGAGTAAGTAACCGATCGCACGACCGTCCTCTGTGACGCCTCTGCCCCCTACAACTACTGGGTGTCGAAGCTGGACACGTGGCCTGAACTCGCGCTGTATGCCCTGGAGGTGCTTGCTTGTCCTGCGGCTAGCGTCTTGTCAGAGAGTGTGTTTAGTGTGGCTGGGGGAATCATCACGGATACGCGTATCCACCTGTCAACCGACAGTGCCGACAGGCTTACACTCATCAAGATGAACAAAGCCTGGATTTCCCCAGACTTCTCTTCTCCACCAGCGGACAGCAGCGATACCTAAGCAATACGTAGGCTGCACCCGCGGATGGAAGCATCGTTCTCTATCACCATCAAAAACGGGGACCTTTTTGCTTCATCAATCTGTGTATAATATTCCTCCTCCTCCTCCTGCTCCTCCTCCTGAAACCTCACATAATCACGCCGAACGGGCAATTTTTCTTAGGCCCACAAGGCTCAGTCATATAATTTTTCTAAACAATTTTTATACGTTTCAATGCTCATTAAAGCGTTGAAACTTTCACCTCAACCAATTTTTATTTTAACTGGGCTGCCTCCAGGCCTAGTTACCAATTAAGCCACATTAACCAAAGCGATTAATGGATTTCACCTGCCCTCTTGGTTGGGCATGGGCAATTTTTCTGAGGTACATTAGTACTGTTGGTACACCAATTTTTGGGGGCCTTCGCCTACAGTGTAATCAAATGAATTTTTAGCCCACCTGCATTACAGCTGACGTTACATCAGCTGTGTTGGGCATTGCAATGGGATATATTTATGTACCGCCAGTGGCTTCCTGGCACCCACCCATGCTGTGGGTCCACAGGGAGTTGTAACTGCATGTGTCCACTTCTAAAGAACCCCAGTCTGACTGGGGCATGCAGTGTGGGCCGAAGCCCACCTGCATTAAACATGACATTACCTCAGCTGTGATGGGCAATGCAATGGGATATATTTATGTACCGCCGGTGGCTTCCTGGCACCCACCCATGCTGTGGGTCCACAGGGAGTTGTAACTGCATGTGTCCACTTCTAAAGAACCCCAGTCTGACTGGGGCATGCAGTGTGGGCCGAAGCCCACCTGCATTAAGCACGACATTACCTCAGCTGTGTTGGGCACTGCAATGGGATATATTTATGTACCGCCGCTGGCTTCCTGGCACCCACCCATGCTGTCGGTCCACAGGGAGTTGTAACTGCATGTGTCTACTTCTAAAGAACCCCAGTCTGACTGGGGCAAGCAGTGTGAGCCGAAGCCCACCTGCATTTAATCGGACGTTACCTCAGCTGTGATGAGCACTGCAATGGCATACATTAATGTACAGCCGGTGGGTTCCAGGGAGCCACCCATGCTGTGGGTGCACACGGAATTCCCATTGCGGAGTTGTACCTGCCTGTGACTATTTATAAAAAACTGCGGTCTGACTGGGGCATGCAGACACCTTGACAGAATGAATAGTGTGTGGCACATAGGCTCCCCATTGCTATGCCCACGTGTGCAGCTCCTGATGGAGGTGGCACAGGATTGGATTTCTCATTGCTTCTGTACAGCATTGTGGGCTATTGCCCCGCCCCTTTTAAAGAGGGTCGCTGCCTAGCCGTGCCAACCCTCTGCAGTGTGTGCCTGCGGTTCCTCCTCATGGCAGACGCACTTATAAATAGACATGAGGGTGGCGTGGCATGAGGGCAGCTGAAGGCTGGGCAGGGACAGTTTGGTGTGCGCTGTGGACACTGGGTCGTGGGGGGGGGGGGGTTGGGCAGCATGTAACCCAGGAGAAGTGGCAGCGGAGTGTCATGCAGGCAGTGATTGTGCTTTGTTGGAGGTAGTGTGGTGCTTAGCTAACGTATGCATTGCTAATGAGGGCTTTTCAGAAGTAAAAGTTGTTGGGAGGGGGGGGGCACTCTTGCCGCTATTGTGGCTTAATAGTGGGACCTGGGAACTTGAGATGCAGCCCAACATGTAGCCCCTCGCCTGCCCTATCCGTTTCTGTGTCGTTCCCATCACTTTCTTGAATTGCCCAGATTTTCACAAATGAAAACCTTAGCGAGCATCGGCGATATACAAAAATGCTCGGGTCGCCCATTGACTTCAATGGGGTTCGTTACTCGAAACGAACCCTCGAGCATCGCGAAAAGTTCGTCCCGAGTAACGAGCACCCGAGTATTTTGGTGCTCGCTCATCTCTAGTACAGATCTATCTTTGCATAGCCCAACTCCACCCCTGTCTCCTGCATATACTGTACTGTAAGAGCAGGAAACAGGGAAGGAGATGGGTTATGCAAGGGGAAGGAGCACTGCTATACAGAGGTACATTATTACATAGAGGGATACGGTGGGAGCATTATCACTATCTTGAGAGCAAAGAGGGACACTATTACTTAGAAGGGCATTATTATTTTGGTGGGGACACTACTGCTAACAGGGATGAGAGCCCTATTACTTTGATGCTGGCTCTATTTGTTTTGTATGGGCACAGAGAAGGCTATTTTACTTTGTAGGGGCCCTGAGCGGGCACTATTACTATGTAGGGGTACAGAAGAGGGGCCATTACTTTGTAGGGCATTATTACTATGAGAGGCACAAAAGGCCACTATTACTTTGTGTGATACAGAGGGAGAATTATTACTTTGAGGGCATGGGTATTACTTTCCAGGGACACCAAGTGGGCATTATTACCTTGTGAGAGCAAAATGGGGAATTATTACTGTTTGGGGGCATAAAGAATGGGCACTATTACTTTTAGTTTTTATGGTGGCCACTGAGAGAGTAATTACTGTGTAGGATACAAGAGAGGTCAGTATTACTGAGTATAGGGCATTAAGGGTAGCAGCAGGATTGGAAGAGTGCGCAGAGATGCTCATGGCTAAAATGAGTCTTTAGGGCAGTTGTCAGGGCTCGAACCAAGACCTCTTGCGCTGACTCCTGGTTTTCTCTCCTGACTACAGTAACCACCTCATCCCTTGTACTGCATACTGTGATTACCCGTTGCTGACTCCTGGTTTCCATCTGACTACTCTCCAGTCCTGTGGCTGCTACACCTGAAGCTTCACCTTAGTGTCTCAATTGCTACAGCAGTCTAGGCCTAGATAGAGAAGAAAAATAAAAGTGGATGATACCAGTTGAAAAACACATCACATGTATTAATTGGAAATAACTTTGCTGTAATCACTGTTACTGTGAAGAACTGGCATCTGACCACTGTTTGGTGAGCAGCTGTATCTAAGCTGTCTATGTTCTAAAATTTGTCTTGTAGATATGCTGCCACTAATATGCATATTGCCTCGAACAACCCTATGCACCCTTATGTGTCATCATGTAATGAACAGAAATAATAGTGTTGCTGTATCCTTTATGGAAATATATCTCTGAAAGCCTATAAATGCAGGAGTTTTCTAATTACAGACTTGTATGGTCACACCACACATGGAATATTGTGTACAGTTTTGGACACTGGCATGTAAGAAGGACATACCAGAGCTTGATCGGGTACAAAGAGGGGCAACTAAAGTAATAAATAGAATGGGTGGACTACAATACCCAGAGAGGTTATCAAAATTGGGATTATTTAGTTTAGAAAAAAGACAGCTAAGGAGTGACTTAATTACTATGTATAAAAATATCAGGGGACAATACAGAGATCTCTCCCATGATCTGTTTATACCCAGGACTGTGACTGTAACAAGGTGCATCCTCTACGTCTAGAGGAAAGAAGGGTTCTATACCAGCATGGAAGGGAGTTCTTTAATGTAAGAGCAGTGAGACTATGGAACTCTCTGCCTGAGGACGTGGTCATAGAATCATACAATCATAGAATGGTAGAGTTGGAAGGGACCTCCAGGGTTATCAGTGCAGCTTCAGGTGTAGCAGCCACAGGACTGGAGAGTAGTCAGATGGAAACCAGGAGTCAGCTCAGTGCAGGATTTACTAAATCATCCCAGACAGATGTCTGTGTAGCCTTTGTTTGAGCACTTCCATTAAGGAGAACTCGCCACCTCCCGTGGTAACCTGTTCCACTCATTGATCACCCTCACAGTCAGAAAGTTTTTCCTAATATTTAATTTGTGTCTCCTCCCTTTCAGTTTCATCCTATTGCTTCTTATCTTTCCTTGTGTAAATGAGAATAGGGCTGATACCTCTGCGCTGTGACAGCCCGTCAGATATGTGTAGACAGCTATTAAGTCTCCTCTCAGCCTTCTTTTTTTGCAAGCTAAACATTCCCAACCTTTTAACCGTTCTTCATAGGACATGATTTGCAGACCGCTCACCACTTGGTAACTCTTCTCTGTACTTGCTCCAGTTTGTCTATGTCTTTTTTAAAGTGGGGTGCCCAGAACTGGACATAGTATTCCAGATGAGGTCTGACTAAGGATGGTGGTGTTGGTAGTGATGGTGAACTCACTAGAAGAGTTCCAGAGGGGACTGGATACTTTTCTTGAGCGATACAATATTACATGTTATAGTCACTGATTAATTCAGAAGAGTTGTTGATTCAGGGATTGCTCTGGTTGCCAGACTTGGACTCAGGAAGGAATTTTTTCCCCTAAAATTAGGAAAATTATCTTCTACCTCATGGGCTTTTTTGCCTTCCTTTTATATCAATATTGGGATGAGAGGGATAGGCTGAACTTGATGTCCACAAGTCTTTTTTTCAGTCTAAAATACTATGATATTATGTATGGCATTGTGATTGGATATACCATAAGACACTTTTTTTGGAATCACCATTGATTTCTGTGGATGCAGGAGCATTTTCCACTATATTTGCTGAGCATGTACTG
Source organism: Eleutherodactylus coqui (assembly GCF_035609145.1). Lineage (NCBI taxonomy): Eukaryota > Metazoa > Chordata > Amphibia > Anura > Eleutherodactylidae > Eleutherodactylus > Eleutherodactylus coqui. Next base: position 144,745,523 of record NC_089843.1, on the reverse strand, counting down.
TGAACAGTATGAACTTAGTCAAACTTATTTTTTGTTTGCTACATTTCCTATGCACATTACATGGTTACACGTTAAAAAAAATAATATGTTTTTTTCATTTATATAAACTTGCATTTTGAAGTCCGTGATCCATGATATTTTTCCATTAGCCTCTATTTTGTTAGGTTTCCAGTATATAGCTGTAATTATTTTACAATACGTGCACCACTGACGGTGTGTAACAATATGCCATAAGTTTTCAAATGTTCCCCAACTCTGATTTATTGAGTGCTGTAATATTTCATCATCACATGGGTCAAATGAGCGTATCTATCACTGAAGAGGACAATAACACCTGGTTTGGATGAGGAAAAGTATCTGTAACATTCAAACTATACTGCAAAGATTTACTCTTTCCATTATAAAACAGTCAAGAGGGACTCAGGTCTGTCACTTGCACCAAAATTTATAGGGCAACACGCAATACGCACAACTGGACTTTTTAAGCTATTTTAATTTTAAAGAGAAATGTTACTTTTGGCAAGTATGGTAGAACCAAATGAGCACATATGATGTTTAAGCTTTGCATTGTAAATTGTCCCAAACTTGGTCATTTCATGAAACAAGAGAACGGTGCTAGAGGTTTAAGCAATGGTGCTAGAAAGCCGGGGATGTCAATTTTTAAATTTTTTTAATTTGTTCATAAATCTGATCTAAAATATTCAAATTTGAATACAAAAAGAAGAAAACAACTCAATAACAAAATAGTATGCAAATGACAAATATTATGATTGTAAGTTGAACTTGATGTATTTATGCTTAGTTTTCAATGTTACTATATTACTTAAAAACCATAAACTTGAGTGGAGCTCCGTTGCAGTTACCTGCATAGCAGTTGGCAAAGGAGCATTGCTGTACAGGGAAAATTAGTAAAGGAGCTAACTACTATGGCCCATTGGATTGGTGGGTATCCCATTACCAAGACCCTCACTGAAGAGAAATTGATGGTATAGCCTCGCAGTGGGTTATCATTTTCTAAGATGATACCGTAATACCTTGTTAAAGGAATTCTAAACATAGAAAATGTGCAAAAAATTCCAGCTCTTCTTCCCTTTATCTCATGGTTCCATATGATCCTACAGTGTTTTATCTCATATTACAATTAAAATTAAGAAATATATAAAGATATATTTATGTGTTACAGGAGTTCAGTCATGTCCTCCCTTCTCCTCCTCCTGCTCATCACTGTCCTGTGGCTGGGTGTAAGACAACTGGTAAGAGCAATAGCCTCCTGTCTCTGCGAGGTCTGCAATAAGACTAAAAGATTGTTAAGATCCCCCATGCCTTGTCATTCTTTAGTTAAAAATGAACATATCAGCTGGATTAACCCTTGTGTTTCCTAATGCCATGTGTAGCATGACTAGTCTGTAAAACCAGAGGTGGCAAATTTTGTAGCTGAACGCAAGGTGCGTGTGGATAAATAGATGTGGATAGATAAGCATGTGGATAGATAAACTGGATATTTCCGGTCTAAAGCGGATGGATATAATGAACTACAACAAGAAAATGTTGGATCCTGAACCAACCAAACCATACCAGCCTTTCAAGCAAACAGGGCAATCTGCCACAAAGACCAGGATCGTCGAACAGTATGTTGTCTTCCTGGTGCTTGAGTTTGACACATGGCAAATCGGGTTGACAGATTACTGGGAGGGGCTGGTGAGGATCCCTCTGTCATGGTACTCATTGGCACCAGTGACAAGGTTAGAGGCAGGTGGAGGGTCCTTTAAAACTATTTCAGGGAATAAGTATGCAAGCCTAGGGCAATGACCTCCAAAGTAGTATTTTCAGAAATACTATCTGAACTACGTGCCACACCAGAAAGGCAGCGGAAAATTAGGGAGGTAAACAAGTGGCTCAAGAGTTGGTGTAGGAGTGAGGGGTTTGAGTTCTTAGAGAACTGGGTTGGTATATAAAATGAGAATGCTTGGTCTGGGTGAGAATGTGTATAAATGGGTAAGTAACTGGCTCAATGATAGAAAGCAGAGATGGGTTATTAATGGTACACAAGAGAAGGCAGAATGCAGCTACAAATGGATCTGGATAAGTTGAGGGCTTGAGTAGAAAACTGTAAGCTTATGCACATGAGTAGGTGAAATACATGTCACTATTACACACCAAATGGGAAAAACTGACATGGAAAAGGACTTGGGGATTTTAGTTAACTGTAAATTTAACTGAAACAACCAGTGTCAGGCAGCTGCTGCCAAGGCAAATAGGATCAAGGAGTGCATCAAAAGAGGTCTAGGGGTACATGACAAGAGCATTGATCTTCTTTCCAAGTCACTGGTCAAACCGCACATTGTGTACAGTTTTGGGCACCAATACTCAAAAAAGACATATCAGAGCTTGACCAGGTACAAAGGCGGCAATTAAAGTAATGAATAGAATGGGCAGATTGTTAAAATTGGGGTATTTAGTTTATAAAATAGACAGCTGAGGGGTGAGCAAATAACTATGTATAAATATATCAAGGGTTAATACAGAGATCTCTCTCATGATCTGTTTATACCCAGGACTGTGACTGTAACAAGGGGGCGTCCTCTACGTCTACAGGAAAGAAGGTTTCTAAACCAACATAAAAGGGGGTTCTTTACTGTTAGAGCAGTGAGACTATGGAACTCTCTGCCTGAGGACGTGGTGATGACGAATTCTATGAAAGAGTTTAAGAGGGGCCTGGATGCCTTTCTTGAGCATTAGAATATTACATGTTATAGTCACTGGTTACTTCAGAAGGGTCGGTGATCCGGGGATTATTCTGATTGCCAGAGTTGGAGTCGGGAATGAATGTTATTCCCTTAAATGAGGAAAATTGGCTTCTCTCTCACTGTGTTTTTTTTTGTCTTCCTCTGGATCAACATCGTGGGTTATTGACTGAACTGTATGGACATATGTCTTTTTTTTCAGCCTAATATACTATGTTTCTTCTTTTAGAAGACTGTATAATAGACGACTTCTTCTGTTTATAGTCTGAACAGAAGCATTTGTTTGGGTCAGAATGGGCTCATGAATGCAACATGAAACCCTGGATAACAAGTGGATGCTTTATACAATAACTAGATATTCTGTTTAGCAACAACCCATGGAATAGTTGAATGCTTACCAGATGGATTTCCCACCCTTGAAGACTCGGAAGATGGTTATCTTTGCCAGCACTAGTAAAATTAATTATTCCAAGAGCAATTTGCAGTGAATATTTATTTTAGTTGAACTTTACAAGAATATTCTGTACTTAAAATCTGCTACCACATGAAGCAATACACAAGAAAAATACTTTTTCTTCCCTCAACTTCATAATTTACTGCTCAATCCAAACATTGCATAGAAAAAGGAAAACTAACCCAGTGTTTAATGAACTGGCTTATGAAGTGTGAATCCCGCGTAGAAAATATAATGTATCTGACACCTCTGCTGGTAGACCTGAACATGCACTAAAGTCTATTTGTCATATTTTATGCACATTAAGTAATTGCAAATCTTGACATTCATCTTACTGTATATTATTTACTTTCCTTTCACCCTTGGCATCATTTAAACATATTAGCTTGAGGCCCTCTGATGCTTTTAATAGTGAATGCTCCGTTGTAGATAATCATAGTCCACTTTTAGTTTTGACTTCCTATTAAAATAATCAAACCTTTGAAAGCAAGGAAAAGTGTTGCTGCCAAACCTGGCTTTACTTTATAAAAAGGGTTCTGCTTCTTGATTTTCCAAAGAAACATCCGTCTAGATGAACCGTTGTCAGTGAATATGTCTTTGTATGCAGGATGCCATTTCATGACCTATGATCACGGTTATTAGTTGTTCCAGTATTTAGACTTAGAGCTTCCATCCCTTCATGTGTGAGCACAATCAACTATAGTATATGTGTTATGAAAAGCAACTTTTATAGGTAATTTACTCGACCAGTTTCCATTAGTAATGATTCAGCTGTATGTAGTCATTTTAGTTGTCCATGTGTGTTAGAATATCTACAGATGGAGAAGGGCTGGGTTTGTAGTGTTATCATTTATGTATTGTAATAACTCTTAGTTAGGCCTCATCGGCATTCTGTGGCTTCACAATCTTTTTGGATTGTAGGTGGAATCCAGCAGGAAAAAAAATGTGCAGTCATTTGTAGGATGGCATATAATGGAACTAGCCTACCCTAGAAGCTTGAAAAACTGCACAGTACTACATATAAAGTGTAGTATGTACTATGGAGGTGCAAGATTCCATGTAACGCTGTGCGCACTTTGTGTACATACTTTTGCCATGTACATAAGGCCTTAAGAAGAGGCATTTCATCAGTTCAGTCCGAATTAGTGAATTAGTTCACTTCAACCCCTTAGACCGGTGTATGACACTGACTAAGAGCCATGAAAGCTCTTTATAACACTCGGAGAGTGTTATGCAGGGCTTTTATGGCTCTTAGACAGTGTTTATGACCAGAGTCGAGCGAACTCAACCAGTAGAACCCTGTTTTGGGTAGAGATTTGCTAAAAACTTGGTTTGGGGTCAACCAAAAACACTGCTGGTTTTGTTCACTCAACACTATCTGTAAGCAGATGTAAAACCAAAGATAAAAATTATGATATGGATGGTTGTGACAAATGACCAATTTGGCTTTGCTCATCTCTAAGGTCTAATAAATTTTGGTATTTTTTTCAAAGTAATGGAAAATTCACCTACATTATTGTGGTTCTTTAAGACTAATATGATGAAATAGATGCAACAGATAGAACATAACTCGGAAAAATGGTTGCATTTGATAACTAGAAAGAAAATTAGTTTTGGATGTAATCGGTAAATATGTCTTCTTGGCTATCTCAACTCCATACATTCAACAGATAGAGAGCAAATTAGTTTTGGATCTAATTGGTAAATATATCATCTTGGCTAGCTCAACTTCATCAATTCAACAGATAGAGCGTATAGTAAAACTGAATGGGGGTAGGTCCACATAGCTTTTTGAGGTGTTCACTCTTTGTATCCAGGTGTTCTGTCTGAATCACCAAATACAGCATTGAGATTATTCAGATTATACTGTATTTTTGCCAGACACAATTGTATAGTCAACTACACCCTTCTGTGCAGCAAAAATGACTGAAAGAAACAGAATTGTGGTCAAGCTGGTCTAATGAAAGCCTGTGGTTCTGTCTAGCTTCCTGTGTAAATGCCTTTTTTGGCAATTCAGATGAAACCCTAAGATAGAAAAGCTATGTCAATATACCTAGAGTTATTGATACAGTTGTATCCAGTTTAAGCAATGTTCTGTGGGTTTGACGGGCCTAAACACGGGTTTATTGTCATTGCACATCGCATGCAATTTCCAGACGTACAACATGCAATGCCAATTGCCCATTGATTTCTATTGAGCCACTCACACCTGGCCTTTGTACGCATGCATATTACTAGCATGAAAATAAATTGCAGCATACCCTACTATACGCACATAAATGCCAAGATAGTCTATGAGGATTGGCGACACTCAGCAAGCATGCATGTTATTGCATATTTGCTGCACACTCTAGATACAGGCTTGACACACAGGTAAACAAGCCTGGCCTTAACCTGGACTCCAATGTAGCAACAACCCGACAGAGTTGTGCTGCTATCTAGATTGGATACAATTGCATCTAGTGATGAGCAATTATGGGAATAATTGGTTCATGTCAGGATGGGGCCATTTTCACCAGAATCATTGTGAATTAGGGTGGACAAGTCCAACTCCCATTAAAGTCAATGGGAGTAAAAATTAGTTTCACTGTTTTGTTCTCCAGAAGGTCCCTAATACAGCTAAGGCTCCGAAATTGTATGGGAATTCAGCCACATGTCTGGAAAACACTGTGTTCCTCCTAAAAATTGGTCAAAATAATGTACAGTGGTGTAGAGGTCAATTGTAGCACAGGGGTGTCAGTGAAAACAAAACACGCCCACATAGGGCCTCCTAGATCAAAAATTGCGCCAAGGAGACAGCAGGTGTGCTGCTTCTTTTAAAAACAATGTCATACATTTTACAAGGATAAATGCTGCAAGGTGAAGACAACACTCAAGCATGGACCTGCTCCAAGGAACAGTTCTAGCGCTACCAAAAATTATGTTATGCAATACAGTGAGTCTGCTCCTTGCTTTAAAATCAATGTCATCAATTTTACAAGGGCAACTTCTGCCCGGTTACCATAACACTTAAGCACAGGATCACTACTCTTCCTCCTCCAAGAAAAGCAGTAGAGTTACCAAAAATTACACAAAGGGATACAGCAGGCGTGGTGCTTATTTTGAAAGTGCAAAGGACAAATTCTACCAGGTGAATAGAACAGTCAAGCATAGACCTTCTCCAAGCAAAAGCTGTAGAGCTTCAACTGTTACGTATGTTTTAGAAAACTTTCATTTTGTGAAAGGAGGATGAGGAAACTTGGTGGAAGCAGGAGGAGAGCAGCAGCATTTCCACCATCACCAACATCAGCAGCATCAACTTGAGGGCACAGTGTGGTTTTTGATATAAATCTATGCTCAGTCATATGTGAGTAAGAATTGCCAGCTTGCTAACTAATCAGTGGAATCTGCCATAGGGGTGCATAGGTCATGTGAAATCCACGCCTGATTCATTTTTATAAACGTCAGGCGATCCACATTGTTTATGGACAGACGGATCTGTCTTTCTGTTATTACACCCCCAGCTGTGCCAAACACCCTTTTTGATAGCACACTGGCAGTGGAGCAGGTAAGCACCACTAAAGCATATTGTGCAAGCTCTGGCCACTTGTCCAGCTTAGACACCCAGAAGTCAAAGGGGCCAACGCCATTTCTGAGTATATCCACATGGGAGCTGACATACTCTTGGACCATCATGGATAAGTCCTAGTCTGTGCTTTTGCTGCAAGCTGCGATGCACTGAACAAACTATGCCACACCTCTGTTAGACTTCCCCTGCCACCAGTGGTGGTGGTGCTGCGATTAGTAGTAACTGATGGTGATAGTACGGCTCTTTTGTTTGTGACTTGTTGATGGCCAAATCGAGAGTCAATTACTTCCTAATAATCCTCCTTGATCTCTCCACTGCATTTGACATTGTCAACCATGACCTCCTCCTTGCTATGCTTAGCTCTATCGGCCTAAAGCACACTGCCCTATCCTGGTTCTCCTCCTATTTGTTTGACCGCTCTTTCAGCATCTCCTACGCTGGTTCTATCTCCTCTCCATTCCCCCTTGCTATTGGGGTCCACCAGGGCTCGGTCTTTGGCCACCTTCTGTTCTCTATCTACACAGCCCCAATAGACAAACCATCGGCTGATTTGGCCTCCAATACCCCTTACGCTGATGACACCCAGTTACACACCTTTTCCCACACCTTTCCTCCAAAACATCACCGACTGTCTGTCTGCTGTCTCTAACACCATGCCCCCTCTTTTTCTCAAACAAAACCTCTCAAAAACTGACCTCCTTGTCTTTCCGCCCTTAACCAGCGGACCTCTGCACAACTTCTCCATATCAGTACCTGGCACCATCCTAACCCCCAGACAGCACGCCCACTGCCTTGGGGTCACCCTGAATTCTGATCTCTCCTTTACTCATCCATTCCTGACTCGACTACTGCAACTTGCTGCTCACTGCCTTCCCCACACCAGACTCTCCCCTCTCCAATCCATACTAAATGTGGCAGCTAGACTCATCTTCCCATACAGATGCTTCTCAGATGCCTCTGCACTATGCCAGTCACCGCATTGGCTGCCCATACACTACAGAACTCAATTCAAACTCATCACCCTCACCCATAATGCTCTCCATGGCGCCGCGCCACTGTACATCGCTTGCCTCCAGTCTATATATCACCCATCCTGTGCGCTTTGCTCTGCTAACACACTCAGACTAAACACCCCTCTAATACGAACCTCACACGCTCACCTCCAGCACTTCTCTAGAGCATCACCGATCCACTGAAACGCTCTACCTCAAAATATGAGGACAATCCTCGACAACCGGAACTTCAGACGTGCCTTAAAGATGCACATCTTCATAAAAGCATACCAAACCTCCTGATCTAGCCCCCCCCACACACAATATGCCCCCTGCTCCTCCCTATAGCTTTACACTTTTGCCTATCAAGAACACTTTCTGCCCCGCACCTCCTGTACTACCCCCACCCTGTTTGTGTCCTAAAAACTGTATATTGCATGTTATCATCACATTGCTGTGTTCCACTTGCTCAACCTCCTGCCCCTGTGCCTTCTGTATCACCCTCACCCCCTTTGTTTCCAAATAATTGAATACTGTAGGTAACTTTTTAAATGTCTGTAATTTTCGTATTGTTTGTGTTCTCCGTGTGCCATGTAAGCACTGCGGAATAAGTTGGAGCTATACAAATAAAGATTATTATTAATTACCACACCCTATTCCCTGTCTTTGTAGGATGCTGCCCTGCAATGTCCGCCTCTTCCTCCTTCCCCTGTGAACTGCTATTACGACTCTCCCTGTCTGTCCATGTTGGATGTTGGAGGTGCCAACTATTGGTGCTCACTGTGACATAGAGTCCACTCAGAGAGAGAAGGATGGTGAAGAGTAAGATGATGAGGTGCTTGACCCAACATGGACAATGTCTGAGTACACATTGCCTGTGAATGGTTTACTGCATGCACTGACCCACCATAATTTTCCTCTTCGGGATAAATGGTTGGTCATCGGTGCATTCAATGTATTGGTCTTCTCCTTCTGGTTGTTTTTACTGCCCTGTTGACATCCATGACACTGACTGATCAAACAGCTCATCAGACTGATCCTGCTTCGGAGAGTGTGGGGTATTTGACATTATTGTAAATTCCACTTAAGCGTGATTGTTGCCAAAAATCACGTCAGACTTACCCTATTCGATTTGGCAAAAATTGAGTTGATTTTACCGCCTGGCTGATCAAGATGAGCAACACTTATTGCATCCACTTCTAAGCTGAGAAACCAAATAGGTATGTAGTTTTAATGAGTTCTCTCATTCACTGACACCAAACAAATATCTTGAAAACAGTGAGTAGTTAAAGCATACATAATATACAGAAAGTCACAGAATGCAGTGAATAAACTTTATTTACATAAAACTGGAAAACCTCTATAATAAAAAGATATATGGTCCTTGAGCCAGTGATTCTTCACATTTCATCAGGCCTTTTAATTCCTTCAGTTTTTGACTGGCAATAGGCTTTGGCCTCAGCTGACATTATGTATGAAGCAGGCTCTGCTGACTTAATAGCAACAAATACCAAGAAAGTCCCTAAAAGCAGTGTTGCTTCTCTAGTTGCAACAAGGCTTTCCTAAGATATCCCCACCAAGCATTCATTAAAGGGGTTTTGTCATTAAAAGAAAAATTATCCAAACTTACCTATTCCTTCCCTGTCTGTCTCCTTATCACATCTTCTCCTGGTTGAGCTTCTCCAGTGCTTCAGGTCAGCTCACTGCAGGCTGGGCCCAGCTTGTTATGAAGGCTGCTTATCACAAACTCCTTCCTGCTGGGTCAGTGAAGGTCACATCCCTGTGCTGTAGCTTCACTGCCTATGAAGGAATTGCAATCTATTTTAGAGACAGCTGGCATGAGCAATCTCTGAAGAAGATAGGCAGTCCTCCTGCTGGCCTGTAAGCTGTGACGTAACGTACATTGGCAGACTGCCAACCAAATGTACGTAACCTCACAGGAAGGAGAAGAATCAGGCAGCTGGAGCTGAAGTGACCCCCCCGGACTGCAGGAGACAGGAGAAGATAAGGGAGGTGAAGATCTGGTAAGTAGGCTGATGGGGAAGGAATAGATAAGTATAGCATTTTTCTTTTTTAGTAACAGAACCCCTTTAACACCAAATTTGCTGGGATATACTGTACACAAAACACATTTGATTGTCCGCCCATTCATGTTATCATCATAGCTTCTATGGTAAAGGTTATGCTCTTTATAATTCAAAGGATCTAAAATCAGAAAGGCTGCAAATTGAGAATGTGGCCATAAAAATTGGAAAGTGTACTATAGATATGTGCAGCCTATTAATTTTAGGTTACTTAGTATGTAAAAACAGAAGAACTCTGTGGTACTAATCTTCATGACACAAATCTCCCATCTTTCTTACACACCCTAAATTGAAATTTTTAAGCACAAACACAGCACCAAAACCAAGCTTATAACATAAATACAGTATCAGAACCAAACTTCTGACATAAATACAGCATTAGAACGGAGCTAAAAATATAAATACAACACCAGAACAAGTCTTATAACATGAATATAGCACCAAAACTGCCCTCACTACATAAATGCAGCACCGGAACTGAGCTCATAACATAAATACAGCCCCAGAAAGAAAGCTTATTACATAAATATAGCACCAGGAAGAAAGCTTGTAACATGAATACAGCATCACAACTAAGCACATAACATAAATACAGCACCAGAACCAAGCTCAGTACAAAAATATAGTAGCAGAGCCAAGCTCAGTACACAGATTAATTGAAAAATCAGGTTAGGCTGTGCCATGTAATTTTTTATACAGTATGAAACTATAACTGCAAATGTAATCTTAATAATAGTAAAGATATGCTGAGAGCTGTTGTTTCCAAAACAAGAATGCTACCACCCATCATCACTCTGCAGATTATATGAGTGAATGCATACTGATTAGACAAAGTCAGTGGCAGAACAGTGACATCCAGTTACTTACAGTTGACTTTGTTTCTGATTAGAGTCATTCTTTTTATTTTTTCCTCCTTCAGACTCAGACCGCCATGATGAATTCTCCTGGCCACGACTCATCTCTGCAGAGTTTGCGTCACAGTTGTCTTCAGCGCCTCTCTTTTGTAGCACATCCTTACACCATATATAGTATGATCATATATAAACACATACATAATGTACACAGCTTACACATACATTCACACAATAATGCAGGTACATGCCACATATACAAATTATATACAGAAATATACACAAAGCACACATATACTCAATACATACTTACACACTTCCCTCTCCTGTCTACCAACCAAAAAAATCTGCTGCATAGATTAAGGTACAATGGCCATCGAGAAGCTCCGTCAATTGTAACTTGGAGCAGTAGAGGCAAGGCAGTGGAAAGGCAAGGACTCCCAGAGACTCTTGTCATGCACTCCTCTCTTCATGGCTGCACCTGGGATAAGTGCCCTATCTGCCCTCTCAGATACACCTCTGAACTTAAGACACACACAGGGGAGCGTGGACCCAATACCAAATTGGGGCCCACTTACACATATTGATCACCTTCACCCCCACTCCACCCAAGTGAAACTAGGACAGAAGAGAATGGAACTTGTTCTTCATGCACTGTAGACATTGAGCTGTCTGGGAAGTGAAAGAGCTTTGTACAGATTGTCGACCCGATGGTAGGCGAGGTGCTGTTTTGCCTTGTGCTACAACTCCTGCATATTCTCCTACAACTTCAGTCATCAAGGCAGACCTGGCAGTAGTATAAATTCTTTTAAAAGTAATACTATTGACTGAGTCTTACGTCTAAGCGTACTTGACTGTCCCTTATCACTTGACAAAAAGCAAAATACTTATGAAGCAGGAATCCCAGACACATTATATAATGTCTCAAACGCCTGAAAACTTGTGGAATTCTAAGCAAAATATCCTCAGTACATTACAAGTACAACCAGACTCAACCCTTGTATAGAAGTAAAATTGGCTTCCAATCGCTGGCAGGTTTGCAGCACATCTGCACACCATTTTGAGGAAAGATTACATTCTAAGAATGTATTTTTTTTTTTAGAGATTATTCATATATTTTGCTTTTATGGCGAAAACAAAAGATGTTTTTGACATGCTATTAAACAGAGGATACAGGTTTCTAGCGTTCCCTTGTTTTTCCTTGACCAGAGGTTATGTTTACTAAGAAAGCTAACATTTATACAGATTATACACTTTGTAACAGCCCAAAGCCAAAAAACACATTGCTTAAATGACTACTTTCCATCAAGTCCCTAATTTTTTGACCTATTGCTATTTATACAAGAACAGGATCTTTTCAGCAATAGTCTGTGGCACAGAAAAAGGAAACCATGGCAAAATTTGCAAACAGTGGTTTGATGAAGGGAAAATGCAGAAATATAAATGAAAATGTTGAACCTTTGAAAATATCTCTGGAATTATTTAAATTGGATGGTTTCCAGTGAAAAGGAACGTAACTAGCTCTTCTCAGAGTTGCTTTTATTGGAGAATACAGAGCATTTCTGTATTGTACCAGATTGAGCATACAGGCAGATCTTTTTTATAAGCATTAATTATTGATATAGCAGGATATTATTTTATCACTGTATTATGCTTTTTTGGCAATAACACTCAACATTCAGTGTCAAAATATTATGGACTCCTCGGCATGCCGTGTGCTGCGTTAATATGACAGCTTATTTTCCTGACATCAGAAGTTTGGAAGGGGTAAGGTGGAGAGAGCCTAGCAGGTATGAGCAGACTTATAAGGCCATGCATGCTCCTCTGGGACATTTAATATGCAAATGTTAGATGGCAGGGGTGTAACTATAGGGGATGCAGAGGATGCAAGTGGACCTGGGCCTCTTGTCTTCATATAGAGTGCCCAGTACTATGAATAAAACATTATATTTGGTGTCCCTGTTACAGATTTTGCATTAGGTCCCAGAAGCTTTTGTAGTGGCCCGAAATATATATATCTGGCCCCCCCATAATTGTCATACATGTCCTGTTTTTTATGTGGATGCACTGTGCAAAGTGTCTTGTCTGCTGTTATGTGTATTGCACAGCTGCAGCATGTAAGAGGTTAATGTCTGAAAGTGGCTGGGACATGTCTGGAAAAAGTAACAAGTTTGTCTAGTCATGTGGTGTCCTATGATTATAAATATGAGCGATTGAGAGTAAGGTGGGGTCTTCTGTCATTTTCAACATTTGAGAAAGGAGTGAGAGTGCCAGCCACATGGGGGTACCTTCAACTCTCATGTGGTGAAGGGATGGAAGCAGAAGAAAGGTACCCTGATGTTCCAAATCCAAGGAACCACCTGTGAGGAGAGTGAGAGAGAAAGGAGTAAAGGAGTCTGCTGTGCAATGTCTACTTCGAGAATACTAAATGAGTGTCAGTGGAGTGTTGTGTCCCCCTCTGGAGTTATTCAGAGTCCCGGAGTGTGTGTGTCCGGTACCGAAGCATTACAGATAACTTAGACTGTAGGCCCGGTTTCATCCTGTGTTCTCCTCCCTGACAGTCTACTGAAAAGCTGTCTTTCCTGCACATGCAAGTAAGCTGTATTGTCTTCAAGTATACAGTAAAGTTCACCGGTCACTGCCCGTTCCCAGTGATTGAGTTTGTGTGTGTGGACTCTATTCTACCGCCGAAGAATCAACGATGTGAAGGAAAGGTGGCATCATGTGTGACAACTAGAGATGAGCGAGCACCAAAATGTTCGGGTGCTCGTTACTCGAGACGAACTTTTCGCGATGCTCGAGGGTTCGTTTCGAGTAACGAACCCCATTGAAGTCAATGGGCGACCCGAGCATTTTTGTATATCGCCGATGCTCGCTAAGGTTTTCGTTTGTGAAAATCTGCAAAACCCAAGAAAGTGCTGGAAACGACACAGAAATGGATAGGGCAGGCGAGGGGCTACATGTTGGGCTGCATTTCAGGTTCCCAGGTCCCACTATTAAGCCACAATAGCGGCAAGAGTGCCCCCCCCCCCTCCCAACAATTTTTACTTCTGAAAAGCCCTCATTAGCATGGCATACCTTTGCTAAGCACCACACTACCTCCAACAAAGCACAATCACTGCCTGCATGACACTCCGCTGCCACTTCTCCTGGGTTACATGCTGCACAGTCTTAGTTCTATTTCAGTAATAGTAGCAGTCAAGACAGGCCCCAGTAACAATTCCGAAGCAGCAGTATAGGGGGAGCACAGTATTAGTTCCATTTCAGTAGTAGTAGCAGTCAAGACAGGCCCCAGTAACAATTCCGAAGCAGCAGTATAGGGGGAGCACAGTATTAGTTCCATTTCAGTAATAGTAGCAGTCAAGACAGGCCACAATTTGCTTCAATTTGTTTAAATGGTGAGCTGAAACACCAGACAGATACTGTATGCAGCGTATATTATGTATACTGTTTCCCTCTGGCGCTATGACGGCGGTGATGTAACGGGCACAGCAGAGCCAGGAAACAATTTTGCGCACGCCTGTAGTGAGACATAGGTGCGTAGGACTGAGCTAGTGGAATTCACAGCGCAGAAGCAGTCAAGTGGCCAAAGGGCAGTGGTAGGCCTTAAAGGGGTTGTCTCACGCCGAAATGTTTTTTTTTTTTATTCAATAGGCCCCCCGTTCGGCGCGAGACAAACCCAAGGGATGGGTTAAAAAAAAAAAAGTTTATTACTTACCCGAATCCCCGCACTGCGGCAACTTCTTTCTTCCTTTACCAAGATGGCCGCCGGGATCTTCTGATTGGCTGGAATCGGCACACGTGACGGGGCGGAGCTACGAGGACCAGCTCTCCGGCACGAGCAGCCCCATTCACCAGGGAGAAGACCGGACTGCGAAAGCGCGTCTAAAAACACCAGAAGACAGCGAATTAAGATGGATCCATGGCGACGGGGACGCTAGCAACGGAGCAGGTAAGTGAATAACTTCTGTATGGCTCATAATTAATGCACGATGTACATTACAAAGTGCATTAATATAGCCATACAGAAGTGCTGAACCCCACTTGATTTCACAAGACAACCCCTTTAAGTATTTTGCTTCAATTTTTTTAAATGGTGAGCTGAAACACCAGATAGAAACTGTTTGCAGCGTATATTATGTATACTATTTCCCTCTGGCGCTATGACGGCGGTGATGTAACGGGCACAGCAGAGCCAGGAAACAATTTTGCGCAAGCCTGCTGTAACGCTTTGCTGCGTATTAGTTAGGACTACTACCCCCAGCAGACACGCAGTAATCTGAAGACGGTCACAGGCAGCCCAAAGATAGTATTTTTCCCCAATTTTTTTGAAAAAGCCCACTGCCTATATAGCCTGTATATCTCTTTCACCTTTCCCTCTTTCCCTGCCTCACCAGTACTGCCCCTATACTCTGTAAAATGACTGCAGACTGAGGACGCTATGGTCTGCACGCCCGATATACAAAAAAAAAAAAAAAATTGTGCAACACTGCTAAAAGCAGCCTCAATAGTACTGCACACGGTCAGATGTGGCCCTAAGAAGGACCGTTGGGGTTCTTGAAGACTAAAATAAGACCTAACACTCTCCCTATAGCAGCTACAGCAAGACAGCACTTTCCCTGATCTCTGTCACCATGCATCTGTGGCGAGCCGCGAACGGGGCAGATTTTAGTACTCAGGTGTCATCTGATCTCCCCAGCCACTCACTGCAGGGGGGTGGTATAGGGCTGGAACATCACAGGAGGAAGTTGGAATGCCTTCCATGTCTTTCTATTGGCCAGAAAAGCGCGCAAATGTCTCAGAGATTAAAGTGAAAGTAACTCGAACACCGCGTGGTACTCGTCTCGAGTAACAAGCATCTCGAACACCCTAATACTCGAATGAGCATCAAGCTCGGACGAGTACGCTCGCTCAGCTCTAGTGACAACTCATCTAGTCCACTGCACTTATTCAGGTAACCGCCACCTGGAGTTGCCTGAAAGAGGCCTAGTGGTGCCTTGGCTGAGGTTCCGTGCATCCCTCTGGGAAGGAGTCTTGTAGAGCCACTGTGACAAGTGACACCTCCACCCACGCCAGCTTCTCAGCGTGGGCCTCGTATCTCGGTCGTTGTGGTGCACCACACTTCAAGTTATTCCTCTGGAAGATGGTACAATGCCTCAACAGTGCCAAATATTAACAGGTCTTGAAGACCTTTTTAACAGGCCTTGTGACATAACTGGGAATATAAGTTGTAGAAGCATTGTTCCATCTTCTATTTGCACGTAATCGGTTTGTAATGGCAACTATGAAAATCATAAGGGTTGTTATGACATTCATCCCTGCATAGAGTGACGTCATAGTGGCTGTCAATACATCATTGATGATCTCCCAATGGTTTATATGTGATAACACTTTAGAGATCACCAGTTACTGTGACCCTTGTCATCTGATAATTGATGACATCAAATGAATAATGGTGAACATCATAATTTTGCCATTATAACAATTACATCATAATAGTTAATATGACCATCATAGAATCTTAATGGCTGTTATGACTAATAGGTCACTGTAGGGGGTGTCATGGTGGCATTAATATTATAATTTAATATCATAATTCATTGTATAACATTGGCATCAGTATTGCAGTTTCCATGAGAACTTTAAAATGTTGTTACCATGAGAATTTTAACACAGTGACATCAAAATGGCTACATTGTAAATTAGGAAGTCTCAGTAGCAAGGATTACAAACAGTAGGTTTTAAGTAAAAAGGTTATGCGCTCGTGGAAAAAGCAGTTAGGTCGAGCAGAATGCAGAAAGAATCCGTCCTGTGAGGGACGGAAGAGATATAAAGTAGAATGGCACTTACTCGGAAGGAGGGGGGTGTATAAAACAAGAAGCCCCCTCCTTTGTGTGCTGACTCCTCTAAATCCTCTCAGTCGCCGATGGTAATTGCGGAAAGCAAGTTGATTTGTCCAGTTTTATTTATATAAAATCAAGTTTACAGGAAGGCAACGCGTTTCGGTGCAACATGCACCTTTCTCAAGCCTATGCGTACATATACAGAAAGGCAGATTTACTCACATTTATAGGTATCAGAGTATCACTTTCATTCAGTGTGTAGCGCCATTTTGTGGGTGGAGCTATGTAATTCCAGAGGGAGGAGTCTATGGTGATAGGTTGGTGTATGTCACATGATTCGTTTGGTGACGTGGCCGCACAATCCGGATGTATTACGTGGCATTGTATGCATTAGTTTCATTTTGGAGTTACGTGGTCACGCTACTTGTGCGTGCCATGTAATCACGGAGGGTCCTTGGTCATGTGACCTGATGACGCGATCGCGCTGTCAGTGCGTGCCGCGTCATACTAGAAGAACTAGTGGATAGATGATGTGGCCACGTTGGGCGTGCGTGCCGCTCGTAATGTGAGTCACATGGTTATAAGTTGCAATAACTTTGTCTAAGCATCATGCGTTACTATGGAGAGCGGCGTGCGTGTTACGTCATGTACTGGGTCACGTGGTTATTGAATGTAGTGACGCTATTCTAGCGTTCTCTGTTTCTATGGAAACTGTGTAGTTCATTGGAGGAAGTATATGAGTCTTTTTCTTTCTCATTTGTTATTCTATTTCTTTGTTCTGTGGTTTGTTCAGAATTTAGAGCTTTCTTGTAGGCTGTGTCAATGAGGGGGGTGGGGTAGTTCTTCTCCTTGAATCATTCTTTTATGATTGTTGATTGATCTTTGAAGTCTTCAATTTTTGTACAGTTTCTCCGTAGTCTGATGAATTGCCCGTAAGGGATGTTATTTTTCCACCCCTTCGCATGACAACTGTTATATTTAAGATAACTGTCAGTATCTGTGGGTTTGAAAAAGGTTTTTGTATGCATTTTTTCATCTTCTATATATACTTCAATGTCTAAGAAGAACGCCTGGTTTTTACTGATCGTGCTTGTAAATTTCAGTCCCCATTTGTTGTGGTTTATTTCTTGTATGAATTTATTCAGGTTATCTTCTTTTCCTCCCCATATCAAAAAGATGTCATCGATAAAGCGTCGATAGAATATGATTTCAGATTCATGAATTTTCTCCTCGAAAGCTCCCATAAATAGATTTGCGTAAGCTGGCGCAAATTTCGTCCCCATTGCGGTTCCCTTTCTTTGTTTGTAGATTTTATTGTTATGTGTGAAATAGTTATTGTTCAGGATGAATTTGATCGCACGCATGGTACAATGCCTCAACAGTGCCAAATATTAACAGGTCTTGAAGACCTTTTTAACAGGCCTTGTGACATAACTGGGAATATAAGTTGTAGAAGCATTGTTCCATCTTCTATTTGCACGTAATCGGTTTGTAATGGCAACTATGAAAATCATAAGGGTTGTTATGACATTCATCCCTGCATAGAGTGACGTCATAGTGGCTGTCAATACATAATTGATGATCTCCCAATGGTTTATATGTGATAACACTTTAGAGATCACCAGTTACTGTGACCCTTGTCATCTGATAATTGATGACATCAAATGAATAATGGTGAACATCATAATTTTGCCATTATAACAATTACATCATAATAGTTAATATGACCATCATAGAATCTTAATGGCTGTTATGACTAATAGGTCACTGTAGGGGGTGTCATGGTGGCATTAATATTATAATTTAATATCATAATTCATTGTATAACATTGGCATCAGTATTGCAGTTTCCATGAGAACTTTAAAATGTTGTTACCATGAGAATTTTAACACAGTGACATCAAAATGGCTACATTGTAAATTAGGAAGTCTCAGTAGCAAGGATGGCATCATAGTGGTTATCCTGACAAGCATGATATTCCAATGGCTGTCATGACACTGGTAACATCATGAAGGTTAACATTTGTGATGAGCGAACTCTTGGAAAGTTTGGTTCGTGGAATTTTCTCAAATCGTTTGGTTTGGTCTAAAGTAGTTCTAACCAAACTGGAAGTTCACCAAAACCCCTAAAACTAGTTTATAGCACTAAGAGCCATAGAAACCTTGTATGATACTCTGAGTGTTATACGGGGCTTTTATGGCTCTTAGACAATGTTATACATCAGTGTTCAGGACTAGTGTTGAGCAAACTGAAATAGTAGAACTTTGTTTCAGGTAAAACTTTACTAAAAGCTCAGTTGGGGTTCATGCCGAACTGTACTACTAAGTTTGACCTCAAACAGGGTTTTACTGTCTCGGCCCTCATCTAATGTAAATAAGCCTACATGCTTTTTCTTGCACCACACTTTTAGCACTTTGCATCACCTTAGGATGATGATTTTGGTGTCCTTTGCTGCACACACATCTTTCCAAGCTTTTTATGTTCGCTTAGCGAACATCGGGTCAATCTAGTTAACATAATAAAGGTTAACATAGGCTAGTGATACATGGCTGTATTTTTAGGCCATGTGCTGTCTGTGTAATTCCATGGACTGCACATTGCCCCATTATAGCTTATTAGGCAATTCACATGGGCATTTTTTCATATAGATCCTCTTTGAAAAAACTCATGGCATGTCCTATTCTTTTACATTTCACAGACAAGAAATAAGACATGTAATGTCCGTGTATGTGCATTGTCCGTACATATCTGACAGCGCACAGATGTGTGTTCATGTGCTGTCACACCTGGCAGTTACTGCCACTAGCCTTAGAAATAGTGCACATTATTATGACAATGGTGACAGCATAACAGCATCCTTTACAAATGCAATGTTAATGCAACCATGACACGATAAGGGTTACCATAGCAATTGGCAAAACAATTTTCTAATTAGCTAATGCAAACGTTACACTGTTCTCTGCCTGGCCAGCACTGATCACATGATCAGCACTGGTCAATCAGATAGCATGCATAGTTCATTGGTAGTCTAACACTACCAATGCACTCTGGGGAAATTAGGCTATCTGAAGATTGTATTGGCTGATTATGAACCAGTGGAGCCAAAGGAGGAAGGGTTATATTACCAGCAGAGAAGAACAACCCTCCCTTCTTCGATCACAGGACAGAATTTTGTCCTAAAAACTGGAGAGTTGCTTGAACTTATTCTTGCTTATTGATTAGGGCCGCTTAAAACCCTTACCACATAATATATGGGAGATATTATCTCCAATACATATGATCATATGAAGGATGGGATTGCACAATGAATAGAAGACACTCATCTGAAATACTTCAAGCGTGGGGACCAGTCCAGGACCTTAGAGTCTACTTAATCCACCACTAGTGGTTAGACATTGAAAGAATGTATCCATGTCTTTTTTTTGTTTAACTAATGTCTTTTGATACTACATCATTGGTGCTACATTATTAGACATCTTGAAGCTTCCAGTATCTCCCAAGCCTAATATACGATGGGGATTCCTGCTGTTTTTCTATATTGACAGACCTTTAGCTACTGTACTTGGAAAGCACACAGCAGTGTTTTTCCAGCACTCAATGAGGATATTGCTTTGATACTGTATGGGGCATTGTTTGAGTTATGTATGGTGGTACTGCTTAGGCAGCATATAAAAAAGTTTTGTACCATGTTACCCAAGTGAAAAAACGTACTATAGCTCTCAATTAGAGAAACAAAATAATAATCTTGCAATTATGATCCCTTTAATGACTAACAGAAATAATAGTAACGATGTTAAACAGCGCACAGCCTTCTTTTGTAGCCTGCGACATTGTGAGAAAAAAATTTGTGGGTTGCTAGATATGCCAGCGACTTGCGATGTTTTGTAGTCCATGTTTCCCTATGGAACTCCTAGTTTATCTCATCGCATGAACTTGCGATTTTCATGCAATGCGATTGTAGAAAGTTCTATTAACTTTCTCGCTATAAAATCGTGTCGTAAAATCGCGGGTAGCAGCGTCATTCGTCCAAAGAAAAAAGCATCACTGATGTTTCAAAATCGCGTGTACATAGCAGCGATATCACTGTCACCCATGTGAAGCAGGCCTTACAATGACATTTGATTCACTGGTACACTTGGAAGGTATGGAAAAGGGAAAACTTGCTTACAAGAGGAGTTGTTGCCAACATTCACTAAGTAGACACTGAGTAAAACCTGATACAATGCAGATGAGCGTGTTTATGTACGTGCGCACAAAACCACGCGTCTATTAGAACCATTGGTTTCCTATGATGTGTTCACATGTCTGTGTTTTACAGGCGTGCAATGAATGGCTAAGGCGCTGCCTATGATTGGCTGAGCGCTGTGACCAATCACAGGCAGTGCTCAGTTGTCATTCAATGAATGGCTGAGTGCTGCCTGTGATTGGCTGAGTGCTCAGCCAATCAGACACAGCCCTTTCCGCAGCAGGGATTTTAAATCCCCGCCTGCTGAAAGGGCAGTGCAGGGAGACCAAGCGGCTAGACGTGCCTGAGCCCGACAGCGGTGAGTATATATTTTATTTATTTTTTTACACATGCTAGGGATGATTTTCAGGGAAGGGCCCATTGCTTTCAATTGGGCCGCCAGCAACAGCAGCGACCTCATTGACGGCAATAGGCACGGAGCTTCGTTTATGCATTTTTCTGCATATCCGTGCAGCATGGATGCGTGCAAAAAAACGCTCGTGTGAACGAGGTCTTACATGAGCACCTGAATCACGTAGTAGAATCATATCTTGTATAATATATGAGAATCATAGAACAAGAACAAATAAGCATAACGAAGTACTACCATGTAGAGATACTACCAGATCTTGCTACATTTCAGTCTTTTTTAACCTTACTGGCAGGAACTATAGCTATTTACTAAAGTTCATCATGCATGTAATGTTTTAACATAAGCATTGCATTGCTTACACTTTTAATTATGCATTTCCAAATACACTTCGATATCCAGGAAATCCAGAACGAAACACTTAGTATTCAGAAACATTCCCACGCACCACGGAAGTCTGTTCAACTTTAGAGGGATGCAAATTGAAAATGCCAGGAAAGAACAGTGTCTGCAGGAGACTGAATTCATGTACTGAATGTTAACGTGATGCAAGCTGAAGGAATATTTAGTATGGACAAATATTTTATCTCCTGTCTTCCAGCAGGAATGGGTAGTACAAGGTGTTCTTGGAATCTTCTTCAGTCTGGAAAAACAAAACATCCTCAATGATTGATCATTTTCTCTATGGTGTGAATTGGATGCAAACATAAATCTCACCACCAGACTATCCAACCCTAAACTATTAAAAGTCAACACTTTACTAAAAACAACTGCCAACAGAGAAAACATCCTCAACTCTTTCATTTTTGTCTCTGCAAGGCCAAACATGCTATCATTGGACTTGGTTCAATCTTGCTTTAATTCATTAAACCAGTGAAACAAAATCACCATTTATAGTACATCCTTGACAGCTGGCAGATTTTATATGTTTGTACTGCTCCTGCCAATAAAAAGTTTTCATTCAGCTCTGTCACGGATCCTTGGTGTACTCAAAGTGTCAGACATGTTCGGATGTACTTGTAACAATCACACATAACGTCTTGAGGCATGCATGGATTGTGCTAATGCACTCCTATAATGGAAATCACATGATTGTTGCTTTACAATGCACTATAAAGATATTTAAAAGCTGAATGTATTTGGAATCATATCAGCTTCATAAATATAGAACATGTCTAAAGTCCTTTGTACATATGTATTTGCTTTAGGATGTTCTGAATCAGTACATCCATAAATGTTTAATAGGAAAGGAAGTGAATGCACTTTGATCATAGAGTTATCATATATGTGCGTGGCTAGGCCATGGCAGAATAAGGACGCTGGACTCAGGTGCTCCATGGACTTAAGCACTATGTGCAATGCTTACCATGCATCTCAACTCTTGATGAGGCCTGGCAGAAGAAGATGAGGTGCCACTGGTTCCCCACCAATGACAGCTTCCAGATCTGGGACTGTTAACGGCAACTTGGACCAATTTCTTCAGAGAACCGACCCTTATGCATCCTGTGTGGCAACAGTTGAGTTGGCTGGTGTCGCTCTGTCTCCATTAAACCGTGAGTCCAAATTGAAGAAGGATATTTGGGTGTTCCTCTAGCTTCTCTTCCGATTGTGAACTCCACAGATTCCCGTGTTTAAGCACCACCTGACGATCGGCTCTACCATTTCTTGTTGTGTCTTTGCTGTTATATACTCCCATATTCTCCTGCCTCAGTCTTCTTTTTCCTATTCTCAGTAACCCAGACTTTCCCCCGGGAGTTGGAGAACTCATTTTCCGGACCGGTACTGCTGCTGTTTTCAGGTGTTCCATGTTGGGGACAATGTACTATGCTTGTCTCCAGAGTACTTTGAGTCTTTGGCCTCTTCCCTCAACCTACTACCATTGGCACTCTGGAGAGTGACTCAGTTGCAGCATTTTCTCTACTCTCTTTTGCATTGTTTTCCTCACACTCCTGCCAAAACCGCCTTTGAGGAAATCTGTATTGACTCAGGGCTAATCAGACACGCACTGTCGCTTTCATAAGCACTACTATTGTCCCCACCAGATCAGACACCTATTCTATTTCTTAACAAATGGGAGACTGATCTGCGTCTGTCCCTGCCTCCAGCTTAATGTCAACTTATTTGCATTCTTGAAGCAGAGGACTCTTTTCTGCACATCTTTTGGTCCTGTAAGATCTTGTCCTCTTTTTGGGAGAGGGTTCAACTGGTGATTCAAAAGGTTGTGGGTTCGTGTGTTAATTTGGACCTAGCTCTGCTCCACTGTCATCACTGCAAGAACTTCCTGTGAGCCTGCAAAAGTGTTGACTACAAGGGTTCATATCCCTCTACTGTGGAAGAAGGACCATTTTCTTGCAATGTCATTATGGTTTGTTAACATAAATAATGTTATGTACGAATATAGAAGATCTTGTATATGAAAGATCTTACATCTTCTCTTCACGGGTCATATGACAGATTTTATAAAACTTGGTATTACTGGATTGAATTTCAAAACTCTCCCGAACACACAGACCTCCTGTGTTATTCCAGTTGATCGCTTTCCCTAGGGATGTTTTGGTATGCTTCTGGTATGCACCGCCTCTTTCGTGGCTTCTCCCCCTCCTGTTAAAGGTTGGGCAAGTTTTTCTTACTTTTTTTCTCTCCTCTCTTTTTAGTCCCCTTCCTCCGCTCCTCCCATTATGCTGCCACTTCCTCTGTTAATCTGCTTAAAATCTGGTACCTGGGTCTGGGACAGGAGTAGCCCTCCCGCCTTTTGGAGAAACTGATATTTTTAAGCTATGTCTACTTGTTGGTGTTATGCAGCTCAAGTTCTGTTTTCATTATTATCCGATGCCTTTGTTATATTTGTGTTATACTAGCAGTTGTCACCCCCACCTGATTTCCCGCTGTTCCACTTCAGATATTATGTTAGAGGCCACTTGATCAAGTATTTGGATAAAACTGAATATAATATATATTTTAACAGACACCTGAATAAATGGAAAATGGTGGTTGGGAATGCCATCCTGTGTGTGGCCTGTTGCTAAGGGGAAGGGAGCAAATCAATGAGGGATGGTGTCCAAGACAGTGGCCATTTTGATAGCAGCCTTCTTGGAACCAAGTTGACATTATCAGATGGCAAGGAGTGCATTTGACATACGTATCTGATAGAGAATTTGATGAGGAATCCAAATTGGTGCTTAAATGTGACATTGCTTTATTCCTGTGAAAGGTATTATCAATTTTCTCTTTGTTACAGACATAGATATGGCTGCGAGATTAACACACAAGGAGAGAACAGAGATTGTGCTGATGTCTGGGGAGTGCAGTAGCTGTGTCACTGCAGTGGATTTCAATGGTCGTAACTAGAGCGTACTCGTCCGAGCTTGATACTCGTTCGAGTATTAGGGTACTCGAGATGCTCGTTACTCGAGACAAGCACCACACGGTGTTCGAGTCACTTTCATTTTCCTCCCAAAAAATTTTGCGCCGTTTTCTGGCCAATAGTAACACAGGGAAGGCATTACAACTTCCTCCTGTGAAGTTCCAGCCCTATCCCACCCCCCTGCAGTGAGTGGCTGGGGAGATCAGGTGCCACCTGAGTATCTAAACTGGGGCCGGCCGTGGCTCGCCACAGATGCACGCTGAGAGACATTAAAGTGCCGTCCTGCTGTAGCTGCTATAGGGAGAGTGTTAGGCTGTTATATTCGTCTTCAAGAACCCCAACGGTCCTTCTTAGGGCCACATCTGACCGTGTGCAGTACTGTTGAAGCTGGTTTCAGCAGTGTTGCACTTTTTTTTTTTTTTTTGTATATTGGGCGTGCAGACCATAGCATCCTCAGTCTGCAGTCATTTTACTGAGTATAGGGGCAGTACTGGTGAGGCAGGGACAGTGGTACAGGGAAAGAGGTATACTGGCTATATAGGCAGTGGGCTTTTTCAAAAAAATTGGAAAAAAAAATCTTTGGGCTGCCTGTGACCGTCTTCAGTTTACTACGTTTCTGCTGGAGGTAGTAGTCGCTCACTTATTACCCAGCTAGGTGTTACTGCAACCTTGCGCATAATGTTTTCTGGCTGCACTGTGCTTTCAATAACCACAGTCATCCTCCAACAGGGAAATCCATATACAGGCTATATAGGCAGTGGGCTTTTTCCCAAAAATTGGAAAAAAATACAATATTTGGGCTGCCTGTGACCGTCTTCAGTTTACTGCGTGTCTGCTGGGGGTACTAGTAGTCGCTCATTATTACCCAGCTAAGCGTTATAGCAGGCTTGCACATAATTGTTTCCTGGCTCTGCTGTGTCTGTTACATGATCGCCCTCATCCCGCCAGAGGGAAACAGTATACATAATATATGCTGCATACTGTATCTGTCTGGTTTCTCACCTCACCATTTTAAAAAATTGAAGCAAAATACTTAAGGCCTACCACTGGCCTTTGGCCACTTGACTGGTTCTTCGCTGTGAATTCCAGTAGCTCAGTCATACGCACCTAGGTCTCACTACAGGCTTGTGCATAATTGTTTCCTGACTCTGCTGTGTCCGTTACATGATCGCCGTCATCCCGCTGGGCAATGCAATGGTATTTATTTATGTAACGCCGGTGGCTTCCTGGGACCCACCCATGCTGTCGGTCCACATGGAGTTGTACCTGCCTGTGTCTACTTAAAAAGAACCCCAGTCTGACTGGGGCATGCAGTGTGGGCCGAAGCCCACCTGTATTTAATGTGACGTTAGCTCTGCTGTCCAGGGCACTGCAATGGGATTTGTTTATGTACCGCCGGTGGGTTCCAGGGGGCCACCCATGTTTTGGGTCCACACGGACTTCACATTAGGAATTTGTACCTGCCTGTGTTTATGTATTAAAAACCCCGGTCAGACTGGGGCATGCAGTGTGGGCCAAAGCCCACCTGCATTTAATCTGATGTTACCTCAGCTGTGCTGGGCAATGCAATGGGATTTATTTATGTAATGCCGGTGGCTTCCTGGGACCCACCCATGCTGTCGGTCCACATGGAGTTGTACTTGCCTGTGTCTACTTATAAAGAACCCCAGTCTGACTGGGGCATGCAGTGTGGGCCGAAGCCCACCTGTATTTAATCTGACGTTAGCTCTACTATCCGGGGCACTGCATTGGGACAAACTACAGGAGCAATACAGCGCTAATGAGACGTGCACAGCTACGCTAGCATTGGAGTCTGCTGTAGGCACGCGATTGCTGAGGGTTTGTGCAGAGGCCTATGTCCTGGGTGCAGTGAAAGATCGCTTCCAGCCTAGGATTGCTGAATCTGTGGGCCGAGGCCTATGCCGTGGGCGCGGTGCAAGTCTGTCATGTTTGGCAGCTCAGATCAATTTTTGGTTAATGTCTTGGATTTCCTAGGACCCACCTATGCTGTTGGTGCAAACTTAGTTCCCATTGCGGTGTTTGACCTGTCTGGCACAAAGGCACTGACTGACTTGGGTAGGGGGCAGAGCACAGACGGCTTTCCCCTTGCAGTGTGGATTTAGCTATGCGACACCTTGACAGAATGAATACTGTGTGGCACATGGATTCCCCATTGCTATGCCCACATTTGCAGCTCCTGACGGAGGTGGCACAGGATTGGAGTTCTCATTGCTTCTGTACAGCATTGTGGGCTATCGCCCCGCCCCTTTTAAAGAGGGTCGCTGCCTGGCCCTGCCAACCCTCTGCAGTGTGTGCCTCCGGTTCCTCCGAATGGCAGATGCACTTATAAATAGACATGAGGGTGGTGTGGCTATGAGGCCAGCGTGTGGCATGAGGGCAGCTGAAGGCTGCGCAGAGACACTTTGGTGTGCGCTGTGGACACTGGGTCGTGCGGGGGGGGGGGGCTTGGGCAGCATGTAACCCAGGAGAAGTGGCAGCGGAGTGTCATGCAGGCAGTGATTGTGCTTTGTTGGAGGTAGTGTGGTGCTTAGCTAAGGTATGCCTTGCTAATGAGGGTTTTTCAGAAGTAAAAATTGTTGGGGGGGCACTCTTGCCGCTATTGTGGCTTAATAGTGGGACCTGGGAACTTGAGATGCAGCCCAATATGTAGCCCCTCGCCTGCCCCATCCGTTTCTGTGTCGTTCCCATCACTTTCTTGAATTTCCCATATTTCCACAAATAAAAACCTTAGCGAGCATCGGCGATATACAAAAATGCTCGAGTCGCCCATTGACTTCAATGGGGTTCGTTACTCGAAACGAACCCTCGAGCATCGCGGGAAGTTCGACTCGAGTAACGAGCACCCGAGCCTTTTGGTGCTCGCTCATCTCTAGTCGTAACCCTAACAGACCACCCGTCCACCATGATACAGTTGGCCAATTGCTTGTCAAATTTCATCAAACAGGAACTGTGTTGGAACTGCCAAAACTGGACGTAGCAAAACTGCCCCAAGTGAAGCAGCAACAGTGGCTGTCTTGGTATCCTTCTGCAAAATCCCACATCATGGTAACTAGATTTTGTCATACCACCATCGGGCGACCACTGGCTACTTAGAAATGGCACCCGTACAAGATCCAGCTGGAGCAGCATCTCAATGAGGATAATCCCAATCACCATGTTGAATTTGAGGAATGGGTGTTACAGTGATTGCAACTGTACTGTTCAGTGATGAAGCGAACGTCTTTGTGAACGAGAAGGTGAACAAACAAAACCTTTGCTACTGATCTGACACAAACCTGCACTGGATAGATCCCTCCAAGATGGTTGGCACACAGAAAGTATATGAGGTATAAAGATAGTGGACCCATTAATCAACAGCAGTATTCTTACTGCTGGCAAATATCTGCAAAAATTACGTAACTAAATGTTCCCATCATTGAGCAGTGAAAATGGCACATTCCCAGTGTTCTTCCAGCAGAATGGTGCCTCTCCCCCCACACTATGAATGTGATGTCTGAGAGTTTTTGGATTGGCAATTTCCAAGGAAGTAGAATTGGATGTCTTGGCCTGGTGAAGTGGCCTCTGAACTCGCCAGGTCTCACCGCTTTAGACTTCTGCCTGTGGGGTGATGTCAAGTCCAGGGTTTACTCAGTGAAAATTCTGAGTGTGGTGCACAAGCAGCAGTGGATCCAGGACATATGTGCAAGCATTTTTGCTGAGGTGTTGCTCTCAGTGCATCATGAATAGGAGAAGAGAATAGCCTTGACTATTCGAAACAACGAGGAGCACATGAAGCATATTTTGTAGTGGATCGTTGTTGTGTTTCCTTTCATGGAAAAATTGTTAATAACTTTGGTAGAAATAAAGGTACATAATAATTAAGCACATATATGGATTCCTCATCAAATTCTCTATTGGATGCACATGTCACATGCACCCCTTCCCATTTGAAAGTATCCCCAAGATGGCGCTTTCAAAATTGCTGCCATCTTGGATAATACCTGTCACAGATTTGCCCCCTTCCCTTTATCAACATGCCACACACAGGATGGCATTTGCAACCACCATTTTGCATTAATTCAGGTATCTCCATACCTTTGAACCACTCTGTATATATATATATATATATATATATATATATATATATATATATATATATATATATATATATATATGTAACAAAGTCAGTATTAGTACCTGATAGAAATTGCTACACTTAGTGGTTGTCCTGGATCTTGGTCGTAAGTGATACAGTCAAGATGCAAAGCTATAGGAGATTCCAAGTAGCTGTCACCTCCAGTCTGTGATGCTTGAGGGGACCGAAGCCCTCTCTGCCACAAAAGAAGAAACCAGTATTATAAGTTACACATGAGGGGAATTTATTAAAAGATTTTGCATTTGGGCTCAGGAGCTTTAAGTTTCACCTCTGTATAAGCTGTAAATTAAGCATCCAGCTCTACTCGTCTTGGTTGGTGATTATCTCAGTAATTAGCACTGGTACAGATAGAATCCCAGTACATTGTGGTCTCTGGTGGCCCACAGTAGGGTCATGAAATATGCCATTTGGTCAGAGGTATACGAAGATGGCATTTAGTATTTAAAAGTTAGTGGAATTTCCAACAACAATCTGATCCTCTGTAATAATCAGTGTCCAGCAGTTACTGTCACGTTGATTTATCCCAGTGACATCACCGATAGAGATGAGCGAGTATCCTCGCTAAGGCACATTACTCGAGCGAGTAGTGCCTTAGAGGAGTATCTCCCCACTCGTCTCTAAAAATTCGGGGGCCGGCGCCGGTGACAGGTGAGTTGCGGCGGGGAGCAGGGGAGAGCGGGGGGAGAGAGGGAGAGGGAGATCTCCTCTCCGTTCCTCCCCACTCTCCCTCGCCGCTCCCCGCCCTCCGCTGGCCCCCGAATCTTTAGAGACGAGCGGGGAGATACTCGGCTAAGGCACTACTCGCTCGAGTAATGTGCCTTAGCGAGTATACTCGCTCATCCCTAATCAGCAACACAGAAGCACCAAAAAAAGCGTCAAGGTCTATGATTATCATTATCTCCTTCAGTCATAAAAAGTGTTTTCACTCATGCATACAAAATCGTAAGGCCTTAATCTAAATTACAGCTATTTTCTCACACCAATTTATGTTATTTATCTACATACATTGCAATTTCTTTAACTTGGTAACCTGCAATAAAGTCTGATTATCCAGCACTAGTTTCTAGAACGCAACGACAATGTAAGACAAAACTAAAGGACATTTTACATGCAACGATTAGTGCTCAAAATTCATTCAAACGGCTGAAAATGAGCGATGATCATTACATATAAACGCAGGCATCGTGCACTTTTCGTTTGAACAATGATTTTAAGCTTAACCTAAAATCCATTTTTCAGCTGCTGAGAGATAAAGCAAACACATTTATCTCTCAATAGACCTCACACTGATTAATCACACACTGGGCTCTGCAAACAGCTTCTGGAGGCACTTTTCCATGAAAATGAAAATGATTATCTGCCGTCTCTTTCATTACAATGTTATCTGCCGCCTCCCGCTGAGATAACAGCCTGCAGTCTACTGAGAGATAAATGTGTTTGCTTTATCTCTCAGTAGCTGAACGATAGATTTTAAGTTCACCTTAAAATCATCATTCATACAAAAGGTACATAATGCCCGTGTTTACATGAAACGATTATCGCTCATTTTTGGTCGTTTGAACAAATTTTGAGCGATAATCGTTACATGTAAACGGGCTTAACACTTTTACGTCAACCAGCAGCTGCTGATTAGATCAAGAGGAGTCTCTGCTGTACAGTCTCTTGCTTGCACTTTTATCCTATTCAGTCCCGCGCACAGGCTCTTAATACATTTCAGGAACTTTTGGATGAAGAAATAGCATGAAAGAAACCTTATAGTGGTGATTTGAGTAGCTCTTTTTTTTTTTAAAGCAGAAATTTTTGCAATGGAACAACTACAAAAATATGGGGATTTATTGATTCACCCGGTGGATAAGGGAGGAGTTATTGTGATGAATGCAGGTCTTTATAATAAATTAAATTCAGAGTTGTTGGGTGACACGCAGATTTATCGTTTCTAGAAGAGGGTCCTACTAAATGTTTTCAGTCAAAATTGAGGTCTTTGCTAGATGATGATATTTCCTTGGGAACTATTCAAGAAAAACTTGCTATTATCCTTATGTAGATACCCTACTATTGCTATATTGCATTGATTTCCGGCAATGCATAATGATCTTTGTATGTCACCTTTAAGACCCACAGTTGAAGGTATTGGCTCATTAGTAGAGATGAGCGAGCACCAAAATGCTCGAGTGCTCGTTACTCGAGTCGAACTTTCAGTGATGCTCGAGAGTTCGTTTCGAGTAACGAACCCCATTGAAGTCAATGGGCGACTCGAGCATTTTTGTATATGACTGGTGCTCCGCTAAGGTTTTCATTTGTGAAAATCTTAGCAAATCACCAAAGTCATGTAAAAAACACAGAAATGGATTGGGCAGGCGAGGAGCAACATGCAGGGCTGCATTTCGGGCTCCGAGGTCTCAGTATTAAGCCACAATAGTGGCAAGAGTGAGACTCCTCCCGCACTGTCAGCATAAAGATCATTCTCCTCTGCCACAGCTGTAACAGCTGTGGCAGAGAAGAACGATGTTAGCCCATTGAATTCAATGGAGCCGGCAATACAGCCAGCTCCATTGAAAGCAATGGGCTGCCGGCGAGCGCGGGATGAATTTTTGGGAAGGGCTTAAAAATATAAGCCCTTACCTGAAAATCATCCTAAAATGTGTAAAAAAAAAAAAAAAAAATGTATACTCACCTTTCCGCTGCAGCCGGAGTTCAGCCGCGTCTGGCCGGCAGTTCTACTGAACTGCTTTCTGTAGTATTCAGCAGGTGGGGATTTAAAATTCCCGCCTGCTGAATGAGCTGCCTCTGATTGGTCACAGCCTCACCAATCAGAGGCAGCTCTCACTCACCCATTCATGAATGAATGGGTGAGTGAGAGCTGCCTCTGATTGGTGAGGCTGTGACCAATCAGAGGCAGCCCATTCAGCAGGCGGGGATTTTAAATCCCCACCTGCTGAATACTACTCACAGCAGTTCAGGAGAACTGCCGGCCGGCCGCGGCTGAACTCCGTCTGCCGGGACAAGGTGAGTATATTTTTTTTTACTTTTTACACATTTCTGGATGAATTTCAGGGAAGGGCTTATATTTTTAAGCCCTTCCCGAAAATTCATCCCGCGCTCACTGGCAGCCCATTGCTTTCAATGGAGCCGGCTGTATTGCCGGCTTCATTGAATTCAATGGTCAGTGCTCGTTTAATCGAGACGAATCCCGCGTGGTGCCCGTCTCGAGTAACGAGCATCTCGAGCACCCTAAGGCCTCCTTCCCACGAACGGATTTCCGCCGCGTAATTCGCGGCGAAAATCCGCTGCGTTGCACGCAGCTATTAGGTTCTATTGAACCTAATAGCTCCATGCTCACGATGCGTAATTCCACCGCGGAATTACGCACCGCGATTTCTCCCGTCCTCACCCGCAGCATGCTCTATTTTCTGCGGGTGAGGACGGGCTGTACGCACTGACGGCTTCCATTGCAGTCAATGGAAGCCGTCCATTCACGCTATCTCCCGCTGTAACCAGCGGGAGATAGCGTGAAAAAACGCATTCCCGCCCACCGCCGAGCGTCATATGACGCCAAATGACGCGGTCCGGCCGCGTCACGTGACACGGCTGGTGACGCGAGAGCGGTGGGCGGTGACGAGCGGTGACGCGGCGGTGGTGGGCGGGGAAGCGATTTCACGCTATCTCCCGCAGGTAAGTATAGGGGCTCTGGGGGGCGCCGTGACGGGCTTCACAGCGGAATATTACGCTGCGGAGCCCGTCACGCTCGTGGGAAGGAGGCCTAATACTCAAATGAGCATCAAGCTCGGACGAGTATGCTCACTCATCTCTATTCATTAGAGGAGAAATTAAGTGCTTGGGTCAATCATCATTTGCAGCCCTTAGAGACCCTGGAGTATCTATGTGACATCCAACATCTTACATGTTCTGGAACCTATACAATGGCAATGTAATTATGGTTGGCTATACTGTGATGTGAAAGCCTTATATCCATCAATTCCACACAATTTATCATTGCAATACTTATACTATTTTAACACCTATAGTAATTATACATCAGGCACTAAAGAGTTTTTGATGGAGGCTTTTAATTCTCTTTTGAAGAACAAATATTTTATTTTTCATAGAACATTTTTCCTTCAAACACAGGAAGTGCCCATGGGTGCTACATTTTCTAACTTGCTAACATCTTCATGTCCAGATGTGAGGAACTTTATCTGTATAGTACAGATTCTCACTTTTTTCCCCATATCAGGTTGTACGGTTGTTATATTGACGACATGCTAGATGTGCGGGGGCCCAGTTAATACCATTCAATCGTTTCTACAGTACTAGAGTTGAGCAAACGTACTCTGCCGAGCTTGATGCTCGTTCGAATATTAGCGTACTCGATGGTGCTCGTTACTTGAACGAGCATCATGCCGTGTTCGACCCCGCCCCAGTTTTTGGCTCCTCCCCGCTGTAACGTGCCTGTTTTGGCCCCTCCCCGCAGCGACACAGGACGAGAGAGAGAGAGAGAGAACACGAACAAAGAAAAAAAAAAAAAAGCTCTGGACCCGTCGTCCCACATACAAAAGTGCTTGAGTCTCCCATTGTAGTCAATGGGGTTCGTTACTCAAGTAGAGCTCTCGAATTTCCCGAAAAGCTCGACTTGAATAACGCGGACCTGAGCATTTGGGTGCTCGCTCATCTCTATACAGTACATTAACAATAATGATAACTGTTCCATGATACATTTTTTAGATGTGTTTTTGAAGGCTAGTAGATAAAGAATTATGGTTTCCTCTTTTGTTAAACTTGCGGCGACTAACAAAATATTGTTAGCTACATCTTATCATCCTAATCATGTCTTAAAAAATATTCCAATAGGAGAGTTTATTAGAATAAAAAAAAAACTGTACTCCACATAATGTTTATCAACAAGAAATTAAAAAAGTATATAATAAATTAGCCAGACAAAATTATTCTAAATAGATTGAGTGGAAGTTATTAGAGATGAGCGAGCACCAAAATGCTCGGGTGCTCGTTACTCGGGACGAAATTATCGCGATGCTCGAGGGTTCGTTTCGAGTAACGAACCCCATTGAAGTCAATGGGCGACCCGAGCATTTTTGTATTTCGACGATGCTCGCTAAGGTTTTCATGTGTGAAAATCTGGGCAATTCAAGAAAGTGATGGGAACGACACAGCAACGGATAGGGCAGGCGAGGGGCTACATGTTGGGCTGCATCTCAAGTTCACAGGTCCCACTATTAAAGGGGTTGTCTCGCGAAAGCAAGTGGGTCTATACACGTCTGTATGGCCATATTAATGCACTTTGTAATATACATCGTGCATTAAATATGAGCCATACAGAAGTTATTCACTTACCTGCTCCGTTGCTAGCGTCCCCGTTGCCATGGTTCCGTCTAACTTCGGTGTCTTCTTGCTTTTTTTAGACGCGCTTGCGCAGATGCATCTTCTCCCTTCGGCTGGTCTTGGAAGCATCGGCGTTTTGGCTCCGCCCCCTTGCACGCATCATCGCGTAGCTCCGCCCCCGTCACGTGCCGATTCCAGCCAATCAGGAGGCTGGAACCGGCACACGTCATGGGGCGGAGCTACGCGATGATGCGTGCAAGGGGGCGGAGCCAAAACGCTGATGCTTCCAAGACCAGCCGAAGGGAGAAGATGCATCTGCGCAAGCACGTCTAAAAAAGCAAGAAGACACCGAAGTTAGACGGAACCATGGCAACGGGGACGCTAGCAACGGAGCAGGTAAGTGAATAACTTCTGTATGGCTCATATTTAATGCACGATGTATATTACAAAGTGCATTAATATGGCCATACAGAAGTGTATAACCCCACTTGCTGCCGCGAGACAACCCCTTTAAGCCACAATACCGGCAAGAGTGCCCCCCCCTCCCAACAATTTTTACTTCTGAAAAGCCCTCATTAGCATGGCATACCTTAGCTAAGCACCACACTACCTACAACAAAGCACAATCACTGCCTGCATGACACTCTGCTGCCACTTCTCCTGGGTTACATGCTGCCCAACCCCCCCCTGCACGACGCAGTGTCCACAGCGCACACCAAACTGTCCCTGCGCAGCCTTCAGCTGCCCTCATGCCACGCCACCCTCATGTCTATTTATAAGTGCGTCTGCCAGAGGAAAAGCAGGCACGCACTGCAGAGGGTTGGCACGGCTAGGCAGCGACCCTCTTTAAAAGGGGCGGGGTGATAGCCCACAATGCTGTACAGAAGCAATGAGAAATCCAATCCTGTGCCACCTCCATCTGGAGCTGCACACGTGGGCATAGCAATGGGGAACCTATGTGCCACACACTATTCATTCTGTCAAGGTGTCTGCATGCCCCAGTCAGACCTGGCTTTTTAATTCATAGACTCAGGCAGGTACAACTCCCTATTGTGAAGTCCCTGTGGACCCACAGCATGGGTGGGTGCCAGGAAGCCACCAGCGGTACATAAAAATATCCCATTGCATTGCCCAACACAGCTGAGGTAGTAATGTCGTGCTTAATGCAGGTGGGCTTCGGCCCACACTGCATGCCCCAGTCAGACTGGGGTTCTTTACAAGTGGACACATGTAGGTTAAACTCCGTGTGCACCTACAGCATGGGTGGCTCCCTGGAACCCACCGGCGGTACATAAAAATATCCCATTGCATTGCCCAACACAGCTGAGGTAGTAATGTTGTGCTTAATGCAGGTGGGCTTCGGCCATCACTGCATGCCCCAGTCTGACTGGGGTTCTTTAGAAGTGGAAACAGATGCATTTATAATTCTCTGTGGACCCACAGCATGGGTGGGTGCCAGGAAGCCACCGGCGGTACATAAAAATATCCCATTGCATTGCCCAACACAGCTGAGGTAGTAATGTCGTGCTTAATGCAGGTGGGCTTCGGCCCACACTGCATGCCCCAGTCAGACTGGTAATATGTACCTTAACAGTAACCGCGTTGGTGGTAATGTGGTGGTGACTGCGGACCTAGTAGCGCGGTTTTATTTTGTTGGTTTTCGGAATGTGGCCAGGATTATGTGGGCTGTGGCGGGGGATGTTTTGGAGGCACTACGTGTCCTCTCCACGTGTCCGTGGTTATATGCACCTTAACAGTAACAGCGTTGGTGGGAAATGGCCTCGCCGCCATCATGTCTTTGGGAAGCCTCTGTTTCCACACCCCAGAGACATACCATTAGCAGCGGTATAGGCAGAGCCCAGAATTAGTAACATTTCAGCCGTAGCATTAGGACAGGCCCCACTAACATATCACTAGCAGCATTATAGGGGGAGCACAGTATTAGTTCCATTTCAGTAATAGTAGCACTCAAGACAGGCCCCAGTAACAATTCCGAAGCAGCAGTATAGTGGGAGCGCAGTCTTCGTTCCATTTCAGTAGCTGCAGTATAGACAAGGCCCAAGTTACATTTATGTAGCTAAAGTGTAGGCCAACCCACACACCTTTCTGTACCATGAGTGCAGGCGAAGAACATAGAAATTGCTATGATTACACTGTAGGTGAGTGCCCAAAAAAATTGGTGTACCAAGAGTACTAATGTACCTCAGTAAAAATTGGCCATGCCCAGCCAAGATGGCAGGTGAAACCCATTAATCGCTTTGGTTAATGTGGCTTAAGTGGTAACTAGGCCTGGAGGCAGCCCAGTTAAACGAAAAATTGGTTCAAGTTAAAGCTCCAACGCTTTTAAGAGCATTGAAACGTATAAAAATTTTTTAGAAAAATTATATGAGTGAGCCTTGTGGCCCTAAGAAAAATTGCCCGTTCAGCGTGATTACGTGAGGTTTCAGGAGGAGGAGCAGGAGGAGGAGGAGGAGGAATATTAGACACAGATTGATGAAGCAGAAATGTCCCCGTTTTGGATGGTGAGAGAGAACGATGCTTCCATCCGCGGGTGCAGCCTACGTATTGCTTAGGTATCGCTGCTGTCCGCTGGTGGAGAAGAGAAGTCTGGGGAAATCCAGGCTTTGTTCATCTTGAAGTGTTAGCTAGAAATGAGCGAACGTACTCGTCCGAGCTTGATATTCGTGCGAATATTAGGGTGTTCGGGATGCTCGTTACTCGTAACGAGTACCACGCGGTGTTCCGGTTACTTTCAGTTTCCTCTCTGAGACGTTAGCGCGCTTTTCTGGCCAATTGAAAGACAGGGAAGGCATTACAACTTCCCCCTGTGACGTTCAAGCCCTATACCACCCCCCTGCTGTGAGTGGCTGGGGCGATCAGATGTCACCCGAGTATAAAAATCGGCCCCTCCCGCGGCTCGGCTCAGATGCCTTGTGAGTTAGCTGAGGGACAGTGGTATCGTGCTGGAGCTGCTGTAGGGAGAGCGTTAGGAGTTAGTGTAGGCTTCAAGAACTCCAACGGTCCTTCTGAGGGCCACATCTAATAGTGTGCAGTACTGTGTTAGCACTGTATTTTTTATTTTTTTTTCAAAATTGGATCTGCAGAGCATTGCGCCCTGCAATAGGGGCAGAAGTGGTGGTTAGGCAGGGAGAGTGTTAGCAGTGAGTGTAGGCTTCAAGAACCCCAACGGTCCTTTCTAGGGCCACATCTATCCGTGTGCAGTACTGTCCAGGCTGCTGTTAGCAGTGTTGCATTTTTTTTTTTTTTCTCAAAACCGGCTGTGCAGACCATTGCACCCGGCATTAATACTACAGGGATAGAATTGTGTAGGCAGGGCCAGAAGACATACATTATTCATTGAATAGACGCAGTGTGGCTTTTCGTTTGAAAAACAAGGGAAAAAATTCTATTTCGCCTGCCTCTGACAGTCCTCAGGGCTCTGGGTACGTGTGTGCTGCGTGCAGAACATTAAAAAAAATCAGAGGCAGCCAGCTACGTTTTACTGCAGGCTTGCGCCAATTTTTTTCCTGCATGGGAAATCCCTGATCTGCTGTAGAGAATAACTTTGCATCACTGCAGTTCTCTGACACATTTGCAGGGCCACAACACAGTTATTAAACTTAGTAGTATTCATTGAATACACGCAGTGTGGCTTGTCCTTTGAAAAACAAGGGAAAAAATTCTATTTTGGCTGCAGGCTTGCGCCAATTTCTTTCCTGCATGGGAAATCCCTGATCTGCTGTAGCGAATAACTTTGCATCACTGCAGTTCTCTGACACATTTGCAGGGCCACAACACAGTTATTAAACTTAGTAGTATTCATTGAATACACGCAGTGTGGCTTGTCCTTTGAAAAACAAGGGAAAAAATTCTATTTCGCCTGCCTCTGACAGTCCTCAGGGCTCTGGGTACGTGTGTGCTGCGTGCAGAACGTTAAAAAAATCAGACGCAGCCAGCTACATTTTACTGCAGGCTTGCGCCAATTTTTTTCCTGCATGGGAAATCCCTGATCTGCTGTAGCGAATAACTTTGCATCACTGCAGTTCTCTGACACATTTGCAGGGCCACAACACAGTTATTAAACTTAGTAGTATTCATTGAATACACGCAGTGTGGCTTGTCCTTTGAAAAACAAGGGAAAAAATTCTATTTTGGCTGCAGGCTTGCGCCAATTTCTTTCCTGCATGGGAAATCCCTGATCTGCTGTAGCGAATAACTTTGCATCACTGCAGTTCTGTGACACAATTGCAGGGCCACAACACAGTTATTAAACTTAGTAGTATTCATTGAATACACGCAGTGTGGCTTGTCCTTTGAAAAACAAGGGAAAAAATTCTATTTCGCCTGCCTCTGACAGTCCTCAGGGCTCTGGGTACGTGTGTGCTGCGTGCAGAACGTTAAAAAAAATCAGACGCAGCCAGCTACGTTTTACTGCAGGCTTGCGCCAATTTTTTTCCTGCATGGGAAATCCCTGATCTGCTGTAGCGAATAACTTTGCATCACTGCAGTTCTCTGACACATTTGCAGGGCCACAACACAGTTATTAAACTTAGTAGTATTCATTGAATACACGCAGTGTGGCTTGTCCTTTGAAAAACAAGGGAAAAAATTCTATTTCGGCTGCAGGCTTGCGCCAATTTCTTTCCTGGCTTGGAAATCACTGGTAATACAGCATGCTGAGGGGTAGGGGTAGGCCTAGAGGACGTGGACGCGGCCGAGGACGCGTAGGCCCAAGTTAGGGTGTGGGCACAGGCCGAGCTCCTGATCCAGGTGTGTCGCAGCCGACTGCTGCGCGATTAGGAGAGAGGCACGTTTCTGGCGTCCCCACATTCATCGC
This sequence comes from Eleutherodactylus coqui, assembly GCF_035609145.1. Classification (NCBI taxonomy): domain Eukaryota; kingdom Metazoa; phylum Chordata; class Amphibia; order Anura; family Eleutherodactylidae; genus Eleutherodactylus; species Eleutherodactylus coqui. Next base: position 144,706,697 of record NC_089843.1, on the reverse strand, counting down.
CCAATTAATGGGTCCACGCGGGAGACCTTTATTAGAAAATGAGCAGTGTGAGCAGGTCCTGTCGTGGATGGCAGAAAGTGCTTCGAGCAAGCTATCATCCACCCAGAGTTCTGCGCCGTCCAGTGCTACAAATCCAAATCCTCTGTCTGCTGCTCCTCCTTCCTCCCAGCCTCCTCACTCCACTACAATGACACATGCTCAGGAGCGGGAAGACTCCCAGGAACTGTTCTCGGGCCCCTGCTCAGATTGGGCAGCAGTGGTTCCTCTCCCACCAGAGGAGTTTATCGTCACTGATGCACAACCATTGGAAAGTTCCCGGGGTCCGGGGGATGAGGCTGGGGACTTCCGGCAACTGTCTCAAGACCTTTCAGTGGGTGAGGAGGACGATGACGATGAGACACAGTTGTCTTGCAGTGAGGTAGTAGTAAGGGCAGTAAGTCCGAGGGAGGAGCGCACAGAGGATTCGGAGGAAGAGCAGCAGAACGATGAGGTGACTGACCCCACCTGGTTTGCAACGCCTACTCAGGACAGGTCTTCAGAGGGGCAGGCAAGGGCATCAGCAGGGCAGGTTGCAAGAGGCAGTGCGGAGGCCAGGGGTGGAGGCAGGGCCAGACCGAATAATCCACCAACTGTTTCCCAAAGCGCACCCTCGCGCCATGCCACCCTGCAGAGGCCGAGGTGCTCTAAGGTCTGGCAGTTTTTCACAGAGACGCCTGACGACCGACGAACAGTGGTGTGCAACCTTTGTCGCGCCAAGATCAGCCGGGGAGCCACCACCAACAGCCTCACCACCACCAGCATGCGCAGACATATGATGGCCAAGCACCCCACAAGGTGGGACAAAGGCCATTCACCGCCTCCGGTTTGCACCGCTGCCTCTCCCCCTGTGCCCCAACCTGCCACTGAGATCCAACCCCCCTCTCAGGACACAGGCACTACCGTCTCCTGGCCTGCACCCACACCCTCACCTCCACTGTCCTCGGCCCCATCCACCAATGTCTCGCACCGCACAGTCCAGCCGTCGCTAGCGCAAGTGTTGGAGCGCAAGCGCAAGTACGCCGCCACGCACCCGCACGCTCAATCGTTAACCGTCCACATAGCCAAATTTATCAGCCTTGAGATGCTGCCGTATAGGGTTGTGGAAACGGAGGCTTTCAAAGCTATGATGGCGGCGGCGGCCCGCGCTACTCAGTTCCCAGTCGCCACTACTTTTCCCGATGTGCCGTCCCAGCCCTGCACGACCACGTCTCCCGCAACATTGTACGCGCCCTCACCAATGCGGTTAGTGGCAAGGTCCATTTAACTACGGACACGTGGACAAGCACAGGCGGGCAGGGCCACTACATCTCCCTGACGGCACATTGGGTGAATTTAGTGGAGGCTGGGACAGAGTCAGAGCCTGGGACCGCTCACGTCCTACCCACCCCCAGAATTGCGGGCCCCAGCTCGGTGGTGGTATGTTCGGCGGTGTATGCTTCCTCCACTAAAGCACCCTCCTCCTCCTCCTCAACCTCTGTCTCGCAATCTAGATGTGTCAGCAGCAGCAGGACGTCGCCAGCAGTCGGTGTCGCGCGGCGTGGCAGCACAGCGGTGGGCAAGCGTCAGCAGGCCGTGCTGAAACTACTCAGCTTAGGAGATAGGAGGCACACGGCCCACGAACTGCTGCAGGGTCTGACAGAGCAGACCGACCGTTGGCTTTTGCCGCTGAGCCTCCAACCGGGCATGGTCGTGTGTGACAACGGCCGTAACCTGGTGGCGGCTCTGCAGCTCGGCAGCCTCACGCACGTGCCATGCCTGGCCCACATCTTTAATTTGGTGGTTCAGCGCTTTCTGAAAAGCTACCCACGCTTGTCAGACCTGCTCGTAAAGGTGCGCCGGCTCTGCGCACATTTCCGCAAGTCCCACACGGACGCTGCGACCCTGCGCACCCTGCAACATCGGTTTAATCTGCCAGTGCACCGACTGCTGTGCGACGTGCCCACACGGTGGAACTCTACGCTCCACATGTTGGCCAGGCTCTATGAGCAGCGTAGAGCTATAGTGGAATACCAACTCCAACATGGGCGGCGCAGTGGGAGTCAGCCTCCTCAATTCTTTTCAGAAGAGTGGGCCTGGTTGGCAGACATCTGCCAGGTCCTTCGAAACTTTGAGCAGTCTACCCAGGTGGTGAGCGGCGATGCTGCAATCATTAGCGTCACCATTCCTCTGCTATGCATCTTGAGAAGTTCCCTGCAAACCATAAAGGCAGCCGCTTTGCGCTCGGAAACAGAGCCGGGGGAAGACAGTATGTCGCTGGATAGTCAGAGCACCCTCCTGTCTATATCTCAGCGCGTTCAGGAGGAGGAGGAGGAGCATGAGGAGGATGAGGAGGAGGGGGAAGAGACAGCTTGGCCCACTGCTGACGGTACCCATGCTGCTTGCCTGTCATCATTTCAGCGTGTATGGCCTGAGGAGGAGGAGGAGGTGGAGGAGGAGGAGGAGGAGGAGGATCCTGAAAGTGATCTTCCTAGTGCGGACAGCCATGTGTTGCGTACAGGTACCCTGGCACACATGGCTGACTTCATGTTAGGATGCCTTTCTCATGACCCTCGCGTTACACGCATTCTGGCCACTACGGATTACTGGGTGTACACACTGCTCGACCCACGCTATAAGGAGAACCTTCCCACTCTCATTCCCGAAGAGGAAAGGGGTTCGAGAGTGTTGCTATACCACAGGACCCTGGCGGACAAGCTGATGGTAAAATTCCCATCCGACAGCGCTAGTGGCAGAAGGCGCAGTTCCGAGGGCCAGGTAGCAGGGGAGGTGCGGAGATCGAGCAGCATGTACAGCCCAGGCAGTGCAACAGTCTTTAAGGGCCTGGCCAGCTTTATGGCTCCCCAGCAAGACTGTGTCACCGCTCCCCAGTCAAGGCTGAGTCGGCGGGAGCACTGTAAAAGGATGGTGAGGGAGTACGTAGCCGATCGCACGACCGTCCTCCGTGACGCCTCTGCCACCTACAACTACTGGGTGTCGAAGCTGGACACGTGGCCTGAACTAGCGCTGTATGCCCTGGAGGTGCTTGCTTGTCCTGCGGCTAGCGTCTTGTCGGAAAGGGTGTTTAGTGCGGCTGGGGGAATCATCACAGATAAGCGTACCCGCCTGTCAACCGACAGTGCCGACAGGCTAACACTAGAGATGAGCGAGCACCAAAATGCTCGGGTGCTCGTTACTCGGGACGAACTTTTCGCGATGCTCGAGGGTTCGTTTCAAGTAACGAACCCCATTGAAGTCAATGGGCGACCCGAGCATTTTTGTATTTCGCCGATGCTCGCTAAGGTTTCCTTGTGTGAAAATCTGGGCAATTCAAGAAAGTGATGGGAACGACAGAGCAACGGATAAGGCAGGCGAGGGGCTACATGTTGGGCTGCATCTCAAGTTCACAGGTCCCACTATTAAGCCACAATAGCGGCAAGAGTGGGCCCCCCCCCAAAAAAAAAACTTTTACTTCTGAAAAGCCCTCATTAGCATGGCATACCTTTGCTAAGCACCACACTACCTCCAACAAAGCACAATCACTGCCTGCATGACACTCCACTGCCACTTCTCCTGGGTTACATGCTGCCCAACCGCCCCCCTCCCCCCCACAGCGCACACCAAAGTGTCCCTGCGCAGCCTTCAGCTGCCCTCATGCCACACCACCCTCATGTCTATTTAGAAGTGCGTCTGCCATGAGGAGGAACCGCAGGCACACACTGCAGAGGGTTGGCACGGCTAGGCTAGGACAGCCTACAATGGCTGTCCGCACTAGGAAGATCACTTTCAGGATCCTCCTCCTCCTCCTCCTCCTCCTCCTCAGGCCATACACGCTGAAATGATGACAGGCAAGCAGCATGGGTACCGTCAGCAGTGGGCCAAGCTGTCTCTTCCCCCTCCTCCTCATCCTCCTCATGCTCCTCCTCCTCCTCCTGAACGCGCTGAGATATAGACAGGAGGGTGCTCTGACTATCCAGCGACATACTGTCTTCCCCCGGCTCTGTTTCCGAGCGCAAAGCGGCTGCCTTTATGGTTTGCAGGGAACTTCTCAAGATGCATAGCAGAGGAATGGTGACGCTAATGATTGCAGCATCGCCGCTCACCACCTGGGTAGACTGCTCAAAGTTTCGAAGGACCTGGCAGATGTCTGCCAACCAGGCCCACTCTTCTGAAAATAATTGAGGAGGCTGACTCCCACTGCGCCGCCCATGTTGGAGTTGGTATTCCACTATAGCTCTACGCTGCTCATAGAGCCTGGCCAACATGTGGAGCGTAGAGTTCCACCGTGTGGGCACGTCGCACAGCAGTCGGTGCACTGGCAGATTAAACCGATGTTGCAGTGTCCGCAGGTTCGCAGCGTCCGTGTGGGACTTGCGGAAATGTGCGCAGAGCCGGCGCACCTTTACGAGCAGGTCTGACAAGCGTGGGTAGCTTTTCAGAAAGCGCTGAACCACCAAATTAAAGACGTGGGCCAGGCATGGCACGTGCGTGAGGCTGCCGAGCTGCAGAGCCGCCACCAGGTTACGGCCGTTGTCACACACGACCATGCCCGGTTGGAGGCTCAGCGGCGCAAGCCAGCGGTCGGTCTGCTCTGTCAGACCCTGCAGCAGTTCGTGGGCTGTGTGCCTCCTATCTCCTAAGCTGAGCAGTTTCAGCACGGCCTGCTGACGCTTGCCCACCGCTGTGCTGCCACGACGCGCGACACCGACTGCTGGCGACGCGCTGCTGCTGCTGACACATCTTGATTGCGAGACAGAGGTTGCGTTGGAGGAAGAGGAGGAGGAGGGTGCTTTAGTGGAGGAAGCATACACCGCCGCAGATACCACCACCGAGCTGGGGCCCGCAATTCTGGGGGTGGGTAGGACGTGAGCGGTCCCAGGCTCTGACTCTGTCCCAGCCTCCACTAAATTCACCCAATGTGCCGTCAGGGAGATGTAGTGGCCCTGCCCGCCTGTGCTTGTCCACGCGTCCGTTGTTAAGTGGACCTTGGCAGTAACCGCGTTGGTGAGGGCGCGTACAATGTTGCGGGAGACGTGGTCGTGCAGTTCTGGGACGGCACATCGGGAAACGTAGTGGCGACTGGGAACTGAGTAGCGCGGGGTCGCCGCCGCCATCATACTTTTGAAGGACTCCGTTTCCACAACCCTATACGGCAGCATCTCAAGGCTGATAAATTTGGCTATGTGGACGGTTAACGCTTGAGCGTGCGGGTGCGTGGCGGCGTACTTGCGCTTGCGCTCAAACACTTGCGCTAGCGACGGCTGGACGGTGCGGTGCGAGACATTGCTGGATGGGGCCGAGGACAGCGGAGGTGAGGGTGTGGGTGCAGGCCAGGAGACGGTAGTGCCTGTGTCCTCAGAGCGGGGTTGGATCTCAGTGGCAGGTTGGGGCACAGGGGGAGAGGCAGCGGTGCAAACCGGAGGCGGTGAACGGCCTTCGTCCCACCTTGTGGGGTGCTTGGCCATCATATGTCTGCGCATGCTGGTGGTGGTGAGGCTGTTGGTGGTGGCTCCCCGGCTGATCTTGGCGCGACAAAGGTTGCACACCACTGTTTGTCGGTCGTCAGGCGTCTCTGTGAAAAACTGCCAGACCTTAGAGCACCTTGGCCTCTGCAGGGTGGCATGGCGCGAGGGTGCGCTTTGGGAAACAGTTGGTGGATTATTCGGTCTGGCCCTGCCTCTACCCCTGGCCACCGCACTGCCTCTTGCAACCTGCCCTGCTGCTGCCCTTGCCTCCCCCTCTGAAGACCTGTCCTGAGTAGGCGTTGCAAACCAGGTGGGGTCAGTCACCTCATCGTCCTGCTGCTCTTCCTCCGAATCCTCTGTGCGCTCCTCCCTCGGACTTACTGCCCTTACTACTACCTCACCGATAGACAACTGTGTCTCATCGTCATCGTCCTCCTCACCCACTGAAAGGTCTTGAGACAGTTGCCGGAAGTCCCCAGCCTCATCCCCCGGACCCCGGGAACTTTCCAATGGTTGGGCATCAGTGACGATAAACTCCTCTGGTGGGAGAGGAACCACTGCTGCCCAATCTGAGCAGGGGCCCGAGAACAGTTCCTGGGAGTCTTCCCGCTCCTGAGCATGTGTCATTGTAGTGGAGTGAGGAGGCTGGGAGGAAGGAGGAGCAGCAGACAGAGGATTCGGATTTGCAGCAGTGGACGGCGCAGAACTGTGGGTGGACGATAGGTTGCTGGAAGCACTTTCTGCCATCCACGACAGGACCTGCTCACACTGCTCATTTTCTAATAACGGTCTCCCGCGTGGACCCATTAATTGGGCGATGAATGTGGGGACGCCAGAAACGTGCCTCTCTCCTAATCGCGCAGCAGTTGGCTGCGATACACCTGGATCAGGAGTTCGGCCTGTGCCCACACCCTCACTTGGCCCTCCGCGTCCTCGGCCGCGTCCACGTCCTCTAGGCCTACCCCTACCCCTCAGCATGCTGTATTACCAGTGATTTGATTTCCCAGGCAGGAAATAAATTGGCGCAAGCCTGCAGGCCAAATATACTTTTTTCCCTTTTTTTTAAAAGGAAAGGCCCACTGTGTCTATTCAATGAATAATAAGTTTAATAACTGTGTTGTGCCCCTGCAAATGTGTCACAGAACTTTAGTGTTGCAGAGTTTTTAACTACAGCTGAGCAAGGAATTTCACAGGCAGGAAAGAAAGTGGCGCAAGCCTGCTGTAAAACGTAGCTGGTTGCGTCTGATTTTTTTACGTTCTCCACGCAGCACACACGTACCCAGAGCCCCGAGGACTGTCAGAGGCAGGCCAAATATACTTTTTTCCCTTTTTTTTAAAAGGAAAGGCCCACTGCGTCTATTCAATGAATAATAAGTTTAATAACTGTGTTGTGCCCCTGCAAATGTGTCACAGAACTTTAGTGTTGCAGAGTTTTTAACTACAGCTGAGCAAGGAATTTCACAGGCAGGAAAGAAAGTGGCGCAAGCCTGCTGTAAAACGTAGCTGGTTGCGTCTGATTTTTTTACGTTCTCCACGCAGCACACACGTACCCAGAGCCCCGAGGACTGTCAGAGGCAGGCCAAATATACTTTTTTCCCTTTTTTTTAAAAGGAAAGGCCCACTGCGTCTATTCAATGAATAATAAGTTTAATAACTGTGTTGTGCCCCTGAAAATGTGTCACAGAACTTTAGTGTTGCAGAGTTAGTAACTACAGCTGAGCAAGGAATTTCACAGGCAGGAAAGAAAGTGGCGCAAGCCTGCTGTAAAACGTAGCTGGTTGCGTCTGATTTTTTTACGTTCTCCACGCAGCACACACGTACCCAGAGCCCCGAGGACTGTCAGAGGCAGGCCAAATATACTTTTTTCCCTTTTTTTTTTAAAAGGAAAGGCCCACTGCGTCTATTCAATGAATAATAATAAGTTTAATAACTGTGTTGTGCCCCTGCAAATGTGTCACAGAACTTTAGTGTTGCAGAGTTATTAACTACAGCTGAGCAAGGAATTTCACAGGCAGGAAAGAAAGTGGCGCAAGCCTGCTGTTAAACGTAGCTGGCTGCGTATGAATTTTTTACGTTCTCCACCCACCACACACGTACACAGAACGCTGAGGACTGACAGAGGCAGGGCACATAGAATTTTTCCCTTTTTTTAAAAAGAAAAGGCCCACTGACTATATTCAATCAGATAAGAAATCTGTTCCACAGAAATGCAGTTATATGAAGTGCAGCAGAGCAGTGATTTTTCCCAGGAAGGCAGGAAATAAATTGGCGCAAGCCTGCTGTTAAATGTAGCTGGCTGCGTATGAATTTTTTACTATCTCCACCCACCACACACGTACACAGAACGCTGAGGACTGACAGAGGCAGGGCACATAGAATTTTTCCCTTTTTTTTAAAAGAAAAGGCCCACTGCGTATATTCAATCAATAATATATGTCTTCTGGCCCTGCCTACACAATTCTGTCCCTGTAGTATTACTGCAGGGCGCAATGCTCTGCACAGCCGATTTTGAAAAAAAAAAAAGCAACACTGCTAACAGCAGCCTGCACAGTACTGCACACGGTTAAATGTGGCCCTAAGAAGGACCGTTGGGGTTCTTGAAGCCTACACTCACTCCTAACACTCTCCCTGCCTAACCACCACTTCTGTCCCTGGACTATTACTGCAGGGCGCAATGCTCTGCAGACAGCGGATTTTGAAAAAAAAATAATTGTGCAACACTGCTAACAGCACCCTCCACAGTACTGCACACGGATAGATGTGGCCCTGAGAAGGACCGTTGGGGTTCTTGAAGCCTACACTCACTTCTTACACTCTCCCTACAGCAGCACCAGCAGCAGCACTTTCCCTCAGCTAACTCAGTCACAAGGCATCTGAGGCGAGCCGCGCGAGGGGCCGACTTTTATACTCGGGTGACATCTGATCTCCCCAGCCACTCACAGCAGGGGGGTGGTATAGGGCTTGAACGTCACAGGGGGAAGTTGTAATGCCTTCCCTGTCTTTCAATTGGCCAGAAAAGCGCGCTAACGTCTCAGAGAGGAAACTGAAAGTAACCGGAACATCGCGTGGTACTTGTTACGAGTAACGAGCATCCCGAACACGCTAATATTTGCCCGAGCATCAAGCTCGGATGAGTACGTTCGCTCATCTCTAGAAGTTATTGTATATCAAAAACATGAAGCTGATTTGCTATTAGATAAGAGATCCTTCAAGGGTTGTACTAACTCTTCATTTAATCCTATGACGTTTTCTACTACGTGTAGCCAGCACTATTCTGAAATAATTAAATTACAAAAAAATATATACTTATTTTATATTATGATAACATTCTTAATCAGGTATTAAAACATAAAATTAATTTTAGATCAAAACGTGTTCCCACATTGCATAATTTATTATCACCCAGTACATACGTTAGTACCACAAAACCTTGCATGACATAGTTATTAGAGATGAGCGAGCATGCTCATTCGAGCATTAGCATACTTGAAGGTACTCGTTACTCGAGCGAGCACTACGTGGTGCTCGAGAAAATTTCTCCCTCTCCTCCCTACATGTTTAGCGTCTTTTTTTTAGACAATGAACATGCAGAGAAGGCTTTGGCAACTCCTACTATGACGTGCCAACTCTGTGCACGTCTATGGCAGTGACAAGCTGGCCTGATCAGGTGACCTACGAGCATAAAAACTCAGGTCACCTGATGCTCACCTCAGGTGACCTGAATTAGCTGAGGGACAGAGCTGTTGCTAATCAGGAAGAGTGATAGTATAGGTTAGAAGGAGCGTGTAGGCAGGGATCCATTTTGCAAGAACCTAACAGTCCTTTTTAGGACTACAACTCTCATCTTGTGCATCAGCAGTTTGGCTGGCTGGGACCAGTAGTGCGGGCAAAGTATTTTCAAGCATACCGGCTGTATACTGTTACCGGTTTTATGCAGTATACTGCTAATGGTGTACACAAACTAGTTAAGAAGTAGTAAAACTCCTCTCATTTTTTATTTTTTTATATTTTTTGGCTTAAACCTACGCCAAATCCCCCTGTGTGTCCTGTCGATGCATACTGTCTAACAAGACTGTACGCAGTTTACAGTGTCTATTTTGGGCTTAAAGTATACGCAAAATAACTCGTAGTTTGTGTAGCATTTTGATGCAGTGCATTATACAACATGATGAAGACTAGGGGTAAGGGTTGAGGATGAGGACGTGGACGTCCGAATGAGGGTGTGGGCAGAGGCCGATGTCCTGGGCGGAGTGAAACACTGCCTGGTTTGACCACTCTAATTTTTTCATAGTACATGCTGTCTTTCCCTGGGGCACTGGTTAAAAAGCCCCTCGGGGAGGGGCAGGGGCAGGGAATGGCGATAGCTTGCATGTTGGTGGACTGCCACCTGGATCCCATTAAACAAGTATGAGCTGTCGCTGGAAAAATCTTTCAGGTTTTTACCTGCGCTCTTGGTAAACAAATCTTTCAAGGGTGAACCTATACTCTTGGTAAACAAATCCTTTTAGTGGTTCACCTACGTATACTCTTGGTAAACAAATCTTTCAGGGTTTCACCTGCACTCTGGGTAAAAAAATCTTTTGTTTTAGAATGGGTTGTTGAATTGTGGAGATGTGTAGAAGTACTGGCACCTGAGTCCCTTTTATGCCCATGTTTGTGCCCCATGAAATTTTGTGACAGAGATGGCATGGGATTGGAATTATGATCATATGTTAATTTATCAGCAATTCTCATCAGCATTGTGGGCTATCACCCACAATTTCAAAGAGGGTTGCTGGCAGGTCCTGTCAACCCTCTGCAGTATGTGTCTCCTGTTCCTCCTCATCCAATACGCACTTATAAATAGACATAAGGGTGGTGTGGCTATCAAGCGACTGTGTGGCATTAGGGCAGCTGGAAACTGCGCTGGGAAAAATTTCAGTATGCTGTGGACTACTGAGTAGGCAAAGGGGTGCGCCTTACCCCGTCTGGGATGGGGACAGCTGGACGCTGTGCTGGGAAAAATTTCAGTATGCTGTGGACGCGGGCTCGTGCCTGCATCCTGGGAGGATTGGACAGCAATGCCAGCATGTAACACAGGAGAAGAGGCAGACATGTCACCCGCAGGCAGTGATTGGCCTTCGTTCCACCTAGTGTGGTGCTTAGATAAGATGTGCCAGCGTGTGTGCCTTGCCGATTATGGTCTGGCCCAACTAAATTCTTAGGGGGGTGCCCACCAGGCCCTTGCCCACAATTTGGCTTAATAGTGCGACCTGGGAGCTTCAGATGCATCTATGCATGCTGCCTCTGCTGTTCTCTATCCGTTTCTGTGGTGTTTTCATCACTTTCTGATGTTTTCAGGTGATTCACACAACCTCCCCTATGCAGAGCATCAGTCCCCTTGAAAAATGCTCAAGTCTCCCATTGACTTCAATGGGGTTGGTTACTCGAAACGAGCTCTCAAGCATTACGAAAAATTTGACTTGAGTAATGAGCACCCGAGCATTTTGGTGCTCGCTCATCTCTAATAGTTATCCATTACTGGTTTTATGGTTGTGGTCACAATGTACGCAAAGTGCACATGCCTGAAGATAAATCCACTACTTTTGTTTTTAGTGTCACTCATAAAATGTACAATATTATATATTTTATGAATTGTAATAGCAATTATGTTTTCTGATAACGTGTACTTTATGTAACATATGTACAATGTGGGGTGCAGCATCGGTCCACTCAAAATCAAGATACGTAGGCATCTCTCTGATGCCAGTAATCACAATGCGGTTAATATTACCGCAGCGTCCCAGCAATTTTTGGAATATCATAATGCCAATTACCAGTAAGACTCATTGTCATTTAAACTTATTTAAAAGGGGTGGAGACCATAGGCAGAAACTTTTAAACTATGAGTTTTTTTTGGATTTTTTTACTACAAACCCACAATCCAAAAGGCATGAATATCATCTACTATTACAATGATTTTTATTTTGATATTGGGTTTCTAGTTAATCTAATTATGCATTGGCTTGTTTTGGATCATGCGATGGTGTTCCATGTGATAAATGGCGTTGTAGTGGCCCGAAACACGTATGGCACCTCCATAATGGTCATACATGTCATGTCTTTTGTGTGGATCCACTATGCAAAGTGTCTTGTCTTCAGTTATGTGTATTGCACAGCTGCAGCATGTAAGAAGTTAATGTCTGAAAGTGGCTGGGATATGTCTGGAAAATATAACAAGTTTGTTTAGTCACACTGGGTCTTCGATCTTCTTCAATGGTTAAGAGTAGAGTGAGACTGCCGGCCACACACGGGTACCTTCAACCCTCATGTGGTGAAGGGATGGAAGCTGAAGAGAGGTATCCTGAGGTCTCCAATCCCAGGAACCATCTTTAAGGAGTGAGAGTGGAGAAGGAGTCTGCCATGTAGCCATTAAGCTACTAATTCTCAAGTGAGTGTCTGTGGAGTGTTGTGTCCCCCTCCGGTGTTATCCTGCATCCCGGAGTGTGTGTGTCTAGAAGCAGAGTCATACAGAGAGCAACTGTAGGCCCAGTTTCATCCTGTGTCTTTTCTGCAGTGGTGTGTAAAGCTGTATCTTGCAAACAAGAGGTAAAGTTTCCAGTCACTGCCCATTCCCAGTGATTGAGTTTTCAACGTTCAGTGTGTGTGGACTTTATTATTTCTACAGCCGGAGAATCAACGGTGTGCAGGAACGGTGGCGTCCCGAGTGACAACGTCTTCAGTCCATTACACATATACAGGTAACCACTGTCCCAGCATTGCCTGGAAGAGGCTTAAGGGTGCCTTGGCCAAGGAGTTTGGTAGAGCCATTGCGACAAGTGCCATCTCTACCCCACCTTGTGCCTCAGACACTGCAGTGTGAGAGTGTATTATGTGATGAAGGATGCTTTATCCAAAACACGTCAACTGATTTTGTTTCCAAGTGAGGTCCTTACTGGCTTTTAAATTAATGCAATAAATGCTTGGTTTTAATTAAAGTGGTCTCTCATCTATTTCCACTTATTGGACCGCTCTTAAGGTGATACAGCATGCGCAACTCTCCTACAATCTCAGAACTCTATTTTAAGCTCAATGTAGCCTATCTAGAGTGGTGCAAAACCATTTTCCATGTGCTACTCATTCCCAAGGTAGCAAGCCCTAAAGGGGAATGATGCTTGACCTCTTTCACTATATCTACTGCCATAAAGTGCTGTAAGCAACCTCCTTATACAACATGCCCCTGGAATGAAACTGTGTGACTCAATATTAGTGAGACCAAGCATGCAACCAATTTCCAACCAGGATATTAGTAGAATACCTTATAATTACAGTATGCAATCTTCATCAGTATCACAGCGTACAATTATATAATTCTCTTCCGACAGCCTGTGAACAAAGGGCATATTAGGACAGCTAGGACATCTTCAACACTGCAGTATATATATCAGTGCTACACATAACAGAGGCAAATATGCCAACAGTCAACTATTCACATTTCAAATATACAGTGATGGGAGATTGAGTAATAAATCAGATTAGGGGTGGTAGTTTGTGCTGGTGATGTTAGCTCCATTGTGGCTGATACAGTTTAAATCATTCTCCCAAATGGCTACACTACAATTAGAGATGGGGGTGATAGTGAAGGGCTTCTCCCTGGTATGTTGGTGTGGTGTAGTGTGATGGCCCCTGGGAAGCGTCCAGAGTGTCATGATGAGGGTAACAGTGTAACTCATATTTACTTGATCCAGAAGCACAACGGTTCAAGATAAAATCAATGAAGGCACAAAACTTTGTTATTCAATTTCAGAGTACAGTCCTGAGGATGGTGGCTTAAGCAAGTACTGCCCTCTGTGCTCTGTACTGCTGATGTGGGTTTCTCACCACGGTCCCGGAATATGTAGCCCAGCTGTTGCTTCGTACTGCTGATGTGGGTTTAGACCACAGTCCTGGAGACTGAGGCTTTCCTCTACACCACTGCTCCTGCAGTAACTTAATCTGAGAAAGGTTGTGAGCTTCTTTTCCCTGAACCAATTACTTACTGGTTTACAATACAGTCTACTATCTTCTAACCAATCTTCTAGAAGGTCACAAAATCTTTATAACTTTTGCTCATCCCATTGCTTGGTGTTGATTGGCTGCTGCTAAAAATGGTTGAGGTTGTTCTATCCATCTCTTTATACTGTACACTATCAATCCACCATCTTTAAGTAAAGACATTAGAGATGAGCGAACGTGCTACTTTAGAGCAATTACTCGATCGAGCATCGCTTTTTTCGAGTAACTGCCTAATCGGGCGAAAAGATTCGGGGGGGCACCGGGAGTGAGCTGGGTGTTGCGGGGGTGAGTGGGTGGGAAAGAGAGAGAGAGCTTCCCCCTGTTCCCCCTGCCAACCCCCGCTTCACCCCACTGCCCCCCCCCCGACGCCCCTCCGAATCTTTTCGCCCAAGTATGCAGCTACTCGAAAAACGCGATGCTCGATCGAGTAATTGTCCTAAACGAGCACGTTTGCTCATCTCTAATAGACATCAATAAAGTACATAAAACATTTAAAGACATACTTGCACAATTTCTCAGAACTATCCACATCATTATGTAGTCACAGCATTGGGTCACTACAGTTGGGCATACTGACAATGCTTGTCAGATTCCAACCCTCTTTCACACAGCAGCAGTCAGTTACTGGCTATTCGGAAAAAGACTCTCCTTCACACAGCACATTCAATGGAATATAGTTCTGAGCATTTACAGTAGTTGGGAAAGGCACTCCTTGTGGAGACCGCCTAGTAGACGTGAGGAGACTTAACAGATTTGCATACCAAACATTTACAGAAATAGACATCTATATATTTGTGCACATACTACATTACTGTTTGGTTTTAGACAACCTTTTTTTCTAGCCATAAATTTACTCCAAGAATCACTTGGACATTAAATGCTGTCCTCCCACATTCTGTCTGCTTATTTTCCTGGACAGAATTCTATGTATTTTATGTACATTTGATTGGCAGACAAAACTGTGCCAAGCAGCACAAATGCCAATTTGCCTGGAAAAATCTTTATTGATTTTTTAACATATTTTTCAGTTCAACAAAAATATTATTGACCATAGAGTAAGATGTTCCTCACGAAAAGCACTAACTAGATGTTGGATGTTTAGTAAAAACAGAGCTTTATGTTAAAAATAAGTAAATAAGTAAACATTGTTTCGCAATTTCAGATATTGTAAGAATCATCATTATCAGATGTTATAATAGAACCCAACTAAGAAGCAGTTTTTTGCCAGTATGGAAAAGAAAACAGAAAAAGTTGACCCACATAAGTCACCTCAAGAAATATATGAACTCCTGAGATCCTGGCCGGCTCAAGGTATATGTTGGTCCTTGAGCAACAAAGTTACAGTGGGCCCCTTGTCTACACAACCCTCGGACATGTGTACAGTATGTTTATTCAGATCATTATGGGCAACTTAGTCCCAGTGGGCTCTGGCATCTATACAGAGGTTTGCCTGGTGTTGATGCTGAGCCAGCTTGAGATGGTCACGCATTATGTTACGCTTACAGGCTACGAACACCTTTGCACTGAATTTGTATTTTTCTTTGATTCTTACAGGCAAAATTAAGCAACTCTCTGAATAGCCTTCATTAAAAAATGTGCTACAATTTTGCTGCTGTAGGGTTTGTATAATCTCTTTACATAACTGACTCTTCTGCTGAATCTAGATCCAATCCTCAAGAAAAGGTTATTGTTGATATTAGAGCATTGAAATCTATACATATAGTCCATAGTATGTTGCCAGCCGTGGATTGTGGATCTGCTACTGTATAATGCCGGATGCTTTGATCTGTGTATTATGATGTTTGTCTCGGTGCTCTAGTCCCGCTATGATAATGCACATTTTGCTAACCACCTTCTCCAAGTTCCACCCACAGTGGTGGCATCCTGTTGTATTTCTGCCACGATACAATGCATAGACCAAGCAGCCGTACGTACCCCTACAATGAGACCTTTAGCAAATGCGTCCACTTGATGAAATGGCTCTCGATGGTGTTTTAGAAGTATCTTCATTCTTTACTCTTTATTAAGGCACAAAAAATATCGAAATAAAGCAGTTTTCCTGGCTGGCCACGATCAAAACCCCTAAAGTTAGCTTTGCAGATCATTTTTTGCCCTTCATGTTCACAGATCACGTGATTTTTCTGAAAGTGCTTCCATTTGCATAACTTTTTTGTGTGAACATACCCTAAATGTTGAAGAACCCTGTAACAAAATCTTTATAGTGCGGTATTCTCTTATGATGCAGTATATACATATATTGTACATCATGATGTATGAAAGTAAGTGACAGCATGATGATTGCTGCTTGAAATTTAGTGAATCTTTTTCACTCAAAGTAATCACTAACGTGTGTAAAAGTCATTTTCTGTGTCAAGGATGTCCATAGCTTTTAACCATATCTGACAATTCTTGAAGTTCGGGAGATTCCAGGTTTCCTAAGAGTACAATATAAATTCTTTGGCATATGTAGCATCCTTAAATACTGGTCACATTCCAAAATGACATTTAGACTGCCCCTATCAACAGAGCTGTAGAGCACTGCGGCCTCAAGCACAGAATATCCCAATAAACAGCACCAGTCATAGAGTGCCCAATAAAAATTGTAATCTGCTAAGAACTACTAAGAAAAGTTCACTTCAGTGCTGAGAAGTGTTCCATTCTGAAAATTACATTCCCAGCTTTGAGGAAGACTTATCTTACTTATCTGGGTCGGGGACAGTGTTTCCCAAACTGCAGTCATCCCAATCCCCCAACAGGTCATGATTTGAGGATATCCTATAGAGAAAACACATGTGGTAATGTCTGAGGCACTGATTATGATTACATCACCTGTACAATTATATGGAGATCCTGAAAACCCGACCCGTTGAAGATCGTGAAGACTTGGGTTTAAGAAATACTGATCTAGTGTAAGAAAGGAGCTTTGATTTTTCTCCTCCTTTGAACTGAGTGGCTTTCAGCTTTCAGCCACTTAGATAGCCAAATTAGGCTGCACCCCCTCTAGCCTGGGACTCAGCTGAGTAAAGGTGAAAATCTGTGAAAATAACCAGAGTGCCAATTGGGAGCCCCACTCCCATGACAGAGAGCAGCAGTTGATATGTCACTATGAGCACTGTAGGGAAGGCTCCATCCCATAAAATTAGCGGTGATGTAACTAGCTCATTGCCACTCTGGAAAGACAGCCCCCATTCACAGAACTGTATGGGGGTGGCCCTGCCACCACTGCAAAGTATGAAAAAAGTTCTCAATGCTTCTAGCACCTGATATAAAAGAACTGCAAGCTTCATCAGTGGTGTGGTGCCATGCAGTTACAGTGAAACAGCAGCAGCCTGGAATTTAAAGAGGCCTATAGCTGAAGTAGTGCTATCCGAAGGGCGTAGAGTGGCATGAGCAGTGTTGTCCCCATGCTTGGCAACAGAGCAGTAAATAGCCAGAGGGCCCTGATGACTAAAGGCCGTAGATGGACAACCAAAAGGGCCCTGATGACCAGGGGCCAAAGATGAGTCTGAGAAAAAGCAGACTCTTTCTTTAGTCCCTGGGCACTGTGGCCCCAACTTGAAAGGGCAGCTGGAACGGTACCTCACACCAGTGAGACATAAGTGGGCCATAACATTAGACGTGCACACCATTAAAAACCTGTATAGTAAGTTGGCAAGCCTGCGCTTAGGTTAGTGAAGAGCTGAATAGTAGTATTGGAACTTTGACCAGAATCAAGTCCAGACATTTATAAAGTATAAGTTTATGTAAAGTGGATTCGAATCACGCAAGGAGCTGATGATTATTTTGTTAACAATGAATTGTGTGAAGCCAGTATTATGATAATACCTTAACGAGTGCATAAAGGAATATTAATGTTTTTGATGGAAGTTAGGACGCACAAAGCCACCTAATGTGTAGAGAGAAGAGTGGAGCAGTGTAGATCTAAGGTGAATTGATGTTAATGACATTAGGTGCCTTGTGCGCAAGGACCCAGCCCCAATGGGTTGTTATGGATCTGGGCTAGAGGAAGTGACGTAAGCATTGGCCATGTGAGGCAATTACCCAAGAAAGAACAAGAGACATGTTGTTGTTGGTTAGAGTGTAATGTTTAAATTGTTCCATGGACATTATGTCATACCAATGATTATTTTATACAAAGTGTGAAGTCCCAGCAAAACTGCCGAATGTAGAGTGAGAGAGAAAGAATGAGTATAGCATGTGAGACCTCAAAAGAATAGAAGCATCCTGGCGTAAGGACATGTATCCTACAGGATGGTTGAATTAACAAAAATGAGTTAGGTATCGGACACATGTCCAGAAGGCCCAAGTTACAATTGGATGTCTTGTTGCTGCTACATATGAGTGGAATTGTAACTGTGACTAAATGTTAACCACAATTTCCTCTGATGTTTTAGTTCAACGTTCAAGTAAAAGCGCCTTCCTATGAAGTGAAAATATATAACCATTACTCGTTCAGCAAAGTTTTTTTTCCGTCTGTCCGCGCCGCACCATCACATCCCATCCACCCGTTACACTAGGAGATCACAACTTCTTATAGAGACTCGAAGACAATCTGAGAGAAGTACTGTGACTATTATAATATATTACACTTAGCAAACTCTTATCACATACGGGAAATATAACTCGTGAAGCTCACAATGATGATGCTTTATATTTTGATAGAAATGATTAGTTGCTGTGCTTTTTTTTAATTTAAGGATTACTTTTCTGATTCTTATTCAAGCATCTAAGTTGTGTTAGTTTCTGAGAAGCAGGGTGAAAGCTAATATAGCCACTATTATGGGTTCTATAGGTGGTATCACCCAGCTTTGTATTACAGCTTGCCCCTTCCCACTCAAGATTAGTCAGAAGATAAGGTAGAACAGATGCATAGGTTCACTTGGGCAAGTCATTACTGCTGAATTGCTTACATTTTGCCCATAGAGCTGTTTTTGTGATTTGTCTCTTCCATAACTGATTAAAAGCTGAACATTTCGCAGAACTATCCAGCGTTATCAGACTCTACGCAGAACCAGCTGAACTTTGGATGGCTTATCTGCTTGCAGAAAAATAATAGCATGATGTTATTAATATCCAAGTGTATTTTCTGATGAAAATAATATTCAAGAGGGAACGCAATGTTTTAACTAAAGATTAGAATAAAAGGTCATGCCCTGGGACTAGAAAGTGAGATCAGGATAAGGATTATATTAGTACTTTAGTGAGTTACATATATTTTGATTAGAGATGAGCGAGCGTACTCACTAAGGCAAACTACTCGAGCGAGTAGTGCCTTATGCGAGTACCTGCCCGCTCGTCTCTAAGGATTCGGTGCCGGCGGGGAAGAGCGGGGAGGAATGGGGGGGGAGATCTCTCTCTCACTCTCTCCCCCAGCTCCCCCCTGCTCACTCCCACAACTCACCGCTCTCCCCCGCCAGCACCTGAATCTTTAGAGATGAGCTGGCAGGTACTCGCATAAGGCACTACTCGCTCGAGTAGTTTGCCTTAGCGAGTACGCTCGCCCATCTCTTGTTTTGATCACTTTTTATTCACTTTCTTTTGTTAAAGGGGAAAGTGGGACCAAAAATAATTCAATCCGGGCCTCGTGAGGTTTTTTTTTACAGCTTTCACCATGCTGGGAATGCGGTATTTTGATAGTTAGGACTTTCACAGTAGCAAAAAACCGAATTTTATTGTTTTTATGTCAAGTTCGCCTTGAGCGTAAGATGCGCCACATCCAGGGTAAATGTAAGGTTGTGTTCACACAGCGAGCAGATTAAAATATCATATAGTCTAAACAAAAGGAGGAAGGGCCAACCTCACTTTGACTACCAGGACAAGAAACTCCATGAAGAATTGTAAGAGGGCTTTTTGAACTTTTAATTTTTTATATTTTTAATAATTTTAATAAACTTATTTTCACATTTGTTTTGTAGTCTTACAAGGTGACTTCAATATGTAATCAATTGATTGTTTGTACAATATAATGCAATACTTCTGTATTGCAGGGTGTTGTACTCTTTGTTGTTGTTTATTAAGCCCTGCCACTGAAGCAAAACTATTAGTGACTTATCCTCTGGATACGGCAAAGCAAAAAAAGAAACAGGCAGGTACCATTAAGTGAATTCAAGAAAAGTGCAACTGTTGAACAACAGTTGATGAAAAAATAGAAGGCAATACTGTAAGGAGTCTCTCATACGGGCATAATATTTCTCCTGGGATGCAGCAGAATTTCCAGATGCACAATTCTGCACCAAAATCCACAAGTCTAATTGTGGGTTTTGATGCGAAATTGCAGGCTGATTTAAGCAATTTTCATTCCGCATCAAACAGCACTTGGAGACTTGTGACGTGGAATGAGGACATTCCACCAGAGTGAAAGACCCCTAATGGAGATGCGCACTAGAAATAATGAAAAATTGTATAAAGCTTTATTCAAAGACACAAACATTTAAAACACTTAAAATCTAGAATGAAACAAAGTAATTACTCAGGAAGACATAAGAATCCTAAATGTGTTTATAGCGAAATAACATGAGGGCTAATGGTCAGATATTATAATGGAAGTGCTTAGAGAACCCTCATAATAATAATAATAATAATAATAAACTTTATTTGTATAGCGCCAACATATTCCGCAGCGCTTACATAGACAGGGGATACAGAAAGACAAAAGTACAAACATTACAGAACCACGGTTACATAGTAATCAATTGATGGAAACAATAGGGGTGCGGGTCCTGCTCTAACGAGCTTACATACTACAAGTAATGGGGTGATACAGAAGGTAAAGGGGCTGGAGATGTGCACTGTATGGCGAGGTGGAGAGTGAGGGGTGATATACACATAGACAATGGTCAGACATTTAGCCGTGTGACGGCAGAAACAGTATGACTGCAGGAGCGGTTTATGATGGCTAGCAGGGATTGCAGTCAGTAGGTCAGGGAGCATGTTATCAGGTGGAGTACAGAGGGGTTTGTTTAGGGAATTCGGTATGCCTCCCTGAAGAGGTGCGTTTTTAGAGCACGCCAAAAGTTCTGCGAGTCCTGGATTGCTCGGGTAGCCTTTGGTAGTGCGCTCCAGAGGACCGGTGCTGCTCTGGAGAAGTCTTGGAGGCGGGAATGAGAAGTTCGAATTAAAGGGGAGCTCAATCTGGTTTCGTTAGCAGAGCGGAGAGCCCAGGTTGGTTGATGGATTGAGATGAGGGAGGCAATATAGGGGGGCGCTGCACTGTGGAGGGCTTTGTGGATGAAGGTGGCGAGTTTAAATTGAATTCTGTATTTAACGGGCAGCCAGTGCAGTGACTGGCACAGGGCAGAGGCGTCCGAGTAGCAGCTGGACAGGAAGATGAGCCTGGCTGCCGCATTCAGGATGGATTGGGGAGGGTAGAGTCTGGTGCAGGGGAGGCCGATCAGCAACGAGTTGCAATAATCGAGCCGGGAGTGGATGAGGGCAACAGTAAGCATTTTTAGCGTGTCCACAGTGAGAAAAGAGCGGATTCTTGCGATGTTCTTGAGGTGCAGCTGACATGTTCGGGCCAGAGATTGGATGTAGGGGGTAAAAGAGAGATCAGAATCAAATATGACTCCAAGGCAGCGGGCATGTTGTCTAGGAGTTATGGTGGTGCCACACACTGAGATGGAGATGTCAGGATGAGGGCGGCTAGTGGAGGGTGGAAATACCAGCAGGTCAGTTTTAGAGAGGTTTAGTTTTAGGTAGAGAGAGGACGTGGTGTTAGAGACAGCGGACAGACAGTCAGTGATGTTTTGGAGTAAAGGTGCAGAGATGTCACGGGAAGAGGTGTATAGCTGGGTGTCATCTGCATACAGGTGGTATTGGAGGCCAAATCTCCTGATGGTTTGTCCAATAGGGGCTGTGTAGATAGAGAAAAGAAGGGGGCCGAGGACAGAGCCCTGGGGGACCCCAACAGCAAGGGGAAGAGGAGGGGAGGTTGAGACAGCAAAGGAGACACTGAAAGAGCGGTCAGATAGGTAGGAAGAGAACCAGGAGAGGGCAGTGTCCTTTAGGCCAATGGAGCGTACCATACTGAGGAGGAGATTGTGGTCAACAGTGTCAAATGCTGCGGAGAGGTCGAGGAGGATCAGTAGGGAGTAATCGTCCCTCGATTTGGCTGTCAGTAGGTCATTGGATACCCTTGTAAGGGCAGTTTCTGTCGAGTGTTGAGGTCGAAAGCCAGACTGTAGGGGGTCTAGGAGAGAGTGCTCTGATAGGTAGCTTACAAGGCGGGAGTAAACCAGCCGTTCTAGTAGTTTGGAGATGAAGGGGAGGTTTGAGATGGGTCGGTAGTTGGCAGCATCAGTCGCGTCTAGAGTCGGCTTCTTTAGCAGTGGGGATATGATGGCATGTTTGAAAGAAGAGGGAAAGATGCCAGAGGTCAGAGAGAGGTTGAATATAGTGGTGAGATGGGAGATGACCACTGGGGAGAAGGAACGGAGGAGGTGTGAGGGGAGGGGGTCGCTAGCGCAGGTGGTGGGGCAAGCAGAGAAGAGCAATTTGGAGACTTCTTCCTCTGTCGCTGGTCTGAGTACAGACAGTGAGCAGGAGCTAGATGCAGTGCTGACAAGACTAGGGTCACGGCTAGTCTGGGATTGGGAAGTTATTTCCTGACGGATGTCATCAGTTTTCTTTTTGAAGTAAGCAGCCAGCTCTTTGGCATTGAGATCCGTCACAGGGGGCTGTGGTTTAGGGCTGAGAAGGGAGTGAAAAGTATCAAAGAGCCTTTTAGGGTTGTGGGATAGTGAGGAGACTAGAGAGGTGAAGTAGGCTTGTTTGGCATGGTGGAGGGCGAGGTTGTAGGTTCTGAGCATGAATTTGTAGTGGAGGAAGTCTGCGGACGTTTGCGATTTCCTCCACAGCCGTTCAGCACTTCTAGAGCATCGTCGGATGAAGCGCGTTTGAGGCGTGAGCCAGGGTTGCCGTGGTCTACATCGGATGGCTCGGGTCCTGGGGGGCGCCGCTTCATCCAGGGCATGTTTGAGAGTGGTGTTGTAGTGAGCGGCAGCCAGGTTGGGGCAGGTGAGGAGAGAGATGGGGGACAGAGAGGACTGTAGGGATTCAGCAAAGTTCTGGGTGTGAATGGCCTTAAGGTTCCTGTAGGTACTGTAGGTAGGTGGGTCTGGAGAGATGTTAGGGAGCGTGACAGAGAAAGAGAGGAGGTTATGATCCGAGAGCGGGAGAGGGGAGTTAGTGAAGTTGGCAGCAGAGCAGAGCCGGAGGAAGACCAGATCCAGGGTGTTTCCATCCCTGTGAGTGGGAGAGGCTGTGAGTTGAGAGAGACCAAGGGAGGAGGTGAGCGAAAGAAGCTTAGAGGCAGATGGGGAGATAGGGTCATTAGTGGGGATGTTAAAATCACCTAAGATGAGGGTTGGAATTTCACAGGATAGGAAGTGGGGGAGCCAGGTGGCAAAGTGGTCCAAAAACAGGCGAGCAGCACCTGGGGGGCGATAGATAACTGCTACTCGCATGGACAGCGGGCGGAAAAGCCGTAGCGTATGTACCTCAAATGATGGAAAAGTGAGTGAGGGTACAGGGGGGATGACCTGGTAGGTGCATTTCGAGGAGAGAAGAGCACCTACTCCTCCGCCACGCCTGTGATCTGGTCTCGGGGTATGGGAGAACTGCAGGCCATTGTAGGACAGTGCATATGAAATGAAATGCATAGCTCCAGAAAAAAGACTAATTTAGTACACAATACCTAGAGGATAACAGATCATCTAATAAAGAAGAGTTTATATATACACTATATAACGCAAATATAAAACATGCATAAAGAAAGAGAAATAATGAGAAAATAGAAAGAGGTGCAAAACCCCAGAATGGCTATAACATCAAAATACAATCAAAATAACCAAGTGCCATTCAACATAAAAAAATTACTAAGACATGGAAATAAAGATACATCAGCCAATGCAATCAAAGCCCAATGACAGCTATGGGAGGCCCCTATGCATATTACTGCCAGAGGCAGCTTCCTCAAGGAAATTATCCTCTGGGTAGGTCCCCACTAGTGGATCAGTGATGGTTGTGGTGGTGGTGGTAAGGGGCAGCTACTTGAGACCCCTGCGATTCAACTGATAGGAAGTCCCTATAGATGGCCAGAGCTGTTAAAATGCTGTCTGCCATCTATTGTGCAGTGGCCCAATTTGGTAGTGCAGCTCTTTCCCATTGAAGTGAATGATCTGAGGATAGGTTGGCAATAGTTTTTTGCTTTTCCCTGGAACAATTCTTTAATACTGTTCAGTACATGGCATGCCTTCAGTAGGCCTCAGGCTGCCATTGCAGTGCATTGGAACCTACTGATTGCATTTCAAGCCCATTAGCACCCTGGCTAATAGCCTAGATGCTGCTGTCAGCATTGATTGTGATATCTAAGTGGTAAAATGTGTACAATTAGAGCTAGCTTTGATTGCAGCCACTCTGGGCGACTTTCTGTTGTTTCACATGTAATAGCAGGATTCATGTCTCTCTTCACTTTTGTAAGTTGTCCACAACTTGAGACAACAAAGCATCTCCACACCATCACATTATCACCACTATGACTGTTGGTATGATTCTCTTACTGACACGTGGTGTATCTTACTTACCCCAGGCATAATAGAATATGCTCTGCCAACAGAAAAGCTTGGCTGATCCTTTTATTAGAATCATTGACTTTTGCTGAGGTCAGAGAGGCTTTCTAGTAGTGTTGCTCATCGTGATTGGCCAGGTGATAAAATCAGATTAGGTTACCCTGACTTAGTTCAAGTCTCATCAAGGATAACATCTGCATAGACTTTAAAACCTACAACTCCAGTACTGGAGGGCAGCAGTGCTAACAACTGAGCCACCACACTTGTCTATTCTGTTCCTGAGAAAGGGACAAGCAACAAGAATAAACACAAAGAGTAAATAAAAAAAACATTCAGATGTTTCCCTTGGTCAGATTTGAACCTACAACTTCAGCACTGCAAGGCAGCAATGCTAACAACTGAGCCTCCAAGCTTCTTCCTTCTTCCTCCTCCTGATTCTTCTCTAATATAATATTTCCTTCATCCCCTTCTCCTCCTAATTCTTAGTCCTTTTCTCCTTAGATAGAGAGACAGATGAAACCTCTTTGCAATGCCCACTCAAGATTGCATTAAAAAATGTTCTTCTGGGGTTAGTGGTCTTCTCAAAACAGATGGCCAATGTGCATAATATATGGAGGAAATGAAAATCTGATCTTGATAAGGAGGTAGTCCACTTAAAGATGTGGTCTTTAGGAGAGTTTCTCTGTATATACACTGCCTAACAAAGAAAATGTCACGCCATGAAGAAGTGCTCAAAATGAGACAAAACTCAACACACAACGAATTAAGTGCTGAACAATTGACTTGAGTGCTTGAATACTCTTCTGGTGTAGTGTTGAACATGTGGTATTGACCATAGTCCACAGTTCATCTTCATCGTGAGTCTGTAGGAAAGCAATCACTTGGCATCCGATTGTGTCCACAGATTCTCAACTGGTGAGAGATGCTGCAGATCATACCAGCCAAGAAATCACCTGGACACCTTGTAAAGGATGCCTGCTGTTATTTGTAGCGTGGAGCCTCACATTGTCATGCCGGAAAATGGCATTGGGTGTGTCCTGAAGATATGGTAGTGTAATGGACTACAACATGCCATCAATGTGCCTCTAATGCGTGCCAGAGATGATTGGCTGTTGATGCTGATGGTACTCCAAATAATGACTCCAACGGACGGCTTGACCGGAAACCTGCCCCAACCAGTCTTCGAGAAACAGTCATAGTTGATATTGGAGAATCCAAAGCTATCCGTACACTCCGCAGAGTTTTGCCAGCTGTGTATTAATTATGTCACCTGAAGTAGAATAATGTATCAGAATTGCAAAAAGGTAATTTTGTTTTAAAAAGCAGTCCACAAGTTATTTGTTAGTCTATTTTTTCTATCTATCTCTTCTAATTTACATACAAATATGATATTCGGCAGCTCTATATCATACTTTCATTACACATTATACATTCTATTTGCAAATAGTCTTAGTAAATCCCAACAAATACACAGGTAAGTCCTTATGATATTGACAAGCGAGTGTGTCATATATCCTATAAGCCAAGAGGTCGGCAAATCATATGATCACAATAGAAATCCGTTCACATGGAAGAAAATGAAAAGGCCTATGTAGGGGTGTCACAGGCTAAATGGAAAATGTAATCTCTGTATTGTGCTCCTTACTACAGGTTGTGCTGACAGGACTTTGTGAGAGAATAGGACCATGACCTGATCAAACAGTTGTGCTGCTGAATGCACAGCGAGAGAATTAAAATGAAGAATAACAGTGCAAGCAGCTGGAAAAGAGGCGATTTAGGGGGTGAGAAAGGATGTAAAGGCAGCACTCACTGCTGCTGGGGAACAATGCAAATAAAAACAGCAAGTTCAAAAAGTTAACCGAACCCTGACCCAGGAAACAATAGCTTGATGTGTGGAAGTATTTGCATGCTCATTGCCTTATAGCCAAGTCAAGGTCACAAAGAAATAGCTGCACAGGATTTCCATCTTTGGCTGAAAGTTAGTACTTTATAGGTTAAGCTGCTAATGACAAATCTACCTATCTGTCAAGGGCATACATGGAAGGGGGACAATCCTGGTAGAAGATAAAAATGAGATGCCATCCAAATTCTTGGTTGGTCACATACCCTTTGTGAGCTATTTCCCTAATAAGACTTGAACCATTATATGGCCTGTTCTCCCAATGGGACTGGGTTCCAATATTAAAGAGAGGAACGAGTCAGTGACACCCCAAAGGTTCCAAATTGTATATCAATGGCCATCTAACTATCCAGGGAATTTAGATGGTTATTTCCTTGGACTACACAAATAATACAGTTGTCGACTGAATGTCCGTTTTGCTATCACCTGCCTTCCCTGATACTCTTATAGATATGTACGTCTAGATGTTTGTGTATGCAAGTTTATTGCCGCATGGAGATAATTAGGTGCCAGACTTCTTCAGTGGTGCTTATTAGAGATGAGCGAGCATACTCGTCCGAGCTTGATACTCGTTTGAGTATTAGGGTGTTCGAGATGCTCGTTACTCGTGACGAGTACCACGTGATGTTCGGGTTACTTTCACTTTCTTCCCTGAGAAATTTGCGCGCTTTTCTGGCCAATAGAAAGACAGGGAAGGCATTACAACTTCCCCCTGCGACGTTCAAGCCCTATACCACCCCCCTGCAGTGAGTGGCTGGCGAGATCAGGTGTCACCCGAGTATATAAATCGGCCCCTCCCGCGGCTCGCCACAGATGCATTCTGACATTAGTTCAGCGAAAGTGGTATCTTGGTGGAGCTGCTATAGGGAGAGTGTTAGGAGTATTTTAGGTTTCAAGAACCCCAACGGTCCTTCTTAAGGCCATAGAAATCGCAGATCGCACCTATGTACGATCTGCGATTTCTGTTCTCTTCTCTATATGCGCTCAATGGGGCCGGCGGCAGCAGCGCCGACCCCATTGAGAACATATAGAAGACAAATCATTCTTCTCTGCCATAGCTGTAACAGCTGTGGCAGAGAAGATCGATGTTTGCCCATTGAATTCAATGGAGCCAGCAATACAGCCGCCTCCATTGAAAGCAATGGGCTGCCGGCGATCGCAGGATGAATTGTCGGGAAGGGCTTAAATATATAAGCCCTTCCCTGCAATTCATCCAGAAATGTGTTACAATAAAAATATATACCGGCGTATAAGGCGACGGGGCGTATAAGACGACCCCCCAACTGTCACCTTATACGCCGGGAATACAGTGGAGCAAAGAATAAAAATCATTACTCACTTCTCCTGGTGTTCTGCGCCGCTGCTGCAGGCTGTCGCTCCCTCCTGGTCCAGGGCAGAGCATTGCTTTCTCTACGAAGGGCTTTAAATCCCCGCCTCCAGAAACACACGTGCCTTCAGCCAATCACAGCCAATGACAATGATGTCATTGAATAGCTGTGATTGGCTGAAGGCACGTGTGTTTCTGGAGGCGGGGATTTCAAGCCCTGCGTCCAGAAAGCAATGCTCTGCCAGAGACCAGGAGGGAGCGACATCCTGCAGCAGCACCGCAGAACGCCAGGAGAAGTGAGTAATGATTTTTATTCTTTGCTCCGCTGTATTACCGGCGTATAAGGTGACAGTTGGGGGGGTCGTCTTATACGCCCCGTCGCCTTATACGCCGGTATATATTTTTATTGTAACACATTTCTGGATGAATTGCAGGGAAGGGCTTATATATTCAAGCCCTTCCCGACAATTCATCCTGCGATCGCCGGCAGCCCATTGCTTTCAGTGGAACCTGCTGTATTGCTGGCTCCATTGAATTCAATGGGCAAACATCGTTCTTCTCTGCCACAGCTGTTACAGCTGTGACAGAGGAAAACGATCTTTACGCTGACAGTGCGGGGGGGGGGCACTCTTGCTGCTATTGTGGCTTAATAGTGGGACCTGGGAACTTGAGATGCAGCCCAACATGTAGCCCCTCGCCTGCCCTATCTGTTGCTGTGTCGTTCCCATCACTTTCTTGAATTGCCCAGATTTTCACAAACGAAAACCTTAGCGAGCATCGGCGAAATACAAAAATGCTCTGGTCGCCCATTGACTTCAATGGGGTTTGTTACTCGAAACGAACCCTCGAGCATTGCGAAAAGTTCGTCCCGAGTAACGAGCACCCGAGCATTTTGGTGCTCGCTCATCTCTAGTGCTTATCCCATGGGGGAATGGATTGAATATGTTGAAGTCAAACATCAATGACTCTTGTTTACCCCAACAGCAGACATCAAGGGCAAATGGGTTACCATGTCAACCCTTTCCAATCCAGTGTCAAACCTCATCTGACAAAGATTTTCCTGCATCGCTCCCATGTCAGGTGAGGTCCGGCACATATGTCTAACACTATGCAGAGGAGAGGTCCAACAATTACTCTCCTTCAATTACAAAAAAGCCACTGACCTGAAAAATGCGAGGCAAAAGAAAATAAAATGGCCCAAAAAATGCAATGTTTGTAGCACATTTCATATTTTCTTTTAGCTTACAGCTAACATCTGCCTGCAGCAGTTTTGCCAGCAAAAAATGCCCCAAGAAATGCCGCTAAAATGTTATATTTTTTTATGAGAAACACCGTTTGTGAATCTCCCCAATCAAGTAAAATTTTAACAAGTTATCAACTCATATTCAGTATGTAGTCATCCAATATGATGTCCTAGTAAATGACCTTCATGAAATACAGTAAGTCCTTTCCTCCAGTTGAGTTTCTAACTCTGGTCCTACAAAGTTCCACAATTATTCTCAGGGAATATTAAACATTAATAGTTTCTGCACTATTCTAAGTCTTATAGTATGAAGAGTCAATGTGATAGAATTTTGCATGTGCTCAATACTGTACATTGGACCTCAAGCATGAAAACTAGTGTAGCCAAAAAAATCAAGCAGTCGATTATTGCAATGTAAATGATCCATCACACCATAATGTTGCCATGGTAAACAGAAAACCAGTTATTTTACTGTATTAGCCAGTTTTATAGCTACTTAGGTAGTCCTGGAAAACCCTTTTTAATCAATTTAAAGTAAAGGATTGTTGATGCCTGGAATGTAGCCATCCAATTTTATGTCCTCCTAGTAAGTGATCTTCATGAATAGCTCCTTACCTTTTTCTCTAATTTAGTTTCTACCTCTGGCCCTGCAAAATTCCACCAGAAACTCTACTTTGGATGTCACATGCTGCTGTACTTTTTGGCGCTGTCACTGTGCATCTCTGTGAAGGTGGCGCCATGTCGCTCGGACTTCTTTGCATGACTCTGGGGTTTCAGCTAGGACATTTTATGATCCCACAAGCACATCTTGATAATACGCTATGGTCCACTCTGGCAATTCAATAGTTATTCAATAGCGGGGGGGAGCGGGGGGGGGGGGGGGCGGGGAGAGAGAGGGAGATCTCCCCTCCATTCCTCCCCGCTCTCCCCCGCCGCTCCCCGCCCCCCGCCGGCCCCCGAATCTTTAGAGACGAGCGGGGAGATACTCGGCTAAGGCACTACTCGCTCGAGTAATGTGCCTTACAAAGTATACTCGCTCATCTCTAGTCTCTGTTGCCACAGTTTCTAAACAACTCATTACATACTTTATTTAGACTGTGGGACTTCAGTGATGCCTGCCCTGAGAATCAGTGCAGTTCTTCCTAAGCCTGGTCCTGTAAAGTGCTAAACCAGGTTGGCTTCTGTTATCAAGCCTTGTCTGATCTGCTACCTGCGCAGCTCTACTACATCAGCCTGCTACCTGGCCAGCTCTGCTACATCAGTCTATCTGCCTGGCTCTGCTACATCGTCTGTTACCTGCCCGGCTCTAGTACATCATCAGCAAGCCATGTCTAACTGTTTATGCTGCTAGCCACAATGTGACTGTCTATCTGATTGTGGTTTCAAGGATCCACAAAATTGCAGCACCTGAGGGAAGTGTCATTACAGTATTGCACTGGGAATATTTTACTTTTATAGATTTTAAACTATTAGTTTTTATAGTATGAAGAACTAACATGCAAAAATTTTACATATGCGTAAAACATTGGACCTCAAGTATAAAAACTAGTGCAGACAAAAAACAGTTGACCATAGAAATCACAGTTCAACTTTTAATGATCTATCTCATATCTATCTATCTATCTATCTATCTATCTATCTATCTATCTATCTATCTATCTATCACATATCTATCTATCTCATATCTATCTATCTATCTATCTATCTCATATCTATTTATCTATCTATCTGTCTATCACATATCTATCTATCTATCTCATATCTATCTATCTATCTATCTCATATCTATCTATCTATCACGTATCTATCTATCTATCACGTATCTATCTATCTCATATCTATTTATCTATCTATCACATATCTATTTATCTATCTATCTATCTATCTATCTCATATCTATTTATCTATCACATATCTATCTATCTATCTATCTATCTATCTCATATCTATCTATCTATCTATCTATCTATCTATCTATCTGATATCTATCTATCTCCTATCTATCTATCTATCTATCTCATATCTATCTATCCCATATCTATCTATCTATCTATCTATCTATCTATCTATCTATCTATCTGTCACATATTTATTTATCTATCTATCTATCTATCTATCTATCTATCTCACATCTATCCATCTCCTATCTATCTATCTATCTATCTATCTATCATCTATCTCATTATCTATTTATCTATCTATCTCCTATCTATCTATCTATCTATCTATCTATCTATCTATCTATCCATCCATCCATCCATCCATCCATCTATCTATCTATCTACCTATCTCCTAAAATCCATTGCCCAGTACCATATGAGAGCATATCATTTACTAGACCAGAAAGGTTTAGCTACTATTTGCAGTTTCAGCTCCAGTAATGTTGACGGAAAACGTTTTTTCCAGAAATAAGTTTAAATGCCATGTTCAATTGGCACCTAATAGTCTTGGTAAGTTTCTTGGAGCCCCCACACATGCTTCTGTGTTCAGCACCACTATAACACCTACTCAACAGTGAGCACAATAATCATTTGGTATTAAATGTTGGCACTGGCGTCAGGAGGTTTCAGTCAGGCATCCTCTTTTTACTGCCAAGGCAATCAAATTAATTCCGTTAACAGCTTGCCAACACATCCAGCTCGTACACTGGCCCATATTAGACATGAAACCTAGACATTCATTTTTAAAAATATTGCTCCTCTCTCAGTGTGATTTCTGATGTTTATCCAAGTAGAGACTGACTGCTGTCATCATCGTATTCCACACAGTGTCTCCAATGAGACAACACTTCCTATTGGTAGACGTCAGGGTCTCCCGTGCCAATTCAAACTTTTTTTCATTTTACAGACATCTGAAACCACGAAAACAGCGTAATCTGACTGCAGCGACGTAGCGTAATTCATGTGTATTCTTTCAAAACAGATCTGCTCACATGGCAATCAAGAAAAGTGGGTCAAATGTCTAAAGCTCCTCTCAAAGCATCCACCGCAAACTGTAATTGAAGTTCATGAAATACTTTTCATCCCTAAACATTCACAGGAAGCAATCGGCCACAAATATTTCCTGTCAGGAAGTTGAGGAAAATTAAGTTTGATTAAATTTCAGAGCTCACAGTACACCCTCAGTCATGTTAGTAGGAAAGAAAATGAGAACTACTTGTGATGAAGCCAGTAAAAGTTGTCATGAGAGTAAATACAACTTTTTCCACTTATGTCAGTGTTTGAGCAGTTTGATGTAAAATTGCTCCTCCTTCCCCTAATATGGAACCTGTTAGAAGTTTACACATGTAACAAAATATGAAATAAACATTCCATACTGCGTGATAATAAATAAACAGTATCATAAGCATGGAATTATTTTTGTTTTCGTTTCCTATATAAATGTGTTCAATATATAGAAGTTACTTTTGATGTTTTAAATCAGTACTTTTACTTAGAAACATACATGTTGACCCTTTCCCCATGGAGCACATTTTAACAGCAGTGTGCCTATGAGATAATTTGCTGTGGGAGGAAAGAAGGCAGCTGCATTCACCTATGTGTGTGTATGGTGGGGGGTGGTGGAAGAGGGGGGGGGGGGTTACCGGTGTGATCACCCATACGTGTTTTTAAATGAGGGAACCTCTAATCCTGACTTATCACAGATCACTTTGTTTCAAAGGGACAGCCTTGGCCTTAAAATAGATTCCCTATTTGGGCATCCTTGGGAACAGCTGGCTGTGCATTTTACAAATACAGGCAGTAATGTATTACAATACATATTATACCAATGCATTATAATAAATTAATAACATTTAAAACGTTTTAAGAAATACATGTCAGGAAATATTTAAAAAGTACACATTAGGTATACCTGTAATCATTACAATGCATTTAACTAAACTTTTTACCTTTTTTTATTAATCAAAGGTACAAGTCAATTTAAGAAATTGCATAAAATATATACCCCTACCTCCTGCACTCATTACTCACTCTGTATGTACTGATGAAATCAGAACACAGAAGTTTTTACACTGAGAGATCATATTACAGCTGCTGCCTATAGTAGTTTATGAATAGTAGAGGAGGGTGCAGTGGAGAAGGAGGAGGGAGACAGAGGAAGAGAGACACATGGAGATGCAGCTGCAGCTTCTAGTAAGAGTTTAATTTCTTCATAGTGCTGGATTCACAACTACACCGCTCAGTACTGCTGTATAATGTCCTCTATGCTGGTGATGCTTTTGAAGGCATGTAGAAGAGTTCCTGTTCCAATACAGAATATATGTTGTGTATGGAGAAATTATAGTAGTGTATGCCCCCTTCTAAAGTCAAGTTGAGAGAAAATTGACAATTAGAAATTGAACCTATAGACGAAGAAAACAGCTTACAGGATGCTAATCATATAATGTCCAGAAATGCTGTTATTGCTGATATACACACATGACAGCTTATTTACAAAAGTTATTCAAAAGTTTAGTTACACTTTAAATTTAACATGCAATTTAGACTGCTGGGAGATTGACACAGTGGACCAAAAATCTGTCTTTTTTCATTCCACTTAGAGATGAGCAAACGTACTCATTTAGGGCAATTTCGCAATCGAGCATCGCTTTTTTCGAGTAACTGCCTACTCGGGCGAAAAGATTCGAGGGGCGCCGGGGGTGAGCGGTGGGTTGCAGAGGGGAGTGGGGGGGGGGGAGCTCCCCCCTGTTCCCCACTGCTACCCCCCACTCCACCATGCCGCCCCCGCCCCCCCTGAATCTTTTTGCCCGAGTAGTCAGTTACTTGAAAAAAAGCGATGCTCGATTGCGAAATTGCCCTAATCGAGTACGTTTGCTCATTTCTAATTCCACTAAAAAGAAAACCAATACAAATTAAAGGCTACTGCATTTTGTGTGTACCAAAAATGTTACTAAAAATAAACCACAAAAGGCAAAGAAAACAACCTTACTCTGTAAATCACAAAAAAACTAAAAAAGTTATCGCCCTCAAAAAGCAGGCAAAAAATGTAAGCCATGCTGTGTCCTGAAGGCCAAAAGTGACTGCATATTTGTCAGAATAGAGTATTTGTCAATTGCTCTTTTTATTACTTATTAGGTTCTGCTTTTAAAAACCATAAGAACTAGAGGTGCATTATCCATGAGGCAAGGTGAGCTCCTCGTCTCAGGTGGTGCTCTTCTCTGACTGCAAGGGGCAACAAATTAAATGATGCCTTTCCCCACATATTTTAACATAGCACATTTTTGCTGTGACTTTCATAAAATCACAGCAAAACACTGAGAATTTTACAAAAATGTATTCATAATTGCTTTGTTTCTCATGTGGCTCTACATAAATCATAGCAAAAATGCAAGAAAGTGAGTGCAAAGACATTCCATGACAGCATGATCACATGAAAAAGGTCCTGCAGTCAAGCACAACAGGAAGAGGGTAAAACCTGGAGGCTATGCAGATGTAGACGGCTGATTAGTAGAGTATGTCTCATGGAAAACCTGCCGCAAATTCACCCCGTGTGAACCTGGCCTTAAGGGCGATGTTCACACCTGTGCTACGTGTTTCTGTTGTTTGGCACTGTAATACTGTAGGTGGGAACAACGATAGTAATGGAAGTGCTGGACCTAGGACTTATTTTACATGAACAGTGCCTTAACTGATGTGAATCGCGATTCTCAATGGGAACAGTGCCTGCAATACCAACCCGGACTGCTGCGATGTGTACAGTGCAGTCTGCTTCCGGTAGACCTCTGTCTGCTTCGGGTAGACCTCTGTCTGCTTCGGGTAGACCTCTGTCTGTTTCCGGCTGAATAAACTGCATGGTGACCCAGCAAATACCTGATCAGCACGGTCCAGAGCGGCGGATACCCGTCAATCAACTATATCCTGAAGATATGGCCATGAATAGTTCAAAGCTGAACAACAGCTTTAACCCTTTCCAATCCACTGTCTGGTGTCTTCCTACATTCTGATTGAAGCTTGCACAGCTCCAATGTCAGAAGACGTCCGACAGGGTATTCCTACCGTCTATTGCCAGCCACTCCGCTGTCGGAGCCTCTCTGGCGCACACACACTGGCTTTAGCCAGTAGATGGCACTGTTGTATAACAGCAAAAAGAGAAAGCCTTTTAGGAAACCCTAAATCCAAAATTGGATTGGAAAGGGTTAACAGATTTCCACAACATGTAAGCATAAACATTTTTGCCGTCCATAGATGTCCTTTAACCTTTACTCCAATCTATGGCTTTCAGATGGGAGTGCCATTTCCGTGTTCACTGCAGGCAGCAAAAAATATTTAGGGCCAGCCATTATAACAGCTTGCTCTATAAACTGATGGCTGATCGCCTGCCACATGCCCTCCCGTTCATTCCAACAATCTTCTGCGTCAGCCTGTGTGATGGGTTAAAGTCATCACTGAAGCTTCAGCCTTACTTTGAGAGGACATTCAACACCATAGATTTATTTGCTCCTAAGTAAAATTTCCTGCAAAAAACTATGGACACCTTAAAAAAATGCAAAACTGGGAAAAATATACATTTCATTGCAGCAAAACTGCTGTAATTGCATTCATAAATGTTTTTGTGTGTGCTATTGACCGTGCTATAGCAGCTGCACAGGCACTCGGACCTCTTTCACTTCAGAAGACTCTATATAGTCAGTACTATATAAACTGGACTGATAGCATTTGGAGATTTGAAATGACAGCATTGATTTTGATGTGAAGAAGAATCATGCTCAAACATTGCTTGTGTCAGAAAACATTAACAATGATAATAAAGGAGTGGTGTGGTCAAATCTGAATGAGTGGGATTAGCATGCTGAAGGTACAGTTAATCCACACTCTACTCTTGCCATTTCTTACAAATGCATGCTGAGAAAATGCAGCATACTGCAGCTATCCAATGTGCCTTTCAGTCTATTCAACTACAGTGCAGGGGTACCAGCATTAAATGGAGAAAATTTAGAAGTGGAGGGTTGGGGAATTAAAAAAATGAATTATGAAGCCCTGAGTCGGAGAGCTGTGCACACTGTTCTTCACCCGGTTTTAATAGCTCCTAATACAGCTGTATGAGCAGAGGATGTGGCTGCTGGTTATCGGGGAGAAAGGTTTCAAACTGGACATACAGTCAACCACCCCTTTGGTGGAAATGCCATCCAAGTGAGGAACACAGTGTAAACGCTTATGTGTTCTCAAGTTCTTATGGACCAATCACTGTTTAGCTAGCCATCAAGCATGGTATCTGCGGCGAGACTTCCCCAGTTGGTTGGGCACAGATGGCCACCATTCTCTAACAAAATAGAGCATACATGCAATATCTTACAGTTCTAATCCAACTTGAACCTGTAATGATGGAAAGGAAGGGAGAGGTATCATCTCTCCTTAGGGAGAGCACCAAGAAGGTGAGTGAGGAGATGTATAGAAGGCCTTGTAAGGCCCTACTGCACACTGATGAGGGGCAAAAACCCCGAAACAGCTGTCTGTGTGTGGATTCTGGCTTGGTTTTCAATTCCCATTCATTGCTCTACAGACCTGTATAAAGGGTCAAGCATTGATTTGAAGGAATGCTGCCATCCAATATTTTGATGGAAAGGAAAATGCTGCAAACAATCATTCCGAATTAGTAAGGTAGTGTGTGCCACAGTCCTGGAACATGTGAAAATGTATATAAGAATGGTAAAGGTAACAGTCGCGCATGTTTTAGAGGTAGTTTCTTCACAGCTTACATTCTGCCTCTTATACTGTCTTGTTGCTTTCCTTATACCATTCCTGTTGGTATCCCCAAAACATTAGTGTCAAATAGATAATGCCCCGTAATTGCCTTACACCATAATAGTGTCCCCTTAGTGCCTCCACACAGTAACAGTGCCCCAGTTTGTAACAAAAAACAGAGCACCTCCAACAAATAAATAATAAAGTGTGATGGTGCATATTAAGCTATGACTGTGACAAATACTGTAATAAATCTGTGCTCGACATTCATACACATTTAATATCAGAATACAATGACACGACTGTTGTTTATACTAACTGCATAAAAATACAAGGTTCTTAGTGCACATTTTGATCAAAACATGTGGGCCCATCCAGGTGAACCTTATTGGATGGGTAACTAGTAGAGATGAGCGAGCACCAAAATGCTCGGGTGCTCGTTACTCGGGACGAAATTATCGCGATGCTCGAGGGTTCGTTTCGAGTAACGAACCCCATTGAAGTCAATGGGCGAC
Organism: Eleutherodactylus coqui; assembly: GCF_035609145.1. Lineage (NCBI taxonomy): Eukaryota > Metazoa > Chordata > Amphibia > Anura > Eleutherodactylidae > Eleutherodactylus > Eleutherodactylus coqui. The sequence continues at coordinate 144,669,948 of NC_089843.1, read as the reverse complement.
CCGAGCATTTTTGTATATCGCCAATGCTCGCTAAGGTTTTCATTTGTGAAAATCTGGGCAATTCAAGAAAGTGATGGGAACGACATAGCAACGGATAGGGCAGGCGAGGGGCTACATGTTGGGCTGCATCTCAAGTTCCCAGGTCCCACTATTAAGCCACAATAGCGGCAAGAGTGGCCCCCCCCCTCCAAACAATTTTTACTTCTGAAAAACCCTCATTAGCAATGCATACCTTAGCTAAGCACCACACTGCCTCCAACAAAGCACAATCACTGCCTGCATGACACTCCGCTGCCACTTCTCCTGGGTTACATGCTTATAGCCGGTTCCACTGAAAGCAATGGGCTGCCGGCGTGCGCAGGATGAATTGTCGGGAAGGGCTTAAATATAGAAGCCCTTCCCTGCAATTCATCCAGAAATGTGTAAAAATAAAAAAAATATATATACTTACCTTGTCCCGGCAGACGGAGTTCAGCGCGGCCGGCAGTGGGTGTGAAGGGGGTGTGAGTCAGACCTGCCTCTGATTGGCTCAGTTCAACTCTTTTTGGGCTGGGCAAATACTCAGTTTCTACTCTCTATACACAGAGGAGAAGTACGGCTTTCAGCATTTGTGCACAAAGTTCTTATTCAATGGACTGCCCTCACTCCAAGTCACGTGTGGAACTAGATCCCCACTTGGTAAGTCTTTTGCGTACTTGGTCTGCAGCAGCCTTTCTCCACGGGGCTGACTGTAACTGCTTGGATCACGTTATCTTGCTGCTATGTACTTCCGCAACTCAGCACATGAGAAACTGCACAAACACACTACATCCTGCCTTATATCTTTGAATGACTTCACCTTTGTTGCTTAGTTTCATTGAACTGAAAGGAGCCCAACTGCAATATCACAGACAATGTGTGCAGGGTTGCCAACCTGAATTTTTATTTATTTATGGACAACTTATTCAAAAAATCAGAGAAAAGATTATAAGTGAACTTCCCCTTTGTAGCAGTTTGACTGTTCCTCGTTGACTTTTAAGCCTCCTACACAGCTGCTTCTGTTTCAGTTAATGACTTCGGTACTGGTGTATCTTGTCTCCACCAGAAATATGGGTGGAGACCTGCACAGTGACAGGTAACGCCTTGTTACAACCCTCAGCTTCAAACTTTGTTTGCGCTCCGCTTCTGTGCTGCAGCCGACGAGGCTATCACTGTCCTCCCCACTGCGGTAACGCGCTAACAGCTCTGCTCCCCTACTGCTATCACTATTGATTCCCGCTGTGATCCTCCATGATGCCGGTGTTTCCCTCCATGGTGCAGACCCCGCTGCTGACAATCTCCTTCTTGCTGTTGCAGCACTCGCCGCAGCTTCTCCCCAGGGGGACATGGATACTCAGTGTGGGGAGTCCGGCTACGAGCAGTGTGCGGAGGTGTGTGTGCGCCAGCCAATCCCCAGCTCTGGCCATCACCCAGCCCTACCCTCTAACTCCGGACTCCCAACCCGTGTCTCCACCCATTCTTCTGGTGGAGACAAGATACACCAGTACCAATGACTTCAACCTACACATGAAAATAATAATCATTATCAGCTGTTTGGTATAATACACACCTGACTATAATTCTACAAAATTCCTTACTTTGTGCAAATGTTCCTAGAAGAGATATTGATTTGATTTAGATTTCTAGATTGTTCATTCGCCTTGCATTTCGTCATTTGACAAAAATAAACTATTAACCCTTATATTTTTTAAAGCATTCATTTTTTGCACCCTTTTCCCCCCCTGCCTAAAACTTTGCACAGTTCTGTATATCTTTGATTGGTGCTCGTTATGGGAAGAAAATCTACTAATGTAAATGTACCGTTAGTCAGTCATTGAAGACATATCATAGCACGGGCCAAATGAACCTCTACGACCGCTGTAACCTTGTACTCCACTAGTTTTCAATTGCACTGTGTATATTGGAAATGAGCAACTCATACAAAACCTTTTTTTCTCTCTAAGTGATACTTTCCCCTTAAGAATGTTAGGCCTTTTATAAATCATTTTCTTATCATACTTCCTGCTGCCAATTGTGTGTTTTATGAGTGCACTGAGTCATAGATAAAACATTATGTTCTTGTCATGAATCCAAATATGATCTCTGTCTCCTTTTAAGAATATAGCAAATAACTAAGTTATTTTACTAAGATATCCATTGTTTGCAAAGTGGATGCATTGCATTAACTGATTAACTGGTAATTAAGAAATAATTACTTAGCAAGCACTAGCAGTTCTCCTGGTTACCACCCTTGAATTATTTATTCATTGAAGTCATAAATTCAAATGAATGGAAATGGGACAGTGTGGAGGTAAGTATTCAAAAGGTAGGAATCTGCAATGAAAAGTAAGGAATCTTCACAACAATGATGTAAAGGTGCCATAAGGAGAATCCTTGTCCACAAAATCTCCAGAATGAGAGGTCCTCTGACCCCTGTCCTGCCAAGTGAAGAGAACACTGGCTGCTGTATGTAAGCATACAACGGATAAAAATGGAGCCTTATATGTTCATAGGTCTCTTAATTCACTTCTATGGTTGGCACTGCACTTGCTGTTTTTATACTCCCATAAAACCTAAGGCTTATTTACACGCAAAGATAATCTTTCAAATGATCGAAAGATTGACAGCTTTCATGATCATTTTGCATAAAGTACTAATGGGCACTAATGCCTATTAGCACTTTATCAGTTTCATTTGCATGTAAATGAGCCTCCAGGAGCTACTTGCAGAGAACAGCAGGTGGTCTGTTCTCTGCATACAGCTCCTTTGTTCTCGCATGGGCTGTCAGCTGAATACAATGTAATCAGCTGCTCCGTGCAGAACACAGCCTGTGGTCTGTGCTATCTTCTCTCTGGCTGAAAGATGGATTTTATGCTCCCCTAAAAATCATCATTGAGCTGAAGAGTGAAAGATAGAAGCATTTACACACAATGATTATTGCTCAAATGCCATCCTTTAAGCGAATTTTGAACAATAATCGTTGCATGTAAATGAGGCTTTAATGAAAAAAAAAGCTTAAAGAGAAAAGTTCTCCAGTGCTAAGGGTGCCAACCCACTCATGCAGTAGACGATAGATGACGTTAAATTTGCGGGAAAGGGGGTCTGGGTGGGAGCCCAAAAAACCCTTGCCTCACAAGTCGTCCAGGTATGGTAGTGTCCTGGACAAATGGTGACAAATTTTAGTGATGGGAGGTGTAGGATAAAATCCAATTCAATGAATTTTAAACACAAGCCAAATATATTTTTTTATCATCCATTATGTCATATTTTTGCTTGATAATGTAGACATACTCCGAAACGCGTCGCAATGTACCTACCCATTTTTTGATTTGTGTTTAAAACTCAGTGTGATGTCCTAATATCCTGGGAATCTCCGTGCCTGCTATCCCCTGAATGTCCCTAGGACAAGGCGTCACTCTCTGCTTGGATATGGAAAACACTGGCCACCTCACCAGACAGTTCTGTCAATCTTCTCTGTATGGACATTAGACATGTGTCCTTGGAGTGCTGCATAAAATCAAGTCAGCAATTTTTTTGCAGTTCAATTTCAGTGTGAATCCACATTAGAATGGGAAAAATTAAATAACCTGACCAACTTTAAATGAGGCATGGTCATTGGTGCTGGACTGGCTGGGGCCAATAATTCAAAGTTGGCAAATGTTGGTAAAGTTTTGTCGTGTAATAATGTCATGTGTATACCAAACAGTGTGTGATCGAGGAAGAACATCCAGCTAAAGGGGATCCTTTGGACATAAAATACTAATCCTCAATGAAAGTGGTCAAGGGAGGATGTCAAGAATCATTCTGATGAATAGACGCTGCATAGTCAATTGCAAAATGCTGCCAAATACAACTCTGATTCTCCAACTGACATGTCCAAATGCATAACTCATCATTCCTTAGCACAGATGTGTTATAACAGCAGATGACCAGTTCGGGTACCATTATTGCTGTCTCAGAGAAAGAGAAAGGCAAGACTCCGATGGGTAAAAGAGCACCAAAATTGGATCACTAAGCAGTGGAAAAGTATCACATGGTTAGTTGAATCCAGATATCTGTTGTACTGTGCTGATGGGTGAGTCGGAATTTGGCGCAAGCAGCATGAATGGATGAACCCTTCCTGTTCAGGGCATGTCGGTAGCTTATTCTAATTCGCAGCAAATGCAAGAAGCTATCCTATCTGTATGGGCCAATATTCCTGAAGGATTATTTCAATGCCTAATGGAATCTGTGTGAAGATGAATTGTTGTAGTTGTGAAGACCAAAGTAGGTCCAATGCTCTATAAGATGGGTGTATGTAATAAAGTAGCCATTCAGTATATACTTGGAGAGATTTAAAAGCCGTGTCAAAGACAATGTTGAGCAGTTAAGAAAACTGGAAGCTGATTGATTGCTATGGCCACCTGGAAACAAGTCTGTGCAGGAGATGCAGGATTTGTGGCCACTTCTAGGGTTTATGCAGTGCATATACTGTAGAACACTGCAGGAGATGAAGGAAAGTTATAGCCTGCCCTGCCGCCAAGTGAAAGAGGTGGAATTCTACTCTTTATATGCTTCACACTGGAACAGCTAGCTATACAGGGTGCTTATGTATATGGGTAGTAGAGGGACATCCTGCCTCATTCCATCCAACTTCAAACATTCCTTCAGCCTTTAGAGATGATAAGGTGATTCAGTTCATTCCCTTCATTAAACCTCTAAAGCAAAAACAAGAAAAACTGAAGTCATTTAAGGGAAGAAAGAAGTGAGTCTGCCAGAAGACCCCGGGGTTTTCAACTTATTGCAATGCAATGCCAACTTATAAGACTAAATTCATAGCACATCTGCGGTGGACTACCAGCATGTATACCAAGAAAACCTCCCAATGTATATGTGGACTCGCCCATATACTTTAGTGTGCAGGAACGTAAGTGACAAGGGTTTACTTTTGGCTGGGATACTGAATGGACGTGTTGGGGTTGTTTCACTCAGGCGAGAAAGCCGCCCAATTTTCGCCTGATGTGAGAGTCAGTAAAAAAACAGATTAGGAAACCAATGATTTACAATGGCTTCCTCCCCATCTGCGATGTTGATGGCTCCTTCATAGCGGTGAGAGTGAGTAAAGACGTAAAATTATGAAACCAATGATTTACAATGGCTTCCTCCCCATCTGCGATGTTTTCACTGATGCGATGTTGATGGCTCCTTCACAGCGGTGAGAGTGAGTAAAGACGTAAAATGATGAAACCAATGATTTTCAATGGTTTCCTTCACATATGCGATGTTTTCACTCCTGTGATGTTGCGAGAAAAACCTTTCTGCAATGTTCAATTTTTATCTCCCATGTTTCCCTATTAAGCCTCCTTTTTATCGCATCGCAAACAAGAACTTGCGATTTTTGTGTGATGCAATGTGTTTTTAACATTAGAAAGTTCTATTGACGTTCGCGCTCAAAACTTGCAGCAAAATAGCGCAATAAAAACGCACTAGAAAATCGCGAGCAGCAGCAATGTTTTAGTGAGAAAAAGCAGCGCTGACGCTCAAAAATCTTGAGAAAAAAGGAGGATTTTACTGCGATTTTCTCACGGTGATATCACGATCGCTAGTGTAAAGGAGCCCTGAGAGAACAAAAAAATGCAGCATGCTCCATATTTCTGTGATGTGCGATTTTTTTTTTTATTTCGCCTGTTTTCCTATGGAGCCTTCTATTTATTGCATTGCAGCGCAGCAAACACTTATTGTGATGCGATATTAACAGTAGCAAGTCCTATTGACTTAGGGCTTAGGGCTTAGTCACGCGCCCGTGTTACAGCAGGTAGAAGATGGCCGCACTTCAGGACGGACGTCTCTCTACAGTGCCGGAAGAAAGAACATGTGACCGGCTTCATTGCTTGTTTTTTAGCACTGTCTCCTACAAGTGAAGGAAGAGTAGCAATTTAGACCACTTGTGTTGTGGACACCTTTTTTTTCTTCATTGTGGGGATTGGTCCAGCTAACACAGTCCTGACAAACTCCAGCGGTGCTTGGAATTCCTTTACTACTTGTGGGCTGTTGATGGTTGCCTTATACAGAGTTCTTCTGGATCAACACTGTATAAGTTGCACTAGGTATACTTTTTAAAAACCATACTATGTATGAATACAATATTTATAACTAAGGACACGTCTTTTCTCCATTTTCTGCGTTCACAAAATTAATTGAGATGGGTGATGAGGTACATTAAAAAGTACTAAAACGTGCAAAAATAGAGCAGACAGTGCTCAAAATTGAGGTGTTAGAGATCCCGTGTCTGTGAAACCCCATTGAAATCAATGGGAGCGTTGTATCACGGATAGGGCAGCGCTTGAAACGCTGAGCTAATCGTGGTAAAAAGCGGGCTGTGTGAGAGCGGCTCAAGGGTGGACACCCACTTACATTTTTCTTGAGCGTTTTTTTCACGCGATATCGCTGCATTTTTTTTAACGTGATAGTCAATGGGAATGCTGCAATCAAATGCTTTTCTGAGAAGTCCCACTCAAATCAATGGAGACGTTTTACAGCCTTTAGCATGTCATTTGGAATGACATGCTAAATGCTGAGATAGACGCATAAAAGCCAATTTACACGCAACAATTGTCGTTTAGAATTCGTTCAAATGAACAAATATGAGCGATAATCATTACATGTAAACGCGGGCATTGAGCACTTTTCGTTTGAACGATGATTTTAAGCAGTTTACTTTATCTGTCAGTAGACGACACACTGTTATCTCTGTGGGGAGCCAACAGTTAACATTGTAACCTGCTGGCAGCCGCGACACATAGAATGTAGCTGTATGCACAGCTGGGCGTGTGTCTAATCACCCACTGGGCTCTGCAAATAGCTCATTTACATGCAAATGAAGATGAAGATGATAAAGTTTTAATGGCCATCAATGACCATTAACACTTTATGCAAAAAGATTCCTAAACTTTCACTCTTTCAAAAGATTATCTTTGTGTGCAAATGGCCCTTAAGTATCCACTTACTGGTTTACCTGATTAATCAGTCAGCAGGTGATTCTCTCGCTGTTGCTCTAAGTAGAGCAGAAACCTAGAGGAGATATAGCTCTAATCTATAACCACAACTCTATTTGTCACAACAAGAGCAGAAAGAAAATAGGACAAAGATAAGCAACTGATTCATCTGTGATATCTTCACATGCCACAACTATAGGTTTCTTATTTCTGTCTTTAAATATTTAGTTTTAAACCCTCGACTGAGAATGTTGGAGAAGACCAAGAAGGTCATCAGTTGCTTCCTGAGGTTTATTTTAAATTGCTACATATATTTTACTTTACCCCTGTGCACAATCTTTACACTCCAAGTATATAGAATATAGACTCATAATACCTTTTTAAGACAGAAAAATGGGCACAGGGGACAGCAAAAACTCTACAGAGAACTTCTTTACTCATTTTCACTCCAGAATAATGATCAACTAACGATTCCCAAATGGATGTAAATGAAAAGTAAATAGAGGAGCTGCCAAATGACGGAGGATTCCCCTCAAGTGCCAGACAAACCTCCTTTTCAGAAGGACGGAGGAAGCTGCCTTTATAGCCACTGAACTCTGCTTCCAGGTCTTGGTGGTACTATTTCATGATAGTGGCGCTTTAAGGTTTCTTGACATCGAGAAACAATTAACAATTTATCCTTCTCTTATAGTATCTTGCAATAGGTCAGGGCCTGAAAAAGTATCATATTACTAAATACAACAATGGGGCTGTGAATCCAAACTACATTGCATAACCAAAATAAATACATACTCAGGACCAAGAGAATATAAAAAATGTCATCTTCATTTCATACAATATATAAATTAAACACAAATCTTAAAACAGCAGCATCCATGCTGAGAACCAGATATCCACACATATATGAATGCATCCATCAATGCTACAGTAACATGCCTAAACCTTTCCATTAGAGATGAGCAAACGTACTTGTTTAGGGCGATTTCGCAATCGAGCATTGCTTTTTTCGAGTAACTGACTACTCGGGCGAAAAGATTCGGGGGCGGCGTGGTGATCTGCAACCCCCCGCTCACCCCAGGCGCCCCCCGAATCTTTTCATCCGAGTAGTCAGTTACTGTCGCTCATCTCTACTTTCCATCTATCATTGATTACAAGGGGAAAAACATGACAACGGCAGCAGAAAAATAGTGCAAATACAATCCAATATGATGGATACCGTATACAGAACGTGTATATGAGCGTCCAATGAAGTACTGTGCAGAAGTTTTAAGCAGGTCTGGAAAAAATGCTTTCAAAAATAGAAGAGTTAATAGTTTTTTTTCATCAAATAACAAAATGCAAAGTGAATGTACGAAAGGGGAATCTATATCAAATCAGTATTTGGTGTGACCTCTCTCTGCCTTCACAACACCATCACTTCTTCTCAGTACACAACTTTTGAAGGAACTCAGCAGGGCGGTTTTTCAGACATCTTGCAGAACTAACTACAGATCTTATGTGGATGTCGGCTTGCTCAAATCCTTCTGTCTCTTCACGTAATCCCAGACAGACTGGATGATGTTGACAAGAGGGTCCTGTAGGGTTATATCATCACTTCCAGGACTCCTTATTCTTTATTACCTTGAAGATAGTTGTTAATGACATTGGCTGGATGTTTAGGGTTGTCGTTCTGCTTCAGAATAAATGTGGAGTCAATCAGGCGCCTTGTATTTTTGAAAGAAAATCTTATTCTGCAGCATCTTTTCCACACCTGCCTACAACTTTTACACAGTCCTGTATACTCATAAATGCAGACTTTCCGATCTTTCTCCTTCCTCTATATGCTGATTAGCAGGTCTCTCTATGTGCACATCAACAAAGAATGACCAATCAACATCTGGAGGGAGGAGGAGGATGGGAGGAGCAAGCATATATGAATACAAGCTCGTATACATGAGCTTCATTGGACTCGTCTTCAGTCTCAAAGTTTCAAAAGTAAGGATTGCACAACCACTGCGTCGATAAGTATAAGTAATAGATCACTGAAATCAGCATGTCTATCATTATTGGGCCGCTGACTTCAACCCGGGCTCCTTAGGGGACCTGAATGGTTTTGTTCAAAGATCGAGGCCAACGCAACAAATGAACCCTTTTAACCCCTCTAGAACTGAGCTAATTTTGGCCTTAAATTTTCATCTTCTGTTGACCACATTGTTAGCCATAACTTTTTGTTTTTAGATTTACATCTGCATAGTTGCCTGATAACTTGCTTTTGCAAGATAGGTTATAGATTTTATTTTCAGGAATTATTTGGGGTAACATACAAGTTAATGTGTAATTTATAATAGTGTTTTATAATGGAGCAATTCACCCAATGTATCCAAGCAGAGCAGCACTTTGACAAACAATGAAATTACCAACAGGTAAAGTGAATGTCACTGATTCTAATGACAATGGCATTTGTCAAGGTTGGATATGTTAGGCAGCGAGTGAGCAGTCAGTTCTTGAAGTTGATGTGTTGGAAGCTGGAAAATTGGGAAAGTGGAAAGATCTGAATGACTTTGACAATAAGCAAATTACAATGGCTTAACAATTGGGTCAGAGCATTTCCAAAACGGCAGGTCTTGTTTGGAAATATAAAAAAGGCAATCACCTCAGCCAGTAGTTCCAATTAAGTTGCGGTCTCATCTGTTCATTAAAAAAGATGCATTGATAGATGCCAACCCGGCTCCTGGGTAGCAATAAATCTGGATAAAAAAATCCAAATAGTTCGAGCAACGGGATAAAAGTAATATCATGCAACTTTACTAAAATCCATCCTGGTGCTGGAACTTATTGGATTTTTTAGCCATACTTAATGACTAGTATTTACCCACGGTGGTCTAAGGAAGGACAACCAGTGAACGGGCAGCAGAGTTATGGGCGCCCAAGTGCCATTGATGCGCATAAGAAGCAAAGGCTAGTCCATCTGGTCCGATCTAACAGAGGAGCTACTGTAGCGCAAGTTGCTGAAAAAGTTAATGCTGGATATAACAGATCGGTCACAGAAAAAACAGTGCATCACAGTTTGCTGCATATGGGTCTGCATAATCACAGACCAGTCAGCGTTTTCCTCCATGGGTACCACCAAGTTCTCCAAGCAGAAACCATCATGTTCACCTCTAGCTCTATAAAGAGGATTAAACTTTTTAAGCTACAAAAATGTTGGCTCTGGCCAGTAAAGTCACACCAGGTCTCTTGCTCTACATGCCTTCATATGTTGACCCCTATCCACAACCAAAAGCACCTCCAGTAGGCATAAGAACCTCAGAACTAGACCATCGAGCAATGGAAAATGGTGACTTTGTCTGATGAATCACCTGTTCTTCTGCATCATGTGGATGGCTCTCTGCATGTACGTTTCTTATTAGGGAAAGAGATGACACCAGAATGTATTATGAGAAGAGAGCAAGTTGGTGGAGGTAGTGTGATGCTCTGGATAAAGTTCTGCTGGGAAACCTTTGGTCCTGGTATTCATATGAATGTTACTTTGACACATTCTGCCTTCCTCAACATTGTTGCATACCAATTAAGTACCTTTATGGCACAGTATTCCATAACGGCACTGCCCTTTTCTAGCTGGCTAATGCTTCCTGCCACATTGCAAAAATTGTTCAGGAATGGTTTGAGGAACAGGACAATTGGTTCAAGTTGTTTAATTAGCCCCTAAATGCCCCAATCTCAATTCGATCCAGCATCTGTTGGATGTCCTGGAAAAACAAGTCTAATCCATGGAGATCCCACCTCGCAACTTACAGGACTTACAGCTTGGTGCCAGATATCAAGGGATACCTCAAGAGGTCTTGGGGGGTCCATGACTTCATGGATCATTGCTGTTTTGGCAACACGAGGGAGATCTATATACCAGGTTTGCAGTTATTCAAAAATGTTTAAAAGTTACAAGGGGCATTACTATGATTATTATTGTTGTTACTATTATGACTATATCTGCTTTGGCACATAAGATATATTCAAAAGAGAATTCCTTGGACCTGTAATGTGGAAACGCTTGTTAAATCTGTTCCTGTTTTTCTATTAAGTAGAGGAATATTGTTACGATGACATACAGCGTGATGGTGAACTTTTGAACCTGAGATAAGTCATTGAAAATCTTCAGAGTATAACATAATCTGTCAGCAAAATTAGTTGGTTAGAACTAGCTTTTATTTCAGTATTATACTGTTTTTACAGGAATTATATACCCAAATACGGGTTATTTACAGATGTCAGTAGGTTACTGAAGAGTTGTGTCTTGGCTTTCCTTCACCTGGGGCTCAGATTCAGTTCACTGTTCTGGCCATGCATCTAAATACTCTGCCAGGTCAGAACCCCTAGGTATACCCCCGAGTTATGACTAGAGATGAGCGAGCACCAAAATGCTCGGGTGCTCGTTACTCGGGACGAAATTATCGTGATGCTCGAGGGTTCGTTTCGAGTAACGAACCCCATTGAAGTCAATGGGCGACCCGAGCATTTTTGTATGGGACCTATGCTCCGCTAAGGTTTTCATTTGTGAAAATCTGGGCAATTCAAGAAAGTGATGGGAACGACACAGTAGCGGATAGGGCAGGCGAGGGGCTACATGTTGGGCTGCATCTCAAGTTCCCAGGTCCCACTATTAAGCCACAATAGCGGCAAGAGTGGGCCCCCCCCCTCCCAACAACTTTTACTTCTGAAAAGCCCTCATTAGCAATGCATACCTCAGCTAAGCACCACACTACCTCCAACAAAGCACAATCACTGCCTGCATGACACTCCGCTGCCACTTCTCCTGGGTTACATGCTGCCAACCCGCCCCCCCCCCGCACGACGCAGTGTCCACAGCGCACACCAAAGTGTCCCTGCGCAGCCTTCAGCTGCACTCATGCCACACCACCCTCATGTCTATTTATAAGTGCGTCTGCCATGAGGAGGAACCGCAGGCACACACTGCAGAGGGTTGGCACGGCTAGGCAGCGACCCTCTGTAAAAGGGGCAGGGCGATAGCCCACAATGCTGTACAGAAGCAATGAGAAATATAATCCTGTGCCACCGCCATCAGGAGCTGCACACATGGGCATAGCAATGGGGAACCTATGTGCCACACACTATTCATTCTGTCAAGGTGTCTGCATGCCCCAGTCAGACCGCGATTTTTTATAAATAGTCACAGGCAGGTACAACTCCACAATGGGAATTCCGTGTGCACCCACAGCATGGGTGGCTCCCTGGAACCCACCGGCTGTACATAAAGGCTGTACATAAATGTATCCCATTGCAGTGCCCATCACAGCTGAGGTAACGTCCGATTAAATGCAGGTGGGCTTCGGCCCACACTGCATGCCCCAGTCACACTGGGGTTCTTTAGAAGTGGACACATGCAGTTACAACTCCCTGTGGACCCACAGCATGGGTGGGTGCCAGGAAGCCACTGGCGGTACATAAATATATCCCATTGCATTGCCCATCACAGCTGAGGTAATGTCATGTTAAATGCAGGTGGGCTTCGGCCCACACTGCATGCCCCAGTCAGACTGGGGTTCTTTAGAAGTAGACACATGCAGTTACAACTCCCTGTGGACCCAAAGCATGGGTGGCTCCCTGGAACCCACCGGCGGTACATAAATATATCCCATTGCAGTGCCCAGCACAGCTGATGTAACGTCAGCTTTAATGCAGGTGGGCAAAAAATTAATTGGATTACACTGTAGGCGAGGGCCCCCAAAAATTGGTGTACCAACAGTACTAATGTACGTCAGAAAAATTGCCCATGCCCAACCAAGAGGGCAGGTGAAACCCATTAATCGCTTTGGTTAATGTGGCTTAATTTGTAACTAGGCCTGGAGGCAGCCCAGTTAAAATAAAAATTGGTTCAGGTGAAAGTTTCAACGCTTTAATGATCATTGAAACGTATAAAAATTGTTTACAAAAATTATATGACTGAGCCTTGTGGGCCTAAGAAAAATTGCCCGTTCGGCGTGATTACGTCAGGTTTCAGGAGGAGGAGCAGGAGGAGGAGGATGAATATTATACACGGATTGATGAAGCTAAAAAGTCCACGTTTTTGATGGTGATAGAGAACAATGCTTCAATCCGCGGGTGCAGCCTACGTATTGTTTAGGTATCGCTGCTGTCCGCTGGTGGAGAAGAGAAGTCTGGTGAAATCCAGGCTTTGTTCATCTTGATGAGTGTAAGCCTGTCGGCACTGTCGGTTGACAGGTGGGTACGCTTATCCGTGATGATTCCCCCAGCCGCACTAAACACCCTCTCTGACAAGACACTAGCCGCAGGACAAGCAAGCACCTCCAGGGCATACAGCGTGAGTTCAGGCCACGTGTTCAGCTTCGACACCCAGTAGTTGTAGGGGGCAGAGGTGTCACTGAGGACGGTCGTGCGATCGGCTACGTACTCCCTCACCATCCTTTTACAGTGCTCCCGCCAACTCAGCCTTGACTGGGGAGCAGTGACACAGTCTTGCTGGGGAGCCAGAAAGCTGTCAAAGGCCTTAGAGAGTGTTCCCCTGCCTGTGCTGTACATGCTGCCTGATATCTGCGCCTCCCCTGCTACCTGTCCCTCGGAACTGCGCCTTCGGCCACTAGCGCTGTCGGATGGGAATTTTACCATCAGTTTGTCCGCCAGGGTCCTGTGGTATAGCATCACTCTCGAACCCCTTTCCTCTTCGGGTATGAGAGTGGAAAGGTTCTCCTTATACCGTGGGTCGAGCAGTGTGTTCACCCAGTAATCCGTAGTGGCCAGAATGCGTGTAACGCGAGGGTCACGAGAAAGGCATCCTAACATGAAGTCAGCCATGTGTGCCAGGGTACCTGTACGCAACACATGGCTGTCCTCACTAGGAAGATCACTTTCAGGATCCTCTTCCTCCTCAGGCCATACACACTGAAAGGATGACAGGCAAGCAGCATGGGTACCCTCAGCAGTGGGCCAAGCTGTCTCTTCCCCCTCCTCCTCATCCTCCTCATGCTCCTCCTCCTCACCGCGCTGAGATATAGACAGGAGGGTGCTCTGACTATCCAGCGACATACTGTCTTCCCCCGCCTCTGTTTCCGAGCGCAAAGCGTCTGCCTTTATGCTTTGCAGGGAACTTCTCAAGAGGCATAGCAGAGGAATGGTGACGCTAATGATTGCAGCATCGCCGCTCACCATCTGGGTAGACTCCTCAAAGTTTCCAAGGACCTGGCAGATGGCTGCCAACCAGGCCCACTCTTCTGTAAAGAATTGAGGAGGCTGACTCCCACTGCGCCGCCCATGTTGGAGTTGGTATTCCACTATAGCTCTACACTGCTCATAGAGCCTGGCCAACATGTGGAGCGTAGAGCTCCACCGTGTGGGCACGTCGCACAGCAGTCGGTGCACTGGCAGATGAAACCGAGGGTGCGCAGGGTGGCAGCGTCCGCAGAGCCGGCGCACCTTTCCGAGCAGGTCTGACAAGCGTGGGTAGCTTTTCAGAAAGCTCTGAACCACCAAATTAAAGACGTGGGCCAGGCATGGCACGTGCGTGAGGCTGCCGAGCTGCAGAGCCGCCATCAGGTTACGGCCGTTGTCACACACGACCATGCCCGGTTGGAGGCTCAGCGGCGCAAGCCAGCGGTCGGTCTGCTCTGTCAGACCCTGCAGCAGTTCGTGGGCCGTGTGCCTCTTCTCTCCTAAGCTGAGTAGTTTCAGCACGGCCTGCTGACGCTTGCCCACCGCTGCGCTGCCGTGCCGCGCGACACCGACTGCTGGCGACGTGCTGCTGCTGACACATCTTGATTGCGAGACAGAGGTTGCGTAGGAGGAGGAGGAGGAGGGTGGTTTAGTGGAGGAAGCATACACCGCCGCAGATACCACCACCGAGCTGGGGCCTGCAATTCTGGGGGTGGGTAGGACGTGAGCAGTCCCAGGCTCTGACTCTGTCCCAGCCTCCACTAAATTCACCCAATGTGCCGTCAGGGAGATATAGTGGCCCTGCCCGCCTGTGCTTGTCCACGTGTCCGTTGTTAAGTGGACCTTGCCAGTAACCGCGTTGGTGAGGGCGCGTACAATGTTGCGGGAGACGTGGTCGTGCAGGGCTGGGACGGCACATCGGGAAAAGTAGTGGCGACTGGGAACTGAGTAGCGCGGGGCCGCCGCCGCGATCATACCTTTGAAAGCCTCTGTTTCCACAACCCTATACGGCAGCATCTCCAGGCTGATAAATTTGGCTATGTGCACGTTTAACGCTTGAGCGTGCGGGTGCGTGGCGGCGTACTTGCGCTTGCGCTCCAACACTTGCGCTAACGACGGCTGGACGGTGCGCTGAGAGACATTGGTGGATGGGGCCGAGCACAGCGGAGGTGAGGGTGTGGGTGCAGGCCAGGAGACGGTAGTGCCTGTGTCCTGAGAGGGGGGTTGGATCTCAGTGGCAGGTTGGGGCACAGGGGGAGAGGCAGTGGTGCAAACCGGAGGTGGCGAACGGCCTTCGTCCCACCTTGTGGGGTGCTTGGCCATCATATGTTTGCGCATGCTGGTGGTGGTGAGGCTGGTGGTGGTGGCTCCCCTACTGATCTTGGCGCAACAAAGGTTGCACACCACTGTTCCTCGGTCGTCTGCACTCTCAGTGAAAAACTGCCAGACCTTTGAGCACCTCGGCCTCTGCAGGGTGGCATGGTGCGAGGGGGCGCTTTGGGAAACAGTTGGTGGATTATTCGGTCTGGCCCTGCCTTTACCCCTGGCCACCGCACTGCCTCTTCCAACCTGCCCTGCTGCTGCACTTGCCTCCCCCTCTGAAGACCTGTCCTCAGTAGGCGTAGCAAACCAGGTGGGGTCAGTCACCTCATCGTCCTGCTGCTCTTCCTCCGAATCCTCTGTCCGCTCCTCCCTCGGACTTACTCCAATTACTACTACCTGAGTGATAGACAACTGTGTCTCATAGTCATCGTCCTCCTCACCCACTGAAAGCTCTTGAGACAGTTGCCGGAAGTCCCCAGCCTCATCCCCCGGACCCCGGGAACTTTCCAAAGGTTGGGCATCGGTCACGACAAACTCCTCCGGTGGGAGAGGAACCATTGCTGGCCATTCTGGGCAGGGGCCCGGGAACAGTTCCTGGGAGTCTGCCTGCTCCTCAGAATGTGTCATTGTAATGGAGTGAGGAGGCTGGGAGGAAGGAGGAGCAGCAGCCAGAGGATTCAGAGTTGCAGCAGTGGACGGCGCAGAACTCTGGGTGGTCGATAGAGTGCTGGATGCACTTTCTGCCATCCACGACAGGACCTGCTCACACTGGTCATTTTCTAATAAAGGTCTACCGCGTGGACCCATTAATTGTGAGATGAATGTGGGGACGCCAGAAACGTGCCTTTCTCCTAATCCCGCAGCAGTCGGCTGTGATACATCTGGATCAGGAGCTCGGCCTGTGCCCACACCCTGACTTGGGCCTCCGCGTCCTCGCCCGCGTCCACGTCCTCTAGGCGTACCCCTACCCCTCAGCATGCTGTATTACCAGTAGTGAAGAAGCAGAATGCTGTAATTAAATGTGCCGCTTATTGGCCTGTGGTTGGAGGCTGACTTCCCTTAAGGAGCGCACAGCAGAGCCAGGAAACAATTTTGCGCACGCCTGTAGTGAGATGTAGGTGCGTATGACTGAGCTAGTGGAATTCACAGCGCAGATGCAGTCAAGTGGCCAAAGGCCAGTAGTAGACCTTAAGTATTTTGCTTCTATTTTTTTAAAATGCTGAGCTGATACAGCAGACAGATACTGTAGGCAGCGTATAATATTATGTATACTGTTTCCCTCTGGTGGGATGACGGCGATCATGTAACAGAGACAGCAGATCCAGGAAACAATTTTGCGCAAGCCTGCTGTAACGCTTAGCTGCGTATTAATTAGGACTACAACCCCCAGCAGATAGATACTGTAGGCAGCGTATAATATTATGTATACTCTTTCCCTCTGGCGGGATGACGGCCATCATGTAACAGAGACAGCAGATCCAGGAAACAATTTTGCGCAAGCCTGCTGTAACGCTTAGCTGCGTATTAATTAGGACTACAACCCCCAGCAGATAGATACTGTAGGCAGCGTATAATATTATGTATACTGTTTCCCTCTGGCGGGATGACAGCGCTGATGTAACAGAGACAGCAGATTCAGGAAACAATTTTGCGCAAGCCTGCTGTAACGCTTAGCTGCGTATTAATTAGGACTACAACCCCCAGCAGATAGATACTGTAGGCAGCGTATAATATTATGTATACTGTTTCCCTCTGGCGGGATGAGAGCGCTGATGTAACAGAGACAGCAGATCCAGGAAACAATTTTGTGCAAGCCTGCTGTAACACTTAGCTGCGTATTAATTAGGACTACAACCCCCAGCAGATAGATACTGTAGGCAGCGTATAATATTATGTATACTGTTTCCCTCTGGCGGGATGACGGCGATCAATTTTTTTGAAAAAGCCCACTGCGTATATAGCCTGAATATCTCTTTCCCTGCCTCACCAGTACTGCCCCTATACTCTGTACAATGACTGCAGACTGCGGACGCAATGCTCTGCACGGCCGATATACAAAAAAATAAAATTGTGCAACACTGCTAAAAGCAGCCTCAACAGTACTGCACACGGTCAGATGTGGCCCTAAGAAGGACCGTTGGGGTTCTTGAAGCCTAAAATACCTCCTAACGCTCTCCCTATAGCAGCAGCACCAGCAGCACTTTCCCTGAGCTATGTCAGAATGCATCTGTGGCGAGCCGCGGGCGGGGCCGATTTATATACTCGGGTGACACCTGATCTCGCCAGCCACTCACTGCAGGGGGGTGGGATAGGGCTTGAACGTCGCAGGGGGAAGTTGTAATGCCTTCCCTGTCTTTCTATTGGCCAGAAAAGCGCGCTAACGTCTCAGAGATGAAAGTGAAAGTAACCCGAACATCGCGTGGTGCTCGCCTCTAGTAATGAGCATCTCGAACACGCTAATACTCGAACGAGTATCAAGCTCGGACGAGTACGTTCGCTCATCTCTAGTTATGACCCATTGATACGTAACGGCTGTCGCTCAAAATTCATTCAAACGAATAAAAGTGCTTAATAATAGTTACATCTAAATGCCATCATTGAAAAAGGCACATATGGGTGCCGAAACGCATAGCAAATAACAATAAACACCAATGGATTAAAACTAGAGATGAGCAAGTATACTCGCTAAGGCTAACTACTCGAGTGAGTAGTGCCTTAGCCGAGTATCCTCCCGCCCCTCTGTAAAGATTCGGCTGCCGGCGCGGGTGACAGGTGAGTTGCGGCGGGGGGGGGGGGGGAGAGTTAGAGAGAGATCTCCCCTCTGTTCCTCCCCGCTTCCCTCCGCCGCTCCCCGCCCCCTGCTGGCCCCCGAATCTTTAGAGACGAGCGGGAGGATACTCAACTAAGGCACTACTCGCTCGAGTAGTTAGCCTTAGCGAGTATACTCGCTCATCTCTAATTAAAACCTATGGGAAGTCCCTATACGTGGAAGATTAACCCTTTTACCACTTTGAGCGTGAGGACTTTTTTCTTCATTGGATCCGCAAAGCCATCGTGCACTTTTCGTTTGCTTTTCGGGTGTCGCACAGTTTCAGACTGTATAAAAACCGTCGGCAGCTCACTCACTTTGCGTTATGTCTAAACGCTCCCTGCTCAGTGTGTAACATAGGAATGTGAAGAGTTGTGTGAGAACTGAGCAGTTCTCAGCAGTGATCTGCCTGTATAAACATTCTGCACGAGCGCGAACAACTAGCGGTGACGTCGCTCGCTCATGCGCTCTTTTAAACAAGAATGATCCCATGTAAAAGGAGCATTTCTATTTGGAATTAGTTTGGTAAGTCTTGTTTTTTTATTTGCAAAAATGTAATTATAAACATTAGTTTAGTATATAAGTGTCAAGGTCTATGCTTAATAACTCAACTATTTGTAGATATTTCAG
Organism: Eleutherodactylus coqui; assembly: GCF_035609145.1. Classification (NCBI taxonomy): domain Eukaryota; kingdom Metazoa; phylum Chordata; class Amphibia; order Anura; family Eleutherodactylidae; genus Eleutherodactylus; species Eleutherodactylus coqui. The sequence goes on along the minus strand of NC_089843.1, from coordinate 144,651,033 downwards.
CTGACGTACTGTATATAGCGTTTACAGAGGGCTGCACAACCCTTTCTGGGTCGAGGGCCAAATTGTCAGAATGAACCATTCCCTAGGGCCACACTAAAACTTAAAGGAGTAGTATCATCATAGGCATTTATGTCATCATTTGCTATAACGATCAGATAGATGAAGACTAGAGATCAGATAGATGAAGACTAGACTCGAGCGAGTAGTGCCTTATTCGAGTACCTGCCCGCTCGTCTCTAAAGATTCAGGTGCCGACGGGGGCAGCGGTGAGTTGCGGGAGTGAGCAGGGAGGAGCGGGGCGGAGAGAGTGAGAGAGAGATCGCCCCCCCGTTCCTCCCCGCTCTCCCCCACCACTCCCCGCCCCCTGCCGGCACCCGAATCTTTAGAGACAAGCGCGCAGGCACTCGCATGAGGCACTACTCGCTCGAGTAGTTTGCCTTAGTAAGTACGCTCGCTCATCTCTAATGAAGACTCCAATCACACAGTGTCAACGGATGTAACCCCTAGGTTTCAGGCTATGCACCCCTGATTTACACATTTAAAAGAAAACTAAAGTTGACAAATTAAAAACAAAGAAAAACAAACAACATTATCCTTAATACTCTTCTCTTCCTTGATCCCATAATGTTTGAGATTACAAACCAAAAGGTTAAAAATAAAGTATATATTTTCTCCTGAAATCAAATATTTGATCTCCTCCTTCTCCTCTCTCTTCTTGATAGTAAGTTATGAGAACCAAAGTCTTGGAAGAAGGAATGACTGCTTTATCTCCCACTTACACCCACTTAATTAAGCCTTAGGCACAGCCATCAAATCCTCTGTGTCTTCTTAATTTGTGTAGTACTATTGTTTCAAGAGCTTGTAGATTGACAAGTCGAAAAGTGTTCACCTTCTGTTCTTATTTTTTTTATCATCCAGGATTTACTAATCCTTTACACTGACTTTAGATATGAAGAGTCGGTTCCCCGCACTTTTTCTTAAAAACCACACTGCTATTTTTGGTAGCAATCTACACAGAAGCTTCAAATACCCTCCTATTGTATGTAACTGCTTCTTTTTTCCATATCTTTATCTGTATCCTGCTTCTTGGTACATTAGCATTATGTATGGGGCAGACAGAATGACTGCAGAATTGGGCTCTACAAGAAGTGCTTGTAGTCTGGAATCATGCAGACATATTGGCTTGCATAGGAGATGCAGACACAAAGCAGTAGGATATTATATTATATTATATCAAAACTATTTGCAAAGTTGATTAATTTTTAATTATCTTAAATGTATTAGAGCAGTGTTTTCCAAACTCCAGTCCTCACGACCCCCAATAGGTCATGTTTTCAGGATTTCCATAATATTGAACAGGTGATGTAAATCTTGTTAGAGCCTCAGTCATTACCACACGTGTTCTCTATATAGGATATCCGCAAATCATGATCTCTGATGACTTAAGTTTAGAAAACGCCGCATTAGAGCAATGCATTAAACAGTTACATAGCAGCACTCTTTAACCCCTTAAAGGGGTTGTCTTGCGCCGAAACAGGGTTTTTTTTTCTATAGGCCCCCTGTTCGGCGCAGGACAACCACAAGGGATGTGTTAAAAAAAAATACATATTACTTACCCGAATCCCCGCTCTGTGACGTCTTCCTTCTTCTTCCTTCACCAAGATGGCCGCCGGGATCTTCACCCACGATACACCGCGGGTCCTTTCCCATGGTGCACCGTGGGCTCTGTGCGGTCCATTGCCGATTCCAGCCTCCTGATTGGCTGGAATCGGCACACGTGACTGGGCGGAGATACGCGATGACGCGTAGAAGGGGGCGGGGCCAGAACGCCGCTCGTGCCTGGACCGAGCAGAAGGGGAGAAGACCGCACAGCACAAGCGCGTCTAAAAAAGCAAGAAGACATCAGAATTAGATGGATCCATGGCGACGGGGACGCTAGCAACGGAGCAGGTAAGTGAATAACTTCTGTATGGCTCATATTTAATGCACGATGTACATTACAAAGTGCATTAATATGGCCATACAGAAGTGTATAACCCCACTTGCTGCCGCGACACAACCCCTTTAAGGACCAAGCACAGTAAATTTTACGGCGCTTAGTCCTGAGCTTTAATTCTGGGCCATAGAAAAAATACAGAGCAGGATTAAAGCTCCTGCATATGGAATCATGCAGGAGCAGGTTGGGTCCTCCACTGTTAATCACAGCTGAGGATCCAGAGCAGAAGGCTGAAGCGGTTTATAACAAATTCTGTCACAGCAGAGCTGCAGTGTCCGAGCAGACCCTTATCAGCTCAGTTAGTGACTATTGTCCCTACAGGGGATGTTCCCTTCTGTAACTATAGGTCTTATAAATGCCCAAGCTACAGTAGAAAGGTGTGAAATGAAAAACAAATGTGAATGACATTCAGAGGTCTTATATGACATCATAGGGGACATAGATGGTAAAAAAAATTTTACAAAATTAAATTAAAAAAATTTACAGAATAAAATAAAAATGTATATATAAAAAAGAAAATGCCCACCTCTGATGCCAACCAAAACCAACGCTATATGTGCCCTGTAATGCAAAACTATAATATTATATATCAAAATTTCTGAAACAAACTGAGGAACCCATTCCTGTGTTTTATTTATAATTTAAAAAATAAAAACTATAAATAAAAAAAATCATTTTTATTAGCTTTACCCATAATAAAACTAAAAACATTGAAAAAAGTCAGTAAAAAAGCCATAAAAAACTAGCCCATATGTCATGTGAAAAAAACGCAGCAAAAATAATTTTGGTAGCTGCAGAAAAAAAATAGCGCAGTCAAACCACCACATGGGTAAAATCCCTAAAAAAGTGTCTGGACCTTTAGGGGCTAGACACTTTTGGTAAGAAGATTTACTAATGTTCCCTCTGACACTCCCCATTCTGTTAGAACTTTTTTGTTTTTAGCAAGTGAAATGCTACAATTTTGAATATGATATTAAAATAAAATGGTTTAAAATTATACAAAAAAGTAATTGGTATCGGTGACCACCGTTGTTTTCCACATAATAGACAGTCCAGAGTCACATGAGTGTTTTGTGTATGTTTTTATGTATTTTATTGTACTTTTTTGCATGCAAGTTGTGCACAGTGGCGCTCGCAAAAAAACTTGCACTGATGCTCCCGTCCATTGAAATGGCCAATTCCTTTTTTGAGTTCAAGATCTGTCCTTTTCCTGTGCAAATGAGCAATAAAGTAGAGCATGCTGGGTATTTTTTTGTGCGACCGAAATGTGCAAACCAAATACGTGCTTGTGAGCAAACCCATTGGGTTCTATTTTCAGTGTATTGCACACGCAAAACGTTTATGCGCAAATACGGTCGTGTGAATCTGGCCCATCTCTAGTATTCACCGGTAAGTGTTATATTGTAGTTGCTGATTTCTTTAAGATGCGTGGATTTTAGAATTTATTTCTTCAGCCAATTTTAGAGTGAAGAAGGATGTTTTAAACAAAAAATATGACTTGCCAAACCTTACACACGATCAGTTTCTTCATCTGGATAACCGCTAATTCCTAATGAATCATTCTGAAGTCAATTTATAAAGTAAATGTACTAAAAGGAAATATGATTGTTCCCCTCGAAAACAGACGTTCCAACTCTTTGGCTATATCTAGCAGGGAAGATTTAGATACATTGGTATGTTACTTGATATTCCAATATGCTTATGTGGAAATACCAAGGAGAGGAAACGTACTGCAAAATGAAATAGCATAGGATGGATTACAGGAATTTGGATGCAAACCTGCCCCAGATCCCGCTCGAAAGATCGCTATCAGATTTATCACCGAGAAATCCCATTGCTTGTAATTTGCTTTCTTTACTTTGCTAAATGTATTTCTCCGAAAGGTTTGTAGAATGTTAAATGCATAGTCTGAATCTAGAAATGTGAAATATTTCTTAGATTAAAAGCGGATTGATTTTCTTAGCATTCTAATTTCTTTTGCAGCTCCCGTCTGCTCCTATTCTGCGCTCAAGGTCGTTTATATAATTAGCCTGGTGCGAAAATTAAAACTAAGAAAAGAATATTTTCACCTCCAATAGAAAATAGTGTTTTTGACAATGCTTCACTTTTCTCTAAGACACTTTAGGAAATTAGAGCAAATTTCTGTTTGCCATAAGCAAGGGCAGCATTCTCTTTATATTACACTAACTGGGGCAGACTGGATGGCTGGGTACAGTACCAGTTAAAAGTTTGGATACAACTTTTCAATCCATGTTTTTTACTGTTTTGTTTTACTTTCAACATTATAGATTCATATTGAAGACATGAAAACTATGGAAGTTTTGCTTTGATGACAACTATGCACAGGCTTAGCATTTTCTCATTAGCTTCACGAGGTAGTCACCTGGAATGGTTTTCAGTTAACAGGTTTAGCTTTTTCAAGGTAATTTATGGAGATTCTTACCTTTTAAAAGTGTTTCAGACAATCAGTTGTGTTGTGCAGGGGTCAGGTTGGTACACAGTTCTATAAAGTGTTTAGCCCTATTCAGCTACTGTTCTAATCCCTATTATGGCAAGAACCAGTCAACTAAGTAAAGGCAAATGTTCATTATTACTTTAAGACATGAAGGTCAGTCAATCCAGAGAATTTCAAAAGCTTTGAAGATATCCTCAAGTGCAGTCTTGAAAACCATCAAACACTATAATGAAATGCTCTCATGAGGATCAGACCAGGAAAGGAAGAGTAAAGCCCCATTTATACGCAAAGATGATCGCTCAAAATTTGTTTAAAAGAGCGATCATTTTGCATAAACTGCTAATAGCCACTAATGCCCATTAGTAGCTTATTAGCTTCATTTGCATGTAAATGGGGCTCCCTTTGCTGTATGCAGATAACAGGAGGTGGTATGTTATCTGCATACAGACCATTTGTTCTGCTGCGGGACTGAAGTTGAAAACAATGTTATCAGCACTCCCGTGGAGAATCACAGCATGCGATTCCTGCTATCAGCTGGCCGGCCGGACAATGGATTTTAAACTCAACATAAAATCATAGTTCAGCTGAAAAGCTAACGATGGTAGCATTTACACACAATGAGTATAGCTCAAAATATGTAGTTCCAGCAAATTTTGAGCGATAATCGTCCTGTATAAATGGGGCTTAAGAGTTATCCTCTTCTGCAGAGAATAAGTTTATTAGTCTTAGTCTCAGAAACCCACAAATTAACAGCACCTCAGATTAGAGACCAAATAAATGCTTCATAGAGACATATCTCAACATCAACTGTTCAGAGGAGACTGAGAATCAGGCCTCTATGGTTGAATTGCTATAAAGAAGGAACATCAAGAAGAAGAGGAGAATTGCATTTGGTCTGATGAGTCAAATTCGAGATTTTTGATTCCAACCACCATGGCTTTGTGAGATGCAGAAAAGGTGAACAAATGTTTTCTATATGTGTGGTTCCCACCATGAAGCATGGCAGAGGTGTAATGGTGTGGTGATGCTTTGCTGCTGGCATTGTTGGTGATTTATTCAAAATTCAAGACACACTTAACCAGTATGGCTACCACTGAATTCTGCAGCAACATGCCATCCCATCTGGTTTGGCCTTAATGGGACTATAATTTGTTTTTCAACAGGACAATTACCTCAAATACACTTATAGGCTATGTAAATGTTATCTGACCAAGAAGGAGAGTGAATGAGTGCTGCATCAAATTACATGGCCTCTACAATCACCCAACCTAAACCCAATTAAGATGGCTTGGGATGCTTTGGATCACAGAGTGAAAGAAAAGTAGCCAACAAGTGTTCAGCACCTCTGAGAAGTCTTTCAAGACTGTTGGAAAACCTCAGTTTATATGTCCTCTTAAGGTATACAGATGTCATAGATGGAGTCCCTCGCTTGGGAACCCTTTCTTTTTACCAGAATAGAGAGACACACAATCCACATTGTCTATAGACAGGTGGATACGTAATATAGTAATATAGTATGTAAGACCAAAAAAAGATATATGTCCATCCAGTTCAGCCTATTACTGCCGGAAAGAGATTTGTCATTTTGGCCTTTTAGTGGGGATCACGTAGGGTGTCCACCCAGTAATGATCTGATATTTATCTGTAAGCTATGCAACAGTCCTGCTGCAAGCACTGCAACATATAGGCATTCATATCCCTCAGTGTGCCCAAGGGTGATAGCCCACATTCCTCGGAGTCAAGCCTAAGAGTGTCCTCTGGCTAGTCCCGCCATGCATGGTCAATAGCTGGGGTTAGTGATAGATACAATGTCCTTTGCATAGCCACCTTCCCTGCCTCTGGAACTATATATCCTCTTCATCATCATAATCTTCTTCTTCCTCTTCCCGGTCTTTCTCCTCTATTTTTTCCCATTGGTAGAGAAATGTGTCAGAAAAGACACCCCCTATTTGTCAACAAATGCTACCCTCCATACAATGGTGAGTACTGGTGGACTGGCCTGAAAATTGGGAGAATGGTATCCCTTCCACCTCTTCTATCTTTTGTGACAACAAAATGTATTTGTCCCTGAGGCACTGTATCATCTGTTCCAGCAGACAGACAACAGGGGTGGTCATACTGATCACTGCATTATCACGACAGACCATTTTGGTTGCTTTCTCAAAGTAGACTAAAATGGCACACACATCCTTGATCTGTAGCCACTGCAAATGCATCAAGTCCCCAACCTGCATACAGCATCTGCTAATGGAATACACCATCTGGTACTCTGTGATCACTCTCTGTTGCTGGCTTCGACATATGTAACATGGAACTCCACCATGTAAAAACATCACAGATGAAACAGTTTTGTGGCAACCCAATCTGCCGCTGTACCTCCATCAAATGAGAGGCAGCTGGGTGTGCATACCAAAAGTACAAGCATAGTTCCTTGGCCTTTTCCAGTAGTGGATGTAAACCTGGGTAATTGGATAGGAAGCATTGGACTACCAAGTTCATCACATGGGCCAGGCAAGGTACACGTATAAAACTTCGGGGGTAAAGGTCTGCCAGTTGGTTGGCCCCATTGTCGTACACAATGTTACCTGGCTTCAGTTTGTGCAGGTTCAGCTATGTATTAGCCTGGGCCTGCAGAGCCTTCAACAGCTCTTGGGTAATATGGCTGCACTCACCTAGACAGATGAGTTTTAGCACAGCCTGGTGCCATTTACCACATTTGGCACTGTATGAAGGCTGGGTTTTGTGAGATACCGATATAGACGTCAATGTAGGGGGTATTAAATGGTGATAGGGGGAAGTAGAGGAAGAGACGTATCTGTCGTCAGTTGCCTCCAGCCACTGACAGAGAAATGAAAGAAATTGTGGCTGTGCATCTAGTGTGTTAGTAGGGACCATTACATCATGAAAGGAGTCTGTGTCCACTAGCCTGAAGATTAGCATTTCTATTGCCAGCAGTGTGCAATGCTTACATTCAGGCTCAGTTCGGGTGGTACTCTTCTTTATGCTTCCAAGGCTGGGGAATGGAGGGCTAAGCCAAAAAAAAAAAAATGGGCTCACCTCACCAGCAGTATCTTCCAATATAGCAGGGAAATCTAAATTTCAACGGGAGCTCCGTCCTCAAGCAGCCGGCAGACGGCTAAATTCCATATGAAGAGAAGTAGAAGTGGAGAGGAGCTGCTACCGTTAAAAAAAGGACATTCTTTATTAAATAAAAAGCATAAAGCTCACAGGTCTGCGCTGAACGCGTTTCAGCTACAATAGCCTTTGTCAACAGCTGTTGACAAAGGCTATTGTAGCCAAAACGCGTTCAGCGTGGACCTTTGAGCTGTATGCTTTTTATTTCATAAAGAATGAAATTTTTTTAACGGTAGCAGCTCCTCTCCACTTCTACTTCTCTTCATATGGAATGGAGGGCTGGCTGCTGACCTGGAACATGCTGGAACATGGGGTAGATAGCAATGTTGGGGAAGGTGATGATCATGACGGTTCCAACATGTGCTCTCTGTTTCCCGCTCTGGGCTCTGAAGCCCGCGGCCTGATCTTCAGTGCCAGAGGAGAGGCCTGAACTAGTCCTGATACTGCCCTTAGACAAAGCATCCTTTCTGTCCTCAGAGGCTACTGCATGAACAAGCAGCAAGATGGAGGAAAAGACAGCTACAGCAGCAGAAGAGGGAGCAGGATGAGGATGACTCTTTGCCCTCTGGCCCAGGTGGGCTCTCCAAGGCAGTGGATGGTGGGAGTTCATGTGGCTGTTCATAAATGTTCATACAGGTTGTCTACATTCTTGCCATGTTTAAAACATTTTCTGCAGATCTTACAAATGACCACTATTCTGTTATCATGTGTAGTTTCAAAGAAATGCCAGATTGTAAATCCTATGAGCAGACCTATTTGTGGACCTGATGTGGCTGCGACTAGCAGTGACTGATGGTGTTGATACGGCCATTTTGTTTTTCTGGGATACCCTACTCTCTGTCTTGACAAGGTGCTGCTCTGCAATGTCCACCTCTTCTTCTACCTCCGGTGAGCTGCTATAATGACTCTCCCTGACTTGACATCATGTTGATTCAAGTACCTCATCTTCTTTCATCTCTTCTTCCTCTTCATCATCCTCCTCCTCCTGAGTGTACTCTATGCTACAGTAAGCACAGCAAGCTGGCACCTATGTTTCTACATAACACTATATAGAAATTGCCCGTGGAGGGCTGACCACATGCACTGACCCACCCTCATCTTCCTCTTCAGCAAAAAAAAATTGCTGGGCATCAGTGAGCATCTGGTTGTTTGGAGTGCCCCATTGATATCCATAACACAGAATGATCAAACAGCTCTTCAGGTCAATGTGGACTTCTTTGGAGTGTCTGGAGGATTCTGCACAAGGTGAAGTAGAGAGGGGATGCTCATGGCCAACTGATAAGACTGACTGCTGTGTGTCTGGGAAGGAGAGGAGGTGGTGCTAGTTAAAAGGGCTTTGTCATTAAGAAAAGAAAATTCTATACTCATCCAATTCCTCCCCAGGCAGTCTATTTACCTCATCTTCTCCTCGCTGATCTTCTGCAGTCCTCCAGGTCACCTCACCGCAAGCTGGACGGATCCTCTTCTTTTTGGTTTGAAGCATGCATTCCTGGCATTCTTCTTCTTGCCCGGCAATGTACACTTCGTCACTGTGGCATAGTGTTCACTGGCTAGAAAGGAATGCTGATCTATTGCAGAGAAATCGCACATGCGCAGTCTCTGCAATAGCTTGGCACTCCCTGCTAGGCTGTGAAAGCTATGTCACTAGTGACGTAGCGTACATTGTTGGGCAGGAAGAAGGATGCCTGTGAATGTACGCTTCGTCACAGGAAGCAGAAGACTCAGCCAGCTAGAGGTGAAGTGACCCAGGACTGCAGGAGACAGGAGAAGATCGGCAGGGAGAAGATGAGGTAAGTAGTCTGCCTGGGCAGGAATAGGTGAGTATAGAATTTTTTTTTTATGACATAACCCCTTTAAGGTATGTTGTATTATCCACTCTATAACCTGCTCTGCATACTGCGGATCTCTATAACCTGCTCTGCATACTGCGGATATAACGCATGGGCAGAACCACTTCTAAGGAATGGTAGCAAGCTTATAACGTGGAGCCGTTGCTTCAGTGGGAGCACCTTGAGGTGTCAAATCAGCCTGTCCTCTACCACCAACATGACTACAGACATGTCCACTATCTTTTGCTTTCTTCATGCGTTTTAGGTTTCTTTTAATATCTGATAATAGAAACATAGAGTATATGTTTTTTTCCTTTTTTTGGTATTTTAGCTTATAGAAACCCACAAGCAGGTAAATAACATATGTGACAATATAATATGGCATATTCAGAAGTTGGAAAATCTCTGATAGCAGAAACAGAAAGTATCCTCCACACACAAGTACTGTCAGCACTGCTTCAGTATCTTAACTATCCAGCATTTCTTTATTTACTGAGGCTTGTAAATTCTGGAGTTGCTCAGCAAGTGCAGCTTGTAGTAGAGTTTTCAACACATCCAGAAGAAGAATTTTGTGGCACTCACCACTACTCAAAATTTGGGGTTACTTTATTCCATTGCTTAGTGGGAACAGAGACGGACAGCTGTCATCTGTTGCACCCGTCTGTCTCTGATCCCACTAAGCAATGGAATAAAGTAACTGCAAATTTTAAGTAGTGGTGAGTGCTGCAAAATTATTCTCCCGGATGTGTTTGAAACAGAGAGCATATTTTTGTTATTTTCCTGATTTAGTTTTTTTTAATTACAGAAAACCATATGTAAACTAAATTGAGCAGCTGCAGTGCACTGAATAGACTCGGAGACTATATACCCCCACATTATAGAGCAATTTCTGTCTGTCAAACTGTAAAATGGTGCTGGCAATAGAGTGCCTATGTTATATATGGCTGGGTCACGTGATGCAAGCGGCCAAAGAAAGTGCTGCCATTATGCAACATGGAGAACACATTTGCTAACATCATTAACGTGTCCTGTCTGCTGATTGGCTGCATGCTGACTTCAGCATGTACTATGGAATAGCTGACTTTTCCATGATTTTCACCAGCCGATTACGAGAGGCAACACTAATTATAGTGTAGATGACATCAAAGACATGATGTTAGAATTGTTGTAGATGTTCACAGTTGTAAGGTGCAGTTGCCTAGAGTCAGTGGGGCCCCTCCATAAATGCTCATGTAATTGTATTGCCAGTGTCTTCTATGTAGTGTGTATTTGATGTGTATTGCACCTCTGCAGGACTGAATGGGTTAATGCCTGGGTTATGTCTGAGAAATGTATCATGTTGTGTGTCATGTGACTGCGTCATATTTATGTGTTTGCAAAGATGCAATGTGAGCTAGTCTTGCAAGAGTCTTTAGTAGTCTAGTCTGAGGAGTTCTGCAAGTTCTGCAAGGGTTTTGGGGGTAGTTCTTATTTTCGGAGAAATCAGTGTATGGGCATCTATGGCTGGCCTGCTTTGTTATGTGGAAAATACGTCAGGTTAATGGTAGGTATTCCCATCAGTCAGTAATTCTACATGTGGAAGTAGAATGTAAGGTAGTTTCCTGTGCTTTGCCACATGTCTACAATCTTGCATTTGAGCAAATTATAATCATTATTACATACATATCATTATCTTAAGAACAATGTAGCATTGAAAAACTCCCTATAGTGTGATGTGCGGATAAAACAAAGCCTCAAACTGTATTCTATAATAACATATACAAGCCTGTATTGATATGACATTATGACATCAGAACAAAGTATTCTTTAACTCCCACTGAACCTAATAATACCATTCAAAACTAAGGTAACACCTTGTACCAAAAAGAAATGAGCTGACATGCAAAACTGGCAGGTAGCAGGAAACACATTTCATTCTGTCAACTTTTCTTTCAGTGCTTAAATTACAGGGTGTACACAAAGGATTTCACTGGATTTCTTTCAAGGCCAGAGGGAATATACTGACTCCGGAGCGCTGTTATGAAAGAGTATAGTAGCGTACCTTATATACATGCGTGTCATGTGTGGATTACATACAAAATATACACCTACTCCTGCATGGCACGTAAAGCCGGTGACATCACAGAGAACTGAACTTGTTTTTAGAGAATAAGAGCAATGGTATGAGTCAGTTGGAGTAAAGAACCATCAGCACATAATGCACTTTGTAGCAAGTAAGAGCAGATCAGAGCAGAGTTTTCTATTATAAAATGCCAATCGAAGAAAATGATATTATAGTAAGGGAGCATACTCCACTCATTACTGCAAAATATATTGTAAAACTCTATATATATTTCCTCTGAGTTGGCCATAATAGTACACCTGTAGAGCTACAAGGGATCCTACTTTACTTCTACATGCTTCTAATTACGAATAGAATCCAATAGGTCTAATTCACCTCTCTCGTCTCCTCACTATCGTACAACCCTAAACGGCTCTTTGATACTTTTCACTCCCTTCTCAGCCCTAAACCACAGCCCCCGGTGACGGATCTCAGTGCTGTAGAGTTGGCTGCTTACTTCAAAAAGAAAACTGATGACATCCGTCAGGAAATAACTTCCCAATCCCAGACAAGCCCTGACCCTAGTCTTGTCAGCACTGCATCTAGCTCCTGCTCACTGTCTGTACTCAGACCAGCGACAGAGGAAGAAGTCTCCAAATTGCTCTTCTCTGCTTGTCCCACCACCTGCGCTAGCGACCCCCTCCCCTCACACCTCCTCCGTTCCTTCTCCCCAGTGGTCATCTCCCATCTCACCACTATATTCAACCTCTCTCGGACCTCTGGCATCTTTCCCTCTTCTTTCAAACATGCTATCATATCCCCACTGCTAAAGAAGCCAACTCTTGACGCGGCTGATGCTGCCAACTACCGACCCATCTCTAATCTCCCCTTTATCTCCAAACTACTAGAACGCCTGGTTTACTCCCGCCTTGTAAGCTATCTATCAGAGCACTCTCTCCTAGACCCCCTACAGTCTGGCTTCTGACCTCAACACTCGACAGAAACTGCCCTTACAATGGTATCCAATGACCTACTGACAGCTAACTCGAGGGGTGATTACTCCCTACTGACCCTCCTCGACCTCTCCGCAGCATTTGACACTGTTGACCACAAATTCCTCCTTATTATGCTTCACTCCATCGGCCTAAAGGACACTGCTCTCTCCTGGTTCTCTTCCTACCTATCTGACCGCTCTTTCAGCGTCTACTTTGCTGGCTCAACCTACCTTCCTCTTCCCCTTGCTGTTGCGGTCCCCCAGGGCTCAGTCTTCGGCCCCCTCTTTTTCTCTATCTACACAGCCCCTATTGGCCAAACCATCAGGAAATTTGGCCTCCAATACCACCTGTATGCTGACGACAGCCAGTTATACACCTCTTCCCGTGACATCTCTCCAAAACATCACCGACTGTTTGTCCACTGTCTCTAACACTGTGTCCTCTCTCTACCTAAAACTAAACCTCTCTAAAACTGACTTACTGGTATTTCCACCCTCCACTAACCGACCTCATCCTAACATCTCCATCTCAGTGTGTGGCGCCACCATAACTCCTACACAACATGCCTGCTGCCTTGGGGTCATATTCGACTCTGATCTATCATTTACCACCTACATCCAATCTCTCGCCCGAACATGTCAGATGCACCTCAAGAAACAAATGCATTGCATGGGCCCAGGAAATGGATGAATAGAGTATTAGGAGGGCGCTCCTGATGGAATCCAATGCACAATACAAATACCGGAGTATAAAATGAGTTGAACTTACCCGGTGAATAGTGAGGCCTACAGAGACCCCACTATCACCTCCATATCCAAGTAGGCTTATAACAAATATATATATATATATGCTCCTATATATATATGTACTGCAACAATAAATACCAAGTCTTCACCAATCCAGGGGGGCTAGGTCCAGAGAGCTGCTGATATTGTGGGTCCTATTGTAAGATAGGACCCACTGTAAAAGGTATAATAAAGGGTTGCACGTGAGTGCAAAAAAATATATCAGCGCTTCTTACAGAGACTATGGTAGCAAAAAAATCTGGAAAGTCAGCAATAACAAAAAGGATTCTGTAATTGGACACACTGTCCTAAGTGCAACGCGTTTCGTCTTAAGCAGACTTTGTCAAGCACAAAAAAATGACATGAGAAATACAAAGCTACAACACCTCTCTATATATATATATACACATGAGCCTATACAATACATGTAAAAGTACCTGTCCTTGGAATGGAATGGCCGACGCCATGATGGAAGGGTCACATGGGGCCCGCGTGATGAATCACGTGATAGCAGCGTGGTGACAAGGTCCGCGTCACCAGCGAGGGGGCGGAGTTAAAATTCGCCGCTGAGTAATGGCAGGGCAAAAACCCAATATGCTATGCCGTAATAAAGATAGTGCCTCTAAAAGGAGGCACTAAATACCTGGATGTAATGCAAAAGGAAAAGTGGGAGGGGGAAAAAAATGTGCCTGGATGCGGGGATCCGTCATATCATCCTATGAAGGGGGCGTGGCTATTGGTGGAGCTCTGTTACATCATACAAGGGGTGTGGTCTGTACAATTCGTCAGTCCACGGACATAGCAAGCGGGATGGATCCATATAAGGATGGCAGGAGTACATGGTCACGTGTAAAGGGGGAATACATCACATGATCCTATGACAGGGGCGTAGCTATTGGCGGAGCTCCGTTACGTCATGCAAGGGGCGTGGCCTGTCCAATCGCCAGACCACGGATATGGCAAGCAGATTCGATCCATATAATGAGGCAGGTGTACATGGTCACGTGTAAAGGGGGAATACGAATCACATGACCAAGTTAAACTTGTAATGGGACTTATTAACCCCTAAATGGTAAAAAAAAATATATGAAATATTAAAAGCAAAATATGGGCCCAGAAAAGATGTCAATGGACCTTCAGCACTTGGCAGAGGGTCAGCTGGAGTGATGAATCCCCATTTCTGCTGAACCATATGGACGGCTGGGTCCACATCTGGAATAAATAGCATGAAACTATATCCCATGGCTGTGTTGAAGAAGGGGCAGACGACGCAGGTACCAAGGCACGGCGTAGACACCAGGCTTACAAAAAATATATATTTTTGTTATAACAAATGAACTCGAAGAATGAAATAGCAATCAAAGATTTTGTCCCTTGCATGAAGTTAGGCAGTTATCACGGAAACCTCAGACAACCTAACCGGCCCTAACTAAAAATAGGAATAGCTTTAACGTTAAAGGGATGATATAACAATCTTTCATTAATTACAATGTTCCGTAACATGCTTTAACCATAGGACAGGTGATATTACCACTAAACATGTGAACTCAGTAACTCAGTAAGAAGTGGTCCCCACTAGTCTGTTTGTTTGCATTGCAGTATTGCCATGTCGTATCAGTACATGATCACTGGATGAAGCAGTAATGCCAGCAAGTCCAGCACTCGTCCATTGCAGTGATTGGCTGCAGTGAGTGTGTGTGTAACATGAGTCCTACAGTATGTGTAAGCAGCACATGTGCATGTAGCATGTGTGAATGTTGTGTGTAATGTTTGAGCAACTTCTTTGCAATATGTGTAATAACATCCTGAAGCATTAAGCAAACATAAAATAGCTGTCACAATTATGTTGCTACATCCAGACCTGCTGATGTTGTAAAGTTGTGCAATTTGTATCAAAAAAGGGTGTACTTGTCAGATTGTACCGTGGTTCTGTTCATTATCTGGATAACTTAGGGCCCTTTTACACTTGGGCGATTGTCAGGCGCTAAAAAAACCATCAGTCGCCCCAGCGATAATCGCTCCTGTGCTTTCACACAAGAGTGATGATCACGCAGTGAATGAAGGCGGAGTATCCCAGAGATCAAGCATGGTACCAGAAGCAAGCACATAACATAAATACAGCACCAGAACCAATCTCATAATATAAATACAGCACCAAAACTAAATCTCAGCACACAAATATGGTACCATAATTGTTCATCATTCAGTCGCTGGAAGCATTTACACTGAATGATTATTGCTCAGTTTCCTGCGATCTAGCGAGAATCTGAGGGATAATCATTGCATATAAAAGTGCCCTTGTAGTGAGATGGGAGTTCAGAGGAGCAAAAAAAATGCTAATGTTTTTATTGAATCAACTAAACAAACTTGACTTTCAACCTAGTCTGTAATGGGGTAGCCCTTACTAGTCTTACTAGTAAATAAACCTGTAATTATGGCACGCTTGATATCTTGCTTCTTCTTTTTATCTACCAGAATGGAACAGTGACTGCCTTGTTCGGTCTTGTTGGGCATTCTCTTGCTTGTTGCTCTGAGATCATATCATGGACAAGTTGCCTAATTGCAGCTGTGGGAAGGTTGGGGTTCATGAAAGGTAGTGGCGTAGAGGCCACAAAGACCCACAGAGGTGCATGGTGACTGGTACACCCTCACAACTGACGGGCAGACTATGGCAGAGACTAACCCCTCAGACAACCACAACAGCAAGGTAGGGCAGACTACTTGACCCACAATCACTTTGGCATAACTCAACATGGTGGCAACTACTTCTAAGTCAAGATCCCCGATGATGGATTAGGACCGCACTGTAAAGCCAAAACTTCCAATACAATAAATCTGTCAAATAGCTTTCAACTACATCATTTTATTATAAGCACTTTTTTTTCTTAATGGAAGCTGTAAACATGTTTGACTCCACTGTTCCTTTGCGCCATTTTTGACAAGTCTCCCCAATTTTCTTACAATTTTTTTTACTACTTTCTCTTTGTTCTTGATGTGTTGCTTTCTCCGGATGTTAGCTTGATGCATAAAGTTCCCTCAGGATTTGGAATGAATGAATTAAGTTAATCTCTGTAGCACATGGTTTAGTATTTTATGCATCTTATGCAGTGAAAGCACATATGTATTTCAATTCCCTGAGTATCCTTCGCTACATGTGTTTTTTTGTATCCTGCAGAAATTATTCACCAAAGGAATGGAAAACTACAGCTCAGAGAAAGCAAAGTATGGAGGATCTGTTTCTTAAATCTTTTTTTCAACTTCCCATGCCATTTCTTAGAGATTTTCTTCCATGTGAGGTTTAGGATGCTAGTAATTTGCATTTTGGAAAGATCCTGTCAGTTATTTATGTTCTAACTGCTTTTACTGTTATGCATAAAACAGCTGGACTCTATACCAATGTCAATATTCTCTAACATATAGTGTGTCCATAAAATTATTATATGAGCTTCTACACCGTGAAATGAAAAGTTCCTCAAAGTAAAGGCCTGTACCACCAACACGGTAGATACATGAAACCAACACTCAAAACAAAAATATTAGACTCTGCAGATTAACAAATATTTGAGGTAACTCTAGGGTACATTCGTTTTCATTACTTTCTACTGTGGATCTACGGAAAATATAGCTTCTTTATGGAGCAAAATATGGATAAGGCTTCAATTAAAATAAGGCTTCAGTTGTCTGATTGCCAGGGGCTGGTTGGCAAATTTCAGCCTTGGGGGCAAGCACCCAGCACTGGCCCATGAGCAACATTCCATCCGTAATATTTTTCATAGCAGATTAACGTCTTCCATAACATACATCTCTATAAGTTACTTCAGTACTTAAATATGGTACCAGAAGCAAGCTCATAACATGAATACAGCACCAGAACCAAGCTCATAATATAAATACAGCACCAGGGTGACTTGCACACTGGATAAAAAGTGTTCACACAACATTTTGATATGCCAAGCAATACTCTCTTGTGTACTCCTGTTTGGTCAGGGGTTCATATTGCAGCAAGATACTAATTTAAAAGATATTTCTAGGTTATGTCAGAACTACTTAAGAAGACAAAAAGAAGCAAGTAGGGTTCAAAGAATGGAACTGCCTACACAGTCTCCAGACTCAAACCCCACTGACTTTGGTATGAACTGGACAGAAGAGTGATAGCAAAGCAACCTACAAGTGCAGCACATTTGTGGGAACTTCTGCAACAACGTTGGAATGAGATTTCTGAACAATATCTGAATGTAATTGTCGAAAGAATGCCTTGATTGTATAAAGCTGTTATATCAGCTAGAGGTGACTACTTTAAAGTCAAAAAACTAGATTTAAGTTGTGAAACAGTTAATCTATTATTTTATTCATCATAACTTGTTTATTTGTTCTATGCCTTCATTTCAAAGTACATTTGAGACATTTAACTATGTAAATATCAATAAAAATTCAAAATATTGAGGTGTTCTAAAACTGTGGATCTGTAGAATATATATACACTCTTTGTCAAAAGAAAATAGGCTCCTAGGAGAAGTTGTTGTTTTGCTGCAAAACTCGGCATGCAGTCACATTTCAGGCAGATGTACAAAGGATCATGAGCTGTGGTGTGATTAGATGAACGGTCTTGCCACCTGAGGCCCTAAAAGTGGTTCCACTGTTGGGCTCTGAAAAGGCTCCCAGAGGCTCCTTTTTTGTTTGTAGTGGACCTCTTTTTCCACTTGTGTAGAGATTGTTGATCAATAGACATGCATCTACAATGCAATTGTAGAGATTTCACCCAGTTAACAGAGTTTGAGCGGGGGCATATTGATGAATTGCCCACCACCTGGGTCATTCTGGCCAGACTGTTAGGATGTGTTGGAACCAGTTGTTGCATGAGGGCGCACACACAATGCGACCAAGCTCAAGATTCCCTCAACAGACCACTAGTAGAGAGGATGATGTGATTGTTCGTCAAGCACGAGCAGCTCCATCTGTTTGGTTGTTTGCCATCCAGAGACAGGTGGCATCATTATTACAGGCCCCTGTGTCTGTCGGAAACCATTTCCAGGCGCTTGACTGGAGGACATCTAGTCTCATAGCACCCATTACATGTATTGCCTTTGACACCCACCCACCAACGTCTCAATTTGCAGTGGTGTCATGAACAACAAAACTAGATTACTATGGTATTGAGTTGAGTTGTCTTCAGTGACAATTCCAGGTTTGGTTTGGTTACTGATAAAAGGCAAATCTGTGTCTGGAGACCTAGAGATGAGCGATTCAATTTTACCTTCGTTGTGGAGTGGCACACTGTCCCCACTGTTGATGTGACGGTCTGGGGGGCCATCACATATGACAGTTGGTAGTAGTGGCACAAGTGAAATTGACAGCTAAGCGATATGTTCAGGACATCCTGCAGCCACATGTGTTGCTTCTCATGGCGGCTTTCAAGAGGCATTTTCCAGCAGAATAATGCTCGGCTGCACATATCAAGACGGTAACAGGAATGTCTCCAAAACATCGTCACACTTATGTGGTCAGCCCGGTTGCCAGAATTAACGCCAATAGAACATCTGGGACGCCAACTTTAATAGCCTATGAGTTTGCACAATCTAGAGGATCAGTTACAGCAAATGTGGACCAATATGCTGCAGGATGTCGTATAGAACCTGTATGCCTCCATGCCTGCCCATATTGCATCTTGCATCCAAGCTAGAGGCGGTACAACAGGGTACTAGAGACTCCATGCCCGCCCGTATCACATCTTACATCTAAGCTAGAGGCGGGTTGAGTTATACACATGGGATAAGAATGAATCTGTAGTTTGGGCATGGTTTAAATAGTGTTGCAATGAACAATGGCACCACCCCCAGAAGAATGCTGGGCCACAACGTCTTTCAGCTTTTCCCAACATGCATGGGTCAGTATTGCAATATTTATTTTGTGTTTCCATATCAACTATATGAGTAAGTGATAGTGGATACATGGGAATACGGACACATCAGATGATTTTTCTTTGCTTTATTCTTTCATTATGCTCGTACAATCAGGTACATGATACAAACAGGAACGAGTTTCGGCGCAATGCCTTGTTCACCTCCATATATGAGTAAGCACTTGTGCACTTTATAATTGTATATGATGTATATGGGTTAACACGATCCTCTGGTCTGGGCACTTTTGGGATTAAAGTAGCACTAGAGCTACATTGACTGATATGGTTTATGATGTGTCAGTAATGGATTGTTATTTGTACTATTCTGCACACTATACAAAAAGTGCTCACACAACATTTTGGTATGCCAAGCAATACCCTCTTGTGTACCCCTGTTTGGTCAGGGGTTCATACTGCAGTGAGATACTAATTTAAAACATATTTCTAGATTATGTCAGAACTACTTAAGCAGACAAAAGAAGCAAGTAGGCTTTATACTATTTATAATCTCATGGAATCGTGTCTTATATCTTGCCGCAACACTCATTTTTAGCAGTGATTATTTAAATTAACAAAGGTGATATATATTTTTACTATTTGGTTTGCACTTTTTTAATAGGTTAAAGCGGTTGTCCAGCGTTAGAAAAACATGGCTGCTTTCTTCCAAATACTACACCACCCTTGTCCGTTAGGTTTTCTGTCTGGTGTTGCATCTCAGCTCCCATTCACTTCAATGGAGCTGAGCTGCAATACCACAAACAGCCTATGGACAGGAGTGGTGCTGTTTTCGGAAGGGAACAGCCATGATTTTCATTGGTCAACCTTTTTTAATATAAAGGCATATAGGTCTGCATACGATTTTTAATGAAGACTAGTTGCAAAGATACTTCATTTTTCAATTTAGATACATTGGATCAAAAATGTAGAGTAAGTAACTTTGCAATTTTAACTATTTGATAGCTGCACTTTTTAGGAGTGGATAGAGTGGCATGTTATCAAAATGACCCTCTGGACTGCAGCTATAACTCAATAGTTAACAATGGAAAGTTGTTCTAAGTGCTATGTAAACCATTGGAATAATATTTTTAATTGATCCACTGCACCTACATTTGGAAAGTCAAGGTTCCTAAAGTCTCCTTATGGCTATAACCTAAGCCAGATCTCCACCGCAACACAATGTCTTCCAAAGTTGTCAGCTACTTTCACACGGCGGTATTCTGGTCAAAACCAGGAGCCCCTCCAAAATATAAAAGAGATGCAAATCTCGTAATACTTATTCTCTGTGTCAGGGCAAAAACACGTGAGCGTATGCGCCACTATGCTCGCTGCTACGGACACAGTTGCACGTGAATCTGGCTTTTTTTTAAAACCTTTCGGGCCATTCCAACCCGCCTGCAATATTAACAGGCGAGAATACCACTAATGAAAACAAGACCATTGAGATCAATGGTTTTGTTTTGTCCCATTATGCAGCTGTGATAGTTATTTCATAGTAAATGACTGAAGAAGCCCACAGAATACTGCTGTGTGAAAGTAGCCTTAAACTGAGGTATTGTGGTGGCTTCAAGCCATCTTTCAACCATTGCCATAAATGTGACCTTGCTGTTTTTTGTGATGGTCACAGACTCACCTCCAATTTTTTTCCCATAAGGAAACACTGAAACTTTGTTAAGGCTGCAATTTACTGCAACAAAGCGGAGCCCCATCTTAACACATGAGCCTATTGTCTTGCTTGCATGATGTACATCTGTCGTCTTTCCTTACTGGCCACCGCATGAACAATGATTAGATTGCAAGGGTAGAATCTGCATTGTGATCGGCTGCCTGTAGAAACCTGGATGTTTATTCATATTTCATTATTACTTGCTTGACCTGCCGTCAGTTGGTTATTACCCAGTGCTGGACAGGCAGCTGAGCTCAACCAATTTATCTTATCCCTTCATTTACTTCTCATTATCCATCTTGTTTCTCAGAAGTATGCGCACTCATCTGAGGTCAATTTGCCACTACATTGTAGGGAATGCAGGCAGGTGAATCAACCTCTATGTGCCTCCCTTACAGCAATATAGGTATTAATTAGTGTATATTATTATAATTCCACAACCAGTGATGTTGCTAGTGTTGAGCATCCAGGGCAAATGCCCCAGATTTATGGCCCACTTCCTCAGATTCCCACGGAAGGTTACTTTTAACTGTATCCATATCCTCAAGATGCGATAAAGTTGAAGACTATGGTAGAATAGAGAGCCATTGGCTCCCTGCCACTTATTCTTGTAAGCCACAGGCTCGTTTAGTCCTGTGGCCTATAAGACATAACATACCGAGGGCAAAAGAAGAACGGAGCACTAGTTTGACACAGGAATACGCTTGGGTGGGTGTGAGTTATTTAGTTATCTTTTTTCAGGGGTGCAAAGTAGGTACTATTAATGAAGGGCACAAAAAAGAGGCACTACTAGGGTGGGGTAATAAATACAAGCTAAAACCAAAGTGGCTCAATGATGCAGATATGACGGTGGCAAAGGTTATGGTAGAGAATTCAGATGTGATCATTAGTACTGTAAGCTGGGAGGAGCAACACAGGTGAGTATGCTGTATATTTCTGTTAGAGCCCTTACGCTACAATACAAAACACCAGGGGCATGGCGCAACCTAATGGACTTTTAGTCTGGAAAGACGAGGACCACCAAAGGTATTCAGTATGACTTGTATTTTATTAATTTAAGCCAGAGGTTCACAAACTTTTTTGCCCCGTAGACCACTTGCCGATTTTTTTGTTTTCTGTAGACCCCTGTCTGCCTAATATTGAATTTTCCTCAACTTATTAAAGTAAAATGGGTTTTTCCCAGGTGACACAGCGCTGCTCACAGAGATAGGGTTTTTTGTAGAGTGGACAATTGTAAAAAAAAGAAAGACGTACAATGTTTATTCAGATCTTTATTGAAAAGACACAAAATGTAAGTGAGCATTTGGTTTTGGGACGAAACAAATCAGAGCCTACTGTGTTTTCCCGAAAATAAGATCTACCCCGATAATAAGCCTTACTCCCGATTTCAGGGGCAAGGCGGGGGGTGGGCTTGAAATATAAGCCCTCCCCTGAGAATAAGCTTCCCTGACCTCACTATTGACACAGCACTCTCTTTCTGGTGACGGGGCTTTGATACACCGCCTCCAGCAAGTGTCGCTGGCTTAGCCAATCAGATCCGGCCCTCGATCATTCACAGCCATTCACTGAATGGATGTGAGTGGTTCATCAAGACCAGCATGAGGGACCCAGACACCACAGGCCAGGTGAGTATAAGACACTCCCCCCCCCCCCCCAAAAAAAAAAGACACTGTGCCTCTTTTGGGGCAAAAATTAATGTAAGACCTGGTCTTATTTTTGGTGAAACATGCTGGTAAAATTCTTACATAAAATTACTACACAAATAATGCTGTTAATAGGAGGGATGAGCCGGATGCTCTGATAGCAATTGTTCAATACTTGGCTTCAAATGAGTGAGGTCGCCTTAAAACCTCCACATCCAGTGATTTGCAATCAATTTCTTTTTTTTTGTAAGAAGATTGGCGACCGCGCTAAAACCCCTTTCACGAGGGGTGAACCCCATTCTTGTGATAGTCCATAATGCAGGATAAGCAGCAGGTATGTGCGCAATGCGTTACTGCCGGTATGAAAACTTGTAAAAACTTGCACATGAACATAGCACACCACAAAGCAGATAGATATAGTTTGCGCAAAACGTCTTGGGCTCTTGGCAGATCACGAGAAAACGATCTGCAGTAGAGACTTTACAGGTAAATTAGCTACTGCACAGGTCTGTTTTATCTATTGCCAGAGCCCAAGAAGTTTTGCGCAAACTCTGCATAGACAATTTTATGAAATATCAAAGAGGTAAGTAATTTCTATGTTTATTATAAGTATTATGTACGCAATCTGTGTAAGGTGTATTATGTCATTTACAGATCGCATAAATGTTAATGATGACCTGCCTAAATGGAGTCTGCTCATGTGGACCCCCATCTACATCTCGTGCAACCCTAAATTTTTTTCTTCCTTACATGGACCCCCAGCAAGTCAAAATCGACCCCTGGGGGCCCACATAGACCACTTTGAGAACCTCTGATTTAAACCTTTACTCATTCTGAGCTGAACAGTCCAATGGGCGGCTCTATCAGTTATTGACAGCTGCTCCTATAGGTACAGCCATACATGGACAGCTGTCAATTACTGATAGGACCGCCCATTTGACTGTTCAGCTCGTTTTAAATGCTGTGCTAAACTCTGTAAAACGCCTCTATTGATTTCAATGGGGCTTCACAGACTAGTGTCCGAACGCAGCATTTCTAATGCTGTCTGTTCTATTTTAGTGTCTTCTAGCCTGATGAAGTGTCCATAGAAGATTCGATGGTTCGCTATAACATCTTGGATGTTTGTCAGCCATTAACAGGTATTATATCTACAGGATTACTTGGTTTCTCTTACTGATAATAATCACACTTAGCACTTTTTAAAGCACCTTATCACCCATTGTAATGATGGGGTGTGTTAAAAAACGCTGTCAAGCGCTTTTAAAAGTGTTTGAAAATGTTGTTCGAAAACGCTTTACAATGCCGCGATTTTTTAACAGGCACCTGTGTGAGAGTGGCGTAAGGTGTAGAATATTTCGATATGGTATCCTTTGTGATGTACAAGAAAGAAAACAGATTGTGTAATGGGTATTTTTGGCACTATGTACTTGTTTTTATACTTTTTGTCTATTATGTATACGCAAGCTCAGGATATCTATCTATCTATCTATCTATCTATCTATCTATATAGATAGATAGATAGATAGATATGTGTATATGTATATGTATATGTGTATATATATATATATATATATATATATATAATTACTATAACTGATAAATAATATGTAGTAAAAAATATATATATATTTAATTTTTCTTTTACTGCATGTTATTTATTATTTATATTTATTTATAGAGATGAGCGAACGTGTTCTTCCGAGCTTGATATTCGTGCGAATATTAGGGTGTTCGGGATGTTTGTTATTCGTAACGAACACCATGCGGTGTTCTGGTTACTTTCACTTCCTTCCCTGAGACGTTAGCGCGCTTTTTTTGGCCAATTGAAAGACAGGGAAGGCATTACAACTTCCCCCTGTGACATTCAAGCCCTATACCCCCCCCCCTGCAGTGAGTGGCTGGGAAGATCAGGTGTCACCCGAACATAAAAGTCGGCCCCTCCCGCGGTTCGGCTCAGATGCGGTGTGAGTTAGACGAGGGACAGTGCTGTTTGTACCGGAGCTGCTGTAGGGAAAGAATTGGTAGTTAGTGTAGGCTTCAAGACCCCCCAAAGGTCCTTATTAGGGCCACTGATAGCTGTGTGTTGGCTGCTGTTAGCAGTGCCATTTTTTTTTCTCTCAAAATCGGCTCTGCAGAGCGTTGCACCCGGCATTAGGGACAGAAGTGCTGCATAGGCAGGGAGAGTGTTAGGAGTGAGTGTAGCCTTCAAGAACCTCAACGGTCCTTTCTAGGGCCATATTTATCCGTGTGCAGTACTGTCCAGGCTGCTGTTAGCTGTGCTGCATTTTTTTTTGCTTCTCAAAATCGCCTCTGCAGAGCATTCCACCCTCCATTGATACTGCAGGGAAAGAATTGTATAGGCAGGGCCACAACACAGTTATTATTCATTGAATATATGCAGTGCTGCCTTTTGCTTGTAAAACAAGTGAAAATAATTCTATTTGTCCGGCCTCTGTCCGTCCTAAGGGCGGTGGACATGTGTCGGCTGCGTGTGCAACCTGTAAAAATCATACGCACCCAGCTACGTTTTACTCCTGGCTTCGCCATTTGCTTTCCTTAATTGGGAAAAAAAATACCTGCTCTGCCACAGTTAATAACTCTGCTACCCTCACGTTCTGTGACACATTAGCAGGAAAACAGCACAGATATTAAACTTCTCATGTTCATAGAATATACGCAGTGCTGCCTTTTGGTGCAAAAAAACGGAAAATAATTCTATTTGTCCTGCCTCTGTCCGTACTAACGCCGGTGGACACGTGTCGGCTGCGTGTGCAACCTGAAAAATCATACGCACCCAGCTACGTTTTACTCCTGGCTTCGCCATTTGCTTTCCTTAATTGGGAAAAAAAATACCTGCTCTGCCACAGTTAATAACTCTGCTACCCTCACGTTCTGTGACACATTAGCAGGAAAACAGCACAGTTATTAAACTTCTCATGTTCATAGAATATACGCAGTGCTGCCTTTTGGTGCAAAAAAACGGAAAATAATTCTATTTGTCATGCCTCTGTCCGTACTAACGCCGGTGGACACGTGTCGGCTGCGTGTGCAACCTGTAAAAATCATACGCACCCAGCTACGTTTTACTCCTGGCTTCGCCATTTGCTTTCCTTAATTGGGAAAAAAAATACCTGCTCTGCCACAGTTAATAACTCTGCTACCCTCACGTTCTGTGACACATTAGCAGGAAAACAGCACAGTTATTAAACTTAGATTATTCATTCACTAGAGGCAGTGGGGCCTTTCGTTTTCAAAAAAGGAAAAAAATTATATTTGGCCTGCAGTCTTGCGCCAATTTATTAGCTGCCTGTGAAATCAAATCACTGGTAATACAGCATGCTGAGGGGTAGGGGTAGGCCTAGAGGACGTGGACGCGGCCGAGGACGCGGAGGGCCAAGTCAGGGTGTGGGCACAGGCCAAGCTCCTGATCCAGGTGTGTCGCAGCCGACTGCTGCGCGATTAGGAGAGAGGCACGTTTCTGGTGTCCCCACATTCATCGCCCAATTAATGGGTCCACGCGGAAGACGGTTATTAGAAAATGAGCAGTGTGAGCAGGTCCTGTCCTGGATGGCAGAAAGTGCTTCGAGCAACCTATCGTCTACCCGCAGTTCTGCGCCGTCCACTGCTGCCAATCCGAATCCTCTGTCTGCTGCTCCTCCGTCCTCCCAGCCTCCTCACTCCACTACAATAACACCTGCTCAGGAGCGGGAACACACCCAGGAACTGTTCTCGGGCCCCTGCTTAGATTGGGCAGCAGCGGTTCCTCTCCCACCAGAGGAGTTTATCGTCACTGATGCCCAACCATTCGAAAGTTCCCGGGGTCCGGGGGAAGAGGCTGGGGACTTCCGCCAACTGTCTCAACAACTTTCTGTGGGTGAGGAGGACGATGACGATCAGACACAGTTGTCTTGCAGTGAGGTAGTAGTAAGGGCAGTAAGTCCGAGGGAGCAGCGCACAGAGGATTCGGAGGAAGAGCAGCAGGACGATGAGGTGCCTGACCCCACCTGGTGTGCAACGCTTACTCAGGAGGACAGGTCTTCAGAGGGGGAGTCAAGGGCATCAGCAGGGCAGGTTGCAAGAGGCAGTGTGGTGGCCAGGGGTAGAGGCAGGGCCAGACCGAATAATCCACCAAGTGTTTCCCAAAGCGCCCCCTCGCGCCATGCCACCCTGCAGAGGCCGAGGTGCTCTAAGGTCTGGCAGTTTTTCACAGAGACGCCTGACGACCGACGAACAGTGGTGTGCAACCTTTGTCGCGCAAAGCTCAGCCGGGGAGCCAACACCAACAGCCTCACCACCACCACCATGCGCAGACATATGATGGCCAAGCACCCCGCAAGGTGGGACGAAGGCCGTTCAGCGCCTCCGGTTTGCACCCCTGCCTCTCCCCCTGTGCCCCAACCTGCCACTGAGATGCAACCCCCCTCTCAGGACACAGGCACTACCGTCTCCTGGCCTGCACCCACACCCTCACCTCCGCTGTCCTCGGCCCCATCCAGCAGTGTAGTTCAGCGCACCGTCCAGCCGTCGCTTGCGCAACTGTTGGAGCGCAAGCGCAAGTACGCCGCCACGCACCCGCACGCTCAAACGTTAACCGTCCGCATAGCAAAATTCATCAGCCTTGAGATGCTGCCGTATAGGGTTGTGGAAACGGAGTCCTTCAAAAGTATCATGGAGGCGGCGGCCCCGCGCTACTCAGTTCCCAGTCGCCACTACTTTTCCCGATGTGCCGTCCCAGCCCTGCACGACCACGTCTCCCGCAACATTGTACGCGCCCTCACCAACGCGGTTACTGCCACGGTCCACTTAACTACGGACACGTGGACAAGCACAGGCGGGCAGGGCCACTACATCTCCCTGACGGCACATTGGGTGAATTTAGTGGAGACTGGGACAGAGTCAGAGCCTGGGACCGCTCACGTCCTACCCACCCCCAGAATTGCGGGCCCCAGCTCGGTGGTGGTATCTGCGGAGGTGTATGCTTCCTCCACTAAAGCACCCTCCTCCTCCTCCTCCTCCTCTGTCTCGCAATCAAGATGTGTTAGCAGCAGCATGTCGCCAGCAGTCGGTGTCGCGCGGTGTGGCAGCACAGCGGTGGGCAAGCGTCAGCAGGCCGTGCTGAAACTACTCAGCTTAGGCGATAAGAGGCACACGGCCCACGAACTGCTGCAGGGTCTGACACAGCAGACCGACCGCTGGCTTGCGCCGCTGAGCCTCCAACCGGGCATGGTCGTGTGTGACAACGGCCGTAACCTGGTGGCGGCTCTGCAGCTCGGCAGCCTCACGCACGTGCCATGCCTGGCCCACGTCTTTAATTTGGTGGTTCAGCAGTTTCTGAAAAGCTACCCACGCTTGTCAGACCTGCTCGTAAAGGCGCGCCGGCTCTGCGCACATTTTCGCAAGTCCCACACGGACGCTGCCACCCTGCGCACCCTGCAACATCACTTTAAGCTGCCAGTGCACCGACTGCTGTGCGACGTGCACACACGGTGGAACTCTACGCTCCACATGTTGGCCAGGCTCTATGAACAACGTAGAGCTATAGTCGAATACCAACTCCAACATGGGCGGCGCAGTGGGAGTCAGCCTCCTCAATTCCTTTCAGAAGAGTGGGCCTGGTTGGCAGACATCTGCCATGTCCTTGGTAATTTTGAGGAGTCTACCCAGGTGGTGAGCGGCGATGCTACAATCATTAGCGTCACCATTCCTCTGCTATGCATCTTGAGAAATTCCCTGCAAACCATAAAGGCAGCTGCTTTGCGCTCGGAAACGGGGGCGGGGGAAGACAGTATGCCGCTGGATAGTCAGGGCACCCTCCTGTCTATTTCTCAGCGCGTACAGGAGGAGGAGGAGGAGCATGAGGAGGATGAGGAGGAGGGGGAAGAGACAGCTTGGGCCGCTGCTGACGGTACACCGGCTGATTGCCTGTCATCCTTTCAGCGTGTATGGCCTGAGGAGGAGGAGGAGGAGGAGGATCCTGAAAGTGATCTTCCTAGTGAAGACAGCCATGTGTTGCGTACAGGTACCCTGGCACACATGGCTGACTTCATGTTAGAATGCCTTTCTCGTGACCCTCGCGTTGCACGCATTCTGGCCACGACGGATTACTGGGTGTACACACTGCTCGATCCACGGTATAAGGAGAACCTGCCCACTCTGATTCCCGAAGAGGAAAGGGGTTCGAGAGTGTTGCTATACCACAGGACCCTTGCGGACAAGCTGATGGTAAAATTCCCAGCCGACAGCGCTAGTGGCAGAAGGCGCAGTACCGAGGGCAAGGTAGGAGGGAATGTGCGTAGATCGAGCAGCATGTACATCCCAGGCAGTGCAACAGTCTTTAAGGGCCTGGCCAGCTTTATGGCTCCCCACCAAGACTGTGTCACCGCTCCCCAGTCACGGCTGAGTCGGCGGGAGCACTGTAAAAGGATGGTGAGGGAGTACGTAGCGGATCGCACGACCATCCTTGGTGACGCCTCTGCCCCCTACAACTACTGGGTGTCGAAGCTGGACACGTGGCCTGAACTAGCGCTGTATGCCCTGGAGGTGCTTGCTTGTCCTGCGGCTAGCGTCTTGTCGGAGAGGGTGTTTAGTGCGGCTGGGGGAATCATCACAGATAAGCGTAGCCGCTTGTCAACCGACAGTGCCGACAGGCTAACACTCATCAAGATGAACAAAGCCTGGATTTCCCCAGACTTCTGTTCTCCACCAGCGGACAGCAGCGATACGTAAGCAATACGTAGGCTGCACCCGCGGATGGAAGCTACGTTCTCTCTCACCATCCAAAACGGGGACATTTCTGCTTCATCAATCTGTGTCTAATATTCCTCCTCCTCCTCCTGCTCCTCCTCCTGAAACCTCACGTAATCACGCTGAACGGGCAATTTTTCTTAGGGCCACAAGGCTCACTCAAATAATTTTTCAGAACAATTTTTATAAGTTTCAATGCGCTTAAAAGCATTGGAACTTTAACTTGAACCAATTTTTCGTTACACTGGGCTGCCTCCAGGCCTAGTTACCACTTAAGCCACATTAACCAAAGCGATTAATGGGTTTCACCTGCCCTCTTGGCAGGCCATGGCCAATTTTTGGGATGTACATTAGTACTGTTGATACAGCAATTTTTGTGGGCCCTCGCCTACAGTGTAATCAAATTAATTTTTAGCCCACCTGCATTACAGCTGACGTTACCTCAGCTGTGTTGGGCAATGCAATGGGATATTTTTATGTACCGCCGGTGGGTTCCAGGGAGCCACCCATGCTGTAGGTGCACACGGAGTTTTTAATACATCTGTCCACTTCTAAAGAACCCCAGTCTGACTGGGGCATGCAGTGTGGGCCGAAGCCCACCTGCATTATGCACGACATTACTACCTCAGCTGTGTTGGGCAATGCAATGGGATATTTTTATGTACCGCCGGTGGGTTCCAGGGAGCCACCCATGCTGTAGGTGCACACGGAGTTTTTAATACATCTGTACACTTCTAAAGAACCCCAGTCTGACTGGGGCATGCAGTGTGGGCCGAAGCCCACCTGTATTACGCACGACATTACTACCTCAGCTGTGTTGGGCAATGCAATGGGATATTTCTATGTACCGCCGGTGGCTTCCTGGCACCCACCCAGGCAGTGAGTCCACAGGGAGTTTAACCTACATGTGTCCACTTCTAAAGAACCCCAGTCTGACTGGGGCATGCAGTGTAGGCCGATGCCCACCTGCATTATGCACGACATTACTACCTCAGCTGTGTTGGGCAATGCAATGGGATATTTTTGTGTACCGCCGGTGGGTTCCAGGGAGCCACCCATGCTGTAGGTGCACACGGAGTTTTTAACACATCTGTACACTTGTAAAGAACCCCAGTCTGACTGGGGCATGCAGTGTGGGCCGAAGCCCACCTGTATTACGCACGACATTACTACCTCAGCTGTGTTGGGCAATGCAATGGGATATTTCTATGTACCGCCGGTGGCTTCCTGGCACCCACCCATGCTGTCGGTCCACAGGGACTTCACAATAGGGAGTTGTACCTGCCTGTGTCTATGAATTAAAAAGCCCGGTCTAACTGGGGCATGCAGACACCTTGACAGAATGAATAGTGTGTGGCACATAGGTTCCCCATTGCTATGCCTACGTGTGCAGCTCCTGATGGCGGTGGCACAGGATTCTATTTCTCATTGCTTCTGTACAGCATTGTGGGCTATCGCCCCGCCACTTTTGAAGAGGGTCGCTGCCTAGCCGTGCCAACCCTCTGCAGTGTGTGCCTGCGGTTCCTCCTCATGGCAGACGCACTTCTAAATAGACATGAGGGTGGTGTGGCATGAGGGCAGCTGAAGGCTGCGCAGGGACACTTTGGTGTGCGCTGTGGGGGGGAGGGGGGGGGCGGTTGGTCAGCATGTAACCCAGGAGAAGTGGCAGCCGAGTGTCATCCAGGCAGTGATTGTGCTTTGTTGTAGCTAGTGTGGTGCTTAGCAAAGGTATGCCATGCTAATGAGGGCTTTTCAGAAGTAAAAGTTGTTGGGAGGGGGGGGGCCCACTCTTGCCGGTATTGTGGCTTAATAGTGGGACCTGGGAACTTGAGATGCAGCCCAACATGTAGCCCCTCGCCTGCCCTATCCGTTTCTGTGTCATTCCCATCACTTTCTTGAATTGCCCAGATTTTCACACATGAAAACCTTAGCGAGCATCGGCGAAATACAAAAATGCTCTGGTCGCCCATTGACTTCAATGGGGTTCGTTGTTCGAAACGAACCCTCGAGCATCGCGGGAAGTTCGTTCCGAATAACGAACACCCGAACATTTTGGTGTTCGCTCATCTCTATTTATTTATCATCTTTTTACATTTCATTTTTCTTTTTTCTGCTACTTCCTTGTTTCACCATCTCATTGTCTTTTTAAAATCCTGGTGCGCAGTTTATTGTCCAGCTGTCTGATATTCCTCAAAATGCGTTACATGCTGGGTTTTAATAGTCACTTCTTTTATTTGAGTAGTCCTCATCTTACCAAGATTAAAAGACCATTGGGTTGCGTCCTACCCCTAGTGCTTTCACTATGTCACAGCTTTTGCCGCCTATGTGACCTTGGGCTTACTAGTGATCCTAGGCCGGCAGCACCTATCACGTATCCTCTTCATTGGTTTTCTACCTGAAGTTACATTTGCACTGAGCCCTACCCATTTGCTCTGCCCCTCTTTTTCCTTCACTTGCTCTGCCACAATGTGTCCAACCCCGCACCAGCAATTACTATTTTTTACTACCACTACTAGCTTCTTTTTTTGAACATATGTATTTTCTGTCACCATATCCTGAGCCCTATAACTTTTTTACTGTTCTGTCAATGGGTATGTGTGAAGGCTTCTATTTTGCAGGACAAGCTGTAGTTTTTAGTTTTATCATTTTGGGGTACATGCATCTTTTTTCACCTTTTTGCAGATAAGGTAACCTAAAAAACTCCAATTCTCACATTCTGTTGTTTTTTTTTCTCTTCACCTTGCAGAATAAATAGTGTGATATTTTAATAGTTTGAACTTTTAGGAACACGTCAGGAGGACCAATATAAATTTCTTCTTTCAATATTTAGATGTTTGTTTATTGAAAAATGGGAGAGGGGGTAGCATTTGAACCTTGAATATTTTTTTAAGATTTTCAAAAACTTTATAAACTTATTTTCTACATTGCAATCATTTGTTCCCCTATACTATATACTGCAATACCTCAGCAGTGCAGTACATAGCACTTTTTACTGTTGTTATTAAGCTCTGCAGATGGCTGTTGTCAGAAAAAGCTGATAACTACCGGGTACGAAGCAGAGTCACATTCTGAGCCCACTCCATATACTCTTCGCTGCCGCATGACATATATTTGCTTTCTGTGTTTGGGAAGCGTTTAAAAAATCTAAAATGAATTTGAATTAATTAATTTCTTAATACAATATATATATATATATTTATATATATATATATATATATATATATATATATATATATATATATCTTGGTGCTCAAATGTACTGATACAGATATGGAACTTTTTAGCATAGATATAGAGATAAACAATAAAATGTTGCTTGCCTGCAACCACCACTAGAGGGAGCTTATTGCATACGTTTGTATATTGATCACTGAAGAAAGTACATATACAGTATTTCATAGTAATTATAGGTTGTAACAATTTCACTTTAAATCATTTATGTGAAAAAGCTATGAGATTCCAAGTAAGACATTGCAGCACTAAGGCAATTAAATTCTCTGCTGTTGTTGTGCAGATGCCCTCAGAAGAGCATTGGCTCCAATTATGTCAGACCGTTCAGTATTTTTGTTAAAACAGTGAACTATCCTATGTCTGATGTGTTTTCCTAAAAATTAATTCTTATATAATAATAGTCAAATATTTATTATTTCTTAGCGCCGCGGAATAAGTTGGCGCCATACAAATAAAGATTATTATTATTTTTATTTCTTCATAAGCAAGAATCCACATCCACCAGTGTGTGGCCATATCAGTTTAGGTAAGTAAGCACTAGATGGCGATGTTGTGCTTTTCTCTGAACATTGATTTTAGGCTAGCAAGCCTAGTACATCATTGTGATGACACTCTTATGTTTACATGTCAAAGTACTTCTATTTAAATATAATACAACAATGGATACATTGTCATGTAATTTTCTTGACATTATGAAATAATTATGGCCACTAAGCTCCTATTACTGCCTTTATATTCCCTATAAATATCAGTACAAATACATGCTTGAGATTCGAGTTTGCTTTTGTGCACATACAGAAAATAGTTATTATTATCATTTCGCCAATTTAAACAATATGTTTTTGTACTTTCTTCTGAAGAACCATTTGATACAGCTCATGGCTAGAGAGCCAGTAACGGAGTATATCCAGAACCTGAATTCCTCATCAGCATCATACAAGGAAAAAATGATGTCATGTTGTATTAGCAACTAACATAGTTTCCAACACCAACGAACTTCAGATTGATTAAGTAGGAATTGTTCACCCTTAGTTATGTCATAGTCCAGAGCTGTCATGTTGAGAAATTTATAACTCGGATTCTGCACTTTAGTTGGATGATAATTTGTTCTTATGGAGTTTCAATAGATGACTAATTTAGAGGATGCCAAGTAAATAACTCAAAAATGTAACAATTCTTTATGTAACAATCCATTTTAACAACATGTATAGAAAATCAATATTAATGCATTTGTTATTTCTTCTAACTGGATGTGCTGGGTTACATTATAAAATATTATGAGCCACATTTGGAGTTTTGCTGCCCTCTTGTGGAAGTAAACTATACTACACAGTGTTCAAATGTTACAGATTTCAGGTGATTTTCTTTACCATAGTACTTACTATTTAAAGAGAGTTTGTCAACTAGAAAACACTATGCAAACTGCAGGCATGATGTTAAAGAGCAGGAGGAGCTGAGCAGACTGATATATAGTTTTATGGGGAAAGATTCAGTATAATTTGTATTTCATTCATTTATATATCTGCTCATTCTAAGCCAAACAGTCCAATGGGCGGTCCTATCAGTGATCGACAGCTATCTGTGTATGACTGTACCTACAGAGGCAGCTGTCAATCACTGATAGCTCCGCCCATTGGACTGTTCAGCTCAGAATGTGCAGAGATATAAATGAATAAAACTCAAGTTATACTGAATCTTTCCCCATAAAACTATATGTCAATCTGCTCGGCTCCTCCTGCTCTATAACATCATGCCTGCAGTTTCGACAGAGTGTTCAAGCTGACAAATTCCCTCTAAAGGGAACTTGAAAGGTCCCCTTAATGCAGCCCTGGTTGCAGGAAGCACAATATTGAAGCAGGTGGTGCTGTTGCATTTTGGCGCAGTGATAACAGACGGGAGCGGAGGCAGTCTTTTTTTTTCATGACCCAAGCTTGACTTAACAAAGGTTGGGTTTTTGCTCCCTATGAGGGCATGAATAACTGGAATGTTGCATTAAAAAAAATCACACAAAATTATGACACAGTGCTTTTAATATTCGGGTGCATCTCCTTTACATAACCTCCTAAATCAGGCCTCAACAAGTCACCTGACCAAACATTGGGTATTTACTTCCTCATGCACGATACCCACTTCACTGTTTGTAGTCTAGACTTATACCATCCTGTCGGTGCTGCGTTTTCTTTTGCACAAGGTGGCCAATGTCATTGATGTTGACCTTACCTTGCTACAACACAATTACTTGTTGGAAACGTCAGGTGGCTTGACGCGCCCTTGCATACATATCTCCTCTTATATCTGCTCACATTTAGCAGCAGCAAGACATTCAACAGAAATGTTGGGCTTTCAAAACGGGCGCCCAACACTGGCCTCACTTTCAGTTACTTTACCTCTTATGCCCCCACAACCTCGTAGACGGCATGACTAATACGATTGAGGTCTCACGTGCTTTATGACTTTTTCTCCTTCCATGTCCTGGTCTTGCTGCCACATTATATTATACATACATCATTAATTAACATTTCTTTTGTTCTGTCCATGCATTACATTTCTGGCTACAAAGGGTTAAACAACATCACTCATAAATAATACTTAAATCATTGGTGGAAGGTATAACCTTAAATGCCTGTCATGCTCTATATTGCAGTCCTAGTCCATCCAGCTCCATGCTGCCACTCTTCAGCTTCCAGTCATCAGTGCCCTTTTGGTCCTCCATTTTGTCCCCTCGTCATTAGGGCCTTTTCACAGTCTCCAGCGCTGCACCCCATCATGGGGACAGTGCTGCTCATGCCACTTGTTACACAGCAGCTTTTGCCATGTCAGCAAATTGTTCTGCTGGGTCACTCTCTAGGCTGCATCTCAGTATCTGTGTTGGCAGCTGCTCTCACTGTAGGCTGTGTCACACTGCTGTTTCTCTTTGTTGTGTAGTGGTCTGGTGCAACAGGGCCCCCCTCCATAACTGTATGCATGCATTTGTCTAATGTCAGTGTCTTCTGTGTTGCATGAATGATGTGTATTGCATAGCTGCAGCACTGAAAGGGTTAACTGTCTGGTATGTGAGCTGACTGTCTGGAAAATGTATCTGTTTGTTTTTCCTGTTACCTTGTGAGATATATGTACTTGCAAGGTGTGTGAGAAGGGAGTTCTAGAGAGTTCTGGGTTGAGTGGAGTGCTGCAAGGGGACCATTCAGGCACCTTCAGCCTGTGTGGCCCAGAATGGAAGAGGCGGAGAGGAGTCTACAGCTTGCCCTGGGACTGCTGTACTCAGGAGATATGGAAGGACTCTTCCCATGCTAAGAGAGAGAGGAGCCGCCATACAGCGCACCCGGTTTGATCAAATGTGACTGTTGACCGGTAGAGTGTTGGAGAGAAAAGAGTGTGTTGCCGGGATCAGGACCTACAGAAAACAGGACTGTGGTTTCTCCTGTCCACCCGTGAGTTCTCCCTGTCACACCACTTTGATGTTTTACACTGTTTTCCTGCTGGCATGAATTTTAAAGTTGTAATCAAGTTACTTCACGTAAAGCAACCAGTTGCCCGTCCATTTCCAGAGGTTGTGTCTTAAAAGAACCCTGTGTGTGTGTGTATTTACTCCCCAATCCAGGAATTCCCCCACGGCAGAAGAAACGGTGGCATCACGTGTGACATAAGAGACTAAGGTAATCCAATACTGGGTTTCCCGTTTATTAACCTGCCCTCCACCCTTGGAAGTGTCACCGGTTACCCTCTAGGTAGGAAACGGTAGAGCCACCGTGACAAGGCCCAAACTCTACCCTGCTGTCTCCTAGGTCGTGTCCCTTTCCTCGGATGCTGCAGTTGCTCAGAACTGTGACACAGCACTGATCCCCTTATATGGTGCCTGAGGCCCCTAGAAAGTTCTGGAGTGGGGCATAGCATGATGACATCACTGAGGGCATGGCTTCCTCAACCTAGCGCTTGTCTGCCTCTCCCTGTCCTGCAGTGTCAGGCAGGGGAGAAGGGCTTCCACCCAGCACTCATAGAGCCTATACTCCAGCTCTCCCCTATGCCTGGCTGAGTCTTGGGCCGGAGAAGCAGTACCTAGTGGCCAAGATCATGCCGCTGATATGAGCAGTTGAGTCAGTCCCAATAGTAAGAGGGAGTGCAGAGCAATGCCTCTTCCTGAGGGCTCAGTCATGCGGGCGCATCGGCACCCGTACACCGGCGCCGATGCGCCCGTGTGACTGACAGTTAGAAGACAGCCATACCTGAAGACGGACGTCTCTCTGCAGGGCTGATGAAAGAACAAAAGAACACATGACTGGCAATGAAGCCGGTCACATGTTCTTTCCTCCGGCGCTGCAGAGAGACGTCCATCTTCAGGTACGGCCATCTGCTACCTGCAGTAACATGGGTGCCGATGCTCCCGTGTGACTGAGCCCTTACAGTTTAGGCACACTAAACATATTTCCATTAATAAATTTGCAGCGCCCCACAGAGATTAGTTAGATACAGGTAATTATTATTCACATATTCACTGTTCACCCTGCATACTGAGAGACCTGTCAGTCAGTGGTAAGGGGCAGGTGAGGGCAGGGGAGCTGTGAATATATGAATATTAGTGTATTTCTCTAGCAGCCAATGAGTATGCTTGGTGTTCTATTTGAACCTGCTCAACTCTTCAGTCTCTGCCAGTTATTACAGGTGCTACAACCTGGTGTGTTTTATGTCTGATTTGTAATCTGACCTGCTTATCTACACCTTATTACCTACTTTGTTTTGCTATTCTGACCTGATTCTTATTACTTGGTTTTGACCTCAGCTTGACTGACTTCCTGTTTCCCTGCCATTCTGGTTCCTGTAGTCCTTCTGGTATTTGACTCTGCTCTGCTCTGAATGATATTCTATTACTCTTTAGCCCTGATTTCTCTTTGACTTCCCAGTACCGACCATTGGCCTCTTTGACATTTTATCCACCACCAGTTGGGGAGGAAGATTTATACATGAATATGCTTTTCAATTTTTTCTTAATGCAAGCCAACATATCTTCTGTCTCTGGGAGAGACGGTGGATGTACAAAGCCCCTAGGAGGGTTAATGCCAAGTAGCAGGTTGATAGGGCAGTCATATTGTCTGTGAGGTGGCAATGTTTCCACTTCCTTTTTACTAAAGACACCAGCATAGTTGGTGTAGTGGTCAGGAAGGCTGGACATTTTCGTTGTCATACAGCAACCTCCATCATAGGACTTACAGAAGACAAGCAATGAGATTGGCAGAGAAGGCCCCAATGAGTAACTTATCCTGAACATCACTCAATCAATGGTGATTGCATGTGCAGCTAGGGTAGACCCAGAAGCAGAGGATCACATTGGAAAGGACAGTGACTTCTTCTTACAAATAGTGGGATATGGTACAGGGCAACCACCATCTGATATAGGAAATTCTACGCAGACCCAGAGTATAGATAGGCCTGTTCAGCAAAGTGAACATTACCACATAACAAGAAGACTGGCAGAGTAAACTTTGCTGAGGAGTCGCTCAACCAAGGGAAGTCTCTCCAACTGGATCTAGGAAATGGAGTCCCTTTTTGGCCAGACAGATATATACATAATGTCCCTGGCCACAAAAGACAAAAGTCCCCAGTATATCTTTTCTGATGCTCCTGTGATGCTAATCTCATTCTCTTCACCTGGTAGGTACAGAGGTCGAAGGCCACAGACGCCTCTGGAAATCTGTGGCTAGATGAGGCAGTCTTCTCTCATGAGTTGTTGCCTTCAATCATTCTTGGAAATGGATGTCAATGCAGGAAGTCCATGAGATTAAATCGTCCAGGCTGGTTAGAAGATCACAACTGCCAAGTTTGTCTTAATATTACCAGAGAGTCCTTCCCATAAGGTGGCAAGAAGAGGTTGATTGTTCAAGGACAACTC
This sequence comes from Eleutherodactylus coqui, assembly GCF_035609145.1. Taxonomy (NCBI): domain Eukaryota; kingdom Metazoa; phylum Chordata; class Amphibia; order Anura; family Eleutherodactylidae; genus Eleutherodactylus; species Eleutherodactylus coqui. Next base: position 144,612,733 of record NC_089843.1, on the reverse strand, counting down.
TGAGGCCAGCATATGGAACTGCATAGCATACTGACCCATGGTCATAGAACCTTCATGAAGATGTAATAGTGAAAATACAGCATGTCCTGTCTCCTCAAAGACCCTTCAAGAAGCATCCAGAAAGTTCTAGTAGTCAGATTGCCATGCTCTCACAAAGGATACACCTATGCCAATGCATCTCCCGACAACTAAGGAACTGTAAAGACCACTTTGGCTTTGTTCGTAGGGAAGGGACTCACCCGTATTTCAAAATGTTAGCATATCTTCAGATCTCTGTCATAGATGCAGGAGCCCCCAGGCAGTTTCCCTAAAAGAAGTCTCTCTTGGTTCAGTGGTAGCTGACATGGACAGGTCAGAAACATCATATCGTAGCAGAGAAATAGGCAAAGAAGTAGTTGGTATATCAAACCGAGATCAGGACAGGTGGAGTTCTTACATAATGGTAGGACAGGCAGTGGATCAGGGCAGGCAGCAAGCAGATATACTGTGGTTAGAGATGAACGAACGTGCTCGTTTAGAGCAATTACTCGAACGAGTATCGCTTTTTTCGAGTAACTGCTTACTCGGGCGAAAAGATTCGGGGGCACCCGGGGGGAGCAGGGGGGAGAGAGCTCCCTCTTGTTCCCCCCTGCTACCCCCCGCTCCACCCCGACACCCCCCAAATCTTTTTGCCCAAGTAGGCAGTTACTCGAAAAAAGCGATGCTCGTTCGAGTAATTGCTCTAAACAAGCACGTTCACTCATCTCTAATTATGGTCAAAGAACAAGCCGAGGTCAGGACAAGAGAAGACAGGAAAGTTAGGTTAATCAGATACAGGTCAAACTAGGAGTCAGGAAATAACAGCACCTTTGCAGAATCATATGGAAATAACTGCTCAGGCACTCTCCTTAAATAACCAAGGAGATGGGAAGCTGGAGGTGTGTGCTAGCCCTTTTAAAAGCTGGTATAGCAGCCACCATGCACCCTACAGGCATCAGTGTCAGGTGCCATAACTGAGGAGATGGTGCAGCATCTGCCGTATATGACAAAATAGAAGGACATGGACTGTAACCGGCAGAAGAAGGGGGTAGGAGAAGCCACAAACCATGGCCACCAGGTGTAACAGAATGCTCCAACGAAATATTGCATGGCTATTATATGGGTATATAATTTTTCATCTCCCTATACAAACTGTAACCCTCTAAATCCCAAAACCTAATGTAACGTGTTAACTAAAACCACTTTCAGACAAGTGTAAGATGGGTGCTTTTTTGCTCTCATACTATTGTATAGACTGTCTCATGAAGAGAATGCAGCCAATAGTGGCGGCAATGAGTGTATCACTCCGCTATTTGTAGTTGGAGATTGGCACCCTGTGACAAACGTCACTGGTGCCAATCACATGACTGTCTCTCTTGATTGGAGCAGAAGCAAGGAGAGGACAGGTGGCCAATCCCCAACCACAAATGACAGAGTGACACTCTCAATGCTGCTACTGTCAGCTGCATTCACTTTATGAGACAGACTATGGTGACCCAGAAGTATCACTACATAATTGCACTGATAGTTCTGGGGAAATTGTACAAATGTGGTTTTGAATATGCTTTTAATATCTTGTGAAGTGTCTAATCTTAAGAGTGGTAGCTAGTAATGTGTTTAGTTTAGATAAGAATAGAAGAGTCTAGTAACATAACCTCCAACCTATCAGCCAATCAGTAATGGGCAGTTGGGAGGAGTAAAAGGTATATAAGTTGTGATGTTCCAGAAGTTTCCCAATAGAATACAGTTAGAAGAAGAACGCAGATGGTGGTGTAGTGCAAAGTGTCATTTTTTAAGTTGGTTTAGGGGACAGATCCTCACAGTTCCTAACAGCCATTTTTGGATCTGACTCCTGAAGGAGAAAAGATGCATGTTGCAGACTGAAGATTTCCATGGCCATTATGAAAAATCTGCATTAGTAGTATGGAGCAAATAGAGAGGCAGCAGCACTTACAGCCACCACCTTCAACATAGGACTTTGGAAACTTGGATTGTAAAGGACTTTTGCTTTCATAATTCGGATGCTAAATAAACATAAGTTAACTGTTTTCCCTTCTGTCTCCCTGGACTCTATTCCACTGGGGTATTCTGCTACAACAAGTCATAAGACCAGGGTGAAGAAACCAGCCCTTAGCATCAACCTTAGTGTTGAGCGAACATACTCTGCCGAGCTTGATGCTCGTTCGAGTATTAGCGTACTCGATGGTGCTCATTACTCGAGCGAGCATCAAGCCATGTTCAACCCCGCCCCATTTTTTGGCTCCTCCCCGCTGTGACGTGCCTGTTTTGGCCCCTTCCCGCAGCGACGCAGTGTACGTCATTGGCAAATTTTTTGTCTGGCAGGCCGGGGAGAGTCAGAGAGACAGAGAGAGGGAGATGAACCTAGGAAAAAAAACAAAAGCTCGGCACCTGGCGTCCCACATACAAAAATGCTCGAGTCTCCCATTGTAGTCAATGGGGTTCATTACTCGAGTAGAGCTCTCGAATTTTACGAAAAACTCGACTTGAATAATGCGGACTCGAGCATTTGGTTGCTTGGTCATCTCTAATCAACCTCCACATCTTTCACAGTAGTGTAGCTAGGTGGCAGGGGGTCATATACTGTAACGATCCCATGAATATTACCTCTAATTCTGGCACACTAGATTTTGGATACAACATTCAAATCTCCTGCAGTTCATCAGAATCAGAGTTAGAGCACTGTAATTTTGGCTGTGATGAACCATGGGGGGATCTGGTGTTGTGTCTGTAATGCTAGCACAAACGTAACTGGTATAATGCTCATCTGGAGGTGGCAAACTACTCATTTCCGTTGTGGGGCTAGTTGTATGCAATTGCTTATGGTGACAGGCAGTGAGTGAAAATCTCTTTTCTGACTAACTGAAATCTTTTTCATCTTTCAGAAATGTATTAGAAATTAATCTCTATTGATAATATTGCTATGGCTGTACTATGTAACAGGAATCACTAAAGATTGGTGCAGACAGGACAGGGCAATGTAGAATGTATAAATGTTATTGATGATGACCAAGTACTCCATTCACGAGGGGACTCAAGGTCTGCTTTTCTTACAATCCCTGGGGATGCTAGCTGTCAGATCCCTGCTGATCAAATAATAATTTATCCTGTGGATAGGTGATAAATGATTCTGGTGGACTAATCCATAAAAGTAATTCGCACTAGTCTTTGACAGAAAAGAATCTTAAATCTTGGTGCACACCAGTTTTGCCCTAAAAATGTGCAACTTTTTACTATGCTCTCACCACTTTTCAAAAGATTGGGAAGGGCAAGACTGTTCATGACAAAAATTGGTGAATATTATAGTGGAAAAGATTTTGGTTTGTGCTATATGGATGTCCCAAGATGCCCCAAATGTATTCAGAAAAGGCTTGCCCTTCTTAGTAGATTTGTCACATTTTCTTCCAATGGGCTTCAGGTTATGAGCAGCATATAAAACACTGATCTAAGTCAATTCCTCTCCTTATGTTTCTGTATAAAATCGAAGACATACAGTATGAGCCCATAAAAGGCTATGTGTGATCTGCTGTATTGCCATGTACATTTGGCCTAATGTTGTACTTTGTACCATTATATATGTTGAATTTTCATAGAATCATAGACTGGTAGAGTTGGAAGGGACCTCCAGGGTCATCTGGTCCAACCCCCTGTGCAATGCAGGATTCACTAAATCATCCCAGACAGATATTTGTCCAGCCTTTGTTTGAACACTTCTATTGATGGATAACTCGCCACCTCCTGTGGCAATCTGTTCCACTCATTCATCACCCTCACTGTCAGAAAGGTTTTTCTTAAATCTGTGTCTCCTCCCTTTCAGTTTCATCCTATTGCTTCTAGTCTTTCCTTGTACAAATGAGAATAAGGTTGATCCCTCTGCACTCTAACAGCCCTTTAGATATTTGTAGACAGCTAGTAAGCCTTCTTTTTTCAAGCTAAACATTCCCAGATCCTTTCCTCATAGGACATGATTTGCAGACCGCTCACCATCTTGGTAACTCTTCTCTGAACTTGCTCCAGTTTGTCTATGTCTTTGTTAAAGTGGGGTGCCCAGAACTGGACACAGTAATTTTATTGATTTCGACGTACACAATCATTATTTATTCATTTCGATGTACACCATCATAGCAAGGTTTTCCTTTCCAGGAGAACACGTTCAGTTCTCCTCCCTAAGCCTTTATCTAAAAACCCTGGTCAAGGTAGTTTGGTTTTGGGCACCACCTCTCCTGCTATCTAGCACCTGGGCTACATGCCGTGCCAGTGACCGCCTACCCCTTTACTATGCTTCTGTAGCGTGAGATACTTTGTTTCTCTTTAGTGAAGAAATGGGAGTCTAGTTATATGTTCACCAGCTGGCCCTGAGCATCCAGACACAAAACTGAGGCTATATTCCTTGAGGCGTCTGTATTCTATGTGAGATACTTTTCCCACATGCCTAAGAAACCTTCATCTGCTAACTTATGTGCATTTCTGTTCTCTCTTTGTTTGTACGCAGCTCTATTTATAAAGCACATTGATTTTTTTCCTTTCAATGCATCAGTAGCGTTTGCCAGGAATTCCATCCAGCTCTGAGACCTGAAAAGCTCCCAGGATTTCTGCAGTCTGCATCTGAAATTATTTGGCTTGATTTTACAACCATCACAAAACATTTTTTTCCATTGTTAATAGACTCGGAAGGGCCTAGAATGTGAAAAGAAAGATCAGCAAGTTTAATACAAAAATGATTTACAGTTTCATGTTACAACAGAAAGAAAGATTCGAGCTATCAAAATGACTTCTCTTATTGAGAATTAAGTATATTTTAACTCAAAATTAATGAATCACTTCATTTTAGTTGGTAAATCTAACCTGGAGTAGGAAATCAGATTTGCCGATTCTTCATTGCAGCCTACCGATTGGCTATAGACCGTTTTATAACAGTTACAGTTCAGTGGGATTTCTTATGATGAATATTGATTAGATAAGCTATTGATATCTGACTGTGGGGGTTATACTGCCACTGCTGACAAAATAGCGCCACTCCTAAAAGAAACGCAACGTTAGTGAATGGAGCTGTGTTGCAATTCTGGCACAGAAGTAGATATGATTTTTAGGTTATTCATGTGAAAAACCCTTTGTCTTTCCTACATGATTTTGTCAGTTGGCTGTAAGGGCAAACACATCAGCTTAACTTTAAATGTTCTGTCTTTCTGTCAGTTATTATCTTTATGAGGCCTGTAAATACTTGGGTTATAAAGGCAGGAGCTGGTATAGGCACCATTCAGTGGTCTGCTCATTGCCAGTGGGAAAAGGAGGGCCTACTTCTGCCCACTCTTTCCAGCTCTCAACTTCTGTCAACTTTTCTTGGGTCTGATATACTGAAGTCCCAATGACTTTTCTGGCCACTTGGGATCTACTACAGGCTCCTGTCCCATTCAAATCTCTTCTTCTTGCTGTTCTTTTCTTCCTAGTCTCTGTGCACTCAAACTGTCCCCACTCTGCTCAACTTGTCTTATCTGTGTGCTTCTTTCTTGCTTTGCCCCTTCCTTCTTGTTCCACCACTTTCTTCCTCCTTCTCCTGGAAGGCAAAGGTTGCTTTTTGTTGGCCACCTCCATCGCTGTCTGCCTGCTGCTCCATACACTAACTAGGTGGCGGGGTCTGCTGGAATTGTTCCAATTCCTCCTCTGCTCCCCAATGACTCCACATAGATGCATTCTTACTCAGTGCTTCTGTCCGCTGCTGCTTGCCTGCTCCTCATGCTGCTGAATGTTGTACATATGTTGCATAGGGAAGCAGTAGAGGATGTAAAAATGATTAGTTTGCTGTTACCCTCACCCCTATCCAATTTGTCAGCACCCCAGCAGCCAACGTCCTTCCTGGTGCTAGAAACAGTCTTGGGTGCAAAGTAAATACGGGCACTGACCTCCCTAGCCTCATGACCCAATTGGTCTACTGGGATCTTTCCCAGTAAAGCCAATGCCTAATGTACCCTTGCCTACACTGATTTGGTTTCATCCTCCCTTGTTTGCTAATCTTTGTTGCAGTGCTTATGAAGAGGGACAGCCCTGTTCAAGTTAGCTCAACACCTTTGGAAAAGCCTTAGTCAGGTAGAGTCCATCTCTATGGCAGTTATGTCTGTATGCAAGTTGCAGCTGAGAGTCTTGGGCACAATTTGCATCACAGTACATGGACACCCATCCATATGCTGCCCAATCTGTGGGGACAGTGGACATCGCATGTCCTATTCTTGTCTCTGATATACAGACCAGAAGAGGACATGCAAAAATTTCTTTTTTTCATGAACGGTTGCCCATGTGAATTGCCTTATAGGCTATAATGGGTCCGTTGCTGTCTGTCAAATACACAGACAGCACATGAACAAGAAATATGGATGTCTGAATAAGGTCTTATGCCTTTGTTTACTGAGGGTCACTTGTACTGATTGGGAAATTGGAATTAAAAGGGTTGTCTAGGGTTAGAAAAACATGTCTGCTTTCTTCCAAACACAGCGCCACCTTTGTCCATGGGTTGTGTGTGGTATTGCAGCTTAGCTCCAATTCACTCCAATGGAGCTGAGCTGCAATGAAACACACTACCCTATGGACAAAGGTAGCGCTGTGTTTGGAAGAAAGCAGCCATGTTTTTCTAATTCTAGATGACCCCTTTAACTGCAGTCAGACTTCATTGCTTAGATTTGAAATTAGCTTTTATTGTAGTGTCATGGCAGCTGATCTTCTGAATTAACTGGCAGCCAAACTAGTCGAGTGTCTATGCATGGGTCATTTGTTGGCTATGTCGATCAGTACAGTGATTACACCATTAATCAATTAGCTAAGATAAGCTGAGATACAACATGCAACTTTGTGCTATGTGAAGGGAGCAAGTGCCATGGAAGCAAATAGCGTGGGCACTATGGTGCCCGTGGTTAGGGGCCTTTACTTCATACTGTCCCTTCCCAAAGAACTGTGAGCCTTTATAGGAAGACATTAAGACCTTGCAGAAAAGTGAATATGAAAATAATTGGAATACTAAAAACAAAGCAAATGCCCAAGTTCAACCTTATAATCACAGTATGAGGTGGACGGGGACTGAACTTTGCTTCTATACAGTATTGTGAAAGATCGAGCTGATATCCTTTATGTGTCGTGACATATATGCAATGAACCGTGGAAAACTAGTTAGTATTCTCCAAAATATATTTGACTTTTGGTCCAGAAGAATGTAAGGAGGGCTTTCACTATACTATTCAAATGAACAACACATGGTAGAGACTGAATGCTTTGTTTTAATAGTCGTCATGGAGATGGATCAGTTTAATACGCAATAACAATAAATCGCAGACCTTCTATTTGTGCAGCCTCCAGAACAATCTGGCATTTAGTATTGGATACTTGCCTAATTTAAGAGCTTCCAAGAATATACATATTTAAAATCACAGCTTTAGTCTAAAGACAGACATGTTTCTATTGTCTCGCAGTCCCTCACAAGGAGAGAAGAATCTGTAAGTAAGTGGAGGGGCTAAGATAGAGAGAGAGATAGATAGAGATGAGAGAGATAGATATGAGCGATAGATAGATGTGTGAGAGAGAGATAGGTAGATAGATAGATATGAGAGATATATATTAGATAGATAGATAAGAGAGAGATAGATAGATATTAGAGAGAGAGAGATGAGAGAGATAGATAGATATAATAGCGAGAGAGAGAGATATGAGATAAATAGACAGATATGAGAGAGAGATATGAGAGATAGATATAAGAGAGATAGATATTAGATAGACAGATATGAGATAACTATGAGATAGATTAGATAGATAGATGTGAGATAGATAGATGATATGAGATAGATAGATATGAGCAATACATAGATATGAGATAGACAGATATGCGATACCTATGAGATCGATAGATAGATAGATAGACATAGAAATGAAAGAGAGATATGAGAGAGAGAGATATGAAAGATAGATATGAGATAGACATATATGAGATAGCTATAAGATAGATAGATAGATAGATAGATAGATAGATAGATAGATATGGGATACATGTTAGATAGATAGATAGATAGATAGATAGATAGATAGATAGATAGATAGATAGATAGATAGATATGGGATACATGTGAGATAGATATTAGATGTTAGATAGATATGAGATACATGTGCGATAGATAGATCTGAGATAGATAGATGGATCTGAGATAGATAGATAAATAGATCAGATAGCTCAACACCACAATGGGAAGTCTTCGAGTTCCTTGGGCTCGCCTATGCTGTCGTTGCACAAAGATGGTATTACACAGGAAAAAATCAGAGTGCCCAAACATGGGAGAGTTTCACCCCGCCAAGAACCTCGGCCCACATTTCTACCCTAGTCAGTCAGTGTATTTGTGCCAGACAGGTAAAACACTGCAATGGGAAGTCTTTGTGCACCCACAGCATAGGCGAGCCCCTGGAACCCAAGGAAAGTATTACACATAAAGAAATTAGAGCACCCAAACATGGCAGTTCCACCCTGCCAAGGACCTCAGATGCTAGTGCAGCTGTGAACATCTCATTAATGCAGTAACGCTCCATTTGTTTGGCCCAAACCACTGTCTTAGATAACTGTGGTAACATGAGAGAAAATACATGTTGCCCAGCGCTGATCCCCAGACCCCAAGCAGGAGAAGGAGGTGGCAAAATAAGGCTGAGAAACCATGACCAAGGAAGGACTTGCAATACTCTGTGTGGGAAGTACGTGAGCGGTCCCAGCCTCCACCTTGTGTGACCCAAGGTGCCGTGAGTTAAATAGCTATGGGAAATCCATGTGTCCCCCCACACGTCATTCTGTGTAGGTGTTAGGTAGCTCAACACCGCAATGGGAAGTCTTCGAGTTCCTTGGGCTCGCCTATGCTGTGGGTGCACAAAGATGGTATTACATAAGAAGAAATAAGAGTGCCCAAACATGGCAGAGTTTCACCCTGCCAAGGACCTCGGCCTTGGCCCACATTTCTGCCCAAATCAGTCAATGTATTTGTGCCAGATAGGTAAAACACCGAGATAGGAAGTCTTTGTGCACCCACAGCATAGGCAGACCCCAGTAACATTTCTATAGTAAGAATATAGGCAGACCCCAGTAACATTTCCGTAGCCAGAGTATAGGCAGACCCTACTAACATTTCTGTAGCAAGAGTATAGGCGACCCCAGTAACATTTCTGTGGCAAAAGTATAGTCAGAGCCCTGTAACATTTCTGTAGCAAGAGTATAGGCGGACCCCAGTAATATTTCTATAGCAAGAGTATAGGCGGACCCCAGTAACATTTCTGTAGCAAAATTATAGGGAGACCGCAGTAACACTTCTGTAGCAAGAGTATAGGCGGAACCCAGTAACATTTCTGTAGCAAAATAGGCGAACCCCTCAAACCATTCAGTAGAAACTGCATAGGCGGACCCCAGTAACATTTCTGTAGCAAGAGTATAGGCGGACCCCTCAAACCATTCAGTAGAAACTGCATAGGCGGACCCCAGTAACATTTCTGTAGCAAGAGTATAGGCGGACCCAAGTAACATTTCTGTAGGAAGAGTATAGGCGGACCCCGGTAACATTTCTGTAGCAAGAGTATACGCGGACCCCAGTAACATTTCTACAGCAAGAGTAGAGGCAGACCCCAGTAGCAAAAGTATAAGCGAACCCCTCAAACCATTCAGTAGAAACTGCATAGGCGGACCCCGGTAACATTTCTGTAGAAAGAGTATAGGCGGACCCCAGTAACATTTCTGTAGCAAAAGTATAGGCAGAACCCTGTAACATTTCTGTAGCAAGAGTATAGGCAGACCCCAGTAACATTTCTGTAGCAAAAGTATAGGCAGAACCCTGTAACATTTCTGTAGCAAGGGTATAGGCGGACCCCAGTAACATTTCTGTAGCAAGAGTATAGGCGAACCCCAGTAAAATTTCTGGAGCAAAAGTATAGGCGAACCACTCAAATCATTCAGTAGAAACTGCATAGGCGGACCCCGGTAACATTTCTGTAGCAAGAGTATAGGCGGACCCAAGTAACATTTCTGTAGGAAGAGTATAGGCGGACCCCGGTAACATTTCTACAGCAAGAGTATAGGCAGACCCTAGTAACATTTCTGTGGCAAGAGTATAGGCGGACCCCAGTAACATTTCTGTAGCAAAAGTATAGGCAAAGCCCTCAAAGCATTCAATAGAAACTGCATAGGTGGACCCCAGTAACATTTCTATAGCAAAAGTATAGGCAGACCCCAGTAACATTTCTGTAGCAAAAGTATAGGCGAACCCCTCAAACCATTCAGTAGAAACTGCATAGGCGGACCCCAGTAACATTTCTGTAGCAAGAGTATAGGCAGACCCCAGTAACATTTCTGTAGCAAAATTATAGGGAGACCCAAGTAACACTTCTGTAGCAAGAGTATAGGCGGACCCCAGAAACATTTCTGTAGCAAAAGAATAGGTGAACCCCTCAAACCATTCAGTAGAAACTGCATAGGCGGACCCCAGTAACATTTCTGTAGCAAGAGTATTGGCGGACCCCTGTAACATTTCTACAGCAAGAGTATAGGTGGACCCCAGTAACACTTCTGCAGCAAAAGTATAAGCGAACCCCTCAAACCATTCAGTAGAAACTGCATAGGCGGACCCCTGTAACATTTCTGTAGCAAGAGTATAGGCGGACCCCAGTAACATTTCTGTAGCAAGAGTATATGCGGACCCCAGTAACATTTCTGTAGCAAGAGTATAGGCAGACCCCAGTAAAAATTCTGTAGCAAAAGTATAGGCGAACCCCTCAAACCATTCAGTAGAAACTGCATAGGAGGACCCCAGTAACATTTCTGTAGCAAGTGTATAGGCGGACCCCAGTAACATTTCTGTAGCAAGAGTATAGGCGGACCTCGGTAACATTTCTGTAGCAAGAGTACAGGCGGACCCCGGTAACATTTCTATAGCAAGAGTATACGCGGACCCAATAACATTTCTGCAGCAAGAGTATAGGCAGACCCCTGTAACATTTCTGTAGCAAAATTATAGGCGGACCCTAGTAAAATTTCTGTGGCAAGAGTATAGGCGGACCCCAGTAACATTTCTGTAGCAAAAGTATAGGCGAAGCCCTCGAAGCATTCAGTAGAAACTGCATAGGTGGACCCCAGTAACATTTCTATAGAAAAAGTATAGGCGGACCCCAGTAACATTTCTGTAGCAAAAATATAGGCGAACCCCTCAAACCATTCAGTAGAAACTGCATAGGCGGACCCCAGTAACATTTCTGTAGCGAGAGTATAGGCGGACCCCAGTAACATTTCTGTAGCCAAAGTATAGGGAGACCCCAGTAACATTTCTGTAGCAAAAGTATAGGCGAACCCCTCAAACTATTCAGTAGAAACTGCACAGGCGGACCCCAGTAACATTTCTGTCGCAAGAGTATAGGTGGACCCCAGTAACATTTCTGTAGCGAGAGTATAGGCGGACCCCAGTAACATTTCTGTAGCCAAAGTATAGGGAGACCCCAGTAACATTTCTGTAGCAAAAGTATAGGCGAACCCCTCAAACTATTCAGTAGAAACTGCACAGGCGGACCCCAGTAACATTTCTGTCGCAAGAGTATAGGCAGACCCCTGTAACATTTCTGTAGCAAGAGTATAGGCGGACCCCAGTAACATTTCTGTAGCAAGAGTAAAGGCAGACCCCAGTAACATTTCTGTAGCAAGAGTATAGGCGAACCCCAGTAACATTTCTGTAGCAAAAGTATAGGCGAACCCCTCAAACCATTCAGTAGAAACTGCATAGGCGGACCCCAGTAACATTTCTGTAGCAAAAGTATAGATAGACCCCAGTAACATTTTTGTAGCAAGAGTTTAGGCGGACCCAAGTAACATTTCAGTAGCAAGAGTATATGCGGACCCCAGTAACATTTTTGTAGCAAAAGTATAGGCAGCCCCCTGTAACATTTCTGTAGCAAGAATATAGCGGACCCCAGTAATATTTCTGTAGCAAAACTGCGAGGGCAGGTGAAACCCATAAACATTTTTTAAAGATAGAGCTCGCTGTAGCTTAATTTGTACCAGAGCCTGCAGGCAGCCCTGTGAAAAAAATTGGTTTCTGTTAAAGTATCAATACTTTTGAAACTTTGAAAAATTGTAAAAAACTTTTAAACAGAGCCTTTTGGGTCGCAGAAAAATTGGCAGTTCAGCATGATAACATGATGTTTTAGGAGGAGGAGGAGGAGGAGTAATAATATCTGAGAGTAATTGAGAAAGCTAATTCCCCCTTTTTTGTGGTGATAGAGGATGCATTTTTCTCCTGTTGCAGCGAAAAGAATCATTGGGTTCTGCTGCTTTCTGCCAGTGGAGAAGAGAAGTCTGGGGAAATCCAGCGTTTGTTCATCTTTATGAGTGTAAGCATGTCGGCACTGGCAGTAGACAGGCGGGTACGCTTATCCATGATAATTCCCCCAGCTGCACTAAACACCCTCTCTGACAAGACGCTAATGGCAGGGCAGGCCAGCACCTCCAGGGCGTACAGCGCAAGTTCGTGCCCCGTGTCCAGCTTTGACACCCAATAGTTGTATGGAGCAGAGGCATCACAAAGGATGGTGGTACGATCAGCTACGTTCTCCCTCACCATCTTTTTACAGTGCTCCCCCCGACTCAGCCTTGACTGGGGAGTGTTGACACAGTCTTGCTGGGGAGCCATAAAGCTGGCAAAGGCCTTGGAGAGTGTTCCCCTGCCTTCGCTGGACATGCTGCCTGATCCCTGCTACTTGGCCCTCTGAACTGCGTCTTCTGCCACTAGCGCTGTCAGATGGGAACTTTAGCATCACTTTTTCCACCAGGGCCCTGTGGTATTGTATCACTCTCGTACCCGTTTCCTCTTCAGGAATGAGAGTGGAAAGGTTCTCCTTATACCCTGGGTTGAGAAGGGTGTCACCCAGTAATCTGTGTTGGCCAGAATGCGTCTAACGCGAGGGTCACGGGAAAGGCAGCCTAAAATGAAGTCAGCCATGTGTGCCAAGGTCCCAGTACGCAACACATCGCTGTCCTTACTAGGAAGATGACTTTCAGGATCCTCCTCCTCTACAGCCCATGCATGCTGAACAGATGGGAGGCAAGCAGCATGGGTACCCTCTGCAGTGTGGCCAGCTGTCACTTCCCCTCCTCCTCCTCCTCCTCCTCCTCCTCCTCCCCTTCACCTTCCTCCTCCTCCAAAACGCGCTGAGATATAGACATGAGGGTGGTCTGGCTATCAAGACATACTGTCATCCCCCGTCTCCTGTTCCAACCGCAAAGTGTCGGCCTTTATGCTTAGCAGTGAACTTCTCAGCAGGCAAAGCAGCGGGACGGTAACGATAATGATTGCCGCATCGCCGCTCACTATCTGGGTAGACTCCTCCATGTTTCTGAGGACCTGGCAGATATCTGCCATCCATGCCTACTCCTCAGTAAAGAATTGCGGAGGCTGACTACCACTCCACCGCCCACATTGCAGCTGGTATTCCACTATTGTTTTATGCTGCTCGTACATCCTGGCCAACATGTGCAGCGTAGAATTCCAGCGTCACATGGGCGAGTCGCACAGCAGTCGGTGCCCTGGCAGTTGAAACCGACGTTACAGGGTCCTCAGGGTGGCATAAAGCGCGGCAGGTACCAGCACCGAGGTAGGACCCGCTATTCTGGGTGTGGGTAGGACGTGAGCGGTCCCAGGCTCTGACTCAGTCCCAGCCTCCACCAAATTCACCCAATCCGCCGTCAGGGAGATATAATGGCCCTGCCCACGTGTCCAGGGTTAAGTGGACCTTCCCAGTAACCGCGATTGTGAGGGCACGATTTATGTTGCGGGAGACGTGCTGGTGTAGGGCTGGGACGGCACACTGGGAAAAATAGTGGCGACTGGGGACCGAGTAGCACGGGACCGCTGCCGCCATCATGTTTTTGAAAGCCTCCGTTTCCACAAGCCTATACGGCAGCATCTCCAGGCTGATTAATTTGGCAATATGCACGTTTAAAGCTCGTGCATGCGGGTGGGTGGCGGCGTATTTGCACTTTCGCTCCAACACTTGTGTTAGTGACAGCTGAACGCTGCGCTGAGAGACATTGCTGGATGGAGTGGAGGACGGCGAAGGTGAGGGTGTGGGTGCAGGCCAGAAGGCGCTCGTGCCTGTGTCCTGGGACAGGGATTGGATCTGTGTGGCAGGTTGGGGCACAGGGGAAGAGGTAGTGGTGTGACCCGGAGGCGGTGAATGTCCTTCGTCCCACCTTGTGTGGTAGTGGTGGCTCCCTGGCTGATCTTGATGCAACACAGGTTGCACACCACTGTTCGTCGGTCGTCCGCGCTCTTACTAAAAAACATCCACACCTTTGAACACCTAGCCCTCTGCACGGTGGCTTTCCACGAGGGATTGCTTTGGGAAACAGTTGGAGGATTCTTCACTCTGGCCCCGCTTCTACCCCTGGCCACTCCACTGCCTCTTCCAACCTGTCCTGCTGCTGCACTTGCCTCCCCCTCTGAAGCCCTGTCCTCAGTAGGCTTAGCAAACCAGGTGGGGTCAGTCACCTCATCGTCCAGCTGCTCTTCCTCCAAATCCTCTGTGTGCTCCTCCCTCGGAATTACTGCCCTTACTACTACCTCACTGACAGACAACTGTGTCTCATCATCCTCATCCACAAAAAGCTCTTGAGAAAGTTGCCAGAAGTCCCCAGCCTCATTACCCGGACTCTGGGAACTTTCCAAAGGTTGGGCATCGGTCACGACAAACTCGGACACTCATGGCAGGGACCCGAGACCAGTTCCTGGGAGTCTGCCTGCTCAGAGTATGTCATTTTCATGGAGTGAGGAGGCTGGGAGGAAGGAGGAGCAGCCAGAGAATTCAGAGTTGCAGTCCCTAGGCCGGGAGTGGTGGACTATGTAGAAGACTGGGTGGTCGATACATTGCTGGACGCGTTTTCTGTCATCGACGACAGGACCTGTTCGCACTCCTCTGTTTGTAATAAAGGTCTACCACGCGGACCTGTAAATTGTGATATGAAGCTGGGGAGTCCAGAAACTTGCCTCTCTCCTAATCCCGCAGCAGTCACCATGCCCAGGAACTCAGCCTGTGCCCACATCCTTACTTAGACGCCTGCATCCACGTCCTCGACCCTTACCCATACTCCTCATCATGGCGGATTAAGAATAGAGCAGGGCCCAAATAAATTACCCCACTGTACAGCAGTGACAACTGTGGCTTATTCACCGCACACAGAGACTTGTAGATAGCGGAGGCTCTATGCTGTGACTTGAAAAAATTAACCCGCTGTTTTGCGCTGATACCTAGGGGTAATTTACCGCTCGCAGAGACTTGTAGATAAGAGAGGCTGTATGGAGTGGGAGAAGACTCTAAAGTCAGTGGATAGTGCTGGTAACTGAGGCTATCATAACCCCACCAAGGAAAGGGTATTGTGAGACGCTCTGCACAGCGGCAGAGCTGAAATACTTGCAGGGGCCCCGGTAATATTACAGTATTGTTTAGCGGTGAGATCCCTATCTAATGCACTGCAGACACAGAACGGTATAACTGAAGTAGTTTGCAGTAGGCTCGGAAATGTTAGAGTGCAGTTTCACGGTGAGAGATCGTTGTACGGCACTGCAGGCTGAGAACGCTATTACTGAAAGGCTGGGAACAGGCCTAGATGAGTAATACAAAAGTTGGTGCACTACTGCTCCCAGTCAGCCACAACTGTAAAGCACACGGTCAGATGTAGCCCTAAGAAGGACCGTTGGGGTTCTTGCACGGAGGATCAGGACTGTATAACTTTCCCTACAGAAGCAGCTCTGTCCCTAAATTCTGCGTTATGCACTGCAGACTGAGAACGCTATAGTTGAAATGGCCTGCACAGCTTGAGATGCTTAAAAAAAATAATTGGTGCACTACTGCTCCCAGCCAGCCACAACAGTAATGCACACTATGAAGAGTAGCCCTAAGAAGGACCATTGGGGTTCTTGACAACAGGATCCTACTCTAACACTGTCCTTATATCAGCAGCAGCACTATCCCTAACATCGGCCCAGCAACTCACTACTGTGGGGTGGGAGAGTGCTGGCACGTCATAGCAGGAAGTGGTAATAGCTTCCCCGTATGTCTATTGGCTAGAAAATGGCGCTAAACATGTGGGGATGGAAATGCAATTGACTGGAGTACCGCGTGGTGTTCGTCTCGAGTAACGAGCATCAAGCTTGGATGAGTGTGCTCGCTCATCTCTGTTGGATGGATGGATGGATAGATAGATAGATAGATAGATAGATAGTCAATGAAAAAGGTGAACAAACTGTGGACAGAAAGTTACCTTAATGAGTTAAGTCTTAAAGGGGTTGTCTCGCGGCAGCAAGTGGGGTTATACACTTCTGTATGGCCATATTAATGCACTTTGTAATATACATCGTGCATCAAATATGAGCCATACAGAAGTTATTCACTTACCTGCTCCGTTGCTAGCGTCCATGTCTCCATGGCTCCGTCTAATTTCGCTGGCTTCTTGCTTTTTTAGACGCGCTTGCGCTGTGCGGTCTTCTGCCTGGTGAATGGTGCCGCTCGTGCCGGAGAGCTGGTCACCGCGTCGTCATCGTAGCACCGCCCCGTCATGTGTGCCGATTCCAGCCAATCAGGAGGCTGGAATCGGCAATGGAACGCACAGAGCCCATGGTGCACCATGGGAGAAGACCCGCAGTGCACCATGGGAGAAAACTGCAGTGCATCCCTGGGAAAGGACCGGCGGCCATCTTAGGGAGAAGATTTTTTAAACTCCTTATTTCGTCGTGAGTAGCAAGCGGTTTAAAAACCGCTTTAATTTGCTATTTTATGCCAGGGGGGTGACAGGGGGAATGGGGTAAGGTAAAATTTTGATGCTTGCCGCGAGACAACCCCTTTAAGTTAAACTTAGCTAAATCTGTAATTCAATAGAGGGGTTATTGATAGACGTGGTTGCATAAATGTGACCCCCTCTTATATTTGGGGATGTGGTTGTGTTCAGAATAAGCCAATCACAGGTAAACTCATGATAAACAGTAGTCAGTACTCCGCTGCCATTATTTACAAGGATTCTGATTTCCCCCATATAAAGTTCAGCTTTTCTAGGAGATTTTTCTCTGTGTGATCACATGATGGCAGCACTGAGCTGAGTAACGTTTTGGAGGTTCCCTTAGGTTTCACTGATTTTTCTCATATAACCTTTCTGGATAGAATAAACTTTATTTGAATTTGCTCAGAATGTTGAAACATATTTCTCTGCAATGAAATAACTGTGAAAAGTCTCAGCTGCCAAAAACTGTTATGTTTTAAATAGTTTCACATAAAATAATAATAAAATCCAGAACCATTTCTATGGTGTTCAGATGTTCAGATCAGAAACCCCAAACAATATGTGGTCACATTCTTTGAATACAGATGGTCCAGCAGTTTTAGGGTCTGATTAATGTATAAAGCTCTATGGAGGAGGGAAAAATTCAGCACCAGGAATGCAGAGACTTTAAAGGGGTTGTCCCGCGAAAGCAAGTGGGGTTATACACTTCTGTATGGCCATATTAATGCACTTTGTAATGTACATCGTGCATTAATTATGAGCCATACAGAAGTTATTCACTTACCTGTTCCGTTGCTAGCGTCCCCATGCGCAGTCCGGTCTTCTCCCTTCCGAATGGGGCCGCTCGTGCCGGAGAGCTGCTCCTTGTAGCTCCGCCCTGTCACGTGTGCCGATTCCAGCCAATCAGGAGGCTGGAATCGGCAATGGAGCGCACAGAGCCCACGGTGCACCATGGGAGAAGACCCGCGATGCATCGTGGGTGAAGATCCCGGCGGCCATCTTACTAAGGTAAGTAAGAAGTCGCCAGAGCGCGGGGATTCGGGTAAGTACTGGATGTTTTTTTTTTTTATAACATGCATCGGGTTTGTCTCGCGCCGAACGGGGGGGCTATTGAAAAAAAACAAAAACGTTTCGGCGCGGGACAACCCCTTTAAGGCCTGTCTCACACGGGCATAAAGAGCTATGCGCCGCGCGTATCTCTAGGGCGCAACTATCCTCATACATTATCATTGCATGCACTTTTTTGCGCTGTGTGCCGGAGGCACAGTCAAAGTGTATGGGAGCTTAGTACTGCATATTGCAAACGCAAAAACTGCGTAATATGTAGTGACCATACGCTTGGACTGCTTTTACACCTGCATTAGGGCTCGTTTAGGGTTTCCGTCTCTCTGCTCTGTTTTTAAAGAAGAGAAACTGAAAAACACTGATTTCTTTTTCCCCATTGATTTCAATGGAGTTTAAAAAGAAAAAAACTGAAAGCAAATGGAAAGGCTTCTGTAGACTGCACTGTTTTTCTGTCTTAGCGTGGCCTCTCACGATATCGTGGACTATATGAGCTATGCAGGGCACACGGACGTGTTCTATCACGCCTGTAGCGGCGTTTTTTGCTGTACTTTTTTGCACTAACAGCACCGCTCTCATTGGCACGGTCCCGGAAGTGCCCTGCTTGAGTAGGCAGGCCAGCCAACTTTATAGGCAGGCTAGCCTGCTTAGTCCCAGGTGTTTTCGATTTTCCATATACTAAATTAGAGCATGTCGCATTTTTTTCTATGCACTCGAAATGTCATATGTATCGTTATATAGGACAGTGTGCAGCAGTACTGAGCATTGGAGATGTGCATAAATAGCAGTACATGACTCCCCATTAGGACCTACAGGATGTCTGTGTGTGTCTTTCTTCTCTGCCCTCCCTTCTGCTTTGAAAGATATCAATGAGTGAAATAACTCATCCTCCTCCTCCACCTTTGGTTCTGCCATAGTGTCATCTCTAGTAACACACTTGACAGCAGACAGTTGACGGTAAGGTAGCTGGAAAGAAGTCCCTTTTTGCTAGTTATCACACTGATCATTTAAGACAAAGATCTAACAAAGCTCAGGGATGTGTTGTTGCCATCAGCCATAAGTTGTCATACCACTCACAGCTATGTCCTTGAAAGCAGGTGTGGGAATTGTAGTTGTACAAGCCTACATTGTAAAACACAGGTTGTCAGACTAAGTTAGGGAGTCACGAAGCTCTATTTGATATACTGAATAACAATCCTGGAGAAAGAACAAGCTCATTATATTGATCTCAAATTATTCACTAGCTTACTTGAGCAAAGATCATCAAAGGCAATTCTGGTATTATTTCCCACCAGTTGGATGGGTGTATTAGGTCTTTATTTTGAAGATGTTCCTTAAAGGGGTTGTCTTGAGGAAGCAGTGAAATTTTTTTTTTGCCCAGTCCCCCTAATTAAGCATACATTACTAAGCCCCCCTGTAAATGACTTTTCTAGCTGATTTGTACTTACAGTTCCAGCGTTTCAGCAACTTATAAAAAGTTTCCCCAAGATGGCCGCCGGCTCTTTTCCCGTCGCTTGCTGTAGCCCGACGTGCGTGCTCCCGAGACGCTACCAGCTGTGTCTCCCTGACAACCAGACGCCCCGCAGCCGCCGACCGGACCCCGGGATTGAACGCGGCTGACCAGTCACCCACCCCCAGGCAGCAGGTAACCGGCGCTAGGCCCCGGCTCCCGCGCGCTAGCCCCCGGCTCCCCCGCGCTAGCCCCGGCTCCCCAGCGGTAGGCCCCGGCTCCCCAGCGGTAGGCTCCGGGGCCCAGCGGTAGGCTCCGGGGCCCAGCGGTAGGCTCCGGGGCCACAGCGGTAGGCTCCGGGGCCACAGCGGCAGTCAGTCACGCATCACCCCCGTCAGTCCGTCACCCATCACTTACCTGGGTGGCTGGGCTGGGCTGGGCGGCTCTGCTGGGCGGCTGGGCGGCTTCTCGGCATGGCTGGGCGGCTCTGCACCTTCCTCTAAGAGAGGATGGTAGCAGAATGGGCGCTCCAGCGCGCTCCCGAGAAGATACAGCTCGTCTGCGCATGCGCAGAAGAGCTGTAGCGGCGAGCACACTGAAGCGGCTCGTGCTCAGAGCAGAAGACCGGACTGCGCAAGCGCGTCTAAAAAAGCAAGCCGCCAGCGAATTTAGACGGAACCATGGAGACGAGGACGCTAGCAACGGAGCAGGTAAGTGAATAACTTCTGTATGGCTCATATTTAATGCACGATGTATATTACAAAGTGCATTAATATGGCCATACAGAAGTGTATAACCCCACTTGATTTCGCGAGACAACCCCTTTAAGGTCGCTTTCACACGGGCGACAAAATTGTGAAGCGACTTTAACTGTTAAAGCCCTACTGTTTGTCCTTAAAATAAGCCCTATCTGCATTAAAAAAAAACAAAATATTACCTAACAGGCGCTGTCCAATCCTCAGCACTTCACCTCCCGCAGTTCTGCGGCACTTGTTTGTAGTCTTTAGCCACCTCTTACTGGTGAGGGGGTTCAAAAAGCCCACCTCCATGAAGCATTGGCTCTGATTGGTTCTCGAGCACCGTGGCTCAGCCAATCACTACAGCCCTCGATGAACCAATCACAGCCATCACATTGGTCTCACACTAATAATGATAGGTGATAACATATTGTTAGGATATGCTGTACACATACAATATGTTAAAGGGAATGTGTCGTCAGAAAATAACATAAATCATGCGTGTGTTAAATATATTTTTAATACATTTTTCACACTGAACACAGAGCCTAATTATAGTCTGTCAATTCTTGATCTGTAGAGAAATCTTTGCAGCAGTCATCTCACCAACATCACAGGCAGGATTACACTGAAAGGTAACACCTATGTGTGGATAATACAGGATCCACCATTCACAATAGATGATTGGCTGTGACTATCTACTCCCCATCCCTGCAAAATGACCTCTGCATATGTCACAGAACATTTCTAGAACAGTCTCCCATACAAGTCAATGGGTTCCCCCTGTCTATTGTGTGAATGGCCCACGCGACTATCATAAAGCATATCTCTAAATGCTGTAAAATCTAGCACAGGAAAGATGGCAGCCCCCATACTCAGGTATAGACAACATATTAAAAAATTCTACACTCCACTCTGAAAATAAAAACAGATAGGAAAAATGGAATATGTTCTATATCTTGTTTTAATTAATAAAACATTTTTCGGTGATATAATCCCTTTAAATGTAAGTGCATCCAAAGGGACCTCTATTGAGGTTGGGAGACCACAGCACTTGATTGCTGAATTCTTATGGAGTACTTTGAAGTTTGTTCACTCACTGTATAAAACCAGTTAATTATTAATGTGCAGCCTATAGCTATATAACACTTTCATTAAAACACAATACAAAAAAATTATCCTCAATGAATGACATCTCTGACGTAAAATCCCACAGAATGTCCCTTTAAGGGAATAAGTTCAAGTAACTTTTGTCAAAGTTGGAGCGTACAGTGCCTAAAGGACCAGAAAGAGGTGCATCCTTGACATGACAATCTGTGGATAAGAAACCCAGCAATTTATTGGTTCTCTGTTGGTACAACAAAGGAAGTGAGATATAGGTTAAAGGATCTGTCGGATCTCAGACAACCCATTTAATCTGAGAATTGCTAGTCTGACCCCAGAGACATTCGGCAAGCAGCTAACTTTGCTGGGGGAAAGTTTAGCGAACTACGGTATATATTGCACCTGCTGTGACTGCTGTACTGGAAATGTATTACACATGGTATCCATATAAATAAATGTATATCTAACAGAGCTAGAACTGCTGTTGGTCAGCTTGCTCATCCCTGGCTCATAGATCCTACAGAATGCGAGTTTTTTGATGATAAAATCCATTGAATCAAGCAATAATGCCATTCAGGTTTTCACAGTAATTTGATTTTGCTCTCTTCCACCCCTCACTTCTTCATATATTCAATTTCTTAGCCCAGGGACCTTTGTTTTCTGCTTGCCATGCTTCTGCTTCCTTTCTACTTTTCCCACAAGGTTCTCTTCATCAGAGTGCAAAATTTGTTGTGAACTTTAAGGCTACATGGGATAAAGTTTATCAACAGTGAAGATCAGATAGTAGCTGTGTAAATAAATCATGTCTGAGGTATAAATACATCATTGATTTAGAAGAAACGTGTTGATGAAATGTTCTAAACAAGGAAATAGTGAACATCCAATGCAGAACATAACCTACATTTACAAAAATTAGCAAAGGGAGATACTAGGAATGAATTATTGATTATGAACAGCTAGTCTTTTCACCTCCGATTACATGCATGACTCTGCACTTATTATAGTATTTGCGATCTTCATAGAGTTAGATGACCCAAAGGAACAAGCCTGTCTGTACAGAACGTTCACAATAATCCACCTGCGTCCTTAGCAATGAGTGCAGACGGCTGACTGACATGACCCTGCTTCTAGATCTTACAGATGAATAATGGAACAGTGAAACAATGTATCTGAATGCGTAGATTTCCTTGGAGTCTCTCAACTTAACTTGTCTGATCACATGCAGGAACACATATTCCGTTAATTGCCTCTGAGGGGATACTTTAAATTCTGCGTGAAATGCTACATATTGACAAAAATAAAAAGTTGTCTACTGTCAAAGTTTTAGAAAATGTATAAATGTAGCTCTCTGAATTTTACGGCTTGGTTATATTTATTTCTGAGCGAGTAGCTCTTTATATGCTACATGATTTTATTAGAATGTTATTTTTTGACTCGCTCTCTCACAAGGGGTAGGAGTCTGATATTAAGCCTGCAGGATAAAGTCTTGTATTATGTGAATGGATTGCTCTCAGATGCTTTTGCAATGACACACGCTGTCTGGGTACTTCATCCATAGAATAAAGGCTGCTGTACATGGGTCTGTATAGATGTTGATGGCATCTGAAAGAGAGTATATTTCTCATCCTAATTAATCATTCCTGTTTCTAAAAAGGGCAAGTACAATTAGGGTCAGTCTTTGGATTAGATGGTGTCCTGTGCAGAAATAATTTAGGTGTTGTCCCCCAGCCCACACATACCTCCTGCTCAGCCTGATAGAAAGAAACATGAAAGGCAATGTCCCTGTTGCAAACAATGGGGCTTATTTACTAAAACTGTCTAGATGTTAAACAGTGCAAACTTAAACTAGACAGTCTTAAAAAACACCCAGTGATTAACGGTGTATGGCAAATCTGTCAAATTACCATACTGTTTAGTCTAAGCTTATACCAACTATTAATTGGCTTAGTTTATGTCAAAAACTGTGCAAAAAAGTAGCAGTTTACTGAAATCTAGCACATTTTTTGTGCAGTTTAACTCATGCCCCCTTTTCTATGAAGGAATGCTCCTTTGGCAGACACAACAAAAAGGTGCCTAAAACACATAGTAAATTATGATGCAAAGTGTGTTTCACAGTTCTGTGGCACTGACAGAAAACTGTCAAATTTTCAATTGTCAACAAGTCCCAATGTTTTTTCTAAAATTGGCTCAATATATTAAAAATGAAAAATAAAGTAACTTTGCAACTACTTTGCACCACTCAGGACACCATCTCCAAAGAACTAGAACTACACCTCTTATCCCATGTATTATAACTCCTCCCAAAATGATCTCTCTCATCCCTCCAGTATCTTCTGACTCCCTCGGTATTCTCTTCCATAGTATTAACTTTCTCCCTCCCCAAAATAAGTTTTTCTCCAGAATATTTTTTTCTCCCACATATCATCTACCCGCACTATCATCTCACTCCCCTAGAGTATCATCTCTCCCACCTTTTTTGCCATCACTAGTATTATCTCTTCCATCAGTATAATCTCCTCCCACCAGGGGCGTAACTATAGAGGGTGCGGGGGATGCGGTTGCACCCGGGCCCAGGAGCCTTAGGGGGCCCATAAGGCCTCTCTTCTCCCAGTACTATAAGTAAAGCATTATAGTTGGGGGCCCTGTTACGGGTTTTGCATCGGGGCCCGGGAGCTTCAAGTTACGCCTCTGCCTCCCACAGTATTGCTGTCCTTACCCACACACATCGCCTCCACACATTATTACCTCTCTCACCCTTTCCCCACACACAGTATTATTCACCTCCCTCACCTTTCCCCTTTATAGAAGGCAGCTGTCTTTAGGCTCTTTTTAGATGAACCAATTCTCGTTTGCATGAGCTTATGAGCAAATGATGTCATCACCAGCTCGCTCGCTCTCGTGCAGCCTGCTTAGACAGGCAGATGAATCATTCACTCGTCCAACACGAATCATTCTGTATCGTTCAGTCTTTCATAATAGTGAATGTGAAAGACTGAACAATCAGTGTTTAAATGGAACAAGAAGTGAGCAAGCCAAGGATGATTTTTAGGCCTGCAGAAAATGAACGACAAGCAAGAAATTAACTATTATGGACCGTCATTCAGTTGGTGGTTCGCTTTTAGACTGAACGATAACACTGGCCCACAAAACAAATCTTTTTTCTTTCACAAGAATATTTAATAGTAAGGTCTCCTGCACACGGGCGGATTTGCATTGCGTGATTCCACCTCCATATTTTGAAGCAAATACAGCCCATAGCATACTATAGAGAAACGTGATTTCCTGCCCATGAGGGGAAATCGATTGTGATTGGAAAGAAATCGCAGCATGCTGCGATTTGACGTGGGATACACACGGCTGGCTTCCATTGATGTTATTGGAAGTGGTTCGTGCTGCGGCCATTCCGCAAAAATCATTGCAGAATGGCAGCACGAGCCGTGTCATCGCTATGGTGACGGCACGGTGTCCTCTTAACTGTGCATGTGCCAGGTGGCACAATCGCAGCACAGCGCGGCGTACCTGTACTGCCCATGTGCCACCTGGCACATTGACTGCAGAGGAGAAGACGCCGGACAGGTAAGCAAGCTTGGCACTGGGTCCAACTCCGCTGTGGGAATCCGGCATATGGGGTCCGACCTGTCTGTGTGCAGGAGGCCTTAATCTAGTAGTATGTCGCCTCCTGAATTCAGATATGTTGCTAGAATTTTTTCATCAGGTTTTTTTGGGACACACATTTCAAGTTTTTTAAAATTAGTACTTCTGTAAGTCAACATAATGTGAAATAAAGTTTACCTAGAAAGTTTTTGATTATTGCGGGAATATTTTGCTTCCGCGACGTCTCTCTTCATGGTCCAGCAGCAGTCGGCCAGCAGACTGGGACTCCACTTGTCTTGGTACCGCTGTTCTATCATAGAGATCTGCTGATGGAAACGCTTGCCCTGCCAGTCACGTACAGCCTCAAGGTTTTCTGTGAAGAAGTCCAGGTGGGAGTCCGAGAAGTTTCAAGGACATATTGCATCCATCACTGATCTTATTTGTGGTCTTATAAAAATTTCTTCTTTCAATTTTGCATCACCAACTTTGGGAAATTGAGATTTCAAATGCATAAATGCTGCAGAATTTCTATTACAAATTGTTTCACCAGTCCCCCTTCTATATGCAGTGGAGGTGAATACACTTTTTCAGGAGTCACTAAAGGTACATTTAACACATTTTTGTCCAGGAATAAAGCCCCATTTACACAGGACGATTATAGCTCAAAATTTGCTCAAAAAACATTGTTTTGCTACCATAGTTAGCTTTTGGGCTGAACGATGATTTTATGTTGAGTTTAAAATCCATCGTTAGCCGGGCAGCTGATAGCAGGGACCGCACGCTGTGATTCTCCATGAGAGCGCTGATAACATTGTATTCAGCTGCTGTCCCGTGGCAGAACAAAGGGGTTGTATGCAGATAACAAACCATCTGCTTTTATCTGCATACAGCAAAGGGGGGCTCATTTACATGCAAATTAAGCTAATAAGCTACTAATGGGCGTTGGTGCCCATTAGCAGCTTATGCAAAATAATCATTCAAACTGTCATTCTCCCTATCTTTTGAACGAATTTTGAGCGATCATCTTTGCGTGTAAATAGGGCTTAAGATATGCCATTGTTTTCGAATAACAGGAGACCTCATTACTCTGATCACGTACTGAATAGGGCGCTAAATATAACAGTAATTCATCCAATTGGAAACCATAAAGAACACATAAATTAAAATTACAAAATGTGTGCCACAAAAAACCTACCTGATGGAAAACTTCTAACATATTTGAATTCAGAATGTAAAATACTACTAGAATCACTATTAAATACTCTTATGAAAAAAATCATGTTGACCAGTGTGGTCGTTCACTTTAGCTCGCTTGAACATTTTTTTTTAAACGGTAATCCTTCCGTCTAAAAGCACTCTTAAACCCCTGGTCAGCCCCTCTCTCCTCTCCACACACAGCAGAAATACTCAACATCTCTTCCCCATGGCTCTCACAATGCCTATGTGGCATGTGGGAAAAGCCTGTCTTTGATTACACAGGAGCTGTGAGAGCTGCAGGGAAGAGCTGCTGATAAGTATTTCTGCATGGGAAGATAAGAGGGGGGTGACCAAGGGGTGGACAACTGTCTTTTGGTGGAGAGAGGGGGTACATTGATATTATGTAGAGACACAGTGTAGCCTTACTATTGGCAGCAATGGTGCCCCGTGAACTCTAGAAAGGTGCCCCATGTAACAGCACGGATTACACACACCACTAAGACAGGTCCTGAGTGCAATAATAACTTTATACTTAAGAATTGATCATAAGCCGATTATCTCACATGCAAGGTAGTCCCAACTCTATATTTATATTCTCACACTGGATTTGCTGCCACCAAGTACAATAATGTTGTATATATGTTACTGTGTCAAATATAGCCTGCTCTGCCCTGGTACCAGAAGCATTCTTGCTCTCTCATCATGTGCTTCTTATTCCTCTTTTAATTAAAGGACTCTAATCCCTTTTCATGTCACCCCCTCTAGCACAGCCACATATATAGTTGTAGTCTCAGTCTGGCCAGCTGTTACCCTTCTCGTGTTTGCAGATCTCTCTTTCCTGATTGCTGATCTCTAGGAAAGAAGCAGCCTGCTGACCAAATGCTTGCCTCAGGCTGCAGCCCTCGACAGATGGACATTACACCATGACCATTGATGAACCAGGGAAGTAACTATAGAGGGTGCAGAGGTAGCAGTCGCACATGTGCCCCGATATCTGAGATGCTCAAAAGTGTCTATGCGGCAGAAGAAGACATCAGTGTTATAAATGGTATATGGTAAGTGGGAACCCTGATAGAGATTTTGCTTTAAGTCACAGCAGCCTCAAATTAAGCTTCTAAATATTCCAAACTGAGACAATACTAAGGAGTAGAGATGAGCGAGCACACTCGTCTGAGCTTGATGATCGATCGAGTATTAAACTACTGGAGATGCTCACTACTCGAGTCAAGCACCACGCAGTACTCGAGTAAATTAAATTTCCCTTTCTCGCATTTTTAGCGCCATTTTTTGGCCAATAAACATGCGGGGGAAGGCTTTACCACTTCCTGCTGTGACGTGCCAACCCTATGCCCACCAATAGCAGTGAGTGGCTGGCGGGATCAGGTGCCCGCTGAGCAATTAAACTGGTGCCGCCCACGGCTTGCCTCAGGCGCATGCTGGCAGAGTGTAGGGATAGAGCTGCAAAGATAAGGAAAGCTTTAGTGTAGGGATTAGGTTGCTGTTAGGCAGGGATCCTGACTAAAATAACCCAACAGTCCTTCTTAGGACTACTCCTTTCATTGTGTGCATTATCATTTTGGCTGGCTGGGACCAGTAATGCACCAATTTTTTTTTCAAGCATCTCGGCTGTATTCTGCCCACGTGTGTGTTATGCTATATGCCCGTGTGTGGTTGCTGTTTTGCAGTGTATCTACCAGTGCTACACAGTGCGTTATTTTTTCTGGTGCAGCTCACCGCCTCTCAAGTCTAAAAGTTTCTGTGCGCGGTGAATGAGCCCTATTTCTCACCGCTATACACTGGTTAAATTAGTTCTGGCCTTGCTCAGAGTTTCTCAAATCTAAAAGTGTCTGTGTGCAGTGAATTAGGCCTAGATCTCATCGCTTTACACTGGTTCAATTTTTTCTGGCCTTGCTCAGAGTCTCTCAAATCTACCAGTCTCTGTGGGCGGTGATTTAGGCCTAGGTGTCAGCGTTATAGACTGATTAAATATTTTCTGGCCTTGGTCAGAGTCTCTCAAATCTACCAGTCTTTGTGGGCGGTGAATTAGCCCCAGGGATCAGCGGTATCCACTGATTAAATTTTTTCTGGCCCTGCTCGATCCTTTATCCTCCATGATTAAGAATAGGGGTAAGGGTTAGAGATGAGCGAACGTACTCGGATAAGCACTACTCGTCCGAGTAATGTGCTTTATCCGAGTACTGCTGTACTCGTGCTGAAAGATTCGGGGCGCTCCGCTGCTGACAGGTGAGTCGCAGCGAGGAGCGGGGCTGAGCGGGCGGGAGAGAAGGAGAGAAAGATCTCCCCTCCGTTCCTCCCCGCTCTCCCCTGCAGCTCCCCGCTCCGCAGCGCGTCCCGAATCTTTCAGCACGAGTACAGCGGTACTCGGATAAGGCACATTACTCGGATGAGTAGTGCTTATCCGAGTACGTTCGCTCATCTCTAGTAAGGGTCAAGGACGTGGATGTTGGTATCTAAATGAGGGTGTGGGCAGAGGTCGAGGTCCTGGGTGGGGTGAAACAGTGCCTGCTGCTGAGGGATTGGTAGAGCGCTGCATATCTCCACTCAGCTTCATGTCACATTTTTCAGGTCCGCGTGGTAGACCATTATTAAAAGCACAGCAGTGCGATCAGGTGCTGACATGGATAATGGATAATGCCTCCACTACTTTATCCAACACCCAGTCTTCCACGCAGTCCACTCACGCCAGCCCAGGCACTGCACCTCTGAATCCTCAGGCTGCTCCTCCTTCCTCCCAGCCTGCTCACTCCAGGAAAAGGAGAGATTCAGAACAGGCATACTCCCAGGAACTGTTCTTGGGTCCCTGCCCTGAGTCTGAAAAAACGGTTCCACAGCCACGTGAGGAGTTTGTCGTGACCACTGCCGAAAATGTGGAATTTTCACAGACTCGGGGTGATGAGGGTGGGGACTTTGAATTTCTGTCTCAAGAGCTATTTGTGAATGATGAGGATGAAAGACAGTTGTCTGTCAGCGAGGTGGTTGTTAATGCAGTAAGTCTAAGGGAGGAGCAGACTGAGGAGTCAGAGGAAGAGCTGGTGGACGATGAGGTGACTGACTCCACCTGGCTTGCAAAGCCTACTGAAGACAGGGCTTCAGAGGAGGAGACAAGTGCTGCAGCAGAACAGGTTCGAAGAGGTAGTGGGGTGGCCAGGGGTAGAGGCAGAGCCAGAGCGAATAATCCCCCAACTGTTTCCCAAAGCACCACCTCGCGGCAAGCCTCCGTGCAAAGGGCTACATGTTCGAAGGTCTGGAGGTTTTTTATTGAGAGCGCAGACGACCGACGAACAGTGGTGTGCAACCTGTGCTGCACCAAGATCAGCCGGGGAGCCACCAATACTAGCCTGACTACCACCAGCGCGGTGGGATGAAGGCCATTCACCGCCTGCGGGTCACACCACTGCCTCTTCCCCAGTGTCACAACCTGGCACAGAGATGCAATTCCCCTCCCAGAACACAGGCACGAGCGCCTCCTGGCCTACACCCACACCCACACCTCCACAGTCCTCTTCTGCTTCCACCAATGTGTCCCAGCGCAGCGTTTAGCTGTCGCTAACACAATCGTTGGAGCAAAAGCGGAAATATGCGGCCACCCATCGGCATGCACAATCTTTAAACGTGCATATCGCTAAACTAATCAGCCTGGAGATGCTGCCATACAAGCTTTCCACAACATGATGGCAGCGGCGGTCCCACGCTACTTGGTCCCCAGTAGCCACTATTTTTCCTGGTGTGCCGTCCCCGCCCTACACCAGCTTAACGACGGACACGTGGACAAGTGCTGGCGGGCATTTACACTACATCTCCCTGACGGCACATTGGGTGAACTTGGTGGAGGCTGGGACCGAGTCTGAGCCTGGGTCCGCTCACGTGCTACCCACACCGAGGATTGCGGGTCCTACCTCAGTAAAGGTTGCACCGGCGTATTATGCCACCTCCTCCAAACACCCCCCCTCCTCTTGCACCCCTCCACCTCTCTATTACCTTGTGTGAGCATGTCGCTGGCAGTCGGTAGCTCGAGACGCTGTAGCACTGCGGTGGGCAAGCGTCAGCAGGCCGTGCTGAAACTACTCAGCTTGGGAGAGAAGAGGCACACCGCCCAAGAGCTGTTGCAGGGTTTGACAGAGCAGACTGACCAGTGGCTTTCGCTGCTGAACCTCCAACTAGGCATGGTCGTGTGTGATAATGGGAATAACCTGGTGACGGCTCTGCAGCTTGGCAGACTAACACACGTGCCATGCCTGGCCCACGTGTTCAATCTGGTGGTTCAGTGCTTCATGAAAAACTACCGCCATTTGTCTGACCTGCTCACCAAAGTGCATTTCAGGAAGTCCACCACAGATGCTGCTACCCTCAGGACAGCTTCCAGCTGCCAGTGCACCGACTGCTGTGCGACGTGCCCGCGCGCTGGAATTCTACGTTGCACATGTTGGCCAGGCTGTACGAGCAGCATAGAGCCATTAAAGAATACCAGGTGCAACATGGCCGGTGGAGTGGTAGTCAGCCTCCGCAGTTCTTCACAGAGGAGTGGGCATGGATGGCAGACATCTGTCAGGTCCTAGGAAACTTTGAGGAGTCTACACAAATGGTGAGCGGCGACACGGCCATTATCAGCATAGCCATCCCGCTGCTTTGCCTGCTGAGAAGTTCGCTGCTACGCATAAAGGCCGATGCTTTGCAGTTAGAACAGGAGATGGGGATGACAGTATGTCGCTTGATAGCCAGACCACCCTCATGTCTGTTTCTCAGCACGTTTTGGAGGAGAAGGAAGAGGGTGAGGAGGAGGAGGAGGAAGAGGAGGGGGAAGAGACTGCTGCCCACACTGCAGAGGGTACCCATGCTACTTCCCTCACATCTGTTAAGCGTGTATGGGCTGAAGAGGAGGAGGATCATGAAAGTCATCCTCGTAGTGAGGACAGTGATGTGTTGCATACTGGGACTCTGGCACACATGGCTGACTTTATGATAAGCTGCCTTTCCCGTGACCCTCGCGTTAGATGCATTCTGGTCAACCAGAATTGCTGGGTCTTCATCCCTCTTGACCCACGGTATGAGGAGAGCCTTTCCACTCTCATTCCCAAAGAGGAAAGGAGTACGAGAGTGATGCAATACCACAATGCCCTGGTGGAAAAGCTGATACTGAGGTTCCCATCTGACAGCGCTAGCGGTAGAGGACGTACTTCAGTGGGCCAAGTAGCAGGTGGGGTATGGGGATCAGGCAGCCTGTCCAGAGCAAGCAGGGTAACACCCTTCAAGGCCTTTGCCAGTTTTATGGCTCCCCAGCCAGACTGTTTCACCACTCCCCAGTCTAGGCTGAGTCAGACGAAACAGTGTAAAAAGATGGTCAGGGAGTACATTGCTGACCTACCAATGTCCTCCATGATCCCTCTGCTCCATACAACTATTGGGTGTCAAAGCTGGACACGTGGCACGAACTTGCGCTGTACGCCTTGGTGGTGCTGGCCTGCCCTGCCGCTAGTGTCTTTTTAGAGAGCGTGTTTAGTGCTGCTAAAAGGGTCATCACGCATAAGTGTACCCGCCTGTCAACTGACAGCACCGACAGCCTTACACTCATTAAGATGAACACAGGCTGGATTTCCTCAGACTTCTTTTCTCCACCAGTGGAAAGCAGCGGAACATAAAGATTCTTTCAACTGGAACAGGAGAACCATACTTCCTCTGTCACCCCAAAAAAGGGGAGAAGTTGCTTGGTCTATCCCTCTCTGATCTTCCTCCTCCTCCTAAACCAGCATGTCATCACTCTGAACAGCCAATTTTTCAGAGGGCCAAAATGCTCTGTTAAAACTAATTTTTTCTTAGGGCTACCTCCAGGCTCAGTTAGCAAATTAAGCAACTACGAGCTCTAACTTTAAAAAATGTTTCTGGGTTTCACCTGCACCGTGGGTAAACCAATTTTTCAGGGGTACACCTGTACTCTTGGTACACACATTTTTCGGCGCTTCGCTTTTACTCAGAGCAAACAAATTTTTCCGGGATTCGTCCAAACACACAGCAAACTAATTTTTCTGGGCTTCGCCTATACACATAGCAAACCAATTTTTCCGGGCTTTGCCTATACTCTTAGTAAATAAATGTTTGAGGTGTTTGCCAATACTCTTGGTACACCAGTTTTTCAGTTCACCTATACTCTTGGTACACCAATTTTTCCGTGAGTCCACTATACTCTTTGTATAGAAATGTTTCAGGGGTTCGCCTATACTCTTGCTACAGAAAGGTTTCAGGGGTTCGCCTATACTCTTGGTACAAAAATGTTTCAGGAGTTCGCCTATACTCTTGGTACAGAAATGTTTCAGGGGTTCGCATGTACTCTGGCTACAGAAAGGTTTCAGGGGATCACCTATACTCTTGCTCCAGAAAAGTTTCAGGGATTCGCCTATACTATTGCTACAGAAAGGTTTCAGGGGTTCGCCTATACTCTGGCTACAGAAAGGTTTCAGGGGTTCGCCTATACTCTTGCTACAGAAAGGTTTCAGGGGTTCACCTACACTCTGGCTAAAGAAAGGTTTCAGGGGTTCGCTTATACTCTTGCTACAGAAAGATTTCAGGGGTTCACCTATACTCTTGCCACAGAAAGGTTTCAGGGATTCGCCTATACTGTATGTACACAAGGGTTTCCCATAGCGGTGTTCACCAAGCTATCTGACAAATACACAGAATGAATTGTGTGGGTACACAAGGGTTTCCCATAGCGTTGTTCAGCTATCTGACACATACACAGAATGAATTGTATGGGTACACAAGGGTTTCCCATAGGGGTGTCCAGCTATCTGACACATACACAGAATGAATTGTGAGGGTACATAAGGGTTTCCCATAGCATTGTTCAGCTATCTGACACATACACAGAATGAATTGTGTGGGTACACAAGGGTTTCCCATAGGGGTGTCCAGCTATCTGACACATACACAGAATGAATTGTCCTGCCTTGCTCACGCCATTTTCTTCACGGTTCATGCAGTCTTTGGAGTGATCAAAGGAGCCGTAACTGATTTAATGAGACTTTCACAGGGTAACTGTATTGCTGTGGTGACAACTTTGGGAACACCTCCTGCTTAAAAGAAATCTTCCATTTCAGAAAGGGTTGCTGAATTTAGCTGATGCCTGGAAGTACTAGCATCCAAGTCCGTTTTATGCCCGCGTTAGTTCAGGGTGTGGACAGAGGCCAAGGTCCTGGGCGGGGTGCAATTGTTTAGTCACTCTAATTTCCTCATACTTCATGTTGTCAATGGAGCGATCAAAGGAACCGTAACATATTTAATGAAACTTTCACAGAAGTACTAGGATCCAAGTCCGCTTTAAATACCCTGAGTGGTAAACAGTCGGTTTCGTTTGGGTCTGATAGATGCATGCATCCCTGGGGGTCAGCGCTGGTTGTCATGTATTAGCTCTCGTGTTACCACAGTTATCTGAGACACTGGTTTGGACCAATCAAAAGAAGCGTAACTGATTTAATGAGACGTTAAGATCAGTACTAGCATCTGAGTCCGCTTTATGCCCACGATTGTTGAGGGTGTGGGCAGAGGCCAAGGTCCTGGGCAGGTTGCCACTGTGCCAGGTTTGGCCAGTGGAATTTCTTTGTGGTTCATCCAGTCTGTTGAGCGATGAAAGGAACCGTAACTGATGGCACATTGGGTCAAACAGGTGGAAGCTGGGACCGAGTCTGACCCTGGGCCCGCTCACATGCTTCACACACAGAGGATTGCAGGTCCTACCTTGGTCACGGTTTCTCGGGCTTATTATGCCACCACCTCCTCCTCCTTAGTGTCTGGGGATCAGCGCTTTGTATTTGCTCTTGTGTTACCACAGTTATCTGAAACACTGGTTTGGACCAATCAAAAGAAGCATAACTGATTTAATGAGACGTTCACAGCGGTACTAGTATCCAGGTCTGCTTTATGCCCATGTTTGTTGTGCCTAGTTGTGTGCACTAGGCTTTCGCAAGCATTCCGACTGTATAACAGGTCAACTCATTGTATACTGCCTGTTTTTGGATGTCTGCTGATGTATAATGCCTTGGGTGGTAAACAGCCGGATTGGTTTAAGTATGATAAACACATGCATCCCTGGGGGTCAGCGCTGGTCGGCATGTATTATTTCTCGTGTTTCATGTTACCACAGTTATCCGATGTACTGGATTGGAGCGTTCACAGGAAGCGTAACTGATTTAATGAGACTTTCACAGGGTCACTGTATACCTGTGGTAGCTACTTTTGCGACACCTCCTGCTTCAAACCAATCTTTGGTGCTAGTATGCGCTGCTGCATTATGGAGATGTGTAGAAGTACTGGCATCTGAGTCCCCTTTATGCCCACATTTGCGGCTCCTGACAATTTTGTGATGAAGGTGGCACGGGATTAAAATTATGATCGGACGTTAATTTATCAGAAATTCTCATCAGCATTGTGGGCTATCACCCACAATTTTAAAGAGGGTCACTGCCAGGCCCTGCCAACTCTCTGCAGTGTGTGTCTTCGGTTTATCCTCATCCAAGATGCACTTATAAATAGACATGAGGGTGGTGTGGCTATCAAGCGAGCGTGTGGCATGAGGGCAGCTAAACACTGCGCAGGGAAAATTTTGTGTGCGCTGTGGACGCAGGCTTGTGCGGGGGATTGGACAGCAATGCCAGCATGTAACCCAGGGGAAGAGGCAGCGGTGTCACCCGGAGGCGGTGATTGTCCTTCGTTGCACCTGTGGTGCTTAGCTAAGATGTGCCAGCGCATGTGCCTTGCTGCTTATGGTCTGTCCAAAGTAAATTGTTAGGGGAGTGACCGCTAGGCTCTTGCCCACAATTTGGCTTAATATTGCAACCTGGCAGCCTCAGATGCAGCCATGCATGCTGCCCCTGCTGTTCCCTATCCGTTTCTGTGGTGTTTCCATGACTTTTTGATGTTTTTACGTGATTCACACAACCTCCCCTATGCAGAGCATTGGTCACCTTGAAAAATGCTCGAGTCTTCCATTGACTTCAATGGGGTTCGTCACTCGAAACGAGCTCTCGAGCATTACGAAAAGTTCGACTCGAGTAACGAGCACCCAAGCATTTTGGTGCTCGCTCATCTCTACTAAGGACCTTTATAGACGAGCTGATTTTGTTGTATGAATGAGCGAATTATGTCATCGTTAGCTCGTTCGCTCGTGCAGACGGTTTAGACAGGCAAATACGTTGTTGGCTTGTTCAAGCAAGAAATCGGTCAAAGATGTTCAGTTTTTCACATTTGCTGTACTAATGAATGTGAAGGATTGAACGATTGCTGTTTAATGAACAATAAGTGAATGATCCAATGATGATTTTTATGCCTGCATAATAAGGACAAAGAGCAAAAAGTGAGCAATTATCGTTCGGTGCTGGCTCGCATTTAAACTGAATGATTAGTGTTCACTTTCTCTCATTTGAATGTTTTATTGAAAGATAATCATCTAAAAGCAACCTAAGAGAGGTATAAAGGAGGCAAACATAACAGGAAGGGAGGCGCCCTAACATACAGTATACACTAAATCCAATCCTGTAGCGGTTCCTCGCCTCTTATATGGTCCATCCATATCTTTAGCTCAGATCTGATTATGCATACGAACAGCTAAAGGTTTCTCACTTGTGGCTATTTGGGGTTTCCACATGAAAATCACTGATTCAAAAGTATCATAAATAGAGATGAGCGAACATGTCCGTTACGGACACATCCGCACCCGGACACCGGCTTTGCCGAACACTGCAGTGTTCGCGCGTAAAGGTCCGGGTGCCGCCGGGGGGCGGGGAGATGCGCGGCGGCGCGGGCGGCAGTAGCGGGGAACAGGGGGGAGCCCTCTCTCTCTCCCTCTCCCCCCCACTCCCCGCCGCACCCCCCCCGCGCTGCCACGGCGGCCCCCGAACTTTTTCGCCCGAACACTGAAGTGTTCGCAAAGTTCGGTGTTCGGGCGAAAAAGGGGCGGGGCCGAACGTGTTCGCTCATCTCTAATCATAAACCAAATTCACTTTTTAATAACCCACAAAAGGAGCAAAAGAATGGGTAGAAAAGAGAATTACTATTTAATTACTGAATTATATCATGTTCATCAAAAATTATTTTAGTTGTACATATTTCTTTGCTATTTATATAAAAATGTGCATTACAGGCATAGTAAAATGCCAGGATATATTTGTCATAAAAAAATCACAATCATCATAAAACATAACTGGACTTCTGCTTTATTTTTAGCATTGAGAGATTAAGTCTAGTATTGGCCATAGTTACAGTATGACCATGGACTCTTGCTGATTGCTCCGTACACTTTTTATGTTCTTGATTTGGTTGTCATAGCTACAACTTCTACAAGTGTAAAATGTACTTGTAAATCACAACATTTCTACAACTAATGAATAACCTGGACAATCCTAGACATAAACTGGCATAATACAGTGTTCTCCCGGTCATGTAGCAGGATAAAAGGTATTATGGAGAATAATTAAATAGTGATCAATTATATGTGAATGCTGTTCTTGTGTTACGTCTGCTGGGCACACCTCATCCTAAGCATGGACACAAGGATGGTGACTTGATATTCTACCCAAACGTACACTGGAAAACCAAAGGGAAGAACTGCGTACTATCACAAAGTAACACAAAGACTGAAAAACACTCACTAGCATTCCTGCACACATAGCCAGATAGAATAACTATAGACTGTATGAGGTATTAGCTTGTGGATTGGCCATGAGCCACTTAAGCCCGTGAGCGCACATCTAGGGTCCTCGTTGGCTTGTGGATCTCTACTCTAACGAGACAACTAACCCCAGGAAACCTGCCTGCAAGCAGGGCGATCGTCCCAATAGGGACGGCCTCACAGTGGAACCTAAGAACCTAAATAGCCCAAAGATGGTAAATTATCTGAAGCATAACAGGATACAGTTCACACTAACATAACAGGGATTGCATGCAACACAGAACAGAGCTGTTTATACCCCCTGCCTGACCACCTGCACATACCCAACAGAACACATCACTGTTCACACATATATCAGGCCACCTGCACAGGCACACACACACACACCACACATAATGCAAGAAAGCAAAACCCTAGTTTGTTGGGAAACCCACTCAGAACTCTCTTGCATACAAATAGCTAACACAAGTGTCCTCACACCAATAGGAAAGAGTCAGACACCAAACTGACATAAAGGGAACCATGTCAGGCAACAAACAAGACATCAGATGTCTGGAGGCCACACCTGTCAAAGGGAAAGGGAGAGGGGGGTCTGCATAAGATGAAGACAGGGACTACAGGTGTCCAGACCGTCCTCAGGGAAGGTGAGAGAAATACTTCAAAGTAAACAAGCATAAAATAAAACTCTGAGTGGGACTTAGACAAAATGAATAAATTGACCAGCGGAGCTGGTATTTATGTGCAGCAGACCAGTGGGGATTGGCTGGCTGGAGAACTCCACACCTAGCTAGCTCAATCATCCTACACCTGTGAAGCTGTGCTGTTGGAAATCCATATAGAACAACAGATCTAAGCAGCACAACCTGACATCCTGATTCCAATCACCTTAAAAGACACTTGTTATATTGAAGGTGTTGTTGGTTATACAACAGGATGAGCTGCACAGACTTATATATGGTTTTGCAGTAAAGGTTCAGTAAAACTTTTAATTTATTGATTGAAATATCTGCTGTCTCTAGACTTATGGTTCCAGTGGGTGGTTCTAATCAGTGATTGACAGCTATCTCTGTATGTATGGTCATAAGAGGAGGACTGTGAATCAATGGAGATCACCCATTGGATTCATAAGCCCAAAGACAGCAGAGATTCAAGTTAATAAATTATGAATTATACTATACCTTTCCTACAAACTACAGTACTGTGCAAAAGTTTTAGGAAGCTGTGGAAAAAATGCTGCAAAGTAAGAATGCTTTCAGAAATAAAAGTGTTAATAGGGTAATTTTGTCAATTAACAAAATGCAAAGAAAATGAACAAAAAACATCTAAATTAAATGAATATTATCATATACGTGATATATATGAACTTTATACACGTTGAACTTTTGTTTTTAGAGTTATTGCACATCTTTTTCTGATTAAATCACACTGTCACCAACTAATATAAATATTTTAGCATTTTGTTAATTAAAAACACACTTTGAAGCAAACATACATGAAGATATTAAAGTATATGAAGTTTTCAGCGGTGTTTTGACAGTGTGAAAGTTGTCTACTGTCAGAAAATATATGGTTATGGGGGTTTAGTGTGATTTTTTTTTTAATTTTGTAATTTAGGAATTATCTGTACATGTCAAAAGTGTGAAAATTGTCCTGACTACTGAAGGTACGAAATGTCCAAAAAACCTTTTTAAGAGAAGGGTTAAAAGTGCACCTATCCTTTCGAATGACTTTCCAGAATAAACTACCATGTACATGAGCAACAACACTATATCTGGCTGTTATATTACTTGTATCCTGGATTTTTCTTTGCTTGCCCCTCTGTATGGTGTATAGTGTATGTCTGATTCTCTATTCTCTCAGAACTGGTTGGAGGAGACTAGCTGCTGGGCTGTGTTCTATAGGTTATACACAGAGAACTGTAGAAACTCCTCCCTAAATGTCTGTAACACAAACAGACATGAAATCATGTTATAGTGTGGTGTGCAGCAAGAGTGAGCAGTGGACACGTGATTTCTGTAACTAAAACACAATAAGTGTTTTTGTGAGTCTCACTCTTTCTCCTACTCTTCTCTGTTGTGTTCTGCTCTATACATTTTAATGATCATGATGCCTCAACCCCGTCCTCCATTGCTTTTCTAACATCTCCACATCTCTTGTCAATCATTACTCAACAATAGATAGCAGGCTAGGAGGAAGTGAGACAGCACTTTAGGACTCACTCACATGGGCATATGTGGCCCACTTTTTTTCACGCACATAATAGGCATGTAAAAAAAATGCAGGTGTGAGTGGCCCAGTAGATATCAATGTGCTTTTGCCACTGTGTATTACACGCGTGAAAAAAACGCCTAAGTGGGCCACATATGCTACATAGAAGCACAAGTTGTTTGAAAAGTTAGTGACCCTTTAGATGTAAACTACAATTTTATGTATTATGGTAATGGTGGAAGTGATCCATTAAAGGGGTTGTCCCGCGCCAAAAGGGTTTTTTTTTTTTTTTCAATAGGCCCCCCGTTCGGCGCGAGACAAACCCAGTGCATGGGTTAAAAAAAAAAAACGTTTAGTACTTACCCGAATCCCCGCGCTGCGGCGACTTCTTCCTTACCTTAGCAAGATGGCTGCGGGGATCTTCACCCACGATGCACCGCGGGTCTTCTCCCATGGTGCACCGTGGGCTCTGTGCGGTCCATTGCCGATTCCAGCCTCCTGATTGGCTGGAATCGGCACACGTGACAGGGCGGAGCTACGAGGACCAGCTCTCCGGCACGAGCGGCCCCATTCACCAGGGAGAAGACCGGACTGCGCAAGTGCGTCTAATCGGGCGATTAGACGCTGAAATTAGACGGCACCATGGAGACGAGGACGCTAGCAACGGAACAGGTACGTGAATAACTTCTGTATGGCTCATAATTAATGCACGATGTATATTACAAAGTGCATTAATATGGCCATACAGAAGTGTATAACCCCCCTTGCTTTCGGGGGACAACCCCTTTAACTAAAATGGACTTTTTACTGAAGAGTTTTGTATTCCACAGTATTCGTATATTTGATGGAAAAGATGTGGCATTGCTTTTATAATGAGACGGAAATGCTGAAGAAAGGCATTGACAATTTTAAAGTGCCATCAAGCTATAGCTTACCGTACTCTACAATGATTGCAAGAGAAGAGAATCATATTAAATAAAATCATTATATTTCACTTTAGAATTTACTTTTCATCATCAAACTTCCATTACAAAACTTTTCAAATGTATTTCAGAAACTTCATACAAGAACAAATGCTCTCCAGCAGATTAACAAATCATGATCAATATTCTTTGCATACTTACTTTGGGAAGTGCTGCATTACAGGGGTCATCCAGAGAACATTTTAATGTATATTTTAAATTATGCCTACTAAGTTGTAGAACTTCTAATTAGATTCCATTAGCATTTCTTAAGGACGTTGCCTTAGTGATAGAGATGTTTTATCTAAGTTTCAGTAGCTCAGGAATGAGTTTCTTGATATCTTTCAAATCACTGCTTCATTGCTACAAATTCAGCAAAGTCTAACATGACTGTGATAACTTCCTACAACACTTCTCTTAAAGGAATTTTCTTGGCTTATCTTATAGATAACCTATCCTCAGGCCATTAATAGTTGATCAGCTGGGGTCTGCCACTTGGGCCCCTGACTGATCAGCCGTACTATTGTATCTTGTCACCACCGGAAGTAGGGGTGGAGACAAGATTCAGGCTTCTTGATAGGCCAGTGATGCCCCCAGGAACTGATTGGTTGATGCAGTTGCTGACTGTCTCTGAACCTTCCCTGGTATTTGGGTGTCTGTGCCGACCCTGCTATCCTGACCTTGAGGCAGGAGATCCCCTGCTGTTCTGCTTGCTCCCGACCACAGTGTCAGTGTTGCCACTACCCCTGCTCTCAGAGCTGCTGTCAGAACTCTCTGTGCTGCCTGTTGCTGCTGTCAGTGTTGCCGCCGATGTCAGTACACTCCCTGCTTCACTGTCAGTGGCAGTGACTGTATCGTGGAGGGACAGATCGCGGAGGGCTTGAGGATGAAAGCGGTGAGCAGGGGTGCAAGCACGGCGACAGAGCAGGGAGGAGAATGACAGGGCTGCCAGCCTACAGCGCTGGGATGCAGCCGCTGATGACTACTCCGCTTCCCTGCCTCCTCTCCCTTCAGCAGCTGGCACCGATGCCGCTGCTCAGAGGCAGATGGGGAGCAGAGTAGCCCTTAGTGGCTGCATCTTGGCGCTACAGCTCAGGGGAGGACAGTGTGGCCCCAGAGGCTGCACTGGGGTCATCTCAGTGCTACAGCATGGGGGAGGACAGTATTGGCAGCGGCAGGTAGGTGTATCTTCCAGAACAAGTATCTTCCCAGCTGGCCAACAATACAGCCAATCAGGAGCTAGGGGTGTGACAGGGGCGTTCCTCCATGTAAGGGCTGTCAAACCCCTAGCTTCCAGTGGTGACAAGATACAATAATACCCTGATCAGCTGTTCTGGTGCCCACTGTCTATGGCTTTTTATACTTCAAACACCATTTTAGGATTTGAACACTAACCTTAAAGGCTATGAACACCTTTGAGGGGCAAACTTTTTTTCACTTAAATGCATGTATTTTGGGCTGACAATCATTTTTACAATGGTGCTTATTTAAAAAGTGTGCACCGTTTGTCTTCTGCAGTGACAAGGATTTCATATAAACTAAGGTTTTCAAACAATAACTATATATTCATTATTATTATTACTCTCTCTCAGCTCACCTAAATGTGGCAACTATGCTGCCTCCTTCAGCTAACTAGTTAAGTGTTTAGTCAGACGGATCGTCGCATGGCTCAGGTTTTATCCCCCAGCAACAAAGCCAATCACTGATCTAATTTTTCAAGGCAGATCTGAAATTTAAAGAACTTAAAGGGGTTGTCCCGAGGCAGCAAGTGGGTCTATACACTTCTGTATGGCCATATTAATGCACTTTGTAATGTACATTGTGCATTAATTATGAGCCATACAGAAGTTATAAAAAGTTTTATACTTACCTGCTCCGTTGCTGGCGTCCTCGTCTCCATGGTGCCGACTAATTTTCGCCCTCCGATGGCCAAATTAGCCGCGCTTGCGCAGTCCGGGTCTTCTTCTTTTCTGAATGGGGCTCCGTGTAGCTCCGTGTAGCTCCGCCCCGTCACGTGCCGATTCCAGCCAATCAGGAGGCTGGAATCGGCAATGGACCGCACAGAAGCCCTGCGGTCCATGAAGACAGAGGATCCCGGCGGCCATCTTCAGCAGGTGAGTATGAAGACGCCGGACCGCCGGGATTCAGGTAAGCGCTGTGCGGGTGGTTTTTTTAACCCCTGCATCGGGGTTGTCTCGCGCCGAACGGGGGGGGGGGGTTTAAAAAAAAAAAAACCCGTTTCGGCGCGGGACAACCCCTTTAAGTACTTAACTACAACTATAATATTTCTCACAAATTAGGCCTTATGTCCAACGATCAGGATGAGTCCTACCAAGGCATAATGTAAAACATTACAAAACGCATAAATTGCATAAAACTGAAGTGGGAATGGAGCTTCCAACCATAGTATGAATTAAACTTACTGATCAAGCACACTTTTTTACATACCTGTGAGGACCCCCCCCCCCACCTTCTTGTGCA
The DNA here is from genome assembly GCF_035609145.1 of Eleutherodactylus coqui. NCBI lineage: Eukaryota > Metazoa > Chordata > Amphibia > Anura > Eleutherodactylidae > Eleutherodactylus > Eleutherodactylus coqui. The sequence goes on along the minus strand of NC_089843.1, from coordinate 144,570,408 downwards.
GTGCACAGCAGATTGATTAACCCCTTAAGGACCAGGATGTTTTGTACCTTAACCCCTAAGTGACCAAGCCTGCTTGCACCTTAATGACCAGGATAATCACCGTAAAGGTTTTGTATATTAAAGTGATTCTGACAGCGTTTTTTCGCCACATGCTTTACTTCATTCAGGTGGAAAAAATAGACCGATAGAATTTGTGTATTTTTATTAAAAGCTCCAAAATTGGGAAAATTTTGAAAAAAATCATCATTTTTTCACATTTCCAACTGCAATATCAAATATGTGCAAACATAATATAGAAATTTTTGATAAGATATATATTTCCATCTGTTTACTTTATTCTTGGTGCATATTAGGAAAACTTTCGGGTTTTTTTTTTAACCATTTAGGAGATGTACAAATTTAACATTACTTATAAACATTTTGAGGAAAACTTTATTTTTCTACACCAAGCCAAGCTCATAGGTGTCCGAATGATAGATCCCCCCAAAAATGACACCATTTTAAAACATTTTAATGTATTCACTGAGGGGTGTCATGAATATTTTGACCCCACAGTTTCTTTTCAGGAATTAATGCAATTTAGAAAACAAAAAATTAAATTTCCTATTTTTGCAAATACGTAATTTTAAGCACAGGATTTTTGCTATAGTGCACATGAAAATGAGGATTTGCACCCCAAAATTGATACCCCTATTTGTCCGGTGTTCAAAAAAAAATAAAAAATAAATAAATATATATATATGTTCAGAAGATTCTGGCCCTAATCCTTTGTCCGTATATATAACGGGGCCAAACCGAAAGGAGCAGCCGGTGGCTTTCAGATCAGACATTTTGCTTAAAGGGGTTTTGTCATTAAAAAAAATGATCTAAACTTACCTATCCCTTCCCTGTCTGTCTCCTTATCACATCTTCTCCTGGTTGAAATTCTCCAGTGCCCCAGGTCAGCTCACTGCAGGCTGAGCCCAGCTTGTTATGAGGGCTGCTTATCACAAACTCCTTCCAGCTGGGTCAGTGAAGGTCACATCCCTGTGCTGTAGCTTCACTGCCTAGGAAGGAATTGTAATCTATTTCAGAGACAGCTTGCATGAGCAATCTCTGAAGAAGATAGACGGTCCTCCTGCTGGCCTGTGAGCTGTGATGTAACATTGGAAGACTGTCAACCAAATGTACGTAACCTCACAGGAAAGAGAAGAATCAGGCAGCTGGAGCTGAAGTGACCCCCTGGACTGCAGGAGACAGGAGAAGATGGGTGAGGTGAAGATCTGGTAAGTAGACTGATGGGGGAGAAATAGATAAGTATAGCATTTTTCTTTTTTAGTGACAGAACCCCTTTAAAGGTGTTTTAGGCCCCATTGCACACTTGTAGACCCCTTGAGTGACCGAAATGACAGAGGACCCCACAAATTACGTCATTTTGGAAACTAGACCTTTTATTGCATTCCTCTAGGGGTGTACTACGTGATCACGTGACTGGGAACAGTGTACCGTCACACCCCGTGAAATCTCTAGGCTCTTGGCTACATTTAGTAGCCAGGTGCGGGGAGATTTTAAATTATCCCGCCAATCTGCGGCTTTTGCGCCTGCATCCGGCATTTTGGCGACGGGCGCGTGCACAGAAGCCAGGGTAAAGTTTGCGGATAAATCCGGGGGTCTTAGATACCTTTAAAAAAAAAAGAAGTTTGTTTCATATGAGGGGAGATGAAACAAACTTCTTTTTTTTTTCACTTTTTTAACTTTTTAAAACTTTTACATGATCGCTGTCATCCATTGGATCCATGTTACCGGGAATCACATACAGAAGCTCCCAGTGACAGCTCCCTGCTAGTTAGAGTATTTTCCTGTGCGCATGCACAGATGCTGGCGGCAGGTCCGGGGAGCACAAAGAAGATGCCGAACATCGCGAAGGATGGTGGATGAGTATTCTGAGCTCCCCTTATGGATCCGATCCATAAGGGGAGCTGAAACTTTGACTTTTTTAACTTTTCATTGACTTTAATGTGATTGCTGGTTTCCGGTGATCGCCTGACTGGGAGTGGTATCCTGTGGTAAACAGAAGCATGGAGCTGTCACATCCAGAGCCTGCAGTGGTGTCATTCCCAGAGGAAGTATGTTTTTATGTCCTCTGGAAGTAAAGCCCAGCAGGCCAGGATGTAAAAGGGCAATGGGCTGGTCACTAAGGGGTTAAAGACCAGACACTTTTTAGGGATTTTACCCATGTGGTGGTTTAACTGCCCTATTTTTTTTTCCTTTAGCTACCAAAATTATTTTTACTGTGTTTTTTTTCTAAGACTAAGGCCGCCTGCAGACGAGCGGGTCGGATCCGGCAGCGAGAAATCTCGCCGCGCGATCCGACCCCAGAGCCTGCAGGGGCGAGCACGTACTCACCCGCGCCTGGCGGCCCCGGCTCTTTGATGTGCCGGCTGCCGCGCAGCCGGCGCATGCGCAGACCGGAGCCGGCGGCCAGGTGAGTGCGTGCTCCGCACAAAATTAGAACATGCCGCGGTTTGTTTGCCGCGCGAGATTTCGCGCGGCCAAACCGCGGCCTTCTGCATAGGAGTGCGTATTGTAATGCACTCCTATGCAGACTTTCAGCGGCGGAAATCCCGCGGGAAATCCCGCGGCGGGATTTCCGCTCGTCTGCAGGCGGCCATAGGGTGCCTGCACACGAGCAGAATTTCAAGCGCGTGATTTTAGGCACATAATCCGCCCCAGACCGCAGCCAATATACTCCTATGAGGATCCGCAGTTGTCCCCAGATGGACGGATGTGTATCGCGTTTTTTCACGCGAGTGAAAAAATCTGCGACCTGTTCTAATTTTGGTCGGATCATGCGCGTGAAGCCTCCAATACAAGTGAATGGGTGCGTTTTTTCACGCAGTACATCCGGAGTGCAGCTGCAGATGGAGTCACTGGTTGCTATGACTAAAGGAAGTAGGCATGGTAGGAGGCGTCCCAACACACAGCACAGAGCTTCACAGGCACATTTCAACTGCAGATCTGTCCTTTCAGTCCCCTCATCTACCAGAGAGCAGCCAGCAGACACCAGCCAGGGTGCACCCAGTACCTCCTTTTTTTCCTGGGGGGCTCTTCCTCCTCCGTTACCGCAGTACGTCCGAAAAAAGTTACATGGATCAACCATGCCCACAAAGACATCTGTTCACCGGGTGAAAGCATGTTGCCAGAATAATTTAACGGCGCTCGCACAAGCAAGAGGGACAAAACGGAGTCTGGGTGTTGGTTTTTAAGCTGTTTTCCAGGGAATGGGCAGTTCTCTAGGGGTTGGGTTTACAATAAGGGTGTCTTCCGGATTTTTCTGCGCGTTTTTTTCCGCAACACATCCACGTATATCCGCGCGTGATTTTTCACGCATCCGCACCTATCCACAAGCACATTTAGGTACCATACGGGCGTGAAAATCCGCGAGTGGAATCCGGAACGCTCGTGTGCAGGCGGCCTTATAGGGCTATTTTTTAAATATCTTTGTCGCTGACTTTTTCTACTGTTTTTTTTGTTTTATTGGGGGTAAAAAGCTAAAAAAAATTGTTTGTTTTTTTTAACATTGAGGGTTCAGTCAGATGAGCGTTTTTTTTACAATGTATAGGTCTATGAAAACGAAACAGAAACGCAAGTATAAAAAACACATTGGCTGAGCAATGAATGGCTAAGCACTGCCTCTAATTGGTCACAGCACTCAGCCAATCAGAGACAGCGCATTCAGGAGGCAGGAATTTTTAAATTCCTGGCCAGAAAAACATGAAAAGAAGAATGCCCTGGATCTGTGGAGAAGACTGCACTTCTAGCTGATGTATTTTTTTTCCCCTGCATATAGGGCTTATTTAAGGGCTTTGACAGTAGGATTTCCTACTGTCAAAGTTGCATTGATTCACTCAAAAACTGCCTTTTTGTGTGAATCGAAAAACAATGTCCTATTTTTTCCCAAAGTGAATTTTATTTGCTTGTAAAAAATGGTCATGTGACCACTTTCATTGGAAAACATTGGTTTTAATAGAGATAGGGTTTTTTTCGCATCTATAGATGTGGGGAAAAAAACGCTTGTCTGACAGCCCTTATAGTTATTTTTTTTTAATTAGTATATTTATGCTAAAATAAGGCATGGTAATGAGTTCCTCATTTTGTTTCGGACGTTTTGATATATAATATTTATGGTTTTGGATTACAGGGCGCATACAGCAACGGTTTTGGTTGGCGTCCGCTTTAGATTGTTTTCCTTTTTATGTATATATTTTTATTTTATTCTATAATTTTGTTTTACTTATTTATGTAATTATTTTTTTTACTATCCATGTTCCTCATGATGTCATATAAGATATCTGGGGGACATTCACATGTTTTTTGTTTTATTTGACACTTTTCCACTGTAGCTGCGGCATCCATAGGAGCTCCAGGTACAAGGGAAAACACCCCCCTGTAGTGACATCAGTCACTGGCAGAACTGATCAGGGTCTGCGAGGACCCTGCAGCTCTGCTATATCAGAGGATACCGGCATTCATGTGATCGCTGTCTCGCATAGTGGAAGAAACACTCCCACTTTCACTTCTTAGTACATAGCACTCATTGAGAGTTATGTACTTGGGAAAGGATAGAATAGAAGTGGTCAAAATCCACTTCTCCTCCGGGTTCTTAGCTGTGACTAACAGCTGAGAAACCGACTTAATCATGCTTGATTTCAGAAGCAGGGACTTCGATTCTATGCAGTATTTTTACTATCGGATTAAAGCCACGACCAAGCACCATATATTTACTGCCCTTGGTCCTTAACATGTTAATAGGGCACTGGTAATCTTGAATAAGGTAAAAACAACACTACTTTTAATAGAGGACATACCATATGTTTATTTCTACAGCTGCTCATGGGCCTATCAGGCAAGTAAATAATGGCATTCACCATTATGCACACTAGTAAGGGAATCTATTTAGCGCTATTAATGACCCTGCTGTTGTCAGATGTACAGATGGAAAGCAAGGAGCCCCTGTACTTTTTTTCCCCTGTTGTCAGAAGAGCTCCTGGCTCACATGCTGAATGAACATATATACCCTTATAGGCACAATGGATGCAAACATAATGTCATTCCATATAAAAGGGGACTTGATGTCTTTCTGGAGAAGAAGGATATTACAGGATATAAATATTAGGTTAAGTGTCAATCCTGGTATATAGGCAGGTAGGAACTATTAGGGGTTGATCCAGGGAACAGTCTGATTGCCATTAGGGAGTCGGGAAGCCCCCAAAAGGGCTGATTGGCTTCTGGCCTTGGGGTTTTTTGCCTTCCTCTGGATCAACACAGTAGGATAGACAGGCTGGACTAGATGGACATTGTCTTCATTCGGCCTTACATACTATGTTACTATGTTACTATGTATACAGAAGTATAGTTTTTTTCACCACTTCAAACACAAACAATAGTGATGAGCGAGTATACTCGCTAAGGCTAACTACTCGAGCGAGTAGTGCCTTAGCCGAGTATCCTCCCGCTCATCTCTAAAGATTTGGGGGGCGGGGAGCAGCGGGGAGGAACAGAGGGGAGATCTTCCCCCTGTGACATTCAAGCCCTATACCACCCCCCTGCTGTGAGTGGCTGGGAAGATCAGGTGTCACCCGAACATAAAAGTCGGCCCCTCCCGCGGTTCGCCTCAGATGCCATGTGAGTTAGATGAGGGACAGTGCTGTTTGTACCGGAGCTGCTGTAGGGAAAGAATTGGTAGTTAGTGTAGGCTTCAAGACCCCCCAAAGGTCCTTATTAGGGCCACTGATAGCTGTGTGTTGGCTGCTGTTAGCAGTGGCAATTTTTTTTCTTCTCAAAATCGGCTCTGCAGAGCGTTGCACCTGGCATTAGGGACAGAAGTGCTGCATAGGCAGGGAGAGTGTTAGGAGTGAGTGTAGCCTTCAAGAACCTCAACGGTCCTTTCTAGGGCCATATTTATCCGTGTGCAGTACTGTCCAGGCTGCTGTTAGCTGTGCTGCATTTTTTTTTGCTTCTCAAAATCGCCTCTGCAGAGCATTGCACCCTCCATTGATACTGCAGGGAAAGAATTGTATAGGCAGGACCACAACACATTTGCTTTCCTTAATTGGGAAAAAAAATACCTGCTCTGCCACAGTTAATAACTCTGCTACCCTCACGTTCTGTGACACATTAGCAGGAAAACAGCACAGTTATTAAACTTCTCATGTTCATAGAATATACGCAGTGCTGCCTTTTGGTGCAAAAAAACGGAAAATAATTCTATTTGTCCTGCCTCTGTCCGTCCTAAGGGCGGTGGACACGTGTCGGCTGCGTGTGCAACCTGTAAAAATCAGACGCACCCAGCTACGTTTTACTCCTGGCTTCGCCATTTGCTTTCCTTAATTGGGAAAAAAAATACCTGCTCTGCCACAGTTAATAACTCTGCTACCCTCAGGTTCTGTGACACATTAGCAGGAAAACAGCACAGTTATTAAACTTAGATTATACATTCACTAGAGGCAGTGGGGCCTTTCGTTTTCAAAAAAGGGAAAAAATTATATTTGGCCTGCAGTCTTGCGCCAATTTATTAGCTGCCTGTGAAATCAAATCACTGGTAATACAGCATGCTGAGGGGTAGGGGTAGGCCTAGAGGACGTGGACGCGGCCGAGGACGCGGAGGGCCAAGTCAGGGTGTGGGCACAGGCCGAGCTCCTGATCCAGGTGTGTCGCAGCCGACTGCTGCGCGATTAGGAGAGAGGCACGTTTCTGGTGTCCCCACATTCATCGCCCAATTAATGGGTCCACGCGGGAGACGGTTATTAGAAAATGAGCAGTGTGAGCAGGTCCTGTCCTGGATGGCAGAAAGTGCTTCGAGCAACCTATCGTCTACCCGCAGTTCTGCGCCGTCCACTGCTGCAAATCCGAATCCTCTGTCTGCTGCTCCTCCTTCCTCCCAGCCTCCTCACTCCACTACAATGACACCTGCTCAGGAGCGGGAACACTCCCAGGAACTGTTCTCGGGCCCCTGCTTAGATTGGGCAGCAGCGGTTCCTCTCCCACCAGAGGAGTTTATCGTCACTGATGCCCAACCATTCGAAAGTTCCCGGGGTCCGGGGGAAGAGGCTGGGGACTTCCGCCAACTGTCTCAACAACTTTCTGTGGGTGAGGAGGACGATGACGATCAGACACAGTTGTCTTGCAGTGAGGTAGTAGTAAGGGCAGTAAGTCCGAGGGAGCAGCGCACAGAGGATTCGGAGGAAGAGCAGCAGGACGATGAGGTGACTGACCCCACCTGGTGTGCAACGCTTACTCAGGAGGACAGGTCTTCAGAGGGGGAGTCAAGGGCATCAGCAGGGCAGGTTGCAAGAGGCAGTGCGGTGGCCAGGGGTAGAGGCAGGGCCAGACCGAATAATCCACCAAGTGTTTCCCAAAGCGCCCCCTCGCGCCATGCCACCCTGCAGAGGCCGAGGTGCTCTAAGGTCTGGCAGTTTTTCACAGAGACGCCTGACGACCGACGAACAGTGGTGTGCAACCTTTGTCGCGCAAAGCTCAGCCGGGGAGCCAACACCAACAGCCTCACCACCACCACCATGCGCAGACATATGATGGCCAAGCACCCCGCAAGGTGGGACGAAGGCCGTTCAGCGCCTCCGGTTTGCACCCCTGCCTCTCCCCCTGTGCCCCAACCTGCCACTGAGATGCAACCCCCCCCTCAGGACACAGGCACTACCGTCTCCTGGCCTGCACCCACACCCTCACCTCCGCTGTCCTCGGCCCCATCCAGCAGTGTAGTTCAGCGCACCGTCCAGCCGTCGCTTGCGCAACTGTTGGAGCGCAAGCGCAAGTACGCCGCCACGCACCCGCACGCTCAAACGTTAACCGTCCGCATAGCAAAATTCATCAGCCTTGAGATGCTGCCGTATAGGGTTGTGGAAACGGAGTCCTTCAAAAGAATCATGGAGGCGGCGGCCCCGCGCTACTCAGTTCCCAGTCGCCACTACTTTTCCCGATGTGCCGTCCCAGCCCTGCACGACCACGTCTCCCGCAACATTGTACGCGCCCTCACCAACGCGGTTACTGCCACGGTCCACTTAACTACGGACACGTGGACAAGCACAGGCGGGCAGGGCCACTACATATCCCTGACGGCACATTGGGTGAATTTAGTGGAGGCTGGGACAGAGTCAGAGCCTGGGACCGCTCATGTCCTACCCACCCCCAGAATTGCGGGCCCCAGCTCGGTGGTGGTATCTGCGGAGGTGTATGCTTCCTCCACTAAAGCACCCTCCTCCTCCTCCTCCTCCTCCTCTGTCTCGCAATCAAGATGTGTTAGCAGCAGCATGTCGCCAGCAGTCGGTGTCGCGCGGTGTGGCAGCACAGCGGTGGGCAAGCGTCAGCAGGCCGTGCTGAAACTAGTCAGCTTAGGCGATAAGAGGCACACGGCCCACGAACTGCTGCAGGGTCTGACAGAGCAGACCGACCGCTGGCTTGCGCCGCTGAGCCTCCAACCGGGCATGGTCGTGTGTGACAACGGCCGTAACCTGGTGGCGGCTCTGCAGCTCGGCAGCCTCACGCACGTGCCATGCCTGGCCCACGTCTTTAATTTGGTGGTTCAGCGCTTTCTGAAAAGCTACCCACGCTTGTCAGACCTGCTCGTAAAGGCGCGCCGGCTCTGCGCACATTTCCGCAAGTCCCACACGGACGCTGCCACCCTGCGCACCCTGCAACATCACTTTAAGCTGCCAGTGCACCGACTGCTGTGCGACGTGCCCACACGGTGGAACTCTACGCTCCACATGTTGGCCAGGCTCTATGAACAACGTAGAGCTATAGTCGAATACCAACTCCAACATGGGCGGCGCAGTGGGAGTCAGCCTCCTCAATTCCTTTCAGAAGAGTGGGCCTGGTTGGCAGACATCTGCCATGTCCTTGGTAATTTTGAGGAGTCTACCCAGGTGGTGAGCGGCGATGCTACAATCATTAGCGTCACCATTCCTCTGCTATGCATCTTGAGAAATTCCCTGCAAACCATAAAGGCAGCTGCTTTGCGCTCGGAAACGGGGGCGGGGGAAGACAGTATGCCGCTGGATAGTCAGGGCACCCTCCTGTCTATTTCTCAGCGCGTACAGGAGGAGGAGGAGCAGCATGAGGAGGATGAGGAGGAGGGGGAAGAGACAGCTTGGGCCGCTGCTGACGGTACACCGGCTGATTGCCTGTCATCCTTTCAGCGTGTATGGCCTGAGGAGGAGGAGGAGGAGGAGGAGGAGGATCCTGAAAGTGATCTTCCTAGTGAAGACAGCCATGTGTTGCGTACAGGTACCCTGGCACACATGGCTGACTTCATGTTAGGATGCCTTTCTCGTGACCCTCGCGTTGCACGCATTCTGGCCACGACGGATTACTGGGTGTACACACTGCTCGATCCACGGTATAAGGATAACCTGCCCACTCTGATTCCCGAAGAGGAAAGGGGTTCGAGAGTGTTGCTATACCACAGGACCCTTGCGGACAAGCTGATGGTAAAATTCCCAGCCGACAGCGCTAGTGGCAGAAGGCGCAGTACCGAGGGCAAGGTAGCAGGGGATGTGCGTAGATCGAGCAGCATGTACATCCCAGGCAGTGCAACAGTCTTTAAGGGCCTGGCCAGCTTTATGGCTCCCCACCAAGACTGTGTCACCGCTCCCCAGTCACGGCTGAGTCGGCGGGAGCACTGTAAAAGGATGGTGAGGGAGTACGTAGCAGATCGCACGACCATCCTTGGTGACGCCTCTGCCCCCTACAACTACTGGGTGTCGAAGCTGGACACGTGGCCTGAACTAGCGCTGTATGCCCTGGAGGTGCTTGCTTGTCCTGCGGCTAGCGTCTTGTCGGAGAGGGTGTTTAGTGCGGCTGGGGGAATCATCACAGATAAGCGTAGCCGCTTGTCAACCGACAGTGCCGACAGGCTAACACTCATCAAGATGAACAAAGGCTGGATTTCGCCAGACTTCTGTTCTCCACCAGCGGACAGCAGCGATACGTAAGCAATACGTAGGCTGCACCCGCGGATGGAAGCTACGTTCTCTCTCACCATCCAAAACGTGGACATTTCTGCTTCATCAATCTGTGTCTAATATTCCTCCTCCTCCTCCTGCTCCTCCTCCTGAAACCTCACGTAATCACGCTGAACGGGCAATTTTTCTTAGGGCCACAAGGCTCACTCAAATAATTTTTCTGAACAATTTTTATAAGTTTCAATGCGCTTAAAAGCGTTGGAACTTTAACTTGAACCAATTTTTCGTTACACTGGGCTGCCTCCAGGCCTAGTTACCACTTAAGCCACATTAACCAAAGCGATTAATGGGTTTCACCTGCCCTCTTGGCTGGCCATGGCCAATTTTTGGGATGTACATTAGTACTGTTGATACAGCAATTTTTGTGGGCCCTCGCCTACAGTGTAATCAAATTAATTTTTAGCCCACCTGCATTACAGCTGACGTTACCTCAGCTGTGTTGGGCAATGCAATGGGATATTTTTATGTACCGCCGGTGGGTTCCAGGGAGCCACCCATGCTGTAGGTGCACACGGAGTTTTTAATACATCTGTACACTTCTAAAGAACCCCAGTCTGACTGGGGCATGCAGTGTGGGCCGAAGCCCACCTGTATTACGCACGACATTACTACCTCAGCTGTGTTGGGCAATGCAATGGGATATTTCTATGTACCGCCGGTGGCTTCCTGGCACCCACCCAGGCAGTGGGTCCACAGGGAGTTTAACCTACATGTGTCCACTTGTAAAGAACCCCAGTCTGACTGGGCATGCAGTGTGGGCCGAAGCCCACCTGCATTACGCACGACATTACTACCTCAGCTGTGTTGGGCAATGCAATGGGATATTTCTATGTACCGCCGGTGGCTTCCTGGCACCCACCCATGCTGTGGGTCGACAGGGACTTCACAATAGGGAGTTGTACCTGCCTGTGTCTATGAATTAAAAAGCCCGGTCTAACTGGGGCATGCAGACACCTTGACAGAATGAATAGTGTGTGGCACATAGGTTCCCCATTGCTATGCCTACGTGTGCAGCTCCTGATGGCGGTGGCACAGGATTCTATTTCTCATTGCTTCTGTACAGCATTGTGGGCTATCGCCCCGCCCCTTTTAAAGAGGGCCGCTGCCTAGCCATGCCAACCCTCTGCAGTGTGTGCCTGCGGTTCCTCTTCATGGCAGACGCACTTCTAAATAGACATGAGTGTGGCGTGGCATGAGGGCAGCTGAAGGCTGCGCAGGGACACTTTGGTGTGCGCTGTGGGGGGAGGGGGGGCGGTTGGTCAGCATGTAACCCAGGAGAAGTGGCAGCGGAGTGTCATCCAGGCAGTGATTGTGCTTTGTTGTAGCTAGTGTGGTGCTTAGCAAAGGTATGCCATGCTAATGAGGGCTTTTCAGAAGTAAAAGTTGTTGGGAGGGGGGGGGGCCCACTCTTGCCGGTATTGTGGCTTAATAGTGGGACCTGTGAACTTGAGATGCAGCCCAACATGTAGCCCCTCGCCTGCCCTATCCGTTTCTGTGTCATTCCCATCACTTTCTTGAATTGCCCAGATTTTCACACATGAAAACCTTAGCGAGCATCGGCGATATACAAAAATGCTCTGGTCGCCCATTGACTTCAATGGGGTTCGTTGTTCGAAACGAACCCTCGAACATCGCGGGAAGTTCGTTCCGAATAACGAACACCCGAACATTTTGGTGTTCGCTCATCTCTAGTCTTAACTCGATTATTCAATTCTAAGCGCAAAAAAAATTAGCGTCCAAATTTTATGTACGGAATCTAATTTTCTCACTTCCCAATGTCATAGAAACTTGAAATTTGGAACAAGCGTTGATTATGTCATAAATAGGAAAAGTTAATGGGTCCCAACTCGATTATTCAATTCTAAGCGCCAAAGAATTAGCGTCCAAATTTTACGTACGGAATCTAATTTTCTCGCTTCCCGATATCATAGAAACTTGAAATTTGGCACGAGCATTGATTATGACATAAATAGGAAAAGTTAATGGGTCCCAACTCAATTATTCAATTCTAAGCGCAAAAGAATTAGCGTCCAAATTTTACGTACAGAATCTAATTTTCTTGCTTCCCAATGTAATAGAAACTTGAAATTTGGCATTAGCATTGATTATGTCAAAAATAGGAAAAGTTAATGGGTCCCAACTCGATTATTCATTTCTAAGCGCAAAATAATTAGCGTCCAAATTTTACATACGGAATCTAATTTTCTCACTTCACAATATCACAGAAACTTAAAATTTGGCACGAGCATTGATTATGTCTAGAGATGAGCGAGCACCAAAATGCTCGGGTGCTCGTTACTCGGGACGAAATTTTCGCGATGCTCGAGGGTTCGTTTCGAGTAACGAACCCCATTGAAGTCAATGGGCGACCCGAGCATTTTTGTATATCGCTGATGCTCGCTAAGGTTTCCATTTGTGAAAATCTGGGCAATTCAAGAAAGTGATGGGAACGACACAGCAACGGATAGGGCAGGCGAGGGGCTACATGTTGGCTGCATCTCAAGTTCCCAGGTTCCACTATTAAGCCACAATAGCGGCAAGAGTGCCCCCCCTCCCAACAATTTTTACTTCTGAAAAGCCCTCATTAGCAATGCATACCTTAGCTGAGCACCACACTACCTCCAACAAAGCACAATCACTGCCTGCATGACACTCTGCTGCCACTTCTCCTGGGTTACATGCTGCCCAACCCCCCCCCCCCCGCACGACCCAGTGTCCACAGCGCACACCAAAGTGTCCCTGCGCAGCCTTCAGCTGCCCTCATGCCATACCACCCTCATGTCTATTTATAAGTGCGTCTGCCATGAGGAGGAACCGCAGGCACACACTGCAGAGGGTTGGCACGCCTAGGCAGCGACCCTCTTTAAAAGGGGCGGGGTGATAGCCCACAATGCTGTACAGAAGCAATGAGAAATATAATTCTGTGCCACCGCCATCAGGAGCTGCACACGTGGGCATAGCAATGGGGAACCTATGTGCCACACACTATTCATTCTGTCAAGGTGTCTGCATGCCCCAGTCAGACCGCGGTTTTTTATAAATAGTCACAGGCAGGTACAACTCCGCAGTGGGAATTCCGTGTGCACCCACAGCATGGGTGACTCCCTGGAACCCACCGGCTGTACATAAATGTATCCCATTGCAGTGCCCTGGACAGCAGATATAACGTCAGATTAAATGCAGGTGGGCTTCGGCCCACACTGCATGCCCCAACCTGACCGGGGTTTTTAATTCATAGACACAGGCAGGTACAACTCCCTATTGTGAAGTCCCTGTGGACCCACAGCATGGGTGGCTCCCTGGAACCCACCGGCGGTACATAAATATATCCCATTGCAGTGCCCATCACAGCTGAGGTAATGTCATGTTTAATGCAGGTGGGCTTCGGCCCACACTGCATGCCCCAGTTAGACTGGGGTTCTTTAGAAGTGGACACATGCAGTTACAACTCCGTGTGGACCGACAGCATGGGTGGGTGCCAGGAAGCCACCGGCGGTACATAAATATATCCCATTGCAGTGCCCAGCACAGCTGAGGTAATGTCATGTTTAATGCAGGTGGGCTTCGGCCCACACTGCATGCCCCAGTCAGACTGGGGTTCTTTAGAAGTGGACACATGCAGTTACAACTCCGTGTGGACCGACAGCATGGGTGGCTCCCTGGAACCCACCGGCGGTACATAAATATATCCCATTGCAGTGCCCAGCACAGCGGATGTAACGTCAGCTTTAATGCAGGTGGGCAAAAAATTAATTGGATTACACTGTAGGCGAGGACTCCAAAAAATTGGTGTACCAACAGTACTAATGTACGTCAGAAAAATTGCCCATGCCCAACCAAGAGGGCAGGTGAAACCCATTAATCGCTTTGGTTAATGTGGCTTAATTTGTAACTAGGCCTGAAGGCAGCCCAGTTAAAATAAAAATTGGTTCAGGTGCAAGTTTCAACGCTTTAATGAGCATTGAAAGGTATAAAAATTGTTTACAAAAATTATATGAGTGAGCCTTGTGGCCCTAAGAAAAATTGCCCGTTCAGCGTGATTACGTGAGGTTTCAGGAGGAGGAGCAGGAGGAGGAGGATGAATATTATACACAGATTGATGAAGCTAAAAGGTCCACGTTTTTGATGGTGATAGAGAACAATGCTTCCATCCGCGGGTGCAGCCTACGTATTGCTTAGGTATCGCTGCTGTCCGCTGGTGGAGAAGAGAAGTCTGGGGAAATCCAGGCTTTGTTCATCTTGATGAGTGTAAGCCTGTCGGCACTGTCGGTTGACAGGTGGGTATGCTTATCTGTGATGATTCCCCCAGCCGCACTAAACACCCTCTCTGACAAGACGCTAGCCGCAGGACAAGCAAGCACCTCCAGGGCATACAGTGCGAGTTCAGGCCACGTGTCCAGCTTCGACACCCAGTAGTTGTAGGGGGCAGAGGCGTCACGGAGGACGGTCGTGCGATCGGCTACGTACTCCCTCACCATCCTTTTACAGTGCTCCCGCCGACTCAGCCTTGACTGGGGAGCGGTGACACAGTCTTGCTGGGGAGCCAGAAAGCTGTCAAAGGCCTTAGAGAGTGTTCCCCTGCCTGTGCTGTACATGCTGCCTGATCTCCGCGCCTCCCCTGCTACCTGGCCCTCGGAACTGTGCCTTCGGCCACTAGCGCTGTCGGATGGGAATTTTACCATCAGTTTGTCCGCCAGGGTCCTGTGGTATAGCATCACTCTCGAACCCCTTTCCTCTTCGGGTATGAGAGTGGAAAGGTTCTCCTAATACCGTGGGTCGAGCATTGTGTACATCCAGTAATCCGTAGTGGCCAGAATGCGTGTAACGCGAGGGTCACGAGAAAGGCATCCTAACATGAAGTCAGCCATGTGTGCCAGGGTACCTGTACGCAACACATGGCTGTCCTCACTAGGAAGATCACTTTCAGGATCCTCCTCCTCCTCAGGCCATACACGCTGAAAGGATGACAGGCAAACAGCATGGGTACCCTCAGCAGTGGGCCAAGCTGTCTCTTCCCCCTCCTCCTCATCCTCCTCCCCCTCCTCCTCCTCCTCAACGCGCTGCGATATAGACAGGAGGGTGCTCTGACTATCCAGTGACATACTGTCTTCCCCCGCCTCTATTTCCGAGCGCAAAGCGTCTGCCTTTATGCTTTGCAGGGATCTTCTCAAGAGGCATAGCAGAGGAATGGTGACGCTAATGATTGCAGCATCGCCGCTCACCATCTGGGTAGACTCCTCAAAGTTTCCAAGGACCTGGCAGATGTCTGCCAACCAGGCCCACTCTTCTGTAAAGAATTGAGGAGGCTGACTCCCACTGCGCCGCCCATGTTGGAGTTGGTATTCCACTATAGCTCTATGCTGCTCTTAGAGCCTGGCCAACATGTGGAGCGTAGAGTTCCACCGTGTGGGCACGTCGCACAGCAGTCGGTGCACTGGCAGATGAAACCGATGTTGCAGGGTGTGCAGGGTGGCAGCGTCCGTGTGGGACTTGCGGAAATGTGCGCAGAGCCGGCGCACCTTTCCGAGCAGGTCTGACAAGCGTGGGTAGCTTTTCAGAAAGCGCTGAACCACCAAATTAAAGACGTGGGCCAGGCATGGCACGTGCGTGAGGCTGCCGAGCTGCAGAGCCGCCACCAGGTTACGGCCGTTGTCACACACGACCATGCCCGGTTGGAGGCTCAGCGGCGCAAGCCAGCGGTCGGTCTGCTCTGTCAGACCCTGCAGCAGTTCGTGGGCCGTGTGCCTCTTCTCTCCTAAGCTGAGTAGTTTCAGCACGGCCTGCTGACGCTTGCCCACTGCTGTGCTGCCGTGCCGCGCGACACCGACTGCTGGCGACATGCTGCTGCTGACACATCTTGATTGCGAGACAGAGGTTGCGTAGGAGGAGGAGGAGGGTGGTTTAGTGGAGGAAGCATACACCGCCGCAGATACCACCACCGAGCTGGGGCCCGCAATTCTGGGGGTGGGTAGAACGTGAGCGGTCCCAGGCTCTGACTCTGTCCCAGCCTCTTCTAAATTCACCCAATGTGCCGTCAGGGAGATATAGTGGCCCTGCCCACCTGTGCTTGTCCACGTGTCCGTTGTTAAGTGGACCTTGGCAGTAACCACGTTGGTGAGGGCGCGTACAATGTTGCAGGAGACGTGGTCGTGCAGGGCTGGGACGGCACATCGGGAAAAGTAGTGGCGACTGGGAACTGAGTAGCGCGGAGCCGCGGCCGCCATCATACCTTTGAAAGCCTCCGTTTCCAAAACCCTATACGGCAGCATCTCCAGGCTGATAAATTTGGCTATGTGCACGTTTAATGCTTGAGCGTGCGGGTGCGTGGAGGCAAGTACGCCTCCACGCACCCGCACGCTCAACACTTGCGCTAGCGACGGCTGGACGGGGCGCTGAGAGACATAGGTGGATGGGGCCGAGGTCAGCGGAGTTGAGGGTGTGGGTGCAGGCCAGGAGACGGTAGTGCCTGTGTCCTGAGAGGGGGGTTGGATCTCAGTGGCAGGTTGGGGCACAGGGGGAGAGGCAGCGGTGCAAACCGGAGGCGGTGAACGGCCTTCGTCCCACTTTGTGGGGTGCTTGGCCATCATATGTCTGTGCATGCTGGTGGTGGTGAGGCTGGTGGTGGTGGCTCCCCGGCTGATCTTGGAGCGACAAAGGTTGCACACCACTGTTCGTCGGTCGTCTGCACTCTCAGTGAAAAACTGCCAGACCTTTGCGCACCTCGGCCTCTGCAGGGTGGCATGGCGCGAGGGGGCGCTTTGGGAAACAGTTGGTGGATTATTCGGTCTGGCCCTGCCTCTACCCCTGGCCACCGCACTGCCTCTTCCAACCTGCCCTGCTGCTGCACTTGCCTCCCCCTCTGAAGACCTGTCCTCAGTAGGCGGTCAGTCACCTCATCGTCCTGCTGCTCTTCCTCCGAATCCTCTGTGCGCTCCTCTCTCGGACTTACGCCAATTACTACTACCTGAGTGATAGACAACTGTGTCTCATCGTCATCGTCCTCCTCACCCACTGAAAGCTCTTGAGACAGTTGCCGGAAGTCCCCAGCCTCATCTCCCGGACCCCGGGAACTTTCCAAAGGTTGGGCATCGGTCACGACAAACTCCTCCAGTGGGAGAGGATACGGAACCATTGCTGCCCATTCTGGGCAGGGGCCCGAGAACAGTTCCTGGGAGTCTGCCTGCTCCTCAGAATGTGTCATTGTAATGGAGTGAGGAGGCTGGAAGGAAGGAGGAGCAGCAGCCAGAGGATTCAGAGTTGCAGCAGTGGACGGCGCAGAATTCTGGGTGGTCGATAGATTGCTGGATGCACTTTCTGCCATCCACGACAGGACCTGCTCACACTGCTCATTTTCTAATAAAGGTCTACCGCGTGGACCCATTAATTGTGAGATGAATGTGGGGACGCCAGAAACGTGCCTCTCTCCTAATCCCGCAGCAGTCGGCTGCGATACACCTGGATCAGGAGCTCGGCCTGTGCCCACACCCTGACTTGGGCCTCCGCGTCCTCGCCCGCGTCCATGTCCTCTAGGCCTACCCCTACCCCTCAGCATGCTGTATTACCAGTAGTGCAGAAACAGAACGCTGTAATTAAATGTGCCGCTTATTGGCCTGTGATTGGAGGCTGACTTCGCTTACGGAACGCAGAGCAGAGACATGAAAGAATTTTGCGCAAGCCTGCTGTAACACTTAGCTGGCTGCGTATGAATTAGGACAACTACCCCAAGCAGAGACGCAGTACAGTCAGGACGGTCACAGGCAGCCCAAATAGATTTTTTTTCCCAAATTTTTTTGGAAAAGCTCACTGCGTATATTGACTGGATAATGTCTTTCACTGTCCCTGCCTCACCACCACTACTGGCCGTGGACTATGTAAAATTACTGCAGACTGTTTCACTCTGGACAGGATGACAGCGGTGATGTAAGAGGCAACGCAGAGGCAGGAAAGAATTTTGCGCAAGCCTGCTGTAACACTTAGCTGGCTGCGTATGAATTAGGACAACTACCCCCAGCAGAGACGCAGTACAGTCAGGACGGTCACAGACAGCCCAAATAGATTTTTTTTCCCAATTTTTTTTGGAAAAGCCCACTGCGTATATAGACTGGATATGTCTTTCACTGTCCCTGCCTCACCACCACTACTGGCTGTGGACTATGTAAAATTACTGCAGGACGCAATGCTCTGGACGCAATGCTCTGCACGGCCGATATACAAAAAAAAAATGTGCAACACTGCAAAAAGCAGCCTCAACAGTACTGCACACGGTCAGATGTGGCCCTAAGAAGGACCGTTGGGGTTCTTGAAGCCTAAAATCACTCCTAACGCTCTCCCCATAGCAGCTTCGGCATCAGCAGCACTTTCCCTGATCTCTGTCAGAATGCATCTGTGGCGAGCCGCGGGAGGGGCCAATTTATATACTCGGGTGACACCTGATCTCACCAGCCACTCACTGCAGGGGGGTGGTATAGGGCTTGAACGTCGCAGGGGGAAGTTGTAATGCCTTCCCTGTCTTTCTATTGGCCAGAAAAGCGCGCTAACGTCTCAGAGATGAAAGTGAAAGTGACTCGAACATCGCGTGGTACTCGCCTCTAGTAACGAGCATCTCGAACACGCTAATACTCGAACGAGTATCAAGCTCGGACGAGTACGTTCGCTCATCTCTAGTCCTAACTCGATTATTCAATTCTAAGCGCCAAAGAATTAGCGTCCAAATTTTACGTACGAAATCTAATTTTCTCGCTTCCCAATATCATAGAAACTTGAAATTTGGCACGAGCATTGATTATGACATAAATAGGAAAAGTTAATAGGTCCCAACTCAATTATTCAATTCTAAGCGCAAAAGAACTAGCGTCCAAATTTTACGTACGGAATCTAATTTTCTCGCTTCCCAATGTCATAGAAACTTGAAATTTGGCATGAGCATTGATTATGTCATAAATAGGAAAAGTTAATGGGTCCGAACTTGATTATTCAATTCTAAGCGCCAAAAAATTAGCGTCCAAATTTTACGTACGGAATCTAATTTTCTCACTTCCCAATGTCATAGAAACTTGAAATTTGGCACGAGCATTGATTATGTCATAAATAGGAAAGGCTGATGGTCCCAACTCCATTTTTTAATTCTAAGCACAAAATAATTAGCGTCCAAATTTTACGTACGGAATCTAATTTTCTCCCTTCCCGATGTAATTTGGCACGAGCATTGATAATATCATAAATAGGAAAAGTTAATGAGTCCCAACCCGATTATTCAATTCTAAGCGCCAAAGAATTAGCGTCCAAATTTTACGTACGGAATCTAATTTTCTCCCTTCCCGATGTAATTTGGCACGCGCATTGATTATGTCATAAATAGGAAAAGTTAATGGGTCCCAACTCGATTATTAAATTCTAAGCGCAAAAGAATTAGCGTCCAAATTTTACATACGGAATCAAATTTTCTCACTTCCCAATGTCACAGAAACTTGAAATTTGGCACGAGCATTGATTCTGTCATACATAGGAAAAGTTAATGGGTCCCAACTCCATTATGCAATTCTAAGCGCCAAAAAATTAGCGTCCAAATTTTACGTACGGAATCTAATTTTCTCACTTCCCAATGTCATAGAAACTTGAAATTTGGCACGAGCATTGATTATGTCATAAATAGGAAAAGTTAATGGGTCCCAGCTCAATTATTTAATTCTAAGCGCAAAAGAATTAGCGTCCAAATATTACGTATGGAATCTAATTCTCTCACTTCCCGATGTAATTTGGCACGACCATTGATTATGTCGTAAATATGAAAAGTTAAAGGTTCCCAACTTGATTATTAAATTCTAAGCGCAAAAGAATTAGCGTCCAAATTTTACATACAGAATCAAATTTTCTCACTTCCCAATGTCACAGAAACTTGAAATTTGGCACAAGCATTGATTCTGTCATAGATAGGAAAAGTTAATGGGTCCCAACTCCATTATGCAGTTCTAAGCGCCAAAAAATTAGCGTTCAAATTTTACGTACGAAATCTAATTTTCTCACTTCTCAATGTCATAGAAATGTGAAATTTAGCACGAGCATAGATTGTCATAAATAGGAAAAACTAATGGGTCCCATCTCGATTATTCAATTCTATGCGCAAAAGAAATAGCGTCCAAATTTTACGTACGGAATCTAATTTTCTCACTTCCCAATGTCATAGAAACGTGAAATTTGGCACGCGCATTGATTATGTCATAAATAGGAAAAGTTAATGGGTCCCAACTCGATTATTCAATTCTAAGCGCCAAAGAATTAGCGTCCAAATTTTACATACGGAATCTATTTCTCTCACTTTCCAATGTCATAGAAACTTGAAATTTGGCACGAGCACTGATTATGTCATAAATAGGAAAAGGAAATGGGTCCCAACTTGATTATTTAATTCTAAGCGCCAAAGAATTAGCGTCCAAAGTTTATGTACGGAATCTAATTCTCTCACTTCCCGATGTCATAAAAACTTAAAATTTGGCACGAGCATTGATTATGTCATAAATAGGAAAAGTTCAGGGGTCCCAACTCTGTTATGCAATTCAAAGCGCCAAAGAATTAGCGTCCAAATTTTACGTACAGAATCTAATTTTCTCACTTCCCAATGTCATAGAAACTTGAAATTTGGCACGAGCATCGATGATGTCATAAATAGGAAAAGTTAATGGGTCGGAACTCGATTATTCAATTCTTAGCGCCAAAGAATTAGCGTCCAAATTGTACGTACGGAATCTAATTTTCTCACTTCCCAATGTCATAGAAACTTGAAATTTGGAACGAGCATTGATTCTGTCATACATAGGAAAAGTTAATGGGTCCCAACTCCATTATGCAATTCTAAGCGCCAAAAAATTAGCGTCCAAATTTTACGTACGGAATCTAATTTTCTCACTTTCCAATGTCATAGAAACTTGAAATTTGGCACGAGCATTGATTATGTCATAAATAGGAAAAGTTAATGGGTCCCAGCTCAATTATTTAATTCTAAGCGCAAAAGAATTAGCGTCCAAATATTACGTATGGAATCTAATTCTCTCACTTCCCGATGTAATTTGGCACGACCATTGATTATGTCGTAAATATGAAAAGTTAAAGGTTCCCAACTTGATTATTCAATTCTAAGCGCAAAAGAAATAGCGTCCAAATTTTACGTACGGAATCTAATTTTCTCACTTCCCAATGTCATAGAAACGTGAAATTTGGCACGCGCATTGATTATGTCATAAATAGGGAAAGTTAATGGGTCCCAACTCGATTATTCAATTCTAAGCGCCAAAGAATTAGCGTCCAAATTTTACATACGGAATCTATTTCTCTCACTTTCCAATGTCATAGAAACTTGAAATTTGGCACGAGCACTGATTATGTCATAAATAGGAAAAGGAAATGGGTCCCAACTTGATTATTTAATTCTAAGCGCCAAAGAATTAGCGTCCAAAGTTTATGTACGGAATCTAATTCTCTCACTTCCCGATGTCATAAAAACTTAAAATTTGGCACGAGCATTGATTATGTCATAAATAGGAAAAGTTCAGGGGTCCCAACTCTGTTATGCAATTCAAAGCGCCAAAGAATTAGCGTCCAAATTTTACGTACAGAATCTAATTTTCTCACTTCCCAATGTCATAGAAACTTGAAATTTGGCACGAGCATCGATGATGTCATAAATAGGAAAAGTTAATGGGTCGGAACTCGATTATTCAATTCTTAGCGCCAAAGAATTAGCGTCCAAATTGTACGTACGGAATCTAATTTTCTCACTTCCCAATGTCATAGAAACTTGAAATTTGGAACGAGCATTGATTCTGTCATACATAGGAAAAGTTAATGGGTCCCAACTCCATTATGCAATTCTAAGCGCCAAAAAATTAGCGTCCAAATTTTACGTACGGAATCTAATTTTCTCACTTTCCAATGTCATAGAAACTTGAAATTTGGCACGAGCATTGATTATGTCATAAATAGGAAAAGTTAATGGGTCCCAGCTCAATTATTTAATTCTAAGCGCAAAAGAATTAGCGTCCAAATATTACGTATGGAATCTAATTCTCTCACTTCCCGATGTAATTTGGCACGACCATTGATTATGTCGTAAATATGAAAAGTTAAAGGTTCCCAACTTGATTATTCAATTCTAAGCGCAAAAGAAATAGCGTCCAAATTTTACGTACGGAATCTAATTTTCTCACTTCCCAATGTCATAGAAACGTGAAATTTGGCACGCGCATTGATTATGTCATAAATAGGGAAAGTTAATGGGTCCCAACTCGATTATTCAATTCTAAGCGCCAAAGAATTAGCGTCCAAATTTTACATACGGAATCTATTTCTCTCACTTTCCAATGTCATAGAAACTTGAAATTTGGCACGAGCACTGATTATGTCATAAATAGGAAAAGGAAATGGGTCCCAACTTGATTATTTAATTCTAAGCACCAAAGAATTAGCGTCCAAAGTTTATGTACGGAATCTAATTCTCTCACTTCCCGATGTCATAAAAACTTAAAATTTGGCACGAGCATTGATTATGTCATAAATAGGAAAAGTTCAGGGGTCCCAACTCTGTTATGCAATTCAAAGCGCCAAAGAATTAGCGTCCAAATTTTACGTACGGAATCTAATTTTCTCATTTCCCAATGTCATTGAAACTTGAAATTTGGCACGAGCATCGATGATGTCATAAATAGGAAAAGTTAATGGGTCAGAACTCGATTATTCAATTCTAAGCGCCAAAGAATTAGCGTCCAAATTGTACGTACGGAATCTAATTTTCTCACTTCCCAATGCCATAGAAACTTGAAATTTGGAACGAGCATTGATTATGTCATAACTAGGAAAAGTTAATGGGTCCCACCTCGATTATTAAATTCTAAGCGCAAAAGAATTAGCGTCCAAATTTTAAGTACGGAATCTAATTCTCTCACTTCCCAATGTCAGAGAAACTTGAAATTTGGCACGAGCATTGATTATGTCATAAATAGGAAAGGCTGATGGTCCCAACTCCATTTTTTAATTCTAAGCACAAAATAATTAGCGTCCAAATTTTACGTACGGAATCTAATTTTCTCCCTTCCCGATGTAATTTGGCACGAGCATTGATAATATCATAAATAGGAAAAGTTAATGAGTCCCAACCCGATTATTCAATTCTAAGCGCCAAACAATTAGCGTCCAAATTTTACGTACGGAATCTAATTTTCTCCCTTCCCGATGTAATTTGGCACGAGCATTGATAATATCATAAATAGGAAAAGTTAATGGGTCCCAACTCGATTATTAAATTCTAAGCGCAAAAGAATTAGCGTCCAAATTTTACATACGGAATCAAATTTTCTCACTTCCCAAAGTCACAGAAACTTGAAATTTCGCACGAGCATTGATTCTGTCATACATAGGAAAAGTTAATGGGTCCCAACTCCATTATGCAATTCTAAGCGCCAAAAAATTAGCGTCCAAATTTTACGTACGGAATCTAATTTTCTCACTTCCCAATGTCATAGAAACTTGAAATTTGGCACGAGCATTCATTGTGTCATAAATAGGAAAAGTTAATGGGTCCCAGCTCAATTATTTAATTCTAAGCGCAAAAGAATTAGCGTCCAAATATTACGTACGGAATCTTATTCTCTCACTTCCCGATGTAATTTGACACGACCATTGATTATGTCGTAAATATGAAAAGTTAAAGGGTCCCACCTTGATTATTCAATTCTAAGCGCAAAAGATATAGCGTTCAAATTTTACGTATGGAATCTAATTTTCTCACTTTCCGGTGTCATAGAAACTTGAAATTTGGCACGAGCATTGATTATGTCATAAATAGGAAAAGTTAATGGGTCCGAACTTAATTATTCAATTCTAAGCACCAAAGAATTAACGTCCAAATTTTACGTACGGAATCTAATTTTCTCACTTCCCAATGTCATAGAAACTTGAAATTTGGCACGAGCATTGATTATGTCAAAAATAGGAAAAGTTAATGGGTTCCAACTCGATTATGCAATTCTAAGCGCAAAACAATTAGCGTCCAAATTTTACGTACGGAATCTAATTCTCTCACTTCCTAATGTCATAGAAACTTGAAATTTGGCAGTAGCATTGATTATGTCATAAATAGGAAAAGTTAATGGGTCCCACCTCGATTATTAAATTCTAAGCGCAAAAGAATTAGCGTCCAAATTTTAAGTACGGAATCTAATTCTCTCACTTCCCAATGTCAGAGAAACTTGAAATTTGGCACGAGCATTGATTATGTCATAAATAGGAAAGGCTGATGGTCCCAACTCCATTTTTAAATTCTAAGCACAAAATAATTAGCGTCCAAATTTTACGTACGGAATCTAATTTTCTCGCTTCCCGATGTAATTTGGCACGAGCATTGATAATATCATAAATAGGAAAAGTTAATGAGTCCCAACCCGATTATTCAATTCTAAGCGCCAAAGAATTAGCGTCCAAATTTTACGTACGGAATCTAATTCTCTCACTTCCTAATGTCATAGAAACTTGAAATTTGGCACGAGCATTGATTATGTCATAAATAGGAAAAGTTAATGGGTCCCAACTCGATTATTAAATTCTAAGCGCAAAAGAATTAGCGTCCAAATTTTACATACAGAATCAAATTTTCTCACTTCCCAATGTCACAGAAACTTGAAATTTGGCACAAGCATTGATTCTGTCATACATAGGAAAAGTTAATGGGTCCCAACTCCATTATGCAGTTCTAAGCGCCCAAAAAATTAGCGTTCAAATTTTACGTACGAAATCTAATTTTCTCACTTCTCAATGTCATAGAAATGTGAAATTTAGCACGAGCATAGATTGTCATAAATAGGAAAAACTAATGGGTCCCATCTCGATTATTCAATTCTATGCGCAAAAGAAATAGCGTCCAAATTTTACGTACGGAATCTAATTTTCTCACTTCCCAATGTCATAGAAACGTGAAATTTGGCACGCGCATTGATTATGTCATAAATAGGAAAAGTTAATGGGTCCCAACTCGATTATTCAATTCAAAGCGCCAAAGAATTAGCGTCCAAATTTTACGTACGGAATCTAATTTTCTCACTTCCCAATGTCATAGAAACTTGAAATTTGGCACGAGCATCGATGATGT
This sequence comes from Eleutherodactylus coqui, assembly GCF_035609145.1. Taxonomy (NCBI): domain Eukaryota; kingdom Metazoa; phylum Chordata; class Amphibia; order Anura; family Eleutherodactylidae; genus Eleutherodactylus; species Eleutherodactylus coqui. Next base: position 144,545,256 of record NC_089843.1, on the reverse strand, counting down.
CATAAATAGGAAAAGTTAATGGGTCGGAACTCGATTATTCAATTCTTAGCGCCAAAGAATTAGCGTCCAAATTGTACGTACGGAATCTAATTTTCTCACTTCCCAATGTCATAGAAACTTGAAATTTGGAACGAGCATTGATTATGTCATAACTAGGAAAAGTTAATGGGTCCCACCTCGATTATTAAATTCTAAGCGCAAAAGAATTAGCGTCCAAATTTTAAGTACGGAATCTAATTCTCTCACTTCCCAATGTCATAGAAACTTGAAATTTGGCACGAGCATTGATTATGTCATAAACAGGAAAGGCTGATGGTCCCAACTCCATTTTTTAATTCTAAGCACAAAATAATTAGCGTCCAAATTTTACGTACGGAATCTAATTTTCTCCCTTCCCGATGTAATTTGGCACGAGCATTGATAATATCATAAATAGGAAAAGTTAATGAGTCCCAACCCGATTATTCAATTCCAAGCGCCAAAGAATTAGCGTCCAAATTTTACGTACGGAATCTAATTCTATTACTTCCCAATGTCATAGAAACTTGAAATTTGGCACGAGCATTAATTATGTCATAAATAGGAAAAGCTAATAGGTCCCAACTCGATTATTCAATTCTAAGCGCCAAAGAATTAGCGTCCAAATTGTACCTACGGAATCTAATTTTCTCATTTCCTAATGTCATAGAAACTTGAAATTTGGCACAAGCATTGATTATGTCATAAATAGGAAAAGTTAATGGGTCGCAACTCGATTATTCAATTCTGAGCGCAAGAGAATTAGCGTCCAAATTTTCTGTAAGGAATCTAATTCTGTCACCTCCTGATGTCATCTATATATAAAAACGAATGCATGTATGTATGTCTTCGCAGCAACGTGCGACGGGTAAGCTAGTCTCTAATAAACAACACAGTATATATATATATATTTTTTTTTTCCCTTTTCTTTTACATGAAAGCAAATGAGATTTGTAGCTTCAGCACTGCTGGGAGTCACAGGTTGGAGATCACTGTTCTAAGTCACTGTCAAATTCTTAAGGAAACAAGATCTACAACCTCTAGACAGAATGTAATCACGGTATTCGTGTTTTTGTTATCTGTAACAGTTGCAAATGTTGGCATTCTCAGATCATATTCTCTCAGACAAAATATTGGGTCTTATCCATCTCTAACCGTAATTGTAGCAATATAAATCAGAAGAAATCCTGCTTCAGCAGCTATTTTAATATTTTACTTTCTCTAGGCTCTCGTTGCATTTGCTTTAGGGCTTTTAATGACATAGACATTTGAAAAGATTGAATGAGCAGAAAGTTATGGAAATTTGTAGATGCACCACGCACGGATAATGGTTTTTGTCCTGTAAAATAATTTTGTGAAATAGCAGCTTGGCAAACAAGTAGATGAGAATACATTTTGCCAAACCATCTGAAGTCTTGTGAAAGTCATTAGTGAACGAGTATAATAACTAGGCTTCAGAAACATTTGATGGATATTATATTCAATCGGAACAGTTTTCAGGTTCCTTCTAAATATATATTACTGCTCTATTGCTCTAATATTATCAGATATTATCCCACCCTCTATGAGAGCTTTGATGGCCGGATTGATATTCAAAGCAGGGCAGTTATATGAAATTTAATGTAAGGCTATGTAAAACACATTATCGGAATGTGATATATGAATTCATTAAGATACAAGCCAAGATTGGAGCACATAAGATGAACAAGAAATTGGAAAAAAACAAATATAAATAGTTATACAAATGAACTAATATAAGCTTGTCAAAGTCAATGTCTTATTCTAATGTACTTCATGTTTATAGGCCAAGTGCTTTGCAGAGACCTTTACACATAAATATACAGTAGGTCCTTTTACAAGGGCATGTGTATTGTCAGTACACCAAAGAAACATGTACAAGTTGTCAATGCATTTCTGAAACTGAGTGAAATCAGTGTGTGCTTATATGTATATGTATATATAGTGGCAATTTGGGGTTACTCGCCTGCAGAATCACGGACCTCTCAGTCCGGAAATGGGCACCACTGAAATCTGGCGCCTTTATTTCATAGCACAGCAACGTATGTACAGCATTAACAGACAGTCCAGGGTACACAACCCCCAGGGTCCCCGTCACTAACCCCCTCGGGGCATCTAGAGGTTGTCCTCCTCTGTCAGATAGTGACGAGCCCGAACTGGTCCACACTGGACCTCAGGCTCCCAGTCCTGTCAGCTGCTCCTACAGCCTGGCTCTCTCTGTCTAGCAGCCAGCTTTTTTTACCCTGAGTGTAGCAGGAACTGATCCTTGTATCTCATTTCCTGCCACACCCATAAGGGTTCTCTCTCTATGCAGGTATCAGAATGCCTGTCTATCACCCTCTGCAGGCCCTTCCGTTTACAGCACTCCTACTATATATATATAAATATATATATATATATATATACAGATCTCGCTGTACTAATGCATGCTGCATTAGTGCGCTAGTCTGTTAATGGCAGTGGCCACACTACATAATTAGTGTAGCGAGGCTAAAAGTCACCCTGTGGCCTGCACTACAGCTGTAGTGTGCCATACTGCCTTGTTGGCAGTGCTACATCTATATCTATCTATCTACAGTTGATATAAAAATTCTACACACTCCTATTAAAAGTCAATGTTTTTGTCATGTTAAAAAATCCAAAAAAGATGAATTATTTTAGATTTATTTCCACCTTTAATGTGACCCGTTATCTGTACAATTCCATTGAAAAACAAACTAAAATATTTTAGGGTGGAAAAAAATGTGATTGCATAAATAAGAAAGGCTTCCACAGCAGCACTCTTTTCTAGGTAACATTTACAGATGAAGCAGGCTTGTTTGCACGTCCGCAGAGGGGGGTAGGATCCACTTCCCCACACTGATCCAAGCAAAGAGAGAGATGGAAAGCAAACTTCAGGTGCAAAGGTAAAATTCACATCCCCAAGGATGTCTCTTTATTTCTTCATAGTCCTAAAAACAGCGACGTTTCAACTGCTCAGCCACAGTCTTTGTCAAGCTCACAGCTATGATGTACAGCTAGACCTTTTATCACAACCCTCCACCAATAACATCATTCTGGCTTCATTATTCAATAAAAAACATTTGTGTAATCCTACTTACAAAGCATGGCTCCTTTGGATTGCTCTCACTCCTCGTCCTCCATCTTACCGGCGTCTGCAGTGTGTCACTGCGCAGATGTGAGAGTCCAAGATATCGTGAGAGCTCACTCGGTGTCCCGCTCGGCATTCCCAACTCTCACAGCCACTGAGTTCTATCAATGCGCATGCGCGAGAGTGGAAGACTCATCGCGCGATGAGACAACGACTAAAATCCAGTTACTATGGACACGTTAGCGTCAACAGGAGATATGCTAATCATTCACATGGTATCATCCATATATTGAACCAATCATAGTTTTCTCTTACTATCAGCTACGTATCTCCTCTATATCTTTGTCATCCCTAATTATCCATAGAGATGCCTACCGTATTTTGCTCCATATCTCTGCATACAAACAAACAAACCCATTTCGATACAACATAGTAGCTATAACTAGATAATAAGGGTCATCATAACCTACCCATAATGACCATTAAATCTTATCCACATGTCCGTTACCATGCAGGACCATGTTGGACCTAATCAATATATCCATCTAATTAATATATGTCATATATGCATAGGGGACCCCATTAGTTGTCCTGTGTGTCAGATGTCCATGTCTCACCCTATTACACTTCCCACCTATGTTTGCTCAGGTGTTTTGCTATAATCCACCTGTAAACTAGTGGACCTAAACAATATGTGAGAACACAAGAAATATCATAAATCTTTGAGTTTTTATTGCTATAATCACGCAAAATGAAAACACAATAGTCCACCAGGGAACTATGTCAAAAAACAAAGGAGCTTTTAGGTCATCACTTGCATGAGCAAAACTGATATCTCTAGAGGTGCGTTGATTGTGGCACAAGGAGAGAGCAATCCATTGGATCCTAGCAAAGTCTCCCCCTCCTTGGGGATGTGAATTTTACCTTTGCACCTGAAGTTTGCCGTTCATCTTTCTCTTTGATTGCATAAATATGCACACCTTAAAACTAATACTTTGTTGATGTACCCTTTGACTTTATTACAGCATTCCTTCTTTTTGGGTAGGTGTTTATCAGCATGGCACATCTTGACTTGGCAATCTTTGCCCACTCTTCCTTGCAAAATACTGGTTGTGTAGTGCATGTGACAACCATCTCCTGTATTCATCCTACTAGATCAACCCGATGTTCGCTACACGAACATAAAATGTTTCAAACGCAGTTGTTGTGAACTTCTAAATCTGCTTGGTGAGGTGATTATTTAGAGTGTCACTATATATTTGGAGCAGATCTAATATAAAAAAAAGCTTGCAGGTCTCTCTCTGTTTGTCTGTCTCTGTCTCTCTCTGTCTGTCTGTTCCTCTCTGTCTGTCTCTCTGTCTATTGCTCTCTCTCTGTCTCTCTATTGCTCTCTCTCTCTCTGTCTATCGCTTTTTCTCTCTTTCTATCTCTCTGCCTCTGTTTCTCTTTGTCTCTCTATTTGTCTCTCTACCGCTCTCTCTATCTCTTTGTCTGTTTCTGTCTCTCTATCGCTATCTCTGTCTCTCTATCATTCTCTCTTTCTTTCTGTCTCTCTATTGCTCTCTCTCTCTGTTTCTCTTTCACTCTCCCTCTGTCTGTTTCTCTGTCTCTCTATAGCTTTCTCTCTGTGCTTCTATTACTTTCTCTCACTGTCTCTCTCTCTATCACTCTCTCTGTCTCTATCGCTCTCTCACTCTGTCTTTCTATTGCTCTCTCCCTCTGTGCCTGTCTCTCTATCGCTCTTTCTCCCACTGTCTCTCTCTATCACACTCTCTGTCTCTATTGCTCTCTCACTCTGTATCCCTTTTGCAGTTTCTCTGTCTCTCTATTGTTGTCTCTATTACTGTCTCTCTCTGTCTCTCTATCGCTCTTTCTCTCACTGTCTCTCTATTTCTCTCTCTGTCTCTATCACTCTCTCACTCTGTCTCTATATTGCTCTCTCACTCTGTCTCTCTATTGCTCTCTCTCTCTGTCTGTCTCTCTATCACTCTCTCTCTCTCTCTCGGTTGGGCAGTGTATGCTGCGTTGCTTAGCAATGCTTTACTCATTCCAGCGCATGCCGAAAGCACAGCAGCGTCACCCATAGACTTAACACTGTAACTTCCAACCCGCCTGACAGGTCCCTGAATGTATTAACCCTTTCCAATCCACTGTCTGACGTCTGAAGACATTCTGATTGAAGGCTGCACAGCTCAGATTTTGAAAGACGTCTGGCAGGGTATTCTTACTGTATATTACTGGCCGCTCTGTTGTCGGGGGCCTCTCCGGCAAGTCACATATTGCAGTACTGTCTCTAGCCAGCAGATGGCGCTATTGTATAATGGCAGAAAGAGAAAGCCCCCTAGAAAACCCTGACCCAAACTTGGATTGCAAAGGGTTAAACTCACATTTGATGATTTTACAGCAGCGGTGACCATGTGTGTCATCTAATGATACCAACATCATACACCAAAGTTACAGCAAAGGGGTCAAAGTGCAGTGCAAGAAAAAGTATGTAGGCTTATTTATATTAGATGTCTGGGCTGTGGGGTAGTGATGCAAGACAGAAGCCTTTTTAACATGATAGAAATGTGGCATTTTAACAGGGTTGTGTAGAATACGTATTTTCAATGTATCTGTCTATTTTTCTATCTATCTACAAACAATAGAGCTCATTAATTTCAATACACCACCCAAATTGTCAGTTTTTCAGAAATTGAGGTAGTTTGTGATGATTATGGATTCATTTATGCAAAGATAAGTGGGATATCTGAATGACAGAAAAATGTAGGGAAGCAATGTGCATAAGTACAAAACATGTTCATCATGTACCTTATTTGTGGTGTACTGAGATTAATAAGCTGTAATATGTGTGTATATATATATATATATATATATATATATATATATATATTACTGTGTAAAAGTTTTTGGCAGTTGTGGAAAAATGCTGCACAATATGAATGCTTTAAAAATTAGTAGTGTTAATAATTTAATTTTGTCAATTAACAAAATGAATAGCGAATGAACAAAAGAGAAATCTAAATTAAGTTAATATTGGGTGTGACCACCCTTTGCCTTCAATACAACATCAATACTCCTTGGTACACTTGCACAAAGTCTGGAATTTTGTAGGATTATAGTCAGGTGTATAATTAACCAATTATATACCAAACAGGTGGTAATGATCATCATTTACATATGTGGGTTGAAATACAGTCATTGAATGAAACAGAATCAGCTGTGTAGGAGGCTTAAAACAGGGGTGAGAGACACTGTGGTGATATTCTCTGGAAACCAAAATCAAGTAGTGAATGTGCCAAGTGCAGGGGATCCAAATATAATGTGAGTGTGCGCAGTTGCACCGTCGACCAGCTTTTCCACTCATCCTCTCAACTTGTTCAGTTCCCTCCACTGCCTGCGTACTGAATGATCTTCGGAGTGTGGGGGCAACTGTATTCTACACTTTGGGGCTTATTTACTAATACTGTCTAAAAGTTGCAGTACAAACTTAGACAGATAGTCTTAAAGTGCACCAGATTTATTACAGTGGCTCTGCTAAACGATAAATCCGTTGAGTTTTAACTAGAGATGAGCGAACGTGTTCTTCCGAGCTTGATATTCGTGCGAATATTAGGGTGTTCGGGATGTTCGTTATTCGTAACGAACACCATGTGGTGTTCTGGTTATTTTCACTTCCTTCCCTGAGACGTTAGCGCGCTTTTCTGGCCAATTGAAAGACAGGGAAGGCATTACAACTTCCCCCTGTGACATTCAAGCCCTATACCACCCCCCTGCTGTGAGTGGCTGGGAAGATCAGGTGTCACCCGAACATAAAAGTCGGCCCCTCCCGCGGTTCGCCTCAGATGCGGTGTGAGTTAGATGAGGGACAGTGCTGTTTGTACCGGAGCTGCTGTAGGGAAAGAATTGGTAGTTAGTGTAGGCTTCAAGACCCCCCAAAGGTCCTTATTAGAGCCACTGATAGCTGTGTGTTGGCTGCTGTTAGCAGTGGCAATTTTTTTTTCTCTCAAAATCGGCTCTGCAGAGCGTTGCACCTGGCATTAGGGACAGAAGTGCTGCATAGGCAGGGAGAGTGTTAGGAGTGAGTGTAGCCTTCAAGAACCTCAACGGTCCTTTCTAGGGCCATATTTAACCGTGTGCAGTACTGTCCAGGCTGCTGTTAGCTGTGCTGCATTTTTTTTTGCTTCTCAAAATCGCCTCTGCAGACCATTGCACCCTCCATTGATACTGCAGGGAAAGAATTGTATAGGCAGGGCCACAACACAGTTATTATTCATTGAATATACGCAGTGCTGCCTTTTGGTGCAAAAAAACGGAAAATAATTCTATTTGTCCTGCCTCTGTCCGTCCTAACGCCGGTGGACACGTGTCGGCTGCGTGTGCAACCTGTAAAAATCAGACGCACCCAGCTACGTTTTACTCCTGGCTTTGCCATTTGCTTTCCTTAATTGGGAAAAAAAATACCTGCTCTGCCACAGTTAATAACTCTGCTACCCTCACGTTCTGTGACACATTAGCAGGAAAACAGCACAGTTATTAAACTTCTCATGTTCATAGAATATACGCAGTGCTGCCTTTTGGTGCAAAAAAACGGAAAATAATTCTATTTGTCCTGCCTCTGTCCGTCCTAACGCCGGTGGACACGTGTCGGCTGCGTGTGCAATCTGTAAAAATCAGACGCACCCAGCTACGTTTTACTCCTGGCTTTGCCATTTGCTTTCCTTAATTGGGAAAAAAAACCCTGCTCTGCCACAGTTAATAACTCTGCTACCCTCACGTTCTGTGACACATTAGCAGGAAAACAGCACAGTTATTAAACTTCTCATGTTCATAGAATATACGCAGTGCTGCCTTTTGGTGCAAAAAAACGGAAAATAATTCTATTTGTCCTGCCTCTGTCCGTCCTAACGCCGGTGGACACGTGTCGGCTGCGTGTGCAACCTGTAAAAATCAGACGCACGCAGCTACGTTTTACTCCTGGCTTTGCCATTTGCTTTCCTTAATTGGGAAAAAAAATACCTGCTCTGCCACAGTTAATAACTCTGCTACCCTCACGTTCTGTGACACATTAGCAGGAAAACAGCACAGTTATTAAACTTCTCATGTTCATAGAATATACGCAGTGCTGCCTTTTGGTGCAAAAAAACGGAAAATAATTCTATTTGTCCTGCCTCTGTCCGTCCTAACGCCGGTGGACACGTGTCGGCTGCGTGTGCAACCTGTAAAAATCAGACGCACCCAGCTACGGTTTACTCCTGGCTTCGCCATTTGCTTTCCTTAATTGGGAAAAAAAATACCTGCTCTGCCACAGTTAATAACTCTGCTACCCTCACGTTCTGTGACACATTAGCAGGAAAACAGCACAGTTATTAAACTTAGATTATTCATTCACTAGAGGCAGTGGGGCCTTTCGTTTTCAAAAAAGGGAAAAAATTATATTTGGCCTGCAGTCTTGCGCCAATTTATTAGCTGCCTGTGAAATCAAATCACTGGTAATACAGCATGCTGAGGGGTAGGGGTAGGCCTAGAGGACGTGGACGCGGCCGAGGACGCGGAGGGCCAAGTCAGGGTGTGGGCACAGGCCAAGCTCCTGATCCAGGTGTGTCGCAGCCGACTGCTGCGCGATTAGGAGAGAGGCACGTTTCTGGTGTCCCCACATTCATCGCCCAATTAATGGGTCCACGCGGGAGACGGTTATTAGAAAATGAGCAGTGTGAGCAGGTCCTGTCCTGGATGGCAGAAAGTGCTTCGAGCAACCTATCGTCTACCCGCAGTTCTGCGCCGTCCACTGCTGCCAATCCGAATCCTCTGTCTGCTGCTCCTCCTTCCTCCCAGCCTCCTCACTCCACTACAATAACACCTGCTCAGGAGCGGGAACACTCCCAGGAACTGTTCTCGGGCCCCTGCTTAGATTGGGCAGCAGCGGTTCCTCTCCCACCAGAGGAGTTTATCGTCACTGATGCCCAACCATTCGAAAGTTCCCGGGGTCCGGGGGAAGAGGCTGGGGACTTCCGCCAACTGTCTCAACAACTTTCTGTGGGTGAGGAGGACGATGACGATCAGACACAGTTGTCTTGCAGTGAGGTAGTAGTAAGGGCAGTAAGTCCGAGGGAGCAGCGCACAGAGGATTCGGAGGAAGAGCAGCAGGACGATGAGGTGACTGACCCCACCTGGTGTGCAACGCTTACTCAGGAGGACAGGTCTTCAGAGGGGGAGTCAAGGGCATCAGCAGGGCAGGTTGCAAGAGGCAGTGCGGTGGCCAGGGGTAGAGGCAGGGCCAGACCGAATAATCCACCAACTGTTTCCCAAAGCGCCCCCTCGCGCCATGCCACCCTGCAGAGGCCGAGGTGCTCTAAGGTCTGGCAGTTTTTCACAGAGACGCCTGACGACCGACGAACAGTGGTGTGCAACCTTTGTCGCGCAAAGCTCAGCCAGGGAGCAAACACCAACAGCCTCACCACCACCACCATGCGCAGACATATGATAGCCAAGCACCCCGCAAGATGGGACGAAGGCCGTTCAGCGCCTCCGGTTTGCACCCCTGCCTCTCCCCCTGTGCCCCAACCTGCCACTGAGATGCAACCCCCCTCTCAGGACACAGGCACTACCGTCTCCTGGCCTGCACCCACACCCTCACCTCTGCTGTCCTCGGCCCCATCCAGCAGTGTAGTTCAGCGCACCGTCCAGCCGTCGCTTGCGCAACTGTTGGAGCGCAAGCGCAAGTACGCTGCCACGCACCCGCACGCTCAAACGTTAACCGTCCGCATAGCAAAATTCATCAGCCTTGAGATGCTGCCATATAGGGTTGTGGAAACGGAGTCCTTCAAAAGTATCATGGAGGCGGCGGCCCCGCGCTACTCAGTTCCCAGTCGCCACTACTTTTCCCGATGTGCCGTCCCAGCCCTGCACGACCACGTCTCCCGCAACATTGTACGCGCCCTCACCAACGCGGTTACTGCCACGGTCCACTTAACTACGGACACGTGGACAAGCACAGGCGGGCAGGGCCACTACATCTCCCTGACGGCACATTGGGTGAATTTAGTGGAGGCTGGGACAGAGTCAGAGCCTGGGACCGCTCATGTCCTACCCACCCCCAGAATTGCGGGCCCCAGCTCGGTGGTGGTATCTGCGGAGGTGTATGCTTCCTCCACTAAAGCACCCTCCTCCTCCTCCTCCTCTGTCTCGCAATCAAGATGTGTTAGCAGCAGCATGTCGCCAGCAGTCGGTGTCGCGCGGTGTGGCAGCACAGCGGTGGGCAAGCGTCAGCAGGCCGTGCTGAAACTACTCAGCTTAGGCGATAAGAGGCACACGGCCCACGAACTGCTGCAGGGTCTGACACAGCAGACCGACCGCTGGCTTGCGCCGCTGAGCCTCCAACCGGGCATGGTTGTGTGTGACAACGGCCGTAACCTGGTGGCGGCTCTGCAGCTCGGCAGCCTCACGCACGTGCCATGCCTGGCCCACGTCTTTAATTTGGTGGTTCAGCGCTTTCTGAAAAGCTACCCACGCTTGTCAGACCTGCTCGTAAAGGCGCGCCGGCTCTGCGCACATTTCCGCAAGTCCCACACGGACGCTGCCACCCTGCGCACCCTGCAACATCACTTTAAGCTGCCAGTGCACCGACTGCTGTGCGACGTGCCCACACGGTGGAACTCTACGCTCCACATGTTGGCCAGGCTCTATGAACAACGTAGAGCTATAGTGGAATACCAACTCCAACATGGGCGGCGCAGTGGGAGTCAGCCTCCTCAATTCCTTTCAGAAGAGTGGGCCTGGTTGGCAGACATCTGCCATGTCCTTGGTAATTTTGAGGAGTCTACCCAGGTGGTGAGCGGCGATGCTACAATCATTAGCGTCACCATTCCTCTGCTATGCATCTTGAGAAATTCCCTGCAAACCATAAAGGCAGCTGCTTTGCGCTCGGAAACGGGGGCGGGGGAAGACAGTATGCCGCTGGATAGTCAGGGCACCCTCCTGTCTATTTCTCAGCGCGTACAGGAGGAGGAGGAGGAGCATGAGGAGGAGGGGGAAGAGACAGCTTGGGCCGCTGCTGACGGTACACCGGCTGATTGCCTGTCATCCTTTCAGCGTGTATGGCCTGAGGAGGAGGAGGAGGAGGAGGATCCTGAAAGTGATCTTCCTAGTGAAGACAGCCATGTGTTGCGTACAGGTACCCTGGCACACATGGCTGACTTCATGTTAGGATGCCTTTCTCGTGACCCTCGCGTTGCACGCATTCTGGCCACGACGGATTACTGGGTGTACACACTGCTCGATCCACGGTATAAGGAGAACCTGCCCACTCTGATTCCCGAAGAGGAAAGGGGTTCGAGAGTGTTGCTATACCACAGGACCCTTGCGGACAAGCTGATGGTAAAATTCCCAGCCGACAGCGCTAGTGGCAGAAGGCGCAGTACCGAGGGCAAGGTAGCAGGGGATGTGCGTAGATCGAGCAGCATGTACATCCCAGGCAGTGCAACAGTCTTTAAGGGCCTGGCCAGCTTTATGGCTCCCCACCAAGACTGTGTCACCGCTCCCCAGTCACGGCTGAGTCGGCGGGAGCACTGTAAAAGGATGGTGAGGGAGTACGTAGCCGATCGCACGACCATCCTTGGTGACGCCTCTGCCCCCTACAACTACTGGGTGTCGAAGCTGGACACGTGGCCTGAACTAGCGCTGTATGCCCTGGAGGTGCTTGCTTGTCCTGCGGCTAGCGTCTTGTCGGAGAGGGTGTTTAGTGCGGCTGGGGGAATCATCACAGATAAGCGTAGCCGCTTGTCAACCGACAGTGCCGACAGGCTAACACTCATCAAGATGAACAAAGGCTGGATTTCGCCAGACTTCTGTTCTCCACCAGCGGACAGCAGCGATACGTAAGCAATACGTAGGCTGCACCCGCGGATGGAAGCTACGTTCTCTCTCACCATCCAAAACGGGGACATTTCTGCTTCATTAATCTGTGTCTAATATTCCTCCTCCTCCTCCTGCTCCTCCTCTTGAAACCTCACGTAATCACGCTGAACGGGCAATTTTTCTTAGGGCCACAAGGCTCACTCAAATAATTTTTCTGAACAATTTTTATAAGTTTCAATGCGCTTAAAAGCGTTGGAACTTTAACTTGAACCAATTTTTCGTTACACTGGGCTGCCTCCAGGCCTAGTTACCACTTAAGCCACATTAACCAAAGCGATTAATGGGTTTCACCTGCCCTCTTGGCTGGCCATGGCCAATTTTTGGGATGTACATTAGTACTGTTGATACGGCAATTTTTGTGGGCCCTCGCCTACAGTGTAATCAAATTAATTTTTAGACCACCTGCATTACAGCTGACGTTACCTCAGCTGTGTTGGGCAATGCAATGGGATATTTTTGTGTACCGCCGGTGGGTTCCAGGGAGCCACCCATGCTGTAGGTGCACACGGAGTTTTTAATACATGTGTCCACTTCTAAAGAACCCCAGTCTGACTGGGGCATGCAGTGTGGGCCGAAGCCCACCTGTATTACGCACGACATTACTACCTCAGCTGTGTTGGGCAATGCAATGGGATATTTCTATGTACCGCCGGTGGGTTCCAGGGAGCCACCCATGCTGTAGGTGCACACGGAGTTTTTAATACATGTGTCCACTTCTAAAGAACCCCAGTCTGACTGGGGCATGCAGTGTGGGCCGAAGCCCACCTGTATTACGCACGACATTACTACCTCAGCTGTGTTGGGCAATGCAATGGGATATTTCTATGTACCGCCGGTGGCTTCCTGGCACCCACCCAGGCAGTGGGTCCACAGGGAGTTTAACCTACATGTGTCCACTTGTAAAGAACCCCGGTCAGACTGGGGCATGCAGTGTGGGCCGAAGCCCACCTGTATTACGCACGACATTACTACCTCAGCTGTGTTGGGCAATGCAATGGGATATTTCTATGTACCGCCGGTGGCTTCCTGGTACCCACCCATGCTGTGGGTCCACAGGGAATTATAAATGCATCTGTTTCCACTTCTAAAGAAACCCAGTCTGACTGGGGCATGCAGTGTGGGCCGAAACCCACCTGCATTAACCCTTTCCAGTCCACTGTGTGACCTGTGAAGACATTAGGGTTTAAGGCTGTACAGCTCCGTTGTTGGTAGACGTCCGTCGGGGTTCTCTTACTGTATATTGCCAGCCTCTCTGCTGTCGGAGCCTATCCTACGTGTCAGCTCATGCAGTACTGGCTTTAGCCAGCATATAGCGCCGTTGTATAACGGCAGAAAAAGAGTAAGCCCCCTAGGAAAACCATATACAAATTGGATTGGAAAGGGTTAAGCACAACATTACTACCTCAGCTGTGTTGGGCAATGCAATGGGATATTTCTATGTACCGCCGGTGGCTTCCTGGCACCCACCCATGCTGTAGGTGCACACGGAGTTTTTACTACATCTGTACACTTATAAAGAACCCCAGTCAGACTGGGGCATGCAGTGTGGGCCGAAGCCCACCTGCATTAAGCACGACATTACTACCTCAGCTGTGTTGGGCAATGCAATGGGATATTTTTATGTACCGCCGGTGGGTTCCAGGGAGCCACCCATGCTGTGGGTCGACAGGGACTTCACAATAGGGAGTTGTACCTGCCTGTGTCTATGAATTAAAAAGCCCGGTCTGACTGGGGCATGCAGACACCTTGACAGAATGAATAGTGTGTGGCACATAGGTTCCCCATTGCTATGCCCACGTGTGCAGCTCCTGATGGCGGTGGCACAGGATTCTATTTCTCATTGCTTCTGTACAGCATTGTGGGCTATCGCTCCGCCACTTTTAAAGAGGGTCGCTGCCTAGCCGTGCCAACCTCTGCAGTGTGTGCCTGCGGTTCCTCGTCATGGCAGACGCAATTCTAAATAGACATGAGCGTGGTGTGGCATGAGGGCAGCTGAAGGCTGCGCAGGGACAGTTTGGTGTGCGCTGTGGGGGGGGGGGGGGCGGTTGGGCAGCATGTAACCCAGGAGAAGTGTCAGTGGAGTGTCATGCAGGCAGTGATTGTGCTTTGTTGGAGGTAGTGTGGTGCTTAGCAAAGGTATGCCATGCTAATGAGGGCTTTTCAGAAGTAAAAGTTGTTGGGAGGGGGGGGGCCCACTCTTGCCGGTATTGTGGCTTAATAGTGGGACCTGGGAACTTGAGATGCAGCCCAACATGTAGCCCCTCGCCTGCCCTATCCGTTGCTGTGTCGTTCCCATCACTTTCTTGAATTGCCCAGATTTTCACACATGAAAACCTTAGCGAGCATCGGCGAAATACAAAAATGCTCTGGTCGCCCATTGACTTCAATGGGGTTCGTTGTTCGAAACGAACCCTCGAACATCGCGGGAAGTTCGTTCCGAATAACGAACACCCGAACATTTTGGTGTTCGCTCATCTCTAGTTTTAACCCTTTCCAATCCACTGTCTGACGTCTAAAGACACTATGATTTAAGGCTGTACAGCTCCGATGTTGGAAGACGTCCGTCTAGGTTCTCTTACTGTATATTGCCAGCCTCTCTGTTGTCGGAGCCTATCCAATGTGTCACCTCATGCAGTACTAGCTTTAGCCAGCATATAGCGCCGTTGTATAACAACAGAAAAAGAGTAAGCCCCCTAGGAAAACCAGAATACAAATTGGATTGGAAGGGGTTAAGACTGACTAGTCTAAGTTTAAACCAACTATTAGTTGGCTTAGTTTACTCCAAAAATTGCATCAAAATCTTCGTGCATTTCTTTTAAATTTGGCACTATTTTAGTAAATTTAGGCTATGCCCCTTTTCAGATAAGTCAGGAAAGAAGTCTGAAAGTTTCTAAAAACACATAGTAAATATAGCCAGTACCATTACAGTGATACCAAATGCCCTGTTTTACTACTTTTAAAAAATATAAAAAGTTTAAAAACCAAAAAATCTTTACTTTTTCCAGCAAAGGAGATATATGAGGGCTTGTTTTTTTTTTTTTTGTTTTTTTTTGGGGGGGGGGGGGGGGGGAAGGGGTGTAGGGGAGGATAAATTATATTTTTTCTTGGTACTATTTTGTAGTATTTATGCCTTTTTTTATCACTTTTTTTCTGTCTTTTTTGGAGGGAGGCCAGATGACTTGTATATTTACTACGCTAGGCTAAAGCTCAGAGGAAATATTGACCGTAAAGTGTCTAAGACCTGCTCGATCAACAGCAATCATAACAATTGATATCCTCAAAGCATTCCCACACTTTCAGATGACTTTTTAGAATGAGCAACCATGCACACATTGCATTACTGGCAACCGAAGAAAGACTATTGTCAATCCTGATATACGGGCACGAACTATCATTAAGTCACAGTCAACACATGTCAAGGGGACTTGGAACTGTTATTTTGTCCAAAGACTGAGCTGTTCTGAGGTTGAGGACTTGGATTGTTCACCAATTTTGCAGTTAGAGTTTTCTGCATACATGTTGACTCCTGATGCTTACACAAGTTTCCCATGGAGCCTCTACACCATTGCCTTCAACAGGGTCTAGTTCAAGACCCAGTCCTCTCCCAAACCGAAACAGGACCATGAATCTTGGCTGTCCCGTCTGCCCACATATTTTTCTTTTAAGCCCTCTTTTTTGCCTGCAATAGCTTCCATTAGTTTTGGAGGCCAATACTAGTCAATAATCTTGTGGGTGGTCTCTATCAAATGTTACATCAGTTATTGACACTGGTTAATAATATTGACTAATAGTGCCTAATATTGGGCACTGAAAGTAACAGGAGCCATCGCAATCAAATAAGGGAGCTAGAGAAAGTATAAAGGCAGCGGAGTAATCAGCTAAGGATGTAGGTGTAGAGTTGTGCTACTTGTAAGAGGACGTGAAGGTCTCTCTTAAAAGTAAAGTCAATTACATTATGTTTTTCAACAGTAGAGGAAATAGAAGTGCTCTGAAACTGCACCCAAACACATAGATAGTCCTATGAGAAGCTCAGTAACTGTGCCATTGTGGTACATATGTACATTATCTATAAGAAGTGCTGTTTGCAACAGTCCAGAGTCCAGTGGCAATGTACTTGACATCACTACTGCTGGTCAATGTTGGACATAGTGCATTGTGATTTCAGACCACTCAACATTGGAACCCAAATTCATGAAGCTCCTAATGAATGGTGTTCTGATGACATATCCATAGCTGTATACTTCTATGAGTTATAAAAACACGTTAAAATATGCTACAGTAATCAGTCTACCTTATATAACATTTAACAATTAAGATTTTTTTGCCCTAAGCCAAAGTCATGTTCATATAGAAGTTTAAAGCTTCAAATTAATAAAAGCCATAAAGAATGATGTCAAGCCGATGATAGTGAAACCAAATTAAGTGACTGTAAATAACTGCAATAAGACGGCACATACCCATATTAGCGCATTTAACCAGAAAATAAAAGTATGAGACAGAACATATGGTCTTGTTCTCACATCACTTGGATCCAGTGTATTTTAGTTCTGTACAACGTCTGTTCCTAACTCCCTCCGCCTTGACCAGGAATAACTTATTCCAGTACTGCAAACTACACGGCTTATATAATATTCATTTATGAAATACAGTATTTTGCTTTTTGATAGAATTTTTTGAACTATGTCTTTGATCTTATAGTACATTCACACTACATGCTGATATTCAGCTACCATAAGTGTGCTGTTATGCTTATACTGGTACTCGTGCAGATAAAAATGAAGAATTATCTGAAATATACTCATACAGCCACTTAGAGATACCCATTATTAGAGCTGTGCCCTATCTATTAGAGATACCCATCAAATAGTGCTTTGGACCTCTTTTGGCCTCCAGAACTGCAGTAATTTGTCATAGCATGGATTTTACTAAATGCTGAAATTCTTCTGCAAGTATATCGACCCATGTGGACAGGAAGCTTCTTGCAGTTGGCACAAATTACATAGAGGTGCTGATATACTCTGAACAGTTGACAGAAGGGGGTCATCGATTCATGTGCTTGCACCAAATTCTGCACCTCCTGTCATTATTGTGCCGCGCCCGGAATCTTTCCTTAATCGAGCATGCTCGTTCATCTCTAATCAGAACAAAGATCAATAAAGGGATAAACTGTAAAGTCTAGTCAGCCCCTGCTATTTTAGTTTGTACTTCCTAATATGATGCCCATAACAATAGTACAGTATGATGGGAGTTGTCAGTTCACAAACAAGAGTGCTACTATTCATGATCACTCTACATACTATACAGTGACTATAGGACTCATTAGAGGTAGCTAGTGGCAGAATAAAGAATGACATTGTGAATCACACATGATGTCATCGCTAATTTGCATTGTCATTTTTTTATCCATCCTCTCCAGACCAACATGACAACTTCTCTTGGATACAACATACCACAAGACGTCTTTGGTTATTTACATTTTCATATCTGGACTTCCTATATTAACCACTTTCAGGCATTCCTTATCTATTTCTGCAGGGATGTTTTAAAACTTGAATATCACCATATTCTATCATTCTTATAATACACTATTATACTTCAGTATAGCAGAGTATTATAAAACCTATGAGCCTCATAGTCCACCATGGCTGGCAAACTCGGAGGCCATATTCAAGTCTCTGGACTATACAATGACATCATTGGAGTCCAATGAGTGAGAGAGGGAGCCCCCTCCCTCTGTTAGCATTTTACATGCCACGGTCGTCCTGCTACTATACTTATAAGCCTTGTAACATTTGCAAAAAACAGAAAGGAAAAAATTATGCTGACATAACAATATAGATATATTGTGAATTATTTATTAACTATTTTGTGTGGCATGACTATTTGTATTACAAGCATATAAATATGAAAAATGTTCTCTTTATTTTGGATTTTTTCTAAATAAGAATAAAAGATGCTGACTAAAACTAACCCTAGATATAAAGTAAAATGTGTCCCGAAAAAAATATCTCAAAATCACTTGAATAAGTAATAGCAATCCAAAGTTATTGCCACATTAAATGAAACATGTCAAATTTGAAAAATTGGGCCTGGTCACATAATGCAAAACTGTCTTGGGTGGCAAGTGATTAAAATAAACTTTTATAGTGGTAATAAATAGCTCTACTGACACCCTGTAGTAATATACAGCTATTTATTATTGCAGGGGGACAGTATGGCTATAATGTCCCCCGTTGTAATAAATAGTCATAATGTTCTCCTGTTGCAATAAATATTAATAATGCCGCCTGTAGTGATAAATAGCTATAATTTCCCCCTTTTGTCATAAATAGCCATAATGTCCCCTTAGTAATAGCCATACTATCCTCTGTAGTAATAGCAATAATGTCCCTTTCAGTATTATCCATACTGTCCCCTGTAGTATCCATAATGTCCTCTTGAGTAATAGCCATATTGTCCCCCATAGTAGAGTAATAAAGTCACTCACCTCCTTCCGCCAGTTTCATGGCGCCCTCTGTCCATTGCCTGGCCTCTTCTGGCTAACATCCTGTGGAAGACGCAGGTGATGCAATTACATCATTATGCCGCGTGCATCACATAGAAGGTGCTGGCTGGCGGTACAGGGAGTCCAGTGTGGCTTGTGCTGCCGGCACTGCCACTGTTAATTGTGTCTGTATCTTAAAGACATGGATACAATTAAAGGAGATGTCCCGAGGCAGCAAGTGGGTCTATACACTTCTGTATGGCCATAATAATGCACTTTGTAATGTACATTGTGCATTAATTATGAGCCATACAGAAGTTATAAAAAGTTTTATACTTACCTGCTCCGTTGCTAGCGTCCTCGTCTCCATGGAGCCGACTAATTTTTGGCCTCCGATGGCCAAATTAGCCGCGCTTGCGCAGTCCGGGTCTTCAGCTTTCTTCTATGGAGCCGCTCGTGCCAGAGAGCGGCTCCGTGTAGCTCCGCCCCGTCACGTGCCGATTCCAGCCAATCAGGAGGCTGGAATCGGCAGTGGACCGCACAGAAGAGCTGCGGTCCACGAAGGTAGAAGATCCCGGCGGCCATCTTCAGCGGTAAGTATTGAAGTCACCGGACCGCCGGGATTCAGGTAAGCGCTGTGCGGGTGGTTTTTTTAACCCCTGCATCGGGGTTGTCTCGCGCCGAACGGGGGGGGGGTTTAAAAAAAAAAAAACCCGTTTCGGCGCGGGACATCTCCTTTAACTTTAAATTCTGTCATAGAGAATCAGGGAGCCACCAGTTCTTCTAAATTGTTGCTCTACTGCAGTAGGAACGTGGTTCCGCCTGAGGCAGTGTTCAACTTGCCTCATTGACAGGGGACCCCTGTGCACAGACAGCCCTTCCATGTGCTGTGCACTGTTTGGGACACTGCACCTTACAAGTCCTATTCTTGTATGAGACTTGACCGAAAACAGGACATACTGTAATTTTTTAATCCCGCACTATCGGTGCTCATGCACCTTAACCCACTGAAAAATAATTAGTCTTGCAATCGCACAAAACTCACGTATTATTCTTAGCTGTGTAAATACGGCCTAGGACCTTATTCACACAAACCTTTTATCGTGGCTATTTTGCCGCAATAAAACATCAGCCAAAAATAGTAGCCGGCACCTAAAATCGGCTGGCTGGAAAAGATAGCACATACACTGCGGATTCCGGCCGGCCACTTTTATGTGTGGCTGGAAACGATAGGTCTTGTCCAATTTTGGCCACGATCAGCCTGCAGCTCCCATAGAAGCCCATGGGAGCTGCCGGGAGGTGGAGGAGTTTTGCATGACCAGCACTGCTAAGCTCCCTCCCCATCCACCCTTTCCCCTTGTCATCAGCTCCCATAGGCCTCTATGGGAGCTTTTATTGCCGCGATCAGCCAGGAAAGGGAGGGGGAGAGAGTTGAGCAGTGCTAAATGCTCTCCCTTCGGCCAAAGGAATTCTGGGCTGTGGTGTATATACGCTGCCCCTGGCTGTCCGAATGGGCAAGAAAACGCAAGATTTAGCAATGCGAGAGGATGAAAATTGCAACCCTTGTGAATGAGCTCTTAGATGCATGTGCTTGCGCTATTAAGATTCTTTGTTATAGCAAAGTTTAAATCTTATCCTTTAAACTTTGAAAAGAAGACTATAAAAATTGTTATTTGCTATATATTTTGTCTGATTAGTTAAAGGGGTTGTCTGATTACAGAGGTTGTCGGACAACATTCTTTTAATAGGGCTGCCTGTAGTAAAATAATAAACTGAATAGTGATTACCTCTCCGCTGCCATCAGGATCCAGCGCTGCAGCCCCACTGTGGTCCCAGTGTTTATTGTGACAGCTAACATCACTGGACATCAGGTGAGCACTGCAGCCAATTAGAGGCAGCAGCATCACTGATCATTCTCCTGGCATCAGTGCTCACATCCATGATGCCAGGAGTTCTGTATGGTGACTCTGCAGCCTCTGATTGGCTGCATCGGTCAACAGACTTCCTGTGATGTCAGCTGTCACAAGAAACACTGGGACCAGAGCAGGGCTGCAGCAATGGATCCCAACAGCGGTAGAGAGGTTAGTACTGCTCAGTTTATTATTTTACAAGAGGCAGCCCTATTAAAGACAACCCCTTTAAACTTTCTAGAATATTTAAGGATACATTCACATTACCCACTGTGGTAAACATATTTTATTGCTACACCAAGACTTGCAACTTCAAACAACTGGTATCTCCAGCTGCAGCGAGGCAATTAGTAGCAAAATGTGAACATTGCCGCAGCAACATGTAATAGTGTCTAGCTAATAATTTTGTATCAATGCTATAGACAAAGGGTTTGGTGATTCGGTGACCCATGATTTTGCTGTGCTTTGCTAACAATGTCACTAACTGAGCAACAGCAAATACTGAAAATAACTGTAGCTTTATGTCATAAATATTTCATGGCCGCAGACCCAGACATTGGGATGTTTTACTGCACTGCTGCGGAAGACAATGTTGGATATCAGAAAGCTTCCAATATCATCACCTGCAAACCACAGAATTGTCTCTCTGGCATGAACTGAATAAATTGCCATTGATGGGGCTAGTAATTAAAACAACTGATGACAGGCACTTCATTGACATCCTTCACATTCATTCTTCCAGACTTGCGTCACACACATAGAATTATTGTTTTGTCTTCTTATATTGACGTATGTCTAAAATTCCAATACTTGATGCAAGAAAAGAAAATGTCCCAATAACTGATACTTCAAGAATAGCAGCCAGGGATTGTGCTGCGTTACATTAGACCTTTCTTAAGGAAGAACTAACTCAGTGTCACAAATTACATTACATAATAAACTAAAAGAATATATGATATTTCTTCCATCAGCCTTTTTATTACACGGGCGTATTTGCATGGGAAATTTTTGCGTTCGCAATACACAGTGAAAGAACCCATTGATTTCAATGGGTTCATTTTCATGGTTGTTTTTGGCGCGTGCGTTTTGCTCACGTGAAAAAAAAAACGTGACAGGTTCTATTTTTGTGTGCATTTGCACACGAAGGGTCCTTAAAACACTACACATATCCACGTACGCTGGCACCTCGAGAGGCTAACTAGGCTTTTAAATCACGGCGGAGGTAATGCACTCATTATTTTGGCGCAGATACAGAAGCAAAAAAACACTCCTTCGCTGCACAAATACGTTGCACAGGAGCGAGCGTTTTTGCAATTACGCCTCAGTGCAGCCAAGCTATGGCTGGCTTCACATGGATGTATTTGATTTCAATGGGTTTGTTCATATGCTTTATCTTTTGGTGCATTTTCGCATCAAAGGGGCGCATGGAAGACAATAAGAGTCTTACAATGTGACCCTATAGTTGACATGTGTACAGTATGTTTAATAGAGGCCATCCACATGATGTGCGCAGGGCCTAAGTAGAAAGGGACTGATGATAAGAGGTAGGGCTGCATCTGACTGCTCAGAGCTGTTTTTAGGCTGCGTAGGTCTGCATAGACACTGGTAGGCTATTGTTAATGCATTGGAACAATAGAGAATGCAAAGGCATGCATAGTGTTTGATTATGAGACTAAGCTACTGTACGGCTATCCGAAGTAGACTATAGAATTGTCTTTGTTATACAGTATCATTCTTTAATGAGAATTAGCTAAAAGTATAACTGAACAATAAGAAATATTTGAAGCAGGAAATATATCTAAATTTATAGGTATTGCGGTGCTTTATATCACTGTGTTTATTAAGAGGAAGAAAATGCCTTCCTCATTTTTTTCAGTCTCCTATATATTATAATGAAATTGCACAGTTCATTTCCTGCTGTCTGTCCTACCAGAAGACAAGTCCCACCGGGACCATCACTCTCATACACAACTAACAGGCATTGTTTGACAGCTTATTGTCACTACAGTTCTTGATAAATTAAAGGTCATGCCCTTGACAATGGGTGCTACAATCATATGTCTTATATTTGGCAGCAAAGATATCTCATTGTTGACTTGGTGTTGTGTTCTAGAGTACTAAACGTAGCAACAATGGCCGTCATAATAACACCGATCTGTCAGCTGTGCTACTAGGATTCTAGATTCTTTACAAGCAAGGGCAGATTGGGAACCCAAAGTGACCTTGGAAGAAAATCCAAAAGTGGCCTCATGTTGTATGTGGGCACAATACATAGAATGATACAGCAATATTGTTTGTGAGATGGTTAAAGGTCTATCCCCAACTTGCGCTGTGGTGAAGTTGTGCCTATGACCATTTAAGAATCTACTGTATGAAATATATTAATATTGTAATATTTAAACAAATTTCTAATACATAAAAACACCAGTTATGATCATTGGTGATGTGTCGTTGGACAAAGTCAAAGTGTGGATACAATGGCAAAAACAATATGTACGATTTAGCCATTCATTACAATTTTGTGCTCTTGATGAGCATTTGAAAACTTTCTAATATATACAAGATGATGTTTGTTTTTAATGTTTTTATGTTATTACATAGATGTTATTACTAGAGATGAGCGAGCATACTCGTCCGAGCTTGATGCTCGTTCGAGTATTAGGCTGCTCGAGATGCTCGTTACTCGAGACGAGCACCACGCGGTACTCGTCTCGATTAAACGAGCACTGACCATTGAATTCAATGGAGCCAGCAATACAGCCGGCTCCATTGAAAGCAATGGCCTGCCGGCGAGCGCGGGATGAATTGTCGGGAAGGGCTTAAATATATAAGCCCTTCCCTGCAATTCATCCAGAAATGTGTAAAAAAATATATATATATATACTCACCTTGTCCGGGCAGAACGATGTTAGCCCATTGAATTCAATGGAGCCAGCAATACAGCCGGCTCCATTAAAAGCAATGGGCTGCCGGCGATCGCGGGATGAATTTTCGGGAAGGGGTTAAATATATAAGCCCTTCCCTGCAATTCATCCAGAAATGTGTAAAAAAAAAAAATATATATATATACTCACCTGGTCCCGGCAGATGGAGTTCAGCGCGGCCAGCGGCAGTCCTCCTGAACTGCTCTGAACAGCTGTGAGTAGTATTCAGCAGCCGGGGATTTAAAATCCCCGCCTGCTGAATGAGCTGCCTCTAATTGGTCACAGCCTGAACAATCAGAGGCAGATTCCACTCACACACCCATTCATGAATTTATGAATGGGTGTGTGACTGCTGCCTCTGAGTGGCTCAGCGGGACCAATCAGATGAGAGGCAGGGGGGTCTCACTCTCGCCACTATTGTGGCTTAATAGTGGGACCTGGGAACTTGAGATGCAGCCCAACATGTAGCCCCTCGCCTGCCCTATCCGTTTCTGTCTCGTTCCCATCACTTTCTTGAATTTCCTAGGTTTTCACAAATGAAAACCTTAGCGAGCATCGGCGATATACAAAAATGCTCGAGTCGCCCATTGACTTTAATGGGGTTCATTACTCAAAACGAACTCTCGAGCATCACTGAAAGCATTTTGGTGCTCGCTCATCTCTAGTTATTACTTAGATGTTATTACATCTGTATTGAAGAGGAAGGGTGCGATTACACACTGAGGCAGAGGCGTAACTTGAAGCTCCTGGGCCCCAATGCAAAACCTAGAACGGGGCCCCCAACTATAATGCTTTATTCATAGTACTGGGCTCCCTATATGGAGAAGAGAGGCCTTATAGGCCCCCCAAGGCTCCTGGGCCCGGGTGCAACCGCATCCCCTACATCCTCTATAATTACGCCCCTGCACTGAGGTCCTGTTCACATGGTATAATTCTTCCATGGCTTCCGATGCGGATTCTGCATCACTTTAGCATTCTATTGAATGCTAAGGTGCCATAGTTCATATAAGGTGGACTTTTCTGCAGAAGGACTTTGAAATCTTCATCGTGTATCGAAGAATTAACATTTATATTGTTGATGCAGTTTCCACTCGAAAACCATTTTAGGTGGCTTTACGCAGATTTACCCAACTGACTGGGGCTAACTTTGCATACGGATCCACTTGCAAATCCACAGGAGAACTCTATGGCTGTGGTAGATGCTGGAAATTTGTGGTCTTAGGCTCTGGCAGAAGTTTATGGCTGGTAGTGGCTGGTAGCAGTTTGGGGCATCTGATAGTGAGGGACTTCAGTTTCTTGCTGTTGGTGGTTGGTACTGACTGCTGTTATCTGATGCTTGTTCATGGCAGTTATTGGTGGCTTATAATAAAGGCTAATTGGTGGTGGCTGGTGGTAACTGGAAATGGTTGCTGGTGGCCAATAATGACTGGCGGTGGTTGGTGGTGGCTTGTAGCAACTGAGGATCTGCTCCCCTGACTTCATAAGGAGCCACCAGCTCGAAAAAGAACACATATTATAGACACTTCAGTTAAGCAATCATCATGTTTTTTTTTTCAAATGTACTCAATGGAACCACTTTAAGTAATGGTCAGGAGAGCTGGTACAATAGGGCCACCATCTTCCTTCCCCCGTACAAAAGTGAAGACCTAGAAGTGCTCTCTATCACATAAATACTAAAAGAACAGTTTCCACCTCCTCTTAGGGGCAGCAAGGCTAAAAAAAATGCTTTCCAGCTGTCTCCTGCCCGCTAGCATCCACAACTTAGTCCAACTTTCCCTCTGCAACACCATTCATATGCTAAGTGTTAATGTAGTGACCCGGAGGGTCCTACAGGGTAGTCACAAGGTTAATAAGTCCTTGGGCCCTTGCTATGACCCCTGAAGTGGACATAGGAGGCACTCTGCAAGAGAAAGACACTGTCTCTCCCTGTGCCACGGGTTAACTCTAGACTGCCTAGAAACAGCTAATCATCTGATTGGCTGCTTGCTGCTAATTTCCTGATAGGTGGAGTGAGAGGAGTCGCGTGAAGCCCGGGAAAGTGAATTAGGAGGGGAGGAAGTGAGTCAGCAGGAAAGAAGAAAGTGCGGGAAACTAGAGGAAGTGCGCAGTGAGAGGACAGAAAAGGAGAGAAGAGGAGGCTGGGAGAGGAGCTGGAGAAGATTGGAGAAGTGCAGCGCTTTCCTTCAACAGCGCCCACAGTGGGAGCGGTGTCTCTTTCATCCCGGCTGGAAGAAGCGGGAGCCAGAGCAAAATCCGCGGAGGCTGTTCAGAGAGTAGTCAGCTCAACCATGAGTGTTATTCGGCCCCGAGTAGTTAGAAGTCAGTGGGGTTATAGTGAAGCTGCGCTAGTCCCTCCATTCCTTCACAAATAACCTCTGGATACAACCAACATTTAACTTGGTTTGGCAGTCACCTCAGTAGAAAGAGAGAGAGAGAGAGAGAGAGAGCAAATTGAGGAAAATGTTGTCTGCTATTATCTGTTTCAGAAGAACTGTTGAAGTTGATATCACCTACTAAACTGCCAATTGTGATTGTTGTACTTTAATGCCAAAGAATTAGTGAACTATGTGCCTTCGGTTTACTACAACCCTCGTGGACTTGTTTTTTTATTTCATCCTTACACACAGCTAATTACCCGAAGGCACTGGCGTCACATCAGTTAATACTCAAACCACTAATTGCTATTGCTAAGGACTTAATTGCAATCCACCTGCTGCACGAGCCACCATTACAGGCAGAGTAGCCACCACCGTGACATAGTTAGACTTTGCGCAAGCACTCAGGCTACGCTTCTGTCAACTTCAGCTCGCCACATTAGTGCAGGGCAGCGAGGGAGATTGAAGACTCTGGCACCACTGCGCCTCTCAGAGACACTGCTGAATCACATTTTCTCTCCCCTCATTGCACGGCACTACTTTCTAATTAGTGACGCTGACCTCTGACTGCTTTTTGGAAGGAAAGCTCACGTCATGCTGTCAAGTTTCCAACTAATATGGTAATTAGAGCTGTTACCTCCCAGTGCCATGTTAGGGCATGGCAAATCCCAAGAACCATTGAATTACAGCAATTAGGAACAGGTCCCTGTCTAATAATGATGTGACAGAAGAAATGTACTTGTTAAAAACTGATAACTTGTCCTGTCACAGCAAAAGATATATAACACAATATTAACAAAAGTACAGTTAGCCCAGTATGGCAACACTGGGGCTCCTCCGCACCCTTACATGAATGTGGTTATATTCTTCTACCTAGGATGAATAATTATAGTAGATAAACCAAAATATTTCATTAAGATGGTTGTAGTTGCTCTTTTGACATTTATGCAAAAAGGTTTTTAAAAAAACTATTAATTTCTGGTGGAAATGTCTACATTCATCTGCTGCTAGTCAGCTTACCTAAAGATTTTGATCACATTGACTTGATTATAAATGACACTTACCCTTTATAATCACATTCATATCTTCTGTGCTAGTGCAAGTTGTCAATTAATCATGCCCTGCACTGTGCTCATCTCTGAAAGGCCATGGAGAATATAAATCAGGAGGCTAAAACAAAGTGGATGTACAATAAATACAATATATGCCTCTTCCTGGGGCGTAGCTAAAGGCTCATGGGCTTGGGTGCAAAAGTTTATCTTGGGGGCCCCCAACTTCTCTTAACCTCTTAACGCAAAGGCGCAACTTGAAGTTCATGGGCCTCAAAGCAAAACCTGTAACAGGGCCCCCAACTATAATGCTTTATTCATAGTACTGGGCTCCCTATATGGAGAAGAGAGGCCTTATGGGCCCCCTAAGGCTCCTGGGCCCAGGTGCAACCACATCTCCTGCATCCCCTATAGTTACGCCAGTGGCCTCTTCCATGCCAACACTTCCTGTATTAGTTAATAGTCCCTGTGCCCTATAAGCTACAAACCCCAAATCCTATAAACTAACTTTCTGGAATCTAGGAGTTAAATTATAGGGTCATGAACATAAAATGGCTCAACAGTGAGAAGTTGAGCTACTCTTAAGCCAAAGTCTTAGCCTGGCTTTCCAGCTGTGTTTACTGCACATGTTTAAAACACTGCCCACCCGCTACAGTCAATGGCTGTACAATGTTGCCAGCATTATTGGCAAGATCATGCAGCCATTGGTTGCTGTGGGTGGGTGGGATTTTAAACTAACGCGGTAAACCCAGTGTGGAAGCTCCGCCTTAATGGAGTGGGGAATACTCTACTCTGGCCCCAGGCGGGCTTCATCTTTCACCAATGCCTGTTATGTAATGGGATGTATCTCAGTTGGGCACCTCCAAGGTGCTTAGTAAGATTAGGCTGCTTTCGGTGCTGTGCATGTTCCTCGGAGTGAGGGCTCATTCAGATGGATATATATAGGCAGTGTATTAAGCGCATGGTTTTTACGGTCATGTGAAAAAAAACACAGTATGTCCTATTTTGGTGTGTATCACACAACATACAAGGCCATTGCAGTCAAGTACTTGAGTAAATACACATATCACATCAGTATTTCATCTGTATTTGCTCTCATTAGTGCTATTTTCTACTGGATAAATACAAAAGTAATACCAATCAATGCAAATACGGTTCAAATAAGGATGAAATGCGGTTGCATCACTATTTTAATCCCTTTCCATTGACTACAATGAGATTATTTTTTATCAAGCTTTTCATTAGCCTTGGATCAAGGCGGCTTCACGCGGGCGTATTTGTGTGTCCAAAATCTGTGCACATAATGTGCAGAGAATAGAGCCCATTGTTTTCATATTTATGCGGGCGCAAAAAAAAATCAGCATGCTCTATTTTAGTGCGCAGTCGCACACCAAACGCCCCATTTGCAGAAAATTAAACACATCTGGTACGAATTCAGCTGCAAAGCCTTATAAATCACCCCGCAGGTGTGTCAAGCGCTGATGTGAATGGTCCTCAACAACACAAAAATTACAGTAAAATGCGAAGGTACACACGTGATAGCGCAACGTTCATGGTAAAAAAAGTTGCACTATCGTGTGTGTTTTGTGCATACTCTCTTGGAAAGCCGCTCTTAGACAACATAAATAGACTATATAGCCACAAGATGTGCCAAATGTAACTCTGTAGCTCACACTGTGTGATAGATTTTCTGCGTATTGCATGAAGTTAAACACCTTTGTTTCACCCCTTAACGCCACAGGCATACGTTTACGACCTGTCAGGGTGCTACTTGTGCGCCCATTCAGATGGTCCAGGTCCGGCACATATATACACCGAGCCCGGATTGCCATCGGGCAGAGGAAACAGTTTAGCTCTGCTAAACTTCCTCCCCCTTTCCACCCCCTCACCGGCAGGCAAAGGGGGTGGAAGCTTGTGTGCTAAGCTCCCGCCCCCTCTCCACCCCTTGTCGGCTGCCAGCAATGGGAGGGGGCGGGGACAGGGTGGGAGCTTAGCAAATAGCTTTCGCTCTCTCCCATTGCAAACTCCCTCCCACTTCCCTTCTCCAGCAGCTAACATAGGCCTCCATAGGAGTCAATGGGAGCTGCCGCCATATTCCGGCTGGAGGAAAGTTCCTGAACTATCTTTCCTAGCCGACGTGAAAGCTTTTACCCCGTGGGAATACACCCATCTAAACTGATGCCTTGTAAACCAATGCGTAGATTTGCATTTGGTGTGCAGATTCAGTGGGGCTTGTCATGTATCTCACAATGGCAGACGACCACCAGCCGGGGACTTCCGCCATCCGTGAGGTCAATGATCTCCATGATGAGCTTATATCTGCTGCCTATTGACTTCTGAGTGGTGCCGACTTTTATGTTAGGAAGTAGGGCGGTAAGATATCCTACTCAGAGGCCAATCAGATGGTCATATAAATACCCAATTTCCTTAATCTTTTTCCTTAACATTTCTTTTCCAGATCTGCAGAATCTTCCTCCTGCATAGAAACGTCTTCGTGGAATCAAAACCACATAGTGAGCCATGATCACGGCTGCTTTCCTACATTTTTTTAGAAGTCAAACAAAGTCCATTCGAGACATGTGTTTTGCATATGGAAATGAGAGCGCGGTATTGTGCAGCTTTCAGAAGCAGGGGAAGTTAAGAGGGAAGTTCTTATTCCAGACAGATGACTGCCGGGCATTCATCAGTATATACAGCAAATTGTAGGGAAGAGATCAAACAATCGGAGCTCAATTTACTGCCCCATCTGTTAAAGGGAATTTGGGATTTGAATCTTATTTCCATTTCCCTTTTGCAGGCTTTCTGTAGAACCTCTTTTAATGTTTATTGGGACATCATAATAGGTAACGGTGAAAAATACCACACTAGAGCTGATGGGATAGTAAAGGGACAGACTTTCAAGAGGCAAATAAAATGAAACCGGCTTTTATATAGCATATAATGGCAGGATCTCAATAATGGGAAGCAAAGAGGCTGCCGCAAATTACACAAAGGGTTAGTTGTAAGTACTTGGTATATACACTATTCAGGGAAACCGGACAGATGTTCACATACTTTGGAGCATAGAATATGAGATAAGTATGGCTGAATGAATTCCATGTATCAGCTACCCAAAATATAGTATGCCGATGGACTTAATAACTGGCTTGTAAAATGTAATTTATATGATAAAAAGGCAGGCACACTGCCGGTGATAAGGTTCATATCCAGGACAGCTGGTGGATGAGGATAAGGGTAATGAAAGGGAAAGAGCAGAGCAAGGTCCATTATTATAAAGAACAATAATTGACTTGTTTGCATACCTTAATCTGACTTTCACACCGGATAGAGCTGTTACAGCACAGAGCATTTTCCTCATTATTTTTGCAGAGGGGTAAAATGCTCAGAGATAGCCAAAAGACCTAATTATGGATTAGTGGCCAAGGGAACAGAATGTACTCGTAACGAGGAAGGCTCAATATGAACCGCTATGGATGTAATGTACAAAAGCACCATTTATCCTTTTATTTTGCTACGCTAATTACAATCCATAAAAATGTGTTTTATTTAACTCTACATCTGACCAGGGCGGGCATAGGAACGAGGGGAGCCTCACAGGACAGGAATTATTATTGCTTATTAAACAATTAGCAGTTTGCCTATCAGAGATTCAAATTACTAATTCATAATTAATTGCTCAAAACGTGTATGCATATTTAGGAAATAACATTTTGGGAATCTGTGAGATTAGACCAAAACAGATTTTCAAACCATGCGAGTTGCCATTCTCTGAAGGCCATATAAAGAGCATCTGTCACCACATATAGCTCTTAATTTGAGGCATCTATGGCATGGTGTTCCCAAAAGGAAAACAGTGGCTATATCTGCACCATTAAACTACCCCATAATTAGAGGATTACCCACTCTGCTTGCCAATGAGGACATATGAGTCATCTTGGTGCGGTTTATTGACGTAAGCCTCATTAATACACAAAGATGATCGCTCAAAATTTGTTCAAAAGATAGAATGATTGACAGTTTGAAAGATTATTTTGCATAAGCTGCTAAAGGGCACTAATGCCCATTAGTAGCTTATTAGCTTCATCTGCATGTAAATGAGCCTCCCTGAGCTGTATGCAGATAACAGCAGGTGGTCTGTTCTCTGCATACAGCTCCTTTGTTCTCCAGCGAAACTGCAGCTGAATACAATGTTATCAGCGCTCTTGAGGAGAATTACAGTGTGCGATCCCTGCTATCGGCTCTCCAGCCGAACAATGGATTTTAAGCTGAACTAAAAATCATTGTTTGGCCGAAAAGCAAATAATGGTAGCATTTACACACAACGATTATCGCTCAAAAGACATAATTTGAGCACATTTGGAGTGTTGTGTGTAAATGGGGCTTAAGACGCATCACATGAAGGCTCCTTCCAGTGCTTCTAAAAGGTTCGTTTGAACATTCTTGTAAAAAAAAAAACACCAAATGACCTCAAATACCTGCTATAGCATACGGTGTAGATAATTTTTTGCATATCTAATCAGAAGTTCGAATGACCATTTAGTAGGAAGAGAGGGGCAGGTGTAACCACCAACTACCATTTAGTAGGGTAGAGTATTATCTGTTCCTTTATAGGGCCCCGTGAAATGATCCTGTGAAAAGGGACCTTACTTTTACTTGTTTTCACACAGGAGCGACAATTGTTCTGTAACACTTCACAGCAGACAGACAGTCATTCAAAGATTGAGCAACTCCTATTTACACAGGCCGATATTGGCTTGGTCTTATGTGAGCTAAAAACCAAGTGACTCTAACAAAAGAGTGATTTGTCGCTCAGTGCCCAGTTGGCACAAGTTTTCATGCAGGAGCAATAGTCAATCTGTGAATGGAGCTAGAGCACACTGGAGATTTCTTTCAGATGTCCTCCTCCATTCACTGCGAACAGGCAGTCATTCAAAGAAAAACAACTGCCTGTTTACACTGAGTGAGAACTTGCTTACTGGTCGTTTTGTTTCAATGAGCTGACTAGTGACTAATGAGTGATTTTTTGTACCCTGTCTAGTTCTATGCTGGCATGAGCATTTTTTCAGCCAGTAGTTCTCGCATTTAAAGCCACCATTAATCCCCTCCAAAATCCATGTGTGCAGATTTTCTCAGCACATTGCAATGAATGAATTCTGCAGTGAAAGTCCACGGAATTTCCACGACTATTTCCCACTATGGATTTTGTGCTGTATACTGCTGCAGAATTTCGGCTCGCATTCCACAACTAAAATTCTGCAGCAATTCCGCTGGGGGAACTCATTGAATTCCATGTTTTGATAATAAACTAAACGATTGGTTGTTTGGAAACAATGACACTCATAAGCATCACTGCATATCAAAACCTGGTCATCAGTGTTTTATATTTTGTAACAAAAAGCAGAAAAGGATTGCAAAGTGGAGACGGCAGTAAAAATATTGAATATATCCTGCTTCGCCCAACAAATAAATTCAGACCAAGTTTAAAATTCTGTCTATGAACATGGCCTTTATTGATATCGCACACAGACGTCCCAGTAATATATACAACCCATCTGGTCAGGAAAAGAATAGAATATTTTAAAAACCAATTCAGAACACTAGTTATGGCTTCCGGCCTCCATAGAGGATAATGGTAGCAAAGAGTGCAACTAGCAAGATAACTTTTGTCTATCATTTACTTACAATCACCATGTATCATGTTTAAAACTTGCGATTCCAACTTGCTATGAAAGTGAATACTATTTTATTTTTTCTTATCTAAACAAGTGCAACATTGATTAATTTCTTAATTCATCTTTATAGTCGGTGCTCAATTTGACCGATACTAATTGCTATTTTGTATATATAATATGTTTCTTCTTATTTAATTTATTATCTATGCCTGACAAAGCACGCAGCCATGGTTTGTCTGCGCGAAATCACGCGCAGCAAACAAACCGCAGCATGCCCTAATTCTGTAGATTACTGGCCGCTCTGTAGTCGGGGGCCTCTCTAGCATGTCGCATACCGAGGTACTGGCTCTAGCCAGCAGATGGTGCCATTGTTTAATGGCAGAAAGAAAAAGCCCCCTAGGAAACCCTGAATCCAAAATTGGATTGCAAAGGGTTAATTGATAAAAAGCAGCAGTTTACTTTAACGATCTGTTCACATCACTCACTATTGTGACTTCCATTCTCCTATATAACTTAAGTGAGACCGGTCTCCAACTGAATGTTACAAGTCCAGCTTCAGAAGCCCCCAATAACTTGCTGTTATTGTCAGAGAAAGCTGCAACCAACCTTACATTTCACCTGCAGTGGTGAAATATGGTAAGAATGGCCACCTATTTAATGTCGGGATGGGTCAAGTTCATCAGAGTGAATGATGTTTTTTGCTAGCAGCTTCCTGCTCTGGCTCGTAGAGGAGGGTACGAAGCTCAGGACCCCACTTTATGAGACCCAAATGTCCTAATAGAGTATATAGACAGGGGTTTCTTTAGTGAAACAACCCTTTTAACTAAGTGATGACCAGTCTGACTGATCCATTTTCAGATGGATCCTAACAGACCCCATTAATTTATAACAGGGTGCATCAGGTTTTCGATGGGCTTCTGGCATGTTCTGTCTCTGTTCAAGATGGGGTCTCTGCAGTCTCTGATGATCCCCTTTTTGTGCGTTTAAAGCAAGAATCCTGTATTGTATGGCTTTTGTTTCCTGGCATCAATGGCTGTATGTTCCCTGAGCTATTCTTACTCTTTTTACATTCTCTTTAAACACCTTTGTGGAATTTCGGCTTCACACAGCTAAACATTTCTATGGCAATGGAAGTGATGATGCAAATGCCTTCTATATAAGACAATGCACATTAATATATCTGCACAAGTCTTCATTCTGAATATTGTCATATATAAGCAGGTCCACATTTGAGGTATCATTGTAAGAATATAGAAATGGTTCACGCAGGTTATAAGTTCCCCCATTATGTATTAAGTTTAGCCATTTAACTCGAGCTACGTCTATTGTACCACATTCAGTTAGACTCTGAGTACGAGTATTGTACGCTCAACTGAAAAAAAGCTTTGTTAAATAAAAGCTTCACAGTCCCCCGAGAACCTGGGATGAAGGAAAAATGTTATGTCATGGAAAACTGTATTTCCTTTGTTCTGTGTATGTCCCATGAATGTTTCATGCTCTTGCTTGGATAAGTTGTTTCTGGAACACGGCCTGTTCTGTTCTGTAATAGACACTTATGGCCAAAGAGGTAAAGCTCTGAGGATCTTAGAATAATGTGACTATGCTTGGAGATGAAGTATGTTTAAATGGAAACACGGAGATTAGATATTACATTGCTGCCAAGGATAAGGCATTTTTTTCTATTCTACTACATCAGCTTGTTGGGTTTATTTACATTAAAGGGGTTGTCTGGTTTACAAAGTCCATCTCCAAATATCCTATTAGGGAATTCTGTTAGAAGAAGAAATTCCCTGTTTAAGAGCCTCATCTATTAGCCAGAGCAGAAACTGACTAGACAAAACAAATCTGTCTCTTTCCTTCTGGAGGACTCAGAATTTCTATGAAGAAGAAAGATAGCCCATTGATTTAAATGGACACCATGTAATTCTTCATTTCCCCTGTGGAGGCACTGCAGGGAAACTAAACACTCGCTGCCAGATTCCTTCACGGATTACAGTTGATTGCTAGTGGTCTCAACAAGATACCGTGTTAAATTGTATAATTCATTAATGTATATTACAAAGTATTACAAAATAATTCTATTAAAGGGGTAATCTCAGAATCAACATTTAGCACCTACCCACAGGACAGGTGATACAATCTGACCTGTCTGGCTCTCACCACTTGGACTCTGCTGATCCCAAAAATGGGACTCCATGTTTCCCTCTCCTGAACCCCCTGCAGTGAGGAGTCGGCTAAACACGCATGCTGCTCCTACTGTGTGGGACTGCTGAAGATTTGGGCTAAGACTGTTAACAATAAAAGCAACAATTTACCTGTGTTATTATAGTATATTAAAGGATGTTAAAACTAATATATTATTTAGTAAAACACATTGATTGCACAGGGTGGTCCAAAGGTATGAAGACACTGAATAAATGAAAACGGAAGTTGGAAAAGCCATCCTATGTGTGCCATGTTGCTAAGGG
Source organism: Eleutherodactylus coqui (assembly GCF_035609145.1). Classification (NCBI taxonomy): domain Eukaryota; kingdom Metazoa; phylum Chordata; class Amphibia; order Anura; family Eleutherodactylidae; genus Eleutherodactylus; species Eleutherodactylus coqui. The sequence goes on along the minus strand of NC_089843.1, from coordinate 144,510,331 downwards.
GAAAATCTGTGAGGGGTGATGTTCAACATGGCAGACATTTCGAAAGCCGCCATCTTGGAACTAAATTGATATTTTCAAACTGGAAGGGGTGCATGTGACATATGTATCTGATAGAGAATTTCATGAGGAATCCACATCTGTGCTTAATTGTGACAAATGCTTTATTTCTGACAAAGTTATTATCAATTTTCTCTTTGTTACAGGCACAGATATGGCTGTAAGATTAACACGTGAGGAGAGGACAGAGATTGCACAGATCTCCGGGCAGCACAGTACCCAAGTCATTGCAGAAGATTGCAATGGTCGACAGCTTAACAGACCACCTATCCGCCATGGCACAGTTGGCAAATTGCTTGCAAAATATCTCCAAACATGTTCTGTGTTGGACCTGCCAAAAAGTGTAACAAAACTGCCACAGATGAAGCAACCACAAGGGCTGTCCTGGCGTCTTTCTGCAAGCGCTGCGGAATAAGTTGGCGCTATACAAATAAAGATTATTATTAATATTATTAAGAGCCCACGTTGTAGCACCCAGCATCTTTCACAGTAGAGCAGGGTGAGTCAAATCACCATTGGGTGGATACTAGCTACATACGAATGGCATCCATACAAGATACAAGTTTCTGCATCATCTCTATTAGGATAATGCCAATCTCCGTGTTGAATTCGCAGAATGGGTGTCACAGCATAAGCAGCAGGACCCACATTTCACAGAGACAGTACTGTTTAGCGATGAAGCAAACTTCTATGTGAACGAGGAGGTGAACAAACCAATTCTTCGCTACTGGTCCAACACAAGCCGCACTGGACAGATCCCTCAAAGATGGTTGGCACACAGAAAGTCATGGTGTGGTGGGGTGTGGAATATGAAGATAGTGTGCCCATTCTTCATCAACGGTAACTTTACTGCTTCTAAGTATCTGCAATTGTTATGTGACAAAGTATTCCCGTGACTGTGTAATGAAGATGGCACATTCCAAGTGTTCTTCCAGCAGGATGCTCCCCCCCCCCCCCCCAACATTATGGACATGAAGTGTTCTAGTTTTTGGTTCAGCGGTTTCTGGGGAATTGGACTAGGCGTCATGGCCAGGAGAGTGGCCCCTGCACTCGCCAGATCTCACACCCTTGCACTTTTATCTGTCCTTTTGTAATTCACAATTCTTTACCCTATGTCATCATCTATAAAATTTCAAGATTGCTCCAGGTTCCTGATGTGGGATTGCCCTTATCAGGGCGATCACTCCTCTAGTAGGTCAGGTTTTCTCTTCTACAAATATTCATGGTTAGTTTCCCCATCTCCCCTTTTTGTGTTTCCTCATGATATCTTTTCTGTTATCTGTTTTTATACTGTGTGTGTATATATCCATTGTTTTAGTATGCTATCAATACATCCAGGTCGGTTGTAAGACTCTTGTTATGCCATAAATAAGCTGTATTTTCATATTATGCAACTCCTGTCAATTGTATCAAACTGAACTAAATGATTATTGTGTTTACAGTGTATACTTAAAAGTAAAGTGCAATTATAAAGTACTGCTGTTGTTCTAGAACAAAATGTTATAACACATAATAACATTAATTAGCCCACATCAAGTTCATACAAAGAAAGCAGAGAAAAAAATAATAAGACTCATTTATATTCCTAATTAAGAAGTGTTTAGTAAAATGCTTGGAATAAGTGGAACATTACCTCTTAATTACATATAGTAATTACTGCCGGAGCTGCACTCACATTGTACTTAGCTACTGCTACAATTTCTGGATGTCTGATCCAATATCTAACTGCTTCTCAGTCATATTATTTTGACGGGTTTCTTGGGAAGCATGATAATAGCATTGATCTGAGAAAGTAAAATTGCATTTTAAAAACAAAATAGAGTGAGATTTCTCATTATCTATGTAGCACATTCATATCCTGCGGTGATCACTTGCATTGTACAAATTGTATGTTGTGCTGAGAAGTGTGGAGCAGTTAGTAATAACTACTGAGGGTTCAAGATAAGACTGAAAAAGAAGAAAGGAGGAAAGAACAAAGGGAACCAAAGACCAAAATAGTCATAAGCCTTTCATGTCCTGATGGGGCCGTGACCTACTGCACGTTTCGCTATGGAACCCCACGATTACTTGTTACACTCCTGGATTGTGTCAAAGTACTGCCCACTCATTGCCACAACCTAAAAGCTATTTTAGAAAGTGAAGATAAAACAAAAAATATATTGACCGAAGGAGAACACGATTTAATGTGAAACTAGGATTACCAAATGTCTGTAAATTCATGGACATTTTGGAAGAAGGAGAGCCTTTTGGTCAGCAAGACAGTTGAGTGGCACTGCCATAATCAGTAGGCGCAGACAACTAAACACTAATGTGTATGGGGACCATAGGTCCTGAAATGGATTATCTACAGGAGCAGACCACATTAAGTTATACACCTCTCAGCCACTTATCAGGCTACAGTGTACACATCCTTACCAAAACTGTACAGGTTAGAGATTGGCAAGTATGACCTGGTATAGCTGATTAGGTAAAAAATTGTCATGGACCTTATTTCGCAATGGCTACTTCCCATTGTATTCAAAAAGCAGCTAGTAAACCAGTAACTAAGTGACGAGATAGCTAGGCCGCTATACCTAATATTTCTAGACACTATCAAGACCGGTGTAGTACCATTGGATTGGCGCATTGCCAACGTGATTCCAATTTACAAAAAAGGGAGCAAAAGTGAGCCTGGAAACTACAGGCCAGTAAGTCTCACTTCAGTAACGGGAAAAATTTTCGAGGGGATTCTGAGAGACGCCATCAATGAGTACCTCAAGGAAATCAAGAGAATAACTCCTCACCAGCATGGATTCATGAAGGGTCGCTCATGTCAGACAAATCTGATCAGTTTCTACGATGAAGTAAGCTCTAAGCTGGACCAGGGAGAATCTATTGATCTCGTATATCTGGACTTCTCTAAAGCCTTTGACACCATGCCACATAATAGGCTAATATACAAAATGAGGCAGCTCGGACTGGGCGAAAACGTGTGTAAGTGGGTAAAAAATTGGCTCAATGATAGAAAGCAGAGGGTGGTAATAAATGGTGCGTACTCTGATTGGACCATAGTCACTAGTGGGGTGCCACAGGGTTCAGTTTTGGGCCCCACTCTGTTCAACATATTTATCAATGACCTGGTAGAGGGGCTGCACAGCAAAATATCAATATTTGCAGATGACACAAAATTATACAATATAATTAATACAACGGAGGATAATGTGCGGCTGCAAACGGACCTGGACAAGCTGGGGGCTTGGGCAGAAAAATGGCAAATGAAGTTCAATGTTGAAAAATGTAAGACTATGCACATGGGTAGGAGGAACGGATGTCACCAATATTCACTTAATGGGGTACCACTAGGGAAAAGTGATATGGAAAAGGATCTGGGGGTATTAGTGGATTGTAGACTAAACTGGAGTAACCAATGCCAGTCAGCTGCTGCAAAGGCAAATAAAGTCTTGGGGTGCATTAAAAGAGGTATAGGGGCGAAGGACGAGAACATCATCCTTCCATTATACAAGGCACTTGTCAGGCCTCACATGGAATACTGCGTACAATTCTGGACACCGGTGCTCAGGAGGGATGTTGCGGTATTGGAGGGGGTTCAAAGAAGGGCAACTAAACTAATACATGGAATGACGGGACTGGAATGCCCAGAGAGGCTATCCAAATTGGGACTATTTACTTAGAAAAAAGAAGGTTAAAGGAGATGTCCCGCGCCGAAACGGGTTTTTTTTTTTTTTAACCCCCCCCCCGTTCGGCGCGAGACAACCCCGATGCAGGGGTTAAAAAAACCACCCGCACAGCGCTTACCTGAATCCCGGCGGTCCGGCGTCTTCATACTCACCTGCTGAAGATGGCCGCCGGGATCTTCTACCTTCGTGGACCGCAGCTCTTCTGTGCGGTCCACTGCCGATTCCAGCCTCCTGATTGGCTGGAATCGGCACGTGACGGGGCGGAGCTACACGGAGCCGCTCTCTGGCACGAGCGGCTCCATAGAAGACTGCTGAAGACCCGGACTGCGCAAGCGCGGCTAATTTGGCCATCGGAGGCCAAAAATTAGTCGGCTCCATGGAGACGAGGACGCTAGCAACGGAGCAGGTAAGTATAAAACTTTTTATAACTTCTGTATGGCTCATAATTAATGCACAATGTACATTACAAAGTGCATTATTATGGCCATGCAGAAGTGTATAGACCCACTTGCTGCCTCGGGACATCTCCTTTAAGAGGCGACCAAATAACCATGTATAAGTACATGAGGGGACAACACATGGATCTCTCCCGCGATCTGTTTACACCCAGGACCACGACGGTAACAAGAGGACATTCGCTACGATTAGAGGAAAGTAGGTTTCATCACCAACATAGAAGGGGATTCTTTACTGTAAGAGCAGTGAGACTGTGGAACTCTCTACCGGAGGAAGTGGTGATGGCAAAATCCATAGAGGAGTTTAAAAGGGGACTTGATGTCCTTCTGGAGAAGAAGGATATTACAGGATATAAATATTAGGTGAAGTGTCAATCCGGGTATATAGGCAGGTAAGAACTATTAGGGGTTGATCCAGGGAACAGTCTGATTGCCATTAGGGAGTCGGGAAGGAATTTTTTCCCCAAAAGGGCTAATTGGTTTCTGGCCTTGGGGTTTTTTTGCCTTCCTCTGGATCAACAAAGTAGGATAGACAGGCTGGACTAGATGGACAATGTCTTCATTCAGCCTTACATACTATGTTACTATGTTACTATGTTAGTAGCTGCTCTACCTGGGGAACACAGAAAGATGGTCTGTGTGAGCAACTAAAGTGATCTGTGAATACGGTTGCAAAAGTCTGGTGCTTTGCAAGCTGGCAAAGAGAAGCTTTCCAGTTGGTAGTGAGGACAACACTTTGTGTTAGTAAGTGCCAGAGAGGCAAGGTGTTTTAATTTGTTCCTGCTGTATTCTATTTCTTTTCTATTACAACCATGCTAATAAAGCTGGCTGAGTGTCAGAGTGACGGTATTTGCTTGGCTATTGACTCCATGATTGATGTGACAATATTTCACAGAGTAGGCAGAGCAAAAAGTCTCCAAATTTAACTTGAGTAGCCCTTTCACAGTGGTGACTTGAATTAAAAAATATAATTTTTATTTTGAACTTTTTAAAAATGCACATATAGGGGCACAACACATAAAACAACAAAAACAAAAAAAGTAAGTAAGTGGCGTGGTAAATACCATCCAACCACACCGTCACTAAAGATGGGCATCCAATTGTGCTGTGTGTGTGGGTGTTTGTGTGATCTGGTCACCGGCGACCACGAAGTTTTTTTGTCCTGCTTAAAGCCGGTAATGTATGAGGCAGGGGTATATTGGTATTTGGGGTTTGTAAGATTATCCCCAGTTGTTTTGGTCTTTTTTATTTATAAAGCCCACACACCGTAGATGGATGCAATTTTTAGTGATTTGAACGTTCGTTTCTTCACAATTCTTTTTTGCCCCCCCCCCCTTTTTTTCAAAGGAGGGTAGAGGTACCTGACCAATTCCTAAATGGATAGTCGGAATTGGCCTTGGCCGTAGGGATCATCTCCCGAGGTTGCTAGATATGTATGATGCCAACCTCCAGAGAGAGTCTCCCGGTTAGTATAGGACGGCCTCGCCTCTATAGATAAGGGTCGTAGTGTAAATACTTGACCCAAGCGTATTCGAATTTCCCTTTTTAGTATGCTGATTCTCGTATTTAATTGCTCGACGCGTTTCACCACTTCAATTCTCGTGGATCATCAGGAGCATTATAAATCGGGATTGAGTAGAGACAGTATAGATGATATCATGAGGTCACCAATAGACCAATTGATAAAGAAACGAATATCTTAATTTTTGGAGGGCCTGTTCATGCAGCAGGTTTCTCAAAGGATCGGGTCTAGCCTGGGTAGAAAGTTCGATACTCAAATTTCTCTTATTGACAAAAGCAATAATTTGAGATTTGCCAGAGATAGCGTATCCTAATGACCCAAATCAGCCTTGAATGCGAATGTCTGGCGTGGGGTGTTCAGGACTGATACGGGAATGTTCAAGCTGCTACTACTCACAGAGTTGGTAGCTACCATCTGGGCTATGGACACCAACTTTTGTTATTTTCATCTTGTATCCATCCTTTTCTTCTGTCAATTCTGACACTCTGGGAAAAGAAACTCGGGCGGGTTCTGTTAGATAAGCTCCTACACGTAACAGGCTAGTAAACCACTAGTCTGTTTATGTGATAGCTAAAGAAGCAGCAGATTGGTGAACGGGGTGTTCTCTATAGAGAAGCAGGGGGCTAGTGCTTCTCTCCTTTTCCTCACCTGGGGATATGTGTCCTGAATAAGCACAGGCACAAAAACCCTTGCGATACCGGCTTAGCGTCCCAGTATGCATATTGCATAGGACGAACCGGCTATCCAATCTCTGGACAGAGACGGATTGCTCCAATACTACTTTACTCACAGCATAATACTGCATCCCTATGGTATGTTTCTGTGAGTAGTAGCAGCTTGAACATTCCCGTATCAGTCCTGAACACCCCACGCCAGACATTCGCATTCAAGGCTGATTTGGGTCATTAGGATACGCTATCTCTGGCAAATCTCAAATTATTGCTTTTGTCAATAAGAGAAATTTGAGTATCGAACTTTCTACCCAGGCTAGACCCGATCCTTTGAGAAACCTGCTGCATGAACAGGCCCTCCAAAAATTAAGATATTCGTTTCTTTATCAATTGGTCTATTGGTGACCTCATGATATCATCTATACTGTCTCTACTCAATCCCGATTTATAATGCTCCTGATGATCCACGAGAATTGAAGTGGTGAAACGCGTCGAGCAATTAAATACGAGAATCAGCATACTAAAAAGGGAAATTCGAATACGCTTGGGTCAAATATTTACACTATGACCCTTATCTATAGAGGCGAGGCCGTCCTATACTAACCGGGAGACTCTCTCTGGAGGTTGGCATCATACATATCTAGCAACCTCGGGAGATGATCCCTACGGCCAAGGCCAATTCCGACTATCCATTTAGGAATTGGTCAGGTACCTCTACCCTCCTTTGAAAAAAAGGGGGGGGGGGGCAAAAAAGAATTGTGAAGAAACGAACATTCAAATCACTAAAAATTGCATCCATCTACGGTGTGTGGGCTTTATAAATAAAAAAGACCAAAACAACTGGGGATAATCTTACAAACCCCAAATACCAATATACCCCTGCCTCATACATTACCGGCTTTAAGCAGGACAAAAAAACTTCGTGGTCGCCGGTGACCAGATCACACAAACACCCACACACACAGCACAATTGGATGCCCATCTTTAGTGACGGTGTGGTTGGATGGTATTTACCACGCCCCTTACTTACTTTTTTTGTTTTTGTTGTTTTATGTGTTGTGCCCCTATATGTGCATTTTTAAAAAGTTCAAAATAAAAATTATATTTTTTAATTCAAGTCACCACTGTGAAAGGCCATGATTGATGTGAGATGTGTCCTTAGACTGCAGCAAAGGTGATTCTGAGCTAATCCTGCCACAATATGTTAATAGTTAGTGGAGCCTCCTTTGGCCCTAATGATATCAGATACTCTCCTTGGCATACTTTCTACTATCTGATGCACTTCAATTAGTATTTCCCTCCATTCATCCTGCAAACATCTGGCAAGTTCTTTCAAAGAAGATGGACGCTGTTTATATTTCCTGACCTGACATTCCAATTCAATCCAAAAGTGTTCAGATCGAGAAACAGTCTAATCATGGAACATCCATATACTCAAATCAACATAAAACAGTATTGGATTTGACCATTCCCAGAGTATTGTTACATTGCTGACAGCACACTAGAACTTTGTGTGCATGGTTCTTGCCACTACAACCAACAAACCAAGACCATGCCACATAAAACATCCCCAGGCTCTACCAGAACCTCTGCTGTACTTAAAAACACACTCAGCCAAGAGCCATTCCACATATATCCTCCACACCCAGTTATGTGCATCAGATTTGAAGATGAAGCAGCTTGATTTGTAACTCCATAGAGTGCTCTTCAATGGCTCAACTGCCCAATGACAACGCTCTTTGCAGTATTGTAGACAGGCTGATGCATCTTCTTTGACAGAACCCGGCAAACGTTTGCAGGATGAATGGAAGGAAAAACTTGCTGAAGTCTATCAGACAATAGTAGAAAGTATGCCACATAGAGTATCTATGTCATTAGGGCCAACGGAGGCTCCACCAAGTAGTAACATATGTAAATGAATACTACTTTTGATTTTTGCTCTAGGTCCAATTACTTTTGCTAGGATAGTGTATCTGTTTTGGCATATTCACATTTATGAATTTTGTTTTGCAGACACTTCTGTGACCAGAAATCTGTTCTAAGCATTGGATCAGCTTGTTAGTACAACATGTGCATGGACTTATGCAAACTCCATTGAGATACACAAGGCAATCACAGAAATTTCTGCAACAAATTAGCTATAAGTCAATATACCTTAAGATTGTCAGCAGCAATTAACATCATCGTCTCTTCTTAGGTTTTATCATCTTCACATTTTTATGTAGACTTTTCTTTCTAATGTATGGTGGTATATAGATAACATAAATTGGAGTTGTAGACTGCTGCTAACTTTCTTTTGGCAGAAGCACTACAGTAAAAAGTTCAGTGGGGTAATGGAGATAGGATTAGGGTGGGAAAAGTTGAATGTGTCATCTGGCTGTATTCTCTGCTGCAGAGATTTAGTGATTCTAGCACTGAACATCTGTTCTGCAGTAGAAATGCTATGCAGCCTTTTGTCTTGGAAAGGCACAAAAGATTTCACCAGCCATGTTTATTTATCAACAATTATAAAGGAAATTCTGAAGATAAATATATTTCATGCTGTCCTTCCTTTTGAAATATAGCAGCAATATCATATACAACACACTATGTACTTGCAGAAGAGAATCAACAGTCTAATCTGCAGCCAAAGCCCAGAAGACAGCCAAACGGTGCTGTAAATAAAGAGGCGTTTATAATAAGAGGACCCTATAGCAAAGATTAAATGGGACCCCTTTTGGTGTTGGTTAACACTATCAGACACCTACAGTTGTAAGAAAAAGTTAAACCCTTGGAATTACCTAGCTTTCTGCCCTGATTATTTAGCTAAACTAATGAGCACATTGAGTAAACATTTTGGAAAATTCCTCACTGCAACTGTGTTTCAGTTCACCAATATTTCTGGGATGCCTTGCATGCACAGCTTTGTTAAGGTCAGGACTCTGACTTGATCCTTCTAAAACACAAATCTTCTTCTTCAATTGTTATTTTACTTGTCTGCTCTGGGTCACTGTCTTGTTGTGTCATCCAACATGTCTTCAGCTTGAGGTGATGGGATCAGAGGTGTAACTATAAAAAGCTGGGCTTCATAAAAACAGTTGAATGAGCCCTCAAGCAACCTAAATCCCCCACCTCAGCATAAAAATGTAGCGTAACTCCACAGACAGTGAGTTTTCTGAAATGTATCAGCTGCAAATTTTGCCACAAAGTTAGGGTTCAGTCACACGGGCTCATCCGGGCGCCGATGCGCCCGTGTTACTGCATGATAAGACGGCCACACTGCAGGTTCGGACGACTCTCCGCACCGCCGGAAAAAAGAACACATGACCAGCTCCATTGCCATTCTTCTTCGTGCAGTCACACGGGCGCATCGGCGCCTGGATGCGCCCGTGTGACTGAGCCCTTAGGCCTCATGTCCACGGGGAAAATCAGGCCCGCTACGGATTCTCCATGTAGAATCCGTAGCGGGTCCCTCCTGCCCCGTGGACATGAGGCATAAAAATAAGAATTAACTCACCTCTCGCCCGCTCCGGATCTTCCCTTCGCCGCGGCTTCATCTTGTCTCCATCGCGGCCAGATATTCTTTCTTTGGCCCGGCGGATGCGCAGGGCACGTCAGTTGCGTGCCCCGCGCAGGCGCCGGCCTGAAGAAAAAAGATTCGGCCGTGACGGAGAGAAGATGAAGCCGCGGCGAAGGGAAGATCCGGAGCAGGTGAGTAAATTCCGATTTTGGTCTCATGCGGATCCGGACGGCTTCCATAGGCTTCAATAGAAGCCTGCGGGAGCCGTCCCCGCGGGAGACCCGCACAAAAATGGAGCATGGTCCAGATTTTTTCATGCTCCATTTTTTTAAAATCACTTTTATTGACCATCCGCGGGTATTTATCTACCCCGCGGGTGGTCAATGCATCCCTATGGGATGCGGATCCGCGGGCAGGAGAAGAGTTAAAATCCGCTGCGGATTTTAATTCTTCTTTTGCCCGTGGACATGAGGCCTTAAGGTGAAACTGCAGCAAAATTAGTATTTGTAACATGCAGATTTTATTGTCAATTCACCATAGAGTTTTACTTCTGCTACATTGAAAGGGGTGAAATGCATATTGAAAGAGAAATTCATGTAGTGCAAATTTTAAAATCTGTATTGCAGGTCAATTTCCATTGTGGAAAAATTTAGCAAAATTTGTAAAATCTCTTCCAGTTGCCTGGTAGTGTAATAGGCATTGGGTTTTATCTGTGTGAGCCTATCCTTACAGGTTGTGCCTGTGTACACATTGCATGTAAATATTGTATATACATTCAGCACATGTACTCACATTACATACTGTGTATGGAAGGATTAGCTTTGACTCTATATCTTTAATTAATGAAGAGATATTTAGAGGTATACAACATATATTTGTAGCTTGGGAAGCCTCCATCTTACACCTAGCACAGGCTGACACTTCAGAAGATTCCTTAGGCCAGCTGCACACGGCCGAATTTGCATTGCTGAATCTGGAGCGGGCGTCTGCCTCCGGATTCCGCAGCAAATGCCACCCATAACATGCTATTGAAAACTGCTTTTTCCTGCACACAAGCGGAAATCAACTGTGATTTTCCGCTCGTGGAAGAAAAATTGCAGCATGTTCTATTTTTAGGCAGATTCCGCACAAATGACTTTAATTGAAGTCAATGGAAGCCGTCTGACCTGCAGCCTTTCCACAGTGACATTGGGAAAAGCAGGGACTTTTTTTAAAACTGTACTGCACATGCCTGATGACTCGCGGTGCGGCCATCCGCTGTACAGAAAAGAAGAAGAAAAGACAGGTTCACGCGAATGCCGGCTGGGCACAGGGTTGGATTCCGCTGCAGGCTCCCGCATGAAGGATCCAACCCGGTCGTGTGCAGATGCCCTCTATCATAATGTTTAAGTACATGCGCACTGCACATAAACCTGTTTGCAAGAGCTTTATCACAAAACTTGCATTCCTTAAAGGAGATGTCCCGCGCCGAAACGGGTTTTTTTTTTTTTAAACCCCCTTCCCCGTTCGGCGCGAGACAACCCCGATGCAGGGGTTAAAAAAACCACCCGCACAGCGCTTACCTGAATCCCGGCGGTCCGGCGTCTTCATACTCACCTGCTGAAGATGGCCGCCGGGATCCTCTGTCTTCATGGACCGCAGGGCTTCTGTGCGGTCCATTGCCGATTCCAGCCTCCTGATTGGCTGGAATCGGCACGTGACGGGGCGGAGCTACACGGAGCTACACGGAGCCCCATAGAGAAGAGGAGAAGACCCGGACTGCGCAAGCGCGGCTAATTTGGCCATCGGAGGGCGAAAATTAGTCGGCACCATGGAGACGAGGACGCCAGCAACGGAGCAGGTAAGTATAAAACTTTTTATAACTTCTGTATGGCTCATAATTAATGCACAATGTACATTACAAAGTGCATTATTATGGCCATACAGAAGTGTATAGACCCACTTGCTGCCTCGGGACATCTCCTTTAATGAATGCAAAATATTCTGACCCGTGCAGTGCCTCTTTAGCAGATATGAGGAGCACTGCATTTAACACTTGAGAGTATGATATAAAATGCTCATTGGATAATTTAGTAGAAATATCATGTAACATAAATGTCTCCATGGTTTATAAGCTCACTGCAGACAAAAGTAGGAGGAGTCTTCCATGGAAGGGTGCTTGTGAAGTCTATTCTCAAACCCCTGGGGCTGATCAACATCAATCCCCCCTCCAGACTTGATTTGCCACATACCATTGATGCTAAGTATATTATTGTTTTGCTGATACACTATTTGTAAATCCTGTTTGTATCTTTTGATCTCACATGTCTTGCATGATGATATCTTTCTTGATATCTTGGACATATATCTACTTTTATCACTTTAAGTAAACTTGATTACTATTTGGCCTGTGTGAATGTGAACCCATCTATTCTCATGTGTGAAGCCACAATAAAACACACACATACATATTACACATAAATACTGTATATACCTGGCACAAACATATATGCACTGTACATATGCACTTATAAATTACACACCCATACATATGTACATTTACATTATACACACAGACATATAAAATACTCTGCATACATACATTTACACACATGTACACCATATATGTGCCTTGTGTGGCTCAAAGATCGCGGCATTTAAAGGGCTCACTCCCTCTGTGATGTCATCGAATTCCTGCAATTTAATCGCGGAGAACCAATGGGTTGGTGTCTCTGATTGCCTTTGTCTATGATCACTATTACAAGCGATAAGGCATTGCAGAACAGAAGACCTGCAATATTTTATCATAGCGATGATAGCTGCTATGGTTCACAAAAAATGTTAAAAAAAAATCTGTGTAAAAAGCATTACAAAGAAATCCTTTTTTTTTCTCTCTTTCCCCTTTTGTATAAAAAAGAATTTTACAAATCCCACGTATTTGGTATCATTGTAATTGTAACAACCTGTACAATAAATTGAATACACTATTTATCCTGCAATGGCAAAAAATGTTAAAAAAGACCCTTAAAAACAAAGCCAAAATGCTTATTTTCTTCATTTTGCCTCCCAAAAAACGCAATAAAAATTATAAAAATAACCGTATGTCCTCCAAAATCATCTTCGTCCATGGAAAGATGAAAAAGTTATGAGACTTTGAATAAAGCGATGTAGAAAAAAATTATAATTTAAAAAAAGGGGGGGGTTTATTGTGGAAAAACCTAAAAAAATGATAAAAGTTTTGGCATCGTCATAATTGAACTGACCCACAGAAAAAAATGTATCATATCATTTATGCTGCATGATTAACGTTAAAAAAACTTCCAAAAACAACGGCAGAGAAAGAAGAACCTAAAACATAACCTTTATTAGTTTTGAATTAAAAAGATAGAAGACATAGCTGCATCAAACTACAATCCACCAACCCCACGGATGTGCAGGGTTAGTGCGATAATCACGCTTTACCCACAGATTGTGGACAATATAGGGTATCGGTAGATATAGGAAACCGTTCACACTACGTGAGTGAGAACTACATTATTTATTTCAATGTTACTCACAAGACCTATGGGACACAATTATTGGTCAGTTGGTCAGATGAGACATACTGCCCCAGTGATACACAGGAACATCTCTCTAAGGCCTTAGTCAGACGGGCGTTTTTTCGCGCGATTTGCGCATGCGCATGCGATTTGCCCATATATAGAACCAATGGTTCGCTATGGTATTGGTCACATGTCCGCTTTTTATGCGGATATGCGAAAAATTATAGGACACGACGATTCGCAGATCGCGCCTATCTGCGTTCTGCGTTTTATGTGCGCACCAAAATAATTTTTTTCGCCGGTCCATCTAAGTTTCATGCGCATTTTGATGCGCACGGCGATTTTTCTCCGGTCAGACGGGCGTTTTGCTGCGACGATTAACGCGGCTAGGTGCAGATTTTTCCCGCGATTTTTCGCCGCCGGTCACGCAATTTGCGCATGCGACATGCGATGCGCAAATCGCACGAAAAAACGCCCGTCTGACTAAGGCCTAACACACAGAGAAATAAATGGGACTTATTACCCCTTCATACAAACAGTTATAATTGAGGTGCCAGTTACTGTGAAAAATAGGAGTGATCTGATGGCACGTTTTCTCTCACTGCTCTTAAAACAAAATGAATGATAGTTTTACAACATAATAAGTATATATAGGGAGGGTGTATGGGACAGGAAAGTGTGAGAGGGTGAAAGAGAGAGCACTAGGAAACAGGAAATATCAGCAGGAGGGGCAGGAGACAGAAGAGCAGTAGCACAGGAAAGATACCCTGTTTCCCAAAAAATAAGACCTACCATGAAAATAAGCCCTATTCTGATTTTTCAGAATTTTCGGGGAGGCTTGAACTATAAGCCCTACCCTGAAAATAAGCCCTAGCCATATTACATTTAAAAAAAAAGAAAACTATAACCTAGCAGGCTTTATCTGCATTCCTCCTGCTATTCTCCATAGCTCTGACGCCCTTCTTGCAATCCTCGGCCACCCACAGAAGATTACTTCCTGGTTACAGGATTTATAAATCCCACCTCCTGGAAGCGATGGCTCTGATTGGTTCTCTAGCTCGACAAATCAATTTAATGGCTGTGATCGGTTCATTGAGCGCTGTATTGATTAGCTGAGCAGCAGTCGAAGAACCAATCACAGCCATTGCATTGTGGAGGCGGGATTTATGAATTGGCCAATCAATACAGTGCCTCAGCTAATCCATAAATCCTGCCTCCACAATGTGATGGCTGTGATTGGTTCTTCGACCGTTACTCAGCCAATTAATGCAGCGTTCAATGAACCAATCTGTTACCATACAGTGCGGCATGGGGTCCCGCGGTCGGCGCGCGTCGCTCCGGCGTCGGCTCCAGCAGCCTGGAGCCCTGTGTCGAGGTCATCCCAGCAGCTTGGGTTGGCCAGTGGGCGGCGGCGTGGGCGTGCCCGCCCGTAGGGTGCCGCCCGCACTCCTCTGTGCTTCTTATACAGCAGTGGGTGGAGTTGCCTCCTCCCACTCTCCGCCCCTGGGCGGAACCTTGTGGTTAAAAGACTGGCAGTGAACTGAGCTCATGGCCAGTTATTGGTTCTGCATGCACCTAGCCAGTCTGTCTGCGGTTCTCCTCAGTCAGTCCCTAGTTGTCGGTCAGCTCCCTCTGGTCCCCTATCACTCAGTCTGTTTTTGTTGGTTCTGTTTGCCTCTAATCTAGTCTGGCTCAGTCAGCACTAGTTGCTATCCAGCACCCTGCCAGTTTGCCTGTGAGTTCCATCTCCAGCCTTGTCAGTTTTGTTGGTCTGATTCATCTGCCTCCTCTGTCGGCACTCTGTTCCCCCCTTTAGGTAGGTTCCTGCTTGTCAGTCGCCAGGCCCCTAGCCAGGGCAGGGACCGCCGTCCAGTTGTCCGCCTGGGGTTAGCCAGGGCCGAGGCAAGTAGGCAGGGACAGTGGGGGTGCGGGAGATCAGGGCACCCCAACTGGCGCTCGGGGGGCAGAGTGCCGTAACACAATCACAGCCATTGCATTGGTTCATCGAGCGCTGCATTGATTGGCTGAGCAGCGCTTGAAAATCAATCAGAACCATCACTTTCTGGAGGCAGGATTTATGAACCCCGTAACCAGTAAGTTATCTTCTGTGGGTGGCCGAGGACTGCAAGAAGGGCGTCAGAGCTCTGGAGAGTAGCAGGAGGGACCAGGACCAAGCCTGCTAGGTAAGTATAATAAGACATCACGCAAAAATAAGACCTAGTGCCTCTTTTGGGGCAAAAATTCATATAAGACCGGGTCTTAGTTTCAGGGAAACACGGTGGAAGAGATTAGCAAGACCAGGGAGGTTAGAGGACTGATGCTATTGTGTTTCCTTCCTGTCCTGTATTATCTGCAGACTCCCCTTCCCTCCTGAGAGGGCAGTATAAAGAGCTGGGACTTGGCACAGCTTTCTTAAAACTAATACAATTAGCAGAGTCATCAAGTGAACCTGACTCATCAGTTTATTGAACAAACAGCATGCATAATGCGTTTTACGGTAACACGCCTCTTCCTCAGAAAATTCTAGACTACATACATCCATGGCAAGAAGATGGAGCTTATCTGTCCTCAGAATGAAGAGTACAACAAAGCCATAGCTGTATACAGTCCAGCATTTGTCTGAGGAAGGGGCATGTGGCTTCAAAAAGCGTTACGTATGCTGATTGTTTTTAGAAACCAAATAAGCTCTTTAGGTTTATGAACTTTACAAGCACTTAGCTCTAATGATCTTGTACGGATGTTTATTCTATATTGACACGTAGAGCTGACTTTAGAAGCCTGCTAGTTTACTGACAATAAGCAGGTTCATTTGACAACTCTACTAATTGTGCTCATTTTAAGAAAGCTGCACCAAGTCCCAATTCTTTGCATTTTTCTTTCAGTTATTTGTCGCCCATTTTTTTTGTGTTGAACTTCTAGGTCAGCAGAACCTTCAGCCAAAGTTTTTTGACATCATGGTCTACTGTCCCTCTCCTATATTCGCCACATCGTCATGGATCACTATAACTTTTTCAATAGGGGCGCTCTACCATTTTATCTTCCTTCTGCACTCGCCTTTCCTCTTGTCAGTGTCAACTACACACCTCAGCAGAAAGACGGAGCTATGGGCTCAATGTCCAGTCTAGTATTGCACCACACACAACAGAGGCAGAGACATAGATATATATAGAAGGGGGCAGTTGTCTCTAGAGAAGCTTGGTGCTAGTGATCGGAGCTTCCTCCTCAGTTGTGAGAACAAAGGGGATGGGGCTCACCAGAGGATCCCGAGGTCCGACACGGAGGACAGGCTGGTGTGTGCTGTGCTCTTGCTTCTCTCTCTTCGAGAAACCATTTGTACCCAGCGGCTGGGGCCCCCTGAAGCCCCGGCCCCATAGCATCTTGAATGTTCTGAATAACATTTCCGCGAAATACAAGTTTAAAGTAGTTATCCAGTTTATTTAAGCGCTTAAGGTCACAGGACATAACTGTACGTCCTAGCAGGGAGGACACGGGACATGCAGTTACGTCCTGTGGATAGCGCAAGATCAGAAGAGATCCCGCGCTATCTGGCAGTGAGACTCGGCTGTCACCGATAGCCGGCCTCCTGCTGCAACAGTGGGGGTGCATTGGAACCGCAACCCCCGCTGTTAACCCCTCTATGTAGATTGCGGCATGTAAAGGGTTCGCAGAGGGAGCATGCACAAAAAGATCAAAACAGTGTCAAAATAAAAGAAAAGTTTAAAAAAGAGTAAAAAAAAACTTTTGTTGTCCTTTTTCCCCTATTTTTATAAAAAGAAATTACAAATTAAAATCCCACATATTTGGTATCGTCATATCCATAACAACTCGCACAACAAATTGAACTCAGTTTTTAACCTACACGGCAAAAAGCGTAAAAACCCGCAAAAAAAACGGCAAAATGCTTATTTTTTTAATTTTGCTTCCCAAAAAAAGCAAGAATAGTGATCAAAAAAGTCATATGTACCCCAAAAACTACAGCTTGTTATGCAAAAAACAACTTCTCACAGAGCTCCATCCATGAAAAAATTAAAACGTTATAGGACTTTGAATGCAGCAATTCAGAAAAACAAACCTTTTCCAAAAAAAGGGTTTTAATTGCAGAAAAGTGGAAAAACCTAAAAAAATAAGATGTTTGATATTGTTGTAATTGCACTGACCCGCAAATACAAATAATTGTGTGATTTATGCTGCATTTTTAATGCTGTAAAAAAAACACACAAAAAACAATTGCAGGATTGATGTTTTCTCTCCTTGCAATCATAAAAAAATAAGTTTTACAATACAGTCTATGTACCCAAATATGGCACCAATAAAAACTACAGTTTGCCACGCAAACAAACATGCCCTCATACAGCCATGTTGATGAAAAAATAAAAACCTTGCAGCTTTTGAAAAGTGAAGATAAAAATCCCTCAAAAAGCGTTGCGTTCTCAACGCCAAAATAGGCCATGTCCTTAAGGGGTTAAAAAGAAACAAAAACTAAAAGAAAAAATGTTCTAAAATAGTAAAAATCCCCCAATAGGTAATTCTTCCATCCCGTCAGTCCAGAGTTGACACTCTGGTGGACCTCACAGTCTTTGATTACGAGTGGAGCACATGACCCTCAATCAGGGTGTCAATCCTGGCGGCTTGCAGATCCTCCATGCCCTGATGCAAGCGGCTGCCGTGCGGCGCAGAGGAGCCCCGGTCCTGGTTACCTACCTCGGCCTCTGCGCTCCTTCTCGCCGCCGAGTTGTTAGGGATGCTACTGGCGCTGGCCAGTGCCACGTCCTCGGCGCCATGGCTACCAGGCTCACATCCCAAGCCTCACCTATCTTGCAGGGTTCAGGGCTGTTTCCCAGCTCTGCCTGTGTGATATTCTGTTGCTGTCAGACTCCCGCCCCAATCAGCTGCTGGGGCGGGAGCTCTGACAGCATTTACACCTGTCTGTGTGTGCTGTTACTTGCCAGTGTTAGTTTGGTCTCCCAGCTGCACCCGCGTTTTCTTGCTCGACTCCTGGTTTTGAATCTGCTTTCTGGGCCCGACTTTGCCTACGGCCTGACCCTTTTGTACCGCGTATCCTCCTGTTGCCGACCCGGACCGTCTGACTTGCCTTAGTGTTTGTTTGTCCCTGTGTTTGTTCTTGTCTGTCCCCGTGTCCCGCTTCCCTAGCCAGTGCAGGGACCGTCGCCCAGTTGTCGCCCTGGGAGTTAGCCCAGGGGGGCAAGTAGGTAGGGACAGGGGTTGCAAGCAGTTTTAGGGACTTCCAGTATCACGGACCCCAGTCCTGACACAGGGCCTAAGTGTGCTCTTCTCACCAGATGGGAGCCATGATACCAGTAGTTCAGCAACTAACCGTGAGGCCCTTGATTGGTTAAAGTGGTCACCTGCTGGCTGCATATAAACAAACCTTGGTGGATCACTATTGTGTCTGCGCTAGATCAATGGGGAATCAAGAAGTAAGTAGGTTTTTAGAATTTTATGGCATTTCCTACTCTTTTTCTATTATATTTTTAGAAACCCTTTTAGCTTTATGAACTTTCTAAACACTGAGCTTCTATGATCTTGTGGTGCTGTTTAGTTACTTTATATTGACACGTAAAGCTTATCTTAGAACCCTACTGGTTTACTGACAATAAAGAACATTGCATTCTTGATGGTCTTTAAAGGGGTTGTCCAGGGTTAGAAAAACATGGCTGCTTTCTTCCAAGCACAGCGACATCCTAGTCCATAGGACTATATGTGGTATTGCTGCTCAGCTCCATTGAAGTGAATAGGAGCTCAGCTGCAAGAACAGACTCAGTCTACAGACAAGGGTGACGCTGTGCTTGGAAGAAAGCAGCCATGTTTTTCTGACCCTGAATCACCCTTTTTAATATCCATGTTGTGTACTGTTTGTTTGCTTGAGAAAAGCTCAGAATGAGCAGAAATGGCGCATGGGTGAAAATAAAAGGAACGTTAATTTGAGTGCTGACCACGCATTTTTTTCTTGTATAATATAAGTACCTTTTGGATTAAGATTTTGGGGGCTTGCACTGTTGCTATTTATTTTCATTATCCAGTGCTGCTGAACTCTTTTTACCTGCCACATCATATCCTGTGCTTACCGGGGATCATAGCTTTAGATGCAGCAGAGCTGGACTTGTCATTTGTATTGATTAATCATCAAAGTAATTTTAAACAATGCACTATTTCACTTAAGGGCTCGCTCACAGGAGCGTTTTTTCCCTGTACGCAGTGAGCGTATTTCCAACGCTGTATGCAATGTACACTTGTTGAATGCCGACAATTCCCATACACTAACTTGGCGTCTATGCGAGCGTAATATGTGCCAAGATAGTGCATGCTACGATCTTTTTAGCGCAAACATTTCATGCACTGTGTGGGAGAGGCACAGTTGACAGTAATGTGAAGTTTTTACTGTGTATAACATGCATGTGTAATACACGGTAAAAAAATGCTTGTGTGAGTCTAGTGAAAACTACCGATAGCCCACAGTGACATCACAATGCATTTCTACACAAAGCATAAAACTTGACATTTTTCGCTGCTGTACATGAATTTACTGGCTCCAAGAAGATCTGGCCAACTAAATAATTGGAGGCTGATTACATATCTTACTTCTAGTATAAAAACAAGTAGGCAAGACCTAATTTGCTGGAGGATCTCATAACATTGTGGTACTGAGGTCTCCTTGTTGATCTTGAAGGTGAAAGAAATAAAGTGCCAAAGTTTATGACATCCAAATTCTCACCGTTTATCATGCGTGCTTACATACCCGTCTGACATGTTTATGATAAAGCCCGAAGCAACATTACCCAGAAGGAAACTAAATAATTATGGAAACTACTATTTAATGCTGTTACAGTTCTTGCCTATGTGGGTAAACTCAATTTCAGGCCTGAAAACTGCAGTGTAAGAAGTGATATACAGTAATGTGCAAACGTTTTAGGCGGCACACAAACTATCTTCTGTTAGAGCCAAATATATCAAATTTAGACTCAGCAGTCCAGAACACCTGCTGCCATTTTTCTGTACTCCAGCTGCAATGTTGCGCATAGTTGAGGTGCTTGGTCTTGTTTCAATGTCGAAGGAATGGCTTTTTGTCCACGGGTCTTCCATGAAGACCATTACTGATCAGACTTCTCCAAACAGTAAATCGATGTACCTGGGTCCCACTGGTTTCTTCCATTTCTTAGCTGATGGCACTGCATGACTTACAATTTCAAAGGGAAGTAAGCATGATGTGTATTTCATCTGCTGCACTAAGTTTTTTTGGAGAACCATTGTGTCTACTGTCCTCAGTGTTGCTTGTTTCTTTGTGTTTCCTCTAAAGAGCTTAAGCAGCACATCTTGAAACCCCAGTCTGCTTTGAACTATTTGCCTGGGAAAGACCTTGCTGATGAATTGTAACTACCTTGTCTTGTTGCTGTGCTCAATCTTGCCATGGTATATGATCTGTAACATTAAACTGTCTTCCACAACCTCACCTTTGATAGCAGAGTTTGGCTGTTCCTCACTCAGTTTTAAGCCCCCTACACAGCTGTATCAGTTTCAGTTAATAACTTTATTTCAACCTACCTATGAAAATGGTGATCATTATTATCTGTTTGATTTAATCGGTTAATCGCACACCTGACTATAATCCTACAAAATGGCTCACTTTCTGCAAATGTATCTTGTTGAATTAATTCTGTTTTGAATGCTTAGGGCAGTCACACAAAATATTGATTTGATTTCTCTTTTGTTCATTCACTTTGCATTTTGTTCATTGACAAAAATAAACTATCAACCTCTTATTGACCGGCCTATCGTGTTTTTACATTCTGCAGCTTCAGGACGTGTATGGAGGGAGATTGCGTGGTGATCTCCCTCCATACAAAGCTGCCACCGACTGTTTCTTATAGCCGACACCCGGCAGCAACAGCTCCGATAAGCTGTGTGGCTCATCGGAGCTGTTAACCCTTTAAATGCCCCGAATGATGTTCGGGGGTCCCGTACGGCCCCCCACGACGAGATTGCAGGGAGCCGTGCAGGTGTCATGGCAGCTGGGGGCCTCCTGAAAGGCCCCAGGGCTGTTGTGGCAGAATGCCTATCAAGCCATGGATATGGGGTGCCTTGATAGATTGCCTGCCCTATCGCAGTATTATGTAATGCTATGGCATTACATCATACTGCAGAAGCGATCAAAGCATCGCAAGTTGTTGTCCTCTCTGGGGACTAAAAAATAGTAAAAATAATATCAATAAAGTTTCACTAATTATTAAAAAAAAAGTAATAAAAGTTTAGAAAAAAAACTTTTGCCATATTTATAATAAAAGCATCTAAAAAATAAAATAAAATACATATTTGGTATCGCTGCATCCGTACTATATATCCGTACTATATACGTTTGGTATCGTCGTAATCATACTGACCCATCAAATACAGTTATCATGCCATTTTTGTTACAGTTTGGGCGCCGTAGTAACAAGACGCATCAACAGATGGTGGAATTTCATTTTTTTTCCATTTCTCTCCACTTAGAATTTTTTTTAAGTTTTTCAGTACATTATATACCATTGAAAAATACAACTCATCGTGCAAAAAACAAGCCCTCCTACAGCTATGTCAATGGATAAATAAAGCAGTTACGATTTTTTGAAAAGGGGAGAGAAAAACAAAAATTGAAGGAAGCAAAAAAGCTCCATCACTAAGGGGTTAACACTTATATTTTGGAAATGCTTTGGAGCATTTTGTCCACACCTGCCTAAAACCTTTGCACAGTACTGAACATCTTGTTACTTTGAGCCCCAGACATAAAAACTTATCTGATAAAGTCACCATGTTGCCATTAGAAGACTTTTGTAATCTGTAGCTCAAAATGAATAGCAGACTCTACTTTGTTGCTTTCAGTAGCGTGATGAACGATCCAGCCATCAATACTAGATGGGACATAAAAAGAAAATTGGCAAAATTAAGCTGTGCAAACAGCTGAATTATCGGTGTTAATTGGCGGATCATGCCAATGTGATCCATCATATTTTCAGCAGACACTATTTGGTTGCTGGCCAAAGTAAATGACAGCATAAAACTTTACATAGATCATATTAATAATCTTTAATTATACAGTGTCAACATATTCTGCAGCATTGTACAAAGCAGAGTATAGACAAATTAACCCTTTGCAATCCAATTTTGGATTCAGGGTTTCCTAGGGGGCTTTTTCTTTCTGCCATTATACAATGGCACCATTTGCTGGCTAGAGCCAGTACTGCGGTATGGGACATGCTGGAGAGGCCCACGATAAAAGAGCAGCCAGTAATCTACAGTAAGAATACCCTGCCGGACATCTTCCGACATCAGAGCTGTACAGCTTTCAATCAGAATGTCTTTAGACGTCAGACAGTGGATTGGAAAGGGTTAAGACATTACATACGGTATTAAACTAATGGCACTTTTACACGGGACGAGTGTCAGGTGAACGATGCCCGACACTCATCCCTGTGTATACTCGCTCCCGTGGTGTTACACAGGAGCGAGCATCGCTGGATCGCTCAGCAGGGAGGTGGGGCGGCTGGAGGAGAGTTCTCTCCCCACTCTTTCCCGCTGCTCTCCATTCACTGTAAGCAGCGGCTGTTCAGTATTGAACGGCTGCTGTTTACCCAGAATGATCGTTGTTCATGATTTTAAGCATGCTAAAACTGAACAACTGAATGATTCTTGTCCAGTCATTTAGTTTCTGCATGCTTTTACGCAGGACGATTATCATTCGAAACCCCGCAGGACCCTGAGCATCCAGAACAATAATTGTCCTGTGTGAAAGGGTCTTAATAGACGTTTTAAACAATGGAGTGCACTGGTAGGGTGGTAGACAGAGATGAGGGAGTGAATACAGGGAATTGCAGCACTATGGAGAGCTTTATGGATAAGAGTGATGAGTTTAAATTTTATTTTTTAGTGAGCAGGCTACCAGTGTAGTGAACAGCGCAAGTTGGTGACATTGGTGTAGAGTTTGGACAGGAGGATGAAAGTCATCCAAATGGTTGAAATCTGTCATTTTGTATGACTTTCAGCTTTATGTGTATGACTAGTTTTACCCTATTCACCATAACAGTAATCAACATCTAATAATTATTAAAATAATTAAAGTTACATAATTCATTGATATGTTGTGTAAAATTCAAGACATGACTATTTACCATATCTACTAGTTATGATGTGTTTTCTAATGTTTTCTTTATGAGTTTTAAGGGTATGAAATATGTCTAGGTAGAACTGGGCATGCTGGATTTCAACATACTGAACCCTTTGTTCCCTGGTTGCAGCTCATTCTCCCTTGTGTGTATGGAAGCCAGGGGTGCCGTCTCTATGAGGTGAGTTGAGTACTGTGCCTCAGGCAGCGCCCCTTCTCTACTGCAGAGAGCGCTCAATGGCTGGGATCAGCAGGCCACCGCACTGCCCAATGATCCTCTATGGCAGGATTTAACTTTAATTGTATATGTGTCTTTAAGATGCAGGTAAATTAAAAGTGGTAATGCCGATGCCATAAGCCACCTTGGCTCTTTGCAATGGCACCTTCTATGTGATGCAGGAGGCACAAGGATGTAATCGCGTCACTTGCATTGTTCTGCAAGATGTGTCATAGAAGACGACAGGAAGTGGGTGGAAGGTGCCATTCGACTGTGGTTGAAGTGAGTGACTTTATTATTTTACTATGGAGACCCAGTATGGCTAATACTAAAGGGGATATTATGGCTGTTAGTAAAGGGAACATTATAGTTACTGCAGAGGAAAGCTTGGCTACTACAATTGACAGTTTGGCTACTATAGGGGACATTATGGCTATTTATTACTACAGGGGATATTATGGCTGCTACTACAAGGGAACATTATAGTTGTTGGTAAAGGGGGTATTATGGCTATTTATTATTACAAGTGGTCATTATGGCTTATTATTACTACAGCGGACATTATGGCTATTTACCACTATAGGGGAAATTATACCTATGTATTATTACAGAGGACAGTATGGCTATTTATTACTATAGGGAACATTGTGGCTTTTAGTACTGAGGACACTATGGCTATTTATTACTACAGAGGGTGAGTGTAGCTTCTAATTTACTATAGAAGGAAAGTACAACTTTTACTACAGTGGACAGTATGGCTTTTTATTACTACAGGACAGTACGGCTATTTATTACTACAGGAGGACAGTATGGCCCCCTGCACATGGGCGGAAATTCCGCGGTGGGGTTTCCTGCAGAATTTCTGTCCCTGGAAGCTGCCATAGGATTGCGTTAGAAAACGCAATCCTAGGCAGACGGCCGTGATTTGTCTGCGCGAAATCATGCGCAGAAAACAAATCGTGGCATGCTCTATTTGCGAGCCCCGCACAAAAAAATGTCACACCCCGGCCGCCGACTCTGGTCTGCACATGCGTCAGCTGCTCGGCAGCCGGCACATCAAAGAGCCGGAGCCGTGAGAGCAGGTGAGTGTCACGCTGGTCTCTGCAGGGGCTCGGGTCGGGTCCCGCTGCGAGAATTCTCGCAGCCGGATCCGACCCGGCCGTCTGCAGGCGGCCTATAGCTCCTTTTTTTACTGCAGGGGTACAGTATGGCTAATTATTAATACATGGGCACAATATGGCTTCTTATCTATGACTCAGAAGATGCTGTGAGTTACACTGTTATGCAGTATTTAGAGCAAACCATGTGTTTCACTATTAAAAGTTTATCTTAATATATGAATTACAGCTAAAGGAAAGAATTAAAGACATCTGTGTGGCAAGCACTGAAGAGATAAATTGTGTCCAAAAGTTGTCATGTCAGTTTGGACTGGATGGAGAAGAAAGCCGCAACTCTAATTAGAAATGATGTCATGTGTGAGTCACAGTGTCATTGTTTATTCTTTCACGGGCTGCCTCTGATCAGTCACATAGTCTCTGTATGGGCTGTAGAGGGATGATGGATAGTAGCATTCTTGCTTGTGAACTGACCACTTGCTTCATATTTTTCCAATGTTCAAGTCATTTTAGGAAGCATAAATTAGCTGACTTGACTTTAACCCTTTCCAATCCATTTATTTTTTGTCATCCATTCTCCCCAGCTCCAAATAAATTGGAGCTGGGGAGAATGGATGAGAAAAAATACATTTTCCCTGCACCCTCCTGATCTGACAGAGTTCAGGAGGGTGCAGGTGCTCACTGCACCGTGGGGGGAATGCGGAAGTAATACTTCCGCATTCTCCCTTCTGCCTCCCGACTCGGAGTTCATGTGACCGCTGGGGGTCAGGTAACACCGGCGGTCACATGATCGCCATCCGGAATCGATCTACATTACATAGCGCTAATTGAGCGCTATGTAATGTGTAAAGGAGAACGCAGAAAGGGTTAAAAACCCCTTCTGCCTTCTCCTCAAGGGTCCTTGATGAGGACCAGTGCAGGATTGCATCTGCACCCGATGTGTCTGACGATTGGGTGCAGATGCACTCCTGCACTGCAGTGTCAGGCCTGTCCCGACATCGGAGCTGTGGAGGGAAATGATGATGTCAGGGCAGGCCCGACATTGGATTGGAAAGGGTTAAAGTTTATCCCTTTATTGATCTTGGTTCTGGGGCTGTATTTATGTACTGAGCTTGATTCTGGGGCTGTATTTATGTAATGAACTATACTAGTATAAATGATTAGAATAATACACACTTGAGTCACATTATTATAACCACCTCCTACTCTCAGCATTGTTAGCACATAGGCCATGAAAGAAATGATGCGTCATATGCTGGCTTGATGGATATATAAGGTGTGCAATAGGCTGTCTGTTCACATATCACTTGTTATCATGGGTAAAAGGGGCAATTTATTAGAGTTGCAAAAAGGGAGGATTATTGGATTTCAGGCCAAGCATGGCAGTATTTCTCAAATAGTACAGTCTGTGACCTGTTAGCGTGCTGCTGTGGAGAAATTGCATCATGAGAGGACAAATGGCGCCATTGTGAATAACTGATGTGGAAAGTGTGGAGCACCACGTGCGGGTAGACAACTGATACGCCACAGTGGAGCAGCTCACAATGAAAATGAATCAGGGGCTACCAGACATGTTTAAAACAACGGTTCAGTGATAACTACTGTGTAAGAGACTCTGAAGCAGTTTGTCACTAAACCTATACAAACAAAGGTGCATTGGAAGAAAAGGCTTCAATTTGCACAGCTGTACTGGAATGAGATTATTACTGATTAGCAAACATTGCCTTCTCTGATGAATCATGTTTTCAGCTTCATCGTATGGATGGACGTTGGTGTGTCAGGCAAGAAACATCAAAGAACAAACACCCTGCGACCATTGCTGGAAGAACACAAGCTGGTGGTGGCAGTGTTATATTATGGGGAATCTCTGGGCTGCTCATTAATGTGGAAGGCATTCTGAACTGATTTGGTTATAAATTCATGCTTGCAGATCACATACATCTATACATGCTGTTTGTCTTCCCTGGGGCAGGTGGGATCTTCTAGCAAGACAACGCGACATGTCACAAGGCTAGAAATGCCCAACAGTGGCTAGAAGACTATGACCAAGACTTCCAAGTACTTCCCTGGCCCCCTAATAGCCTAGACTTGAACTTAATTGACCACCTCAATTGTTATGTTTGCTGCATGGATCCGCCAGCAACTGTGGGATGCCGTCAGCATGGCTCTAGATACCTGAGACAACCTACCAGCACCTTATTAAGTCACTCCCAGCCCGTCCACTGTCTGTGCTAGACATGGTAGTTACTCTGGATATTAACTAGTGGTCATAATAATGTGATTGGACTCTGTATTTATTTGGGGGATTGTAATTGTTTTATTGAATTATTAGTATATACATATTTATGTTCTATTGTGAATAAAACATGGTTATATGAGATTTCCAAATCATTGTATTCTTTCTTGCTTTACATTTTATGCAACGCCCAAACCATTTTGGAATTGGGGTTGTTTACAGTATGTGTGTATATATATACATATATGTTGGGTCCGGTGTAAGAAAAGCCGGGAAAAGTAAGTGATACTAAAGAAAGATAGCTGGAGGGTCAATTTTCTACTAAGTCACATGACTGTGTATAAAAAGAGCATGTTAGAGAGGCAGAGTCTCAGAAGCAAAGGTGGTCAGAGGTTCACTAATCTGTGAAAAACTGCATCTAAAAATTGTGGAACAATTTTAGAAAGTTGTTCCTCAATGTAAAATTGCAATAACTTGGAATACCACACCATCTTCACTGCATAATATCATCAAAAGATTCAGGGAAATTCATGTACACAAGGAACAAGGCCGTCAGTCAACATTGGAAGCTCGAGATCTACGGGCCATCAGCCGAAATTACATTAAACACAGCCATGATTCTGTAATGCAAATCACTGCATGGGCTCAGAAATACTTCCATAAATTGTCTGTGAGCAGAGTTTACCTTGCAATCCTGTATCATGCAAAAAAGAAGCTATATATCAACCCAATCCCGAAACGTCAGCGTCTTCTCTGGGCCAAAGCTCATGTCAAATGGACTGAGTGAGGCAAAATGGAAAACTGTTCTGTGGTCAGATGGATCAACATATGAAATTGTTTTTGAAAACCACAGATGTCATGTCCAACTCAAGATAAGAGGGACTATCTAGCTTGTTATCAACAGACAGTTCAAAAGCCTGCATCTCTGATGGTATGGAGTTGCATTAGTGCCTATGGCATGGGCAGCTTACACATCTTGAAAGGCGCTATTAATGCTGAGCAGTATATAGAGGTTTTAGAACAACATATGATCCCATTCGGATAACGTCTTTTTCAGGGAAGGCCCTGCATATTTACACAAGACAATGTTAAACCACATTCTGCATCCATCTCAACAGCATAGCTTCACCGAAGAAGACTCCAGGGGCTGAATCGGCCACCTGCAGTCCAGACCTCTCACCAATATAAAACATTTGGCGTATAATGAAATGAAAAATCTGACAAATCCGACCCAGGACTGTTGGGCAGATAGAATCCTACATCAGACAAGAATGGGACAATATTCCTCTCCCAAAACTCCAGCAATTGGTCTCTTCTAGAGATGAGCGAGCATACTCGTCCGAGCTTGATGCTCGTTCGAGTATTAGGGTGCTCGAGATGCTCGTTACTCGAGACGAGCACCACGCAGTACTCGTCTCGATTAAACAAGCACTGACCATTGAATTCAATGGAGCCGGCAATACAGCCGGCTCCATTGAAAGCAATGGGCTGCCGGCGATGTCAGGATGAATTTTCAGGAAGGGCTTAAAAATATAAGCCCTTACCTGAAAATCATCCTAAAATGTGTAAAAATAAAAAATAAATTTATACTCACCTTTCTGCTGCAGCCGGAGTTCAACCGCGTCTGGCCGGTAGTTCTCCTGAACTGCTTTCTGTAGTATTCAGCAGGTGGGGATTTAAAATCCCCGCCTGCTGAATGGGCTGCCTCTGATTGGTCACAGCCCTCACCAATCAGAGGCAGCTCTCACTCACCCATTCATGAATTCAATGGGCTAACATCGTTCTTCTCTGCCACAGCTGTTACAGCTGTGGCAGAGGAGAACGATCGTTATGCTGACAGTGGGGGGGGGGGGGGTCTCACTCTTGCCACTATTGTGGCTTAATAGTGAGACCTCGAAGCCCGAAATGCAGCCCTGCATGTTGCTCCTCGCCTGCCCTATCCATTTCTGTGTTTTTTACATGACTTTGGTGATTTGCTAAGATTTTCACAAATGAAAACCTTAGCGGAGCACCAGTCATATACAAAAATGCTCAAGTCACCCATTGACTTCAATGGGGTTCGTTACTCGAAACGAACTCTCGAGCATCACTGAAAGTTCGACTCGAGTAACGAGCACTCAAGCATTTTGGTGCTCGCTCATCTCTAGTCTCTTCACTTCCCAGCTGTTTACAGACTGTTGTAAAAAGGACAGTTAATGCTACACAATATCATCACCTCTCCTTTTAACAACAATTTCTAAATTAGTTAATTTTTTAAAAATTAAATGGAAAAATATCTCCCTTTCACCTTCTGATATGTTTCCTATGTTCTACTATGAATAACATATGGTTATATGAAATTTCCAAATCATTGTATTCTTTTTTTTTACATGCATTTGCATTTTACTCAGTGTCCCAACGTTTTTGGAATTGGGGTTTTATATACACAAACTCTTTTTTTCTTTGTTACCTCAGGCAACAGAAAGGCCAGGGACGCCCCTGATGGAAGCCTTCAGGCAGATGTCAGAGAGCAAAAGGGATCGGGCATGCTGAATTTCAAATAAGCTATTGCCACAGGAGTCTTACGGTGGCTTGTTCTGTTTCCAGAGACAGCAATAGGTGAGTATGGCTTTTTATTTTTTAACTCCCTCAATACTTTTCAACTGTTTTTGCATGCTCAGGACACAAAAACAGTTGAAATAGGTGCCACAGCCCAGCGCCTGGAGCAAATGCACTGTTTGCTTTTTGGTTAAAGCAGCCCTGGTTGTACAACTAGTCATATTGGCCACTTGGTAATCTGAGAAAGTTGGGTGAGGCTTTCCTGAGGCATTAGCTGCTGAAGCACATGCTACTTTTGGGAAATCAGCAAGGATATAGATATAATTAACAAACAGGTGAAAACATTTTGTAACAACGTGCATGGACCAGACTATACCAGTTATCCATAGTGTAGTTGACAACCTGCAGCAAAACAATCATGAATTTTTAAATTTCAACCAAGTACTCCATAAATTTAAGGAATAAATGCGAAGAATTAAAGCAGATGTCTAGGAATGGAAAATGGGTATTCTTTTATCAAGAAACAGCAACACACTCGTTTCTGAAATGTGTCAGTTACTGCAGCTCTTATCTATTAATGTGAATGGGTATGAACTGCAAAATCACATACAGCCTATGGACAGGGGTGGCGCAATTTCTGGAAAAAAAACTGCCATATTTTTCTCATCCCTCTAAGTGAAATAGGCAGATTCAGTTTGCGGTGCGCAGTAACGCATAATGCTTATATGGATTGACTAGACTTATGTGTGGGATTTCTTCCGCCTGCAGTAATGCATGTGGGAATTTTCTATTCCACTATGAGTTATTTTAAGAGATGAGATCTGCATAGTCTCTGCTTTAAGACAAACTTAGATGTTCATAAAAATAGCTGCCTATTCAGCAGAATATAAGTTTAGTATAAATATAGACATGGCAAACTTATAAAGTAGATATTAATGCAGACCCAGGAAATGTGGCATTCCAGCCATTTCTAGACAATGGTTCTATACAATCAGCTCGTCCCTGTAAGGGACCTTTCACACGGGGCGGGATATTCAGCACCAAAATCTGTACTGCTAATGTGTGGATTTTCGTGCGGAATTGAAAATAGCAAAATCCTGCCTTCTATTCTGCATCACAATCGGCAGTTAACTGTGTGGGTTATGGTGCAGACTTCAGGGATGGCATATTCTGCAATGTCGTTGTGGAATGTTGCGTCCCATGTGAAAGGTCCCTAAGGAGTTTAAGTAAGGCCTCACACATATATCTGCATTATGGCTTATTAAAGGTCCTGAGTTATAGGGAGCCATAGTAGAGCATGATCACGACTGCTGTATCTATTAGTTGTGTATTATTCACATCAATAGCCACATTTGATGCTCCACTGGTCCATACTGTTGGACTCTCGGTTGAAATATTCTCTCTTGAAGTCCAGGGTAGTTTTTGTTTTTGGCCATCTGCTCTTTTTTTAAATTGATTGTTAATAAAGATTCTTAAGGCTGGGTTCCCACAGGGCGGAGTCCCGCCGGAAATCTCGCGGTTTGGCCGCAGCGAAAAACCACAACATTTCCGCTGGGAAAGGGCTGCTTCAAAACCTGCAGTGCTTTGCCATGGGTTTTGGAGTGGCTTGGCTGCATGCTTTTCCGTCGCAGCCGGCGCTCCCATAGAGAAGAGCGCAGCCGGAACAGAAAAAAAAATGATATGCTGCGGCCAGTCCGCGCCACAGTGCCGGCTTTGCCGCGATGGATTGGCCGTCCTGTGTCCACATGACTGACTAATCCAGGGATTAGCGGCCAGAGGCGGATTTGCCGCACGGAATTTCCTCAGCATATCCGCCCAGTGTGAACCCAACCTTAGGATTAGGCCACTCTCAAACATGCCGTTGGCAAAACGCCGCAATTTTACCACAGTTGCAGGTTACTGTCTCTGCCAGCGGGTGATGAGGTGCGCTAAATGTGGCAAAATAGAGCAGACAGCGCTCAAAAATCAAGCGCATGTCTGTGAGGTCATATTGAAATCCATGGGAGCATTATACTGCGATTACTGCAGCGTTTAAAACGCCACTGTAATCGCAGTTAAAAACGGATGTGCAAGAGTGGCCTTAGGACTTTAATATTGGAATCCATTCTTCCCTCTGTGATACTAGGGGATACAGCGATCCAAATTGCGACCATGTCCCTTGGCCAGGGGGACACATAACCTCCCTAACCACAGTCTAGCGCTGTGCTAACCAGCTTAATGAAGATACATTAGTGGCACTGTGGCCATTGGCACAGATGAGGTGCAGCTGGAAATGGAGCAGCTGAACAGTAAAAAGGCAGTCATTCAGAGTGAACAGGCAGTCATTCATAGACGAATGACTACCTGTTTACAAAAAACGATTGTCATTTGATTTTCACGCCTGAGCGATCAGAACGAAGAATGAATTATATCGTTCAGATTGTGCAGGCATTTAGACTGAGCAATTATGGTTCAGATTCCTGAGATCCAGCGAGAATCTGAACCATAATCGTTCAGTATAAGAGGTTCCTTACCTGGCCCAGGTTCATTCAATATGACGTCACCCAAGAGAACAATCTTCCCTGCCTGATGCCTTCCCTTGCTTTCAATTACTTTTTAAGACCCTGGCAATGTCCCTAGCTCCTAGTACGGCATTAATGGGTCACTTGACAGATCCAGTAATGCTGCTAAAAGTCACCGCCGCGACTGCAGCCGTAAAGAGAAGTTGTTTGGGGGGCTCAAGCTGAACTTTTGCACCAGATCCCTTGAGTTTTTAGCTGTGCCCCTGGTATCTCTGTATTCCTCTGGTTTTCTATGAAGGTTTATTCTCTTGGATTCATATAGAATCTTACTGAGAAAATTGTGACATATTCCTTCAGATGCTGAATTCCGAAAAGATATTCTCCCCTCAAAGCATTGCTTGTAATGAAGACTTCCTCAGTAATACAATGTTGTACGGAGCACCATGCAGTCGATGGCTCCATAATAACTCAACATGACCATATCATTGTGATTGTAGGTCTTTTTTTTTAAACAACATAGACCCATTTTTGGTCTGCTCTTCCTTCACATCACAGATCCTACATATAAACAATGCATCGTGGAAAAATGTTATGTTTATGAAGTACTTAACTCTAAAATTATAAGTGCATAAAGATGCTGAAAAGGCTGTTTTCAGTAATGAAGCCAATTTATTTTACAAGTTGGCATATGCGTGGTATGTGTTAAAGTGCTATGTTATAAACTAAAATAAGCTAAGATTATTACTACTTTTTACTTTCCATAACATTCCCATGTACATAGGCCCTTCAGCCATCCTTTTGTGTGGAGTTGATGGAAGTTTGATTCTGATGTTTGTTAGTTATCAATGTGTTGGATGTAGGAGGTATAGAGGTAACAGTCACATTCAGACCCCGATGACCAATCTCGCATGTGGAATCCAACCCGCCCGTTGACATGAGGCCTAAAGCATGCCTCTAGAAATCCACTTAAAAACACCTTAGTGTGGAAATAAGTTTATAGTCTAGAAAAAAAAGTACTGTATTCTGAAAATTATCTTCATCGCTTGCAGGCTGCCTACTCCATTCATTTCACAGTGGGGCAGAATAGGAGGTGATGAATTACTGCAGCAATTTACTTCCTCCATGTTGATGTCATCTTCAGGAAATGACAGATGAAAAGATAAAAAACTTGAATATCTTACCCAAACAAGAAAGTATAAACTACTGATGTGCCTGTAGAGAGAACATACTAGTTTATCAAGTCCTGTGATTATAGCAGCATTGGCACTGATTCAAGCAGGCAGACGCTGTGTTGTGTCAG
Organism: Eleutherodactylus coqui; assembly: GCF_035609145.1. Taxonomy (NCBI): domain Eukaryota; kingdom Metazoa; phylum Chordata; class Amphibia; order Anura; family Eleutherodactylidae; genus Eleutherodactylus; species Eleutherodactylus coqui. Next base: position 144,476,869 of record NC_089843.1, on the reverse strand, counting down.
AGGGGTGTGACCATAGAAGTGTAATGACAGGGAAGAGGGCAAGAAAGAGGATGGCAAGTATAGTGTGAGCTAGTAGACTTGTAGAAACAGCAATTGTGACTGTGTTGTAATAGAATGACATGAAGGGTAGTGGATACATCCAGGCTTTGTTAAAGTTATCCTTTAATTATATTCCAAACCTTTACAGAGTGATGTCTTTCAATGTTCTTCGGGTTTCTTCAATGTGTTGTAATCATAATTTTCTTTTTGATTTCTCTTTACAAAACCTAAAATGTTTTGTATATTTAAAGTATGTGTTTCCCTGCTTCTAAGTACAACTTTAAAAGCAAAACATATGTTATTACACGATTTATGAAGAGCGAACATACTTCAGATTCAATGCAGCACACGGTGTTCAGATGGTTTTTTATTACTTTAACGTGAATTTTAAAAATACTTTTCCCTAAGAAGGAATGTAATAACCTAATTAAATTATATCACTAATTAAAACCAGATACGTCTAAATATTTTTTTCTAATCTGTTTTTCTTTTCTGTTTATATATTTTTTTAACCCGTAAATTTTTATTGATTTTTCAGCAATTTAGTTGACATCACATTGTTCCAAATAAATTTAGTTCAATAGGTAATCAGCAAAGAAAAGGATGTTTCAAACAATAATCATGAATATATACTGACTAGCCTAATCATCACTATGTTTCCAAGTATATTAAGATATATTGAACTAGTTCTAGAAGATACATTATAGAAGGTAAATCATTAACTATGAACACCATTAAACCGAGTAGCATAGTATGAAGGTTTTAACGTATAGCACCGCCAAGGATTCCACATAGAATTAAACTTGTCTAGACTATTGTTTGAGCTTGCATACATTCCTCATAAGTGTAGTGGTCAGTCATCATGTCTAGTAAACTTTCAATATTCGGGGGAGAGCAAGATTTCCACCTCTTAGCTATGACGAGTTTCGCAGCTAGTAGGAAATGGCATATCCAGTTTTGGTATTGTCGAGAAATGCTATCACACTCCAGAGGTAGGAGGGCTTAGGGCTCATGTCCACGGGGAAAATAAGAATTAAAATCCGCAGCGGATTTTAACTCTTCTCGCGCGCGGATCCGCACCCCATAGGGATGCATTGACCACCCGCGGGTAGATAAATACCCGCGGATCGTCAATAAAAGTGATTTAAAAAAAAATGGAGCATGAAAAAATCTGGACCATGCTCCATTTTTATGCGGGTCTCCCGCGGGGACGGCTCCCGCGGGCTTCTATTGAAGCCTATGGAAGCCGTCCGGATCCGCGGGACGCAAAAATCATATTTTACTTACACGCTCCGGTTCTTCTCTTCGGCGCCGCGCCATCTTCTCTCAGTCGCGGCCGGATCATTTTGCTTCGGCCCGGCGCATGCGCGGGGCACGTCACCGACGTCATCATGCACATCCGCCGAGCCGAAGAATGAAGATCCGGCCGCGACGAGAGAAGATGACGCCGCCGCGAAGAGAAGAAACGGAGCGGATGGGAGGTGAGTTTATTCTTATTTATTGTTATTTTCAGCGCTCATGTCCGCGGGGCAGGAGGGACCCGCTGCAGATTCTACATGTAGAATCCGTAGCGGGCCCGATTTTCCCCGTGGACATGAGGCCTTAATGTAGACTTCGACTTAGGGATAAGCCTGTTATAGTGTGTATGAGCCTACACACATCTCTGCAAAATATTTGAATTCGGGGACGTTCCCAAAAAATGTGATGTAAAGTACCCTCCTGGCCACAATTTCTTCAACACTCTTTACTCAACACAGAGAAACACCTCGCCAACCTAGTGGGGGTATAGTACCATTTTGTTAGAGCCTTTGTAGAGGGTTTGCAAAAGATTAGCAGATAAAGTGGATTTATTGGCCCACTCAAAGGACAACAAGCATTGATCTAGAGAAAGCTTCCTCTTCAGGTCACTCTCCCAATTTAATAGATGACTATTTTTTGTGTCCACTATGTCTCTGGAGAGGGCATTGCGGAATGTCCTGGTGAGGGACTTTTGTGAGGCAAGGCTTTTAGTGAGAAGGCATACCAATCCTGTCGGAAAGGTACAGCTCTCTAAGTGAGACCCATGGAGGACAGAATGTATTTGACAATAGACGTGAAAGTTAGTAGCAGGTAGATCAAATTTTTCTCTGAGTAGAAGAAATGGCAGAATACCCTTCCCATCCAAGAGGTTTGAGACAAACTTTATCCCTTTTTTCTGTGGAGTGTATAAATTTATATACGCATAAGTTCCAAGCCTGAAGAGTTGAGAGCACATAGGGGGAGACAGACCTCTCAGTCCTCCCTGTCTCTGGTGTAGGTATAAGATTGTGGCTGCTACTCTAGGTCTTTTATTTTTCCAAATAAAGCGCATCAGTTGTTTTTGAAATCCTGTTATAATAGATTGCGGGATTGGATAAGCTAAAGCATGAAAGAAATATAGAATTTTTGGTAGTATTAACATCTTGTACAGTATTACTCTACCAAACCAAGAGGGCTCCGTCTTCTCCAGACCCTCCAACTTCTTTTCAATAGAAGTAAGCAAGGGACCTAAATTAGCAGGTATAATATTCGATAATGATGGTATAATTGTATGCCTAGATATGGACTTGCGGATTTCCATTGGAATGAGAATCATTTTTGAATATCTGCTCTCAGCTTTGTGTCAATATTAATATCCCAAATTTGTGATTTATCTATTTTCAGATTGTAGTATGAAGCCTTGCTAAAAACAATGAAATAGTGTGCTTCACCATTCTCAAAGAGTTTAGTGGGTCATTTAAAGACAGGAGCACGTCGGTGGGGAAAAGCCCAATTTTGTGTTGTCTCTTCGCAATCGGGAAACCCTTGATCTCTGGGGTTATTCTTATTTGTTCCGCCAGTGGCTCCATAATCATTATAAATAGTAGTGGGGAAAGGGGGCACCCCTGGCGAGCTATATTTGTTTTATAAAAGGACGAGGAAAATGTTCTGTCTACCACCGAAGGGTGGCAAATGCAAATTCCCATTGAAGTCTGTCGAACGCCTTCTCCACATCCAAGGCAAGGAGGAAAGAAGGCGTCTGACTTGACCCCATAGATGCAATCAAATTGAGAGTCCTTCTTGTGCTATCTGAGGCCTGCCTCCACTTAGTAAATTCCACTTGATCCCTATGTATCACGTCCGAAAGAATTTCAAGAAGCCTCATGGCTAAAATCTTAGAATATATTTTGGTATCTGAAGTAAGAAGGGATATTGGCCTATACATTTGTAAGTGTTTTAAATTCTATTTTGTCAGGCAGATTGATGTGGATCTGCCTTGCTGCAAACTGGTTTGACTTTTGGTTAACTGTAAAGGCAGTACCTGGAAAACCCCGTTTTTACACTTGACCCCTCCAATCTAGATAAGGCCTTAGCTGCATGGTCTGCAAGTCATTACTCACCCAAATGTGCTTGCTGATGCTGCACTGGGATGAGGTACGGCACCTGATGGTGTGAACAGGTGTGTATCAGAGAACAGGCTGTGGTCAGAGCTGGCAGCCAAGATGCAATTTTGATGTGCAAGCAGAAGGTCATGGAAGGCAGCAGGTAATAATGAAGCCCAGCATACAGAGCCGAGGCCAGGGGGCACAGAAGTTAGATTTGTAAGGAACACAGACCAAAGGTCAGAACCGGAATATACAACTAATGTGGACTTTGTCACAATGACCAATAAAACCAATTCTTTAGGCATCCTCCATGAGGGGGAAATGCCTAATATAACAGGGTCTGACTGGTGTTCAGTGGGGTTCAGATTAGGGAGTGCACACTGTCCCTTTAAGAAAGGAAGTGGAAGTGCACATGAGTCGTACAGCTAGAGGAGTGGGAGTAGACAGATGAGGAAGTGCAGTGTGCAGTGAGTAATAGATGACGGTGCCCAGCTTCAGTCCCAAAAGCAGGTAAGCAGGGTGAACAGTGGCAGTGCACAGTGACTTATTCCTTAGGTTAGCTCTCTTGTCTGCCCTGCTGTCAACAGCATCCAGAGATCCGCTTCACAGTAGCCACATAGACCATAGGAAGCTATAATCTGGGTATGATTCATTGATTTCTATGTGCAGAGGTCATTGTGCAGGGAGGAAGAGGAGGTGAGATGTGACCATCACCCATTATGAATGTTGAATCCTGTTTTATCTACTGTGATGATAATGAGTAGAGATGAGCGAACGTACTCGTCCGAGCTTGATATTCGTGCGAATATTAGGGTGTTCGGGATGCTCGTTACTCGTAACGAGCACCACGCGGTGTTCCGGTTACTTTCAGTTTCCTCTCTGAGACGTTAGCGCGCTTTTCTGGCCAATTGAAAGACAGGGAAGGCATTACAACTTCCCCCTGTGACGTTCAAGCCCTATACCACCCCCCTGCTGTGAGTGGCTGGGGAGATCAGATGTCACCCGAGTATAAAAGTCGGCCCCTCCCGCGGCTCGCCACACATGCCTTGTGACTTAGCTGAGGGAAAGTGCTGCTGCTGGTGCTGCTGTAGGGAGAGCGTTAGGAGTCAGTGTAGGCTTCAAGAACCCCAACGGCCCTTCTCAGGGCCACATCTACTAGTGTGCAGTACTGTGTTAGCACAGTATTTATTTTTTTTTTTGTCCAAAATTGGATCTGCAGAGCATTGCGCCCAGCAATAGGGACAGAAGTGGGGGTTAGGCAGGGAGAGTGTTAGGAGTTAGTGTAGGCTTCAAGAACCCCAACGGTCCTTTCTAGGGCCACTTCTATCCGTGTGCAGTACTGTCCAGGCTGCTGTTAGCAGTGTTGCATTTTTTTTTTTTTTCTCAAAACCGTCTGTGCAGAGCATTGCACCCGGCATTAATACTACAGGGATAGAATTGTGTAGGCAGGGCCAGAAGACATTTATTATTCATTGAATACACGCAGTGGGGTCTTCCCTTTGCTAAAAAGGAAAAAAATTATATTTGGCCAGCTTGTGTCAGTCCTAAGGTCTCCGTGTACGTGTGTGCTGCGTGTACAACGTACAAAAATCAGACGCAACCAGCTACGCTTTACTGCAGGCTTGCGCCATTGTCTTTCCTGACTGGCAAATACCTGCTCTGCTAGAGTTAATAACTCTGCTACACTATACTTGTGTGACACTTTTTGAGGGCCACACTACAGTTCTAAAAGTTATTGTTCATTGAATATACGCAGTGGGTCCTTCCCTTTGCCAAAAAGGAAAAGAAATTATATTTGGCCTGCCTGTGTCAGTCCTAAGGTCTGCGTGTACGTGTGTGCTGCGTGTACTACGTACAAAAATCAGACGCAACCAGCTACACTTTACTGCAGCCTAGCGCCATTGTCTTTCCTGACTGGCAAATACCTGCTCTGCTAGAGTTAATAACTCTGCTACACTATACTTGTGTGACACTTTTTGAGGGCCACACCACAGATATTAAACTTCTTGTTTTTCATTGAATACACGCAGTGGGGTCTTCCCTTTGCAAAAAAGCGAAAACATTATATTTGGCCTGCAGGCTTGCGCCAATTTATTTCCTGCCTGGGAAATCAAATCACTGGTAATACAGCATGCTGAGGGGTAGGGGTAAGCCTAGAGGACGTGGACGTGGACGTGGCCGAGGACGCGGAGGGCCAAGTGAGGGTGTGGGCACAGGCCGAGCTCCTGATCCAGGTGTGTCGCAGCCGACTGCTGCGCGATTAGGAGAGAGGCACGTTTCTGGCGTCCCCACATTCATCGCCCAATTAATGGGTCCACGCGGGAGACCTTTATTAGAAAATGAGCAGTGTGAGCAGGTCCTGTCCTGGATGGCAGAAAGTGCTTCGAGCAAGCTATCATCCACCCACAGTTCTGCGCTGTCCAGTGCTGCAAATCCGAATCCTCTGTCTGCTGCTCCTCCTTCCTCCCAGCCTCCTCACTCCACTACAATGACACCTGCTCAGGAGCGGGAACACTCCCAGGAACTGTTCTCGGGCCCCTGCTTAGATTGGGCAGCAGCGGTTCCTCTCCCACCAGAGGAGTTTATCGTCACTGATGCCCAACCATTCGAAAGTTCCCGGGGTCCGGGGGAAGAGGCTGGGGACTTCCGCCAACTGTCTCAAGAACTTTCTGTGGGTGAGGAGGACGATGACGATGAGACACAGTTGTCTTGCAGTGAGGTGGTAGTAAGGGCAGTAAGTCCAAGGGAGCAGCGCACAGAGGATTCGGAGGAAGAGCAGCAGGACGATGAGGTGACTGACCCCACCTGGTGTGCAACGCCTACTCAGGACAGGTCTTCAGAGGGGGAGGCAAGGGCATCAGCAGGGCAGGTTGCAAGAGGCAGTGCGGTGTCCAGGGGTAGAGGCAGGGCCAGACCGAATAATCCACCAAGTGTTTCCCAAAGCACACCCTCGCGCCATGCCACCCTGCAGAGGCCGAGGTGCTCTAAGGTCTGGCAGTTTTTCACAGAGACGCCTGACGACCGACGAACAGTGGTGTGCAACCTTTGTCGCGCCAAGATCAGCCGGGGAGCCACCACCAACAGCCTCACCACCACCAGCATGCGCAGACATATGATGGCCAAGCACCCCACAAGGTGGGACGAAGGCCGTTCACCGCCTCCGGTTTGCACCGCTGCCTCTCCCCCTGTGCCCCAACCTGCCACTGAGATACAACCTCCCTCTCAGGACACAGGCACAACCGTCTCATGGCCTGCACCCACACCCTCACCTCCGCTGTCCTCAGCCCCATCCAGCAATGTCTCGCACCGCACAGTCCAGCCATCGCTAGCGCAAGTGTTGGAGCGCAAGCGCAAGTACGCCGCCACGCACCCGCACGCTCAATCGTTAACCGTCCACATAGCCAAATTTATCAGCCTTGAGATGCTGCCGTATAGGGTTGTGGAAACGGAGTCCTTCAAAGCTATGATGGCGGCGGCGGCCCCGCGCTACTCAGTTCCCAGTCGCCACTACTTTTCCCGATGTGCCGTCCCAGCCCTGCACGACCACGCCTCCCGCAACATTGTACGCACCCTCACCAATGCGGTTAGTGGCAAGGTCCACTTAACTACGGACACGTGGACAAGCACAGGCGGGCAGGGCCACTACATCTCCCTGACGGCACATTGGGTGAATTTAGTGGAGGCTGGGACAGAGTCAGAGCCTGGGACCGCTCACGTCCTACCCACCCCCAGAATTGCGGGCCCCAGCTCGGTGGTGGTATCTGCGGCGGTGTATGCTTCTTCCACTAAAGCACCCTCCTCCTCCTCCTCAACCTCTGTCTCGCAATCTAGATGTGTCAGCAGCAGCAGGACGTCGCCAGCAGTCGGTGTCGCGCGGCGTGGCAGCACAGCGGTGGGCAAGCGTCAGCAGGCCGTGCTGAAACTACTCAGCTTAGGAGATAGGAGGCACACGGCCCACGAACTGCTGCAGGGTCTGACAGAGCAGACGGACCGTTGGCTTGCGCCGCTGAGCCTCCAACCGGGCATGGTTGTGTGTGACAACGGGCGTAACCTGGTGGCGGCTCTGCAGCTCGGCAGCCTCACGCACGTGCCATGCCTGGCCCACGTCTTTAATTTGGTGGTTCAGCGCTTTCTGAAAAGCTACCCACGCTTGTCAGACCTGCTCGTAAAGGTGCGCCGGCTCTGCGCACATTTCCGCAAGTCCCACACGGACGCTGCCACCCTGCGCACCCTGCAACATCGCTTTAATCTGCCAGTGCACCGACTGCTGTGCGACGTGCCCACACGGTGGAACTCTACGCTCCACATGTTGGCTAGGCTCTATGAGCAGCGTAGAGCTATAGTGGAATACCAACTCCAACATGGGCGGCGCAGTGGGAGTCAGCCTCCTCAATTCCTTTCAGAAGAGTGGGCCTGGTTGGCAGACATCTGCCAGGTCCTTCGAAACTTTGATCAGTCTACCCAGGTGGTGAGCGGCGATGCTGCAATCATTAGCGTCACCATTCCTCTGCTATGCATCTTGAGAAGTTCCCTGCAAACCATAAAGGCAGCCGCTTTGCGCTCGGAAACAGAGCCGGGGGAAGACAGTATGTCGCTGGATAGTCAGAGCACCCTCCTGTCTATATCTCAGCGCGTTCAGGAGGAGGAGGAGGAGGATGAGGAGGAGGGGGAAGAGACAGCTTGGCCCACTGCTGACGGTACCCATGCTGGTTGCCTGTCATCATTTCAGCGTGTATGGCCTGAGGAGGAGGAGGAGGAGGAGGAGGAGGAGGATCCTGAAAGTGATCTTCCTAGTGCGGACAGCCATGTGTTGCGTACAGGTACCCTGGCACACATGGCTGACTTCATGTTAGGATGCCTTTCTCGTGACCCTCGCATTCAACGCATTCTGGCCACTACGGATTACTGGGTGTACACACTGCTCGACCCACGCTATAAGGAGAACCTTCCCAGTCTCATTCCCGAAGAGGAAAGGGGTTCGAGAGTGTTGCTATACCACAGGACCCTGGCGGACAAGCTGATGGTAAAATTCCCATCCGACAGCGCTAGTGGCAGAAGGCGCAGTTCCGAGGGCCATGTAGCAGGGGAGGTGCGTAGATCGAGCAGCATGTACAGCCCAGACAGTGCAACAGTCTTTAAGGGCCTGGCCAGCTTTATGGCTCCCCAGCAAGACTGTGTCACCGCTCCCCAGTCAAGGCTGAGTCGGCGGGAGCACTGTAAAAGGATGGTGAGGGAGTACGTAGCCGATCGCACGACCATCCTCGGTGACGCCTCTGCCCCCTACAACTACTGGGTGTCGAAGCTGGACACGTGGCCTGAACTAGCGCTGTATGCCCTGGAGGTGCTTGCTTGTCCTGCGGCTAGCGTCTTGTCGGAGAGGGTGTTTAGTGCGGCTGGGGGAATCATCACAGATAAGCGTACCCGCCTGTCAACCGACAGTGCCGACAGGCTAACACTCATCAAGATGAACAAAGCCTGGATTTCCCCAGACTTCTCTTCTCCACCAGCGGACAGCAGCGATACGTAAGCAATACGTAGGCTGCACCCGCGGATGGAAGCTACGTTCTCTCTCACCATCCAAAATGGGGACATTTCTGCTTCATCAATCTGTGTCTAATATTCCTCCTCCTCCTCCTCCTGCTCCTCCTCCTGAAACCTCACGTAATCACGCTGAACGGGCAATTTTTCTTAGGGCCACAAGGCTCACTCATAATTTTTCTAAACAATTTTTAGATGTTTCAATGCTCTGAAAAGCGTTGGAACTTTAACTTGAACAAATTTTTCGTTAAACTGGGCTGCCTCCAGGCCTAGTTACCACTTAAGCCACATTAACCAAAGCGATTAATGGGTTTCACCTGCCCTCTTGGTTGGCCATGGCCAATTTTTTTCAGGTACATTAGTACTGTTGATACAGCAATTTTTGTGGGCCCTCGCCTACAGTGTAATCAAATAAATTTTTAGCCCACCTGCATTAAGCACGACATTACTACCTCAGCTGTGTTGGGCAATGCAATGGGATATTTCTATGTACCGCCGGTGGCTTCCTGGCACCCACCCATGCTGTAGGTGCACACGGAGTTTTTACTACATCTGTACACTTGAAAAGAACCCCAGTCTGACTGGGGCATGCAGTGTGGGCCGAAGCCCACCTGCATTAAGCACGACATTACTACCTCAGCTGTGTTGGGCAATGCAATGGGATATTTCTATGTACCGCCGGTGGGTTCCAGGGAGCCACCCATGCTGTAGGTGCACACGGAGTTTTTACTACATCTGTACACTTGAAAAGAACCCCAGTCAGACTGGGGCATGCAGTGTGGGCCGAAGCCCACCTGCATTAAGCACGACATTACTACCTCAGCTGTGTTGGGCAATGCAATGGGATATTTCTATGTACCGCCGGTGGCTTCCTGGCACCCACCCCTGCTGTGGGTCCACAGGGAATTATAAATGCATCTGTGTCCACTTGTAAAGAACCCCAGTCTGACTGGGGCATGCAGTGTGGGCCGAAGCCCACCTGCATTAAGCACGACATTACTACCTCAGCTGTGTTGGGCAATGCAATGGGATATTTCTATGTACCGCCGGTGGCTTCCTGGCACCCACCCCTGCTGTGGGTCCACAGGGAATTATAAATGCATCTGTGTCCACTTGTAAAGAACCCCAGTCTGACTGGGGCATGCAGTGTGGGCCGAAGCCCACCTGCATTAAGCACGACATTACTACCTCAGCTGTGTTGGGCAATGCAATGGGATATTTCTATGTACCGCCGGTGGGTTCCAGGGAGCCACCCATGCTGTAGGTGCACACGGAGTTTTTACTACATCTGTACACTTGAAAAGAACCCCAGTCAGACTGGGGCATGCAGTGTGGGCCGAAGCCCACCTGCATTAAGCACGACATTACTACCTCAGCTGTGTTGGGCAATGCAATGGGATATTTCTATGTACCGCCGGTGGCTTCCTGGCACCCACCCCTGCTGTGGGTCCACAGGGAATTATAAATGCATCTGTGTCCACTTGTAAAGAACCCCAGTCTGACTGGGGCATGCAGTGTGGGCCGAAGCCCACCTGCATTAAGCACGACATTACTACCTCAGCTGTGTTGGGCAATGCAATGGGATATTTCTATGTACCGCCGGTGGCTTCCTGGCACCCACCCCTGCTGTGGGTCCACAGGGAATTATAAATGCATCTGTGTCCACTTGTAAAGAACCCCAGTCTGACTGGGGCATGCAGTGTGGGCCGAAGCCCACCTGCATTAAGCACGACATTACTACCTCAGCTGTGTTGGGCACTGCAATGGGATATTTTTATGTACCGCCGTTGGGTTCCAGGAAGCCACCCATGCTGTCGGTCGACAGGGACTTCACAATAGGGAGTTGTACCTGCCTGTGTCTATGAATTAAAAAGCCCGGTCTGACTGGGGCATGCAGAGACACCTTGACAGAATGAATAGTGTGTGGCACATAGGTTCCCCATTGCTATGCCCACGTGTGCAGCTCCTGATGGAGGTGGCACAGGATTCTATTTCTCATTGCTTCTGTACAGCATTGTGGGCTATCGCCCCGCCACTTTTAAAGAGGGTCGCTGCCTAGCCGTGCCAACCTCTGCAGTGTGTGCCTGCGGTTCCTCCTCATGGCAGACGCACTTCTAAATAGACATGAGGGTGGTGAGGCATTAGGGCAGCTGAAGGCTGCGCAGGGACACTTTGGTGTGCGCTGTGGGGGGGAGGGGGGGCGGTTGGGCAGCATGTAACCCAGGAGAAGTGGCAGTGGAGTGTCATGCAGGCAGTGATTGTGCTTTGTTGGAGGTAGTGTGGTGCTTAGCTAAGGTATGCCATGCTAATGAGGGCTTTTCAGAAGTAAAAGTTTTTGGGAGGGGGGGGGGGCCCACTCTTGCCGCTATTGTGGCTTAATAGTGGGACCTGTGAACTTGAGATGCAGCCCAACATGTAGCCCCTCGCCTGCCCTATCCGTTGCTGTGTCGTTCCCATCACTTGCTTGAATTGCCCAGATTTTCACACAAGGAAACCTTAGCGAGCATCGGCGAAATACAAAAATGCTCGGGTCGCCCATTGACTTCAATGGGGTTCGTTACTCGAAACGAACCCTCGAGCATCGCGAAAAGTTCGTCCCGAATAACGAGCACCCGAGCATTTTGGTGCTCGCTCATCTCTAATAATGAGATGACTGCTGAAAAGTGATTTCTCTGGAACAGGATGTATCATCAAAGAGATCTCTGAATTGTTCTATTTATGCATAGTAATAGGAAACCTCCTAAAGTGTCTCCAATGATATGGTCTCTGTTTGGATTCTGCACTTTCATTTATCTTCTTTTTAACGTGCCTTATTCCAATTTTTCCCAAGTTCTCTGTAACATATGGCTATCCTACTGTATTAATTTCCCTAAGTAATTTGTCATAATTTGGATTATGGATATTTAATCTCTACATTATTAGCCTAATTAATTACACTATATATGAGTATAGACCTCGATACTTATCCTCATGTACTCCACTAGTAATGAGCTAGAGACTATGAATAGGCAAACAATTGGTATACCGTATGTTGGAGAGGCAAGACTTTAAAGTGAAGTCAAAGTGTAAAAAGTGGGGATTGGATTCCCCAAAAGGTTGACAATCTTGAGTAATTGCAGTTCTTGGCATTTATGTTTCTTGCTGGAAATGCCATACCTTTGGAACTACTGTCCTTGTTCTATATTCTGCTCATATTTCCCTTGAGGATGCTCTTTGCAGAGAAGAAGTGAGGAGGAGAATAGAAAATGCATTACCCTCATTAAAGGCAGTGGCTATACGGGTTAATTAAAAATGAGAGAAATAGATAGACAGTAAGTAAAACAAATCATGGGATGAGCTTTTCCCATATAAATCCTGGATACAAATCTAAGATTACATTCATGCCTCTCCGCTTCCATAAACTCCCAAGTTTTACAGCAGCAATTTCCAAGAGAGGCAGAAAACAAAATTGCAAATCATTAAACTGCCGATGAAATTTCATGCAAAACAATCCTTACAACAGTTTAATTAAAAACACAATAACATAGTAATGAAGAAACATTATAACTACTAGACGGCACTGAATAAAACGAGATATCAGATTTGCTTTCCTTTAAATAGAAATCTGAGGAGAAATCAGTATATTGCAAATGGCTAGAAGATATCCAGCATGATATCAAAGCATTTTGCTCTACCATTAAGCATTCTGCCGGCATGGCAATTAGCAACAGGGCAAAGCTGTGAGCTACAGCTGCATATAGATGCTTAACTTCCCCCGAGGAATGGCTTGAATCAATAGAATGTTTTTTTTTTTTCAAAAACATAGAGTAATGCCAAGAAACTGAGTAATGTCTGTGGAAAATGTTTCAAATTATTAGCGAAGTAAAGCCTCTGAGACTTCACAGCTGAATGACGATTGTCTAAATGTCAAGCTGCGCATTGCTAAGAACGCAATACACATAAGGCTTAGTGGGCTTGAGATTTTTTGGCTGGAAGATTGAATTAAAGGACCCATATTGGCTTGAAATTAATGACCTGATTTATTACATACATGTATAATTAGCTGCTAAGGATGTGCATCCAAGCTCCTATTTGTTTGATTGTCACTATGGCTACAGAAACCAAGGACTTAGTATGGGATGAAAAACATCCCAAATTCCGGCCAACAAAACATGCATCCTATTCCCACTACCGGTAAATAGCAATTACATCTTACTGTGTATCCGGTAGTAGAAGCTACAGAAGAATTTCTCCTACAGAGCCACCATGGTTATTTATGTAGTGCAAGGATTTCTAGTAGTTACCATGGGGGAACCCTTCAAAAATGTTTCCGCTTCCTTGGAATCTCTCTTCATTAATACCTCGAAGAAGCTTCTTACCAGAGTTACATTCTGAGCTTTCTTAACTAATTAGCTTGGCTCCTTTCAAGCATTCTTTAGTAGACTAAGATTAGTGTGCATCTTCATCTGTAAAAGGCTAGTGGCACACGAGTGTAAAAGAAACCCAAAAAGAACATTTTTTCATACATCTGCACTTTCACATACCATCTGTATGCAGTTCATGTGTCTGTTTTTTTACTTCAGTATGTCATCCATTTTTCACATCTGCAAAAAAAATGGAAATGGGCCCAATTCTTTTTTTCTGCATCTCTTATGAAATGTAGACAGCACACAGACTGTACATGGATGGCATCTGAACGCCGTCCACTGACTTAAATGGGCAAGTCTTATCCACAAACTACATCAGAATAGTCATGAGATTTTTTTTGTAATCTGTATGTCCGTGTAAAAAAACTGATGTGTGTCTTGACTCATTGACTAGTATGGCGCCAAATCTAGTCCATTTTTTACTTAGACAGCATGGAGACTGAAGATATGCTCCTCTGTCAGAGGCCGAATTGACTTCATTTGCTACTACTGTCTTTTGGGGAAGCCCAGAGAATGAGCTCTAGGATTCCAAGGTATCGTATAGAAACACTGATTCCAGGGTTTGTCTTATTTTGGATGGCATCCTGCGCAGTACCTTCTGTGGATACCCTCCTGTATAATATACTGTGCACATATATAACCATAGTAATCATATAACAGTGCCATACGCTGACCAAATAACACTTCCATACTTGTGGCTAAATAACAATACTATACAGATGTCACTACCAGTATACACTGCAATATACTATGGGTTGCCCAAGTAGTAATGCCACACAGTATTTAATGAAATAACATCATATAGTGTTTGTAGGAGTGCAGTATGCAGGATGGCATGCAGAGGCCTACAGACAGGCACCCTGGAACCTGAGAGAGGGTTAACAACTGGGGGTATGGCAGAAACTAAAGATAAAAGTGTCAGTTACTGCCACATTCAGGGAAAAGAAAGCTGGCTGCTGGCCAGAGTGAGAGGCGGACCAGTTTGGGCCTGTCATCGAGTCTAAAAGAGGAGGACGCCCTCTAGACACCCTGAGTGGGGTTAGTGATGGTGACCCTGCGGATTATGAACTCTGGACATTTGTAAGCTGTTGTGTATTATACAAATTTGCTGTGGTATGCAAATAAATGCTGGTAGAAGCCAGTTTTAAAGAAATGGCAAGTCTCCTGGAGCCTGTATGCATGTGTCGTGTCCATTACGGTCCTAGAGGTTGGCGATGCTACAGGTGAGTTACCCCAACTTGCCACATGCTATGCAAAAAGTAATATAATAAAAGTGCATTATAATGTCCAAGCAACACTGCTATATAGTTCATATTAAAATTCGTGGTGTTCACTAGTACCAGGCCATGTGAGATGTCCAGTTCAGGATGCTCACTCATGTGCCCTTAAGGCATATGTCAGCCTTTTTTTTTTTTTACAGACGGCCGATATACATTACCATCTGATGCATTGGATTCCAATGCATCAGTTCAGATGGGCCTATTCCTGCAGCAGAAAAGTGCCAATATAGCGCTGGGCACTTTAACGCCGGGCCGGAAAGATAGTCCTGGAACTATCTTTCTGGCTAGAATACGTTGGCAGCTGCATAGACTCTTATGGGAGCCTATGACAGCTGCCGGAGAAGGGAGGTAGGAGGGAGTTTAGCAGCGTGACTGCTAAACTCCCTCCTCCTTCTCTCCTCCTCTCCGCTCCTTGCCAGTTATTTGTAATGGGAGGGCCGGGACGGGGGCAGAGCTTGTTGCCCTGATCCACCCCCTCCCATTGCTGGCTGCCGGCAAGGGACGGAGAGGGGGCAAGAGCTTAGCACACTAGCTCCCAGCCCATCCCGCCTTCTTCCCTTGCTGACAGCTGGCAAGGGAGAGGGAAGGCGGAGACAGTTTAGTAGAGCTAAACTATCTTCCCCCACCTGATGGCATTGCGGGCTCGGTGTATATGCGGTAGGCTTGGGCCACCTGAACAGACAGACAAACGTTAGATTTGTGCATCCGTTCACAGATTTTTACGTCGCAGGCGAACGTAAAAACGACGATGCCTGTGTGAAAGAGCCCTTATGATGCTACCAGTTGTATTTAATGCATATAGTCAGTTATGTGCACTTTTGGACAATAAATGTAAGTGTAATGAAAATACATTGTATTCTCAAATCCCGTTACTTATTCAAAACCACAGTCAACAGAATGAAAAATTATTTCTGAGAATCCGAAGGACATTCCATAATTATTATCCTCACATCCACTAGGAATTCTTCTTAGACCAGTGCGAAGTGCCATTTTGGTCTAGTAGCGACTTTCCCAACATCTACATGCTAGGAGGCAGTAGCTATTCTAAATGACACCACAAGTGGCATCTACATCTACAGATTCTACCTATAACAGCTATTATATTTATGGTGGCACAATTAATGAAGGTCAATGAGACACAATAGCTTCATCACTGATCATTTCCTGCATTCACACTGGCTGATTACATAGAAATGGGCAATTTGTGATAATAATTAACAGTTTTAGGTTAAGCAGGCATGAATGTAACATTTGAAGCTTTTACTTTCCTGCACAATCTCATCCAGCAGAGGAGATAATGATGTATTCAACATGTCAAAAGGAAGGCCAAGTGTGTAAAGGTTCAATAGCCTGGAGTATTTTGTCCTTTGTCTGATATATGGTAATTCATTTGGTGTGTATGTTCCGTTTTCACCTACTGGATAAACAATTTAGGCACACAGACAGTACTATAACTACTAGACATGGGGAAAATTAAATATAAGCCAAAGCAAAAACTAAAATGAGTGTCCTAATTTTGATAAGAAGCAAATAAAGCCCATTCTGCAGACATTATTACTGGGGTTGTTATGTATGCAACGGGGGAGTCTGAAGACTATGCCTTAAGTTTCTGCAGATTATACAGAAACAATTTCACTTCTCCGCTCCACTCCTCATTTACACTTAGATTGCTTTGTTCCACGCTTCATTACTTCAGATGTGCTTTCATTCGCATGGTAGTCCCGGACTGTTCAGGATCCCTTAGTCTCCCTTTACCAGTTCAGCATTACATTTGATTGCAGATGATATGTATATATTACATTTCACAAAAGTTTTTACAAAATGATGATAACACGATAAAATTGTAATAGAATAGGAATAAAAAAAAACCCACTGTAAACAATATGGGGCATCTAATCCTGAATACTGTAGATTGTAGTTTTTATAAAAAACCAATTGGTTTGAGAAAAGCTATTCGAAGAATGTAGGGTAAATAACTGATGTAAAATTAAACCAGTTGTTCCACAAAAATAGTAGCTACCCTGGAACCTCCTGGCTTTTGTGACCACTGTATAGGGAATGTAGCATTAGAAGAAATGGCCAACCATGTAAAAATGGACAGCCATGTCTGCTGGAGCCACTCACACTTATTGGCTCTCTACTCAATGAAGGGGGTCCCAAAGAGTAAACTTTCTTCTATGATGTTGATATACACTAATAGAGCCTGTCACAAATGAGGATAATGGTGCTATAAAGGAGCAAAGCAAATCAGTTATATTGTATCATTGCATAAGGTGGTTTGCTAACCTACAGCAAAAGAGAGAAAAACAAAGACTGAAAGAACGCAAAAGAGAGAGAACGACGGTGAACAACGGTTAAGATATGCTAAGAGTAAGAGTCTCATAAGCTGTAATACTGCAGACCTTACACCTGAATACAATGCCGATGTGATGCACTCTGAACCAGAATGCACAATGACTTTGAGTACTCACAGAAGACGTCCTATGGACCCTTGTTTTTATTCTCTATCTTTTTCAGGCTTTTATGGTGTCTTCCAGCTAATTCTTGCCTCTATGTAGAGTTTATGTCCCAGATATCTTTGTCTCCTCTGAAAATAATAGCACCACACACTGTGCCCCTGAAATTAATTATAATACACTGAGCCTCGGAAGTAATCTTTTTTTCTCTCTATCCAGGTCCAAACTGCCATGAAGACTTCTTCCAGCCATAACTTGTTTCTACACAATCTCCCCATCCTGTTACTAACCCAAATGCCCCTCTCAGTGCCTCCTATACAATAACAGTTCCCACCTCATAATAATAATGCCCCCTTTATGGCCCCACAGTAATTACTTGCCCTTTGTGGTCTCACAGTAATTGGTTACTCTTTATGGCCCTCAAATAATTGGCTCTCCCTTTTGTGGCCCCACAGTAATTTGGTCGACCCTAGCTGGCTTACTGTAGTAAAATAAAAAATTTACTATGTTCACCTCTTTGGCTCTTTTCAGTGGGTCCAGTTGCCATCCCCCAAGTCTCAGCTCACCTAGTTATGCTGAGGCCATTGATTGGCTGCAGAAGTCACATACTCAGATCATGTGACCGTGCTACCATAAAAAGTGAACAAATCCCATGGGACAGTAAGAGGAGTGGCTGAACGGAGCCAAAGAGGGTGAGTATAGTAAAGTTTTATTTTGAGCCACAGACTGGGTGACTGGGAGAGGGAACCTGAAACTTGTGTGCCTCTCAGAAAATTCAGTTGACTTGACAGGTCTATTAACAGAAGAATCATAGAATGATAGAGTTGGACAGGACCTCCAGGGTCATCGGGTCCAACCCTCTGCTCAGTGCAGGATTCACTAAATCATCCCAGACAGATATTTGTCCAGCCTTTGTTTGAAGACTTCCATTGAAGGAAAACTAACCACCTCCCATGGTAACCTGTTCCACTCATTGAGACAGCTGTTACAACTGTGTTCTATGGCAGGAGCTTTGCCATCAGGAAGGTAAATATGCACCTGTTTGTCATTTGGTCAGAAGGCCAGAGGAATTGCCAGAACAGAGACATATGATGTCAGTGGCTGTTTTCCCAGTAATCTTTTCTCTGGTTCACAACCAAGAAGTGTCAAGTGTGTATCCAGACATGTTTCTGTACATTGAAACGAATCGTGAAATTTCTTTTGAGACTGATTTTGGAACCATGCACAGCAAACTTTTAATATGTGAGGAACTTAATGCAAAGTTTATGCTTGGAAGAAATTTTCCTCATTTCTGGCAGTTGTGGCACAAGTCCTTTCCAGAGCGAATTGTTTAAAGGGAATGTGCACCTGCAGCGACTGTGTCTGGAGACAAGCAAGTATTCTGTGATGTGGCGTATGATTGAAATCTGTTTTATGATACTGAACCTGATGAAAATAACTTACCACATGTATTTGATGCGCACTTGCAGAATGATGTGGGTTTTGTGTGTGACACAGTCAGTTCAAGTGAATGCAGTGTGTGAACCAGCTTCACTCCCTTATCAGTGTTTAGCTAAAAATGTCAGTGCACATCTTGTAGCAATTCAAGCCTGCTGACCTCTTTCCCCCCCCCCCCCAACAGTAATTTAGGGACCATAAAGCTTTCACTCCGCTATCAGTGCCTAGACAAAAAAAGTTTGTTTGCTGTTGCAGAATTCCTTTTAAGTGCGAACCAATCACAACCATAGCTGTGCCTTGTCATAAGTATGTATGTTATAAGTGTGTATAAATATCCATGCCTCTTCAGATCCAATCCATTTAAGCCTGAAGAAGAACCCTGCGTTGGTTCGCAAGCTCGCTATTATTACATCATAGGCAATGATGAGGCAGCTCTCACTCACACCCATTCATGAATTCATGAATGGGTGTGAGTGAGAGCTGCCTCTGATTGGCTCAGCGCTGAGCCAATCAGGGGCAGCTCTAACTCACACCCACTGCAGGCCGGGCGCGCTGAACTCCGTCTGCCGGGACAAGGTGAGTATATATATATTTTTTTTATTTTTACACATTTCTGGATGAATTGCAGGGAAGGGCTTATATATTTAAGCCCTTCCCGACAATTCATCCCGCGATCGCCCGCAGTGCATTGCTTTCAATGGAGCCGGCTGTATTGCTGGCTCCATTGAATTCAATGCGCTGGAGAGCTCCGGCCCGTTTCTATTGAAACGCGGCTAGGAGCAGTTTTTTCGGGCGATTTTTCGGCCCCGGTCACGCGATTTGCGGATGCGCATCCGTCATGCGATCCGCAAATCGCGGCAAAAAACGCCCGTGTGACTAAGGCCTCAGGGTGCGTTCAGACGAGCGTATGCGCTAATCTGCGCGTACATGCACGCGTTTGAACGTGCGCACAAAAATGCGCATGAACGAAGGTCCGTGCTTTACTTATGCGTGTTAGCAAATGTGATTTTGGCTGCATGGAGCGCATGTAGATGCGCTTCATACCTTGAGCTGTATCAGCATCCCAGCCAATATACACGGCGCCAGTAGTTTAAGTATTGATAGTTGTGAGACGCACGATTTTTCGCGCCCCAGCAAACTTTTGATTACTAAGTTTCTTCCTTTATATAACAGGCTGCACATCGTTTATTGGTGTTTACAACCAAACACATCCGGAACACAACATGGAGTTCTGTATGCCAAGGGAAAGATACAAAAGCATTTAGCTTAAGAATAAAAAAAAAAAAAAAATTTACATTGCTGTCTATTGGGTCGTTCACACCACCGGACTCGCGTGCAGCGTGTCCCATAGGAGCCAATGCTAAGAGCAGAGCAGTACAGACCAAACTGCCACGCATGTCCTTTCTTCGTTGCTGCGCGCATTCGCACGCAGTAAAAACACGCCCATGTGAACACTTCATAGGAACTCCATGGTTTTAAATAGGCGTGCAGTTTTGTGCGCGCGTATTTGCACGCAAAAACACGCTCGTCTGAACGAGGCCTTACACAGAAAAATAAAAATGTAATAGGTCATGGAATACGGGAATGCAAATACGTTTTTTAAAGATCTTTGTTTGTGCTAAAGTAATAAAAAAACAAAAACATAAACTTGGTATCATCATTATCATATTGACCCACAGAATAAATTTAATGTCATTTATACCATATAGTCAATATAAAATGAATAAAAATGAAAAACAAACATTTTTCCTAAATTTCCATATTTTATTCATCCGTCACCCCAAAAATGATTAAAATGTCAAATGGGCTCCAATGGAAACTACAACACATCGCTCAGAAACAAGACCTCACACAGCTCCGTCGGCAAAAAATAACAACCTTATGGCTTGGGGTGAAGCAAATACAATTTTATTGTTTTAAAGTATTTTTTTTGTATAAAGGTAGTGACATAAAAAAAACTCCATACATTTGGTATTGCTGTAATTGTAATGACCAACAGAATAAAGTTAACATGTTGTTTATACTGTACATTAAAAATGCAATGGTGGAACTTTTTTTTTTTCCATCCCACCCCTTAAAAAAAATTTAAAAGCTAAACAATACATAATAAATCCTAAAGAGGTGTCATGAAAAAAAATATAACTTGTCCTGCAAAAACAAGCCCTCCTATGGGTATGGTGAGGGAAAAAATAAAAAATGTTATGGTTAAGATGCAAAATAGGCAAGTCACTAAGAAGTTAAAGTAAATCCTTTAGGTGGGACTGAAATTCCTAATGTACCAACTATCTTAACCCAGATGTCTCATGACCTAATTTGCCCCCCAAATTGTCAATATATACAGTTAAATAGTTAATGGAGTACTCCGGGTCTTTTTAAAATGTTTTCAATAGATGATCGTCAGGAACCCACTGCTCAGATCTCTGCTGATCAGCCGATTTCTATGGCCACTGTCGCTGTGGTCAGCACAGGAAGCAGAAAGTGTAGACCATAGCGCAGTGGCCCAGGTTGATATTGTAGGTGCACTTTCCGATGAATTCACTGGGAGCTGTGCCTTCAGTACTAACCTGGGCACTGCACTAGGGTTAGCGTTTTCTGCTTCCCCCTCTGACCAAAGCAAAAGCGGCACCATGAATCAACTGATCCGCTGGGATCCAAGTGGTGGGTCCCCATCGATCATCTGTTGATATAACCCGTCTGTCACCAAAAACTGTAAAAAGTCACAAAATGCCCCATTAACTATCACTGATAAGTTGGATATAGTACAATGTTTATTATTATTGTAAAGTCATTAGAATATATCAAAATCATGTAAACAGATGTAGCAAAGGACTACATGCCACAAAAAACACATATTCAAGGTAGCAGTATGCTTTTGTTGGAGATGATCTGTCTGCGTTTAGTTATAAAGAACAGTTTTGGAAATCACTGTGTCCTTTAAATGGATTCTGAAAAGGAAAATTGATTGTAATGTTCTGAAACAGACTAGAATTTCTGCCATGAAGGCATTTTGTCAAATCGACCTACAGGCACAAATAAGAACATCAAAAGTAATAATGTAACTTCAAAAAAAGCAGGGAAAGATATTATTTTTCTTGCAGTTTGTGTCACATCAGGTATCTTTTCAGAAAAAAGCTGAGAGTTCTATTAACAGTCTTGAGATCTGGCACTCATGTATGGAGATAGATTGTCAAGTACCCCTTGAGTTACCATGTGAACAAGTAATACCATCTAAACAGGAAGCCAACTAATCAATACTCCATCATGTTTTTCTTGCATGCTAGGAAACATTTAAGTACGTGGATTAAATGAAAATTGCTTCTACCAGTTATAAAAGGATGATGTTCTTGTCTTCTGAGAAGTGTAAACCAGGGAATATATCCTACTTGTAAAAGGTAACCAGTTAAAATAATCAGCTTTGTAATTATTAATTAGTGAATCCTTAAAAGGATATCCCAAGGTTTAAAACATTTATCAGACGATGCATGGCTTTTTTGTTTTTTAATTATAATTTACCGTAGTAATTACTAATACGATATCAACTTAGCTGCATCAGTCAGGTAGTATGTGTTCCAGAACACAGACTGAGAGGACCACGAGACTGCAACATCAGATCGCTAGAGCAGATGATCAGTAAGCATCCCTAACACATTTGCTTAAGATGGCTCTGCACTTATTCCTGGGATTAAACAGCTGACATTTAGTTGAGAGTTTACATTATCATTCATTTCATTTTCCAGTGAATACACTGGAGAAAAAAAAAACATTTAATAGATGTGCTTTCTCCTCGTCACTCTCTACAATTTTTCCTACATTATTTATTAAAGGGCCAACACTTTTACTATTTATCTTTTTACTATTTATACAGTCTGTCAACCATTGACTTTAATCTTTTGTATTTGGTTGTAGCTCATGGTTAAATCCGAGTTGTATATTGCATTATCATGATGTTATAAAATTAAAATGGAAGGAAAAAGCCAACTCATAAAAATGGATCTTCTTTATTGAAAAAAATGTATTGAAACAGATGACATAGTCAGTGCATACACAGGTGTCACTTTGTATGCTTTTTGGAGCAAAAGAGCTCCTTGATCACCACAGTCCCTTTATGTGATCCCTTTTTATGGAGCCAGCTTTTTCCTTGCATTTCCATTGGAAATATGAAGAGCCGTTGGAACGATGGCCAGCCGTGCACCTATTGGCTATGGTCCACACACAGATCTAAAACCTAGAAATATGGCGAATCCACCTGCCTGTCCATGCCCCGAACTTGATATCTTTGAAGATCTAGTGATCAATGATTTGAAATCGATTAAACCATTCAAAAAACGTCCCAATCTAACACGTCAAGAGAGTAAAGCCTTAGAACAACTGAAAACGAACGATCAGCTGGTAATCAAACCGGCTGATAAAGGCGAAAAACGTCGTAATTATGACAAGAGAGCAATATAAAGATATGTGCGAGCAGTTACTATGTGACACAGCAACGTATAGAATTATTACATCGGACCCAACCATTCAGTTTCAGCGGAAAATGAGAGAACTCCTCGTTAAAGCACTAGAAGGAGACCTTATTTCCGAGAAAGAATTTGACTTCATATTTCCATTCCATCCTACAACCGCAACCTTTTATGCACTACCCAAGGTGCATAAAGGTGTTAACCCACTCCGTGGGAGACCTATTGTCTCCGGAGTAAACAACTTGACTCAAAACTTGAGCGTATATGTTGATCAAATTCTAAGACCATTCATCGTGTCCTTGAGGTCATATGTACGTGACACTATGGATGTCTTGCGACTCTTGGATGGCATCTCGGTGAGCCCAGATACACTATTGGGCACTTTGGACATCGAATCTCTATATAGTTCGATCCCGCACGATGGCGGAATCAGGGCCACAGAATTCTTTCTAAGTCAACGGGGCTCCCATTTTAACTCCCACAACAAATTTACCTTGGATGCTTTACAATTCATTCTGTCTCATAACTTTTTTCTATTCAACACAAAGTACTTCCACCAGCTCAGGGGCACGGCGATGGGGACATCTTGTGCCCCATCGTACGCCAATCTGTACCTGGGCTGGTGGGAGGAAAAACACATCTACAGCAATGATCAATGGTCTGACAACATCGTCTTATGGTTAAGATACATTGACGATATCCTAATCTTGTGGAAAGGAACTAAAGAAGCGTTCCAAGAATTCGTCAATACTCTTAACATCAATAATCTTAATCTGAAAATCACCTCAGAGATTAACGAAAAGACGGTGGCATTTCTAGATCTCCTCATTCACAAAAAGGAGGATGGATCAATTGTATCAACGCTATACCGAAAAACTACAGCGATGAATAGTCTGCTTAAATGGGACAGCTTTCATCCCCTAGCCCTTAAACAAGGTATCCCGAAAGGGCAATTCCTTAGACTTAAAAGGAATTGCTCTGATAAACAAGATTTCCAACTTGAAAGCCTCAAACTCAAACAGCGATTCATAAGCCGAGACTATCCAGTGGAGGTGATTGATAGAGCATATTTGCATGCAGACGAACAACCAAGGAACACCCTTTTG
Source organism: Eleutherodactylus coqui (assembly GCF_035609145.1). NCBI lineage: Eukaryota > Metazoa > Chordata > Amphibia > Anura > Eleutherodactylidae > Eleutherodactylus > Eleutherodactylus coqui. Next base: position 144,452,767 of record NC_089843.1, on the reverse strand, counting down.
GTTCCACGTCAGCGAGAGACATCTAACATCGCTCGAATTATCGGGACCTACGATACGGGTAGTAAACATGTAAAAAGCATCCTTGAGCACTACTGGAATATTCTGACCAATGACCCTGATCTTATAGATGTGATCTCACCACGACCCGCAATCACCTTCAGACGGGGTCACAATTTACGAGATCATTTGGTGAAAAGCCACTTGGCACCTTCACCAACTCAATCTAATTGGCTGAATAGCAGTAGACCTATGGGAACCTTCAAATGTCATGACTGCGCGGCATGCCCTTTTATTTTAAAGAGTCACACATTTGTCAGCGCCAGTACCAAAAAATCCTATGTTAACAGATGCTTTATCAACTGTCGATCAAAAAATATCATCTACATGGCTTCGTGTACTTGTCCGAAGAACTATATCGGCAAGACACTACAACAATTCCGTAGACGTATATTAGGTCATGTAGGGAACATTCGTCGAGGAGAATCGACGCCGTTAGCAGACCATATTAAGACCGTCCATGGAGGAGACGAAAATGCCGTGAAATTCCAAGGGATCGAAATGATCCGTACTGACATAAGACGAGGCCACATCGACAAAAGACTCCTTCAAAAGGAGGCATCGTGGATTTTTCGTCTTGACACCCTGACTCCTAAAGGGCTTAATGCCACTCTAAACTTCAACTGCTTTCTCTAAACAACTGTACAAAGCGTTCAATCTCCCTTTATCACAATTGGATACCGTACTTTTTTGGACCTTGTTTCTCGCTAAATAATCAATACATTAGGAACCACATGTACCATATCTGGACCTGTTGGTTGCAATTTTTGGTGCTTGAACATATACTGGGGATAGATCCTAATATAATTTCATTTCTAGCATTTATCCTGCATCATCTATGTATCCTTATATCTAGTATATTGGCAACAAATACTAATGAACCCTTCTCTTTTAATGAATAAGAATATTATTTCAGTATTTATATCATTATAGAAATCAATATACTCCATCAGAAGATGTAGTCTCTCTATAAATACACATGCATATCTCCTTAGGTATGGATGCATAAGACTTTCACAGAAGCAATTACAACTATGAAACCCATAAAGCCATCTTTACTGTGTGAATATAAACCGCTTGCACATATCAAATCCACATAGTGATAGCATCGGTGTGATGCTAAACCTGACATGGGGCTATACAACCGAAGTCAACACAACAATAACTGGGCAGTAATGATAGGCTCACCACATGTGACCGGTTGATACACCTTTAAGTCACGCCCCTCTATTGTCGTGCCCCCATAAACAATGCAAGCATAGTAGACACTTAGCTCTCTAGCATCCTACAGAGGTGGGCGGGACGCGATGACGCCACTCACAGCGTCACTTCCAATACCGTCCCCTAACTACAATTGATGTGGCAATAATGGATGGGACACGCCCCCAAGTCACGCCCCTTGCATTATACGAGCATATTACAACCCATACGCCCAGCATCTGATTGAGGTGGGCGCGATGTGATGACGCTACTTACAGTGTCATGTAGCCACTCCCAAGGCCGCTATGCTGATCTGGTAATGACAGACGGGACACGGCGTGATGACGTTGCACGCATGCGTTCCACGGTGGAACGCGGAAGTTCTGACTTCTTACCCCCATAACGGTATAACAAGTACGAACCAGTACGATAGGGACAGATGGGACGCGGCGTGATGACGTTGCATCCGTGCGTTCCACTGTGGAACGCGGAAATCCCGATCCCGCAACCCACAGAACGGCATAAGAACTAGGAACTAGTACGATCGGCAACTTATTTCTGAATCCAATCCACTCATTTATGGCCTTGGTCCTGAAAGGGGACATGCTGGCTAATAATCTTTTTAGCCTAACATCAATTTCCAAGACGAGTGTCAACATGCCAACTAGTTACAATCTCCGTCCCTCGGGATTGGCTACTTAACCCAAACCACACCCCAATGGGAGGAGCTAGTGTGATATTTAAACCTGAGCCACATAGAGAGACCTCAGATGCCTGCAGCTCACCATCAGAGCCACAGGCGCTGCTGGAGATTACTCCCAGCACCCTTCTTTGCCTTGCTCTATTTTTTCCTCCTTGCTCTACAGACTATTATAGCTGACTCTGTCCTACCAATGCAAGCCGTCTAGCTAGCTTAAAATTGCTTTTTGCCATTGTGGCAGTTACTAGTAGCGTATAGGCTGGATTTGGGTATTGTCCCGTACTGGGCTAACAGGTATCTAACCTGGCAGCTGTCTACCTAGAAGCTACTAGTCCTGGCGGACGGTTTACTGTTCTATGCTAACTACTCAGTAAACCTGGGTGTTATCCTAGATAGGCTCAACTCTGGCAGCACTTGTATGCATCGTGCGCATTATCCCCATAACCTGCTGGGCTAACAGGTATCTAACCTGGTAGCTGTCTACCTAGAAGCTACTAGTCCTGGCGGATGGTTTACTGTTCTATGCTAACTACTCAGTAAATCTGGGTGTTATCCTAGATAGGTTCAACTCTGGCAGCACTTGTATGCCTCGTGCGCATTATTCCAATCTGATGCATACGGTGCATGGCCCTGATACCTCACTCCAGAGTGACAATCTCTAGGCTGATTTCAGCGTCTAACTGCGAGTCAATTAGATCCAGTTGCATTGATCTCTGGATCTTGAATATTTAGAGCACGCTTGGGACCCAAACCACTGTTAGGGCCAAGCAGTATATTCCAATAAGGCAACTGGGAGTATTTTCTTTGATTTAATAGTGACAGGCGCATTCTAGCCATCCATCTGGTGTATCTTCTCAGATATTAAACTCTTCTCTGCTTACCTAAGGGCTTATTTTCGCTCGTCTCCTGATGAACTATCGGCTATCCCGATACAGAAACGCGTCGAGCAAAAACTACACCAACTGAATAGCAGAAGTCTTATGAACACTAGAAATATTGAGCATGAGCTACTTGAATTAAAAAGCTCTTATTATACTGGTTCGAAGAGTTACCATAACAGAAACTGTGCAAAGAGTGCAAATAACGCACCATACAATAAAGTGTAAATAACACACCAAATGACATTGGTCTAAACATCCAAAACACAAGAATCCCAAAAAAGAAAGCAGGCTGCTTTGGTTCATACAACATATATGATAGTCTCCTTCTGGAGCACTTATGAACCACACCATAGCCTAAAACGACATATATTTATATGGTTAGAGGCTACGGTTCCACCTACTGAATATAAGTGACTCTTGGTGTAAAGTGTAAATAATACACCAAACGACATTGATTTAAATCACAAGAGTCCCAAAAAATAAAGCAGATTGCTTTGATTCATACAATATATGATAAGTCTCCCTCTGGAGCATATACGAACCACACCACAGCCTAAAACGACATATATTTATATGGTTAGAGGCTATGGTTACACCTATTGAATATAAGTAACTCTTGGTGTTTTCTTGGGAAAAATTTAACGGGAGTTGCTGACATTTTTTCTCCCTCCCCTATCTTTCCCAGGACCCCACTGTTGTGGATCTGTCTGTCCTGTTGCTATATGTTTTATGTTTTGTTTTTGTTAGTAGCCCCTGACCCTTTTAAATAATTCTTAATAAAAGTGAAATTTTAAATTCTATATCTGTGACGGCCTTAGTTTTGGACTAATATAGATATTTCATACCACTGTGACTCAGATGACATAAGTCAGTGCATACACAGGTGTCACTTTGTATGCTTTTCGGAGCAAAAGAGCTCCTTGATCACCACAGTCCCTTTATGTGATCCCTTTTTATGGAGCCGGCTTTTTCCTTGCATTTCCATTGGAAATATGAAGAGCCGTTGGAACGATGGCCAGCCGTGCACCTGAGGGACTCGTCCCAATTATCCTCCCCACTTCAGACTATGCGCTGCACTGTGTTTTATGTGTTCTCATTATAAAATTAATTGGGTTTTTTTCAGCTGCTTCAGCACATCTTTCATAAGTTACATTTATAATCATCCATTATTTTCCCTACCCACTAAATATTTCTTGTACCCCTGGATATTGTGCATTTCCAAGGCATAATAGATCCAGCCTTATATATAGCAGTTGCCAAATTATTCCTTTTTCTGCAAAAACACATGGAAAGAGGCTCAATCAGCTTACAACTTACCAACCTCCCTGCAGTGAGTGGCTGGCGAGATCAGGTGTCACCGAGTATATAAATCGGCCCCTCCCGCGGCTCGCCACAGATGCATTCTGACATAGTTCAGGGAAAGTGCTGTCTTGCTGGAGTTGCTATAGGGAGAGTGTTAGGAGTATTTGGGCTTCAAGAACCCCAACGGTCCTTCTTAGGGCCACATCTAACCGTGTGCAGTAGTGTGGAGGCTGCTTTTTGCAGTGTTGCACATTTATTTTTTTTTGTATATCGGCCGTGCAGAGCATTGCATCCTGCAGTAATTTTACATTGTCCAGGACCAGTAGTGGTGAGGCAGGAACAGAAGACATATTGATTGAATATAGGCAGTGGGCCTTTGCAAAAACATTTATGGAAAAAAATCTATTTGGGCTGCCTGTGACTGTCCTCAGTGTTCTGGGTCTCTGCTGGGTGTAGTAGTCCTCCAAATTCATACGCAGCCAGCTAAATGTTACAGCAGGCTTGCGCAAAATTATTTCCTGGCGTTCCGTAAGCGAAGTCAGCCTCCAACCACAGGCCAATAAGCGGCACATTTAATTACAGCGTTCTGTTTCTGCACTACTGGTAATACAGCATGCTGAGGGGTAGGGGTAGGCCTAGAGGACGTGGACGCGGGCGAGGACGCGGAGGCCCAATTCAGGGTGTGGGTACAGGCCAAGCCAGTACGGTGGCCAGGGGTAGAGGCAGGGCTAGACCGAATAATACACCAACTGTTTCCCAAAGCGCCCCCTCGCGCCATGCCACCCTGCAGAGGCCAAGGTGCTCTAAGGTGTGGCAGTTTTTCACAGAGACGCCCGACGAACTGTGGTGTGCAACCTTTGTCGCGCCAAGATCAGCTGGGGAGCCACCACCACCAGCATGCGCAGGCATATGATGGCCAAACACCCCACAAGGTGGAACGAAGGCCGTTCACCGCCTCCGGTTTGCACCACTGCCTCTCCCCCTGTGCCCCAACCTGCCACTGAGATCCAACCTCCCTCTGAGGACACAGGCACGAGTGCCTACCGGCCTGCACCCACACCCTCACCTCCGCTGTCCTCGGCCCCATCCAGCAATGTCTTTCAGCGCAGCGTCCAGACGTCGCTAGTGCATCTGTTTGAGCGCAAGCGCAAGTACGCCGCCACGCACCCGCACGCTCAAGCGTTAAACGTGCACATAGCCAAATTGATCAGCCTGGAGATGCTGCCGTATAGGCTTGTGGAAACGGAGGCATTCAAAAGCATGATGGCGGCGGCAGCCCCGCACTACTCGGTTCCCAGTCGCCACTACTTTTCCCGATGTGCCGTCCCAGCCCTGCACGACCACGTCTCCCGCAACATTGTACGCGCCCTCACCAGCGCGGTTACTGGCAAGGTCCACTTAACAACGGACACGTGGACAAGCACAGGCGGGCAGGGCCACTATATCTCCCTGACGGCACATTGGGTGAATTTAGTGGAGGCTGGGACAGAGTCAGAGCCTGGGACCGCTCACGTCCTACCCACCCCCAGAATTGTGGGCCACAGCTCGGTGCTGGTATCTGCGGCGGTGTATGCTTCCTCCAGTAAACCACCCCCCTCCTCCTCCTCCTCCTCCTCCGCAACCTCTGTCTCGCAATCAAGATGTGTCAGCAGCACGTCGCCAGCAGTCGGTGTCGCGCGGCGTGGCAGCACAGCAGTGGGCAAGCGTCAGCAGGCCGTGCTGAAACTACTCAGCTTAGGAGAGAAGAGGCACACGGCCCACGAACTGCTGCAGGGTCTGACAGAGCAGACCGACCGCTGGCTTTCGCCGCTGAGCCTCCAACCGGGCATGGTCGTGTGTGACAACGGCCGTAACCTGGTGGCGGCTCTGCAGCTCGGCAACCTCACGCACGTGCCATGCCTGGCCCACGTCTTTAATTTGGTGGTTCAACGCTTTCTGAAAAGCTACCCACACTTGTCATACCTGCTCGGAAAGGTGTGCCGGCTCTGCGCACATTTCCGCAAGTCCCACACGGGCGCTGCCACCCTGCGCACCCTGCAACATCGGTTTCATCTGCGACGTGCCCACACGGTGGAACTCTACGCTCCACATGTTGGCCAGGCTCTATGAGCAGCGTAGAGTTATAGTGGAATACCAACTCCAACATGGGCGGCGCAGTGGGAGTCAGCCTCCTCAATTCTTTACAGAAGAGTGGGCCTGGTTGGCAGACATCTGCCAGGTCCTTGGAAACTTTGAGGAGTCTACCCAGATGGTGAGCGGAGATGCTGCAATCATTAGCGTCACCATTCCTCTGCTATGCCTCTTGAGAAGTTCCCTGCAAAGCATAAAGGCAGACGCTTTGCACTCGGAAACGGAGGCGGGGAAAGACAGTATGTCGCTGGATAGTCAGAGCACCCTCCTGTCTATATCTCAGCGCGTTGAGGAGGAGGAGGAGGAGGAGGGGGAGGAGGAGGGGGAAGAGACAGCTTGGCCCACTGCTGAGGGTACCCATGCTGGTTGCCTGTCATCCTTTCAGCGTGTATGGCCTGAGGAGGAGGAGGAGGATCCTGAAAGTGATCTTCCTAGTGAGGACAGCCATGTGTTGCGTACAGGTACCCTGGCACACATGGCTGACTTCATGTTAGGATGCCTTTCTCGAGACCCTCGCGTTACACGCATTCTGGCCACTACGGATTACTGGGTGTACACACTGCTCGACTCACGGTATAAGGAGAACCTTTCCACTCTCATACCCGAAGAGGAAAGGAGTTCGAGAGTGATGCTATACCACAGGAGCCTGGCGGACAAACTAATGGTAACATTCCCATCCGACAGCGCTAGTGGCAGAAGGTGCAGTTCCGAGGGCCAGGTAGCAGGGGAGGCGCAGAGATCAGGCAGCATGTACAGCGCAGGCAGGGGAACATTCTCCAAGGCCTTTGCCAGCTTTATGGCTCCCAATCAAGACTGTGTCACCGCTCCCCAGTCAAGGCTGAGTTGGCGGGAGCACTGTAAAAGGATGGTGAGGGAGTACGTAGCCGATCGCACGACCGTCCTCGGTGACGCCTCTGCCCCCTACAACTACTGGGTGTCGAAGCTGGACACGTGGCCTCAACTCGCGCTGTATGCCCTGGAGGTGCTTACTTGTCCTGCGGCTAGCCTCTTGTCAGAGAGGGTGTTTAGTGCGGCTGGGGGAATCATCACGGATAAGCGTACCCGCCTGTCAACCGACAGTGCCGACAGGCTTACACTCATCAAGATGAACAAAGCCTGGATTTCCCCAGACTTCTCTTCTCCACCAGCGGACAGCAGCGATACCTAAGCAATACGTAGGCTGCACCCGCGGATGGAAGCATCGTTCTCTATCACCATCAAAAACGGGGACCTTTTTGCTTCATCAATCTGTCTATTCTATTCATCCTCCTCCTCCTGCTTCTCCTCCTGAAACCTGACGTAATCACGCCGAACGGGCAATTTTTCTTAGGCCCACAAGGCTCAGTCATATAATTTTTGTAAACAATTTTTATACGTTTCAATGCTCATTAAAGCGTTGAAACGTGCACCTGAACCAATTTTTATTTTAACTGGGCTGCCTCCAGGCCTAGTTGCCAATTAAGCCACATTAACCAAAGCGATTAATGGGTTTCACCTACCCTCTTGGTTGGGCATGGGCAATTTTTCTGAGGTACATTAGTACTGTTGGTACACCAATTTTTTTGGGCCCTCGCCTACAGTGTAATCCAATTAATTTTTTGCCCACCTGCATTAAAGCTGTCGTTACATCAGCTGTGCTGGGCACTGCAATGGGATATATTTATGTACTGCCAGTGGCTTCCTGGGACCCACCCATGCTGTCGGTCCACATGGACTTCCCATTAAGGAGATGTACGTGCCTGTGTATACTTATAAAGAACCTGCATTTAATCTGACGTTAGCTCTGCTGTCCAGGGCACTGCAATGGGATACATTTATGTACAGCGGGTGGGTTCCAGGGAGCCACCCATGCTGTGAGTGCACACGGAATTCCCATTGCGGAGTTGTACCTGCCTGTAACTATTTATAAAAAAACGCAGTCTGACTGGGGCATGCAGACACCTTGACAGAATGAATAGTGTGTGGCACATAGGTTCCCCATTGCTATGCCCACGTGTGCAGCTCCTGATGGCGGTGGCACAGGATTATATTTCTCATTGCTTCTGTGCAGCATTGTGGGCTATCGTCCTGCCCCTTTTAAAGAGGGTCACTGCCTAGCCGTGCCAACCCTCTGCAGTGTGTGCCTGCGGTTCCTTCTCATGGCAGACGCACTTATAAATAGACATGAGTGTGGCGTGGCATGAGGGCAGCTGAAGGCTGTGCATGGACACTTTGGTGTGTGCTGTGGACACTGGGTCGTGCGGGGGGGGGGGGTTAGCTAAGGTATGCATTGCTAATGAGGGCTTTTCAGAAGTAAAAATTGTTGGGAGGGGGGGGGGCCCACTCTTGTCGCTATTGTGGCTTAATAGTGGGACCCGGGAACTTGAGATGCAGCCCAACATGTAGCCCCTTACCTGCCCTATCCGTTTCTGTGTCGTTCCCATCACTTTCTTGAATTGCCCCGATTTTCACAAATGAAAACCTTAGCGAGCATCGGCGATATACAAAAATGCTCGGGTCGCCCATTGACTTCAATGGGGTTCGTTACTGGAAACGAACCCTCGAGCATCGCGAAAATTTCGTCTTGAGTAACGAGCACCCGAGCATTTTGGTGCTCGCTCATCTCTAGTTATTACTGAAGTTTTTAAAAATTATCTATGTGCTTCATGCTCGCTATTTTGCAAATAGGTGATCTTTAATCATATTATAGCAATAAAGCCACAAGCAAGTGTTTAAATATATCATGCTAGGGATTATCCAATCACATCAGTTAGCATCACTAAGCCATAGGAGTATTTTAAAAGTAATTTAGGAAAAAAGTACAAAATCTATACATAACGCTCAGAAACTAAAATGTTTGTAAATCAAAATGTAAATTAAAGGCGGGGTCAGACTAGCCCACCGTAGTGCCAGAGGATGGGCCCAAGCTTTGATACAACATTGGAGCTCTAATAAAACAAGGCCATAAAGGTCTAACAGAAGACAAACTCATCTCAAGCCAACTTTGGAATTAAAAAAACAGATATCCTATCACACTTTATTAATGATAAGATGTGCATATATGATAAGAAGAATTACTTTCTAGTGGATGTGGACATGTCCTGTATACAGTAGTTTAAAAATAATAGCAGTGAGTTTAGAAAAGCAAATAAAGCGCAGAAAGTAAAGAAAAAGGATTTTTTTTTTTTTAATGACTGAACTAATATTTAGTGGCATAATCATTGTTTCTGACAACTGCTTGACATCTGTGTTGCATGGAGTCCACCAACCTCTGGCACCTCTGAACAGGTATTCCAGTCCAGGAAGATTGTACTACATTCCACAGTTCTTCTGCATTCTTGATGTCACCCAAGTTCTCTATGGGATGGAGCTCAGGGTATTGGGCTGGCCACTCCATTACCTCAGTCCTGTTTGACTACAACCAAGATGTTGTTCGCTTACTCTTGTGTTTTGGGTCATTGTTGTGTCAAAACACAATGGCATTTTTTTCTTCTTTTCATAAGACAACATGGTCTCCTCAAGTATTTTGATGTGCCGTAAATAGGCCATGGTATGAGAAGCATCCCCATATTATGATTTTTGCACCACCATGCATTACTGTCTTCACAGCATACTGTGGCTTCAATTCAGTGCTCAGGGGTTGTCTGTCATACTGTCTGTGGCCACCAGACTCAAAAAAAACAACTACCAGCCATCTTTTGGACTTTCATTTCAGTTTTTTTTTATCCTCACCGATCAAGAGCTAAAACCTTTTTTATTTTTCTATTGACATGGCTGTATAAGGGCTTGTTTTTTGAGGGACAATTTGCATTTTTAATGGTACCATTTAATGTTTATAGAATTTACTGGAAAACTTTAAAAAATGTGAAATGTAAAAAAAAGTAATGACTAGAGATGAGCGAGCGTACTCATCCGAGCTTGATGCTCGTTCGAGTATTAGGGTATTCGAGATGCTCGTTACTCGAGACGAGCACCAAGCGGTGCTCGACTCCATTACATTTCCTTCCCTGAGAAATTTGCGCGCTTTTCTGGCCAATAGAAACACAGGGAAGGCATTACAACTTCCTCCTGTGAAGTTCCAGCCCTATCCCACCCCCCTGCAGTGAGTGGCTGGGGAGATCAGGTGACACCCGAGTATAGAAACTGGGGCCGCCCGCGGCTCGCCACAGACACAAGCTAAGAGAGATCAGGGAAAGTGCTGTTGCTGCTGTAGCTGCTATAGGGAGAGTGTTAGGTGTTATTTTAGTCTTCAAGAACCCCAACGGTCCTTCTTAGGGCCACATCTGACCGTGTGCAGTACTGTTGAGGCTGCTTTTAGCAGTTTTGCAATTTTTTTTTTTTTTGTATATCGGGCATGTAGACCATAGCGTCCTCAGTCTGCAGTCATTTTACAGAGTATAGGGGCAGTACTGCTGAGGCAGGGACAGCGGTACAGGGAAAGAGATATACTGGCTATATAGGCAATGGGCTTTTTCAAAAAAATTGGAAAAAAATACTATATTTGGGCTGCCGTCTTCAGTTTACTGCGTGTGTGCTGGGGGTAGTAGTCGCTGATTAATACCCAGCCTTGCGCATAATTTTTTCTGGCTGCACTGTGCTTTCAATAACCACAGTCATCCTCCAACAGGGAAACCCATATACAGGCTATATCACAGGCAGTGGGCTTTTTCCCAAAAATTGTAAAACAAAATACTATATTTGGCCTGCCTGTGACCGTCTTCAGTTTACTGCGTGTGTGCTGGGGGTAGTAGTCGCTCATTAATACCCAGCCTTGCGCATAATTTTTTCTGGCTGCACTGTGCTTTCAATAACCACAGTCATCCTCCAACAGGGAAATCCATATACAGGCTATATCACAGGCAGTGGGCTTTTTCCCAAAAATTGTAAAAAAAATACTATATTTGGCCTGCCTGTGACCATCTTCAGTTTACTGCGTGTGTGCTGGGGGTAGTAGTCGCTCATTAATACCCAGCCTTGCGCATAATTGTTTCCTGGCTCTGCTGTGTCCGTTACATGATCGCCGTCATCCCGCCAGAGGGAAAGAGTATACATATATACTCTGCATACGGTGTCTGTCTGGTTTTTCACCTCACCATTTTAAAACATCGAAGCAAAGTACTTAAGGCCTACCACTGGCCTTTGGCCACTTGACTGGTTCTGCCCTGTGAATTCCAGTAGCTCAGTCATACGCACCTAGGTCTGACTACAGGCTTGCGCATAATTGTTTCCTGGCTCTGCTGTGTCCGTTACATGATCACCGTCATCCCGCCAGAGGGAAAGAGTATACATATATACGCTGCATACGGTGTCTGTCTGGTTTTTCACCTCACCATTTTAAAAAATTGAAGGAAAATACTTAAAGGGGTTGTCCCGCGCCGAAACAGGTTTTTTTTTTTTTCAACAGCCCCCCCCCCGTTCGGCGCGAGACAAACCCGATGCAGGGGTTAAAAAAGAAAACCGGACAGTGCTTACCTGAATCCCCGCGCTCCGGTGACTTCTTACTTACCTGGTGAAGATGGCCGCCGGGATCTTCTCCCTCGGTGGACCGCAGGGCTTCTGTGCGGTCCATTGCCGATTCCAGCCTCCTGATTGGCTGGAATCGGCACGTGACGGGGCGGAGCTACCAGGAGCGGCCCCATTCAGAAAAGAAGAAGACCAGACTGCGCAAGCGTGTCTAATCCGGCGATTAGACGCTGAAAATTAGACGGCACCATGGAGACGAGGACGCTAGCAACAGAACAGGTAAGTGAATAACTTCTGATAACTTCTGTATGGCTCATAATTAATGCACAATGTACATTACAAAGTGCATTAATATGGCCATACAGAAGTGTATAACCCCACTTGCTTTCGCGGGACAACCCCTTTAAGGCCTACCACTGTGTCAGGGTAATATTCTAAGTACAGCACCAATCAGGCCCACCCCACTTGCCCCGCTGCCGGCGGTAAGAAGAAAACACCACACGGAGGTCTGGTATAGTTTCTCACACGGGACATGGCTCTGCTTCGCCCTTTATTACAGATTACATGAGATCTTATACCCTTTGTCTCATCACCAGGAAGGGGTGATGGGCTCATAACCATATATGGGAAGTCCGGATTTCCGGCCTGAAACAGTGAAAGTCCAGATGCATAGTTGAACATTTGTTATCTTGCTACGGCGCCTCTGGCTTATGTACAGAAAATCACGTATTCAATTAACTCCAGTGCAAAGAATCACCCGCTCAATTCTAAGAAAGCGGCCAAACATGCATTCTCCATATATGGGAAGTCCGGATTTCCGGCCTGAGACACTGAAAATCATATAACAGTCATTATCTTGATACTGGCGCCTCCGGGAAATCAGCCAAGTACACGCGGCCTTCGTGTCTGGTTCGGTATCATCTCTGAATTTCTAGAAACATCTCTCTCAGCCTTGCAAAGCCTTGGAATATCTGATGTTAAGGCGACAGATTAAGTTTTTTCTTATTTGGAATTGAATAGAACTTGCATATAGGTATAAAGCATAAAAAACATATGGCAATATATACATATACCCTCACAAACCCCCCTAAAAAACTTAATATGGAGATCAAGTACCAGGCCTTGCACTCTTCCTCGGTCGTCTCTCCCTTGCGTCAGGGTTTCTCCACTGCCCGTAAGTCCCTACTCCTAAAAGGGAGGGATCCCTACCTCACCTCAGAAGGAGGCCATGGATTCCCTGGGCTTATTTCCGGGCATCCATACCCTCTATCTGTATGAGTTAACACCCCGCAGGGTGTGCCCTCGCCGGAACCTAAGGTCTTCTGCACTAACCCTAGGCAAATGGGAAGTCCACTGACAATACATCTTATGAGACCGGGGCAGACACAGTACTAGTACATTTCTCCATTCTTCTGGTAACGTATCTGGTTGGCATTATCGGAACTGGCTCTTCATCTTTTTTCAAACAAGGGAAACTTTGGTGTCACATTGTCCAGTCCCTTACTCATACTCTTTTTTGATCAAAGGGATAATACACATACAGGAAATTATATACCCAACCTCTTTCTGCTAAAATCATATCCAGGGCCACTCTATTTTGGAACGCCATGGATGCAGTGGGCCCTAACTGGTCAGCTAACCCTTGTAAAGCATCCCTGGTGTAGTTTACAAACCTCTGCTGATTGTAATAGATATAATTCATCCAATCTACATTATTAACAGTGACAATAGCAAATAAGGAATCAAAACCTGCTTTAACCTGATCTCTAGAATTAAATTCATCTGGCACCCCCCTTGGCACTCCTATTGCATCTATATATACATGTGGATCAAAGTTACCACCTTGAGCGTCAATGTCTCTCTTAGCACGATGCGGTGTTGGATTCTCACCCTCAGTGTAGGCTTCATATTGCACATTTGATTGTATTAATTTGTTCCGAAACAGGGGCTAGTGTGCAGTAGTCAAAGGTGTGTGTTAGAGGAATTGTACCACATAATAGCATGTAAAGGATATGCAGGATCATTAGTTTTTTCAGTGCGAAGTGTGGATCCAAGTGGGCTTTCCTTCAAGCTTGACTGCAGTTGGGGTGGTGAACAACATCTGGTAGGGACATTCAAACAGGGTTTCTCTCTTAAACTTTTTCATATAGACCCTGTCACCTGGTTTCAGATTGTGACACTCATCTGTAGGACCTGGGAGAAAAGCAGAGACTGCAGAATGCATTATTGACAATTCCTTGGAGAGACCTATGACAAAATTAACAAGAAAATCATTCCCCAACTCAGCTACTGTGGCATGTATCCTCCTAATAAAAAGAAAAACTAATGGAAAACACTCAATTCAAGATTTACCCATTTTCTCCATTGCCTTTTGTATCTACTTTCCCCCTACTCCGCGGATGGTAGGGTGTGTGAAAAGCCTGGAATATACCCAAAACAGACACGATGTGTTGCATTATTTCACCTGTGTAGTGTGTACCTTTGTTTGATTCAATCACTTCCGGTACCCCGTATCTGCAGATTACCTCGTTCATGAGCTTCTGTGCGGTTACCTGCTTATTTACTTTGGTAACAGAGTAGGTCTCCAACCTGAAAAGAAATCAACAACAACAAGCACATATTCATGCTTCCCAACAAGTGGAAGCTGAGTGTAGCCAATTTGCAATCCCTGAAATGGGTAGAGTGGTCTAGGCAAGTGTGATGTGGCAAATTTACTTCTGCCCTGCTGCTTTACGGCAAAGATCATGCAAAATTAGACGAATGATGCAGCAGCTACAGAAAACCAAGGAGCAACTCATCCTCGTTCAAACGTTGACATCATTGCTGCTTTGAGAGGTGCGCCTTTCCGTGCGTCAGCTGGGCCATCATGAGGCACAGGGACCGTGGTGGGCAAGTGCTGTTGACTGTTCACCATATGCCGTCCCTTTTTAGTCCATTTGTCTTTTTCTTCCTTGCTGGCTTGTAACTGTAAAGTCTTTAGCATATCAAAGTCCAAATTTTTATCAAAGTCCAAAATTATTATCAAAGTCCAAAATTATTATCAAAGTCCAAGTTTTTATCAAAGTCCAAGTTATTATCAAAGTCCAAGTTTTTATCAAAGTCCAAAGTTATTGTTAAATTCTTTTTTCTTCCACGGCTTGAGGGCCGCTGCCTTTCCTGTGTGGCCTGTGATGGCGTTGCCTCTTGCTTCTCCGGTGTAGGAATTGGTGTGAGCTTTCCACCTTGTCAGGTAGAAGTAGGGTCTCCATGAGACTGCACCGCTGCAACATTTTTAATTGGCTGTCCTGCTGAGGTAAAAAACTGTCTGGCCTTCCATGTTGGGCCGTAATCATGAGCTATGCCAAATGCATACCGGGAGTCAGTGTAAATGTTTGCCGTCTTACCTTCCGTCACTCTACTCGCCTCAGTGAGGGCCTTTAGATCCGCTTCTTCTACTGCGACATGCGGAGGCATTCTGCTTTTAGGACATCTTGTTGTGTAACCACTGCATATCCAGTGTGGAGTCGTCAATCACCCTGGGTACCATCTATAAAAAACAACTCAAAATATGCATTGTTAACAAGGGCTTTCAGTAACTTTTTTTTAAACTTACATTTTCTTGTTGCATCAATGCTAGACAATCAGGCTGGTATTCTATTTGAAAAAGATCAGAACCTTGTTGCAAAAAATTAAAAAATTAAAAAATGGCTTGCAAAAAATTTAAAAATGGCTGATTTGCAATACCTAGATCACCTATGCCTTCTCCTCCCCCCCTTTGAAACAGGGTACTAAATTGGAACAAGAGTACCCGGTTTCAAGGTAGTACAACATTGTAAAAAGATTTGATGGAAGCAGATAAGGCCTGTAAAATGTTAGCACCAATACCAGAGACATGAGTTACAACGGGGAAGAATAATCTACAAAACATCTACTAATATTGGAAATGTGAGATCCCTTTAAGTGAATTCATTATTAGTCTGTTCCTGCCTGCAATGTCTTATCTGAGACAGGAGAAAAAACAAAACAAAAACTTTTACTAGCTGCTCAAAATCCTCACCCCCTCCCTTGTCGAGAAGAGGGATGAAACATTACGTACTATTACATCATCTAGCTCCACCCCTTCAATATTGGCTCCGTGCGTCTTTTTTCAGAACTTCATTTCAGCTTAACAGTCTACACGTCCACATCTCAACCAAGCAAAGTCCCATGCATGGGGAGGACTTTTATCCCCAGTCATTACCTGCATCACACATTCCACACAGCCCGAACACGGGTCACTAACTCTCATCCATCCATGCTCTCAAGTCTGCTCCGTCACCCCCTATTGAAGGTGTACCAGTCCATGCAGATGCACAGACAAAAAAAGTTTGACAAACATACATACATCAGTTGAAAAACATTGAGGTGAGTGCTATCTTTGACAAATTATGTGAAAAAAGTTTGCTGAGTGACTGAGACATTCTATCTTTCTTATTTACTGAAGCTATTATATGCTGTATTAAACGCTGAAGTGTTTTAGTTTCTGTGACCCTGAATTTGGAGTGAATTCTGAAAGCCCCCACCTTTTTAAAACATGTCTTATCTCTCTACGAATATGAAACACAGACTGAATTGTTTTAGCTTAAACTATTGCCTGCATTTGAACTCATAATTAACACATATGCTGGGACCTTGCAACATTCATTTTCAACCCCTGTATAAGTAAGAATATACCTTAGAAATTGCTATATTTCCTGCCTACTAAGACAGTATAATTAATTAAATTCATTTCAAGCCTCCATTCCTTTACAGCAAGCAGAGATATTATCCAGAGTTATTATTGCATTTTCTCTCGCTTTGTTATCTTCTTGACCTTGAAAAGCTTACACAAGCTCTACAGCTACATGTCAACAAAACTCTTCTCCCCTAAAAGCAAGCTCAGTTAACTATTTGCACATACAGTATATACATATATACACACATATATATATCTATTATCTATCTTGTATTATACACATTTTCCTCTCTCTTTGCCAACAAATCACGTGCATTGTAACTTTCTTCTCGACTTGCTTGTTCCTCATACTTCTCTCCCTACCTAGCTGCCAATGTAACCTTCAATAGACACTCTCCCGACACCCTCTTGATCACTTACTGTACTTTTCAACATTTCACTTACGGATACTTTCTTAAACAAATAATGTGTACATACCTAACTTTCTCTGACTGTCTCTCTCTCCTCCTCCTCCAGCATTTTCTAGCAAACCTTGATCTTTCAAGGCACCTCTCGGTCCTAGAGACCTCCCTCCCAGACACCATTTTTGTAATCTACCGTGCGGGTTGGTGTCACACATTTTCATAAGTTTTGTTACATTTTACAGATTCATCCACACGGCGGCAGCCCTTGAGGGGCTCTGTCTTCTTTAATAAGGTCTTACGCATATTACAACAACAATAATAATAAAAATAACACGTTCCATAGAATGCATCCCTCTTAATTTTCAAATTGTCAGCCCCTTATATACCGGCAAAACAACCGAGGGTCCCTTCTCCTTATGGAACCAGCCCCATAAAATGCATCTCTCTGAAATCAAATCGTTAGCCCCATATATAAGGCAAAACAACCGAGAGTCCCTTCTCCTATGAAACCTGTCTCACAAAATGCATCCCTCTTAATTTTCAAATTGTTAGCCTGGGATATATATATATGGCAAAACAACCGAGGGTCCCTTCTCTTATGAAACCTGTCTCACAAAATGCATCCCTCTCAGCATGCATCCTTCTTAATTTTCAAATTGTTAATCCCTTCTATACTGGAAAAACAACCGAGGGTCCCTTCTCTTGTGAGACTAAATACAACAAACAACCTTCACTATCGTTAAAACACCATGGACTTCAAAGTACAAATAAACTACAGACTAGTTTCTGGGTGACCGATTGGTGCGCATATCACGGTCAGTGGTCCATGACGGCAAACCCGGAGCCCACACGAGTTACCGTGTAGAACTCTTAACCCAACCCGTCCGGTCACAAACCACAGATAGTCAGTCCCGCTGCAAGACTCTCAGCGTAAAACACAACATAAATATATGCTGGTCTTACCTGGAGTTCTAAGTGAGTTGATCAGGCTCGGTTTGCAGCAGGACGGCTTCTCAGTGGCGTGGATCCGGGTGGAATGCGTTGTAGGCTCTGGCTTTGTCGCCCCAGTTGGTTGCGCCATTTGTCAGGGTAATATTCTAAGTACAGCACAAATCAGGCCCAGCCCACTTGCCCCGCTGCCGGCGGTAAGAAGAAAACACCACACGGAGGTCTGGTATAGTTTCTCACACGGGACATGGCTCTGCTTCGCCCTTTATTACAGATTACATGAGATCTTATACCCTTTGTCTCATCACCAGGAAGGGGTGATGGGCTCATAACCATATATGGGAAGTCCGGATTTCCGGCCTGAAACAGTGAAAGTCCAGATGCATAGTTGAACATTTGTTATCTTGCTACGGCGCCTCTGGCTTATGTACAGAAAATCACGTATTCAATTAACTCCAGTGCAAAGAATCACCCGCTCAATTCTAAGAAAGCGGCCAAACATGCATTCTCCATATATGGGAAGTCCGGATTTCCGGCCTGAGACACTGAAAATCATATAACAGTCATTATCTTGATACTGGCGCCTCCGGGAAATCAGCCAAGTACACGCGGCCTTCGTGTCTGGTTCGGTATCATCTCTGAATTTCTAGAAACATCTCTCTCAGCCTTGCAAAGCCTTGGAATATCTGATGTTAAGGCGACAGATTAAGTTTTTTCTTATTTGGAATTGAATAGAACTTGCATATAGGTATAAAGCATAAAAAACATATGGCAATATATACATATACCCTCACAACTGGCCTTTGGCCACTTGACTGGTTCTGCCCTGTGAATTCCAGCAGCTCAGTCATACGCACCTAGGTCTGACTACAGGCTTGCGCATAATTGTTTCCTGGCTCTGCTGTGTCCGTTACATGATCACCGTCATCCCGCCAGAGGGAAAGAGTATACATATATACGCTGCACACGGTGTCTGTCTGGTTTTTCACCTCACCATTTAAAAAAATTGAAGCAATATACTTAAGGCCTACCACTGGCCTTTGGCCACTTGACTGGTTCTGCCCTGTGAATTCCAGCAGCTCAGTCATACGCACCTAGGTCTGACTACAGGCTTGCGCATAATTATTTCCTGGCTCTGCTGTGTCCGTTACATGATCGCCATCATCCCGCCAGAGGGAAAGAGTATACATATATACGCTGCATATGGTGTCTGTCTGGTTTTTCACCTCACCATTTTAAAAAATTGAAGCAATATATTTAAGGCCTACCACTGGCCTTTGGCCACTTGACTGGTTCTGCCCTGTGAATTCCAGCAGCTCAGTCATACGCACCTAGGTCTGACTACAGGCTTGCGCATAATTGTTTCCTGGCTCTGCTGTGTCCGTTACATGATCGCCATCATCCCGCCAGAGGGAAAGAGTATACATATATACGCTGCATATGGTGTCTGTCTGGTTTTTCACCTCACCATCATAAAAAATTGAAGGAAAATACTTAAGGCCTACCACTGGCCTTTGGCCACTTGACTGGTTCTGCCCTGTGAATTCCAGCAGCTCAGTCATACGCACCTAGGTCTGACTACAGGCTTGCGCATAATTGTTTCCTGGCTCTGCTGTGCGTTCCGTAAGCGAAGTCAGCCTCCAACCACAGGCCAATAAGCGGCACATTTAATTACAGCGTTCTGTTTCTGCTCTACTCATAATACACCATGCTGAGGGGTAGGGGTAGGCCTAGAGGACGTGGACGCGGGCGAGGACGCGGAGGCCCAAGTCAGGGTATGGGCACAGGCCGAGCTCCTGGTCCAGGTGTATCGCAGCCGACTGCTGCGGGATTAGGAGAGAGGCAAGTTTCTGGGGTCCCCATATTCATCTCACAATTAATGGGTCCACGCGGTAGACCTTTATTAGAAAATGAGCAGTGTGAGCAGGTCCTGTCGTGGATGGCAGAAAGTGCATCCAGCAATCTATCGACCACCCAGTCTTCTACGCCATCCACTGCTGCAACTCTGAATCCTCTGGCTGCTGCTCCTCCTTCCTCCCAGCCTCCTCACTCCATGAAAATGACACATTCTGAGGAGCAGGCAGACTCCCAGGAACTGTTCTCGGGCCCCTGCCCAGAATGGGCAGCAATGGTTCCTCTCCCACCGGAGGAGTTTGTCGTGACCGATGCACAACCTTTGGAAAGTTCCCGGGGTCCGGGGGATGAGGCTGGGGACTTCCGGCAACTGTCTCAAGAGCTTTCAGTGGGTGAGGAGGACGATGACGATGAGACACAGTTGTCTATCAGTGAGGTAGTAGTAAGGGCAGTAAGTCCGAGGGAGGAGCGCACAGAGGATTCGGAGGAAGAGCAGCTGGACGATGAAGTGACTGACCCCACCTGGTTTGCTAAGCGTACTGAGGACAGGTCTACAGAGGGGGAGGCAAGTGCAGCAGCAGGGCAGGTTGGAAGAGGCAGTGCGGTGGCCAGGGGTAGAGGCAGGGCCAGACCGAATAATCCACCAACTGTTTCCCAAAGCGCCCCCTCGCGCCATGCCACCCTGCAGAGGCTGAGGTGCTCAAAGGTGTGGCAGTTTTTCACTGAGAGTGCAGACGACTGACAAACTGTGGTGTGCAAGGTTTGTCGCGCCAAGATCAGCCGGGGAGCCACCACCACCAGCATGCGCAGGCATATGATGGCTAAGCACCCCACAAGGTGGGACGAAGGCCGTTCACCGCCTCCGGTTTGCACCACTGCCTCTCCCCCTGTGCCCCAACCTGTCACTGAGATCCAAGCCCCCTCTCAGGACACAGGCACGACCGTCTCCCGACCTGCACCCACACCCTCACCTCCGCTGTCCTCGGCCCCATCCAGCAATGTCTCTCAGCGCAGCGTCCAGCCGTCGCTAGCGCAACTGTTTGAGCGCAAGCGCAAGTACGCCGCCACGCACCCGCACGCTCAAGCGTTAAACGTGCACATAGCCAAATTGATCAGCCTGGAGATGCTGCCGTATAGGCTTGTGGAAACGGAGGCTTTCAAAAACATGATGGCGGCGGCCCCGCGCTACTCGGTTCCCAGTCGCCACTACTTTTCCTGATGTGCCGTCCCAGCCCTGCACGACCACGTCTCCCGCAACATTGTACGCGCCCTCACCAACGCGGTTACTGGCAAGGTCCACTTAACAACGGACACGTGGACAAGCACAGGCGGGCAGGGCCACTATATCTCCCTGACGGCACATTGGGTGAATTTAGTGGAGGCTGGGACAGAGTCAGAGCCTGGGACCGCTCACGTCCTACCCACCCCCAGAATTGTGGGCCCCAGCTCGGTGCTGGTATCTGCGGAGGTGTATGCTTCCTCCAGTAAACCACCCCCCTCCTCCTCCTCCTCCTCCTCCTCCTACGCAACCTCGGTCTCGCAATCAAGATGTGTCAGCAGCACGTCGCCAGCAGTCGGTGTCGCGCGGCGTGGCAGCACAGCAGTAGGCAAGCGTCAGCAGGCCGTGCTGAAACTACTCAGCTTAGGAGAGAAGAGGCACACGGCCCACAAACTGCTGCAGGGTCTGACAGAGCAGACCGACCGCTGGCTTTCGCCGCTGAGCCTCCAACCGGGCATGGTCGTGTGTGACAACGGCCGTAACCTGGTGGCGGCTCTGCAGCTCGGCAACCTCACGCACGCGCCATGCCTGGCCCACGTCTTTAATTTGGTGGTTCAGCGGTTTCTGAAAAGCTACCCACGCTTGTCAGACCTGCTCGGAAGGTGCGCCGACTCTGCGCACATTTCCGCAAGTCCCACACGGGCACTGCCACCCTGCGCACCCTGCAACATCGGTTTCATCTGCCAGTGCACCGACTGCTGTGCGACGTGCCCACACGGTGGAACTCTACGCTCCACATGTTGGCCAGGCTCTATGAGCAGCGTAGAGCTATAGTGGAATACCAACTCCAACATGGGCGGCGCAGTGGGAGTCAGCCTCCTCAATTCTTTACAGAAGAGTGGGCCTGGTTGGCAGACATCTGCCAGCTCCTTGGAAACTTTGAGGAGTCTACCCAGATGGTGAGCGGCGATGCTGCAATCATTAGCATCACCATTCCTCTGCTATGCCTCTTGAGAAGTTCCCTGCAAAGCATAAAGGCAGACGCTTTGCGCTCGGAAACAGAGGTGGGGGAAGACAGTATGTCGCTGGATAGTCAGAGCACCCTCCTGTCTATATCTCAGCGCGTTGAGGAGGAGGAGGAGGAGGAGGGGGAGGAGGAGGGGGAAGAGACAGCTTGGCCCTCTGCTGAGGGTACCCATGCTGCTTGCCTGTCATCCTTTCAGCGTGTATGGCCTGAGGAGGAGGAGGAGGATCCTGAAAGTGATCTTCCTAGTGAGGACAGCCATGTGTTGCGTACAGGTACCCTGGCACACATGGCTGACTTCATGTTAGGATGCCTTTCTCGTGACCCTCGCGTTACACGCATTCTGGCCACTACGGATTACTGGGTGTACACACTGCTCGACCCACGGTATAAGGAGAACCTTTCCACTCTCATACCCAAAGAGGAAAGGGGTTCGAGAGTGATGCTATACCACAGGAGCCTGGCGGACAAGCTGATGGTAAAATTCCCATCCGACAGCGCTAGTGGCAGAAGACGCAGTTCCGAGGGCCAGGTAGCAGGGGAGGCGCGGAGATCAGGAAGCATGTACAGCACAGGCAGGGGAACACTCTCTAAGGCCTTTGCCAGCTTTCTGGCTCCCCAGCAAGACTGTGTCACCGCTCCCCAGTCAAGGCTGAGTCGGCGGGAGCACTGTAAAAGGATGGGGAGGGAGTACGTAGCCGATCGCACGACCGTCCTCCGTGACGCCTCTGCCCCCTACAACTACTGGGTGTCGAAGCTGGACACGTAGCCTGAACTCGCGCTGTATGCCCTGGAGGTGCTTGCTTGTCCTGCGGCTAGCGTCTTGTCAGAGAGGGTGTTTAGTGCGGCTGGGGGAATCATCACAGATAAGCATACCCGCTTGTCAACCGACAGTGCCGACAGGCTTACACTCATCAAGATGAACAAAGCCTGGATTTCCCCAGACTTCTCTTCTCCACCAGCGGACAGCAGCGATACCTAAACAATACGTAGGCTGCACCCGCGGATGGAAGCATTGTTCTCTATCACCATCAAAAACGTGGACCTTTTAGCTTCATCAATCTGTGTATAATATTCATCCTCCTCCTCCTGCTCCTCCTCCTGAAACCTGACGTAATCACGCCGAACGGGCAATTTTTCTTAGGCCCACAAGGCTCAGTCATATAATTTTTGTAAACAATTTTTATATGTTTCAATGCTCATTAAAGCGTTGAAACTTGCACCTGAACCAATTTTTATTTTAACTGGGCTGCCTCCAGGCCTAGTTACCAATTAAGCCACATTAACCAAAGCGACTAATGGGTTTCACCTGCCCTCTTGGTTGGGCATGGGCAATTTTTCTGACGTACATTAGTACTGTTGGTACACCAATTTTTTTGGGCCCTAAAAGCTGACGTTACATCAGCTGTGCTGGGCACTGCAATGGGATATATTTATGTACCGCCGGTGGCTTCCTGGCACCCACCCATGCTGTCGGTCCACACGGAGTTGTAACTGCATGTGTCCACTTCTAAAGAACCCCAGTCTGACTGGGGCATGCAGTGTGGGCCGAAGCCCACCTGCATTAAACATGACATTACCTCAGCTGTGCTGGGCACTGCAATGGGATATATTTATGTACCGTCGGTGGGTTCCAGGGAGCCACCCATGCTGTCGGTCCACACGGAGTTGTAACTGCATGTGTCCACTTCTAAAAAACCCCAGTCTGACTGGGGCATGCAGTGTGGGCCGAAGCCCACCTGCATTAAACATGACATTACCTCAGCTGTGATGGGCAATGCAATGGGATATACACTACCGTTTAAAAGTTTGGGGTCACATTGAAATGTCCTTATTTTTGAAGGAAAAGCACTGTACTTTTCAATGAAGATAACTTTAAACTAGTCCTAACTTTAAACAAATGCACTCTATACATTGCTAATGTGGTTAAAGACTATTCTAGCTGCAAATGCCTGTTTTTTTGTGCAAAATCTACAAAGGTGAATAGAGGCCCATTTCCAGCAACTATCACTCCAGTGTTCTAATGGTACAATGTGTTTGCTCATTGGCTCAGAAGGCTAATTGATGATTAAAAAACCCTTGTGCAATCATGTTCACACATCTGAAAACAGTCTAGCTCGTTACAGAAGCTACAAAACTGACCTTCCTGTGAGCAGATTGAGTTTCTGGAGCATCACATTTGTGGGGTCAATTAAACGCTCAAAATGGCCAGAAATAGAGAACTTTCATCTGAAACTCGACAGTCTATTCTTGTTCTTAGAAATGAAGGCTATTCCATGCGAGAAATTGCTAAGAAATTGAAGATTTCCTACAACGGTGTGTACTACTCCCTTCAGAGGACAGCACAAACAGGCTCTAACCAGAGTAGAAAAAGAAGTGGGAGGCCGCGTTGCACAACTAAGCAAGAAGATAAGCACATTAGAGTCTCTAGTTTGAGAAACAGACGCATCACAGGTACCCAACTGGCATCTTCATTAAATAGTACCCGCAAAACACCAGTGTCAACATCTACAGTGAAGAGGCGGCTGCGGGATTTTGGGCTTCAGGGCAGAGTGGCAAAGAAAAAGCCATATCTGAGACTGGCCAATAAAAGAAAAAGATTAAGATGGGCAAAAGAACACAGACATTGGACAGAGGAAGACTGGAAAAAAGTGTTGTGGACGGATGAATCCAAGTTTGAGGTGTTTGGATCACAAAGAAGAACGTTTGTGAGACGCAGAACAAATGAAAAGATGCTGGAAGAATGCCTGACGCCATCTGTTAAGCATGGTGGAGGTAATGTGATGGTCTGGGGTTGCTTTGGTGCTGGTAAGGTGGGAGATTTGTACAGGGTAAAAGGGATTCTGAATAAGGAAGGCTATCACTCCATTTTGCAACGCCATGCCATACCCAGTGGACAGCGCTTGATTGGAACCAATTTCATCCTACAACAGGACAATGACCCTAAACACACCTCCAAATTGTGCAAGAACTATTTACAGCAGAAGCAGGCAGCTGGTATTCTATCGGTAATGGAGTGGCCAGCGCAGTCACCAGATCTGAACCCCATTGAGCTGTTGTGGGAGCAGCTTGACCGTATGGTACGCCAGAAGTGCCCATCCAACCAATCCAACTTGTGGGAGATGCTTCTAGAAGCGTGGGGTGCAATTTCACAAGCTTACCTCAACAAATTAACAGCTAGAATGTCAAAGGTGTGCAATGCTGTAATTGCTGCAAAAGGAGGATTCTTTGACGAAAGCAAAGTTTGATGTAAAAACAATGTTATTTCGAATACAAATCATTATTTCTAACCTTGTCAATGTCTTGACTCTATTTTCTATTCATTTCACAACGCATGGTGGTGAATAAGTGTGACTTTTCATGGAAAACACAAAATTGTTTGGGTGACCCCAAACTTTTGAACGGTAGTGTATTTATGTACCGCCGGTGGGTTCCAGGGAGCCACCCATGCTGGCGGTCCACACGGAGTTGTAACTGCATGTGTCCACTTCTAAAGAACCCCAGTCTGACTGGGGCATGCAGTGTGGGCCGAAGCCCACCTGCATTAAACATGACATTACCTCAGCTGTGCTGGGCAATGCAATGGGATTTATTTATGTACCGCCGCTGGCTTCCTGGGACCCTCCCATGCTGTCGGTCCACACGGACTTCGCAATAGGGAGTTGTACCTGCCTGTGTCTACTTATAAAGAACCCCAGTCTGACTGGGGCATGCAGTGTGGGCCGAAGCCCACCGGCATTTAATCTGACGTTAGCTCTGCTGTCCAGGGCACTGCAATTGGATACATTTATGTACAGCCGGTGGGTTCCAGGGAGCCACCCATGCTGTGGGTGCACACGGAATTCCCATTGCGGAGTTGTACCTGCCTGTGACTATTTATAAAAAAACGCGGTCTGACTGGGGCATGCAGACACCTTGACAGAATGAATAGTGTGTGGCACATAGGTTCCCCATTGCTATGCCCACGTGTGCAGCTCCTGATGGCGGTGGCACAGGATTATATTTCTCATTGCTTCTGTACAGCATTGTGGGCTATTGCCCAGCCCCTTTTAAAGAGGGTCGCTGCCTAGCCGTGCCAACCCTCTGCAGTGTGTGCCTGCGGTTCCTCCTCATGGCAGACACACTTTTAAATAGACATGAGGGTGGTGTGGCTATGAGGCCAGCGTGTGGCATGAGGGCTGCTGAAGGCTGCGCAGGGACACTTTGGTGTGCGATGTGGACACTGGGTCATGCGGGGGGGGGGGGGGGGGCAGCATGTAACCCAGGAGAAGTGGCAGCGGAGTGTCATGCAGGCAGTGATTGTGCTTTGTTGGAGGTAGTGTGGTGCTTAGCTAAGGTATGCATTGCTAATGAGGGCTTTTCAGAAGTAAAAATTGTTGGGAGGGGGGGGCCCACTCTTGCCGCTATTGTGGCTTAATAGTGGGACCTGGGAACTTGAGATGCAGCCCAACATTTGGCCCCTCGCCTGCCCTATCCGTTGCTGTGTCGTTCCCATCACTTTCTTGAATTGCCCAGATTTTCACAAATGGAAACCTTAGCGAGCATTGGCGATATACAAAAATGCTCGGGTCGCCCATTGACTTCAATGGGGTTCGTTATTCGAAACGAACCCTCGAGCATCGCGAAAATTTCATCCCGAGTAACGAGCACCCGAGCATTTTGGTGCTCGCTCATCTCTAGTGTTAACACAAAAAATAAAATGACAGTTAACAATTTTATAGCATTGTTCATAAGCAGGCCATGCTGCATATGGAAGGGCAACATCAACACATGTAGGTAACACCTCATTTAAAACACCACAAAACGTCCAGAATTCTCATTGCATTTCACACTGTTTGCAAGCGCAGCAGAGCTGAGGTACGTTGGACCACAATACAATTGAGGCAATTGTCCTGATGGTCGGTCTATGTTACTTTCCTTCCCTTGAAATAAAAAGATCACTGTTTGCACAGGCCTTATTCACAGCCTACTCATTTACTTGTAAAGTTACGTTCTTAAGATTCGTCTACTAAAACAAAACTCATTTTAGTATGACTGAGTCATTCATGGCTAGTAACAAACGTTACTTTATAGCTGGACTTTAATATATTGTTGTCCCCAAAGCCCTCAGAAATATTATCAGAGACCAAGCCAAACAAGTTGAAACAAGTGCTGAGGCTGCATTCTTCCTTTCTATGTGGTCAATAAAAATATCCAACCACTCCTCATTCTTAGGCCTCATTCACACGAGCGTGTGTTTTGCGCACGCATAATGCACGCTTCTAAAAGAACCAATGGGTTCCTATAGAAGCGTTCCTATGTGCAGAATTTAAAGCGCAAAACAGCACACACCTAAAAATGATAGACATGCACTATCTTTGGTGCACATTTTGCAGGAGTTTCCATTGACTTCTATGGGAGCAGAGTTATAGGAAACTCCGGCGCAGGGAATAGCTATCCCACTACTTACAGCAGGACACATAAAAGGTTGTTCTGGCCAGATCGTTATCGCCGGTTGTGACAGCTGCAGCGGGGGATTCCTTGGATGTGAAACCCCTGGATGCTGTCACATCCAGGGGCTTCACCTTGTTGTCAATGGGGCCGTCGGCAGCCCCATTAAAGGAAAGGAAAGAGATGCGCTCCACTGCCACAGCTGTGACAGCTATCGCAGGGGATTCCTTCATACGTGGCGATGAAGGAATCCCCTGCCACAGATGTGGCAGAGGAGCGCAATGCTATCCCATTGCTTTCAATGGGGCTGCTGCATTATTTACTCGCACGATGAACGTCATCAGAAAACAAAAATAAAGAACGCCAAAAATGCACTTTTTTGGTCACCCTTTCTTCAAGAAAAAATACAATAAAAAGCGATCAAAAAGTCACATGCATTCCAAAATGGTACCAATGCACACTACAGGACGTCCCACAAAAAATGAGCCCTGGCACAACAATGTCGACAGAAAAATAAAAAAGCTATTTCCCGCAGAAGATGGTGGCAGAAAATAATTTTAACAAATCGAATATTGTTGAAAAAAAATACAAGTAGTACAGCAAAAAAAAACAAACACTCTATAAGTTTGGTATCGTAGTAATCATATTGACCCATAGAACAAAGTATTCATGTCATTTTTTGTTGCAGTTTGTGCGCTGTAGAAACAAGACGCACCGAAAGATGGCGGAATTTCATTTGACTTAAAAGGGTCACAAGCACTTGGTTCTTCCTGGTTGCTACTGACCAGGACTGGTGACTGCTGCAGCCAATCACTGGCCACGCAGTGACCTTCTATAGCCAGCGATTGTGAAGCAATTTTAAGAAGGTGGGACAACCTCTTTAAGTGGTTACTGAAAATAGTTCTACCAAGTACTACTCTTAAGGAGTTGAAAACGTATGCAAATGTTTTAAGAAAATGAAAAAGTTGATAATGAAGTTAAGACCTTGTTCACACAGGCTACAAAATCATTGCTATGTTTTGTAGTCTGAAAGAACCCATTGGAAACCATGGGCTTCACATACATACGTTTTGTAGCGATGATTTTGTAGCCCGTGTCAATGAGGACTTAACAATATACTTTTTGAGAACCCCTTTATGCACAAAAAAGGCTCTGACTGATATACTTGACACGGCCACGTATCATTGAGCACCATGTAGCAATATCTTCTCCTGCAGCGTTCCGTAGATGTAGGTCATTCAGGTTCCTTTGGAGTAGGTTACTTGAAAACCCACTTGAGCAATATTTTACACTGGGATTTATGAGGGCTTGTATGTACAAAGATGGAGGCAACAATCAGGACTAATGTACTGACTCTAAAATAGTACATATACCACGTGTGATGTCAGCCTGTTCTACTGCAGCCATTTTCTTCATTAGTGCTAGCTCTACACCCAAATCTATTTGTGCCTGATGAAATTTGGTATTATAATTTTATAGTGCATAATTTATGGTGATGCAATTATCCAATCAGGAGCTCCAGAAGAATCATCCAGTTTTACTGCATTCTTCATTAAATACCTCGCTGTTTGCATAGGCAGAACATGACATTTTTTCAGTTTTAATTAACAAGGTGTGTAGATTTAAAAAAACGGAATTTATCTTCGTCTTGCTTGGTAAGGCAAAGATTCATCGTGTTAACATGACAGAAAATTAACATGGAAATTATACATGGAAAAAGTTGCTGCTAAAAATGAGCGAGCATACTCGCTAAGGCAAACTACTCGAGCGAGTAGTGCCTTATGCGAGTACCTGCCCGCTCGTCTCTAAGATTTGGGTGCCGGCGGGTGAGAGCGGTGAGTTGAGGGAGTGAGCAGGGAGGAGCGGAGGGGTGGGGGTGGGGGGGTGGGGTGGGGGAGAGTGAGAGAGAGAGATCCCCCCCGTTCCTCCCCGCTGGCACCCGAATCTTTAGAGACGAGCGGGCAGGTACTCACATAAGGCACTACTCGCTCGAGTAGTTTGCCTTAGCGAGTACACTCGCTCATCTCTAGTTGCTGCTCAATCTGTTAAACGATAAAAAGTTTGGGTAAGAAAAGTTTTGTTTTTAGAGGAACTACAGTATACAATTATATACATACAATATACACAATGGAATTAGTTCCAACTTTGATAAGATGATTGCCATCTAAAAGGTGGGAGACGTATTGAAGTAGCCCAACGGTCTTGCAAAGACCACCTCATTGCTGCATGGTGAAAGACTTGCCAAAAATGGTCTACCAATGGCAGTAAACGTCCACGCTCAGTCAACCCAAGAATGGGAGGTTCTGGGGGAAGATGATTCAACTCACTTAGGTTTGTAAACAGCAAACGTTTCACAATTTAGGTGGCAACCGAGATAAAGTATCTGGATTAGAGATGAGCGAGCACCCAAATGCTCAGGTCCGCGTTATTCGAGTCAAGCTTTTCGTAAAATTCGAGCGCTCTATTCGAGTAATGAACCCCATTGACTTCAATGGGAGACTAGAGCATTTTTGCATGGGACCCGCCGGTTGCAGTTTTTTTTTTTCCTTCTGTGTTCGTATTCTGTCTCGCTCTCCTCCGCCAAGCCAGCCACAAACTACAGTTGACATGCGCAGCGGGGAGGGGTCAAATCTGACACATCAGCGGCGGGGAGGGGCCAAAACTGGGGTGGGGTCGAACACTGCATGATGCTCGCTCGAGTAGCGAGCACCATCGAGTATGCCAATACTTGAACGAGCATCAAGCTCGGCAGAGTATGTTCGCTCAACTCTTGTCTGGATCTCACTAGATGACATGAAGCACTCCCAATCTAGTCAGAGATAGAGGAGTAGTTTAGCAATTTTTGGCATCTTGGCCAAGGATTGGCTAACGTGGGACATAGCGAAACTACAGTCACATCTCGTTCAAACACCTGTCCAGACGACTTCCTGTTCAAGAGTTTTATCTGACATGCCAAAATGGAATTTAAATTGAACTCTGGACAGCTCCATAGGTTGCGATGAGACAAAAGCTGCAAGCATTGGTCTCAGCTTCAGCAGGTTTTCATTCGCATCTGGCATTTTGGCCGGACAAAATAAGTCAACTATGAGGTGAGAATGTAGGCTAATGACAGCTAACAAGTGGATTACTACAGGCCAGATAGTTACATCACAATACTGAATGCTGTTGAGCGGTTTCATGATCACAGAACAGTTGAACAAATCAGACCTCTTTAAAATAAGACATAATCCAATGGGTTACTATAAGCAACTACAATGTTAGCGAAATTAAACTTCCAACTCAGAGGCCTCTGGAGGGTGTTCTGCTCCAAATGAACCGAAATTCAGACAACGGGCAATTCAGATGATGGGTTTGCAATTTATGAAAAATAAAGTAGTATAAAAGTCACCAATAGGTGGCACTGTAGCAGACCATGTCTACTGTGACAGACCTGCAGGACAGCATTCGTTGACATATTGTAGCGATTAAAGCTGACTCGCTGCATTCAACGATGGAAAACATGGTTCGGTGAAATGGAGAATGTTATTGAAAACCAAGGGCAACTTATTAAACAATTTGTAGTGTGATTTGCATAGCTACAGCACCTATCAGAGACTTTACAATTTGTTTTCCTCATAAATGGTGAGCATATTGTCTGAAGTGGCCATTGTCTGAATTTCATCTCATCTGGAACAGCAGAACACATTCCAGAAGCCTCATTTTGCTAACCTGTACTCCACGTTTTGTGTCAGCTTTGATAAATCTATGTTAATTTTGCTGTAAATCCATTAGATCGATGACTCGAGTACAGAGCTCTTAGAAATAAGTCACAACTTCAAAAGAAATGTTTTACAAGAGCATTATTTGCTTATTGCAGTAAGAAGAGAATCAGAGTGCTCTTCGCTTCAGATACAAGGCTTTGCTAACGAACAGCCAATTAGCTAGATGTAATTCAGCTGTTGATAAGCACTGGTGATTAGTGCTGAGAGTTCCTGCTGAGAGAAGGGGAATACTACTCCATTTGAACAATCCTTGTTCCCTAAACAATAAGCCCTCCAAAGTAAAAGGTACTCTTTTCTAGCCGTTTTTAGCTAGACGGGGTCTCAAATTGAGGACCTCTCAATTAATGTAAGGTATTTGAAAATGAGCTTATTAAGCCAAACAACCCCTTTAATTGTGTGCACTCGCAACAATACTCATGTTACATATTGGCATAAGGGAAAAAAAAAAGTCAAGCTTTAAAAGGGATAGTCTCATGAATACATGTAATTTACTGAGAATATGCAAGATGTAACTAATTTTCAATTAGAATAGTTTAAAATGTTCCTGTGTCTGGATATTACTATTATAGGATTCTTGTGGTGCCCTATTTTTTTCCCTTTGCATTTCCTCTCAAATGTTCACTGTGATGGTCACACATTCGGAGTAGCTCAGCCCAATCTACAGCGCGACTCTTGCCATTAGAAGCCAGTCAATAAGAACCAACGCAGTCAAAGGGGGCTTCTTCTCAACAGCATTGGGCACATTAGCTGGATATTCTGAGAGGAAATCAAAGAATCCCGAGGTAGCAGGATAACAAGTATGTAACAGCAATATCTAGACAACTCCTAAATACTGCATGCTGTGAAAGTGTTTTAGGCAGGTGTGGAAAAAGTAGGGTGAAAAGTAAGAATGCTTTAAAAAAAAATAGAAGTGTTACTAGTTTTGCTGTCAACTAAAATGCAAAATTCTCAAAAAAAAAATTATAAATTTAAATCAAATTAATTTTGGTTTGACCACCCTTAGCATCAATTCTTCTGGGTACACTTGCACAAAGTTTTTGAAGGAAATCAGCAGAACGGTTGTGCCAAACATCTTGCAGAACTAGCCAGAGATAAGGATGTAGACTAGCTCAAATCCTTCTGTCTCTTCATGTAATCTCAGACTTGAAGTTGAGATCAGGGCTTTGTGGGGACAAGATCATCACTTGTCCTTGTTGTTCTTTACCCTGAAGCCAGTCGTTAATGACATTGGCGGTATGTTTGTGGTTGTTGTCCTGCTGCAGAATACATTTTTGAAAAAAAATTGACTTCACAGCATTTTCCGCACACCTGCCTAAAACTTTTGCACGCTACTGTTTATCCGATTGAAAACTTTTTATGTAGTTTATATAACAGTTGATATGTAAATCTCGAACTCCCTTAACCTTTTGCAATCCAATTTTGGATTCAGGATTTACTAGGGGGCTTTCTCTTTCTGCCATTATACAACTATGCCATCTGCTGGCTAGAGCCAGCACTGTGGTATGGGGGCATGCTGGAAAGGCCCCCGACAACAGAGCGGCCAGTAATCTACAAAAAGAATACCCTGCCGGACATCTTACGACATCAGAGCTGTACAGCCTTCAATCAGAATGTCTTTAGATGTCAGACAGTGGATTCAAAAGGGTTAAATGAACTATTAAATAAGTAGAGAGATATTTGATGAAAAGCAAATATATTTATTATGCACTTTCATATACATAGGAGTCTTTGCTGTATATCATACAAGGAATAAAATAAAAAGAAATTTACAATGTTTAATTCAATTTACATTGGATATTTACATTTAAAAACAGAAAAAAAAAATGTAAAAATGAACTTTTTTTCCCATAAAGGATGGAGCAAAAATACATTTGCATAGTAGAGTAATGATTTGTAAAAGTAACATTATACAAACAAATGAAATACTGCTGAGTTTAGAAAGCAAAACCACCAATAATAAAGCACATTGGCTGAAAAGAAACAATGGATTGATTAAATGTATCAGAGCAGTGACTCCATTCACTTCTCCAGCTGATAGATTTTCATGGATTCCAAAAAACAAACAAACAAAAAAAACTACTACTAGTGGTTTTACCAATCAAAAACAAGTTCTTGGTGCAGGGGGCAACCATGACCAATGGGATTAAGACTTTTCTCTCCAATTGTATCATCTCAAGGATTTGGTTTAAAGAGAATGATTAAATGGCAGCTCCAGCAAAAACAGCAGATTGAGGATACCTATGTTGTGTAAAGAACTACAAGAATAGACTCTTAGACTAGGATCATTAATATAGCCGTGATGTCCCTAACTGTCATTTTTACTGGTCCAGCGCACAAGTTGGTGGCAAATTGTGCAGTATTAAAGGAAGGAAAAAAAATAAAATCTATAACCACATAATTAGCTGTTTGCTGGTAACATGGGCATTTATAGAAAATAAATAGCATAATGAAGGGTCAGTAGAAGTTGGCAACTTTTTGAGAACTTAGAAAAAAAATACTTACCAGAGCGGTGACTGAGCAGTATAGGGATACCCACTGTCCTCCCTTTTGTATGACTAATTAGCCATTAGCATTCTTAAGGCGACCATTTAAGAACTTGTTTTCATTAATAAGAATATATATGTCCCACAGGGACAAGAAGATTTCAAAACTTTGATAACACGTTGCAATCCCTCAGCAGGAGGCATCACTTTTCTATTACCCTCGAGCGCTGCGTGGAAAATAAATAGGCGTCGACGTTACTATGTAGAGAACTAGAGTCAATGTAGCTCGTACGGGTGTATCTGTCCACTGTTGACACAAACAGGTAAATATGTACGCTTTCCTCTAAACTGGACAAAGACAACATAACTGGTTACAAAGTTTCTTTAAATAAGCATCAAGAACATTAAAACACCAGAAAAATACATAACACTGAAATTGTCAGTGGTGGATAAATATGGATCGAAGGAAAGTTGAGCTTTAATACATTCAACTCCACTGCAAAAGGAGGGGGGAGAATGGGCACTGCTTGGTCTGACTGTGCGGGCATGTCTAGGCAAGACGCAGATTGTTAATAACATACTGTAGGTAAATACTGCAAAAAAAATAAAAATAGGCTTTTTCCCCCCATTTACAGCTCTCGCCTGCTTTGCACAAGTTCTATTTTCAGATGCTGTCAGGACTCGACTTCTTTCAGTTGCAGATCTTCTTGCTAAACAGAGGAGAAACGAGACGATTGTGGGGAGGTCATTCAGTTCATGGCAGGACATGCATATTTATTAGGTTTCACTTCCATCTGAGAAGCGAAGAGTTGCAATTGTTTTTTTTTAATGGGAAAAAGGGTTCGAGGTGCAGTTCCAAAGTGCATTTCTGTGCACAAAACATCTAACATTTTTTTTACAATTATCTTGCCTACAGGTAGACACATTAAAGCAATTTTCAAGTCAGTTTCACTTCAGATGTTACGAGAGCCAAACGCTATAGCTTTGTAGTTGGTGGTGTCTTCTGGTCTCTATAGATTGGGGAGTCTTGTGCTTTTTTCAACCTGTAAAAGATAAATATAGAATTAGGAAGCCGATTTATACCTTTATATAGAAACTGGCTGATGACTGCCAAGAATGGGAAGATGAAAGGCTTAGATTTTAGGCTACAGTGCGATGTAACATTGGTCACCAGTGTGTTGCAACATTGTAACACATTGCATGTAACCATGATATTTCCCAGCCAGTGAAACAGCAACTTGTAATGTGGAGAATTCCAACCACGTTGACAATCTTTGCAGTTGTCGTGTGATTTACATTTTCCTTCCTTAGGGAAACACGGAGCATTTTAGATGCCGTGGAGCCCCAGCCTAAACATGTGGTTTTTGCATTCTGTTTTTTGCACAACTAGCATTTTTTTTAAAGCCACAACACTATCATATTTTAGCTTATACTGAGCGCAAGAAGCATTATTTCATTAGGACAATCCAGTTCTTCACAAGACTCAATTCCTAACCTTAAATCAATCCTAGGCAATTCTTGACCTAAGCAGCTGTAGTACTGAACGGGCACTAAAAATAATAGTAGCAGAAAGTGTCAACTTGATACTGCCCATAAAATGTACAAGGAAAGCTAGATTGAATTTGCTACAATTACAACCATTCTGGCAAGCAGCAAGTCTTGGGTTGAAAGCAGAATTAAAACAATGTACTACTGTATGTCGTCCCCTTAAAAGGAAACCCATCAGCAGGTATAAGCACCACCAACTAAGTTATGGTGCTCATACGTCAGGTTCTATGGAGTCCAGGGAGGTATTTTTTTTAAAGGGTCCATTTGCAAGGGGCGATGATCGCTCAAAAAAAAAAAAAAAAAAAAAAGCTAAAAAGTGATTGTTTGAGCGATAATCGTTGCGTCTAAATGCATGGTAATCCTGCACTTTTCATGTACTGCTAGGTGATCGTTTAATTCAGTCCAACCTAAAAATCGTCGCTTAGCCTTATTAGCAGTTCTCCACAGGGAGTGCTGATAGCATTGTTTCTCGCTGGAGAACAAAAGAACTGAAAGCAGATAAGAGCCCTTGGGCTATTAACTGCTTTCAGTGAAGGCTTCATTTGCACACCTAATTGTTCTAAAGTAGCTGAGTAGCTACTTAATAGTTTATGCAAAATGATCGCTCAAAGCTGTCACTCAAACTGTCATTTGAGCGATTGTCGCTCCCTGTAAATGGGCTTTTATACTTACCCGGGAACCCAATCCAGGGCTGTCAACCCAAAAAGTCAGCGTGGAACTATTTGATTTAATCGTTAAAGACTGCACTTTTGAAGAAGATGAAGGATTTAAGGCTTTCTGCTCCATTGTATGAACAGGGGAAGGGTTGCATCCATTGAGAGTTGAGGCTCCATATTTTTCAAGCAGTTTAATTATTTGTGAATGTCCGTTTTTAGCTGCAACTCGCATAGCAGTTCTTCGAAATTGATCGGCGTGGTTAGGGTCAGCACCATGTTCTAATAAAACCTGTACAACATCAGTATGTCCTTCTTGGGCTGCAATACAAAGTGCAGTGGCTCCTTGGTTACATGCATGGTCAACAAGAGCACCATTCTCAATTAAAAGCTGAACAACTTTTACATGACCTTGCCAAGCAGCAGATTGCAAGGCCGAACGTTTATACTTACCCGGGAACCCAATCCAGGGCAGTCAACCCAAAAAGTCAGAGTGGACCGTGCAGCCAGACTACTGTGTGCGCGCACTCCCATTGACTGCTACGGGAGTATGCATGCATAGCGTGAAACCAGTAAACTGACTGCACGGTCCACAGCGACTTCAGGGGCAGACAGCACTGGATTGGGTTCCCAGGTAAAGGCCCAGGTCTTTTGAGTGACTTAAGCGATAATCGTTGTGTGCATTCAGCGCAAGGGGATTGCTCAAACGTTGAGCGATCACCTTGCGCTCCGAACGGGGGGATGCAAAAGACAGGCGGGGCTGATTGTCTTCTGCATCCAGCTGTTCTCTGCTCGGAGCGCCTGGCTGTTATACAGCCGAGCGCTCCGAGCGGAGTATGAAGAACACAGCTGGACAGCTGTGTTCTTCATACCCAGCCTGTGTTCAGGGTGCGGGATACAGCTGAAACAATAGTATCAGCTGTATCCCACTGTGAATCCCTGATAAGACTCATCGTTGTCTTCAGCATGCTGAAAGAGAATGATCAGTGACTGCTTAACGAAAACTGCACAATGTCAGTGCAGTTACACACGATTATCACTGAAAAGAGCGATAAAGGGCCTTAAGTATAAGAAATACCTCCCTGAACTCCAGTGTTTAGTGCTGTGTGAGCGCCGTAACTTAGTTTGTGGTGCTTATACCTGCTGACAGGATTCCATTAAGGGAAAGTTAAACTCTCTGTCTTTGTATCTGTGACAAAGAATTAGTCTGGCCATACTTTACAGAAAATGTTGAGTCATCCAATAACTTTTGTAGAATTGCATAACACTTTAATATGTATGGGTATATAGACCAACAGGTAGCCAAGAAAAATAAGGATTGGGCACATATTTTAATGTGCCCAATTTTTCATTCCCTGTGGACATACGCTACTCCCAGGGGCTTACGGGAGAAAGCCGGTTTATGGGAGAGATGGGAGGAAAATCAGCTATCTGACGAATGTACCCTGGTTTAGAACCTTTTGATCTGATCTCAGATCTATGAGAATATACTGTATGAATTCTTTATGGACTAGATTATAGTTCTACTGCATAAGAGACCTCAGACAAACTGCCCTCTGGTTACCTCTTTAGAATCACTGTAAAAGTCAACGTGACGATCGATAGGCTAACTCTTCAAAATCAATAGCATACTAATTAGGAATATTTTGTACATTTGCAGTACATTAGATTAACCAACGGAACTTTTTCTTTTGACGTTCTCTTGAAACGTCTCCCCATTGTTTTCGAATGGGACCTTTAAGAAGACATTGCTTGTGCTGACGTTTATAGAAGTATGATGTGACGTTTCCCAATTTAAACAATGGGAAACACTTATGGTCCTCTGGCGTGCGTGAGACAAGTTTCTGAGGATTGTAATTTCATAGAAGTGATGCAAGAACTTTTTGAATCAAAAACTCCTTGCAACCCTGTGCGAAACGCCTCATTTCTGCTGGAGATCCACAAGCAGATTAAGCTCTGTGAATGGGCAAAGAAGAATCTCTGACCCAAGTCTGAATGTCACTTCTCAACCTTGATCTGCATCAGAAAACTCTGCCCTTACACACAGCTAAATCTGCATGCGGATCCACAGCAAGAAGTCAGGCAGATCTCAGCCACAGTTTTAGGCAGAATCTGCACTGGATTCCGCCATATGAACATAACCTAAGGCTGGGTTCACACTTCATTTTCGCCTGTGTTTAATAAATACATCATTAGCTTTTCTATTACTTATGTGTACATTAAATGGATGACTGTGATGATCACCATAGGCATTCATGACCCAAGAACCAACACGGTGTCCGCTTAGAGACTAATTTCTTGAATAAGACTTTAGAAGATATAATAGAATAGTGTAGGCTACCAAGGTATACCGGACAGATGGAGGCCAAAGGACACGCTTTTGGGCTCTGTCTGATAACAGACTTTTATGAACACAGTGTGTACACTGGCAGCTTCCCCAGCGCACACGCTAAACGTAGGGGGGAAAAACTGTGTCAACCCAGCCTAACAAGGATGTAGTAATTTAAGAGCCATTTAAAAAAAAAAAAAAAAAAAAAAAAAGTGAAATTCATAAAAAGCAAAATTACCCAAAAAATATTCAACAAGGGAAGAAAAGCAAAATGGGAGGAAAAAAGTTTACAATTCTACCTATTAGGGAGCCTTTCAGAAACAATACGTCAATGCAGATCTTGCCATGTAATGCACTAATGAGCTGGGACAGTCGTCTAGCAACATGGTCTTACCAGAGAAAGCCACACTATCGCCATCCTTTTAGGGAAACCAGTGAATACAACTTTTGTGCTACAGAAAAGCTTATAAAAGTATTTTGAGAGTGCCAACAGTATTTTTCAGCCAAATAAGGCTCCTTGTCCACTGCACTGAAGCAAGGCACACTTGTTTAAAATGGGTTTTCCAGGAAAATACTACTGAGGACTAGAGATGAGTGAGCATACTTGCTAAGGACAATTACTCGATCGAGCATTGTCCTTAGCAAGTATCTCCCCGCTCGGGAGAAAAGGTTCGGCTGCCGGCGTGGGTGACAGGTGAGTTGCGGCAGTCCGCAGGGGGGAGAGAGAAATCTCCCCTCCGTTCCTCCCCGCTCTCCCCGCCGGCAGCCGAATCTTTGCTCCCGAGCGGGCAGGTACTCGCTAAGGGCAATGCTCGATCGAGCAACTGCCCCTAGCGAGTATACTCGCTCATCTCTACTGAGGTCTTATCCTCAGGATAGGTCATCAATGGTTGATGGTCTGGGGTCCACTCCTCAGAATCCTGAGCGATCAGCTGTGCTAGCGCTCATTGTCACTGGAAAAAAAAAACACAGGGTAAAGAGCGGAAGCCGATCACTTAAGCCCGTGTAAAGGCTGGTGCAGCAATTGCAGGTTCAGCTCTCATTGATTTTAATGCTTGTGGCACCTAAAGTTACCAGTGCCGACAACTACACAGCGGTTGGAGCTCTATCTGCTTCCGTTTCTCACCCCGTTGGCTTTGCTGGGTCAGAACAGCTTATCCATTAGGGTCCCAAATGGCAGACTCCAGCCCATCAACCACTGATGACCTATCCCTTTAAAGAGTGCCCCTCCCCTTACGATAGGTCACCAATATCAGATCATCTAGCTATGATCCCTGGATCCAATGGATTAGCAGAATAAATAAATCTTATTTGTATAGTGCCAACTCATTCCGCAGCGCTTTCAGGTAATTATTACCCCCCACGAAGCTGGGTTCTCATTTTACCGACCTCGGAAGGATGGAAGGCTGAGTCAACCTTGAGCTGGCTACCTGAATCATGCGGAAATTGAACTTGCAACCTTCAGGTCGTAGGCGAGAAATGCGCCACACGAGGCTCATAGAATGAAGGAGAGCAAAGAGTTCCCGCCTTCAGTCCCATTAACTGCAAAAGTCTGGTGTCCTTCATTCTACTGACTGTCAGGAGTCCAGAGGGTAGAACCCTCCCTATCAAAAATTCATGGTCTAGTCTAAGACTATGCCAGTTATGCTTAAGTCCTGAAACCCTCTTTAAATTTACTAGCCATTTCTTGGACAGTAAAACGTACTGGATAATACTAGCAAGATAGAATAAAATGGCTGCTGCCAATGTAGCCTGTGAACCAGTCATAGGAGGAGAAAATCCATGCCCTGCCCGAAGGCTAACGGGGGCTATGGTAAGAGGCACAGTCTATTCCCGGCCATTCGTCCTTCAGAATTCACATGAATTCTCCTGCCCTAGGATGGGTTTCAATGGGCTGCACCATCAGCCATTTTTTATAGAATTCCGACACAATCTCTTTAAGACTAGTTTCAAAGAAAAGAAAAACAAAACAAACAAAATCTCCTTTATGAAAACTATAAAAACAACGTAGACCAGATTCTATAAAAACGCACTAATGAAGTGAGGGTACATTTACGTCATTAACAAATATGGCAGATATACAAAAACATTTTGCCAGTGTTGATAACTTTGCTCTAAGCAGCAATATTACTGGCGCATGTGAATATACCGCAGTAGGCAACATCTACAGAGATCTGCTGTGGGCATTAGTGTTAATAAGGTCCTATCTATCTCATATTTTTTTCAAAAAGTACAAAACACCCCACCAAACTTACCATTTATAGTGGAGTTTCCTTTTTGTAATTAAAGCTAGGATCTGTTCCATCAATCTGAAGCTTCAGAGACTGTTTAAGGCCCAACTCTGTTTCTGTTGAAGGATAGCCATCCAAAACTTCCTGATGTCCTCGACCTTGTACTGAACGTGGCACAGAAACTCGACCAAGGAAAACCTGGTTCCCTTGAAGGTGATAATTGGGGTTGGTCATGATTCCATTTCTTTTCTTTTGTTCCGCACTTTGCTGCTGAATAAGAAACTGCTGTTGAGAACGGCCAACCTCCTGCTGCACTGAGGTAATCTGAATTTTCGATGCATCTTCGGGGATTTGCTTTAGTGGTACATTCATACCAGTTACAGAACTTGGAACATGCACTCTTTTGTCAAACTGAGTCATTTCATATTCCAATACCTTGGACTGGGAACAGCTGCTCTGCTTGCTTTTCTTTGATACAGAACTAGATTTATTGGAGGTTTCTGCTTTGCCCCCTTTACTTGGTTTTGTTGACTTTAGACTAGGCTTGACTTGGCTCCATTCAAATTCGCTTGTGGGAGAATTGTTCTGTCCTAAAGAGTGAGTTGTTGAAGAAGGGGACACTATCGACTGTCTACTTCTACTACGTGGAAGAGAATGTTGTTGAATCTGCTCTGTAAAAGAAAGGCAATGAAAACTATCAATAGGCACAGTCTGAGCAGTGGCTGTAGAAGACGTTGTTCGAAGAGAAGAGTTCTTAGAACTTTTTAGGGAATTATTTGATAGCGATGACTTGTGTCTGTCCACAGTAGAATCTGGAGATTCTGAAGGAGAACTAAAAGCATGAGATGGACCGTTGCATAAGCCACGCATAGTAGGATGTACATCGCCACCTCCAGTGCTGGAGGAACTATTGGATTTAATCGTTAAAGACTGCACTTTTGAAGAAGATGAAGGATTTAAGGCTTTCTGCTCCATTGTATGAACAGGGGAAGGGTTGCATCCATTGAGAGTTGAGGCGCCATACTTTTCAAGCAGTTTAATTATTTGTGAATGTCCGTTTTTAGCTGCAACACGCATAGCAGTTCTTCCAAATTGATCGGCGTGGTTAGGGTCAGCACCATGTTCTAATAAAACCTGTACAACATCAGTATGTCCTTCTTGGGCTGCAATACAAAGTGCAGTGGCTCCTTGGTTACATGCATGGTCAACAAGAGCACCATTCTCAATTAAAAGCTGAACTACTTTTACATGACCTTGCCAAGCAGCAGATTGTAAGGCCGAACGTTTTTCATTGTCTGAAGCGTTGACATCAGCTCTGTAGGATATGAGAGACTGAACCATCTCTGAATGTCCCTGCCAGCAGGAAACATGTAAAGCCGTCCTTCCTTCTGCATCACTAGCTTCTATATTTGCGCCATTCTCCGAAAAAAATTCAGCCATCGTTAATTGATTTTCCAGTGCTAATATATAAAGTGTTGGCCTTCCGTCAGCATCTTTGGCATTTATGTCGGCACCATGACCAAGTAGTAACTCGGCTATATCTCTATGTCCTTCTAGTGAGGCAACACGCAAAGCATTTTGGCCATCATATCCCTTTTGATCAACTGGAGCTTTATTTTCCAGTAGAATCTGCACGCAGTCGTAATGGCCTTCTTGTGCAGCCAGTACTAGGGGAATTCGACCATCGTTATCAATTTCATTTGTTCGAGCACCTTGTTCAATTAATGCTTCACATATTAATCTATGACCCTCAAAGGCAGCCATATGTAAGGGAGTCCATCCACCCCCATCCCTATGGTTTTCATCTAGGCCTCTATCCAGGAGTGTCCTCACAACTTCAACATTTCCTTGGGCAGAAGATATGCTAAGAACGGTTCTGCCTTCACTATCAATGCTATCTACTGCAGCCCCCCAAAATAAGAGTGTGTTAACTACAGATGCATGTCCCATAGAGGCTGCTGCAAGAAGAGGAGTACGGCCATTTTTATCAGTATGATCAACATCTGCCCCACCTTCTAAGAGTAAGTCAACAACATCTACATGTCCTTCGTAAGCAGCAACAAGTAATGGAGTCATTAGATCTTTATCGCAATGATCCACCTCTGATCCCCGTTCAATTAGGAGGCTCACTACCGAAGCGTGACCCTTGCTCGCAGGAACACATAGCGCAGCTACTGATAAAGCAGTTCGGCCATCCACATCTTCATGGTCAACTTCTGCACCGTGGTTTAAGAGATGCTCTACAATTTCTCTGTGACCCATGTATGCTGCAGCAATCAAAGCAGTTCTGCCTTCATTGTCCGCTTTATTAACCTCTGCTCCATGCTGTAGCAAATTCAGTACAATATCTTCATGCCCACCCCAGGATGCTGCCCTTAAAGCTGTTCGACTATCTGCATCGGCACAATCAACTTTTGCTCCAGCATATAAAAGTGCAGAAACCACTTCAGTGTGCCCACCCCAGGCAGCAGATCTTAGAGCCGTCCATCCATCATGATCACAATGGTTTATATTTGCACCACATCCAATTAAACAATTTACAACTTTTACATGTCCTTGGCGAGCAGCTAAAGTAAGTGCCGTTTGCCCATTGGCATCTTCTATTTCAAGATCAGATCCTCTTGAAACAAGCAAGTTGACAACATCAAGATTACCACTATAAGCAGCATTGGCCAATAAAGTTCTTCCGTTTGAATCACATTGATTAACAGATGCTCCGTTGTCTAGGAGAGTGCGTATAGAATCTTCTCTTTCCAAGGCCTGTCTTACAATGCAGCAAGTTCGGTCATCTTCACTGTCAACATGTGCACCGGCCTTGACCAACAACTGTAGCACCTCTTGTTCCTTTGGTATTACAGTA
This sequence comes from Eleutherodactylus coqui, assembly GCF_035609145.1. Taxonomy (NCBI): domain Eukaryota; kingdom Metazoa; phylum Chordata; class Amphibia; order Anura; family Eleutherodactylidae; genus Eleutherodactylus; species Eleutherodactylus coqui. Next base: position 144,409,618 of record NC_089843.1, on the reverse strand, counting down.
GACAAAGAGTCTTTAACGCAAGTTCCATTCCAGATCATCCATAATGCCAATTCTGAGTTGGTTAATTGCAAATTTGAATGTATGAGATGTAATCCAAACTCTTGAACCTCTACCGGTGCAAGTTCTTTCGCACGACATGTGTAACTCATCGCCAGCATCCGATGCCCCTCGGCTGCATTACATAAATATTTCTGAGTGCAGTGCTTTACATCAAGCAACCACTCTGCAAAACTATAATGGAAGAGGATTTTAGTGCTTCCAAACCCATCTACGAGGACTTTAGATAGAACGTCCAATTTCCGTTGAAAATCTTCCATGGTCAACGACATGTTTTTGGTCCAAACTGCATGGAATAGTTCAGTGGTCGTTAAAGGCCTACAAGCGGCCAGAATCACATTTAAAATAGGTTGGACCTTGGCAAACTGTTTCCTTACAAATAGCCGCTGACAGAGCCAGAGGTATAAGCCGTTTAAAGTTCCAGGGATGTCGCGAATTTCACGAAGCATAATGAAATTCTCTACGACGCCATCTAATACACGTTCCAGGTAAAGAAAGCACCCGCTGCTTTTTATGTGTAGTTGATTTAACATTTCTGCAGTTTCCTTAGTTAAGTGTTGCCTTAAAGCTTCTTCCTGGTCTAAACGATGCAGAATGTATTGCTGGACATCTTTAACTATGTAGGCCTTTCGGAGATCGTCGAGACTTATCTTCCGAAAACCTGTAATTAAAAAGAAAAAAACATCCTTAAGCTTAGGAAGACACTAAGCAATACATTTGTCTATAGCAATGCAATCTATAGATCTAGTTTTCTCTGGCAATGAGTTACTGAAGTGCGAACATTCTATTTGGATCTATTCTTAGATTAGTCAAGCTCAAGAAATATTTAAAGCCAATCCTGCTAAGGAAAAGTCGTTCCTGTTTCAACATTCCAGCATAATGCAAGACAATAAAGAGGCCACCTCTGCACTTCCTATCTTCAGTTTGGTTGGTTTTTAATTTTTTATGAATTTGTTTTACTTGCAGATTGTTCTTTTTAGTTGACCTCCACTACCCTAGCCTTCTAAACCACCTAATGAAAGAATAAAAGTTAAGGCGCACCTCGCTCAGACACCCAAAACAAACTTTCTCCTGAGCTCCTTCCTTTACATGCAACTAAGCATTGGAGAGAATACTGGATGCAATCTAGGATCAGGGAAGGACAACATTTATTTTTTTAATTAAGCACACACCACCATATCTTACAGGCTTCTAAAACACTTTGGGAATACACCCAAGCGCCTACAAACATTTTTCTATTTAACCATTAAAACGTTTTCACTTTTTTTTTTAATAATCTTTCCATGTAATTTATACTTTTTTCCCTAAAGAACAAATTGCAGTTATGAGCTCGCATATAGAGATACCATATATTCGCTGCATGGAAGGAGTCTACAGAAAAGTATTAACCTCCTTTGGACGTTTGTTGTCGCACAATAAAATGTTTCACTAATGGGAGAATTAAATGAGGTTTTCTTTTCCCTTTTGAGAATGATCAATGAATGATCAATTCTTTAGAATGTATGTGGAAACAAATGTCTACAAAAGGTAATCTTCATTAATTACAATTAAAGCACAAAACTATGTACCAACTATTTAACCCCACCGCTCCCAAATCAGTCTTTATTAGAGGTGCCTTTGGACAACCTTGCGTGTGGGACTAGATGTATACATGGGTTTCGCCCCAGGACTCCCTGGACTTGGTCAGTTCAGGACATTACAATGCGGGTTTTAAAAGGATTTTCAAAGTTGTAACGTAAATTCAGCTATACTTTGTTTTTCAGTACCTCAACAATTTCGAGATGTTCTGAGCGGTTTGGTAGATACAATTATATGCGGTCTAGACAATCCTCTGTGACCCTAACAGCCCGACTTCACACAGTTACATTTTATCCATACTGACACTTTACAGCAAACTAGAAGGATAGGAGAGATATTTGTGCTGATACAAACAATAATCTAATCCACTTAAAGCAAATGGAGATCTTGAAAACATCAAGCGTGATACTGAAAGTAGCAGTCTAGGTAGAAAATACATCTACACCGGCCCCTCCAGTTCTATTGCTTCCTGGAATAGGTTTTCCAGCAGGATTTGCCTGCACGACGCATCCCCCCACAGCAAGGTGCTTTTTGCAGACCACCAGACATCTTTTGGATAGGCATTATAAACTTTTGGAGCAATAAGGCCTCATGATCTGTTCTACACAATTTTAGATTCCCTCAGATGCCCATGACAAATTAAAGACAAACTAGTCGTTGACCACAGTCAAGTTTTGATAATATTTTCAGGAACTTGTTAAGATTGCCCTTTCTTATCAATCATTAAATGGGTATTCAGATCTTATTTTCCACCATATTTATGGGATATGCCATTAATGCCTGCTGGTTGAGATCCTCAGCGGTAAGGACCTGCACCCATCAGTGCCCATCAGCATTTCCCATTGATATTAATGGAAGGTTGGCCATGCACCGCTGTAGCTGTTGAAGTCTACACTGAAGAAAAAAGTGCAAATTTATGTTTAACGGAGATGCTGAATTTTTCTACATCTTCTATTTGCTTTTGTGTTGGGAACAAGCCTACAGCAAGGGCTGATACAATAGGTCATACATAAAACGGCATGCGTCTTGGACATTGAAGGCAGTGCTCGATGATGTGACTTCTTAACTACTGTGAATCTAACATTTTTTCAGTATGCCATATAAGCTGTAGACTTCTGGTTTGATGGCAGCTGGGGGCCCGAAGACAGCTGGAGGGCCGAAAACTGCAGATCATTGATATACACATACAGAGCCCTCCCATAAACAATAGTAGGAGGCTACTCCATGATGAGAAAAAGGTCACCCTATCTTTCATAGTCTTTGGTATTTCCAACACATTTTAAGTTTAAGTTCAAAACTATTGAGAAGGCCATATTAAAGCAGATAGGTGATTGTAAGGAGTAGAAAGGGAGAGGGGTGGAACAAACCCCATCTTCCCCATCCAAAAATGGTTTTTCTGTAAAATTGGCTATGGTCTACTACCAAGTTCTTGTGACAGCTAGTTCACAGGTGACGACAGTCCCACAATTACATTATGCAGTAATGTCAATGCAGGGTATGTATTGTACATTATGGGTGAAGGCAGACTACTAATCCTCTAGCAACAGAAATTGTGTTATTGCCTCAAGGCCGGCTGCACGCGACCAGATTTGAGTTGCAGAATCCGCAATAGTCACCCGCGCTGACGATTCACGGTATTCCGCATCCATTAACTAAAACAGAACATTCACATGTTCGCTCACAAGAGCAGACAGTGACTGCGATTTCCGCTTGCAGAAATTAAAATCGCAGCATGTTCTACTTTTGCTCGAATTCCTCATTGATTGCCTCCATGGAAGTCAATGGAAGCTGTCCGACCCACAGCCTATCTGGAATTTCAATTCTGGATTGGCTGTGAGTACTTACGTCATTGCCTAGTAACGGTGCTTGAAAACCAGTGACGTGTAAGAAAAAGAAAAATCTGTACTGCGCATGTCCGCCGGCGAGCTCCGGGTCCATCTGCAATACAGATTTTTGCAAGTACACGCGGACGCCAGCCCGGCACAGGGTCAGGTTCTGCTGCGGGCTCCCGCATGCGGAATCCGACCCATTTGTGTGCCGCCGGCCTTAAATGAAACAAACTGTATTAAAGGAGTTGTCTGAGTTATAGTTTATTTGTAAAACCTCTTCTGAATGCACTAAAACAAATAGCCACATACTCACCTCTTCCTGCTCCACCCTGCTGAGTTGCTCCAGTTGTCCCCTCTGATGTCACATTAACAGGTTGCCCCAGCCTGTTTACGGGAGTCACATGTGCTGCAGCCAATAAGAGCTCAGTGATTAACGGCTGAGCTCGGTTATTGGCTGTAGTGCCTGTGACATTCCATAAACCGGGCCGGACTGTAGCTATTAAACAAACACCGGAGCGGAGGACCGAGCACCAGCAGGATCGGGGAGAGAAGAGTATATCACTATGGGGCATTTTAGTGCATGCAGAAGGAGTTTTACCAATAAGCTAGAACTCCGACAACCTTTTCAAATGTATCCTTTGCTACACATTGCTACAATAGCTCTTTATTGTAGAACATAAAACCTAAATTTCGCAGATGTGCAACAAACAAAGAAGCCGCTTGTCGCGTACACGGCTCACAGGTCATGGTAAGCCGGTATTTACAGTGGCAGAAAGAACTGGAATTATTTACATTGTTCGGCCTGTATAATAGGCACATTGGTTGAGATAGATGCTTCTCTTCATGCAAAGACAAAAAAGTGGAGTTGCTATGTTTTTTTGGTCTCAGCAACCACATCAAGGACCTTAGATACAATTTTCTGTGTTGTGTAAGGTCAATGTATGCAGCAGAAAATCTGATGCTCGAATAAAAAAAAAAAAAAAAAGTGACCGCTACGGATTACAAGATTGGTCCCTCCATAGTATAGAAAAAAGGCTCGTCAGGTGCGAACCATGTCAGGCGTGATACTACTGTAGGGAGAAGCCACCTCTAAAAACCTCATGATTTTACATGGGAGGACACCACTGTCAAAGTCACCATTGAGCCTCGGCATCAGTAATACAATATTCAGAAGAGCTGTCCCACAATTAGTAGGGCATCTATCAGCTTCTGTGAGCCCCACAGGCTAAACTTATGGGGTCATAGCAGCGGAGACGCTGAAGCCGGCAATGTGAGTCTTCTACTAGTCTTCCCCGTTATTCCCTCGCTGTTAAAACCGCAGTTGCAATGCAACCCATGGATTAGATGGCACACACAATGGGAGAACCAGTCCTCTCAATCTATACATGCGCAAAGAAGTCCACAGGAAGCATTTAACAGCAGCTTTGCCCGCACACAATGGAAGAATGATGGAAAAGACTCGGATTCGGCATGTCAGCTTCTTCAAGTTCATAAATTTAGCTTATGGGGCTCATAGAAGCTAACAGGCTCCCATTAAAGAGGTACACCCGTCTTAGACATGACAGTCTGATAGATGTGGTTCCCAGTGGTGGGACTCGCATCTATCTCAACAAAAGAGGTTCTCCGATTCCTCCTTGATAGTGGCCAGCATCTGCTTCACTGCTTCCGGAACGCCACACAATGCAGAGATGGTAGCGATAACAAAAACAGCAGAGCTCAGCGTTATGCTATTTCCTGAGGAAGTACCCCGAGAAGTTTGGAAAGCTCGCTAGAACATGCGTTTTTTGGCCATTAAATGGTATCATATCTACAAGATGACTTGGTTTCTCTTGCTGAGAACAAATTCCATGACATGGTACCAAACCTTTTTTCCATCATGCCGTTTTCGTAACACTCATAGAAGTTATTTGACAGTGTTAAAGGGAACCAGTCACATTGAACATGCAGCTCATGTTTGGCCATAATCAGATGGTCGTATACCAGTTTTGCCCAAGAAACCCAGGCACAACTTGCGTTGGACAGCCCAGAACTCCACACATTGCACGTGCTATTCTCATCGATGCAAATAGACAGTAGGACGACACCATGATCATTTTCACGCAGACCATCAGCCCGTGAGAAAGATCAGCCATGTAAATAATGTCATGAGCTATTATGGGGCCATGTAATAGCATCAAAACGCCCAATACCTCCGCCAGCCACATAGAATCGGATATTGTAACAGCTACAATGCAGAGTAGTTACTGCAACGAAATTCCAAGTGTACCAACCAGAGAATGGTCCACATGTGTCTGCCCATACAAACGCGATAGCCACATATGTCAGCCAGTTGAATGTAGCCATAGTTTTCTGTACCAATCTACACAGTTTAAAAGGCCAGTACTGGAAAATACGTGCACATTCACACGGAGCGATTAGACGTGGTAAAAACCGCATTGCAAAAATGGTGTGCGTTTAAACACATTAGAAGAACTGTAAATGCGGAAAAAGCGCATGCTATTTTTCCAATGCTGTATTGTTATATTTTTTTTTTATTGTATCCATGCTGCACCATGTTCAGGCACCCAAATAAGTCGGCTAGAAAGGGTGTGATGAGTGTTGTATTTGTGGACAGCAGCAAAAGTACAGACTGTCTCCCGAATGCAGATCACTTGTTTAACCCCTTAGTGACCACGCTATAGTCCTTCCATACATCGCAGGTGTCAGCCAATCAGGACCGATAGCACGGCTGATCAGGACCGATAGCCCTTAAAATGCCACTGTCGAATCTGACAGCGGCATTTAAATCCCCTGAACTATCTTCGTGGGTCCTGCAAGATGTTCTGCGACCCCCCCCCCCCCCCCTCCGTGGTGAGATCGGGAGAGTCATGCGGGCGTCATAGCAGCTGGGGTCCTGTCATCCCTGTAGGGTGGCTTGATAGGCTGCCTGTCAGAATGCAGCATGATATAATGCTATGGCATTACATCATACTGCAGGAGCGATCAAAGCATTGCTGGTTGTGGTCCCCCAGGAGGACTAAAAGAAAGAGTAAAAATAAGAACAATTAAGTCTTATTATTTTAAAAAAATAAATAAATAAATAAAAAGTTAAAAAAAAAAACAACCTTTTGCCATATTTACAATAACAAAAATCTAAATAAAACAAAAATACATATTTGGTATCGCTGCGTCCGTAAAAGTCTGTTCTATCAAAGAAATGCATTATTTACCGCGCACGGTGAACGTTGTCCAAAAAACAATAAAAAATTATAATATAATATATATATATATATATAATATATACCACCAGAAATGCGCTTTTTTGGTCACACTAGGTAAAAATGGTGCAACTAGGCGATACATATATACCACATATCTGAAAAGAGCATTTCCACCCAAATGGTACAGATACAACAGAGTCAGAACTGCAGCCAAAGTTTGGCAACGGGAACTGCATAGAAGACAACCAGTAGTACAGAGCTGTATTGGTTGTCCCTGTTATTTAGCTTCTCAGACGGGAGACCCCCATGCTTCACACCGTATGTATGACAATTGTTATGTAATGGAAAATCACATTCATTCCCCCAAGCTTAAATTTCATGGTATGCAACATAATCTTCCATAGGATGAAACAGCTGCTCTCCGAAAGAAACTCCTTCCCAGCCCACGCTGAATCCACAAATGACATATGGCACGAGGCACACGCTACATAGGTTAATGAGTAAACCTCTCACAGACGGGGAGTGCATTCGAGCGCTTTAAACTCCACTTTCTTTATTTTCTGAAGAGAATGTCGCACCTGTCCTCAAAATAGCGGAGGTAAGCATTTTCCAAGACAAAACTGAGAAAACAGAGAAGACTTGCACCTGGCACAACACCTGCTGCCAAATGCTACCCTCACCGTTCCCCAGACAACAGTGGGAAATCCAGAATCGCCCACGTGAGTTACCGGTATGGCGTAGGCACTAAAAACCCATCTAGACCATCAGGTTGGATGACATTCCACAAAGTTATTTTTATAGAAGTTCCAAAATAAACACATTTGGAAAAAAAAAAAAAGGAAACGAGAATATGCTCACATGTTCATATACTCAGCACTAGGCACATACCCATTCTGATTGGTCCAGGTGTAGTTAACTAGTAATTGGCCCAAGGGTCCTATCACAAGTGTTCGTGGTCATCACTAGTACTTGTAATTTCCAATGCAAGTCCAAGTGCAGCCAAATAATAGCACTATTACACAAGTGTTAAAGGGGCGTTCCCAACTCAGCCAAACATGGCCGTAATGTACCACCGCTGTGTACAAGGTGGCCAAGAAGATGGAGACTGCCGAGCTACACAGCTTGTGTAATTACCCTTGATTTCTATTGGAGTTTCAGAAGCATCTTCGTAAAACCCACTGGACTATTTCGGTAATCCCAACTACCTTGAACAGCCAGGCAGGGGGGTGTTAGAGGCCCCAACTAGTGATAGGTGTAGGTCCTACAGGTACGACCAGCACCTGACTTTTATGGTATATCCTATAGCTGTATCAAAAGTCTGAGCAGATGGGACTAACCCTCCTCTAAAACTACATCCACATGTCGTGGCTTTGCCACTGTGGATGGGCATCGAAATCCACACTACAAGCTGCAAGTAACAAGTGGATTTTCGACACGGATTTCAGCGATCTATTTGAAAAGCTGAAATCAGTGGTGAAAATCTGCAGCATACGGCTGCCTGTCCGCGGGCGTTTTTGCATTGCGGCGATAATCCAGCCATGGGGAATGCAGTGCACGCTTTCCATAGCGTTGCTATAAAAAGTGCAGCCCCCCTTGTCCACGAGCGGAGAATCATAGAGATTCTCCCCTCGTGGCCGGCAAATCGTAGCATGCTGCGATTTGCCGCGATTCTCAGCGGTGAGCCTATCTGTCAGATCGGCTCACCACGGAGATCTGTCTGCTGGTTTCTGCTCCCGGGCCGGATCTCCGCCGCGGGATATCGCAATACCCGTGGACAGGCAGCCTTAATTAACATGTGGGATTTTAATTCCATTCCACAGGTTTTTCCACAGTGCGTGGAGATTTTGTGAAATTTTATCCACCATGGTGGTACTTCCACTATGTGTGACGCCATCCTAACGGCTCATGTGATAGTACCCGAAGGGTGAATGTTTATGAAACTTTGTAAGAACTGAAGGCTACTAGAAGAGGAGTTGCTTTAAAGCCCCATTTACGAGCAAAGATGATCACTCAAAAGACAGTTTTGAGCGATCATTTTGCATCACTACTAATAGGCATTAGTGCCTATTAGCTTCATTTGCATTTAAATGAGCCTCCCTTTGCTGTATGCAGATAACAGCGGGTGGTTTGTTATCTGCATACAGCTCCATTGTGCTCCCAGCAGCTGAGAACAATGTTATCAGCACTCCCGCGGGAGAATCACAGCGTGGTCTCTGCCATCAGCTGGCCGTCCGGTCGATGGTTTTTATGCTGAACTAAAAATCATCATGCAGCCGAAAAGCTAACGATTGTAGCATTTACACGCAACAATTATTGCCCAAAAGACATCGTTTGAACGAATTTTGAGCGATAATTGTGTGTAAATGGGCCTTAACCTTAGTGATGGCCAATACGCCTTTTTACTGACCTCACTAATGGGCATTTAACCTGCTTGTACATCTTTTTAAGGCGATGGCTTAGCTGACTACTGACAGCCAGGCTCTTGCTCTAACTGCCATATGTGGAGAAACCGCAGATCCTGGAAGTTTAACCCCTTACATGCCACAATCAATAGCAACTACAGCATTTAAGCAGATGACGGCAAGAGGGGGTTCCCTCTGTCACCCATCGGCATCCCGCAGTGTGATTGCAAGGTAACAATAGGTTGCCAAGGCGGGTGGAAGACTGATAAAGAACTCCATGTCTACCATGTAACTCTGCCTATTAGGCCACACCTCCAGCAGAATCCAATAGGCTGCTGTGATAGGCTTAGTAGAATGCAATACATAAGTAATGCAGTGTATTATCCTAGCGATCAAACTATCGCACCTTAAAGTCTTCGAGGGACTGAAAAATAGTGTAAAAAAAGTTCAATAAAGTTTGAGTTAAGATTTAAAAACGTCCAGTTTAACCCCTTAGTGACGGAGCTTTTTTGCTTTTTTCCATTTTTTTTTCCTACTCCCTTTTAAAAAATCGTAGCTCCTTAATTTATCCATCGACGTCGCTGTATGAGGGCTTGTTTTCTGCGGGATGAGTTGTATTTTTCAATGGCACTATTTATTGTACCATATAATTTACTGAAAAACTTTTAAAAAATTCTTAGCGGAGAGAAATGGAAAAAAAACGACATTCCACCATCTTTCGGTGCGTCCTGTTTCTACAGCACACAAATTGCAACGAAAACGATATTTTTATTCTATGGGTCGGTACGATTGCTACGATACCAAACTTGTATAGTATTTTTTTTTTGCTGTAGTACTTTTATTTTATTTTATTTTTTTAAGATGTTTAATTTTTTTCAATTCTTTTCTGCGGTCATCTTGTGCGCGCAATACCTTTTTTATTTTTTCGTCGACGTAGTTGAGCAAGGGCTCATTTTTTGCGGGATGTCCTGAAGTTTCCGATAGTATCAATTTGGAATACATACGACTTTTTGATCGCTTGTTATTGCGTTTTTTCTGGGAGACAGGGTAACTAAAAAAGTGTATTTCTGGTGTTCTTTATTTTTTTTTTTTTTTCAGACGGACGTTTACCGTGCAGGAAAAATAATGCACTACTTTGATAGATTGGACTTTTATGGACGCGGCGTGAGCAAATACATATTTTTATTTTATGATTTTGATTTTTTAATAGTGGATATGGCAAAAGGGGGGTGATTAAAACTTTTATAACTTTTTTTTTTAACAATTAAAAAAACTTTGATTATTTTTTTTACATTACTTTGAAGTCCCCCTGGGAGACTTTAACATGCGATGCTTTGATCGCTCCTGCAGTATGACGTAATGCTATAGCATTACGTCATACTGCTTTTTTACAGGCAGTCTTTCAAGCCACCCTGTGTGGATGGCTTGATAGGCAGTCTGCTAAGGCAGCCCTGGGGCCATTCATTAGGCCCCCGGCTGCCATGACACCTGCACGGCTCCCCCGATCTCACCGCGGAGGGGGCCGTGCGGGACTCTCGAACAGCGTTAGGGGGATTTAAATGCCGCTGTCATAATTGACAGTGGCATTTAAAGGGTTAATAGCCGCGATCGGCCGAACGGCCGAGCGCAGCTATTGCCCGCGGGTGTCAGCTGTAATAAACAGCTGACGTCCGCGCTGTATGGAGGGAGATAGCGCCGCTACCTCCCTCCATACACGTCCTGCAACAGCAGGACGTAGTTTTACGATAGGGCTGTCACTAAGGGGTTTAAAAAAAATATGCATTTTTTTCCCCACAAAAACACTTTTTCAATGGATATAAAATAAAATTTTTTAAAAAAGCACATTATAGGCAATAACAAGTTCCTAACGACTCAGACAACGAAAATATTTTATCGCACATGGTCAATGCCATAAAAACAATTTTAAAAACTAACCCCAGAATTGTCAAGTTTTCCTTTGTTCACCTCCCAAAACACAAAAAGTAATCCAAAAGTCACATGTACCTCAAAATGGTACCAATAAAAAAAATACAACTCATCTCGCGAAACAAGACATCACAGAGCTTCGTAACCGAAAAAATAGCAATGATATCAATCTTAAAATGTTGTGATGCAAATTCAATTGATTTTCTTTAAAAAAATGTGTTTTTATTGTACAAAAGTAGCAAAAATAAAGAAATCTACATAAACTTGGCATCGCAGTAATTGTTCTGATCCAGATAATGTAGTTATGTTATTTCTATCGAATGGTGAATGCAGTAAGAACAAAACCCGGGAAAAAAGGAGGAATTTCTGAGGGGATTCTTAGTCATCAATGAACAGACTGGCAGTAATACAGTAAATCGAAAAGTTGGGCTTGCAGCTGCAGCTAAAATCTTGTTATTTGTATAGGGACATCCTATTCCACAGCGCTTTCAAGTAATTTATTACCCACCACTAAGCTGGATACTCATTTTACCGACTTCTGAAGGATGGAAGGCTGAGTCAACCTTCAACCGGCTACCTGAACCATGCGGGGATTGAACCCGCAACTGCATTTCTGCTGCCTTAGCACTCTGCACCACACGGGGCTCTATACTTCTTTCGCCATAACAGGAAAGAATAAGCAGAAGCAAGAGGATATCGGATTAGTTCAGGGTGCTGAGCATAGCACTAGCATCACATTAGGAAGAGTCTATGGACTGAGCAGACATGGACAGAGAAAGTTGTGCAGGGGGATTCTGAAGGAATACCCAAAATGCACAGGTTAGACACTCCAGATAGTGTCGCTCTTTCCACCTTTTATGAAATATATCCAAAGTCCACCATGCTATAACATCTCGAAGATGTCCACTGGGTTCCAAACATGACCACTGACTGTCCTTCTATATCAGGAAACCTGCACTTCTGTTAGGATGGTCGCCAGTAAGCAATTCATTTTGCAAGTTGTTGTAGCACTGCTGTAATACAGTAAAACAGAAGTCGCTGCCTGCCAAGATTCATGTGACTGCATTGTCCAAGACCTTAGGCCGTGACTGCGTACCTGACAAATGACGCTGGTGGAACGAATCTAACATATGGCCACTTAACCTGCTTCTATCTAGAAACTATAAAGAAAACCGTGAAGGATTAGGAACATAACACCTTCCCAATGTGCAGGTGGGGGAAGAAAAAAACATGGAAAGATCAAGTTTAGATTTCTTTGGTTTGCTTTTTGATTTTCCCGTTACAGATATATATCACCTGGGACCCCCAGGGAAGTATATGTATCACCTATAGATAGGGAACCCCCCCCCCCCCCCCCTTTAACTAGCTCCAACAAACAGAAGCTTCAGCAGGAGTGGCAAACTTTTTGTTAGAAGAGTATGCCCAAACTTACGATATATTCCAAGGAACCAAGAAATTTGGGACTACATGGCAACAGTAGTTTTAGGTAAACTCCCACATAATTTTACAGAATTTTACTGTGACTTTATGCCCTCATGTAAGCTCAGCCGAAATACAAACCCAAAATGACAACATGACTGACAACAGTGAAGGCCACTGGACCATGGTAACGACAGGACGACGATCTTAAAAAGAAGAAGAAAAAAAAAAGTTTGCTACAAGATAAGGTGAATCATTCCAGGAGCTCGAAACAGCGATAAACACCAAATACCTTGTGGGGATCAAAGGGTGGAAGAATGTTAGCACAGTGGCTGTAGTCCAATGGACAGCAGAAGGGAAAGACCAGGTCAGAGCAGTTCAGCTCTAGATGTCACTTGGCAGCTCAAGCGCTGCACAACCTTCCCTCTTCACCATACTCCGGGTGTCACAGCCACTTAGAGACCGTGTGTGCTAGGGCTGTCGATTCTGTAGGCCAAACCTCCGACTCCCCAATTTTCTCCAGACTCCTTTATATATACTCATTTTTAAGTGATAAATGTACTGCATTAAAATGGTACCATCAGGCTTTTTATCACCATTCTGATCAAATAATCAGACTAAACCCTACATTCCAGTTCCGCGTTTATCAAGTCTTTTGATAAATAGGAGCTTAGAAGAATAGAACACATTTGTAGGTCATTTCAAAGCTTTCCTATGAAAGATAATATGCAACAAATTTAGCATTTAATTATACCATATTTGTAATGTATATTTTCTTGTATAAGCTGGAGTCTGTACATTTCTACCAACTCCACCAAAATGGAATTCCAACTTTACCGCCCTGTGTGCCAAGAAAACTCTACCGTGATCTACTTCAGACACATCTGACTTGGGTCCACCACTCTCAGTCTAGGATATATAGAATCAGACTGGTAGAGTTGGAAGGGACCTCCAGGTCATCGGGTCCAACGCCCTGCTCAGTGCAGGATTCACTAAATCATCCCAGACAGATGTCTGTCCAGCCTTTGTTTGAACACTGGACAAATGTTAACATATAGTCAAGTTAACAAATGCGTAGTGCAACAAGTCTGTAGCGAATTGTTTTCACAGTTGAATGCTGCATATATGCAAGTGCCGGATTACTGGGATCTTAATACTGATCTAAGGGTAAAGGATATTACCCTCACAATCCATGGGAAACCCCTGGATGTAAGGGGTTTTCACATGCCAACAGCCTGGCATCGCTGCAGGGCTGAAGAAATCCCCCACGGCAGAGGATCGCGATGTTCTCCCATATTTTTCAATGAGACCGGCGCTGCTGCTCCCGGGCCCCATTGAAAACAGTGCAGAGTGATCAGCCCTATTCTCATTTGTACAAGGACTAGAAGCAATGGGATGAAGCTGAAAGGGAGGAGACACAAATTAGATATTAGACAGTGAGGGTGATCAATGAGTGGAACAGGTTACCACGGGAGGTGGCGAGTTCTCCTTCAATGGAAGTGTTCAAACAGAGGCTGGACAAATATCTGTCTGGGATGATTTAGTGATCCTGCACGGAGCAGGGGGTTGGACCCGATGACCTTGGAGGTCCCTTCCAACTCTACCATTCTAGGATTCTATATTGAGACATTCACATATAGCAAATTTGTTGCAAAACTGCAAGAGGATTGTGCAGCTTCACATCAACTCCTGATATTGGCAAACCAAAAAAAAGAAAAACACCGATAGAAAGTAGCGACCAATAGGCTTTCTGGAAGTCCGCAGCAGGTCTTCTGGTCTGTACACTCTCCTTTCCGCCTCCTGCTGATCGATGGAGCACTCAGTGTGGAAAACAGATTCCATGTGGTTGCATCCAGACCAAATGGTTATGGGGGTCTGAGCATTCGCAACCCACCAATATAAACCACTGACAGTTTATTCTAAAGCCATAATGTAGATTGTATATACAGAGGGGAGGGGGAGAGATGACAAAGTGCATATATATAAAAATGCATTACTTAACACTTCCACTGAACTTTGGTGAAGACGATCGATATGAGAAGGGCGATTACACCTTTAAGAGTTATCTAATGCCAAGTTAACAGCTGTTCCTCATTACGGCAGAGCCTTTTGTCTGAGCTTTCTTGGAACAAGCGGGGCATTAATCATTAGGAGCACTCCACTTCAGCTAACCCTTTCCTCTTCATTTCTTGGAATTCTAAACAGCAGCTTATCCAATGTGAGAACCTGATCCGCTAACAATTAGCGACACTTCATTCAGAGCGCCCATCTTTCTTTGAAAAATATCCATTACTGCGAATCGGACTGTTGAGTAGACTAAACGCAATTAGGACCTGGACATCTAACCTGTGAATAACCATGGAAAGCAATTATCCTGCGGAGTCCCAATCTACAGGAGACGACAAGCCATTAGTCAAGCCGTTCTACCAAGACATCTAAATGGACAGGCTTCCTTCCTCGCTTTAGTCTCCAACCTAAAACAATCATTTGTAGCATCATTCACTAAAATTCTTGACTGCAAGGCATCACTTACACACAATAATCACAATTGTCTGCTTAAGACCGGTTTCATACGGGCGACAAAATAACACGGGATACCATCTCCCAAATATGAACCCCATTCATTTGAATGGGGTTATACACATGAGCGATGTTTTCCTGCATAGCACCACGATACGATGTGAGAAACATCGCAGAATGTTCTATCTTCCTGCGATATTGTCCATGGTAGTCAATGGGGCCGGCGGCAGCAGGCCTGGACCCAATGAGAGCAAAGGGAGAACTCAGCGATCCTCTGCCACTGCTGCAGAGGACCCCCCCTTCAGACGCGGCTGGGAAACCCCTTTAGATGCAAGAGGGATTCCCTGCAGGATGAAGGACTCCCCTGCCACTGTTGTCACAGAGGATTGCAGAGTTTTCCTATTGCTTTCAATGGGATGTAGGTATTCCCCACAGTGATGCAAAGCTGTGTTCACATGAAAATACCTCACATCCAAGGGCTTTCACATGGTGGAAAATGCGATAACGGGCTGTGATTCACGGCCCAATTTTGCCCTTGCCCGTGTGAAACCTAAGGCCCATTTACATGCAGCAATTCGCTCAAAATGCATTCAAACAAATTTCGATAATCGTTAAATGTAAATGTGAAGCAATAAAGCAATGTTGGTTCATTTGTCGTTTATCGACGCGTTTCAGCCTGCATAAAACCAGTCGTTCGTTAGTTTGTAGAGATGAGCGAACGTACTCGTAATGAGCACTTACGCACCCGAGTACCGCCATTTTCGAGTACTTCAGTACTCGCGCGTAAAGATGGGGGGGGGGCGGGGAGAGGCGCGGCGGTGAGGGGGTAGCAGCGGGGAACAGGGGGGAGCCCTCGCCCTCTCCTCTCCCCCCCACTCCCCGCTGCAACCCCCCGCGCCGCCACGGCGCCCCCCGAATTTTTTCGCCCGAGTACGGAAGTACTCGAAAATCGCGGTATTCGGGCGAAAAAGGGGCGGGGCCGAGCACGTTCGCTCATCTCTATTAGTTTGCTTTTCTCTTCATTTAAATGGCAATTGTTCAGTCTTTGAAAGACTGAACAACTTGAGTGGAGGGGTGGTTGTTTGCCTAGCAAAACACATGACTACTTGTTTAATCATGTGGCAGAAGACAATGAGTTATCTTAACACAAATTAAAACCCTGCTGGCCAGAGATGCCTCGCATAAACACACGGCCACCCGAGCAAACGCATACAGTGTTTGCCTTAGCTAATAAGGAAAAGGGAGAGATTTCAAAGGATTATCTGTACATTTAAATGCTCAGAATTTCTATGCAAAAAAGTTAATTCGTTCGGCCATTCGAACGATAATCGTTGTCTGTAAATGGGGCTTTACTGTCCACAACTATGATTCTGTGGCACTTCTGTACCTTTATTTGTACCTGATGCCAGTATTGTAATTGAAGACCCCCTGGTGTCCATGTAAACTGTGAGGAAATGGGTGGTCTCCACGTCATAATATGGAATATACAAGAACATGGAACGGATTAATCTAGGGACATTTTATGGAAACACAAAATAATATGGAATTTTAATGATTAAGTTATATGTTGGCTGGGCTGAACCTGAATGAGTTCAGGGGACAATAGTTGTCCAGTTCTCATAACCAGCATGTAACTAATTCGAATCTCCATGCTTACTTAAACCTTTTACATGCCAATATTCCCAAATGGGATCATTACTAATTTTTTTAGTAGCATAAATTTTAAAACACTTTTGTTAGAAAAAAAAATTAAAATTGATCCATAAAAAAGGTTAAAAGGGACCCCGTCAACAGTTTTTGGACATTATACTAATAAGAGTGCTATCTTAATGAAGTTTCAGGGATTACCATACTGATCTTTGTTGCAAAAAATTCAGCTAGCGGAGTCGGTCAGGCGCACCCTCCGCGCCACACGGCTGCATTTGTATATAGCACAGGAGCTTCAAAACATTGATTGCTCTTTACAACATTGATAAAGACTAGTGTGGTAACCAGTGCAGCTGCACTAATATAGCACTGTTATTCGTTTAATGTCCCAAAAACTGGTGACAGGGTCCCTTTAGGCCTAGTGCCCACGGCCGTGACGGCGCCCCCCCCCCCCCTCCCCCGGAGACCCCATACTCCCCTCCGGATCCGGCGCGCATGTGCAGTATGTCACATGACGCGCCCACAGCGTCACGTGACTGGGGCATCGGTGAGCAGGGAAGCGTTTTCCGGCCATCTTCCGCTGTGCTAGAGCGGAAGATAGCGTGACAGACAGCTTCCATTGACTGCAATGGAAGCCGTCCACGCGTATGCCTGTGACAAATAGAACATGCCGCGGGTGATTACAGGTTATTTCATGGCACCTTGAGCAATAGAACCTAATAGCTGCGGGACAGCGCCACGGATTTCCTATGCGTGATATGCGGCGGACATCCGCCCGTGGGAATTAGGCCTTTAAAGGCAAGCGGTTGCATTTCTAAAAAGGTGCCGGGGCTGCAGGCTGATTTCAGCATTTTATCACTTCTATCAATTGCTTCAGGGTTTTCGAAAATTTACATTTCATAGTGTGCAGGAATCCCATGCGGCTCATTAATATTCATTGCTCACCCCGCCCCTTGACACTTATTGACAGGTCTCTCCATTTGCACAGTAATACAGACAGATCTTTCAATCAGGGGCAGGAGAAGCAGTGAATATATGATTTAACAGGAACATTGGACTCAGCTCTGCAGGTTAAAAATTGCGTGACTGAAATACCTGTAGCCATTATGGACGCAGCAATACCAATTATTACTTCATTTTTTTAACATAAGAAAGCAATACTTCTGTATTGCAGTGTATCATGCACATCAACAAGACACAGAGCCTAATAGGAGTACAAAGACGGCAGACCTGCAGGCCAATGTTGGACCCCCGACTGTTATAAAAGCAACCAGGGGCCTAACAATGTCAGATGACGCTTTTACCATAGCTGCAGATGTGAAACACTTTGCAAAAAATGTCTGAATTGCACATGGCTACTCCCAAATGTAAACAGATGGGCAGCAGCACACTCCAAATAAACCACAAAGTGGGGGAGGCTTTACCAAAGGAAATGCAAGGACTTCAATAATTGTACATGGCAGCACGCCTGTCCACGGGCATTGCGGTATTCTGCGGATCTCCGCCGCCTAGGAGCAGGAACCTTCCTTAGGCTGGGTTCACACGGGTAGATTTGCCACGGAAATTCCGTGCAGAATTTCACTGCGGCAAATCCGCCTGCAGGCGTTAATCCTTTTATTAGCCAGCCATGTGGACAAGATTTGTCAAAAATCTCAGCCACACGGGGTGGCGAATCCGTCACCGCAAAGCCGCCGCAGATTCCTGAGACGCAGCATGTCTTTTTTTTTTCTACTGCGACCGCGCTCTCCTCTAGGGAAGACCCGGCTGCAGAAGAAAAGCATGCGGCGAAGTCACTCCAAAAGCCTCGGCTAAGTGCTGTGGGTTTTGAAGCTGCGCTTTCATGGCGGAAATCTTGCGCTTTTTTGCTGCGGCAAAACCGTGAGATTTCCGCCAAGAATATGTCCTGTGGGAGTCCAGCCTGCAGCCGCTCTCACACAGGGGTTAGCGGAATGGCGTGTTCGAAAAATGTTTTACTGCGATTTAGAGCGGCGTTTTTGAATACATTCTACAGCATTTTGTAATGCACCCCATCATTGTAATGGGTGATAGTGCTTAAAAACCCACAAAATAGCGCAGACAGCGTTTGAAAAATCGCAGCGTTAGAATCGCCACATTTGACCGGTAGTCTACGAAGTCCTATTGAAATCAAAGGAGGCGTTGTATAACGTTTAGCGCAGCCTTTCGAAGAGTGGCCCTTTACTTTAATAAGTTGGGTAGAGTGAGCCGGTGCTCGTTAGCTGGACTCCTCGCTGACCTGTAAAGGAAGGGTGCCAACAGCTCCATACTTCGATGGTGCAACCCCTTTACCTGGCTCTTGACTTCTACAAGGGGCGGTCTTGGTTTTTGTCTTATTTGATAGCATCTAGCAGGGCTACAGACCATCCAGGAAGTTTTCCCTACTGGTTCTGCCGTCTGCCCTTCTGGCTTACTATGCACATGTAAGCTTTAGGACGACTTGCATTCCCTCACATAATAGCACAGTGACCTTTGGCCACCAGAGAGCAGCCAGCAAAGCGCAGCCTCAGGCAATTTCATAAATAGCAAAGGGGTCTTTCACCGAACTCTGGGGCCGCTTTGTTAAACTTACATACTTAACATAGCTATGCAAAACCCATAAATTATCTTGTTCCTTGCAGGCTGGAACTTCAATAAAACAAGTGATTTTAAAAGCTATTATAGAAAGAAAAGGCTGACATGATTAAAAAAAATGGAAGGCCACAATAAAACATGTGAGCGCTTTACTGGAATTCATCTTAGAAGTAACTTTACCAGGCACATAAAAGTGGAGAGAGCCCCTTGCTATCGGGGGGTAAGGATAACCTACCTGGGTCATAAGAGTTTGTTCTTCTTACAACTAAGCACTAACATCTATTAAAGAACTGCACCCCGCTTGGGGGACATGGTCATCCTATATAAGCAACTAGGCACCAGTTATTTATGGGGAACTATGGAAGCCAGCAGCCCGCCAAAGAAGGATCCAACCTCTGCTTGTGTGACATTAGAAAACATGGCCACAGCTTTAAAGAAGTTGTACCAGGGTCATAAGTTACCCCCTTATCCACAGGATAGGAAAAACATGCTGATCGTTGGGGGGGGGGGGTCTCACTGCTGAGACCCCCACAATCTCAAGAATAGGGTCCTATGCCCCCCATTCTTCTCACTATGGTCTTACTGCACCCCCTGCAGTGAGGGGGCGACTGAGCACCGCTCCATTCACTTTCAATAGGACTGCACAGATAGTTGAGCAGCAAGCACTCCGATGGTTCCCTTAACCACTTTGTAATTAATAACGAGTTCCATTCTTTCCAATATCACTGCAGGGGAAGAAGTGACCCCACAGTGACAGACAGAGGCGGATACAAAACGCCCGTTCTTGAGATAGGCATGGGGGTTCAGAGCTGTGACTCCCACCAATCAGTAATGTATCCCCTATCCTGCGGATGAGTGTTAACTTGTGATCCTAGTACAACCACTTTAGACCCTCGGTGACCACCGATACACCTTTTCATTGCCTGTATCGGCGAGTTCTATGCATACATGGCGGCTGCTGGCTATTTGTTACAGCAGACACCCAGCGGCAGCAGCTCCAATCAGCCATGCGGCTGATCAGAGCTAGGAACCCTTTACATACCCTGAACGATATTTGGGGGTCCTGTACAGCCCCCGTGATTAGATCGAAGGGAGCAATGTGGGGGTCATGGCAGTCGGGCGCCTTTTGAAAGGCTCGTGGGGTGGCATGCCTGCCTGCCCGATATCAGTATGATGTAATGCTATGGCATTACATCATATTTCAGTAGCAATCAAAGCATCGCAAGTTGTTGTCCCCTCTGAGGACTCAAAAAAAATAAATAAAGTTTTACTAATTATTACAAAAAAGGAATAAAAGTAAAAAAAAAAAAAAAAGTCATTTTTAGAATACAAGAATCTAAATAATAAAACAAATACATTTGGCACCGCTGCGTCCATAAAAGTCTGATCTATCAAAGTAATGCATTATGAACGTTGTCAGGAACAAAAAAAACAAAAACAAAAAACGAACACCAGAAATGCGTTTTTTTTTTTGGTCAACCTGTCTCCAAGAAAAAAATGCAATGAAAAGCAATCACAACGTTGTATGTATTCCAAAATGGTACCAAACGCAAACTACAGGACGTCCCACAAAAAATGAGCCCTTGCACAACTATGGCGACGGAAAAATAAAAAAAGCTATTGCGCGCAGAAGAGGGCGGCAGAAAATAATTTTAAAAATTAAATATCTTTGAAAAAAAAAAAAGCAAGTAGTACAGCAGAAAAAAAAAAAAAAAAAAAGGAAACACGAAAAAAAACTAAGTTTGGTATTGTAGTAATCGTACTGACCCATAGAATAAAGTTATGTCATTTTTGTTGCAGTTGGTGCGCCGTAGAAATAAGGCGCAATGAAAGGTGGCAGAATTTCATTTTTTTTTTCCATTGCTCTCTGAATTTTTAAAACATTTTTCAGTACATTCTATGGTACAATAAATAGCACCATTGAAAAATACAACTGGTCCTGCAATACAGCGACGTCGATGGATAAATGAAGGACTTACAATTTTTTATTTAAGGAGGAGGGGGGGGGGGGGGGATGAAAATGGAAAAAAGTTGTCACTAAAGGGTTAAACAGGACCTGTCACCACCACTGGCATGGTCCATTAGTAAATACTTGCATTGTATATGAAATAATGGTTCTAGAACATCTTCTATTAGAACTCTGTGCCTTTCCTCTGTTATTCCTCCTGAATATCTATGAATTAATGGACAACTGGGCATTACCATTACCCTTGTCAACTGGGTGTGTCCCTATACTGTCAGCTCTGATTGGACACATCTCAACCACTAACACCTATTGGTCAATTTAGTCATACATTGCTAGGAAGAACAGAGGAGCAGAAAAGTGGCAAGACGAGAGGATCTAGAATGGTTCGATCACATTTAGGTCCTTCGACAACGGCATGACAACTTGACTACATACCTGTAAACATTTTAGTGACCGTCCTGCTCTGTTTGCGGGCTGAACATATAAGCAGTAGCCATGGTGGAAAGAAGTCATGATGTGTTGCTAAAAGATCAGCTATGGTTCCCGATAGTCCAGATGGTCGGTGTTCTCCTTCCGTTACATTGCATCCTTCATCCACTGAATCAACCACCAACAGAAGACTTTGTGGAGGAGCGCTCAAGGCCAGGAGAGGGAGAAGGATGCACCTGGAAGAAGGAGGAGGATTATTACAGGCCAGTCTCTGAGAAGCCACATGATTATTCTATTCTCTAAGAATTATAGTAGTAAATCAGCTCTGGTTAACTTAAGGCAGATCTCTGGTTGAGCGGGCTGCTTTACCTGGAGGCATCTTTTACATCTCCTTGAAGGGTCACCGCACTATTAAGGCCTGCTGCTCACAGGCGGATGTGCAGCAAATAGCGCCCATAACATGATAGGGGAAATAAATTCTTCCTGCACACTTGCGGAAATCCCAATTGAGGGGAAAAAAATGTTACATTTTTGCACAGATTCCGTGCAGACAGGTTCCATTGATGGAAGCTGTCCGATCCTCGGGGGCCTTTTACAACTGGCGCAGGACAGATAACTATTTGAAAAAAAAAAAATCCATACTGAGCATATCCGACCGCAAGCCGTGTGGACCATCCACAGTACAGATGAAAGGGAGTAACAGGTACGCACGGACGCCGTTGCTCCCAGAGCCGGATGCCGGGGTTTGACTCTGCCGTGTGCAGGAGGCCTTACTACATCACAGCTGCTGAGAGCGTTACCTTTATTTTACGCTTTTCAAAAACCTTACTGAAATAAAAGGAGGGTAAAAACAAACAAAAAAACCCACAAACCCACCTACTTCCGTTTTAATTCAGTTTCTCTGCTCCAAAAACGGAAGAAAACAAAATAAGGCCATAAAACCACCACACAGGTAAAATTCCTTAAAAGGGTCTGGTCCTATTGGAGCAAGAGACCCTCTATACGCTCCAATCCTCACGTTTCCCATATTCTATCAGCTTGCCCCAGACTGGAGGACGGGTAAGGGGGGCATTCAGCAAGCAGACGCTACATCACGTCCGTAGCCGCGCTAACATCTCTGCTTGCACGCTAAAAACATTGGCTCTTTCCAAAAGATGCAGAGCATTATATTCCCGCCAACATAAACGCAGTGGGACATCATCTTCTGGGTCACTGTTTCCACTTGAAGCTAGAAAAAGAGAAAGTCAGAAATCCTAGAGAGCGTAGGAGAGTTTCCACTGCAGTCAGCCAGTCTTATCAACTGCTTTCAGCTTTCCAAAGCCATTCCCAGGAAAGACAATCCTGCCTAGAAACTGCCTATAGCGTTAAATGCAGAGCGTAGATTCCGAAGTTTCCACCCGGGGACATAAGAATAGCAAACCTCCTGCAGAACTGTATACAAAAACTGTAAGCACAATGGTGGAGCTGAGCGTCTCAGAGCCATTCTTAATATACAGGTTACTATGGCCGAATCTGCATCAATACCAAACCACACTGCGAGCCGCACAAAGCGGAGACAACTGGCCGCCGGACTGAAAGGACCTTGTTTTCATGCCGAGCGTTTACAGCCTACAGGGACTGTAGACTGCCTCGTTTTTAGCACTTTTATTAATCCCAGGGACAATAATACCCAGTTTCCCTGAAAATAAGACAGTGTCTTATATTAACTTTTGCTCCAAAAGATTTCTCTTTTCTTAATGTATAGCTGCCTGGACACTATTTAAATTCAGTTTTTTTTAATTAACTGTTACAAGGGCTTAATTTTGGAGTAGGGCTTATAATTCAAGCATCCTGAAAAATCATTCTACATTCTCAAAAATTCTAAAAAAAATCGTGCTAGGGCTTATTTTAGAGGTAGATCCTATTTTCAGGGAAACAGGGTATGACCTTGAGAGACTGGCAGAAGTGACGTGGGACGAGTAATAACTTATAGTCATACTGGATAGACTCCCATTTAGACTTAGACTTTTTAATTGGCACAAACATAAGAAACTTCCCAGCCATCAATAGAAGACAACCCAAAAAGGCATCAGCTACAAGTCTGGCCCCCTGGTTGCCTTAACACATACACAGTAGATTAAAGGTAGTGGATAATGCTGATATCAGTGGGATCCTTTACCAATCGGAGGTCTGGGTTACCTTGTTCTAGAAATTGGTGGGAATGCCAGAAGCAATCCCTAAAGTGCTTGGTCAAGACTTGGACCAGGTTAAGCGGCATAACTAAAGACACATCAAGCTGCTCCAGGCAGGTTACGCCACCCAAGACGGACTCCTCCAAAAACACTACACCGAGCAAACGCTTCAAGACTAAATTTACAAATGCAACTTCTTAAAGGGGTTTTCCCATGACTTAAAATGGTCTCTCAACCACTCTGTCCTTCCTGGTTGCTGCTGACCAGGACATGTGACTGCTGCAGCCAATCACTAGCCACCTGCAGTAACCTTCAATAGCTAGTGATTGGCTACAGAAGTCACATGTCCCGGTGAACAGCAACCAGGAAGGACAGAGTGGTTGTGAAGCAACCCTTTCCAATCCAGTTTTCCTGTCACCCGCACCCTCCCTAGCTCTTATTTATTTTGGGTGGGAAAGCGTGTTGTGGATTCCTTGGAACTACTCAAGAGAAACACGAAAAAAGTGACCCGCCATGGTGATTATATTAGCAATTTTTTGAAATTTGAGTTAATATGTATATTATACATGTACAAGGCCAGCTGCACACGAACGGGTATGAATTGCAGAATCCGTGATCGTCTGTGCGGAAGAATATCTGCACCAATTCAAACCAATGGAGCATCACGAACGGACGGCGACTGTGATTCTCTGCTCGCGGAGGTAAAGGGGGGTTGGAATTTGCAACAAGCTCCATTTTTGTGCGGGGCCGCACGGACAGCTTGAATGCCGTCCGTTCCGCGGCCCTTCCACAATTGACATTGCGGAAAGGTTGCGGGACCGGCATCATCGCCTAGCGACGGTGCAGGAAAGATAACCATTTGAAAGAAGAAAAAAAATCTGTACTGCACATGCCCAACGGCTCGCCGTACAGAAGACAAGAAATGACAGGTACGCAGGGTTACTGGCCTGTCTCTGCTGCGGGATCCAACCGGCCTAATATACGTAGACAGAAGAGAAATCCAATGATGGACCCCTCTCCTGCATAGTGTTAGAAAGGTTGTCAGACCTCGCCCAATATGGGAGCTGTGCAGGGAGATATCAATTTGGGATGAGGTCCCACACTGGATTGGAAAAGGTTAATATTGGGAGGCTCTACAGCAGAGCTACAATTCTCAGGCCACCATAATGTGCCGTAAAATAAGATTTCTTTCTGACACGTCGATTATCGCCGGAATGAGCAAACGAGCGACGCTATTGCTAGCTGGTTCGCTCTCAAGCAGCCCGCTTATACCGGCAGATACATCGTTGGCTCGTTCAAACTAGAAAATCGCTCACTGAGAATGACTGAGGGATCGGCATTTAAACCGAATGATTAGCGAACGAACCAATGAGGATTTTTATGCTGCAGAAAACGGACGAATGAAAAGTTAACGATAATTAAGTGCTCGTCGTTGGCTCGCATTCAAGCCGGGTTTAACCCCTTGAGTGGCACGCCCGGAAAAGTTCCGTGACGAGCTCCACTGCTCATATCAACATAGCCCGGAAGATTTCCGGGCTATGTATCACTATGGGAGCTGCAGAGCACAATGCCACAAGCTGTGACAGTGTGCTCTGCCTGCACAGTCCCACAGAGAACAAAGTAAGGGCTTTGAAAAACCAGCAGAAGATATTGCCGACATGTCAGCAATGTCCTGCTTTGTTTACAGGTTGCCATAGAGACCATCGGCTTGTCAGAAGCAAGCCGATGGTCTCTGTGGCAGGGAGAGCTGGTTGTTAGCTGTCAGAGGACAGCTAGGTACCTGCTCTTACAGCAGAGATCAGAGAAAACCTCCGATCTCTGCTGTGTTAACCCTTTACATGCTGCAGTCTATGTGACTGCAGCATGTAAAGGGCTGTCACTGCAGCATGTAAAGGGCCGTCACCATCGGACCCCCGGAATGTGATCAGGGGTCCTGATGGGTCCCTGTGGAAGTCCCCTAAAGGGACAAAAAAAAATAAAACATTTTTAAAAAATTTAAATTAAAAAAAAGTAAAAAAATTATTAAAAAAAATAAAAAAAACACTTGTCTCCCTTTACTTTGTAAAAAATCAAAAATAAAATCACACATGTGGTATCCATGTGCGTCGTAATGACCCAGAGAAGGAAGTTAATACATTATTTAACCCCTTAATGACATGGCCCCTTTTTTCTTTTTTCCCCATTTCTTTTTTTCCTCCCCCCTGTTTAAAAAATCACAACTTGTCCCGCAAAAAACAAGCCCTTATATGGCCATGTCAATGGAAAAATGAAAAAGTTATGGCTCTTGAGACGCAACTGCAAAACTAGTTGAAATTCAATGATTAGACCATTTTAAAAAACCTGCCCTGGTGGGCACGACAGGGTGGTAGGAAATCCGCCACTCAAGGGGTTAAGACACAATGGTTATTCAAAAAAATCTTTTCAGCGATAATCGTTGTTTGCTTTTCTTACAGCGCAAGGTGATCACTCAAACGTTGATTACCTTAGGCTCCGAGCGGGGGATGCAGAAGACAAGCGGGGCCGCTTGTCTTGTGCATCCAGCTGTTCTCTGCATGGAGCGCCCGGCTGTTATACAGTTGAGCGGTCTGAGTGCGGGATGAAGAACACAGCTGGAGTGCTGTGTTCTTCATACCCCCCATGTGTTGAGGGAGTGGGATACAGCTGAAACAATAGTATCAGCTGTATCCCGCTGTGAATTCCTGATAACTAATCTTTCAGCATGCTGAAAGATCAGCGATCAACGGCAGCTTAATGAAAACTGCACGATGTCAGCGCAGTTACACACAACGATTATCGCTCAAAAGACAGCTTTGAGTGATTTTTGAACGAAAATCGTTGCGTCTAAAAGGGCCTTTAGTCTGAACGATCATCACTCACTTTCACTCGTTTGAACGATTTTCTGAATGATCGTTCCGTCTAAAAGGTCCTCACTACATGCTAAATCAATGAAATGCATCCAATTGTTTACGGGGCTCAGAAGACAACTCCTATATGTAAACAGCCCGGCAGAGGGTTTATGTTGGGCACGAGCCAAGTGGCAGATCCTGTTCCTGTCTCTTCGCCAGGCATGCCCTATTTCTGATGTAAGCGATACCTTCCACATTTTAAATAGCATAGATGACAATAAGACATCGCTGCTTGTATCCTGGCCTTGCTACAACATGCCTGCTGCACTGCAATTAAATGGTATTAAGTGATCTTTAGTACTTTCCCCAAGTGGAGTTAACGATAACTGCATAATACACAAGTGTGAACTTTTTTCATAGCTTATGAAAAAAAGGATATACATTTTCCAAAAAGGCTACATGTGAAGGATTCCTAAAGCAGCGCAGAAATACATAAATAACCACTCAATCTGTACAATTTGTCACGAGCAGAGTAGGATCTGTCAACAGCCGGCAGCAACAGATAGATGTTTGCTGCAAGACAGTTTAGTGTCTGTACTAATCTTCCAGCCAGTCCTCAGGGGGGCACAGGGGCACCTCCAGGGTTACTCGCAGCGATTCTTCTATATATCGATTACTTTTCTGATCCTTGAAGGAGAGAAAAAAATGCCAGGAAGTGCTTTACAGCCCAGCCAGTGACCATGGGGTTATACCGTTATATTAGGGATGGACCAAGAGTGGGCGTGGGCCCCTTCAGCAACCAACGTTCATGCCCCCTTTGTACCAACGTAGGGGTCTTAGAATCTAGACCACCACAAGTAACGTTCACAGTGCAGAAGCTGTATAAAATGAGGGGTACATTTTTAAAAAATTGTTTACACCAGTTTCTACTATTAAAAAAAAAAAAAAAAAAAAAGTCACAAAACTTTTGCGCAATGGGGTATTTGTGGAAAAATTGGCAACTTTTGCATTTTGCTGCACATTTTGTTGCGGATCTTGCAGTAGATTTCACCCTTCCAACTGAATTCATATCACTTTCGAGAAACTTGCGCAAGATTTGTGCATTGTGAAACGCACAAATATGAACCACATTCTTTTGAATATAGTCCTATACATGACTGATGTCTTCCCGCAGTGCGAAGAAAAAAAACAACAAAAAACTGCCCCGCATCCACGGGTAAATCAGATGTTCACGAGCATGAAATCGTGCGGCGTTTCACAGCCTGATACTGTGTGCGCCCATGTGTAGGTAGCCTAAGGCCTCCCTCAACACAAACGCTTTTTTCCATGATTACTGCGGAGTTTTCAGTGCCACGGTAATCACGGTATACCGCTCCCATTGTTATCAATGGAGCCTCTCAGGCAGGCCCTTGATTTTTAAGCAGAGTCTGCTTTATTTTTAGACGTTTAGCGCACCTCATCAATGATGAGTGCTAAAAGCCTGTGGTTGGGCGCAGCATCGTTGCGGGTCGAAAATAAAAGTAAACCGCAGTGCTTTGCCGAACGCCTGTGTGAGGGAGTGTTGGCATGTAATTTGCAGGGTTTTCAGCACAACTGAAAATGCAGGCAAGGAAGCAGGAGAAAAAAAAAAAAAACACAATACCTAGCTGGCGCTGTCCGGGTCCCTGCAGCTGCTCTCCGGAGCTCTGGTCAGGTTTCCGGGCACTTGTCAGCGCCGACAGAGCATATCTTGCTGGTAATGGGGTTTGAAAACCCCGCCTCTAGCAAGAGACTGCTCTGATTGCCTGAGCCAGCGCTTGATGCAGAGCCAGCGCTGGAGAACCAATCAGAGCAATCTATTGCTGGAGGCGGGGATTTCAATTTCTGTTACCACTAAGAGATACTTTGTCGGTGCTGACAAGTGCCCGGAAGCCTGCCCAGAGCTCCAGAGAGCAGTGGTAGGGACCCGGACGGCGCCAGCTAGGCGTGCATTTCTTTTTTTTTTTTTTTCCAACTAGTGTAGCTAGGGCTGATCTTTCTAGATTAGTTGCTGTAGACAAAGTGTTTTATACAGTATTAGAAATCTCCCTCACAGTCGTTATGTAAGCTATGGATGTAGCGATCGGTAACCTGACTGGCACATCAGATTACTCTTAAATGATAGCAACTTCTTAAAATGTCAAGTTTGCTGCATCTGTATATCCAGACCCAAGTGGCAAAACACATTTCTTGAGGGCCGTGCAATCTAAGCAATAAGTGCAAACTCAAATCACTCAAATCCCCTGCAAACTATCTTCAGGTAATCACAAATCAGATCCCCTGCTGTGCAAAAGTAATCCGCTCCCTTTAAAGTTTATAAGTGACACATTTGTTCCAGCCAGGGTTTTTATTCCAGACAGATAGGCTCTTAAAGGATCTCAAACTCACAGTTTAAAATAGTTTGCAGAAGGTTTTAAAAATAGAATTAAAAAAAAACACTGGTTGCAGAAGTATTCAGCACCTTCAGAGTAGTGAGCCACTGTTTGCTCTATGGAGGTAAGGTTCTAGCAGGTTTGCACTTGGAGGGATTTCCCCACAATCTTCTAGGTCACGCAGGCCAGTTGACTAGATTGGCTCCATATCTGGACTAAGGGCACTTTTACACAAGCCAATTACTTTTGTTCTACAGTGCGTTCACACGCTGCTGATTTCTGGCAGATCAGCGGAAGATGAACGCATCCACACATAGGCAAGGATCTCTGGTAAGGGGACCAACGGGTACTAGTGGCTGTACATCTCCCCCTTCACAGGAGGAGGGGGGAGGACAGCCGCCCGCACTAACAGCAGATTGGTGGGGTGTGGGAGCAGCAGTAGTTCCCTCCAGCGCTCTTCCCCCTTCCCCCTCCCCCCCCCCCCCCCCTGCTATGGATAGGACAGTTGTGTGAAAAGGAATGCACATCGGCTCCACAGCAGGACAGGAGAGCCACCCATACCAACAGCTGACTGATGGAGGCGGGGGAGCAGCAGCAGTTCTCGCCAGCGCTCACCAATCAGCTGTAGGTACGGGCGGTTCTTCTCCCTTCCTTATAACACAGCTGACGGCTCCATAGCAGGGGGAGGAGAGCTGCCGTAGGTCCAGCTGATTGGTGCCTAGTTTTGCATAAGTGTATACACCATACCTCACCATAATGAGACGTGCCATGCAGGGTTCCTGAAAAGTTGTGATAACTAATGGAATCATTACAGTGTCACTCAGCTCTTTCAGGATCCTAAATGCCAGCTGCAGAGTTATGCGAGCATTTATACAATGTACCTCACTAAAACTAGTCAAACATGGCATTCAGGGCTCCTGGAAAGCTGTGTGACAAGATCACCATTACATTTACACTCAGCTGTCCCAGGATCTTGAATGGAAGGTTGACCTAGTCGTATATACAGATTAATTTTTTTTTCCCGCCAGACTGGCCCTTTAGGATGATCCAATGATCAAGCAAGTACTCATGCCTAATAATTAGGCTTTAAGACATTGCTATTGTATTGAAATGGGGTGGGGCCAATTCCTCTCCTTCCTGTGAGGTTACATACATTGCCAGCAGTCTTCTTCCTGCCAGCCAATGCACCTTATGCCACAGCTCACAAGCCAGCAGAGGGAGTGCCGATCTACTTCAGAGACTGTTCCTGCGAGCTGTCTTGGCAATAGATCAGAATTCCTTCCTAGGCAGTGACCGCTACGTCACAGGGGCGAGATCTTCACTGACCCGGCCGGAAGAGAATGCGAGGAATGCAGCCTTCATAACAAGCCAGACGGCGTGCGGTGAGCTGACCCCGGGGCCACTGCAGAAGCTCAGCCAGGAGAAAATATGGTAAGGAGACTGACGGTGAAGAAATTGAGTATAGAATTATTATTATTTTTTTAATGACAAAACCCCTTTGAAGGATGGGTCATCAATATGTGATCACCTGGGGGCGGCCACTTGGGATCCCCACTGATCGTCCAGTCCTTTGTCAATGCAGTGTGGTGGGCATGTGGTTCACCGCTATTACACTTCTGGATCCTCCCCGAGATCAGGGCCAGAAGTGTAATAGGAGGCATCGCTTCAATTGATTTCAATCAATTACAATTTCAGTGGCCATTGATGAGAACATCCCAACTGCCGCACTGACAGTGTGCCGGACGATCAGCTGGGATCCCGAGCGTCAGACTCGCGTTGATCAACTATTGATGATCTATCCTGGATAGATCCATAGTTAACGTCTAGAGATGAGCGAGCATACTCGCTAAGGGCAATAACTCGATTGAGCATTGCCCTTAGAGAGTACCTGCCCGCTCGGAAGAAAAGATTCGGCTGCCGGCGGCGGGCGGGGAGGAACGGAGGGGAGATCTCTCCCCCCCCCCAGCACCCCCCCACCCCCCGCAACGCACCGCTCACCCGCGCGGGCACCCGAATCTTTTCTTCCGAGCGGGCAGGTACTCGCTAAGGACAATGCTCGCTCGAGTAATTGTCCTTAGCGAGTATGCTCGCTCATCTCTATTAATGTCCCAGGATACTCCTTTTAAGAGGTGCTGTCCGTAGACTCAGACCATTTTCACATAAGCCGTCTTTTGCTTCATATTTCACGCGCAAAATACGTAGTGCTGAACCTCCATGTATTTCAATAGGGCCTCTCACATTAGTGTTCTTGCTCCTCATATTTTGTGTGCGCAAAAAAAAAATCACACGCAGCGTGTCCTATTTTCAGCGTTTTAGTGCTTATTTTATTTGAAATGTATGGAGTGTAAAAAAAAAAAAAAAAAAATTATACGTTTTACTGCATTTATTTTAATGCAGGTTGCTGTGCCACTGGGAGAGGAATAAAAAGCTGTGAAATCAATAGGTGCATGCCTGCGTTTCCTATGCGCAAAAGTAGGCAGTAAAGATGCCAACGTGCATAAAAACGCAGCGTTTTTACATCCGCTCGTGTGAGTGGCTTCAGTCACAGCACATAATTACAACTATTCTACACGGACGTGAAGCTGGCTTCAGAGTACATTGGTTTACAATAAATACCAAGTGGCATATGCATTTCACAAACGCAACGACTTTTTAATTGGCTTTGAACAACTGAATACTTTTGCGAGATGCTATAAAACAGCGCGCTCACACGTGGCGATTTGCTGCTGATTTTCCATAGCAAATTTACTGCAAATGGCGCACGTGGAATATTCTGCTGTGGGAAGAAAAAAAATAAAATAAAAACACAGCAGTAAATCCGTGGTGTGCGAACGCACCCTCAGGACAGGGGCCGCTATGGCTTGCTGTAACAGTCAGTCTCTCTCCTTTATCATATAAGCTCCGTAAAACACACAATTCTGCTGCCATCACTACACTACATCAGTACGGTGAAGCATGCAAATCTGTAAATAGCCTTCTATTTCCATCCCATACATATACACATGCGGCACTGCAGGGGGCATTACTCTGCAGGAGCCCCGCTGTAGTTGTAATTGGCGCTGTCAGCATGTAATCCCTCTCTGACTGTACTATATAATTTATGGCATCAGACTGAGTTTTACATATTTTTTTTTTATATACCAATGATAAAAGTTACAATCACATTTCAAAGTCACTCACACCGCTGAAGGACTGAGTGAAGTTGTAAGAGATTGTCGCAGTCCGTTCCATTCCATTGGGTGTCCGTTTTCTGACAGCAAGCCAAGAGCCTAGAGCTAACGAATGGTTGGCAGAACTACATTCAAATTACTGCGTTTTGGGGGACGACTACCGTGCCCGGGTGTGTGCAGCAAAGATCAAGCGGCACCTGTCAGAGGCTTATTCTCAAACTTGGGCCGTAAAAGTCCTTCTGCACAATGAAAGTACTAGTAACCAACACTAGTTCTTAAAATAAAAAATTCTGAAATATCTGCCCCCTCCCTACTTCCAATAAGTACATGTTGGCATCTAGAACTTCAGACCGTCATTCAGACTCTGCTGACTATAATGGGATTCTTCCCTGGCTTCCGTTGACATTTTGCCAGATAAAATAGGGCAGCACGCTGTGCCACGTCATGCCAGATCTGTGCCGGAGACTCCAACTATGAAACCGACCTAACCTTTATGCCACCATCTGGCATTTTGTACATAAGTGACCATTAGAGCAGACCTTTCCTGGTCCAAGGACCACATTCCAGATTGTACTACCGGGCTGTTTTGCACCTGAAGGCCTTATTTCACAGGAGAGTATATCAGCCACCGTTTTCACGGCCGGCCGATATACACTACCATCTGATGCATTGGATTCCAATGCATCACATCACACAGACGTATTCCTGCGGTGTAAAAGATCTTCCTGTCCTGACTACAGCCACTGCCATAGACTCCTATGGGAGCCTATGACAGCAGCCAGAGAAAGGAGGTGGGAGGGAGTTTAGCAGCGTGACTGTTAAATTCTCTCCCCCTTCTCTCCGGCTGTTTACAATTGGAGGAGGCGAAGCTAAGCTCAGTACCGTCCCACCCCCTACCATTGCTGGCTGAGGACAAGGGGCGGGAGTTTAGCTCTGCCCCTTCCATTGCAAACAGCCGGAGGGGAGGAGAGGTGGTGAGCCGGCAAGGGGGAGGGAAGGGGAAGACGGCTTAGCAGAGCTAAGCAGTCTCCCAGCCAAACAGCATATACGCAGAGCCCGTACATCACATGGTAGCGTATATCGGCCGGCCGTGAAAACACCGGCCAATGTACGCTCGCGTGAAGAAGCCTTAAGGACCAGATACTTTTTAGGGATTTTACTGATGTGGTGGCTTT
The DNA here is from genome assembly GCF_035609145.1 of Eleutherodactylus coqui. Lineage (NCBI taxonomy): Eukaryota > Metazoa > Chordata > Amphibia > Anura > Eleutherodactylidae > Eleutherodactylus > Eleutherodactylus coqui. The sequence goes on along the minus strand of NC_089843.1, from coordinate 144,376,304 downwards.
ACTGCCCAATTTTTTTCCATCAGCTAACAAAGTTATTTTTGCTGCGTTTTCTTCTATGACATATAGGGCGATTTTTTTAAATATCTTTTTCACTGACTTTTTTCCCGTTTTTCTTAGTTTTATTAGAGGTAATCCAGTAAAAAAAAAAAAAAAAAAAAAAGATTTTTTTAAACAGTTCTAGTCATTTTTTTAATTAGCACATTTACGCTAAAATAAAGTGTGGAAATGGGTTACTCATTTTTTTTCGGGCATTTTGATATATAATATGTATGTTTATGATTTACATGGCGAATATGGCAAAGGTTTTGGTTGGCGTTGGGTTATTTTCTCTAATGTATATATTTTTATTTTATTCTGTAATTTTGTTTTACTTATTTATGTAATTATTTTTGTTTTTTACTATCCATGTCCCCCTGACTTCATATAATACCTCTGGGGGGGCATTCACATAAGTTTTTTGTTTTTTTTTTTACATTTTTTCACTGTAGCTGGGGCATCTATAGGAGCTTCAGTTATATGGAAAATCATCCCCCTGTAATGACAGTAGTCACTAAGAGAGCTGATCAGGGTCTGCTAGGACCCTGTAGCTCTGCTGTAACAGGGGAACCCGATGGTCAGGTGACCACCAGCTTGCCTTGTGAAGAAACACTTCCACTCTTTAGTACATAGCGCTCATTGAGCGCTGTGTACTAAAGAAAGGAGGGGGCGGAAGGGGTTAAAAAACACTTCCTCCTCCTCCTCCTCCTCCGCGTTATGAGCTTTGACTAACAGTTAGGCTGCCTGTCCACGTGCGATTGTTCATTTCGTTACTCACGGCGATAATCCGTTGCTATGGAAAGCACAGCCCCACTGTCCACGAGCGGAGAACCATAGCGATTCTCCGCTTGCGGATTCAAATCGCGGCATGCCGTGATTTTCCACGATTCTCCACGGTGTGCCCATCTGTTAGATAGGCTCACCGCAGAGACCTGACAGGTCTCCCCCCTCGTCCCCCGCAGCGGAATATCGCTGGTGATATTCCGCAACGGCTGTGGACAGGGGGCCCTAACTGTATTATTGTATCTTGTCACCACCGTAAGCTAGGTGTTTGACAGGGCTTGCATGGATGAACGCCCCTGTCACACCCCTAGCTCCCGATTGGCATATTTCAGGTTCTGGAAGTTGCTACCACCGTCGGTATACATTTTACCGTGCTCTGGAGGGTTAGGGATACTAGTATTCCAGTTAAACTTATAATATTTGCTGTAAATGCTTCCATGATACAGCTGTAAGATGGAAATATTAAGGCTGGGTTCACACAGGGCGGATTCCTGTCGGAAATTTCACGGTTTGGCCGCAGCAAAAACCGCGAGATTTCCGCCGGGGGAGGGTTTGAAGCGGCCCGGCTGCTTGCTCTTCTATTGCGGCCGGCACTCCCATAGAGAAGAGCGCGGCCGCGACGAAAATAAACAACAACAAAAAATGTAAATAGACATGCTGCATCTTCTGAAACTGCGGCTGCGGCGGCCGCAGCCGCGGTTTCAGCCGGATGTACCGCAGCGGATTGGCCGCTCCGTGTGGACGAGGTTTCTGAGAAATCTCGTCCACATGGCTGGCTAATCCCGAGATTAGCGGCCGCGGGCAGATTTGCCGCGGCCAAATGCCACGTGGCAATGCTGCGGCAAATCCGCCCTGTGTGAACCCAGCCTTACACTTTATAGTCTAAGCCTAACTGAAATACTAATCCCTAACCCTCCAGGGCACAGTAAAATGTATACCGACGCTGTGCTCCCCCATGGTGTCGCGCAGATAATGATGTGGCAGGGTGGCCAGCGGCCCGCAAATACTGTCACTGCTGACATGCGCTGAAGGCAGAGGAGGCAGGGGAGCGGAGTAGTTGGCAGCAGGCGCATCCCCTCTAACTGCGGAGCAAGGGAGAGTTCCGGCGGCAGCGTTCATTCACCGCTAGCCAGCAGCGCAGCACAACGCAGATGGCCAGGGTGATGGAGGAGCGGTAAGCAGCACTGCACATTGCCCGGGGAGACAAAAGAGCAGCAGGGGTGGGGGTGGGAAGGGAGTCCAGCGCAGCACATCAGCGATGCCCGGCCCCATGGACCAGGACAGCACATCGGCAGAAAGGGGCAAGTGTGAGCTGCAGAGCAGTGGGGTCAAGATCACTACATTGTTAGGACCTCCCAAGACCTTAAAAATGTTAACCAATCGGGAGCTAGGGGTGTGACAGGGGCGTTCCTCCATGGAAGCCCTGTCAAACCCCTAGTTTCCTGGTGGTGACAAGATACAATAATACCGGCCCTAACAACCCGACCTGCTTCTGATTAATTGCAGAGGCTTTAGGCTGGGTTCACACTGGGCGTATTCCCGCCAGAAATGCCGCGGCTTGGCCGCAGCAAAAACCGCGAGATTTCCGCCGGGAGAAGCGCCGCGGAAAAACCCGCGGCGGCTTTGAAGCGGCCCGGGCCGCTTGCTTTTCCGTTGCGGCCGGCGCTTTTATAGAGGAGACCGCAGCTGCGACGGAAGTAAACAATAACTAGACATGCTGCATCTTTTGAAACCGCGGCTGCGGCGGCCGCAGCTTCAGCCGGACATACCGCAGCGGATTGGCCGTCCCGTGTGGACGAGATTTCTGAGAAATCTCGTCCATATGGCAGGCTAATCCCGAGATTAGTGGCCGCGGGCGAATTTGCCGCGGCAAATCCGCCCTGTGTGAAGCCAGGCTTATACTTGCGCCGTATTTTTACTATAGTCTGGAATTAAAACCTAGGACTGGGTTATTGTGGAAAAACCTAGAAAAAAAAAAAAAGAAGAATTTTGTAATCGTACCGACCCACAGAAAAAAATGTATTAGTGTGATTTATGCTGCATGATTAATGCTGTAAAAGAAAAAAAAATGGCAGAATTTGTGTTTTGTCTCGCTATCAAAAAATAAATAAATAAAAAATTTAAAAAAAATACAAAAAAAAAAAACAATCAAAGTTTTACAATATAGTCTTATGCACCCAAAAATGGCAGCAATAAGAACTACAGTTCGCCACACAAAAAAAACAATACGGCCGTGTCGACGGAATAAGTAGTACAGATGGAAATCTCCCAAAAATCGTTGCACCCCTATGCCTAAAATAGGCAGTGTTCCCCACAAACTACTTCATACAACATTCAGACATGTTGTAGGATCAGCGCTAACTAGTGGTGTGCCAGCACAGTAGCCCCCTGCTACACCCCCCTCATTATTAACTCTTTCCAATCCAGTTTATATTCTGGTTTTCCTAGGGGGCTTACTCTTTCTGTTGTCATACAACGGCGCTATATGCTGGCTAAAGCCAGTACTGCATGAAGTGACACATTGGATTGGCTCTGACAGCAGAGAGGCTGGCAATATGCAGTAAGTGAACCCCGACGGATGTCTTCCAACATCGGAGCTGTACAGCTTTAAATCATAATGTCTTTAGAGGTCAGAGTGGATTGGAAAGGGTTAAGGGTTATTTAGGATAGTGCCTGGCTCTTCACGTGAAGATTACATTGGCATCCCGTACCCTAGAAAACCCCATTACTGGGCATAGAAACTGCGAGAATGTACAGTGAAGAAAGTTCTAAACTAGAAGTAGAAATGAATTCTCCTTGTCCCAAATGTGATTGTTACTCCAGTGAGTCAGCAGAGCTTCACTAATTAACGCCTCCTTTATCTGCTCTCTGCCAGGTGCCCGTTCCAGGACTGTATGAAGGCACTGCCATACTTCTGTTTTACGGCTCCCACGGCTCTGGCAGTAATGCTTTTGTTAGATGGTATTTGTTTATAAGCAGTAGAGCACTTGTGATCCCAAACATCTGAGGAGCTGCTCAGTTTCTCAAAACAATCAGTCTATACAGTCCCTGTTCAGACAATGTATTCTGCTGTACGATCTACAAGCGTCCCTTCCATTAGAACGGGAATCCGCACAGTAATCCACAGGTTACAGGTTATTTTCCAGGCAGAGATCTGAAATCCACACTGCAAAGAAAAAAAGCGATGCCCACACGGGGCAAGGGCCACTGAATGATGCCAATCAACGTGCAGATCTGCAGCAGCTTTTAATGCAATACCATGAGAGAAATGGCACTTAGGCCGGTATCAGAAGGGCGTAAGTGCATTTACAGGTGCATTTGCACAATTAGCGTATAGTATTTGGACTCATTTGCACACACAAACATGCTCCCATTCATTGTAACGGGAAATTAGTGCCCTTTTCTTGCGTAAATACGCAGGAAAATAGAGCACGCTGTGTACTTTTTCTTCTGGAGCAAATGAAATGTGCACGCAAAATACGTTGATGAGAATGATCCCATTGAAATCAATGGTTCTATTCACTGCGTATTGCATGCGTAAAAACGTTCCTGTGACACAGGCCTTAAAGGCATGGATTTGTGCTGCGGATTTCCTTTGAAGTGTGTGATTTTTACAATGTAGATTTTCAGTGTGAAAACAGCCAAAGAGCTACAAACTTAAAAAAAGTAAAAGATTAAAAAAAAATATATATATATATACACATTCCACTCACCCCTTCAATGCCCAGCAATCTATTGCAGAGGGCTAATGCTCTCTGTAGGTCCAAAAGCGACCAACATGGGTCTGCTGCAGCTAGTCAGCGGCTACGATGCTATTGGCATCACTGAGCCATGGTGCCAGTTAGGGCTCGTTCACATAATCACTTTTTGTTTCTGTTTTCCTGCTCCACTATGGAACTGAAAATGGCAACCTGTGTCCAAACAGAAGTGTCACATGACAGAACTAGGTAGCGCCAAATGGACCCCATTGACTATAATGGGGTGCGTTCAATTTCCTGACAGACTTCTGTCATTTGCAGGATAAATGCATTCTTTTGCCCTGTTTTATTACTAAATTCAACAACTGAAAGCATCATGCGGGAATGAAGAGGAGAGGAGTTTTTTTCTTTAAGTTCTTTAAGTTTTATACCGTTTGCACCTACTTTTTCAGAAATCCAAGACCCCCTCATAGGCACGGACATACTTACCTACCGTTTATTCTTCAGTGCAGGTTGCTTAGCTCTGCTTCAGAAGAATGCAGCTTAGCAGCAAACTAAACCTACATCTTACATCACCAGATAGACCGGTTTATCCACCATACTTCACACTGCATCTCTGCTTGAGCTAATTAATGGCTGTGTAACCAGATCAATGCTAAATAGTCTGCCTGAGGTTGGTAATTTCTAGGTACAGCATACATGACTGGCTAGTCATGCAACTGAGCAGACCTCTCCCTGCGACCATAAAACTAGAACGCTCTGGGTCAATTGAAGAAGCAGCTTGTTGTAAATGTTTGGTGAACTGGACACAAAACTCCAAAACATTCAGATTGTTACAGGAAAGTGAAAATACTTTGTATCAAGAAAAAAAATTGTAAATTGTGTTACCTCACATTTTTCCTGAACAGCAGTAAGCTAGTTGCTACAATCATAGCATTTACCTCTACCTAGAAAAATCCCACAGAGCAACCCATGCGCCTAGAAATCTGTCATTGGGGTCTAACTTCTTGGATAGTGTTTGATTAGAGGGGTACAAACAATTAGTAGTTACCCATGTGGCTAGAGGAAAGAAAAAAAAACAAAAACTTATTGGCAAGTTGGGTTCCAACCATTGACGCCCCCACCGATCACAAGGACCCTTTCCCCTCCATCCCGAATGAATGAAGCAGTGGTCACACACGCTCACTACCACTCCATATATTTCAAAGCGACTGCCGGTGAAAGAGTTCAAGCGCTCAGTTATCTGTGGAAGTCTGATCGAGATGAATGGAGCAGCGGCGAGCATGATTGACCACTACTTACTTCATCCAGGGGTAAAAGGGAACCCTGTTCTTGAGTCCGTGAGCCTCCCCGCCAGTCAGACCCCTACTGATCAGGTCTCTATCCTGAGGATAACTTCCTAGTCTTTGCACAGCCCCTTTAACGTCCATGGAAGTTCTTACTTCCTGGTATCAAGAAAATCAAACCAGCTCTTGAAAATAGTCTAGTCTAACTATCCCCTAAGGGCCACGGTACTTTGCCCACCCTAGTCATACTCACACCGTACTCTCTTGCCTCCTGGCTATTCAAACTGCATTTGTGGTAGGCAAGGGGCAAGAACACACATTGACAATAAGCCAACCGTATACAGTACACAGCACGCTGTACGGCAGGTCATCAATACTATACCTCTTGAAGGCCTCTGATGGATTTCGTTCACATTCTCCAGGCTGTAGAAATTTTTGAACCGAAGGGTCATTCAATTTATCCTCATACCCCGGCATGAGCCCTCCTTGACAGATCTGTTCAACCAGTGCCCTTATGAAGTTTCCCACACAAAGGGTATCGGAGTCTTGCGCCCTGCAAAAGTGGAAAGCCAAGACCTGGCGGTGCAAGCCCCTTTGTAAACCTGCAGGTGAACTCGGCCACAGCAATTCTGTACAAAGAGCTGTTTTCCCGCTGCCGGGGCCACCGACAAAGAGTAATCCCCAGGATGTGCCCTTGCCAGTGCTGCCTCCGTTGCTGCCGGAGTTTGCCACCAGGGACAGTTTGTTGGCTGTGCTTGTAGTGCAGCTTGTCTTCTCCTGCAGACAGTGCTGCAGCTTGTGGAAGATCCATTCCCTGCAGTAGAACGGTTTCCCCTGCAGCAAACTCGTCTGAGCCATTGTAGCTATTGGTCGGGAATTTGAGCTCTCATGCCAAACTGTGTTACTTTAGCAGAATGAACCTCGGGGCACAAACTAGAGCCGAATTCCAGTAGTGACATATCCCAAACAAGACGGGCCGTGGAATGCAGGGCGAATTCAATGGTTCCAGTAAATGTCACTGTACAGATAGAGGACGCTTACAATTCTCCGTGCATCTTGCCCCATCTTACTAGGAAGTATTCAGAAGATCCTTGTTCATCGCTCTACTTGTATCCCAGAGTAAAACTTCTCGGATGGTTCACAAAGTCAAGTACTCTCATCACTGCATCTGGATCTCATAGAAGGGCGCATTCTTCCTCTACCAGAAGGACAGAATACATCTGGAAAAGCAAGGGAGAGAAGGGGAGGGGGGAGAGACAGCCGTTAGTATGTACTAAGCCAACTGCTCATCACATGCTACACTTCAGGCACAACCAGCATTTCAATAACTTTATTTAAAAGTCTACAAACAGCAGAGTTTACTTATGAAGTACGGAGTTATGCACTTCAAATCCCAAAGCCAAGATTGTTATGAATAGCAGGGAAATTAGGACAAAAACAAACATATGCACTGCTTACATTAGCCTCTAGAAGGAATCTGGGGTAGCATATCAGCAGGAAATCACAGTATAAGATAAATATAGAATATAAATTTAAAAAAGATATATATATATATATATACACACACACACACACACACACACTTTTTTCCCTTTCTGTAATTTAATATTTTAAGAAGATTACATTGCTGTCAATGCTGCAAATTAGAAGGGTTGTAGGGAAAAAAAGAAACCAAAACATGGCTACTTTATTCCACAAACAGCACCACAGCTCTCCACAGGTTGTGTGTGGTATTGCAGTTCAGGCTCACTGGGGTTGAGCTGCAATACCAGACAAGCTATGGTCAAGTATGGCATTGTTTGTCCCAAAACAAACAAACAAAAAAAAAGTAGCTACTTTTCTAATCTTAGGCTGGGTTCACACATGGCGTAATCGCTGCGGAATGTCTGCGCAGACTTTCTGCATGGAAATTCCGTCCGCGGCTTTTTTTTTTATTCCGGGATAAGTCAGCACAGTGGACGAGATTTGCAAAAATCTTGTCCAGACGCTACGGCCAAGCCGCACTGAAATTGATATGCCATGCAGAGTATTTCCAAGTGTAAAATAATGCACCTGGGGAGAAGAAATCCTCAGAATGAGCATCAAATTAGCTGCTCTGTGTAACCTGGACTTCAAAGAGAAGGATTTAAGGGTTCCGATAGCCTCAAAATAAGTCCACAGTGCAGTCAAGCATGAAAGGAAGCAAATTCTTGGCTGCCTAGCTAGAGGTATTACCAGTAGAAAGAGGGAGATTGTGATCCTGCTGTATAGAACTCTGGTGAGACCACAGCTGGAATAGAGTGTTCTTTTCGGCAGATCTCACCTATAGGGAGTCATTAAAAAACAGAACGAGCCCAAAGACCGTGGAAGTTCTCAAGAACAAAACTTCTAACAAAGGACTAAATTAAAAGGAAAAAGAAGAAGAAGGAGGGAACATACAGCAGGGCTGGGTGATATGGCCTAAAAAATTTTTTTCAATCTTTTCTCAATTATAATCTTGATTTTATGTTTTTTGGCTAAGCAAGCTAAACATACGTAAGATTTTTTACATAAGGGAATTACATACACAGCAATTTCATAATATCTCCCAATTATCAGAGTTGAATGGGACAATTCTGATAATCAGTACTTCGCAAGGAGTTGCTGTGTATGTGATTCCGTTACGTAAAAGAACGGGTTATGAACTATAGTTCCATAAACATGAAGAATGTAGTTCCCCTTCTGCGAGTCATCACAGCCTCCATGCATTGTCCTCCACCTCCAATCTACCTTCTTCCGTACTCCTTAGGCCACTCACGCGCATTTCGAACGCTGTCTGCTCTATTTTTGTGTGTTTAAGGGCTTTTTGACACACCTAATCACCTATTACAATGACGGGGTGCGTTAAACACTGTCAAACACACTCGAAAATGCCGTTTGAAATCGCGGAGAAGTGTGGCGTTTTACCAACGGTGTGTGCGAGGGTGGCTTTAAGTTGGGTGCTCGCTTCCCATGGTGCCACTTAAGGTGCAACTCGCATTGGACAACAACTGTCCGTCTCATTAACGCGGACACAGCACATAGACAGCCATTGGCATGTCCTATTTCTCATCCATTATATGGACAGGAACAGGTCATGCAATTAATTCTTCCGTTCAAAAAAAATAAAAAAGTCAAACTGCACAGTGCCATAGCCTATAGTGCGGGCGTCTGCTGCCCATGAATTAACATGGGCAGCACATGGCCCTAAACACGCTAGTGTGCCGGAGGCCTTAGTCAAACCGCCTTCTCTGCAGTGCTGCTCTGTACAGGATGCTGATGAGCCGGGAGGCCGGGCAGAAATCAGTGGTATACTCCATTCTTGCACGGACGCCGGCTCTTCAGTACACTTCCCCGTGTCCGGCACACCCTGCTTACCCCAAGTCCCAGGGGCTAATATCCATTTCACAATCGTGATGAACAGGTAAAAGGGCCCTTAGGAAAACATACAATGGACCTTTATCAACTACTAGAATGAAAGACTCCATCTTTGGCTTTCGAGAATGAATGGGTCTATGCTGTGTATGCCACCGAGTCCTATGGCAGTGCTGCCAATGTCAACTTGGAGATCTGTGGGCTAAACAACAAAGCCATGGCACTTACTATCTCTTGGAAGTATAAAAAAAAAAAAAGAGTATCATAAGGCTGCCCTCACACTGGGGAAGGGAGGGGGGAGGAAATGGACGATTTTTGAGCAGTGCAAGAAAGCGCAGAATTATGAAACCCATGCTCTACAATGACTTCATTCCCATTTGCAAGGTTTCCTTTTCTGCGATGTTGCAAGATTTGTAAATCGCTGCATGCTCTATCTTTCTACCTTTCGCCATTTTTTCCTGTCCATGTTTTCCTATGGAGCCTCCGATTTTTTGTATCGCAACGCACGAACTCGTGATGTTCATTCGATGAGTTTTTAACATTACCAAATCCTGCTGTAGTCTATTGCGCGATAAAAAAAATCGCAGGCAACCGCGATGCACAATGATTTCCAAGGAAAAAGCATCGCTGATGCTCTAACACCGCATGCACAAAAATGTGACATTGTGGAGATTTTCTCGTGGCAATATCGCACTTGCCAGTGTGAAGGACCCTAAGAGAGCGGAGATCCAGGAGCTGACACCCAATGGCAGGTGAGCGACGACCGGAGGGTGCAAGAAGAATTCATTAGGAGGTCTGAAGAAAACTAGGAAACTCCGTTCCACATATCTGTAGATGGCTACATATGCGTTTAATACAGTCGTTGGGGTTGTTATCAGACAGTATCATGGTTCCCTGTAAGCCTAGAAGAACACATTAGGAAGTACTACACAACCTGGCAGTATGTAGGGCCCATAATTAAATAGTAGGGCCCTCTTAATAGTCATAGTGCCATCTTAGTAAAAATAGTACATCCCGATGACCCGCGGAGTCCTCTTCTGGCCTGGCACAGGCGTCATGATGGAATGACATATAACGCTACCAGTCCTGGTCTTTGCGCTGCGGTCATGCAGGGCTGCCCGAAGTCCTCACTTGCACTGCGGCTGCTGACAGCACAAGACAAGTCAGGATAGCAGTAGAGTAAGCGACCGCAAGCGGTGAAATGCCAGGTGGGCCTGGGCTGCATGTGGTGCAGGCTTGCATATTAGGCAATGTCCAGCCTTAAAGAAATCTGTTACAATGTTTTTGCAGCCCTCACTGAGATCACCATAAGGCAGTGACAGTCACACTGATTACAGTGATATGTCTGCTGTGTGGATCTGTGCAGTAGTTTTGGAGAAACTCGCATTTTATTAGTAGCAGCTACAGAAGTAGTCCTGCATGGTCATGGACTACAGGCTGGCCACAACCACCCCGCCCTCCAGCCAATGATTGTCAGCTCTTTCTCTGTGCACAGTAATGAGCAGACAGTAGTCAATCATCAGCTGGAGAACAGGGTAGGTGTAGTTAGCCTGCAGCTCAAATATGCAGGACTACCTTAAGTAGTCCTCTATGCATATTCTGCTAAGAAAATGTAATGTTCTCCAAATCTACTGCAGGGATACTTACAGCAGACATATCACTGTAATCAGGGTGACCGTCACTAGCTTATGGTGCGCTCAGTGAGGGCTGCAAACATATGGTGACAGTGTGACTATTATAGAGCCACTGGACTGCGAGAAGATGCAAACTTTATAGGCGACAACAGGCTTTCATAAAAGTGTCTGCAGACAGGTTAAAGAGATGTGCGAGACCTACGGCATCTCTGCTCTACTAAAGATGCCCTCACACTGCTAAAGAGCAATGTCAGTAACACCCACTGCAGGAATGGCATCCGTAAATAGGGCACAACAGTACACCGGCCCCAGTCGTCATCTGTGGCTTCACCCAGCACATCGAGGGCACCACAGACACCAACGGCCTAGTCAGATCTACATTATGGGAACTGTGCAAGTCAGATTAAGGCAGCAGTATGCAGTCCTGAACTCTGCAGTCCTGAAGGTTGCAGGTTCAATCCCTGCATGGTTCAGGTAGCCGGCTCAAGGTTGACTCCATCCTTCCGAGGTCGGTAAAATGAGAACCCAGCTTGGGGGGTGGGGGTGAATAAATAATTTACCTGACAGCGCTGCAGAATAGGTTGGCACTATAAAATAAAAATTTTGTTATTTGTATTTCCTAAATTCCTCTTCATTGTCCTCCAAATCTGTCAGGAAATGCCTAATAAGGGGGGGTAGAATGAGGCCATATTATGGCCATCCTAACAGGGAATCTGTGGGAATTTGCCCTCCCCGATGCTTCCCAGGGACGTCCCTGGAATGTGACCCTTTGTAAATGCAGATCTGATGGAATATATTAGGAAATGGCAGCTTATGGCATTTCCTGACATATTAGTGTAGGTCAGGGTTGTGGGGTCGGTGCTGGGACTGCAGCACTCAGAGGGGCCTTCACATGAAAAATATTGTCCCTCCTTACATCCAGCCCAGAAGGCTACACAATTTCTGTATTTACACTTATTTAAAGAATGCCTTTATTCCAGGACTGATGTTAGAACAGCGCCACCTGCTGTTTCTATTCTGTGTCCACCTCCAATGTGGTCAAGTGCGGACAGAAACTTTTCTTTTTTTGAATAAGTGTAAATCTAAAAAGTGTGTACAATTCGGGGCTGGATTTAACGAGAAACAATATTTTCCGTGGGGCACCCCCTTTAAATCCTCGTGCTGCCCAACAATGCCGTACCCATACCATGTTACCCATCAGCGCTGCTCCGAACCAACTCAGTAGGATAATAGGCTCCACTTACGTCTTTATTAAGATTTAGACCGGCTTCACACGAGCGTATGAGCGTGATCGCTGCGTAATTGTGGAACAAATGCCCCTTTTTTGTGCGTGCATTAGCGTCCATTTTGCTGGTTATTGCGCAAAAAAAAAATACGCACGGATGCTCCCAGCCATTGAAATTAATTAGTCTAACTAGTTGAAGTTGTGATCTTTTCCCACGTAATTACGCAGCGCATCACGCATCTCCTAGCGTATTACGCGCGCATTTGCACATCCCCATTGATGATATCTATGGGGATGTTTTGTGCACCAATGTGCAAGAAAATAGAGCATTCCGCATATTTTTGGGGTAACCGAGATCTGCAGGAAATATCCGTGAACGAACCCATTACAATCAGTAGGTTTTATTCACTGCGCGCGAATACGCCTGCATGCAGCCGGCCATACAAACTATGAGACCGTGTCCTGGAAGAAGTTCAGAGGAGCGCAGCCTGAGCTCTGCTACATCCAAGCATGAGAACACAGCCTCAGACCGGAGAGGTGACCTCACAACGCAGCGCCACGCTCGCCCCTCTAATTACATGCGACGACCTGCCTAATTACAGACATGGGGGGCTTGTGGAATAGAAGAGGCAGGAATGGCGTCCAGGGCGACCACGCTTTTCGTTTTCATCATCCGTAAAGTCCATCTAAGACCCTAAAAATAGTGGATGCAACTGTACAGAAGGAAACCCCCTAAATGCCAATACTGCACCCCTACAGCCTCAGCGGTCCCGGCTCCATCATAGAAGTCATTACTGAACCTACACCCCCCCATATCAGGGCAAACCGGACGTACAACCAGCTGGAGCCATGGGACTGGCGGGTTATAGCAAGAAGCTGCTCAGTGAGACGTCTCATCTACAGGCACTCGGGATGTAGTGGGGGTCAGCCTAAGACGGTGTAGTCTAGGGGGCTGTTGGCGCACACCTAGCTGGCATTAGTCTAGATGCCCCCTATAAAGAGATCCCTACGTGTAATCTCTCTGGCTGCTGCAGTCTCCGGCGATGGGGATTGCAGAGCGTCTACAAGTGCCGCACACTAAGTGACAGCTGACGCTCTAATCTAGGGGACAGTCACAGGCTGGAGATATATATATATATATTACTGATATGCCAGGACATGTCTGGGCAGCAGGGACATGGTGATGGCATGCACAGGGCACACGCTGGCATTACCACTCTCCCCAGGCTCTGCATCCAGAGGCTTCCCCATGCCCCCCACCCCCTGCAGTGCCCGCACACACTGGCATCACCACTCTGCCCAGGCTCTGCATCCAGAGACTTCCCCATGCCCCCTGCAGTGCCCGCACACACTGGCACATCTAGGAAAGTCCTAGGAGTTCTCATACAAGTTGCCCCGTGGAGGGTGGCACATGCCCGGGCAGCAGGGCTGTGGCTGCCAGCTGTGAGCGGCGGTGCCGCCGGCCACCCCAGACCCTCCTACTCCTCCTCCCCAGCCGGCCGCGCAGACACACGTCCGCAGTGACATGCGGTGTGCAGCCGGGGGCTGACAGGCAGGGCGGGGGTCCCCAGCGCCCCCCGTGCACATACAACTTGTGCGGCGGACAGCAGCGCAGTGACAGCGCACACAGCAGCCACGCTCCACTTGCACGGGTGTCCGCCCGCCCCGGGACACTCACCCCACACACCCGTCTGCCGCGGCTCCTCTCCCCGGGGTGCTCGCTCTTTGTTTCCCCTCTTTCTCGGGTTCACAGTCTGGCTGTGTAGCGGCCGCTCCTCCTCCCAGAGACTCGGGGGTCTCCGCCTACAAACAGCAGGAGGGGACGGCGGCCATACAACTCGCTGCAAGGAGAGGACACTCTGCCCGTGGCCGCACCCACCGCTGACGTCACGGCTCCCAGCCACATTCCCGGCTCACGGGCTGGACAGCGGCCAGAGATACTTCTTCGCGGGGCATCATGGGAGTTGTAGTTTCGGCCACTTTGCGGCGAGCAGGCGTCACGTGACTGGGCGTCCTGGTGTAACCCGCCCGTGTGGTGCTGGCTGCGAGGCCAGTCGGGTTCCTCAGGAGGATAAACTGAATAGGAAAGTCACTTCCTGTATAAACAGTGAGGCGTGTAGTGGTTACCTCACAGCTCTCTTGCCATGTTGTCACTCATGGCAGTGGCGCTGCTTCACTGGGGGACAGAAAAATGTCTGCCCCCCATTACTGTTATGTATTAACCCCTTACCATTCAAACGAGCGAAAGTGAACGATAACTGCATACGTTTTGTCCGTGGTTCATTTTTCGCAGCATAATAATCATCTTTGCCGCGTTCGCGTACCGCGCTCATTCTCAGTCACTTGTACAGCGAATGTGAACGATTTCTCGTTTGAATGCGCCAATGATGTATCCGCCTGAGTTCAAAGTTCGCTCGTTCAGACTATAAATCGGCTTGCCTGAACGTTCGCTTAGTGACCGGCCTGTTTTGCACCCAACTGGGTTTTTTTTGTCTTTCCATCATCATTTTTCACAAACCATCACATTTTTTTCGTAACCCTAGCCATGTGACTGCTGTTTTTCATATTTTTTTAATGGCACTACTTTGGGATAATATATATATATATATATATATATATATATATATATATACTTCTGTTATTTTCTTGGGAGCTGGAGGAATGGAAAAAAAGCCTTTTTCTGTTATTTTACGGGGGTTCGCCGTAACGTGTTACGGTTATTCTGCAGGCCAGTACGGTTACAGCAATACCAAATTTGTATCGTCTTTTATGTGTTTTCCACAATGAGAACACTTGGGGCTCATTCACACGGGCGTATGCAGTTTTGGGGAGCGGACTATCGCATCACTCCATGTATGTTGTGCGTATTTGGTGCATTTGCGTTCGTATTCCTACGTTTTTCATGCATGGAAAGGAAAGCAAGACCACTTGAGTAAATTGTTTTATACCATCTCCTGGCTTCATGCATAAAAACGCAGAGAATATCCACGTAAGGGCTGCTCCACACTGGTGCGGGCGATATCGGGTCATGATTTACTGCCCGATATCGCCCTCATAATCCATGTGGAAACTCCTGAATGCGAGGCGTTTTCACATGGAAACAGCCTTGCCTCTCTGCAGGGAATCCCTTCATCCCCGCAAGGAATCCCTTCATCCCCACGAGGAATCCCTTCATTCCTGCTGCGGCTAAGGGGATTTCCCCGCCACATCTGAAAGGATTCTTTGTGCGGATGAAGGAATCCTCTGACACGGCTGTCACGGCCGCAGCAGGGGACCACGATGTTCTCCCATTGTTTTCAATGGGTTCGGCGCTGCTGCTGCCACTGGCCCCTTTTTAAACAATGGGCGATATTGCAAAAAGAAAGGACCTGCTGCAATTTTTTTTTCACGCAGCATCGCAAGAGTGAAAACATCGCAAATGAGAATGAAATCATTGAAAATCACTGGTTTCATAATCATGAGTTTTCACTCACTCTCACATCGTGAGTAAATCACACGATTTTCTCACCAGTGTGAAGGCCCCCTAACGAGTACTCACTGCATTTTTTAACCCTCCATAGACTTAAATCGGTGATTTTGGTCTGTAATACAGACCAAGATAGGACATACTTCAATTTTTGTCATGTGCGTAAAAAAACACATGCCAGCATATGCATCGAGCAGAAGTTGTCAGGAAGGTAGCTCGAGTGATTACGCCAATTCTAACTTCGTCACAGTGGTGGCTACTCTGCCTAGGAATGGCGGCTCGTGCAGCCGGTGGATTGCAAAAGGGCCCTCCCCGGGGCAACCAGCAATTAGGATATGTCCAACGTGACGTCAGTGCCTCTTAGTGTTGTGTGACGATGAAATAAACAGTCCCAAGCGCTTTAGTGAAACTTGTAGCTTGGAAAACAGTCCAATATAGGTCCCCATATACAATTACTTCCAAATTCTCGGTGGGAGACAGAAAACAAAGTAGCCAGGCTAAGTCATCTGGCAGCTAGTCTCAGGACATTATTCATGGAGGGAACAGGACTGCCTATCTTTGACTTCTGACCGAACAGGGACAGACTAAACTCATGATTGCGTGGCTGTTCTCCTTCCCGCTGACAGGCAAACCTTTCCTGACTATGTTCCTTCAGGACGAGGTTGCTGAAGACTGTAGATGACTCCCTCTCTGTCCTGCCATCCTCCCCTCCAAGCGACTTCATGGCTAGACTCCCTCCATAGCTTGACTCCGAGTCTAGGCCAGGCACTCCCACGGCCCGGGCTAGCTTGGACTCCTAACTCTCTCTCCTCTCTTCCCTCACTCGTCCATTTCTCCTCTCACTTTTCCATTTTCTAATTATCTTTATTCCACTCCCCAGTGGTCTTTTATACCAACTCCTCTAACCAATACGGGCAAAGGGGAAAATCTACTTGACCAATCCCATTAGGATCTGAGGGATGATTGACAAGACATAGAGTGGGTTAGGGTGAATTGTGCTCAGTCATACCCAGGTTAGAGAGAGAAGGCATCAGAGTAGCTGCACTTTTTTGAAATGTACAAAATAGGCGATTTCAAGTATCCTTGCAATAAGTTTTATCGACATATTCTGTACATTTTTTGTACAAAACCCCTCTAGGTTTGCAGTTAGGTGAAGGCAGGGAAGAGAATTCTTCACCTAACTGCATAGCAGAAGAGGGCGCTCCAGCTGTGGCTGCACTGTTCTCTCTAGTGCAGGCACAGCTGTTTCCATATACCCCTTTATAAAGCCTTCTTTATTCTGTATTTTATTGATTTTCAACCATATCTATTCTGTATCTGAATTATCTATCTGCACTGCAGCTTTCATTCATCTCCTGTCCAACTTCTACGCAATATACAGGATTTGGTCCTTATTTATATATTATCTTTTGTTGTTACTCAACATACAATTTGAGAATATGGTTTATTGCATGTTTATTGTCTTTGATAACCAGTAGTGAAATAGATATAACCGTGACATATTTTTCTCGGTTTATGTCCCTGATGAACCCTTTGATCTTAAGGGTGAAACGCGTAGGTACCTATATATGTTATTATATGGAAGTAATGTCATTGGTTTGGAGCCCATTATAGATGTATACAACCTAACCCACATCTTTTGCAATATTTATTTTATATATCTGACTTTATTTATGAACTGGATCAGATCCTTCTTTGTATCTAACTGTTATATCATGCTGCTCTTTTCCTCTCTTTATTAGTTGGTTGATTTAGGGTTACGTTGCAGTTCGGGGTCATCCTTTTCAGGGCGGTCACCCCACGTTATCACATTATAATCCATAGGTTGGGACTTAGTAAGGTCTATTAGGATCTTAAAAGAATATTAAAAGATATGTTTTATTTAGCATACAGACCGTCTTTTTCTGTGACCTTTGAATATACTACATCTGTGTAAAGTTAATACAGCTGCATGAAGGGGCGGTTATCCCTGGTGATTCTGTGAGATATTTTCTGATTCAGCGAATACTTGATTCTTTGTTTTGTATAATTGGTTATGGCTAGTTTCTTGACTGAATGTTGAAAAATGAACGGAGGAAGCGAGAGAGGTCTTTTGTGAGAAGGAGTTTTCCCAGATTAACAAAGTGACGCCATCACTCAACGTGGTCTTCATATATATATATATATATATATATATATATATATATATATATATATATATATATATAGAGAGAGAGAGAGAGAGAGAGAGAGAGAGAGAGAGAATGAATAATTTTGGGAACTCAAATGTTTTGACAACCATATTGAAAATAAGATTGTCCCAAGGGGGCTACGTATCAGTATAGTCCCGGACAGTAGATCTAGGAACCATGATTGAATGATCAAGTGGGAACAAGAGGCCTTGTTAAGCTCTTTACGTTTTATGAATCTTCTATTAGAGGAAGAACAAATAACGTTTGAGGGGACAAGCAGAAGACTTTAGGAAACAGTTAAAGTGGCTCTAAAACTAAAAGTTTGCCCCTAAAGAATTTGATTTACAAAACAATATTGAAAAACATAGATTCCTTGTTAAGGAACAAAAACATCGCCAATTTGTAAAAGATTTCAACTAATTTAAAGACAACAGGGCATATTTGTTTCTGAATAAGGCAACCAATAAAGGTATGGATACGGAGGTTTCCTCCTCCAACACAGAATATTCTGATGCAGAAACAAATAAAAAGTTCAATTTAGGTACACACAATAAAGGGAGGGGATGGAACAGGGAAAGAGACACAGTATCATGGTCAGTCCTCTCCAGATTCGAGATGGACTCCCTCAACGTTGTCCTCTCTATCTTCTTTCTCTAGGTCTACATTACAGCCAAAACCCTCTTTTTTGGAGGTAGCAGCTCGGACTCTCCAAGGGAAACCATAACTGATGGTCTAGATTCTGTCACATTTGTTAGTAATCAGGGCATTATCAATTTGTCTAGTCGCCCTCTTTCTATGTCCGAGGTCACACTACTTGATAAGGGTTTGTTTTTGGCCCAAAGAATCGTTTCAAAATCCTTGATTGGATAAAGGACATTTATCTTTTTGCCAGAAAACAAATGGAAGACGTTTCTAAGAGGTGCACAGAATTTGAGATTACAAGGGATGATTGGTCTACACTGTTGTCTGAAAATATATGTGACTCAGGCAAGGACCCTTTTACTACATGGCACCAGGTTGGTGACTACTAATATTGATCTGTTTGTGGTGAGTTTGAAAAAATATCTAAAAACCTACTATCCTATATGCCTAACCTAACCAAGGATGAAGTTGGAGCACTCCAATGTTTGGAAATTGACAGAGTATTATAATAAAATCAACGGTTAAAGGGGGTAACTTGGTAATACTAGACCAAGAACAGTATCGAGAAATGTGTCCTAAGACTTCTAGGGACAAAGAGATCTATAAACATCTGATGGTCAGACCCACAACACAATACATAGAGACATTGGGGAAGTCTGCAGTCTGGAGCTTATAGACTAGGAAGAGTTTCTATTTTTATTTCCAACTTTCACGTGGGTTGCCACCTTCTACGGCCTCCCTAAGGTTCATAAAGGCCTTAGTCTCCTCAAAAGGCATCCGATAGTGTCTGGGATAGATAGTCTAACGCAGAATTTGGGTATCTAGCTGGACTAAATACTCCGTCCATTTGTCTTATCCCTACCGCTATATATACCGGTATTAGGGATACCACTGATTTAATGTTAAAACTAGATGAAACTTTGTGGCTCTCTCTATCAATACACGTCCCGGAACGGGGATATCTACTTCTCTTTGGAATATCTCTCATGATATCTGAAAGGACATGAGTTTTATCTGCGATGCATATTATCGATTCATTGTTCTTGATTGATAATTTTTTTTTGTAATGTTGCATTCAAAGTCCCATAACGTTTTTAATTTTCCAAGCTTGCAGCTGTGCGAGGGCCTATTTTTTTGCTGCACAAGCTGTATTTTTGATTGGCATCAGTGGGTTGCTTTTTTGATCACTTTTATTGTCTTTTTTTGGGAGGTGAAATGAACAAAAAAAGCACTTTGGCTCTGTTCTTTTGTTTTTTTTTAATAGCACTTGCTGTGCACGATAAAAAGTGTGTTCAATTTATTGTATGGGCTGTTACGGATGCGGTGATACCAAACGTGGGTTTTGAATTTTTTTACAATTTTAAAATAAAGGGGTAAATGCGCAAAAATGTTTTTCGTTTTACTTTTGTTTGTTTTTTTTAAACTATTTTCATTTATTTATTTTTACATTTTTTATGTCCCTGTAGTGGATATGAAGTAGAGAAGCTATAATTGCCTTGATAATACACTGCAGACCAAGCCATTGCAACTCATCAGTCCTCTGTGATTACAGGGTGCAGGACTGATTATGTCACAGAGGGAGCACCCTCCCTGTGTGAACACTTGTCCTGTAACTGGTGGTTGGCTTTAACAAAACCACCAAGCAGTATTGCATTTCCTGTTGCTTATACAACACCAACATATTCAATAGCGCTTCACAAAGAGTTATCACATCAGTCCCTCTCCCCAATGGGTATCACAGTCTCATCTCATACACACTTGGACAATTACTCAAGAAGCCAATTCACCTATCAGTATATTATTGGAGTGTGAGTACAAACCTGAGCATCAAGAGGAAACCCATAAAAACACAGGGAGAACATACAAACTCCATGCAGATGTTGCCCCAGGTGCCTTAGCTCACCTCCAGGCATGCTGCCCTGCTCCTGATCCGTGTCTCTATCATAAGCAGTGATCTGCTTACACATGGAACCTTCATAATGAGGGAAGTTTTTAAGAGATGTTCTATGATAATTAAGATTTGTTGTGGATAGACTAGTGCTCCTATCATGGACTCATCTTTGTGTGACAGATCCATTACATGTATCAGTTATTTGGCTTTGGGGGGTAACTACATCAATTTGTGTTTCCTTTGGATTTGGGATAGCTAATATATATAGCTACTATAGGAAACTTAGTTACTGAGTTTCCTGATGAGCCATTAAAATTAAAAGGCGAAGTGTGTAGACTTTTTAAAATCAATTGAGTAACCAATCTATATTAGTGTTACTGGTGTTATTGCTTTGGCCATAATAAAAGACATGCTATTCCTTTATGGGTAGTTATTAGGTATATTTAATTGTTGCTAGCTAATTCCTGTATTTAGCCTTGCCCCCACCTCCCCCGCTCACGCATTTGCTGGCTACCTAATGTCTGCCCATAGTGCTGCTGTGCACTCCAGCCCTTTTCTTAAAGGGCCATTGCATGTTTCTGAACCTTTTTCCCATGAATCATTACACACCTCTGACTATATTAGATGTTTACAATAGTTCTGACCTCTGTCTGTTTTCCTGACTGTCTTACTCCTGTTCTCCCAACTTTATTTGCTTGCTGTCCGCCCTGACCTTTGCCTAGATACAATAATTAAAGTTCTGCTGCCAGCCTTGACCATTGCCTGATATAAAGACAAGACATCGTTCACACCAGCAGGTACCACGCCTCAGCCTTGTGCAGTGTCAGCAGCCATGCAACAGATACTATCTCTGCGAGTAACGGCTTGGGGACCCCACAGCAAGGCCAAACCCTGCTTGGAGGAGTCAAGGGTGAAAAACAGGGTTCCCCAAGTGCGACCTCCATTGATAGCCCAAAGTCAAATCGGTGTGGGACAAGGTGATCCACATCCACTTGTCTGACAGATACAAAAAGCAAACAGGAATCACATTCACATCGTCCTATCCTAGATAGGTGGATGCTGGTACTAGTGTAGTATGTCTCCACCGGAAGACATGGGTTGGCCGGGCTGAGCTACAGGTAATGCCTAGGTCATGCCCACAGCTGCCGATTGGCTGTCTCGCACACACATTCACAGATTCCCACGTCCGAGCTGAGCATCTCCCCAGGACCTGTGTGCTCTGCAGAGCATCCGATCTGGACAGGACATCTGTGCTGGGGCAGTGAGCCGGCGGTGTACAGCCTCTATACTCCTCCTGGTCCTGTGTCTGCCACGAGAGGAAGGAACAGCCCCGTCTGACGCCCGATGTTTACTGACCTTCGAGCGTGGCTCGGTAAGAGGGAGCCTGTGGGGAGAGGAGACTACAGCCTGGAGAGGGGTGTGGCATGGATGGTGAAAGCTGGGTCGGCGGGGGACGGAAGCGGAGATGTGTGAGCTATCAGGGGGATGGCCGGTACATGTGTGTATTGGGAGACATGTATGAGATGTACGGACGTGGGCGTGGGAATCTATTGGAGGCTTTTTGACAAGCATGGAGTCCAACAGAGCCTTTATGCCAACACATGTATGTCTCTGTATTAGGGAGCTGTACCCCCTCTGTGCTCAGGGGTCCAGCATGAGAAATAAGTGAGTGAGGAACATGTTTTCAGAAGTCATTAGAGGAAAATCTGCAGCACAATCACCTTTGCACAACCCATAGCACGCATGTTCTTATAATGGATGTTACCCTTTAATAAAATAAATTGCTGCTCTTACTATCTCATGCCTTCCATATCCTGCAGCTCTGTGTTATGTATGCACACAAACTATTCATTTGGTGGAAATGTCATTATTAGCATTTGTGATGGGCATTTAATCACATGGCACAGGTGGGCATGTATAACCAATGGCTGGGCTGCTGACTGTACGGTACTTTTCCATTACCTGATGAGACATGGGAGAATGATACAATCTCTCTAGAATGCCACCTATTAGAAGAAAGTATTCCTGCAAGTCAATGTCTGACCTTTTAATAGGTCTTGTAATATGACTGGGAATATAAGCCATAGCATGGGTATACCTTTTCCTTCTGCAGAAGATTTGGCTTTGGCTTATATTCCCAGTCATGTTACAAGACCTGTTAAAAGGTCATTGACTTACAGAAATATTACCTTCTAATAGATGGTGCCCTAAAGTCATTATATCCTCTCGTATTTGCATGATGATCTATTAATACCGGCAATTTATTTAATTAAAGGGTAATATCCCTTATAAGAATATGTGCAATATGGGTTGTGCAAAGGTGATTGTGTTGCAGGATTTTACTTGTGTCTAATTATTGTCTAAATCAAATGTATCAGCCTTCAAACATGGTATTGCAGTAGATGCCAGGTAGAGAATTAAATGTATATGAGGAACATAAATGATGCTGGTTCTGGTTGTAGCCTCTGTAATTGTTATAGTGCCCAAGGAGAGCTCTAGCTCAGGGTCATTACATACCCTTCTTCGTAGGTTGTGTATTGCTGCCCCTCATCTTAGACATAATTTTAATGAAGATGGAGGATGTCCAGCACAAGGGTCACAGGCCCCTTCTGTTGGGATGATTTGGTGGTGTAAATGGTCATTTTTGGTAAGGCTCCTGTTCTTTGCATCCCCTTGATTGAATATATCAAAAAGCGATGACAATCCACAGTAGCAACTTTGAAAAGAGAAATTAAATCCATAATAATAGCGGTTGCTTGACCGCTGGTAAACAGGCATAGTCCCACAGTGTATACATCAAGATCTTGTGCACCACCCGTACAATACTATTTCTTGGTGCAATCTTCCACCGGGTTTCATAGGATTCCAAATGTACTAAGAAGGCAGAGGCAAGAGCTGTTGTGTTCAAATATTAGTCTTTAGTGATTAATTCCATAAAAAACATGCAACATTTTGGCCATGCAGCGTCTTACTCAAGCCAAAAATAAGAATGAACAAAGGCAGAGATAATGATAAGCTGAAACACTTGCTATTTTAAGGGAGTCTGTCGGCTTGAACTTACTGTCGAAACTGCAGGCATGATGTTATAGAGCAGGAGGAGCTGAGCAGATTGATATATAGTTTTATGGGAATAGATTCGGTATAACTTGTATTATATTCATTTACATCTCTGCTCATTCTGAGCTGAACAGTCCAATGGGCGGAGCTATCAGTGATTGACAGCTACCCCTGCATGTACAGTCATACATAGATGGCTGTCAATCACTGATAGCTCTGCCCATTGGTCTGTTCAGCTCAGAATGAGCAAAGGTTTAAATGAATAAAATACAAGTTATACTGACTCTTTTCCTATAAAACTATATATAAGCTGGCGGATTCCTTTTAAGCAGTCTAGATGTAGACCACACTTCCATGATCACTCCCACCACCTGGGAATAGGCATTTGGTGTCATCAACTGTAGATCCTTTGTGTTTTGTGTCTCATGATGTATATTACTATATTTTGTATTTATTGGTGGTGGCCTGCTACTCAGTCATTTGGTATAGGGTTAATCAGCTCACCATTTAGCTAACTTACACATAGCCAGAGTTAGGCAGGTGGGAAGAGCTAAACTTATAGAAGACAGTGACACATCTAGTTCAAGGGTGGTTTAGCTGTTTAGAGGTGGAATTTAGTTCGCTATCAAGTAATTTTACTGCCTAAGAGAGGCAGATGTGAGGCCTACTCTTGAGTAGAATAAATCTAGGTCCAGCCTATGCTACCTGATAGAGCCCCAGGAACCCCAGGTTCCTGCTACCTGATAGACCTACTCCGTAGGAAAAAGAAAGCTCCAGGAGATAGTGTTTCTGATGTGAGAGCTTTCTAAAAGTGAATGGAAACTCCGGGGCCATGAGGACACCTCATAGTGCATTTCAGAAGTTGAAGACTGAGCAAAGAGGAATATAGCCACCACTAGTTTCCAAGCGTGTATTACTGCTGTTTATTAAGGATTGTGGCTTCAGTTTTATGGCTGTTAAATCATTACGCCTATTGGACAAGTAAACATGAGTTAACCTGCCTTATTGACTTTCTGTACTTATTTTGGGTTACACACTGCCCGATATCATCTACACCCAGGAGCAACAACCAAACCAGTGCATTCCAACATCACCCCACATTTTCAACCACCATGGATCTGTTTGGGGAGCAACCCTGCAGTCAGGTCTCATGTAGGGGAAATAGCACCTTTACATGGTACCGGCAGCCCCTCACCTGTTGTCCCCATTTCAGCATACAACACATGGACATTGTAAACAATAGCATTTATAGCTGTTAAAATGACATAAAACAGATATAAAATACAGATATGTCTATATAGAAGGAAAATAATTTTTCCAGAACATTCAAGTTGCTAATAGTGGTAGCCAATTGCTCTCACCACTTGCCAATCACACTTGTAACAATAAAACATTAACAAACAGTGGCCAACCAATAGAAATGTCCATAGATGCCCTCTCATCACTTTAAGTAAGTGCCTAAGTTCAGAACTTGGAAAATCTCTTACATGTACTGCTTTTCACTCAGATACCACATAGAGTGCATTCATCATTGCACTCTGAGCATGCCCGGAGATGGAAAATATAGAAACCAGGGCTGTAGTACTCGGCTGTGACTGTGTCAGCTTTCCCTTCCATTCCGGGCTGGCTGTACTCCACTTTCCCCTGACATCACTACCATTAACACTCCTCCCTGACAAGTGTTCTCACTGGATTTGTGGGGATTAACCATGCCAATGGGAGAGTCAGAATTTGGTGTAGGCAGCATGAATTGATGAACCCTTCCTCTCAGGTGTCAACAGTTCCGGCAGGTGGAGCTGGAGTAAGGCCTTATGTCCACGGGCGGGTCGGATTCCATATGCAGGAGCCTGCAGCGAAATCTGACCCTGCCCGCGGCCGAGGATCCTGCTTGCTCATCCTGGTCTTCTGCATGCCTGTCCAGGTCTTCTATTTTCTTCACCGTGGATGTGTGCAGAAGTGCCGGCCGCCGCACATGCGCAGTTGAGGTTTTTGTTGTCTTTTAATCTCCTGTTGTCCTGCGGAATCTGAGGCCTGTTCGCAATTAAATTTCAGAAGGGCTGTGGATTGGATGGCGTTCATTGACCTCAATCGAAGCCATTCTGCGAGAACCGCAATGAAATGAAGCATTGGCGATTTGTTTTTTAGACCAAAATGTCCTCAAAACAAATCCGGATGCTTTAATTCAGTTGAGGACGCCCATGTTTTTCTATGGGCGGCTTGAACTGCGGATCCTGTAATTCAAGTCTGCCTGTGGACATTAAGCCTAATGGCGTTGGGAATGTTGTCTTGGCACATTCTGGGTCCTTTCATCCCCGTGGATAGATGTCACAATAAATTGCTGCAGTTATGAAGGCTTAGGAAGGAAGGTCCAACCTACTACTACATGGGTGTCTCTAATTAAGTGGCCAATCAATGTAAGTTGTAGCCATAATATGGATGCATTTTGCATGAGCCCTCTAGTGCAGTGTTCCCCAACTCCAGTCCTCAGGAACCGCCAACAGGTCATGTTTTCTGGATTTCCCCAGTCTTGCACAGGTGATGTAATTATTGTCAATACCTCAGGCATTGCCACAGGTGTTCTTACCATAGGATGACCTGAAAACATGACCTGTTGGTGGTCCCTGAGGACTGGAGTTGGGGACCCCTGCTCTAGTGTACCTCTATATGCCAGTGCAGAATATGGAGGGTTTTTCAGTCGGATCATGGCATGTTCCAATAGCCTCCATATTCTCAGCTGGAAACATTGTACTGCTTTGTGCTGAAGGCTCTATTCTCTACCATTCAGGACCCATACCCAAGGCTCTGCCACGTGCATGATCCCTAACTGATAGCAATTCATAACACCTTTGGGCAGTCCATCTCATAATATTGTCATGGTTACTATAGGATTTTAATGGCTAGTTTTCATTTACCCAGAAACAAAAACTGTCACTGAAATAATAAATATATTGTTTGTCTTCAGCAAGATTTATAAAAGACTCCAGGGCAACATCCGCTTACTTATGCTCAAGGTTAATGGTGTTTGGATTGATTTTTTGCACTGCAGGGGACAGGGCGATATTGAATGGATGAAAGGTCTGCTCTGCTCCTGAACAATGACCACCATACAACCGATTTTTTTATTGGGTCATTATTTGGGAACAATGCAATTTTAAAACTGTGGCAAAGGTGATTTAACTGGGTATTTCTCTTCATTCTATCCCAGTTTACTGATCCATCACAAAGTGAGATTTATCATTTGAGCCCATTGTAAGTCAATCAGATATTGTCCTGTGGGTTTGGGAACAATCTCATTTTATAAATGCTTATTACTGCATTGACTACACATACCATGTTTCCCCAATAATAAGCCCTAGCTAGACTACATGGAAAGAAAAATAGTACTCACCTAGTAGACGGTGTTCGGGTCCCTCACTCTGGGCTGTGGCGCTGCTGCAGGATTCTGTGTCCTCCCTCATGCCAACAGAGCAGTTCTTCCTGGTAGCAGGGCTTCAATACCCCGCCTCCAGTAAGCTAATGCTCTGATTGGTTAATCGAGCGCTGAGTCAGCCATTTAGAGACGGCGCTTTATTAACCAATCACAGCCATTCATTGAATGACATAATTGAATAGCTGTTATTGGTTAATCGAGCGCCCATTGCTCACTTGCTCTGTAGCCCCAGTCCGCTGCTGCTGTGATCACCATGACCCCTGACCTATCGGCAGTGTCTGCGTCCCTGCGCATTCTGATCACAGCAGTGGGAGACTCCACCACCGCCAGACCAGGACTACAGAGCAAGAGACTTAAATGCTTGTTGAGTTGCTGCCTAACTGGGAGTCACTAATACTATTGGGGCTACTAACAGGGGTCACTATTGCTACTGGGGTCATTAAGAGGGACATCATTTCTACTGGGGCTACTATAGGGACATTTTTACTACTGCTGACACTATAGCAGACACTATTACTACAGGGGCGACTATTATTAAAGGGGGTCAGTTTTACTGCCGGGGCTATTAAGGTGGTTACTATTACTGTTGGGGACACTAAGGGATACACTTACTTTTGGGGCCACTACAGGGGGAATCATTACTCTGTCACTTCAGATAAGTCTCTGGTTTAAACATGTGCTGGATGTGTTGTCTATTGGCGCTTTTAAAGCCTGTAAGATGAGTGTTTTGTGTACCCTTTGGGTACATGTATGGGAACTTAAATGCTGTAATAACATGCAATATGGAAAGACAGCCTAGGACTGACTGTATGTAGTCTGTATATGGCAAGGCCTATGATGAGATTCGGGGAATGCCACTCTTTGATTAGTTAAACAGCTAGGACTTGAAGCTGGGTTAACTTGTAACATTTCTTTTCCATCAGTGGTACTGTGTGAAGGCTTGTTTTTTATGGATAGGTTGAACTTTAAAAAAATGCCATCTAGTGATTTAAATGACCTTTTAGGAGAGATAAGCAAAATTAGCTGTTTTGGCCATCTATTAATATATTTTTTCACAGCATTCACCGTACAGGTTAAATAATGTGCTAACGTTTTTACATGGGTCATTGCAAATGAGCAATTCTAATTTTGTGATTTTAGAAAGTTGGGGTTTTAACTTTCATTTTTAATTAATATTTTTCACCAATCTTTTTTTTTTTCTTTTTGTCCCAGTAGGAGATTTGAATGTCATTAGGAATGATTGTTTTTATAATACGCTGCAATACTTCAGAAACACATGGCAAATGTGACAAAACAAAAAACAACTCTAAACACCGTTTCATAAATGTTATGGAAAACTCTTGAGATTTCTGATATTTTTTACAGGCATTTTAATTCGCTGAAAAATGAAGTGTGTGTATACAGAGAAGGAAGATGTTTGATAGAAGTCACTTAAATATTCAGTACATTTTCTACTGCTTTCCTTCACTTGGGTTTAAACAGTCTCCAGGGCTTTTGTTGCTTTTTTTTATTTCATTTATGACCATGAATCATTATCTTTTTCATCTTGTATTCCGAATGTGCTCTTGCCATTTGGCAAATGGTCCAGCTCTTTTGGGTACTGTAATTTTTACTTACTAAATATAGATCTCTGGAATTAAATCTTTCAACAAAAATGGTAACATATGCACTTCAAGGACACAATACCATTGATTGAAAAGACAATAGATCCTGGAAGGCAAGTAACATCCCCAAATTTCAGAAGTATGCACAGTGACTTTTTTGTGTCTTGCAGTTTGATATGCATTGTTTAAACACAGAGCAAATAAATAACAGACTAGGCTTTTACCATGCACATTGCATACTGAGTTGACATGCAACACCTTTGCTTATATTTATGTATTGTTAGTTTCCCAGAGATTGTGAGGATAAGGCTTCGTTCACGCAGGCGACAAGGTTGCGCGATTTTGTCGCTTTCATGAGGCAGGGATTTTTAAATCCCTGGCCAGTAAGTGCTGGGGAGTGGAAGGAAGCTGCAGCGGAGCCCCAGACAGCGCTTCTAAGGTAATGTATCCTTTTTATTCTGCAGCTATGGCTTATTTTCAGGGTACGCCTTATATTTCAGCCCCCCCTCCCCTCAAAAAAAAACCAATTATCCTCGCATGTGGCGCTATATAGTCATGCGACTTTGTAGCACCACTTGTGATTTTGTAGTGCTACAAAATCGCGGTATCACCACGAAAAACCGCAGCAATATCGCAATGGCATATCGCTACAATTTTCTCGTGCTGATGCCACGTCACCCATGTGAATGGGGCCTTATCACCTTCTCGAAATAATGTTTAGGACAGTATTACGGGTCCATTTATTTGCCTATAATACATACTCAGATCATCATAGGGACTTATGATATGCCCCAATATGCTTGTTTGAAACTAGCCTAAGGCCAGTTTCAGACAAGCATATGGAAACACGTCCCTAATACGTATCTGTATTATGGGCATGTTCCAGATGACATGCAACTGTCGTCACAAAGAAAAAATAAAGAACGCCAGAAATGCTCTTTTTTGGTCACCCTGACTCCAAGAAAAAATGCAAAAAGTCGTATGTTTTCCAAAATGGTACCAACGGGAACTAGAGGACATCCCACAAGAAATGAGCCCTCGCTCAACTATGTCCACGGAAAAAAAGCTATTGCTCTCAGAAGATGGCGGCAGAAAATATTTTTTTAAAAATTAAATATCTTTGAAAAAAAATTGTAGAAGTAGAACAGCAAAAAAAAAATTGGTATCGTAGCAATCGTACTGACACATAGAATACATTTTTGTTGCAATTTGTGCGCCATAGAAACAAGATGCAATGAAAGATGGCAGAATTTCATTTTTTCTCATTTCTAAATAGTACAATTGAAAAATACAACTCGTCCCGCAAAAAACAAGCCCTCATACAGCCACGTCGATGGATGAATAAAGGAGTTTCAATTTTTTAAAAGGGGGAGGAAAAAACGAAAATGGAAAAAAGCTTGGTCACTAAGGGGTTAAGATGATAACAGTTTGGACGTGCCGTGATATTACGATTCAACTGCTTTTGGTGGAAAATGACGCTTGGATCTTGACTTCCTCCTGTAAGAAACATAACTTTCCCTCCGTAAGAACCAGCAAAAATCTCCCATCATATTTGGATTGTACTTCACTGTGTAACGGTCTTCAATGACTGAGATGTCTGGCGGATGTAATGCGCAGTGAATAGAACCCATTGATTTCAATGGGTTCATTCACTTGAGTGCATTTTTTCACACGATGTACAATTGCAAGAAAAAATACACAGCATGACCTTGTTGGGACATATTACATACTGCAGTAAGCCATTGATGTGAATGAGCGGGCATTACATTATTCCCCCAAACTGGAAAGGCTTATGTGGGAGAAAAAAATAGATATCATATTTAAATTCAGCACACTAAAGTTATTATGAGCCAACTATCTGCTATCTGTTACACAAATTGTGTTGCACAGTGTAATCTTTCAAATGATTGAAAGATTTTGCAATCTATTTGCATAAAGTGTTAATGGCCATTAACTCTTTATCATCTTCATTTGCATGTAAAAGGGCCTCCAGGAGCTGTTTGCAGAGCCCAGCGTGTGATTAATCACATGCCAAGCTTTGCATAGAGCTGCATTGTTCTGCTCCTGATTGCCAGCAAATTATCAATGATATCAGACTCCTGTGGAGATAACAGCATACGGTCTATTGAGAGACACTTTATCTCTCGTTGTCTGAACGATGGATTTTAACTTCATCTTAAAATTACCGTTCAAACGAAAAGTGCCCGATGCCCACGTTTACATATAACAATTATCGCTCATTTTTGGTCGTTTGAACAAATTTTGAGTGCTAATCATTACGTGTAAATGGGCCTTAAGCCAGTATGGCCATGACCTAGCTTTTTGTTCCACATAGATCCATTAAGGCCTCCTTCACACAGACTTGTATGCCATTGGTTTGCAGCAGAGGCGTAACTTGAAGCTCCTGGGCCCCAATGCAAAACCCGTATCAGTGCCGCCAACGATAATGCTTTATTCATAGTACTGGACTCCCTATATGGAGAAGAGAAGCCTTATGGGCCCCCTAAGGCTCCTGGGCCCGGGTGCAACTGCATCCTCTGCATCCTCTATAGTTACGCCCCTGGTTTGCAGGGTGAGTATGAAGCAGCCTCGGAAGCCAAGCCTGCTTCATAGCTGGCTGCTATCTGTTGTTTCACACAGCACCGATTATGGGCATTTACCATTTAGATGCCGCAGTCAATTCTGACATTGGTGTTTAAATGGCCCAACTGAAGGAGGTGGCTCCATCTATTTTCCAAATGGACCCTAGCAACAAAATTGTAAGGTGCTGTTCAGGTGTCTTGGCAGCCTAGGGTCTTATGTAGACCCCCAGGACTACCATGAATTTTTGCTTTTTAAACCTGTGCCACGGCTTGATAAAATGCCTGCAGAAATAATCAGCATTTGAGTAGATTTTATAAGCGATCAGATGACTGCAAATTCAAGCCCCTTATAGGGACTAACAATAAAAGTAAAAATAAGTTTGATATTTTTTTAAATATTACTAAAAAAATTAAAGCCTCCCTTTTTTCATATAAAAAACAGAAACATAATCGATATGGTTGTGTTCATAAAAGTCCAAACTATTAAAGTATTGCTTTATTTATCCTGCACAGTGAATGCTGTAAGGAAAAAAAATCCATAATGCTGAATTGCTGCTTTTTTTTAGCCAACGTGTTACTCAAAAGAAATTGAATAAAAAAAATCTGATGAAAAAGATGTATGTAGCTCATAATGGTACCAATAAAAACTGTATCTCGCTTTACAAAACAAAGCCCTGACAGCCCTATTGATGGAAAATAAAGAAATGTATGCGTGTCTGAATGTGGTGTCAAAAAGCAAATATTGTCTTTAAAGGGGTTGTCCCGCGGCAGCAAGTGGGTCTATACACTTCTGTATGGCCATATTAATGCACTTTGTAATGTACATTGTGCATTAATTATGAGCCATACAGAAGTTATAAGAAGTTTTTCACTTACCTGTTCCGTTGCTAGCGTCCTCGTCTCCATGGTGCCGTCTAATTTTCAGCGTCTAATCGCTAGATTAGACGCGCTTGCGCAGTCCGGGTCTTCTTCTATTCTGAATGGGGCCGCTCGTGCCGGAGAGCGGCTCCGTGTTGCTCCGCCCCGTCACATGCCGATTCCAGCCAATCAGGAGGCTGGAATCGGCAATGGACCGCACAGAAGAGCTGTGGTCCACCGAGGGAGAAGATCCCGGCGGCCATCTTCAACCGGTAAGTAAGAAGTCACTGGAGGGCGGGGATTCAGGTAAGCGCTGTGCGGATTTTTCTTTAGGTCCCTGCATCGGGTTTGTCTCGCGCCGAACGGGGGGGCTGTTGAAAAAAAAAAAAAACCCGTTTCGGCGCGGGACAACCCCTTTAAGGAATACAGTTATACATCTGGTATCACCATAGTCCTACTGACCCACACAATAAAGTTACCACATTATAAAAAGTAACAATAAAAGGCCTTTCGTAATGAACTGTGCTTCATAATACTTTACTATTTACTAAATATCTACTCTTTTCTGCATCCCTTATTGACGTCCTTTATATTTCCTAAAGGCTGATTGTATTTCTTCTACCATAAACTTTATTTTTGGCAAACATCTTAGAGCAAAGGTCTGGTGTGATTTATCTCTTTAGATGAGGCTTGTATTTTACAGCATTGACTGCAGGGACATTCTGGAGCCAGGATGGGAATGACACATGGTAATTTTAGTTTGGAACATAAATACTGCCATGTAAACATTTTACTGTGCCAGTAAGGACTCAACTAAAATATCACTTCCTGTATATGACATAAATAACAATCATACTCGCTCAATGTGAATTCAAATGTCCACTTCGATCTGCATATTGATCAAACCTATCACTGAAAAGCCACATACCATACATACATATCTTTTATTCATGGGGCCAAGTATATTCATCAAACATAATCAATTTGCTCTTCAAAATTATAGACGTTATGGAATACCCCCCCTTACCCACCCCCTCACACACACTATTTCATGCTCTCATGTACATGGCTTTCCTCCATGGATAAAGGGGTTTTCTAGGACCTAAAAAATAAGATTATACAGCCTTAGGGCTTATTCAGACGACCGTGTATCGGCCGCATATTCACGCCGGCCGATATGCGGCGTCCCTCTCTGCAGGAGGAGGCGGCTGGAAGAGCCAGGAGCAGTGCTCTGAGCTCCCGCCCCCTCTCCCCCAACTCTCCACCCCCTCTCTGCCCCTCTGCACTATTTGCAATGAGGGGAGGCAGGATGTGGGTGGAGCTAATCCCCCAAATGTAGCCCCACCCCATCCTGCCTCCTCTCATTGCAAATAGTGCAGAGGGGTGGAGAGGAGGCAGAGAGGGGGCGGGAGTTCAGAGCACTGCTCCTGGCTCTTCCAGCCTCCTCCCCCTGCAGAGAGAGACGCCGTATATCAGCCGGCGTGAATACCCAGCCGATATAGGGTCGTCTGAATAAGCCTTTAAAGTAAAGAAAAATTGAATACTCACCCAACCCGGTGGCTCCTCGTACAGCATTGCAGCCCTACTGCCTTCCGCCCAGAACTCAATATAAATAGTGGGTGGTCATGTGCTGTACATTGTGCACGTGACTGCACACCACTTCTTAAAGGTTCCATGTTATGGCCGCTGAAACCTATGAGTGGATGAGCGATTGCGAGCGATCGCGTGCACAATGAACAGCACTTGACCGTCCGCCATTTTTTCCGGGTTCCATGTGGCAGGCATTGGGGCTGCAGCACTGGACAGGGTGCAGCAGATATAGGTGAGTATTCAATTTTTTAAAAATTTTGAAGACATGAAACCTTTTTTTAGCTGACGAAAAACCCCTTTAAAAAAACTTGTTTTCAAATACACTATTGGGGAATTTTGACTTACTAAGGGAAGGGGCTTCCTGTTTAGGACCCTTATCTATTAGCCAGGGTGAAAAACCAAGTATCACTTGCTCTGGAGAAACTGTCATGTCCTTGCATTAAATGGAAAGCCCATTGATTTCAGTGAAAAATGTGTAATATTTACTTTTTGGCGCTGAAGGAAAACTAAAAAATAGCTGCCAGGTTCCTTCGGAGAGTACGGCTGATTGCAAGGGGTTCTAGCAGCAGGACATCCTGTAATCAAGGGGCCTTTATAACAGAAATAGATTGTCCACAGTGGAAACATTTGAGTAAGTAAATACAAATTATGGTTACTACTTTTAGGCCTTAGTCACACAGGCGTTTTTTCGCGCGATTTGCGGATCGCATGACGGATGCGCATCCGCAAATCGCGTGACCGGGGCCAAAAAAAAATCGCCCGAAAAATCTGCTCCTAGCCGTGTTTCATTAGAAACGGTCTGGAGCTGTCCAGCGCATTGAATTCAATAGAGCCGGCAATACAGCCGACTCTATCGAAAGCAATGCGCTGGGGGCGAGCGCAGGATGAATTGTCGGGAAGGGCTTAAATATATAAGCCCTTCCCTGCAATTCATCCAGAAAAGTGTAAAAATTAGAGATGAGCGAACGCGTTCGTCCGAGCTTGATATTCGTGCGAATATTAGGGTGTTCGGGATGTTCGTTATTCGTAACGAACACCATGCGGTGTTCTGGTAAATTAAACTTTCTTCCCTGAGACGTTAGCGCTTTTTTTTGGCCAATATAAAGACAGGGAAGGCATTACAACTTCCCCCTGCAACGTTTAAGCCCTATACCACCCCCCTGCTGTGAGTGGCTGGGGAGATAAGGTGTCACCCGAGTATTGAAATCTGCCCCTCCCGCTGCTCGCTATGGATGCATTCTATATGCGCTCAATGGGGCCAGCGGCAGCAGCGCTGACCCCATTGAGAACATATAGAAGACAAATCCTTCTTCTCTGGCACAGCTGTAACAGCTGTAGCAGAGAAGAACGATGTTTGCCCATTGAATTCAATGGAGCGGCAATACAGCATGTTCCACTGAATGCAATGGGCTGCCGGCGATCGCAGGATGAATGGTCGGAAAGGGGTTAAATATATAACCCCTTTCCTGCAATTCATCCAGAAATGTGTTACACTAAAAATATATACCGGCGTATAAGACGACCCCCCCAACTGTCACCTTATACGCCGGTAATACAGTGGAGCAAAGAATAAAAAGCATTACTTACGTTTTTAGATGATCTGCGGCGCTCCTGCAGGCTGTCACTCCCTCCTGGTCCACGGCAGAGTATTGCTTTCTCCACGAAAGACTTTAAATCCCTGCCTCCAGAAGCACATGTGCCTTCAGCCAATCACAGCCAATGACAATGATGTCATTGAATGGCTGTGATTGGCTGTGTTTCTGGAGGCGGGGATTTCAAGGCTTGAGGCAGGGATTTAAAGCCTTTCATAGAGAAAGCTTGTCTGCCGTGGACCAGGAGGGAGTGACAGCCTGCAGGAGCGCCGCAGATCATCTAAAAACGTAAGTAATGCTTTTTATTCTTTGCTCCACTGTATTGCCGGCGTATAAGGTGACAGTTGGGGGGTCGTCTTATACGCCCCGTCGCCTTATACGCCGGTATATATTTTTAGTGTAACACATTTCTGGATGAATTGCAGGAAAGGGGTTATATATTTAACCCCTTTCCGACCATTCATCCTGCGATCGCCGGCAGCCCATTGCATTCAGTGGAACATGCTGTATTGCCGCTCCATTGAATTCAATGGGCAAACATCGTTCTTCTCTGCTACAGCTGTTACAGCTGTGCCAGAGGAGGACGATCTTTATGCTGACAGTGGGGGGGGGGGGGGCACTCTTGCCGCTATTGTGGCTTAATAGTGGGACCTGTGAACTTGAGATGCAGCCCACCATGTAGCCCCTCGCCTGCCCTATCCGTCACTGTGTCATTCCCATCACTTTCCTGAATTGCCCAGATTTTCACACATGAAAACCTTAGCGAGCATCGGCGAAATACAAAAATGTTCTGGTCGCCCATTGACTTCAATGGGGTTCGTTGTTCGAAACGAACCCTCGAGCATCACGGGAAGTTCGTTCCGAATAACGAACACCCGAACATTTTGGTGTTCGCTCATCTCTAGTAAAAATTAAAAATATATATATACTCACCTTGTCCCGGCAGACAGCGAGCCAATCAGAGGCAAGTCTGACTCACACCCCCTTCACACCCACTGCAGGCCGGCCGCTCTGAACTCCGTCTGCCGGGACAAGGTGAGTATATATATATTTTTAATTTTTACACATTTCTGGATGAATTGCAGGGAAGGGCTTATATATTTAAGCCCTTCCCAACAATTCATCCTGCGCTCGCCGGCAGCCCATTGCTTTCAATGGAGCTGGCTGTATTGCCGGCTCCATTGAATTCAATGGGCAAACATCGTTCTTCTCTGCCACAGCTGTTACAGCTGTGGCAGAGAAGAATGATTTGTCTTCTATATGTTCTCAATGGGGTCGGCGCTGCTGCCGCCGGGCCCATTGAGCGCATATAGAGAAGAGAACAGGAATCGCAGATCGCAGATAGGTGCGATCTGCGATTTCTGTTCTATAATTTATCGGACGAGCGCATAAAAAGCGCTCATGTGTCCGATACCATTGCAAAGCTGGTAAAAATGGTTTTAAAAAATCGCCAGACGCATGAGCATGCGCAAATCGCGCGAAAAAACGCCCGTCTGACTAAGGCCTTAAAGAGGACTTGAAATAATATAAGTTTCACATCTAAACTAAAGGTGTAGTTGTTCTGGTCTCCCAAAGTGGGGGTCACACAACTCCCTTGACTCGTCCTATTTTAGAGATGGTAGAGTTGCAGGGAGTGTGCTCAATTCTGCTGACTCTAATTTTTTTATTTTGCTCAGGTTTTTTTTTTGCAAGATCTACTTGTTTATATTGAGTTTGGATTCAAAACTGAAGGGCTCATGCCCACGAGTGTTGCAGAATTCTGCCACGGATTTCCGCTGCGGGAGTATCGCGTTTAAAAACGCAAGTGATCGCGGAATTCTGCCGCGAATTTCCGCGGTCTCCATTAATACTATATTAATGGAGACCTCCCGTGAAAGAAAATTGTCAGAAACGTATACAGTTGCATACATTTGTGGCATTCCATATTTTAATAAATTTGGCGTATTTGGAAGCAGCAGAATTTCAGCCCTTTTCTGAGTTTCTTGTAACATATTTGTCTCATACCCACTCCCTGAAGACCTTGCACACTTTTTTTGAAATTTTTCCAAATTGGCAAGTGCCAAGAAAAGTTATAAACTTTGTGCAAATATGACATGTACCATGATTTGTGACTTCTTAAAGTGACCCTCCGGTTTTGGGACAAAATCTTGTCCTGAGACCAAAAGGCAGTGATACTAACTGCTATTGGTCTTCTGATCTGATGCTCTTCTGATTTGCTGGTTCCGATTCCCATTTTCAGCTATCCAAGGTAGCCAGTGCAATCTTCAGACTACCTAATCCACACAGTGCATTGGTAGTGTTAGACTACCAATGCACTACGCCTGCTCTCTGATTGGCCAGCACTGCTCACATGATCAGAGAGCAGTGCACATCATCCATTAGGTAGCTAGAAAATTGTAGCTTTCATCTCAGGCAGCTGAAAACAGGATCCTGAACCAGAGGAGGGACATCAAAGAGAAGAACAACACCAGTTTACAAACCCCATTCTTTGGTCCTGGAATAGAAATTTGCCCCAGAACTGAAGGGTTGCAGTTTACACAAACAACCAATGTAAACTGATTAATTAATGTTGGTCTATGTTTTGCCCTAAAAATCTCACATTAAGAAAAAAATCATAAAAGAGCAACTAGTTATCGTCACACCTAAGGGTGGTTTCACACGAGCGTGTTTTTGTGCGTACATAGGTGCGCACCCATGTACGTGCAAAAACACACGTGTATGAAGGTCCGTACATTGAAGACAATGGTCTGCCGGCACCCCTGAATTATTTTTCAAGGAAGGGCTTTACATATAAGCTCTTCCCTGAAAAACAACAATTTTAATGTAAAAAAAATACTTACCTGTCCGCCGCTGCCGTGTCCCAGCGGAGATAAAGAACACATCTGCCACATGCAGCAGATGTTTCCTTCACCCCAGCGAGAAAAATCTGTGACAGATGCAGCAAAGGAATTCTTCATCCCTGCGGGGAATGAAAAATTCCCTACCACAGCTGTCACAGATGTTTTTTTTTTACACTAAAATTCTTGTGTTTCAGGGAAGAGCTTATATGTAAAACTCTTCCCTGAAAAAACAATTCAGGGGTGCCGGTAGACCATTGTCTTCAATGGAGCCGCCGGCAGCAGCAGCGGCTCCATTGAAGACAATGCGTGCATTCCCTGTGGTGTACACGTCCTATCTTTACAGGCACGCACCTGTAAAACACGGACGTGTGAACACACCATAGGGAATGCATTGGTTTTAATAGAAGCGTGTTTTTGTGCGCGTGTATGCATGCACACAAACACCCTTGTGTGAAGTCACCCAAAAATTGGTGCGTTTGGCTGGATCATGAATTTGTTGGAAATTGTAAGTAACATCTGAGGAATTAACAGAGCAGAAGTATCATTTCCCAAAAGACAACTATGTGTTCTGCTTTCCACACAGGGAATTAGTGAAAAAAAATCTATCCCTTCAAAATCTTCCTATCTGTGTATTAATGACAGATCCTCTTAATCCACTTTGCCAGCTATAATCTTTAATCCCGATTAGTTTCTTGTACTGCACAGTGGACAAGTTTATATCTATATTAAAACTTCTTCAATGTACAATGTTAAAAGGCAATAACTGAAGAGGGATTGTACTCTTCTATTATAATACTGGCGTCAAATGCGTAACATATAATAGTACAAAGTAGGTGACAAAAGCAAGGTGGATTCACACAGGGTTTCTGTTTGATCTATACAAGCTCCCAAGATATACCTCCAACAGATATGTCTGATGTATTCAGCTTTATAACATATAGTTGCAAGCGTTGCATATAGACCACCATAAATAATATGTATTGCACAGTACAACCACTTTAGAGCATATTTTTACCTCTCAAAGAACGATTGGTTGCTCTTGTGAGCTTTTTTCCCGTTCCTTCAATCATTTGTTTGCGGCTGGGAACTCAAAAAGCTACCCAATATACAATCCCCAAAAGTTGTGACTGTGAAAAATGAAAATAATTGTAAAGAAAAAAAGAAAGCAATGATTTGGAAATCTCATATAACCGTATTTTATTCACAATAGAATTTAGGACACATATCAGAAGATGACAGGGATCAAATATCTGTGGATCTACCTCACAGCAGATATCTCAGTCCTCTACACAGCTAATTATTTGAGCCTCTTAAACTACATTAAAAAGGACCTAAAATCATCGACTGAGGGCCTCTTTACTTGGTTTGGGAGGTGCTCGATATTTAAGATGAATGTTACTCCCAGAATGCTATACACCGTTCACGCCCTACCCATTCACATCCCTAGATTATTCTTCAGACACCTTTCTTTCCTGCTCACAAGCCCACCTGTATAGCACGTAGCACCTTGGCTATACCTTAGGAGATGGGCGGTTTGGACCTACCGGATGTTTCTCCAAGCCTCCCATCTACTGCGCATAGTTGATTGGCATAGACATACTGACTATAAACAGTGGATCGCACTGGAACAGATGTTCTCTGCCATACCTCTGACTGCCTTACCTTGGTTACAGGGAGACAATCCTCCGGAGGCCAATCCCCATGACACAATAGGCCCCACCACTAAGGTTGTCTTCCAAGTCTTCCCAAAACCCAGAATTTCACCTATGCCCTTGCCTCTATTCCCCATTTTGAAAAACCCAGCATTGACACACAGTCTGGAAAGTGGAGTGTTCCACCTATGGCTCTGTAGCAGTAGATTTAGAGCATCCCATTATCTCTCAGAAAGACAGTGGATACCAACAGTGTTAGGTCGGCTACTCATGTCTGCCACTCTCTTTCTTTTCTGGGCAAATGCGGACATCGCTCTGCTCCTCCTATATGAGTGGGCTCTTAGCTGTGTACTTTCCATCAGCACTGTAGGAGTTAATCCTCCCCAGTGCTCTCAGCCCAGCTGCAGGGTAATAAGCTATTGCCCTCCTATTTAGCTGAGCTGGGGATCCTCCTCCTTGCTTGAGTATTGGTGTGACTTTGTCTCCGTCACCTAACAAAGGTCTTTGCTTCTGACTCCTGTGTCTGCTCTAATTCTGGGATTTATTACCTGGATTATGGTTATACTCTGCCTGCCCCGAAATTGGACCGAATTGTGGTTGTAACTCAGACTGTTTTGTGGTGCATTGCAACGGTGTCTCTGACTCCCATGGGTCAGCTACCAACTACACTGGAACTACTCCAAGAGGTGGTGGCCTGCTCAGTTTCCCACAGTGAAGTCCAGATCCCTATACAGGGGTTAAAGGGTGAAAACCAAGGAACCGTCAGGATAACGCCCTTAGGATTAGCCCAAAGCCCAACTAGTTAGTTGGCACAGTGTTTCCACACTCGCTGTCCATAACGGTATACTCCATTCATGGACCCCTTTGATCCCTCCCATAGGTGACTCTCGGAATTGTTCCAAGAGATGGCTCAACAGCGTGAATGCCAGGAGCAAATACTGTTGTACTTGTACAACGTGAACACTCGTCTGAACTCCATAACAACTATTGCAGTGGCACCACAGCCCTCTGTAGCAGCCACAACTCCAGTATTGTCCTCACAGGCAGCCTCTGTGGCAGGATCTGGCCCTTGGTTATCTGCTCCTCCACATTACGAAGGAGATCCTAAGCAATGCCATGGATTCATTAATCATTGCTCTTTACAATTCAAACTATTGTCTCACCTGTTCCCTACTGACCACTCTAAGGTGGCTTTCATTATGCATCATCTTTCTGCACAGGTGTTTGTCTGGATAAACCCTCTCTGGGAGAGAGACGATCCTGTAGTCAATAGCCTAAGTATGTTTGTGGAGACATTCCAGAGGATTTTTGATGAGCCTGCCGTACAATGTCGGCTGCCTCCTCCCTACTGCGTCTACGTCAGGGCTGTCTCACTGTGGGCCAATATGCCATTCAATTCTGAATCCTGGTCTCAGAATTGGGCTGGCATAATGAGGGCCCTGGTGGCGGCATCTTAGGAGGGCCTGTCAAGTCATATTAAGGATGAATTGGCAGGTCATGAGATTCCATCTTTCCTGAACACCTTGATCTGTCTGCTTACAAGAATAGATATTCTATTCCAGGAAAGGATCAAAGAGGTGGCCCAGGAGTTCCAGAGGCCACTTTCTACCTCTCCTACTACCTCCATGGCTATTGGTCCAGAGCCCATGCAGGTCAATAGGCACAAGCTAACAGATATATCCAAAGATGGGAACAAAAGTGCTTGTGTGAAAAAACTCCTGTTTATTATATAAAAATGTGCTCGATCACAGGAACATGCAGAGAACACGTTTCAGTTCTTACTTGAACCTTGTTCACTTCAAGCTAGCAGAGGAAGAGCATGGGCTCAGACGGTCCAAAAATCTGTGTATGTACTGTGAAGCCCAGGTGCATTAAGCCTGTACCTGTCCTCTTAAGCCAGGATACTCTTGAACCTAGGGATAGTGGGAGAGGCTACCCTAGGTGAAGATTAGTCCTCTCCCAGATTGAATAGGTGTCAGCCTTCCTGGATTCTGGTTCGGCAGGGAACTTCTTGCATCAGGCCATGGTGGAATGCTACCAAATTCCTGTTTAACGGCTTGAGAGACCTTTTGTGGTGACATTTGGGGATGAAAGTTCCCTTTCTGAGACTATTCAGTTTGCCACAAAGCTTCTGGGTTTGAAAGTAGGCATTCTCTACTCACAGAGGATTTCCTTGCTGGTCCTTTCTAGGTCCACCAGCATCCTGTTGCTTGGTCTGCCTTGGCTTCGTCTGCATAATTCCCCCTTGGATTGGAAGTCTGGGGAGGTTTAACGTTGGGAGTCATCCTGCTCTTCCAAGTGCCTGCTTCCTATATAGCCTGTTAGATGCCCCTTGGTGCCTCGGGACCTCCAGGGTCTGCCGGAGGCCTACCACGGTTTCTTGTACATCGACAAGAAAGAGGCAGAATGTCTGCTACCACATTGTCCTTATGACTATCCAATTAATCTGCTGCCATGTTCCTTACCTCCTTGAGGCAGGGTTGGCCTGGATAAACCCGCTCTGGGAGAGAGATGATGTTGTGATCAATGATCTAAAGGTATTTCTAAAGACGTTCCAGAGGGCATTTGACGAGCCCGGTCGCACATTA
Source organism: Eleutherodactylus coqui (assembly GCF_035609145.1). Lineage (NCBI taxonomy): Eukaryota > Metazoa > Chordata > Amphibia > Anura > Eleutherodactylidae > Eleutherodactylus > Eleutherodactylus coqui. Next base: position 144,334,307 of record NC_089843.1, on the reverse strand, counting down.
CCTCAGTTGCCTCCTTCCTTTTACATCTACGCCAGGGTAATCTCATGGTGGGGCAATATGTCATTAAGTTTTGAACCCAGGCCTCAGAATTGGCTTGGAACAATGAGGCCATGGTAGCGGCTTTCTGGGAGAGCTTGGCGGCTCATGGCAAGGACTAGTTGGCAGTTTGCGAGGTTCCTACTTCCCTGGATGCCTTGATCCCCCTGGTCACTAGAATTGATCTCTGATTCCAAGAGAGGACCAAGGAGGCTATCCAGGAGAAGAGGTCAATCTGTCTGGCACCCAGGTATCAGAGCCCGCTTTTGTTCCGCCTACTACTTGTTTGACTAGTGACCCTGAGCCCATGAAGGTTGATTAGCTCAAGCTAACGAGGAGGATCGCACGCACAGACGCACTAAAAAGTTGTGTGTATACTGTGGAACTCCGGGTCACCATATCAGTACCTGCTTCCGTAAATCAAAGAGACTCTTGAGCCTAGGGTCAGGAGGAGTGGTTACCCTAGGTATAAATCAGTTCTTGCCAGGATTGAACTTACCTGTGACTTTGTCCGTCTCTGGTACACAATTTACTGTGTCAGCCTGTCTGGATTCTGGTTCAACAAGGAATTTCTTGCATCAGGCCTTGGTGGATAACTACCAGATTCCTATTCAGAGTCTGGAGAGACTACAAATACTGACTAGTGTGAATGGAGGTACTCTACCCAGGGTTGATAGATTCAGGAGATGGGGTAGGCATAAAGGGGAGGTACTGTAATGTCTGCCGCCGTTTTGCGGTTCCAAGCAGCCGCAAGCATCGCTCTGCTCTTCCTCTAGATTCTTGGAATCTTTTAATGATATTATGTACTGTAGGTGGTGAGATATTTGAAGTCTTCGTAATTTTACGTTGAAGAACATTTTTCTGAAATTGTTCCAAAATTTTTAGACACGGTTTTTCACAGATTGTTGAACCTCTGACCATCTTTGCTTCTGAGAGACTCTGCCTCTCTAACACACTCTTTTTATACACAGGCATTGTGTATCCCAACTTTTGTGAAATGTGTTGCTGTCAATAATTTCTAAATGGGATACATTTTTTAAAAGGAAATAGTAAAATGTCTCCTTTTCACCTTCTGATATATGTTATGTTGTGAATCAAATACGGTTATATGAGATTTCCAAATCATTGCATTCTTTTTTTACTTGAAATCATAGAGGTGAGGGGGAATACAAAAACATATTTCACTGGAAGAGAGCCAAAATTGCAATACCTGATAAGGTGCAGAGCAGGCACGATCGCCACTAAACAGGCACAATCGTCATAAGACTGGCACAATGGCCATAGGGTCGGCACAATGGCCGTAGGGTCGACACAATGGCCGTAGGGTAGGCACAATGGCCGTAGAACCTAACAATATGCAGCAAGCCAGACTATAAACCAGAGGAGCTAAGCTGTCCACTGCAGACCTATATGCAGCCACCCACTCAACCCAGCCCAGATTGGGGAGGAGCGACTGCATGCAACCAAATCTGCAATGTTAACGATACCACAGAAGCCAGCCAATAGATGGGTGCATCCCACAATACAGGATTACAACTCACACTTTCATGACAGTGGGTTGCCCTGTATCTCAACAGTGGGCCACACTGGCTGACATCTTGGGCTCCCCCAGAAGTCTATAGCAAACGGCATAAAGGAACTATAGATACACACTAATAAAATGCGGGTGTTAGTTAGCATTTTAGCCAAGACGCATAAGCTGACAGGCCAAACAGCAAGGCCACACCACGTCCGTCAGAACCTACACCATCTCACTGTAAAGTAAATTAAAATCTCAGAGGTGAGGGGGAACACAAAAGCATAGTACACTGGAAAAAAGCCAAAAATGCAATACCTGATAAGGTACATGTGAGTTTCATGCGAGTGCAATGACTTTTTTTTAACTCCCCCGTTGCAAATAATGGGCAAGTTTTCTGCAATATCACAGAAACTAGGTCATGCTGCAGTTTTTCTATTTTGCAACATCGTTATGAGAGGAAAAGCACTTATATAAATTAACCCATTGGAAACATGGGTTTCCAATGGGTTAATTTAACCCATTCAACCCATTAAATACATTGCACAAGCTCCTCGAGACGTGCAAACACACAGAACTTGTGTGATTTTTCTTGCTCATGTAATTAAGCCCTTAATGTAAAAGCACAAATCACATGGAGCCTCCCCCCACCCCATTAAGTATTTTCTTGCATGCTCTGATTTCCAAGGGGTTAACTGTAGAGATCGCAATTATTTTTGTTCTGATGCCATTAGAATGGTAATGTGTACTACTGCCCCTATATACTCCCACCCATACCCCACACGTGTGTCATGGGGTGCGGCCCTCTAAAAGAATATGCAAATGATCCAACTTTTGTGTAATATTTCTAATTTCCGTGTTGAGATGTGATTACGGATAGATTTTGTTGACAATATAAACTGTTCTCGTTTCTGTCAGACGCAGTGTTGTCATGGAGACCCTGTGTGCCTTCAAGTCAACAAATACATCATCTACACCCTACCTGGCTTATACAGGAACAGCTATACGGAGACATCAAGGTATTACGTGATTTAGTGCAATCAGTGCCGATGGCGCAGCGTTGTCCTAATAACCTCATTTTCTTATTTCAAGGAATTTGCACTGTACATTGGAGTATCTTGTAAAAGGTATTTCTGCTATGGGGTCACAGATGCATTTAATGCTATTATTTCTGAGTGATAAAAATGCATTTTAAAGCTCCACACATCCCACCCTCCGAGCTTAGAACATCTAAAGGTGGGCTTAAAAAAACTTTCCAGACAATAAAGACAGTCACAGGCTTAAGGAGGACCTGTCATGTCCTCTGATCAATGGGACAGGCCGTATAGGTTTGCAGCCCCAGCTAGGCTGACCTTCTTTTTCCTCCGTACCCCCCCCTCCCTCCCCTTTACCCACACCAACTTCCATTAGCTACAGCTATCTGCAACTGTAATCCGTTAAGTGGACAATCTCCTCCATTCACTGCCAATGGAAGATGTCAGTGGGTGGAGGAGACCTGGCATCATTTATTGATAGTCAGCCCTGTCAACGTTTTAGGAGGCACTAGTAACGGAGTTTGGTGTGGAGAAGAGTTGCAAACCTATGTGGCCAGCCCCATTAATGAGAGGGCATGACAGGTGATCTTTAAGCATAAAAAGAGACCCTCTAGATATTTTGCAAAAAAAATAAATAAAACATCCTGAAAACCATATATCCTTATTTATTGCATATTCTTGGTCACTGAACAGGTGATTGCCAAAGCTTGGAAAGAGATTTTTTTTTCCGGGTAAGATGATAAGAGAGTTTCTTGGTATATGGGCAACAAAAACTTTCATCCATTGTTACGATCGTGTGGGCTAATAAACACAGGGCCCACACAATCGTGACCAAAGGATACGAATACACACAGGTTTCAGGCAACTGGCCCTGAACTACAGGGAAGATGACATGGCCCTACCTGAGCAGGGACATCGCCCCGATAAAGGGCGGCCCAGCGGTCTTCGGATCTAGGCCCTAGCTGCCCCTAGGAACCACGCACCAGAACAGGATACATAAACATGGCACGTGACAGGGACAGAACAAGAGGACACACAGAGCCAGAAAACACAGCATACAGCAGCCAAAATGTAACCACTAGTAGCAGATGGTAAGCTCAATAAAAATACCAGGTATGAGTTGACATTTTGATCAAAATGTGGAAGCTAGCGGACCACTTCAAGGCTCCTGGCTATACTGCTAGTCCCTACACTAACCAGGAGTCAAGCGGCACCGGACACAGGTCACACAGCAAGCTGCAACAGGACAGGAACAGAACACAGGTCACACAGCAAGCTGCAACAGGACAGGAACAGAACACAGGTCACACAGCAAGCTGCAACAGGACAGGAACAGAACACAGGTCACACAGCAAGCTGCAACAGGACAGGAACAGAACACAGGTCACACAGCAAGCTGCAACAGGACAGGAACAGAACACAGGTCACACAGCAAGCTGCAACAGGACAGGAACAGAACACAGGTCACACAGCAAGCTGCAACAGGACAGGAACAGAACACAGGTCACACAGCAAGCTGCAATGGCACGGACTCTACCGGCATGAGCTTACAGCAGACTACAACATATAGTGCAAACCACACAGACTCCACCCAGAGCTCACATGCACACAGAAGAAACTCCACAGCAAGTCTATGTGTCCTCATACCAGGGGAGATAGATAGTCAGCCACTGAGCTGACAAAGGGAACTGTGTCAGGGATCCACCAACTGACACACAGACAGAGAAATAAGACGTTTGGAGGCCGCACTTGTCAGGGGAAGGAAAAAGGGCGCTGCATGTGCTGCAGACTAGGACTACATGTGTCCAAAAAGTCTTTAGGGAAGCAGAGAGACACAACAGACCTGCTTGCAAAAACAGATCTGAGTGGGAACAAGACAGATGCATCCAAACAGCCTCAACTGCTGAGAGATGCTGGATTTATATATGCTGCAAACTAAAGGGGATTGGCTGCTGGAGAATACCACACCCAGCCAGCTCAATTAATCCCAACCTGTGAGATGTGCTGCTAGGAACCTTAGTACTACAGATCCCAGCAGCAGACTCTGACATCCATATTATCAGACACCTAAGGAAAAGCTCACCACGATATGGTCCCCTTGGCTATCATATATTTCCCCTTCAGGCACAACCCTAGACTTTCTCACGCTCTCTGGTATTGAAGGGCAGCTCTCTTTCCACCCCATAGGAGCCCCCCTGCCTTTATCTTGAAAGGCTATGACTGTAACAAGGGGGGACCCAATATACGTCTAGAGGAAAGAAGGTTTTTACACGACATAGAATGAGGTTCTTTACTGTAAGAGCAGTGAGACTATGGAACTCTCTGCCTGAAGACGTGGTGATGACGAACTCGATGGACGACTATAAGAGGGGCCTGGACGCCTTTCTTGAGTGATACAATATTATATGTTGTAATCATTTATAACTTCAAAAGGGTTGCTGATCAAGGGATTATTCTGATTGCCAGGTTGGAATCAGGAAGGAATATTTTCCCTTAAATGCAGAAAAATGGCTTCTACCTCAATGGGGTTTATTTTGCCTTCCTCTGGATCAACATTGGGTTGTAATAGGCTGAACTGGATGGACATATGTCTTTTTTCAGACTTAGATATTATGTTACTCTATCTCTTCTCTCCCCATCTTTTCTTTTCTCACTCTCTTCTATCTTACTCTTCCATTTTTATCCATTTTCTCCTTTTTTCACATGGGTGGAGTAACCCTCCACTTTTTTTTATCATTAAGTAATACTCAAAACTTTACTTGCACATAGCCAATCACATTTTGTGTATAATCTTAATTGTGGAATTCTATTAATACTGCCTTCCTCACTGCTAGCTGCAGTCGTCTTACTAAACTTCATTTTTCTAGCCATTGTAACTGTTTTTTAGACTATCTTACTTGGTTTACTATAAAACTGTCTTGATCTAAATTGTAGTTATAAAAAAATAAACTTTCCAGGCATAACGCATGTCCTGTGTGATACCTAATGCAGAGCCTGAGGGGACAGTGCATATCATAGGGTTTCAAAGACAGAATCCCTATGTCATTAACCACCCCTTCAGGCCTGTACTGGGATCAACGCAATGTATTAGTTTTCACTGGAGTGTTCCTTTAAAGTAGTCAACCCCATTAAATGTAAGCATAGATGCCATTTGCAGGGTTTTCTATCAGACACAATAGGAGAGCTGCATGTATCGTTTCCCCTTCCTAATCAGAATGTGATAGCAAGTTCCCAGATGTATTGACAATGCCTAAAGTAATCAAGTGGATAGTAATTCAGCGGATTCACACTTATTAGTAATCATACAGAGGGATTGATCAGATACAAAGGTCACAGCATTGCCATCCAAATACTCTAATTAGACAGCACATCATTGCAGGGAGACTGAATTATTCGGTGTCTCCAGGAGAACACGTGCAGGGAATCATATAATTGTCACAAAGGCTTTTGTTTAAATGTGTCTGCTCCCCTATGTATTAGCAGTTCTGGTTATACTGATGGAAATCTAATTCCTCCGGTGCTTCTTCACGCATCTATCTAAGACCTTGTGCACACTTTTAACGAGGGAAGGCTGCAAGTTTATGCTATAGTATGATATTTAATACTGCACATAGGAGAATGGAAATTGTTGCTGCTATTTAATAATAATCTTCATTTGTATAGCGCCAACGTATTCCGCAGCAGGGATAATAATATATGTGCTCGGTATTGATTAATGATTGGATTCTCTTGAGAGAGACTAAAGTTAGTCGGCCGTGACAGAAGTTCGCTGAGTATTGATTTTCTGTAATTGCTTAAATTTTCATTTCTTGAAAGGTTATAATGTGTCACATCAATATATGCAAATCTTCACTGTGACATGGAATATTTTAATATTTAAAGACGTATCATTCTTATTTTCATGGTTTTCTTTGCCCCTTGAGCATTTTGCCCTGTAACAAAAAATAGTCAGTTATTATATATCCTAGTATTGATCTGCCCAGCTGTTTGTTAAAGAGGTTGTACCAAAATTTCAATTCTCACAGTGGGGGTAACAGGACTACCGTATCCCATTCTCCTGGTACTGCCGGTTGCTTCCTCCCCCCTGCCCACAGTGACATCACTCTGAATGGAGCATTAGCCACACTTTCCCTACTACTCCATCCTCTACTTCCTGAAGACAAGCAACTGCTGTGACTAATCAAAGTGCACAGCATCACCATCCCAAACATCTGATATCATAGCGTCCCGCATGTGAGCGTTGATGCTAGGAGTTTTGAACGGGGACACTGCGGCTTTTAGCTGACTTCTGGCGGTGGAGGATGGGGACAAGCGAGTAAGAGCAGGTTAGCTTTCCTGGGAGGGGGTTTAAAGATGGGCGAGTATACTTTTTTTTTATTTTAACTCATGCCAAGCTCTTAAAAAATGTTTATTTTGAAACCACACAACCCCTTTAAGGGGAGTTGTAGATGTTATTGGGGATGCATCCCAGCAGAGTATTTCAATAAATCAGCTGATACAACACCAACCGGCCCCACACTTAATAACTGATCAGTTGGGCAGCACTCATATCAGTTGTGTTCTTGTAAGAGGTCAACTGATGCGACAGACGCAATGCACATCTTTACAGGCGATGAACCCTTCACTGAGATAGCTGGTGAGCCTTGTACAATTCAGAACTAGTGAACGTTTTACTAGTCCTGTGTTGCACCAAAGCTTACATACTATGTCAGCTTTAGGCTTCTTTCACACGAGCACATATCGGCCATCCGTTTTCACAGCCGGACGATATACGCTATGTTGGGAGTGAAAAATCTGGTGAACGGGTGCACAGATCAAACGTTTGTGCGCCTGTTCATATGGCCTGATGAGGCTGGCGCAAATGCGGCGAGCTCACCAGGCCATCGCCCATTTCCCCTCCCTGCCCATCGCAGGCTCACCTCTCATTCCTCCCCACTCGTTTTATGCAATGGGAGGGGCGCGGGGCGTGGGCAGAGATAAGCGCCGGTCTGCTCCCCCTCCTCCCATTGATGGCTATGGACAATGAGCGGGGAGAGGGCAGGTGCTTAGCCCCTCCCCCTCCCCAACCCCACCCCTTCCTATTGCACAGAACAAGTGGGGAGGAACGAGAGGTGAGCCTGCACAGGCAGGAGAAGAACAGAGAGAGGGAGTTTAGCAGCCACGCTGCTAAACTCCCTCCCACCTACAGCCGCTGCCATTGGCTCCCATAGGAGTCCATGCAGTGACCAACGTATTCCGGCCCAAAAGTAGGTTCCAGGACTATCTTTTGGGCCCGACATAAAAACGCTTGGTGCTATATTAGCTTGCCCGGGTGTTTTTACGTCTCAAATATACGTCCATGTGATCTGATGCATTGAAATCCAATGCATCAGATCACAGCGCATATCATCCGGCCGTGAAAACAGCCGGCCTATATGCGCTCATGTGAAAGAAGCCTAATGTAGCAAAAAAGAAACATGTTTTCATTTCAACTGTGAAAAGAAGACTTTTATGTGCAGGTTTGACATGCAAAGTATCAGTAAGAAAGCCACTGCTAAGATTGCAAAATAGAAAAAGACTTGCCTGGGCCAAGCAACACCTCCAGAGGACTACTGAAGAGTGGAAGAAGGTCTTACTTGACTGAAAATGTAAGCTGGGAACAGCTAAACTATAGTACAGAATGGCAATAACGTATTCTAGATATCAACTTAGGTTCCACAGATTGGAATGTAATTACTGGTGTAGACTTCGGAAAGGACTTCTTGTTCATACTTTCCTCTGCACTATACACATCCTGACAATCTATAGTTACGGCAAGTTTCCATTCTTCTGTGTAATTTACAAATCACTGTTTTCCATATGATAAAGGCTTTTAGCCTCAATGAGTTTGATACATTATTCATAGACTATTGAATTATCAGGTCACTTTATCCTAGGGAAAGAAATAGGCTATACAGATAATAATAGACATTTAACCACAACATACTATACATGATACCTTCCCCTCAGCGGAAATCACAGATGCTGAAGTTTGTTTTACCACAAGCGCAGCTTTACAATCAGTAATGTGCGCAGTGCAGATATTTCGTAGCATTTGAATTAAATGACAGGATTATTAAATTATAGGACTGCGAATGTTACCACCCATTTCGCACATTAGTTGGTTTTGGCGTAGTTTCATGTCTATTGTTGCGAAAGAGAAAGAATAATTTCCTTCATTATGTAAACTGGAATAAAATGCATCTAAAATCAGTCAGTCAGTGAAGGTCAAATGTAATGTATTCATCTGCATTACATAGTAAATGCTTCCATAGGGAGATAGAAAATTGGTCTTTGTACGAATGTTCTTTCCCAGTCATTACCCAGTGTAAACATGCCCCGCGATTGCACAATAAAACACTCATATGTCATTCATCACATCTTTTGTATGGCGCGTTAACTCGTGTAAGAAGCGGCAAGCGGGTATGCTGCTGACTGTATTATAAACTATTTTGTATAGATGGTGGTCTGAACAATCGTCCATACAAACCGATAGATGCGTAAATGTAAAACTATCAAGCACCGAATGACTTGCAAAGATCTGCTTGTGTAAAAGGACCTTTAATATTTATTATACCTGGCAGTGGTGTCTACACAAACTAATAAATCACTGAAATGTGATGCTACCATGAGCCTCTACCGGGGGCGGGCTGGGCAGGGGGCAGGAAGACAAGAGCACATGTTCAAAACTGCCCGACCCTGCTCCTAAAGCTACGGCAAGTAGAGGCATTTTTATGACCTAATCATGCAGAGAACTGCCATCTCCTGCCCTAGTGCAGCCTAACCCCACTCTTCCCCCTGCTCTGGGACTCACTGTACTTTGAGTGCTGGAGCCAGGAGGAGGAGTTAGGCTATGCTGTGCAGGAGGTTCTGGTGCAGCATTTATATAAAGAGCTTTGTTTGGGTGCTGTATTTATGGTATGATCTTAGTTCTGGGACTGTACTTATGTTATGAGCTTAATTCTGTTGCTGTTTACATATATATTGAGATTACTTCTGCTGGCGTATTTATGTTAGATAGAAAAATAATTTAGGGCTGGAAGGCCATGCAGTGGTTGGCCACACACAGCCAAATATGCCCACCTATGGTTGCCAATGACCACACAATTTTGCCAGTAATTTGTATAGCCATGGTTCAGCTAAGTGCGGCCAACCAAAGCATGTCATTTTACCCTTAGCTGCTACCCATGGGCCAGTGCTCTGTGCCCCCAGACTAAAATTTGCTAGCCACGCTCTGCCTACGATATCTAATACATATCCATCATCGACGCACTATTTGTTCCATTTGAAAAACAGAAATAAAATGGAACAGAGTAAACAGAAATATTTCAGTTTTGAATTAACAGTTTAATTCCGTTTTTAGTTCAGTTTCTCTGCTCCTCAAACTGTACAGAGAAGCAGTAATGGATAACTGAGACTAAGGCCAGTGTGGACGAGCCCTAAGCTTGGAGGCAGCATGATTGATAAAGTGACTTGATTGGAGGTGCAAGGGGATTGGTTTCCAGTGATGGTAAGTATGGTGAGGGGGTGTTTGGGGTACCCTTGCTTTTGGGTCTTGTGACCACTGTGACCCCAATAGCTATGCCACTGAAGTCTTACACTGCTAGTGAACATTACCCTGCAGCTTACTCCACAACGCTGTACGGAGAGTCTTTGACTCATCTCCCTATCTGCCACTGCTCTGAGCAGGAATTGATCCCTGAAAAAGTGTAAATAATTATGGAAGACAAAAACATATTAATTGTTAAATGATCTGAGACACTAAAGCATAAGCCAGGAGCTTCAAACCAAAACACATTTACAGCCTGGCATACGCTAATTAAACACGGTGCCAATTGGCAGAATTGAAAGAATAAAATCTATGCAGAGACTAATCACTTTACTGTGCTCCATAAATCATCTGCGCACTGCTCATTGCAAAGTGGGAATGACGGCAACATTTGATACTGGTTAAATGAAAACACATAAATTAAGAGGTCTTGTTGATGACTATCACAGGAATAAATGGCTGTACGCTTACATTGTAACATTACTGTAGAAAGCACCGCGTTGTAATGACATTTCAACATCCATTTAGGGAACCTCATGACTTGTAATTATATTCACATTGACTCTGTGTTCAGTATAGTAGCAACCCCAAAGTGTACGATGAAAGAGGATTACATGTTCAAACCTGCTTGGGTTCAAGGCAATGCAACACTCAGAGAGTCTCTACAGATCCGCAAAATGTATCTACATACTTAAAGGGCATGTGTCACATTAAAGGGTCTGTGATGTTAGGTAGCTTATAAATTAGAAGAACAAATAAAATGGAGTGGTTGCAAGTTCATCTTCTAACCCAGGGGTGTAAAACTCATTTTTACCGAGGGCCACATCAGCCTAATGGCTGCCTTTGAAGGGCTGATTCCAATTCTAAGACTGTATAGTAATAGTGAACCCCATAGTGGCCCGAGTGGTAATAGGGTCACCCATAGTGGCCCCAGTAGTAAGTAACCCCCATTGTGACCCAATAATTAGTGATCCCCATAATGACCTCAGTAGTTATAGTACTCCTACAATAGTCCCAGTAGTCATAGTGACCCCCATAATGGCCTCTGTAGTCATAGTGCTACCATAGTGGCCCCAGTAGTATTAGTAACCCCCATAATGGCCCCAGAAGTCCTAGTTGTCTTATAGTGGTCTCAGTAGTAATAGGGTCCCCCATAGTGGCCCCAGTAGTAATAGGGTCCCCCATAGTGGCCCCAGTAGTAATAGGGTCCCCCATAGTAGCCCCAGTAGTAATAGGGTCCCCCATAGAGGCCTCTTTAGTAAGTGTCCCCTATATTCGTGGCCTCAGAATTAATAGTGCCCCCATGGTGGGTCCAGTAGTAATTGTGTCCCCTACATTGACAGCAGTAGTAAAAAGTGACCCACATACATACACACACATATATACACACACAATATTGTATATATATATATATATATATATATATATATATATATATAAAAATGTGTGTGTGTGTGTGTGTGTAATAGTGTGCGTCTGTGTGTGTTTGCAAATTATATATATATATATATATATTTATTTATACATATATATACGCATACATATATACACACACACACTATTATACATATATATATATATGCACAGGAAAACATTTTATATATTATATATATACAGGCACACACTATAATATAAATATATATATATTATATACATATTTACACACACACACATACACACACAGGTGCACACTTTTTACATTATATATACATATACACAGACACTTTTGCATTTTTATACACAAGGCAAACAAATATGTTTATATACCAGCCAGAACAATCTGTATACTTACCTGCATCCAATGTGGTCCCAATGGCAGGTATACAGGCTGCTATCCTCCTGCATACTTGGGCCCCTGATGTCTCCCCAGATCTGCTGCCATGAAAAGAGGGAGGGCCGGTGAGAGGAGGTCAGCACTGAGCGTCTCTCACCCTGCAGCTGCTCCTTGCACCAGAGATGATGTCTTCTGCAGGCTTCTTCCCTCCTCCACGGCTGTTGTCAGTGTGATATCGGCACTCCTCTATTTTTGTCTGCTCTACTAGACAGAACAAGACGATTGAAGATCTCTTACTGACAGCAGCACGGAAGGTTAGGGAACTTGCTGCACAGCCAGCGGGCCACATTAAATGTGGCGGCGGGCCGGATTTGGTCTGCGGGCCTTGTGTTTGACATGTGTGGTCTAGCCTAGTCAGCCCTTGCCGCCACTGGGGCTGGTGTAGCATCAGCACCTTCTTCATACACTCTAAATCTAAGAGAGCCAGCTCTCTTGGTACATTCCATTCATGTCATTGGCTGGGTTCACATCAGTCTTTTATCCAAACGTATACTTTTTTTTTTCTTTTCCTAACAAAAAAACAGTTGTCTAACTGATGCAAAGTGAGGCTACCTACGCAAGGGTGAGTGCGATATTGGGCCAAGAAACTCACCCTAATATCACGCTTTGCAACCTCTGTTTTACCGTGAATGTGAGGCGATTGTCAGACAAAAATGCCTCACGTCGCATTTGTGAAATTCCGATCCTCGTGCACGAGTTTCACGCGTGATAGAGGATCACAAGTGTTTCCGATTGATTTCAATATAATATAATATCCCATCAAAATCAATGGGGATTTTATTCCCCCCCCCCCCCCCATTTTTCTGCTCTTAGAACAGAAAATGGAAAGTATCATGGGTGGGGAGCATCTTTTCTCTTAAGACATCTTGCAGCTAATTTAGCACTATACGCACAAGTGGTAGTACATAGTACAATGTCACCTGACTGAGGCGCGTAATGGAGAACAATTGAATAAAGAGCCCTTATAGATAGTTATGTATGAAGAACACGCAAAACCTGCATATGGAATACGCTGTACCAACATGGTGATGTGAAGGAGCCCTAAGGAGGTAGAAATGAAGCTTTCCAGAAATTTTATTCTTGCTTTTCTCAGCAGAAAAATCAAGTTCAACCTCTTATCTTACAGTCCTTCAACCTGCGTATGTGGCCTTGAAGAAGACACAGATATCTCACCACAATGCTGCTATTACTTCTACCACCAACTCCAGTGTTCAGCAGCTTCTTCTCTGTCTTGTCTCATGTTAAAGATAAAAAGGTGACATCCTGTTCACATAGGGTTTCTTTTGGTTGGTTTCAGTTTCTGCAACGAAATCTGCATAATTTTTACATCCCAGTAATTTCAATGTGAATTTACAGAATGTCTTAATTCATACGACGCACATTTTTATACGTGCAGAATTGAGATCCATGTCACAGAAATAAACCAATAGACATGTTCATTCTGAGCGTCGAATCCACGTAAGAAGACCCACATTTGGATTAGCCGTACTGAATGGGGCTACTTGATGTGCCGATTTGCGTCATGTTCAGATGAAAGTCCATATCATAAATACACGGTGACCGCATGGATTTCTGATGCAGATTTTCATTGATACCTGTGTTGGACTTTTCCCATGTAAATTTTTCACCATGGGAGCAAGGTTGAAGATTGACATCTATGGTGCGTAAATATTTCTAGATATTCTAAGTGATGGCTTGCAAAATTATACAGTGAGGTGATAAGTACAAATCTGAATTTTGGTCACGTAGCTGAAGTGGTAGATCTAGATTTTGCCAAAACATTTGATATTGTATCACACAACCGCCTTGTACGGATGGAAGTTTTAGATGAAGGAACTAGTAAACAATGTATGCACATGGGTAAAGAACTGGTTGAGGGACAGAAAATAAGGGGTCATTGTAAAGGGTGCACAGTTATAATGGGCTACAGTCGGTAATGGAGAACCACGGGGATCTGTGTCAGGTCCAATTCTTTTTAATCTTTTTATTAATGACCTTGTGGATGGGATTGAAAGTAAAGTGTCAGTTTTTGCTAATGATACAGTACTTTGCAGGATACTTAAAACTCTACATGACTGTAAAATATTACAGAAAGACCTGGATAGGCTGGGGACAAACCATGGCAGATGGATATCAATGTTGATCATGTAAAGTGACGCATCTAGGCTGCGGTTATCATATTATTCCATATACATTAAATGGCATAAACTGGGGACAACAGAACAAGAGAAGATGATGGATATTCTGGTTACAAGTCAGAACCTGTGATCCCAATATATCCCAATCCTTAATTCACTAGATTACTTCAAAAGGGTTGTTCCTCCAGGGATTATTCTCCCCATGCATTTTGCAAGTCACACCAGGCACAGTAACAACTGATTCATCCGGATCCACAGTGGTGGATCCCAGCCAGTCAACTTGATGACCTATCCTAAGGATGGGTCATCAATAGTATTTGCCTGGATAACCCTTTTTTAATTTCCACCATAACCTATGGATAGCTGATATCATAAGAAACAATATGTGAGAAACATCATAAGCGCCACCATCTAATGTCATTAGCTGATGCTCCTGTTTAAAGAAGTTGTTTAGCATCAGAGCTACAGAGAATATGGGCAACTCCGCGCTCCACCACCTCAGGTGCTGAACCTGGGCCAACATATAGTAGAACCAGGGATTTGAGATTTCCAATGATTCATTCTCCGTAGACCTCAGTAGTATATTTAATGTTATCCTTGGGATGCCTTTCTTTTAGATAAGGTCCCTAAATATACCATTTACTTTGTGAAAGACATTTTGGAGGATCCACACTAGAACACTTGTAGCATCATTATCATTTTAATTAAATTAGATTTCCTCACCTTACAGAGAATGTTTGCTGCATTATGTTACATTTTTGCTGGAGGCAACTTAGTAGCAGGTAAATATTAAATTAAAAACCATCTCCTACTGTACTAGAGACCACTAAACCCAAATATGTAAAGAATGCCACCTTCTGAAGCCTGGAGATGGATATATCACCAATCCCTCTATCATCTAAGGGCATGATAACTTATTTATTCCAATAACTGCTAAGTCCTGACAGAGTGCCAGAGTTATCTATAATCGACATAGCGGCTACTTGTAGGTCTTTACAAGGCTTAGATATTATCACTATTCTAGCCTAATTCATTGTGTCTGATACATTTCGAATATCCAAGAAGCCAGAGTGTCACCTCTATAGGGAGACTGTCAACCTAGGGGTGGGGGATTTGCAATTATTCATATCACCAATGGGGAACATTATCTAATCTACAGTGATCTAGACTTCTTTAGCAGATAAGGAGGTTAAAGACAAAGAGGGTAATAACTCCTCCAGCTCTACATCAGTTGGATCGTGTTTAACACTACAAAAGTGTCTACAAAAGGATGCATACTTGTTTAGAGTATCTTGATCAGATGTTGACAGTCTGGGTCTGAAATCTCACTAATAGAGGCGTTCCGCTGTTTCACTAAGGGTTGTCTTCAGGAGAAAAACAAACCTGATCCCAGAATGTCCCTTCTTGTTGCTTTACCTCAAACTCTAATCATGAGCAGTGAAGAACAGCTTTCTTAAGACATTCACACTAAAGGAAGTGCTCATCATCCTGAGGTGATCCAACAACAATACATTGCATCGCCAATAATATTCGCCTTGAACCAACACCCCAAGAGGATGTCTTATTATTTCTACATTCCAGATTTATTTGGCTGTGACCCAAAGTTCAAGCCTGTTGCTGATTTCAGGTCTCCTGGTTGATAAAGCAAGTTGTTATTACATCAGCAGTAGAGCCATCTGCTCGCTGGCTTTGCATGTTTTGGTTATAGGAAAGCAAACTTATGACTTCAAAGACATATTAGCGTATTAATTATGAGGCTTGTAAGACTCATTCAGTTACTTTCAATTTGCAAATCACTTTATAATTAAAGATACAAAACTATATTTTTTTACTTCTCTATTTTGCTTACCCCAATTAACATAATTTATTTTATTGTCGTTCGCCAGAAAAAGTTTCATATCTGCAAGAATATTATTTTGTTTCTCTTTATGAGAACAATAACACTTTTTTTAAACCGGCTTCCTACGGTGCAAAACTAATTTTTCATTGAACATACAATGTTGTATGAAGCAGAAATACAGTGGTAGAACTTCAGTGGTGGCCATTGCCAATGAATCATGTTCCACCCACAAAAGCCTTGTTCCACCCATTGGAGCCATTGACAAGTGTAACATTTAGTGTGATGACGCATGTGTCACTCTGTTACCAATGCCGCTCAAATACCTTTTGACATATTTTTCAACTCATCTTACACACCTATGTCATTTTCTTTTCCCAGCTATACCAAACATGTCATTAAAAGTTAGCGCAAAGTGCTCAAGGAAAACTGCTAATCTTCCAAGGAAAACTGAAAAGGCTTCACCATGGAGTGGCGTAGGCCCATAAGGACCTCTGTCAACTTCCTGTGACCAGAAGGCACTATCCAAATGACGTGGTTGGAAGTAGTGGGAACCAACAGTTCAAGTGGTGAAATGCTTGTAGCATGTTTATTGGAGGGAACACCAATGAAAATACATGTCCACGGGCGTTCCGGTAAAATGTGTCCCCACAGCTTTTTACTGATGTTTGTGATGCCGGATCTGCCGGCAGACACCATGTATGGGCAGCCAGTGTGCTGGTCATGCATAGTGTGCCTGGATTACCTATGTTTTGACTGTGTAATCTGGGAACTGCAATATGGGATCCATAGAACTCTCTAGTCAATACTGTACCTCCATGAACCTCTAAACTTCATATGGAAGCACACTTTGTTTTTTCTTTTCATGGATTCCATATAACTGTGAGGAGATAGTGCCATGCTACATCCCATGCTATATTAAGGTTTTATGTTGTGGTCATATCATGTTTTTTGATGCAGTTTCCACAAAATTGTTGAAAAAAAACACAGTATTTAGTGGTGATTTTGTGATAGCTACAGTCAAAAACTGCAATATGACTAGAATGTATAAATAAACTGTAAATTTGTTCCAATTATTAAAAATAAATGGAAATTGGCAGCTCATGTAATCATTTGGTTGGCACCACAGATAAAGTTACAAGAGTGCGAGTCAGCTTGTATCAAAATGCAAAGTAGAAACTTGAGAAAAAGAAAATATACACACAGGACCTCACCTCTATAGTTACCAAAAATGACTCAATTACAAAAATGAAATCACATAGTTATGACAGATTGGCACAGACATGTTATAAAACCATCTGAAACCACACACAAAGTGCGTTAGCAAAGCCCTGACATCTGATAAAGTCAAAGGGCCACCAACATGTAATTAGTCAAATACAAATGACCACTGAGATAGTATGCATGAGGTATGCTTAATAACTCCCAAATCACAACAAAAAACCTTAACAATATGGTATTAAATATATAGCATACAGGAGGTGGACAAAAATATGGAAACACCGTACAAAATGCATGCCTTAAAATCGGTCTCTACATGTCTTATTGAAATATGATATATAATCTCATGTAACCTAAGTGGAGGTAATATGACACAGATGTTGCCAGAGCAACAAGGTTCCATTGGTCAGAGGTTTGAGTTGTTGTTACCAGCTGGCTCCCAAAACTGCCAAGAGCAGGGCAAGAGGTGAAGTAAACAAAAATTTGGTGTAAAAAGCTTTTAGCCAAGCAGGGCTCAAAATGGCAGCTGAGTGCTAATGGTCAAAATCCCATGCATTTGTAAGGTGTTTCCATATTTTTGTCCATCCCCTATACTTGGAAAATAATGAAGTGTCAAAGGCTAAAAGTTTTTTTAGGTCAGAGACACTATGTGAATGTAAAAAATACATGTTCCTGCAGGTTTCTGTAGGTATGAGTATCCACATGTATCGCCATCACCACGACTCCTTTAGGGTGTGATTTATTTTTCATAACTACAGAGGTTCAGTCTTATATGCATGTGTTCTGTTCATCATGTTCTACTAATGGGCAGCTTAGACATATATTCCAATTATTATACCAATAATAAATTATCAGTATGATGAGGTAGTAGAGAATAACACATGTGCACTGACATTGTAGCTGTTATTAATGATGGAACTTTAAAACACGAGAGTACCGTTAAAGGAGTTAAAATGATAAATGCCATATAGTATAGAACAGTAAAGTATAAATACTACATAGTGTAGTACAGTATAGTAAATACGTTTGGGTCCACAATGACTTCCGTAATACAATAAAGGGTTATTCCCATCTTATATTACTAGAATATACCATCACTTTATAATTATGGAGGTCTGCACTTTGGGGCACTACCTGAAAATGAATGGCCTGCAACTCTAGTTAATGCCTATGTCCCCTTCTAAGCTTTTCCTACGAATTGGTGCACCTGGTCACCTATACAGACCTATACAACTCATCCGAGATATTATCACTCATCCCTATATCATCTCTTTAGTCCCTCACATATCATCTGACCTCCCCAGTATTCCTCGCCATCCCTGTACCATCTCTCTCTCACCAAAAATATAAAATAATCTCTCTTCTCCAGTATCATCTTTCTTTTCCCCCGGAACTTAGTCCCCGTCACAGACAGGCAGCCGCACCGCTGGCCCTAGTTAACCTTTCTAATAGTGTAGCACTTGTCCATTCCACCACCATATCCCTGTCGGAGTCCGCACGGACTAGGAGAACATCTGGAGGAAGTCAAGAGTATGCCGGTACCTCTGCTGCAAATTGGGGAAAAGACAGGTTACAAAAACCACGCGCTCCAAAGTTTGTGGGTAGGTAATCGATGAAGACTATGTATCAGGTTTTATTTACTTGAATGACAGGTTTGCGAACATCGATGAACCTCCTCAAGAATTAAGTTGAGTCTCTAAGTTATCACACGTTCATCCTGGTTTCTTTTTTGGAGAACAGGTACTCCTCTGATGTTTATGGCATTAGCAATAGGACAATAGATACAAGAAATGTAACGCATTTCAAAGGGTTGACTGAAAAATCTGCCCCTTCCCCAAGCATATCATACAGAGCTCTTAGTATACATTGGAGCGCTGTAACTAAAGGAGCAAGGTTGTACAATATATAGTTATAAAGGGGTGTAGCATATTTCAGCTAGGGAGTCTGTCTTTATTAAACCACAGTGAAGTTTATACTTGAAGGTGTGGGTGGAATGGCTTATCCTGTCTGCTCCAATAAGTCTGTAATAGCTTCAGGCACGTGCGCTATATTTATAAGCGTCTGATCATCGTTTTTGGATGTTTTACTAGTGTCAGACAGTTCTCAGTTTGGTGCTTTATTTTCCATTGTCACAAGAATGTGCCAAATTTATAAAGTACATGCTATATTTTATGTGCCCAAAAACTGTCATGCAGACTATGACAGGTCCGACCAGGCATACTGAGATGTGACATTTTAATAAGAAAGCTACCTAAGGACAGCACAATGACAATAAGATAACGTTATAAGAAAGAGATGTCGCAGACAAGCCCATTAATATATGTAAATCTCGCCTCGCGATCGCCTCTGTGTTTGCCGTTTTTAATTATGGACATGAAATTACGGTTGTAAAGGTTTGTGATTTATTTAAGATAAATTCAGTACTGACTAAAGTGAAGTCCTATGAACGCATCCAAACTATTGCAAAGGTACAGTCAGTAAAATGTCCTTTGGTTAAAGGGAACTTGTCACCATCTTTTTGTAGTCTTCCCTGAGGGCAGTACAAGGTAGCAACAGGCTCGCTGATTACAATACTATGTCTTCATCTGTGCAGTAGTTTGGGAGAAACTTGGATTGTATTGGTAGCAGCCACACAGAGGACTACAGGAACTACAGATGCAGCAAGTTTTAGCTTGATTTTGATAACAAGGTGCAGAAAGTTAAAATCCTATATTATCTGGTTCAGTGACCATTCGAGAACCACCACTTGCATTGCCTGAAGGCAAATAAAAGTAGTGCCAGTGTTAAGGCAGCCAAGTTATGGAAGAAGCTTTGCTGGTATCTAGGCTGGAACCTATGTATGTGTCAAATGAAGTGTGTCCTGCTAATAGATGGATAGCTAGGTTGTACAATGAAATATTAACAGCACTCTTCATTTCGAGGCTGTAGAGCTTTGGTCCAGCCAATACATGATTTGAATAGCTACTCAATGATCTATTGAAAGGTGTCTACAAGTGCTTATCTCTACACAGTCAATCAAAGAGGCATGCTATACTTAAAGCAACTGTACCTTCGACTTCCACTAGTTGGCAGTTACTGTGGTTAATACCTTGTATTTTGCACTGAGGGCTATTTCACAGCAAGTGACTAGTGTTTTCCACAGGGTATTTGCTGCATATGAGTTTTTTTTCACATATATGCACACAAAGTAAAAAAACTGCAAGCAGGGCCAAATGATGTCAGAAGTATCCCAACCCACAGAACACACCCATAGAAAAGTCACATGTGCGACCAGAACAGAGATTGTGGTGGTTTTTGTGCTTTCTGTGCTTGTGAGAGAGTTCTTGAGCATGGAGATATTTCTTGTGATGAAGATAATGTTCTTCATGATTTATAATTGCGGATATTGGGGCCTATGGAAGTACCGCAAATGCTCTTATTTTCAGGGCTTCCAGAATAGGTCAGCGGCTTCTTTCCATCCAGCTGTCCCTCCCAGAACCATGCATCATTCCTGGCTTTTCAGGTCCACCAGACCCATTCTAGGGCTTCAGCCTGACCAACCACACGCTGTGCCATTTGCCTGCAGAGGGTTGGACACTAGGAGCTGCCTCTTTAATTACCAGCTTACATGGGCCTGGCCTTTTATCAAGTGTGCTTTCCGCATTCTCACCAGCAAGTGACAAGTCTTCCACAGCACTCTGCAGATGGAACCTGAGAACATGTATGTGGCAATTAGAGCTTACGTGATTATGGACAATTTTTGCTGGGCCAACGACGCAGGTTTGAATGCAAAAGAGGCGCAACCTGCAACTATCTCTCCAGAAGTTGCATGGCCTAGCCTCCGAGTCAGGGACATCTTCGCGGACTACTTTCTGTGTCCTAATGGAACAGTTCTGTAGCAAATGAAGTGTGTTCAAGGAGGCAGATGGTCTAATTTCTCCAAGCTACATAATTTTTTTTAAAACTGGCTTTCATGGTTTTGTTTTTTTTTTAGTAGGTCTCGCAAAAGAATGGGTACCCTTGAAATTGGTTGCAAGCTCACTTTTTTGGCCAAATTATCCACATTTTTTTTAAAGTTAACATTGGCTTTGAGATGCTGCATAATTTAGCCAAAATATAAACCAAAACTCATTGCCCTTTTTTTCCAAAATAAATAAAATTCACTAAAAACTTTGGTGTCTGCATTTAAATTCCACGAACAAAGTCCCAAACTGCATACAGCATTTATCATGGAACTTCTGTTGTGGACTTGATGAATGAATGCTGCTTACATATTAATCTGCAATAAAAAATGCTTACATATCTACACCTATATAATAAATCACTATTTATGTGTCAGCTGTATCTTGCAGAAGACATTGCACTTTCTGAAAGCAGTGTAGCGGGCTGCAGCACTCATTTTGCTCATTCTCTACATTGTCAGTAAATAAAGATGAGCGAGCGTACTCGTTCGAGCTTGATGCTCGTTCGAGTATTAGGGTGTTCGAGATGCTCGTTACTAGAGACGAGCACCACGCGATGTTCGAGTTACTTTCACTTTCATCTCTGAGACATTAGAAAGACATGGAAGGCATTACAACTTCCTCCTGTGACGTTCCAGCCCTATACCACCCCCTGCAGTGAGTGGCTGGGGAGATCAGATGACACCCGAGTATTTAAATCTGCCCCGCCCGCGGCTCGCCACAGATGCATTCTGACAGAGATCAGGGAAAGTGCTGCTGATGCTGCTGCTGCTATAGGGAGAGTGTAAGGTGTTATATTCGTCTTGAAGAACCCCAACGGTCCTTCTTAGGGCCACATCTGACCGTGTGCAGTACTGTTGAGGCTGCTTTTAGCAGTGTTGCACAATTTTTTTTTTTTTTTGTATATTGGGCGTGCAGACCATTGCGTCCTCAGTCTGCAGTCATTGTACAGAGTATAGGGGCAGTACTGGTGAGGCAGGGACAGTGGGAAAGGTGAAAGAGATATACTGTCTATATAGGCAGTGGGCTTTTTCAAAAAAATTGGGGAAAAATACCATATATGGGTTGCCTGTGACCGTCTTCAGTGAACTGCGTGTCTGCTGGGGGTAGTAGTCCTAATTAATACGCAGCTAAGCATTACAGCAGGCTTGCGCAAAATTGTTTCCTGGCTCTGCTGTGCCCGTTACATCACCACCGTCATAGCGCAAGAGGGAAACAGTATACATAATACACGCTGCATACAGTATCTGTCTGGTGTTTCAGCTCGCCATTTAAAAAAATTGAAGCAAAATACTTAAGGCCTACCACTGGCCTTTGGCCACTTGACTGCTTCTGCGCTGTGAATTGCACTCGCTTAGTCATACACACCTACGACTCACTACAGGCGTGCGCAAAATTGTTTCCTGGCTCTGCTGTGCCCGTTACATCACCGCCGTCATAGCGCCAGAGGGAAACAGTATACATAATATACGCTGCATACAGTATCTGTCTGGTGTTGCAGCTCGCCATTTAAAAAAATTGAAACAAAATACTTAAGGCCTACCACTGCCCTTTGGCCACTTGACTGCTTCTGCGCTGTGAATTGCACTCGCTTAGTCATACGCACCTACGTCTCACTACAGGCGTGCGCAAAATTGTTTCCTTGCTCTGCTGTGCGTTCCGTAAGCGAAGTCAGCCTCCAACCACAGGCCAATAAGCGGCACATTTAATTACAGCGTTCTGTTTCTGCTCTACTCGTAATACACCATGCTGAGGGGTAGGGGTAGGCCTAGAGGACGTGGACGCGGGCGAGGACACGGAGGCCCAAGTCAGGGTGTGGGCACAGGCCGAGCTCCTGATCCAGGTGTATCACAGCCGACTGCTGCGGGATTAGGAGAGAGGCATGTTTCTGGTGTCCCCAGATTCATCTCACAATTAATGGGTCCACGCGGTAGACCTTTATTAGAAAATGAGCAGTGTGAGCAGGTCCTGTCGTGGATGACAGAAAGTGCATCCAGCAATCTATCGACCACCCACACTTCTACGCCGTCCACTGCTGCAACTCTGAATCCTCTGGCTGCTGCTCCTCCTTCCTCCCAGCCTCCTCACTCCATTACAATGACACATTCTGAGGAGCAGGCAGACTCCCAGGAACTGTTCTCGGACCCCTGCCCAGAATGGGCAGCAATGGTTCCTCTCCCACTGGAGGAGTTTGTCGTGACTGATGCCCAACCTTTGGAAAGATCCCGGGGTCCGGGGGATGAGGCTGGGGACTTCCGGCAACTGTCTCAAGAGCTTTCAGTGGGTGAGGAGGACGATGACAATGAGACACAGTTGTCTATCAGTGAGGTAGTAGTAAGAGCAGTAAGTCAGAGGGAGGAGCGCACAGAGGATTCGGAGGAAGAGCAGCTGGACGATGAGGTGACTGACCCCACTTGGTCTGCTATGCCTACTGAGGACAGGTCTTCAGAGGGGGAGGCAAGTGCAGCAGCAGACATATGATGGCCAAGCACCCCACAAGGTGGGACGAAGGCCGTTCACCGCCTCCGGTTTGCACCACTGCCTCTCCCGCTGTGCCCTAACCTGCCACTGAGATCCAACCCCCCTCTCAGGACACAGGCACTACCGTCTCCCGGCCTGCACCCACACCCTCACCTCCGCTGTCCTCGGCCCCATCCAGCAATGTCTCTCAGCGCAGCGTCCAGCCGTCGCTAGCGCAACTGTTTGAACGCAAGCACAAGTACGCCGCCACACTCCCGCGCGCTCAAGCGTTAAACGTGCACATTGCCAAATTGATCAGCCTGGAGATGCTGCCGTATAGGCTTGTGGAAACAGAGGCTTTCAAAAACATGATGGCGGCGGCGGCCCCGCGCTACTCGGTTCCCAGTCGCCACTACATTTCCCGATGTGCTGTCCCAGCCCTGCACGACCACGTCTCCCGCAACATTGTACGTGCCCTTACCAACGCGGTTACTGCCAAGGTCCACTTAACAACGGACACGTGGACAAGCACAGGCGGGCAGGGCCACTATATCTCCCTGACGGCACATTGGGTGAATTTAGTGGAGGCTGGGACCGAGTCAGAGCCTGGGACCGCTCACGTCCTACCCACCCCCAGAATTGCGGGCCCCAGCTCGGTGCTGGTATCTGCGGCGGTGTATGCTTCCTCCACTAAACCACCCTCCTCCTCCTCCGCAACATCTGTCTTGCAATCAAGATGTGTCAGCAGCAGCACGTCGCCACCAGTCGGTGTCGCGCGGGGTGGCAGCACAGCGGTGGGCAAGCGTCAGCAGGCCGTGCTGAAACTACTCAGCTTAGGAGAGAAGAGGCACACGGCCCACGAACTGCTGCAGGGTCTGACAGAGCAGACCGACCGCTGGCTTTCGCCGCTCAGCCTCCAACCGGGCATGGTCGTGTGTGACAACGGCCATAACCTGGTGGCGGCTCTGCAGCTCGGCAGCCTCACTCACGTGCCATGCCTGGCCCACGTCTTTAATTTGGTGGTTCAGCGGTTTCTGAAAAGCTACCCACGCTTGTCAGACCTGCTCGGAAAGGTGCGCCGCCTCAGCGCACATTTCCGCAAGTCCAAGACGGACGCTGCCACCCTGCGGACCCTGCAACATCGGTTTAATCTGCCAGTGCACCGACTGCTGTGCGACGTGCCCACACGGTGGAACTCTACTACGCTCCACATGTTGGCCAGGCTCTATGAGCAGCGTAGAGCTATAGTGGAATACCAACTCCAACATGGGCAGCGTAGTGGGAGTCAGCCTCCTCAATTCTTTACAGAAGAGTGGGCTTGGTTGGCAGACATCTGCCAGGTCCTTGGAAACTTTGAGGAGTCTACCCAGATGGTGAGCGGCGATGCTGCAATCATTAGCGTCACCATTCCTCTGCTATGCCTCTTGAGAAGTTCCCTGCAAAGCATAAAGGCAGACGCTTTGCGCTCGGAAAGGGAAGCGGGGGAAGACAGTATGTCGCTGGATAGTCAGAGCACCCTCATGTCTATATCTCAGCGCGTTGAGGAGGAGGAGGGGGAGGAGCATGAGGAGGAGGGGGAAGAGACAGCTTGGCCCACTGCTGAGGGTACCCATGCTGCTTGCCTGTCATCCTTTCAGCGTGTATGGCCTGAGGAGGAGGAGGAGGATCCTGAAAGTGATCTTCCTAGTGAGGACAGCCATGTGTTGCGTACAGGTACCCTGGCACACATGGCGGACTTCATGTTAGGATGCCTTTCTCGTGACCCTCACGTTACATGCATTCTGGCCACTACGGATTACTGGGTGTACACACTGCTCGACCCACGGTATAAGGAGAACCTTTCCACTCTCATACCCGAAGAGGAAAGGGGCTCGAGAGTGATGCTATACCACAAAACCCTGGCGGACAAACTGATGGTAAAATTCCCATCCGACAGCGCTAGTGGCAGAAGGCGCAGTTCCGAGGGCCAGGTAGCAGGGGAGGCGCGGAGATCAGGCAGGATGTACAGCACAGGCAGGGGATCACACTCCAAGGCCTTTGCCAGCTTTATGGCTCCCCAGCAAGACTGTGTCACCGCTCCCCAGTCAAGGCTGAGTCGGCGGGAGCACTGTAAAAGGATGGTGAGGGAGTACGTAGCCGATCGCACGACCGTCCTCCGTGACGCCTCTGCCCCCTACAACTACTGGGTGTCGAAGCTGGACATGTGGCCTGAACTCGCGCTGTATGCCCTGGAGGTGCTTGCTTGTCCTGCGGCTAGAGTCTTGTCAGAGAGGGTGTTTAGTGCGGCTGGTGGAATCACCACGGATAAGCGTACCCGCCTGTCAACCGACAGTGCCGACAGGCTAACACTCATCAAGATGAACAAAGCCTGGATTTCCCCAGACTTCTCTTTTCCACCAGCGGACAGCAGCGGTACCTAAACAATACGTAGGCTGCACCCAAGGATGGAAGCATCGTTCTCTATCACCATCAAAAACGGGGACCTTTTAGCTTCATCAATCTGTGTATTATATTCATCCTCCTCCTCCTGCTCCTCCTCCTGAAACCTCACTTAATCACGCCGAATGGGCAATTTTTCTTAGGCCCACAAGGCTCAGTCATATAACTTTAGTAAACAATGTTTTACGTTTCAATTCTCATTAAAGCGTTGAAACTTGCACCTGAACCAATTTTTATTTTAATTGGGCTGCCTCAAGGCCTAGTTACAAATTAAGCCACATTAACCAAAGCGATTAATGGGTTTCACCTGCCCTCTTGGTTGGGCATGGGCAATTTTTCTGAGGTACAATAGTACTGTTGGTACACCAATTTTTTTGGGCCCTCGCCTACAGTGTAATCCTAGTAATTTTTATGGGCTTCGCCTGCACTCAGGGTACAGCAAGGTGTGTGGGGTTGGCCTACACTTTTGCTACATAAATGTAACTGGGGCCTTGTCTATACTGCAACTACTGAAATGTGAAAGAGACTGTTATCTCCCTAAACTGCTGCAACGGGAATGTTACTGTGGCCTGTCTTGACTGCTACTACTACTGAAATGGAACTAATACTGTGCTCCCCCTATACTGCTGCTTCGGAATTGTTACTGGGGCCTGTCTGGACTGCTACTACTACTGAAATGGAACTAATACTGTGCTCCCCCTATAATGCTGCTAGTGATATGTTACTGCGGCCTGTCCCTAATGCTACCGCTGAAATGTTACTAATTCTGGGATCTACCTATACCGCTGCTAATGCTATGTCACTGGGCTGTGGAAACGGAGGCTTCCCAAAGACATGATGGTGGCGAGGCCATTTCCCACCAACGCGGTTACTGTTAAGGTGCATATAACAATGGACACGTGGAGAGGACACGTAGTGCCTCCAAAAACATCCCCCTCCTCCTCCAACAATGAAAACATTCTTGGCAAATACCTTTGCATTGGTCCGTCTGGTGGCAGTCCAAGAATTTCACCTTTACCGACACAACAAGAGAGCCCCCCCACCATGCCCCGCCACGGTCCACTTAATCCTGGCCACATTCCGAAAACCAACTAAATAAAACCGCGCTACTAGGTCCGCAGTCGCCACCACATTCCCACCAACGCGGTTACTGTTAAGGTACATATTACCAATCTGACTGGGGCATGCACTGTGGGCCGAAGCACACCTGTATTGTATGTGACGTTAGCTCTGCTGAGCAGGGCACTGCAATGGGATACATTTATGTACCGCCGGTGGCTTCCTGGGACCCACCCATGCTGTCAGTCCACACGGAGTTGTAACTGCATGTGTCCACTTCTAAAGAACCCCAGTCTGACTGGGGCATGCAGTGTGGGCCGAAGCCCACCTGCATTTAATCGGACGTAACCTCAGCTGTGATGGGCACTGCAATGGGATACATTTATGTACAGCCGGTGGGTTCCAGGGAGCCACCCATGCTGTGGGTGCACACGGAATTCCCATTGCGGAGTTGTACCTGCCTGTGACTATTTGTAAAAAACCGCGGTCTGACTGGGGCATGCAGTGTGGGCCGAAGCCCACCTGCATTTAATCTGACGTTAGCTTTGCTGTCCAGGCCACTGCAATGGGATATATTTATGTACCGCCGGTGGCTTCCTGGGACCCACCTATGCTGTCGGTCCACACGGAGTTGTAACTGCATGTGTCTACTTATAAAAAAACCCAGTGTGACTGGGGCATGCAGTGTAGGCCGAAGCCCACCTGCATTTAATGTGACGTTAGCTCTGCTGTCCAGGGCACTGCAATGGGATACATTTATGTACAGCCGGTGGGTTCCAGGGAGCCACCCATGCTGTGGGTGCACACAGAATTCCCATTGCGGAGTTGTACCTGCCTGTGACTATTTATAAAAAAACCCGGTCTGACTGGGGCATGCAGACACCTTGACAGAATGAATAGTGTGTGGCACATGGGTTCCCCATTGCTATGCCCACGTGTGCAGCTCCTGATGGAGGTGGCACAGGACTGGATTTCTCATTGCTTCTGTACAGCATTGTGGGCTATCGCCCCGCCCCTTTTTAAAGAGGGTCGCTGCCCGGCCGTGCCAACCCTCTGCAGTGTGTGCCTGCGGTTCCTCCTCATGGCAGACACACTTATAAATAAACATGAGGGTGGTGTGGCTATGAGGCCAGCGTGTGGCATGAGTGCAGCTGAAGGCTGCGCAGGGACACTTTGGTGTGCGCTGTGGACACGGGGTTGTGCGGGGGGGGGGGGGGGGGGGGGGTTGGGCAGCATGTAACCCAGGAGAAGTGGCAGCAGAGTGTCATGCAGGCAGTGATTGTGCTTTGTTGGAGGTAGTGTGGTGCTTAGCTAAGGTATGCCTTGCTAATGAGGGTTTTTCAGAAGTAAAAATTGTTGGGAGGGGGCACTCTTGCCGCTATTGTGGCTTAATAGTGGGACCTGGGAACTTGAGATGCAGCCCAACATGTAGCCCCTCGCCTGCCCTATCCGTTGCTGTGTCGTTCCCATCACTTTCTTGAATTGCCCAGATTTTCACAAATGAAAACCTTAGCGAGCATCGGCGATATACAAAAATGCTCGGGTCGCCCATTGACTTCAATGGGGTTCGTTACTCGAAACGAACCCTCGAGCATCGCGAAAAGTTTGTCTCGAGTAACGAGCATCCGAGCATTTTGGTGCTCGCTCATCTCTATCAGTAAACAGACAGTGGTTCATATATGAGCAACTGTCAGATTATTGCGTCCACTGCTGCCAGTTTTGAAGAGCGAAGCCGTGAGCATCAATATTTGAACATATGCTCAGAGCTCCATCCCAGAGACCTGCCAAACAGCTGCTACATTATGTTTAATAAAGTACACAAACACAGAAATTTGGAAAACCATTTTTATAAAAAAATATCTTTGGAACCTTTTTTGACAGGTTTTGAACTGCAAAATCTTTTTTGGGGGTTTGGAGGTGTGGAAAGTTGGAAAATGGAAAAACGGAATTTAAAGTTCCTTGTAAA
Source organism: Eleutherodactylus coqui (assembly GCF_035609145.1). NCBI lineage: Eukaryota > Metazoa > Chordata > Amphibia > Anura > Eleutherodactylidae > Eleutherodactylus > Eleutherodactylus coqui. Next base: position 144,305,259 of record NC_089843.1, on the reverse strand, counting down.
TGTGGTGTGAAGAAGCATTTGCACAACACTATTAAGTTCTATGTTTGACCTTTGGTGAGCAAATAAGCAGAAAAATAGAACACGTTCAATTTTTTTTTACGTGACCGAAATGCACCCACAAAACACATAAATGTGAACAAACCCATTTAAATCAATGGGTTCCATTCTCTGTGTATTGCGCTCACAAATACACCTGTGTGAAGCCACCCTGCTATACCTACTATGTACCTCAACTTCAGTGCTACCTTCTACATTTACTGATCTTGGCAAGTTTAGACCTTGTTAATTGTTTTTGCCCCTGTATTGTGTTTTGGCTTTTATATCTCCATTCTGACTCCTTTCCTTGTACCTCTTAACTTATCCAAAAGATTGACTGCTGGGTAACCACCCTCACCTACTGTAAATCATTCGTTTAGCACAATACTTACACCATAACCAGCATCACTAAAAAAGAGTCGCCTATAGGAGCAATGTGGAGTGAATCAGTGTAATTCTTCCTCTTAATAACTCATAACCTGGTGTGTTACATAACTCACTACTGAAAATGTTTTTTCTAAGGATATCTCAAGTGGCTCTCTTTAGCAAATCTTATTTTTTCCTAAATAGGGTGTAGATTTTGAGTTCCTCATCTAGTATTAGCAGGAATAATGAGGCTGTTGGAATAAAACTATTTGTAAAACCACAACACATGGGATTAAGAACCAGAAAGCAAAAGAGAAGATTTTCATCTGTCTGAAGCAGGAAATTCTTCAGCAGCACCACCCAGCTGCATACAGTTTTAGCTTTATTGATGACAAATTAACTTCAGGTGCAATTGCTGTAATTTGCAGTTACAGAAAGGAAGGGAAGCATTATATAAATAGCTTGCTCGGTGTAAAATGCAATAGAGCTAAGATTATAACATTTGTCAGCTGTACATGGATGGAGCAACTAATATATCACTTTGGCTCCCTCCCTATTCAGTGTCTCTAATACTTTCTGGCCTTTTGCAATTCCTCTCTCATTTTAACCCATGTCTTTCCATAGCTGCACTGATGTTGTAGTCAGATCAATTATTGCACTTCATCTCTGCAACATCTGGAGATTTCTATTTAAGGGCTTAAACACATGACCGGGATTTCGTCACGTTTTGCGGCAGTGATTTCAATGGTTTCATTTTGACCAGTATGATTCATTTTTCTATGTGCCAGAAAAGTTTGGCCAGGACCTATCTTTCTCCTTTTTTTATTTGCCGTGCGCAATAGTGTGAAATTTAAACAGTAAGAAAGTTAAATGAAAACTTTGACTTTTTCACTGACTGAATGAAGGCGAGCAGGGGTGGGGCTCATTTCGGCCCACCCGTTTCCATTCACAGTAGACAGGCAGTCGTTCATAGGTGTTTACACCGAATGATACGTTGTTTAGTTTTCTGCATGCAGAAACTGAATGATGGATGAGAAGTGAAAGACTTCTCATTCGTGGTACAGTCGCTGCATGCATTTACGCTGAACGATGATCGTTCAGAATTTTTCCGGGTTTCGGGAATCCGAACGATAAAACACAGTGCAACACGATTTTAGTAACAGATAAGCAGATAGGTGGCTCATAGTAACTTTCATGCACTGAATTCAAATATGATATCCATTTTGTTCTGCCACGTAAGGTTTTCTAATTCGGGGAATAATGTAATCCAATTGCCTTTGCACTTTATTTTTTGGAAATATGCCTATTAGAGATGAGCGAGTATACTCGCTAAGGCACATTACTCGAGCGAGTAGTGCCTTAGCCGAGTATCTCCCTGCTCGCCTCTAAACATTCGGGGGCCGGCGGGGGGCAGGGAGCGGCGGGGAGAAACGGAGGGGAGATCTCTCTCTCCCTCTTTCCCCTACGCTCTCCCCGCTCCCCGCCGCAGCTCACCTGTCACCTGTCATTTTTAGAGACGAGCAGGGAGATACTCGGCTAAGGCACTACTCGCTCGAGTAATGTGCCCTAGCGAGTATACTCGCTCATCTCTAATGCCTATACGATTAATCCAGTTGGCTCGCCATTAACTTTGCTTAGTAAAAAGAACAACAACAGTGATTGCACAACTGTTTTATAATCACTGTTACACACTGTGTGCTGACTGAACACTATAAGGGTAGGTTTATGTAACATATAGGGTATGTTTCCACGTGGGGGAAATGCTGTGGACCGTCAACCAGTAAGTTGTAATTAATGAACTGTGTTTTTACAGGTCATTGGTTAGACTGGGACTATTTAATAACAATATGGTTGAGCGGCACAGATGTCTGAATGAACCCTGACTTTCACTTGGTAAAGTGTGCCTATCACATGTATTTCGGTACAAAGCTTAGTGACCAAGATAAGAAGTGGCACCGCACATCATCTGTGTGTCATGTAACACTCATCTCACACAGTGGCTGATGGCAAGAGTAGAACGCCATTCGCTATTCTGATGGTATGACGAGAACAAAGAGACGTTCATACTGACTGTTATTTCTGCATGACAAATACCAAGTGTTTCTCCAGTAAACAGAAAGATAAAATTCTGTATCCAGATACACCTTCTGCAATAAAACCTGAGCCTTATGACTACCTATTCCTGATCCAATGGGAGGGTTGCTATTGGCCCCTGGCTGGGCAGCATCCCTGGTGCTACTTTGGTGGTCAATATTACTACTTGGGCCAATATAGGGGAGACTGTTACTACTGAGGCCACTAAAGGGAGTCACTTACTACTGTGGCCACTATGGAGATCACTATTACTATTGGGGCTACTATGGGGGTCACTATTGGGCTCATTCCCATGGACATAAGCGCATGTCAGTTGTACAAACGCGGTATGTATTGCATGACCAAAAATTGCTTACGTTCATGTTTTTCTTCTGCTCTGGCGTGTTTTTAAGTGCACAGATACACTGCATATTTGCTCATGCAAAAAGGAACATAGACAGGCTCATTGAAATGGTGTGCAAATAAGCAGGTTTGCTGCATACTCATTGCGTACTTGTGCCCGCCCATTCCCTTCAATGGCTTACTGCAGTGTGTAATACGCCCCAACAAGGTCATGCTGCGTATTTTTTCATGTGATTGTAGATCTTGCGAATAAATACAGTCATGTGAATGAACCCATTAAAATCAATGGGTTCTATTCACTGCGTATTATGCACACAAGACATCTCAGTCACTGAAGACCGTTACAAAGGGAAGTACAACCCGAATATGTGGGCGACTTTTGCCGATTCTCACAGAGGGGAAGTAATGTTTCTTACAGGAGGAAGTCAAGATCCAAACGCCATTTTCAACCAAAAACAGTCTAATAGTAATATTACGGCACGTCCAAACTGTTATCATCTTAAACAAAGGAAATGGCTCATAACTTAAAAATGAGATGTACCGCTATTATTCAATGTTACCAGTGTGATCAGCAGGTTGTAATTTTACAGAAACGTATCAATTATTTTCTGTTATGAAAATTTTAAGAAATTTGTTGCACAGTGTTATCATTCCATGTAAAAGAAAATGTGATAGATGCAGCAATGTGAAATCTGTAACCGAGCCAGGTGTGACTGGTGTGCCTGCATCTCCTATAGCTATGGGGAACACTTACAGAGGAGCATCTAATGTTATTAAGAGATCGCTTTATCAGCCAGGGTGTACAGAAGCAATAAATAGCATACAACTGGTTTTCTCAAATTGGTAAAAAGAAAATATTCTCAAATAATGGATCATTGCATGGCTGGATAATTCTTTGCCAAGCAATAAATTAGGAGCATCATTAAGTCTGAAGATGAGAGAAAGCTACATTGAGCTTCTGAACGGCTGTTCAGCACTTTTGGTCTAGTCAAAGCTGTTAGTAAAATGATTTAAAAGGTAATATAGTTAAATAATGGACCATTATTGGCTGGAGAATACATTGTTACACATTACGTGGTCAATAACGTTTCAGCAAACTTGTGCTTACGTAATAGCCAATGTGATAACTAGCAAGAGAGCAAATCAATGTATTTCCCTAAAATGCCATTTTTGTACTAAAGAAAACACTCTAAAAAGTGCTGACCACTATGAGTTTCACTTCCTTCTAATTTGCTGTCCACTGCCTGCTGGCAAGTTAAATCTGTCTCTAGTATCAGAGATACCTTAACAGATAACAGGAAGTAGGGGGATGATTTTCTCATGAGGGAGACACACACAGAGATTCACACACAGATATGGCTTATGGAGCTAATGTTGAGTGATTTACTGTCCCACAGCTATGAAAATCACATCTCTACTGCTTAGTACTGCTGTACACTGTCCTGCATGATGATGTTTTGTCTGTTTGTATGTGTGTATGTGTTACAGAGAGTTAGGGCACACAATCTACAGTTTTTTCTGTGCACAGTGTATAGAATATAATATAACAGTAGGCAACTTCCACCATCTCCGAGAGAACTGAAAATCAGATTTACAGCCTGTATATGGGGAAAACTGCAGGATACAAGTCATACAATGGCCAGAAATAGTATTATACCACACACAACAGCCTTTGAAAGGTCATATGAAGAGTCAGATACACTTTACTTAAAGTATTAAGGCCGCCTGCAGACGGCCATGTCGGATCCCGAGCCCCGGCAGGGACCAGCACAGCACTCACCTCTCCTGCGGCTCCGGCTTTTTGATGTGCCGGCTGCCGGCCAGTCGGCACATGCGCAGAGCGGAGCTGTCGGCCGGGGAGGAAGATTTCTGTGCGGTGCTCGCAGAGAAATAGAGCATGCCACGATTTGTTTTTCCGCGCTTGATTTAGCACAAACAAATCACGGCCGTCTGCCTAGGATTGCATTTTGTAATGCAATCCTATGGCAGCGGCCACGGGCGGAAATTCTGCGGGAAATCCCGCCTGTGTGCAGGGGGCCTTAGACTAAAAATTAGAAAAAGCTACTCTGAATTGCTGCATTAGTCTAGTTTTATACAAGCATATTAGAGGCACATTTATGCACCCGTAATACAGAAGAGTGTCCTGGCTCGACCAAGGGTTTACCGACCTGAACTCAAAGCATAATAGATCCCTGTAACGCTCATGTAAAACTGGCCTAAAGCAGATCAGCAGTAATTTAGTGTAAAGGCAAATATAGTCAAATAATTGACTATTGCAAGGTTTAAAATGTGCGTGAGCCCTTGTGCTCAGTTATGATTCATTTTAATTAAAAAAACATTTCAAAGCGAGTAAAATAATAATATTGTAATTTGGCCCCCCTAAGTCTGAGCTTGTGTTGCCTTCTCAACAAAGTGTGATGGTGAACTATGAGATCAAGCAGCAGGAAACCAATTCCTCACTGTGCTTTATTATTGGAAAAAATGATCTTTTTTACTTTAAGATTGTGACCTTGATACAAAGCATATGGCAGATTATTCTCCCAGATCCTTGCTTTATACCTCCTGATATCTGTTTGAAGGTTCGTGTCCACCGATATAACGGAACTTCAATGGAAGTTCAAAAGGTCTTTTAAGCTTGTAAGACTCAGCCAACTCTTTATTCCTTGTGGGGACAGATGGGAGTATTCTTTAATGTGGAAGCACAGGATGTTTTTTCCTGCTTCTTCTTGTTCTGTGGTTTTGCAAATAAGATTTATATTGTATATAAACAAGTTTTGGGCATTTATTTTATGCACACAGTTAGTTTAAATACTAGTTTTCTGCAGTCTGTAAATGATTTATTGTTGTAGATCTGAATTTCTTATATCAAGCATGGGCACACAAAGCTTAGTTTAAACCTAGCTGTTTGGCAATCTAATACCATAGATTCAGTAAGAGATTCTAATCTAAGCTTCTTCTAGGCACTAAATTGCTTGTTCCCGAAGCCTATCCAATTATTACAGCCATTACAAAACAGCATCTTCATGTAGAAACACAGTATAAGCTTCAGAGTCATGCATCCTCGTTCAAACTTAGAATGTAGTTATATAGTGCTCATATATTAGTGCCATGCAGTGCTTAAATAACAACTAGTGCCTAGACAATACAACAGCCCATAGAGCTCACACGGTATCGATAGTGTCAGATAGGTGGATGTGGATCTGCCTTGCCCCGCACCGGTTTGGCTTGGAGTAACTGAGGTGGCAGCACCTGGGAAACCCCAGTTTTCACGCTTAACGCCGCTAAGTGGGATGCCAGCTTTGCTGCTGGGTCTCCAGGCTGTTACACAGACAGATAGTCCCAGTTGTGTGGCTGATGATGCTGCACTGGGCCAAGGCACGGTACCTGAAGGTCTGAACTTACATGTAGTAAATAGGCTTTGAGTCAGGGCTGGAAGCTAAGGTGCGTAAACGAGGTCCAGGCTAATAGTCAACACAGCAGCAGATGAAGAAGAACCCAGGATACAGCACCAAAGTCGAGGAGTACAGGATAGTTAAATATAGGCAGAGGGTCAGAATCAGGAACACATTTTCACAACTGGAAGGAATGTGACCAAATTGCTTAGGCACCCACCTTAGGGGATGGATGCCTATTATAGCAAGTGCAGGAACTGGATTGGAGAAGGGCAAGTAATGGGAGTACACACTGGTTTTTAAGAAGCTGGAGGGGAGCATGAATAAGTCCTAGGGGATATCTTTAGATTTTGGGATAATGCCTTTAAATCCAATCCTAAATATGATCATATGTTCACTCTTACCCCCAAAGTTCATGTTTTATAAAGGTAAAACTATGGTGGATGAACTACGTAGAGCTGATATTGACCCATATTGAACCCTGGAAGATCTTGAAACTTATGTTCCTAAGTACATTAGATTATGCATAAACACATAATAAAAAAAAACAATATAGGATAGGTAGACGATGACATTAGATAGTCCACATCTGATGGTATCTGTCCCTTCCCAGTAATCCTGGTGTGTTATCTACCAGCAGAATAGTAAGGGAAGAATATTAGTATCAGCCACAGGGATAGTAATGGAGAGGTGTCACAAAGATATCTCCATTATCACACTGCAATATTGTGGTACAAAAATAAGTACAAGTCTTTACTCAAAAAAAACTCCCAAACAGCATTCATCTTTGACTATTTTATTAAAGAAATTGATCCCACTATGACATAGTCGTCTGAATCGAATATAGTCCAAATAGGAAAACACAAACACACGTGCCGCTCTCACATATAGACATATGTGTAGATATGTTGTTGTTTGCTGTTTAGTTGTTCACGACCCTCGGCGACCCTAAAGGTGAGCTCCCTCCATGTTTTTTGGTTTTGCACGGCTTCTTTCAGTTGTGTGATATTCATGCAAGTATCAGCTTTGACAGTATCGGCCATCGTGTCCTTTGGCGCCGGGTCTTTTTTTGCCACTGACCTGTCCAAGCATTATAGAATTTTCAGCGACTCTGCTCGCATCACATGGTCAAAATGCGTGAGCCTGAGTCTGGTCATCAAGAAGACAAAAATAATGACAACTGCAAAAAATTGCCAAATTCAAATAAAAATCGACAATCAGGCCAAAGAATGCAAGCAAGACTTTATCTTTCTTGGTGTAAAAAAAGGATGAAGAATCTATGCCAGAGATAAAACGTAGGATAGCATTGGGGCGAAAATGTATATATATATATAGTGATAGTTTAGGATCACCAGGGAAGTGTACCACAGGTTATACTTTAAGGGCTCTTTCACACGAGCACAGCAATTTTTGGTCAGCTGAAAATCATGATAATGGGTGCACAAATCTGCGTTTTCTGTGCCCGTTCAGACGGCCTAGGTCCGACGCATATATGCCAAGCCCTGAATGCTGTCAGGCAGGTGAAGACAGTTTAGCTCTCGGCAAGGGAAGGGGGCGGGAGCTAGTGTGCTAAGCTAACACCCCCTCTCCGCCCCTTGTCAGCTGCCAGCAATGGGAAGAGGTGGGGCGGGAGCTTAGCAAATAGCTCCCACCCTGTCCTGCCCCCTCCCGTTGCAAACAGTCGGCAAGGGGAAGAGAGGAGGCGGAAGGTGGTGGGAGTTTAGAAGTCATGCTTCTAAACTCCCTCCCCCCTCCGTTCTCCGGCAGCTACCATAGGCTCCCATGGGAGTCTATGGGAGCCGCCGTTGCATGCTGGCCGAAAAATTGTTCCTGAAAAATAAATTTAGTCCGGGCGCTTTTACGTTGTGGGAATACGCCCATCTGAACTGATGCATTGTAAACCAATGCATCAGATAGGCAGCGTATATTGGTTGGCCATGCAAGTGTGGCCGATATACGCTCGTGTGAATGTAGCCTCAATGCAAGCAGCCTAGACCCTTACCTTCCAAGCTCAAAATGACGTTTAGGTTTGTCATTGAGGTGCAGCTATGCAGATGTCCGCCACTTCACAGGAAGAATACCAAATATAAGTCTGCCTGTTGGGCTTTAACTTTACATTAACACACTGACTGGTGGACTAACCCTCCCAGCCTAACCATTTAAGCAAAACAAGCATATCTGATTGGAATGTGCTAACTGGAATAACGTTACTGTGTAGCCCTGGCCTTAAGAGGATACCCTATTTGCAGTGATAGGCGTTCTTTAAGTTTGTTCTTTACTGAGATCAATCATAGTTTCTATGAGAGAGGAAACCCCAAGATTAAAATCTGCGATACTGAAGAGTACTTTGATTAATTGCAGATTACACTTGTGTACAAATCCAAATCCCATACTAGATTTATCCAATTCACATTCCAGGTTACTGGAACCCAAGCCTTCCAATGTGGAACAGAAAAAAAGCTTACTAAGCTAATGCAAACCTCTTGTGCGGTGATAAATGAGGGAAATTAGTCTGGCAAAAAGAAGATGCAGCTGTGGATTAGGAATGATACTCAACCATGTGCAACATTCACACATACTGTCTTTATGAAGCCTGGGCGCTGCAGTGAACTGGATGTCATAATGTAGAGTATAGGACTTTTAAAAATTTCATTCACATGTCCTATGTTTGTTGGCATTGCTTCACTTCATTGGGTCCAATGGGAAAACCATGCCATGCAAAAGAAAATATAAAGTTGTAAGAAAAGCAAGACAAACATGTAACTTTTGCAAATTCTGCTGTGGTGCAACTAATTGCCGCACCATTACCAGTTGTTTTATATTACTCATTAAGACATGCCGCTGCTATAGAAAAGAACATAATATGTACAAAACACGTTGGCCTCAGAAGCCCTACATAAAAGATCGGAAACATGGAACTTGAGGAAATACCTAATAGACTTCTATTTCCTTAGTTGCACTAATAATTTATGATAGATAAACAAAACAGTATTTTCCCCTTGTAAATCTTTGCAGCTGTAAGTGCGGGATCCGCGGCCAGCTCTCACAGATCTCCATTCCTTCTTTGTGTGCTCCAAGTATGTTCCGAGTGCTTTGGATCTCTCTCAGTAGTAAACTGGCCGTGGATCTGTCATCTGTGATGCAAACTTTTGCTCCGTTTTCAGCAATTATGAAAAAAAAGGCGAAACAGCTGTGCGATGTTTACAAATGCTTACTTTATGCCTCCGCACAACTGCTAAGCCAAAAGCGTCTGTAATGTGATATAAATCCTCTGAGGTATTACAGAATACACTTGGTAGAGCAGTAAAGAGTCTTCAGACTTCCTGCTGTTCAAAAAAAAAATTGGTCTTTTACAAATGTCTTCCTTCCTTTGTGAGATCATACAGAAACAATGGAGCAATGGGACAGTGCAGCACTCGTGCAAATGGAAAAATACATTTCGGGTGCAGTAGACCCTTCATCAGACATGTGAGCATGTGGGTAACCAATATGAGCCCCAAGCCAGGTTCAATTGAGGGGAAAGAGACGATGTACAGGTTGTTGGCCGTTAATCACATCTTTTATGCTCACCTAAAAATCAGCATTTGTCAGCATCATGTTCCCTTATGTAAAACAATGGTACAAAAACATATGTTAAAAGGAGAGCGATACAAACAGTCATGGATCCTCCTTATATATGTAAAATTGTTGAAACTCCAGCTCACCCAGAGGGACCAAACTAAAACTAGTAAGGGGCCTCTAAAGGGCAAGACGGTATTAATGTAGTATGTCTTCACCGGAAGTATGGGTTGGCCGGGCTGAGCTACAGGTAACGCCCAGGTCACGCCGAAAGCAGCCGATTGGCTCCAGCACACACACCTTCACCGATTCCCGAGCAGCCAGCATGCCCACGTCCGAGCTCTGAGCTAAGCTGCTGAGCGATGAGGCCCGAATGGAGACATACTACACTAGTACCAGGCAAGGCAGCACATCAATAGCCACACAAACTGGTGTTACTTCCCCCACCATGGAGAGTGTTCTCCATCACACGAGGATCCACTTGGGTCTCCATATAGTTCCAGCATACTGTAGGAAAGAATAAGCAGCGCTCAGGGAAGTATCCCATATATCATTGAGTATAAGAAAATACACTGCACTTACTTTGGTAGGGCAGTGGGGTGTGCTTCCACTACTCTACCCCCCTCTAATGAATCCAAGATAGCACAAATTAATAATATACAAGATACAATATCTATGTGAAACACTGAACGATAGGTATTTAAAGGGGTTTTCCAGAAGAATACTATTAATCACCTATCATCAGAATAGGTCATCAATAGTTGATTGGCTGGGGTTCGTCGCTCAGGACCCTGACCGATCAGCTGAGCGGGCGCATGCTGTTACTGCTGCAATAACACAGAGGTCGGAGCGGAAGTCTCGGTGCTGAACTCTATGTAGTGGCCAGCGCTTGTAACTGCAGGCACAGCTTGCGTTGATTTCAATGAGAGCCGCGCCTGCAGTTAAAAGCGCCAGCCACAACATGGCAGGTCAGTGCGGAGACTTCCGCTCCAAACACACATAAGCCTCCACGCTAACCTCCATATGGGGGCCATCACTTGTAACTGCAGGCACGGCTTCCATTGATTTCAATTAGAGCTGTGCCTGCAGTTACAAGCGCTGGCCACAACACAGAGGTCATCGCTGAGGCTCCCAACCCGAACTTTGTGTATTTGCGGCGCTGACAGCATGCGTCCACTCAGCTGATTGATCGGGGTCCCTAACGACGGTCCCTAGCCGATCAACTAATGATGACCTATCCTGATGATAGGTCATCAATAATATTTCCACGGAAAACCCCTTTAAACAGAATGATAAGTTAACAAACCAACAGTGATTTTTATGCCGGCAGAAGCTGAACCAAAAGTGAACGTCGTTGGCTCATGTTTAGACTAAACAATTATCATTCACTTTCATTAGTTTGGATGATTTTTTGAAGGATAATCGTTCTGTCCAAAAGCACCTTTAGTGACAAATAGGCACTCTGTAGAGGAAGCAGACACAACCGGCCTGCGGCTGCACAATCCTTGTAGAAATGGAGTTTATATGATTAAGACTCCTGACCACTGAAAGTAAACATGAACAGGCACTTAGCTGATCCTCTGTGGATGTTGCTGCGAATCCACAGCAAGGTCTGTTTGTGTTATATGCAGACGACACCACGAATCCGCCGTACCCGCCTAAGGGCTTTATGGGAGTATCTTATAATATCTGAGAATCAAGCTCACTATTTCGTTTGTAATCGACTCCTGAAGTGGAAATCCAATCTGCTTTTCCTCTGTAATAGAAGGGTAATGCAATCATCTTCTCCTGAATACATAACAATGCTCTCAGTAGAAATTATTTTCCAACCTGCAGTTTCATAAACAAGAAGCATTTCTATCCATAACCTGAGTCCCAAAGCAACGCCGGCTTGCCTGAAATACATGTTCACCTTAAAAAAAAACGTAGTAAAATGTCACCGATTCACTTCCAACTTGATTGTACTGCGTAAACCTATAATTCACCGAATGCTGAAGGCATATTCACATGGCGCTTGCAATGTGCAATCAGTTTATGTGCTGAGGTCTACACTAAAATAAGGCTGGCTTCACATCTTTATTTGTATAGCGCCAACCTTTTCTACAGCGATTTGAAGCACAGGAGAACTCAGACAAATACGACAATTACATGTAATATACAATCAGTTTGAAACGAAGGGGTGGGGGTGATATAGGAGGTACAAGGGGTGGGGTAGGGGGGAGATAAGGCACGGGGAGCACAGGCAGTATGGGAATTACATAAGGAAATCAGTTATTAGGAAGCAAACGGGGTGGGAGCAGTAAGGAGGTACAGGGGTAGAGGTCATATGCGATAGGAAGGGTGGAAGGAGTGGGGAGCTATGGGAAGGGGTAGGGGGACTAGGTCAGGAGATTTGGTATGCCTCCCTGAAGAGGTGCGTTTTTAGGGCATTGACCGGATGCCTTGGGGTAAAGCGTTCCAGAGGATGGGTGCTGCTCTGGTGAAGTCCTGTAAGTGAGCGTGTGAGGTTCGTATTAGAGGGGTGTTTAGTCTGAGTGTATTAGCAGATCACAGTGTGCGGGCTGGGTGGTGTACGGACAGAAGGGAAGTGATGCACAGTGGAATGGCACCTTGGAGGGCTTTGTGGATGAGGAGCTTAAATTTCATTCTACAGTGGATGGACAGCCACTGCAGCGACTGGCATAGTGCAGAGTCATCTGAGAAATGGCTGGATAGAAAAATGAGTACAGCTGCTGCATTTAGTATGAATTGGAGAGGAGAAAGTGTGGTGGGGGAAGGCCAATGAACAGTGAGTTCCAGTAGTCCAGTCGGGAGTGGATGAGGGTGACAACAAGTGTGCTTAGCGTGTCCGTGCTTAGGAACGGCCAGATTTTAGCAATATTTCTGAGGTGCAGGTGGCATGCTCGGGCCAGAGATTGGATGTGGGGGGTAAAGGAGAGGTCAGAGTCGAGTGTGACCCCAAGGCAGCAAGCGTGGGGCAGATACTTATATGGAGATGTTCGGGGGAGGTTGGCTGGTTGAGGGTGGAAAGACAAGGAGGTCAGTTTTTGAGAGGTTAATTTCAAGAAAGAGGGAGGACATGGTGTTAGAGACAGCAGACAGACAGTCCGTTATGTTTTGGAGGAAGGGTGCAGAGATGTCAAGGGAAGAGGTGTATAGCTGGGTGTAGTCAGTGTAGAGATGGTATTGGAGGCCAAATTTGGGGATGGTTTGTCCAATTGGGTCTGTGTAGATGGAGAAGAGGAGTGCACCAAGGACTGAGTCCTGGGGACCCCGACAGCGAGAGGAAGTGGAGAGGAGTTGGAGCCAGCAAAGGAGACACTGAAAAAGTGGTTAGAGAGGTAGGAGGAGAACCAGGAGAGAGCAGTTTCCTTTACGCTGATAGAGGGAAGCACAGTGAGAAGGAGGTCAAGTTCAACAGTGTCAAATGTAGCGGAGAGGTCAAGGAGGATTAGTAAGGAGTAGTTGCCTCTCAAGTTTGCCGTCATCAGGTTATTTGATATATTTGTGAGGGCCGTTTCGGTCGAGTCTAAGGGGCGGAAACAAGACTGGAGGGTGTCGAGGAGAGAGTTGTTAGAGAGAAAGCGTGTGAGGTTAGAATAGTCTAGGCGTTCTAATAATTTGGAGATGAAGGGAAAGTTTGAGATAGGTCGATAGTTGGCAGCGTCTGTTGGGTCAAGGGTCGGTTTCTTTAGCAGAGGGGATATGATAGAGTGTTTGAATGAGGTGGGGAAAATACCAGAGGTCAGGGAGAGGCTGAAGATGGTGGTGAGGTGGGTAATGACAGCCTGGGAAAGGGACCAGTGGAGGTGAGAGGGAAGAGGGTCGTTAGTGCAGGTGGTGGGGCAAGCAGTGGGAAGCAGTCTGGAGACCACTTGCTCTGTCATTGGTTGTAATGTAAAAAGTGAGTGGGTGATGGATGCAGTGCTGAGGAGACTGGGATTGGGGCTATTCGTGCTGTTTTCTTTTGCATACAGGACCCAAACACACACCAATTGAAATGGCTATGTCATCTAATGAGTTCCAGATGTGTCCTTTTTACAGTGGAATTACAGTGTTTCACGCATCTCCTTGCATATTGCTCACCCCCAATTTACTTCTATGGGAACCTTTGGTGCGCAAATACACAGAAAGAGCAAGTTTAATCTTTTTCTGCACAATCCGAACGCGCGTGCCAAAATACAGAAATATGAACAAACCCATTGACATCAATGGGTTCTATTGTGTGCATATTGCATGCACACATTTTGAGTGTGCAAATACGCCAGTGTGAAGCCAGCCTTATAGCCTGGACATATAAAACTGGATGCCATAGATATGTATACATCGCCCATAGATCACCAATGTGAAAAAATGCTTTATATATTATTTCAATATCCAGCTACATAGGAAAATGCAGAAAATTGAATTTTTCTGTATTAAAAAGGTATACAAAGACAACTCTTTAGGCATCTGTAAGCCCTGTAAGGGTCTATGGATTTGTTTGGTGTATATGCTGGGATTATTTTCTTGCGCATACACTGAAAATTCACTGCAAATGTACTCAACACAAAACAATTATACTATCTCACTCTTATTATTTTCAACAAATGTTGGTCAGTTCATACAGTATGTTGTTAGGGAACATCATAGAGGTGGATACCCTTCTTGGTGCTTCCCTTTATGATCCTGAACAGAGAGCCACTCTTACAGAATGGCTCCCATTTAAGTGGACTTTTAGCCATCCTTCTATTACAACGACAGCTCTTAAGGCCTATTTACACAAAGATAATCTTTCAAACAACTGAATGATTGAAAGATTTTGCGATCTATTTGCATAAAGTGTAAACGGCCATTAATGGTCATAAACACTTTATCATCTTCATTTGCATGTAAAAGGGCTTCCAGGAGCTTTTTGCAGAGCCCAGTGCCTGATTAATCAAATGCCCAGCTGTATGCACAGCTGCATTGTTCTGCTCAAGGGGGATGGTGGATTACACTGTTATCTGCTGTCTCCTGTGGAGATAAATGCATGTGGTCTATTAAGAGATACTTTATCCCTCACTAGCTGAACGATGGATTTTAAGTTCACCCTAAAATCATTGTTCAAACGAAAAGTGCACAATGTCCGCGTTTAAATTTAACGATTATCGCTCATTTTCAGTTGTTTGAACTAAGTTTTGAGCGATAATCATTACGTGTAAGTGGACCTTTAATCTGAATGGCCTTCTTGTAATACTACCTTTCACCAGCAGTGGCTGCAGTTGGCCATAACTTGGCCTGGAAAAATCAGCAATTTGCTGGAGGTGCCAGGAGCAATCGGATAGGATAATGTTTTGCCTATATAGTGCTGAATAATTTATATGCTCTTCTGTACCCCTTGTGTATATCTGTTTTAGTGGATGTACCATTTATTGGTTGTCTGCCAGCTTTTAATATCAAGACAGTATACAAATTAACTGCACTGATTGGACAGTACTGTAGGAATGATTAAGATAACGGGGTACAAGGCTCTCATTTCAAGCTCACTATATACTCCAATTTAAAAAAGGAGACGGTAATGTGAAGTGAGGGGTTTATTCACCCAAGTTCATAAGAGCAAAGTTGAATCTCATTCATGGAGCTCTTGCAAATGATGCCCTAAATTGTAGCAAACACTGGCTTCCAAGACTGTCCGCAATATAAGGGCACAAAAAACTTGCATAGAAAAGTGCATTGAAGAAGATAAGTTCAATGGCAAAATTGCTAGAAACCAAGACAAGAGGGTTTAAGAATCCATCCACACAACTTTGGTTCCTGAAGGTCAGCCTGATAGATGTTGCAGGGAGATTTAATTCCCTTATGCCCAATCTCCTTTCTCATCAATCACTAACAGTTAGTTATAATGCATACTTATCATTTTTCTGGCCACAGTGGGAGGTTTTAGTGAAAATTTACTACTTTACCAAATGGTTGTACCGAACCACTGACCTAAAGGGAACATTGGCACCTACAGTATTGTCAACCATGCAGACATCAGATTGTTTGCACACAGGACATTTTTAAAGAATGTAACATTTTAAAACAGAGCCTTTATATTACTTTTTTTTGCACTGTATAGTAGCTTCCCTGGTTATGGTGAATATATATAGTATTGAATTAAGAAATATCTCAAGTTTTGTGGAAAAGTATCCATGTGAACAGGGGACTGGCAAAAACATCCAAATTTTACCAAAAGCCATAATTTTGTTGGTGAAAAAAAATCACTAGCCTGGCCCTTTCCAAGTCATGGGCAGAGAAGGGAAATTTTAAAGGGCTCTCCATTGTGACTATTCCATTGAAAAGCAACCCGGATCTTAGCTTCTTGAAGCCCTGTGTTTATGACTCAAGAGAGCAGTAGTGGCAGACATGCCGTATGTGCAACTTGTGCAGGGGTCTAGTAGGTAAGGGGACACACAGCTCAGTTTAAAAGCTTCCTATTGTCTATTAGATTAGGGACTGAGCTAATGAATTTTATGGCTCACAATTACTGGACGATTGTTGTAGAGAGCTAAAGCCCATTTAGACTATGATTATTGCTCAAAATTTGCTCAAAAGCTGCCTTTTGAGCAATAATCATTATGTCTAAATGTGCCGATCTTTCACTGTTCGGCCAAAAGATGGTTTACAGTTCTGCTTGAAAACCGCCATTCAGCAGAACAGCTGATAAGCAGGACCGCACGCTGTGTTCTGCCCAAGGAGAGCGGATTACAGCTGATAACATTGTTACAGCTGTTCTATGCCCCTCTGGCAGAACAGCTGACAAGCAGGATTGCATGCTGTGCCTGCTGTCCATGGTGCTGAATTCTCCACGGGGAGCCCGTGGCTGAACAATGGAACTAATTACAGAGCTCAGACCTTCTACTGAGTTCTGTAATAGCTCCCAGAAGCTCATTTGCATGCAAATGAAGCTAATAAAGTACTAATAGGAATTAGTGCCTATCAGTACTCTATACAAAACGATCGCTGATCTTTCAATCTTTTGAAAGACATCTGTGTGTGTAAATGAGCCTTTAAACGAGTTGCGCTAAGATATAAAGTTATGCCCTTTCCACAAGATCGCTTGAACAACTTCCACATTCCCATTGAAATGAATTGATGGGGTTTCGAGTAATTGGACCCAGACGATCATATTATTATCCCCTATATTTTGGATAGGAGATAACTTTATATCTTGGCAGAATCCCCTTCATGGGGTACTTTTATGCTAACATATTTGAAAGCAAAGGACCAACATATTGTACATGCATGGGGGGGCCTGTGCTGTTTGAGTCGACGCCAGGTAAAGAGAATGGGAAATTTTAGTTGACTGCAGCCAACCCTGAAGTGTGTCTGGCATTAACTCTTAAGCAGAGATTCTTAACAATAAACTAAAGATAATAAAACTAAGACGGTCTAAGGCATATAAGAGCTTTGCATGTAAAGTCTCTGCATCCTCTTCAGGATTGTTATTATTTCACAGGTTCCACTCGAAGACTAGAATAACACTTCACTGCCGAAATAAGAATAAAAGCTGCTACTATTCGCCATTATCAAGGAAACATTTGAAGTGAAAGTAGAGGTCGCAGCGGCATCTCATTTAATGTTTGTGTAATTTAATTCCTGCATAACGGAGTGAGACCTCTTATTGTCGCTGACTAGAGCACTTCATAAATACAACTCAATGAATCGTGACTCCCGCGGCCGGATAATTCGCTTATCTCTCTATTCTTTCTCATTTATGAACACCTTAAGAATGCACTTTAGCTCATTTTATTCCTACATTCCTAATATAATCCTTGTTTTCAACTACGTTGCAGTGTCTGCGAAAAGGGTACAGTTAATCTGAGAAAATTGCCATCGTATTTTCGGTGTCATGTAGTCTTACCCACATGTTTAAAACAGATACAACTCAATGTTATTTAATACGGCTAAAATCAATACGAAAAGCTTATTTTAATTTCGAACCTTCAGTTAAAAAAACAACTCATTCGTTGCAAAGGAAATATAACTCAACTTTTTCTACATACTCCGAGGTGTATCTGGAATTCAAAGGACCCCATAGCAAAGTTAGGAATGGACCCCCCACCTGGTAAACTGAACTGCAGTAATGCAAACAACGGCACAGTTGAGGGACAGATAGCAGATAAGCCGATAAAGCATATCTACAACACAAAGGTTGAAGCCACATTGGAGTGATAGACAGCAGGAACCACCGCTGTGTGTTCCCTGCCACAAAGAACAGTATTCCTGACTTGTAGCAGCTGTTTTGGCTGATATGTCTAGAGTTAAAGGAAAAAAGTTGACTTTAATGAAAAGTTAAATTTATGCAATTTTCCAATATACTTTCTGTAGCAGCTGTTCGTGGTTTCCAAGATTTCTGTTTGCTGTCATTGCATGGAATCCTTCATTGTCTACTTCCAAAAGATGAAATTCTGTTCTGCTCATGTGGTGATGCATGGCTGATTACAAGACATAGCTAGGATAGTTCTACTTAAAGGGGTTGTCCCGCGAAACAAAGTTGGGGTATACACTTCTGTATGGCCATATTAATGCACTTTGTAATGTACATCGTGCATTAATTATGAGCCATACAGAAGTTATTCACTTACCTGTTCCGTTGCTAGCGTCCCCGTCGCCATGGTGCCGTCTAATCTTCAGCGTCTAATTGCCCTATTAGACACGCTTGCGCAGTCCGGTCTTCTTTCTTCTGAATGGGGCCGCTCGTGCCGGAGAGCGGCTCCTCGTAGCTCCGCCCCGTCACGTGTGCCGATTCCAGCCAATCAGGAGGCTGGAATCGGCAATGGACCGCACAGAAGACCTGCGGTCCACCGAGGGTGAAGATCCCGGCGGCCATCTTCGCAAGGTAAGTAAGAAGTCACCGGAGCGCGGGGATTCAGGTAAGCACTATCCGGTTTTTTTTTTAAACCCCTGCATCGGGTTTGTCTCGCGCCGAAC
Organism: Eleutherodactylus coqui; assembly: GCF_035609145.1. Classification (NCBI taxonomy): domain Eukaryota; kingdom Metazoa; phylum Chordata; class Amphibia; order Anura; family Eleutherodactylidae; genus Eleutherodactylus; species Eleutherodactylus coqui. Next base: position 144,286,537 of record NC_089843.1, on the reverse strand, counting down.
GGGGGGGCTATTGAAAAAAAAAAAACCCCGTTTCGGCGCGGGACAACCCCTTTAATGAGTTATGCACCTTTATGATCTTCACATGGCCAGGCCAGATTTTCAGCCGTGTACAAATGCAACGGCCCGGTTAAATGGTTGAGTTTGCATTCAATACAGAATTCTCAAGCATATGCAAACTAAAAGTAACTTTACACAAGACGACTATTAGCCGAATAAGTGCTCATAAGAGTAAATTCAAATGATAGTTGTTCAGTGTAAACATGGCCGCCTACAGGCTAACAAATAGAATGCTAGAGTTGGAAGGGACCTCCAAGGTCATTGGGTCCAACACCCTGCTCAAGTTGCAAATCGTTGTGTTTCAGCTTACCAGAAAAATAGTCGTTGGTTGATCAAAAGTCATCCGATCTAAAGTCTCAGTCATTCATATTTGAATGACTTGTGAACATTTTTGTATGGAGAGTCTTTCTATGAACAATATCTTGGCAAACAACTAATGAACAATCATCACTCTGTATAAAAGCAAATGAACTACTGTCGATCATACACTTGATCAACGACTTTTCTGAGTGACTATCTGAATGACAATAGCTCCAATTAAAGGTACCTTTACAAGTCAAAAAATAGTTGGGAACCTTACAGATTGTGACTGTGGTATTCATGTCTTGGAGAAACACTCTGATTTATGGCCTTTTTACACAAACCCATGATTGTGCATGATGTTCCTCTGCCCGAACATCAGTTCCTCTGAATAGGCCTATGATCTGTCAATGAATGAGCAAACAATTGTCCATCAGCTGATTGGACCTGTCATGTGAGCATGAAAATGCTCGCTTCTCGGTAGCACATGTGATGCTGACAGCTGCTCTCTTTATAAGGACCACTGATCATGTCAGCAATCATTCATCTATATATTACCGATTTTCTTCGGTATGTGAACGGCAGTAATGAGTGCCTATCGACATGCGATGTGCCAATCGGCGCTTGTTATTCAGCCAGACAATAGGCCATTGTAAAAAGACCCTTGCAATAAGTTGAAAAGCCAATTCTCCCATTAAGCCTCTGTGGTCCAATAATTCTTGTAGCCAGTAGGCGTTCTCAGCTCATAGGCACCTTTTAGATAAGCCAATTCTTGTTTGCATGAGCGTACAAGCGAGTGACACCACCGTTAGCTCGTTCGCTCTTGTGCAACCTGGTTAGACAGGCAGATTCATTGTTGACTTGTACAACGAGAATCGTTCAGTATTGTTCAGTCTTTCACATTAGCGAACTTGAAAGATTCAGTAGTTGGCTTGCATTTAGACTGAATGATAATTATCCTTCACTTTCGCTCTCTTGAACAATTTTTTGAATGACACCGTTCTGGCTGACAACCCCTATAGTCCTGCACTAATACTATCTATTGACATGTGTTGCTCCAATGTAAATACATGTTAAATCTGTAAGCCAGTTGCAAAAGAGTCACTAAGCAGCCGCAGGTAAGACAGACATACAATGCTATGATTTTCCATCATATAGGCAGTAATTCTAGGTGTTTATTTGGCTTGGCATGAACCCACCCTTTAGTACCCCCCTTGTGAGCAGGACCTTCATGTCTGTTGTTGTATTGTTGATTAGTTTGTTTCTGCACACGTCTCTCTGATTTGTTAAGTGCTGTGGAATATGTTGGCACTGTATACATAAAGATTGTCTCAGCCTGTCATCATCAAGCCCTATATGGGGCTGTGGTCAAAACGCCCTTTCGTCACTAATTATTTTTGCTTTGTTTCACACAATCCATTATTAACAAGATATTACATTTTTGATCCATCAAATCCATAAAGAAATTTAGCGAAAGTTCATTTTCATCAATATACGGATATGTTGCTATTGATTCATAACATATTGCTTAATATTTTATGGATTACAGACTGAAAAACATCTGCTATCTCATTTGCTTTAATCCCTGAAAGCTCTTTGCATGATATTTACTGGGTGTGGAGAAGCAAGCTTGTGGCAGATGTGCTTGACTGTAATATTGCCCAGGAACAGAGTGTGGGTTGTTTTATTTACAATCCAGCAGCATACTGTAACTAATTGGACTAGTGAAATGTGAAAAAGGAAATTAATTACCTTAAACACGGCCATGCTTACCCCGATTTCATTAGTGCTTGGCTTTAAAAGTTAGAAATGGTGAATTATAGTTGATACTGATTGAGTATATATATATATAACCAGTGGGGCTCAAAATCTAAATTCTCTAACACACACATTCACTAGGGTCTTTACTATTAAAAGCCAATTTAGCCTGTTATGCAACTGAACCTATGCAAGCACAGGGAGAACATTGAAAAAGTAGATATTGGCCTTGATCACATTTGAATCCAGAACCTTAAAGTTGTCCATTTGTAAAATATTGATGGCTTATTGTCAGCATAGGTCAACAATAGTAGACTGGCAGGGTTTTATTGCCCAGGAGTCCATCGATCAGATGTTTACCAGGGCGGTGCACTGAGTAGATTTCTGCAGAAAGCCAGCCACTGTTCTTACTGTAGTGGCCAGGCTTTGCATTTCAGGTCAAGTTCTCATTAAAAAGAATGGGAGTTTTGCCTGCAGCATCATGTCTGATCACTGCAGTAAGGATAGAGCTATCTGCTTCCTGCAGAAATTAGGTGAGTGCACAAGCACGCTGACCTGATGAGCAGCTGATCAGCATGGGTCCTTGTAAAATAAAACCCCGCCAATCTATTGTACTATCAATGACCTATCCTGAGGGTACGAAAATTCAAAAGAAGGTCAGAAGCACAACCAAACAAAAATAACCACTTATAGTGGGAGAGTGGTGATGCAGAATGCACGCTTAAATGAGGATCTGGACTCCAATGGAACCTTCCAAATTATGCATAAAAATGGCGAAAAGCAGCATGAATTGGAAACCAACCTAAGGATGTCACCTTCTTGCTAAAAAGGCATAGGCTTTATTGCAATATCCACAAGTAAAAGAAGCATTGAGCGATGTTTCGGCCGACGCAGCGGACTTTGTCAAGCTTGAACCTACAGAGACAAATCCCACATATAAATACAAATACAACCACCAATCACAAAACACCTCAGTATCACACCGCCATCATGCTGGAAGGAGATTGAATTCATTGTGGGAGGCACCAGATGTAGGAGCCTGGGGAACCGAGTGTCATCATATTATGTGGCATATGTGTCATCATTATGAGCCAGACCCTACGGATAGCAAGCAGAGACATCAGCGATCTCGCAATAGATCCGCAAAGCACGTGCATGTGTGCCAATGCCCCATGAGGAGGCAGAGTACATCACATACTCAAGCCACACTAAAAGAGACTGCATAAAAAAAACAGGGCTAGGGTTATGCGCAGTAGTTACCTCCATCAGTACCAGCATTACAGATCCCGCGATGTATCAGACGTGCCTCTCGCAAGCGCAGAAAGTCCCCACTGGCTCACAGCAAATCACGTGAGAAAAATATGTCAGAGAGGCAAATCCTATTACGCTAGTACTTAGTCCCTATAAGAATTGCTCACGTTGTTCCAGGCTGCTCTAAAGACTGTTTCCAGGGATGCTCCTCCCCAAGGAGATGTGTTCCACATATGGTGGTCCTGTCCTCATTAACATCAATATCAGAGGATAGGTACAACAGATTTCTAAATATTTGGACCCCATGGATAGATTACACCCTACCTACAATGAAGGTTGGCACCTCAACTGCACTATAAATACAAAGTCCGAAAGCTGACCTTGGGAATCCCTCCCCCATTGGGTTGCTGCCCCATGAGGGAAGAACCCCCCCTCCCTACCCCACCCCAATACCTGCCTACCTTCCTCCTTTTCCCCTTCTGCAAGTTGGCCCTGGCCAGGCCACTTAGGTTTTTGAATCGTTTCTATGACAAAAACAACAATGAAAGGCGGAGAAGAATCTGGCTATAACGGATTATACTACTACCACTAACCCAGCCAGCCTTGGACGCCTGCATACATTATCTCAATGTTATATTCCTTTGTAAAATAGAAAATTTTCAATAAAAATTATTGTTTAAAGAAAAAAAAAAAAACGTCAGAGAAGCTATAAAGAAAAAGCTCAATCTGGAGGTGCTTGCGCAGTAGCTCACACTGTTAGGATATGTCTATATGGTATTACATAGCCCATGTTAATCTATGGCCAAATAGATCAATATTTAAAAAAATCTAATAATTGTCTTTAAGAGTTGGGCTGAATGTGCCCAATAGATCAAAAGAGGAACAAGAATAGATAAATACCATATAACATAAAGGTTAAAGGTATATAGATCTAGATATATAGAAATGGCCACTCCATAATTTAGAGAACTCTCTCCAAGAATTAAAGGGGTTGTCCCGCGCCGAAACAGGTTTTTTTTTTTTTTTTAACCCCCCCCCGTTCGGCGCGAGACAACCCCGATGCAGGAGTTAAAAAAACAAACCGCTCAGCGCTTACCTGAATCCCGGCGGTCCGGCGTCTTCATACTCACCTGCTGAAGATGGCCGCCGGGGTCTGCTCCCTCCGTGGACCGCAGCTCTTCTGTGCGGTCCATTGCCGATTCCAGCCTCCTGATTGGCTGGAATCGGCACGTGACGGGGCGGAGCTACACGGAGCCGGCATTCTGCACGAGCGGCCCCATTGAAGACAGCAGAAGACCCGGACTGCGCAAGCGCGGCTAATTTGGCCATCGGAGGCCGAAAATTAGTCGGCACCATGGAGACGAGGACGCCAGCAACGGAGCAGGTAAGTATAAAACTTTTGATAACTTCTGTATGGCTCATAATTAATGCACAATGTACATTACAAAGTGCATTAATATGGCCATACAGAAGTGTATAGACCCACTTGCTGCCGCGGGACAACCCCTTTAATCCTCTGTCTAAAAATTCTGTTTTCTAGTCTTTAAGACTAATTGTATCCATTCTAAAGTGCCTTAGACAGAGGATTAATTCTTGAAAATCTCTATAGATAGGACTTTGTCCCTAAGTGTACTTTTTGGTTAATTCAGGATTTTCAATAAACGATTTCATCTACATGACTCTCATATATTGTCTTGAATGGTTTCTCTAAATTATGGAGTGGCCATTTCTATATATCTAGATCTATATACCTTTAACCTTTATGTTATATGGAATTTATCTATTCTTAGGAGACTTTTGTTCCTCTTTTGATCTATTGGGGACATTCAGCCCAACTCTTAGGGTGACTTCACACGAGCGTCTTTTATGCGTGCATACACACGCACAAAAACACGCTTCTATTTAAACCAATACATTCCCTATGGTGTGTGCACATGTCCGTGCTTTACAGGTGTGTGCCTGTAAAGATAGGACATGCGTGCACAATGCACACATTTTCTTCAATGGAGCCGTGGCTGCTGCCGGCGGCTCCATTGAAGACAATGGTCTGCCAGCACCCCTGAATTGTTTTTCAGGGAAGAGCTTTAATATAAGCTCTTCCCTGAAAAGCAAGAATTTTGGTGTTAAAAAAAAATAAAAAAAATACTCACCTTTCTTCAGCTGCCGGGGCTCAGCCACGTCCAGCCGGCTCTTGTCCTGCACTGCTTTGAGGAGTATTCAGCAGGCGGGGATTTAAAATCCCCGTCTGCTGAACAGGCTGCCTCTGATTGGCTGAGCACTGTGACCAATCAGAGGCAGCTCTCAGCTATTGAATAAGAACTGCCTCTGATTGGTCCCTGCGCTCAGCCAATCAGAGGCAGCACTCACCCATTCATGATGTGTTCTTCATCCCCACGGGGACACGGCAGTGGCGGACAGGTAAGTATTTTTTTCTATTTTTTTATTTTTTTTACACTAAAATTCTTGTTTTTCAGGGAAGGGCTTATATGTAAAGCCATTCCCTGAAAAACAATTCAGGGGTGCTGGCAGACCATTGCCTTCAATGGAGCCGCCGGCAGCAGCCGTGGCTCCATTGAGGGCAATGCATGGACCTTCATACACGCGTGTTTTTGCACGTACATAGGGTGCGCACCTATGTACACACAAAAACCTGCTCGTGTGAAGCCACCCTTAAGGATAATTATGTGATTGGTGGTTGTATTTGTATTTATTTGAGGGATTTGTCTCTGTATGTTTAAGCTTTACAAAGGCCGCTGTGTTGGCCGAAGCGTTGCTCAATGCTTCTTTTACCTGCTGATATTCCAATAAAGCCTATGCCTTTTTAGCAAGACGATGACATCCTAAGGTTGGTTTCCCATTTGTGCTGCTTTTCGACATTTCTATCCTGAGGGTAGGCCATCAATAGTTTACAAGTGGATAATTGCTTTTGTTTTTGCTCTTCACTTGAGTGCTAAAATCGCTCCATTTTCCAGAATATGCTTCTTTGTGAACCAATGACCAGTCCTCAGAACAAAATGTAATAGTTTCCTTATCCTAATTGGCCTACTGACCCCATTATTTATGTAGTCCACAGTATTCGTTCCCTTTTTGGACCTAATGTGTGTCTTGTGTTTATATCTATTGGTTTTCATCTAGTCCTGTTCTGCATTTATTTAGGTATAGGTAGGCGAGTCTGGAAAATATGAATGCGTGGATGTCTGGCCAGGACTTTAATGAGAACAGAGATGTGCAACTTTTAGCTAAATTTGAAGGAAAATTACACACAGAAGCTGTAGGTGTATGTGATTTATGATGAGTAAACTTTTGAAACTTTTGCAAAAAGTTTGGTTTGGTCCAAATTATATTTCACTGGAAAAGAGCCAAAATTGCAATACCTGCTAAAGTGCAGAGCAGGCACAATCGCCGCTAAGTAGGCACAATCGCCATAAGACCAGCACAATGGCCATAGGGTAGGCACAATGGACGTAGACTCTAACAATATGCAGCAAGCCAGACTATAAACCGGAGGAGCTAAATTGTCCACTTCAGACTTATATACAGTCACCCACTCAACCCAGCCCAGATTAGGGAGGAGCGACTGCATGCAACTAAATCTGCAATGTGAACGATACCACAGAAGCCAGCCAATAGATGTGTGCGTCCCACAATAAAGGACTACAATTTACACTGATTGTATACAAGTCTGCAGTGGACAATTTAGCTCCTCCGGTTTATAGTCTGGCTTGCTGCATATTGTTAGGGTCTACGGCGATTGCACCTACCTATGGCCATTGTGCCGACCCTACAGCCATTGTGCTGGCCTTAAGGTGATTGTGCCTGCTTAGCAGCGATTATGCCTGGTCTGCATTTTATCAGGTATTGCAATTTTGGCTCTTTTTCAGTGAAATATGTTTTTGTGTTCCCCCTCACCTCTGTGATTTTAATTTACTTTGCAGTGAGATAGTGTAGGTTCTGACGGATGCGGTGTGGCCTTGCCGTCGGCCCGTCAGCTTATGCGTCTTGCCCAAAATGCTAACACCTGCATTTTATTAGTGTGTATCAATAGTTCCTTTATGCAGTTTGCTATGCGGCCCACTGTTGAGATACAGGGCAACCCACTGCTATGTCAATGTGAGTTGTAATCCTGTATTATGGGACGCACCCATCTATTGGCTGGCTTCTGTGGTATCGTTCAAATTGCAGATTAGGTTCAAAATGAATCGAAGGCTCACCAAACTTCTAAAACTGGTGTATAACACTGTCTAGGAGCTTTTATGGCTCTTAGTGTCATACACCAGTGTTCAGGACTAGTGTTGAGTGAACTGAACCAGTAGAATCCAGCTTCGGTTAGAACTTTGCAAAAAACTCAGTTGGGTTTTGTGTCATTCTAAACTTTTAGCCAAGTTCGACCCAAAACAGGGTTCTTCTTGTTCAGTTTGCTCAATATTAGTGACTAGAGATGAGCGAACGTACTCGTCCGAGCTTGATACTCGTTCGAGTATTAGGGTGTTCGAGATGCTCGTTACTAGAGGCGAGTACCACGCGATGTTCGAGTTACTTTCACTTTCATCTCTGAGACGCTAGCGCGCTTTTCTGGCCAATAGAAAGACAGGGAAGGCATTACAACTTCCTCCTGCGACGTTCAAGCCCTATACCACCCCCCTGCAGTGAGTGGCTGGGGAGATCAGGTGTTACCCGAGTATATAAATCGGCCCCTCCCGCGGCTCGCCACAGATGCATTCTGACAGAGATCAGGGATAGTGCTGCTGGTGCCGGAGCTGCTATAGGGAGAGCGTTAGGAGTTATTTTAGGCTTTAGGGCCACATCTGACCGTGTGCAGTACTGTTGAGGCTGCTTTTAGCAGTGTTGCACAATTTTTTTTTTGTATATCGGCCGTGCAGAGCATTGCGTCTGCAGTCTGCAGTCATTGTACAGAGTATAGGGCCAGTACTGGTGAGGCAGGGAAAGAGATATTCAGGCTATATAGGCAGTGGGCTTTTTCCAAAAAATTGGGGAAAAATACTATATTTGGGCTGCCTGTGACCGTCTTCAGTTTACTGCGTGTCTGCTGGGGGTAGTAGTCCTAATTAATACGCAGCTAAGCATTACAGCAGGCTTGCGCAAAATTGTTTCCTGGATCTGCTGTCTCTGTTACATCAGCGCTGTCATCCCGCCAGAGGGAAAGAGTATACATAATATTATACGCTGCCTACAGTATCTATCTGCTGGGGGTAGTAGTCCTAATTAATACGCAGCTAAGCGTTACAGCAGGCTTGGGCAAAATTGTTTCCTGGATCTGCTGTCTCTGTTACATCAGCGCTGTCATCCCGCCAGAGGAAAAGAGTATACATTATATTATACGCTGCCTACAGTATCTATCTGCTGGGGGTAGTAGTCCTAATTAATACGCAGCTAAGCGTTACAGCAGGCTTGCGCAAAATTGTTTCCTGGATCTGTTGTCTCTGTTACATGATCGCCGTCATCCCGCCAGAGGGAAACAGTATACATAATATTATACGCTGCCTACAGTATCTATCTGCTGGGGGTAGTAGTCCTAAATAATACGCAGCTAAGCGTTACAGCAGGCTTGCGCAAAATTGTTTCCTGGATCTGCTGTCTGTTACATCAGCGCTGTCATCCCGTCAGAGGGAAACAGTGTACATAATATTATACTCTGCCTACAGTATCTGTCTGCTGTATCAGCTCAGCATTTTAAAAATATAGAAGCAAAATACTTAAGGCCTACTACTGGCCTTTGGCCACTTGACTGCTTCTGCGCTGTGAATTCCACTAGCTCAGTCATACGCACCTACGTCTCACTACAGGCGTGTGCAAAATTGTTTCCTGGCTCTGCTGTGCGTTCCGTAAGGGAAGTCAGCCTCCAACCACAGGCCAATAAGCGGCACATTTAATTACAGCGTTCTGTTTCTGCACTACTGGTAATACAGCATGCTGAGGGGTAGGGGTAGGCCTAGAGGACGTGGACGCGGGCGAGGACGCGGAGGCCCAAGTCAGGGTGTGGGCACAGGCCGAGCTCCTGATCCAGGTGTATCGCAGCCGACTGCTGCGGGATTAGGAGAGAGGCACGTTTCTGGCGTCCCCACATTCATCTCACAATTAATGGGTCCACGCGGTAGACCTTTATTAGAAAATGAGCAGTGTGAGCAGGTCCTGTCGTGGATGGCAGAAAGTGCATCCAGCAATCTATCGACCACCCAGAATTCTGCACCGTCCACTGCTGCAACTCTGAATCCTCTGGCTGCTGCTCCTCCTTCCTCCCAGCCTCCTCACTCCATTACAATGAAACATTCTGAGGAGCAGACAGACTCCCAGGAACTGTTCTCGGGCTCCTGCCCAGAATGGGCAGCAATGGTTCCGAATCCTCTCCCACTGGAGGAGTTTGACGTGACCGATGCCCAACCTTTGGAAAGTTCCCGGGGTCCGGAGGATGAGGCTGGGGACTTCCGGCAACTGTCTCAAGAGCTTTCAGTGGGTGAGGAGGACGATGACGATGAGACACAGTTGTCTATCACTCAGGTAGTAGTAATTGGAGTAAGTCCGAGGGAGGAGCGCACAGAGGATTCGGAAGAAGAGCAGCAGGACGATGAGGTGACTGACCCCACCTGGTTTGCTATGCCTACTGAGGACAGGTCTTCAGAGGGGGAGGCAAGTGCAGCAGCAGGGCAGGTTGGAAGAGGCAGTGCGGTGGCCAGGGGTAGAAGCAGGGCCAGACCGAATAATCCACCAACTGCTTCCCAAAGCGCCTCCTCGCGCCATGCCACCCTGCAGAGGCCGAGGTGCTCAAAGGTCTGGCAGTTTTTCACTGAGAGTGCAGACGACCGACGAACAGTGGTGTGCAACTTTTGTCGCGCCAAGATTAGCCGGGGAGAAACCACCACCAGCCTCACCACCACCAGCATGCGCAGACATATGATGGCCAAGCACCCCACAAGGTGGGACGAAGGCCGTTCACCGCCTCCGGTTTGCACCGCTGCCTCTCCCCCTGTGCCCCAACCTGCCACTGAGATCCAACCCCCCTCTCAGGACACAGGCACTACCGTCTCCTGGCTTGCACCCACACCCTCACCTCCGCTGTGCTCGGCCCCATCCACCAATGTCTCTCAGCGCACCATCCAGCCGTCGCTAGCGCAAGTGTTGGAGCGCAAGCGCAAGTACGCCATCACGCACCCGCTCGCTCAAGCGTTAAACGTGCACATAGCCAAATTTATCAGCCTGGAGATGCTGCCGTATAGGGTTGTGGAAATGGAGGCTTTCAAAGGTATGATGGCGGCGGCGGCCCCGCGCTACTCAGTTCGCAGTCGCCACTACTTTTCCCGATGTGCCGTCCTAGCCCTGTACGACCACGTCTCCCGCAACATTGTACGCGCCCTCACCAACGCGGTGACTGGCAAGGTCCACTTAACAACGGACACGTGGACAAGCACAGGCGGGCAGGGCCACTATATCTCCCTGACGGCACATTGGGTGAATTTAGTGGAGGCTGGGACAGAGTCAGAGCCTGGGACCGCTCACGTCCTACCCACCCCCAGAATTGCAGGCCCCAGCTCGGTGGTGGTATCTGCGGTGGTGTATGCTTCCTCCACTCAACCACCCTCCTCCTCCTCCTACGCAACCTCTGTCTTGCAATCAAGATGTGTCAGCAGCAGCACGTCGCCAGCAGTCGGTGTCGCGCGTCGTGGCAGCACAGCGGTGGGCAAGCGTCAGCAGGCCGTGCTAAAACTACTCAGCTTAGGAGAGAAGAGGCACACGGCCAACGAACTGCTGCAGGGTCTGACAGAGCAGACCGACCGCTGGCTTGCGCCGCTGAGCCTCCAACCGGGCATGGTCGTGTGTGACAACGGCCGTAACCTGGTGGCGGCTCTGCAGCTCGGCAGCCTCACGCACGTGCCATGCCAGGCCCACGTGTTTAATTTGGTGGTTCAGCGCTTTCTGAAAAGCTACCCACGCTTGTCAGACGTGCTCGGAAAGGTGCGCCGGCTCTGCACACATTTCCGCAAGTCCCACACGGATGCTGCCACCCTGCGCACCCTGCAACATCGGTTTCATCTGCCAGTGCACCGACTGCTGTGCGACGTGCCCACACGGTGGAACTCTACGCTCCACATGTTGGCCAGGCTCTATGAGCAGCGTAGAGCTATAGTGGAATACCAACTCCAACATGGGCGGCGCATTGGGAGTCAGCCTCCTCAATTCTTTACAGAAGAGTGGGCCTGGTTGCCAGACATCTGCCAGGTCCTTGGAAACTTTGAGGAGTCTACCCAGATGGTGAGCGGCGATGCTGCAATCATTAGCGTCACCATTCCTCTGCTATGCCTCTTGAGAAGTTCCCTGCAAAGCATAAAGGCAGACGCTTTGCGCTCGGAAACAGAGGCGGGGGAAGACAGTATGTCGCTGGATAGTCAGAGCACCCTCATGTCTATATCTCAGCACGTTGAGGAGGAGGAGGAGCATGAGGAGGATGAGGAGGAGGGGGAAGAGACAGCTTGGCCCAATGTTGAGGGTACCCATGCTGCTTGCCTGTCATCCTTTCAGCGTGTATGGCCTGAGAAGGAGGAGGAGGATCCTGAAAGTGATCTTCCTAGTGAGGACAGCCATGTGTTGCGTACAGGTACCCTGGCACACATGGCTGACTTCATGTTAGGATGCCTTTCTCGTGACCCTCGCATTACACGCATTCTGGCCACTACGGATTACTGGGTGTACACACTGCTCGACCCACGGTATAAGGAGAACCTTTCCACTCTCATACCCGAAGAGGAAAGGGGTTCGAGAGTGATGTTATACCACAGGACCCTGGCGGACAAACTGATGGTAAAATTCCCATCCGACAGCGCTAGTGGCCGAAAGCGCAGTTCCGAGGGCCAGGTAGCAGGGGAGGCGCAGAGATCAGGCAGCATGTACAGCACAGGCAGGGGAACACTCTCTAAGGCCTTTGCCAGCTTTCTGGCTCCCCAGCAAGACTGTGTCACCGCTCCCCAGTCAAGGCTGAGTCGGCGGGAGCACTGTAAAAGGATGGTAAGGGAGTACGTAGCCGATCGCACGACCGTCCTCCGTGACGCCTCTGCCCCCTACAACTACTGGGTGTCGAAGCTGGACACGTGGCCTGAACTCGCGCTGTATGCCCTGGAGGTGCTTGCTTGTACTGCGGCTAGCGTCTTATCAGAGAGGGTGTTTAGTGCGGCTGGGGGAATCATCACAGATAAGCGTACCCGCCTGTCAACCGACAGTGCCGACAGGCTTACACTCATCAAGATTAACTAAGCCTAGATTTCCCCAGACTTCTCTTCTCCACCAGCGGACAGCAGCGATACCTAAACAATACGTAGGCTGCACCCGCGGATGGAAGCATTGTTCTCTATCACCATCAAAAACGTGGACCTTTTAGCTTCATCAATCTGTGTATAATATTCATCCTCCTCCTTCTGCTGCTCCTCCTCCTTAAACCGTAATCACGCCGAACGGGCAATTTTTCTTAGGCCCACAAGGCTCAGTCATATAATTTTTGTAAACAATTTTTATACGTTTCAATGCTCATTAAAGCGTTGAAACTTTCACCTCAACCAATTTTTATTTTAACTGGGCTGCCTCCAGGCCTAGTTACAAATTAAGCCACATTAACCAAAGCGATTAATGGGTTTCACCTGCCCTCTTGGTTGGGCATGGGCAATTTTTCTGACATACATTAGTACTGTTGGTACACCAATTTTTTGGGGCCCTCGCCTACAGTGTAATCCAATTAATTTTTTTTGCCCACCTGCATTAAAGCTGACGTTACATCAGCTGTGCTGGGCACTGCAATGGGATACATTTATGTACCGCCGGTGGGTTCCAGGGAGCCACCCATGCTGTGGGTCCACAGGGAGTTGTAACTGCATGTGTCTACTTCTAAAGAACCCCAGTCTGACTGGGGCATGCAGTGTGGGCCGAAGCCCACCTGCATTTAATCGGACGTTACCTCAGCTGTGATGGGCACTGCAATGGGATACATTTATGTACAGCCAGTGGGTTCCAGGGAGCCACCCATGCTGTGGGTCCACAGGGAGTTGTAACTGCATGTGTCTACTTCTAAAGAACCCCAGTCTGACTGGGGCATGCAGTGTGGGCCGAAGCCCACCTGCATTTAATCGGACGTTACCTCAGCTGTGATGGGCACTGCAATGGGATATATTTATGTACCGCCGGTGGCTTCCTGGCACCCACCCATGCTGTCAGTCCACACGGAGTTGTAACTGCATGTGTCCACTTCTAAAGAACCCCAGTCTGACTGGGGCATGCAGTGTGGGCCGAAGCCCACCTGCATTAAACATGACATTGCCTCAGCTGTGATGGGCAATGCAATGGGATATATTTATGTACAGCCGGTGGCTTCCTGGCACCCACCCATGCTGTCAGTCCACACGGAGTTGTAACTGCATGTGTCCACTTCTAAAGAACCCCAGTCTGACTGGGGCATGCAGTGTGGGCCGAAGCCCACCTGCATTTAATCGGACGTTACCTCAGCTGTGATGGGCACTGCAATGGGATACATTTATGTACAGCCGGTGGGTTCCAGGGAGCCACCCATGCTGTCGGTCCACACGGAGTTGTAACTGCATGTGTCCACTTCTAAAGAACCCCAGTCTGACTGGGGCATGCAGTGTGGGCCGAAGCCCACCTGCATTTAACATGACATTACCTCAGCTGTGATGGGCAATGCAATGGGACATATTTATGTACCGCCGGTGGCTTCCTGGCACCCACCCATGTTGTCAGTCCACACGGAGTTGTAACTGCATGTGTCCACTTCTAAAGAACCCCAGTCTGACTGGGGCATGCAGTGTGGGCCGAAGCCCACCTGCATTTAATCGGACGTTACCTCAGCTGTGATGGGCACTGCAATGGGATACATTTATGTACAGCTGGTGGGTTCCAGGGAGCCACCCATGCTGTGGGTGCACACGGAATTCCCATTGCGGAGTTGTACCTGCCTGTGACTAATTATAAAAAACGCGGTCTGACTGGGGCATGCAGACACCTTGACAGAATGAATAGTGTATGGCACATAGGTTCCCCATTGCTATGCCCACATGTGCAGCTCCTGATGGCGGTGGCACAGGATTATATTTCTCATTGCTTCTGTACAGCATTGTGGGCTATCGCCCTGCCCCTTTTAAAGAGGGTCGCTGCCTAGCCGTGCCAACCCTCTGCAGTGTGTGCCTGCGGTTCCTCCTCATGGCAGACGAACTTATAAATAGACATGAGGGTGGTGTGGCATGAGTGCAGCTGAAGGCTGCGCAGGGACACTTTGGTGTGTGCTGTGGACACTGCGTCGTGCGCGCGCGTGTGTGTGGGGGGGGGGGGGGGGGGTTGGCAGCATGTAAACCAGGAGAAGTGGCAGCGGAGTGTCATGCAGGCAGCGATTGTGCTTTGTTGGAGGTAGTGTGGTGCTTAGCTAAGGTATGCATTGCTAATGAGGGCTTTTCAGAAGTAAAAGTTGTTGGGAGGGGGGGGGCACTCTTGCCGCTATTGTGGCTTAATAGTGGGACCTGGGAACTTGAGATGCAGCCCAACATGTAGCCCCTCGCCTGCCCTATCCGTTGCTGTGTCGTTCCCATCACTTTCTTGAATTGCCCAGATTTTCACAAATGGAAACCTTAGCGAGCATCGGCGATAAACAAAAATGCTCGAGTCGCCCATTGACTTCAATGGGGTTCGTTACTCGAAACGAACCCTCGAGCATCGCGATAATTTCATCCCGAGTAACGAGCACCCGAGCATCTTGGTGCTCGCTCATCTCTATTAGTGACTATAATAACTTATCAGCCTCTGATATACTTGACAAACTTCCCTAATGCTATCTTACTTAGCTTATTTTTGGGGGGTAACGGGATGTACCCTCTGGCCAGTTTTCAAACTAATGCTTTTATTTAAGTGTTATGTCTAGACTTCGTTACCTTTAGTAGTATTATATTTCATAAACTTTTTCACTTGTAGTGCTCATTTTATTTAAGTAGATCCTTGTTTACTGAAGGAGATCCTTGTTTCCTGCATGAAAAAGTATTCACAATTTCTTTAAGATACCCTAGTGTTATTTGTTTTCTAATTACTTTTATGGTTAGACTGAATCAATGCATTGAGCTTTCCCCCTCACACTCAACGTAGAGCTTTTTTTCTTGAATTCATATACTAAATCTGATTATTAGCACATACAGTAGCTGTTAGGCAATGCCTGTGTCAGATGGCAGAGTTGCTTACAGTAGATCACATCTCGATTGGAACTGAGCCGACAAAACCGTTTGGCACCAGTTAAGCCATGCCATCTCTCATGTCAGTCCTCATTAGTTATCATATTTTTCCAATTATTTAGTTGAAGAACATCTTTTACAATGCCCAAGGCATCAGTCTAGTCGGCTTGTATCATTGAACCATGTTAGTCATAAAGGAATAGACTTAACGCATAGGATAACTACATTATTACATTTCCTTTTCATTTTTTCCATGTATACTGTATGTCTTCAACATAAAGACTGATAACGGTAAGGCTGTCATGCATCAGGGTTGCAGCCATCGACTTCCCTCATCACCGCCTACCAGAGGGTATGGTCCCTATCTGTCTGGCACATATGGAAGATGCCATATCTCTTTCCATCCAGACTTGGCATCCAGATCGTGTGCATGCTCATTCTGCCTCTTAAAGGGCAATTGCAGGTGCCCAACCATCCAATCCCAATCCAGATAGGCTCCTAGTTATTTAAGACACCCTCTTAGCAGATGCGCGAGCAATTAGCCTCCTAGTGTGCAAAGTTTTTATAGTGTTCTGTCTGCTCTCCTGGTTTTGATTCATGCCAGTTCCTCTCAGTTTTCGTCACTTCTACTCTCCTTACTTCAGATTGTTTATTGACTACAATTCTCTGTCTGCTGCCTGGTGTGACTCGTGGCCTGTTTCATTGTTACCAATGTATTCTGCCTGAGCTGACCTGGGCTCAGTTCTACACCTTCTGCTAACATATTATGGAAAAGCAAGAATTTTACCTATCCTGACTTCGCTCTGTTCATCAACCACGTCTCTGACTACACCCTCAGGTACCGCATTACAGTAGTTTGTTTCAGTTATATGAGCAGCTATATAACCAAGACTATTTTTATGGTAATGGTCTAGGGTCCCCCACAGAGAAGAACAGATCCCTACTGGTGGGGTTAAATGGTGAAACCGGGGTAACACAGGTGCAGCTCCCAAATCTATCCCTAAGCAAAATTGGTTTTGTGTCACAGTGGATCCACATCTGTTCCCATGGCAAAGTCATTTTTTGCAGTAATCCTGTTATGATTCTAACACAGAGAAAAGTGGATCATTTTAGCTGAAAACAATTTGGCACTGGATAATCTGAGGCGGAAAATTTAAAGAAGCTCCCTACTCTACACCCTTAACACCCACAAAGGGATATGAACTTTCCCTCTGCAGATCTCAAAGAAGTCACCAATTGATAACTGAATAGTGAAGCATAGTCAGAAACAGAGCCGAGGGTCACATCTAGAAGAGTGGTTGGGTTATCGTAAGTTAATGGATAGAGGTAGTCAGGGTACGAACCAGGGGTGAAACCAGAAAACTACAAGTGACACAGGAAAAATCCAAAGGTGCAAGACAGGAGCATAATCCTGTGATAAAGCCAAGATCATGGCCAAAATGAGGATCAGAGTCAGTGACGATACAATAAAACGAAGGATGTACTTTGACTCATAAGTAATGAATTACAGACTGAATTCCCACTTTGCATAAGCTGGTAGGCTCAATGTTATTAGCAGGCAATGTATGCGATGGCAAGCCGATGTGGCTTAAAGTATGAAACCTCAGCTACACGTAGAAGTGTGGAACATTAAGTGAAATTATTAGAGATGAGCGAACGTACTCGTCCGAGCTTGATACTCGTTTGAGTATTAGCGTGTTCGAGATGCTCGTTACTAGAGGCGAGTACCACGCGATGTTCGAGTTACTTTCACTTTCATCTCTGAGACATTAGCGCGCTTTTCTGGCCAATAGAAAGACAGGGAAGGCATTACAACTTCCCCTGCGACGTTCAAGCCCTATACCACCCCCCTGCAGTGAGTGGCTGGCGAGATCAGGTGTCACCCGAGTATATAAATCAGCCCCTCCTGCGGCTCGCCACAGATGCATTCTGACAGAGATCAGGGAAAGTGCTGCTGGTGCCGGAGTTGCTATAGAGAGAGCGTTAGGAGTGATTTTAGGCTTCAAGAACCCCAACGGTCCTTCTTAGGGCCACATCTGACCGTGTGCAGTACTGTTGAGGCTGCTTTTAGCAGTGTTGCACAATTTTTTTTTTTTGTATGTCGGGCGCGCAGAGCATTGCGTCCGCAGTCTGCAGTCATTGTACAGAGTATAGGGCCAGTACTGGTGAGGCAGGGAAAGAGATATTCAGACTATATAGGCAGTGGGCTTTTTCCAAAAAATTGGGGAAAAATACTATATTTGGGCTGCCTGTGACCGTCTTCAGTTTACTTCGTGTCTGCTGGGGGTAGTAGTCCTAATTAATACGCAGCTAAGCGTTACAGCAGGCTTGCGCAAAATTGTTTCCTGGATCTGCTGTCTCTGTTACATCAGCGCCGTCATCCCGCCAGAGGGAAACAGTATACATAATATTATACGCTGCCTACAGTATCTATCTGCTGGGGGTAGTAGTCCTAATTAATACGCAGCTAAGCATTACAGCAGGCTTGCGCAAAATTGTTTCCTGGATCTGCTGTCTCTGTTACATCAGCGCCGTCATCCCGCCAGAGGGAAACAGTATACATAATATTATACACTGCCTACAGTATCTATCTGCTGGGGGTAGTAGTCCTAATTAATACGCAGCTAAGGGTTACAGCAGGCTTGCGCAAAATTGTTTCCTGGATCTGCTGTCTCTGTTACATGATCGCCGTCATCCCGCCAGAGGGAAACAGTATACATAATATTATACGCTGCCTACAGTATCTGTCTGCTGGGGGTAGTAGTCCTAATTAATACGCAGCTAAGCGTTACAGCAGGCTGGCGCAAAATTGTTTCCTGGATCTGCTGTGCGTTCCGTAAGGGAAGTCAGCCTCCAACCACAGGCCAATAAGCGGCACATTTAATTACAGCGTTCTGTTTCTGCACTACTGGTAATACAACACGCTGAGGGGTAGGGGTAGGCCTAGAGGACGTGGATGCAGGCGAGGACGCGGAGGCCCAAGTCAGGGTGTGGGCACAGGCCGAGCTCCTGATCCAGGTGTATCACAGCCGACTGCTGCGGGATTAGGAGAGAGGCACGTTTCTGGCGTCCCCACATTCATCTCACAATTAATGGGTCCACGCGGTAGACCTTTATTAGAAAATGAGCAGTGTGAGCAGGTCCTGTCGTGGATGGCAGAAAGTGCATCCAGCAATCTATCAACCACCCAGAATTCTGCGCCGTCCACTGCTGCAACTCTAAATCCTCTGGCTGCTGCTCCTCCTTCCTCCCAGCCTCCTCATTCCATTACAATGACACATTCTGAGGAGCAGGCAGACTCCCAGGAACTGTTCTCGGGCCCCTGCCCAGAATGGGCAGCAATGGTTCCGAATCCTCTCCCACTGGAGGAGTTTGTCGTGACCGATGCCCAACCTTTGGAAAGTTCTCGGGGTCCGGGGGATGAGGCTGGGGACTTCCGCCAACTGTCTCAAGAGCTTTCAGTGGGTGAGGAGAACGATGACGATGAGACACAGTTGTCTATCACTCAGGTAGTAGTAATTGGAGTAAGTCCGAGGGAGGAGCGCACAGAGGATTCGGAGGAAGAGCAGCAGGATGATGAGGTGACTGACCCCACCTGGTTTGCTACACCTACTGAGGACAGGTCTTCAGAGGGGGAGGCAAGTGCAGCAGCAGGGCAGGTTGGAAGAGGCAATGCGGTGGCCAGGGGTAGAGGCAGGGCCAGACCAAATAATCCACCAACTGTTTCCCAAAGCGCCCCCTCGCGCCATGCCACCCTGCAGAGGCCGAGCTGCTCAAAGGTCTGGCAGTTTTTCACTGAGAGTGCAGACGACCGACGAACAGTGGTGTGCAACCTTTGTCGCGCCAAGATCAGCCGGGGAGCCACCACCACCAGCCTCACCACCACTAGCATGCGCAGACATATGATGGCCAAGCACCCCACAAGGTGGAACGAAGGCCGTTCACCGCCTCCGGTTTGCACCGATGCCTCTCCCCCTGTGCCCCAACCTGCCACTGAGATCCAACCCCCCTCTCAGGACACAGGCACTACCGTCTCCTGGCCTGCACCCACACCCTCACCTCCGCTGTGCTCGGCCCCATCCACCAATGTCTCTCAGCGCACCGTCCAGCCGTCGCTAGCGCAAGTGTTGGAGCGTAAGCGCAAGTACGCCGCCACGCACCCGCACGCTCAAGCGTTAAACGTGCACATAGCCAAATTTATCAGCCTGGAGATGCTGCCGTATAGGCTTGTGGAAACGGAGGCTTTCAAAAGCATGATGGCGGCGGCGGCCCCGCGCTACTCGGTTCCCAGTCGCCACTACTTTTCCCGATGTGCCGTCCCAGGCCTGCACGACCACGTCTCCCGCAACATTGTACGCGCCCTCACCAACGCGGTTACTGGCAAGGTCCACTTAACAACGGACACGTGGACAAACACAGGCGGGCAGGGCCACTATATCTCCCTGACGGCACATTGGGTGAATTTAGTGGAGGCTGGGACAGAGTCAGAGCCTGGGACCGCTCACGTCCTACCCACCCCCAGAATTGCGGGCCCCAGCTCGGTGGTGGTATCTGCGGCGGTGTATGCTTCCTCCACTAAACCACCCTCCTCCTATGCAACCTCTGTCTCGCAATCAAGATGTGTCAGCAGCAGCACGTCGTCAGCAGTCGGTGTCGCGCGTCATGGCAGCACAGCGGTGGGCAAGCGTCAGCAGGCCGTGCTGAAACTACTCAGCTTAGGAGAGAAGAGGCACACGGCCCACGAACTGCTGCAGGGTCTGACAGAGCAGACCGACCGCTGGCTTGCGCCGCTGAGCCTCCAACCGGGCATGGTCGTGTGTGACAACGGCCATAACCTGGTGGCAGCTCTGCAGCTCGGCAGCCTCACACACGTGCCATGCCTGGCCCACGTCTTTAATTTGGTGGTTCAGCTCTTTCTGAAAAGCTACCCACGCTTGTCAGACCTGCTCGGAAAGGTGCGCCGGCTCTGCGCACATTTCCGCAAGTCCCACACGGACGCTGCCACCCTGCGCACCCTGTAACATCGGTTTCATCTGCCAGTGCAGCGACTGCTGTGCAACGTGCCCACACGGTGGAACTCTACGTTCCACATGTTGGCCAGGCTCTATGAGCAGCGTAGAGCTATAGTGGAATACCAACTCCAACATGGGCGGCGCAGTGGGAGTCAGCCTCCTCAATTCTTTACAGAAGAGTGGGCCTGGTTGGCAGACATCTGCCAGGTCCTTGGAAACTTTGAGGAGTCTACCCAGATGGTGAGCGGCGATGCTGCAATCATTAGCGTCACCATTCCTCTGCTATGCCTCTTGAGAAGTTCCCTGCAAAGCATAAAGGCAGATGCTTTGCGCTCGGAAACAGAGGCGGGGGAAGACAGTATGTCGCTGGATAGTCAGATCACCCTCCTGTCTATATCTCAGCGCGTTGAGGAGGAGGATGAGGAGGAGGGGGAAAAGACAGCTTGGCCCAATGCTGAGGGTACCCATGCTGCTTGCCTGTCATCCTTTCAGCGTGTATGGCCTGAGGAGGAGGAGAAGGAGGATCCTGAAAGTGATCTTCCTAGTGAGGACAGCCATGTGTTGTGTACAGGTACCCTGGCACACATGGTTGACTTCATGTTAGGATGCCTTTCTCATGACCCTTGCGTTACACGCATTCTGGCCACTACGGATTACTGGGTGTACACACTGCTCGACCCACGATATAAAGAGAACCTTTCCACTCTCATACCCGAAGAGGAAAGGGGTTCAAGAGTGATGCTATACCACAGGACCCTGGCGGACAAACTGATGGTAAAATTCCCATCCGACAGCGCTAGTGGCAGAAGGCGCAGTTCCGAGGGCCAGGTAGCAGGGGAGGCGCAGAGATCAGGCAGCATGTACAGCACAGGCAGGGCAACAGTCTTTAAGGGCCTGGACAGCTTTATGGCTCCCCACCAAGACTGTGTCACCGCTCCCCAGTCAAGGGTGAGTCGGCGGGAGCACTGTAAAAGGATGGTAAGGGAGTACGTAGCCGATCGCACGACCGTCCTCCGTGACGCCTCTGCCCCCTACAACTACTGGGTGTCGAAGCTGGTCACGTGGCCTGAACTCGCGCTGTATGCCCTGGAGGTGCTTGCTTGTCCTGCGGCTAGCATCTTGTCAGAGAAGGTGTTTAGTGCGGCTGGGGGAATCATCACAGATAAGCGTACCCGCCTGTCAACCGACAGTGCCGACAGGCTTACACTCATCAAGATGAACAAAGCCTGGATTTCCCCAGACTTCTCTTCTCCACCAGCGGACAGCAGCGATACCTAAACAATACGTAGGCTGCACCCGCGGATGGAAGCATTGTTCTCTATCACCATCAAAAACGTGGACCTTTTAGCTTCATCAATCTGTGTATAATATTCATCCTCCTCCTCCTGAAACCTGACGTAATCACGCCGAACGGGCAATTTTTCTTAGGCCCACAAGGCTCAGTCATATAATTTTTGTAAACAATTTTTATACGTTTCAATGCTCATTAAAGCGTTGAAACTTGCACCTGAACCAATTTTTATTCTAACTGGGCTGCCTCCAGGCCTAGTTACAAATTAAGCCACATTAACCAAAGCGATTAATGGGTTTCACCTGCCCTCTTGGTTGGGCATGGGCAATTTTTCTGACTACATTAGTACTGTTGGTACACCAATTTTTTGGGGCCCTCGCCTACAGTGTAATCCAATTAATTTTTTGCCCACCTGCATTAAAGCTGACGTTACATCAGCTGTGATGGGCACTGCAATGGGATACATTTATGCACAGCCGGTGGGTTCCAGGGAGCCACCCATGCTGTGGGTCCACAGGGAGTTGTAACTGCATGTGTCTACTTCTAAAGAACCCCAGTCTGACTGGGGCATGCAGTGTGGGCCGAAGCCCACCTGCATTAAACATGACATTACCTCAGCTGTGATGGGCAATGCAATAGGATATATTTATGTACCGCCGGTGGCTTCCTGGCACCCACCTATGCTGTGGGTGCACACAGAATTCCCATTGCGGAGTTTTACCTGCCTGTGACTATTTATAAAAAAACGCGGTCTGACTGGGGCATGCAGACACCTTGACAGAATGAATAGTGTGTGGCACATAGGTTCCCCATTGCTATGCCCACGTGTGCAGCTCCTGATGGCTGTGGCACAGGATTATATTTCTCATTGCTTCTGTATAGCATTGTGGGCTATCGCCCCGCCCCTTTTAAAGAGGGTTGCTGCCTAGCCGTGCCAACCCTCTGCAGTGTGTGCCTGCGGTTCCTCCTCATGGCAGACGCACTTATAAATAGACATGAGGGTGGTGTGGCTATGAGGCCAGCGTGTGGCATGAGTGCAGCTGAAGGCTGCGCAGTGACAGTTTGGTGTGCGCTGTGGACACTGGGTCGCGCGGGGGGGGGGGGGGGTTGGGCAGCATGTAACCCAGGAGAAGTGGCAGCGGAGTGTCATGCAGGCAGTGATTGTGCTTTGTTGGAGGTAGTGTGGTGCTTAGCTAAGGTATGCATTGCTAATGAGGGCTTTTCAGAAGTAAAAGTTGTTGGGAGGGGGGGGGGGGACTCTTGCCGCTATTGTGGCTTAATAATGGGACCTGGGAACTTGAGATGCAGCCCAACATGTAGCCCCTCGCCTGCCCTATCCGTTGCTGTGTCGTTCCCATCACTTTCTTGAATTGCCCAGATTTTCACAAATGGAAACCTTAGCGAGCATTGGCGATATACAAAAATGCTCGGGTCGCCCATTGACTTCAATGGGGTTCGTTACTCGAAACGAACCCTCGAGCATCGCGAAAATTTCGTCCCGAGTAACGAGCACCCGAGCATTTTGGTGCTCGCTCATCTCTAGAAATTATTTATCAAATTGATGCAACCGGTCATCATCAACCAATGGTGCACAGCTACAGACAAATTTGGAGCAACAATTGCATGCTTGTACTAATGCAGAAACAATTGTGATTAAAAGAACGTCCAAAGGATAAGATAAAAATCTTTATGCTATATTCTCTAACTCTGAAAATAGAATGAACCTTTACTTGTGCTTCAAGGTGCCTGGAAGCATTTTGTTTCTGTCTCCCTATGAAGAACATAAGCATGGCCCAAGCATACATGTGTATGGGAAAGGGTCTGAAAAGGAATAGCTATTGGTTGTTTGAATCAGCGTTCAGCCAACACCTAGCTAATATGTATGGCCAGCCCTAGACAGAGGACTCATAGGGGAGATTGATGTAAATCCAAATCATTGCCTCCACTTTTATCAATTCAAGGACTCCAAACAAGTTAAAACAGAGAGGGCAAATTCTCATAAATAGGAAGAAATAAAATACATTTTTGTTAATCTCACCTGAAATTGCTGTGTTTGTCCAGGTACAACTCCAGTGATTGCCTGACGTTAGCGGTTGTCCCTTCTGACTGCCTCCATCAGCTGCAAGTTGTGGCAGGCTCAAGGAGGTGTAGTCCCAAACACTTGAACCTGCTTGGTAAAGATGAAACAAGTAGAAGATAACCAGCATTGGCAGTGCTGTATGAGGAACCAATATTGTAAGCTACTGACACCATCCAATTATGCACATCCAAATTTATTGAACCATCAGGGTAAATGACACAATACAACATGTTTCAACAGGGGTCTGATGAAGGTACCTGATGAAGACCCCTTTGAGAGTTGAAACGCATTGTACTGTATCATTTACCCTGATGGTTCAATATATTTGACTGGACATAATTGAATGGTGTTAGAAACTTCCAATATTGGTTCCTCATACAGCAGTGCCATTGTTAGTGTTCTTCTACTTGTTTCATGCTTCCACTATTATTTCGTAGGCTTTTGTATTGCACTTGTGGATGTTCCCCATTAATTGTATGATTGAAATATATTAAAGGTAAGAAAGTTGTGGAATTATCACAGTAAATAAATGATATGTGTCCTAAAATGTGTGTATGAGCTTAGAAAAGACCATGTACGGACTTTAAAGTCTATATCCAATGCCTTTTCATATGGCTTGGAATAGACATCAGAGCAGAAGGCAAAGTGTTTCAGTTTTAGTTCTTCATAGGACCAGGAAAAATGTCAAGACAAGCTGACGGGGGATTTAACAAGCTTCCAGTAAGCCAACTGACACAGTGTTAAAATATGTAACACATATTCCCTAAGTTTAAAGAAGCTGAGGACTGTTCATGCGACATTATGAACCGAGACAGCAGAAGATGTTTGAATATTCGGAGAATATTCTTCCTTATTAATTTTTTAGTCAGAGTGATAAATAAGGAATAACCCAGTGTTTTTGAAGGAATCTCCTGGTACGGTATTGATGACAGGTTCAATCAATCAAACTGATTGAAGCGTAAAATTATTAAACACCCCAAGGTGTTAAGATTTCAAAGATAAGATTTGCTTTCTTTCTCCAATGTTTCCAGTCAGATTAACCTGTCAGAGTAGAGGAGTCTTATCCTAACGCTCTACTTTGTAACATGCCAGCAAACAGGAAGTGAAGAATTCATATTAAGTAATGCTACATGTGTATATGACATTACCTACGTACAAAAAAATACATGTAGAGCCTATGAGGGTGAATAGTGGCAGTTATGATAATATTCATGTTAATAAGTGGACATATAAAAAGTAAAGTAGAAAGTAGTACAGGTTTTCGTGAACTAACATATGTATAACAAAGGATACCAATGTAGACCTAAGCTGGAGTAGAAATTGCTGGTTGCATTCAACTTTACCCATAATTCATCACATGAGGAATTTTTTTTATTAGCAAGTGGTCAGCCTGTGATCACACAAAACAATGCAAACTATAGACTATAATTATGTTCCAAGAACAGGTGACTGACACCAGAGAGATTTTATTAGCATATTTGTCATTCTACGATTTATGATGTAGCCCAAGCCTCAGAAAACGTTGATTTTATAGGGATACAATTGCTGGTATATATTCTTAGAAGAGAAACATATATAAAAAGAAAGCTTAAAAGACTATTCTTATTTCTTGCTAGGTGACACCCTCAAGCATTTTTAATGCCTCATTAACACATTTGTACAAATTTAAATGGATCTATGGACTAGCATTATGTTTTTCGGGACCTGTGAGGGTTGAGAGATTTTCAACATCCAATGATAGTTGTTGTTGGCCAAGGCATGAGTTTCAGAATGTACGTGAATGTACGGTTCACGCAACGTTTATGTGTATGTCAAGCTCGCCTATGTGAAGTTTGCCTTAGTGTTCTTATTTGTAACTAGCTTATATACCCTACATTGCCCGGGTTTCCACTCCTATGGAACATTCCACTAGGCTGTTTAACATTTCTTGGCATGGCCTGGCTATATACTTGGTCCATTCGTCCAATAATAATATTTGGATGATGATCGTAGTCCTTGTGAGGATCATATTGAAAACCTTCAAGTAACAAATTGGAATGCCTTGCCTCTTTTGATGCACTGGACCTGTTTTTCTCATGCTGTCCGGAGTGTCTGCAGTGCTTTATGTCTTGGCTCTTTCCCACTCACTCATTGTTAAGTCATTGGTTATGTCATTCACTTGTCTTTCTTACAGTAATGTTTTTTATTTTTGGCTGGACTTATCTGATGGGTTTTAGTTTTTTCCGAGGTCTTCCGGATCTACCACACGTCTATATTATTGACCATGCTGAATCACAAAGCATCTTATTCTACCCCAGATTATACAATAGGCCTCATGTGTTGAAACTGTGTGAAAATCAATACAGGTCACACAACCTCTTCTATTTTATGTCTTTAATTTCCATTTCTACAGGAAGATATGTTTCAATTAATAGAATTAGTAATTTAATATGTAATGTATCTAAAAAAGATGTTTGCGTTTTGTGCAATATTTGGACAAGACGACACTTTGGCGATCTTTTAATTTATTTTCAACTTGACTACTAAGGACCAGTTAGCGATGGAAGGTAAGAGAATGATAAATATCAGTTCCAACAGGCTGCATTTTCTTTTTCTTCATTCTTAATAGTATTTTTGGGCAATTTCTAGCACAATCACATACAACGGTACTGTCAATCATTGCGGTGCATTTTTTTTACCTATGGAGCTTGTACAGATGAAAAGTGTTTAAACCATGTGTTTCAACTGTACAAGCCAGAATTGCGGTAATTTGTGATAAAACTGCACGCATGTTTGCCACACGATTTTGTATGATCTTGTGAAAGTTTGCATGATTACCTGGTAATTTATTTACTTTCCTCATTTATACAGTTTATACATATTCCACAGCACTGTTCATCACTTGATATTGGGTCCTGTCCCCCATTGGGGCTCATAATCTTGCTATGTTATTGGAGAAAACTCACAAACACAGGAAGAACATAAAAGTTGTATGCAAATATTGTCCTTGGTGGGATTTGAACTCAGGCCCCCAGCACTGCAAGGCATCATTGCTAGAGATGAGCGAACGTACTCGTCCGAGCTTGATACTTGTTCGAGTATTAGCGTGTTCGAGATGCTCGTTACTCGTAACGAGTACCACGCGATGTTCGAGTTACTTTCACTTTCATCTCTGAGACATTAGCGCGCTTTTCTGGCCAATTGAAAGACAGGGAAGGCATTACAACTTCCCCCTGCGACGTTCAAGCCCTATACCACCCCCCTGCAGTAAGTGGCTGGCGAGATCAGGTGTCACCCGAGTATAAAAATCGGCCCCTCCCGCGGCTCGCCACAGATGCGTTGTGACATAGCTGAGGGACAGTGCTATCGTGTTGGAGCTGCTGTAGGGAGAGTGTTAGGAGTTAGTGTAGGCTTCAAGAACCCCAACGGTCCTTCTTAGGGCCACATCTAACCGTGTGCAGTAGTGTGGAGGCTGCTTTTTGCAGTGTTGCACATTTTTTTTTTTTGGTATATCGGCCGTGCAGAGCATTGCGCCCTGCAGTAATACTCCAGGGACAGAAGTGTGGAGGCAGGGAGAGCGTTAGGTGTTATTTTAGGCTTCAAGAACCCCAACGGTCCTTCTTAGGGCCACATCTAACCGTGTGCAGTACTGTGGAGGCTGCTTTTTGCAGTGTTGCACATTTTTTTTTTTTTTTGGTATATCGGCCGTGCAGAGCATTGCGCCCTGCAGTAATACTCCAGGGACAGAAGTGTGTAGGCAGGGACAGAAGACATATATTATTGATTGAATATACGCAGTGGGCCTTTTCTAAAAAATATTGGGCAAAAAATCTATTTGGCCTGCCTGTCACTGTGCTTAGTGCTCTGGGTCCGTGTGTGCTGGGTGTAGTAGTTCTACAAAATCATACGCAGCCAGCTAAGTGTTACAGCAGGCTTGCGCCAAATTATTTCCTGGCTCTGTCTGGGCTCTGAAATCACCGCTGTGTTGCAGTTAATAACAGTGCAACACTCTGCAGTTCTGTGACACACTCCAGGGACAGAAGTGTGGAGGCAGGGACAGAAGACATATATTATTGATTGAATATACGCAGTGGGCCTTTTCTAAAAAATATTGTGCAAAAAATCTATTTGGCCTGCCTGTCACTGTGCTCAGTGTTCTGGGTCCGTGTGTGCTGGGTGTAGTAGTTCTACAAAATCTTACGCAGCCAGCTAAGTGTTACAGCAGGCTTGCGCCAAATTATTTCCTGGCTCTCAAATCACCGCTCTGTTGCAGTTAATAACAGTGCAACACTCTGCAGTTCTGTGCCACACTCCAGGGACAGAAGACATATATTATTGATTGAATATACGCAGTGGGCCTTTTCTAAAAAATATTGGAAAAAATTTATTTGGCCTGCCTGTCACTGTGCTCAGTGTTCTGGGTCTGTGTGTGCTGGGTGTAGTAGTTCTACAAAATCATACGCAGCCAGCTAAGTGTTACAGCAGGCTTGCGCCAAATTATTTCCTGGCTCTGTCTGGGCTCTGAAATCACCGCTGTGTTGCAGTTAATAACAGTGCAACACTCTGCAGTTCTGTGACACACTCCAGGGACAGAAGACATATATTATTGATTGAATATACGCAGTGGGCCTTTTCTAAAAAATATTGTGCAAAAAATCTATTTGGCCTGCCTGTCACTGTGCTCAGTGTTCTGGGTCCGTGTGTGCTGGGTGTAGTAGTTCTACAAAATCATACGCAGCCAGCTAAGTGTTACAGCAGGCTTGCGCCAAATTATTTCCTGGCGTTCCGTAAACGAAGTCAGCCTCCAACCACAGGCCAATAAGCAGCACATTTAATTACAGCGTTGTGTTTCTGCACTACTGGTAATACAGCATGCTGAGGGGTAGGGGTAGGCCTAGAGGACGTGGGCGCGGCCGAGGACGCGGAGGCCCTAGTCCGGGTGTGGGCACAGGCCGAGCTCCTGATCCAGGTGTATCGCAGCCGACTGCTGCAGGATTAGGAGAGAGGCACGTTTCTGGCGTCCCCACATTCATAGCACATTTAATGGGTCCACGCGGTAGACCTTTATTAGAAAATGAGCAGTGTGAGCAGGTCCTGTCGTAGGATGGCAGAAAGTGCTTCCAGCAACCTATCGTAAACCCAGAGTTCTGCGCCGCCCACTGCTGCAACTCAGAATCCTCTGGCTGCTGCTCCTCCTTCCTCCCAGCCTCCTCGCTCCATGAAAATGAGACATTCTGAGGAGCGGGCAGACTCCCAGGCACTGTTCTCGGGCCCCTGCTCAGATTGGGCAGCAGTGGTTCCTCTCCCACCAGAGGAGTTTATCGTGACTGATGCCCAACCATTGCAAAGTTCCCGGGGTCCGGGGGATGAGGCTGGGGACTTCCGGCAACTGTCTCAAGACCTTTCAGTGGGTGAGGAGGCCGATGACGATGAGACACAGTTGTCTATCAGTGAGGTAGTAGTAAGGGCATTAAGTCCGAGGGAGGATTCTGAGGAAGAGCAGCAGGACAATGAGGTGACTGACCCCACCTGGTTTGCTACGCCTACTGAGGACAGGTCTTCAGAGGGGGAGGCAAGGGCAGCAGCAGGGCAGGTTGCAAGAGGCAGTGCGGTGTCCAGGGGTAGAGGCAGGGCCAGACCGAATAATCCACCAACTGTTTCCCAAAGCGCCCCCTCGCGCCATGCCACCCTGCAGAGGCCGAGGTGCTCAAAGGTCTGGCAGTTTTTCACTGAGAGTGCAGACGACCGACGAACAGTGGTGTGCAACCTTTGTCGCGCCAAGATCAGCCGGGGAGCCACCACCACCAGCCTCACCACCAACAGCATGCGCAGACATATGATGGCCAAGCACCCCACAAGGTGGGATGAAGGCCGTTCACCGCCTCCGGTTTGCACCGCTGCCTCTCCCCCTGTGCCCCAACCTGCCACTGAGATCCAACCCCGCTCTGAGGACACAGGCACTACCGTCTCCTGGCCTGCACCCACACCCTCACCTCCGCTGTGCTCGGCCCCATCCACCAATGTCTCTCAGCGCACCGTCCAGCCGTTGCTAGCGCAAGTGTTTGAGCGCAAGCACAAGTACGCCGCCACGCACCCGCACGCTCAAGCGTTAAACGTGCACGTAGCCAAATTTATCAGCCTGGAGATGCTGCCGTATAGGGTTGTGGAAACGAAGTCTTTCAAAAGTATGATGGCGGCGGCGGCCCCGCGCTACTCAGTTCCCAGTCGCCACTACTTTTCCCGATGTGCTGTCCCAGCCCTGCACGACCACGTCTCCCGCAACATTGTGCGCGCCCTCACCAACGCGGTTACTGCCAAGCTCCACTTAACAACGGACACGTGGACAAGCACAGGTGGGCAGGGCCACTATATCTCCCTGACGGCACATTGGGTGAATTTAGTGGAGGCTGGGACAGAGTCAGAGCCTGGGACCGCTCACGTCCTACCCACCCCCAGAATTGCGGGCCACAGCTCGGTGGTGGTATCTGCGGCGGTGTATGCTTCCTCCACTAAACCACCCTCCTCCTCCTCCTCCTCCAACGCAACCTCTGTCTCTCAATCAAGATGTGTCAGCAGCAGCAGCACGTCGCCAGCAGTCGGTGTCGCGCGGCGTGGCAGCACAGCGGTGGGCAAGCGTCAGCAGGCCGTGCTGAAACTACTCAGCTTAGGAGATAAGAGGCACACGGCCCACGAACTGCTGCAGGGTCTGACAGAGCAGACCGACCGCTGGCTTGCGCCGCTGAGCCTCCAACCGGGCATGGTCGTGTGTGACAACGGGCGTAACCTGGTGGCGGCTCTGCAGCTCGGCAGCCTCACGCACGTGCCATGCCTGGCCCACGTCTTTAATTTGGTGGTTCAGCGCTTTCTGAAAAGCTACCCACGCTTGTCAGACCTGCTCGGAAAGGTGCGCCGGCTCTGCGCACATTTCCGCAAGTCCCACACGGACGCTGCCACCCTGCGCACCCTGCAACATCGGTTTCATCTGCCAGTGCACCGACTGCTGTGCGACGTGCCCACACGGTGGAACTCTACGCTCCACATGTTGGCCAGGCTCTATGAGCAGCGTGTAGCTATAGTGGAATACCAACTCCAACATGGGCGGCGCAGTGGGAGTCAGTCTCCTCAATTATTTTCAGAAGAGTGGGCCTGGTTGGCAGACATCTGCCAGGTCCTTGGAAAGTTTGAGGAGTCTACCCAGGTGGTGAGCGGCGATGCTGCAATCATTAGCGTCACCATTCCTCTGCTATGCCTCTTGAGAAGTTCCCTGCAAAGCATAAAGGCAGACTCTTTGCGCTCGGAAACAGAGCCGGGGGAAGACAGTATGTCGCTGGATAGTCAGAGCACCCTTCTGTCTATATCTCAGCGCGATGAGGAGGAGGAGGAGGAGGAGGAAGATGATGAGGAGGGGGAAGAGACAGCTTGGCCCACTGGTGAGGGTACACATGCTGCTGGCCTGTCATCCTTTCAGCGTGTATGGCCTGAGGAGGAGGAGGAGGAGGATCCTGAAAGCGATCTTCCTAGTGAGGACAGTCATGTGTTGCGTACAGGTACCCTGGCACACATGGCTGACTTCATGTTAGGATGCCTTTCTCGTGACCCTCGCGTTACACGCATTCTGGCCACTACGGATTACTGGGTGTACACACTGCTCGACCCATGGTATAAGGAGAACCTTTCCACTCTCATACCCGAAGAGGAAAGGGGTTCGAGAGTGTTGCTATACCACAGGACCCTGGCGGACAAACTGATGGTAAAATTCCCATACGACAGCGCTAGTGGCCGAAGGCGCAGTTCCGAGGGCCAGGTAGCAGGGGAGGCGCGGAGATCAGGCAGCATGTGCAGCACAGGCAGGGCAACACTCTTTAAGGCCCTTGACTGCTTTATGGCTCCCCAGCAAGACTGTGTCACCGTTCCCCAGTCACGGCTGAGTCGGCGGGAGCACTGTAAAAGGATGGTGAGGGAGTACGTAGCCGATCGCACGACCGTCCTCCGTGACGCCTCTGCCCCCTACAACTACTGGGTGTCGAAGCTGGACACGTGGCCTGAACTCGCGCTTTATGCCCTGGAGGTGCTTGATTGTCCTGCGGCTAGCGTCTTGTCAGAGAGGGTGTTTAGTGCGGCTGGGGGAATCATCACAGATAAGCGTACCCGCCTGTCAACCAACAGTGCCGACAGGCTAACACTCATCAAGATGAACAAAGCCTGGATTTCCCCAGACTTCTCTTCTCCACCAGCGGACAGCAGCGATACCTAAACAATACGTAGGCTGCACCCGCGGATGGAAGCATCGTTCTGTATCCCCATCAAAAACGGGAACCTTTTTAGCTTCAACAATCTGTGTGTAATATTCCTCCTCCTCCTCCTTCTGCTCCTCCTCCTGAAACCTCACATAATCACGCCGAACGGGCAATTTTTCTTAGGCCCACAAGGCTCAGTCATATAATTTTTCTAAACAATTTTTATACGTTTCAATGCTCATTAAAGCGTTGAAACTTTCACCTCAACCAATTTTTATTTTAACTGGGCTGCCTCCTGGCCTAGTTACCAATTAAGCCACATTAACCAAAGCGATTAATGGGTTTCACCTGCCCTCTTGGTTGGGCATGGGCAATTTTTCAGAGGTACATTAGTACTGTTGATACACCAATTTTTGGGGGCCCTCGCCTACAGTGTAATCAAATTAATTTTTAGCCCACCTGCATTACAGCTGACGTTACATCAGCTGTGTTGGGCACTGCAATGGGATGTATTTATGTACCGCCGGTGGGTTCCAGGGAGCCACCCATGCTGTGGGTCCACACGGAGTTGTAACTATACGTGTCCACTTCTAAAGAACCCCAGTCAGACTGGGGCATGCAGTGTGGGCCGAAGCCCACCTGCATTAAACATGACATTATTACCTCAGCTGTCCAGGGCACTGCAATAGGATATTTTTATGTACCGCCGGTGGGTTCCAGGGAGCCACCCATGCAGTGGGTGCACACGGAATTCCCATTGCGGAGTTGGGGATTCCCAGTTGTACCTGCCTGTGACTATTTATAAAAAACCGCGGTCTGACTGGGGCATGCAGACACCTTGACAGAATGAATAGTGTGTGGCACATAGGTTCCCCATTGCTATGCCCACGTGTGCAGCTCCAGATGGAGGTGGCACAGGATTGGATTTCTCATTGCTTCTGTACAGCATTGTGGGCTATCGCCCCGCCCCTTTTAAAGAGGGTCGCTGCCTAGCCGTGCTAACCCTCTGCAGTGTGTGCCTGCGGTTCCTCCTCATGGCAGACGCACTTATAAATAGACATGAGGGTGGCGTGGCATGAGGGCAGCTGAAGGCTGAGCAGGGACAGTTTGGTGTGCGCTGTGACACTGGGTCGTGGGGGGGGGGGGGGGGGGGGGGTGGTTGATCAGCATGTAACCCAGGAGAAGTGGCAGCGGAGTGTCATGCAGGCAGTGATTGTGCTTTGTTGGAGGTAGTGTGGTGCTTAGCTAAGGTATCCATTGCTAATGAGGGCTTTTCAGAAGTAAAAGTTGTTGGGCGGGGGGGCCCACTCTTGCCGCTATTGTGGCTTAATAGTGGGACCTGGGAACTTGAGATGCAGCCCAACATGTAGCCCCTCGCCTGCCCTATCCGTTGCTGTGTCGTTCCCATCACTTTCTTGAATTGCCCAGATTTTCATAAATGAAAACCTTAGCGAGCATTGGCGATATAGAAAAATGCTCGAGTCGCCCATTGACTTCAATGGTGTTCGTTACTCGAAACGAACCCTCGAGCATCGCGAAAATTTCGTCTCGAGTAACGAGCACCCGAGCATTTTGGTGCTCGCTCATCTCTAATCATTGCTAATAACTGAGCCCCCATGTTGCCCAGATTCAGAAATAAGTACACAAACATAACTTTAGGAGTTGCTCTTTCATTACTTCTATCATTTGCACTTAGTTATTAGGAATGGTTCAGTTGGGCATTACTTCTATCTGAACTGTCAATATAGTTGTTTTGACAACTTTCCTTATATTATTAAAATACATCTAGATGTACAAATTCTCATAGAAAGGATCAGGGTAGACATATATGTGCAACCTGTGCAACTGCACCTAGTGGATAAGCACCACTTCAAAAGGGAATTACACTGCTTCTTTCTGTCTCTCAGGATTATGTGTTAAAGACTGCTAATATTAAATTTAATGCAATACATGAACTTCTTTGTAAGTATGGCGTCCAGTTACTGCTCTTGCACTGACCCTTTTGATGTCTGTGTCCTCGCTGTGCACACAGGAATGGTTAGATGAAAGGGTTATGTAATTTATGTGAGTTGAGCTCTCATAAGCTCTCACTCACGGCCTGAAGGTTGTGGGTTTAATCCCTGTGTGGTTCAGGTAGCTGGCTCAGCCTTCAATGAGCTTGCAGGGGGGTAAAAAGATGACTAGAGATGGCAATGGCAAATTACCCTGCAAAAACAGTCTGCCAAGAAAATGTCACCCTACGAGTCAGTCAGAACTCTGTGCTTGCACCAAGGAAGGACTTTACTTTATCTATCTTAAAGGGGTTGTCCCGCGATAGCAAGTGGGGTTATACACTTCTGTATGGCCATATTAGTGCACTTTGTAATGTACATCGTGCATTAAATATGAGCCATACAGAAGTTATTCACTTACCTGTTCCGTTGCTAGCGTCCTCGTCTCCATGGTGCCGTCTAATTTCAGCGTCTAATCGCCCGATTAGACGCGCTTGCGCAGTCCGGTCTTCTCCCTTCTGAATGGGGCCGCTCGTGCCGGAGAGCTGCTCCTCGTAGCTCCGCCCCGTCACGTGTGCCGATTCCAGCCAATCAGGAGGCTGGAATCGGCAATGGAACGCACAGAGCCCACGGTGCACCATGGGAGAAGACCTGCGGTCCACCGTGGGTGAAGATCCCGGCGGCCATCTTCGCAAGGTAAGTAAGAAGTCACCGGAGCGCGGGGATTCGGGTAAGTACTATCCGTTTTTTTTTTTTAAACCCCTGCATCGGGTTTGTCTCGCGCCGAACGAGGGGGGGGGGGGGGTACTATTGAAAAAAAAAACCCTGTTTCGGCGCGGGACAACCCCTTTAAAGAGCTACTGATCAGATACCCACTTATTTGTACTGGGTCCATTCATGCATTCTTCTTCAGTTGGACTGTACACATGGAGGTTTAGAAAGAGCTGATATGATAATATGATACTACTTATTTAAAGGGATTTCTAGGCATTTGCTATTGATGATCTATCCTCAGGATAGGTAATCAATAGTTGACCGCTGGGAGTCTGGCACTTGGAATCCCCACTAATTAGTTGATCTGTCAATGCAGCAGGGCTGGACCTCCACATCGGTGGTTAAAGCCATTGAATTCAATGTGAGTGAAGCCTTCTATTACCCTTCTTGCTCTGACTGCCTATGCAGATGTCCGGCCCCGATGCAGTGACAGCAGTCTGGAGGATCAGCTGATTGGCGGAGAGCTCTATGGCAGACCTCTGCCAATCAACTATTGTTGACGTATTCTGAGGATAGGGCGTCAATTGTAAATACTTGGCATCACTTTCATCATTTCTCTGGATTCAAGATGGAACTTTATATTTTTCCCAAAAGTGGACTTGGGTGGGGTGTGGGGGGGACTGTTGTGGGTTGATTTGCTAAAACAAAAATGTTCAATAAAAATTGATTTAATTAAAAATTATTCAATTATTTAATTAAAAAAGAATTGGATATAAAAAAAATGTAAATACCCCTTCAAAGGGTTAAGGGTAGTTTAAAAAAATCTTCAAAGAATGTATACATGTGTAAATGAACTGTAGATGATGAGACGCTCTCTTTAGAGGTTAGTGTTTTATTCTACATAAGCGAACATGTAATGCCTTTGCACTGTGAAGGGCACATTACACAAGAGGTAACTATAAGACCATTCAGGCTAAATCTCTCCAACACATCCAGAAATAAAAGGCATCTTTAAAATAAACTTATGAATATGGAAATGAGACATCATAAATATTTCTGTGGCACAGTGTAATCTGCATTGGAGATTCTGTGCTTTATTTCATTCATGGTTTTGTATACATGCTCATTAGCCTGACTGTTGTGCTGATGAGCGGATTCTAGTTTTGAGACTTGTCAGCCAATTAGGACAGTATAAAAAGCCTTCTAGCTCTCTCCCTAATGTTGCATTATGGTGGCAGAGTGCTTTCTTTCTCCGGCTGCTCTGTGTCAGCACAATGAGACTGTGTACTCCAGTTCCACTCAGCACTTTGTCAAACAATGTATTCTCTAAACACTCACTAACCGTAATGGTGATTACTAAAATGTTCACAAATGTAAATGGGAGTCAGATTATTACAAAGAGTAATCAGTATACAGTAAATATCAAAATATTTTGCTACCTACCATAATAGAATACTGTCGTTATTACTAGTAATATTGTTTACATTGATTGTACTATGCAGTATTTGCATTACATGTACATTTGTATTTATCGCAACTGGTCTTGCGAAGGTCAAATTACCATAATGCCTGCTGCAGACATCAGCATACAGCCAATAAGCAACCAGTATCGGGACTCGAACTCAGGACCTCTTGCACTCTGGCCAGCAGCTCTCTTCACTGACAGATTCCAGATTCTATTACCAATCCCCTGTTCTAGCACCACCTGTTCCTGATTAGAACGCACTATAAAAGCCTGGCCTTGCTTCTCCTTCCTTGCATGATTATTCTGTTCCACAGTATTGATTAATCAAGCTCCACTTCTGCCTGTTCCTCAGCTATTGCTACAAGACATCCTGATGCCAACTTTTGGCTTCCCTTCTGACTACATTACCCGCCTCATCCATCTGTACTGCAAACCGTGACCTTCCGTTGCTCATTGCTCTCCTGCCTCATCTCGGACTACTCTCCAGGCCTGTGGCTACTACACCTAAGGCCCCACCCAAGTACCTGGAATTGCTACTGCCAGGGCACCATGATCATGTCACCAAATGTGTTCTCCATCTTGCATGTGGGTGGCAGTTTCATGACTTAGCCATATATAACATAGGCACAGTGTAACCAGTAGCCATTTTACAGTTAAATGCCCATAAAACACGTGGTTTGTTGTTAGGGTCAGATATTCTACAGAGGATATATTGCTACTAGGTGTGAAAGCTTGTATACCATCAGAAATGTTAAACGGGGTTCTATTGGAGTGAGCAGGAAAAGAAGCTGTATCACATGTATATACCTATATGAAACGTGGTCTGTAAATTGAAAGAGGGGATATTTCTGCTGCAGTCAACATATATAGCAACAAATCAGACAGACAAGCTATGCTTTAGTGTGGAGAATATTGCAGTTCTCAGGTTGTGGTCACAGACATCGTTCAAAGTCACCAGTCCGGCCACTACTAATTATTTGCAGACCTTATGCAGCTAGCAGTGGAGTTTGGGGAATTCAGGTACACAGCACCAAACAGGGAGAACACAGAAAGGTAAAAGCTATACTCTGTGGCTTTTTGTTCTCACATATTGTGCCTCCCTGGGATTGCAGCCCATTTAGTTGGCAGTGGTGTTGTGTTAGTATAAAACAAAAAGAAACCCAAACAGTAAATACACACAGTGTGTGTCAGCGGCCCCAGATGTCAAAATCTCCAGTCTGGCCACTATGAATTATTTGCAGGCTTTACACAGCTAGCTGTGGTTTTCTGCAAACTAAAAAGTTAGCTGATAGGTCACATAAAATTACACTAAAAAGGAAACCAAACAAAAAAAAGATACATTTTATAAGGAAACGTGAAGAAAGTAAGGGGTGGGGTATGTGCTGGTAGTGATGGTGGTGGAGGTAGTAGAGGACAGGCTAAGCTAGCACTTCAAGTGGCTCCCACTAAAGCAACACCTCCATTTTCTGCAGGAAGTGAGGCAAGTCTGCTGCCATTCCTTAGAAGTGATTCTGCCCATGCATTACACCCACAGCATGCAGAACAGGTCGTAGAGTAGATGACATAGCACATTTCAAGTACCACCACCTCCTTTTCCTCCCAGTCATAGGCGCACAGTAGTCAGTCTGCACCAGTCAGCCATGAGCATACCCCCTCTACTTCCTCCCCGTACCAAATCCCTTGCACCCTTCAAAGCAGTCTACATGGATCAATGTAGTGGTTTCAGGCACTAAGGTGGAGTCTCAGGTGTAGCAGCTGCAGGCCTGAAGAGTAGACAGGGAAGAGCCAGGAGTCAGCAACGAAAGGTCTTGGTTTGCAGTACAGATGGACGAGGTGGGTAGTATAGTTGGAAGGGAAGCCAGAAGTCAGCAACAGGAGCTCACGGTTTGCAGTATAGATGGATGAGGCAGGTAGCATAGTCGGAGGGAAAGCCAGAATATGGTATCAGGCGATTTTGTAGCAATAATAAAGGAGCAGGCAGAAGTGGAGCTTTACCAATGCTGTGGGACAGAATAATCATACGCTGTTGCAGCGGAAGGGTCAGTCTTTTTTAATGAGCCAAATCAGGGACAGACACAGGGTCAGGACCAGGAGGCAGAAACTAGATAACTTGAGTCATGGAACAAGGCTGAGAGTCATGCAAGGGAACTGTCCATAGGCTGGATGACTCAGCAGTGAGAGCTACCTACTGGAGTACAGAAGATCCGTGGTTCGATTCCTGAAATTAGTTTGAGAAGCTGTTTAATCATTCAGCATCATGTTTGTGTCTAGGGCAGGCCAAACAATCAGAGGGAGAAGACCAAGACATTGAATGAAATGATGTCCAACCATTTTTTTCCTCTGAAGAGGAAGATGAGTGTGAGTTAATGCATGTGGCCATCCCTTCACAAGCAATGTCTACTCTGACAGATAGGCTCACTGTGGAGAATCGCAGCATGCCGGTATTTGAGTCCCGCGAACGGAGAATCACTATGATTCTCCGCTTCTGGACAGGGGGTTGCGCTTTCCATAGCAACGCTATGAAAAGTGTGCACTGCGTTACTCACGGCCGGATTATTGCTGCGAGTAACGCAATGCACAATCGCCCGTGGACAGGAGCCCTAATACAGGAGTAGAATATTATGTATGATGTGAAAATTGCAATGCTTGAGCACATGCCACCTGCTATGCAGAATTTGTTTCTGTCATTGGGTATACAGGTGTGCTCATATGTATGTCTTTAAGAGGTGTGTTCTGTATCTTAATTTTCCTCCATACAATTTGCTACATTTATTTTGATACTATTGGGCTCAGGTTAGCAGGGAACACATAACTAGTTTGTTACCCGCTGTCCCTATCTACAGATCATGGTAACAAATCCATTAGGTCACTGTGATCCATTGACGTTGTTTCTACTTTGCATTCCATTTAACCCCTGTAATAATATGGGTTTTCCTGGCAAATGTCCTAAAGCAGAAAAAGTGACATCATAGGCACTAAGATTGGGTTTGTACCTACAAGGAACTAATTATTTTAATTTCTTTTCACAGTACAGGGTTGGACTATCAGTGTTCAATATAGCTGATGGCATTGTGTGACAGATGGGGCGAGCTGCAATATCAGTCCAGCCTGCCGACAAGAGAAGTGATGTTTCAGACAAACGAGTCGACCTTTCGATTCAATCCCGTACAAGTCCTTCAACTATAGTTTATATCTGTATCTACACACAGCATTAAGGCAAAGAGTTTGGTTAATTCTCACATTCTGAAGAGCCTTACATTGGATTTGCTTCTGTATAACTCCCTTGTAATTATCATACAGATAGGATTAATTACATCTTGGAACAACATCTAAAGACTTTGGTTTCTAGATAATTTGGTGGAATGGCTTTCTCTTTATAAGTTGTTTATTTCTCTTCTGTTTGCTTTATTTTTTATGCATTTATTCTTTTAGATGCTAAAATTTCTGTATTCATAAAAAGTAGCTTTATTATTAAACAATAAAATAGTGTTGACATAAAAAAAAAAAAAAAAAATTTAAAATGAGAGCTACACGATCTTGTGGCTCTTAACAGTCTGTGCCACATGGGAAGTAGGGTATGGAAAGAGTCCTGGAGCATTATTATTAGCTCCACTACCTGAATTTTGTACCTGACTCTTACAGGGAGGTGGGCAAGTTGCACAAGTCTTACAAAGTTAGGCCTTATTAGCATGAGCGTTTTTATGTGACCATGTGAAGCATTGGATTCCAATGCATTCATTCACATGGGTGATTTTTGGGTGCGTGAAAGAAATCGCAGCCTCAAGATGTCAAATCGCAGACCGTGTTTGGTCGCTGATTTTTCACGCTGCGTCAAAAGATAGGTCTTGACTAGAGATGAGCGAGTATACTCTCTAAGGCACATTACTCGAGCGAGTAGTGCCTTAGCCGAGTATCTCCCCCTCATGTCTAAAGATTCGGGGGCCGGCGCTGGTGACAGGTTAGTTGCGGCGGGGAGCAGGGGCAAGCGTGGGGGAAAGAGGGAGAGAGAGATCTCCCCTCCATTCCTCCCCACTCTCCCCCGCCGCTCCCCTCTCCCCGCCGGCCCCCAAATCTTTAGAGACGAGCGGGGAGATACTCGGCTAAGGCACTGCCCGCTCGAGTAATGTGCCTTAGCGAGTATACTCGCTCATCCCTAGTCTTGACCTATCTTTTGACGAAAATCACTGGATGCTCCCAAAGACTCCTATGGGAGCTGAAAAAAAGGTAGGGGTAGGGAGTTTACCTGCGGCCCGACACTCAGAAGCAAAGGCAGCTGCTCTATTTAAGCATTAGAAATCATTCTGAAGATTTCTGCCGTCCGACGGAATTCCTCGCTACAACGTATTTTTCATGCTATACGCACATGGAATGGATGAGAAGACGCTGATTAATCTCGCAACTATTCTTCATCGATGCAATTTTCGGCCATCTCAAAAATCTCAACACTCATGTGAATGAGGCCTAAGAGTAGAGTTTTTTTTTTATTTTACATTTGTTAAGCACCAATTTCCAGTGTTGTTATTTCTTTAAATGCCTTTTTTTAAATAAAAAAGTGACAGGACCTTTTTACGCTTTATTTACATAAAACCCACTTTACATAATAGTAGATCCCCGAGAATGACTGCCTTTAAATACTGCAGTTGACAAATAATCGAATGTAGATGAGGTTAAGTGGCAGTAACATTAATTGTAGCCTACAGCATCTCTTGAAAATAATATTATTTTACTTTTCAGAATATCTTTGGTCGTTTGGCTAAAAGAACTTGGTAATTTCTGCTTTTTTTCACTTCACTAATGTAGAAGCCCGAAATAGGAACACAAACAAAAATAACGTTGCTTCCAATTCTGATATAATTTATTTATAAGTTGGATGTATTACCAGATCTGGCTGTGAAAAATGTTAGATTAGTTAAATATTTTATTTATTAGACCATAGCATATGTTTAGTAGCCCTACGGGGCACTGGATTTCCTTCACCGTGTTGTTTTTGTTTATTACCACAGTAACCATATGTTGTGTAGTTTTATGACGTCACACCGTTTATGCGGCCAGTGGGAATGGGGTAAAACTGTAAAGACTGGCATACTGCCTTAAAACAAAATTCAGCAAGATATGCACATAAATAGTTAGAAGTGAGATAAAAGGGTTAAAATGTAATATATATATATATATATATATATATATATATATATATATATATATATATATATATATATATATATATAAAGATAACAAAAGTAACTACCTTTGTGGAACCGGTAGTAGAGGGCACCAATGTTGTAGCAAAATAGACAAAAGCGTACACCCACATATTATGCATTGATCTCATGCTACTCAGCAATATTTATAAACTTTAGGTTTTTTGTTACATTTTGATCAAATTGTATAAGCTCACTCGTCACTTAACCGCAACCTCTTCTTAGTGGATTCCAATGCTACTGGGCATGATACTACACAGTGATCCCCGTTGCAACAACATAGCAACCACAGGACAAGTGACCCAGTTGTCCAACAACACCACTACTGCCGCACTAAGCTACCATTGTTTTGAGCCATACCATTTCACAGACAACAGCAACAGCAGCCGCCATGCACTACTGCACTGTGTGAATGGGCTTTTAAAGCTTACCTGTCCATATGATACCACAAATGGTCTGAGAACCTGTAGACAAGTAGACTGTTGCCTTTTTGCAGTTTTCTGCTAATTAAAAGCACCTGGGACAAATGGGTTGGAGCACTAACCCAAGTAAAAACAATAGGAGACAGATAACACGAATACACCAACATTGTAGCCAAAAAAACATGGACGCACACCCATATATTATACCTCGTTTAACAAAATTTTTATTAATTTTGAAAAGGTCAAAACATATTAAGGCCGAGGTCAGACGAGGGTGGTTTTTTTTGCGCGCCTATGTGCGGGAAAAAATGTGCTGCTCGCATAAGCCGAAAATGCATAAACATACAAAGTTTCATATGCGCAGCACATGAAACTTTGCCTGTTCAGTGGAGCAGCTGTGCTTGGAGAAGTGCAGCTGTTCTACAAAGGTCGCCTCATCACTGAACACTATGACAGCACTGTCACAGTATTCAATGATAGGGAGACTCCTCGTGGGGATGAAAGAATCCCCTGCCACTGCTGTAATCTTCTAATGGCTGTGATTGGTCCCTGTGCTCAGCCAATCAGAGGCTGTGCTTCCAGGAGGCAGGGAATTTTTTATCCCCGGCAAGAAGAAATGAAGAACAGTGCCGAGGAGATGTATTTTTTCTTTATTATTTTTTTATGCAGTTAGGGTGGCTTTATACGGGCATGATTTTGTGCGTGCATACACGTGCACAAAAGCTTGCGTCTATTAGAACCAATGCATTGCCTATGGTGTGTTCACATGCTCATGCTTTACAGGCGTGCACCTGCAAAGATAGGACATGCA
The DNA here is from genome assembly GCF_035609145.1 of Eleutherodactylus coqui. NCBI lineage: Eukaryota > Metazoa > Chordata > Amphibia > Anura > Eleutherodactylidae > Eleutherodactylus > Eleutherodactylus coqui. The sequence goes on along the minus strand of NC_089843.1, from coordinate 144,243,747 downwards.
TGCACCATAGTGAATGCACTCATTGTGTTCAATGTAGCCGCGGCTGCTGCCGGCGGCTCCATTGAAGACAATGGTTTTCCGGAATCCCGTAATTGTTTTTTAGGGAAGAGCTTTAAATATAAGCTCTTCCCTGAAAAACAACCATTTTAGTGTAAAAAAAAAAAAATATATATATATACTTACCTGTCCACCGCTGTTGTGTCCCCCGCTGGATGAAGAACACATCTGCCGCATGTGGCAGATGTTTTCCTCATCCTTGCAAGGAATGAAGAATTCCCTGCTGCACCTGTCACATCTGTGACAGATGCGGCAAAGAAATTCTAAATCCCTGCAGGGAATAAAGAATTACCTACCGCAGCTGTAACACAGATCACAGCTGTGGTAGGGGATCCAGCTGCACGCACCCCATAATTGTTTTTCAGGGAGGGGCTTAAAATATAAGGCAAAGTAGTGTAAAAAAAAACATTAAAAAAAAACATACTCCCCTTCCTTCAGCTGCCGGGGCTCAGCCGCGTCCTCTCTGTGCTGTCCCCAGCTCTGCAATGCAGTTCTTTGAGCAACCAGGGATTTAAAATCCCCGCCTGCTGAAATGCTGCTTGTAATTGGCGCTTTCGCCTGTCATCCTGTGATTGACTGAGCACCTCAGCCAATTAGAAGCAGCTCTTTCAGCAGGCGGGGATTTTAATCCCCCACCTGCTCAAAGAATGGCATTGCAGATTCGTCGGCAGGGCAGAGAGGACGCGGCTGAGCCCTGGCAGGAAGGTGAGTGTTTTTTTGTATTTTTACACTAGTTTGCTTTGTTTTTCAGGGAAGGGCTTATATTTAAAGCCCTTCCCTGAAAAACAATTGCAGGGTGCTGGCAGACCATTGCCTTCAATGGAGCCGCTGGCAGCAGCCACGGCTCCATTGAAGGCAATGCGCACCTGCATTCACACGTGTTTTTGCGCGTACAGGGGTGCGCACATATGTACGCACAAACACACGCTCGTGTGAAGCCACCCTTTATGGGTGCATGAGCGTAGCCAAGTGCGTTTTTTTCAGCATGACGCCCGCTTCGGTCACTTGAATTTTTTTACGCATAATTTTGCGCACAATAATTCACACATAAAAATGCCCATCTGACTGAGCCCTTAGAAAGGTTTTGTATTTTCAAACTAAAATCTTTTAAAGGCTGGACATGAGTTAAAATAAAAAAAATAAAGCATACTCACCTGTTTTCACCCCCTTGTGGCACAGCTAACCAGCTCCCTCTTTAACGTCCTCCAATGTCAGAAGTCAGAAATTGCTGCAGCCAATCAGAGGCTCACATCCTGGGTGCCATGATGCCAGGAGTTCGGGACAGTGATACTGCAACCTCTGATTGGCTGCAATGGTCACCTGACTTCTGGCAATGTAAAACAGGTATGCGGCAGCTGGAATTGGTTAGCTGTACCTGGGGAGTGGGATGAGGGGGCAAACAGAGGTGAGTATGCTTAATTTTTAAAAATTTTATCTCATGCCCAGCTCTTAAAATTTTTTATCTTGAATTCACACTACCCCTTTAAATACAAACTAAAAGGGTTGTTCAAGATTAATAAAATCTGGCTGCTTTCTTCTAAAAACAGTGCCACATCTGTTCACAGGTTGTGTGGGAAATTGCAACTCAGCCCTATTTACATCATTGTAGTTGAGCTGCAATACCAGACACAAACCATGGCCAAGCATGTTGGTGTTTCTGGTACACAGCAGCCATGTTTCTCTAAGGGCGTGTAGTGGCCCGAAGTCTATATTTCTGGCCCCTCCATAAATGTCATACATGTCACATCTTTGGTGTAGATGCAATGTGAAAAATGTCTAGTCTTTTGTTATGTGTATTGCACAGTTGCAGCATATGAGAAGTTAATGTCTGAATATGGCTGGGATACGTCTGTTAAAGTATGAGTTTGTGGAGAGAGAGAGAGGGAGAGGGAGAGAGAGAGATGACGGGTCCGCCGTGCAGAGATCCAAGTCTGAGTCAAGTGAGTGTCTGTGGAGAGATCCTACCCCGTCCTCCTTTGGAGAGTTCCCCTTCCAGGAGAGGTACCTGACAGATAACGAGGACTGCAGGACCGATATCATCCTGAGTTTCCTCCCTGACCTTGAGTTTACTGTCCTACCTGCACTGGTGTGTAATTAAGCTGTAATCTGTCAAGCTGCAAGTAAAGTTTTGCCAGGCCCTGACCGTACCCAGGGACTGAGGTACTAAAAGTTAATTGTGTGCTTGGACTTCCTTTATTTCTCACCAAGGGTCATTCCAGTGACTAAGGAACGGTGGCGTCACCCGTGACATATCTACAGTCTACCACATGTATACAGTTAACCACTGTCCCAGTGTTGCCTGGAAGAGGCCTAGCAGTACTTGGACCGAGGTTGCATGTGTCCCTCTGGGAAGGAGTCTAGTAAGAGCCACCATGACAAGTGTCAACTCTACCCTCCCAGCTCCTTAGTGCGGGCCTCGTGTCTAGGTGGCCACTGGGATGCTGCAGGTGCATTCTTATGGACGTGAAAATCGCGTGCATTTTGTGCGTTGCGAAGCGCCCAAAACTTGCACGCAAATACAACCCATTATTTACAATGGGTGTATTTACATGGGCGATTTTCCTGCTGTAAGATCGCAGCATGTTCTATTTCCAAGCTAGTCTCACATGAGAATAGAACATGTATATGTGCGGTCTCCCAGGATACCCGTGTGCTGTGAGATGCGAATCATGTCAGAGAATGTTGGCTGCGACTCGCAGTTGCCCATGGAAATGCACCCTAATCTTGTAGAACCCCATTAACAATTCCCATTGCTTCAGCGGCTCCCAGGTTCTCATTTTCTTCCCGAGGAATTCAAAAAGCAGCATGTATAACATTCTTAAATTTGAGTGGAGTTTTTGAAGTCTCCTATTCAGTTCTAGTAATTTTTCTGCTTTGTGCTTTCGTGATTACATTGCATTGTTCTGACACCTATATCACAGTTTCCTCTATTCTACCTTGTCATGTTTCATCTCCTATCTCACGTTATTTCATCTTCCTATTTTGCATTTCAAAATCACTTTCTGTTTATGCATTTAAATAAAATGCTTCAGGGGCAGCACCTCCATTCACCGCAGCCGAAAACTCCTGATGGAGACAGGCAAACAAAGCCGGAGCTCGCTATTGAATAATGCATACCGAACTATATTTCTACAGTAATACTGTGCAACGTATAATAAATTAAAAGTAGCTGCACTGCAAGAAAAGTTTTATAACAAGACCTGTAATATACTTTATGTATGTGACAATGTTATTGTGTTCTTCAGGGCTCCTTCAGATGGGAGTATGTATTTGCGTAATGTACAAGGCCTTTTTGTGCGCATATCACTAATGGCGCATTTGTGGACCCCCAATAGACTTCTATGGGGACCTTTGGTGCATAAATGTGCAGACAAATAGAACAGGTCCTATTGTTTTGCGCATGTGAGAAATACAAGTGCAAAAAGAGGAAATTTGAATGAACCCATTGCATACGCTAATTCGCCTGTGCGAAGGAGCCCTTAATGAAACAGGAGTGTCTAGTATTGCATGTCAGTCCCCTTCAAGTGTATAGTGTTGCAATACTGCTTATCAAGGCCTTCGGCAGTACAGTAGGCATATTAGCCTTTTACTCCCCACTTCTACACAAGCCAACCTAAACAACCAATCACCGTGAATCAGCCAAACCAAATAACCAATCACCAGGAATGAGTAAATCCAAACAACCAATCGGGTTGCGAATGGTGTGCATTTGGGGAGTAATATAGATATATGCATACAGTAGAGCTGCATTAACTCTGCGGGCTCTGTCCCAGTACATACAGATAAGTGTCCATCTACATCACACGATTTATCGTATGAATGATGATTTTTATGTCTGCATAAAATAAACAATGAACGAAAAGCAAATGATTTATCGTTGATCGTTCGAATGATAAATCATAGTTTACACTGAACGCTTAATTTTCACTTGTTTGAACGATTTTTTTCAACAATAATCGTTCCATGTAAAAGGATAGTTTTATCCACTGCTGCCTTCTCCTTTGTGGGGTACATAGTGTTCAGTGAGCACTATGTAGGGAACAGAGAAAGTGGAAGTGCTGCTTCTGCTGTTCGACAAATATGAGAGGAGTTTGGAACAAATTGGGCCCCCAATTCAAACAAGAATTTCTGGAGTTTACAGATGATGACATCACTGAAACCAAGTAAGCTGTAGTTGTTATTGGTAATCAACTGTAGTTGGACATCCATTAATATGATATTATAGAGTTAAGGCCCATTTACACACAACGATTATCACTCTAAATTTGCTCAAAAGCCATCGTTTGAGCGATAATCATTGTGTGTAAATGCTCCCGTATTTCACTCTTCAGCTGAACAATGATTTTTAGGCGAGCATAAAATCCATTATTCAGCTGGAGAGAAGATGACAGCGACCACATGTTGTGTTTGCTGTCCATGGTGCTGTATTCTCCACGGCAGCTGCTGATTACATTGTACTCATCAGAAACCCCTGAGGCAGCCCTTGGCAGAACAAAGGATCTGAATGCAGAGAACAGACCACCTGCTGTTCTCTGCATACAGCTCCCAGAGCTAATTTACATGCAAATGAAGGTGATAAGCTGCTAATGGACATTGGTGTCCATTAGCAGTTTATACAAAACAATCGCTCAAAATCTTTTGACTGCTTATCTTTGCGTGTAAATTGGCCTTTACTTAATTCCCATAGCAAAGAACTCAACAATGAAGACCTCATGCAACTAGAGCAGCCGATTATAGCATTTAGCGAAGAAAACCAGGACCTACAAACTTCTATGAAAGAGTCAGCTGATACTTTTCAGCTTATTGAACCAGGAATGTCAAAAGTTACAGGAGCAAGATCCTGATACAGAGACGTTTACCAAAGTTTATTGTACTATTACCGAAAGCCTGAGATGCTACAGGGCTATTTATGATGAGGAAAAAGAAAGCTCTGTGCAAACCTCCCTTAATGCCCACTTCAAAACACCAACTCCAGCAGCAGAATCAGACTCTGACTTTCTAATACCAGTCCTATTCTCTCCAAACCATCCATCATCCTCTACCAAGAATGTTTAAGGTTGTACTATACAGTATTTGAAAATGTTTAATCATTTACATGCACAGGTAAAAATAAATAGTAAGTTAAGACAAACATCTGTCCAAGTTGCATCTGAAGTAGAAATCCATCAAAATTTAATTTTTTTGGTACTTTTACACGAGATGAGTTGTCAGGCTCAGATGCCCGACAGGTCATCCTAATGATAATCATTCCCGCCCTTTTACACAGGAACGATCATCACTAGTGAATGGAGGCAGGAAGGGTCGGGGATCGTTCTGGCCCACCCGCCTTTATTCACAATATACAAGCAGTCAATCATAGATGAACGGCCACCTGTGTACACAGGCTGATCCATTGTCCAGTTTTCTACATGCAACGACACATGAGAAGTAAATAAATAATCCTTCAACGTTCAGTCAAGGCATACATTTAGGGTCCATTTAGACGGGACGAATGTCGGGCAAACGACACCCTGTGTGTCCTCGCTCCCATGCGCCTGCACGGGAGCTAGTATCGCTGGCTCGCTCACAAAGCGGACAGCAAGGGGACGTGGCAGCTGCAGGAGATTTCTCTCCTCACTCTCCCCCACCCCTCCCCCTTGACTTAACATAGTGGCCGTTCAGTATTGAACAGCCACTATTTACACTGAACTATGAGCGATCAGCTCATCAGCCATCATTTATGCAGCATAAACGATGGACGATGAGCTGATTGCTCAGTGTAAATAGCAGCCGTTTAGAACTGAGTTATGTCAATGGAGAGGGGTGGGGTAGCCTGCCCACTGAGAGCTAACAATACTAGTTCCTGTGCAGCAGCAAGGGAGTTAGTATGTGCGGGGATCGAGTGTTGGGCAGCGTTTGCCCGAAATTCATCCAGTGTAAATGGGGCTTTACACTGAGCAATGATCGTTTAGATTCAGGCTAGAAGTTGGACTCTGAATGATTTATTGGCCCCTTGTAAAAGAACCCTTAGTTTGGGTTATTATGGTGTGGGGTTAGAGCCACTGTGATGGTTTTCTGCTGTCTGTATACTATTAGAAAGATTTAATCTCACTTCCTGTTCCTGAGAATACAGGAAGGGAGAGTAAATCTACCCCCAGGAAGAAAAATTCACTACTGTCCAGACAGCAAAACAAACGTAACTGGGGCGTTAACCCTTCCATATGCTATTTAAAAATTTTTAAAAATTCAGCTGGAGTTACACTTAAAAAATCTACCTGTTCCAACTTACATACAAATTCAACTTAAGAGCAAACCTACAAAACCTATTTTGTTCATAACCCGGAGACTGCCTGAATAGCTGAAACAATACTTATCATACATTCTCTCTAGAGGGACATATGTGAGACGTGCTAATCATTTATCAGAGCATTGCATGGTAAATTCATTATGCCTTGGCTCAAGGTCATATGAAAGAAGGGGAATTATTGTTAGTTTTTCATCCCTCCCTTCATCTAACAACCATTGTTTGCAAGGGTGGATTGAATGTGACTTGGTCTTCAGTCATTTCATACATCAGTCATTTTATGAGCCCCTTACTAACCATGCCATAATTTTTAAATTTAGGTTAGTAAAATATAAAATTAGCTTATTATTTCCATTCTTTTATTTAGTATTTGTGGACCCTGCACTTAACTTTAATTCCTTGATGAACGCAGGGGCAGATGGCTAAATATGGTGTCCAGGAGCTTAAGAAATGCCCTAAATAGATTAATCCACTGAACGTGAGGTTAAACATAAAAATAATCCCAGCCCCTCGTGGCCATAAGTCCTTGGGCACTGAGCTAGGGCCCGAATGATCAGTATACTCCTAGAAGTAGAAGTGTTGTTGATACTTCAGCATCACAATGTTTTCTAATTCGAAAGAAAAAAAGGAATTGATGGTCAAATATAGCATTTATTACAGTTTGAATTTGCTATCTGCTAATTAAATAGTAGTGATTTTAATTTTTTAGTATCTAAGACTCTCAGTGCAGTTACAGTAAGGGTTCAGGTATTTTTGAAGGCAAGACTATCATACTCCCTGGCTTTATTCTTGCTGTCAAGGATGTTGATTGTTCACTCGAGGCCGACTTTCGATCACTTTATGGATCATCCATGTTTTCCTATCATTGACCTCTTCTTTCACTTTTTCCAAGTGCATGTTAGTAAACGCCTTGATTGCGTCCAGCTAGCGTGTTCTTTGGCGTCCTCTTCTTTGTGACCCACTAACTGTGCCGAGCATCAATGTTGTTTCCAGAGAATTGGCTTGCATCATATGTCCAAAATATGAGAATCGCTGTTTGCTGATTTTGCCCTCCAACAATATTTTTGATTTGATACACTGTAGGATCATTTTGTTGGTGACCATTGCTGACCATGGTTATACTTTATAGCTTTCTTCTCCAACACCATACTTCGAAAGCTGTCAAAGATACATGAACCCTAATAGAAACTTGAGGGTTCCTATTATAATTCTTGGGGTCTGTCAGGATTTGTCAGATTCTCAATGATAGATCTGGCATAGATATGATAGTTCCATTACAAACCATTATGCCAATGTGACACGGCTTAATCTGATTTACAGTATCGGTATTATATAGAGACAGAGGCTATTGTAGAAGATTTTTTTGGGGGTAAATCATCAACAGTATTGTGTTCCGGCTTTTTTTTTAAATGTATTCTTTAACCTGCTAGAAAGTTTCAAGTGTATACATTTTTTAACACCATATTTCATATTATCTCCTCTTGCCATAATTGAAATGACTTTGTGACATTTGTCACAAAGAAAGCCGATCTGGGTCACATTAATTCCAGTGCTTACATAATAATAGTAATAGCTCATTCTGTTTAATCCCTATAGCACTCATAAAGCACTTTGCAGAAAGTTATTAAGACCTCAGGAATGGATATAAATCATTCTATCCTGAACTCTTCAAGTACTTGTTCAGCAGTAATTCTTGGAATACCATAAAAAGGTGGTGGGTGGTCACCAGGAAGATCTTATAATTATTTAGTCATGTTCTAAACACGGGTGGATAGGTTTTGCAAGTCACATTTATTTGCATGAAAAGGAGGATAGTTGTCATTATGAATGCATTAACATAGTAAAATAGTATGTTAGTGTTACGTCCGTTAAGCGCACTAAAGCTCCACACCTCCATACGGATGCAAGATTGTGTCCTTTTAAAACCTGCAAACACACTTATATAGTATTTGCACTATAAATTACTCCTCTCCAGGCAATGATGGAAGGACCCTATCACTTACTTATTCGGGAAAGTGGGACACCCATGCCTAAAAGCAGGGTGATCGTCCTGATAAGGTCGGCCCCGCTGTCTTCATCTGGGACCTGGCTATCCCTAATTAGGAACCTGGAGAGATGCACTAGACACACACAGGACATGACACTGTTCACACACTGAACACAGAACAGGACTGGACATAAAACACGTCTGGCCACTTGCACAGACATACCACACACGTCACTGTTCACACCAACACACATGGTTGTGCATACAACATATAACGGGAACCCCACCCAGAGCTCACATGCATACAGATAGTAAATCATAGCTAGTCCAAGTGTCCTCACACCAGGGGAATAGAGAGTCAGCCACATACTGCTGACATAGGGAGCAGTGTCAGGCATCACCCATCTGACACACATAGGACATCAGATGTCTGGAGGCCACACCTGTCAGAGGGAATAGAAGAGGGGGTCAGCATATGATACAGACAAGGACTACAGGTGTCCAGACCTTCTTCAAGGAAGGAGAGAGACACACAACAGACTAGTATGCATAACATCAGCTCCGAGTGGGATTAACACAGAATAAAGCACTAAAATGACCAGCAATCTCTGTGACCTTGCTGGTATTTATCTGCCACAGACCAGGGGGATTGGCTGGTGTAGAATACCACACCCAGTCAGCTCAATTAACTCCTACCTGTGAAGTTGTGCACAAGAAAACCAGTAGAACCACAGGCCCAGATGCACAACCGTAGCAGTTAGGCCAAAAAAGATATATGTCCATTCAGTTCAAACTATTTCCATCCATTTAACCTATTTAAATAGCTCTGTAGTAAAAGTTCTGTAAAAGCCAACCTAGCTTAAAATATAAAAACTGACCTTAAAGAGGTTGTCCAAGATATATATTTTTAAGACGGCAGGTTCCCTAGCATACAAAAAACAAACAAGCTTGTACTTCTTCTAGCTCGCCGACAGTTCTGGGTCACCCCGTTACATAATGTTTATGGGCTGCAGCAGCCTGTGTATGGGATGTAACATATGGGCTGCTGCAGCCAATCGCAATTTGCACTGGGTTGGTAAGAGTAAAGTTTCTGTAAACTTATTATACACTGATGAGGCACAAAACCCCCAAACAGTCTATCTGTAGATGTTTATCTTTTCCTTCTGGAGAAGACTCTGGCTTATATTTCCAGTCATTGTTACAAGGCCTCGTAAAAGGTCTGATATTGACATGCAGGAATGCTACCTGAGGCCTCAGTTACACGGGCGTTTTGATGCACGAATTTTCTCGTGACCGAAGCGGGCGCCACGGCATAAAAGGAGCGCTGCCTGCTATCCCCTGCTGCGGCCCCATAGACATACAGAGAACATCGCGATCATCGAGACATACAGATTCTGTGGCGGCCCCGTAGACATACAGAGAACATCGCGATCCTCTGCCACAGCTGTGAGAGCTGTGGCAGAGGATTTCTTCATCTCCGCTGGGAGTCCCATTGTCACTGGACACTGTGTCAGCATTGTCACAGTGTCCAGTGACAATGGGACTCCCCGCGGAAATGAAGAAATCCTCTGCCACAGCTGTCACAGCTGTGGCAGAGGAGAGCAATGTTCTCCCATTGCTTTCAATGGAGCCAGCAATATAACTGGCTCCATTGAAAGCAATGGGCTGCCGGCAAGCGCTGCAGTGATTTTGAGGGAAGAGCTTAAAATATAAGCCCTTCCCTGAAAATCAATCCAAAAATGTGTAAAAAATTAAAATAAATGTATATTACTCACCTCTCTGAAACTGCCGGGACTCAGCCGCGTCCAGCTGGCTCTTCTGCATTGCTCTGAGAGGTATTCAGCAGGTGTAGATTTAAAATGAATTCATGAATGGGTGAGTGCTGCCTCTGATTGGCTGAGTGCAGGGACCAATCAGAGGCAGCTCTCAGCTGTCATTCAATAGCTATGCTAAATTCCCACCCCCTCTCCGCCCCTCGCCAGCTTTCAACAAGGGAAGTGAGTGCACACTAGCTCCTGACCCGTTCCTCCCCCTCCTATTGCATACAGCCGGCAAGGGACTTAGAGGAGGAGAAAAGTAGGAGGGAGTTTAGCAGTCATGCTGCTAAACTCCCTTCCACCTCTCTTTTCCCTGACAGCTCCCATAGGCCACCATATTCCGGCCTAAGATAGTTCCAGAACTATCTTTCCTGACCGGTGTAAAAACGTCCGTCCAGAATGCGTACTGTAGACACTATCTGAACTGATGAATGGGAAGCCAATGCATCAGATGGGTAGCGTATATCGGCCACCCATGAAAACCCAGCCGATATACGCTTGTGTGAAGGAACCCTAAGAGGAAGCCTGGAGATTAACTTTTTGCGCATTTCCATTGATCTGGTCCTAAAGCACTATGGGGCAGATTAGGGACCAATTTGTATGTGTCATTGCGCTCTATGATAAAATTACTATAGATTTTAATTCTTTGATTTATCTTTTTCCATTTGCAATGCACTATGTTGAGTTCCAGTTTGACATTTTATGGGTTTGCATTATACATTAATTCATTCTTCAGCGGTTACAAAATTCTTTGCATGCAATGATGTTCTGCAGCTATGTTGGCATGGTGAATCCTGAGGTTTCACAAAAGATGAAGAGTCAACTAATATAGATCACTTATGAAAATGTGTAAGGCGCATGCCTTCCTATCTACGGTATCCAGCACTCAAACATTTTACAGTACTGCAGATATAGATTTCCATAGAGACAATTCTACAGGTACATTTTCTACAACTGTCTCTTTAACGTTCCAGAAATTACAGAAAAAATTGCAACAGAAATCTCTTGTCAAAAGTTCATCTCTATCCCTTGGATTAGGTGAATCACCTGAAATTATTTTCGGACTTTCTTAATACTGTCCATTCTCAATGGTAGAGTCAGAAAATATATATAGTTCTACTTGGATTCCACATTGATGAGATTCAATAGAGGAGAAATATAACTGAAAGCTATAAATCTATCTTCCCTTCTTGAACACGTTCGGATTTGGGCTAAACACTGCAAATGCCTGATTATGACCAGTCATTGCCAAAAAAGAGGTATAGATGTGTGGGAATACAGGTGCATTTACACACACAAATGATCACTCAAAATTCATCAGAAACTGACAGTTTTGAGCGATCATTTTGCATAGGTACTAATGGGCTAAATCAGCCCTTTAGTACTTTATTGCATGTATTTAGAGAACAACAGGTGGTCTGTTCTCTAAATACATTGCTATTGTTCTTCTGCGGGACAGCAGCTGTTAACAGCTGTTAAACAATGTTATCAGCGCTGCCCACGGAGAACACAGCATACAGTCCTGCTTATCAGGGACGATGGATTTCATGCGGACCTGAAGTCAGCGATGGACGAAAAGTGCATGGTAAGTGCACGATGAGCACACATTTACACACAACGATTATTGCTCAAAAGATGGCTTTTGTGCGATAATCGTTGTTTCTAAAAGAGCCTTTAGGAATTAGAGTGCATTCACATGGGCGTAACTATATTTCAGTATTCACGATCACGAACCAAAACCTCTTCTTGCCTTGCATTTTTCTGCTGATCGCATAAAAAAACGCATTGATTTTGTGGATAAATACGCATCGAATAAGCAGGTTTCCTGCGTATTTACGTACGCCCATTGATTTCAATGGACTATTACAGTGCATGAAATACACCAAGATAGGACTTTCTCCATTTTTTTTTTACTCAACTGAAAGTCACGTGAAAAAGATGCAGTTGTGAATGAACCCATCAAAATCAATGCGCTCTATTCGCTGCGTATCTTCATTCATGTGAAAGAGCCCTTATTGTCTGAGATTGGGAGAGGTGTAGCTAAAGGGTTGCAGAGGTAAAGTTACATTTGCGTTTGGTGCCGGATGGAGCCCTACCATCACATAAGAAGACACCAGTATTATAGATGGCACATGGTAGGAGAGGGGCTTTTTACAGATTTTGCACTTGGACTTAGGAACTACCATATGTTACACTAACTCGACTGAGAATACTCTGCATTACAGTTCTATGGAACAGGCAAGTCATAAATAAGGCACAACATTATGGAAAAATGCACTCAGCAAGGCTTAGGGGAAATTACAATCTGCTAATTATAAAATAATTATATTAAAGATTGAAGGATAATGCAAGCTGCTTGTTTGCCTGCCGTACTACATTAATTTATAGGAGCATAAAATCACAATGTGAAAACATTCATTCAATAATATCTGTGACAGATTTGTTTTTTAGCACATAAACTTTCATTAGTACATGATGATTTATAACAACTAGATTTTCTTTTATCTTAAAGCAATCCTCCGATCCTGGACAAACAAAGATGGCCACACCAGCTTTTCTGATTACCTGATGCACGCTATGCACTAGTATGCATTATTAGTCAGGGGCGTAGCTAAAGGCTCAAGAGTCTGGGTATTACAGTTCAGCCTGGGCCTCCACCTAACCTAACCTGATGACTGCAGTGGTCTATTCGGAGCTTTCTGCAGTATCACTGGGTCTCTTAGGAAGCCCACCTAATCTGAAAAGACTAGGGCATGAGCTCCAAAACTCATCCCTCTCTCCCCCTCCACCAGTAAAAAAATAAATACACACCCATTATCTATCTATCTATTTATCTATCTATAAAACTATACAGCCTGCAGCCATTTACACCTGTACCCATACCTAAACCATACAGCCTGCAGTCATCTGCTCCTGTACCCATAGCTAAACCATACAGCCTGCAGTTATCTGCCCTGTACCCATACCTAAGCTATACAGGCTGAAGTCATCTGTGCCTGGTGGCATACCTCAACCATACAATCTGCAGTCATCTGCACCTGTACTCATACCTAGACTATACAGCCTGCAGTCATCTGTACCTGTACCCATAGCTAAACCATACAGCCTGCAGTTATCTACTCCTGTTCTCATACCTAAACTATACAGCCTGCAGTCATGCAAGCATGTTGTGTCTAAGGCCACGGTCAGATGAGCGACTTTTTTTGCACGCCTATGTGTGCAAAAATAATTGCATCTGTTAGAACCATTTGCTTCCTATGAAGTGTTCACATGTCCATTTTTTAGAGGCGCAAAATACTCGCATCTGCAAAAGATAGGACATGCATGCCTATAATACGTGCCGGTAAAGTCAGAGCTACACTTAAAGACATTGTGTGCTGTTGCAAAGGTGACAGGGGACTCCTGGAGAGTTCCATTATTGCCCACCAGGAGTCCCCTCATCACCGAACACTGTGAAAGCACTGTCATGGTGTTCAGTGATGAGTGGTCTGCAGCGGGGACAAAAGAATCCCCTGTCACAACTGTCATTGAATGACAGCTGAGTGTTGCATCTGATTGGTCACAGCGCTCAGCCAATGAGAGGCATCGCTTTCTGGAGGCAGGGATTTTTCAATCCCTGACCACCAGAATACAGATGAAGACTGAGACGACTGACAGGGATGGGGAGAAAAGCCAGACAGCGCTTCTAGGTGAGTAATTTTTTTTTTTAACAGCTATGGTAGGTACTATTCACTTCAATAGGACTCAGCCTGCAGTACCAACACAGGCCACTGCACACTGCACAGAGAAAGGTAGCATGTTCTTTTTATTGTTCATTTTGCTTTTTCCTAAATAATTTTGAGTTTCCTCTTTTCAGCCCAGCATTCTGCTGGATTATAATCCTTCAGGGACATGGTATGACTTTGTGTACACAACTTCAGAATAACCACACATACCTTTCTTACCACAGAATAATATTGTCATGTGCTAATTAACGGCATTGGTAAAACCATTAAAAAAAGAATTGAAATGATAACTTTGGTAAAAATGTGGACTGGCACAAAGCAAAAACTTTTAAAAGATCTAAAGCATTGAGCATCTGAGCTTCCATTTCTTTTTCACGCACTTTTGCCCAATTAGTCAATAAAAAACTGTAAATAACTAAGCAAAAAGCATTTTAAAACATGTAAAAGAATTATCAAAACTTTCTGTAATCCAATCTCCGTGAACGGGAGACTAATTGCAAAGCACTTCAAGCTTTCACTGGATGCCTGCAGCTTGCACTGTAGTACTTTCACTTGTGCCCATACATTTCTACCAAGGGTGTAACTATAATTGAGTTTCTCTGATTTTGTACATTGCCCTTAGAGATCACTGTTGTGTAAGTGTTCGACAACTGTGATTACAGCTGCCAGTATTGTACATCTATGGGATAGTGCAAAGACGGTTAGCATTGGTGTTCCCACTAAATGAGTTGTTTAATGAAGATAACCCCAGTCCATATACCATATGCGGACTGTGACTACTTGGGGTTTGTTAGCTCATCGGATCACCATCTTCCCTCCACCAAATGGATGATCGCGTGCCAGTAAACTACGTCCAGGCCAAACGTTTGGTATTAACGTAGGAAATCCGTACTTTATGGTGGTCTGTCAACAGAAATCATAATACAGTCTTCACACTGTTGTTATTTGTCACAGTGTACATGAACATATGCAATTCCCTGGCCGTCTGGCCACTAAATAACATAGGCTTACCCTTTCTACCATATAGGCCTAGTGCCCCAACACATAGCATAAAGTCTGTCACCTTCTAACCATCTAGGGTGCCAGTCTAAGGGCCGTCAACCCTTGTCAGACTCCAGGTTCTCCCAGGTAGCGGCAGGAGTTCCAGACAAGACCAATGTTTGGTCTCAAATGGACTAGAATTAGCGTTGAACTCTCCTCCAGCCACACCCATACCTGTGTTTTCTGATTAGTTATCAGACTAGCACCTCTCTCTGCTGGACACTTTCTCAAAAAGCCTGCTCTCAAGCCCACCTAAAGGCCATTTTTGGTACTGCCTTCCTACAGAACATATAGACATAATAGAAGGGGGTTAAAAAGCATTATAAGGAAATGTATCACCTATCCATTGCTCTATCACGATCAGTAGTCATGGGAAGTAGGGTAAGACCAAGATCCTCCATTCTAGCGATCACTGGATCTTAGACCCACATAGATGGAAGTCCTTTATGTTACAATGTCCCTGCATAAAGTAGGTTTTTGCTCCTCTTTTTCCCATCTCATCATAGTCCGACAATTATCCTTGTCTCAGTGATGTAAGGCAATTATTTGCAGCAAGAAAGAGAATAACACCAGCGTTAGACTACACACAACATATCACATCCTTGAAAATGAGACAGCGAAATGTGTAGCCTAAATATTTCACTTTTCCATATAAACATTTCTTTGCTTTATCTGAAAAATGAATACATACAAATGTCTACAGAGCAATGTCCTGGCTCCACTGATAAAGATACCAATTCAGCTTATCATGGAATTAGCCGTAGCCGGGAGAGGGGGGGGGGGGGGGCACATTCTCTGGTTGCTGTTTTATATTTTATTGCTTAGAAATTTCTAGACTATTATATTTAAGCGGTAAGTGATTTTGTCAGCAATGCTATGAGTGAAAATGAAATTACAGAACAACCGTTAATGATCTCCAAGAAAGGGCAGCTGATGATAAAGAATGCAAGAGTATATCTACCTCCAGAGAAAAGTTATTCTTCATGATCTCTACCACATGGTGGTTCAGAGGGGCTCAACTCACGCAGTTAATGGGGTCCGCCCAGTGCTATTCGTTTCTGTCCACAGATGGAACTGTTTGACCATGGGGATTCCCCTTTCCTGCTACCCAAATGTAGCAGGAAAGCGGAATCCCCAACATACATGTGAAAGCGCCTTTACATTGTCTTATTGTATGTAGAAAATAATACTGGTGCACAGCTCGACCAGGGTACTGGCACTGGTAAATATACTCTCAGAAAGGTATCACTCCACATAAAAACAGTTCATGAAATGCAAAACATATACAGTACTATGTTACTACTACTGCTGGGCCTGAGAGCAGTGGGGTATATAAGACACGGATTATCTCATAGGTTCAAATTTGGATAACATCTATATGGAGTTTTTATATTCTTTTTATGGAGAAGAGAGAACCAGTATGGTGGCCCAGTTGTTAGCACAGCTGCCTTCTCTTTCTCTGCAGAAGAGAGAACCAGTGTGGTGGCCCAGTTGCTAGCACAGCTGTCTTGCAGTACGCTGAAGTTCTAGATTCAAATTTGTCCAATGCAACATCTGTATGGAGTTTTTCAAAGTCCATGTAAATATTGACCCTGACAAGATTTGAACCTAGGACCTACAGTAGCAAACACTGAGCTACATTAATTTAAAACATCCCACCACACCTCCACTTACTTTTATTTCCATTGACTTTAATGGGAATCGGAATTGGGTCTTCTTAATTATTTTGGGAAAATTGAGCCACAAATTTTTTTCTTACCGCAGAATAATATTGTCATGTGCTAATTATCACTCCTAATTAGAGATGAGCGAGCGTACTCACTAAGGCAAACTACTCGAGCGAGTAGTGCCTTATGCGAGTACCTGCCCGCTCGTCTCAAAAGATTCGGGTGCGAGAGCGGTCAATTTCAGGAGTGACCATGGGTTAGCGGGGGGGGGGGGGGGGGGAGAGAGAGAGAGATCACCTCTATAAAGGCGGCCCCACGCTGGAACCTCGGCTGTGCTCTCCCTGAAAGGGTGATACATGCAACCAGGCAAAACAGACACATTAAACGCACAAACTCACCACCCAACCTCGCATACTCAGGTGACTACCCACTAGCGTTTGCGAATTTGCTGTATTTTTTTCCCCAGGTGTCTATGGGGCTTTCTAATGTTAAAAACACATTGCAGCAAAATCGCAATTTACCGCAAAATCGTGATTTTGCACGATGCGTTTTTAACATCAACAAGTCCCGTAGACCCCTGGAGAAAAAAAAAAACACTGCGAATTTCGCTGTGAAAAAGAACTGTAGTGGGTAGTCACCCTAAAGCAGATGGTAAAGCTGAATATAAATACGAGGGATTAGTTTGTACATTGGTCAATGAACTTAAGCTGCAAGGCCATGGTCAAGGCTCTTCATGTCTTGCAGTCCCTACTCTAGCAAGACACAACACAGGCAGCACAGGACACAATTCACACAGCAACACACTAGGGTTGGCATGCCAGACACACAACCACATTGAACAGGACGGTTCACTCCTCATGTCTAGCCACCTGCTCAGACATACAGAACTTGACACTGTTCACACCATATACCCAGAACAGGGCTACCCACACCTAATGTCTGGCCCCCTGCCAAACACTGGACTAGCCCCTGTTTAACACATTTACGGGCATTCAAAATCAACAAACACTATGATAACATCAAAGATGATTAATAAAGTGTACATGTGAATGTACTTTTATCTGCACAATAAACCGTTTTATTACACACATTGTATACAACTTTCTACTTCTCTCTCCCTTACAAGTTTATAATCTATATTCCAATCTCTGCTGATTGGAAACTACATGCTATTAGCCAATGAAAAACTAATTGTATGTTGCTTACAGCTTCTCTGCTGTCCCCAATCACTTCATTGTTTGTTCATAAAGGGGTTTTAAGGGCCATAACTATTGATAACATTCTCAGGATAGGCGATCAATAGTTGATCAGAGAGGATCTACCACTCAAAATCCCCACCAATCAGCTGATTGAAGTGACAGCAGTGCTCGGGTGAGAACCATGTCACTTCAGTCCATGCAAGGCACAGCACTGTACATTGCATAGTGGCTGTGCCTTGTATTGCAGCTCACTGCCATGCACTTGATTGGGAATGAGTGTGACGGATTGAAGTGATGTCACAGGCCTGAGAGGAGGCCACAGGACTCACCCAAGTTTCACAATTTCTTCAAGTTGACCCCTGTGGATGCATCAGAAATCACAAAATTTGGGGGCATTGCATTATTTATGGGCCTATTAAAGAAGCCGAACATTAGGGCCTATTAGAGCAGGGATATTTTATACTACATCCCAATAAGAGGAAGGACACCAGAATTGAGCCCCGAAAATGCCCCCCTCCCTCACTTGAGAATTGCAGGAAAAATTATATCGGAATTGGTGCACCCACTGCTGAACCCCTTGTCCAGTACCAGTGAGCAGTATAGAGACTGGTGCAGTATAGAGGGGTGCAGTTTTTAAAATGTGCTGACTCATGGGGGTTTCTGATATATAGATTCTTAAAATCCATTTAAAGGGGTTGTCCCGCGCCGAAACGGGTTTTTTTTTTTTTCAACCCCCCCCCCCTTCCCCGTTCGGCGCGAGACAACCCCGATGCAGGGACCTAAAGAAAAATCCGCACAGCGCTTACCTGAATCCCCGCGCTCCGGTGACTTCTTACTTACCGGCTGAAGATGGCCGCCGGCATCTTCTCCCTCGGTGGACCGCAGGGCTTCTGTGCGGTCCATTGCCGATTCCAGCCTCCTGATTGGCTGGAATCGGCACGTGACGGGGCAGAGCTACACGGAGCTACACGGAGCCCCATTGAGATAAGAAGAAGACCCGGACTGCGCAAGCGCGGCTAATTTGGCCATTAGAGGGCGAAAATTAGTCGGCTCCATGGAAACGAGGACGCTAGCAACGGAGCAGGTAAGTGAAAAACTTCTTATAACTTCTGTATGGCTCATAATTAATGCACAATGTACATTACAAAGTGCATTAATATGGCCATACAGAAGTGTATAGACCCACTTGCTGCCGCGGGACAACCCCTTTAAGAACTGGAAGAGTCCTTTAAAAAAAATCAGCTTTTGAAATTTACCAGTAAGGGCTCCTCCGAATGTCTGCTCAGATACGCTTGCCGCAGCACAGCATATTTGTGCATGAGCAAAGTTTGAAGATCCTGGTAATCAGACTGTTGCGCACATCTCAGCACATATTACTGTAATATTTGCACACACAGGGCAAGTTCACACACCCTTTCCGTGGAATTGATTGGCTATTAAAGCCTAATAAGGTCCATCTTTTCGTGCATTTTGCGCAGTGTTTCACCCTTACCCTTGCGTATTTGTACACCTCCCATAGACTTCTACGGAGCCATTGCTGCGCAAAACGCAGGAAGATAGAGAAAGTCCTATTTTTTTGCACACACAGGAAATGAGAACGAATCCATTAAAATCAATGGGTTTTATTCTCTGTGTTTAGCGTGCACAGAGTTTGTGTGCGCAAACATGGCTGTGTGAAGGACCCCTAAGGGCTTCTTCACCCTGCATATGCGCAACTACGGGAAGGTGGGTCCTCCCCTATCTCTCTCGTATGTAGTATCTTTACTTGGGTGTAGCAATAACACCCGAAAAGAGCGCTAGTGGAAACGAATCCATTGAAATAAATAGTATTGTTTCATCCGGTTATGCTGCCACATAACGGGGCTAAATCACGCCCATCATGTCCCATCTGTTTATGGGACATCATGGAAGAGGGGGGTGAGTATTTTTCTCTTCCCTCATGGATTCGATCCATGAGGGGAGGAGGTGAAACTTTATCTTTTTTTAACTTTTTTCCCCCACTTTTCCGTGATCACTGCGGACCCCGGTGACATCGCCTGCCTTCTGGCTACCTTCAGGAGCCAGGAGATTTAAAATTGGCTGGGGCTCCTGACCTTCTGCGCATGCGGCTGACGTAATGACGCCAGGCGCTCATATGCAGTAGACATCTCAGGACCGGTAACGTTAGTCCTTAGAAGCTTTGAACCGAGATCTACAGCCAACAGCGGTGCTGGTGACCAACGGGGACTATGACTGGGAGCAGTTTGCAAGCAACCAGATCCCTCTGCTGGTAATCTTCACCAAACTAGCTCAGATCCCAGAGGCAAAATGGAACAAGATTCTAAACCGCTCTGAGTTTTTTGGCTGAGGACTTCAACACAGAGGAGATAAATCTGGATTAAAAAAGCCCCCACTGGATGCCCGGCTTCATCATTATGTCATATGTGATGGATCTTGAGTCCCAAACAGCCTCACCCGAACCAAAGATTGTGAAACAAATACACATGACACTTTCATTTGGTTTAATTGACAACATTTTATTTGAAATAACATTATTCAGAGTCTCAAATGTAAGATCAGACCAATTGCTATAAGTAGACACTGAAAATGGCGCACCTCCGACTCACGAAGAGTCATCGTCCAGCACTCAGGAGAGGAAAAACCCCCTGTGGAGGAAACCTCTGGGGAGCCATGGCTGGAGGACGGCCCTCCCTCTGGGCTTAGGGGGTTAATGCCAATATGTAACAGCATCTTTTATCAGAATTGATACATTTTATCATACTTACAGTAATACATCCTATAACAGAACATTACATATGATAGTTATTAATAAACAAGGCGAGGGCAAAGCAGAGGCCCCGTGTGATGCCTAATGGAGATATCCAAATGTGACCTCTCCGGGCAGCGGATACTGGATATGACGGAGATCTGGCTGCAGCATCTGTCACCCCATGGATCGCTAGGGATAATAGACATGATCTGGCTGGCTGCGCAGTTATGGCTGATCGGGCTGGCTAGGTAAATATGGCTGATCTGGCTGGCTAGGCGGGCATCCCCTCCTCCCTCACAGATGGTGAAGCTCCAGGTCTCCAGACACACCAAGCACCACGCTGCATCTGGCCGTATCCCCTTCCGGCATGGAGTTTTCTTGTGTAGGCTCTTTATGACATAGGCCTAGCTGTGGATGACATCAGCACAGTTGCCATGGTGACTGCAGGTGTTTATCACCAAGGCCTCATCCACTTCAAGTCACCCATAATTAACTGTTTAATGACTGGTACGGTGCTTTTCTACAGAAGCCTATTAGCTCATGACAGAGCCGTCCTTTTATTATTATGGCTTTTTTTTTAAAATGGCGGGATGGAAGTTAATGGGGGTATCTACAGGTCTGAGGTGTAATATTCACATTAACACCCTCACATACCAGCTACTCTATTTTTTTGGAGTGTGTCTAACATAGAGGGTGATGATATTATTATTTCTTCATACCCTCTACAATATACTACATACAGTGACCCGCCTGTGTCTCTTACTGTAATTACTTACGTTTTCTGTAATACATATGCTTTCTTCACTCATGGGATACAATGTAAATGTATTCTTTCTTGAGGATTATCAAAATGGGGTAATTATTAAATTGATGTGGTGTATAAAAAATAAAAATAAAATGATTGCAATGTAAAGTATGTATGGTGAATGTTAACCCCTTAGTGACAAAGCTTTTTAGTTTTTTTTTTCTATTTTCATTTTTCCTCCCCCCTTTTAATAAAATCGTAACTCCTTTATTTATCCATTGACGTCGCTGTATGAGGGATGTTTTTTGCAGGCTGAGTTGTATTCTTTAATGGTATAATTTAATATACCGTATAATGTACTGGAAAAACTTTAAAAAAATTCTAAGTGGAGAGAAATGGAAAAAATTAAATTCCACCATCTTTTGGTACGTCTTGTTTCTACGGCGCACAAACTGTAACAATAATGACCTGATAACTTTATTCTCTGGGGCAGTACGATTACTATGATACCAAACTTATATAGTTCTTGTTTTTGCTGTACTACTTGCGTTTTTTTTCTAAGATATTAAATTTTTTAGCATTTTTTTCTGCTTCCGTCTTCTGCGCGCAATAGCTCTTTTATTTTTCTGTTGACATAGTTGTGCGATGGCTCCTTTTGTTGCGGGATGTCCTGTAGTTTGTGTTGGTACCACTTTGGAATACGTACGACTTTTTGATCGCTTTTTATTGCATTTTTTCTTGGAGACGGGATGACCAAAAAAAGCACATTTCTGGTGTTTTTTTGTTTTTTTTTTTCTGACGAGTTCACCGTGCGGGGTAAATAATGAGTTACTTTGATAGATCTGACTTTTATGGATCATACCAAGTCATACAATGATACCAAATATGTATTTTTGCTTTATTACTTAGACTCCTTTATTATAAATACAGTCACACCTCTACTTTTGTCGTCTTTGTCTTTCACAGATTTCCACTTTTGCCAATTCTTCATTGCAGAATCTTGCCTCTTCTTTCATCGCTTGCTTCTTGATTCGCCGCCGTCCCACGTGACCTCGCGGCTAACGTCACAGTCATTCATAGATTGCTCCAATCACAGCCATTCATGGATGAATGGCTATGATTGAAGCATCCAGCTCAGCCAATCAGAGCAATCTCTTGCTGGAGGCAGGGAATTTCAATTCCCTGTCACTAACAAGATACTCTGATGGCTTGACAAGTGCCCAGCAGCCTGCATGGAGCTCCGGAGAGCATCCCCCGGGACACTGACTACAGCTGCTAGGGGAGCATATTGATTTTTTCTTTTCTGTCAGGCATTGTAGCTAGGGCGTTTAGCGCTGCCAAAAACGCAGTACCAAGTCGTGTCTCGTTTTCAGCAGCGCTGAAACCACTGCCCATTTATTTTAATTGGCGACGCAGGGCCGAAAATGCTTGTGTGAACCGCCCCATTGATATGAATGGGAGCGTTGTGCAGCATTTAGCGCTGAAAAAGCAGCACTAAATGCTTTAGAAAAATGTGGCTTGGAGTGTTCGGTTTTGGAATGTCTAGAACGAATTATTTGGATTTACATTGATAGGCATTCTGCCATGACAGCTCTGGGGCCTTTCAGAAGGCCCAGGGCTGCCATGACACCCGCACGACTGCCTGCGATTTCATCGTGGAGGGCCGTACTGGATAATGTTCCAGGGATTTAAATGCTGCCGTCAGAATTGATTAACTGCTCCGATGAGCCACGCATTTCATTACACCTCTTGCCACTAGGTGTTGGCTGTAAGAAACAGCCCGTGTCCGCGATGTATGGTGGGAGATCATTCTTAATAAATAGACTGCCGATACAGGCCATGGGATTGCAGTTGACATGATTATCTGTCCTCAGCGTTATTTGTGATGTTACATAGGACTGCAAGTGACATCTGCTGTACTACAGTACATCATCTGTCCTCAGAGTTATCACTATGCTCTCTGTGCTGTTACATAGGACTGCAGGTCACATCATTTTCTGTCCTCAGCGTTATCACTGTGTGTTCTCCGTCATGTTACATAGGACTGCAAGTGACATCATTATTAGAGATGAGCGAACGTACTTGTCCGAGCTTGATGCTTGTTCGAGTATTAGGGAACTCGAGATGCTCGTTACTCGAGCAATTCCATTTCCTTCCTTTGCGCCATTTTCTGGCCAATAGAAACGCAGGGAAGGCATTACAACTTCTTCCTGTGACGTTCCAGCCCTATCCCACCCCCCTGCAGTGAGTGGCTGGCGAGATCAAGTGACCCCCGAGTATTTAAAGTGGGGCCGCCCGCGGCTCGCCACAGTCACACACTGGGAGAGATCAGGGACAGTGCTGGTGCTGCTATAGGGAAAGTGTTAGTGTAGGATCCTGTGTACAAGAACCCCAACGGTCCTTCTTAGGGCCACATCTGACCGTCTGCATTACTGTTGTAGCTGCTGGGAGCAGTTTTGCAAATTTTTTTTTTGGTATATCGGGCGTGCAGCCCCATTACAACTATAGCGTTCTTAGGCTGCAGTCTGTACTACGTAGTATAGGGACAGCGTTGCTGAGATAGGGAGAGTGGTAGTGTAGGATCCTGTGTACAAGAACCCCAACGGTCCTTCTTAGGGCTACATGTGACCGTGTGCATTTTACAGGTTTTCTGATGGGAGTTGTAGTCCATCACTATTGCACAGCTAGGCCTGTTTGCAGCCTTCCGTATAATTTTTTTCTGGCTGCAGTTAGCGTTACATAACCACTGTCAGCCTCCAACTGTACGCCAATAATTTCAAAATTTTTTACACCGGTCTGTGTCTGCCGTCAACTTCACACACAGCGTACGGAGACAGCCCCTGATAGAGGGAAAGACGGTATTCTTTTTCAAAAATTTTTTTAAATAAAAGCTCCTTCTTATGGCTAACTGTGACTGTCTGCATTTTACAGGTTGTCTGATAGGAGTTGTAGTCCATCACTATTGCACTTAGGCCTGTTTGCGGCCTTCCTGACTATTTTTTCTGCCTGGAGTTTGCCTTACTATTCCGCTCTCAGCAACAAAGACTACGTACATAATTCCAAGATTATTTACACCGGCCTGTGTCTGCAGTGAATTTGACGCTCAGCGTATTGCCAACACAGGTACTTATAGAGGGAAAGTGATATACACAGTATATAGCCTGTCTTCTTTTTCGAAAAAAACACAAAAAGCTCCTTCGTTGGGCTACCTCTGAGCGTCTGCATTTTACTGGGGGCCTGGTGGGAGTTTTGGTGCATCACTATTGCATTGCTAGGCCTGTTTGTGGCCTTCCTTCCATTTTTTTCTGCCTGGAGTTAGCGTTACGATTCCACTCTCTGCGTGAAAGTGTACGCATATAATTCCATAATTATTCGTAATCCACCATGCTGAGGGGTAGGGGTGGTGGACGTGGATGCGGACGAGGATGTGGAGTTCCAAGTGAGGGTGTCGGCACAGGTCGAGTTCCTGGTCCAGGTGTATCCCAGCCGGCTGCTGCGGGATTAGAAGAGAGGCAAGTTTCTGGGGTCCCCAGCTTCATATCACAATTTATGGGTCCACTTGGTAGACCTTTATTGCAAACAGAGCAGTGTGAGCAGGTCCTGTCGTGGATGGCAGAAAATGCATCCAGCAATGTATCAGGCACCCAGTCTTCTACGCAGTCCACTGCTGAAACTCTGAATCCTCTGGCTGCTGCTCCTCCTTCCTCACACCCTATACTTCTGCTGCAAAAATGGTACTGGGGTCTGCATATGCTTTTGCTACATAAATGTTACTGGGGTCTGCTGATACTGCTGCTACAGAAATGTTACAGTGGTCTGCGTATACTGCTACTAGAGAAATGTTACTGGGGTCTGCCTATACTTCTACTACAGAAATGGTACTGGGGTCTGCCTATACTGCAGCTACAAAAATGTTACAGGGGTCTGCCTATACTGCTGCTACAGAAATGTTCCTGGGGTCTGTTTATACCTTTGCTACAGGAATGTTACAGCGGCCTGTCTATACTATGGGTGCACTAATTCTTCCCATCGCGGTGTTTTACCTATGTGGCACAAATAATGCAGTGACTGACTAGGCCAGAATTGCTGGCCGAGGCCAAGTTGCTTGGCGGGGCGAAACTCTCCCATGGTTGGGCACTCCGATTTCTTCCTGTGTAATACCATCTTTGTGCACTTACAGCATAGGCTAGGTCAAGGAACTCAAAGACTGCCCCTTCCAGTGTTGAGCTATCTATGTTGTGACACATGGATTTTCCGTTGCTATGTAACTCAGGGCACCTTGGGTCACAAAGGTGGAGGCTTGTAACTGAGCCTGACCCTGGGCCTGCTAACGTGCTTCCCACACAGACTATTGCGGGTCCTGGTCATGGTGTCTTGGGCTTGTAATGCCACCTCCTCCTCCTGCTTGTGGTCAGCGGATGAGCACTGGGCATCATGTATTTTCTCCTGTGTTACCACAGTTATCTGAGACACTGGTTTGGGCCAAACAAGAGGAGCGTTACTGCATTCATGAGACCTTCACAGCTGTACTAGCATCGGAGTCTGCTCTATGCCCACGATTGCTGAGCGTGTGTGCTGAGGCCTATGTACTCGGCACAGTGAAAGTCTGGCATGTTTGGGCACTATCATTTCTTCATGTTTATTACGGTCTTTGGGTTCCTTCGGCTCACCTACGCTGTGGGTGCACAAAGACTTCCCATAGCGGTGACTTACCTGTCCGGCACAAAGTCACTGACTGACTTGGATAGGGTGCATAGTGCAGATGGCTTTCCGCTTGCGGTGTCGATAGAGCTATCCGACACCTAGACAGAATGAATACTGTGTGGGCACATGGACTGCCCATTGCTATGTTGGGTCTCACAAGGTATTTGCTGGGACCGAGCCTGGCTAAGGGCCCGCTCACATCCTTTCAACACAGGCTACAGCGGGTCCTGCTCACGGTTTCTTGGCCTTGTAAGGCCACCTCCTCCTCCTGCTTGGGGTCAGGTGATCAGTAGAGATGAGCGAGCACCAAAATGCTCGGGTGCTCGTTACTCGGGACGAAATTATCGCGATGCTCGAGGGTTCGTTTCGAGTAACGAACCCCATTGAAGTCAATGGGCGACCCGAGCATTTTTGTGTTTCGCCGATGCTCGCTAAGGTTTTCATGTGTGAAAATCTGGGCAATTCAAGAAAGTGATGGGAACGACACAGCAACGGATAGGGCAGGCGAGGGGCTACATGTTGGGCTGCATCTCAAGTTCACAGGTCCCACTATTAAGCCACAATAGCGGCAAGAGTGGGCCCCCCCCCCTCCCAACAACTTTTACTTCTGAAAAGCCCTCATTAGCAATGCATACCTTAGCTAAGCACCACACTACCTCCAACAAAGCACAATCACTGCCTGCATGACACTCCGCTGCCACTTCTCCTGGGTTACATGCTGCCCAACCCCCCCCCCCGCCACAGCGCACACCAAAGTGTCCCTGCGCAGCCTTCAGCTGCCCTCATGCCACACCACCCTCATGTCTATTTATAAGTGCGTCTGCCATGAGGAGGAACCGCAGGCACACACTGCAGAGGGTTGGCACGGCTAGGCAGCGACCCTTTTTTAAAAGGGGCGGGGTGATAGCCCACAATGCTGTACAGAAGCAATGAGAAATATAATCCTGTGCCACCACCATCAGGAGCTGTACACGTGGGCATAGCAATGGGGAACCTATGTGCCACACACTATTCATTCTGTCAAGGTGTCTGCATGCCCCAGTCAGACCGGGCTTTTTAATTCATAGACACAGGCAGGTACAACTCTCTATTGTGAAGTCCCTGTGGACCGACAGCATGGGTGGCTCCCTGGAACCCACCGGTGGTACATAAAAATATCCCATTGCAGTGCCCATCACAGCTGAGGTAGTAATGTCATGTTTAATGCAGGTGGGCTTCGGCCCACACTGCATGCCCCAGTCAGACTGGGGTTCTTTACAAATGGACAGATGTAGGTTAAACTCCGTGTGCACCTACAGCATGGGTGGCTCCCTGGAACCCATCGGCGGTACATAAAAATATCCCATTGCATTGCCCAACACAGCTGAGGTAGTAATGTCGTGCTTAATACAGGTGGGCTTCGGCCCACACTGCATGCCCCAGTCAGACTGGGGTTCTTTACAAGTGGACAGATGTAGTAACAACTCCCTGTCACCCACAGCATGGGTGGGTGCCAGGAAGCCACCGGCGGTACATAAATATATCCCATTGCATTGCCCAACACAGCTGAGGTAGTAATGTCGTGCTTAATGCAGGTGGGCTTCGGCCCACACTGCATGCCCCAGTCTGACTGGGGTTCTTTAGAAGTGGAAACAGATGCATTTATAATTCCCTGTGGACCCACAGCATGGGTGGGTGCCAGGAAGCCACCGGCGGTACATAAAAATATCCCATTGCATTGCCCATCACAGCTGAGGTAATGTCGTGCTTAATACAGGTGGGCTTCGGCCCACACTGCATGCCCCAGTCAGACTGGTAATATGTACCTTAACAGTAAACTCCTTGGTGGTAATGTGGTGGTGACTGCGGACCTGGTAGCGCGGTTTTACGTAGTTGGTTTTCGGAATGTGGCCAGGATTAAGTGGGCCGTGGCGGGGGGATGGTGGTGGTGCTCTCTTGTTGTGTCGTTAAAGGTGAAATTCTTGGACTGCCACCAGACGGACCAATGCAAAGGTATTTGCCAAGTATGTTTTCATTGTTGGAGGAGGAGGGGGATGTTTTGGAGGCACTATGTGTCCTCTACACGTGTCCGTGGTTATATGCACCTTAACAGTAACAGCGTTGGTGGGAAATGGCCTCGCCGCCATCATGTCTTTGTGAAGCCTCTGTTTCCACACCCCAGTGACATACCATTAGCAGCGGTATAGGCAGAGCCCAGAATTATTAACATTTCAGCGGTACCATTAGGGACAGGCCCCACTAACATATCACTAGCAGCAGTATAGGGGGAGCGCAGTCTTAGTTCCATTTCAGTAATAGTAGCACTCAAGACAGGCCCCAGTAACATTCCCATTGCAGCAGTTTAGGGAGATAACAGTCTCTTTCACATTTCAGTAGCTGCAGTATAGACAAGGCCCCAGTTACATTTATGTAGCTAAAGTGTAGGCCAACCCCACACACCTTTCTGTACCATGAGTGAAGGCGAAGAACATAGAAATTACTATGATTACACTGTAGGTGAGGGCCCCAAAAAATTGGTGTACCAACAGTAGTAATGTACCTCAGAAAAATTGCCCATGCCCAACCAAGAGGGCAGGTGAAACCCATTAATTGTTTTGGTTAATGTGGCTTAAGTGGTAACTAGGCCTGGAGGCAGCCCAGTTTAACGAAAAATTGGTTCAAGTTAAAGTTTCAACGCTTTTAAGAGCATTGAAACGTATAAAAATTATTTAGAAAAATTATATGAGTGAGCCTTGTGGCCCTAAGAAAAATTGCCCGTTCGGCGTGATTACGTGAAGTTTCAGGAGGAGGAGCAGGAGGAGGAGGATGAATATTATACACAGATTGATGAAGCAGAAATGTCCCCGTTTTGGATGGTGAGAGAGAACGATGCTTCCATCCGCGGGTGCAGCCTACGTATTGCTTAGGTATCGCTGCTGTCCACTGGTGGAGAAGAGAAGTCTGGGGAAATCCAGGCTTTGTTCATCTTGATGAGTGTAAGCCTGTCGGCACTGTCGGTTGACAGGCGGGTACGCTTATCTGTGATGATTCCCCCAGCCGCACTAAACACCCTCTCTGACAAGACGCTAGCCGCAAGACAAGCAAGCACCTCCAGGGCATACAGCGCGAGTTCAGGCCACGTGTCCAGCTTCGACACCCAGTAGTTGTAGGTGGCAGAGGCGTCACGGAGGACGGTCGTGCGATCGGCTACGTACTCCCTCACCATCCTTTTACAGTGCTCCCGCCGACTCAGCCTTGACTGGGGAGCGGTGACACAGTCTTGCTGGGGAGCCATAAAGCTGTCCAGGGCCTTAAAGACTGTTGCACTGCCTGTGCTGTACATGCTGCTCGATCTCCGCACCTCCCCTGCTACCTGGCCCTCGGAACTGCGCCTTCTGCCACTAGCGCTGTCGGATGGGAATTTTACCATCAGCTTGTTCGCCAGGGTCCTGTGGTATAGCAACACTCTCGAACCCCTTTCCTCTTCGGGAATGAGAGTGGAAAGGTTCTCTTTATACTGTGGGTCGAGCAGTGTGTACACCCAGTAATCCGTAGTGGCCAGAATGCGTGTAACGCGAGGGTCACGAGAAAGGCATCCTAACATGAAGTCAGCCATGTGTGCCAGGGTACCTGTACGCAACACATGGTTGTCTTCACTAGGAAGATCACTTTCAGGATCCTCCTCCTCCTCCTCGTCCTCCTCCTCCTCAGGCCATACACGCTGAAAGGATGACAGGCAAGCAGCATGGGTACCATCAGCAGTGCGCCAAGCTGTCTCTTCCCCCTCCTCCTCATCCTCCTCATGCTCCTCCTCCTCCTCCTGAACGCGCTGAGATATAGACAGGAGGGTGCTCTGACTATCCAGCGACATACTGTCTTCCCCTGGCTCTGTTTCCGAGCGCAAAGCGTCTGCCTTTATGCTTTGCAGGGAACTTCTCAAGATGCATAGCAGAGGAATGGTGACGCTAATGATTGCAGCATCGCCGCTCACCACCTGGGTAGACTGCTCAAAGTTTCGAAGGACCTGGCAGATGTCTGCCAACCAGGCCCACTCTTCTGAAAATAATTGAGGAGGCTGACTCCCACTGCGCCGCCCATGTTGGAGTTGGTATTCCACTATAGCTCTACGCTGCTCATAGAGCCTGGCCAACATGTGGAGCGTAGAGTTCCACCGTGTGGGCACGTCGCACAGCAGTCGGTGCACTGGCAGATTAAACCGATGTTGCAGGGTCCGCAGGGTGGCAGCGTCCGTGTGGGACTTGCGGAAATGTGCGCAGAGTCGGCGCACCTTTCCGAGCAGGTCTGACAAGCGTGGGTAGCTTTTCAGAAAGCGCTGAACCACCAAATTAAAGACGTGGGCCAGGCATGGCACGTGCGTGAGGCTGCCGAGCTGCAGAGCCACCACCAGGTTACGGCCGTTGTCACACACGACCATGCCCGGTTGGAGGCTCAGCGGCGCAAGCCAACGGTCTGTCTGCTCTGTCAGACCCTGCAGCAGTTCGTGGGCCGTGGGCCTCTTATCTCCTAAGCTGAGTAGTTTCAGCACGGCCTGCTGATGCTTGCCCACCGCTGTGCTGCTACGCCGCGCGACACCGACTGCTGGCGACGTGCTGCTGCTGCTGACACATCTTGATTGCGAGACAGAGGTTGCGTTGGAGGAGGAGGAGGAGGGTGCTTTAGTGGAGGAAGCATACACCGCCGCAGATACCACCACCGAGCTGGGGCCCGCAATTCTGGGGGTGGGTAGGACGTGAGCGGTCCCAGGCTCTGACTCTGTCCCAGCCTCTACTAAATTCACCCAATGTGCCGTCAGGGAGATGTAGTGGCCCTGCCCGCCTGTGCTTGTCCACGTGTCCGTTGTTAAGTGGACCTTGGCAGTAACCGCGTTGGTGAGGGCGCGTACAATGTTGCGGGAGACGTGGTCATGCAGGGCTGGGACGACACATCGGGAAAAGTAGTGGCGACTGGGAACTGAGTAGCGTGGGGCCGCCGCCGCCGCCATCATACTTTTGAAGGACTCCGTTTCCACAACCCTATACGGCAGCATCTCAAGGCTGATAAATTTGGCTATGTGGACGGTTAACGCTTGAGCGTGCGGGTGCGTGGCGGCGTACTTGCGCTTGCGCTCAAACACTTGCGCTAGCGATGGCTGGACGGTGCGGTGCGAGACATTGCTGGATTGGGCCGAGGACAGCGGAGGTGAGGGTGTGGGTGCAGGCCAGGAGACGGTACTGCCTGTGTCCTCAGAGGGGCGTTGGATCTCAGTGGCAGGTTGGGGCACAGGGGGAGAGGCAGCGGTGCAAACCGGAGGCGGTGAACGGCCTTCGTCCCACCTTGTGGGGTGCTTGGCCATCATATGTCTGCGCATGCTGGTGGTGGTGAGGCTGTTGGTGGTGGCTCCCCGGCTGATCTTGGTGCGACAAAGGTTCACACCACTGTTTGTCGGTCGTCAGGCGTCTCTGTGAAAAACTGCCAGACCTTAGAGCACCTTGGCCTCTGCCGGGTGGCATGGCGCGAGGGTGCGCTTTGGGAAACAGTTGGTGGATTATTCGGTCTGGCCCTGCCTCTACCCCTGGCCACCGCACTGCCTCTTGCAACCTGCCCTGCTGCTGCCCTTGCCTCCCCCTTTGAAGACCTGTCCTGAGTAGGCGTTGCAAACCAGGTGGGGTCAGTCACCTCATCGTCCTGCTGCTCTTCCTCAGAATCCTCTGTGCGCTCCTCCCTCGGACTTACTGCCCTTACTACTACCTCACCGATAGACAACTGTATCTCATCGTCATCGTCCTCCTCACCCACTGAAAGGTCTTGAGACAGTTGCCGGAAGTCCCCAGCCTCATCCCCCGGACCCCGGGAACTTTCCAATGGTTGGGCATCAGTCACGATAAACTCCTCTGGTGGGAGAGGAACCACTGCTGCCCAATCTGAGCAGGGGCCCTAGAACAGTTCCTGGGAGTCTTCCCGCTCCTGAGCATGTGTCATTGTAGTGGAGTGAGGAGGCTGGGAGGAAGGAGGAGCAGCAGACAGAGGATTCGGATTTGCAGCAGTGGACGGCGCAGAACTGTGGCTGGACAATAGGTTGCTCGAAGCACTTTCTGCCATCCACGACAGGACCTGCTCACACTGCTCATTTTCTAATAAAGGTCTCCCGCGTGGACCCATTAATTGTGCGATGAATGTGGGGATGCCAGAAATGTGCCTCTCTCCTAATCGCGCAGCAGTCGGCTGCGAGACACCTGGATCAAGAGTTCGGCCTGTGCCCACACCCTCACTTGGCCCTCCGCGTCCTCGGCCACGTCCACGTCCTCTAGGCCTACCCCTACCCCTCAGCATGCTGTATTACCAGTGATTTGATTTCCCAGGCAGGAAATAAATTGGCGCAAGCCTGCTGTTAAACTTAGCTGGCTGCATATGATTTTTGTTTACGTTCTCCACCCAGCACACACGTACCCAGAACGCTCAGGACTGTCAGGGGCAGGCCAAATAGAATAGTAGTTGCCCTTTTTTTTTAAAGGAAAGGCCCACTGCGTATATTCAATCAATAATAAATGTGTTGTGGTGGCCCTGCAAATGTGTCACAGAACTGCAGTGTTGCAGAGTTATCAACTACAGCAGAGCGGTGATTTCCCAGGCAGGAAATAAATTGGCGCAAGCCTGCAGGCCAAATAGAAATTTTTCCCTTTTTTTTCAAGGAAAGGCCCACTGCGTATATTCAATCAATAAAATATGTCTTCTGGCCCTGCAAATGTGTCACAGAACTGCAGTGTTGCAGAGTTATTAACTACAGCAGAGCGGTGATTTCCCAGGCAGGAAATAAATTGGCGCAAGCCTGCAGGCCAAATAGAAATTTTTCCCTTTTTTTTTAAAGGAAAGGCCCACTGCGTATATTCAATCAATAAAATATGTCTTCTGGCCCTGCAAATGTGTCACAGAACTGCAGTGTTGCAGAGTTATTAACTACAGCAGAGCTGTGATTTCCCAGGCAGGAAATAAATTGGCGCAAGCCTGCAGGCCAAATAGAAATTTTTCCCTTTTTTTTCAAGGAAAGGCCTACTGCGTATATTCAATCAATAAAATATGTCTTCTGGCCCTGCAAATGTGTCACAGAACTGCAGTGTTGCAGAGTTATTAACTACAGCAGAGCGGTGATTTCCCAGGCAGGAAATAAATTGGCGCAAGCCTGCAGGCCAAATAGAAATTTTTCCCTTTTTTTTCAAGGAAAGGCCCACTGCGTATATTCAATCAATAAAATATGTTTTCTGGCCCTGCAAATGTGTCACAGAACTGCAGTGTTGCAGAGTTATTAACTACAGCAGAGCGGTGATTTCCCAGGCAGGAAATAAATTGGCGCAAGCCTGCAGGCCAAATAGAAATTTTTCCCTTTTTTTTCAAGGAAAGGCCCACTGCTTATATTCAATCAATAAAATATGTCTTCTGGCCCTGCAAATGTGTCACAGAACTGCAGTGTTGCAGAGTTATTAACTACAGCAGAGTGGTGATTTCCCAGGCAGGAAATGAATTGGCGCAAGCCTGCAGGCCAAATAGAATGTTTTCCCTTTTTTTTCAAGGAAAGGCCCACTGCGTATATTTAATCAATAATAAATGTGTTGTGGCCCTGCACTGTGTCACAGAACTGCAGTGTTGCAGAGTTATTAACTACAGCAGAGCGGTGATTTCCCAGGCAGGAAATAAATTGGCGCAAGCCTGCAGGCCAAATAGAAATTTTTCCCTTTTTTTTCAAGGAAAGGCCCACTGCGTATATTCAATCAATAAAATATGTCTTCTGGCCCTGCAAATGTGTCACAGAACTGCAGTGTTGCAGAGTTATTAACTACAGCAGAGCGGTGATTTCCCAGGCAGGAAATAAATTGGCGCAAGCCTGCTGTTAAACTTAGCTGGCTGCGTATGATTTTTGTTTACGTTCTCCACCCAGCACACACGTACCCAGAACGCTCAGGACTGTCAGAGGCAGGCCAAATAGAATAGTAGTTGCCCTTTTTTTTTCAAGGAAAGGCCCACTGCGTATATTCAATCAATAAAATATGTCTTCTGGCCCTGCCTACACAATTCTGTCCCTGTAGTTTTACTGCAGGGCGCAATGCTCTGCACGGCCGATTTGGAAAAAAAAAAAAAAGTGCAACACTGCTAACTGCAGCCTCCACACTACTGCACACTGTTAGAGGTGGCCCTAAGAAGGACCGTTGGGGTTCTTGAAGCCTACACTAACTCCTAACACTCTCCCTGCCTAACCACCACTTCTGTCCCGGTAGTATTACTGCAGGGCGCAATGCTCTGCACGGCCGATTTGGAAAAAAAAAAAAAAATGTGCAACACTGCTAACAGCAGCCTCCACACTACTGCACACTGTTAGATGTGGCCCTAAGAAGGACCGTTGGGGTTCTTGAAGCCTACACTAACTCCTAACGCTCTCCCTACAGCAGCTCCGGCACCAGCAGCACTGTCCCTCAGCTATCTCACAAGGCATCTGAGGCGAGCTGCGGGAGGGGCCGACTTTTATACTCGGGTGACATCTGATCTCGCCAGCCACTCACAGCAGGGGGGTGGTATAGGGCTTGAACATCACAGGGGGAAGTTGTAATGCCTTCTCTGTCTTTCAATTGGCCAGAAAAGCGCGCTAACGTCTCAGAGAGGAAACTGAAAGTAACCCGAACATCGCGTGGTACTCGTTACGAGTAACGAGCATCCCGAACACGCTAATATTCGCCCGAGCATTAAGCTCGGACGAGTACGTTCGCTCATCTCTAGTGATCAGCAATGTGCAAAGTGCAACATCTGTATGGAATTTTTCAAAGTCCATGTAAATATTGGCCACTGACAAGATTTGAACCTAGGACCTACAGTAGCAAACACTGAGCTACATTAATTTATAACATCCCACCACACCTCCACTTACTTTTATTTCCCTTGACTCGGAATTGGGTCTTCTTAATTATTTTGGGAAAATTGGGCCACAAATGTTTTTCCTACCACAGAATAATATTGTCATGTGCTAATTATCACTCCTAATCTGACTATTCCAATAATCGCTCATCACTGCCCACAATGCATAATACAAAATACAGCCCAAATAAATCATGGCAAATCTTAGTTGTCTAGGGTAAGATAATACAGTAGTTGGAGGGAGATGGGCAAGTATTCCCCATGCATAATTACCCAGCTCTTGCTTATTTTTTAAATTTTTCTTTTATTCTATACAAAGCAGTTACAGTGGTAGCATTTATCCCCAGATCCTGCTGTTACGTTCGTGTGGGCAAACAAGCACCCGGCCCACATGAACGTGACCCGGACGCACGAGTTTTGGGACAACTAGCCCTGTGCTGCAGGGAAGATAGCGAGGCCCTACCTACCAAGCAGGGTGATCGCCTATATAAAGGCGGCCCCGTGCTGGAACCTCGGCCCTGCTCTCCCTGAGAGGGTGAAACACGCAACCAGGCAAAACAGACACATTAAACGCACAAACTCACTTACCACACAACCTCGCACACTCAGGGTGACTACCCACTAGTGTTTGCGAATTTGCTGCGTTTTTTTTTCCAGGTGTCTATGGGGCTTTCTAATGTTAAAAACGCATTGCAGCAAAATCGCAGTTTACCGCAAAATCGTGATTTTGCGCGATGCGATTTTAACAAGTCACATAGACCCCTGGAAAAAAAATGCAATAAATTTCCCAGTGAAAAAGTATTTTATACTACACCCCAATGAAAGGAAGGACACCAGAATTGAGCCCCGAAAATGCCCCCCTCCCTCTCTTGAGAATTGCAGGGAAAATTGTATGGGAATTGATGCACCCACTGCTGAACCCCTTGTCCAGTACCAGTGAGCAGTATAGAGACCCCCAAGCCAGACTGAGTCCTTGGCTACAATAGGTACATGGAAAGAGTTGACCTGCCTGATAAAATACTAATTCCTGTGGAACATCTAAAGGGTTAATAAACTTTCTAAATGCTGTTTTGAATTCTTTGAGGGGTGCAGTTTTTAAAATGTGGTGACTCATGGAGGTTTCTGATATAGCGCTGTTGTATAACGGCAGAAAAAGAGTAAGCCCCCTAGGAAAACCAGGATACAAATTGGATTGGAAAGGGTTAAAGCCTAGTAAGGTCCAACTATCTTCTTTTTGTGCATTTTGCGCAGTGTTTCACCCTTACCTATGCGTATTTGTACACCTCCCATAGACTTCTACAGAGCCATTGCTGCGCAAAATGCAGGAAGATAGAGAAAGTCCTATTTTTTTGCACACACAGGAAATGAGAACGAATCCATTAAAATCAATGGGTTTTATTCTCTGTGTTTAGCGTGCACAGAGTTTGTGTGCGCAGGCACGGCTGTGTGAAGAACCCCTAAGGGCTTCTTCACCCTGCATATGCGCAACTACGCTCGCCACTACAGAGCGTGGCTGTGCATGAATCAGGTAAAAATCTTTTTTATTTAACTCACAAACTCGGCACTATTTCGTGTGAGTTTGAAAAAAAAGTGGGAAGGTGGGTCCTGCCCTATCTCTCTCACATGCAGTATCTTTACTTGGGTGTAGCAATAACGCCCGAGAAGAGCGCTAGTGAAAACGAATCCATTGAAATAAATGGTTTTGTTTCATCCGGTTACGCTGCCACATAACGGGACTAAATCACGCCCATCTGTTAAAGCCCTAAATGTGAAAAAATACTGCTAAACTTCTCTACTTTGTAGAGTCCTAAAAGGATAAAATAACACTTAGGCCTCATGTCCATGGGGAAAATCAGGCCCGTCGCGGATTCTCCATGCAGAATCCCGCAGAGGGTCCCTCCTTTCCCGTGGACATGAGGCCTTAAAAGAAGATTTGCTTACCTGTCCGGACGCTGTGGATCTTTCCTCCGTCGCGGCCGCATCTTCTTTCTTCGGTCTGGCGGATGTACTCGGCACACC
Organism: Eleutherodactylus coqui; assembly: GCF_035609145.1. Lineage (NCBI taxonomy): Eukaryota > Metazoa > Chordata > Amphibia > Anura > Eleutherodactylidae > Eleutherodactylus > Eleutherodactylus coqui. The sequence goes on along the minus strand of NC_089843.1, from coordinate 144,206,877 downwards.
AGCAGCATGCCGTGCGCTTGCGCCGTGCACTCTATTTTTTTTTTAACTCCTGCTCTCCCATGCTCCCGCGCCGGAGAGCAGAAATTCAGCTGTGGGTGTGCCGCGGATCCAGACGGCTTCCATAGGCTTCAGTAGTAGCCTGCGGGAGACCCGCACTAAAATGGAGCATGCTGCGGGTGATTTCCCGCACACGCAATCCGCGTCTCAAGGGAAAATGGCATCCACAGGTATTTAACTACCTGCAGGTGTCCAATGCATCCCTATGGGGCGCGGATCACGCGTGCGGGTGACCCGCTGCGAATGTGTCCCCGTTGACATGTGGCCTTAACCCCTTAGTGACGAAGCCTGTTTGCGCCTTAATGACCAAGCCAAATTCTGGAAATCTGACATGTGTCACTTTAACATAGAATAGCTTTGTAAAGGTTTTGCATATCCAAGTGATTCTGACATTGTTTTTTCACCACATATTGTACTTTATTGAGGCGCTAAAAAAAAGTCCGATAGAATTTGTGTATAGTTATTAAAAGCACCAAAATTGGGAACATTTTTTAAAAATCGTCATTTTTTCACACTTTCAATTGTAATATATCAAATATGTGCAAACATACTGTAGACGTTTTTGATAGGATATTTATGTCCAGCTGTTTACTTTATTTTGGATTCACATTTAAAGAGCCCCTGTTTGTCCTGTGTTCAGAAACATACTCATTGTGGCCCTAATATCATGTCCATACACACAATAGGGCCCAAACCGAAAGGATCAGCCGGGGGCTTTCAGAACAGAGATTTCGCTTGAAGGTGTTTTAGGCCTCATAGCACACTTGTAGATTTGTAGAATTGATTCCCTAAAAATAATCCCCCCATCTCCATTTTTTAGCCGTTTCCTGAATCTTAGATAAAAGTAATAATGTAAACTGCGTGGTATGTCCGAAGACAGGCTTAATTACGGAGGCTGGTTGGGAGGGGCACATGGGCAATAAAACCGGGTATCCCTCCTGCCCCCATGCTTTTTTGGGGGGTATTTCTTGACCCCAGCGGCAGGGATGGGGTGTAAAAAGTGGCTCACTGTGAGTCCTCGTAATCTTGCTAAGGTGCGGTGGTCTCATAAAAGGCGCATTACGTATTCTAGGTAATGGTCTGAATAGCGCCGAACTCACACTGTCGTATGTGGTATCTGCTTGCGGAGGCCGACAGCGGATCCCAGCTGTGAGCCCGACCATGGCGTTGGTTACGGACGCGTAATGTACTGCGCATAACTGCATACTCACACAGCTGGTCATGGACAGTACACCTTTATTTGTTTATATTTCCTGCGCCGATGCTTAGCGATGATGCGGGTACCCGCAGCCCGTATATGATGTAGTTGCGTAAAGGCAGCCGGTATATCCACGACCATGAAGCACGATGGGCTCTATGTCGTGGATATCCACGGTAAACTAGAACATGCTGCGTTCTGTTTTCTGCGAGTGATTACATAATTCTGACCCGCTAATTTGAGCGGAACTGTGTAATCCAATGCATTTGATTGATCTGCGTATTACCGCTGATCAAATGCATGTGGAATCCGCTATTTCTATCCAGTCATGTGAGTCCGGCCTAATGGTGGATTGCTACTTTTTTATCAAGTGACCGGGGACTGCTGAATGAGGCCACCAGTCACTGCTCCAGGCACTCGGAGACCGTTGGTTGCCGGGAGCAAGGAGATTTGAAATCTCCTGGGCTTCCTGTCTCCTGCGAATCTGTCCAGCATTTTGCCGGTGGGCGCATGCGCAGATGCTGGGAAGGTCCATGGAGGATGATCGCATCGGGATTCAAATGCGGAGGCCTCCAGGAAAATGTTTCCTCTCACCGATTGCATCTGTAAGGAAAGATGAAACTTCATCTTTTAAAAAAACTTTTATATGATCGCCATTTGATAACGGTGATTACGTGACCAGTAACTGCATATCGCGGCTCTCCGTGACATTTCCGGGCTCTCGGCTATCTTTGGTAGCCAGGAGAAGGGAGGTTTTAAATTTCCCGGGCAATCCTTGACTTTTGCGCATGCATTCGCCATTATGCTGACGGGCGCATGCGCTGAAGCCGGGGTAAGGTCCATGGATAAAGATCCCATCAGGAGACAAATCTGCGTACCTTGGGTATGTAATTTCATCTCCCCTCACGGATCGATCCGTTAAAGGAGATGAAACTTTAACTTTAAAAAAAAATTTTTTTTACACTTTTTAACTTTCCGTGATCACTGTTATACGAAGGATAACGATGATCATGTGACCAGGAACCACATACTGCAGTCCCCGGTGACATCTCCCTACACTTGGCTATCTTTGACAGCCGGGTGCAGGGAGATTTTGAATTTGCTGAGCTCTCCAGCCTTCTGCGCATGCACGCCACATTGGCACATGTGCAGAAGCCCGCGGTAGGCTCCCGATCGCCGGGGGACATCATGGAAGAGGGGGGTGAGTATTTTCCTCTTCCCTCATGGATCCGATCCATGAGGGGAGGAGGTGAAACTTTAACTTTTTAAAAAAAAATGTTCACTTTTCCATGATCACTGCAGTCCCCGGTGACATCTCCTGCCTCCTGGCTACCTTCAGGAGCCAGGAGTCAGGAGATTTAAAATTTGCCGTGGCTCCTGGCCTTCTGCGCATGTGGCTGACGTAATGACGCCTGGCGTTCATATGCAGTAGACATCTCAGAACCTGTACCGCTAGTCCTTAGAAGATTTGAATCTAGATCTACAGCCAACAGGGGTGCTGGTGACCAATGGGGACTATGACTGGGAGCAGTTTGCAAGCAACCAGATCCCTCTGCTGGTAATCTTCACCAAACTAGATCAGATCCCAGAGGCAAAATGGAACCGCACTGAGATTTTTGGCTGAGGACTTCAACACAGAGGAGATGAATCTGGATTAAAAAAGCCCCCACTGGATGCCCGGCTTCATCATTATGTCATATGTGATGGATCTTGAGTCCCAAACAGCCTCACCCGAACCAAAGATTGTGAAACAAATATACAAGACGCTTTCATTTGGTGTTTAATTGACAACATTTTATTTGAAATAACATTATTCAGAGTCTCAAATGTAAGATCAGACCAATTGCTATAAGTAGACACTGAAAATGGCGCACCTCCGACTCACGAAGAGTCATCGTCCAGCACTCAGGAGAGGAAAAACCCCCTGTGGAGGAAACCTCTGGGGAGCCATGGCTGGAGGACGGCCCTCCCTCCGGGCTTAGGGGGTTAATGCCAATATATAACAGCATCTTTTATCAGAATTGATACATTTTATCATACTTACAGTAATACATCCTATAACAGAACATTACATATGACAGTTATTAACAAACAAGGCGAGGGCAAAGCAGAGGCCCCGTGTGATGCCTAATGGAGATATCCAAATGTGACCTCTCCAGGCAGCGGATACTGGATATGACGGAGATCTGGCTGCAGCATCTGTCACCCCATGGATCGCTAGGGATAATAGACATGATCTGGCTGGCTGCGCAGTTATGGCTGATCGGGCTGGCTAGGTAAATATGGCTGATCTGGCTGGCTAGGCGGGCGTCCCCTCCTCCCTTTACAGATGGTGAAGCTCCAGGTCTCCAGACACACCAAGCACCACGCTGCATCTGGCCGTATCCCCTTCCGTCATGGAGTTTTATTGTGTAGGCAGTTTATGACATAGGCCTAGCTGTGGATGACATCAGCACAGTTGCCATGGTGACTGCTGGTGTTTATCACCAAGGCCTCATCCACTTCAAGTCACCCATAATTAACTGTTTAATGACTGGTACGGTGCTTTTCTACAGAAGCCTATTAACTCATCACAGAGCCGGCCTTTTATTATTATGGCATTTAAAAAAAATGGCGGGATGGAAGTTAATGGGGGTATCTACAGGTCTGAGGTGTAATATTCACATTAACACCCTCACATACCAGCTACTCTATTTTTTCGGAGTGTGTCTAGCATAGAGGGTGATTATATCATTATTTTTTCTTCATACCGTCTACAATGTCCTACATACAATGACACCCCTGTGTTTCTTACTGTAATTACTTATGCTTTCTGTAATACATATGCTTCCTTCACTCATGTGATACAATGTAAATGTATTCTTTCTTGGGGATTATCAAAATGGGGTAATTAAATTGATGTGGTGTAAAAAAATAAAAGATAAATAAAATGATTGCAATGTAAAGTATGTATGGTAAATGTTAACCCCTTACTGACAAAGCTTTTTAGTTTTTTTTCTATTTTCGTTTTTTCCTTTCACCCCTTTTAATAAAATCGTAACTCCTTTATTTATCCATTGACGTCGCTGTATGAGGGCTTGTTTTTTGCGGGACGAGTTGTATTTTTTTATGTTTTTTCCGTATAATGTACTGGAAAAACTTTAAAAAAATTCTAAGTGGAGAGAAATGGAAAAAAATTAAATTCCGCTATCTTTTGGTACGTCTTGTTTCTACGGCGCACAAACTGCAACAATAATAACATGATAACTTTATTCTCTGGGGCAGTACGATTACTATGATACCAAACTTGTATAGTTCTTGTTTTTGCTGTACTACTTGCATTTTTTTCAAAAATATTTAATTTTTTAGCATTTTTTTCTGCCGCCGTCTTCTGCGCGCAATAGCTCTTTTATTTTTCTGTTGACATAGTTGTGTGATGGCTCCTTTTTTTGCGGGACGTCCTGTAGTTTGTGTTGGTACCATTTTGGAATACATACGACTTTTTGATCCCTTTTTATTGCATTTTTTCTTGGAGACGGGATGACCAAAAAGCACATTTCTGGTGTTCTTTTTTTTTTTTCTCACGAGTTCACCGTGTGGGGAAAATAATGAGTTACTTTGATAGATCTGACTTTTATGGATCATACCAAATTATACAATGATACCAAATATGTGTTTTTGTTTCATTACTTAGACTCCTTTATTATAAATACAGTCACACCTCTACTTTTGTCGTCTTTGTCTTTCACAGATTTCCACTTTTGCCAATTCTTCATTGCAGAATCTTGCCTCTTCTTTCATCGCTTGCTTCTTGATTCGCCGCCGTCCCACGTGACCTCACTGCTAACGTCACAGCCATTCATGGATTGCTCCAATCACAGCCATTCATGGATGAATGGCTATGATTGAAGCATCCAGCTCAGCCAATCAGAGCAATCTCTTGCTGGAGGCAGGGAATTTCAATTCCCTGTCACTAGCAAGATGCTCTGATGGCTTGACAAGTGCCCAGCAGCCTGCATGGAGCTTCGGAGAGCATCCCCCGGGACACCGACTACAGCTGCTGGGGGAGTATATTGATTTTTTCTTTTCTGTCAGGCATTGTAGCTAGGGCGTTTAGCGCTGCCAAAAACGCAGTACCAAGTCGTGTCTCGTTTTCAGCAGTGCTGAAACCACTGCCCATTTATTTTAATTGGTGACGCAGGGCCGAAAATGCTTGTGTGAACCGCCCCATTGATATGAATGGGAGCGTTGTACAGCATTTAGCGCTGAAAAAGCAGCACTAAATGCTTTAGAAAAATGTGGCTCGGAATGTTTGGTTTTGGAATGTCTAGAACGAATTAATTAGATTTACATTGATAGGCATTCTGCCATGACAGCTCTGGGGCCTTTCAGAAGGCCCAGGGCTGCCATGACACCCGCACGACTGCCTGCCATGTCATCGTGGAGGGCCGTACTGGATAATGTTCCAGGGATTTAAATGCTGCCGTCAGAATTGATTAACTGCTCTGATGAGCCACGCATTTTATTACACCTCTTGCCACTAGGTGTTGGCTGTAAGAAACAGCCCGTGCCCACGATGTATGGTGGGAGAGCATTCTTAATAAATAGACTGCCGATACAGGCCATAGGATTGCAGTTGACATGATTATCTGTCCTCAGCGTTATTTGTGCTGTTACATAGGACTGCAAGTGACATCTGCTGTACTACAGTACATCATCTGTCCTCAGAGTTATCACTATGTTCTATGTGCTGTTACATAGGACTGCAGGTGACATCATTTTCTGTCCTCAGCGTTATCACTGTGTGTTCTCCGTCATGTTACATAGGACTGCAAGTGACATCATTATTAGAGATGAGCGAACGTACTCGTCCGAGCTTGTTGCTCGTTCGAGTATTAGGGTACTCAAGATGCTTGTTACTCGAGCAATTCCATTTCCTTCACTGAAAATTTTGCGCCATTTTCTGGCCAATAGAAACGCAGGGAAGGCATTACAACTTCTTCCTGTGACGTTCCAGCCCTATCCCACCCCCTGCAGTGAGTGGCTGGCGAGATCAAGTGACCCCCGAGTATTTAAAGTGGGGCCGCCCGCGGCTCGCCACAGTCACACACTGGAAGAGATCAGGGACAGTGCTGGTGCTGCTATAGGGAAAGTGTTAGTGTAGGATCCTGTCTTCAAGAACCCCAACGGTCCTTCTTAGGGCCACATCTGACCGTCTGCATTACTGTTGTGGCTGCTGGGAGCAGTTTTGCAAATTTTTTTTTTGGTATATCGGGCGTGCAGCCCCATTACAGCTATAGCGTTCTCAGGCTGCAGTCTGTACTACATAGTATAGGGACAGCGTTGCTGAGATAGGGAGAGTGGTAGTGTAGGATCCTGTGTACAAGAACCCCAACGGTCCTTCTTAGGGCTACCTGTGACCGTGTGCATTTTACAGGTTTTCTGATGGGAGTTGTAGTCCATCACTATTGCACAGCTAGGCCTGTTTGCAGCCTTCCGTATAATTTTTTTCTGGCTGCAGTTAGCGTTACATAACCGCTGTCAGCCTCCAACTGTACGCCAATAATTCCAACATTTTTTACACCGCTCTGTGTCGGCCATCAACTTCACGCACAGCGTACGGCGACAGCCCCTGATAGAGGGAAAGTCATATACATGCTATATAGCCTGTATTCTTTTTCAAAACATTTTTAAAATAAAAGCTCCTTCTTATGGCTACCGCTGACTGTTTAAATTTTACTGGGTGTCTGGTGGAAGTTTTAGTCCATCACTATTGCACTTAGGCCTGTTTGCGGCCTTCCTGACTATTTTTTTTCTGCCTGGAGTTTGCCTTACTATACTGCTCTCAGCGACAAAGACTACGCACATAATTCCAAGATTATTTACACCGACCTGTGTCTGCAGTGAATTAGAGACGCACAGCATATGGCCACAGCAACTGATAAAGTGAAAGTGATATACACACTATATAGCCTGTATTCTTTGACCAAAAAAAACAAAAAGCTCCTTCTTATGGCTACCGCTGACCGTTTAAATTTTACTGGGTGTCTGGTGGGAGTTTTAGTCCATCACTATTGCACTTAGGCCTGTTTGCGGCCTTCCTGACTATTTTTTTCTGCCTGGAGTTTGCCTTACTAGACTGCTTTCAGCGACAAAGTCTACGCACATAATTCCAAGATTATTTACACCGCCCTGTGTCTGCAGTGAATTTGACGCTCAGCGTACAGCCAACATAGGTACTTATAGAGGGAAAGTGATATACACAGTATATAGCCTGTCTTCTTTTTCAAAAAAACCCCCAAAAAGCTCCTTCGTTGGGCTACCTCTGACCGTCTGCATTTTACTGGGTGCCTGGTGGGAGTTTTGGTGCATCACTATTGCATTGCTAGGCCTGTTTGTGGCCTTCCTTCCATTTTTTTCTGCTTGGAGTTAGCATTACGATTCCACTCTCTGCGTGAAAGTGTACGCATATAATTCCATAATTATTTACAGCGGTCTCTGTCTGCTCTATTCGTAATCCACCATGCTGAGGGTTAGGGGTAGGGGTCGAGGATGTGGACGCGGGCGAGGATGCGGAGTTCCAATTGAGGGTGTCAGCACAGGCTGAGTTCCTGGTCCAGGTGTATCCGAGCCGGCTGCTGCGGGATTAGAAGAGAGGCAAGTTTCTGTTGTCCCCAGCTTCATATCACAATTTATGGGTCCACTTGGTAGACCTTTATTGCAAACAAAGCAGTGTGAGCAGGTCCTGTCGTCGATGGCAGAAAATGCATCCAGCAATGTATCGGGCACCCAGTCTTCTACACAGTCCACTGCTGAAACTTTGAATCCTCTGGCTGCTGCTCCTCCTTCATCACACCCTATACTGCTGCTGCAAAAATGGTACCGGGGTCTGCATATGCTTCTGCTACATAAATGGTACTGGGGTCTGCTGATACTGCTGCTACAGAAATGTTACAGTGGTCTGCGTATACTGCTGCTAGAGAAATGTTACTGGGGTCTGCCTATACTTCCACTACAGAAATGGTACTGGGGTCTGCCTATACTGCAGCTACTAAAATGTTACAGGGGTCTGCCTATACTGCTGCTACAGAAATGTTCCTGGGGTCTGTTTATACCTTTGCTACAGGAATGTTACAGCGGTCTGTCTATACTATGGGTGCACTAATTCTTCCCATCGCGGTGTTTTACCTATGTGGCACAAATAATGCAGTGACTGACTAGGCCAGAATTGCTGGCCCAAGCCAAGTTTCTTGGTGGGGCGAAACTCTCCCATGGTTGGGCACTCCGATTTCTTCCTGTGTAATACCATCTTTGTGCACTTACAGCATAGGCTAGGCCAAGGAACTCAAAGACTGCCCCTTCCAGTGCTGAGCTATCTATGTTGCGACACATGGATTTTCTGTTGCTATGTAACTCAGGGCACCTTGGGTCACAAAGGTGGAGGCTTGGAACCGAGCCTGACCCTGGGCCCGCTGATGTGCTTCCCACACAGATTATTACGGGTCCTGGTCATGGTGTCTTGGGCTTGTAATGCCACCTCCTCCTCCTGCTTGGGGTCAGGGGATCAGCATTGAGCATCATGTATTTTCTCCCGTGTTACCACAGTTATCTGAGACACTGGTTTGGGCCAAAGAAGAGGAGCGTTACCTCATTGATGAGACCTTCACAGCTGTACTAGCATCGGAGTCTGCTCTATGCCCAGGATTGCTGAGGGTGTGCGCTGAGGCCTATGTACTCAGCACACTGAAAGTCTGGCATGTTTGGGCACTATCATTTCTTCATGTTTATTACTGTCTTTGGGTTCCTTCGGCTCGCCTACGCTGTGGGTGCACAAAGACTTCCCATAGCGGTGATTTACCTGTCCGGCACAAAGTCACTGACTGACTTATAAGGCCACCTCCTCCTCCTGCTTGGGGTCAGGTGATCAGCAATGCGCAAAGTGCAACATCTGTATGGAATTTTTCAAAGTCCATGTAAATATTGACCCTGACAAGATTTGAACCTAGGACCTACAGTAGCAAACACTGAGCTACATTAATTTAAAACATCCCACCACACCTCCACTTACTTTTATTTCCATTGACTCGGAATTGGGTCTTCTTAATTATTTTTGGAAAATTGGGCCACAAATGTTTTCCTACCACAGAATAATATTGTCATGTGCTAATTATCACTCCTAATCTGACTATTCCAATAATCGCTCATCACTGCCCACAATGCATAATACAAAATACAGCCCGAATAAATCAAGGCAAATCTTAGTTGTCTGGGGTAAGATAATACAGTAGTTGGAAGGAGATAGGCAAGTATTCCCCATGCATAATTACCCAGCTCTTGCTTATTTTTTAAATTTTTCTTTTATTCTATACAAAGCAGTTACAGTGGTAGCATTTATCCCCAGATCCTGCTGTTACGTTCGTGTGGGCAAACAAGCACCCGGCCCACACGAACGTGACCCGGACGCACGAGTTTTGGGACAACTAGCCCTGTGCTGCAGGGAAGATAGCGAGGCCCTACCTATCAAGCAGGGTGATGGCCTATATAAAGGCGGCCCCGCGCTGGAACCTCGGCCCTGCTCTCCCTGAAAGTGAGATACACGCAACCAGGCAAAACAGACACATTAAACGCACAAACTCACTTATCACACAACCTCGCACACTCAGGGTGACTACTAGAGATGAGCGAGCACCAAAATGCTCGGGCGCTCGTTACTCGGGACGAAATTATCGCGATGCTCGAGGGTTCGTGTCGAGTAACGAACCCCATTGAAGTCAATGGGCGACCCGAGCATTTTTGTATATCGCCGATGCTCGCTAAGGTTTTCATTTGTGAAAATCGGGGCAATTCAAGAAAGTGATGGGAACGACACAGCAACGGATAGGGCAGGCGAGGGGCTACATGTTGGGCTGCATCTCAAGTTCCCAGATCCCACTATTAAGCCACAATAGCGGCAAGAGTGGGCCCCCCCCCTCCCAACAATTTTTACTTCTGAAAAGCCCTCATTAGCAATGCATACCTTAGCTAAGAACCCCACTACCTCCAACAAAGCACAATCACTGCCTGCATGACACTCCGCTGCCACTTCTCCTGGGTTACATGCTGCCCCCCCCCCCGCACGACCCAGTGTCCACAGCGCACACAAAACTGTCCCTGCGCAGCCTTCAGCTGCCCTCATGCCACACCACCCTCATGTCTATTTATAAGTGCGTCTGCCATGAGGAGGAACCGCAGGCACACACTGCAGAGGGTTGGCACGGCTAGGCAGCGAACCTCTTTAAAAGGGGCGGGGCGATAGCCCACAATGCTCTACAGAAGCAATGAGAAATCCAATCCTGTGCCACCTCCATCTGGAGCTGCACACGTGGGCATAGCAATGGGGAACCTATGTGCCACACACTATTCATTCTGTCAAGGTGTCTGCATGCCCCAGTCAGACCGCAGTTTTTTATAAATAGACACAGGCAGGTACAACTCCGCAATGGGAATTCCGTGTGCACCCACAGCATGGGTGGCTCCCTGGAACCCACCGGCTGTACATTAATGTATCCCATTGCATTGCCCATCACAGCTGAGGTAACGTCGTGCTTAATGCAGGTGGGCTTCGGCCCACACTGCATGCCCCAGTCAGACTGGGGTTCTTTAGAAGTGGACACATGCAGTTACAACTCCGTGTGGACCCACGGCATGGGTGGCTCCCTGGAACCCACCGGCGGTACATAAATATATCCCATTGCAGTGCCCAACACAGCTGATGTTACATCAGCTGTAATGCAGGTGGGCAAAAAATTAATTGGATTACACTGTAAACGAGGGCCCCCAAAAATTGGTGTACCAACAGTACTAATGTACCTGAGAAAAATTGCCCATGCCCAACCAAGAGGGCAGGTGAAACCCATTATTCGCTTTGGTTAATGTGGCTTAATTGGTAACTAGGCCTGAAGGAAGCCAAGTTAAAATAAAAATTGGTTGAGGTGAAAGTTTCAACGCTTTAATGAGCATTGAAACGTATAAAAATTGTTTCGAAAAATTATATGACTGAGTCTTGTGGGCCTAAGTAAAATTGCCCGTTCGGCGTGATTATGTGAGGTTTCAGGAGGAGGAGCAGGAGGAGGAGGAGGAATGTTATACACAGATTGATGAAGCAAAAAGGTCCCCATTTTTGATGGTGATAGAGAACGATGCTTCCATCCGCGGGTGCAGCCTACGTATTGCTTAGGTATCCCTGCTGTCCGCTGGTGAACAAGAGAAGTCTGGGGAAATCCAGGCTTTGTTCATCTTGATGAGTGTAAGCCTGTCGGCACTGTCGGTTGACAGGCGGGTACGCTTATCCGTGATGATTCCCCCAGCCGCACTAAACACCCTCTCTGACAAGACGCTAGCCGCAGGACAAGCAAGCACCTCCAGGGCATACAGCGCGAGTTCAGGCCACGTGTCCAGCTTCGACACCCAGTAGTTGTAGGGGGCAGAGGCGTCACCGAGGACGGTCGTGCGATCGGCTACGTACTCCCTCACCATCCTTTTACAGTGCTCCCGCCAACTCAGCCTTGACTGGGGACCGGTGACACAGTCTTGCTGGGGAGCCAGAAAGCTGGCAAAGGCCTTGGATAATGGTCCCCTGCCTGCGCTGTACATGCTGCCTGATCTCTGCGCCTCCCCTGCTACCTGGCCCTCGGAACTGCGCCTTCGGCCACTAGCGCTGTCGGATGGGAAGTTTACCATCAGTTTGTCCACCAGCGCCCTGTGGTATAGCATTATTCTGGAACCCCTTTTCTCTTCGGGAATGAGAGTGGAAAGGTTCTCCTTATACCGTGGGTCGAGCAGTGTGTACACCCAGTAATCCGTAGTGGCCAGAATGCGTGTAACGCGAGGGTCATGAGAAAGGCATCCTAACATGAAGTCAACCATGTGTGCCAGGGTACCAGTATGCAACACATGGCTGTCCTTACTAGGAAGATCACTTTCAGGATCCTCCTCCTCCTCCTCCTCTGGCCATACACGCTGAAAGGATGACAGGCAAGCAGCATGTGTACCCTCAGCAGTGGGCCAAGCTGTCTCTTCCCCCTCCTCCTCATGCTCCTCCCCCTCCTCCTCCTCAACGCGCTGAGATATAGACAGGAGGGTGCTCTGACTATCCAGCAACATAGTGTCTTCCCCCGCCTCCGTTTCCGAGTGCAAAGCGTCTGCCTTTATGCTTTGCAGGGAACTTCTCAAGAGGCATAGCAGAGGAATGGTGACGCTAATAATTGCAGCATCCCCGCTCAGCATCTGGGTAGACTCCTCAAAGTTTCCAAGGACCTGGCAGATGTCTGCCAACCAGGCCCACTCTTCTGTAAAGAATTGAGGAGGCTGACTCCCACTACGCCGCCCATGTTGGAGTTGGTATTCCACAATAGCTCTACGCTGCTCATAGAGCCTGGCCAACATGTGGAGCGTAGAGTTCCACCGTGTGGGCACGTCGCACAGCAATCGGTGCACTGGCAGATTAAACCGATGTTGCAGGGTCCGCAGGGTGGCAGCTTCCGTCTTGGAGTTGCGGAAATGTGCACTGACCCGGCGCACCTTTCCGAGCAGGTATGACAAGTGTGGGTAGCTTTTCAGAAAGCGCTGAACCACCAAATTAAAGACATGGGCCAGGCATGGCACGTGCGTGAGGCTGCCGAGCTGCAGAGCCTCCACCTGAATACGGCCGTTGTCACACACGACCATGCCCGGTTGGAGGCTCAGCGGCGCAAGCCAGCGGTCGGTCTGCTCTGTCAGACCCTGCAGCAGTTCGTGGGCCGTGTGCCTCTTCTCTCCTAAGCTGAGTAGTTTCAGCACGGCCTGCTGACGCTTGCCCACCGCTGTGCTGCCGTGCCGCGCGACACCGACTGCTGGCGACGTGCTGCTGCTGACACATCTTGATTGCGAGACAGAGGTTGCGTAGGAGGAGGAGGAGGAGGGTGGTTTAGTGGAGGAAGCATACACCGCCGCAGATACCACCACCGAGCTGGGGCACGCAATTCGAGGGGTCGGTAGGACGTGAGCGGTCCCAGGCTCTGACTCTGTCCCAGCCTCCACTAAATTCACCCAATGTGCCGTCAGGGAGATATAGTGGCCCTGCCTGCCTGTGCTTGTCCACGTGTCTGTTGTTAAGTGGACCTTGGCAGTAACCGCGTTGGTGAGGGCGCGTACAATGTTGCGGGAGACATGGTCGTGCAGGGCTGGGACGGCACATCGGGAAAAGTAGTGGCAACTGGGAACCGAGTAGCGCGGGGCCGCCGCCGCCATCATGCTTTTGAAAGCCTCCGTTTCCACAAGCCTATACGGCAGCATCTCCAGGCTGATCAATTTGGCAATGTGCACGTTTAACGCTTGAGCGTGCGGGTGCGTGGCGGCGTACTTGCGCTTGCGCTCAAACAGTTGCGCTAGCGACGTCTGGACGCTGCGCTGAGAGACATTGCTGGATGGGGCCGAGGACAGCGGAGGTGAGGGTGTGGGTGCAGGCCAGGAGACGGTAGTGCCTGTGTCCTCAGAGGGGGGTTGGATCTCAGTGGCAGGTTGGGGCACAGGGGGAGAGGCAGTGGTGCAAACCGGAGGCGGTGAATGGCCTTCGTCCCACCTTGTGGGGTGCTTGGTCATCATATGCCTGCGCATGCTGGTGGTGGTGGCTCCCCAGCTGATCTTGGCGCGACAAAGGTTGCACACCACTGTTCGTCGGTCGTCAGGCGTCTCTGTGAAAAACTGCCACACCGTAGAGCACCTTGACCTCTGCAGGGTGGCATGGCGCGAGGGGGCGCTTTGGGAAACAGTTGGTGGATTATTCGGTCTGGCCCTGCCTCTACCCCTGGCCACCGCACTGGCTCGGCCTGTGCCCACACCCTGACTTGGGCCTCCACATCCTCGCCCGCGTCCACGTCCTATAGGCCTACCCCTACCCCTCAGCATGGTGTATTACCAGTAGTGCAGAAACAGAACGCTGTAATTAAATGTGCCGCTTATTGGCCTGTGGTTGGAGGCTGACTTCGCTTACGGAACGCCAGGAAATAATTTTGCGCAAGCCTGCTGTAACACTTAGCTGGCTGTGTATGAATTAGGAGGACAACTACACCCAGCACAGACCCAGTACACTGAGGACAGTCATAGGCAGCCCAAATAGATTTTTTTCCAGAAATGTTTTTGGAAAGACCCACTGCCTATATACACTGTATATGTCTTCTCTCTCTGCGTCACCACTACTGGCCCTGGAGTATGTCAAATAACTGCACTCTGTTGCACTGTGGACTGGAATACAGCGGTGATTTAACAGCCAACACAGAGCCAGGAAATAATTTTGCGCAACCCTGCTGTAACACTTAGCTGGCTGCGTATGAATTAGGAGGACAACTACACCCAGCACAGACCCAGTACACTGAGGACAGTCACAGGCAGCCCAAATAGATTTTTTCCCAAAATGTTTTTGCTAAGGCCCACTGCCTATATTCAATCAATATGTCTTCTGTCCCTGCCTCACCACCACTACTGGCCCTGGAGTATGTATAATTACTGCAGGGCGCAATGCTCTGCACGGCCGATATACAAAAAAAAAAATAAATGTGCAACACTGCAAAAAGCAGCCTCCACAGTACTGCACACGGTTAGATGTGGCCCTAAGAAGGACCGTTGGGGTTCTTGAAGCTTAAAATACTACTAACGCTCTCCCTATAGCAGCTCCGGCACCAACAGCACTTTCCCTCCTCTATGTCAGAATGCATCTGTGGCGAGCCGCGGGAGGGGCCGATTTATATACTCGGGTGACACCTGATCTCGCCAGCCACTCACTGCAGGGGGTTGGTATAGGGCTTGAACGTCGCAGGGGAAAGTTGTAATGCCTTCCCTGTCTTTCTATTGGCCAGAAAAGCGCGCTAACGTCTCATAGATGAAAGTGAAAGTAACTCGAACATCGCGTGGTACTCGTCACGAGTAACGAGCATCTCGAACACGCTAATACTCGAACGAGTATCAAGCTCGGAAGAGTACTTCGCTCATCTCTAGTGACTACCCATTAGTGTTTGCGAATTTGCTGCGTTTTTTTTTCCAGGTGTCTATGGGACTTTCTAATGTTAAAAACGCATTGCAGCAAAATCGCAGTTTATCGCAAAATCGTGATTTTGCGCGATGCGATTTTAACAAGTCCCATAGACCCCTGGAAAAAAAATGCAGCGAATTTCGCAGTGAAAAAGTATTTTATACTACACCCCAATGAAAGGAAGGATACCAGAATTGAGCCCCAAAAATGCCCCCCTCCCTCTCTTGAGAATTGCAGGGAAAATTGTATGGGGATTGGTGCACCCACTGCTGAACCCCTTGTCCAGTACGAGTGAGCAGTATAGAGACCCCCAAGCCAGACTGAGTCCTTGACTACAATAGGTACATGGAAAGACTTGACCTGCCTGATCAAATACTAATTCCTGTGGAACATCTAAAGGGTTAATAAACTTTCTAAATGCTGTTTTGAATACTTTGAGGGGTGCAGTTTTTAAAATGTGGTGACTCATGGGGGTTTCTGATATATAGATTCTTAAAATCCATTTAAGAACTGAAAGAGTCCTTAAAAAAAATCAGCTTTTGAAATTTACCAGTAAGGGCTCCTCCGAATGTCTGCTCAGATACGCTTGCCGTAGCACAGCATGTTTGTGCATGAACAAAGTTTGAAGATCCAAGTAATCAGACTGTTGTGCACATCTCAGCACAAATTACTGTAATATTTGCACACACAGGGCCAGTTCACACACCCTTTCCATGGAATTGATTGGCTATTAACCCTTTCCAATCCACTGTCTGACCTCTGAAAACATTATCATTTAAGGCAGCACAGATCCGATGTTGAAAGACATCCGTTGGGGTTCTCTTACTATATATTGCCAGCCTCTCTGCTGTTGAAGCCTATCCAACGTGTCAGCTCATGCAGTACTGGCTTTAGCCAACATATAGCGCTGTTGTATAACGGCAGAAAAAGAGTAAGCCCCCTAGGAAAACCAGGATACAAATTGGATTGGAAAGGGTTAAAGCCTAGTAAGGTCCAACTATCTTCTTTTTGTGCATTTTGCGCAGTGTTTCACCCTTACACTTGCGTATTTGTACACCTCCCATAGACTTCTACAGAGCCATTGCTGCGCAAAATGCAGGAAGATAGAGAAAGTCCTATTTTTTTGCACACACAGGAAATGAGAACGAATCCATTAAAATCAATGGGTTTTATTCTCTGTGTTTAGCGTGCACAGAGTTTGTGTGCGCAGGCACGGCTGTGTGAAGAACCCCTAAGGGCTTCTTCACCCTGCATATGCGCAACTACGCTCGCCACTACAGAGCGTGGCTGTGCATGAATGAGGTAGAAATCTTTTTTTTTTAACTCACAAACTGCACTATTTCGTGTGAGTTTGAAAAAAAAGTGGGAAGGTGGGTCCTGCCCTATCTCTCTCACATGCAGTATCTTTACTTGGGTGTAGCAATAACGCCCGAGAAGAGCGCTAGTGAAAACGCATCCATTGAAATAAATGGTTTTGTTTCATCCGGTTACGCTGCCACATAACGGGACTAAATCACGCCCATCTGTTTAAGCCCTAAATGTGAAAAAATACTGCTAAACTTCTCTACTTTGTAGAGTCCTAAAAGGATAAAATAACACTTAGGCCTCATGTCCATGGGGAAAATCAGGCCCGTCGCGGATTCTCCATGCAGAATCCCGCAGAGGGTCCCTTCTTTCCCGCGGCCATGAGGCCTTAAAACAAGATTTGCTTACCTGTCCGGACGCTGTGGATCTTTCCTCCGTCGCGGCCGCATCTTCTTTCTTCGGTCTGGCGGATGTACTCGGCACACCAGCAGCATGCCGTGCGCATGCGCCGTGCACTCTATTTTTTTTAAACTCCTGCTCTCCCATGCTCCCGCGCCGGAGAGCAGAAATTCAGCTGTGGGTGTGCCGCGGATCCAGACGGCTTCCATAGGCTTCAGTAGAAGCCTGCGGGAGACCCGCACTAAAATGGAGCATGCTGCGGGTGATTTCCCACACACGCAATCCGCGTCTCAAGGGAAAATGACATCCACAGGTATTTAACTACCTGCAGGTGTCCAATGCATCCCTATGGGGCGCGGATCACGCGTGCGGGTGACCCGCTGCGGATGTGTCCCCGTTGACATGAGGCCTTAACCCCTTAGTGACGAAGCCTGTTTGCGCCTTAATGACCAAGCCAAATTCTGGAAATCTGACGTGTCACTTTAACATAGAATAGCTCTGTAAAGGTTTTGCATATCCAAGTGATTCTGACATTGTTTTTTCACCACATATTGTACTTTATTGAGGCGCTAAAAAAAAGTCTGATAGAATTTGTGTATAGTTATTAAAAGCACCAAAATTGGGAACATTTTTTAAAAATCGTCATTTTTTCACTTTCAATTGTAATATATCAAATATGTGCAAACATACTGTACACGTTTTTGATAGGATATTTATGTCCAGCTGTTTACTTTATTTTGGATTCACATTTGAAGAGCCCCTGTTTGTCCTGTGTTCAGAAACATACTCATTGTCGCCCTAATATCATGTCCATACACACAATAGGGCCCAAACCGAAAGGATCAGCCGGGGCTTTCAGAACAGAGATTTCGCTTGAAGGTGTTTTAGGCCTCATAGCACACTTGTAGATTTGTAGAATTGACTCCCTAAAAATAATCCCCCTATCTCCATTTTTTAGCCGTTTCCTGAATAGATAAAAGTAATAATGTAAACTGCGTGATATGTCCGAAGACAGGCTTAATTACGGAGGCTGGTTGGGATGGGCACATGGGCAATAAAACCGGGTATCCCTCCTGTCCCCATGCTTTTTTGGGGGGTATTTCTTGACCCCTGCGGCAGGGATGGGGTGTAAAAAGTGGCTCACTGTGAGTCCTCGTAATCTTGCTAAGGTGCGGTGGTCTCATAGAAGGCGCATTACGTATTACAGGTAACGGTCTGAATAGCGCCGAACTCACACTGTCGTATGTGGTATCTGCTTGCGGAGGCCGACAGCGGATCCCAGCTGTGAGCCCGACCATGGCGTTGGTTACGGACGCGTAATGTACTGCGCATAACTGCATACTCACACAGCTGGTCATGGACAGTACACCTTTATTTGTTTATATTTCCTGCGCCGATGCTTAGCGATGATGCGGGTACCCGCAGCCCGTATATGATGTAGTTGCGTATAGGCAGCGGGTATATCCACGACCATGGAGCACAATGGGCTTTATGTCGTGGATATCCGCGGTAAAATAGAACATGCTGCGTTCTGTTTTCTGCGAGTGATTACATAATTCTGACCCAATAATTTGAGCGGAACTGTGTAATCCAATGCATTTGATTGATCTGCGTATTACCGCTGATCAAACGCATGTGGAATCCGCTATTTCTATCCAGTCATGTGAGTCCGGCCTAATGGTGGTTTGCTACTTTTTTATCAAGTGACCGGGGACGGCTGAATGAGGCCACCAGTCACTGCTCCAGGCATTTGGAGACCGTTGGTTGCCGGGAGCAAGGAGATTTGAAATCTCCTGGGCTTCCTGTCTCCTGCGAATCTGTCCGGCATTTTGCCGGTGGGCGCATGCGCAGATGCTGGGAAGGTCCATGGAGGATGATCGCATCGGGATTCAAATGCGGAGGCCTCCAGGAAAATGTTTCCTCTCACCGATTGCATCTGTAAGGAAAGATGAAACTTCATCTTTTAAAAAAACTTTTATATGATCGCCATTTGATAACGGTGATTACGTGACCAGTAACTGCATATCGCGGCTCTCCGTGACATTTCCGGGCTCTCGGCTATCTTTGGTAGCCAGGAGCAGGGAGATTTTAAATTTCCCGGGCAATCCTTGACTTTTGTGCATGCATTCGCCATTATGCTGACGGGCGCATGCGCTGAAGCCGGGGTAAGGTCCATGGATAAAGATCCCATCAGGAGACAAATCTGCGTACCTTGGGTATGTAATTTCATCTCCCCTCACAGATCGATCCGTTAAAGGAGATGAAACTTTAACTTTTAAAAATTTTTCTTTTACACTTTTTAACTTTCCGTGATCACTGTTATACGAAGGATAACGATGATCATGTGACCAGGAACCACATACTGCAGTCCCCGGTGACATCTCCCTGCACTTGGCTATCTTTGACAGCCGGGTGCAGGGAGGTTTTGAATTTGCTGAGCTCTCCAGCCTTCTGCGCATCCACGCCACATTGGCACATGTGCAGAAGCCCGCGGTAGGCCCCCGATCGCCGGGGGACATCATGGAAGAGGGGGGTGAGTATTTTCCTCTTCCCTCATGGATCCGATCCATGAGGGGAGGAGGTGAAACTTTAACTTTTTAAAACTTTTTTTTCACTTTTCCGTGATCACTGCAGTCCCCGGTGACATCACCTGCCTTCTGGCTACCTTCAGGAGCCAGGAGTCAGGAGATTTAAAATTTGCCGGAGCTCCTGGCCTTCTGCGCATGTGGCTGACGTAATAACGCCTGGCGCTCATATGCAGTAGACATCTCAGAACCTGTACCGCTAGTCCTTAGAAGCTTTGAATCAAGATCTACAGCCAACAGCGGTGCTGGTGACCAACAGGGACTATGACTGGGAGCAGTTTGCAAGCAACCAGATCCCTCTGCTGGTAATCTTCACCAAACTAGCTCAGATCCCAGAGGCAAAATGGAACAAGATTCTAAACCGCTCTGAGTTTTTTGGCTGAGGACTTCAACACAGAGGAGATAAATCTGGATTAAAAAAAGCCCCACTGGATGCCCAGCTTCATCATTATGTCATATGTGATGGATCTTGAGTCCCAAACAGCCTCACCCGAACCAAAGATTGTGAAACAAATACACAAGACACTTTCATTTGGTTTAATTGACAACATTTTATTTGAAATAACATTATTCAGAGTCTCAAATGTAAGATCAGACCAATTGCTATAAGTGGACACTGAAAATGGCGCACCTCCGACTCACGAAGAGTCATCATCCAGCACTCAGGAGAGGAAAAACCCCCTGTGGAGGAAACCTCTGGGGAGCCATGGCTGGAGGACGGCCCTCCCTCTGGGCTTAGGGGGTCAATGCCAATATGTAACAGCATCTTTTATCAGAATTGATACATTTTATGATACTTACAGTCATACATCCTATAATAGAACATATGACAGTTATTAGTAAACAAGGCGAGGGCAAAGCAGAGGCCCCGTGTGATGCCTTATGGAGATATCCAAATGTGACCTCTCCGGGCAGCGGATACTGGATATGACGGAGATCTGGCTGCAGCATCTGTCACCCCATGGATCGCTAGGGATAATAGACATGATCTGGCTGGCTGCGCAGTTATGGCTGATCGGGCTGGCTAGGTAAATATGGCTGATCTGGCTGGCTAGGCGGGCGTCCCCTCCTCCCTCACAGATGGTGAAGCTCCAGGTCTCCAGACACACCAAGCACCACGCTGCATCTGGCCGTATCCCCTTCCGTCATGGAGTTTTCTTGTGTAGGCTCTTTATGATGTAGGCCTAGCTGTGGATGACATCAGCACAGTTGCCATGGTGACTGCAGGTGTTTATCACCAAGGCCTCATCCTCTTCAAGTCACCCATAATTAACTGTTTAATGACTGGTACGGTGCTTTTCTACAGAAGCCTATTAACTCATCACAGAGTCGGCCTTTTATTATTATGGCATTTTAAAAAAATGGCGGGATGGAAGTTAATGATGGTATCTACAGGTCTGATGTGTGATATTCACATTAACACCCTCACATACCAGCTACTCTATTTTTTCGGAGTGAGTCTAGCATAGAGGGTGATTTCATCGTGGAGGGCCGTACTGGATGATGTTCCAGGGATTGAAATGCTGCCGTCAGAATTGATTAACTGCTCCGATGAGCCACGCATTTTATTACACCTCTTGCCACTAGGTGTTGGCTGTAAGAAACAGCCCATGCCCACGATGTATGGTGGGAGATCATTCTTAATAAATAGACTGCCGATACAGGCCATAGGATTGCAGTTGACATGATTATCTGTCCTCAGCGTTATTTGCGCTGTTACATAGGACTGCAAGTGACATCTGCTGTACTACAGTACATCATCTGTCCTCAGAGTTATCACTATGTGTTCTCCGTCATGTTACATAGGGCTGCAAGTAACATCATTATTAGAGATGAGCGAACGTAACTGTGCTGTTACATAGGACTGCAGGTGACATCATTTTCTGTCCTCAGCGTTATCACTGTGTGTTCTCCGTCATGTTACATAGGGCTGCAAGTAACATCATTATTAGAGATGAGCGAACGTACTCGTCCGAGCTTGTTGCTCGTTCGAGTATTAGGGTACTCAAGATGCTTGTTACTCGAGCAATTCCATTTCCTTCACTGAAAATTTTGCGCCATTTTCTGGCCAATAGAAACGCAGGGAAGGCATTACAACTTCTTCCTGTGACGTTCCAGCCCTATCCCACCCCCCCTGCAGTGAGTGGCTGGCGAGATCAAGTGACCCCCGAGTATTTAAAGTGGGGCCGCCCGCGGCTCGCCACAGTCACACACTAGGAGAGATCAGGGACAGTGTTGGTGCTGCTATAGGGAAAGTGTTAGTGTAGGATCCTGTCTCCAAGAACCCCAACGGTCCTTCTTAGGGCCACATCTGACCATCTGCATTACTGTTGTAGCTGCTGGGAGCAGTTTTGCAAATTTTTTTTTTGGTATATCGGGTGTGCAGCCCCATTACAACTATAGCGTTCTTTGGCTGCAGTCTGTACTACGTAGTATAGGGACAGCGTTGCTGAGAAAGGGAGAGTGGTAGTGTAGGATCCTGTGTACAAGAACCCCAACGGTCCTTCTTAGGGCTACCTGTGACCGTGTGCATTTGACAGGTTTTCTGATGGGAGTTGTAGTCCATCACTATTGCACAGCTAGGCCTGTTTGCAGCCTTCCGTATAATTTTTTTCTGGCTGCAGTTAGCGTTACATAACCACTGTCAGCCTCCAACTGTACGCCAATAATTCCAACATTTTTTACACCGCTCTGTGTCGGCCGTCAACTTCACGCACAGCGTACGGCGACAGCCCCTGATAGAGGGAAAGTCATATACATGCTATATAGCCTGTATTCTTTTTCAAAAAAATTTTAAAATAAAAGCTCCTTCTTATGGCTACCGCTGACCGTTTAAATTTTACTGGGTGTCTGGTGGGAGTTTTAGTCCATCACTATTGCACTTAGGCCTGTTTGCGGCCTTCCTGACTATTTTTTTCTGCCTGGAGTTTGCCTTACTATACTGCTCTCAGCGACAAAGACTACGCACATAATTCCAAGATTATTTACACCGGCCTGTGTCTGCAGTGAATTAGAGAAGCACAGCATATGGCCACAGCAACTGATAAAGTGAAAGTGATATACACACTATATAGCCTGTATACTTTGACCAAAACAACCAAAAAGCTCCTTCTTATGGCTACCGCTG
The DNA here is from genome assembly GCF_035609145.1 of Eleutherodactylus coqui. Lineage (NCBI taxonomy): Eukaryota > Metazoa > Chordata > Amphibia > Anura > Eleutherodactylidae > Eleutherodactylus > Eleutherodactylus coqui. The sequence goes on along the minus strand of NC_089843.1, from coordinate 144,184,183 downwards.
ACCGTTTAAATTTTACTGGGTGTCTGGTGGGAGTTTTAGTCCATCACTATTGCACTTAGGCCTGTTTGCGGCCTTCCTGACTATTTTTTTCTGCCTGGAGTTTGCCTTACTAGACTGCTTTCAGCGACAAAGTCCACGCACATAATTCCAAGATTATTTACACCGGCCTGTGTCTGCAGTGAATTTGACGCTCAGCGTACGGCCAACACAGGTACTTATAGAGGGAAAGTGATATACACAGTATATAGCCTGTCTTCTTTTTAAAAAAAAACCAAAAAGCTCCTTCGTTGGGCTACCTCTGACCGTCTGCATTTTACTGGGTGCCTGGTGGGAGTTTTGGTGCATCACTATTGCATTGCTAGGCCTGTTTGTGGCCTTCCTTCCATTTTTTTCTGCTTGGAGTTAGTGTTACGATTCCACTCTCTGCGTGAAAGTGTACGCATATAATTCCATAATTATTTACAGCGGTCTCTGTCTGCTCTATTCGTAATCCACCATGCTGAGGGGTAGGGGTAGGGGTCGAGGATGTGGACGCGGGCGAGGATGCAGAGTTCCAATTGAGGGTGTCGGCACAGGCTGAGTTCCTGGTTCAGGTGTATCGAAGCCGGCTGCTGCGGGATTAGAAGAGAGGCAAGTTTCTGTTGTCCCCAGCTTCATATCACAATTTATGGGTCCACTTGGTAGACCTTTATTGCAAACAGAGCAGTGTGAGCAGGTCCTGTCGTGGATGGCCGAAAATGCATCCAGCAATGTATCGGGCACCCAGTCTTCTACACAGTCCACTGCTGAAACTTTGAATCCTCTGGCTGCTGCTCCTCCTTCATCACACCCTATACTGCTGCTGCAAAAATGGTACCGGGGTCTGCATATGCTTCTGCTACATAAATAGTACTGGGGTCTGCTGATACTGCTGCTACAGAAATGTTACAGTGGTCTGCGTATACTGCTGCTAGAGAAATGTTACTGCGGTCTGCCTATACTTCCACTATAGAAATGGTACTGGGGTCTGCTTATACTGCAGCTACTAAAATGTTACAGAGGTCTGCCTATACTGCAGCTACTAAAATGTTACAGAGGTCTGCCTATACTGCATCTACTAAAATGTTACAGGGGTCTGCCTATACTGCTGCTACAGAAATGTTCCTGGGGTCTGTTTATACCTTTGCTACAGGAATGTTACAGCGGTCTGTCTATACTGTGGGTGCACTAATTCTTCCCATCGCGGTGTTTTACCTATGTGGCACAAATAATGCAGTGACTGACTAGGCCAGAATTGCTGGCCGAGGCCAAGTTTCTTGGCGGGGCGAAACTCTCCCATGGTTGGGCACTCCGATTTCTTCCTGTGTAATACCATTTTTGTGCACTTACAGCATAGGCTAGGCCAAGGAACTCAAAGACTGCCCCTTCCAGTGTTGAGCTATCTATGTTGCGACACATGGATTTTCCGTTGCTATGTAACTCAGGGCACCTTAGGTCACAAAGGTGGAGGCTTGGAACCGAGCCTGACCCTGGGCCCGCTAACGTGCTTCCCACACAGACTATTGCGGGTCCTGGTCATGGTGTCTTGGGCTTGTAATGCCACCTCCTCCTCCTGCTTGGGGTGAGGGGATCAGCACTCTGCATGATGTATTTTCTCCCGTGTTACCACAGTTATCTGAGACACTGGTTTGGGCCAAAGAAGAGGAGCGTTACCTCATTGATGAGACCTTCACAGCTGTACTAGCATCGGAGTCTGCTCTATGCCCAGGATTGCTGAGGGTGTGTGCTGAGGCCTATGTACTCGGCACATTGAAAGTCTGGCATGTTTGGGCACTATCATTTCTTCATGTTTATTACTGTCTTTGGGTTCCTTCGGCTCGCCTACGCTGTGGGTGCACAAAGACTTCCCATAGCGGTGATTTACCTGTCCGGCACAAAGTCACTGACTGACTTGTAAGGCCACCTCCTCCTCCTGCTTGGGGTCAGGTGATCAGCAATGCGCAAAGTGCAACATCTGTATGGAATTTTTCAAAGTCCATGTAAATATTGACCCTGAAGATTTGAACCTAGGACCTACAGTAGCAAACACTGAGCTACAATAATTTAAAACATCCCACCACACCTCCACTTACTTTTATTTCCATTGACTCGGAATTGGGTCTTCTTAATTATTTTGGGAAAATTGGGCCACAAATGTTTTTCCTACCACAGAGTAATATTGTCATGTGCTAATTATCACTCCTAATCTGACTATTCCAATAATCGCTCATCACTGCCCACAATGCATAATACAAAATACAGCCCGAATAAATCAAGGCAAATCTTAGTTGTCTGGGGTAAGATAATACAGTAGTTGGAGGGAGATGGGCAAGTATTCCCCATGCATAATTACCCAGCTCTTGCTTATTTTTTAAATTTTTCTTTTATTCTATACAAAGCAGTTACAGTGGTAGCATTTATCCCAAGATCCTGCTGTTACGTTTGTGTGGGCAAACAAGCACCCGGCCCACACGAACGTGACCCGGACGCATGAGTTTTGGGACAACTAGCCCTGTGCTGCAGGGAATATAGCGAGGCCCCATCTATCAAGCAGGGTGATCGCCTATATAAAGGCGGCCCCGCGCTGGAACCTCGGCCCTGCTCTCCCTGAAAGGGTGATACACGCAACCAGGCATAACAGACACATTAAACGCACAAACTCACTTACCACACAACCTCGCACACTCAGGGTGACTACCCACTAGTATTTGCGAATTTGCTGCGTTTTTTTTTCCAGGTGTCTATGGGGCTTTCTAATGTTAAAAACGCATTGCAGCAAAATTGCAGTTTACCGCAAAATCATGATTTTGCGCGATGCGATTTTAACAAGTCCCATAGACCCCTGGAAAAAAAATGCAGCGAATTTCGCAGTGAAAAAGTATTTTATACTATACCCCAATGAAAGGAAGGACACCAGAATTGAGCCCCGAAAATGCCCCCCTCCCTCTCTTGAGAATTGCAGGGAAAATTGTATGGGGATTGGTGCACCCACTGCTGAACCCCTTGTCCAGTACCAGTGAGCAGTATAGAGACCCCCCAAGCCAGACTGAGTCCTTGACTACAATAGGTACATGGAAAGACTTGACCTGCCTGATCAAATACTAATTCCTGTGGAACATCTAAAGGGTTAATAAACTTTCTAAATGCTGTTTTGAATACTTTGAGGGGTGCAGTTTTTAAAATGTGGTGACTCATGGGGATTTCTGATATATAGATTCTTAAAATCCATTTAAGAACTGAAAGAGTCCTTAAAAAAAATCAGCTTTTGAAAATTATCAGTAAGGGCTCCTCCGAATGTCTGCTCAGATACGCTTGCCGCAGCACAGCATATTTGTGCATGAACAAAGTTTGAAGATCCAAGTAATCAGACTGTTGTGCACATCTCAGCACAAATTACTGTAATATTTGCACACACAGGGCCAGTTCACACACCCTTTCCATGGAATTGATTGGCTATTAACCCTTTCCAATCCACTGTCTGACCTCTGAAAACATTATCATTTAAGGCAGCACAGATCCGATGTTGAAAGACATCCGTTGGGGTTCTCTTACTATATATTGCCAGCCTCTCTGCTGTTGAAGGCTATCCAACGTGTCAGCTCATGCAGTACTGGCTTTAGCCAACATATAGCGCTGTTGTATAACGGCAGAAAAAGAGTAAGCCCCCTAGGAAAACCAGGATACAAATTGGATTGGAAAGGGTTAAAGCCTAGTAAGGTCCAACTATCTTCTTTTTGTGCATTTTGCGCAGTGTTTCACCCTTACACTTGCGTATTTGTACACCTCCCATAGACTTCTACAGAGCCATTGCTGCGCAAAATGCAGGAAGACAGAGAAAGTCCTATTTTTTTGCACACACAGGAAATGAGAACGAATCCATTAAAATCAATGGGTTTTATTCTCCGTGTTTAGCGTGCACAGAGTTTGTGTGCGCAGGCACGGATGTGTGAAGAACCCCTAAGGGCTTCTTCACCCTGCATATGCGCAACTACGCTCGCCACTACAGAGCATGGCTGTGCATGAATGAGGTAGAAATCTTTTTTTTTTAACTCACAAACTCTGCACTATTTCGTGTGAGTTTGAAAAAAAAGTGGGAAGGTGGGTCCTGCCCTATCTCTCTCGCATGTAGTATCTTTACTTGGGTGTAGCAATAACGCCCGAGAAGAGCGCTAGTGAAAACGCATCCATTGAAATAAATGGTTTTGTTTCATCCGGTTACGCTGCCACATAACGGGACTAAATCACGCCCATCTGTTTAAGCCCTAAATGTGAAAATATACTGCTAAACTTCTCTACTTTGTAGAGTCCTAAAAGGATAAAATAACACTTAGGCCTCATGTCCATGGGGAAAATCAGGCCCGTCGCGGATTCTCCATGCAGAATCCCGCAGAGGGTCCCTCCTTTCCCGCGGACATGAGGCCTTAAAAGAAGATTTGCTTACCTGTCCGGACGCTGTGGATCTTTCCTCCGTCGCGGCCGCATCTTCTTTCTTCGGTCTGGCGGATGTACTCGGCACACCAGCAGCATGCCGTGCGCATGCGCCGTGCACTCTATTTATTTTTTTAACTCCTGCTCTCCCATGCTCCCGCGCCGGAGAGCAGAAATTCAGCTGTGGGTGTGCCGCGGATCCAGACGGCTTCCATAGGCTTCAGTAGAAGCCTGTGGGAGACCCGCACTAAAATGGAGCATGCTGCGGGTGATTTCCCACACACGCAATCCGCGTCTCAAGGGAAAATGACATCCACAGGTATTTAACTACCTGCAGGTGTCCAATGCATGCCTATGGGGCGCGGATCACGCGTGCGGGTGACCCGCTGCGGATGTTTCCCTGTTGACATGAGGCCTTAACCCCTTAGTGACGAAGCCTGTTTGCGCCTTAATGACCAAGCCAAATTCTGGAAATCTGACATGTGTCACTTTAACATAGAATAGCTTTGTAAAGGTTTTGCATATCCAAGTGATTCTGACATTGTTTTTTCACCACATATTGTACTTTATTGAGGCGCTAAAAAAAAGTCTGATAGAATTTGTGTATAGTTATTAAAAGCACCAAAATTGGGAACATTTTTTAAAAATCGTCATTTTTTCACACTTTCAATTGTAATATATCAAATATGTGCAAACATACTGTACACGTTTTTGATAAGATATTTATGTCCAGCTGTTTACTTTATTTTGGATACCATTTGAAGAGCCCCTGTTTGTCCTGTGTTCAGAAACATACTCATTGTGGCCCTAATATCATGTCCATACACACAATAGGGCCCAAACCGAAAGGATCAGCCGGGGGCTTTCAGAACAGAGATTTCGCTTGAAGGTGTTTTAGGCCTCATAGCACACTTGTAGATTTGTAGAATTGACTCCCTAAAAATAATCCCCCCATCTCCATTTTTTAGCCATTCCCTAAATCTTAGATAAAAGTAATAATGTAAACTGCGTGGTATGTCCGAAGACAGGCTTAATTACGGAGGCTGGTTGGGATGGGCACATGGGAAATAAAACCGGGTATCCCTCCTGCCCCCATGCTTTTTTGGGGGGTATTTCTTGACCCCAGCGGCAGGGATGGGGTGTAAAAAGTGGCTCACTGTTAGTCCTCGTAATCTTGCTGAGATGCGGTGGTCTCATAGAAGGCGCATTACGTATTACAGGTAACGGTCTGAATAGCGCCGAACTCACACTGTCGTATGTGGTATCTGCTTGCGGAGGCCGACAGCGGATCCCAGCTGTGAGCCCGACCATGGCGTTGGTTACGGACGCGTAATGTACTGCACATAACTGCATACTCACACAGCTGGTCATGGACAGTACACCTTTATTTGTTTATATTTCCTGTGCCGATGCTTAGCGATGATGCGGGTACCCGCAGCCCGTACAGGATGTAGTTGCGTATAGGCAGCAGGTATATCCACGACCATGGAGCACAATGGGCTTTATGTCGTGGCTATCCGCGGTAAAATAGAACATGCTGCGTTCTGTTTTCTGCGAGTGATTACATAATTCTGACCCGCTAATTTGAGCGGAACTGTGTAATCCAATGCATTTGATTGATCTGCGTATTACCGCTGATCAAATGCATGTGGAATCCGCTATTTCTATCCAGTCATGTGAGTCCGGCCTAATGGTGGATTGCTACTTTTTTATCAAGTGACCGGGGACTGCTGAATGAGGCCACCAGTCACTGCTCCAGGCATTTGGAGACCGTTGGTTGCCGGGAGCAAGGAGATTTGAAATCTCCTGGGCTTCCTGTCTCCTGCGAATCTGTCCGGCATTTTGCCGGTGGGCGCATGCGCAGATGCTGGGAAGGTCCATGGAGGATGATCGCATCGGGATTCAAATGCGGAGGCCTCCAGGAAAATGTTTCCTCTCACCGATTGCATCTGTAAGGAAAGATGAAACTTCATCTTTTAAAAAAACTTTTATATGATCGCCATTTGATAACGGTGATTACGTGACCAGTAACTGCATATCGCGGCTCTCCGTGACATTTCCGGGCTCTCGGCTATCTTTGGTAGGCAGGAGCAGGGAGATTTTAAATTTCCCGGGCAATCCTTGACTTTTGCGCATGCATTTGCCATTGTGCTGACGGGCGCATGCGCTGAAGCCGGGGTAAGGTCCATGGATAAAGATCCCATCAGGAGACAAATCTGCGTACCTTGGGTATGTAATTTCATCTCCCCTCACAGATCGATCCGTTAAAGGAGATGAAACTTTAACTTTTAAAAATTTTTCTTTTACACTTTTTAACTTTCCGTGATCACTGTTATACGAAGGATAACGATGATCATGTGACCAGGAACCACATACTGCAGTCCCCGGTGACATCTCCCTGCACTTGGCTATCCTTGACAGCCGGGTGCAGGGAGATTTTGAATTTGCTGAGCTCTCCAGCCTTCTGCGCATGCACGCCACATTGGCACATGTGCAGAAGCCCGCGGTAGGCCCCCGATCGCCGGGGGACATCATGGAAGAGGGGGGTGAGTATTTTCCTCTTCCCTCATGGATCCGATCCATGAGGGGAAGAGGTGAAACTTTAACTTTTTAAAACTTTTTTTTCACTTTTCCATGATCACTGCAGTCCTCGGTGACATCGCCTGCCTTCTGGCTACCTTCAGGAGCCAGGAGTCAGGAGATTTAAAATTTGCCAGAGCTCCTGGCCTTCTGCGCATGTGGCTGACGTAATAACGCCTGGCGCTCATATGCAGTAGACATCTCAGAACCTGTACCGCTAGTCCTTAGAAGCTTTGAATCAAGATCTATAGCCAACAGGGGTGCTGGTGACCAACGGGGACTATGACTGGGAGCAGTTTGCAAGCAACCAGATCCCTCTGCTGGTAATCTTCACCAAACTAGATCAGATCCCAGAAGCAAAATGGAACCGCACTGAGTTTTTTGGCTGAGGACTTCAACACAGAGGAGATAAATCTGGATTAAAAAAGCCCCCACTGGATGCCCGGCTTCATCATTATGTCATATGTGATGGATCTTGAGTCCCAAACAGCCTCATCCGAACCAAAGATTGTGAAACAAATACACAAGACACTTTCATTTGGTTTAATTGACAACATTTTATTTGAAATAACATTATTCAGAGTCTCAAATGTAAGATCAGACCAATTGCTATAAGTAGACACTGAAAATGGCGCACCTCCGACTCACGAAGAGTCATCGTCCAGCACTCAGGAGAGGAAAAACCCCCTGTGGAGGAAACCTCTGGGGAGCCATGGCTGGAGGACGGCCCTCCCTCTGGGCTTAGGGGGTCAATGCCAATATGTAACAGCATCTTTTATCAGAAGTGATACATTTTATCATACTTACAGTAATACATCCTATAATAGAACATATGACAGTTATTAGTAAACAAGGCGAGGGCAAAGCAGAGGCCCCATGTGATGCCTAATGGAGATATCCAAATGTGACCTCTCCGGGCAGCGGATACTGGATATGACGGAGATCTGGCTGCAGCATCTGTCACCCCATGGATCGCTAGGGATAATAGACATGATCTGGCTGGCTGCGCAGTTATGGCTGATCGGGCTGGCTAGGTAAATATGGCTGATCTGGCTGGCTAGGCGGGCGTCCCCTCCTCCCTCACAGATGGTGAAGCTCCAGGTCTCCAGACACACCAAGCACCACGCTGCATCTGGCCGTATCCCCTTCCGTCATGGAGTTTTCTTGTGTAGGCTATTTATGACATAGGCCTAGCTGTGGATGACATCAGCACAGTTGCCATGGTGACTGCAGGTGTTTATCACCAAGGCCTCATCCACTTCAAGTCACCCATAATTAACTGTTTAATGACTGGTCCTGTGCTTTTCTACAGAAGCCTATTAACTCATCACAGAGCCGGCCTTTTATTATTATGGCATTTTAAAAAAATGGCGGGATGGAAGTTAATGGGGGTATCTACAGGTCTGATGTGTGATATTCACATTAACACCCTCACATACCAGCTACTCTATTCTTTCGGAGTGAGTCTAGCATAGAGGGTGATTATATTATTATTTTTTCTTCATACCGTCTACAATGTCCTACATACAATGACACCCCTGTGTCTCTTACTGTAATTACTTATGTTTTCTGTAATACATATGCGTCCTTCACTTATGTGATACAATGTAAATGTATTCTTTTTGGGGATTATCAAAATGGGGTAATTAAATTGATGTGGTGTAAAAAAATAAAAGATAAATAAAATGATTGCAATGTAAAGTATGTATGGTAAATGTTAACCCCTTACTGACAAAGCTTTTTAGTTTTTTTTCTATTTTCGTTTTTTCCTTTCCCCCCTTTTAATAAAATCGTTACTCCTTTATTTATCCATTGACGTCGCTGTATGAGGGCTTGTTTTTTGCGGGACGAGTTGCATTTTTTAATGGTTTTTCCGTATAATGTACTGGAAAAACTTTAAAAAAATTCTAAGTGGAGAGAAATGGAAAAAAATTAAATTCCGCTATCTTTTGGTGCGTCTTATTTCTACGGTGCACAAACTGTAACAATAATGACCTGATAACTTTATTCTCTGGGGCAGTACGATTACTATGATACCAAATTTATATAGCTCTTGTTTTTGCTGTACTACTTGCATTTTTTTTCAAAGATATTTAATTTTTTAGCATTTTTTTCTGCAGCCGTCTTCTGCGCGCAATAGCTCTTTTATTTTTCTGTTGACATAGTTGTGCGATGGCTTCTTTTTTGCGGGACGTCCTGTAGTTTGCGTTGGTACCATTTTGGAATACTTACGACTTTTTGATCGCTTTTTATTGTATTTTTTCTTAGAGACGGGATGACCAAAAAAGCACATTTCTGGTGTTCTTTTTTTTTTTTCTCACGAGTTCACCATGTGGGGAAAATAATGAGTTACTTTGATAGATCTGACTTTTCTGGATCATACCAAATTATACAATGATACCAAATATGTGTTTTTGTTTCATTACTTAGACTCCTTTATTATAAATACAGTCACACCTCTACTTTTGTCGTCTTTGTCTTTCACAGATTTCCACTTTTGCCAATTCTTCATTGCAGAATCTTGCCTCTTCTTTCATCGCTTGCTTCTTGATTCGCCGCCGCCCCACGTGACCTCGCGGCTAACGTCACAGCCATTCATAGATTGCTCCAATCACAGCCATTCATGGATGAATGGCTATGATTTAAGCATCCAGCTCAGCCAATCAGAGCAATCTCTTGCTGGAGGCAGGGAATTTCATTTCCCTGTCACTAGCAAGATGCTCTGATGGCTTGACAAGTGCCCAGCAGCCTCCATGGAGCTCCGGAGAGCATCCCCCGGGACACCGACTGCAGCTGCTGGGGGAGTATATTGATTTTTTCTTTTCTGTCAGGCATTGTAGCTAGGGCATTTAGTGCTGCCAAAAACTCAGTACCAAGTCGTGTCGCGTTTTCAGCAGTGCTGAAACCACTGCCCATTTATTTTAATTGGCGACGCAGGGCCGAAAATGCTTGTGTGAACCGCCCCATTGATATGAATGGGAGCGTTGTACAGCATTTAGCGCTGAAAAAGCAGCACTAAATGCTTTAGAAAAATGTGGCTTGGAGTGTTCGGTTTTGGAATGTCTAGAACGAATTAATTAGATTTACATTGATAGGCATTCTGCCATGACAGCTCTGGGGCCTTTCAGAAGGCCCAAGGCTGCCATGACACCCGCACGACTGCCTGCGATGTCATCGTGGAGGGCCGTACTGGATGATGTTCCAGGGATTTAAATGCTGCCGTCAGAATTGATTAACTGCTCCGATGAGCCACGCATTTTATTACACCTCTTGCCACTAGGTGTTGGCTGTAAGAAACAGCCCGTGCCCACGATGTATGGTGGGAGATCATTCTTAATAAATAGACTGCCGATACAGGCCATAGGATTGCAGTTGACATGATTATCTGTCCTCAGCGTTATTTGTGCTGTTACATAGGACTGCAAGTGACATCTGCTGTACTACAGTACATCATCTGTCCTCAGAGTTATCACTATGTTCTCTGTGCTGTTACATAGGACTGCAGGTGACATCATTTTCTGTCCTCAGCGTTATCACTGTGTGCTCTCCGTCATGTTACATAGGACTGCAAGTGACATCTGCTGTACTACAGTACATCATCTGTCCTCAGAGTTATCACTATGTTCTCTGTGCTGTTACATAGGACTGCAGGTGACATCATTTTCTGTCCTCAGCGTTATCACTGTGTGTTCTCCGTCATGTTACATAGGACTGCAAGTGACATCATTATTAGAGATGAGCGAACGTACTCGTCCAAGCTTGTTGCTCGTTCGAGTATTAGGGTACTCAAGATGCTTGTTACTCGAGCAATTCCATTTCCTTCACTGAAAATTTTGCGCCATTTTCTGGCCAATAGAAACGCAGGGAAGGCATTACAACTTCTTCCTGTGACGTTCCAGCCCTATCCCACCCCCCTGCAGTGAGTGGCTGGCGAGATCAAGTGACCCCCGAGTATTTAAAGTGGGGCCGCCCGCGGCTCGCCACAGTCACACACTGGGAGAGATCAGGGACAGAGCTGGTGCTGCTATAGGGAAAGTGTTAGTGTAGGATCCTGTCTTCAAGAACCCCAACGGTCCTTCTTAGGGCCACATCTGACCGTCTGCATTACTGTTGTAGCTGCTGGGAGCAGTTTTGCAAATTTTTTTTTTGTATATCGGGCGTGCAGCCCCATTACAGCTATAGCGTTCTCAGGCTGCAGTCTGTACTACATAGTATAGGGACAGCGTTGCTGAGATAGGGAAAGTGGTAGTGTAGGATCCTGTGTACAAGAAACCCAACGGTCCTTCTTAGGGCTACCTGTGACCGTGTGCATTTTACAGGTTTTCTGATGGGAGTTGTAGTCCATCACTATTGCACAGCTAGGCCTGTTTGCAGCCTTCCGTATAATTTTTTTCTGGCTGCAATTAGCGTTACATAACCACTGTCAGCCTCCAACTGTACGCCAATAATTCCAACATTTTTTACACCGCTCTGTGTCGGCCGTCAACTTCACGCACAGAGTACGGCAACAGCCCCTGATAGAGGGAAAGTCATATACATGCTATATAGCCGGTATTCTTTTTCAAAAAAATTTTAAAATAAAAGCTCCTTCTTATGGCTACCGCTGACCGTTTAAATTTTACTGGGTGTCTGGTGGGAGTTTTAGTCCATCACTATTGCACTTAGGCCTGTTTGCGGCCTTCCTGACTATTTTTTTCTGCCTGGAGTTTGCCTTACTATACTGCTCTCAGCGACAAAGACTACGCACATAATTCCAAGATTATTTACACCGGCCTGTGTCTGCAGTGAATTAGAGAAGCACAGCATATGGCCACAGCAACTGATAAAGGGAAAGTGATATACACACTATATAGCCTGTATTCTTTGACCAAAAAAAACAAAAAGCTCCTTCTTATGGCTACCGCTGACCGTTTAAATTTTACTGGGTGTCTGGTGGGAGTTTTAGTCCATCACTATTGCACTTAGGCCTGTTTGCGGCCTTCCTGACTATTTTTTTCTGCCTGGAGTTTGCCTTACTAGACTGCTTTCAGTGACAAAGTCTACGCACATAATTCCAAGATTATTTACACCGGCCAGTGTCTGCAGTGAATTTGACGCTCAGCGTACGGCCAACACAGGTACTTATAGAGGGAAAGTGATATACACAGTATATAGCCTGTCTTCTTTTTTAAAAAAAAAACCAAAAAGCTCCTTCGTTGGGCTACCTCTGACCGTCTGCATTTTACTGGGTGCCTGGTGGGAGTTTTGGTGCATCACTATTGCATTGCTAGGCCTGTTTGTGGCCTTCTTTCCATTTTTTTCTGCTTGGAGTTAGCGTTACGATTCCACTCTCTGCGTGAAAGTGTACGCATATAATTCCATAATTATTTACAGCAGTCTCTGTCTGCTCTATTCGTAATCCATCATGCTGAGGGGTAGGGGTAGGGGTCGAGGATGTGGATGCGGGCGAGGATGCGGAGTTCCAATTGAGGGTGTCGGCACAGGCTGAGTTCCTGGTCCAGGTGTATCCCAGCTGGCTGCTGCGGGATTAGAAGAGAGGCAAGTTTCTGTTGTCCCCAGCTTCATATCACAATTTATGGGTCCACTTGGTAGACCTTTATTGCAAACAGAGCAGTGTGAGCAGGTCCTGTCGTGGATGGCCCGAAAATGCATCCAGCCATGTATCGGGCACCCAGTCTTCTACACAGTCCACTGCTGAAACTTTGAATCCTCTGGCTGCTGCTCCTCCTTCATCACACCCTATACTGCTGCTGCAAAAATGGTACCGGGATCTGCATATGCTTCTGCTACATAAATGGTACTGGGGTCTGCTGATACTGCTGCTACAGAAATGTTACAGTGGTCTGCGTATACTGCTGCTAGAGAAATGTTACTGCGGTCTGCCTATACTTCCACTACAGAAATGGTACTGGGGTCTGCCTATACTGCAGCTACTAAAATGTTACAGAGGTCTGCCTATACTGCAGCTACTAAAATGTTACAGCGGTCTGTCTATACTGTGGGTGCACTAATTCTTCCCATCGTGGTATTTTACCTATGTGGCACAAATAATGCAGTGACTGACTAGGCCAGAATTGCTGGCCGAGGCCAGGTTTCTTGGCGGGGCGAAACTCTCCCATGGTGGGGCCCTCCGCTTCCTTCCTGTGTAATACCATCTTTGTGCACTTACAGCATAGGCTAGGCCAAGGAACTCAAAGACTGCCCCTTCCAGTGTTGAGCTATCTATGTTGCCACACATGGATTTTCCATTGCTATGTAACTCAGGGCACCTTAGGTCACAAAGGTGGAGGCTTGGAACCGAGCCTGACCCTGGGCCCGCTGATGTGCTTCCCACACAGATTATTACGGGTCCTGGTCATGGTGTCTTGGGCTTGTAATGCCACCTCCTCCTCCTGCTTCGGGTCAGGGGATCAGCACTGGGCATCATGTATTTTCTCCCGTGTTACCACAGTTATCTGAGACACTGGTTTGGGCCAAAGAAGAGGAGCGTTACCTCATTGATGAGACCTTCACAGCTGTACTAGCATCGGAGTCTGCTCTATGCCCACGATTGCTGAGGGTGTGTGCTGACGCCTATGTACTCAGCACACTGAAAGTCTGGCATGTTTGGGCACTATCATTTCTTCATGTTTATTACTGTCTTTGGGTTCCTTCGGCTCGCCTACGCTGTGGGTGCACAAAGACTACAGCGGGTCCTGGTCATGGTTTCTTGGCCTTGTAAGGCCACCTCCTCCTCCTGCTTGGGGTCAGGTGATCAGCAATGCGCAAAGTGCAACATCTGTATGGAATTTTTCAAAGTCCATGTAAATATTGACCCTGACAAGATTTGAACCTAGGACCTACAGTAGCAAACACTGAGCTACATTAATTTAAAACATCCCACCACACCTCCACTTACTTTTATTTCCATTGACTCGGAATTGGGTCTTCTTAATTATTTTTGGAAAATTGGGCCACAAATGTTTTTCCTACCACAGAATAATATTGTCATGTGCTAATTATCACTCCTAATCTGACTATTCCAATAATCGCTCATCACTGCCCACAATGCATAATACAAAATACAGCCCGAATAAATCAAGGCAAATCTTAGTTGTCTAGGGTAAGATAATATAGTGGTTGGAGGGAGATGGGCAAGTATTCCCCATGCATAATTACCCAGCTCTTGCTTATTTTTTAAATTTTTCTTTTATTTTATACAAAGCAGTTACAGTGGTAGCATTTATCCCCAGATCCTGCTGTTACGTTTGTGTGGGCAAACAAGTACCCGGCCCACACGAACGTGACTCGGATGCACGAGTTTTGGGACAATTAGCCCTGTACTGCAGAGAAGATAGCGAGGCCCTACCTACCAAGCCTCTATAAAGGCGGCCCCGTGCTGGAACCTCGGCCCTGCTCTCCCTGAAAGGGTGATACACGCAACCAGGCATAACAGACACATTAAACGCACAAACTCACTTACCATACAACCTCGCACACTCAGGGTGACTACCCACTAGTGTTTGCGAATTTGCTGCGTTTTTTTTTTCTAGGTGTCTATGGGGCTTACTAATGTTAAAAACGCATTGCAGCAAAATCGCAGTTTACCGCAAAATCGCGATTTTAACAGGTCACATAGACCCCTGGAAAAAAAATGCTGTGAATTTCGCAGTGAAAAAGTACTTTATACTACACCCCAATGAAAGGAAGGACACCAGAATTGAGCCCCGAAAATGCCCCCCTCCCTCTCTTGAGAATTGCAGGGAAAATTGTATGGGGATTGGTGCACCCACTGCTGAACCCCTTGTCCAGTACCAGTGAGCAGTATAGAGCCCCCCAAGCCAGACTAAGTCCTTGACTACAATAGGTACATGGAAGGAGTTGACCTGCCTGATCAAATACTAATTCCTGTGGAACATCTAAAGGGTTAATAAACTTTCTAAATGCTGTTTTGTATACTTTGAGGGGTGCAGTTTTTAAAATGTGGTGACTCATGGGGGTTTCTGATATATAGATTCTTAAAATCCATTTAAGAACTGAAAAGAGTCCTTAAAAAATCAGCTTTTGAAATTTACCAGTAAGGGCTCCTCCGAATGTCTGCTCAGATACGCTTGCCGCAGCACAGCATATTTGTGCATGAACAAAGTTTGAAGATCCAAGTAATCAGACTGTTGCGCACATCTCAGCACATATTACTGTAATATTTGCACACACAGGGCCAGTTCACACACCCTTTCCATGGAATTGATTGGCTATTAAAGCCTAATAAGGTCTAACTATCTTCTTTTCGTGCATTTTCGCAGTGTTTCACCCTTACACTTGCGCATTTGTACACCTCCCATAGACGTCTACAGAGCCATTGCTGCGCAAAACGCAGGAAGATAGAGAAAGTCCTACTGCGCATAACTGCATACTCACACAGCTGGTCATGGACAGTACACCTTTATTTGTTTATATTTCCTGCGCCGATGCTTAGTGATGATGCGGGTACCCGCAGCCCGTACATGATGTAGTTGCGTATAGGCAGCAGGTATATCCACGACCATGGAGCACAATGGGCTTTATGTCGTGGATATCCGCGGTAAAATAGAACATGCTGCGTTCTGTTTTCTGCGAGTGATTACATAACTCTGACCCGCTAATTTGAGCGGAACTGTGTAATCCAATGCATTTGATTGATCTGCGTATTACCGCTGATCAAATGCATGTGGAATCCGCTATTTCTATCCAGTCATGTGAGTCCGGCCTAATGGTGGATTGCTACTTTTTTATCAAGTGACCGGGGACTGCTGAATGAGGCCACCAGTCACTGCTCCAGGCACTCGGAGACCGTTGGTTGCCGGGAGCAAGGAGATTTGAAATTTCCTGGGCTTCCTGTCTCCTGTGAATCTGTCCGGCATTTTGCCGGTGGGCGCATGCGCAGATGCTGGGAAGGTCCATGGAGGATGATCGCATCGGGATTCAAATGCGGAGGCCTCCAGGAAAATGTTTCCTCTTACCGATTGCATCTGTAAGGAAAGATGAAACTTCATCTTTTTACAAAACTTTTATATGATCGCCATTTGATAACGGTGATTACGTGACCAGTAACTGCATATCGCGGCTCTCCGTGACATTTCCGGGCTCTCGGCTATCTTTGGTAGCCAGGAGCAGGGAGATTTTAAATTTCCCGGGCAATCCTTACTTTTGCGCATGCGTTCGCCATTATGCTGACGGGCGCATGCGCTGAAGCCGGGGTAAGGTCCATGGATAAAGATCCCATCAGGAGACAAATTTGCGTACCTTGGGTATGTAATTTCATCTCCCCTCACGGATCGATCCGTAAAAGGAGATGAAACTTTAACTTTAAAAAAAAATTTTTTTTACACTCTTTAACTTTCCTTGATCACTGTTATACGAAGGATAACGATGATCATCTGACCAGGAACCACATACTGCAGTTCCCGGTGACATCTCCCTGCACTTGGCTATCTTTGACAGCCGGGTGCAGGGAGATTTTGAATTTGCTGGGCTCTCCAGCCTTCTGCACATGCACGCCACATTGGTACATGTGCAGAAGCCCGCTGTGGGCTCCCGATCGCCGGGGGACATCATGGACGAGGGGGGTAAGTATTTTCTTCTTCCCTCATGGATCCGATCCATGAGGGGAGGAGGTGAACCTTTAACTTTTTAAAACTTTTTTTTCACTTTTCCGTGATCACTGCGGTCCCCGGTGACATCTCCTGCCTCCTGGTTACCTTCAGGAACCAGGAGTCAGGAGATTTAAAATTTGCCGGGCCTCCTGGCCTTCTGCGCATTTGGCTGACGTAATGACGCCTGGCGCTCATATGCAGTAGACATCTCAGAACCTGCACTGCTAGTCCTTAGAAGCTTTGAATCTAGATCTACAGCCAACAGGGCTGCTGGTGACCAACGGGACTATGACTGGGAGCAGTTTGCAAGCAACCAGATCCCTCTGCTGGTAATCTTCACCAAACTAGATCAGATACCGGAGGCAAAATGGAACCGCACTGAGTTTTTTGGCTGAGGACTTCAACACAGAGGAGATGAATCTGGATTAAAAAAGCCCCCACTGGATGCCCGGCTTCACCATTATGTCATATGTGATGGATCTTGAGTCCCAAACAGCCTCACCCGAACCAAAGATTGTGAAACAAATACACAAGACACTTTCATTTGGTTTAATTGACAACATTTTATTTGAAATAACATTATTCAGAGTCTCAAATGTAAGATCAGACCAATTGCTATAAGTAGACACTGAAAATGGCGCACCTCCGACTCACGAAGAGTCATCATCCAGCACTCAGGAGAGGAAAAACCCCCTGTGGAGGAAACCTCTGGGGAGCCATGGCTGGAGGACGGCCCTCCCTCTGGGCTTAGGGGGTTAATGCCAATATGTAACAGCATATTTATCAGAATTGATACATTTTATCATACTTACAGTCATACATCCTATAACAGAACATTACATATGATAGTTATTAGTAAACAAGGCGAGGGCAAAGCAGAGGCCCCATGTGATGCCTAATGGAGATATCCAAATGTGACCTCTCCGGGCAGCGGATACTGGATATGACGGAGATCTGGCTGCAGCATCTGTCACCCCATGGATCGCTAGGGATAATAGACATGATCTGGCTGGCTGCGCAGTTATGGCTGATCGGGCTGGCTAGGTAAATATGGCTGATCTGGCTGGCTAGGCGGGCGTCCCCTCTTCCCTCACAGATGGTGAAGCTCCAGGTCTCCAGACACACCAAGCACCACGCTGCATCTGGCCGTATCCCCTTCCGGCATGGAGTTTTCTTGTGTAGGCAGTTTATGACGTAGGCCTAGCTGTGGATGACATCAGCACAGTTGCCATGGTGACTGCAGGTGTTTATCACCAAGGCCTCATCCACTTGAAGTCACCCATAATTAACTGTTTAATGACTGGTACGGTGCTTTTCTACAGAAGCCTATTAACTCATCACAGAGCCGGCCTTTTATTATTATGGCATTTTTTTAAAAATGGCAGGATGGACGTTAATGATGGTATCTACAGGTCTGAGGTGTAATATTCACATTAACACCCTCACATACCAGCTACTCAATTTTTTTGGAGTGTGTCTAACATGGAGGGTGATTATATTATTTTTTCTTCATACCGTCTACAATATACTACATACAATGACACCCCTGTGTCTCTTACTGTAATTACTTACGTTTTCTGTAATACATTTGCTTTCTTCACTCATGTGATACAATGTAAATGTATTCTTTCTTGAGGATTATCAAAATGGGGTAATTAAATTGATGCAGTGTAAAAAAAATAAAATAAAATAATTGCAATATAAAGTAGGTATGGTAAATGTTAACCCCTTAGTGACAAAGTTTTTTATTTTTTTTTTCTACTTTCGTTTTTCCTTCCCCCCTTTTAATAAAATCATAACTCTTTATTTATGCATCGACGTCGCTGTATGAGGGCTTGTTTTTTGCAGGCTGAGTTTTATTTTTTAATGGTATTATTTAATGTACTGTATAATGTACTGGAAAAATTTTTTTAAAATTCTAAGTGGAGAGAAATAGAAAAAAAATTAAATCTTTTGGTGCGCCTTATTTCTACGGCGCACAAACTGCAGCAAAAATGACATGATAACTTTATTCTCTGGGTCAGTACGATTACTATGATACCAAACTTATATAGTTCTTGTTTTTGCTGTACTATTTGTTTTCAAAAATATTTAATTTTTTAAATTATTTTCTGCCGCCATCTTCTGCGCCCAATAGCTCTTTTATTTATCTTTTGATATACTTGTTTGATAGCTCATTTTTTGCTAGACGTCCTGTAGTTTGCGTTGGTACCATTTTGGAATACATACGACTTTTTGATCGCTTTTTTTGCATTTTTTCTTGGAGACAGGGTAACCAAAAAAGCACATTTCTGGTGTTCATCGTGGGGGGTAAATAATGCATTACATTGATAGATCAGACTTTTATGGATTATACCAAATCATACAGTGATTCCAAATATGTATTTTTGTTTTATTACTTAGATTTCTTTATTATAAATACAGTCACACCTCTTCTTTTGTCGTCTTCGTCTTTCACTGATTTCCAGTTTCGCCAATTCTTCATCGCAGAATCTTTCCTCTCCTTTCATCGCTTGCTTCTAGATTCGCGACGGCCAACATGACCTCGCGGCTAACGTCACAGCCATTCATGGATTGCTCCAATCACAGCTATTCATGGATGAATGGCTATGATTGAAGCATCCAGCTCTGGCTGTGATTGGCTGAGTAGGCTGTCACACAGCTAACTCAGCCAATCAGAGCAATCTCTTGCTAGAGGCAGGGAATTTCACTGTCACTAGCAAGATGCTCTGATGGCTTGAGAAATGCCCAGCAGCCTGCATGGAGCTCCGGAGAGTGGCCCCCGGGACACTGATGGCACCTGCTAGGTAAGTATATTGATGTTTTACTTTTCTCTCAGGCACTGTAGCCAGGGCATTTAGCACTGCCAACAACGCGGTACCAAGTCGTGCCGCATTTTCAGCAGCGCTGAAACCACTGCCCATTTATTTCAATTGGCAATGCAGGGCCGAAGCCGCTTGTGTGAACCGCCCCATTGAAATGAATGGGAGCATTGTACAGTGTTTAGCGCTGAAAAAGCAGCACTAAATGCTTTAGAAAAATGTGGTTTAGAGTGTTTCTTGGAATGTATAGAACAAATTAATTGGATTTACATTGATAAGCATTCCGCCATGACAGCCCTGGGGCCTTTCAGAAGGCCCAAGGCTGCCATGACAGCAGCACAACTCCCTGTGATTTCATCGTGGGGGGGCCATACTGGACGATGTTCGGGGGATTTAAATGCTGCTGTCAGAATTCATTGACAGCTCTGATGAGCCGCGCAGTTTATCACACCTCTTGCCGCTAGGTGTCGGCTGTAAGAAACAGCCCGTGCCAATGATGCATGGTGGGAGATCGCCGCACGATCATTCTTCATAAATAGACCGCCGATACAGGCCATAGGATTGCAGTTGACATCATTATCTGTCCCTAAGCGTTATCTGTGCTGTTACATAAGACTGCAAGTGACATCTGCTGTACTACAGTACATCATCTGTCCTCAGCGTTATCACTGTGTTCTCTGTGCTGTTACATAGGACTGCAGGTGACATAATTTTCTGTCCTCAGCATTATCACGGTGTGTTCTCCATCATGTTACATAGGACTGCAAGTGACATCATTATCTGTACTCAGCGTTAACAGCGTTATCACTGTGTTCTCTGTGCTGTTACATTGGAGTGCAATGTAACAGCCAGCCCATCGCCAATGTTACTTACTGTAATGCCTCTGTGCTGTCTCTGCAAGAACTCCATACTCAGTACTCTATCACCTTCTTACACACTGGAGGGAACTGGACACCCAAATATAGACTCTGCTTGGAAAATGTAGGTGACACAACGTTCTGTGCCACATGCATCCCCAAGCTGCCCTGCTATCTTGGTTTCCCACTGACTGTAACAACTAGGCTGTGCCGAATTCCATACTAGAGATGAGCGAGCATGCTCGGATAAGTCTGTTACTTGAGCAAGCCTCACTTTTCTCGAGTAACTGCATTCTTATCCGAGCGTGCTCGCTCATCTCTATTGCATACCCTATGGCGAACCTTTTAGAGACCGAGTGCCCAAACTGCAACCCAAAACCCATGTATTATTCACAAAGTGCCAAAAGGTCAGGGGGCGGGGCTTATCACAATGTATGATTTTTACCTCCGTCATTATAAAAAAGACAGGGCCGCTTCAAAATAGACAGCGTGCAGATTTTGACAACTTTTTGAAATGCGGAAATGCTGCAGAATTTGCCATGGTAATTACTGCCACCTGTAAACAGGCCCCAGCAGTAACCGTGACATCCCCACGGCGGCCCCAGCGATAACCGTGACATCGCCACGGTGGCCCCAGCGGTAACCGTGACATCCCCACCGCGGCCCCAGCGTAACCGTGACATACCCACCGCGGCCCCAGTGGTAATAGTGCCCCCTGAGACCTATATACTTACCCCCTCCTCCTCATGGAAGCACCGCTACTCCTCTGCTCGGCGCTGCTAGCAGCGCTGATTCCAGGTGCACACTATGATGTCAGTGTGCTGCCGGACGCCTCCTCCCCCTGCTCTCATGAAACCTAAGAGGAGACGTCAGGGGAGGGGGACTAAAGTCACAGCGTGCTCTGGGATCAGCGCAGCTGAGTGAATACCGGCAGGGGAGCCGCGGTCCCTGCCAGTATTCACTGCTGTGGAGAGCATCTGACAGCAGGGAGAGCTCTGTGCGCCGCCTCTGGCACGCGTGCCATAGGTTCATCACCACTGCCCTAGAGTGAAGGGATACCAGTTTCCTCTACAAAAGGATATTTGTCTACAACCAGACCAGTGGTGATTGGAAAGCAAGAGAACACCGCACCCAGCCAGCGCAATCATTCCACACCTGTGAGGCTGTGCTGCTAGAATCCAATGTAGCAAAACAGATCCCAGCCAGCACAACCTAACACCTGCTTTCTGGGGGGCTCAAAGCACTCATTTCTTGCATAAGAAAACAATCTTTTCGAAGAGGTACATGGCAGGTTTGGCACTGTTACTTTCTTTTTACATTGAAGCTTCAAGTTACATTTGACTTTCTGGAAATTATTGCTGTTACAAATCAGTTATTTTTCTATTTGCCTCCATCTGGAGTAAAATATTCTGCATTTTATATCTGCTGACAATGCAGCCAATATTCATTAGAGATGGCACCTTTTATATTAACTTAAAATATATTCATTCTTGTATTCAATAAAGTCAGTTAGGGATATTTGGAAATCAAATTGAGCAAGAATTTGGGTGCACCTGCTGTGCATCGCATTTATTGTATCAGACACTCCCAGTGCCTCACTACACATTTTTATAAATTGTCTAGAAAAATGGGGTCATGGCTAAGTGAATTTGTAAAATGCACCTGTTTTATTAATGGGTTTCCTATTATTTTGGTGCAAAATAATAGTAGAAAATCATCCAGCCCTGAACTGGTGCAAAGAAGCAGAATGTATCGTGGGGGAATAATTACATGCAGTTTCCAATGCTGAACATTAGGTTCATTCTTCCACTTGCTGGAGGCTCCAGTTGTTACTCCTTGTCCCCCACTGGTCTTGTGCTTCTTTCCTGCTGTGATGCCATCATGGCCAGTGCCAAATTTTTACCAGGGATAATAAACCCAGAATAGGGTGATAAGTGGGAAGTAAAGGTTTTGGCTCATGCACAGCTGGAGAACCCGGACTCACAGAGCAGATGAGGATCAGAGATGTGCATAAAATGATACATTTATTTATTGAAACTTTGTACTTAGTTTTTCTTTTCAATTTTCTATTAAAGGATTATTCTCATTATTTGTATATACAAAGTACTGTGTTTAACTTCTCAAAGTATCCTGGGAAACACCTTAGAAGATGCCAAGAAAAATAATATACAAGCACAGTGAAGAAAGAGAAAGTCAGAGTAACAACTAAGACGGAGAAATGAAGCCACTTCACAATGTCTGGTCTCCCTTCAGGAAATGTGCAACAGCAAAAATGAAAACCCTCTTCCGCCCAGAAGTAGGGTTCAAACTGGAAACTAAGGGTTCAAATTTGATCCCTTTTGCATGTTCTGGAGTTGGGGCTGCCTGGTCTATTCCCGATATACTTATTGGCAACATTCTGTGCCCAACTCCCTCATCCCATCCTCTTACACCCAGTGTTGTTCATCATCCCAGTATCAGACCTATTCCAGCTCAGTTCTTCAGGGGAATGTATGGTGCTACATCTACTTTACACTCCGCATCTCTACTGAGGAAGAATTCGGGACACAGTTCATGCCTTTGTTCCAAAGAAGGTGTGGGGACCCCAAGAGGAGAGGAATGAAAATAGAAGAATCTTATTGCCCTTTTACATGGTATGATTCATTCAGAATTGTTCAGATAATTTGAATGAAAATCATCCAGTGTAAATGCATGCAGGGACCAAACGAGAATTATTCAGTTGTTCAGTCATTCACTTCTGAATGACTGTCTGCTTCCTGTAAATGGAGATACATGAGAGAGCATCTGTGAGATGAGTGTCAAGCAGGGGCGTAACTATAGAGGGTGCAGGGGATGCGATTGCACCCGGGCCCAGAAGCCTTGGGGGGCCCATAAGGCCTCTCTTCTCCATATAGGGAGCCCAGTACTATGAATAAAGCATTATAGTTTGGGGCCCTGTTACAGGTTTTGCATTGGGGCCAGAAGCTTCAAGTTGAGCCTTTGTGCAGCATGGTTTAGGTATGGGTACAGATACAGATAGGGGGGGGGGGCAGCTCACCTTTTGCATCAGGGCCACTGAGCCTTTAGTTACGCCCCTGGTGTCAAGCATCATTTGCTGACATCTTGTTCCGTGTAAAAGGACCATGAAGAGGAAAGTGTCTATTAGGTGCAGCTCTCGTACTATCTAAGCGCATATTCAGACAACCGTATGCGCAAAAACGCTAGTCTCAGTGCAATATATTTGCGCTTGAACGAGGTTGGATGAGGTATATTTGCGTGCATGTCTGCGTATATTACTGTACTTTTTGCGCATGCAAGGCCAGTTCACATGCGCGTGACACTTCCTTTCTGTAGATTAAAAGGCTATTTAGCCTAATGAGGTCCAGATGTGTTATTTTGCTGCATTTTGCACAGTGTTTCAAACATCATCTTGCTTATTTGCGTACCTCCTATAGACTTCTATGGAGGCCTTTTCTGCGCAAAATGCAGGAAAATAGTGCAGGTCATACAGATTTCCACCCAAACCCATTGAAATCAATGGGTTCTATCCTCTGTGTTTAGCATGCATATATTTTACGTGCGCAATAACACGTGCGCATACGGTCGTGTGAAGAAGGCCTAAGCACTACTGTCTGGTTTAGGTTTCCACTGTCTAGGTTTTAAACATGAGTAGTAAATCTGCCCCAATGTTCCTAGTTGCAGATGAATACACATTATTTATAGTCTAATCAAGAAAGCTGAATAATTTATGGTCTAGAAATGACTAATGTGTTCACAGGTTTTAAATCATCATCTCCAGAGTGTAAAACTATGGATGTATAATTGGTAAATGTCTCTAATCTGTATTGTTGGTGCTGGGAAGAACAGGCTGTATTTAAATTGTATTTCAATTACTTTGTCAAATTACCTAAAATAGTTTCCTACATGCTGTATTGTTCTCTCCTCCGTCCCCTCAATATGTTGGGTTATTTCAGCCTTAGCAAATAAATGCTATTCTTGTATCATGAAAAGTTTTCCAATATATTTTGTTTCAATTTCTTATAGTTTTTAAGATCTCTGCTTGCTGTCAATTAATAGGAAGCTTCAGAGGAGGATGTGTCCTGCTCATGTGACGGACATATTGGTGCACAGCTTTTTACATCACATGACCAGGACAGATTTATTTCCTATGGGAGTAAACTAGGAATATTTATACTGAATGACTGCAAGCAGAGGTCTTTAAAACTGCGAGGTAATAATACAGAAAGCATGTTGGAAAAATTGTACAACCTTTCAATATGCAAAAAAATAAGGAACAGATCCCTGATAGTGAGACCAAAAAGCTGGTCAGGTCCAGTAGCTAAGTCAAATGACCAGTGTGCTAGTGGTCAGAAGGTCGTCAGGACCAATAACGGCAGCAACACTTCCACCATTGCATGCACAGCTGGGATTTGAGTGCTGGAAAGGTGAGATTGTTCTCCCTGGAAAAGGTTTGGTTGAGCACTTATTATAGATGATGAGGTTTAACCCTTTAATGCCGCGAGGATTGCCACCACATGGGTCATTTTGACCAGACTGGTAGGAGGTGATGGGACCAGTGAATATGTCAGGGCACACACACACAAGGGGGACCGGGTTCAGGAAGCCCTCAACAGATCACTAGTAGAGAGGATTGCTTGATCTTTCGAAAAACAAGCAGATACAACTGTTTCATCGTCCTCCATACAGAGACAGGTGGTATCATCGTTACACCCCTGTGTCTGTTGGAGCCATTTCCAGGAACTTGGCTGAAGGATATTGATCTCAAGGTGCCCATTATGTGTACCACCTTTGATGCCCACCCACCATCACCCCCTTTTGCAGTGATGTCATGAATGACGAAATTGGACTGCTACGGGGTGGAACAGGGTTGTTTCCATTGACGAATGCAAGTTAAGTTTGAGCACTGACGACGGCCTGCTTTGTGTCTGGAGACTTAAAGGGTGAGTGCCTCCTGCCTTTGCTGTCAAGCGTCCCACTGCTCCCGAAGCTGGTGTGTTGGTCTGCATTCGATACAACAGTCGGTCACCCCTAGTAGTGGTATGAGGGACAATGACAGCTCAGCGATATGTTCAGGACAGCCTGCAGCCACATGTGTTCCTCTCGTGGCGGTGTCCGAACTAAAAGAACAAAAAAGAAAAAAAAAATCATATTTACCCACTAATAAGCCCACCATAGCGCTTAGTGGCATCTGCGAACAGGATTAAATCCTCTGTGACCTAACAACTGCCATTGCAAGTAATCGCATCACACTATGGTGGGCTTTGTAGTGGGTAATTATGATTTGTTTTTGTTTCTTTTAGTTGGGACACCAGTGCCCTTGGGCAAGATTTGTAGTAGTGAGTAGTGAGGTGCTGAATAACACACGGAGCCAGATATTGTGTTAACTTGTAGTAAATATGGTGTTATTATTCAATCAGACAGGGAGAAGAGGTTATTCACATACAGTGAATATCACTTCAGTACATACAAGTGATATACAATTTGCAACAATGATGATACTTGTTTCTAACATGTTTATATACCGGGAGCTCTCTGAATTTCTTTTCTCCATCCCTCTTCATATTTAGATCGCTTTATCTCCCTCTCTTTATCTCAGCTCTCTCTCTTATCTCGCCTCTACTCACTGTCACAGCCAACTCTCCTCTGTTTCTTACTGTTTCTCTGATTCTTCTCGTTTCTCTCTCCTGCTTCTCTCTTTTTTTCTTTCCTTCTCTCCTGCCTCTCTCTTTCCTTCTCCTGCGACCGTTATCTCGCTATTTATCGCCTCTGACACCTGACCAGTGCGTCTGCAGCCAATCACAACCTATTTGGTTGCTGGGCTATCTGCATCCCTTATGCAAAATGACTCAGATTAAGCCCCCAGGGCCGGTTATTATATTACAGATCCCCATAGCTAAACAGCGCTATGTAGTGCCCTTTTTCAGGCATCTACACCCCTCATATCACATCTTGCTTCCAAGCTAGAGGTGGTACAACAGTGTACTAGAGCCTCCATGCCTGACTGTATCACATCTTGTATCCAAGCTAGAGGTGGTACAACAGGGTTTTAGAGCCTCCATCCTCACCCATATCACATCTTGTATCCAAGCTAGAGGCATACAATAGGGTACTAGAGCCTCCATGCCAACCGGTATCATATCTTGTATCCAAGCTAGAGGTGATACAACAGGGTGCTAGAGCCTCCATGCCTGCCTGTATCACATCTTGCATCCAAGCTAGAGGCGATACAACAGGGTGCTAGAGCCTCCATGCCCACCTGTATCACATCTTGCATCCAAGCTAGAGGCGATACAACAGGGTACTAGAGCCTCCATGCCCGCCCGTATCACATCTTGTATCCAAGCTAGAGGCAGTACAATAAGGTACTAGAGCCTCTATGCCCGCCCGTATCACATCTTGTATCCAAGCTAGAGGTTGTACAACAGGGTTTTAGAGCCTCCATGCCCGCCCGTATCACATCTTGTATCCAAGCTAGAGGCGGCCCAACAGGGTACTAGAGCGTCCATGCCTGCCTGTATCACATCTTGCATCCAAGCTAGAGGCGGTACAACAGGGTTTTAGAGCCTCCATCCTCACCCGTATCACATCTTCTATCCAAGCTAGAGGCGTACAACAGGGTACTAGAGCTTCCATGCCAACCGGTATCATATCTTGTATCGAAGCTAGAGGTGATACAACAGGGTGCTAGAGCCTCCATGCCTGCCTGTATCACATCTTGCATCCAAGCTAGAGGCGATACAACAGGGTACTAGAGCCTCCATGCCCGCCCATATCACATCTTGTATCCAAGCTAGAGGTGGTACAACAGGGTACTAGAGCCTCCATGCCCGCCCGTATCACATCTTGCATCCAAGCTAGAGGCGGCCCAACAGGGTACTAGAGCCTCCATGCCCGCCCGTATCACATCTTGTATCCAAGCTAGAGGTGGTACAACAGGGTACTAGAGCCTCCATGCCCGCCCGTATCACATCTTGTATCCAAGCTAGAGGCGGCCCAACAGGGTACTAGAGACTCTCTTCAAGTGTTCAGTTTTGCGCAATAAACTCTCCTTTGGCTCTGATATTGTAATCACTTACTTATATCAATATTACAATCACACAGAGAAAGCTTAATTGCATTCCAACTCCTTCTAGGTATTTTATTTTTTTCTGACAATATATTTGGAAACTTATTTGTCACCAATAATGTATAAATATCCACTACAATCAGATGGCCTAAAAGAAAGACATCAAAAAATTAGGATTTACCAGCATATCAAGTTTGTACCACAGCTTAATGAGTTTTATGTATGAAAGCAGTCACCTTTTATATATAACTAAAAATATCATAAAACAATGCAAATACATATATACATGCAGCCTAACCTTTATGAGGTCTAAACTTCAGAAACAGCTTTTAGTGTGGTATGGGCCTACATCAAGATGTTTGTTTTGTTGAATGTATCTGATGGCCCTTTTACACGGGATGAGCTGTCGAGCAAACGATGCTCAACACTTGCCCCAGTGATGCTCCTGTGCTGCTACACAGGAGCGAGTATCGTTGGCATCGCTCACTGTGCTGCACCTCCATTCTCCCTCTGCCCACCTCCATTCACATTAAGCAGACAGTCAATCAAAAGTGATCGACTACTATTTACACTGAACGGTGCATCATTGTGTTTTCTGCATGCAGAAACTGGATGATTCGTGTTCAGTCGCTTCATGCGTTTACACGGGACGATAATCGTTCAGATTCCTGCGCTTCCTTACGAAATGTGATGATATGGTGACATACTATATACAGGTGATGGGTGTGATTGTATTGTTATATCAATTACCGAATAGGTGAGCACACCAGGAGGTATTGATTAATGTTAATTTGACTACAGAGCTAAGGGGAACATTCAGCTTTTTTGCATTTTAGATATAAATGATCTTTAAAGGGTTTTCCAGGACTTTATTTAATTGATGACCTATTCTTATGGTAAAGTTACCTTTACACAGGGAGATTGTCTCTGAAGCAGCTTATTTGGGCGATAATCATCCCATGTACACACGGCCACCAACAGAGAACTGAGAAAGAGAGAGCTCACCTAATAACCAAGCGGCTATTGGTCCGTGTAAAAAGGCAGTTCTTTATCTATGTTCGACTACCCGTTAGCAGTGAACGAAGGGGGACAGTAAAGAACTCCAGCATGCTGCTCCTCCATTCTCTGA
This sequence comes from Eleutherodactylus coqui, assembly GCF_035609145.1. Taxonomy (NCBI): domain Eukaryota; kingdom Metazoa; phylum Chordata; class Amphibia; order Anura; family Eleutherodactylidae; genus Eleutherodactylus; species Eleutherodactylus coqui. The sequence goes on along the minus strand of NC_089843.1, from coordinate 144,155,672 downwards.
ACGACTATTGCTCCTGTGTGAGAGCACAGGATTGATAGTGTGTGGCATGGCTGTTGGACGCTTAGGCGCCCGACAGTTATCTCATGGGTATTTGTATCTTGTCAGCACCGAAAGCTAGGGGTTTGACATGGCTTTTATGGAGGAATGCCCCTGACATGCCCCTCGCTTCCTATTGGCTGAATTCAGTAAGGTCCTGGCAGCAGTGTGTGTATTGATTTTTGCCTGCCCTGGAGGGTTAGGGTTAGGGATTCATTTTCCTTTTAGGCTTACATTATTTGCTGTAAAAGTTTCCATGTTGCAGCAGTAACATGGAAACATTTAGAAGTAATAATCTAAGCCTAACAGGAAAACTAACCCTAATTCTCCAGGGCAGGCAAAAATCAATACGCACGCTGTAGCTATCACTATTCCCGAAGCAGGCGTCCCCCTTCCATCTCCCTGTGCCCAATCGTGGTGGCACTGGAGGAATCCCCCTGCAGTGAGGCAGTGCCTGCACTCCCTCACTGCTCCATGCGGCCACTTCTTAGCAGCTGGTGTGCCAGCTCTCTGCTCCATCCTGGCTGCTGGCTGTATGCTGCTGACAGCTGGGTGCCCAGCTCACTGACTGTTCCGTGCTGCCTGTGGCTCTCCTGCTGCCACTGCCTCTCCTGCCACCGCTGCTCCCACTCTTGCCGCAGTCGACCCCTGGCATGTCACAACACTCCCTTCCTGTGGGTCTCATGGCGCTGCCGCCCCCACTCTTGCCGCTGTCTGCCCCGTCGGAACTGTCACAACAACGGTATTTGGGGGATTAAGCATGCCCCCAGCCAATCTGAAGCTGGAGGCGTTACTACATTTGAGGAGTGCTCTTCCAGTGGTGACAAGATACAATAATACCTCTCTCATGTAGGGTTACCTTAAATCATCAATAAAATCCCTGATCTTTTGTTGATGACCTGTCTTGAAGATTGTCAGCAATAGAAAAAATCATGGAAAACCCCTTTAAGTGAATATAACTTTTTTTTTTACATTGGAAAAGTCTCAAGCAGGTCCTAAAACATGTTTTTTCCTTCTCAGCAGGTGACTTGGATACTAAAATATAGAAGTTCTTTGTTTTTGTTGATGGTCACTCTGATGCTGTGTAAGTAATGTTGCTTCCAACTATAAGGAAAGAAACAGTAATGTTTTCCATTTTCTTCTTGCAGTATATAATACAGTTCCAGACAGCAGGCAGCTCGCTTATGTATAATCGCTATTGATTTTCTTGTTTTGACATAAGAAACTGTAGTAAAGGAGCTGTAGAACAGTAACCAGTGGGAAGCCCCGATTTTACAACATCTGCAAAAAATGTAATAGATTCAGAATTCACTAACTGCTCTAAGTGATGAGAAGGGGGATAAATAGAAGAATACGTCAAATCTGTCTATATGGTTTTCTTTAACCTTTTCCAATCCAATTTCCCTGCCACCCGTACATTCCCCAGCTCTTACGTATTTTGGGTGGGAAAGCGCATTGTGGATTACTTGAGCAGAGGATTTGACTCGATGGCCCTGGAGATCCCTTCCAACTCTACCGATCTATCTATCTATCTATCTATCTATCTATCTATCTATCTATCTATCTATCTATCTATCTATCTATCTATCTATCTATCTATCTATCTCTGTATCTATCTATCTCTGTAATATAAAGCCATCTTTTAACTGCATACAATATGTGTAGCACATGTTTTTAACACTATGTAGAGGAGAGTAGACTATTGTTCCTTGACGCCACTGGAAGCTAGGGGCTGACCTGGGTTTGTAGGAGTTAACTCCCTTTGTCAAGCCCCTAGCTTCCGATAGGCTGTTTCTGTCTGTGCTGTCCCGTCACCCCAGCTGCTTTAGTAGGCGGGTGCCATGCATTTTTCCCTCTACGGCGTCATGCCGGATAACCTGTCACCACTTTTCAGCCAGCGTAGCCAGGGGAGTTGGTAGTGCACCAGGGAGAATAGAGTAAGAGCTGAGCTCCTGGGGCGGCAGCATGTAACACTGACTGCGGGGCCAACAGCAGCAGAGCCGCGGGTTATGGCCAGAGCACAGCGCCTGAGACAGTCTAAGCCACAGGAGGGGTGCAGAGTCACAGAAGCGAATGACTGGAGCACAGCGGCAGGGAACACTGTGAGCCACAGCGGCGGCGTGAAGAGTGCCAGCAGCGGAGGGACGGAGTACATCGCGGCCCCTGCGTTTGCAGCAGCGGCGGCATGCTAAGTGACAGGAGCGGATGAGCGGAGCACAGTGAACAGTGTGAGCCACAGCGGCGGTGTGCAGAGTCACATAAGCAGAGGGACCCAGTACATCACAGCCAACAGTGTTTGCAGCAGCGGCGGGGTGATGAGTAACACATCTGGGGGGACGGGACAGCACACTGACAAAGAGCCAATTGGGAGCTAGGGGAGTGACTGGGGCGTTGCACTATCTAAGCCCTGTCATACCCCTAGCTTCCGGTGGTGTCAAGGTACAATAGTACCAAGGAGAGCTTGGACATCGGAGTTTTCCTTGGCATACTGTAATATGTAGTATGACGTTAGACTAGGCATTGTTTGGAGGAGCCATTGTGATAAATCTGGTGCATTGTAAGACTGTGTAGTCTATGTTTGCACTGTATACTTAGCCAGTATTAGTAAATCCGCCTCAGTGTCTTGATGAATGGTATGTACACAGATCAGCTATAACATTAAAACTACTTGTCTAATATTAAGTAGGTTCCCCTCATGTTGCCAAAACAGCTCTAAGTCGTGGAGTCCTCAAGTCCTCTGATGGTGTTCAACAGTAAGTTTTACAGTAATTTGTGCTCTTCAATAGGATTGGACTAAACTCCCTACATCACGCCATTGAAGTCTGGGTGCTCATAAGTCTATAATTTGCTTTCTTTTGGACCACTTTTGGTAGGTACTAACTACAGTATACCTAGACCACCCAGAAGAACTGCCGTTTTGTAGATGCCCTGACCCAGTTGTCTAGCCATCCCAATTTATCCCGTGTTAAAGTCACTCAATCTTTATGCTTGCCAACATGTCAACCTCTAGAACTGACTGTTCATTTGCTGTCTAATATCCCACCCCTTGACAGAAGCCATTCTCACAAGATAATCAATGTTATTTGCTTTACCATTTTATACTCCCTTCTCCTGACTGCCCGCAGCTCCAGCGTCACACCTCCATTCTCCACATAAGGTCTGTGTTGATACGCTGTCGTCAGCCTGTTTACGGGACATCACAGGCTGCTGCAGCCAAATAGAGACCTAAGCGTTCAAATGCAGAGGCCTGTGACTGGCTGCAGCAGCCTGTGACGTCCTGTACACCGGTTGATGACAGCTTGTAAACACAGTATCATAGGGCACATTGGCGGTGTGGGGAGCCGGGAGAGGTGACGACAGGATGTTTTAATATATTTTGTCATTGGGAGCAGGATGAAAAAAAAGAATTATAACTCCGACAAACTTTTACGTTAAGGCGGATTGGTATATATTGCATAAACTGTTTCCTGAAGTCCCAAAATAATTAATATTGTTTAACAGTGTCAGACTGGGGTGCCTAAGGACTTCTGGGGGCCCACGGCACAACTATGGGCAAATATTATTTTATACCCGTTCACCAAATTCCTGCCTGCCACATTCTCCATATACTTTAAGGGAAAGGTGACTGCTGTTGACATAGTGACATACAGTGCTGGTTACTGCCATACGGTGCTCATATAGTCTTGTACTGTACCGACAGCAGAACAGGTAGGTCACAAATCAACTGACTTATTCTTGGAGTGTGTAGATGGAGAGTGGGCCCTCCGGATAACTTCTACCCAGCAACACTAATGGCCCTTTCAGACAAATGATTATCATTTGCCGGAGCGAACGAGCCGGTGATGTCATCACCAGCTTGTTCGCATTCAGGCAGCCTGTTTAAATTGCACGATTGTTGTTGAGATTGGCGCAGTTCTCGCTCACCAGTCATTCAGTGTTTTACATTCCTATGTCGGGTGGGGTATTGTCTTTCCTTGAGGAGAGCATCCAGAAGGTGAGACTTATAAGGCCATTCATGCTCCTCTGGGTAATATGCAAATAAGGAAGCTGGAACAATACCTCTGCAGCACCACCTATTGGATGGCAGCATTCCTTCAAATCAATGTCTGACCCTTTATACAGGTCTTAACAAAGATTGGGAATTGAAAGCCAAGCCAGAATCCATACACAGACAGATGTTTTGGGGTGTCTGCCCTCATCAATGTGCAGTAGGATTCTGGCTTGGCCAGTGAGAGGTCTTTGACATGAGTCGGGAGGGTTATGGTCTCTTCTTGAGGAGAGCACTTAGAAGGTAAATGAGGAGTCTTACAAGGCCATGCATATTCCTCGGGGTAACATGCAAATAAGAAAGATGGAACAATGCCTCTGCAGCGCCACCTATTGGATGACAGCATTCTAAATGCACCACAACCCTATCTCCAACACAAAGGAGAAAGCTGAGATTGTGGAATATGGATGAGGATTATGTGAATTCATGTTTTATACAAATTTTGATATGAACATATTCAATAAACTATTTTTATAGACTAGTTAGAATAAATAAAGCTGCTCCCAAGCATTTATGTATAGTACAAGGTATTATTAAGAATCACAATGTGTCAAAATGTGTCTTCTGTTTGCAAATTCTCAACAGAGGGGAATGTAATTGAGTTTTTTTCTTGCCTGTGACAGGTGCTCATTATACAAGGCGTTCTCCTTACATTACTATGGCTGCTTGGATACATTCTCAGTGCTAATTGGCATCATTATTTTGGAAAGCATGCCAGATATGACCAGTCAACGTACTAGAAAAATCAAATTACAATGTAGACATGCCTGGTTCTGTAGTACTGTGCACAAATGGATGTGCAGCTCTTACTTACTAGTTATAACCCTGATACATCAGCAATGGGTATAATAGGCACACATGCACCTATAGTAAGTACCAATTAAAATTCTTGCATATAGGATGCACGATATCATAGTAACAATCTTATCTGGGAAGCTGCACAGGAATTGAAAGGATATTCCCAAAATTGAGTTTTATCACCTGCCCATAGGAAAAGTGATGAAAAGTCTGATTGTGGGGTCTAAGGGTGCATGGGACGATCTGTCGAGCACTGATGTCCAACAGCGGTACTGCATGCAGTTTGCCCCTCACCTCCTCATCGGTCTCACTGCACCCCTTGCAGTGAGAAGGGGATTGAATGGAATGGTGGTCCACATGAACAGTGCCACTGCATTCATATCACTGGGTCTCATGGAAATAGCCAAATACAAGTGTTCCACTATCTCCGGGAGTCCGATTGAAGATGAATGGAGCGGCACCGCACATGATCAACTGCCACTGCATTCAATTTCATGTAGGTTCTATAGTCAATATGTAGTGTGAGGCCACTCTCACACACAACATTGTGGAAACACTGTGATTTTGCCGTGATTTTACCGCCCTTTCTTTTACCGACAGTGTTTTTTAACGCACCCCGTCATTGTGATGGGCGATAAGGTGCGTTAAAAAGTGCGAAAATGTGGTAAAATAGAGCAAACGCCCCATTCGAGCGCATGTCTACAATGCCCCATTGATATCAATGGGAGTGTTATATTGTGATTATCACGGTGTTCAAAAAATGGATGTGTGAGAGTTGCCTTATTCTACATATCCCTATCAATTTGATTATGGTCATTTATTATTTAACCCCTTAGTGACCAGCCTATCGTGTATGAAGGGAGATCACGGGGCGACTTCCCTTCCTACATCCCGGGCAGTGATTGTTTCTTACAGCCGACACCTGGCGGCAACAGCTGCGATGAGTTGAGAAGCTCATTGGAGCTGTTAACCTTTTAAACGCCGCTGTCCGTTTTGAGATCGTATAAAGCCATGCGGGTGTTCTAAAAGGCGCCAATGCTGTTATGGAAGAATGACTATCAAGCCATCCTCGTGGCTTGATAGACTGCCTGACCGATCGCAGTATGATGTAATGTTGTGGCATTAAAGCATCGCAAGTTGTGGTCCCCTGTGGGGACTTAAAAAAAAGAAAGTAAAAATAAGAACAATAAAATAATTTTAAAAAAAATTGTCATATTTGTAATAAAATAATAATCTAAATAATAAAACAAAAGTACATGTTTGGCATCACTGCATCCATAAAAGTCTGATATATCAAAGTAGTGCATTATTTACCCCGCACGATAAATGTCGTCAAAAAACAAAAAAAAAGAAATGCACTTTTTTGATCACTCTGTCTCCAAGAAAAAAGGCAATAGAAAGTGACCAAAAAGTTGTATGTATACCAATATGGGACCAATGCAAACTGCAGGACATCCTGCAAAAAATGAGCCCTCACACAACTATGTGGATGGAAGAATAAAAAGCTATTGTGCACAGAAGATGGCGGCAGAAAATAATTTAAAAAAATTAAATATCTTTGAAAAAATACAAGGAGTACAGCAGAAAAAAAAATAAATAAATATATATATAAGTTTGGTATCGTAGTAATCGTACTGATCCATAGAATAAAGTTATCAGGTCATTTGTGTTGCAGTTTATGTGCCCTAGAAACAAGACGCACTGAAAGATGGCGGAATGTCATTTTTTCCCCATTTCTTTCCACTTAGAACTTCTTAAAAGTTTTTCAGTAGATTATTTGTAAATTAAATAGTAAGAATGAAAAATACAACTCGTCCCACAAAAACAAGCCTTCATACAGCTACGCTGATGGATAAATAAAGGAGTTAAGATTTTTTTAAACGGGTAGAGGAAAAAACTAAAATGGAAAAAAGTGTGGTCACTAAGGGGTTTCCCATATACAGATACCACTAACCAATGCTTCGAATGGATTTAAACATTGTATTGGTCGGATTTGAGTTTTTTCTATGTCAACTGAGGTTTATGTGACTATTAACATGGAAAATGGTATAAACGTTTATTCATACTTTACTGTGTTATCCACAAACCACACTGTCCCTACAATAGGCATAATTCACTATGCATCAGTTTGACCCAAAGTGCTACTTTAAAGGGCTGTTCCCATTTGGGATGTTTATAATAATGTCTGATAGGTGGGAGTTGAGTCTCTGGGATCCCCATATGTACATCTGAACTCCGTGTCACACTACAGAAAGTTGGAGACAAGGTGAAGAAGGGGTATATATGGAGAAAAGTCATGTACTAATATAGGCACCATTCGTTCGGGGAAACTGTACTGGAAATGCAAGGCTTAGTAAATTTCCCCCTTAGGTGTTTCCATAGCTCCCATGAACTACACTGGAGATAACCATGGACAAACACTTTGTCTCCTCCTCTCTGGAGTGCCAAAAAAGGGTGCAATGGATCCCCATTCTAAGCCCCTGGAAATGGTTTAGACAGACAAGGGACTGTAACAATTGCATCTCTGGATAACGGACAACGAAATAGTTGGAGCAACTTGTGCTTGTCATCCGATCCTCTCCACTGGTGGTCTGTCAAGGGGCATCCTGAGCCCGGTCCCCTTGTGTACATGTACTCATGCATCCACAGGTCCCAACACATCCTAACAGTCTGGTCAGAACGGTTCATGTGGTGGGCAATTCGTTAATACGACCATCCAGCTTCCCATATTCCAATAACACTCCCCCTCTCAGACTCTGCTAACGGGGTGAAACCTCTTTGATTGCGTTGTAGAGGCGTCTAGTGGTCAACAAGCTCTAGACAAGCAGTCAAAGAGTTCCACTACACACAAGGAACCTACAAGAGCCTTTTTATAGGCCAAAGGGGAACCAGTTTTAGGACATCAGGTGACAAGACCGTTCATCTAATCAAACCACAACTCTAATCATTTGTATATCTGCCTGAGATGTAACTGCATGCCGAGTTTTGCACCAAAACCACAACTCCTTCTAGGGGCGCAATTATTTTTCAAATGAGTGCATTAACTAGCAACACTCCTAAAATTCCTACGAAGCTCAATGAGTAACATGTGAGAACGTGGTCGGAGCCGGTACTGTATTAATTATTTCATGAGCGATCTTTCTTTTTTGGAGAGATGTGGTCATACTTTTGGCAGCAGCTGTTTTTGGAGTTGGAATGACTGTTCCATGTTATTATTTTAAAGCAATTCAGAAATGACTGTTTTTGATCAGCTAATGTAGCGGTGGGTGCCAAGCTGGATCAGTATTTTTACATTGTGTTTATTTACCACTTTGAAAGCTTTGCCTATGAAACATTATATACTCATCCTAAATTTCATTATATTTAGTTGGGAAAAATCTTTTACTCGTTGGTTTTAGATGCTAAACAATCAGGCAAAACAAGACGCAGTTCTGCAAAGAGGTCAGTAAAAACCAACAAACAAGGATAGAGGGCGCTAATTACACCCATGTGTCCAAGATTGCTGATCTACAGACTGCAACATAATGCGCTACACATGATAATGTGTCAGAGGAAACAGCCACCATAAAATGTAAGATACTGTAATATGGTGGCATATATGGGGGTTGTTGTGGCTAGAGATGAGCGAGCGTACTCGGTAAGGACAGATACTCGAGCAAGTATTGTCCTTACCGAGTACTTGCCTGCTCGCCCGCAAAGATTCGGGTGCCGGTGTGGGTGAGCACTGTGTTGCGGGAGTGAGCAGGAGGGAGTGGCGGGGGGAGAGAGATCTTCCTCCTGTTCTCCCCCGCCGCCACCCGAATCTTTGCGGGCGAACAGGCAGGTACTCGGTAAGGACGATACTCGCTCATAGTTCCCCATAGAAGTCACTAAGAGGAAGGGGGCGGGGGCGAAAATGCACACACAATATGCGAGGAGATTGAAAAAAAAACAAAAAAAAAATGGGAAGATAAGGCAGGATCTATGTGTGAAAAAGCTAGGGCAAGTTCTATCTTTTCTCGCCCGTACTATTAATGGACAAGGATACTGCTAGTGAAAATAAAAACATTGAAATCAATGGTTTCATCCCATGACCCGGGTATGTTAGACTCACTCCCCCATTATTAAACACTCTCTTCCTTACTTAACTACAATAAACCACTGAGACCGATTTCTTTGGAAATTTTTGGCCACAGCAGCCAAGTTTATTAAACAAAAAACACATACAATTATTTTAACCTTTTAATACGAGGGGAGGCCCTGGAGGCAACCAAAAATACCAAAATTACCCAAAGGGGGGTCTGGTGTTAAATAAATAAATAAACCCGTACCTTGCCTCCAGCCGTCACCCGCCTCGGAGACACCACTAGCCCCCCTCCACCGGGATGCTAGAAGAACAAAAATATCTTAAGGCCACCCGGGATCCCTTCCCTGGCCTTCTCCCACACACCAGCCCCAACACCATAACACCAGGGTGATAATACCGGTGAGGCCGTCCCCACCAATACTTCCTTTCACCCAACATACCAACTCAGCCTCCAAGGACCCCTCCCCCCGTCCGCCCACGGCTGCCACGACATGTTATACATATCATTTTGCGCCACCTCATCGTTGTACCTGAAAATGTTAAATAATGTAATTAATTCTATCTACAAACCATATCAAGGGAGGGAGGGTGGGACACAGCTAATACCAGATTTTAAAATGGCGCTCCCGCCCAAACTACCCTTTTTATGAGTACTTTTAACCCCTCCCCTTACTTAACCCCTAACCAATTAAATTAAATATAAATAGCCCACTCTCCTATGTCCTCCCCCCCCTTCCTTTCCCAAGTTTACTTTTATTATTTATTAACCCTATCCTACCCACTCCATTCCCTAACAACCCTGTCATGCAGGGCCTACTCTCATGGGCCCCTGCAGGGCCCGATCCGGCCCCGAGCTTGACCCGGGTATGTTAGACTCACTCCCCCATTATTAAACACTCTCTTCCTTACTTAACTACAATAAACCACTGAGACCGATTTCTTTGGAAATTTTTGGCCACAGCAGCCAAGTTTATTAAACAAAAAACACATACAATTATTTTAACCTTTTAATACGAGGGGAGGCCCTGGAGGCAACCAAAAATACCAAAATTACCCAAAGGGGGGTCTGGTGTTAAATAAATAAATAAACCCGTACCTTGCCTCCAGCCGTCACCCGCCTCGGAGACACCACTAGCCCCCCTCCACCGGGATGCTAGAAGAACAAAAATATCTTAAGGCCACCCGGGATCCCTTCCCTGGCCTTCTCCCACACACCAGCCCCAACAGCATAACACCAGGGTGATAATACCGGTGAGGCCGTCCCCACCAATACTTCCTTTCACCCAACATACCAACTCAGCCTCCAAGGACCCCTCCCCCCGTCCGCCACAGCCAGCAGAACTTACTCCCTAAGTCTGCGCAGCCCCCACAATCGCAGAGCCCTCTCTATCCCCTCTTGGATCGCCAGTGTCCACATATCGGTACCAACCTCGTTGAGGTGTACCCCGTCACTCCTCCAGTAACCCCCATAACCCCCTTCAAGATCATGGTGGCGAATCTTTACCCCTCCATTCCGAACGACAAAATTCGAAATGTGCCTATTAATTTTAATGCGAGCTTTGTTTATCTTTTCTACTGATCTCGCCATCCGCCACGTTTTCCTAGGCAAGATCTCCGACCAAACTATGATCATGTCCGGGAATAACCTTCGCATGCGCAAGAAGTCATGCTGTATATCCCTGCGTATCTCCCTCGCAGGTCTTCCACCCAGGTCATTGCCACCGGCATGCAGCACTAAGATGTCCGGTGCCTTGTCTAGCTCCACAAACCCTTTTACCTCCGGAAGCACCCTGCCCCACATCATGCCCCTCATACCAATCCAGCGGATAATCGCGTCATCCCTTGAAAACCCAAGCTGACGGCCTTCTGGTCTCAGCTTAGCTCGATCAGCTGCCCAGAACACAAAAGAGTGGCCGACGATCCAAACCAGCGCTGGATCTTGACCTGTCAAGACAAAACCAAACACAAAGAATCCAATAATCAAATATCCGTTCAAATGTGTATACATACCCCAAAACTGTTTTTTTTTTTTTTTTTTTTTTTTGTGTGTGTGTCTCATCCTCTATCATTAAACCAACCCTCAGGTCTAATATAGATTTGGTATCTTTTTGATTCCCATCTCCCAATTTTTTGCACCACTGACGGGCTCAAACCCCATTCTGCAGCCTCTGTAGCCGCACCAATCCTAAAAGAATGGGACGAATAACCCACTCTTTCAAGGCCTAACTGCTCCAGCGCCTTTTTCAACACTGCACTAAATTGAAACTTTGATAGGTAAAGGCCATTCCTATGCTGCAATAACGGACCATCCTTTATTACCAAAACTTCCATCAGATTCTTCACACACCCCACCGGACACATATGTGCCCCAGGTACTGACCCCAGGACAATCCTTTTCCCTTTTCCTAATTGGTCGGTCTTGGAGCTTCTCAACCAAATTTCCAACTGGTCCCTCAATAACGTAGCGTCTGTGCACAGCAGACCGCCCCCCATTTTCGTGCTGGGTGATACCAACTCACTGATACGAAAAGCCCCGAAAAAGGCTAAGGAGAACGCCGCCTTAAACAAACTTGATTCAAATGAGTTGTGACAAACCACCTCCAATGCCTTCCCCAAATTCTCCAAAACGGCAAAAGATATCGGCCGTCTACCATCTTTTCCCCGTTTCCCTCTTCTAAAACCTTTTAAAGCTTGCCGTACTATAAACTCTTTAGTAACATCCCTCCAACCTTGCAATTTAAAATTAAACGCTATGGCCGCCATAATGCGATCCACCTTAGCCACTGACCAACCGCTACTAGACGCCTCACTCAATAACCATAACAAAGCCCCTGTCCTATCTTCATCACTATGGACTTCCCCCAAAATTCCCACCCAACGTTCCCACTCCTTCCATGCCGAATCATACGCTTTCCGCGTATTCTCAGCTAAAGATCGTCTTATAAGGTGCTCCGCTGCACGTCTACCAGACTCCAAAGTTCTTGAGGGCATCGAATTCCTTCCTCCTCTGCATCCGGCACCAATGTTCGAAAACGCTCCCACTGAAAGCGAGAAATTGAGTCAGCAATGGCGTTCTCAATCCCCGCAACATGCACAGCAATTATCCATGTGTTAAGTGACAAACACAACAAAACCAAATGCCGTAACAAGTCCACCACTGGGGGCCAGTGCGCACTTAGTGCGTTGATAGCTTGCACAACCCCTAGATTGTCACAACAAAACCTAACTTTTTTATTACGAAACCAATCTCCCCAAATTGCCACTGCCACGACAATGGGGAATAACTCTAACACCACCAGATTTTTAACCAAACCTGCTTCCACCCATTCCTTTGGCCATGCCGCCGCACACCATTGTTTTCTAAAGATTGCACCAAAACCCGTGCCCCCTGCAGCATCAGTGAACAGTTCCCAATCCACATTATCCACCCCTTTTTCCATCATAATTGACCGCCCATTATATTTTCCAAGGAATGACAGCCAAACTGATAAGTCAGCTTTCATTTCCTTTGTGACCCTAATGAAATGGTGTGGAGATTTAACCCCCGCCGTTGCCCTAGCCATTTTTCTACAAAAGACTCGCCCCATGGGCATAATCCTGCAGGCAAAATTTAGTTTCCCTAATAAGGATTGCAGATCTTTAAGCGTCACTTTTTTGCTTGACTGTACCTTAAGTAGATCGTGCTCCAAAGAAGACAACTTCTCTGGCGACAAACGACACTCCATGGCCACAGTGTCAATTACAATTCCTAGAAAACTCAAACATGTTGTAGGGCCTTCCGTTTTTTCCGGAGCCAATGGCACACCGAAATGACATGCGACCCATTGCACCGTGTCCAGAAGGTTCTTGCAAATATCATTATTTGCTGGCCCAATACACAAGAAGTCATCTAAGTAATGGATGACAGACTGAATCCCTGCCACGTCACAAATCACCCACTCCAAAAAAGAACTGAACGCTTCAAAGTAAGCGCATGAAACTGAACACCCCATTGGTAGACATCTGTCTACAAAAAACATCCCCTCCCAATAACAACCCACAAACGACAACTGTCTGGGTGCACCGGCAACAAACGAAATGCTGATTCAGTATCAGTTTTCGCTAGCGTCGCCCCCATCCCATACTTGCGTACCCATTTTACGGCTGCATCAAACGATGTGTATACCACCGAACAGAGTTCTGGGTCGATCCCATCATTTACTGATGCCCCTTTTGGGTACGACAAGTGATGAATGAGCCGAAATTTGTTCGGCTCTTTTTTAGGGACCACCCCTAGCGGTGACACCACAAAATCCTCCCAAGGCGGGGTCTCAAATGGGCCCGCCATTCTACCTAAACTAACCTCCTTAAACAATTTTTCATGCACAACCTCCCTATGCTCCGCCGCCGACTTCAAGTTTTTCAACGAAAACGGAACTTGATGCCTTGGTTGCGGTATCCTAAAACCCTGTTCAAAACCTTCAAACAAAAGTAACCCCTTTTCTTTATCCGGGTATCTATTTAGATAGGGGACCATCCTTTGAAGATTCACCGGTGTCATCCCTTTTCCAATTGCTTCCCCCCCCCTTTTCCCTTATCCTTTCTGAAGCACCGAGAGGCGCCGTGAGATGCGCCTTCACAAACTGAGCAGACGTGCTTGAACTTGCATGTCGCTCCAAATTTACATTTTCCCTCATTAAATTGCCAGCAAACTCCTGGCTTTTTACCTCCTGCTTGTCCCCCCTGCTGTCCGCTCCCAGAAACCCCACCTGTGCCGGCTGTGCCGGCTCCTCCCTGAAAGGGATGCCCGTGTCTAACCGGGGCCATCACTCTAAGCCATAGACCGATGTCCTTATGGTCCCATCGGATGCTGGGCCTAACCGACTTCCGCTGACGAAATTGTTCGTCATAACGGAGCCAAGTTTGCCCCCCGTATGTACGGTACGCCTCTCCAATCGCGTCCAGGTAGCAGAATAAACCCGAACAATTCTCAGGACTCTTTTCGCCAATAACGCTCGCCAATATTGCAAACGCCTGTAACCAATTCTGAAAAGTTTGCGGGATCAATCGCCACCGCCTCTTTTCTTCCTCCTCCTTCTTGTATTCCGTCCTTTTTCCCTTTTCTAGATTAAATTTTTCCAACGGGAGTAGAGAGAATATCTCCACGTACTCATCCCGCCAGATCTTTTCTTTGATCTCTTTTTTCAGGTGTGCCCCCAAAGGACCCTCAAAGCACACATACACCTCTCCCTTAGCCTTGTCATCAAGCCGCACTGCATTCCCGTCCTTCTCTGTCTGAACGGCGACTGTTACCCCTGACGTTGCCGATGCTGTACTGACCGGCTGACTATGCATTAATGTCCCTGCATCATTTGCCGAACCGGCCCCCCCCCTTGCTAGCCAAGCCGCCACAGGCGATGGTCCACTCAGGCCCCTTGACGCTAACCCCCTTTCACACCTTACCAAGATTTCCCGCACATTACCCAATAACTGACTTAGATCAGCCTCACTGTTGCCCCCCCCCCCCTTTCTCTATCACCTACTCCCCCAACCCCCACATTACCGCCAGCATGGATTATATCACTCTCTTGCATTGTATTGCTATCTTGCATCACATTTCTACAATGCATAACACTTCTACCCCGCACTACTTCTGACATTACATTTCTATCATGCAATATATCACTATCCTGCATAACATTCCTATCATGCAATACATTACTATCCTGCATAGCATTTCTATCTAGCGATAAAGACAAATATGATAACACATTTTGCTCACCAGGCCGCATGGGCGCTGTGTCCCCACCAGCCGTACTGCGCGGATCCTGTGGAATCTCCGTCCTCCTGTACGCCATGGAGTCCTCAACGCGACCCGAGCCACCCGGATGCTCGTGCTGTGTCGGCACCATAACGGCCGACCTGATAAAGCCCCTTGATGGTCCTGCAGCTGCACTGTCGCCTGACAAACTCCTCTCACTGGTGCGCTCAGCCGAACGCACCGTTGCCCTGGGCGGATTTTCATGTTGCCGGTCATCTTCCATACCCGGCCCTGCTCTCCTTGAGCCGACCGTCCTGCACCTAGATCCTCCCTCAGATGGCCCCTCGCGCGCCTCACGCTGCCTGGCTGGCACCCGGACCGGTGCATCATCCAAGGCACCAGCCGTTGCTTCTCCTGTGCCTCTCATTACAGGCTCCGCTAGCCCCGCCCCCCGAGGAGAGCGGGACCTGCGAGAAGCCGTTACGCCAGGCCGGCTTGCCGGATTCCTCCTGACCGGTCTATCACTGGCTCCCTTTGCTCTGGGAGCAGGACGACCGGCCAAAGGGTCCCCGGAGGGGCTCCTGTACCTGCGCCTGGGTAGTGGCTCATTCTCCTCCGCTATGAGCCTTGTTGGAGGACGGGCCCTGCGCGCGCGCCGCGCTCTCCCACTCATCTCAGACGTCGCCGCTGCTCCTGCCTCTGCCGCTGGACCCGATGTTGCCGCTGAAACGCTCAGCATGCCGGCTACCTCCTGCTGTAGCCACCCTGCCGGGTGGCGCTCCGCTGCTGCCCTCAGCTGCTCTAACACTTCCTCAACCGAAGCCATAGTAAGTCTCAATTCTTTCTTACTGCTAATATCACTCTGGTATGTCACACAGCTAATACCAGATTTAAAATGGCGCTCCCGCCCAAACTACCCTTTTTATGAGTACTTTTAACCCCTCCCCTTACTTAACCCCTAACCAATTAAATTAAATATAAATAGCCCACTCTCCTATGTCCTCCCCCCCCCCTTCCTTTCCCAAGCTTACTTTTATTATTTATTAACCCTATCCTACCCGCTCCATTCCCTAACAACCCTGTCATGCAGGGCCTACTCTCATGGGCCCCTGCAGGGCCCGATCCGGCCCCGAGCTGTATGTGGCCATGATTATCATGGATGCATAATTACAGCATGCGGATTCCGCATAATCGCCTAGCGAAGACATGGGAAAAAAGAAGATCTGTACTGCACATGTAATACACATGTCCGACAGCGAGCCGCTGGTTCCATCTGCAGTACAGATGAAGAAGTAAGAAGACAGGTTCACGTGGTCATCGGTGGGGCACGAGGCCGAATCCTGCTGCGGGCTCCCACATGTGGAATCCAACCCATTTGTGTGCAGGCTGCCTTAGAGTGGGTTGTCATCTGAGGATGTCTACTTAAGGGTGGCAGATGGGCTCTTACAATTTGATCAAAATGTGATCTAAGATCTACTTTATACACAAAGTAAATATAACTGTAATATATTTTTAAATTCATATATTCAGTGCTGGCATGTTCCTTGGTATTTGTAGCTTGTTTGTTTTCTTTCTGCATTGCAGCGACAGTAAGGGCGGCTTTACACGAGTTTAATTTGTTGTGTGCCACCTTCAAGAGACAGACGATTGAAAACCAAACTGGAATCAATACACATACAGCTCTTTCGAGTTTTTGCCCCTCATCAGAGTGTTCCTCTTTAGTTTTGAATTCCCAATTATTGTTATAAAGACCTATACAAAGGGTCACACACTGATTTTCAGGAATGCTGCCATCCTATAGGTGGCGCTGCAGAGGTATTGTTCCATCTTCCTTATTTGCATATATTTCCCAGAGGAGCATGCATGGCCTTATAAGTCTTCTCACTCACCTCCTAGGTGTCTCCTCACTCACCTTCTAGGTGCTCTACTTAAGGAGAGATGATACCCTTCCCGAATTTCAGCAGAAACAGAGAGCAGCACAACCACAACAAGTAGGGGTGGATAAACGACTGGTGCACGATCCAAGGCAGGTCTGGACTTGTAGACCCCAACAACACCAAGCAAGATTCAATTAGGAGACAGGATCAGCACACTGGAACTTTCATAAATCCATCTTCTTTATTTCCCAGTAAAATGCATAAAAAACTGCGACGTTTCGACCCAAAAATTTAGGTCTTGATAAAGACCTAAATTTGTGGGTCGAAACGTCGCAGCTTTTTATGCATTTTACTGGGAAATAAAGAAGATGGATTTATGAAAGTTCTAGTGTGCTGATACCCTTCCCGACTCACGTCATAAGCCTCTCACTAGTCAAGTAAGGATCCTACTGCACACTGATGAGGGTCAAAACTCCGAAACAGCTGCCTGTGTGTGGATTATGGCTTGGTTTTCAATTCCCTATCATTGTTCTTAAGGCCTGTATAAAGGGTCAGGCATTAATTTGCAAGAATGCTGCCCTCCAATAGGTGGCGCTGCAGAGGTATTGTTCCATCTTCCTTATTTGTCTCAGAAATGGGAAATATAGGTTCAACGTCCCAATCTGTCATGTGTGTTGGAATTCACATTAACCTCATATCTATAGCCTAATTTACAGGAATGTCTGATGGAGTTGAAGCAGGGTTAGCATTGCATAAATAAAGTCTGGAGATGAAAAGAAGAGAAAGAGACATTTTGTAAATTACATGTTTTTAAAACAGATACACAATGATGTTTACTGTACAGCCGCAGATAATGAGAACCAGTCCTGTTCAGCTGAATCCTCGCGGGGTTAAGGGCGCTGCTCTCAATCCGGATCTGCAAGTTTACTTTCTTGTGGAAATTACGAAGTAGAAAGCATTGCATCTTCTTCATCAGTACTTACATAATCCAATGTGTATCAGTAACTCCTTGTAGAGCACATTCACAAGCCCTGCAAGCAATGTGTCCAATTAGACTTTCTTAAGTATATGTATATATATGTATATTTCATCAAGAAGTTCCTAGAGGAAGAGGGAGGATTTCAGGCTTTGACCCTGCCAAACCGGGTTCCCTGAACACGTACTCTACATATATATATATATTGTTGATGTTTGAATATAAAGTTTGCCAGTATGAACGAAGTGCAGGAACTACCATATCACACAAAAGCATCACATTCCGCCGCAGAAAATCTGTGTATAAAAGTGTAATTACATATAAAAAATACAAAACTGCAACCTATTCCCCAAAGCTCGGTAACGCCGGCCATCTGCAGAGAAGCAACAGAAATTCTACATCTCAGATGTCAGGTGTGAAGGTTGCCGAACAATTTGCTGTCTGGTTGAATAGGTTTAGTCACTGTTGGGAACCACTGATAAATAAAATATAACTTTTATTAAAGAACTATTTAAAATAATGCGCAGCTTATATATGGTTCAAAATATTTCTATGCACTTGTAGAACCGGGATAATATTATATTTGCACAATCAGTCGTACTTTTGTAGCTCTTGGACTAATGTAGCAAACCAGTCCAAGATCTGACAGATGATACGTGTATCGCAGCTTATTTACTGTGATCACCCTTAAGTGAGTCTCTATTGGACATAGCTCAATTATTCTCGGATATGGTCACTGATACAATAGAGCATATCCGTTGGAATCCAGTAGTGCTCACTTGTATTACTTATAGTCCTCTAAATCTAGAGCCAAAGATTATGCATAACTCATACAGAGCTCCATCGAGAAAGGAAGTGCATGTATCAAAAAGCACTTCATTCACAATGAGCTGTTGTACTATCAGTCGTACATCTATAGTTCTTGGACTGGTATAATATACTTTCAAAGTAGTCCAAGATCTAATAGAAGATAGATGTATCGCAGCTTATTTACTGTGATCAACAATTGTCCTCACACATTGTCATTAATGCAATAGACCATGTCTGTTGGGACCTAATAGTATTCACTTTTGTCACTTATAGTTCTCTGAACCTAGAGTCAAAGATTATGCATAACTCATATAGAGCTCTAGAAAGAGTGGGAGTGCATGTATCGAGCAACCCTCCATTCACAGTGAGCTGTTGTACTATCGGTCGTACGTTTATAGTTCTTGGACTGGTATGGCATACATTCAAGATGGTCCAAGATCTGACATATAATAAGTGTGTCGCAGCTTCCTCACTGTGATCATCAATTATCCTCGGACATGGTCATTGATATAATAGACCATATCTGTTGAGATCCAGTGATGCTTACTTCTGTCACTTGTAGTTCTCTAAATCTAGAGCCAATGACTATGCATGACTAGTATAGAGTTCTATAGAGAGTGCGAGTGCGTGTATCAAAAAGCACTCCATTCACAGTGAGCTGTTGTGCTGATAGTGCATTACCCCTTCTGGTTAAACAGAATAGTGTCACCAAGCATAATAGCTATGTTGTGATTAATGCTTTCCAATTTTTTATTTTTAATTTTTTAAGAGAGCTAAATTCTCTGCCTGTGATTTCTAAGCAGAAAAAGACTCCTCTTAGAAAAAATCAAAATAAAAGGAATGGGATATTTTTGTGTTTTTTATATGTTGTCCCACATTCCCCATTCATTAAAGGAGATGCTATTTAAAGTTTTTGGAATCATCTCCTACTCTATTGCCTGCCACCAACGCGTTTCTGCAATAAGATGTACGTTATTGCTTCATCAGGGTGGGTATTAGAGGAGGACAAGCACATGCAGCCTCTCGGCTGTAAAGATCTGAGCATAGATCTATGCTCAGATCTTTACAGCCGAGAGGCTGCATGTGCTTGTCCTCCTCTAATACCCACCCTGATGAAGCAATAACGTACATCTTATTGCAGAAACGCGTTGGTGGCAGGCAATAGAGTAGGAGATGATTCCAAAAACTTTAAATAGCATCTCCTTTAATGAATGGGGAATGTGGGACAACATATAAAAAACACAAAAATATCCCATTCCTTTTATTTTGATTTTTTCTAAGAGGAGTCTTTTTCTGCTTAGAAATCACAGGCAGAGAATTTAGCTCTCTTAAAAAATTAAAAATAAAAAATTGGAAAGCATTAATCACAACATAGCTATTATGCTTGGTGACACTATTCTGTTTAACCAGAAGGGGTAATGCACTATCAGCACAACAGCTCACTGTGAATGGAGTGCTTTTTGATACACGCACTCGCACTCTCTATAGAACTCTATACTAGTCATGCATAGTCATTGGCTCTAGATTTAGAGAACTACAAGTGACAGAAGTAAGCATCACTGGATCTCAACAGATATGGTCTATTATATCAATGACCATGTCCGAGGATAATTGATGATCACAGTGAGGAAGCTGCGACACACTTATTATATGTCAGATCTTGGACCATCTTGAATGTATGCCATACCAGTCCAAGAACTATAAACGTACGACCGATAGTACAACAGCTCACTGTGAATGGAGGGTTGCTCGATACATGCACTCCCACTCTTTCTAGAGCTCTATATGAGTTATGCATAATCTTTGACTCTAGGTTCAGAGAACTATAAGTGACAAAAGTGAATACTATTAGGTCCCAACAGACATGGTCTATTGCATTAATGACAATGTGTGAGGACAATTGTTGATCACAGTAAATAAGCTGCGATACATCTATCTTCTATTAGATCTTGGACTACTTTGAAAGTATATTATACCAGTCCAAGAACTATAGATGTACGACTGATAGTACAACAGCTCATTGTGAATGAAGTGCTTTTTGATACATGCACTTCCTTTCTCGATGGAGCTCTGTATGAGTTATGCATAATCTTTGGCTCTAGATTTAGAGGACTATAAGTAATACAAGTGAGCACTACTGGATTCCAACGGATATGCTCTATTGTATCAGTGACCATATCCGAGAATAATTGAGCTATGTCCAATAGAGACTCACTTAAGGGTGATCACAGTAAATAAGCTGCGATACACGTATCATCTGTCAGATCTTGGACTGGTTTGCTACATTAGTCCAAGAGCTACAAAAGTACGACTGATTGTGCAAATATAATATTATCCCGGTTCTACAAGTGCATAGAAATATTTTGAACCATATATAAGCTGCGCATTATTTTAAATAGTTCTTTAATAAAAGTTATATTTTATTTATCAGTGGTTCCCAACAGTGACTAAGGTTGTTCCAGTGGGAACTTTTCTGCCTCGGTGATAAACTGGTTGAATAGGTTGTAGCATTTTGCAGGCTACATTTTTCTCTTGTTTGAATTAGTTGACTCTACATTTGATTATAACCAGCTTTCCATTAATCAGTAGGTAGAAAACTTTGTAATATGCCATATTACAGAAAAATACCTTTTTGTTTGCGTCTTTGACGCACACAAATAAACATGCTTTGTGGGCGCAAAAAGTGCAGTAAAGTACCCCGACATGCAAAAGATCATCGTTGATCCTGCAAATATGCAGCGCTCAGCAGTGTGCAAATATACTTACGGCTGTGAAGCCAGCTTTAAAGGGGTATTATGATTTCAACAAATAAAGCTCTTCCAGTGTACAATGCAAAGATATACAACTTTCTATTACTAGATTGACCCGATATTCACTATGTAAACATAAAATGTTTGGTGAAATGGTTGTAAATGCTTTAAGAACTGTTAAGGCGAGGATTTGGCTTGACCTGTTCACCGTCCACGGCTTGGTCTTCCACTTTTTGGGACATGGACAGTCGATTAATGTGTATGGCAGGTCAGTATATTACACAACTTGGTATAAAATATGTTACTGTAGAGCCCCCAGTATTTTCGGTGTGTCCCGTGGTAATATCTTGTATCTCTCGTATACTCTGTATGTAGCAGAGCTGAGTGTATGTACCTGCGTGTTGCAGAGCTGAGTGTATGTACCCACGTGTAGCAGAGCTGAGTGTATGTACCCACGTGTAGCAGAGCTGAGTGTATGTACCCACGTGTAGCAGAGCTGAGTGTATGTACCCACGTGTAGCAGAGCTGAGTGTATGTACCTGCGCATAGCAGGGCTGAGTGTATGTACCTGCGTGTAGAAGGGCTGAGTGTATGTACCTGCTTCCCTATCTCATTACAACATGTCCTCAGGGCTCGTTCACCAATGGTTTCCTATAGAAGCGTCTGCATTAAGAATTTTTAGACGTGCAAAATCCTTGCACCTGCCAAAGATAGGACATGCGTGGCTACAATGTCCGCATCTAAGGTCTATGCTGCGAGTAAAGATAGAACCTGACCTCTCTTTGGTGCGAGCTGCGCAGGGGTTTCCATTGACTCCTATGGGAGCTGGAGTTTATGGAAGCTTCTGTGCAGGAAAAAAAGATTAGAAGTCATTAGGAGGATTACAGCGGGACATTTAAAACTTGCAGCCCAGAAGCATATTTTAAATGTCCCGCTGTAAACTCTTGTTAGCCCCACAGGGATAAGGGGACACCCAGAAGGTTCCGTTCATCTCCCCAGGGGTTCCCTTAATCCCCACAGGGACTAACAAAAGTTTACAGCTGGACATTTGAAACATGCTTCTAGGCTGCAAGTTTTAAATGTCCTGCTGTAAGCAGCGGTGACTTTCTCCAACCCCGCTGCTGGGCAGCAGGGGACTCCCCCCACCTCTCCCCCAGCATGGCAATCCCAAGGGGTTCACCCATAGCCGCCAAGGAGAGGGGGGCAGAGTTACAGGGCTCCCCTGTGGGTTTCCCCAAGAGCATAGGTGGAGCTGGTGGGATCTGCCCGCTATCCATGCCCCTCTCAAGGTGCAATGGGGAAATCCCAGGGAAGAGACATCTAGCCCCATCCCTCCCTTTCCGCTATGGTAATATTGCTCAGGGATCCCCTATAGCCCCGTTCTCCCCCCCCCCCCTTCTGCACTATGGGGATATCCCTCCCATAGCAGGGAGAGAGAGAGCAGGGTTATGGGTTAACCCCCCCATAGAAGGGAGAGAGACCAGGAATATGGGGGATTAACCCATAGCAGGGAGAGAGAGAGAGAGCACGGGGCTATGGGTTAATCCCCCATAGCAGGGAGAGAGATTGGGGCTATGGGGGATTAACCCATAGCAGGGAAAGACAAAGCAGGTTAATCCCCCATGGCCTCACTCTCTCTCCTGCGCATGAAACATTGCCCGTTCACGTGATTTTTAGTGCAGTGTAGGTGTGCTTTTTTATACACCTATAGGGGGCTAAAACAGCGCTTATGTGAATGAGCCCTGAGGAACAGCTGCATATTGTTAAAAATGAGTATTGTGAAAGTGCTTAATATGACTGTTTCTCAATGCCTTCACTGACTGCATCACATTACCCTACGAAACTTCAGTTATATTGTGAAAACTTGGGCGAAGTTCATGGGAGTTTTTATCGAATAAACATTGAAAACAGTCAACTTGGCAAAACATCTTGAATGGTAGCGCTAGGCTTTCTCTAGCGAGTAAAACATTCCCATAAATACATAGTGAGTGTATTATATTATCAGTAACGAAAAGTATAATAAAACTCTAATTTTGTCATTTCTAGGAGAATAAAATTGAATGTGACTTAATTCATAAATCATTTGTTGCCTGAACCAGCAGAATCTGACACTGTAGACACAGCGCTGAATAAATCCCCAAAGTACAATTTTCACGCTGTTTGATTTCCGTCTAAACATCAATACACATTATATATCATCTTAGAAAAATAATTAAGAGAGCTTGCTGCAAGACAGCTTGTAATGGACTGCTGCTGAACGGAGGGCTCGTTTTAAATTATAGGAAAGAATCGCTTGAGGGAAAGTAGCATATGAGTAGTTAAAGAAACGTGAGCGTAACATGTAACAGTCTGGAACAGGGGTGCGAGCTGCTAAATGAACCCAGGATGGCTTTAAGTGAATGAAAACAATATATTATAGCAATAATGTACTTAACACTCCGTCCTGAGTGCTTGTGAGTACTCAACTTTGTCAGTAATATGACATGCTAATTGGTTTGGCTGGTAATGCTCTTCTGCTACCTGCACCAGTCATTGTCGGTGTCAGAAATATGTTCACACAAACACTCATTGTGTTCTTCACTTTACTGCCTATAAGAATGTATTACCTAAAAACACAGAGAGTCATTGTGTCGTATTCATAGGACTCCTAGTACTCCACGACTCTCTGATGTCTTTACTGTAAGCAGTAGTCTATTCCATATGTATTAACAGGAGAAGTGGGAAATGGGCTCACATCAACTTGTAATAATCCCATAAGGACCAGGCTGCTTTGGTCCTAAAGGACCAGACACTTTTTAGGGATTTTACCCATTTTTTTTCTCTTCAGCTGCCAAAATTATGTTTGCTGCTTTTTTTCCACACATAGGGCTACTTTTTATATTTTTTCACTAACTTTTTTTTCTCTGCTGTGACACAGGGCACCCAGCGGTCATGTGATTGCCGGGTCGTATAGCTGAACTAATACTTCTGCTTTCACTTTTTAGTACATAGAGTTCATTAAGCGCTATGTATCCTGGAAAGGAAACGGCAGAAGTTGGTAAAAAACGCTTTTACCTTCTCCTCCGGGTCCTCGGTTGTGTCTGACAGCCAAGATATCGACCTGCTCCTGCTTGATTGTGGGAGGAGAGGCTTTAATTCCACTTTGTATTTTTGCTATCAGGTGGGATTAAAGCCCAGCATCCTTAAGGGGTTAAAATGGCCTTGATCAGTACACAGCAACATATCTGATGTCTGAGGCCACTAACACACACTATGTCTTTGTGCTGTCTCCCTGTTTGTGTTTTTTTTTGTAAATTCACAAAAAAAGAACACTGGCACCTATCAGGCCGCAATCACAGGGTGACACAATATGTGAAAGCAGAAGACCAGAAAATATATTGTATTTTCTGAACTGTCCCGGATTTTCACAGCGTTCATTGAGCACTATGTAGCTTGGAAAGAAAAAGGCAGAAGTTGTTAAAAAACGCTTTTACCTTCTCCTCCGGGTCCTCGGTTGTGTCTGACAGCCAAGATATCGACCTGCTCCTGCTTGATTGTGGGAGCAGAGGCTTTAATTCCGTTTCATATTTTTGCTATAAGGCGGGATTAAAGCCCAAGATTTTTATGAGGTTAAAATGGCCTTGATTGACACACAGCAACATATCTGATGTCTGAGGCCACTAACACACACTATGTCTTTGTGCTGTCTCCCTGTTTGTTTGTTTTTTTTGTAAATTCACAAAAAAGAACACTGGCACCAACCAGGCTGCAATCGCAGGGTGACACAATATGGTAAAGCAAAAGACAATATATATTGTATATTTTGAACTGTTCGTGATTTTCACAGCTTCATTTACTTCCCCTCACACCTCAGGTAGTTATGTCATGCCTGAACATAATTTGTATTGGTCATATGTGCAACTTCAAACAATGTCAAAGAGAGATATTCCGCATGCAAAAGCATAGTTGTTTGCCCCTATATTCGGTGACAGTAGCAGAAATATACGCTCTCCTTAACTGCAGAGCACACTTTGTGTAGATGTATAATGCCTTGTGTGGCGCAGAGTGTAAGCTCTCGCTCACGACCTGAAGGTTGCAAGTGCAAACCCCGAATGGTTCAGGTAACAGGCTCAAGGTCAACTCAGCCTTCCATCCTTTCGAGGTAAAATGAGTATCCAGCCTGGTGGGGGGTAATAATAAATTAAAAAATTACCTGAAAGCGCTGCGGAATAAGTTGGCGCTATATAAATAACAAGATTTTTTTATTTATGTTCATGTAGCTTCTCTGGTCCCTCCAATACAACCCGGTTTATCTTTTGTGCTGGAATACAATTTTCACAGCAACAATTATATTCTCTGCAGAATATCTCTCCCTTAGGGTGCATTCAGACAAGCGTGTGCTGGTGCGTACATAGGTGCGAACAAAACCGGCGTGCCTACGTACGCGCACAAACATGTGTGACTACAGATCCGTGCAACATTGCTTTTAACGGGGCCTCGGCTGCTGCCGGCGGCCCCATTGAAAGAAATGGTCTGCCTGTAACCCCTGCAGTGATTTTAAGGGAAGGGCTTTAAATATAAGCCCTTCCCTGAAAAATCATTCCTATTTGGTGTAAAAAAGAAAAAAAATTATATACTCACCTCTCCGCCGCTGCCAGGGCTTACGTGCGTCTAGCCCAAGGTCCAAGTCGGACAGAAGCGCATCCTGGGTTAACTTTGATGCAATGGCACTAGATTAATAAAGGCTCTGGATTTCTTCATACAAGCAGTTCCTTTCCTATATTGAATTTCTATCCTTATGGACTGCCGTTGGAGACTGTACAGCGAAAACTGCCTCTGAGAAGGAACCTTGCCGAATGAGAAGTCAGTTTTACAGGGAGTGTGGCGGTGAGCATTATAAATTTTTTTTCTACTATTATCATATACTGTAGTAGGCAATGCTGAGTTAATAGAAGGGGATTATCTGTTCAGCATGTCTCTCCCTCTTTTGGATTTGTCTTGTACTGTCTTGTTCATTGATTAAAATGAACAGTGTTTATGTCTGTCCGCGAGTATGAACTCAGTTTCGCAGTTCTGCTGTTCGGTCTGGTTTCGTCAGTTCATGTCTGCTTCTCAGTCATGTCCGCGAGTTTCATGTACAGTCCGCAGTTCTGCAGTTCCTGTGCTGGTAAGACTCTGCAGAGTGTTCTTGCCCTAGTTTGACGTTACAGAATATACATGTAGACAGATAAGGACAAATTTGTTCATGTCCCTGTCTGCCACCCCCCGCTCACCCCCGCGGCCCCCCCAAATCTTCAGGGACGAGCCAGCAGGTACTCGAGAAAGGCGATGCTCTCTCGAGTATATCGCCTTACCGAGTATGCTCACTCATCTCTAATTGGCATCCAATGTTTCACATAGTAGCAATTTTTGGGTGACGTTTTATCACGGCAAAATAGCAGTGATCCAACACTCATGTGAAAGAGGCCTATGAAGCGACAATATAGCCCAACCAGCAGAGAACTTTGCGTCTAATACTTGTCTTATAATTGGCTTGGAATGCTGAATACAACTCAATATATAAAGCGATTCATATCAGTATATGGGAATTAAGGAAAATATTATTCTTGATGTGATAAACTGCAATAGTGTTATTTCATGACACAGATACCATGCCTAGAATGTGAAGCACAAGTGCTGCGATGAGGTGCAGATAGAGCATGATGCCCCCCTTTTCCTTTCTTTTGATGCTAGACAAGGCATATCTGATTGGAAGCTTTATGGTTGCTTGCTTTAATGCCAGTAAGCTGGGGTTAGATTAAATCTAGTAGTCACAGTGGGGTCATGGAGGGGTTATACTTCATAAATGGAAGAAACAGTAAGTATATCCTTCCTCAGCTAGAAATGCTCAGACAAAAGCAAAACTTAATTTGTGACATTCAGTATTTATGACACCCAGCCATTGCCCTGTAACTGTATAAATATTTTAAGTTTTCCATTTAGGCAAATATTGAATTTTTAATTTATGTTGTAAATTTTAGGACAGTCCGTATATTGCTTTAGGTCCGTTAGTCTAAATATGATCACTTGCAATTTGTTATAAATATAACAAATGACTTTGTTTCCATATGATTCACATTTTGGAAAAAGTTGCCCAAAAGCCAAACTTCACGTTGATAACAAAAGACACATTTTCAAAGCAAGAAGTCAAAAAATGTAATGTGAGATATAAACAGTATAAAACAAAAACAAATGCATAACAATAAATAATGGAACTGTTCTAAAATGAACAGACTTTTGCAAAAAAAAAGAGAGGTTGCTACGTGGTAGACGTGGCCCTGGCCCAACTTTTTTTAGATGCGTTGCTGCCATTAGTTTCTTTTTTATTAAATTGAAAAATATCTCTGATATGTGTTCTATAGTCTACTGCGAATAAAATATGGTTTTATGAGAATTCCATAATTTTTGGAATTAGAGTTGTAGTTTGTTTAAATGGCATTGAAAAAAAAATGAAGGAGTTTGTCTTTATGTAAAGTCCTGTTTAAAGATAACACTACAGGAAGGTATATGTGAGGGAGATGAACATGTGGAGTCTCAATGGGTAGAGATACATGGAGAGAAAATAATAATACAATATTCATAGGTGTTTTCTATAAGCCACTAAATACAAAAGAAGCCACCAAAAATCTATTACTGAAGCAAATAGATGGAGCGTGAAATCAGAATGAGGTAATTACTATGGGAGACTTTAACTATCTATATATATAAAGACGAAAGCCCTCACTGACTCACTCACTGACTGACTCACTCACTGACTGACTGACTCACTCACTCACTCACTGACTGACTCACAGACTCACTCACTGACTCGCCACTAATTCTCCAATTTCCCGATGTCGTAGAAACATGATATTTGGCACAAGCATAGATTATGTCCAAAATAGGAAAAGCAAAGGGGTCCCAACTCGATTATTCAATTCTAAGCGCAAAAGAATTAGCAT
Source organism: Eleutherodactylus coqui (assembly GCF_035609145.1). NCBI lineage: Eukaryota > Metazoa > Chordata > Amphibia > Anura > Eleutherodactylidae > Eleutherodactylus > Eleutherodactylus coqui. The sequence continues at coordinate 144,127,612 of NC_089843.1, read as the reverse complement.
CCAAATTTTATGTATGGCATCTAATTCTCTCACTTCCCGATGTCATAGACACTTGAAATTTGGCACAAGCATTGATTATGTCCAAAATAGGAAAAGTAAAGGGGTCCCAACTCAATTATTCATTTCTAGCGCAAAAGAACTAGTGTCCAAATTTTATGTACGGCATCTAATTCTCTCACTTCCCAATGTCATAGACACTTGAAATTTGGCACGAGCCTTGATTATGTCATAAATAGGAAAAGTAATAGGTCCCAACTCGATTTTTCAATTCTAAGCGCAAAAGACTTAGCGTCCAAATTTTACGTACGTAAACTAATTCTCTCGCTTCCGGATGTCATTTTATATAAAGGAAACATTGCATGGTTACCTCCACGTGGTGTTTCCTGGGTAACACAAAGAACCATGCAAAATGGTGAACATATTTTTTTTCCTCGGTATCTCTAAAGTAACCACAGCTTTAGAAGATTTTCGGTGTGAACACCAGATAAACACCAGTACCAAATTAACTCGGGCGAAGCCGGGTATATCAGCTAGTTCAGATATAAACTTGAAAACTGAAACCTGCGGATCTGAGAAAATAAATGAATTTCTGTCAATAACTAAAGATAATTACCCTACCCAACTTGTACAGGCCCTAACTAGAGAGTCGGCCATCTTTGGCTTAATATTAACCAACTGACTTGATAGAATAAGAAGGGTGCAGGTTGGGGGCACCTGCGAAATAGTGACCAAAATATAATAAATTTCTACTTGTCTTTGAAGAGAGTCTTATCAAAGATCTACAAAAATACTAAACTTTAGGAAGGCAACGTTCAATTAGTTTAGAGATACCCTTAATCTTTGGACTGGGACAATGTCCTCAAAAATAAGAGTACAGACAATAAATGGGAAATGTTTAAAATCACCCTAAACACTCACTGTGAGCAATTCATACCTTACATAAATAAAATGGTGAAAATTAGGAGAAAACCAGTGTTGCTCAATAAAGATGTATAAGGGGCAATAAGCTGCGAAAAGAAAGCATTTAAACTAGAGATGAGCGAGCACCAAAATGCTCGGGTGCTCGTTACTCGAGTCGAACTTGCCGCGATGCTCGAGGGTTCGTTTCGAGTAACGAACCCCATTAAAGTCAATGGGCGACCCGAGCATTTTTGTATATCGCCGATGCTCGCTAAGGTTTTCATTTGTGAAAATCTGGGAAATTCACGAAAGTGATGGGAACGACACAGAAACGGATAGGGCAGGCGAGGGGCTACATGTTGGGCTGCATCTCAAGTTCCCAGGTCCCACTATTAAGCCACAATAGTGGCAAGAGTGAGACACCCCCCCCCCCCCCCCCGCACTCTCAGCATAAAGATCGTTCTCCTCTGCCACAGCTGTAACAGCTGTGGCAGAGCAGAATGATGTTAGCCCATTGAATTCAATGGAGCCGGCAATACAGCCGTCTCCATTGAAAGCAATGGGCTGCCGGCGAGCGCGGGAGTGAGACACCCCCCCCCCCCCCCCCGCACTGTCAGCATAAAGATCGAGCTGCCGGCGAGCGCGGGATGAATTTTCGGGAAGGGCTTAAAAATATAAGCCCTTACCTAAAAATCATCCTAAAATGTGTAAAAATTAAAAAAAAATGTATTCTCACCTTTCCGCTGAAGCCGGAGTTCAGCCGCATCTGGCCGGCAGTTCTCCTGAACTGCTCTGAGTAGTATTCAGCAGCCGGGGATTTAAAATCCCCGCCTGCTGAATGAGCTGCCTCTGATTAGTCACAGCCTCACCAATCAGAGACAGCTCTCACTCACACCCATTCATGAATTCATGAATGGGTGAGTGAGTGCTGCCTCTGATTGACAGCTGAGAGCTGCCCATGATTGGTCCCTGCGCTGAGCCAATCAGAGGCAGCAATCACCCATTCATGAATGGGTGTGAGTGAGAGCTGCCTCTGATTTGTGAGGCTGTGACCAATCAGAGGCAGCTCATTCAGCAGGCGGGGATTTTAAATCCCCACCTGCTGAATACTACAGAAAGCAGTTCAGGAGAACTGCCGGCCAGACGCGGGTGAACTCCGGCTGCAGCGGAAAGGTGAGTATACATTTTTTTTTTATTTTTACACATTTTAGGATGATTTTCAGGTAAGGGCTTATATTTTTAAGCCCTTCCCGAAAATTCATCCCGCGCTCGCCGGCAGCCCATTGCTTTCAATGGAGCCGGCTGTATTACCTGCTCCATTGAATTCAATGGGCTAACATCGTTCTTCTCTGCCACAGCTGTTACAGCTATGGCAGAGGAGAACAATCTTTATGCTGACAGTGGGGGGGGTCTCACTCCCGCGCTCGCCGGCAGCCCATTGCTTTCAATGGAGCCGGCTGTATTGCCGGCTCCATTGAATTCAGTGGGCTAACATCGTTCTTCTCTGCCACAGCTGTAACAGCTATGGCAGAGGAGAACGATCTTTATGCTGACATATATTTTTTTTATTTTTACACATTTTAGGATGATTTTCAGGTAAGGGCCTATATTTTTAAGCCCTTCCCGAAAATTCATCCTGACATCGCCGGCAGCCCATTGCTTTCAATGGAGCTGGCTGTATTGCCGGCTCCATTGAATTGAATGGTCAGTCCTCGTTTAATCGAGACAATTACCGCGTGGTGCTCGTCTCGAGTAACGAGCATCTCGAACACCCTAATACTCGAACGAGCATCAAGCTCGGACGAGTATGCTCGCTCATCTCTAATTTAAACTACTAAAACAAGAAGGCAGCGAAGAAGCCTTATATGTATAAAACAAACTGTGAAGTAGCATTTCAATATACTTGGAGGTTTATCATTTCAAGTGCCTATAAATTAGCCAATGTAAAATGTCTCTATGCAGTGCGTTGGCAAATAAATAATTACTTCATTATTCCTTTTCAAAATCTTAATAAAATCCCACCTCTTGTTTTATTTATCCGCTCTACAGTGGAATTTATTTGAAATGTCCCTTTCCTTTATTTAATAAACATGCTATTTAAAGGCTGGGTCATAGAGTTTAACGTAATTACAGGGTTCAACAAGGAGTTCTAAGTATCTACTGGAGTTTCATCTTCATGTACAAACAGACTGTGAGGTCAGAGTTCAAGGGTTGGTATTGAAAGTTCACTGTTGGAAGAGGTTACACTGAATACAGGCCAAGAAAAACAATGAAAAGAAAAACAAGACAGTGATATTGAACTACTGTTACATTTTAAAGGAGACAATAGCCAGGCTGTGAACTATCAAGGAGACTGCAGGACATAGAGGAATGCATTACAGATTATTAGATAGATAGATAGATAGATAGATAGATAGATAGATAGATAGATAGATAGAGATGAGCGAGCATACTCGCTAAGGACTATTGCTCAAGTCAGCATTGTCCTTAGCGAGTACCTGCCCACTCGGAAGGAAAGGTTCGGGTGCCGACGCGGGTGAGCGGTGAGTTGCGGGAGTGAGCAGTAGGGAGCGGGGGGGGGGGGGGGAGAGAGGGAGAGAGATCTCCCCACCCCCGCCGGCACCCGTACCATTTCTTCCGAGCGAGCAGGTACTCGCTAAGGACAATGCTCGCTCGAGCAATTGTCCTTAGCGAGTACCTGCCCGCTCAGAAGAAAAGGTTCGGGTGCCGGCGCGGTTGAGCAGTGAGTTTCGGGAGTGAGCAGTGGGGAGCAGGGGGGAGAGAGGGAGAGAGAGATCTCCCCGCCCCCTGCCGACACCCGAACCTTTTCTTCTGAGCGGGCAGGTACTCGCTAAGGACAATGCTCGCTCGAGCAATTGTCCTTAGCGAGTATGCTCGCTCATCTCTAATAGATAGATAGATTTATAGATATAACATACATAGATAGATATGAGATAGATATGGAATAGATAGATAGATATAAGATAGATAGATAGATAGATAGATAGATAGATAGATAGATAGATATGGGGTAGATAGATACATGGATAGATATGAGATAGATAGGTAGGTAGGGAGAGAGAGAGAGAAAGATATAGAGATATGAGATAGATAGAGCGATAGATATGAGATAGATAGATTTGAGATAGATAGATTTGAGAGATATAGATAGATATGAAATAAATCAATATGAGAGATAGATAGATGCTTTCTTCTAACATCCTAACATAGACTACACTATAGGAACTTGAACATGTGTAGATCACAGTTCTTTTAGCTGTAATTAAAGGATTTGTTGCGTCACAGACAGACCCTTTCAAATGTGATGCAGAGACTATAAGCTGATCCCCCCATGTCCTACACCCAGTTCCCCCAGCAAAGAGTAAATTTTGCCAGGTGAAGCCACAACTAGTCAGGCATTTCCTCTGCCACATCTGTTGCAAGGGAAATGTAGCATTACGGCCACCATTCAGAGGAATGTCTGTCCTTGTAATATAATGGCAGCTTGAATCCTCCGGAATGGGAGCCAGTTCTGCAAGGTTGATCTCCATTCTGGCTTTTGAAGGGAAAGGCGGAGGTCCCAATCATTTATCTCATAATATTGTATGCCCTTATAGGACATATTGACAGGGGTTGTTTTCTTGAGATAACCCCTTTAACCCTTTCATGACGTGGCCTTTTTTTTCCCTCCATTTTCGTTTTTTCCTCCTCCCCTTAAAAAAATCATAACTCCTTTATTTATCCATCGACGTCGCTGTATGAGGGCTTCTTTTTTGCGGAACGAGTTGTTTTTTTCAATGGTGCTATTTAGTGTACCATATGATGTATTGAAAAACTTTTTAAAAATTCCAAGTGCAGTAAAATGAAAAAAAAAACAAACGACGTTCCGCCATCTTTCAGTGCATCTTGTTTCTACGGCGCACAAACTGCAACAAAAGCGACATGATAACTTTATTCTATGGGTCAGTGCGATTACTACAATACCAAACTTGTATAGGTTTTTTTTTACCATACTACTCCTTTTTTTTTTTCAAAGACATTTAATATTTTTCAATTATTTTCTGCTGTCATGTTGTGCGCGCAATAACAATTTTAATTTTCCGTCAACGTAGTTCAGCAATGGCTCATTTTTTGCGGGTTGTCCTGTAGTTTCCGTTAGTACTAATTTGGAATGTGTACGACTTTTTGATCGCTTTTTATTGCGTTTTTTCTGGGATACAGGGTGACTGAAAAAGTGCATTTCTGGTGTTCTCTATTTTTTTTTCGGACGACATTCACCATGTGGGGTAAATAATGCATTACTTTGATAAATCAGACTTTTACAGACGCGGCAATACCAAATATGTATTTTTATTTTATTATTTAGACTTTTTAATTATAGATATAGCAAAAGAGTGGTGATTTAAACTTTTATTACTTTTTGTTTTTATAATTAAAAAAACTTTTTTGCTCTTTTCTTTACTTTATTTTTAAGTCCCCCTGGGGGACTACAATATGCGATGCTTTGATCGCTCCTGCATTATGACGTAATGCTGTAGCATTACGTCATACTGCATTCTGACAGGCAGCCTATCAAGCCACCCGGCGGGGATGACTTGATAGGCAGTCTCTCCAGGCATTCCTGGGGCCTTTCAGAAGACCCCGGCTACCATGACACCTGCACGGCTCCCCGATCTCACTGTGGGGGGGTCGGGGCATTTAAAGGGTTAATAGCTGCAATCGGCCGATCGTGGCTATTGCCCACGGGTGTCAGCTGTACTAAACAGCGACCTCTCTGCATACATACCCCGACGCTCCAGGACGTAAATGTACGTCCTGGAGCAGGAAGGAGTTAAGTACTCCTGGAGAACCTATTTAAATGAACACTCTGGATAGAACATAGGATCTGACATAGAGGTTCAAAGAGCACCAATGAAAGAATCTCATGTACCACTCCTGTTCCTATAATGGAGTGTTACAATATTATATGCTATAATCAATAATAACTTCAGAAGGGTTGTTGGGATTATTCTAATTGCCAGATTGGAGTCAGAAAGGAATTTTTTTCCCTTAAATGGGGAAAATTGGCTTCTCTCTCATTGTTTTTTTTTGCCTTCCTCTGGATCAACATGGGGGGGGGGGGGTAATAGGCTGAACCTGATGGATATATGTCTGTTTTCAGCCTTACATACTATGTTATGTATGTTATTAAGGTAGCCACTTCAGGGGGTATTTATCATGAAGGGGATTTTTGATGCCAGCTTTCTAGCGTGCTTTGTTTTACTTCTCCAATTTATATAGTTTATATGCTACAAATTAATAAAATGGTGAATTGCAATGACAAATTTACCACATCTTTAAATATGTCTAGAGATCTGGAGACACTTTGTCAACTTTCCAGCTGCTAGAGAGAGATTGCAACAAATATCGCTACTTTTTAATAGTCATAAATGTGTCCAAAAACCTCTCTCCCCTTTTCAAAACTCTTTGGAAAAGTGTAGTGAGAGTCATAATATCTGTCCGTTTTGGCACAAACCAAGAGTACAGTAAATTTGTCTAAATTGATTTGTGCCAAAAAAGGTGCAACTTACCAGAATTGTGCAGTAACACCAGTAATAAATGTGCCATTCATGTCATTGCAGTCATTGAGCATACAGTAAATAACATAATCCTCACTTATTTTTAACCAATCCCTATATGATATAGCTGTGTGTATACTGTACCTTTCATTGGTTTTCCCTTGTAGCCCCTTTCGTGATTTTTAATTGTCACGTTCATAATGCCTCCATAATCGGTTTGGTGAGGACTTTGGACTTGAAATCCTAAAGCTTTTTTGTATTCTCCTTATGCAGATAATGCTTGCAGTAGAGAAGCCATGAAAGCGGCTTCTGCTGTAAACAATCACTGCCACTTTATCTACTGTCACCACTGCCAACCAGGAGAAAAGGAAAGCCTAAAAACAACAGTGACCTGTAATTTGCTACAGCAGCCCTTGCTGCACAGAAGAAGATAAAGATCAAGGACAGCAGTTAAAAGGCTTCCTCAGCTGTTCCCAGCTTCAGGCTGCACTATTTTCACAATGAAGCCATCAATAATGTTTGTACTTTTGTTTTCATGTAATTATTTCGGCATGTGCACCCATGTGTGCCATAGATTAGCAAAGCTTCTTAGCAGCCTAGAAAATGGACCACCTGATAATTCATCAGCCCCGACAAGCTGTAAAGGTACATTTTGTAACACTGAGAAGAATATAACCCTAGTGTAAAATATCTACACCTTTCTGTCCCTTGGAGGATTTCAAATGTAGCCAGACAAAGGCAATTTTTTTTTGTGTGTGTCTTTTTTATTATCTTGTACTTTTATTCGTAACATAAAACAATGACTCGCAAGTCTTGTTTCAGAGTTTTTTTTAATTACCTTGAGATCTCAGCGTAATGAGTAACCAATGGTCTTCCAATTCATAGCTAAAGGAGTTTTCAGGTAAAGGAAAAAAAATCAGTGACCTATCCTCAGGAGCTGATCAGCAAGGGTGTGCTGCTTGAGTTCCTCACTGATCAGCCATCAGTGTATGGAGCAGGAAGCAGACAGCGCCGTACATTTCGCAGTGGTCCAGTGTAGAATTGCATGCCAGCAGGTCAAAGCTTGCTTGTGACTTCACATTTAAAGACGGCAGCAGCCTGTGTATGGGACATCACAGGCTGCTGCAGTCAATTATAGATCTTAATGCTCAAGCATGGAGTTTTGTGATTGGCTGCAGCAGCTCATGACTTCTTATACACAGGCTGAGTGCAGATTGTAAACACAAACCCAGCACTGAGAATGGAGCTGAGTTCCAGAAGATGCAGGGACCCGAAAAAGGTAAGTGTGTGACTATTTATTGTTTTTGACATGGGAATATTTAAAAAAAAAAAGTTTTATGTCAGACTTTAATGAGCACCTATTACCTGTCTGACAACATACAGTTTATTTTAATATCTATTGGTCCTGCTAAAAACAAATATGTTTTTGATATTTCATTAAAAAGTGTTAAAAACAGTACTCTTTAATCCCAGCCAATTTTACAGTTTTTTCATCAAATTCAAAGAGCCATAACGTTTTGATTTTTCCGATGACATGCCCATGTAAAGGCCGGTGTTTGTGGGACGAGTTAGCATTATTTTTGGGTGCATATAATGCATGACTTTTTTATTTAGGGGGTGCAGAGGAAAAAAAACAGAAATGCTACTATTGTTTATTTTAGGTTTTGTTTTAACAGTGTTTACTATGCTGTATAAATAACATGATAACAATATTCTCTGTATCAACAGAATAAGGCCAAATGCACACAGCCGGGTCGGATTTCGCATGGGGGATCCCGCAGCACAATCAGACCCTGTGCTGGCCGGAGACCCCCCCCCCACGTACCTGTCTGGATTGGCCTTCTGTGCGTTGCAGATGTGCCGGCAGGCGCGCCGACGCACGTGCGCCGTGCAGAGAATGCCACACTGTCGCGGCGGCATTACGCGGATCCACGGCGATTTAGAAATTGACGTTGTGGAATCGTCACGAATCGGATGGCTTCCAATCGAAGCTGTCCGTGCAAGTCCCGCAAAAAAATAGAGCATGCTGCAATTCTTCCTCTGCCAGCAGAAATTGCAAGTGATTTCCGCTTGTGTGCGTGGAAGAATCATTTTACATTGCATGCTATGGATGGACATTGCTGTGGAATCCGTGGCCATATTCCGCATCAAAAATCCGCCCGTGTGCATTAGGCCTTAGAGTGATACCAAATTTATTTCGTTTTTTAAAAATGTTTTCTACTTTTGCAAACCAGAAACACTTTTTTAAGCCAGTATATTTTTGGGGAGTGCACCACACTCAGAGAACCATAACATCTTTTTTTGTGTTGATGGAGCTGTGTGAAGGCTTTTTTAAAATATTAGATTTTTAAAAAAAAAATTTTAATCATACAATTTTGGGGGTTAATATTAATATTTGATAACTTTATATTTCATTTTTTTGTGAGACAGGATATGCAAAATTAGATATTTTGTCCACTTTTTTCATGGTGTTCACTGTGTGGGTTTATAATGTGATTTTTAATTGGAGTTGCCACAAATATGGCAATAAAAATTTTGTGTATTTGTTTTTTATATGATAAGGGAAGGAGTTTCAGTTTTTTAATGTATTTTTTTAATAGCTACTTAAGGACCAAGCACTGTAAATTTACGGCTCTTGGTTCTGGGCTTCAATCACAGCTGAAGACCTGGAGGAGAAGGTAGAAGCAGTTTTTAACTACTTCTGCCTTCTCCTTCCCAGGCTACATAGGACTCAATGATTGTTCTGTACTAAAAAATGAAAGCCAAAGTGTTTTTTTTAGCTTTTTACCACTAATAAAACAAAAAAAATCTGTGAAAAAAAAGATATAAAAAAATAGTCTAATAGGTGTCCAGCCTTATAGAAATAGTACATGGCCCGGGGAACGATGCTTGAGTTGGTATCATATTACTGGCTGTGGATAGTACTGAACATACTAAGTATTCAGTTTTCATGTAGCGCTTGAATGTCATGAAGATCATAAAATGTGATTGTTCTAAGAGAAACCAAGTAATCTTATAGATATGATACCTTTTAATTAGAGATGCGCGAGCATACTCGTCCGAGCTTGATGCTCGTTCGAGTATTAGGGTGCTCGAGATGCTCGTTACTCGAGACGAGCACCACGCGGTACTCGTCTCGATTAAACGAGCACTGACCATTGAATTCAATGGAGCAGGCTGTATATACTCACCTTGTCCCGGCAGACGGAGTTCAGCCGCGGCCGGGACAAGAACGATGTTAGCCCATTGAATTCAATGGAGCCGGCAATACAGCCGGCTCCATTAAAAGCAATGGGCTGCTGGCGAGCGCGGGATGAATTTTCGGGAAGGGCTTAAAAATTTAAGCCCTTCCCTGAAAATCATCCTACAATGTGTTAAAAAAAAAAAAAAATGTATACTCACCTTTCCGCTGCAGCCGGAGTTCAGCCGCGGCCGGCCGGCAGTTCTCCTGAACTGCTCTGAGTAGTATTCAGCAGCCGGGGATTTAAAATCCCCGCCTGCTGAATGAGCTGCCTCTGATTGGTCACAGCCTCACCAATCAGAGGCAGCTCTCAGCTGTCATTCAGCTGAGAGCTGCCCCTGATTGGTCCCTGCGCTGAGCCAATCAGAGGCAGCACTCACTCACCCATTCATGAATTCATGAATGGGTGAGTGAGAGCTGCCTCTGATTGGTGAGGCTGTGACCAATCAGAGGCAGCTCATTCAGCAGGCGGGGATTTTAAATCCCCGGCTGCTGAATACTACTCAGAGCAGTTCAGGAGAACTGCCGGCCGGCCGCGGCTGAACTCCGGCTGCAGCGGAAAGGTGAGTATACATTTTTTTTTTTTTTTAACACATTGTAGGATGATTTTCAGGGAAGGGCTTAAATTTTTAAGCCCTTCCCGAAAATTCATCCCGCGCTCGCCAGCAGCCCATTGCTTTTAATGGAGCCGGCTGTATTGCCGGCTCCATTGAATTCAATGGGCTAACATCGTTCTTCTCTGCCACAGCTGTTACAGCTGTGACAGAGGAGAACGATCGTTATGCTGACAGTGCGGGGGGGGGTCTCACTCTTGCCACTATTGTGGCTTAATAGTGAGACCTCGGAGCCCGAAATGCAGCCCTGCATGTTGCTCCTCGCCTGCCCTATCCATTTCTGTGTTTTTTACATGACTTTGGTGATTTGCTAAGATTTTCACAAATAAAAACCTTAGTGGAGCACCAGTCATATACAGAAATGCTCGAGTCGCCCATCGAGCATTTTGGTGCTCGCTCATCTCTACTTTTAATGGCTAACAAAAATACATGATGTTATAGCTAGCTTTCCAACCTCTCAGGGTCCTTCCTCAAGCATAAGATCATAAAGATTTACTTCTACACATACAAGCTGCAGTTTTTCTATGGCTGGCACATCTGAGGCTAAGAAATTCACAGTCGAGGTTCAGGCAATAGCGTTGGAGTGACACTGTGGCTTGATCTGAACCCTATAGTGATTTATCATTATTGATTATGTCTGTTTGTGGTAGCGGTATAGCGCAGTGCACACAAAAAGCAACTTGTCTTATCATTGCAACACCACCACAGATCAATAGATCATTCTGATGTTGGTGGAGCAATATTCTGCTGTTGACAAGCAAATGCATCAAAGAGAATAAACTTGCAGTTTCACAACTTAAAGTAAAACATATTTCAAATACAATACATTAATTGAATCTGTGCTTTTCGTGGTAACAAGATGGTTTAATTAAAAAATAAAATCTTAACGAGTTGGAGAGACTTTCTGATGAAACCCAGGGGAGTATTTCAACACAGGAAGTCAGGCTGGAGGCTTGCTTATGGCATCTAGCCTGCATACTAACCCTGGGACCAGTTATATCTGCAGGAATCAGATAAAGCTCCCCTCCTTCTGTCTTTTGAAGTTGGGGGTTCTGGTAAGGAAGAATTAGGAGATGTGGGAATAAAACGTTGAATCCCCAGCCAAAAGTTTTCAGTTATCCGTTTTTGTCTAGAAAATGACTTTAAATCATCGACGTCGTTGTTCCCTACTCATCACTGAGCATTTTATGTTTCCCAACTACAGCCCATGCTCCTAAAACAAATGCAGAAAATGGAAAGGTTACATTAGTTCCCTTTATAAGGGCAGCTGCACATTAACTTATTTGCAAGCAATACACAGAGAACAGAACTAGAGATGAGCTAACGTACTCGTTTAGGGCGATTTCGCAATCGAGCATCGCTTTTTTCGAGTAACTGACTACTCGGGTGAAAAGATTCGGGGGGCGCCGGGGGGCGGCATGGTGGAGCTGGGTGTAGCAGTGGGGAACAGGGGGGAGCTCTCTCTCTCTCTCCCCCCCTACTCCCCTCTGCAACCCCCCGTTCACCTCTGGCGCCCCCCGAATCTTTTCGCCCGAGTAGTCAGTTACTCGAAAAAAGCGATGCTCGATTGCGAAATCGCCCTAAACGAGTACGTTCGCTCATCTCTAAACAGAACCCATTGATTTCAATGCGTTCATTCTCATTTTTTGTTTTTTGTGCATGTGGAAAAAAAATGCAGCATGCTCTATTTTAATTTGCACCAAAGGACTCATAGAGGTCCTACGTTTGCATCTTGTTGTGTTACGTACCATGCGCCCAGGAAGTTAACATACATCCTGTGCCGTAAGGGTTAATGATCTTTGACCAATTCTAGTTAATGATCTTTAACCAATTCTAGTTAATGATCTTTGACCAATTCTAGTTACCTCCTAGATGGAGTAGAAATGTACTGAATGAACTAAGAATAAAGGATACCAATCTAGAATCGATAGGACAATATCCTCTTTGCTAGAGATGAGTGATTAATGGAATAACTGGTTCCTCTTGGGAACGGGTCGATTTCACCAAAATCATTGTGAATCAGGACAGCCGATTCTGACTCCCATTGAATTGAATGGGAATAAAAATCTATTTCACTATTTTACTGTCCAGAAGGTCCCCAATGCAGCCAGAGACCGTCAGATTGCATGGGAATACAGCCACATATCTGGGGAACACTGTGCTTCTCCAGGAAATTGGTCGCTATAGTGTACAGTGGTGTAGGGGGTCAATCGTAGCACACAGGTGTCACTGAAAACATAAGAAGGCCCACATAGGGTCTCCTAGATCAAAAATTGCACCAAGGAAGACAGCAAGAGTGATGCTTATTTTAAAAGCAATGTCATAAAGTTTGCAAAGGACAAATTCAACCAGGAGAATTATCATCCTGGTGTTGTCATCCGGATTCAGTTAAGTAGCTGGTGTATTATTTGTGTATTGGAGTTTCTTTGGTCATCGCCCCTGTTGGCTATAGTCATTACCACCATGTTTCCACATAGGATAAGTACAGGTGGTCCAGGTTGGGATGTGGGGCCATCCTTGTCTGGGCAACCCCCCTTACTTTAGGCAGGCGTTTTTCTGGCTGTTAGGGCTACATTTCCCAGTTTTCCCCCTTGTTTGTGTTTGGTGGTAGTTTTGGTGTTTTATGTGGGACCAACTGGTGTTTTTGTCCTGATAATCAGGGCCGCATAATGGGACAAAATGAAACCACTGATTTAAATGGATTTTAGTGGTTTCATATTCCCTAGCGGTATTCTTGCCGTTAATTGTACGAGTGAGAAAAATAGCATTTTCCCCATCTTTCTGGCAAATAGTAATAACTACATGCGGGAAAGATAAGCCCGGACCTATCTTCCTGCTATTTTTTCAAGCTGCTGTGCTATGGTGCTGAGTTTGAATGGCCAGCAAAAAACCTTGTTCAGACACAACTACACTCCGTACCACGATCGTAGTTGTGCTTACGGCTGTCTAAAGCCTCCCTTACTGTCAGTGAATGACTTCACTCATGTTTGCAGTCAGAGGCAGCATATATGTAGTTACCGTGCCCTTCTTCCTCAACTGAGAAGTGGATACATGTGTTCAGTCTAGGCAGTGCTGTGTGAGCTGAATACATCCACAAATCTCTCTGGTAGTTTGTTACAATGTATCATTCTGGTGTGTCGGCTATTATATATCTATCTATTTATCTATCTCATATCTAAATTTCTGTCTATCTCTCTATCTATCTCATATCTACTTATCTCATTATCTATCTATCTATCTATCTATCTCTCTATCTCTCTATCTATCTCATATCGCTCTATCTATTGTAGCAGTGCAGTACACAGAAGGGCCTGTAGAGGGCCAGAGACAGAACTTCTGGTGCGAGGGTTAACCAAGGGGTGGAGCAGGAAACAGATAAAATCCGGTTCCTGCCAAAGACCTGAGGAAGAGAGACAGCTCAGTGGAGCTGGGAGGGCTGCTAGCCCAGGGTCTGGTGCAGACCAAGAAGGCCAGAGGTTGACAGGGTGACGCCCCTAACCTCAACACCTGAGAGAGGGCCAGCGCAGCATAGGCAGGTGCTGCAGGCTGGTGGCCTGCAAAGGCAAAGAGTCCGACAGGGATGATGCCCCTGGACTCCCACCCAAGTTGGGGTGCTTACGGACATTGAGGTGATTTGTTGTTATGTGATGTGCTGTGATAAATAAACGCTGGCAGGAGCCAGACAAAGAGATATGCTATTCCTGAGCTGTGTTTACCCGTGTGGTGCGCCATTTCTGGTACGAGAGATCAGCGATCCCGAAGCAAGACTACCCCCCTTGCTACACTGTCTGTCTGTCTTTCTATCTATCTCATATCTATCTGTCTATCTATCTGTCTATCTACCTCATATCTATCTATCTCATATCTATCTATCTATCTATCTCATATCTATCTATCTATCTATCTATCTATCTATCTATCTATCTATCTCATATCTATCTATCTCATATATATCTCATATCTATCTATCTATCTCATATCTACCTCATATCTATCTATCTGTCTATCTATCTATCTATCTATCTATCTCATATCTACCTCATATCTATCTATCTAGCTAGCTATCTATCTATCTCATATCTATCTCATATCTATCTATCTATCTCATATCTATCTATCTATCTCATATCTATCTCATATCTACCTCATATCTATCTATCTATCTCATATCTATCTATCTCATATCTATCTATGTATCTATCTACCTCATATCTATCTATCTATCTATCTATCTCATATCTATCTATCTCATATCTGTCTATCTGTCTATCTATCTATCTATCTCATATCTATCTATCTATCTATCTCATATCTATCTATCTATCTATCTATCTATCTATCTACCTCATATCTATCTATCTATCTATCTATCTATCTATCTATCTATCTTCTATCTATCTATCTATCTATCTATCTCATATCTATGTATCTATCTATCTATCTCCTATCTATCTATCTATCTATCTATCTATCTATCTATCTATCTATCTCATATCTATCTGTCATCAGAGGTCACGTAATCGACATCATAAACGATTTCTAGCCACAATCCACTATTAAAGTACAGACATAATTTATAATGTTTGTCACAAGTAGATACCATCATTAACTTCCATCCCGCCATTTTTTAAAAATGCCATAATAATAAAAGTCTGACTCTGTGATGAATTAATAGGCTTCTGCAGAAAAGCACCGTACCAGTCATTAAACAGTTAACTATGGGTGACTTGAAGTGGATGAGGCCTTGGTGATAAACACCTGCAGTCACCATGGCAACTGTGCTGATGTCATCCACAGCTAGGCCTATGTCATAAACTGCCTACACAATAAAACTCCATGACGGAAGGGGATACGGCCAGATGCAGCGTGGTGCTTGGTGTGTCTGGAGACCTGGAGCTTCACCATCTGTGAGGGAGGAGGGGACGCCCGCCTAGCCAGCCAGATCAGCCATATTTACCTAGCCAGCCCGATCAGCCATAACTGCGCAGCCAGCCAGATCATGTCTATTATCCCTAGCGATCCATGGGGTGACAGATGCTGCAGCCAGATCTCCGTCATATCCAGTATCCGCTGCCCGGAGAGGTCACATTTGGATATCTCCATTAGGCATCACATGGGGCCTCTGCTTTGCCCTCGCCTTGTTTATTAATAACTATCATATGTAATGTTCTGTTATAGGATGTATTACTGTAAGTATGATAAAATGTACCAATTCTGATAAATATGCTGTTACATATTGGCATTAACCCCCTAAGCCCAGAGGGAGGGCCGTCCTCCAGCCATGGCTCCCCAGAGGTTTCCTCCACAGGGGGTTTTTCCTCTCCTGAGTGCTGGATGATGACTCTTCGTGAGTCGGAGGTGCGCCATTTTCAGTGTCTACTTATAGCAATTGGTCTGATCTTACATTTGAGACTCTGAATAATGTTATTTCAAATAAAATGTTGTCAATTAAACCAAATGAAAGTGTCTTGTGTTTTTGTTTCACAATCTTTGGTTCGGGTGAGGCTGTTTGGGGCGCAAGATCCATCACATATGACATAATGATGAAGCCGGGCATCCAGTGGGGGCTTTTTTAATCCAGATTCATCTCCTCTGTGTTAAAGTCCTCAGCCAAAAATGAGTGCGGTTCCATTTTGCCTCTGGTATCTGATCTAGTTTGGTGAAGAATACCAGCAGAGGGATCTGGCTGCTTGCAAACTGCTCCCAGTCATAGTCCCCGTTGGTCACCAGCACCCCTGTTGGCTGTAGATTTAGATTCAAAGCTTCTAAGGACTAGCAGTACAGGTTCTGAGATGTCTACTGCATATGAGCGCCAGGCGTTATTACGTCAGCCACATGCGCAGAAGGCCAGGAGCTCCGGCAAATTTTAAATCTCCTGACTCCTGGCTCCAGAAGGTAGCCAGGAGGCAGGAGATGTCACCGGGGACTGCAGTGATCACGGAAAAGTGAAAAAAAAGTTTTAAAAAGTTAAAGTTTCACCTCCTCCCCTCATGGATCGGATCCATGAGGGAAGAGGAAAATACTCACCCCCCTCTTCCATGATGTCCCCCGGCGATCGGGGGCCTACCGCGGGCTTCTGTACATGTGCCAATGTGGCGTGCATGCGCAGAAGGCTGGAGAGCTCAGCAAATTCAAAATCTCCCTGCACCCGGCTGTCAGTGGAGCTGGGAGGGCTGCTAGCCCAGGGTCTGGTGCAGACCAAGAAAGCCAGAGGTTGACAGGGTGACGCCCCTAACCTCAACACCTGAGAGAGGGCCAGCGCAGCATAGGAAGGTGCTGCAGGCTGGTGGCCTGCAAAGGCAAAGAGTCTGACAGGGATGATGCCCCTGGACTCCCACCCAAGTTGGGGTGCTTACGGACATTGAGGTGATTTGTTGTTATGTGATGTGCTGTGATAAATAAACGCTGGCAGGAGCCAGACAAAGAGATATGCTATTCCTGAGCTGTGTTTACCCGTGTGGTGCGCCATTTCTGGTACGAGAGATCAGCGATCCCGAAGCAAGACTACCCCCCTTGCTACACTGTCTGTCTGTCTTTCTATCTATCTCATATCTATCTATCTCATATCTGTCTGTCTATCTATCTATCTCTCTCATATCTATCTATCTATCTATCTCATATCTATCTATCTATCTCATATCTATCTCATAGCTATCTATCTATCTATCTATCTATCTCATATCTACCTCATATCTATCTATCTCATATCTATCTATCTATCTATCTATCTAGCTATCTCTCATATCTATCTATTTTTCTCATATCTACCTCATATCTATCTATCTATCTATCTATCTACCTCATATCTATCTATCTATCTATCTATCTATCTATCTATCTATCTATCTCCTATCTATCTATCTATCTCTCATCTATCTATCTATCTATCTCATATCTATCTCATATCTACCTCATATCTATCTATCTATCTATCTATCTATCTATCTATCTTATATCTATCTATCTCCTATCTATCTATCTATCTATCTCCTATCTATCTATCTCATATCTATCTATCTCATATCTATCTATCTATCTATCTATCTATCTATCTATCTCATATCTATCTATCTATCTATCTATCTATCGCATATCTATCTATCTATCTATCTCATATCTATCTATCTATCTATCTATCTATCTATCTATCTATCTATCTATCTATCTACCTCATATCTATCTATCTCATATCTATCTCATATCTATCTCATATCTATCTATGTATCTATCTATGTATCTATCTATCTATCTCCTATCTATCTATCTATCTATCTATCTATCTATCTATCTATCTATCTATCTATCTCATATCTATCTGTCATCAGAGGTTACGTAATCGACATCATAAACGATTTCTAGCCACAATCCACTATTAAAGTACAGACATAATTTATAATGTTTGTCACAAGTTGTTCATTTCGTGATTGTTTTCTTGACAGATTAAAAAACATTCCACTTTCCTCAATGACAAATGAATCATTAGTATTATGGAACTGCAATGAATCACAAATTTGACCTTTTAAAAACTTGTCTGACATAAGAATGTATTGGTTTAGCAAAGATTGTATTTTATATGGTGGATTGCAAGAACAGTCCGTAAAGTAACTTTGGTTTCTAAAGCAGTTTAAAAGAGCTGAGTGACCATTTGTACTCGTCTGTCTGGCTTCATGATGTGTAATGGCTGCTATAAATTAATGTTTGTCCTTTGAAATGTGTGCAATACTCCGTTTATTTGGTAAACTGTTTTTCCTTGTTCTTCAGTTCTGTTCACATTCTGTGAAAGGATTTGTAGTTAAAAAAGGTCAAATGTAATAATAATAATAATAAAGATAAAATGTATTAAAAGTCCAACTTCATTTTCTTGTTGTTATTCCATTTTCTTTAGCTTAATTGCAAAAAAATATATTTGGCCAGTTTCACATCTTTGTTGGAGCCTCTGGTGGGAGGTTCAGTCGCAGATCTGGCTCAAAATACCGGATGAAAAACTGCTGCAAGCATCGCTTTTTCTTCCATCCAAAAGCCGGCCAGCTGGGCGGAAAGCGGATGGATCCCATTATAGTCAATGGCGTCTATGCGGCACTGCATGGTTCTGTCCAGAGACGGAGCGGCTCAGCCATGGGGATTCCGTTTTTCTGCGCCCCCCCCCCTCCCCAAACGGAGCAGGAAAGCAGAACCCCGAGCGCAGATGTGAAGCCACCCTTTGTATTCCAATAGTCTGTGTTTTCCCCAGTATTAAACCTGTATTACAATCTTCAAATCTACCAGAACACTGAGAGCAGCTTTTTATGTGCAATTTCAGGTCAGAGTGTGCCGCCTGGTCCTGCACCTGCACCCCTGAGATTGAGTCATCAAAGCCACCACATCAAATGGGCAGTAAAGTGGGGATTTGCTTATTGATGTAAATTAGCCTAGATGCAGGCAGCTGCTTTGATGTAACCTCCAGAGGCAGAGGTCATGATGTCATCACATATTAGCCAGAACTTCCAGAGGATTAACTTCCTACACAACCAATTTGTCCCCCTTCTGAAAGAAGAATAATTAGGCTAATAGGTGCAGGTGATAACCTCTGCGCTCATTTGCTGCGAACACTCATGATTCATCAAGAAACTATTGCTTATAAGAGATACTTTTATATAATCTTGGTGCATACTATATCTACTGCTGTATCGCTCAAATGTTTAAAGGGCTGTCTGGTTGTTAGACGATTTTTTAATTACTGGTCCGCATGTGTTAAATTAATCGAAGCAGGGGAATTTATCTATCCTCTACCCTGGTGATCTAGCGCTGCAACCCCGTGGACTTTGTTGTGGAACAGTCAATCAGAGGCTGCAGTGGTCAGGTGCCATTCTCTTGGCATCACTGCTCAGAGCCATGATGCCAGGAGAATGGTACCTCACCACTGTGCCCTCCGATTGACTGCTGTGATTATATGGTAACCATTCCAGTGCTGCATAGGATCACTAGGGCAGAAAATGGGTAAGTACCTCTGCTTTGGTTATTTTAACACAGGTTGTCAGACCACCATCCATGGTTTATGCATGACTTTTAGATGCATTGTGGGGTCTCTTATGTGACCCATCAATGGAGCACTAGCAGTCGCATGTGTCACCAGAGTCTTAAGAGTCTTAAAAGAGACATATAATATTCACACAAGGCAACTTTGATAACATAGCAGGCTAAGATACAGCAGCTCAGCTCTAGTGTACCTCTAAATAATGCAGATACGAGTTCTACATGGGAATAGTGATTACAGTACAGTTACCTCAAGTTTCCTCTGATTGACATCCATTTTCATTTTATTTATCTAGGCAAAGACAACTTTTTCCAGCCATAACTCGTCTCTGTACACTCTCTCCATCGTTCTTCTACCATCAGCCCTCTGAAAGCCCCATACACAGTAGTAGTACCTCTGTCAGTGTCCCCTAAAGTAAAGGTATCCCCTCACGGTAATAATTTTCCCATTGTGCCCACCACAAAATAATAGTGCCTGCACGGTGATAATCTGTCATTATACCCACAAGGTGATACTGCCACAGTTATATTGGCCTTATTGTGTCACCCAAAAAGTAGTAGTGTCCCGTTTGTGCTCCTCTCAAGTAATAGTGCCCAGACGCCTCTGTTGTGCCGCCCATAAGGTACCATTGCCCCCTCTACGGGTCCAATAAAGTAACAGTTTGCCTGTATTGTGCCTTCCACAATTTACATCTCTAACTGGTGTCCTTTGACCTTTATTTTAGCATCAATATACTAATTTTAAAAATGAAGAACTATACATAAAAAAAATCTTTTACCTTTCCGTACACATTTCCTCTAATAAAACAAAAAACGGAAAAAAATCAGTGATAAAGGGAGGTCTACATGACACGAAAACTGCAGCGAAAATATTTTTGGCAGTCCAAGAAAAAAAATTAGGGCCATTAATCCATCACATGCATAAAATAGCTAACAAGTGCCTGGTCCTTTAGAACCTAAACACTCCGGTCATTAACCCTTTCCAATCCAATTTGTATCCTGGTTTTCCTAGGGGGCTTACTCTTTTTGTGCCGTTACACAATGGCGCTATATGCTGGCTAAAGGCAGTACTGCATGAGGGGACACGTTGGATAGGCTCTGACAGCAGAGAGGCTGGCAATATACAGTAAGAGAACCCCGACGGATGTCTTCCAACATCGGAGCTGTACAGCCTTAAATCGTAATGTCTTCAGACGTCAGACAGTGGATTGGAAAGGGTTAAGGGGGTTAAGTGATGCTCCACTTATAAACTAATCCATAATACTATATATGCTTATTATGTGAATCTCTTCTTGTAGGACTAGGTGTGACCAGAGCAGCGGTGGGAGAATCTTATTCCTTGGCAGGATTTGTTAATTTTAGAACTTTCTCAGACTTTAGATTTTGTTTCCATGCTGTATAATCTGGACCACCGCATGGTTCCTGGCAAGCACTATGAATAAAATGTTAGGTGGTACTATACTTTAGATGCTTATTAGTATAGTCAATGCTTAAACGTAATGGTCCTCCAAGGATAACAGATGACGAAAAATAAATTCCCTTAGGGTGCTTTCACATTTAAAAGAATATTTTACAACATGATTTGGGATGTTCCATTGTCAAAATTTGCCCCCAATCCAAGTCTAAATGCAGATTTTGATGTAGAATCGCTGGCAGAATTAAAGGAGTTGTTTGGTTACCAGACAACATCCCTTCAATTGTGCTCACTGTATTAAAATAACAAACTGTGCAGTACTTAATGCTCCTCCGCCACAAGATCCAGCACTGCTGTCTCGCTGTGGTCGTGGTGTCTTTCGTGACAGCTGACATCACCAGAAGTCAGGTTACCACTGCAGCCAATGAAAGGGTATAGTATCACCGTTCAGCTCTCCTGGCGTTGGTGCTCACATCCTGGGCGCCATGATGTCAGAGGAGCCGAATGGCACCAGTGATGCCTGGCCGTAAGTGTACAGGTTAACCAACTATTGGTGATCAGCGTCGGACAAATTCCTGCTGCCCAAGATAGTGAAAAGTGTAATTACCTGTACTGAGTTACAAAGTTTTCACTGTTTTTATTATTAATATGCTATGTTTTATTGTTCCTATGAGTAATTACTGAGTTCTGGTGGTCGAGGACGGCCATAGTAAAAACAGAGGGCAAAATGTAAGAGGATGTTATGTACAGCAGTATCTGTGCTTACTACGTTTAATGATAGTTATGTAAACTGTACACTGCGCCTTTAAGGTTTTTGTTATGATATGTTCCTTTACTTTAAATGTCTCAAGCATGGGGTGTGGTGGTAGGAAGGCACCTGGGAGGAAAACCTAGTCACCGGGCTACCAGAGATTATGTAGTGATTATGTTCTTTGTAAAAGGAGAAATGTTTGGTACTGTGTTAGCCAGTAGAGCCTCAGTAAGAGAAACCAAGTAATCTTGTAGATATACCTTTCGAAGCTACGCAGGGTTCTTTCTCAGGTATAATGGAACAAATTTAAATACATACTTATATTAAAACATATACACATGATCACATGGGAGGGTACAGACATGGGGAACTTTATTTGACTGAGACAGGACAAGGGGGCACAGACATTGTGATTAATAACACTTAGGTACATATCAGGGAGGGATGATCATAACAGAAAATAATTATTCCATCAATATACTGTAGAATGAGGAATTCTTAAAGGGGTTGCCCAGTTTAGTGGTGGTCAAACTTATTCCTGAAGATCTACCAACAGTCCATGTTTTCAAGTTTATAGCTATCATCATTACATTGGAGTTCCTCTGACATTCCCATTGCATCTATAGCTTGATCAAAAGGCTACAAAAAGTAGCAGGGTGACCATAGTCTAACACAGATTGCTACTAATACAGTTGTGTACCTCTCTAGTACAGCCCAGGTCTCTAGAGGACCCCAGCATGAAAACAATGCAATGCTCACCGGTCTTTGGGTATTGCCTAAGAAAAGACCCTGTGAGGTCCAAAAGCTTGCTATAACATCATATATTTTTGTTAGCCATTAAAAGGTATCATATCCACAAGATTACTTGGTTTCTCTTACTAAGAACAATTACATTTTTCTCTACTGGCTAACACCGTACCAAACCATTTTTTTTGTTTAACCTATCACCATAATAACTGATCACAGCTTCCCAGTAATCAGTTTGTCTCCAGAGGATCCACTGCACTGTCGTAACTATAGGGGATGCGGCTGCACCCAGGCCCAGGAACCTTAGGGGGCCCATGGGGCCTCTTTTCTCCATATAGGGAGCCCAGTACTATGAATAAAGCATTATAGTTGGAGGCCCTGTTACAAGTTTTGCATTGGGGCCCAGAAACTTCAAGTAACGTCACTGATCCACTGCATGTAAAAGAAGTTGTCCAAGCTGTACCAGCTACTGAATCATATTCAAGAGAGGAAGAAAATGGTGAAAAAAAGGAAGGACATGCACAAATGTTTCTTGTACTTAGATTTTTAAAGAAACTTTTGCTTTGTATATTATAGCCAACCAAATTGTTATCCTATTTTTGACCATATAATATCACTTTCCATACCCCCATCCACACTAGCCTCAGACTCCCTCTAATTAGTGAACCGGGTCTGTACACACATTCCATTTCACATAATAAAATTCCTCTGGAGATAAAAGAAGTGATACATAACAACATTTCTGTCTAGATATAATTGTACGCTTGGAAGTATTGGCCTCATCTACCCCCAGAAAAGATTCCTTGTGTAAATAATGAGACAGTAGTGTGCTGCTGCCAGACTATTGCTTACAACAAATCTGTCTTAATTATTAATGCAAAAATAAAGTCGTTTTTATGAGGTCAGAGCTTGAAAATTAATCATATTGGTAGGCATGATATATCCCAAAATGCCATGGAGACATATTTTAAAACTTTTGGCTTATTGAAGTTGGACTTTAATATACACATTGTAACCTGTGTAAATTGGAACTTATGGATTCATTATGGTGAAACATTTTTATAACCACTGTGAGGGATTAGCGTTAGGATAGGTAGCAACCTGGGCATCCACAGCCAGAGACAGTGACACTCGGAATAAAGTTTGTAGTCCAGGCTTCGCCTGGGTTTATTTCTGCTCAAAATAAAGCAAAACATAAATGAACACCTGCTCGTCTGAGCACTCACTATACGTAGACTGGCCCAGACTACTCACTCGAAAATTCGGCTTGCTGCGCACAGCCAGTCCGGTCCTCAGACCTGCACAGGTCTCAGCAGACAGCTCTCCTAGGTGTGGAGGTTAGGGGCGTCTCCCTGTTAACCTCTGACCTTCTCAGCCATACACTGAGTCGTCTCTCTGAATCTCTCAGCCAACATCTCTCTCTTAAGACCTGCAGGCCCAGGCTTTATAAGACCTCGTACCAGCCTCACCTGGTACGTGGGAGTGGCCATCCCACCCTTCGCTTTGACCACTCCAGGAAAAGCCGGCCCGGACTATGCGGCTTGGAGCCACTGCATTACACTACAATGTATCAGTAATAGAGATAAGCGAGCATACTCGTCCGAGCTTGATGCTCGTTCGAGTATTAGGGTACCGCGTGGTGCTCGTCTCGATTAAACGAGCACTGACCATTGAATTCAATGGAGCCGGCAATACAGCCGGCTCCATTGAAAGCAATGGGCTGCCGGCGATCGCGGGATGAATTGTCGGGAAGGGCTTAAATATATAAGCCCTTCCCTGCAATTCATCCAGAAATGTGTAAAAATAAAAAAAATATATATACTCACCTGGTCCCGGCAGACGGAGTTCAGCGCGGCCAGCGGCAGTCCTCCTGAACGCCTCTGAACAGCTGTGAGTAGTATTCAGCAGCCGGGGATTTAAAATCCCCGCCTGCTGAATGAGCTGCCTCTAATTGGTCACAGCCTGACCAATCAGAGGCAGATCTCACTCACACACCCATTCATGAATTCATGAATGGGTGAGTGACTGCTGTCTCTCATCTGATTGGTCCCGCTGAGCCAATGAGAGGCAGCAGTCACTCACTGTATTGCCGACTCCATTGAATTCAATGGGATAACATAATTCTTCTCTGCCACAGCTGTTACAGCTGTGGCAGAGGAGAACGATCTTTATGCTGACAGTGCAGGGGGGGGGTCTCACTCTTGCCACTATTGTGGCTTAATAGTGGGACCTGGGAACTTGAGATGCAGCCCAACATGTAGCCCCTCGCCTGCCCTATCCGTTTCTGTGTCGTTCCCATCACTTTCTTGAATTTCCCAGGTTTTCACAAATGAAAACCTTAGCGAGCATCGGCGATATACAAGAATGCTCGAGTCGCCCATTGACTTCAATGGGGATCGTTACTCGAAACGAACTCTCGAGCATCACTGAAAGTTCGACTCGAGTAACGAGCACCCGAGCATTTTGGTGCTCGCTCATCTCTAGTCAGTAACCTAGTGTTACTGACACCCAAATGCTGGCTTCCTCCACCGAACCCAGGCTGCTCGGTGACACGTATCTGCCCTCCAGCCCTCTGTCAGTCACTGTCTCACACCACATATAAAGAAAATGGCCTGCTATATGCCCTATTATATGTAACATAGTATCATAGTATGTAAGGCCGAAAAAAGACTTGTGTCCATCCAGTTCAGCCTATTACCCCGCAATTACCCCCAAATATGTCCATCCAGTTCACCCTATTACTCCCCAATGGGATGCAGTATAGGTTTGGTGTCTTCTTTTCTAACGATATTGTCACTTTAACTAGTTATTATAGGTAATTTAAAGTGAAATATTTTATATTTACATCTGATGAACTAAAGAGTAGAAAGCATATATCTTTTGGTTGACTTTTTTAGAATCAGCCATCTTGAGTGTGGACGTGAAGAATAACACTACATCAAATGTAACGAGGTCTTTGTATGGCATTCCAGGCTTCAGACAGGGATTCTAGTGGGGGCCTGCATTAGCTGGTGGGTTCATAATGTACATATTGGTTGAGAGGGGATATCTAGCAATGAATGATCTATCACAGGGCTGAATGGGTTCACCTGCAGGCATGGGTTGGAAGAACCAGAGGTTAACACATGATCCATTGCTTGCTATGAAATGTATTAACTTGTAACACCCTAGCTTGGCAGCCACCAATGATTCGTTGATGAGCATGCAGTGTGGGGATTGTGCCGGATACCCCTACATCGGTTCTGGCATTCGATCTTTTTACTCTTTATTCCGAGTCCACTAGTCGGTACCACCAAAAGCCTCTGTCAAACGCCTTTCACATGCACTTCATTTCCTGGGATCTGGTTATGATGCAGAGTGCATTTATTTATGCCTCGCATCAAACTGCATGTAATCAAATCCCCTCACATGACCACACCAGCCAATTAGAAAACATAAAATATAATGACAGAGAAAAAATTAAATGCAACGTTTTACATAACTACAAGGGGTCAGGCTCATATACATGAACAAAACAACTTGTTGCCAACTTCCCACTGAACTGTAGAACTTCACTAACAATTCTATGTCTTGTGATCCTGTGATTTTAGCAGTTTTCCCCTGTGCAGGCTCCATCACTAATTCTCAGATTTCCCTGCGATGGTGGGTGTTGACTAGCTGTTATGATGTCTCCTGTACTCTATACACACAAAGAAGAGGAGATCCTGCTCCCCTATCACTATCTGTCATATACAGAGGAGCAACACAGAGGACATTATAGAGATGTGCTGAGCAGTGTAGATGTGATTTTGCCACTGAGTGAAGTAGAACACTTATTGGAAGCTGCAGAATCTCTGTGTGTCTGCAGTTGCTCTCTCCTCCTCCCCTTCTCCTTTCCGTAGACTTCTATGAACTGGAATTCACTCTTTTCTTTGTCTCTCTCAAGATGGCTTTTTCTAGTGAATTGAAAGTGAATGATCATTGGTATGGGCAGGGTAGTAGCATCTGTTTTATGCCAGTGCATGTATAGGTAGAGTTAGACAGATTAGATAGATAGATAGATAGAACCAGATTGGGGGTGTACAAAGAAACCATAGTATGAACCCTCCTCCTCATCCCCACTGCTCATCATTTTAAACAGATTTTTACAGACAGAGCTCTGTTAATACTGATGCACAGTCTCCCTGAGCAGTGTGTAATAGATTTATTAGCGATGCTCTGTTGATGTATCTGAATTAGGCTAACAAAGTGTGGAATGTTTTAATGAATAGGTCCCACTCTGTACCACGCTGAAGCCTTGCCAACTTTAATGGACTTCATAAATTTGGTGCTTATTTTGAACACCATATTTAAATCTTCCCCATACAGCTCTATCCCCTGCTTCTTGTAGTCAGCAGCAACTACTAGGGGAAGTTTGGTGTATAGGAACTTATACAGCTACCATTAAGCCCAGTGGAAACCATAAAAATCTCTATGCACTTAGTTCCCCCTTAGTGGTGGCTGCAGGCAAATGTCCTGGCTCTAAAACCTGCAAGATTAAAGAGTTCCTCCAAGGAAAAAAAGAACCTGGAATCTATATTTATTATGGGAGGAAAAATAGAATAAAAATGTTTATTTAACGTAATCTAGATGTTACAATATCCTCACTGATAATAATTCATGTAAATAGCGACTACGATTGTCCTTGAGATGAGAGCAGCCACCTATGCAGAGGTTAGGCCGGCTGCACACGAATGGGTCGGATTCCACATGGGGGAACCCACAGCGGAATCTGTCTCTGACCGCAGCCAACATCCGCCCGTACCTGGCTTCTTTCTTCTTCATATGTAAGTGGATGGTCCAGACTGTGGGTCGTCAGACATGCGCAGTATTTTTTTTTCCTGCGCTGTCGCTAGGCGATGACGCAGAATCCACGACCCATCTGCAATGTCAATTGCGGACGGTCTGCGGGTCGGACGGCTTCCATTGACTTCAATAGAAGCCGTCCATGCGGACACTGCATAAGAATAAAGCATACTGCCATTTTTCTTCCGCTTGCAGAAATTGCAATTCGTTTCCACAAGTGGACAGGAAGAAGGGACTTTCCATAGCATGCTATGAACAGTATTTGCTGCGGAACTGTGGTGCGGACGCTCGCCGCGGATTCCGCAATGCAAATCATGTGCAGGCGGCCTAATGCATCCTTATAGGTACTTTGAGAAGTGTTTTACGTGTCTTATGGCCTCTTCTTTAGTAGTGTTGATGGGGCTGTTACTCCTTGACATCCTATATTCCGTCCCTCATGCAGCCACATTCGCAGGACGAGTTCCGCAGCGATGCTTGAAATGCTTGGCTCTGCTATCTGGTGGAGCCGCTGTCTCTCAGGCCTCGCTGCAGACTACACAACATTTACATTCAGTCCATGAAGCATCTATTCCGCGGCACATGATGAGGTCTGCAGAATACCCCTCCGATATCGGCTTCACATGGAAGTACAGTCACATAATAAAAATCCCCAAATATCATGGATTTAGTGTAATCACATAAGTAGTAATTGCAAATTAAATTAGAATTCCCTCTTAACGAGCAGACAGTCTGCAGCTCCGGAGACTGAATACAGATTACTGTAAATGGCAGGGAATATTCTGCTTATTATAGGATCACCTACTGCGGAGACAGGTTGGGTAGTAAGGCTCATTCACATGCAATGTTAGCCCATGAAAAAAGTTTTCACTGCGCGTCTATGTAGGTTTTTGATGTGTATGTGCATTTCTTACATCCGTGTTTTCATGTATGCGAACAAAAATGCAAGAAGGCCCAATTAATGGCATTTTTTTCCACTGTCTCCTGGCCGCATGCGGAAATAATGCAGTGAATACACATATAAAATCTGTTTTACTGTATTTCTTTCACACTCCCATAGATTTTCATGGGTGATTTGGTCCACGAAGGGGACCAAAATAGGACATGCTGCGATTATTTTGTTTATGTGCGTAAAATCCACATGAAAAAGCGCATGGGTCTTCTCCCATGGTGCACCGTGGGCTCTGTGCGGTCCATTGCCGATTCCAGCCTCCTGATTGGCTGGAATCGGCACACATGATGGGGCGGAGCTACGTGATGACGCGTAGAAGGGGGCGGAGCCAGAACGCCGCTCGTGCCCAGACCGACCAGAAGGGAGAAGACCCTTCTGCGCAAGTGCGTCTAATCGGGCGATTAGACGCTGAAATTCGACGGCACCATGGAGACGGGGACGCCAGCGCAGGGAAGGTGAGTATATAACTTCTGTATGACTCATATTTAATGCACGATGTATATTACAAAGTGCATTAATATGGCCATACAGAAGTGTATAACCCCACTTGCTTTCGCGGGACAACCCCTTTAAGGTCAGGAAGGGTATCGTTTCTCCTTAGGGAGAGCACCTAGAAGGTGTGAGGAGACTTATAAGGCCATCCATGCTTCTCTGGGAAATATGTAATTGGGAAGATGAAACAATACTTCTGCAGCACCACCTATTGGAAGGCATCATTCCTGCAAGTAAACGTCAGACTTTTTAAACAAGTCTTATAACAATCACTGGGAATTGTGAGCCAAAGTCAGAATAACCATACACAGACATCTGCTGCACACTGATGCGGGTAATCGCCCCTAAACAGTTGTTGCTGCTCGTGCTTGTCGAACAATCGGACAATCCTCTCTACTGGTGGTCTGTCGAGGACGTCCTGAGCCTGGTCCCCTTGTGTGTGTGCCCTCACGCATCCACTGCCCCATACACCTCCTAACAGTATAGTCAGAACAGCGAGATAGTGGGCAATTCGTCGATATGACTATCCATCTTCTTACCTCCCAATAATGAGTTTGGCTTTACTTTTAATTCACAGTCATTGTTACAAGGCTTGTATAAAGAGTCTAACTTTGGCTTGAAGGAATGCTGCCTTTTAATAGGTGGCACTGTGGAGGTATTATTCCATCTGCCTTATTTGCATATTACCCAGAGGAGCATGAATGGCCTTTCTCCTCACTCACCATCTAAATGCTTTCCCTAAGGAGAAAAGATAGCGTTTCTGATCCCTGTAACACCCGGTGACATGGTTGGGAAATGTGCTGAAATGGGAATATCCCTTTAAGGAGTGATAACCAAGTACTTCTGTTTGACGGGGCACCATTAGGATGAGTGTGGAGGAGAACTGTATACACATACTTCCATATCTATGGATCATTTTTATGTGTGTATAATGCAGACTGAAGCACTGAATGATGGTAGATTAGGGACATCAGTCATGGTTTTGGCTGCAGTATGAGATTTGGAGTGATCTGCGTGCGACAAAGAGTATTACATATATTTACAGTCCACTTATACATAACATCCACATTATAATGCATAAGTTATTATCCTCTGATAGAGAAAAGACAAATATCTCCAATGTTTAATAGTCTGTACCTTGTGTTCTACAAAGCAGGTACTCCAACAATTGACATATTATTAATAACACAATACTGTAACTGTCCATAAACCTCACTCATCTGAGTTTGTACTTAGTATTACAATTCACAACTTGTAATGTCTTCAGTTATTTAAATGTTAATATAAATTTATTAACCCCTGCTATTAATCTTCACAAATATTCCATTAAGACGAGGAACACATTTGCATCATTCATTTGTACAGGAGTGAAATATCTCCGTCATCTTTGATAGCTTTATTCCAAGGTTATATTGTAATACTGCAGTAAGGTTTAGCCACCTGAAGATCATTCTAAAGAATAAAGAAACTCACTGCTCAGCATAAATTATAACTTATAGGAGACCAAACCCATTCACCAAATAACAGTATTGCTATGGAATTTCACTATACAAACAGCATGGTGTAGTGGAGATTATTTTTGTCCTACAGCAGATAAGTCACTTATGATTAAACTTCTTTCATGGTACTTCATATGCTTTCCATCTCTCTACCACTCATTCTTTCACTAATCAATCTATCTTTCTACCTATCCATGAAAGTCCTTTAGTGTAATGTCTACTTATTTAACAGGCCTATTGCTCAACCATTTATGTCTCTAGTGGTGTGCATACATAATACTAGATTTGAGGCCAGCCTCACTTACAGTCTCTTCGGGTGGGAATCGCCACTGTTACCAACTTTGACCTGTCCGTAGTCAGGAGCACAACTCTACTGAGCTATGCTCCTTGGTCTCTTGTCAATGTCCAGCTGTCACCCACCAGGTCAGGGCGAAAGCACAACTGCTCTGCTCCTCTTTGAAGCTCCCTGAAGACTATTGTGCTTCTTTCCTCAGCTCTTTAACAACACCTCCAGTTCACTTATATCATCCCTGCATTCTCTTGTTGCACGGCAAGAAATTATCTTATTTAGTCCTCTTCCATGTCAGTGTTACCCAGTGGTTTTCCATTTAGTGTGTAATGGTAACATGTATTTCCTTTGCTCACGTGCATAACCTTACATTTACCAGTTTTAAACCTCATTTGCACTTTTTTGCCCAGGCCCTCAACTTATCACTATAGAGTCCTTAAATATAAGAAACAACGGTCTATCACATTATTTATGCCATCGGGACCCAGCAATTTATCTAGTTTAATGTTTGAAGGCGGCTCTGCACTTCTTCCTGGGTTTAACTGGTGATATTTTGCGGAGAGTTTATTCACTCTGTATCTCATCTGACATTTCATTTTCCTCTGTAAAAAGCTGGAAAAAAAACTATAGATTTGCTTTCTCCTCATCATCGTCTACAATTTTTCCTACATTATGTATTAAAGTTGTATTTTTTCTTAAAACCTATGAGCCATAGAGCCATCTATGTTCAGATGCCACATTTGTTTCTGTTGAGGTGAATAGCATAACTGGTTTAAAGTCTTGACATCAGTCCAGACTTAAGGCCCATTCACACAAGCCGATGATCGCTAAAAATCGCTCATTGGCGATCGTTTTTGCGATAGTCGATGCGTGTAAATGTGCGCCCATCATGTGCTTTTCGGGCACTGCTAGCTGATCATTAAATTCAGTCCAACCTAAAAATCGTCCTTTACTTTTATCAGCAGTTCTCCACAGGGAGTGCTGATAGCACTGTTTCCCTGTGGAGAACAAAGGATCTGAGAGCTATTAAAGGCATTCAGCAAAGGCTTCATTTGCATACCTAATTGGTATTTAAGTACCTGAGTAGCTACTTAATACTTTATGCAAAATGATCGCTCAAAGCTGTCACTCAAACTGTCATTTGAGCGATCTTTGAGTGATCATCTGCTAGTGTAAATGGGCCTTTATTTTAACAAACTTTGACTAGACTAGACAAGGATGCACCAGATTTACCGATTCACTGGGATAATCTTTGTGCATTTTAAGACTGTCTAGTCTGTTTACACTTGTAGAAAAACGGAGCAGCACCACAGGTCTTCCAAAAAGCTGTTGTTTTTATTTAATCCATAAAAATGGGGCAGCCCCATTTTTATGGATTAAATAAAAACAACAGCTTTTTGGAAGACCTGTGGTGCTGCTCCGTTTTTCTACAATCGCTTGCTACTGGGGTCCCAGGAGAGGGGGCCAGTGGAGCCTGCACACAGGACCCGCACCTCGCACCAGATGGTGTTTTATGACTGCTGCTCCTTTGTATTTTGTGTAGTCTGTTTGCACTGTCTAACTATTAGGGTGGACCCCCACTAGCGTTTTTTTTTTGCGCTGCAAGAGCAAAAACACTCACCTCGCACAGCACAAAAAAAAACCTGCTGCAATATCACAAAATGCGTTCAATGGGGCCAGCAGCAGCGTCAGCCCCATTGAAAGCATAGGGAGTATATTGCCGACTTCTGCCACAGCTATGACCGCTGTGTCAGCTGTGGCAGGAGTTTCCTTCATCCTCGCGGTCCCCGATGCATTTTTAACATTTGAAAGTCCCATTGGCATTCGTGTTAAAATAAAGGCAGAGTTAATGCAGCGTTAAAAAAACTCAAGTGGGTAGGAGCCCTAAGGGTGGACACCCACTAGCGTTATTTTTCCCTGCAATGCGGATGGTTATGAAACCAATGATTTTCAATGATTTCATACTCATTTGCATTTATTCAGTAGAGCTTCGCATCACAGAGAAGAAATCTGCGATATCGCTCAGAGTTTTCAATAGGGCCAGCAGCAGCAGCGCTAGCGCCATTGAAAACAAAGGGAGTATATTGCTGACTTCTGCCACAGTTGTGACAGCTGTGGCAGGAGTTTCCTTCATCTCTGCAGGGATCACGGGGATGAAGGAATCCTCTGCCATAGCTGTCACAACTGTGGCAGAAGTTCAGGATGCTATCCCCTTGCTTTCACTGGGGTCGACGTTGCGGCTGCTGGCCCCATTGAAAGCAGGTGGTTTTAGGCAACCGCTGCAGCATGATTTTCGGTAAAGGGCTTGAAATATAAGCCCTTCCCTGAAAATCATCCCTAGCTAGTGAAGAGAAAAAAAAATTATATACTCACCTCCCCGCTGCTCAGGCGCGTCCTCCCTCTGACCCCCCTGCACTACTGTCAAGCTCTTTCAGCAGGTGGGGATTTAAAAAATCAGCTGATTGGCTGATCAATGGCTAAGCGCTGCCTGTAATTGGCTGAGTATAAAAAAAAATCTGTACTGTGCATGTATGACAGGGAGCCGTGAGGACCATCTGCAGTACAGCGAAGCCAGAAGAAGACAGGATCTGCGCAGACGCAGCTGAGGAATACGACAGGTATGCAGGGTCACCCGCCGCGGTCAGGGCCAGATTCCGTGTGGGATTCCGCAGCCAGAATCCGGACATGCCGTGCGCTTGAGGCTTAAGGCTGCCTGCCCACGGACATTGTGATAACCCCCTGGGGAGCAGGAGCCAGCTGACGGATCTCCGCGGTGAGTCTATCTGACAGATAGGCTGACCGCAGAGAATCATGGCAATTCGCAGCATGCTGCGATTTGCCGGCCGCAAGCGGAGAATCTCTATGATTCTCCACTTGTGGAGAGGGGGGGCTGCGCTTTCCATAGCAACACTATGGAGAGTGTTCACTGCGTTTCCCATGGCCGGATTATCGCTGCAGGGAACGCAGTGAAAATCCGCCCGTGGACAGGAGCCCTAAGACTTAACCCTGTGTCCCATACATTACAACAGGTAACACTTGAGAGGCCCATGGGCAGCAGTGAGGTGTTATGACCGCCACCTCTAAAGCCTCAACATTGCCACTTACAGAACATCAGCTTAAGGGCGCCCACCCACTGGCGATTTTTTTTCTTTGCGTTTTGCGTTTTTCTCAAGAGCAATTAGAATTGAATGTACTCCTGTCCACTGGCGTTTTTTTTTGCGTTGCGTTGCGTTTTTTAACATAGGAACTGTCAGTTGCATATGTGTCCTTATTTTTCTCCTAATGCACCCATGAAAGTCAATGGAAATTAATGGAAATGCCGCTAAAACGCGGCCAAAAACGCCGCGAAAAACGCGGGAAAAACGCTGCGTTTTTCACGCACGAAAACGCCAGTGGGTGGGCACCCTAAGTTGGGTAATTTCCCTCTTAAAGGGACAGCAGTATAAAAACAAGCAATGCCGTTCTTCTTTAACTCCTCCACCCTGGAGAGGGACACAGGCGAAAAGCAATACCTACAATACTGGAAGCGTCTTCACTCAAAGCCCCTTCAATGTACAGCTCAAGCACCGGCGTTGGCGAGTATGCGCTAACACATCACTGTCCTGGTGTATTTCATCCAGGAGATGTAACAAAGTATTGATGGCTGTGACATATTCTTGCAGTTTAAGCAATGTGTCCAGGTCTTATTGCATGGGTCTACTTCCCTGCTCTGTATTTTGAAAATGGCTGAAATATTGGCCTGTATCCTCCTGACTGCAATGTATGAGGCGGCACACGGCTGAGTCATGTGGAACTTTGAGCCAGAAATGTGGCCTGCATGCCGAAAGATGGAAGTCCTCCAAGTACAGTATCTAGGCACACGTGTATGCAGCGGAGCTGGCCAGGCAGACATAGGATCTTACCGATTGTGTGCTCTTACCAAGACTTTCCAGAGCTCCGATCAGCATACGTTACAGTTACAATACTGACCTCTAGTGGAGAACTCTATTATATCACGCTGTCTATATTTCCCAACAAACTGATACTATAGATCAGGGGTGTTACACTCATTTTCAACGAAAAACACATCAGCCTTATGATAGCCTTCAAAGGGCCGATTGTAATTGTATAGTGAGGCTCGTTCACATGAGCATAATTTTTCATGCAATGTGCAATCGCGTAAGAAAAAAATGGCATGACCTACGGACTGCAATAGGTCATGGAAGTGAATGAGTGGGTGCAAATACGCAGTAAATATACAGGAAACCCGTGTATATACTGCATATTTACGCACCATTTCAGTGAGCCTGTCTGCGTTCTTTTTTGGGCGCGCAAATACGCTTCGTATTTATGCACTTAAAAACACGCCGGAGCGGGAAAAAAAACGCAAACTAAATGTGCTTATGACCAAGTGAACAAGCCCTGATAGTCACCCCTATAGTGGCCGCAGTAGTAACAGTGACCCCCATGGTGGCCCCAGTAATTGCAGGCGTAGCTCCCATTGAAATCAATCAGATTTGTGCTTGCAATTGCAGGCCGGGGTCCCATTGAACTCAATGAGAGCTGCGCCAGCCGCTACACAGGGGTCGGAGTAGTGGCCTCTGCTCCAACCTCAGCATATCCTGGCAGGCGCTGCCTGGATAATTCCTTTAGATCAGCTTCAGACAACCAAAATTTGTGTGCGCATTTCGCAGAGAATAGTATGATTTTTTTCAATGGGTTCATTCACACGTTAGATTTGGCGCACGCATTTTGTGTGCACAAAAAAACTGCAATATACTCAATTTTTGCAGACATTTGCGCACATAAAGCACCATAGGAGCCTATAGGGGTGTGCAAATGCACCGACATGAGCGGTCCGTGCCAGCACTGAAAAACAGTAAGAGGTGCTAAAGCACATGCAATAGCGCAACCTTCACAGGCAAGAAGTCACGCTATGGCAAGCATTTATGCACTTACGGTCATCTGACGCCACTCTTACGGCTTCTTCACATATAATCACGGCCGCATAACGGGACGAAACAAAACCATTGATTTCAATGGTTTCATATCGCCCGGTAATAGTACGGACAAGAAAAGGTAGCGCAGGACCTATCTTCCTGTTGTTTTTTTCAAACTTGCACGCTATAGAAAAGAGTTTGAATAGTCCGAGAAGAAGAAAAGTTCATGCGCACCTACACTCTGTAGCGGCAAGCGCAGTTGTGCTTCTTGCTGAGGATTTTCTGCAAGCAAAAATGTGCAGAAAAGCAGTTGTGTGAAGGAGGCCTGAGACTTTACCCCATGGTATGCGCTTTCTTACAATGGGAGCCTACATGCGGTGCATCCCCTGTACACCTCATACAGCGCAGTCTTCCTCTAGAGGTCTATATTGGGGGGGTTTCTCAGTGAATGTGACAAAAAAATGTTGTAATAAAGCAAATTTATGGTTGAGGACTGAATGAGAGAAGGTCTGACCCTAAACCTGTTCTATATGTCCTAGCACCCAATATGGAGGATGGGGGAACACAAATTGTATCCTTATTAGCACACATTGAAGGGACATGAATGGCACTCATGGCAGTTTGTGTGTTATTAGTTTAGGTAGATTGTGTTTGTCCATAATTGTGACTTTGATAACAATCAGAACACGTTATTAGTAGAGATGAGCGAACCTACTCGGCTACGCCCCTTTTTCGCCCGAGCGCCACGATTTTCGAGTACTTCCATACTCAGGTGCAAAGATTCGGGGGGCGCCGTGGGTGAGTGGGGGGTTGCAGCGGGGAGTGGGGGGGGGGTAGAGGGAGAGAGAGAGGGCTCCCTCCTGTTCCCCGCTGCTACCCCCCGCTCCGCCACGCCTCCCCCGCCCCCCGAATCTTTTCACCCGAGTACGGAAGTACTCGAAAATCGCGGTGCTCGATCGAGTAATTACTCGAAACGAGTAGGTTCGCTCATCTCTAGTTATTAGTAATCAATGACGAAATCCAGGTAATTCCAAAGGGGTCACTTTTTATACTTTTTCCTGCACCTGTATAAGGCCTCATGACCGCAGTCAGGTCGGATTCCGCCTGTGAAATATCGCAGCAGAGTCAGACCTGATGCCCCTAGAGACCCTATACTCACCTCTCCGGATCTGCTGCGAGTGTCTCACCCGGTGTGCCGCTGCGCAGTGCAGTGCATGACGCGCCGGCGCTGGGCGGTGACGCAGATTCATGTAGTACTTCACGGGACGGACAGCTTTCACTGACTGCAATGGAAGCCGTCCACGAGATTTTCTGCATAGAATAGAACATGCTGCGATTCTCCCTTGCGATAGGAAAATCCTAGTTGTCTTACGTTTATGGGCATGGGAATTTCGTTTCCCACAGCATGTCTATGGATGGACATTCCTGCAGAATTCGCAACAGGTGTCTGACTGCGAATTCCACAGCGATTATCTGTCTATGGGCATTAGCCCGAAGACTTGTGGATATGCTGATAATGTTTGTAGTACTACATTTAGTGGCATTTCAAAGTGTAACTCTTGTTAGTGCAAACCAGTACAAAGATATGCAGGTATGGGGGATCCCGCACGGGGAGCTGCCCGGGGTAGGGGCTCCACCAATTCTGGGTAATACAGAAGCATATGAGCTGGTCATAAGCGTTTCCCCCATGGGAGACATACAGAGGAGTCATGATGGGCCGCGGCCACTTATCAGGTCGTTCCCTCTGCTGCTTCTAACTTTTAATAAAGGAATCAAACAAGGCGGGGGTTTATCTCAGCAGCCTGACAGTTCAGGTATTATCGGCAGGGTTGGCAGTGTTCATCTCAGTGAAGTTTGCTTGCATTCTCCGTGTTTCCTTGACAAAGATCTCTCCCTCATAGAGGGTCTGGTACCACCCATCTGGGTGCGGAACTCCAGGAGATAGTCCTGCGCGGTGGATACTGACGCAGAATTTCTGCAACAAATTCCTTACTTCCTTTCCTGCTCCAGTTGTCTCTCTCACTTCCGCTTCAACCGCAACCACTCAGGCTGTAGCCCAACTTCCACTATATATCTCATCCTAGATCTCAGGAGAACGCTTCCAGTTCTGCCACGTGCCTTTTTCTTAAAGGAACATTGCCATTCTTTTAGAACATTAGAAAATAAACAGTCCAATAAACAGGCACACCACAAGAGTCCACCCTGGAATAGGTGTGGGGATACCCCCCGCCACATGAGCTCCACAGTTTTTTATTCTAGTTAGTCCATTAGTGATTTCTTCACATTCCAAACTGATGCCTACAAGCTTCAAACTTGCCAATTTTGGTGATTTAGACTAATAACTGCTTTTAAAAGTGGGATTATGGTTTACTTTGGCTTATTCTTACCAAGTCATGCGTCTGGCCAAGGTTCTTGAATTGGTCTAGAACTTGCCTGTAGAGTATTCCCTACTAAACAGCACTACTTTAATGCTCCCAATAAACTACAGGCCAAAATGCTATTCTAATCCAAAATCATCCTTCATGGGGAGGAACACTAATTTTCTGTTACAAAACTCTAAATTTCCAGCTTGTAAAGTGCTTGATCTGGTAGCACCCATATTACCCTTGAGGCAGTCTTCACACGTGCAAGAAAATTGCGCAAGATTTGTGCATTGCAAGACACACAAATATGAACTCCAGTCTTTTGAATGGAGTCATATACATGAGCGATGTTTTCCGGCATGGCACCGCGATGCGATGTGGGAAACAAATCGCTGCATGTTCTATTTTCCTGTGTGCTCACGCATAACAGCACCCATTGCGTATGAGGTCTCCCATTGAAAACAATGGGAGAAGCTCCATGATCCTCTGCCACAGCTGACAGCTGCGGCAGAGGATTGCTTCTTCCCAAAGTGATGCGAGGCTGTTTTGGCATGAAAACACCTTGCATCCTCGAGGAATTCACAATCACAGCCCCATATAGCGCTTGCCAGTGTGAAGTTAGCCTAAGACCGGTTTCAGACAGGCGTATTACGGCCACATTTTTGCCTCAGTAATATAGATATCTGTCCCAGCCCACTCACAGTTTTTACAGATCTGAACCTGGAGCATCATAGGTCCCTATGGTGATCTAAATTCAAGTCAGTAAATGCCATTGTCAGCCCAGACACATGTCCGTATTATGGATGCAGAAATGCAGCCGTCATACGCTCCTCAGAAACCAGCCTTGCAAAATTGTAATGCTATGTTGTAGTATAATGCACTGCTGGAAATTGTTAATGTGCCCTTAATTGTAAGCTTCTGTAACACTGAATATGCCTCCTGAAGATAGGTCATCAATAATCTACTCCCAGAAAACCCTTTTAGAGTATGTTTACATGGAGCAGAAATGCTGAGGAATGTCCACGGTGGACATTCCACTGTAAATGTAGCAATATTTCCACTTTCGCCTCACCTGACCAATGGCATGGCACTTACTGAAGGCCTCCGGGTACCGGGTGAAGGAGGCACTGACAGCTGGAAACTTTGAAGGGGAGTACCGTATCTTCTGAAATCAGCTGCGAGTATGCAAGTGATTTCCAGTCAAAATTCCCACGAATATTATGGATTTTAATCTTGTTTCAAATGCGGCAATGCTGCGGAATTTGCCATGGAATTTCTGCTGTGGACATTCCGCAGCGTTTCTGTACTGTGTAAATATAATCCTAAACTTTGCAGCATACAGCTGCCTCTCTATTATCGCGGGTGGAGGTGTTGTGATGCAGGATTCAGGATACAATGCAGCAGAAGGAGTCACCAAAATATACAACATTTATTTAAAACCAGGAAAATAGAATTGAACAATAATGCAGTAGTAATGAGTAAGTACTTGAGTTTGCTCAGCTACAAAGTTTAGACCCTGTCTTCAGCTAGCTAAAGTGTAGGAACAATCCTTTGTGAGCAGTATGTAATAATAGGAGTACTTTGTGAACAATGTCGATAACACTCAATTATTACCTATAGCGTTTCAAAGAAATATAGATGATAGAATACCATGCCCAACTTCACTTGTGTGAGCACCACCCTAACACAGTGCTTGAGAAAAGTATGGTTCCTTTATACACCTGTAATGCCCCGTTAAATAACACAGTCCATGACCCATGTTCGAGCATCAGGAACTTGTACAATGTTAGTGGACATCATATAAGCCCTATCTAACAGATTGCGTTTAGCCCTCTCCTTGGTGCGCACAGCTGGCAGCTTTTTTTCAGAGGCCAGCCTCACTTCCAAGTCATTGATAACTAATTCTTCAATCTCCTCTCTGTTTAGAATTTAGTTGGTTCACTTCCACTCAGAGCTATGAAATGTTCCTCCGGCAGCTCTGTGGAACCATTCTCCAGGCTTTCTCCATAAACCAGTACTCAACTCAGCTTAGTTCAACTCCCCTCCTTTCTTGCTGTCTATCAGCAGCCTCCTTGTCTATGGTATCGCGCTCACTCCTCTCCTACGCAGATTACATTATCTCTTTTTATGTGGGAGCCTCGGCCAATCAACAAGCATCTACTGGGCATGCTCCATTCCGCTGTGCTGGAATTTGGCACAAATGTTGGCGCACATGACGATTTTGGCACAATGTTTGGCGCATCTTTTCCCGTTCAGTCCATTGACAACTTTGTAACCCTTTAAAGTGAGCTGTCTACATAATTCTTTAG
This sequence comes from Eleutherodactylus coqui, assembly GCF_035609145.1. Taxonomy (NCBI): domain Eukaryota; kingdom Metazoa; phylum Chordata; class Amphibia; order Anura; family Eleutherodactylidae; genus Eleutherodactylus; species Eleutherodactylus coqui. The sequence goes on along the minus strand of NC_089843.1, from coordinate 144,087,731 downwards.
GGCATGTTCACACGCGATGGATTTTTCTTGATCTTCTTTGGTAGAAATTACAAAAAAAATACGTTTGTCATTTTTACAAAAAATGTGCACATCAAAAGCAGACAATCTCATCACAAAAATGTCGCTTGTGTTATTATTGGTGTATAGTATAGCAGCGAATTAAAGAAATTAGGGCATAAGAGGGTCCACTGTGACTCTATCGTTCAAAGGTCCATGTAAATCTGGAGCCGGCCCTGTGACATACCTCCAAACTCTTGAACAATGAAAGAGGCATAATTTTTAGGCAAACCTCCTGAGACTCATGCCCTAGTCCCCCCAGCTTCACCCTGTTTAAGGGGGGAAAAAACTACAACTCCCAGTATGTCCCAATCATTATGGGTTATCAGAAACAGAGGAGAATTTGATTTTTAGGGAATTGTATGTGCATTACAGGGTGAGGATTTAGACAGGGTTGCCCTTGTTGTGGTGGGTGCTCTGTAGTCATCTAGGGTCCTTTTGGTTATTACTAGGGATAGGTTATATCTCATTCCCCATGTATACCCCATTTCTTTTGACCCCAGTTCCCCTAGTCGACCCATTGTGTTCTATACGTCACTTGTGTTGCTTGTTTAATGTTAGGACCATTTCCTGTTGGATTTATGTTATTTTTATTAGTAACATTAAAAGTTCCATTTTATGTTTTCAGTGATATTTGTCATATATAACATTAAGCATCTAATATCTATTAAATCATGTTTTTTTTGCAGTTATAGTTTACTCCATAAATTACAGCTACAATCTATGCCAGCTTACAGCTGGCGTAAATGTCAGATTTGGCACAGATGGATTAAAGATGCACCAAATACATTAAGAGGCTTGTGCCTGCTATTAAGACTGAATATGTTGCCCTTCATGCCTGCAAAATCTTTACTTAGACCGTTGTAAATAGTGCTACTATTTAAGTAAATCTGCCCCTCAGTTTTCAAAAGAGGACGGGATAAAGTATCCTCTGGCTTCTCCCCAGCTCAAGTTATAGGTCTCTCCCTATTTGTATGTATCAGGCAAGTCAAGCTGAGCAGGAAGATGCTGAAGGGAAGTTGTGTAACGGACATTTCTTACTGTGCAGAACTGTTTTTAATGTTTGTGGCATAAAAAAGTTGCAAATTTTTGTGCAAGTTGGTATTTTCACAAAAACTTTGCAACTTTTCTTCTTTTTGTGCGGCCCTGTCACTCTTTTTGAAAAGTACTTTTGCGAGGGGGCATGGATTGACAGATGCATGTATAACTAACAACAGAAACTGGTGTTAATTATACCAGAAATGTACGCCAGGTCTGACCCAGCGTACACTTCTGAGAAGGCGCCCAGTGGTGCGGGATGTGCCCGGTCTTCATGTATTCAGCACATCATGCATGAGAGTAATGCCAAGCCTAGTAAATTTCCCCCTATGTTTTCTCTGAAATACAAAAAAACCATAGTTGACTGCTATGTGGGTGCCTGTAAATGTTTCATACTGCTCATGGCTGACGTTCCCTTTAAAGCTTGCTGAGTGGTGTACTCATTGAAAGGAGGGAGGGAGTTGGGGGGCCGCAGGTTGAGCCACCATTTATTTACCACTGTTTGAGATTCAATTGCCTCCCCACTTGACTTTGGGTTGCATCTGACCTACTTTCCTTGAGCTCCCTGACATTAGCTATAATCTAATTATTCTCTCCTTTGGTTTTTGTATTATGTATTTTCTTGTTCCATTATATAAGGTCTAACTCATTATTTTCCCTGCTCCCGCGATATTAAATATGTTTTAAAGCTAATCTTATATCTATAATTATATAGTTCGATGGTTGAAGGCTACATCTGTGACACTTTCCAGGCAGCTTCCTCACTGATTCCTTTGAGAATCTGCTGGACATCTTCCCGACTGTTATTAATGTTCATAAATAAAATATAGCATCCTTCCAGTCCCTGCTATTTGCCATATTAACATTATCAGCTTCCATTCAGGCGCCGAGACTTAATAGTAAATTAGTGGGTAACTACTAAAATAGACTATATGGGCCAATACATAGGAAATCAATGGGGAGCTTCATGAAAGCTAATATGTACATGTGATCACAATACTAATGTGATGCTGTCAGATACAGAATATACAATGACACTGAGTGACTCACAGGTGACGTCCTCTGAGATAGTTCCTTTTTTCTCCATCTGCTGTCATAATTTCTCCAGCTAATTCTTGCCTCTGTGGAGCTTGCTGCCCAGACACCTTTGACTCCTCTGAAAATAATAATGCATGCACTTTGCCCTAGAAATAAATAATAATACACTGTGCCCTCTGAAATTATTTATCTATTCTTCTCTATCCGGGTCCAGACTGCCATGATGACTACTTCCAACCACAATTTACCTCTACACACTTTCTGCATCCTCCCAATAAAACTCTCATTACCCTTACACAGTAATAGTGCCCTATACCGTGTAATTGGTCCTCTTTGTGCCCCTCTCATCTTTTCCTCATTCTGTAACTACAACTTAGATAGGAGAATAATGAGCTTCTTACCTCTTACTGGGACATAGTTTATCAATCTGTAGTCTCCTGCTCACCAGATTACATACTGGGTCCAGCAGCATCCTTAGTACAGACCCCAGACTCCCCCATCAGTAAAGACTGAAGCCTCAGACTCCCCTCAATTTTTGGTGGACACCAAAAAAGAAAATAAATAATTAAATCTCCCACACAAACAACCCATTACACACACAGCTCAATCTTTATTACTAGTGCATGCCGGCTAACATTTTAATATTGATGCAGAGGATGAAAGAAAGCTGCTCATTCCCACAGCATCTGTGCACAGGACCGACTCCAACACCATTCCCTATGCAAATTCACTATTTAGCTGCTTCTCCATTCAGCCCGAGTACACAAGACAAAACTTCTCATGCTTTGCTCCCTGGGCATTATAATGCAGGAAATAGTCATGTGTCAGGAAAGTCACCACCTCACTGGAGATAATATATTCTAGCCGCTACTGAGTAATAAGCTCTGTCCAGTGAAAGGAAAATGCCTGTCAAAGCGCTAACAACCACTTGTCCGTGAGTCTGTGTGTGAGTGCTTCACATGCTCCACACCCTGATCACATGATGGTGACGCCAGCGCAGATCAGAAAGCATATCTAAAACAAAGTGCCTGACAGCAGCTGTGCGTTGACAGGACCTGTGATGATGTCACCGTCATGTGATCAGTCACAGGGTCTCTGAGCTTTGCCCCTGATGACATGATGGTGACATCATCACAGGTTTTAAACCAGCAGATTCTGATCACATGATGGTGACGTCATCACCGTTCCTTCATCCTTGTGCACTGAATGAGGGATTATGGGCAGACTACATCCCCCACAAACCCCTGCGGCCTCAGTTGCTATGGATACACCAGTATTCAGTCTGGCAGGTTGTAGCTGCACTCCAATAAATGACATGTCACAAATGTCCACATACATAGCTGGTGGTGCATTTTGACCAACAACATTGAAGTATAGTCCTTCCCTAATGTCCTAACATCTCCTGAATGTGATATCATGTCATCTCAAGTGCTAATGCCACCAACACCAGTCCAGCCTTCATCTAATCATGAACTGCTGTCCAGTGTTGAAACAACCATCGCTGTCGTGCAAACATGTCACCACAGAGGGTTCAACGCCGCAGTGAAGCTAATGCAGCTTACATGACGCAACAAGCCACGATTTCACCTCAGCGAGCAGCTGAAGTTTGTAAATCTCATGCAGCATATATGTGAAAGCTATGAGTGAACATGACTCTTCAGTGAGCTGCTGAAGTTCGTAAATCACTGTTTGCAATGTTCTGGAAAATTGTAAATAATGCCAATAGCTTACTATTTACACGGAAATATTTGTATCAACACCAACTCATTACATTGTATGTTAGTAAGTGGCGCATCGCGCCGCCAGAAACACTGGTTGTATCCCTTCGGGACCTTCACAGGTTTAAATGTTGCAGTATTGCTACTTTGTACATTTACTGACGTTTTCGTATTCATGGGTGTTTGCACCGTTCAACAAAATTTCAATTAATGGTAATAGTTTACTATTGGCACATAAATAATTTAACCAACTCCAATGCCTTTCACTATATTATTACATTAGTAAATGGTGCATTGCGCTAACAGAAACACTGGTACTATCAATAATACTAGTAAGTAGGTTTTTTTTATATTGATAGACTCCGTTCACCACAGCTTCCACCCCCACTCAGAAACTGCAGAGAACGGAGTCTTTAAAAGTAGGCCCCCCAGATGCAGTGGGCCCCAGAACCAGTAATTTTTCTCTCCTGTAGGATTTGTATAAAATTAGAGTCATACAGAGGTCCTGCACAGTAGAAGCCTTGTGAACATCTGTGGTAGCCACATGTCAACGCCACATAAAATGTCTACTTATTGTATTTCTCCCATAACTCGCTTACCTGTATAACAATGACAAGATGTTGCAGTACAGGATTAGTGGATGAGATGTTTTTCAAACAGGAAACCAATGTACTAATGTGTAAGAATTACAGGGATCCATTTATATTCTTCTCCTGTCATCATATGAGGTTCATGCTGTTGGTATAATGTATTTTCCTTTCTCGGGAGTCACCATCTCAGGACCAGTGGTTGATTAATTCCCTCCTCTCTTAATTCTGCTCTCAGGCTCTTCTTTAAGGAGTAGGACAACCTTTCCTTAGTGTTACTTGGTGATCAGTCCTAAAATATCAGATAATGGTGGAGGCCAAAATGGAGCTGACTTTATACAAATATTACTCTCCATAGTTCACCAACTGGTTCCATAACATCTGGCCGAAGATGCCAATGTCCTACACATATTACTGGCTATTACTGGTGACCTCAGTAGAGGCTGAAGTTATTCCGAAGAGTCTGATAGAATGTAATAATAATAAGTTAACCTTTTTATTTTTTTTTATTACAGCCATAGACCTCCATGTCCTGCCATTATTTATCACCCTATCATTTGTAGTGACTAACTCTATCTACAAGATCTGGTAAGTTTCTGTCTTCTTTCATTCATTGTATAGATGTGTCCTTCCTTAACTTCTTTGTAGACCCGACATATCCTGAGACCTGTAGTGTGATAAGTTAAACAAGCATGTAAGAAAACCATATATATCTGATGGCTGCACCAACAGTTGACTTCCATCATCCAGCCGGCACCTGTAGACTTCCATGTTTAAAAAACATATACATTTAATGTATCTAGTTTATTTTACTGGATGGCTATGATTTATGCCTCGGATAGGAAGATAATGAAGGGCACCACCCAATGAATATAGTGAGGTGTAACCACAGGGTGTCTAACAACAACTAGGCATCCATTAAACAATCAGACCCTTAAGAAAGTGGTGCACACTCTAATATCAAAAACATGAGCAAAACTTGCTGAACTTGAGCAAAAACATGGAAAAAAAGAAGTAAAATCACTTAAAAACAAGAACTGAACCACCTGAACTCAGAGAATGATAGAGTTCAGTGAAGCAGCAATATAACACCAGATAACACTATAGGATGGCAATAGCATGCCATAATAAGCCAAAAACAATTCAAAAACCATAGTACATAAAAAAGTGCAATAGTCTACCTACTAAAGAGCATAATGTGACATGCAGAAAATACTAAGCAGAGAAAGGCTAGGCAAAAGCCAAAATATACATGTATCTTAGTAACTTACAACAATACCCCTCCATAATGTGCTGCTTGTGAGCCCAGACCCACATGTATCGCTACTGTATGCAACTATGAATCAACTACAAAGTCACTATACCATGTTGGTAATTATAGACAGATCTCACCTGCTTAGGTATGTCCCAGCATCACACTGCATGCCCAGCGCAGGTACCCTCACAGACCCCATCCATTCTAAACCATACTGCAGAAATGTATAGACCCTTGATCTCATGAATACACATCACACATGTACCATAACCTAATAGTGACACAACACTACAGTGTGATGCAAACCAAGCGCATCTGCTAAAAAAAATCTTACGCAATATAAAGGGGCACAGTTACCGATCCGTATATAGAGAAGGAACATGTTATTGTCAAATGCATACTTGGAAGATATTTCATTATGCTAAATAACATTCATTCCTAAATATCAACTATTCCAGAACTCCTGGGATGTGCCGACCCATGACCACATAGATATATACCACGCATGTGCCAGCACCTAGCAATGCGAAAATGATGGATCCTACAACACAGCTTAAAGAGAGAACAGACACATGGGCAGATGGTATCATGAAGTTGGCACAATGAGACCTCCTATATATTAACCCTTTGCAATCCAATTTTGGATTCAGGGTTTCCTAGGGGGCTTTCTCTTTATGCCATTACACAATGGCGCCATCTGCTAGCTAGAGCCAGTACTGCGATATGTGACATGCTGGAGAGGCCTCTGACAACAGAGCGGACAGTAATCTACAGTAAGAATACCCTGCCGGACGTCTTCCAACATCGGAGCTGTACAGCCTTCAATCAGAATGTCTTCAGACTTCAGACAGTGGATTGGAAAGGGTTAAAGATTATTTATTTTGGCCAAAAATTGCTGCCCAAAGTCTGTTATATAAATGTTTCATGCTGGAATATACTGCATTAATCCAACGCTATACCGGTGAATATCTACATACTTCGGGCTCAGTCACACAGGCGCATCGACGGCCGTGTTTCTGCAGGAGGAAGACGACCGTACCTCAAGACGGACGTCTCTCTTCAGCACTGCAGAGAGACGTCTGTCTTTAGGTACGGCCGTCTTCTTCCTGCAGGAAGGGCTCAGTCACACGGGCGCATTGGCACCCGTACACAGGCGCCGATGCGCCCGTGTGACTGACCCCTTGCCCCAGAAAACTGCGTCTTGTAAGCGCCTGGAAATACAAAGGTTATAACACTGTATTAAAGGCATAGCTTGTTTAACCGCTTAGTGACCAAACGTTTTTTGTTTTTTTTTCCATTTTAGTTTTTCTTCCTCCAGCCTTTTAAAAAATCATAACTCCTTTATTTATCCATCGACGTCGCTGTATGGCTTGTTTTTTGAAGGACAAGTTGTATTTTTCAATGGTGCTGTTTACTGTACCATATAATGTACTGAAAAACTTTAAAAAAATTCTAAGTGGAAAGAAATGGGAAAAAAATGAAATTCATCTTTAGGAGCGTCTTGTTTCAACAGCGCACAAACTGCAACAAAAACAACATGATAACTTTATTCTTTGGGTCAGTACGATTACTACAATACCAAACTTATATTGTTTTTTTTTTGCTGTACTACTTGTATTTCTTTTAAAAGATATTTAATTTTTTTTAAAATTATTTTCTGCCGCCATCTTCTGGCCTGCAATAGCTTTTTTATTTTTCCGTCAACATAGTTGTGCGAGGGCTCATTGTTTGCTTGTAGTTTTTGTTGGAACCATTTTGGAATACATGCAACTTTTTGATTGCTTTTTATGGCACTTTTTCTTGGAGACAGATTGACCTTTTTTGGTCATTTCTGGCGTTCTTTATTTTTTTTCTGACGATGCTATTCATGTGGACTAAATATTGCATTACTTTGATAGATCAGACATTTACGGATGCAGCGATACCAAATATGTATTTTTGTTTATTATTTAGATTCTTTTATTATAAATATGGCAAAAAGCTTTTTTTTTTTACTTTAATTATTATTTTGTTTCAATTAGTAAAACTTTATTGTTCTTATTTTTACTATTTATTTTAGTCCCTAGAGGGGAAAACAACTTACCACAATTTTCCAGCATGTGCCAAAATAGGAGACGTATATCCCTATACAGGGTATACTATAAGTGGCACCTCCGCTTTCTCTCTTCACTACATAGCGTCCATTGAGCAATTAAACTGATTATTCACACAGGTCCCCATTCATATAAGGAAACTTGTAAAAGCAAGATCTACATTCATCCGTTGTGGGACCACCAAATTCAGTTCGAAGATCCATCTAGACTCATGTTACAAATATTTAGGAGGAAGATCACCTCCCCCCTGCTACTACGCTTGATCTTCTCCACCCTTACCACCCTGAGCACCTACTACCTTCAGCTTCATGATGATATCACCCTATCATTTGCAGTGATTAAGTCTGTCTGCAAGATCTAGTACGTTTCTGTCTTCTTTCGCCCCTTATACAGATCTGTCCTTCCTTAAGCTGTTTGTAAACCCAACATATCCTGAAACTTGTGGTGTGAGATGTTAAACAAACATGCAAGAAAACCTGATGGCTGCCTCAGCGGATACCTTCCATCAATCTTTTGGTACCCATAGACTTCCATGTTACATACAAAAGCGTGTATATTTAATGTATCTAATTTGTTTTTTTTACTGGATGGCTATGGTGCATTCCTCTGATGAACACCATCTGTTGGTCATCCATCACCCATAGGCTGCTATGTTAAAAAAAATGAAAATGTCAATGTATACATCTTTTACTGGAAGGCATGAGATTGTATTGAATTGATATCATGGCAAGTTGTATAACTTAATGAAATTCAGTGTCACACAAGGATGGGCACATCTATACAAGTTAGAAATCCTTGCAGCAGCTTTTATTCACTGACTGCTCTAGTACGAAGCCAGAAGTTATACTATATAGACCTAAAAGGGGTACGGCAACCATTGCAGTCAGGCTACAATACATGCTATGTCTGTGCTCATAGCACAGTACATGTACTTCATTGGTATAGTATTATAATGTGATACAATGCAAATGAGGAAGATGGAGAAATACCTCTGTAGCACCACCTATTGGATGGCAGCATTCCTGCAAATCATTGTCAGACCCTTTATACAGGTCTTTATAACAACGATTGGGAATAGGAAACCAAGCCAGAAAACCATACACTGACAGCTGTTTCGGGGATTTTGACCCTCATCAGTGTGCGGTAAGTTTCTGGCTTAACTGATGCGAGGTCTATGACTTGGGTCAAGAGGGGTGTCATCTCTCCTTAAGGAGAGCACCCAAAAAGTGTGTGGAGAAACTTAGGGGTTGAGTGGGTGACGATGCTATGCCCCGACCCACTCACACCCTATGTGTCTCCACACACTTTTTGGGTGCTCTCCTTAAGGAGAGACGACACCCCTCTTGACCAATGTGAAACAGTAAACACTATATCATGATATTGTTGTACCATTTATTTTAACTAACCCTCTGATATCATCCCAAGAGAATCTATCTTAAAATCTGGATCCTAAATAGTGATCCTCAGGATAGGTCATCAATAGTTGATTGGTAGGGATCCGCCACTTGGGATCTTTGCCGATCCGCTGATCCTCCAGCCCACTGTCAGTGCAATGGGGCCAGATGTCATCATCAGTAGTCAGGACCAGAAATCAATGGGAACGATGTGTCCTATTACACTGCTGTCAGAGCCGGAAGTGTAACAGAGGGTATAGTAATAGTTGTTTGATGTGAACTCCATAAAAAATCTTTGTTGGGGTTTGAAGAAGGTGGTTGCAGCACACAAACTTAAAGGGGTTGTCCCGCGGCAGCAAGTGGGTCTATACACTTCTGTATGGCCATAATAATGCACTTTGTAATGTACATTGTGCATTAATTATGAGCCATACAGAAGTTATAAAAAGTTTTTCACTTACCTGCTCCGTTGCTGGCGTCCTCGTCTCCATGGAGCCCGCCTAATTTTCGCCGTCTAAAATGGTCGAATGGCCAAATTAGACGCGCTTGCGCAGTCCGGGTCTTCTGCTTTCTTCAATGGGGCTCCGTGTAGCTCCGCCCCGTCACGTGCCGATTCCAGCCAATCAGGAGGCTGGAATCGGCAATGGACCGCACAGAAGAGCTGCGGTCCACGGAGGAAGAGGATCCCGGCGGCCATCTTCAGCCGGTAAGTATAGAAGTCACCGGAGCGCGGGGATTAAGGTAAGCGCTGAGCGGTTTTTTTTTTACGTCCCTGCATCGGGGTTGTCTCGCGCCGAACGGGAGGGGGGGGGGTTGAAAAAAAAAAAAACCCGTTTCGGCGCGGGACAACCCCTTTAAGAATATTAGTGAACTGAGTAATGGGCTGTTATTCCTCAGGAACGCTGTCCGTTCAGTAGCGGGTGTCTGGCTATATATCATGTTTGCAGTAAAACAGTGCTCTACTAAGTACTAAAGGCACTTGTCATAAGGGGTGAATACTTCTGGGACTTCAATCGCTATTAAAGTAGCATTTTTTTTCAATTGAAGTTGGAGACGCCACTTGTTATATTACTTGTTTTGAGCTTTTTAAATTGTTCTTATTTGATATTATTAATATACTAATAACCTGCGGTATGGTCCCATCCTTGTTCTTACGAAGGGAAGCACAATATATGCAATTATATACATTTTATATTTCTCAACGCAATTCCAGCATTTCTAGAGGGGGGTCCCACTAAAGCTTTCAAGACCAGGCAAGACTGCCCAGTCAGAAAAGAAAACTAATACAGTATATTAAAAGAAGCCAAACAAAGGGTTGGAAAAAGCCCAAAATATGCAGTTTACGCACAACATTTCTGGTTATAGTACATCTAATATACATCTACAGCTGCATCCCATCTCCCTTGTCAGAAACATAGCTGAATCTATAGCTGTAGTCGCAGAAACGTAAAAACTTCCATAGACCAGAAATGATATATTTTATACAAAGTTCTAATGATTAAGCCAGTCGGAACTTTAACCTCAACAGGTAAAGGTGACAGGAGAGTTGACTTAGTGTAAATGTGGGGCTAAATTGGTATTGCAGATCATTGCTTATAGACCATACATTGTTGGATTATCATTTAGCTTCCTTGAGGTTCCTCCGGATAAACTACAGTTGATAGCTTTCATTTAACATTAAAAGTAATACCACAAAATGTAATCCAGTGACAGCAGTAAAAGTAAATACAAAAAAATACCACAAGAAGTAATCCACACTCAATTGCCAAATACTATAAAAACCATCAAAAGTAATCCAGGTTCAATGGCCAAAAGCCTTAAAAAATAATCTTAAGTAATTCAAACCGTATGAACAAAAACCTAAACATCATCAAAAGTAATCCTGACCTTATTGCCAAATGTCATAAAGGAAAGCAGAGGCAATCCAGGAACAAAATGGAAAAGTGGTCTTCTCGGGATATACTTTCTGGCTTGTGATAGGTGTTACAGCTGATGTGTCAAGGGTGTGTTAACTCCTAGCAAACCGGTGGAGATTGGTTTCATGCAAAAGACCATAAAAATATGTCTAAAGCTCAAGAAGACACACATGAATAGTTGGTACTCACAACACCCATTGGGTTCCATGTTAATAGGCGGTACCACAGTCAGGAGATACCAGGTCAGAGTTTTTAACCACTTGACAGCTGCCCATAGACTATAAGGGTTCGGGCAGTCCTATCCTGTCCATACATGGATGTCTTAGAATACTGTTGCAGAGATCCTCCCCCCGCACTGTAGGAGCTCTGTGAACTTGCTGTCTAATGAAAGCTGACATCATAGAGCTTTGGCAAGACAGCAGGTTTTTCTTTGTTGCGGTCATAAAGTAGCTAATAAAGTGCAAGAGAGAAAGGATAAGGGCTGAAAACTGAGCTGTCAGTTCAGCACACCAACGGATCTCCCATTGAAACTGATGGACATTAGTCACCGTTGACCAACAATGAGCATGATGACCAGCTCTCGTCGTATACAGGCAGAATTTTTGCTCCAAGGGAGCAGTCGATCATTACCATGATCATTCCTCCCCATGCAGCTGCCATGAGCCAATCAGTGAGCATTTTTAGGCTTGAATAAATAAGCCAATCAGCCAATGATCGAGCATCAATATGTAGAAGCTGTAGACAAATGGTGCCACACTTTCTTAATCAAACTCTATTGCAAAAATGATTGTCAGCCCATAATACATGCAGTTAAGTAGAAGCAAATTGGTGCCCAAAGGTCTATAGACTATATGTTCCCATGTCAATATCTATATTTACTTGCCTGATTTGAACTCTTTAGAAAATTTTTGGTGAGATCCGAAGTAGGCGGTTGCAAACCCAGGAATATTAGTGAACTGGAAGCCATTGCCCATGAGGAATGGGCTAAGATTCCTCCGGAATGTTGGTTGTGGCTATGCATCATGTTTGCAACAGGTCAAAACAGCTACTGTGTGCTCTACTAAGTCCTTAAAATGCTTGTTATGAAGGGGTTTACTAATTCTGAGGCTGAAGTTGTCATTTAAAGGGGCATTTAGGGGTTGAAATTGGAGAAACCACTTGCTATATTAGTTGTGGTGTTATATTTATTGAGCTGTTGTCAGAACCGGCAACTCTCGGGGCCGCCGTGCCCGCACCACCGGTCCGGCCACCCGGGGTACAGGAGCACGGCGCAGAGGTACCCCGGTTCTTGTGATCTCCCCGGGCCGCTGTAAGACTGGTCGCCGCCGGGTTGCTAGGGAGGCAGCTGGTGCTTCTAGTCGCTTGACTACCAGGCTGGCTTCCCTGGTAACTGTCTGTGCAGTGAGACTGGGGGCGTGCCCCCAGCACCGCCCTGATTAGCCCTGCTGCTGTCAGGCTCCCCGCCCCAATCAGCTTCTGGGGCGGGAGCGCTGACAGCATTTAAATAGGTGTGTTTTCCTCTCAGGCCTTGCCAGTGTTAGTTTGGTTCTCCAGCTGCACCTGCGTTTATCCTGACTGCTCTTGTGACCTCGGCTTTTCTGACACCTGCTTTTGGACTTGACTACGTTTTTGCCTGACCCCTCCGTACTGCGTACCCTCTTGTTGCCTACCCGGATTGTCTGACCATTCTACCGTTGCTTGTCTCAGTGTCTGTTTGTCTCCCGTGTCCCGCTTCCCTAGTGAGGGTAGGGACCGTCGCCCAGTTGTCGCCCTGGGGGTTAGCCCAGGGGGGCAAGTAGGCAGGGACAGGGGTTGCGGGATATCTCAGGGACCCCCATATCCCGGACACTGTCCTGACAGTAACACTGGCCGAACTAAGGTCAGACCCTTGCATCCGCCCGGCAACTTTGAGCCCCTCGATGGAGGCCGTGGCGGCTGTAGCGAACCAGGTCCAGGTCCTTACGACCCTTGCCCAGGACCTAACAGCCCGCTTGCAGCCACGGGAACAAGTGGCAGCTGCAGGTCCCATGCAGCCCTCGTCCGCTCCAGGAACGATGTCAGAACCTCGAGCCACGCTTCCGGATTGCTTCTCCGGAGAGAGAGATCAGTTTTTTGCATTTAGAGAGAGCTGCAAGCTCTACTTTGATCTCCGCCCCCACTCCTCTGGTACTGAATACCAGAAAGTGGGAATCGTAATTACCCGCCTGAGGGGAGAGCCCCAAAATTGGGCTTTCTCGCTACCAGCTGGCTCTCCAGCCCGACTATCCCTTGACGCCTTTTTTTTCGCCCTGGGTCAAATTTATGACGAACCCGACCGGGCGGGCTACGCAGTCTCCAAACTTCTGGCCCTGCGCCAGGGTTGTAAGATGGCGGAGGACTACTGTTCCCAATTCCGTCAACATTGTACGGAATCCCGGTGGAACGATGCCGCCCTAAAAGACTTATTTTTGACCGGCCTGTCTGAGGGTCTCAAGGACCTACTTGTGGCCCACCCAGAGCCTAAAACCCTGGAGCAAGCCATGTCGCTGGCTATTCGAGCCGACCGACGTTTGAGGGCCAGACACGCCGCTCGGACCACCCCACTCCCCACGTCTACTTCTTCGACTGACCCGACCTTTTACCCTCCCACCACCGAGGCCATGGAGCTGGGAGCCGTGAACCCCGAGCAACGACGGGAACACCGCCTGAAGAAGAACCTCTGCTTCTACTGTGGGGAGCCGGGTCACCGCATTGCTACCTGCGCTAAGAAGCCACGGCAGGAAGAACTCCCGCTCCTAGGCAGTTATCGGGGGGACTGTCTAGGAGCCAAGGTACTCCCTGTGTTGTCCAAAATGTTAGTGCCTTGCACCCTAGAATTTCATGCTTTCCACCGTACTGGGCAAGCCTTTGTTGATTCGGGGGCTGCGGCTAATTTCGTTAACTTTAATTTCGTTGCTCAACTGTCCGGGGTTTTGTTACGTTTAGAAACTCCGATTCTGGTTTCAGGAGTGGACTCCACTCCTTTGCAAGCAGGGGTGGTTAATCTGGTGACCCCTGAAGTAAGGTTTACTATAGGAGCCTTACACGTGGAAACCTGCACCTTTCTAGTGATGAGAGATTTGTCTGTGGACGTCGTCCTAGGCCTCCCCTGGCTCCGGGAGCACAACCCGGTAGTAAATTGGGACACGTTGGAACTGGTAAAGTGGGGTCCCCGCTGTGCCAACCACCTTTGTGCGGTGAAGGTGGGAATCTCCACCTGCGAGGGGAGCCCCCTACCAGAATACCTCTCCGAGTTTTCTGACGTGTTCTCCAAACAATTATCTGAAGCTCTGCCCCCTCATAGGGAATGGGACTGTAAAATAGACTTGATTCCTGGGGCCAAACTTCCTAAGGGCCGCATTTATAACGTTACGGTTCCAGAGAGAGAATCCATGAGGGACTACATCCAGGACAGCCTGGCCAAGGGGCACATCCGGCCCTCAGAATCCCCGGTGGGTGCCGGGTTTTTCTTCGTTGAGAAGAAGGATGGGGGTCTCCGGCCCTGTATTGACTATAGAGAGCTAAATAAAATCACAGTCCGAAACCAGTATGCTCTTCCACTCATTCCTGACCTCCTCAACCAGGTCGCTGGTGCCCGATGGTTTTCTAAACTTGATCTCAGGGGAGCATACAACCTCATCCGCATTCGGGAGGGGGATGAGTGGAAAACCGCCTTCAATACGCCCCTCGGGCATTTTGAATACCTAGTTATGCCTTTTGGATTGTGTAACGCCCCCGCCATTTTTCAGGGGTACATGAACTCAGTGTTTCAGGATATCATGGGGGTGTTCGTGGTTGTATATCTAGACGACATTTTGATTTTTTCCTCCGACTTGCCGAGTCACCATACTCACGTTCAGACTGTGCTAGCTCGACTCAGACATAACAAGCTGTTTGCTAAACTCGAGAAATGTGTTTTCGGGGTACAAAAGATATCATTCTTGGGGTATATCATCACGCCATGCGACTTCCAGATGGATCCTGAAAAGGTGAAGGCCATCACGGAGTGGGCCCAGCCAGGGTCGTTGAAAGCCCTTCAACGCTTCCTCGGCTTCGCCAACTACTATCGCAAATTCATTAAAGACTTCTCCGTGGTGGCTAAACCTCTAACGGACCTCACCAGAAAGGGGGCAGATGTGAGGACCTGGTGTTCTGAGGCTCTGAGGGCCTTCAATACCCTAAAGGCGGCGTTCTCGTCTGCACCTGTCCTAGTACAACCGGATCTGTCCAGTCCGTTTGTGGTGGAGGTAGATGCCCCTGAGTTTGGTGTGGGAGCGGTACTGTCCCAAGGTCCCTCCACTCTCACCAACCTTAGACCGTGTGCCTATTTTTCTAGGAAGTTTTCGTCCACCGAACGGAACTATGATATAGGCAACCGGGAATTGCTGGCGATTAAGTGGGCTTTCGAAGAGTGGAGGCATTTTTTGGAAGGAGCCCATCACCAGATTACGGTACTCACTGACCATAAAAACCTCACTTATCTAGATTCCGCTAAGAGGTTAAATGCTCGGCAAGCCCGCTGGGCCTTGTTTTTCTCTCGGTTCAATTTTGTTGTTACCTATAGACCCGGTTCTAAGAATGTCAAGGCTGATGCCCTGTCTAGGAGTTTTGGTTCTCCGGAACCTTCCGAGCCGGAGCCTGAGAGCATTCTCTCCCCTGGGGTGGTCCTCGCTGCTGTCTCCTCCGACCTTTCACCTCTCATTCACGCCGCTCAACAATCTGCTCCTGAAGCCCTTCCGGAAGGCAAATTATTTGTCCCGTTGTCACTGAGATTGAAAGTGTTAGAGGAGACACATGCTTCAGTCCTAGCTGGACACCCCGGTATCAGGGGTACTCTGGAGTTAGCGGCCAGACTCTATTGGTGGCCGCACATGGCCAAGGATGTACGGGTATTTGTGTCCGCGTGCCCGGTTTGCGCAAGGGGGAAGAACCTCAGGAGACGTCCTGAGGGGCCTCTTCTGCCCTTGCCCATTCCGTCCAGGCCATGGTCCCATTTGTCCATGGATTTTATTACTGATCTGCCATCCTCGCTGGGGAATACGGTCATTTGGGTAATAGTTGACCGTTTCTCCAAAATGTCTCATTTTGTTCCACTTGGCAAGTTGCCTAACGCCAAACTTTTGTCTGAGATGTTCATCAAGGAGATTGTTCGGTTACATGGGATCCCCGAGGATATTGTGTCTGATAGAGGGGTTCAGTTCGTCGCACGCTTCTGGCGAGCCTTCTGTAAAAATCTAAACGTTAATTTGTCCTTTTCCTCCGCTTTCCATCCCGAGAGTAACGGACAAACGGAACGGATGAACCAAGAACTTATCCAGTATCTGCGACTGTTTGTCTCTGATAACCAGCATCAGTGGGCCAACTACTTACCTCTCGCCGAATTTGCTATTAACAACCATGGTAACTCGTCGACCCAACTGTCACCTTTTTTTTGTAACTATGGGTTCCATCCCCGGTTCTCGCTTTCTACTCCTTTGGTCTCGAACAATCCGGCCGCCGACATATCCGCCGAAGAACTGTGCACAGTTTGGGCCCAGGTTCGTAAGAACCTTCAGGGTTCCCAAGAGAAACTGCGTAAATACGCAAATAAAAGACGTACTATCTCTGCACCTTTTGTGGTCGGGGAGCAGGTTTTATTATCATCTAAGAATCTGAGACTTAAGGTTCCCTCCCTGAAACTTGCTCCTCGGTTCATTGGCCCATTTACGGTTTCTCAGGTTATCAACCCGGTGTCATATAAGTTGGCACTTCCTGACCCCTGGAAGGTCCACAAGGTTTTTCACAAGAACTTGCTTAAGAAGTATGTGACTCCAGTTCTCCCCACCCAGAACCCGCCTCCTCCCTCTCTGGTACAGGGGGAACTGGAGTATGAAGTAGAAAGGCTGGTGGATGCCCGACGGGTTAGAGGTGTACTGCAGTACCTGGTCCACTGGAGAGGATTTGGCCCTGAGGATAGGACGTGGGTCCCTGCCAGGGACGTTCATGCGCCACGCCTAGTCCAGGCATTCCACAGGGCTTTCCCGCTTAAGCCCGCACCTGGCCATGGGGGTCCGGTGTCCCCCCGTAGAAGGGGGGGTACTGTCAGAACCGGCAACTCTCGGGGCCGCCGTGCCCGCACCACCGGTCCGGCCACCCGGGGTACAGGAGCACGGCGCAGAGGTACCCCGGTTCTTGTGATCTCCCCGGGCCGCTGTAAGACTGGTCGCCGCCGGGTTGCTAGGGAGGCAGCTGGTGCTTCTAGTCGCTTGACTACCAGGCTGGCTTCCCTGGTAACTGTCTGTGCAGTGAGACTGGGGGCGTGCCCCCAGCACCGCCCTGATTAGCCCTGCTGCTGTCAGGCTCCCCGCCCCAATCAGCTTCTGGGGCGGGAGCGCTGACAGCATTTAAATAGGTGTGTTTTCCTCTCAGGCCTTGCCAGTGTTAGTTTGGTTCTCCAGCTGCACCTGCGTTTATCCTGACTGCTCTTGTGACCTCGGCTTTTCTGACACCTGCTTTTGGACTTGACTACGTTTTTGCCTGACCCCTCCGTACTGCGTACCCTCTTGTTGCCTACCCGGATTGTCTGACCATTCTACCGTTGCTTGTCTCAGTGTCTGTTTGTCTCCCGTGTCCCGCTTCCCTAGTGAGGGTAGGGACCGTCGCCCAGTTGTCGCCCTGGGGGTTAGCCCAGGGGGGCAAGTAGGCAGGGACAGGGGTTGCGGGATATCTCAGGGACCCCCATATCCCGGACACTGTCCTGACAGCTGTTTTACAAAGTTTGGAAATTTGGCAAATTAACTTAATTTACAATGAAAGTTGAGTAATTTGAGTTGGTACTGTAAACCTTTACATGGAGGTACACTGCATGCCCAACGTTTTTAGACACCAGGAACACTTACGGATATGCCTATTAAAACAAGACATTATATTTATTGATAGAGTATAAGAAACAAAGCAAACAACATTGCCATTAGAGAGCTTTACCATTGGAAAAAAAATCTAACTTTCTTTTTATCAGAAACCACCTAAAGCCTTTAAAAACCCCTTTGACTACTCTAGCCATACTATTGACTAGATCTTGTAAAATGGTTGATTCTAATTGCCTCCATGAGGCTTGTAATATATCCCAGGGGATTTCTTGAGAGATTGGAGACTGTCCTCACTTCACAGTTAAGGTCTTCCGATAGAACTTTGATTGGGCTTAGATCAGGCGATTCTGGTGGCCATTCCAATATTTTCAGGCAACCCTCTTCTACTTTCTTCACTGGGTAATTCTTGCAAAGCTTTGAGGTGTGTTTTGGGTCATTATGTTGCTGTTGTCATGTCGGGATGGTTTGTGCTCCTGGGTCTTGTAGTTCTAAGCATTTCCAGGAGCACATCTCCATGGATGGGTTGATTTAGCTGGATGATTGTATGGATTGCTCCAGCCAGCCAATCACCTGGTCACCAGTATACGTACCTCATCATCTCCTTGCAGAACCCTGGTGATTATATGCATGCTTGTATACTGTTCTGTTTGGTTTATGTTTGGTGTACCTCTTCTGTTCTTAGGTGTAAGGACACCTGAACTCAGCTGTCTGTAGGTGTGAGGATGCCTAATTTCCCCTAGGTGTGCAGACACCTAGTGTGAACTATGTTCGGTTTAGTTTATTTCTGAATCCTCTCCCTCTGTAAGTGTGTTGATGCCCATGGCTGAACTATGTTCTGTTTGAAGCTTGCTGTGTCTGAAGTTGCAATGACCCTGTCTGGTGTTCCCTGCCTCTTTCCCCATTTCTCCCCTGGGGAAGTCAGGTTTACCCTAGGTTCCTGTGTGGGGTCGTCCTTATCAGGATGATCGTCCCGCTTTTAGGCTGGGTTTCCTGATTGCTGTGGTGTAGGGTCAGACTTCTCCTTTCCCTTAGTTTGTTTCACATTTAACATTTGGTCTGCTTGGTGATCTCTGTGTCCTGTCTGGAGTGCATATTCTTCCCTTTATATACTACTACTAATATATTAGTATTGTGGGGGACAGATAATGAATACTGCATTACTTTATGCACAGCAGCAAACAACTGATTGGTGAGGTGCTAGATGTTGATCTCCTAATGATCTTTTATTCATGACCTTTCCTGAGGCTAAATGATCAATACAAAAATACTGAGGACCCCTTTAAGTAGCAATGTGGCATGCTCATATCTACATATTATTACTTACAGCTTGGCAGCACTGTCTTTTTTTGTCTCCAAAATCGCTTTCTTGTGAGACTTTATGTAAAGACTGTATCAGTTTCTCACTGTGCTATTTTCTCTCGTGCTTTTTAACCATTTTAGTCAATGACGGAAAATATCTTAAAGCACCAGAAGTATTGCATCTTAAAGGGGTATTCCCATCCTGCCCCCATCCCCCACATTCCCAGCTCTTTTCCTGTTGCATTGCATCCAAACTCCCCAGGGTGACCGAGTTTTATCGAATCAGCTGAGTGGACTGTTCTAAGCTGTTCCTGAAACTCCCATAGAAGTCTCTACAATTTCTGAGCCATGTAACACTGTTTATGCAACTCTTATTCACTTCTGTGGGAGTTATCGAAAGAGTGTAGAACAGTCCGTTCAGCTGTTTTTGTGAAATGTGACCACCTCTGGCAGCCCAGATACAGTGCAGAACACAATAAGTTGAGCTGGGAGGGAGTTGGGCATACAGTTCTTGAGGTGCATGTCCCAGAAGCAAGACCAACACCTAGCAGATATTTGCAGCTTATCCTGTGAATGTCTGAAATAGTAATACCCCTTTAAGGATTTTAGAAAAGCAGCAGACCCTAAACTGCTACATAACAAGGCATAAAGCATAAAACATCAGATTAACCCAAATGGAAAAAGAGAAACCTTCAAATCCTCTGACTCAACCTTGAGAGCACATGGAAGAATTTGTGGTTTATGTGGTCTTCACTTTATCCCAAATATAGATTTTTTAGATGCTCCAGATATTACCAAATTTGCCCTGAATTCCCAGATAAAGTAAATATACATGCACACAGTAGAATCTAATCAATCACATCCCTGGACGCTTCACTTATGATACTAGCAATTAGGTACAGCTTAAAAATCCATCCTCATAGATGCAAAGACGAGACTTTTATTCTATAATCAACACCCAGCTGGCATTGATGATATAATGATAGTATAAGACATGCAGAAAATACTGGAACATTTCTCCTTGACTGCATTCGGAACGGCATAATATCATTTTACAAACCACCGACCATATCATTTCATAGCAATCTCATTTACGTTGAGGTCTATTATGAGCAGTCACTAGCACAAGTGCATTATGCTCCACTGACCACAAGATGTAGCTGTCCCACTAAATTAACCTCATGTTCTGCACTGATGCAGGCAGCCGGGAGACAGCGCTTCCCTGCTATGTTCTCTAGACACGGGCAATCAATGTTATTTAATTATATGTTAACTGCGATGATTCCTATATTGGTTTTCTTCCTGGGAGAAAAATATTTCCTTAGATCAGAATGCAGCAAAGCCCAAACCATTTCTGATTTTCCACCATCGTAAAACTGAGCAGTCAATGAGGAGGGATAGAGAGATCTGTAGAGAGAATCTAAACTCCATGCTGCTCAAACTGATGCTAAACTGCACCATTTATTGTCTACTTCATCTCCATTAAGCCAGATCCTCTTCCTCCTGTTTTGGAGTGTCCATTAGCTGCAGTTCACTGCCTAGCAGGGTAGCCTGCTTTAGCACGACTGCGCATGCGCAATGTCTCGACGCAAGTGTTTCATGTACTATATGTGAGATATCGCGCATGCACGCTAAAGTAGGCTGCCGATGTTTCAGCATTCCCTGCTAGGCAGTAAACTGCAGCTAATGGATGCTCCAAAACAAGGGGAAGAGGATGCAGCGTCTGGAAGTGAGGTGAACCGGGGGGACTGCAGGAGCCAGGAGAAGATCGGGGAAGAGAAGATGCGGTAGGAAAACTGAAGGGTGAGGAATAGGCAAGTATAGATTTTTTTTCTTCTAATGACAAAACTCCTTTAAAGGGGTTGTAAAGAATTAGAAAACTATAGTTGTTTTCTGCCATAAAGAGGTAAGTGTGGCTGAGTCTTCCGGACCACCTATAGCTGAACAACCTTCCTGTTTATAATCTTGTACAACTGCTTTAAAGGTGTTTTCCTGGACTTCCTCAGCATAGGTCATCAATAGTAGATTTGAAGGAGTTCACAGCTTGGGATCCTCGTAATCAGCTAATATCGGGCCACATGACACAGCGGAAATAGACAGCTCTGCCTATAGTGCAGTGGCCCAAGTTGGTATTGCAGGCGCAGCTTCAATTGAATTCAAAAGGACACTTTGTTGGCCTCCATTTGGTAAATGTGTGCCTTTTGATACATTTAACCCCTTGAGTGGCAGGTTTCCTACCACCCTGTCGTGCCCACCAGGGCAGGTTTTTTAAAATGGTCTAATCATTGAATTTCAACTAGTTTTGCAGTTGCGTCTCAAGAGCCAAAACTTTTTTCATTTTTCCATTGCCATGGCCATATGAGGGCTTGTTTTTTGCGGGACAAGTTGTGATTTTTTAAACAGGGGGGAGGAAAAAAAGAAATGGGGAAAAAAGAAAAAAAGGGGCCATGTCATTAAGGGGTAAAATAATGTATTAACTTCCTTCTCTGGGTCATTACGACGCACACGGATACCACATGTGTGATTGTATTTTTGATATTTTACAAAGTAAAGGGAGACAAGTGTTTTTATCATTTTTTTAATAATTTTTTTACTTTTTTATTTTTTAAAAATTTTTATTTTGTTTTGTCCCTTTAGGGGACTTCCACAGGGACCCATCAGGACCCCCTGATCACATTCCGGGGGTCCGATGGTGACAGCCCTTTACATGCTGCAGTGACAACCCTTTACATGCTGCAGTCACATAGACTGCAGCATGTAAAGGGTTAACACAGCAGAGATCGGAGGTTTTCTCTGATCTCTGCTGTAAGAGCAGGTACCTAGCTGTCCTCTGACAGCTAAGAACCAGCTCTCCCTGCCACAGAGACCATCGGCTTGCTTCTGACAAGCCGATGGTCTCTATGGCAACTTGTAAACAAAGCAGGACATTGCCGACATGTCGGCAATATCTTCTGCTGGTTTTTCAAAGCCCTTGCTTTGTTCTCTGTGGGACTGTGCAGGCAGAGCACACTGTCACAGCTTGTGGCATTGTGCTCTGCAGCTCCCATAGTGATACATAGCCCGGAAATCTTCCGGGCTATGTCATTATGAGCAGTGGAGCTCGTCCCCGGAAATTTTCCGGGCGTGCCACTCAAGGGGTTAAAGGGGTTTTCCCACTACCTAAAATTGCTTCACAATCACTCAGTCCTTCCTGGCTGCTGTTAACCAGGACATATGATTTTTGCAGCCAATCACTGCTTACAGAAGTTTACTGCCATGGCCAGTGATTGGCTGCAGCAGTCACATGTCCTGGTCAGCAGCAACCAGGAAGTACAGAGTGGCTGTGAAGCAATTTTAGGCAGTGGGAAAACCCCTTTAATGTAAATACTAGTTTCCAAGGAGTCTACATTAAAGGGGTGGTCTCGCGAAACCAAGTGGGGTTATACACTTCCGTATGGCCATATTAATGCACTTTGTAATGTACATTGTGCATTAAATATGAGCCATACAGAAGTTATTCCACTTACCTGCTCCGTTGCTAGCGTCCTCGTCTCCATGGTTCCGTCTAAATTCGCTGGCAGCTTGCTTCTTTAGACGCGCTTGCGCAGTCCGGTCTTCTCCATTCAGCACGAGCCGCTTCAGTGTGCTCCCCGCTACAGCTCTTCTGCGCATGCGCAGACGAGCTGTCACTGCTCGGGAGCGCGCTGCAGCGGCCATTCTGTACCTTCCTCTGTTAGAGGAAGGTGCAGAAACTGGAGCTGCCCAGCGGAGAAGCCCAGCCCAGCCCAGCAGCCCCGAGAAGCCTCCCAGGTAAGTGATTTGTCGGGGGGGGGGGGCTGCCGCTGCGCCGGGGGTGGCTGTCGCTGCGCCGGGGGGGGCTGCCGCTGCGCCGGGGGGGGCTGCCGCTGTGATGGGGGAACTAGCGCTAGGCCGGGGGGGCTGTCGCTGCGATGGGGGGGCTGTCGCTAGGCCGGGGGAACTAGCGCTGGGCTCCGGAACCTAGCGCTGGGCTCCGGGGCCTTCACCTGGGCTGAGGGTCTAGCGCTGGGGAGCCGGGAGCGTAGCGCTGGGGAGCCGGGGGCTAGCGCCGGTTACCTGCTGCCTGGCGGTGGGTGACTGGTCGGCGGCTGCGGGGCGTCTGGTCGGCGGCTGCGGGGCGTCTGGTCGGCGGCTGCGATGCGTCCGGTTGCCATGGAGACACAGCTGGCGGCGTCTCGGGAGCGCGCACGTCGGGCTGCAGCGAGCGACGGGGAAAGAGCCGGCGGCCATCTTGAGGAAACTTTTATAAGTTGCTGAAACGCTGGAACGGTAAGTACGAACCAGCTAGAAATGTCATTTACAGGGGGGCTTAGTAATGTGTACTTAATGGGGGGGACTGGGCAAAAAAAAAATTTAACTGCTTCCTCGAGACATCTCCTTTAAGTGTAGTAAGCAAACGCTGTATGCACTTAGCCTGACAAGTCCTGTTGGGTCTGCTGCTATTGTGGATGCAGGTGCTGGTTGCACCGCTTCTGAGGCCCACAGTGATGAATCAGTAGCCCAGCGGAGGCGCTATTCATAATTTTCTCCCCTGAGTGTCTCTGGAACTTTCAACATGTTCAGCTGCTGCTAAAAATGCCCTTCTTGGTCTTCTGGACTAGCAATGGCCAAACAGCCTTCCATATTGCTGTCTTGCATGATTGTTCAATGCACTTGTCAAGATAGTGGATGTGGATCCGCTGTGCCTCACAACAGATTTGGCTTAGAGCTTGATCTGGGAGCTGTATATGAAGTTTCCTGGATTTTCACTCTTTAACCCCAACAATCGGCATCTGGTCTTTGCTGCAGACCATTACCCAAGTTAGAGACAGCTGACGCAACTTGGTTAGGTTGACCTTAAAGGGGTTGTCCCGCACCGAAACAGGTTTTTTTTTTTTCAATAGCCCCCCCGTTCGGCGCGAGACAAAAAATGGATAGTACTTACCCGAATCCCCGCACTCCGGTGACTTCTTACTTACCTTGTGAAGATGGCCGCCGGGATCTTCACCCTCGGTGGACCGCAGGTCTTCTGTGCGGTCCATTGCCGATTCCAGCCTCCTGATTGGCTGGAATCGGCACACATGACGGGGCGGAGCTACGAGGAGCCGCTCTCTGGCACGAGCGGCCCCATTCAGAAGGGAGAAGACCGGACTGCGCAAGCGCGTCTAATCGGGCGATTAGACGCTGAAGATTAGACGGCACCATGGAGACGAGGACGCCAGCAACGGAACAGGTAAGTGAATAAGTTCTGTATGGCTCATAATTAATGCACAATGTACATTACAAAGTGCATTAATATGGCCATACAGAAGTGTATACCCCCACTTTGTTTCGCGGGACAACCCCTTTAACATGGTGCTTGAGGCTGTAGACAGAGATGTGGTCATGGAACAGAGCCAAGTTTAGGGGAGGCGGAAATGTTTTCATAAGGTGAATCAGGCAGAGAGTCAAGGCAGGCAGCAGAGTTAACATGGTCCATAAATAAGTCGAGATCAGGAGAGGAGATATTGGGAAAGCTGAGTGGAACAAGCACAGATCAAAACCAGGGCAGCAGACGGAACACCATTAAACTGATGCAGGCTAGGGAGACTGATTGCTCAGGCGCTCTCCAGTGGGGAAGGGTGCTCTAAAATAGGCAGAAGCCTGACCGGACTGGCTGAAGACTGGAAAGCTGGGCATGCGCTTTGCCCAAAAATTGTAGCAAAACCACAACTTTTTCTTGTGATTTTTGAGTGACAACGTTGCTTTTTCTCGCAATACTATCACTGCCACTTGCAATTTTCTCACACGTTTTTTAGCTCGGAAGTCAATAGGAGTTTCTAATGTTAAAATCTCATCGCACAAAAATCGCAAGTCTGTGCTTTGCGATGTGATAAAAAGGAGGCTCCATAGGAAAACATGGGAGATAAAAAAAAACGCAATATGCAAAAAGAAAGGACATGCCGCGATTTTTTTTATCGAAACATCACATGAGTAAAAACATCGCAAATGTGAAGGAAACCATTGAAAATCCTTGGTTTCATAATTCTGCGTTTTCACTCACTCTCACATCAAATGAAAATCGTGCAATTTTATTACCAGTGTGAAGGCGCCCTAAAGCCGCTTTTATACGGCTGAGACATACAAATCGCGCATGAATATACACGAGAGATTCCTCTACTGCGGGAAAAAAATCACGGCATGTCCTACCTTTGGGCATTCACTCGGAATGCCTCACTCATTACTGTGAATGGGGCTGGGAAAAATATCGAATGGGGTATGAGGTGCACACAAGACGATGCGAGGTGAAAATAATGGAAAACGTTTCCTGATCCCTGGAGTATCGCTACCTTTCTGAAGTGATGCAAGACGTTTTTGACACATTAGACCCATTCTGTCTGCTTGCTGTTTGCATATGGCGCCTCTGGGAGAATACCTCTACAATGCAGCAGTCTTTCATTTGGTAGTCAAGTCCAAAAGCTCAACTGGTCCACTAAAAAGGTGATAAAGGGCTTTTTGATGTCGTCATAGGCCAAACATGGCTTGCATAATTGTGAACATTAGAACATAGGAATTTGGAGTCCTGTCTTCTAAGTTTAATATATGTCCAAGATATGTGCAATATGGATCTAAATATGAGCATGAGGCCTAAGGCAGGTGCAGAGGCGTAACTTGAAGCTCCTGGGCCCCAAACTCTAATGCTTTATTCATAGTACTGGGCTCCCTATATTGAGAACTGAGGCCTTATGGGTCCTCTAAGGCTCCTGGGCCCTAGTGCAACCGCATCCCCTGCATCCTCTATAGTTATGCCCCTGGGCAGGTGAGTAAGTGGCTCATAATGATATATTCTCATCTGATTGGTTTGTTACAGAGTTTTCTGCACTTGGTATTGCATTCCACATATCTGGATGGGGTTCTCTCTGCAACATGGCAATGGATTTCTGTAAACCCCATGCAAATGAATGTGACAACAGCAGAAAGTTCTACAAGCAAAGTGAATATATCCCAAGTGGTGCAGGACAAAGTGTGAATGTCAGAAGAATGTCCTTCCTCCCCCCGGCTGTATATATAGTGCTGATAATAGAGATTTCTACGGATCTATACATAATTACATCATACTAGGATGCTTGAAATGCCCATGATTACTGTTTACCGCTCTCACAGTGTATACATTCAAGTGGCAAAGCAGTCGCTGCCTAAACCCACAGACTAATTAACATTTATGTTGTTCCTAAATGTTATTTTAGTCGTAGACACCGTTCTATAAACACACCTTCCAGCACCGCCAGCCCAGCGGCCGGCTGATTATAATGCATCATTCATTGTGGTCACATCAAGAATTTATCTCTAACCTTAATTATCATGTGCCCAGTTTTCCAAACATTTTCCCACACATACAAACAGTATGGAAAATAATTTGGAACAAAGCCTTTTAGACATTTAATCCCTCCAGTGGTGCAGAAATGTGGATATCCCGGCAGGCATCAATAGGAGAGACACAGCGCTGTCTGCATCTGGAAGAATAGAAGCCGGGACAGAAGAGAACGTGGATCTACATGTGTAGGGCTAAGCTGCCCCCGCTGCGTTATACAGGCAGACTGCTGCAGTCCAAGGCTGCTAATGCTACAATTAGAGGGCCACTGAGATGGCTGGAATGGTACATCTAAAGGAACCCATGTTTATCTGTAGCAACGTGATTGTTACATATTTTACACTTACACTGCTATTATAATTATATCATTATTGACCCAAATGGACCCTCCCTTTTCAGACTGGGGCTCCCAATACATGTACAATTGTATGTCTGCCTATACATAGTGATGAGCAAACTTTTAAAAGTTCAGTTCACTCTAAATTAGTTTGAACCGAATCAGAACTTCACCAGAACCTCTAAAACACTGTCTGAGGCTTCATTCACACGAGCGTAAATCAGTCGCGCTTTCACTGCCAGACGATATACACTGCCCATCTGATATATTGGTTTACAACACATTAGTTTAGATGGGTGTATTTCCAAGGCATAAAAGCACCCAGTCGGCCAAGATAGAGCATACGGTGCGCATTTTGGCCGGGCACTTTTACGCCACTGGTGACTCCCATAGACTCCTATGGGAGCCTATGGTAGCTGACAGAGAAGTGAGGTGGGAGGGAGCTTAGCAGCATGTCTGCTAAACTCCCATCCCCTTCCCTCCTCCCCTCTGCCCCTTGCTGGCTGTTTGCAATGGGAGGGGCGGGATGGGGCAGGAGCTAGTTGCTAAGCTCTCGCCCCATTCCACCCCCTCCAATTGGAAACAGCCGGCAAGGGGCGGAGAGAGGGTAGAAGCTTAGCACACTAGCTCCTGCCCTGTCCTTCCCCCTCCCCTTGCCGAGAGCCGACGAGGGAGTGGAAAGGGGGAGGCAGTTTAGCAGAGCTATAATGTCTCCCCCCGCCCGACGGCATCCTTGGCTCCGGATATGCCCAAATACACACAAATGTAGAGCAGGTCCTATTTTTTTGCGTGTGACCGAGATGCACGCAAAAAAAAATCATTTGAACATCAACGGGTTCTATTCCCTGTGCATTGCGCATGCATATTTTGCATTCACAAATACATTTGTCTGAAGAAATGCTAACAATCTAAGAGTGTTATATAGGGCCTTTTATGGCTCTAAGGCTGCTTTCACATGGGCAACAAAATTGCGCAATTTTCTTGCAAAGTAACAGCACTACAAATCCCATGTATGTGAAGCCCATGCTTTCCAATGGGTTCCTTCACATTAGTGATGTTTTGTAGGCTGCCAGTTGTTGAAAAATGGCCGGTTGTTGAATATTGTCACGATCTGCGCTGTTTTGTAGCCCATGTTTCCCTAAGGAGCCTTTTCGTGCGCTGTGATGCGACTTTTACAGTAGAAAGTCCTACTGTCTCCCGTAAAATTACCCCTAGCTGCATTAAAAAAAGTAAATAAATACATCGCCTAATGGGTGCTATCAGCTTCACCGCACTTCTCTGCTGCAGCTTTGGCACACTTTTCTGGAGTCTTCAGCCAGTGCTTCCTGGTCAGGGGTTCAAAAACCCCACCTCCAGGAACCGCTGGCTCTGATTGCTTCTTGAGCACCGCAGGTCAGCCAATCATTGCAGTGCTTGATGAACCAATCACAGCCAGCGCATCCAGGAGGCGGGGTTCTTGAACCTGACCAGAAAGCAATGGCTCGAGACTACAGCACAATGTGTGCCGGTGAACGGAAAAGTGTATTGTTTTTCTTTTTAATGCAGCAAGGGTTTATTTTCAGGGTAGGGCTTATATTTCAAGCCCCCCAGAAAATCCCGGCAAAAGTGTGCTACAAAGTTGCGTGACTTTGTAGCAACACAAAATTGCGATATCACCATAAGAAAACGCAGTGATATTGCACAGAACACAGATGCGATATCGCTGTTGCCCATGTGAAAGAGGCCTAAAGGGCTTTTGTCCCGTTGTGCGGCCGTGATGATTACCTATCTTCCCGTCTTTTTTTTCAAACTCGTGTGCACTAGTGCGGAGTTTGAATAGTCCAAAAAAGAAAACAAAACCCTGGATCGTGCGCTGCTAGGATCTGTATTAGTGCATGAATCGGGCGAATGCATGAAACACCTGAAAGTGGCGAGTGTATTAGTGCATGCGCCCGTGTGTTTTTGCCCTCACTGCAGATTTTCTGCTGCATTTGTGCAACAGACCTGCCCCTTGGGAACACAGCCCAAAGCAAGGATTTGCCTGGCTCATCAGACTCACGCAGCTGATGGAGGATCTGATTTGGGACTTTACTCTATTATCTCAGAATGCCCAAGTTCGGCATTCAAGAAATGGTTCTCTAAACCAGACAACATGTTTAATTTCAAATATTCAGCAAAAAAATGTATTACATTCTACTTTTTACTATGTAGCAATCAAGTAGCAATGCCGGGGGATTTGTTACTCACTTCTCCCTCTTCATTAACAATGATTCCTGCTTGCTTTCACCGTGGAATTATATAAACCCTTGATGAGAAATACGGCTACGGCTTGTATAGCAGTTCAAGGCTAATTCCTGAATGCCAGGATTAACTAAGCAACCTAAGACAAGTCAGCCAGGGATAGATTTAAAGGACATCTCTGTCCTCCGTTATGTCATCCACACATTCCAGGGAAGATTTCTAGATGACAGCAGAATGTTTAGGTTGACCAACAAGTGGATGAACCTCCAAGCTGCTTCCATTTCCTAGTTGCATTGTGGAGATATAAAAGACAAAAGAGTCATACAAAAATTTGTCAATGACAGGCTAATATAATACATTAATGACAATGGCATAAAATGCGCCAATCCTGCCCTATCAAATGGATTGAACGGCATCCGCTCGAAACTCCAGCCACAACAGTGTAGAAGAACCTCCACGAGTGATGTTGAACAACTCATTGCAGAGCCTGACTCCTCATCCTAATTTTGCCACTTAACATGAGAGCAGGAGATGGGAGGTGGAGTCAGGGTCTGCATAAAGCATCACTTATAAAGTTTCTTCTGCCTTGCTGTGACTGGGGTTGGGGGAGGGTTGGTCTGTAGACTGCAGGAGTTCAGAGGGGCCTTGTTACCCAATTTTGGAGTTCAGAGTTTGGTGGCGGAAAGGGCTTGATTACCCAATTTTGAGTTTTGCTATGGGGCCCCATTGGTTGAATGTATGCCGCTGCCTACCTAAACATTGCTGCAGACCAAGTACACCCCTTCATGGTAATGGTACTCCCTAGTGGCAATGGCTTCTTTCAGCAGGCTAATGCTTTCTGCCACACTGTAAATCATTCAGGAATGGTTTAAGAAACATGACAAAGAGTTCAAGGTGTTTAAGTGACCTCTAAATCCCCAAAGTCTCAATCCAGTCCATGGAGGCTTCACCTTGCAACCTAAAGCACTTAAAGTGTCTTGCTAATGTCTAGGAACCAGAGAGTTTACCACAGTATATCTTCAGAGGTCTCTGGAAATCCACGCTTTCATGGGTCAGAGCTGGTTGGTGGTACAAAGAGGACCTACTTAAGGTGGCTTTAATTTTATGGCTAATTACAAAAGGGGGAAAGAGTAGTGATAATCCTCTTGTCCTTCTCTATTATGTCTATTTTCTAAATCCTTCATAAAGTTTCCCTTAACATAGTTTGGCCAAAACTTTTTATTGTGATTAGAAGTCTCAGTTCATTATTGTATTAATATTCAGTGTATGTATTTGGTCACTAATCTCTCCTATTTCCATTTATTAAAAAGTAGAACACACATCAGATGCAGCCACAATGGTCTGAGCTGTCTCAAGAAGTCTTGTGACAGTACCAACATTATACCACAAGAGGGGGCTGTTTACACAGATAAAGCCTATACAATTTGGCATCAGAGTTTTTCGACCAGAAGTTTAATCCCACTTCAAACATGAGACTGCATTATGTACTCCATGTTATCCTTCTTTTTATTTAATACTCAATTACATGATGAGTAATCTTGTACACTGACCTACAAGACGGGCATGACATGTTAACTGAACTTCTATTTACACTTATTAAACTGCACAAGCTGGCTATACAATTGTACTGCTATAATGATCTTATATATCCCCTCTGGGATGTCTATGATACATGGTAACAAGATTAATTATACAATACAGAGCAGGGATCAAATGTGGCTACTGAATGTACAAAGAGGTGCATGTGCATGCAGAGTGCCCGGCCTCCTCCTGCTTCTGATTAATGCACTGATTTTTATAAACCAGAACCAGGAAAAAAATTCTAGCTGATTTTTTACAATTTGGTGCCATTTCTGAGCCACTGGCCATGAGCAACTCTCACTGTGGTGACCTGCCACTGGCTGCTGCGGTCACCAGGCAATGAACAAGTCACTGTGCTGTATAATAACAAGAAGCAATGGGAGACCCCAGTGACCGGCATCACAAGTACAACGTCACATATAAAACACAGTATTTTGACCCAATAAAAGTAACTTTCAACTAATTAGTAGTAAAACAAAATATGTCCACATCCTAATCTCAGTAGTAGAGTCTCATATGTTATAAGTAGTCTTGTAAAATGCTGTCAACTAGCTTAGAGTCAATGACCAGTATGCTATGATGGTGTAGTGTACGGATTATTGCTAATAACCCAAACCACTTTTATGGATATGACAATAAAAATGTCACCATCAGTATTACACATATCTAACTATTGTTTATTAATGGCAATCACTATTGCACAAAAAATACATGTGGGGCAATAGGTAATAGTATGCTTCTGTCCCTAAAAATTAAGTTTTATACTTACCTTCCACACTGTTCCATTGGTGTCAGCTGTTAAACCCGCTGATGAACACTTCTGGTAGACTACATATGTTTGTGCATAGAACTTGCCTATGTAATCCACAGAATGCATTGCGGTGGTGGGTTTGATAGCTGACAATGGAGAAAAGTGGTAAAGGTAAGTATAAAACTTACATCCCTGGACTCACCGTGTCAGCTACTTTGAGACCATAGCTTATCTTATAAGGCTCAGCGTAGCTGGCAGGGTGGCTGTAAAATATTTCCTGTCTTTATATCATTGAAGCTTATACATTGTGTAACTTTCTGAAACCTTCTAATATACTTTGTGTTGCAGTTCCTCATCATTTGCAAGATCTCAGATTGCTGTTAGTGAATGGGTGCTGTCATTTTTTAGCTGAGAAGTGGACATAATTGTGTCCAGTCTAGGTAATCCTCTGCAAGAGTCTGGGCTCCAGAACCACATATCTTAAAGAGATTTTCGGGATTTAAAGAGTATCTACACTCTTCCCTTCGGAGCGCTCCTGCTCCGTCGGCTGTTTTTGGCTTAAATAGTGCTATATGAGGCCATCTTCAGCTGCAATAAGGAACCAAAAACAGCTGATGGAGCAGGAGTGCTCCAAAGGGGAAAGGGCAGGTACTCTTTAGGTTGATTTCACACGGCCAAGAAAATCGAAATGCACAAATCTTGCACAAATATGAACCCTACTCATTTGAATGGGGTCATAAACATGAGCGATGTTTTTCTGCATGGCACCACGATGCGATGCTATGCAGGAAACAGATTGCAGCATGTTCTATCTTCCTGTGTTATCTCCTATTGTTTATAACGGGGTTGACAGCAGCACTGTCGCCCCCATTGAAAACAAAGGGAAAACGCTGCTATCCACTGCTGTGGCTGTGACAGCCACAACAGGGGTGGGGGTGGGGGTGTTGTAACTTCATCCCCGCAGTGATGTGTGGCTGTTTTCACATGACAACGCCTCGCATCACTGGGGCTTTCCCTTGGATGGCAAGTGCGATATCAGGCCATAATTCACGGCCCGATAACGCCCTCCCCCATGTGAGACTAGCCTTACTTATTCATGACCTATCCTTAGGATAGGTCATCAATATCAGTTTGGTTAGAGGTCTAACTTCTGGCACCTGCCACTGGTCAGCTGTTCGAAGAGGCCGCAGTACTTACGTGAAGTCTGCGTCTTCTTCTTCGTGTTTAACATTCATCGGTCACCTGGTTTTTCTGCAGCTCAGTCCGTCTCAAGTGAATGGCATCGCTACAATGGAATCTTGGGTTATATTCACACGGGCATTTTGGATAGCAATCTGCATAAAACAGGCAGGCTTTTTTTTGTCTGATTTTCGCTAAATATTTATGCGTCTATGCGATTTTTCTATGCGATTTTCACACGTGTAAAAA
The DNA here is from genome assembly GCF_035609145.1 of Eleutherodactylus coqui. Classification (NCBI taxonomy): domain Eukaryota; kingdom Metazoa; phylum Chordata; class Amphibia; order Anura; family Eleutherodactylidae; genus Eleutherodactylus; species Eleutherodactylus coqui. The sequence continues at coordinate 144,054,805 of NC_089843.1, read as the reverse complement.
ACGTATGCAAAAATTATGCTTCTCCATAATTTTTTATGCTCAACATGTTTGCAGGCACTAAAAAGAGATCACAATCACATCAGACTCCTTCAATCCGTTTTTTAAACACACCCATTGGATTGAATTGGCGATTTTCATTGGAAAATCGCAACAAAATAGGACACGCTGTGATTTTTTTTTTTTACTTGGACTGATCATCCGATTAAAAGATCATCCATGTGAATAATCATTTAATTAGCCAAAGTGAATATAACCATAGGAGCCGTGCCTGGTATACAACAAAGAGGTGACATATACAATGAAGAGGTCACAGTGCTAGCACCTTGAGCAGTGCAGGTACCAGAGGTTGTACCCCTACCCATCTGTTATTGATAGATCAGCAATATAAAAACTGTTTTAACAACACTGCAACATTGTAGCAGACTGTCAGGACAGAAGTGACTGCACTGAGCACATTGGATACTTTGTACCCCCTCCGCTGTGAGAACCATTAGCTCTGACGGCAGGAGAACAATAGTGAGGAAATGACACACAAAGTCTAGAAGAAAGTTTCAGAACTCCTGGCTCATCCTGCATTAGGAGCAGCAGATAAATCCCACTTGTTCTGTACATTGCTGCTAATGATCGCTGCTCGCACTTCCCATTATCTGCTCCACAGCCCGTGCCCTGGCATTCCGCTGCCCCCTCCATCCCGGTGCCCGCTCCTAGGACGGTGCCTCCCTTGGCTGAGTAACAAGGGGCAGCGGCGTCCAATCCCAGGGATAGGGGGCAGCACTGGCAGCGTGCGAGGGGCTGCACCCCCGGTAGCTGCGGCCAATGCTGGGCTCTGGAGGAGGCTCTGGAAGTGACAAGCGTGTGGCTGGGCGGAGAGCAGGACGGGAGGGGGAGCGCAGGCTGAAGTCAGCGGCATCAATGAGACCAGAAAGTTTTTTTGTTCCACGGAAGGCACCAGGAGACAGTTGTGCTGCCCGGAGCCCGGTACCAGCTATGCAGAAGCCCTTGCTCTGTGCCATCCTGTAGGGGCACCTCTCACCCCTTCTCATCTACCGGAGGATGCGCAGGAGATTTGGCATCTCCTCCAGGCTGCAGATGAGGACAATGCAAGAGGCATCTGCCAGGGGGACCATCTAGAGGTTCTCGGGCAGTGCTTGGGCATCAGATATCTGGATGCACCAGGGATGAGAACCAGGGAGCTCCTGACCATCTGCTACTAAAGGTGCTTGGATGCTACTAAGTCCTGAGATGAGTGCTGACTTCTACTCTGCACTGCAGGATGTGACTGCCCTCAGCTCCTGGATGCACTGCTGAACCCATCATCATCCCATGCACTTCTTACATCCAGGACTATCAAGGAGACACTGCTGAGCCTTAGGAGCTAACAATCTGCTGCATTGCTTTCTCTAGAACACAGTAAGTGGATGCCTTTAGCACTTCTGTAATATTCTGCATGGACTTGCATGTGCACCATGAGTTTCCTGAGTGTGAGGAAGACTGATAACCTACATGAACTTCCACTGATGCATTTCTTACTGTGCTTTTTGCTGATATCTGTACCTGGAGCATCAGGCAGCTCACAAGCTCGGCAGATATTCCAAGTTCTGGAGGAGCAGCCACCAGGGACTTATGTAGGAACCATCAGCACCAAACCAGGCTTTACCTACAGACTTAGTGAGTCCCATGCACTGTTCAACATAAACTCCTCTTCTGGCTCTATATACACCACCTCAACCATAGACAGAGAAAGTCTTGCCAGTGATGTTATCAATTTAGTTGTTCTGTCTAGTCAACCGACATATCCAACTGAAGTTCGTATTTCTGTCCTGGATATCAATGACAACTCACCTGTGTTTCCTGATCCCTCCATTGTGGTGTCTTTTAAGGAGGACACACAAGGAGGAAGACAGGTTATATTGGACACTGCAACAGATTCCGATGCTGGGACCAATGGTGTAGATCATCATTCTTACCGTATTGTGTCTGGAAATCAGGATGGGCGCTTCAAATTGGGAATTACAGTTAACCCAAGTGGGGATGGTGCTTTTCTTCATTTGATGTCACAAGGTCCATTAGACAGAGAGACTGTTCAGTGTTATTATTTGGTGGTGGAAGTCGAAGACAAAGGTACACCTAAAAAAGTAGGCTACTTACAAGTGAATGTAACAGTGCAGGATATCAATGACAACCCACCTATGTTTAGCAGCTCTCAATACCGAGCTAGAGTTGAAGAGGATGCCCCTGTAGGTTCAAGTGTTCTTAAAGTGGAGGCCACTGACAGGGATGAAGGGGATAATGCTGCAATCATATACCAACTGGCAGAAGGAACCCCTTTTCAGATTGACCCAGAAAGTGGACTTGTTACCATTAGGGAGCCATTGGACTATGAAAGTCAACAACAATATACTCTAAGCATCGAGGCCAAAGACCTTGGCACCCCACCGCTAACTGGCCGTGCTGAAGCAATAGTTTCCTTGATTGATGTTAATGATAATGATCCTGTTGTAAAGTTCCGCTATTTTCCTGCCAACTCTCGTTATGCATCAGTGGATGAGAATGCACAGGTTGGTACAGTGGTGGCTCTACTTACTGTCACTGACTCAGACTCACCTGCTGCAAATGGAAATGTCACAGTGTCTATACTGGGAGGAAATGAGCAGCGCCACTTTGAGGTACAGACATTGAAGGTGCCCAACCTAAGCCTTATCAAAGTGGCTAGCGCACTGGACCGAGAGCGCATACCGTCCTACAACTTGACTGTTAGTGTGTCTGATCAGGGGCATCCTAGGCCAAGATCCTCTGTGGCTAGCCTTGTCATCTATGTAAATGATATCAATGATCATCCTCCAGTCTTCCAGGAGCCACAAAGTAAAGTGGAAATCAATGAGGACTTACCACCTGGATCTTATATCTGTGGAGTTTCCGCTACAGATGGGGATACTGGCCTCAATGCCAACCTACGATACTCAATTGTTTCTGGAAATAAGCTGGGATGGTTTTCCATTAGTGAAAACAGTGGACTGGTGACCAGTACATCTGCTTTAGACCGCGAAACATCTCCACAGTTGCTTCTTAATATCAGTGCACGAGATCAAGGCCCTCAACCAAAAACAAGTTATGCTACTCTACTTGTTAATCTCTTGGATGTAAATGATCAAAGGCCCACTTTTTCTGGACTTCAAGCCGATAACCAGCAGAGGATCTCCATTCCAGAAAATTCCCTTATAGGCACTGAGCTGATCACGCTAAAAGCCACGGATGGTGATCTTGGAAGCAATGGTACTATTCGCTTCTACCTTGATGCTGATAACCCAAGCCCATGTCAAGCATTTTTCCGTTTGGACCCTTTGTCTGGCCTACTCAGTACAAGAACAGAGCTGGACAGGGAGCATCAAGAAAATTGTACTTTGGCAGTGTTGGCTACTGACCTTGGCACCCCACCCCTTTCTTCGTCAGCTAAAATCACTGTTACTCTATTGGATGTAAATGACAACAGTCCTGTTTTTTATCCCGTACAGTACTTTGCCAACATTAAGGAGAATGAACCACCACAAAGTTTTCTTGTTTCTGTGATAGCAGCTGATCCTGACCTGGGTGTAAATGGTACAATCAAGTATTCCATTAAAGTAGGGGACACCTCCAAATTCCAGATTAATCCTGAGACAGGAGCGATTACTACAAAAACTGCATTAGATAGGGAAGAAAAAACAGCTTACCAGCTTAAAATCATTGCCAGTGATGGAGGAGGCCTACAATCTCATAACCATGCTATCGTCACTATCATGGTGTTGGATACTCAGGACAATCCACCTGCCTTTACCCAGGACACATATACTTTTGTTATGTTTGAAAATGTGCCTTCAGGATATAATGTGGGAATGGTCACCGCAACCACCATGGATCTTAATACAAATATCACATACCTTATAACTACAGGGGACCAAAAGGGGATATTCACAATAGATAAGAACAATGGCCTAATCATGACAGCAGGAGTGGTCGATAGAGAAGAACAGGCCTCCTACCACCTTAAGGTTGTGGCTACCGGTGGGGCAGTTACTGGTGAAGCCGTTGTTAATATCACAGTGAAGGACTTGAATGACAATGCTCCCCACTTTCTGCATGCAGTAGAAAGTGTAAATGTGGTAGAAAATTGGAATGCAGGTCACATTATCTTTAATGCTAATGCTGTTGATCCAGATGAAGGTGTAAATGGCAGGATTGCTTACAGCTTAAAACAGAACCCTCTAGGCTTATTTCAAGTAGATGAAGTCAGTGGTGCAGTAAGCATAACCGGAGTCCTAGATGTCAGTATTGGATCATACCAAGTAGAAATTTTGGCATCAGACATGGGTGTTCCTCAGCTCTCTTCCAGTTTCATATTAACTGTCTCTGTACATGATGTCAATGACAACCCTCCTGTCTTTGACCAGATTTCATATGAAGTTACTCTCCTAGAGTCTGAACCAGTTAATTCAAGGTTTTTCAAAGTCCAGGCTTCTGACAAAGATTCTGGGGCCAATGGGGAAATTACATATCGTATTACAGATGGAAATGTGGGGGGTGCATTTGGTATATTTCCTGATGGGCAGTTATATGTGAAGAGTGAACTGGACAGAGAAGTTAAAGATATATATGTTTTGCTTATTACTGCTTCAGATAGAGCTGTAGAGCCCCTTAGGGCCACGGTAAATGTTACTATAGTTCTTGAGGATGTCAATGATAATAGGCCGTTATTTAATAGCACCAACTATGTCTTCTACTTTGAAGAGGAACAAAGAGGTGGGTCATTTGTTGGTAAAGTCTTCGCCGTAGATAGGGACTTTGGTTCTAATGGTGACGTCATGTATGCATTTGAAACTATGCAACCTGACTTTGAATTAAACACAATTACCGGGGACATTACCAGCACGCATCAATTCGACAGAGAGACTCTTATGAGACAAAGAGGAGCAGCAACATTTTCTCTTAAAGTGGTCTCAACTGATTTAGGATTACCAAGACCACTGAAAGACCAAGCTACTGTTCAGATTTACATAAAAGACATCAATGATAACGCTCCAAAATTCTCTAAAGATCTCTACCAAGCCAGTATATCAGAGCTAGCAGCAAACATGACCCCAGTGTTACGGGTCTCTGCTTCTGATGTAGATGAGGGAAATAATGGATTAATAAGTTATTCTATTTTTAAAGGTAACGAAGAAAATCACTTTTCAGTTGACAGCAGTACTGGCCAGGTATCATTGATAGGGAAACTGGACCATGAAGCTACGGCTGCTTATTCTCTTATCATACAAGGTGTAGATTCCGGGAAGGTCCCCTTAACCTCAACCTGCACCTTAAGTATTGATGTACTTGATGAAAATGATAACACACCTTCTTTTCCCAGGTCAGCTCTGTTTGTAGATGTTTTAGAAAATATGAGGGTTGGAGAACTGGTGTCTTCAGTTGCAGCTACCGACTCTGACTCTGGGGACAATGCTGATATTCACTATAGCATTACAGGGACTAATAACCATGGCACCTTTAGTATTAGCCCCAACACTGGAAGTATCTTTCTGGCTAAGAAGCTGGATTTTGAAACACAGTCATTATACAAATTAAATATTACAGCGAAAGATAATGGTAGGCCGCCCCGCTCGTCTACCATGTCAGTTGTCATCCAAGTCCGAGATTTTAATGACAACTCACCCAGTTTTCCAGATGGAGACATCTTCAAATCAGTAACAGAGAATGTCCCTATTGGTACCTCCATTTTGACTGTGACTGCCTCTGATCCTGATGCAGACATTAATGGACAGCTCAACTATGCAATCATCCATCAAAAACCAAGGGGCAATCACTTTGTGATTGATGAGGTGCGGGGCGTAATTTTCACCAATGCAGAAATTGACCGAGAATTCTCCAATCTCTTTGAACTCACTGTTAGAGCCAGCGACCAAGCTGTACCCACAGAGACCAGAAAATATGCCCTAAAAAATGTAACTATATTAGTAAATGATCTAAATGACAACGTCCCCACATTCGTGACACAGAATGCCTTTGCTGCAGACCCTTCTCTGGTCATTGGCTCTGTCCTTACCACAGTTGCAGCTTTTGACCCAGACGAGGGTCCCAATGGGGAGATAGAATATGAAATTGTCAATGGAGATACTGAAACTTTCATTGTGGATCGTTACAGTGGAGACTTGAGGGTGGCCTCTGCAATGGTCCCATCACATCTTATATACAACCTTATTGTGGCTGCCACTGACTTAGGACTTGAAAGAAAGAGGACTACAACCGAGTTGACCATTATTATCCAAGGAACCGATGGCCCAGTCTTTTCCCAGCCAAAATATATAACTATTTTAAAAGAAGGGGAGCCTGTTGGTACAAATGTTCTATCTCTTGAGGCATCCAGTGCCCGAAGCTCAGAGACTGCAGTGGAATACTTCATTGTTTCTGTAAAATGTGAAGGAAAAACTGTTGGACGTTTATTCACCGTTGGGCGCAATACAGGTGTCATCCAAACTGCGGCAGTTCTGGACAGGGAGCGCGGAGCAAAGCTTTACATGCTGGATGTGTATGCTATTGAGAAAGAAAGCAGTTTTCCCAAGACTCAGAAAGCTGAGGTAAGATTTTTTATTTCACCTTTTTGTATTGTATATCAGCATTGTGCTTCTTTAAAGAGTTGTTGAAACTTTTTTTTATGCTTCCCAAGAAGCATTTTGTTCTTGAACTGTTCTACTATATACTGCCAGCCCAGGAGCCCAGGAGTGTGCCTAAGCTACTGTGGTGGTGTGGTCAATTTTATAATGTACTTTTGAGACATTTTATATAGGTAAAAGGTAAGATTGATGGGTGCTGGACAGCTCAGGAGAATGAAAACTCCTGCCAAACCATTTGCTGTTTATTGTGTTTCTTCATATGTAATATGTTAGTGCACCATGTCTTATTACAGGATGATATTATTACAATGTACAGCCAACAAAGTCAACGGTACCGTGTTAGCCAAAAAAATCTATGTGTTGTTAAATACTTGTGTGTTAATGCTTAATCTGATCTGCAGCTCTCAAGAGCTCCACAGCCATCCTATGAACAACTAGAACTGAACACAAAGAACTGTAATCGTCCGCTTGAGTCTTTAACTGTTGCCTTGTTCTTGGTTGCATGTTCCTGGGAAAGTTGGGTGATGGCTATAATATCAACACCATTACATTGTCACCATCTTTATCAGAAAGCTAAATGGCCAATCAAACTATGCCATTTCACTTTACTTCGGGGTAAAGAATGTATCACATGATCAACAGGCATTTTGACCATTCGGAAGTAGAAGGAGGCTGTAATTGGTGGTATGACTCTTGGCCGAAATAGATTTAACACAGGAATGGCTGAAAAGTGTTCTTGCCAAAAAAGATTTATCATTGTTGGTACTTTTTCTAAAAATTCTGCAATGTGTTGTGGACTGGAACGTGAAGCTCTTGGTCCACAGTACAAAATCTGTCACAGTGACCCCATATTCCAAATGCTTTATATAATACTGGTGTCTTCTTCTATGGCATTGGCCTCCCTCCTTTACCTGCTGCTTCTGTACTGGCAGACGTTTACATGCTCCATGGTCGTACTTTAATTAGATCTTAAGAATGTTGATTGCAAAACAGTCCTAAGACTTGTGTCAAGTTTTTCTGCAGATGGCGATGACTTTTCGTGTGTTGAAGGGCGTCTGATTTATAAGCAGGTTTGCACCTAAGGTTTCCATTTCTGTTTTTGCAAAGAGATTGGATTCTGCTGCTTTGTGAGGCCAGCTATCTTCCTAAGCGCTGACTAAACCTCTGGAAAGTTGTATGGTCTTAAACTAAACACAAGATTAGGTTCTCTTTACTTAATGAAAACATTTTCAAAGTGCTGGAGTTCTGTAAGCGGGATGCTCAGTGTTTCATTGCAAGTTTTCAGCAGTAGAGTGAACTCTTCTCTTGTGAGTGAGGAGCTCAGGTTTCCAGCCAATGCCGAAGCCTTTTTGGTCGCAGTAGCCTGAGAACCGTTCTTCTGCTTACAGAGCCTTTCTACATGCGAGTTACGGCTTTTACTAGTAAGCACGAGTCTTACCTCAAATGAAAAACAAATGTTTTACTGGTGAAGCATTTTAAGATCTTCAGTTTGAGGGTAAAGTTGATGTTTGCATGGCTTCTTCCCTTACATTACAGACAAGTAATCGCCTTACTGGGAGATTCCAGTTGCAACTGCATACAAATTTCGGAATCCACTAGACAGATGTAGCTGGTGGTATTAATAATAGCACCCCCTGGAGAACCTGGTCAAGTAGGGGCTCACGTTATTAGTATTCATTATTGCAAACACACATATTATGCTAGAAACGGCTTGATTTCAGGAACAGGCTACAGTTTTTATGGTTTTATTGTGGACGTTGGACGCTGAAATACTTTCACACAGTTTTGCTGATCGGAATTCTGCAATCTAGTGATAATAAAAATAGCCGCTGTTATGAAAAGTGCATTATGTTGGATATCGGGTTTTAATGTATTGAGTTTTTGCGGCTCAAACCTATTTCAGACAGCTGCGAGACCGGGGCGCCCCATGGTTCTACTTAAGTGAACTTAGATCACCTTAGAACCCAATGGTAATAAACGGTTGGTTCAGTAGAACATTCAATTCTGTTCAGCTGCTTTTTATTAGACTGCTGAACAGGAAATCTGCTTTGTTTCATAGAACTGCATTGCAATGATAGTATGGATGCAGAATGGGGTTTACTGCTGTTCAGGAGACTGGAAAAGCTGGGTGACCCCAAACTATGGGAGCTGTAATGGTTGTTGCTTCTCTATAATAATCTCTGCAGAAAATATCTGCCATAGCATGCTATGGGAAAGTGTTTTTTTCCTACCCACAAGCGGAAATCAATTGTGACTGCAGCATGCTCTATTTGAAGGCGGATTCCATGCAGACAGCTTCTATTGACGTTAATGGAAGCCGTCCGACCTGCAGCCCTTCCGCAATCCCAGAAAGGTCATGGGATCTGCGTCATCGCCTAGTGATGGCGCGCAATCATTCGCACATGTGCACCGGCGTGCCGGCTGGCACATCAGCGTATCTCACAGCGCGCCGTCTGCGAGAGAAACGTAAATTGCATACTTGCTGTGTGCCGCCAATTGCCATGCACTATCTTGTCATGTGTAGTATGTGCCAAGACAGAACATGCTGTGATTTTTCGTCATGCGTAATTGATGCGAGTGACAACATCGACACCTATAGGAGATTAGTATAGCGTATTTCGCATGTAAAATCCGCGCTCAGAATGCGCTATTCCAGCATGCTTGTGTGAGCCCAGCCTGAATATTACTCTTACCTCTTTAAAATCACCTGTATGAGTAAGCCCAAAGGCTCCAATCACATTAGTGTTTAGTCATCCAACCCCCCCCCCCCCCCCCCCCCGCAGAGGCGTAACTTGAAGCTCCTGGGCCCCGATGCAAAACTTGTAACAGGGCCCCCAACTATAATGCTTTATTCATAGTACTAGGCTCCCTATATGGAGAAGAGAGGCCTTATGGGCTTCCTAAGGCTCCTGGGCCGGGTGCAACTGCATCCCCTGCATCCTCTATAGTTACGCCCCTGCCCCCCTCCTCCAAGCACACGAATGTTAGGCCAAGCAGAACATTTATGTGTATGAAGGTGGCGAGAAAAACGACTCCCACATGAACAATCGTTCAGCCATCAGTTGTTGAAGATTTATGGGCACCTTTAGGTTACGTTCACACATACGTGTAGCTACAGGCTCATGGACCCAGGTGCATATGTTCAGCTTGCCCCCATTGTGCTCCATATTACCGCCACTGACTGTTTTTATTAGTGTACCATAACTAAGTAATACCACTGTACTGGAAATACATAACACCACCAAACCGTGACTGAATAATAACACTATATTGTAGCTGGATATAATTGCCATATGATAACTTGATAATACCACCACACTACCATACTGCTAAGAAATAATACCACCACTCTGTGAGGGAATAATAGTATAGCATTAAAAAATTCTTTTTTAAGTAATAAAATATCCTCTACTCCCCTTTCCTGGGTCCCCGCAGCTCCCATACTGCAGCAGCTTGAACACTGAGGTCTGTGACTGGCTGCAGCAGCCTGTGAGGTCCGGTGAATACCTCACAGTAGAGAATGAACCTGCATCGCTGACGTTGTGGGGACCCAGGAAAGGTGAGTGCAGGATATTTTATTATTTTAAGGCAGGGGAAGTACTAATCAAAAAAAAATGCTAACTCTGACAACCCCTTTAATAATGTTAATTATTCTTCTAGTGATCAGTGGAGTCTCAGCAGCCACATCCCAGCAATCAAATCTTCTGACATGTCTAAAGTTTTTAGAAAGTGCAGTTACGCTTTGATATTTTTTATGGTTAAGGCGACCTCTCGTACTACTAGGACTGAAGAGACAATTCGGGGCGCTGAGCATCGCTTGTTTCATTACACTAATTAGATTTAAAGTGGAATTTAGTAGTCTATAGTAATGACTTCAAGTGCCGTGCAGTAGACAGCAGGGATCGTACGCTCTAAACTGCCACCATTAATGGATTCATTATGTGTTGTCGTATTGTACACTATTGCCATCAGTTATACTTGGTAGATTATCTCATTTGGATATAATGATTAAGAGTATGGCAAAAAAGGCACCAATTGAAATACTTAAATATTCTAATGAGTTCCAGGTGTGTTGTTTTTCCTGAGCAATTACACATCCCCATTGACTTCTATGGGAGCTTTTGATGCGCAAATGTACAGCAAGATGGAACATGCTGTGTTTCTTGTGCAACAAAAATGCGCAGGATAAATACGTGTATTTGAACAAACTCATCAAAATCAATGGGTTATATTGTTTGCGTATTGAATGCGCTAATTTGCATGCACAAATACTCCCCTGTAAAGGGAACCTAAAGGGCATGACAGATTTCATATAAGTATGTCAGAGATATGTACTTTAGCTTTTTCCCACTTTCAGTCAACCAACATTAGGCAATGGAGAGGGGGGGGGGGGGGGGGCGCACGTCCCTACACAGTTATCCCCCATAAAATGAAGCAATACAGTACTTGCCACTAGGGGGTGTTTAGTCTGAGAAGATCTGTCCAATTTGGAAAACATATCTTTCCAGTAGCTCTCCTGGTGAACCAACGATGTTGACCTAGCGGGTGCTGGTGGGGGGGGGGGGGTGAGTGCCATTGCTCCACTCATAAATCAGCTGTTTTTTTGTGGGAAGAGGCCAGATAACATGAATCTTTACATTGCTCCTATTATATGCATTGCCCATGTAATTCATGTCCTTCTAAATGAGAGACACTCTTAGATTTTTGCTCTGTTAGATCATGCAAAATGTAACAACTTTCCCTTTGTAATCATTATAAGAAATTCTTCCATGTGTAGATATTGCCGCTACATACTTTTTATGGCGCCCCATGGTGTTCTTCTCACAACGTCCACCTAGTGTGTCCAGCGCTGGTGATCACACATGCTCCCACCATGTATCCTCTTATGCAGTGCGGTGATTCCTGCTATCGTGCATGGCCAGCCAATAAGAATTCTCATCAGCACTGAACACATTAGATGGATGTTCAGAGCGGGAATCAAACATCCCCAGGGGACACCATAATAAGTATGTAATAGCAATATTTAATTATGGGATAAACCATTTAAACCCTCTTTCCCCCTTGAAGTACATGCATATATTCTAATAAGGGAGAGGGAACAATACCTCTGCAGTGCCACCTATTGGAAGGTAGCTGGAAGGCAATGGAAGGCAAGCCTTGTATAAAGAGTCTAACATTGACTTGCAGGAATACTCCCTTCTAATAGGTGTCACTGCGGAAGTATTGTTCCATCTCACTTATTTGCATATTACCCAGAGGAGCATGAATGGCTTCTTCTCCCTCACCTTGTAGATGCTCTCCCTAAGGAGAAAAGATAGCTTTCCTGACCTGCATATATTCTGATAGGGAGTATGGAAAAGGGTTGCTAAAACCCCTTTAAGCCTGTCCACAGTAGACAACTGATAGTGACCTAATAAAAAGTGTCACATTCTTTACCCTTGAACTGGAAGTTGGAACAGTAGATAGTTTTTATTAAGTGAATGAAGAGTTTAATCTCTATCAGCGCGGTGGGTCGTCTGGTTCATGCATTCTACGGATGGCACCTGCTGGTTAGTGACTCGCTACTTGATAGTCCCCCTGTTCTGCGTTGTCATTGTTAGGTGGCTCCTGTTTATTAGGGACTTAAAACTAGAGTTTCAGGTTCATTGTGTGTATCCTGTCATTGACACTAATAGGAACATTCACCAGGATACAAATATAGTTGTTGACTCTCGTCTTTTTCTTGGACCACACATATTGCAGCAATTTGCTCTCAAGTACTGAACACTGGTTGATCATATCTGCGTGTCATGTCTGCTAAGCTCTTGTATCAGCAGCGTATTAGGTATACCTCTTGGTGTCTGTAAATCTAATCTTATCCTGCTATTTGGGATGATCCCCGTCACCTCACGTCTGAGCGGAATGCGCATTTTGCTCTTAACCATCTGTTTATAGGCAGATATAAGATTATATTTGCTAAACCCGAGGGCTGTCGCAGACTGTAAATCAGTGGCTGTCTAGAGAGGTCTTTAGCTGGAGAATGGTCAGTGCTTCCTATTGTCATAAAATAGAGAACAGGAGGAAACCGGTCTCTTCCTGTTGAATTGTTCAATCTTTTTTATTGTTACAATGACAAAAGTTGATTTTTTATTCTATTCTGCATACTTGTCATTTCTGCAGTGGGTCACAATAGGATAGCATTTCCCAGTGCAGGACCCTTATACTGTAATGCCGGGCTTCCCTCCAGTCTACAGTCCTGGCATGTCCCTCTGATGTCATGTTGCTTGGTAACTCATTAGTTCCCACTCTGCAGTTCTCGTTGGCACTTTACTTGCTGAAGTTTAATAAACCCGCTGGACATACTTGAGATGCCATTGTTGATTAATTGCATCCTTGCCCTGCTATATCTGCCAGCTGATATGCTAAGTGCTCCCGTTCTTACTCATGGACCTGATAATGACACTTAGAATCCATATACTTACAACTTGGTTATTGTTTTTTTTTCTTATTTTTTGCATTTGTACTTGTTCCTTATGTACTTGTTATATACATATAGTATGATGTAGAATTTGGGGGTCACGAATGAAAATATTGCATAGCACAATAATGAGGAGCGGCACAATTGCCTTGAAATTATTTCTACAAGCAATGAACACTGTGTGTGAGTGACTGATATATGACATAACAGTACATAGATGAGACACATAGATATAACATGTGTACCCCACAGAATTGGATATACTAGATACATCAGGACTGATCTCTGTGAGTGCAACATTTGTTCTTCCAAAGCTCAATATGCAATGGAGATGGAACAATGCCTCTACAGCGCCACCTTTAGAAGGCAGCATTACTGCATGTCAATGTTTGACCCTTAAACAGGCTTTGTAACATGACTGGGAATGCAAGCCGAAGCCAAAGTCTTCTCCAGGAGGAAAAGATGACCATGTACAGACAGCTGTTTTACCCTTACATTAGGTTGCTAGCTGGCTGGGTGAGAGGTCAGTGACTTGGGTCGGGAGGGATATAGTTTCTACTTGTGGAGAACACCTAGAAGATGTAAGGGCACTTGTAAGACCATGCATGCTCTTCTGGGAAATTTAATATGAAAATGGTAAATGGAACAATGCCTCTACAGTGTCAATAGAAGGTAGCATTCCTGCTGGTCTCACCCAGCCAGCCAGCAACACACTAATGAGAAGCAGAAGCCCTGAAACAGTCTGTCTGTACATGGTTATCTTTTCCTTCTGGAGAAGACTTTGCTTTTGGCTTATATTCCCAGACATGGTACAAGGCCTATTAAAAAGTCAGACATTGACTTGCAGGAATGCTGCCTTGTAATAGGGGGCGAGGTATTGTTCCATCTTCTATTTGCATATTAAATTTCCCGAAGGAGCATGCATGGCCTTATAAGTCTCCTCACACCAACTAGATGCTCTTCACAAGGGGAAACTATATTCTTCTTCCAATGCCAATAAGCAACCCATGGGGGGGATCTAAAATATCTGATTTAAGGCTCTGAGGGGGCTTACGTGAATCTAGTCATTCTACTACTTAAAGCATCCAATGTGATGCCATATTGATATACCATAGACCATTCCAGGTCACATATTGGTCATTCCACACCAAAGTTGTGAAGCCTACTCAGCAATAAATACTTAGGTGACCAAATACAGATACTGGAGACTATATTGCTACCATAGAATTTGAAGTGTTGGAGAGTGGAGATTTTCAACCTTCCAAGGACACCCTGGTTGGGGACAAGCTCAGTGTTTTCTGTTGACAAAAATCATGAAGAAGCTGATTTTTCACCTTTCGAATAGGACCTCTTCTGCACCCCCTGGATGCTTGCAGTTTCAAATGGCTATAGCATTTCTGTTCCCACATTGCCCCCTTGTGCTTTGATTATTTGTAGAATGGTATATAACCAGATAAGTGAATAGTTCCCCTTGTGTTGTGGAGACCCCTTATCAAATAATGATATCGGAGTGCAGACAGGAGTCTCGGAGCATCTGATTCCAGCCATGGTTCTGCGCACATAGTTATTACTGTGAGGTCCCAGGCCAAATAATACTTAACAAATAATGTAATGGAGCAGACTCTGTGGAGCTCTCAGTTCATTCGAAAGGCCAAAAAATACTGGAGAATTAGATCCAAGAGCCGCAGCCCTGCTGTAGATTATGACATTAGGGTTATGAAACAGTTGTGATATCTCTTTAATAATATACAGAACAGTCTATAGAAATTGCTTTCTGCATTACATTAGCGTAGACAGCGGTCTTCCTTAAAAAAATATTAATAACGTCTTCCCTAGATCGCCTTATATTGTTTTTCCTATAGTGATTTGTCTCTCATGGCGAGCTCAGTCATTCATGCACGCGCCGTTAGACAGACGACTAACATACTCATTGGCTACATGCAGGCAGATAATTAGACTGCAGTTGTAAAAAGTTATTTAGGAAGTTGCAAAAGTGCTGACCCGCAGTCCAACTGATGATTTGCCGCATTATGTGCACTGCTGAGGCATTTAAATGGCATCATAAATTATGCGACTTTTACAGTTCTTATGTTAAAGATAATTGATTGTTAAGCTAATGTGCACATAATGGAACCATCTTAAATTTGTTACTGTATGAAAATTTAAAGGCATTGTCCAGTTTTGAACTGTTGATGGCCTTTCTTTAGAATAAACCAAATAAGCCATCAATAGTAGATCAGAAGGGGTCCACCATCCAGGATCCCTTCTGATTAACTGTTTGCTAGGCTAGTATGCTCGTGCCAGGTATTACAGGCAAAGTTCACATTCATTCATTGGTAACACTGCCTGTAATACCAAGCCTGGCCACTGCAGTGGGAACAGAGCTGTCTGCTTCCTGCAAAAATCAGCTCAGTGTATGAATACATGCATCACTTCTTGACGCGTAAACACGATTTTCTGTGTCAGAATTTCACACATGGATTCTGCCCATTGACAGAGCTAAATCCCCTGTGGATCCATGGCAAATATGGCGGCAGAAAATACAGATTTTGTGTGGTTTTAAAGAGGCAGAAATCACTCAGAAACTTCTGTGGCGAATTCCGCTGCGTGAACATACCCTAAGAGCTCCTTCACATGGGCATATCTGTGTGTGTAAAATACACAGAGAATAGAAACCATTGATTTCAATGGGTTTTGGTGAACTTGCTATTCGCTTCAAACTAACTTGGACGAAACTTTTTGCAAAAGTGAGTCAAACTGGTTAAACTGAACTTTCAACAGCTCACTCATCGCTAGTAAAGATGTAGCAAGTATCTCAGTGACTGTGCCAAGTCCACAGTGTACTTCTAGCCTCCAGATGTCCAGTGGACGAGGCTTGGCACCTTCCTAAAGTTTTCACTCACAGCCACTTAGTCTCCTGCTGTGTTTTCAGCATTAACCCTTTGCAATCCAATTTTGGATTCAGCGTTTCCTAGGGATTTTTCTCTTTCTACCATCATACAATGGCGCCATCTGCTAGCTAGAGCCAGTACTGCGGTATGTGACATGCTGGAGAGGCCCCCCCCAACAACAGAGTGGCCAGTAATATACCCTAAGAATACCCTGCCAGACGTCTTCTGACTTTGGAGCTGTACAGCCTTCAATCAGAATGTCTGAAGTCGTCAGACAGTGGATTGGAAAGGGTTAACGTCCACGTGATAGTTGGGGGTGAAGAGCCCCACGAGGACCGCAACTCCAAATGTTGTATTTTCTACATGAGTTCGTACATTTTAGTTCATATGTTACTTCATTTGTTTACCTATCTCTGTACTTGATGAGGCACATGACATCATTTCTTACCGCCGTCGAGCCGAGCGCCACCTGATCGCTATGTTCCCTTTTATTAAACAGTAGGTTTAGGCATTGTTGAGCAATTGTTGAGTTTTCCAAGAATGCTGAAACAACAAACCTCGGTATCGGGTATCCCAACCGGTGCAGGAGAGATTTGTGAAGGTCGCGGAATCCAATCAAAATGATTCAGATTCAATATGTAGATTTCCGTTTTTTTACGTCTCGTATTCCGCAGGAGGCGATGCATCTACTACTGAATACTAAAGTGGCTCCGTGCGAGTTAATAAGATTATATTAAGCTGAAGCAGTGTGAAGTGAGCTGTACAGCATGTCGAATAAGCCAGTAAGCCTGCGAAAACTGTCATTTGGGCTGCGATTATTCACATTGTTGAATTCGGCTGATCAAAGCAAAATATGACTCTCACGGATCCACGGATTTAAATATTCATAGAAATGTGATTGGCGTTTTTGTTGGAAGGCATTCTGAAAATGTAACCTGTACTGCAAAAGTAGTGGGAAGCATATGGACAAAATGTTGGCTATGGAGTTTTACAGTAATCCGCCTAAATAGTTAAGTTACTTTGTAGATATATTACCTTACTTATCTTATGCTCATCCTGAGTTAGGCCGCATGCAGGGGGAATCCGGCTTTGGCAGCAGCAGCGTCCACACGTACCTGCTTTCAGGTTCTTCATCTGTACTGCAGGCGGTCTGCACAGTTCGCCGTCGGACATGCGCAGTACAGGTTTGTTTTTACCCACGAAATCTGTTCCCAGTGGGCAATGTCAATTATGGACAGGCTGCGGGTCTGATGGCTTCCGTTGACTTCAATGGAAGCTGTCTGTGGGGACACCACAGGAAAATGGAGCATGTTGCGATGACACGAAACCGCAATTGGTTTCCGCTCGTGTGCATGAAGAATCACTTTTGCATAGCATGCTATGGAGGGTTATTGCTGCAGAATGTCACCCACTCTGGATTGTGCAATTCAAAACTGCCCATATGCATTTACTCTTACAGTACATATTATATTCTGGAGCTGCTTTCACGGCTCTGCAGGCTTCAGAGCTGAAATCTCCCAATATTTCTGGTTGGCTTAAAGGTATAGATACCAATAGCTCTTTTAATGTACTTTAGAAGCTCAGATAGGTAAGCTAAAGTCCCCTGGTGCAAGCACCAAGTCATGACTGACTCCTGGCGTCACATGGTTCAGCTAAATGGCAACCAAATCTACTATTTTTGGTGGGATTGGCTGCCTAACTAGTGTGTATGAAAGTCTTCTGACTCTCTTTTGATGACAGATGTTTGGGGGAAAAGGATCGGACACATTAGATAGCAATGTGAGGGGGAATGCTCCACACTCCCTTTTACAATGTAAGCGGCTCAGCCGCTTGGAGTCTACGGCCGATGGCAGGCACTGGACGGCACCATTTTGTTGAAGCCTACTAGAAGCTGTGTGTGGTAAAGGACCTATGAGCAAGCTCCCTATAATGCGGCGATCTCACTGTCGCCTCTGTGAAAGAAGCCTACAAGACTTCTGACACATCATAGTGACATGTCAGAATTCTTGATCGGTGGGGTTCTGGGTTCTGAGACCCCTACCGACCGCTAAAATGAATTGGCAGAAGCCCTCACCTAAGCACTGTGCATGTTTGTCTGTTATCAGCAAGCGGTGTACAGACTCCATAGACTTTCTATAGAGCCTGTATGCAACTGTTAGCTGAACTCAAACAAGCACTTCTGCCAGTTCATTTCAGTGATTGATGAGGGTCTCAGTTCCACTGATCAAAACTTCTGACATGTCAGTACGACATGTCAAAAGTTTTATTAAAGTTTAGTTTTATTAAAGTTTAGCTACACTTTAAACTATTTCCAATAGTGATAAATCACATTGTTCCTAAGATCTGTACTAGAGATGAGCGAGCGTACTCGGATAAGCACTACTCGCTCGAGTAATTGGCTTTATCCGAGTATCGCTGTACTCGGGGCTAAAGATTCGGGTGCCGCTGCGGCTGACAGGTGAGTCGCAGCGGGGAGCAGGGGAGAGCGGGCGGGAGAGAAGGAGAGAAAGATCTTACCTCCGTTCCTCCCCGCTCTCCCCTGCAGCTCCCCGCTCCGTGCCGGCACCCGAATCTTTAGCCCCGAGCACAGCGATACTCAGATAAAGCACATTACTCGAGCGAGTAGTGCTTATCCGAGTACGCTCGCTCATCTCTAATCAGTACCAAATAAGTAATGCAATGTTTTTTACAAAGGTACTTTTTATGCAGACTGATGAACATATGCAGTATGTTATGTGCCCTCATTAACAAAAAGAGATCAAGCACCTAGAAGGAGGTGTCGGAATGGAACAAAACTTTCTGTGTGATTGTAATGTTGATAAAACTGATTACAATATCAGAGCAAAATGAGAAATTATTGTAGAAAACTGAGCACTTAAAGGAAGGCTCTAGTACCCTGTTGTACCGTCTCTAGCTTAGATACAAGATGTAATACGGGTGGGCATGGAGGCTCTAGTACCCTGTTGTACCGTCTCTAGCTTGGGTGCAAGATGTGATATGGGTGGGCATGAGGCTCTAGTACCCTGGTGTACCACCTCTAGCTTGGATATAAGATGTGATACAGGCGGGCATGGAGGCTCTAGTACCCTGTTGTACCATCTGTAGCTTGCATGCAAGATGTGATACGGGTGGGCATGAAGGTTCCAGTACCCTATTGTACTGCCTCTAGCTTGGATGCAAGATGTGATACAGACGGGCATGGAGGCTCTAGTACCCTGTTGTACTGTCTCTAGCTTGGATGCAAGATGTGATACAGACGGGCATGGAGGCTCTATTACCCTGTTGTACTGCCTCTAGCTTGGATGCAAGATGTGATATGGGTGGGCATGGAGGCTTTAGTAAACTGTTGGGCTGCCTCTCGCTTGGATGCAAGATATGATATGGGCAGGGAAGGAAGCTCTAGTACCCTGTTGTACCACCTCTATCTTGGATGCAGGATTTGATATGGGGGGCATGGAGGCTCTAGTAACCTGTTGGGTCACCTCTAGCTGGGATACAAGATGTGATACGGGTGGGCATGGAGGCTCTAGTACCCTGTTGTACCGCCTCTAGCTTGGATACAAAATGTAATATGGGGGCGGGCATGGAGGCATACAGGTTCCATATGGTATCCTGTGGCATATCACTCCACATTTGCTGTAACGGAGCCTCTAGACTTTGAAAATTCATAGGCTGTCAAAGTTGGCATCCCAGATGGTCTAATACATGTTCTATTGGCAATAAGTCTGGTGACCGGCTGGCCACAGTAGTGTGACAATGTTGTGGAGACATTCCTGTGACCCCCTTGTGTGTGCAGCCGAGCATTATCCTGCTGCCTCTTGGAAGCCATGAGAGGAACACATGTAGCTGCAGGACGTCCTGAACATATCGCTGAGCTGTCCTTGTCCCTCATGTCACTACTCAGGTGGACCACTTTTAGGGTCTCTGGTGGCAAGACTGTTCTTTTAATCACGCCACAACGCTAATCATTTACATATCTGCCTGAGGTGTAGCTACATGCAGAGTTTTGCAGAAAACGAAAACTCCTTCTAGGGGCTTGATTTCTTTCTTCTACACAGAGTGTATGTCATCTGAGCTCACAGTACATTTAATCTATATTGCACATTTTGCTGGGATCAAACTACTGGCTACCTTTTGGCTGGTTTCTGAACACTTTTTAATTCATACCTTATGGCTCACTTGCCTTAAGACATCAGTGAGGTTTGACTCGCATTCCTGCAGCTTCCATTAGTTAGTATATCACTAAATAACATTTTATTCAATAAAGTGACTAAAAGTAACATTGAGGCCACCTTCACACTCAGCAAAATCGCTGTGGGCATTCCCCAATAGAATTCCTGCAGCAATTCCACTGAAAATCTGTGGTGGCCAAATCCACCCCATTTTGGTTACATTTTAAATTGCGGATCAATTGTAGATTTTAACCCTTGCATTTCAAGGGTTGACTTCAGCAGCATATATAGACATGCTGTGGATTTATAATTGGTAGAGATTTCTGCTGTAGCCAGGAAAATATGAAGATAAGCCCCTCCTTCTTTCCTTAAAGGGGTTTTTTCCCATCTCACAAATTAATGGCATAGGATATACCATCACTTTATGATCTATAGGGGTCCGACCTCTGGGACCTGTACCGATCCTGAATCAGCACTGCAGCCGCTCCCCAGTCTTTCTCAGCAAAGTGGCATCCCCGCCGTGATCCCAGCCGCATTCCCCCTTGCAATGAAAAGCCAGATCAAACTGGTCAGTTTTGCAATAATTTAATTACGTACTAGGGTAAAGGGGTTGTCTGCTTATTGGATGAGTTTTACCTTTAGCTGCAAATATGTTAAAATAACAAAAGCAGGGTACTTATCTGTCCCCTCTGGCAATCCAGCTCTGCAGCCCCGTGGTCTTCCTGCTCTTTCTTAGGAATGGCTACTACCTAACCACTGCAGCCAATCAGAAGCCAAAGTGGTCAGGCATCATTGTCCTGGCATCATGGCTCTTAGCATCTGAGTCGTGATGCCAAGAGAACGGCAAATGACTGCTGCAGCATCTGATTGGCTGCAATGGTTAGGCAGTAGCCCTCTCTAAATAAAGGCCCCAATGACCATGGGGCTGCATCCCTGGATCTCCAGAGAAAGGACTGGTAAGTATCTTGCTTTTGTTACTCTAACCTATTTCCAGCAATAGTTAAAAAGTTGTCCAACAATTGGACAACCCCTTTAAAATCAGGCATTTTGATTGGACTTTAATAAACATACTATAAAAGTTGCAAAGCAGATAGATGTAGTAATAAAAGACAAAATGTGTATTCTGTAGAATATCATCCTATTCTTTACATGCACTACATTCTGTATGGGAGTTATAACCTGGGAAAGGAAATGCTTAGTGAGAAGGAGCTACTATAGGTATTTCTCTGGCTTTGAAGATGTACTGTAGTAGTGGAATGGAAATAAAGGGTAAATGTTGGAAGCCATAGCGCTGAGTGCAGAGAACAATACATTGCACCTTTATCACTAGCAGCCATCTGTGTTCCCTCAGTCCAGTGCAAGGATTTGGCAAGGAGGCGCTGCTTCCTCCTACGCTGTGTGATTTTACCCTACACTTCGTGTTTTCAGTTCAGATTCTTCTATTTTTATTAGGGAAGACCCAAGTCATATAAACTTTGTGAAAATTATTTCTGGCAGGACTTAAGACCAGACGAGCAGCGCTATGACTTGTGACTCGATAACCTTGTGTCGTGCCATTGGCGAGATAGTCAATTCATAACACTGAGCATTATCAGTCCGGTGACATTTCAGTGCAATTTTAGCCAAACCATGCAGAACGGTTTCTAGACATTTTGGATTCTGCTCAGTAAGCCAGGCCTTTTTCTTATGTCTTCTGAAAACCTGAATGGTTACTATTCAACTTGTGATGGGGAGAGAATACAGAAGTGCGAGACAGGGCTATAAATTCTTATGTGGGTCTAAACAGCCATAAATTATTTCCTGTAATTTAGCACTGGTTGACGCCAATTTCTAACCACCCGCTGTGGTGAAAAATCTGTGTTTTCTTCTGTTTTGCTACTGAGCCAGCAATTTAGTAAATGAGGTAAACAAAAACTGCTTAATACACAAAATACGGCCGAATCGCGTCTGGATTTACTTTTTGTCTGGGAATATTATGACCTTGCTGGGGTTTAGTCTGTTAAATAATACTAAGGTAAAATAAATGGGCCATGCTTAAAGTAAATAACCTTTACGGTTTTATACATGCAGGGACCACATGGAGACAGTGTTTTTATGAGTTTATCTGCAGATCTTATATGGGAACTATTTTCTCGCACTTTACAAGTTTCACAATATAGGTTCAATGTAAACATGATCTCGCCTCCCAACTTGAATTTTAGCTGCCACAAATGAGCTACTTTTTTACTACATGGGTAGCAGAAGTAAGAAAAGTCTAATGTCCTGACATAATTCCAAGTGTAAAAGTAAATGAAAGGGGTTTCACATTTTATAACCATCTGCCATCACATTATGATTGATGGGCGTCCTACCTCTGGAAGCCTGAGGAGGGGACGCAGTATTGATTTAGCATTGCATCTGTCGCCGGCCCCATTCATGGCCCCATTCAAGGGAACAAGTCCGGCTGCACAGCCTAGTAGCCACTATACAGGGAACTGGAGAAACCTATTCACTTGGATGGGCCATGAATGGGGTCAATGGCAGTTCTCTGCGCAGAAAGAAGTAAAAGGGACATAGCGCTAAACAAGCTCTGCGTCATCTTCACCTTCGGGATCTGTAGGGGTCACTGATATGGAACCAGCGTTGATCAGAGCAAAGTGTGATTGTTCTCAGTAAGAGAAACCAAGTAATCTTGTAGATATGATACCTTTTTTGTTAGCCATTAAAAGCTATCATATCTACAAGATTACTTGGTTTCTCTCACTGAGAACAATGACACTTCATTAAGTAATGGCATATATGATTAATATGCCATCACTTTTTTGAATGGGAAAACGCATTTAAAGAGATTTAAAGCCAACTCACCTTTTAAAAACACATTAACATGTCATAGTGACATGTCAGAAGTTTTGATTGGTGGGGGTCCGGGTGCTGAGATCCCCACTGATCTCTAAAAGGAATGGACAGAAGCTCTTATCTGAGCACTGTGCCTGTTCGGCTGTTTACATCACTATAGAGACCATATACTGCTCGCAATGGCAGCCAAATGGGCACAGCGCTCAGCTGAGTGCTTGCGCCCATTTGTTTTAACGATCGGCAGGGGAGTCAGCACCTGGACTCCCACCAATCAAAACTTCTGACATGTTACTAGTTATACTTTAACAATTTCCAATCCAATTTTGGATTCAGGGTTTCCTAAAAGTCTTTCTCTTTTTGCTATTATACAACAGTGCCATCTGCTGGCTAAAGCCAGTGTGTGTGCGCCAGAGAGGCTCTGAGTGGCTGGCAGTAGACAGTAAGAATACCCTGTCGGACGTCTTCTGACATTGGAGCTGTACAAGCTTCAATCAGAATGTAGAAAGACATCAGACAGTGGATTGGAAAGGGTTAAAGAACAAATCTTCTAGCACTCCTTCCTGCTACTAGTGGCTAATTGTAAAATTCAGCACCTAGTGATATTCTTCTGACACTGTAAAAAGGGATTATTTGGTCGCTATACAGTGCTGTTATTTAAGCTCTATGTAGCAATGTTATCTGTTCAATGCAAGCCCAGTTGGGTTGTCCAATTAAGATGACCTCTGTTCTTGTCATTTTTGGGCATATGAACATAATAGAGTGGGATCATTATCCAGGGTGGGGAGTTTCTACAAGAGTGACTCATGCTCAAGAGGAGCATGTAGACCTTTAGAAGTGGTAATCTATTGTTCACTGATGGTCTGCAAAGCCAACCGTACAGCCAGATGTTTTGGATCACTTTTGCTGGCAGCAAGGATGATTCTTTTACAACCAGAGCATTAGGAAATTTCATTAAAGCTAATATATTAGTCTTCATGCCTCCAAACTGGACCTACATTGTAAAGGTATATCACAGCTGTAGTCACAAATAACATGTATAATAAATACAATTAGATAGGTTCAAATGGCTAAAGAAAGCGCCATAGTGTGAATACTGGCTTAACCTTTCTACATTTTTGTCTGGCTGCTTCTGCCAGTAGGGGTTTTCATTCATTTGTACTTTTAGATGGCTGTTACTTACCTAAAAATTAGCTGTATACATGTAGAGCCCTCCAGTGGTTGGAATGGCCAATGGGATTTTGACAGGCTAAAGAGGATTTCTGAGTATTTATTACTGATGACTGATCCTCAGGATAGGTCATCAATAGTTGATCAGCTGTGGCTTACCACTCGGGATCCCCTCTGATCAGTTGATTCTTGGGCCTGTTGTCAGTGCCGCTGAGCCAGACGTACGTATTGGGATTGGAGCTGGAAGTGTAATGGGTGCAATACATTTCATTAGACATCGTCTCTTCATTGGAGTTGGAAGTGTAATACAAAACATTACTTCCATTGATTTCAATATGAGTAAAGCTTTCTATTACACTCCCCGCTCCGACCCCAATGCATGCGCCCAGCTCAGCTGCAGTCTGAAGGATCAGATGATTGGTGGGCATCGCGAGTGGTGGACCCTCGCCAATCAACTGTTGAAGTTCGTTCATCATCAGTAGTAAATGCTGGAAACCCCTTTAAGTGTGAGGAATCGCAAAACGTTTTTGTGCTAGACAAGTAAGTTAACTCATTAGATGCATTGTCTGGAATTTTAGGAAAATTGCCAAAGAGTAGGAAATGGTAGAAATAAATGACCATTATTTAATAGTTAAATGTCACTGCTACGGTCACCGATGCTGCAGTGAGGATGTCACCTACATCATTGATGCAACCACTATAGCCAATCACTGGTCTCAGCTGCCATGGGCCGTGCATGCAAGCATCACCGCTGAGGCCAGTGATGGGCTGCTGTGGTCACATGACTGTTGTACTTGACGTCATCACCCCAGGACAGGCGGAGACCACTGTAGTGGTGGAGCTGGACCAGCATGGAATTTAACCAATAGGTAATGGTTATTTTTTTTATTTTATATATCATCTACTCATAGCCAACTGTCTTAAAATACTAGACAATGTCGGAAAAAGTAAATCAGATACAATCTATCGATTACTGTGGGAAACCATAAAGCTGTGTTTTTAGAAAAAATTCACGTTTGGACATTTTGACTGTCCACAACTTCAGGCAGGCACATATGGTCATCCTTCATATTGTGGACAGTAAAATGTTCTGTGACTGTTCTTCAAGCCGTCTGCACATGTAGAGTATCTCTCAGCATTGTCCATTCTGTGACTCCGCCTCTTTCATAAAATTGTCGGTAATTATTGCAGAAATATTCTATTATTTATTTCGTTTGTTCAGTAAAAGATGTCTGTTAAAAATATCAGCTAGGCCACGCGCCAAATAATGGTCATCGACAGGATTCACTTTCAGCAGATTTGTTCCAGTTATAGAGAGATTTGGTTACCATACCAAAAGCCAGGGAATATAATCTTGCAAGGTACTCCCCAGCTATGTATATTTTACATACGTTACATTGTACTTTTCTACTGATTCTTGGTGTTGGATTTCCATCAAATAGTTTTAAGATGTTTCTTCTTCTATGTCAGTTTTCGCTTAGCTAAATCCCCAACTTTAGTTTTTTTTTAACTATTAGTCCTTTTTTTAAAGATTGTCAGCTTTACTTTTTATTTATCATTAAAAATCTCAGAATTGGTACCAGAATTGTAATAATCAGTAAAGTCAGGCGATGCTCTGATTGTGCTTACCTGGCAGATACAATATTAGATAGTCTGCAGTCCATTAACAGCTACAGTCTATATAAGCTGCGAGCGGCAGTCAGCTGACAGCTCTTCTTGTTCTCATCCCTGCTCATCAATTAGAAGATGGGTCTTAAGCTGCATTTATACACACAGATAATCGATTAAAATGCGTCAGAAACTAACAGTTTTGAGCGATCATTTTGCATAGGTACTAATGGGCTAAATCAGCCCGTTAGTACTTTATTGCATGTATTTAGAGAACAGCGTGTGGTCTGTTCTCTAAATACATCATTATTTTTCTCCAGCGGGAGAACACAGCATGCGGTTTGTCTTATCTTATCGTCCTGAGTGACGAGGATTTCATGCGGACCTGAAGTCAGCGATGGATGAAAAGTACATTGTAAGTGCACATTTACACGCAACGATTATCGCTCAAAAGATGGCTTTTGAGCGAATTTTGAGTGATCATCGTTGTGTGTAAAAGGGCCTTTATTGTCAGAGGATCTGATTGTGATAACTTTATATCAGGGAATTTCTGTTTATGCAATTTGATAATACAGTCTTTAAAATGTATTCCACTGTGAAGCCGCACCTCAAGTTCCCACGTAGATAGAAAAACCGTGTGCAAGGAGCCTGTACAGCAGCTGACATAGTCCATATGGTTCTGGAGAATCGACCCACAGGCACTCTATAAGCCAAGATATGGCAGCTCACAATACAGATCTGCAATACACCACCAATGTCTGTTCACATCATCCGCCCAGCTTACAAACAGTTTTTTCCGATATATATAACCGGTAAATCCGTTTACGCGCCAAAGAATTTTTAACAAGCTCGAATCATGATCGCATCTGGTGTTTTTAAAGCCATTCACACCGGGCGTTGAACCGATCACAAGCAACAGCCCGGAAGAAATGCTCGGAATGGCAATAAAAATGCCTAATTAGGGTCAGCTGTCTTCTTTTCCCTGCCCTGGGTAACTGCCTTCCCCTCCCTTTTTTCAGCTGACATACAAGTCTATGGCAGCTTTTTGCGTAACGCGGCCAAAGATAGGGCAAGACCTATCTTTTCACGGCTCATATGAAAGATACATCCAAGAAAGATAGAGCAGGTCCTACCTATTCACAGACTAATATTTTGCTTGGAAAAAACATGTTTGCCTGAACAAAACCATTGAAATCAAAGGCATTGCTTGGTCGCGTTATACTTGTGACTCCGCAAATACGTTTATGGAAAATTAGCCTTAGGCTTTATTCACGCGAGCGTTTGTACGCAGCTGCGTTTTCACAGCTGGCCGAAAAACACGACCATATAAGGCATTGGATTTCAATGCATTCGTCGGCCGATTCCGGCAGGTGCTTTTACGCGGGGCCGGAAAAGCTAGTTCTTGACCGATATATGCTAGCAGCTTCATAGGCTGATATTTTTTCGCTAATACATCACACCCTCTGTAAATGGACGAGAAAACTCTAATTAAGCTCAGAACTCGATCACAAAAAATTGTCCATTTCTGCAAATTAACGGCGCGTATGAGTCAACGTAAAACTGCATTGGCTCGTGTGAAGGTACCCTTAGTGTCAGCTACACAGCAGATTTCCATCCCATGTCATGAAATAAACTGGTGCACCAATTTGCTATGACTTGCTATCTATCAGTATCAGGCTAAGTTTTAAAGGCCAAGATTTTTCAGACTCCTCACTGGCCCTCGTTTACAAGTTGTAGAATATAAGTGAAAGTCATGTTTAAAAAGACTGGTGGACCCTGTTTATGCACCATTTTTCATATATTATACTGATATTGTGCAGTAGTTTCTGGAGTATACTGTATATATACTGTATGTATCGGATGCTCAGTGCTGCAGGATATGGTGAGAGCACTACAGTGCCATCTAGTGGCATCATGTGAATTGCAGTCATTTAACCAGTATCGATGTAAGATAAATTGATTTACTGTAACTTTCTCTAATGTGTTCTATTTTATCTTACTGTACGTTAAAGCTGTTCATTATCATTTACCGAGGGAGAACTTTGCATTTCAGAGCTTTCTTCACTGTCATTATGCATAGAATTTCTTTCTTTTTAAATTTATGTCGCAGCTCGCAAAACGGTGTTATTGTATAATTCCACCCAGTATGTAAAATATATGAGTTGTGGTCATAAAGGACAGTACAGCATGTACTTTTGCATTTGTAAAATAATCTAAACTCTCAATTAGTCACAGCATAAGCATGTGCAGGAGAGAGTTTTACTGTTTCTGCATGATTTATTATCAGTACTACCTTCCAGTTCTTCCCTGTAATTCCTCACCTAATCATTTACATTTGTCATGTTTTCTACCCCAAATTTCCCTTGGGAATAAAAATGAGAAGGATCGCAGCGAGGGAAAAAAAATAGACATTCAATAATAATCTATTTCGTTTAAGACATACTTGTGCTTTAAACATGAACATGGAGGGATTGAATAGGACTGTATACTCTAGTCCTATACAGTATGCAGCAGACAACATCTAAAACAGTGACAAGAAGTATCAGGGCAGTGCGATTAAACAAAAAGTGCGAAGGAGAATCTGATATAAAAGGTTCCAATGATTTGAGGTAGATTTTGTAATACTGCCATCCCTTTCACAGCAATTAACCTATTTTCCACCTATAAGCCAAAAAATCAATATGTAATAAAATGTAATATTTGCACAAAGCCTGTGTTTTCCTGCTGTCAGCTCTTTTGGTCATTTCGGATCAGAAAGCAAGCATTATACTGGTATTTGCAGTATAATACTATAAAGGTCACATTATTTCTCATCGCACTATATCTATCTAAGCCGACAGGCTAATTTATTAGAGCTATCTATCTAGTAGCCGGTAGGATCTTCTTTCTTCCAGAGCCACAGCAGTTCATTGTGGTATAGCAATACTGGCCCATGTGGCAGGAAGCCTCTTGCAATTGCCACAGATTATATGGGGGTACTGACGTGCCCTGAACAGCTGCCAAGAAGGACTTATCCATTTATGTTGCTTGCGCCAAATTCTTACCCTTCCATCAGCATGGTGCAAGAGAAATCTCGATTCATCTGGCCAAGTCATGTTTTTCCACTGCTCTTTAATCCAATTTTGTGCTCTTCTGCGCACTGGATTCTCACCTTTCTCTTTTTCCTAGCCAACAGTGGCACTTGAACTGGTTGCCTATTGTTATAGCCCACCTCTGCTTAGGCACGACGAGTTGTGTCTTCAGACATATTAGTTGAAGTACTAGTATTATACTCATCTTCAGTCAGCTTGATTCTGCAGCGCCTGTTCATCAGAACAATTCTTGACATCCTCATTTGATCCCTTTCGTTACCAAGTTGTTTATGTTCACAGAATCCCCTTTTGCTGGATGTTTTTTTCTCAACATTCTCAGTATACGCTCTACACTGTTGCATGAGAAAACCCCGTAAGGTTGGCAGTTTTTGAAATACCGACCTCAACTAGTCTAGCAACGATGACCATGCCTCACTTGACGTCGCTCAGATTGCTCAATTTTCCCATTGTAATGTGGATTCACACCAAAAACGTGTAACTTGATTTTGTGGGTCACATGTCTAATTTCCATACAGCAAAGCTTCAATCATGAGAAGCCAGGTGACTAAAAGTGGTCATGGAATGTACTGTATGGCTTTTTTCTTATTGTACTCATGTTATATATATATATATATATATATATATATATATATATATATATATATATATATATATTACTCCTTACTCCTATTAGTTTAATATAATGCCTGTAAAAGTGCAGAGCAAGACTGTCATTACAGTGAGATAGTCCTATATATGCCCCAGTGTGTGTTGGAGATAGGAAAACTAGATTGTGACAGGGACTATACCAGCTCTTACAATGTGCTGCAGAATATGCTGCTGCTATATAAATGATACATTGTATAAATAACATAACAAATAAGCAATCATTTGTAAGAATGTGTTGATCAATAGAGAAGAATACAAAAAGCATTTCCCACCACACAAAGAGTCTTTGATACTAAGTAACAAAGACAAGTAGAATCACTAAAACCCCAGGAATAGATAGATATCCACATGCCTCGCAGATATTAAAGCACAGCCATGTTTATATACTAAACCATCGCGGTCATAAACTGAGATCTACATCAGTGTCTTTGTGATTGTGGCTAAGAAGAGAAATAAGGAAGCAGCCTGCACTCATATAGCGCGAAGGAGACTTATTCTTGTCTGACTATTTAATTTCTTAACATAACATGTATGGAGCAGAGAAGGCGCATGAGAGGGATCTGGTTCTTACATAAACAGTTTATTTCGTTGTGAAAATGAAGTATTAATCACTTTTCTCAAAGAGCATTAATACGTAAATATTTAACTCATATTGTGACTTTTACCAGGTCAGAAAAATAGATGTGTTTTCTATAGGATTATTAGACGCAGCATGTAATAGTCGTATCTGGGGGGGGGGGGGGGGGGGGGAGGGGGGGAGAGCATCCTGCTTGTTAAGGCACTTTTATTGTTTTCTAATCTTTGTTTCTTCTAATGACATATCTCTAGTCTGGGTACGTGTCCTCATTTATGATATTTGTGGGCTGAGCTGTCCGTATATAATATACGGCACAGAGGTAGCAGAGTCAAATTCAACATTTTAGAAATCCTTGAGGGGCCCCGCATGTTGCAGAGTGTTAAGGCAGCAGAAATGCAGTTCTAAGCTCCTGCTCACGACCTGAAGGTTGCAGGTTCAATCCTTGGTTCAGGTAGCCGACTCAAGGTTGACTGAGCCTTCCATCCATCTGAGGTAGGAAGAAGTACCCAACTTGCTGGGGGGTAAAAGATAACTAGGGAAGGCAATGGCAAACCACCCCTCAAAAGCAGTCTACCAAGAAGACGTCATCCTAGGAGTTAGTCATGACTTGGTGCTGGTGTTTACATAATAGAGAAATCCATTGTGCAGAGCCTGTATGTCAGCAACCACAGCGGCATAGTGCAGAACTGTAGGTATTCTGGGTGCTGCTATATGACGCTTCCATATGGCACATGTCACAATTTTTATGCTTTTGTATAAAATCTGAGGATATAGAGACATAATAGATGGCTATGGGTGCAATATTGCAACCCTAAAAAGTTAGGCGTTGTGCAGAGCCATATTGCAACCCCCCCAAAATTAGATGTTGTTCCATGTGCATGAGCCTCTTTTGTCTATCTGCTACTATAAGGTTACCTGTAGTCCTATGTAAAACCACTGATATGATATGATATACCCATAGTGATATGATGGGATGTACTGTATCAGGTATTTGTTACATCTGACCCAGGTACAACAATAATAATGTCCTGAAAGGACTGGTATATGCAGTCTAATACATATGTGGATAACACTAGAAGTATATAACAAAACACAAAATGGAGATAAAAGGGAACAGACCCTGACCTCACAGATATGGAAAGATCCGAACCTATATGTGGGGCAATAAGCCTGATGAGGGCGACCCCATATCAGGAATCTGGGCCAACCCTGGCTCTCCCTAAATGGCAACAGTTAGATGTTAAGCAAATATAGAAACCATAGTATACAGTCAAGTCAGACAAGAGTCAATCAGACAGGGAGTCACAGACCAGAGCAGATCTTCAATAGTGTGATCAGATAGGGAGTCAGACGAGACCAAGTGAATAACAAGCACCATCTATGGGGAGGAGTAGAATAAATGTACACAAAATAATGCTGATTGGTTGGTGGGTTGTCCTACCTCTCAGCCAATCAGTCTGCCCATACACAGGAGACTGTTAATGCCCATCGCCAATATAACAGCATGAGGATTCTGTGGACTAGGGCTGACATAATGATGTTACCCCATTCCCTATACTCAGTTGTGGCTGCCATACCAAGACAGCACAATTTTGATGCTGAGATTTCTCCCTGCTCTGCTAACACTCCCATAATCCATCAGCACAGCATCACATGACCAGGAAGAGTCAGTATCATCTCTGCTTGAAGGGAGGGTACTGCCATTACCTTCTACAATCTATATTAACCTGAACTACAGACTATAATTCTACAGTCAAGAGGCATCTCCTTCATTATAACTGTGTGACAGGAGCCTCTAATAAGTTTCTGAGTTCCCCTCTAAAGAGCTTGTGTGGTAGGGTCCATCTTACAGTACCAACCGAAAAACTGACTCATTTGAAAAAACATAAACCCAAGTAATTCTGAACTGGTCAGAATGAGATCACATGACCCACCTGAGGACGACTCAAAAAACTTCACATAAAAAGAAATAACTATACAAGGTAATGATACTTGACTCATGCATACTGGAGGACTGAAATAAATGTTGAAAAATATTTTAATGTATTCCTTTTGGTTGCCATGACTACATCATGACTCTAATTAGTTTTTTTTTATAAACCCTGAATGTTCATATGATTAATATAGAATATTTTATTAGTATATATATATATAGGGCATTCTACATGTACACACATCTAATGCAGTAGTCATGGCAAACAGAATGAAAAAAATCCCATTGTTTTAATTGCTGGCTGCATCCAGAGATCTGGAAAATGAGGCAAGACTGAAAGAAGTGTACTTTAATAAGCAACTGATTTTTATTTCATGACCGAATAGCTTTACTTATTAAAAACACAAGTTTCAACCCCCCTTTCAATCCCACTGAAGAACAACTTGTGAAATAGCAGGTTTCAATAGCTGATGCTGTCCTATAGATTGTTGCCTAGTGGTGAGTTCTCCCCAGCGCTCTGTGCAGTCCTCTACAATGCTCATCCATAAATATACTTTTAGGAATCATTAAAGAAGTGGTTGCTTAGCAGTGCAGCGTGCCAGAAAGCTTCACACAAGCCAATCTTTTAATAGTGTGAATCCTTTTCGGTAGTCTCGCAATGTTCAATCACTTTGCATTGCTGAATAGAGAGGCAGCAATCTGCATAGTTGATCACAATGAGGGCTTGACACTGGAAGAGAAGGGCGAGGAATGAAATAAAAGAAGGCTCCAAATTCTCTCTTGTGGCTACTATAGACGTTGATTAATTAGGACAGTTAGCATGTCTGTTTTCTGATGGAGAAGGGTTAATTATTAACTAAATATTCTTTTCTGCAAGGGGCACAAAGCGCTTGTGAAATGTGTTATACTGCAGAGCTGTGCCATTGTTATGCCCAAGCGGCATACAGTAGCCGGAGTACACTACCAGTGGATCATGGCATCAGTCAGCCTGTTCTCTATAGATCGTTAGATAGATCGTCTAGGAAGATGCCCAGACAATTAACTCATTTTTGAAGCCCCAGTGATTGGGACTGCATTAAAACTAGATCTAGTTCATCATCATCAATTGATGGTCTTTTCTAATTTTAAGGGAAACCAGCAGCAAGTGTTCAGTTACTCTGCAGCACTAGTGCCGGGGATATAGAGCATTGCAGATTTTTAATTGAAACTAATGGTCCGCTTATGTCATCCAAGTTCACTCTAGTTGTTAGAAACGCTCTTTGCAACCACTTTCTACTCTGTTTGATAGATGAGGGTCATAAATGCTGTAACAGACTATTTAAATTGGGTTTTCTAAACTAGACAACACCTTTCGGCTATAGGAGGGCATAGTGTTGCAAATTTAAGCCACCAAAGACTTCTTCTGACCTACATGGGTCCAACTGTTGTGACGTCATCAGTCCTAAGAATAGGGGTGCCCGGTCTTATAAGTCCTTGCTCATAGGCTCTATATGTAGTGTAAGAAATAAATTGTCTAGTCTGGCTCTTGGATCCTAAATACACCCATATCCTATGATATCCCATACATTTCAGGGTTCTATGGATAAAAGGCCAAATATGTTTTATCTCATGAACTTTTCCCTTTTCATGTTTATATTCACAAGAATGAATAACGGATTAGCGGAACACATTTCTTTGTGCATGATGACAAGACATGTGATATGTCGTGAGTATTTAACATCTGCAATAAAAAAAATAAGTGATCGTTGAATACTTGGCTTTGTCAGCCACACCCGCTGCGTGAAATAAACCCCAGCAGAGAGTTTGACTGGCACTGAACAATCTCTGCATGTTACCATTATAGTCCTGACAAGACACATGCGGTAAGTTCATGGATGATTATATGAAATGCACTCTTCGTTTGCTAGAAGAGAAAACACTCTGTTGTAGAAACAATTACTCTAAAATTAGCAGGAGCAAATAGCCTGCGGATGAGTATTCATTGTGCGAAACACAAGATGTGCCAGCTTATGTCCGCTTTTTTGCTTTTGCTAAACTAGTTGGACAATATTTTAAGATACAGTTAATCACTGTTTCTTTATCAGATTGTTAATTTTTCTTTTGTGTGATACATTCATTATTAGCTAGCTATTACACAGTGTGATTAGATCTGTGGTTCAGAGCGCATTTAGGGCTTATTCTGATGAGCGCGTTCAATTTTGGTCTGCAAAATAATGGACTGGTTGCATATTTGTATGGCATCCGTATGCGTTGTGTATCCATTTTTTATATTCATGTGTCATCCGTTTCTTTTTTCTCATGTACAAAAATAAAAATGGAAGCTGGCCCAATTTTTTTTATCTAGAATTGCTTAGTAATGACCATACAAAGTCGTTTTTTGCAAATATGGGCAGCAAATAGACATGAAAATGACCCATATGAATAAGCCCTTAGGCTTAGTGCATAATATGCCCTCTGCCACTTTATTGCCCTGTTTTATGGACCATGAATAGTATAAGATTAGGGTTGCTATCTTTATCACAAAAAAATGTCACCCAAGGTAAAGGGTGTGTAGTTTGAGGCCATGGCTTATCACAACATATGGCTTTACCTTCGTTATTTTAGTGGCTGCAACTAGTAATTGTGCCCCCCTCAGTGTCTCCAATAGTAATAGTGCTGTCAGCAGTGGCCTCAATTGTAACAGTGCCCACAGTAGTAATAGTGCCCCCAAAGGTGGCCCCAATAGTAAGCATCCTTAGTAGTGGCCCTGATAGTAATAATGCCCCCAATAGTAATAGTGCCCCTAGTAGTAGCCTCAGTAGTAATAGTGTCCACAATAGTAACATTGCCCCTGTAATATTCCCAAAATAATAGTGTCCCCAGATGTGGCCCGAATAGTAACAGTGGCCTCTTTAGTAATAGTGCCCTCACTAGTTATTATGCCCTACCCACCCTGAACCTGTGGCCAGGCAGTAACCAGTATGTCACTCACTCTGTCTGGCTCCCGTCCGGCTGCCATTGTTGTTATAAGAGGGTGTGACCCCTGATCTCTCCTCCTGGCATCCGCACTGCATACAGGACGTAGACGCCGGGGAGGAAAGGTCAAGGGTCACAACCTCTGATTACAACAGTGGCAGCCGAACGGGAGCTAGACAGAGTGAGTGACATGCTGGATGGTGTCAGGTTGCTTTCTGGTCGCAGGGGCTTTCAGCTGAGATATATTTTTTACCAGCCATTAATATGGCTGTTAAAAAATAAATACCGGCACCGGCCTTTGCACTTAGTTAGTGGCCGAACCGGTGAGTTACCGGCTGGGTGTCAACCCTCGGTTTAACAGAACATTATAGTCAAATGTCCATTTTGGCCACTTTCACACATTCTAATCAGTATTTTGCATCAGTATTTCTAAGAAGGCGTTGGTCCAAAACATAGAAGTGCGATTGTTTCCATTCGACTTTCTCTGTATGTTCCACTCCTGATTTGGCTTCCAAATACTGAAAAACAACCACCATAATTCTGTCATGTAGAAGTAGCCTTGGGGTTGTGACTATTGTGTGAGTTACTGCCTTCATATGAAACAGGATGTTTTACTTGAGCTCCTGGAATAAAGAGTTGTACATCGGTAGTTGTCACTTAACCTCTGAAGCTGCATTGCCGCATATCTAGATTAATGCTCCTATTACATAATATGTACTCATATAGGCCTTTGTTAGGGAAAGTGTACTTTGATATATCCTTATTACACAACGTTTGGGATTCATTACCCGTTTCATATGGGGTTGACAGTCCTTTTCAATTTCAAGCTGAAGACCACATATGGACCAGGATTTTAGCACTCATCAGCTCTCCAATTAACCGTACCTTCTTATGAAAGTGTTTTTATATCATTTATTTATGTGCAGTAAGTCTACTAATTATTGTTTAGTTAAACATACGTGTTTTAGAAATGCACATAAACATCCATATACTTTGGCAGATTTACAGGGAAAAATTAACACCAGACCCTATACTACATACTATATACAGCTGGTAATAACTAACATTCCCAGTAACACCACAGACTACCTACAAACATAAGGACTCCTGTAGACGCGGCGAGGTACCCAGACTTCCGACTTACAAGGAAATCACGAGAAGTAAAAGGTTGTTCCAGACACTACAGGTAAATTAAAATGAACTAAGCTTCGAATCCACTCAGTTTGTAAAGTATATTCTGCAAAAATTTGATCCGGGCTTCAGATTTCAGGGCTTCTGGCAACGGGAACCTTGCTGGTTGTGTAAATCCATTCTGTGATTTGTATGAGTAGAGGACCCGGCATATATGTGCGAGAAGTGTTGTATGTAAGCTTGTTACCATGCTCCCCGATACCAAATATTGCAAACTGTGAGCACACCCCATGTTTAATTCAGCTAAATCTATTCATAGGGGACCTTATCTCAGACTTGCATTTTATACCAAAGTGCCCTGGTGTGCCATGCCAAATCTATTAAAGGGGTTGTCTCGCGAAAGCAAGTGGGGTTAAGCACTTCTGTATGGCCATATTAATGCACTTTGTAATATACATCGTGCATTAAATATGAGCCATACAGAAGTTATTCACTTACCTGCTCCGTTGCTGGCGTCCCCGTCGCCATGGTGCCGTCTAATTTCAGCGTCTAATCGCCCGATTAGACGCGCTTGCGCAGATGGGTCTTTTCCCTTCGGCTCGGCAGCAGCGGCGTTCTGGCTCCGCCCCCTTGTACGCGTCATCGCGTAGCTCCGCCCCAGAACGCCGCTGCTGCCGAACCGAGTCGAAGGCAGAAGACCCTTCTGCGCAAGCACGTCTAATCGGGCGATTAGACGCTGAAGTTAGACGGAGCCATGGAGACGGGGACGCCAGCGCAGGGAAGGTAAGTGAAAAACTTCTGTATGGCTCATATTTAATGCACGATGTATATTACAAAGTGCATTAATATGGTTATACAGAAGTGCTTAACCCCACTTGCTTTCGCGAGACAACCCCTTTAAGTGGTTCACACCTCTTAATGAATCTGATGCATCTCTGTCGAGCTGTCTGTGTATCAAAAAGTAAAGTCTACACATGCTATGAGCTGTCATAGATTTGCACTATATCGTATGCCAGATTTTTTTTTTTTTTTTTTAGAAAAGTCGCAAGGGTGATGGAGAAAGGGTAAAAAGTTGAAAAGTACACAAAAATATGCAACATTTTTGCCCTTAGTCATTCTTAAATTCCCCCATAGTGTCTAGAGAAGCCCTTCAAAGGGAATTTATGGCAAATGTACCCTAGGGCTGAACAAACTCCAGGAAGCATATAGCCAATAGGCAAGATTTACTATTGAAAATGCGCCAGTTTTCTGGCACAAATTGTATCTGGGAAGGTAAGTGGTTTTGCAGAAAGGGGCTTGGTCTGTTTGCAAAATTGTGAGCCTAAAATTTCACTTAAATTTTACTGTAAAAACTAAGTCAACTAATAGGCGGTCTAAAGTTATATAAAGGTGCCTAAGGATGAGCCAGATTTATCATGTAACCTGAGTCATTGTGACACAGATGTAGCAGTATTAATGCATCTCACATTAGCGTGCTACTGAGATAATGAAGTGCGACTTAATGCTGCTATGCTATTTGCCATCATTCAAACTGAGTGGTTGTGGCCACACTAAGCAAATAGTGTAGTAGTGCTTGGTGGTCTACACCAGAAACATAGCTCACTGTCAGAGACGTAACTTGAAGCTCTGGGCCTCCATGCAAAATTTATAAAAGGGCCCCCAACTATAATGCTTTATTCATAGTACTCGGCTCCCTATATGCAGAAAAGGGGCTTTATGGGCCTCCAAGGCTCCTGGGCCTGGGTGCAACCGCATCCCCTGCATCCCCTATAGTAACGTCCGTGCTCACCATCCTTCCAGGATGACACTACTACACCTGGAAATCTTCTTTAGACTATGTTTTAGTCCAAGTTTGTAATGTCTAACATACATATTTAAAGGGATGTTTCCAACTTGGTTAAACACAATAGATAACAGAAACAGCTGAGCTTGGGTTAGCTATGCTGTTTCTGTAATTCCCATAGAAGTCGATGGAAGTTATGTAAACAAAACAGCACAGCGAGATACACTGTTTCCGAAGCTCCAGAGTTATAGAAATAGTGCGGCTCACTGTGCTGTGCTATTTGCATAACTCCTATTGACTTCTATGGGACTTATGGAAATAGCATAGCTCAGGTGCCTAGCTACTTCTGACCTCCCTCATTCAGGGGGCAGTAGGGGCCTTAACGTTGTTTAGGTGTGGGTCTCAGAGGTGGGACCCGCATCAGTCAGACTTTTATGGCATATCCTGCTTAAAGCACTATTTCAAAAAGTTTTGATTTTTGATCATTTTATGTGGCTATGTTTTCAGAGGCTCAAAGATTACTATGATTTTTACTTGTTCCTCCATCATTGTGCATGGACCATTTAATGTCTTTCGGACTATGCCCACCCCTGACATATATGATTGACACTTGTAGTATAGTGGGAGCCCTATCTGTATTTTCCATCAGGTAAAACTAGTGCTCCACAGATGTTTCCCTTTATCTATTATTTCTCTGTTAAAAATGCATTACTTTGGTACTTTAGAACGTTGAAAAATTTTGAGGCTTTGAAAGTATCTTTTTTTTTAGCTGACTCTTGCTGTGTTGTCAAAACTGTAATTGATTCATGATGTTGATCAATGCTATTTTGCGACGTGTTGAGAACTTGAGCAGAGTCTTTTTTTCGTCAAAGAATAAAAGATCTTCTTTTGTTTTCCATAGAGCATCCAAAACCACATGATTTCCAGTACTGGTTTGCCAAATTTGCAAGAATTATATGTCTGCGTAAATGCTCGGTGCATGTTAAATAATTATATCTTGGAGCTGGCATAAAAGTAGCGTCTCATGGGAAGCATCAGAAAGACAACAGATGAAACATAATGTAAATCGTGCTCCTATTGAAGTTGTAAATTGACATCCAACTCAGTGTTTGCTTCTTGACCCTCGGCTGTTGTGACTTGTAAGAAAAACTATTTTTCTGCGTGTGAAGAAGTGATCTCTTTCACAGCTTGGTCGGGTCATTATCGAGGTAGATTATTTATGATTTGAAAGTATCAGATGCAAAATCTTCTCTTGTCTCCAGTGTTCGCTCCTCGCCTGTTTGTGCTTCGGGCTGCTGGATCTTATCTGGCTCAATCTAATGGAAAAAATCCTCCCAATTTGAACGATATCCAAGTTGTCTTTCTTTAATTTCCTACTGAAATCCATGCATTACAAGCCTCCCATTAATCGTTTTACCAGACTCTTTCTCAAAATGCTTGTTCTAATTCCTACCTCAAGAAGCATAGACCATCACCCCGTAAGTCACTAATCAAGCTCATTTTTTTAATTGACTCATACAAAGCTTTTGGAATTTTTCTGGTATTGTTCTCACACATAGTTATTTTTTCCGCTATGTGTAATAACTAAAGGCATATTCCACTATGCTGTCCAGAGTAACTCTAAGTTATCCAGGCCCATTTATAAGAGACTGCTAGACAACCTTCACCAATGTATATCTTCCTGTTTCTGGGAACTCCACCCTTACAAGATTACAGCTACTTATTTTAACATCTCCTATTTCCTGAATGGATAAGACCTTCTGCTAGTTTGTTGAGATGTTTTGTATATGACCCTTCCCCGTTCCAGAGGGCTGAACACCCTAGACACACGGATTGCTGTCACATTGATTTTAAAGCTATAGATAAGTTTTATGTTTCTTTTCTTTTTATGTTTTTATTTTCTTTTTTCATGATTATTTATTTTTTTAACTGTAGCTTCAGGAAATTACACAGAGAAATATTTCATGATTAGTTATTATACAGGACTGTGCAAAAGTTTTTAGCATTCGAACAAGCCTGCATCCACTGAAGATCTGCGGTTAGTTCTGCAAGATGTTTGGAACAACCTCCTTGCCAAGTTCCTGGAAAAACTGTGTGCAAGTGTATCTAGAAGAATTGATGCTGTTTTGAAAGCAAATTGTGGTCACACCAAATATTGATTTGATTTAGATTTCTCCTTTGTTCATTCACTTTGCATTTTGTTAATTGACAAAACAAACTAGCACTACTATTTTTGAAAGTAGTTGTACTTTGCAGTATTTTTTTATTTCCATACCTACCGAAAACTTTTGCACAGTTCTATATGTCTTGATTATTCCAAGAGTTCAACATAAGACTTCATGAAGTGTATAGGTGAAATATTTAAGGATAAAGTATGGTTCTATAACTCATCTGTTAGACCCAAGCAAGTGCTATAGTAAAGCAGGTGGCTTGCTAAATTGAGCTGTTTTTCTTACCGGTTGCTTTGCTTTCTTCCCTATGTCCTTGAAACTGTCTTCACTCAGGGAGTGGTCTCTCAGCAAGGCACTTAGAGTGATGGTCTTACAATAACATAAGTATCAGATCTCCTTAATCAACTTCATACCAGATGAATGTTCCCAAATGAAGCATATTTAGGATCTGGATTGTTTTACATGATTGCTTGCAGTACATTGTAATCATTTTATGGTTTAGTAATGGAATATTTGAAATAGAAGCCTTGGCACTGACAATACAATAACTCGCTCCGAGTTGAAATATGCTTAGTGAAAGGATATTAATTCAATAATGGGTGTTTCTGCCTTGTAAAATGCAACAAGGTTTTATACAGATAGCCTATTATTTTTAAGCTATGGCCTCCCAACTATCAACTGCTTTAATAACTATTGCGAAAGTTTCGGCAATGGCCTACTTCAAAGTTTCATGTAGATCTTGGTGGTTTGTATTCTCATTTGGTCTGTTGCCCACAAGCTCAATGCTAATGATTTTTTTTCTAATGATGACATATTTGTAGTGATGTCTCACCAACAAAGACATTCCCTTTCCTCTGACCCTAGAGCAGTGAATTCCATACCTTTCTCTAGCAAGGAAATTTGGCCACCTGTTTTCTTTTGTTGTATTGTTGTGCTTGGCAAGTTTTAGTTTTGGGCTATACTAGACCTATGTATCTGATATTGATAAGGACTGATGACAAACACAACCGGACAGAGTCTGCAATCCATACCCAGCCTTCGTGTGGGCCAATTGAACTCAAGTGCCAAAAATCTAGATAATGTCAAACTTTTCTCCATGTATGCCGTTAACTATCCTGACCTAGTACAGTTGGCTTAGTCGTGAATTCATGGTTTTTTCCTTAGCAGCCTCTTAGCTGCTTCTGTTTGGTCTGAACCTCCACAGTGGAGAATGATTTATTATACTGTAAGTCCGGTACATTTGTATACATCGAGTATAGTTGGGTTACTTGACTCTTTCTCACAAGCTCAGTTCCGCTCAGTGTGTGTGATCTGTTTGGGATTAATCTTTTGGAGAAGGATTTCTTATTTAGCTTGCCGTTTACAAGGTTTCCTTAAAGTAATGCTCTTAGAAGGTCACTGGGCTTTTAAAGGTTATTCAGTTTGTTAGCCCAAACACTAAAACTTTGTGTCTTTTCATTCTGATTAGTGACACTTTAATAAAGTCATT
The DNA here is from genome assembly GCF_035609145.1 of Eleutherodactylus coqui. NCBI lineage: Eukaryota > Metazoa > Chordata > Amphibia > Anura > Eleutherodactylidae > Eleutherodactylus > Eleutherodactylus coqui. The sequence continues at coordinate 144,013,252 of NC_089843.1, read as the reverse complement.
TGAAGTTCAGTGGACTGAATTTTCCACCATTTCTAATGTTTCTATGGTCACAGGGAAGAGTCCTGAATCCAAACCTACGTATAATCTTTTTGATGCAAATCTCTCCAAAGTGACTGTGTAATGTCGCTATCAGATTCCTTTCCTTCTGGCGAATGGATTTTTTCAACTTTTTTTTTTTTTTCGGTAGTGAAGACAAAAAAGATGAAGCTTTGTATCTAACCTCCATTTGTTGTTTTAATATATATTTGTATGTGACATCTATTCACCGTGGTGGAGTCCCTTTTAAGATAACAAAAGAGTGAGAGGATCTTGAAAACGTTTTATTGCTGCTCTCTGGATGGGCCAATGGGAACAAAGACCTTTTGTCTTCCACTTGATTAGATAATAAAGCTAAGGCAGACTTTAAGGAAAACATTTCTTAGTATAGCCGGAGTAATTTTTTTCCCCTGAAAGTAAGAAAAGCTATGTCTAATCGCTCACAATTAAATCATTCATGGTGTGCTCACATCGGAGGAATTAATGCATTTTGTATTAGGTAACAAGTGAACTTTTACAACATGTGAGAACTAAGGGGGAAAAATTATAGTCCCCCTTTGGTTCACAAGGGGCTTGGTAGTCAGGTCAATGACTTGATTTTCATGGGAAGACTGACTCTGCACAGCATATTCATAGGGTAAACAGCTCCTTTATTGACAGCCATGGTTTGGGAGCCGAGTGCACTGTAGTGCCGCACTACGGTTTGTTGAGAAAAAACAAGGCAATATTTAAAACAAAGCCCTGAATGGAAACAGTGGCCCTTGTGTCCTGAAGTTGACTGACTAATACTTGTTAGCTTCCACATAAAAGCACTTCTCCCCTCACTCCTCCCTCTTTGTGTTATTTTTATGTAAATTGACATGGGAGATGGGCGAGTTGTAATTAAACAATTCTGCTGAAAATGAGAACATGGAAGGAGGAGTGGAACAGAGCATCGGGGGCCGACGCTAGAAATGTACACTCCGCAAGACTTTCTCTTCACTATGCCTCACATGAACAACATGAGATATTCTAGTGGACCTGAACATGTGTGTAGAGTCTGGGAACTTCTTTGTTTAAAGATGGCCAAAGACGCTTAGATCATTCGGCTGATCTGATGAGTGTGTATACCAGTAATCTGTTGTAACTAAGCAGTTGATACCCATCTAAACAAATACTCTGTGATGTAGTTAGTTGGAAAATGAATATAGAACATTTTCTAATTTTGTCCTACATAGATTATAACAAAGACAACTTGAGAATTTTCTATACGGAGGTAATGTTGTGTTGAATTGAAGTTTTTTGGGACAATTGGGAAACAAATTTTAGGCAAAAACCTATAGGAGAAAATCTGTACTTTTATAGTCACATTACTGCCATATTTCAGTTGGTTCTGTTCTGACTACTTAGGGTTAATATCTCCTGTCCAGGCTAGTTAGGGTTAATATATCTTCTCTGCTGTTAGCTGAGCTTGTGGCTGGTGATTGACAGCTCTGACAGTCAATCAGCTTCGCCCCTTTACCTATATAATACGGCTCTAACTGGCTAGTTATACTTCCTCAGTTTTCCTGTCTGCCATCTGGCTCCTGTCTGTCTTCTGGTTAGTTCCCTGTGTTTAAGTTTGTTTTATACTATGTGTATTCTCATCTTTTGTTTGTTGTCAGTTTTGTTTTGCCCCTGGTTTCTGTATGCCAGTTTCCCCCTGACTCTTGACCTAACTTTGTGCAAGTAGTGGGGTCACTCCTTTAAGGATGGGTGCTCCACTTAGGAGCGGGTCCTGTCAGAGAGTTTCAGAGTGCGCCGCTCAGACCAGTACCCCTTTGTTTAGTTTGCTCCTGTGTCTAAGCCACCTTAGTAGCGTGTATACATGCCTGTCCTGATTGCTTTGGTACTTTGTTACTCATAGTTTCGTCAGCAGTCCAGGACAAATGTAACATTCATACTATGAATCTTAAATACTGTAAATTCTGCTAATGAAGATACACTACAGTGAGATAAAGCAGTCAGCTTTTTGTTTTTATTTTTTCTAAAAAAAAAAGCATACCAAAAAAGTAACAAAACTGTATTGAAAATTGAGTGAGTCATTGATTTTAAAATTCTTTTTTTTCTTTCCCCTTCCCCCTCCTTGCTTGTAATTCATTCCCTCAGCTTTCGTGTTTGCAATTGATTGACACTATCTTATTGGGTAAGAAGCCGTATGGAGAGAATTTCATGTTTTACATCTCTGTTTGTTTTATCTTATGCCATGACTAAGAGCTCCTGCTCAAAACATGTAGGCATTTAAAATACCCAGGCTTTTTTTTTAAGCCCATGTTTTTACTGAAACATTGAAATGGAGAAATACTTTTATACCACCCAATTTGCTATAAAGCTTCTACATAACAAAACGTACATGTGTGAATGCAACTTTTTTTGAATTGCAGTAATGGGTGACATAACTTACATTGAAATCCAACTTATTCCAGATTTATGGTGCAAGATATAAAACAAACATATTTAAAAAAACATTTACCTACATTGACTGTCTGTAACGGCAGCCATCATATTCAGTTGATGCGGTAACGGTGTAGCAGAGAGTCCAATGTTATTGTACTACTAAAATGCAAAAACTGTAGGGGCATGCACTTATTGTCTCAGTTTTACTATGATCATTGCTTAAGAAACTTTTTGTAGAGTTCTTCTTATGGAAAACTACAATTACTGTTCTGTGTGTAAATACTGGTAATTAGAGATGAGCGAGCACCCAAATGCTCGGGTCCACGTTATTCGAGTCGAGCTTTTCATAAAATTCGAGAACTCTACTCGAGTAATGAACCCCATTGACTACAATGGGAGGCTCGAGCATTTTTGTATGTGGGACACCGGGTGCCGAGTTTTTCTTTTTTCTAGGTTCGTCTCTCTCTCTCTCTCTCTCTCTCTCTCTCCTGCCTCCCAGACAAAAAATTTGACAATGACGCGCGCTGCGTCTTGGCGGGGAGGGGCCAAAACAGGCACGTCACAGCGAGGAGGAACCAAAAACTGGGCCGGGGTCGAACACGGCTTGATGCTCGTTCGAGTAACGAGCACCATCGAGTACGCTAATACTCGAACGAGCATCAAGCTCGGCAGAGTATGTTCACTCAACTCTACTGGTAATGCATTACTGTATGTTGTTTTCTGGTTTTCTCCTTAGAATTCAATTGAGAAAGCTTAGGTGAAAAGTCCATAAAGCCACCAACTACAGGGAATCTAAAGTTAAAAAAATACAGCATTACCTGAAAACTGCCCCCTTGGTCATTCCGTAAAGTCATTTTACCTTCTACATTACATCTGGCTGCTATGATACAGAAATGCTACAAAAACATTATATGTGAATCCAACGTATTCTATGACTACCATTCTCTTTCTACAACTACACTAATAAATAAATATTACTCTTATTTATTTCATCAGAATATGATACATATTTACAATATTTTCTAAAAACTAACTTCTACAATATGTTCTGACCCAATGGATGAGTTTTCGGAAGGGCCAATAGCACAAAATTATCAAACATCTTAATACGTCTCTTAATGGAGAAAACACAAAATCTTAAGTGTGCACAAGATGTGTTGTATTCTGTCGCTCAGACAGGTGAGGAGCTTGAATGTTTTTAGAAGGTTTAATGGCCTAAAGGTTCTACAATTGCTATAGGTTGAGCTATACCAGACCCAGTATGGTTTAGACCACAGTGTTCGGAGTAAATAAATCACTTGAAGCAAGCTTTGAGACTTGCAAGGGAAGGAATTCTCATTAACAACTGCTTTCTATACACAAACAAGACTTTTGTATGCACTCTGACTCATAAATGTTTTCTTTTGCAATTGATGAAATAGCAAGCTGTGAGCAAAAGTCGCTGCAGCCAAACCTTTCCAATATTAAAAGATTAAAGAAAAGGCAAAGAATCCTTGACGCTTCTGAAATGGTTATTACTTATTCGCACTGATTGTCTGAATGGAACACACAACAGCATTGATAGTGGAAACAATGAGGGTCACTTACGGACTAAGAATGTCTTGTACGCCGAGCCCTATTCTACCGCTTAGTGGACCGTTGCAGCAAATATTTGGAAAATTGTTTTTGTTTGCATTGGCAGTTTATATAGTGACCCTTGGTTATGTGGGGTGCTCATCTTCCTTTTCATAGTTGTGTAATGACTATATAATATGCATAGTTTCCAGGCCAATTATTATTACAACTGCTAATATTGTGTGCAAGGGCCCTTTTACATAAAGTGACCTGTCAGGCGCAGATGCCCAACAGGTCATTCCAATGATGATCGTTCCTGTGCTTTTACATAGGTATGAGCATCACGGAGTAAAGCAGGGTGGAAATCATTCCGCCCACCTGCCTCCATTCACTGTAAAGAGGCAATCATTTATAAATGCAGGACTGCTGGTTTACATGGGTGACCCATCGTCCAGGATTATCTATGCATAAACTGAATGACGAACCAGAAGCAAATTAATTCTCATTCGTCATTCAGTTGGGACATGCATTTACACTGTACAATTATTGTTCAGATTTTGGCCGGGTTCGGTGATCTGAACAATTTATTGGCCCATGTAAAAGGGCTCTTACTGTATCATAGGTAAAGGTAAAGTCCCCTGGTCACATTGTGATGTTTTCTGGGCAGACTGTTTTTGTGGGGTGGTTTGCCATTGCCCTGCCCAGTCATCTTTTACCCACCAGCAAGCTGAGTACTCATTTGACCGACCTCGGAAGTATGGAAGGCTGAGTCAACCTTGAGCTGGCTATCTGAACCATGCGGGATTGAATCCGCAACCTTCAGGTCATGAGCGTGAGCTTAGGACTGCATACTGCTGCCTTAACACTCTGTGCCATACGAAGCTCGCCTTGCATTTTATATGATACCTTTTAGTAATTTTGTAAGTACTTTACATCCCATACTGATTTATAAAGTAAGAGTAAGTGTGAGAGTGAGGGACTCCAAGTATATCAAGTTACAATTGGTGCAGCTCTGAAGTCCATTGTTTTAGACCAACATTCATCTACATAGTGTATGGTATGTCTCAAATATTGTGTGAAAAAAGGTATATAGACATATTTCCCATTCCATGATGGTGTTGCAGAAGCTTTAAATGCCATCTCCACATCACCATTACCCTCACTGTAGCAGAATCGAAAAAAAATGTTCTTCAACCTGTGGCTCTCCAGCTCATGCAAAACAGGTTGGAGACTATTCTCCAAACTCACTTTGCACACAGGGGATAATGGTATACCCGGTTTAGTGATCTACATGGTAAATTCTATACAAGAATGTTATCTATGTATGTGTCTTGCTATCATTACTGGCTAGCTTTAAGGATACTTTAAGGTAGAATTATGTTTGATGTACGGAAGGTCCTTCGATGTGTCCTGCTAAACCTTTATGTAACTTTAACTTATTGTCTTTCATTCAACAATCATATTTTCTTCGGTCTCACATACATGACCTTTGTTGATGGACCATGTCAACAAGCTAGTCCATGTTGAGCAACGTAGTTCAGTTCTTTCGGACCCTGGACGATTTCACTTTAAAGAGGAGTGAGACTTTTTCCACTGTTGAAATTTAGCTGACAATTTGAAGTGTCTCCAGGAAATTCACTTCCCCTCTAAAGAACACATTACTGGCTGTATAATGGAGTCCTGGCTGGTATCATGTTGCTTCTTTATGGCTTTCCTGTTCACTGCCTTTATGACAATGTTGGGGTCCTGCCTTGATTTTCATGTTAACCCCCTCTCCTGTTCACATGCCATCAGCAGGAGAGGGATAATTCTTTTTCCCTGAATGGCAGACATGGCAAAGGAATTGTTCCTAGGCTAAGACCTCTCTTCTGAACAATTCACCTCCACCCCATCCCCGATAAAGAAAGACACATACACAGTGTTAGCTGTGACATCAAAAATTTGCAATTTTTGATTTCATTTGGTAAGGCACGGTGCTTAAAGGCTTTAAAATAAAGGACCTGTTCAGTTTGGAAAACTTTATTGATTCACAAGGCTGACAGAGGGGAAAGCTATTAAGTGTCCGGGAGCTTTACAGTGAAATTATAGACGTTGTCCTAACTGGTTACATTTTTCATATGTATGATGCCCTAGATTTTACAAGAAATTCTTTACGGATGGTATCATTGTAGAATAATAGTATGAGTAAACTACCATATTTGGGAATAATGATCTCCTTTGACATCAGAATTATGGAGGAATTTAGATTGGAGTAGCAGATATCAATCATTCACTTTGGTTAATTAATCTGTTTTGTAGACATACAAATGAATCTGCCTTAGATTACGTAACAACAGTACCACCGGAAACAAAAAAATGTAAAAAGGGGTTTATAATATAACTACTGATCACTTGCACCTCCTTAGTAAGGTTTATGGGTGTTATAGAGAGAGGTGGTGGTGGTATGTGTGTGGTATGTGTGTGGTGGTGGTGGTGGTGGTGGGGGAGGGGGGTTCTTCGTACATTACAAAGTCAACCATCTATATGAAGATGGGCATCTATAGTCCAGCACAGGTAGTCCTAGCAATAACAATAGATTGCTGTGGGTTAGAGAATTCAGACTCACTGCAGTTAAAAGGGGGTTGTCTGGTGAGGTAACCGCTTTATGTAATGGTATAACATAAAAATTGTGATAGTGTGTCATAAAAGGGTCCCAAGCTTGCTAAGTAGAGCTTGGGAAGAAATGCGGTAAGAGAAGAAAAAGACTCCGATGTGAAGCAGGGTGGTTCGGAGTAATTTGGATATAACAGGCTAATAATTTGGGTAGAAATTACATTTTCTATTATAGAACCTATATTAATTATAATCATCATAGACCTTCCAATTTTTGGGCCACATGTAAACAATTATTTTTAAGACTACCTACTATTTCATTTTTCCTATGACAGGGATCATTTAGGTATACACAGAGTTTAAAGTGGGGTTTTCAGGAAGAAATCACATTACATCCAAATTTCCCCAAACTGAGCTAAATGTTTGTCTGTGATTTGTACACCAAGTAATTAGTAAATATAAAACAGTGATAAAAGCATTCTAGAAAGTTCTATATTCAAGGTAGAATTAAAAAAAAATTGCAAGAGGATATAAGTGGCAACAATGTATTGTACACCCAAATTATCCCATTCCATCCCATTCTCTGGATGATATTGTCATAGCTGGCGGTCATCTTTATGAGGAAATACTCCCTCTACTTGATATCACTGGATTCAGTTAATTGGGTATCTGTGTATGTGAAGGACAGACAGATTATTACGGTGCTGAATACATACTATAGCCTGAAGGCATCTGGATCTGGAGGAAGCCGGGCAGGAGAATCTTGGTGATCTTCTCATTAATGGACCACCCTAGATTGGTAAGATATAACCCTTGCTTAACTACTGTAACACACTCCTACCATCTAAAAAGTTTTTGCCCGTCAGATCTGCCGTTTAGCTCACTTTTCTTTTCATTGCTCTACTTCATCTTTTCTATATATATCTGTTCTCCAGTTCATACAATTAACAATTCTTAAGCCCATACAAGTTAGTCTGAGGTTGTCTGAACCTATGGATTTCTGGTGGGATCAGACAACTGTTGCATGTGTATGGGGGTTTCACAATTTTCCCTCTACAGATGATGTTGGGGGAAAGAAGGATCAGGCATGCTGAATTTCATTGTCTGATCCTTTGATCCTCCCTGGAGATAAGCTCTCGCCAAAGGTGTCTGGCTGTGGCTTTTCTCACTAACCCATATTAAAAAACACATCAACGCTTGGCCTCCACTGAGTATACATGTGCATGGGATATTTGGAAAAAAGAGCTTTCAGCTGAATGGCTATTGAATTGGTATTGGCACCTCTACACTAACATAAAAAGTTGTCGAGAACCTGGTAACCCCATACAGCCATAACTTTCGAATACCAACCCGAGTTCAAAGTGTTGCGTCTGGTAAAGGCAGCATGCTGTGCAACAGAGGATATAATAGAGGCTCAAGTTACCTTTAGGGGCTCCTTCCATGAGCGTAGGTGCACATACACTCGCAATAGCGTGACTTTTTGCTTTGTGAAGGCCACACTATCGCATGTGCAGCGGTGCTTTTAACTGTAAATTCTGCGCTGCTGGGGACCGTTCACATCGGGGCGGGACACACCCATGCCGGGATTGAAAAGGCTGTGTAGTGTAATTAGTCCCGATTGTTATTGATTTTGGCTCCTGTTCTGTTAAGAACAAAGCAACCCCGAAAATGAGTCAAAATTATACAATGAACTGTGCAATTTCGCGGGGATCTGGTGCACATTTGCGCACCCCCAGACTCCTATGGTGCCTTAGGTACACAAATGTGCACAAAAATGGATCAAGCGAAAGCGTGTATGAACCCATTAAAAATAATGGCTTGTATTCTCTGCACAATGCATGCACAAATTTGGGTGATAATTGTCAAGTGTACATATGGCCGCCGACAGGGCACTGAATGATAAATCACTCACTTTCGGGGTCACTTTGTTTTTAACAGAACAGGAGCCGTGTGAACAGGAGGTGCTCAATGTTTGAGTGACTCCTGTTTACTGTGAATTGAAGCAGCCAGCCGGAATGATCTTGGCCCTCTTCCCCTCCACTTGAATGACGATCGCTACTGGTCTGGCAGTAGTCTGTGGGACGGTTGTTGGTTGCTTATCTGCTTGACAATTGTCCCATATAAAGGTATCTTAAATGAGTGATTTCAAAGCTACTTGTTAAAGGACAATGCAAAAAGGCCACAATGAATGTGAATGTAATACTGCATTACCCTGTACATACTTGTAATATAATCTGCACAGTTACATAATTGGTGGCCATCGACATTCCTGAATGCAGCTATATTATGTAGTATGATTTCCACAGATCTGGGATTTCCTGTAAATCTCCTGGTAGCGCACATAATTGTACCGCTACTAATTGTAGCTGGCTGACCTCATGCGAGATGCAGTTAACACATTATGCAATGTCTCTGACTAGTTCCATTATTTTTATGCTGTTTATACATCTCTCTTAATCGTTCTTTGATAATATTATATCGTACTCGGTGTTTATTCAGAGTCCTACTCTCTGGTCCTTGGCATGAGTAATGATGACAGCACCATTTGTTCCAAAGGTTAAGAGGAAAGGACGAAAATTACCTGATAACATTTCACTTAAATAGTTCATGAGAAACTCGAAAATTGACTGATGTTTACATGAAGTAGATGAATGGCTAATTTGACTACTTTTACTAGTTTCTAGTCGTACTATCTAGAAGGCCGGCTTCACATGGGCATAAGCGCAATAGTGCGAGCCATATCTCAATGTTTTTGCACTATAAACAAGACTTTTTTTTTGCGCTTGTATCGGCACATCTCACTGCACGCGGCAAACAAATGCACCAATTAGTGATGGCTAATGAGTTGCAGATGTGTTTTTTTTACAGTGGAATTACGTAGTGTTTTACGCATCTCCTTGCGTGTTAGCGCTTGTCAATGAACCAACTGAAATCAATGGGCTCTATTCATTGCGTATTGCGTGCGCAAATACATCCATATGAAGCCAGCCTTAGAGATTGTGGCTACATATGTAGCACTATTTTCAGATTTTTTTCAGAAAATGTATCGTATTATGGAAAGTCATTGAGCAACTCCTAGTACTGCAGTGTCCATCCACACTGAAGTTGGGAACTGTCGGGCTATGTTCACATGCAGTACACAGTTTTTGCTGCAAAAGGGTCTGGAAGCTCCACAGAATTTGCTATGGAGTTATTTGTGGGTTTCACTCTTTGCATTGTGATAGACAGAATTTGTAGAGGAATCGGTGATAGAAACTCCTACAGATTTGTAAAACTCTATTCACATATAGATCATTGCAGATTTTTAGGACAGAATTTGCTCTGAAAATATGCAACTAAAGGCACATTTACATGCAACGATTATCCCTCAAAATTCGTTCAAACTATGGCATATGAGCGATAATCGTTGCATGTAAACGCTGCCATTGTTCACTCTTCAGCTGAACAATGATTTTAAGGTGAGCTTAAAATCCATTGTTTACCTGGAGAGAGATAACAGGGACTGCATGCTGTGTTCTGCATGGAAGTTGCAGATTACATTGTATTCTGCTGACAGCATGTGTGAGAATAATGGTGCTGTGTGCAGAGCTCAGACCACATGCTGTGCTCTACAAACAGCCTCGGGAGGCCCTTTTACACGCAAATGAAGATGATAAAGTGTTAATGGACAAAACGATCGCTTAAAGTGTCAATCTTTCAATGGTTTGACAGATTGTCTTTGCGTGTAAATGGGCTTTAAGGGCTTCTACACATGAGCGTATTTACATGCGTTTTTGTGCACGGAAAAATCTTGCATGCAATGCGCAGAGAATAGAACCCATTGATTTCAATAGGTTCATTCTCAATTTGCGCAAATGCAAAAAAATTAAGACCTGTTCTATTTTCTGTGCATTTGCACACAAAGGAGCCCCATAGAGATTTATGGGAGGTGCACAAAGCTGCACTTATATACATGCAGGGATGCTCAATACACTGTCCCAACATGCATATACTAACACCTCTTTGGCTTAATAGCCATTTAAATCAGGGTGGGGTGATTCTGCCATCCAGGTGAACTAGGGGTGCCTGTGCAAATACACACAGTATTGAGCGCAGACATGCTTAAAGTACCCTCGTTCACTGCCCAAAAACGTTACACAGGAAGGAGTGTATTTTGCAATAAGCTCATCTGAAGCCGCTCTTACACTTCATTGTCAGCCTCTCCTAGTATTGTTCTTTATAGGCTTCCCAATTCTTAAATAGCATTCCAGTAGTTTAAGGGATCCAGCAGATGAGTGTAGGCGTGTATATGCTCTTGATAACGTGATGTAATTAAGCTGTGAAGGGAGCGCTCTTGCCGGCCATCGTGCACATACCCGCGCATTCTACTGTACTTTTCAACACTACCAGGCTCATTCACATTGACGTGTTACACACCCGCATGGTTATTGAACCGGCTGGGCAGCCTAATCAGTCCCCGGTGTTATCAGTGCGTGATTTTGTGCCTATAGGGTGCGCATAGATTCCTATGGTGTCTTGGGTGCTCACAAAAATAGAGCATGTCACGTCTATGTTCACGCATGTGAAAATATAGCACAAAAACTCTGAATGTGAGGGAACCTATTAAAATCAGTAGATTCTTCTCTCTGCGGTTTGCGCACGTGAAAATGCAAAACCTCTCCATCTTCAGGAGCCCTAAAGTATTCATTTTTGGGGTCCTGAAAATTATAACTGTCTATGCTTTTTAGTATACTTTAAAAAGGTGATAAGCTGCTGCCAGTGGTATCTTGCAGTAGCTTTTACCCCTCTTTCCATTCAGAATACATACATGCTTGACCGAATTAGCTCCATACAATCATATAGGACATCATACAAACAACAACTTAGGTTACGGGGGTTGTAACCTTTTACTTTTTCAGGGAAAGACTTGTAGAGTGGTTGCCTTGTTCTGTAGCCAGTAGCCCATTTTAATGATCAAAGCCTTTTCTTTCTTAATGGGTCATTTGGCCAACCTTGGGTCACCAGTCTACCCTACCATTCAATGTATACATCAGCACTACTAAGGAGTCTGTATTTCATGAAACTAGAAGGTAGCAGAAACTGTATAAAAGTAAGTATACTCATACCTAACCTAGATGCATTTTGTCGGGGTCTTTTGAGGAAAGACTAACTCTTAGTAGCCAAGGTGTTAAACTATGAGCCAATCGCACCATACACACATTTCCTAAAATCCATGAAAATGCTCAAAGTGTTTCTAAAACGAAACATTACTTACAGCAGTCCTGGCCTCCTTGTCCTGAAGGTGTTAAATGTCAGTGGGAACTGCTTTATGTCACTTTCCAGAGTGCTTTGCAATGACTTCATGCACTTCTGTTTTCAGTTTCATCAAAGAAACCATCTTGCGTTTGTTTTAATGGTATCTTGGGGGATTTAGAAGCACACCACCAATACCTTTTCCATCGGCTCTCTGTTGTCAGACATTTCATTAGAAAAGGAATCTATTGAGCAATCGGCCAGATACTGTAGCAGTACGACCCCCACAAAGGGCTACGTAGCAGATAATGAAGGAGGCTATATGGCAGATATCAACTAAAAAGACTCATAATACAGGAATTTGTCTTTTTTGCTTGATATTTGTATAAAGGGGTAATATACATTTGATGGTTCTGATTATATAGATATTTTAGGCTATTTTCTAAAAGCAGAAATGTGACCCTAAAATGGTTACACAGCAGGCAATAAAACAGCAAAAAAACTCCCGTGTAGATAAACATAAAAAACAGTGGGTGGACTGGCCTAGTTTCCATTGCGGTATTGAGTCTTCGAGCGGCTTAAGATCCACCTGTCTTCACGTTTTCAGTGCTCTAGTACTGGAAGAGAGATGAAATTAATGCTATTGACTGTTATATACTTCAGAATATAGTAAAAGGAATGAAAGATTTTATTTTCTGCCCACTCATAGAGACTTCAGTAAAAGTGGAAGTGATGACATGATCCGGCATTGGTCCTTTGATCAATTAACAACATTACAAAGAATTTGCAGAAAGAATGAAAAATGTAATCTAAAAACACTACCGTAGACATAGAGAGTAGAGTAGATAATACCACCAATAGTAAGAGTGATATCGACAACCCTTGAGTATATAGTGAGTCTTCTCAACCTTCAAATAAGGGAGATGGAATAAAACCTCTACAGTGCCACCTATTGAAAGGCAGCATTCCTTCAAGCCAAAGTCAGACTTTTTATACAAGCCTTGCAACAATGACTGTGAATTAAAAGCAAAGTCAGACTCCATGTACAGACAGCTGTTTCCATCTCCCTTATTTGCATATTACACAGAGGAGCGTGCATGGCCCATTGAGTCTCCTCACTCACCATCTAGGTGCTCTACTTAAAGGGGTTGTCCCGCGCCGAAACAGTTTTTTTTTTATTTTAACCCCCCCCCCCCCCGTTCGGCGCGAGACAACCCCGATGCAGGGGTTAAAAAAACAACCCGCACAGCGCTTACCTGAATCCCGGCGGTCCGGCGTCTTCATACTTACCTGCTGAAGATGGCCGCCAGGATCCTCTGTCTCCGTGGACCGCAGGGCTTCTGTGCGGTCCATTGCCGATTCCAGCCTCCTGATTGGCTGGAATCGGCACGTGACGGGGCGGAGCTACACGGAGCCGGCATTCTACACGAGCGGCCCCATAGAAGACTGCAGAAGACCCGGACTGCGCAAGCGCGGCTAATTTGGCCATCGGAGGGCGAAAATTAGTCGGCTCCATGGGAACGAGGACGCCAGCAACGGAGCAGGTAAGTATAAAACTTTTTATAACTTCTGTATGGCTCATAATTAATGCACAATGTACATTACAAAGTGCATTATTATGGCCATACAGAAGTGTATAGACCCACTTGCTGCCGCGGGACAACCCCTTTAAGGAGAAAAGATAGCGTTTCTGATTCTTAACCTTCCATACGCTACCATCCAATTGGACGTTTTCTCATGCCAACTTAATAAGGCTTGTATTCTTTTTACCAGCCTACCTTTTAAATAGCATTAAATGACTTCAGGGAGGAGATAAATGCACTAGTTGTGCGATAAGGAGTAAAGGATACGAATCATGAGAAGTTAGCAAAGGATGCCTTTTACTGATGATTGTTTTGTAAGTTGAGTATCGCCATTTGACAGATGTACAGTAGTGTGACATCCTGTCACTTATAGTAAATGTATAGAAAAAATAGATTCCTTCAAAAGATCACATAGTATTCCTCATCAGCTGAACAGTGAAGAATAGAGGAAACCTTGTCATCATGTTCATTCTGTTCAAGCCACGGCCAGCATGAGCCTGGGAAGGGTACATTATAATCGTCGAGTATCCACAAAAGTGGAGGGAGTCGAAAGTCAACATGCTGCTGTTGGGGACGGGCCTATGTGGCCCAACCCTTTGAATCGGAACTCAATCCATGAGTCAAACTTAAAAGTGTGTTTATTTTGCAGGGCCACAGCATGGGGGCAGTTAGCATACCTGTTCTGGGTTCATGCTGCCCATGGTTCGGTAGCATGAACCTGATGATGGGTTTCCTTTAAGCTCTGCATATGCATATTACAACATTACATGTCCTTGAAAGCACCATTACACCTTAAAGATCAATTTCAATAAGCTGATATAATGGGAAATATCGATCTCCTATTGTAATTATACATAAGTGACTCCTTCACACCCTATCATTATTTTATTTAGTCGCTTATATAGTAACAACATATTTTGCAGTGCTGTACGCAGATGATAATACTCATACAGTCCACTTTTTCAGTAAAGCTTGGAATCTTATTTTTTTAATTTGAATTACTAGAGCTTTTCAGACATTGCCCCAAGTGAGGCATGTAGGTCTCATCGCTCTTCTGGCCTTCAAAATGTACCCCTTGTATAGGGTGCAAGCACCGGATTAAGGCTTTGCTGGCCCTAAGGCACATTTTGATAGGTGGCTTGAAAATACAACATTTTGGCTCACCGATAAAAGGAAGAAAGTTAAATTTAACAACAGAAAACTTATTACAAACAAATTCAGAGCCACCATTTTTTTTGACAGTACTGCAATTACTGTAAGATTACAGTCGCTAGATTAGAAATTTGCGTGCTTTTGCGACTGTAAATTTGTCGTTTAGGTTTTTTTTTAAGTCAGTTTTATGAAGCAAATCACTTTCAATGAGGAGAAGTGCCGGTATACCAAGGCACTGTTGACCCATCGTTGAATGTCCAACATCCTTAATTTTTTTCAGTTGCGAAAAAGAGTGTTCCCATGAGCAGTTCGTAGCCATTAGAGATAAATAAATTTGGAGTGCTAGTTCCATGTTTGGAAATGGATGATGAACTGCAGTAGTGCAGCATTTGAAACATCAGCGGGGCACTTCCGTTTTTTTCTATTTCATTGGGTCTCTGCTCTTTATATCTTTATAAATTAAGAAAATTCTGCTGAGAAATCGGAAGACCATTCCTTTGAATAGACACCAGCAAATCTTGAAATACCAACATTGATATCTCCATCAGACATAGTCATACTCAGTCAAAACACCAAACCTCTGCAGCACTATGCCTCAATATATGCCTCAATACTAGAGATGAGCGAGCAAACTCCCTAAGGCAAACTACGCGAGCGAGATTCATGAGCCGGCGGGTGGCGGGGGAGGAGATCTCTCTCTCACTCCCCCCCCTCCCCACTCCCGCAACTCACAGTTCCCCCCAGCCGGCACCCAAATCTTTAGAGACAAGCGGGCAGGTACTCGCATAAGGCACTACTCGCTCGAGTAGTTTGCCTTAGGGCGTATGCTCGCTCATGTCTACTCAATATGTTTTTGTAGTGCACTCTTCAGTTGTACGATGAAAAACATTATTTAATAGGATTTGTGTATTTATCTTTGTACGAAAGCATAATCTTCAGTTATACTTCAGTTTAAGTGACAATTCTTTCTCGACAATTCTTTACGGATGGGCACTCCTGAACAACATCTAGACTTGAGATTGAGTTGCACTAACAGTGTGAGACTTGGAAATTCCAAGTCTTATCATCACCTGACAATTATTAAATTTTTTTTAACTTAATTTTTTTGTGGTCTGGATTTTAGCCTGGCCCTAAGGCAAGTGCCTTATTTGTCTAATGGTTAATCTGGCACTGGGTGCAGGTCTTGATAACATTGACTTGTATTGATACATGTCTTGTTTTTTGCCAGGGAAGCATGAGATTGCTGCACTGTATGGTTGATGGAGAAATTCATTGGATAATGGTACCATTTAGTATCAAGTGAACAGCAATAATGCAATCATATTAGCAATT
Organism: Eleutherodactylus coqui; assembly: GCF_035609145.1. Classification (NCBI taxonomy): domain Eukaryota; kingdom Metazoa; phylum Chordata; class Amphibia; order Anura; family Eleutherodactylidae; genus Eleutherodactylus; species Eleutherodactylus coqui. Next base: position 143,997,356 of record NC_089843.1, on the reverse strand, counting down.
TACATATTTTTGGCTCTCAAAATTAACTGCAAATAAAGGGGTTTTCTAAGATTGAGCCATTTCCATGTAATGCCAAAAACATGTAATAGAAAAATATATATTTTTAAATATACCGTATATACTCGAGTATTAGCCGACCCGAGTATAAGCTGAGTCAATAAGTTTTACCACAAATACTGGTAAAACATATTGACTTGAGTATAAGCCTAGCTATACTAGAGTATATACTAGGTTAAAAAAAAACGCAATACTCCCCTTCCAGACGGTGTCTGTGTCCCTGGTGCAATGGTCTCCTCGGCTGTGCGGCAAGCTACTTAAGAATTCTCCCCGCTGTCATCTCCCCGCTCAGCTTTGAATTCCCCCACCTCAGTGCTCTTTAAGTAAGCGCTGTGATTGTATCGAGCAATCACAGCCGGAACTCGATAAACCAATCACAGCCATTCACTGATGTCATTCACTGAATGGCTGTGAATGATTGAGCGCCGGCTGTGATTGGCTGGCGCTCGATCCAATCACAGCGCTTACTTATACAGTGCTGATGTCGGGGAAATTCAAAGCTGAGCGGGGAGAATTCTCAAGCAGCTTGCCACACCACCGGGGACATAGACGCTGACTGGAAGGTGAATATTGCGAGTTTTTTTTTTTACCTCACTCGAGTATAAGCCAAGGGAGGCTTTTTCAGCATTAAAAAATGTGCTGAAAAACTAGGCTTATACTCAAGTATATACAGTACCTACAATAAAAGTCCCACAATGCAGCTCACATCACATCCCCATTCGCCCTGTATATTCACCAAGTCTTAGTTAAGTCATGTCTATAATAATGTTGCCATGTCGTTACTGCAGTAAAAAGGGAGTACATTAGGGTATATTCACACCTGACATTTTTAATGAAGCTGTATGCAGTTGCCCCACTCTAACGCAACTGCAGATCATCACCACCCATGAAGGAGACATTTCAGTTGTTCAGTGAGATTACAGCACACATTGAAGCTGCCATACACATTAAGCTTTGATGCAACTGATTAATTGTCAGTGGGATCAGGATGATACGTACTAACGATCCCACTAGCGGTGTGCCAGACATAACCGGCTAACGAGGGACACAGTTATAAAAAGAAAAGAATCAGCCTCTTGCCTTGGCATCTGAAGGTATAGTCAGCTGCCCCTCCACTCCTGTTGCTTTGGTGGTAAGGTCATGTGGTCTTTCGTGGTGTACATGTCCTACTACAGAGTCAAGTGAAGGCAGCAGCAGCAGAACCAGTGAACCACTGCAGTGGTTACATGACCCTGTATCAAAATGTGTACGTGGAAGTGAAGACTATTGGTGGATCTACCACCGGAACAATAGAAGTGACAGAGAGGAGCTTAGTTAGGCAAGAATATCTTATTTCTTTATTTTCCAAGCTTGCACAAAATGACATGATTGGCCGGATTTGGCCAACCAATCCATACATACACTTGTAATTTTGGCCAAAATTTTGCAACAGGCTGGATCATGAATTGGCACACCATAGTTTGCCATCAGTCAAAATGAACGATCATTCAAGTTATTTTTGCAGCTCATGGTCATCTGAAATGGCCAGCATTTGCCATTTCTGGTGACGATTCTCATATGTGTTTAGTGATCTGTTTGAAGATCTCAGCACTTATCCTGCTCCTCGCCGTAAATGATTTCTAATAACACATTATATTCTTAGTTAGACACACTTTCTTGCAGTATAATGCATATGTAATACTGGAACTCTTATCGTCACACTTTAGTATAAGATCATCTGTGTTTCAAGGTCTTCGGTGTAACACTTTTGCAGTGTGGTAGAGTTCAGACTGCCGCTTTCTTCATCACATTGTTCTATTTTCTCGTTTACCCTGCTTTCTATTTATAACTCTTATTGTTCAATATCTTTCCCTGAACAGTTGGTCTCATGCCAAGTTTTTCTTGCCAAGAATGTAGTAGAGCTGGGCTTAAATCACTTAACCCACCCCCCAAAAAATGTTTATTGCCTTTTTAAAGTTTAATAATATCCCTTGGAGTTGAAATATAAATCTGCATTTTTTTCCTTTGGATTTACAGTGCATGTTGTTTGTTTTTAATGCACATTGATTCATGCATTTACTTTGAAGTTGAAGCCAAAGTAAGAAGACCAATGTTAATTGCAGCGAAAGGTATAAATGAAATGTTAGCAGAAGGTTGCTTATTCTACAATTATGCACCTGCATCGAGCGGGAATGGTTAGCTTAGTGATCTGCTACAAAGTTCACCTTTGGTGGACCTACAGTTGAGTACCAAAAAATTCCATAAACACTTATTTCTTTATGTAGACTTATCAGAAGTGCTTGTTCACAAGACTCAGTAAAGGGCCTTATATGGCTATTGACTTGGCAAGAATGTTCGTTTACTCAATCATCGGCTTGTGTGAATTTGCACCCAATTGGCCAACAAATGAGCAAACACTCATTTATTGGCTAATCGCATCCTTTGTGTAGCTAAAAAAAAAATATTGGTCAGCAGCACATCTTCCTGTGTAAATGGCGGATATGCTGCCAACAGGGATGAAACTATACGGAGGACGAACAATCATACATTCGATCACCCATTCCCCATACATTCTGAATCAGCCTGTGTGAAGGCCAGTTAAATTAGTGCCAATCTCCTTGATCCTAATGCTCGTTAAACGGCTCGGATCAAGAAGTATAAAAGGACCCTAATCCAAGTAGTTTTGCAAGACTGCTGTGAATGCAAATACTTTACAGTTGCCCTGCTATTCTAAAATGAAGACTCCGACTTACAGCATTTTTATTCGGCTGTGGTTGCATTGTAGAATTATTTGCAGTCTGTGATGTCAAGGCTTAAAAAATGAGTTATTTTACATGTAGGCATCATAAAGGGGTGGAACCTCACTTTGCACATCCTCCCTCATATGACATTAAGGGCTCAGTCAGATGAGCGTTTTTTTCCATGCATGAATAGCCGCATGAAGAAAAAACACACATCGTGTAGAAGAATCGCGTGCATTTGCATGTTCTATCTTTTGCAGGTGTGAATTTTTTGCGCTTGTAAAAAACGGGCATGCGACCACTTTCATTGGAAAGCATTGGTTCTAATAGGGCTGTTTTTAGAACATGCCTATACATGTGTGAAAAAAACGTTCGTCTGACCGAGCCCTAAAGATGTGGGTTCTGGACCTGAGTTCTAACACATTGGTCGCAGTGAAGAAATGACTATTATTGAAAAAAACCACTCATACTCACCCCCCGCTGCCGCTCTGCTTCCCTGTTGTAGCTCCCATCCTCTGGTGCTTTGTTTAATGGTCTGCAGTGGTCAAGTGGGTTGTTTACCCACGTGACCACTGCAGGCAGTAGGAGTACTGTCAGGGACAATATCAGTGACGTCCCATAAGCCTGCCGGGGACTTCTACATTAGAAGGCCACATGACAGATTTACAGGACATCACTAGGCCAGAAGAACTGGTGATGCCACCTGTCAGATGCCATGGCACCAAAAAGGTGCTCTGGTGTAATGTTACGTATATTGAGCTTATATAGTCAGGACAAAACTATGTAAAATAATTAAGTCGGTCATGCCTTTTTAAGGCTCACTTCAATGAATTTTGCTCTTCAGCTGGTTTAAATGACTTGAAAATAAAAATGATGACAAATTTATACCATTTTGTATCAGTTTTTTTAATCTTTCATGCATTTACCTTAATGATAAAGAAAATTCTTGAAAAATACCAATCATGAGAAGATGGCACAATACCTCTGCAGCGCCACCTATTGGAAGGCAGCATTCCTGCAAGTCAATATCAGACTTTTTAAATAAGCCTTGTTACAATGATTGGGGATTGTGAGCCAAAGCCAGAATAGCCATGCACAGACAGCTGTTTCTGGGTAATTGCCCCTCATCAGTACGCAGTAGGTTTCTGGCTTGGCTAGTGAGAGGCCTATAGATGTGGATCAGGAAGGGTATTGTTTCTCCTTAGGGAGAACACCTAGAAGGTGTAAGGAGACTTATAAGGTCATCCATGCTCCTCTGTAAAATATGTAAATGGAAAGATGGAACAATACCTCCTATTGAAGGGCATAATTCCAGCAGGTCAATGTCAGACTTTTTAAGCAAGCTTGTGACAATGACTGGGAATTGTGATTTTCACTCCTGTAGAATATATTGATGGATTCATTATAGATCACAAAAAATATTGAAGTGTCAGTCTAGCCTTAAATTAATAAATAATGCATATTATCATATTAATATTATATATGATTTCACAGGAGAAAAACACTAAGATTTACAAAAAAAATAATACATTTTATGCAAATAAAATGTAGATTTTAATTTTAGAATCTACTTTCTTTCTTGCTAATAACATTAAATGGCTGCTGATGCCTATGACCTGAATACCTTTGTGTGTGTTAGTTCATTTACAATGCAGGATGTCTCCGAAATCCATCTACAGCTTAGTCCAGCTGTGCAGCTTCCCTGGGACCTATTTCTTCTTCTTTTCTTCCAGATCCAAGGAACTGTTGAGACATTTTTCTTGATTTGTAGAACTCGTATAAAGCTGTGTACTCCTCTGGTGGCCTTGTGTTGGTCTTTACAGTCATGAACATACACGGCTCATATTACATTAAACATTGTGGGGATTATCTATGAAGAGTGAAATTCCAAGATTGGATAAAAATAAAACAAGATGTAAATACATGGATACGGGGAACACCTATAGAGGTATATTGTATGGCTGTGTATAGAAATTAAGCTAGAGCTTTCCTAACATCTATAAAGTCTACGAGAAGACTGGTTTACTCACAGAGTGTTTTGTCTCTCCACGTGGGGCTCCGGGAAAGGGTAAGTAAACATAGTATTCAGTCTGCTTAGATTTATGATGGTGATGTATATAAATTTTCAGCTTGTTAAGAGTAATAAAAGTTTTACCAGAGGAGTTATGTTAGCAGAACTGTAATTTGCTCCTGCTCACTGAAGATATCAGTTTAAGAATACCCACCACCTTGTTTAGCAATGTTCTCTCTAAAATGGAAAGAATTGATCATTAAATAGTTGCTGCTGAGATCTCTTCACCGCAATTTATACTAACCATAAAGTGTATTTTGTTTAAGCGTTCTTACTGACTGCTTATATGAGCACAGGCCAACTGCAATGACGCCATCTTTTTCCATGTCCTGTTTGTATGTACAAGCCAGAAAAATGGTGTCGTGTGACAACTGATACAATTATGGCCTCTTGATAACTGTAACACCAGGGATATTGTTACCAAATCTCTATTGTAGTGTTTACTTACATACTTGTGGATTTAGCAATGCACTTTTGGAGAAGTAATCATTATGGTCAGTATCTGCAGACAACAAACATCTCAGAATCCATAATTGTATTGAACTGAGCAAGCACAATGGCCATTTTGCTGACATCTGATTCTCTGATTCGTTGTAACAAATCCGGACAAATCTCTGTTGTTTAGATCTGGGGAAATTTGTTTTATGAAATCGATCTTTTTTAACTGGTCCATGTTATGTGCAAAAAAGAAAATACTGAAATGATTTAAAATGTATATTCTGCTTCTAAAATGAAATACATAATAATTTATAAACAAAGAACATTATATATTTTTGATTTTTTTTTTTACTGACCTTTAGGGCGCCCACCCACTGGCGTTTTTTTTTACCTGCGTTTGCGTTTTGCGTTTTGCGTTTTTCCTGCACAGGCATAGAGATAACATGTGTTCCTGTCCACTGGCGTTTTTTTTTTGGTCCGTTGCGATTTTTAACATAGGAACTGTCAGTTGCATATGTGTCCTTATTTTTCTCTTAATGCACCCATGAATGTCAATGGAAATTAACGGAAAAGCCGCGAAAACGCCGCGGAAAACGCGCCAAAAACGCGCCGAAAACGCTGCGTTTTTCACGCACGGAAATCGCAAACGCCAGTGGGTGGGCGCCCTTAACTAAGAATGTATATATAACAAAGGCAATCCCTCCAGCTCTTATGAGTCCCATAAATAACAGAGACATCTTAATTTGTCATTCTTCTCTTTGCCCATTGGTGATGGAAACCTGAGCAGGACTCCAGGAAGAACCTCAACATAAACAAAAACAGAATGAACTGGTTAAAGGAATATGCCTTTCCTTGTTCCTACATAGGATAAGGGAAAGCATGAACTCATTCTCTTGTCCGGAAATAGAGGATGAGTACAAAGCAACAATTAGGGAGGGGGGAATTGGGATTTTTGTTATGGGTTCTCTTCTATGTCTTGTCATTGACTGCAAATAAGGAAAATGGAACAATACCTCTGCAGTGCCACCTATTTGATGGAAGCATTCCTGCAAGTCAATGTCCAACCCTTTATATTGGGGTTGGGAATTGAAAATCAAGCCAGAATCCATACACAGACAGCTGTTTCGGAGCGTTTGCCCCTCATCAGTCTGCAGTAGGATTCTGGCCTGGCTAGTAAGAGGCCAGCGACGTGAGTCGGGATGGGTAGCATCACGTCTTAAGGCGAGCACCTAGTAGATTGTCTTGGCTTTCTGGCTGTGTCAGATCTGGACTGGCGTGAAGTCACAGCATCAGCTCTGTCCCATGTGATCCACACATTGGCACATGTTCAGTGTCATTTCAGTACTGGGCGCCAACAGCAGCACTTCTCTGCAGGTATGTGGAGGGATTGGTCACCTGGCCCGTGTCTTAGCTGGCCAGTAAGCACCGGTCTATATATATTTACTCCAGCTCCTCGTCATGGAGGATGCCAGTTAAGGTTTTAGTCTGTAGGTGTTCCTTGTCAGATAAGTCTGTTTCCTGTGGAGGATATTCTGGAATGTTGTGATATCCATCTGCTGACTATTTCACTATTTTATTTAATCTAGTTCATTACATACTTGCTTCTATCCATACCATATCACTTGTTATTTTCTGCAGCAAACATCATCCCTATTTTGCTACTAAGGAGAGTCAGGGTCGCCCCAGGTTCATGACATTGGGTTGCCCTGATCAGGGCAAGCATTCCACTTTTAGGTAGGTAAGGTCTCATCGCATTAGTAGATTAAGGTCAGATTTCTCATTCCCCCTCTTTTTAGTTTGGCTACTAATATTTTCTTTCACCACTTTAATATATTGTGTGAATATCCGTCCTCTTAATGACAACAAATTCCGTCCAATCCGGATAAAGTATTTTGCGTTCAGCTTGGACATCACTTTGACTTTGTTTCATCTAAAACTTAACAGTAAAAATTAAAAAAACTTTGCATTCTGTCTGCAAATTTTTGGGGGCTCTGGTTTAATAATCTGTTATTACAGAAAACACTATTTAGTAATAAATTGTAGTTACATTTACTGCAGTGTTTTAGCTTTTTATATGTAGATGCTTGTCAAGAATGAAACTGATACTTGAAGAGATAAGTGAAAATTGAGCGCACAAGTCAGTTTATTGAGGGACCATTTGCACATTGTGATTACTTTGTTGTTAGGTTTACAGACGTAGTGTTTCCCTTTAGATACACTACTGCAGTACTTCACCTGCAACAGATATTAGAACTTAAAAATTAGATATTTTCTGTGACGCATCATTAATAACTAAATAGTTCTGGCCTGGAAGTGGTTAATGCATATTATGATGGATTTTATTATATTTATAGTTTCTCCTTTAATCTATGTTTTTACACTATTTTAAGTAAAGAAAATGGAAACCCCCGGCAGTATCAATCATATTTTAAAAACACAATTTTTTACGGTGGATTTTCTCCAGTATCTCCCGCTGCCACATGCTCCGGAGAAGGATCTTATCCCTGGTTCATTTTAGAAGTAGAACATCAATTTAAATTAATTTTAATATTTTATCTTTTTCACAGATTGTAAATGCCCCAAAAACATATTTCAAATTGCTTTTGAATGCTCTTAACTGGAAAACATTACTTATTTTCTTGCTAGGAGATATGACGGGGAGTATCTTTTATGCACACTACTAAGAGAAACAAGATTAGAAGAGTCCAACTTTGGAAGCTAAGATCTAAAGAGATCCACTAGACCTGTTTCTACAGGAATATAATCACATATGCCATTAGTAGTCCTGGTGGCAATATCATGATTGTGCTAAGATTAAAGGGGTTGTCCCGCGCCGAAACGGTTTTTTTTTTTTTTTCAACAGCCCCCCGTTCGGCGCGAGACAAACCCGATGCAGGGACTTTAAAAAAAAAAAACGCACAGCGCTTACCTGAATCCCCGCGCTCCGGTGACTTCTTACTTACCGGTTGAAGATGGCCGCTGGGATCTTCTCCCTCCGTGGACCGCAGCTCTACTGTGCGGTCCATTGCCGATTCCAGCCTCCTGATTGGCTGGAATCGGCACGTGACGGGGCGGAGCTATACGGAGCCGCTCTCCTGCACGAGCGGCCCCATTGAGAAAAGAAGAAGACCGGACTGCGCAAGCGCGTCTAATCTGGAGATTAGACCCTGAAAATTAGACGGCACCATGGAGACGAGGACGCTAGCAACGGAACAGGTAAGTGAATAACTTCTTATAACTTCTGTATGGCTCATATTTAATGCACGATGTACATTACAAAGTGCATTAATATGGCCATACAGAAGTGTATACCCCCACTTGCTTTCGCGGGACAACCCCTTTAAGGACAATGGGTCATCAGAAAATGAGCTATTGATTAATACAAGTTTTTACTTTAAGCATTTTTTTAAGTTGGTGATTTTTTAAAAAGATTTCCTTGCCACAATATGTAGTTGAAAAATGTGATTGTGTTGCAGTTTTAACTCCAGCCACTAAGGCTGTTAATAGCCTGACCGTACCCAACTACAAGAAAGTAAGACAGCAGCCTCAAAGACCTTAGACACAATGAACAGAAGGGGAATCATTAACTTCTATAAGGGGGTACTCTAGACATGCTCTGTGACCTGTGTGGAGGTTATTGTACAGGAAGGCCACTTGACACTTATGTACATATTTTGGGGGAAATGCATCAATCATTTTATGCCAGTTTCTAGAGTAAAATAAAAAAAAATCACAATTTTTTGCACATGTGGATGCCGAGATGCACCTAATACACAAAGAGGCATGCTTCTCTTCATGTATTAGGCGAATTGCGTGCCAGGGGAAAGTATACTAAGATCGGCATAGGAAATGCTGGGCTTATTAAATTTCCCCCATTAGGTTTACTAAGTAAGTGTAAAAGAAGAAAGTAAGACAGCAAAAATAATTAATTTGTATTTTTTCATGCATGCAACCAGATTACACCTCCATGCAAACCTCCAAGTTGTATGGAGCCATAATATGGCATCCATAGAAATTCAGCAGAAAAATCATGGAATGCTCCATTGATTGTCATAGTGTTGAGCTATTGTCCCTTTAATATTGCTTCTGGGAGAGAATAGATCTGTTACATGATGCAAAATGGAAGCACCATGCTATTAGCCCTGCCATGGAGATAAGACCTTATGGCACATGTACGTGTCCGTTTTATGGCACCTTCACGTTGCAGTCTCATGCTTATACAAGTGTAAAGGACCTTGCTAATCCTCCATATTCCTCAGATTTAATGTATTACATGCTCCATTGGACTTCATCAGTATGGAGGTTTTCTATCGTAGAGGCATCGGTTGTCTGTAATTCGCGGCTCTCCAGCAGTTGGGACTCCCAGTATAGCCTGATCACCATTTTAAGACATTTAAAAGCATAAGGCAGCATTTTTTTCTTTTTCTGCTGTTTGCAACTCTGAACATGCCCAGCCGTAATGTTTGGACAATCTTACTGAGAGTGAAGATGTGTGTTAGAGTTGCTGATCATTTTTACGAGGACTGTGGATGGTGAGTATATTACTCTGCGTGTGCGGGAATTTCATCTGTCTGTTTTACTGGAGTTGGCAACAGATCAGAAGAATTGTACTACGCCTAAATCTATTCCATCTCGTGTTTGTTCCACCTCACGTCTTCTTATTTATTGAGGCAGCCCGAGTGAGTGGTGGTACTGCATAGAACTGATATTATGTCTCACCAGCTCATGATGTCGCTAGGTGCCTGTGGTTCTCCTCTGCCACATGTTAGCATAGTGATAGGGCGGTTCTACAATTTGTAGAAGCAGCTTGTGTTCTACCCATGACTTAAAGAGACCCTTGGTTACTCTCCGGGTATATCTCAGAATACATTTTCACATTTCTTGTCTCTGCATGTGCCATTTTCATGATTTCTTTCACACACTCCTACAATGGCACATCAAGTAATCCCTTCGTAAATTGCGTTATGCATCCAGATAGTGCTGAAGACTGTCTGCATCTACATATTGTATATTATAAAGGAATTGGATATACGCATAGCAAAATGCAATTACTCTTTTCCATATTATTCCATTTGCCTTTATATATAAGGTCAGGAGTGCCACTTGCTACTTGATATCAAGCACATGGTACCAGGCACTTTATATGGTGCACATGGAGTCTCTGTGGTTCTGAATTCTGGAGTCATAGGCAAACCATGTGCCGCCATATTGCGCTGTATTATGGAGATATTTTCTATGTAATATGGGATCTGATGGACTCTTATCAGTGGCATATGTGCTGCATAAGAGTCTGAAATGTGATGAGGTTGGGATTGCACTTACTTATCCCAAAGACACTAAATATATGTTGTGAAATTAGATCCTTCCCTTCAGCCATACAAGTATATACGTCCTAACCGCATATGCCCTGTGCAGTTAGGATGTATGTAGATGTCCACAGCATATGCCTTGAAACGCCATTGTCAATTCTGACAGCTGCATTTAAATGTTCCAACCATTTGGGATGTAAGTGTTCCGAATGGCCCTGCTGTGATAGGATTTTAGGGGTCCATTTAGGTGATAAAGTAGCCTAGGGGCTTTAAAAAAAACCCAGGGTTATCATAATAGTCTACCTTTTTAGACGTGCCCCTGGCACATCATTAATAGGAGGCTGGTTAAAATACAGTATAATGCAATACTGTAGTATTGCATTATATTGTATGAATGATCAAAAGAATTTCAAGTTCACTGTGAGGACTAAGAAAAGGGTAAAAATAAGTAAAAAAAAAGTCTTTTAAAAACTTTTAAATATTTTTTGAAAGTAATAAAAAAAGAACATATACTTTTTCACGGTTATAAAAAAAATGTAAAAGTTGGTATTGCTGGATCCATAAAGGTCCAATTTATTTAAATATCACATTGTTAATTCTGCATAGTGAACACTGTCAGTAAAACAAATATGCAATGCCAGAATTGCACATTTTTGGTCATCCCATCTCCAAGAAAAAATTGAATAAAAAGCTATCAAAAAGTCATATGTACCCAAACTTTATACCAATAAAAACTAAAAGTTTCGCTGCAAAAAAAAGAGCCCTCACAGCCTCATTGACAGAATAATAAAAATGTTATGGTAGTCAAAAATAGCAACAGAAAGCAATTAAAAAAATATTTTTTTTTAACTGGTACTACCTAAAAAACTGTATTTATTTGGTATTGCCACAATCATACTGATCCTCAGAATAAAGATAGCATGTAATTTTTACTGCACTGTCAACTCTGTGGAAACAATTATCCCCAAATGTTGCTATTTAGTTTTTTTCCCATTTTTCTTCTCTTAGAAATGTTGAAAAGTCTCCCAATTTATTATATTGTACATTAAATAGCACTATTAAAAAAACACAACTCGTCCTGCAAAAAACAAGCCCTTGTTTAGATATGACATGGGAAAAATTAAAAAGTCATGATTTTTTGAAAATAGGGATAATAGTGCATCAATGATCCTTGGTCATGAAAGGGTTGAGGTAGAGGACGCCCTGATGCCACTACCCTGGAGCTGGTCATTTTGATTTTGCTATGAGGGTTTTCTATTCACTGTATATATATATATATATATATATATATAATATACATACTGGCATAACTATAGGGGATGCAGTTGCACCCGGGCCGAGGAGCCCTAGGGAGCCCATTGGACCTCTCTTCTCCATATAGGGAAGCCCAGTACTATGAATAAAGCATTATAGTTGGGGGCCCTGTTACAGGTTTTGCATTGGGGCCCAGGAGTTTCCAGTTACGCCTCTGCGTTAAGTGATTAAGAGAAGTTGGGGGGGGGGGGAAGATAAACTTTTGCACCCCTGTATATATATTTTTTTTGTTTTCTCTTTTTATATTTTTATTGTATTGCTTCCCAATACATAGCCATATTTGTTCAGCACTATTGACAAAAACACAGCTTAGTCACAATAGATGCAGCATTTATTATTATGGGCCCATTTTCTCACTTGCTTTTATACCAAAGTTTCTTGTTCAGATGTACTATGTATACTTAGGAACAATCAATACACTTACTTTTGGCTAATTAAAGGCTTCTAACCCAACCTTTATGGGGATAATAATCGAGTGTGTAATGCTCATACTAAATTGAGAGCTCATGAACACTACAAAGTAGCTGCAGAAAAGTTACATTAGTTATTATATTTCAATTATGATTCTTTTCTCAGCTTTTTTCAGCAGCGGCCTCTTTTTCTCATTGCCTTACTTGTTCTGCATCCTAATACACATTAGGCTGATCTCATCCGAGCTCAGCATACATAAGCACAAGGAAGCTGATTAAGCTCATTTCAGTGCAGTAGAGCATTGTCTCCGTCACAGCTGCCCTCCCTGATTGACACACCAATATCTCAAAAGAAGCTACCCTGCTGGTTCAATCATGTTTTGTCTTCTGTCATAAATGCATCACACGTATCCCACTCAGTTCATAAACCCAAAGGGAGAGCTGATAAAAGCTGCCCCTTGCCACCGCGCCTTTGAACAACTGAAAAAGTACAAAAAAACAAGGAGCTGAGCTCATTCTATTCTGTCCTGGTGGTCAGGGCCAAGTCTGAAAAAGAGTCCCGAAAGAAAATATTATTGGCATGGACAAAATACCGGTCATGTTTATTATGAAGGTCATTGAAGTCCAGTAAATGCAGGATATCAAATATCACCCACTTTATTCGAATAGTGAAGCATTTTATGGTGGGAAGTTTATATATCCATAAATAGGAACAGAATTACGGTTACACACCTCATTTCAATGTGCGTCTCCAACATCATTGAGCTTAAGTGTGACAACTGGTAAAAGTCTATGGAAAAACTGAATTTCTTGCTTGGGGCATGATTCTTATGCTGGGCTCACGTGGCATTTGAAACGTTTGAAATGTGCCGTAAAAGTGATGCCTAGATTTACGTAACTGTAAGGCCTCTGCCCGCCGTCGAGGAATCTGACCCTGCCCGCCATCGAGGACCATGTGTACCTGTCTGAGTCTTCACTGCGGATGTGTGCAGAAGCGCCGTCCGGCACACAGGTGCACATGCGCGGGAGAGTTTTTTTTCAAACTCCTGCTTTCCCACGGAATCCGCAATCCGTCCCAATGTCAATTGTGGATGGGCCCCTAATCGGACAGCTTCCATTGACTTCACTAGAAGACGTCCATGCAGGAACTGCACAGAAATAAAGCATGCTGCATTTTCATTTCCACATCCAAAGATCCGCAAATCAAATCTGCATGCTTTAATTCAGGTGTGGACACCCATGTTTCCCTATGGGCGGCTTGAACTGCGGATCGTCCGCGTGAGTGCCCAACACAGATTCCGCAATTCAAATCCATCCGTGAACATTGGGCCTTAGTCTACATAGATGTATATGACTGCCATTGAATCCCATTGAAGAACAATTTATAGTGCCTGGCATATTTTCTTCGACATATAGTTTTATTCAAAAGCATAGTCAATTGAGAGAAGGGAATGCCACCAAAACACATGACAAAAGGACACTTTTTTGGCACTTGCTTGGCTATTACTAGTCTATGGGCACATTAGATGTATAGAATAGCCCAATGTATGGGCCAAAAATAGTGCCCAAAACTCTGTGAACCTAGTTTGAGAGCTAATCCAATTCCCTCCCAGATACAATGTAGATATGGATACTAGTCTTATTTTTGGAGAGTTTCGATGATGATTTTGCGCCTGACATCACGATGATTTTGTTTGATTACATTCATGTATAATAATGTGCCAATAGGACATTTTTTTTATTTCTATCAAGGCTTCATTCACATCAGTGTTGGAGGCTCCATTTGGGGCCTACATTATTGATTTGGGCAAAAATCACGGAAAAACCCCCCAGAAAATTTCATCCATGAAACTGTAGGAGTGTATCATGATGCTGAATGGAAGTCATTATAGTCAATAGGTTCCATTCAGGTCTGGCATGTGCTGGATCAGCTCCTAGGACAGAACTGAACAACGGCACTGTCAAACAGCCCTTAAAAGACCCTTTTCACCTATATGTGATATCTGCTGCTGGACTCCCATCCTATAGTATACACCACATCCTCCAGAGCACGGACTGTACGCCGTCTTCGACACTGCAGTAAATAAGACACATCCATGATGGAAAGTTTAAAAAGTTGTAAAAGTACTTTTTTTTTCTTTTTCCCTATACCATTAATAGATTTTTCTGTGCAGGCCTTTTTAGGCAAAGATTATCATAAACTGAACTTTTACTATAAACCACTTGAAGAGGCTTAGATTTCTCTGGAGACAATGATGAAGATTGAGATTCTCCGGAGGACAATGACAACAGTTTATTGCATACAAGGCTATCAGAGCAAACAATAAAACTGTATTCTGATCTGTAATGAATGCCTGAGTTCATCTACAAGCCTCAGCATCTGCAAGGGGAGCATCTATTTTAGTGGCAGCGCCATCCCTTGTGTTTGAGCAGGAGGCATTATTTTAATAGCAGCAATCTTCCTTTACTGTAGATTGGATTTTTGGCTGACAATACGGGTGGAAATAAAACTTCTGATTACCTCTTTAGTTTAATCAAATAAAATACAAGCCCCGTGATTATTATCATTCACTCAAAAAAAAATCAGCTTGCCGTTTCCATTGTGTTTAGTGGGAAGCTTAATGGAAATAGGACATAGCAGCACACCACAGCACGGGCTCGGTATCTAATAGACATCCTGCTGCAGACTGCTCGCTCAAACTGCAGAGAATAGAACCCATTCATTTCAATGGGTTCCCTCACATTCAGTGCTTTTGCGCTATATTTTTGCGTACTCGAAAATATAAGTGACATGCTCTATTTTTGTGCAAATTTGAGCACCGAAGGCTCCATATTATAGGGGGTCTGCATGAAATTGCGCACAGAACTGCGCAATTTCTCTGCCTTAGGCCCCCTGCACACGGGCGGAAATTTCACGGCAGGATTTCCCGCAGAATTTCCACCCGTGCATGCATGCACGCAATCCTATGCACACAGCCGCGATTTGTCCGCATGAAAACACGCGTAACACAAATCGTAGCATGCGAGACCTGCACAGAAATGTCAGTAGAGACCCGCGGCTCCGCTCTGCACCTGTCCCGGCTGGGAGGCATCCGCCGCATAGCAGTGCTGGACGATGCCGGGAGCGGTTGAGCAGCAGGTCTCTGCAGGGGCACGGTTCTACATCCCACTGCGAGAATTCTCGCATAGGGATCCGACCTGGCCGTCTGCAGAAAGTAAAGATAGACGCACCATAGCAGTCGAGAGCGCTACCTTCACAGCGCAATTACATCACACTCTTGTGAGCGTATCTACACATACGCTCATCTTTTTGTGTGTGTATTTGCAATGCATTTTTTGCAAATGGGTATTGCATATTTGCGTGTGTTTTACGTAGTGCGCCATTAATGCTCTCAGCCATTGAAATGGTCAATTAATTTAATGAGTTCGAAATGTTCTCTTCCCCTGCATAAAATAGAGCATGTTGCGTTTTTTTCCCCCGTGACCGAAATGCGCACGCCATTACATATATGCATAGATATTTTGCAGTCAGTGTCCTAGGACGAGCTTTCTATTAGTACAGTAATATTCATATTGTGGCAAGTGAAAAGCAAATAAAAAATGGACACCGTATGCCAAAAGCAAGGGATACTCTAGATCTGGCATTGACAATGTGCAGCCCAAGGTACTATTGTGTGGGGAGCGACAGTGAGAATGTATTGTCCACCTGCTGTTTCGGAATACTTTGTAAAGGTGTTAATACCCAGCAGAAGGGTAGCGGCAGGGACTTGATATTCTTGATCCAATAGTAAATAGGTTTGGCTTCATGGTGACATCTGTCATCTACCACCTAGCTGGCAGCACCTCAAGGGTTCAGTTCTTTCGCAGCAGTGGGGCAGGCTTCTTATTTTCACTTGCCTAGGCTACAATAACATGGGTCACTGAAGCCGGTCATATGTGACAGCCAGATTGATTGCCACAAATCTAACACAATGGTTAAAAAAAATTATCAATGATATAGAATCAGAAACTTTTTTTTTTTTAGAAAGTCATTTCCATCTGCCTTCCAAGATGCGGTCATGTGACCTGCGGCCACGTGATTGGGACGTTGCGGTTATTTGTATTGGCTGTCAGACCTCCTAACAGGAAGGTAAATATTTTCCAAATAGTTTAGTGACAATGGTAGAGTGTGTGTCAGTAAGTATACTGTAAAGCACAGAAGGCTTGTGTCTCTAGGACTTGTATGCAGCTTGCCTCCACAAAGGCCACAGACCTTCTTTGTAGGGGGCTCGTCATTTACAGCACAGACTGTTGTTGTCCTGGTGTGAATGGCCTCCGAGAGCCCTCACACATTGTTTCCAAACTGTGTAAATTAATGAAGTGACAGGTCTGGTAACCCTCATCCACTTCAAGACGGGAGCGAAGCTTGGTCCTTCACATTTCCTATTGAAAAGTATATGAATAAGAAAGCCCTCTATAGAAAGCTGTTGAAACTCGCCAAAGGAGAAGTAACAATGTTTTATTAGACTTTCTACATAGGTCATCCATTTGTTCTTAATATAGCATACCATCTTAATATAGCATACCATGTGTTATATATAGATATACTGGAGCAGATCTGACTTTGTCAGATGCCGAAGACTTACCATAATCACCGGGCATAAAAGTCTTTGCAAAGTGTCATCTGTTATTTTTCGTAGGTTGTCAGGTAAAGCTAATAAGTTTGCTCACAAGTTAGGAGTTATTATGTGAAGTTTGACATTTAGGCCTCATGTCCACGGGGAAAATATGATTTAAGATCCGCAGCGGATCTCCCGCACGCGGATCCGCGCCCCATAGGGATGCATTGACCACCCGCGGGTAGATAAATACCCGCGGATGGTCAATAAAAGGGATTTAAAAAAAAATGGAGCATGAAAAAATCTGGACCATGCTCCATTTTCGTGCGGGTCTCCCGCGGGGACGGCTCCCGCGGGCTTCTATTGAAGCCTATGGAAGCCGTCCGGATCCGCGGGAGACCTAAAATAGGAATTTAAAAGAATTTATCCATCCGGAGCGGACCGGGAAGGTCTTCTCTTCCTCACGGCCGGATCTTTCTTGCTTCGGCTCGGCGGATGTGCCCGGCGCATGCGCGCGGCACGTCGGCGACGTGCCGCCGGCGTGACGAATTCATCCGCCGGCCGAAAAAGAAGATCCGGCCGTGAGGAAGAGCAGACCTTCGCCGCCCGCTACGGATAGGTAAATTGTTTTAAATTCCTATTTTCAGCGCTCATGTCCGCGGGGCAGGAGGGACCCGCTACAGATTCTACATGTAGAATCCGTAGCGGGCCTGATTTTCCCCGTGGACATGAGGCCTTAGATCTGTTCATAACTATAAGGCCTCCTGCACATGACAGGGTCGGATCTGGCATGCGGGATCCCACAGCAGGATCAGACCCTGTGCCTGGCTGGTGATGCCACCTACCTGGCCGGATTCTTTTTCATCTGTACTGCGGGAGCGCCGGCGCACATGTGCCTTACAGATTATACTGCGCCGTTGCTAGGTGATGACGCAGATCCCGCGACCCTTCTGCAGTGCTCACTGCCAAAGGGACGCAGGATGGATGGCTTCCATTGACTTCAATGGAAGCCATCCGTGCGGACAACCACACAGAATGGAGCATGTTGCGATTTTTTGGCCGCGAGTGTAAATTTCCGCTCGTGTGCAGGAAGCAGCAGCTCTACATAGCAGGCTATGGGCAGTATTTGCTGCGGAATCCTGGGGGCTTCCGCAAATCAAGTCTGCCCATGTGCAGTAGCCCTAAAAGTATTAAGCTAGGACAAAGTTGGAGTGCCACACTAGAGATTAAAATAGTAGATCTCTAATTACTTTAGCCTTAATAAAGGGGTTGTACTAGAATTACAAGTTATTCTCTATCCACAGGATAAGGGATAACTTGCTGATCGGTGAAGGTCTAACCACTCAGACTCCCACCGATTCCTAGAACAGGGTTCTGTGCCCCCTATGTCACTGTAGGGTCAATTTTTTTCACCCACAGTGACATCAATGTGAATGAAGGGCTGCAAGCTTGCACAGTCAGTGCGCCGTTCATTTCGATGGGACTGATGGTTAGCCATTAATGAAGAGGACATGGGGGAGCACAGGACCCCTGTTCTTTGGATCGATGGGGGTCTTAGTGATAAGACCCTACCAATCAGCATGTAATCCCCTATTCTGTAGAAAGGGGATAACTTTTAATTCTGTTGCAACCCCTTTATTGATATGACTAGAGTATGTGCAGTGACATCAGAGTTTACAATGTCCTTTATAGTGGACATATAAATGTACATCATGTTTCCTGGTGGATTTATGGTACCCTAGTTTCACAGTATAGC
Organism: Eleutherodactylus coqui; assembly: GCF_035609145.1. Taxonomy (NCBI): domain Eukaryota; kingdom Metazoa; phylum Chordata; class Amphibia; order Anura; family Eleutherodactylidae; genus Eleutherodactylus; species Eleutherodactylus coqui. The sequence continues at coordinate 143,978,683 of NC_089843.1, read as the reverse complement.
AAAGAAATATTGAAATAATTAAAGGTTGTCATAGAAAATCATGAATTCAGGTAAGTACAGGTCACTTTATTAAAATCTAGGTGGGGTTTAGGCTGCTATTACACATGAACTAGCGGCTCCCACTGGCACTAGCATTTTCCCAATGATTGCTGGGTTGCACTTGCAAGTGCGGGTGCAGTCTGACAATTAGCACTAGTACATAAGCATTGGCAGTAGTGCAAAAAAAAATACAGCATAAACATTTCAATACATTTTGTAGCTATTTTGCTTTACTTATTTATGAACATATTGAAAATCCGATGGAACAAAGTGTTTGGTTTAATAGGAAGGATTATGTCAGAATTTCCCTCTGTGCTGAATACTGTGTTCTCAAATTGGTTGTATGTTCCTTTTGGCTTCAATGATGCTGATGAAGCAATGAGACAGTTTTCTAATGGGAAGAATGACCGCAATGAAAGCTCAATGTGTTTGATCCTTTCTTATGTTTCATTTACTCTCTAAATACGTGTGGGAAGTACATTAAAACCTACTTGCTTCAGGTCATATTACATGCAAATAAGCACATGTTAAGTATCATAAATCTAACCAGGATGTGCATGGATCAATAGCAGAAATGAAAATGAGCCTCTCTCCAGACACTAGTTAACACCAACAACATCTCCACTCCCTAACTACCCTCTGGTTCCAACTGTCCTGGAACAAGAGGATGCAAAAGTTTTCATCTTCACTTTTCACTTTCTGAAGTCATTTAAAGTATCAGAGCCGTGTACACATTTTCCACCACAAATGGGGAAGCAAGAATTAGACACTTTTACTTAGTTGTTCCCCCTGCCCCTATGCTTCACAAACTTTTCAATCTAAATGTGTGACTTTTAAGTCACTTTCTATATGTAAGGAGGGGAAATACAATAGATACTATACATTGCAGAAACTTTTGGGGTTAGAAGTACAATAAAAGGGTTAACTATGGACAATTCCTTTTTATTAGAAAGGTACCACAAAATATAAGGATGCTTTAAGTAAGGACTTTGCAATCGGAAACGCTTAAGCCAATATTTCTCACAACATGAGTACTTCACAATCAAATCTTTTTGCAGAGGGTCGTTATAAATGGTACGTACTCTGATCGGGTCACTATTACTAGTGGGGTACCACAGGAGGCAGTACTAGACCCTATTCTTCTTAATATATTTATTAATGTCCTGGTAGAAGGATTGCGCAGTAAAATAGCAATATTTGCAGATGACACAAAACTTTTGAGTATCCCCGAAAATAAGACCTACCCTGATAATAATCCCTACCCTTATTTTTGAGGTGGGGTGGGGGGCTTGAAATATAAACCCTACCCTGGAAATAGCCCTAGCTACACTACATGAAAAAAATAATGCTCAACTAGCAGGTGTCATCTGGGTCCCTCCCGCTGGCCTCTGGCACTCCGGCAGGCTTCCGTGTAGTCCTCAATGCTGACAGAGCATCTCTTGCTGGTGATGGGGCTTCAATACCCCGCATTCAGCAAGCAATTGCTCCGATTTGTTCAGGAGCACTGCCTCAGCTAATCAAAGCTGGCGCTGGATGAAGCAATCACAGCTATTTATTGAATAACATAATTGAATAGCTGTGATTGGTTCATCGAGTACCGGCTTTAATTGGCTAAGGCAGTGCTCCTGTAACCAATCAGAGCAATCGCTTGCTGGAGGCGGGGTATTCAAGACTAGTCACAAGCAAGAGACGCTCGTTCGGCATTGAGGACTACGTGGGAGCCTGTCAGAGCGCCACAGCCCAGCAGGAGGGACCCAAACAGTGCCCGCTAGTTGAATATAAGACACCCCCAGAAAATAAGGCCCTGTTCCTTATTTGGGGCAAAAATAATATAAGACAGGGTCTTTTTTCTGGGAAACATACTATGTAAAGTATTTAACACAAGAAAGGATGCAAAGCGGTTGCAAGTGGATCTGGATAAGTTGGAGGCTTGGGCAAAAAAGTGGAAAATGAGGTTTAACACTGATAAATGTAAGCTTCTGCACATGGGCAGAGGAAATACATATCACCATTACACACTAAATGGGAAACAACTGGGGAACACTTACATGGAAAAGGACTTGGGGATTTTAGTTAAATGTAAGCTTAAACAGAGCAACCAGTGTCAGGCAGCTGCTGCCAAGGCAAATAGGATCTTGGGGTGCATCAAAAGAAATCTAGGGACACATGATGAGAACATTGTTCTTCCTCTTTACATGTCACTGGTTAGACCACACATGGAATATTGTGTACAGTTTTGGGCACCGGTACTCAAGAAGGGCATTTCAGAGCTTGAGCGGGTAGAAAGGGTAGAAAGGCGGGCAACTAAAGTAATAAATGGAATGAGTGGACTACAATACCCAGAGAGGTTATCAAAATTATTATTTAGTTTAGAAGAAAGACAGCTGAGGGGCGACCTAATAACTATGTATAATATATCAGGGGACAATACTGAGATCTCTCCCATCAACTATTTATACCCAGGACTGTGACTGTAACAAGGGGGCGCCCTCTACGTCTAGAGGAAAGAAGGTTTCTACACCAACACAGAAGGGTGTTCTTTACTGTTAGAGCAGTGAGACTATGGAACTCTCTCTGCTTGAGAACGTAGTGATGCTGAATTCGATAAATGGATTCAAGAGGCACCTGGATGTCTTTCTTGAGCCATATAATATTACATGTTATAGTCACTTATTACTTCAGAAGGGTCAGTGATCCAGGGATTATTCTGATTGCCAGACTTGGAGTCGGGAAGGAATTTTTATTCCCTTAAATATGGGTAAAATTCACTTCTACCTCTTTGGGATTTTTTGCCTTTGTCTGGATCAACATTGGGGGTTAATAGGTTGAACTGGATGGACATATGTCTTTCTCAAGCTAACATACTATGTTACAAATGCATTCTCTGATTTTCATTCAGACAAGGCTTATTATAAAAAGTACAGAGTAATAATGACTGCTATCTAATTGGGGGGGGGGAAGAGAATTTTTAATTAACTGTTTCAGATAATTGATAAATAACGCATAGAGAATATGCTCTTTACAGTATATAAAAGCTTAAAATTCATTGCTGTGGTCATGAAAGCTTTTCCTTTTCTCAAGCGCTTTCTAATTTGTGCATTCAAGCAGATTGCAGAAACAAAGCACTGTGCATACCATGCAGTTCAGCTGGATTTGTGAGGAAGGCTGTACCATTGATCAGTTAGTTAGTGAATGCCTTTGAGAAGGGATTAATGTTCACAGTGACCTTTTCCCAAAGTCCTATTTGCCACGACTATGCACTCTGCTAAACCGCATTATTTACAAATATTACCTATAGTTAAAGCACATCATTATTCTGGCTGCATCCATACCTATTATTTTTCTACTGAAGCACTTGTTCAGAACTGCACTATTATTTATTTAGTAGCCGTTTCTTCAGAAGTAGGCGACCGCTAGAGTAATGTATGAAAGTTCAGTAAAAATATGTGAGTCAAGCAAAAGGAATTTTTTAGTTTTTTTTTCAGATTTATGCAAATAAAGCTTAATCATTGTGCAGTGGAAATTTAAGCTGTTCTCTCTACGTTGTTCTTAAATTACTCATCATTTAACCATCCCTCTTCTTGCTGTTATTAAATAGAAACACTTCTGCTTACTTTCAAAGACCCGCCAGCCATTCCTGATAATATGCTGCTCACACATTCACATGGCTCAATAAAGGAGTATCCTAATTAAAGATATTTATGGTATATCTATTTGAGAGAATGGAAAAATAAGGGCTTCTTGGATCCCTTTGTACAATAGAAGCTGGGTGGCGGTCGACAAAAACAGGAGGAGGAATAGGGGAGACATGGAGAAATAGGGAGACTTGGAGGAATAGGGGAGACTTGGAGGAATAGGGGAGACATGGAGAAATAGGGGAGACTTGGAGGAGTAGGGGAAACATGGAGAAAAGGGTAGACTTGGAGGAATAGGAGAGACTCGAAGGAATAGGGGAGACTTGGAGGAATAGGGGAGACTCGGAGGAATAGGGGAGACATGGAGAAATAGGGGAGACTTGGAGGAATAGGGGAGACTTGGAGGGATAGGGGAGACATGGAAAAATAGGGGAGATTTGGAGGAATAGGGGAGACATGGAGAAATAGGGGAGACTTGGAGGAATAGGGGAGACTCGAAGGAATAGGGGAGACTTGGAGGAATAGGGGAGACTCAGAGGAATAGGGGAGACTTGGAGGAATAGGGGAGACTCGGAGGAATAGGGGAGACATGGAGAAATAGGGGAGACTTGGAGGAATAGGGGAGACATGGAGAAATAGGGAAGACATGGAGAAATAGGGTAGACTTGGAGGAATAGGGGAGACTTGGCTGAGCACGTAAACTATGATGGCTACTGAAGATAGCCATAAGAATTCTCCTTTCAGTGTATCAGACCTCTACTAACAAGCTGTTCACCAAATTCAGCAGATTATTATTACGGCTTATGATTGCACCACAAACAACCTTTACACCAGGGATAGGAAAATCCCAATAATGTGCTAAGTGTTTAGCCCTGTCATTATGCCATGAAGTGGAATGCATTCTGCATTGATGTCCATTGTAAAGGAAGATATACAACTATACTGTGCAATGTTGTACATCAACAACTTAAGAAAAACTGAACTAATTTAGCATGTAACATAGGAAGTTTGTCAGCTGCAAATTTTTTTTAATATCTGTTTTTTCTTTAATTTAATGCATATGGAAACATTAAAGCCCAGGATACATCTGTGCTACATATGCATTCTTAACCGAAAGACTCCTCTGATACAACTCGAAGGCTGGGGTGTAATTCTAGGAAGTCATTACAATAAGCACAGTAATAGGGTAGAAAAAATTGGTACGTTATATCAGATCTTCATGTATTGAACTGTTACTGTATGACAAATTGGAAGTGATCAGCAATCGCAGTTCACTAGGCAAGCTGCCAAACATTTTGAAGACATATTACAATTATGACACAAAGGCGCCTCAGGCTGAAGAAGAATGTGTTGATGTGTGTGCATTTCTGTATAGATGGGAAGGGGGGAGGACATGAGGTGGCATAGTAAATTTAGTTTGAGGGAGTACAGTTATCTCCCTTGGTGGGTGACCTAAGAACTTACCATTTTTTTAACAGTGGTTTGCTCCATTAATCATAGGATTTAAATACCCACAGAGTCAGCACAATTTTTTCTTTTAACAGTTTCATACTTAATCATGGGAGAACAACCCACCACAGCCATTCCCTCATCCACATGTTAACAGATGCAAAAACTTAAAGGGGGAATGTATCAGTAGTTTTTTATGTATGCTATATTTGTGCTAAAATTGTACGCTTTTTTTTTTTTGCCTTTTGCTACTTTTGAAAACTGTCAAAAAAGGTGGGCAGAGTTAACTGGGAGGTATGGGGCCAGCATGTTGCCGACAGGTTTATTATTCGCAAAGACCATAAATGGTGCGAATTATAGTGCAAAACTCACAGCTCACAGCAGGTATACATTTACTTTTCTGTCTTTAGGACAGCCCAAATGTTTCAAATTTTTTAAGAGGTGTGTGCATATGACGTGGTAGTCTTAGAAAATCCCCCTTGTAAGTTCTGAACATTGTCCACCTCACCATACCATACACATCTCTAGTCCCTTTACCCTCTGTTATCACCCCATTCCTTGTAGTATGTAAGCTCGTTGGAGCAGGACCCTCACCCCTACTGTTTCCATCAACTGATTACTATGTAACCGTGGTTTTTGTATTTTTGTACCATTGTCTTTCTGTATCCCCCTGTTTTTGTAAGCGCTACGGAATATGTTGACACTATACAAATAAAGATTATTATTATTGTGAAGTAGACCATAAATAGCAGCTTGGGATATTTAATTTGCTCCTTCATTCAACCATGTTCATTCCATTCATTAATGAGAACATTCTCCCACAATATTTTCTTTTATGTCCTACCTTCCATAAATGTTAAAAATAACATCTTAAAAAGCAGTGCAGCCAGGAATTGGAATTACTTGATGTTCATTTCCCCATAACCAAGAATGACCCTTCATAAGGCATATGGACAACACAGCAATAGCCCCTTCTGTATTGTAGAATGGAGAGTGGCTCCCACTTGGGATTGTCCATGAATTCTATTCATTTGGATGTGTAGCTGCCCACTGGTGATAACAGATGATTTCTTGGTGTTAGAGAGCTGGTATTAAGAGTGGTTGTCCTTATGAGACAACTCCTTAAAAAGAAAGACTATAGCTTGGCCAAGAATCAGGTAAACCAGAAAAGATGTAAAGGTTCAATTGACTTGGTGAGGCCCATTGTGATCTGGATATAATTACTCTATGGTTGGCAAGCTTAGTGAGTGGTAGATAGTCAGCCCACTGTAATTCTGTTGCCCAAGTGCCCAAATATACCAGGAGCAGACCTAAGTAGACAATATTTTGATGACACTCACAATTTTGTCCTAGTAGAAAACTGTATGAGTTCCTCTTCAGCTATCTCTTAGCACTGAGCCAATGCTTATATCTCAACACTGTACCTAAATACAGTGTTTAAAGCCTCACCAACCTGCTTGGATCTCAACCCTCCAGCACTCTAATATTAAACAGATTCCTCTTCTTTTATTTGAAACTCCATTAAAAACATTACAACAGTTGTACAAATGTATGAAAAATACTCATTCTACGCTCTTTGAACCATTAGTGTCTTTTCTTTTGACAGTCTCTGTCCTGGTGGATACTGATATGGAGTATTTCACCCATGTCACAAGGAAGAACTCTGGAAGATGCTGGTTCATGTCCAAGTTTGTATGGTTGTACTATACTTGTTGAGCAGGTGGTTGAGCAGGGAGTTGGACCCGATGACCCTGGAGGTCCCTTCCAGCTCTACCATTCTATGATTCACTCTTTCAATATAGTTTTGTCCTTTCCCTTATTATTTTAATGCTTCAGATCATGTATTCTGTGCTTTATATTTAATTCTCAGTCGAATTGTTAAAAGTGCAAATAATGATTTGGTAGCAGGAGCAAAGTAATACTACAGTATGGTGCATGGGTCGCTCACAGGAACAAGAAAACATATCTATCATTTTGCGGTGGCACAAAATTACAAAGTACATTAACATGAAATAACATTTAAATTGCAATGTTCCTTTTGGATTTGAAGTTAGAACAAACGGAAGTCATTGGTGTGGGGGTGTAGGAAACATTTTACCAATCTGTTTTAGTTAGCAGTGCTATTTGTTCTTTAATGTTGGTTACACATTCCTGACAAGGTGGTTATAGGAGACATTACTTAGCAATATTATTATTATATGTTGGATTATTTTTTTGCTTTTTGGACTTTTTTGAATCATTATTGAAGCTGCTGCGGTAGTGTATTGGTATTTTTATTGGCTGTATAAAAGCACCCAAGTCACTTAAAATCTTCAAAAAGTCCTTAGTTGTGGGGAAAGGCGTTTTGATTTCCAACTTATTCCCACGTTTGCTGGTGGCATGAGGAAACGTCTCTGCTAACCTTGTGCACTGGCAACCATTCTGAAGCTAGACAAATCATAAGAAAATGAAAGCTTTTAACATTCAATGTTCCTACTCATAATCATGGCGCACAGTTGGCGTTGATGTGTACACTTGATAGCACACATTGTAACAACAGATATATTATATATCAGTTGATATTGCAATTTACTGAATATGAGCCAATAGTACATCTCTGGAAAGTTTGATCTACAGTATGTAATGTATAATGTATGGTAGCTCTCAACTTCATCTGACCTTTAGATTCAATTGTCTCATCAACCAGATTACATCCAATTTAGCTACAGAAGGTCAAATGTTGGATCAGTCTATATTTGGCTAGTTTATCAGAGATCCTGATTAATGATTTCTGATGGCAGCTACTTGGCAAACCTTTTAGTCATTACTGTTGTTTGATGAGTTTTGGGGCAGTGAGGGAAGAAGGAAGCTGAGTAGCCAAGGTTAACCGGTCTGGGATGACTTTCTGTGACAAGTTATCTTATTTTAAGCCATTGAAAAGCAATTGTTATTTTATCTCAACACAACAAAATCTTTTATAAAGCAATTGAATGGGCGAATAATCCATGTTACAGAAAATTATCTTAACGTGTTAAGAGTCAAATTGAATCTGGCTGCATCTGTAATGCCTGAGGGCCGGGCACTGATGATGTAAATAAGTCTCTCTTGCATCCCACACAGACAAGTGGATCCCAACTCGAAGCTGTCAATGATTACCTTACACTGCAACCTTTTGACATTCAATCAATTGACTTATCAATTAATTAAAGGTTCACTCCAGTACTTATCAAGCACCATCCTGATGCTGAGATTTCTCCCTGCTTTCTTTTCCTCAATCCAATGATGCATCAGCACAGCATCACATGACCAACAAGAGCACTGCCGTTTCTGCCTGCTGGGAGGACAGTGTATTTATTAGCTTCTATATTCACATACATTAGCTACATAGCATAAGTATACAGTCAGGAGGTTGACCTATCATCTCCTTCATCATTATACCTGTGTGGCAGGAGCCTCAGCAGTAACTGTGATAGGAGGTCCAACTTGTGTCTAAAAGTGCATGCAGTTTAATGGTTTCTTAAGAGAACACAAAGACACGTAATTTCCAGGCGATCACATTGAGATCAAATGACTCATCTGAGAATAAGGACTCCGGGAACTTTCAGACAGGAAGGAATAACTAAGCAAGGTAGTAATAGCCAACTTATATATACTCGGGGTCTGGTGACCTAATGAATGCAAAAAAAGGTTCACTGGAGTGGTCCTTTAATCCTTCCATGTTATAAATGTTGATGGTATAGGACCAACATATAGAGTTCTGTGTACACATCCACCATACCTATGCTTTAGATTTCTATAAACAAATACATAAGCTTTTTTAGTTACTCCCTTGGGTTTCCTACAACAAGTACATATGTTAGGCCTAGAGAACTTCCTAGCATTGTAGAGAAAAGCTCTATGTAGATTTCATAGGGGGAAATGAATAATTTTTTTCTCTTTGCGAATCATATACATTGTGTGAGCAGTAAGTTAGACAGATTTTGCCATATTTGCCTAAAAAAACATTAACACAGGATGTAGCTCAATTTTGTTTTATGGCAAAATGATTGACGAACACCATAACAGAACTTGACGAACCCCAATATAAGTCAGTAGGTTCCATCAGACGACATCGGTGCCCATAATGTGACAGATCCATCACAACTTCAATTCTATTTTTCTGCTTCTATGATGGAACAAATAATGAAATTCCTAACAGAGATGTGAGGGAAGGCTAACTCAGAACTTGGAAGCAACCATGTTGTCCCTGCAAGTGTAATGCATTTTTAAAATACACAAAGTGCCGAGGTCCTCGTCCCACTCACCATATAATGAGTATATTGATTAGCAGTTCAAAGCTGTATGGTTGTTTGCAATAACTGATATAATAAATTACATTTTAAAGCCCCATTAATTTATAAATTTTTCAATTTGAGATTTCTTTAAATGTATTATAATATTTTGATATGTTCTCACATAAGAAGTTAATCCCAGTATAGCACCACATACACTATTGCCATCAGATTTAGACAATTTTTTTCCCTTCAGACAGTGAAAATAACTCTTGAGTCTCATATTTAAGTAATCTAAACCGTACAACAGATAGATATCAGCAATTAATTCAGTGGTGGCAAGTTACATACATTGAACTTACTGTTACCTTCTGCTTTAGCATCTCAGTTAATTGACGGATCAGAATACTGAATGGTGAAATTAAAACCTGCATGTCTGTTCATGGGTGACAAGCTCCTTGGTGTTTCTGTTTCCCAGTCTGTACCATTAGAGATGTTTTTATTTAAGTACGATTTGCTAATCGGAATGGTTTGTGCAGACCTCAAAGATTGTAACATAGTATGTTAGGCTGAATAAAGACATATGTCCATCTAGTTCAGCCTGTTACCCTCCAATGTTGATTCGGAGAAGGTAAAAAACCCCAATGAGGTGGAAGCGAATTTTGCTCATTTAAAAAATAAATTCCTTCTTAGGGCTCAGTCACACGGCCGCATGGGAATCCGTACACCGGCGCCGATGCGCCTGTGTGACTGCAGGAAGGAGATGGACGTACCTGAAGACGGTTGTCTCTCTGCAGTGCCGGAGGAAAGAACACATGACCGGCAATGAAGCCGGTCACATGTTCTTTCCTCCTGCGCTGCAGAGAGACAACCGTCTTCAGGTACGTCTGTCTGCTGGTGTCAGTCACAAGGGGTGCATCGGCGCCAGTGTACGAGTGCCAATGCGCCCGTGTGACTGAGGCCTTAACTCCAAGTTTGACAATCAGAATAATCCCCGGATCAACAACCCTTCTGAAGTAATTAGTGACTATAACATATAATTTTGTATTGCTGAAGAAAGGCATCCAGGACCTTCTTAAACTTTGTATCGAAATTGGAATCACCATGTACTCGGGCAGAGAGTTCCACAGTCTCACTGCTCTTACAGTAAAGAACCCCCTTCTATGTTTGTGTAGAAATCATCTTTCCTCTAGAGGGCGCCCCCTTGTTACAGTCACAGTCCTGGGTATAATTAGATGATGGGAGAGATCTCTGTACTGTCCCCTGATATATTCATACATCGTTATTAGGTCTCCTCTCAGCTATCTTTTTTCTAAAACTTTGATAACCTGTCTTGGTATTGTAGTCTGTCGATTCCATTTATTAATTTAGTTGCCCATCTTTGTAAATTACTCCAGTTTCAAGAAACAAATGCAGCAAAAATACATATGTTTAAAAGAATTTATCTTTGAACTTAAACCTTGTGTGGCGCAGAGTGTTAAAGGGGTTGTCCCGCGAAAGCAGGTGGGGTTCAGCACTTCTGTATGGCCATATTAATGCACTTTGTAATGTACATCGTGCATTAAATATGAGCCATACAGAAGTTATTCACTTACCTGTTCCGTTGCTAGCATCCTCGTCTCCATGGTGCCGTCTAATTTCAGCGTCTAATCGCCCGATTAGACGCGCTTGCGCAGTCCGGTCTTCTCCCTGGTGAATGGGGCCGCTCGTGCCGGAGAGCTGGTCCTCGTAGCTCCGCCCCGTCACGTGTGCCGATTCCAGCCAATCAGGAGGCTGGAATCGGCAATGGACCGCACAGAGCCCACGGTGCACCATGGGAGAAGACCCGCGGTGCATCGTGGGTGAAGATCCCGGCGGCCATCTTGGTAAGGTAAGTAAGAGGTCGCCGCAGCGCGGGGATTCGGGTAAGTACTAAACGGTTTTTTTTTTAACCCATGCATTGGGTTTGTCTCGCGCCGAACGGGGGGCCTATTGAATAAAAAAAAAAACCGTTTCGGCGCGTGACAACCCCTTTAAGGCAGCAGTATGCTCTTGCTCACTACCTGAAGGTTGCAGGTTCAATCTCCGCATGGAGACTCATCCTTCTGAGGTTTGTATAATGAGTACCCAGCTTGGTGGGGGGTAATAAATAAATTACCAGAAAGCGCTGCTTAATAAGTTGGCGCTATACAAATAGCAAGATTCATTTTTTATTTCATATCATAGAAAAAAAAATTCAGACAGGTAAATGTCTAAAATGTCTTTATTATTTAATGTGCAGTCTTCACTCCGATGATATTACCAGACATTCATACTCAACAATTCCATATAAGGATGCAGCTGGATAAGCAGTGCTCCAACCCAGCACTGCATGCTATGACCAAATAGTTTAGGGGATTCATGGAGGTCTCTGCAAATGAAAACAGGGCCCCAAGTATGTATGGGATCTTGCATGACAGAGTCATAACAGGCGCTCTATCCAGCCATACCAGGTTTGACAAAAGAAGAACATATTTACTGCAATTTATGTAGGCCCTAAAAGTTCATAAGACCTTCAACAACTTAATGTTTTGATACTGCATGCTCAAGTGGCTTCTAGAAGGTAAAACAAACTAATCTGCAATTATGGCATTGAACATAGTAGAAGAATGACTAGTTACTCTAAAATTCCTAAACTTCATAAATCAATAACTGCAAATAAATCAAACACAGAACATTTGACATATCTATTCCAAAAGTCAATAACTGCTAAATACCCATAACAGACACTGTTATTCTTGAGGCAGACTGTATAATTGGATGTATGTATAATTGGATTTTAATGTGTGTGACCATATGTAGGTAAGGCATGCCTACACCCAAAATATAAAGATCTGATTTTCACTTCTATAAGTGTGCATGCTATTACACTCTTCACTATCAGTTGGTGAACGGGGTGCCACTGTGCAGGAAAAAAAACTGTAAAGGGACTGCAGTACTGAATAACATCCCCATGTATGACAATGAGATAGCTAGTATGTACTCTAATAGATAAAGGAAGTCTGATAACATTAAAAAAATGTCCATGCCACCCCTCTCTGATCTAAAGTCATACAAGCACAGGGGGAGAATCTATGATCCTTCTCTCTTTGCAACCTGCCAACATTTCCACATCTGTGCCCCTCTTCTCCTTCAAGCTAGCTGAGGTGAGAATTGCACATACAGTATATGCAGTCGCACTTCAATTTGCTAGAGCTCAGGCTAGATCCACAGCCCTGAACTTGTTTTGAAGCAAATAATTTTGGCTTTAAAAGAAGACCAAAAACATGACTCCAGCCATGTTCTAGCCTGAACTACAGCCCTTACTCATGGCTCCCGTCTGCAGTTACAATGCCCAGGGATGTGTTTGTTAGAAAAAGTAATGTCTTTTTTTTAGCTAAATAAGTACAGCTCAGGGTTGTGGTGAATGGGGAGGCGGGTGTTAATCTGAGAGAGAGGCAACATGCTGATTAGTAGATTTTAGCAGTAGACCAGCCGACTTTGCCAGGATTAGTCCACATTTGTTGATAATTTTCCCTACAGCAGAAATGTAGTATTATTACAAGTAGTCATTTAGTTAAATGATGATCTGTGAAATACAGAGTGAGAACTGATGCTTGTTAGAGGCTCACTGTTCTGGATCATAAAGGATGGTCCAAATTGGGGAAACCATGTGCTGTCCATGATGTCCATGTGCTGTAATAGAGCATACAGACAGAGTAATCCTGATGCTATAAATTCTATAAATGGGCTATCCCAAGATATAAAATTATCTCTCTCCTATCCACAGGATAGAGAAGGTGTTTGGACTGGTGCAGGACTGAACACTGGGACCACACTAAGTAGGAGAATGGAGTTCCCATGTCTACTCCCCCTGCCCAAATGAGTGGATTGGTGATTGAGCATGTCTGCCGCTGCTCTATTCATTCCTATGGGGCTGACAGGGATAGTCAAGCGCTGTACTTGACTTCTTTTTGGCAGTTTCATAGAACTCAATGGAGGAGCTTCATGCATGCTTGGCCAATGCTTCAGTCATATAAGGGGAAACAGGACTCCAATGCTTCTGATCAGTTGGGGTTGTCTACTGACATTTATTCCCTATTCCGTGGATAGGACATAAGTTTATATCTTGGGACAACCCCTTTAATGAATATGACAAAGTTTTAATTTTGTTATCGGACGGTTGTTCTTGGAAGGATATAAAATGTAACTATGATATAGTGTTATTCCTTGGAATGATAAGTGTGATAATATGTTCACAGCAAAGCTATAAGTGATCAGATTAATTCTCTTATTTCGTGGTTGTCCTATCAGTCTTGCTAAATCTGTCTCTACACATCTGTCCATGCTGAGCAAATGAGACTTGAACGGCTATTGAAGAAAAGCACAGTAATGAGCTCCTAAGTCATTGCTGACTTAAACTTGATGGATGTTTAGCTGTCTAAGTGATAAAATAAATTACAGGAAAAGCGGCCCGGCCTCTGTGTAGATGGACAAGTTGTGGGTGGGTTGCTGATGTTTTACCTGCTGCTATGAAAAAAGCCAGCTAGAGTATCTAATCCTCCCACAGCTGTCCCATGTCTGAGGTCCCAGAGGTAGTTTGCCTAAACCGCCCAAGGACAGACGGCCCCTGTTTATGTTAGTTCTGTATATAAACAGCAGTGGGGGGACCAGTGTAAACTCACAGTCAAGATGCACTTAAACAGTTCCCTGTGGTTATTTTAATACATGATGATGTTAGTTCAACAGTATTTAATTAATGCAACTCTTTGGCATGGAAGACACAATGACTAAAAATGTATGCGTAGCTCTTCGGTCGACAATGCTATGTATTGTTTTCTTTTTATAGTGTTAAAGCTTGTTAAAATTTGCCTGCAGTCTCAATGAAAACAAAATATCCCCCATGTGACTACTTCGACCTCTCTAATTCGCCTCCTCATCCATTATGGGCATATGTGCAAGATATGATTTTGCTGTATTATAAAACATATGGCTCGAGTTGCAATTATGCAAGAAGTTGGATAATTAAGCAATAATCACTAATAAGAGTATTAGTCTGCTGTAAATGTTGTACTTTGGGATTAAGGGGCTTCTACAATATGTAATGAATAGCTGCCATTTTATGAATTAACATTGTACAGTAAGTTAATACCATCTGTTTTACTGGAAGCAATGAACAATCCTATCGCAATTATAACTGTGTCACGCTCCAACACATTTTGTGTGTTAGGAATCAGCTTGATATTTAATGCATTTTAATATAATGTTTCAATTTATTGTTGGGGATGTATCACAGTTTTTGAAGCTGAATGGGTGCATATGTGTTGACCTAGACAAGTTATGCTAATTAACAATTAAGTATCATTAGGTCTTTCAGAAAATCCAGTCCACCATTGAATATAAATTATGAGATTATTTTTCCATACTGGGATATTTATGATGACAGATGTGTACAGATACTAGAAACAAAGGCAATGATGTCCTCCTTGTAATCCCTCAGATGGGGATTATGTAAAAGGTGCTATAGTAATAGATACAAAAAATACAAAAACTTAAAAAGAATTTAAAGGAGACTCAATCACTGTTTTTCTTTCTAATTGACTTTTCATCAATTGGAAACAAGTATTTCTGCACCACTAAAATATAATTATCATTAACTATTGTAGCAGTCATGTGGATTGTTTGTTACATACATTTATCTATTTTGCTTATATAACACCAACATATTCCGCAGCCCTGTGCATGTTTTCAGCACTCACATCAGTCGTTCACCCTTGTGGGGCTCACAATCTAAATTCTCTATTCCAAAAAGTGCCAGTAGAAACTGGAGTACCCAAAGGAAACCCATGCAAACGCAGGGAGAACATACAAACTCCACATAGATGTTGCCCTTAGTCGGATTTGAACCCAGGATCCCAGCGCTGCAAGGCAACAGTGCTAATCACTAAGCATGGTTGTGATCCTATGTTTAGACTGCCCTTCATATAGGGATCTAAATAATGAATTATCTGAATGTCCGACTAATATTTAAGTAATTTTAGCATTTACATATTAATAGCAATGAGTAGATCACATAGCTTTTCTATGACCAGATCTAGTGGATCCAATCATGGCAACTATTTACACAGTGCTTATCATTATCATCCAAGCAATATAATGCTCATATAAAACTGTTCATTAAAAAAAAATATCGGAAAGGAAAAAGGATTTTTGCGTTTACTTGAAACCTGGCAACTCCAGTATATTACAATGTATGTAGGAATGGAATCCCATGACGGCACTGTAATAGTATGGTAGTTTATATACCAGTATAACAAATACTAAATAGTAAATATAAAGAATCTGATTGATTATGGGATCACAAATCTGCAAACACATGTATATTTATTAATACTCAAAAGGAATTAATTCAGTATGACCTATTATAAAGGGTTCCCAACTGCTCAGTATAGTCCTTATTGTTGGACTGTGATTATCTGGTAACATATTCAACCTATGTCGAGGTCACCGAATGATTAATGAATAGGACTGCAAGAAGAATAGCGACTGCTCTGACTCCCATCGTTTGAGCATACAGATTCACAGCACAAATGATTCTTACAAACATCAAACTATAGTTCAAGCTGGATCAGAACGGCCTTCATGTGCCTCCATGCAAGCTCCATCGGGTGCCTTGTATTCTCTTCTAAAACCAGTACTTCTTGGGGATAATACGTCTGTACATACAGAGTCTAATGGGGCATGCCACAATTCTGTTTTCTTTTGGATCCTAGTGAAATCCAATAAAAGAAAAATTCCTTTTGCCTCCATATGAAATCAGAGACAAATTACATTATAAGCCTAATGTTAGCGTTTGAAAAAGCACCATCATGTAGGAAAATTGTAAATTAATTTTAATTAAGAACATAAACTATTTTTCAAAAATTCCATTCCAAGTATAATTCCATAATAATGTGATTTATAGTAGTTAAAATAGGCAAAAGTATAAAGTAATTTGACACATGACGTAAACATGCAGTTCCTATTCTCCACATGCCATCTCTTAGAGCTGGGTTCATCTGTCAAGGCATAATCTCTAAGAGTAAAATAATCTGCCGGGTCCTGTAAAATATTCATGTAACACAGCCATTGCCCTCTTCGAGGTGTATCACCTTAATGGGTCAATGTTATGATAAATAAATAAATAATGAAAAGAGCGTCGCAAATGTTACATATTTAGTGGGGATTTAATTAACCATGAAGTTCATCCACAAATCCATTAACATAGCTTCTCTCTGATATGGTTACTATTACTGCTTGGAAGGTAACATTTGCTTTTCGTTCTTTAACAGTTGCTTGGGATTTGTCATCAAATATACAGAAAAACATTTTATTTAGGAAAACAAATTACCAAATTCGGGTTTGGATCTGTTCTGTCAGATGCGTTTAACATTTGATAACACTGAATAGGCTCCTATGCCATTTTGTTTTACTTTCCCCTTAGTGCTAGTGAATAAGGCTAAGCAGCAATCCTACATATAGCTATTGGACCATAGAGGTGCTCTTCATGGAAAAGAGAAACCCTTTTTTTCTTATCTCATGCAATAAGTCAGGTATACAAATTTAAAAAAGGGCTTAGATGAAACCACATTCTTCCTCGGAGACTCCACCCTGCAGAAACAAGTGCAATAGGCACTGATGTAGCTGGAAGCCTTGTCTTTGCTGGTTGACTGTTACTTAGTCTTGTTCCTGAGCAACCGATTCTTTGAGTGTTGTCAAAGGGAAGTGTCTGTACTGAAGAACAGAACATGTTGGTAAGACAGAGTTTGGTATAATTCTAAGGTTTAAAGAGGTTTTCCAGAAAAAAATTAAAAAAAATCATTTTGATGTCCTATCCTTAGTAGAGATGATCGAGCATGCTCGTTTAAGGCTGATGTTCCAGCGAGCATCGGTCTAATCGAGTAACTGAATACTCATCCGAGCAAATGCGGGGGGGGGGGGGGGGGGGAGAGTGAGAGAGATCGGACGAGTATTCAGTTACTCGAGAAGACCGATGTTCGCTCGAGCATTAGCCTTAAACGAGCGTGCTCGCTCATCTCTTATCCTTAGCCTTTTCTTCCCATAGGGATTTTTTTAAGCTTAACCTTAAAGTGTAACTCTAGGTAAAATTGTACTATTTCCCTTTGGCCAAAATGTTATTTACCTGAAGCTCTGTATGGTGATCTTGGCTTTCTCCTTGTCTGATATAACACTGAAATGATATTCCATGATTTGTCCATTCATATGGGTAAAGAAATATGCTCTGTAAATTCTTTAATGTTTCTTTCCACAGAGGACAGACAGATCATGGAAACTTCTTCCAGGTGTCTTTATGTCATGTGAAGTATATATTTCCAATAAACATCACAGAAGCAAGAGCAACCTAAGACTTTGCTTAAAATCTGTGTAGAAAAGTTGTATTTAGATCTGTGTCTTTGTCCCCTTGAAAGCTTGACTTGCTTTAGCTTAACCCCTTAACGACCAGCCCATAGTGTTTTTACGTCCTCCCGAAGTGGGCTCTATTCTCTGAGGACATAAAAACATGCTTCCTGCAGAGAATAGTGCCCCTCGGGCTGTGGACGTGACAGCTCCATGCTGTCGGTGTCCGCAGGTAGCTGACAGCATGGAGCTGTCATCCCGGGCTGTTCGGAGCCCCCCCCCCCCCGGCATTGCGATTGGCGCTATGCAATGGATAGCGCCGATCGCAAAAAAAGTAAATAAAAGTACACAAAAGTTAAAGATTCAGCTGCTCTGATGGATCGGATCCATCGATGCAGCTGAAATTACTCACCCAGGTCCGGCACGCTGCTCCCCGCTCTCCTGCAGCTCCGGGGCCCGAAGCCAGTCTTCTGCGCATGCGTGCCAGGCGGCATTACGTCAGCCGCATGCGCAGAAGGCCCGGCGGCGCGGGAGATTTAAAATCTCCTGGCTCCTGTAGGTAGCCGGGAGGCAGGAGATGTCAGCGGGGACTGCGGTGAGCGGTCCCCGGTACCGCGATCGCCGTTATCCAATGGTTAGCGGCGATCGCGAAAAAGTTTAAAAAAAGTTTAAAAAAAGTCAGTTTCACCTCCCCTCATGGATCGGATCCATGAGGGGAGGTGAAAATACTCACCCCCAGTCCTCAGCGGTGTCCCGGTGTCCCGATGTCCCGGGACCCGAATCCCCGTCTGCGCATGCGCGCCCGATGATTGACATCGGGCGCGTGCACAGACGGGCTCGAGCCCCGGGGAATTTAAAATCCCTCTGCTTCTGGCTGCCATGTGTAGCTAGGAGCAGAGAGATTATACCGGGGACATGATGGTGCGATGGTGCGGGAAATACAAACAAAGGTGTACTGTGCATGACCACCTGTGTGAGTAGGCAGTTATGCGCAGTACATTACGCAGCCGTACGCAGGGTCACAGCCGGGCTCACAGATGGGATCCGCTGTGGGCCTCCGCAAGCGGATTCCACCTGCACCCGCGTGAGCCCGGCGTTATTCAGACCGCTACCTGTGATACGTATTTTACAAGAAGCCCCGGGAACGCTCGCTTTCCTGCAGTTCCAGGAGCACCTTGTTGAGCGCCTTCTGTGTGAGACCGCCGCACCTCATCAAGCTTACGGAGACTCACGGAACGCCACTTTTTACACCCCATACCCGCCACTGAGGTCATGAAATACCCCCAAAAAGCATGAGAGGAGGGGGGGGGGAATACCCGGTTTTATTGCCCCATGGGCCCATTCCAACCAGCCTCCGTAATTACCCCTGTCTTCGGAAATACTACACAGTTCACATTTTTACTTTTATCTAAGATTTGCGAACGCCAAAAAGGGCGCGGAGGGGGAGGGGGGGAATTTTTAGGGAGTCAATCTTTATTCTGTACAAATAAGCAATGGGGCCTGGAATTTATTCAGTTGTACCCTAAAATCCAACAGGTGTTCCGTCCTTTATAGGCCTTGCCATGCGTCCTGTAAGTAGATTAGGGCCACAATGGGTATGTTTCTGAACTCGGGACAAACGGGGGTATCCATTTTGGGGTGAACGTCTTCATTCCTATGTACACTGTACAAAAAAACTGTTTTTAAATTGAAAAAATTGCCAAAAAAATTGAAAATCGTAACTTTTTCCTTCTGCTTTGCTTAGATTCATTCAAATACTGTGGGGTCAAAATACGCAGTACACCCCTAGATGAATTCGTTAAGGGGTCTAGTTTTCAAAATGGGGTCATTTGAGGGGGTTCTTTATAGTTTTGGCCGCTCAATGGCTCTATAAGTGGGCAATGGGGCCTGAAATTTATTCAGTGGTACCCTGAAATCCAACGGGTATTCCTTTCATTGTAGGCCTAGCCATGGGTCCTGTAAGTCTATTAGGGCCACAATGGGTATGTTTCTGAACACGGGACAAACCGGGGTATCTATTTTGGGGTGAAAGCCTTCATTTATATGTGTGCTGTACAAAAAAAACTGTTTTTAAATTGACACAATAGCCCAAAAAATGAAAATCCTATTTTTTTCCTTTTGCTTTGCTTGAATTTATTCAAAAACTGTGGGGTCAAAATATGTAGTACATCCCTAGATAAATTCGTTAAGGGGTCTAGTTTTCAAAATGGGGTCATTTGTGGGGGTTCTATATGGTTTTGGGCGCTCAAGAACTCTACAAGTGGGCAATGGGGCCTAAAAGGACTTCAAGCAAAATCTATGTTCTGAAAGCCACCGATTACTCCTTTTATTTTGGGCCCCGTTGTGCATGCGGACATAAGATTAGGGCCACAATGGGTATATTTCTGAAAACAGCACAAACAGGGGTATCCATTTTGGGGTGTAAGTCTTCCTTCATATGTGTGCTGTACAAAAAAAGCTGTTTTTAAAATGACAGAATTGCCAAAAAAACAAAAATCCAAATTTTTTCCTTTTGCTTTGCTTGAATTTATTCAAAAACTGTGAGGTCAAAATGCGCAGTACACCCCTAGATAAATTCTAGTTTTCAAAATGGGGTCATTTGTGGGGGTTCTCTATGGTTTTGGGCGCTCAAGAACTCTACAAGTGGGCAATGGGGCCTAAAAGGACTTCAAGCAAAATTTGTGTTCCGAAAGCCACCGGTCGCTCCTTTCATTTTGGGCTCCGTTGTGTATCCAGACATAAGATTAGGGCCACAATGGGTATGTCTCTGAACACGGGACAAACAGGGGTATCCATTTTTGGGTGCAAGTCTTCCTTCATATGTGTGCTGTACAAAAAAAGCTGTTTTTAAAATGACAGAATTGCCGAAAAAACAAAAATCACAATTTTTTCCTTTTGCTTGGTTTGAATTCATTCAAAAACTGTGGGGTCAAAATATGCAGTACACCCCTAGATAAATTCCTTAAGGGGTCTAGTTTTCAAAATGGGGTCATTTGTGGGGGTTTTCTATGGTTTTGGGCGCTCAAGAACTCTACATGTGTGCTATGGGGCCTAAAAGGACTTCAAGCAAAATTTCTGTTTTGAAAGACACTGACTACTCCTTTCATTTTGGGCCCCGTTGTGGACTCAGATATAACAATAGGGCCACAATGGGTATATTTATGAACACGGGAGAAATAGGGGTATCCATTTTGGGGTGTAAATCCTGATTTTCATGTAAACTATAGGAAAAAAATATGTCTTTAAAATGACAGATTTGCAAAAATATGAAATTTTACTTTTTCTCCTCTAAATTGAATTAATTCCTGAAAAAAAACTGTGGGGTCAAAATACTCATGACACCCCTCAGTGAATACATTAAGGGGTGTAGTTTTTAAAATGAGGTCATTTGGGGGGGTATCTATTATTCTGACACTCATGAGCCTTTCCAATCTCGGCTTGGTATGGGAAAACAAAGTGTTCCTCAAAATGCTAAAAAGTAATGTTAAATTTGTACGTCTCCTAAATAGTTAAAAAAAAACGAAAGTTTTTCCAATGTGCGCCCAAAATAAAGTAAACGGGTGGAAATATAAATCTTAGCAAAAATTTCTATATTATGTTTGCACATATTTAAGATATTGCAGTTGGAAATGTGAAAAAATGACGATTTTTTCAAAATTTTCCCAATTTTGGCGCTTTTAATAAATAAACACAATTTCTATCGGTCTATTTTTTACGCCTAAATGAAGCACAACATGTGGCGAAAAAACAATGTCAGAATCGCTTGGATATGCAAAACCTTTCTGGTGTTTTTCCATGTTAAAGTGACACATGTCAGATTTGCAAAATTTGGCCTGGTCATTAAGGCGCAAACAGGCTTGGTCACTAAGGGGTTAAACACAGGAATTACTTATTTGTCATGGATGATTATTATCTTTTCCAAATATGCATATTACCAGCTGACATTTCTATATTTTCTTGAAATATATTAACAATAGAATTGTGTGGTGTAGGAAATGAAAAATCCTGAATATCTTCAATACTACAAATGGTCAACGAGTATGGCCATACAGACGTAGAGGACACAAAATTGCCACATAGTATCTCTTAGAAGTATTATTTTCTAGCACAGAACACCTCTTAACTATGGTCCTTTACAGAGGCACCATGCAGAGGCAGACACAGTTCCTGTGGCTCCATGGTATTGGTCCATTGGGACTTTGTGCACACAGCCCTTCTATGTACACGAGTCCTTAGAAGCACAAGTGTGTTCCATAAATCTGAAGTTTTACTTTACATACATTACTTTTTGGGTCAGTGGCGGTTAGAACGTGTTTAAATAACTTACAAAATATCCATGTGAGCCATTACATTCGAATTTCCGCATGGGTAATGTGGTTACCTTACATAACCAAAATGGCAATTGAACTTTCGAAAAAGAGACTGAGCTGATTTTAGAAGCAATTACACAGATTCCAGAGGTGGGACCCACACTACTCTTCTTTAAAAATTCAACACACAAATGGGAGATGGTACAATGCCTCTGCAATGGCATCTGTCAGATGGTGGCTTCACTATAAGTTAATGTACAACCATTAAACAAGCCTTACAGTATGATTTCAACATATTATCCAAACCAGAGTCTTCTCAATAATGAAACTATACAGGCTACAGACAACTGTTTTAGGGTTCTTGCCCCCAATCAGTATGTCAGTAGGGTTCTGGTTGGCTGGGTGAGAGGCTTGTTACGTGAGTCATGAGGGCTACTATTTCTCCTTGTGGAGATCGTGGTTTGGCATGAGCAGAATTGTATGCCATGCAACACATATATTTGGAGAAAAAAATAGATCAGAAGCCTTTATGTTTAATATGTACCATGAAAGTAGTAGCATACCATTATAGAATCACACAGTTATACATCCATGTTATCTCATGCTGATGTACTTGCTGTCGGAAAAGTTAATTGTCATTGCAAGAGACATATTCAAGAAAAAATAATTAAAATTAAGTGAAAAAAAGGTATTTCTTGTTATCTTAGTAATTAGTAAACCTTTGATAACTGTGAACACCGATTTGGCCAATAACTTGATCCGGACTATTATTTTTTCAAACCCTTGGAGACTGAAGCAGAGAAGGAATGAGAACACACAACTAGCAGGCCTTGAAATATGTAGGTCCATTAATTTCAGTTCTCTTGGGGGTCTTGACAAACAATGCTTTGGTGTCTGATCTTGCTTAAACACTCTTTGGTTTCTAGTTTACATCGATGGGCACATTAATCAATTGCCACTTGCTTTGTTTGTACAGAATTGATGGAATTGACATTAATCAACTTTTCATCACTTGTTTTATTTTTTAGACATAAAAAGAAAAGTATTTTCTCTAATGCCATATTGACTTGTGTTTAATAGACATTATTTTCTATGGTGTGCCCATTCACTAGGGGGTACTTCAAAGGCATGATGATAAGTCAATGTGGGTTGAAAAACTGCTTACTGAATCTTCAAAAAATAAGTCCAGCAACAAAAAGGAGCAAAATTCATTGACAGATGTTTTAAGGCAATTACTAAAAAAAACCTTAAACTTTCCAAAAGGACCAAATGGGTGTTATCTGACATTGAATTTAATGGTTGTACATTCTTTGTGAAAAAATGTTAACTAGACCTAATTACAAAACATAATAAACCAAAATTATTTTGAAACCCAGAAGCAAATAGCACACAAGGGGGATGCTGGTTAGGTCTGTGTTGCGGAATGACTTCCAGATCTAGCCCATTCCCAAGCTATCAAGAGTAGTCTTTGGCATCTAGCAGATGTAAATAGCAGTATCAAGGTCGTAGAGCATGCTGACATTGTGTATATATTGTGGGAGGCCATCACTATGAAATGTATTATCTTTCACCATACATACTCCACTAGTCTTATTAAAATGTACTCCTTATGTCCTGAACAATGTGTAGCTGCTGGAAAAGTAGAAGGAGATCTTTCTCCTTGTACTACTTTAATGCAATCCATGTGGTCTGGCCTTTTTCCGATTGATCACCAGTAAGTGAACACTGTCGTACATTGGAATCACATAATCTATTATGGTTCTAAAGAAAGGATACTTGTGGACACCATACTTTACTATAAACGTTAGATGATTTGTGCAAAGCTGACATAACAATGTTATGCTATGCTGTTCACGTTTTGTTCTGAGCAAATATAATATAGTATATGAAAATTTGGCTTTTCTTCCATTCCTGTGAATTTGGTTTTAAGGGTGTGCACAAAGCATAACAGTAGCCATAATTAATCTAGCTGAGGGTCAAGGAATGGGAATTCTTGAACCTCATAAATTACTAGAGGGTGAATTTCAGTTTTATCTAGTTTATTATGGTAGTCAGTGGTTACATGAACCTAGATCTTTTGGCTCCAATGCAAAATGTGTTACAGGACCCCCACCTACAATGAGCCATTTATAATACAGGTGATTTCTTATGTGGCGGAAGGACCTTTGAGATCTCTCAGACACCAAGGCCTTAGGGAGAATTCTACCTCTGTTATATTACATATAGTAGATTAGTAGTAACAACTAGGGACAAGTTGGTGTCTTATCTATCTGGGCTGGCTAATAAGGTGCTTGTATATAACAAGACAAGAAAGTCAGAAAGTGTGCCTCTCATATATTTGCTTCCAATGTCCACAGGATATTATATAATTGTCTCTTGGTTCTGCTTCATTCACCTTTAGGATCTCCGTGTGTTGTCAAAATAAGGGAGCACTGGTAGCCACATCTCGACAGAATGAATGAATGGGAGTCTAATTTTTCAAGTTTGTGGGAATTATGGATACAGTCAAACAAGCTAAAGGGAGATTGGGTGTTCTCTGTTCCACAATCAGCTAGGCAAAGTGGAAA
Source organism: Eleutherodactylus coqui (assembly GCF_035609145.1). Taxonomy (NCBI): domain Eukaryota; kingdom Metazoa; phylum Chordata; class Amphibia; order Anura; family Eleutherodactylidae; genus Eleutherodactylus; species Eleutherodactylus coqui. Next base: position 143,954,039 of record NC_089843.1, on the reverse strand, counting down.
TCAGTAGCTGCATTCAGGTGAAGAATGAATAGAGTAGTAGCCCTACATGTCTGTGCCTCTCTGTATTCAAGTCTAAGGAAGTTTCTGGGGGCCCCCATCTACAGTTATTTACTGCATATATTATGGATCTAATATATATGTATTATGTAGCCTGATGTGGTGTAGTTTGTTAGCAAAACAACTCTGCCCTCATGTGGATGTATTATGTTACTACACGCTGTGCCTCACACTCACTCATCATCACCATAGCATCTACATCACACTTCATGCCTCACATTATCTACATCCACACAAGTAGTGCAAAGCTAACTCTCTCAATCAAACACACAAGCTGTCATCATAAAATGTCCATTTTTTCATCAATTGTTATCTGCTGAGTTTCCAAAATGACGTTTTCACGAAATGGCAAAATCTTGATTTAACAAATTCCAAACTTTCTACTAGTATGCCATAAATGTCTAACATGGAAAATCCCCTTTAAGTCTTTGATATTGCACACTCAATGATTATCAGTATGACTTTGATTATACTGACTGCCTTATCAGTTCCTCTCTGCCCATATTTATTGGGCAGGTACAACTTGAAAGATCCTGAAAATTCCGAACTTAACAACCTTCAGTATTTGTAAACTGAGTAAGAAACACAAGCCTTTCTCTCCGCATAACGTTTTCATGGATGAGGGTGAAAGGTCTGACTGTGATAACATTTTCTTTACAATTAAATCCACATGTAGTTGAATTACGGAATGTTCTGAAAATGAAGTCTTAGCTACTTAGTGCATGCGAGGCACATAAAGTAATGGAGTCTACAGAATGAGTCACGGCCCACATTGGCTGACAGAAATCTGAAAGTCACGTTCTAACTACCATATTGTTTGTAAGATGAAAGTCATTAAACAAATTCAATTTTAAAGATACAGAACTTGCCCTTTTATGTGACATTTAGTTACTAGATACCCAGTCTTGAGCATAATATTACAAATACCAAAACGGAAAGCAGGTCCACAAAAAGGCACCCACGAATAGAATGAAATACAATGTTTATTGACAAAACATTGAGCATCATATTATGACCCATAGTTGTATCATGCATTAGTTTCTGAAGGTCATTTTACATGGCTCAATTAACATTAATTTGCCCATCAATCGACTTTTGTTGGCTGATTGGTGACTTTTGGCAAGCACAAACATACTTGCTGACCCCCATATGAACAGGGAGATGTACAGCCAGCCGTTAAAGACAAATAATTGTAACTATGATTGTTTATTTCCATAAGCCGATTCTCGACCCATGGAAAAATTAAGCGACCACAGATCAACATGCGTGTCCATTGGCACTCAATACATTGAGACGATAATTTGGCTGATGTAAAATGAGTATGACCCTAACTTGAGATTTATATTGCTCTCTTCAGGTAAATCCAATAAATCGAATGCAGTGTTTGCTTTAACAATACCCAATGTTCCTTGGCTGCAGGTAATAGGTGGCATCTCTCGGTGCTCATCAGCACTGACTTTCTCCAAGGATCTTAGATAGACAAATCATATCTTATAATTAGTATTATAAAGATATAGTTTATGTCCCTTTATAGGAGTCCCAGTCCCTTTTGTGCCTTTTATGGTGCCCCTAAGGTTGTCACCTACTTAGATCAAACTCCTTGGGGAATCAATAGTAGTGCATTATCTACAAACACTCTTGGTGAGGATCAGGCATCATTAAAGAGCACAATTGAGCAGTACTAGATAGTTCTGCATATTCAGCACCTTCTCAGTCACGCATGTTTAAAAAATCTAGTCTTTTTTCTGTAGCTTTAACTATACACTAAATTGTCTGCAGATTAAGTAATGCCTTGCTGAGTGTTCATTGCCCTGCTTCTCACCATGATGAATAGAGACTCAATGTGTCAAGCAATTCTGCTAAACTTCCTGGTCATTTGATTTAATCTTGGCTTACAAAAGATTGCCTTGGCTCAGAACCCTGCTGTTGCAGATCATATAAAGGTCTTTTTATGTATTTCCTCTATGAATGTTTCAGTTGCCTCAAGAATTCGGTCAAGCGTCCACAAAGGTGATGAAGGGAGCAGGTGCAGACTGCTTCCTACATTACATCACATTCCTCCAGTCTTTATCCAGGAATAGACTTGTAAATTGCACCAGGGTCTGCACAAGATCCGCAGAGAAATAGACCAATAGTAAATAATATGCAAGAATAAAACGACGACACTGTTCAAATAGATGAAAACACTAAGATGCAGACTTTACTTGTACTTAAAAAAAATAAACAGCTACAGAAATGCCCAAAAAATAGCATTTGTAATGGCTTCCCATTTGCTGCATCATCAGTGCCTAACATGTCTGATGCCTGCAAGTCTCTACTGCCATGTGTCCCCATGACAGTTCTTCCTACTTGTTCTCTGGCTTTCTTCAGCTTTGTCATACAGACATTGCATGGGTTCAAATCCCCCTCCACACAAAAAGGTTTTACTCAAGTATACAACCACATTCTGGGTTTAGATTACTTTCTCATGGCATTCCGAATTGTGCAATTACAATATATTAAAAGGATTTTCTACAGATTGCATCGCCGCTTTAATTGGACCCTCATAAATCCATAACAAGGTTCTACAAGGCTAGATAAAGCACAGAACTATATTCAGCTCCACCACCCCTCCCAAAATACTGCCACTGTTGACCTGATGCTCTATTGACCAGACATTTCTGGTCTCCCAACGGGGTTTCCAACTATCCAGAAGTTCCTTGACTTTCTGTAAATAAAGGGGACCTTTTTCCGATGTCCATAAAAAAAAATCGATGCGTTCATGATTTTTTTTGAGGCTATATAATTGAGCAATTAATACTAGGGTTGTCATCCTTTTATAGCTCATACTAAATGATGGTATTGAGTTCTTATCAGTATCTGATCTACAAACGTACTACTTATAATCTTTACTATTCATTGTGGCTTTCCAATGTGTTCGTGAAAAATGCTGGCTGCCTCTGAATTTTGAATATGTTGTCCAGGAGAAATGAGAATTCAAGTTGGCAACCCTGTTTCCCGATAGTCTTTGTCTACTGGGCTCCAGCAATGATGTGTGTTGACATGTGCATTCCGCGACCTGTCACCAGTTGTAGCGGTGACAAGTCAACTCTACTGAGATTGAATCTGTTGCAAGTGATTAGCCGAAACAGTGACATGTCACATTGACATGGCGTGACTTGAGTTAATTGAACAGATATTTGCAGTGGACCAGGTAGGCATCAACTTGAGAGTGGTATTTGACCGGTAAGGTCAGCATTACTCCTTTTGTTATTTTATGCTATCGTCAGCTGTTGGTAAAATATTTCATAGGGTTAAGAAAACTCTTTTAATTGGTTGCCAGGAAGGAACAAAGGTCTATGACTCTTTAATTTTAGAAATGAGGGTTTCAACTAATAGGCACTGATTGCATGATCTGTGGATATACTATTAATGCCTGTAGTGTAAATACCCCTTTAAGAGCTTAGCCACACTTTTTAATTCATCCATTTTCATTTGCTTGCTGTTTTTGCTAACATACACCAGATGTAGCAGAGAAGGGGACATGTAAGTGTGTCTGAGCCCATAAACTGCTTAGATTGTGTTTTACAGGATCAACTCTGGTACAGACATTGGAATACATGACAGATAGCAATGAAGAAGCATAGCGAGTTCAAAGATAATGATGAAGGTGGCAGCTCAGACCATCTACATGCACTGAGGCATTACATTACACTCACTGAATCCTCTTAATTGGAGTCCTAGACAACATATTTAAGGAATTTACTAATTAACCACATTTACATCAGGGCTTTAGCATATGAACAAAACTTATACATCATAATAAAATTAGAAAATATGCGAGAGAGTCATTTATTTCCCTGCAAAGATTGTAAATGATTACATATGTGAGCGAGTTCAACGCATTATTCAAATGCCTAACCTTTTTTTAGTTTAATGGTTTCTAGTGCATCCTTCACTGATTTCATTTTGTCAGAGCCAGGCCTTTTTAATATGAGTCTCAACATATAATAGGCCATAACATGCTGCACATGTTCATTTGTCTGCTTTACATTGACAATGCCTGCAGGAACAATTTAAAATGTCCCTGGTTTTGGCTTGTGTCTCCAGAGACAGAATTATATTGTAAGACTTGAAGCATATCATAAGAGAGATTCTAGTAACTTCATAGGGGGTTACTGACACAAAAGAATTTTCTAAATGGTTTTGGCGGAACAAATTGGGAGGTTTGTGAGCTTAAAATATATATTTTAGTGGTGCGGCAGGGTTGTAGCCCCCGATCCTAGGTCAGCAAATAAAGTTATAAATACGCAGAACTCTCATGTACATAAAGGGAAATTGTGCTTTTTCCACCAAACAAGTTCTTTCAATACTTTTGCTTGGACTTTTTTCAAGCAGTTGCTTGAAAAAAAGTCCCAGTAAGAAGACCTTAACATTCAATTGGGTGAGTTAAACTATTGTACTTCAGTTATCAGTAGAGATGAGCGAGCACGCTCGTTTTTAAGGCTGCTACTCGATCGAGTAGCAGTCTTATCGAGTAGCTGTGTACTCGCCTGAGCAGCATGCGGGGGGGGGGGGCGGGGGTGGAGCAGCATGCGGGGGGGGGGGGGGCGGGGGTGGAGCAGGGGGCAGCAGGGGGGGAAAGAAATCTCTCTCCCTCTCCCCCCCGCTTATTTGATATGACTGCTACTCGATTGAGTAGCAGCCTTAAACAAGTGTTTTCGCTCATCTCTAGTTATCAGGCATTGCTGCATATTTATGCACTCTATCTATCTATCTATAGTTTCTAGTTTGGCCCAGTGGTGTAACGTAAATCTTCTGGGTTCCAGTGAAAAATTTGTGATTGTTCTCAGTAAAAGAAACCAAGTAATCTTCTAGATATGAAACCTTTTAATGGCTAACAAAAATACATGATGGTATAGCGAGCTTTCAAACCTCTCAGGGTCCTTCCTCAGGCTTAAATTCCTGAAAATTTGTAACAGGGCTCCATACCTATCATATGTTATTAGTAGCACTAGAGTCTTTCTACATGGTGAGGAGACTTCAGGCACCATGATCCAGGTGACACTACTTCCTTTGTACCCCCATCACAAATGCTGAGCTACCCTATGTTCATGTTTTCCCTATGAGTCCAATTACGCCAAACGATTTATGGTTTGAATGAGCGAACAATGTCAGTGCTCACTGATTCAGACAGTTTATACAGACAGATACATTGTTGGCTCATTCAAACACGACGTCGTTCAGTTGTTCTCATTCGCTGTATTAGTGAATGAGAATGACTGAACGAATGATATTGAAGCTGAACGATTAGTGAACGAGTCAACAATGATTTTTCTGCCTGCAGAAAATAACGAGAAGTTAATAATTTATCTTTCTATGTTCGGTCATTTAGACTTAATGATTATCGATCACTTTCACCCGTTTGAATGATTTTATGAATGATAATCGTTCCGTGTAAAACCGCCTTAATTCATTTTGTTCTCGTAGTTCAAAGTACTCTATTTTATCTACTTTGTTTTGTGAATTTAGCTTTGGATTTTGTCAATGAAATGCCGAAACTAAGTATCCTCCAATGTAAATAAACATCGGCATAGATTATTTTTATTGATACATTTTATGCAGTTTCAGCTGCTTTGGAAGAACTTTTTCTCATAATATTTGCATATTTTAGGAAACACTAACAATACATTTGAATGATATATAAGCAATTTGTATTGAAAAACGAAAACTTCAGAGGTTTTCCCATGGTGTCTCGACATAAAAAGGTTAATTAGGGTTTAATTATATTTTTCATTCTATCACATTTTCACAACTGCCCTGGTTCTTGTCTGCATGGAACATATGGACAATGATGGATCTGCCCTGGAGACCACCAATAAAGCGAATAAACAACATCCGCACATTGAATCTGTTACTTGAGCTGGTGTTTACATTACCAGGCATTATCATTCTGCAGCCACCATGTACTACACTACAAATGTTCATTGTCACTCTTATCAAAGACTTCAGTTTATATTCAGCTGTGACCACTTCAAACATTATTTTTATCCTTATAGTTAATTAGCGAACCAAGGAGAGGAAATTCTTAATATAGTTTTTTTTATTAACTGATCATATCAATTTGACAAAATCAAAGAACTATATCAAATACATAAAACAGATCACAATAACTTGCAATGTGGGTTAATTATCACTCGTCATAGAAACAAAGTTGGACCAAAAACTAATACTAAACTGTAGTTAAGCCAACAAAACACCAATTAAGAAAAAATACCCAGATACATACATAACATGTCTGTATTATGTATATACATAATATGTAAGAAAATGTCTATTAATCAACCATAAATAAGAACATACAAAAGGACAAAAATAAAGCCAATGATATCTGTAAACTGAAAAATGAATATTTTGTTGTGTTGATGAATGTGCACCCTACCTTCCCCTTTTCCTTTCTGTGCCCTCCCCAATTTTATAAATAAAGAATTTAAATTAAAAATAAATCCATCAAAAAATTACCAAATCAAAGGGAAAAAGATGTGATGACATAGCACCCACCAAATTAAGTACATCTCAAAATTATACATGAATTTTACTACTTTTGTATGTATGATCACAAAAATATATAAACCGAAACAAATACATAAGTTAGCGTACATGCAGGACTGCAAATTACATAAAATGCACAGCACATAAGAAGTCACATAAAGTGTACAAACCCAATGGTTGATAAAGACCCAACACATGTTTAACGTATGCACTTTTACAAGGGCATAGCAGGGACCAAAACACGGTATTTGAGCTTCATGGGTATGATTAAATTAATTTAAAAAATCTATAACACACCTGTGACAGAAGTGCCCAGGCAACATGTCAGCAGTATGGGTGCAGCCATGATGAATCATGTGACCAGTAGTCATGTGATCACATAGGCAAAGGAAACACATTCATATAAATGACCTGGAGGAGGGAATTGATGGGAAACTGATCAAATTTGCCGATGACACAAAGTTAGGAGGGATAGCTAACACTAGGGAAGAGAAAGAGAGTATTCAAAAAGATCTAGAAAAGCTTGAACAGTGGGCGGCAACTAACAGAATGGTATTTAACAAGGAGAAATACAAAATCCTTCATTTGGGCAAGAAAAATTAAAACAGCACATACAGAATGGGAGTAATTGGGTTAAGCGGTAGCGCATGTGAAAAAGACTTGGGTATAATAATAGAACATGAGTCAAAAATGTGATGCAGCAGTCAAAAAGGCAAACACAATTCTGGGATGTATTAAGAGAAGCATAGAGTCTAGCTCATGTGATGTAATTATCCCCATCTACTCTTCCTTAGTCAAACCTCATCTGGAATATTGTGTCCAGTTCTGAACACCCCACTTTAAAAAAGACATAGACAAATTAAAGCTAGTTCGGAGAAGAGTTACCAAGATGGTGAGCGGTCTGCAAATCATGTCCTATGAGGAACGGTTAAAGGATCTGGGAATGTTTAGCTTGCAAAAAAGAAGGCTGAGAGGAGACTTAATAGCTGTCTACAAATATCTGAAGGGTTGTCACAGTGCAGAGGGATCAGCCCTATTCTCATTTGCACAAGAAAAGACTAGAAGTAATGGGATGAAACTAAAAGGGAGGAGACACAAATTAGATATTAGAAAAAACTTTCTGACAGCGAGGGTGATCAATGAGTGGAACAAGTTACCACTGGCGGTGGTGAGCTCTCCTTCAATGGAAGTGTTCAAACAAAGGCTGGACAAATATCTGTCTGGGATGATTTAGTGAATCCTGCACTGAGCAGGGGGTTGGACCCGATGACCCTGGAGGTCCCTTCTAACTCTACCATTTTATGATTCTAGAGTCAGGTTTGGTTTGGGAACCATAGGGAGATAGGGGGGCCTCATCTTGAAAAAGGGGGAAAAAATGAGAAAAGTATACAGTGAACCAAGGGTGAACAAGATCGAGAGAAAGTTAGCAAGATGGCATCCGAAGCTTCATCTTCTTTGCACTTTATATTCTTCAGTATTTATATATTTATTCTTATTTTATTATCACTAGTGTAAAAGAAGAGGAGACATGCTATCCCAAAAAGACAAAAAGTTTATTTTTTAACTACTGAACATTGCAAAAATGAGTAAGTAAGTACCTACAATTTTTCTCTGTAGAAGGTTTAAGGACTACGCATTACTGTATCTTAGAGTATATCTCTGAACAGAATATAATCATTCAGTTTTCCCTATGGTACAGTAGCAGCTCTCACCCTTAAATTTTACTTACTTCGTTCAATATAATTCACAGCAAAACTTAATTAGTTCTCACCAATTCTCTTCAAAAGTTCATATTTGACAAGACGTTCACAGCATACCTTTATTTACATTTTAAAACATCACCTATAATTAGATAGTTTTAAAAATAAACATAAATCAGCCTAATAAGTCCCTAGTAGTCACTTGCCAATACAGGGCACTCGTCCTGACAAGGGAGAGCCCGACCCCCAATGTCTCCCTAGAGCTCCTACTTTTCATAAGGCAAAAACAAAAAGGGGGAAGGGATGGGAGACAAGGAAATAGAGTGGTTGTGTAGATCAGTGTTTCCAAAACTCCCATTCCTCATAACCCCCCAAACATGTCATGAATTGAGGGTATCCTATAGAAAAAAAACATTTGGCAAAGTCTGAGACACTGACAATAATTACATCACCTGTAAAATACTGAGGAAATCGTGAAATCCTGAGAGGCTGGCAGGTTGTGAGGACTAGAGTTTAGGAAGCACTGAGTAGGTGAAATAAAAAGCAATTCATGATGAAAATAACTTGGTGGCCCTTTAAATAGAGGAGGCATGGTAAATGTAGACAAAAAAAGAAAGGAAAAAAGATAGCTGGAGAAAATGCACCTAGGGTACAACACTTACTCAACAAAAAAAGAGTTTCAGCGCGCTTCCATTGGTTCATCGGGGACCATAAAGGGACAATACCTGTTCAAATTAGACCAAAACATATATCCAACTAATTCTGAATGAAAGCTAGGCTGATAGCCCTAACCGTTACAATAATAGAGAGACTACAGGAATGATATAGTCAGGTCCAATATATAGAACCTCAGACCAGACCTCAAGCAACAACCTCATAGTATTACGAAGATAAAGGCCATTTGTCAGACCAAGGAGATACGTTATGCATTATGCATGCATCCTCTCTGATAAGACAGAACAGCGGCAGAGAAGACCTACCCATTCTTATGGTAGATGACAGTCCACCTTCACATGCATAGTGCTGCCAATCCTGGACATAGTGAAAACCTTTCAGGGCATGTGCATTACTGCACTTCTGGACACTCAATTGTGCTATTTGTGCATCACCACAACATCAAAGTGACATCATAGTCATCTGACCACTTTGATGTTCAAAAGTGTGCATGCCCACTCATTAGGCAGGCGAGATATACTCACAACGGCATCCTCCATTGCCATAACGACAGGTGTTCATAGACTTTAATTATTAGAGCCTGTCCAATCCATTCTGATTTGTATAGGGATACACTACTTTGATAAAGAGAATGGTAACACTCAGTTGTCAATTCATTCATACATTTCTAGGAGGAGTAATACCGGAATGGCACAATGCAGAGTTCTAAGGAAGAATGCTCCATAAGTTTTATTTCACAGGGAACGTAAGTATTTTCTAAAACAGACATGTCAGGAGAGGCAACAGGTTTTTTTTAAATGTAAGGCTAAGAGTCTTGAATTGGACCTGTCATGTCCTCATGTAAGTGGGGCCAACTACATAGCTCCATAGTCGTGACCCCTCTGAGTCCAGCAATGCCCTTCCCTCTACTCCCTCACATTCCCTCATATAAGGTATTCTGCATTTCTCTTTGAATGTATTAGATGGTCGGTTCCCAACACTAACTATCAGTTAAGTCTGATGTCATCCATTGACAGTGAGCAGTAAAGACCGCCCACTTGACATATTCACAGCTCTGGGAACTGAAACTAAGAAGAGCCTTTGTGGGGAAATGGAACGGAAAAGAGAGTCATGGTTAGAGTTAGCAGTCTGCAGCTGCAACGCTATGTAGTTGGCCCTGCTGACACGAGGACCTAACGGGACCCCCTTAAACACACAATGGAGGGAATTTACAGACTTTTGTTTGTGTTCACATGCACACACATTGTTGTGTGCATCACATTCCCTTCCAAGATACACGTAATGGATGATAGATAGATAGATAGATAGATAGATAGATAGATAGATAGATAGATAGATAGATAGATAGATAGATAGGTGGATAGGTAGAGTTTTACTCACACCATTGTTGTAGACTTTTTTGCACTAGTTTTTGTTTATGTAACATTTTTAATAACACTTTAGAATCCGATCCAGCATTCAATATAATTTCAGTGTTAATCATTTCTGTTCTGCTCTTGTACAGGAAAACTAAATGGTTACTGCGGATTTAAGATCCTTTTTTAATAGACTTAAAATGGAAACAAACGCTGTTATGGAACACTCTATATATTCTATATGCTTTTGACCTGAATGCATAATGTTTTCTTTTTTTTCTTATATGACCTTTTTTGCAGTTTATGGCTGAATTCCAGCCTTGCCTGTTGCACTTGCATATTTGTTCATGGCTACAAACACATTTCAGTCCAAGGAACATATGCTGCTGACTGCCAGAAGACATTTTGTGGTTTTTGGTTGTTGGAAACAATTGCTTTTTTATGTTAACTCTATATTTCTAGAAAGCTTTAATGATCTTTTTTCAGTACAATTCTTTCCTTTTTTATCCTTAAGGTGAACATCCAGAAAGCATTCAGAAAACATAAATAGCATATATTAAAGGGGTTGTCCCGCGAAACAAAGTGGGTCTATACACTTCTGTATGGCCATATTAATGCACTTTGTAATGTACATTGTGCATTAATTATGAGCCATACAGAAGTTATCAGAAGTTATTCACTTACCTGTTCCGTTGCTAGCGTCCTCGTTTCCATGGAGCTGTCTAATTTTCAGCGTCTAATCGCCAGATTAGACGCGCTTGCGCAGTCCGGGTCTTCTTCTCTTCTGAATGGGGCCGCTCGTGCCGGAGAGCGGCTCCTTGTAGCTCCGCCCCGTCACGTGCCGATTCCAGCCAATCAGGAGGCTGGAATCGGCAATGGACCGCACAGAAGCCCTGCGGTCCACCGAGGGAGAAGATCCCGGCGGCCATCTTCAGCAGGTAAGTAAGAAGTCACCGGAGCGCGGGGATTCAGGTAAGCACTGTCCGGTGTTCTTGTTTAACCCCTGCATCGGGGTTGTCTCGCGCCGAACGGGGGGGCTGTTGAAAAAAAAAAACCCGTTTCGGCGCGGGACAACCCCTTTAAGTACTACAAGGTGGCTGTTAGTGGAACCACTAACAGCCATCGTGTGGTACTAAATATATGCTATTTACTGCCACTTTAATGCCCTTCACATTTAGTGTCACAAGACCCATCAATACTATTGATGTAAGGATTTGCAAAAGGTGAATGATAGAAGTAAAATCAGGACATTTTGTGTGATTAATCCTTAGTTTATCTCCTTGTTGGCTTTTGTAATCTTCTGGATGTGATAAACCTTGACTAACACTTTTACACTTCTTACACTCTGTTCAGATTTCTATCCTGGCTTTCCATCATGATTTCCATCATGAATGTGGGAAGAAAAAGCTCAGAATGCTATGCTATTCTTCCAATAAAATGATGGAAACCACGATGGAAACCGGACGGAACCCATTATAGCCAATGGATTCCGTCAGGTTGGCTTTCTTCATTTGATGAATCCAGCATATCGTTTTTTGTTCTTCTGTTCCTTGACAGAACAGAAGAATGAAAACGTAAACAGAAATTTGAACTTAGTGGTGACATAAGTCAATCCTTAACACTTTTAGTCACTGATTACTTAAAGGAAAACTACACCCAGAAACTGACAGCTCATGGGAAGTTGTCACAGGCAGAAGTGGATCCACCTTCCAACACAATGGTTTGACATAGGGCTATCTGAGGAGGCAGCAATTAATGAGCTCCGGTTTTCACCTTTGACCCCTCCAAGTGGGATTTGGTCTTTGATGTAGGGTCTCAAACCTTACTTACAATCCAGTTAGTGTAGCTGCTGATACTACACAGGGCCAAGAGGCAGTACTTGATGGTGGGAACAGCTTCATATCCAGAAGACTGGCTTTGGTGAGGGCTGGCAGCTCAGGAGCAATAACGATGTCCAGGCAGATGGTCAGGACAGACAACAAGCAATAATAAAGTCCAGTATATAAAGCCAAGGTTAGGGAGCACAAAAGACAAAATGGTCAGGACCAAAGGCAAAAGATCAGAACCCAAATACATAAACTGGAGCTTTGTCACAAGAGACTGATTGTTTAGGCTTCCTCCATGATGGAAGGATGCCTAATATAGCTGGGGGTGGCTGGTGATTGAAGGAGTGAGAATAGGGCGGGAGTGCACATGAAACTTATGGGCAGACACCATGGATGCAGAGGACATAGGATATGTGAGGACAGTAATGTCATCCTACTGTGTCCCCCAGCAAGAGCTGCATGGGGGTAGCAGTGGTGGTACACTATCACAAGTTGTAATCTTTAAATAGCAGACTTTTTACTTGGGGCATTTTTAAATTCTACAACCCCAGACAGCAGTTTGGTTAACTCAACTCCGTCTAAAAATGAAAACTACAACCAGCCCATGGTCCAACAAGAAACAGGACTGTTCTGTTGCTTGTCACTTGCAAGAAGGCAAAATACATTTCATCTCATGTGGAGCCTCTGATTATAGAGAGATGAGAACTTTGCCTAATGCCAAATTGTTAGTTTTGGGTGGAGTTCTCCTTTGCTAAATATCCAATCTTCTCCATTTAACCACATATTTAGAGCAAAACTAACATATTTATACTTTTGATTTACAGTGACTCTTCCTGTAATGATCCTGCATGCCATTTGTAAAGAATGGAAAAGTAAAACCATAACTCTTTGTATCTATCTATCTCATATCTATCTCTATCTATCTATCTATCTATCTATCTATCTATCTATCTATCTATCTATCTATCTATCTATCTATCTATCTCATATCTATCTATCTATCTATCTATCTATCTATCTCATATCTATCTATCTATCTATCTATCTATCTATCTATCTATCTCATATCTATCTATCTATCTATCTATCTATCTATCTATCTATCTATCTATCTATCTATCTATCTATCTATCCTTGAACCATCATACTGATAAACTAGCCATATTGTATATATTTGTATAACTTTAGTTTCTCTAAAAGGCTGAATTCATGGCTGCAGTTGTCTGTTTGACCCTACTTGCCCTGAACAGCTTAACACGACATTACTATCAATCTCAAGTGGAAAGACTTGACAGGATATCTAAACACATAAACAAGTCAGTTTATATTAAGAAGGAATGTCAAGAAAATAAAAGAGCTTTGCTAAAGTACTTAGAAGAGAGATTAAATCTAAATCTAGTGGCGTAGAAATATTCTCTTTTCGACCATCTTTTCATTTACAAGCAAATTATAAGACTCTAAAATAGTAGAATCTTATAGAATATCATTTTATTGAGTCTGCAATACAAGGAATTATAGCTATAAATGTGTGTTTAAGTCAATGTGTAAACATTACTACTTGCAATATATTCCCTGTACTATATTCCTGCTGCTCATAGACATGTATGTATTGTGACTAGTGATGAGCGAGCATACTCGCTAAGGGCAATTGCTCGAGCGAGCATTGCCCTTAGCGAGTACCTGCCCGCTCGAGATAAAAGGTTCGGGTGCCGGCGGCGGGCAGGGAGCTGCGGGGGAGAGCGGGGAGAAACAGAGGGGAGATCTCTCTCTCCCTCTCTTCCCCCCGATCCCACCTGCTGACTGCCGCAACTCACCGCTCCCCCTCGCCGGCACCCAAACCTTGTCTCTCGAGCGGACAGGTACTCGCTAAGGGCAATGCTCGCTCGAGCAATTGCCCTTAGCGAGTATGCTCGCTCATCTCTAATTGTGACTCCAAATTGCATAGATATATAACACGGAGTAGACTTCTATTGGACTCTACTGTTCCTCCTTATTCCTCTAATTTCCTACGGAAGCATACAGAGATTTTCTGTAATATTTGATGTGTATGAATCCAACAGATTAAATATCATGATATACTCCTCTAGAAGGCAATTATCCTGTAATATGGCGGTGTAGGGCATCATACTTTAGCACATGAAATACCTACATCTTCCTAGTAAGGAGCCACAGGAAATCCATGTGTGCCCATACAGCTTCCTATACATAATATTGCTGTGTGCATGAGGACTAAAGTCTATCTATTTAAAGTGGAACTTTATACTTTGAGCTTTATAACTTTAAATTTATAGAAAAATTCTGATATCTCATGTGTTTTGATTAGTGCAGATATGGGAGCTGAGACCACAACTGATTACTGAAACAAAGGGGGCAAAGCTGTGTGCTTGCCTGTTCAGCTCTTTTTGGCTTGGTTTTGAGTAGTGTATGGACTCAATAGAAAGTCTATGAGTCCATATACATGGCTCACCGTTCACAGCTGAAAAGGCACAACACTCAGCTCCTTCTTTATAGCGATCAGTAGGGGTCTTAGTACACGGTCCCTACTGATCAAAACTTTTGACATGTCGCTATGACACATCAGAAGTTTTCTAAAAGTTTTGTTACCCTTTATCAACCTACTCTTATAGTAGACACAACATAGACACTACTGTGTTACAGGAGAACCACTGCAGTTGTATATTGAACCGTGAAAAGCGTATTTTTCTGTACATCTAGATCCATTATTTTTGTCAACCTTTTATCTGTACTTCTTGACTTTCAAAGTTCGTTTTATTAAGTGCTCTGAACATACATTTTATCACACACTGTCTTTGGCTCAGTTTTAGAAGCTGTTGGCAGATTCAGAACACACAGTAGTTCAATAGTAGTTACCTAATCTCTCTTGTGTCCCCCTTTCACCTCCTCCAACCCCAACTTCTCACAACTTGAGTTTGTGTGTAAATCTGCTATAAAAAAAGGTATCAGAAGTTTAGAGAATTCCCTTCTAAACAAGGTTAATAAATAAATTGTGCTTTTGTAAAATTGTTTGGAAATCATAATTTATGTAACTTCAGAGCTGTAGCTCATGCATAATAATTCATTCAAACAGACATTTAACAGCACACCTGCATGAACAGAGCATGGTATTGAAAAATTGAGACAGCACGGGAATTTGACACAGGGGGGTTCCATGTTGTTTATTGTCCAAATATTTATCTGGAACATGTTTAAATCACAGCACATGCGGGATGTATTTTTCTTTTCATTCTCCCATGCAAATTCCTATTAATGTGAAGTCTCAACCTGAAGGCCCTTCTTCAAGTATTACTTTAAGAATTGTGGACATTAAAAATAAATGGGGGAGTAGGGGCTGATTTTTGAAAAGCCCATTAGAGCTGGATTTGTAGGTAACAATTATTGCTAAAATCTGGACAAGACTGTTGAGAATTGCAATAGCTCTGTGTAAATAACCATATAGTAATTGAATGTGATTCTAATGTAACCAACGTGAAGTTTAATCTAAATATCGATCCAATAGTAATCTCATTATAGAAGAGAGAAGGCATTTTTTCCCTAGTGCTAATTGTACATATTGTTCCTGGCTTTATCCCAGGAAAACATGTCAATGGCTAAGACTTAAGTGGCAATACACATTAGTTGATTGTAGAAGACATGATCGTCTGGTGAATGACCATTTTGCCATACATATTTTGTTCATGTTGGCTATTAAAGTCGTTCAAACTGTCCTTATATTTTTAATAGTGTTAAGCAAACTGAACCAGTAGAAGCTTGTTTTTGACACAAACTTAGCAAAGTTCTACCTGAAACAGGGTTCTAATGGTTCGGTTCACTCAACACTAGACCTGAACAATGGTGTATAACATTGTCTTAAGAGCCATAAAAGCCCTGTATAGCCCTCTCAGAGTGTTATACGGGGCTTTTATGTCTCTCAGCCAATGTTATATACCAGTTTTAGGTTTTTTAGTGAACTTCTGGTTTGTGTTGAACTATTTTGGACCAAATTAAACTTTTTGTAAAAAAAAAAGTACTAGCTGTACTGAACTTTTGAAAAGGTCTCTCATCACTAACTTTAATGACACTTGGCGATGGACGAAGGTCTCATGGAACGGATTTGCATTAGACAAGCAATAACAATAAATAATGTGTTATGAATTAATATGGTCATCCCTATTGTTATACATGTACAATTGTCCCATATAGGAATATTGCCATCAACAGATCATTTTTCTGTTCTCCATCTAATAGTGGTTCAAAATTGTCTTAATTTGTTATATCGCTTTTAGAGTGAAAGTTGTACTGATTTGGTTATACACTTTTGTCAAGCTGTTGGCACAGCTACCTTAGTCTGAACAGGGATAAAATTCGAAGCATATGGTCAAATGCATGCTGGCATCCAATCCATAGTAGTACAAGAATGAATAGGAAACATTTGTTTGTACTTCATGTTAAATATCTGTATTGCATTTTCCAGTAAATACTTGTGGATTTTAAAGTATTCACAGAATTTGGTGAAACTTTTAAGCCTAAAACAGAATGTTAGGTGTTGCTGAGATTCTATGTGCCAAACATAGGATATGGATATAGCATTTATACTGATACATAGTTAACTGCTTCAAAATGTCTGCTATATCTATAAAAATGTATTAATATATGATTTTACATGGTCAGTAACATTGATCAATGATAAAAAGAAGATTGATACATTCGTAGAATTTTAACTGTATGCTTAAAACTTAAAGGGGTTATCCAAGGCTACAAAAAATTAATGGCCAATCCTTAGGGAAAGGCCATTAACAGAGGCGTAACTTGAAGCTCCCGGGCCCCGATGCAAAACTTGTAACAGGGCCCGCAACTATAATGCTTTACTTATAGTACTGGGTTCCCTATATGGAGAAGAGAAGCCTTATGGGCCCCCTAAGGCTCCTGGGCCCGGGTGCAACCACATCCCCTGCATCCTCTATAGTTACGCCCCTGGCCATTAATATCAGATAGATGGGGGTCTGACTTTCTGACTTAAAGGCAGTGAGCATTGCATCTTCTTTACTGTTTGCTAGATATAGCTCCATTTATTTAATGGTTGTTGTGCCAGCAGTTGTTCTGTATTTAGTTTTCGTGCCAGTAGAGAGCAGCTCGGTACCATTGAAATGAATGGGACCGAGCTATATTACCAGGCATAGCCTCTACAAAGAGTACAGAGGTACCTGGTAAGCAATGAAGGGTGAGGGTATAGAGAGGCATACCCCTACTGAACTGTTATTGATAGCTTATCCAAATTCTAAAACTTCTGTTGCCTAGCCATAGCAGTAAGCCGAAGAGCCCTTTTGCCATGGATGGCACTGCAGCTGGTTCGTAGGTCCGGCACTGGAATATAATTTATATAATGAAGGTTTGTGCAGTAAAGTCCATTCAGTAGTTATACACATGAGATGTAGCTGTGTGCTGTACGTATTGAGAGAAATTTAGGTATCTTAGGAAGCTGACTCTCTATATATTGTATTTACATTGTCTTACCGCAATCTTACTGGGGAGCATTTTGTTCATACTCTATTGAGATGTAAATTTAGTATTCCTTTGATGACATGGAAGATTGGGGTTAAATGCAGTAAAACCCTAAGTTACCTTCAGCTATGCCTTGAATTTATCAAAGCGGAGTAAATAAAACTTGGAAGAAGATGTGATGTTGGCACGTGGCCAATATTGATAGTTGTGAAATTCTCAAGTGCAGTGGTATCTCCTCTTTTAACTCCATTTCTTATTTACTCAACATTTATATAAATTCCCAAATGTGCCATCATCCCGAAAAGTTTAGAAAACCCTTTTGTCTGCAGAGACGAGACCATGTTTCACTCTAAAACAGCATGTACCTTCTTGGTTTCGGGATTAAATTACCATGCATTTGGCATATCACGTAAAATGTTCTTTATTATGGCTTTCTCATACCTACAGCATGAGTCACCAGCAAACCAGAACAGATTTTGGCTAAGCTGCATGATGAAGTGTTCTGGATGCACAGAAAATTTAATCCAGACTCCAGGCAGGGAGAATTCCCAAGGGCTACCTTAAGAAACAGCCTTCGAAAAACATAACAAACATGTTTTAACACCTTTTAAAAAGGTTCTTAAATATGCAAAATATGCAAGAATAGAATACCTTCTGTAAGTTCCAATGGTCAATCATTCACTTCTGATTATTGTTGTTATTCAAAGCTGTTTTACATATGCCTTGGCCAAGAAATATAAGATTTCCCCTAAAGTATCCACAAGGTTCAACGTCTCAGACAAAATGATCCATTTAGCAATATAAAGCAGCCTTAGTTTGCACAAAAATGTTTTAGCATCTAACATGAATGTCATTCTCTACCCCTGAATCCAGGAAATGTGAACTGCTATATTTTAAAAAGGAAAAACTCATAGTGTAAAACAATTCCACTTATTTCAACACACTGTTATAAGAAGTAGCTAAGAATAGAACAGGTATGGGATCTTATATCCAGAATACTGGTAACCCAGTAACATAAAAAATAAAAAAAATTGGAAGAATTTAGAAATTATGCTTGGCCGAATGGTTGAAAATGTTTGACTTTTCTATTTTTCATTTAGAACATAATGTTAACTTTTGGAATGTAATGTAACTTAGTAAACATTGAGATACTTGTCTAATGTTATTCTTGGAATAATCAATGGTAGCTCTGATCTGAATGATGTACTGACATGCTCCAGAGGCCTGCTGTCTTGAATTATGATTGGTTGTTGGCTAGCTAATAGTCCTTGCTGGTTGGACAGAGCTGTACATTAGTTTCGCTAAACTTTTCAAAATTCAATGCAATCTAAATTCTAGATGGTACTTCGTCATGGTATTTCTATGTTAGTGCATTCCCTCACCATCTCCTGCCTAGACTAGTGCAAAATCCTTTTCTGTTGCCTCCCATGTAACACCTCTGCACCTCTCCATGCCACACTCAACTTTGCTGCCCGACTAAACCACTTCTCCCATAAATTCTCCATTATCTCTCCGTTCTTTCAATCCCTTCACTGGCTCCCCTTTGCCCAGCAAATTCAGTTCAAAATATTAACAATGACATACAAGCCTGTCAATAACCTGTCCCCACCATACATCTTTGACCTAATCTCCTAATACATTTGCACACATAATCTTCCATCCTCTCAAGGTCATCGCTTATATGTTCCCCTACACAACCAATTCCGATACATGCCCCATACTCTGGAACTCCCGCCTTAGAAACCCTCAAAAGCAAAATGAAAACCCACCTCTT
Source organism: Eleutherodactylus coqui (assembly GCF_035609145.1). Classification (NCBI taxonomy): domain Eukaryota; kingdom Metazoa; phylum Chordata; class Amphibia; order Anura; family Eleutherodactylidae; genus Eleutherodactylus; species Eleutherodactylus coqui. Next base: position 143,934,622 of record NC_089843.1, on the reverse strand, counting down.
CAGAAAAGCCTACAAACTACAATAAACCCTAATGCCACTACACTATCATATAAGCAGCTCTTGCCCTCATCTACTATCTCGTTGTAGATTGTAAGACCTTATGGGCGGTGCCAGGCTGCCACCCATTTAGGCTCTGCTCTTATGGTGCAGATCCTACCCAAGACCCTAGACAAGATAGAACAGCTTGCTACATTATTTCGTTCTGGTAAAAGCCAAGCAAAAGGATGGAAGCTGGATGAACCCTTTTATTGTCATTGGGGTCCATCTAGCATCATTCTGTTTTGTCAAGGGATGGATCCATTTCCTGCAGGGATTCCATTTACCACAGCTCTCATGATGAAACAGGAAACAGAAATCCAAAAGCAGATGTGGGTAGAGCGTTAATTTTATTGTACTTGATTTGTGTCTTATGTTATATATCTAACCCCTTTTTTATATATACAGAACCCTAGAATTAAATAAAAATACTGTAACAGAAATCAGCTATAATCTGTGGATGAACCAGGCAGTGGAGCATCACACAATTCTCATTGAAATCACTGGGCTGACCTTGGAATAAATGGATGAGCCAGGTCTTCCAGAGGAAGAGATGCTCTTTGTATCTACTCTCAAATCTTGATAGTAGACGAGTAGTTGACTCCCCTCAATTAGCTTGGAATTATCTAATGTATTTTCAAAAACAGACAGACCCTTTAAATGGAATGTATCACTAAGGAGGGCTAATGTTAAACAGCATAAATAATAATCTAAATGTTTAAATAGTCTGTGTACTCACTAAACACCCCTTGCCTTAGATGCCGAAAGTGGGAGTTTAGGCTTCTAAATATATGGCATATGTGGTAGCTGCCCTTTGTTCCAGACAGTCAGTAGCAGTGAGAAGGCTCAAGTGACAATTTCAGGTAGTCTTTGAAAACGTCTATCTGTAAAGGAATCCAAGAATGTGTCATGGGAGTCTCTAATTAGCAGATGTAGCAACAATAAGCTCATGAGAGAAGGGAAGTGGGAGAGGTGTAATTGTGATGTTCTAGCATAAGTTTTCTGTTCTGTAACAAAGTCCTTTTAATATATTACCTAATGTTCTGATATAAATTTTGCTTATCAGGAAATATATACAATATAAAGCGTCTGCAGCACACAAATATATCAAAATAATAGAAATATTCAGAAAAAAGTACACAGTTGTAACTTTAAATGTTATGTAATTGTGAATTTAATAGTAAGAGTCGTTATTTGGAGGGAACTTTATAATTATTACATAAAAAGTCCATAATTCTAACAAAATGACCATAACTATGTAAAAAAAAGTAATAATTTTGAGATATGAAGTCGTAATATTGAAATATAATGTTATAATAATAAGAACAAAAAGGTCATAATTCTGAAATATAAAATCGTAATTAGGACCTTTTTCATAACTATACCTTTAAATTACAATTATGGCTTGTAAAGTAATACATATGGGTTTTTTGCTTAGAAATAGGATTTTTAAAGTCACAGGTCAATTATGTTTGGTGGCACCAGAGCACATTTGTAGATACATGATAGTAGTTTTCTTTAGTTTCTTTAAGAGCTTAAAGGGGTTGTCCGGGATCAAAAAAAGTGTCTGTTGTTTTCTTTGAAATAGTGCCACTCCTATCCATGGGCTTGCCTGGTATTGCAGCTCAGCTTTATTCTGTTAAATTAGTTGTTTAACCATTAGGATGTTATAGTCTTTCTTCAGGTCATATGACCTAGACATCGCTAGAGCCCTTAAGCACAGGATGTTACATTACTTTGGATGAAATGTCACTGCTGCTTACTGATTACACCTGCCCTAAGAATTTTAAAGGCAAGGGTATTATAAAGTTTAAGCTCTGGATGTTAAATTAAAACTGCCCAAGTCTTGGAAAATCCCTTTAATGGCTAAACCCTTCATAGTATGGTTGTCGTGCAATGGAAATTTTTTCTCTAAAATTGCATTTTATTACTTGACACTTCTGCAAAGCACACTCTGACATGATGCTTGGTAGCAGGGATTACTGTCAAGCAATTTAATAGTAAGCTCCTGCCAATGTAAAGTCCAGCTTTAGCAACATCAGCGAGATCAGCATTCCTGTGGAATCTGTCTCTCATTTTTGTCCCACTTCAGCTATACCTATTCCTTTTATTAAAAATATTGTGATCTAACATTTCTTGTTATCACATAGTACAACTCATAAATTTAGTTTAAGAGAAAAAAATTGAAAATTAGTAAAGCGTTCAGTTGTATTTAAAATCTTTTGGACCGGAAGTGACGTCAGACGCCAGTAGCAGCGCGCCGAGGCAGAGGCACGAGCGGGGGGTCTGAGGGAGACAACGGACCAGCCGATACCGGCGCCCCAAGGTGACAGGAGCCGGCAGGAGGAGTGCAGAAGCGGAGCGGAGCAGCAGCGGGTCTCGGAGCAGCAGCAGGAGGGCAGAGTGACAGGTGGAGTGAGCGGCCGCCGGAGCAGAAGCAGGTGCAGGTGCGGGGGCAGCAATCAGAGACCGGCAGTAGCGGAGGGGACCAGAACGAAGCAACTGAGACAGGAGGGCAGAGTGTGCTGATAAGTATCTACCTCTACCTCTGTGTGTGTTTGTGAGCTGTGTGTCTTCTGTGTATCTGGTTAGTTGTGTCTTCTGTGTATCTGGTTAGTTGTGTCTTCTGTGTGTGTGTGTGTCTGGGGGTCTAAGTGTTTGTGAGAGGGGGAAAGAAAAAAAAAAAAAAAAAAAATTTTGTGAGCGCGTGTCAGCGGGTAAGCGTTTGCGCGAGAGCGGCAGCGAGTGAGCGGTTGCAGCAGAGTGTGAGCAGTTGAGTGGTCGCAGCAGCGGGTGAGTGGTCGCAGTAGCGGGTGCAGCGGGTGAGGGGTTGCAGCAGCGGGTGAGGGGTTGCAGCAGCGGGTGAGGGGTTGCAGCAGCGGGTCAGCGGTTGCGGCAGCGGGTCAGCGGTTGCGGCAGCGGGTCAGCGGTTGCGGCAGCGGGTCAGCGGTTGCGGCAGCGGGTCAGCGGTTGCGGCAGCGGTTGCAGCAGCGGGTGAGCGGTTGCAGCAGGGTGTGAGAGGTTGCAGCAGGGTGTGAGAGGTTGCAGCAGCGGGTCAGCGGTTGCAGCAGCGGGTCAGCGGTTGCAGCAGCGGGTCAGCGGTTGCAGCAGCAGGTCAGCGGTTGAGCGGTTGCAGCAGCGCGTGAGCGGAGTGTGAACAAGTCTATCTTCACTACTTCCACAAGTAAATTGTAGATCCCCATTAGGATGAGCTCCATGCCTGGCAATGTCATCCAGTGTGCTACTTGTGCAATGTATGCGGTCCTTGATCAGCCGATCGAGGGTGCATACTGTTGCGCAAGATGCGTGCACGTCGAACATTTAGAAGCCCAAATTCTGGATCTAAATGGGCAACTGGCAACACTGAGAGCCATTGACATCATGGAAAGGAGTTTGGTGCTCACTGAGCAGGCACTCGCTGGGGCAGAGGAGGGGGCGGACGGTAGTACGGAAGTGCAGGGGGAGCAGGCAGTCAGCTGGGTGACAGAAAGAAGGAGGGATAGAGGGAAGAGAACCAGGGAGGCTAGTCCTGAACTGGCACAACCCAACAAGTTTGCACGATTGGCAGATGAGGGGGATGCCATTACAGAGCCAGCACCGCTGCAGCACGACACGCCCTCTGAACGCCAGGGGGATGACTGCTCCAGTGAGACGGGGACGGGGAGCGCAGGGCAGGCTAGACAGGTTCTAGTGGTGGGGGACTCAATTATTAGGGGGACAGAGAGGGCAATCTGCCATAAAGACCGGGATCGTCGAACGGTGTGTTGTCTTCCTGGCGCTCGAGTTCGACACATCGCGGATCGGATTGACAGATTACTGGGAGGGGCTGGTGAGGATCCAGCAGTCATGGTGCACGTTGGCACCAATGAACAAGTTAGAGGTCAATGGAGGGCCCTCAAAAATGATTTCAGGGACTTAGGGTCCAAGCTCAGGGCAAGGACCTCCAGGGTAGTTTTCTCGGAAATACTACCTGTACCTAAAGCCACACTAGAAAGGCAGCAGGATCTTAGGGAGGTAAACAAGTGGCTCCGGAGTTGGTGTAAGAAGGAGGGATTTGGGTTCCTGGAGAACTGGGCTGACTTTGCGGTCGGCTACAGGCTCTACCGTAGGGACGGGCTGCATCTAAATGGGGAGGGTGCAGCTGTGCTGGGGGAAAAGATGGCTAGAAGGCTGGAGGAGTGTTTAAACTAGGGACTGGGGGGGAGGGCAAAATGAGAAATAGTGGGGTAGCCAGTGTAATTAGCGATCTGGGTCCAAGCAAAGGGAATGGGGGACGAGCAGGGGGTGGGGTTAGTACAGTTAGAACTGATAGATCAGCCATAAGTACGAATAGCAACAAAACAAATTTAAAAAACAAAAAAAATGATATAAATTGTATGACCACGAATGCACGAAGTCTGATCGGTAAAGTGGGCGAGCTTGAAGCAAGAATGACTGATGAAAGTTATGACATAGTCGGAATTACTGAAACATGGCTTGATGATAAGTGCAATTGGGCGGTGAATTTGCAGGGGTACAATCTCTTCAGAAGAGACCGAAGGAACCAGAAAGGGGGAGGGGTATGTCTGTACGTTAAATCGAACTTGAAGCCGAGGCTACGGGAGGATATAGGGGTAGGAGACGAACAGGTGGAATCTCTGTGGGTAGAAATACAGGGAGGAAAAAATAACAAAATCCTGATAGGGGTCTTCTATCGACCACCAAAAGCAACAGAAGAAACTGAAGACCTACTACTAAGGCAGATAGAAGAGGTGTCAAAGCGAAACGAAGTAATTATCATGGGGGACTTTAATTACCCAGATATAACATGGGAGAACGAAACCTGCAAATCTCACAGGGGTGATAAGTTCTTGAGAGTAATTAAAGACAATTACCTGAACCAACTTGTGCAGGAACCAACAAGAGGGAGGGCCATTCTGGACCTAGTGCTAACTAACAAACCGGACCGAATAAAGGGGGTACAGGTTGAGGGGCACTTGGGGAACAGCGACCACAATATAATCAACTTCCAACTGTCAATCAATAGGAAGCCTTATCAGGGAGAGACAAAGAAACTAAATTTTAGTAAAGCAAAATTTGATGAGCTTAGAACTGCTATCGGTAACATTAATTGGGACAACATCCTCAAAAATATCAGTACGGAGGAAAAATGGGAAAAGTTCAAAAGGATCCTAATCACCTCATGTGAGCAGTTCATTCCCTTTAAAAATAAAAGAAACTCAACTAAAAGGAAACCAATGTGGCTCGACAAGACTGTACGAGGGGCAATAAACGAAAAGAAGAAAGCGTTCAAACTACTAAAGCAAGAAGGCAGCGAAGAAGCGCTAAAATCATACAGGGAAAAAAACAAAATATGCAAAGATACGATCAAAACTGCCAAGGAGGAAGCAGAAAGACGGATCGCAAAAGAGAGCAGAAACAACCCGAAGCTATTTTTCAACTACATAAACAGCAAAAGGATTTGCAGGGAGAGCGCTGGCCCTTTAAAAAACAATGCAGGAGAAATCATTGATGATGACGAAGGGAAAGCAAATCTACTAAACAGCTTCTTCTCAAGTGTGTTCACCAAAGAAAAGGAAATGCCACACGAGATGCAGGGGAATAAAACGAACCCCTTACAAAATATCTCATACCTAACGCAGGAGGAGGTGCGGAAGCGTCTAAAGAAAACTAAAATTGATAAATCACCGGGCCCAGATGGATTACACCCAAGGATACTAAAGGAACTAAGTGACGAGATAGCTAGGCCGCTATACTTAATATTTCTAGACACTATCAAGACCGGAGTAGTACCATTGGACTGGCGCATTGCCAACGTGGTTCCAATTTACAAAAAAGGGAGCAAAAGTGAGCCTGGTAACTACAGGCCAGTAAGTCTCACTTCAGTAACGGGAAAAATTTTCGAGGGGATTCTGAGAGACGCCATCGATGAGTACCTCAAGGAGATTAAGGGAATAACTCCTCACCAGCATGGATTCATGAAGGGTCGCTCATGTCAGACAAATCTGATCAGTTTCTACAATGAAGTAAGCTCTAAGCTGGACCAGGGAGAATCTATTGATCTTGTATATCTGGACTTCTCTAAAGCCTTTGACACCGTGCCACATAATAGGCTAATATACAAAATGAGGCAGCTCGGACTGGGCGAAAACGTGTGTAAGTGGGTAAAAAATTGGCTCAACGATAGAAAGCAGAGGGTGGTAATAAATGGTTCGTACTCTGATTGGACCACAGTCGCTAGCGGGGTGCCACAGGGTTCAGTATTAGGCCCCACTCTGTTCAACATATTTATTAATGACCTGATAGAGGGGCTGCACAGCAAAATATCAATATTTGCAGATGACACAAAATTATACAATATAATTAATGCAACGGAGGACAATGTGCGGCTACAAACGGACCTGGATAAGATGGGGGCTTGGGCAGAAAAATGGCAAATGAAGTTCAATGTTGAAAAATGTAAGACTATGCACATGGGCAGGAGGAACGGATGTCACAAATATTCACTTAATGGGGTACCGCTGGGGAAAAGTGATATGGAAAAGGATCTAGGGGTATTAGTGGATAATAGACTAAACTGGAGTAACCAATGCCAGTCAGCTGCTGCAAAGGCAAATAAAGTCTTGGGGTGCATTAAAAGAGGTATAGGGGCGAAGGACGAGAACATCATCCTTCCATTATATAAGGCACTTGTCAGGCCTCACATGGAATACTGCGTACAATTCTGGACACCGGTGCTCAGGAAAGATATCACAGTGCTTGAGGGGGTTCAAAGAAGGGCAACTAAACTAATACATGGAATGACGGGACTGGAATACCCAGAGAGGCTATCCAAATTGGGACTATTTACTCTAGAAAAAAGAAGGTTAAGAGGCGACCAAATAACCATGTATAAGTACATGAGGGGACAACACATGGATCTCTCCCGCGATCTGTTTACACCCAGGACCACGACGGTAACAAGAGGACATCCGCTACGATTAGAGGAAAGTAGGTTTCATCACCAACATAGAAAGGGGTTCTTTACTGTAAGAGCAGTTAGACTGTGGAACTCTCTACCGGAGGAAGTGGTGATGGCAAAATCGATAGAGGAGTTTAAAAGGGGACTTGATGTCTTTCTGGAGAAGAAGTATATTACAGGATATAAATATTAGGTTAAGGGTCAATCCTGGTATACAGGCAGGTAGGAACTATTAGGGGTTGATCCAGGGAACAGTCTGATTGCCATTAGGGAGTCGGGAAGGAATTTTTCCCCCAAAAGGGCTAATTGGCTTCTGGCCCTGGGGTTTTTTGCCTTCCTCTGGATCAACACAGTAGGATAGACAGGCTGGACTAGATGGACAATGTCTTCATTCGGCCTTACATACTATGTTACTATGTTACTATGTGCACCTTTGGACTCTTTTTGTCTTCTAATCAATGTGTTTTTGGAAATTAGATCTTTTTGTAATTAGATTTCATTAAAAATTTCCGATTGTTTGGTTATATGCTTGTATTGTTTTCCAAGGCACTTCAGATTGGAGGACTGAAATATTAGCAAATTCTGTCATAGTAAACAAACTGATTCCTTCCCTTGTTTGTTCCACTGTTGTGAACATGCATTCACTGCTATTACAGAAGGCTGTATGATAATGGTAGGGTATTGTGGAGGAGATCAGCAGGATAGAGAGCAGAGCAAGCTACTATTACAGAAGGCTGTAATTCACTCCAGGTGAAATTTTTGCTCTTATCAGCAATGAGGGGGAAAGGACCAGAAGCTACTCAGAGCAAGTCTGAGATAGCTGTGTAGTATTGAGTGGGCGTGGTTATGCCACACAGCTTCTGAAAGAGGAGAAGGGAGGAGGATCTGAGCTTGTGCACTTTATGAGAGAGACCAGCTGATCAGTGCCCTTGAGTGAGAAACTTAAATGTAAGGGAGTCTCCAAACCAAGTATTAAGCTTTCTAAAAGTATCAGAAGGAAAACTCAGTGTAGAAAACTGATATGTGCATTTATTTCTGCAGGTACTTAATAAGATCTGTGTATTGACTTTTTATACTTAAAGGATTCCATAGCCTTTAAGCTTGTAAATAAAATACCTCAATCAACTATTTCAGCAGACCCCCATACATTGCTGATACAATTGCAGCATTCAGAACTGCACATACTGTAGCATTAGAGCAATAGAGGTGTAGTACTGTGAGTAAAATGAGTACTGGGATATAGATTATTAAGTTACTCTGGGTCTGTATAAAGCTGGGTGACAATCCCTATGAACAGTCATCTTATGAAATTTTGATGCAGCCCCCAGAAAAAAATCTCTGCATGCCTCCATGTGACATTGGAGGCATATAAAGGCCTCATGGACCTTTATGGTAGCCCTATTACAGATCTGTACAAAATGGCCTAAAGACAAGTGGAGAAACTTTTGACTATCTTATTATTATAGGAACGGGTCCCATGTCCCAAAGCCCCTGTTATGATCCACTCTGGTGCCTGAAATTAACTTTATAGCTTTGGTTTATTAATAGGAAATTCAGATTTTACTGAATTCACATTTCATACTGAAACGAGAAGTCAGTTAACCCTCATTGTAAGAAGTAATTTCTGTCATCCTATATCCATCTAATGGATCAGGGAGATTTTAATAAACCTATGATGTAGTTTGCCAAGATTTACTTCTACCCACAATTATATTATTAACATGTGTTTATAAAGCTGGGAAGCAGAACTGTTTCCATATGCTATATTTGTTTTATGACACTCTTCCTTTTTACTTGAAAATCACATTGAGGCCTGCATTACAGATATACTGTTCTATATTTAAGGGTATAAAAGTACAATTCTTTGCAAAAAGTACTCAAAATACCAGCACTTTCTATTATACTGTGGTATTAAAACTATAGAATGTTTCTTTTAATACTGAGGATAAAATTGGAGCTAAATAAATTCAGGTTTTTTTAATCATTCTAATGCCGAATTTCACTTTGACCATATTTAGTTCAGATATGTCCCCCAAAAATAAAGGGGTTTTGTTTTAGCAGTGCTCATGGTGTGGTTTCAAAATATGTGTTAACTTTTTTCTATGTGTCAGTAATATGGAAATACCATATTTATATAGTTTTTTTTCATGCTATACTACCTTAAGGATTTTTTTTTGGACCAAAACTAGCCTCAAGATTGGTCACCAATGGCAGATTACATACTGCTATGGAAGGTTGGAGCTGTCAAAGCACTGTCTGTACTGCACTGGCCCACTTTGGTATTGCAGCTGTCTCCTTATTACTTTACAGTACCTTCGCTGATCTGAAGTTGGTGTTTAAGAAAACAAAAACCTTTAAAAAAGTAGTTTTCTATTGTCCTATTTATTTTTTTTAGTCCCACTGGGTGACTTGAAGTTGCAATTTTGGAATGACTATAGGCAGAGCTTAATAGGCTGAAATCCTTGAAAGTCTTGAGTGCCTTCACTAGGCCTTAGGCTTCCATGGCAATCAAGAGGCACGCAGCCCCCATCTCCTGTCTAGCCATTTAAATACTACAATTCTAAATATTTAAAAATGTAAATGCCGCAACATCTAAGTAGTTAAATGGCTAGGAATTGAGATATCTCCAATTCCAACTGCTGTGACTTGATGTCAGCTGTATTTTACCATGTATAGAGCAGGCTCACTCTATATTCTGACATCCGACATTCACCTACATGTATGGTGAATATTGGGAAAGGGTTAAAGGAAGCCATCTTGTGCCTAGTTCTAGGCCTGAGGGATGTTCTTTAAATCCCTGTGCCATACATTAGAACAGTATTTCAGCTTTGCCCAAGGTGTTCTTTTAAAGAACACCTTGGGCAGGTGTTTTCAGGGCAAAACTATTCATGACCTATCCTTAGAATAGGTCATCAATAATTAATTGCTGTGGACCCACCCCTTGGGACTCCTGGTGCTAAGCTGATTGTTTGGCCCACTGTCAGTTCAGTGGGCAAGACTTGTGTCTTCACAGTAGATGGAAGCAAAATTGCCCTAGCTGGCTTCACTCCCATTAAAATCAATAGGAGTTGAAGTGACTATTACATTTCCACGTCCATCCCTGAAGGTGGAAGTGCCAGAAGTGTAACAGCCAGCTTCAGCTTTCATTGATTTTAATGTGAGTGAAGCCAGCTAAGGCACTTCTACTCCTGTTCCCTTTAATGGTCATCCAGCCCATTGTACTGACAGCATGGAGGGCAATCCGCTCATCGCCAGGAATCCCAAGCAGCGGGTCTCCAGCGATTAATTATTGATCACCTATCCCGAGGATAGGTCATCAATAGTTTTTGCCTGGAAAACTGCTTTAAAGTAGGGGCTTGCACTATGGGCAATTCTCAAACAAAGTGTTAGTGATACTAACAGTATTTACAAAGCAATGGCTGCACATATGACTTCCTTGCAGCCCTAAATAGTGATTCATAGATTCATTCTATTCTAAAAGGAAGCACTCATGTAATTAGACTATATAAAGGAATTGCTCATACTGCCATTCCAAGATACAATAAAGTTTTTCCGAAATAGAATTTTAGTGCATAAGGCATAAAACTAGAAGTTTTTTGTTTTTCAGTCTGCTTGAAACCCAACTTTTCACAATACAATTGTGCTGCTTATAGAGATGCCTTTTCCGCAGACCGCATATATTAAATACACTGTAACTACTTGTACAGGGGAAGTCGAGCATTAAGAAATGAGAATTATTTTCAGTTTCTTTTTCTTCCAAAACTCCCCCATCAGTTTTCCATCAGTCAGTATATTCATGGAGGCTGCTTCATGTTAAACTGACAGGTGGCCTCCATTGCTGAAACACATATAATGTACTAAAAATTGAGGCTTCTGGTTTGGGAGCAAACAGTGGAGACAGCAGTCTGTATGTTTGAACTCAAGCATAAGTGTCTTGATTTACTCTAGACAGCTCTAGACATTTGGCTTCCCACATGTGGAGAATAATTTCCAAGGGAACTGGCACTGCCATGTCTGCGCCGTTATGGACAAAAATAGTAGAGTGTTCTTCAACTCATCTTGACGTAAATGGCTATAAGAATCTCCTTATGTTATACTTCCACGCTGAATTTCTATAGAATAGGCCACAGTAGTCAATGAATTATATTACATGAACACCCCTTGTTTTCCTAGCTTAATTGTCCGACAGCCGCGCAACCTCGCCTTCTGGACTTCACAACTGGAAAACAAATTGAAGCCGGCTAAGGAGTAGAAACACATGAAAACTATTTCTTCCCTTTAAAAGGATCCAGATGTCAGTGTTCTGTGCCAGAGTTTTCTTTGCTCCTTTCTACAATGTAGTACATAGCAGCAGTCTTCTAGAAAGTCCAAAGAAACACAGTTTCACTCAATCCTGCCTTTTTAAGTCTTTGTTAATCATCACAAAGATACATGTAGTAAATAGGTATCCTAGTGCTAAAAGATACGCTGAGGAATTCAAAGATTCCTTTGATTTGGGACATTCAGTTACAGTTTTCAGCTAGTAGGACCTGCCTGGTACCAACTGTAGTGCCCTCATTATTGAAAGACAATAAAATACAAGCCAAAGCTGATACCATGGTGATGAAATCATTGTAATGAGTATTTACATGGTATATGGTTAGTAATAACAATGTACAGCATTTGCATTAAACTTGGATGTGGATAGTGTTAACGAGGCAATATATATGACATACTGTACTGTGAAGCATTTGTTACATGTGGCTGACCCAATACACAGTTGTGTAATATAAATGTATATTATATGGCCATATTTATTCAATATGTTCACAACATTACCTAGAACTATAGACCAATAGTCTTTACTTAACACACACTTTTTCTAATTTTCTAACTTTTTTAAATTTCAGGTAGTTTTTTAAAATAAGCAGATGTGTACAATAGCGATAATACTCTGGCTATTATTTAACACCTGTCCTGCATTTTATAGCAGTTTTCTCATCTGTAGGATCCATCGGCAGTTTTAAGTTTTCCCTGTGCTGGTGGGTGAAGACTAGCTGCTGTGGTGTTTTCATACACTGCACACATAGAGAAGAGGGAATCCTGCTCCCCTATCTCTTCTCTCATACACAGAAGCAGCACTGGCATAGAGAGCAGTACTGAGCGGTGTAGATGTGATTCCAGTAGCTGTGACTCAGTAAACACTTAATATTACTTGTAGCAGCCATGTCTATGTGTAGTGACCTAGATAGTGGTGGAAGCATATAAGGTTTAGCCAGAAGAACAGACAAGTTGGTAAAGGGACAGCAATATGTAGATAAACAAACCACGGCCCCAGTAAGAAATTTTAACAAGCATTGTGGGACTCTTTGTAGGAAAAGCGGTATCTCCAGTCACCAAACTTTGAAATCCAGATGTATGATCATGGGCTGTATGGAAGGCCACCTTGTTCGCTTGAATCTCCAATAAAAGGGAATCTTTGCTGTTTAACTTTTTGCCTGACTCCTGGAGCTCCTTCCACTGGGGGGAACCTGCACCATGCAACACCACTACACCAACCTCCAGGAGCAGAGACCAGCATTTAATGCCAAGTTTCCCTTCAATACTTTTCACTGTAGTGCACCAGGGTAGGACTCAGCGTAATAGCCTCTGTGACCCAAGCTGCTCCTCTTCTGGCTCATTACATGTGTGCATCTCTCTACTTCTGTCTGCTTCCAGCAGTTTCCTTTTCCAACTCTCCTCACCATAGACTTCGATGGGCTGCATGAAAAAGCACTAAGTAAAGACCACTTCCTGCACTTTCTGCAGTCTGTCGTGGTGTCTCTGCTGCTAGAGATGGATTTCACAGGACAACAAACAGAGGATGGCTCAATAAAATGAAACAAGACCCCTGGTTGCCAAAATGTTTACGGCTCATGCCCACGGCCGGGTCGGATTCCGCCTGTGAAATCTCGCAGCGGAATCAGATCCAGTGCCCCACAGAGACCCTATAGTCACCCATCCTGATCTACCGCGAGACTATCGGCCGGTATGCCGGCGTGCATACGCAGTGCAGCGCATGACGCACCAGCGCTGGGGTATGTCGCAGATTCTCGCGATACTTCCGTTGTGCCCACTTTGACTGCAATGGAAGCTGTCCATGTGTTTTTCTGCACAAATTAAAACGTGCTGCGATTCTCCCCCGCGAGTGGAAAATCGATACTGATTTCTGCTCGTGAGCATGGGAGAATCGTTTTGCACAGCATGTCTGTGGATGGACATTGCTGCGGGAATCATGGTGGGTGTCTGACTGCGATTTCCGCAGTGATAATCCGTCTGTGGGCATTTGGTCTTAGTGGATTTTTAAATATAAAATATCATAGTGGCCAGACTTGGTATTGCATGCCAATTTCCATTAAAATTAATGGGAACTTACCCTACATTAAGCATGACTACTGCACCAGCAACAAATCTGCATACATCAGTGCATGAGTGCTCCAGCCCAGTGCCCAGCTGATTGGCAGGGGTTCCCTGATGGTGGACCCTCCACTGCTCTACTATTGATGACCTATGCTGAGGATAGATCATCAATATTTCACACCTGGACTAGACAGGAAAACCCCTTCAAATCTATCAGTATTTTTTTTTGACTCTTAAAGGATACCTAAGCACCTCAGCAAAAACCCATGTAAACAAGTGGACTGCATATAAACTCCATGCAAATGTTGCTCTGGTTAGATTTGAACAAGATATCCGAGCCACTATGCCACAGCTATGGTTCTTTTCTGTTCAAGTCCAGTAGGTCCACATAGACACTTCTTTTACCAGTGCTGAAGGGCCGACATGAGTGAGTGAAGAAACGAGCATATAAATAAATACGGCTATTTCATGCAGAAAAGAAACATTCCACGGCCAGACAGAAGTGCTTGTGACATGGTTCACAGGGTCCTTTTGACAGCAGCAACCTCAGATACAAGTCTAGATAATTAATGTAGACTTTAATGACTTGATTTATAAAAACATACATTTCTTGTAGTGACATATTTCGACATGTAGTACTGTAAATTATATGGATACCATAATATTACCAATGATGATAAGATCCCTGTTTTCTGCACAGTGCATTACTCTATAGTGTTTCGACTATTCAAATGCTCTATAGAGCTACTCTACGGATACTCTCCATCTTTATGCTTTCCATTCCCTCCTAGCTGATGAGATTTGTGGAAGTTCGTTTGTGTGTTTATCTTGGTTATCCCATTTTTATAATTACTCTTCAAATGGATTTTCTAAGTGGTATTCATGCTTTTGCAATGAAAGTTAAGGAGTTCTTTGTGTCAGTAGTATTTCAAGTTTCCTTCAGTTTGAAATATGACTGTCTCCTTTCTTAAATCGCTCTGCTTCCAGATAGCATTCCTCGCCATCTATTAATCTCAGCGTCTTTCCTTGTAATCAGCTGGAATGCTGCAGAATATTTCTGGAGCTTTAATTAGCTGCAAGTTATTTGAACTTTTCTGTCCATTGAGAACTTTGTTGTCTCAAGACAATGAAGAGCTGAAATACAGTATCAACCAACAACAATATATATGAATACCAGAAAACAGACATAAACAGTGTATTCAGGGACAGAGGGATCGTCATTTCAGTTCTTTTGGTCTCAGTAGATTTGGCTATGGAATTTAACGTGTTTATGTAGCTGAGAACTGCTGTGTTTAATGGACATCGGAGGAATATTTTATTTTCTCCTTGTCTATATGTCACAGTGTTCAGTTTCTGAAAACAAACACAGCATAAAAATGAGTATTTGGCACTGGAAGCAGTGTATGTAGGGGTATAGGCTGTGCTTCAAAATGCATCCATATCAGGCCCCTGAGCGTCTGGATAAAAGCATCTGTCAACTATGCATTCAGTGGTACTGGGCAGTAAATGTATTTCACTTTGTACAACAATGAGAGGAGTCCAGGTAATCTCTAACAATGATATATAGAGGAGGCTATGTGTAGAAAGTAGGTCACATATATTCTTCCAAATAAGACTGACCGTTGTGTCATTTTGCACACATTGATAATGGTTATGATTGATCATTGCTGGTTTACATGTAAAGTCTTTTGTTCTTTATGAAGGCAGCAATACGATTCATTGTTAAGAGCAGCAAAGCTATTAAAGGGGTTGTCTCGCGAAAGCAAGTGGTGTTAAGCACTTCTGTATGGCCATATTAATGCACTTTGTAATATACATTGTGCATTAAATATGAGCCATACAGAAGTTATTCACTTACCTTCCCTGCGCTGGCGTCCCCGTCTCCATGGCTCCGTCTAACTTCAGCGTCTAATCGCCTGATTAGACGCGCTTGCGCAGAAGGGTCTTCTGCCTTCGGCTCGGTTCGGCAGCAGCGGCGTTCTGGCTCCGCCCCCTTCTACGCATCATCGTGTAGCTCCGCCCCATGACGTGTGCCGATTCCAGCCTCCTGATTGGCTGGAATCGGCACACATGACGGGGCGGAGCTACGCGATGATGCGTAGAAGGGGGCGGAGCCAGAATGCCGCTGCTGCCGAACCGAGCCGAAGGCAGAAGACCCTTCTGCGCAAGCGCGTCTAATCAGGCGATTAGACGCTGAAGTTAGACGGAGCCATGGAGACGGGGACGCCAGCGCAGGGAAGGTAAGTGAATAACTTCTGTATGGCTCATATTTAATGCACGATGTATATTACAAAGTGCATTAATATGGCCATACTGAAGTGTATAACCCCACTTGCTTTCGCGAGACAACCCCTTTAAATAGAGATGAGTGATCACGCTCGTTTAAGGCTGATGCTCGAGCGAGCATTGGTCTTTTCGAGTAACTGATTACTCCTCCGAGCACCATGCGGGAGGAGTGGCGGGTGAGAGAGTGAGAGA
Organism: Eleutherodactylus coqui; assembly: GCF_035609145.1. Taxonomy (NCBI): domain Eukaryota; kingdom Metazoa; phylum Chordata; class Amphibia; order Anura; family Eleutherodactylidae; genus Eleutherodactylus; species Eleutherodactylus coqui. The sequence goes on along the minus strand of NC_089843.1, from coordinate 143,918,769 downwards.
GATCTCGCCCCCCCCCTACTCCACCCCGCCCCCTGCATGGTGCTTAGACGAGTAATCAGGTACTCGAAAAGACCGATGCTCATTTCTACTATTAAACTGTGTCTCACTGATGTCTCAGTGGTAGTTGTCGTTCTTACCATCCCAAGGTTGTATGTATGTTTAAAAACAGGGTAAAATGTATTTTCTTCAGTTAGAGCTTATTGGGCAAAAATAAAAGGCTGTTCAAGAGACGTATCTTGGTTTGGATGCAACCTATGAATAATTATTTTGACATGACCATTTGGCAGAAGAATCATTATTTCACCATGCACTTGTCGATTACAGCAGTCATAGTTTAAAGTGTAACCATTATTTATTTATTGTACAGGATAAGTGATTCTAAGCATTTTTGCAATATGTTTTATTAGTCTATTCATATCAGGTTGGGACATAGACTCCCGATGCACTGAGACCCTGACAATGGAGAAGCTGTCTGCAGCTTTGAACAGCTTCTCCTTTACAATGCGCCACTGGGAAAAAGCCGCTGAAACTAGGGGTCAGTTAAAACACCAGCATGGGGGCAGGGGAATTCCTGGATAGTGGAGTAAACTCACCCTTGTACAGCCTCCGTGGGGGAATTCCTAGTTGTCAGAGTAAATCCACACACACACAGGGTTCTTTTAAGACACAGCCTCCGGAAACAGATGGGTGACTGGTCGCTTTACTTGTAATAACTTGTTGACAACTCCAAAATACACGCCAGCAGGAAACCAGTGCAAACATATCAAAGTGGTGTGACAGGGAGGACTCACGGGTGGACAGGAGAAACCACAGTCTCGTTATCTGTAGGTCCTGATACCTGCAACATGCTCACTTCTCTCCAACAATCTACCCGTCAACACTCACATTTGATAAAACTGGGTGCGCTGCATGGCGGTTCCTCATTCTCTCACTTTTGGTATGGAAGAAGTCCTTTCATATCTCCTGGGTACGGCAGTACCAGGGTAAGCTGTAGACTCTTTTCCGCCTCTTCCATTCTGGGCCGCACAGGCTGAAGGTGCCTGTGTAGTCTTCTTGCAGCTCCAGAACAGACAGAAAGAATGAATCGCTTCCACGCACCTTGCAAAATACATATATATCACACAAAGTCACGTGTCAAACAAACAGATACATTTTCCAGACAGTCAGCTCACATACCAGAGAGGTAACCCTTTCAGTGCTGCAGCTATGCAATACAAATCATTCATGCAACACAGAAGACACTGACAATACATAGATAAACACATGCATACAGCTATGGAGGGGCCCCGTTGTACTGGGCCATTACGCTGCCACGTATATGTTTTGTTAATTATTCTATAGTTCCGTCTCTATCTATCTATCTATCTATCTATCTATCTATCTATCTATCTATCTATCTATCAGTATACCATCCTAAGCAGTAACATTAGCTTGCAGCATCACTAACCAATAGTTCTTCAACTTGTCTCTAGCCATTCAGCCATAATATGACATGCAGAGCAACAGAGCCAAGATTTAAATGCTTGTTGCACCAAGTTTTGCATTACTGCTGGTCCTTTGTTTTGCTGGTGCCGCTCAGTGCTACAATGAGTAAATGAATAAACTGTTCTCAGGGTAGACGTGAAGCAGTCGTGTAATTTTTCCTTTCCACAGGTTAGGTATATATAGTCCATCTCACATGTAAGAAAACAAACAGCTCTGTCTTTCAAGCTTCCATCTGAGTGCCTGCCTATAAAGCAACTTCATTTATTAAAATGCCATGTGAATATTGCCTGTTCGTGCATCTTACAGAGAGGACCATATAAACAGCACTTGCAGAAGGGGGCATATTCTTCCATTTCACTGATTGCATACCCTGAGATGCTTCTCTGCTAATAAGCCTGTTTGCTTTTAGAATTCAATGACAAAAAATGAAAAGTTTTGTGATTTCGTACAAAATGGTAAATTTGTATTCTGTCACTGAGGGATTTGAATGTATAAACATATCAAAGAGTGTTTTATTTCCCCTCATCTGTATGTCAATTACATTCTTCAGTGGCTGAATAGCTGTTTTCAGCCAACTCTTGGCAGTTACATGCCACTGAGCCTGTGAACTTGGACTGTATTTACACTTGATTAAGTCCAAATGCCCCCAAGGCCACCTTACGCCGATAACTTTTAAAAACCGTTACTATATGAATAGTTTAAAAGTGTTTGAAACTAGCAAAGACAGCAAAGAAAATATGAAGATCTAAATTGCTTCCTGCACTGAGGGAGGGGTATTATTCGCTCATCCTCATCTTAACGCCAATTGTATGGACATGATATATACGTGGGATGAATATGTTCTGATTTTAATTACTATCTGCCCCGAATTAATTTACAAGGCCTAGGCCCAAAGAAGGGTATGTCTGCTCGTGTTGGGTTCCATTCAAAGAGGGCAGATGGGCTCTCACAATTTGATCAAAATGCGTACTAAGAACCTTATATAGTAAATTTAGCAGTAATGCTGTTTTAAATTCATATATTCAATATTGACATTTTTTTGAAAATTTTAGAGTGTGGTACATTTTATGAATGTTTGCTTTCGTATTACTATGCTGGGAAAGCTGTCATCGTCTTCTTCTTAAATGTGGTATCCCAATTGGCTAGTATATCCACCATAATTGCTCCTCTATAGAGGAATTTATATGCCAGGTCGGTGAGCTTAGACAAAGCTCCTTGGACCGTGGTTACCCAGCTCATTGCAACATTTGATCGAGCCTCTAGAGTGGTTCAAGACATTTTTCTTACTGACACTGGAACATCTTAACTATTGACCCAGAGCTTAGAATTTTAATGGGGGACACTCCAAGTATCACTTATAGAAGAGGTAGGTCAGTGGGTGATCTAATAGTGAATAGCCACTTATATCCCCCCAGGGGCGTAGCTAAAGGCTGATGGGCCCGGGTGCAAAAGTTTATCTTGGAGCCGCCCAACTTCTCTTAATCCCTTAACCTAGAGGTGTAACTTGAAGTTCCTGGGCCCAAATGCAAAACTTGCAACAGGGTCCCCAACTATAATGCTTTATTCATAGTACTAGGCTCCTTATATGAAGAAGAGAGGCCTTATGGGCCCCCTAAGGCTCCTGCGCCCGGGTGCAACTGCATCCCCTGCATCCCCTATAGTTTCGCCAGTGTATCCCCCATATTAACAGACAACATGGGTGCCCAGTCATCGTCCAGCTAGCTGTTATCATTGTAGCAGCTGTGTCACATCTTCTCATAGGTAAGGACTTTTCAAGTTTTCATAATTTCATCAACTGCAGTACAAAGGGAATGGTCTATAAAATAAGGTGTATCTGCTTTCTGGAATATGTCGGAAAGATGACACATGAATTTTGGAGGAGGGTCGGTAAACATCTGAATGGCATTCAAAGAAACAGCAAGACAACAGTTCCCCGCCATGTAAATAGCAGACGTGGTGTGACTTTAGTGGTAAATGGTTTGTTGGTATGAAAGTGGTTCGTGGCAATAAATGAAATAAAAAAATCTTATAGCGGGAGACTTTCTGAATGTATGAATTACATAACATCTCTTCCTCAAGCCTTAATGAACAACTTAACTTTGACTGCTTTCTGTGATGTCTGTTATGGTCTCCTTGCCCTGGTTGTTTGTACATCCATTTTTTCTATAAGTATGTTCTTGGGCCCTATGTGCCTTTTATCTAGTCCCCTCTTGATGTCCTCAACCTCTATATATGGCTTTACCAGTGTTTGTATTTGGACTGCCATTGTATGGAAAACTTCAATGTCTTATCAAGTGTTATAATTTCTTCACTGTAGGTCATGAATAGATTTGATGTGCTGAATCGGGGGGTAGATATTACACTTGCTATACTAGGTCTTCCCTATAAATGCATGTTCTACTTAGCTGAACATGAGTTTTCTTTTCAACCAAGAGAAGTTAAAAAACGTTTCTGCCATGGAAACAACCAGGAATGTAGAAATCCAACATGTCAGATCCTTCTTTCATTTGACATCTTAAATTGGTGAAGAGTCTAAAGACCCATAGTCCAGTCCCACCAAAAATTACAGATTTGCACAACTTTTATTCATTGTGTACGACCATTGTTGAACAAGATCTTCCATAATGTACATGTATAATATAGCCAGTCATTTGTAGATAGCTTTGTAACCTTGTGTTATGGTTTCTTCTGCAGGTGGAAATCACACTTCAGGACATAAACGACAACCCACCAGTATTTCCAACAGATATTTTGGACCTTACAGTAGAAGAGAACATTGGAGATGGATCAAAAATAATGCAGTTGACTGCAACAGATGCTGACGAGGTATTTATAACTTTCTTTTACATTTTTTATTTCACATATGAGATTGATGTAGAACTCCAAGATGAAACATCCAGACATACATTTGGTTTCTATAAATAACAACATTGACTAGAAAATGCTTACAAATCTTCTAGAATCCCACATCAATTCAGTTATCATTGCCTGGATTTATATTATTTAGTACTGAATTCTGTCTATGCCTATACTGAACATCACTCCAATATGCATAATTTTTTCTTATTTATTTTAACTTTTTATGTATTCTTAAAGGAGTTCTATAATGTATTTCTTTTACATAGCTTTGGACTCCCCTTGCCCTAAACTATATAAAAGAAATATACCCACTGCAGTGCTGGACTGCCATTTCTGACAGGTGACATCACCCAGCTAGCAGGCCTGGTGATGTCCCGTAAACCTGTCATGTGGTCTTCTAATGTAGAAGCCCCGAGGCCAGTTTATGGGATGTTACTGTTGACATCCCTGATGGCTTCCCATTGGCTGCAGAGGTTACGTGGGTAAACAGCAGCCAATGTAAACAGAGACCGATACATCAGGCAGCAGCGTTGGGAGAGCAGCATGCAGCATGAGGTGAATATGTGCCTGTTTAATTTTACACACACCTTGTCCCCACATTGCCCCCAATGTCCGAAAACCCCTTTAACATTTCTGAGTCAGAGCAGAGTAATGATGATGGAAGAGATTTCCATTTGCAACTATTCAAACAAGTATTGCTGTACTAATATGAAACATTTATCGCAAAGTACGAAGAGACATAGAGAAGAAGTAAATGTATTGTGCATTTCTGCAAAGCAAACTGACTAGTACTACTTCTGTAGAAATGAATAAGTAGATGTCATAGGATGTGAACTTTAGGAACTAGTTGTATTTGACTGGTTCTTTTGACAATTTGAGTAGTGGCCTATAGGCATAGATAAAAATAACCCAAAACATTATAGGCTCTACTGGCAAATTTTTTGTACTTTGCCCCTCGGGTCACTTTGTTCTGTTCATTCCCCTCACAGCCCTATTCATTTCTCGCCTTTCAACTCCCTGGTGCATTAACCTATGTTTAAATTCAGGTTTTATTTAGACAGGTGTGTTGTACCTGGGTGTAATTGATTGCATTCCAGATGTAATAACCAACAAACCCCCTACAGTTCAGATCCACATAGTTCTGTAATTCCATTACAGTACAATTAGGGATCTACATATGTACAGTTAAATACAGATATAATACAGTGTATTCATCTATATGACACCTAACCTTTCTGCATGAGTAGCCTATAATATGGAATAAGTTACTGTGAAGGTCCTTTTACATTGATTGATGCCATCCCAATGACGAGTGATGATCAACGAGATTGGTCTCCATTTAATTGGCCTTCACACTGGCCAAATTAGAATATATGGAGGCCAAATGATTGTACATGATTGTTCTGTCAGCAATGATGATTTTTAGGGGGCTGCACAGAGGGAATCTGTCAACTCAAAGATGCTGTCCACACTGTTGACATCAGGAGAAGCTAATCAGATGGTTATATAGTTTTATGAGAAAACATATATATCTGCTTTATGGGAAACTTTATATATCTGCTCATTCTGAGCTGAACAGTCCAATGGGCGGTACTATTAGTGATTGTGTATGACTGTACATTCGGAGCAAGCTGTCAATCACTGATGGCTCCGCCCATTGGACAGTTCAGCTCAGAATAAGCAGAAATATAAATAAATAAAATACAAGTTATACTAAATCTTTTCCCATAAAACTATATATCAATCTACTCAGCTCCTTCTGCTCTAAACATACTTTTTGAAGATTGGACAGTATGTTCGAGCTGTCAGACTTCCTTTAAGAAATATCCCCTTGACCTCTCCCTGTTTTCTGGGTGGAGAGGTAAATGCCATTTAACAGCCATTAAAGTATGTCAATTGACTGGTTGCTGTCCATAAGAACTTGAAAATCAGGCCTCTCTGTTTAGAATGAGATGTTGTACTGATAGAGAAGACAGCATGAAAAGAAAGCACAGATGACAGCCAAGTATTCGGGCAGTAGAGGAATATATATGTGTTTGCCAAAAACATACATGTGGAGGGTATACTGTATAACACTGAAAAGTCATTTTTATAATTGAGGACAGGAACAGCAGTTCTCTATTACATAATTTAAATGAAATATTATCAATATGAAGTAATATCATTAATAATGGCATATTTGATGACATTACAGATCATGTTTAATATCAAAGTACAAGATCAAGACGTGTGGAATATTACATATAGCCATTGGAATTCTGCAAGGGCAAATGCTAATGTGTCCATATGGAATTCCATCTGTGTTTTCTATCAAATGAAGTTTTTAGTGCTGAATTTAATTTATCATTACAAAAACAATTGTTTCAACAAATATCTCACACATATCCTCTCAGTGCATTACATAGCAGCTGAATACATTATTAATGCATATTACATGTGCTTATCACATGGATCTTCAGCATTTCAGCATGTCTTGGTAATTACGATTATTGAAGCGGTTTTCTGAGACTTTAAGATTGATGGCCTGTCCTTACAATAGACAATCATTATTAGATCGGTGGAGGACTGACTGTTGCGTGTTGTTTACCAGATACAGCTCCATACTTAGTAGCAGCTGACCCTGGTATTATAATTTATTACTCTTTTGCCCATTCAGATGAATGGGACTGAGCTCTTATACCAGGCACAGCCACTACTAAAAGTATGCAGCTGTGTCTGGCAAAAAAATAGCTCTTTGATCTTCTTTGATGACCTAATTGGCAAGGGGGGCCAACAGTCAGACTCCACTCTATCTAATATTGATGGCCTAGCCTAAAATATCGTTCAAAATTTTTTTTGTTCAAACGAGGGAGAGTGAATGATATTTGTTCAGTCTAAACACGCGCCATTGACCATACGATGAGCGCCAATCTTCACTTTTTGTTCGTCGTTCATTTTATGCAGGCATGTAAGTCAGTTGGCTCATTCACCTATACAGCAAATGTGAATGACTAACAGATTTTTTGCTTGAAAGAGCCAACAATGTATCTACATGTATAACCAGGCTGCCTGAGCGAACGAGCTAACTGTGACATCATTCACTCGTTCGCTCGTTTAAATGATAAATCTGCTGGTCTAAATGGACCCTTAGGCCTTAGTCAGACGGGCGTTTTTTCGCGCGATTTGCGCATGCGCATGCGTCTAGCGATTTTTAAAAACCATTGCTTTGCAATGGTATCGGACACATGAGCGGTTTTTATGCGCTCATCCGATAAATTATAGAACAGAAATCGCAGATTGCACCTATCTGCGATCTGCGATTCCTGTTCTCTTCTCTATATGCGCTCAATGGGGCCGGCGGCAGCAGCGCCGACCCCATTGAGAGCATATACTAGACAAATCATTCTTCTCTGCCACAGCTGTAACAGCTGTGGCAGAGAAGAACGATGTTTGCCCATTGAATTCAATGGAGCCGGCAATACAGCCGGCTCCATTGAAAGCAATGGGCTGCCGGCGATCGCGGGATGAATTGTCGGGAAGGGCTTACATATATAAGCCCTTCCCTGCAATTCATCCAGAAATCTGTAAAAATAAAAAAAATATATATACTCACCTTGTCCCGGCAGACGGAGTTCAGTGCGGCAGGCCAGCAGTGGGTGTGAGTGGGTGTGAGTGAGAGCTGCCCCTGATTGGCTCAGCGCTGAGCCAATCAGAGGCAGCTCTCACTCACACCCATTCATGAATTCATGAATGGGTGTGAGTGGGCTCAGGGGCAGCTCTCACTCACACCCACTCACATCCACTGCCGGCCAGCCGCGCTGAACTCCGGGACAAGGTGAGTATATATATTTTTTTTATTTTTACACATTTCTGGATGAATTGCAGGGAAGGGCTTATATATTTAAGCCCTTCCCGACAATTCATCCCGCGATCGCCCGCAGCGCATTGCTTTCAATGGAGCCGGCTGTATTGCCGGCTCCATTGAATTCAATGCGCTGGACAGCTCCCGCCCGTTTCTATTGAAACGCGGCTAGGAGCAGTTTTTTCGGGTGATTTTCAGCCCTGGTCACGCGATTTGCGGATGCGCATCTGTCATGCGATCCGCAAATCGCGGCAAAAAACGCCCGTGTGACTAAGGCCTTAGGCTGCATTCCCATGAACGTATATCGGCTCGGTTTTCACGCTGAGCCGATATACGTCCTCCTCATCTGCAGGGGGGGAGGATGGAAGAGCCAGGAGCAGGAACTGAGCTCCTGCCCCCTCTCTGCCTCCTCTCCGCCCCTCTGCATTATTTGCAATGGGGAGAGGCGGGGCGGGGGTGGGGCTAATTCACGGAACTTAGCCCCACCCCAGTCCCACCTCCTTTCATTGCAAATAGTGCAGCAGGGCGGAGAGGAGGCAGAGAGGGGGCAGGAGCTTAGTTCCTGCTCCTGGCTCTTCCATCCTCCCCCGCCCCTGCAGTTGAGGAGGACGTATATCGGCTCGGCGGGAAAACCGAGCCTATATACTTTGTGGGAATGCAGCCTTAGGATAAGTCATCAGTTTGAAAGTCATAGATAACCCCTTTAACTCTTGAAAACATTGATAATCCATGATACCAGATTGCTGAACCTTGTGTACTACTGAAGGCCAGGTGTAGTGGGAAATTTTTAGCTCAGTTACTGTTACATAAATTACTGGTAGTGGTTAACTTTAGACTGTTATTTTACATACTAGTAGTACGGTCCATTATGCCAAAAAATACAACGGGCCCTAAAAGAATTGTTGTTGGTCATTTCTTTCATTTTTCAGGAAACATTAAAATGCAAATAGCAGAAATAGTTGCAAAGTAATAATCCTTCTAGTATTAGAGACGTGGACTCTCTACCATGAGTTGTTCTATGTTTTTTTAATATAAGATTTTTGTTTTTTATGGTTTTATCTTTTAACCCTTTCTAAACCACTGTCTGACCTCTGAAGACATCATGATTTAAGGCTGTACAGCTCTGATGTTGGAAGACATCCGTCGGGGTTCTCTTACTGTATATTGCCAGCCTCTCTGCTGTCGGAGTCTATCAAACGTTTCACCTCATGGAGTACTGGCTTTAGCCAGCATATAGCACCGTTGTATAATGGCAGAAAAAGAGTAAGCCCCCTAGGAAAACCAGGATACAAATTGGTTTATGGTTAATGGTTAATGGTTTTAGGCCATATTCACTTATGCACTGTTGGCTCTAGAATTTCTAGTGTAGATTGGGGGCAAAATCTATGAAGCAATCTTGAATGAAATTGGGGTGGCATGCTGAAAGCTGGACGGACCCATTATAGTCCACAGTTTCCTTCGGGCATCGTTCGGGTATGGCATATATAGAACCTGGCGCTTTGGATAATTTAATTGTTCAACTCCTATAACAAAGCTGGACAACAGAGCAGAATTCATACCTGCCTGAATACTTGGCTATCATCATGTAGTGAATTTTTAACAGCAGAAACTCTGCCGCAGATTTTGGTGCAGAGCCAAATCAAAATCTGCTCCAAAATCGGTGGTGAAATCCATGTGGATTTGGATGCAGATTTTGGCTTCGACTGTGGATTTTCATTGTGAATTTCCCCTTATTAAATGAAGGGGTGAAATCTGTTACATGTAGAGTTTGCCATGGATTTTCCTAAGAATTGAGTTAATACGGCTTGCCGTTTGTACGAGTAACTATTCCGACTACATCTTCTACCTCTTTTCAAACAAGGAATGTATTGTGCAGTGCCTGTCTGTTGGGACTGTGGACACCTGGTCTTTTCTCCCAAAGTTGTGGTCCTTCTGTTTAACATTTCTGTAATATCTTTTACATCACATATTTAAGTGACACCTTGGTATAAGTGGTAACTGACAGAAAGGAAATATCAATATTTCATTTCTCTTTTATGATAACAAGTCAGTGAATTGTTAACATTGTCAGCACCAAGCAGCCCTCTGCTGACACGTGGGGCTTACAGCCCTTATCTAAATAGTATCTTTGTAGATTTGGCTAAAAAAACAGAGCTCTGCATAGCACTGGATAATAAAAACTCTTTACTAACACTTACATTTTCCTTCCACTTGCATTTTATTTCTAATTGTGGAATGGTAAATGTATATAACTGGTATAATCGTGTTTAACTATTCAGATACCAATCAGGTCTTAGTATAATGTGGCATTATCGTTCTCAACTTTCAATGTCGAAAGAGTTTTATTACCTTCAATCTTTTCTCAGAATAGATACAGTATCTAAAGTAAATATATTCAACCCAAAATGTCTCAGTCTGTTTAATTTGCATGGCACATCCAAAAAGTTTCCACATGTGTCTGCTTGTTCAGGAGTCAGGAGGGGTATTATCACTCCTTAAGGCAAGCACCTAGAAGGTGAGTGAGGAGACTTATAAGGCCATTCATGTCCCTCTGGGAAATATATGCAAATAAGGCAGATGGAACAATACCTCTGCAGCGCCACCTATTGGATGGCAGCATTCTTGCAAATCAATGTCCGACCCTTTATACAGGTCTTTTGGAACAATGATTGGGAACTGCTTGTTCAGGAGGACATTTAGCATCTATCTGCTTCCCACAACTCAATAGCAGATAGCTGCTGTTATACCCTTTTCATAAACTTTTGACTGCCACTTTTTGCTGATAACAGATAAAATTGTTAATGAATTGGCATGAAATTGTAATTCTAAGAACTATGCAATGGACTAGGAAGCATCTTTTATGGGTGGAGGAAAATCCTTTGATTTGCCATTGATTGAAGGAATTCTTTACAATAAGGGGTGCTTTACACAAGCCGATAGTCAGCCTAGTAATCGCTCAAAAGAGCAATTATGGGTAACTTTGATCCTATGTAAACATGAGACCAAACAGAGCAAGTGAGTGAGAATCACTCGCTTGTTGGAGTCACTTGGTTTTTAGCTCACCTAAAAACCAAGTGACTATTGGCCCATGTAAACAGGTAGTTGTTTATGTATTAACGACTGCCTTTTTACTCTGAATGGAGGTCGGCAGCAGGAAGAGGTCTCCGATACATTCCACCTCCATTCACTGAAGAACTATATAACTCCTATATGATAGCGATAATTGTTAGGACTGCTATTGGGCACTTAAACGCCCGACAGTTATCCTGTGTAAAGGCACCCTAATAAGAGTTTATCCATTAGTAAGTAATTGCAAAATAATAGCAACATAAAAAAGCAAACAGGTATCTTGTGCCTAATGTTATGGGCACATATAATTAATTGAGGGAACGATGAATTTAGCCTGAGCTAGAGAATTTCAATGACTGAAATATGTAGTCAGGAAGAATTTTTTTTCCAAGGCCAAACTGACTAGAGTTTTGCCTTCCACTTTGTAAAATAGTCAATGTGTGATTAAGGATGAATCTGTTGGACATTTTCAATCTGTATAACCACAGTAGAATTCAATCAAAGATGCTTTTTTCTTAATCTTCAATAGCTAACAATAACTTATGACACAAGTATCAAAAAATGTAGAAGTTGTCATTATTGTAATTGCTACTCTACCAACTCAGGGTAATTCCATTACTACTTCATGAATTGGAAACGTCTACTTTTATTCACAGTACTGTATATTCGATGTTCTTCTTCAGCTTTGTTATGACTTTGATACAAAGAGACAACCTATTCTTAAGATGCCATTGAAGACACAGATCAAAGTAATTGCCTGAATACGATGAAAAGATTGTTGTGTTAGGTTACTGAATAGGCATTAGTTGTTGCATTTAATACATCATCTACGTGCAGTACATCTCGTAAATGAAATGTTACTTCAAAATAGCCTCAGGAAAAGTAGCGTAGTATGAATGCCTTTCCTCAGGCAGAAGTAGCTCGAATTTTTACACCAGAATTCACTTGCATTCATGCATTGGGTCCTTCAAATAATCAGACTTAAGAAAATGCTAGAGTAAACAAAATCTGAGCTGATAGAGTTTCGTCTCTTCTAACGCTTCAGGTGAAATTGGAATAATTTTCTACAGGTACGGCAAAGAACTTGGGGCAAAAAATAGAATAGCTAGTGATTCTTTTACTTTACTCCATTTGGTTTGATACTTTAATTCTCAAACAAGCTTTGACTTTGGTTGACTTCAGAAGTATACATAAACTCCTTGGTCCCAGTTCATAATCTGTAAAAGAGCATGCCATAACTTTGTACCAGCAGACCTCGCAGTGGAGCTCTACAGTATGTAGAACGCTTATATTGGCTCTTTAACGGGTCGGTCCTTTAATCAAATGCACATGATTACACTGCCCACTTTGCAACCAGGAAATTACACAAAGTCAACCACAACGAGAGGCCATGACTTTGTATTATATTGTATAATTACGTATATAGTATTATATTTTGACTTATTCTATGCTTTATTCTCTATGTGATACTTAATACATTTTTATGCTGTACTTTATACTCAATATGATTTATGACATGCATCTTCTTCAAATCATAAGAGTGATATTTATTACTGTAAATATCACAAAATAACTAGAGATGAGCGAACGTTTAGGGCAATTACTCGATCGAGCATTACTCGAGTAACTGTCTACTCGGGCGAAAAGATTCGGGGGGTGCCAGGGGCGGGAGGCGGCGGGGTGAAGCGTGGGGTAGCAGGGGGGAGCTCTCTCCCCCCTGCAACCACCAGCTCACCCCCGGCGCCCCCCAAATCTTTTCGCCCGATTAGGCAGTTACTCGAAAAAAGTGATGCTTTATCGAGTAATTGCTCTAAACGAGCACATTCGCTCATCTCTAAAAATAACCTTTACATCGGGTTAGGTTTGATAAAACATTAGTAAGTTAAGAAATCAATGATACTAATGTTCATTACGGATTGTTTTATAAATCATGGATTTCTGTATTTCAGTCATTTGACATTAAAATACATTTAATTTCTTTGTATGTTTCCATTTTTTGGTTTGTATTTAATTCAACAACATAATAGAAAGTGTCTGTTTGTATCATTTACAAGTTCGTATTACACAATATCAGTCACACTTCTAAATCCGACTCAACAAATAATGAAATGATATAAATCCAGTTAATTTTTTTTACAACATCTGTTTATAATTGTAATTACAGCTAAGGCTATTGACCTTTCACAGCCATCGAATTCCCTTGTTGTTTAAATGCATAAAGAAAATGTTATGATACTACAATAGCATTCAGCTTTATTTACATTACTTGCAGTCTTTCGTACAGCCAAGGATCTATGGCTTAGTTGAAGCAAGGGATGTAAAGAAAATCAATCTTGCAGTTAAAATTGAAAGCACTCATAAGAATAAAGCAGATGAACTGCATACAGTCCTCACGAGACTATATTATGAAGGGTGGATGTTGTAGAGTCTGATACATGTGACTTGGCCATACACATTAGATATAGATTGGCCAGGCGCACATAAATTTTGGTGATATCAGCCAATCATCTAATCTGTATTGCAGCCTACAACTCTCCACCAACTGAAGATGTCAGGGGAGACAAGGATCAGGCAGTTGTATTTTGACTGCCTGGTCCTTTTGTTCTTTAAAGATAAGCTGCTGTCAGAGGTGCCTGGCAGCAGCTTTCTACTCTTCCTGTATGCAAAACATATGCTCGCTCAACTCAGCCAAGCATATATATGTATTGGAGTTTAGGAAAGTTGGCTTTCAGTTAAATGAACATTCAATCAACACTATCTAATGGGCATGGGTAGCCCTACTCTGAGAGATTCATCAGTACCATATTTTCCTCTGAGGAGCCTATAGACACAAAATGACTGGAGTCTTATGGTCTTCCTTCTAATTAAATCATATCAAAAGCCACATCCCTTTTGAATCATATGGAAACCTTCAGGCTACATCACATTTTCATAAGAGTTTACCTGAAGAATTATACACTGACCAGCCAAGGCTTCACCTAAGCACAATTTTGAATATAAATGTGTTTCGTATTAATTTCTAGTTGCTTCTGCAAGTTCATTTCAATTACGTCTGCTTTACTACCTTCTTCAGTCTGCTCCTTTCTCTGACCTAAAAAATATGTTATTTCTTTTTTAGGGTCCTAATGCCCTTGTAACATATACAATTATTAGCGGCGCTGATGACAGTTTCCGCATCGACCCAGAGTCAGGAGATTTGATTGCAACCAAACGCTTGGACAGAGAACGCCGATCTAAATATTCCTTGTTAGTTAGGGCAGATGACGGTCTTCAGTCTTCAGACATGAGAATAAATATCACAATAAGTGATGTCAATGATCACATCCCAAAATTCAGCAGAGCCGTCTACTCATTTGATGTAGCAGAAGACACCATGCCAGGTAATCTAAGTGTCCTACACAATGTTCTTGTCTTTTTTTCTATTTAATAGAGCTTTTATAATGCTGTATATTTGGGGTTCTTGTTAGATTGGTATATTTCTTGCCAAAACAAGAGTAGATCCCTTCATAGGAAGACAGGAAAACCCAAGTGAAGGATGTTACAGGAACCATAAGACTAGCCATGTAAATTCATCTGCAGTTGAAAGTTTCTAGCCAAAAATATTCTTGGGGTATGTTTACACCTTGAGTAAGCCATGAGTAAGGGTGGCTTCACACGAGTGTGTTTATGTGTGTGCATACGCACGCGTGCACAAAAACACGCGTCTATTACAACCAATGCATTCCCTATGGTGTGTTCACATGTCCGTGTTTTACAGACATGCGCCTGTAAAGATAGGACATGCGTGCACCATAGGGAATGCATGCATTGTCTTCAATGGAGCCACAGCTGCTGCCGGCAGCTCCATTGAAGGCAATGGTCTGCTGGCACCCCTTAATTGTTTTTCAGGGAAGAGCTTTAAATATAAGCTCTTCCCTGAAAAACAACCATTTTAGTGTAAAAAAAAAAAAATATATATATATTTATACACTTACCTGTCAGCCACTGCTGTGTTCCCCGCGGGGATGAAGAACACATCTTCCACTTGATGTTTTCTTCATCCCCACGGGGAATAAAGAATTCCCTGCTGCGTCTGTCACAGATGTGACAGATGCGGCAAAGGAATTCTTCATCCCTGCGGGGAATAAAGAATCCCTACCACAGCTGTCACAAAAGATAGCTGCGGTAGGGGATCCAGCTGCCGGCATCCTGTAATTGTTTTTTAGGGAAGGGCTTTAAATATAAGCCCTTCCCTGAAAAACAAGGAAAACTAGTGTAAAAAATTAAAAAAAAACACATATCTTTCTTCAGCTGCCGCGGCTCAGCGGCGTCCTCTCTGCGCTGTCCCCAGCTCTGCAATGAAGTTCTTTGAGCAGGTGGGGAATTAAAATCCCCGCCTGCTGAAAGAACTGCTTCTGATTGGCTGAGGCGCTCAGCCAATCACAGTCAGCTCTTGTCTGTCATTCATTCAGTGATAGCTGCCTGTGATTGGCTGAGCCAGGAGTGCCGTCTCTATTGAAGGCAAAGCACGCACCTGCATACATGCGTGTTTTTGCGTGTACAAGGGTGTGCACATATGTACGCACAAACACACGCTCATGTGAAGCCACCATAAGAATAGATATATCATCAGAAATGCATAGATCAAGCTCTGAACATGTCTGTACATTTTTTATGTTTTTGGATATTTAATAAAGAAGGTTGGAATTTTTTTCCACGTTAAAGTTGCTTGACCATAAGAATAGTCATGCAAATTCACCTACAAATAATCCTAGGGTGCATTCACATCTGTGCCATGCCTCTTTGCCTAGTTTCCGCTTGACTGTTGCATTTTATTAATAGAAAAGCAAAATAAACATTTCTGTGATGGGTTCAATTGATTTAAATGTGATTTTTAGTCTTTCTGTTTGTTTCGTCAGGGAGGCGTACCACATCTCCTAAACCAAACCCCTCTGTACTCCACCTGATAACATGCTCCCTGTCCTACTGACTGCAATCCCTGCTAGCCGCAATCAACCACCACCAGCAGTCATACCGATTCAGCCCCTATTTGACACAATTTGACCATTGTCTATGTGTATAGCATCCCTCATTCTCCACCTCGCCATACCGCACACATCTCCAGCCCTTTATTTTCTGTATTCCCCCCATTATTTGTAGTAAGTAAGCTCGTTGGAGCAGGACCCTCACCCTTACTGTTTCCATCAATTGATTACTACATGTAACCATGATTTTTGTATCTTTGTTTTTTGGATCTGTTCTCCCCCTGTTTTGTAAGCGCTGCGGAATATGTTGGCGCTATACAAATAAAGATTATTATTTCCATTAGCTTTCCATTTTTTTTACTGGAAACAAAGCAGTGCTTGCAATACAAAACAAAAGCTAAAGGAATGGAAGAAATAGAAAGCCTATAAATCCAATTGAAATCAATGTGTTCCATCACATAAAAAATGTATGTCTGATTTATATTCAAAAAATGGAATAGAAAAGCGAAAACTTGGTGGAAAGGCATGCCACAGGTATGAATGCAGCATTATGAGACTTCAGCTTTACATACATCTTGAATTGACTCTCATCTGACAGATTTAAGTTACATTGTACTTCATTTTTCCTAGTGATTTTTACTGTACATTTTTTGACTGCTTCTATCACTTTTTACAATCAGGTTCCATTGTAGCTGCAATATTGGCCACAGATGATGACTCCAGTATTAATGGCGAGATCACCTACACTGTTACCGATGATGATGAGGATGGCATGTTCTTTCTCAACCCCGTGACTGGAGTATTTAATGTAACCCGTCCACTGGATTTTGAAGTACAACAGTATTACATTCTGAGTGTTTGCGCACAAGATGGCGGGGGGCAGTCCTCATATGTGAGAGTTTATTTCAATATTTTGGATATCAATGACAACCCTCCAGTCTTCAGTTTGAGCTCTTACAGCACTTCTGTAATGGAAAATTTACCAATTGGATCAACAATTCTCACATTCAATGTGACTGATGCGGATGAAGGTATGCAGCTTTCTACAACTAAATTCATTTAATCTAATGCATTCTATACAGACAAGATGCTTCTTGTGGTCTATATCTGCTGCCAAGTATTTTTTGATTATGTGGCATTTTCTAATCCAGAACGTCAGTATATATCATTTATCGTTAATTAAAATCACTACTATCTAATGAAAATGGTAGTGATTTGTCTACGTTTATGACAGGGTATGCCGTCTGTTTGCAGAGATTTTAATTTTTATTAATACAGATAAATTTTATGCTCTGTGGGGAAAATGGTGAGTAATTTAGAGTTGCACGGTTCACTTTCCTCTTGATTTAATGGTTTGGTTGCAGATTGTAATCTTTCACTGCTTGCGTCCAGTATAGGGAGCCAAACATCTTGTTTTAATGGCAGTTTGTGCTTTGACAGTGCCTGATAATTATAGAAATTGATGGGGTAATTATATAACTTGTTTGCTATTGTGATCATCCCTCGGTGTTCAAAGATTTTTTGTTCTTTGTGTAGAAGGATAATGGATAACCCAATGGAAACCTATGGAAACACAACAAATATACAATAGATCTTCATAAATTAGCTGCTATAACTGTCTAACCTTAATAGGCAGCTTTCCCAACTGCCAATATCAGAGAATCACTATGTATCACTGTGCTTCTATATTAGGCCCTGTACACGTTAGCTTCATGACTTCCATTAATGTAGCCATGACAGCTTTGGCAAATAAATAGTGAAACAGATCCTAATAAATCCTGATGAATCCGATTGACTTTTAACAAAGTCTCTTAAGTTTCTGTTGAGTGTGTACTTTTTATCAGTAAAACTAGCACTGCATACTATGCTATTACAATAAAAAAAAATAAATATATATATATATATATATATATATAAACTTGACAGAACAGAGACTAATGACAATTTGAACTGACCATTTTAGTTCAAATTTCCCCAATTCAATATCTGTTTGGAGTCTGCTTGGGCGTCCTGTGTTTTCATGAGCTTTCTCTGGGTACCCTAAGGTTTTCATGCATTCCTTAAAAGGGTCATCTGGGACTTCAGGCCTTTTTTATATTGATGACCTATCCTTACGATGGGTCATCAATAAATGATGACAGGAGCCTGCCTCTCATATTCTCCACCGAGCAGCTGATTTCTGGTACAGGTGTCAGTGTAAACAGTATGGAAATCAGATTGTGATTCCTGTACTGCAGCAGCCAAGGTTGGTAGTGCAGGCGCAGCTCCTATTAAATCCAATGGAGCTGCACCTGTACTACCAACCTGAGCTACTGCCATATGGGTGCTGCAGTCTGCTTCCAGTGGTGTCCATACTGACAACGGTGCCAGGAATCAGTTGATTGGTGGGGATTCTGAGCAACAGATCCCCTCCCATCATCTGTTAATAAACTGTCCTGAGGATAGGTCATCAAAAAAAAAAAATGCCCGAAGTCCCAGAGAACCCCTTTAGCCATGCTTAGGACAGTTGTTTTATGGTAAAAAATAATCCAAGTATATAAATGTCTGGAGACAGAAAGACAATACTCTGTCTAAGGGCTCGTTCAGACGAGCGTGTTTTGGTGCGTCCATACGCACACACAAAAACATGCTTGTATTTACAACACTGCATTCCCTATGGTGTGTGCACATGTCTGTACTTTGCAGGTGTGTGCCTGCAAAGATAGGACATGCGTGCACCATAGGGAATGCACGCATTGTTTTCAATGGAGCCGCGCCTGCTGCCGGCGGCTCCATTGAAAACAATGGCCTGCCGGCTCCCTGCATTCCTTTTCAGGGAAGGACTTTACATATAAGCCCTCCCCTGAAAAAGAAGGATTTTAGTGTAAAAAAAAATAAAAATGCAGCCATTCTCTTCAATGGAGCCGCTTCTGCTGCCGGCAGCTCCATTGAAGACAACGGTCTGCTGGCACCACCAAATTGTTTTTCAGGGAAGAGCTTTACATATTGGCTCTTAACTGAAAAGGAAAAATTTTGGTGAAAAAAAAAAGCAGCCATTCACTTCAATGGAGCCACTGCTGCTGGCGGCGGCTCCATTGAAGACAATGGTCTGTGGCACACCTGAATTGTTTTTCAGGGAAGGGCTTTACATATAAGCCCTTCCCTAGAAATCCATTAAAAGTGATTTAAAAAACAAAAAAAATAGATACTCTCCTCACTTCAGCTGCCGTGTGAATGTGTTAATTGTATTAACTCTTGCTTTTATATAGTAATATGATACTTTTATAAAACATATGTAAACTAATGCAGCGTATAGATGGGGAGGGAATGAGTAAGCGTTCTTCCTTCCCATTGGGAATTTCACAACATAGGAGCTTCAATAGTTACTTGTGTAAACTTGAGAGTGATAAAACTGTGTGTTGGGAGTAACTACAGACATCTGGGTTCCTGGCATATTGGGCAGATTTCATTTTTATGCCAAAACAGCTGCTAGTAAAGTTAGGGAATTCATTATTCGGAACACCAAGCACATTGTGAATAGTGGGATGATTTAAATAAAATGAAGATTGTTTACTTAGATAATTTCAAGTATTTATTTTCAGCAATATGCTAAGTACTCCAGTTACCATGACAACTAATTGAGACAAAACACTTGAATTAAGATTGTGTAGTAAATCAAACCCCTATCTTTCTGGCAAATGCTATTAAATATAAAAATGCAATTAAAGTTTTCATATACTAATTGCTTTAATTAGACTGTATATTATGTCTCAATGTCAATTGCATATTCTTAGCCTTATAAAAATCCTTCATCCTTAGAATGTTTATCCTTCGCTTTACAAAAAGGATAGTAGAGATCTTGTTAAGTCTATTAACAGTCATGTTATTGATAACAAATGTCAATATACAGTATAATACATTTCTTCATAAGAGGGCAAATAACTCTAAACCAGTTTCCAAAATGTATATAATATTATGGAAAAGAATAAACAGAACAAATAGATGGATCTCAGACATTTCTAAGGGTCCTTTTAGATGAGCAGTTATCGTTGGAATGAGCAAATAAGTGAGTGACGTCACCACTAGCTCATTCGCTTGGGCGCTCTGTTTAGACAGGCATGTACATCGTTGGATCGTTCAAACGAGAATCGCTCATGTTTACTGTGCAAGTGAATGAGAAGGACTGAATGAATGCTGTTTAAACCGAATGATAAATAACATAGTATGCTAGGCTGGAAAAAGACAAATGTCCATCCAGTTCAGCCTGTTTCCACCTCCCTTGTTGATCCAGAGGAAGGTGAAAACACCCATTAAGGCAGAAGCCAATTTACCCTATTTTGGGGGAGAAAATTCCTTTCCGACCCCCTAATGGCAGTCAAAATAATCCCTGGATCAACATTTGAAAGGTTTCTTCCTGATTCCAAGACTGGTAATCGGAAGATACCCGGATTAACAGCCCTTCTGGTTATTTAATGTCTATATCCTGTAATATCATAGCATTCTAGAAAGGCATCTAGTCCCCTCTTAAATTTCTTTATTGATTTTTCCATCACCATGACCTCAGGCAGAGAAATCCAAAGTGAACACGCCAACGATGATACTTATGACTGCATAAAATGTACGATGATTGTTGTTCGGTCATTGGATATGTTTAAACTGAATGATATTGTTCACTTTTGCTCGTTTGAACGATTTTTTGAACATTTCGTCTAAAAGCACCTGGATACTATCTCTTAGGAAAATGAAAGGTGCACAGAGAAATGAATCTATCTATCCTGTTGGATCTTTGCTTTCCCGGATGGCAGTCATACACATTAACCCTTTGCACCCGAATTTGTATCCTGGTTTTCCTAGGGGCTTTGCTGCTGTTATACAATGATGCTATTCGATGGCTTAAGTCAGTTTTGCATGAGGTGACACGTTGGATAGGCTCCGACAGCAGAGAGGCTGGCAATATACAGTAAGAGAACCCTGACGGATGTCTTCCAACATCAAAGCTGTACAGCCGTAAATCATAATGTCTTCAGAGGTCAGACAGTGGATTGGAAAGGGTTAAATCTTGATCAGTGGAACCTGCCAATTATGGCGGGATTAGCTGATCATCCAATGTATGTAGGGACCTCCCTATTCTCCCCCAACATTGGATGTCAAGGAAGATAAGTATTGGGGAGTTCGATTTCAACTGCCTGATCTTTTTGTTTTCCGGAGATATCTAGCAGTAGCTTCCTCCCTCGCTACATTCACAACACATAATCGACTGAGCATGTATTTGTATGGGGAAGGGTCAAATATTCAGCCGGCAGCTATCTAAAATCTATAAGCAGCCTTATACTTTACTAATCGACTTTAGACTATTGGAAGAAAAAGCCAGTAATCTGAAAGAAACTGAGAGGAAGTTAAATGTTTTATTGATAACTTTCTATAGTGGTTGGACTGAAATTAAAAAGGTTACTTGGGCAGCACATAGTCTCATCATCTAATAGTCTGCTGCAGTTTACTTCAGCATTATGGATTAATTAAAACTTCTAAACCAAAACCTCTCATGGGTCTAATTAACTGGATCCCAGAGGACTAGATTTTGCGATTGTAATAAAGATACTAAAATGTGCTTGTCTTATGTTCTTCTGAGAGCGATCCTAATTAGCATAACTTTCGGAATTGAATATTATATTTCATCCATATTTTATATACATACATGACTGCCTGAATTCCACAATATAGCACTATCATAGTCAGGTCCATATTTTTTTTTTCAGCTTTTTTTAATCTTTTAATCTATGTACCCCCCAGTATTACTACTCCAGTAATATTGTTTGTTTTTATCTCAGTAGCTTCCTGAACATTGTGCTTGCAAACTTTAGCTCTACACCCTTTCCAACTATGGCCATTCATGATTAATGCTTGCAGGAATTTACACAAAGGAACTGTCCGCTGTTCAGGAAGTTTCCACGTACAGCAATCATGAATATTTACAACAATGACACTCTTCCAAATCCAGTCAAAGGAAAATCCTTACTGTGACTGCTGAGGCTTTACAAATCAGTGGTCACATTAATCTGTTTTGCTATATTTCATCTTCTAGGAATAAGAGTTTCTCTCCAAGCTGAACTATAAAATCCATATTTTCATGCCTATGAAAATGAATGCAAAAATTAGAGAGTGAGTTACAAAAAATGGTCAGACATGTAGGCATCTTCCTCAGCTTCCAATGATCTCTATAGTCATTTTTTTAAATTATTCAAAAGTCTTGTTTTTAATGTAATTTTTTCCTATCTTGGTTAGTGATGGCATGTTGGATCTCTAGGATATGCCATCATTTGCTGACCGATAAGTGTCAAGTGAATAGAGAGGGGTGGCATGAGAAATAGATGGAGTAGGCAGCTACTTATGGTGCCAATTAGGTGACATAGTTTGGATTTCAAAGAAAAGAGACAATATTATACTTTATTTTTTTCCCAATCAGTGCTTCCCTGTATGAATAAAAATTCTAAAGATTGGTGTGACAGGGGATAATTAATGAGCGGTTGTCCATCTGATGACAATCACGCTAGACTTTGAGAATCAAGGCAGAAGGAGCAAATGAAACCACTGCCTAGAGCACCAAGGCAGCTTGTCCTACCCCTGAGTTGCAGTACTCTGCAGGGGACATCTCATAAGAGGCCACAGTGCTTAAAGGGGTTTTCCAGGACCTATTTTATTGACGACCTATTGAATTCAATGGAAGCTGTACCTGTAGTACCAAACCAGCTACCTGTTTCTAGCAGTGTCAACACTGACAGTGAGCCAGGGATCAGATGAACATCAGGGATCCTGAAGGTCAGAGCCCTGCTGATCAGCTACTGATGACCTTTTCTGAGGATAGGTCAAGAATAGTAAAAGTTATAGAGAATCCCTTTAACACAGTTCTCTGACTCCTTCGTTTTAGCATCCACAGTGTTTTAAGGACAATACTGCCTATGCTGTGGAAATGATACAGTTAGACATTCCAAAGTGAGATCTTAGGTACAGTTGCTATTATTGGCCCATTTATCTATTTCCTTCTCAGATTATGCAACTTAGGGAACAATGCCCATTGGTTGTATTCTTATTAGTAAGTGCCAACATACCTATGCTGTTGCCTGCTTAGTCGGAAATACCCATAAAGCACTATTTTCATTTAAGCAAAAGTTAGCTTATCTTACAGTCAATTTTACGGTCATATTGGATTGTCATAAAATTGTTACAGCAAAGTTGCAGGAATGTACGGAAGTCTACCAAGAAAATGCTTGCCTTGCAGATTTAATCATTAATTTGTAGAACTAATGGTATTCAGCATTACCTGAGGCTCTCTTAACCATATAATCACACTAGGTACTTGCCTCTGAAAGCTTATGTTAAGAAGAGCAAATAATGTTAAGAGCTTTCAATGTTAACTGTAGGTAACACTTTTCTGTTGTATTGTGCAGTGCTTATTAGTTGCCCATTTCCCACCTTAAGGCCCATTTACACACACAGATAATCTTTCAAAAGATTGAAAGATCAGCGATCATTTTGCATAAAGTACTAATAGGCACTAATTGTTATTAGAACTTTATAAGCTTCATTTGTATGCAAATGAGCTTTTGGGAGCTGTTGCAGAACTCAGCAGGAGGTCTGAGTTCTGTAATTAGCTCAATTGTTCAGCCACGGGCTGCTAAGAGAAAACAATGCAATCTCTAGCTCCCCATGGAGAATTCAGCTCCATGGAAAGAAGACACAGCATATCGTCCTGCTTATCAGCTGTTCTGCTGGTGGAGCTGACTGCTGAGAACAGCTGATAAAATATTATCAGCTGTAATCAGCTCACCCTGGGCAGAGGACAGAGTGCAGTCCTGCTTATTAGCTGTTCTGCGAACACTGGTTTTCAAGCAGAACTGAAAACCATTGTTGGACAGAAAACGGAAAGATGAGCACATTTAGACACAACGATTATCGCTCAAAAGTTGTTGCGTGATAATCGTTGTGTCTAAATGGACCTTTAGAAATCTAGGTTACATGATAAGTAATTTCTGGTTGAATAAATAAAATAATTGTCTTTTGTTTTTATTTACATTATATTCTGAAGATATTACCAAGATCCATTAGAATAAAACCCTAAGTGTCCCTATTGTCATACTATTCATTTGTAGAGAGTGCTATGCAATTGTCTGTGGACATTAACTTGTCTCGGAATTAGACAATAGACTGGGAATTAAGGAAATTGTCCTACTTTTTTTTACCATTTTGTCCCTTTTATATACAAACGGAAGTTTGATATTTAAACATGTGGCGTTATAATAATATAATATGCAGTTATTAATATGGCGTGTTGAATAATAGCTGATGATACATGTACTTAAGTACTATTCCCTGCTGTTCCCTTTACAAGTCAGTCTAATTAGCATCAGTAATGTTGTTAATCATACAAATAAGTAAGGACATAATGCAAATATTGGGAGTATAATACAGGAGGCACGCCTTTCTAGACAATTAACCTAATTAATTCCCTATCCATAGCTGGTAGGATAGGCTGAATCATAAAGCTCCTTTCTATAATCCAGTCTTCGGTGGCTTATTTCAGGACTCATTTTTGTTAACCAAATCATTTAGTCTAGTGGTCCATCAGTTTTCAAAAGGATCTAATTAGTCTTGCAATTGTTGGCATCATATGAATTTAGCAGTGCAGATTTTTTTCTGGTTGCTCAATATGGTTCAGACTAATCAGGATCTCATTATAGTCTACTGTAGTCACGCATTTCTGTATTCTATTATCTGCTTCTTTGCACCAGGAATTATTGATTATAATGCAAAGTCAGAATGGGACCCTATGGTTCACATGTGGAAGCAGTTGACTAACTTGTTCTATAAATTAACATATATGTCTAGGTGTTTTCCTAAAAATTCTTTAAAATATAGGCTCATGACCATGTGCAGAGAATTTGTCCAGCCGAGTCTTCATATAAAAAATGTGCTTTAGGAAATAACCAAATTCTTATACTATAAGAAAAATTGCAGTTCACATTTTGATCATTGCAAACTGTGTTCATTATTAGAGATGAGCGAGCATAATCGGTACGGCGATATACTCAAGAGAGCATCGCCTTTTTTGTGTACCTGCTGGCTCGGTCCTGAAGATTCGGGGGGAGGGGTGTGAGCGGGGGGTTGCAGAGGGGATCGGTAGGGAGAGAGAGAGGGATCTCTCTCACTCTCCTCCCCGCTCCCCCTCGCTGCCCTGCGCCGCCCCCGACCCCCCTAAATCTTCAGGGATGAGCCAGCAGGTACTCAAAAAAGGCAATGCTCTCTTGAGTATATCGCCTTACCGAGTATGCTTGCTCATCTCTATTCATTATGCTATGATGATATATCATGGTATGTAGAAACCTGTAATGAGTTCTATTTATTGCTCTGGTGCATCTAAAATAAAATTAAAAAAAGAAGCAATGATGGAAATCATCTTGCTGACAAATCCACTGCTGTTTTGTGTCTACAGCCTTAATGCAGAGCTTTGTGTTTCCATGGCTACAGATTACAAATAAACCTTGTGTACAGTGTTTCCATTCTGCAATCATACTTCTCATCTTTATCCTACGTCTTGCTAATACACATTTGGTAGGCCTTCTGATTGCTGCTGACAAGGACATATGATTGCTGCAGCCAATCACTGGCTATAAAAGATCACTGCTGTGGCAACCAGGAAGGACAGAGTGGTTGTGAAGCAATTTTAAGTAATGGAAAAACCCTTTAAATAAACAACACAATAAAGACTGATTAAATGCATTAAGGGGAATTGCCTACATTTTACTAGTCAAACTCTTCTGGAACTTAATTTCGTTGTGCGACTATATGATTGAAACTATTGAGTTTGTTTTAGTTGTGACTGTGACTTTTAAGTGTTAAATAATAATCATATGTTTTCTTCTTTTCAGGGCTAAACTCTAAGTTGTTATACAGTATTTCTTCAGGAGACAGTATGGGCCTGTTCCATATCAACAAGGATGGAGCCTTAAGTGTTCTTCAAACACTTGACCGAGAAAGCCAATCTTTCTATAATCT
The DNA here is from genome assembly GCF_035609145.1 of Eleutherodactylus coqui. Classification (NCBI taxonomy): domain Eukaryota; kingdom Metazoa; phylum Chordata; class Amphibia; order Anura; family Eleutherodactylidae; genus Eleutherodactylus; species Eleutherodactylus coqui. The sequence goes on along the minus strand of NC_089843.1, from coordinate 143,892,522 downwards.
AGTGGTACAGGTTCATGATTTGGCTCCTCCGCCAGCATACCGATACACAAGCACCGTGGAAGTATCCATAATTTTGTTGGATGTCAATGATAATCCACCAAGCTTTATTTCCCCAAAGCTGACTTATGTCCAAGAGAACACACCCGCTGATACTATCGTATTTCGTGCTCAAGCCACAGATCCAGACAGTGGCCCAAACTGCTATGTTCAGTATTCATTGCTTAACTCATTAGGGAATAAGTTCAGTATAGGAAATATTGATGGTGAGGTGCGACTGACGGGAGAACTGGATCGAGAAGATACTTCCAACTATACTTTAACAATAATAGCTACTGATAAAGGAGAACCTTCACTTTCTTCTTCCATGGAAGTTGTAGTCATGGTTCTTGATATTAATGACAATAACCCTCACTTTTCACAAAGTCTCTTTAAAGTGGAGATTAGTGAAAACATACTAACTGGAACAGATCTCATTCAGGTGATGGCAACAGATACAGATGAAGGAATAAATGGCATGATCCGTTATGCTATTATAGAGGGAAATCCAAGCCATGAATTCAGGATTGATTCAGTCACTGGAATAATATCAATAGCCAAGCCTTTGGATCGAGAGAAGAAATCATCATACTCCTTGGTCATCCAGTCATCAGATCGCGGTAGTAACCCACGAACAGACACAACGACAGTCAACATACTGCTATCTGATGTTAATGATGTAGTTCCTAAATTTGAGTTGTCCCCTTATTCAGTAAATGTTCCAGAGAACCTAGATGTATTACCCAAGACTGTGCTTCAGGTAAGTGTAATTTCACATTTAACTCTTTTAAATAATTAAATACCTTCACAAGATGCAAAAAGTCTAGGCTAATAACTGAGAATTACTTTCATTGTTTTAGGTTGTTGCCAGAGATGATGACCAAGGGCTTAATAGCAGATTAACATATGCTCTAGCTTCTGGCAATGAGGATGCTGCCTTCCGATTGTCTTCCAATGGACAACTTAGTGTGGTGAAAAGTCTGGATCGCGAAATGAAAGAGCAATATGTATTACTGATCACAGCTGCTGATTCAGGTATTAGTTAATGTACTTCTCTTACTTCCATTATGGCTCACACACATGCTCTCAAAGAGGTTGTACCATGTTATAAAGTTATCCCCTATGCACATTTATAAAGCTATCCCACATGAATGAAGCATTAGTCGTGCATGCACTCCACTGCTCTGTTCATCTAAATGGGAGCACTGGAGATTGCCGAGTGCTTGTACCTCCGGGTCTGACCATTTCTCGAGAAAGCAGTTCTGAAATTAAGCCTTGCACTGGTTGACTGAGCTTCTGACAATCAGTGTTAAGCTTGTTTTAGTTCCGCACCCACAGCACAGCAAGCCAATTAGCTGCTGTTAGCCTGTGCTGATGCTATCTATCTGAACCAGTCCAGAAGGATTGCCACCTGTGCTATGTGAGGAGCTGTGGCTTGTTGAGGCCCTGAGGGAGACAATTGCGGATGCAGCAGTTGGTCAAAACTGATTAAGAGTGCTGCATATTGCCCATTACGGTCTAAAGCCCCACTACTGATTTTTCTACTGCAGTACTCACATATATCATTGTACAATCCCTTTAGGAATCATGCACTATATCATAAGTGACTAAGAACCCCCTTCCTCACCACTCACATACTTGCTGATGGCTATAAGTCATATGGCATAACTCTTACCCATCAGTAATTGCGTGAGTGAATGTGGAGGGGGTCCTCAATCAGTTATAGATAATATAGGCAATGTGCAGCACCCTCAAAGGAGTTGTAAAAATATGTATTTTGATCACCTACCTACAGGATAAGGGATAAAATTCAGTTTGGTTGGAACCTCATTGCTGAGACCCCCACTGATACGGGTGTCCTTCTCTTCTGTGACTCCTGGCTCACTGCACCCATTTTCAGGATTGGTGGAGGTCTAGTAAAGAGTACAACAAAGAGTACGCTCTAATTTATTTCCATCCATTCTGAGAGGTTACTATGGGATTGGGGTGGGGGAAGGGGCCTTTTATAGTTTGCGTCAGGCAGCAGAGGGGCTAAGTTCACCCTTGACTACTGACTAATCTCCCCGATGTATTTTGGTTCCTCCCCAATGCCATTTGCTGTAGGCAAGTAATAGCACTAAGTTCATGCATTGGTGTTATTTTTTTATTTTGCAATATCACCTCCCTTATTTTTATCCAGTATGGATGGCTTTTTCTACATGTCTATTTTTAAGTACATGAAGCAATTTGAATCTGGAGAAATCAAATAGTCATTAAGAAATTTTTGAAACTTACTAACCGGACTCTTGGATAGAGGATATTTGAGAAATGGTTGTATTGTTTTCCAACTCACCCAAGAGAGCCATTTATGGTATATGCTGTTTGCTAAAGTAATTAATATATTTGAATTATGTCTTTAATGCAACTTAAAGCACTGAGAAGTGTGTCTGTGAAACTTAGTTTCCAGTGAGTGATGTCACTACAAGACAGCACACAGTTGATCTTACAGAGTCTTAAGTGGATTTTTACCAGACACCTATTTAGTAGAGGATCTAGCGTAAATTCAAAGGTGACATTGACTTTTATCCAGTAAGAAGACAGAGAACACGTTTGTACTCTTTAATCATTTCATATAAGCTTCATAGCAAGAAATATCTCTCTTTATAATCAGTGCCATAAAATATTGCACAAGCCAGTGTTTACATTTCTGTGTACGGCAATGTAAGAGAGAACTGTCTGGTCTCTCTCCTGAGATGCATTACTATAAGATGTCCTTAATTCACCTTTTCTATAAGTGATAAATATTACTCTTGCAGACACAGTGGAAAAGAACTATGTTTTTTTAAGCAAACTATGATCCGTTCATCAATACTGTCATTTAAACATCTGCTGGCCTAACTATGTTGACCAAAGCTTCACTTCTCAGTGGATTAGGCCCTGTCCACACTTGTTTTCCATCAAGGTTCCATTTCTTTCTGATAGGCAGTGTAGTGTAGCATGCTGCCCCTATTCTATCCAATTAAAAAACAATCCTGCTGGAAATAAGTCGAATCAAAGTCCGAAAGATCTATCAGTATTTATTATAAAACTAATTACAACAGATTGGTCATGGCTCCTGTGAACAAAGCCTTAAAGGTCGTTGGCCCGATCGGCCAGGTACATTTCTAGGAATGCCCTTTTGCCAGACCATTGGGTCATTTGAAGGTGATCATATCTTTTATGTGGCACCAAGAAGTATTGTTATCGGTGGCACATCCCCCAGTTTGAACAAGGATCTGCTGCCGACAACAATGATGCTCTATGGGAAACACAAAATCATATGGATGATCGTTCATCCCCTAATAGAGTCGCACTTAACCAGTGTAAAGGGCTGACAGAAAAGTGCTGATGTCATTGATCCGTGCTCATTATTAGAGATGAGCGAGTATACTCGCTAAAGGCAATTGCTCGAGCGAGCATTGCCCTTAGCGAGTACCTGCCCGCTCGAGACGAAAGGTTCGGGTGCTGGCGCGGGGGAGCGGTGAGTAGCGGCAGTCAGCAGGAGGGAGCGGGGGGGAGAAAGGGAGAAAGAGATCTCCCCTCCATTCGGCCCCGCTCTCCCCCGCAGCTCCCAGCCTGCCGCCGGTACCCGAACCTTTTGCCTCGAGCGGGCAGGTACTCGCTAAGGGCAATGCTCGCTCGAGCAATTGCCTTTAGCGAGTATACTCGCTCATCTCTACTCATTATCTTTTAAGCCAAAAGGAGCCTTAGTTGGTTGCGGGTCCTGAATAGATCCACTGCTTGTTGTGGCTTATGCAAATCCCTCTTCTAGTTTAGTCTAGTCTTATTTTCTACTGTTGTGGTCAAATTGACTACAGAATCATATTTCTGTAATTCTATCCATATTAGACCAATACTGGACCATTGCTATCATCACTGACAGCATCTGATCCAATTGATATACTCCCATTTATGTGTCTCAGTATGTTGAGCCAGTTATGTTTATATGCCAACTTGACAATTTTGAGGTGCTTGCTTTGATCAAGAACAGGTTGATTTGAAACATGAAAGCATTATTGGCATTGGGTTTTCAGGACCTTGTTGTGTAGCATTTCATTTCCAAATGAATAGGATTTCTTGCAGAAGCACTTTGGATTTCTTTGACAGTTTTAAGGTACACTGTATCCAGAAGCCCATGAGTGTAGTTTCAGCAGCAAGCAATCAATATTAATTTTAATAGGAGATGCCAGGACTTCTTATTAGAACACTTTCCTAATGCACTTTATCATTTCCATAGCAAACATGCCAAAGATTCATGTTGTGAGTTTCTCCTAAGGGTATTCCGGTTTAATGTGAAAATTTACCAACGTGTCCTGCTCTTAAATCTCTATGGGTGATGTTATGAATTCTCCAAAATCTACGACAGCCTTCAGATTGCAGATACAAGCCTATCATTCTACCTTGCACTTTTGCCAGGAAAGCAACAGGCGTCTATGTGAAAGTGTTTTTATGGGACTGTTGCAGCTTGCATGTGTATAAATCACTGTTTTGCCTTACTGTGGCTTACTTTGTGAGAAAGCCAATGAGAATATACATCTCTCTTATTCCATCTGGCCGAGGCTAAGCAAGATAGGTAAATATTAAGTTCTGGCTGGATGTCAGGTATCGGTACAGCAGCTTTGTTCATTAATGTCTTTAACTCTTTGAACATTTTTCTATTGGGAAAACACTCACATTCCACCCTTCACCATCCATTTATTTATTGGTTGCATAGATATTGAACTGCACATCTGGAAACCTGCTAACAGTCATGGTCTACTGTTTCAATACAAACCTCGGTTGTGATGTCCAAAGGTTCTCTATAAAGCACAGCTGCATCCAAGTCATAAATACCATTTGTCACTTACAGTACTTGCAGCTTACTGCACATACTGCACTCCAATGTTTAGTCATGCATTGTAAGCTTTGTAATGGCTGAAACTGTTAGATTAGGGTCACGTTACCATATGTAGAGCATAGATCTGCAATATATATTATTCCAAGAAGATCTCTATAATCGTATGCACATATTTTTTGTGCATAGAACTGCAGAAAACATATAGTACTTTCACCACCTTGTTATTATAGACCGTCTTGTTGGATTTCACGCCTTTTGACCATCTGAATAGTGTTCCTCAAGATTGGCATGTTTCTGATATCTGTGCTTAGATCTATCAACTTGTTACTGATGATCCTCTTGCTCTATTTCTTTCTTCCCCTCTATTTCTAAATAAGTAGGTCTTCATAATGCCATGAAGTATTAGGCTTCAATTAAGCATGAAGCCAATTCTTTTTCCAAGTGAATACATAAATGAGAAAAGATCCCAAAGCCAAAATCAATTTGAGCCTTTCCATTGCTTCCATTGTTAATTCCATACCCCGGGATAGACAAGACAATATTTGTCCTCCCTCCCCATCATTCTGATTCTTTGTATGACAAAAAAGTGACATAATGATCTGCATGGTTGACCCCCGTGATGCCAGTTTGAAAGTGAATCTATACAATGTAAATTTACTTCTTGCTTTGGGAAGGAATATAACAGTAACATAGTATGTTAGGTTGAATAAAGACAAATGTCCATCCAGTTCAACTTGTTTCCACCCTCCCTTGTTGATCCAGAGGAAGGCAAAAGAACCCCAATGAGTTAGAAGCCAATTTACCCCATTTGGGGGGAAAAACTACTTCCCAACTCTGAACTTTGATCTCATTCTGTGTAGGCTTCCCACCAATTGCAAAATCTCTCTGTATGCATGGCCTCTTCTAGAAATAAAGAATATTATGTGTTATATATAGTTTTTATTCTAACAGATTGGAAATGTAACTTTAATAAAATTGCCTAATATACATATTCTGGCCCCTCAACAGGCAAAATGTGTTCCCATGGAATATGAAAACCTCAAAAATGTTGAACGCACCACTAATTTATTAGTATTGCAAAATATGTAATATATTGCACAATATATTCTTCTAAAATACTTTGTGACACTGTGAGATCTGTTCTTATTGGATATATATGAGTTGCCAATTAGAGTAATTGTATAATATAGGAAATGTATGGCAATTTTGTTTCTTAAAATACACATAATGTAGCCTCCGTTTTTCCCATCTCATTTCTTCAGGTTACTGCTTTACAATACATTATGTTTATATCAAGTACTATTAAGAAATCTATAATATTTCCCTTGGTCTGAGTAGTTCTACATATGGGACAATGCTTCTTTAGCATGTCGGTCAGAAATAGGCATAATAATATATATAGTATTCATCAGCCACAAGGATCATATTGTATACGGGTTGAATAAGTAAAGTAGGCTTTAAGACTGATTTTATTCCTGGGGTTGTAATTTTAGACTGTTTACATTGCTACTTTGGGTTAAATTCTAAGACATTTAAGCTGAGTACAGTAAAACAAACACACTTGTTATAAAGCATCAAATAGTTTTTCTAGTAAATTTGCCAATTTTAAATGAAATTTGGTATCCTCCTGTGCTGTTCTAGAAAACATCTGGGTATAATTTCATTGATGTCGGATGAGCTCAAGAAAGTAACTTACAAACATATTGATTAAAAAGCGAAGTAAGGACGCTAATGAAACGTTACGTACTCGGAGCAGCTGCGTCATCTGTCCTATCTGCCGTTTAATTGTCATCAGCGGCTCACGCATACTCTCAGTAGAATATAGGCTTCAAAACACACACAAATCACCTCCTGCTGGACACGGTCACGCTTATATCTTTTAGCTGGACTTTTGGGAGGCTCATTTAATGCAGTTACTGGCAAACAAATCAAAAGCTTGGAGAGCCATGTGATGAAGGTGTGAAAGTACTTCACTTATTAGGAGTAAAATAACAGCTCATCCTGGACTCTCCAAACAGCTCCCAGAGGAACCAATTGTGTTCAATTGTGTGAGAAAGAGGTAAAATATCACCGAATACTTAAATCACATCACATTTTTATTTGGTTATATAAATATCTTTAGGACAACTGAAAACTTTATAGAAAAAATATAGTGTTATGTACTGATACAGTAAGCATATCTGTCTATCTATCTATCTATCTATCTATCTATCTATCTATCTATCTATCTATCTATCTATCTATCTCATATCTATGTATCTATCTATCCTATATCTATGTATCTCATATCTATCTATCTCATATCTATCTCTCATATCTATTTATCTATCTATCTCATATCTATCTATCTATCTATCTATCTATCTATCTATCTATCTATCTATCTATCTGTCTCATGTCTATCTATCTATCTATCTATCTATCTATCTCATATCTATCTATCTATCTATCTATCTATCTATCTCATATCTATCTATCTATCTATCTATCTATCTATCTATCTCCTATCTATCTATCTATCTATCTATCTCATATCTATCTATCTATTTATCTATCTCTTATCTATCTATCTATCTCATATCTATCTATCTCATATCTTCTATCTATCTATCTATCTCATATCTATCTATCTATCTATCTATCTATCTATCTATCTATCTATCTATCTATCTATCTCATATCTATCTATCTATCTATCTATCTATCTTATATCTATCTCCTATCTATCTATCTATCTCCTATCTATCTATCTATCTCATATCTATCTATCTATCTCATATCTATTTATCTATCTATCTATCTCATATCTATATATCTATCTCATATCTATCTTCTATCTATCTATCTCATATCTATCTATCTATCTCATATCTATCTATCTCATATCTATCTATCTATCTATCTATCTATCTCATATCTATCTATCTATCTATCTATCTATCTATCTATCTATCTATCTATCTATCTATCTATCTCCTATCTATCTATCTATCTATCTATCTATCTCATATCTATCTATCTATTTATCTATCTCTTATCTATCTATCTATCTCATATCTATCTATCTCATATCTTCTATCTATCTATCTATCTCATATCTATCTATCTATCTATCTATCTATCTATCTCATATCTATCTATCTATCTATCTATCTATCTATCTATCTATCTATCTATCTATCTTATATCTATCTCCTATCTATCTATCTATCTCATATCTATCTATCTATCTCATATCTATCTATCTATCTCATATCTATTTATCTATCTATCTATCTCATATCTATATATCTATCTCATATCTATCTTCTATCTATCTATCTATCTCATATCTATCTATCTATCTCATATCTATCTAGCTCATATCTATCTATCTATCTATCTATCTATCTATATATCTATCTATCTATCTTCTATCTATCTATATATCTATCTATCTCCTTCTCATTAAAGGCAAAAACAGGGTTGCCTGGAAATCTATTGTAGCTCTGTTGCAATTACATGGTTCATGTGATACCTATGAATAGAATCTACCAGATGCCCCTGTCCTATGTCTAAGGTGAGGGTCAAGTTCTTCAGCTGGCCCCAGGACTTAGGTGCCCTATGCTGGTATGGTGATTTATTCACCAAATAACATCTAGCAGATACAGTGTGAATGGGTTGAACACATGGTTACTATGAGAAGCAATAACAGATAATTTAAATAAAACTATGGTTTTTAGTGTACAATGATGACAAGGCAAGCAAATTGGATAATAGTCAAACAGAACAGTAGTTGATAGCAGAGATTAGGAAAAAACATTTATGCTTTAACATGGAACAAATAGAAGCATAGTTGGGCAAGCCAAGGGTAAAGTAAAGCAGATACAGAATGCAGTACTATGGAATAGGTATAAGAGTAGTCAAACAATCCCAAGTCTGGGTGATGGAGGTCAAACAGAACCAGGATGTGGTATGGTAAAAAAAAAAGGTAGTCAAACCAGGCCTCAACAGGTCAAGTTTAATTAAAGGATTAAGTACAAACACAAATAAAATGATAGAAACACCTATAACTGACATAAAGGGCAGTATGGGGCATGCACCATCCAGCAGCCATACTTGAAGCCTAGGAGGGAAAAGCCATGATTCCTGGAGTTCCGAAATGTAAATTTGGGACCAGGTTGTAAGTTGATCACAGGATCCACAGCCTCCTAACACAATAGAGTTTGAAAACTGATCTGAGCCTGCTCAATGATGCTGAACAAGCCAGTCCACACATCTCCACCAGCATACAGTGCGGGACAAAAATTGAAATAGGAGTAAGGGTTCTCCAAGAGTGTAAAAATGGTTCATGAGTTCCCACATAATAGTATGGTATTAAAATACGATGGGTCACAGTTCCTGTTAACTCTTTTAACGACAAAAATGTTCTTTTGATATAATGTCAACCAATGGTTCACCTTCTTAAAGAGAGCCTAAATGATGCTTTAGTGGCAGTAGAGATAGCTTTTCTTGACATAGAGTAGCAAACAGTCAATAGCCCACAAAATCCAGTCATCTGCCACCTCACTCGAATGCCGGAGTTTTCATTAAGTGCCAATGCAGTACATTTGTTAAAAATAAGTAAAAATCTGTCTACAAATGAATGAAATTCCATTTGTAAGAAAGCATTGTGCTGTCCTTGGCAATGTGTGTTCATCCCTCATGAGAACTAACGTGGCATAAGCAATAACCGTTCTCACAGTTCACACTTGACTTCTTCATAAATATTGTATTGTGGGTCTACAATAATCGCTGCCAGTTAAACTACAGAATTTCTAGATGTCTTGGCTCTACCACAAGCGGCGTATTATTGCTACAGAATGTTTTTTTTCTATAGACCCAGGATGCATCTGGATTATAATGATTATTGGGAGTAGGTACCTCAATTGTGCACTGCATGTGTTTCCCATGAGAGAAGCGAATCTCATTAAAATGATGTACATGAGCGTAGTAAAATAGAAACAGTAAGTTTCTAATATGTCGAAGCTTTTCCCCATATGCTGGATCTTAATGTTTTATTATTCTGTTACATCTTTGCCTATGCCTATGGATAATGACAACATTTTCATGTACAACCCGAGTGCCGTTAAGGCAGGTCAGAGCTGTGGTAGAGCTCATGTATGTTTTATAACATGAGAGCTATAAGAATAAACCACACTGTCCTTTACAATTACAATTTTTGCAGGTTTTCCTAAAGTATTAACAACGTGGCTATTTTCACATGTGTTCGTCTTTTCCGTCGTTTGGCTCAATGATAGTGGTGAAACAATAAAAATGACTTTACCGGCACAAACGGCACCCAACAGCCCCTATTGAATATAATGGGGTACAGCTGGCTATTGGCATGCTGTCTGGCATGCTGGGTTTTCTGCAACCTCCAACGCAGATGTGAACAAAGCTTTAAAGTGGATCTGTCCTCATACTGTAGTCATATATGGTAGGATGATTGGTCTTTTCTACCATTAGCCCAAACAGCACAAAACATATTATGCTATTTGGCTAGTAGAGAATACAGAAGACTCAAAGTTGTTCGGCTCCTTCACAGGGGCGTATGTGTTTTAACGGTCGCCCACACATGTCGTTAAATTGTGTAAATGAAGAAATAACGCAATCAAGTCCTAATCTCTCGTCTATTCACATGGCTGGGTGCAACGTATTAGCGAAAAAATCCCTCGCTCGACGTAAGTCCTCGGAATGACTTCAAATGCCTAAATAGAGGCACCTCTAAGCATCCCTGCATTGGACGCTGCTACACTGCCTTCCCCTCCCTATTTTTTCAGCTCCCATAGGAGCCCATGTGAACAAATGCATTAGAATCTAATGCCTCAGATGGTCGTGATTTTCGGCCAGCATGAAAACACAGCTAAATAGCTATGTAAAAACTCTTGTGTGAATAAAGCCTGAGTCTGATGTTTTCATAAGAGAATTCTTCTCTCCAGCCCTCTCCCACTTCAACAGTAACTAATGGCTTTGTGTATGCAGGCGCGTACAGACGTAGCAATGTTTAAATTGCCACTGACCGCATTAGATAAACTATGGCATAAAACTTTTTCTTGCATTTTCAATGGCTTTTGTTGTGTTTAGATAACTTGTTGAAGCAAGTTATTAGTAACAGGTTAACCCCTTCCCTGTCAATCACTGATAGGACCACCCACTGGTTCAGCTCAGAATGAGCAGAAATGAATAAAATACAAGTTACACTGTACTTTTCTCCATAAACCTATATATCAGTCTGCTCGGCTCCTCCTGCTCTATAACATCATGCCTGCAGTTTGGACAATATGTTCAAGCCGACAGATTCCCTTTAAGAAGCTTTATAAGCCAAGGGACACAATAGTTTTTGGGGATGTTTGGCTTAATTATGAAGTCCACCGAACCCCATATTATGCTGCCTTTAAACAGACCAGCATAGCACGTCTTGATGATAACTCCTTTTAATGGACCTATTGAATTCTGTTACCTCTTTATGTTGTATTAGTTTAAACTTAGCATCTATGTAAAAGAATAGACAACAGTGATGTGTCCATGGACAATGACGTGCAGGCTTCAGTCACCTAATTACTCCAAAAAGTGTCTTAATCAGCTTATAGCATTAACTAAGTTGTCAGACATCTCAGTGATTAAGAGACATAAGGCATCAAAATATTAATGAGCTTGTGGATGCTATTGTATCATCCCAGCTTAGAGCAGGGGCTTTCTTCATTAGGATATTATACTGTCTGTGACTTACAATCTATTCTCTAAAATGTCGCATTTTCTTGATCTGTATATATTCAACATCTATTGGCAATAATTATAAATTAGTCAATAGCTTTGTAATATAATCCATAATTTTATCATATAGTTTCTACCCTAAAGGTCACTATGATATTGTGGCTGGAGACAGTAATTAGGACTAATTAAGACTCATGATGCCAGATTATTATATCGGCTTGAAGTCAAATCTGATGAGCACGGAATAAAGACATAATTATTGGCGTTAGATATTTTTGGAATATTATACAACATAATGACAGCTTTTCTACAATCTAATTTAAATTACTAGTAATTAGGCGTCTCTCTTGAACTTCCCTCCTGCTGCTTCGGAATTAAATCATTCTAAGTGCACTAACTAAAGCTCATTCATTGGTATAATTCATTGATAACTCCATACTTTCAAACAACGGGGAAGATTAAATATACACACCAAATATATATTTTTCAATTGTCCACCCGATCGGGGCGTCACATTTGATGCGGCACGCTGCCATAACTAACAGCCAATCTCAACTTTATATCAGCTTAAATTGCTTAAGCAGGACAAAGACGAAGGGATTGCTTAAAGCAGAAGCTTGGCTACGAGTATGAATTCAGCTGCTCCAAGTATCCAGCTATAGCATTTGTTAGCTCTGATTCATTGATATCTAATATGGCGTTCCTTCTATTCCGTTAATGCACATTTAATGGGGTAGCGCAATGTATAATATTCACATCTTAAAATAATACAACGTACGGGGTGTGCATGGAGACACTAAAGCTCTCATCCTCATCATGTAGATTATTATCAAGGGAAGGTTTAGGGAAGACTTACTGGTGGTCCACTGTTAAATGATTAAAAACCCAGTCCTCAGGAGTAAGTGCTATTGCAGTGAAACTCGGATTCTGGGAAGCAAGCCTGACCAAGAAAAACAGAATCTTTCACCACAAATATGATATTGGTATTAAGCTTCGGCTACATAGCTAGAATGTTACCGACTGCTTAGTCCGGTGACTTCACTATGAAATTATGCCTGTGCTAAGACATCTCCGAGCATATGCTATGTATGTTAAGAAGAAGGAGATTAAAAGTGTAAGGTATTATTTCAGGCTAGACATATTGGGGGAGATTTATCAATATTGCATAGTTTTATGAGACAGCGAAAAATGAGAAAATCATACCAAATTTACTAAAATGTTATATGCTGTGTAATCTATTTGGGACAATGATCAAAACATGTTAGTGTCAGGAACCTAGGAGTTCTCTTTGTCTTCAAATCTGGCTCAGCTGCTTTCTGGTCCATTGGCTGAGTCTGATTGAGAGGTCAGCAGACCAATCAGTGTTGCTCCTGTATAGCCCGCCAATTATTGAACATGGGAGAGCTATATAAACTTATTTAGCCCTTAGCCATTTTACCTGGGTAGGGATTAGGGAGCAGTTGTGTGTTCCACGCTCTGTTATGGCCCTTTTACGAAAAAAATTGTTCAAACAAGTGAAAATGAACGACAATTGTTTGACTTTTCGTTCTTTTCATGCAGGCATAAAAATCATCGCTGGCTTGTTCACTAATCGTTCAGTTTAAATACCGATTGTTCAGTCCCTCTCATTCACTTGTACAGCGATTGTGAATGACTAACCAATTTCTCATTTGAACAAGCCAATCATGTATCTGCAGGTATAAATAGGCTGCCTGAGCGAACTCTGACGTCGCTCGCTGGTTCGGCAGGCCTAAAGAGACCCTTAGCCTGATCCTTTTCTGATATCCTTTGTTCTGTTCTGTCTTTTCTTTGTTTTTCTGAATTTGATTCCCGCTTTTCTTCAATTATCCTGTCCACCTGGATTCTGACCTTGGCTTACTGATTTCAATGGGCGACGCATTGCATTTAGAAATACTTAAATGCCAAAAATAGAACAGACAGTGCTCGAAAATTACAGCGTTAGAAGCCCCATTGAAATCAATGGAGGCATTTTACAGCGTTTACCGCTACGATTGAAACGCAATGGTAAATGCTGTAAAAAGCGTTGTGTTTCAGAGGTTCCTAAAAGGAATCTACTCCCAGATGCTTTCTGATATTTCCTATACATTAATTTCAAGTATTTATCTGAAATAGGTTTCTAGCTGGAAGCCGTCCATGTGGAATCCGCACAAAAATAGAACATGTTGTGATTTTTCCTCCATGAGCTGAAAATTGCTATTGATTTCCGCTCTTGTAGAGAAAAGCGATTTTTTTCACAGCATGCTATGGGCAATATTTGCTGCCGAATTCAGAGGCGGATGCCTGCTCCGGATTCCACAATGCAAATCCGCCCGTGTGCAGCCGGCCTAATAGCTCCAGCAAGTGCAGTGGTTCAGCATTATACAAAGGAATGAGTAACGTAATACACGGAGATGGCCATTTCTTCAGAATCAGAGCCACTTCTCTTTTGTGGTATTCTAAACTGTCTCTATGATAAAATTTTCCCCCAATGGGGCATGAGGAAAGGGGTTGTTCAGAGTGGACCCTTCCTTCATCTGTACAGCATGGCAGGATTTGATAGTGCTATATATAAATCTGCCGTTCTTTGCATTTTCTACTGTTTTGAGATAAGTGGTTGAGAAGGGAGAGCACCTAGTGAGGAGAGCTATGACACCCTACATGCTTCTCTGGGAAATTTATGCAAATGAGAGGATGGAACAATGCCTCTGCAGTGCCACCTATTGGAAGGCAGAATTCTTGCTAGTCAATGTTAGATCTTTTAAGAAGTCTTCTAACAATGAATGTGAATATAAGCCAAGGCCAGAGTCTTTTCCAGAAGGAAAGGATAACCATGCAGAGACAGACTGTTTCAAGGCATCAGTGTTCAGTAGGTTGCCGGTTCGGCTAGGCGAGAGGCATATTACATAGATCGGGAAGGGTATGGGTTTTTCCTTAGGGAGAGCACCTATTAAGGAGACTTATAAGGCCATGCATGCTCCCCCGGGAAATGTATGCAAATGGTAAGATGGAACATCAATAGTACAGTGCCACCTATTGGAAGGCATCATTCCTGCAAGTCAGTGTGATTCCTTTTAACTTGAGATAAGTGATGACGTGAGATAACTAGCTTTGAGAAAGAAAAAATGTGTTACGCTGTCAGGTGTTGTTGGTAATGCGGGATTTTTTTTCCCCTCAAAGATAGTCATCTTATGCCAAATATCTCAGGATATCTCAAAACAGGAGAAAAGTAAAGGAAAGACACATCTGTAAATATTAATGAGTAATAAATAGTAATGCTAACAACATTTCATAGTAAGCCTTCTGGAACGTGCGACTGTGTGAAACTAACTGCAAAGGGAAATTTCCAGAAGAGATTTATTTTTAAGACATGGTGATAGAAATGTTAATTAATAGTGGAAAAAAGCAAACTTTATTACCTGAGCGAAGTGTCAGCCTGAGCATTCCACTCCTCGTACTGTAATTGTTGAAATCAGGAAGTAATCGCAAGTTTCTTTTTCCTCCTAAACTTTATTGCTGTTGACAAATGTTAAATTACGGATGGTTGTTTTATATGCAGTTTTTAAGGCAAAACACTCAGCAACTTTTTCAGAACTCAGGAACACTTCTTGTCATTTCCAGTAGAGCATGGTGTGAAATGAGTCAGACTAATAGGCCTTATGTTACTGGGAATGTGCTAATTGGACACTTACATTCTATATGTTGGCTATTCTGTGTGACTAGTGATTTAATATGAATATTCTAATTGTCTGCTGGGAAATAAATCTGAGTATGTATTACAATGCTGTAATCTTCGGGTTTTGGTACCACTGCATTAATGAAAATAATTAATTGCTTTCAGTATGTATTTCCATGATATATCTGTGAGTCTTCAATGAAATATATTCGAATATGTAACTTAACAAATACAATATTTACATTTCGCATTATTTCAAGGAAAATAGGACCTTATATCCCCATCCCGGTTCCATTGAAATCAATGCAGTCATGTGGTGTCATCACTTAAAGGGATTGTCCAAGTTACAGTATATTGGTAAAAGCCCTTCTACAAGTATTAACATAACAAATCAGTATATACTCATCTCTCCTTGCTCCCGCTGTGTCCCGCGACAGTGCTTTGTCCCACGCTTCAGTCTTTGTTAATAGCGGCAGTCCCATCTGGATTACAGGATGTCACAGGCGATGCAACAAATAATAGAGCTCAGCTATCAATCAATGAGCACTGTTATAGGCTGCAGCCTCTATGACATCCTATAAACCAGGTGGGACTGCAGTTGTCAACGGAGAACGAAGTGGAGGAGTGAGCAACTTCGCGGGTCACCATAGGAGCCGGGAGAGGTAAGGATGTGCTGATATTTTAGGTTATAGTTGTAGAAGGGCTTTTACCAATATACTGTAACTCAGAGAACGCCTTTAAAGGTGGTCTATTGCAGGACAATCCCCTTTAAAAAGGACCATTTGTTAAATGCTCTTTCCAATGCACGCATTATTGCACTTGGACTTGACATTATGTAATTGCACTAAAATGGTCGTAGAGTGAAAAGCATCTTAATTTGCAAATCACATTCTGTACTAAGTAGTGTTGAGTGAACCTTTGAAAAGTTTGGAGCTGCCAGTTCAACAAACTTTTGTAAAAAGTTCTGTTTTGTCCAAATTAATTTGAACCAAACTGGAAGTTCACCAAAACCCCTAAAACTGGTGTATAACACTGTCTAAGAGCCATAAGAGCCTTGTATAATATTCTGAGTGTTATAATGGGTTTTACAGCTCTTAGACAGTGTTAGGGTGGCTTCACAAGAGCGTGTTTTTGCGTGCACATGGGTGCGCACCTACGTACGAGCAAAAACACGCGTGCATGCAGCTGCATGCATTGTTTTCAATGCTCTGCCGGCACCCCTGAATTGTTTTTCATGGAAGGGCTTTATATATAAGCCCTTCCTTGAAAAACAATCATTTTAGGGTAAAAAAAAAAAACGTACCCTCCGCCGCTGCCGTGTCCCCCACGGGGATGAAGAACGCATCTGCCGCATGCGGCAGATGTTTCCTTCACCCCCGCTAGTTAAAAGAATTCACTGCTGCTACATCTGCCACATCTGTGGCAGATGCAGCAGAGGATTTCTTCAATTCTCTACCGCATCTGTCACACATGACAGCTGCGGTAGAGAATCCTGCTGCCGGCATCCCCGTCATTGGATTTCAGGGTAGGGCTTTAAACATAAGTCCTTCCCTGAAAACCAATAAAAGTAGTGTAAAAAAAAAGAAGCATACTCACCTTCCTTCAGCTGCCTGGTGAGCGCTCAGCCAATCACAATCAGAGCTACCAGCAGGCAGGGATTTTGAATCCCCGGCTGCTGATATCTCAGAACTACAGAGCCAGGGACAGCGCCCGAAGTTGCGGCTGAGCTCCGCAGCTGAAGGCATGTGAGTATTTTATTTATTTTTTTTTTTTACACTATTTTAAATGGATTTTCAGGGAAGGGCATATGAAGCCCTTCCCTGAGATCCATTGATGGCTGCCGGGGCTCAGCGGCGACTTCTCGCGGTGTCCCCAGCTCTGTAGTGCTGCTGAGCTATCAGCATGCGAGAATTTAAAATCCCCGCCTGCTGGTAGCTCTGATTGTGATTGGCTTTAGCGCTCAGCCAAACACAATCAGAGCTACCAGCAGGCGGGGATTTTAAATCCTCGGCTGCTTATAGCTCAGAACTACAGAGCCGGGGACAGAGCCAGACGTTGCGGCTGAGCTCCGGCAGCTGAAGGAAGGTAAGTATGCTTTTTTTTTTTTTACACTACTTTTCTTTGATTTTCAGGGAAGGACTTATGTTGAAAGCCCTTCCCTGAAATCCAATGATGGGGATGCTGGCAGCAGGATTCTCTACCGCACGCACGCACAAAAACATGCTTGTGTGCAGCCACCCTTATACACTATTGTTCAGGACTAGCATTGAGTGAACCAAACCAGTAAAACCCTGCTTTGGGTAGATCTTTGTGTAAAGCTCAGTTCAGGTTCATGCTAAACCAAAGTTTTAGTAAAGTTTGACCCGAAACAGGGTTTTACTGGCTCAGTTCACGCAACACTGGTATTAAGTTTCCCTGATATGTTATCAAGCAATAACATATCGACTAACTAACTGCAACAGTATAGAAAAGCAGAAAGGTTACTAATCCAATTCTCTTGGGTCTTGGACCTTCCCAGAAGAGGTCACTGCTTTTCACAAAATTTACTTTAAAGTCACCATTTTTCACAAAACATGATTTGCTACTAGAATACGTATTGCATAATGGTATTACACTCGTACTCACTGTTGGGACACACAGAAATATTGCTGCAATGTATTATATCTCCATGTTAATATTCCGAGGACTGGCAAGACCGTTCTGGCTTGGCATTTACTGCAGGTGCGATAAATCAAAGATCACACCATTGACAGGGCTTCTGAATGGGTGGTCTCATGAAGACAGCACTCTTTCATATTGAAGGCAGCACAGCAATTAGCTGATCTCCATAGCTCCGGTTTTAAATCTCTACATGGAAAATGTAATACTACATGCAGGCCATTCATATGAATGATTGACCATATGAAACATGAATGGGTCTGGTTCACTAGAGCCACTTTTAGTGAGCAGTCTTTGCTTTTGACCCACCTAATGTCCATATAGCGACCCGGGCATATGGAAATCAATGATAATGATAGTAATAACAGTAAGGCAGAACATAATTAGTGTTTCATGGTAATATTAATAGTTAAATCAATGAGGGCTTTTATCATACTTTATAATCCATTAAGCGCTGCGGAATAAGTTGACGCTATACAAATAAAGATTATTTTTATTATATCTTAATAATCTTCATATTCAACCTTATTAACGTGATTTTCTTTCACCTTTTTCTTTGAATGCCCTTACAGGAGCTCCTGCACTTACTGGAACAGGCACGATTATCGTCAACATAGATGATATCAATGACAACAAACCCGCATTTGCCTTAAGTCAGCATTTTATAAGTATCCCAGAAGATGCCCCCACTGGCACAGATGTCCTTCTGGTCAGTTGTTCTGATCCTGATGCGGGCCTGAATGGTGTTGTTCGGTAAGCTGTGTCACATGATTACATTTCCTCTAGCCTCACTCGTTACAAGTTGTACTTTTCAACCCCCTACTGAAAACCACCTCCTGTTGTCAACACCACTAGGCTTCATGTGACAAACCATAGTTTAATGCATTTGCCGCTACTATATTTTTCAAGGCAAGTAATGAGGATGTTAAATTATATTGACAAGCCAAGGGCTACCTACTGAGTGCTCAAGGAAGTCTAAACAATCTTAGTACTCGTTAATTAAGTCTTCTTTGCTAGCAGGAGTACTATGTAGTGAATTGTCATCAAAGGTGAAGACTATAGCAACAATATGGCAGTGACAGGGCTGATTATAGAAGACAGATTAGAAAAACATAAGTAATATATATCTATAGATATATATAGCTATATATATATAGATATATATATAGCTATCTATCTATATATATATATGTATATATATATATATATATATATATATATATATATATATATATATATATATATTATTCACACATTACTTATGTTTTTAAAACCTGCTATATGTATATATATATATATATATATATATATATATATATATGAGAGTTATCTATTTTGCCCCTATTGTTTGGGATGCCTTTGAAAAAGCCAGTGAAATCTGGTGTTCTTTGCTACGTATTCCATGCTCTCATTCCCACAAACAAAGAGTAAATTAAAATGATAGCTCTTTTGATCGTAATGTAATTTGTTTCAAACCTATATTTAGTATTACATTTTTCATAAAGGGGGTTATTTATTTTGGATGCAGATCATTAAGAGTGAGGATTTAGCGGTGATAGTTGCAATATTAAAGTAATTTAAAATGATCACAGAGGTTTATCTGAAGCAGACACGTCGTTAATAGAACATTAAATCTTCAGCTTGGCTTAGTGTTCATTAGCAGAATATCTAGGTTTTAATGAGTTTCTTCAGATTTCCTCATTTTATTGTTGCATCTAGGGGATAGTGCTCTGCAGCAAATGCTAGAGTCTGTAATCTTCTGATTTAAAGCAACATTTATGGAGTTTAATAAAAAACAAATCTAATGAGTGAATATAAAATGACTTTCCGTTTTCTTTCCTACAGCTACAGCCTGGTTGGTGGGAATTCTCAGTTTACGATTAATCCTTCTACTGGTCAGATCATAAGCAGCTCATTGTTAGACAGAGAGGTCAAAGACAATTATACACTTCTCATTGTGGCTACTGATGGCGGTGCTCCGAGCTTAACCAGTTCAACCGCGGTAACAGTGAATATTCTGGATGTAAACGATAATCCACCAAGATTCTTACATAACCCATATGTAACTCATATACCATCACCTACAACTTCAGGTAAGCACACTCCACTGTTGGCTGTGCTCAATAATAGATAGAAAGATAGATAGATAGATAGATAGATAGATAGATAGATAGATAGATAGATAGATAGATAGATAGATATGAGATAAATAGATATGGGATAGATAGATAGATATATAGATAGATAGATGGATATGAGATAGATAGATATGGGATAGATAGATATGAGATAGATAGATAGATGGATATGAGATAGATAGATAGATAGATAGATAGATAGATAGATAGATAGAGAGATAGATATGAGATAGATAGATAGATAGATAGATAGATAGATAGATAAATATGAGACAGATAGATATGAGATAGATAGATAGATATGAGATAGATAGATAGATATATAGATATGAGATAGATAGATATGAGATAGATAGATAGATAGGAGATAGATAGATAGATAGATAGATAGATGGATATGAGATAGATAGATAGATAGATATGAGACAGATAGATATGAGATAGATAGATAGATAGATAAATATGAGACAGATAGATATGAGATAGATAGATAGATATGAGATAGATAGATATGAGATAGATAGATAGATAGATAGATAGATAGATAGATAGATAGGAGATAGATAGATAGATAGATAGATATGAGACAGATAGATATGAGATAGATAGATATCAGATAGATAGATAGATATGAGATAGATAGATAGATAGATAGATAGATAGATAGATAGATAGATATCAGATAAATAGATAGATAGGAGATGGATATATAGATAGATATGAGACAGATAGATATGAGACAGATAGATATCAGATAGATAGATATCAGATAGATAGATAGATATGAGATAAATATATATGAGATAGATATATAGATAGATATGAGACAGATAGATATCAGATAGATAGATATGAGATTTATAGATTGAAGTCCAGAGAGAGGAAAGAGGAAACTGCATATTCACAGTGTATAGTTGTACAGCAAGGACATAGTGTATTTGTGAGCATATATGGGCATAAGCAGGGGTGGAGCTAAAGGCTCATGGGTCTGGGTGCAAAAGTTTATCTTGGGGCCCCCCAAATTCTTTTAACCTCTTAACGTAGAGGTGTAATGTGAAGCTTCTGGGTCCCAATTCAAAACCTGTAACGGGGCCCCCAACTATAATGATTTATTCATAGTACTGGGCTCCCTATATGGAGAAGAGAGGCCTTATGAGCCCCCTAAGCCTCGTGGGCGCGGGTGCAACTGCATCCGCTACATTCCCTATGATTATATCAGTGGGCATAAGCGATTTTCGGTTCCGTAAATACACTTCATATATACAAGGACGAAATGCGCTTATACCCATGTGAATAAACCTTTAGTCACATAAATAGGCTTCTGTCATCTGTAGTACCAGGCACAATCATGACTACGTATGTCACTATGCCTGGGTAAACTTTCGTCTAAGACCCTCATTGATCAGTTATTGATGGCTTTTCCTAAGGCTCTGTTCACACTCAGATTTTGGAACGGGGATTTTCATGTTGATTCTGTGCTGAAATTCACATCAGAATTCACATTCTTCCACTATCCTTTGTGATTCAATTGGAATCCATGGCAAAGTTCATACAGCAAGGATTTTTCTGCATAAAGATTTTGAAATCCTCGTCATGGAAAAAAAAATATTTACATGTCAATTTTTTAAGCAGTTGCAGTGCAGAATCCCTGCTGAAGCCTCGTTGGGCGACGGAACGCCGATTTGCCCTATTGAATAAGACTAAATCCATGTGACAATCTGCAACATTTAAGATGAAAATCTGTGTAAGGCCTCAGTCAGACGGGCGTTTTTTGCCGCGATTTGCGCATGCGCATGGGTCCGGCGATTTTATAAAACCATTGCTTTGCAACGGTATCGGACACATGAGCGCTTTTTATGCGCTCGTCCGATAAATTATAGAACAGAAATCGCAGATCGCACCTATCTGCGATCTGCGATTCCTGTTCTCTTCTCTATATGCGCTCAATGGGGCCGGCGGCAGCAGCGCTGACCCCATTGAGAACATATAGAAGACAAATCATTCTTCTCTGCCACAGCTGTAACAGCTGTGGCAGAGAAGAACGATGTTTGCCCATTGAATTCAATGGAGCCGGCAATACAGCCGCCTCCATTGAAAGCAATGGGCTGCCAGCGAGCGCAGGATGAATTGTCGGGAAGGGCTTAAATATATAAGCCCTTCCCTGCAATTCATCCAGCGCTGAGCCAATCAGGGGGCAGGTCTGACTCACACCCCCTTCACACCCACTGCAGGCCGGCCGCGCGGAACTCCGGCTGCCGGGAGCAGGTAAGTATATATATATTCTTTATTTTAACACTTTTCTGGATGAATTGCAGGGAAGGGCTTATATATTTAAGCCCTTCCCGACAATTCATCCCACACTCGCCCGCAGCGCATTGCTTTTAATGGAGTGGGCTGTATTGCCGCTCCATTAAATGCAATGCGCTGGACAGCTCCGGCCCGTTTCTAATGAAACGCGGCTAGGAGCAGATTTTCAGGCGATTTTCGGGCACCGGTCACGCGATTTGCGGATGCGCATCCGTCATGCGATCCGCAAATCGCGCGAAAAAACGCCCGTCTGACTAAGGCCTTAGGCTGCCTTCACACAGGCGCTAAAATCGCATGAGATTTGTGTGTTTTGAGATGCACAAATCTCGTATAAATATGACCCCCATTCCAGTGACACAGCTACATCAGGGCTTGTTTTTTGTGGAGTGAGTTCTATGGTACCATTTAAGATACCATATAATTTATTGGAAAACTGAAAAAAATGTTTGGAAAATTGGAAAGTAAATGAAATATTGTCATTTTTTTGGAGGGTGGGGGTATTTTACGGCATACGTGATGCAGTAAAAATAACATGTTATCTTTATTCTGTGTGCCAGTACCAAATTTATATAGTTTTTTGTAGCTTTTTTTATTGCTTTCTGTTTTTGCCCCCCATAACTTTTTTATTTTTCTATTGATGCAGCTGTACGAGAGCTTGTTTTTTGTGAGGTGACCTATAGTTTCTATTGGTACCATTTAGCGGTACATACAGCTTTTTGAACACTTTTTGTTCATCTTTTTCGTGGAGACTGGGTGACCATAAAACGTGCATTTCTGGCATTGTGTGTTTTTTTTTCTGACAGCGTTCACCATACAGAATTAATAATGTGATATTTTAATAAGATGCACTTCTATGAATGCAGCTATGCCATTTTTTACAGTTTTTTTTTTTGAACGATGACTGGGAAAGAAAGTTGTTTTTTTTTACTTTCATTTTTTTTATTTTTTGTAATAATTGAAAAAATCTTTCTTTTACTTATTTCTACTCTTTTTTTAACCCCCATTGTATAATCAGTGACATACAATATACTGCAATACTATAGTTTACTGTTTACTGTATAGTATAAAATAGACTGCATTCCGACAGGCATTCTATTGAGACATGCCACAGGCACATCATAATAAGCAAACATTCATGACATCCCTGGGGGCTATGTCACCTGAATGGTATCATCATGGATGGGCCATTAAGGTCATTTAATTCCAGATCGCGACATTTAAATGCCGTTGTCAGAATTAACAGTAGCTTTTAAAATGTTAGCAGGCATGATCAGCTAACACCGGATACCCATGTGTATGAAATGGGCTCAACTACTGAATTGTGTATGAAGTGGACTCGACTACTGAATCCACACCATACAGTGACTCCTGATGTGTGCTGTACATGTATGACATATGTTGGGAAGGGGTTAAGTGCTGATTTTTAAAAGCAGGTTTGTATTTTGCTACTCTTTCCATGTAACATTGTCTATTTTTTGTACGTTGAGTACTTTGTAAGATATTCATTTTCTTTTTTTTTTTTTGCTTTTAGATTCATTTGTGTTTGCTGTGACTGTGACTGATGAAGATATCGGCACAAATTCAGAACTTCATTTTTCCTTAAAAGGCCGTCATGCAGATAAGTTTCACATTGACCCTCTACGTGGTGCTATAAGAACTGCAGAGCCATTGGAGGGATCTTCGGAGATAACATTTTCTGTCCAAGTAAAAGATGGTGGTGTTAATTATAAATCGGATTCAACCACTGTGACTGTCAGATTTGCTAACGAAGCTGAATTCCCCCAGATTAGAGCCGATCAGACAATATTTGCATTTTCCGAGAATCAAGAAGTAGGAACATTGGTGACAACAGTCTTTGGCTCCTCTACAAGAGATGGAAGTTTATCTTTTTACATTGCCAGTGGTAACTTTGGAAACACATTCCATATTGATGAATTAAATGGACAGCTTTACATTAAGAACCCATTAGATTTTGAAACCATTTCTAAGTA
Organism: Eleutherodactylus coqui; assembly: GCF_035609145.1. Lineage (NCBI taxonomy): Eukaryota > Metazoa > Chordata > Amphibia > Anura > Eleutherodactylidae > Eleutherodactylus > Eleutherodactylus coqui. The sequence continues at coordinate 143,868,129 of NC_089843.1, read as the reverse complement.
TGTCCTATGGATTGAAGCACGAGATATGGGATTTCCGCCCTTCTCCTCTTACCAGAAGATAGAAGTCAATATCTTGGATGTTAATGACAACGTGCCACAATTTAGACAAGATCCGTTCATTGCAGAAATAATGGAAAACCTTTCACCCCGTAGGATACTCACAGTTTATGCGAAGGACAAGGATAGCGGATCCAACGGCCAACTAGATTATGCAATTGTTGATGGGAATAAGGATAATTTATTTAGTATAAACAGAGTTAGTGGTGAAATAAGAAGTACAAGGCTACTGGATCGAGAGAAGGTTTCTCAACATATTTTAACCATCAGAGCATCTGATAAAGGGACTGCTCCCCAGAGCTCGATAGTCAAAGTAGTTATCAATGTTTTAGATGATAATGACAATGCACCAAGATTTTCTCAAATATTTAGTGCATCCGTTCCAGAGAATGCAGCTTTGGGCTACGTTGTTACACAAGTTACAACATCGGATGAGGACTCTGGGGCCAACGCCGTTAGTAGGTACACAATTGCAGACACTAGTCTTCCTTTTCATATAAATCCCAATTCAGGTGTGATAACAGTAAGCAGACCAATCAACCGAGAAGATACTGATCGCTACATTGTTCGAGTCTCTGCCCATGATTCTGGGTGGACTGTAAGCACCGATGTTACCATATTTGTGACTGATGTGAATGATAATGCTCCACGATTCAGTAAGCCATCCTACTATTTAAACTTCCCCGAGACAACAGAGCCTGGAATTAGGATCACCCAAGTTTTAGCATCTGATCCTGATGAAGGACTGAATGGCCAAGTCTATTACTTCATCAAATCTCAATCTGAATTTTTTAGAATTAATTCAACAACAGGAGAAATATTTAACAAGCAGCATTTGAAATATCAGAACCCTAGTGCATCAGGAAACATTAATATCAACAGACACAGTTTTATTGTCAGTGCTTCAGACAGAGGTAGTCCTCCTCTCATGAGCGAAACCACACTATCAATTAACATTGTTGACAGCAATGACAACCCTCCTAAATTTTTACAAAGCAAATATTTTACTCCTGTAGCCAAAAATGCAAAAATTGGCACAAAGCTAATTAAAGTTACAGCTGTTGATGAAAAAGACTTTGGACTGAATTCTCAAGTGGAATATTCTATGTCAGCTGAGAACTCTGTTGGAAAGTTTCATATAAACAAAGATTCTGGGTGGATTAGTGTGGTTGCTTCTTTAATGATGGATTTAAATAAAATATTTTTGATTAAAGTTACAGCAAAAGACAAAGGTAATCCTCCGCTATCATCTCAGGTAATAGTTAACATTACCATAACTGAAGAAAACTACCATACACCGGAATTCTCGCAAAGCCATATAAGCATAACTGTCTTGGAAAGTTTTACAGTTGGAGCAGTTATCAGGACTGTATCCGCAAGGGACAGGGATACTTCTATGAATGGAGTGATCACATATAACATAACAGCAGGAAATGAAGCTGGTCTCTTTGCTATAAACACTTCCACAGGTGCATTATCTTTGTCCAAAAACCTTGACTATGAAGTGTGCCAAAAACATGACTTAACCATCAGTGCTGTAGATGGAGGATGGGTTGCTAAAACAGGTTACTGTGTTGTAACAGTACACGTTAAAGATGTCAATGACAATCCTCCTATTTTCCAGTCGGAGGACTATATGCCTAGTGTCATGGAAAATGCGCCAAGTGGCACAACAGTTATTCGCTTGAATGCAACGGATGCAGATTCTTCACCAAATGCCGTTACAGCTTATTCCATACAGTCATCAGACAGTGACCTTTTCGTAATTGACCCAAACACAGGCGTGATCACAACTCAAGGTTTTCTTGACTATGAAACAAAGCAGTCTTATCATCTGACTGTGAAAGCATTCAATGTTCCTGATGAGGAACGCTGCAGTTTCGTAACTGTTACAGTCCAGCTTCAGGGGACAAATGAATATGTACCTCGATTTGTATCAAAAATGTATTATTTTGAAGTTTCCGAGGCTGCTCCTAAAGGCACTGTAGTTGGAGAAGTTTTTGCAAGCGACCGGGACTTAGGAGTTGATGGGGAAGTCCACTATTTAATTTTTGGCAGCAGCAGGAAAAAGGGCTTCCAAATTGAGAGAAAGACAGGAAAGCTGTATGTTTCTGGTCTACTAGACAGAGAAAAGGAAGAAAGAATCTCATTAAAAGTCTTGGCAAAGAATACCGGGAGTATTCGGGGTGCTGATATAGATGAAGTTAATGTTAATATCACTGTACTTGATGCTAACGATCCCCCTGTTTTCAGCTTAAAATTTTACAATGTTCAAATCAGTGAAGGTGTGCCACCCGGTACCCATGTCACATTTGTTAGTGCCTTTGACTCGGATTCAGTTCCTAGTTGGAGCAGATTTTCTTATTTCATTGGTTCTGGAAATGAGAAAGGGGCCTTTTCAATAAATCCACAAACAGGTCAGGTTACTGTTACGACTGAATTAGATAGGGAAACCACACCGATCTACAACCTTACTGTGTTAGCTATTGACTCAGGAACACCCTCTGCAACAGGAACTGCTACCCTAATTGTATCTCTAGAGGACATCAATGACAATGGGCCAGCATTATCTACCACAGAAGGAGAAGTTAAGGAGAATCATAGAGCAGGGACTCATGTGATGACACTACAATCCACAGACATGGACCTTCCTCCAAATCAAGGTCCATTTAATTATTATCTCCTTAGCACTGGCCCTGCTACCAGCTATTTTAGCCTCAGTCCAGGTGGAATGCTGACTACAACCAGAGAAATTGATAGGGAACAAATCAGTGAGTTTTTCTTATCTGTTGTGACAAGAGATTCTGGTTTTCCACAAATGTCTTCCACGGGCACTGTAAATGTTAAAGTTATTGACCAAAATGACAACCCATCTGAATCAAGGACAGTTGAGATTTATGTTCATTATTATGGAAATGTCTTTCCTGGGGGCACTTTGGGCAGTGTCAAACCTCAAGATCCTGATGTTTTGGATAGCTTCCATTGCACTTTTACATCAGGGGTTACAAGTCTTTTCAGTATTCCAGCCGACAGTTGTGACCTCCATTCTCAGTCAAGGTCTGCTGATGGGACATTTGACCTTATGGTTCATAGTAATGATGGTTTACACAGTGCTGTCACAAATAACGTCAGAGTTTTCTTTACAGGATTCAGTAATGCTACAATTGATAACAGTATTCTTCTTAGGCTAAATATACCAACTGTTAAAGACTTTTTGACGAACAATTACCTGCATTTCTTGCGAATAGCTAGTTCACAATTGACTGGGCTTGGAACTGCCGTACAAGTGTGTGGCGTTTTTGAAAAGAGTAACAAGACATATGTCATGACTGCAGTGAAAAGAAGCAATAATCATTATGTTAACCCAAGCGGAGTAGGCACTTTTTTCGAGAGCATCAAAGAAGTATTATTTCGTCAAAGTGGAGTATGGATAGAATCGGTAGATCATGACTCTTGTGCACATAATCCTTGTTACAATGGAGGAAGCTGTATGAGAAGACTTGCTGTAAGTCCTGGAATTACAGTTTTGGAGAGTATTCCCGTAATAATAGTGGCAAATGAACCTCTTCAAACATTCATATGCAAATGTATGCCAGGATATGAAGGAAACCTATGTGAAACTGATATTGATGAATGTTTGCCACTTCCATGTCATAACGGTGGAACCTGCCACAACCTAGTTGGAGGATTTTCTTGCAGTTGCCCAGATGGTTTTACAGGAATTGCTTGTGAGAGAGATATTAATGAGTGCCTTTCCAGTCCTTGCAAAAATGGCGGCATATGCCAGAATTTTCCAGGAGGTTTTAACTGTGTTTGTAAAGCTGGCTCTACAGGTAAGATATTGTCTAGCTCACTATCATTTTATTCTTTAAGAGTTTTTTAAACAGCTTGTTTGTGTATTAGCTAGTTTACACATTTGCGTCACTGCATTGGAGCATCATTTTTACACGTCCCTTTTAAGTTGTATTATTATTATTTTCATCCTGGTCTACCCTGCTCTGATGTGATAAGGGATAGAATATTCTACAAATCTGTAACCAATCGCATCATCAGAATGTTCATAGAAGATTACTTTACTGATCATGCAAGAACCATTAGTGTCCCGTTGAGTATTGTTTAGGTATTGAAAAGAACTATGACAGAAGGATGGTGGCACTCTAGACAATTATGGTAGTTCTTGAGTGGAAATCAATAGGCAATAGTGTTAAGCAAACTTTTGAAATCAAACTTTCACTAATACCCCTGAAATTAGTGAATAACATTGGTGGTAGTGATGGTGGTCTCCTTCTGTGGCTCAGTGGTTAGCATCATTGCCTTGCAGTGTTGGGGTTCGAGGTTACTCCTGAGTGGTTATTTGTATGGCGCATGCATTCATTGAGGAGAAGGAAGAGGAAAAAGCATCTGCAACAGCAGCAGCAAAGTGTCTCAGTGGCTAGCATTGTTGCCATGTAGTGCTGGGGTTCTAGGTTCAAATCTGACTAAGGACAAATGAAGACAGACAATATCATGTCATGTAAAGTGCAGTGTAATATTTATCTAATAAATAAAGGTGAACATTATGAAACACAGGAAGAACATACCAACTCTATGCAGATGTTGCCATTGGTCAAATGTGAACCTACAACTGCAAGGCAACAACTGCTGAGCCACAAGAGGAGTCCACTGTAACTCACCATTCGGGTTTGCTCAGCATTAGTAAAGATGTGTTCATTCTGTTGAAGTCATGAGGACTGTTGTGAAAATTTCACTGCATAGAACAAGAATAATGAGAAAATATTTGCACGAACTCTACCTGTACAGTGGGCCCCAGAGGGAATATTACACTGAGCTCTGTAAAGATATGCACAGTGAATATCAGGAATCAAGAAGGCAAAGCAGGAGACCTGCACTTTGGCTGTAGATTGGTTGCAGATGCCAATAACCCGTCCTAATAGAGGGGCTTTAAGTCAAGTTTACAGTGGAGATGAGAACCAAAAAGACAGAGCGAGGACGCATTGTGGCCAAATTTAAGCAGAGTACACCCGAGGACCTGGAACAGTTCATGGTTGTAACGAAAGGACATAATTAGTACAGTTAGTAGGCTCTGCAAACTTTATTGAAAGTGGGAGGCAAATATTAAAATATTTAACTCAAGACTAGAGATGAGCGAGCGTACTCGGAAAAGCACTACTCGCTCGAGTAATTTGCTTTATCCGAGTATCGCTGTGCTCGTCCCTGAAGATTCGGGTGCTGGCACGGAGCGGGGAGCTGCAGAGGAGAGCGGGGAGGAATGGAGGGGAGATCTTTCTCTCCCTCTCTCCCGCCCGCTCTCCCCTGCTCCCCGCTGCGACTCACCTGTCAGCCGCAGCGGCACCCGAATCTTCAGGGACGAGCACAGCGATACTCGGATAAAGCAAATTACTCGAACGAGTAGTGCTTTTCCGAGTACGCTCGCTCATCCCTACTCAAGACTCATTCATGAAAAATTATAGATATGTAGAAAATTTTCTTAAAACTACCCCAAAGTGTGCGAAATAATCACAAAGTGCAGGAATTATTTGGTTTTACTGTACATCTAAGACCAAGTAACATAAATCGGAAAATGATACTAAAACATCTGTGCTGCTCCAGATGTATGTATAGATGTTGCAAACTTGATATTTAAGACATCACATGCCATTGAAAACATGAAGTTAGACCCTTATTCATATGGGCGTATTTACACACCGCATCAAGTGCCTATTTTTACGTGCATAATGTGGAGAGCCAAAACCCCATTTATTTGCATTGGGGTATTCAGACATGTGTTTTTCACTCTCATATTTATGCGCGTAGAAAAAAACACAGCATGTCCTATTAAAGCCCTTAAAGTCTGTTGCATCCTTACATCATTTAGGACAGATTCAAATGAACATAAATGCACTTACGTCCGTGTGACACCGGCCTTATTGCCAAGATAGAAATAAATACATTTTTATAGTAGAAGCTGCCAAAGGTTATTGCCGAGTGAACCCAAGAGATAGATGTGTTTTCCTCTGGGCTCTCGGATCCCTAAAGTTGACTGTCAAATGAGTGTACTGCTAAGGTTAGAGTTACAGCCTTGCAGATAGCAAAAACTTCTTCTTCATAGAGCCTGCACTGCATTACGTCTGTGTTCATAAAGCATGTAATTGGAACCCATCGGGACATAACTGAGTCAGACAGTCCAGTCCTGGTTGGTTGCGAGTGAGCCAGAGGTCAGGCTGTCCTGGTACACTAATACACCAAAAAGAGCAATGAAAACATTAATATAACTGTTATCTACTGTATGTGAGTTTGTCATTGTGGATGGAATATACTTTAATCAAAATATGAATTTTGGCCATTTTTGAATGCTTTGAAACTCTCAGTGGATATAAGTCTTTGACAGATCAGAACCATACTGCCTTAAAGATTCCTCGTCCAGTCCATGATTCAACTTGATGTCATGTACATTTTTTTTAACATGTGGAATTGCTATCAGATTATAAATTGGACGTTAGAATGAAAATCTATTCAAACATGGTTGCTGGATTAGAAATGCATGTAGTGATCAAATTCCCATGATGACTAGCTGCATATTTTATGTGTTAGGTATATAGAAATATGTGCCTTGATGTTTTACAAATGAATATAAAGTAGTGAGTATAGAATTACACTACAAAATCCTTCACCGTTATTTTCTATCTTGGGTTTTCTAATTGGTGATAGCCAACAGACTTTTGTCAACAGTTTTTTGACCCATTTCTGATCAATCAGACCAATACTGATTTAAATTGGTATCTGTAAACTGCTAACTGCTCTGATTCAATGATTGTAGTGCGTAAATAGTATAAGACTGTCTTGGAACTGAGAGTAGTAACGTTGGCTTCAATTAATATCACTGACTATGCTCAACCAATCAGCCAAATGTCAGTTTAGTAGAAAGTAATCCACTCTACTGACAACTTTAGGTGCTTTATGGTTTAACGCTAGGGTTTGGCCATGAAAATATCTTTTTACCTATTCACAGGATAGGTGATAAGCGAACAGTAGGGTCTCACCACTGAAACCTTTACCGATCACGGGGAAGGTCTCAAGTGCTCGTGTATAAGTCGAGCGGTGGTCAAGTATGTGCTACTGTTCCATTCATTTCTATGTAACTGCTGAAGATATGACTGAGTGCTTCTACTCAGCTATTTCGGGAGTCACGTAGAGATTTATGGAACAGTGGTACACATGCGTGACAACTATTCCTTTCATACTGGGTTACTAAGGAACCCATTCTCATGATCTGTGGGGATCCCAGCAGTTAGAATCCCACTCAACAGACACATCACCTATTCTGTGGACAGATGATAAGTTGTTTTTATGGACAACCCCTATAAAAGGAACTTTGGTATTTATGTGTGTTAAAGGTAAAAAGAAAAAGATCTGGTACCGTGTTAGCCAGTAGAGTAAAATGTGACTGTTCTCAGTAAGAGAAACCAAGTAATCTTGTAGATAACATATCTACAAGACTACTTGGTTTCTCTTACTGAGAACAATCACATTTTGTGTTAAAGGAGCACTGTGGGCAAAACCATGTATGCCAAGTGCGGGGACTGAGGGGGTCGTGTAGACACAGGGCTTCGCACTTTGAGGTTCTGAACTCCTACAACATCTATGACTCTCTCAAACGTTGCACAAGGTGTAACGCTATGTATGAGTTTCACTTGGAGTGTCTTAAGTAGCTGTTAGATTGCTTCTATTAAATCAGGGCATACAGAGCAGCGTTCCTGATTCTTATTTAACTATGTTTGGAAATATATCTGAACAGTCTTTTTCTCCTTTAGGTAAACTGTGTGAATCTGCCATTAATTACTGTGAATGCAACCCATGTTTTAATGGGGGATCTTGCCAAAGTGGAGTGGATGGGTACTACTGCCATTGTCCTTTTGGTGAGTTTTCTTCCTTTTTCTTATGTTTTTAAATGCTATAGGCTTCAAATATTTCATGATGATTCTGATTAGATGTCTTAATAGGTAAAATCTAAAACTGTACCTATTATTTTACTTATGAAGATATGAGTCTTTTATGCAACAGGGCACAAGATTATTTCCTACTTGGGCAAACTAGGAACTTCAGAAATCATGATTTAATAACCCTTCCCATGCCATGACCTGGGTTTTAAAATGTATTATACTCAGTCTTTAAAGAGATTATCCCACTTCCCATTATTTTCAGCAGGTACACGCTGGTGACAAGTTCCCTTTAAGGTAAAAGTTGCAGTGGATAGTGTTATCAATTTAGCAATGGGTAGTACCACTATTATCTCAACAACCCCTAATACAGCATACAGCAAGGAGAAAGAACTCAATTTAACTTTGTGCTTTTCCCATAAAAAGACACATACAAGTAAATATCTGATGAAGATTGTCTATGACCATGTAGAAGAGATGTATATGGTAATAATTACTCTAATTTGGACCTGGATATCTTTTCAGCTACAAATTTCCATCTTTGAAAATGCTGTACAAGTTGAGCTCAACTACTCAAGGTTTTGTCCACACTTCAAAAGTACAATAAACAATGAAGTCAGGGAGTTTCAGTATCACCTTTATTGCCGCTCATCTTTAATTTTAAATAATAAGGACTTGGAAGCAGAATATTTGTAAAGTGCCAGTAAGATCAACTGTTGGACAGAAATCAGCTGAGAAGGTTTAAGAAAGTTGTCTTTAAATAATTAGAGCTACATCTTCATTCATCTTGGATGACACAATCTGTTAAATCACTTGTTTCCACTCCACTCTCTTTGAAAGCCAGAGATATATCTTCTCATAAAGCAGTTACCTCATAAGTGTGGTGTGTGCCTTCCAGGTTTTCCATGAGAATACGATCTTATTTATCAACTAGTGATCACTACAGGTTAGAAGAGTCCAGAGAAATACAGTCAATTAGTTATCTTGAAGATTGTATTAAAGTTTTAAGAAACAAGAAACTAAGACTCGAGTGACTCCAACTACTATCATTTACTAATACCTTTAGTAAGAAAAAGGCATATATATAATTCACTATGTGAGTAAAACATTGCAAAACATTTAAACTAGAAACCTAGTTCTATGATCTTATCTCCCTGATGATGCTGTAATAGATGACAAAGCATGGCAGTGGGGTCCCTATAGGTTGATCCAGGGATTATTCTGACTGCCATTATGGTGTCGAGAAGGAATTTTTTCCCCCCATGGGCTAAATTGGCTTCTGCCTCATTGGGTTTTTTTGGCCTTCCTCTGGATCAACAAGGTGGGGTGGAAACAGGCTGAACTAGATGGACATTGACTCCCTTCAGCCTAACATACTATGTTATGTTACTATGTTACAGAGAATCTTCAATCAGCATGTTGAATCCACTAATAACCTGCTCTAATCCAGTGAGAGTAAAAAATAATGACATATTAAGGCGGTACATATCAAGGATGATATACTGTACTGCTATATGGTCCTGATAATGATTCGGTTACGGCTCAGTGATATGTTACCTCAAATATAGCATTTAAAATATTGGCTCAAGTAGAATTGATGTCCCTCCATTTAAATGTATTACACTTCAATGCTTTGTCTTATACTGTAGAATCTTATACTTACCATAAATGGAGCTTGTTCAATAGTAATCTCACCATTTCATTTGGTCATATATACAGTGTGTTGATCTCAGCATATTTAAAGGAGTATAGCGTTATATTTTCCTGTTAAAGATAACTCAGACATCTACATTTCCAGATGATTCTGCTTTCAAATTTTAACTAGATTATTTGATACAGTTCACTAAATTTTATAAGAGGAGGATTTACAGTTTAATAGGGCTATATAAAAAGGTAAGCCAACTTTGCTAAACTTGTGTGTATCATTAAAACATACTTTTTTGGATAATATACAAAAGAAGAGATCAACAAATTTATATGAAAAATGAAGCAGCTTCAACTTTCTGGCCAGAAATTCTTGCATTGGTTTTCACGTAAAAGTAAGCTTAAACCTCCAGAAAGAATGAAAGATACAAGATGATTAATGAAGTGAAGGAAGCCATATTTGACTTGCATACAGGGGAATGCAAACTGTAATATCTGCATAGTGAGACCATCTCTCATCTGTTGTACATGACTATATATAGACAATCAGGGTGTATAGATAACCAGGATCAGTTGCTTTAATGGTTGGTCTCTTTAGTTCATGACCTTCAAACTCCACTCAATAGGCACCTTTTTATCTACATCCTAGTTTTCTACTGTATTGTTCTTACAAGAAAGTAGCCCGCTCAGTAATTCAAACACCACTTCTTTAGGAGATAATTGTGACATGAGGTCTTTAGCACTTTTAACTCAGACAGTGATGAAGGTCTGGATGGATGATGGATCTCATATTCACGTTTTATGGTCAGCAGAAGGGAAACTTTTTTTGCTCCATGGACTATGTTTAACACTCAGTCACTTGATCAACTCAACATGCCTTATAAAGTGACATCATCTCACCATGTGTGGTGATATCACTAGTTTCCAGCCAGAGTGTGAATCATGGGAACTATGGGCTGGCATCAGTGACCAAATGTTTGTTTGTCCACCAGGGACCTAATATATACTGTAGAATATAATGTTTTAAAGAATTTGAAGTGTAATTCAATAGAAACATCAGTGAGGGAATAGAAGCTTATTCCTCCTGGTTCCATAGAGATCTACGTATGTAGCCGTCTGCCTTGAACATAATTGTATGTAAAGGAATATGGTACTTGGGATTTTTAAATAGCAAATTTAGCAGTTTTATTGTACAACTCGAACAGTTTTTGTTCAAATTTCTGGAAATACACTACAATGTCAACATTTTTTCTTATTTTTTAGGTGTTTTTGGAAAACATTGTGAATTGAACAGCTATGGATTTGAAGAATTATCCTACATGGAGTTTCCCAGTTTGGATCCCAACAATAATTATATTTATATAAAGTTTTCTACCATTAAAGCCAACGCCTTGCTGTTGTATAATTACGACAACCAGACTGGTGATACAGGTGAATTTCTTGCTCTGGAGATTGTGGAGGAAAGACTCAGGTTATCCTATAACCTTGGTGGTGGAACTTACAAACTCACTACAATGAAGAAAGTATCGGATGGACATTTTCACACAGTGATTGCACGCAGAGCTGGAATGGTAATTTATTTTATGCTCAATAATTAGTACTGCTTTAAACACATTTGCTATGAAACTCAACCAATCGATTGTATGTAGGTAATGTTCATCTTAACCTATTAACAAGCTATTGTTCTCGTATCCTAACACAAGACCTATTGTAAAGTAATTCAAAGTGTAAATAAAGTACCCTGATAGCACGGCCCACTGTGATATGACGTCATGGGCCTTTACAAAGGTACCTTTACACAGGGCTCTATTGCCTGAAATGTTGCTGGTTTAGGCTAGTTTGGGCAATAATGTTCCTGTGTACAAGTACCACCAACAGGGCAATAAGCGAGAAATCTCTCATTTGTCAGAGTCGTTTCGTTTCAAGTTCACCTAAAAACCAAGTGACTGACAGGCCGTGTAAACAGGAGTCGCTCAATCTTTGAGCAACTGCCTGTTTAGTATGAATGGAGGTGGGTGGCCAGAACAATCCTTGGCCTGCTCTGCCCCCATTCACCGTACGACTATTGCACTTGTGTAAAAGCACACAAGCGATAGTCGTTAGGACAGCTGTCAGGCGCTAATGCTCCCAACTGTTATCCCCTGTAAAGTTGCCTTTACCCACTTTAGATAGACAGATAGATAAATATTATACCACATGACAAGTATTGATTTTACAGTTGTGGAGGTCACTGCAATGACTAATAACACTATTTCATACATGCGCCATTATTCAAACATTTCACATACCTCACTTAGGTTATGATAATGCTTTGTGTTTAACCTCCACAGCTATGTTAATTACTAGAGATGGGCGAGTATACTCGCTAAAGGCAATTGCTCGAGCGAGCATTGCCTTTAGTGAGTATCTCCCCGCTCGAGACGAAAGGTTTCGGGTGTCGGCGCGGGGGAGCGGTGAGTAGCGGCAGTCAGCAGGAGGGAGCAGGGGGGAAGAGGGAGAGAGAGATCTCCCCTCCGTTCCGCCCCGCTCTCCCCCGCAGCTCCGTGCCCGCTGCCGGCACCCGAACCTTCCGTCTCGAGCGGGGAGATACTCGCTAAAGGCAATGCTCGCTCGAGCAATTGCCTTTAGTGAGTATACTCGCTCATCTCTATTAATTACTCTCAATATATTCAGTGATTTCAGGTCATATTGCAGACATATATATTAGAACTACTATGTCTAGAGGTATTTGGTCCGGCTTACATTATAATATTCTTCATCGCCACCTAAAGACTAAGAGAAGAACAACCTTTCCAGATATTTTGTTTAGGCATTTGGAACAACATGTTTTGAAATCAGCCAATTAAATTCATTGAATAAACAAAAAAATCTAACCTGATTCAAAATTAAAGCAGATACAACTGCACCAACATTTCTACTGGATTTCGGACCGCATCATTCTTTAGGCATAATTAGTTTTTTCTGAATTTCCTTGTAGGTAAAACATTCTTTTTCACATTCCAGATCATGTTATGCTATCATTCCTTTATTTAAAACATTTGTTGCATATGTAATTGCTAACACATATATCATGTTGTGATACAAGATGTCTATCTAATATATATCCAAATGGATACTGCATATTACTTGAGTAATAATTATCCCATGACCTGTTATAAGCCTACATTCAAGGAGGAGCAGGTGTCTTGTAAACATCTGGGTCTCATCATCCTGATCTGACCGGTGAAGTAATTATTGCCACTCCCTATATAGCTTAAGATAATTCCAAAATTGTTTCCTTTCCAACTCTTATAGTAATGAACAAGTGTGCACTCCAATACAGCAGTGACCCCGAGTATGGCAGGGTGCAGTTGTCTGTGTATGTTATTGATGAATATGAAAATGTTAAAGGGATTTTCTGAGATTTGAATGTAGGGTGTATTTTTTCCAGAAACAGCACCACTACTGTCTATGGACTATGTTTGGTATTGAAGCTTAGCCCCAACCACAACAGTGTGGCTGAGCTGAAATAACAGCAATGACCATGTGACAAGAGTGTTGCTGCTTTTAGAAATTGAGATGACTCTTTTTTTCTCTAATCCTAGACAACCTCTATAAACTGTAATCCTATAAATATGTATTTAAAAAAAAAAAGAATGCATTCTGTAATTTTTAGGTTCAGAGGCAAAACACACTGCCAAACAATTAATAACAAATTATTCGGGAAAATATAATATGTTGGTTCATTGGGCCAACCAAAGGAAATAATTCTCATGGTCACCATTTATCTATACAGAACACTACAGTATATCGCAAACCTTGTTTTTATATCTTTGTACTCATAAAACATATAGTCAATAATATCTTCATGTTATAAATTATTTGGGAATCAACCTCGATTAAATAGAGTCTAGTACCAACTAATTGGTTATCTTCTGTTGGACCTCTAAGGTCAACTATTGTGCTAAGTCTGAACCAACAGGAGGATTCCTTGGTACTTTCTGATGGTTTACTCCTACACCCGACTGAGTCCACATAGATGATAGTGTACCAATGCTGTAAGTTTTCTCAGTCAATGGTGTGATGCCTGAGAACAAAGTATAACCATTGCTAATCAACACTTAGTAGACTTTTTTAGTAGAGTGAGGGTCACGTGGGAACTCAGCTTTTTTTTTCATAAATTCTTCTTGACCTAGACCTTGGCCTAACCATTCAAACTTGGTTACCATATGACTCTTAAAAAGTCCCTGGGAATGGAGCTTGCTTACAGATATTGTGTATATACTGAAGTTATGGGAACTCAGCTTTTAACTGGCCCTTAATAGGACTTTACGTGGATGCAAGTTTTAGCACATTTGACTAGGGTCTGGGAACAAACAGTTTTCCAAGTAGACAACCCATTTAATTACTTGGCTTTTTTATTTCACTTTCCCTTGTTCCTGCATGCCTTCCAAGTTGCCTGCCTTCAGGCATACACTTATAATATATTCATTATGCATAACTACCAAATGCAGCAACTGGCATAGTAAAACGTGCAAAGAATAATATATTACAGATGTGTTAACCTCATATATTGTTCACCTAAGTGGGGTGCTGAATTTTCTAACTTGGGGCTACACTCCATTTATGTCTTGAGCTTTTCTGCCAGCACAAACAGGTTATATTTTTCTGCCAAGACCAGAGGTCAAGAAAAGGCAGGTATTTAATGGGATATTACTATGTAGCATGTACATTCATAAATTGTTCATGCCATAAAACAGAATCACATTGTAATGTTCATGGTGACCATTAACATAGTGTAATATTTATAGTCATCTGCCTTCTCAGCAGATATCAGGTTTTCTTTTTTAACTGCTTAATCAATGTAATTGCATAAAATGTTACTGGCGGGAGTAGAAGTACCATAGACATATTAAAGTCATTATATAGCTGAAAACAAGCATTTATGAGGCCAACATCCAGCGTTCTGGTATAGCTAATTTTCAGATTTCACTGCAGTAAAATGTTTATTCAGACGGAGAAGTATTCCTTAAGATATGGGCTGTGCCTGTATGTAAATTTCATTCGATTTTGTTTTCTAAGTAGGAAATCATGAAGCCTAAAAATAACAGAATAACAATTTTTCTGCCATAAACATTTAGTGAAACGCAATTTCCACATGTAAAACTGCACAATCTATGTCTGTCCTCAACACACGGGATTTCAAATCTGTCATTTCCTACAGTGCAAAGGGAGTTTATGGGAAAGTGGTAAAAGCATTAAGTTGTCATTTTTGAGATATTGCAGATTAGAAAAGAAAAGACTGGACGAGAAAAGGGAAAAATAAAAACAGCAGATATTAAAAAAATGTCATATTACTTTCAAGTACAATATCATATATGCCATTTTTAGGTTTTACAAGTAAATACATTATCATCGTTTATTTGGTCAGAGTCACAAGAAATGATCACACAATAATATCACTGAGAGTTTTGTAAAGACGAAAAGGTGAAAGCAAGGTCAAGGAAATGAAAAAAAGAACTATATTGACTTTGACTGCTGTGAATTTTTATCAAATAACTAAACAGTTTTGGACCATGCATACCTTTCATGTAATGACTCTGTAGAGGTTCTCATAGAATCTTAGAGTTGGAAACGACCTCCAGAGTCATCGGGTCCAACCCCCTGCTCAATGCAGGATCCACTAAATCATCACAGACAGATTTCTGTCCAGTTTCTCTTTGAATACTTCCATTGAGGGAGAACTCACCACCTCTGGTGGCAGGCTGTTCCACTCATTGATCGCCCTCACCGTCAACATTTGTCCAATATCTAGTCTGTGTCTCCTTCCTTTTAGTTTCATCCCATTGCTTCTAGTCTTTCCTTGTGCAAATGAGAATAGGGCTGAGTTGTATAGAGCTGTAATATAACTAACATACTTCCCCTTTGCATGTTTATGATACAATAAAGAGGCAAGTGAAGGTATTCTCCATGTGCAATCCAACAGGAAGACAAATTACTTGAAGCATTCTTTCTAGAACACATCTCTAATATGCTACCATACAGAGAAAACATACATCAATTCACAGAATACTATAGAGTCTACACAAGAGTGACCATACAAGCTCTATGAACCATGTGTACTAGGCCATGTGTTTACCTATTTCATAATGGTATATTGACTTAGCAGAAAATACTGTAATATGCTTTTCCCATATCAGTCAGTCTGGTCATATATTTATATACAAATTGTAATGATTTGCATGCTCAGCAATTCCCTATTGCAATATTATCATTGGAGTACACATATTGTATGACATCTATATATCCCCACCAAAGGTTGCATTGTAATCCTGAATATGAATCTTTATTGCAGGCGGCATCACTGACAGTAGATACTTGCTCAGAAGACCAGGAACCAGGGTTCTGCACCGTCAGTACTACAGCTGTTTCCAGTGACTGGTAAATGTCAAAACATTTACAGAGCATTACACTAATGCCAGATGACAATGTGTAATTTAGGACAAGGGGAAATATAATTGATTATTTAACCAGAGTACTTTTTTTTGTGCTTCTGGAGATCCTCCTTGTATACATTTCACCATACTTCGCAAACTTGATCTCACTGTTAAGTTGTTAATGAGTAAAAACGTCACCCGCCTACTGTCAGTTTTTGCAATAAAATGCTTCTAAAATTCACAAGATGTTCCCTACAGGCGCAGTTACTTTTAATAAGGATATATATATACAAGACATTCTGGCCCCAACTTCCTATTAGATTGCACTCCATAAAATCTGTGACTATATTACTCATTCATTTGAATGAACTGTAAGTATCCCTCCTATGTCTACATGTATTACTTAACAGAATTCCATGTATCAACTACGGGACACTTAACTGATACTCAAAGTCCTTTTTATGAAGTTAATATAATTTTGCGTTCTTACAGAGTATCCACAGGAGCTCCAAACGCACCAGTATATTGTATGCAAAATGATTTGTTTTCTCTTTAAAACCTACTATTACAATTAGAATAACGACTCCTCAAATGAAATTATTATCTAATCATAAAGTCAGGTTCACTCTTTTCCCTACAATTGAAGTATTCCACCTCCATAGGATGTAATGGCCTGAACAAGTCCATATGGTAAAATAATTCTTATTTATTTTTAAAGCTTTATTAATTCTAGGAAGCTGTACATAAGAAAAGGGTTTACAATACAGAAAGAAAAATGAAGAATAATACATATGATTAAGCAACAGATGGGTAAAAAGGTAGAGAGGATCCTTACAATTAGAGATGAGCGAGCATACTCGCTAAGGGCAATTGCTCGATCGATCATTGCCCTTAGCGAGTACCTGCCTGCTCGGGAACAAAGAATCAGCTGCCGGCAGCGGGCGGGGAGTGGCGGAGAGAGCAGGGAGGAACGGAGGGGAGATTGCTCTCTCCCTCTCTCTCCCCTTCGCTCCCCCCTGCTCATGGCCACAACTCACTTGTCACCCGCGCCGGCAGCCGAACCTTCTCTGCCGAGCGGGGAGATACTCACTAAGGACAATGCTCAATCAAGCAATTGTTCTTAGCGAGTATACTCGCTCATCTCTACTTACAATCTACATTGTTTCGACATCTGTGAAAAGAATACCCTTTTGGCATAGAGTTGGGTGATATACATACTTGACTATGGTTTTCAATGTAGGGGGATCCCAAAAAGAAAAAAAAACTGTATACCATGCGGTATAGACTTTTGTTATATGGAAGTCAATGGGTGATGCATAGAACTGTAGAGCATTCAGCTTCATACACTGGGGCTGTATATTCAGAAGTTCACAGTTACTCTTACAAAGTGTATTCCATATTGACTCAACTCTCCGTATTGACTATTGATCTTCCATCTGTTCACCTTGACCTAGAATATTATGTATTTACCACTGAATAGTCCCAAAGCATGAAAATCAAGCTCAGTCAAAGTATATGTTACTAAACTAAAGGATTGTGTTAAAAAGTCTACTTATCTTCTGTGCAGTCTAGACAAGAAGTTGATTTATGCTATGATCGTTATTGCAATGATTCCTCTCTCTTGGAACAGGACACTGGATGTTCAGCCAAATAGAATAACAGTAGGAGGTATCAGATCCCTGGAACCAATACTACAAAGAAAAGGACAAGTACAAAGCCACGACTTTGTAGGTTGTATAATGGAATTTGCAGTGAATGGGCGTCCTCTAGAACCTAGCCAAGCTTTGTCAGCACAAGGAATCCTAGATCGGTATGTGTTAGGGACCACAAAATCTGATAACGTAATGATGTATTTGTTCATTGCTTTAATACATGACCATAAATTTGAATGTTCTTCATATTACATAAGAATAAAGTTACACCGGTCACATTACATTATTCACAGTAACATCCATATTCAGATATATTTATTCGTATGGGTGTAAGTAAATGGGGAAGTTCCATTATCTAGAAACATTTTCCTTAAAATTTGTATAAATAAATTGATGAATCTATTTATATAGTACAGAAGATACTTTCTAAACAGTTTTCAACAAAATCAATGAGCTGGAAATAATTACAGTGCATTAATCATCAGGTATTGTTTGATTGTGTTCCATTTACCAATGTATATTAACTCAAGACACTGTAATAGGTCCGGTTGTGACTGATTGTTTTCACCATTCAAAGGTGAATTATTTATATTTGGTTCAATAGCGTATTATTTTATCTGACACCAATCCTTGAAAGTTGAATTGGTTGGGGTTTATGAAGCAATTTAGAGATCCAATTTTGCAGTATGTGTATGAGTATAGTTGGCCAGGTTAATGTTGGCTGCTCTCACTGCAATAATTGCAGTTATACCAGGAAATTGTCCTCATATAGCAGCATGTAGCCTCCAAATTACCCCTATGTTCTCATAACTTGTCATCATAAATGGTGAATAATGCAGGTTAAAAAACCCATTGGCAGCAGTCTGGCTACTGCTGAGCTGGAAGTGGTCTGGCAAAATAAATTGAACTTTGGCCCCTTATTTTAGTGACTAGACTGGACATGCAGTCCATTATATTAATTTTGAATCAATATGACTATATAAAATGTAGTGAACATGGGATATGTTTTAAAGCTGAAAATAAGGGGTTTTATATCATATAGGCAAGATTCCCCTCTTCAGAGGAACTCCATTATTTGCCAACTAGGGGGGAGGTATTAGTCCAAGGCCCATAGAAAGGACCAGGCTCTTTTGTCCAGGTTGACAAAACCTCTTACCATAATGATCTCTGCTATAGGGCCCTTTCTCTTCTATGTAAAAAACTGGCTGGAAATACATGATTAGTAGAGATGAGTGAGCATACTCGCTAAGGCAAACGTATGTGTATGGAGGCCTCCCGACTTTCCCTCAACAGATAATATCAGAGAAAAGAAGGATAGAGGATGTTAAATTTCAATGCTCAATTCTTTTGTCTCCCCTAAACAAAAGATACTCAGCCTAACCAAGTATCCTTGTGTTTGGGGTAGTTGGGCAAAATAGTTGTCAGCAAATGAGTATTCAGCTGTCAGCTGCTGAAGGTAAATGGGATTTCCTTATGCTAGGAAATCTCTAGAGTTTCTAACTTTCTAACTGCTCTCGATAACTCTTTAATATATGCTCCAATTGTGGGTGAAATATTTCACCATAGATGGCTAAGATATGACCAAACCTAGGTGCAAAAGTCTTGTTTAAACATAGGGAAACTAAAAAAGGGAGCAAGTCCCAACATGTATTAAAGCCCATTAACACGCAAAGACAATCTTTCAAATGATTGAAAGATAGACAGTTTTAGCGATCATTTTGCATAAAGTGTTAATAGACACTAATGTCCATTAAGACTTTATCATCTTCATTTGCGTATAAAAGGGCCTCCTAGAGCAGTTTTCAGAGCACAGCATGTGGTCTGAGCTTTGCACACAGCTGCATTGTTCTCGCATGGGCTGTTGGCAGAATACAATGTTATCTCCAACTCCCATAGAGAACACAGTGTGCGGTCCCCGTTATCTATTTCCAGCTGAACAATGGATTTTAAGCTCATCTTAAAATTGTCGTTCAGCCAAAAAGTGAATGGTGGCAGCGTTTACATGCAACAATGACTGCTCATTTGCGGTCGTTTGACCGAATTCTGAGCGATAATTGTTGCGTGTAAATGGCCTTAAGAGAAAAGAATGAAAATCCTATTTGTACGATATACCATAGAATGCAATCACATATTGTTCTAATAAAGTGTCTTCAAACCATGATCACATTTTCCTGATTTTAAAAGCCATGTTAGGTGACTGAAAATCTAAGCTTTGCTCAGCTGCCACATTTATATAATACACATTTCACTTCTCTCATTTTTGTGTCTAGGTGTCCAAGATTAGAAGGAGCCTGCACTACAACGTCTTGCCAAAATGGAGCAACCTGCGTTGATAATTGGTCCTGGCAGCAATGTAACTGTAAAGATGGCTTTACTGGAAAGTACTGTGAAAAGTGTAAGTTAAGTTTTACACCACTTTATAATAACCTGACTTCACTAGAAAAATAGCCTAAGTGCTCACAATATAAAGTAATGCATTTTATATGGTGGTTTTATGTGGTTCCAGTTTTAAGTGTTATCATATACACTACAGGTGTTTCTATGGGTTTTCCAGATTTGGGACTGAGATTTTACACGTCAGAGAGGAAGATTTAATAAAGGATGCTTTAAGGTTCATTTAATAACGGACATGAATTAAAATACTATAGTACTTTAACTTTTCTATATTCTTGATACATATAGTGTGGAACAAGGTTTAGTCTTTACCAAAGATACATTAAAGTTTTCAAATATGTAATTTTTGGGGTTTTGGCCATAAACCAAATTGATTGAAAATGAGGATGTATAGCTTCTTTTCAAATATTACAAAACATAGCTACTAGTTATTTCTTTTTTTAGATTTTTAACTAAGAATGCAGTAAGGTAATCTATTTTGTACAAGTTTATCTGTTCTTCTAGCTTCCTTACTCAAAGAGGAAATCTGTTCTTCTGAAACTTATTCTAATTTTCTAAGTTATAGAGTGGCCAAACTCTTTTTGAGGACGCTTGAAGATTTCTCAACATAACTATATGAAACAGTATTTTACAACGTGTTATAGTAAGGGAACCCAAGAAAGAATTTTACCCTCTTGAAGAACAACTAAATAACTAAATCTTCCCCATTCTATTGTTAAATTGATAACTCTTGTGATTGCTGGCTCCTGACAGAACCCAAAATCCACTTTCAATGAATCTCATGGTTTCATGGAAGCATGTTAGAAGACATTTGGGGACGTTTATAATGACTTCTGTACCAGTTTCTGGCATTAAAAAATTCACAAAATTTTGCACAAGACTTGCTTGTGCTAGAACTTTGCGACTTTTCCTCCTCCAAGACACTTTTACCAAAAAAGGGGGCATAGCTTGTTGGAAGGGATACCCCACACCAACACATTTATGTATAATTTACGCCAGACGTTGATGTAAATTACATTAGAAATGTATGCCACATTGGAACTGGTGTACATTTCTGTGTAGGTGCATGGAGGAGCCAAGATGTACCTAATATATGATACAGTATAATACTCTTATGTTGCCTGTAATGTTTGAAATGTTAATATTAGTAAATTTCCCCCAATATTTTTTAGCTAAAGGGTCTTGGGACACTTAACTAGTAAAAGTCATAGTGCAAAGAATCTACTGATTTAATATGGCGTTTATCTGTGGCATAGAAGAGGATTTTCTGGATACCAGTAGCTTTCTCCTTTAAGATATAAATTAGTAGCAACTTGTAGACTTTCTTGGTGTTCTACCTTTTTTTTTATTACCAAGAATCCAAAAGTTTCTTATCATCTCGTCTGATTAATTTTCTAGATATAAGCTCAGACACTGCCTTGTCACTTGAAGGTAAAGGTTACCTTGAATACACCATAAGCCAGACCAAGAAACGAGAATATCTTTTAAGACACCGTTTTATGGATTCGGAGACTATATACGTAAATAATTTGGAGATAAAATTCAGGACAAGAAGTGACAACGGTATTTTGCTCCAGGTTCATGAAAGCAGCAATTATACTATGGTGAAGGTATGTTTTTTAGTGAAGAGATTGTTACATTTTTACATATGTTACATATTTTAGGATTGTTACATTTATAACTTATCATGCATCTGTATTTTAAATTTCCATTCACCTTAATTTTTTTAGATCAACATATAGTATAATACTCTTATGTTCTCTATATATTTAATTTTTTTCATTGTCGTCCATTTTTCCAATTAGTTAGAGTATTTACAAATTGGGTAGGCATATGAGTAACATATGGTAAATTTGTAAACACGTACGATAACCGGAGCTCAGTTTGTCATATAGTGAATGCCTATTTGCCTAATGAATTTCCTTATTATTAATTTAAAAAATACTATCAGCTTTGGACACCCCAATATCCAGATTATATATTAAAGCATGAGAAGATGATAGACTCCCTAATTCTTGACCCAATTAGGCAGAGCAGATAGGAAAAATGCAAGATAGAGGTTGATCATTTACTGAGCAGTCCCTCCGTAATAACAGCCTAATGCATTGAATCTCAGCCACAGGACTCTTCTTGATTAGCTAGTAGAGATAAGCGAGCATACTCCCTAAGGGCAATTACTCGAGCGAGCATTGTCCTTAGCGAGTACCTGCCCGCTCAGAAGAAAAGATTCGGGTGCCGACGCGGGTGAGAGGTGAGTTTCGGGAGTGAGCAGGGGGGAGCGGGGGGAGAGAGAGATCTCCCCTCCGTTCCTTCCTGCTCTCCCCCGCCGCTCCCCGTCGGCACCCGAATCTTTTCTTCCGAGCGGACAGGTACTCGCTAAGGACAATGCTCGCTCGAGTACTTGCCCTTAACGAGTATGCTCGCTCAACTCTATTAGCTAGTCATCAGGAGACCCCTTGCCACAAATCCTTTCAGATAAGTAAGGCTGCTGGTACTTTTCAGGGAATAATAAGATAACTTGGGTTAAAGCTGTACGTTGTGCTGTTCCATCTCTGGGTTGTGTTTGAATACTCAAAAATAGTATTCAAATGGAACCCTTGGCAGGAGCATTCCTTTCAATAAAGCAAACTTTTGTCTCCCTTGGACCTGTTTTTTTGTTTGCTCCCATCTTTTTTCGGAGGACATAACAGCATAGTCAACTACACTATTGTATTTTACAAGAAAGATGGAAATGAATATAATCATTCATCCATGTTTACATGGGGAGATGTGTAACCAACCATTGATCAGCTGATCAACAAACATTTGCTCGTCCCTTGACTACTCATTGACTCGTTTATAAGGCTTAAAGGGGTTGTCCCGCGAAAGCAAGTGGGTCTATACACTTCTGTATGGCCATATTAATGCACTTTGTAATGTACATCGTGCATTAATTATGAGCCATACAGAAGTTATTCACTTACCCACTCCGTTGCTAGCGTCCTCGTCTCCATGGAGCCGTCTAATTTCAGCGTCTAATCGCCCGATTAGATGCGCTTGCGCAGTCCGGTCTTCTCCCTGGTGAATGGGGCCGCTCGAGCCGGAGAGCTGCTCCTCGTAGCTCTGCCCCGTCACGTGTGCCGATTCCAGCCGATCAGGAGGCTGGAATCGGCAATGGAACGCACAGAGCCCACGGTGCACCATGGGAGAAGACCTGCGGTCCACCGTGGGTGAAGATCCCGGCGGCCATCTTAGCAAGGTAAGGAAGAAGTCGCCGCAGCGCGGGGATTCGGGTAAGTACTATCCGTTTTTTTTTTTAACACATGCATCGGGTTTGTCTCGCGCCGAACGGGGGGTCTATTGAATAAAAAAAAAAACCCGTTTCGGCGCGGGACAACCCCTTTAATAATGATTGTGATGAGTGCCCTGATACATGAGAATTAGTTTTGCTGTATCTACCAAATATGGTTGATCAAGGTACCAGCACTGAGAGCCCCGTAATCAGCATTTCACAGGATGACCTACATTGTGAGAATTGTCTGCTCTCATCATACAAAGCCTTTAATAATATTAATAACAAATGTCTGCTCTGTGTTAGTGATTAGACAAATATATTTAAATGTGTTACAAAATTTACTTCTAATCTAAAGCCAAAAGATATGATACATTTTCTTTGTGTTTCTGCAATTTCTCTATTGTTCTGCCTTTCTCCTTTCATTTTTAATTTTCTCTTTTAAAATACATGGTAATCCTGTCCACTCTGTTATCATCTGTAACAGTCTTTTGTTGTGTTCTCCGTGAATTCCACAGACTAAGCCATATGTAATTTTACATTTGGATCTTTGTCTTTTCTTAAAGTTGTTTAAAGATGGCAAACAAGTTACAGACATTGAAAGGTGTTTCGAAGCCAGAAAAGTGTCCCTATCTGTCTCCCTTTAGTATACCTCTCCCCAAAGAGCCTGATAACTTTAGTCCCTGGCTATGGCTCAGTCAGGCTTGTCATAATTCTAAATGAGAGCAGCCGTAATGTTGGCAAAACACTTTATTGAACAAATGACTAGCCAAGACTTCTGGGATGTGTCCCAATATACATATGTATTCATATCTATAGATATAAAAATATAGAGGTATAGATATATATTTGGATTTGAATAAGAAAGCCAACATATTCTGAAAAATCTAACACTTTTACATTTATGACTATTTTGCATGGTATAAGCTGATAGACGACATTGAGAGAGCGTACATGTATCTCAACTAGCTCTAATGCGTGAATGCTAATTTAAAAATGAATTCTGGATAACGATGGCTAGAGTACTATAAGCTTCCATTTATCAGTTCTAGTAGAATTTAGAACCATCTCCATATATGACAATGTAGTCATATTAGGACATAAAACACAGATGTGGAAGTATGAGCAGTAGCGGTTTTCGTATAGGGAAGCAATGAAAAGGAAATTGTAGGCCAGCTGGCTCTCAAGCCACAGATGGGGCAAATACATAAAAAAGGCATAAATGCCATCAGTACAAGGTTAACAATGAAAAATGTGTATTCATTTATCTACCACTTTGCCTTTAATTCTAAATAATTTACTTGGATAAATGGAAAAAATGTCTGACATACCCACAATGCTTTATTGCTCCTGATCTACCAGATTATACTTTTTATTAGGTGAAGCAGAAAATTATCAATTTAAATGCAATGCATTCTGTTTCTGATGGGCTATAGAATATGTAGCTAACAAAGAGCAGTGGAACCACAGTCAAGCAATTAACAGCTCTTTCAGTTATATAAGATGATTATAAAATGCATAGAAATGGTTATATGAACTCATAAAACACTACAGCTATTTAGTCACACATGTATATCTCCAAGTTGAATATATCTGCATCTTAAGGTTGTAAAGGGCTTTGTGGGCTTGGTATAAAGTCTATTTTTTATAATCTCAGGATTTAATATGGTTTTTCCATCATTTTGGTGCCAGTCATAATTGCCTTGCATAGTCATGGTCAATTTAATTTGTGATTAGAGCAATGTCATAGCTCTTAAAGTCAAGGAGGTAAAGCTGTAGGAAAATAATACATGTCTGCTTTATGTTTATCAACTCAGGTCAAGAATGGCAAATTACACTATACGTCAGATGCAGGAGTGGCTGGAAAAGTAGAGCGAAATATCCCAGAAATATATGTAGCTGATGGACGGTGGCATACCCTTCTAATGGAAAAGAATGGTTCACTAACCACCTTGTCTTTGGACAAAACCTACAACCGAGAGGTTCATCATGTAACACAAGACTTTGGAGGTCTCAATGTTCTTACTCTTCAGCTTGGTGGATCTCCATATGGACAGCTATCTCAAAACAATCAAAATGGTAAAACTTCATGTTAATTTTTATCAGATTTGTATTCTTACCTGAATTTGTTTTCGATAATTTAATTGCAAGTTCTAGTTACTAAATTACTTCAGAATGGTTTTTAATTCAGAAATACATTTTGCTTGCTAGATCGGAATTGGGAAGGTATTTTTTTCCTCTAAAGGGAGGAAAATTGGCTTTGCTTCACTGGGTTTTTCTTCCACCGGATCAACAATGCAGGATAATAGGCTGAACTGGAAGGACGTATTCCTTATTTCAGCCTTAAAAACTATGTTACTATGTTAATTATATGGCTTTAAAAGACTTAATTTGCTTTTACATTCACATAATTGGACATTGGTTGAAAAAAAATATAATATTGGTTACAACTAGGCCACATTTATTTTGGGGAATTTTCAATGCTTACAGAGTTGAGGATCATTTTATTGATATAAATAGTTGTGGTTATGACATGCATCGACAGTGAGTCTGGGTGAAATCTTTCTATAATATATCAAGCTTAATTGCCATTTTAGTAAATGTACTTTTTTAATAAATGTTGCAAACACGAAGCAAGCCAAGCAAGAGAGTAAATATTAAGTTAATAATTAGAGATGAGCGAGTATACTCGCTAAGGCACATTACTCGAGCGAGTAGTGCCTTAGCCGAGTATCTCCCCGCTCGTCTCTAAAGATTCGGGGGCCGGCGCCGGTGACTGGTGAGTTGCGGCGGGGAGCAGGCGGGAGCGGGGGGAGAGAGGGAGAGAGAGCTCTCCCCTCCATTCCTCCCCGTTCTCCCCCGCCGCTCCAGGCCCCCGCCGCCCCCCCCAATCTTTAGAGACGAGCGGGGAGATACTCGGCTAAGGCACTACTCATTCGAGCAATGTGCCTTAGCGAGTATACTCGCTCATCTCTATTAATAATATATATTTGCTAGTATGACATATTAAAATATTCTTTTTCATTGTTTTAGGCTTTGATGGTTGCATTGCCTATGTGAAATACAACCGGGAGAATCTTCCATTCAGTGGAAAACATGATATGGTTCGCATATCTAAAACAGAGTCTTCAGTTAAACTAGGATGTAGAGGTCCTAATATATGTGCCAGTAACCCCTGTTGGGGGGACTTAATGTGCATAAATCAGTGGCATGCATATATCTGTGTACCACCTGGGGATTGTTCCTCAAACCCTTGCCAAAATGGAGGAAGTTGTGAACCTCATCCCCAATCTGGATTTAACTGCATCTGTCCTGAGACACACACTGGAAAACATTGTGAATCTGTTGTAGCTTGTCTTGGTGTAGTTTGCCCTCAGGGTAATGTGTGTAGGAGTGGATTGAATGGAGGATATATATGTACGCTAAGCGCAAATACGGAACAGCTGTCTCTCCCACTTTGGGCTGTCCCAGCAATTGTTGGCAGCTGTGCTACTATTCTTGCTCTTCTGGTCCTTAGCTTGATTTTATGTAACCAGTGCAGAGAAAGAAAAAATAAAGTGCCAAAAGAAGAGAAAAAAACGAAAGAAAAGAAGAAAAAGGGAAGTGAGAATGTTGCCTTCGATGATCCTGACAATATTCCACCATATGGTGATGACATGACAATAAGAAAACAGCCTGAAGGAAACCCTAAACCTGATATTATTGAAAGGGAAAACCCATATCTCATATATGATGAGACAGATATACCACACAGCTCAGAAATAATACCTAGCGCTCCTTTAGCTATGCCTGATACTGAAATAGAACACTATGACATTGATAATGCCAGCAGTATTGCTCCCTCTGATGCTGATATTATTCAACACTATAAACAATTCCGGAGCCACACTCCTAAATTCTCAATTCAAAGACATAGTCCTCTTGGCTTTGCACGACAATCTCCACTGCCATTGGGTGCAAGCAGTTTAACATATCAACCATCCTATAGCCAAGGACTTAGAACTGCTACACTTGGCCATTCTGGTTGTCCCCCTCCAAATGCTTTGTCTCGTCATAGTCCAGCACCATTTTCAAAGTCTTCAACATTTTACAGAAGCAGTCCAGCACGAGAACTACATCTTTCATCATTGGAAATGCATAATGATGTCTGCCAGCCTGGTATTTTTAATTATGCAACTCGTCTGGGTAGAAGAAGTAAGAGTCCTCAAACAATGGCAGGCCATAACTCCAGACCAGGAAGTCGCCTTAAGCAGCCTATAGGACAGATTCCTATGGAAAGTGGGCCCCCGGTTGGTCTTTCAATAGAAGAAGTTGAAAGACTTAATACTCCCAGAGCAAGAAACCCTAGCATCTGCAGTGCAGACCATGGGAGATCTTCATCAGAGGAGGACTGCCAAAGGCCTCTTTCAAGAATAAGGAATCCAGCTGATGGTATTCCTGCTCCAGAATCCTCATCTGATAGCGATTCACATGAGTCCTTCACATGCTCGGAAATGGAGTATGATAGAGACAAGCCAATGGTGTACACATCAAGAATGCCAAAATTAACTCAAGTTAATGAGTCAGATGCAGACGATGAAGACAATTATGGTGCTAGATTAAAGCCCCGGAGATATCCAGGCCGCAGAGCTGAGGGTGGGCCTTCAGGAGCTCAATCACCAACAGCCACTCTACCAGCTGATAGTACATTACCTATGAAGCTAACCCAGCAAGCTAGCAATTTCAACTGGGACAATCTATTGAACTGGGGTCCAGGTTTTGGGCATTATGTAGATGTTTTTAAGGATCTGGCTTCGCTACCAGAAAAGGCTTCAACAAATGTAAATGAGGAATCAAAGGCAAGTCCATCTAAAACAGATTCTAAAGATGGAGAAACAGAACAATATGTCTAAATATGACATAACTGCATTGATGACTTGCAAACGCTTATGACAGTCAAACATTATATGTTTGTTTACAACGAAACGTCTCCATTTTAAGAACCGGCCAGTGCTGTCTATAATTAAGGAGACATTCTTAAAATAATAAACTTATTGCTGCTGGAAAGGACTGATATGTATTTAAAGCAATTGTGTTCATTATTCAATTTACCTGCATGCATTATACTTCACGACCTAATTTCCAGCATGCACAATGTTAAGTAGACTTCCTACTTTAAACTGGTCCCATTGGCATACTTGTGGATGTTATAATTGATGTTGTTTTTCTCAGTTATGTTAATAATACAGATGTAGTACTTCATTTTTTTGAATTGCTCTGAAGGGATAAGGACATTTAAAGCCAGATACATTCTCTAAACACTTCTAACATAAGTAGACTATAACCTTACATTTATATAATGGATTACACAAACTATTGGCTAAATGGGTGATGGAAAAAAGGGATTATAGCGGATTCAAGATGGTTACACCATATAATCTTCTTTACATTCGTTTCATCAGAAAAGCAAAAATAAATGAATTTTAAAAAGTTTCCATCTTTGTAAAATTAAAGCACATTTCAAAATTTCAGTCAATACTTTCAGATGATATATTTTTGTAACAACTTTTCCAAACACTCACTAAAAATGGGAAATAAGTTGTTGAAACCTCGACACTAGTTTTTACTGAAATTCTTACATAGAAATTTGTACGTTGACATTTGAGCTTCACTTTTGTGATACTTTGTACTGTGGAACATTTTTTTAAGTGCTTTTATCTGATCTGTTTTTTGATATTGGTATTTTTTCCTATGCTGTATAGTTTTCTTACTTTCAGGAAAGGCAAGAAAATGCTTTTCTGTAAAATCTGTTACTTGTGTAACATACATATTTTTCAAATTTTGATACAATTGTAACATATCAGTATGCTTTTTTTTTCTTCTTGTAAATGTCAATAATAAAATTAAAATATTTATTTAAAATAGTGTTTGTAAGGTAAGTTACTTTTGTGTTACTTACTGCATTTGTAGTGGACATATCTAGATTTTAACATCAGAGGGATCTATACTTATAAATAGTGATGAGCGAGCATTGCCCTTAGCGAGTACCTGCCGACTCGAGAGAAAAGGTTCAACTGCCGGCGGTGGGCGGGGAGCAGCGGGGAAGAGCGAGGAGGAACGGAGGGGAGATCTCTCTCTCCCTCTCCCCCCCCCCACTCCACCTGCTCACTGCCGCAACTCACCTGTCACCCGCGCCGGCAGCCGAACCTTTTCTCTCGAGCGGGCAGGTACTCGCTAAGGACAATGCTCGCTCGAGCAATTGCCCTTAGCGAGTATGCTCGCTCATCTCTTCTTATAAAGTAACCACGGTAAAAAGTTAGAGCAGTCGTAGCCAAACAGTAGATCATGATCTTCCAGTAAACAGCAGAACAGGAACCAGGAGGTCTAAATGTTGGACCACTAGGCTGTTAGCTTTAACACAATGGGAAACATGAATCTTTATAAGCTTATTTTTCAATTTGCATGTAAACAACTTTTTCTACTAAAATGGTCATTGGCAAATCATAAGGACTAATACGCACTCCAGTGCAAAGCAGGGTAGAAAGGAGAAGCAACTCAACCATGTGTAAAGAAACAATGGATTACAATGGATTGACAATAGCATACATGCAGAAGAAGCAAAACTTCTTTCTTTAAAGCGATCTATCAGTCCTGGACAAACAAAGATAGCCAAACTCTGACTAAGTGATGCACACTGTTTATTAGTATGCATCGGTAGTGTAAGACACTACATACTGATCGCATTGGCCAGCACTGCTTACATGGGTAGCATTGGTCGATTAAAGCAGGTGTGGTGACTTAGACTAATGCTGCATACTAGTGCACAGAGTACATCAGGTAGTCAGACCATTAGTTCGGCCATCTTTGTTTTCCAGGACTGGAGGATCATTTTAAGTTCTGATAGCTCCATTCGTTGCATATTTTTAAACATTTTCAATTTAAATGGAACCTCTAAAAACATTCAAGCTGACTTAACTGTAGGCAGCATATAACTACAAGTGCCCTGATTACATTAAACTATGTTTCGCTATAAAGCAATGTTGCATAGAAACCATAGTTGAAACATTTGCTTGCAGTCCATGTTAAATGGGGAGAAGTATTAACTAAGCATCTCTCCTTCAACTTTTCCTCATCTGGCTCAATTTGTTTGATAGGTGTCTCCCTATACCTATCAATCTAGTGAAGCCAGATGAGCGAAGCTCAAGGGGGCCACTCAGCAAACTCTCCTCCCCAAGCCCATCACTACGCATTCGTAAGCAAATAATTATTACTTATAATATTCTCTGTAAATAAGTTTTGTATGCAGTAATGTAAATCCAAAATGCCAGCTCACCGCACGGACACAACAACTGTCGGGTGCATGGACAAGTGCAAGCACACCCCACAGCAACAGAAAACAGAACCTCCAGCATGTCTGTGGATACTAGAATAAAAACAGTATTTTATTTAGACATCACAGATAAAAACATCTTCAAAAATTTTTTTTCGAAGATGTTTTTTATCCATGATGTCTAAATAAAATACTGTTTTTATTCTGGTATCCACAGACGTGCCGGAGGTTCTGTTTTCTATTTGTATGCAGTAAGGTATGCAAATATAATATCTTTACTTCTTAAGTAAGTATTATTGTTTATATTTAATTCTTCAAGAAATGCTCAAGCCTTTTTTCCACATTATACCTCCAATGAAAAGCTCAAGCATTATGTGAACAGAACCTAAGAGAACTCAATATTGAATGGAGCACTTCAGATTTGCTAAAGGCGTTGTTTCATGAAGACAGTTATTTTTAACTGAAAGCCAGCAACTTAGTCTCCTAGGTTCAAATCTAACAAAGGACAACATCTGCTTGGTCAGATTTGAACCTAGTACCCCAGCACTGCAAAGCAACAGTGCTTAATACTGGGCTACT
Source organism: Eleutherodactylus coqui (assembly GCF_035609145.1). Taxonomy (NCBI): domain Eukaryota; kingdom Metazoa; phylum Chordata; class Amphibia; order Anura; family Eleutherodactylidae; genus Eleutherodactylus; species Eleutherodactylus coqui. Next base: position 143,836,870 of record NC_089843.1, on the reverse strand, counting down.
GGGCTTCTTCTGCCTTACTCCTCTTCCTTCTTCTTCTTCCTCCTTCTCTTCTAGAGGAAAAGAAGAAAAAAGAGAAGGAGAAGGAGAAGATTTTCTTCTTTCTTCTCCTAATGTTGCATTTTCTCAGTTTCTTCTTTCTAAGGAGGAAGAGGCAGAAAGTAGAAGGAGGAGGAAGGCAGAAGAAGCATGGTGGCTCAGTGATTAGCACTGCTGCTTTGCAGTGCTGGGATCCTACGTTCGAATCTGACTAAGCAGATTGGTTGGACTTGGGTCCTAGGAGACTAGGACCTAAGCACTGCACGGCAATGGTGCTAAGCACGTCTCAGTGAAGAGGTAAATTTTAGTGTGTTCAACCAAAACGAACCACCTGAGGTTGAATTCATGCTTTTATCAAAGTTTCACCTAAAACAGGGTTAAACTGTTTAGTTTGCTCAACACTAGTTCTTATATAAAACAAGAGAGCAAGAAACAGTTCAAAGAGACACAAATATATTAATGACATATGGGAGATCTTAATGAAGAAAAGCAAAATGACATTTATTTACCCTAGAGGAAGCAAGCTGAAAGGTGATATAATATCTTTTCAAAAATAGGCAACTGACCCCTATATAAAAATGCAGTGAGTTATTTTTGGGAACTTCTCAGAGCACACATGGTCACTGCTTGTGTGTTAGGAACTGTGACATAATTCAAAAGCATTTCTTTACTTCCTGCAGTTTTGAAACATACTACTATGTGATCCAATACTGAACGGAAGTGTGGAAATATTTAAAAATGGGTAAGGGGTAGTCTAAAGGGTTCAATTTTCCTACGTCATTGTGGGAAAAAAAGCACCCAGTGGCTGAATGAAACCATCATATGATGGAAGCGAACAGCACCAGCCTGACCCATTGACTATAATGGAGTCCGTTCAGTTTCTGGCCATGCATCTGGCATTTCATAGGATAAATAGTGCAACATGCTGTAGTATTTCATCATTTTTTAAGGGAATTCAGCTCTGGAGGTTACGAATAGAACCTGTGAGGCTGATTTGAAAAAGCCCTTAGATATATTCATTGAGAAAAAATATATAGGGTTTCGACTAGTAATATTGAATTTTGATTCAGCAATCTGTCCAATCATGCAGGATTTTTCTTCATTCTATTGAGTTTCAACATGCTTGACTCTTCGTTTCCCTGGCATCAGTTCAAGGGCGAGTTGTGACAATCAGCAGAGGCAGCGCTCCAGAGATAGAGTGGGGTGAGAAGTAGCTTACAGTTTGAGGTGCAGGTGAGGAAAAAACAATTATTTGACTCACCCTGATGTGCACGGGTCCCACTAAATTAAGGGGACACCAGCATATCCACAATCCTGGTGTGCAGTACTGGAAGTCTACATACACTGGTCCACAGGACACCTAGAATGGTGAGTGTCAGTGGGGAACCGAGCATGCAGATATAGGCGGAGGTATATAAGGTAATAGGTCATGACCATACAGAAAAAAAGCCTAGCGCTCCAAGTAGTTTACTGAGTACAAGTAAAGTGAAGTACTTACTCCACAGGGGGGACTCCAATGAGGAGCATCCCTAATTCAGAGAGAAGCACCCCTATTGATCTGTGTATTCACCGCACGTTAGTCCCTATTATGATTAGACTGCCTCTCTGGATTAGGGGTGCTCCTCACTGGAGTCACCCCTGTGAAGTAAGTACTTCACTTTACTAGTACTCAGTAGACTACCAGGAGCGTGGCTTTTTTCTCTCTATGGTCTTGACCTATTACCTTCTTCCAAGGGAGAGTTGAGACACCCCCATACATATTAGTTGATGTTGGTGATTTCGGTTATAAAGTGTAGACCAGGCAACTTGAAAAAGGCCAAAGCAGTGGCCGAAACGTCGCTGGGTTTTTGTTTATGGAGGAATAAAGATTTGAAAATCATTTAAAACCACATCTGATGCTGCCTGGTCTACACTTTATAACCTGAAGGACTATGAGGTCTTGATCCGGACCTAACCGGGCTGTTGCATCCACCTACTCCTCGCTGTATGTATTACAGGATATCAGAATCTGATTGCATCGGTTCTATGTGAGTGCTGCAGTTGATATATGATCTTGGTGATTTCGACCAACATTCATCTAATATGTACGGCCACCTGAAGAGAGTCAAGTTGGTTCTTTTATGACTTTATCTCATTCTACTATGTAACTCTGTAACAAAAAGTGGTCTTCTGTTCAGCAGCCTCATTTGTTTGCCAGAGCAGAGCCCTGCTTTACAAAGCCACTTTTGCATCCGTGGATTACAAAGACAACTGATTGATTTGAATGAGTACTATTTAATGCTTCATTTATACTGCGGAGTTTCTGCAGGAAAGTTGAATACATGCTGCTGGTTTAGTTTTCTTGCAGATTACTGCTTATTCTTGAGGGAAGTAGCGCACACTCTGTGTTCAGCTTTTCCTCTTACAAAAAGGGACTGTCTAAAGCTAAAGTCTTTGAATAAATAACATGGGGAGAATTAATGTGCAAAAGCACCTCAGCAAAAGTAGAAAGGATGTAAACTTTATATTAGATCATATAAGAGAATCGGAACTAAGAAACAGGTATCCTTAATGTCCTCCATAAACACATTGTGCTTGCCTATACTTTTGCAAAACATGTCTGTAACCTTTTTCCACAGATTGTGGAGATAAATCATCCTGTTAACCTTCTTAATTCCCCAGAACATGTTACTAGAAGTGAAAATGATTATTCCATTGTCAGTTATGAGTTTCCTCCATCTGTCATAATAGATTATATGTGCTCCTTGGAATTTTTCTCTTTTCTACTTCCTAACAAGTACCTGGCTGGCTCTGAAGTGAGGCTTACAAACTGTACCTGAAAGCATGGAGCTTGCCAACCCACACATTATCCACTAACGTATGCTCTTGGTGTTTATTACTTAACATAGCTAAAGCAGAGCAGTCTGGTAATGTGTTGGAAAATAACATAAAAATGATGTTTAGCGGATGGCGTAACATTTCCTGGTTATTACTGATACTTAGAGATTCTTGATTTCTGTCATTTTCACGGTAGATGTATGATTTAATTTTTACCTTCTTTTTTATGTGTAAGTTTTGTTAAGGAGTTATAAAACTAGCATTTTATTCCAGTGGTTAAAGGGATATCCTCTGTTCTTTATTAAATTCATTAATTTATATAGAAATTAGGGAATCAAACTATTTCTAATATACGTGTATTTAAAATACTGTTCACGACGAGCCCTTCTTTTTATTTACATTTTTTAAATTACTTTTTAAAATGACATACAAAAGCAATAACGAGGTTGTAGTCAATCAGTGTGCAAACATTGGCTGTATTGATATCAACAGTGAAGTTGGTTTGTCAAAGCCCAGAGAATGGTAATGGTGTTAAGGCCCATTTGCACGCAAAGGTAATTGTTCAAAAGATAGGTTTTGAGCTATTGTTTTTGCATAAACTGCTAATGGACACTAATGTCCATTAGCAGCTTATCATTTTCATTTGCATGGAAATGAACCTCCAGGACTGTATGCAGAGAACAGCAGGTGGTCTGTTCTCTACATTTAGCTCCTTTGTTCTGTCATAGGCTGAAGCAGGTTTTCTGCTGAATACAATGTAATCAGCAGCTCCAGTGGAAAATACAGCACCATGGACAGCAAACATAGCATGTGGTCTGTGTTATCTTTTCTCCGGCTGAACGATGGATTTTATGCTCACCTAAAAATCATCGCTCAGACGAAGAGTAAAAGATGGAAGCATTTGCACACAATTATTATTGCTCAAAAGCCATTGCTTTGAGCGATAATTGTTGTGTGTAAATGGGCCTTTAAACATAGGTAGTGAATAATGTAGCATTACAGTAAGAAAGTAAGTAAGGGGTGTGGTGATTGGATTTCAGTATTTCAGTGTATACGGACTGATATGTTTCACAAGGAACTGATACATGCAAAATCCAATGAAATAAGAACACACGTATTTGCATTTACAAGCATATGTTAAAAATATCAGAGAAATTAAATGACAGTGAAGTCAGTTACACATTATAGGTTGTACAATTGGTCCACTTAGTCTGAATTTGGTGTCATTTGACCGTATTACCAAGCCTACTAACTACCTGATTTTCCATAATGCTATTAAATTGTAAAGCATCAATGATTTCAGAAATATGGGCAACTTTTGTATCCTTCCAGTTTCTTGCTGCAAAGGATCGAACTACAGATAGAATGTGGGAGATTAGATAGCTGTCTGTGGCGGGAAGGTTGCCCAAGCCCAAGGAGAAGAGAGAGCACCATAGCAAGAGACCATACTATCTCATATCCTATAATCTTTTGTAATATCTTATACAGTCCCAAAAAGTGTGAATAATGGAGCAGTGCCACCATTTATGGATAAGCGAGCCTTTTGCAAGACTCCGTCTCTGGCATATATTGGATAAATTGTAACAGCACCAATTTTGCAGCTTTTCTAAAGGTCTATCATGTGGCATTCCAAAGTCTTCTTTCTGGAAATTGCTGGACATAGAGGTGTCCACAGATTTACATTAACATAGGAGATGAGCAGAGCCTTTGATAGCTCCTATTTATACATATTCTAGAAAAATTAGAGGACAACAGTTTAGTTGTGTTCTTTGTGTGTCACTTCATACAAGGAGAAAAATTTGTAGCACAATTGTTTAACAGTATATGAAGGTAAACCACTTAAAGGGATTCTCTGGTTGCCAGAAAACATTCCCTGTACAGGTGCAACAGAGCAAAAAATAACAAAAGGAGCTGTACTTACCTGTCCTCAGTACCTATGATCCAGCACTGCAGCCCAGTACATTCTGATGTTTGTTGTGGAGGATGACATCACCTGTTGGCACCTGACTGCTGCAGCCAATGAGAGGCTGCAGCATTATCATTCTGAACTCTTGGAATTAGTGCTCACATCCTGGGTACCATGATGACAGCAGTTCAGAACGATAACACTGCAGCCTCTGATTGACTGCAATGGTCAGGTTAAAGCCGGTGACATCATCCTCCCCAGCAAATGCAGGGAGATCAGTGGGACTGCAGCACTGGTAGCAGGGAAGCAGACATATGTACAGCTCCTTTTGCTATTTTAGCACTATTGGACCTGTACAGGGAATGTTGTCTGGTAACCAAACAATCCCTTTAAAGAAAAGAAAGCTTTTGCTTAGGGATATGTTATAAGAAAATAGGTGGTATGGCCCTTTAAAAAAATGTTGTAAATTGCAGTCTACCAGGATGGTGGTCCAGAAAAATTGTTGCTCAGGTATACTCGTCTGTAAATCGAGAAAGAATTGTAACTTAAACCGAAGTATAACTGAAGATTACACGTTTGTACAAGGGTTAATACATGAATCCTATTAAATTTAGTTTACCCTATTTAGTTGTTGTGTTTTCTATTAATTTTATTTTAAACCAAATAAAAGTCGATTTGTACAAGTAACTAATGCTATCAATTCGCCAGGGAGCATGTGACAGGCCTTTCCATTCTACAGGTTTTTCTTCTAACCAATTTTCTTTACATTTTTTATATGAAATTGAAAGTTATTTAATACATACACCGATCCTTAGACGACTTTATTATACTTTATTTAGTCACTGATTTATAACGATTTAGTATTTCATTTTTTATTAGACTTGTTTTTATTATTATTATTATTATTATTATTTCTAATGCGAATAGTAAAACCTGCATGCCTATTTGACTGATGGGATATCGGTGAGCCCAAAATATCTGTATTTACAGGCCACCTATCAAAATCTGCCTTAGGGCTTAGTCACACGGGCGCATCGGCACCCGTGTTACTGCAGGAAGGAGACAGCCGCACTTCAGGAAGTTCGGCTCTCTGCACCGCCGGAGGAAAGAACATGTGACCGGCTTCATTGCCAGTCATGCGTTCTTTCTTCTGCGCTGCGGGGAGTCATCCGTCCTGAAGTACGGCCGTCTTCTTCCTGCAGTAAGAGCACAGTCACCATCGGCACCCGTACGCCTGTGTAACTAAGATCTTAGGGCCAGCAGAGCCTTCATTTAACTCTGCCTTTAGGCCTCCCTCACACAGATTTCTTTTTCAGCGCAGCGCTAAACACCGTCAGAGGCTCCAATTGTTTTCAATGGAGCCTCTTACACAGCCTCAGACAGCCGCTCGATAGCGGCGCTTTTCAGCACCGCGATTTTCAAGTGGAGTCTGTTCTATTTTATGGCAATCATTTGTGAGTGATGGTATCCCTCCTGACTCACGTCACAGGCCTCTCACTAGTCAAGCCAGGATCCTACTGCATACCGATGAGGGGCAAAAACCCTGAAACAGCAGTCTGTGTATGGATTCTGGTTTGGTTTTCAATTCCCAAACATTGTTTCAAAGACTTGTTTAAAGGGTCAGACATTGATTTGAAATAGGTGGCGCTGCAGAGGAATTGTTCCATCATCCTTATTTGCACCTCATCATCTCACATGACGAAATGCCTCCCATACCAAAGTTTGTAAATTATATTAATGCTAATTTGTGTGATCTACAGCTCACTCACCAAATCCCATCCCATGGATGTAACTTTCCTGAATTTGAAATTGGTGTGTTGTTCATGACAGGTAATTAAAACGTCTACATTTAGGAAAACTACAGCGGACAATACCAACCTAAGGGCTAGCAGCAACCACCCATACCGTGTGTTCAATACTAGTTAGGGAATTCATTGAAGTGAAGCAGAACTGTCGGAATGTACAAAACTCTGAGACAGAATTTGAAAACATTCATTTCCATTTATATCAAAGCGGTTATTCTTCTTGGTTATTAAATCATAGTAAAAATTTAGCTAGGAGGAGATCTAGATCCGATATCCTGACACAGAATAACAGGAGAGGTCAAACAAAGGGAACAACAAACCAGTGTTGATATTACATTATAGCCCCTTGTTTCAAAAATTGGGTAACGTTATTTGGAAGTATTTTCTATACTGAACAGCAAAAATTAATGAGCCCAAATTTTAGGAGATGGTTGCAAAATCATATCTCGTTGTGCATTCATTTTAGGTGTCACCCTGTTTAATTCCAATTTCCAATGTGGTATTATAAATGTAGTCAATCAGGGTCAAATCATGTTTGCATTTAGTTTCCCAGTGTAAAACATTTTCAGATTCAACTCATTCTGATATTCATAAAATTCATAGCTTCAGTGACTGCAATTCTGCTCATGTCGTTTAGCACGTTGGTAGCACAATAAGGAAATTATATATATTTGAGCAACTGAATGACATTTTCAGTTAACATATGAATGGTCATGCATCCAATGCTTCTAGACACTTTATTTTCACACCCAATGGTGCTGTAAATTCAGTTTTTGCATTTGACAGGATTCTGAGAAATCCACGAGGTGGTGATATTAATCACCGCCTGTTAACTAGGGAGCAATTTTGGATGTTTCATTTGAGAACCATATTTCCAGAAGGTTTCAACAAGAAACAAGCACTTATGAAAAAGTTTTGGTACCGTGTTAGCCAGTAGAGCAAAATATTAATGTTCCCAGCAAGAGAAACCAAGTAATCTTGTAGATATGATACCTTTTAATGGCTAACAAAAATATATAATGTTAATGTGAGCTTTCCAACCTCTCAGGATTAAGCCTGAGGAAGAACCCTGCGTAGGTTAGAAAGCTCGCTATAACATCGTGTATTTTTGTTAGCCATTAAAAGGTATCATATCTACAAGATTACTTGGTTTCTCTTGCTGGGAATAATCACAGGCACTGATATTACATTACCTAATGTTTATGTGCAAAATTGTTACTTTATGTTTTAGCATTTTAAATAGAGATGAGCGAACGTACTCGTCCGAGCTTGATGCTCGGGCGAATATTAGGGTGTTCGGGATGTTCGTTATTCGTAACGAACACCACACGATGTTCGGATGTTCGGGTTACTTTAACTTTCTTCCCTGAGAAATCATTTCTATATGCGCTCAATGGGGCCGGCGGGAGCAGCGCCAACCCCATTGAGAACATATAGAAGACAAATCCTTCTTCTCTGCCACAGCTGTAACAGCTGTGACAGAGAAGAACGATGTTTGCCCATTGAATTCAATGGAACCGGCAATACAGCCGACTCCACTGAATGCAATGGGCTGCCGGCGATCGCGGGATGAATTGTCGGAAAGGGGTTAAATATATAAGCCCTTTCCTGCAATTCATCCAGAAATGTGTAAAAATAAAAAATATATATATACTCACCTGGTGCCGACAGACGGAGTTCAGCGCGGCAGGCTGCAGTTCTCCTGAACTGCTCTGAACAGCTGTGAGTAGTATTCAGCAGCCGGGGATTTAAAATCCCCGCCTGCTGAATAAGATGCCTCTGAATGGTCACAGCCTGACCAATCAGAGGCCAGCCCTCACTCACACCCATTCATGAGCCCAATCACATCCTCTGGCAAGTGGATCCAGACTCCTAACTGAACCTTGCCCCATTATCAGCCCTGTTCATATCGGCACAGGACACAACCGCGCCATGTTTGAACAGGCAAGGCAGTCTAATGAGTAGCCTGTGTTAGTAATTAACACCCCCGAAATCATGAAATCACACAATTACGAGCACACATGTGTGCCCACATAGACTCCTATTGAGCCTCAAGTGCACAAATGCGCACAAAAATAGAGCACATCGCATATTTTCACCAGCAGCAAATATGTGCGCAGTAAATTGAGCAATATAAGTGAACCCATTGTAAGCTATGGGTTTTAATGGTTGCGCTTCCCAGCTGTTGAAGTTCTACGTGCAAAATTGCCCATGTGAATGAGCCCCTAGATGGAATTACTCATTTCTGTAGCTCCTGGGTGCGTTTTTTTAGTACAGTGTGATATTTGGACACGTTTTATGAGGATTTTTTCTCAATAATGTAGTTGACACTCAGAACTTAATCTGTGCATGCATTAGATGTCTGGACACTTTATAGATGTCTGTTGTAAAACAACTTGATTGGTCTAATCCTTTTTTTCAGCTCACATAGAAGTCTGTGGGAGCTGCCAGCATATTAAGAAATAAGTTAGGGCAAGACCTATCTTTTCACGTGTCGTATAAAATCGGTTGGTGATTTCAGTCACTGATGTCCTAATTTTCAGGCGCAATTCTTTTACATTCTAAAAATCGCTCATCTGGATGAATATATTGGAATCCAATGCTTCAGAGGATCATGTTTTTTGATGTGGCTAAATTAGCCGCGTACATACGGTTGTGTGAATAAGGCCTCAGCCTGCCCTATGTTATATATTATACATAAGTTCTACATACTTTGCTGCGCTCTGAACCTGCCTGTGGATTTCATATCTAATTCCCTACAGGAGTACACACTCATCACAAGGGCTCTCTCATATAGGCCTTTTTTTACTGTGTATTACATATGCAAGTTTTGCACACACAATACAAGGTAACAAACTACACATTACTTTTAACGGTGTCTTTCACACGCAGTGCGCAAAATGCGCACACAAAAAAGAGCATGCACTATCTTGGTGCGTATTACGCGTGCATATATGCCAAGATAGTGTATGGAGATGTTGGCATGCATTGCATACTGCTTCGTGCTGCCATGTGGGAGATACGTGTGCAGTAAACGCTGTTACATACTTGTGTGAGAGAACCCTTAGACCCTCTAACACTAGAAAAAAACTGCTGAACCGTAGAGTGAACCATACAGATCTGCATTGCTGTGACCAATGGCTGTAGAATTCCCAAGGAAGATCCAAGGTGCAATACTGTTCTCTGACTGCCCAACTAATGGCTATATTATACATGCCGACGTACTGAACATTATACAAATGATTGCTTATTATATAGTGCGCAACTATGACAGCACTCAAAATTGGTTTGTATTTTTGCAGAGAAAGGGCTCTTTCACTCGAGAGCACAGCTTTTTGCGTTCTATCGGATGCTCCGTAAAATTGCATGAGCTGCCACTTTTCTGCAAGCAAGGCCTGCATTTTCTCGCCTATTCACATGACCGGGAGCAACCTTATTAGTGAATAAATACGTTGCACCCCGGAAAAACCCTCGCTCTGAAAAAATCCTTGGTATGCCTTCCAATGCCAATATAGAGGCACCGGGAAGCTTTTTGCAGCATTGGATGCTGCTAAGCTAGCTCCCTCTTCCTTTTTTCCAGCTCCCATAGGAGTCTATGGGAACCACCTCCGTATATCGGGCAAAAGATAGCTCCAGAACTATCTTTTTAGCCACTGTATAGACGCCGGCCGTATTTCAGTTACGTATGTTCCATTTTTGATGGTCCGATGTATTTAAGCGCCATATATTCACCCATGTGAATATATGCATTGGAAACCAATGGCTCGGATGGGCGTGTATATATCCGCTGGGCGTAAAAACTTCGCTGCTTATACACTCGTGTGAATGAAGCCTAAAGCTCAATCCTTCTAGAGCAAGAGGTTGCCTACATACTGTATTTTTCATATTTTATTGCTATTTTCCCCATATATATATATAAGCATCCTACTTATACTTGATGTCAGCGAACAAGTTCCAGGTTGATTGAACACAGATGTTATACATTTGGCAACTTGTTGAATTAATCTAACATATCTAAATTTAGCACTGGCATCTGACAAGGACACACTTATTTATATTGCAATTAGCTTAGAGTTCGGGTCAGGAGACCCGCAGTCAGGCTGGGACACGGGTCCGTATTACGGATGCAAAGACAAGGCAGAAACATACTTCTGAGTCAAAGACCTGGTAATGATTAACATTTACCTTGCACAAAAACTATGCTTGGGTTGTGTTCACACTATTCTGATAATACCAGCAGGACTGGTATTGGAAGACATCACAATAATGAAGCATGTGTGATGTCTCACAATGTGGAGAATTAGTACATGAATATGCTAGGAACTTATGATTAGTGTTGCTCATCTTGATTGGTCGGGCGATAAAATTGGCCAGATTTTTGCAAAATCGAATCGGGTTAGTTCGGTTTAATTCCCCCACGATTTTTGCGGAAAATCGTGGGGGAATTAAATTTTCCATCATCTTTGCTGCAGAAGTCATCATGCAGCCAATCAGCAGACAGGGCATCTTGCTGATGTCACCAAATGCGTCCTTCATTTTGCATATGGGCAGTAGTTTCATTGGATGCCTGCATCACATGACCTAGCCATATATAACAGGCACAGTGTAACTAGCAGCCACTTTACAGTTAAACACAGGACAGAGTAGCCCTATCATGTTTATATGCCTATATAACACATGGTCTGTTGTTCATAGGGGCAGGTATGCTACGGAGGATATATTGCTGCTGGTGTGAAAGCTTGTATACTAGCAGAGAACTTAAAGGGGTTCTGACATGAATAATGTTTTTATGCTTTAGCAGCCATTGTTCCCTGGTCTGCCTAATGGACCCAGGGAACCCATGGGTTAATGGCTGCTAAAGCATAAAAATCTTATACTTACCTGTTCTCCTGTTGTTGTTGACATCGGGGGGGTCATCTCCCAGCAGCATATTAGCACTTTCTGCTTAGGTTAAGCAGCCTGACTAGAGCCACCTGATTGGTGCACGCTGTGCAGTCACGTGGTGCCGAAGAGCCAATCAGGTGGCTCTAATCAGCAGCGCTGCTTAACCTAAGCAGAAAGTGCTAGTATGCCTCCCGGCAGGCAGTCTTCTTCCTCCAGCAGCCGCGCCGCTCCGGGATCGCGCGCATGCGCAGTGGAGAGGTGCCCTCTGACAGGAGTCAGGACGGGCCGCGTCTCCACTGCGCATGCGCAGCACTCCGGAGTTCAGCCAGGACGGACGGGCCGCCCACAGCAAGCACTGCTTGTGATGTGCTTGCTGTGGCGGTCCGTCCGTTGACCTCGGAAGTGCCTGACGGACGGACCAGAGCAGGAAGCGGTCTTTTTGACCGCTCCTGCTCTGCTTTAAAGGCACAGAAGAAGATGCCGGCTGGAGGGGACATGCCTGGCGATCGGGCCAGGCCAGGCAAGGTGAGTACAATTTTTTTTTTTTCATGTCAGAACCCCTTTAAGCAAGGTTCTATTGAAGGGAGCAGAGAAAGTACTGCATCACATTTATATATCTATACAAAATGTGGTCTGTAAATTGGGACAGGGTATCTTTCTGCTGCTGTTAATGTGTACAACAGCAAAGCAGACAAACTTCGCTTTGGTATGGGGAATATTGGAGTTTGCTGTTTGTGGCCTCAGACGTCATTTAAAGTCACCAGTCTGGCCACTGCAAATTATTTGCACACCTTATAATGTTAGCAGTGGGATATGGGGAATTCAATTACACTGCACCAAACAGGGACAGCTCAAAATGATACAAGCTATATTCTGTTCTCACGTATCGTGCCTCCCAGGGATTGTGGCTAATTTAGCTGGCAGGACTTTTTTTGTTAATATAAAACAAAAAGGAAACCAAACAAAGAAAGAGCAAATACACACAGTGCATGTCAGTGGTCTCAGACAACGTTCAAAGTCACCAGTCCGGCCACTATGAATTATTTGCAAAACGTATGCAGCTAGCAGTGGGTTTTGGGGAATATAATTATGCTGTGCCAAACAAGAACAGCTCACAAAGATACAAGCTATACTCTGTAGGCTTCTGTTCTCTCATATGCCTCCCGAGGATTGCAGCTTATCTAATTGTGGTGCTTTTTTTGTTAATATAAATACAAAAGAAAAGCAAACAGGGAGACAACGAATGCACACAGTGCGTGTCAGTGGCCTCAGACGTCATTCAAAATCACCAGGCAGGGCACTACAAATTGTTTGCAGGCCTTATGCAGCTACCATTGGTTTTCTGCAAACTACAAAGTTACATAAAACTGCATAAAAAAAGTAAACAAAATACAAAATTTAAGTAAATAAAATGGCAACATGAAGAACACAAGTTGTAAAAGAAGTGTCGTGGTGGTAGAGGACGGGCCAAGTTGCTCTCACTGAAACAACAGCTCCATGTTCTGCAAGAGGTGAGACAAGCCCACTGCCATTCCTTAGAAGTGGTTCTGCCCATGTGTTAAACTCACAGCACACAGAACAGGTCATAGAGTAGATCACACAGCATGACTTTAGTGCCACCACCTCCTCTTCCTCACAGTTGTAGGCATACAGAAGTTTGTCTGCACCAATTGGCCATGAGAATCCCTTCTCTCCTTCACCTTGTGTCAAATCTCCGAAGCAGTCCACATGGATCAGTCTGAGAAGCTGTTTGATTATTCCATGTCATGGATGTCAATCGGGCAGTCCAAACAACCAGAGAGAGAAGACCAAGACATTGAATCCACTGATGCCCAACCATATTTTTCCCTCAAAGAGGAAGATAAGCATGGGTGAGTGTGCAGGATCAGCCCTCCACGGGCAATGTGTACCAGGGAGACATGGAAATGGAGGTGCTGGCTCCTGGTGCTCACTGTGACATAGAGTCCACTCAGGAGGAGAAGGACAATAAAAAGGAAGAGGAGGTAGAAAAAGATGAAGAACTCAATCTAATATGGAAAGGCAGGGAGAGTCATTATAATAGCTTGCATGGGGAGAAAGAAAAAGAGGCCAACGTTACGGTCAACAATATGTCCAGGCAGCGAGTAGAGTATTCCAGAAAAAAAGGGTAATGCTATCACCCTCAGGTACTACTAGTCACAGCAACATCAGGCCCACAGCTAGGTCTGCTCACAGCACTTGTGCAGCCTGGGCATTCTTTGAAGCCGCACCTGATGATAGAAGAATGGTTATCTGTACGATCTGCAGTAAGCGTTTAAAACACAAAATTCCCCAGCTATAGGATTGTAAAAAAAAATACTACCCAACAATCCACGAGCACAGAGCCTGAACACAAGCATTGCACAGCTGCTTGCAATGGAGATGCTGCTTTTCAGGCTAGTGGACACAGATGCCTTCTATAACATGATGCTCCATCTTAAACCACAGTACCAGACGCCCAGCTGCCATTTCTTTGCACCACCATGTGAGTGATAACATGTGCCTGGCATTGAAGAATGTTGTAAATGACAGGGTGCACCTGACCACGAACACGTGGTCCAACAAGCATGGCCAGGAGTGTTATATTACCTTAACAGCACACTGGGTCAATGCCCTCCAGAATGGACATAGAGCCAAAATGGATGGTCCACGTTTCATGGTACCCCTATGAAAGTTGTGGGACATTCATTCTTATCTGTCCCCTCCTCACCTCCTCCTCATTTTCCACCTCTTCCTACCACCTTTACCACCATCCATATCGACACAGAAATCCATATGTGACATAATCTGACCTCCATACAGCGGTGCACGGGGTAAATGCCAGAATGCTGTCCTAAAACTCATAAGTCTATTTGAGCGCAGCTACATAGCCAAAGAGCTATTGACAGCTCTGCATGCCCAGGTTAACACATGGTTAACTCCACACAATCTGAAGCCAGGCAAGGTCTTGTGGGGCTAACCTGCTCGCAGCCCTTTATCTTGGCAATCTCACACATATACCTTGCCTGGCCCATGTGATGAACCTGGTATTGCAGCGATTTCTAAACAATTACCCAGGTTTACATCCAGTGCTGGAAAAGGCCAGGAAAAAGTGCTCACACTTTTGGTGTTTACACCCAGACGCCTCTTATTTGGTGGAGCTGTAGCAACACTTCAGGCTACCACCCAACCATCTCATCTGTGGAATGCCTACATTGTGGAATTCCACATTACATATGTTGCAGAGGCTAAGCCAGTAGCAGAGAGTGCTCACAGAGAACCAGATGGTGCATGCCATTAGCAGATGCTGTATGGAGGTTGTTCACTTGTTGCCTGTAGAGTGGCTGCAGATCAAAGACATGTGTGCTGTTTAAGCCTACTGTGAAGAAGCAACCAAAATGGGTCAGTTGTGATAACACATTGATCAATATGACCATCCCTGTTGTCTACCTGCTGTAACAAATGTTACAGGGCCTCAGGGACAACCATATGTTGTTGTCACAGGAGAAGGAGAAAGGTATACCAATCTCCCATCTGTATGGCCAGTCTGCTATTACTCACCATGGAAGGGATGATGGCTTTGGGAAAGAAAGGGAGGCCTCTTCTCCACTCATGGGAGTAGTATAGAGGAAGAAGAATAAGAGGAAGAGGTGGGGGATAATATATGACTTAGAGGCAGAGAAGGACACTATGCAACGTTCCTTCCATCCATCATTAATCCAAGCTATTCTCCATTGATCTCCCTTAGACATTTTGAGGGAAATGAGTGTTTTTACATTGCAGTGCTTGCAGAAGAATAGAGATGAACGAGCATACTCGTCCAAGCTTGATGCTCATTCGAGTATTAGGGTGCTCGAGATGCTTGTAACTCGAGACGAGCACCACGCGGTACTCGTCTCGATTAAACGAGCACTGACTATTGAATTCAATGGAGCCGGCAATACAGCCGGCTCCATTGAAAGCAATGGGCTGCCGGCGATCGCGGGATGAATTGTCGGGAAGGGCTTAAATATATAAGCCCTTCCCTGCAATTCATCCAGAAATGTGTAAAAATAATACAAAAAATATACTCACCTTGTCCCGGCAGAACGATTTTAGCCCATTGAATTCAATGGAGCCGGCAATACAGCCGGCTCCATTGAAAGCAATGGTCTGCCGGCGACCAATCAGATTGGTCCCTGCGCTGAGCCAATGAGAGGCAGCAGTCACTCACCCATTCATGAATTCATGAATGGGTGTGTGAGTGAGATCTGCCTCTGATTGGTCAGGCTGTGACCAATTAGAGGCAGCTCATTCAGCATGCGGGGATTTTAAATCCCCGGCTGCTGAATACTACTCACAGCTGTTCAGAGCAGTTCAGGAGGACTGCCGCCAGCCGCGCTGAACTCCGTCTGCCGGGATCAGGTGAGTATATATATTTTTTTTATTTTTACACATTTCTGGATGAATTGCAGGGAAGGGCTTATATATTTAACCCCTTTCCCGACAATTCATCCTGTGATCGCCGGCAGCCCATTGCTTTCAATGGAGCTGGCTGTATTGCCGGCTCCATTGAATTCAATGGGCTAACATCGTTCTTCTCTGTGGCAGAGGAGAACGATCTTTATGCTGACAGTGCGGGGGGGGGGGGTCTCACTCTTGCCACTATAGTGGCTTAATAGTGGGACCTGGGAACTTGAGATGCAGCCCAACATGTAGCCCCTCGCCTGCCCTATCCGTTTCTGTGTCGTTCCCATCACTTTCTTGAATTTCCCAGGTTTTCACAAATGAAAACCTTAGCGAGCATCGGCGATATACAAAAATGCTCGAGTCGCCCATTGACTTCGAAACGAACTCTCGAGCATCACTGAAAGTTCGACTCGAGTAACGAGCACTCAAGCATTTTGGTGCTCGCTCATCTCTACAGAAGAACCACCACGTAGCCAACATCAAAACATTAGACCATTACTGGGTGCCCACCTTCCCTGATTCCCACTGCTAGGTCAAAATGACAAATCTCATTCTGGCAGTGCAGAGAGATTTCAAAATGCAGAATTATCAGGACAGATTCTAAAGCAGCTTGAGCATGCCATTTCCACATGACAACTGGGATGCATCCACAATGGAGGAAGCAGGAAGCCTTTGTAGCAGCCCCACCACCAGTGGCAGGAGAAGTCTAACAGAGGTGTGGCATAGTTTTTTTCAGCCCATTGCAGCCTGCAATGTTTAGCTTGCAAAAAAGAAGGCTGAGAGGAGACTTAATAGCTGTCTACAAATATCTGAGGGCTGTCACAGTGCACAGGGATCAGCCCTATTCTCATTTGCACAAGGAAAGACTAGAAGCAATGGGATGAAGCTGAAAGGGAGGAGACACAAATTAGATATTAGACAGTGAGGGTAATCAATAAGTGGAACAGGTTGCCATGGGAGGTGGCGAGTTCTCCTTCAATGGAAGTGTTCAAACGAAGGCTGAACAGACATCAGTCTGGGATGATTTAGTAAATCCGGCATTGGGCAAGGGGTTGGACCAGATGACCCTGGAGGTCCCGTCCAACTCTACCATTCTATGATTTTGTGCAGCAAAAACACAGGGTAGGAATAACAGCACAGACAGCACTTATCTATGATGGTCTAACAGTATGTCAACTAATGAAGTTGGCCCATTTGACTTCTGAGTGCCTTAGCTGAACGAGTGGCTAGACCTTGCACAACATGCTCTAGAGGTGCTTACCTGCTTCACTGCCAGTGTGCTATCAGAAAGGGTGTTCAGCGCAGCTGTGAGTGTGATAACAGACAGTCGGATCTTCCTGTCCAAAAAATAATGTGGATCGCATGATGTATATAAAAATTAACCAGGCATGCATTTCAACTGACTTCTGCATTCCCATCGCATATTCCACTGATTAGTTAGCCCACTGGCAATTTTTACTTACATATGACTGAGCATAGATTTATATCCACAGTGTGCCCACATGGTGCTGTTGCTGGTAGTGGTGGTGCTGCTGCTCTCCTTCTCCTGATTTCACCATGCTTCCTTATTCTGCTTGCCCTCAAATTATAAATCTGTCAGTATTCAAATATGTAGCTAACGCTCTCATGTTTCCGCGAGAAACACACTGTACCCTCAAGGTGCTGTTGCTGGTGGTAGTGGAACTGCTGCTGCTCTCCTTCTTCTCTTGCCACCATGTTTCTTTCTCCTCCTTCTCTTAAAATGAAAATTTTCTAAAGCACAAGAAACAGCTGTAGCTCTACAGCCTTTCCTTGGAGCAGGCCTATGCTTGAGTATTGCTTTCTCTTGGTGGAATTTCTCATGTAAAATTTATGAAATTACTTTTAAAACAAGCAGCGCACCTGCTGTCTTGCATAGTGAAATTTTTGGCAGCTCTACAGCTGTTCCTTGGAGAAGGCCTGTGCTTGAGCGTTGTGTTCAAGTGGCAGAATTTCTGAATTCTGTGCTCCCTAACCTCGGCTGTGATTATTGAACTTCACCATTGCTTGCTGCCAGTCATGACCTTCTGCCTATTTGACCACTACACAAATGTTCACACCATCAGATACCGCACCTCAGCCCTGTGCAACATCAGAAACCACACTACTGGGACTATGCGGTCAAACAACAGTTTAGGGACCCCATAGTACAGACTGTACCCCAGATGCTGTCTTCCCAGATAGCCCAAAGTGAAACCACTGTGTGGCATGACATTTTGTAAATGTACATAAGTTTCTTTTACAAACATTTACGTTTCTTTTACCGGTTTTAAATTCATACATTTTTATGATTTGTTTTGTTTTCTGTCATTTTTCATGTTCTACAGATACGTCTGTGCAAAAACATCAGGAAAAAAGCCAAACCCACAGCCCACCGCTATTGCAAATATCCCCACTGACCCAAAACATGCATGACAAGTGAAAGAAAATGCCATGAAAGCCCACACTATTTGTAGTTTGTTTAATATTTCCATATTAACTTCCAACGAACATTTGGCTGCAGCATTTGTTTAACAAAAAAGTGGCAAAAAGCGCCAGGAAAACGACACTTAAAACATGTCTTTTTCCCTAATAATGCTGTGTGTGAAATCAACATTTAGCTGCAATAAATTGTAAAACTGCAACTCAAACCCCATCTTACCCATGATGCTGGCTGCAGAATTGTACGATTTATTGCTATTTGGTAAAGAGTAGCAAGGGATTTTGGAGTCTACAATAGGAAAACACAGCCCCATCCCTTATAAGTAGATGTTACTTTGGAATTAGCACAGTATTTATGACTTACTTAGAATAAAAATAAGAAAAAAAGACCTCCCGCCTTCCAGGTGCCATAGCTTTTTCATTTTATATGTAGATATAGCCATGTGATGACTTTTTAAAATTTTTTATGAATTAGGCCTCATTCACATGAGCGTATATATGAGGCTAATGTAGCCGCGTCAAAAAATCACAACCCTCCAAAGCATTGGATTCCAATGTATTCATTCAGATGAGTGATTTGTAGCCAGGTAAAAAACATTGCGCTGAGAAAAATAGGACATTAGGACCGAATGCGGTCACCAATTTTATATGGTGCATGAAAATATAGGTCTTGCCCTATCTTTTGACGAGTTACCCTGGAGGCTCTCATAGGCTTCTATGGGAGCTGAAAAACAAGGAAAGGTGGGGGGAATTTCAGCGTCCAATGCTGGGAAATGATTACAGGTGCCTGTATTTAACTATTACAAGTCATTCTGAGGATTTCTGCCGGCCGAGGGATTTCCATGCTGCAGCGTATATTTTTGTCGATTCCCTGTGTGAATGGACAAGAAAATGCAAATTTAGATCAGGACTTGATCATGGCTTTTTTTCTTTTCACACGATTTTTGTGCTGTATAAATAGTTTTTTTTTTCTTCAAACAGCTGAAAGTTTGTAAATTTGACAAACCTAATTTTTAATGGAGGTTGAATTATTTTGAGTGCATCTGTAGATGCATTACACATGTCAGAAAGGGGTTAAGAAGCAACGTTAACTTACATCTATATTAAGTGGACTCAATAAACTGAACACAACTGGGTTTGGAATTGAATCGTTTGTTCACAGAAGTGGTTAATGTGTCAAAAGTTTCCTGAAGGATGCAGTGACAGCTCTTGGAGAGAGGTCAGGGAATATAACTATACAATAAGAAGGAGAATGCATGGAAGAACAGACGCTAGAAATCCTTGCTATTCAGGAGAAATAGTAATCTTATCTCACATTTGCAAAAAATCCCCTGGGTGACAGTCATGCTGTGGGTGTAAAATTCAAAAAGTTAACGCAGTACTTGAAAATTATCCAGCATGCAGATGGCAGGTTAAAAATTCAAAATTTAAATCCATGTGATTAAAAAGTCACCATCATGTAAATTTAGCATACAATGTATATCCTTGTTCCTTAACCCCTTAAGGACCAGGATGTTCTGGTCCTAAAGGACCAGACACTTTTTAGCGATTTTACCCATGTGGTGGTTTTACTGCCCTATTCTTTTTCTATTCATCTACCAATATTATTTTTGCTGCATTTTTTCCATGACATATAGGGCTATTTTTTAATATATTTTTGAATTGACCTTTTTCCCGCATTTTTTTGATTTATTAGGGTTAAAAAGCTAAAATCCACTTCTGCCTTCTCTTCCGGGTCCTCGACTGTGACTAAGAGCCAACGACCCAACCTGCTCCTGCTACAATCCTGCGCCGTATTTTTACTATCGACCAGGATTAAAGCCTAGGACCAAGCACCGTAAATTTACTGAGCTTAGTCTTTAAGGGGTATGTTCATCTTCACAGCAATTTTTATTTCTCCAACCTATCTAAAATAAGAATGAAATAACCTTAAATAAAAATATTCTGTTATTTTGTGACTGTTGTTCGTATGCAGAACTATGTATCTCCATGGTAACAGACAACAAACAAGCCATGTGTAGTCTGATCTTGCAGTCATATGCCCTTCAATTTTTATTTTTGCTAAATTGAATATATATGTAAGCAAGGAATAGGGGATAGATAGAAGGGCATATGACTGCATAGTCAGACTACATAGTTTGCTCTCTTCTACCTAGACACGCTGGACTGCACAGGAGCTGTAGACACAAAACGGTGGCATATTTCAATGAGAATATTTACAAAAATACTTCTAGCTGAGAAAATCAATGCATTTTTGGCGGTGTCGAGGGTGAAGCAGGTTTCTTTGTTCTTCTTCCCATAGTTCAGGCAGTAACAACCCTACTCATACTAAGTCCATATTCTGCAATAGTAATAATTTCAGTCCTATTTGGATTTTACTATTCTGGTAGATGACAGTAGTTTTTAACATATATTTATGGACGTGTGTGAAGTATTACAAGTTTGATTAAAGTTGCAATTTGATGAAAGTCATGGTATTATCTAAACCCTCAAGCATTTTAAATTCAGCATTCAACCATTAAATGGATGTAAGTGACATCAAGTATGTAAAGGAGCTAAATCAGCCTTTGAAAGAGATGCTTTTTAATGGTGAAAACAATAGGCTAACCTGACTGAAAGGGGATGAATTTGTTATGTATCCATTGCCTACAAAGGAGCATTTTATCTGCAAAAAAGAAGCAGTAAAGTAGGTTGTGGACCACTAAAAGTAAGGGCAGCATGCAGCAAATCTACGTAGAAAGGTTTGTTGAAAGTTATGCTCGGAAAGATCAAAAGAAGAAGTTTGCTATTTTAGAAATTCCTATGTTATATGTTTTAGAGATGTTATGACTTCTACATTCATCCCTTTATTGAGTGGGAATTTGAGTAGTGCGCTGGCTAGTTGAGTTTTCCTCATATGTTTCATCCTGATGGGAACATTCAAGTATCTTTTGTTATACTGAAGAACACTGGTTTCCAAAGGCTTGCAATCAATGGACTTTCTATACAGGTTTTCACACTTGAGATCCTCAGCAACAGAGCAAACCCGATGATCAATGGGTTCATTTGACATTCCAACCTCGGAACATTAAAAATCCAACATGTTTATAAAAAAAAGAGTTGAGAAGTGAAATGTACTTGTGTTTTTTGTTCTTTCTTAGGGTATTTTTGTGTACTTAAGACTGGATTTCTCATATCTTCCGGAGACACTAATTATAGCGTCCCTCCCTGGCTGGTACAATAATGATCTAGATTGTACAGTACATAGGAAGAAAAATCTGAAGGTAATTCCTAAATTTAAATTTTAAATCCAAATAAAATTGCACACAAATTATTAAAAATATGAAATGTCATATATTTAATTATTTTGTTGCCATTTTATATTCTTTTTTTTTTAAATTTAATTTGCCCTTAAAAAGGCGTAGGATATGCCATAATTGAAATCCTTCCTGCTGTTGTAAAGATTCAGTATATCATATTTTTCGGACTAAGCTGCACCTGACTATAAGACACACCCCTGGTTTAGACAACAAAAAGTGGGGAAAAAAATATTTCACACTAATTAGAATTTTCCTGGTAGTCTAAGGTAGTGGAAGGGTCAGTGCTACTAACTTTTGGTGGTATAGGGTGGTGACTCCTTTCTTGGTATTTTAGGGTAGGTAAGGGGGGTTAACAGTTAAAAGTTCACTTCTGTTGTCCAAGTTGTAGCTTCTCTGTAAAGCCCCGTTCTCCATGCACTAACAGGATTAGTGAAACCGATTGCATATTAGGAATAAATAAATCAACACACCCAAGTATAGTGTTTCTAATGTAAAACTGTTTGTAAGCAGCTCAGTAATTTGACTTGTTTTCGCCTCGACAAAAGATTTTTTTTCAGCTCCTGAGTAGAGCACTATTTTAAGATGGGGGATTGATAGACACAGCATGGTAATTGCGCGGAATACATTAGATGTGGTACTTCTTTGAATCATTCTCTTTACTAACCTTTTGATGGTAACTAGGGAAGTTGGCTTCTCTCCTTCAGCCAAGATATTTGTATTTAACTCACATAAGAGAAGCCTCTATTTGCCAACTACTGGCACTGAAACAGATACAAGAGTCAAGCTGCTCGACTACAAGATATTAGAGTATCATTAAATATACGTAATTAAGTTTCATGCCTACAAAGAATATATTTTATGAACAATATTAACGCCACCTTATTGAATTAACCTCTAAGGCCTTAGTCACACGGGCGTTTTTTCACGCGATTTGCGGATCGCATGACGGATGCGCATCCGCAAATCGCGTGACCGGTGCGCGCAAGTCGCCCGCAAATCGCCCGAAAATCTGCTCCTAGCCGCATTTCATTAGAAACGGGCTGGAGCTGTCCAGCGCATTGCATTCAATGGAGACGGCAATACAGCCGGCTCCATTTAAAGCAATGCGCTGCGGGCGAGCCCGGGATGAATTGTCGGGAAGGGCTTAAATATATAAGCCCTTCCCTGCAATTCATCCTAAAATGTGTTAAAATAAAAAATATATATATACTCACCTTCTCCCGGCAGCCGGAGCGCCGCACGGCCGTCCTGCAGTGGGTGTGAAGGGGGTGTGAGTCAGACCTGCCCCCTGATTGGCTCAGCGCTGAGCCAATCAGAGGCATGTCTCACTCACACCCATTCATGAATTCATGAATGGATGTGAGTCAGACCTGCCCCTGATTGGCTCAGCGCTGAGAGGCAGCAGTCACTCACCCATTCATGAATTCATGAATGGGTATGTGAGTGAAACCTGCCTCTGATTGGTCAGGGCTGTGACCAATAAGAGGCAGATCATTCAGCAGGCGGGGATTTTAAAGCCCCGCCGGCTGAATAGTGCCGAGAAGCAGTTCAGGAGAACTGACAGCGGCCGCGGCTGGACTCCGGCTGCAGCGGAAAGGTGAGTATACAATTTTTTTTTATTTTAACACATTTTAGGATGAATTGCAGGGAAGGGCTTATATATTTAAGCCCTTCCCGACAATTCATCCCGCGCACGCCGGCAGCCCATTGCTTTCAATGGAGCGGCTGTATTGCCGGCTCCATTGAATTCAATGGGCAAACATCGTTCTTCTCTGTCACAGCTGTTACAGCTGTGGCAGAGAAGAATGATTTGTCTTCTATATGTTCTCAATGGGGTCGGCGCTGCTGCCGCCGGCCCCATTGAGCGCATATAGAGAAGAGAACAGGAATCGCAGATCACAGATAGGTGCGATCTGCGATTTCTGTTCTATAATTTATTGGACGAGCGCATAAAAAGCGCTCATGTGTCCGATACCATTGCAAAGCAATGGTTTTATAAAATCGCCGGACGCATGCGCATGCGCAAATCGCGGCTAAAAACGCCCGTCTGACTAAGGCCTAAACAAGTAAATACCACTATTAATTTTATAAGACAATATCTGCAATTCCTATTCTATTCGATTATTTAGGACAGCAAGTGTTTTACGTTGACGGTAGCATCTGACATTGCCAATGTTCTTTCAGAGACATGACATTCCAAAAGTTGACTTTTCTGATATTCTATTTGAAAACCACTAAAAAGGCAATCAGTGTCATGCTTCATGCTGTAAAACATGCCAATAAAGTCAGCAGCTTCCAAGGAGCAGGAACGGTGTTGGCTTACTTCTGACATTTCAAGAAAAATGGATAGTTGTACAAGAAAACTAGGAAGAAAATTTGTGATCCATGAAGCTATCATTTTTTTTTGTCGTTCTAAAATAGCTACTGCCACAAAAAGAGCATGGATTCGTTTAACAGCATATATAAATAGTAAGAAAAATATTTGACATTGAGTAAATGGACAAGAAAATGATTCCACGGAAACAGTGGTTTAATGATTTATGATGGTTCCTTCATTCCCGTTTATAAAGTTACATAGTTGTTTATAGAGCTAAAGTTTTGCTAAAGTGCTGAGATTGTCTTAAAATGGCTAAACAGGTTAATTCTTCTCACTGACTGACTGTTGATATCTGGAGAATAAAAATGGCAGGTAACTACTCAAAGCTAAACAGCTTAAATTTTTATTTTTAAGTTAGTTATTCACAGTTAGTTATGAAGGCTGTGCAGTAGCATACAGAGTCCATTTGGGTCCATAGTATGGGGCTGAAGGCTATGGGGAACCATAGGGTACCTCCATGATACTTTCACCCACAGAGCTTATTCACTTTGCCTGCAAGAACGTACATATGGCATCCCAACTGAACATATATACAAAACTACTATATTAAGCCCCATCTACACACAAAAGTGATTTCTCAAAATTAGTCAGAAACTCAGTTTTGAGTGATCATTTTGCATTAGCTACTAATGGGCTAATCAGCTTACTAGCTTACTAGCTTCATTGCATATATTTAGAGAACAGAGGGTGGTCTGTTCTCTAAATACATCTGGTTTGTTCTGCTGCGGGCTGCTGGCTGCATACAATGCTATCAGTGCTGCCTGCGGAGAACACTGCATGCTGTCGCTCTTATCAGTGACGAGGATTTTATGCTGACTTGAATTCAGTGATGAGTGAAGAGTACATTGTAAGTTCATGATGGGCATGCATTTACAGGCAATGGCTATCGCTCAAAAGCCGTCGTTTGGACCAATTTTGAGCGATAATCGTTGTGTGTAAATGGGGCTTTTGACAAGACAAGTTTACAATATACAAATATATTGACATAACAACAAAAGGGAAACATCTGACCCTGGTCTACACCAAGAGGGGAAGCCTGCATATAAGTGAAGTAATTGTCCCAAGAAGGATGGCCCCACGTCAGGGGCCTAAGGCTGAACTCACCCTACTTGAAAAGTAGTAGGGAAAAGTGATACCGATGACACATAATAAAAGGGCGCAGGGCGTGCTCATTTGTACATAGCAGACGAATGCCCCCCCGATTGAAATGGCCATTAAGCCTAATGATATCCAGATGTGTTCTTTTTCCAGCTGAAATGGGCAATGTTTCAAGCATGTCCTTGCGTATTGCGTGCACATTTGTGCACACCCATAATCTTTGGTGCGCAAATTATCACAAAAATACAGCAGGTTCTATTTTTTTGCATGCACTAAAAATACAGGCGTAAAATCAGGAAGTGTGTACAAACCCATTAAAATCAACGAGTTCTATTCTCTGTCTATTGCATGCTTATATTTAACGCACGCAAATACAGCCTGCAATCCACACAACAGCCAGTCAAATCAACTCCCACCTGCAGAGATGTGCTCCTGAAAGTGCATATCATCCTAAAGGCCTTTTTACATGGGACGAGTGTCGGGCAAACGTCCCCGTGTATCCTCTCTCCCGTGCTGTTACACAGGAGCGAGCATCGCTGGATCACTGACAGTGCATCCAGCAAGGAGGCAGGACGGCTGGAGGAGAGTTCTCTCCTCGCTCTCCCCCGCCGCTCTCCATTCACTATAAGCAGCGGCCGTTAAGTACTGAACAGCTGCTGTTTACACTGAACGATAACATTCAGATTTAAAGCACGCTTAAAACTGGACGATTCTCGTCCAATCAGTTTCTGCATACTTTTACACGGAATGATTATAATCATCATTCAAAACCCTGCGCTCCCACAGGGTTTTGAGCGATAATCATCCCGTGTAAAAGGACCTTAAGACCCAGGAGTATAAATGATCACAAACGTGATACTTCATATAACTAGTAGTAGAGCACCTCCAATGGAACAACATGGCACTGATTTTTGTCTGTTGGATTCTATATGGTTCATACAAGAAGAACCTCAGTAAAACCTCTTTGACCACAGCATGTAAGGGGTCACACAACCAGGATCTGAGATAACTCTGATTTGTGGGATGGGGTTCAACATTTTATAAGTTCATATACTTTATATGAATTGACAAGTCCTATACCTCTGTTTCTTCACCTAAATAGTACATATTGCAGAATAGATTTGGGGAAACCATTTCTATCTTTGCTAACTAAAATCAAGTCAAGTTATTAATTATATGTAAAGTCATAAGTAATATATGCTGCTCATACACTGGGCAAGTGTGGCTGCACAAAGGAATCCACGTTGAGAATTGAATCTATATGTATCTTATGAAGTGAATTCTTAGCTGTTCTTCTCATTGCTTCATTTTGTTTTTATCTCACGTTAAAGTGGTGTGATGCTTAGAGAACAGTATAAGTCATGGTGAACTATATTGTTCTGGCCACAGGCAAAAGCATTATTTCCTCTCCAGTAACAATTGGATATTCACTGCAGTAATTTCCCTGTAATATTACAATTCTAGAAACAAATTCTAGGAATAATCTCTTACACTGCCCATTAGGAAAATCACTTTTGGCAAGGAACATTTGCATTGTTATAACAAAAATAATGCTAATTATTCTCTAACTAGCCTTTCTTCATATTAAATTAACCTCCTAAGAACATAGTAGTTTGCCCTCCAAGGCCAAATGATCCCACGGAGAAAACAGCAGCAGTTCTGTCTTCTTTTTTTCCCCATGATTACAGTACTCAATGAGCAGCATGTAGAGAATAGAGAAGCAGTAGTGCTACTTACTCTATTGAACTCAGTGGTGCCCCCCCAGCAGGGGCGTAAGTATAGGGGTTGTAGACGGTGCGGTTGCACCTGGACCCCAGAGCCTTAGGAGGCCCATAAAGTCTCTTTTCCCCGTATTGCAAACCAATACTATCAGAATATACTAAAATATATGCTGTATGTCAAAATGAATGAAATAAAATAGGGAACCTATTCTTTTATTTTATTTCAGTGTGCTATAAAATTAAAATACTATTTTTTTGCTTTTTGTACACACTGTTTATGATAAAACAAAACAAAAAAAGAGATAATCCTTTTGAAAAAGGAATTAAAAAACAATCCCCTGCATCATGAAAAAAATGACACAAAATTATTTGGGTAGACCAAGAAAAACAAAGTTAGAGCGGTTAAATCCCCACATGCAAAAAATTGCTGAAAACTATCTGCTTATGAAAGGGTTAAAAACAAGGGTAGTTTCATACACGTCGTTTTTTTTTTTTCAAAGTCGCAGTTTTTGATGCGACTTTTTGAGCCAAAGTCAGGAGTGGACTCAAAAGGAATGGGACCTATAAAGAAAGGACGTATACAGTACTTATCCATCCTGTTGGATCCACACTTTGGCTGGGGCTCAAAAAAACATGAAATACTGCCATGCCATTTAAAAAAAATGCTGTGTGAAATCACCCTGATAACCTTCATATTTCTACTCCAATATAGCCATAAGAGCCGTTTGTTTTTTTCAGACAGCTGGTCGATTTTTTTTAGGCATCATTTTGAGTCACATATACTTTGACATTTAATTTCTATGAATTTATATTAGGAAAGAAATGTGCCCTCCACCCCCCCCCCCCCCACACACATGCCATTCACCAATCATAAATAACATTATATAATATCTCCATAGTACTTTTTGCCATTGAACATATACTTTATAAACTATATTCTATTCCATTCTGTTTTTTAACTATTAAATTTATATACGTTTATACCTTTTTTTAATCCCATAAAGTGATTTTCATTATTGATGTTTATATACATTGTAATATAGTAACATATACATGTATGCTGGTATATTACTCTTTTTATGGCTAAATGCAAAGTAATTTCTTAGCACCTTTCTTTGACTTATTAGTATGTACTGTATGTGTGGCCATGAATGACAGCAACAGTCATATTCCCAATCCTGTTGGTTTTACAGATGTGCTTACATGTTCCCAGACCTAATACTGTTTAATGACCTGAGAATATACCCTTAGCTGGTAACTTACTAATGTGGTGCCATACAGAAATAAGCTAAAGCAATGAAAACTGCTTTATTTCACCCTTGCGAATTTCTTTGAGTTTAGTGCAGTATGTCATCATTAGTGTTGTTTGTCTTGATCTGCTGGGCAATAAAATCATCCGGTTTTAGCAAAATCGGGTAAGTCTGAACCGATTCTTGGTTAAAATGGCAGGAAAATCGAATTCCCCATAATGTATCATCGTGCAGCCAATTAGCAGCCAGGGTGCCTTGATGACGTCACCAAATATGTCCTCCATCTTGCATATGGGCAGCAATTCCATTGGACTCCTGCATTACATGACCTAGCCATTTATAACATATACACAGAGTAACCGGTAAGCATTTTACAGTTGAGCATAGGACAAAGAAGGTGCTTAATGTTTATTATATGCCTATATAACATATTGGCTGTTGTTAATAGGGAAAGATATTCCACAGAGGATATATTGCTGCTGGGTGTGAAAGCTTGTATATCAGCAGAGAACTTAAATAGGGTTGTATTGGAGGGAGTAATATTAGAAACAGTCTACATGGATCAGTCTGAGGAGCTGTTTTATCATTCAGTGTCATTGATTTCAACTGGGCAGTCCAAATAACCAGAGGGAGAAGACCGAGATATTGAATGCTCTGATGCTCAACCATTTGTTTCCTTTGAATAAGAAAATGAGGGTGGGTCAGTGCATGCGGTCAGCCCTCCACAGGCAATGTGTGCTCGGGAGATGTGGAAACATTGGTGCCAGCTCCCGATGCTCACTGTGACATAGAGTCCAGAGGAGAAGAAGGATGAAGAGGAAGAGGAGATGGAAAAAGGATAAAGAACTCGATCTAACATGGAAAGGCAAGGAGAGTCTTGACAGCAGCTTGTAGGGGTGTAGGAGGAAGAGGTGGATGTTGTGGGGCACTTCCATGCTAAGACAGGGAGTAGGGTTTGTAGACAAATATAAGGGTTGTACTGTCACCATCAGCTACTACCGTATCCATCACAGAAGCACCAACATCAGGCCCACACCTAGGTCTGCTCACAGGACTTGTGCAGCCTGGACATTTTTTGAAACCGCATATGATGGCAGAAGAGTGGTCATCTGTAAGATCTAGATGCAGCAAGAATGTAAACAACCTCAATACAACATGTATGGATATTCACATGAACTCCCATCACCCACTGCCTTGGAGAGCTTGCAGAAAAAGACATAAGCAAAGAGTCAGCCTCATCCTGCTCCCTCTTCTGCTGCTGTAGTGGTCTCTTGCTCTATCTCCCACCCGGTGCATGCAGCAGCCTTTGAGCATAGAGAGGCAATTTTGTGTAGAGGCAGTAGCACGGCTACTTCACGCTTCTCCTCCACAATTGATAATCGGGCTGCAGGTTTTAGAGGCAAGTGTGGGAAACAGAGAGAAGAAGTTGAGCTGCTACTATCACAACTACCTTCACAGACATTGACATCTTCCCCATATTCCAATATATCCCAGGTCAGCAGCGGGCCCTCCATCTCCCAGCTACTGGAATGTAAAATAAATACAACCCAACAATCCACAAGTACACAGCCTGAATACAAGTATTGCACAGCTGCCAGCTATAAAAATGCTGCCCTTCAGGCTTCTGGATACAGATGCCTTCCACAACATGATGCTTCATATTAACCTACAGTACCAGATGCCCAGCCACCATTTCTTTGCCCTCAAAGTCATCACTGCCCTACACGTCCTTCTGGAAGGCAAATTACTGAACCCAATTTTACTCCCATTGACCTTAATAGGAGTCGGAATCGACCTTCCCAATTCACAATAATTTTTTTGGAACTGGCCCAATACTCACACAAACCAATTATTACACTAATCGTTCATCACTAGACATCATCATATATAAATATATTAAAAGAGTTGTCTTAGTGAGACAACCGCTATAAAGATAGAGAAAACCTGATAGATGAGACATTTTTGGTATAAGTCCATTGACCTAATCATGAGATTTAAATGATCTGTACTAGAGATGAGCGAACGTACTCGGTTCGGGTGTTTTTGGACTCGAGCACCGCTTTTTCCGAGTAACTGACTACTCAGACGAAAAGATTCGGGGGACGCCGGGGGTGCGCGGGGGGTTGCAGAGGGGAGTTGAGGGGGGGAAAAAGAGAGAGCTCCCCCCTGTTCCCCACTGCTACCCCCGCTCCACCACGCCGCCCCCTGGCGCCCCCCGAATCTTTTCGTCCGAGTAGTCAGTTACTAGGAAAAAGCGGTGCTCGAGTCCAAAAACACCCGAACTGAGTACGTTCGCTTATCTCTAATCTGTACCTCTTGCTAAAATGGACATTTCATCTATTTGCAAAGCCATAAATATTAACTCATTATTTGTATTTACAATTCTGCCTAGACAAAAGAAGATTGCACTTGATGACAGCACAATATATGGGTGGCAGAATCTCCTTACATTTGCATATCTTTTGCTCAAAAACGACATGGAATAGACTCAGATGTCGAGCTAGCATGAATAAAGGCTCTCTCTTCAGTAGACGGCTCATCAATGTTTTCCAGGCAGCTTTGTTTCTCTTTTTTTCTCAAGACAATGATGACTGTGAACAAATCAGGATGTCATGACCCCTGAAGTGGAATTTGGAAAAGTAATAAAAGATTATAGTCTATTCAACATTCTTTTTTGACACTAGTCCAAAAACTCAATACCTATAATAGCACATCAGTCATACAGATGGCTCATCCAGCCACATTTACAACAAAGTACTGTAAGCATTAAAAACTACATGTACAAACTTTTACAACTACTAGCATCCAGGTACATAGCATTGAAGTAAGGCTGTCCTAATTTGCTGAGTTATTAACACTGATTCTAATTGGTTTGGTAAACTTTTCATTCATTTAATTAAAAATTGCCTTAATTATAAGGCATACCACTTTCCTAAAAAAGATCCATATATTCAATCTATATAGAGCATTTGACTGCCTATGCTATCTCTATACCTAAATACCTTTTTGTCTGTTTGTCCATCATTGCCTTTTTCCTTTCTTCTAGTCTTGAATTAATATCCTAGATGTGGCACAAGGGTGAGGAAGGGTAACATCACTCCTTAGGGACCACACCACAATATACATTCAAACACTGGCTACAATCCCATAAGGACAGTGTCCTCATATGTATTGCCCCAGCCATAGAGTACCCCTCCATGTACAGTGCCCTAGCTAAAAAGATTGCTTTCTAAGTAATGCCCCAGCCAGAGTGCCCCCCTTTACATCACAGTACCCAAGCAAAAGAGTTTCACCATAAATATGCCCTTCCTTGCCAATGACCAAAATAGGAAATACACTTCTACTCATTGAACTGTTATACAAAAGTGACACGTGAACCAAATATAAAAGACCGCTCAAAGACCGATTCCCCTCCCTCCAATGGGATATAAGATCAGCGGCATAAGACAATTTTGCAAGAAACGTACCTGCCTAACTGTAAGTACAGGGTATCTCTTTTTAAAGAGCTATTTGTAGTCCATAACCTCCCCAATAATTGAGATTGTTTATTATATGTTTGCTTGCATTAATCCCTTTACTTACCTTGGTTGGGCAGTTTCATTTATTTATTGAATTATTGTTTTATGCTGCCTTTGTTTATCTCTTACTGTTTCTTCTGTATTCTACTGCACCCCTGATGTATTGTTTACCATATTGTACTACACCAGTTAAACTGAAGAAGAGGCCGTGGCCTCGAAACGTGTTTTTGCTCATTTGAATCTTTTACCCAATAAACAATTATTTGCTCATAATGGTCGCCTTACTCTTTAGAGAGTTGTGCCTCGTGACAGATGTTTAGTTACTTCTTATGCTGTGCACAACCTGTTCTATAAAGGTTTCAACCAGTTGGGACCACCTCCTTATATGCATGCAAATCTCAATTTAAATTTGCTTCGGATATCAAAACCGACTGAACGGGAAACACCACTATGGGGTTGCTCTACCTCTCTCTCATGCATCTATACTCTATCATTTTGTGCAATTTTGGCTGTTGTATGTCAGTTTATTATGAAAAAAATCAGATTTTCTTTTGTTCCATTCTTTTTAAGTCCCCCTTTATTAGTAAACAATCTATATGATGATACTGTATATGAAATGATGAATTCTTGCTGTAAGTTCTCAGAATATTATATAATTGTGCTTATTATTAATATAATACTCTTATGATTTACAGTTGAGGATAGAGTAAACCTTAGAGTGTTGGGTATT
Organism: Eleutherodactylus coqui; assembly: GCF_035609145.1. Classification (NCBI taxonomy): domain Eukaryota; kingdom Metazoa; phylum Chordata; class Amphibia; order Anura; family Eleutherodactylidae; genus Eleutherodactylus; species Eleutherodactylus coqui. The sequence goes on along the minus strand of NC_089843.1, from coordinate 143,804,544 downwards.
TATGTCAATTCCTTGTTGAATGACATGAACCCCCCCTTTCCTTCTCTTCCTTCTATAGCAGCTTAGGTGTGAATTATGAAGTTCTGCAACAGCTTTACCATTGCGCCTTAAAACGCTCAGCCAATTTCCAAGCTCCTCTTCATAAAGATCTTTCATAGCAGATGGGGTATATAATAACATACACTACTCCAGATGTGGAGACGTAGACGCCAAGTTGCTATTAAAAGAGAAAGAGTTGACTGACATGACAGTTCACCAAACTGCATAGACAGGGAGGAAGAAGAGGAGGGATTAACACTATCCAGGGTCAGGTTAGACAGAGGCACTATATTACACATATTAACATCACAATGCTGATTATGCAGATATCAGAAGCGTTTCCATCCTTCATATTGTGTGCATTGTGTGGGAACACATTTCTATAATGGTTTTCTAGATTTCACAGTAATGTTTGCACAGTGCTGGGATCTGGATATGGTTTTTTTTACATACACACTGGAAATTAAAAAATAGCAATTTTCATCTACCTGAATCCTGGCTAATGTACATTCTTTGTCTTTTCTTGATCTGGAAACCTAAGATGTTTTTAGTCCTAATGATCACTGTTTACAAAATCGTTCAAATGAGTGAAAATCAACGATAATCGTTCCGATTGAACAAGAGCCAACGACTGAATGACAAACAATAATTGTTCACATTTCGTTTGTCATTCATTTTATGCAGCATAAAAACCATTGTTGGCTCGTTGACTTATTGTTCAGTTTAAACAGCGCTCATTCAGTTATTCTCATTCACTTATACACTAAATGTGAAAGACTGAGCAATACATTGATGATTCTTGTTTGAATGAGCCAGCGAAGTATCTGCCTGTCTAAACAGGCTGCCCGAGTGTGAATGAGCTAATGATGATGTTATTTGTTTTTTCGCATGTGCAAACAATAATCTGCTCGTCTGAAAGTACCCTTAGGCTTTATTCCCACAAGCGCATATACGGCACGTCTTCACGCCCGGACGCACATACGGTGCCCATGTGAAGCATTGATTTCCAATGTAGCTGTTCACACGGACTAATATAAGCACGTAAATACGCCGCCAGCGCGAAAAAAAGAACATATACGCAGCCGTCGCATATATGCTCAGCCACAACATAGTTCTGGAGCTATGTTTTGGCCAATATACGCTGGTGGGTCCTATAGACTCCTATGGGAGCAGGGTAAGAGAAGGGAGGGGGGAGGCATTTTTGCATCGTGCAACGCTCCGAAAAGCTTACAAGTGCCTTTACATAGGCATTGGAAGGCAGCCCGAGGATTTTGGCAGTATTTTTCGCTAGAAAAGATGCTTGGGGTCGTGTGAATGGATGAGAAACTGCTGGCCGTAATCGCGGAAAAAGACTATTCAGGCGCTTATATGGAGTAGGCAGGAAAACATAAAAACACCGTTGCCATATATGCGCTCGTGGGAAAGAGCCCTTACACCATGAATCTGAGTTTACATAGATTCTTGGTGGTTGTTACATTGTCTATCACTGATTAACTCTGTTGCATAGAAAATAGGACACACAAGTTATATATGTGAAAGGTCCTTGATTGAGTCTACAATGTGAATTGTTTTTTTATTAATTTACTCCACTAATTAAAGTTCAAGATTAGTGTCAGGTGATTTGTTGACAGAGCTTGTGCTTCTGTGCTCCAACAGTCTGTCATTATATGGATACTGAGACTCATGTATAAAATCTAGTGCAGACGAAAATGGTCATAGCAATCAGATTCCAACCTTAATATTAATACAGATTAGAAAACGACATCCATGATTGGATTGGGTAGTGGTCAAATCTCCTGTTCTTTGTATATTATATCTTCTTCTGGATTCAAGTCTTTACTTAACTGAATGTAGATACATTTCAAAAATCAAACAAAACACTATAGCCAGGAGAACTGCTGACACTGATGTAGATGATTTGGCTTCACACAGTACCCTCGTGACATGGCTCTAGGAAAGGGGCGGAAGCATTTTCATGGGAATAAGAAAAGAGACATTCTGCAGACAATGGTTCTTCAATCTCAGCTACCCAGAAGTCTTCACAACAGAAGGTGGGACACGGGGTCAACCTCTCCTTTTGTCATTGATGACGCTGGACACTCAAGGCTTAATCCAAAGCTTGTTCCATAAATTCTAAGCTGCAGAACCAAGCCAGTATTTTATAAATGAATGCAATAAAAAGATCCATATGTATCAAGCTTTACTCACCTATCTTCTTCATCAAAAGGAAGGCATAACATGACCCTTTGGCAAATGTACACGTTTGCCTCAAAGGTTAAAAAAATGCTTTCTAACTCCAAAAAGTATGTATAATTTCACTGAATCAACTTACTATCTTTTTACTCCTATAGCATTTTTAGTCGAGATGTCTGGACTTAAATGATGGAAATAAAAAAACTTTTAAAAGTATGAATGGGAGTTATGAAGGTGTAAATATAGATACTTAAAGTTACCCATGTTGGGTGTGGCATTTGATGATGCCACACCAACATCCAAAAACATCCAACAATTTCTTCCAGGCAATTAACATATCTCAACTAGATTGAGGTCACAAGTAGAGTTTGGGACCCTATCCAAAACCAGGCAATATGTGATACTCTAACTGCCCCCTCCATGTCAACAGCTCCCCAAAAGCTGCGTAGTTAAGGATAAATCAAGCAGAAAAAAGAGGGATAGGCATTTCTGTATCACATCTAGTCCGTGATCATAAAATGTAGTAAAATAATAAAAAAAACTTGTTATTTGTATAGCATCAACTTATTCCACAGCACTTTCAGATAATTTTTATTTATTACCCCCCATCAAGCTGGGTACTCATTTTACCAACCTTGAGCCAGCTACCAAACCATGTGGGGAACCTTCAGGTTGAGAGCGAGGGCTTAGGACTGCATTCTGCTGCCTTAACACCCTGCACCACACGAGGCTCAAAGTACTCATAAGAGATGCTGTACTTACACGTTTTGGGCCAGTCTTTACCTCCCCCCTGCACTTGTAAGTACCTCTTGCAGTTGATACATTTTATGTCCATGGATTACATGACACTGAAGCATTCATTCCTATTCTTTCTGTCTTATTTATCATGAACCTAAATGCTTTTATTGTTTTGATATTACTACCGGCTGTTTTCTCACTTGTACTGTCACTAGCGTTCCACAATTTATGTCCCCTAATCCATTGCACAGTTCTTGATATGAATGGATCATGAGCAAATGCATTATATTGACCTGCCTGTTCAATATTGTTTTTATTGTATTTACAAATGGAACAAAAACTATACAATGCTGGGTACGATTTAGACTTTACACTCATGGGAATAGACATTTTGCCAGAATGTAATTTGGGTTCATACTTAGATATCAGTATCCTTAAGTCAAAAACAGGCAAAATGTTAAACAAAATAGGGTTGGTAAATGGGATAGATTGCAGGGATTTAGGAGCATTTGAGTGGTCACCTTCATCAAGAAACACACTCTAAAATGTAAAAAGATGGACATATTACTGTATGACTACTCCTTCCAGTTAGACAAGAGTTGCATAGTCTTGTTTCATTTGCTTTCAGTTTTTCGGTTCTTGGCCCAGTGAGTGTAATCAAGGAGACACCTGGGAATTTTTTTTTCATATCTTCAAGCCACAATATGCCATTCTTTCTTTTATGATAAATTCCTTCATAGTTTTTATGTGTCTTTTTCATGTTTTTCTACAATCATAACAGTTGGTGGAAGAGTGATTATTGAACGGTTTCTCCTTCTGACCTGCCCTGAGTATGACCTTAGCACCAGGCTTACAATGCATACAGCATTCTCTCGTTCTACACCAACAGTGCTTAACTAAAAAGATGAGGATTTAGGTTATTTTGTTGGATTGAAGTGTGAGTAAAAATAACAGGGGAGCAACCGTTGTACTCGGCCTACTATACTGTACGAAGTACAAAGAATTACCAAAAAGAAAAATGTACAAAAACTCCAAGTTCATACAAATATAATTTTTTTATTAAATACCCCAAAGTTAAAAACTTTAAAAAGAGATAAAGTTCCACAGAAAACACTTCCACCAAACAAGGGTCCATAATGTTATAATAACCCTCATGTAACTGCAATAGTATATCACAAAATATAACTTCTCACTTATTACAAAACCACAATACAAATAATGGGCAAGTGCAAATAAAATTTGAAAAGAGAAAACAATACTTAACCCATAATGTGTATAAGGGACCGGTGGTGGCTAAATCCCAAAGGTACATTTCAGAGTTGCCACCTTCATCTGGGGACATATAATTGAGCATACAATATAGTGTTGGAGAACAGAAAAAAATTAGGTTTACGTTTCATAAAAAGAAAACATTATACAGGATGGGCCATGGAAAAGTAGCCTGGCACCACGCCCTTATGAAAGCTGTCTGCAAGTAAATCTGTCTTTGTTGGCCATACCAACCAATCACTGCACAGCTTTCAGAAAGCTGTGCTGTAATTGGTTTCATGGACAACAAAGACAGATTTACTTTTAGAAAGCTTTTATAAGAAAAATTGTGGTGCCAGGCTACTTTTCTGTGGCCCACCCCATATAACAGGAATTACACAGTGAAAAAATAAACCTCCTTTTTTGGAAATAATTGAAATCTATTAAGTTACTCTCCCATAGTCAAAATGTCAATAAAGCAAGAAAATATTTGTAATACTATATTAATTACAATAAATAGAGGAAGCATAGTCAAATAATTTAATAAGAGAGCTCATTTAGTAAATGCATGGCTAAGTTTATAAATAACTGAGAAAATATCACAGGACCACGAGTACGATTAACACAATTGCTCCATAAATCAAAAAATGTCATACAGTAATTCACAACGTATCGTAATTGCTATAAATCTAATCAAGTGAAACAGTTCAAATATAATTCATAGGAAATTTTAGAGACTGCTGTGTAATAAGTCTTGTAGGGTTAAAAACAAGAAAAGGAGAAGAAAAATGAAAATATTAATAATAAATCTGATTGTACCACCAAATAAAATAAATCTTGGTATTTGTATAGCGCCAACTTATTCTGCAGCGCTTTCAGGTAATTATTACTTATTACCCCCCACCAAGCTGGGTTCTCATTTTACCGACCTCGGAAGGTTGGAAGGCTGAGTCAACCTTGAGCCTTGTTCCCCTACCACTTACAGTATACTCAATTATACTCAGATAATCCATGTTATATATTTGGAGACCCATATGTGTATGGTCTCCTCACATTTTTTGGAAATGTGATGTCTCACTACTCCTGAAATAGTTACATTTCCCATAAAATCACAGTTGAAATCACAGTTCTTGATCATTTTTCTTATAACTCTATTTTGCCATTCTTCTGTTATTGCTCCTGAATATTTATGAACTGGGTGTTACCATTTTGTCAAAGGGGCATGTCCCTACATAGTCTGATATCATCAGCACTCATTGTGCAGGGTTACTGTGTGTAGGGACACACACCCAACTGGTAACACCCAATGGTCAACTTATTCATACACTTCTTGAATAACGATTGACATGAAGGAGTGTACTTGGTCTGAACAATGTTTAGATAGGTGGTACATGTAAAAGTAGCATCCAGATGAATGCCAGGACTCAAGGTTTTCCAGCAGAATCTTACCCAGAGCATCATGCATCATGCATTTAGTGCCATCTCATCTGTAGCTAACCAATCATATACATTGTGCCATCAGCAACACAAAGTGCCTAATGAATCACTTCAGAGAAGTTGAAAGTGTGTTAGCCATGGCAGAGGCTAAACTAAAAAGGCTATTAAATGCTGAAGGTCAGATGGTAATTACTTCTCTTTCCTATGCAATAATTTGGACTTGATGCATTACACAGATTTTTCTTCTTTCTGTTAGATTATTATAAAATAATAAAGGTTAATAGTAGCTTAATTGAATTTCTCACTTCTTCAGCCCAGTTTTGTACTTTAAGTAGGGGGTGCTACCAATTTAAGTCCCAGCTCTAAGCCTAATGCAAAAAGCACTTTTAGGCCTTAGTCAGACGGGCGTTTTTAGCCGCAATTTGCGCATGCGCATGCGTCCGGCGATTTTATAAAACCATTGCTTTGCAATGGTATCGGACACATGAGCGCTTTTTATGCGCTCGTCCGATAAATTATAGAACAGAAATCGCAGATCGCACCTATATGCGATCTGCGATTCCTGTTCTCTTCTCTATATGCGCTCAATGGGGCCGGCGGCAGCAGCGCCGACCCCATTGAGAACATATAGAAGACAAATCATTCTTCTCTGCCACAGCTGTAACAGCTGTGACAGAGAAGAACGATGTTTGCCCATTGAATTCAATGGAGCCGGCAATACAGCCGCTCCATTGAAAGCAATGGGCTGCCAGAGTGCGCGGAGTGAATTGTCGGGAATGGCTTAAATATATAAGCCCTTCCCTGCAATTCATCCTAAAATGTGTTAAAATAAAAAAAAATTGGATACTCACCTTTCCGCTGCAGCCGGAGTCCAGCCGCGGCCGCTGTCAGTTCTCCTGAACTGCTTCACGGCACTATTCAGCCGGCGGGGCTTTGAAATCCCCGCCTGCTGAATGATCTGCCGCTGATTGGTCACAGCCCTGACCAATCAGAGGCAGGTTTCACTCACACACCCATTCATGAATTCATGAATGGGTGAGTGACTGCTGCCTCTCAGCGCTGAGCCAATCAGGGGCAGGTCTGACTCACATCCATTCATGAATTCATGAATGGGTGTGAGTGAGACATGCCTCTGATTGGCTCAGCGCTGAGCCAATCAGGGGGCAGGTCTGACTCACACCCCCTTCACACCCACTGCAGGACGGCCGCGCGGAGCTCCGGCTGCCGGGAGAAGGTGAGTATATATATATTTTTTATTTTTACACATTTTAGGATGAATTGCAGGGAAGGGCTTATATATTTAAGCCCTTCCCGACAATTCATCCCGGGCTCGCCCGCAGCGCATTGCTTTAAATGGAGCCGGCTCTATTGCCGTCTCCATTGAATGCAATGCGCTGGACAGCTCCGGCCCGTTTCTAATGAAACGCGGCTAGGAGCAGATTTTCGGGCGATTTGCGTGCATCGGTCACGCGATTTGCGGATGCGCATCCGTCATGCGATCCGCAAATCGCGTGAAAAAATGCATTTTTTCCTGCGATTTGCGGATCGTATGACGGATGCGCATCCGCAAATCACGTGACCGGAGCCGAAAAATCGCCCGAAAAATCTGCTCCTAGCCGCGTTTCATTAGAAACGGGCTGGAGCAGTGCAGCGCTGTCCAGCGCATTGAATTCAATGGAGCCGGCAATACAGCCAGCACCATTGAAAGCAATGGGCTGCGGGCGATCTCACGATGAATTTTCGGGAAGGGCTTAAAAATATAAGCCCTTCCCTGAAATTCATCCAGAAATGTGTAAGAAGTAAAAAAAATATATATACTCACCTTGTCCCGGCAGACGGAGTTCAGCCACGGCCGGCCGGCAGTTCTCCTGAACTGCTGTGAGTAGTATTCAGCAGCTGGGGATTTAAAATCCCCGCCTGCTGAATGAGCTGCCTCTGATTGGTCACAGCCTCACCAATCAGAGGCAGCTCTCACTCACCCATTCATGAATTTATGAATGGGTGAGTGAGTGCTGCCTCTGATTGGCTGAGTGCTGTAACCAATCACAGACAGCGCTCAGCTGTCATTCAATGAATACCTGAGCGCTGCCTGCAATTGGATGAGCGCTTAGCCAATTAGACACAGCCCTTTCACCAGGCTCGTATTTTAAATCCCCACCTGTTGAAAGAACTTTATTACAGTGTCAGAGACCAAGCGGCCAGTCACACCTGAGCCCCGACAGCGGCGGAGAGGTGAGTATATATATTTTTTTTATTTTTTACTACAGCCAGGAATGATTTTCAGGGAAGGGTTTATATTTAAAGCCCTTTCCTGAAAATCATTACTGGGGGTGCCGGCATCCTATTGCTTTGAATGGGGCCACCAGCAGCAGTGGCGGCCTTATTGACGGTAATAAGTACGCAGCTTCATTCACCCATGTTTTGGCACGTGCATGGACGTGTGGATTTGTATGCACACACGCACGTGCAAAACAACACTCATGTGAACGAAGCCTTAGGCTGTGAAACTCGGCCCAATATCGCTCTTGCCAACATGCAATTTAGCTGTGGATGACAGGCGTTTTTGTATCAAAAGCACCCTGCATCAATTCAGGGAAGTAGAACCTAATAGCTGCGGGGCAATGCCGCAGATTTCCGCCGTGTAAAACGCGGCTGAAATCCGGCCATGGGTATTAGCCCTTATTGTTCCTCTACTAATTGTCAAAGCTGCCTCTGCTTCTCTGTTACTCACTGTTTCTCTGATTTTTCTTGTTTCTCCCTGTTCCTCTGCTTTCTCTCTTTCTTCTCTTGTCTCTCTCTTTCTCTTGCTCCTACTTGTTCTTCTCTCTCTGTCACTGCTGCTCTCTCTCTTGTCTGGCACTTCCCTTCTCCTCTCGCCACTACTCTGCCTCCTGCGACCTTTGTCCAGCTATTTATCGCCTCTGTCACCTGACCAGTCTGTCTGCAGCCAATCACAACCTATTTGGTTGCTAGGCTACCTGCATTATCTGAGTCTCTGGGCATTTTTTCTAACTTGTGCAGCTGAATAAAATGACTAACTGGTTGCTAGGTTACCTGCATCAGCTGTGCAAAATAACTCAGATTATACCCCCAAGGGCCAGTTATTATATTACCGGTCCCCACAGCTAAACAGCAAAACTTTTTTCATGCCACTACAAATGTGACTGGATATCACTATACAGTGACTCAATGAGACCACCATACAGGATGAGCCCCATAACTTCAGAGTTCATCCAGGAAGATCCCCTCCAGCTTTCTTTCAGCCCATGATAAATACAGCCCTGAATCTGTGTGTAGCCTTGCCTCCGCCATGCTCAGATAAGAGTGGAAGATTCAGTCATAAGCAACTGCTGGGGCGCATTTACTCTGTGGTGTTTCTCCCTCACTTGCCTGGCTCACAATGACTTTTGTGTATTTACATTACTTTTTCCATTCTCAGGCCATAGATGATTTGTCTCTGACTGCTGCAAAGGTTCCTTGTTTGCACTGTACATGTCATGTATTGGGGCATATCTCATTTTGGCAAACGTTCCGTGTTGGCGCATGCGCAGTACAAGCTTAAATAAATACATATTAAGGCCTTAGTCACACGGGCGTTTTTTCGGGCGATTTGTGCATCGCATGACGGATGCGCATGCGCAAATCGCGTGACCGGAGCCGAAAAATCGCCGGAAAAATCGCCCAAAAATCTGCTCCTAGCCGCGTTTCATTAGAAACGGGCCGGAGCTGTCCAGCGCATTACATTCAATGGAGACGGCAATAGAGCCGGCTCCATTTAAAGCAATGCGCTGCGGGCGAGCTCGGGATGAATTGTCGGGAAGGGCTTAAATATATAAGCCCTTCCCTGCAATTCATCCTAAAATGTGTAAAAATAAAAAATATATATGTACTCACCTTCTCCCGGCAGCCGGAGCTCCGCGCGGCCGTCCTGCAGTGGGTGTGAAGGGGGTGTGAGTCAGACCTGCCCCCTGATTGGCTCAGCGCTGAGCCAATCAGAGGCATGTCTCACTCACACCCATTCATGAATTCATGAATGGATGTGAGTCAGACCTGCCCCTGATTGGCTCAGCGCTGAGAGGCAGCAGTCACTCACCCATTCATGAATTCATGAATTGATTGCGGCTAGCAGGAACTGCAGTTAGTAGGACAAGAAGCATGTTATCCGACGGAGTAAAGAGGGGTATAAAGTGATAAATTAGAAGTTTCCACAAATCCTACCCTAATCCACACATAAACTAACAAATGCACTTTAGATTACTAATGAGAAAGGGGTATTGGTGATGATGGTTGCATAATGTTACTTTGTTTTTATTGACTTAAGTCCTAATAAATGTAGAAAATTGCAATTTCAATAGCATAGTTACTAAAAAAAAGTGTGTGTTTCTCATTGCAAACCTGTCTAATAATGGAAACGTTTATCAGAATCACTGTCCTCATCCTTATCGTCTTCATATTTGGATCCACCATTTGATGTTGAAGTGATTCATTTTGCAAACAAAAGCCATATAATTGGAGCAGAGGTTGGGCATGTGCTATTTGCAAAGTGAAGTGATAGTCCTTTGATCTTTAAAAGAAGCAGCCCAGTCAGCAGAGCAAAGGGGATGCTGTCACACATTCAATAGCCCCCAATTACTTAGCTGTAGATAAAGAGCTAATTGAGCTGAGATTCATTAGCATAACTTTCTTTTCAAGTATTGTGATCTATAAATGCATAGTCTTTAATAACTTTCATGGTTTTACTGATCCATCTTTGTTAAAGAGGATTATTGTACAGTGTCTATAGAAGTCTGCAGGTGTCAGATGGAATATGTGGATTTACAATGCAGGGACAGCTTTTACAGAACTGGTGAAAAGAAGAATAACATAACCTCAGATTCCAGGCAGGCCTCAGCTGCAAAATAAGCCATGGAAAAAAGAATGAATAGACTCGCAGTCATCATCACTGAATACATTGGAATGGCGTTTTCTTATATCATTAATTTAACCAATTTTACTTTTAAAATATATGTAACAAATTAATGCATACATGCAATACTGCACTCCAACTTAGTTTCTTGCTCAAAGTTCTAGCTCCTTCAAACTCAAGCTCAACCTGATTTGGTTGCATAATATGGAGCTTGAGTTACACAAAATGCGGAAGCTTATCAGTTAGTTTTTGTTTGTTTTTTCTTCACACAATTTTGGTAACTAAAGAGTTAACAAGCTTCTTTTGATAAATCTATTATCTATTAGTAGTAGGAGTAGCATTAAGGCCCATTTACATGCAACGATTGGCATTTGAACAAGTGAACGACTTAACGACTAGAGATAAGCGAACGTACTCGTTTCGAGTACTTACGCACCCGAGTACCGCCATTTTTGAGTACTTCAGTACTCGGGCGAAAATATTCGGGGGGCGCCGGGGGGCGGGGAGAGGCGTGGTGGTGCGGGGGGTAGCAGCGGGGAACAGGGGGGGAGCCCTCTCTCTCTCTCGCTACCCCCCGTTCCGCCACGGCGCCCCCCGAATTTTTTCGCCCGAGTACGGAAGTACTCGGAAATCGCGGTATTCGGGCGAAAAAGGGGCGTGGCCGAGCACGTTCGCTCATCTCTATTAACGACTCTTTTGCTTTCAAATGCTGAGTGTTTACACGTAAAGATAATTGTTTGAAATCCTCTCCACTTCCCTCATTAGCTATGTAAACACTGTATATGTTGTTTGCTCAGGTGGGCGTGTTCATGCGAAGAATCACTAGGTCCAGGGATGGTGGTGGTAATTAGTGCAGATAAGAAAAAGCCATTGTCTACTGCTGCATGAGTCATCGTGTTTAGCTGGGCAAACAATCACCCTTCCCTCAAGTTGTTTGGAAGACTCAACCACTGCCATTTAAACCTAATGACAAGCGAACTAATGACTATTTTTATGTAGGCTGAAACTCAGCGATCAACGACCATTGAACGAATAGTGAACGATGCCTTTGCAACTACACGTAACAATTATTGCTCACTTTCACTCATTTGAATTAATTTTTAGTGATAATCATTGCATGTAAATGTGCCTTTAGGCTTCTTTTACACGGGCTACAAAATCTCGCTACAAAATCATCGCTACAAAACACATGTATGTGAAGCTCATGGTTTCCAATGGTTCTTTCAGGCTACAAAACATTGTTCATGTGATAGAACCCCTTGGAAACCATTAGCTTCACATACATAATTTTGTAGTGAGATTTTGTAGCCCATGTGAAACAGGCCTTAGTAGTATATCTACATATTTATCTCCAGCAGTGAACAGGTGGTGGGTATGAATGGCTTAGTAACACCCTACAGGGCTTAAGGCCCATTTAGACACAATGATTATCGAATATTCGTTGTATCATTTACAGCGCAAGATGAGCAATCTCCTTGCTCTGCGAGTGGAGATTGCAGAAAACAAGCCTGGTGTCCCCGCTTGTCTTCTGCATCCAGCTGTTCCCTGCTCCGAGCGCTGTTATACAGCAGGGCGCTCCGAATGGAGGATTCAGGAGATAAGCAGGGTATCCCCGCTTGTCTCCTACATCCAGCCGTTTTCTGCACGGAGTGCGCGGCTGTTATACAGCCAAGCGCTCCGTGCGGGGTATGGAGAACAGAGCTGGACCACTCTGTTCTTCATACCCAGCCTGTTATCAGGGAGCATAATACAGCTGAAACAATAGTATCAGCTGTATCCCGCTGTGAATCCCTGATAAGACACACTGAAAGACAACGATGAGAGACAGGATAATGAAAACCGCACGATGCCAGTACAGTTAGACACAACGATTATCGCTCAAAAGACGGCTTTTAAACGAATTTTGAGCAATAATCGTTGTGTCTAAATGGGCCTTGTCTGTGTGCCCTATTACAGCATTGGGACATCACAAAATGGGGGTCCTTTGCTTGGGTCTTCCCTCTGTTAGCTAGAGGATTATAGAAGGGGGTTCTCTGCTCAAGACCTCCCTCTACTAGCCTTTGTGATGCAGAAAGGCATCCTCAGATCAGGACATTACTCTACTAGTTAATCTGCTTGCTCTAATATCCAGATATCAACATGATTTTCTACACTACATACAGTGCAAAAATTAGCTGAAAAATTAGTTACTTTTTATGAAGATATGATATTTCAAATATGTTAGATTATTCATTTACTCACTATACCGCTAATATTTAAGTCCTGGATATACATATGAAATAGCAAAATCGCATATGAGTTCAAGCCCCAGAGTTACAACTTCAGTGTTGAATCGACAGTTTCATGTTACACATTCTTCCGCAATCATTTTAATTAATTCTTATTATTCTTTTATTTCAGATTCAAATAATAATTTCCTCATGGTTATTTTTCCTTTTCTACTCTGGAAAATGATGTTTTATAGCCTCTGTACATTATTTCCAAAATAGTATGTTCATAGGATAGAAGCCAATGGGTGGAATGTTATACAAATACAAATCTGACATAAATTATAACAAAAAAATTATAAAATACTAAGCTTTACAGTTGTATGTATTACATAATAAATCTCTTTCATATTAAATCACTAGGCAAAGGGCTATTCAAATCAATCGTACTTTGAGTAAGATTTCAAGTAGTAGAAACTTCTTAGGCAAATCTGGTAAAGCTCTGTTAAGAACCTGTTTATTTAGTCCGGCAGATTTTGTCCGACGCATTCAAAGGGTTAAATCTACAGTGGAAATCCACAGCTTTTCTGTACAAGAATGAATATGCTGCAGATTTGTCTGTTCATTGCAGAGTAGTCAATGTATATAACTTTTTATCATGTTTGTAGGAGAAGACTCACTGCCCCTGCATGGCGGTATAAGGCTACATTCACATGAGTGAGAGTGATATCGGGCCGAGAAACCTGGCAACTTGGTCCGATATCACACTTGCCAACGTGCGATTTTCATGGCAATGCGAATCATTTTTTATTAAAAATTACATCGCTTATGTGAAGTTGTGATCCTCAAGTGAGTGTAATGGGGCCCCTCAGCCATAATGCTCCATTTATAGTACCAGTCTACTCATATGGTGATGAAAGACCTAATGGGTCCCCTAATGCTCCAGGGCCTCGGTGCAAAGGCAGTCTTTTCCCCTACTATAGTTTAACCAATTATTCTAACCATTCTTCGATACAGTTGTTTCCATAAATGTAAAAATTCATCCAATATGCTTTTTTAAAGATTTTTTTTTATAGTATATTATATCAGTCTCTGAGACCAGCAACATTTTTTAAATTCTATATGGGGCCTATTCAAGGGCCGGTTTGTAACTTTTGCTTCCATTACCTATCATTGTTCCTCAATGTGTCATATATTTAGATAGAAAACTCTTCTACTTCTTGTAGGATCTTCATAATGTTCTGCAGGTTATGCACCAGCCCGTATGTCATGACATAAAGAATTGTGTAATCCCAAACCTACTATATCATTGAAGGATGGTGTCAGACTCACATTTACTTTATTAATTACAATTCATTGTTTTCCGGTTCATCCATCTCCACTATATGTCTATTCTGTGTTTGCTTTGCTTTATGGGACTATCAATAATTTTCCGATGGCCGCTCTTGACAGACTCTCAGGAGAACGTTTGCTTAGCTTGTTTATATTGTGTAATATGAGAATTCACCTTTTTCTAATGTATCAACTCATTTGACCCTAGACTCATAAGTTCAGAGGTATATCATACAAAATGTAATGCATTGCTAATTACTTTTCTACCAGTCGATTTCTGTCTAGACAAAAGTACATAAATAGAGGAGAGATTTGTCAGGATATAATAATAATAATAAACTTTATTTGTATAGCACCAACATATTCCGCAGCGCTTACATAGACAGGGGGAATACAGAAAGACAAAATACAAACATTACAGAACCACGGTTACATATAGTAATCAGTTGATGGAAACAATAGGGGTGAGGGTCCTGCTCCAACGAGCTTACATACTCCAAGTAATGGGGTGATACAGAGGGTAAAGGGGCTGGAGATGTGCACAGTATGGCGAGGTGGAGAGTGAGCGATGCTATACACATAGACAATGGTCAGACATTTAGCCGTGTGACGGCAGAAACGGTGTGACTGCAGGAGCGGTTTATGATGGCTAGCAGGGATTGCAGTCAGTAGGTCAGGGAGCATGTTATCAGGCGGAGTACAGAGAGGTTTGTTTAGGGAATGCGGTATGCCTCCCTGAAGAGGTGCGTTTTTAGAGCACGCCTGAAGTTCTGCGAGTCCTGGATTGCTCGGGTAGCCTTTGGTAGTGCGTTCCAGAGGACCGGTGCTGCTCTGGAGAAGTCTTGGAGGCGGGAATGAGAAGTTCGAATTAAAGGGGCGCTCAGTCTGGTTTCATTAGCAGAGCGGAGAGCCCGGGCTGGTTGATGGATTGAGATGAGGGAGGCGATATAGGGTGGCGCTGCACTGTGGAGGGCTTTGTGGATGAAGGTAGCGAGTTTGAATTGAATTCTGTATTTAACGGGCAGCCAGTGCAGTGACTGGCACAGGGCAGAGGCGTCCGAGTAGCGGCTGGACAGGAATATGAGCCTGGCTGCTGCATTCAGGATGGATTGGAGAGGGTAGAGTCTGGTACAGGGGAGGCCGATCAGCAACGAGTTGCAATAATCGAGCCGGGAGTGGATGAGGGCGACAATAATAGGATATTTAAGTGTCTAGTGGAAGATTCCTAAGAAAACAAGCTATTGCTTAAATCTAAGAAAACCTCTCATGATTGGGCAATTGTTAGATGATATATACCCTTGTTTATTAAAATAGTATTGGTTTAATTAAATAAAGTTAGCTGTAAAAGGATCTGCATTTAGTAAGTGTAGCTCGTAAGAAAATCATGACAGTGAGTTTATAGAGCAAATGTCAGTCCAGGCAAAGGGGCCGGTTAACCCAATAACGTGTTACATAAATTTTACTAAGTCACCTGCTGCTAAGTTAGCTGCTGAGCGCCAGATGAGTCTTGTGTTTAGTAATAATAGTTGTCTGATAGTACACTGTAGACTCATTACTTTTTACGTTTATTTTCTTATTTTTAGCTAATCCCCCATCCATTACACCTTTATTACTGTTTGATGCAGGAATGATGCTGAAACAGTGCTCCCTCCACCTGCCAAAATTGGCTGGTGGAGGAAGGATGAACAGTTACATGTGCTACAACTGTAGTCAAAATAAGTTCCACCTTTAACACTGAGATCAAACTTTTTAAACCACTGGTCATATTCTTTAGTCCATGCAGACAATAGTCATGATAACGCCCATGGTGTCAAATAGAGATGAGGGAACTTTTGAAAAGTTTGGTTCTGCCAGTTTGTCGAATTTTGGAAAAAAGTTTGTTTCAGTTCAAATTAGTTTGAACTGAAACTTCACCAATACTCCTAAACTGGTGTAGGTGGCGCTAAGTAATTAGTATTGTTGCCTTGCAACGCTAGGATCCTAGGTTCAAATTTGACAACATCTGCATGGCGTTTGTATGTTCTCCTTGCGTTTTACAATAATCACCTTCATAACAGTGCATACATTTATTGAGGAGAAGGCGCAGGAGGGGAGGAAGGAAGAGGAAGAAGTATGGTGGCTCAACGGTTAGCACTGTTGTCTTGCAACGTCTGGGTAATAAGTTCAAAACTGTTCAAGGGCCAGATCTCTGTGGAGCTTGTATATTGTTCCTGTTTTTCTGTGGGTTCCATTCCTCACTTCTAAAACATGCTAACAAGTGAATATAGACTACGAGCCCCAGTGTGGACCGAAAATATCAAGTGATGTAATATGCATGTGCTACATAAATAAAAGTGACTATTTTGAAACACAGGGAGAACATAAAAACTCTATGCAAATGTTGTCAGATTTGCACCTAAGACCCTAGCATTGCAAGGCAATAGTGTTAACCACTGAGCCACAGGACCACCAGCAGGTTTGGCCAGGGCAAACCAAACTTTAGTAAAGTTTGACTTGTTCAGTTCGCTCAACACTAGTGTCAAGCTCACATAAGTCTTCAGAGCATTAGACGCATAGCAAAGCACAATGCCCACTAGGTCATGCTCCAACGCTCTTCACCCCTTCCACTGTTAGAATCCAGTTAGGTGTAAACACTCAAACGGTTGTTGTTGCATGTAACCGTCTCTTCCTCTACAGATTCTCTGCCATTGTAGATCAGTGTTGAAGATAGAAACTGTGTGAAAGGAGTACTCTTTTACTGACTGTTCTTGCTGGGACAGTGTAGGGAGTAATGCTGCATCCTTGTCCTTACAAGTAAGGACATGATCTGAGAAATCTGCCCAGCTCACCTCATGTACGATGCACCCATTCTCACTGTGTCTACAATGGGACCAACTATCTACTATTATGGGATTATAATAATTTGGTTTAGGAAAGATTTCAACTTTTCTTCAAGGAAGTGAGAGCATTACTTGTTACATCGTTTTTGTTGTTTCTTCCGACCGTTATGTCTATTATTAATAAAAACGGAAAATAGCATTCTTATAATAATAGGTTCACTGCTGACCATACAGCAGATACCAGCTCTTTTATGATAGTGTGTTGTAAATAATAGCTTTTATTCTGGTTGCATTTTTGAGGTGTGGCTAGAACAATACTGTATCTCCTGCAGTCCTGCAACCTTAAGAGAACTCTCTTATGTTGGAAAATACTCTGATGCAAACACTGTATTTGAAAATTGCTGTTCAGCACCAAAACTCAACATTTCTATCTAGACATCATAGAATCATAAACTTATTAGGTACCTACAGGATGGATGTCAAGCCTATGTTTGAAGACTTCCATTGAATTCACCACCACCCATGGCAACTGGTTCCACTCATTGATCACCCTTACTGTCAGACCGTTTTTTATCATATCTAATCTGTGTCTCCTTCCTTTCAGTTTCGTCCCATTGACTCTAGTCTTTCCTTGTGCAAATGAGAACAGGTTTAATCTCTCTGGACTGTGGCAGCCTTTCAGATATTTGTAGACAGCTATTAAGTCTCCTCTTAACCTTTTTTTTTTGCAAGCTAAATTTTCTCAGATCCTTTAACTGTTCCTCATAACTTTCTCCAGTTTGTCAATATCTTTTTTTAAAGTGTGGTGCCCAGAACTGGACACAGTATTCCAGATAAAGTATGACCAAGGAAGAGTAGAGGGGGATAATTGCCTTATGTGTTCTAGACTCTATGCTTTTCTTAACACAGCCCAGAATTGTGTTTGTCTTTATTGCCTCTGCATCACAGTGTTGACTCATGTTCAGTCTGTGATCTATTGGTATACCCAAGTTTTTTTCACATATGCTGCTGCTTAGCCCAATTCCTCCCATTCTGTATGTGCTTTTTTCATTCTTCTTACCCAGATGTACGACCTGGCATTTCCCCCTGTTAAATACCATTCTGTTAGTCACTGCCCACTGTTCAAGCTTTTCTAGTTCTTTTTTGAATCCTCTCTCTTTCTTCTCTAGTGTTAGCTACCCCTCCTAGATTTGTAACCGAATGATCAATAAGAAATGGAGAGCAGCACAACCTTATAAATCAGGAGTGGATAAGCACTTGGTGCACGGTCCCACAATGGATCTTGACTTGTAGATCCTCACCACGTCAGAAGAAATTCAATCAAAGGATAGAACCAGCACACTGGAATTTTTTGCAAAAAGAATCCTCTTCTTTATTTCCCAGTCAATTGCATAAAAGAGCTGCAACGTTTTGACCTGAAGCAACAGGTCTTTGTCTAGATTTGTGTCACAGCAAATTTGACTAGTTTCCCCTCAATTGCGTCCTCCAGATCATTTATAAAAATATTGAACAACACTGGGCCCAGGACAGAGTTTTGTGGTACCCCACTTGAAATATTCTTCCAATTAGATGTGAAGCCATTTATGACCACTCTTTGAGTATGATCACTTAACTAACTTAACAGTTGCCTTGTTGATCCCATATTTGGTCTTTTTTTTCAATAATAATCAAATGAGAAACTTTGTCAAAGGCATTATTAAAGTCAAGATATACCACAATGTTTTACTGATCAACTCAGTCGATGATTGTCTCATATAAGAAAATTAGATTAGTCTGGCATGACTTGCTTTTTATGCTGGATCCAGTTAATTACTCCATTCTTATCTAAGTACTTGCATACATGCTGTTTAATAATTTGCTCTAAGATCTTTCCCAGTATAGAAGTCAGGCTCACTGGCCTGTAGTTTCCTGGATCCACCTTATTTCCTTTTTTGAAGATATGTACAACATTTGCCCTTTTCCAATCTTCTGGGACATCTCCTGTTCTCCAGCAATTTTCAAAGATAATGGCGAGTGGTTCAGCAATTACCTAAGCTGCTTCCTCCAGTATCCTAGGTTGTAATTTATCTGAATGTTTGTTACCGAGTATTATGCATGAAAAACCCACATGTGTAGTCCGCAGTACATAGCTCATGTGAGAGAGACCCAAGTCTGTTACTTAAAAATAAGTTGTATGCTTCAATCTTTATATTCCAATCATGTGTGCCATCCCACCAAGTTCCCGTGATGCCTTTGACATCACATTTCTCTTCCGGTGTTAGGAACTCCAATTCCCCCTGTTTGCTTCTTATGCTCCGTGCATTTGTATAGAAACATTTTAGTTTGTGATTGGTGTCTCTTGCTCCTCCACTTCTTTGCTGAATTTTTTGTCTTTGTTATTTCTTTCCACTTCTAATAGCAAGGTTCTCAATTGTATTCATTAGCTGTTAATTTTTACCTGGCCTTTCATTTTCCTTCCTATATTGTTCTAGTTTAAGGCTCTCCTGATAAGTGTAGCAAGGAACCTGCCTAATATGTGCTTACCTGTCTTTGTACGGTACAGCCCATCTTTAGCAAGGAGTCCATCATATAGGTAATTCACTCCATGGTTAGAAATCCAAATCCTTGCTTACTGCACTATTGAAGTAACCAGTTGTTCACCTCTAGTATCCTGTTCCTTCTCCTTGCACATAATGCCTTAATCTACTATTACTCTCCATTCTACACCATCTTTTTTCATCATCATTGGTCTTATTACCTTAATTTTTTTACTTTAATTTATGACAACTAGATTAATATGATAAAAATACCCAATAGTTAATATAGCTTTTGCTAATAATCTAATGCCTATGTATTGTGGATTATAACCTATATTTCTGTGCACTGACATTTCACTTGTTTTGCTTAAAGCATACCTAAATTTTCAACAAGTTTTCTAAAATACACCATGTTCTCCTTACCCTCTCATTTGCTGCATTTTGTACCCTATTGCATGTTTGTAAATTCTGATTTTCAGATATTCTTTATCAATTTTCTACTTCTCTGCTGTTTTCAATCCATGCTCATACAGTGGTCATATAGCAAGCCTAGCATTCTACCAGTAGTTCACTGTTCTACACTTTCTTGCTATGATTTCCCATGCCGCATTGCATAGTCAGCGGTCCAAAAAGCAGGTCGGCAGTATCTGAATGGATGTCCCTCTGCTCTCTCAGGACAATTCAAACATTAAGGCCAAATGGTGAGTAAACACAATATAATGTGTGTGCACATAGACATAGACCCACAGGAAAGATCAGAGATTGTAGAGATCATTATCACAGTGTCTGCAGATCTGTCTGCAACCTCTAAGTGCATGGAAGCACTTTTGTGAAGATATCTCCTCCCACCATTATTAAGGAATTATCCCTGTGTCCTTGTTACTACAGAAACTCTGGACATAATGACAGACAGTGGATTGCAGAGAAGCTGGAAGGGAGACCCCTGGTGGCAGCCACTATAAACGTGATTTACAGTGGTAAATCAACACATTTTTAATGCAAGTATATTGCTGAAATAATGTTTTTCACTGAGACAGAATAGTCTATCTAATTTTTAAAGGCCCTTCACAGCATAGACATATAGTAAAAAAAAAAAAATTGTATTATAATTCTTTAAAAGCAGGGCACAGAGTTAGATCACATGCACCTCGCTCCCGAGTTGCAAGAAAGAGCAATTGCTGAAATAATGAGAGTAACACAAGCTAGTAAATGAAATTCGTACTCTCTGTCTATGTGAGTCTCCGTGCACATACCATTTTACTTACCTTTCTCTATTATTTCGATTTTGTAACCCTTGTTCTAAATCAACCTCTTTCTTAAACTCTTCACCGTGAGCCAAGATGACTTGCCTGCTTTCTATATCAATAAAGCAAGTAACAATAACTCATTGTAAACTGCCACAACTCTCTAACATTCCCTGCCATCCTTGTCTTACAATCTAAATCAATCATTTACAGATGCATTACTTTTAAACAAGAAGTGGAGCCAGTTCCTACTCGCATTACTTTTCCCTCTGTTAATTTGTCCTCCACTTGAGAATCTGTAAAATAAATTGGATAAAATACAATTAATGCTTCAGTGGTGTTTTTAGTAAAACATGTGGTTACATTAATAGTGTTTATACATTTGAGTAGCTATTTACATAGTTATGCTTCTGCCTGTGACTTATTCCGCTAGTGGTCTCCAATAATAATTTTCTGTGCTTACATGTGATTGCTTATAAAGCATATGCTATAATTAAGTCTGGACTAACAATATTAGACGCCAATGAAGAAATACTATCATATAAGCAAATACAGATTAAATATTTCTCCGTGGCTTTTTCTCATACTGAGCATACATACCTATGTTTCACCTATAGCGTTCACAATAATTGGTTTTCACATAATCTGACCTATTTAGCAGGAAGTGGACGTGAGCTGAACTTTCTTTAGCTTTACACTATGCAGCATTAAAAATTGATGGTCTAGTGATCTTTCACAACAATTTCTATTCAAAATGAAACATGCTTTTGGCGTCCGGTTTAGGGTTGTCATCTTGATTTTAAAATGCCAAACCACTTAGACATTTGTGTCAATAAAAATTTCTTCCGGTTTATGAAGAACAGCTGAAAGGTGGACTCAAAAACTCTGTGTTAGCAAAATCCCTCTAATACTATAATAATAGATGAGTTACCGGTTTGAGAGGAGTTGTAAATATTTTCTGGCAGAAAGGTCTACATGTATATAAGCTAGTCATATTACATATTTCTACATAGTCAGAAGTGTAAACTGTAGCTACTGAAAAAAAAATATGATCATTTAGGGTCTTAATTCTTTACGGCATATTATACAAATCCATTGCATTGACCCTTATTATCCCTGCACAAACAAAATAGATTTCTGCATTTCTTGAAAAACTGTGAAAACAATTTTTTTCCATGCTCAAACATACATATTTGCCACAATACATTTATAGTAACGAAACACACACATATATAATACTTTGACAAGATTTTAAATGCCATGGTTACATAGCCACAGCATCTACAAAATGGCAGGTCTAGTGCAAAGTTCTCAGTATGCAATGAGTAATACCTACCAAAGTGGTCCAAGGAAGAAAGACTGGTATACCAACAGTAGCATCACGGGCTCCAAAGGTTCATTAATGCACCTGATGAGCAAATACTACAGAAGAGCTGCTGCAGTACAAAGTGTTGAAAAAGTTAATATCAGAACACCATGCTGACTTGTGATGACCAATTATTGGAATAATTGGTTTAGGTTTGGATCGGCCCGACTTTCCAAAATAATCAGAAATCGGAATGACACGATCCCGATTCCAATTAAAGCCAGTGGAAATAAAAATCAGGTTAACTAATTTGGCCCCCAGAAGGTTTCTAATGCTGCCATATAATAAAAAACTCGTAAGAAGAGGAACTGGAAAAACAAAGAAGAAAAAGTACAGTGCCTCAATGGCTAGTACTAATGCATTGCAGTACTGAGATCCCAGGTTCAAATCTGGCCAAGGTCAATCTCTATATGGAGCTTGTATGTTCTCTGTGGATTTCATAATAATGACCTTTATTTATATAGCACATGCATATTACTCAGGAAGAGGTGGGAGAGGAAGGAAGAATGGGAAAAAAGGAGGAAGGAAAAGCACCATGGTTCAGTGATTAGTGCTATTGCCATGCAAAACTGAGGTCTGAGCTTTAAATCTGTCTGATGACAACATTTGTATAGAGGTTGTATGTTCTCTTGGGGTTTCTAAATAATAATATTCATATAGCACATATTACACAGGAGGAAGAGAAGAAATTGGAAAAAGGAGAAAGGAAAAGCAACATGGCTCTGTGGTCAGTGCTGGGGCTCTAGGTTCAAAGCAGGCCAATGAAAACAGCCACATTGAGTGAATATAGATTGTGAAAAAAACCCATGTAGATATTGTTAAGATATGAACTGAGGCAAGGCAACAGTGCTAAGCACGGACAGGAAGAGGGCCTGATTTTGTGAAAGTCGGTCCGATTTCATCGCCTGGCCAATCACAACAAGAAATTCTAATGCTGATCTTTGCCAATGGCCAAAACTGGTTAAGATGCTCATGCGAGCATCACAACTGAGCCATGAAGCAATAGAAGAAGATAGTCTAGTCTTATGAATAACATTTTATTTCATATTATATGGATTACTCATGCACCCCTTAAATGGGGAAGAGAGGGCGCCAGGATGCACTATGGGAAGAAATCACGCTGGTGGAGATAGTGTAATGCTCTGGGTAATGTTCTGCTGGGAAATCTTAGTTCCTGGTTTTCCCAAACAAAGGGAGAACATACAAACTCCATACAGACTTTGACGTACATAAAGATGAACTAAAATACAACCAACACCTTCTAATAGGTATGTTCACATACAGGAACCCTGTAAAAAATGTGCTTTAACTTCTGCATTAAACCTGCATGCATTGTATGTGAACAGTAGCATACACAGAAGAGAGGAGACACATTAGCTAAAAACAAACTGACCTTCTCCCATTATGTTGTTAAGTTTTGTCACCAGGACATAATAGACTGGTTTTTACTGCCCTCCCTACATCATTTCCCTGACCCTTGGACTAATTCCCTGACTTCTAGTTTTCTTACAATGTGTTTCCTTTCTAGAGAGGAGTTCTGCACAGGTCCACTTTAATACACATTAACCAATTCCAAATCTGTATCTTCCAGACCAACCAAGGTTGGGTCTTCGCTTTTAGGGCTTAAACAGATGGGCGTGCTGCAGCCCCATTAATATCATGCCCACATAACAGGAAAAAAAAGATTACTTTCAATGGTCTAATTTCCAGGATTCTCACGCGTTAATACTAGCGCGAGAAAAGATAGGACTTGCCCTATCTTTCTTGCATGTAGATAGAGGTGGGACCTATCTTCCCACTCTTTTTTTTCAAACTCACACAAAATAGCATGGAGTTCGAATAGTCATAAATTCATGAATTAATACCTCCGTAGCAGATTCATGAATTAATACCTCCGTAGCAGCGAGCATATCAGCACATGCCCCATGTATTGTTGCCCTTAAAGGTCTCCATAGGAGCTGCATGGTCTCCCTCTATGGAACATATGCTCTTGTATACTTATTTTAGCATAGATATGGTACAGACTTCATCTCTTACAACAGAGTAGGTAAAATCTAAGGCAAAAAGAAAAATGTTACTTTATGCTATTCTGAGAGATGTAACTATTCAATGGAAAGCCTTTACACCCATAAAAGAATCCATGTAACCTAGGTAGACTACACATACTTTAAAAAGTTCTTGAAATAATTTAGATGGATTTGGGTCTAGTGTATTTTTCTTGAATATTTATTTCACAGCTTTGTCAGACGTGAACCTCATTATTGTTATACCTACATCAGTAAAAATACTATTTCTAGGTTATATAATTCCCAAGTACAGTAAAGTATCTTAAAGACTTTATAAGATTTCTGTTTCTGGAACATATCACTGCTTAAGCTAAACTGCTGTGCATATCAGTTCTTCATGTTATATCTTTGGTTCTGAGAATCAGAGTTCTTTTCACCTTGGGTATATTATTGAATAATTTTTGGGGATATGTTTATAATATGCAGAAATAACAATATGTTATTGTCATAGTTAGTTAACCTGTTGTACTGGGTATTGTTGCTCTAGAACATACAGGCTTGTCGGTACAATATGTTATTAAAAACAGAGTGTTCCTGGAAATGGGAGTACATTAACTTGCTAGTGACTGTGGAAGTGTTGATGTTCATTCTGGCTTACCTCCATTCAAGTCATATTTCTGAGATTCTAGATTTTGTAGATACTGTATGTTAGAGGCACAGCAGGAATCTGTAATGTTCTAGATATAGAAATATCAACATTGCTTTAGGTAATAGCATACATTTTACAGTAAAACATAGTGATGTCAATGACAATTAGAGGGAATTGTTAGTCAGAAAATAATCCATTCAATTTGACATTTTAATCTGTGGAAGAACTGATCCATATTTGCAATTTTGTCATGTATTTCTCCCTATTAAGACATGCCTGTGGCATGTCCTAATACAGTAATGTCAGAAATACCATATACTGCAATATTAAAGTATTGCAGTATAACATGAGCGATCAAATGATTATCAGTTTAAGTCTCCTTAGGGAACTAAAAAAAAAGTAAAAATAAGTGATGTTTCTTCTGTAAACAATAAGGTTAACGATAATAAAAGTTCAACCATGGCCTCCTGTCTGATATTTATAATAGGAAAAATCAAAACAAAAAAACAAAACATATTTGGTATCACGTTCAGAATATAGCAGCATCAAATAAGTTTTTTTCAAAGATATTCAATTTTTTTTAAATAGTAGAGAAAACAAACTATATAAATTTGATATTGTTATAGCTGTAGCAACCCACAGAATAAAGGTATGTTATTTGTTTCTGCACTGTTTATGCCAAAAAAATAAGAGTACCCTACAGAGCCTTGTGTGGTGCAGAGTGCTAAGGCAGCAGAAGTGCAGTCCTAAGCTCTTGCGATTTCAATCCCTGTGTGGTTCAGGTAGCCAGCTCAAGGTCAGCTCAGCCTTCCATCCTTCCGAGGTTGGTAAAATGAGTACTCAGCTTGGTGGGGGTAATAAAAAAATTACTTGAAAGCGCTGCAGAATAAGTTGGCGCTATACAAATAACAAGATTTATTTGCCGCTAAGATGACAGAATTATTTTTTGTTGTTTTTTTACATTTCATTCCACATGGTTTTTTAGTACATTATATGGCACATTAAATAGTACCATTGAAAAATACAGCTTGCCCTGCAAAAAAAGTTGTAGGATGTTAATTAAATATGTTCTTTCCCAATTTACAAGTCCCTGAAGTTTATACCACCCATGGAGCTCCAAATAGGAAAGAATACACTAAACATCCAAGACCTGAATTGAATTCTAAATGTCCACCAAACTTTATGAATCATCTGCAATATTGTAAATTAACTTTTCCTCAATTCTTTAATCACAAACACATGCAGAACATATTTTTGACTGCTTAATGTTTGGGAAAGTAAATAGTTATTATCGTAAAGGATTGGTGGTGCCAGCCTCTCGGGAAGGAAGGTGGTGCTGAATAACATCCTCAATCTGTAGACTTTCCATACTGATTCTTGCCTTTATTTATATATTTCTCAGATTAAGTCTCCAATGAAGCCTTCAGAAGACGTAAATATTGTCCTCCTAATCATAACTGGAGAAGTTATGCTAACAAATAACTGTGACAACCAGATTATATTCAATAATGCTAAAAGTTCAGATACCTAAAATATGCTTTCCAACATATTTTTTTAAATCTTCTCACAAAAATTGTTTATCAAAACTATATTTAGCTTTTCAAAGGCTTTAACCCTTTGCAATCCACTGTCTGACGTCTAAAGACATTCTGATTGAAGGCTGTACATCTCCGATGTCAGAAGATGTCCGGCAGGGTATTCTTACTGTAGATTACTTGCTGCTCTGTTGTCGGAGGCCTCTTCAGCATGTCACATACCGCAGTACTGGCTCGAGCCAGCAGATGGCGCCATTGTAAATTGGCAGAAAGAGAAAGCCCCCTAGGAAACCCTGAATCCAAAATTGGATTGCAAAGGGTTAGCATGAGACAGAAATCCCCAAATATTTGAAGATACATTCCATTTGATCACTGTGATCAATTCATGAATAATCAGAAACAGGGGTGGAGCTTGAAGGCAAGAATATTGCCCAATATGACATCATTCTGGATAATGAAGTCAAAGTGAATAGAATGCAGGTTGCTTTGTTTAGATCACATATGGGACATACTGTACAGCTGAAGGTTGCCTTTTTTGAGCATGCTTTTTTGTGATGTAAAAAAGTAAATTTTTTGGATGCATTTTAGCCAGTAGAGAAAATGTTAGTGCCCTCAGTAAGAGAAACAAAATAATCTTATTGGTATGATACCTTTAATGGCTAACAAAAATAAATAATGCTACAACAAGCTTTCCAGGCTACTTAGGTCTCTTCATCATATGCTTCCCGTAACATCATCTTTTTTTGTTGTTAGCTCTTAGAGATGAGTGAGTATACTCGCTAAGGGCAATTGCTCGAGAGAGTATTGCCCTTAGCGAGTACCTGCCCTCTCGAGAGGAAAGGTTCGGGTGCCGGCGGCAGGCGGGGAGCTGCGGAGGAGAGCGGGGAGGAACGGAGGGGAGATCTCTCTCTCCCTCTCTCCCCCCCGCTCCCCCCTGCTGACTGCCGCTACTCACCGCTCCCCCACGTCGGCACCCAAACCTTCCCTCTCGAGCGGGCAGGTACTCGCTAAGGGCAATGCTCTCTCAAGCAATTGCCCTTAGCCTGTATACTCGCTCATCTCTATTAGCTCTTAAAAAGTATCATGCATGCAAGATAATTTTGTTTTTCTTACTGAGAGCAAAAACATTTTTCTGCGGTAAAGTATACTTTAGCATAATCAAATATATAAGAATTTGACAAGATACATTTTTATTCAAACATATATGTTAGAGATATAGTATGGCTGAAATATGATATATCAACAACGTTTAAGATTACATTGAATTTTCAAATGACTGCATTAAAATATCAATAGTCACAAATGTGTTTGTATTCATAAGTTAAACACAGTTTTTGATTAATTAAATTACTGTTATACCAAAATGATGTCAATTATAGAAATGATCTGTCAATCAAGAAGACATGTTTTAAGATAAAATGTTTCCATGAAAAATAAACTACTCTAGCCAGAGAGCAGAGAAATCATTTCTTTCTACCATGAAATTATAGACTTAGTGGAGCCGTGATGACAGCAAAATATTTTTAATAACAAAGAATCAGAATGTTGAATATAGAAATTTAAGCAAGTTTTCCATAAATTTCCATGAAATGATAGCTCATTCCAAAGTGAATAATATTAGTTAGATTTTTGGTATTACAGGAAAATTACATTTGCCAAACTGGTATTTTTTACGGTCTCTGAAATAACAAGTTGTTAAAGGATACTTGCCCCCAAAGCTATTTTCCTCCTAATATTGAAACAATCTTGCATAAATATACATAAAAGATCTATTTTACTTGCCCTTTAATGAATTTCTGATGGTTCAAATTCCAAATCTTATAGTCTAAAAGTCCTATAGTTGCCCTGTTTATAATTATAGAAATTATTTGCATTGCCTGGGATTTGAAAAAAAAGAGTTTTCTGCAGAAAGGGCCCTATACATAGCTATAATATGTGACTAATTATGCAAAAACAGGGGAGAACTTAGAGCCAGGTGCGGGAACATCACTCCAAAAGGCAAGTATGAAATTGTTATTAAAAATACCTACATTTAAAACAACTACATGTCTCACAACTTAATTGTAGAGTTGAGTGAACATACTCTGCCAAGCTTGATGCTCGTTCGAGTATTAGCGTACTTGATGGTGCTCATTACTTGAACGAGCATCAAGGCGTGTTCGACCCCGCCCCAGTTTTTGGCTCCTCCCCGCTGTGACGTGCCTGTGTTGGCCCCTCCCCACAGCAACGCAGCAAGCGTCATTGGCAAATGTTTTATCTGGCAGGCAGGGAGAGAGAGAGAGGATGAGAGAGACCTAGGAGAAAAAAAAAGTTCGGCTCCCGACATCCCACATACAAAAATGCTCGAGTCTCCCATTGTAGTCAAATTTTACAAAAAGCTTGACTCGAATAACGCGGACTCAAGCATTTGGGTGCTCGCTCATCTCTACTTAACTGGCTTCTTCCTCAAGCAAATCACCACTATGGATGGTCATAAGATGTAGCTGGTATAGCAGCTGAACTCCATTCACGTACAAACCGCAATACCAGTCCCAGCCAATGGATAAGAGTGGGCTGTTTCTGGAAACAGACCTTTTTTCTTTTCCTGAACAACCCCTTTAGAACTTTCATTTCATTGGTGCATTAATTTTAAACAAAAATCTAACAGAATTGGACCACTGATACACAAAAAAGAAATACAACATTAAAAAATAAACATTAACTCAATGTTTTTTTTCCTGTCCTCCAGCATAGCATATCCAATAGACAATGCAGGCAGTTATTTGGCCTCCTAATACAGATAAAGGACAAGTTTCAGAGAATTGTGAAGATACAGTACGACATCAAATTGGCTTTAACATTGTTGTTGTTGTACGTTTAGTCATTCACGACCTTCGGCGACCCTAAAGGCGAGTTCCCTCCATGTTTTTCGGTTTTGCACTAGTTCTTTCAGTTGTGTTATATCTATGCCAGTATCAGCTTTGACAGTATCGGGCATCCTGTCCTTTGGTGGCCAGGTCTTCTTTTGCCATTGATCTGTCCAAGCATTATAGATTTTTCTAGTGACTCTGCTCACATTACATGGCCGAAATATGTGAGCCTGAGTCCGGCTTTAACATTAGCAAGTAGTATTGTTTAATGCAACTAGCTTCTATGGATTTACAGCTAAAATAGTCTATAATATATCCTATATAACATTACTTATCTTATAATGATACTGACTAATATAATGGTTTATAGTTAAAAGTCCACAAGGCAGATACAACAATATGCTCTTTGTGGTTAAATTTATGAGGTGTTATGATGAGACAAGACTTTGTACAGCACCAACCAGTAGACTGTTTAGCATTGTCTTCATTTAACATTTCCCTCAGTAGTAAAATAGTAATAGTATCTTGCAGGTTTCATTGGTTGCAGAATAACATACAGTCACTGGTGTGGTCCTTTATTAGTTTTGACCTAAATTTAATGGAGTCAAATAGTTTATTAGTATAATATTTATAATATATTGTATATCCACTGTTACTATGTTCAACAAGAGAAATCACTGTTATCAGTAGGATAGGGGCCAATGGTTCCCCATGTAAACATCCACATCCTGGCTTTAATTTTGTGTTATATTCTAAGATATACATAGTGTCTGCTTAGAATATTTCAAAACTGCTGTTTTAGTAGAGAATGTATTAGAAAAGCTATCATAATCAAAACTGCCTATTTCATAGTGGATTATCGGAAATTTGAGCAAGATTTTAGGTATTAGACCTAAATTACATGGGAAATTTCTTGCAGCACAATCACACTGCCAGAATTGCTAGTGATTACTGGAATTTCTAGTAATGCCAAGAGTGCTTATTTTTTGATTCCCCTTGATACGGAGGAGGGAGTGTGAATCTTCCACTTGGTTCACAGGGAGCTTAGGGTATTTTTTCCCTTTATATGGGTGTATCACCTGAAGATTTTCCCCTTTTTCTAATATATGACCTTTTAGCTTTGATTGTGATCATATATTTCAAGCATTTTCCTATACTGATGAGGGAGTTTGAGTCTTCCACTCATGTCCTATGGAGATAGGGCAAAGCTGTACTCTCATATGGGGGATTTACCTAATAAGTGCTTATTTATGTCAGACAGACTGCAATCTGGATTTTTAACTTTTAGCAAATTAATTTAAATATATATCAAATACAGTTATATTTTAGGGAACTTGGCATAGGTATTATTGTTTTTTATTTCAATGGGTTCTTTCACATGGAGCGTTTTTGTTCGTAAAATTCAGCCGTGTGAACAAATATGTGACATGCTCTACTTTTATTCAGCCCCCCCCCCCCCCCAAGCCCCTTAGGAGTCTATTGGGGTGCGTAAATGCATACTTGTCATGAACAAAATCATGCACTGAACTGCGAAATTTGTTAATAGATAACATCGGAGACTTATTAGGCTGGCCCGCCTACTAAGTAGGCTGACCAACTGGTTTAAAGGTGGCGTGGTTGTGTCCCTTGATCAGGTCAACCTTTTATTTTGAATCACTGTCATGCTGGAAAGCCCAAAGCACCGAATGCTTAGCTTCCAGGCTGATAGATGTAAATTCTTCTCTAATCTTCTGATAAGATATTGCATTCTTCCTCCCATCAATTTTGACTACATTCTTTGTGACCATAGCTTCACACCACAAAACCAGCAGAGACTTAGGTTTTGTTGACTACTTTCCAAATATTGTTCTTTGTGACCATAAAGTTACATTTTGGTCTTGTAAGTCCAAATTATTTTGTTCCAGAAGTTCTGAGGCTTCTCTAGCTGTTGTTTATGTATTGTAAGTGGTTGTTTTGTGGGGCTGGTTAAGCAATAGTTTTTTTTTTTCTGCCAACTCTAGCATGCTGCCATTTTTGTTCCTGTATTGTACATATTGAAACACTGACACCACTTTGCTTTAGCGAAGCCTGCATTTCAGTACACATTGCTAGTGTTTTTTCTTTGCATTCTGACAAAATATCCATACAGTTGTGTCTAAAATATTTCTTAAAGGGGTTGTCCCGCGGCCAAAATGAAATTTTTTTCACAGCTCAGTCCTCCATGTTCAGCATACATCACAAACTACCCATGTAAATCATTTGTATAGAGCGTTTCTACTCACCATGAAGCAGTTTTATGAAGTTATAAAATTCTTCTTCCAAGATGGCTGCCATCATTTCCCAAGGTGCACCGCGGGTCTTCTCCCATGGTGCACCGTGGATGTTCTTCTCCAGTCTGAGCTCCACTGCCGATTACAGCCACCTCATTGGCTGATCGGCACCACGTGATGGGGCGGAGCTACGCGATGATGCAGAGAAGAGGGAGGAGCCAGTACGCAGCTCGTGAGCCCGGACCATCCAGAAGAGGAATCCTCAGTGCGCAAGCGCGACTGTTCGTGCAACCAGAGGAGAAGTTTGGTCGTCGCCATGGAGACGGGGACGCCAACACCGGGAGGGGGTAAGTATATAACTTCTGTATGGCCAATATTTAATGCACGATGTATATTACAAAGTGCATTAATATGGCCATACAGAAGTGTTTAACCCCACTTGCTGTCGCGGGACAACCCCTTTAAGGCCCATTTACATAAGTTGATGATAGGGCATGAACCTTCATCTGATGATTGGTCTATTTCAATGTCCAGACGGTCCATCGACAAACAAGCAAATGCTCGTTTGTCAACTAACTGCTCATTTACATAAACATAAAAATGTTTGCTGATTAGCTGCACACCTACCAATGTAAACAGGAAGAGGTATTGGAAAAAAAAGAATGATTGTATTAATGAATATTTGTTTCCATGATGCCAATCATCTGATGCATTGAATAAGTGCCAATGAACATACTTCATCGATTGGCGCTCATTACAGTGGGCCATCCTTTAATCTACCTGATCATGGCTTGGCATTACTAGAACCCTTTATTTGCCCCTTTTTGATTTGAGTTTGAAAATAATTGTTTGGCATTTTCACATAATTCTTAACTTTTTTTAAATCATTTTCCTGATTTATAAACGCTGAATTGCTTTTGCTTACAGGTCCCATGAATGCTCTTTTGCTTTTTCCATGCTTCAATAACCAAGTCACTGCAGGTTAGATAAAATGCCCAAGGGTTTCTGAAGAGGTAAGAAACTCATAGACTATATACAGTGACTATATACTATAAACAAGACCTAGGCGAAGATAAATATAATTAATTGCCATCTTAACCTCTGTATATCAACGTGAGTGTATGTTATCAGCCCAAATATTCAAGGGCATGTACACCTTTGATCATGGCAATCTGTGTGATTTCGGTTATCATTAGGATTACTAAAAGATGCACACAATTCTGTAATGATAAATAGAGTCACTGGACCAATGTTCATACATTTATGAATGTAGATTTGCTGGAACACTTATATTGAAGAAAGACCAGAATCAGCCATTGTGTAGAGGTAGTCCTATGAGCTACTTTTGGGCTCAATTGCAATAGTCATGTGACAGATAACTAGAGATGAGCGAACGCGTTCGTCCGAGCTTGCTATTCGTGCGAATATTAGGGTGTTCGGGATGTTCGTTATTCGTAACGAACACCATGCGGTGTTCTGGTAAATTAAACTTTCTTCCCTGAGACGTTAGCGCTTTTTTTTGGCCAATATAAAGACAGGGAAGGCATTACAACTTCCCCCTGCAACGTTTAAGCCCTATACCACCCCCCTGCTGTGAGTGGCTGGGGAGATAAGGTGTCACCCGAGTATTGAAATCTGCCCCTCCCGCTGCTCGCTATGGATGCATTCTATATGCGCTCAATGGGGCCAGCGGCAGCAGCGCTGACCCCATTGAGAACATATAGAAGACAAATCCTTCTTCTCTGGCACAGCTGTAACAGCTGTAGCAGAGAAGAACGATGTTTGCCCATTGAATTCAATGGAACCGGCAATACAGCCGACTCCACTGAATGCAATGGGCTGCCGGCGATCGCAGGATGAATGGTCGGAAAGGGGTTAAATATATAACCCCTTTCCTGCAATTCATCCAGAAATGTGTTACACTAAAAATATATACCGGCGTATAAGGCGACCGGGCGTATAAGACGACCCCCCAACTGTCACCTTATACGCCGGTAATACAGTGGAGCAAAGAATAAAAAGCATTACTTACGTTTTTAGATGATCTGCGGCGCTCCTGCAGGCTGTCACTCCCTCCTGGTCCACGGCAGACAAGCTTTCTCCACGAAAGACTTTAAATCCCTGCCTCCAGAAGCACATGTGCCTTCAGCCAATCACAGCCAATGACAATGATGTCATTGAATGGCTGTGATAGGCTGTGTTTCTGGAGGCGGGGATTTCAAGCCTTGAAATCCCCGCCTCCAGAAACACAGCCAATCACAGCCATTCAATGACATCATTGTCATTGGCTGTGATTGGCTGAAGGCACATGTGCTTCTGGAGGCAGGGATTTAAAGTCTTTCGTGGAGAAAGCTTGTCTGCCGTGGACCAGGAGGGAGTGACAGCCTGCAGGAGCGCCGCAGATCATCTAAAAACGTAAGTAATGCTTTTTATTCTTTGCTCCACTGTATTACCGGCGTATAAGGTGACAGTTGGGGGGTCGTCTTATACGCCCGGTCGCCTTATACGCCGGTATATATTTTTAGTGTAACACATTTCTGGATGAATTGCAGGAAAGGGGTTATATATTTAACCCCTTTCCGACCATTCATCCTGCGATCGCCGGCAGCCCATTGCATTCAGTGGAGTCGGCTGTATTGCCGCTCCATTGAATTCAATGGGCAAACATCGTTCTTCTCTGCTACAGCTGTTACAGCTGTGCCAGAGGAGGACGATCTTTATGCTGACAGTGGGGGGGGGGGGGCACTCTTGCCGCTATTGTGGCTTAATAGTGGGACCTGTGAACTTGAGATGCAGCCCACCATGTAGCCCCTCGCCTGCCCTATCCGTCACTGTGTCATTCCCATCACTTTCCTGAATTGCCCAGATTTTCACACATGAAAACCTTAGCGAGCATCGGCGAAATACAAAAATGTTCCGGTCGCCCATTGACTTCAATGGGGTTCGTTGTTCGAAACGAACCCTCGAGCATCACGGGAAGTTCGTTACGAATAACGAACACCCGAACATTTTGGTGTTCGCTCATCTCTACAGATAACTTTAAGGGGTTGTCCCGCGCCAAATCGGGTTTTTTTTTTTTTAATTCAATAGGCCCCCCGTTCGGCGCGAGACAAACCCAAGGGATGGGTTAAAAAAAAAAAGGTTTAGTACTTACCCGAATCCCCGCGCTGCGGCGACTTTTTACTTACCTTACCAAGATGGCCGCCGGGATCTTCACCCACGATGCACCGCGGGTCTCCTCCCATGGTGCACCGTGGGCTCTGTGCGGTCCATTGCCGATTCCAGCCTCCTGATTGGCTGGAATCGGCACACGTGACGGGGCGGAGCTACGAGGACCAGCTCTCTGGCACGAGCGGCCCCATTCACCAGGGAGAAGACCGGACTGCGCAAGCGCGTCTAATCGGGCGATTAGACACTGAAATTAGACGGCACCATGGCGACGGGGACGCTAGCAACGGAGCAGGTAAGTGAATAACTTCTGTATGGCTCATAATTAATGCACGATGTACATTACAAAGTGCATTAATATGGCCATACAGAAGTGTATAACCCCACTTTCTTTCGCGGGACAACCCCTTTAAGATTGCACTTTGATCCTGCAAGAATATCAATGAGCTGTAAGAGGTCACCATGCTCTCTTCTGTCCATCAAATATCATAATTAGAGATGAGCGAGCATATTTGCTAAGGGCAATTACTCAATCGAGCATTCCCCTTAGCGAGTACCTGCCCGCTCGGTAGAAAAGGTTTGGCTGTCGCCGGCGGGCGGGGAGCGGCGGGGGAGAGCGGGAAGGAATGGAGGGGAGATCTCCCTCTCCCTCTTTCCCCCCCTGCTGACTCACCTCCCACCCCCGCTGACAGCTGAACCTTTTCTTCCGAGCGGGCAGGTACTCGCTAAGGACAATGCTCGATCGAGTAATTGTCCTTAGCGAGTATACTCGCTCATCTCTAATAATAATATAACCCTCTTACTTAAAAATAAGTAATGTCTTTACAAAATCTGAAATACTACTTGACATTCAGTATGGCTGCTGAAATATCCCTAAGTGCACTGCGCTGATTTTCTTCCTATACATACAGTATATACTGGCTACTTGGATGCTCTTGATTCTAATAGTAAAATTTCAAAGATGATATTGCCCTTTATACAGACAGTAAAGTTTAAATTAAAAACATTATTCATTTCTGCCCCAAAGCCCTTTCTCTGCAGTTCTTAAAATGGTAATGTGTTTTGTTGCAGAAACAACTTACAGAGTACAGAAAAGCTTCATCTATCAAGTGTTAAATTGATCCCAAAGGATACAGGTGAACTTGCTTGTTGCAGTCTGCAAAATCCACAGCCCAGTGATTGCCTTGATAGTAATCCATGTTGCTTAAGGGGTTGTAAAGATAGCTGATCATGCTTTTTAGCTTGGCTGCTTGCTGCGTCAAGCCTTTTTCTACATGAAAACGTGTTTGCACATTGTAGATAATTTGACTATGGATGTCTTTTGCTCAGAATACTTCATCCAGGATCATCAAAACCCAACCACACCATGAATGAGAAAAGTCTATTTTGTGCATACAGTATAGGAAGATGTAAGGTTCATTTAGGACATAATTGCTGGTTATAATGTTTCTGATTGGCAACGTCTATAAGTGAACGCAAAAAAAATCACACTGTCATTTGCAAAATTATCCTCTGCCTTCCAAACTTTATTGAACAGACAACAAAAAACCCTGGTATTCATCCTTTAACCCCTTGAGTGGCAGGTTTCCTACCACCCTGTCGTGCCCACCAGGGCAGGTTTTTTAAAATGGTCTAATCATTGAATTTCAACTAGTTTTGCAGTTGCGTCTCAAGAGCCATAACTTTTTCATTTTTCCATTGACACAGCCATATAAGGGCTTGTTTTTTGCGGGACAAGTTGTGATTTTTTAAACAGGGGGGAGGAAAAAAAGAAATGGGGAAAAAAGAAAAAAAGGGGCCATGTCATTAAGGGGTTAAATAATGTATTAACTTCCTTCTCTGGGTCATTACAACGCATGGATACCACATGTGTGATTGTATTTTTGATTTTTTACAAAGTAAAGGGAGACAAGTGGTTTTTTAATTTTTTAAATAATTTTTTTACTTTTTTTTTTTTTTTAATTTTAAAAAAAATTATTTTTTTTTTGTCCCTTTAGGGGACTTCCACAGGGACCCATCAGGACCCCTGATCACATTCCGGGGGTCCGATGGTGACAGCCCTTTACATGCTGCAGTGACAGCCCTTTACATGCTGCAGTCACATAGACTGCAGCATGTAAAGGGTTAAAGGAGATGTCTCGAGGAAGCAGTTAATTTTTTTTTTTGCCCAGTCCCCCCCATTAAACACACATTACTAAGCCCCCCTGTAAATGACATTTCTAGCTGGTTCGTACTTACCGTTCCAGCGTTTCAGCAAGTTATAAAAGTTTCCTCAAGATGGCCGCCGGCTCTTTCCCAGTCGCTCGCTGCAGCCCGACGTGCGCGCTCCCGAGACGCCGCCAGCTGTGTCTCCATGGCAACCGGACGCATCGCAGCCGCCGACCAGACGCCCCGCAGCCGCCGACCAGACAGCAGGTAACCGGCGCTAGCCCCCGGCTCCCCAGCGCTAGCTCCCCCGGCGCAGCGACAGCCCCCCCCATCGCAGCGACAGCCCCCCCGGCCTAGCGCTAGCTCCCCCGGCCTAGCGCTAGCTCCCCCGGCCTAGCGACAGCCCCCCCGGCCTAGCGCTAGCTCCCCCGGCGCAGCGACAGCCCCCCCGGCCTAGCGACAGCCCCCCCGGCCTAGCGCTAGCTCCCCCGGCGCAGCGACAGCCCCCCCGGCCTAGCGACAGCCCCCCCGGCCTAGCGCTAGCTCCCCCGGCGCAGCGACAGCCCCCCCGGCCTAGCGCTAGCTCCCCCGGCGCAGCGACAGCCCCCCCGGCCTAGCGACAGCCCCCCCCATCGCAGCGACAGCCCCCCCGGCCTAGCGACAGCCCCCCCCATCGCAGCGACAGCCCCCCCGGCCTAGCGCTAGCTCCCCCGGCGCAGCGGCAGCCCCCCCGGCGCAGCGGCAGCCCCCCCCCCCCGGCGCAGCCCGGCGCAGCGGCAGCGCAGCCCGGCGCAGCGGCAGCCCCCCCCGACCCATCACTTACCTGGGAGGCTTCTCGGGGCTGCTGGGCTGGGCTGGTCTTCTCCGCTGGGCAGCTCCAGTTTCTGCACCTTCCTCTAACAGAGGATGGTGCAGAATGGCCGCTTCAGCGCGCTCCCGAGCAGTGACAGCTCGTCTGCGCATGCGCAGAAGAGCTGTAGCGGGGAGCACACTGAAGCGGCTCGTGCTGAATGGAGAAGACCGGACTGCGCAAGCGCGTCTAAAAAAGCAAGCTGCCAGCGAATTTAGACGGAACCATGGAGACGAGGACGCTAGCAACGGAGCAGGTAAGTGGAATAACTTCTGTATGGCTCATATTTAATGCACAATGTACATTACAAAGTGCATTAATATGGCCATACGGAAGTGTATAACCCCACTTGGTTTCGCGAGACCACCCCTTTAACACAGCAGAGATCGGAGGTTTGCTCTGATCTCTGCTGTAAGAGCTAGTACCTAGCTGTCCTCTGACAGCTAACAACCAGCTCTCCCTGCCACAGAGACCATCGGCTTGCTTCTGACAAGCCGATGGTCTCTATGGCAACCTGTAAACAAAGCAGGACATTGCCGATATGCCGGCAATATCTTCTGCTGGTTTTTCAAAGCCCTTGCACTGCTCTGTGTGGGTCTGTGCAGGCAGAGCACACTGTCACAGCTTGTGGCATTGTGCTCTGCAGCTCCCATAGTGATATATAGCCCGGAAATCTTCCGGGCTATGTCGCTATGAGCAGCGGAGCTCGTCCCGGAAAATTTCCGGGCGTGCCACTCAAGGGGTTAATCTACCTGATCGTGGCTTGGAATTATTAGAACCCTTTATTTTTCACTTTTTGTTAACTTTTTCTATCATTTTCCTGATTTTTAACGCTGTATTACTTTTGCTTACAGGTCTTATGAACGCTCTGCCAGCAGATGTCTTTATTTCTAAGATAATATTGCTCTGGAGTAGTTACTGATGCTCTTTTGGTAGAGTCATGATGGTGAGAGGAGCCAGTGATGTACAATTTGGATGAAGGGTTCTGCAGCAAAATAAAAATTAAGCCCCTGTCCAACTGAATACCTCTGTTTAACTTCAATGAATTACAATCCCCCAACTCCATTCCCTTATCCACTCCATGCAAATTCTGAACCAGGCAAAGACCTCAAGTTCCATAATTTATAGTAGCATACAGGTAGGAAGAAGAGGTAGGCGGAGAAAACTGGTATCTTCAATGCTCTTTATAACAATGCTTATTTTGAATATTTTCGAATCTACAATCATATTTTAGGATTTTGGGAGAAGCCAGTCTGTGTCTATCCATCTTCTGACTCTGGCCTGGTGACTCCCTAACACTAATTCAGAGACCATAAAACTTTCACATCTTTATCAGTAGACTATTTAAGACTATTAACACTCCTCTACTCAAATTAATCACATCCATGTTTGTGCCTTGTCATAAGTGTGTGTGTGTATATATATGCATGCCTTTTTGGATCTATTTCGTTATGCCTGAGGAAGAATCCTGAGAGGTTTGAAAGCTTGCTATAACATAATGCATTTTTCTTAGCCATTAAATGGTATCATATCTACAAGATTACTTGGTTTCTTTTGCTGGGAACAATCACATTATCCATCTTCTGGCACCATAGCAGTACTGTGAATTGCCTGGGTTTAATGTAGCACTTATATAAGTATACATCTGGGCAATTGAAGACCTACAGGACTATAGTGTATATCACCAGTGATGAAGTAGAGGTCTAGCACTTTCAGTAGATTTTGTTCTGCCTTACAATCCATTGCCCTCTAAGCAGACTCCTCTGCAAGGATCCACAATTGTCTGTATTGTGAAGGCTTGATTCAGTCCCTTGCATGTCGATTTGGTTGATGCTGTCATCTAAATGAAGAATACTTAAAAGGTGTCCCAACAATAAATAACATGAAATAAAACATTTGGCCACATTGACAATGGAGCACTTAAAGACACAATGACAACTGCCCTGGGGGCAATTTACAGCTCTATAAAACTAGAGGTTCGCCTTTAAAAAAACATACCTAATGCCAGTATATTATGCACATTGTGGAACTTTTCTGGGTCACTGCCAGATTTTGTCTGTCAACTCTGCATTCTTTCGGGCCAACTGAGCACTCAGCTGGACAGTCCTGCTATCATCTCCCACACTTCTTCTGTCTGCCAGAAGTTTCAGAACTTCAAAGCAGAACTACAGATATTACATTTAACTATTGTGATTAGAGAGCCATTTGCAAGTATTTGTATATAAAATCTGATCTCATGATGTCTAAGGGTTACTGTTTTTCTATGTTAAAATAAATCACATTAACCCAATTGATGTTGGCTAATGTTGTTTGTGTTTTACCTTAAACTAATCTTCTGACTGCCAGGGTAAGGGCTGGGATCATGTTATTCTCACAAGGGATGTAGCTGTGGGTAAAGTTATTAGATTATGTACTATGAAAACGACTTATTTGATTTGTGTAGTAGCGCTATATTTGGTTTAGAAACTTAAATGAGGAAAGTTGCATTCCATATATAGGGTGGATATTCTTTCTGAGCGATATGAATGGCTTATAAATGTTTATGTTCTGTGTCCTTTCAAATAACGAGAGCCAAATCAAACACTATATTCTCTTGTCCTAGGATGATAAAAAGTATATATGGATGGTCACAATATTTTCATTTCTTTTTACTCTGCTTACTGGACCTGCAGTAAAAGCCAAATTTTGCAACAAAGCTTTGTGTCAAAATGATATCTTAAAGGGAATGCCCATCAAAACTTTGTTTTAAAAATAATTTAATAAATAGTATAAACACTGACATGTCCTGAATACTATGCCATCATGGGGGATAAAACCGGATTGACTATATTGTGACATCTCGTCATTGCCAAAACAGAATGTACAAGGACCTCTCAACTTACTCCCAACAGATGATGTTGAGGAAAGTAGGATCATGGGTGTTAAATGTCAATGCCCGATCCCTTTATCTACCTCTGGATTAAATAGGTGGCGCACTAGAAGAAGGTGGGAGATGATAATGATAGAAAAGGAATGTAAAATAGGGACTCACCCTGATGTTACCAGGCTACCCTTAAGTGTACCGAGCACGTTGGTGAGTTCAAATAGGTGCTTTATATATATAGTCGAGCTGCTGAAGAGATGGATGGATCAGCTGGTTGGTCATAAAGGAAATCCGCTGGTCTCTAGGCATGTAAATGTCAGAGGAAAGCAAAAGTATAAAGAATGCATTAGTAAAAAAGCTCAGTACTCCAGCGATGTTTCAAATGTAGAAGAAATAGGGGACAAACTTCACAGGGGTGCCTGGTCTCAGGCACCCCTAATCCCAGAAGGCATGTGGAGATCGCAAAGTGCAGGAGATGTTCCGTCTCCACAACAAATGTTTATTATATGCTCCCCATAGTAGCTCCAAAAAGGAGTTTAATACTTGTGGACCTCATAC
This sequence comes from Eleutherodactylus coqui, assembly GCF_035609145.1. Taxonomy (NCBI): domain Eukaryota; kingdom Metazoa; phylum Chordata; class Amphibia; order Anura; family Eleutherodactylidae; genus Eleutherodactylus; species Eleutherodactylus coqui. Next base: position 143,763,624 of record NC_089843.1, on the reverse strand, counting down.
TTGAGGTGACAATTAACAGATAGCCATGCTAAAAAAATTTATCACCGGCTATTTGTAAACCTGTGGAATGCATCGCTGTGCTCCATTTGTGAAGGTTAAGTCACGTGAGCACAAGAACACGTCACGTCATCACAGTAACAGCACATCATCTACCACTTTAGAAACTCCCGACCACAGCATCATCAGTATAAACCGGAAGAGGATGTAGTTGAACGCTAGGAGGGGAAGAGAGGTAATTACCACTTTAGTCTAATATATATATATATATATATATATATATATATATATATATATATGTGCTTGTCCCTTTTAATTGTTGTGCTTGAGAAAGTCTTATGTTTTGGAAGCCGATACGCCTTGTACTAACGTTTGTTATGGAACATCTCCTGCACTTTGCGTTCTCTACATGCCTTCTGGGGGGGGGGGGGGGGGGGGGTGCCTGAGACTAGGCACCCCTGTGAAGTAAGTCCACTATTTCTTCTACATTTAAAACATTGCTGGAGCGCTGAGCTTTTTTACTGATGCATTCTTTATACTTTTATCTACCTCTGGATATAAGCTGCCACCAGTACTGTCTATTTATGGCCTACATACTTCTTCTCACCTAAAACACATGAGCGTTCAGCCAAACCAAGTGTTCTCGTGCATTGAGAGTTACGGGAAATAGCTGTTGGCTGAATGATCATTTGGCAACTAGCTAGTAAAGGTGTATGGGTACCTAAAAGGTGCATTCAGCATAGTTGATTGCAGATTTGGTGTGGATTTTGGTACAGATCCACAGCGGATTTTACCAGATAGAACCAGAGATTGTTTGCAGTAACTTGATACATGGATTTATAGTTCATGGTTATGTTCCTTACTTTTCTAGTCTGCACTTTTTTCAGGAGTATGATAACATTTCCATTAAAGCCTTGTGGGCTCAGACATTCTGTAAGGCACATGAATAATTTACTTATTCTGCTATTTTACCTACAGTCTTCCATGTATTTTGGGTCTAGGTTCTACTTTCCACAGTATTTTGTATCTGCATTTTAAAATGCATGCAAAAACAGTATCGGCTTGAGTATTTTTAACAAGAGTTTTTAGTGCTTTTTATTTTGTGCCATTTTGTACAAATGTTTTTCAAGGTCTTTTAAGAAGTCTATAGGGAAATATGCCAAAGAAAACATACCTAGAGTGCACTGTATGTTGACGCCATTGACACCAAAACAGCTGCTAAACCCACAACAAACCAAAACACTGTGTATGTAACCATTCTCATATTTCACTATAAACTTTTAACTAACTTTTAACTAGCCTCTCACCCCCCAAAAAACCTAAAAAATTGCTGTTAAAAAAATAACACCAACAACCCTGCCAAACAGTGTGAAACCAGATTTAACTGTTTACCTTATGTAACTTTACCTGAAAGTACTGATTTGTCCCATATTCTTCATAAACTACTTGCTTCATATGCAACTTATTGTATGATAGAACTTGTATAGATAGATGAAAATGAAGAATAAAAAGGTACCACGCCCCCCCCCCTCCCCCACCTTATCACCAAAATAGATAATGGAATACCTTTAGTCTGTAAAATTTCCATTGTTGACATACATAGTCCATATTGCATGATCTTTCATTTGGACAACGGGGTATTTTATTTTACAGCCACAATTTCTGAAAGTACACTGAAAATATTTCCACTTGATCTGTAGTTTAGGCTCTAGCTGTTTATCTTCCTTAAAAACAACTCCTATTTGCCTCCTGGTGCTAATTTCATTTACAGATGAGTCCTTCTTCAACCTGTTTTTAAAGCCAGCATATCTCAAGATGTACGGCGGGAGACGTTAAACCACATGCAAAAATAAAACTCCATCAGATGCCTTGACAGAGACTATCTATCAGCCATCTGTCACCCAAAGTCTCCCATGTAAAAAAAAAATAATACATTTAAAGTAGACATGTTTTAACTAAATAGCTGTGATGGACGCTTTCACAGATGCCATCCATCAGCCATTGTCACCCGTAGACTATGCTAAATAAAGTACATTTGGACATAAACATTACATATACGTATCTTAGATAGCAGGAGACTGTACCAAATTGGTATCATGACAAGTTATATAACTTCAAACTAAGTTAAGGGTGAACGCATCTATACAGAAGCACATGAGACTTCACGACAGATTCCCTACTGTCCCACTACAAAAGGATCATCATTCCATTATTGCTGTTTCTATATGTATAAATATATATATATACTTTTATATATACTATATATTATGAGGAACCCAAATAAGTATATACTACAAAGTTCCTAAACTTTGCCTTTGCCCTAATAATGTCCCTGAAATTCTGAAGATAGATAGATACTAACTAAACCTACAGCATTACATTGAAGGTACTATTATACCAGTGTTGCTAATGCTCACAATTTGGAACTAATTGCTGGGCTGCACCTGGACTTACATGCAATTTGTGAGCAATTAGGTCTAAATCGAGAGCACCAGTGGCGGATGCTGTTGCTCAAGTAACTAGCTCCCTAAGGCCCCATTTACATGGTCAGGTAAATTGCTTGTAACAAGCGCTGATTGCAGATATAGTAAGTTATTTAGACTTTTATCTATAGATTAGGAAGAAAACAAATAACTGTTTATACAAGGTGATGCGCCGCCAACAAATAACAATTTTTATATCACTATGAAAAGTGTGATCACAGACATACTGGTGAATTAACGCCCATTTACACGCAAAGATAATCTTTCAATCGACTGAACGTTTTAGCAATCTTTTTGCATAAAGTGTTAATGGACACTAATGTGCAGAGCCCAGCATGTGATTAATCATACGCCCTGCTGTGAAAACAGCTGCATTGTTCTCCTTGGGGCTGCCGGAAGAATACAATGTAATCTCCCGACTCCCGCGGAGAAAACAGCATGTGGTCTGTTGAGAGATACTTTATCTCTCAGCAGCTGAACAATGGATTTTAAGTTCACCTTAAAATCATTATTCAGATGAAAAGTTCACGATGGCAGCGTTTACATGTAACGGCTATTGCTCATTTTCAATCATTTGAACGCATTTTGAACGATAATCGCTACATGTAAATGGACCTTTAGTGTTCGTCATTAGATTGCTGCACATGATTGGTAAAAATTCTTCTACCAAAGAATCACTCAGGCAGTTATCGCACCATGTAAAAGATCTGTAACTCGATTAAAGAGGTTTTCCAACAGTTTTTTCTTTTTCTTTTACCATTACCTCACCCAGTTCTCAAAACAATATTTTTTAAATTAACTCATTGTGGTTCCGGGACACCAGTTCTTAACTCTGGCACCATGTTGTGTGAGCCATGAGCTCACTGGATCTTCTGGCCCCAATGACATCACATAAACAGGTCAAATGGGCTTCTAATGTAAAGGCTCTGGCTTATTTATGGGAAGTTACTTATGATGACCCATTTTGGGATTTCCTATTGGTTGCAGGAGTCACTTGGGTAAATAACCACATGAGTGCTGCAGCAAATGTAAGCAGCCCGGCTGATAGACAGGACAGGCAGTGGGGAGCAGCGGGAGAGGTGAGTATTAAGTATTTTTATTTTGTTTTGGGTTTTTTTTAGGTGTCATGTCCCTACTTCCACCATTTTTTAATTTAATCAGAAAACCTATTAAAGTTATCAGTTCATAGATATCTAAGAAAGAAGAAAAATAATATGATAAATTCAGTTCTATTGCACATATATATGTTGATTTATGTATTTCCTCACCTAGAAAAGTCCTGCTGAGAGAAGAATGTCCAACCAGGCACAAGTCACAGGTATATGTAAGAAGCCAAATGACCAAGCTTAAATAACTATGATGAGTTGATAGTGAGTCATTGCTATAGATTTTTTCTGTTTAATTAGTGGAAAAATGCTAGCAACATCCTATTAGCTTTATTAGGTGCAGCAAATATTTTACTAGGATCAGATGAGTCTGCCAAGTCTGCTGTAAATTCATAATGACCTGGCACTATCTTTGTCCCCATGTAATACCTTACAACATCAACAGCTACATAGCATAGCATAAATGGATGTACCAAGGGAGTACAACATAATGCATAAAGGTACTTAATTACTTAAATGAGGTCAACTACTGTTAGTTTAATAGTCATGTTCTGCACATACAGCAATACTTCATTCATATTCAATACGCTTCATTGACTATCCAAGTTCCATGGACTTTAATGGCAGCACAGATCGTAGAATTTTCTTAACTCATAATCCCAGTAATTTCCACAAACTCATCATATATTTAACAAAGAAAAGTCTAAAATTTCACCGTTGATTGCATTTTCCTTTTTCTTTAAAACTTGCACAGTGTTTTTGGCTGATTTGACCATTTTGGAAGACTTAGTCAAAAATAAAGAAAATAATTGCTAATTTAGGTAAAGAACAGTAAATACTACTAGTAAAATTATGTAAGAATTCATAATTGTGCGTTAACTGTATAATATATATGTTACCTCTACAAGTCAAACATTAAAGAAGATATATTTAAAAAACTTGCAAAAGCAAAAACATTGAGATGTTTCATTTCAAAAATAGCACCACACCTGTCCATGGGTGCTTTCAGATGAGCTGAATATTTCTGCAAGACGCATTAAAAGATGCACCTTAATCAGTACCTACGGAATTCCACTAGAATACCCACATGTCTACATATGGATTTTGGTGTGAATTCAGTTTGTATTGCAGAAATATTTTGAGAGCACCCCATGGGTTGTGTCTCGAATTTCTACTCAGTTCTATAGATAGCTTGTGGCTTTTCTAAATGGAATGCCTGTCAGATTACACTATAATGCAAAACTATAGTACTACGTAAGTGATCGCAAGTTCAAGTCTCCTATCGGGACTGAAAAGAGGAGTTAAAATGAGTCAAATAAAGTTTTTTTCAATTACTGAAAAAATTTGGCATCGCCACATCCCTAAAATTCCAGTTTATTAAAATATCACATTATTAATCTCACATGGCGAACGCCGTCAGAAAAAAAACAGTATGCAATGCCAGAATTGCATCCAAGAGAAAAATTGAAGAAAAAGCTATCAAAAAGCCGTATGTACTCCAAAACGGTGTCAATAAAAAATAAAGGTCATCTTGGAAAAATCGAACCCTCACACAACCCCATCGAAAAGAATGTTTAAAAAGTTACGGTCAAAAGATTGCTACAGAAAGCAACTTTCTTTAAAAGTTATTGAAAAAAACTGTACATATTGAGTGTTGCCCATAGAATGAAGATATTGTGTAATTTTTAATGCACCGTGAGCAGTGTAAAAGCAAAAGGCTTCCAAAAATGGTGCTATTTTTTTTCTATTTCTCCCCACTTAGAAATGTTTTAAAGTTTTCCAATATATTATATGGTACTTTAAATGGTATAATTTAAAAGCACAACTCACCCAGTAAAAGAGAAGCCTTTATGTAGCTATGTCACCAGAAAAATAAAAGATCTATGATTTTTGAAGGTGGGGAGAAAAAACTGAAAATGAGAAAATGAAAAAGGACAACAGTGGGAAAGGGCTAAATGGGTTACCTAAGAGTATAACATATATGAAGTATGTTGTAATGTGGAATAGTATAATAAAAGATGGAAAAAATACTTAATAATACTTAAATGGAATCTGTCCTGTGTCCACAGCAGCATACACTAAATTATAGTGCTGTTAGTAGATGTGACAGGGAGCTGGGTGAGGTATTCTTTATACTCACCCACTCCCGCGATCCAGCGGGGTTCCCCTCTGAAGTTGCTGTGCAGCATGAAAATCTGACTCTTTTCAAAGTCTGGTGCGCGCGCTGTCCCATAGGCCTAGAAGTCATGCGCACTAGACATTGAAAAGAGTTTGGTTTTTGCGCTGCGTGTCAACTTCAGAGTGGGACACCGCTGGTTCATGACAGCAGGCGAGTATAAAAAAATACATCACCCAATCCCTATCACATCCCCTAACAGCACCATAACTTATCTTATGCTGCTGTGGGGATGTGACAGGTTCCCTTTAATATTGCCACCCGTTAGAAATGTCATTGCACTGTTACTAGAGATGAGCGAATACCAAAATGCTCAGGTGCTTGTTATTCGAGCTAAGCTTTTAAGCTAAGCTTGTAATATTCGAGAGCTCTGTTCGTGTAACGAACCCCATTGAAGGGAGGGGCCAACAAAGTTTCTCGAACATGGCACCATCGACTATGATACTACTCGAATGAGTGTCAAGCTCGGACAAGCATGCTCACTCATCTCTAACTGTTACCCCATCCAATAGAGACTACGAAAAAACTGTAAAGGCCCATTTACATGGAGCGATGATTGCTCAAAATCGTTCTTTTGAGCAATAATCATTGCATCTAAACGCACAGCCATCATGCACTTTTCGTGCACTGTTTGTTGAATTCAAGCCAGCCTAAAAATCATTGTGCAGTCTTATCAGCTCCGCATGCTGAGTTCCCCGCAGGTAGTGCTGATAGTATTGTTTCAGCTATTTAACCTACTGGAGAACAATGGAGCTAAATGCAGATAAGAGCCCTCCAGCTATTAACTGCTTTCAGCTAAAGGCTTCATTTGCACACTAATAAGCTATTAAGTAGCTGAGTAAACACTTAATAGTTTATGCAAAATGATCACTCAAAACTGTCACTCAAACTGTCGTTTGAGCGATTTTTGAGCGCTCATCGCTCCGTGTAAATGGTCCTTAACACGTCTCCAACACCCATGCTGTTTATTGACCTAGAGTTCTTGAGATCGCAGTCTGTCACTGTGTTTTATCATTAAATTTAATAAACCCATCATATTGATTCATAAGTAGACTTCATGGATCCGTCAAAGCAGCAATCAATTGCAGCAACAATTGCAACGTCTACATCTTAGTGATGTGTCAAAAACGGAATATGTTCTCCCATCTGATCATTAGTTTTCAGCTTCATTGAGTGCTATGTTCGCAGCATACAAAGGACTCTTGTGAAATAATATTCATGCTAATATCTTCAGTAGACAGTACAGAACTGTTGAAATTTCATCCATTTTCTCCATCATTCTATTCAGATTTGTTTCTCGTTAACGCTTTACACCTGTAATTCTATTTCCTGAATGTTCTAATATGTATTTTTCTCAGGGTCCACTGTGTGCCATTTACTGAGTGTTTGTATTGGAGACACCATCCCAAAAACCCAGCTGCAGATGGGATTAGGTTACGCCAAGTTGCACTTTATACAATGCTTTATACAAGAATTGCCACCCATAGCATTGCCCCGGAGTGTTTTTCGCTTGGTATATATTTATGTCTAAAAAACATTTAAGTGATTTTCTTAACAGCTGGTTAAAAGCAATACATTCAATGTTTGGCTGTGATCTGCCCATTTCCATTAAACAGTCAAACCTTGGGGATATTTACTGATGGCGTAGGAGACATGCCAGCCTAGTCTTCCATACAAAAATATGACTTTACTGTCGAAAGTTGAGTAGGGGAACCCAGAAGAGTTACCATAATATTTACATTGCTGATTAATTTATCATATAGCTTAAACACATATGGAGGTAACTGGTTCTGACTGTGTTATAAATAGGAGCAAAAGCTTAAGGACCACACAAGCAGGTTTTAAAATGCACAATTAACTATTAAAACTGTCAGAACTGTAGATTAATTAGAAGAGCAAACACTCACATGGTCACACATGTACGCATGAATAGATTTACCATTCAGGGGTAACTGATATCCATATTATTATTGGACTCTTTTAAAAAGCCTCTACTTCCAGTAAAATAAATGGAGATTATGAACATAAGAATCTCAGAAGACAAAAACGAAAGGAACTAATGAAGGAAAACTTTTTAGCTCCCCTATCACAATATGTGGACCTCCCGAGATCACCGTAGCTCCTTAAAAGGTTGGGTTCAATTTCAGTTGCCTGAAACTAGCCTGTGGGTTGCAAAAAAGTAAAGCTAAGGGACACAAATATTAGGCATTAGAATCCTGTAATGACAATGGCTGGACATTAATGGCAGAACTTGGCTTCTCCTTTAGCAGTCACCTTTCCTGGGTACTAACAATGTATTCCAGTATTTAGATACCCTCAGGACATAAAGTAGAGTCAAACAGTGTAACAACTGGGCATCAAAAGACATATATACAGCATGTATCAACACAGTAAAAATGTAAATGCAATTAGGGACTCATCATTAGATGACAGGAGCAGAGTTTTTTTTGTGGAAATACTAGATGCCCTTGAATTAGACTTGACTCATAGTCCATGTATCACAAATAGTAGAAGACATAGGCAGCACTCAAATTCTAAGATTCTATTATTGTACCTATACACATGAACAGAGCTTGATGGTAACTGGAAGATGATGACAAATGTAAGGCAACTGGCAGTGAAGGCTTGAACAGATGACACTGCCCCTTGACACCAGACCCCACTGTCCATAAACAGCCCTAAGCTGTCTCAATGGATGACCCTGTCTACTAAACTATACCCAAGAAACAGGACAGCACTAGAATCCAGACAAAGGGATAAAAAAGCAATTGCTGTAATGACCGAAGAAAGACAGATAAAAACAAGACAAGATTAGGCAAGCCACAAACCAAGGAACATAGACTGGACTAAAAAATCAAGCAGCACAACACAAACTGGACAGACAAGACTGGATGAGAACTGGATGGGTTGGCTGTGAGATTAGTTGTATAGCACCTTCCTCAACATCAACTTAGCAAACAGGAGATAATGATGAAGCAGGATTTCTTCTACTGATTGTAATATTCCATTTCTAAGTAAGTTAAGGTGCATTTACACTGCAAAGATGATTGCTCAAAAGATGGTTTTGAGCAATCATTTTGCATAAAATACTACTTGGTACTAATGCCTATTAGTACCATTAGCAGAATGTGAGCTAATGGGAGCTGTAATCAGGGAACAGACCACCCGCTGTTCCTTGATTACCTTCGCTTTGTTCTGCATCAGGGCTGACAGCTGAGAACAGCTGAGACAATGTTATCAGCTGTAATCAGCAGTCCCTGGGCAGAACACAGCATGTGGTTCTGCTTATCAGCTGTTCTGCCGAACAATGGTTTTCAGGCAGAACTGAATTCCATCTTTCAGCCGAACAGAGAAAGATGGGCACATTTGCATTGGCTTTTGAGTGAATTTTGAGCTATAATCATTATGTCTAAATGAACCTTTAGATAGTCTGGGTAGGAGAAAGTGATTAAATCCACCATCGTTTTGCTATGAGCTATGAATTCCACATTAGTCAAAATATACAATAATTACAGCTTTTATTTTAATGAAATTATCTAGTATTTACATTTTAGAGTCTTCTGCACGGATTCTTTATTTTACAAACACTTTGTTCTGCAATTTAGATAAGCAAATCAATGGCAATTCCATTTACTGATCTGTTTGTTCAGCACTTCTTAAACAAGCAATGAGAATCTGGTTGCCTAAATGAACACTGCTGTTCCTTGGGGAAATGTGCTGAAATTAAGATCGTTCTCCTAAACTCTTTTCATGCACTGCTTTAATCAAAATGTCTAATAAGTCACAAAATGATTTACTTGTAGATGGGCGGTAGAATAATAATACTAAGCTTTATACATGGCCAACATATTCTGCAGCACTTTACAATTCAGAAGTATATTTGTAAACAAAATCAGACATTACATAATAAAAACTAATTATCAATTGGAAGAAGAGAAGTGAAGGCCTTCCTCCTCAAAAGTTTACAACCAATGAGACAAGAGCTAACAGTCTATGACAGCAAGTAGCTTGAGTCCAAATGTCGCTAGTAAGGGCGAGCACCCACTGGCGTTTGCGTTTTCCGCGGGAAAAAAACGCAGCGTTTTCGCGGCGTTTTCGCGGCTTTTCCGTTAATTTCCATTGACATTCATGGGTGCATTAGGAGAAAAATAAGGACACATATGCAACTGACAGTTCCTATGTTAAAAACGCAAACGCAATGCAAAAAAAACGCCAGTGGACATGAGCACACTTTATCTCTATGCCTGTGCAGGAAAAACGCAAAACGCAAAACGCAGGTAAAAAAACGCCAGTGGGTGCTCGCCCTAATTGTGGTCCTCTAGGGAGGGAGAGAAAGACCTGAAGGTAAAGTTGAGGCTATACACTGCAAACATTTTGTTGATGATCTTCCTCCAATGAGTTGCAGTGGGACAGTAGACTAATATGTACAGTCGTAATAAATGTAAGGACAACAGTATCTCTTAGGCCGGTGTCACATGGGCTTAGGGCTCAGTCACAGGGGGCGCATCGGCGCCCATGTTACTGCAGCCAGCAGACGGCCGTACCTAAAGACGGCCGTCTCTCTGCAGCGGCGGGAGGAAGAACATGTGACCGGCTCCATTGCCGGTCATGTGTTCTTTCATCAGCGCTGGAGAGAGACGGCCATCTTCTAACTGTCAGCCACACGGGCGCATCGGCGCCGGTATTGTGTATTTGTGCGCACATGTGTGTGTTTCACTGCACTGTTTGCACGTTCATTGAAATGGGCAGTTAAGTTAATTAGTTCAAGATGTGCTATTTCCGTGCACAAAAGCACAGGAAAAATAGAGCATGCTGCGTATTTTTCTACGCAAATGAAGTGCGCATGCAAAATACGCTTATGTGAACGAACCTATTGAAATGAAAGGGCTCTATCCACTGCAAATAGTGCAAAACGATGCTCAAATAAGTTTGTGTGACACAGGCCTTGGGGCTCCTTCACACGGGCATATGAGTTTTTGCACGTGACTCAGCGCAGCGTATTTGTATTACAAACAGGGCATGTTTATTTGTGCGCAGCAGATGAAATCACCCCGATTTAAATGGTTATTTAACTTAACGAGTTCCAGATGTGTTGCTTTTTTCATGGTATTGCGCAGTGTTTCACACATCCCTTTGCGTATTGCATGCACATTTGTGCACACCCTAGACCAGTGATGGGCAACCTTTTGAGCTTGGTGTGTCAAAATTCGCCAAAAAACCGAGCATAACTCGGGTGGTGTGTCACTTCGAGAAAAAAAATCCATAAATTCGCGATATTTATAGTTTAAATACCAAAAATGTATAATTGTAATATATAACTGTATTTAATAAACCCAAAGCACACATAGCACAGGCCCTCGCCTCTCGCTGTCTCCCCCTCAATTATCTCAGTAATGATGAGCCCCCAGCGGCGACAGCGCCCCCCCCAGAGCAGCCCTCCAACAGCGACAGCACCACCCAAAGCGGCCCCCCAGCAGCTACAGCACCACCCAGAACGCCTCCCAGCAGCGACAGCACCACCCAGAGTGGCCCCCCAGCAGCAACAGCACCACCCAGAGTGGCCCCCCAGCAGCGACAGCACCAAAAGCGCCCCCCCCCACCCCCCCGCAGCGACATCACCACCCAGAGTGGCCCCCCCAGCAGCGACAGCACCACCAGGAGCGGCCCTCCAGTAGCGACAGCACCACCCAGAGTGGCCCCTCAGCAGTATTGGCCTCCCACAGCGGCCCCCAAGCAGTATCTGCCCCCCACAGCGCCCCCCCAGCAGTATCTGATGGCAAACATGCCATCATATCCCCATTGCTAAAGAAGCCGACTCTTGACGCAACTGACGTTGCCAATTACCGACCCATCTCAAACCTCCCCTTCATCTCCAAATTACTAGAACGGCTGGTTTACTCCCGCCTTGTAAGCTATCTATCAGAGAACTCTCTCCTCGACCCCCTACAGTCTGGCTTCCGACCCCAACACTCCACAGAAACTGCCCTTACAAGGGTATCAAACGACCTACTGTCAGCCAAATCGAGGGGTGACTACTCCCTACTGATCCTCCTCGATCTCTCTGCAGCTTTTGACACAGTTGACCACAAACTCCTCCTCAGTATGCTTCGCTCCATCGGCCTAAAGGACACTGCTCTCTCCTGGTTCTCCTCCTACCTATCTGACCGATTTTTCAGTGTCTCCTTTGCTGGCTCTACCTCTCCTTCTCTTCCCCTTGCTGTTGGGGTCCCCCAAGGCTCGGTCCTTGGCCCCCTCCTTTTCTCTATCTACACAGCCCCTGTTGGACAAACCATCAGGAGCTTTGGCCTCCATTACCACCTCTATGCTGACGACACCCAGTTATACACCTCTTCCCGTGACATCTCTGCACCTTTCCTCCAAAACATCACCAACTGTCTGTCTGCTGTCTCTAACACCATGTCCTCTCTCTACCTAAAACTAAACCTCTCTAAAACTGACTTACTGGTGTTTCCTCCTTCCACCAACCGACCTCCTCCTGACATCTCCATCTCAGTGTGTGGCGTCACCATAACTCCAAGACAACATGCCCGCTGCCTTGGGGTCATATTCGACTCAGATCTCTCATTTACTCCCTACATCCAGTCAGTGGCCCGAACATGTCGGCTGCACCTAAAGAACATCTCAAGAATCCGCTCCTTTCTCACCATAGACACGCTGAAAACGCTTGTTGTTGCCCTCATCCACTCACGGCTCGACTATTGCAACTCGTTGCTGGTCGGCCTCCCCTGCACCAGACTCTACCCTCTACAATCCATCCTGAATGCGGCAGCCAGACTCATATTACTGTCCAGCCGCTACTCAGATGCCTCTGCCCTGTGCCAGTCACTGCACTGGCTGCCCGTTAAATACAGAATTCAATTTAAACTTATTACCTTCATCCACAAAGCCCTCCACAGTGCAGCACCCCCCTATATCGCCTCCCTCATCTCAATCCATCACCCAGCCCGGGCTCTCCGCTCGGCAAACGAAACTAGACTGCACACCCCTCTAATTCGAACTTCTCACTCCCGCCTCCAAGACTTCTCCAGAGCAGCACCGGTCCTCTGGAACGCACTACCAAAGAACATCCGGGCAATCCAGGACTCGAAAAACTTCAGGCGTGCTCTAAAGACGCACCTCTTCAGGGATGCATACCGCACTCCCTAAACAAACCCTTCTGTACATCGCCTGATAACATGTTCCCTGACCTACTGACTGCAATCCCTGCTAGCCATAATAAACCGCTCCTGTAGTCATATTGATCCTGCCGTCGCATAGCTAAATGTCTGACTGTTGTCTGTATATAGCATCCCTCACTCTCCAGCACGCGATACTGTGCACATCTCCAGCCATTTTACCTTCTGTATCACCCCATTACTTGTAGTATGTAAGCTCGTTGGAGCAGGACCCTCACCCCTATTGTTTCCATCAGCTGATTACGATTGTAACCGTGGTTCTGTAATTTTTTGTACTTTTGTCTTTCTGTATTTCCCCTGTCTATGTAAGCGCTGCGGAATATGTTGGCGCTATACAAATAAAGATTATTATTATTATTATTATCTGCCCCCCTTACAGTGGCCCCCCCAGAAGTATCTGCCCCCCTTACAGCGCCCCCCCCCCAGCAGTATCTTTCCCCCTTACAGCGTCCCCCCGGAGCAGTATCTGCCCCCCTTACAGCAGCCCCCCCAGCAGTGTCTGCCCCCCTTACAGCGGCTCCCCCAGCAGTATCTGCCCCCCTTACAGCGGCCCCCCCAGCAGTATCTGCCCCCCTTACAGGCCCCCCCCAGCAGTATCTTTTTCCCCTTACAGCAGCCCCCCCAGCAGTATCTGCCCCCCTTACAGCGCCCCCCCAGCAGTATCTGCCCCCCTTACAGCACCCCCCCAGCAGTATCTGCCCCCCTGAGCATTACCTGCCCCCCTTACAGTGGCCCCCCCAGCGGTGTCTACCCTCTACGAGACCCACGTACTTACCTCGTGGATGCTCCGCTCCTCCTGTGACCGGCACGCCGCCAGCAGCGATGACCTCCGGTGCACACTGTGACGTCAGTGTGTTGCAGGACGCCTCTTCCCCTAGATGCTCCCGCGGAACCAACAGGTAAGAGACGTCGGGGGACGGGGGGAGGAGGATCCTAGCTGCACACTGACATCACAGTGTGCGCCGGGATCAGCGCTGTTAGTAGTACTGGTTAGTCAATACCAGCAGGGGAGCCACGGCCCCTGCCGGTATTCAGTAACGGGGTGAGCGGCCGCGTGTCAGCGACTATAGCTACGCATGTCAGTGCTGACACGCGTGTCATAGGTTCGCCATCACGGCCCTAGACCTAGGGCATGATCTATTTTTTTGCACATGTGATAAATCTGCGCACAAAAAAAGGAAATCTAAACAAATCCATTGAATTTAATGGGTTCTATTCTCTACATATTGCGTACAAATTTTGCACACACTAATGCAAGCACAAAGGGTGCTTTTAAAATGAATGTTGAACGATAAGTGAATCAGTTTTCATTGTTCGATTGTTAGATGTGTTTATACTGAATGATTATCGTTCAAATTTGACCCATCCAACAGAGATGAGAACCAATAAAAAAAAAAGCTCGGCACCCGGCGTCCCACATACAAAAATGCTCGAGTATCCAATTGTAGTCAATGGGGTTCATTACTCGAGTAGAGCTCTCGAATTTTACGAAAAGCTCGAATAACGCGGACCCGAGCGTTTGGGTGCTCGCTCATCTCTACTTAAGATCAATCATAGCTTCTTCAGAAAAATAAGGAAAGAGGAGGAAAGAATCAATTTTGGAAAAAGAACAAAGAATATAAAAAAGAGCAAGTGAAGAAAAGAAAATGAAGATTAACAAGATGAAAGAAAAAAAAACAGTCATTTAAAGCTATAAAGTTGCAAATATTGCATATAAGTCCAAAGAAACACAGGACGTGCCTAGCACAGAAGGTAATTTAGAGGTGCATGATAAGAAAATTCTTTCTTTTCTGTTCTTTGTATCCTCTCATGCGGCACCCCCTCAGGTCCTGCACTAGGCACAACATTGTGAATAAGTTTAGTATATGAGTTCCTTTTTGTTCCATCAGTGGAACTCTGAATTGAACCAATGAATCCCAGTAAAATGAGATTCATCCGACGTGCCCTGCAGTCATCTTTTCAATACATTTTCCAGCATTTTCTTACTTTAGATAAAAACTAAATTTGAAAAAAATTTAATTTCCATGCAAAAGTCTGTCTTTCTCTTACATGGAAATGATCTGTGTTAAAAAATGGCCAGTCTTGTTATACAGTCTTGAAGTTTTTCTAATGAGCATAAGTGTTAGCTGCAAAGCGTTTCCTCTAAATTAATTTGTTTTATTCTATCCTTATCCAGTCCTACTGCAGGCTGCAGATTAATGAGAAAAGCATCTCCAATGACAGTTTCACCCAGGGCATTAGTAAATAATGCAATGTTCTTCTTATCACTATTTTACTGACACGCCAGAGTGAACTGAACTCTATTTTTCCCAGAAAATATAGAACAAGTAGTAGTAACCTGTATTTTCATCTCTTGTAAAGTATATATACTGTAATTTATGAATACGGCTTACTCAATTATTTGAGATGTAATATATTGATTTTTCAGTTGAGCATTATGGTCATTTTATGGCAATTGGTTATACATTTATTCATTTTGGTCAATAAGATAAATGACCTTGTTGACTTTATATTGTAGTAACACAGTATCCAAGGCTGAAAAAGACCATCTTATTCAGCCTGTTTCCCTTGTTGATCCAGAGGAAGGCAAAAAAAAAACCTAATCAGGCAGATGCCTATTTACCCCATCATTTTCTGGAAATAATTCCTTCCCAACTCCATAATGGCAGTCAGAATAATACCTGGATTAACATTTAAAAGTTCCTACCTGACTCCAAGACCTGGATGAACAACCCCCCTGGTTATTTAATGTCTATATCCTGTAATGTCATAGTGCTCCTTAAAGACATTAAGTCCCCTCTTAAACTCCTCTCTTGATTTTGCCATCACCACATCCTCAGGTACAGAGTTCCATAATCTTACAACTCTTACAGTAAAGAACCTTCTTCTGTGTTGGTGATGAAACCTTCTTTCCTCTAGAGATAGAGGATTCCCTCTTGTTACCATCGCAGTCCTGGTTCTAGTGTTCCCTAATGTATTTATACATAGTTATTTGGTCGCCCCTTAGCTGTCTTTTTTCCAGGGTCAATTATCTTAATTTTGATAGCCTCTATTAGAGATGAGCGAACGTACTCGTTTCGAGTACTTACGCACCCGAGTACCGCCATTTTCGAGTACTTCAGTACTCGGGTGAAAAGATTCGGGGGGCGCCGGGGGGCGGGGAGAGGCGTGGCGGTGCGGGGGGTAGCAGCGGGGAACAGGGGGGAGCCCTCTCTCTCTCCCTCTCCCCCCCACTCCCCACTGCTACCCCCCGTGCCGCCACGGCGCCCCCCGAATTTTTTCGCCCGAGTACGGAAGTACTCGGAAATCGCGGTATTCGGGCGAAAAAGGGGCGTGGCCGAGCACGTTCGCTCATCTCTAGCCTCTATGGATATTCTAGTCCTCTCATTCCGTTTATTAATTTAGTTGCCCCTCTCTGAACCCCTTTAAGCAATGCAACATCTTTCCCGAGCACCGGTGTCCAGAACTGTACACAGTATTCCATGTGGGGCCTGACAAGTGCCTTATATAAAAGAAGAATAATGCTCTTGTCCCTAGCCCCTATGCAGCCAGTGATTGGCATTGATTGCTCCAGTTAAGTCTACACTCAAATAGTACTCCCAGGTACCCCTAGTAGCCACATTAACTAA
This sequence comes from Eleutherodactylus coqui, assembly GCF_035609145.1. Taxonomy (NCBI): domain Eukaryota; kingdom Metazoa; phylum Chordata; class Amphibia; order Anura; family Eleutherodactylidae; genus Eleutherodactylus; species Eleutherodactylus coqui. The sequence goes on along the minus strand of NC_089843.1, from coordinate 143,747,037 downwards.
AGCTACTTTTACAAGGGATGACTGCTGTCTCACTGACTATTGGTCATGAGCTTTCACACAAGAGAGATAGTCATTCAGAGAATGGAGGCAGAGCACACCAAAAATCTCTTTTAGCTGATTTAGCTAGGGAAAGTCTGAAGATTACAGACAGCATCCTTTGGAAATTTTGTAGGTGCAGCTTCTGAGCCCATGCCATCTAATAGACAGGTAACAGGCTGCTGGAGCCAATCATAGATCTCAGCAATCCAGTGCTAGATTCGATGATTGGCTGCAGCAGCTTGTGATGTCCCATACACAGGCTGCTGCAGCCTGAAAGTAATACATCACTAGAGAGATCCGGAGCTGTCAACTAGAGACTTTCAGGGAGATGGGAGCGGTGAGAATAAGCTAGCTTATTATGTTCTGCCATGGTATTCCAGGTTTTTAAAAAAACTATCTTGGACAACCCCTCTAAAGCATGTTTGAAAAACTGCAAGTATGCTCTAACGGCATCAAACTCTCTCACCACTCCACTGTTCCCTAGCCTTGTAGTGTGCTGTCCACCCTACTCCTTGCTTTATTTTTCTTTCCCTTCCCTCCATCGCTCTCTCTTTCTCTGCGCCTCCTCATTGTCTTGTCTCAATGCTCCCTCACCCTTTTTTGTCCATTGGTGGGCTGAGAAGCATGGCAGCAGGTGAGGGAGCTGTAAGGCAGGAGGCAGGAGGAGTGTTGCCATTCTGGTGGGTCCATCAGTCAGGACAGAAATCAAGAGGAAAGTCTTATGTTAAAATGCAATGAGATGCAGGCTACAAGAAGAAAATTTTAGAGCAAGGCAGAAATTGTGCTCCAAGTAGCAGTAGTGTAGGCTTCCATTTATTCACATTTTCCCCTGGGCGCCCCCCTCTGATCATGGGCCCTGTAGTGGTCATTATTTCAGTAGTTCTGCTGCTGACTGCTAGAATGAAAAGACAGTTTCATCAGAATAAAGGTGAACACCCACTGGCCATCATTGAATGACAGCTGAGTGTTGCCTCTAATTGGCTGAGCACTAAGCCAATCAGAAGCAGCATTCAGCTGTCATTCAATGATGGCTGGGCACTGCCTCTGATTGGCCATAGTGCTCAGCCAATCATTTTTTTCAATCCCCAGCATCCAGAACACAAAAGATGACTACTGGGGCCGGAGAGAAGAGCCAGATGGCTTTTCTAGGTAAGTAAAAAAATTTTCACTTTTTTTTTTTACAACTAGCCATGATTTTCAGAAAAGGGCTTATATTTCAAGCCCTTCCCCGAAAATCATTGCCGCGGTAGTAGCCTTCATTCCATTGCTTTCAATGGGGCTGCAGCAGCGCTGGCCCCATTGAAAGCAATGGGATAGCATCGCGTACCTCTTCCACAGCTGTGACAGCTGTGATAGGGCATTCCTTATCCCCGCAGTCCACGTGGGGATGAAGGAATATCCTGCCATAACAGCCACAGCTGTCACAGCTGTGTCTGGGGAGCACAATGTACTCCCTATGTTTCGCCACTGGCCCCATTGAAAACAATGGGCGATATCGCAGATTCTTTTTTTGCGATGCGAGGTTACAGTGAAAATCGCTAATGAGAATAAAACGTTTGAAAATCATTGGTTTCATTATCATGCGTTTTCACTCACTCTCGCATCGCAAGGATATCGTATCGACAGTGGGTGTTCACCCTCAGGCCTTAGTCAGACGGGCGTTTTTAGCCGCGATTTGCGCATGCGCATGCGTCCGGCGATTTTATAAAACCATTGCTTTGCAATGGTATCGGACACATGAGCGCTTTTTATGCGCTCGTCCGATAAATTATAGAACAGAAATCGCAGATAGCACCTATCTGCGATCTGCGATTCCTGTTCTCTTCTCTATATGCGCTCAATGGGGCCGGCGGCAGAAGCGCCGACCCCATTGAGAACATATAGAAGACAAATCATTCTTCTCTGCCACAGCTGTAACAGCTGTGACAGAGAAGAACGATGTTTGCCCATTGAATTCAATGGAGCCGGCAATACAGCCGCTCCATTGAAAGCAATGGGCTGCCGGCGTGCGCGGGGTGAATTGTCGGGAAGGGCTTAAATATATAAGCCCTTCCCTGCAATTGATCCTAAAATGTGTTAAAATAAAAAAATTGTATACTCACCTTTCCGCTGCAGCCGGAGTCCAGCCGCGGCCGCTGTCAGTTCTCCTGAACTGCTTCTCGGCACTATTCAGCTGGCGGGGCTTTAAAATCCCCGCCTGCTGAATGATCTGCCTCTGATTGGTCACAGCCCTGACCAATCAGAGGCAGGTTTCACTCACACACCCATTCATGAATTCATGAATGGGTGAGTGACTGCTGCCTCTCAGCGCTGAGCCAATCAGGGGCAGGTCTGACTCACATCCATTCATGAATTCATGAATGGGTGTGAGTGAGACATGCCTCTGATTGGCTCAGCGCTGAGCCAATCAGGGGGCAGATCTGACTCACACCCCCTTCACACCCACTGCAGGACGGCCGCGTGGAGCTCCGGCTGCCGGGAGCAGGTGAGTATATATATATTTTTTATTTTTACACATTTTAGGATGAATTGCAGGGAAGGGCTTATATATTTAAGCCCTTCCCGACAATTCATCCCGGGCTCGCCCGCAGCGCATTGCTTTAAATGGAGCCGGCTCTATTGCCGTCTCCATTGAATGCAATGCGCTGGACAGCTCCGGCCCGTTTCTAATGAAACGCGGCTAGGAGCAGATTTTCGGGCGATTTGCGGGCGACTTGCGCGCACCGGTCACGCGATTTGCGGATGCGCATCCGTCATGCGATCCGCAAATCGCGTGAAAAAACGCCCGTGTGACTAAGGCCTCAGGCAGTCTGTGCTGTTGTTACTAGTTTAAGGCAAACTTGCTGTTAGTCCATTAATCTTATGTTTTCAACTGTTATTTCTTATGATTGTAGTGCTAGATGTCTTAATAGCCAGAAATGATATTGGGGTTTTCGGTAACTGCAATCCAGGGGTGTAGCTATAAGGGGTACAGTTGTACCCAAGCCCTGGTGCCTGACTTCTGCCACATAAGAAGATACAAGTATTATGTAGTAAATAGCATGTTTTGAGAGGGGCTCTGTTACATATTCTAGCTCGCATTTGGGCCCAGGAACCTCAATTTACTCACAGCACGATAATTTATTGCTGTTGGCATTTAGCTTCCTCCCTCCATTACAGTTCAATCATTTTAATCTTCGAAATTTAAAACTGCATATACATGTTACAATCTGCAATCCAGTCTAATGTGGATGCAGACCCTCTGAATATCTCTTTACTGTACACATGGGGTAAAATTAGAATTCAAAATGTCTAAGGCTCCTTTTACATGAGCCAATTTATTGTTTGAATGAGCAAACGACCGAATGCCTTGTTTGGTTTTAAACAATGACTGTTTACAAACAACGTTGATCATTATAATTTCTCGTTATTACACTCATTGGCTTGCTCGTTCGGTAGCGTTTAGACTGAACAATTAATTGTTCAGGTGGGTGTGGATATGTGCAAACAAAGCCGCAAGTATGTGCGTGGAAGTATGTGATTGACTGTTGGAAGAACAAAGGCGAGTTTTAACACTCCCACCAAGTGCTTTATTATTGGCTGTTATGCCATAAGAACAGCATAAAGGCCTCTCTTCTGCCAAAAGATAAGCTTCCTTTATGCTAAGTCCAGTGCAGTGCAATGTCAAATACATACAATTGAACTAGAAATAAATCCAAAAATGTTTAGCCATTGGTGGTGTCAATTAACGAAGCCTTTATTGAAAGGTGTCACTACATTGGTTACAGAAGGGACACGTTTCGGTCTATGACAAACCTTGGTCACCCTATTAATCCACAGATTCCAACCATTGCATTTCAGATAGGACTACTGAATAAGAAAGAATTCTCAAAAAAAGTTTGTTCCTTTTACTCTTCTAAAAAATGTTAATGTTGTTTTTTTAAAATTTCACCAAATCAATGAATAAAGCAAATAGTACAAAGTAACAAAGTAAGGATAACATTTAGATATAGTGCACAGAAAGCTATGCATCTGTTTGGAAATCATGGCAAAATCATTTCATTTGGGAGGTTCATACGGTGGTCACATCAGTCATACAAAGCCTTGAAGAAATAAATATAGATTTAAAGAATACAACATTAGTTATTTCTGAAACAATACAACTGTTGGAGGTCACTGTATAGAACAATGTCAGCAGGCGCTTCAAAAAGGAAGTTGTGTAACATTGGGCTAAGTTTTCTGAAGGGCAGAGAAGCTGTGTGCTTAGTTTTTGTGAACTTATGTCAACCTTTCGACTACTGGCTATTCATGTAATTATACTGTAGACAACATGAATGTGGTCTAGTTTACTTGGGTTCATTTACAGAGCAATTCCACCACTAACATCAATGATATTATAAATATTTCCATGTCAAACGGCAAAGATATTATATCATGTGATTCTACAGGACAGCAAGCCAATACCACTGGACTTCTGCCGGTGAAGCTGTCATGTAGCCCTTAGTTTTAGACTTGTTTTCCAGTTTAGGAAAGTCTCAGAGATAAGTCATGAATTAGGTAAAATAAAATGGTAATATTAAACACTTTAGATTGAAAATGACTTACAATCAGTGAAGAATAGAAGTATTTAACAGTAAATAAATATTCACATGTCTCCACCTGTCTGTATTCTTGTATATGTCTCTGTATTTCTATATGGCTATTCCTTATGTGGTTATTGAAAATCAATTTTCAGTGAATATCATTTTTTTCTAGGAAATACTGTAAATGTAATTTTGTGTGGCTAGCAAACAGAAAAATAAATGAAAGCTACTAAAACAGTAGGTGCTAAGACTTAGATAGCTTATTCTACAGTTAAGACACTCTTAGCAGCAAGAGAAGATTACCTGCAAGTGAAATGCTGCAGATTCTTCAGCTCTGAAAAATTAATTAAAACGGAATCGCTCCACAGAGTCGCACCATACATTAACGATACATCCCATTTCTTTCACTAAATTCACCTAGAATGAACCAAATTTGTGATGGTAACTGCAACAATGGAGATGTATGACTTCTGGGACAGTGTCTGCTAGATCATTTACAGTATTTCTATTAAGTGTGCATGGTAATATTGTATAGAAATTCAAATAATGCAAAATGGCAATGATAAGCTCTTTCTGTACCCAAGGCACAACTGGCAACATAAGTGGCCACCTAATGACTGCTGCAGTGACCACATATTACTTTGAGCTATAGTGCTCATGCAATGGTACCATGTACAATGTCCAGTGCGTATGATGCTTATCTTCTCTGCAGCAAGTTCAGAGAAGACTTACCAAAATGGTGAGCGGTCTGCAAATCATGTCCTATGAGGAATGGTTAAAGGATCTGGGAAGGTTTAGCTGTCAAAAAAGAAGGCTGAGAGGAGACTTAATAGCTGTCTACAAATATCTGAAGGGCTGTCACAGTGCAGAGGGATCAGCCCTATTCTCATTTGCACAAGGAAAGACTAGAAGCAGTGGAATGAAACTGAAAGGGAGGAGACACAGATTAGATGTTAGAAAAAACTTTCTGACAGTGAGGGTGATCAATGAGTGGAACAGGTTACCATGGGAGGTGGTGAGTTATCCATCAATAGAAGTGTTCAAACAAAGGCTGGACAAATATCTGTCTGGGATGATTTAGTAAATCCTGCACTGAGCAGGGGGTCGGACCTGATGACCCTGGAGGTCCCTTCCAACTCTACCATTCTATGGTTCTGTGATTCTCTATGCGTCTGTATTGATCCCTTCAGTAAATGATAGGTCATGTTCCGATCATATTCCCAATGATCAATGCTAGCAGGAGAGGACTATTGTTATATCACTGAGTCTGTTCTCTATTGTGAGAAGCAGACAGTATCACATGCCATTTCAAGCAGTGTTTTCTTTCTGGAAAAGGGGTCTTTATGTTCCCTCGGAAACCAGAACATGGGAGTTAAAGCAATCTCTTCACCCACTGTAAATATGCTATTGACAAGAATGAAGACTATCAATTAACAGTCCTGTACTATGTGTTATAGCGAAAAATATTATATTACTGCTTTTAATGGTGAATTATAATGTCCGTGGTTTAGGTGGCCAGAGGGCCAAAGGCTGCTGGGGTGTCCATGGCTGTCCAAACCACCCAATATCTCTTCGAATGATGGCATAGTAACATAGTATGTTAGGCTGAATGAAGACAATGTCCATCTAGTTCAGCCTGTTTCAACCCCCTTGTTGATCCAGAGGAAGGCAAAAAATCCCAAGAGGCAAAAGCCAATTAGCTCATTCGGGGGAAAAATTCCTTCCCATAAAGGCAGTCAGAATAATCCCTGGATCAACCTTTGATAGTTCCTACCTAAATGTAAGTTCCAGAACAACAACTCCACTGGTCACCTAATGTCTATATCCTGTAATATCCTTGCACTCTAGAAAGACATCTAGTCCCGTCTTAAACTCCTCTATGGATTTTGCCATCACTACGTCCTCAGGCAGAGAGTTCCACGGTCTCACTGCTCTTACAGTAAACAACCCCCTTCTGTGTTGGTGATGAAACCTGCTTTTTTTCTAGACGTAGCGTATGCCCTCTTGTTACCGATGCAGTCCTGGGTATAAACAGATCATGGGAGCAATCCTTGTATTGTTCCCTAATGTATTTATACATAGTTATTTGATCGCCCCTTAGCCGTCTTTTTTCCAGGGTGAATAATCTTAATTTTTATAGCCTCTGTGAGTATTTCTCTAATTCCATTTATTAACCCCTTAACGACCGCCCCATCGGGAAACTACGTCCTCAGTAAGTGGGCTTTAATCCTAGAGGATGTAGTTTTATGCATCCTCTTTGGATTAATGCCCACTTTCCTGGGGACGTGACAGCTCCATGCTGTTGGTGCCCGCAGGTAGCCGACAGCATGGAGCGGTCATCCCAGGATGCGGGCAGTCACCCCCGGCATTGTGATCGGCGCTATCAAATGGATAGCGCTGATCGCAAAAAAGTAAATAAAACACTGTAAAAAAGTAAAGATCCAGCTGCCCTGATGGATCGGATCCATCAGGGCAGCTGAAAATACTCACCCACCTTCTCCACGCTGCCCCCGAAGATTCTGATCCTCCCGGACGTCACGCGCATGCGCAGAAGCCCGGGAGCCCCCAGCAAATTTAGAACCAGGAGGTGTTACCAGGGACCACGGTGAGCGGTCCGCGGGCCCGCGATCGCCGCTATCCATTCAATAGCGGCGATCGCGAAAAAGTTTTAAAAAGTAAAAGAAAGTGACAGTTTCACCTCCCCTCATCCCCTCCCCGATGTCCCGGGTGCCCGAATCCCCGTCTGCACATGCGCGCCCGATGTCAATCATTGGGCGCGTGCACAGAGGGGCTTGAGCCCCGCGAAATTTAAAATCCCTCTGCTCCTGGCTGCCATGTGTAGCCAGGAGCAGAGAGATTATACCGGGGACATGATCCCTGTTATCCAATGGATAGCAGTGATCATGTAAAGTAAAAAAAAACGTGTGAAAAAGTTTAAAAAAAAGTGTAAAAAGTAAAAAAAAAAAGTTTAAAAAAGTTAAAAAAAAGTAAAAAAATCTTACGTCTCATCACCCCCCACAGATCATATCCGTGAGGGAGGATGAAATGACGTACCTAAGGCCTGCGGATTAATCCGCGGACCTTACCCCAGCTTCTGTGCACGCGCCCGTCGCCAAAGTGGCGGACACTTGCGCAAAAGCCATGGATTGCCAGCATAATTTAAAATCTCCCTGCTCCTGGCTACAAAACTTAGCCGAGAGCCTGGAGATTTCACGGGGGGCCGCAGTGAGCGGTTCCTGATCACGTGCTCGCCGTTATCCAATGGATAATGGCGATCACATAAAAGTAAAAAAAAGGTGAAGGTTCATCTCCCCTCACCGATGCGATCGGTGAGAGGAGATGAAACTTTTTACCAGAGGCCTCCATATTTGCACCCCGACGCGATCTTCTTCCGTGAACTTTTCCGGATTCTGCACATGCGACCGCTGGCAAAATACCGGACACATGCGCAGGAGTCGAGGAGCCCAGGAAACTTAAAATCTCCTTGCTCCCAGCGACCAATGGTCGCCGAAAGCCTGGAGCAGTGACGGGTGGCCTCGTTGAGCGGTCCCCGGTCACGTGATAAAAAGGTAGCGATCTACCTTAGGCCGGTCTCGCATGACCGGATAGGAATTACGGATTCCGCATGCTTCTGATCCGGGGTAATACGCAGATCAATCGCATTGGATTACACAATTCCGCTCACATTAGTGGGTTGGAATTGCGTAATCCACTCGCAGAAAAGAGAACGCAGCAGGTTCTATTTTACCGTGGATATCCGCAACGTAGAGCCCATTGTGCTCCATGGTCATGGATATACCCGCAGCCCATACACAACTACGTTGTGTACGTGCTGCGGGTACCAGCATCATCGCTAAGCGACGGTGCGGGAAATACAAACAAAAAAAGAAAAGTACTGCGAATGACCGCCTGTGTGAGTATGCAGTTATGCGCAGTACATTACATGGCCGTACGCAGGGTCACAGCCGGGCTCACAGCTGGGATCTGTTGCGGGCCTCAGCAAGTGGATTCCACCTACGGCTGCATGAGCCCGGCGTTATTCAGACCGCTACCTGTAATACGTAATTTACAAGAAGCCCCGGGAACGCTCGCCTTCCTGCAGTTCCAGGAGCAGCTTGTTGAGCGCCTGCTGTGTGAGACCGCCGCACCTCATCAAGCTTACGAAGACTCACAGAGCGCCACTTTTTACACCCCATACCCGCTACTAAGGTCACGAAATACCCCCAAAAAGCATGAGAGGAGGGGTACCCGGTTTTATTGCCCCATGTACCCATCCCAACCAGCCTCTGTAATTACGCCTGTCTTCGGAAATACCACACAGTTCACATTATTACTTTTATCTAAGGAGGGGGGTGATATTTTTAGGGAGTCAATTTTTATTCCGTACAAATAAGCAATGGGGCCTGGGATTTATTCAGTTGTGCCCTGCAATCCAACGGGTGTTCCCTCCATTATAGGCCTTGCCATGTTTCCTGTAAGTAGATTAGGGCCACAATGGGTATGTTTTTGAACACGGGACAAACGGGGGGATCCATTTTGGATTGAACGTCTTCATTCCTATGTACACTGTACAAAAAAAACAGTTTTTAAATTGCCAAAAAATGAAAATCGTAATTTTTTCCTTCTGCTTTGCTTAAATTTATTCAAATACTGTGGGGTCAAAATACGCAATACACCCCTAGATGAATTCGTTAAGGGGTCTAGTTTTTAAAATGGGGTCATTTGTGGGGGTTCTTTATAGTTTTGGACGCTCAATGGCTCTATAAGTGGGCAATGGGGCCTGGAATTTATTCCGTTGTACCCTAAAATCCAACGGGTGCTCCTTCCATTATAGGCCTAGCCATGTGTCCTTTAAGTAGATTAGGGCCACAAGGGGTATGGTTCTGAACATGGGACAAACAGGGGTATCAATTTTGGGGTGAAAGTCTTCATTCCTATGTGTGCTGTACAAAAAAAAACAGTTTTTAAATTGATACAACGGCCAAAAAAATGAAAATTGTAATTTTTTTCCTACTGCTTTGCTTAGATTTATTCAAAAATTGTAGTGTAAAAATATACACAGTACACCCCTAGATAAATTCGTTAGGGGGTCTAGTTTTCAAAATGGGATCATTTGTGGGGGTTCTCTGTCGTTTTGGCCGCTCAAGGGCTCTACAATTGGGCCATGGGGCCTAAATCACCTTCATGCTAAATTTCTGTTCTGAAAGCCACCGACTACTCCTTTCATTTTGGGCCCCGTTGTGCATCCAGACAAAAGATTAGGGCCACAATGGGTATGTCTCTGAACACGGGAGAAACAGGGGTATCCATTTTAGGGTGCAAGTCTTCATACATGTGTGTGCTGTACCAAAAAAACTGTTTTTAAAATGACAGAATTGCCAAAAAAATGAATATCACAATTTTTTCCTTTTGCTTGGCTTGAATTCATTCAAAAACTGTGGAGTCAAAATGGGCAGTAAACCCCTAGATAAATTCGTTAAGGGGTCTAGTTTTCAAAATGGGGTCACTTGTGGGGGTTCTCTTTGGTTTTGGCCACTCAAGAGCTCTACAAAAGTGCTATGGGGCCTAAAACGCCTTCAAGCAAAATTTATGTTCTGAAAGACACCGACTGCTCCTTTCATTTTGGGTCCCGTTGTGCATCCAGACATAAGATTAGGGCCACAATGGGTATGTTTCTGAATACGGGAGAAACGGGGGTATCCATTTTGGGGTGTAAATCCTCATTTTCATGGGTTCTATAGGAAAAAAATATGTCTTTAAAATGACATATTTGCAAAAATATGAAATTTTATTTTTTCTCCCCTAAATTGAACTAATTCCTGAAAAAAACTGGTGGGTTAAAATACTCATGACACCCCTCAGTGAATACACTAAGGAGTGTAGTTTTTAAAATTGGGTCATTTGTGGGGGTATCTATTATTCTGACACTTATGAGCCTTTGCAAACTTGGCTTGGTGCAGGAAAACAAAGTGCTCCTCAAAATGCTGAAAACTAATGTTAAATTTTTATGTCCTCTAAATGGTTAAAAAAAACACAAAAGTTTTTCAAGTGTGCATTCAGAATAAAGTAAATGGGTGGAAATATATATCTTATCAAAAATTTGTACAGTATGTTTGGACATATTTGAGATATTACGGTTGAAAATGTGAAAAAATGACAATTTTTTCAACATTTTTCCAATATTGGTACTTTTAATAAATATACACAAATGATATCAGTCTCTTTTTACAACCTAAATGAAGTACAACATGTGGCGAAAAAACAATGTCAGAATCACTTGGATATGTAAAGCCTTTACGGAGTTATGCTACGTTGAACGACGCATGTCAGATTTCCAAAATTTGGCTCCGTCACTAAGGCGCAAACAGGCTTCGTCACTAAGGGGTTAATGCACCCCAAGACTTTATTAGCTTTTGCAGCAGCTGATTGGCATTGGTTGGTCCAGTTAAAGCTACAATCCACTAGTACTATTGTTTTTTTTTCCATATCACTTTTCCCTAGCAGTACCCCATTTAGTGTATATTGGTGACATCCGTTTCTCCTGCCCATATGCATAACCTGACATTTATCAACAATGAACATCATTTGCCATTTTTCTATGCAAGCCCCCAGCTTATCGAGGTCCTTTTGTAGCCGTACATTGTCCTCCATTGTATTAATTACCTTGCATAATTTTGTGTCATCTGCAAATATTGATATTTTACTGTGCAGCCCCTCTATCAGGTCATTGATAAATATATTGAACAGAATTGGGCCTAGTACTAAGCCCTGTGGCACCCCACTAGCGACGGTGGCCCAATCAGAGTACAAACCATTTATTACCACCCTCTGCTTTCTATCTCTGAGCCAGTTCTTTACCCAGATACACACGTTTTCACCCAGACCGAGCTGCCTCATTTTATATATTAGCCTATTATGCAACGTTTTTGTAGTGTTCGCAATTGTGTCGACACAATGTATACTGTTAGATGACACTCACCCAGTAGGAACAGCATTGCAACTCAGAAGCAACTTAATTTTTTAGTCAAAAATATTTGTGGATCCTAATTATAGTAGGAATAATATAAAGGAATGTTTTGTACTTCTCTTTTTTCAATCTATTTCTCTTTTTTGCCTAAAAAAACGAAAACTCTTTGACAGCAATTTGAATCCATAAAGACAAAGAGAAAAATCAAAGAAAGTAGCCACATACTCACTGATACACTGATACAAGAGGGCTTTGACTGTTGGGGGATCCCAGGGTGTCAGTGCCGGTGTGGTGTACCTATGGGGTGCAGGGCAGCCCACTGGCTTCAAAGCTGGTGTCATTACTAAGTAGCAATCCTGCATGGTGCGCTACACATATCATGTGGTCTGACACCCTGCATTGACTTTCTTGTGCAGGAATTAACACTAAGCAGCCACCCCCCTCATTATAAAGAGGGTTGCGAGTGGTTGTCTCATGTCTCATCATATGTGGTTTATATGCCTGCCCTCTTGTATTAATGTATCAGTGAGTATGTGGCCACTTTCTGTGATTTTTTTAACGTAAGGACAAAAAGAGGCCATTGACCAATCTGTAAACGAATGTTATTTTTTTCCACAAAAAAAAGAAATACTTTGAAAAATATATGAACATCCTTAACGTTTGGTGTGTATATTATGGTTTTCTTCATTGGTTACATCTGAAAATCCCATTTGTTTCTCAAGACAATGGGAATCAATATTTTCAGTGTCTACTTGTCTTCTGATTAGTCATTGATCAAGCAGACAGTGAAAAAAACAATATATCTGTCAGTAAGATTAACAATCTTGGTTGATCTAATTTCCAGTCCTTTCTCTTTATCAATGATATGTGTAATGCTTCCAGCCCAACCAATAACCACTTGGGCAGGATCATTATTTATATCACTGGCACTGTATAGATAGGATACATTCATTTATCGTAAGGGTTGGTTAACTTTGACATTCCCCTAGCTAAACATTCTTTACATTGCTAAACTGCCACCTCTGGATTTTTGGCCCTACCCTTAGAACCCAAGCATGTGGTGTTGGTTGCGTGACAGATGTGACTGATGTGGGTAGTTACTGTGTTATACCCCCCACCCCTTGTGGGGAAGATAAGAAATACATGTTGGGGACTGTGGATACATCAGATGTTGATTGATGGATGAGATATGTCATGTTTGTACTGCAATTACTCAGTGTATCGGTTGTTTGATATGTGATGGAAAAGAGAGTAGGGATTGCATGGTACTGCAGATATATTATGACGCTTTAGAGTGCTATTTATGTATTCCCTGGTTACTTTATGTTAATTAGATATTAATGGTTGTAGGGATACAATGTGTTTGAAGGTGACATAAGCACTCTGCTTATATTGTGCACTTGTACTTCATGTTATTTACGTGCAATAATGGGATGCTAATACAATGCATATTCCTTTTTTGTCTCTTTTGGTCAGGTATTAATAATTTAATAATGCATGTGGCACTTTACAGTTGGATGGTCACTATTGACAATCCTCTTTTGACTAATTGTAATTTTGGTGTGTCTTTTTCTGTGCTGCTTTGGACAACATTTATATCGCCTAGAGGATGTACAGTTTTTAGGATATGATGATTGTTATTGTTACATTCGTATGGGCAACTTAGCATTGGCCCCACACGAGCGTGACCCGAAAACACAGGTTAGGGGAAACTGACCCTGTGCTGCAGGGAAGATGACAAGGCCCTACCTACAAAGCAGGGCGATCGTCTCAATAAAGGCGTCCCTACACTGGAGCCTTGGTCCTGCTATCCCTGAAAGGGTGATACTCGCAACGAGGCGGAACTGACACATTAAATGCACAAACTCACTTACCGCACAACCTCGCACACTCAAGCAGATGGTAAAGCTGAATATAAAAGCGAGGGATTAGTTCGTACATTGGCCAATGAACTTAAGCTGCAAAGCTCCGACAAGGCTCCTCGTGTCTTGCAGTCCCTACTCTAGCAAGACACTAAACAGGCAGCACAGACACTACACACACAGCAAGCTGCAAGCTGACCAGACATTACTCACACAGCAGACAAAACTGAGGAAATACAGCTTCCTCATTGCAGAGGGGCTGGGGTATATATCTACACCCAGACCCAGGGGATTGGCTGACCTGAACAACCACAACCAGCCAGCTCAATTCACCTTCACCTTCTGGAACACTGTAGAACAACAAAATCCAGCAGCACAACCTAACAGATATAAAGATTAAAGGGGTTGTCTCGCGAAACCAAGTGGGGTTATACACTTCTGTATGGCCATATCAATGCACTTTGTAATATACAACGTACATTAAATATGAGCCATACAGAAGTTATTCACTTACCTGCTCCGTTGCTAGCGTCCACGTCTACATGGCTCCGTCTAATTTCGCTGGCTTCTTGCTTTTTTAGACGCGCTTGCGCAGTCCGGTCTTCTGCTCTGAGCACGAGCCGCTTCAGCATGCTCGCCGGTACAGCTCTTCTGCACATGCGCAGACGAGCTGTAACTTCTCGGGAGCACGCTGGAGCGGCTATTCAGCTACCATCCTCTCTTAGAGAGGGGTGCAGAAACTTGAGCAGCCCAGCAGCCCTGCCGTGAAGCCGCCCAGCAGCCCTGCCGTGAAGCCGCCAAGCAGCCCTGCCGTGAAGTCGCCCAGCAGCCCTGCCGTGAAGCCGCCCAGCCGCCCATGTAAGTGAGGGGTCGGGGGTGATGTGTGCGCAAGGGTGACTGTACCGCTGTGGCCCTGGAGCCTACCGCTGGGCCCCGCAGCCTACCGCTGTGGCCCCGGAGCCTACCGCTGTGGCCCCGAGCCTACCCCTGGGCCCCGGGGCCTACCGCTGTGGCTCCGGAGCCTACCGCTGGGCCCCGGAGCCTTCGTCTGTTGTCAGGGGACTGCCGCTGGGCCCCGGGGCCTACCGCTGGGGCCAGGGGCCTAGCGCGGGGGAGCCGGGGCCTAGCGCGGGGGAGCTGGGGCCTAGCGCCGGTTACCTGCTGCCTAGCGGTGGGTGACTGTGGCCCAAGAGCGTGTGCCGTGGTCGGCCGCGTTCAATCCCGAGGCCCGGTCGGTGGCTGTGGGGTCCGGTCGCCAGCCGCGGTGGGTCCGGTCGGCGACTGCGGGGCATCTGGTTGTCAGGGAGACACAGCGTAGTAGCGTCTCAGGAGCGCGCACGTCGGGCTACAGCAAGCGCGGTGCACCATGGGAGAAAACCGCGGTGCACCTTGGGAAAAGAACCGGCGGCCATTTTGGGAACCGTTTTATAAGTTGATGAAACACCAGAACTGTGAGTAGAAACCGGCTTTAAAAGCTGTTTACACTGCTGCATAGTAATGTATGCTTAAGAAGGGTGACTGGGCAATAAAAAAAAATCACTGTTGCCTCGAGACAACCCCTTTAACCCCTTAAGGCCGCTTTCACATGGCTGAGAAAAGTGTGTGAGATTTGTGAGTTGTGATACATCAAGAATAGTTTCACTAGAGGTACCCTTTAATGTGTTCCTCCAGTTATAAGTGAACAGTCATACTTACTGCAAGCTTCTAATTTGCCATGTAGATTAGCAAAGTCGTTTTACGTTCTTCGCTCCTGTAGTAGAATCACCCATTTTACACTTTCTAACAACTAACTGTAAAGCTCCATCAAAGGATAACTCCTTCACCCAAGTCTTCAAGGCATCTTCAGCCGTTTATGATTTGTTTTGTATCTGTTTCACACAGTAACTCCCCATAGAAGTCTAAGGTCCTGTTAACATGGAGTTTTATTGGTGTAGAATCCTTGCTGAAATCCATGTCAGAATCCATGTCATTTTACATGTTATTGGGGTCCTTCAGACAAGTATTATCGCAAATATACTCACCGCAGTGTAATTGCGCATGAACAAGGTTTGAAAAGCCAGGTAATCAGCTTGTTGCTTGCGTGTCAGTGCATATTACTGTAATATTTGTGCGCACAGAGCCAATTCACATTCGCACGTGACACTTCTTTTCTGTGAAACTGATTGGCTATTTAAGCCCAATTAGGCGCAGCTGTCTTTTTTTCCTGCATTTTGTGCAGTGTTTCACCCTTTCCCTTGCGTATTCGCATACCTTTCATAGACTTCTAAGGGGCCTTTGCTGCACAAAATGCAGGAAAATAGAGCAGGTCCTATTTTTTGGGGCTTGCACAAAATACGTACGCAAAACATGCTTATGAGAACAAACCTATGGAAATCAATGGGTTCTATTCTCTGAGCTTAGCACACACAGATTTAGTGTACTCAACATTGTGAGCAAACACGGCTGTTTGAAAGAGCCCTCAAAGTGAATTCACACCATAGTACATACGGTGGGGATTTTTCCACATGTGGATTTTAAAAGGAAAAAAGGATTGAAATGCCAATTCTTGATGCGGTTTCTGCATAGAACTGTGTTGGGAAGCCAAATGCTGATTTTCTCCATTTTGGAGTAAGTACAATTTTTCGATCCCTTTTTACTGTATTGCATTTTTTATTGGAAGGCAAGATGACCAAAAAAAAAAAGTGACTGTGTTTTAATTACTCCTTCACTTAATAAATAATGTTTAGTTGTTTAATAATTGATTGATTTTACTGCATTTACCATGCAGGATAAATAACATAAGTTGATTTTCAGGGTTGATATCATTTTGGCCATACCAAATCTGTATCTAATAGAGGTGAGCGAGTATACTCGCTAAAGGCAATTGCTCGAGCGAGCATTGCCTTTAGCGAGTACTTGCCCGCTCGAGACCGAAGGTTCGGGTGCCGGCGCCGGGCAGGGTGCTGAGGGAGAGAGCGGGGCGGAACGGAGGGGAGATCTCTCTCCCCCCCGCTCCCTCCTGCTGACTGCCGCTACTCACCGCTCCCCTGCGCCGGCACCCGAACCTTCGGTCTCGAGTGGGCTGTTACTCGCTAAAGACAATGCTCGCTCGAGCAATTGCCTTTAGCGAGTATACTCGCTCATCTCTAGTATCTATATTTTTAAAATGTTACTTTTTTTACAGTGGTCTCAACTTCACCCATTATAGCCTATGATTCTGTCCAGGGTTCAATCTTAATGCCAGTTTCGATATTTGAGATAGAACCCCAAGATGGAAATTGGGATACAGGGGAAAACTATATGCAAACTAAGCCTTATATAGCAATCGGTGGCAAGCAAGAAGCAGCAAAGTTGTTAGTTTAGTTCCGGAACATGTAACTTTAAGATACCGAGAACTTGTTAGCTTTATATTAGTATTAAATTAGGCAACTTATAGAACAAACAAAAGAAATCTAAAAAAGAAAACAAAGTTTAAAAAGTTTTAGGTCCTTTACTCTAGTGACAAGCGATATCACAAATACTGAATGCGAACGATCCATGTCACACTGTAGTTAGAATAACAAACGTCTAAAGGAACAACCTGCAGATGACTCCAGACATAAAATGTATACATTTTGAATGTAACCCTTTTGAAAATAAATGCAGAACAGCTTTGACTTAATTATGCTCCGGTTATATAAATAATAAATGGCTGACTTTAGAATTTCATGGTTTTGATCTCCCAGGTGGTGATAAATCTTGACGGTATTACATACCGCCGTTATAAAGGGCTATGGTCTCCCACTATTTGGTTAAAAAAAAAAAAAAAAAAGTCGAGACAGGTGTATTGGTGTCTCATTTTCTTTCTCCGTCTGATTTGCATTAGTTGCTATTTATTTTTAGCTCACAGGTGTCATTAATCTGGACTTCAGATATTTGGTTTTCTTGTTTCGCGTACGGTATAACAGTCCATTTTACTTTACAATTCTTTAGGTTTAATATGAGAAATACAGACACTGTAAACTTGAAGGCAGACCATGTATGTGGAATTGATGTGAGTGAGTTTATTATGTGTTACTTGATCAGACGTACAAACAGTTTATAGCACCTAAGTCATGTGTAATAACCATCCAACATCAAAAAGCAAACAATCTTTCTGACTTATACTATTACAGAGCCTTGAAGAAATGTAGTCACTGCAGGAACTCAAGCAGCAAGAACACGTGAAATGAGATATACTTAAACAAAGGATTCCTAAGCTTTCAGCAAAATGTCCAGGAGAAAAATAATCTTTTAGAAGCCAAGAAATACAGACAGCCCGCTGCTAACATCCATTTCGCTATGTTCAGTGGTCAAGTCCTTCGCAAAGTGATTTAGCATTCTGAGTACAGTAAGTCGATGGACAAGTTGTTGTGCGTGAGTTGTATTCTGTATTTTCTTTGGGACTGTCTTCAATTACATATTTTGAAAAATGAAGATGTTGACTCACATAAAAAAGTGTTCATGGACATACATGTATAATGGTATATAGCTAGCTCTTTATATATAGGACATGGGATGAAACAGGGATCAGGCACTCAGGCCTATCATATAAGAAGGAAGGAGCCAGCTCCTCTTCAGCCTTGGGGCCCTGTCAACTTTGGACCACCGAAAAAGAAGAGAACTAGACTCCCATTTCTAGCTACCTACTTATCTGCTTTCATTTCATAGAAAATAGGATGCATGATCATTTTAGTTCCATTAGGCCGCTTCCATATGGGTGGCAACGATGTGGACGTGAGAAAATCGCAGGGATATCGCATCGGTGGTCTGCGCGATATCGCTGCATTTTCTCGCGGCGATATCACAATTTTGTGTCGCTACAAAGCCATGCATGTGCTACAAAGTGGCTCTTGAAATATAAGCCCTACTCTAAAAATAAGCCTTAGCTGCATAAAAAAACAACACATCCAATCAGAGGCAGTGCTTCCCATGGTTTTCAATCCATGACCAAAAAAGATGCCTGAAGACAACTGCCAGGAACTGGGGAGAAGACTTGGCAGAGCTGATAGCGCTTTTTAGGTGATGTATGTGTTTTTTTATGCAACTAGGGCTTATTTTAGGGCTTTGACAGTAGGAAACATGGGCTACAAAATATCACAAATTGCAGCTGTATAGAGCCCGCCACGATTTTGATCTTGCAATGTTGCAGGCTACAAAACATCGATCATGTGGAAGAACCCATAGGAAAGCATGGGCTCTGCATACATGCGATTTGTTGAACTGTCGCATTACGACAAAATCGCGGGACAAAACGCCTGTGTGGAAGTGGCCTTAATTTATATAAGGGTAGAGAAGAAAAAATTTTTTTTGTCTTTTTCAGTTTTTTTATATGCTGTTGCTATATTTTTTCCTTGACAGTAGCCCTAATGAGAGCTCACACTTTCTTCCTATATTGTCTGTATACAATATGTTGACAAAAGTATTGGGACACCCATACAAGGTGATGAAATTTTATTTACATTTTTCAATACTGTGTTGGGCCACCTTTGGCCTCAATGAACCCTCCTAGGTATGTTTTCCACCAAAGTCTAAAAGATGTGTGAAAAGATCTACTTCCACTCCTTGAAGAGAGCTTCAGATAGTGATGGGGGACTGATGAGCATGTTCGCCATGCATGGATACGGCATTCTAGTTTGTCCCAAAGATGTTCAATGGGATTTAGATCTGGTGTTTGGGCTGGCCATTTAAGTTTGTAGATGTTCTGCTCCTTAAACCAAGCCTCAACACTACGTGCTGTATAACATGGTGTTTAATGAAGAGGTCTTTTTTTATCTCCCTTTACCACATCTGCCATTGCAGATAGAAGGTAGAAAGAGGAAGAGAAATGAATAGAGATGAGCGAACGTGCTCGTTTAGGACAAATACTCGATCAAGCATCGCTTTTTTCGAGTAACTGCCTACTCGGGCGAAAAGATTCGGGGAGCGCCGGGGGGCGGCGGGTGGAGCAGGAGGTAGCAGGGGGAAACAAGGGGGAGCTGTCACTCTCTCTCCCCCCCGATTAGGCAGTTACTCGAAAAAAGCGATGCTCAATCGAGTAATTGCTCTAAACGAGCACGTTCACTCATCTCTAGAAATGAAAAAGTAACATGACATAATGGCATATTTGTACAATGAAGGCAAAATCTGTAAACAAGGAATGCTTTCTTATTCTACCTGGAGACTTTATTTTTTCCCAAAATCTATTCGAGCATAAAATAGTTTAGTAATGATAAACCTCTCAACAACTTAGTAAATGTGGACACAAACAAAAAGAAATGACTTACATTCATGTGTCTGATCACTGCGATATATGATTCTTTCCTATAATATATTGATGTGGACAGAATTTCAGAGGTTACCTGAGCACATACATTAAATAATTCCTTTGAAAAGGATTTGCTTGCGGATCAGGAACTCATAGGATGATCTCCATAGAGAAAAATAATGTAAATCTCTTTTGTTAGTTGATTTTAAATAGGCAACAGACTAGATAGACAGATGGATAGGAGATAGATAGCTAGATAGATAGATAGATAGATAGATAGATAGATAGATAGATAGATAGATAGATAGATAGATATGAGATAGATAGATATGAGATAGATTGATAGGTATGAGATAGATAGATAGATAGATAGATATGAGATAGATAGATAGATATGAGATAGATAGATAGATAGATAGATATGAGATAGATAGATAGATATGAGATAGATAGATGGATAGATAGATAGATAGATATGAGATAGATAGATAGATAGATAGATAGATATGAGATAGATAGATAGAGAGATAGAAAGATAGATAGATAGATAGATAGATAGATATGAGATAGATAGATAGATAGATAGATAGATAGATAGATAGATAGATAGATAGATAGATATGAGATAGATAGATAGAGAGATAGAAAGATAGATAGATAGATAGATAGATAGATAGATAGATAGATAGATAGATAGATAGATAGATAGATAGATTAGGTGGTGATGACGTGAATCGTGAGCTTCTCGTTCCTGGTAAAAAGCACCATAACTATCTCCTGGTATAAACGAGCATTTCAAGAACTACAGAGCAGGTTTTATTCCAGTAAAATGTGTTGCAACCTGCAGCAATCAGTTTTATTTGTTTCTCATGCTGTGAAATTGAACAAATACAAAGAATACAAGAGAAAATCTTAGGCTTTCTGGCCACCAACTGTAGGCCTCCTGCACAAGGGCGGAAATTCTGCGGCAGGCTTTCCCACAGAATTTCCACCCGTGCCCGCTGCCATAGGATTGCATTACATAATGCAGTCCTATGCAGGCAGCCACTATTTCACTGCGTGAAAACTTGCGCAGTTAACCAATTTGCGGCATGTCCTATTTCTGTGCGAGCCTCACAGAGGCCCACACAGAAATGTTACCGCTGATGCATAGGCTCTGCTCTGCGCATGTGCAGCTGTGCGACAGCCGGCACATCGCAGTGCAGGGAGAGAAGACGCTGGACAGGTGAGTATAAGCTCAATACCGAGGCACGGGTCACATCCCGCTGCGAGAATTCTTGCAGCGGGATCCGACCCGGCCGTCTGCAGGCGACCATACATAAAAAGATGCTAAGTCAAGAGAGTAGAGCTTTATGTGCCGCATCTGAGGCACAACACAAGAGTTACATTACCAACTACAGCTTTGTCACAAGAGCAGAGAGCCATCAGCTTGTCAACTATCTGTTGATTCAAAACTTACCTGAGCTTTCAGGTAATCAGTTGTAATCATATCAAAAACCTGGAGTGGCTAAATAGTATAAGGACACATCCAACTTTCCCGACTCCTGACTGCCTTTTAAAACACATAAGACAGAAACCTGTGTGAAGGATACACTCCCTCGGACACTTTTCCAGGGTCCTGTTGAAACAGGTTGAACGATGTGTCCAGACTCTGCTGCACTCTCTCACAGCTGTGATGCAGCTCTAAATCTTTTTTCTATCAGCTGCCTACAGCTTTGATACAGTTCTTCCCTCCTGATTCGGGGGCAAAGCTTCAGCTCCTATTTCAAACCAATAACGACCATTTGACCGTGAGTATGTATGTTTGTGTGTGGGTGCTTCTCATGCTCCACCCCCGGTGATATCATCACAGGTCCTACAACATATATAAAACACAGAGCCTGACCAACAGAAGAACAACAAAGTTAGGGCTCTAGGAAGGGGAGGACAAAAATAACAAAATGAGAATACAACTAAGCCGTTATTACCTCAGAGAAAACTCAGCAGTGCTGACAGAAGACACCGACCTACCACCACAGAGATCCAAAGCGCTGAAGGACCAGCGGTGATGTCACCAGTGTGGGAGGAGCCCTTGTGCAGTTTGATAAAAGAGATCTGGTAGGCTAAAGGACCTGTGGTGACATCATTGCTGTGGGAAGAACCCTTGTGCAGTTTGGTAGAAAGTTCTGTATACTGGATAAGCCAACAGCAGCCACCAGGACCTGTGATAACGTCACCGTTATGTGATCACCGGTGTGGGTGGAGTCAGGGATCACCTGACCAAGGTGTGATCACTGTAGCTGCTGAGCTGGTGATGTCTGGAAATCAGCATGGATGTACCACAGCTGTGTGTGTGATGTGTGGGAATCAGGATGTAGTAGAGCTGTGTGTGTGGGGATCATAATAGATGTACCATGTAGCACAGCTGTGTGGCGCATTGCACCACCAGAAACACTGGTACTATAATTTCCTAATAATTAATAGTATTTTCTCTATTGAGGGAGTGACCATTACATCAGTGTCCTGCTATTTGTGTCACCACCGCCTCACAGTGCCTGCTTCCACTTCCCCATCCCTACCAGGTCCCAGGCAGGGTTGTGGCTTACTGTGGAGTTCGAAGGCTGCCTGTCAGAGTGGCTGTAAGTTGCTTCTTTGTAGAGGGGAGAGCAGAGGAGTGCTTCCCTTCTACACTGTTACATATCTTTCCCTTGTTTCAGCCTTGGAAAGGGAACTTTCTTTGCTGCAATACACTTTGCTTATATTGTTAATTACTGCCAACACATCATGGTCCTTCCATGTTTTAATTAAATTAATATAATAAAATTGGTAGAACATACATTTGCCTGGCTGATATACCTAGTGTTTTATCTCCCAATTTTCTTCACAATTGCATAACGGCCTTGCCATATAGCCAGAAACGTATTTCTCAACTTGGGCTCAAGAGCCAAAACTTTATCATTTCTGCAGAAGTTTTAGAGGCAGAATCCATACTGCAAATTCTGCCTTGGATTCCACTGTATAAATATACTATAAGGGCTTATTCACACAAATACATTTGCACGGTGTGTTGCACACACAAAAGTTGCGTGCATAATACATGGTGAATAGAACCCATTTGTTCTCATAAGCGTATTTTACGCTCACATTTCATTACTACAATATACATAAATAACATACATATGTATATTATACATATATAATAATACTATGATATATATTATAAAATATGCATTTGTAATATACATATAATTTATATTATGATCATATTAAAGGGGTTGTCCCGCGCCGAAACGTTTTTTTTTTTGTTTTTTTTTTAACCCCCCCCCCCCCCCGTTCGGCGCGAGACAACCCCGATGCAGGGGTTAAAAAAACAACCCGCACAGCGCTTACCTGAATCCCGGCGGTCCGGCATCTTCATACTCACCTGCTGAAGATGGCCGCCGGGATCCTCTGTCTCCGTGGACCGCAGGGCTTCTGTGCGGTCCATTGCCGATTCCAGCCTCCTGATTGGCTGGAATCGGCACGTGACGGGGCGGAGCTACACGGAGCCGGCATTCTGCACGAGCGGCCCCATAGAAGACTGCAGAAGACCCGGACTGCGCAAGCGCGGCTAATTTGGCCATCGGAGGGCGAAAATTAGTCGGCACCATGGGAACGAGGACGCTAGCAACGGAGCAGGTAAGTATAAAACTTTTTATAACTTCTGTATGGCTCATAATTAATGCACAATGTACATTACAAAGTGCATTATTATGGCCATACAGAAGTGTATAGACCCACTTGCTGCCGCGGGACAACCCCTTTAACTCATATTTAATTTTTAAAAAGTTGCTAATAAAATCATCATTCATGATTGATCATTGTTATATCTTTCTGTTGAGTAATTCCAAGGAATCCACAACGTGCTTTCCAACCCAAAATAAGAGGTGGGGAATGTGTGGGTGGCAGGAATATTGGATTGGAAAGAGTTATTGGCTTCCGTTAAATATAATATACATAAGAATCATACTTGTTAAATGGATAGCCTTTGGGTGATGGATGCCGCTGTCAGGCATCCATGCAACATATTCAATACCAATAGGCTATCATAGTATCTGCTTAGCTATTGAAAAGCTCATGACATATCCCTTAAATAGATGCCTGTAATGGATGCCATACAATGACATCCGTCACCTATAGACTATTAGAGTATCTGTTTAACAGATACTTTTTTACAGCATGTGTCTGCATAGCATAGGCTGTTGTGCTATTCCAGCCGGCAAAATAACTATCTGTGATGGATTCCATTCAAATAGATTCATTTGACAGATGTGACAAAGTCTTCGCAACACATACATCAAACGGATCACAAAAAGTGGTGTGAAAATAGCCTAAGACAGCAACTAGGGGAAAAGCTACACTTTCACAATCCCTTTTTCCATTGTGACAATATATATATAATAATGTACAGATGGGACAAATGTTACCTTGATTGTCATAGCAGGGGGCAGAAAGTTATCTTATCTTAATTCATTAAAAAGCGATTGTTCCCTTATCTTAACACAACAAAACTCAGTGTAAAGTAATTCAAAATATAAATAAACCATCCTGATAGTTTGTTGCACCGTGATGTCACATTAAAGAAAGTCTTTCAGATGTTTTAGCACTATAAACTGTGTAGACAGTAATATGTGGCACAGCATACTAAATAAAATGGTACCTTTATCTCTTCCATCGGTGGTTCCCATCTGGCGATTTGCAGTATATGCAATTTAAAGGTATCACATTTTATTAATCAATTATTAAAACTAATGGCTGAGAAATACACACTAACATGTATCCTAGTAGTGGGGAAAACCCAATAGAATATATTAACTGTACCACAAGGGTAAAGAAACAGTCTTATAGGGTTTTCTACACCACCAAAAACTACTAACAAGAATTTCTTGGGCTTCCTTCACACTTGTTAGTGTGGCCACAAGATAAACAACAGACACCAAGTTCCCTGACAAGATTAGGATAGGGACTTCCCAATCAGTGTCCAAGAATGACTCCCTTAGTGAGAAGAAGAGCTCATTCACCTTACAGAACTCGGGGCACTTAGGAAGAACATAAGCTTCTGCCTTATGAAGATAAATGAGGCAAAATGCTTCTACAGACAGTGATAGAGTGGCAGCATTCAATGTCAATATTTCCTCTAGAGCCAACTGGTACACTAATGCACAGAGATGAAGAATTGTTAGGAAGCTATTGAATTTATTAATTGAGGTTATTAATTTTTGGTGGTGTAGAAAACCCTATAAGACTGTTACTCTTCACCCTTGTGGTACAGTCGATATTTTCTATAGGGTTTTTCCCACCACTAGGATATATGTTAGTGTGTCTTTGTTAGCCCATAGTTTTAATAATTGATTTATAAAGTTTGATACTTTTAAGTTGTCTATACTGTGAAGGGCTTGAAGTTGTAGTTATAGTCCATGTGACTGCCTCAGTGAAAAAAACATCTTGCAATTTGAGCTTATAAATGGTGGACCACATGATGGGCGGTCCACTTGGTTTTTGGTCCGGGCTCTCTCCCTACCAAAAACACCCCTTTTTTGCTGATTGATGTCTCCCGGAGACATCATGTGTTCTATCTATGGCACACCTGAGCTGCTCAGGGTCTGCTGCATGCATCTTATGTCATTCCAGACGAGTGGAAGTTATGCACATACGCCTCCTCCTTCAGTGCATCCAGGTGATTAGTTTTCCTTTTTAAAGTTCAATGTATGCTGGTGCATGTCTGACAGGTGCATAGAGGGAGGTTTGGGCAGTTTGCACATGTTTGTATTAGATACAAATGAAGGCAAGTTCCAAAGGGCCAACATGAAAGAAGTGTAAGTGTAAGTACAGAAGTGCTTACTTCTGTACTTTTATGCCACTTCATAAGTACATGCAGTTAGCTTGCTTAGATTGCTGCCAGGGAGTTCATCACCTGACTGTGCATGGGTAGACTGGAATGTAACCAAGGACATTTATATTATAGAGAATGCTATGAGACCCCTACAGTAGGTTGGTGTTGCCTGAGTGAAGTTCCTATCTTCAGAAAGTGACCTTTACATGTCTAATTATCTTGTAAAATAACATTTTGTTCCATTATTCCTACTTGGGGGGCTTGATATAAGACAAATGAAAACTGTATGGTTGTTAGGGTATGCTGGAGTTCTTTCATATTTTAGTAGCTCTTGTTCATTAATTTCAATTGAGAAAACTGGTGTAAAAACTGCATGTAAAACCAAGATGGCTGCACTGGATCTACCGTACCAGATTATTTTGTCCTTCTCTGGACATTACGGGATACGAACAAGCTGTCTCCCTACAGTTGCGTACTCCCGGCATGTCTAATGAAGAGACTTCAAGCCTCAAAATGTGTTTTGTTTGCAGGATTTCAATGAAAGGCAAGTCAGTTTTCATCCTTGTCTCAGTGTTTCATAAGTGAATGTCACCCCTTATTCCAGTCTTTCATCATTCTCCTACATGACTAGCTATGGCACACTATGTGCTGCTATGCTATTTGTGTTGTGTAGCCATTGCTATTGACTTTGAATGGCCAGCCACACTATGCAAATATCATAGTCACACGTTTTCTGTTGCATGCTATAGGGAAATGAGCTTTACTTACTGGCACACAAGGTGGACTCCAGCTTTGTAATGCACTCTTTGTCAAAAAAAGAAAAATCAATCACCAAGAAGGAGCTGTCATTTTGCTTTAAAAGTCAGCATATAGTTACACCTCAGTCAGACATGTAAATGATCAGAGTTGTGGCGTGATTAGATGAACGGTCTTGTCACCTCAGGCCATAAAAGTGGTTCCACCCTTGGTTTATAAAAAGGCTCTCAGAGGCTACTTGTGTGTAGTGACCTCTTTTTCCACATGTTGACCACTAGACATGCCTCTACAATGCAATGAAAAAGATTTTGCCCAGTTAACATTATTGGAATGCGAGAAGCTGGATTGTCATATTGAAAAAATTTCTCACCACCTGGGCTGTTCTGACCAGACTGTTAGGAGGTGTTGGGGCCAGTGGATGCGTGATAACACACACGCAAGGTGACTGGGCTCAGGACACCCTCGACAGACCACCAGTAGAGAAGATCATCGGATCATCCAGCAAGCACGAGCAGCTCCAACTGTTTTGTTGTCCGCCATCCAGGGACAGGTGGCACCATCAATACAGATTCCTGTGTCTGTCAGAACCATTTCCAGGCATTTGGCTGAAGGAAATTTTGTCTCACGTTGCCCATTACATGTACTGTCTTTAACACCCACCATCACCTCCATTTTTAGTAGTGTTGTGAATGGAATTGGGTTGTCTTCAATGATGAATCCAGGTTTAGTTTGGGCACTGATGATGGCCATGTTCGTGTCTAGAGATAAAGGTGAGCAACTCAATCTTGCCTTTGCTGTGGAGCGGCACACTGCTTCCCCTGTTGGTGTGATGGTCTGGGGGAACCATCATATATGACAGTTGGTCACTCCTAGTAGTGCGACGAGGCACAGTTACAGCTCATCGATACGTTCAGGACATCCTGCAGCTGCTGTCCTGTGTTGTCTCTCATGGCGGCTTCCAAGAGGCATTTTCCAGCAGGATAATGCTCGGCCGCACACAGCAAGGGTGTCAGAGGAACCTCCACTAACTTTTCACACTTCCATGGTTTGCCCAGTCACCAGATTTATCACCAATAGAACACGTATGACACCAACTTCAACAGCCTACAAGTTTGCACAATCTAGAAGCTCAGTTATAGCAAATGTGAAGTGATATGCAGCAGTATACCATATGGAACTTGTATGCCTCCATGCCCATCCAGCGGTACAACAGGGTACTAGAGCCTCCATGCCGCCTGTACCACACCTTGTATCCAAGCTAGAAACGGTACAACAGGGTACTAGAGCCTCTATGCCCACCTGTATCACATCTTGTATCCAAGCTAAAAGTGGTACAACAGGATACTAGAACCTCTGTGTCCACCTGTATCACATCTTGTATCCAAGCTAGAGGCGGTAAAACAGGGTACTAGAGCTTCTATGCCCTCCCGTATCACATCTTGCATTCAAGCTAGAGGCGTTACAACAGGGTACTAGAACCTCTACGCCCGCCTATATCACATCTTGTATCCAAGCTAGAAGCGGTACAACAGAGTACTAGAGCCTCCCTACAAGGGGTAAGTTTTACGCAATTATTTGTTCTGATATTGTAATCACTTATATCAACATTACAATCTCACAAATAAAGTTTAATTCAATTCTGAAAACTACTTCTAGGTGCTTGATTATTTTTAACAATGAGTGTATGAGTACACTCATTGTTTGTATCAATACAAAGCAACTGAAAAAATTGAATGTAGCATGAACTCCATATATATGAAGCTTCCCTTGTAGCTCATACAATAAAACATTCATTAACTCTCTAGTGCTGCAGGCCTTTTTGTTTTATTCAGTTTTTATTTTTCCCTTCTTACCTTCAAAAAATCCCAACTTTATTTTTCTGATGACCTCACTAAACGAGGCTTGTTTTTTTGTGCGATGAGTTGTAGTTTTCAACGGTACCAATTAACATACCATATGATCTACTGGAAATTTTTTAAAAATATAAAAGTGGGATGAAATGGGAAAAAATGCAATTTCACCATCTGTTGTGTTTTTTTTTTAAAGGCATTCATTGTACTGTTAGGCCTCTTTCACACAGGCGACAGCAATATCACCGCAAGACAATTGCAGCGATATCACATCTGTCTTATGTGCAATATCACTGTGTTTTCTGGCAACAATATCCAAATTTTGTGTTGCTATAAAGTCGCGCCAATTTGTAGCGCTCTTTTGCTGGGATTTTCTTGGGTTAACTTGAAAATAAGGGCTATCTGCATGAACCCCCCCCCCCCCCCCCGCCGCCCTTAAACAATATATCACCTAAGAGGTGCTGTCTGCTCCACCGTGCATCTGCTCTGCAGCTCTGGCAGGCTTGCTTGTAGTTTTCAGTCAGTGCTTCCTGGTTTGTAGGTTCAAAATTCCCTCCTCCAGGAGGCTCTAATTGGTTCATCGAATGCTGCAGTGATTGACTGTGATTGGTTCATTGAGCACTGCAGTGATTGGCTGAACCTCGGCACTCGAGAACCAATCAGAGCCAACACTTCATTCTTAACTTCCAAACCAGGAATCGCTGACTGAAAACTACAAGCAAGTCTGCCGAAGCTGCCGGACAGCGCCTCTTAGGTGATGTATTGTTTTTTGTTTTTTTTTATTTAGGGGCTTTTACAGTAGGATTTCCATGTTTTCATGTGATGCAACAGAAAGGAAGGATCCATAGGGAAGCATGGGCTACAAAACATAGCAAATCACGGCTGTACAGAGCATGCCGTGATTTTGTATTCTTGCAATGTAGCAGGTTACAAAAAATCATTCAAGTGAAAGAAGTAATTGGAAAGCATGGTCCTCACATACATTTGATTTGTAGCACTGTCCCATCGCAAGAAAATCGCGCGATTTTGATCCCCTTGTGAAAACGGCCTTCATGACATGTTATCTGTCTTCTATGGGTCTGTAAAATTATGATAATATAAATTTTAGAGTATTTCTCTATTATACTACACAAAAACCTATAACATCCTTTTAAAATTGAAAAAAATGCTTTCTGTCAGCATCTTTTGACGCTCATAACTTTCTCTTTATTTTTCTGTCAATACAACTCGATTTTTTACAAGTCAACCTGTCATTTTTATCAGTACCATTTTGGCATACATATGACTTTTTGGTTGCTTTTTTCAGTTTTTTTTTTTTTAAATCAAACTTTTTTCAGTTTTGGTCTTGGAGATGGAGTGACTAAAAACACAATTCTGGGGGATACACGTATTATTCCCCGACAGCCCATTTATACTCCAGATTGGATTATATTTTGGTCTCAACTTCCCTTTTGTCGTTGTTCACCCAGATTAGACACATTCCTTGCTCATTGTCGGACCACGATATAGTAATGGCTTCCATTTTTTGGTCATCGAATGCCCACTTAAAAACCCAATGTCATTTAAATGAGTCACTTTTGAGAGACCCAGCGCTCCTTGTCCAAATTATGAAATAAATCACCACCTATTTCGAATTGAAAACCAGGCCTTACTCATCCCCTATCTGGACCTGGTTGGCCTATATAAAGGGTCACCTGATTAAGGTAGCATCCAGATGAAAGAGGGAAAAAGGGCAAGCACTCTTAGCCCTGGAAAGAAAGCTCTTTCTCTTGCAAACACTGAATCAGCAAAACCCTTCCCTGGCAACGACTAAAGCTATTAAAGATATTAAATTACAAATCAATGCACTTCTATTACAGCAGGTTGAAAAAGCTATCCAGTGGACAGGGGCAACTTACTATAAATTTGCCAATAAACCAAACCGCCTTCTAGCAGCCAGTCTCCGAAATAGAGCAAGAGTCAATAGTGTCTTCAAAATAAATACAACCCAGGAAAAAGTGACCCCTAATCCTGATTTAATATGTAACACCTTTCACAACTACTACGACACACTTTATAAGGCCCAAATGAGTAGAGCACCACCTCCAGAAACCTCATTTCTCAGAGTACTGAATCCTCCCTCCCTATCAAGTACCCAAATGGATTCTCTGAATGCTGCTATTTCTGAAGAGGAAATACTAGACACTATAAAAAATCTTAAACTAGGAAAAGCCGCTGGCCCCGACGGATTCACCAGTCTCTATTAAAAAAAAAATTAAAGATATCATAGTACAACCACTGAAAAAAATATTCCAAGCTCTCTTGAAGGGAGAGATCCCACCTAATGAATTCCTAGATTCACAACTCACAGTTATCCCAAAGGAAAATAAAGACCACCTGTCACCAAAGAACTACAGACCCATTTCATTACTTAATTTACATTACAAGATTTTCACCTCCATTCTTGCTATACGATTGAAACGCCTGCTCCTAGTCTTGGTTCATAGAGACCAGGTGGGATTTATACTGGCAAGACAAGCTTTAGATAACATATGCAAAGTTCTAAACGTTATACACAATATTTCCAAAATAAATGCCCAGATGGCCTAACTGGCACTAGATGTGGAAAAGGCCTTTGACACTTTATCATGGAGCTACCTTTTATGGGTTCTTCAGCACATTGGAATCGGGGGCCCTTTCTCTCTGCTATCTCGGCTTTTTAGGTGACTCCCTCTACGCTTCTCAAACTTCCCACCACAAGGGAAACCCTTATTAAAATCCATAGAGGGACCAGACAGGGTTGCCCCTTCTCACTGGCTCTGTTTGCGCTTGCTATTGAGCCATTGGCAGTGGCAATTCGCAATAACCCGAACGTGATGGGGGTGAGGATGGGAGACAGTGAATATAAAGTAAGCCTATTTGCGGACGACCTCTTGTTGACTCTATCCCAGCCTTTAATGTCCCTACTGAATTTAATGTCTATATTAGACACTTGGGCTACCTTCTCGGGGCTTCAACTAAATATAGATAAATCGGACGTAGCTTTTATTAATATCCCAGAACAACTCAATTTCTAATTCCAGTATAAGCAGCATTACATAACCTATCTGGGTATCAATTAAACCACCTCAATACAGTCCCTGTATAAGTGGAATTATCCTCCCTTAATTAAAAAAACTTGCAGAAGATCTATTAAAATAGGATAAACCCTATCTGTCCTGGGTGGGAAGAATAAACGCAATTAAAATGGTCACATTACCATGAATTCTCTATCTTTTCAGATGTTTGCCAGTCCCTATTCCTAATCCTACTCTCTGCGAATTCCAATGCGCCATATTTAAATTTATCTGGGCCAACAAGTGCTCTAGAATCAGGTACACAGTAATGCATTATCACCGATGTCTGGGAGGCCTTTCAGTGCCCAATCTGGTTAAATATTTCTAGTCAGCACGAATAGCCCAGTGGGCGGTCTGCCTGGGTAGTGCAGACAGCCCACTTTGGGTGGACATAGAGAAAAGACGCATAAATCCACACTCTATACCTTTCTTAACCTGGTCCATGAATTCCCTCAACCTAGGACTGCTACAGATGATCCCCCTTTCATACTATCCTCTTCTAATGTAAAGAAGCACATGCTTTAAGTACAACCTATCATCCAAAATCTCCCTAATGCTACCAATAATTCCTAACCCGCAGTTCCCACCAAATTGTGATCTATCCCTTTTTACATGGTGGAGATATAATGGTACAACCACACTTCACCATTTTTACAACAAATCAAAGCTTTTTACCATACAATAATTTATAGCCACATTCAAGCTACCTACACAACAGTATCTTTGAATCAATCAGGTGTTTCACTGTGTCCATTCCTTATCCGTGCCTCTTAAACCTCCCCTATTCACCCTATTTGAGAAGCTATGTGCGAATGACCGCTCCCCGAGAGGGACCCTCTCATATATCTATAGTATGTTAAATAAGTCTGAGGCCGAGGAAAAATTATTGTTCATGAGAAGATGGGACAAGGACCCGAGGAGGAGATGTCCCTAGAAAGATGGCGGCACTGCTGCACCAACGATCACTAAGGGCAGTCCCCAGGTTTCCCTCATGGAAACTTCTGTTAAAACTCTACACAGAATGTGTTTGGTGCCACAGAGACTGCATTACCTGTTCCCATCCTCCTCCCAGCTTTGTTTCTGAGGTTGTCAAGTTTTCGGCAGTATGCTCCACACCTGGTGGTCCTGTCCGGAGGTAGTGAAACTGTGGAAGCAAATTCATAATTTACTAAACCAGCTGTTTGTGGGTCCAATACCTAAATCATCCATGGTCATTCTCCTGGGGAATTGCTCCCCTAGGATTAGATTCAGAGCCCATAAGATTATACAGGTTATTTGTATGGCCACAAGAATCCACATCGCCTCTAGATGCAAATTCCCGAACCTCTCTTTTCCAGAGGTGATCAATGGAGTTTCTTCAACTATGCTATACGAAAGGATCCATGCTATTCGGACAGATACCTTAGCAAATTTTCTTGCTACGTGGCAACCCTGGATTAGCTATCTTGAAGTCCCAGGACTATGTCACATTTTCTCATCTACCTAAAATTACCCATTGGAAGCCGGTTCCAGTTCTTTACTAGGCTTTATTGGAGAGCTGATGTGGATCCTTGACGACCCCCTGTTTTACCCCATCCTAATACTTCATACTAGGAGTAAAATGTTGTATTAAAATCTAGTGTACGCTAAGAAGACAATAATTAGCCCCCTGCATGGGGACAAAAGAATGGTATGTTCCTGTACCACTTTTGAAAATATCTTAATAAAAACCATTGAAACTAAAAACACAATTCTGGCATTGCATTTTTTTTGATGGCTGTGATTGAAATTATTACGAATCCCTCAAACAGCCGACACCCATCATGTATAGAGCAGGCTTGGCTACAGTGGATGTTGTGAGAATTGGATAAAAATTAACAATAAAATGGTTCTTAAAATGAAAAACAAACAGCTATTGTCCTAATTAACAAAGATTGTGGAGCAGTAAAATATTTCACTGTGCTTTCAGTATTATAATTAAATACAAGTATTATGTTGACAATAGTAACAATAATAAGCTCTTTACTTTACGTTAAGAGCTCCTTCATGCTTCAGTGCAACGTATTTGCACCATGAATGAGATAGATTTGTGTGCATATCGGCACATGGTACTGTACTTTTTGTGCACACAGGACCTGTTCACATGCACACACACAACATCCCCCCAGCTGTGATTTAAAAGGCTAGATGTGTTCCTTTTTCACATAATTGTGCAGCGTATTGCGCATATGACGCAACAATTTTTATCGGGTCCTTCACGAGCAAATGTAGGTCCTATTTATTTCAATGCATGCGAAATGTGCACGCAAAGGGTGCTTCAAACGACAAACCCATTAATATCAATGGTCCATATTCTCTCCACATTGCACATGTATATTGTACGAATGCTAAAACGTATGCAAATACAGTTGTCTGAAGAAGCTCTAAGAACGGGACAGGAGAAAGGAAAGGGGTGGAGAAAACCCAATGATGTCGGAGGATCGAGTCTCAGATCAATATCCAAAACCCAAAAGTTTTAGAGAGGGTAGCAAAAAATAGATAAATAATGGAGGTGCAGCCAACCAGATGGATCCCCCAACAGAGGGAAAGCTAAATGTGTGAGGTCCAAAAAACTGGTATCACTGCGCCACTCTCCAACACAGTTTGAAGGATGGTAGGACTTAATATCTAATTTCAAATTAAAAACCAGCATAAGATATGCATTTTGGGGTGAACCCCTTGATCAATCAAGCTTGGTAGGACATCACTCTTGGGATTGGAGAGCTATGGAGCCAAAAGTGCCAGTAGTAGACAGAACTGGGGCTTGAAACACTAGGAAAAGTGGGAAATAAGCCATTTTGGTCCTCACACACATAATAGACTGGTACGGGAGAAAAGATGTCCCTACCTACAAGAACTTACAGTCTATCATTTTCACATTTGTGGAAAAATCGTACATTTCCATTAATTCTGTTGAACTTTAAAGTAGTGTCATATGCTTTCTATATAAAGCATGGCATAGACACAAATTCACTAATATTCTCTATTTCAATCGAGAGTATATATTAGGGAATATACGCAGTCTCTTAAAATTGTCCATCTACAGTGTAAATCAAGGCTACAATTCTGTTGGCTTTAATGAGTCAGATCAACTCAGCATTTAGTTGTTTAATCTACGACAGGGGTCACAAAGCATTGCTATTGAGTAAGCCATAATCAACTCTGGTAAATGAATCAGGAGCCACATTATTATATGTTATAAAATATAGACCCAAGATTCATTCTTTCCCCTACTGACTAAAATCTCACCCAGTCAGTCAAGACATTCATCATCAGACAGTTTGCTGGCCTTGCATAATTTTGAGGGGAGATTAATTTCCTGGTAGATGTAGACAGATACGTTCCTGTACAATGTCTGGTGTAAAACTCACATTTCCCTTGATGCAAATCTCCACAAAGGAAGGTTTCAGTTCTGCGGCCTATAGAATTATGAATGCAGTTCCAGAATATAATACAGATTGTATATCAGATCAGTAAATTTTAAAAAAATCTTCAATATTATGAGACTATTCTGGCAAAAGAAAGAATCTACTCACCTTACGGACTTTTTACATGGCCCGATAATCTTACGATTATCGTTTGCCCGACGGGATGAGCTGGTGGCTCATTCAGGGTTGGACAGCCTGTTTAGACTGCACGTTTCTCATTGACAATTGTGCAGCCCTTGAATACTTATCATTTAGTCCTATGTGAAACACTTAATGATCAGTGTTTAAATGGCATAAGTGCTCAAGCCGGCGCTGGTTTTTATGCCGGCTGAAGCCTTACAATTCTTGCTTGTTGTTCAGTTGTTTACCTGTGTTTAAACTGAACTATTATATATATATTTTTTCTGAATGATACATATCATTCAGAAAGTATCAAGAATGTTTGGACTTTCTTGGAAGTAAGCAAGCAAAGAATTACACCAAAATTGTTCAGAAACTTATGGAAAGCTACAAAATTCTTGGTTGCAACATCAAGGTGCATTTTCTGCATAGCCATCCCGGAAAACCGTTGTGTGGTCAGTGATGAACATGGTGAATGATTCCGTCAAGATTTGAAGGTCATGGAGGGAGGGTATCAGGGCAGATCGAATATACATATGAAGGCTGACTATTCTTGGAGCATCATGCGACATTATCCACAAGTTGCACACTCCAGGAAAAGCTATAAGCAGAAGCATAAATTTTTACCTTAACTACTACTACTTGCACACAATTTGACCTAAAAAACTAATATATCATTTGTATGGACAAGATAACTTTAAATAAACATTACATTCAGGTGATTTTTCAATTTTCCATACTTTTGTAAGTTTTTTGAGAAAAATGTAGGGTATCCTGTGTCTTAAAAAGTTGATGAGAAAAACTGGGGTAATTTTTGGATTCAGAAGTCAAAAGTTAATAAAAAAAACAAGTGTAAGATCTAAGTCAACGAAAATCGTGTTCCCCAGTGTAATTGTTACATTAGCCATTGGGAATAAACAGCTGTAGGAAATGCTGTATGAGCAAAGATAGACTGCACTGATGGGACACTATTCTCTCCGCTGTTTGTCAATCGAGAAGACGCAATCAGCATACAAAGAGGTTTTGTAGAAAGAATATGTATAGGGCTCACAAGCTAGAAGTTGGAGATTTCTGATCTACAATACTTCAGTAATTGTCTTATGTTAAAAATAATAATTAGAAACATTTCATATCCTCCTAGAAATATATTTATTCTTATCGTTTTGTCTTTAAATATTGTTTTACTCCACAAGGTTTTTAATTTACCTTCACACAATTCCTTTCTATTTACATTGTATGCCATCTATATCAATATATAGCAACAGACTAAAACAGTTACTTGATGAAAATCATAAGTGGTTTTACTAAACATCTAAATCATAGATTCTGAAAAAAAGGCCTGGTGTTATTTTTCCTACAAGATTCAGTAGCAGGATTTGTGGAAGAGATGAAAAGATTTCATACTCTTTCCGAAGGACTTGTGAAACAATCACATGTGGGGTTTTACATTCAGTTATATGGAACAATCTCCAGAGAAAGGTATACAGTTGGAAGTTGCACTGGAATTTTACTAAGGGAACTAAAAAAGAGGTACTCGGCTCCAAGGTGTGAAAATTGGCAAGTTTCCGTCATGGAAAATGCTCAAGTAATAACAAGTGAAATTGAATAGGAGTTAAGCTTGGCTGCCAAGTACTGCAGTTCAACACCTCCATTACATTGGATTTTTAGAAATCATTTATGGCAGGAATACTGGGTTACATTTGCGACATCTATCCAGACGGAACGCTATATATGTATAGGTTTGGACAAGGGTTTTATTTCCTTTTTTTAATATGTTCCACATCTTAGTATATAAGTAAAGTCTCCACAACTATCCAATAACGTAAACACAATTACTTCAATATATAAACAAATCAGATTCTTCGAAGAGGCTATCCTCTTTATCTTTGCAACAGCACACTCTTTTCATTCTCTCAACCAACCTCCTGAAGTAGCCATCTTTGATACTTTTCCAACAGTCTTGAAGGAGTTTTCATATGCCAAGTACTTGTTGGCTGATTCTCCTTCATTCCTGGGTCCAATTCATCCAAAACTATCCAAATTGTGTTTAGGTCAAGTGACTGAGGCCAATAGATGTAGTACTGTATAATTTATTCCTTTTGTCGAAGAGTTCTTAAACAGCCTGGAGAATCTTGAATAGAGGATACCCTTTATTAAAGGGGTTGTCCAATTGTAAAGTATTGATGGTCAATCCTTAGTGTAGGTCATCAAAAGTAAATCACTGAGGGGTTATCACCAGGGACACGAGCCGATCAGCTGTTCTCTGGGCCAATATGCTTGTGCACTGAGATGATTTCTGTGAGTATAGCAAGCAGACAGCTCCATTTCCACTGCAGTTGCCTGGTTTTGTATTGCAGGCCAAGTTTCCAATGAAATGAATGAGAACTTAACCTGCAGTACCAAGCCAGCTCACTGCATTGAGAATGGAGCTGTCGGCTTCCTGCAGAAATCAGTTACATGCACAAGAACACCAGCTTGGCACACAGCTGAATTGCAGGGGTTCCAGGTGACAGGCCCTAGCTGATCTATTAAACAATTGGACCAGCCATTTAACTCAGAATTACCTAATATGGTGTATAAAGTGATTTTGAGGCTGATATGTGCAACACAAGAAACTGCTGGTCTGCCTGACTGCCTGTTTATTGTTTTTGCCACTGCAGTGTAAGACATTTTCAAGATTTTCTTATAGGCTAACTTTAATTTCTTAAATGGGGTTGTCCTATGAAAATAATTTTAATCATCTATCCACAGAATGTGGAATAACTATTTGATCAGTGGGCATCCAACTGTTGGCACTCTCACATTTCCTGAAAATCCCAGAATTAATAGAGTTGTGGTCATGTCTGTGCACTATAACTCATTTCAATGGGACTGTCGGAGAAAGCCAAGCTCAAGCACTGTGGATAAAGTATAGCTTCTCTTTGTGGGACAACTCTTTAGAACTTTACTACTGATGTAACATTACTAATGCATCCTGTGTTAGCGGGCTAGTGCATTAATGAGCCGTGGCTCATCGCAACTCGGTGCAGTTACACTATTTGCATAGCATGGCCACCATTCAAAGTAAATGGCAGTGGCCGCGCTGCACAGTTGGCGTAGTACAGCTTACGAGCACATGGCCGTCTGTGCTGCAGATGTAGCATGCCATCCATCAAGGATGACGACGCTACATTTGTAAGTTGAACAGTTTTTGCCATATTATAGATGATTACAACCTATAAAGAGAGTTTCTACCAAACTTGGCTATGTGAGGGTAATGTGTCATCAGAAAAGGACTTATTGTTCATATCTAGTTTTTATGCTGAGCATATTTTTCAGCAAATTTTTTGGTTATATTTTCCACGTCTTTATCTATACTGCCAGTCAAAAGTCTTGGATAGGCCACCAATTTTCAAAGCTGGACAGCCCCTTTTATAAGCAAAGCATGTTTCAAAGATACATATTTTTAGCAGATTCATACAGATTAATAATAGTATATCAGAAAGTCACAACATAACAAAATTGTATGTAAATATATGTAGTTTTGCTGTGGATTTACATAATTTGTCTCTTTGGCTACTAAAGCAGGTAAGCCAATGCCCAAACACACGTATGTAAAATGTTAGCATAAACCAAATATATTGTATTCAGCACCATTTTCCGTTCCTAAGAAACCATCCTTATTATTTGTGCCTATTTTCATCAATGGGCTTTAATATTCTTCACTTCCAAATTTGAGGTTCTAAATTTTTGAAAAATGTGTTTTTAGATTATTTTTAGCACAATTTTTGTTTTTTAAATCTGTATACTAATTTCTATTAATGAATAAGTGCAACACACCATCCTTCACGTCTTCTTTGTTAAGGATGTGTAGATTATTTTAGAATGTGAGATGTACAGTATGTGGAAAACGAGAAAAAATGAAAAAAGTTTGAAAATGAGAAAGAACATACACATGTATATTATATTGTATACATGTGTGGAGCAGGTTTCAATTTGATAAGCTTTGCTGGAATTAGATTAGTACAATCCCCTTAAGGAACATACTGTTTCCTGACAAGTAAGGCAAAGAAAATTTGAAGGCAAAGCAATAACACAAATAAAAGAAAACGCTCCCCACACATACAGACTTCCCAATGGAGTTCGCCTGTCAGTGGCTTCAATACGTTTTTCCTCTCATGAAGAATTAACCAGCAGCAATTGCAATGTTTTTGCCTCTAGCAAGATACAGTGAAACAAGAGCAGTAATATAAGAATTATAACATATACCTCTACCGAACATGAATTCTCTCCAGCGATTATCTGCTATGAGATATCGTCATGTTGCAGCAAACTTGCTTCAAATTTCAGTACAAAGACAGCAGCACACAATCCAATTAGGAGTTTCTTAAGAAAATTGTTTTTATTCTTATTTTTTATTGTATTTGTGGAATTTGCACATATAAGTGGAGGACTGACAGCAAATGACTTCTTTCTTTGAAATGCAAAGAAGTAGAAGTGTTAAGGGACGTGATGATTTAGATCCAGTTGAACGTGACGCTCTCTTAGGGATCCAGTTGAGCCCCTTTCCTCTTCCGGCCATGCGATCGCAATCATTACACCCCTGCCTATATAGTAGCACAGCTTTGAGTTGTGTTGAGGTCTGAGTAGGACAGAGCCATCATATACTGCATGCCTATAGAAATCTATGCGGCCATGTTGTCCCTCCAATGGCTCCGATATAGGATCATAATGAATCTGTGAGAAAACATTGCTCCACATTGCATTGGATGCCGTATTATGTCGATAGTCTCCGAGGAAAAATATCTCTGTAATATAGTTTCATAAAGAGGCAAAATCTGCCTACTGCTCAAAGGTAAGTCACTACCAACACTCTGTATACAGCCATACAACCCTCATGCACATAACCTCACTGTGTGAATGAAGCCTTGATTTACACTGATATATAGGAAACATGCAAGTTTGCGCAGTAAAGTCTGCTTCAGATAACCGTATGAGCAATTGTGCATGTTTCAGCACAACCTATTTGCACGGTGAAAGAGATTTGGGATAGATTTGCACGTGTATTGGCATGTAGTACTGTGCTGTTTGTGCATGCTGAGGCAGTTCACACGTGTGCTAAACACATCGCTTCCATGAATTAAAAGGCTACTTAGCCTAATAAAGTCCAGTTGTGTTCTTTTTCCCAGGGAAATTGTGCATTTGCATGCATATAGATGCGTATTTGGGCACCTACCATAGGCTTTTATGGGGCTCTTGGTGCACAAATATGTAGAAAGATAGAGCCGGACCTATTTTTTTGTGCACATACAAAATGTGAATGCAAGAGACACTCATAATATAGTAACATAGTATGTTAGGCTGAAAGGAGACAATGTCTATCTAGTTCAGCCTGTTTCCACCCCCTTGTTGATCCAGAGGAAGGCAAAAAAAACAAAACGATGAGGCAGAAGCCAATTTAG
Organism: Eleutherodactylus coqui; assembly: GCF_035609145.1. Taxonomy (NCBI): domain Eukaryota; kingdom Metazoa; phylum Chordata; class Amphibia; order Anura; family Eleutherodactylidae; genus Eleutherodactylus; species Eleutherodactylus coqui. Next base: position 143,706,804 of record NC_089843.1, on the reverse strand, counting down.
CCCATTTGGGTGAAAAAATTCCTTCCCGTCTCCATAATGGCAGACAGAAAAATCCCTGGATGAACGAGTAAAAGTTCCTACCAGACTCCAAGACCCAGATTAACAACCCCGCTGGGTATTTAATGTCTTTAATGTCTCATGAGAACGAACCCATTGATATCAGACAATAGCTTCTATTCTCTGCGTATCGTGCGTGTATATTTTATGCATGCAAATACGGACGTCTGAAAAAGCCCTAAGGGTGATTTCGCATCTGTGCTGGAACCTCACTTCAGAGGTTCCAGCACAGATCCGCTACAAATTACTAGAAGAAAAAGTGCTGCATCAAAAAGCCTGGCAGCTGGGGGCATGACTTAGAGAGGCGCCAAGACGGACGCTTTTGCATAGGCTCCGTCTAAAACAGGACTCCAAGCAACATAAAAGCGACTCCAGAAGAACAAAAACATACCACAAGCTGCAGGAACCTACCAGGAACCCAGCGATGGCAACAAGGAGGAGAATGGCAAAAGTTAAACCTGCCAGGCTGGAGGATTTCTTCCCGGCGCGCAGCCCCCCCTCTGACATGGCACCAGAGGACGTGCTGGCCGACAGCTCACAAACAGCGGAGGTGCAGGAGGCTCGGATCCCAGCTAACAAAGGTGAGCGAGGGGACACTGCAGAGGGGTTAGAGGAGACAGGAGATGCCCCAGAGACAGGAAAAGAGATAGGGGCAAGTAACCCTCCCCTGATAGAAGACAGCATAAAGCGCCCTAAGGGACATAAGATGGCGTCGGACACGCTGTCACTGGGTGCCCCCTCCCCCACAAGCAGTCCCGAGAAGCAGAGGCAGAGAATTTCGGAGGACACATGCATAGAAGCCCCTGAAGTCCCTGCAAACGCTCAAAATAGCAAAAATGAGAGTGGGCTAGCCAACCTACCAGCCTCAGACAAGCCAGCCTCAGAATTATATATTAAAGAGATAGTACTGGCTTTGAGAGAAACTATACAACTAGATCTAAAAAGCCTAACATCTCACGTTGACACTTCAGTTCAAGAGGTTAACAACCGTATAGAAAAAACAGAAACAAAAATGGTAGAGATAGTTAAATCCTATAACTCCTTGATTGATGCCCACTACGAATTAGAGGGGACTGTTGCCAAACTACAACAAAAACTAACGGATCTTGAGGACAGAAATAGACGTAACAACGTCAAACTGCGAGGTGTCTCAGAAAAAATCTCCAATTCCGAAATAAAGGGATTTATCACACGATTCCTCAAAAAGATCCTCCAAAACCACAGAACAGGAGCTGCAGATAGATAGAGCCCACAGACTCCCCCTCCCAAAGTTCCTCAAAGAAAATACACCTAGAGATATCATAGTACGCATTCATCACTATAGCACCAAAGAGGCACTCATGAACACTGCGAGAAAGCTAAAGGTGCTTCCAAGTCCTTACGCTGACATACGTCTATTCATAGACTTGTCACAAGCTACTATGGAGGCGAGACGTAGTTTTGCAGCTGTAACAACGGCATTGAGAAAGGCAAATATTCCCTACAGATGGGGCTTCCCCACAAAAATCATCGCCACTAAAGCCAATACAGTATATGTATTTCACAACCCCTCTACAGCTATGGAGACACTAAAATCGTGGGGTAAATAAAGCTAGAACAAGAAGAAGGAGAAATGACAGGAAAAGATCCCGCTAAATTTTCCCTCTTTATGTTCCTGGAAAGGAAAAAGAAGAAAAACAACTGTTTAAAAACCAAAGGACACTTAAGGACACATTAAATCTACAGTCCATTCTGGAATACAGAGATGTGAGTCCTCTCACTATAGTGACTTTGACCCCCCAACCGATCATGCAAGAACAAGCTTGTATAAATATCCTTTTGAAGGTTTACTGTTGTTTTACCATGTGTCTCATGCAAAAACCCGTTGCCAGTGAAGGAACAATCGCAATTTGTTCAATACTATCCTGTGTGGTATTTTCTTCACAGGGTAAAAACACTTCTGGTAGCAAGGTTGACGCAGGTATTCTGATGTATTACTCGTTTGTTGTTGTTTCTTGTTTTAACTATTTTTTGGCAGATAAACACAGATACCTCCGGGCTTCCGTCCTCCCGTGCAAACGACCCATCATGCAAAAATGGCCACAAAGTTGATGTCTATGAACGCCAATGGCCTGAATTCCTCTTACAAAAGAAGCTCCGTGTGGAGAGAAGCATGCCGTCTCGGCGCGGATATAGTATGTATCCAAGAAACACATTTAGTAAACACAGACAGCCATAGAATGACACACAAAAAATTCCCCCAGGTTATACAAGCTTGCGCACAAAAGAAACATGCAGGTGTGCTGATAGCATTTAGGGATACAGCCCCGCTCAAAATTGACAAACAAATATGTGACCCAAGAGGACGTTATATAGTACTGGTGGGCACGCTAAAAAACACACAGGTCACTATAGCTAACATATACGTCCCAAACTCAAACCAAATCAAATTCCTAAACAAAATAAACAAAAAAATAAACAAAGTAGCCAAGGGATTTATAATCATAAACGGCGATTTTAACCTGGTACCAGAAAGATCTGTCGACACCACAAGCGACAAAGTGAGAGGGGGTATGTCCCTAGGCAACTGGATAAAGAGAGCCGCACTTTTTGACACGTTTAGATGTCTCAATGCCTCCGCCAGGGAGTACTCATTTTTCTCTGCAAGACATAAATCCTTTTCTCGCATAAATCTGTGCCTGGTAGACAGGTCTCTCATAACCTCTACAATCAGGGCTGAGGTTGGCCCAATAACTTGGTCGGATCACGCCCAGATACTGACATCTCTGGCAATTGGGGGATTCCGCCACCTCCATAAAATGTGGAGAAACAATACTTATCTAATGAAAATACCCAAATTTCAAAAAGATATCCAAAACGCAATTGAAGACTACTTCACCTTAAATAATACGCCCGATGTAAGCCCCGAATTGCTCTGGACAGCACACAAAGCCTACATGAGAGGTATTCTTATAAAATTAGGAGCTAGGTACAAAAAGGAAAAACTAGAAAAAACTGACACCTTATTGACAAAAATTCAACAATTAGAAAGTCTAGCCCAGACTAATGCAAACCAACAAACATATAATTACCTATTCAAAACAAGACTAGAACTGCGTAGGGTGCTGCAAGGGGATCACAACAGGGAAATAACCTCCCAACGTGCTAATGTCTACGCATCCCTAAACAAACCCTCTAAATGGATGGCCAACCTGACAAAGTAAAAGACAATTAAAACTAACATCCCATACATTTGGAACTCAAAAAACAAAGAATTTAAAATATCCCACCCGAAACAAATATTAGAAGCATTCCGCCTATTCTATAGTAAATGATACAACTTAAAAGATGACCCACAAACTTCTCACCCTAACAACGAAGATATAGAAAAATTCCTGAATAAAATTAAACTACCATCAATAAACTCAGTCCAAGCCGCTAGTTTAGATCGCCCAATAACGGTATCCGAGGTGGCGGAAACAATCTCCTCCATGAAAAACCAAAAAGCGCCTGGTCCAGAGGGATATTCGGCAGAATATTATAAATGGTTCTCAAACTCCCTATCTCCCTACTTGGGAAAACTCTATAGTTCAGCTATGGAAAAAGGATCGTTTCCTGAAGAGATGCTCCAGGCTACGGTGGTAGTGTTGCCCAAACCAGGAAGAGAGCCAGGCGATTCGGCAAACTTTAGGCCCATCTCCTTGCTCAACACAGACGTCAAGATATATGCAAAGATACTAGCAAATAGATTACTCGATGTCCTCCCAAGTGTTGTGCATTCTGACCAGGTGGGTTTTGTAAAGGGGCGGCAGGCCTCGGACGGCGCGAGGAGGGTTCTCAATCTCTTATATTCCTCACAAATCTCTAGATCTCCAACAACCATGATAGCTTTAGATGCAGGAAAAGCTTTTGATAGGGTTCACTGGGGATATGCGTTTCAAACGCTAAATAAATTTGGCCTCGGGGAGGGTGTGATTTGCGCCGTCCGGGCCCTGTACTCCTACCCCACAGCTCGAGTGTTAATAGATGGTGACATTTCAGATAAATTCACCATTTCCAATGGTACACGCCAGGGATGCCCACTTTCCCCTATACTATATGTCCTCATGGTGGAACCCCTGGCCGAAATCATAAGATCCTCTATAGAAACAAGAGGAATTCCTCTAAACTCCTGTCAACACAAAATTGGCCTATTCGCCGATGATATTATCCTCACACTGACACACCCCTTGGAGTCTCTGAGAGCTGCCTGCCAGATCCTCGAACATTTTAGCAAAGTATCCTACTACAAGCTTAATGTAGACAAATCAAAAATACTAGGCATAAACATTCCACAAAGCCTACAGCACGCAATCCAATCAGAATTCTCTTTCAAATGGGGGGGCTGATAACATCCCGTATCTGGGCATATTACTTTCTGCGGACATAAATAAACTAGAGGGAATTAACTACACACCACTCTTGGAAATAATCCAAAAAGAAATCGACTACCCATCAAGAATAAATTTATCTTGGCTAGGCAGGATCATGACCTATAAAATGAAAATATTGCCAAAAATGTTATACCTTTTCAGGGTCCTGCCGATCCCCATATCAAAAAGCACAATCAAAAAACTACAAGCACAACTATGCGCATTCATTTGGAAGGGAAATAAACCACGACTAGCCCTTTCAATCTTAGCCTCAAACCGGAGGAAAGGAGGCGCAGACATACCTAACCTAGAAAAATATTTTAAAGCTTCTATCCTGAACCAAACTAGATGCTGGACAAAAAGAGACAACACAATGGCCTGGGTAGGCATGGAAACATGCCTCACAAAAACCCCCAAAGGACACCTACTGCTACTTGGCGCATCACTCGCGGCCATGTCAACCAACCGTGCCCTAAACATTCCTCCCAAAAATTTGCCTCTTACAGTGGTAACCTCCCTAAAAATGAGGGAAGAGTACACAAAAAAAGTAGCCACCTACGATACCCACAAAAAACAAAAATTGCCAATTGAAATACTAAACTTGTTCATATCTGATTTAAGAATTGACACCTGGAGAGTAAGGGGAGTGGAAAACTTAGAGGACATAATGACAGGGGAGGAACTAATACCTTTTGAAATCCTACAGGAAAAATGTAATCTTCTCCAAAAAGACCTCTTCAACTATACCAGAATAAAACATTTCCTTAAAAAGTCTCCTATATACAAAATAAAAATCCCGATGGAAGTCCAAAGAAAGATCACATCAGAACCCCTCCTGGGAAAGTCCGAAACCAGATATTTCTATGATATTCTGACAGGTAACAACAAATTATCCAAAAAAACACATATGCTTAGTTGGGAAAACGAATAGGGTACAGCTATTTCAACGGAATCATGGGAAAAGGTCTATAAAACGGCGTGTGGCTCAACCAAAGGCCTGGGAATACTGGAAACACAAATTAAAGTAAATCTGAGATGGTACTACACACCGTGCTTGTTGGCCACAAGATTCCAAAACACCAATAACAAATGTTGGAGGAACTGTGACCAAAAGGGTACTCTAACGCACATATTTTGGGCATGCCCTGCTCTTGAGAGATACTGGGATCTTATTCTCAATTATCTAGACGAAATTCTAAAAACCCGTATCAAAAGATCCGCAAAACTAACCTTATTATTGATCGGCTTAAATAAATACCCTCCAAAAATCAGATATTTGCTGGGTCATGCCCTTATGACAGCAAAATCTCTCATTGCGAGAAGATGGAAAGAGCCCACACCTCCATCCTTTGGGGAATTTAGGGACCGTATGGCAGAAAAACAACTATTCGAAAAGTGGATAGCACTAAGAAACAACTCTTTAAAAAATCACAAAGAGGCATGGGAGCTATGGAGGTAAGTTTATCCGAAAAAGGTAAAGCCACACAAAAAATGCCAAGTTCATTTATTACGATACATGGTGTATTGAAGTATTTCTTTTATATACAATTTGAAACTGTTTATACGTTCTAACATTATTGATATATATATAAAAAAAGGGGATCTGACAATTACATGATTTAAGTAGAAAGCAATATCAAAGTAATGTTAACATGTTTGCAACTACTACATGTTTTATAAACTGTGTGTATATTACATGTCTATATCCCAAATAAAGATTTAATACTGAAAAAAAAAAGCCTGGCAGCTGAATGGAAAGCAAACTGCCCCAATTATAGTAAATAGGGTCCATTTGGGTGCTGTTGAGTTCCATCATGAGCCATTTGCCCAGGGGATTCCCTTTTTCTGTGTGCGGTAAGAAAAAATAGAGCTCACCCTTTATAGTGGGCACCCCACAGCCAGGCGATGATAGTAGATGGAGCTCAAACCAGAAAAAAACGCCAGCAGCCTTTCTCAACAGCTATGTACACACTGAGGGCTTATTCCCATGAGTGTATATCGGCTGGCGTTTTCACGGCTGGCTGATATACGCTACCACCTGAGCTGTCTTCCCCTTCCCCTCCCTCTTCACAGGCTCTCTGCCTCTCTCCTCCCCTCTGGCTGTTTGCAATGGGAGGGGCAGGGCGGAGCTAAGCCCCCATCCTCCCGCCACCTTTTCCACAGCCAGCAATGGGAGGGGCAGGAATTAAGCTCTGCCCCGTCCCGCCCTCTCCCATTGCAAACAGCCGGAGGGGAGGAGAGAGCCAGCTTGGGGGGAGGGAAGGAGGAAGACAGCTCATTGGAAAAAGCCCTGACAAACACGGTCTTATATAACACACAAATCTAAAAACAAACAGATGCATGACTTTCTTGCTTGTGCTGAATTCAGACTTATTGGTTGTAGGGTGGATCCACAATCCATTCATTCACAACCAGGCTTGCTGCAGGTTTTCAATGGGTGTATTAAGCATGTAAATATATCTAGAGAGAGACACACACATTAATAAATCCCATATTATACATCTGCTTATTGACAGCTACAGCCATCTTTTCTCTTCCGAGTGAAAAATAAATAAAGGGCACTTGGGAATGTTAAGTTAGATTGCTGTACTTTATTTTCCCTTGTGTATCCCTACTCGCTATAACTAATGCAATATTTTATTCTTTAATAATCTACTTATAACCATTGCTTCGTTGATTTACTATTATTTCTTAATTTTTTTTTTTATTATTTCTTTTGCGTCATTGGAAGCTTTCTCCTATAAGGTTCCTCCCTTCCCAATAAACTTGCAATCTGCTCTGGTTGAACACATAAAAGATGTTATTGCGTACTGTCAAGTGGTTGGGAGACTGCAAAGTAGACCCTAAGTTATTATTAAACTCCATTGAGTAATGTGTACATAGTAACAGATGAAATGAGAATGGTCATAAGAGTGTGAATGGGGGTGGATGTTCAATACTGGAGTATCTGTGATTATTTCATCACACAATCCCCCAGCATTCCCTATGAACAACAATAATATAGAATACATTGATATCATGTTATGGGGTTATCCCTCTAACTCTCCTACAGGTACCGTGTGCTCATAAACCTGCAAGACATTATTATACTGCCAAACATAACACTGATAAGCACTGCAGTACAATCAAAAAAGGAATCGCATATATGCTAAAAAGGTGCATTTTTGTTTCTCTATGAAAAACATAGAAAACATGATTATCAGATTTGTCGGCAATGTGCTAGCAGAGAAAAAAAAATCCCTATCAATAACTTAGATGATAATTTGTATTAACATAGATAGATAGATAGATAGATAGATAGATAGATAGATAGATAGATAGATAGATCTGATTTGAAATTGTCAAGCTCCAGAATCCCAAATGCCTCCATTTTTAAAATCATGTCCTTACTAACTTTGTATCTCTTACTGCCTTTCACTATCTCTATACCAAAGAAGGAAAAGCTACTATGTTTCCCCCATGATGATGTATAAAAAGATTAGCTGCACCAGAACTCCCTACATTGCTTTTGGAGATGTTTCTCACTGACTCCAAGACCCGGATCAACAACCCCGCTGTTATATAATGTTTATAATGTCTCATGAGAACGAACCCATTGACATCAATAGGTTCTATTCTCTGCGTATCGTGCGTGTATATTTTATGCATGCAAAAACACGTGCAAATACGGACGTCTGAAGAAGCCCCAAGGGTGGTTTCACATCCAATACAGACCCGGCACAACATACCAGAAGAAAAAGTGCTGCATGCAAAAAGCCGGGGAGCTGAGCGGAAAGCAAACTGACCCATTTATAGACAATGGGATCCACTTGGGCACTGTTGGGTTCCGTCATAATCTCATTCATCCAGGAGATTCCCTTTTTCTGCTCCCCAAATGGAGCAGGAAACTGGACCCCCGCCACAGATGTTAAACCACCCTAACAAGGTAATTGTATAGCTTTGTATACTTTGCATTATCCATCTTGTTCTCAGTTCACTTAATGGCTCTTGCATTATCATGGATAACCCCTTCTCGATAAACACATGCCAGTGTTTGTTAGTATTTAACTCCGGTGATAGAGCCTTGCTACGTTATGGTTTGTATTATGGTACGTGTAGTTGTTGATATTATATTTGAATGCCATATATTGGATACAGTAAATATATTCATTTAAGAAAACAGAGAAAAACAACAATGACCTTTCAACCTCTGAAGAATTAAACAGAGCCATATTGAAAGCAGATGAAGACGAGGAAGAATCACGGTACACAGTCCTGTCTAAGTTCATTTCCAAAGCAGCACAAATGACTGTGGCCAGCCACAGGGAGCGATGCCCATTGTTTCAGAGCACCGTTACTGATGCTGCCCTTGGCTGAAAGATCACTGGAAATTCGTTTTTTCTAAGCGACTTCCAGGAAGGCAGGATGAGCTACATTAGCCGTCTACTCAATTCAGAAGGTTTTCATTTTTGTATGTACGCTGTTGCATCAAGGCAATCTGGACAATTAAAAAAAGTACAACAAAGAGTAATCAGCGAGAAAAGCCTAAGAAAAACAAGGAGAAAGCATCTGTAATAGCTATGAAATGCTGAAGAAACATGTATAGTAAGTACAGATGCAGCATTGTGTAACCTGAGGCTACCTACACACAGGCGAGCGCGATATCCAGCTCTGAAACGCGGCCTGATATCGCGCTCACAAATGTGCGATTTACCTGTGGATGCGAGGCATTTTTATGTCAAAAATGCCTTCCATCACTTCCGTAAAGTTGCGATCCTACAAAGTAGCTTTTAGCTGCTTCGATGGATCAGCAAGTGTTTGTCATTGTTTTCAATGGGAAACTTTGCATCACACTTGCATGCACATCACAAACCGTGCAATGTGTTTTTGGCGATACGTTCTGAGGAATGTGAAAAGATAGAACATGGGGTTCATATTTGGGTGAGATTCTCACAACGCACAAATCTTGACTGTGATGACTTTCTGCAACAAGTTATCTTATCTTAGGGTTGTTTGACATCTAGGCTGGAACCTCCAACGATGCAACGCCTTTTAGCTGGGCAGCTTCTTCTGAAAAGTTATCTGAAAACTCAGGTAGACTTTAAATATTGATATTTCCAAATATCATAGAAACAAAATCGCATCATATATCTTAGGAATACTTGTGAAATAACAAAAGTAACCAAAAGCTGGAGTAGTTGGGTGGTGGTAGGATCAACAAAAGCTGATATATTCTGGAGAGAACGGCAGTAGAATGAACATGAGACATTCTCATGGCAGAAGAATGGTTGGGATGGTCTAGGCAATGAGAATGATACAACTTTGTTCTATACTGTACCTATGAGGGCTATTCACCCACTCATATAGCATTAGGGTGCTTTCACACAGATGTTTTCATTAAGCAAGAAACCCATTATTTACTAAGGATCTAATTACTGAAGCTATTTTTCTCTCACAGCAATACTATGAGATGGAAAAACTGCAAAGTGCAATTTTTGAGGACAATCTTGCCCATTATTGTCTATAAGGGAAAAAATCATATCACACTCGAATTTTCCGCCAAAAGGGCTTATTGGCTCCTGCCTCTTGGGGTTTTTTTGCATTCCCAACAACATAGGAGGATAAACAGGCTGAAGTAGATGGACCTTGCCTTCATTCGGCCTTACATACTATGTTACTATGTGATTTTCATTTGAGTGCAATGTAATTAAAAAACAAAATCCTTTTGAAATAGAATAGAAAAAATGCACATGAAACTCACATGTCCAGTGATGCGATGTGCTTTTCTCACCAGAAGAATTGCATTCACATAGAAGATTGTAGTGCGATATCAGTCTAAGTATCTCTGATCAATATCGCACTCAGCTCGGTGAATCCAACCTTATACTTACAGGAGCTTTCTCCTAAAGACAACTCTTTCTTTAAATGAGGGCTTCCTGGTGATCATCTGATCTCCACAATTCTTACTCCTGGAAGCCCCGGCGATCACCAGGGAAATCACTAGCTAGTCAGGTTGTATTAAAATCCAACTCTTCGAATGTGTGACCAACTATATAACACATAAACAGTATAGCCTACCAGGTTCACTTTTAGAGCTTTAACACACGGGCTAGTTTTTGTCCCGTTTCAATTATTTCATTCTCATTATCGGGATACTATCTTCCTGGGATTATCGGGACCTATCTTCCCATTTTTTTTCAAACTAGCGCGGAGTTTAAATTGTCAAAGAGAAAACCACCCAGCCCATGCTCTAATATGCTCCGTAGCGGCCAGTGTATTAGCCCATGCACTTTTATGTTTTTGCCTTATGCCGCAGATCCCTGCTCCAGTTTATGGCTAGGACCCCAAGAAGAATATCCCACTATATGTTGTCCATATGCCCTAATAGAGGAAGCGGACAGTGATTGTATTATGATAGAACCCTTTAGCAATCTATTATAAGTACACCAGTGTACATAAAACTTTTTAATAACAGTACAAAATGTATAGACAAATATATTTAATGTATTCCTTTGATTGATACAATAATTAAAATGTAAGTCTCATTGCCATTCATGTTAATAGGATTGAGTTGCTATACAAGGCACAGCCACTGCACAGTTTATGCCTGGTGTACACTGAAGTGACCATGGTGCTCACACCAGCACTGCTGTTACTTCAATCAACTGATTGGCAGGGATCCTGAGTTATGAACCCTCCCTTGATCAACTATTGATGATTTATCCTAAGGATAGGTCAACAATAGTTGAGTCTTAGAAAACCCCTTTAAGCAAGCGTTGAGTCCAAATTACTTATGCATTCATTGAGTAACAACAATCATTTAAGTGAGATAATTTAAGTAAACTAATAAGACAATAAAACTTGGAATAAAAAGTAAACAACACCGGCAGGACACTTTTAGAAAATGACTTTTGTGACCGCTTCATTAAGCAGATTAAACTTCCGTAATTGAAAATGGGATGAAACATCTGATTGAATACTGGCAATGAATAAACAAATTGTGTTCTAAGGATTTCCAATATTGTTTGTCTCAACAGGCCTTGCTTAAAATGAGCATCCCATAATTCAATGGGCAAGTCAGAAAATAGTCATGGTAGTATCGAGTTGTATTAGCAGTTAATGAACTGAAACACATTCTAGGAAACAGATTTTAATTTTATTGACTTATTCCTTCTTTTGTATGCAGCAGGGTATCACAATGATAAGCAAAAGAAAGACCTTAAAGGGTTGGCCCACAATAAAAATTGGTTATACATGCACCCAGCCTACAATTCTAAAATCATTTTAGATTTACACTTATTAAAAATTTTTTTATCCCCCCGATATTGCAGGACTGATGTTAGATTAGCTCCTCCCGCTGCTTCTATTCTGTGTCAACCTTTACTCTGGGTGTCCTGAAGGATTCCTGTTGTGGTGATCGGCTGCTTCTGAAGTTGCTGAGTCTTCTCTGGTGCCAGAAAAGATACTCTGCAAGTGATTAGAGAGTAAGTCAGAATTGCTGAAATTGCTTGGCATCTTTTCTTTTATCAGTGAAGATGCTGGAGCTGCAGAAGCAGTTGCTTACCACCCTATGGAATCCTCCACATATCCAGTGAAGCAGAGAGCAAAGCAAGACTGAGCATGTGTGACCACCTTGAAGTAAAAACTGAATAGAAACAGCAGATGATGCTTTTCTACCATTATCCTCGGAATATTTGGGGAGCAATACATTTCTTAATAGGTGAAAATACCAAAAAGGTTTATAATTATGGGTGAGAATAATAAACAGAGATATACTTACCCCTCTAGGGCCGCTGGGATCCAGTGCTACAGCCCCCTGTGGTCATGGGGTTTGTTGTGACAGATGATGTCACAGATAATCACATGACTGCTGATGCAAATGAGAGGCTGCAGCATCACGTTCTTGAACTCTTGGCATCATAGCACTTGGGATGTGAACACCAATACTGAGAGAATGGGTGATGACACTGCAGCCACTCATTGACTGCAGAGGTCACCTGATTTCCTGTGAGATCATCTGTCACTGGAATCACCAACCGCAGCACTGGATCTCAATGATCAAGGAGGGTTAAGTATACTTATGTTTATTATTTTAAGACAGGAAGTCCTATCAAAAAGGGGTTATCCAGTAACTAGACACCTTTAGGAACATGCAGGAGCGTATATGGTAGCATAAGTAGGCATTTTGTGCTCCACCATACGGTGCTTTATACCTTGCTCATCTACTGGTAACTAATTCCGGATTTTAGATGTTATGCTAAAATTCAAAAAGTCAATGAGACATTTGCTTACATGTAATGAAGAAGACACCATTACAGGAGAATGTGGAAATACTGACTGTAACAAGCAATAATATACTACACATTAGAGATGATCTGATTTGATGTTATAGGCAACTGTTCCACATGTTCTTCTTCTATTGATTTTAATTAATATGGCTTATCATCTTTTCTCAATATATATATATATATATATATATATATACTGTGCAATCGTTTTAGGCAGGTGTGGGGAAAAATGCTACAAAGTAAGAATTCACTTCAAAAATTGAAGTCAACTGATTGGAGCCATTTTTTTTTGTAACAGAGCAATGATCCCAAAGATAAAGCAAATGTCATTAACAACTATCTGCAGCATAAAGAAGAACAAGGAGTCCTGGAAGTGATGATATGGTCCCATAATAATAATAATAATAATAATAATAATAATAATAATCTTTATTTGTATAGCGCCAACTTATTCCGCAGCGCTTTCAGGCATGGATAAATGCAAAACAATACAACAATTGCAACAATTACAATGTGAGATACATTGGGTTAGACACAAATGGGTTGAGGGTGGTACAGGAGGTGCAGGGGGTGGGGAAATAGGCAGTATGAAATTTTATGTACAGATCATTTATCAGAAGGCAGACAGGGTGGAGCACCATAGGGAGGGGCGAGGGACTAGGTCAGGAGATTTGGTATGCTTCCCTGAAGAGGTGCGTTTTTAAGGCACGTCTGAAATTTCGTGCATCGGGAATTGTCCGGATGCCTTGGGGTAGAGCATTCCAGAGGATGGGTGCTGCTCTGGTGAAGTCCTGTAGGCGAGCATGAGAGGTTCGTATTACAGGGGTGTTATCTGATCGGAGTGAGCGCGCTGGGTGGTATACTGACAGTAGGTAGGCGATGTATGGTGGCGCAGCGCCATGCAGAGCTTTGTGAGTGAGGTATAGCAGTTTAAATTTAGTTCTGCAGTGGATGGGCAGCCAATGCAGCGACTGGCATAGTGCAGAGGCGTCTGAATAACGACTGGATAGAAAAATGAGTCTAGCTGCTGCATTTAGTATGGATTGGAGTGGAGCGAGTCTAGTGCGGGGGAGGCCAATGAGTAGCGAGTTGCAGTAGTCAAGCCGGGAGTGGATGAGCGCAACCACGAGCGTCTTTAGCGTGTCCGTGGTTAGGAACGGACGTATTTTAGCAATATTTCTGAGGTGCATGTGGCATGTTTGGGCCAGAGATTGGATATGGGGGGCAAAGGAGAGGTCAGAGTGCAGTGTGACCCCAAGGCATCGGGCATGCTGTCTGGGGGTTATAATGGTGCCAGACACTGGAATGGAGATGTTGAGGGGAGGTCGGTTAGAAGGTGGAAAGACAAGGAGGTCAGTTTTAGAGAGGTTTAGTTTGAGAAAAAGGGAGGACATAGTGTTAGAGACAGCGGACAGACAGTCGGTGATATTTTGGAGGAATGGTCCAGAGATCTCACGAGAGGAGGTGTATAGTTGGGTGTCGTCAGCGTAGAGATGGTATTGGAGGCCAAATCTGTGGATGGTTTGTCCAATTGGGGCAGTATAGCCAGCGAGACAGCGAGAGGAAGTGGAGCAGAGATAGAACCAGCAAAGGAAACACTGAAAGAGCGGTCAGAGAGGTAGGAAGAGAACCAGGAGAGAGCAGTATCCTTTAGACCAATAGAGCGGAGCATAGTGAGAAGGAGATTATGGTCGACAGTGTCAAATGCAGCAGACAGGTCAAGGAGGATTAGTAGGGAGTAATCACCTCTCGACTTTGCAGTCATCAGGTCATTTGTTACTTTTGTAAGGGCAGTTTCAGTCGAGTGTAGAGAGCGGAAACCAGACTGGAGGGGGTCGAGGAGCGAGTTGTCAGAGAGGAAGCGAGTAAGGCGGGAGTAGACCAGGCGTTCCAGTAATTTGGAGATAAAGGGGAGGTTTGAGACGGGTCGGTAGTTGGCAGCATTAGTCGGGTCAAGGGTTGTTTTTTTTTAAGCAGAGGGGATATAATGGAGTGTTTGAATGAGGAGGGAAAAGTGCCAGAGGTTAGGGAGAGGTTGCAGATTGTGGTAAGGTGAGTAATGAGAGCTGGGGAAAGGGAGCAGAGGAGGTGAGAGGGGAGAGGGTCGCTAACGCAGGTGGTGGGGCGGGCAGCGGAAAGGAGCCTGGAGACTTCTTCCTCTGTCGTTGGTTCTAGCGTAGATAGTGAGTAGGTGCTGGATGCAGTGCTGATGAAACTGGGATCAGGGCTAACCATGCCGCTTTCAGAGATTTCTTTTCGAATCTGGTAGTTCTCCGGCAGTCAGGTCTGTCGCAGGGGCCTGTTCCTTGGGGCTGAGGAGGGAGTGAAAGGTCTCAAAGAGTTGTTTAGGGTTGTGGGATAGTGAGGAGACAAGGGAGGTGAAATAAACTTGTTTGGCATTGTGAAGGGCTAGGTTATACGTTTTAAGCATGAATTTGAAGTGGAGGAAGTCTGCTGGCAGCTTTGACTTTCTCCACAGCCGCTCGGCGCATCTAGAGCACCGCCGGATGAAGCGCGTTTGGGACGTGAGCCAGGGTTGCCGTGGTCTGCGTTTGACGGCTCGCGTCACAGGCGGTGCCACTTCATCCAGGGCACGGCTGAGGGTGGTGGGGTAATATTCGGCTGCCAGGTTAGGGCAGGGGAGGCGAGAGATAGGCGATAGGGAGGACTGAATAGTTTCGGCAAACTGTTTAGTGCGGATAGACTGGAGGTTCCTAGAGGTGTGATAGATAGGAGGGTCAGGAGAGATGCTAGGGTGCCTGATGGAGAAAGAGAGAAGGTT
Organism: Eleutherodactylus coqui; assembly: GCF_035609145.1. NCBI lineage: Eukaryota > Metazoa > Chordata > Amphibia > Anura > Eleutherodactylidae > Eleutherodactylus > Eleutherodactylus coqui. The sequence continues at coordinate 143,691,307 of NC_089843.1, read as the reverse complement.
GTGATCTGAGAGTGGAAGGGGGGAGTTAGTAAAGTGAGAAGCAGAGCAGAGACGGAGGAAAACTAAGTCGAGAGTGTTACCATCTCTATGAGTGGGGGAGTCAGAGATTAGTGATAAGCCAAGGGAGGAGGTAAGTGTTAAAAGCCGGGAGGCAGATGAGGAGCTAGAGTTGTTAGTAGGAATGTTGAAATCACCAAGGATGAGGGTTGGGATTTCACAGGATAGGAAGTGGGGGAGCCAGGCAGCAAAGTGGTCTAGGAACAGGCGGGCAGGACCTGGGGGGCGGTAAATAACTGCGACACGCAGAGGCAGTGGGCGGAAGAGTCGCAGGGTGTGGACTTTGAAGGAGTGGAAGGTAAGCAAGGGAGCTGAGGGAATGACCTGGAAGGTACAGTTTGGGGAGAGGATGATGCCTACTCCTCCACCGCGTCTGTCATCCGATCTGGGGGTGTGGGAGAACTGCAGGCCATCATAGGACAATGCAGCGGGGGAGGTAGAATCGGACTGCTGTATCCAGGTTTCTGTGAGGACGAGCAAGTTCAAGCGTTTACTGGTGAAAAGATCATGGATAGTTGGGAGTTTGTTACACGCAGATTGGGAGTTCCATAGGGCGCATTTGAATGGGGCAGGGGGGGCATTTTGGTAGAGAACAGTACGGGGTGGGCCTGGGTTGGGGGAGATGTCCCCTGCAGCTAGGAGTAGCAGAGTAGCAAGGGTGAGCAAATGGCTAGGGGATTTGTGTGGGTGGCTAAGGTGTTTCTTTGCAGTATTGGGGGGTTGAAGGCGTCTTAGGAAGTTGAACAGTGCATGGGAGCCATACATAGGTGAAGAGAGGAGGGAGGGGCTGATGTGGATGGAGTGTGTTGGGGCTGGGCGTTGGAAGAAAGAGTGAAGGCTTGAAAAGAGGATAGTGAAGGAGATTAGTGCAAAGAGGAGAGTATTTCCCTTCAGGCTTTGGACAGTTGTGCATGTTACCTGTCTCCTGCTCTGTCCAACTGCGCTGTATAACTGCATCATTCAACAGCATCAAACACTTGTTGCTGGACACTTAGTGCTGGGGACATCAGGTGAGGCAGCCTCTGGTGAGGCATGGAGGGTAGGCCTTGAGATCAAGGCCATAGAGCCTTGATCTCAACATCATCAAGTCTTTCTGGGATTACATGAAGGGAAAAAAGGATCTAAGCAAGCCGACATCCACAGAAGATCTGTGCTTGGTTCTCCAAGATTCTTGAGACAACCTTGCTGCCGAGTTCCTTCGAAACTGTGTGCAAGTGTACCTAGATGAATTGATGCTGTTCTAAGGGCAAAATATGGTCAACCTAAATATTGATTTAATTAAGATTTATTTTTTGATCATTTACTTTGCATTTTGTTAATTTACTAAATAACTATTAACAATTCTATAACCAATTAAATGTTTGAGATTATCCTTCCCATTCCACCAAGGTGTAACTTGAAGCTACTGGGTCCAATCTATAACATGGCCCCTCATCAACCATGTACAATCCGTAATCCTTGCTGCTTCTTATATGTGTGAGATGTCTTTGGGCCCCTCAGGCACTGGGCCTCATTGAGGATTCTACCTCTGTACTTCCCCTGCCAACTCCCTTCTAAAGATACAAGATAATTAAAACACTTGTTATATGCAGTTCAATCAAATATTACATTTTTGTCTTCAAATCTGCCTGCAAAATGATTTGCCAAGTTTGGTCATTTCCATTTACAGCCTTGAATACGCACAATGCTGTTCTTTTTTTTTCCCTCCAGCATCTGGGGTGTTTTAGATCTTGTGCATACTGAAGTACTATTTTCCACACATGGTGTAAATGCTCTGCAGTATAAATAATATACAATAGTTTAGGGATCTTATTAAACAAGTTATTGCTTTTCCAATTAAGCTCACACCATAAATAGATTTAATGAACCAACCTTTCATAAATGTACGTAGCTAGAACTATACAGAGGTCAGCTATGGTGAGAATACTGTGAATTAATCCATATAAAAGAAATTATTTCAAAAGGGCTTTCCGGGATTTTAGATTCTCAGAATTGTGTTATAATTAGGTACATGCTCTCGTTTGCAATGTTATTTTTCACAATAGTAACAAATGTCTTTAAAATTCTTTAATGTGATTGTTCCCAGTAGAGAAACCAAGTAATCTTGTAGATATGATACCTTTTAATGGCTAACAAAAATACATGATGTTAATGTGAGCTTCCGAACCTCACGGAGGTCCTTCATCAAGGCATAATGAAATGGATCCAAAGAGGCATACATATACACTATAGGACCCCTGCACATGGGCGGAAATTGTGCATCGGGATTTCCCGCTAAATTTCCGCCCCTGGACGCCTGCATAGGATTGCATTGCAAAACGCAATCCTGTGAAGACGGACGTGATTTGTCTGCGTGAAAGTACACGCAGAAAACAAATCGCGGCATGCTCTGTTTCTGTGTGGGTCTCACAGAAAAGTCTCTTCCAGCTCCCCGTCTCTGCTCTGCGCATGCGCCGGCTGGCTGGCAGCCAGCGCATGAAGGAGCCGCGGGAGAGGTGAGTGCCGCACTGGTTCCTGCAGGGGCTCGGGTTGGGGTCCCGCTACGAGAATTCTCGCAGCAGGATCCAACCCGGCCGTCTGCAGGTGGCCTTAAAGACAAGAGTATTTGGACGCTGCCTGTTTTTCAGAAAAAGTGCTTTAATATGCAATTTAGTGACGTGTCGGCCCTCCTTTTGCTTGTATTACAGCGGTAAAACATTAAAGCATACTATTTACAAGTTCTCTGTAAGTCTGGGCAGGAGTAGCTCGCCATTCCTCATGCAAGGCTGTGAGAAGAGATTGTTGTGAGGATGGGCGAGGGTGGCGGTATCATACCTTTCGTTCCAGTTCGTCCCACAAGTGCTCGATCGGAAGAATGAATAGTTATTACAAAATGAGCAGCTTTTTATTTTACCCATGCCCTTCCCAGCATACAAACTCAGTATTTGCTTATTTGCTGATTTTTTGCAGTGTCCAAATACTTTTGTCCATATAGAGTATATACACACATACCTATGACAAGGTTTTATGGTCCTGAATTAGCATTAAGAGATCATCAGGTCAGCAGTGTTATCTGTGAAATTCTTTATGTTTGATGACAATATTGTTATTCTGATAGTTAGCCTTGTCTGGCGCAGAGTGTTAAGATAGCAGAAATGCAGTCCTAAGTTCTCACTCATGACATGAAGGTTGCAAGGTAAATCCCCGCAAGGTTCAGGTAGCCAACTCAAGGTGGACTCAGCCTTCTGAGGTTGGCAATATGAGTACCCAGCATGGTGGGGGTAATAAATAAATTACCTGAAAGTGCTGTGGAATAAGTTGGCGCTATACAAATAACAAGATTTATTTTTATCTTTTATTCTATTGTTTTCCTTTAAAGTTCAATCAAAACATAATCATAATAGGGCATATGGACAGGGGCAATTGTCTTTAAAACACAGTATAAAGAATCTCTGTGTAGCGCACTATTTACTCGAGTCCTGCACCAGGCATAACAAAGTTTTCAAAGTGTTTCTTTAAATAAAAGTTCATTATTGACAAATGACTACTTTACTTTATATATATAGAGAAGCCTAAATGTCATAACTTTTTGTTATTTTTTGCATTTGTTGCAATTTGTTCAGATTGTTTGCTCACAAAAATATTCATGAGATCCAAGTGAAGCAATTTTTTTTGCTGAGTTCTGCACAAATCCATAGCTAGCAAATGGCCTATTATGTGTAAACACCGATATATGAAATGTTAAGTGACTTTGACCATAACAGGGGTCACTTGACCAAAGATCTCTGGGTAGCACTGCGTTATTGCACTGCCATTGAACTCAATGGAGTAACAGTGCAAGCCACAGGCTTCCACAGGCTTGCCATGACCATGACTTCAGACTTGCAAAAAATTGGATGTTTTTGCGATTGTAACATGACATCAAGTTGTGACAATCTGTGTCAACTTGTGATTTACACTGTGACTTCATTGCGTTTAATAGCAGTATGATGTTGCACTGTCACACAACAATCTTCAGTTGTACAAGCCCTCCATACCCCCCATCGCAGCCAAAGTCACTGTGTATCCCTAGCATAATAGAACAGGCTCATTGATAGGGTAGTGTGTAAGACTGCAATGAAGCTCCTGGCTGAAATGTTGCCCTCAAGCAGCCAATGGCTGGATGATTTTGCCAATGGAAAGGTGGTATGACTGCCAAAATCTGCTAAGCATTAGTGGCCGTGAGTGGACAAGGTTGATGCAGCATGGGACTGTACCCTAATGTTCTATATGAAGTGATGACATTTTCATTTTGGCCATGTGGATAATGCTGCATTTTACAATGGAAGAACTGAGTTTATTACCGATGACCTTAGATTTATATTAACTGGGAAAGAGTTTTCAATATTGTATTCTCCTACTAATTATTCTGTAGGAACATTTTTTGTTACATTGTCTTAGAAAGAAGTATTTAAATATACAGAGACAATGTGAAGTCAGTCATATTGCCATTGGACCTGAATCCTTGTTTGTCTTCGACTCTCCTGGAAAACAAGGGCTATAAGCCAGACAAAAAATGAAAACCAAACTCTCTGGCTAATCATCAAGTTCAGGCAGCCAGAAAGATCCCACAAGAAATTATTCTTTGCAGACCTTTGGACAATGTAAAAAACAACATCTGAAAGACACGGCATTTATAAGCAATGCTGAATACCGTATGTTAATATGTGAAAGGATAGCGATAAAAGAGCTAAAAATATAGTGATGCAGTTTTGTGACATTTCGTTATGGGGCCTAAAGGAATAGTTGTCAAAATAGTAAGATTAAATGTTTTACTTAAACTTGATAGAATTGTGTTTTTTGTTCAAGCTGTCAACATGTCACAGCTACAGAGCTTGTCAGCTAGCTTTCCAAGACACTAAGAAATGCAACATCCTTTCCCTAGCACTGCTTAAACCAGTGTTTCCCAAACTCCAGTCCTCATGGACCCCACAGGTCATGTTTTCTGGACTTCCTCAGTATTGCACAAGTGATGTCATTATTGTCAGTGCCTCAGACATTGCCACAGGTGTTCTCACTATAGAATATCCTGAAAACATGACCCATGGTGGTCCATGAGGACTGGAGTTTAGGGAAACACTGACTTAAAGTGACCCTCCAGGCCTGGACAAACAGATATGGCCGCACTCTGACTGCCTACTGTACACTGTGTAAAGGAAGTATGTATCAGTAGTCTAATACACTACATGCTGATGTGATTGGTCAGCACTGATCATGTGGGCAGCATTGGTTAATCAAAGCAGGTGTAGTGTCTTAAGGCCCGATTACACCAGCCGATAATGGCAAAAAAAATTGCTAATCGGCGATCATTTTAGCGATAAAAAGTGCGTGTAAATGTGCGCCCATCGTCTGCTTTTCGGGCACAGCTGGCTGATCGTTAAATTCAGTCCAACCTAAAAATTGTTGTTCACTTTTATCAGTAGTTCTCCACAGGGGAGTGCTCATAGCATTGTTTCCCCGTGGAGAACAAAGGATCTGAGCGCAGATAATAGCCTCGGGCTATTAACTGTGTTCAGTGAAGGCTTAATTTGCACACTTAATTGGAATTTAAGTAGCTGAGTAGCTACTTAAATACCAATGATTGCATACCAATTATTTATGCAAAATGATCGCTCAAAGCTATCACTCAAAATGTCGTTTGAGCGATCTTTAAGCAATCATCTGCATTTAGACTAATGATGCAAACGAATACAGTGTGCATTAGGTGATCAGAGAAGCTGGTGCGGCCATCTTTGTTTCTTTAGGCTAGGATGGTCACTTTAAATAGGCCGATTTACCATTCAGGCATCTTAGAAAGCTGGAGACCAACATCAATAGGAAGAGTAATGGTAACTCCATTGCCATTGTGATTTTTCAGAAAAAGGTATAATGACTAAGCAGAAATTGTACTGACTTCAGAAAGAATAATAACTCAAGGATTAATAGCTGTTAATGATTTGCTGATTTTTGAAGGGACTCATCTTGAGAGGTCAACTTTTTTCAATGCAAGAAGACTGAGCCTGCTCACCTTAGCTGTGTGTGGGACCAAAACACTCCAGCAACACAAGAAGAAGATCCAGCACCAATTTGTAATAAAACATCAAATATTTATTAGATATAGCATACAAATGTCATGGCATTAGTGTGCATAGCAGTACATGAAGAGACCAGCAGACAGATGGAGATTATGGTCTACTAGGTTCTGCACACTTATTGATGACCAAAACTGCGTAGACCGTAATCTCCATCTGTTTGCTGGTCTCCTCATGTACTGCTATGTACACTAATGCCATGGAGAAGGATGGATGTATTATTACAAATTTGTGTTGGGTCATCTTTGTAATGCTGGTAGAACAAGAAGTCAATTAAGTGTCAAAGAGTTTGTGAGGATTGATGACCTAAGGGTGCTAAGGTAAGCCAAGCAGAGAAGCTGGTACCAGGTTATAATAGAACATTTTATTGAGAATCAGCAGGTGTGGGTAATGCATTTCGAGGATCAAACAGCTGGACAATGCGCTCAATTTGTAAGATTTAGGTACAGATGCAATTAAAAACAAGTATAAATATTATATGGAATATAAGCATAAAAAATGAACAAACAGTACAAGTAAGAAAAAGGTAGAGAGGGAATAAAAAAAAACAAATATTTGTATGTATAAAACACCAATTCTTACCTCTCCTTAATGCTTAATTAAATTCTTGGTTTACCTCCCATTCTTTGCCACTCGTATCACAGATTTTACCTGATGTATCTGAAAGGGACCCTTTTGGGTTCTTTTTCTGTAGCATTGAGCACCCATTATGATCAGGTTTCTGAGAGACAAACTCAAGGAAAGAGACCATCCAATTGAAAGCTACACTCAAAACATTGGAGGTGCACCTAAAGACAGCCTGGAACAGATTTCCACAAGATCTCGTACATTGACTCCAATGCTCTATTTAGATCATCCATGGACCTTGAGCATTTACTATGAAAAGAAATGCAACATCAGCTGGTCTATAAATTCCTCAACATCTCAACTACATTGAAGAGGATATTATTTCCAAAGGCCTAAGGCCCATGGTGGCCTTGTCATTTTCCAATAATGAGATTTGCTCTTAAGATTGGGATTCTCCCATGAATAACTTAAATGGAGAAATGCTATGCCTTTTATCGAAAAAGAGTGAAGCACTATAGAAATGCCTAAATGAGGAAATCTCCAGCTCATGGAAACAGATGGAGACCTAAAAGTCGCACTCTGAGTTCCTCAAGTTTGAAGATGTTGCATGACTAGAGTTCTTAGAGCTATAAAAGAGATTTTTTCAGAAAAAAATTGGCAGAGTACTGGGAGATAAAACAGATTACCAGACAGGTAATATAAAATTTTGGATGAAGAATAAAGTCAATTTATCCCAAAACAGAACTGATAGGGCCTCAAATAATAGAAAAACACAGACAAGAACAAGATTAAATAAATCATAACAATTATCCTTGCATTAGTAACGTAAGACCACTTCTTCCCTGTTTGAGTAATAATGTAACATCATACCCTTTGCATTATAGCACATTCTATCCTACTCACCCAAAAAAATTGTACCTGAAAGCTATCAATGTCCCCTGAGACAACAACGTTTTTTTAATCCTATGCAGAAAAAAGTGGAATAAAATAAAAGATCCACCACTTCAACTTCAACAACCGTTACCAAACCCAATCACCAAATACCTCTGTTAAAATCCAATTCGATCTCTTGATTGAGGAATTAAAAACATGTTCCTGTTTTTCTCTTCCACCAACAGTCTTTTCTGATATCAGCTGCAGCTTCCTACTACACTTACAGCACTTCCGTCTCCAACATCGGGGTCAGATGTGAAAGCCTAATCGGATGCAGCTCTCCCGTTGACTTGAATAGGAGTGAAGCCCTTTGTGATGCTTCCTCCTCCAACCCTAATATGACTGTTGTATTGTTTCCTTTATTTTTTTTTAATTTAATACAGTTTTTTTTACATTTCAGGAGAGATTCATTTTGGCTGTTTCCCTTCTCTAAATGTTCCAGCAGTTTGGGTGGTATATATAACTTTTGACCTCTGTTTTTCCTTAATTTTCCATTCCAATACTTTCTTATGCTTTCACTAGAACATATGTGGGTGAGTGTAGTGGCCCAGAGTTAGCAGAAGCCCTCCATAATGTTAAATGTTTGTCCTGTGCAATTGTATTGTGAATGTCTTCTATGTGTATGCATTTGATGTGTATTGCATCTCTGCATTACTGAATTGGTTAATGTCTGGGTTATGTCTGAGAAATGTATCATGTTGTATGTTATGTGACCTTGTGGTATATATGTGTTTGCACAGTGAATGCAAGGGTTGCTCTCTGGGGTTTTGGAGGAGAGACAGTCCACACACAGACACTGTCTCATCAATCCATGTGTAAGCATAGAAGAGGCCGAGTGATTCCCTGTTGTACAGCCCAGGAGTACTTCGCCTGGGATGTACCGGTGCTACCACTAAGTACAGAGTAAGGAGAGAGATCCTTGTCTGGCAAGAATACGGCCCAGGAAGTGTGAGTGTAGACTAGTAGAGAGTTGGAGAGAGAGAAAGAGTTGCTGGGAGCGGGATCACATGGATAACTAGCCTGTGGATTACTCGAATCCCTCTGAGAAGTTCTCCTTGTCGCACCACCTTCTAGAAGAGTAATTTGTATTAGTACTGTTCTGAAGCTAAAGTAAATGGACACTACTGACCGTTCCCGGTTTGTCCATGAAAAGTTGACCTGTGTGTGTGGACTCTTTTACTACTACATCCAGTTTCATCCCAGAGGATTGAATGGTGGTATCACGAGTGATAAAAGAGACTTAAGGTAATTTTGAGTTGCCTTTCCTTGTGACCTTTCCCTGCAGTGACTTGGATGGGTCCCAAGCTACCCCTAGGGGAGGAGATGGTAGGACCCCATGACAAAACCTTGATCTACCCCACTGTCTCCTTGGCTGTGGGCCCGCTCCTTGGACACTGCATGAAGTGTTCACTTCATTGAATAGTCTATGAAAAGCACACATGAGAGACACTTTAAAAATAGATGTCCATTTAATAGGGTTGTTTTATAAAGAACATATGAACATCACAGAGGAGGTTTTCCTGCTTGGGACCCGTTCTCTTTTGGCCAGCACGTAGAGCTACTTACAAAAGACATCTTTGGCAGAGCCAATTCAACCATGTATTACATAACTAATATCACCGAGGCAGTTAAGTTCCCGTTAATCAAGTGTATTTCACTGTAGGGAACCACAGAAAAATAGAATAAAATATAACTTTTATTAATTAAGATAAAAAAGCAAAAGAAAAACAATATAGTGCGATATAAGGTGATGAGATAAAACTATGCTCGAATAGTAATAAAGAAGAAGTCTCTTTGATTTTATCAATTATTTTCATAGGCCAACTATGCTCATCTATGCTCATTTTGTTAACAGCCACTGTGCTGTTCAGATCAACTATCAGCCACTGCTCTTTGTGGCTTAAAAACTGTGCTGTTAGGATAGAATCCATCCTGATGACGCTGCCAGAAGTTCTCTGACAGCAGAAACGCGTAGATGGATAGAATTTCTGACTAAAGTGATAGACATCTATACCTGGCTTTTATGCCAGAGCTATAATTTAGGCACATAACTACCGGGACCAACAATCTTAGTGTCCTTTAACAGCAATTTAATATAAAGAGTGACTACCTAGGTGATTGATATCAATAGTTTGGCCTTGCACCAAATCAACCACCTAGGACTTATACTGTTGGACACAGAAACCTAAGTGTCCTTTACAGCTATCTAAGAGAAGCTATTTATACTCATAGCCTATTGATCTGCAGCATTAGTCCAGACGAATATTTTTGATCTATATCTTCATCCGAGATCACTATGTATCCGTCTTTGGACTTTTTAGAAGTTCTCTAATTATTTTATATCGATTCACACTGTGGTAGTTGATGAAAATCCTGCAATAGGTTATTTCCCAATGTGTGGGGCATACCTTGCATGACTCACTTTATCCACTATCCTTAAGTTAAACACAACACTTGTACTTGGGATGTACATCTACCCCTTGACGATTGTGGACATATATAAGCAATCTGCGTATGACTTCGATATACTTCTGAGCTTGGTGATATACTCACCGTGCTCAAGTCCGAGATAAGATTCCAGCACTCTATTATATATCTAGAGAAATACGTAGCCCTGTGTATGGCGGGAATACAGGGTTCTGGTTAATAATCTCCTCTGTGACTAGAACATCATAGATATACGTTACTATTCCCTTTCTCTCTATGTGAGAATACATAAGAACCTCCGATAGGGGAATATACTGATATCCTCTACTTTATAGAGGGGGGAGAACGAGTAATAGAAAATAACAACTAATTCTAACTACTCAGTACCTTACGGATATTGCAAGAGGGTATAAAGATTTTTCCCCTCAAGGAATTATCTTGGTCTATGAAAATAAATGATAAAATCAAAGAGACTTCTTCTTTATTACTATTCGAGCATAGTTTTATCTCATCACCTTATATCGCACTATATTGTTTTTCTTTTGCTTTTTTATCTTAATTAATAAAAGTTATATTTTATTCTATTTTTCTGTGGTTCCCTACAGTGAAATGTATTACATAACTGGACATTCATTTGAATGGTCAACATGTCCTAGCACTTTCCCTACAGGGATATGCATGGCTGTCTGCTGGATTTAAAAGCCAAATACACTATAATTTAATGGCAGCGGCTGCACTACACAAATAGCGTAGTGGCGTCTGGCGATCTGCAGTACAAATGTAGCGTGCCATCCTTCAACGATGGTGCTGCTACATCTGTAGTTTGTGAAAACTTAGTATATTTCAAGCAACTCTCTGCCCCTCCTTAATAAAGTCTACTTTAAAAAAACAAAACAAAAAAAAACCACATTATTTCCATGTTATTTAAATATAGCTAACAATCTCTGATGCCAAATTGGAGATAGTTAAAACAAACTTGTGATGTACTGAAGCAAAATGATTTACCTTTTAAAATGGCAAACCCCATTGTGGTGGTCTACATTGCATGACTAACTGAATGAAAGAATACTCTGGACTCCTAGTTATGAGTCTGTTGTATTTATAAACCTCTTATTACTTATTTTACACTGATAATTGTTCACAATTTGCATTTTAGTGCATTCGCAAGTCTGGCTTCAGAGCTGAAATCGTTCCTTGTTGCATGGGAAGGGTAATCTTCACCAATCAATGTGCAAAAATGGTACATATACAAAAACTGATATATAACATTGTAGTGATTCCGTGAAGCTGGCAGGATTGTCAAATACTTCATTGTTTCCAAGAACAACCAGCAAAAGTTTGAATGGAGCTCTGACATATTGCATAAGTTGTAACTCGGGATCGGCATAAAACAACTAATGCAATGCATTTACAAGGTTTCTCAACAGTTGTACATAAATCATATCTATCTATCTATCTATCTATCTATCTATCTATCTATCTATCTCTCTATCTATCTCATATCTATCTATCTATCTATCTATCTATCTATCTATCTATCTCTCTATCTATCTCATATCTATCTATCTATCTATCTATCTATCTATCTATCTATCTATCTCATATCTATCTATCTATCTATCTCTCTATCTATCTCATATCTATCTATCTATCTATCTATCTATATATAAACACACAACAAAATGTTCTTCAGAGCTAGCGTACATATGGAATAAATGTTGCTTCCTGCTTGTACAGACTGTTTACCCCCATTCCTCAACCAGCTGTCACATTATAATATATTCTGTAATTATAACCCAACAGGGTGAATTGTGCCATCTCTGTTAGTTGGCAAGGCAGACTGAGAATTAAATATATTTTTCATGTATATCTCTCTGGAGGATGCACATATTACTGTTTCCTATTTTTTGCCATTTGCAAACTAGGAACAGTTAATATTTGCAATTATTTTCATATTTCATATGTTTCTTCAGCTAACCACATAAATGAATAATTGCTGCAACCCGTCTTGTGTCTGTTTTTACAGGTGACTGTTTATACTCCCGTTATGTAACAAATCTGCAGAGTATTTTAGATGGGAGAGCAAGGTGCTTATTGTTCTTCAACAGAGTTTAGTAGAAAGTCTACATCCATGTGCCAATATGTTGTATAATACATGAGGGGAAAACTTCTGCAGATGTGACCTGCAATAATGGCTGTCATTAAGATAGGAATGCAGACATTAGACGTATGAATCTCTACATACCTAATAATTTTTAGAATTATTTAGACCGGCTGCACATGGGCATATTTGCATTGCGGAATCCGGGGCGGGTGTCCACCTTTGGGTTCTGCAGCAAATACCGTCCATAGCATGTTTTGGAAGCGCTTTCCCGGCGAGCTGTCCGGACCATCCGCAGTACAGATAAAGAAGAAACAAGACAGGTATGTGGCTGGGCACAGGGTCGGATTCCGATGTGCAGCTGGCCTTACTCATTGAATCTTGCTCTCTGTTGGGGTGGCTTCACATCTGCGTTCTGTCACAGATCTGGAAAGAAGCCAGGCAGCTGAGTGGAAACTGAACTGACCCCATTATAGTCAACGAGTTCCGTTCGGCGCTGTTCTGTTCTATCATAAGTTGGAGGAGTTCGGCTAGGGGATTCCCCTTTCCTTCTTCCTGAAAGGAGCAGCAAACTGGAACCTCAGATGTAGATGTGAAACCACCCTTAGACAATTATTTGTGAACTACTTACTCTTTTGTTTTCTAAATTAATCAGAAATGTAAAAAGAAAGTTTTTTTCTCTGCTTATGATGTTACAGGCTTTTTCTTCTTTGGAAATCCCTTTTTGGCCATCAAAAGGGTATCTAAAAGAGAAGCTAATCGCAGGGATTTTTGTCCCAGAAACAGGAGACCCTGGTGGCAAGTGATCAACTTCCCTGCATTGGTTCATAGGGGAAATGAAGCATTAATGGCACCCATTGAAATCAGGGTCCTCCACCGATGAGACAACTCCTTTAAGGCTCCATTCATGATCTGTACTTTTAGTGCCAAGGAAAGTTTTTATCTTTCCTGATGTGACAGAACACCATTTAATGCCTTCTCCTCTTCTGGGAAGACTTTTCATAAGACTTTGGAGTATGTCTACAGGAAGTAATGTCTATGCAGCCAATGAAACATGTGGTCAGACACCGATGTTGGCAAGAAGGTTTTGCTTGCAGTCAGTGTTTCAATTGATCCAACAGGTGTTGGAAGTCCGAGCTTTCTATTGGTCACTTGAGTTCCTCCCACCTAAACCTATTAAAGCATGTGCTTATGGACCCTGAACAGAGGCACAGCCATGGTATAATAGGAAAAGCCCTTATATGAAGCCAACTGCATGCTGATCTAATACACATCAGATATCTACCATTAAGGCTTAAACACATGGACGTGATTTTGTCCCCTTTTGAGGTCATGAAAATTACGGCCACAAAATAAGACAATTCAAAACCATTGATTTCAATGGTTTCATTTTGACTGGCATGACTATCAAGTGTTAATACTGCGTGCAAGAAAATATGGAACTTGCCCTATGTTTCCCGTGCGTAGGTTTTCAATAGTGCGGAGTTTGAAGAGTCGAGAAAAACCTCAGTTCATGCACTGATGCGCTCCGTAATAGCGAGCATAGTAGTTCATGCGCCCATCTGTTTAAGCCTGTAGGGTCTACAAGTTCGGCACTTTTATCTATAGCAGTGCAGGATTGTATGTGTCTCTAAGCACACCACAACCAGGTAATCTGGGCACAGTTCAAAGATTAACATATTAGGTCTCCTGCATATCAGCATAGGCGTAGATACGCTCCTGATAGCGAGACGTAATAGCGCTATGAAGGCAGCACTATCACCGGCTATCGGGCACGTATCTGCGCATTCTACTGTACTTTTCTGCACTGGCGCGCCTATTTACATTGGTAGGGGACACAGCCACGCCATGATTGAACAGGCTGTGAAGCCTAATTAGTCTGCAGTGTTACTGATTAACCTTGCGAAAACGTGCAGTTCAGTGAGCGATTTCATGTAGAAGTAGAGCATGTTGTGTATGTTTCTGCATGTGCCAAAAGTGAGTGCAAAAGTGCAGAAAGTGAGGGAATCCATTGAAATCAATGGGTTATATTCTCAGAGTTTTGTGCAAGAGATTTTACATACACAGAAACGCACACAAATTTGCCTGTCTGTAGAAACCCTAAGGCAACACAACAGGCTGCTTATGTTGCTCTTCAAACCTCGTTCATGTGCAAAGACGCTGCACTGCGGCGAGTGTATTTGCAGTACTGCTTGTGTGTCTCTGCCCTAAGGATAAGGCACAATCTTATTAACAGCAAAGCGATCCTGCATACATAATATAAGAACTATTAGGAGGGACTTTATCATTGTAAAGTCATACAATTAGGTATAAGACCTACATGCGCAAAAATTGACTTTTTAAAATTTGAAAACGAGATTGAGTATTTCAATGTTACTCACAAGACCAAGGAAACGCAATTATCGGTCAGTTGGTCAAATGAGACACAAGGACCCTGTGATACACAGAAACATCTCTCTCTAATATACATAAAGATGAGAGGACTTATTACCCTTTGATGCCAACAGTTGTAATTGAGGTGCCAGTTGCTGTGAAAAGAGGGGTGCCCTGGTGGTGTTTGGATTACCATTACCCCTGAGGGTGCCTTTGCAACCCCCCAGAGGGGTGACCCTGGGCACCTGGCTAACATGAAGAGCTTGGAGGGATAAGTGCTGACTTGTCATGGTGGCACTTACCAGGTTCTGGTCCCGGAGGGATGACATGTGGCCAAGTCCAGTGTAGTATTGCAGGCCAGCTTCGATACCCCAATGATAGGTAATACCAATAAATGGGATGGGGGGGGAGTAGTAGTACTTATCACTCATGGCGCCACCGTTTCCTCACACCAGTATGCTACGCAGCAGGGAAATGAACACAGACACCTGTGTATAGTACCTCAGGTCCCGAGGAACGTTTAGGGCCTAGTATAACTTTTACTGGATAATACACTTCTTACAACAGGTAATGCAGGTACAATTCACTACAGCACTCTGGTAGGCTTGAGATCAGAGGTAGGGAGGATACACAGGATGAATACAGTCCTACAGTCCACGTTATCTGTATGTCACTGGTCCTAGATTGGGGATACCCCAGAGGAGTAAGGGGGTAGGAGTCACTCTGACAGACACTCTGGCAGACAATTACTGAAAAAGAAGGCTTAGCCAATTAACACACCGCACGGCAGATGTGTCGGTGTCACATTAAAGTACCTCTGTGTGGTGATCCTAACTATAGACGGACGCACAGGAAAAGCCTGTAGTGTGAACAGGTACCTGTTTAGGAAACTTGTGTAGGGTTCTCTCGCTCCGTCAGATGACAGGACTCACTTCTTCACATCCACACTCCACCGCTATGGGATGTCGCTCCTCTTCCTCCATCTTCACCTACATGGAAGCATAAGGTCCTTCCATGTGGCTCTGTGTTAGCACTCGGTTAGAAGATGAATCTCTTTCCTGCTCTCAATCTCTCACATTTATATCCTCACTTGTACAACATGACAAGACAAACTGATACATCTACATACAGGCAGTGATTTTATTATGGTTAACCCCTCAAGCGCCTCAACTGTGCAACACACACTGCATATGGCAGGACAAGCTTTGCACAGTGCATCTACATAGGACAAAACATGTATGACATTTATGGAGGGGACCAGGATGGTGCTCTTGGCCACTACACCATCACATTTGAGAGAATATCCCATGTTTTTTAAGCGGTGTAAGAGTTATGAAACCAATTATGAAACAAATCATATTCACTCATGCGATGTTTTCACTCATGTGATGTGGAGTGAAAAAAAACGTGGCATGCTCTATCTTTCTATGTTTTGCTTTTTTTAAAAAAAATATAATAATATGGTGGCTACTTATGAACCATTGACTGAATGAGCAAGCACACTGCTGGAATGAGCCTGTACAATTCAGTACTGCTCAGAGTATCTTGTTCCTATTATAATGGCACGGGGCAGAGTGCTAGTGTTCAGCATTAACCGTAAGTGAACAAGCCCACTACTGCAGTCAATGGTTCATAAGTAGCCACCATATTATTTCTACCTTTGAGCTTGTAAGCTGTATGCTACTGCTGATATTAAATACCTATTCAGTGGTTAAACAGTTTGTAGCCTTAAGGCCCTTTTACACGTAATGATTATCGCTCAAAATTCGTTCAAATGACCGAAAATGAGTGATGATCATTACATGTAAATGCGGGTATCGTGCACTTTTCGTTTAAAGGGTGATTTTAACGTGAACTTACAATCCATTGTTCAGCTACTGAGAGGTAAAGCAAAGACATTTATCTCACAATAGAGCACAAACTGTTATCTCCACAGCATGTTAACACTAGCCTGGAGAGAACAATGGAATGTGCAGCAGCTGTTTGCACAGCTGGGTATGTGTTTAATCACAGGATGGGCTCTGCAAACAGCTCCTGGAAGCCCTTTTACATGCAAATGAAGTTGGTAAAGTGCTAATGGAATTAACATTTTATGCAGATACATCACTAAATCTTTCAATCTTTCAGTCATCTGAAAGATTATCTTTCCGTGTAAAAGGACCTTTATCAGCTGGGATACTAATGTCCATTTCAACAGCTAACCCAGGGTAGGCACCATTGACAATAGGAATACGTTACTTTGAATAGTGTCATCAAACTAGAAGAAGCGCCTATCCAGGGAGGTGGCTGCAGGAGTCAGCTCTCTCACCTAGGGGTAATGGTAATCCAAACACCATCAGACCACTCCTAGTTTTCATAGCAACTGGTGCCTCGATTACAACTGTTTGCATCATATTAGAGAGATGTTTCTGTGTATCACTGGGGCAGTATGTCTCATCTGACCAACTGACCAATAATTGTGTTCCGTTGGTCTTGAAATAATCAATGTAGTTCTCACTCACGTAGTGTGAACGGTTTCCTATATCTACCAATACCCTATATTGTCCACGATCTGTGGGTAAAGCCTGATTATCGCACTAACCCTCACATCCGTGGGGTTGGTGGATTGCAGTTTAATGCAGCTATGTGTTCTATCTTTTTAATCCAATAGTAGTCTCTGCTAGAACCTGTTTAGATCTCTGATTTGTAATGTATGACGCGGGGTGCACTGCTTCATACATTATTCAGTACAAAATAATTGCCCAAACAGGCAAAAAGAGTCTCTACTTTGTGCATATTTGTGCATCAAGAGCCCCATAGAGGTCTGTCTACAAAAAGTGTGCAAACAAGTAAACCTGGACACGCGTGTATTCGCTCAACTCTACATATACCCACGATCACCGACACCACGTTAGGCTAATTAGCCATTTAAATATGGGTGCCTTCACACTTGCGATAAAATCACGCAATGCGAGAGTGAGTAAAAACCAATGATTTTCAGTGGTTTCATTCCCATCTGTGATGTTTTCACTCCTGCGATGTTGCAGTTAAAAAAATTGCAGCATTTTCTATCTTTCTGCATTTTGCTAATTTTTTTTATTCATCGCCCATGTGAGAGAGATATGAGAGTGTGAGAGAGATATAAGAAAGCAAGAGAGAAAGATATAGGAGAGTGTGAGAAAAAGAGAGATATGAGAGGGCGTGCGAGAGAGAGATATGAGAGTGTGAGAGAGATATAAGAAAGCAAGAGAGAAAGATATAGGAGAGTGCGA
Source organism: Eleutherodactylus coqui (assembly GCF_035609145.1). Lineage (NCBI taxonomy): Eukaryota > Metazoa > Chordata > Amphibia > Anura > Eleutherodactylidae > Eleutherodactylus > Eleutherodactylus coqui. Next base: position 143,673,509 of record NC_089843.1, on the reverse strand, counting down.
GAAAAAGAGAGATATGAGAGGGCGTGCGAGAGAGAGATATGAGAGTGAGAGAGATATAAGAAAGCAAGAGAGAGAGATATAGGAGAGTGCGAGAGAAAGAGAGATTTGAGAGGGCGTGCGAGAGAGATATGAGAGTGTGAGAGAGATATAAGAAAGCAAAAGAGAGAGATATAGGAGAGTGCGAGAGAAAGAGAGATATGAGAGGGCGTGCGAGAGAGATATGAGAGTGTGAGAGAGATATAAGAAAGCAAGAGAGAGAGATATAGGAGAGTGCGAGAGAAAGAGAGATATGAGAGGGCGTGCGAGAGAGAGATATGAGAGTGTGAAAGAGATATAAGAAAGCAAGAGAGAGAGATATAGGAGAGTGCGAGAGAAAGAGATATGAGAGGGCGTGCGAGAGAGAGATATGAGAGTGAGAGAGATATAAGAAAGCAAGAGAGAGAGATATAGGAGAGTGCGAGAGAAAGAGAGATTTGAGAGGGCATGCGAGAGAGATATGAGAGTGTGAGAGAGATATAAGAAAGCAAAAGAGAGAGATATAGGAGAGTGCGAGAGAAAGAGAGATATGAGAGGGCGTGCGAGAGAGATATGAGAGTGTGAGAGAGATATAAGAAAGCAAGAGAGAGAGATATAGGAGAGTGCGAGAGAAAGAGAGATATGAGAGGGCGTGCAAGAGAGAGATATGAGAGTGAGAGAGATATAAGAAAGCAAGAGAGAGAGATACAGGAGAGTGTGAGAGAAAGAGAGATATGAGAGGGCGTGCGAGAGAGAGATATGAGAGTGTGAGAGAGATATAAGAAAGCAAGAGAGAGATATAGGAGAGTGCGAGAGAAAGAGAGATATGAGAGGGCATGCGAGAGAGAGACATGAGAGTGTGAGAGAGATATAAGAAAGCAAGAGAGAGAGATATAGGAGAGTGCGAGAGAAAGAGAGATATGAGAGGCCGTGCGAGAGAGAGATATGAGAGTGTGAGAGAGATATAAGAAAGCAAAAGAGAGAGATATAGGAGAGTGCGAGAGAAAGAGAGATATGAGAGGGCATGCGAGAGAGAGATATGAGAGTGTGAGAGAGATATAAGAAAGCAAAAGAGAGAGATATAGGAGAGTGCGAGAGAAAGAGAGATATGAGAGGGCGTGCGAGAGAGAGATATGAGAGTGTGAGAGAGATATAAGAAAGCAAGAGAGAGATATAGGAGAGTGCGAGAGAAAGAGAGATATGAGAGGGCGTGCGAGAGAGAGATATGAGAGTGTGAGAGAGATATGAGAATGTGAGAGAGAGATATAAGAGTGCGAGAAAGATATAACAGAGCAAGAGAGAGAGAGCTATATGAGAGCAAGAGAGAAAGAGAGATATGAGAGAGTGCGAGAGAGATATAAGAGTGCGAGAAAGAGTTGTGAGAGAGTGTGTGAGAGATAGAGATATAAGAGAGGGCGCGAAAGACAGAGATATGAGAAAGTGCGAGAGAGATATGAGAGTGTGAGAGAGATATAAGAAAGCAAGAGAGAGAGATATGAGAGTGCGAGAGAGAGAGAAAGATATAAGAGAGGGCGCGTAAGAGAGAGATATAAGAGAGGGCGCGCAAGAGAAAGTTATGAGAGAGTGCGAGAGAGATATGAGAGTGTGAGAGAGAGATATGAGAGTGCGAGAGAGATATGAGAGAGCAAGAGAGAGAGAGTGGAATCAGCCATACGTTATGTTTTTTTCATTGTAATCATTATGTTTTTCCAGGTATTTCTACTATTTCATGTACACCACTTACTGCTTATTTCACATTTGATTTCAAGTATAAGCATTTGTATCTACTACGTTTCTGAAGTGCAGCCTTAACCTGTTCAGACTACTTCATGCATAAACAGGTCTACTATACAATGAAGTACCCAGGTTACACAAAAGCCTAATTGGTGTAACTGGTGTGCCAAGTGGGTTGCGAGAGGGGTTGTACTATAATTTACCCATAGCTCTAGATCCTTTGATTGGTACTTCAGTAGGCACAAATGTATTGCATCTATTAACAAACTGTAATTCGACATCTTGTAGATGGATAACTCTAAAGACTTCTCTTCTAGATAACCACCCATTAATAAGTGTTGCATTGTCCTGGATGCTCAGTGTCTTTTCTTGTCTGGCAGTAATGAAGGGCGCGCTCTAGAAGAATGAAACAAAATATTCTAAATAATAAATGACTACATTGCTTGGGTTGCAACTTACCCCGATCTCTCTAAATGCATTTATTATACAGCAGCAGATCCTGGAACATGCTCATTATTCTGGGACACAAAGATTAAAATGCGAAACGGATATAAATTCCTGGGAATGAGCATGTGAGAAGCCATGGAGGAAACCACAGGGAGCTCCAGCACACATCACAGGGGAGATATGATAAGGAACGCTGCGCTATAGAATGCCAGGGGAAATGTATCAAGAAGAGTTTAAGCGGCACAGATGTTTATATCTTTCTAAAGAATATCCTATTTGCTTTAAAAGACTCATTTTTGATGACAATGTGATGTAGGAGCAGCAGCAGTGACATCTCCAATAACTGCATTAGAAGACTCCGTAGTTGTAGTAATGGTGAAGGTAACATGCTATAAGGCTGTATTTACATGCAGAAGTGCAATATCGGTCTGAAAAACCCGGACGGATATCGTGCTTGTAAAATTGTGGTTTTCCATGTGATGGGATGTGATTCATCGCATCGCTGAATGTGCTATTTTCAAAAGGAAAACATAAACATTGCATCACACTGGCATAGAACTTGCTTGTACAAGCGAGCGCGATGTGATCTTTTTCTCAACTATTGGAAATAATGGGCAACATCTACAGTCTTGCAGAAAAATAGAACACGCTGCGATTTTTTGATTTTGCAGTATCACTGCAAGAGAAAAATCCTCAATATAAATACATGCACAGCAAATAATGGGTCGTATCTTTGTGTAAATTTTGTGCGTTTCAAACTTGCCTGTGTGAAAGCACCCTTAAAGGGGTTTTCCAGGGAGAATACCATTGATGACCTATACTTAGGATAGGTCATCAATAGTTGATCAGCTGGGGTCCCCAACCGATCATCTGAGTGGATGCAAGCTGTCAGTGCCGCAAATACACAGAGGTGGGAGTGGAAGCAGCTGAAGTCTCTGCGCCGACCTCTGTGTAGTGGACGGTGCTTGTAATTGCAGGCACAGCTTGTGTTAATTTCAGTGAGAGCTAATGTTTTTTCCGTCTGATTTTCAGACCAAAATTTGAATGGGTGTATTTACATGGGGTTTTTTTTACCTGTACGAATAGTCTAAGTAAGAGCTCCTGCAGATGAGTGTTTTATTTTTGCAAAATCGCTTGCGCAAACCTCAGATAATAGAACCCATTGATTTCAATGGGTTCCCTCTGCCGTTTTGTGCTCAATTTTTATGAGCGCGAAAATGTACACAACATGCCCTATTTTTGTGCACCCCAAGCACCATAGGAGGCTGTGGGGGTGCGCAAATGCATACCCCATCCACACAACATCGTGCACGAAACTGCTCGACTTTGCAGTGTTAATTTATAACACTATGAACTATTTAGTGTTGCGGCGGTTTTGGTATTGCTGTCTTGCTGAGAAGTCTGGTGCTGGTTTTGGAGAGGTTTCTACATCTTCTGGCTCAGTGGGTGTTGTATTAGGTGTGACGTGCTTAGTCGCACCTGTGAGTAATTACTAGGGCTATTTTACCTGGCCTGAGACTGAGCTGAATGTCCTTGATTTTCAGTCTCTGTCTGGTTGAGCTAGCATTCAGAGCTCTGGTCCTGGATCGTTCAGTTACCTGTTGCATGTCAAGTTAAGTTTTGTGCTTGTTTTAATTTCTAGTTTTTGCTTTCTTATGTTATTTTCCTTCGCCACATAGGATCAACTAGGGGCCAAGGCATGTGGTCAGGGCCATCCTTATTGGGGTGAACGTCCTGCATTCAGGCAGGGCCCCTTCCCTGTGTTAGGTTATATACGGCAGTGTTTCCCATATTTTGCTTTGATAACTTGCTCATTTTGACTTTGGAGGAGATCTGTGGGTGACAGATCCAGCGTGTCCTTCTTGGACGTAACAATTAGGTTGCTCAATCGATGTGTTCCGCGACAATGTGAACAGGCCCAGCAGCGGATCTATGTGTGCTATATGATGCAAGTTGCACCCAAGGGAACTGGGGAATTTTACAGCATCCATGTGCATGTACCCCTAGTAGGAATAAAAGTATACCACATTGTGTAGCATTAGAAGTTAGACTTTGGTGGGTTTAAAAACTTATATGATAAGGAATTAAAAATTTATTTTTACTAAAGTGTAAATGAAATGTAGCATCTCCCATGCAAGCTGTGCAGAGAATGGCACCAATAGAAAACAGTGATATTTGTCTGCAGATAGTTTGTCATGCATGCTAAACACTTTATAGCATGAATACTGGGGTAGGAATTCTTCGTTTTACTGTTTGTCACTTCAAAAAAACTAAATTCAACATAGATTAGATAATGAGAAGATGAAATTAGATCACAGTGAAGGTCCACCTTTATCTGGCATTGAAACAAGTGACAGGTGCAGCTGGCTTTCATGAAATGGGCATTGTGATTTCTTAAATGAAGGTGTTGCTTTGCCACTTTGAGACTTCTATAGCATACAGGCTTAATACAAATGATCCTCCCAGGCATAGCTAACAAATGTAATGTTAGATTCTAGTAGAGGGAAAACCCACAAGCCTATGTGGAGCATATACTTGAATGACTTTTGCACTATAACCTGTAGGAAAGTATGTGACCCTTTCTTTTTCCATGAGGAAACAGTCCCCGGGATTTTGTACTGGACATGCTACAGATATAACGAAGAGAGGCAGAGAAGAGGTGGAGCAAACCCAGTGAAGTTAAGGCTCCGAAACCTCAAAAGGAGCTGAAGAAAAATTGAATATGTGTGGACCAAATTACACTAAAGGCCCATTTAGATGGGATGAGTGTCGGGCAAATGATGCCTGACACTCGTCCCCGCACATACTAGCTCCCATGCATATTCTTGGGAGCTAGTATTGTTGGCTCACAGCAGAGCGACCGGAGGAGATTTCTCTCCTCGCACTCCCCTGCCCCTCTCCATTGCCTTAACATAGCGGCCGTTCAGTACTGAACGGCTGCTATTTACACTGAGTAATCAGCGATCAGCTCATCATCCATCGTTTATGCTGCATAAGCAATGGACAATGAGCTGATTGCTCAGTGTAAATAGCAGCCGGTCAGTACCGAATGGCTGCTATGTTAAGGCAATGGAGAGGGGCGGGGGAGCGTGAGGAGTGAAATCTCCTGCAGCCTCCCCACTGTGAGCCACCAATACTAGCTCCCGTGCAGATGCATGGGAGCTAGTATGTCCGGGGACGAGTGTCGGGCATCGTTTTCCCGACACTCATCCCATCCAAATGGGCCTTAAGGAGGCACTACCAATCAGATGGATCCACCAATGATTGTCAACTGGATTGGGTGAAGGAAAAAAAGCCTGGTATTTAGGCAGTGCTTTTCAATAAATGTCATAAGACGGTGGGATAAATTAGCCAACTTCTCTATTATTAAATCAATTTAAAACCAGCAGATTTGAATTTCAGGATTAGCCCCTTCATCAGTCAAGCTGGGTAGAACATCACTTTTAGCGCTGGGGGATATGGACCCAAAAGCGCTGGTGGCACAAGAAGGTGCAAGATGCCAGGACTGGGAGCACTCCTGTGCTTTTGGTGGGGAATTCTGAAGCTGTGAATTTGACTGTGTCCTGCGGCGTAATTCCGTCCCATGTGAATGATCCTGAAAAGTTATAGCTCTCAGAATTTGGCAACAGAAAGCAATTTTTTATAAGTTTTTATTTTGAAAAGGGGAAAAACATAAAAGATATCAATTTGGTTTCATCAGAAGAAAGTTAGCATGTTATTTTTACTGCACTGTGAATGATGTAAGAACTAAATCCAAACAATAGCACACCTGAATTTTTTATAATAAACCACACCTTAAAATTCATAAAAGTTTTTCAGTACATTATATATTACAGTAAATGCTACCATTACAACTTACTCTGCAAAAAACAATCCCCATATACTGATGATGATGGAAAAATAAAAAAGGAACAACAGAAGAATGGCACAAGACAAAGCCATAAGAAAAGATGCATTACAATTGTTGTTTCATGAAGAACACAAGTATTTACTAAAAAAAAAACTATTTGGAAAGCTAAGGGGCTTTTTTCAGTAAATATGCCTCACAGATGTGAGTAGCAAGCCGCCCACTTGGAATTGTCCTTTAAAAGGAAAAAATCACAAGACTCTGCTGTTTGATAAATACAGGTAATTGTTCCTGCAACAATAATCAGGAATCCCTTTATTTTACAAGATGTAACACATTGATATATCTGTACAACTCAGCTTAAACGCTTCCAAACTATTGTTTGAGGATCTAGAAAAAAAATCAGAATTCAAAAACTCAAGATAAACTATACTGGAGCCAATTCCCTGAAAGTGACTAATTAGTTCCGTTCTCTGTTCTCTTGTAATACATGTTTGTGAAGCCAAATCTAAAGCTGCGACTTTGATTTGAGGTCCAAAACTGAATCCATCCAAGCATCTAATTCTACATTGAAATTATCAGGCATGTGTCACAAGTGTTACCATGAGCCATGCAGAAGTGATAATACCTATTTGCTTTACATCACTCCATGTAATTATGTGTAATAAACCAGCAGTGACTCTAGATTTATGGTTTGAGGATGACATAGAACCAGGGATTACCCATGCTTCAGAACAAGGAAACATCCAAATGATAAAGTGTTATTTCCACTGTAATGCTATAAGTTGTCCTCTGATGCAGAGTTTTCGTATTTATTGCCAAAATGTCTGCTAATATGAAACATAAAGAACAAGTAATTTTACAAAGAAAAGTATTGAAGGCTCAAAAACCAATAAATTCATTGAAAAATGTGATTATTTGTCTTTTTAAATTAAGGTGATTGCCCAATTTAGGTATAAACACTAAAGTGAGTTTTTACAGGAGTGAAAACAAAATTCAATGGGTATGCATGGAATGTAATAAAATAGAAAGATAAGGCATACCTACCTCCTATGTGACTTCTCCATCAAGTTCCGAACCCTGTCCCTGCCGATTTGATCCCGGAAGTAGCTTCATTGATCACATGCTTTTCATTGTGCATTCGCATACAGCCAATCATGGGCTTCAGCGGTGACATTGCCATAAGCAGTACATGATTGGCCGAGCAGTCGCACACACCATAACTGGTATGTGACCACTAAAGCTTCTTTTGAGATTGGAGCAGAGATGTCTAGGGCTCTTAAAAGAGACCAGGGGGTACATTAGAGATGAGTATAACTTTATTTTTTTTAATTTTATTTAATTTCCTGCTCATAGGTTTTTTGTCACTCCTAGAAAATTCCTCCATTCACGTTTCTGGCCTCTTGACTACAGTTGAGAACAGTTACAAAGAATCTCTCTTGCTCAATAGACTTCTCATGACCTACATTATACAGATTAAAATGGGCACTGTGTCATGGTTGGTTTCTCATCTCATGGTGCTACAGGGGAAATTGAATGCTTAATGCTTGGTTTCCTTACAGATAACAACTTATTGCTGGGGTCCCAGAAGGAGGACATTTTGGGATCTGATTATCAAAGTACCCTTCTAATTAGTAAGGCTTGACCAAGACAGAATACCTATTTTACTGACTCAAAGATATAAAGTGCAGAGGTGCAATGTGAAATGTTCATTTAGCTTGTGTTTAAACCATATATAGTTCCATAAATATCAAATATGTATTAGATAATGTACTTCCTACAGAAAATGTTAGCAATTTTAGAAGTCAAAAAGGAGTTATGTGACAATGTAAAAGCATGAGGCTTTAGATGAATTGTATTTGTGAAGGTAACAGAACTCTGAGATGACCCTACATATTGCTAATAATTCATAGTAGGGAGTTCTTCATCCCCCAGAATTTCACAGCTCCGCTACTGCTAAATCTTTTTTTAAAGAACACAGGGTAACTTTATGTCTATGATCAATTGATTTCACTTTTGGTGGGTACTATTTCTATTACTATTTCTCCTTCTGGAGACCACCAACTGCCAAAGGGAATCTTTTAGCCCTCCTGTGAAAGGAAGAAACCTCTGTAGTGCAACCCACTGGAAGAATTATAAGTAGTATAAGTCAATGTCCAACTCTAGAACCCTGATCTGTACTGATAAGCAGCAAGAACCCTGAAAAAGCTGTCTACACATTTTTAGAGGAGTCCCTGACTTGGCTAAAATCACTAGTCAGAAGTCTCTTTAATGTGTTGAACATTGACTTACAAAATACAGTAGCTCCCTCCAATAGGCGGCACTAGAAAGACCGTTTTCGTCCTTCTGGCAGAGAAATAATTTGCATAATTAATTTACAGTACATGAAGCACTTTTATTCTTTTCATATCCATAGTCTTCAGCAGTTTTTTTTTATGTTCTGAAGCTGGAGCAAAGATTTTAAAATACCCAATGCAGCTGCTGAAGAACCTCTCAAAGAAAGATTGAGCCTCATATGTCAGTCAACTGGGGTTGTTGAAAGCAGAAAAAATGTCCTGTAACAGCCTATTCCTGTAGGAAGGCATGACTAGCATCTATGTACTTCCATTTATTGCTGTAAAATATTCATATGACGCGGGCGTCGGTGGGCGGGGTAAACGTTTTCACGCTATCTACCACTGTGCTACAGTGGAAGATAGCGTGACGGACGGCTTTCATTGACTGCAATGGAAGCCGTCCGCGCGTACACCCACGGCAAATGGAACATGTCGCGGGTGATTACGGGTGATTCTACGATGGAAACCCGCACCATGAGCCTTGAGCTATTAGGTTTAATAGAACCTAATAGCTGTTTGGCAACGCCACAGATTTCTGCCACGTGATACATGGTGGAAATACGCCCGTGGGAATTAGGCCTTAGTCTGTTCTTGTTAAATATCTACAAATTGAAATGCAGAATTCAGTAAATACATAAGGGCCCCAGGAAATAGATGTTGATGCAAGGGAATGAGTAAACAGTTTGAACCTTGTCAGATTGAGCCAGAATTGAGAAATCTAGTGAAGAGAAACCTAAGGCCAGGCTATACACTATCCTACCAAAAGTAATTGGACACCGGAGCAATGTAGTGAGCCAGAGCGGGAGACACTTAAGTCCATAACCCCCACCCAGCTGCATTACAGTAAAATGATGGAGGACAAGATGGTATGCACTGGCCTCTGGGGGTGTTGCTGTGGTGTAGCATCGTGTGGGTTTCCCCAGGGGAAAGGAGCTCCAAGAGTCGGCAAGATGGTTATCAGCAAAACTCACATTTATTTTTTATTTAATACAAGTGGTAGACTGGATGGCACTTAATACAGTCCTCTTCCATATATGCAAGGCGGAACCTTGGGTCTCACGCAAGCTGTGGGGCCCATTTGAAACTTCTGCACACAGACTAACCATTTTGATCCACCTTAAAGATCCAGAATTACAAAGTACCTGGTTTTGTTAAATGACCTGCAGAACGCCTCCTATTGGAGTATCCAATATAGATGGGCTAACCAGATGACATGCCACCAAAATAGAGGGTACCAATAACTTTTTCCTTTTAGCTCAAGACAAGGTTTTAAGAAAAATTAAACATTTCTATATAATCTCATAAAATATTGCAGTAGCAAACATTTCAATAAAAATCTAATTTCTAGTGGGAAGTATGATTGCAATAAAACATTTTATTAAATTATTCTTATGCAAGAGAAAGGAAGAAAAATATTCAAAGTACTAGTTACAATGGCCCTTAGGCCCCAAAGAACGATAAGAGTTGGGTTTACAATGGCACTTTAGGCCCAAAAACGCAATAGTAATTCGAAATGTAAAAGTCATATAAAACTTGTAATATGAAGGCAACCATTTAAATGGTAAGTGCTACATTTTTTTTGGTCCCCGGGTGCAGTTCGGGGCACACTGATCATAAAACATTGCAAAACCAGGCTGTTACAGAGGTAGAACAATGGAATGTAGGTTTTCCTGGTAAATGTATAACAAGTACTCTGTCATTCTTCAAGGCTTTATTCAACATAGTCCTGTATAAATGAAATAATTCCTTTGTATTTAAATTAAATTGTCATTTAAATGTTATCCAATACTTTCTACTGATGTCTGAGACACTTCAGCAGGTATTTCCCTCCATTCATCCTGCAAACATCTGGTGAGTTCTATGAAAGAAGAAGATTCGGCATGTCAATGGTAGTGCAAGAAGCAACATCATTGGGCAATTGACCAATAGAAGAATGTTCTATGGAGTGACAAATCACACAACTCCTTCTTTGAATCAGATGGATGTATCTGGCTACCTGGATATGAAGGATGCCTGGGAAATACTTTTTGCCTGAGTGTGTTGTTCCAACAGTTAAGTATAGTGAAGCTTCTATTATGGGCTGAGGATGTTTAAGTGGCATGGTCTCAGTCTGTTAGTTGTAGTGGCAAGAACCATGAATATGGAGAGATACCTTGATATTTTAGGCAATAATGTGCTGACGACAATGGGGCAATACTCTGGGAATAGCCAACAATACTTACAACAAGACAACATGCCTTGTCACAAATCCAATGCTGTTTTATGTTGGTTTGAGGATTTGGATGTTCAATGATTGGACTTCCTACACAGAGTCTGGCCTGAACCTTACTTAACATCTCTGGGGTGAACTGGAAAGTCAGATCAGGAATTATGAACAGCATTCATTTTCTTTGAGAGATCTTGTCTGACGTTTGCAGGATGAATGGAGGGAAATACTAAATAAAGTATATCAGATGTTAGTAGAAAGTACCCAACATCATTAGGGTCAAATGAGACCCTACTAAGTATTATAGAAATAAATACAACTTTTGATTCTTTCTGAGGTGTCCAGTTACTTTTGGTAGGATAATGTAAGCTTCAGGAAAGAAGTGAGTTCACTGGATAAATTTAAAACTTTAAAGAAGGACTGATATTGTGAGAACAGATTTTAAAGAAGTTATTGTTTTTGATAGTGTTAGAAGGAGGTCATTGGCATAGGACAGGTCATACATTAGGACGTTATCTTCTTTTTTTTTTTTTTTTTATAAATCAAATTTTATTAGTTTTGTAGGAATACACATAGAAATACGTGCCAGTACAAATCATGGTGAGAAATACAGGTATCAACTGTGAGGGACCTACGTCGCCTCTCCAATAACGGTTAGAGCCAAAATACCACATATATCTTAATGCGCAGTCCAGGAGGGCGAGGGCTTCCTCAAGTAGTTGGGAATTAAATGTATCTCTTCTAATTAGGAGGCTCTGGTTAGGATGGGGTGTCAATGTTTCCACTTAGCCACCTCTTAATTTTCGTACAGGGCATGACAGACAATATGGGGGGGAACAGTTAAGTGGGTACATGAGACGGGGATGAACAGGGGGGAGGAAGGGGAGTGTGGTAGGGGAGATGGGGAGGGGGACACTCTGCACTTCTTCAGACCAACCTCACTCTAAAGAGTCATGTCGTCGTAGATTCACTCAGAAGAATACCATTTATCTTATCACGTAAGACTTTGAGCATCTGAGGGCAATCTAAGGCAGTCTACTGTCACGGAGATCTGGGGGGGCAATCGCTTACAGAAGGCTGGAGCGTGCACCCGTGTCTTAGTGCAGATGATCTGGGTCAGCTTTCCTGTACGCATGCCAGGGTTCCCAAATCTCAAGGAATCTGTCATGTGTTCCGTTTGACCAGCTGGATAGCTCCTCTAAATTTGCTAGCATTTCAACTTTGGACTTCCATAAGGCCGCCGTGGGAGGCTCTTTCTGTTTCCACAGCAGTGGAATAAGAGATTTTGCAGAATCGATCAGCATAGCGACCAATTTGTGTTTGTATGGGTGGAAATCAGGGGTAGGTCTCCACAGGAACACCACATCAGGGGAGAGCACCAAGTCAGGTAGGAATTTTTTTAGCACGACAGCCAGATCTCTCCAGAAAGGGATTATGATCGGGCATTCCCACCAAATATGGAGGTAAGAGCCCGCGGCTTCCTCACATCTCCAACACACGTCCTCCGCCATCAATCTATGATCAAATAACCACTGCAGTGTTCTGTACCACCGCGCCAGGAGTTTGTAGTGTGACTCCTGGGCGGTGACGCAGGGTGAAAGTCCAAATGCTGTCCTCAAGATCGACCTGGTCTCGCTTTCTGAAAGGGTGATGTGAAGATCCATTTCCCAGGAGATGAGGAAGGCAGGTTTTGTATATGAGGGGTGGGATACAAACTTTTTGCGAAGGAGAGATATTCTTCTCAGGGAGGGGTTAAGTGGGGAACTAATTGCTGTTTCAAAGGGGGTGAGTGGCCTGGGGGGACCATGAGTTTTCCGATAGTCGCTTAAGACCCTCTTTACGTGGGTCGTTACTAGGAAGGGGAGGGGGCGATCAGGCAGGAGATCTTCTACTTGTGTGAGGTGGGCCTCCTGATTAAGAGCAGGGACATCTCGGAAACGCTTGTTGGAGAGCATCCTCCACATCCGTGTTCAGCAAGGGTCAAGAGAGAGGCCCATGAATTTATATAAAGCTGAAAGGGGCGTACACGGAGAGGGAGGAGGAGCCAAGGTTCCTCCTAGAGTGGCCCAGGAACCCATTGCTCCCTCCAGGAGGGGATTTTTCTTTCGGTCACTACCGCTCATCTTTTCAGGAAACCATAGGTCTTCTATCAGGGTAGGGCCGTAGGAGCCTTTTGCGAGGCATTGTAAGAGTGGGTCTCTTATGGGTTGTGTAAGCTCCATCCAATGATTTAGGAGGTTAGCAAGGTAAAACTCTCTTGGGCAGGGGAGGTCCACCCCTCCTTCCGTGCGTCTTTTGGTCAACAGGCAATATGCCAGTCTGGGCCTTCTTCCTCTCCATAGGTATCTAGATAACAATGTGCGAAGTGCTTTAAAAAAGCTGGAAGGGAGGGAGATAGGAAGAAGTCTCATTTTGTAAAGGATTATGGGGATAACATAGGACTTTAATATATTCTTGCGTCCCAGCCATGAGATAAAAGGGAGGTCATATGAGCGTAGTAGTTTCTTAATTCTGGGTATGATGGGAAGGAAGTTTGTCGCGTAGAGATCTTCTGCTTTCTTGGAGAGCTTTATACCCAAGAAATCAATTGCCGTGTCGGACCACGCAAAGGGGGATACTTTTTTAATCTCATTAAATCTTTTGGGGGTGATAGAGACGTTTAAGGCTACAGATTTGGTAAGATTAATTTTAAAGTTGAATAGGTCTCCAAATTTCTCCAGCATCGATACGAGGCGGGGGAACCCCTCCTCCGGGTTAGTGATGAAAAAAATAATATCATCGGCGTAAGCCGTCGTTGAGAGCGTAGCGCTCTCAATTTTAAGTCCCTGTATGCCAGGGTCTAATCTAACTTTTTGGAGAAAGGGCTCCAGGGCCAGTATAAAGAGTGTGGGAGAGAGGGGACACCCCTGCCTAGTGCCATTTCCTATTTCAAAGGGAGGGGAGAGTGAGCCGTTGATCTTAAGTCTCGCATGGGGTGTAGCATAGAGCGAGAAGATCGCTTCCACGAAATTGGGGGGAATGTTAAAATGCAGCAGGACTTGCTTCATGTATAACCAATTAACTCAATCAAACGCCTTTTCGGCGTCAGTGCCTACTAAGGCGAGTGATATGTTTAGCTTTTGGGCAAATCTGGCTGCGTGCAAGAGTCTAAGACAGCTGTCTCTCCCCTCCCTCCCCTGTACAAAGCCCGTCTGCTCCGGATTAATCAAGGTGCTGGTAAATTTTTCTAAACGTTTTGTCAAAATTTTGGCCCACAGTTTCATGTCGAAGTTGATCAGGGAGATGGGGCGGTAGCTTCCGCAAGCTTCGGGGTCTTTGTTTTCCTTATGCACAAGGGTAAAATGCGCTTCTTGCGCTTGTCTAGGCAGGGGGGTCCCGCTCAGGAGAGCATTGTATAGCTCGACTAGTCTGGGAATGAGGGAGGTACCCAGGGCCTTATAGTAAATAAGGGGGAAGCCATCTGGTCCCGGGCTTTTGCCCGGGGGAGATGAGTTTATGAGGTCCTGTATCTCTTGCGGGGTAATTGGAGATAGGAGGGGAGTGGTCGCCTCATCAGGGATTTTAGGGAGGTTTAGCTCTTTAAGGAAGAGGTCGATTTGATTTTTTAAGGCCGATCTCTCAGCAGAAGTAGGCGGATCTTTGAGATTGTATAGGCGGTGGTAGAAGGACTGAAATTCTTTAGCAATATCAGGGGTGGATGTGACTCTTGGGCCTATAGGGGGTTTAATTGCTTTTATGAGGTTCCTTGTTTGGGCTTTTTTAATCAGGGATGACGTGAATTTGCTACCCTTGTTGCCCTGGGCATACAAGATGTGTCTAAGGTAGAGATGTTTTTTGTTGTACCTAACCTCTAGCAGAAGTTTGAGATCGGACCGGAGGGAAGTGAGTTTTTCTGCGGCTGCTACACTCTGTGAGAGCTTGGTCAAGCGCTCTAATTTTGCGATTTGAGCAAGTTTCTCGTCAATATCTTTCTGTTGTTTTTTTTTTGCTTTCGAGCCTGCAGAGATCAAAAGCCCCCTCATGTAGGCCTTGTGGGCCTCCCACACCATCGGGACTGAGATATCTGCTGAGGAGTTGAGATGGAAGTATTCCTCCAATGCTTTGTTAAGCTGGGACCTATCCTCCGCTGAGTCGAGGAGGGTGGGATTAAGTCTCCACCTCCATTCACGGGGAAGGGACCCTGGGAGATTGAGTGACAGGTGAACTGGGGCATGATCCGACAGGGCAATGGCATCTATCGAAACTTTTTTTGTGTGTTGTAGGAGGGAGGAGGATATAAAAATATAGTCCAAGCGCTGGAAGGAGGAGTGGACCTGCGAAAAAAAGGTATAGTCCTTGGAGGACGGGTTAGAATACCTCCATGCGTCAATGATCTCAAGTTGCGCAAAGTACCTACACAGTTTGCTTAATTTTTTTTGTGATATCTGGGACTTTCCTGATGATGAGTCTACAGGGGGGGAGATGGTGAGATTTAAGTCCCCTCCTAAAATGACTTGGCCCGATGCAAAGATTTTAAGTGTTTCCAGTTGTTTTATGAGCCATTCTATTTGGTCCTTGTTAGGGGCATAGAGATTGGCAAGGGTTACTTTAGTTTCGTTTAGGTATCCTCTCAAAAATAGAACTCTGCCCTCCTCATCTGCGTAGCGGGCCTCACAAGTAAACTTCAGAGACCTGTGGATCAGAGTGGACACTCCTTTTGAGGCGGAGGAGGGGTGGGAGCTATGGAACGCCATCGGGAACTGACCCCCCGGTAGAGCTAGGCATCTGTCCCCTTTAAAGTGGGTCTCCTGTAAAAACACCACCCCCGAACCATACCTTTTTAGCAGAAGAGCCACATGGTGCCTTTTGTTGGGAGAGTTCAGTCCATTGGTGTTGAAGGTAGTAAATAGTAGAGGTTTTGTCATCGCGGGCCCGTAGGAGCGGCCAGTGGTATCCTAGAGGAATAGTAGAAAAGGGAGACAAGTTTGTGTGAGTAAGATCTTAGTGATTCAAGCCTATGCCTCTGGCTCCCGGAGGGGCTTGTGAGCGAGGGGGGACGGAGGGGGAGTGCAGAGAGACAAAGGAAAAAACACCGGGTAAACACAAAAGGGAAGAACAAATACTAACAGATATGTCGCAAACCACGACACAGAAAGTGAAAATTGAGTCAGCGGGTCCCAGTATTGTAGACCCCGCTGAGGGAGGGGATTGGGGGCGAGTTGGGTGTACCTTACCAGAAGGATCACCAACTACACAAATAACAGCCTGATCAGGTAGGCACCCCCAGGAATCCAGTACTAGTGGCAAATGCCGAGGGCATTTGTGCGCTGTGGGGAGAAAAGAACTCAACAATGCAGTAACTTGAGTAGAACACAGATAACGGGAATAACATAATCTAGCACTCTAGTCGGAGCGTATGAAGGCATTAATAAACGGTACTTCAGGACGTAATAAAACGTGAAGAGCGTCCGTTGATGGACGGAATAGAAAATAGAGTGTCTCTCTCCTTCTAAACCGTCAGGATCAGCAGGAGAGTCCTTTGTTTTCTTTTTTTGCGTCTGGGTGATTTGGAACTGCCCGCTGGCTGCCAAACCTCTGGCGGGGCTAATTTAGGGAGCTTAGGAAACTCCGGTAAGGGCATCCAGCTTGGTAAATCTATCGGGTCCATCTCGAGGTGTTCCCAGGAGTCACTAAGGTCGTCAGGGGTACGGATCAGTAATCTATGGCCCTTGTAGAAGATATTAATACCAAAGGGAAAGAGCCACGCGTAGCGGATGTCCCTGGCTCTGAGGACTTCCAACAACGGGCGCATGGCTCGCCTTTTTGCAAGGGTTGCGGGTGAAAGATCTTGAAAGATCTGTACCAGAGAGTCACCATAAGAGAGGTCTTTATGTTGTCTGGCAGCTTTAAGGACAGCGGACGTATCCTGAAAGGTAAGGAGTCTGCAGATGACGTCCCTGGGGGGCTCTGTGGGGGGGGGGGGTGGGGGGGGGAAAGGGGTCTAAGAGCCCGGTGGATGCGCTCCACAGAAATCGTCGCTGCTCTATCTTGACCGAGTAATTGAGCGAATATTTCCGCGGCAACTTTAGGCAGAGCTTCTGCCGCCCAGGATTCTGACAGTCCTTTAAAGCGGACATTACATCTCCGATTTCTATTCTCCAGGTCTTCCTGGAGAATGAGGGCTTTGTTCAAATTAGAGTGCTGTTCCTTTAAAACGGCAGCCATAGCCAGAGCATGGGATGTGATTGAGGTAGATGCAGCTTCCAGCTCCTCTACCCTGCCGCCCATCTGTCTTATATCCTCTTTTATTTCAGACAGTTCACTTATCAGAGGGCGCAGGGCAGTGGACAGGAGCTCCTTCATAAACCCCCTAGACACAGCTGCAGAGTCCTCTTCATCAGAGGATGAGGCACCCTCCCCCTCCTTACTGTGTGCAGCAGTAGCCTCCGGAGCCGGTGCCATCTTGCTGGGGGGGTGCGGAGAGCGGGAGCTCCGTTCTTTGAGGAAGCGCTGCATCCCTGTCTGGCTTTTTGCTGTCCTCGGCGTGCTGGTGAGTTCCCCTCCTTTTTCCTTCATTTGTTTAGGCATTTTGCCGCTGTGGTTGCATCTGAGGGATCCCTGAAGGTGCCGTTCTGTGGGAGCTCCGGTCCTAAGCGGCCATTTTGCTTCCCAGTCAGGCTCCGCCCCCCCGTTATCCTCTTTTCAACCCCATAAGGATCAACCTATTTTTTGTTGTTGTTGTTTTTAATGCCACTGCAGTTTTTAATGCAAGTGTAAGACCTCCCTTTATATTTCCCATCCTTCTGATTCAACTTCAATCTTTGGCTTACAAGTATATATAGAGAAACATTTTCTATTACAGCTTTTCTCCCCAAAAGAAGCTGTGCAAGAAACTGACTTTAATTATTATGGGAATAAATTGTAGTTTTTTTATTGGTACCATTTAGGGGTATAATTCATAGGTAGACTATTTTAGACTTACACACAATTTTATAATTTTTTTCTTTTTTGTGGGGTGGAAAAGCAGCAGCAAATATGTAATTTTTTTATGCTATGCAAAGTGCAGTAAAAATAAGTAACATTTTTTTTTGCATGAGTTGTTATTAGGGATGAGCGAGTATACTCGCTAAGGGCTTAGTCAGACGGGCGTTTTTTCGCGCGATTGGCGCATGTGCATGCGTCCGGCGATTTTTTTTAAAACCATTGCTTTGCAATGGTATCTGACACATGAGCGCTTTTTATGCGCTCGTCCGATAAATTATAGAACAGAAATCGCAGATCACACCTATCTGCGATCTACGATTCCTGTTCTCTTCTCTATATGCGCTCAATGGGGCCGGCGGCAGCAGCGCCGACCCCATTGAGAACATATAGTAGACAAATCATTCTCCTCTGCCACAGCTGTAACAGCTGTAACAGCTGTGGCAGAGAAGAATGATGTTTGCCCATTGAATTCAATGGAGCCGGCAATACAGCCGGCTTCATTGAAAGCAATGGGCTGCTGTCGATCGCGGGATGAATTGTCGGGAAGGGCTTAAATATATAAGCCCTTCCCTGCAATTCATCCAGAAATGTGTAAAAATTAAAAAAAAATATATACTCACCTTGTCCCGGCAGACGGAGTTCAGCGCGGCCGGCCGGCAGCTCTCCTGAACTGCTCTCTGTAGTATTCAGCAGCCGGGGATTTAAAATCCCCGCCTACTGAATGAACTGCCTCTGATTGGTCACAGCCTGACCAATCAGAGGCAGCTCTCACTCACACCCATTCATGAATTCATGAATGGGTGTGAGTGAGACCTGCCCCTGATTGGTCCTGCGCCGAGCCAATCAGAGGCAGCACTCACTCACCCATTCATGAATTCCTGAATGGGTGTGAGTGAGAGCTGCCTCTGATTGGTCAGGCTGTGACCAATCAGAGGCAGTTCATTCAGCAGGCGGGGATTTTAAATCCCCGGCTGCTGAATACTACAGAGAGCAGTTCAGGAGAGCTGCCGGCCGGCCGCGCTGAACTCCGTCTGCCGGGACAAGGTGAGTATATATTTTTTTTTAATTTTTACACATTTCTGGATGAATTTCAGGGAAGGGCTTATATATTTAAGCCCTTCCCGACAATTCATCGTGAGATCGCCCGCAGCGCATTGCTTTCAATGGAGCCGGCTGTATTGCCGACTCCATTGAATTCAATGTGCTGGACAGCTCCGGCCCGTTTCTATTGAAACGCGGCTAGGAGCAGTTTTTTCGTGCGCTTTTTTCGGCCCCGGTCACGCGATTTGCGGATGCGCATCTGTCATGCGATCCGCAAATCGCGGCAAAAAACGCCCATGTGACTAAGGCCTAAGGCACTACTCGCTCGAGTAATGTGCCTTAGCCGAGTATCTCACCGCTCGTCCCGAAAGATTCGGGGGCTGCCGCGGGGCGGGGAGCTGCGGGGGAGAGCGGGCAGGAACGGAGGGGAGATCTCTCTCTCCCGCCCGCTCTCCCCTGCTCCCCGCCGCGACTCACCTGTCAGCTGCGGCAGCCCCCGAATCTTTAGGGACGAGCAGGGAGATACTCGGCTAAGGCACATTACTCGAGCGAGTAGTGCCTTAGCGAGTATACTCGCTCATCCCTAGTTGTTATGATTATGGTGGTAGCAAACATGTATTTTTTTAATGCCGAACTATTTAAAAAATTTATGAAAAAAGTGGCTCAGTTATTTATTTTTTGAGGATACTGTTTTTATAAAACTTATTTAACTTAATTTTACCTCTTTTCGTCCCACAAGGGGACCTAAACTGCCAACCATTTGATCACTTACATAATGCTTTGCATTATATTATATTCCACAAGTTTATTGCCTCTGGCATGATCTAAAGGACAGGGAGTCCACTCTCTCAATTAAACACCTTATATTGGAGATCTTCAGTCTTGACAGTTATGACAGGACTGTATAACAGTTGAGCTCCTGCCGCTAATCTCTTGAGTGCAGAGACCACATCTATGAGATTATTGTGACGTATATATCTGCTATATATACAGAATTCTAAATCACAAGTCATGAAAGGGCTAAAGTCCCTTAGTTTAATATCTTGCAGTTAAAGTAAATGATTTTTGTACTACACATATAACGTCATGAATAAAAATTAATAATCATTTAGTCTGTTGAAGCAGGTCCTGAAGCAAGTCCTGAAGCTTTGTCGGAAAAAAAGCCCATTTGTATTGGAGGTGCACTCTGATTTGTTGATATTTTACTACTTTACATTCTGAATTTTCATTTTATTTTAATCCCTTAAGGGCCCTCACCTGGGCTTTAATCCCAGCCGATAGTAAAAGTACAGTGCGGGATTTAAACCTCTGTTCTGCAATCAAGCAGGAGCAGGTTGGGTCCTCAGCTGTCAGACACAGCAGAGGACCCGGAGGAGAAGAAAGAAGCAATTTTTAACTGCTTCTGCCTTCTCCTTTCCAAGTTACATATGCACTAAAGAGTGAAAATGAAAGTATTACTTCCAGTATGGGACCTGGTGATCACATGATCGCTGGGTACCCTCTGTCACAGAAGAGCTGCAGGGTCTTAGCATACACTGATCAACTCTGTTAGTGACTATTGTCACTATAGGGGAATGTTTTCCCTTGTAATGCACTTCTATGTATGCCCCAGCTACAGTGGAAAAGGATAAAATGAAAAAAAAAAACAATGTGAAAATCCCCCAAAGGTTTTTTAGGACGTCATGGGGGACATAAATGGTAAAAAAATAGTTACAAAAGTAAAAAAAAAAATTTACAGAATAAAATAAAATAAAAATATATACATAAACAAAATGATACACCACCGACGCCAACTAAAACCATCGCGATATGCGCCCTGTAATCCAAAACTATAGAAATTATATATCAAAATGTCCAAAACAAAATAAGGACCCATTCCTATACTTCCTTTTAGTGTAAATTTATTAACTTTAAAAATAAACGACTTTAAATTTAAAAAAAAAAAATCTATTTAGCTTTTCACTCCCCAATAAAATGAAAAAAAAAATAAGTTAGTGAAAAAAGATACATAAAAATATTCCTATATGTCATGGGGAAAAATGTCGCAAAAAACAGTTTTGGTAGCTAAAGCAAAAAAAAAAAGGAAGTAAAATCACCATATGGGTAAAATCTCTAAAAACACCCTGGTCTTTAATGGGTTAAATATCCTTTTTAAAATTAACTTGGACTCTTTCTTCTACCTCAAGAAGGCAATTATAATAAAATGTCCTACCAAGCTTTTTCTACAATGATGCTAATTTCCGTGTAAGAGAACTATGGAAAGGTTAGCTGGTATTATGTATGTCCTGGCAGCTCTACAAGGCCACAGCCAGAGGTTTCTCCTAATGTAGAAACAACTTTCTTTTCCTGTTGGGTACATTTTTGAATAAAACACAAAACATTAGGAATTAAGGAAATACTGTAGGAAGTTACATGATATTTGAGAACTGCCATGAGGCCACTGTTTCCCCATATACAATTACAGGAAGACCGCTCACAATAACAATTAATCATGCATGCACACAGAGAAGATGAATTTAAAAAAACAGTGTTTAAAGGAGATACAGTTAAGAAATATAATAATTAGAGATGAGCGAGCACCCAAATGTTTGGGTGCTCGTTACTCGGGACGAAATTTTCGCGATGCTCGAGGGTTCGTTTCGAGTAACGAACCCCATTGAAGTCAATGGGCGACTCGAGCATTTTTGTATATCGCCGATGCTCGCTAAGGTTTCCATTTGTGAAAATCTGGGCAATTCAAGAAAGTGATGGGAACGACACAGCAACGGATAGGGCAGGCGAGGGGCTACATGTTGGGCTGCATCTCAAGTTCCCAGGTCCCACTATTAAGCCACAATAGCGGCAAGAGTGGGCCGCCCCCCCTCCCAACAACTTTTACTTCTGAAAAGCCCTCATTAGCAATGCATACCTTAGCTAAGCACCACACTATCTCCAACAAAGCACAATCACTGCCTGCATGACACTCCGCTGCCACTTCTCCTGGGTTACATGCTGCCCAACCCCCCCCCCCACACACACACGACGCAGTGTCCACAGCGCACACCAAAGTGTCCCTGCGCAGCCTTCAGCTGCACTCATGCCATACCACCCTCATGTCTATTTATAAGTGCGTCTGCCATGAGGAGGAACTGCAGGCACACACTGCAGAGGGTTGGCATGGCTAGGCAGCGACCCTCTTTAAAAGGGGCGGGGCGATAGCCCACAATGCTGTACAGAAGCAATGAGAAATATAATCCTGTGCCACCGTCATCAGGAGCTGCACACGTGGGCATAGCAATGGGGAACCTATGTGCCACACACTATTCATTCTGTCAAGGTGTCTGCATGCCCCAGTCAGACCGCGGTTTTTTATAAATAGTCACAGGCAGGTACAACTCCGCAATGGGAATTCCGTGTGCACCCACAGCATGGGTGGCTCCCTGGAACCCACCGGCTGTACATAAATGTATCCCATTGCAGTGCCCATCACAGCTGAGGTAACATCCGATTAAATGCAGGTGGGCTTCGGCCCACACTGCATGCCCCATTCAGACTGGGGTTCTTTAGAAGTGGACACATGCAGTTACAACTCCGTGTGGACCGACAGCATGGGTGGGTGCCAGGAAAACACCGGCGGTACATAAATATATCCCATTGCATTGCCCATCACAGCTGAGGTAATGTCATGTTTAATGCAGGTGGGCTTCGGCCCACACTGCATGCCCCAGTCAGACTGGGGTTCTTTAGAAGTGGACACATGCAGTTACAACTCCCTGTGGACCCACAGCATGGGTGGCTCCCTGGAACCCACCGGCTGTACATAAATGTATCCCATTGCAGTGCCCATCACAGCTGAGGTAACGTCCGATTAAATGCAGGTGGGCTTCAGCCCACACTGCATGCCCCAGTCAAACTGGGGTTCTTTAGAAGTGGACACATGCAGTTACAACTCCGTGTGGACCGACAGCATGGGTGGGTGCCAGGAAGCCACCGGCGGTACATAAATATATCCCATTGCATTGCCCATCACAGCTGAGGTAATGTCATGTTTAATGCAGGTGGGCTTCGGACCACACTGCATGCCCCAGTCAGACTGGGGTTCTTTAGAAGTGGACACATGCAGTTACAACTCCCTGTGGACCCACAGCATGGGTGGCTCCCTGGAACCCACCGGCTGTACATAAATGTATCCCATTGCAGTGCCCATCACAGCTGAGGTAACGTCCGATTAAATGCAGGTGGGCTTCAGCCCACACTGCATGCCCCAGTCAAACTGGGGTTCTTTAGATGTGGACACATGCAGTTACAACTCCGTGTGGACCGACAGCATGGGTGGGTCCCAGGAAGCCACCGGCGGTACATAAATAATTCCCATTGCATTGCCCATCACAGCTGAGGTAATGTCATGTTTAATGCAGGTGGGCTTCGGCCCACACTGCATGCCCCAGTCAGACTGGGGTTCTTTAGAAGTGGACACATGCAGTTACAACTCCCTGTGGACCCACAGCATGGGTGGCTCCCTGGAACCCACCGGCTGTACATAAATGTATCCCATTGCAGTGCCCATCACAGCTGAGGTAATGTCATGTTTAATGCAGGTGGGCTTCGGCCCACACTGCATGCCCCAGTCAGACTGGGGTTCTTTAGAAGTGGACACATGCAGTTACAACTCCCTGTGGACCCACAGCATGGGTGGCTCCCTGGAACCCACCGGCTGTACATAAATGTATCCCATTGCAGTGCCCATCACAGCTGAGGTAACGTCCGATTAAATGCAGGTGGGCTTCAGCCCACACTGCATGCCCCAGTCAAACTGGGGTTCTTTAGAAGTGGACACATGCAGTTACAACTCCGTGTGGACCGACAGCATGGGTGGGTCCCAGGAAGCCACCGGCGGTACATAAATATATCCCATTGCATTGCCCATCACAGCTGAGGTAATGTCATGTTTAATGCAGGTGGGCTTCGGCCCACACTGCATGCCCCAGTCAGACTGGGGTTCTTTAGAAGTGGACACATGCAGTTACAACTCCCTGTGGACCCACAGCATGGGTGGCTCCCTGGAACCCACCGGCTGTACATAAATGTATCCCATTGCAGTGCCCATCACAGCTGAGGTAACGTCCGATTAAATGCAAGTGGGCTTCAGCCCACACTGCATGCCCCAGTCAAACTGGGGTTCTTTAGATGTGGACACATGCAGTTACAACTCCGTGTGGACCGACAGCATGGGTGGGTCCCAGGAAGCCACCGGCGGTACATAAATAATTCCCATTGCATTGCCCATCACAGCTGAGGTAATGTCATGTTTAATGCAGGTGGGCTTCGGCCCACACTGCATGCCCCAGTCAGACTGGGGTTCTTTAGAAGTGGACACATGCAATTACAACTCCCTGTGGACCCACAGCATGGGTGGCTCCCTGGAAACCACCGGCGGTACATAAATATATCCCATTGCAGTGCCCAGCACAGCTGATGTAACGTCAGCTTTAATGCAGGTGGGCAAAAAATTAATTGGATTACACGGTAGGCGAGGTTCCCAAAAAATTGGTGTACCAATAGTACTAATGTACGTCAGAAAAATTGCCCATGCCCAACCAAATTGCCCATGCCCATGCCCAACCAATTAATCGCTTTGGTTAATGTGGCTTAATTTGTAACTAGGCCTGGAGGCAGCCCAGTTAAAATAAAAATTGGTTCAGGTGCAAGTTTCAACGCTTTAATGAGCATTGAAACGTATAACAATTGTTTACAAAACTTATATGACTGAGCCTTGTGGGCCTAAGAAAAATTGCCTGTTCGGCGTGATTACATCAGGTTTCAGGAGGAGGAGCAGGAGGAGGAGGATGAATATTATACATAGATTGATGAAGCTAAAAGGTCCACGTTTTTGATGGTGATAGAGAACAATGCTTCCATCCGCGGGTGCAGCCTACGTATTGTTTAGGTATCGCTGCTGTCCGCTGGTGGAGAAGAGAAGTCTGGGGAAATCCAGGCTTTGTTCATCTTGATGAGTGTAAGCCTGTCGGCACTGTCGGTTGACAGGCGGGTACGCTTATCTGTGATGATTCCCCCAGCCGCACTAAACACCCTCTCTGACAAGACGCTAGCCGCAGGACAAGCAAGCACCTCCAGGGCATACAGCGCTAGTTCAGGTCACGTGTCCAGCTTCGACACCCAGTAGTTGTAGGGGGCAAAGGCGTCACAGAGGACGGTCGTGCGATCGGCTACGTACTCCCTCACCATCCTTTTACAGTGCTCCCGCCGACTCAGCCGTGACTGGGGAGCGGTGACACAGTCTTGCTGGGGAGCCGGAAAGCTGTCAAAGGCCTTAGAGAGTGTTCCCCTGCCTGTGCTGTACATGCTGCCTGATCTCTGCACCTCCCCTGCTACCTGGCCCTCGGAACTGTGCCTTCGGCCACTAGCGCTGTCGGATGGGAATTTTACCATCAGTTTGTCCGCCAGGGTCCTGTGGTATAGCATCACTCTCAAACCCCTTTCCTCTTCGGGTATGAGAGTGGAAAGGTTCTCCTTATACCGTGGGTCGAGCAGTGTGTACACCCAGTAATCCGTAGTGGCCAGAATGCGTGTAACGCGAGGGTCACGAGAAAGGCATCCTAACATGAAGTCAGCCATGTGTGCCAGGGTACCTGTACGCAACACATGGCTGTCCTCACTAGGAAGATCACTTTCAGGATCCTCCTCCTCCTCCTCCTCAGGTCATACACGCTGAAAGGATGACAGGCAAGCAGCATGGGTACCCTCAGCAGTGGGCCAAGCTGTCTCTTCCCCCTCCTCCTCATCCTCCTCATGCTCCTCCTCCTCCTCAACGCGCTGAGATATAGACAGGAGGGTGCTCTGACTATCCAGCGACATACTGTCTTCCCCCGCCTCTGTTTGCGAGCGCAAAGCGTCTGCCTTTATGCTTTGCAGGGAACTTCTCAAGAGGCATAGCAGAGGAATGGTGACGCTAATGATTGCAGCATCGCTGCTCACCATCTGGATAGACTCCTCAAAGTTTCCAAGGACCTGGCAGATGTCTGCCAACCAGGCCCACTCTTCTGTAAAGAATTGAGGAGGCTGACTCCCACTGCGCCGCCCATGTTGGAGTTGGTATTCCACTATAGCTCTACGCTGCTCATAGAGCCTGGCCAACATGTGGAGCGTAGAGTTCCACCGTGTGGGCACGTCGCACAGCAGTCGGTGCACTGGCAGATTAAACCGATGTTGCAGGGTGCGCAGGGTGGCAGCGTCCGTGTGGGACTTGCGGAAATGTGCGCAGAGCCGGCACACCTTTCCGAGCAGGTATGACAAGCGTGGGTAGCTTTTCAGAAAGCGCTGAACCACCAAATTAAAGACGTGGGCCAGGCATGGCACGTGCGTGAGGCTGCCGAGCTGCAGAGCCGCCACCAGGTTACGGCCGTTGTCACACACGACCATGCCCGGTTGAAGGCTCAGCGGCGCAAGCCAGCGGTCGGTCTGCTCTGTCAGACCCTGCAGCAGTTCATGGGCCGTGTGCCTCTTCTCTCCTAAGCTGAGTAGTTTCAGCACGGCCTGCTGACGCTTGCCCACCGCTGTTCTGCCGTGCCGCGCGACACCGACTGCTGGCGACGTGCTGCTGCTGACACATCTTGATTGAGAGACAGAGGTTGCGTAGGAGGAGGAGTGTGGTTGAGTGGAGGAAGCATACACCGCCGCAGATACCACCACCAGGCTGGGGCCCGCAATTCTAGGGGTGGGTAGGACGTGAGCGGTCCCAGGCTCTGACTCTGTCCCAGCCTCCACTAAATTCACCCAATGTGCCGTCAGGGAGATATAGTGGCCCTGCCCGCCTGTGCTTGTCCACGTGTCCGTTGTTAAGTGGACCTTGCCAGTAACCGCGTTGGTGAGGGCGCGTACAATGTTGCGGGAGACGTGGTCGTGCAGGGCTGGGACGGCACATCAGGAAAAGTAGTGGCGACTGGGAACTGAGTAGCGCGGGGCCGCCGCCCCCATCATACCTTTGAAAGCCTCCGTTTCCACAAGCCTATACGGCAGCATCTCCAGGCTGATAAATTTGGCTATGTGCACGTTTAACGCTTGAGCGTGCGGGTGAGTGGCGGCGTACTTGCGCTTGCGCTCCAACACTTGCGCTAGCGACGGCTGGACGGTGCGCTGAGAGACATTGGTGGATGGGGCCGAGCACAGCGGAGATGAGGGTGTGGGTGCAGGCCAGGAGACGGTAGTGCCTGTGTCCTGAGAGGGGGGTTGGATCTCAGTGGCAGGTTGGGGCACAGGGGGAGAGGCAGCAGTGCAAACCGGAGGCGGTGAACGGCCTTCGTCCCACCTTGTGGGGTGCTTGGCCATCATATGTCTGCGCATGCTGGTGGTGGTGAGGCTGGTGGTGGTGGCTCCCCGGCTGATCTTGGCATGACAAAGGTTGCACACCACTGTTCGTCGGTCGTCTGCACTCTCAGTGAAAAACTGCCAGACCTTTGAGCACCTCGGCCTCTGCAGGGTGGCATGGCGTGAGGGGGCGCTTTGGGAAACAGTTGGTGGATTATTCGATCTGGCCCTGCCTCTACCCCTGGCCACCGCACTGCCTCTTCCAACCTGCCCTGCTGCTGCACTTGCCTCCCCCTCTGAAGACCTGTCCTCAGTAGGCATAGCAAACTAGGTGGGGTCAGTCACCTCATCGTCCTGCTGCTCTTCCTCCAAATCCTCTGTGCGCTCCTCCCTCGGACTTACTCCAATTACTACTACCTGAGTGATAGACAACTGTGTCTCATTGTCATCGTCCTCCTCACCCACTGAAAGCTCTTGAGACAGTTGCCGGAAGTCTCCAGCCTCATCCCCTGGACCCCGGGAACTTTCCAAAGGTTGGGCATCGGTCACAACAAACTCCTCCAGTGGGAGAGGATTCGGAACCAGTGCTGCCCATTCTGGGCAGGGGCCCGAGAACAGTTCCTGGGAGTCTGCCTGCTCCTCAGAATGTGTCATTGTAATGGAGTGAGGAGGCTGGGAGGAAAGAGGAGCAGCAGCCAGAGGATTCAGAGTTGCAGCAGTGGACGGCGCAGAATTCTGGGTGGTCGATAGATTGCTGGATGCACTTTCTGCCATCCACGACAGGACCTGCTCACACTGCTCATTTTCTAATAAAGGTCTACCGCGTGGACCCATTAATTGTGAGATGAATGTGGGGATGCCAGAAACGTGCCTCTCTCCTAATCCCGCTGCGATACACCTGGATCAGGAGCTCGGCCTGTGCCCACACCCTGACTTGGGCCTCCGCATCCTCGCCCGCGTCCACGTCCTCTAGGCCTACCCCTACCCCTCAGCATGCTGTATTACCATTAGTGCAGAAACAGAATGCTGTAATTAAATGTGCCGCTTATTGGCCTGTGGTTGGAGGCTGACTTCCCTTACGGAACACACAGCAGAGCCAGGAAATAATTTTGCGCACGCCTGTAGTGAGACGTAGGTGCGTATGACTGAGCTAGTGGAATTCACAGCTCAGAAGCATTTTTTAAAATGCTGAGCTGATACAGCAGACAGATACTGTAGGCAGCGTATAATATAATGTATACTCTTTCCCTCTGGCGGGATGACAGTGCTGATGTAACAGAGACAGCAGATCCAGGAAACAATTTTGCGCAAGCCTGCTGTAACGCTTAGCTGCGTATTAATTAGGACTACTACCCCTAGCAGATAGATACTGTAGGCAGCGTATAATATTATGTATACTCTTTCCCTCTGGCGGGATGACAGCGCTGATGTAACAGAGACAGCAGATCCAGGAAACAATTTTGCGCAAGCCTGCTGTAACGCTTAGCTGCGTATTAATTAGACTTACTACCCCCAGCAGATAGATACTGTAGGCAGCGTATAATATTATGTATACTCTTTCCCTCTGGCGGGATGACGGCGATCATGTAACAGAGACAGCAGATCCAGGAAACAATTTTGCGCAAGCCTGCTGTAACGCTTAGCTGCGTATTAATTAGGACTAGTACCCTCAGCAGATAGATACTGTAGGCAGCGTATAATATTATGTATACTTTTTCCCTCTGGCGGGATGACAGCGCTGATGTAACAGAGACAGCAGATCCAGGAAACAATTTTGCGCCAGCCTGCTGTAACGCTTAGCTGCGTATTAATTAGGACTACTACCCCCAGCAGATAGATACTGTAGGCAGCGTATAATATTATGTATACTCTTTCCCTCTGGTGGGATGACGGCAATCATGTAACAGAGACAGCAGATCCAGGAAACAATTTTGAGCAAGCCTGCGGTAACGCTTAGCTGCGTATTAATTAGGACTACTACCCCCAGCAGACACGCAGTAAACTGAAGACGGTCACAGGCAGCCCAAATATAGTATTTTTCCCCAATTTTTTGGAAAAAGCCCTTCCTATATAGCCTGAATATCTCTTTCCCTGCCTCACCAGTACTGGCCCTATACTCTGTACAATGACTGCAGACTGCTGCAAAAAATTGTGCAACACTGCTAAAAGCAGCCTCAACAGTACTGCACACGCTCAGATGTGGCCCTAAGAAGGACCGTTGGGGTTCTTGAAGCCTAAAATAACTCCTAACGCTCTCCCTATAGCAGCTCCGGCACCAGCAGCACTTTCCCTGATCTCTGTCAGAATGCATCTGTGGCGAGCCGCGGGAGGGGCCGATTTTTATACTCGGGTGACACCTGATCTCGCCAGCCACTCACTGCAGGGGGGTGGTATAGGTCTTGAACGTCGCAGGGGGAAGTTGTAATGCCTTCCCTGTCTTTCTATTGGCCAGAAAAGCGCGCTAACGTCTCAGAGATGAAAGTGAAAGTAACTCGAACATCGCGTGGTGCTCGCCTCTAGTAACGAGCATTTCGAACACGCTAATACTCGAACGAGTATCAAGATCGGACGAGTACGTTCGCTCATCTCTAATAATAATAAGAATGTCACATATCTAAAGGAAGTGCCTATATCTACTCTCTCATTATGATTACATAGACTTTCCTTTAAACTAGCCTATTACATTAAAAGGAGTGGTTATTGTGTTTCATTTTATTTTCATTAATCAGATGAAAGCCTGTAGAAAATAAATAATGCATTTCTTTCGTTTTTAAGTGTTGTGGCTGTTCATTTTTAACCCCTTAATAGAGATGAGTGAGCATACTCGCTAAGGACAATTACTCAATCGAGCATTGTCCTTAGCGAGTACCTTCCCACTCGGAAGAAAAGGTTCGGCTGCCGGCACGGGTGAGAGGTGAGTTGCGGCAGTCAGCAGGGGGGAGCAGGGGGGGGGGGGGAGAGGGAGAGAGCGATCTCCCCTCCGTTCCTTCCCGTAGCCGGCAGCCGAATCTTTTCTTCCGAGTGGGCAGGTACTTGCTAAGGGCAATGCTTGATTGAGTTATTGCCCTTAGCGAGTATGCTCACTCATCTCTACCCCTTAAGGACCAAGCTGTTTTGTACCTTAAGGGTTGCTTCACACGAGCATGTTTTTGTGCACGCATACGCACGCACAAAAACACTCTTGTATTTACAACAATGCATTCCCTATGGTGTGTGCACATGTCCGTACTTTGCAGGTGCATGCCTGCAAAGATAGGACATGCGTGCACCATTGGGAATGCACGCATTGCTTTCAATGGAGCCGCGGCTGCTGCCAGCGGCTCCATTGAAAACAATGCTCTGCCGGCACCCCTTGCATTCTTTTTCAGGGAAGGGTTTTACATATAAGCCCTTCCCTGAAAAAGAAACATTTTAGTGCAAAAAACCCCAAAAAACACAACCGCTGCCGTGGCCCCTGCAGGCATGAAGAACACAGCCAAGTGCTTCAGCCAATCACAATCAGAGCTACCAGCAGGCAGGGACTTTAAACCCCGCATGCTGGTAGTTGAGAACTATAGAGCCGGGTACAGTGGCAGCAGTCGCCGCTGAGCCCCAGCAGCCATCAATGGCTTTTCAGGGAAGGGCTTCATAAGCCCCTCCCTGAAAAGCCATTTAACCCCTTCCCGCTGCAGGGCGTAAGTTTACGTCCTGGCAGCCTGGTACTTCCCGCAACAGGACGTAAACTTACGTCCTGGAGATAACGCGGGATCACATAAGATCCCGCGCTCTCTTGCAGCGGGAGCCGGCTGTCAGTCACAGCTGGCATCCCGCTGTTAACCCCTCCCCTGCCGCGATCTAAGTAGATCGCGGCAGGGAAAGAGATCACAGAGGGAGCGCGGCTCCCTCTGTGTCTCCGGCCAGAACTCGCGATGTCATCGCGAGAGCCCGGCCTGTCACCATGGCAACAGGACGCCAGACACTGGCGTCCTGTATTGCCTATGCCTATAATCGCTGTACAAGCGATAAGGCATGGCAGAGCAGTAGCTCTGCCATGCCTTATACCAGCGATCATCAGGGCAGTGGTTAAAGTCCCTCAGAGGGACTCAAATAGTGTAAAAAAAAACAAAGATTAAAAAAAGAATTAAAAAAATGTAAAAAAAGAGTTAAAAAAAACAATTTTTAATGCTTTTTCTCAGATTAGCATAAAAAAAGGAAAAAAAAACCAAAAACCCCACATATTTGGTATTGTCGCATCCGTAACGACGCGTACAATAAGTTGCACATGCTTTTGACTGTGCACGGAAAAAAACGCAAAAAAAAACCGCTAAAAAACTGAGGCAAAATGCTAATTTTTAGCATTTTGTCTCACTAAAAACGCAATAAAAGTGATCAAAAAAGCCGTATGTACCCCAAAATGGTACCAATAAAATCTACAGCTCGTCTCGCAAAAAATAAGCCCTCATAGAGTGCCGTACATCAAAAAATAAAAAAGTTACAGGACTTTGAATGCAGCAATTTAGAAAAAAAAAAAAGATTACCCAGAAAAAGGGTTTTTATTGCAGAAAAGTGGGAAAACCTAAAAAAAATGTAAGAATTTTGGTATCGTTGTAACCGTACCGGTCCGCAGAAAAAATGGAATGTCTCATTTATGCTGCATGAGTACCGCTGTAAAAAAAAAAAAAAAAAATCTCTAACAGAATTGATGCGTTTTCTCTCCCTGCTATCATTAAAAAAAAAAAAAAAAGTTTTACTATATAGTTATGTACCCAAGAGTGGCACCGATAAAAACTACAGTTCGCCACGCAAAAAACAAGCCCTCATACGGCCGCGTCGATGGAAAAATAAAAAAGTTATGACTTTTGATAAACGGAGAAGAAAATCCGCCAAAAATTGTTGCGTCCTTAAGCCCAAAATAGGCCATGTCATGAAGGGGTTAAAATAGTAAAAATAAATAAATACTCACCTGCCGGGGCTTAGCCGTGACTTCTGCCGCTGTCCTCGGCTCTGTAGTTCTCAGCTATCAGCAGCCGGGGATTTAAAATCATCTGCGGCACTCGTGGGTGCAACGGATAGGCAATGGTACCTTCTCCAGCATCAACACTGAATGGAACAATGCTCTCGGTTGTGGTCATTCTAGATCGGCGCTAAGCGAGATAACTAACTAAGTGATGAAGAACAGCATACTACTTCATAGACTGAAAAATTGATGAGGAAGGAAGGGTGTATTTAGTCTTGTGCGTTTTTACTTTATACTGTTGCTGTTCTGCATTATCTAGGGCTCTAGCAGTACAATAAAGTTCTTATCTCTCACACTCCAATGATGATTAGACAATTCTACTAATTCTTTCCTAGTGTCCAGTGTAAAAGTTGGAATATGTCAAGAATGATACAAAGTACATTTTCCCCATTACTCATTTATTTAGAACTTTAAAATCCAAATAATGAAAACTTCAGCCAGCCTCCCAAAAGTTGCTTCCATGTTTGGAGCTGGATTTACTTCTTAATCTATGAGCGAGAGTTACTTTATATCTAGCTCAAAACATATAAGCTGCATTTTCCTGAAAGATTTAAAAGATCCAGTCAGTCAATAAACCAGCATTCCTGGTCACTTCCTGATCACTCTCCTACTTGCATGGGGCAATGAATATTGGTTGGAGTAAACTCTACTCTCTGAGTGACCAGCAGCCATCTTTGTTGGACACAACTGAGTGGATCTCCTGAGAAAAACACTTATTTCTGAGATAATCCTGCATGAAAACTGTCATAAATAGACCCAACTAGGTCCAGACTAACCTTGCAACCCTCCTGAAATTTTGCTGATGTCTGGCGCCTCTCTGGATCAGCAAGCTACAGATCTTTTACCCCTGCTTCTTGATGTGCCATCACTTGAGATGAGTGAGCATGCTCATCCGAGCTTGATGCTCATTCGAGCATTAGCATACTCGAAAGTGCTCATTACCTGAGCGAGCACCAAGCGGTGCTCGGGTGCTTGAGTAAATTGCACAGGACACTTGCTTTTAATGGAGCCGCGGCTGCTGCCGGCAGCTCCATTGCAGACAATGGTCTGCCAGCACCCCTGAATTATTTTTCATGGAATGGCTTTACATATAAGCCCTTCCCTGAAGAACAATAATTTCAGTGTAAAATAAATAAATTTAAAAAACTTACCCTCCGCTGTTGCCGTGTCCCCAGCAGGGATGAAGAACACATCTGCAGCATGCGGCATATGTTTCCTTCATCCCCACTAGTAAAAAGAGTTCCCTGCTGCTACATCTGCAACATCTGTGACGGATGCAGCAGAGGAATTCTTCAATTCCGTACCGCAGCTGTCACACATGACAGCCGCGGTAGAGGATTCTGCTGCCGGCACCCTGTCAATTGATTTCAGGAAAGGGCTTTAAATATAAGCCCTACCCTGAAAATCCAGTAAAAGTAGTGTAAAAACAAAAAAATAGATACTCACCTCCATTCAGCTACCGGGGCTCAGCCGCATCTTCTCCTTGCTGTCCCCAGCTCTGTAGTGCTGATCTATCAGCAGGAATTGTAGACTCAAAGTTGACCAAGAACAACAGGTTTTTAAAGTCCATGTTGATATCCTTCATGGAATTTGAAAATAGGACCTCAACACTGAAAGGCAGCTGTACTGACAACAACCACATTCATGGAAGAACACACACAGTCAATTTAGTGATGCCTATTTTTACTCCCATTGATTTCAATGGCAGTCGGAATTGGCTATTCTGATTCATGATAATGTTTTTAAAAATTGGGTTAGGCACTTCCAACCCAAATATTTCAGTAATCACTCAGTACTACTTAATAGCATTCCCCTGGAAAGTTGAAGCCTGGCAATCGAAAACTGACAGTCTAGAGCGATGTTTTCCCAACTCCAGTCCTCAAGACACCACAACAGGTTGTGTTTTTTGAATTTCCTCGGTATTTCACAAGTGATGTGATTATTGTCAATGCCTCAGACATTGCCACAGGTGTTCTTACTATAGGATATCCTGAAAACATGACCTGTTGGGGTACATTGAGGACTGAAGTTGGGAAACACTGATCTAGAGAGTTATTTGCAGCACAACACTGTTTACATAATAGGTCTTCTGTAAAAATAAGAGGGGCAACACCTTGATACTTTTCTGAAGCAATGGCTGAAGAATACATTTGGAGGCAAACTGTTCTCTTTTGTGGTAGGAAGAGCCCATTATATACCATCAGAGTCACCTAGAAGAGGGGCCTCTGATAGGCTATTTGCAGCTGGCACTATAAGGTTGAAGATTAGCCGTCGGCAGTCCTAACTCAAGTGCCAGATCAATGGGCCATGTTCACTAAAGTTGAAATATTGAAGCATCACATTCTCCATGGCTTAAACTTTGGATAGTCCTAGATTATAAAACTGTTTTCTTCCACAACTCTGCTGAAGCTTCAGAATGGTCGATACTTCACCTTGAAAGAACCTGAAAATATCTCTGGATCCAATCTGTGTGATCCCAGTTAACCTCTTAGATGACTCACCGTATCCTAAGTACTGTATATTATCTCTGTATTTCTTTATTTTTATATTATAAGGGGCAACACCTTGAAATAATATTTCACTTTCAGAATTATTGCCCATCCTTGTTAATACTCTACTTGGTCACTAGTTACCTCATCATATATAGCATGTGTGTGAGATTTCACTCAGGTCATAGATTCCATTAACCTATTAAGGACATGGCGTGTTTTAACCCAGAGGCTGGAATGATTTGGGCGGAATTTTCATCTTCACTTTTCAGAAGCCATAACTTTATTTTTCGGTGAACATGGCTGTATGGGACTTGTTTTTTGTATGGTGAACTGTAGCTTTTATTGGTACCAATATATGGATTCATAATGTATTGTAAAGCGTTATTAATTTTCAAAGCAGGAAGAGAAAACACATTAATTCTGCTATTTTTTACAGTGTTAAATTTGCAGCATAAATGACATAATTAGAGATGAGCGAGCGTACTCGTCCGAGCTTGATACTCGTTCGAGTATTAGCGTGTTCGAGATGCTCGTTACTCGAGACGAGCACCACGTGATGTTCGAGTCACTTTCATTTTCTTCCCTGAGACATTAGCGCGCTTTTCTGGCCAATAGAAAGACAGGGAAGGCATTACAACTTCCCCCTGCGACGTTCAAGCCCTATACCACCCCCCTGCAGTGAGTGGCTTGCGAGATTAGGTGTCACCCGAGTATTAAAATCTGCCTCCCGTTTTTCACCTTAAGCGTGGAGGCCATAAACGAGTTGTTTAGCCCGTATTGGCATTTCTTCTAATTCACCACGAGGCCTCTCCGCAGCCTACTGTTGGACCGTCAGTTCATCCGACACATTATTAATAACCCTAGCCGGTGGGGCTCAGACCGTTTGTGTGAATGTTTGTCCAAGTGTAGTAGGTGCGCCACTTCCTCCTGTCTTGGCGACACCATTTGTGTGTGTTATATGTTGTGCCCTAAGTGTAGTTTTTAATGAAACTTCAATAAAATTTATCTCTTTTACGTTCGTCTTTTCTGTGACAGGGCCGTTGTGCATAAAGACACAAGATTAGGGCCACAATGGATATGCAAATCTTCATTATGTGCACTACAGAAAAACATCCTGTCTATTAAATGACATATTTGCAAAAATATGAAATTTTATTTTTTCTCCTCTAAATTGCATTGATTCCTAAAAAGAAACTGTGGGGTCAAAATACTCCTGACCCCCCTCAGTGAATACATTCAAATGTGTATTTTTAAAATTGAGTCATTTGTGGGGGTATCTATCATTGACACCTATAAGCCTCTGCAATCTTGACTTGGTGAAAACTAAATATTCCTCAAAATGTTAATAATCAATGTTACATTTGTACATCTTCTAAACAGTTAAAAAAAACTCTGTAATTTTTCCAATGTGCATCCAGAATAGAGTAAACAGATGGAAATATATATCTCATCAAAAATGTGTACAGTATGTTTGCACATATTTGAGATATTGCAGTTGAAAATGTGAAAAAAAAATTCAAAATGTTACCAATTTTGGCACTTTTTAATAAAAATACACAAATTCTATCAGTCTATTTTTACCACCTGAATGAAGTACAATATGTAGCGAAAGATTAAGTAAACTGAGCAACAAATAGAATAAATATTATTATAGTATATTTAGTTTCTAGCTTGCTTACTCTTATTGAAAAAAAAAACATAGTTAAAGAAATAAAATGTAAAAAAGGCCCAAAAACACAAAAACTAAAAGTTTTAACTTTAACAGTACAAACATATAATAAAAGCTGGATTTCAATAACTTATTTTCTGATGATGTATATCCTTTACTGCCATCTCACACACATCTAATTCTTCAAATAGCTGGAATTAACCCATTAACATGATCTTAGAGCAGTATAGCCAAAATCCTTTCATACAAATTTACCGCGCATCCACAGAACTTGTGTGAACGAGCCCTACTAGTGATGATCAAACTTCTAAAAAAAAGTTTTGTTCGACCAGTTTGCTGAATATTTGTAAAAACCTCAGTTCAGTCCGAGTTCATTTGACGCAAGCCTGAACTTCACTGATACCCCCAAAACTGATGTACATAATTTTATCGGGTTCCGCTGTGATAAACAACCCATGGTTCCGGTTCACCCCAGACCAAACTTTCAGCAAAGTTCAACCTGAAACAGGGTTAAGGCTGTTTTGGTTAACTCAACACTAATGTTCACTATGATGGGGAACTAGAAAACAATATGACTGCCAGTCATAGGGCTACTTTTACTGCAATATAGCTATCTTACTTTCAACACTACATAAAAATACAATTGGCATATTAATAGCATATTTAATTAGCATACGGTACCACATTTATAGAA
The DNA here is from genome assembly GCF_035609145.1 of Eleutherodactylus coqui. Classification (NCBI taxonomy): domain Eukaryota; kingdom Metazoa; phylum Chordata; class Amphibia; order Anura; family Eleutherodactylidae; genus Eleutherodactylus; species Eleutherodactylus coqui. The sequence goes on along the minus strand of NC_089843.1, from coordinate 143,636,765 downwards.
TGCAGGGAAGCAAAAAAAACAAATTAACTTTCCTTTATTTACTTCTTGTACAGAGGTAGAATTTATTAACTACATTCAAAATGCATCAAAGAAGTGACATATCTTCAGTAGTCTTAGATACCCTCAAGATGTTTAGATTTCCATTAAAGTCAAGTAATGCCATCTGTACAAATCTAAGGAGGACAAAGTTAGCAACCTCCATCTCAAAAAATCTTTATACTTTACATATTTCAAATTTCCATAATTTTTGTTCATCAACATTGACGACTTTCTCCTTCCACACAATAGCTTTTTATGAGCCATGTATCTTCTAGCTCTACATCACTTGCCCATGCTAACCGTATTTGTTCAAAAATTACTGTTCTAACGCTTTTATACATAAAAATAATCTTTTCCTGTTAAAATTAAGGATAATTTATAAAGATGAGCGAACGTACTCGTCTGAGCTTGATACTCGTTCGAGTATTAGCGTGTTCGAGATGCTCGTTACTAGAGGCGAGCACCACGCGATGTTCGAGTTACTTTCACTTTCATCTCTGAGACGTTAGCGCGCTTTTCTGGCCAACAGAAAGACAGGGAAGGCATTACAACTTCCCCCTGCGACGTTCAAGCCCTAAACCACCCCCCTGCAGTGAGTGGCTGGCGAGATCAGGTGTCACCCGAGTATATAAATCAGCCCCTCCTGCGGCTCGCCACAGATGCGTTCTGACAGAGATCAGGGAAAGTGCTGTCTTGCTGGAGTTGCTATAGGGAGAGTGTTAGGAGTATTTTAGGCTTCAAGAACCCCAACGGTCCTTCTTAGGGCCACATCTAACCGTGTGCAGTAGTGTGGAGGCTGCTTTTTGCAGTGTTGCAAATTTTTTATTTGTATATCGGCCGTGCAGAGCATTGCGCCCTGCAGTAATTATACATAGTCCAGGGCCAGTAGTGGTGAGGCAGGGACAGAATACATATTTATTGAATATAGGCAGTGGGCCTTTCCAAAAACATTTGGGGAAAAAAATCTATTTGGCCTGCCTGTGACCGTCCTCAGTGTACTGGGTCTGTGCTGGGGGTAGTTGTCCTAATTCATACGCAGCCAACTACGTGTTACAGCAGGCTTGCGCAAAATTCTTTCCTGGCTCTGTGTTGGCTGTTACATCACCGCTGTATTCCAGTCCACATTGCAACAGTCTGCAGTTATTTTACATACTCCAGGGCCAGTAGTGGTGACGCAGAGAGAGAAGACATATACAGTGTATATAGGCAGTGGGCCTTTCCAAAAACATTTGAGAAAAAAAATCTATTTGGGCTGTCTATGACCGTCCTCAGTGTACTTGGTCTGTGTTGGGGGTAGTTGTCCTAATTCATACGCAGCCAGCTAAGTGTTACAGCAGGCTTGCGCAAAATTCTTTCCTGGCTCTGCTGTGCGTTCCGTAAGCGAAGTCAGCCTCCAACCACAGGCCAATAAGCGGCACATTTAATTACAGCGTTCTGTTTCTGCACTACTGGTAATACACCATGCTGAGGGGTAGGGGTAGGCCTAGAGGACGTGGAAGTGGACGCGGGCGAGGACGCGGAGGCCCAAGTCAGGGTGTGGGCACAGGCCGAGCTCCTGATCCAGGTGTATCGCAGCCGACTGCTGCGGGATTAGGAGAGAGGCACGTTTCTGGCGTCCCCACATTCATCTCACAATTAATGGGTCCACGCGGTAGACCTTTATTAGAAAATGAGCAGTGTGAGCAGGTCCTGTCGTGGATGGCAGAAAGTGCATCCAGCAATCTATCGAACACCCAGAGTTCTGCGCCGTTCACTGCTGCAACTCTGAATCCTCTGGCTGCTGCTCCTCCTTCCTCCCAGCCTCCTCACTCCATTACAATGACACATTCTGAGGAGCAGGCAGACTCCAAGAAACAGTTCTCGGGCCCCTGCCCAGAATGGGCAGCAAGGGTTCCGAATCCTCTCCCACTGGAGGAGTTTGTCGTGACCGATGCCCAACCTTTTGAAAGTTCCCGGGGTCCGGGGGATGAGGCTGGGGACTTCCGGCAACTGTCTCAAGACCTTTCAGTGGGGGAGGAGGACGATGACGATGAGACACAATTGTCTATCAGTGAGGTAGTAGTAAGGGCAGTAAGTCCGAGGGAGGAGCGCACAGAGGATGTGCAGGAAGAGCAGCAGGACGATGAGGTGACTGACCCCACCTGGTTTGCTACGCCTACTGAGGACAGGTCTTCAGAGGGGGAGGCAAGGGCAGCAGCAGGGCAGGTTGCAAGAGGCAGTGCGGTGTCCAGGGGTGGAGGCAGGGCCAGACTGAATAATCCACCAACTGTTTCCCAAAGCGCCCCCTTGCGCCATGCCACCCTGCAGAGGCCGAGGTGCTCAAAGGTCTGGCAGTTTTTCACTGAGAGTGCAGACGACCAACGAACAGTGGTGTGCAACCTGTGTCGCGCCAAGATCAGCCAGGGAGCCACCACCACCAGCCTCACCACCACCAGCATGCACAGACATATGATGGCCAAGCACCCCACAAGGTGGGTCGAAGGCCGTTCACCGCCTCCGGTTTCCACCGCTGCCTCTCCCCCTGTGCCCCAACCTGCCACTGAGATCCAACCCCCCTCTCAGGACACAGGCACTACCGTCTCCTGGCCTGCACCCATACCCTCACCTCCGCTGTCCTCGGCCCCATCCACCAATGTCTGTCAGCGCACCGTCCAGCCGTCGCTAGCGCAAGTGTTGGAGCGCAAGCGCAAGTACGCCGCCACGCACCCGCATGCTCAAGCGTTAAACGTGCACATAGCCAAATTTATCAGCCTGGAGATGCTGCCGTATAGGGTTGTGGAAACGGAGGCTTTCAAAAGTATGATGGCGGCGGCGGCCCCGCACTACTCAGTTCCCAGTCGCCACTACTTTTCCCGATGTGCCGTCCCAGGCCTGCACGACCACGTCTCCCGCAGCATTGTACGCGCCCTCACCAACGCGGTTACTGCCAAGGTCCACTTAACTACAGACACATGGACAAGCACAGGCGGGCAGGGCCACTATATCTCCCTGACGGCACATTGGGTGAATTTAGTGGAGGCTGGGACAGAGTCAGAGCCTGGGACCGCTCACGTCCTACCCACCCCCAGAATTGCGTGCCCCAGCTCATTGGTGGTATCTGCGGTGGTGTATGCTTCCTCCACTAAACCACCCTCCTCCTCCTCCCCAGCAACCTCTGTCTCGCAATCAAGATGTGTCAGCAGCAGCATGTCGGCAGCAGTCGGTGTCGCGCGGCGTGGCAGCACAGCAGTGGGCAAGCGTCAGCAGGCCGTGCTGAAACTACTCAGCTTAGGAGAGAAGAGGCACATGGCCCACGAACTGCTGCAGGGTCTGACAGAGCAGACCGACCGCTGGCTTGCGCCGCTGAGCCTCCAACCGGGCATGGTCGTGTGTGACAACGGCCGTAACCTGGTGGCGGCTCTGCAGCTCGGCAGCCTCACGCACGTGCCATGCCTGGCCCACGTCTTTAATTTGGTGGTTCAGCGCTTTCTGAAAAGCTACCCAAGCTTGTCAGACCTGCTCGGAAAGGTGCGCCGTCTCTGCGCACATTTCCGCAAGTCCCACACGGACGCTGCCACCCTGCGCACCCTGCAACATCGGTTTCATCTGCCAGAGCACCGACTGCTGTGCGATGTGCCCACACGGTGGAACTCTGCGCTCCACATGTTGGCCAGGCTCTATGAGCAGCGTAGAGCTATAGTGGAATACCAACTCCAACATGGGCGGCGCAGTGGGAGTCAGCCTTCTCAATTCTTTACAGAAGAGTGGGCCTGGTTGGCAGACATCTGCCAGGTCCTTGGAAACTTTGAGGAGTCTACCCAGATGGTGAGCGCCGATGCTGCAATCATTAGCGTCACCATTCCTCTGCTATGCCTCTTGACAAGTTCCCTGCAAAGCATAAAGGCAGACGCTTTGCGCTCGGAAACAGAGGTGTGGGAAGACAGTATGTCACTGGATAGTCAGAGCACCCTCCTGTCTATATCTCAGCGCGTTGAGGAGGAGGAGGAGGAGCATGAGGAGGATGAGGAGGAGGGGGAAGAGACAGCTTGGCCCACTGCTGAGGGTACCCATGCTGCTTGCCTGTCATCCTTTCAGCGTGTATGGCCTGAGGAGGAGGAGGAAGAGGAGGAGGAGGATCCTGAAAGTGATCTTCCTAGTGAGGACAGCCATGTGTTGCGTACAGGTACTCTGGCACACATGGCGGACTTCATGTTAGGATGCCTTTCTCGTGACCCTCGCGTTACACGCATTCTGGCCACAACAAATTACTGGGTGTACACATTGTTCGACCCACGGTATAAGGAGAACTTTTCCACTCTCATACCCGAAGATGAAAGGGGTTCGAGAGTGATGCTATACCACAGGACCCTGGCAGACAAGTTGATGGTAAAATTCCCATCTGACAGCGCTAGTGGCAGAACGCGCAGTTCCGAGGGCCAGGTAGCAGGGGAGGCGCAGAGATCAGGCAGCATGTACAGCACAGGCAGGGGAACACTCTCTAAGGCCTTTGACAGCTTTCTGGCTCCCCAGCAAGACTGTGTCACCGCTCCCCAGTCAAGGCTGAGTCGGCGGGAGCACTGTAAAAGGATGGTGAGGGAGTACGTAGGCGATCGCACGACCGTCCTCCGTGACGCCTCTGCCCCCCACAACTACTGGGTGTCGAAGCTGGACACGTGGCCTGAACTCGCGCTGTATGCCCTGGAGGTGCTTGCTTGTCCTGCGGCTAGCGTCTTGTCAGAGAGGGTGTTTAGTGCGGCTGGGGGAATCATCACAGATAAGCGTACCCGCCTGTCAACCGACAGTGCCGACAGGCTTACACTCATCAAGATGAACAAAGCCTGGATTTCCCCAGACTTCTCTTCTCCACCAGCGGACAGCAGCGATACCTAAGCAATACGTAGGCTGCACCCGCGGATGGAAGCATTGTTCTCTATCACCATCAAAAACGGGGACATTTTTGCTTCATCAATCTGTGTATAATATTCCTCCTCCTCCTCCTGCTCCTCCTCCTGAAACCTCACGTAATCACGCCGAACGGGCAATTTTTCTTAGGCCCACAAGTCTCAGTCATATAATTTTTCTAAACAATTTTTATACGTTTCAATGCTCATTAAAGCGTTGAAACTTGCACCTGAACCAATTTTTATTTTAACTGGGCTGCCTCCAGGCCTAGTTACAAATTAAACCACATTAACCAAAGCGATTAATGGGTTTCACCTGCCCTCTTGATTGGGCATGGGCAATTTTTCTGAGGTACATTAGTACTGTTGGTGCACCAATTGTTTGGGGCCCTCGCCTACAGTGTAATCCAATTAATTTTTTGCCCACCTGCATTACAGCTGACGTTACATCAGCTGTGCTGGGCACTGCAATGGAATATATTTATGTACCGCCGGTGGGTTCCAGGGAGCCACCCATGCTGTCGGTCCACAAGGAGTTGTAACTACATGTGTCCACTTCTAAAGAACCCCAGTCTGACTGGGGCATGCAGTGTGGGCCGAAGCCCACCTGCATTAAACATGAAATTACCTCAGCTGTGATGGGCAATGCTATGGGATATATTTATGTGCTGCCGGTGGCTTCCTGGCACCCACCCATGCTGTCGGTCCACAGGGACTTCACAATAGGGAGTTGTACCTGCCTGTGTCTATGAATTAAAAAGCCCGGTCAGGTTGGGGCATGCAGTGTGGGCTGAAGCCAACCTGCATTTAATCTGACATTAGCTCTGCTGTCCAGGGAACTGCAATGGGATACATTTATGGACAGCTGGTGGGTTCCTGGGAGCCACCCATGCTGTGGGTGTACACGGAATTCCCATTGCGGAGTTGGGGATTCCCAGTTGTACCTGCCTGTGACTATTTATAAAAAACCCCGGTCTGACTGGGGCATGCAGACACCTTGACAGAATGAATAGTATGTGGCACATAGGTTCCCCATTGCTATGCCCACGTGTGCAGCTCCTGATGGCGGTGGCACAGGATTATATTTCTCATTGCTTCTGTACAGCATTGTGGACTATCGCCCCGCCCCTTTTAAAGAGGGTCGCTGCCTAGCCGTGCCAACCCTCTGCAGTGTGTGCCTGCGGTTCCTCCTCATGGCAGACGCACATATAAATAGACATGAGTGTGGCGTGGCATGAGGGCAGCTGAAGGCTGCGCAGGGACAATTTGGTGTGCGCTGTGGACACTGGGTCGTGCAGGGGGGGGGGGGGGGGTTGGGCAGCATGTAACCCAGGAGAAGTGGCAGCGGAGTGTCATGCAGGCAGTGATTGTGCTTTGTTGGAGGTAGTGTGGTGCTTAGCTAAGGTATGCATTGCTAATGAGGGCTTTTCGGAAGTAAAAATTGTTGGGAGGGGGGGGCCCACTCTTGCCGCTATTGTGGCTTAATAGTGGGACCTGTGAACTTGAGATGCAGCCCAACATGTAGCCCCTCGCCTGCCCTATCCGTTCCTGTGTCGTTCCCATCACTTTCTTGAATTGCCCAGATTTTCACAAATGGAAACCTTAGCGAGCATCGGCGATATACAAAAATGCTCGGGTCGCCCATTGACTTCAATGGGGTTCGTTGTTTGAAACGAACCCTCGAGCATCGCGAAATTTTCGTCCCGAGTAACGAGCACCCGAGCATTTTGGTGCTCGCTCATCTCTAATAATTTAGTTAAGAAAAACTGACAACTGTGGTGGCCATATTGCCTAGGTGTCTGTTTCTCATTGATGATTTGTGTTTCATGATGTCATCTCTCACTAGACACGTGATACAGCTCTAAGAAAAACAGCTTGGTTTCTAGACATGGCTTTTAAAATCTTAAGTTTCCCTCGGGATTGATGATGAAAATACGACTTTCCTTCAGACTCGAATGTTAAAATAAAATAAACATTACCAAGTAACCCTTACCCTACCTCTAATTTAAGTCAATTTAACCAAACATTTAAAATTGATTAGAACTGAAATGTTAGTTGAAGGAAAGTGAAGCATCTTGAGATTTATCCAAGATCTCTTTAATGTTTATAGAGCCGAGAGATAAAACCTTGTGGAAGATGTAAGAGAAAGCACTGTAATAGTGCACATATTATGTACAACTGCAAAACTTTGACGTCTCACATAATTAAACTCATACGAAAGTGTCTAAACAAAACCAGAAGGACGGGTCATACAAGTTGTTTATTTTCTATTGGTCACCAGATGACTACTGAATTTTATGTGCTTGAACTTTGAACCAGTTGGTAGACCTGACTAGAGTCCTCTGGTGATACTCTGAAATTTGATAGCTTTTCCTTTCAGGGGATGCCAAGTTCAATGTAAAAATTATGAGACATGCTGTAACTAGGTAATATATGGCAGCGCATAATTGCAATCATGTGATCAATAAAACGTTATGCAAAGAAAATAAAAATATACAAAAATGCACTGTCATATGGTGGAGTTATGTGATGAATATTGATTTATACTGTGTGCTTTTACTTATGCATGATTCATTAGGTGAACTCATAGGCCTGGTTGTCAGAAGAAGTTTAAAATAAAAGTGAATTCAAGTAGTTTAGAATGTAAACTAAGGGCATTGTATAAGGAGTACCTGCAGCTGCTCACATCAATCCTGTTGGAATTCAGTGGGATACAAAATTATTTTACTTGTATACTGTGAGTTGATAGAAAAAACAGTCTGATAGTTATCTGCTATCTTTTCTTCATTCAGAGAATAGAGTGCATTAGTAAAATTCTCTATTTAAAGGGGTTTTAAGAGTTTAAAAGAACAGTCCTTTGCAAAGTGCTACCCAAAAATATCCGGTCAATTCCCAACACACAAAACTTCAGGCGTGCTCTAAAAATGCTCCTCGTCAGGGAGGTATAACACATCTCCTAAACCAAACCCCTCTGTACTCCGCCTGATAACATGCTCCCTGTCCTGCTGACTGCAATCCCTGCTAGCGATAATCAGCCGCCCCCTGCAGTCATACTGATTCTGCCGTTAAATGGCTTAAGTCTGACCATTGTCTATGTGTATAGCATCCCTCACTCTCCACCTCGCCATACCGTGCCCATCTCCGCCATACCGTGCACATCTCCAGCCCCTTTACCTTCTGTATCACCCCATTATTTGTAGTATGTAAGCTCGTTGGAGCAGGACCCTCACCCCTACTCTTTCCATCAATCGATTACTACATGTAACAGTGTTTTTTGTATCTTTTGTTTATTTGTATCTGTTCTCCCCTATTTTGTAAGCGCTGCGGAATATGTTGGCGCTCTATAAATAAAGATTATTATTATCCCATGGCTTCATGCACATGGCCATATTATGGCTCCATATTGTATTAGTAAATCTGCCCCATTGTTTACACTTTGGGGCTAAAAACCCACACAATCTAGTCCTGCTCAAAATGTATCTTCAAGGGGTTGGACATTTTTTTTTTTTTTTTAAAAGAGTAGTCATACTCACCTATAAAAATACTCAAAGCATACTCATCAGTTTTATTCCTCAGGAAAATGCTGCGACGGGTACTGCAACAATGCTGGGCTGTACTGACAGTGAAAGTCATGCAACTGCTGCAGCCAATCAGAGGCTATAGTGTCACTGCCCATTCTCCTGGCATCATCGCTCACATTCTGGGTGCCATGATGCCAGGAGTTCCAAACAGTGACGCTGTGGCCTTTGGCTGCATTAGTCCTGTGACTTTCACTGTCAACAGAGACCAACATCAACATGGCCACTTAAAAAAAAATATATATATATTTTAGTCGGACTACTTTTAGATCTATAAACTAATCTTGTGGGCTAAGAGTAGTTGACCCACTCAGAGCGAAGATGTGTTATACTTATCTCCCCATCGTTTCCCCATTGTCAGTGCTGAAAGCCGTTGCTGCAATGCATTTAACAAAGCTGCTAAATAGTCTGCCCATTATAAAATTAGAATGGTTGGACTACTTAGCGCACTGCTAAATGCATTGAGCAGTGGCTTTCGGCGTTGAAACAAATTGGGACGACGGGGGAAGTACACAACACTTATATCCTTGGACTTAGTGGGGCACGTACTTTCAGCCCATAAGCTGAGCTTATAGGGCTAAAAGTAGGTAACAAATTCCATCTAGGTTTGGAAGAAACTACCTGAAAGTGAAAGTTTTGGATAATAAATAGAGATGAGCGAACGTACTCGTCCGAGCTTGATACTCGTTCGAGTATTAGGGTGTTCGAGATGCTCGTTACTCGTAACGAGTACCACGCGGTGTTCGAGTTACTTTCATTTTCTTCCCTGAAAAATTTGCGCGATTTTCTGGCCAATAGAAAGACAGGGAAGGCATTACAACTTCCCCCTGCAACGTTCAAGCCCTATACCACCCCCCTGCAGTGAGTGGCTGGCGAGATTAGGTGTCACCCGAGTATTAAAATCTGCCCCTCCCGCGGCTCGCCACAGATGCATTCTGACATAGTTCAGGGAAAGTGTTGTTGATGGCGGAGCTGCTATAGGGAGAGTGTTAGGAGTGATTTTAGGCTTCAAGAACCCCAACGGTCCTTCTTAGGCCATAGAAATCGCAGATCGCACTTATGTGCGATCTGCGATTTCTGTTCTCTTCTCTATATGCGCTCAATGGGGCCGGCGGCAGCAGCGGGGGGGGGGGGCCCACTCTTGCCGCTATTGTGGCTTAATAGTGGGACCTGGGAACTTGAGATGCAGCCCAACACGTAGCCCCTCGCCTGCCCTATCCGTTGCTGTGTCGTTCCCATCACTTTCTTGAATTGCCCAGATTTTTACAAATGAAAACCTTAGCGAGCATCGGCGATATACAAAAATGCTCGGGTCGCCCATTGACTTCAATGGGGTTCGTTACTCGAAACGAACCCTCGAGCATTGCGAAAAGTTCGTCCCGAGTAACGAGCACCCGAGCATTTTGGTGCTCGCTCATCTCTAATAATAAACTGAGAATCCTCTGCTTTGGCACGAATTCATAATAATGATTGTTTTGAATATATGAGCATTGGGTTAAAGCTGTGAATTGACACAAATGTAGGGACTCGAAATGATTGCTCTGGTTGGAATTGCTAGAGTTTAATGACTACAATGTGCATACAAGTGCCCTGTACTGTCTTAAATATGTCAACTAAAATGGAACCTTGGTTCTAGTCTTTGCATGATCACCTTTGGGGCTTTATTTTCTTTTGATGGGATCTTAGACATTAGCAGTAAAATGGGTCTATTTTCTGTATAGATGAAAAGGTGAAGACACTAAGGCCTTAGTCAGATGGGATTTTATTTGCGCGATTTGCGCATGCGCATGCGTCCGGCGATTTTATAAAACCATTGCTTTGCAATGGTATCGGACACATGAGCGCTTTTTATGCGCTCGTCCGATAAATTATAGAACAGAAATCGCAGATCGCACCTATCTGCGATCTGCGATTCCTGTTCTCTTCTCTATATGCTCTCAATGGGGCCGGCGGCAGCAGCACCGACCCCATTGAGAGCATATACTAGACAAATCATTCTTCTCTGCCACAGCTGTAACAGCTGTGGCAGAGAAGAACGATGTTTGCCCATTGAATTCAATGAAGCCGGCAATTCAGCCGGGTCCATTGAAAGCAATTGGCTGCCGGCGATCGCGGGATGAATTGTCGGGAAGGGCTTAAATATATAAGCCCTTCCCTGCAATTCATCCAGAAATGTGTAAAAATAAAAAATATATATATACTCACCTTGTCCCGGGAGACGGAGATCAGCGCGGCCGGCCGGCAGTGGGTGTGAGGGAGAGCTGCCCCTGATTGGCTCAGCGCTGAGCCAATCAGAGGCAGCTCTCACTCACACCCATTCATGAATTCAGCCGGCTCCATTGAAAGCAATGCGCTGCGGGCGATCGCGGGATGAATTGTTGGGAAGGGCTTAAATATATAAGCCCTTCCCTGCAATTCATCCAGAAATGTGTAAAAATAAAAAATATATATATACTCACCTTGTCCCGGAATTCATGAATGGGTGTGAGTGAGAGCTGCCTCTGATTGGCTCAGCGCTGAGCCAATCAGGGGCAGCTCTACCTCACACCCACTCACAGCCACTGCCGGCCGGCCGCGCTGATCTCTGTCTCCCGGGACAAGGTGAGTATATATATTTTTTTTATTTTTACACATTTCTGGATGAATTGCAGGGAAGGGCTTATATATTTAAGCCCTTCCCAACAATTCATCCCGCGATCGCCCGCAGCGCATTGCTTTCAATGGAGCCGGCTGTATTGCTGGCTCCATTGAATTCAATGCGCTGGACAGCTCTGGCCCGTTTCTATTGAAACGCGGCTAGGAGCAGTTTTTTCGGGCGATTTTTTTGGCCTCGATCACGCGATTTGCGGATGCGCATCTGTCATGCGATCCGCAAATCGCGGCAAAAAACGCCTGTGTGACTAAGGCCTTAAGGTGTATTTACAGTATATGTGTCAAATTTAAAGCAGAAAGTGCTGCTACTTTAAAATCTGTTCAGTTGATCTGAATACATTTTTGGTAACAAGCTCACTGGTTCGTGCAAGCCCCATTTAGAAGAATTGAACAGTCCGAAAATTCTGAAATAACTTCTTTGTGTGTAAATATACACTAAAAGTACTATTACATGAGTGGTTTCAGTCATGTGTAATATTTGTGTTTTTCCACTAATTGCTAGGCTTCACCTAGACTTGCAATAGTGACAAGTTCAGGTGCCACAGACAATTGGCAATAAATCACGAGTGTTACGTGCCGCCAAAGCCTTGGGTAATCGTACCTTTAGAATCCTGGTAAGGCTGTATTAATTTCATGAGAGTTCTGTCCAATTCTGAGGTGGACAAAACTTGCACAGGAAAAGAACTCACTCATTTGAATGGGCCATTTACATGAGCAATTTTTCACTTGGACTAACAGTCCTATTCTTGTCCGATTTCTCAGAGGAAATTAGGATGTGTAATACCTGGTGTCCCGCATGTTGGACAGCACACAGAGCTGGTGTCCATGGGTTGTCTAATACAAGTTGCGCTAGAGAATTTCAGGTACAACTCGCAACCGCCCATCTGCATACAGCCAAAGCTACTTTTATGAAGCCAATTTAATTTTAATACTGGAATCCTGGTGATAATAATCTTGGCCAAATCTACTTTTTACATACAAATATAAATGTTTTTTACATTGAAACCTGTACATTCTGCAAACAATCTATGCGGTAATTTTCTACAGAGCTACAGTTAAATCACTAACTAGTAAATCTAATTCATTGGGCAGATTTACTATTGAAAATTTGACAGTCTTCTGGCACAAATTGCACCACAAAACTCTCTTGAATGCTTTGTGCAATATTTACTATGCGTTACATACACTTTTGGACACTTTTTTGTCGCATCCAACAGAGAGGTATGGCCTAGATGCAACATCTGTGCCAAACATTGCTAAAAAAAATGGTACAATTTTTGGTCTAAACTGAAGAAGGATTTACACGGGACGATCTGTCGGGCACAGATCCCCGAAGGTCATCTCATTTACATCATTCATGTGCTTTTACACAGACACGGGCATTGCTAGTGAAAGGAAGTGGAGTGGGTGGTGTCATGGAATATAAAGTGTTAAGTTTTAGAATGCAATAAGTGTATGTTTCTTACCTTGTATTGGACTATTAACCCTTAAATAGAAGACTAAAACCTATGCTTTGTAGTGTCAGGAACTAGGATTTTAAGATAAGAGGTCAACAGACAAATTAAATAAGGCTGAGCTATGTTAACAGAGAAGACACACAACTATTGTCTAATACAACAGCAATATCCTGACTTAGGTAATTTTTATGTCTGAGATGGGCCTTAAGAGCTTTGAGACTATTTGGTAGATGTCAATAAGTCTTGTGATCAATAAGTATTTTCACCTTTGTAACAGTAAGCTACGTAACACTAATCTTTGTACCAGGCAACATTGGGATACGTCCATTCTTTCTGTATAAGAGTTGGCAAAGTTCATAATAAAGTAGAATTTCCTCGAGATTCTCACTGGAGAAATGTCTTAACATAACATGGAGTAATTTCATGCTATTGATAGATAATTGCTAGCAAATCTCCTCATCACGGGCTTCCATATCTACCAATTTGGCACCTGGCAACGAGGTCATCAGATCGGTACTGGTGGGGTCCGATAACAGTGGTAAGGCATCTTACCTGCACGCCTGCCTCCATTCACAGTAAGCAGACAGTCTTTCATAAGTGAATGGCTGTCTGCTTAAACGGGTCGATCCAACGTCCAGTTTTCTGCATGCAGAAACTAAATGACAAATGAGAAGTGAGCAAATTCTCATTGGTTGTTTAGTCAGCCCATGCACAATTACAATGAACGATAATCATTCAGATTCTCAGTGCCTCGCAGGAATCTAAATGGTTATCGGCCCGTATAAAAGGGCCTGGAGCCAACTAATAGGTGGTATAAAGTTATAATAGACTGTCTAAAAATGTTGTAGATTTATCATCTAGCATGACTCACTGTGATACACTTGCACATTTTAGAACTATCTAGTCTAAGTTTGCACTGCCTAACTTTTAGACAATATTAGTAAATGTCTCCAATTGAGGTTCTCACTTCTGCCAAGCACCTAATTAGACATAAGTTAACACAGTGGAACAGCACCTATTCATCTTCCTACTCTTTTCGGGGTATATTTTCTTAGTCCGAGATTTCATATGTCGATCTAACTAAACTGTATGCCCATCTATCACTAACATATTATTGAGAGGTGCAAGCCTCTTAATACGTATGCTTCATCTAGCAAAACCTCCATGCTCCAGATGTAAAATCTACTCCAGATGGATTAGGTTTTTGGTATGATCAATGCCAGTTTCTGACGTAGATTCTAGTAAGAGAGTCTGGTTGCATGTGGCCATGCTCCTCAGTGCTGTGCCTTGCCCAGTTTTTGAAAACCTAGCAGCGCCAAACATGCAAGCCCCAGAAATAGCAGTTTTGGCATGTCCACCAAAACTAACTTTTGGATAAAAGAATTCTGGATTACAGTGGCTCTTAAATAGGCCCCATTCTAATTTTCATACAATCCATATGGGGAGGCATTGTATTGCATTTAGTTATATTGAATAACCTAATTTTTTTTATGCATCATAAATTAACATTTCTTCTTAAAGTGACATAAAGCAGAATTTCTAGGGTGGCGCAGAACATATAATTTACAATTAGAAAAGCATTGTTCACGTAATTTACACTGGTTTACATAAAACACGCTTTTATTATTGGACATACTTGTGCTTCATTCCATATTACTTTCAGTTTACACAATGTAATTGTTACCAGAAATACAGGGAAATGAAAGCATGTCTAAGGATGACAAAGACATATCATTAAAATGTTCTTTTAATAGTGTTATACCATGAAATCAGACTGAACCTCCATGATTATTGCATTTATTTTATAGGCTGCTCAGGGCAATGCTATAGGATGAGTGTCACATGAGAAAATGGAATTGGATAAACTCAAAATATGGAAAGAAAAGAGAGCGCCAGCTTGAAATATAAACACATTTATAATTTTACATAAACTATTTTATTGCTGTCTCTATAGCAGCAGGAATACAGACGAGATCGGGGCTAATGATGTAGCGAAGCTCATGGGTTTCCTGTGATTGTATGTACATTCCTGCTGATAGTAAGGTTATAGTTGAGTGTATCAATGAGGAATTGACTGCTACACATTTTACAGTGACCTTATTTACTCTGATTTTCAGATTTAGGTAAATGTACACTTTTTGGTGAATTTTTACTTTAAAAAATTGTAGTGTTTTTTATTTCCAAAATGCTCCTCATTTTCTGCTATTAAAGATGTTGTGGTTGGAATGGAAAAGGGATAGCTGCATGATTTGTTGAACTTTGTGTGCTGCCTGTCATCACCATCTCACCCCAAAAATTGACTTCACTCCCCGGCAGGGAATGAAAAATCAATTACTTCTGATGCCTTTTATCCTAATGATCTCATGCTCCTCTGCAATTAGGTACCAACGTTATCCCCTGCCGTATGCAAAGAGGAGAGAAGAGTCATCTGACAATGAAGAGTCATGAGAAGAGATGAGCGAGCATACTCGCTAAGGACAGTTAATTGATCGAGCATTGTCCTTAGCGAGTACCTCCCTGCTCGGAAGAAAAGGTTCGGCTGCCGGCGGCGGGTGAGAGGTGAGTTGCGGCAGTGAGCAGCGGGGAGGGGGGGGGGGGGGTTGGGGGGGAGAAAGGGAGAGAGAGATCTCCGAACCTTTTCGTCCGAGCGGGCAGGTACTCGCTAAGGGCAATGCTCGATCGAGTAATTCCCCTTAGTGAGTATGCTCTGTTAGGGTAGATCTACTGTACCCTTATCTCAGGCATGTTTGAATTCATTTATTGTATATTTTCCCACCACATCTACTGGAGATATGTTCCAAGCATTTGCTACTCTTTCAGTAAAATAATATTTTCTAACATTGCTTCTACTCTTCACCCAACTCAGATTGTCCCACCTTGTTCTAGTGTTTAACTTCCTAATAAAAATATTTTCTTCCTGGACTTTATTTAAAACTTTAACATATTGCAGCGAGCCAGAAGTAGCTCGAGTGGGTGGTGTTAATTTACACTTGGTCACAGTGGCAGCTACTCTGACAGATATGGCGACTCACGCAGCAGGCGTAAGAGTCTCTGCATAGTTTAGGTACTGCCACTTCCTTTACATGAGAAAAACCTTACTTATGGTAATGAAATAACGAGATTAGTCCAATTGGATGCCAGTAAACTGAAGGCATGCAGTTTACTATGTAATGTCAGGTCATAGATACAGTTCACTCTTGTGGATTTGGAAGCAATGATAACAACAACAACAGTTACATTTATATCCACATTGACAGTGTCAGATTTCTTACTTCTCTCAGGGTGAAGGTTATTTGGATACAATAAAGCTTTTCCCTTTACTTTGTCCGGGGTTGTAAGCAACAGGTTGGAAGTGTTCGTGCAGGGTAGAATATATTCCACTGCTAGTTAACTGCGCAAGGGAAGATAACACTGACTATTGTGATGACCTCTCTTTCTGACTGGCTCTGATTTCCTTACTCAGGATGGAGGAGAAACTCCACTACTCTCTGTGCTTCCTCCCTCTATCTCTTCTGATGACACACTTGCTGTCTCACCACACTAGATCCCTCTCCTGCTCTTGTCTTTGTGTTTGCCCTCTTCTGCTCCCAATCTCCAACTGCCAACTGACAGCATACGCACACTTAAAATTCCCTTTTCCCATGCGGGCTCTGGTGTTGCTAAGCAACTAAAGCGCCAATCATCAAGCTGTTACTGGGATAGCTATTTCAGGAATAACATCTTCTATCTCAGGTGGGGAACCTCCCATGTCCCCTTGAGGCTCATGGTGAGATCTCAGGAACCTATTAACTCTCTTTGACTGCTCTGTAGGACCCCCCCCCCCCCCCGGGTCACTACAATATATAAAGTTTTTAATCATGTTTCCCTCTCTTGATATTTAAAAAGCAGAGGTCTATTTTTTATACTTTGCTCATGATTCCCCTTTTGGTTTTGACTGACTACTGAATCAAAACTGTACAATATGATTACCTTTTAAAGCCTTGTTCATTGAGTAAAGTGCTGATAGTTTTTTATTTTATATTTATTTTTTGTTTTGCATGACAATCTCATAGAAAATGTATTTACATATTGTAATTATTGTGTTACAGTTGCCATTACACTTGTCACACTACATAAACTCTGTGTATAGGAATTCCGAAATCATTCCTTTTCCAAAGTGAGCTGGGATTGTCTGCCATGATCACATTGTAGTGGATGAAGAGCCACTGTAGTGATATGATTTAGCCACTAGAGGACGATAGTTCAGGAAAATGGTGGACAGAGAAGGGGCGCTCACTACTGTGGAGTTGGCTCATTATGCGTCACCTGAGATGGCTTGCTAAAGAAAAACTTTGACCCTCTCAGTGGTGCCTCCTTATCTGCTGACCCTGGAGAAAGACCAGCTATGCGAAAAGGCCTATGGGAGGCACAATGCATAACAGGGTAGAAAACTATGTGCTATTAATGGTGTATGAAGCTTTGGCCGCTTTGTCTGGCAGTAGAGAGGGTTACTATTGATGTTTAGTATTAGGCCAGATGGCCTGGATTTCTTTTGGTGCACTGTAAATGTGTGAAATACTTGCTGTGATGAAGCAATAAATCTGGCAGGAGTGAGATTAATGAGAATTCCTTGTGTAGAAGTGAGTTCCTAGGAGTGTGCCAACCATTTTGTGCAGAAATATGGTGGTCCTGAGAAATGACTAATCCCTTGATGTTACATTATGGTGGATGCGGGAACTTAATGAAACGAAATGGTGCATGAAGTTAGCTGTGATGCTGTTTAAATGGTCAGAAGGGCTAAATTTTGAAAACTGCATAATTAAATTAGTTTGCTACTGTGCAAGATTTAAAGGTCTGAAAGCCTAATTATAACAGACTGTAGCTACTGGCCTTAATTTTGGGGGAGAAAATGGCCGAGATAATGTCAAAAGAAAATATCACCAAGAAAAGGGGCTGGACTGAGATTAGTCTGGCACTGTTTTAAGTTGATTGAGAGGCTGTGCAAGCATGGCTGCAGAGGTCGCTGTCTGAATGGGATGCTATACACAGTGTTCTAAAAAGCAAAGTTTGCTTTCAGCTGTCCGTCTGGCCTTGTAAGGTGCAAGTCAAAAAGCTGCCATGCGGTCTGTGGATCCAGATGTCAAAACGGTTTGTGCTGTAGATAATGGGAACCACAAAGAACTATCGTACAGACTGGACTTTTGTGAGATGAGATGTGTACTGTGATCAGGCCGCCAAGTGTTTCCTGCAAGAGTTTGTCAGACTGTAGTGCCAAGTTTACTGAAGCG
This sequence comes from Eleutherodactylus coqui, assembly GCF_035609145.1. NCBI lineage: Eukaryota > Metazoa > Chordata > Amphibia > Anura > Eleutherodactylidae > Eleutherodactylus > Eleutherodactylus coqui. The sequence continues at coordinate 143,618,892 of NC_089843.1, read as the reverse complement.
GAATGGTGTCGTTGTTGGGAGCAGTGAAGGCTGACAGCAGATGATTGTTGCTGCTGAGCAGAGCAAAGAGTTGTGCTGGAAGTACCAAAGTGAAGATTGTTCTACACTTGTCCTTAGTTAAGGAGGCCAAAGCAATTGATAAAGAAAGTCCCCAAGTTGATGGTGAGCAGAGTCTTGCTCTATGGTCATCTGACCACAGTGAGTTGCCTGTGTGTCTGGAGATGTTTCAAAGTAAGGTAGTCCTGGGAGTGGTGAGACCATTTTAATGTCTATTGAGACAGTGCAGCATGGACTTGAAAAGTCTGATGAAATAAATGTTCACAACAGTCATGTGATGAGAATAATGTTATGCCTTTTTTTGTGTATAACATGCCTTTATTTCAGAAACATGTTGCATAGTCAGTTCAGGTAAATGCAGAGTGTAAACCAGCTTTAAAAAAAAATGCAGCCAAACTACATGGAGAAATTAGCTTGTTTGCCCCTAAAGGTCATGGTTAATAGTAGCAAGAGGATCGCATGTGATCTGTGTATTGTGGTTAATGGCAATTCAAAGAGTTGTATTGCCAGACTAGTTTCATATAAAACTAATATAGTTGCTAGTAGCAACCAAACGACTGCTGCACGTAAGTGTGACAAATGTGGTATAATGAAAATGTATAGGTTACAAAAGCACACTGAGAATGTTAATTTTCATTATCTAGGTTTTGATATAAGTAAATTAAGGGAAAGAGAGAGTAACAAATGGGCTGATGGGCTAACCTTACAGGCAAAGGCATAACTTGTGACTTCCAAAATCTGGAACTAGGTCCCCAACCATAAATCTTCATTGATAGTATTGGTTTGCAATATGGGGAAGAGAGACTTTATGGGCCCCCTGGGGTTCCCGGGCCTAGGTACGACCGCACCTTTTGCTTACAGGTATAGAGGGCAGATATGGAAAAGAAAAGAGAGGAAAGTATTGTATGCTTAGATTTTGTTAAAACAAGAGAACTTGCAGAAGTAACCACAAGTTTGACATTTTAGGCTGAGATAGCCTTGAAAAAGAAGGTAGCTGAGAATAAGCACCTCAGAAGATTAGCTGATCAAAGAAATGTACTGGAAGAGTGAACTGCTTAATACAAGCAAGATTCTGAAGAGAAAATCCTGGTATTGAAACAAACCTCTAAGAGAGAGTGAAAAGCATAAGAATTAGAGATGAGCGAGCACCAAAATGCTCGGGTGCTCGTTACTCGGGACGAAATTTTCGCGATGCTCGAGGGTTCGTTTCGAATAACGAACCCCATTGAAGTCAATGGGCGACTCGAGCATTTTTGTATATCGCCGATGCTCGCTAAGGTTTCCATTTGTGAAAATCTGGGCAATTCAAGAAAGTGATGGGAACGACACAGCAACGGATAGGGCAGGTGAGGGGCTACATGTTGGGCTGCATCTCAAGTTCCCAGGTCCCACTATTAAGCCACAATAGTGGCAAGAGTGCCCCCCCCCTCCCAACAACTTTTACTTCTGAAAAGCCCTCATGAGCAATGCATACCTTAGCTAAGCACCACACTACCTCCAACAAAGCACAATCACTGCCTGCATGACACTCCGCTGCCACTTCTCCTGGGTTACATGCTGCCCAACCCCCCCCCCCCCCCCCCCCCGCATGACGCAGTGTCCACAGCGCACACCAAAGTGTACCTGCGCAGCCTTCAGCTGCACTCATGCCACACCACCCTCATGTCTATTTATAAGTGCGTCTGCCATGAGGAGGAACCGCAGGCACACACTGCAGAGGGTTGGCACGGCTAGGCAGCGACCCTCTTTAAAAGGGGTGGGGCGATAGCCCACAATGCTGTACAGAAGCAATGAGAAATATAATCCTGTGCCACCGCCATCAGGAGCTGCACACGTGGACATAGCAATGGGGAACCTATGTGCCACACACTATTCATTCTGTCAAGGTGTCTGCATGCCTCAGTCAGACCGTGTTTTTTTATAAATAGTCACAGGCAGGTACAACTCCGCAATGGGAATTCCGTGTGCACCCACAGCATGGGTGGCTCCCTGGAACCCACCGGCTGTACATAAATGTATCCCATTGCAGTGCCCATCACAGCTGAGGTAACGTCCGATTAAATGCAGGTGGGCTTCGGCCCACACTGCATGCCCCAGTCAGACTGGGGTTCTTTAGAAGTGGACACATGCAGTTACAACTCCGTGTGGACCGACAGCATGGGTGGGTGCCAGGAAGCCACCGGTGGTACATAAATATATCCCATTGTATTGCCCATCACAGCTGAGGTAATGTCATGTATGTTTAATGCAGGTGGGCTTCGGCCCACACTGCATGCCCCAGTCAGACTGGGGTTCTTTAGAAGTGGACACATGCAGTTACAACTCCCTGTGGACCCACAGCATGGGTGGCTCCCTGGAACCCACCGGCGGTACATAAATATATCCCATTGCAGTGCCCAGCACAGCTGATGTAACGTCAGCTTTAATGCAGGTGGGCAAAAAATTAATTGGATTACACTGTAGGCGAGGGCCCCCAAAAATTGGTGTACCAACAGTACTAATGTACGTCAGAAAAATTGCCCATGCCCAACCAAGAGGGCGGGTGAAACCCATTAATCGCTTTGGTTAATGTGGCTTAATTTGTAACTAGGCCTGGAGGCAGCCCAGTTAAAATACAAATTGGTTCAGGTGCAAGTTTCAACGCTTTAATGAGCATTGAAATGTATAAAAATTGTTTACAAAAATTATATGACTGAGCCTTGTGGGCCTAAGAAAAATTGCCCGTTCAGCGTGATTACGTCAGGTTTCAGGAGTTAAATCAGGAGGAGGAGGATGAATATTATACACAGATTGATGAAGCTAAAAGGTCCACGTTTTTGATGGTGATAGAGAACAATGCTTCCATCCGCGGGTGCACCCTACGTATTGTTTAGGTATCGCTGCTGTCCGCTGGTGGAGAAGAGAAGTCTGGGGAAATCCAGGCTTTGTTCATCTTGATGAGTGTAAGCCTGTCGGCACTGTCGGTTGACAGGCGGGTACGCTTATCCGTGATGATTCCCCCAGCCGCACTAAACACCCTCTCTGACAAGACGCTAGCCGCAGGACAAGCAAGCACCTCCAGGGCATACAGCGCGAGTTCAGGCCACGTGTCCAGCTTCGACACCCAGTAGTTGTAGGGGGCAGAGGCGTCACGGAGGACGGTCGTGCGATCGGCTACGTACTCCTTCACCATCCTTTTACAGTGCTCCCGCCGACTCAGCCTTGACTGGGGAGCGGTGACACAGTCTTGCTGGGGAGCCAGAAAGCTGTCAAAGGCCTTAGAGAGTGTTCCCCTGCCTGTGCTGTACATGCTGCCTGATCTCTGCGCCTCCCCTGCTACCTGGCCCTCGGAACTGCGCCTTCGGCCACTAGCGCTGTCGGATGGGAATTTTACCATCAGTTTGCCCGCCAGGGTCCTGTGGTATAGCATCACTCTCGAACCCCTTTCCTCTTCGGGTATGAGAGTGGAAAGGTTCTCCTTATATCGTGGGTCGAGCAGTGTGTACACCCAGTAATCCGTAGTGGCCAGAATGCGTGTAACGCGAGGGTCACGAGAAAGGCATCCTAACATGAAGTCAGCCATGTGTGCCAGGGTACCTGTACGCAACACATGGCTGTCCTCACTAGGAAGATCACTTTCAGGATCCTCCTCCTCCTCAGGCGATACACGCTGAAAGGATGACAGGAAAGCAGCATGGGTACCCTCAGCAGTGGGCCAAGCTGTCTCTTCCCCCTCCTCCTCATCCTCCTCATGCTCCTCCTCCTCACCGCGCTGGGATATAGACAGGAGGGTGCTCTGACTATCCAGCGACATACTGTCTTCCCCCGCCTCTGTTTCCGAGCGCAAAGCGTCTGCCTTTATGCTTTGCAGGGAACTTCTCAAGAGGCATAGCAGAGGAATGGTGACGCTAATGATTGCAGCATCGCCACTCACCACCTGGGTAGACTCCTCAAAGTTTCCAAGGACCTGGCAGATGTCTGCCAACCAGGCCCACTCTTCTGTAAAGAATTGAGGAGGCTGACTCCCACTGCGCCGCCCATGTTGGAGTTGGTATTCCACTATAGCTCTATGCTGCTCATAGAGCCTGGCCAACATGTGGAGCGTAGAGTTCCACCGTGTGGGCACGTCGCACAGCAATCGGTGCACTGGCAGATGAAACCGATGTTGCAGGGTGCGCAGGGTGGCAGCGTCTGTGTGTCACTTGCGGAAATGTGCACAGAGACGGCGCACCTTTCCGAGCAGGTCTGACAAGCGTGGGTAGCTTTTCAGAAAGCGCTGAACCACCAAATTAAAGACGTGGGCCAGGCATGGCACGTGCGTGAGGCTGCCGAGCTGCAGAGCCGCCACCAGGTTACGGCCGTTGTCACACACGACCATGCCCGGTTGGAGGCTCAGCGGCGCAAGCCAGCGGTCGGTCTGCTCTGTCAGACCCTGCAGCAGTTCGTGGGCCGTGTGCCTCTTCTCTCCTAAGCTGAGTAGTTTCAGCACGGCCTGCTGACGCTTGCCCACCGCTGTGCTGCCACGACGCGCGACACCGACTGCTGGCGACGTACTGCTGCTGACACATCTTGATTGCAAGACAGAGGTTGCGTAGGAGGAGGAGGAGGAGGGTGGTTGAGTGGAGGAAGCATACACCGCCGCAGATACCACCACCGAGCTGGGGCCCGCAATTCTGTGGGTGGGTAGGACCTGAGCGGTCCCAGGCTCTGACTCTGTCCCAGCCTCCACTAAATTCACCCAATGTGCCGTCAGGGAGATATAGTGGCCCTGCCCGCCTGTGCTTGTCCACGTGTCCGTTGTTAAGTGGACCTTGCCAGTGACCGCGTTGGTGAGGGCGCGTACAATGTTGCGGGAGACGTGGTCGTGCAGGGCTGGGACGGCACATCGGGAAAAGTAGTGGCGACTGAGAACTGAGTAGCGTGGGGCCGCCGCCGCCATCATTCCTTTGAATGCCTCCGTTTCCACAACCCTATACGGCAGCATCTCCAGGCTGATAAATTTGGCTATGTGCACGTTTAACGCTTGAGCATGCGGGTGCGTGTTTGCGTACTTGCGCTTGCGCTCCAACACTTGCGCTAGCGAGGGCTGGACGGTGCGCTGAGAGACATTGGTGGATGGGGCCGAGCACAGCGGAGGTGAGGGTGTGGGTGCAGGCCAGGAGACGGTAGTGCCTGTGTCCTGAGAGGGGGGTTGGATCTCAGTGGCAGGTTGGGGCACAGGGGGAGAGGCAGCGGTGCAAACCGGAGGCGGTGAATGGCCTTCGTCCCACCTTGTGGGGTGCTTGGCCATCATATGTCTGCGCATGCTGGTGGTGGTGAGGCTGGTGGTGGTGGCTCCCCGGCTGATCTTGGCGCGACAAAGGTTGCATCTCTGAAGACCTGTCCTCAGTAGGCGTAGCAAACCAGGTGGGGTCAGTCACCTCATCGTCCTGCTGCTCTTCATCCGAATCCTCTGTGCGGTCCTCCCTCGGACTTACTCCAATTACTACTACCTGAGTGATAGACAACTGTGTCTCATCGTCATCGTCCTCCTCACCCACTGAAAGCTCTTGAGACAGTTGCAGGAAGTCCCCAGCCTCATCCCCCGGACCTCGGGAACTTTCCAAAGGTTGGGCATCGGTCACGACAAACTCCTCCGGTGGGAGAGGAACTATTGCTGCCCAATCTTTGCAGGGGCCCGAGAACAGTTCCTGGGAGTCTGCCTGCTCCTCAGAATGTGTCATTGTAATGGAGTGAGGAGGCTGGGAGGAAGGAGGAGCAGCAGCCAGAGGATTCAGAGTTGCAGCAGTGGACGGCGCTGAATTCTGGGTGGTCGATAGATTGCTGGATGCACTTTCTGCCATCCACGACAGGACCTGCTCACACTGCTCATTTTCTAATAAAGGTCTACCGCGTGGACCCATTAATTGTGAGATGAATGTGGGGACGCCAAAAACGTGCCTCTCTCCTAATCCCGCAGCAGTCGGCTGCGATACACCTGGATCAGGAGCTCGGCCTGTGCCCACACCCTGACTTGGGCCTCCGCATCCCCGCCCGCGTCCACGTCCTCTAGGCCTACCCCTACCCCTCAGCATGCTGTATTACCAGTAGTGCAGAAACAGAGCGCTGTAATTAAATGTGCCGCTTATTGGCCTGTGGTTGGAGGCTGACTTCCCTTACGGAACGCACAGCAGAGCCAGGAAACAATTTTGCGCACGCCTGTAGTGAGACGTAGGTGCGTATGACTGAGCTAGTGGAATTCACAGCGCAGAAGCAGTCAAGTGGCCAAAGGCCAGTAGTAGGCTTTAAGTATTTTGCTTCTATTTTTTTAAATTGCTGAGCTGATACAGCAGACAGATACTGTAGGCAGCGCATAATATTATGTATACTCTTTCCCTCTGCCGGGATGACGGCGATCATGTAAGAGAGACAGCAGATCCAGGAAACAATTTTGCGCAAGCCTGCTGTAACGCTTAGCTGCGTATTAATTAGGACTACTACCCCCAGCAGATAGATACTGTAGGCAGCGTATAATATTATGTATACTCTTTCCCTCTGGTGGGATGACGGCGCTGATGTAACAGAGATAGCAGATCCAGGAAACAATTTTGCGCAAGCCTGCTGTAACGTTTAGCTGCGTATTAATTAGGACTACTACCCCCAGCAGATAGATACTGTAGGCAGCGTATAATATTATGTATACTGTTTGCCTCTGGCGGGATGACGGCGCTGATGTAACAGAGACAGCAGATCCAGGAAACAATTTTGCGCAAGCCTGCTGTAACGCTTAGCTGCGTATTAATTAGGACTACTACCCCCAGCAGACACGCAGTAAACTGAAGACGGTCACAAGCAGCCCAAATATAGTATTTTTCCCCAATTTTTTGGAAAAAGCCCACTGCCTATATAGCCTGAATATCTCTTTCCCTGCCTCACCAGTACTGGCCCTATACTCTGTACAATGACTGCAGACTGCGGACGCAATGCTCTGCACACCCGATATACAAAAAAAAAAATGTGCAACACTGCTAAAAGCAGCCTCAACAGTACTGCACACGGTCAGATGTGGCCCTAAGAAGGACCGTTGGGGTTCTTGAAGCCTAAAATAACTCCTAACGCTCTCCCTATAGCAGCTCCGGCACCAGCAGCACTTTCCCTGATCTCTGTCAGAATGCATCTGTGGCGAGCCGCGGGAGGGGCCGATTTATATATTCGGGTGACACCTGATCTCGCCAGCCACTCACTGTAGGGGGGTGGTATAGGGCTTGAACGTCGCAGGGGGAAGTTGTAATGCCTTCCCTGTCTTTCTATTGGCCAGAAAAGCGCGCTAACGTCTCAGAGATGAAAGTGAAAGTAACTCGAACATCGCGTGGTGCTCGCCTCTAGTAACGAGCATCTCGAACACGCTAATACTCGAACGAGTATCAAGCTCGGACGAGTACGTTCGCTCATCTCTAATAAGAATATGCTTTATGAGTCCTGAAACAAAATAAACTGATAGAGGAGAAGTTGTTCCAAGTGAGAATGCAGATCAAAGGGAGCCTTGAAGTAAAGGCTGAATAAAAAAGGCCCAACAAGCAGTTGCTTGCTGAAATGGACGTTAGTGCCAGAAGTGATGCTAAAGGGAATGGTCAGGAACTAGAACAGTCTAAGAGCATGCAAACAGCAAGTAGAACAAATTAGGACTCACTTGAAGGAACTTAAAAGGTGTGTTACAAGCCATGGAGAATGCTAAGTTGTGCTTAGAAGGTAACCTGCAATCTATGTGGAAGCAATTTGACATGAATAAAAAGACTTGAAGAGAGAAGTTGCCTCTGCCAACAAGGATAGTGAAAAATCTATCCAACAACTGTGCAAATTGCAGACACAGATGAAGGATTGCCAAAGAATGTTGGAAGACATTAGAGCATTAGTTCCCAAAGTGGTCTATATGGACCCCCAGGGGTCGATTTTGACTTGCTGGGGGTCCATGTCTGCAAGAAAAAAATTTGGGGTTGCACTATATGTAAATGGGGGTCCACATGAGCGGACTCCATTTAGGTAGGTCATCATCAACATTTTTGAGATCTGTAAATGACATAAAACACCTTACACAGATTGTGTACATAATACTTATAATAAACAATTTTATGACATATCAAGGAGGCAAGTCATTTCTATGTCTATGTAGAGTACACATAAAACTTCTTGGGCTCTGGCGATAGATAAAACAGATCTGCACAGTAACTAATTTATCTATAAAGTTTCTACTGCGCATCATTTTCATCCGTCAGAGTCAAAGACGTTTTGTGCAAACTATACCTATCTGCTTTGTGATGTGCTATACTCGTGTGCAAGTTTTTACAAGTTTTATACCGACAGCAACCGCATACCTGTTGCTTATCCTTCATTATAGACTATTGCAAGAAAAGTTTTAGATAACTTTTCCATCTTCATTCCTCGTGGAAATGGGTTTTGGCACGGTCGCCAATCTTCTTAGGAAAAAAACGAAATTGATTGCAAATCACTGGACGTGGAGATTTTGAGACTATAGCTCACTAATTTGAAGCCAAATATTGAACAATTCCTACCAGAGTATCAGGCTCATCCCTCCCATTAACAGCGTTATTTATGTATTAATTTTTTGTAAAAATTTTACTAGGTTCTGATTTGTTTCGTCCCAAATCCAAATATTTACTTGGATTTTGTGTCTTTTCAAAAATAGATCTGAATAAAAATTGTACACGTTTTTCTTTTTTTTTTATAATTGTTCACTCCACAAAAAACCCTATCTCAGTGAGCAGCACCGTGTCAGGTGGGAAAGACTAATTTAAAAATAAATCTTATTTGTATAGCACCAACTTATTCCATAGCACTTTCAGGTCATTTTTATTTATTACCCCTACCAAGCTGGGTGCTAATTTTACTGACCTCGGGAGGATAGAAGACTGGGATTGAACTCATAACCTTCAGGTCGTGAGCAAGAGCTTAGGACTGCATTTCTGCGGCCTTAACACTCTGCGCTACACGAGGCTCATTTGACTTTAATAAGTTAAGAAAAATTCAATATTAGGCCGGCTGTATACGGTTGGATTTGCATTGTGGTATACAGAGGGCCATCTTCTTCCGGATTCTGACGCAAATACCACTCTTAACATGCTATTGAAAAATGCTTTTTCCTGCACACAAGCCGAAATCAATTGCAATTTTCCGCTTGTTTAGGAAAAATTGCAACATATTCTATTTTTAAGCAGATTCCATGTGGACAGCTTAAATTCAAGCCCATGGAAGTCGTCCAACCCACGGCCCTACTGCAATTGGCATTGCAAAAAGGACGCGGGTTCTGTATCATCGCTAGGCAATGACACAGGAAAAGTAGAGGTTAAAAGACTAAAATCTGTACTGCGCATGTCTGATGGCAAGCCATTCGGACCATCCACAGAACAGAAAAGAAGAAGAAAATACAGGCACAGAGTCGGATTCCGCTCAGAACTACTGCATGTGGAATCCGACCATAGGCATGCAGAGGGTCTACGGAAAACAAAAAAATTGGCAAGTGGTCTACGGGGCAAAAACGTCTTGGAATCTCTGCACTAGAGCATCCAGGAATGATTTTTGGGTCAGTTCATAGAAGAGGAGAAGAAACTGAGAAGTGTGGATGAAAAGATGTTCTATATGCAGGAGAACAATAATCTTTCTGTGGAGATGAAAGCGGAGCATCGATGTAAACCAGAAAAACCACAAGACCCTCCTAAGAAACCCAGTGGTAAGCTGGCAAGAAAAGCCATTAATCCAAAACAGACTATTGCTATTTTCCCGATGAAAGCTACAAATACAGCAGCGATTGCAGACGCCATGATGCAAGTGGTGAAAGAAACTAAAATTGTTCAGAGACCGAAAGAAACAGGTAAATATGAAGATGTCAGAGTTACAATGCAGGACTAGAAAGACATGAGTGATGTGTCCAGCAATGTTTCCAGCAAAGGATGGTGATGGTGCAGAATAATGCTGCTGAGCCAGAGGTAGAGACTGTGGAAGGTACACATTCCCAAGAAGAGGATTCTGCAGTGGTGGATCTTTACATGGAAAGTGACAAGAAGGTGACCAAAGAAGGTCTGACTAAAGAACCTGTAAGGGTTGATAAAGGTGATAAAGCCCCATGACCTTTATCAAAGGTGGAGGATATACGACAGAGAGGCCACTATATTGACATCTCTGAGCCACTAAAGGACCATAGTTCAGAAAAACAGTCAGCAGAGAAGGGATGTTTGCAAAGAGGTGCGAGACACTAAATGGTGGCACCCAGTCTTCTGAACTCAGAGAGAGAGACAGGCTATATGAAAATGCCTCTGGGAGCTGCAATGACAGGGTAGGAAACATACCCTGTGCTGTTGATGGTGTATAAAAGTTTGGGTGGTAAGTCTGACTGTAGAGAGGGCTGCTATTAATGTTTAGTAAGAGACTAGACATTTAGGATTTGTTTTGGAGCACAGTAAATGTGTGACATACTTGCTTTGACGAAGCAATAAACCTGAGAGAAGCCAGTTTGAAAAGAATTCCTTGTGTGAAGGTGAGTTCCTGTGTGCTGAGAAGTTTGTAAGAGACAGGGGGCATGTGAAGCAGTCTCAGCCATGTTCTGCCTCATCCTGACAACTTTTCTTTTATTATAGAAGTTTCATACTGTGGCTTTCATTTCACTTTCTGCTGAATTTCAGTATTGTCCTATGCTTTGGAGATTGCATATGGCAGACCCAATCTAGAAGCAGGGCAATCACCCTGATAAGGGCCGTCCCATATCAGGAACATAGGGAGCTTAGTCTGTCACTAGATTGGGGAAAGGGAGGATGTTTAATGTAGATGGAAAGAATAATGTATTTAGCACAGTATAATGTACTCTAAGTGAATAAACCCTACACAGTCTAAATAACAGGTACTTAGCTAAAACAGTAGTTCACTGCCTTGCCAAGCACCTCAGACAGGACAATAACCGGCGCCCATGTAAATGTGGGCCCAGAATAAATACACTTCCATTATAGCTGATTGGCCTGCTAAAGGAAACACCTCTCTGTCAGCCAATCAGTCCATCCACCACAGAAAATGTTGTGGCAAGGATCTGAAGAACCGTATATTATACACTAAACCCACTGAGGGATCTCCGACAGATGACACCTCTGGGGCCTTCATCAATGAAACAGGCTGAACTAGATGGACATTGTCTTCATTCAGCCTAACATATTATGTTGCTATGTTACTAATGCCCAGCACCAAACAACAGTGCACATGTGCCAAATGTGTGGTCATAGGCCATGCCTCATGTCAAGTCTCCACTTCCTGATTGTGGCCAGCATATCGCAACAGCTACTCATCTTAAGCAGTTGTGCACAAAGCAAAGTCATATGTACAGACCAAGACCCATTACAGATTTTTAAAAACCCTTTGTGCTATATAGTGCTATATATGTTGTTGACGTCACATTCTACACAGTATGCTATGGGCACCAAAATTAATTTGCATAGATCTGCAGTACACCAATTTGCATAAGCTCTAAGTCTGCAGACATTCCTACATGCAATGTCATAAACGAGCCCCAGTACATGTCCTCTGATTTCTATAAAAGGAAAGACAAAAAACACAAGAAATGCTGATGGCCTTGATCGACGATTATAGTAGACTTTAGTTGGTATGGTCTACATCAATACAAAAACAGAGCATTTGGCATGTGCATACCAGGGATTCATGCCACCCACTGACCAGATCTGTTACTGATCCCATCATTGTCGAGGAATGCTGCAAGATGCTTTATGTACATTTTACACAAAATGAAAAAGAAATAAAAAAGACGTCCCAGTGTTTACCTTTCTTTCCACACTCAAGTGGAAATAACTCATGTAAAAGAAAACAGCTACTTCTGCTTCGGGTCAGGTTTTATTAGGGGCTGAAATTTCACAGGTTTTCCTTTTTTGAAAAATTAGGTTTCAGGTGGCAACTGGTTTTGCTAGCTGGTTTGCTTTGTAAATCTATTTTCCAGTGACTTAGAAACCTTTCCTTAAGTATTAAGTTTCTTTTTTTTTTCATGCTACTATGGTCTGTTACTGAAGTTACTGCACTGTTTCCCGGAGAAATCCTATTTTTACATCCCTATTCATTTTCTGTCACTAAAGTAATCACAAAGGCATTTTAAGAAACTCAACAATCAAGGATAAATATAATTTGTTTTCTATTATAGTTTAAACTATAATTACTTTTTATGCTTTTTTATCATCTATAGCAACCCTAGACACAAATAAAAGCCCTGGAATATCCAAATATACAATATTTTCAGTTAAAGGGCCAGGTATTGCATCCATCAAATTGGATTATACAATCAGTTCAGTGCCAATTCATAAATAGACATTTCATAATGTATTTTATATCTCTATGTAATATTAGTTCCATATTGCTAAAAAGCTTTTCTCATGTCACTCTTATGTACAAACCGCCATTCATAGCCACTGGCTTATGTATGAAGAGAAGAGTCATATCACACACAATGTAAATTAGCACTCACTCTCTCTGTGCTACCTATAGGGTGGCCACAACTATGGAAATGGAGAGAAATGCCATGAAATAATAAAAGATGCAGTACTTACCTATTAGATCACTTGCTGTACCGGCAGTGCTCCCTACCCGTTTTAGTTTTTTTTGCTGTCGGACTGACATTATGTGGACACATGTGACCGCTGCAGCCAAGCATGAACCCATTAACGCCCAACCCGTTAAAGAGCCTTGTAATATAACTAGGCATATCAGACAAAGTAGAGACACCCATCTGTAGACAGCTGTTTTGAAGGTTTTGCTGCTTCAGCTACCCTTCTTTGTTCTGTCAGGTGCAAGAACTCTAAAACAGCTGTCTATTGATGAGTAGTTTGGCTGATATCCCTAGTTACCTTTTATAGAAGTGGGTCAAGACTGTAGAACTTAGAGCAGCTGTTACAAATAATACGGCGCTTTGAGCACTGATGGGGGCATGCTCAGATACAAACATCGAAGAGGCTGCAGAGCGCATACGAACACTGTGACACCTTCATTAAGTTGATCAGTAGGGATCCCAAACCGTAGACCCCCAACTGAGTATAGGCCATCAATTTTGTAAAAGTTAGATAACCCCTTTTAGTATGACCTGAGCCCGTGAAACTGACAGTAAATGTATGACTAAGCATTAGAAATATTTTACGAATAATGTATGAATAATAGTTGCTTACTGCACACGGCTTGTTACACTGACCAGCAGACACCAGACCAGAGCAATAATACTTACCATGAGGGACTGATTATTAAATATTACATTTTTATAAAAATCTCTTATTTAAGAGTTCACACATGGTGGAATTGTTGCAGAATTTCGGCAACTGAATGCGCAGTACAATGTAAGTGAATGAGGATTAAACGAACCCCGTTCACTCACAGCAGAAAAAATCCACATTGGAATCCAGTCATGCAATGGATTTTCAAATCAACAGCATGCTCTAGCTATCACAGTAAAGCACTGGATTTCCATTGTGTGTTGCATTCATTACATGGTGAAAAGCAAAGAGGTCATGTACAAATTTAACTGTGGATGTTAGTGCAGATTTACTTGCGCTACATAAAAAAGCATTTTAGTCAGTGGATTTTGACATTTTAGATGTGGTTTCCGGTGAAGTTTGGTTGCTGATAGAGATGAACGAACGTACTCGGTAAGGGCGATTTCGCAATCGAGCACCGCGATTTTCGAGTACTTCACTACTCGGGTGAAAAGTACTCGGGTGCGCTGTGGGTGAGCGGGGGGTTGCAGCGTGGAGTGGGGGGGAGAGGGAGAGAGAGAGGGCTCCCCCCTGTTCCCCGCTGCTACCCCCCACTCCCCTCTGCAACCCCCCGCCCCACAGCGCACCCGAGTACTTTTCACCCGAGTAGTGAAGTACTCGAAAATCGCGGTGCTCGATAGCGAAATCGCCCTTACCGAGTACGTTTGCTCATCTCTAGTTGCTGATATTTTTCTATTTCTTTTTATTCTTATTTTAGTTGTGGTTTATTTACTTGGTGTTTATAGTCACTGAATCTGTAGCTATCTAGTTCTCGGTAAACTAACTTTCCTGACATATGGGAGATCAAACATTGATAAAGTATTGATATATAGGATCAAATCTGAACAAAATATGTAACATCATAGCTGATCTTAGTCAGTGTGACTCTGTGCAACCCATGCGGTCACACAGGCCACCAGTTGCCTGCTTTTAGGTGGTATACCAGGTAAATATAGACTGGTGTGATCTCCCTGGTAAGGTCCTCCTGGCCAGATGATCTTCCTCCATGCAGCAATATCTTACGGTGCTATGTGAATTATCCTCATCCTGGCTTTATCTCTTCCCCTCTGATGTTCCAGGGCACTACTATAAGCCCATTGACACCTCCACAACACAATTGCTTAGTTCTGTTACTGAATTTATGTGCTAAGCTTGATTCTGGGGCTGTGCTTGCTATGAACTTGGTCCTGGTATTGTATCTATGTGCTGAGGTTGGTTCATGCTGTATTTATGTTATGAGTTTGGTTCTGGTACTGATATTTTGAAAGCTAGGAAGCTTTGTAAAGCTGAGGAAGACTACCTCAGACTCTAAGGGCACTTCTTACACGGGCCATAATTTGGCCGCAACACGCTCCTGAATCTGCCGCTGTGGAAATCCAAAACCTGAATGTCTTACTGCAAATTTTGATGCAGAATTGTTGGCCGAATTATGTCATTTTGAATTCTGCACTAAAATCTACATGGAGGCATACAAATTTTGGTGCAGAATTTTCCGCATGTTGTGGCGCGTGTTGCTGCCAAATTTCGACCACCTGAAAGGTCCCTAAAAACTGAAAGAGAAATAATGGAGCCACTGGTAATATATTTGTGTTAATAGGATAGAGTGAGAAAAAAGACAAGCCAAATTAATGAGTGGCATATCATTTCAGACGCCACAACCTGATACTTTTTCAGAATAAGGTCAAAACTGTAATTACTAATATTGCTATGAATCCAAAATTGTACAAAAAAAATAGTGAAACATTCTCACAGTCAGTTTCTATAGCACCAAAGGGACAGTATGGAAAAGATATTGTGTCCTAAAACACATATAGTAGATTCTACTTCGCGCATAGCCGGCTTTTTCATATAATGCTCACTCCTTGTGTGTTTTATTTTATATGAAGATTATACCTAATGCCTGGGAATATAATATTGGAAATACTGCAATTTCCTGATGTGTTGGTGTTGTTTTCTAAACTTTCCCATCATCACACATTTAAAATAATAAATATTTTGCAATATGATGCCACCCAGATATATGAGGTGTTACGAAATTCAATATATTCAAAATGAGGCCTAGTGGTGATAATGTATACAAGTCTGGAAATCAGCTATTTCTATGTGGATGCTGTAAATGTAATTATTTATGTCTCTGGTAGAAAACTGATGATTAACATATACAAAATTACATTATCCTCAGCTAACCCAAATAGTATTTTCTCCATGCACTGACAGCTTTCAAAACAGCATTTCATTACAAAGTCCAGGGCCTATCCAGATGAGACTGATACCTCAAAGACATCCTAGTAATTCTCAGGGTGAAATGATGTTGTACAATATAACATCATGATGTGATAGTTATTAGCTTGTATTTACTACAGTAAGGCCGCCTGCAGACGAGCGGGTCGGATCCGGCAGCGAGAAATCTCGCCGCGCGATCCGACCCCAGAGCCTGCAGGGACGAGCGCGTACTCACCCGC
This sequence comes from Eleutherodactylus coqui, assembly GCF_035609145.1. NCBI lineage: Eukaryota > Metazoa > Chordata > Amphibia > Anura > Eleutherodactylidae > Eleutherodactylus > Eleutherodactylus coqui. The sequence continues at coordinate 143,603,114 of NC_089843.1, read as the reverse complement.
GCCTGGCGGCCCCGGCTCTTTGATGTGCCGGCTGCCGCGCAGCCGGCGCATGCGCAGACCGGAGCCGGCGGCCGGGTGAGTGCGTGCCCCGCAGAAAATTAGAACATGCCGCGGTTTGTTTGCCGCGCGAGATTTCGCGCGGCCAAACCGCGGCCGTCTGCATAGGAGTGCGTATTGTAATGCACTCCTATGCAGACTTTCAGCGGCGGAAATCCCGCGGGAAATCCCGCGGCGGGATTTCCGCTCGTCTGCAGGCGGCCTTAAGGACAAAGTGAACATTAAAATAATATTGGAAAATAAAGGAATACTTCAAAAGAAATAAACACTTTCAACATATTAAAGAAAGACCCAAAACCCTATAAACAGGTAGACACTCAATATGCATAGTATCGTAAAGTAGTAGCTTTTCGCGATGTCAGCATCACGTGAGTGTCCATGTAGCAAGAAATGTCTTGACACTAGTTGTTTAGGCAAAGGGAAAAGTTCTGGGAGACAACTGTAGCAGAGGAACTTTCTCACATTGTGCCCCTGGGGTCTGTAGTTCTATGGGTTCCAGTAGCACTTCTCCACAGGTGTGGGATGATTGAGCTGGTTGGGTGTGTATTTTTCCAGTCAGCCAATCACCATCGGTCTTGTGGACATAAATACCAGCCCCTCTTACTAGAGGTTGCTGGCTATTTATCCATTTCCCTCTCTGAACTCTAGCGCTTGGAGTCATGCATGTTCTGTTTCGGGATAGGTTGCATGCATGAGATACGGGGTGGGATTCCTTCATGTCTGTCTGTAGGTATGGCAGACACCTGGTGTGAACAGTGCTTCTCGAAATAGCTTTGAGGCATGGTGGTTACCTCAGATCCAATATCGATAAGAAATGGGACTTCTTTGTTTTCAAATTGGGCAAAAGTGGAAGGGGTACTCAATAACTAGGTATTCTGGGTGTTGACTTTTATTAGGACCTTTGCATCCTCCTTGGTATGCCCCACTACTGAGGAGCTCTAGTTTAATTATTCCTTTCTTGAGCTTTTATTTCTGAACTGACACCACCTTGCTCTGTGTCCCGTTCATGTATAACTTGTAGGTGGTCTAGTATAATGAGCAGCTATCTCCTCTTCCACTGGAGACTGCAGTTGTTCCTTAACCTGGTTCAACTCTTCTTTCACAGTCAGGAAGGACTGCTGTAGATCATTTAGAGTTTCTCCAATATTTCTTCTTTGCTTGGCTTTTGTTTTACTTTTGCAGTTTGTGAATGAGTGGCATAAGGCCCAAAGTTTTCTCCCTTACTAGGTACCACAGCTTTGGCCTGTATTTTCATATTTTGGTTAAGGAGCTCCTCTAATTCGATGTGTAAACTGAGCTGTTTTTCATGTTGTAGTGAGACCGCTTTCTTATTACAAGATTCTATAAGCTTAATCTGCTCAATGAGGGAAATAACCTCTCTTTCGTTTTCTTTTTTATTTCTTGCATCCAGTTCGATAAATAAACCTCTTATTACAGCCTTATGGGCCTCCCAAAGAATCATTGGACTGTGAGGCTCAAGAATATTCTTCCTGAAATAATGCTGGAGTCTTCTGTGTATAAATTCCATGTCCTCCTCGTTTCTTAGTAAGCTATCATTTAAAAGCCAAGTGAATGCAGATCTCCTCCTGGGGGTGACAGACATCCACATAAAGATAGGGCATGGTCTGAGTAGATAGTAGGGTCATAGAAGGTTTTGGTTATTGTATCCAATAGTGAGTGCGAGATGTAGAATTAACCTATTCTTGAGTATTTTTTATGAACCAGGGAGTAAATGGAAACATCTTTCATATCTCAGTTAGGCACTTAACTGTTTGTTTAAGTTTGGGAAGAAGACTGCTAAGGAAACATTTGAGGTATCCACGGTGGATTGAGGGTGGCATTGAAGTCCCTGCCCAAGATGAGATTCCCCTCAGAGAACTCATTTAGTTGGTTAACGATGCTAGCGAAAAAGGAATATTGATGAGAGCTAGGGCAAATACATTAGCTAAGGTAAATATCTTGCTGCTAATTTTACCTTTGACAAAAATAAATCAACCCTCTGGGTCCGATATGGTATTTATCATTTGAAATTGAACTTTTTTATGTAAGGCTATCACAACCCCTCTATGCCTTGTCAGTGGGGTAGAGGCATTGAACCATTGGGTAAAGAATTTATTCTTGGTGATAGGGGTATATATTTTTTTTAAATGCGTTTCTTGAAAGAAGATGATGTCAACACCATGTTTCTCTAGATATTGCAATATTCGGGACTTGTACAGTGTTTAGTTGGCAAGGCCTTAATATAGTTTCTCAGCTCAGAGTTGTCCTGTGCTTGTGCCTCATCATTGAGATCACTATCTGAAACTGATGGAGGGGCTAGCAGAGATGAGGATTTGTCTCCTCCTGTGATATTCTAGATCTTGAAGGTTTGGGATTTTCAGGTGTGAGTTTTTTGAGGGATTTTTTTTTGCTATCCAGCAATTATTACTCAAAATTTGTTCAAATGATGGCTTTTGAGCATCATTGGCTTTTCTGCTAAATGATGGATTTCATGGGAGTATGAAATCCACTGTTTGTGATAGCAGGGACTGCATGCTGTTATTCTCCTGGGGAGCTCTGATAACATTGTTCTCAGCAGCTGTCCTGCCTGAGGACAATGGAGCTATATGCAGATAACAGACCACCCGCTGTTATCTGCATACAGCAAAGGGAGGCTCATTTGCATGCAAATAAAGCTAATAAGCTACTAATGGTAATTCTGTACAAAACTGGCAGATTTTGAATCACAAGCACAAATTATGAGGAAGAGGTTCCTGGATAAGAAATATCCTAAAGGTTTAGTTGATACTGCAATTAATAAGGCATTGACACACAATAAAGTGAAATCATCTCTTAGTCAAAGCACCAAGAATAATGAAAAATATAAGACAGCATTTGTAACCAAATTCAGCATACAATCAAATAAAATCAACCGTATTCTCCGAAAAAATTGGGCTATTCTCAGGGAGGATCCATTTTTAAGTCATAAATTACCAACACAACCTCCCTGTATTTTCCGTAGGAATAAGACCTTAAAAAACCTGATTGCTCCCTCATGTCCTAGAAGGGAGAAGAAAAACAAGGAAATGTTAATGATAGAAGATAATGATAAAGATAAAAATATAGGGGTTTATAAGTGTAAAGAATGGAAATGTAAGTGCTGCCTTAATATTGTACATGGTATAAAAAGTATCAAATTACTCAACAATGAGGAACTTGTAATTAGACAACATTTGACCTGCAAGGCAGAAAATGTGATATATTTGTTGGAATGCCTGTGCGGGTTAAGATACGTAGGAAGGACGAAGAATTTACTACGTGAAAGGTTATATCAACATTGGAGCAATATGGGATACACCAAACACAGTATATCTCGCCATTTTCTTAATAACCATAATAAGGATGTCTCAGGGCTTCGTGTTATACCTATTGAATGCATCAGTGAAAGGTCCGTACAAAAATTGCGAGAAAAAGAGATGTTTTGGATTTTTAGATTGAATACGCTTGTCCCCAATGGTCTTAATGAGATTTTTGAAAAATTATGAGTATTTATATATATATATATATATTTTTAGCATGTTTTTTAAGATTTATTATATGTGTATATATATATATATATATATATATATATATATATATATATATATATATATATATATATATATATTTTAGAGAGTAAAAAATATTGTGGTTGAAAAAATTTCTTTTGGGGGGGGGGGAATCCTTTATGCATATTATTACTCTAATTTATATATTTATCCATTATTTTTATACTCTATTTATTGGCATGTATATATATATATATATACACTTATCCTTTATTATGATAATATTGATGTATTTTCATTTTTATAATTTAGTAATGTTTCTTTAAATTGACTAATATGTGTAATAAACCAGAAAAAGGAGCAAATATGCATTCTCTGGAATAAGTTTGAATTTTATAACAAAACAATTATTCTTTACTTCTTTTACATATGTATGGTTAAGTTGTACTACAAAATCGCTTCTAATTGTGTTTTAGGCTAGAAGCACAGTTGAAGGACAGGTTTTCAGGGCACAATAATGCAGGATACCATCCGGCCGGCTCCAAACTCCTCCCCGCATAAGGGGAAGCGTCTAACTTGATGACGTCATCGCGCTGCGTGCCCGAGCGTAACGTCTGACGCGGGACGCAGAGCGGACGTCAGAGGGCGCCGAAGACACAGAGGCAGCCATGAATCCCCATCAGGAAAGGTAAATACATGTACTATATAAAGTGTTGTTGTATGTTAATATGTATGTACTTGATAAAGTCATAAGGACGAAACGCGTCGTACAAAATAAACGGAGGTTGTATCCATCATTGGCACCAGAGGATTTACTTTCCTGAAGGAGCGCAGATTACCTCTTTTTTCTTATATACCTTTATTGTTTATATACGGATCCCTGCAAGGATACGGCTAATAGAATCTGCCTGGCTCTCCTTGTCTCTAGCCTGACAGGATAAAAAGGAACTAAAAGATCCCTTTTAGAGATGAGCGAACGTACTCGTCCGAGCTTGATATTCGTGCGAATATCAGGGTGTTCGGGATGCTCGTTACTCGTAACGAGTACCACGCGGTGTTCCGGTTACTTTCAGTTTCCTCTCTGAGACGTTAGCGCGCTTTTCTGGCCAATTGAAAGACAGGGAAGGCATTACAACTTCCCCCTGTGACGTTCAAGCCCTATACCACCCCCCTGCTGTGAGTGGCTGGGGCGATCAGATGTCACCCGAGTATAAAAATCGGCCCCTCCCGCGGCTCGGCTCAGATGCCTTGTGAGTTAGCTGAGGGACAGTGGTATCGTGCTGGAGCTGCTGTAGGGAGAGCGTTAGGAGTTAGTGTAGGCCTCAAGAACCCCAACGGTCCTTCTCAGGGCCACATCTAATAGTGTGCAGTACTGTGTTAGCACTGTAATTTTTTTTTTTTTTTCAAAATTGGATCTGCAGAGCATTGCGCCCTGCAATAGGGACAGAAGTGGTGGTTAGGCAGGGAGAGTGTTAGCAGTGAGTGTAGGCTTCAAGAACCGCAACGGTCCTTTCTAGGGCCACATCTATCCGTGTGCAGTACTGTCCAGGCTGCTGTTAGCAGTGTTGCATTTTTTTTTTTTTTTCTCAAAACCGGCTGTGCAGACCATTGCACCCGGCATTAATACTACAGGGATAGAATTGTGTAGGCAGGGCCAGAAGACATACATTATTCATTGAATAGACGCAGTGTGGCTTGTCCTTTGAAAAACAAGGGAAAAAATTCTATTTCGCCTGCCTCTGACAGTCCTCAGGGCTCTGGGTACGTGTGTGCTGCGTGCAGAACGTTAAAAAAAATCAGACGCAGCCAGCTACGTTTTACTGCAGGCTTGCGCCAATTTTTTTCCTGCATGGGAAATCCCTGATCTGCTGGAGCGAATAACTTTGCATCACTGCAGTTCTCTGACACATTTGCAGGGCCACAACACAGTTATTAAACTTAGTAGTATTCATTGAATAGACGCAGTGTGGCTTGTCCTTTGAAAAACAAGGGAAAAAATTCTATTTCGCCTGCCTCTGACAGTCCTCAGGGCTCTGGGTACGTGTGTGCTGCGTGCAGAACGTTAAAAAAAATCAGACGCAGCCAGCTACGTTTTACTGCAGGCTTGCGCCAATTTTTTTCCTGCATGGGAAATCCCTGATCTGCTGTAGCGAATAACTTTGCATCACTGCAGTTCTCTGACACATTTGCAGGGCCACAACACAGTTATTACACTTATTAGTATTCATTGAATACACGCAGTGTGGCTTGTCCTTTGAAAAACAAGGGAAAAAATTCTATTTTGGCTGCAGGCTTGCGCCAATTTTTTTCCTGCATGGGAAATCCCTGATCTGCTGTAGCGAATAACTTTGCATCACTGCAGTTCTCTGACACATTTGCAGGGCCACAACACAGTTATTAAACGTAGTAGTATTCATTGAATACACGCAGTGTGGCTTGTCCTTTTGAAAAACAAGGGAAAAAATTCTATTTCGCCTGCGTCTGACAGTCCTCAGGGCTCTGGGTACGTGTGTGCTGCGTGCAGAACGTTAAAAAAAATCAGACGCAGCCAGCTACGTTTTACTGCAGGCTTGCGCCAATTTTTTTCCTGCATGGGAAATCCCTGATCTGCTGTAGCGAATAACTTTGCATCACTGCAGTTCTCTTACACATTTGCAGGGCCACAACACAGTTATTAAACTTAGTTGTATTCATTGAATACACGCAGTGTGGCTTGTCCTTTTGAAAAACAAGGGAAAAAATTCTATTTTGGCTGCAGGCTTGCGCCAATTTTTTTCCTGCATGGGAAATCCCTGATCTGCTGTAGCGAATAACTTTGCATCACTGCAGTTCTCTGACACATTTGCAGGGCCACAACACAGTTATTAAACTTAGTTGTATTCATTGAATACACGCAGTGTGGCTTGTCCTTTGAAAAACAAGGGAAAAAATTCTATTTTGGCTGCAGGCTTGCGCCAATTTCTTTCCTGGCTTGGAAATCACTGGTAATACAGCATGCTGAGGGGTAGGGGTAGGCCTAGAGGACGTGGATGCGGCCGAGGACGCATAGGCCCAAGTGAGGGTGTGGGCACAGGCCGAGCTCCTGATCCAGGTGTGTCGCAGCCGACTGCTGCGCGATTAGGAGAGAGGCACGTTTCTGGCGTCCCCACATTCATCGCCCAATTAATGGGTCCACGCGGGAGACCTTTATTAGAAAATGAGCAGTGTGAGCAGGTCCTGTCGTGGATGGCAGAAAGTGCTTCGAGCAAGCTATCATCCACCCAGAGTTCTGCGCCGTCCAGTGCTGCAAATCCGAATCCTCTGTCTGCTGCTCCTCCTTCCTCCCAGCCTCCTCACTCCACTACAATGACACATGCTCAGGAGCGGGAACACTCCCAGGAACTGTTCTCGGGCCCCTGCTCAGATTGGGCAGCAGTGGTTCCTCTCCCACCAGAGGAGTTTATCGTCACTGATGCACAACCATTGGAAAGTTCCCGGGGTCCGGGGGATGAGGCTGGGGACATCCGGCAACTGTCTCAAGATCTTTCAGTGGGTGAGGAGGACGATGACGATGAGACACAGTTGTCTTGCAGTGAGGTAGTAGTAAGGGCAGTAAGTGCGAGGGAGGAGCGCACAGAGGATTCGGAGGAAGAGCAGCAGGACGATGAGGTGACTGACCCCACCTGGTGTGCAACGCCTACTCAGGACAGGTCTTCAGAGGGGGAGGCAAGGGCAGCAGCAGGGCAGGTTGCAAGAGGCAGTGCGGTGTCCAGGGGTAGAGGCAGGGCCAGACCGAATAATCCACCAACTGTTTCCCAAAGCGCACCCTCGCGCCATGCCACCCTGCAGAGGCCGAGGTGCTCTAAGGTCTGGCAGTTTTTCACAGAGACGCCTGATGACCGACGAACAGTGGTGTGCAACCTTTGTCGCGCCAAGATCAGCCGGGGAGCCACCACCAACAGCCTCACCACCACCAGCATGCGCAGACATATGATGGCCAAGCACCCCCCAAGGTGGGACGAAGGCCGTTCACCGCCTCTGGTTTGCACCGCTGCCTCTCCCCCTGTGCCCCAACCTGCCACTGAGATCCAACCCCCCTCTCAGGACACAGGCACTACCGTCTCCTGGCCTGCACCCACACCCTCACCTCCGCTGTCCTCGGCCCCATCCACCAATGTCTCGCACCGCACAGTCCAGCCGTCGCTAGCGCAAGTGTTGGAGCGCAAGCGCAAGTACGCCGCCACGCACCCGCACGCTAAATCGTTAACCGTCAACATAGCCAAATTTATCAGCCTTGAGATGCTGCCGTATAGGGTTGTGGAAACGGAGGCTTTCAAAGCTATGATGGCGGCGGCGGCCCCGCGCTACTCAGTTCCCAGTCGCCACTACTTTTCCCGATGTGACGTCCCAGCCCTGCACGACCACGTCTCCCGCAACATTGTACGCGCCCTCACCAATGCGGTTAGTGGCAAGGTCCACTTAACTACGGACACGTGGACAAGCACAGGCGGGCAGGGCCACTACATCTCCCTGACGGCACATTGGGTGAATTTAGTGGAGGCTGGGACAGAGTCAGAGCCTGGGACCTCTCACGTCCTACCCACCCCCAGAATTGCGGGCCCCAGCTCGGTGGTGGTATCTGCGGCCGTGTATGCTTCCTCCACTAAAGCACCCTCCTCCTCCTCCTCCTCCTCAACCTCTGTCTCGCAATCTAGATGTGTCAGCAGCAGCAGGACGTCGCCAGCAGTCGGTGTCGCGTGGCGTGGCAGCACAGCGGTGGGCAAGCGTCAGCAGGCCGTGCTGAAACTACTCAGCTTAGGAAATAGGAGGCACACGGCCCACGAACTGCTGCAGGGTCTGACAGAGCAGACCGACCGTTGGCTTGCGCCGCTGAGCCTCCAACCGGGCATGGTCGTGTGTGACAACGGCCGTAACCTGGTGGCGGCTCTGCAGCTCGGCAGCCTCACGCACGTGCCATGCCTGGCCCACGTCTTTAATTTGGTGGTTCAGCGCTTTCTGAAAAGCTACCCACGCTTGTCAGACCTGCTCGTAAAGGTGCGCCGTCTCTGCGCACATTTCCGCAAGTCCCACACGGACGCTGCCACCCTGCGCACCCTGCAACATCGGTTTAATCTGCCAGTGCACCGACTGCTGTGCGACGTGCCCACACGGTGGAACTCTACGCTCCACATGTTGGCTAGGCTCTATGAGCAGCGTAGAGCTATAGTGGAATACCAACTCCAACATGGGCGGCGCAGTGGGAGTCAGCATCCTCAATTATTTTCAGAAGAGTGGGCCTGGTTGGCAGACATCTGCCAGGTCCTTCGAAACTTTGAGCAGTCTACCCAGGTGGTGAGCGGCGATGCTGCAATCATTAGCATCACCATTCCTCTGCTATGCATCTTGAGAAGTTCCCTGCAAACCATAAAGGCAGCCGCTTTGCGCTCGGAAACAGAGCCGGGGGAAGACAGTATGTCGCTGGATAGTTAGAGCACCCTCCTGTCTATATCTCAGCGCGTTCAGGAGGAGGAGGAGGAGCATGAGGAGGATGAGGAGGAGGGGGAAGAGACAGCTTGGCCCACTGCTGACAGTACCCATGCTGCTTGCCTGTCATCATTTCAGCGTTTATGGCCTGAGGAGGAGGAGGAGGAGGAGGAGGATCCTGAAAGTGATCTTCCTAGTGCGGACAGCCATGTGTTGCGTACAGGTACCCTGGCACACATGGCTGACTTCATGTTAGGATGCCTTTCTCGTGACCCTCGCGTTACACGCATTCTGGCCACTACGGATTACTGGGTGTACACACTGCTCGACCCACGCTATAAGGAGAACCTTCCCACTCTCATTCCCGAAGAGGAAAGGGGTTCGAGAGTGTTGCTATACCACAGGACCCTGGCGGACAAGCTGATGGTAAAATTCCCATCCGACAGCGCTAGTGGCAGAAGGCGCAGTTCCGAGGGCCAGGTAGCAGGGGAGGTGCGGAGATCGAGCAGCATGTACAGCCCAGGCAGTGCAACAGTCTTTAAGGGCCTGGACAGCTTTATGGCTCCCCAGCAAGACTGTGTCACCGCTCCCCAGTCAAGGCTGAGTCGGCGGGAGCACTGTAAAAGGATGGTGAGGGAGTACGTAGCCGATCGCACGACCGTCCTCCGTGACGCCTCTGCCACCTACAACTACTGGGTGTCGAAGCTGGACACGTGGCCTGAACTAGCGCTGTATGCCCTGGAGGTGCTTGCTTGTCCTGCGGCTAGCGTCTTGTCGGAAAGGGTGTTTAGTGCGGCTGGGGGAATCATCACAGATAAGCGTACCCGCCTGTCAACCGACAGTGCCGACAGGCTAACACTCATCAAGATGAACAAAGCCTGGATTTCCCCAGACTTCTCTTCTCCACCAGCGGACAGCAGCGATACGTAAGCAATACGTAGGCTGCACCCGCGGATGGAAGCTACGTTCTCTCTCACCATCCAAAACGGGGACATTTCTGCTTCATCAATATGTGTCTAATATTCCTCCTCCTCCTCCTGCTCCTCCTCCTGAAACCTCACGTAATCACGCTGAACGGGCAATTTTTCTTAGGGCCACAAGGCTCACTCATCTAATTTGTCTAAACAATTTTTATATGTTTCAATGCTCTTAAAAGCGTTGAAACTTTAACTTGAACCAATTTTTAGTTAAACTGGGCTGCCTCCAGGCCTAGTTACCACTTAAGCCACATTAACCAAAGCGATTAATGGGTTTCACCTGCCATCTTGGTTGGGCATGGCCAATTTTTACTGAGGTACATTAGTACTGTTGGTACACCAATTTTTTGGGGCCCTCACCTACAGTGTAATCATAGCAATTTGTATGTTCTTCGCCTGCACTCATGGTACAGAAGTGTGTGCGGGGTTGGCCTACACTTTAGCTACATAAATGTAACTTGGGCCTTGGCTATACTGCAGCTACTGAAATGGAACTAAGACTGCGCTCCCACTATACTGCTGCTTCGGAATTGTTCCTGGGGCCTGTGTAGGCTGCTACAATGACTTAAATGGAACTAAGACTATGCTCCTCCTATACTGCTGCTTCGGAATTGTTCCTGGGGCCTGTGTAGGCTGCTACAATGACTTAAATGGAACTAAGACTATGCTCCTCCTATACTGCTGCTTCGGAATTGTTCCTGTGGGCCTGTGTAGGCTGCTACAATGACTTAAATGGAACTAAGACTGTGCTCCCCCTATAATGCTGCTAGTGATATGTTAGTGGGGCCTGTCGCTAATGCTACGGCTGAAATGTTACTAATTCTGGGCTCTGCCTATACCGCTGCTAATGGTATGTCTCTGGGGTGTGGAAACACAGGCTTCCCAAAGACATGATGGCGGCGAGGCCATTTCCCACCAACGCTGTTACTGTTAAGGTGCATATAACCACGGACACGTGGAGAGGACACGTAGTGCCTCCAAAACATCCCCCGCCACGGCCCACTTAATCCTGGCCACATTCCGAAAACCAACAAAATAAAACCGCGCTACTAGGTCCGCAGTCACCACCACATTACCACCAATGCGGTTACTGTTAAGGTACATATTACCAGTCTGACTGGGGCATGCAGTGTTGGCCGGAGCCCACCTGCATTAAGCATGACATTACTACCTCAGCTGTGTTGGGCAATGCAATGGGATATTTCTATGTACCGCCGGTGGGTTCCAGGGAGCCACCCATGCTGTGGGTCCACAGGGAATTATAAATGCATCTGTTTCCACTTGTAAAGAACCCCAGTCTGACTGGGGCATGCAGTGTGGGCCGAAGCCCACCTGCATTAAGCACGACATTACTACCTCAGCTGTGTTGGGCAATGCAATGGGATATTTCTATGTACCGCCGGTGGCTTCCAGGCACCCACCCATGCTGTGGGTCCACAGGGAATTATAAATGCATCTGTTTCCACTTGTAAAGAACCCCAGTCAGACTGGGGCATGCAGTGTGGGCCAAAGCCCACCTGCATTAAGCACGACATTACTACCTCAGCTGTGTTGGGCAATGCAATGGGATATTTCTATGTACCGCCGGTGGCTTCCTGGCACCCACCCATGCTGTGGGTCCACAGGGAATTATAAATGCATCCGTTTCCACTTGTAAAGAACCCCAGTCAGACTGGGGCGTGCAGTGTGGGCCGAAGCCCACCTGCATTAAGCACGACATTACTACCTCAGCTGTGTTGGGCAATGCAATGGGATATTTTTGTGTATCGCCGGTGGGTTCCAGGGAGCCACCCATGCTGTAGGTGCACACGGAGTTTAACCTACATGTGTCCACTTGTAAAGAACCCCAGTCTGACTGGGGCATGCAGTGTGGGCCGAAGCCCACCTGCATTAAGCACGACATTACTACCTCAGCTGTGTTGGGCAATGCAATGGGATATTTTTGTGTATCGCCGGTGGGTTCCAGGGAGCCACCCATGCTGTCGGTCGACAGGGACTTCACAATAGGGAGTTGGACATGCCTGTGTCTATGAATTAAAAAGCCCGGTCTGACTGGGGCATGCAGAGACACCTTGACAGAATGAATAGTGTGTGGCACATAGGTTCCCCATTGCTATGCCCACGTGTGCAGCTCCAGATGGAGGTGGCACAGGATTGGATTTCTCATTGCTTCTGTACAGCATTGTGGGCTATCGCCCCGCCCCTTTTAAAGAGGGTCGCTGCCTAGCCGTGCCAACCCTCTGCAGTGTGTGCCTGCGGTTCCTCCTCATGGCAGACGCACTTCTAAATAGACATGAGGGTGGTGTGGCATGAGGGCAGCTGAAGGCTGCGCAGGGACACTTTGGTGTGCGCTGTGGGGGGAGGGGGGGCGGTTGGGCAGCATGTAACCCAGGAGAAGTGGCAGTGGAGTGTCATGCAGGCAGTGATTGTGCTTTGTTGGAGGTAGTGTGGTGCTTAGCAAAGGTATGCTATGCTAATGAGGCCTTTTCAGAAGTAAAAGTTTTTGGGAGGGGGGGACCCCACTCTTGCCGCTATTGTGGCTTAATAGTGGGACCTGTGAACTTGAGATGCAGCCCAACATGTAGCCCCTCGCCTGCCCTATCCGTTGCTGTGTCGTTCCCATCACTTTCTTGAATTGCCCAGATTTTCACACAAGGAAACCTTAGCGAGCATCGGCCAAATACAAAAATGCTCGGGTCGCCCATTGACTTCAATGGGGTTCGTTACTCGAAACGAACCCTCGAGCATCGCGAAAAGTTCGTCCCGAGTAACGAGCACCCGAGCATTTTGGTGCTCGCTCATCTCTAATCCCTTTTACTTAAATGGTCACTGTACTTTGAGACAACTTGTGTTAATATAATAACCAATTTAATAACTAGCAAAAGTGTAACTCCCTTTACCTAAAATTACATTTTTATGCTGCCAAATTCCTCTGAAATGCAGGTCATGAGGATTGTCCCTTCCTTCTATTTTACTGTCCACTGCCTGCTGTTGAGTGAAATGTCTCTAGTATTGGAGATGAAGATAAATAACAGGAAATGGAAGACAGTGATGACTCCTGCTGTCCCTTAGAAGTCCATGAAATGGAGAAGGTAGGGTGAAGGAGGAGTGAGGGAGAAGTGAATACTCACATAGACGCAGCAGCTGCTATCTGAGAAGTGATATAAAACTGCTGAAATCACATCTGAACTGCTGAGTACTTCTCTGGTGTCCTCCATACTGATGTTATACCTTTGTGTGTGCTGCAGAGAGTTAGGGAGCTAAATCTGCTGTTTATCCATGTGCAGTCTATAGAAAATAACAGCAGGTAGCAACAGTTTCCACTCAACAGCCCTGCTTAGAGAACTAAGAATTAGACATATGGCCTAGAGAAGAGAAAACTGTTGATAAATGCAGGATATAAGTCATATAGTTGCCAGAAATAATGTTATTCCTCACATAAACACATGGCAGCTTATTCTGAAAAGTCATAGAATGGTAGGGTTGAAAGGGACCTCCAGGGTTATCGGGACCAACCCCTGCTCAATGAAGGATCACTAAATCATCCCAGACAGGTGTCTGTCCAGGCTCTGTTTGAAGACTTCCATTGAAGGAGAACTCACCACCTCCCGTGGTAACCTGTTCCACTCATTAACCCCCCCCCCCCTTCCACACACACACATCTAATATCTAATCTGCATCTTCTCCCTTTCAGTTTCATCCCATTGCTTCTGGTCTTTCCTTGCTCAAATGAGAATAGGGCTGATCCCTCTGCACTGTGACAGCCCTTCAGATATTTGTAAACAGCTATTAAGTCTCCTCTCAGCCTTCTTTTTTGCAAGCTAAACCTTCCCAGATCCTTTAACAATTCCTCATAGGGATCATCTGAATGTGTAGGCAATGCTTTATGACTACACAGTATATGAAGAGTGGCCCTCTAGGGCAATTAACAGTGCTAAGTGGATTCATGAGGTTTCTTCAAATATTCTAAATGATAATTAACCAAATTTTTTTCTTTCCTTTTGCAGTCTTGTGAAACTGACATCCCAAATGTTTTGGTGTACAAAATGTTATAAAAAAATATAAAAAAAAAACTCTAGATCCTCATTTTTTTCCAACAGATACTAAGAAAAAAACTATTGCTAAATAGTAGAGCAAAATAAAGCATCAAACATCAGTAAGAATAATTGTACTTTCTAAAGCTCCGACATTCTGTAATTGTAAGAATATATTACACTTGGGTATTCACGCTTTGCAGACCAGAGAACAGCCAAACAATATCATACTAAATCCTTGCTTTTCTACATAAGGTCATTGTAAGACCATAATGTTTTACTATGCTATTAGTCTGCAAGAGATGTACAGCAATATAAAATATTTCTAGTTAATCATTGCAAAATAAACTCTATGAGCTAATATATTGAATTTTACTTTTTTTCGTTCTTTTTTTAAACTCGAACACTGGTTTTGAGATCTGGCAAATCACAGGTGTTCTGATATTTGCTTCTTGTAAAAAACTCACGTTTTTCCCCCTAAAATACCATACAGTGCTAATAATTTTTGCAACTTATGCAATAAATGTAGTGTAAGTTACATGTCATTTACTGAAATTCTCATCCAAGTCAATTACTTAAAAAATTTAAGAGGCTGTATAGATGGTTATTTGAATTTAAAATGAAACTAATTTTGGCAAGAACATCGTCCAACTTTTTATAGACTGATATTAAAACTGGGTGGAGGCCGTATTATGACTGCAGTGTTCAAGTAACATAATTCATATTCCATTTGATGTGATTGGCGCTTTGATCACATTTATTCCAGTCCTATCAAAAATTGTGTATTTCTGTTGAAATGTAACCCTGGAATACTACACATTCCGAGACAGACATTTAATACTATACCAGGGTGAATTTTCACTGGCCTGCTTTTTTGACATAAAAACAATAAAAATATTTGATAACTTTATTTTTCCAAAGCAGCTGTATGACAATTGCCAAGTAAATCACCATCCATATATGCATGAGCTCAATACAGTTTTGTTGTAATAAAAGAAATGAAATGCATATATCACTGTGTTGTAGGGAATGCACCAGTTTGAAAATATGATCAAGTTAATTTTCACCCCGGGTAGGATTTCAGGGTTGAAGTGGATTCAATTTGTAAGAATAAACATTTAGTTTAATATTCCAATATTGTCTTGATCGTCTGCAAAGAGTGAACATTTATGGTTTGGTTTTTTTTGCTTAGTTTCCCTGGTAGCACTCACAGTTTAAGATGGGAATATGAACTGTAGCCTATGTAAATTTGAAGCTACAGGACTAGTTGACACAGGTCATCTTTGTAGAAAATGCAGCAGCCAAGTACCAAAAATTGTATGAAACCTCATTTTCATTCCAAATCCAATAGCGATGTAGTAGTTTCAATTTAACATGGTTTTCTCTCTATAAATATCTTTTCTAGGAAAAAAAAATTGAAGCCACGAGGTGATCAATGAATTGCTCTTGCTCCAGCTTCAAGAACCTCAAATAATCAGATGATATTGCCAGTCGAAGTTTCATCTGCCTAAACTTTTTCCATGCAGTGACCCTTACAGGGAAGTCATGGTACGTATTGTTCGGTTAGGCGAGAAAATTTGTCCTTATTTTTGCAAAATTGAGTCAGATTAGTCCAAACTAATTTTTGGCAACAATTGCGGGAAAATCAAATTTCCCACAATGTTTGCTGCAGAGGTGAGTGTGCAGCCATGGTACTTAGCTGATGTTTTTTTTAAATGTGTCCTCCATCTTGCATATGGGTAAAAGTGTCATTGTATGCTTGTATCACATGACCTAGCTATCTAGAACATAGGCACAGTGTAACCAGCAGCCATTATACATTTGAGCACAGGACAGAGAAGCTGCATCACATTTATATGCCTAAATAACATGTTGTCTGTTGTTAATAGGGGCAGATATTCTATAGAGGATTTATTGTTGCTGTGTATGAAAGCTTGTATACCAGCCGACATCATAAAAAATGGGTTCTATTGGTGTGCTCTAAAAATGCACCTCTTCAGGGAGGCATACCGCATTCCCTAAACAAACCCCTCTGTACTCCACCTGATAACATGCTCCCTGACCTACTGACTGCAATCTCTCCTAGCCATCTTAAACCGCTCCTGCAGTCATAACGATTCTGTCGTCACACGGCTAAATGTCTGACCATTGTCTGTGTGTATAGCATCCCTCATTCTTCACCTCACCATACTGTGCACATATCCAGCCATTTTACCTTCTGTATCACCCCATTACTTGTAGTATGTAAGCTCATTGGAGCAGGACCCTCACCCCTATTGTTTCCATCAACTGATTACTATTGTAACCGTGGTTCTGTAATTTTTGTACTTTTGTCTCTCTGTATTCCCCCTCTCTATGTAAGCGCTGCGGAATATGTTGGCGCTATACAAATAAAGATTATTATTATTATTATTCTATTGGATGGAGCAGAGAAAGTTGCTGTATCACATTATTATGTCTATTTGAAACATTATCTCTGCATTGGGGCATCTTTATACTGCTGTCAATGTATACAGCCACAAAGCAGACAGACAATATAGGCTTTGACATGGCAAATATTGCAGTTCTCTATTTTTAGTCTCAAATCTTGTTCAGCCAGTCTAGCCACTCCAAACTATTTGCAGACCTTATGCAGCTAGCAGTGGGGTTTGGAGAATTCACTTGTTGTTGGTAGCCATTTAGTTGTTCACGACTCTCGGTGACCATAAAGGCGAGCTGCCTCCATGTTTTCTGGTTTTGCACTCTTTCTTTCAGTTGTGTGATATACATGCCAGTATCAGCTTTGACACTATCAAGCCATTGTGTTCTTTGGCAGCCAGGTCACAAAGATACATACTGTGGACTTCTGTTTCCACATATCGTGCCTCCCAGGGATTGTGGCTTATTTAGCTCGTGGTGCTTTTTTTGTTAATATAAAACAAAAAGAAAACCAAAGAGGGAAACAGCAAATACACACAGTGAGTGTCAGCAGCCTTAGACATTGTTCAAAGTGGACAGTCCAGACACTACAAATTGTTTGCAGGCCTTATGCAGCTAGTAGTGATTTTCTACAAACTACCAGGTTAGTTGATAAGGTACATAAAACTACACTACAAAGTGAACACAAAAAAATAAAAAAAATAAAAAGAAAACATAAAGCAAGCAAGACTGAGGAATCACACTAAAAATATCAGTGAGCTACATGAGAAGGTGCAAACCCTCACATTTGATCAGCACATAAGGAATACCTTATTATCCAGGGTTAATATTGTACATTTGCGACCTATATATTTTATTAATCATGCATAAAGAGTCACAGAAAAACATAAGTATATTAGTAATCATATTTATGTACATTCAACGTTCATGACTTGAGTAACAAGGAGGTTCCACAGCCAATAATGTCAAGAGTTAATCCAATTAAGGTGATTTTTTAAAAACTAGATATGAGTAAGAATATAAATATCCATATCATTTATAGTAGATTTATTATATAGGGAAATTAAAAAACAAGTGTAGTGACTCAGTTGTCAAGAGAGGGAACCACGGCACTCAAAAAAAAACACGGGATAAATATCCAAGTGGGGAGGAAAAAAAACCTTAGAGACTAACAGTCAGAAAGGATGCGTCAAAAAAAAAAAGGAGAAAAAATGCAGAGCCACCATAGAGGCTATGGACCTAAGCCCTATAAGATATGCAACAAAGAAAATGAAGGGGTGGCAGCATGAAATGATGCAAAAGGTTTTTCTTAAAAGAACATGTTTTATTGCTCCAAAGTTAAGACAGGCAACATTTCGACCTGTAAATAGGTCTTTTTCAAGCCAAATAACGTAGGAAACAAGGTACTGCGTTACCCTGTACCTTGTTTCCTACGTTATTTGGCTTGAAAAAGACCTATTTACAGGTCGAAATGTTGCCTGTCTTAACTTTGGAGCAATAAAACATGTTCTTTTAAGAAAAACCTTTTGCATCATTCCATGCTGCCACCCCTTCATTTTTTTTGTGACTCAGTTGTCAGCACTGCTGCCTTTCAGTGCTGGAGTTCTATGTTCGAATATGCCAAGGGCAACATCTGTATGGAATTTTTCCATGCAGATGTAATCTTCAATGAGATTTGAACCTAGAACTCCAGCCCTGCAAGGCAACTGTGCTAATCACAGAGACATATTTAATGAAGAGGCACCACCACTACCAGGATGATTTTCTAGTGACCTTTACTAAAAATTGACCTAATTTTATCATCCAGCTGATCAAAATGAGCACCATTAATTTATTTATTTTTTTTTAAACAATTTCTTTTTATTGAAATAATGGTATAACAATGCCGGATATAAGGACATGCATATTAGCCACGCAGGGCCAGTTTGAGAATAACCATTCAGTTACAGACAGCAGAATAAATATAACGCTTCTGTCATTTATAGCATACTTCCGGCCAGGTAACGGGGAGGACAATCAGGGGTATAGGCGGGGTGGGGTGGGGGGGTGAGGGTGTGAGGTGTAACAAGAAACACCCCTAGGGGAACCGGGTATGATCAGGTGGGGTAGATTTAGGAAAAACAATTAGGGAAAACAATTTGGGAGAACAAACAGCAAGATGTTGTCTTTATATTGTGATGTGAACATAGGCAGATCCTTTATTTTAGGTTGCGGCGAAATCTGGATTGTCCTGAAAGCAAATCCATGGGGTCCAAAGGGCCGTGAAGTCGTCCCTGGTGTTGGCCTCCCACGCCAGGATCTCCTCAAACCGAAAGATTTGCGCTATCCTGTCTAACCACTGGCGGATTTGTGGAATCTCCTTCTCTTTCCAGAAGAGGGGTATCAGGAGTTTAGCTGCCGTTAAAAGGATTGTAGGCAAACTTTTTTTTGAGGGTTTGAAATGGTTTGTGGGGAGCCAGATAAGTATCTCCTCCGGTCTAAAGGAGTAAGAGGTATGGCATATTTTGTTGATAATGTTGGTGACTGACCGCCAGTAGGGCTTAATTTTTGAACATTCCCACCAGATATGGAGGGCTGTCCCTTTTTCTTCCTCACATCTCCAGCAGACGTCTGTAGATGTCGGGTTCGTTTTGGAAGTTGTGACCGGGGTTCTATACCACCTGGTCAACAGCTTGTAAGAGTTTTCCTGTGTGCGAACGCATTTTGAGAACCCGTGGGAATTCCTCAGGACTTTTAGGGTATCTTCTCGACTGAGAGTAAGTCCCAGTTCTCTTTCCCATTCCCTCAAAAACCAGGGCCTTTCTGAGGCTTTTTGCAACAGAAGTCCTTTATAAAGATGTGTAACCAACTTTTTTGGTCGAGAGGGTAGGGAAGTATATGTCTCAAACCATGTCGGGTCCCTCGAGTTCTCAAGGTGGGTGGCTTGGAACTGTCTCAGTGAGCGATATAGAGTAGCCCTTTCCAAGAAGTTGCGCGGCGGTTGTGGGAGCGAGCTGTCTAGCTGCATCGGGTCTGTCAAAGTGGGGCCCTTAAGGATATCGTAAATTGTGGTGGATTGGAGTTTATCCCATATTCCTTCACTTCCCCGTGGTTTATTGGCTAGGATAGAGGGTATTATGGAAGCTGGTGTCATGGGGGGGAGGGACTTTGCACTTGTCACTCCCATCCGTGCATGTTTCAGTATCTTGATGGTGCATTTTGTGATAGGGTTAAAGGGGTTGTCCCGCGGCAGCAAGTGGGTCTATACACTTCTGTATGGCCATAATAATGCACTTTGTAATGTACATTGTGCATTAATTATGAGCCATACAGAAGTTATAAAAAGTTTTTCACTTACCTGCTCCGCTGCTGGCGTCCTCGTTTCCATGGAGCCCGCCTAATTTTTGCCGTCTAAAATGGTCGAATGGCCAAATTAGACGCGCTTGCGCAGTCCGGGTCTTCTGCTTTCTTCAATGGGGCTCCGTGTAGCTCCGTGTAGCTCCGCCCCGTCACGTGCCGATTCCAGCCAATCAGGAGGCTGGAATCGGCAATGGACCGCACAGAAGCCCTGCGGTCCACGGAGGAAGAGGATCCCGGCGGCCATCTTCAGCCGGTAAGTATAGAAGTCACCGGAGCGCGGGGATTAAGGTAAGCGCTGAGCGGTTTTTTTTTTAAGTCCCTGCATCGGGGTTGTCTCGCGCCGAACGGGGGGGGGGGGGTTGAAAAAAAAAAAACCCGTTTCAGCGCGGGACAACCCCTTTAAGGTGCACATGTTTATCTTGTGTGAGACCATTAACCCAGAGCAGACCTTGGTTATCCTTCCCAAGTATTGTCCTTTCCATACAAAGTGTTGGGGAGGCAATTGTGTTATCTATTAAGAGGATCCATCTGGCGATGTGAATCGCCTTGTGGTATAGCTGGAGGTCTGGGAGTCCCGTACCTCCTTGGGGGCGCTTTTGGATCAGGAATGAAAAGGCCAGTCTCGGATTATGCCCTCCCCAGATATAGTCACGGAACAATTTGTGCATTTGTGAGAAGAAGGTAGCGCGTAGGTCGATTGGCAGCGAGTGCAATATATAAATAATGGGCGGGAGGATATATGTAGAAATAAGGTTTTTCCTACCTAGCCAGGAAATAAGTGGTATTTTTAGTTGGTCGAGCTGGTTCTTCACTTTTTTAATCAACGGGGTGTAGTTTGTGTCATATAGGAGGGAGGGGTTCGCCGTCAGGGTGATGCCTAGGTATTTAATTTTTGATGTGGGCCATTTGAACGCAAACTGTTCCCTCAGGTTGCTAACTGTGCGGGGAGGGGCCGTTATATTTAGTATCTCCGACTTGTCATAATTGATTTTAAAATTGGACAACCTACCAAAATGTGCAAACGTCTCTACAAGCGCCGGCAGGGCCCTCCTGGGATTGGTGGCCATCACCAGGAGATCATCAGCGTAGGCTGCGGTGGTGTGGGTGGCCTCTCCTATTTTTATTTTATATCTCCTCTCCATTAATTTTAAACTTAATTTTATGAAAAAATGTATGCAAGTCCAATTCTAGTTGGAACCAGTTCATTGTAGACGATGAGTGAAAAGACAAGTTCCTATGTAATACAGCATTCTCTATCTGATAAATTCTGGGAAAAAATATTTATACTACATTTTCTGTGGCACCTTCCGATTGTTGTTCTGTAGCAGGGCTTGGTTTTCCTTGATTTTGTGGGTTCTGGTTCTTATACCTCCTCAGGTGTTTTCTCCCCCCTCCTTTCTACAGAAAGCAGGAACATCCAAATCATCATAATCAGGGATCTGCAACCTACGTTTTCATTTCTATGAGCCTTTTTCAAATGACATTCCTTTGTATATAGCAGGATCTTTTGGCCAGTTATATACCTTACTTGTCTTAAAGTCTTCAACATTACAGTACTATTTTTGTCATTTTGTATTTTCTAAGCCTGTCTTAAATTTAATAAGAGATGGAAACATAGCTTCTTTAAAGTGCTGTAAATCTTCTTATGATAATAGTGAAGATAGAACGTCATCTAATTCCCTGACTTGGTTGCTGTTAGCTCATTCTGAAGAAATTCAGTATTAAGAAGTTTCAAGTCTTGAGCATATTTATTCAACATTAGTATAAAACATTGACTAAAATTTGTGTTATTGGGGAACAGATTAGAAGTTGAATGGGATTTCATCCCCCAAGGTATATGATTAGGCTTAAAGTATTCTCCCAATATGACAACATGTAGTTCAATTGTAATGGCTCTCCTTGATTGCATCTCCGATTTGTTTTTCAAGGTATCTACTGATGTGCTAAAGGGTGATAAAACTCCTAATAGTGTCCAGGATGTGGTACAGTATCCACAAGTCCAACCATCACTGACTCTACACTATTCCAGAAACACGAAGATGGACAACACATATTGCTCATAAGGCTTATTAAATGTCTTCAGGTATCACAAAAAATGCAACATTTCACAAGGAGGTCTTCGGTGACTTTTCGTCCCCCTTCTTCCTTCCCAATAGGGATTTGGTATCTGTGTTCAATAGCTTAAGCATTAGAGATGAGCGAGCACCAAAATGCTCGGGTGCTCGTTACTCGAGACGAATTTTTCGCGATGCTCAAGGGTTCGTTTCGAGTAACGAACCCCATTGAAGTCAATGGGCGACTCGAGCATTTTTGTATATCGCCGATGCTCGCTAAGGTTTTCATTTGTGAAAATCGGGGCAATTCAAGAAAGTGATGGGAACGACACAGCAACGGATAGGGCAGGCGAGGGGCTACATGTTGGGCTGCATCTCAAGTTCCCAGGTACCACTATTAGGCCACAATAGCAGCAAGAGTGGGCCCCCCCCCAACAACTTTAACATCTGAAAAGCCATCATTAGCAATAGATACCTTAGCTAAGCACCACACTACCTCCAACAAAGCACAATCACTGCCTGCATGACACTCCGCTGCCACTTCTCCTGGGTTACATGCTGCCAAATCCCCCCCCCCCCCCCCCCCACGACCCAGTGTCCACAGCGCACACCAAACTGTCCCTGCCCAGCCTTCAGCTGCCCTCATGCCACGCCACCCTCATGTCTATTTATAAGTGCGTCTGCCACAGGAAAAGCAGGCACACACTGCAGAGGGTTGGCACGGCTAGGCAGCGACCCTCTTTAAAAGGGGCGGGGCGATAGCCCACAATACTGTACAGAAGCAATGAGAAATCCAATCCTGTGCCACCTCCATCTGGAGCTGCACACGTGGGCATAGCAATGGGGAACCTATGTGCCACACACTATTCATTCTGTCAAGGTGTCTGCACGCCCCAGTCAGACCGCGTTTTTTTATATATAGTCACAGGCAGGTACAACTCCGCAATTGGAATTCCGTGTGCACCCACAGCATGGGTGGCTCCCTGGAACCCACCAGCGGTACATAAAAATATCCTATTGCAGTGCCCATCACAGCTGATGTAATGTCGTGCTTAATGCAGGTGGGCTTCGGCCCACACTGCATGCCCCAGTCAGACTGGGGTTCTTTAGAAGTGGAAACAGATGCATTTACAACTCCCTGTGGACCCACAGCATGGGTGGGTGCCAGGAAGCCACCGGCGGTACATAAATATATCCCATTGCATTGCCCAACACAGCTGAGGTAGTAATGTCATGTTTAATGCAGGTGGGCTTCGGCCCACACTGCATGCCCCAGTCAGACTGGGGTTCTTTAGAAGTGGAAACAGATGCATTTACAACTCCCTGTGGACCCACAGCATGGGTGGGTGCCAGGAAGCCACCGGCGGTACATAAATATATCCCATTGCATTGCCCAACACAGCTGAGGTAGTAATGTCATGTTTAATGCAGGTGGGCTTCGGCCCACACTGCATGCCCCAGTCAGACTGGGGTTCTTTAGAAGTGGAAACAGATGCATTTACAACTCCCTGTGGACCCACAGCATGGGTGGGTGCCAGGAAGCCACCGGCGGTACATAAATATATCCCATTGCATTGCCCAACACAGCTGAGGTAGTAATGTCATGTTTAATGCAGGTGGGCTTCGGCCCACACTGCATGCCCCAGTCAGACTGGGGTTCTTTAGAAGTGGAAACAGATGCATTTACAACTCCCTGTGGACCCACAGCATGGGTGGCTCCCTGGAACCCACCGGCGGTACATAAAATATCCCATTGCATTGCCCATCACAGCTGAGGAAGTAATGTCATGTTTAATGCAGGTGGGCTTCGGCCCACACTGCATGCCCCAGTCAGACTGGGGTTCTTTAGAAGTGGAAACAGATGCATTTACAACTCCCTGTGGACCCACAGCATGGGTGGCTACCTGGAACCCACCGGCGGTACATAAAAATATCCCATTGCATTGCCCAACACAGCGGATGTAACGTCAGCTGTAATGCAGGTGGGCTAAAAATTCATTTGATTACACTGTAGGCGAGGGCCCACAAAAATTGCTGTATCAACAGTACTAATGTACATCAGAAAAATTGGCCATGGCCAACCAAGAGGGCAGGTGAAACCCATTAATCGCTTTGGTTAATGTGGCTTAATTGGTAAGTAGGCCAGGAGGCAGCCCAGTTAAAATAAAAATTGGTGGAGGTGAAAGTTTCAACGCTTTAATGAGCATTGAAACGTATAAAAATTGTTTATAAAAATTATATGACTGAGCCTTGTGGGCCTAAGAAAAATTGCCCGTTCGGCGTGATTATGTGAGGTTTCAGGAGGAGGAGCAGGAGGAGGAGGAGGAATATTATACACAGATTGATGCAGCGAAAAGGTCCACGTTTTTGATGGGGATACAGAACGATGCTTCCATCTGCGGGTGCAGCCTACCTATTGCTTAGGTATCGCTGCTGTCCGCTGGTGGAGAAGAGAAGTCTGGGGAAATCCAGGCTTTGTTCATCTTGATGAGTGTTAGCCTGTCGGCACTGTCAGTTGACAGGCGGGTACGCTTATCTGTGATGATTCCCCCAGCCGCACTAAACACCCTCTCTGACAAGACGCTAGCCGCAGGACAAGCAAGCACCTCCAGGGCATACAGCGCGAGTTCAGGCCACGTGTCCAGCTTTGACACCCAGTAGTTGTAGGGGGCAGAGGCGTCACGGAGGACGGTCGTGCGATCGGCTACGTACTCCCTCACCATCCTTTTACAGTGCTACCGCCGACTCAGCCGTGACTGGGGAGCGGTGATACAGTCTTGCTGGGGAGCCATAAAGCTGTCAAGGGCCTTAAAGAGTGTTGGCCTACCTGTGCTGTACATGCTGCCTGATCTCTGCGCCTCCCCTGCTACCTGGCCCTCGGAACTGCGCCTTCGGCCACTAGCGCTGTCGTATGGGAATTTTACCATCAGTTTGTCCGCCAGGGTCCTGTGGTATAGCAACACTCTCGAACCCCTTTCCTCTTCGGGTATGAGAGTGGAAAGGTTCTCCTTATACCGTGGGTCGAGCAGTGTGTACACCCAGTAATCCGTAGTGGCCAGAATGCGTGTAACGCGAGGGTCACGAGAAAGGCATCCTAACATGAAGTCAGCCATGTGTGCCAGGGTACCTGTACGCAACACATGGCTGTCCTCACTAGGAAGATCACTTTCAGGATCCTCCTCCTCCTCCTCCTCCTCAGGCCATACACGCTGAAAGGATGACAGGTCAGCAGCATGTGTACCCTCACCAGTGGGCCAAGCTGTGTCTTCCCCCTCCTCCTCATCTTCCTCCTCCTCCTCCTCCTCCTCCTCCTCAGCGCGCTGAGATATAGACAGGAGGGTGCTCTGACTATGCAGCGACATACTGTCTTCCCCCGGCTCTGTTTCCGAGCGCAAAGCGTCTGCCTTTATGCTTTGCAGGGAACTTCTCAAGAGGCATAAAAGAGGAATGGTGACGCTAATGATTGCAGCATCGCCGCTCACCACCTGGGTAGACTCCTCAAAGTTTCGAAGGACCTGGCAGATGTCTGCCAACCAGGCCCACTCTTCTGAAAATAATTGAGGAGGCTGACTCCCACTGCGCCGCCCATGTTGGAGTTGGTATTCCACTATAGCTCTACGCTGCTCATAGAGCCTGGCCAACATGTGGAGCGTAGAGTTCCACCGTGTGGGCACGTCGCACAGCAGTCGGTGCACTGGCAGATTAAACCGATGTTGCAGGGTGCGCAGGGTGGCAGCGTCCATGTGGGACTTGCGGAAATGTGCGCAGAGCCGGCGCACCTTTCCGAGCAGGTCTGACAAGCGTGGGTAGCTTTTCAGAAAGCGCTGAACCACCAAATTAAAGACGTGGGCCAGGCATGGCACGTGCGTGAGGCTGCCGAGCTGCAGAGCCGCCACCAGGTTACGGCCGTTGTCACACACGACCATGCCCGGTTGGAGGCTCAGCGGCGCAAGCCAGCGGTCGGTCTGTTCTGTCAGACCCTGCAGCAGTTCGTGGGCCGTGTGCCTCCTATCTCCTAAGCTGAGTAGTTTCAGCACGGCCTGCTGACGCTTGCCCACCGCTGTGCTGCCACGACGCGCGACACCGACTGCTGCCGACGTGCTGCTGCTGCTGACACATCTTGATTGCGAGACAGAGGTTGCGTTGGAGGAGGAGGAGGAGAAGGAGGGTGGTTTAGTGGAAGAAGCATACACCGCCGCAGATACCACCACCGAGCTGTGGCCCGCAATTCTGGGGGTGGGTAGGACGTGAGCGGTCCCAGGCTCTGACTCTGTCCCAGCCTCCACTAAATTCACCCAATGTGCCGTCAGGGAGATATAGTGGCCCTGCCCGCCTGTGCTTGTCCACGTATCCGTTGTTAAGTGGACCTTGCCAGTAACCGCGTTGGTGAGGGCGCGTACAATGCTGCGGGAGACGTGGTCGTGCAGGGCTGGGACGGCACATCGGGAAAAGTAGTGGTGACTGGGAACTGAGTAGCGCGGGGCCGCCGCCGCCATCATACATTTAAGGACTCCGTTTCCACAACCCTATACGGCAGCATCTCCAGGCTGATAAATTTGGCTACGTGCACGTTTAACGCTTGAGCGTGCGGGTGCGTGGCGGCGTACTTGCGCTTGCGCTCAAACACTTGCGCTAGCGACGGCTGGACGCTGCGCTGACAGACATTGCTGGATGGGGCCGAGGACAGCGGAGGTGAGGGTGTGGGTGCAGGCCAGGAGACGGTAGTGCCTGTGTCCTCAGAGCAGGGTTGGATATCAGTGGCAGGTTGGGGCACAGGGGGAGAGGCAGCGGTGCAAACCGGAGGCGGTGAACGGCCTTCGTCCCACCTTGTGGGGTGCTTGGCCATCATATGTCTGCGCATGCTGGTGGTGGTGAGGCTGCTGGTGGTGGCTCCCCGGCTGATCTTGGCGCGACAAAGGTTGCACACCACTGTTCGTCGGTCGTCTGCACTCTCAGTGAAAAACTGCCAGACCTTTGAGCACCTCGGCCTCTGCAGGGTGGCATGGCGCGAGGGGGCGCTTTGGGAAACAGTTGGTGGATTATTCGGTCTGGCCCTGCCTCTACCCCTGGACACTGCACCGCCTCTTGCAACCTGCCCTGCTGCTGCCCTTGCCTCCCCCTCTGAAGACCTGTCCTCAGTAGGCGTAGCAAACCAGGTGGGGTCAGTCACCTCATTGTCCTGCTGCTCTTCCTCAGAATCCTCGGTGCGCTCCTCCCTCGGACTTAATGCCCTTACTACTACCTCACTGATAGACAACTGTGTCTCATCGTCATCGGCCTCCTCACCCACTGAAAGGTCTTGGGACAGTTGCCGGAAGTCCCCAGCCTCTTCCCCCGGACCCCGGGAACTTTCCAATGGTTGGGCATCAGTCACGATAAACTCCTCTGGTGGGAGAGGAACCACTGCTGCCCAATCTGAGCAGGGGCCCGAGAACAGTTCCTGGGAGTCTGCCCGCTCCTCAGAATGTCTCATTTTCATGGAGTGAGGAGGCTGGGAGGAAGGAGGACCAGCAGCCAGAGGATTCTGAGTTGCAGCAGTGGACGGCGCAGAACTCTGGGTGGACGATAGGTTGCTGGAAGCACTTTCTGCCATCCACGACAGGACCTGCTCACACTGCTCATTTTCTAATAAAGGTCTACCGCGTGGACCCATTAAATGTGCTATGAATGTGGGGACGCCAGAAACGTGCCTCTCTCCTAATCCCGCAGCAGTCGGCTGCGATACACCTGGATCAGGAGCTCGGCCTGTGCCCACACCCGGACTAGGACCTCCGCGTCCTCGGCCGCGCCCACGTCCTCTAGGCCTACCCCTACCCCTCAGCATGCTGTATTACCAGGAATGCAGAAACACAACACTGTAATTAAATGTGCCGCTTATTGGCCTGTGGTTGGAGGCTGAATTCGCTTACGGAACGCCAGGAAATAATTTGGCGCAAGCCTGCTGTAACACTTAGCTGGCTGCGTATTTATTTGGAGAAATACTACCCCCAGCAGACACGGACCCAGAACACTGAGCAGAGTGACAGGCAGGCCAAATAGTTTTTTTCCAAATATTTTTTTCAAAAGGACCACTGCGTATATTCAATCTATAATATATGTCTTCTGGCCCTGCCTACACAATTCTGTCCCTGGACTGTGTGACGGAACTGCAGTGTTGCACTGTTATTAACTGCAACAGACCGGTGATTTCAGAGCCAGGAAATAATTTGGCGCAAGCCTGCTGTAACACTTAGCTGGCTGCGTATTTATTTGGAGAAATACTACCCCCAGCAGACACGGACCCAGAACACTGAGCAGAGTGACAGGCAGGCCAAATAGATTTTTTTCAAATATTTTTTTCAAAAGGACCACTGCGTATATTCAATCTATATATGTCTTCTGTCCCTGCCTACACAATTCTGTCCCTGATGTGTGTGTCACGGAACTGCAGTGTTGCACTGTTATTAACTGCAACAGACCGGTGATTTCAGAGCCAGGAAATAGTTTGGCGCAAGCCTGCTGTAATACTTAGCTGGCTGCGTATTTATTTGGAGAACTATTACCCCCAGCAGACACAGACCCAGAACACTGACCAGAGTGACAGGCAGGCCAAATAGATTTTTTTCAAATATTTTTTTGAAAAGGACCACTGCGTATATTCAATCTATAATATATGTCTTCTGGCCCTGCCTACACAATTCTATCCCTGGAGTATTACTGCAGGGCGCAATGCTCTGCACGGCCGATATACCAAAAAAAAAAAAAAGTGCAACACTGCTAAAAGCAGCCTCCACACTACTGCACACGGTTAGATGTGGCCCTAAGAAGGACCGTTGGGGTCTTGAAGCCTACAATAACTCCTACCGCTCTCCCTGCCTCCACACTTCTGTCCCTGGACTATTACTGCAGGGCGCAATGCTCTGCATGGCCGATATACCAAAAAAAAAAAAGTGCAACACTGCTAAAAGCAGCCTCCACAGTACTGCACACGGTTAGATGTGGCCCTAAGAAGGACCGTTGTGGTTCTTGAAGCCTACACTAACTCCTAACACTCTCCCTACAGCAGCTCCAACACGATACCACTGTCCCTCAGCTATCTCACAACGCATCTGAGGCAAGCCGCGGGAGGGGCCGATTTTTATACTCGGGTGACACCTGATCTCCCCAGCCACTCACTGCAGGGGGGTGGTATAGGGCTTGAACGTCGCAGGGGGAAGTTGTAATGCCTTCCCTGTCTTTCAATTGGCCAGAAAAGCGCGCTAACGTCTCAGAGAGGAAAGTGAAAGTAACCCGAACATCGCATGGTACTCGTTACGAGTAACGAGCATCTCGAACACGCTAATACTCGAACGAGTATCAAGCTCGGACGAGTACGTTCGCTCATCTCTATTAAGCATCTTCTGTGTCTTGACTGACTTACAGATTTATTTGACATTGTGCGTTAATGCTCGATAAAGGGCAATGGCCTAAAAAATTGCATCTTCTGTGATGCCTGGAGACATTTAATAAACCTTATGAGTAGCATATAAAAGAATGTCAGTGTGTGCCGTCCATCTTCGTGTTTCTAATCTACAGATGGGGCACTGAAAAATTATTTATCTGCTGTTAAACTCTACAGAATCCATATCCTTTTATCAGTATAAGTAAACACTACAAAGGTGTTTTTTTCATGAGGCAATCCCTTTAACATTTGTGTAACAGGTTTCAATAGGTTTAACTACTTCTTACCACTTAGCTGAAGAAAGATATAATTAAAAAATAAAAGAACTAAGAGAATAGGCCACAATGCCATTACCAAAGATGGTCATATTAGTGTAAATTTTTATAATGAAAAAAAAAGGTTTGGTACGGTGTTAGTAGAACAAAATGTGATTGTTCCCAGCAAGAGAAACTAAGTAATCTTGTAGATATGATAACTTTTATTGGCTAACAAAAATACATAATGTAATGCGAGCTTCTGAACCAATGCAGGGTTCCTCTTCAGGCTTAAATAAAATAGATCTACTTATGTCATACTTATGACAAGGCACAGACATGGATGTGATTGGTTTGCACTTAAAGGAATACTGAAACAGAGACATAAGCATTTTAAACTAGACACTGATGAGGGAGTGCAAGTTTATGGTCCCTGAATTACTGTTGGGGGAGTCACAAGGCCAGCAGTGTTATCTCTGCTATAGATTTCTGATACCTCCTATTCATGCATGAATCCTTGTGAAGAATTTAACCATCTTTTGAAAGTGTCAAAAGTTGCTATAAATTTATATTTCCACATTCTTCTATGGCTTTGTGACTTGAAACCGCCATTCAGTATCATAACTTTCATATCTTCTATGTCGTGTCTGTGACGAGAAAAGTGCTAGGACACAGGTAATTCTGTCTTTTTCTGTTTAATCGAGTGACAATGAGATCTCATCCTGGCTTTCAGTTTTTGTCCTATTTCCCTGATATAAAGCCCCCCAACAGGACATTTACTACACAGGATCAGGTACACAACATTGAACATGGAACATGTGAATGTCCCCAAGAGCTTATAGTCCTGTTGTGTGTTGGGGAGTTGTATCCTGTCCGCAGTCAGTACATATGAGCAGGTCTTGCAGCTCCTTACATTACAGGGATAAGTTCCTTTTTGTGTGTCGGAGGGCAATGCACTCCTGATTATAAAGTTCCTCAAATTTTGAGGTTGCCTGTAACACAAAAGGGGAGGATCCGGGATTTCCATTGCCTATAGCCAGGTCATCAGATACAACTGGATCTGCTCCAACTCAACAGACAGAGGAACATGTATACCATCTTAAAATGACAGTTTTAAATCAGGGCTACCATCCCACCTTAATTGATACCCAGGAATCAACTACTTCAATACACAGAGATGGAAAGAAACCATCATGTACCACTAGTAGTGACCTACAATCTGCAGCTAGAGGTACTAAGGAAAACCGTAAAGAAACTCCATCATGCCCTACACAAGGATGACCGTCTGAAAACCATATTCCCGGACCCTCTCCTTCTGTGTTAAAAATGTGTTTGCTTCTGTTGCAGTATTCCTTTAAGTGCAAACCAATCACATCCATGTATGTGCCTTGTCATAAGTATGTGTGTATAAATATGCATGCCACTTAGGATCTATTTCGTTTAAGCCTGAAGAAGAACCCTGCGTTGGTTCGGAAGCTCGAATTAACATCATGTATTTTTGTTAGCCATTAAAAGGTATCATATCTACAAGATTACTTGGTTTCTCTTGCTGGGAACAATCCCATTTTGTAAACTTTTAGTGATTAAAACAACCTTAATTTTATTAAGGAAAGAAATTGCTAGCATTGCAGAGTTTACTCTTCCTAATCCCTCTCATATTTATTTTTTAATTCTTCTAATTTACAGATTTATGTAAAAATTGTGTCCAGATGCGAGAGCAGTTGCCCATCTTTGCTCTAATTTTACAGCACTACAAGCTGTTGCTCCAAAAATCTCCTGTATCTATTTAGTGCAGTGGCAACTATATTAAAGAAAAAAAGTTGAATGGCTTCCTACGAAACTGGCCCAAGTATGTGCCGAGACAGAGAGAGTAGATTGTCAGCTCCGGTTTGGGTACTGTAGCACATTTTGAAACTACAAATGTGTCTTTCTTTAGCTTTCCTCTTGTCTGGATATTTTCAGATATGTTTATCAGAAGATGCCCAGTTTTTAAAAGCGACATGATTTGGGGACATATCTATTTTATATGTGTCTGTTGTGGCAACCCAGTGATTGCATTTTTAATTGCAGAGCTCAAAGATTTGCCACATTGTTACTGTATTGTATTGAATAGGTTTAATGAAAAATTTCAGTATTGAGCAAAAAAAGTATCTGTAAAGCCCCATTTAGGCCTCGGTCACACGGGCGATTTTTCACGCGATTTGCGCATGCGCATGCGATCGGCGATTTTATAGAACCATTGCTTCGCAATGGTATCGGACACATGGGGGCTTGTAATGCGCTTGTCCGATAAATTATAGGACAAGAAATCGCACATCGCGGCTATCTGCGATTCCTTGTGTTCTCTATATGTGCTCAATGGGGCCGGCGGCAGCAGCGCCGACCCCATTGAGAACATATACTACACAAATCATTCTCCTCTGCCACAGCTGTAACAGCTTGGCAATATTTTAGTTCTGGAAAGCATCAAAGTTTTAGCTTCATTACATACACAGGACATTTCACGAATAAGGTCAACTGGATTGGGTAAATCAACTCATAGGAAATAGACCCTAATAGCAGGTGATTGTTTTAAAGTCATCTCCAAATATGATTTTCTTTTTGTGGACCTTTAGGGGCTATTATTGTGTTAGTGTCTACATCCACCAGTGGATTCTCTCTTAATCCCAAAAGGCCATTTCATTATTGATCAGCAAATATGAACAATTTCAGCTCCTTTTTTTAATTTGTCATCTTCAAATGTCACTTTTCACATACAGTGAATTTACAGCAATTCCCTAATATATGCCTATTGCCCCAAATATTTTATGTATAAGCAAAAATAAACCAGCTTAAAGGGCAAATCAGATGCTAGGAAATGAAATATAGATCTTATCTATACGTTTACAAGTTATAACAAATATCCTGGTGCTAACTCCAATTTCTTCTGCATTTCCTAAGTTTTCCATAGTGTTTAGAAACCTATATTTGTAGATTTTAGTGTGCTAATTGATGCACGTTCCATAAAGTGTTCCAGTTTGGCAATGTAAATACACCAATGCTCTCACCTATTAATTCTGAACAAGTCGTATTAATAAAGTTGCCTACAATGAATTATGGGAATGGCGTGTAAAATTAAAAGAAGGAAGTGAAAGCAATCACGTAAGCATATTGACTATAATAAATGTTAATACTGTATTTCACACTACAGACCAAAGTGCTCCTTGGGCAATATTCACAGCGTCAACCATTCAAATCCATAGGGCAGACAATGATTTGTTTGTTTTGCTTCCGAGTGGACCCTAAGGCCAGCAGTCATTTGGTATTTGTAGTGTGATTTAACAGGCAGCTAAGAAACAAATAATTAGAAGCATCTGAACTTAATGAGAGAAGTATGAAGAACGTGAACCAGGCTCAGCTGGATTGGTTTGAATTAGGAAATATACTGAATTGTTATAAGAATGTAAAAACACAATATAAAGAAAAATATAGCAGAAAATAAGGTAAGGGAATATGGTAAGGAAAAATTCTACTGGTTCAATGGCCTCCAGATGGTACCATAAGCATGGAGAAATATGGCTCACTTGTGGCATAGTACAAAGTACTTGTAAATATGCTGAATTTAATAGCATTCAAGCAAAGCCAAGTTGTGCATGTCTGTACTGCACTTATACTTTAATATTTAACTAATACATTAAAAGGCAGAATAATTGGAACCACTATTCACCAGCTGCATGGAGTGTCCATGCTGTACACTTCCTAATTTAGTAAAATCAATGCACTCACAAGAATGAGCCTCTTTTTCTATAGCAAAGGGAATTAACTATGTAAACTATGTAATGTCAGTTGTAAAGTTTTGCTTAGCTGCAGTCACTAACGTCTAGTCTTTCATAATTCCTTGTGTCAAAAGTTAATTACTATTAAATGATTTTAAAGGGCTGTGCAACAATTATATGTTACATTTTTTATGTTAGATCAGATAAAACATACATTTTCAATTTGTATTATTAC
Organism: Eleutherodactylus coqui; assembly: GCF_035609145.1. Taxonomy (NCBI): domain Eukaryota; kingdom Metazoa; phylum Chordata; class Amphibia; order Anura; family Eleutherodactylidae; genus Eleutherodactylus; species Eleutherodactylus coqui. The sequence goes on along the minus strand of NC_089843.1, from coordinate 143,569,581 downwards.
TGTTAAATACTTGCTATGAGGCCCTTTGGTGTTCCTTTGACTCTCACCTCAGAACATCCTACAGTATAGCTAGAATACAGCTTTGTATTCAACTACAGCTTGAATATCCGGCCTCCAGCAAGCGATTGCTCTCATTGGTTCATTAAGTACCTGCTCTGATTGGCTGAGGCGGCGCTTTTGAGCCAATCACAGCCATCCATTGAATGACATCATTGAATTGCTGTGATTGGTTCACCAGCGCCGCCTCAGACAATCAAAGCCAGCGCTCGATGAAACTATCAGAGTAAACGCTTGCTAGAGGCAGGGTATTCAAGTCCCATCACCAGCAAGAGATACTCGGTCAGCATTGTGGACTGCACGGAAGCCTGTCGCAGTGTGTGGCACAGCAGGAGGGACACAGATGATGCCTGCTAGGTAAGTATAAGACAACCCCTGAAAATAAGACCCTGTGCCTGTGACATCACTTTACAGGCTGCAGTCAGCCTGAGGCTGTCTACAAACAAGCTGCAGCAACCAATGACAACACTCAACAATCATGGCTGAGCGCTGTCATTGGCTGCTACAGCAGGTTTACAGGACGTCACAGTAGCCTGTAAACAAAGAGAGCGAAGACCATGGTGGGGGACAAGCGGGCAGCAGGGATAGGTGAGTAACCACTGATTTGTTATTTTAAGGAATCAAAGAACCCAATGCCATGGATTTCCTTAACTTGGACAACCCCTTTAATTTAACAGAAACCCAAGAGCCGTCACAAATGCTTGGCAGTCACATATGAGCACAGAAGACTCAGATGCTATTATTTCTTCTGCATACTGCATGTGTAAAAGAAATTATTATGATTTACAAGAGCTAGACTTATATAAAACACTACATCACTATAAAATCATAGTCCGATTACTAAGTGTTGAAAGTTAGATTTGTGAAGTACATCAAGAAAAATATGAACGACTTATTTTTAAAATTTGGACATCCCCAAACCGAGATTAGCTCTCTACATGTGGATGGTACCAATGATTAAGTAATATGCTCACTATTAATTGATAGGGAAATAGTCAGAGAGATAGCACTATGAAACTGATGGAAAAAATATACCAAATTGACAATGCTCTTTGAAAAATAAATTTAACAAGAAAGTGAATCTGACTTTCATAGTATGTGTAAGAGGAATTGTCAAGAGGATACAACCATTTACAGCTTCTGTGGTTTCAGTCAGATTTGGTGTGATGAATGGTTTCTGTCTAAAGTAGAGATTATAGAATGCAGAACAGTTATGGATTTTCCCAGCAAGCACAATGGAGGCTATGTTTCTAACTCAGGAAATGTGTGCCTTAAAGCGCATCAAAAAATTCTTATTACATCAGTTAATGTTTGCATCAAATGTAAGAAAGTAGTAAATCTTGCTTCGTTTTCTCTACATTTGATACAGATGTATTTGCCAGATCATCTCAACAATTTATTCTGTTCCAGCCATGAGAAAGTTGGATGGAAAGTCGAGGGCTATTCATACGAAACATCTTAACTCTATTTTATATCAATACATATTTTATACAATATGTACCAAACCACATCAATAACAATAGTGCGGAAGTAGGGCTGTGTAGTTTTTCCCGTTTGGCTTCAGTTCATTTGAAGAAACTGATAATCTACTGATCTCAATTGTCTGGCATACATGTTTTTTTCAGTCTCGTGTTGCTGGATAATCCGGCACTAGGAAGCTGTGGTTTGGTAACCACCTGCTGATCTCCTCCTTATCCTCCTGTTCTGTCTATTTTGCTGATGGAACTATTCTGAGCATGTTCCCCATGTTGCTGTGCAATTATGCATGAAGTTTGGTGTGGTAGTGAGATTACTGAGATGGGAATACCCTTTTAAAGCGAGCCTCCATTTATCTCACTACCTGATGCACATTGTGCATAGTATGCATTGGAAGTCTAAAGGCCCATTTAAATGCAAAGATAATCTTTCAAACAACTGAAAGATTGAAAGATTTTGCAATCTATTTGCATAAAGTGTTCATGGCCATAAACACTTTATCATATTCATTTGCATGTAAAAGGGCCTCCGCTAGCTGTTTGCAGAGCCCAGTGTGTGATTAATCACACGCTAAATTGTGTACACAGTTGCATTGTTCTGCTCATGGCTGATTGCAGATTACAATGTTATCTGCCAGGTCCCATGGAGATAATAGTGTGCGGTCTATTTAGAGATACTTTATCTCTCACTAGCTGAACTATGGATTTTCAGTTCCCCTTAAAATCATTGTTCAAGCAAAAAGTGCACAATGTCCATGTTTACATGTAACGATTGTCACTCATTTTTGGTCATTTGAATGAATTTTGAGTGATAATCTTTACATGTAAAAGGGGCTTATACATGCAGCCCTGTAGTATTCACCATTAAAAGATTGTAGTATGATGACCAATGGTCCTAACTAGAGATGAGCGAACGTGTTCTTCCGAGCTTGATATTCGTGCGAATATTAGGGTGTTCGGGATGTTCGTTATTCGTAACGAACACCATGCGGTGTTCTGGTTATTTTCACTTCCTTCCCTGAGACGTTAGCGCGCTTTTCTGGCCAATTGAAAGACAGGGAAGGCATTACAACTTCCCCCTGTGACGTTCAAGCCCTATACCACCCCCCTGCTGTGAGTGGCTGGGAAGATCAGGTGTCACCCGAACATAAAAGTCGGCCCCTCCCGCGGTTCGCCTCAGATGCGGTGTGAGTTAGATGAGGGACAGTGCTGTTTGTACCGGAGCTGCTGTAGGGAAAGAATTGGTAGTTAGTGTAGGCTTCAAGACCCCCCAAAGGTCCTTATTAGGGCCACTGATAGCTGTGTGTTGGCTGCTGTTAGCAGTGGCAATTTTTTTTTTCTCAAAATCGCCTCTGCAGACCGTTGCACCTGGCATTAGGGACAGAAGTGCTGCATAGGCAGGGAGAGTGTTAGGAGTGAGTGTAGCCTTCAAGAACCTCAACGGTCCTTTCTAGGGCCATATTTATCCGTGTGCAGTACTGTCCAGGCTGCTGTTAGCTGTGCTGCATTTTTTTTTGCTTCTCAAAATCGCCTCTGCAGACCATTGCACCCTCCATTGATACTGCAGGGAAAGAATTGTATAGGCAGGGCGACAACACAGTTGTTGTTCATTGAATATACGCAGTGCTGCCTTTTGGTGCCAAAAAACTGAAAACAAATCTATTTGTCCAGCCTCTGTCCGTCCTAAGGGCTGTGGACACGTGTGAGCTGCGTGAACAACATTGCTAAATCAGACGCACCCAGCTACGCTTTACTGCTGGCTTCGCCATTTGCTTTCCTTAATTGGGAAAAAAATACCTGCTCTCCAAGAGTTATAATAACTCTGCTACCCTCACGTTCTGTGACACATAAGCAGGGACACAGCACAGTTATTAAACTTCTCATGTTCATTGAATATACGCAGTGCTGCCTTTTGGTGGAAAAAAACTGAAAACAAATCTATTTGTCCAGCCTCTGTCCGTCCTAAGGGCGGTGGACACGTGTGAGCTGCGTGAACAACATTGCTAAATCAGACGCACCCAGCTACGCTTTACTGCTGGCTTCGCCATTTGCTTTCCTTAATTGGGAAAAAAATACCTGCTCTCCAAGAGTTATAATAACTCTGCTACCCTCACGTTCTGTGACACATAAGCAGGGACACAGCACAGTTATTAAACTTAGATAATTCATTCACTAGAGGCAGTGGGGCCTTTCGTTTTCCAAAAAGGGCAAAAATTATATTTGGCCTGCAGTCTTGCGCCAATTTATTTCCTGCCTGTGAAATCAAATCACTGGTAATACAGCATGCTGAGGGGTAGGGGTAGGCCTAGAGGACGTGGACACGGCCGAGGACGCGGAGGGCCAAGTCAGGGTGTGGGCACAGCCCGAGCTCCTGATCCCGGTGTGTCGCAGCCGACTGCTGCGCGATTAGGAGAGAGGCACGTTTCTGGCGTCCCCACATTCATCGCCCAATTAATGGGTCCACGCGGGAGACGGTTATTAGAAAATGAGCAGTGTGAGCAGGTCCTGTCCTGGATGGCAGAAAGTGCTTCGAGCAACCTATCGTCTACCCGCAGTTCTGCGCCGTCCACTGCTGCCAATCGAATCCTCTGTCTGCTGCTCCTCCTTCCTCCCAGCCTCCTCACTCCACTACAATAACACCTGCTCAGGAGCGGGAACACTCCCAGGAACTGTTCTCGGGCCCCTGCTTAGATTGGGCAGCAGCGGTTCCTCTCCCACCAGAGGAGTTTATCGTCACTGATGCCCAACCATTCGAAAGTTCCCGGGGTCCGGGGGAAGAGGCTGGGGACTTACGCCAACTGTCTCAACAACTTTCTGTGGGTGAGGAGGAAGATGACGATCAGACACAGTTGTCTTGCAGTGAGGTAGTAGTAAGGGCAGTAAGTCCGAGGGAGCAGCGCACAGAGGATTCGGAGGAAGAGCAGCAGGACGATGAGGTGACTGACCCCACCTGGTGTGCAACGCTTACTCAGGAGGACAGGTCTTCAGAGGGGGAGTCAAGGGCATCAGCAGGGCAGGTTGCAAGAGGCAGTGCGGTGGCCAGGGGTAGAGGCAGGGCCAGACCGAATAATCCACCAAGTGTTTCCCAAAGCGCCCCCTCGCGCCATGCCACCCTGCAGAGGCCGAGGTGCTCTAAGGTCTGGCAGTTTTTCACAGAGACGCCTGACGACCGACGAACAGTGGTGTGCAACCTTTGTCGCGCAAAGCTCAGCCGGGGAGCCAACACCAACAGCCTCACCACCACCACCATGCGCAGACATATGATGGCCAAGCACCCCGCAAGGTGGCACGAAGGCCGTTCAGCGCCTCCGGTTTGCACCCCTGCCTCTCCCCCTGTGCCCCAACCTGCCACTGAGATGCAACCCCCCTCTCAGGACACAGGCACGACCGTCTCATGGCCTGCACCCACACCCTCACCTCCGCTGTCCTCGGCCCCATCCACCAATGTCTCGCACCGCACAGTCCAGCCGTCGCTAGCGCAACTGTTGGAGCGCAAGCGCAAGTACGCCGCCACGCACCCGCATGCTCAAACGTTAACCGTCCGCATCGCAAAATTCATCAGCCTTGAGATGCTGCCGTATAGGGTTGTGGAAACGGAGTCCTTTAAAAGTATCATGGAGGCGGCGGCCCCGCGCTACTCAGTTCCCAGTCGCCACTACTTTTCCCGATGTGCCGTCCCAGCCCTGCACGACCACGTCTCCCGCAACATTGTACGCGCCCTCACCAACGCGGTTACTGCCACGGTCCACTTAACTACGGACACGTGGACAAGCACAGGCGGGCAGGGCCACTACATCTCCCTGACGGCACATTGGGTGAATTTAGTGGAGGCTGGGACAGAGTCAGAGCCTGGGACCGCTCACGTCCTACCCACCCCCAGAATTGCGGGCCCCAGCTCGGTGCTGGTATCTGCGGAGGTGTATGCTTCCTCCACTAAAGCACCCTCCTCCTCCTCCTCCTCCTCCTCCTCTGTCTCGCAATCAAGATGTGTTAGCAGCAGCATGTCGCCAGCAGTCGGTGTCGCGCGGTGTGGCAGCACAGCGGTGGGCAAGCGTCAGCAGGCCGTGCTGAAACTACTCAGCTTAGGCGATAAGAGGCACACGGCCCACGAACTGCTGCAGGGTCTGACAGAGCAGACCGACCGCTGGCTTGCGCCGCTGAGCCTCCAACCGGGCATGGTCGTGTGTGACAACGGCCGTAACCTGGTGGCGGCTCTGCAGCTCGGCAGCCTCACGCACGTGCCATGCCTGGCCCACGTCTTTAATTTGGTGGTTCAGCGCTTTCTGAAAAGCTACCCACGCTTGTCAGACCTGCTCGTTAAGGCGCGCCGGCTCTGCGCACATTTCCGCAAGTCCCACACGGACGCTGCCACCCTGCGCACCCTGCAACATCACTTTAAGCTGCCAGTGCACCGACTGCTGTGCGACGTGCCCACACGGTGGAACTCTACGCTCCACATGTTGGCCAGGCTCTATGAACAACGTAGAGCTATAGTCGAATACCAACTCCAACATGGGCGGCGCAGTGGGAGTCAGCCTCCTCAATTCCTTTCAGAAGAGTGGGCCTGGTTGGCAGACATCTGCCATGTCCTTGGTAATTTTGAGGAGTCTACCCAGGTGGTGAGCGGCGATGCTACAATCATTAGCGTCACCATTCCTCTGCTATGCATCTTGAGAAATTCCCTGCAAACCATAAAGGCAGCTGCTTTGCGCTCGGAAACGGGGGCGGGGGAAGACAGTATGCCGCTGGATAGTCAGGGCACCCTCCTGTCTATTTCTCAGCGCGTACAGGAGGAGGAGGAGGAGCATGAGGAGGATGAGGAGGAGGGGGAAGAGACAGCTTGGGCCGCTGCTGAAGGTACACCGGCTGATTGCCTGTCATCCTTTCAGCGTGTATGGCCTGAGGAGGAGGAGGAGGAGGAGGAGGAGGAGGAGGAGGATCCTGAAAGTGATCTTCCTAGTGAAGACAGCCATGTGTTGCGTACAGGTCCCCTGGCACACATGGCTGACTTCATGTTAGGATGCCTTTCTCGTGACCCTCGCGTTGCACGCATTCTGGCCACGACGGATTACTGGGTGTACACACTGCTCGATCCACGGTATAAGGAGAACCTGCCCACTCTGATTCCCGAAGAGGAAAGGGGTTCGAGAGTGTTGCTATACCACAGGACCCTTGCGGACAAGCTGATGGTAAAATTCCCAGCCGACAGCGCTAGTGGCAGAAGGCGCAGTACCGAGGGCAAGGTAGCAGGGGATGTGCGTAGATCGAGCAGCATGTACATCCCAGGCAGTGCAACAGTCTTTAAGGGCCTGGCCAGCTTTATGGCTCCCCACCAAGACTGTGTCACCGCTCCCCAGTCACGGCTGAGTCGGCGGGAGCACTGTAAAAGGATGGTGAGGGAGTACGTAGCGGATCGCACGACCATCCTTGGTGACGCCTCTGCCCCCTACAACTACTGGGTGTCGAAGCTGGACACGTGGCCTGAACTCGCGCTGTATGCCCTGGAGGTGCTTGCTTGTCCTGCGGCTAGCGTCTTGTCGGAGAGGGTGTTTAGTGCGGCTGGGGGAATCATCACAGATAAGCGTAGCCGCTTGTCAACCGACAGTGCCGACAGGCTAACACTCATCAAGATGAACAAAGGCTGGATTTCCCCAGACTTCTGTTCTCCACCAGCGGACAGCAGCGATACGTAAGCAATACGTAGGCTGCACCCGCGGATGGAAGCTACGTTCTCTCTCACCATCCAAAACGGGGACATTTCTGCTTCATCAATCTGTGTCTAATATTCCTCCTCCTCCTCCTCCTGCTCCTCCTCCTGAAACCTCACGTAATCACGCTGAACGGGCAATTTTTCTTAGGGCCACAAGGCTCACTCAAATAATTTTTCATAACAATTTTTAAAAGTTTCAATGCGCTTAAAAGCGTTGGAACTTTAACTTGAACCAATTTTTCGTTACACTGGGCTGCCTCCAGGCCTAGTTACCACTTAAGCCACATTAACCAAAGCGATTAATGGGTTTCACCTGCCCTCTTGGCTGGCCATGGCCAATTTTTGGGATGTACATTAGTACTGTTGATACAGCAATTTTTGTGGGCCCTCGCCTACAGTGTAATCAAATTAATTTTTAGCCTACCTGCATTACAGCTGACGTTACCTCAGCTGTGTTGGGCAATGCAATGGGATATTTTTGTGTACCGCCGGTGGGTTCCAGGGAGCCACCCATGCTGTAGGTGCACACTGAGTTTTTAATACATCTGTACACTTCTAAAGAACCCGTCTGACTGGGGCATGCAGTGTGGGCCGAAGCCCACCTGTATTACGCACGACATTACTACCTCAGCTGTGTTGGGCAATGCAATGGGATATTTCTATGTACCGCCGGTGGCTTCCTGGCACCCACCCAGGCAGTGGGTCCACAGGGAGTTTAACCTACATGTGTCCACTTGTAAAGAACCCCAGTCTGACTGGGGCATGCAGTGTGGGCCGAAACCCACCTGCATTAACCCTTTCCAGTCCACTGTGTGACCTGTGAAGACATTAGGGTTTAAGGCTGTACAGCTCCGTTGTTGGTAGACGTCCGTCGGGGTTCTCTTACTGTATATTGCCAGCCTCTCTGCTGTCGGAGCCTATCCTACGTGTCAGCTCATGCAGTACTGGCTTTAGCCAGCATATAGCGCCGTTGTATAACGGCAGAAAAAGAGTAAGCCCCCTAGGAAAACCATATACAAATTGGATTGGAAAGGGTTAAGCACAACATTACTACCTCAGCTGTGTTGGGCAATGCAATGGGATATTTCTATGTACCGCCGGTGGCTTCCTGGCACCCACCCATGCTATAGGTGCACACGGAGTTTTTACTACATCTGTACACTTATAAAGAACCCCAGTCAGACTGGGGCATGCAGTGTGGGCCGAAGCCCACCTGCATTAAGCACGACATTACTACCTCAGCTGTGTTGGGCAATGCAATGGGATATTTCTGTGTACCGCCGGTGGGTTCCAGGGAGCCACCCATGCTGTGGGTCGACAGGGACTTCACAATAGGGAGTTGTACCTGCCTGTGTCTATGAATTAAAAAGCCCGGTCTGACTGGGGCATGCAGACACCTTGACAGAATGAATAGTGTGTGGCACATAGGTTCCCCATTGCTATGCCCACGTGTGCAGCTCCTGATGGCGGTGGCACAGGATTCTATTTCTCATTGCTTCTGTACAGCATTGTGGGCTATCGCTCCGCCACTTTTAAAGAGGGTCGCTGCCTAGCCGTGCCAACCTCTGCAGTGTGTGCCTGCGGTCCCTCGTCATGGCAGACGCAATTCTAAATAGACATGAGCGTGGTGTGGCATGAGGGCAGCTGAAGGCTGCCCAGGGACACTTTGGTGTGCGCTGTGGGGGGGGAGGGGGGGGCGGTTGGGCAGCATGTAACCCAGGAGAAGTGTCAGTGGAGTGTCATGCAGGCAGTGATTGTGCTTTGTTGGAGGTAGTGTGGTGCTTAGCAAAGGTATGCCATGCTAATGAGGGCTTTTCAGAAGTAAAAGTTGTTGGGAGGGGGGGGGGGCCCACTCTTGCCGGTATTGTGGCTTAATAGTGGGACCTGGGAACTTGAGATGCAGCCCAACATGTAGCCCCTCGCCTGCCCTATCCGTTTCTGTGTCGTTCCCATCACTTTGTTGAATTGCCCAGATTTTCACACATGAAAACCTTAGCGAGCATCGGCGAAATACAAAAATGTTCTGGTCGCCTATTGACTTCAATGGGGTTCGTTGTTCGAAACGAACCCTCGAGCATCCCGGGAAGTTCGTTCCGAATAACGAACACCCGAACATTTTGGTGTTCGCTCATCTCTAGTCCTAACCCATGCCAGAAAAATACTTCCCAGATCATGACGCCACTACTACTGGCCTGTTGAACTCCAATGGTACACCAATGGGATATGCCTTCATGCTATTTACGCCAGTTGTGGACTCGGACATCCATATGATTCAGCAGGAATTGGTACTTGTCCCTCCAGATGTTCTTGTTTTTCTGACATCTGTTCTGAGCCCATGTAAAGCATTGTTGGCAATGATGTGGAGGTCATCAGGATCACCCTTCTCACTCTTCGACTATCAAACCCCAGTTAACACAAGGTAGGCCATATTGTCATTATGGACATTTGTCTAGATTTCTGTCTGTTGTACTGCTGGGTCAGTTGGTCCACTGTACACCTTCATCACTAAAATACCACACATGCCACCCAACACTCACCTCTTGGATCAACCACATGTGGCCTGCCACTTTGTGATCATCTGTTGAATATCTACCCAGAATATCTACCCAGACTTGGTACACTCTGGGTACACAGCCAAAAAGTACAACTGTTTCAGAAATACTGGCACCACATCTCCAGGCACCAACAATCTGTAGTCAGTCACTAAAGTCATGTTTACCCATGACTGACAAATGTTGCCTTCTGCTGCACAGTGTAGAGGTCAGCACATTATCTGAGAGCAGACTGTGAGGCATCTATCACATGGTACTGCGTTACTGATCTCAAGATGTCATACGTCAGCTGTTTCGAATGCACTAATCGTTCAGTGTATAATGTGAGTATATGGAGATTGATGAAATGGTCTGAAAGAAAGACTGGCAACCAATCACAGGGCAATATTCATTTCATATTCTGTTCTTGTAAAATGAACGCTGTTCTGATTGGTTGCTGTTGGCAACAGAAACAGTTGGACTGTGGAAATGTCATCACTTTTGTAATACTCTGTGGTGTTATCAGGTGACACTAGATGGCTTTATCAATATTAATGGCACGAACATTTAAGATGTGTATTCAGGGACAGAGGAAAGTTTGAGGAAGGTTCATGAGAACCTTCCATTCATCAAATTAATGTGACCTATCATGTAGGGCAGACAGCCTCTGCTCCCCTGGGCTTTATTCTAAGGATCACATTCTAGGTTTTATGAAGTGTTAGGTTATTAGACAGTACATGTTCCAGTAATAACAGAACTGTAGTCCATAAGGGCACAGACACGTGATATGTCTATGGATGTATCTGGTCATAAAAGGTGCCTTTGCCATGGGAAACACCTTTCAAATATTTCCACTGTCCGTCTTGTATGTCATGTCATTATATGTGTGTTATTAAGAATGATATTGCTGAATATTGGTTCTATGTATAATGATGGAAGCTTGATACTGTGTCTGTAAACTTGAAGTATTCTAGTAGGAGGTTGTAGACAAACAGTATTAGATAACTCCAACTGGATTACACTTTTTATGTCATGAGGAAATTATAGAAGCAGTCTTCTTTGAGGTACAATAGTTTTTACTTTGTCCCCGTACGGCAAACAAGTTTCTTTCAGTTATAATTAGCAGACATTAGTGGATCTACAGCATGTGCGGATTACATTCCTCCGCAGTGAAAGAGACAGATTGCAGATTGAAGCACTACACTTCCTTATACTATGAGGGCAGCTTCACATGGGTGTATGCTTTAGTGCAATATCTTTACTGTACTTTTTGCAAACACAGGGCATGTTCATTTGCAAGAGATAGATGCGCCACCTTGTGCAAATTTCCCACCTCTCAACACTTTTATATTTAGCTACTGCACCACAGATCTGGGGAAATGGACTCTCATCAATCGGTTGCTGTTAGCTCCGCCCCTCAACCAAACCGAGAGATCATTTCTACTGCTCAGTCATGTGCACCAATGGCAGTGGAAGGTCCTGTTTGCATGCTGAGAGTGTTCAAACATCATCAAACTATTGAACTAAACTGAAAATGACTAAACTAAATTAACTGTGGAAAGTTGGGGTTACGTGCCCGGGATCTCCTGCTTACTTTCCCCTGCCCAGGGGTGGCAGCACTGCAATTATGTCCAGAAACACAAGGTAAAGTCCAATCCAATGCCGGTTCCTCCAGCATTTATTTAGGCATAGCAGGGTTTCCAGCATACATACAGTTCAGCATGTCATATATAACTTCACACTGTTGTTTGTCACAGTGCACACAGCAATGCAAACCGCTTCCTTCAGTGGACCTTGCAGGAAGGGGACTTCGCCCCAACAGGCGATGAGCGAGGGGCCGACTACCCTCAGTCCGCTCCGTGCTTCCAGGTCCCTCACAGACCAGCATCAGGTCTACATAGATCTCAGGCCCCACAGGCCTCAATGGACCTAAGCTCCAAAGGCTTCAGGGACACTGAGTTTCTGAGGGAGGGGAAATTTAAACTGTGTAGCCGCACCCCTGCAGGTGCAGGTTAACTAAATCAAACACAGTGACTGTACTTAGAGGCCCTCTACAGGCCACTATTACTACTGTATTAATTCTCTATCCTAGCCAGCTCCTATTAAATGGAAACCTGCATCACTACTATTGACAAAAAAGAAGTAGCTATGACAGTGATTCTGTACTTGAGATTAAGCCTCACACTTAATAGCCACACTTCAGTTCACTACACAAGTATTGCAGGATACAATTCTGTCTACACCATGACTCTCATCGGGTGTTTTTCAGGCTTTTGCTTAAAAATGTTTCATTTTTCGTGCTGTTTTTTGATTTTTTTTTATGCAAAAGCCTGAAATCACATTGGGGCTTAAGTATTATAGTTCATATGTATATCAGTTTTCTGGTATACAAAAGTTCCAATTTTGTTGAGTGCACCAAACATACAACTTTTTGGGCTTGTACGCCAGGCCCCATCAGTTTTTCAGAAAGCAAATGTGCACAGCCTGTAACGTTTACATGTTATAATGTATAACAGAACTGATGTTCATTATAGTGGAAACCGATGCCAGCTTGTAGCTGTTGTGGGCTGCAGTCTGGTGCACAGAGGTTCCTCCAGATGCGATGAATGTATTCAGAGACACAAGCCTCTTAATACCTTTTGTGGCAGGAACCCTGATTGTTTATAAACAGCTGGTCTAAGTAAATGTAGTATGCCCCATTAACTCATAGGACATTTCTCGGATTTGCCACAACTATATTCGGTATTTGTGTCGATCTGACTTTCAGATCCCTAATGATCTCTAGAACAAAGGGTCATGGTGCTAGGTAAAGCAGATCAGTTTGTTTGAATTTTTCCTTTGCCTTGGACCTCTATGAACTTGGCACTGTGCAGGAACTGCAACTTAAATGAACTTAAAGTGATCAGTAATATGCAGAGACTTAGGCCCCGTCCACTCGGGCGACAAAGTCGTGCGATTTTCTTGCGTTGCGACAATGCAACAAATCGCGTGTATGAACAACCCATGAGTTCTTATGGGTTCCTTCACATTTGCGATGTTTTGTAGCATACGATATTGGGAGTCAAAAACCTTGTGGGTTTTGCGATATGCATGCGCCTTGCGAGGTTTTGTAGTCCGTCATTTTTCTATGGAGCTGTCGTCTCTGTTGCATCACACCGCACGAAAATGCGGTTTTCATGTGATGCAATGCAACTTTGACACTAAGAAATCCTACTGTCAAAGCCCTAAACTAAGCCTAGGTGCATTAAGAAAAAAACACATACATTACCTAGAAGAGCTGTCTGGTTCCACTGCATGTCTTCTCCCCGCTTCCCGGCAGTTGTCTTCAGCATCTCTTCTAGCCGGAGATTGGAAAACCCCTGCCTCCAGGAAGCGCTGCCTCTGATTGGCTGAGCGCTGGGATGCCAGAATAGATGCCTGAAGACCAGTGCCATGGAGCCGGACAGCGCTTCTTAGGTGATGTATTCTTTTTTAACATTTTTTTTTTAGATAGGGCTTATTTTTGGGGTAGGGCTTATATTCCAAGTCCCCCCAGAAAATACTCACAAGTGGTGCTACAAAGTCACACGACTTTGTAGCGCCACAAAATCACGGTATTGCCTATTTTCTTGCAGTGATATTGTGTTGCCCATGTGAAGGAGGCCTTACCTCAATGCACTATTGCTTTTCAGTCCTAGGAATTGCAGGGATCCCAGCAGTCGGATTCCCACCAATGAGATAATAGAGTATAAAGCAACAGGCACCTTTAGTGGTCCTGTTTTAATATTTCTTCTGTCAAGGTCTCCTTTAAATAGAATCATGACTAGTTATTTTCTTTTCTACTTTCTCTACTGCATACAACACAGAGTTTACTTTCAATAATCTTGACAGGAAAAATACTGCAGAATCATGTTTTAAGTTTTACAAGAAAATAATTTTCCAAGCTGTCATAAAGCAGTAGAGTGCAATTAAGTTTCATAAATCTTCCATAAATTCTCATGCTTGTGATAAACAGCTTCTGCATTTTCAGCTTTTTTTTTACAATAACTTCTGTATTTTTTTTAAAACTTACACTGGCTTCATTATCGATTGTTCTTTATATAGCATTGCACTGGGAGCATCTGACCACACAGCCTGGACTGCAAGAACCTCACTGCAATTGTATTTTAATGGCTACAGTCATCATGATATTCCCAAGTTGCTTGTTCTACACTTTGTGGCACCAAGTAATTCATTTTACAGATGTAGCAACAATAAAATATAAATTACGCTCTTCGGAAAACTATCATCATGAATGGTTACTGAATCGTGATAAATCTCTGTAAACATAACGCATTCTCATATACACTGTGCTAATAACACATTATGTTATCACAATACTTAAAGTGCATTGGTACAATGAATTCTTAAAACATTTGTCCCTTTTGACAGGACCTCCATACGACAGATGGAAACATCGGCAGTTACAAGCTAGAGGAGGTTTCTAGCACAATGTACACCCGTTTCTAGCTACAAAGGTAACAGGCCACACGTAGTTGCACCCCTAAGGTGTCCCGTACACTTTTTAAAAACTTTCAGAGCCTGGAGTAAATGCCTGAGAAGTTGTTTTTTTGGTGGGTGTACCAAAATTGTGATTTTAGTACGCAAGAAAACTGGTACACAGAGAATAATATATACAGTTAGGGCCAGAAATATTTGGACAGTGACACAAGTTTTGTTATTTTAGCTGTTTACAAAAACATGTTCAGAAATACAATTATATATATAATATGGGCTGAAAGTGCACACTCCCAGCTGCAATATGAGAGTTTCCACATCCAAATCGGAGAAAGGGTTTAGGAATCATAGCTCTGTAATGCATAGCCTCCTCTTTTTCAAGGGACCAAAAGTAATTGGACAATGGACTCTAAGGGCTGCAATTAACTCAGAAGGCGTCTCCCTCGTTAACCTGTAATCAATTAAGTAGTTAAAAGGTCTGGGGTTGATTCCAGGTGTGTGGTTTTGGATTTGGAAGCTGTTGCTGTGACCAGACAACATGCGGTCAAAGGAACTCTCAATTGAGGTGAAGCAGAACATCCTGAGGCTGAAAAAAAAGAAAAAATCCATCAGAGAGATAGCAGACATGCTTGGAGTAGCAAAATCAACAGTCGGGTACATTCTGAGAAAAAAGGAATTTACTGGTGAGCCTGGGAACTCAAAAAGGCCTGGGCGTCCACGGAAGACAACGGTGGTGGATGATCGCCGCATACTTTCTTTGGTGAAGAAGAACCCGTTCACAACATCAACTGAAGTCCAGAACACTCTCAGGGAAGTAGGTGTATCTGTCTCTAAGTCAACAGTAAAGAGAAGACTCCATGAAAGTAAATACAAAGGGTTCACATCTAGATGCAAACCATTCATCAATTCCAAAAATAGACAGGCCAGAGTTAAATTTGCCGAAAAACACCTCAAGAAGCCAGCCCAGTTCTGGAAAAGTATTCTATGGACAGATGAGACAAAGATCAACCTGTACCAGAATGATGGGAAGAAAAAAGTTTGGAGAAGAAAGGGAATGGCACATGATCCAAGGCACACCACATCCTCTTTAAAACATGGTGGAGACAATGTGATGGCATGGGCATGCATGGCTTTCAATGGCACTGGGTCACTTGTGTTTATTGATGACATAACAGCAGACAAGAGTAGCCGGATGAATTCTGAAGTGTACCGGGATATACTTTCAGCCCAGATTCAGCCAAATGCTGCAAAGTTGATCGGACGGCGCTTCACAGTACAGATGGACAATGACCCCAAGCATACAGCCAAAGCTACCCAGGAGTTCATGAGTGCAAAAAAGTGGAACATTCTGCAATGGCCAAGTCAATCACCAGATCTTAACCCAATTGAGCAGGCATTTCACTTGCTCAAATCCAGACTTCAGACGGAAAGACCCACAAACAAGCAAGACCTGAAGGCTGCGGCTGTAAAGGCCTGGCAAAGCATTAAAAAGGAGGAAACCCAGCGTTTGGTGATGTCCATGGGTTCCAGACTTAAGGCAGTGATTGCCTCCAAAGGATTCGCAACAAAATATTGAAAAAAAAATATTTTGTTTGGGTTATGTTTATTTGTCCAATTACTTTTGAGCTCCTAAAATGTGGAGTGTTTGTAAAGAAATGTGTACAATTCCTACATTTTCTATCAGATATTTTTGTTCAACCCTTTAAATTAAACGTTACAATCTGCACTTGAATTCTGTTGTAGAGGCTTCATTTCAAATCCAATGCGGTGGCATGCAGAGCCCAACTCGCGAAAATTGTGTTACTGTCCAAATATTTCTGGCCCTAACTGTATGCCGCTGTAATTTTACTGTATATTAGACAGCGTGAAAATGCCCCTCACAAGTATCTCATCAGTTTATATTCTCTATCCTCTGACTTGAAATGTTAACTGGTAAACTGCCACTTGAGGCTGGGCTGTGGCAGTCGGTGAAAGAGATTTACCAACCACTGCAGAATATAACTGATCATATCCATGATGTTATGAAGCCACAGCCTGCTGTTTATTAGATGCTGGGGCATGTAACTAGGGATAGGAAAACTGCTCACAGCTCAGACTCAACTCCTACTGTCCTTTCTCCTTGGCCACTGCCTGTTGTCAGGATTATTACCTGCAGTGTTCCCGGAGGCCACTGTCCTTTAAGTTTTCCCCCACACATCGTTATCCAGACAGCAGTGCTGATCATTTAAGGACCCGTTATACCATGCCCCAATACTGCTCCTTAGATATCACCATTCATTGCTGGAAAATCATTGTGCTCCAGACATTGTCATTGTGTGGCCCAGCTTTCTTTTTGCCCTTGAACTCTGCCCATCCACTTTGAGGCATTGTTATGCTGTCAATCCTTCAGTTGGTGTGAAGCAATTTGATACATTTCCAGCATTTTGTGCCACTGTGAAGATTAAAACACTCGTAAAAAATTAGATTAAAAATGTTCCAAATTCAACACACCGCTTGCAACAATATGATAAATTTGGCACATTTTGTACTATAAAGGAGAAAAAAAGCATCTTAGAAAAGTGGCAACAACTTCTATGATAATAAATTCCTACCCCACTACCCCGCCCCCCATTGAGCCAGAATTCTGGTATACTGAACTTAATTTAGTTTAGCTTAATCTCGCCCAATATTGTTTGCACAGGGACTGAGGTAAAAAAAACGTCATGCTTCTGCATGAAATTTCAGCTATATAGATTAGAGCCGGTGATGATCGATTAGTCGAAGAATCATTTTGTGTCGGTATCAGGCTGATTTCATGAAAATCATTGTGAATCTGGATGGTCGTTTCTGACTCCTATTAAAGTTAATGAGAGCAAAGAATTTCCCTGCACAAGGTCCCCAAAGCCCCACAAATCGCATAGGAATATAGCAATACAATTAGGGAACAATGTGCTTCTCCCAAAAATTGGTAAAATAGTTTACAGCGGTGAAGGCATCAATTGTAACACAGGAGTGTAATATACAGACTGTGTCCCAGCCTTATGGCAATAGGAGTGCTGCTTCTGTGCATATACTTGTCCTAATATACAGCCCAATGATGTGCCAAGTTTCATTTGTTTATACTGTGTTAAAATTGAGTGTATATGTGTTTCTGTGATTCTGGTCAGCAGCCCCTGCAATGGGAATGTGATGCTGGAGGGACAAACCCCTATGAGGTCAGCCTGCCTGTCTGCAGACCCAGTATGAGAAGGAAGCAGGATGTGACGACACACAGAGAGCAGCAGCCATCTTTGCAGAGAGAGAACCAAGTGCCTGTGCTGCATTGAGAGTGTGTGGAGATCTTAGAGGACTTTCCTGTGCAGCTATCCTGTGTGTAATTCAGTCCAGAGGCAGACAGAGTATAAAGAGACAGAATGTTCAGTGGAGCCATGCTAAAAGGACTGTGCCCAGTGGCTAACCAGTAATACTGACATTGTGGCTGTGGACATTGCCACCAAAGTTATAGACTGGCAGTGCTGTTGAGTACCGGACGGTAACTGCATAACCCTGGCTTATATCACACCGGGGTGTATGGATTCTGCAGGACTGTCAGGGTGCTGAGCTACTTGCTGTTGGATCCCATTTCATCCATTTTGTTTTCCCGCCTGCTGAGAAGGATTTTATTGCCTCGGATATTGTGATAACCGTGAGGAGAGGACGCTTCGCTATACAAGAAAGGGACGACATCGGGCCCCAACGCACGCTTCTACAAAGTGTAAGCAGTCCACCCGGACCACTGGTAAGAGGGGTGCGCACCCAAATGTGAAGTTAGGGTCAGTTAGGGATAGTTTGGGGACTATTGTTCTTTCAGTGTCCGTGCTGTGGAGGTGGACATAGTAAACGTGGAATATATTGTGAAATCCAACTTGAATTGTTCCAACTATACTGTGTATTTTGCTTGTCCTTATTCCTGTTCTTTTACCATTAACGTGTCTTTATTAACCTGTAGTAAATACATTTTTCTTAACTTGACCACCCCGTGTGCGTCCTTTCTGGTTGCGGAGACCAAACCACCTGCCTTGCTCTCGGTTCACAGGAGTATGAGGAAGAAACATGGTG
Organism: Eleutherodactylus coqui; assembly: GCF_035609145.1. Classification (NCBI taxonomy): domain Eukaryota; kingdom Metazoa; phylum Chordata; class Amphibia; order Anura; family Eleutherodactylidae; genus Eleutherodactylus; species Eleutherodactylus coqui. The sequence continues at coordinate 143,551,255 of NC_089843.1, read as the reverse complement.
GAAACAGGAGGAGAAGAGTAGCAACACCACCAGCTACAGAACCTTGAGGGCACAGTGTGGACTTTGATATAAATTTATGCTTAGTCATATTTGAGTAAAATGAGGCAATATGACAGTTCTTCTATAAGCACAGCATAATAAAAGCACTCATATGTCTCAAAGGCCTAAGAGTGTCCTCCAGCTGATCTCGTCATCCGCATAGAATAGCTGGATTAGTGACAAATGGAAGGAACATTGCATAGCCCCCTCCCCTGCCTCTGGATCTATATTATCCCTTTCCTCCTCTTATTCCTATTCTATACTTCTCCAATGGGTGGAGAGATGTATTTGAGAAGACGCCCCCTTTCTTGCCCAAAGCCATCCTCCCTGCAGTGTTGATTAATGTTTATCTGGTCAGACAGTTGGGAGATTAGTGGCCCTTCCTCCTTCTTTTGTGACAACAACATGTCAATGCCAGGGACATGTTATCACTCATATGTCAGTGCATGGCAGGGATGCCTTTTTTGGGGAAAGGAATGGCAGCTGGGCATCTGGTACTGTGGGTTTCAACAGAGCATCAAAGCATCTCAGAATTCTCAGAAGGGGTGAGAGCATGGCACTATGAAGTGACAAAGTATTGTGTGTCAAGTATAAGGACAAATGGGATGTCCTTATATTGAGCAAAATAATTGGCCATAGCAGTACTGCCGGCCCAGTATGAGGTACCAGTACAGAGACCCCCCAAACCACAGTGCTTCCTTGACTACAATAGGTTCATGTGAGGGGTTGACAACATGTCTGATCAAGTACTCAGGCTGCAGAATGCCATGTGGAAAACAAGAGTGTGGCACTGCATAATGCCTGCATGCTATATCAACTTGCAGACTAGAGGGGCACCTTTCTTAAATTTTAGGAGGAGGTCATCAAGGCCCTAATATTGGGGGAGTAGGAGAGGAAGGGGTAACTCAGTACTTCTGGAAGCAAGGATACATTTATTGTACCAGGTCAACACTTTCCTAGTGAAATTTCCTCCACTGGTAAGAAGGGAAGGACCCAAAAAGGTGAAGAGTCTTTAACAAACTAGAGATAAGGAACGACACAATTTATCGCTGTAAAAACGTGCCCCAAACAAACTTGCCTGTGCATAAAAGATTGCTTCAGAATATACCACACGTTCATGGAATTTTAAACTGCATTATTGCGTTTTATGAATTACACTGATGTATTCTGTACAGCTTATACATAAAGCTAAATGCCGGTACTTCCCTGCTATGTGGCCAAACAGCATTTTACATCCACATATGTGGCATTTTCGTGCTTGAGAGAAATTAGGTAACACATTTTACTGGAAAAATTGGAATTGTTCATTATTTATTTAAAATGTTAAAAAAATTTGGAGAACATCTGTGAGGTCAAAATGCTCACGACACCCTTCAATGAATTCCATAAGGGGTGTAGTCTCTAAAATGGGGTCAGTTCTTTTGTGTTCCATATGTACTGGTACCTCAGGGGCGCTGCAAATAGAACATGGCGTCTCAAAATTATTCTAGCAAAAGCCAAAGAGTGCTCCTTCCCTTCAAAGCCATGCTATGTGCCAAAACAGCAGTTTACGTTCACATATGGGGAATTTATTAAAACTGCAGTATCTGGCTAATAAATTCTGAGTTTTGTTTCTCTGCTAATGCCTGTTGTGTTATAGAAAAAAATGGATTTAAATTGAAAATCTGCAAAAAAAAGATTGAACTATTCTAATGTCAAATGCAATTTTCTTGTTAGTAAAGTTCCTAAATGCCATTTTGAATACTTTGAGGGGTTCAGTTTTTAAAATGGGGTGATTAATGGGGGTTTTCTGATAAATAGGATCTTAAAATCCATGATATGACTGAATTCTTTAAAAAAATCAACTTTTGAAATTTCTGCTAAACATATATACTTTGTAGAATCTTAAAAAATAAAATAACACTTAAAAATTATTGCAATATAAAGTAGGCCTATGGCAAATGTTAATTTTTAACTATTTTGTGGTGTCTGACTATCTGTCTTAGGCCTCCTTCCCACGAACGATTTACGCCGCGTAATTCGTGGCGAAAATCCGCTGCTTTGCTTGCTGCTATTAGGTTCTATTGAACCTAATAGCACAATGCTCACGATGCGGAATTCCACCGCGGAATTCCGCACCGTGAAATCTCCCGTCCTCACCCGCGGCATGCTCTATTTGCCGCGGGTGTACACGCTGACGGCTTCCATTGCAGTCAATGGAAGCCGTCCGTTCACGCTATCTCCCGCTGTAACACAGCGGAAGATAGCGTGAAAACGCTTCCCCGCCTACCGCCGCCGCGTCATATGATGCCGCCAGCGCGTCACGTGACACGGCCGGCCGCGTCATGTGACGCGGTGGGTGTGTCACATGACGCGGCGGCAGTGGGCAGGGAAGTGTCTTCACGCTATCTTCCGCTGGTAAGTATGGGGTCTCTGGGGGGCGCCGTGACGGGCTTCGCCGCGGAATATTCCGCGGCGGAGCCCGTCACGCTCGTGTGAAGCCGGCCTTACTAGGAGAAAAACTCAATGTTTCAAAAATTGCAATATTTTTTGTAAATTTTCATAAAATCTTGATTTTTCATTTATTGATGAAAAGTTACCATCAACTACAATATTTCATGAAAAAAAAAACAATCTTAGATTGCATTGATAACAAAAAGCATTAAAAAGTAATTGTCACATAAAGAGGCAGATATCAGATTTGAAAAATAAGGCATGGACATCAGAAAGGGTGTAAGTCTAGGGTGGGGGGTTCTCATTTTGATGAAAATATCCAAAAATTACATTTTAAGGGACCACCCAAGTTGTGACATTGAGAGGCCTACATACTAGAAACCCCATAAATCACCCAATTTTAAGTGCACCCCTCAAAGTTTTCAAAACAGCATGGACAAAATCAGTTAAAGGGGTTGTCCCGCGGCAGCAAGTGGGTCTATACACTTCTGTATGGCCATATTAATGCACTTTGTAATGTACATTGTGCATTAATTATGAGCCATACAGAAGTTATCAAAAGTTTTATACTTACCTGCTCCGTTGCTGGCGTCCTCGTCTCCATGGTGCCGACTAATTTTCGGCCTCCGATGGCCAAATTAGTCGCGCTTGCGCAGTCCGGGTCTTCTGCTTTCTTCAATGGAGCCTCTCGTAGCTCCGCCCCATCACGTGCCGATTCCAGCCAATCAGGAGGCTGGAATCGGCAATGGACCGCACAGAAGAGCTGCGGTCCACGGAGGAAGAAGATCCCGGCGGCCATCTTCACCGGTAAGTATAGAAGTCACCGGAGCGCGGGGATTCAGGTAAGCGCTGTGCTGTTTTTTTTTTAAGTCCCTGCATCGGCGTTGTCTCGCGCCGAACGGGGGGGGGGGGGGTTGAAAAAAAAAACCCGTTTCGGCGCGGGACAACCCCTTTAAATCTTTAAGCGTTTTACAGGAACTAAGTCAAAATGGAAGCTAAATTTGAAAACTTCATTTTTCTTGCAGATTTTCGATTCTAATTTTTTTTCAGTAACACAACAGAAGTTGGCAGATAAACTCAAAATTACCCTGAATCTGTAGTTTTTAAAAATATGTGGCCATAGTATGTAACTTAGACCTCTGGAATTAAGGACCACCTTGTGGATTTTGGGGCCTCCCTTTTATTGGGCCAATTTTTCCTTGACATATTCGGAGAACCATAATTTGTGTATTTTTCATCCATGATGCTGTGTGACGGCTTCTCTTTTTACTGGATAAGATTAGGTTTTCATTGGTACCATTTTAGAGGATGCAGAAAACATTTTTCATTGTTTTTTAATGCATTTTTAAAATATGAACTGTCAAAAAATCCAAAATTCTGACATTGTTTTTGTTACGGCACTCTGCCCCCCGAGCGCCAAGTGGGGTGCCCTGATCTTCCCGCACCCCACTGTCCCTGCCTACTTGCCTCGGCCCTGGCTAAGCCCAGGCGGACAACTGGACGGCGGTCCCTGCCCTGGCTAGGGACCTGGCGGCTGACAAGAAGAAAGCTACCTAATGGGGGGAACAGAGTGCCGACAGGGGAGGCAGATGGATCAGACCAACAAAACTGACAGGCTGGAGATGGAGCTCACAGGAAAACTGCAAGGATGCTGGATAGCAACTAGTGCTGACTGGGCCAGACTAAACTAGAGGCTAACAGAACCGACAAGAGCAGACAGAACAAAAGGGAACCAGAGGGAGCTGACCGAAGGGACAACAGGTTTCGGCAAAGACTTATGGAACCCCCTGCGACCCCTCCTTTTGCGATTTCCAGAGGACCGGTACCCCTTCTGTCCCACCCTGTACGGCTCAAATACCGACAGACTCTCCTCACAACGCAACTGCATACGAGACCCCACCCCTTTCTTCTGTCCCCCCTGCAGGGCATCGGTGGCGACATCAGCAGCAGGGCAGGCGGACGGGGTGTGAAGGTAAGTGAGACCTCGGGGACTGAGTGCGGTATCGACTGAGCAGGGAGGAAGGGAAGCGCGATGGCTATGGCAGGACGGCCCCCACTGGGTTAGCTCCCCAGTGGCCCAATCGAATTGGGGGTTGTGCAACGCCAGCCACGGCATCCCTAGTACCATGTCTACCGACATTTTCTCCATCACCAGGAATGATAGACCTTCCGAATGGCGACCCCCCACCGTGAGTTGTAACACTGGGGTCCTCCATCGTACCAAGCCCAAAGCAAGAGGAGTAGCATCAATGCTAGCAAAACGAATTGGCGTCTTCAGCGCCACAAATTCAGCCCTCAGGGGCTCAACGAGACGCATGCTTACCAGGTTAGCGGCTGCTCCGGAATCAATAAACGCCTGCCCTAGGCGGGAGAAGTTCCGGAATCTAACCTGGCAGGGTATCAGAAGTCTAGGACATACCTGTGGTCCTAGGCGACCCTCCCGGCAATCGCCTAGGACTGGGAGTCTTTCTGCCGATTCAGACTGTGGACGCTGAGGCCTCAGGGGGCAGGTTATCACCCGATGTCCAGCTTTCCCGCAGTAGAGGCAGAGATGATGCAATAACCGAACTCGGCGTCGCTCCTTGGGGTCCAGCGGGTCCAGTTCCATAGGCTCGGGAACAGAGACTGGTACGGATGAGGAGGGAACAGGACAAACGACCTCCCTGACTCTACTGGTCTGGCTGTCCTGCTTCCCAGCCCTGAGCCTCCTATCTGCCTTCACCGCTAGCTCCATAGCCTCCTTTAAGGACATGGGAACGGGATGGGAGATCAACAGTTCTTTGACCGCGTCCGAGAGACCTTGCAGAAAAACGTCCTTCAGGGCACTATCGTTCCATGCAGTGTCACCCGCATAGCGTCTGAAATTGGAGCAATAATCCTCCACACAAAGCGACCCCTGATGCAGCGCCAGCAACCGTGAAACCGCCAACCCCACTCGGTCCGGTTCATCGAAGATACCCCCGAGTTCCTGAAAAAAGGAGTCCACCGACTGCAGGGAGGGGGAACCCTCGGGAATGGAAAAGGCCCAAGTCTGGGCAGAGCCCCGCAGCAGGGACATTATAAGCCCGACCCTCTGGGCCTCCGAGCCGGAAGAATGGGGACGCATCCGAAAAAACAGGCGGCACGCCTGTTGAAAAACGAAAAACTTGTTCCTCTCCCCAGAGAATACCTCAGGAAGAGGGCACTTGGGTTCGGGACTGGTAAAGGCGTTCTGCCCCTGCGACAACGCCCACTGCTCCTGGGCCACCATGCGAGCTGACAAATCCCTGATCACCGGCACCAGGTCTTGCAGCTGGTTTGCAAGGGCGCTGATCGCCGCCATGAAAAGAAAAACAGTATTTTAAGGGCCAGTTATTATGTTACGGCACTCTGCCCCCCGAGCGCCAAGTGGGGTGCCCTGATCTTCCCGCACCCCACTGTCCCTGCCTACTTGCCTCGGCCCTGGCTAAGCCCAGGCGGACAACTGGACGGCGGTCCCTGCCCTGGCTAGGGACCTGGCGGCTGACAAGAAGAAAGCTACCTAATGGGGGGAACAGAGTGCCGACAGGGGAGGCAGATGGATCAGACCAACAAAACTGACAGGCTGGAGATGGAGCTCACAGGAAAACTGGAAGGATGCTGGATAGCAACTAGTGCTGACTGGGCCAGACTAAACTAGAGGCTAACAGAACCGACAAGAGCAGACAGAACAAAAGGGAACCAGAGGGAGCTGACCGGCAAATAGGGACTGGCTGAGGATAACCGCAGACAGACTGGCTAGGTGCATGCAGAACCAATAACTGGCAGTGAGCTCACTTCACTGCCAGTCTTTTAACCACAAGGTTCCGCCCAGGGGCGGAGAGTGGGAGGAGGCAACTCCACCCACTGCTGTATAAGAAGAACGGAGGAGTGCGGGCGGCACCCTACGGGCAGACACGCCCACGCCGCCGCCCACCGGCCACCCCAAGCTGCTGGGATAACCTCGACACAGGGCTCCAGGCCGCCGGAGACGACGCCGGAGCGACGCGCGCCGACCGCGGGACCCCGTGCCGTGCTGTATGGTAACAGTTTTAGTAGAAGTGCTAGATTATCCTTATTCTGTGGGTCAGTGTGAGGCAATATCAAATTTCTATATAGTTTTTTTCCTAATACTTTTGCCAATGAAAGGATTTTTCATAGATTTTTTTTTCTTGCATCACCATATTCGGAGACATATAACTTTTGTTATATAATAAACTGGTAGCATCACCGGCCTTAGTGGTGGGTAACCGCTAGCCTACCACTGAGGCCGGTGATGCTACCAGTTTATTATTTTTGTTCCTGATAGGGATTGGGGTAGGGGGTTGTGCTCTGGGATATAGGCTTCAACCTTATAGTACTTAATTGTGCTCCTCACTCTCTACCAGTCTAGATGGCAGAGACTACTAGACTATCTAGCCTGTCTAATTAGAAGGGTGGTTTGTCCATCATTTATTATCCACTACTGAACAAATTAGCTTCCTGACAAAACAACTTTACCGTAAAGGAAATGCGTTAACCCGGAACTCATGTTTGAAACTGGAATTCATAAATCCAGTATATTGACAACTCTAAGTGGAACACTTACCTTTTAGATTATTTAAGGATAATCACCAGAAATATTATATTTTGGATTTAGTGTGGTATGGGACCTAGCTGACCTGGCAGTGCTCTACCATATATGTGGCATCTATCAATATTGCTACATGGGTACCTCACAGAGCTATACAATTCTTTAAGGGCTGCATCCAGGTTCCACTGTCCCTATTTTTCCAATATCCTTAATCCTTTATGTGTGTATGTCAGACTTCTATTAAAGAATTTTAATATTATAATTTCAATAAAGGTTATATTTTAGAGACACGGAATCCTTACAGTGAAGATTATATGCCATGTAAGTCCAGCTACTGCAGTGAGATTGCAACAAATTTTGTGACTTTTTGAAAAGTTGCATTTCATAAATGTCTCTAAGCCCTGGCCAAGTAGCAAGGAACACCCCCCTTTTGAAAAGTGTGAAAAGTGGAGTGAGAAGAGTAACATCTGTTCTTTGGGGGGCAAACCAATAGTAAATCTGTCAAGATTGATTTGTGCCAAAGAAAAGTGCAATTTACACTGGAATTCTGGCACAACACCAGTAATACATGTGCTCCACTGTGTATTGTATCTCATGCAGTCAGAGCATAGTACTACATAAGAAAATACTATGTTTTATTTACCACTATTGCCAAAACTGTGTAGGCAGAAAAATAAATGATTATTTAGAGTAATGGAAAGTGATAACATTCAACCCTCCTAATCTGACAGTATTCTAACTCCAACAATCCTTTTATTGTTCCCTTTCACCAGGAGATTAGAGACAAGACTAACCTTGAAAGAATGCTGCACTGAAAATGGGTAACTATTGAGCTTTGCAAAAAATAGCTGTTGGACACTGAATAAAGTATAACACAGATCCTGGGAAAGACAGAAGATAAAAAGTAACCAGCTCTTTGTTTAACAGCTTTCCATTGATGTTTTTCCTGCAGCAAAACTCACATAAAAGTAATAAATTGTTCAGTAGTAAGGGGCCTGCAAAGCCAAAAGTGTCAGGGCCGAGATTGCAATGAATGATTAAATATTATTTTTTAGTGTAGTCTAAAGTGTCTTGGGACAAATCAAAAACATTCAGTCTTAGCTTAAATTAGGAACCCCAATGTGGCAAATGAATGCATTTGACTTTTCTTGTATTTTTTGCTACTGTAACATGCAGAAAGCCATTATAAATCAACCAAGGCTTATTTAAACTATAGAAGTAAGAGCACTAATGTGTCCTTATTTTTACTCCCATCCATATCTTGGCAAAATTTGTACTACCCTGTCGTTGAATGTCTACATTTCTCATAGAGATTTAAGTTTACTACTTGAATAATGCTGCTTTTATGTTACATTTTTCACTAAGATTTTGTAAAATGTTGTGTACATTATAATCACTTTATTTGTCCATTGCCACTGGAGATACAATAGTTTTGTATTATTTCCTAGGAGAAAAGAAAAACATTTCAAAATAGCCTAGAGCAAAAAATATGGCATTTAAAGGTCTTAATAAAGGTTCATATTTTATTGGACTTTACATTTTGGGTATATGTTTGGAATTTCTCCAGTCATATACATCAAAAGTGCCCATATGGTTTCTTTAGTCAAACATACTCAAAATGTGTTCAATGGGTTAAATGATTGGGAAATGTGTTTTCTCCTATCCCAAGCATTACTGCTGGAGAACTTGACCATCATAACAGATATGTCATGAAGTAGGAAGGGGTTTATGGTCAATCTTGAATTTGCTTATATGAAGAACATTCAGTGGAGAACTTTAGATACAGATGTGTCCTTCCTTAACTTGTCTCTATGCCTGACAAACTCTGTGTTGTATGGTGCGAGACTGTGTACAAACCTGGAAAAAGTGGATACATCTGATGGATGCTTCTAAAGATGGCTTCCATTATACATCAGTTGGTCATCTGTTGCCCATATGCTTCCATGGTAGGAAAAACATGTTTAAAATATAATTTTTTTACTGGAGGAATGTGCTGGGTGCCATCTATTGGCCATACATTATGCCTAGGCTCCCATGTTGAAAAAAACATACTAGGAAAATGTCCAATAAATGGGTAGCTCACCAATTGGACAGATGTAGAGAAAGTCATTGAATGTAGTGCAAATGCTTTTTCTTCTCCACAAATAAACTAACATGCAATTACAAAAATGAAACAAATGAGTCTCAAGATGCCTTAAATGGTGGAAAAACATTTTAGAAGATAAAAGCAATAGTAATATTAAAAAATAATAAATACCGGTAATTTAAAAAAAATCATTTAATAACACCCCAGATAAGGCATACCATACATATGGCAACCAATACTACTACTACTAATAATAAAAAGTTTGTTAAAAAAGTCGAGACAAGAATAATTATGTTATTATAATATTATATTACACCCAAAAGATTCTTCCAGCATTTAAGATGGTGTCACATCTGACAGGAAAAAGAAATAAAACACCAGGTCTAATTTGGACAGGGAGACAAAATACACATCAGGGAAAATGGAGGAGGAAGGGTCGAGGCACATCTGTAATTTTAAAATGGCCAAACCTGCCCAACGCGTAGAGCACCCGCCCTGAAAAGAGCAAACTCACAACAGGAACATGGGACTTCCCTCTAGTGACTCTAGATAGAATAAGGGACCCAGAATGGACCAAATGCGATATGCCTAGTAAGCACACAGAAACAAAAGAAGCAAAAACGCCCAAGGAGAATAGGGTTCAAACTGCGGCAGAACTAGAAATGGAACAATACACAGACCAAATAGTAACCACTCTACACCACCACTTAAAAGACCAGAGATCCAGAGGAACACAATTGTATAACCAGCATCCTCTACTCAGAGGAGCCAGTTTAAAATCCTAAAACAAGTCAATGACAGGCTAGCTGAGATGACAGACAGCCCAGCTAGCCAATCAGCTCACAGAGTGATGTAAGTAATTTCTCCCTCAGTGTCCATCCCCTGAATGACACTGTATATGTGCCGATGTGCGCATCACGTGATCTGTAGCTGGCGCCATGACGTCAGTCTGGACCTGTCCCTGAGCCCCAAAGTGACCACGAGTGATTTGACAGACATCTTGACATCTCATTTTTTTTTCACTTTGCTTTATGCATATACATTTTGTTTACTGTGACGAACGCCATCCATCGGCCACCCGACACCCATCGCGTGTACTTTTCTTTACTGGATGGCACATGATTATATTGAATTGGTATCATGACATTTGGTACTACTCAATGCAGTTCAAGAAGGGTGAAGGGTACATCTGTATCATTTTTAGAGCAGTGTAATGGATTTTAATGTAAAATTGAAATATAGTAGCTGGGTGGGCAGCGGTTTTATATGATGCTACTTATAAAAGTGAGAGTATTTATTTACATAGTAACTGAATAAGAAAGAACAAACCGCTGTAAAATAAAAAGAGAAAAAAAGGAAAAATGAGAAAGAAAAAATAAAAATGTATGACTGTATAATCAATGCCATTATGTGGCAAAACCTTTTATATAAAAATAATGCTGTTCAATGTTCTTGATATACGGCAGTTAAAATAATGCATATATCTTGGCAGTACATCATACCGAATATGGCTGTGGGGGATAGACTCCACGGTCTTAGATGCTGGCCACAAATATATAGTCTACTTTATTCTGCTGCTTGTAAGAATAACAGATCCATGAAATAGACTGGCAGCTGGGAATTAAAAAAACACTTTTTGAACAAACTGACAGGTAACATATTACGACTCGCTTTGTGATTTAATAGTGTAAAGCAGTATTTGCCCATATTCAATTATGTGCAGTTCTAGCACTGAGCCAAAGCAAATGACAAAGCAAGTACATTAATTGGTATATGTGGAAAGTATGCAGAATTCTGATGAAATATTGGCACCAAGTATACTTCAAATTACAATAATGTACATTGCTATCGTTATATGAGCGCCTTAAAATAAAAATTTATAAGCAATGTAGGTCTGGCGTTTTATATTCAGAGGCAGAGTGCTGTGAAATATTCCTAAAGTAATTTATGGGCATACTTAAACCAATATGACATGAAATAATTTTTGGATAATTAATGATATTTAGTGATATGAGGCATGTGTCTATATCACAGAACATAAACTACAAGAAATGGCTTATTGCTCAAGTTTAAACTAAAAAAAGGCTTCTTATGCTAGCACAGTGGTGTGATTGCTCTAGGAAGCAATGCTACATTATATTTCTGTAGTAGCCTACAGGACAGGTAGTTTCCTCTTACCATTGCCAATGTAAGGGAATGAACACAGATCGCGGATAAAATTCATACTAAATCACAAATTTTGGTGCAGATTGTATCCGCGATGTGTGATCATACTGTTACATTTTCATGTCGTTTTCACAGTGGAATGAAATCACTGCTTTGTAATGACTGAATTCCACTATTAAAGTCCATGGTATTTCCGCAATAAATGGAGCATGTTGGGTATTTGAAAATCCACACCTTGACTCTTTCACTACAGTTTTTTCCACTGTAAGTGAATGGGTTTATTAGGTATATGTTAAATAAATGTATTAGTTTCATATCTGGTCTTTCAAATGTGTATTTTATTCTGACACTTTAGTCCGTGCAGAATTTCAAGGCTGAGCCTTCAAGATCTGTTGCGGATTTTCATGTGGATCTGTATCCAGATTTAGGGCTGGGGCCTCTTGCAGACGGGTGTGACGTAACTGTGCTCTGAATAGAGTGTTATCATTTCCTCTCGCGAGTGTAATCACACTACTTTACTACACTTTTATGCACTGCCAGGCATGCTTACACCGACCCATGTTTGAACAGGCGGGGAATCCTAATTAGTAGGCGGGCCAGCCTACTCAATAGGCAGACCAGCTGACTTAGTAGGTGGGCCAGCTTAATAAGTCCCTGGTGTTAATCGATAAGTGCTCATTGTGTGTCCCATAGACTCCTACAGGGCTTTTGGTGTGCAAATGTGCACAAAAATAGAGCATGTCGCTTATTTTTTCACCCGGCAGAAAGACAGGTGCAAAAACACTCCATGTGAGGGAATCCACTGAAACCAATGGTACATGTAAAACCATGCGCAAAATTGCCCATGTGCAGGAGGCCTAAGTCAATGGGGTAAATTTGTGTGTGGCTTTCGAACATGGTTTCCACATGGAAACTGCATCAAGAATTGACATGCCAATTCCCTTTTTCTGTGAAGTGGATTTCAAAATCCGTACACAGGAAAATGTGCAATATATGAACTACAGTGAGGATTTCCATAGCATTCAACAAAATGCTAAAGTGGCGTGGATTATGCCACTGATTTGTGCACAGAATCCACATCAAAATTATTCTCTGTGAATGGAACGTAATTATAAAAAATGTAATGTCTTAAAATGAAGAAAAATACAACAAAACATACAATTTCTGTGAACTCTGAGGACGTCTGTCGACGACATGCAGAATATGGACTTCCCTTGGAATCTATTTTATTTTCTATTTTCAAATAAAACTAAGATACATACAAAAAATAATGCAAAGAGCTAAGTCAAAATTGCAGACTAGAGGCAGACTCAAGAAAAAAAGGATTTTTGTTGCCATCTGCCAGTCCTCAACCAGTTTATAGAACAATATCTGTATGACATTTTTGAGTTCTCTGTTTAATGGTGTAATGGTAAAGTTTAGTAGCTTGGAGTAAACACATGCACAAAGTATCTATTTTTTTAATCTGTTGACTAGGACAGGCTTTAATTGCAAAAAACATCAGGCTGGAAGATCCATCTTGCACTTGATATATGTGGTGAAGCTTTAATATATGAAGAAAACTATTGTTAGGCTTAGAAAATTATTTTAGCATGTATTGGTGGAACTAAGATCTAGTTGCATATTTAAATAACTGTTCTACATACTTCACCACTACCCTGGTACAAAGCAGCCCTCTGGATTTAGCACATTTGTAATATTGGTGTTACGATCATGTGGGCAAACTAAGCACGGGGCCCACACGATCGTGACCAAAAGGGGAGTGGATGGGATGCACGCACACAGGTTGCACCAGGGTCACACGGGTTTCAGGCAAACTTACCCTGAACTCCAAGGGGGATGACAGTGCCCTACCTAAGCGGGGGATTCGCCCCAATAAAGGGTGGCCCAGCGGTCTTTGGAACTGGGCCCTAGCTGATCTTAGGAGCCACGCACCAGAACAGGACGCATTCACATACCACATGACAGGGACTGAAGAGCAGAATACACAGAGCCAGAATAGACCGCATACAGGAGCCAAAATACAACCACTAGTAACAGATAGGAAGCTGAATATAAATACCAGGTATTAGTTGACATTTTGTACAAAACATGAAAGCTAGCGGGCCACTTCACGGCTCCTGGTTATACCGCTAGTCCCTACACTAACCAGGAGTCCAGCAGAACCGGACAGAGTTCACACAGATCGCAGGTCATACAGCAAGCTGACACCAAGCTGACAGAATTTAAACGTACAACGGACATGAATCAGCAAGACACAGATCCCACAGCAAGCTTGGATAAGGAACAGGACAGAGCACAGGGCACACAGCAAGCTGACAGAAAACTGACAGGAAATAAACGTACAAATGGACATGAACCAGCAAGACACAGCTCACACAGCAAGCTGCAACAAAACACAGATAGCAGGTTACACAGCAAACTTCAACAGACAAGGATGCATGACTGCTCACCCTAGGAGCTGGGTTTATATGTGATCACAGACCCAGGAGATTGGCTAGCAGGAAGTACCACACCCAGCCAGCTCAATCAATTAACCCTGTGAGGGCTGTGCTGCTAGGAAGCTTAGAACACAGATCCCAGCAGCACACGTAACAATTGGTGTTTCTCGAGAATATGAATGAGCAACATAACATTTTCATTTTTTGACTGAACTTGTCTATTTTTAAATAGTTGATGGGACTTTGCAGAGGTTAAGGCCCCTCACAGGCTGCAAAATTTACTATACTGTATACCAGAGTGGAATAAAGATGGCATAAATCTCATAGCTGCCATAGATTTGACTGTCTGGTCATGGAGGTCAGAGATGCACCTATGTATCTTATTCCAGCTCAGTCTATATCAAGACAGTCATAGGAAACACCTGTCTTGATAAATTTCCTTCTATGAGTTGTTCTCTTTCAGTAACTGAGATTGCACATATCTTAATTTGCCTACTCTTTTGAGTGCAGGATTAGTTTTTGTTTTTTTTTACTACAACTGTTATTGTTCTTTTCTACACTGAATATCCATTGTGGATTTTGGGAGTTTCCTGCCGCTCTCCTGGTTTATTTGGGTACCCCATAGGGCATAAGAAGTTGTGCGTTATTGGCTTGCAGGGACTACAGGTGTGACGGCTGGCGCTCTCCTGGGTCTAGCGGTCTACACCAGGTGAGTTCGATTGTGGTGTTTATTACTTTCTGCTTTTGATACTTTATTTTGAGGCGCTGTCCTTTTCATCTATCTCACATTATTAAATGGAGAATAATTGTCTTAGTTACTCGAAATACTATATATTGAAATTATTTATTCAACGGACCTTCATATTAACCTGATAAGGCTTCATGAAATGCACATTTCGTTCTCCGTATTACAGTTAGCAGTGACTTGTGATACAGTAAATGTGTATGCCAAGCTTCCTCTCTCCCTGGGAACCAAGAGAATTTTACGTTATTCTTTTACATGTTTCTTGCTTCATTAATAGAGCCAATGTCATCCTCTCGTAAGATCAAAATTCATGCTTTGAAAACGTTCACATTTGTTCATTCTTAGTTTCTAAAACAAAATGGTCAATGCTATACTTGATATAACAAAGTGCCTGAAATCCTATTGAGAGTTGGAAAGAGGTACTCCAGTTATATTTGAGTTTGTGTTGTTGCACAACAAGGAATTTATTGTTCTCATATCGTATTCAGTAGCTGCAATCTTCTAGGGTAACATCCAACTAGGCAATCTATGCTCTTCTTGACAAGCCTTCAGCTGAACCTGGAACATAGCCTAGCATTATGAAATGTTCCATTGGGGTTTGCAGAAGATTTCTCGCTACTATAGAGTCCAGGAGGTTTATTCTTTGAAATCATTGTGTATATGTTCACATAATACAAAGTGACAAGTAACATATGTAACTGGAGAACATCAAGTGCAACTGGTACCAATTACCAAGGTTATATGTTACCCCATATTATGTAACCACAATCAAGTATCCCTATCATGTCTAATTCTCAGTTTTATTTAATCTTTGCTGGTTATCCATACTAATGCTAAAAGGGAACTGACATAAACATCTTACCCAAAAGAAATATGTCTTTGTATGGACACTGTAAACAGTATTAGAAATGTATTCAGACTTGTAAAACACATATACTTCACACCTCAAAAACATCTAATATTCATCATTGTAGCGAATCCCAAGGAAAACTCTACACCCTCACATACAATATACATAATAACATAGTTCAATGCTAATAATTGTTTGATATAATTGATCTGGCGGTTATATTAATTCAGTGTTTATATTACCGGAAAACAATTTTTCAAGATAATTTGTGCAAATGTCACAGACATGTCAACCCCAAATGACCCGAAACTTGCCCTACTGCTAATTAACAGGGACAAGGTCCACCCATCCTACAGAACGTTAGTGGCCCATATTCTACTGGGAGCTAAACTTCTGATTCCGAGATATTGGAAATCACAAAATGTACCATCACAAATTGATTTAATTCATTTAATCTCAGAACAAAGTGTTTTTGAAAGGATTTTTTTACTATTTTCTCGAAAATAGTCTAAAAAAGCCTAACTCCCAGGGACGTACCTATAGAGGGTGCAGGGGATGCGGTTGTAGCCGGGCCCAGGAGCCTTAGGGGGCCCATACGGCCTCTCTTCCCCATATAGGGAGCCCAGTACTATGAATAAAGCATTTGAGTTGGGGGCCCTCTTACAGGTTTTACATTGGGGCCCAGAAGCTTCAAGTTATGTCTCTGTGCAGCATGGTTTGGGTATGGGTACGGGTACAGATACAGATAGAGAGGGGGCCCCAGCTCACCTTTTGCATCAGGGTCCCTGAGCCTTTACTTACGCCCCTGCTAAGTCCCGTAGCACCTTTACTATGAGTGAAGTAAAGAAAGTATACTGAAAGTGACCTTCTCCTCAATATAAATATACAAAACTGGGTTTTTTCTCCAAAAATTTAAATATTTCCTTCCTCCCCGTTCACGAAAGTCGAAGCTACAGCAAGCAAAGATCTAAAGAGAATATGTATTTAACTTTTTACTCTTTTTATGTGTTTCCACAACACAAATTACTATATAGCTGTGTTTCCTAATAACTATTCATCAGGGCTGTTTATTACTTTTGGGTTTCTTATGTGGTTACGCTGTGTATGGTTTATGGTAATGTTGTTGCTGTCCATATGTAACTCCCACAAGAGCTTTAAAGACGTTATTTTTACTGTATAATCTCCACAATTAAATTGTAATATTGCAGATGTACTTTTTTTTTTTTCTTAAGTGAACTGGTTATTACTAGGAGCAAAGTTAAACCCTAATTATTTTAATTGTAAGTAGAAGCGTCTTTGAGAACAAATAGTTCACAGCATGACCCGTTTTATCTTCTTAATAATGGATGGCTACTTGTTAATTATTGTATCGCTGAACCCTGCAGGACTCTTTTCAGTTCAATGGTCACGCCATACTTATATTTTACACTTCAGTTTTCCTGCACACTAATAATTTGCACATAATAGTACAACTTTACATTAACAGATAATGAAAGTAATGAGCAAATCCCTACTCTACCTGTGAGCAATTTGGGGAGCTTTTTTAAACCCATGTAAGAAATAGTGTAACAACCATACACTAGGCTGCTACCTCCTATACACTACTGCTCACTAGTTCCATACACCACAAACAAGGCACATAAATATGCTTTGTACTCATTGTTTACAGAAGAACTGAGCTTGATTTCCTAAAAATATAACTTCAGCAATATATTCAACCTCATCAATAATCACAATATTTATTTATTTCCCCACATAAATCTATACCCATCATGATCTGCAGATGTAGCAAAGTTTAACATGTCTTAACTAGAGATGAGCGAGCACCAAAATGCTCGGGTGCTCGTTACTCGGAACGAACTTTTCGCGATGCTCGAGGGTTCGTTTCGAATAACGAACCCCATTGAAGTCAATGGGCGACCCGAGCATTTTTGTATTTCGCCGATGCTCGCTAAGGTTTCCTTGTGTGAAAATCTGGGCAATTCAAGAAAGTGATGGGAACGACACAGCAATGGACAGGGCAGGCGAGGGGCTACATGTTGGGCTGCATTTCAAGTTCACAGGTCCCACTATTAAGCCACAATAGCGGCAAGAGTGGGCCCCCCCCTCCCAAAAACTTTTACTTCTGAAAAGCCCTCATTAGCAATGCATACCTTAGCTAAGCACCACACTACCTCCAACAAAGCACAATCACTGCCTGCATGACACTCCACTGCCACTTCTCCTAGCTTACATGCTGCCCAACCGCCCCCCCTCCCCCCCACAGCGCACACCAAAGTGTCCCTGCGCAGCCTTCAGCTGCCCTCATGCCACGCCACACTCATGTCTATTTAGAAGTGCGTCTGCCATGAGGAGGAACCGCAGGCACACACTGCAGAGGGTTGGCACGGCTAGGCAGCGACCTTCTTTAAAAGGGGCGGGGCGATAGCCCACAATGCTGTACAGAAGCAATGAGAAATAGAATCCTGTGCCACCGACATCAGGAGCTGCACACGTGGGCATAGCAATGGGGAACCTATGTGCCACACACTATTCATTCTGTCAAGGTGTCTGCATGCCCCAGTCAGACCGCGGTTTTTAATTCATAGACACAGGCAGGTACAACTCCCTATTGTGAAGTCCCTGTGGACCGACAGCATGGGTGGCTCCCTGGAACCCACCGGCGGTACATAAAAATATCCCATTGCAGTGCCCATCACAGCTGAGGTAGTAATGTCGTGCTTAATGCAGGTGGGCTTCGGCCCACACTGCATGCCCCAGTCAGACTGGGGTTCTTTACAAGTGGACACATGTAGGTTAAACTCCGTGTGCACCTACAGCATGGGTGGCTCCCTGGAACCCACCGGCGGTACATAAAAATATCCCATTGCAGTGCCCATCACAGCTGAGGTAGTAATGTCATCTTTAATGCAGGTGGGCTTCGGCCCACACTGCATGCCCCAGTCAGACTGGGGTTCTTTACAAGTGGAAACAGATGCATTCATAATTCCCTGTGGACCCACAGCACGGGTGGGTGCCAGGAAGCCACCGGCGGTACATAGAAATATCCCATTGCATTGCCCAACACAGCTGAGGTAGTAATGTCGTGCTTAATGCAGGTGGGCTTCGGCCCACACTGCATGCCACAGTCAGACTGGGGTTCTTTACAAGTGGACACATGTAGGTTAAACTCCGTGTGCACCTACAGAATGGGTGGCTCCCTGGAACCCACCGGCGATACACAAAAATATCCCATTGCATTGCCCAACACAGCGGATGTAACATCAGCTGTAATGCAGGTGGGCTAAAAATTCATTTGATTACACTGTAGGCGAGGGCCCCCAAAAATTGCTGTATCAACAGTACTAATGTACATCCAAAAAATTGGCCATGGCCAACCAAGAGGGCAGGTGAAACCCATTAATCGCTTTGGTTAATGTGGCTTAAGTGGTAACTAGGCCTGGAGGCAGCCCAGTTTAACGAAAAATTGGTTCAAGTTAAAGTTTCAACGCTTTTAAGAGCATTGAAACATATAAAAATTGTTTAGAAAAATTATATGAGTGAGCCTTGTGGCCCTAAGAAAAATTGCCCGTTCAGCATGATTACGTGAGGTTTCAGGAGGAGGAGCAGGAGGAGGAGGAGGAGGAATATTAGACACAGATTGATGAAGCAGAAATGTCCCCGTTTTGGATGGTGAGAGAGAACGTAGCTTCCATCCGCGGGTGCAGCCTACGTATTGCTTACGTATCGCTGCTGTCCGCTGGTGGAGAAGAGAAGTCTGGGGAAATCCAGGCTTTGTTCATCTTGATGAGTGTAAGCCTGTCGGCACTGTCGGTTGACAGGTGGGTACGCTTATCCGTGATGATTCCCCCAGCCACACTAAACACACTCTCTGACAAGACGCTAGCCGCAGGACAAGCAAGCACCTCCAGGGCATACAGCGCGAGTTCAGGCCACGTGTCCAGCTTCGACACCCAGTAGTTGTAGGGGGCAGAGGCGCCACGGAGGACGGTCGTGCGATCGGCTACGTACTCCCTCACCATCCTTTTACAGTGCTCCCGCCGACTCAGCCTTGTCTGGGGAGCAGTGACACAGTCTTGCTGGGGAGCCATAATGCTGGCAAAGGCCTTGGATAATGTTCCCCTGCCTGCGCTGTACATGCTGCCTGATCTCTGCGCCTCCCCTGCTACCTGGCCCTCGGAACTGCGCCTTCTGCCACTAGCGCTGTCGGATGGGAAGTTTACCATCAGTTTGTCCACCAGCGCCCTGTGGTATAGCATCATTCTCGAACCCCTTTCCTCTTCGGGAATGAGAGTGCAAAGGCTCTCCTTATACCGTGGATCGAGCAGTGTGTACACCCAGTAATCCGTAGTGGCCAGAATGCGTGCAACGCGAGGGTCACGCGAAAGGCATCCTAACATGAAGTCAGCCATGTGTGCCAGGGTACCTGTACGCAACACATGGCTGTCTTCACTGGGAAGATCACTTTCAGGATCCTCCTCCTCCTCCTCCTCTTCCTCCTCCTCAGGCCATACACGCTGAAAGGATGACAGCCCAGCAGCATCTGTACCCTCAGCAGTGGGCCAAGCTGTCTCTTCCCCCTCCTCCTCATCCTCCTCATGCTCCTCCTCCTCCTCCTCAACGCGCTGAGATATAGACAGGCGGGTGCTCTGACTATCCAGCGACATACTGTCTTCCCCCGGCTCTGTTTCCGAGCGCAAAGCGTCTGCCTTTATGCTTTGCAGGGAACTTCTCAAGATGCATAGCAGAGGAATGGTGACGCTAATGATTGCAGCATCGCCGCTCACCACCTGGGTAGACTCCTCAAATGTTCCAAGGACCTGGCAGATGGCTGCCAACCAGGGCCACTCTTCTGTAAATAATTGAGGAGGCTGACTCCCACTGCGCCGCGCAAGTTGGAGTTGGTATTCCACTATAGCTCTACGCTGCTCATAGAGTCTGGCCAACATGTGGAGCGTAGAGTTCCACTGTGTGGGCACGTCACACAGCAGTCGGTGCACTGGCAGATTAAACCTATGTTGCAGTGTCCGCAGGGTGGCAGCGTGCGTGTGGGATTTGCGGAAATGTGCGCAGAGCTGGCGCACCTTTCCGAGCAGGTATGACAAGTGGGGGTAGCTTTTCAGAAAGCGCTGAACCACCAAATTAAAGACATGGGCCAGGCATGGCACGTGCGTGAGGCTGCCGAGCTGCAGAGCCGCCACCAGCTTACGGCCGTTGTCACACACGACCATGCCCGCTTGGAGGCTCAGCGGCGCAAGCCAGCGGTCGGTCTGCTCTGTCAGACCCTGCAGCAGTTCGTGGGCCGTGTGCCTCTTCTCTCCTAAGCTGAGTAGTTTCAGCACGGCCTGCTGACGCTTGCCCACCGCTGTGCTGCCACGCCGCGTGACACCGACTGCTGGCGACGTGCTGCTGACACATCTTGATTGCGAGACAGAGGTTGCGTTGGAGGAGGAGGAGGAGGAAGGTGCTTTGGTGGAGGAAGCATACACCGCCGCAGATACCACCACCGAGCTGTGGCCCGCAATTCTGGGGGTGGGTAGGACGTGAGCGGCCCCAGGCTCTGACTCTGTCCCAGCCTCCACTAAATTCACCCAATGTGCCGTCAGGGAGATATAGTGGCACTGCCCGCCTGTGCTTGTCCACGTGTCTGTTGTTAAGTGGACCTTGGCAGTAACCGCGTTGGTGAGGGCGCGTACAATGTTGCGGGAGACGTGGTCGTGCAGGGCTGGGACGGCACATCGGGAAAAGTAGTGGCGACTGGGAACCGAGTAGCGCGGGGCAGCCGCCGCCATCATGCTTTTGAAAGCCTCCGTTTCCACAAGCCTATACGGCAGCATCTGTAGGCTGATCAATTTTGCAATGTGCACGTTTAACGCTTGAGCGTGCGAGTGCGTGGCGTCGTACTTGCGCTTGCGTTCAAACTGTGGCACTAGCGACGTCTGGACGCTGCGCTGAGAGCCATTGCTGGATGAGGCCGAGGACAGCGGAGGTGATGGTGTGGGTGCAGGCCAGGAGACGGTAGTGCCTGTGTCCTCAGAGGGGGGTTGGATCTCAGTGGCAGGTTGGGGCACAGGGGGAGAGGCAGTGGTGCAAACCGGTGGCGGTGAACGGGCATCGTCCCACCTTGTGGGGTGCTTGGCCATCATATGCCTGCGCATGCTGTTGGTGGTGCCTCCCCAGCTGATCTTGGCGCGACAAAGGTTGCACACCACTGTTCGTCAGTCGTCAGGCGTCTCTGTGAAAAACTGCCACACCGTAGAGCACCTTGACCTGTGCAGGGTGGCATGGCGCGAGGGGGCGCTTTGGGAAACAGTTGGTGTATTATTCGGTCTGGCCCTGCCTCTACCCCTGGCCACCGCACTGGCTCGGCCTGTGCCCACACCCTCACTTGGCCCTCCGCGTCCTCGGCCGCGTCCACATCCTCTAGGCCTACCCCTACCCCTCAGCATGCTGTATTACCAGTGATTTGATTTCCCAGGCAGGAAAGAAATTGGCGCAAGGCTGCACTCAACCGTAGCTGGTTGCGTCTGATTTTTTTACGTTCTCCACGCAGCACACACGTACCCAGAGCCCTTAGGACTGACACAGGCAGGCCAAATATAATTAATTGAATTCGCTTTTTTGCAAAGGGAGGGCCCCACTGCGGATATTCAATGAACAAGAAGTTTAATATCTGTGGTGTGGCCCTCAAAAAGTGTCACACAACTATAGTGTAGCAGAGTTATTAACTCTAGCAGAGCAGGTATTTGCCAGTCAGGAAAGACAATGGCGCAAGCCTGCAGTAAACCGTAGCTGGTTGCGTTTGATTTTTGTACGTTGTCCACGCAGCACACACGTACACGGAGACCTTAGGACTGACACAGGCAGGCCAAATATAATTAATTGAATTCGCTTTTTTGCAAAGGGAGGGCCCCACTGCGGATATTCAATGAACAAGAAGTTTAATATCTGTGGTGTGGCCCTCAAAAAGTGTCACACAACTATAGTGTAGCAGAGTTATTAACTCTAGCAGAGCAGGTATTTGCCAGTCAGGAAAGACAATGGCGCAAGCCTGCAGTAAACCGTAGCTTGTTGCGTTTGATTTTTGTACGTTCTCCACGCAGCACACACGTACACGGAGACCTTAGGACTGACACAGGCAGGCCAAATATAATTTCTTTTCCTTTATTGCAAAGGGAAGCACCCACTGCGTATATTCAATGAACAAGAAGTTTAATATCTGTGGTGTGGCCCTCAAAAAGTGTCACACAACTATAGTGTAGCAGAGTTATTAACTCTAGCAGAGCAGGTATTTGCCAGTCAGGAAAGACAATGGCGCAAGCCTGCAGTAAACCGTAGCTGGTTGCGTCTGATTTTTGTACGTTGTCCACGCAGCACACACGTACACGGAGACCTTAGGACTGACACAGGCAGGCCAAATACAATTTCTTTTCCTTTTTTGCAAAGGGAAGGACCCACTGCGTATATTCAATGAACAATAACTTTTAGAACTGTAGTGTGGCCCTGAAAAAGTGACACACAACTTTAGTGTAGCAGAGTTATTAACTCTAGCAGAGCAGGTATTTGCCAGTCAGGAAAGACAATGGCGCAAGCCTGCAGTAAACCGTAGCTGGTTGCGTCTGATTTTTGTACGTTGTCCACGCAGCACACACGTACACAGAGACCTTAGGACTGACACAGGCTGGCCAAATATAATTTTTTTCCTTTTTAGCAAAGGGAAGACCCCACTGCGTATATTCAATGAACAATAACTGTGTTGTGGCCCTGCCTACACAATTCTGTCCCTGTAGTATCAATGGAGGGTGCAATGCTCTGCACAGACGATTTTTAGAAAAAAAAAAATATGCAACACTGCTAACAGCAGCCAGCACAGTACTGCACACGCTTAAATTTGGCCCTAGAAAGGACCGTTGAGGTTCTTGAAGGCTACACTCACTCCTAACACTCTCGCTGCCTATGCACCACTTCTGTCCCTAATGCCGGGTGCAATGCTCTGCACTGCCGATTTTGAGAAAAAAAAAAAAAAAAACCACTGCTAGCAGCAGCCTGCACACAGGTAGATGTGGCCCTGAGAAGGACCGTTGGGGTTCTTGAAGCCTACACTGACTCCTAACGCTCTCCCTACAGCAGCACCAGCACGATAGTACTTTCCCTCAGCTAACTCACAAGGCATGTGTGGCGAGCCGCGGGAGGGGCCGACTTTTATACTCGGGTGACATCTGATCGCCCCAGCCACTCACAGCAGGGGGGTGGTATAGGGCTTGAACGTCACAGGGGGAAGTTGTAATGCCTTCCCTGTCTTTCAATTGGCCAGAAAAGCGCGCTAACGTCTCAGAGAGGAAACTGAAAGTAACCGGAACACCGCGTGGTACTCGTTACGAGTAACGAGCATCCCGAACACCCTAATATTCGCACGAATATCAAGCTCGGACGAGTACGTTCGCTCATCTCTAGTCTTAACGCATTATAACTTTGTGTTGCAGTTTGGTTACCCTTTAAATTCTTTAAAAAGGCTTTTGTGTTAAGATAAGAGAACAATGGCTTTTTAATGGTTTAAGATTAGTTAACTTTCTGTGATAAGTTATGGCAGACATGTTAAGGTCCATTTACATAGGACGAATGTCAGGCAACCGATGCCTGACACTCATCCCTGCACATACTTGTTTCCGTGCTGTTGCACAGAAGTAATTATCATTGGCTCACAGTGAGGCAGCTGCATGAGATTTCTTTCCTCGTGCTCCCCCCCTTCCATTGACTTAACATAGTTGCCGTTCAGTACTGAACAGCTGCTATTTACATTGATCACACATCGTTCAGCTCATTGTCCATCGTTTATGCTGCATAAACGATCGACGATCAGCTGATCGCTCATCGTTCAGTGTAAATAGCAGCTGTTCAGTACTGAACGGCCACTGCTAAAGTAAATGGAGAGGGGCGGGGGTGAGCGAGGAGAGAAATCTCCTGCTGCCGCCCCACTGTGAGCTAATGATAGTCGCTCCTGTGCAGCATCACGGGAACGGGTATGTGCGGGAATGAGTGTCGGGCATCATTTGCCCAAAATACGTGCCATTTAAATAGGCCTTTAAACTCTGCTACATCTCTAGCTTCTTTTGTTCATTTTCAAGCATTGATCATTTGGTTGGAGGATTGGAATTCTTGAGTTGCAGTTTATTGCAGTTTCTTGAAAAAGACAACAATATTAGGGCTTGAACAGACAAATGTATGCATAAATACCCTCGCCGCAACAGCGATTATTTGAGTGTGAACTAGGTTTGGAGATGGCCCTAAACAGGCTGATGTGCATGTAACAACATATATTATTGTAATTTTTGCTCTTGAAATGCCAGTTCATGCACGCATGTTACCCCCTTTCCATTATATAGAATGTCAATTTAACTCCAAATTGCGGCCAGCTGTCGTTTTTTTCTCTCCACTGCATGTGGGGGGACTCTCTCCCTTTCCTTTATTTAAGCTGCCAAAGACTTCTATAGCAGCGTTCTGCGTAACACGGAGAAAGATAAAGCATGGTCTATATTTTCTCGCACACTGATTTATGCACGAGAAACATGCTTCATCTTATCACATTTTACGGCCATGAATTTCATGCGTACATAAAACCTTCGCAAGCACGTTCATCTGTTTAAACCCTTAGCAAGCTATATGGATAGAGGACCTGCTGAACCCAAATTCACACCCTAAGAGCCCATTCACACTCTGTCCATGTAATTCATTAAACACGGATCGAATATGGACCCAATATAGCCAATTCAGCTATTCATGCAGGCCGATGGCTTCAGTGAAAAAAATCACAGCGTGTCTTATTCTGGTTTGTATTACCAAAAGTAGACATATAATGTCCATGGCCTGGTGGTATGGGTCTGTCTTGTGCTGTCTGAAGCGATTTGCATCTGAGGATCTCGGGTGTTGCTTAGGTTAACCAAAAAGTTTAAAGGGCTATTATAGAATAAATAAGCTTTGTATGCTGAAACTATAATGAAAAGTTATGCAATTTTTTAATATAATTTTGCTGTTGCTTCATAAGAGTCTTATTTACTTCTGAAGAATAGAATGTGATCATGTAGTAAACAGTTAAAGCTACTGAATACATCAAGATGGAGGGCACAGAAAGTTATGGAATGTAGATGGATAATATCAAGAGATGAGTGAGCGTACTCGTCCGAGCTTGATGCTCGTTCGAGTATTAGGGTACTCGAGATGCTCGTTACTCGAGACGAGCACCACGCGATGTTCGAGTCACTTCCATTTTCTTCCCAGAAAAGTTTGCGCCATTTTCTGGCCAATAGAAACACAGGGAAGGCATTACAACTTCCTCCTGTGAAGTTCCAGCCCTATACCACCCCCCTGCAGTGAGTGGCTGGGGAGATCAGGTGACACCCGAATATCTAAACTGGGGCCGGCCGCGGCTCGCCACAGATGCACGCTGAGAGACATTAGGGAAAGTGCCGTCCTGCTGTAGCTGCTATAGGGAGAGTGTTAGGCTGTTATCTTCGTCTTCAAGAACCCCAACGGTCCTTCTTAGGGCCACATCTGACCGTGTGCAGTACTGTTGAAGCTGCTTTTAGCAGTTTTGCACATTTTTTTTTTTTTTTGTATATCGGGCGTGCAGACCATAGCGTCCTCAGTCTGCAGTCATTTTACTGAGTATAGGGGCAGTACTGGTGAGGCAGGGACAGTGGTACAGGGAAAGAGATATACTGGCTATATAGGCAGTGGGCTTTTTCAAAAAAATTGGAAAAAAAATTCTTTGGGCTGCCTGTGACCGTGTACAGTTTACTGCGTGTCTGCTGGGGGTAGTAGTCGCTCATTATTACCCAGCTAAGCATTACAGCAGGCTTGCGCATAATTGTTTCCTGGCTCTGCTGTGTCCGTTACATAATCGCCGTCATCCCGCCAGAGGGAAAGAGTATACATATATACGCTGCATACGGTGTCTGTCTGGTTTTTCACCTCACCATTTTAAAAAAATTGAAGCAAAATACAAATTAAACTAATACTGTGCTCCCCCTATACTGCTGCTAGTGATATGTTTCTGGGGCCTGTCTAGACTGCAACAACTACTGAAATGGAACTAATACTGTGCTCCCCCTATACTGCTGCTTTGGAATTGTTACTGCGGCCTGTCTTGACTGCTACTATTACTGAAATGGGCGGTTGGGCAGCATGTAACCCAGGAGAAGTGGCAGCGGAGTGTCATGCAGGCAGTGATTGTGCTTTGTTGGAGGTAGTGTGGTGCTTAGCTAAGGTATGCCTTGCTAATGAGGGTTTTTCAGAAGTAAAAATTGTTGGGGGGGGGGGGCACTCTTGCCGCTATTGTGGCTTAATAGTGCGACCTGCAATTCATCCAGAAATGTGTATTGCCGGCTCCATTGAATTCAATGGGCTAACATCATTCTTCTCTGCCACAGCTGTTACAGCTGTGGCAAAGGAGAACGATCTTTACGCTGACAGTGCGGGGGGGGGGGGGGTCTCACTCTTGCCACTATTGTGGCTTAATAGTGGGACCTGGGAACTTGAGATGCAGCCCAACATGTAGCCCCTCGCCTGCCCTATCCGTTTCTGTGTCGTTCCCATCACTTTCTTGAATTTCCCAGGTTTTCACAAATGAAAACCTTAGCGAGCATCGGCGAAATACAAAAATGCTCGAGTCGCCCATTGACTTCAATGGGGTTCGTTACTCGAAACGAACCCTCGAGCATCGCGGGAAGTTCGATGCGAGTAACGAGTAACCGAGCATTTTGGTGCTCGCTCACCTCTAATAATATCATATGCAATAAGATGAGGTGCAAGCAATATCTCAGAAGGCACCAAATCTGTATAAGAGGAGAGCTGACATATAAGACACGGGGTACAACGAGACAAAACAAAAACTGTGCATGTTTTATTGATTGAAACTCAGCAACTAACAAAAATTTATATTTAAGACTCAGTCAGATAAGCAACTTTTTTTTTTTTTTTTAATAAAGCGCATGAATAGCCGCGCTAAAAAAATTGCACATCGCGTGTAGAAAAGTTTCATGACCCCATGTCCTATCTTTTGCAGGTATGATTTTAGCGCCTCTAAAAAACGTACATGTGATTGCTTTCATTGGAAAGCATTGGTTCTAATAGAGCCGATTTTTAAACGTGCCTTTCATCCGCTAAAAAAATCGCTCATCTGACCACGGCCTTAAAATCAACTTAAATTAGCAAGAAAGAGCTTTTTCCCATGCAATATAAGGAGATCATATAACAGCGCCTCAAAATCTAATTACTCTTCACAAATGTAAAGAAAAAGGTGCAGATGATTCATAATGCAATACATGATTGTAATAAATATGTCCAGAATTCTAGTTTATTACTACCTTAGTTATTTATTTGCTCTTTGGCTAGTACTTATTTTGATGAAATGTTTTTTTTTCACCAGTTGCACCGTATCTGAACAGTCACGTGTTAAATTATGAACATTTGTACTTTATTATTATGTTTGTGACAATGTATTAATTACCTTTTGAGGTGATGTGTTATTTTCCCTTTATATTACATCGGAGAATCTCTTTCTTGTTGTTTTTATGTTTCAGGCCTCGGTCACACGGGTGATTTTCCGTGTGATCTGCGCATGCGCATGCGTCCGGCGATTTTATAAAACCATTGCTTTGCAATGGTATCGGACACATGAGCGCTTTTTATGCGCTCGTCCGATAAATTATAGAACAGAAATCGCAGATCGCACCTATCTGCGATCTGCGATTCCTGTTCTCTTCTCTATATGCGCTCAATGGGGCCGGCAGCAGCAGCGCCGACCCCATTGAGAACATATACTAGACAAATCATTCTCCTCTGCCACAGCTGTAATAGCTGTGGCAGAGAAGAATGATTTTTGCCCATTGAATTCAATGGAGTCGGCAATACAGCTGGCTCCATTG
The DNA here is from genome assembly GCF_035609145.1 of Eleutherodactylus coqui. Taxonomy (NCBI): domain Eukaryota; kingdom Metazoa; phylum Chordata; class Amphibia; order Anura; family Eleutherodactylidae; genus Eleutherodactylus; species Eleutherodactylus coqui. The sequence goes on along the minus strand of NC_089843.1, from coordinate 143,523,002 downwards.
AAAGCAATGGGCTGCCGGCGATCGCACAATGAATTTTCGGGAAGGGCTTAAAAATATAAGCCCTTCCCTGAAATTCATCCAGAAATGTGTAAAAACAAAAAAAATATATATACTCACCTTGTCCCGGCACATTTCTGGATGAATCTCAGGCAAGGGCTTATATTTTTAAGCCCTTCCCGAAAATTCATCGTGAGATCGCACGCAGCCCATTGCTTTCAATGGAGCCGGCTGTATTGCCGGCTCCATTGAATTCAATGTGCTGGACAGCGCTGCACTGCTCCGGCCCGTTTCTAATGAAACGCGGCTAGGAGCAGATTTTTTGGGCGATTTTTTGGCCCCGGTCACGCGATTTGCGGATGCGCATCCGTCATGCAATCCGCAAATCGCGGGAAAAAACGCCCATGTGACCGAGGCCTCAGAGGTATTTTCTCAACATTTTTGGCATAATAGATGACAACACTCTGCTGCATAGACCCCACGCAGGGGCTACAAACAAGAAAGAATACAGAGTTTTAACCAGCAACACAGAAATGCTAAAAGAAAAAGGCAAAAAAGAAAAAGAGAAAACCACAAACGATCTCACTACATGAGGCAATGGCTAGAATAACAGCAGGGCTTCTTAGAGGCTTCTGAGAGGGAAGCAAACCAGAGTCCATAATAATACCCAGACAACCAGAGAAAGAAAAAGGGAAAACTGAACTTGGTTACCTCTGCTGAGTACTTAAAGATGGATATAGTAATTCAGATTTGGCACACTGATAAATGAAATCCAGGGCTCCCAGATTTTTTAAAACTGAGTGACTCTATCAAGACGTATGACGGTCAATTTCTCATAAAAGCAACAATCGGATCAAAAGGGAGATGTGGCTTTCGTCACTGCTGTGCAATGGGCATGCGAGCTGCCATGGTGATGCATTGTAAAGGCTTAAAAGGAGCATTGTAGATACCTGTAGGCTTGTTACCTGGAAGCAGGGCAAAAGGCTCTAGTTCAAAGACACTTCCCGTAATGGAAGCAATGAGATGGTCACCTTTCTCCGAAATGCTTGTGGTATTGGACAGGACCACCAGATGTGGAGATGGAGTCCATGTCGTTGTCACTAGAGATGAGCGAGCGTACTCGGATAAGCACTACTCGCTCGAGTAATTGGCTTTATCCGAGTATCGCTGTGCTCGGGGCTAAAGATTCGGGTGCCGGCACGGAGCGGGGAGCTGCAGGGGAGAGCGGGGAGGAACGGAGGTAAGATCTTTCTCTCCCTCTCTCCCGCCCGCTCTCCCCTGCTCCCCGCTGCGACTCACCTGTCAGCCGCAGCGGCACCCGAATCTTTAGCCCCGAGCACAGCGATACTCGGATAAAGCCAATTACTCGAGCGAGTAGTGCTTATCCGAGTACGCTCGCTCATCTCTAGTTGTCACCTCTAAAACATAAGTTAAACCCCATTAAGACAGAACAATTTTTGTTAAAAAAATTCATTCAAATGAGCAAAAGTGAATGATAACACTGATAAAAAAAGACTTTGCTACTGGGAGAAAAACGTTATTTACATGAAATTGAGTGCGCTGAATATGAATCTGAAGTCAAAGTTGGCCTAGGACATCTAGATCTTACGTTATAGGGCACTATAGTTTGGCAACCGCTTAATAGATTAGCCCACGCACTGATGCATGACAACATTATAATTGCTGCACCATTACCTGCATCCTGCCTTCCAGCGCAACACCTCCTGGCAGCAGCGGGTTCCTGCAACGTCGGCCACATCTGAACATGTCAGTAAGCCGATGTCAGCAGTTGCTAATGTGAGATGGGCCTATTGCAAGCTTCTAGTTCACAATACAGTTTTCTTATATAGCTAGTATGTCTGTTTAAGGCCTCATGTACACTAGGAAATTCGGGCCCGCGTGGATTCTCCATGCAGAATCCCGCAGCGGGTCCCTCCTTTCCCGCAGACATGAGGCCTATCAATTGATTTTACTTACCTGTCCGGACGCTGCGAGTTCCCGTCCGTCGCCGATGGATTTTCTTTCCTTCTGCCCAGTGGAAGCCAAACTAAAAACAGGAAATTTTGTTGGTCCTAAAATCCATGAATTAATGCGTGATGAGACATTCAGATCCAAATTAAAAGCACTTGAACTCCCCATTTGGGATGCATTTGTGCTAGAAGTGCAAAACTTTCTTGGCAGCTATTGGGCTGTCACCCATACAGAACTTGTAAGCAACATGTTAGCAGCGTATCAGCAACTCGGCTGCCGAATGTCGCGCAAAATTCTTTTCTTGCACTCTCATCTGGATTCTTTGGGTGATGTGAGTGATGAACATGAGGAAGAATCCATAAAGATATTGCCACCATGGAAAAAGATATCAAGGCCACTTCAAGCCCAACATGATGGCGACTACTGCTGGCTACTGCAGCGGTCAACAACAGATACTCACAAGTGCAGAAGCAAGTGCCTGAAGCCCTTCTGAACAGTGTGCGCGTTGTGTGAAGACTCAGTGAACTTTTTATTCGCATGTTAATGTGAACAAGTTGCTGTAATCTCTCAGGTGTGAAGTATAATATAGTTCTGTACAGCGGCTATATAACCAACATAAAATCAGTTTCTCGTGTCTATATGAATAGCCAATGATACAGTGGATAACTTCAGAACCCGGCGTCCTAGGCAAAATCCGACTACAGATTTGGAGTCAGTTTCTGATAAATTTTGAGTGATCATCTTTGCGTGTAAATGGACCTTAAGAGTCAGGATGCTCTTTTTAAAGTGCTAGCTCCCATACTGAATACAGGAACCTAATAGAGCAGAATACTTTGTCTACTACTGTAAATCATGTGCGGTCCACAGCATGGAATGCAGCCAGTCCTTCTCGCTGTTCAAATCAAGTCTAATGAATAATTTAGAAAAATATATGAAATTTCAAAGTCTATAGCAGTAGGTTTATTTTGTATATCTGTATTTATACTTTAATTATTACTTAAAGGGGTTGTCCCGCGCCGAAACGGGTTTTTTTTTTTTCAACCCCCCCCCCGTTCGGCGCGAGACAACCCCGATGCAGGGACGTAAAGAAAGCTTACCGGAGCGCTTACCTTAATCCCCGCGCTCCGGTGACTTCAATACTTACCGGTGAAGATGGCCGCCGGGATCCTCTACCTCCGTGGACCGCAGCTCTTCTGTGCGGTCCATTGCCGATTCCAGCCTCCTGATTGGCTGGAATCGGCACGTGACGGGGCGGAGCTACACGGAGCCGGCATTCTGCACCAGCGGCTCCATAGAAGACTGCAGAAGACCCGGACTGCGCAAGCGCGGCTAATTTGGCCATCGGAGGGCGAAAATTAGTCGGCTCCATGGGAACGAGGACGCTAGCAACGGAGCAGGTAAGTAAAAAACTTTTTATAACTTCTGTATGGCTCATAATTAATGCACAATGTACATTACAAAGTGCATTAATATGGCCATACAGAAGTGTATAACCCCACTTGCTGCCGCGGGACAACCCCTTTAATGTATTTCTGCAATATTATTCTTCCAATATTTTTTCTTTTTATTGGTTATTAGAGATGAGCGAGCATACTCGTCCGAGCTTGATGCTCGTTCGAGTATTAGGGTGCTCGAGATGCTCGTTACTTGAGACGAGCACCACGCAGTACTCGTCTCGATTAAACGAGCACTGACCATTGAATTCAATGGAGCCAGCAATACAGCTGGCTCCATAGAAAGCAATGGGCTGCCGGCGATTGCAGGATGAATTGTCGGGAAGGGCTTAAATATATAAGCCCTTCCCTGCAATTCATCCAGAAATGTGTAAAAATAAAAAAAATATATACTCACCTTGTGCCGGCAGAACGATGTTAGCCCATTGAATTCAATGGAGCCGGCAATAGAGCCGGCTCCATTGAAAGCAATGGGCTGCCGGCGATTGCAGGATGAATTGTCGGGAAGGGCTTAAATATATAAGCCCTTCCCTGCAATTCATCCAGAAATGTGTAAAAATAAAAAATATATATATATACTCACCTTGTCCCGGCAGACGGAGTTCAGCGCAGCCGGCCTGCACTGGGTGTGAAGGGGGTGTGAGTCAGACCTGCCCCCTGATTGGCTCAGCGCTGAGCCATTCAGAGGCAGGTCTCACTCACACCCATTCATGAATTGCATGAATGGGTGTGAGTGAGACCTGCCTCTGATTGGCTCTGCGCTGAGCCAATCAGGGGCAGGTCTGACTCACACCCCCTTCACACCCACTGCAGGCCGGCCGCGCTGAACTCCGTCTGCCGGGACAAGGTGAGTATATATATTTTTTTATTTTTACACATTTCTGGATGAATTGCAGGGAAGGGCTTATATATTTAAGCCCTTCCCGACAATTCATCCCACGATCGCGGCAGCACATTGCTTTCTATGGAGCCGGCTGTATTGCCGGCTCCATTGAATTCAATGGGCTAACATCGTTCTTCTCTGCCACAGCGATCTTTACGCTGACAGTGCGGGGGGGGGGGGTCTCACTCTTGCCACTATTGTGGCTTAATAGTGGGACCTGGGAACTTGAGATGCAGCCCAACATGTAGCCCCTCGCCTGCCCTATCTGTTTCTGTGTCGTTCCCATCACTTTCATGAATTTCCCAGGTTTTCACAAATGAAAACCTTAGCGAGCATCGGCGAAATACAAAAATGCTCGAGTCGCCCATTGACTTCAATGGGGTTTGTTACTCGAAACGAACTCTCGAGCATCACTGAAAGTTCGACTCGAGTAACGAGCACTCGAGCATTTTGGTGCTCGCTCATCTCTATTGGTTATTAATTTCAACTTTATAAATCTGCTGCCATATTGAAATAGACATTATTTATACAGTTTACACTGATAACATCTATTCTTTCACCTCCTCAATCCCACTTTTCCAAAGTGTCTGTATAACTTACTGTCAAAGTCCGAAGTTACATTGTGTTATGCTGGAAAATGGTCGGAACTCATTTATCAGGTGCATTTCTCCTGCACAGTAGGATTATTCATATCAATCATCTTTGCACTTAGCTAGGCCATACATGTCCATTCAGGTTTAATCATGAACAGCTGCTTCACGGCAGAAAATCACATAGCAACAGTCAGAGAAAAGCCGCAATGTGCAAAGTTATATTTATGGGATAAATTCCTCACATTATTGTTATTATTGGAAATGTGTGTGGAAAGAACTATAATTCTGCGGTTTGTGACACATTTTCATGAAGTCATGATCATTGGTTGTTCCTGTAAAATGAATGAGAGCTGTAACTGGGGATGACATTTCAGTTAAGGTTAATCTATTATGGGTGACTAGAGATACCGCTTTGCCCATCCAGATACAAATAGCAATGAAGAATTCTCGCAACATTTAAGATGGACTCTATTATACTACTTTAATTGAAGAAGTCTTGTAATGTTCATCTGCTTTTTGCACACTCTTTAGATTTATAAGGAGAAATCTGAATATCAAGATATGTCCATTAATAAGAGAAGATGGCAACCAATCATCTTAATTATACTGCAGTTTAATAGCTTGTGCAATAATAAAATCAATTAGTGTACTTTACGTTTTTTAAAGGAACACTCCAAACAAAACCGATACACACTTTAGTACAGGGCCTAGGAGGTGGATGGCAAACGGATTCCCTCTTTTTAATCTTTGAATATCTTTGTCAGCTTGAAGTATTTCTCTAAATGTAAGCAAAATTAAAATCCATAAATTAATTAGCTAGAACTAATCTCCCTACAACCAGCAGGCCAAAATTATGGAATAAAAAACTGATCACTGCTTTACTAAACTTTTCACTTGAAGGAGTTGAAGTAGAATACACTTTTATCACCTGTCTATAGGATAGGCAATAACAGTCTGATTGGTGGGGATGCACCCATCCTGAGAATGGGGTCCCATGTTCCCCTCTTCTCATCACTACAGGGTCTCACATGCTCATGCCACTCCATTCACTTCAAGGGGACTGACAAAAAAAGCCTTGACTAACTGTGGCAGTCCCTTTGAAAATTAATGGAGTGGCACTGTGCATGTTCAACCTCTGTTCTATTTACTTACCTCCTCACTGTAGGTTGGGGTGAGAATGGGGGAAGCAAGCCCACAGTGAGAAGGACAGGAATCTAGAAGTCTCAGAAGTGAGACCTCCACCAGTCAGACCTTTATCACCTATACTATGTATAGGTGATAAGAGTGTATTCTGGTAAAACCTGTTTAACCCCTTAAGGTCATGGCCTATTTTGGCATTGAGGATGCAACGATTTTTGGTGATTTTCATCTCCACTTTTCTAAAGCCATAAATTTTTCTGTCGACCTGGCTGTATGAGGGCTTGTTTTTTGTATGGAGAACTGCAGTTTTTATTGGTACTATTTTTGGTTATATTCCGTGTTCGCTCTTTTGAGTGATTATTCTTGTAACTACACTGGTCAACAGTGAAAAACTTTCCGACTTGAAAATAGGTATTTCTTAATCATTTCATCATGGAAGAAATGAAAAGGACATTGAGCTCTTGGCTCTGAGATGTAGACCATTTAAGTTAAATATATGTACCTTTTAGTCAGATCCACAAGGTTAGATGAGTGAAATCATTAAATAAACAAAAGTATATATAGTAAAATAGTTGAATAACTAAAATGTAAATCAGATACCGTAATGCTTGAATCTTAGAATTAATATGTATATATTACAATAAAAAATGCAATAAAATGTTCTTCAACTTGTTTTTTTTGTAATTTCAGGTTAGAATCCAGAATGCCATGTAATTGTAAAAACTCTTCTGAAAATTTTTGTTATGTGTGTGGTGAGGTGACATGTTCTGCCCAGAAACATCGAATTACTCCAATCATAAAGACTGTTAGACAAGAGACGCCCCAGAAAAGGAGTACAAGCGACTAGCAAAGAGAATCTGTTCACATCATTAAGTCATTTTATTTAAAGTTAGTGCATCTATAAAACCAGAGTTTGGCCTACTAAACAAAACATAATGTCATATTCATTTTCCTTGACCCAAAATTAGGGTAGTTTAGTTATTTTGAGAAAAGAAAGAAATTCAAAGCATATTTTTAGTATTTTGATTTGAGATTAGTATCAATAGGGCTAGAGCAGCATCTGGAGTGCAACAAAAAGTCCAATACTCACAACCTAAAAGAACATGTTCTGTATTGGGTCTACATATAGACAACGTTTCGAGCACTGCCTGTGGTCTTTGTCAAGTCTATACAACACAAGTGAATTGCATATCATTAAATACAATACAAAGACCGCCAGCAGCTGTCGAAACATTGTCTATATGTGAACCCAATAAAGAACATGTCCTTTTAGGATGTGATTATTTGATTTTTTGTTGAACTCCAGATGCTGCTCTAGCCTTGTTGATACTTATGCGCATGGAAAGTCCATATCCCTTATAGAGCGTGCATTTCTTTCTGTGCTTCCCCTCTGACTGGAGGTTGTTTTTGAGTGCTGCTGTCAAACTACAACTTGCTATTGATTTTAAATATATCTTAAAAACCAGAGCTAATAAACAAAATTTTTGTTATATTTGTGTTTCTCAACTCAAAGTTAGGGTAGTTTAATTATTTTGAGAAAGGAAAAATTTCGAAGTGCATTTTTGTTGTCCAGTGTTATCGGCCTGTGTACAGTTTTCTGGCTTGGTGTCCTATTCCCAATCATTGTTTTACAGACTTGTTAAAGAGTCGTGCATTGAATTGAAGGAATGCTGCCATCCAATTGGTGGCACTGCAGAGTTTTTATTCCATCTTCCTTATTTGCATAAATTACCCAGAGGAGCATGCATGGCCTTTCAAGTCTCCTCACTCACCTCTTAGGTGTCTTCTCATACCCTTTCTGGGTGCTCTCTTTGGCCCCCCATCCCTGGCCCACTCACCCCCTAGGTATCTCCACACACTTTTTGGGTGCTCTCCTTAAGGAAAGACGACACCTGTCTTGACCCAAAGTACCCTTAGGCACAGGCACCCAGATAAAGCAAGCAAATCAGATTAAAATAGGGAAAAGTTTTTTGGCCCTGGGCCTCCTAGAAACCCATGCAGTAGCCCAGCTTGTCTTCATTATATTTTACCTTTGTATCCCTGTACATAACAGTAGCCCTGACTACTGGCAAGATGGAAGGATAAGGAAGGGGATGATGAGGGGTTTACCCTCCTATTTAATACAGTGAACAATATTTTGTGTGCTGTTTGTTATAATAGTTACTCAGACATGTCATAATAATTTGCTGACCAAAAAATAGGAAAGCATATTTTCATGACAGATCTTCTTTAAATTTGAAACCAATGGGTTGTGAGAATGAGTGCGGGTAACATATAAGACAGCTGCAACACTTCTGGAAACTGCAAAAAAATACTTAAAGGGGTTGTCCCGCGAAAGCAAGTGGGTCTATACACTTCTGTATGGCCATATTAATGCACTTTGTAATGTACATTGTGCATTAATTATGAGCCATACAGAAGTTATAAGAAATTTTTCACTTACCTGCTCCGTTGCTAGCGTCCTCGTGTCCATGGAGCCGCCTAATTTTCGGCGTCTAATGGCCAAATTAGACGCGCTTGCGCAGTCCGGGTCTTCTTCTTTTCTCAATGGGGCTCCGTGTAGCTCCGTGTAGCTCCGCCCCATCACGTGCCGATTCCAGCCAATCAGGAGGCTGGAATCGGCAATGGACCGCACAGAAGCCCTGCGGTCCACCGAGGGAGAAGATCCCGGCGGCCATCTTCAGCAGGTAAGTAAGAAGTCACCGGAGCGTGGGGATTCAGGTAAGCGCTGTCCGGTGTTCTTTTTTAACCCCTGCATCGGGGTTGTCTCGCGCCGAACGGGGGGGGGGGGGGTTGAAAAAAAATCTCAGAAATCATATTGTAGTGATATGGTGGAGCTCTAGGTGGACCTGGACTATTTTCTGATACGTTTTGAAGTAGTTAACTGGTAGAAAGCCTTGATTATTGAGTCATGTGTTATACATTCATACGTGTCAGAAAAAGGATGCAGAGACCTAATAAAGGTGGGATGTAAAACAAACAGCATATTTTCCTATGTATTCACAATGCATTACAACATTGATCAGCTCCATTGTGCTTATTGTAGTTGGCGACCCTTAATGAGTTTAGTGACTGGTTTCTCTTTCCCTTACACAAAGAATACTATTGCTACAGTATTTAACCCCTCGTTAGTTTATTTCTATGATTATATCGTAATGTTATTGAAAAATTCATCACAAGATTCTGTATAAATGACAAGTTCTTCGTGATTTTACTTGAAATGATGAAAGTGTTGTAGGGGTTCTGGGAAGTGACACAGTAAATTTGTACTGACTTTACTTCGCTTGTTGAAATATGACCCAAATGTGACCTGTAATTTGCTTGAGCTTAAACTTGAAAAAAAAGATTATTACCAGATGAAATTCAGGTATGTGCATGGAAGATAAGAACCACTGACACGTAAGCTGAGCTCTAACATGCTACTATGCAATAGAATGGTAGTGTCCCTCAGGAAGGTGACGTGCAGCAGAATAGGAGCAGGATTTACACACTGCAAAGGTTCTTCTCATTAGTGTGAGCTACAAAAAAAAAACAATTTCTTACTGTACATAAAAACTTTGTCTACTTAGGAAGCAGTTTGGCTCCCCAAAACTCCTTGCCCCCATAATGAGAGAGAGAGAGAGAGAGAGAGACCACAGTTGTAAAAGTTCTAAGTGACGCCAGTGCCTCAGAGTATAATGTAATGATAAAAAAAGGGTCCAGGCCCAAAGAATTCTCATAAAACCAGAGGCACACAGACAATGACCTTTTGGCAACCTGGGCAAGCCAACACGCATAACGTAACACTAATGGCAACACAAACATATATATATATATATATATATATCCACTTTGAAACTCCCATCTTCCTTACATCGTGGTTCCTGAAGAGCCCTCTTTTTTCAACTTTCAAGTTGCCATTGTGTCTGAGGATTGCAAACTTTTGAAACTCATTCTATACCAACTTTGCAAGAAGCCCACTTTTGGTGATTCTTGTGAATTGTTTTTGATCACAGAAATATATTCTTACGAAAATGACTGCTTTTCTTGTTTGTTTTTGTAGCAGTTCTTCAAAGGTTCTTGATGCTTCTTATCCCAGTTCATTATTTAAACCAATATCAACCTCCTTTTTTGCGTGTATAAATGCATATTCTTTATGGCTGTAAACAAATACAAATAATTATAAGGTGAAATGGCTCAATATTTAACTTTTGAGTATCAGAAAGTATATACAACTCTGTTTATTCATCATCATCCATTTGTACAGAGGTGCGGTCTCACATTTTGGGCTGCTCTGCCTGTATTCTGTATATTTTGCCATTTCTTGTCTTTGGAAGAGCAAAACCATATGACAAGATCAATGACAATGTGTAGTCGTACTTAGATTAATTATAGGGATATGTTCTGTCCTCTTTTCAATTTATATACATGATTTTGCTGAAATTATCTATAAAAGTGCTGTCACTTTTTAATTGCCACAGTATTTTTGTGCTTTATTTTAACTTTTTCTATTTGAAAATTGTCACATGGCGCAATCGTATCGCTGAGTTTAATTTTAAAAAAAAGTTTTTGAAGCTTTTATAATAGTCTTGAATGTTCATTAATAGCAGGTCCCTGTTACCTGAAATAAGGTCGAGGCATAAGGCTTAGTTCACAGCAGAAATTGCAGTTCATTGAACAGATGTTTGAATTCACATTAAAAAGTGGAGAGTGATTGACACTAGTAAGTAGTGTTCCCTCTGAGCTGGACAATCTGAAAAGTCAAGAGTTAAAACTACACGAGTACAACAAGCCTAATTACAGGTATACCTGTCTGCAGATCTAGAGCACACAGTTTAGAGGGAAGAATGCTTGTAAGGTATACAAATGTGTATACTGTGCCTTTCTGTTGCAACACTTTATAAAATGGCAGAATGTAAGCATAATAACAGCACAACCAGCTTTTTAGAAGCTATTGTGTATCTAAAGCTCTGCTTGTCAAAGGTTCAACCACAAACAAAGAAGAGTATTTAAAAAAAAAATTGCTGTAAAATGTCATTATGAATTCTAATTATGAATACAAAGACAGTTCCTTATTGTAGTGGATTAAATTAAATTTAATACACATTAAATCCATAGAATATCCGTGTCTCATTATGTTTAATGAATGTGCATCATAGTGTATATGGCATGGCTTTTTTACCAGACATGGATTTGAAATACATATGGAGAAAAAAAGAAATCATATGTCATTTCTTGATAAAGTTTCCACATCAGGAAATCCACATGCAGAATTGCCCATTGAAAGGTCTAAATCCACACGCAAACCAGTGGGAAACAGAAGTGAAATGTGTGGCAGGAATAGGCAATTTCTACTGTGGATTTGGTCATGTGAACATACCCTAAGGGCTCCTTCACACTGACGAGGGCGATATCAGGACGTGATTCATGGCCCAATATCTCCCTTGCAATGCATGTAAAACCTCTGGATGCTAGGCGTTTTCATGTGAAAACAGCCTCACATCACTGTGTGGAATCCCTTCATCACTATGGAAAATGCCTTCATCCATGCAGGAATCCCTTCACCCTCACGGGGAATCCCTTCACCCCTGCCGCAGCTAAAGAGATTTCCCACAGGGATGAAGGAATGCCCTGCCGTTGCTGTCACAGCCGTGGCAGAGGATCATGAATTTCTCACATTGCTTTCAATGGGGCCGGCTGCCGCTGGCCCCATTGAAGTAGATGGGCGATATTGCAAAAAGATAGAACATGCTGCGATTTTTTTTTTTACGGAACATCGCAGATGGGAATAAAACCATTGAAAATCGTTGGTTTCATAATTCTGCGTTCTCGCTCACTCTCGCATCGTGCGAAAATCACATGATTTTCTCGCCAGTGTGAAGCTGGCCTCAGAGAGCATAGCCAAGTCCAAACAGGTCTTACCAATGAAGACTATATTTTATAATATTTAATCTGCATGTCATTAAGGTTTTCTCTGCAATATGAAGTATTTTGAAAATCAAGAAATTCACTCCTTATATTACTGATATATAGTTTTCATCATCTATGGAATGAATGCTCTAATTGAAGTGCTAATTTAATGGTCAAATGGCACAAACTTGTGCTTATATGATAGCCAATGTGAGAACTAACAAAAGTGCACGGCATTTTTGTGCTGAATAATTACTCTGAAGTACTGGCCACTAGGGTATCTCTTCCTTTTAATTTGCTGTCCACTACTTTTTGTCAAAGGAATGATATCTCTAGTAGAATATTGATAACAGGACATAAAGTAGGGTAATGACTGATGCTGCCCATATTCTATGAAATGGAGAGGGAAAGGGGAGGACGGCGAGACTCTCACAGTAGAACTCACTGGAGCTCATGATGAGTGATCTAACATCTACTGAAATCACATCTACACTGCTCAGTACAGATCTAATATCCTACCTGATGCAGTTATGTATGTATGTGTGTGTGTATTTGTGTATATGTGTAACAGTTGTATTTTTTATGTTACAATGTGTGCATTTGTTGACTATATATTTAAGAGGGGGTGGAAATGGAGCTGAGCAGAAGTAGCGTGTGAGAGAGCAGATTTTCTGTAGACTGAAAAGGAATTTTGCTACAGTGTTGTAGTAGCTGACATTGACAGTGCCCTCTGGAAAAGAAATAGGCTGACTAGGGAAATTAAGAAAGCTTGGAAGCCAGGAGGTAAGTGGCTCCTCAGTTCCTGTCTCCTTCACTACTGTGAACCTGGATTGTCCTGGATTAGAAAAGCATATCTACTTTCTTCCAAACATAACGCTACGCTTATCCATTGGTTGTGTTTGGTATAGCAGCTCGGCTCCAATTCACTTCAATTGAGCTGAGCTGCAATACCACACACAACCATATGAGTAAGGGTGGCACTGTGTTTGGAAAAAAACAGCCTTATTTTTCTAACCCTGGACAACCCCTTTAATAGGCCTTGAACAAAATTCCTCAGTCAATCTGGTACAGGACTTATTTTGTTTTCATCGATCTTTGGACTTCCATAAGAGACTGAAGTCTATTAGATTTACTTTTCTTGAATAATGCCTTATGGATCTCAAACTGAAAAAAATATATATTATAAAATTCTGAAATCTGTAAGCAAACCTCTGGACACTGTGACAAGACTGTGACTGCAAAATTTTTCTGTGTAAGAATAATTAGGTCAATGGTAACAGATTACACATCGATGCTCATGTTGAGATCGAGGGTATAGACCAGGTAATTTGTTCATACTGTATTAAATTAGCAAAATCCATAAACTGCAGATAACGAAAAGGGCAATTCACTGATGATATATGATTGAGGTCTGGTTTTCCAACAACACATTGGACTTATAGTAATGGAAGTGAGGTATACATTTGGGAGTGATCATTATGATTGAATGATGGTCTCCACATAGTTGTTATCCAATACCTTACCATAAAAAAGAACAATGCTGAATAAATATTATTGAAATACTTTTTGCGAATTCATTATCATATATTAGTCAAATGCTTCTTTGTAAGAACTTTGAGGCTTTGCCAGTAAGCTCCTTTAGTGATACTTTTCTATCATACCTCTTATTTGTGATATTTAACACCTACTCTATAAGCTCAAGGAACAGTCTAAACATCTGCAGCAAACAATTAGCTTCACAACTGTCCTTGTAACTGTTATCATGAATTGAAATCAATAGGTCAAACAAAACAAAATTGGCCAACTCTTGGTACCCTTGATGTTTTGAACTACAGTGTATTCTATCTAATGGTGTCCATAAGGAGGAATAGCTTGACCATAATTTATGTGAGGGACATAGTTTTCTTATGAGCTAAGGATGTCCAGAAAGTAGGGAGATCAAAATTAATACAGTTTATGGATTTTTCTTACCTTCCAACTATGTATATTTTTTCGAATTGGTGGGACCATGGCAATATTCTTTATTTTTTCACGTCATTTAAAAAGATTGCCAAACTATTATTACATGTTATTAGACTAAAAAACTATAAAAATGTAGACACAAGATTATTAACCTATGCAGTCCATAATTAAAAATGCTCAACAAATACAGATAGAATTTGTTAAACTCATCTAAACTCAACAAACTAAATTTGGTCTCATGCATCAAAGGGTATCAACATGGGTATTCCAATCTGAAACATTTATGATATATCCACAGGAGTAACCCTTTAATTTATTAAACAAGGAGGTCTATGATGTAATATCTATATAATGATGCCAAGCAAATCTAAATGAAGTAACACTCATGAACCAGTGTGCCAGTTGGAAGGCATTTGATACACATTGTCTTACAATGAGTCATCCAACACTGAATAAGAAAACACCATACAGTTATCTGCCTTAACATTAAAACCACTGATAGATGAAGTGACTAGAAGCCCCTTTAGACTGGACGACAGTGAATCCATCAACTATTGCTCCTGAGCTTTACACAGGAGCAATAGTTGTTCAAGTGAATGGAGGTGAATCGGGTCAAGGATCATTTCGACCCCCCACCTCCATTCACCATAAACATTGAGGGATTCCTGTTTACAGTGAGTGAGAAGCTGCTCAGCAGGTGCTCCTTTGGTGAGCTGAAAAAGAATGACTAGCAACAACTTTGCAACTTCTCAGTGGGGGCCCTGTCTGCAGCCTACTGAGAAAAGATAAAGGGACACTCTGGCAGAAACACACACACACACACACACACACACACACACACATATATATATATATATATATATATATATATATATATATATATATATATATATATATATATATATATATATACTGCAGTCACTGTCATGTAGTGTAGCCTCCTTACTTATACTGATCAGGAACCAGATTTCTCTCTGCTCACTTTCTCTATTCTATGCTGACACTCGCATGATGCATCAACACAATACATAACCAGCTAGAGCCTGTACCATCTCTGCCTGCTGGGAGGACACTGCTATCACATTCTGTACTCTATATTCACCTACATAAGCTACAGACCATAATTATACAGGCAGAAGGTTGGGCTGTGATCTTGAGCTGTGATAACTGCATAACAGGAGCCTCTAATCATTAGAAGTAACTGAGTTTCTGTGCCCTCCCTCTATGAAGGGCTTGTGTGTAAGAGTCCATGAAGAAAAAAGGAATGTCACATGAGATGCAGGGGAATAAAATGAACCCCCCGCTAAATATTGCTTGCCTAACACAGGAGGACGTGCAGAGCCGGTTAAAGAGGGTTAAAATAATCGCCGGGCCCAGATGGAATACACCCAAGGGTTTTAAGGGAACTAAGTGACATGATAGCCAGACCACTATTTCTTATATTTATAGACACTATAGAGACTGGGGTTGTACCATTCGATTGGCTCATTTCCAATGTGGTTCCAATATACAAAACGGGTCCAAAAGAGAGCATGGTAACTACAGGGGCAATCAAATAACTATGCATAAATACATTAGGGGACAATACAAGGATCTCTCCCATGATCAGTTTATACCCAGGACTGGGACAGTAACAAGAGGACCTCTGCTACGTCTAGAAGAAAGCAGGTTTCATCACCAACACAGAAGGGGGTTCTTTACTGTAAGAGCAGTGAGACTGTGGAACTCTCTGCCTGAGGACGTAGTGAAATCCATAGAGGAGTTTAAGAGGGGCCTAGATGTCTTTCTAGAGCGCTATGATATTACAGGATATAGACATTAGGTGACCAGCGGGGTTGTTGATCTCAAATGTTGACCCATGGATTACTCTGGCTGCCATTATGGAGTCAGGAAGGAATTTTTTCCCTCCAAATGAGCTAAATGTCTGCTTGGGTTTTTTTTTGCCTTCCTCTGGACCAACAAGGGGGTTGAAACAGGCTGAACTAGATGGACATTGTCTTCATTCAGCCTAACATACTATGCTACTATGTAATATCCTACTACAAGAATTATGATGACTAAAAAACTCACTTCTTGAGAGGAACACAAAGCCAAGTAAATCTCAGGTGTTCACAATTGAGATTGCAGGACCACAGGAAGAGAAAGACTCCAGGAAATTTTAGATAGAAAGAAATAACTAACCAAGGTATTACTAGGCAGCTGATATATACTTGGAAACTAGCTAAATAATGAATGGAAAAAAATGTTCTTAGTGTGGCCCCTTAAATAAACAGATTTTTAAATAAAAAACTGTTGGTATTTGAGATAACAAATGAAGAAATATGTTGTGCTTTGTACACTGTGACACTGGAGTAACATCTGAAAGCAAGAACACACAGCATGCAGTCAATCACGTCACGGGGGAGGCAGAGGGAGTGCTCCCCTGATGAATGCAGCAGACTTGTAACTATGGGTCCACTGAATTATTTGATCACTCCTATTAGGCAATTGTCTGGTTGTTTTGTGCTTTTTGGCTAATAGGGCAGTATATTTAGGTGACTGATTTCTTGTAATATTCTCTGTTGTATTTCCGTTTTTCTCTCTTACAGCATCTACATGACTAGTATAGTGCGGCTCCATTTCGTCTGACTTACTAACATGAAATATTTATTTGGCAAGAAGATATAAATCTTTAAAATTTCCTTTTTAGAACAATACGCAATTTTGTGATGATATGCATCTCTTACAAGAAAAGGACACTATGAATCATTGCAATCTATTTCAAATTATGTAAGAAAGAATAGATAAAACACAACAGGGAATTGTTATCCTTAGTGATTATTACTAGTTGCCATTGAGTGATGTTTTTACAGTGGGGGCTGACATAAATAGCAATTTTACATGCACGTTAATATGTAAGACAAAGGAAAAACAATAATATAAATAAAATATAACTCATCGCTTATCTTGATCGGGGACGCTATAAAAATCATCTTGATTTTTGCAAAATTGAACAGGGTAAGTCCAAACCGATTTTTGTCGAAAATCACTCCAAATTCGAATTTCCCATTATACCTGCTGCACAGGTCAGCATGCAGCCAATCAGCAACCAGGGCACCTTGCTGATGTCACTAAATGTGTCCTCAATCTTGCATACATGCTGTAGTTTCATTGAATGCCTGCATCACATGGCCTAGCCATATATAATATATGCAGGGTGTAATCAGTAGCCATTTTAAAGTACAGGATAGAGAGGATGCAGCTTGCTTATATGCCTGTTTAACACATGGTCTGTTGTACCATACTTGGTCCTGGGCTTCAATCCTGTTCAATAGCAAAAATAGGGTTTGAAGTTCCTGGAATTTAGCTGCTCAGGTCCTCGACTCTTAGGCACAGCCAAGGACCCAGAGGAGAAGACAGAACCAGTTTTTAACCACTTCTGTCTTCTCCTTTCCAGGCTACATGGCGCTCAATGAGTGCTATGTAGTGCAGAGAGAAAGCAGAAGTGTTACTTCCGCTATTCAACCTGGCGATCACATAACTGCTGGGTGCCCCCTGCCACAGCCGAGCTGTAGGGCCTTAGCAGAGCCTGATCAGGTCTCACAGTGACTATTACCACCAGATGCGTAACTTGACGCTTCTGGGACCCAATGCAAAATCTGTAACCAGGTCCCTAACTATAATGCTTTACTTATAGTACTGGGCTCGCTATATGGAGAAGAGAGGACTTATGAGCCCCGTAAGCCACCTGGGCCCGGGTGCAACCGTATCCTCTGTATCCCCTATAGTTATGCCCTTGACATTTCCACTACAGGAGGATGTTTTTCCCTATAGCTGGGGCTCCTATGGATGCCCCAGCTACAATGGAAAAGTGTGAAATTAATATGACATCATGTGGGACATAGATGTTAAAAAAATAGTTACAAAAATAAATTTTAAAAACTTACAGAATAAAATAAAAATATATACATAAAAAAAGAAAATGATTCACATGCGATCTGTAATCCAAAGTTACAAATCAAAACAACCAAAACAAAAGGAGGAACCCATATCTGTACTTTATTTCAACATAAATATTCTAATTTTAAAAACAAAGCATAAATTTAAAAAAATAGTTTTTTTTAGCTCTTTACTCATAATAAAAATAAAAAACAGAAGTAAAAGTGTTTGAAAAAGATACAAAAAAAATAGCCCTATATATCACAGAAAAAAAATCCCAGCAAAAGTAAGTGTGGTAGCAAAAGAAAAAAAATAGGGCAGTAAAACCACCACATGGGTAAAACACCCCAAAAGTGCCTGGTCCCTAAGCAGTTAATGGGGACAGAAATTCTACAGAGGATATATTGCTGCTGAGTGTGAAAGCTTGTATACCAGGATTATATTATAGAGAACAGATAAAAAAATCTGCATCAGGCTTATATTCCTATATGTAGTGGCCCAAATGGGTCCTACAAAAGTGCCTTTAAATGGTGGTGCTCGGTTCATATATATAACTAGCAGGGGTAAACTACTACTTAATTTGCCCTACGGCAGATCTATTAATAATCTGCTAGGTGGACAGTTAATTTTGATTGGTTGCCGGCAGATTTAACTCTGATTGGCTGCAAGCCATTGGAGTGACTGTTGGGAAGCAGTTGATCGTGCAAGTCTGGGGAGTGAAGTGAGAGAGAGATAGGAGAGGAGTTGTGTCATAGTTATAGTGAGAAGATCGTCAGGCAGTGAGATGTCAGTCAGCTCAGAACAGTAAAGTGCGCAGAGTTTGTCAGTAAGTCGGCTGTTAAACAAGTGAATAGTATAGTTAGTCAATGTGACCTTGTGTGTAGTTGAGAAGAGTTAGTCAGAAAAGTGAGAGAGTTCGGTAGTAAAAATCTTCGGGCGTCCATCGGAGAGACAGTGTTAGTGTGTATATAGAGTGACTTAGGATTACCGGGAGAAGAAAGACCCCTGTCAGCATTGCAGTCAGGCAGCTGCCGGAAGCTACCAGAACAGTTGTTGAATCCAGAGGCAAGTTGCCGCCTGTCACAGGAGAGTCCCTTGAGGTGTCCGAGACACAAGAGGTAAAACACGGAAGTATTCATTTTACCCTCATAACCTGGGCTAAAACGAAGATGTATGCTGCTCACGGTTCACACCCCTGAAGAGCCATTAAAGGAAAACTAACAGCACTGCCATATGTTACCCAGAGCATCATCTCTGTCTTTAATCTGAAAAACTCCATGTACATTAGTCCTGTTAATGATGCTCCTAGAATATAAAGAAAATAACCACTTTTACTGAAAGGCTTGTATATGTCCACTGATATATGATCGCTACTAGAGATGAGCGAGCACCAAAATGCTCGGGTGCTCGTTACTCGGGACGAAATTATCGCGATGCTCGAGGGTTCGTTTCGAATAACGAACCCCATTGAAGTCAATGGGCGACCCGAGCATTTTTGTATTTCGCCGATGCTCGCTAGGGTTTTCATGTGTGAAAATCTGGGCAATTCAAGAAAGTGATGGGAATGACACAGCAACGGATAGGGCAGGCGAGGGGCTACATGTTTGGCTTCATCTCAAGTTCCCAGGTCCCACTATTAAGCCACAATACCGGCAAGAGTGGCCCCCCCCCTCCCAACAACTTTTACTTCTGAAAAGCCCTAATTAGCAATGGATACCTTAGCTAAGCACCACACTACCTCCAACAAAGCACAATCACTGCCTGCATGACACTCCGCTGCCACTTCTCCTGGGTTACATGCTGCCCAACCCCCCTGCACGACCCAGTGTCCACAGCGCACACAAAAGTGTCCCTGCGCAGCCTTCAGCTGCCCTCATGCCACACCACCCTCATGTCTATTTAGAAGTGCGTCTGCCATGACGAGGAACCGCAGGCACACACTGCAGAGGGTTGGCACGGCTAGGCAGCGACCCTCTTTAAAAGGGGCGGGGCGATAGCCCACAATGCTGTACAGAAGCAATGAGAAATATAATCCTGTGCCACCGCCATCTGGAGCTGCACACGTGGGCATAGCAATGGGGAACCTATGTGCCACACACTATTCATTCTGTCAAGGTGTCTGCATGCCCCAGTCAGACCACGGTTTTTAATTCATAGACACAGGCAGGTACAACTCCCTATTGTGAAGTCCCTGTGGACCGACAGCATGGGTGGCTCCCTGGAACCCACCGGCGGTACATAAAAATATCCCATTGCACTGCCCAACACAGCTGAGGTAGTAATGTCGTGCTTAATGCAGGTGGGCTTCGGCCCACACTGCATGCCCCAGTCAGACTGGGGTTCTTTAGAAGTGGAAACAGATGCATTTATAATTCCCTGTGGACCCACAGCATGGGTGGCTCCCTGGAACCCACCGGCGGTACATAAAAATATCCCATTGCATTGCCCAACACAGCTGAGGTAGTAATGTCGTGCTTAATGCAGGTGGGCTTCGGCCCACACTGCATGCCCCAGTCTGACTGGGGTTCTTTAGAAGTGGAAACAGATGCATTTATAATTCTCTGTGGACCCACAGCATGGGTGGGTGCCAGGAAGCCACCGGCGGTACATAAAAATATCCCATTGCATTGCCCAACACAGCTGAGGTAGTAATGTCGTGCTTAATGCAGGTGGGCTTCGGCCCACACTGCATGCCCCAGTCAGACTGGGGTTCTTTAGAAGTGGAAACAGATGCATTTATAATTCCCTGTGGACACACAGCATGGGTGGCTCCCTGGAACCCACCGGCGGTACATAAAAATATCCCATTGCATTGCCCAACACAGCTGAGGTAGTAATGTCGTGCTTAATGCAGGTGGGCTTCGGCCCACACTGCATGCCCCAGTCTGACTGGGGTTCTTTAGAAGTGGAAACAGATGCATTTATAATTCTCTGTGGACCCACAGCATGGGTGGGTGCCGGGAAGCCACCGGCGGTACATAAAAATATCCCATTGCATTGCCCAACACAGCTGAGGTAGTAATGTCGTGCTTAATGCAGGTGGGTTTTGGCCCACACTGCATGCCCCAGTCAGACTGGGGTTCTTTAGAAGTGGAAACAGATGCATTTATAATTCCCTGTGGACCCACAGCATGGGTGGGTGCCAGGAAGCCACCGGCGGTACATAAAAATATCCCATTGCATTGCCCAACACAGCTGAGGTAGTAATGTTGTGCTTAATGCAGGTGGGCTTCGGCCCACACTGCATGCCCCAGTCTGACTGGGGTTCTTTAGAAGTGGAAACAGATGCATTTATAATTCTCTGTGGACCCACAGCATGGGTGGGTGCCAGGAAGCCACCGGTGGTACATAAAAATATCCCATTGCATTGCCCAACACAGCGGATGTAACATCAGCTGTAATGCAGGTGAGCTAAAAATTAATTTGATTACACTGTAGGCGAGGGCCCACAAAAATTGCTGTATCAACAGTACTAATGTACATCAGAAAAATTGGCCATGGCCAACCAAGAGGGCAGGTGAAACCCATTAATCGCTTTGGTTAATGTGGCTTAAGTGGTAACTAGGCCTGGAGGCAGCCCAGTTTAACGAAAAATTGGTTCAAGTTAAAGTTTCAACGCTTTTAAGAGCATTGAAACGTATAAAAAGTTTTAAGAAAAATTATATGAGTGAGCCTTGTGGCCCTAAGAAAAATTGCCCGTTCGGCGTCATTACGTGAGGTTTCAGGAGGAGGAATATTATACACAGATTGATGAAGCAGAAATGTCCCCGTTTTGGATGGTGAGAGAGAACGATGCTTCCATCCGCGGGTGCAGCCTATGTATTTGCTTAGGTATCGCTGCTGTCCGCTGGTGGAGAAGAGAAGTCTGGGGAAATCCAGGCTTTGTTCATCTTGATGAGTGTAAGCCTGTCGGCACTGTCGGTTGACAGGCGGGTACGCTTATCTGCGATGATTCCCCCAGCCGCACTAAACACCCTCTCTGACAGGACGCTAGCCGCAGGACAAGCAAGCACCTCCAGGGCATACAGCGCGAGTTCAGGCCACGTGTCCAGCTTCTACACCCAGTAGTTGTAGGTGGCAGAGGCGTCAGGGAGGACGGTCGTGCGATCGGCTACGTACTCCCTCACCATCCTTTTACAGTGCTCCCGCCGACTCAGCCTTGACTGGGGAGCGGTGACACAGTCTTGCTGGGGAGCCATAAAGCTGTCCAGGGCCTTAAAGACTGGTGTATTGCCTGTGCTGTACATGCTGCTCGATCTCCGCACCTCCCCTGCTACCTGGCCCTCGGAAGTGCGCCTTCTGCCACTAGCGCTGTCGGATGGGAATTTTACCATCAGCTTGTCTGCCAGGGTCCTGTGGTATAGCAACACTCTCGAACCCCTTTCCTCTTCGGGAATGAGAGTGGAAAGGTTCTCCTTATACCATGGGTCGAGCAGTGTGTACACCCAGTAATCCGTAGTGGCCAGAATGCGTGCAACGCGAGGGTCACGAGAAAGGCATCCTAACATGAAGTCAGCCATGTGTGCCAGGGTACCTGTACGCAACACATGGCTGTCTTCACTAGGAAGATCACTTTCAGGATCCTCCTCCTCCTCCTCCTCCTCCTCCTCCGGCCATACACGCTGAAAGGATGACAGGCAAGCAGCATGGGTACCGTCAGCAGTGGGCCAAGCTGTCTCTTCCCCCTCCTCCTCATCCTCCTCATGCTCCTCCTCCTCCTCCTGAACGCGCTGAGATATAGACAGGAGGGTGCTCTGACTATCCAGCGACATACTGTCTTCCCCCGGCTCTGTTTCCGAGCGCAAAGCGTCTGCCTTTATGCTTTGCAGGGAACTTCTCAAGATGCATAGCAGAGGAATGGTGACGCTAATGATTGCAGCATCGCCGCTCACCACCTGGGTAGACTGCTCAAAGTTTTGAAGGACCTGGCAGATGTCTGCCAACCAGGCCCACTCTTCTGAAAATAATTGAGGAGGCTGACTCCCACTGCGCCGCCCATGTTGGAGTTGGTATTCCACTATAGCTCTACGCTGCTCATAGAGCCTGGCCAACATGTGGAGCGTAGAGTTCCACCGTGTGGGCACGTCGCACAGCAGTCGGTGCACTGGCAGATTAAACCGATGTTGCAGGGTCCGCAGGGTGGCAGCGTCCGTGTGGGACTTGTGGAAATGTGCGCAGAGCCGGCGCACCTTTACGAGCAGGTCTGACAAGCGTGGGTAGCTTTTCAGAAAGCGCTGAACCACCAAATTAAAGACGTGGGCCAGGCATGGCACGTGCGTGAGGCTGCCGAGCTGCAGAGCCGCCACCAGGTTACGGCCGTTGTCACACACGACCATGCCCGGTTGGAGGCTCAGCGGCGCAAGCCAGCGGTCGGTCTGCTCTGTCAGACCCTGCAGCAGTTCGTGGGCCGTGTGCCTCTTATCTCCTAAGCTGAGTAGTTTCAGCACGGCCTGCTGACGCTTGCCCACCGCTGTGCTGCCACGACGCGCGACACCGACTGCTGGCGACATGCTGCTGCTGCTGACACATCTTGATTGCGAGACAGAGGTTGCGTTGGAGGAGGAGGAGGAGGGTGCTTTAGTGGAGGAAGCATACACCGCCGCAGATACCACCACCGAGCTGGGGCCCGCAATTCTGGGGGTGGGTAGGACGTGAGCGGTCCCAGGCTCTGACTCTGTCCCAGCCTCCACTAAATTCACCCAATGTGCCGTCAGGGAGATGTAGTGGCCCTGCCCGCCTGTGCTTGTCCACGTGTCCGTTGTTAAGTGGACCTTGGCAGTAATCGCGTTGGTGAGGGCGCGTACAATGTTGCGGGAGACGTGGTCGTGCAGGGCTGGGACGGCACATTGGGAAAAGTAGTGGCGACTGGGAACTGAGTAGCGCGGGGCTGCCGCCGCCATCATACTTTTGAATGACTCCGTTTCCACAACCCTATACGGCAGCATCTCAAGGCTGATAAATTTGGCTATGTGGACGGTTAACGCTTGAGCGTGCGGGTGCGTGGCGGCGTAATTGCGCTTGCGCTCCAACACTTGCGCTAGCAACGGCTGGACGGTGCGGTGCGAGACATTGCTGGATTGGGCCGAGGACAGAGGTGAGGGTGTGGGTGCAGGCCAGGAGACGGTAGTGCCTGTGTCCTCAGAGCGGGGTTGGATCTCAATGGCAGGTTGGGGCACAGGGGGAGAGGCAGCGGTGCAAACTGGAGGCGGTGAACGGCCTTCGTCCCACCTTGTGGGGTGCTTGGCCATCATATGTCTGCGCATGCTGGTGGTGGTGAGGCTGTTGGTGGTGGCTCCCCGGCTGATCTTGGCGCGACAAAGGTTGCACACCACTGTTCGTCGGTCGTCAGGCGTCTCTGTGAAAAACTGCCAGACCTTAGAGCACCTTGGCTTCTGCAGGGTGGCATGGCGCGAGGGTGCGCTTTGGGAAACAGTTGGTGGATTATTCGGTCTGGCCCTGCCTCTACCCCTGGCCACCGCACTGCCTCTTGCAACCTGCCCTGCTGCTGCCCTTGCCTCCCCCTCTGAAGACCTGTCCTGAGTAGGCGTTGCAAACCAGGTGGGGTCAGTCACCTCATCGTCCTCCTGCTGCTCTTCCTCCGAATCCTCTGTGTGCTCCTCCCTCAGACTTACTGCCCTTACTACTACCTCACCGATAGACAACTGTGTCTCATCGTCATCGTCCTCCTCACCCACTGAAAGGTCTTGAGACAGTTGCCGGAAGTCCCCAGCCTCATCCCCCGGACCCCGGGAACTTTCCAATGGTTGGGCATCAGTGACGATAAACTCCTCTGGTGGGAGAGGAACCACTGCTGCCCAATCTGAGCAGGGGCCCGAGAACAGTTCCTGGGAGTGTTCCCACTCCTGAGCATGTGTCATTGCAGTGGAGTGAGGAGGCTGGGAGGAAGGAGGAGCAGCAGACAGAGGATTCGGATTTGCAGCAGTGGACGGCGCAGAACTGTGGGTGGACGATAGGTTGCTCGACGCACTTTCTGCCATCCACGACAGGACCTGCTCACACTGCTCATTTTCTAATAAAGGTCTCCCGCGTAGACCCATTAATTGTGCGATGAATGTGGGGACGCCAGAAACGTGCCTCTCTCGTAATCGCGCAGCAGTCGGCTGCGATACACCTGGATCAGGAGTTCGGCCTGTACCCACACCCTCACTTGGCCCTCCGCGTCCTCGGCCGCGTCCACGTCCTATAGGCCTACCCCTACCCCTCAGCATGCTGTATTACCAGTGATTTGATTTCCCAGGCAGGAAAGAAATTGGCGCAATCCTGCTGTTAAACGTAGCTGGCTGCGTATGATTTTTGTTTACGTTCTGCACCCACCACACACGTACCCAGAACGCTGAGGACTGTCAGAGGCAGGCCAAATAGAATGTTTCCCTTTTTTGGTTAAAGAAAAGGCCCACTGCGTATAGTCAATCAATAATATATGTCTTCTGGCCCTGCAAATGTGTCACAGAACTGCAGGGTTGCAGAGTTATTAACTACAGCAGAGCGGTGATTTTTCCCAGGCAGGAAAGAAATTGGCGCAAGCCTGCTGTTAAACGTAGCTGGCTGCGTATGATTTCTGTTTACGTTCTGCACCCACCACACACGTACCCAGAATGCTGAGGACTGTCAGAGGCAGGCCAAATAGAATGTTTCCCTTTTTTTGGTAAAGAAAAGGCCCACTGACTATATTCAATCAATAATATATGTCTTCTGGCCCTGCAAATGTGTCACAGAACTGCAGGGTTGCAGAGTTATTAACTACAGCAGAGCGGTGATTTTTCCCAGGCAGGAAAGAAATTGGTGCAAGCCTGCTGTTAAACGTAGCTGGCTGCGTATGATTTCTGTTTACGTTCTGCACCCACCACACACGTACCCAGAACGCTGAGGACTGTCAGAGGCAGGCCAAATAGAATGTTTCCCTTTTTTTGGTAAAGAAAAGGCCCACTGACTATATTCAATCAATAATATATGTCTTCTGGCCCTGCAAATGTGTCACAGAACTGCAGGGTTGCAGAGTTATTAACTACAGCAGAGCGGTGATTTTTCCCAGGCAGGAAAGAAATTGGCGCAAGCCTGCTGTTAAACGTAGCTGGCTGCGTATGATTTCTTTACGTTCTGCACCCACCACACACGTACCCAGAACGCTGAGGACTGTCAGAGGCAGGCCAAATAGAATGTTTCCCTTTTT
The DNA here is from genome assembly GCF_035609145.1 of Eleutherodactylus coqui. NCBI lineage: Eukaryota > Metazoa > Chordata > Amphibia > Anura > Eleutherodactylidae > Eleutherodactylus > Eleutherodactylus coqui. Next base: position 143,497,004 of record NC_089843.1, on the reverse strand, counting down.
TTTGTTAAAGAAAAGGCCCACTGCGTATATTCAATCAATAATATATGTCTTCTGGCCCTGCAAATGTGTCACAGAACTGCAGGGTTGCAGAGTTATTAACTACAGCAGAGCGGTGATTTTTCCCAGGCAGGAAAGAAATTGGCGCAAGCCTGCTGTTAAACGTAGCTGGCTGCGTATGATTTCTGTTTACGTTCTGCACCCACCACACACGTACCCAGAACGCTGAGGACTGTCAGAGGCAGGCCAAATAGAATGTTTCCCTTTTTTTTGTTAAAGAAAAGGCCCACTGACTATATTCAATCAATAATATATGTCTTCTGGCCCTGCAAATGTGTCACAGAACTGCAGGGTTGCAGAGTTATTAACTACAGCAGAGCGGTGATTTTTCCCAGGCAGGAAAGAAATTGGCGCAAGCCTGCTGTTAAACGTAGCTGGCTGCGTATGATTTCTGTTTACGTTCTGCACCCACCACACACGTACCCAGAACGCTGAGGACTGTCAGAGGCAGGCCAAATAGAATGTTTCCCTTTTTTTGGTTAAAGAAAAGGCCCACTGCGTATATTCAATCAATAATATATGTCTTCTGGCCCTGCAAATGTGTCACAGAACTGCAGGGTTGCAGAGTTATGAACTACAGCAGAGCGGTGATTTTTCCCAGGCAGGAAATAAATTGGCGCAAGCCTGCTGTTAAACGTAGCTGGCTGCGTATGATTTTTGTTTATGTTCTGCACCCACCACACACGTACCCAGAACGCTGAGGACTGTCAGAGGCAGGCCAAATAGAATGTTTCCCTTTTTTTGGTTAAAGAAAAGGCCCACTGCGTATATTCAATCAATAATATATGTCTTCTGGCCCTGCCTACACAATTCTGTCCCTGTAGTATTACTGCAGGGTGCAATGCTCTGCACAGCCGATTTAAAAAAAAAAAAAATGCAACACTGCTAACAGCAGCCTGCACAGTTCTGCACACGGTTAAATGTGGCCCTAAGAAGGACCGTTGGGGTTCTTGAAGCCTACACTCACTCCTAACACTCTCCCTGCCTAACCACCACTTCTGTCCCTGTAGTATTACTGCAGGGCGCAATGCTCTGCACAGCCGATTTTGAAAAAAAAAAAAAAAGGGCAACACTGCTAACAGCAGCCTCCACACGGATAGATGTGGCCCTAAGAAGGACCGTTGGGGTTCTTGAAGCCTACACTCACTACTAACACTCTCCCTACAGCAGCTCCGGCACCAGCAGCACTGTCCCTCAGCTAACTCACAAGGCATCTGAGGCGAGCCGCGGGAGGGGCCGACTTTTATACTCGGGTGACATCTGATCTCCCCAGCCACTCACAGCAGGGGGGTGGTATAGGGCTTGAACGTCACAGGGGGAAGTTGTAATGCCTTCCCTGTCTTTCAATTGGCCAGAAAAGCGCGCTAACGTCTCAGAGAGGAAACTGAAAGTAACCCGAACATCGCGTGGTACTCGTTAAGAGTAACGAGCATCTTGAACACGCTAATACTTGAACGGGTATCAAGCTCGGACGAGTACGTTCGCTCATCTCTAATCGCTACTGACATCAACGAAGAAATAGAAAAAAAAGTGATTACCTTTAAACCCTGGTTCTTGTTCTTCTTAATTGCATCACATTTAACATTCTTGTGCTAATGTAGCATTGGCGTCACGATTTACTAATAAAATAAATAAAATCGCAATAATTCCATGAAGAGGCAATCGTGGCTCTGTCGCAGATGACAGGGAGTCGCTTCAGAGCACCTAAGCAGCCTCCTCTCGCATATTTAACACATGGTCTGTTGTTAATGGAGACAAATATTCTGCAGAGGATAAATTGCTGTTGGGTGTGAATGCTTGCATACCAGCAGAGAACTGAAACAAGGTTCTATTTGAGTGAGCAGTGAAAATTGCTGCATTACGTTTATGTGCCTATACAAAATATAGTCTGTACATTGGGAGACGGTATATTTCTGCTGCTGTCCACGTGTATAGCAAGCAGCAAAACATACTGAAAAAACACTCTTTTACATTGGGAAATATTCCAATTCTCTGTGTGATGCCTCAGATATTGTTCAAAATCACCAGTCTGGCTACGACTAATTATTTGCAAACCTTACGCAGCTAGAAGTAGGGTTAGGGGAATTCAATTGTGCTGCACCAAACAGGCATAACTCAAAGATACAAGCTATACTTTGTGTCCTTTTGTTCTCACATATCATGCCTCCCTGTGATTCTGGGTTATTTATTCACTGGAGCTTTTTTATGTACAACAAAGAAAACCAAACAAGGAAACAGCAAATACACGCAGTGTGTGTCAGTGGCCTCAGATGTCATTAAACGTGACCAGTCCAGCTACTGTGAATTATTTGCAGGCCTTACGCAGCTATCTTTGTTTTCTGGAAATTACTAAGTTAGCTGATAAGTTACATAAAACTACACTAAAAGGTGAACCCCTCTCCCACCCAAAAAAAGAATAAATAAATAAAAAGGAAACATGAAAAAAACAAGGGTAGGGGCTTGTCAGTGGTGGTGATACACAATGTGTATGAACAGTCACATGAACTCCCACCATCCACTCTCTTGAACCCACCTTGGCCATAGGGCAAAGAGTCAGTTTCATTCTGCTGCTGTAGATGTCTCTAGCTCTATTTCTCTCCCTGTTCAAGTAGCAGTTTCTGAGCAAAGAGAGGCAGTTTTGTGTAGAGGCAACAGCATGCTTAATTTTGGCTTCTCCTATGCAATTCACTAAATAAAGGCTTCAGAGCCAGGAGTGGAAAACGGAGAGAAGAAGTTAAGCCACCACCATCAGAACCACCTTCACCGACATTGACATCTACCCCATATTCCATTGTGCCATTGTAACATAGAATGTTAGGCTGAAAAACGACATATGTCCATCTAGTTCAGCCCAGTGATGACCCAGAGGAAAACAAAAAAAAAACAATGAGGTAGAAGCCAACTTTGCTCATTTAAGTGACCCCAGTCAGCCACCAGCTCTCCATCCCCCAGCTATGGGAATATAAAGAAAAATAGCACCCCAAACATCCACAAGCATAGAGCCTGAACGCAAGCATTGCACAGCTGTTTGCAATGGAAATTATGTCACAGACACTTTCCACAATATGATGCTCCATGCTAACCTACAGTACCAGATGCCCAGCTCCCATTTCTTCGCCCAAGAAGCTGTCTCTGCCCTACACCACCATATGAGTGATAATGTGCTCCTGACATTGAGGGGCACCTTCATTAGCAGGGTGCATCTGACCACGAACTAGTGGTCCAGCAAGCATGGCCAGGGGCATTACATAACCTTAACAGCACACTGGGTTAATGTCTTGCAGGTGGGGCATAAAGCTGAAACTGGTGGTTCACGTTTCATGGGACATTCATCCTTATCTGTCCCTTCCTCACCCTCTCCTTCTCTTCCTTCACGTCTTTATACCACTTTTCAACACTCAACACATTGGCACAAATATCCATCTCTGACTAAATCCACCCGCTATACAGTAGTGCATGTGCTAAATGCCAAAATGCTGTCCTAAAACTCAAATGTCTAGGATAATGCATCCACATGGCTGAAGAGCTATTGATGGCTATGCAGGCCCAAGCTGCAGATCCCACATAACCTGAAGCCAGGCAAGGTCATATGTGACAATGGGGCCAACTTGTTGACAGCTCTTCGCCTTGGAAAGCTCACACACATATCTTACCTGACCCTTGTGATGAGCCTGGTAGTGCAGTGCTTCCTAAACAATTACCCAGGTTTACATCCAGTGCTGGAAAAGGCCAACACAGCTCTCATGTTTACATGAGGAGAACACTTTCTCTCTCTAAGGTGCTGTTGCTGCTGATGGTATTAGAACTGCTGCTGCCCTCCTTCTCCCTCTTCCACCATGTTTCCTCTTCCTCCTTTTCCCAAAACGAAAATTTTCAAAAACACAAGAAACATTTGTAGCTCTTCAACATTTCCTTGGAGAAGGCCCGTGCTTGGCTGTTCTGTCCACATGATAGAATGTTTCCTTTGAAAACTTCATGACATTACTTTTAAAATGGAAGCACACATGTTTTGCATAGCAACATTTTTGGTAGCTCTACAGCTGTTGCTTGAAGTAGGTCCATGCTGGAGTGTTGTCTTCACCTGGCAAAATTTATGACATTGCTTTTAAAACAAGCAGCACACCTGCTGTCTGCTTCGGCACATTTTTTTAAATCTAAGAACCCTATGTGGGCCTTCTTTTGTTTTCAGTGACATCACTGTGCTATGATTGACCCCTACACCACTAAACTATTTTGACCAATTTTTGGTAGAAGCACAGTGTTCCCCAGATGTGTAAGTGTACTCCTATGCAATTTGGAGGGCTTTGGCTGCATTAGGGGCCTTCTAAAGCGCAAATTACAGAGCCCCATTAACTTTAATGGGAGTCGGAATTGACCATTCCTATTGTTGATAATTTTCCACCAATCGCACATTACTAATTATAACATGAAACTTCAGATAGATATTTAAAGACAAGACATTCAAGCTGTGCATTACGCCTTGCATCTGGCCTGTCCAATAAAAGCAAGTGGTTTAGATGGAAGATTGTGCAAAGACCCAAATGCTAGTTAGAATATTTATATTTGGATACATTATATAAATCTCAGTCAAAAAGTGCAACAAACGTGAAAATGTCAACAGTGAGAATACATTTTATTCTTATACTGTAGTTAATATTTAATTTGGCAGGTCATAAAATACGCTTTTTTTGTTAGATTCTTTATTATGTACTAAATCTGTACTGATAAAGCCATGATTCTTTGTAATTGCTTAGTTTATTAGAAGCTAGGGAAATACTGAAATAGTTATTTTGAACATGTTGAGCTGCTAGGATTTATGACATATCTATTCCTATAAATATGCTATGAGAAAAAGAACCAGTTGCGTAAGTTTGGGATTTTTCAGACTATTTACTGTAGCCCTAATTCAAAATGGAATTTAATTAAAATATCAACATTAAAAGGGGCTTCCAGGCAAATGACCTATCCTCAGGATGAGTCATCAATGGTTTGTCGCTGGGGACCCACCATTTAGGATCCCTGGCGATCAGCTTATCTCCCAGCCAGCTTTTAGTGCAGCTGAGCTCGATGTCATAATCTGGGTGGAGGCGGAAGCATTATAGAGAACATCATTCCCATTGAAATCAATGAGATCACTGCCTCCGATTATACTTTTGCTTCTGGCCTTTGTGTCAAAGTTGGAAGTGCTGAAAGTGTAATAGGAGGCCTCAGTTCCCATTGATTTCAATTGAAGTGAGGTTCTCTAGAATACTTCTATCTTCTAGGACTCATTACAGGTGAGTCTCCGGCAATGGCTGCTGCTAGGAAAGGAGGTGAAAGGATAACTATCTTGGCACTCTGTTTAGAGTATTGTATATAGGAAACACTTGGGCAACATGATGGCTCGGTGATTGTCTTTTAGCATTGGCGTCCTGGGTTCAAATCCCACCAAATCCATGGAGTTTGTATGCTCTCCCTGTGTTTATGTAGGTTTCCTCCAGGTACTATGGTTTCCCCCCACACTCCAAAAACATACTAATAGGTGAATTTCGAGTGGTTATAATCCTATTGGCACTGCCTATAGGATTATAAATTAGATGTGGTTATAATTTCCCACGGCCAAGGAAAGGCCATGATAAAATGAACATATTGTGATTTCAGTGACTACTATTTATGAGCAATAAAAAATTGTATTTGACAAATTTTTCAGTACTTTTTGGATCTTATTTAGAGATGAGTGAGCATACTCGATAAGGCAAATTACTCGATCGAGTAGTGCCTTATTCGAGTACCTGCCCGCTCGTCTCTAAAGATTCGGGTGCCGGCAGGGGGCTAGGAGCGGCGGGGGAGAGCGGGGAGGAACAGAGGGGAGATCTCTCTCTCCCTATCTCCCCCCCCCCCCCGCTCCCCCTTAGTCACCGCCGCAACTCACCTGTCACCCGCCCCAGCAGCCGAATCTTTAGAGACGAGCGGGCAGGTACTCGAATAAGGCACTACTCGCTCAAGTAGTATGCCTTATCGAGTATGCTCGCTCATCTCTAATCTTATTCTTTTGACAATAGTCTTTTAAGATATTTTTTTCCCTAATTGTTACACAAGTTTGTGAGACTTCTATGAATCTACAGACTGAATTTTCGCTGTACAATAATACATTCACTGGTCAAACACCATAACTCAGGAAACAGAAATGACTTTCTTTTCTGTGTCTTGTACCTTAACAGGAAAGGTTTTCAGGAAGTAAATGGAGAAGATGCTGTCTGATGAAGTGCCCCGCTGACTGTGAAATTGTATTTTATCTGACTTTCTCAAACGCTGGCATTTACAATCTGGTAAAGCAAATCATGCAGTTTAGAGAAGAAAACTGTGTAATAAATCACTGCAGAAGTTATTGTATTTCACTATATTACTGTACATTGCTGTAAATTGATTTATGTTCAGGTATGAATTGCTGTTGTGCACTCCTAAGAGAACGCTTTGCAGTTAAAGAATTTAAATATTGCAGTAAAGTGCATTTTAAAGTATTGGATAGAGACAAAAGTTTAAGCGTAATTCTAAGAAGTGAGGATTTGGGATTTTGAGCTTGGAGCTTCTGTTTGACATATGCTCTATTTCCACTGTATGCATCTATATGCCATATGGTGTTATAGGTCACCCATAGAGATGATTGTAAAAAAAAAAGTTCATTACAAATGTATCATGTAGACCCTTACTTTACTTCCTTTTAAAACTTCAATGCCTGGTATAGAAACCGGAAGAAGGTTACATCTATATTGAAGTAAGAAGAACAGATGGGGTTTTGAGCTGGCATATTTTGCCAAGAATATTAACTAATATGGCTTACTTATTATTACGCATTGCATTAAATATTATCATATTTACATAACATAAAATAAAGACATATAATGTATTTATGGAATGTTTTATTCTATGCTCTATAGAAATGATTTAAGGGTGTTTTGGGGGAAATATCACTGATGGGCTATTCATAGGATAGGTCATTAATCTGTAATCTGCTTGTGTCTTACTTCTAAGAAAATTGGTTACTAGAACCTAGGCACCATAGAAAGTGGTATTTTACTTTTCACTTGAATATGACATCCTTTATGTTATAGTCAAAGATAATGTTGGCTAGTCCCCCAGTGTTTGTGTTGTACAGTAGCAATATAAGAAAGATCCATGGTTTGAGACCATTGTTTTAAAATGCCTGTATTGCTATAACCAAGGTCCATTAGATAGCCATGCATTGTGAAAACTCATTGTGCTAACTGAAGTGACTTATCTAAGACTCACATACCATACCGAAGTCGTATTTGAATGCAAGAGTATTGCAGACAACTTTAGTGATTCAGGAATTTATATATTATTTTATGCTATCCATTGATGTAGAGGTAAGCCTCTGGGGACTATTAGAATATGCATTAAAGTGGTTTTCTAGATCTAAACTATTATTGACCTATCCTGAGGATAGGTCATCAATAGTTTATCAGCGAAGATCTGACACTCGGGATACCCACCAATCATCTGCTTGAAAAGGCTGCAGCACTGGGCCTCTTCTCAGACCTGTAATGTCAGGTTTATTGGTCACATGTCCTGAGAGCAGCACAGTTCCATTCAAGCGCAAGGGATACCAGGCACAGCTGTTATATAATTTACGGTGCTGTGTCGGGTATGGACTGAAGTAACTGGCACTCTTCCGGCACTCTGCCCAGTTTTATATGGGAAGAGGAATCTAAGTGGACAGAGCTGCTGTGAAACTAAAGCTTGGTATGAATAATTTATAACTCATTCATCAGAATGACTATTTCATTAATAGCCAGGGAAGGCCATTTAACCACTTAACTTCAGAGATATATACAAAGCTGCACAAATGCCTAAGGGCTCAGTCAGACGGGCGTTTTTTTTGCTACGCATGTTAGTTTGCGTTTGCTATCCGCATCTATTAGAATCAATGCTTTTCAATGGCAGCGGTCACATGTCCATTTTTTACCTGAGCACAAAAATGCGCAGCAGTAAATATAGGGCAGCAGACTTTAAAACGCAAATAACTGTGGTATTCAGGATTTTTTGGATGTGCAATCCCTGGATTCAGTCACATCCAGGGGTTTCACCTTGTGGTCAATGGGGCCGGCGGCAGCAGCAGCGGCCCCATTCACATACAGAGAGGATCGCGATCCTCTGCTACAGCTGTGGTCAGGGATTTCTTTATCTCCGCGGGGAGTCCCCTCATCACTGAACACTGTGACAGCTTTGCCACAGTGTCCAAAGACAAGGGGACTCCCCACGGAGATGAAGAATTCCTCTGCCTCAGCTGTCACAGCTATTCCAGAGGACCGCAATGCTATCCCAATGAAGTCAATGGAGCCGGCGCTATTGAAAGCAGTGAGATGTTGGCAGCTCCGCTGTGATTTTCGGGGAAGGACTTTAAATATATTTAAGCATATTTCTGTGAAAAAAATGTATTCACATATATTTATGTATTTGGATTCAACTTTTTGCTCCTCACATGTAATCGCTACTCATATATGAGATATACCTGTAGCGGTTTCACGTCTTATTTTGTATGTTCAGCAGAAAAATATTCTTTTGTTCAGTATATGTGTCTAATATATTGAATAAATACTATGTTGGCCTTTGTCTATTACTGTGCTACAGACTTTTGGATGAGATTGGGTTTTGTGGTCACATTGGTGTTTTTTATATCCTTATCCTAGCGATAATGGCAAGCTCATTATATTTTTTTAAATGCACAGACCTAAAATAAGTTGGCATAAACTAAGTGAAATTAAAAGAATATCATTACATTTTCAATATATTACTTGGGCTGCCTTCTTCCAAACACAGCGCCACTCTTGTTCAAAGGATTGCGTGTGGTATTGCAGCTCAGCTCCATTGAAATGAATTGAACTGAGCTAGACAAGTGTGGCGTTGTGTTTGGAAGACGGAACCGCATTTTTTTTTAACGTGGGACAACACCTTTAGGGTTAAGTAATTCCACCACAAAACTATAAGCAAGCCCATATATGACATTTTGTTAGGGGATGCTTTGCTAGATATTTTTTTATTTTACATCACATTTTGCCCATTGTTTATTATCACCTTCCCTTATGGAGTTTAAATGATTGATTATGCCTGTCACCTGTTTCATTCTCCACTGTTGACATTGGAGTCATTTGTCTTTAAAGAATTGGTAATTGATCCAAATGTCATATTTATGAATCATTCCTTACTAGAGATGAGCGAACGCGTTCGTCCGAGCTTGATATTCGTGCGAATATTAGGGTGTTCGGGATGTTCGTTATTCGTAACGAACACCATGCGGTGTTCTGGTTACTTTCACTTCCTTCCCTGAGACGTTAGCGCGCTTTTCTGGCCAATTGAAAGACAGGGAAGGCATTACAACTTCCCCCTGCAACGTTTAAGCCCTATACCACCCCCCTGCTGTGAGTGGCTGGCGAGATCAGGTGTTCGCCTAATATAAAAGTCGGCCCCTCCCGCGGCTCGCCTCAGATGCGGTGTGAGTTAGATGAGGGACAGTGCTGTTTATACCGGAGCTGCTGTAGGGAAAGAATTGGTAGTTAGTGTAGGCTTCAAGACCCCCCAAAGGTCCTTATTAGGGCCACTGATAGCTGTGTGTTGGCTGCTGTTAGCAGTGGCATTTTTTTTTTCTCAAAATCGGCTCTGCAGAGCGTTGCACCTGGCATTAGGGACAGAAGTGCTGCATAGGCAGGGAGAGTGTTAGGAGTGAGTGTAGCCTTCAAGAACCTCAACGGTCCTTTCTAGGGCCATATTTATCCGTGTGCAGTACTGTTCAGGCTGCTGTTAGCTGTGCTGCATTTTTTTTGGGCTTCTCAAAATCGCCTCTGCAGAGCATTCCACCCTCCATTGATACTGCAGGGAAAGAATTGTATAGGCAGGGCCACAACACAGTTATTATTCATAGAATATACGCAGTGCTGCCTTTTGGTGGAAAAACAAGTGGAAACAAATCTATTTGTCCAGCCTGTGTCCGTCCTTACGGGCGGTGGACACGTGTGAGCTGCGTGAAAAACATTGCTAAATCATACGCACCCAGCTACGCTTTACTGCTGGCTTCGCCATTTGCTTTCCTTAATTGGGAAAAAAAATTCCTGCTCTGCCAGAGTTATAATAACTCTGCTATCCTCACGTTCTGTGACACATAAGCAGGGACACAGCACAGTTATTAAACTTCTCATGTTCATAGAATATACGCAGTGCTGCCTTTTGGTGGGAAAAAACTGAAAACAAATCTATTTGTCCAGCCTCTGTCCGTCCTAAGGGCGGTGGACACGTGTGAGCTGCGTGAAAAACATTGCTAAATCATACGCACCCAGCTACGCTTTACTGCTGGCTTCGCCATTTGCTTTCCTTAATTGGGAAAAAAAATTCCTGCTCTGCCAGAGTTATAATAACTCTGCTACCCTCACGTTCTGTGACACATAAGCAGGGACACAGCACAGTTATTAAACTTCTCATGTTCATTGAATATACGCAGTGCTGCCTTTTGGTGGGAAAAAACTGAAAACAAATCTATTTGTCCAGCCTCTGTCCGTCCTAAGGGCGGTGGACACGTGTGAGCTGCGTGAAAAACATTGCTAAATCATACGCACCCAGCTACGCTTTACTGCTGGCTTCGCCATTTGCTTTCCTTAATTGGGAAAAAAAATTCCTGCTCTGCCAGAGTTATAATAACTCTGCTATCCTCACGTTCTGTGACACATAAGCAGGGACACAGCACAGTTATTAAACTTCTCATGTTCATAGAATATACGCAGTGCTGCCTTTTGGTGGGAAAAAACTGAAAACAAATCTATTTGTCCAGCCTCTGTCCGTCCTAAGGGCGGTGGACACGTGTGAGCTGCGTGAAAAACATTGCTAAATCATACGCACCCAGCTACGCTTTACTGCTGGCTTCGCCATTTGCTTTCCTTAATTGGGAAAAAAAATTCCTGCTCTGCCAGAGTTATAATAACTCTGCTACCCTCACGTTCTGTGACACATAAGCAGGGACACAGCACAGTTATTAAACTTCTCATGTTCATTGAATATACGCAGTGCTGCCTTTTGGTGGGAAAAAACTGAAAACAAATCTATTTGTCCAGCCTCTGTCCGTCCTAAGGGCGGTGGACACGTGTGAGCTGCGTGAAAAACATTGCTAAATCATACGCACCCAGCTACGCTTTACTGCTGGCTTCGCCATTTGCTTTCCTTAATTGGGAAAAAAAATTCCTGCTCTGCCAGAGTTATAATAACTCTGCTACCCTCACGTTCTGTGACACATAAGCAGGGACACAGCACAGTTATTAAACTTCTCATGTTCATAGAATATACGCAGTGCTGCCTTTTGGTGGGAAAAAACTGAAAACAAATCTATTTGTCCAGCCTCTGTCCGTCCTAACGCCTGTGGACACGTGTGAGCTGCGTGAAAAACATTGCTAAATCATACGCACCCAGCTACGCTTTACTGCTGGCTTCGCCATTTGCTTTCCTTAATTGGGAAAAAAAATTCCTGCTCTGCCAGAGTTATAATAACTCTGCTACCCTCACGTTCTGTGACACATAAGCAGGGACACAGCACAGTTATTAAACTTCTCATGTTCATTGAATATACGCAGTGCTGCCTTTTGGTGGGAAAAAACTGAAAACAAATCTATTTGTCCAGCCTGTGTCCGTCCTTACGGGCGGTGGACACGTGTGAGCTGCGTGAAAAACATTGCTAAATCATACGCACCCAGCTACGCTTTACTGCTGGCTTCGCCATTTGCTTTCCTTAATTGGGAAAAAAAATTCCTGCTCTGCCAGAGTTATAATAACTCTGCTACCCTCACGTTCTGTGACACATAAGCAGGGACACAGCACAGTTATTAAACTTAGATTATTCATTCACTAGAGGCAGTGGGGCCTTTCGTTTTCCAAAAAGGGCAAAAATTATATTTGGCCTGCAGTCTTGCGCCAATTTATTTCCTGCCTGTGAAATCAAATCACTGGTAATACAGCATGCTGAGGGGTAGGGGTAGGCCTAGAGGACGTGGACGCGGCCGAGGACGCGGAGGGCCAAGTCAGGGTGTGGGCACAGGCCGAGCTCCTGATCCCGGTGTGTCGCAGCCGACTGCTGCGCGATTAGGAGAGAGGCACGTTTCTGGCGTCCCCACATTCATCGCCCAATTAATGGGTCCACGCGGGAGACGGTTATTAGAAAATGAGCAGTGTGAGCAGGTCCTGTCCTGGATGGCAGAAAGTGCTTCGAGCAACCTATCGTCAACACGCAGTTCTGCGCCGTCCACTGCTGCAAATCCGAATCCTCTGTCTGCTGCTCCTCCTTTCTCCCAGCCTCCTCACTCCACTACAATGACACCTGCTCAGGAGCGGGAACACTCCCAGGAACTGTTCTCGGGCCCCTGCTCAGATTGGGCAGCAGCGGTTCCTCTCCCACCAGAGGAGTTTATCGTGACTGATGCCCAACCATTCGAAAGTTCCCGGGGTCCGGGGGATGAGGCTGGGGACTTCCGCCAACTGTCTCAACAACTTTCTGTGGGTGAGGAGGACGATGACGATCATACACAGTTGTCTTGCAGTGAGGTAGTAGTAAGGGCAGTAAGTCCGAGGGAGCAGCGCACAGAGGATTCGGAGGAAGAGCAGCAGGACGATGAGGTGACTGACCCCACCTGGTGTGCAACGCTTACTCAGGAGGACAGGTCTTCAGAGGGGGAGTCAAGGGCATCAGCAGGGCAGGTTGCAAGAGGCAGTGCGGTGGCCAGGGGTAGAGGCAGGGGTAGAGGCAGGGCCAGACCGAATAATCCACCAAGTGTTTCCCAAAGCGCCCCCTCGCGCCATGCCACCCTGCAGAGGCCGAGGTGCTCTAAGGTCTGGCAGTTTTTCACAGAGACGCCTGACGACCGACGAACAGTGGTGTGCAACCTTTGTTGCGCAAAGCTCAGCCGGGGAGCCAACACCAACAGCCTCACCACCACCACCATGCGCAGACATATGATGGCCAAGCACCCCACAAGGTGGGACGAAGGCCGTTCAGCGCCTCCGGTTTGCACCCCTGCCTCTCCCCCTGTGCCCCAACCTGCCACTGAGATGCAACCCCCCTCTCAGGACACAGGCACTACCGCCTCATGGCCTGCACCCACACCCTCATCTCCGCTGTCCTCGGCCCCATCCAGCAGTGTAGTTCAGCGCACCGTCCAGCCGTCGCTTGCGCAAGTGTTCGAGCGCAAGCGCAAGTACGCCGCCACGCACCCGCACGCTCAAACGTTAACCGTCCGCATCGCAAAATTCATCAGCCTTGAGATGCTGCCGTATAGGGTTGTGGAAACGGAGTCCTTCAAAAGTATCATGGAGGCGGCGGCCCCGCGCTACTCAGTTCCCAGTCGCCACTACTTTTCCCGATGTGCCGTCCCAGCCCTGCACGACCACGTCTCCCGCAACATTGTACGCGCCCTCACCAACGCGGTTACTGCCATGGTCCACTTAACTACGGACACGTGGACAAGCACAGGCGGGCAGGGCCACTACATCTCCCTGACGGCACATTGGGTGAATTTAGTGGAGGCTGGGACAGAGTCAGAGCCTGGGACCGCTCACGTCCTACCCACCCCCAGAATTGCGGGCCCCAGCTCGGTGCTGGTATCTGCGGAGGTGTATGCTTCCTCCACTAAAGCACCCTCCTCCTCCTCCTCCTCCTCCTCTGTCTCGCAATCAAGATGTGTTAGCAGCAGCATGTCGCCAGCAGTCGGTGTCGCGCGGTGTGGCAGCACAGCGGTGGGCAAGCGTCAGCAGGCCGTGCTGAAACTACTCAGCTTAGGCGATAAGAGGTACACGGCCCACGAACTGCTGCAGGGTCTGACACAGCAGACCGACCGCTGGCTTGCGCCGCTGAGCCTCCAACCGGGCATGGTCGTGTGTGACAACGGCCGTAACCTGGTGGCGGCTCTGCAGCTCGGCAGCCTCACGCACGTGCCATGCCTGGCCCACGTCTTTAATTTGGTGGTTCAGCGCTTTCTGAAAAGCTACCCACGCTTGTCAGACCTGCTCGTAAAGGCGCGCCGGCTCTGCGCACATTTCCGCAAGTCCCACACGGACGCTGCCACCCTGCGCACCCTGCAACATCACTTTAAGCTGCCAGTGCACCGACTGCTGTGCGACGTGCCCACACGGTGGAACTCTACGCTCCACATGTTGGCCAGGCTCTATGAACAACGGAGAGCTATAGTCGAATACCAACTCCAACATGGGCGGCGCAGTGGGAGTCAGCCTCCTCAATTCCTTTCAGAAGAGTGGGCCTGGTTGGCAGACATCTGCCATGTCCTTGGTAATTTTGAGGAGTCTACCCAGGTGGTGAGCGGCGATGCTACAATCATTAGCGTCACCATTCCTCTGCTATGCATCTTGAGAAATTCCCTGCAAACCATAAAGGCAGCTGCTTTGCGCTCGGAAACGGGGGCGGGGGAAGACAGTATGCCGCTGGATAGTCAGGGCACCCTCCTGTCTATTTCTCAGCGCGTACAGGAGGAGGAGGAGGAGCATGAGGAGGATGAGGAGGAGGGGGAAGAGACAGCTTGGGCCGCTGCTGACGGTACACCGGCTGATTGCCTGTCATCCTTTCAGCGTGTATGGCCTGAGGAGGAGGAGGAGGAGGAGGAGGAGGAGGATCCTGAAAGTGATCTTCCTAGTGAGGACAGCCATGTGTTGCGTACTGGTACCCTGGCACACATGGCTGACTTCATGTTAGGATGCCTTTCTCGTGACCCTCGCGTTGCACGCATTCTGGCCACGACGGATTACTGGGTGTACACACTGCTCGATCCACGGTATAAGGAGAACCTGCCCACTCTGATTCCCAAAGAGGAAAGGGGTTCGAGAGTGTTGCTATACCACAGGACCCTTGCGGACAAGCTGATGGTAAAATTCCCAGCCGACAGCGCTAGTGGCAGAAGGCGCAGTACCGAGGGCAAGGTAGCAGGGGAGGTGCGGAGATCGAGCAGCATGTACATCCCAGGCAGTGCAACAGTCTTTAAGGGCCTGGCCAGCTTTATGGCTCCCCACCAAGACTATGTCACCGCTCCCCAGTCACGGCTGAGTCGGCGGGAGCACTGTAAAAGGATGGTGAGGGAGTACGTAGCGGATCGCACGACCATCCTTGGTGACGCCTCTGCCCCCTACAACTACTGGGTGTCGAAGCTGGACACGTGGCCTGAACTAGCGCTGTATGCCCTTGAGGTGCTTGCTTGTCCTGCGGCTAGTGTCTTGTCGGAAAGGGTGTTTAGTGCGGCTGGGGGAATCATCACAGATAAGCGTAGCCGCTTGTCAACCGACAGTGCCGACAGGCTAACACTCATCAAGATGAACAAAGGCTGGATTTCCCCAGACTTCTGTTCTCCACCAGCGGACAGCAGCGATACGTAAGCAATACGTAGGCTGCACCCGCGGATGGAAGCTACGTTCTCTCTCACCATCCAAAACGGGGACATTTCTGCTTCATCAATCTGTGTCTAATATTCCTCCTCCTCCTCCTGCTCCTCCTCCTGAAACCTCACGTAATCACGCTGAACGGGCAATTTTTCTTAGGGCCACAAGGCTCACTCAAATAATTTTTCTTAACAATTTTTATAAGTTTCAATGCGCTTAAAAGCGTTGGAACTTTAACTTGAACCAATTTTTCGTTACACTGGGCTGCCTACAGGCCTAGTTACCACTTAAGCCACATTAACCATTGCTTACATGGAACGAAGACTGCGCTCCCGCTATACTGCTGCTTCAGAATTGTTACTGGGGCCTGTCTTGAGTGCTACTATTGCTTACATGGAACGAAGACTGCGCTCCCGCTATACTGCTGCTTCAGAATTGTTACTGGGGCCTGTCTTGAGTGCTACTATTGCTTACATGGAACGAAGACTGCGCTCCCGCTATACTGCTGCTTCAGAATTGTTACTGGGGCCTGTCTTGAGTGCTACTATTGCTTACATGGAACGAAGACTGCGCTCCCGCTATACTGCTGCTTCAGAATTGTTACTGGGGCCTGTCTTGAGTGCTACTATTGCTGACATGGAACGGACACGTGGAGAGGACACGTAGTGCCTCAAAAACATCCCCCTCCTCCTCCAACAGGGAAAACATTGTTGGCAAATGCCTTTGCATTGGTTCGTCTGGTGGCAGTCCAAGAATTTCACCTTTACCGACACTACAAGAGAGCCCCCCCACCATCCCCCCGCCACGGCCTACTTAATCCTGGCCACATTCCGAAAACCAACAAAATACAACCGTGCTACTAGGTCCGCAGTCACCACCACATTACCACCAACGCGGTTACTGTTAAGGTGCATATTACCAGTCTGACTGGGGCATGCAGACACCTTGACAGAATGAATAGTGTGTGGCACATAGGTTCCCCATTGCTATGCCCACGTGTGCAGCTCCTGATGGCGGTGGCACAGGATTCTATTTCTCATTGCTTCTGTACAGCATTGTGGGCTATCGCTCCCCAACTTTTAAAGAGGGTCGCTGCCTAGCCGTGCCAACCTCTGCAGTGTGTGCCTGCGGTCCCTCGTCATGGCAGACGCAATTCTAAATAGACATGAGCGTGGTGTGGCATGAGGGCAGCTGAAGGCTGCCCAGGGACACTTTGGTGTGCGCTGTGGGGGGGAGGGGGCGCGGTTGGGCAGCATGTAACCCAGGAGAAGTGTCAGTGGAGTGTCATGCAGGCAGTGATTGTGCTTTGTTGGAGGTAGTGTGGTGCTTAGCAAAGGTATGCCATGCTAATGAGCGCTTTTCAGAAGTAAAAGTTGTTGGGAGGGGGGGGGGCCCACTCTTGCCGCTATTGTGGCTTAATAGTGGGACCTGTGAACTTAGGATGCAGCCCAACATGTAGCCCCTCGCCTGCCCTATCCGTCACTGTGTCATTCCCATCACTTTCCTGAATTGCCCAGATTTTCACACATGAAAACCTTAGCGAGCATCGGCGAAATACAAAAATGTTCTGGTCGCCCATTGACTTCAATGGGGTTCGTTGTTCGAAACGAACCCTCGAGCATCACGGGAAGTTCGTTACGAATAACGAACACCCGAACATTTTGGTGTTCGCTCATCTCTATTCCTTACCACTTTTTACGACAAAAATTGCAAGTTTGCTTGTCTAGTAAATGTGCTTTGTTAAAAGGTGGGCATGATGTTGGGTAAGACAACCCACACAACATTATTAAGCCTGTAGCAGATATATGCTAAACTTTAGAGGGAGAAAAGGTGAGGAGCTACCATGATCATTATTGAGACTCTGTCACCTACTTACAGCCCTGTAAGCTAAACTTATGGGCCGAAAATAGGTGACCCGCTGAGTCCAGAGATGTTTTTACTTACCTCTTCCATTGTTCTCCTGGTGTCAGTGCTGGAATCTGTCACTCAATGCAATGAGCGGAGCTGCTAAGTAGTCCAGCCACTATAAAAGTAGAACGAGTGGACTACTTAGCGTGCCACTCAATGCATTAAGCAGCGTATTTCAGTGAAGACAATGAGGGAACGATGGGTAAGAGAAGTATAACACCTAAATCCTTGGACACTTCAGGTCACCTATTTTCAGGCCATAAGTTTAGCTTATAGAGCTAAAAGTAGATGACAGATCCCTTTTAAGTCACATAAAGATTTTGTAAGTTTTTACTCTTTACCTTTGGGGCCCACCAAATATACAGTATTATTTAAAGGATTTAACATTTAATTTTCTAAACAGTAAATGCTGAGTAAGTTTAGCATTGATAAAGAATTTAAAGGGAACCTGCTATCAACTATCAGCACCATAAACCAAGTTATGATGCTTATAGTTTAGGTGATGTGGGGTCCGGGGAGCTGTGTCTCATACTCACTTGATGCCCCATTCCTGTGGTGTCCCCCGATGAAGTTAGTACATGCACACCAGCTTGACTTTTTTCAGAGGGCTGTCTGAATGCACTGCCATAGAGAAGAATGGGAGTGTGAGCGCACTGCCTTCTGAAAAGAGTCATGCATGCTGTGCACGTACTAATTTTGCTGGGGGAAACCACAGGAACGTGGGACCAGGTGAGTATGAGAATTAGTTTATGGTACTTCTAGTTGCAGAAATGTTGTCTCTAAAGCCTCGTTCACATGAGCGCTGTTTTGTGCAGTAGAGGCACGTAAAAAGAGCACTTCTAAAAGAACCAATGGTTTCTTATAGAAGCGTTTACATGAAGGAATTTTAGATGCACTAAATACTCGCACCAATCAAAGATGGGACATGCATGGCTACAATGGCCGCATCTAAGGTCTCTGCTGTGAGAAAAGATAGGACCTGACCTAGAGCTGCGCAGGAGTTTCCTTTGACTCCTATGGGAACTGGAGTTATGAAAACTCCTGCGCAGGAAAAGAAGATTTCTGCCGACCGAGGGAATACCCCGCTGCTTACAGCAGGACATTCAAAACTTGCTGCCCAGAAGCACATTTTAATTGTCCCACTGTAAACTCCTGTTAGTCCCCACAGGGGTGAGGGGACTCCCGGAGGGTTCCCTTAATCCCCATGAGGACTAACAGGAATTTACAATGGGACATTTAAAATGTGCTTCTGGGCAGCTTTGGGGAATCTCTGTTAGAAGCCCTATAACACTGCCCCTCTCTCTAGTCCCACCCCCTCTCTCTGCACCATGGGGATATCCCTCGGGGATCCCCAGAGCAGGGAAAGAGAGCGGGGCTATGAGTTAATCCCCCATATGAGGAAGAGAGAGCAGGGCTATTGGAAATTAACCCATAGCAGAGAGAGATGGTGTGGGACTATGGGTTAATCCGCCATAGCCCTGCTCTCCCTGCTATGGGAAATCTCAAAGCCCTGCGGGACTTCTCTCTCTCTCTTAATGGAGCAGCTGCCCGCTCACACGATTTTTAGCGCAGAATAGGCACAATTTTTTCACCTAGCTCACAAGGGTTTGACTCAATATTCAAGGCCTGCTTATAGATTAGGTATTATAGGTGACCTAAACACATTGCCTAATTATTTACATCAGTCGTTAGCATAACTACAACTCGCAATCTATTTTTTGTAAACACTCAAGTTCAATTACTTAAAAATCTGTTATACATGTGAGAGGGGCCTACAGTCCCTACTTAATTTACTGCATGGGGTAGAGCTATATCAGAGGCGAAACTTGAATCTCCCGGGCCCCGATGCAAAACTTGTAACAGGGCCCCCAACTATAATGCTTTATTCATAGTACTGGGCTCCCTATATGGAGAAGAGAGGCCTTATGGGCCCCCTAAGGCTCCTGGGCCCGGGTGCAACCGCATCCCCTGCATCCTCTATAGTTACGCCCCTGAGCTATATTGTTTCTGAGCAGCCCTGTTATATTAATTCCTGCACAAAAAGGAATAGAATTTGCATTTATATTTGCTTATAGGACTTTTTTCATATTTTGTGAGTAGTAAAAGTTTTCATTTGGATGTTGAAGTCAATTATTGTACAGATTCTAGTTGTACTCTGTAAAGAGACCAAAACAAACACATGAGTCAGTATCCCTGTCCTTGTTTGTTTGGAAGAGTAATTGCGTGCCCTGTTTACAATAAATGACGCACGGCAAGATGAATGTTATAATTAGTAAACATGAAATCATCCTGTGTTTGTGGAACCTGCACACAAACAAATTACGGAACACTTCATAACCACTCAAAACTGTCCTCCAAACTTTTTGTTACCCATCTGTACCCCAAGCAGAACTTGTTAGCAGAATAGAACATGATTTCTCTGTTAGACGTGATTTCACAAAGAATAAGAAAGCAAACACTAGGACACTGGTCGAATATGAGATACTCTTTCTGTGTTATCCTACATCTGGTCTGATAGTATATCATCATAAGTGTTTTTCCGATGTGTAATTTCTGAACGATTGTTAAAAGGGTTTTCCCATTCCTTAAAATTGCTTCACAACCACTCTGTACTTTCAGGTTACTGCTGACCAGGACATGTGACTGCTGCAGCCAATCACTGGCTATAGAAGATCACTGCTGTACCAACTCTTACTGTCAGAGTCCCGAAGAGTTTTTACACTTTGTTCTATGGCTCCTAAAGATATGAATGAAGAATTGGCATTTTCATTTTTTGGTAATTTATTTTTTTGGTTTTTTTTATATATCTTTTTCCTTTCAGCCTCTACATATGGATATATGATGTCAGTACTAAGTGCTTATTTCATTGTTTTGTGCATGCATTCATTATTTTCATTTGCTACATAGATCAGAGGCATAACTTGAAGCTCCTGGGCCCCAATGCAAAACCTGTAACAGGGCCCCTAACTATAACGCTTTATTCATAGTACTGGGCTCCCTATATGGAGAAGAGAGGCCTTATGGGCCCCCTAAGGCTCCTGGGTCCGGGTGCAACCGCATCCCCTGCATCCTCTATAGTTACGCCCCTGGACCAGATGCAGTCATACATTTTTTGATATGCACATCCAGGCCTCTCTCTCATCTACTATCTTATATCATTTCCTCCCACCGGGATGGTGCTGAGAATGGTTCTCTCCTATTAGGTACATTATATAACTACGAGTAAGTACTATGTGTTTGGGAAGCTATTTTATATAGCGATACACGTGGGGACATTTTTCTCTACAGCCTTGTGTATATCTAGCTGGGTTGGTTCCTGGGAAGCATTCCCAGGATTTTCTTAGGGAGCATTATCTATATTACATTGTTCATTTGGATGCCACATTATGTTATTACACATAATTTTGTATGTTTCCACTTATGTGGTTTACTTTTCACTGGATATGCACTTTATATGAACTTTTTAAACCCATTTAATTCTGATATTTAATAGGATTGTGTATGAAATCTATAAATATGGGGATTACAATGTTCTTTTTTTATATTTTTGATACATTGTAAAAGGAAATAGTGGATCCAACTGTATTTTTATTGACCTGGGAGAAGCAGCTTGGATTAATATCTATTATATGTCATATTGTGATTGGCTGTGGTATTGATTTTTAATTGTATTGACATTACAAGTGGTTTCTTTTTGTTTTTGAATGTCTTTAATTCTGTCTTTTTTACAATAAGATTCATTATCTTTTTTTGTATAATTGGGTGTGCACTTCATATATGGAGTCACTTTTTTTCTTGCTCCTATTGACTTCTCCATTTGACACATAGCAGCACCCTGTATTCTCAATATGGTGTCCATGATATATTTTTTGCTTTGCTTCAAAAATGGCAAGAGCATTGTGTGTGAAGCCATCCGTATAGTAATGAGAAAGGCATAGCTTTTATTTCTTAAGTTTTTTCTTCTTTACACCAAGACCAATCATTATCACTCATTACTTCTGCACACAAGCAGAGATACTTGTCTACAGTTTTGCTCTCCCTTATTTCCATAAGGAAGTTTCTTATTTTACGCTATGTCCTTGTCCATTGTTTGAACTATTGCCTAATAGTCTGTTTAGTTGTGTTTAAGAAATAAATCTTAATGTTTTAAAATACAAAACGCTAATTAGTTTCTCTTATGTTGTCATGTTCAAACATTTCCAAAATGCAGGCGCCATTTAGTTATGGTGTATTTAGTTTCAGCATGTTTTCACTTATTTCCCTTATTTACAAACGGAGGCTTTGATTTCTATCATTCACCCAAGGATTTTAGCAAGTCAACATAAAGCAAATTTCATTCAGCAGAATATTTTTTCTTAGCTAGCTTCTCCAAATTCACTTGTTTTCAAACCACAATGGATGAGAAATAGCTCTTCGGGAACCAAGAAGTCAGCACACGCCTGTTTACATTGACTTTGGACTAGATCATTTGCGGTGCATGTGTATAACTTAATTCCTGTTGTTTTTCTAATTCAAGACATTCAAATGAAATGTCAAACTCCCTATTGTGGTCCAAGAATATATTTTTTCTAAATGTCATTAGCATTGTCACAATCCAGAATTATGTTACAAATAAAGGTGAAACTCCACATTGAAGCCACTTTAGTTGTTACATTAGGAATGTAAATGTTTGTCCTCTTCTACTATACAGCATAGAAGTGGAGATTCAGACCAACGTGTATTTATCTCCTTATATGGCCATGATAAATATGGCTGAATAAGGGGACAAAACAAAACCACTGATTTCCATAGGATTTCAGTGGTTTTGTTTTCACTAGCTCTTTTACTGCCCATTAAGGGCGCCTACCCACTGGCGATTTTTTTTCCTTTGCGTTTTGCGTTTTTTCTGAAGAGCAATTAGTATAAAATGTGTTCTTGTCCATTTGCGTTTTTTTTTTTGGTCCGTTGCAATTTTTCACATAGGAACTGTCAGTTGCATATGTGTCCTTGTTTTTCTCTTAATGCACCCATGAATGTCAATGGAAATTAACGGAAAACGCGCCAAAAAAGCCGCGAAAAATGCGCCAAAAACGCCGCGGAAAACGCGCCAAAAACGCTGCCTTTTTCACGCACGAAAATCGGCAACGCCAGTGGGTAGGCGCCCTAATTGTACAACTCAGAAAATATAGGTTCTGCCCTGACTTTCCCGCACGTAAAACAGGAACAATTGCAATAATATGCGGGGACTGCGTGGAGGAAGGAACCCCCTGCCACAGTTGTTACAGCTGTGGCAGAGGGCCATGATGTTGTTCCATTGCTTTCAATGGGGCCAGGGCCCCAGCCGTCCCGTTGAAAGCAATGGAATGCAGGCACCCCCTCCCCCCCCCACAGTGATTTTTGTGGAAGGGATTGAAATATAGGTCCTTCCCTGAAAATTATCCCTAACTTGTGTAAAAAATAAAAAAAATGTATATTCTCGACTCTCTGGTGCTATCGGGGCTCAGTGTGTCTTGAATCAGACTCTGATTGGCAGAGCGCTGTGACCAATCACAGGCAGTGCTCAGCTGTCATTCAATGAATGGCTGAGCTCTGCTTGTGATTGGCTGGGCGCTCAGCCAATCAGAACCAGCACTTTCTGGAGATGGAGATTTTTAAATCCCCAGCCAGGAGAAAGTACATGAGAACAGTGCTGGGGAGCCAGCGAGAAGATGTGCCAGAGCCCTGACAGCAGCGGAAAGGGGGTGTTTTTTATTTTTTACAGCAGCTAGGGAAGATTTTCAGGGAGGGGCTTATATATTTAAGCCCTTCCCTGAAAATTGCTGCCGGGGTTGCCTGAATCCCATTGCTTTCAATGGTGTGACTGCAGCGCCGGCCCCATCGAAAGCAGTGGGAAAAACATCGCAAAAACCTCTGCCGCAGCTGTGACAGCTTTGGCAGGGGATTCTTTCGTCCCTGCGGGGAGTCCCCTCATCACTGAACACTGTGACAATGCTGTCACAGTGTTCAGTCATGAGGGGACTCCCCACAGGGAAACTTTATGCGCAGCATAGACCTTCCCTGTACACGCATGTCCTATCTTTTGCAGGTGTGAGTATTTCAAGCCTGTAAAAAACGGACATGTGAACACTACATAGGGAACCAATGGTTAGGCTCGCGCAAAAAAAACGCTCGTCTGACTTCGCCCTAAGCATGGCTATTCATGCGCTTTAAAAATCGCTCATCTGACCAAGTCCTTAGGCAGTTTGCAGATGAGAGTAGTATGGTTCGTGTTTTCGAACTGTTATATGGAGTTAATGTAAATATATGTATCTATTGACATGGCCTTTTTAAAAAAAAAACACAGCATGACCTATTTTTAATTTTTTTACCTCTTTATTGCTATTATTTTCTATTGAGCAACTACAGATCAGCACAGGTGAGATTCTGATGACATAAAGTTGTAATGTCATCTGTAACATGTTTGTAATACAAATTCATATTATGGACACGTTACAATAGGCTTGAGTAAAACCAAACTAACAAAGCAGAGCAATAGTTGGGTGATTCTTAATTGCTGTTTGCAGACAGTGTAGAAGTTTTGAGATTGAGACTTGTCACCTATTGTTTCTGTGCAATACTTCAATTAGATTTGTAGTTTGACTAATATGCACATAACTTGCAAAAATGACTCATTATCAAGTTTTTCCAAAATCCCCCTTATTTTCACTAATATGTTGCTCCATATATGTTATATTTTTTTTTAAAGATATTTAAGCTTTATAACTAGAGAGGAGCGAGCACCAAAATGCTCGGGTGCTCGTTACTCGGGACGAAATTTTCGCGATGCTCGAGGGTTCGTTTCGAGTAACGAACCCCATTGAAGTCAATGGGCGACCCGAGCATTTTTGTATATCGCTGATGCTCGCTAAGGTTTCCATTTGTGAAAATCTGGGCAATTCAAGAAAGTGATGGGAACGACACAGAAACGGATAGGGCAGGCGAGGGGCTACATGTTGGGCTGCATCTCAAGTTCCCAGGTCCCACTAGTAAGCCACAATAGCGGCAAGAGTGCCCCCCCTTTTGAAAAGCCCTCATTAGCAATGCATACCTTAGCTAAGCACCACACTACCTACAACAAAGCACAATCACTGCCTGCATGACACTCCGCTGCCACTTCTCCTGGGTTACATGCTGCCCAACCCCCCCCTGCACGGCCCAGTGTCCACAGCGCACACCAAATTGTCCCTGCGCAGCCTTCAGCTGCCCTCATGCCACACCACCCTCATGTCTATTTTTAAGTGCGTCTGCCATGAGGAGGAACAGCAGACACACACACTGCAGAGGGTTGGCACGGCTAGGCAGCGACCCTCTTTAAAAGGGGCGGGGCGATAGCCCACAATGCTGTACAGAAGCAATGAGAACTCCAATCCTGCGCCACCTCCATCTGGAGCTGCACACGTTGGCATAGCAATGGGGAACCTATGTGCCACACACTATTCATTCTGTCAAGGTGTCTGCATGCCCCAGTCAGACCGCGGTTTTTTATAAATAGTCACAGGCAGGTACAACTCCGCAATGGGAATTCCGTGTGCACCCACAGCATGGGTGGCTCCCTGGAACCCACCGGGGGTACATAAATATATGCCATTGCAGTGCCCAGCACAGCTGATGTAATGTCATGTTAAATGCAGGTGGGCTTCGGCCCACACTGCATGCCCCAGTCAGACTAGGGTTCTTTAGAAGTGGACACATGCAGTTACAACTCCGTGTGGACCGACAGCATGGGTGGGTGCCAGGAATCCACCGGCGGTACATAAATATATCCCATTGCATTGCCCATCACAGCTGAGGTAATGTCATGTTAAATGCAGGTGGGCTTTGGCCCACACTGCATGCCCCAGTCAGACTGGGGTTCTTTAGAAGTGGACACATGCAGTTACAACTCCGTGTGGACCGACAGCATGGGTGGGTGCCAGGAAGCCACCGGCGGTACATAAATAAATCCCATTGCATTGCCCATCACAGCTGAGGTAATGTCATGTTAAATGCAGGTGGGCTTCGGCCCACACTGCATGCCCCAGTCAGACCGAGGTTCTTTAGAAGTGGACAGATGCATTTACAACTCCCTATGGACCCACAGCATGGGTGGGTGCCAGGAAGCCACCGGCGGTACATAAATAAATCCCATTGCATTGCCCATCACAGCTGAGGTAATGTCATGTTAAATGCAGGTGGGCTTCGGCCCACACTGCATGCCCCAGTCAGGCTGGTGTTCTTTAGAAGTGGACACATGCAGTTACAACTCCCTGTGGACCCACAGCATGGGTGGCTCCCTGGAACCCACCGGCGGTACATAAATATATCCCATTGCAGTGCCCAGCACAGCTGAGGTAACGTCAGCTTTAATGCAGGTGGGCTAAAAATTACTAGGATTACAATGTAGGTGAGGGCCCCAAAAAATTGGTGTACCAACAGTACAAATGTACTTCAGAAAAATTGCCCATGCCCAACCAAGAGGGCAGGTGAAAACCATTAATCGCTTCAATAGAGAATTGAAACGTATAAACATTGTTTACAAAAGTTATATGACTGAGCCTTGTGGGCCTAAGAAAAATTGCCCGTTCGGCGTGATTACTTGAGGTTTCAGGAGGAGGAGCCGGAGGAGGAGGATGAATATAATACAGAGATTGATGAAGCTAAAAGGTCCCCGTTTTTGATGGTGATAGAGAACGATGCTTCCATCCACGGGTGCAGCCTACGTATTGTTTAGGTATCGCTGCTGTCCGCTGGTGGAGAAGAAAAGTCTGCGGAAATCCAGGCTTTGTTCATCTTTATGAGTGTAAGCCTGTCGGCACTGTCGGTTGACAGGCGGGTACGCTTATCCGTGGTGATTCCCCCAGCCGCACTAAACACCGTCTCTGACAAGACGCTAGCC
Source organism: Eleutherodactylus coqui (assembly GCF_035609145.1). Classification (NCBI taxonomy): domain Eukaryota; kingdom Metazoa; phylum Chordata; class Amphibia; order Anura; family Eleutherodactylidae; genus Eleutherodactylus; species Eleutherodactylus coqui. The sequence continues at coordinate 143,470,735 of NC_089843.1, read as the reverse complement.
GCAGGACAAGCAAGCACCTCCAGGGCATACAGCGTGAGTTCAGGCCACGTGTACAGCTTCAACACCCAGTAGTTGTAGGGGGCAGAGGCGTCAGGGAGGACGGTCGTGCGATCGGCTACGTACTCCCTCACCATCCTTTTACAGTGCTCCCGCCGACTCAGCCTTGACTGGGGAGCGGTGACACAGTCTTGCTGGGGAGCCAGAAAGCTGTCAAAGGCCTTAGAGAGTGTTCCCCTGCCTGTGCTGTACATGCTGCCTGATCTCCGCGCCTCCCCTGCTACCTGGCCCTCGGAACTGCGCCTTCTGCCACTAGCGCTGTCGGATGGGAATTTTACCATCAGCTTGTCCGCCAGGGTCCTGTGGTATAGCATCACTCTCGAACCCCTTTCCTCTTCGGGTATGAGAGTGGAAAGGTTCTCCTTATACCGTGGGTCGAGCAGTGTGTACACCCAGTAATCCGTAGTGGCCAGAATGCGTGTAACGCGAGGGTCACGAGAAAGGCATCCTAACATGAAGTCAGCCATGTGTGCCAGGGTACCTGTACGCAACACATGGCTGTCCTCACTAGGAAGATCACGTCGCAGGGGGAAGTTGTAATGCCTTCCCTGTCTTTCTATTGGCCAGAAAAGCGCGCTAACGTCTCAGAGATGAAAGTGAAAGTAATTCGAACATCGCGTGGTGCTCGCCTCTAGTAACGAGCATCTCAAACACGCTAATACTCGAACGAGCATCAAGCTCGGACGAGTACGTTCGCTCATCTCTATTTATAACACTTTCCTTGCATTTACTGAATATTGGAGTCAAACAGTATAGTAGCATGTGTGGATAATTTAATGTTCTCACTGCTAAATTAAGAAAGTCTGCTTCTCAGATTCCGATGATTCTGGAGCAAGACCCCAACAATATGTACTTTAGAACTTTAGACATGTCCATAAAATCCCAGGAAAGTACGATTTCTGTTGGTGAACACATTGATGTACGTGTGTTCTGTGCTTCTACAGTTCCTGTAACAAATAATTTACCAAATAGCTGTCTCTACATAGCTGTCTGCTGTGAAGTTTATTGCTTCCAGCAAGGGACCAATGATGGAATCCATCCTCTTCATAAACCATTGCCTTCATGCACGTTCAACATTTTATAGCCACAAAATATGATTTCTTCTATCCGGACATGCAAGTGCTAATTGTTTGAAGTCAGATGTGAAGCTAATATAGAATTGTGAGCCAAATCATTTTTATAATGCTATGTCAGTAAAAAACATTCAACCTTAGTAGAAAGTGGAAATTTCCAACAAAATCATAGCGCACTATAGTAATTAACTCTACATATTCCCTTCTATACTATATGCTTACAAAAGCTAGATTATCTATATACATTATTTAGGCTCCATGGGATTATCATTGCCAGCTAGTCATTTCTCAGATGAAAATACATTTTGATCCCAAGCACTCTCAATCTACGTACAGGATGTATAGTTTAGAACGGTTGCTTACTGATATTCTGCTTTCGAATTGACTGCTGATAAAATTAAAGTTGAGAATAATGTTTGGAACAAGCAGGGCAAAAAGTAGAATATAGTTATTTCTAACTCATTTATAACTCCCTGCGCAGAATTAAAGGGATTCTGTCATTAAAAAGAAAAATTCTATACTCACCTATTCCTCCCCGGTCAGTCTCCTTAGCAGATCTTCACCTCACCCATCTTCTTCTGTTTCCTGTAGTCTGAGGGGGTCAATTCACCTCCAGCTACCTGATTCTTCTCCTTCCTGTAAGGTTACGTACATTGGTTGGCAGCCAATGTATATTATGTCAGAGCTTATAGGCCAGCAGGGGGAGTGCCGATCTACTGCAGAGATTGCTCATGCACGCTGTCTCGGCAATAGATTAGAATTCCTAGGCAGTGAACGCTACAGCACAGTGACGTGACCTTCACTGATCTGGCCAGAAGGAATGTGAGAAATGCAGCCTATATCCAGCTTAAAACGGATGTAACAAAGAAAATGTTATATACACAGAATAAATATAAGGAAAGAGAGGGTGAATCTCTGTAAATGGTCATTTATGATATGGATCTCAGCTGAGAAGTAACCATTTGCTTTCACCATGGCCAATGGGGAGGAATAAAGACTGGATAATTATTTCACCATGGTTGCCCCTAATCTGACATGCTAAACAGTTCCAAACATGAAATCTTAGTTAACCCTATAAAAAAATGCTCTATCTGCAACTTAACAATGGGCAGGGCAGAGAAACGTACATCATCCATCCTTCAGTATGATAATGATATGGGTCCAAAGCATGTAATGTGGTATCGTATGCTCAGACGTAAGAGAGTTGATATGAGAAAGGAATGGAGGTGGGAGGAATATCTAAAAAGCTCTTGTAATATTGTAGTCATAGGACATTAGGTCCAGAAGCCTTGCCTGTTTGGGATTCCTTCAGAGCTAGATCAAGTTCTTCCTGAGATATAGCTGTTTCCAAAGTGACAATTGCATTTTTTGAGAGACAATCCAGTTCAGAAGCTTAGCGGTAAGATTGTATTATTTCTCGATGAGCTATCCAATTTGACTCTGATAGAGGATGAGACATTGCATAAAGAATGGTAGTGTTACTGAAAGGTATCTGTTATCTGATGGGGTAAATGAAGGCATTCGCAAGAAGTTGACGAAATGTTTGAGAGAGATGTGCAGACCAGTATTTTCCATAGTATTGAAGTCAAGTCCTTACTGGGCTTAATGCCATATTCAAAAAATTGTTGTTGTAATTTAGTCAATGTGACTTTAGCCTTTGATAAACATTGGGAATGTACTTAGTCCTTCAATTCTACCAAATTATGCTCCCACTAATGCATCTAAAGAAGATTTGTGTGCCACTTTTAAAGTCTGAATATGGGCCAGTACCCCATTTAGATGTGCCATCAGCTCACTTTTAAGACGCAAACCAATCCTGATAAAGGTATCCCAGACAAAGCACTTATGAGATTGTCAGATAGATTAGATTACTGCCTACTACAACTTTGAAAGTGAAGTATTCCTGCAGATCCATGCTAACTTCTGCTATAACCTAAGTGTTTTGGATAAATTAACCATTAAGATGTTGCTGCCACTTACAGGAATGTACAGTTCGTAGCGTGAGAGATGATGAGGGCATTCCTAGAAAATGATATGTTGTCAATAAAAACCACAGAGACATAAGACAGGTAAGAGTATTTAAGAGAAAAATAGTCTATTCTCAAGTAAATGTTGTGTGGCAAAGAAAAGAATGTGGAATCGTCAGTTGAGGGGTAGAGAATCCTCCAAGGATCTATTAGTTGATGTTCATGTAGAATCTTACGAAGTCTATGATAACTAGACGTTGGAAGAGTGGTGGAACCACAGGACGAGTCTATTTGTGGGTCTATCGGGACATTCAGATGCCCACAAAGAATCAGGGTACTGTTCTTAAAGTCTTCCAAATCTGCCAGGGCCTTCTCCATAAAGGTAGCCTATCCGGAGTTGGGTAGACAGAAAGAAGCTAGAGTAGAGTGTTGTTTTTTTCTACAAGGTTTCATGGTGCTAGTGTAGAATTAGCTTTTAGCTACAAGTATCAATTTAGAAATCATTAGAAATAAACAAAGAACCATTACATGTTATGCTGCATAATGCATCTTGACAAAGCTGGGAGATGTATATGAGACTTAACTGTGCCCACAATTGGTCTAATGATCCCTGGCCAGCCAAGCATATAATTGTAGCTAATTACTATATTATTACAGAGGACATATTTAAGTCTTCCAAGTCTCTTTTATATCCTGCTAAGCATTATGTCCTGGCTTCTTATAAAAGATTTAAAGATCTAGTTACATCGCGTCATGTAATTTTTAGGAGTTTTTTTTACCTCAATATTTTTCTTTTCTTCTTAGTGTATGATTAAGTAAACCATCTTGGACAATATTTGATGATAACATTTTTTTTTTCTAGCAATAGTACTTACATAGTCTATTCGGTGAACTTTGCTAAACCGAAAAATATTATTCAAAATACTAGTATTGCGTGCAACTTATCTGCCATGTAAAGACCCACCAGTCTGAATAGGAAGGAAATGGGTTTGTGCCCAAAGGCATTATGGAATGATTCACATAAAGTGAATTTCTTTTTTATCATAAGTTTTTATTGTGTTACTACTATTTGGTTATGTTTATGTTTGACAGCAGTTACACTCCTTCTAAATACCTCGTTAGCACAACATATATTAACGTACAGTATAACTAGAGATGAGCGAGCACCAAAATGCTCGGGTCCTCGTTATTCGAGTCGAGCTTTTCGTAAAATTTGAGAGCTCTATTCGAGTAACGAACCTGCCGTTTGCCGCGCTTTTTTTTTCTTTTTCCTGTGTTCGTGTTTTCTCTCTCACTCTCTCTCTCTCTCTCTCTCTCCTCCGCCAAGCCAGCGAGCAACTACCATTGACGTGCGCAGCATCACCGGGGAGCGGTCAAATCTGACACGTCAGCAGCGGGGAGGGGTTAAAACTGGGGTCGAACATGGCATGATGCTCGCTCGAGTAGCGAGCACCATCGAGTATGCTAATACTCGAACGAGCATCAAGCTCGGAAGAGTACGTTCGCTCAACTGTAATTATAACATATATGTTTTTGTACATTACCTTTACTAAAGTTCATAAATCTGCAGAAGGTTGAACACTGATGTCATGTTCATGAGACCAATGTCAGATCCTGAAAGCTTAAGGCTGGCCTCACCCACACAGTAAATACTGTAGAATTTCTGCAGTGGATTTTGCTGCGGATATTTTACAAGATTTACAGTACAAGCCATGTGGAGATTTCTAACATTTTCTGCACATGCAGCAAAAAACTTAGCAATGAATCGAAAGAGTTTTTTTAAACACTAGAGGATCACGTGACGGAGTGCATTTGCACTCAGATGACCTATCTTTTGCAGGTGCTATTTTTTTTTACGCTTCTAAAAAGCGGACATGTGACCGCTTTCATTGAAAAGCATTGGTTCTAATAGAGCCATTTTTAAAACGTGCCTATACATGCGCAAAAAAATGCTCATCTGCCTGAGCTGTTATATGGATTTACAACTTAGGTATTGCTTATCTTTAGAGATGAGCGAGCATACTCGCTAGGGGAATTACTCAATCGAGCATTGCCCTTAGCGAGTACCTGCCCGCTCGGAAGAAAAGATTTGGCTGCCGGGGGAGGGCGGGGAGGAATGGAGGGGAGATCTCTCTCTCCCTCTCTTCCCTCCGCTCCCCCCTGCTCACTGCCGCAACTCACCTGTCACCCGCGCCGGCACCCGAACCTTTTCTTCTGAGCGGGGAGATACTCGTTAAGGATAATGCTCGATCGAGCAATTGTCCTTAGCGAGTATGCTCGCTCATCTCTACTTATCTTGAATAGATTTATCGGAATCTTCTCAAATCTCTACATTTTTTAACAACTCGGCTAAGGAACAGAAAGGTTTGTCAATATATTATAAAGTTGAAAAAGTCCTGTTCACATAATCCTCCCTCTATCACCAGTGGGAAAGGAATTTGGTTAAATCACTTGAGATGATCATACCTTTAATAGCTCATTCATCCATCAGCTATTTCCTCCAATTGAAAACAATAGAAGTTCTAGTTGTCACCCAGCATTTAGCGTTCAAGCTCATGCAGTTATAGTGGATCAACCACAGCATTTCCGGCACCATATATGGCCCAAACTATGTGAACACTCCTCCTTATTAGCGAGTTCAGGAGCTTCAGCCATTTCACAAAGGTGCATTAAAATTAAGCACACAGCCATGCAATCTACATAATCAAAAATGAAGTTAGTATTGATAACACTGGAGAGCTCAGCTACTTTAAACATGACACTGTCATAGGATTCCACTTGTTCCATAAGTCAATTACTGAAATTTTATATCTGCCCCAATCAACCATAAATGCTATTTTGTGAAATGGAAGCATCTAGGGGTTTCAACAACTCAATTACAAAGTGGTATACTACCTAAACTCACAAAGTGCAGTTGATGAATAGTGTTGAGCAAACTGAACCAGTAGAACCCAGTTTCGGGTCAAACTCTGCTAAAAGATTAGTTGGGCACAAACCTGAACCAAGCTTTTATCCAAGTTCTACCCTAAACAGGGTCCTACTGGTTTGCTTCACTCAACACTAATTCTGAACACTGGTGTATAACACTGTCTAAGAGCCATAAAAGCCCTACATAACACTTTGACAATGTTAAGCATGGCTTTCATAGAATCATAGAATTGGAAGAGTTGGAAGGGACCTCCAGGGTCATTTGGTCCAACCCCTGCTTCGTGCAGGATTCACTAAATCATCCCAGACAGATATTTGTCCAGCCTTTGTTTGAACACTTCCATTGAAGGAAAACTCACCACCTCCCATGGTAACCTGTTCCACTCATTGATCACTCTCACTGTCAGAAACTTTTTTTTAATATCTAATTTGTGTGTCCTCCCTTTCAGTCTTTCTTTGTGCAAATGAGACTCCCTCTGCACTGTGACAGCCCTTCAGATATTTGTAGACAGATATTAAGTCTCCTCTCAGCCTTCTTTTTTGCAAGCTAAACATTCCCAGATCCTTTAACTGTTCTTCATGGGACATGATTTGCAGACCGCTCACCATCTTGGTAACTCTTCTCTGAACTCTTCTGTTTGTCTATGTCTTTTTTTAAAGTGGGGTGCCCAGAACTGAACACCACCCAACAGTTGCTTTGTCAATCCTATATTTGGTCATTTTTTCAATATCTATGGTATGAGATACTTTGTCAAATGCTTTACTAAAGTCAAAATATACTATATTCACCACATTTCCCTGATCAACCGAGTCGGTGATTCTGGTTAATTACTCCATTTTTATCCAAGTACTTGCATACATGCTGTTTAATAATTTGTTCAAAGATCTTTCCCGATATAGAAGTCAGGCTCACAGGCCTGTAGTTTCCTGGATCCACCTTCTTCCCTTTTTTGAAGATATAGACAACATTTTCCCTTTCCCAATCTTCTGGGACTTTTCCTGTTCTCCAGGAATTTTCAAAGATTAAAACGAGTGGTTCAGCAATTACCTCCGCTGCTTCCTTTAGTATCGTAGGATGTAATTCATCTGGACCTTGAGACTTGAAGTCATTTAAGTTAGTTATGTGTTCCCTCACCATCTCTCTGCTTATAGATAGCCTGCATTCTTTTATTCCCCCAATAGCACAGGGAAGGTCAGCTGATGTTTCATCTACTTTCTGAGGCTTTTATGGATCTTACACAGTGTTGCACACCAGTTGTAGAGGTTTTGCTGAATTTCTGGTTTGGTTTGAACATTTTTGCGAAAATTCGGTGAAGCTTATTAAAAGCTCGCTCATCACTACTGCTGAGAGTTAAAATGTGTTGTGGATAAATGTCACCTAACCTTTTTGACATTACTCAATAAAGTTTGAAAAACTTTCAAAATGTCTCTGTAATCAACACTGGAAATGGTTGAGTAGCTGTACATAAGCCTAAGATCAACATGTGTAATGCCATGCGTTGGCTGTAATGGTGTAAAGCACACTGTCACTGAACTCAAGAGCAGTGGAAACATGTTCTCGGGAGTGTTTTATTATCTGGTAGTCTGGTGGATGAACCTAGATTTGACAGATGCCTAAAGAATGCTACCTATACTAATGCCTTTTGCATTATTTGAAGGATAATAGTATGAGGCTGTTTTTTGGGGTTTGGGCTAGGCTCTATTTCTAGTGAAGGATAATATTAATCCTACAAGATACATAGACTTTTCAGACAATTCTATGCATCTATCCTTGTAGCAACAGTTTAAAGAAAGTACTTAACTGTTCCTGCATGGCTGCCCTGGTGCAAAAAAAGGTCCATAAAGACATGCTTTGATGGTTTTAATGTGAAGGGAATTAAGTAGGCTACACAGAATCCTAACCTCAAAACAACACCTTTTGGATTAACTGGAACAGAGATTATACCTTCTGTCCAATATTAGTGCTTGACCTCAAATACTCTTTTGGCCAAATTCACATGGGCAGCAAATTCCACAGTGAGATTCCGTACGGAATTTCCGCTGTTTCTCGCTGCCATAGGATTGCATTGGTTTATGCAATCCTATGCAGACAGACGCAATTTTGATTGTGGAAAAATTGCGCGATAACAAAATCGTGGCATGTCCTATTTAATGCTGATGCACCTGCTCCGCACTGCGCATGTGTGGCTGTGCCCCAGCCATAACATCTACAGAGCATAGCAAAGACACCGAAGAGGTAAACCGCGGGTCACTGCAAGGGCACAGGTCGCATCCCGCTGCGAGAATCTTGCAGTCGGAATCCAACCGGCCTTTAGTTGAAAGGACAGAAATTCCCACAAACAAGCTCCCAAATTTTTAGGAAAGCCTTCCTAGAAGAATGAAGACTTTTATAGCTGCAAAAGGGTATCCAGTTCCATATTAACATAGTTCCGGGTAGAACATTTCTAAAAGTTTGGTTTGGCAAGAACTCTAAATTTGGGTGGCTCATCTCAGCTGAACCTACTAAGAAGAAGTAGAATGAAGGAGAGGAAGAGGAAGAAGAAGAAGAATGAGAAAGAGAGGGAGAAGAAGAAGGAGAAGTATGAAGAGGAGGAGGAAAAGAAGAAGAAAGAAAATATATATTTTTTTCTTCTTGTTTTTCTTCTCTATACTCTTCTTTTTTTCCTTCTTCTCCTACTTTTTACTTTTTTTTCTCCTACTTTTCCATCATCTTCTTTTTTTTCTTCTTTTTCTAAATTAACTTTGCCATAAAAACCTCTTAAAAGTACTTAGATACATTCCTAGGTGACCTAAGAATGTTATACAGAGCTTTTATAGTTCTTAAGCAGTTTCAGGCCTCGGTCAAACAGGCGTTTTTTCACGCGATTTTCGTATCGCATGACGGATGCGCATCCGCAAATCACATGACCGGGGCCGACGATTCGCCGAAAAATCTGCAGCTAGCAGCGTTTTCGGCGAAACGGGCCAGACACGAGGAATCGCAGATCACGCCTATCTGCGATCTGCGATTCCTTGTGTTCTCTATATGCGCTCAATGGGGCCGGCGGCAGCAGTGCCGACCCCATTGAGAACATATACTACAAAGATCATTCTCCTCTGCCACAGCTGTAACAGCTGTGGCAGAGAAGAACGATGTTCGCCCATTGAATTCAATGGAGTCGGCAATACAGCCGGCTCCATTGAAAGCAATGGGCTGCCGGCGAGCGCGGGATGAATTTTCGGGAAGGGCTTAAAAATATAAGCCCTTCCCTGAAAATCATCCTAAAATGTGTAAAAATAAAAAAAATATATATACTCACCTTGTCCCTGCAGCCGGAGTTCAGCTATTGAATGACAGCTGAGAGCTGGCCCTGATTGGTCCTTGCACTGAGCCAATCAGAGGCAGCACTCACTCACCCATTCATGAATTCATGAATGGGTGAGAGCTGCCTATGATTGGTGAGGGCTGTGACCAAGCAGAGGCAGCTCATTCAGCAGACGGGGATTTTAAATCCCCGGCTGCTGAATACTACACAGAGCAGTTCAGGAGAAGAGCTGGCCGGCCGCGGCTGAACTCCGGCTGCAAGGACAAGGTGAGTATATATATATATTTTTTTATTTTTACACATTTTAGGATGATTTTCAGGGAAGGGCTTATATTTTTAAGCCCTTCCCGAAAATTCATCCCGCGCTCGCCGGCAGCCCATTGCTTTCAATGGAGCCGGCTGTATTGCCGGCTCCATTGAATTCAATGGGTGAACATTGTTCTTCTCTGCCACAGCTGTTACAGCTGTGGCAGAGGAGAATGGTCTTTGTAGTATATGTTCTCAATGGGGTCGGCGCTGCTGCCGCCGGCCCCATAGAGCGCATATATAGAACACAAGGAATCGCAGATCGCAGATAGGCGCAATCTGCGATCTGCGATTCTTTGTGTCCTATAATTTATCGGACATCCGCATAAAAAGCGGCCATGTGACCGATCCCATTGCGAAGCAATGGTTTTATTTATGCACGGATCGCATGCGCAAATCGCGCGAAAAAACGCCCGTCTGACGGAGGCCTCATAGGTATTGGTGAAGTTTCTGTTTGGTTTGAACGAATTTGGACTATACCATTTTTTTTTCCAAATTTCAGCAAACCAGCCAAACTGAACTTTTCAAGAATTTGCTCACCACTAGGTGGTACAGGAAATGAGAATGTTTAATATGGGGGAAAATTCATGCAAGTGCTTAAGTAACTGCCTCAGTGTTAGAAAGCAAAGGGGGATCATTAATGGTACATACTCTGGGTCACCGTTACCAGTGGGGCACCAGTACTCAAGAAGGACATATCAGAGCTTGAGCAGGTACAAAGGCGGGCAACAAAATAAATAAATGGAATGGGCGCACTACAATACCCAGAGAGGTTATCAAAATTGGGGTTATTTAAGGTTTTTTTTTTAAAAAGATGGCTAAGGAGCAACCTAATAACTATGTAACACAAATTGCATGAGAAAACTGTCTTACTTGGTTTGCCTTACATATATCATGTGTTTTAAACACTTTCACACACTTTTTATGACTTTGGCAATAAAAGGGAGTTGCTTCATGAAAACCAACATGGCATAAATACATCATTGTGCCATATTTTTGGTGACGTTTTATCATAAACTAAGCTAACAGGTGATAGAAACATTCTAAACATTCAATTATCATCCAAGATGAGCCGCTGTGATAAACTGGCGCATTTTAAGACTGACTAGCCTAAGTTTGCACTATCAAAGTATTAGAGGGTATTAGTAAATCTGCCCTACTGCATATCAGTAGTAAGTAAATGAAAAACTAGAGTGTTGCATTAAGGAAGAGACTAGTGTAGACAAGATTTCTATTGATAATGATTTTGAAGCAGAAAGGAAAGTACAAGTGGACAGTCTCAGCACATTCAATGTCACCTATGTAATTTCATACTGAGATGGAGAGTGAAGTATTGTATTTTATTGTATTCATTTGTTTTCTGGCTTTCCGCATGGAATGCAATGTATGAGTAGACTGAAACAGCGTTATAGCAGATAGCTTTGCACCTAATAATGTTTTTTTAGAACCTGTATCAGTACCTCATTTTGCTCACAAGATGGCACTGTAAGGAGTATACAGTGAATTCCTATACATACAATTGCTTTCAATACTATGTGCAATACATTATATAGTTTTGGCATAGAAGTTCTGCCTTCCTATTAATTTATTTGCAGCAGAAATACTGATGTGCTTAATTTAAAGAATATGTCAGATGTAGTAATGCAATTTGATTATTTAGATCTAAAAAATATGGGACAGACCTTGTAATAACCCTGCCGACTGTGTTTATACACAAACCATAAAATAGACAAATATGCCAGCAGACTATGAGTGGTAGCTGCAGAGGTATAGATGGAGAATGGTAGGGTGGAGGGGCTGTTACAGATATTGCATTGTAGTTCAGGAGCTTCACGTTTCATTCTGAAAGGATGCTATGCCCCTGGGATTGGAAAAGCAACTGGCAGTGCTGCTGCATGACTGCTTTATAAGGAGATTTATTGATGATCTGTTGGAATAAATGGAGATTTGCACCCTGGTGTAAAGTGGTCTTCTGCGCTTCGTATGTTTGGTTCCTGGGATGCGGCAGGCACATCTAGTTCCAGATGAAGACCGCAATAGCCGTATTCTACTGGAAGTCATTCAACAACTTCTTAAAGAGTTGCAATACCTGTGCAGCATTGGAAGGTGAGCCTCTATTCATGGGGATGGTTGATGGTGTTATACTTACTAGACGTTATTCCCGTTATATGGCACCAGCTCTTTTCTCTTCCTCCCAAACCACATTTGAAGTTCCTGCATGAGGGCTCAGTCAGACGAGCATCTTTTTTTGCGCACTTACCCAAATTAGCAAAATGCGTGTGACCATAGCTCCGTGCTCATTGCTCCCCCGCGGGGATTTTGTACACGCAGCACAGACCTTCCTGATGCACGGATATCCTATCTTTTGCCGGTGCGAGTATTTTGCACCAGTAAAGGATAGACCTGTGAACACATCATAGGAAACCAATGGTTTGTTCAGACGCGTTTTTTTTTTGCGCTCATAGAAACAATGAAATATGCGCCTCTTTCACTTCTAGATGTCCCATTATTATTGCTTTAGGGCTTAAACACGTGGACTTATTTTTGTCCGTTATGCGGCCATGAAAATTTCAGCCACATAACGGGATGAAACGAAATAATTGATTTCAATGGTTTAGTTTTCAGTATTAGGATTCTCGCGTGTTAATACTGCGCATGAAAAAAAATAGGACTTGCCCTATCTTTCTCACACGTAGGTTTTCTACGTGTCAGAAAGATAGGGGAGGACATACCTCCGCTTTTTTTTCAAGCTTGCGCGCTATAAGTAAATGGCAATGGTTCATGCTCTAATACGCTCTATTGTGCCCATGTGTTTAAGCCTTCAGTGTGGTTGTCTTGCACAGCCTTGCTCTTTGTGGTAAGCACAATATACTATCTGACTGCTACTTGCTTCCTGTATTTTTATATTCTTGCATTGAGTATTTGTGAATACAAACAAAGCCTGCGTTACTTTTTCTTCCTTTTGGAGTTTGCGGCCGTGTGCCTATATCATTCCTTTGTATTATATTGTAGTTTGTGTTGTAGAGCCTCATACCTCCATGGTTTCAATTATAGTGTTTGCCTCCCTTCTTTGCTGCAAGGATTTAGTCCTAATGCTTCTGGCCTTCTGATGGGCACTTTGGGAGGCTCATCCAGTGGATACAATTCTTTGATGAGAAGCATGCCTTAATCTAATGAGGGCCTGAGCTGGTGACAAATTATTCAATAGAATTGCTTTTAGAGTAAATAGAACTGTCATGACATCCATAGAAGCAGATGTGTAACTTGAAGCTCCGGGGGTGACAGTGCAAAATCTATAACAGATCCTCCAACTATCATATGCTATAGGTAATACTGGTATGGTCGAAGATATTGGACCCCACAAACAGCAGGGCTTGAGTGCAACTCTGCACCGCCCATCGCTACACCACTGCACATTAAGGATGTAATTCAATTAGGGACCAAATATGTCTTTCTTCAGGAAATTCACAATTAACTAGTACAACTTCAGTGACTTCTAGTCATACATTCCTTGTTGTATCTGGCAGCCATAGAACCTTACGCAGATAAATCTTTTTAGCAGAAAGCTCAGCTTATTTAGAAAGACAATGAATGACTGCATGAGCTTTGGAGCTGTGTAGGTGGCCAGTGAAATCTTAGCATTGGGCAAAAGAAATTCTGACTAGTCTAGGATTATTTCAAATCCTTTCATACCTTTCTCCTTTTAATCGAAGTTACATGTAAAGGAATGCAATATGATCTGATGAGACCTCCTATTCCTTTTATAGCTGAATAGAATAAATATAGGTCTACAATTTGGCCTTGTGTTGAAATGTATACAGTGATATTCTTACTAAAAATGAACATTTTTTTTTCCATTTTGTCTGAAAGCCAGAAACACTTGAATGCCAAGTTTGGCTTTGATTCTGAACTTCTGATCAAATGTTTGATGAACGAAACCCTGTATTTTATGGTATATCTCAGGCAATGCGTTCTGAAAGATCCATTATGTTTGCTCTAATTAAAGTTACTTGTGATCTATAAAATCAGAACTAAAGCATTTACTTAGGTTTACTATTTAATACAGTTTAGCGTCTTTCTCTTACACTTAAACATACACACACTACTTTTTCTTTGCTTTCAATAGTAATATAAAACCTTAAGGGAACATCTGTTAAAAACACACGCTTTCTATTATTATTTAATCCTTCAGTCCTTTAGACTCTGTAATGAAACTTTTTCTGATCTCTTCTTACTTTGCATTGCAGGATATATCTAATTTTCAGGATTGTTACTGGTCCAAGAAGTATTACAGTATTCCAATAATACTACAAAATAGTATGCAAGAAAAAAACATAATACCAATATACACAATTAGAGATGAGCGAACGCGTTCGTCCGAGCTTGATATTCGTGCGAATATTAGGGTGTTCGGGATGTTCGTTATTCGTAACGAACACCATGCGGTGTTCTGGTTACTTTCACTTCCTTCCCTGAGACGTTTGCGCGCTTTTCTGGCCAATTGAAAGACGGAAGGCATTACAACTTCCCCCTGCGTCGTTTAAGCCCTATACCACCCCCCTGCTGTGAGTGGCTGGCGAGATCAGGTGTCCGCCTAATATAAAAGTCGGCCCCTCCCGCGGCTCGCCTCAGATGCCTGGTGAGTTAGATGAGGGACAGTGCTGTTTGTACCGGAGCTGCTGTAGGGAAAGAATTGGTAGTTAGTGTAGGCTTCAAGACCCCCAAAGGTCCTTATTAGGGCCACTGATAGCTGTGTGTTGGCTGCTGTTAGCAGTGGCAATTTTTTTTTCTTCTCAAAATCGCCTCTGCAGAGCGTTGCACCCGGCATTAGGGACAGAAGTGTTGCATAGGCAGGGAGAGTGTTAGGAGTGAGTGTAGCCTTCAAGAACCTCAACGGTCCTTTCTAGGGCCATATTTAACCGTGTGCAGTACTGTGCTGGCTGCTGTTAGCTGTGCTGCATATTTTTTTTCTTCTCAAAATCGCCTCTGCAGAGCATTGCACCCTCCATTGATACTGCAGGGAAAGAATTGTATAGGCAGGGCCACAACACAGTTATTATTCATTGAATATACGCAGTGCTGCCTTTTGGTGGAAAAAAACTGAAAACAAATCTATTTGTCCAGCCTCTGTCCGTCCTAAGGGCGGTGGACACGTGTGAGCTGCGTGTACAACGTTAAAAAATCAGACGCACCCAGCTACGCTTTACTGCTGGCTTCGCCATTTGCTTTCCTTAATTGGGAAAAAAATACCTGCTCTGCCAGAGTTATAATAACTCTGCTACCCTCACGTTCTGTGACACATTAGCAGGGACACAGCACAGTTATTAAATTTCTCATGTTCATTGAATATACGCAGTGCTGCCTTTTGGTTGAAAAAAACTGAAAACAAATCTATTTGTCCAGCCTCTGTCCGTCCTAAGGGCGGTGGACACGTGTGAGCTGCGTGTACAACGTTAAAAAATCAGACGCACCCAGCTACGCTTTACTGCTGGCTTCGCCATTTGCTTTCCTTAATTGGGTAAAAAATACCTGCTCTGCCAGAGTTATAATAACTCTGCTACCCTCACGTTCTGTGACACATTAGCAGGGACACAGCACAGTTATTAAACTTAGATTATTCATTCACTAGAGGCAGTGGGGCCTTTCGTTTTCCAAAAAGGGAAAAAATTATATTTGGCCTGCAGTCTTGCGCCAATTTATTTCCTGCCTGTGAAATCAAATCACTGGTAATACAGCATGCTGAGGGGTAGGGGTAGGCCTAGAGGACGTGGACGCGGGCGAGGACGCGGACGCCCAAGTCAGGGTGTGGGCACAGGCCGAGCTCCTGATCCAGGTGTGTTGCAGCCGACTGCTGCGCGATTAGGAGAGAGGCACGTTTCTGGCGTCCCCACATTCATCGCCCAATTAATGGGTCCACGCGGGAGACGGTTATTAGAAAATGAGCAGTGTGAGCAGGTCCTGTCCTGGATGGCAGAAAGTGCTTCGAGCAACCTATCGTCAACACGCAGTTCTGCGCCGTCCACTGCTGCAAATCCGAATCCTCTGTCTGCTGCTCCTCCTTCCTCCCAGCCTCCTCACTCCACTACAATGACACCTGCTCAGGAGCGGGAACACTCCCAGGAACTGTTCTCGGGCCCCTGCTTAGATTGGGCAGCAGCGGTTCCTCTCCCACCAGAGGAGTTTATCGTGACTGATGCCCAACCATTCGAAAGTTTCCAGGGTCCGGGGGATGAGGCTGGGGACTTCCGCCAACTGTCTCAACAACTTTCTGTGGGTGAGGAGGACGATGACGATCAGACACAGTTGTCTTGCAGTGAGGTAGTAGTAAGGGCAGTAAGTCCGAGGGAGCAGCGCACAGAGGATTTGGAGGAAGAGCAGCAGGACGATGAGGTGACTGACCCCACCTGGTGTGCAACGCTTACTCAGGAGGACAGGTCTTCAGAGGGGGAGTCAAGGGCATCAGCAGGGCAGGTTGCAAGAGGCAGTGCGGTGGCCAGGGGTAGAGGCAGGGCCAGACCGAATAATCCACCAAGTGTTTCCCAAAGCGCCCCCTCGCGCCATGCCATCCTGCAGAGGCCGAGGTGCTCTAAGGTCTGGCAGTTTTTTTTTTTTTAACCAAATATTTTTTATTGAACATTTTCACATAATACATATATTATATTCTCACATATGTTATTTATGCATGGAATATACAATTATGTTTACCGCCTCATTATGGAGTATTTTATTAGCATTGGAGGCATACTGTATACTGACTTTGAGTTATTACAAACATAACACAAATTAGCGCATGAAATTCAAGAGTGAGACATTGTTTAATCTAGTTGTTATTTAACCTGGTAAAATGTTATAATTTTTTAAATTTTTACTTTAAACAAACTTAAAACAAACTTAAAACAGTTCACAACCTGTGTTCCAGCCAGTTCTTCCAGACATCATTAAATTTATGCAGACAGTTATTATTTTTTGCATACAGCCTTTCGTAACAACAATGCTCTGTCATCATTTCCATCAGGACTGTAATTTTTGGAAGGTGTTCCAATTTCCAGTGTCTCGCGATTAAATTTTTTGCCGCTAGTAGGAAGTGGCAAACCCATTTCCTTTTCTTTTTGGGAATGGTTTCGCAATTTAGGAGTAGAAGGGCTAGATGTGGGGAGTATACCAACCTCTCCCCCATGATGTCATGTACCCTCTTAAACACCTCTTTCCAATATACTTGTGCCTTGGGGCATGTCCAAAACAAGTGAAGAAGAGACCCTTCACCTCCACATCCTCTCCAGCACACATTTTTTACATTTTCAAAACATTTTGCTAATTTCAGTGGTGTGTAATACCATCTTGAGACCACCTTTTGATGGGTTTGAATTAAATTAGCTGAAAGAGTGGCTTTATTTGCCCATGTGAAAGATTTAACCCATTGTGATGGAGAAAAGTTTTTCCCCAGGTCTCGCTCCCAGTTTATTAAATGCATTTTTTTAATGTTGTTCATGTTCCCCGATATATTGTCGTATATTGTTCTTGTCAATGTGTTTTGGGGGGTCTCGCAGTTATGAAGTAGATCTTCAACTTGTATAGGCAGAGAGCATCTCTCTAGATGAGTATTGTTTAGGAAGGAGGTTATTCTCATATATGAATACAACTCTGAATTTGGCATGTTAAATTTTTCTTGCATTTGTCTAAACGTAAGGGGTTTATTATTTTCTATTAGGTCCGTTATAGATTCAATACCTTTCTTTTTCCATTCCCTTATGTTTACATCCTGAATAATATACGAGAGGATTTCTATAGGGATATGTAGAGATGAAATGCGGGGTACGGACTTAAATTTGTATGCCAAGTCCTTCCAACATCTTATAGTCTGTTTCATCATGGGGGGAAGATTTTGTGTATCCAGTGTTGGAATATCTTTGGGGTACAACGTTTCCATAATAGAGGCCCTAATTAGTGGTCCCAAGGGTCTATTGTGGTTTTTATATTTTTCTATATAGCCCCACGGAGGTATATGGGACTCTCTTAGCCAGACACTTGATTGATTTATGATAATCGCCTGGTAGTATGCAAGTAGGTTCGGTACTCCCAGTCCTCCTTGTCCTTTTCGTAAATACAGGATTGATGCTGCTATTCTGGGTCTTTTCCCATTCCAGATAAACATTAATAGTTGCTTTTGGAAGCTTGCAATACTGTTTCTTGGGATAGGATAAGCTAATGTGCGAAATATGTACAGGATTTTCGGTAGAATCAGCATCTTGTACAGAACTATCTTGCCAATCCATGAGAACTCTTTTTTTTTTAAATCATCTAGTTCTTTTTTAATTGTATTTAATAGTGGGTCTAAATTGGAAGGCACAATCCTCTCCCTAGATTGACATATTTTTATTCCCAAGTATGGTACTTCCGTGCACCATCTGAAAGGAAATTCCCCTTTAATGTCTTTTTCCAAATTCTTATCTATGTTGAAGCCGAGAATTATCGATTTATCTGAGTTTAACTTATAGTAAGAAGCATCACTAAATTGAGATATGCGTTTTTGGACTTTCCTTAGGGAGTTTAAAGGGTCGACCAAAGACAAAAGAATGTCGTCAGCGAAAAGTCCAATCTTGTGCTGTCTTAGGTTCGTTGGTATCCCTCTTATTTTGATATCTGATCTAATTGCCTCTGCTAGCGGTTCGATGAACATTACAAATAGTAAGGGAGATAAGGGGCATCCCTGTCGAGTTCCGTTAGTTATACCAAAAGAGGACGATAAAGCTCCATCCACTAGCACTCTTGCGGAGGGTTTTGTGTAGAGAGCTTGAACTGCGTTCAGAAAGTTGCCGTCCACTCCAAATTTCCGGAGGACCGCAAAAGCGAATCCCCAGTGGACCCTATCGAACGCCTTCTCTGCATCCAGGGAAAGGAAGAGAGAAGGCGTCCGACTCGGGCCCACCATTTCTATCAAGTTTTGAGTTCTACGTGCTCCATCTGACGCATTTCTTCCCTTGGTAAACCCCACTTGATCACTATGTATTATATCTGGCAGGATTTCTAACAGTCTCAAGGCCAAGATTTTCGAGTAGATTTTTGTGTCTGAATTTAAAAGCGAAATGGGCCTAAAATTTGCTGGGGAGGTGGGATTTTTCCCCGGTTTAGGGAGTGCTATTATCGTGGCCTGGAGCATTTCTTCCGGCATCGTACCTCTGATCATGGATTCGTTAAAGATGTTGACTAAGCGTGGGGATAAGATAGTTGCAAAAATTTTATAGTACTCATTGGACAGGCCATCCGGGCCCGGGGACTTATGGTTTTTTGATATGTTTATAGCTTTATTTATTTCATTTATAGATATTGGCTTATTTAAAGCTTCTTTTTGTTTTCCTATTGAAGGAAGAGAGATCCCTTTCAGGAAGTTATCTATACTTTCCGGTGTTGGCTGGGGTGTTATATTGCAACTCCTCAGATTGTACAGGTTAGCATAAAATTTCTTAAATTGCTCCGCAATGTGCTGCGGATGTGAAATTTTAATTGCAGGATTTTCACTGCAGTTTATATACGGAATTTTTGCCTTTACTGGTCTTGATTTGGCTAGTTTAGCCATCAACTTTGATGGCTTATCAATGTTGGAGTAATAAGTGGCTTTTGAGTAAGACAAATTTTTATTATAGCTATCTAATAATTCTTTTCTTAGTTCGTTTCTCAAAAGCATCAAATCTGATAAAGATTTACTATGGGGGTTATCCTGTTCTATTTTTTCTTGTTTCTGTATTTTTTCTAGTAAGGCGTTTATTTTCGCTTGTTTACTCTTTCTTTCTTGGATTTTTATTTTTATCATAACCCCCCTAATTACAGCCTTATGCGCATTCCATATTGTAAATGTATCTGTATCTTGATTCTCGTTTAAAGCGAAGTATTCCAATAAAGCTTGATTTATTTGTTCCTGAACTTTAGGGGTTTTGAGTAAATTTATATCATTTCGCCATATCCTGACTCGGTTTAAAGGAGCATCTGTTTTGATTTTTAAATGTATCGGGGAATGGTCGGACCATGTGGTCGTTCCTATCTTAGATTCTACTATAGAAGTAAGGGTCCATCTATCCACTATAAATAGGTCTATACGTGAAAACGTTCTGTGCCTTGGGGAAAAAAAAGTGTACTCCCTTGAGGTGGAATTAAGACATCTAAAGGTATCGTATAACCCCTCTTTGTGTAGCCAGGGTTGCAACACTGCTGCTGTTCTGGTTTGTGCTGTGGAGTCTATTTCTTTATTGGGTATGATGTTAAAATCCCCACAAATGATCAATTTACCCTTTTGAATTCTCCTAATTTTTTTGATTGTGTTGTTCAGGAAGGAAATCTGGGAGCTGTTTGGGGCATAAATATTAGCTAGAGTAATGGGTATTTTATTTAGAGTACCTTGCAAAACAATGTATCTCCCCTTCAGATCCACTAATTGTTTTTCTACCGAGAAATGAGTGTTTTCACTAAATGCGATTGCCACTCCTGCGTGTTTTTTATTTTGAGCGCTGGCTAAAAAAATTTGAGGGTAGTGTTTATTCGAGAATTTTGCTGCAGCTGTCCCCTTAAAATGTGTCTCTTGCAGACACAGGATGTCTGCTTTATTTGTCTTTGCATCCCTCCAGATCATGGACCTCTTAAAGGGGGTATTCAATCCCTTTACATTCTGGGAGTAAATTTTAATGGACATGGAAAATTTTATTGTAAAGCTTCATGGTAAGATTTATACTGACGGTGTAGGTCGTGAACAAAACATTACAAATTCTGTGTAACATAGCAACTATAGGTCTTCCTTTAAACACCCTTACATTTGTGTAAACAACGTAGTATAAGTGTAAGACCTGTAACATAAAACACTTGAATTTATGCATATTCTCAGGGTAAACCTGATGAATTTTTGGGGGGATAAAAGTCCGCCTTGCATGGTGAGACCCCTTTTACTCACTTATTTTGTAGGCCCAGACAGTCCATTGAGCTTGGATCATTATGGATTGGGGTGTTCTTCTCTCTGTGGAGTGGATGGTAGTGTGCGCCTGTTGATCCCCTTCCTCAGCCCTTCATGGTCCGTTGCTTGTAGCGGGATGTTCCATTTTTCCAAGATTTTTTTCCCTGCTTCAGGTGAAGAAAAAACGTGCATAACATTGTTCTTGTGAATTATAATTTTCGTTGGGAACCCCCATTTATATGGGATTTTGGCTGAGCGTAGGGACGCGGTTACTTGTGAAAAAGCTCTCCTGGCTTTTATTGTGGCTTGTGACAAATCCGCGTAGAAGCTAATGCCCGCATATGGGGAAGGTAATGATTGTGTACGTCTCACTGCTGCCATTAATTCTTCCTTTATGTGATAAAAGTGCAGTCTGGCAATTACATCGCGGGGTACGGTGTCTGGTAAGAAACTTGGTTTAGCCAGCCTGTGTATCCTGTCGATTGTGCATTCTTGCTCATTAGAGTCAGGGAGTATCTTTTTTATCAATGTAGTAAGATACTGCTTTAACTCTGGTTGAGATACACTTTCTGGAACTCCTCTTAGCTTGACATTATTCCTCCTGCTCCTGTCTTCTAAGTCAGATAGTTTATTCTTGATATTCTCTACTTCTTCCTCTAACGTATAGTGGGCATCTATCAGTTTGTTGTGAGATGCCGTAACTTCTCCCATTTTTGTTTCTATATGATCAGTACGGACCTCTATCTCTTGTATGGAGGTGTTTATTGTGGATGACAAGGCATGAATATCCTTCTGCAAAGACTCATGCAGGGCGAGCATCATATTTTTTATAAAGTCCTCTGATGCTGGGATACTAGAGGAGGGCACATTTTTTATTAAATCTTCCCCGAAGTGAAGACGCTGTGTGCAGGGGATAGGAGAAGCTGAGAGACGGGGCCTCTGTTTCTCAGGGCTTATATCTGGGGAGGAGGATATGGAGAGGGATGGGGTTTGTGAGCCGACCGGCGCCATTTTGGGTATCTGTGCCGGTGTGTTTTGAAGCCTTTCAGCCTCTTCACTCACCCCGTTGCGGTACGCTTCCCTCGCTGCACCTCCGCTCCTTTTGCCCGGACTGACAGCCTCTTTAGGAGATGAAGCCTGGGATGGTGTCCGGGAGCGCGGCTCTTCTCTGCTTGCTCCGGCGCTCGTGCGCGGGACGGCGCCATCTTGCTCAGCCGTCTGCACTATTGCCGGGCCGCGGGAGGAGAAGAAGTCCGATACCTTATGCACCGGTGTTTTCCCTCCTCTTCTTTTCGGCATCTTGCTCCCTGGATCTTCAGGTACCTCTCTTTCTTCTTTGACTGTGCTGGGATCGCTTGTAGTAGCGTTTTTTAAGGGGTCTGTGAGACGGAGCCGAGCTCTATACGTCTGCCGCCAACTGCATCAGGCCACGCCCCCAGGTCTGGCAGTTTTTCACAGAGACGCCTGACGACCGACGAACAGTGGTGTGCAACCTTTGTCGCGCAAAGCTCAGCCGGGGAGCCAACACCAACAGCCTCACCACCACCACCATGCGCAGACATATGATGGCCAAGCACCCCACAAGGTGGGACGAAGGCTGTTCAGCGCCTCCGGTTTGCACCCCTGCCTCTCCCCCTGTGCCCCAACCTGCCACTGAGATGCAACCCCCCTCTCAGGACACAGGCACTACCGCCTCATGGCCTGCACCCACACCCTCATCTCCGCTGTCCTCGGCCCCATCCAGCAGTGTAGTTCAGCGCACCGTCCAGCCGTCGCTTGCGCAAGTGTTTGAGCGCAAGCGCAAGTACGCCGCCACGCACCCGCACGCTCAAACGTTAACCGTCCGCATAGCAAAATTCATCAGCCTTGAGATGCTGCCGTATAGGGTTGTGGAAACTGAGTCCTTCAAAAGTATCATGGAGGCGGCGGCCCCGCGCTACTCAGTTCCCAGTCGCCACTACTTTTCCCGATGTGCCGTCCCAGCCCTGCACGACCACGTCTCCCGCAACATTGTACGCGCCCTCACCAACGCGGTTACTGCCATGGTCCACTTAACTACGGACATGTGGACAAGCACAGGCGGGCAGGGCCACTACATCTCCCTGACGGCACATTGGGTGAATTTAGTGGAGGCTGGGACAGAGTCAGAGCCTGGGACCGCTCACGTCCTACCCACCCCCAGAATTGCGGGCCCCAGCTCGGTGCTGGTATCTGCGGATGTGTATGCTTCCTCCACTAAAGCACCCTCCTCCTCCTCCTCCTCCTCCTCTGTCTCGCAATCAAGATGTGTTAGCAGCAGCATGTCGCCAGCAGTCGGTGTCGCGCGGTGTGGCAGCACAGCGGTGGGCAAGCGTCAGCAGGCCGTGCTGAAACTACTCAGCTTAGGCGATAAGAGGCACACGGCCCACGAACTGCTGCAGGGTCTGACACAGCAGACCGACCGCTGGCTTGCGCCGCTGAGCCTCCAACCGGGCATGGTCGTGTGTGACAACGGCCGTAACCTGGTGGCGGCTCTGCAGCTCGGCAGCCTCACGCACGTGCCATGCCTGGCCCACGTCTTTAATTTGGTGGTTCAGCGCTTTCTGAAAAGCTACCCACGCTTGTCAGACCTGCTCGTAAAGGCGCGCCGGCTCTGCGCACATTTCCGCAAGTCCCACACGGATGCTGCCACCCTGCGCACCCTGCAACATCACTTTAAGCTGCCAGTGCACCGACTGCTATGCGACGTGCCCACACGGTGGAACTCTACGCTCCACATGTTGGCCAGGCTCTATGAACAGCGTAGAGCTATAGTCGAATACCAACTCCAACATGGGCGGCGCAGTGGGAGTCAGCCTCCTCAATTCCTTTCAGAAGAGTGGGCCTGGTTGGCAGACATCTGCCATGTCCTTGGTAATTTTGAGGAGTCTACCCAGGTGGTGAGCGGCGATGCTACAATCATTAGCGTCACCATTCCTCTGCTATGCATCTTGAGAAATTCCCTGCAAACCATAAAGGCAGCTGCTTTGCGCTCGGAAACGGGGGCGGTGGAAGACAGTATGCCGCTGGATAGTCAGGGCACCCTCCTGTCTATTTCTCAGCGCGTACAGGAGGAGGAGGAGGAGGAGCATGAGGAGGATGAGGAGGAGGAGGGGGAAGAGACAGCTTGGCCCGCTGCTGACGGTACACCGGCTGATTGCCTGTCATCCTTCCAGCGTGTATGGCCTGAGGAGGAGGAGGAGGAGGAGGATCCTGAAAGTGATCTTCCTAGTGAAGACAGCCATGTGTTGCGTACTGGTACCCTGGCACACATGGCTGACTTCATGTTAGGATGCCTTTCTCGTGACCCTCGCGTTGCACGCATTCTGGCCACAACGGATTACTGGGTGTACACACTGCTCGACCCACGCTATAAGGAGAACCTGCCCGCTCTCATTCCCGAAGAGGAAAGGGGTTCAAGAGTGTTGCTATACCACAGGACCCTTGCGGACAAGCTGATGGTAAAATTCCCAGCCGACAGCGCTGGTGGCAGAAGGGCAAGGTAGCAGGGGAGGTGCGGAGATCCAGCAGCATGTATATCCCAGGCAGTGCAACAGTCTTTAAGGGCCTGGACAGCTTTATGGCTCCCCACCAAGACTGTGTCACCGCTCCCCAGTCAAGGCTGAGTCGGCGGGAGCACTGTAAAAGGATGGTGAGGGAGTACGTAGCCGATCGCACGACCGTCCTCCGTGACGCCTCTGCCACCTACAACTACTGGGTGTCGAAGCTGGACACATGGCCTGAACTAGCGCTGTATGCCCTGGAGGTGCTTGCTTGTCCTGCGGCTAGCGTGTTGTCGGAGAGGGTGTTTAGTGCGGCTGGGGGAATCATCACAGATAAGCGTACCCGCCTGTCAACCGACAGTGCCGACAGGCTAACACTCATCAAGATGAACAAAGCCTGGATTTCCCCAGACTTCTCTTCTCCACCAGCGGACAGCAGCGATACGTAAGCAATACGTAGGCTGCACCCGCGGATGGAAGCTACGTTCTCTCTCACCATCCAAAACGGGGACATTTCTGCTTCATCAATCTGTGTCTAATATTCCTCCTCCTCCTGCTACTCCTCCTGAAACCTCACGTAATCACGCTGAACGGGCAATTTTTCTTAGGGCCACAAGGCTCACTCAAATAATTTTTCTAAACAATTTTTAAAAGTTTCAATGCTCTTAAAAGCGTTGGAACTGTAACTTGAACCAATTTTTCGTTACACTGGGCTGCCTCCAGGCCTAGTTACCACTTAAGCCACATTAACCAAAGCGATTAATGGGTTTCACCTGCCCTCTTGGCTGGCCATGGCCAATTTTTGGGATGTACATTAGTACTGTTGATACAGCAATTTTTGTGGGCCCTCGCCTACAGTGTAATCAAATAAATTTTTAGCCCACCTGCATTAAGCACGACATTACTACCTCAGCTGTGTTGGGCAATGCAATGGGATATTTCTATGTACCGCCGGTGGGTTCCAGGGAGCCACCCATGCTGTAGGTGCACACGGAGTGTAACCTACATGTGTCCACTTGTAAAGAACCCCAGTCTGACTGGGGCATGCAGTGTGGGCCGAAGCCCACCTGTATTACGCACGACATTACTACCTCAGCTGTGTTGGGCAATGCAATGGGATATTTCTATGTACCGTCGGTGGCTTCCTGGCACCCACCCAGGCAGTGGGTCCACAGGGAGTGTAACCTACATGTGTCCACTTCTAAAGAACCCCAGTCAGACTGGGGCATGCAGTGTGGGCCGAAGCCCACCTCTATTACGCACGGCATTACTACCTCAGCTGTGTTGGGCAATGCAATGGGATATTTTTGTGTACCGCCGGTGGGTTCCAGGGAGCCACCCATGCTGTAGGTGCACACGGAGTGTAACCTACATGTGTCCACTTGTAAAGAACCCCAGTCTGACTGGGGCATGCAGTGTGGGCCGAAGCCCACCTGTATTACGCACGACATTACTACCTCAGCTGTGTTGGGCAATGCAATGGGATATTTCTATGTACCGCCGGTGGCTTCCTGGCACCCACCCAGGCAGTGGGTCCACAGGGAGTGTAACCTACATGTGTCCACTTCTAAAGAACCCCAGTCAGACTGGGGCATGCAGTGTGGGCCGAAGCCCACCTCTATTACGCACGACATTACTACCTCAGCTGTGTTGGGCAATGCAATGGGATATTTCTATGTACCGCCGGTGGCTTCCTGGCACCCACCCAGGCAGTGGGTCCACAGGGAGTGTAACCTACATGTGTCCACTTCTAAAGAACCCCAGTCAGACTGGGGCATGCAGTGTGGGCCGAAGCCCACCTCTATTACGCACGACATTACTACCTCAGCTGTGTTGGGCAATGCAATGGGATATTTTTGTGTACCGCCGGTGGGTTCCAGGGAGCCACCCATGCTGTAGGTGCACACGGAGTGTAACCTACATGTGTCCACTTGTAAAGAACCCCAGTCTGACTGGGGCATGCAGTGTGGGCCGAAGCCCACCTGTATTACGCACGACATTACTACCTCAGCTGTGTTGGGCAATGCAATGGGATATTTCTATGTACCGCCGGTGGCTTCCTGGCACCCACCCAGGCAGTGGGTGCACAGGGAGTGTAACCTACATGTGTCCACTTCTAAAGAACCCCAGTCAGACTGGGGCATGCAGTGTGGGCCGAAGCCCACCTGTATTACGCACGACATTACTACCTCAGCTGTGTTGGGCAATGCAATGGGATATTTTTGTGTACCGCCGGTGGGTTCCAGGGAGCCACCCATGCTGTCGGTCGACAGGGACTTCACAATAGGGAGTTGTACCTGCCTGTGTCTATGAATTAAAAAGCCCGGTCTAACTGGGGCATGCAGACACCTTGACAGAATGAATAGTGTGTGGCACATAGGTTCCCCATTGCTATGCCCACGTGTGCAGCTCCTGATGGCGGTGGCACAGGATTCTATTTCTCATTGCTTCTGTATAGCATTGTGGGCTATCGCCCCGCCCCTTTTAAAGAGGGTCGCTGCCTAGCCGTGCCAACCCTGTGCAGTGTGTGCCTGCGGCCCCTCGTCATGGCAGACGCACTTCTAAATAGACATGAGGGTGGTGTGGCATGAGGGCAGCTGAAGGCTGCGCAGGGACACTTTGGTGTGCGCTGTGGGGGGGGGAGGGGGGGGCGGTTGGGCAGCATGTAACCCAGTAGAAGTGGCAGTGGAGTGTCATGCAGGCGGTGATTGTGCTTTGTTGGAGGTAGTGTGGTGCTTAGCAAAGGTATGCCATGCTAATGATGGCTTTTCAGAAGTAAAAGTTGTTGGGAGGGGGGGGGGCCCCACTCTTGCCGGTATTCTGGCTTAATAGTGGGACCTGTGAACTTGAGATGCAGCCTAACATGTAGCCCCTCGCCTGCCCTATCCGTTGGTGTGTCGTTCCCATCACTTTCTTGAATTGCCCAGATTTTCACACATGAAAACCTTAGCGAGCATCGGCGAAATACAAAAATGTTCTGGTCGCCCATTGACTTCAATGGGGTTCGTTGTTCGAAACGAACCCTCGAGCATCGCGGGAAGTTCGTTCCGAATAACGAACACCCGAACATTTTGGTGTTCGCTCATCTCTATACACAATACATAAATAATGATATGGTGACCGAGAGATATACTTGACCATATGATGCGCTCAGGTTTTAAAGAACAGAAAAGATGAAAAAATGTTTCATTCTCATTAAAACTTCCTGTGTGGTCATAAAGAAATATCATTAAATTTAATTTTATTGAATTGGCTAAAATGGTCCCAATGTGAGTTCCATGCAGTGGGAAATGGCAAATCATCAGACATGCAGTAAGTTTTGATAAGGTTCTTAAGGATACAACACTTCAAGGGGAGACGTTTGAATGGTGTGCTATTATATTTTTTAGTAAAGTGACCAGGAGGAAAGAATCTTGGATCTTATGGGCATGTCTTTCTGGAGAGGAAGTATATTATAGGTTATAAATCTAATGTTATTTGTTAATCCGGGTATACAGCAGGTAGGAACTATTAGGGGTTGATCCAGGGAACAGTCTGATTGCCATTAGGTAGTCATGAAGGAATTTTTTCCCCAAAAAGGGCTAATTGGCTTCTGCTCTTGGGTTATTTTTTGCCTTCCTCTGGATCAACAACACAGGAGGATAAACAGGCTGGACTAGATAGACATTGTCTTCATTCGGCCTTACGAACTATGTTACTATGTTACTATGACTTATGGTGCCTATAAGCCTCAGGGTTATTGTCTCATCTGGAGAACTGAAAAGTCTATAAATACCTTTTGTAGAATGGTGTCCATTCCAGGTAGACCTCCAGTACAGACTAGTGGTGGCAGAACCCAGTGGTTCTGGTGAACGCATAGTGCATCGGATGAAAATTTAGGCCATGACTTTTAAGATGTAATAGGCTGTGGTGCTTGTGCTTTGATGAGGCTATTGGGAATTGAGCAGAGGCTGGGTCAGTAACATTGGGGCCTACTTTTGCGGAGAATCACAGTTTGCGAGAACCTTACTTGAACTCCAGAGAACAGGGGTGTTGAATTAGAATGCAGTGTAGAGGCAGGCTAGCAGGAGTCGGCCACATTCTCTTGCAAAGAAATTTTTATCAACAATCAATAGTAAAAAAGTGAATTTACTAAAGAAATCGATTGGTAACAATTGGTGGAACTGGAGCATGTTCTCACCAGTATAGTCTCACAGAACATCTTTACAAACTCCTTCTTCAGCAGCTTTTCTAAACCTCAGCAATGCTTTCTACATTGAGCTAGACCGACTTTCTGTAGTCCAATTTTTCTGTTGCGTCACTGCCACTCACATCTCAACGATGTCTTATATGGCCTTCCTTTTGCTATAGGGCTGCTCAATTACAGCCCATTCTTGTGAGAGCATGCTCCTACTTGAACAGACATAGACACTTTCTTAAAGGAATAACACAATGAACATGTTAAACAACATAATGTACAGCCAGCCGTTGAGCACTTGTTCACCTCTCTTACAGTACTGATATGACACAAAAGCTGAAGATATGCCCCTCACAAGACTGGCATGGCAGCTTTAAGATAGTTAGATGATGCTATTTGTATTGAGGTGGGTATGCACATGCACTCAGACTCTAGCTGGAGAAAGAGCTGCATTGGGAGTTGTGCCTTACTTGAGGCCAAGGATTCTTGAGATACGGTAGGCCGTAGAGCTATTTAGCATGGCAGGCTCGGTGGAAAACAAAACATACCTTGAAATGCTCTAGGTGTGGACATCAGATGGAGCAAGGTAAGTGCTAATGCTTGTGGGAGACAAATTCTAGTGCTTTGTGATCATTAAGAAAGCGGTCATAGGTATTTAGCACTGTTGGACTGATTTTGAACTATAATATGCAGGGAATTTTTAGTAAAGTTCTTGCTTGACAAAAGGTGCATCTTATTGTCCTAAATAGAGTTGAGCGAACGTACTCTGCCAAGCTTGATGCTCGTTCAAGTATTAGCGTACTCGATGGTGCTCGTTACTCAAATGAGCATCATGCCGTGTTCGACCCCGCCCCAGTTTTTGGCTCCTTCCCGCTGTGATATGCCTGTTCGCCCTTCCCCGCCATGACGCAGCGTGTCGTCAATGGCAAATTTTTGGGCTGGCAGGCAGGGGGAGAGAGAGAGACAGAGCGAACACACGAACCAAGAAAAAGAAAAAAAAAAAGCTCGGCACCTGGCGTCCCACATACAAAAATGCTCGAGTCTCCCATTGTAGTCAGTGGGGTTCGTTACTCCAGTAGAGCTCTCGAATTTTACGAAAAGCTTGACTCAAATAATGCGGACCTGAGCATTTGGGTGCTCGCTCATCTCTAGTCCTAAACATAAGATATATACAAAGTCTTAAGCTGTACTACACAATTCCCAAATACTGATTTAAACAAGCGTTTTTTTGCACGCGTCTTTGAGCACAAAAAAAGCACTTCTGATAGAACCATTCATTCTCTATGTAGTGTTCACATGTCCATCTTTTATAGACGCAAAATACTCGCACCTGCAAAAGAAAGAACATCCGTGCAGCAGCAAGGTCTGTGCTGCGTGTAAAATATCACCGCGGGGAGTTCTTTCATCACTGAACACTGTGACAGCACTGTCACAGTGTTCAGTGACAAGGGGACTCCCTGCAGGGATGAAAGAATCTCCTGCCACAGCTGCCACAGGATCGCAATCTTCCCCCATTGCTTTCAATGGAGCCGGCGCTGCAGCCGGTCCCATTGAAAGTAATGGGATGCAGGCAACCCCAGCAGTGATTTTCGGGGAAGGGCTTGAAATATAAACTCTTTCCCGAAAATCATTCCTAGCTGGTGTAAAAATCCCCACCTCCAGAAAGTGCTAGTCTAATTGGCTGAGCGCTCAGACAATCACAGTCAGCACTCAGCCATTTATTGAATGACAGCTGAGCCCTACTTGTGAATGGTCACAGCGCTCAGCCAAACAGAGACAGCACTCAGCCATTCATTGAATTCAATCAATGGCTGAGCGTTGCCTGTGATTGGCTGAGTGCTTAGACAATCAGACCAGCACTTCCTAGAAGTGGGAACTTTTAAATCCCCGGCCACCAGAAAGTGCTTCAGAGCAGTGCCGACATGGAAGAAAGAACACGTGCCCGAGCCCCGACAGCAGCAGAAGATAATGTATATGTTTTTTACACCAGCTAGGGATGATTTTCAGAGAAGGGCTTATATTTCAAGCCCTTGCCCGAAAATCACTGCGGAGGTTGCCTGCATCCCATTGCATTCAATGGGGCTGGCTGCAGTAACACAGGCCCCATAGAAAGCAATGAGTATGGAGCTTCTGTCACACGCATTTTTAACATGCATGGAGTGGGTTTTTTTGCGCACCTATGTGCGCAAAAAAAAGAGCTCGTCTGGCTGAGCCCTTATAGTACTCAAATAGTTCTACTTGAAAAATGAATAATTGCACTTCCTAACTGGATATTGATCATAATGTTTAACTAAGTGTAAAGTGGGCCATATGTATGGGAGAAAAATTGACTGAACCAACACTGTAGACAGGTTTCACTGATTGACTTTGTATATATGGCCTTGCTGTCTGTCTCTGGGTAATTTATATTGGGGGAAAATGAAATTAATCATACTGGTATTCTGCCTTCTTCATCCTTTGTTCCTAAAGGAGATAAGCTACTGCTGGAAAGTGGCTTATTCCTTTTCCCACCATAGGAATAAACTGCTAAACCATGGTTTATGGTTGAGAAATGGCTATGCAAATGGCAGTGATGCTTACTGTCTTAATCCCAGCTATCACTTGATAAAACATATGCAAATAAGGAAGATAGAACAATACCTCTCCAGCGCCATCTATTGGATGGCTGCATTCCTGCAAATCAATGCCCAACCCTTTATACGGGTCCTTATAACAAAGATTGGGAATGCAAAAAAAGGACAGAATCTATACACAGACAGCTGTTTCAGGTGTTTGCCCCTCATTAGTGTGCAGTAGGTTTCTGGCTTGGCTAGTGAGAGGCCTGTGATGTGGGTTGGGAGGGATAACATCACTCTTTAAGTGGAGCACCTAGAAGGTGTGTGAGGAGACACCTAGGAGGTGAGTGAGGAGACTTATAAGGTCTTGCATGTTCCTCTGTAAATATATGCAAATAAGGATGATGGAACAATACCTCTGCAGCGCCACCTATTGAATTGCAGCATTTCTCCAAATCAATGTCCAAAATCAATGGTTTTCAATTCCCAATCATTGGTATAAAGACCTGTATAAAGGGTCAGACATTGAGGTTAAAAAAAACATTTCATGAGCACTTTTCCCCTAAAAAGCGCATGTTTATTAAAACTAGACCCACTATATATGCTGTGCGGCAAAAACCGTAAAAAAACAAAAAAATGGGGCCAAAATGTTTAACCACTGTATATACACAATTACTTGCGTATGTGTGGCATTTTTACGCAATGTTGCTAAAAGACAATAGAAGGAAAGTAAAAAAAAAAGAAACCAGACACGCTGTCATGTGCAGGCATACACGATCAAAAACGTGGTGATATGCAGCTCCGCACGCCGGTAATATGCTGCGATTTTTAGGTAGCGTTTTACCATGGGGTCGTGTGAGCCCGACCTTGGTTATAGTGGGGCTGTATGCGGTCAATGGAATACATGGATAGCACATGGCCCAAATATATGGCCATGGGACATAGATTACTTCTTAATATATGATATTTAAGCAACTTATCTAAACAACTAATGTACAATTAAACAAAAGATCCAGCAAGCTATTACAGCAATGACTAGAATAGAATTGACTTTATCGTATACTAAACATTTTCTGCTAAGATTTGCTACATGTCCTACTCCTTCCCTTTGTAAGCAGATTCTCTGAACAATCCTGTAGTTTAATATCAAAGTAACAATTCAAAGACTTTAAAGATTCCCGTGGAACGTAACGGTTTCTGAAACAATTTGTTACATCAAAGGACTCATTAAGGTAGAATGTTTTGCTGTGCCACCCCCAAAAAGTTCAAGGCATCATGTTCTATGTGGATAGTGCACATCTGGCACATATTGTAATATTTGATAACTCAAGCATTCTATAGTAAGATGGCTGGTATTGGCCTCCTTGAGTACTCCCCCATGGCATGCTTCAAAGCTACTCTTTGTTCCCAGGCCTGGGGAGCTGGCATCAATGGACTGTTTTTTATATATTCAGGGCATTAGAATATTGCCATTAATGTATTCTGTAAAACATTTGTTTTGAATATTTCTTTGGCATTTTATTTTGAGAAGAATTGTAATGCCAGGTAGAATAGTGCATACGCCTGTGCTATAAAGTGCAATGCAAGCACTAAAATTAATATAAAATATAAATAACAGGTTGATGGAAAATATAAAAATCATGCATAAGTATACATGATAGGAACGCTGGGATGTATAACTTTGCTTCATTATTCACATGTTGTGATTATGTTGAAGATTGATGACAAAAAGTGTGACGTAAGTGACGTGAAAGAGGTATTTTACACACCGTATGACTATTTTGCAGCTTTATTTGATAGAGCCATAATATAACTTCTATATTTTAAAGGCTATGAGAACCTTTGGGCATGAAAAATCAATACAGACATATCATACTAAGTCCCTGAAAAAAATGCTGCACTTATTTGCCTTGAATTTTCATTCCCATGCACTTAGAATACTTCATATTTGCTTTGCCTCAAGTCCTCAATTGAGATTTGTGGTTGGGGGGCATTCCCAGCACCTATCAGCACAAGCTCAGGTACCCCTCTCCTCTGCCAAAGGCTGTGTCGCCACATCCACTCAATGTGACACAATGCTC
The DNA here is from genome assembly GCF_035609145.1 of Eleutherodactylus coqui. Lineage (NCBI taxonomy): Eukaryota > Metazoa > Chordata > Amphibia > Anura > Eleutherodactylidae > Eleutherodactylus > Eleutherodactylus coqui. The sequence goes on along the minus strand of NC_089843.1, from coordinate 143,437,829 downwards.
TCTGTGTATCTTCTTTTCTGTCTATAGTGGGGGAGCAGAAAAGCAGTGTAGTTGATTACAATGCAGTGCTATCTCCAGATCAAATGGCAAGAGCTGGGACATGAGCTCCACTGAGCCTAGTTGTACTATGATCGGGAAGTGAGCAGCACATGAGAAAATAGTAGTACTAGAAGGTGAAGCATGCTAGGGGCCGGAACTGGTGAGATAATCAGCATCTCTCAACACTGTCATACAGTCCTCTATAATAGGTTTTCTCCCACCAGAACTTGGAATGAATGTAATAAACAATGACAGGCTACTTTCCATAGACTGCTCTCCACCATGTGGAAGACTCCCACAAACCTACAAATGGCAATGCTCTGCCTTCTTCCTGTCACTGCAGAAGGAACCTGAGTAGTTTCTCAGAAATCCCTCACTGTGTAAGGTGGCCCCCTCACAGCTTGCTTATTTTTGCTCAGGAGAGCAGGCTAGGGAAAAGGGAAGACTATCACTGATGGATTTTGCTAATATGTCAGTTTTCTAGTCTGCAGTGCCTTGGAAAACTGTATAAGTACAGAAACCAAACAATCAGAATTTTTAATGAAAACCAATTTCAAAAAGTCTTCATTTTCGAAGGCATATTGATTAAAGAAAGAAAAAAAGGAGTGCAAATGCACACCTAGCCTTTAAAGAGTTATTACCATATTATAATGTAATGACATATTGCTTGGATATGCTATCACCTTATGATCAGTGGGGATCCAACATCTGGGACTGAATGGGATGCAGCTCAGTTTTCACTGCACAAATGCATTCCACTCTATACCTCTAAACTATTAGTGGCCCCACAAAGTAATTGATCCCCCTAGTGCCTCCTCTGTGCCCTCATCAGTGTGGATTTTGACTAGGAATCAGTGGTGTATCCGCACTTGAATTCAGCAACTACAGCACTTACCTTTACCTTGCAATACTTTGTGCTGTCAGCAAACTCCATCACACATCACTCTACAGTCGCTAGTGAGCACCACACTGCTGCTCAGATGATGCCACTTCTGCTTAACTTGCAGCTGCTTTGGGCCAGCAGTAGTGCAGTGAGAAAGTATAGTTTGTCTTAAACGAGGAGCCCAAAGATGGGTGCCGTGGATTGTGCAGTGGCAAGGGGAGCCTTCAGGTCCCCCTAGCTAAGGAGTAGAGATGAGCGAACGTACTCATCCGAGCTTGATACTCGTTCGAGTATTAGCGTGTTCGAGATGCTCGTTACTAGAGGCGAGCACCACGCGATGTTCGAGTTTCTTTCACTTTCATCTCTGAGACGCTAGCGCGCTTTTCTGGCCAATAGAAAGACAGGGAAGGCATTACAACTTCCCCCTGCGACGTTCAAGCCCTATACCACCCCCCTGCAGTGAGTGGCTGGCGAGATCAGGTGTCACCCGAGTATATAAATCGGCCCCTCCCGCGGCTCGCCACAGATGCATTCTGACATAGCTCAGGGAAAGTGCTGCTGATGGTGGAGCTGCTATAGGGAGAGTGTTAGGAGTGATTTTAGGCTTCAAGAACCCCAACGGTCCTTCTTAGGGCCACATCTGACTGTGTGCAGTACTGTTGAGGCTGCTTTTTGCAGTGTTGCACTTTTTTTTTTTTTGTATAACGGCTGTGCAGAGCATTGCGTCCTCAGTCTGCAGTAATTTTACATAGTCCAGGGCCAGTAGTGGTGAGCCAGGGACAGTGTAAGAGATATACTGTGTATATAGGCAGTGGGCTTTTCCAAAAAAATTTGGGAAAAAACATTCTATTTGGGCTGCCTGTAACCGTCCTGAGTGTACTGCGTCTCTGCTGGGGGTAGTAGTCCTAATTAATACGCAGCCAGCTAAGTGTTACAGCAGGCTTGCGCAAAATTCTTTCCTGGCTCTGCTGTGCGTTACACATCACCGCTGTCATCCTGTCCAGAGGGAAACAGTCTGCAGTAATTTTACATAGTCCAGGGCCAGTAGTGGTGAGCCAGGGACAGTGAAAGAGATATACTGTGTATGTAGGCAGTGGGCTTTTCCAAAAAAATTTGGGAAAAAACATTCTATTTGGGCTGCCTGTGACCGTCCTGAGTGTACTGCGTCTTTGCTGGGGGTAGTAGTTCTAATTAATACGCAGCCAGCTAAGTGTTACAGCAGGCTTGCACAAAATTCTTTCCTGGCTCTGCTGTGCGTTCCGTAAGCGAAGTCAGCCTCCAACCACAGGCCAATAAGCGGCACATTTAATTACAGCGTTCTGTTTCTGCACTACTGGTAATACACCATGCTGAGGGGTAGGGGTAGGCCTAGAGGACGTGGATGTGGACGTGGGCGAGGACGCGGAGGCCCAAGTCAGGGTGTGGGCACAGGCCGAGCTCCTGATCCAGGTGTATCGCAGCCGACTGCTGCGGGATTAGGAGAGAGGCACGTTTCCGGCGTCCCCACATTCATCTCACAATTAATGGGTCCACGCGGTAGACCTTTATTAGAAAATGAGCAGTGTGAGCAGGTCCTGTCGTGGATGGCAGAAAGTGCATCCAGCAATCTATCGACCACCCAGAATTCTGTGCCGTCCACTGCTGCAACTCTGAATCCTCTGGCTGCTGCTCCTCCTTCCTCCCAGCCTCCTCACTCCATTACAATGACACATTCTGAGGAGCAGGCAGACTCCCAGGAACTGTTCTCGGGCCCCTGCCCAGAATGGGCAGCAATGGTTCCGAATCCTCTCCCACTGGAGGAGTTTGTCGTGACCGATGCCCAACCTTTGGAAAGTTCCCGGGGTCCGGGGGATGGGGCTGGGGACTGCCGGCAACTGTCTCAAGAGCTTTCAGTGGGTGAGGAGGACGATGACGATGAGACACAGTTGTCTATCACTCAGGTAGTAGTAATTGGAGTAAGTCCGAGGGAGGAGCGCACAGAGGATTCGGAGGAAGAGCAGCAGGACGATGAGGTGACTGACCCCACCTGGTTTGCTACGCCTACTGAGGACAGGTCTTCAGAGGGGGAGGCAAGTGCAGCAGCTGGGCAGGTTGGAAGAGGCAGTGCGGTGGCCAGGGGTAGAGGCAGGGCCAGACCGAATAATCCACCAACTGTTTCCCAAAGCGCCCCATCGCGCCATGCCACCCTGCAGAGGCCGAGGTGCTCAAAGGTCTGGCAGTTTTTCACTGAGAGTGCAGACGACCGACGAACAGTGGTGTGCAACCTTTGTCGTGCCAAGATCAGCCGGGGAGCCACCACCACCAGCCTCACCACCACCAGCATGCGCAGACATATGATGGCCAAGCACCCCACAAGGTGGGACGAAGCCCGTTCACCGCCTCCGGTTTGCACAGCTACCTCTCCCCCTGTGCCCCAACCTGCCACTGAGATCCAACCCCCTCTCAGGACACAGGCACTACCGTCTCCTGGCCTGCACCCACACCCTCACCTCCGCTGTCCTCGGCCCCATCCACCAATGTCTCTCAGCGCACCGTCCAGCCGTCGCTAGCGCAAGTGTTGGAGCGCAAGCGCAAGTACGCCGCCACGCACCCGCATGCTCAAGCGTTAAACGTGCACATAGCCAAATTTATCAGCCTGGAGATGCTGCTGTATAGGGTTGTGGAAACGGAGGCTTTCAAATGTATGATGGCGGCGGCGGCCCCGCGCTACTCAGTTCCCAGTCGCCACTACTTTTCCCGATGTTCCGTTCCAGCCCTGCACGACCACGTCTCCCGCAACATTGTACGCGCCCTCACCAACGCAGTTACTGGCAAGGTCCACTTAACAATGGACACGTGAACAAGCACAGGCGGGCAGGGCCACTATATCTCCCTGACGGCACATTGGGTGAATTTAGTGGAGGCTGGAACAGAGTCAGAGCCTGGGACCGCTCACGTCCTACCCACCCCCAGAATTGCGGGCCCCAGCTCGGTGGTGGTATCTGCGGCGGTGTATGCTTCCTCCACTAAACCACCCTCCTCCTCCTCCTACGCAACCTCTGTCTCGCAATCAAGATGTGTCAGCAGCAGCACGTCGCCAGCAGTCGGTGTCATGAGGCGTGCAGCACAGCGGTGGGCAAGCGTCAGCAGGCCGTGCTGAAACTACTCAGCTTAGGAGAGAAGAGGCACACGGCTCACGAACTGCTGCAGGGTCTGACAGAGCAGACCGACCGCTGGCTTGCGCCGCTGAGCCTCCAACCGGGCATGGTCGTGTGTGACAACGGCCGTAACCTGGTGGCGGCTCTGCAGCTCGGCAGCCTCACGCACGTGCCATGCCTGGCCCACGTCTTTAATTTGGTGGTTCAGCACTTTCTGAAAAGCTACCCACGCTGTCAGACCTGCTCGGAAAGGTGCGCCGGCTCTGCGCACATTTCCGCAAGTCCCACACGGACGCTGCCACCCTGCGCACCCTGCAACATCGGTTTAATCTGCCAGTGCACCGACTGCTGTGCGACGTGCCCACATGGTGGAACTCTACACTCCACATGTTGGCCAGGCTCTATGAGTAGCGTAGAGCTATAGTGGAATACCAACTCCAACATGGGCGGCGCAGTGGGAGTCAGCCTCCTCAATTCTTTACAGAAGAGTGGGCCTGGTTGGCAGACATCTGCCAGGTCCTTGGAAACTTTGAGGAGTCTACCCAGATGGTGAGCGGGGATGCTGCACTCATTAGCGTCACCATTCCTCTGCTATGCCTCTTGAGAAGTTCCCTGCAAAGCATAAAGGCAGACGCTTTGCACTCGGAAACGGAGGCGGGGGAAGACAGTATGTCGCTGGATAGTCAGAGCACCCTCCTGTCTATACCTCAGCGCGTTGAGGAGGAGGAGGTTTAGGAGCATGAGAAGGAGGGGGATGAGACAGCTTGGCCCACTGCTGAGGGTACCCATGCTGCTTGCCTGTCATCCTTTCAGCGTGTATGGCCTGAGGAGGAGGAGGAGGATCCTGAAAGTGATCTTCCTAGTGAGGACAGCCATGTGTTGCGTACAGGTACCCTGGCACACATGGCTGACTTCATGTTAGGATGCCTTTCTCGTGACCCTCGCGTTACACGCATTCTGGCCACTACGGATTACTGGGTGTACACACTGCTCGACCCACGGTATAAGGAGAACCTTTGCACTCTCATACCCGAAGAGGAAAGGAATTTCGAGAGTGATGCTATACCACAGGACCCTGGCGGACAAGCTGATGGTAAAATTCCCATCCGACAGCGCTAGTGGCAGAAGGCGCAGTTCCGAGGGCCAGGTAGCAAGGGAGGCGCGGAGATCAGGCAGCATGTACAGCACAGGCAGGGGAACACTCTTTAAGGCCTTTGACAGCTTTCTGGCTCCCCAGCAAGACTGTGTCACCGCTCCCCAGTCAAGGCTGAGTCGGCGGGAGCACTGTAAAAGGATGGTGAGGGAGTACGTAGCCGATTGCACGACCGTCCTCCGTGACGCCTCTGCCCCCTACAACTACTGGGTGTCGAAGCTGGACACGTGGCCTGAACTCACGCTGTATACCCTGGAGGTGCTTGCTTGTCCTGCGGCTAGCGTCTTGTCAGAGAGGGTGTTTAGTGCGGCTGGGGGAATCATCACGGATAAGCGTACCCACCTGTCAACCGACAGTGCCGACAGGCTTACACTCATCAAGATGAACAAAGCCTGGATTTCCCCAGACTTCTCTTCTCCACCAGTGGACAGCAGCGATACCTAAGCAATACGTAGGCTACACCCGCGGATGGAAGCATCGTTCTCTATCACCATCAAAAACGGGGACCTTTTAGCTTCATCAATCTGTGTATTCTATTCATCCTCCTCCTCCTGCTCCTCCTCCTGAAACCCGACGTAATCATGCCGAACGGGCAATTTTTCTTAGGCCCACAAGGCTCAGTCATATAATTTTTCTAAACAATTTTTATACGTTTCAATGCTCATTAAAGCGTTGAAACTTGCACCTGAACCAATTTTTATTTTAACTGGGCTGCCTCCAGGCCCAGTTACAAATTAAGCCACATTAACCAAAGCGATTAATGGGTTTCACCTGCCCTCTTGGTTGGGCATGGGCAATTTTTCTGAGGTACATTAGTACTGTTGGTACACCAATTTTTTTGGGCCCTCGCCTACAGTGTAATCCAATTAATTTTTTGCCCACCTGCATTAAAGCTGACGTTACATCAGCTGTGCTGGGCACTGCAATGGGATGTATTTATGTACCGCCGGTGGGTTCCAGGGAGCCACCCATGCTGTCGGTCCACACGGAGTTGTAACTGCATGTGTCCACTTCTAAAGAACCCCAGTCTGACTGTGGCATGCAGTGTGGGCCGAAGACCACCTGCATTAAACATGACATTACCTCAGCTGTGATGGGCAATGCAATGGGATATATTTATGTACTGCCGGTGGCTTCCTGGGACCGACCCATGCTGTCGGTCCACACAGAGTTGTAACTGCATGTGTCCACTTCTAAAGAACCCCAGTCTGACTGGGGCATGCAGTGTGGGCCCAAGCCCACCTGCATTAAACATGACATTACCTCAGCTGTGATGGGCAATGCAATGGGATATATTTATGTACCGCCGGTGGGTTCCAGGGAGCCACCCATGCTGTTCGTCCACACGGACTTCACAATAGGGAGTTGTACCTGCCTGTGTCTACTTATAAAAAACCCCAGTCTGACTGGGGCATGCAGTGTGGTCTGAAGCCCACCTGCATTTAATCTGACATTAGCTCTGCTGTCCAGGGCACTGCAATGGGATACATTTATGTACAGCCGGTGGGTTCCAGGGAGCCACCCATGCTGTGTGTGCACACGGAATTCCCATTGCGGAGTTGTACCTGCCTGTGACTGTTTATAAAAAAACGCGGTCTGACTGGGGCATGCAGACACCTTGACAGAATGAATAGTGTGTGGCACATAGGTTCCCCATTGCTATGCCCACGTGTGCAGCTCCTGATGGCGGTGGCACAGGATTATATTTCTCATTGCTTCTGTACAGCATTGTGGGCTATCGTCCCGCCCCTTTTAAAGAGGGTTGCTGCCTAGCCGTGCCAACCCTCTGCAGTGTGTGCCTGCGGTTCCTCCTCATGGCAGACACACTTATAAATAGACATGAGGGTGGTGTGGCATGAGGGCAGCTGAAGGCTGCGCAGGGACACTTTGGTGTGTGCTGTGGACACTGGGTTGTGCGGGGGGGGGGGGGGTTGGGCAGCATGTAACCCAGGAGAAGTGGCAGCGGAGTGTCATGCAGGAAGTAGGTCCACCTACCCTACTTCCCCTTATTTTTTCCCCTCAGGATATATTCTCTTCTGAAGGGTATGGTTTTCTTGGGCAGGTAATCAGTTGGTAAGCCTAGCTTTTTATCCGCTGCTTTCTCCAAGATTTTATCCAGAGTTGGTCCGAAGAGGTATTCGCCCACAAGTGGGATCGTACACAACCTGGATTTGGACGTTTGGTCTCCTGCCCATGATCTGAGCCATAAAGCCCGTCTGGCCGAATTTCCTAGTCCTGCACTTCTTGCAGCGAACCTCACGGACTCCCCTGATGCATCTGCTAAAAAGGCTGTCGCTTTTTTAATTAGGGGTAGGCACTTGAGGAGCTGTTCCCTAGGGGTTTTCAAGTGTAGGTGGGAATCCAGTTGGTCAAGCCACAGGTGTAGAGATCTCGCCACAGATGTGGCCGCTATGTTGGTCTCTATAACTGTAGAAGCTGACTCCCATACTCCCTTTAGAAACCCTTCCATATTCCACTCCATTGGGTCTTTCAATTGGGAGCAGTCCTCAAACAGGAGCGCAGTCTTCTTTGTCAATTTTGCGACTGGAACGTCTACTTTCGGGATTATCCGCCATAGAGAGGCATCTTCTGTGGTGAAAGAGAGTCTCTCTCTGAAGTCTTTTTGGATGATGGAACCCCGTCTGGGTTTGTGCCACTCATCCAAGATCATGTTCCGCAAATTTTCATTAACTGGGAAACTTTTCTTATGGCAGGTTCTGAGGCCCCCAAACATTTCGTCCTGCACTTATCTAACCTGCGGTGTATCAGTGACCGCTATAGTGTTACGCACTGCGAAGATTAGTTCCTCCAGGTCCAGATTTGAGAAAAAATACTTTTTGTCTCCTTCTGGCGTGGGGGTTGACACTTCTGATGAGTTGTCTGAGAAATCTCCCTCAGACTGTTCGGGTGAAGAGACCCCATAATCCCCGGTGCGGGCCCTTTTCTGGGATGGCCACGGCTGGGCGTCAGAGGTTTGCTCTCTTAGCGCCTGTACCTCTTCACGCACCATCTCCCGAATACCCTGTATTAGGTTTTGTTGCTCGTCTTTTGCTATTTTTGTAGCGCAGTCCGAGCAAATGGGTCTCTTGGCGTTATTGTCCACTTTTTTGGCGCATATCGCACACCTTTTTATCCTCTTTTTCTCCTGTTTAGTTTTTAATGCTTCCTCCTATAAGGAGAAGCCATTACTAATACCAGGCGTGAAAAACAATACTCACAAAACAATGTTCCCATTTTTTGTCCAAGTGGACTACTTACAGTGGGCGCAATCCCTTTCTCACCCTCAGCGCTGTCCATGGCACCTGTCAGCAGGAAAGAAAGGAGCCTGGGAACATGAAGGAGGATTCTGCCATTTTAATTTGGCGCCTTTAAGCGCCCGCGCTGCGTCTGACGTCATTACGCTATGTCTGACGTCATCACGCACGATGCGGTGCCGCCCGATACCCGGAAGCCATCCGCCGCAGCGCCTCTAGACGCCGGGGAATAGGAGCGCAGAGCAGTCGCACCTGCCGCTCCCTCCCCACAGATGGTGCTGACGTCTGGATGGAGCGTGGAACTGCCTCCCCTGACCGGATACCCCACGCCCCGGTGAGTAGCACTTTGCAGCCCATCGCCTCCATCCTCAGCATGGAGAACTCCCTCCTGTGTCCGTTTGGGACAGGAAGACACTGGAGTCAAGCGGTGGGAGGTGGTTTTTAAAGAACTCCTCTTCCTATCCCAAGGATCACAGGCGGAGCAACCTCCTTGTGTACTGTCAGGATGGACGCGATGGAAATGCTGATTTTGTTAATTTTGCCTCAAAGAACACAATAAAAGCAATCAAAAAAGCTGTATGTACCCAAAAATGGTTCAATTAAAAATGACAGCTCTTTGCAAAAAAAATACGCCCTCACAGAGTCCAGTCCATGAAAAAATAAAAATGTTATGGGACTCCGAATGCTACGATTTAAAGAAAAATTCCTCAAAAATGTTTTTATTGTTCAAAAGTTGAAAAACCTAAAAAATATATATATAATTTTAGTATTGTTGTAATTGTACCAGCCAGTGGAAAAAAAATGATCATATCATTTATGCTGCATAATTAACGCTGTTTAAAAAAAACAATAGAAGAATTTATGTGCTTTCTCTCCCTGCCCTCCAAAACAAAGATATAAAAGGTTTACAATACATTATATGTACCCCAAAATTTTGCCAATAACCACTCAAATTTACCACACAAAAAGCAAGCATTCATATAGTCATGTCGACAGAAAAATAAAAAAAAGTTATGGCTTTTGAAAAGTGGAGCTGAAAATCCCAAAAATATTGTTGCATCCTTATGACCATGTCCTTAAGGGGTTAAATGGATGCAGGTGAAAAGTATAACAATACTTTGACTAAGACCAAGTGGGTTGGACTCTATATAATGTATTTTTAGTTTAAAACTGATCTTTTCTGCAAAGTCCTATAATCTACAGATATACCCTGACACTACTGTGTAAGTGTGCCAGAGCGCACTGCACATCTGTTTGTGATTTTACCACTCAATCTTCTCTGCTTTCACAAAAGTTTCTAAGTTAAGGGTGTCCCAAGGGTCCTTTTGACAATTGATTGGAAGAGAACATGTAAAGAACGTTATACTTTTCACTCATTAAAGTCATCCCTTACATAATGTCACCCTATACATCATCCCCGGAAGTAGATTTAAGCGACAACACTATAAATTCTAGACCCCTTTAGATTTTTCGAACGCAATATGAAAATACACTCTTTCAAAAAAAATCAAGCACCTAGAAGACGTTGTAGTTTTGTTGCAAATCTCGATATGCAGTTACATCTCAGGCAGATATGCAAATGATTATGTTAAGGCTACAGTTGTGGAACCACTGGGTCAACCTACCAGGTAGGCAAAGGACCAATCCAGTGAGATTGACATTTGGCCCTTAGTGATTGGAGGCGAAGATATCAGGCGAATGTAACATAGTTCGGAGAGGACACCTATGGACGAGATACCTAGCCCTCAGCTAGTACAGTAGAGAAGCAGGGCTGGCGTCCTGATAAAAATCACCCCACAGTCTTCCTCTAGGGCCTAGCTAACCCTAACAGGACACAGAACAAAACAATGGAGAGTCAAAAAGACAGACTGAGGACAGGAAAAGAGCAGAAACAGAAGGGCTGCGGACAATCAAACAAGAAAGAAACAGAGGAACAGGAGAAGGGCTACCTGACAGGTAGAATGCAGAGGCAGGAGCACAACAAACAGACGAACACTGGACAAAAACAGGATAAGTGCAGAAGCAGAACCTAATCTGGATCTCATAGAGAAACTTACAACAATACTGAGGCAAAGGGAAAGCATTCCCAGCTCAGCTAAATAGGGCCATGATTGGCCATGCCCAACAGCTGAGCTAGAATATCTGGGGCAGGTAACCAATGACATGCTGGAAGAAAGTATGTAGAAGCTCCGGTTGCAGGAAAAGCAGGAGGACGTTCGTATCTGCCAGAAACAGGAAGCAAATAACAAGTCTGAACAGCAGACCGAACAGATTAGAGTTGTGAAATGATTAGATGAACAGTCTTGCCACCTAAGGCCCTAAAAGCGGTTCTCCCATTGGCCTTTAAAAGTGCTGTCAGAGGCTACTTGTGTGTTGTGGACTAGAGATGAGCGAGCACCACAATGCTCGGGTGCTCGTTACTCGGGACGAAATTTTCGCAATGCTCGAGGGTTCGTTTTGAGTAACGAACCCCCTTGAAGTCAATGGGCGACCCGAGCATTTTTGTATTTCGCCGATGCTCGCTAAGGTTTTCATGTGTGAAAATCTGGGCAATTCAAGAAAGTGATGGGAACGACACAGCAACGGATAGGGCAGGCGAGGGGCTACATGTTGGGCTGCATCTCAAGTTCACAGGTCCCACTATTAAGCCACAATACCGGCAAGAGTGCCCCCCCCCCTCCCAACAACTATTACTTCTGAAAAGCCCTCATTAGCAATGGATACCTTAGCTAAGCACCACACTACCTCCAACAAAGCACAATCACTGCCTGCATGACACTCCGCTGCCACTTCTCCTGGGTTACATGCTGCCCAACCCCCCCTGCACGACCCTGTGTCCACAGCGCACACCAAATTGTCCCTGCGAAGCCTTCAGCTGCCCTCATGCCACGCCACACTCATGTCTATTTATAAGTGCGTCTGCCACAGGAAAAGCAGGCACACACTGCAGAGGGTTGGCACGGCTAGGCAGCGACCCTCTTTAAAAGGGGCGGGGCGATAGCCCACAATGCTGTACAGAAGCAATGAGAAATAGAATCCTGTGCCACCGCCATCAGGAGCTGCACACGTGGGCATAGCAATGGGGAACCTATGTGCCACACACTATTCATTCTGTCAAGGTGTCTGCATGCCCCAGTCAGACCGCGGTTTTTAATTCATAGACACAGGCAGGTACAACTCCCTATTGTGAAGTCCCTGTGGACCCACAGCATGGGTGGCTCCCTGGAACCCACCGGCGGTACATAAAAATATCCCATTGCATTGCCCAACACAGCTGAGGTAGTAATGTCGTGCTTAATGCAGGTGGGCTTCGGCCCACACTGCATGCCCCAGTCTGACTGGGGTTCTTTAGATGTGGAAACAGATGCATTTATAATTCTCTGTGGACCCACAGCATGGGTGGGTGCCAGGAAGCCACCGGCGGTACATAAAAAATATCCCATTGCATTGCCCAACACAGCTGAGGTAGTAATGTCGTGCTTAATGCAGGTGGGCTTCGGCCCACACTGCATGCCCCAGTCAGACTGGGGTTCTTTAGAAGTGGAAACAGATGCATTTATAATTCCCTGTGGACCCACAGCATGGGTGGCTCCCTGGAACCCACCGGCGGTACATAAAAATATCCCATTGCATTGCCCAACACAGCGGATGTAACGTCAGCTGTAATGCAGGTGGGCTAAAAATTCATTTGATTACACTGTAGGCGAGGGCCCACAAAAATTGCTGTATCAACAGTACTAATGTACATCCAAAAAATTGGCCATGGCCAACCAAGAGGGCAGGTGAAACCCATTAATCGCTTTGGTTAATGTGGCTTAAGTGGTAACTAGGCCTGGAGGCAGCCCAGTTTAACGAAAAATTGGTTCAAGTTAAAGTTTCAACGCTTTTAAGAGCATTGAAACGTATAAACATTGTTTAGAAAAATTATATGAGTGAGCCTTGTGGCCCTAAGAAAAATTGCCCGTTCGGCGTGATTACGTGAAGTTTCAGGAGGAGGAGCAGGAGGAGGAGGAGGAGGAATATTATACACAGATTGATGAAGCAGAAATGTCCCCGTTTTGGATGGTGAGAGAGAACGATGCTTCCATCCGCGGGTGCAGCCTACGTATTGCTTAGGTATCGCTGCTGTCCGCTGGTGGAGAAGAGAAGTCTGGGGAAATCCAGGCTTTGTTCATCTTGATGAGTGTAAGCCTGTCGGCACTGTCGGTTGACAGGTGGGTACGCTTATCCGTGATGATTCCCCAGCCACACTAAACACACTCTCTGACAAGACGCTAGCCGCAGGACAAGCAAGCACCTCCAGGGCATACAGCGCGAGTTCAGGCCACGTGTCCAGCTTCGACACCCAGTAGTTGTAGGTGGCAGAGGCGTCACGGAGGACGGTCGTGCGATCGGCTACGTACTCCCTCACCATCCTTTTACAGTGCTCCCGCCGACTCAGCCTTGACTGGGGAGCGGTGACACAGTCTTGCTGGGGAGCCATAAAGCTGGCAAAGGCCTTGGAGAATGTTCCCCTGCCTGCGCTGTACATGCTGCCTGATCTCTGCGCCTCCCCTGCTACCTGGCCCTCGTAACTGCGCCTTCTGCCACTAGCGCTGTCGGATGGGAAATTTACCATCAGTTTGTCCACCAGCGCCCTGTGGTATAGCATCATTCTCGAACCCCTTTCCTCTTCGGGAATGAGAGTGCAAAGGCTCTCCTTATACCGTGGATCGAGCAGTGTGTACACCCAGTAATCCGTAGTGGCCAGAATGCGTGTAACGCGAGGGTCACGAGAAAGGCATCCTAACATGAAGTCAGCCATGTGTGCCAGGGTACCTGTACGCAACACATGGCTGTCTTCACTAGGAAGATCACTTTCAGGATCCTCCTCCTCCTCCTCTTCCTCCTCCTCAGGCCATACACGCTGAAAGGATGACAGGCAAGCAGCATGGGTACCGTCAGCAGTGGGCCAAGCTGTCTCTTCCCCCTCCTCCTCATCCTCCTCATGCTCCTCCTCCTCCTCCTGAACTCGCTGAGATATAGACAGGAGGGTGCTCTGACTATCCAGCGACATACTGTCTTCCCCCGGCTCTGTTTCCGAGCGCAAAGCGTCTGCCTTTATGCTTTGCAGGGAACTTCTCAAGATGCATAGCAGAGGAATGGTGACGCTAATGATTGCAGCATCGCCGCTCACCACCTGGGTAGACTCCTCAAATTTTCCAAGGACCTGGCAGATGGCTGCCAACCAGGCCCACTCTTCTGTAAATAATTGAGGAGGCTGACTCCCACTGCGCCGCGCAAGTTGGAGTTGGTATTTCACTATAGCTCTACGCTGCTCATAGAGTCTCGCCAACATGTGGAGCGTAGAGTTCCACTGTGTGGGCACGTCGCACAGCAGTCGGTGCACTGGCAGATTAAACCGATGTTGCAGGGTCCGCAGGGTGGCAGCGTGCGTGTGTGATTTGCGGAAATGTGTGCAGATCCGGCGCACCTTTCCGAGCAGGTATGACAAGTGGGGGTAGCTTTTCAGAAACCGCTGAACCACCAAATTAAAGACATGGGCCAGGCATGGCACGTGCGTGAGGCTGCCGAGCTGCAGAGCCGCCACCAGCTTACGGCCGTTGTCACACACGACCATGCCCGGTTGGAGGCTCAGCGGCGCAAGCCAGCGGTCGGTCTGCTCTATCAGACCCTGCAGCAGTTCGTGGGCCGTGTGCCTCTTCTCTCCTAAGCTGAGTAGTTTCAGCACGGCCTGCTTATGCTTGCCCACCGCTGTGCTGCCACGCCGCGTGACACCGACTGCTGGCGACGTGCTGCTGCTGACACATCTTGATTGCGAGACAGAGGTTGCGTAGGAGGAGGAGGAGGGTGGTTTAGTGGAGGAAGCATACACCCCCGCAGATACCACCACCGAGCTGTGGCCCGCAATTCTGGGGGTGGGTAGGACGTGAGCGGTCCCAGGCTCTGACTCTGTCCCAGCCTCCACTAAATTCACCCAATGTGCCGTCAGGGAGATATAGTGGCCCTGCCCGCCTGTGCTTGTCCACGTGTCTGTTGTTAAGTGGACCTTGGCAGTAACCGCGTTGGTGAGGGCGCGTACAATGTTGCGGGAGACGTGGTCGTGCAGGCCTGGGACGGCACATCGGGAAAAGTAGTGGCGACTGGGAACCGAGTAGCGCGGGGCCGCCGCCGCCATCATGCTTTTGAAAGCCTCCGTTTCCACAAGCCTATACGGCAGCATCTCTAGGCTGATCAATTTGGCAATGTGCACGTTTAACGCTTGAGCGTGCGGGTGCGTGGTGTCGTACTTGCGCTTGCGCTCAAACTGTGGCGCTAGCGACGTCTGGACGCTACGCTGAGAGACATTGCTGGATGGGGCCGAGGACAGCGGAGGTGAGGGTGTGGGTGCAGGCCAGGAGACGGTAGTGCCTGTGTCCTCAGAGGGGGGTTGGATCTCAGTGGCAGGTTGGGGCACAGGGGGAGAGGCAGTGGTGCAAACCAGAGGCGGTGAACGGCCTTCGTCCCACCTTGTGGGGTGCTTGGCCATCATATGCCTGCGCATGCTGTTGGTGGTGCCTCCCCAGCTGATCTTGGCGCGACAAAGGTTGCACACCACTGTTCGTCGGTCGTCAGGCGTCTCTGTGAAAAACTGCCACACCGTAGAGCACCTTGACCTGTGCAGGGTGGCATGGCGCGAGGGGGCGCTTTGGGAAACAGTTGGTGGATTATTCGGTCTGGCCCTGCCTCTACCCCTGGCCACCGCACTGGCTCGGCCTGTGCCCACACCCTGACTTGGGCCTCCGCGTCCTCGCCCGCGTCCACGTCCTATAGGCCTACCCCTACCCCTCAGCATGGTGTATTACCAGTGATTTGATTTCCCAGGCAGGAAATAAATTGGCGCAAGCCTGCTGTTAAACATAGCTGGCTGCGTATGATTTGTTTACTATCTCCACCCACCACACACGTACACAGAACGCTGAGGACTGACAGAGGCAGGGCACATAGAATGTTTCCCTTTTTTTAAAAAGAAAAGGCCCACTGACTATATTCAATCAGATAAGATATGTGTTGCACAGAAATGCAGTTATATGAAGTGCAGCACAGCGGTTACTTTTCCCAGGCAGCAAATAAATTGGCGCAAGCCTGCAGGACAAATAGAATGTTTCCCTTTTTGGGAAACGGAGGGCCCACTGACTATATTCAATCAGATAAGATATGTGTTGCACAGAAATGCAGTTATATGAAGTGCAGCAGAGCGGTTACTTTTCCCAGGCAGCAAATAAATTGGCGCAAGCCTGCAGGACAAATAGAATGTTTCCCTTTTTGGGAAACGGAGGGCCCACTGACTATATTCAATCAGATAAGATATGTGTTGCACAGAAATGCAGTTATATGAAGTGCAGCACAGCGGTTACTTTTCACAGGCAGCAAATAAATTGGCGCAAGCCTGCAGGAGAAATAGAATGTTTCCCTTTTTGGGAAACGGAGGGCCCACTGACTATATTCAATCAGATAAGATATGTCTTCTGGCCCTGCCTACACAATTCTATCCCTGTAGTATTACTGCAAGGCGCAATGCTCTGCAGACAGCCGATTTTGAAAAGAAAAAAAAATGCAACACTGCTAACAGCAGCCTGCACAGTACTGCACACGGATAGATGTGGCCCTAAGAAGGACCGTTGGGGTTCTTGAAGCCTACACTCACTCCTAACACTCTCCCTGCCTAACCACCACTTCTGTCCCTGTACTATTAATGCAAGGCGCAATGCTCTGCAGACTGCCGATTTTGAAAAAAAAAAATTTGTGCAACACTGCTAACAGCACCCTCCACAGTACTGCACACGGATAGATGTGGCCCTGAGAAGGACCGTTGGGGTTCTTGAAGCCTACACTAACTCCTAACACTCTCCCTACAGCAGCTCCGGTACAAACAGCACTGTCCCTCAGCTAACTCACAAGGCATCTGAGGCGAGCCGCGGGAGGGGCCGATTTTTATACTCGGGTGACATCTGATCGCCCCAGCCACTCACAGCAGGGGGGTGGTATAGGGCTTGAACGTCACAGGGGGAAGTTGTAATGCCTTCCCTGTCTTTCAATTGGCCAGAAAAGCGCGCTAACGTCTCAGAGAGGAAACTGAAAGTAACCGGAACACCGCGTGGTGCTCGTTAAGAGTAACGAGCATCCCGAACACCCTAATATTCGCACGAATATCAAGCTCGGACGAGTACGTTCGCTCATCTCTATTGTGGACCTTATTTTTTTGCTTGTGTAGAGTCAATTGACCACTATACGCCTCTACAATGCAATCGAAGAGATTTCTACCAGTTAACAGAGTTTGAGAGGGGCACATTATTGGAATGCAAGAAACTGGATGGTTATATCAATGAATTGGCTACCATCTGAGCTCTTCTGCGCAGTCTTTTAGGAGGTGTTGGGACCAGTGGACTCATAAGGGCATATATATAAGGTGATATTGGCTTACATAGTCCAAGACTATTTAGCATGTGCACTATATTTTTATTTTGAAAGTAATCCCAAAATGATTAAAACCTTGGAGGTGATTTGAATTTTACTATTGGCTGATATTCACAGCCGGGTGCTGTATCTATCTCTCCCTTCGAGTAACAACTAGACCAATGTGATTGGGTGCCTTCAGTTCCATGTGTGTATGTTTGTTTTGTAGCCCTCATTAGAAATTTATCAATAAAAAGAGTTTCAGGGTGTTGTTCTTTTTTGTGAAGGGCATATGATGATATCAGCTTAAAAATTCAAAGTTATAGCTCTTGGTAGGCAGGGATGGAAATAGGATAAAGCTGGTGTGAAACCGGCTGCAACGGGAAAGGGGTTAGATTTATTTTTTATATATACATCCAAAGAATCTTTAAACCCATTTTTAAATTATTTTTCTTGTTTTAAATAGCCAGCTCAACTACATTTAAAACAGGTAGTCACCCTATTAGATATACACATATTCAGATATGATTGCTTCTAAGAATCCCATATGTGGCAACAGTAGATTTTCACCATATGTTTTGGGTCTCCTAGTTGTCATGCTATTCAGCACATGACTCACGCTTTCAGAAATACATGCTTTCACAATATGTGTCACTGTTAATTCTCCATCCAGTGTGTTAAACCAGCGACTTATTGGAATTATAATAACATGATTCCAGACGGGTTGAACGTCCTTGAAGCCGATGCAATTCAGCGGTTAAATATAATTTTTTCTTTAAATGTCTAAAAACGCACAATTCTAACACACACAACTAATAATTCCTTGACAATAACTTGTGTGTGTTTGTTGCATCTTTTGTATTATGTTCTCTTGTATGTAGAAACTACTTAGTGTAATTACATTTTTTCCAGATTTTATGTTAACATCATGGAAAAAACTGTGAGTGTTTTACTAGAAACTAAGCCCCTATATGACAAGATGCTTTCCTCACCAAAAGCAATAATTTTTAGATTGTCTGTTAAGCTTTGGGCAGGTGGAAGCTGTATACTAAAGTGTGGAAATGTTTTCACTCAACTATATGTAAATCTTTGAACTCCATGGGAACTGACATTGACATGTTTTAATTCTCATGTGTGTTCATTGTTTGGAATGCCGAGTTATGTAAATTAAACCAAAGTATATAGAATCTGTAATTCATGACTAGCAAATGTGCTCCATTTTTACAGTAGATATATTATATTACATTAGATTTCAGATTTCTACCTACTGTGTTACTTGTCAAATATAAACATCTTTGGATGAAATTCACCTGGGTTAATAGTATTCACTTTACTAAATATCTTAAAATATAATTTTTTTCATAAATATGGTGACCATTTGTATGAAACTGGAGTGTAAAAATGTGTCATATGTATACAATATCCTCATATGGTTGTCAGATGTTCTTACTAACTTGTCAGTAGTTAACATTGTGTACAATGGCAGATTTCCCATTAGGCTTGTTAGACTTATGCCTATAGGCTGCCCTGCTTAAAGGATATGGGCTAAGGTGGTCATAAATTGGCTTCTGCCATTCAGAAAGTGGGGGCCAGGAAGTTACAACATTGTGTGCTACCCTTGCACTGATCTCCATTAGTAGAGATTAATTTAGGAGCAGGAAGCTTCATGTGACATCAAGGAATAGAATGAAGATTCTTGCCAGCAGAGGGTGCATCACAAGAGTGTGCTGGGAGTGAATATGTGAGGACATTTCTGTAACTTCTGGATGAAGTGAGTAATTGCTGCTAAAATTGGAAAGAGAAAGCTAGTGGGTGGAGTCCTGCAGTATACCTTAAAAAAAGAGGGGGCAACCCTGCTGGGATTACTGGAGGAAGGGCAGAAGAAGGTAGTACAATGAATACTAGATAAGCAGGGGAGGCCCTTGTTTTAGTGCTATGGAAATTAATAAGCAGGGGAGGCCCTTGTCTTAGTGCTACGGAAATTAATATTGCTTTAACTGCTGAATGAAAGGCATTACAATGTTGAAAGAGTGGTACTGCAGTGACTGCAAAAGGTAGGTTGACCTGTTACTAGGGAGGCTACATCAACTGCTAAGCAGGAATGCTTTTGCGATGTGTCTACTGTAGAGGATGCTTGCAAGTGATGTGTAAGGCCAAATTCCCAAGTTAAGGAAATGGACCAGGAACTATTACTGAAAACCATGGGTGTACTATTCTGTATATAGGACACCAAACATTCTGTGCCCTTATGCTCTCTACATGTTAAATCCATACAGATTAGGTAGAATAGTTATCATGACAAAAAGACAAATTTCCAAAAATATATTATCAAGAGGTAAGATCACTGGACTGATGTCACCTGCAAGCCACTAAATAACACATGCATCATTGGGGTGAATCCCAGCACGCAGGAAGTACAATTATTTGTGATTGATTACTGCTTTTGACTCAATAACTGAGGAATCTGTACATCTAGTCTTATACAAGAACTAGAGGATTGTACTATGTCCTTAAAAAAACAGAAAGGAATACTGATACTGACATAGAAGGAGTTGTAATCCAAGCCAACATCTTCTATTACCACTCATGGTTGATGAGGAGGTTCCTTGAAATGTTATAAATATAATTTGTTTTGGTTATCACCTTTATAGTACTTCTCTTTTCTTTTTTTTTATTTATAAAAGATAGACATTGACTTTTCTGGCTAACGTGGTACTATACTATTTTTTGCTCTACACCGTTTTAATTACACCGAAAGGCATTAAATATATAGGAAAAAGAAATCAAGTTTTAACAGGTCACTCATCCCTTTTTACATTCTTGGCAGCTAAATACCTAAGAAAGTAACCAGCGCCGAGTCACCCAACCACCATCACAGAATACCATTAAGATCAAATTCAGAGTACTTGGAGTGTTTTCTTTTCCAGCCACATGTATCAGGATGAACAGCTTTTGTTTTTACTTTGTGTCTAGCACACATTTCATGAAATTTTATCACTATTGTTTCAAAGTTCTTATTTTAATGTCTAATTTAAACAATTAATGTCTGTCTTTTTGCAGATCACAGACATGCTGCACAATTGCTAATATACCGGTCTGTACTGTTTTTAAATAATTTGCACAGCCAACGGCAAAGACATGAATCCTATTCTGATGAGTTTCAAAGACATATCTTCAGTGGACTATTTATTTCAGGTTGTGCTAAAGACAGAGAGTGGAAATTATGGTATCTCAAAAGCTCTAAAAAACTGCAACTGCTGTATCACTGTTAGGCCTCAGTCAGACGGGCACATCGGCACCCGTACACCGGCGCCGATGTGCCCGTGTGACTGAGGCCTAAGTGTTGACAACCAGATTTGTTTCAAATTTGGTGACAATTAAGGGAAAAGTCCCACATATTTTATTTTAATGTCATTAATTAGCTGTAAGTCTGCAGAAGAACAGTTGTGTTTGTAAGTTTCTTTTTTTATGTTGTAGCTATTTTTTTATTTGTAAATATCTCACTTGAGGTTGCCATATTCTTACTCTATCTTTTTCAGTATACAAGGTATTTACACTTTACACCATCTGAAATAAATGGGAGTTAGGGTGATTTCACATATCTGCCGGAACCTGTGGCCGGAGATTCCATCACAGATCTAGCTGCAAATACCGTAAGAATAAGTTCTTTATGCTGCACTTTTTCTTTCTCCCCAAAAGTGGGCAGACTCCATTATAGTCAATGGGGTCTGCCAGGCTCTGGTAGGTTCCGTCTAGTCACAAAACCATTCGGCTGAGGGATTTCCATTTCCTGATCCCTGAATGGAGCAGAAAAGTGGAATCCCCAGCACCCTTTGACAAAGCACCCTTACTTGACAAAGAATTCTCATAGATTACAGTCCCCAGAAAAAGTTTAGCCCTCTCAACCCCACTGAAAACAGGAGACAATGGAGATGTATGTAGAACCTTTTATATTTTATAAGGTATAGTGTTAATATCCTGCCTTATCTAAGCTGCCAGCAGTGCAATGCAGCATCATTAAATCCTCCATCCTCTGCTGATCCTGTTCCAGCCTATATAAAAAAACCTTACAAGTGAGCTCTTTACGCTCTCTCCAGCCTGTACAACAAAGCCTACAAGTGGGCTATAGAATAGGAAGTTTCAGCCAAGTATGTATTTTTTAGTGGTCAATGTGAAAGCTGGCATATTTGCAGAATATTTTATTTCTATGAAAATATGCTTTATACGACTTATTTAAATAATATTTTATTTTAGCATCATGTATTCCCTTTAACAAAAAAAATCATAGGCTCATAGTCCTTAGTAAACTGGATACTTTAAAACGGAAGATGGTTGTATACACAAACTAAAATGTTCCACTAAGATGTTCTAGCAATTTGGACCAACTTGTTGTATTAAGTAGTTTCAGAATAAACAGCATAATGCTAAACAATGAAGTTTTTGTTTTTTTTAATCAGAAAATGGGAGAATTGATGTAGAACATATTATATAAGGCTAGCCTTGTATTTTATAGTAGTTTGCAAAATGGCAGAGGAGTAGAATGGAAAAAGAAATAGATAAATGAGTTGAAGTTCCTGAGAAAAATGCAGGGTGTTCACAGAAATACCTATCCAGGGGCGATAGGGATCTTTCCAGCATTGGACAAGGGTATGTCCGTGGTGCATGCGCTAAAATAAACATAGAGCATCAATTTAAGACAAATTAGCATAACAATTAGAGATGAGTGAACGTACTCGGTAAGGTCGATTTCGCAATCGAGCACCGCGATTTTCGAGTACTTCACTACTCGGGTGAAAAGTACTCGGGTGCGCTGTGGGTGAGTGGGGGGTTGCAGCGGGGAGTGGGGGGAAGAGGGAGAGAAAGAGAGCTCCCACCTGTTCCGCGCTGCTACCCCCCACTCTCCTCTGCAACCCCCCGCCCCAAAGCGCACCCGAGTACTTTTCACCCGAGTAGTGAAGTACTCGAAAATCGCGGTGCTCGATTGCGAAATCGCCCTTACCGAGTACGTTCGCTCATCTCTAATAACAATGCATTTATTCATTGGTGGCAATTAAAAAATGCCATAAATGAATTAATGCAATCAGCGAAATAAAAAGGAAAGATCTCATTTGTCCCTGGTTAGTTATTTCTGTAGACATCCTGTGTAAGCCACTGAGGGAAAGTACATTTTGTGCAGCCTTCACATACAATAAGTGCACAGTGAAATAGGTCCTCATTATGACTTAAGATACCACGGTATGGCCATTTTCCAATATTTATCAATCAGAGAATACTCCACCGACTCTACAATTACATGATAATAAACAATTGAGATGAAGCTCTGCACACTTTATTCTTTTAGCATTTACTGGGGCGTTTCCTGTGTTACCGATCTTTTGGGTCCCTCGTTATGCCCAAACCATTTTTGTCCACGCTGCTCTGTGTAATGATTTTCTTTGTCACACCATATGCATTACATTATTGTTGTGCATGGAGAATTATGGGTTTGTGGTTTGTGCATTCTGGCACTTAAACTTAAGCCACATCCAAAGTCACACACATCAGACTGTGTTTCGCCTATTCTGAAGCGGAACAGACCGTGCACCCTTCCAGGAGCAATCATATAGCTTTCCAGTTGATGTTGGCATAATCAACTTTAGTAAATCAATGAAAATTATACTTTAGCGAAACAATCAAAACTTATTATCTTCATTAGTGAAGTATTCATTACATTAAAGTGTTTATATACATAAACTAAACTCACAAAGGGAGTTAAATGTAAGCCTCTCTAGCTCTGAGGCTCTGATACGTAGAGGGAATTTGACACTGATGAGGACACTGTGTCTAGTACTAATGGGGGCACTATTGCTGATAGTCATGAGGCACTGTGTCATGACACTAATAGCACCACTTCTCTTGGTTCTCCCTGGATAGGCTTCCCACACCTTCTGGTACCACCAGCACTTTGGGGTTTATCCTCCAGCCCCAGAATGATGTCTAACCCAGCCTCACTGATGAAAGGGCCTAACCCAAAATGCATATCTGCTGGTTTTAATTTGATATAATAAAGGGGAAAAGTTGGATAATTTTATCCCACTGTATGTCGAAATTCATTGGAGAGCAATGCCTGAATACTAGTATTGTTTCTCCTCTTATAGCACTAATAGGTGTCACAGTGGGTCTATTGGGTAATCTTTCAGTTGATTTGGTTTCCATCTCTACCCTGATGACACCCAATTATGTTGTTCTTCCCATGACATCATACCTTCACTACTAAAAATGGTCAGTGATTGTCCATTGTTTCTAACAATGTGTCAGCTCTCTATCTAAAACTGAATCTCTGAAAAACTGAACTTCTTGTGTTTCTACCATCTACTAACTGAACTAAACCTGATATCTCCATCTCCGTCTGTTGTGCCACTATAACTCCTCGACAGCATGTTCACTGTCTTGGGGGCATATTTGATTCCGACCTTTCCTTTACTCCCCATATTCAGTCATTTATATGCTCATTTCAACCCACTTCAAAAACATCTCTTGAATTCACCTTCCCTTACTGTAGACACATCAACAATTCTTAGTGTCACCCTTATCTATTCTTAGCTACTGATTGGTCTTCACTTTACTAAAGTCTCCCCTCTCCAATCCATCCTGAATGTAGTAGCCAAGCTTATCTTCTTATTAAGCCACTACACTGACGCATCCATGCTGTACCAATCACTGTACTGGCTGACCATCAAATATAAAATACAATTTAAACTCATAAAGCTCTCCACAGAGCTGCACCACCCTATTTCTCCTCCCTCATCTCTGCCTACCCCCCTACCCATGCTCTCTACGCTGCTAATGATCTTAAACTAAATTCCTCTCTAACCCAAACATCCCACTTCCGCCTCCAAGATTTTTCTTGAGCTGTACTATTTCTCTGGAATGCGTTACCACAGACAATAAGGTTAGTTCTGAACGCCTACAATTTTAAGCATGCCCTAAAATCACATATTTTTAGCAAGGCCTACCGGATTCTCTAATCTACAATCTTCTCTGTCTACCCTTCTTCTACACTCCACCTGGGAAATCTGACTCTCTTCTTCCCACTGCATCCTTCACATACATCATTGCACCTTTAATCTCTAAAGGCACAAACATATCTGGTGATCGACTCACACAGCTTTATGTATATATGAATAGTCCCTACGTGTATACTTTCTTATAGTCTGTAAGCTCTTGCAAGTGGAGTCCTTGCCCCTCATTGGTCAAGCTGTGCATCAGATTAATGCTGTATGTTATTAGATGTTTTGTGTATGCTTCCCCAGATTTCTAAAGTACTGCAGAATACGTTGGCACTATGCAAATAAAGATTACTATTATTATCATCTTACTAATCAAGAAAGCAATTGGCTAAAATACCTTGAATCTACTGTAAATCTATTCTTCATGAGACACTATTTAGCTTTTTCATTTTAAATCTGCACATTGAATTTGACACAATGTTTCAGATATCATTTTTCCTATGAGGAATCCTCATTGAAAGAGATTTGAAAGAATGAGTTTGAATTGTGCACCAGTGCAACCTCTTTTTTCCCATGGTTTGTAAGACCAATTTTGACAATATTTTGCAATTAGTAATTGAAAAACCAAACCAAGATTCGGTCCAAAATACAGAATGGGTACAAATCTTTCTATTATAATTTCTCTCAAAGTAGATTCCTTTGTTTGTTTTGACCCTACAAATCCTGATGGAAAATATTGACCAAAATGTATATGAAATTGACCTAAGGCTGAGGTTAGTCACTTGATATTTTTTGCCTCTGTGGTATATTGAAAGTAACATATTGTAGATCCAAATCACAGAGATGTAAACATGTATTCATCAAAAGCTGCTATTATTTCTTTCATATAAAGAATCTCTTTAGTAAAACGGGCATAAAATAGCCATGTGGTATGTACAAAGACTTGACATAAACAATGCTAACATTATACTGACGAAACAAGCACAATGACGGCTCTCTTGCATTAAGAAAAGACAACAGACTCTTGGTGATAACAATTATCAATGAGGGACTAGTCCTGAGACTATTGCCAGAAAGATTGCTATTTATAAAACAGACGTATTATTTCACATCCACTAAAAAACTGTCGATTTTAGCACAACGGAAATAAATGCTTTTTTCAAGTCAATACTAATTGAGAGTTCCATCTTTCCATTCTTAAATATAAAAAGATACTTTTTAGTATTCAATGTCTTCTGATAATGCTTGATACGTATTTGTTGGCCGATGGTGCATTACCCAGGATTAGGAAAGCTGATAAAAATTGATAATAGAAAGACCAAAGGAAGCTGATTATTTTTGAAGGAGTAGAACTGCTCCGTATTACAAAGTCAGAAGTTATCAGCAGTACTCCATCACACCGTACCTCAAAGGTTCTCCCTGGGGATCTCATTCACTCTGTTGTGTGTGGAAATGGGTCAGTGCTTAAAGTTCAGCCAAAAATCGAGGTCTAACTTTTGGCTTCATTTGTTTTATGATGACTGCAGTTTTATATAAGCCCAAGACATTTCTCAATGCCATAAATATCTTGCAGATATAAAAAATATCAGACTCCGCAGGTTTGTGAAGACAGTCGTGCAATCTGCCTTCCACAGATTATTCGTATGGCAAAGACTAAAATGCTTGCAACATTCTGCTCATTGCTCTCCAGATTAATATTGAAAACATATTTAATGAAATGCTGAAAGGATTAGAGCATCCTGAAAAAGGGAAAGTCTGACTAATGTTGCAGCTGTGTAACATTCCACAGAATGCAGAAGATTGCCAAAATGTATTAACTAGTCAATTATTTGAAAATAAACACAATGCAATACAAATACATCAAATCCAAAAGGTTTATAGTTTGCTACAAAAACACCTTACCATAATTATGTTTTATATCGAGCAATGGTGTTTTCCATAACATGTATTTTTTTATGTTGCTATAAGGGTTTTCAGAGTTATAATAAAACTTTTTAACAATAAGTATGCAACCATTCATTATCATAAACATAACCAAGCCACCCAAAGGTCAGTCATATAGATAATAGCGTTCCTTGTAATACATAAGTAATCTGTAATGGAAACAAGATGATTACTCCATCAGTTGGTTTCAAATCAATACATCTCTATATACAATAGGCAACATGGTGGCTCAGTGCTCCATGCTATTAACATCCATCTCTGGTAACAAGGGTAATCCAGCTGGACGATTATCTGTACAGCATGAATAAGCCATCAGAAAGTATATTTTACTGGTTACATCTTCTTTATCAAATACTGGATGGCAGTGAGCTGAATCAAACCGAGCCGTTAAAAACAACATATCATTGGTAAATGAGGCTCAATTAACAGATACATATTAATACTATAAATTGCACAAAAATGCTAATTATATGAATTTTTATAAATAAGCAAATATGTAAGGAATGTATCATTAAGAAATCATTAATATTAGTTCAAAACTAAAATGTAAATTAATAAATCAGTCCCATACTCCTAAACATCATTCCTAGATATATTCCTGAGTAGTGTCATATCCTCCCCCCCCCCCCACACACACCCCACAAGAGAACTGTAAGAGGAGAAAATCTGATATAGTTTCTGTATAAGTGCCTTATTTTTCCTGACTACTTATGTATCTTAGCCTAGAGTTATAGCTGTAGCCCATGCAAAAACAAAAGCCTGGCCTGTAATATGTAGAAAGGTTGTCTTGTTTGCTCCAATCTCGAAATACTCTTTTTCACAGTCTGAAACTCTAATGTGGTCTTTCTACGGGTTATGAGGCTATCCAAACTAGAAGAATGATGAACTTCAGAAAACTTTAATGGTGTTCTGGAAAAAAATACACAGCCAGTGATTGCTCTGCAACAGTCTTCCAGACTCATCAACCTCTGCAAATCACTCTCAAGCTGGGGTGACGCTTCTGAAGGCTTCAAGCTACTGGACTGGTCCACACTTCCTCTTTCTCACCACCATTACGAGGTTGTATCTCAAGCTCCACTACTTAAAAGGCTTCAATTACTCTCTTTGCCCCTATTTCAACATACCAGTGTGCTTTTCAGGGCCGATAAGACTCAGTTCTCTACTTAGCTTCAAAGTGCGTCTCAATAACTCTCATGTACTAATTGTCACAATAGGCACCGAGAACTCATGGTTATATGAATGCACTATAGCACTGCAATGTCGACCATTAAGTCAGCACAGGTCACCATGTAATGGCCCTTCCTGATTGATACCTCCTCCTCCTGCAGGATGACACCCAGGAAAGACATTACATGGTCATCAATTAATACATGATAGTGACACCATTGAGGCAATAGTTCATGAGCCCCTGTACGCTCCAAGGGTACATGGCATAAAACAGTATGAAGCAGTTTAACATTACCATGTACTGGGTATAACAACACCAGTGGCAGTGCTTTAAAATAGAAAACATACAGTAATGTAAAACTTTATAGGCGGGAAAGTGTAGACTACTTTCAGTTTACCTCCCTTACACACAGAAGTGGAATCTCCACATTTGTACTTGCAGAACAGTTAATCATATGTATGGAGGTTGTATGGTCTCATGTTTCATATTTCATATTCTCCTTCAGATACTTCGACTTATTCCCAAATTCTAAAGTCAAAATGACAAATTTATTGGCTCCATATCAAATATTTCTGGTATGTCTGAGTTACAGGATGTATATTATAAGTAATACTTGGTGCAAGTAATAAGTAATACTTTTTTTTATTCTCTACTGAATATGTTTGCCATTTATACATCACATATTGCTATACACTATAAACAAAATTTAGTATAGTTTCCCTAAATGTCCACTAATGTATGTTTTTTTTTTTATATTCATTGACTTACTGTATAAGGTTTCCTATTGTTTCCCCCAAATGAAATCAAGATTAGGACTAGAGATGAGCGAACGTACTCGGATAAGCACTACTCGTCCGAGTAATGTGCTTTATCCGAGTACCGCTGTACTCGTCTTGAAAGATTCGGGGCGCTCCGCTGCTGACAGGTGAGTCGCAGCGGGGAGCGGGGCAGAGCGGGCGGGAGAGAAGGAGAGAAAGATCTCCCCTCCATTCCTCCCCGCTCTCCCCTGCAGCTCCCCGCTCCGCAGCGTGTCCCGAATCTTTCAGGACGAGCAGAGAGGTACTCGGATAAAGCACATTACTCGGACGAGTAGTGCTTATCCGAGTACGTTCGCTCATCTCTAATTAGGACCCATTCATATCAAAGTTGTTGCTGAATTCCCAAAAAAAAACTATAAGGGCTCCCACCCACTGGCGATATTTTCTTTCTTGCGCTGCGAGAGCACAAGAGAAATCTCGCATCGCAGTGCAAGAAAGAGGCCAGTATAGAACTGGCATATCGCAAATCGTTTCAATGATGCTAGCTATTCATGAATGAATAGCTAAGGGCTATGTGTGATTGGCTGAGCACTCAGCCAATAGCTAAGCAATAGCTGCTATTGGCTGAGCCCTCAGGCAATCTGCACAGCCCTTTCAGGAGGCGGGGATTTTTAAATTCCCGACTGCTGAGAGAGCTCAGTAGCAGTGCCAGGGAGCCAGCAGGAGGACGCGGCTGAGAGCAGGAGAGGTGAGTATAATTTTTTTTTTTCACACTTATTGATGATTATTGGGGAAGGGCTTATATTTCAAGCCCTTCCCCGATAATCATTTCACGGGGCTTGCCAAAGCAGTGCTTTCAATGGGATTGGCAGCTGTGCCGATCCAATTAAAAAGCAATAGAATAGAATGCCGGGGACTTCAGCCACAGCTGTGACAACTGTGACAGCTGTGGCAGAAGTCCCCAGCATTCTCCATGTCTTTTCAATGGGGCTAGCGCTGCTGCCGCTGGCCCCATTGAAAAGACTGGCGATATGTCGGCGTGATGCCGATATCTCTGGCGTTATGCCGATTTTTTTCTCGCACTGCGATGCGAGACTTTAACTTTAGAATCGCATCGCAGTGGACAAAATATAGCCAGTGGGTGGGAGCCCTTATAGTCAATGGGGTCCATTCATTGCTATTTGGTTCCATCAAATGACAGTTCTGTTCTTCCAATAGGTGCTCTTTTCCTGCTCCCAGAGCAAAAGATCAGAACTCAAAAACGCTGATGCGAATTAGCCCTGAGGCTAGTTTCACACAGGCGATCATGATTTTTGCTGCAAGAAAATATCAGCAAAATTGCATCCTTTTTTTCCACAATTTTTGAGCGTCACTGCTGCTATTTCTCACAAAATCATCGCTGCCACTTGTGCTTTTCCCGTACGTTATCACGCGATTTTTCCGCAATTTATTTTTGTAAAAGGCAATAAGACTTTCTAATGTTAAAATCGCATTGCAACGCGTTTGTTGCATTGCCATGTGATAAAAAGGTGGCTCCATAGGGAAACATGGGAGATTTAAAAAAGAAATCGCACATTACAGAAAGATAGAGCATGCCATGATTTTTCGTTCTCTCAACATCGCATCAGTGAAAACATCGCTAATGGGAAGAAAACCATTGAAAATAATTGGTTTCATAATCTGCTGTCTTACTAACTCTCGCATCACGCAAAAATCGCCCGTGTGAAACCACCCATGATATTTAATAACATTGCATTCCAAACCATGTCTAACTCTCTTATATAGTCATCACAATATCCTTCAGGATGACATCATCACAAATAGAATTAACATTTTTTAGGCTACATAAGGAAGTGCACGAATAAAGTTAAAGTCCCTGTAAAGCCGTACCTGCAGTGTAGGTTCATGGTTGCAACTGTCCAAAAAATTACTGTCTGTCTATAAATCAATTAAAACTGATTTTCATGTTGTTCAGTAACCCAAGGCTTTAAACTTTTATTCCCTGGGCATTGTAAGACTTTGTTAACACTGACAGTATTTGACAGGCATAATGTGCTGGCCAACTGGACTATTTTCCCTCAATACAAAATGGGTAAAGCTGCTTTCACATCTGCATTAGGGCTCAGTGCAGGGTTTCTGTCTCTCTGCTCCATTTTTGGAGCCAAACAAATTGAAATAAAACGAAAAAATAAATAAATAAAATACATGGATCCCTTTAATCCCCATTGATTTAAATGGAATTACCAAAAAACAGAAAGCAAATGGCAAAGTTTCAGCTTTCTTCCATTCCATTAGTTTTTTGTTTTGAGGGATGGCAAAATAGTGCAGTCTGTAGCGGTATTTTTCCATCCCAAAAAACGGAAATCTGAATGAAAGCAAACTGAAGCCATTGTATTTGCTTTCCAGTTTTGGAAACCCCATTGAAATCAATGGGGAAGAAAACGGATCAATTTTTTTCATTTTATTTCAGTTTCTCTCCTGAGTTTTAGTGCAGCCAAATCTAATGAATCCCATTACAGTAAATTGGACCTACTAAGTTCTATCAGACTTATATTTTAATTTGTTAAAAAACAAAACCTGCTGTAGATGCATCAGAAATGTAAAGCTTGATGTGAAAAGAGTCTAAATCATAGTTCTGCAGTTATTTTATTGTGATCACCAGGAAAAGAAACTGCGGAGCACAACAAAATATGCTTATTATAAAAGAAGGTTACAACAAGACCATTAATCTAACATTAGTGATAGTTGAAAGATCAGAGTAGGTGATACATGCTAAATTCTGGCCAATGGAATGTCAACTGGTAGCTAGAATGGAGGACCCCTGTTGCTCCTCATGAGAACAGCTATGGGAGTGTGCATGGTTATTTCCATACCTTTCTAGTAAATTGGCGAGGTCCAAGACTAGGACATCAATCTATAAAAAATTACCAGCTATCCACAGGATAGATAGGCAACAATTATTATTGCTGATAAATCCATTTAACAGTATTTTGTGTTGTCAGTACAAAAACTGAATTTATCCGCTTGCTATAAATGGATGTATGGTACCATTACATCCTAATTGAAGTGTTTCTACTGAAATCAGACATATTGATACATCTAGTGGATGGCACAGGCAAGAGTTGTGTCTGTGCCAACAGCAAGGTCGCAAGCAATAATATACAGCCAACACCCTTTAACATCTTATATGCCATTGTCATGCAACCGCGGCATCTAAGGATATTAAACAAGAGATCGGGTAGCTGATGAGTTTCCATGGCAGTTGGAGACCTGACAAGTTTCCCAATGGCAGGTAATAATGCTTTGAAATTATTGAGATCAAAGGAATGAAACTACTGCTCATTCCCAGGGAGGACAAAAGAGAAATTCAATTAAGTTCAATAAAATGTATCAAAATATAAAGCCCCCCCCCCCCCCCACCCTCCCCCTAAACTCCCCAGAAAAGAAAGAAAAAGGGATTGTTTAATATATTGCCACTGCCAGAAATGTAATGAACTGTACAGAAAGAGATTACACTTTATTTAACCTATATAATATATGGAGTAAAAATGCCAAAAAAAGAAAAATTGTAGAATTGCTGTTTTGTTTCCATACCACTATGTAACACTATTGTAACTATAGAAATCAAGCATTGAAGCATATTTACAGTAAGCCAAAGTGGTTCCAAACAAAACTACAACCTGACCGGCAAAATACATGTTCCTCTATGGCTATATTAATGTAAATATTAAAAAAGTGATGAGTCTTGGAATGTAGCATTAAAATATACTTTTTCCCATAGAACAGGCTTTTATTCAGACAACACACTGAGGGTGCGTCCACACGAGCGTGTTTTTGTGGCTATATACGCACGCACAAAAACACGCTTCTATTTGCAACAATGCATTCCCTATGGTGTGTGCACATGTCCGTACTTTGCAGGTGCGTGCCTGCAAAGATAGGACATGCGTGCACCATAGGGAATGCACACATTGTTTTCAATGGAGCCACAGCTGCTGCCGGCGGCTCCATTGAAGACAACAGTCTGCAGGCATTCTTTTTCAGGGAAGGGCTTTACATATAAGCTCTTCCCTGAAAAAGAATGCAGGGGGGCAGCAGAGCATTGTTTTCAATGGAGCCTCCGGCAGCAGCTGCGGCTCCATTTACAACAAGCATGCAGCTGTGTTCACGCGTGTTTTTGCTCTTACCTAGCTGCGGACGTATGTCCGCACCTAAGTACGCACAAAAACACGCTTGTGTGAACGCACCCTGAAACATAGAAAAAAAACCATTAAATTGCAGTAGTGCCATAATCATACCAACACAAATTACTCAAACTCAGTGGAAACACAAAAAACTGGTGAAATTGTAAGGTTTTTTATTCCCCCACAACCACCGCCCCAAAAAATGATAAAATAATTCAAAGTAATAAAAGTTAATATATTATTTGTACCTGTTACATAGTATGATATTCTTATGTTCCCCTATCTTCTCCTAGTTAGGTTCATTAACCCTTTCCAATCCACTGTCTGACATCTGAAGATATTTTTATTGAAGGCTGTACAGCTCCAATGTCAGAAGACGTCCGGCAGGGTATTCCTACTGTATATTACTGGCTGTTCTGTTGTCAGGGGCCTCCCCAGCATGTGCAATACTACAGTACTAGCTCTAGCCAGCAGATGGCGCTATTGTATAATGGCAGAAAGAGAAAACCCCTGGGAAACCCTGAATATTAATTGATTTGCTGCTCCAATTATCTCTCTCTTGTTAACAAGGATGGTTTCTTGCAATCTATGTGTGACTGTACATACAGGGATAGTTGTCAGTCACTGAAAGGACCGCCCATTGGACTGTTCAACTCAGACAGAACAGAGGTTAGAAATTAATAAAAATACAAGTCCTACTGAATCTTTTCCCATAAATCTATATATCAACCTGCTCGTCTCCTCCTGCTCTATAACATCATGCCTGCAGTCTGGACAGCAAGTTAAACTTCCCTTTAAAGGAAAGCTTGTTACAGTCATACAGAAGCTCATTACCAAGGTCAAATCCTCTCATGAGAGCAAACTACAGATGAAAGCCTCCTGTACATCATTAAGTCAGAACAATATTACATTTATTTGCTGGTATTCTTCTTTGGGATAGTTGTGTTTCTTTACTGCCACATGTGATGGAAAAGTTCCAAGTGAAAACTTCTCCCAAGTGCATTCTCCAAGACAGATGCATTAGCTCTATAATCAGTCAATGGGATACAGTTGTATGCTTTTATATTTAAGTTCAAAGATCTCAATGTGTGCCGTCTGCCATCGGAAAGTGTATCACTGATTCATATATCAGAGTTTAATTTAGGGAGTGCCAGTCATCATGGCTGACAGTGTACAAATAACAGGGTGATTGCTGGATAAAGTCTCCTCCCTTCAGTGCTTTGAAATTTTGACGACAGTCTGCCAGCTTGAGACCTTGTTTTAATGACATCAACCACATAAAAGAACTGGATTTGTTTATCACGGGTCATTTCAAATGCCAGTGATAAGCATGCTTAGGAAAATTCCATCTTATCCTACAATTCACATGTGTTATTTGGTTCTGCTATGCAATGTTCTCTTGAAACACATTTTTGCACTTTCTTTTCTAGTTTTAGCCAATGCTTTCCCAATGTTTTATTATATACTAACAGACACTTGAAGTCTACTTTTATAATAAAAGCATTTATCTAATCAAAAAAGTAATCTGGACTATGTTCTTGATTACTTGTACAGTAACTATGTGCAGTCTTCCTCTTTTAAGCTCCATTCTTTTATGCTCCTTCACTTTCTAGGATACTTCTCTTTGTGCGGTAAAACTTACCTGTCTGATATATACCATTATCTACCAGATTAGATTTTATAGGTCTAATGTCTGGCAGGAAGTGGCTATAAAAATCCACCCAATCACTCTGTCAGATCTCTGTGATAGAACCCATTCGCCTCGCATCCCTTTAAAGGGCCACTCCAGTGAATTGTTTTTTCATGCTTTATGAAACTATTCCCCCAGTATAGATAAAACAGCTAGTGTTACCTTGGTTAATTATTTCTCACTATCTGAAACTCCTGGCTTCTTTCTCCTCAGATGGTCACGTGATCTCAATTCTGACCAGTTCATAGTTATTTGGCTTTATGTGTTTTCAAATTAGTCAGTTTTCCACTCAACATAATTCCTGTGTGTAGATATTGCATGAAATGTACCACACATGCTCACACTTACAGATGATGATTAAAGACTCCTGTCACACAGATATAATTGAGGGGATCACAGCTCAGTCTCCTGACTCTATTTTTTGGTCTGTAACTTATTTGGATGAATACAGAATGTAATAATACTAGTTTCCCTGCAGGCAGAGATGTATAGTCTCTAGCTGCTCACATAATGCTGTGCTGATGCATTATGAGATTGATAAACCCGGAATAGTAAAAACAAAGTAGAAAGAACTTTCAACATCATGATAGTGTCTGATAAGTATCAGACAGGAGGTTGCACTGCATAGAAGTGAGTGCAGTATACATAGGAGACTCCAGACAATTAAATAGGGGGGTCAGGGATGGATGCTTTTTTGTCATAGTGACTCTTTAACTGTATGGGGACAGTGTGCCTGGAATGACTATGGAAGCTTTGTTACTAGTGCATTATTGGGGTGGTATAGTTAACCTTCATTAGGCAGAAAATGGTACTGTTGTTAACTGATGGCATTTTACTAACAGAAGCAGCAGAATAATATTGAGAAGCACTTCTATAAACAATTCTAGGTGTCGCATCTTCCAATTTATAAATTGCTGTCAAGGGAAGACACTAAATCTTTTCTGCTGCTGAAGAAATCTTTCACTTTAATAGTTTGAACTTATTTTTAGAGTGCTGCATACCACAATCGTGAACACGTTTTTTGGAAACGATTTCAGAATTTAGTCTCTTTATTTCGGTAGATAATGTCATACATTAAATTAATATACATTGTGCATGATTTGTGAGGAAAAAAAATATATGCATTTGTTCTTGTTTTTATGGAGTGCATCAAACCTCAGACTATAGAACTAATTTGGGGCTGGAAAAGCCCTAATAATATGTTGGCAACTTTTATTATTATCAGGACCTTTGCAACAGGGATATTTATGTTGGCAACTCATATCCTTTGTAATACCCAGCATCCTTTGCAAGTTGCATATTTTATATTTATGAGTTCCAAAGCATAATATGAAAATGTGCTTGTTCTACTTATTGTTCGAGCTATTTTTACTCACGTTTATGACTCACTGAAAATACGAGCTGTTAAAATAATTTGGCAATGCATTGTTTTTATATTATTGGATAGCATATCAAAAATACATATGGTGGAAAATGTACAGTAAGTGAAATCAACTAATCAAGCTGAACAGGGTGAGAAGGTCCAAACGTGACTTTGGACAGAAATTTCCAAAATGGCAATTCGTACTATATTACTAAAATGTGTTATTGTTATGTTCATAGGTAACAAACTGGGGGAGGTGTAAATTAATAGCACTGCACACATGATGCAATCCTTAAAGAAATTTGATTAAAACTAGGGTCACCAAATTCATAGAGCTTGAGGACACTTGGGGACAAAGAAAAAAAAAGAAGTTATGTACATATTTAAATGATTTGGGTAAAAGGATGCTTTGATGATAAATATATTGCTGAAGAGGACACAGCTGAATACAATGTTGGACCTCCAATTTACATGTCCGAACGCACAACTCATTTATCCTTAGCAAGGATAAATTATAGTAGTAGACAACCCCTGCAAGCGCCATTGCTGTGTTGGAGAAACAGAAATGCAAGACTCCAGTGGGCAAAGGAGAACAGTAGTTGGATCACTGAACAATGGAAAAATATGACCTGGTCAGATGAATCCAGATTTGTGTTGCACTGTGATGGTGGGAGGGTCAGAATTTGATGCAATCAGCATGAATCAATGAACCCTTTCTGTTAGCTGTTCATACCATGTCATTGCCACCATCTAAATTATGGCAACTTCAGGAAGCTATCAGGCCTGCATAGGATATATTCTTGAAAAATGATTTTATTAACTGATGGAATCTATGCTATGATGTATTGTTGCAGTTCTGAAGCCCAAGAAGGTCCAACATAATATTGATGCGTACCTCTAATAAAGTGGCCATGCAGTGTATCTACAAATAATACATTAAATGAATACAACTATAGTGATACAATAAATATTGCATAGTTCAATAGAAATTTTGAATTTATTCTAAACACCAAAGCATATTTATAAATTTTATTAACATATCAGGATTAATAATGCAGAGCATAACAATCTGGGGTTCCAGGTAGTATGTTTTGAGTTTTGTGTCTCACTGCACATTTTATCACTTTCTTCCTGTGTATGTGCAACAAGCGGGAAAAGGCCTGCACTTTCTGAGTGGTTTCTAAGAGGTGGCTGAGGGGCCATGTCGCGTTGGTGATGATAGCAGCGCTTTGTTTACAATCTACGCACAGATGAAGGTAGATAACAGGCTATGGTCCACTAATGGAATTAAGTGAATGTGGCACCAGTGCCTGTTTTAGAAAAACTTGGTAGAGAAATAAGACTAACACACTTATTTGAGTAAACTGCAGGCACACCATTTACTATGGAATGTGGCAGTCCGCAAGAATTTTAAACAGTAGAGCTTGTTTAAACCTTGATGCAGGGATAAACAAGCCCAGGGGAGAAGGCACCTGAGATAAGAGAAAGCTATATAGAGACTGACGACTAGGATGGAGAAAAACTCCTGTCATCTGACTAACAGTTTTTGCCAACCTGAAACATGAGCTAAGATTCTCAAGTACTCACTTATCTGGAGGATCTCTGCAGCCTTCGACTGTGTTGACTGTTCAATGGAAGCATGGATGGAAGGATTTCAGGTCGCAGCTCGGCTGCAGTTTCCTGATCTATGACAGTAAAAAGACTAAACTAACTTAACTATTTAGTTCCCTGTCCTGACTCCATCTTCTTATTAAATGAAATCCAGCATAACTACTCTTTGCTAAATGAGCTGTAGTTAGGACAGTTACTCTTGACTTGCAGTTAAGCACTTTTATACTGTAGTGCCACACTTCAGGTCACTAAACATGCTCAAAAGTATTATACTATAATGTTTTTTTCTAATATCTATGACCTAACTCATCATATATTACCTATTTTTGGAAATCTTATTGGTAAATTTGACTTCTGTCATTCTGTTATATGAGTAGTGTAATTGAGAGTTTGACAGTAGTTCTAGTTTAAACAAAAAGTTACATTTACCAATTCACCACGCAAGAAAGCATGTTTGGTATGCCTGTAGTTTCATTACTAACTACCATATGTGACTTTTTGAAAAGGAGCATTGTATAAGCAAATAATGGAAAGTGGAGAGAATATAGCACAAAGTCCTAATTGGGGAACAATTAAGGAGGTAAAAGATAGTTCAAACAATGTTTTTATGAAATTCACAAAAATCTTTTAAGGTCCCATTCCCTATCCAATGACCACAAAACATACGCAAAACACTTAATTTTATAAAAATTCGCAAATAACCCCAGTTCCCAATCAGCTTCGCTTGACAACCTATGAAATATGGGACAGTTTTTAGTGCCCTGTGAACCCATTCTAGTCTCAAATTTTGAAGTACACCATATGTAGAAAGAAGAGGTAACTATGTACAATGTTTCTGTTAATATTGATCTATTTTTACCAAAATGTATTCAAAACTCTTTTTTGTAGTGGAATTAGATTATTAGTAGTATATATTTTGTTTATACCATTGTAATACAAGCAGGCTGAATTGCGAATCTAACAAAATATAGGCCCCAATAGAGTTCTAGAAGGAAATACAAAACACTTGTCTAATATAAACTAGAAACAGAAGACATCTCTAAAGACACCTTGTATGTATTTTCTTCTTGTTTAGAGTACTTATCTGTTGAAAGCTGGATGTTACAGTAGACTTGGCAACGATTATAGCAGAGAGACGACCACCATGCTAGTATTTCCTTGTTCTCACATAAAAGTTCAAGATAAAAAGTTAATTTGCTTCTTCATCCATTAACTTTTTTCCTTGCAGACACTTGATTTCTAAATATTCAGACCCTCATTAAAATACAGAAATGTTACAGTGTGGTAAGACAGACATGAATATTCTCTCTATAGTTAGGATCCAGGCAACCAGCAATTACAACTCAGAAAGAAAAACTTGAGATCATCACCATCTGTTTTACTGAAAGTTGGCAGATGTTGGCAATGTTTCATTATCATCTCTCCACATCTTAAACAGACTGCTTTTACACACATTTATTAGCTACGTGTTAAATGGATAGTACAACAATGAATAGATTGGCCCGAATAAAAGCCTAAACAAAATATAGTACTTGGATGGGGTGAAGGTCACATATCAAGTTACCCATGAGCTATTGTATAATATTTAACATACTGTAATCATTCCATTGAACACATATGCATAATGTCCATCCTAGAAAACCCAGGAAAGGGACAAAGGTACAGATCACCTACGTTGACAAGTAATTGACTGAAGTGGTTGGACAGCACATGACCACACTAGTCCTAAGTGAGTGGAGACTGAAAAGACCAGAATGGTGGGGAGGTGGGTGCAACAGTTGAGTACAGACCAATTCATTTTCTTAATGGTCACTGGGTTTGAAAAATAATTTAGTTGCCAGATAATCCATTTAAGGGTTTATAATACTGTGTGTGCAGTTACTGCAATGGATATTTAATGAAATAACATAGAAAGATGCTGAACATGATGTTTTTATTTAATACAGTATATTTTGTGAGAAAATGATGTCGTCAGTCATTCCGGCGCTCATGGAAATCTTTGACACCTGATGTCATTTAATCTATGTTTTAAATTGCTTTCTCATTTCAACTTAGAAACATGGAAACATTTGGGTAACATCACACCACATGATCCAAGCCCATGAAGAAATACATAATCATGAGGTAAGGTATACTCACATCTGCCGGGTGAAATATAGCATAAAGATATTTTTGTAGCTGATATTAGCACTGCACATTCGTACAGATGATCCAAAGACAAGTAAGAGTTGCCAAACAGCTCTATTCAAACAAGGGATTTCAGGTAATGAATGTGATGGTGAAGCTGTCCAAAAGAGTAGAGCAAATGTGAAACTCTGTTTTATAAAATAAAAAGCAAATACTAAACCTTCATACGCCTCCTGGACAGAAGTACACCATGTCCCTGAAGCTTGATATTACGGATCACTGGGCATCCGTGTGTTGTTAAATGGTGCCTCTATGTGTACCATATTAGAGAGCTATTCTGCTCTAGAAGCAATTCTTTCAGGGAAGAATAGCTCCGTAACATCTCATCTGATGGAAAATGCCATTTTTTATTTCTATTGGTAAAAACCTTAAAGATGTCTTTGTATAAAAGGCACATGGAGGCAATATAAAGCCCAACATTAGAGATGAGCGAGCAGCCAAATGCTCGGGTTCGCGTTACTCGAGTCAAGCTTTTCGTAAAATGCGAGAGCTCTACTCGAGTAATGAACCCCATTGACTACAATGGGAGACTCAAGCATTTTTGTATGTGGGAGGCCGGGTCTCTCTCTCTCTCTCCTGTCAGCCAAAAAATTTGCCATTGACGCGCGCGCAGGGAGGGGCCAAAACAGGCATGTCACAGCAGGGAGGAGCCAAAAACTGGGGCGGGGTTGAACACGGCGTGATGCTCGTTCGAGTAACGAGCACCATCGAGTAAGCTAATACTCGAACGAGTATCAAGCTCGGCAGAGAACGTTCACTCAACTCCACCCAACATACGTCTATGATTGCCATATTATGGCTTTTCGCAACCCAGAGGCTATACAGTATGGAGCCATAATATCGTTCTGCACATGAATCCCAAGTAGTATTGTACCTCTGTATTTACATATGGACTATATTTCCTTTCAAATCATTGGTTAACAAATGCTAACTCCCTTTCTCATTTCTCTTGTGGCAAAAAGGGAGCAATCATCGAAGTGCAAAAAATTTCCTCCACACTGATGATGAAGACCCAAGAGAATAAATAAAAAGGCATGCTTACGATTTGTATCAGGCATATTATAAATTACACATTCCCTATTCTCCTCAAAAGTCACTTGATCGTGTGTGAGAGTAATTACACTAGCTAAACTTTTGTCAGAATGGTGGACTAATAAAAATTAGCAATTGCCATATAAAATATTTTTTCATATCCCAAGTCACAATGTTCAGTATAATGTTCAATGAAAAAATGATGTTCCATTAACTTTTGTCTGTTAATTACCAATAACAAAATTAAAATATGTTCACATTACGTTCAGCCGTCCAACATTGGTTCCATGTCAGCTTTTCATCCTCCATGCAGAAAACTGCTTTGGGACAGAAAACAGGATGGAATCAAGAAGGACCACAGGGGTCAATAGAAAGTTCTGTTGCACCATGATGATGGAAGTGTCAAAATGTGATACAATCAGCATGAATTGATGAACCCTTTCTGTCAGTTGTTCAAAGCATGTCATTACTACAATCTAATTTATAGCAACTTCGTGAAGCTATCCTACCTGTATAGGCTAATAGTCTTGCAGAATGATTAACAATTGATGGAATCTGGGCTTTGGTGAATTGCTGCAGTTCTGAAGGCCAAGGAGAGATGGTGGCTTCTCTATTCGCTATTTCAGATAGATTCGATCCTTTCCAGTCTTATAAACTGAAAAAAACACCATCCTCAGTGCATTCTATATTATCCAGTTTAAAAAGAATAAAAAGCAAGGAAGGTATGTGAGCTGAAGACCACACAGGTCTCAATGTGTATTGACTGCTATGGTTCTCTCCTTTCTTCCATCCCTATGTAGTTTTCTGCATAAAAGGCAAAAACCAGGGTGGAACAGCGCTGGATTGTCAAACTGCAGTTTGAAAAGAGCCTGACCGCATGCATTCCCTGTCAGATCAATGTTACTGCACAGTGTGATCTGGCTGGCAGTCTGGACTTTCCCTCATACTATCTGTTTTGTCTATGTAGACATAGTCCAGAGAGCCAATTACTATCTCAACTGAGTAATAGTAGCTCTTGAGGATGAAGAAGAGAAGAAGTGTTGCAGCGTGCCGTCATTGTAGAGGTTGTTAAGAATACCTGAGAAGTCCTGTCACTATGGAAGCACCTGTGTCGGCTGTTCGGAATACCTGAGGGTTCCCCTCTGCTCTTACTTGCATCATCCTCTGCAGTTCATGGTCTGACTGATTGTTTGGTAGGTGGTGCAGCTGGACAGCCAATCAGCAATAACTTGATGCAATAAAATCTGACCGAGCCCTGTCATGGTCCTGGTCATTCTGCCTATATCTGCTGTGTACATGCACCCCCGCCAGAGCTCTATCTGTCTGTCTCCCATTCTGTGTTTGGTCTTGAGCTCTGTTCGCCTGCAGTTCTGTTTGTCATGGTGCTGCTGTATGCATACTATGCTTTGCTCCATCAGTTTGTCTGTTTGTTTATCCATCCGTTTGTTCATCTGTCTGATTCACCCATCCAAATGGTTATTGGAGACTTGGTTCATGCCAGTTTGTCCTAGTCATCTGTTGGTGGGTGGATGCTTGAGCATAGTTTTTTTTGTTCCCCTTTGTCCATTGGTCGATGGACGCTAGAGCATTATCATGTTTGCTATTCGTTTGTATTGTTATTGTATGCCTGAATCCCCTGTGTCCATAGGTGTGTAGATTCTCAAATCCCTTCCATCCATAGGTGTGCAGATGCCTGAGTCATGTTCTGGTTGGTGTGGCAATGTCCTCCGTCTGACTTGTTCCTATGTTCTGTTGTCCACAACCAAGGGATGGACTAGACCCTGTAGGTATGAGATGTGGGACTGTCCTTATTAGGACGATTGCCCTGGTTTCAAGCAGGGGCCGAAACCACCAAGTCCTTGATCGGTTAGGGAAAGAATTCACAGTCCTGTGTCTGTTCTGTCCGTCTTTGTCTTGTTTGGTGACGCCCGTGCATGACATCGTGTTTTTACCCTGCACATACTTAAGAATTACCTTATCATGTTATAGAGACATTAGTAGATTTGCTAGCATACTAGTGCACCATCCGCTTTACTTAACATGTGGTCTATATAGGACATACAATATTACAACATTATAACAGTTTGTGTAACACATATATGAGATTTTGATATTGGTGCATCTAAGCTGTGCTATTGAAGTGAACTCTTGTTTCACGCATTTTAATAGTCCTGGAATGGTCCTATAGGGTCATTCCGTGTCAGTTCAACCAAGGCTCCCGGTCGACCATCTCAGATTTCAATGAAACTTTGCACGAAGATAGACCCTGACCCTAAACTAAGATAGCCAGAATATTAGGCTTCAAAGTGCATTGGTTCACGAGCTACAGGTCTTAATCTAGGGGGTTGTCATGTGATTACAGCGCGCAACCTGAAAAAAGTGGCGATTTCAATCCATTGCCAAGCCAGTTCCAATGACTCTAGAGCAATGAAACTTCACACACTAGGAGAACTTTTGGTGCTGAATTCAGCTAAGCTCCTCAGACTGCCACTCTTATCATCATTCTGCCACCATTGCATGTCAAAGTAGCTGAAAAATTCTATCGTGCAAAATAAAACTCATATTTTAAGCAGTAATAACTCATAATCAATGCAATCCAACTCAGCTCTGAATTTATCAATGTGTACTCCATAGAAATGTTTCTCATTATTCCCATTATGGACCCAAAAGGATGCATAGCTCTTAAGATACAATGAGTCAAAAATGGCAAAAAACACTTTTTTGCTAATTTTTCCCTTTTTCAAAGGCGAAAATCGGAATGTACTCCATTTTTATTTTTTTTCATTTTTGTTCTATTTGAAAGAGAATTTTTTGCTCTACAAGATTCGATGTT
This sequence comes from Eleutherodactylus coqui, assembly GCF_035609145.1. Classification (NCBI taxonomy): domain Eukaryota; kingdom Metazoa; phylum Chordata; class Amphibia; order Anura; family Eleutherodactylidae; genus Eleutherodactylus; species Eleutherodactylus coqui. Next base: position 143,395,168 of record NC_089843.1, on the reverse strand, counting down.
TTTCATTTTGTTCCCAGACCTTCTAGATGGGAAAATATCAATGTCTGTGAAGGGCCTATGCACTCGCGGAGGTCAAATAATAAAATAAGTGTAAGTTTTGCATGGATGTATAATTAGTTTAGAAATCATGAGAAGGTAAATTATTTTTGGAATGAGACAACTTTTTGTGCTCAAGAAACTTATGTGATCAAAAATTGCATGGCGAGTTCAGGTGAGCCACAAGCTTTGGCCTAAGATGGTCAGAATATCATTGAGTGTTGCATAATGATTGTGGTATATTACAGTGATCACTGGGCTTATTTAGCATCTATCCATATTGGATACTAAGATTATCTAAGGCTAGCATTTGTGTAATAAATAACTAGTTATGTGATCAAAAATTGCATGGCGGGTTCAGGTGAGCCACAAGCTTTGGTTTAAGATGGTCAGAATATCATTGAGTGTTGCATAATGATTGTGGTATATTACAGTGATCACTGGGCTTATTTAGCACTCTATCCAGATTGGATACTAAGATTATCTAAGGCTAGCATTTGTGTAATAATTAACTAGTTTTTCGCCTTTGAAAAAGGGAAAAATTAGCAAAAAAGTGTTTTTTGCCATTTTTGACTCATTGTATCTTAAAAGCTATGCATCCTTTTGGGTCCATAATGTGAATAACGAGAAACATTTCTATGGAGTACACATTGATAAATTCATAGCTGAGTTGGATTGCATTGATTATGAGTTATTACTGCTTAAAATATGAGTTTTATTTTGCGCGATAGAATTTTTTAGCTACTTTGACATGCAATGGTGGCAGAATGATGATAAGAGTGGCAGTCTAAGTAGCTTAGCTGGATTCAGCACCAAAAGTTCTCCTAGTGTGTGAAGTTTCATTGCTCTAGAGTCATTGGAACTGGCTTGGCAATGGATTGAAATCGCCACTTTTTTCAGGTTGCGCGCTGTAATCACATGACAACCCCCTAGATTAAGACCTGTAGCTCGTGAACCAAAGCACTTTGAAGCCTAATATTCTGGCTATCTTAGTTTAGGGTCAGGGTCTATCTTTGTGCAAAGTTTCATTAAAATCTAAGATGGTCGACCGGGAGCCTTGGTTGAACTGACACGGAATGACCCTATAGTCAGTTGACATGATAATTTTGATCAATGACAGCTTTGCAAAATATCTTCACTAGGTCTTAAAGGAATAGTGTTATTTGGAGTAGGCAACAAGAAGATATTGTAACCTTATGTTGGCCTGATATTTTGTCTATAATCATTGCTATTTTGTGGATGTTGGTGAAAATAACCTAACGTTACTCATGAATTATGACATAAAGCAATAACAGAGGGCCAACATCTTGTCCGTTCAACAATTCCCTATAGTGCAGCATGGGTGGCTTTTCTACTCTAACATGTGGCTAGTGCTCGTGATTCCACGGGAGCAATCCTAGATGCTCTGATGTAGTTAGCTTTCACAGGGACTTTGGATAGTGTGACATTTACAACCTTTGGCAGATTTCAGACAAGCATATTTTCACTCTGTATTTGGTCCAAGTTTTGCAGACTATAGTATGAAACTAATCGCACCACCTTCTCTTCCGGGCAACCATAAGATTGGGTGTTGAAATTCAACATCCCCGAAACTTCTTTTCCCCAACATCATCTGCCAGGAAAAAGTTGAGCCACTCCCATACATATTAGACATTCATTGTCAGCAGATCCAGAAGACTAAAATCTAATTTGTAGGGGGCCTTAAAGAGATTGTCCACTTGTAAACTATTGATGTTCTATTCCCAGGATAGGTCATCAGCATTGGATCAAAGGGTGTATGCTTCACAGGATGCTTGTTGAACCGCTGTTCTCTGGGCCAGTGTATCATTGACTGAGCAGATTTCAGCAGGAAGCAGACAGCTCCTTTCCCACTGCAGTGGCCAGGCTTGGTATTACAGGCAAAGTTCTCATTCACTTCAATGCCTGCAATACCAAGCCTGGCCACTGCAGTGGGAACAGAGCTATCTGCTTCCTGCAGTAACCATATCAGTGTATGAACACACCAGCCCAGAGACCATCTTATTGGTGAGAGACCCATGTAGCAAACTCTGTCCAACCTACTATTGACCTACCCAGAGGAGAGACAATCAATAGTTTACAACTGGATAACCCCTTTAACATGTTGATCTGAACTCATCATTAATGTTATAGAAGTAAACCAGAATGAGGTTACATAAAATGGCCATTGGAAGGTTGAAAGTGTAACTTTACTGGCCTAATGCAATATGTCTTTATATGGTCAAATGCTGTAGTTTTACTTTATTTGTCTTTCCCTTTTTCTATCCATCTAAATTTGTCAGTGGAATCTAAGGAGACATATTGGTTTCTCTGATCTAAAGACTGCAGGTGGTAGTACAAAACCACCCTAAAAAAGTGATCTTTTTAATCCATAGATTTACTTGAAACATTTACTCCCTAAGAAGCAAATAATTCTAGTCCTGTTTTTATGTGACTTTTATTCTCAGGAAGAAAGGTCACTTTAATAAAAATATGTTTATTCTAAAAGATCATATCAAACCTTATTTATCTTGTAAGGCAAAGAAAACACGGTAGGTTTTAAGGTGCTGAGATGAAATACAATAGTTGTTTGCATAATATGAATAAAGAGAGTAGTATTGTTTGAAGCTCGAGCGGTACAAGAGTCAATATATCGCTGTGATCCCGTCTCTATTACACAACTTCTGAATACAGTTCTCCTTCATCTCCCAAAACTTAGGAAAAGACTTGGATTTACCTTGCTGAATTTGGCCTTGTTGTTTGCAGTCTAGAGAACTATTTTCTGTCTCTTGGCTACCCTTTTTGTAATAAATGAAGACTTGGTCCTTAATAGAAACCAGCTGGGCGTCTCTCTAGGTAAAGATGCCGTCTTTTTTTTACCATTTCAGCCCAGATTGTTCCTACTCTTTCTAATCTTTCACATCTGCCAAAAATCCATCTTATCTTTGCATGAGGTGAAGTTTCCATTAACAGCTATTATGGTAGCAAGGGTTAGGTGCCCAGTGTCAAATAGTAAATGAGACACTGAGAATAACAGACTAGCAAGAACAACTCGCTCACAATTACAGTTGGCCAATAACCAAAAGCATTCAAGAAAAAGGGCCTAGCTTTATTACCATGAGAACATTTTTGGATCTTGCAGTGAATAAAGCATCAAGGGAAAGGCAGCCAATAACATATAGATGTATAGGAGGTCTAAAAATAGTGTGATTGTTCCAACTGTTAAGTGTATCCATCTGAGCAATATTTTTCTTATCTGTTAATCTAACTTGTACATATTACAATGCGTGCAGTTACCTTATTGGCAGTGCTTGAGGTGCTATATTGGCAGCATGGTCCTGATTACCATACTGTACTTGGATGGGGGACAACATACCTTACTATTTTCGTTGGAAATGAAAAGAGTAAACATGAATGCTTAGAGTTGGGGCTTTATGGCAAAATGTAGCCGCATAAAAGTATTTACATTTTAATGTTACATATAATATAGGAGTTAGAGAATTTCATATTCTAAAGCACTATGCAATCCATATTCATGAGCAGTTCAAAGCTAGCATGCTCCCTTTAACATACTGTCTCTATTTATTACCTACCAATGTAATAATACCTGTCACTCACAATAAACCTCTGTCTTTAGGTGCTTTTATTGACAAGGTCACATCTGAACATGGACCCCACTGTTCTTAACATTTTAGTCTCATGATGAACTTTGTTGTTGATGATGATGTTGTGGTTTTAAGACTTAAAAAAGTTTAATTGACGCTGGCAGTAACGTTTTTTTTTTAATGGGGAATGATGGCTCTGATGGCTGTGGCTTTTTTTGTTTTCTGTCCAAATTAATTTTCTTTTTTTCACAAAGTATTGCAGATTATTTTCACCTCAAAGCGAGAGACATAGTCAAGTAAATGTATGTTGCGTTTACTAAAGAAATAAATTAGAACATTTGCTATTAATTTTACCAGATTAAAGGGGTTAACCAGTTGTAAACTGATGGTCACGTATTCTTAGAAAGAGTCATAAATAGTAGATAGTTTTAAAATCCTTTGCTTGAAGAAGGCGCCCATTGTTTCTCCGAAACACGTTTATATATAGGACTATATTTTATATTCTTCAATTCATCTGGACTTTGTACATTTTAAAAAAAGCTTATTAAAAATTTTTTGCACTAATAATGGAGATGAGGGAACGTACTCGTCCGAGCTTGATGTTCGCTCGAGTATTAGGGTGCTCGAGATGCTCGTTACTCGAGACGAGCACCACGCGGTACGCGAGTCAATTGCATTTCCTTCCCTGCATGTTTTGCGCCATTTTCTAGCCAATAAACATGCAGGGAAGGCATTACAACTTCCTCCAGTGATGTCCCAGCCCTATCCCACCTCCCTGCAGTGAGTGGCTGGTGAAATCAAGTGACCGCCGAGTATTTAAAGCGGTCACGCCCGCGGCTCGCCTCAGACACACACTGGCAGAGATTAGGGAGAGTGCTGTTCCTGCTATAGGGAGAGTGTTAGGCTACTGTTAGCATCTTCAAGAACCCCAACAGTCCTTCTTAGGGCCACATCTGACTGTGTGCATTACTGTTGTGGCTGCTGGGAGCAGTTTTGCACAAAATTTTTTTTTTTTCATCTTGGGCTGTGCAGGCTATAGCGTTCTCAGTAGAGATGAGCGAGCACCAAAATGCTCGAGTGCTCGTTACTCGAGTCGAACTTTCAGTGATGCTCAAGAGTTCGTTTCGAGTAACAAACCCCATTGAAGTCAATGGGCGACTCGAGCATTTTTGTATATCGCTGATGCTCGCTAAGGTTTTCATTTGTGAAAACCTGGGAAATTCAAGAAAGTGATGGGAACAACACAGAAACGGATAGGGCAGGCGAGGGGCTACATGTTGGGCTGCATCTCAAGTTCCCAGATCCCACTATTAAGCAACAATAGTGGCAAGAGTGAGACCCCCCCCCCCGCACTGTCAGCATAAAGATCGTTCTCCTCTGCCACAGCTGTAACAGCTGTGGCAGAGAAGAACGCTGTTAGCCCATTGAATTCAATGGAGTCGGCAATACAGCCGGCTCCATTGAAAGCAATGGGCTGCCGGCGATCGCGGGATGAATTGTCGGGAAGGGCTTAAATATATAAGCCCTTCCCTGCAAATCATCCAGAAATGTGTAAAAATAGCAAAAAAATATATACTCACCTGGTCCCGGCAGACAGAGTTCAGCGCAGCCGGCGGCAGTCCTCCTGAACTGTTCTGAACAGCTGTGAGTAGTATTCAGCAGCTGGGGATTTAAAATCCCCGCCTGCTGAATGAGCTGCCTCTGATTGGTCACAGCCTGACCAATCAGAGGCAGATCTCACTCACATACCCATTTATGAATTCATGAATGGGTGAGTGACTGCTGCCTCTCATTGGCTCAGCGCAGGGACCAATCTGAATACTACTCACAGCTGTTCAGAGCAGTTCAGGAGGACTGCCGCCGGCCGCGCTGAACTCCGTCTGCCGGGACCAGGTGAGTATATATATATTTTTTTATTTTTACACATTTCTGGATGAATTGCAGGGAAGGGCTTATTTTTTTAAGCCCTTCCCGACAATTCATCCCGCGATCGCCGGCAGACCATTGCTTTCAATGGAGCCGGCTGTATAATTTTTTTTGGACTGCAGTGTGCATTACATAACCTCTGTCAGCCTCCACCTGCAGGCCAATAATTGCCTAATTTTTTTCACCGCTATGTGTGTGCCATCAACTACACGCACAGCGTGCGGCGACAGCCCTGATAGAGGGAAAGACATTTACACGCTATCTAGGCTGTTTGCTACTTCAAAAAAATGTAAAAAAAAGCGCCTTCTTAGGGCTACTTGAGACCGTTTGCATTTTACTGCGTGGCCGCTGAGAGTTGCAGTGCCTCACTATTACCCAGCTAGGCCTTTTTGCAGCCTTTCGTATAATTTTTTTCGGACTGCAGTGTACGTAACATAACCGCTGTCAGCCTCCAACTGCAGGCCAATAATTGCATAACTTTTTACACCGCTCTGTACGTCCCGTCAACTTCACACACAGCATGCTGCGACAGCCCCTGATAGAGGGAAAGACATATACACGCTATCTAGGCTGTTTGCTTTATCAAAAAATTTAGGGTAGCTGTGACCATGTGCATTTTACTGCGTGGCCGCTGGGAGTTGTAGTGGCTCACCATTACCCTGCTTGGCCTTTTTGCAGCCTAGCATATAACTTTTTGCGGACTGCAATGTGCGTTACATTACCGTTGTCAGCTTTCAACTGCACGCCACTAATTGCATAATTATTCAGACCGCTCTGTGTCTGCTCTATTTGTAATACACCATGCTGAGGGGTAGGGGTAGGCCTAGAGGACGTGGCTGTGGACGCGGGCGAGGACGCGGAGGTACAAGTGAGAGTGTGGGCACAGGCCGAGTTCCTGGTCCAGGTGTATCGCAGCCGGCTGCTGCGGGATTAGGAGAGAGGCAAGTTTCTGGGGTCCCCAGCTTCATATCACAATTTTTGGGTCCACGGGGTAGACCTTTATTACAAACTGAGCAGTGTGAGCAGGTCCTGTCGTGGATGGCAGAAAATGCATCCAGCAATGTATCGACCACCCAGTTTTCTACGCCGTCCACTGCTGCAACTCTGAATCCTCTCACTGCTGCTCCCCCTTCCTCCCAGCCTCCTCACTCCATGAAAATGACACATTCTGATGAGCAGACAGACTCCCAGGAACTGTTCTAGGGCCCCTCCCTTGATTGGGAAAAAATGGTTCCTCTCTCACCGGAGGAGTTTGTCGTGACCGATGCCCAACCTTTGGAAAGTTCCTGGGGTCTGGGTGAGGAGGCTGGGGACTTCCGGCAACTGTCTCAAGAGCTTTCAGTGGGTGAGGAGGTCGATGATGATGATGAGACACAGTTGTCTATCACTCAGGTAGTAGTAAGGGCAGTAAGTCCAAGGGAGGAGCACACAGAGGATTCGGAGGAAGAGCCGCTGGACGATGAGGTGACTGACCCCACCTGGTTCGCTAAGCCAACTGAGAAGAGGTCTTCAGAGGGGGAGGCAAGTGCAGCAGCAGGACAGGTTGGAAGAGGCAGTGGGGTGGCCAGGGGTAGAGGCAGGGCCAAAGCAAAGACTCCCCCAACTGTTTCCCAAAGCACCCCCTCGCGCCAAGCCACCCTGCAGAGGCCTAGGTCTTCAAAGGTGTGGATGTTTTTCAGTGAGAGCACGGATGACCGACGAACAGTGGTGTGCAACCTGTGTCGTGCCAAGATCAGCCGGGAAACCACCAGTACCAGCCTCACCTCCACCAGCATGCGCAGGCATATGATGGCCAAGCACCCCACAAAGTGGGACGAAGGCTGTTAAACGCCTCCGGGTCGCACCACTGCCTCTACCCCTGTGCCCCAACCAGCCACTCAGATCCAACCCCCCTCTCAGGACACAGGCACGAGCGCCTCCCGGCCTGCACCCACACCCTCACCTCCACTGTCCTCGGCCCTATCCAGCAATGTCTCTCAGTGCAGCATCCAGCTGTTGCCAGCGCAAACGTTGGAGCGCAAGCGCAAACACGCCGCCACGCGCCTGCACGCTCAAGCATTAAACGTGCACATTGCCAAATTGATCAGCCTGGAGATGCTGCCGTACAGGCTTGTGGAAACTGAGGCTTTCAAAAACATGATGGCGGCGGCGGTCCCACGCTACTCGGTCCCCAGTCGCCACTATTTTTTCCGGTGTGTTGTCCCAGCCCTACACCAGCACGTCTCCCGCAACATCAATCATGCCCTCACCAACGCGGTTACTGGGAAGGTCCACTTAACCACAGACACGTGGAAAAGTACTGGAGGGCAGGGCCACTATATCTCCCTGACGGCACATTGAGGGAATTTGGAGGAGGCTGGGACCGAGTCAGAGCCTGGGACCGCACACGACCTACCCACCCCCAGAATTGCGGGTTCTTCCTCGGTTCTGGTATCTGCGGTGGTCTATGCCACCTCCCCTAAACTCTCCCCCTCGTCCTACGCAACCTCTACCTCTCAATTAAGAAATGTGAGCAGCAAGTCGCCAGCTGTCGGTGTGGTGTGGCGCGGCAGCACAGCGGTGGGCAAGCGTCAGCAGGACGTGCTGAAACTACTCAGCCTAGGTGACAAGAGGCACAAAAAGGCTGACGCTTTGCAGTCGGAACAGGAGATGGGGGAAGAGAGTATGTCGCTTGATACTCAGAGCATCATGTCTATATCTCAGCGCGTTTAAGAGGAGGAGGAAGAGGAAGAGGGGGAGGAGCAGGAGGAGGAGGGGGAAGAGACAGCTGGGCCCACTGTAGAGGGTACCCATGCTGCTTGCCTCCCATCTGTTCAGTGTGTATGGCCTGTGGACGAGGAGGAGGAGGAACCTGAAAGTGATCTTCCTAGTGAGGACAGCCATGTCTTGCATACTGGCACCCTTACACACATGGCTGACTTCATGTTAGACTGCCTTTCCCGTGACCCTCGCGTTAGACGCATTCTGACCACTACGGATTACTGGGTGTACACCCTTCTCGACCCCCGGTATAAGGAGAACCTTTCCACTCTCATTCCCAAGGAGGAAAGGGGTTCGAGAGTGATGCAATACCACAGGGCCCTGGTGGACAAACTGATGGTAAACTTCCCACCTAACAGCGCTAGCGGCAGAAGGCGCAGTTCCGAGGGCCAAGTAGCAGGGGAGGCACAGAGATCAGGCAGCATGTTCAGCGCAGGGGAACACTCTCCAAGGCCTTTGCCAGCTTTATGGCTCCCCAGCAAGACTGCGTCACCGCTCCCCAGTCAAGGCTGAGTCGGAGAGAGCACTGCAAAAAGATGGTGAGGGAGTACGTAGCCGATCATACCACCGTCCTCCGTGATGCCTCAGCTCCATACAACTATTGGGTGTCAAAGCTGGACACGTGGCCTGAACTCGCGCTGTATGCCCTGGAGGTGCTTGCTTGTCCTGCGGCTAGCGTCTTGTCAGAGAGGGTGTTTAGTGCGGCTGGGGGAATCATCACGGATAAGCGTACCCGCCTGTCAACCGACAGTGCCGACAGGCTTACACTCATCAAGATGAACAAACCCTGGATTTCCCCAGACTTCTCTTCTCCACCAACGGAGAGCAGCGGAACCTAAAGAATCTTTTCGCTGCAACCGCAGATAAAAGCACACTTCTGTATCACCGGGAAAATGGGGCATTTATCTTTGTCAATCTGTCTCTGACATTAGTCCTCCTCCTGCTACTCCTCCTCCAGAAACAACATGTCATCGCACTGAACGGCCAATTTTTCTGCAGCCCAATTGGCTCATCTACATCTACCAATGTTTTTACAATTTTTCTAAGTTTTAAAAGTATTGAGACTGTTACATGAACCAATTTTTTCAACAGGGCTGCCTCCAGGCTCTGTTACAAATTAAGCAACAGTGAGCTGTATCTTTAAAAAAATGTTTATGGGTTTCACCTGCCCTCTCGGTTGATAAATTTTTCAGAGGTACACTTGTAATTTTTGGGGCCCACGCCTACAGTCTTATCCAACTAATTTTTCCGGCCTTCACCTATGCTCATGGTATCCCAATGTTTCAGAGGTAGGCCTATACTATTACTACAGAAATTTTACTGGGGTCTGTCTGCCTGCCTATACTTCTGCTACAAGAAAGTTACAGGGGTCTGCCTATACTGCTGCCACTTATATGTTACAGGGGTCTGCCTATACTGCTGCCACTTGAATGTTACAGGGGTCTGCCTATACTTCTGCTACAGAAATGTTACTGGGATCTGTCTATAGTGTTATTACAGAAATGATACAGGGGTCTGCGTATACTTCTGCTACAAAAATGTTACTGGGGTCAGCCTATACTGCTGCCACGTAAATTTTACTGGGGTCTGCCTATACTTCTACTACAGAAATGGTGCTGGGTTCTGCCTATACTGCTGCTACAGAATTGATACTGGGGTCTGCCTATACTGCTGCTACATAAATGTTACTGGGGTCTGCCTATACTTCTGCCACATAAATGTTACAGGGGTCTGCCTATACTGCTGCTACAAAAATGTTACTGGGGTCTGCCTATACATTAAACAACAGAAATGGTGGTGGGGTCTGCCTATACTGCTGTTACAGAACTGATACTGGGGTCTGCCTATACTGCTGCTACATAAATGTTACTGGGGTCTGCCTATACTTCTGCCACATAAATGTTACAGGGGTCTGCCTATACTGCTGCTACAAAAATGTTTCTGGGGTCTGCCGATACTTCAACAACAGAAATGGTGGTGGGGTCTGCCTATACTGCTGCTACAGAAATGATACTGGGGTCTGCCGATACTGCTGCTACATAACTGTTACTGGGGTCTTCCTATACTTCTGCCACATAAATGTTACAGTGCGTCTGCCATGAGCAGGAACCGGGGGCACACACTGCAGAGGGTTGGCAGGGCCAGGCAGCGACCGTCTTCGAAAGGGCTATAGCCCACAATGCTGTTGAGAATTGATAATAGATTGACATTCCATCTTCATTCCAATCATTTGCCACCTCCGTCAGGAGCTGCAAATGTGGGCATAAAGGGGAGTCCGCTGCTAGCCCAGCACTTCTACACATCTCCACAATGCAGCAGTACTCGGTGTGGGAAGTATGTGAGCGGGCCCTGGCATAGCAATGGGGACTTCATGTGTCCACACACTACTCATTCTGTTTGGGTGTAGGATACCTCATCGACAACGCAAGGGGTAAACCATCTGAAATATGCACCCTACCCAAGTCTGTCAGTGTTTTGAGGACAGACAGGTACAACTCCGCTAAGTAGACATGAGGGTGGTGTGGCTATGAGGCCAGCGTGTGGCATGAGGGCAGATGAAGGCTGCATAGGGGCACTTTTGTGTGTGCTGCGGACGCAGGGTCGTACGGGGAGGGAGGGGGGGCGGGGTTGGCCAGCATGTAACCCAGGAGAAGAGGCAACGGTGTGTCCCACAGGCAGTGATTGTGCTTGGTTGGAGGTAGTGTGGTGCTTAGCTAAGGTGTGCCTTGCTAATGAGGGTTTGTCCAAAGTAAAAATTGTTAGGGGGCGGGGGGGGGGCACTCTTGCCGCTATTGTGGCTTAATAGTGAGACCTGGGAACCTGAGATGCAGCCCTGCATGTTGCCCCTTGCCTACCCTATCCGTTTCTGTGTTGTTTCCATCACTTTTGTAGGTTTTGCAGATTTTCACAAATGAAAACCTTAACGAGCATCGGTCATATACAAAAATGCTCGAGTCACCCATTGACTTCAATGGGGTTCGTTACTCAAAACGAACTCTTGAGCATCGCGGAAAGCTCAACTCGAGCAACGAGCACCCGGGCATTTTGGTGCTCGCTCATCTCTAACTAATAACTTTTAGTAAACCGATTAAAATCTTAAAAAATTTGAGTGCTAGGACACATTTTTCTATTACACTTCTACATACTACACTCCCTCCTCTATGACATGGGCGGTAATATGCATGAGCTCTCCCTGTAACTTCACTTGGATTTTTTTTCAAGACCCTTGGACTGCAAGATAAGACAATTACCAACTCTGACCAGGACTCCAGGTTGGTGCTAGCAGGTTGTACCCCACCAGGAACCTGGCTAAGCACTAGGTAAGTCACTTTCCAGCACCTTTTAAGCAGTGCATATTACATTATACTATACATTGAGGCGCTGTCCCACTCATTTCTGCTATTAATAGTAGATAAGCACAGGTCCATTACCTGGGACCTTCACCAATCAGCTGCTTTCCTGGCCAGTGTGCTAATGCACTGAGCTCATTTCTGCAAGAAGCAGACAGCTCTAATCTCTCCGCAGTGACCAGGCCTGGTATTGCGGGCAAAGATCCTATTGAAATTATTGGCCTCCAATACCAAGCTTGGCCACTGCAGTGGAAACACAGCTGTCTGCTTCCTGCAGAAATGTGCTCAGTGCACAAGTGCACCAGGCCAGAAGACAGCTGACCGGGGGAGGTCTCAGATGATGGATCCCCACCAATCTACTTTTGATGACTATACTAATGATACACCATCAATTATTTACAACTGGTAAACCCCTATAAGCTATATCTAATGGTGTTGCATGCAATATTTTAGGAAATGTGTTTCTTAACTGTAGAAATGCTTTTTGTGCTTTGGTGCTGTGCTACATGGTAACTTAAAAACAAATACGATTACATGAAAATACAATTTATTTTATTTAACATGTGTGACTTCTGATCATCGCAAGTAATCATCAAATATTAGATGTACATTTTTTTACCTTGAGCAATAAGAAAAATAACATACACCTGTGATTTTCATACAGGCTGCAGCCAATTTTAAGAAAACCCCTGCTGAAACGCAATTGAGTATATTGAGCATCACAACAGTTATTCTTAAGAGTATATGTACTATAAAGGCACCCACCATGGAGTCAATAAGAAAAGAGGGTCTGTCCAAGTAAAGTTCCTTGCATACAGCTCCTTTGTTCTGCCATGGGACTGCAAGCTGAATACAATGTAATCAGCATTTCCCGTGGAGAACACAGCGTATGTCCCCTGCTGTCAGGTCTCCAGCCGAAGGATGGATTTTATGCTCACCTAAAAATCATTGTTCGGCCGAAAAGTAAACGATTGTAGCATTAGCACACAACGATAATTGCTCAAAATACATCGTTTGAGCGAATTTTGAGCAGTAATCATTGCGTGTAAAGGGGCCTTAACAGATTTCTAATAGCTGCTCTGCAATTACATCCCTATTCTCTGTACTGTTTTTCTAAGAGGAGCTACCTAAAAAATACAGTGGACTCCGTTATAAGACCCCTGTATTTGTGTTCTCCACTTTCAACAGTGATTGATGCGTTGTTTTATATACCGTACATTGATACACTTAGTTGACATTGATACTTAAAGAGGGCAGCATAGTTTTATGACAGATTCCCTACCTTCCAGTTCTGCTGGTCATTTTTTCACACTACACATGTTTTGATACATCTCTTCTTGACTTCTGTTACCATGTAAAATCTTAAAGGGAAACTTTAAGCCTTAAAGGGAAACCTTTAAGCCACATAAACTACTGTATGGGCTCAAAAGTGAGGGAAGCCATCAACAGATTCACTCTTTCTCCCCACACATCTCCCATTCATCTTTGTGGGAGGTATGTACACAGGAATAGTCAAGTTATGTGCACGCGGCAAAATTGCAGGGACACAACACTAGAATGGGATACCCAGTGAGTATGAAACACAGCTCCCAGGACTCCCCATCCCCTTACCTTTGATCCCCATAGTGTAGTTTATGGGTCTGAAAGATAATGACAGATTTTATTTAATAGTGTAAAGTCTACTCTATTGCTTATATAAAAGGTACAGTATGTATGATGTCTGCAAAAAAATGAAAACATAGAAAACAATTTAATACTTTGCATATACAGCACTGCGCAAATGTTTTAGGCAGGTGTGGGAGAAAATGCTGCAAAGTAAGAATGTTTTCAAAAATAGGAGTGTTAATAGTTCTTTGGTAGAGATGAGCGAACGTACTCGTCCGAGCTTGATACTCGTTCGAGTATTAGCGTGTTCGAGATGCTCGTTACTCGTAACGAGCACCACGCGATGTTCGAGTTACTTTCAGTTTCATCTCTGAGACGTTAGCGCGCTTTTCTGGCCAATTGAAAGACAGGGAAGGCATTACAACTTCCCCCTGCGTCGTTCAAGCCCTATACCACCCCCCTGCTGTGATTGGCTGGGGAGATCAGGTGTCACCAGAGTATAAAAATCGGCCCCTCCCGCGGCTCGCCTCAGATGCGTTGTGAGATAGCTGAGGGACAGTGCTATAGTGTTGGAGCTGCTGTAGGGAGAGCGTTAGGAATTATTGTAGGCTTCAAGAACCCCAACGGTCCTTCTTAGGGCCACATCTAACAGTGTGCAGTAGTGTGGAGGCTGCTTTTAGCAGTGTTGCACTTTTTTTTTTTTTTTGCTATATCGGCCGTGCAGAGCATTGCGCCCTGCAGTAATACTACAGGGATAGAATTGTGTAGGCAGGGCCAGAAGACATATATTATCGATTGAATATACGCAGTGGTCCTTTAGAAAAAAATATTTGAAAAAAATCTATTTGGCCTGCCTGTCACTCTGCTCAGTGTTCTGGGTCTGTGTCTGCTGCGGGTTGTAGTTCTCAAAATAAATACGCAGCCAGCTAAGTGTTACAGCAGGCGTGCGCAAAATTCTTTCCTGCCTCTGAAATCACCGCTCTGTTGCACTTAATAACAGTGCAACACTGCAGTTCCGTGACACACACATCAGGGACAGAATTGTGTAGGCAGGGCCAGAAGACATATATAGATTGAATATACGCAGTGGTCCTTTTGAAAAAAAGTATTTGAAAAAAAACCTATTTGGCCTGCCTGTCACTCTGCTCAGTGTTCTGGGTCTGTGTCTGCTGGGGGTAGTAGTTCTCCAAATAAATACGCAGCCAGCTAAGTGTTACAGCAGGCTTGCGCAAAATTATTTCCTGGCATTCCGTAAGCGAACTCAGCCTACAACCACAGGCCAATAAGCGGCACATTAAATTACAGTGTTGTGTTTCTGCATTCCTGGTAATACAGCATGCTGAGGGGTAGGGGTAGGCCTAGAGGACGTGGGCGCGGCCGAGGATGCGGAGGCCCTAGTCCGGGTGTGGGCACAGGCCGAGCTCCTGATCCAGGTGTATCGCAGCCGACTGCTGCGGGATTAGGAGAGAGGCACGTTTCTGACGTCCCCACATTCATAGCACATTTAATGGGTCCACGCGGTAGACCCTTATTAGAAAATGAGCAGTGTGAGCAGGTCCTGTCGTGGATGGCAGAAAGTGCTTCCAGCAACCTATCGTCCACGCAGAGTTCTGCGTCGTCCACTGCTGCAACTCAGAATCCTCTGGCTGCTGCTCCTCCTTCCTCCCAGCCTCCTCACTCCATGAAAATGAGACATTCTGAGGAGCGGGCAGACTCCCAGGAACTGTTCTCGGGCCCCTGCTCAGATTGGGCAGCAATGGTTCCTCTCCCACCAGAGGAGTTTATCGTGACTGATGCCCAACCATTGCAAAGTTCCCGGGGTCCGGGGGATGAGGCTGGGGACTTCCGGCAACTGTCTCAAGACCTTTCAGTGGGCGAGGAGGCCGATGACGATGAGACACAGTTGTCTATCAGTGAGGTAGTAGTAAGGGCATTAAGTCCGAGGGAGGAGCGCACCGAGGATTCTGAGGAAGAGCAGCAGGACGATGAGGTGACTGACCCCACCTGGTTTGCTATGCCTACTGAGGACAGGTCTTCAGAGGGGGAGGCAAGGGCAGCAGCAGGGCAGGTTGCAAGAGGCAGTGCGGTGGCCAGGGGTAGAGGCAGGGCCAGACCGAATAATCCACCAACTGTTTCCCAAAGCGCCCCCTCGCGCCATGCCACCCTGCAGAGGCCGAGGTGCTCAAAGGTCTGGCAGTTTTTCACTGAGAGTGCAGACGACCGATGAACAGTGGTGTGCAACCTTTGTCGCGCCAAGATCAGCCGGGGAGCCACCACCAGCAGCCTCACCACCACCAGCATGCACAGACATATGATGGCCAAGCACCCCACAAGGTGGGATGAAGGCCGTTCACCGCCTCCGGTTTGCACCGCTGCCTCTCCCCCTGTGCCCCAATCTGCCACTGAGATCCAACCCCGCTCTGAGGACACAGGCACTACCGTCTCCTGGCCTGCACCCACACCCTCACCACCGCTGTCCTCGGCCCCATCCACCAATGTCTCTCAGCGCACCGTCCAGCCGTCGCTAGCGCAAGTGTTTGAGCGCAAGCGCAAGTACGCCGCCACGCTCCCGCACGCTCAAGCGTTAAACGTGCACATAGCAAAATTTATCAGCCTGGAGATGCTGCCGTATAGGGTTGTGGAAACGGAGTCCTTCAAAAGTATGATGGCGGCGGTGGCCCCGCGCTACTCAGTTCCCAGTCGCCACTACTTTTCCCGATGTGCCGTCCCAGCCCTGCACTACCACGTCTCCCGCAACATTGTACGCGCCCTCACCAACGTGGTTACTGCCAAGGTCCACTTAACAACGGACACGTGGACAAGCACAGGCGGGCAGGGCCACTATATCTCCCTGACGGCACATTGGGTGAATTTAGTGGAGGCTGGGACAGAGTCAGAGCCTGGGACCGCTCACGTCCTACCCACCCCCAGAATTGCAGGCCACAGCTCGGTGGTGGTATCTGCGGCGGTGTATGCTTCCTCCACTAAACCACCCTCCTCCTCCTCCTCCGCAACCTCTGTCTCGCAATCAAAATGTGTCAGCAGCAGCATGTCGCCAGCAGTCGGTGTCGCGCGGCGTGGCAGCACAGCGGTGGGCAAGCGTCAGCAGGCCGTGCTGAAACTACTCAGCTTAGGAGATAAGAGGCACACGGCCCACGAACTGCTGCAGGGTCTGACAGAGCAGACCGACCGCTGGCTTGCGCCGCTGAGCCTCCAACCGGGCATGGTCGTGTGTGACAACGGCCGTAACCTGGTGGCGGCTCTGCAGCTCGGCAGCCTCACGCACATGCCATGCCTGGCCCACGTCTTTAATTTGGTGGTTCAGCGCTTTTTGAAAAGCTACCCTCGCTTGTCATACCTGCTCGGAATGGTGCGCCGGCTCTTCGCACATTTCCGCAAGTCCCACACGGACGCTGCCACCCTGCGCACCCTGCAACATCGGTTTCATCTGCCAGTGCACCGACTGCTGTGCGACGTGCCCACACGGTGGAACTCTACGCTCCACATGTTGGCCAGGCTCTATGAGCAGCGTAGAGCTATAGTGGAATACCAACTCCAACATGGGCGGTGCAGTGGGAGTCAGCCTCCTCAATTATTTTCAGAAGAGTGGGCCTGGTTGGCAGACATCTGCCAGGTCCTTGGAAACTTTGAGGAATCTACCCAGGTGGTGAGTGGCGATGCTGCAATCATTAGCGTCACCATTCCTCTGCTATGCCTCTTGAGAAGTTCCCTGCAAAGCATAAAGGCAGACGCTTTGCACTCGGAAACAGTGCCGGGGGAAGACAGTATGTCGCTGGATAGTCAGAGCACCCTCCTGTCTATATCTCAGCGCGGTGAGGAGGAGGAGGAGGAGGAATATGAGGAGGAGGGGGATGGCACAGCTTGGCCCACTGGTGAGGGTAGACATGCTGCTGGGCTGTCATCCTTTCAGCGTGTATGGCCTGAGGAGGAGGAGGAGGAGGAGGAGGAGGATCCTGAAAGTGATTTTCCTAGTGAGGACAGCCATGTGTTGCGTACAGGTACCCTGGCACACATGGCTGACTTCATGTTAGGATGCCTTTCTCGTGACCCTCGCGTTACACGCATTCTGGCCACTACGGATTATTGGGTGTACACACTGCTCGACCCACGGTATAAGGAGAACCTTTCCACTCTCATACCCGAAGAGGAAAGGGGTTCGAGAGTGTTGCTATACCACAGGACCCTGGCGGACAAACTGATGGTAAAATTCCCATACGACAGCGGTAGTGGCCGAAGGCGCAGTTCCGAGGGCCAGGTAGCAGGGGAGGCGCGGAGATCAGGCAGGATGTACAGCACAGGCAGGCCAACACTCTTTAAGGCCCTTGACAGCTTTATGGCTCCCCAGCAAGACTGTGTCATCGCTCCCCAGTCACGGCTGAGTCGGCGGGAGCACTGTAAAAGGATGGTGAGGGAGTACGTAGCCGATCGCACGACCGTCCTCCGTGACGCCTCTGCCCCCTACAAGTACTGGGTGTCGAAGCTGGACACGTGGCCTGAACTCGCGCTGTATGCCCTGGAGGTGCTTGCTTGTCCTGCGGCTAGCGGCTTGTCAGAGAGGGTGTTTAGTGCGGCTGGGGGAATCATCACAGATAAGCGTACCCGCCTGTCAACCGACAGTGCTGACAGGCTAACACTCATCAAGATGAACAAAGCCTGGATTTCCCCAGACTTCTCTTCTCCACCAGCGGACAGCAGCGATACCTAAGCAATACGTAGGCTGCACCTGCGGATGGAAGCATCGTTCTGTATCCCCATCAAAAACGGGGACCTTTTCGCTTCATCAATCTGTGTATAATATTCCTCCTCCTGCTCCTCCTCCTGAAACCTCACATAATCACGCCGAACGGGCAATTTTTCTTAGGCCCACAAGGCTCAGTCATATAATTTTTCTAAACAATTTTTATACGTTTCAATGCTCATTAAAGCGTTGAAACTTTCACCTCCAACAATTTTTATTTTAACTGGGCTGCCTCCTGGCCTAGTTACCAATTAAGCCACATTAACCAAAGCGATTAATGGGTTTCACCTGCCCTCTTGGTTGGCCATGGCCAATTTTTCTGATGTACATTAGTACTGTTGATACAGCAATTTTTGTGGGCCCTCGCCTACAGTGTAATCAAATGAATTTTTAGCCCACCTGCATTACAGCTGACGTTACATCCGCTGTGTTGGGCAATGCAATGGGATATTTTTATGTACTGCCGGTGGCTTCCTGGCAGCCACCCATGCTGTGGGTCCACAGGGAGTTGTAAATGCATCTGTTTCCACTTCTAAAGAACCCCAGTCTGACTGGGGCATGCAGTGTGGGCCGAAGCCCACCTGCATTAAGCACAATATTACTACCTCAGCTGTGTTGGGCAATGCAATGGGATATTTTTATGTACCGCCGGTGGGTTTCAGGGAGCCACCCATGCTGTCGGTCCACAGGGAGTTGTAAATGCATCTGTTTCCACTTCTAAAGAACCCCAGTCTGACTGGGGCATGCAGTGTGGGCCGAAGCCCACCTGCATTAAGCACGACATTACTACCTCAGCTGTGTTGGGCAATGCAATGGGATGTTTTTATGTACCGCCGGTGGGTTCCAGGGAGCCACCCATGCTGTCGGTCCACAGGGAGTTGTAAATGCATCTGTTTCCACTTCTAAAGAACCCCAGTCTAACTGGGGCATGCAGTGTGGGCCGAAGCCCACCTGCATTAAACACGACATTACTACCTCAGCTGTGATGGGCACTGCAATGGGATATTTTTATGTACCGCCGGTGGCTTCCTGGCACCCACCCATGCTGTCGGTCCACAGGGAGTTGTAAATGCATCTGTTTCCACTTCTAAAGAACCCCAGTCTGACTGGGGCATGCAGTGTGGGCCGAAGCCCACCTGCATTAATCACGACATTACTACCTCAGCTGTGATGGGCACTGCAATGGGATACATTTATGTACAGCCGGTGGGTTCCAGGGAGCCACCCATGCTGTGGGTGCACACGGAATTCCCATTGCGGAGTTGTACCCGCCTGTGACTATTTATAAAAAACCGCGGTCTGACTGGGGCGTGCAGACACCTTGACAGAATGAATAGTGTGTGGCACATAGGTTCCCCATTGCTATGCCCACGTGTGCAGCTCCAGATGGAGGTGGCACAGGATTGGATTTCTCATTGCTTCTGTACAGCATTGTGGGCTATCGTCCCACCCCTTTTAAAGAGGGTCGCTGCCTAGCCGTGCCAACCCTCTGCAGTGTGTGCCTGCTTTTCCTGTGGCAGACGCACTTATAAATGGACATGAGGGTGGCGTGGCATGAGGGCAGCTGAAGGCTGGGCAAGGACAGTTTGGTGTGCGCTGTGGACACTGGGTCGTGGGGGGGGGGGGGATTGGCAGCATGTAACCCAGGAGAAGTGGCAGCGGAGTGTCATGCAGGCAGTGATTGTGCTTTGTTGGAGGTAGTGTGGTGCTTAGCTAAGGTATGCATTGCTAATGAGGGCTTTTCCGAAGTAAAAATTGTTGGGAGGGGGGGGCCCACTCTTGCCGCTATTGTGGCTTAATAGTGGGACCTGGGAACTTGAGATGCAGCCCAACATGTAGCCCCTCGCCTGCCCTATCTGTTTCTGTGTCGTTCCCATCACTTTCTTGAATTGCCCCGATTTTCACAAATGAAAACCTTAGCGAGCATCGGCGATATACAAAAATGCTCGAGTCGCCCATTGACTTCAATGGGGTTTGTTACTTGAAACGAAGGCTCGAGCATCGCGAAAAATTCGTCTCGAGTAACGAGCACCCGAGCATTTTGGTGCTCGCTCATCTCTATTCTTTGGTCAATTAACAAAATGCAGAGTGAATTGTAGCGACCGAGCACAAACCTTACTGGGTGAGGGAGACAGCAGGGTTTAGAAGATGGCTGTCACGAGTGGCTCTTCTGCTCTGCTCTGTAGATCGGCTATGGCCTGGCTCAGATACACGCTAGTTGCAAATAAACTTAAATGACAATTCATGACGTCAATACCCTTTAACTTAATCAGGTTGATGAAGATAATTGAAGACAGTCCAGACATCAGAAGTTATGTAAACCAAGGGTATAAAGTTTATTCAAGTCTTGAACACAGTCTATTAACAGTTGCTATGGCAACAAGCTTAAACATTGGTTATTCAACAGACATTAGAATTAGGCAGATTTCTCTCAGACACTCTGTACGTAAGTGACGCTGAGGTAATATTATTTGTGGAGGGATGAAGGGAACTTAAGCTGGCACTCCCTTGGCTCCTATCCTGCTGCTCTTCAGCGGTAACTCTACTCACGGTTGACAATGGCTGCTTGACTGTTGCTACCCGGACTCATAAGTTCTTGCCCACGCTGCGTATGATCTTTCCAGTGGGATGGGAATAGACTCTCCAGTTATCGAGGCTCCTTCTCTGTCCACTATTCTTAGTCTAGGCTTAGACTAGGTTCAACACTTGGTTACTGTTGAACCTAGTCTAACCTTACTTTCTTTTTCTCATTCTTTTCTTTCTCTTCTTCATTCTGATTCTCTTTGACTACTTCTCCCCTCTACACCCTTGTGCAGCCATTTATAAACTCCCCTCCAGCTAACCCTGGGGGATTCTGGGTGAAGCCCTCTTCCCAATCACAGCACTGCTTTAGGGGTGACATACATGACACATAGGGTGATGGAAGGGGGGATGAAAGAACCCCCTGCCACAGCTGTGACAGCTGTGGCAGAGGTCCATGATGCTATCCCATTGCTTTCAATGGGGTCAGTGCCACTGCTGTCCCATTGAAAGCAATAGGAAGATGCTCTGGAACAATGATTTTTGGTGGGTGGGGTAGGGAGGGGCTTGAAATATAAGCCCTACCCCCAAAATATTCTCTAGCTGTAAAAAAAAAATGTACTCACCTAAAAGAGCAAAAGAGCTGTCCGGCTCTTCTCTCCGGCCCCGACAGTGTTCTTCTGGCTTCTGGTGGCTGGGAATTGAAAAATCCCCCCTCCAGAAAGCGCTGCCTCTGATTGGCTGAGCACTGTGACCAATCAGATAAATGGTGGGGAATGCGCCACAAGGTCCATTTTCAAATCCTTTAGTCACCAATCTTCAATCCCTTGGTACTAGGGAGAGCTGCAGGATAAACAGAGGGTTTCTCTTGCATGGAGAGCCCCTCAAGAAAGAAAACAATATGCTGTTAAGGAAAAATTCCTGTGCTACCGGATAGATAGCGCAGGAATTTTTCCTTATCAGCATATTGTGACCAATCAGAGGCAGCACCCAGCCATCATTGAATGACAGCTGAGCGCTGTCTTTGATTGGTCACAGCGCTCAGCCAATCAAAGGCAGCACTTTCTGAAGGGGGGGTTCATTTTCTGGCCACCAGAAGCCAGAAGAACACTGCTAGGGTTGGAGGGAAGAGCTGGACAGAGAGAATGAAGGAGAGAGAGTGAGAAAGAATAAAAGACAGCGAATGAAAGAATATAAATAAGAAAGAATTAGAAAATGAATGAGAGAGAATGAATTAGAGAGTATAAATGAGGGAGAGGATATGAATGAAAGAGAAAATGAGAGAGATAGTCTCAATGAGATAGACTGTGAAAGAGAGAGAATGAATTAGAGAGAAAAAAGTAGAGAGAAAGAATATGAAAGAGAATATGAGAGTGAATGAAAGAGATAATGAGAGAGGGGATAAATGAGAATGAATGAGATAGAGAATTAATGAGAGAGATAATGTGATACAGAATATGAATGAGAGAATATGAATCCACTTCAAGCGGATCTGCGAGGAATTGTGTCAGAATGTCACACACAGATTTTGCCCAATGACAGGGCTAAATGTGTAGCAAAAACCACAGCAGAAATATGTCGCATAGCGGTAGATTAATGCAGCGTTCTTATAGACGGATTCAAAGTGGAAAATCCCGAGGTGGAATCTGCCATGAGAACAAACCTCCCATATAATACAGGCAGAAGTAATGATAATGACTAAAGTGCCAGCTGTTATGACAATCCAGCTGCCTGCTGCTGTCAGCGTTTCTCCCTCTGCGTTTGTTTAACAGGCAAAAAATGCCGCTGTGCAATAGCAGCCTCAGGACTCACGCACACGGATGTATATTCCATACGTGTGTCATCTGTTTATTTCAGACACAGACCCATTATAGCCAATTAGGCTATAAAAAAAATGCAGCACAAGCTGTTCACTCCGTAACACAAGGCACAATTAGAAGTGCCATGTCTTGCACTGTCCACAGAAGTCTGTTGTGTGATGGGTGGCGTCCAAAAGCGTCAGGCGCAGCTCCCGTGTGTATGAGCCCCTACTGTGCTGGGATCGCTGGCACAACCATGGGCATTTAGATACTGGCAGATGTGAAGTGTCAGCCACCATCAGCAGCAGGGAATGGACAATTCCTTCCATGCTGGCTGGGGATGGGGGGAGCTGTAACAAAAGTATATGCTGCAGGACTGAGTTAACATGCAGATGCTGCCAGCTCTCCTTGTGAAGTTAGAGGCCCATTTACACCAGCAGATGATCACTCAAAGATTGCTCAAAGGACAGTTCAAGTGACAGCTTTGAGCGATCATTTTGCATAAACTATTAAGTAGCTACTCAGCTACTTAAGAGCAATAAAGTGTGCAAATGAAGCCTTCACTGAATGCAGTTAATAGCCCAAGGGCTCTTATCTGAGTTCAGATCCTTTGTTCTCCAAGGGAAAACAATGTTATCAGCACTCCCCGTGGAAAACTGCTGATAAGAGTGAACAATGACTTTTAGGTTAGACTGACTTTAATGATCAGCTAGCAGTGCCCGAAAAGCGCACGATAGGCGCACATTTACATGCACCGATTATCTCTGAAACGATCGCCGCTTAGCAATTTTTTTGAGATCATCAGCTGGTGTAAATGGGCCTTAAAGGGGTTGTCCCGCCGCCCAAACTGAATTTTTTTCCCCATTAATGCCCTGTAAAGTAAAAGCCTCATAGACTACAGCATTACCCATAAAAAACAATATTTTGCTCATCTTTATATTCCTTTTCTTGCCTTTATAAAGCTGTCCTGAAGAATTTTTCAAGGATGGCGCCGCTGGGAAGCTCCCATGATGCACTGCTGCCTCTCTCTCCTCAGTGTGCGCGCTCCCAATGACGCTGGTCACATGACTGAAAGACCGGCGTCATTATGGAGATGCACAATGTCATGGGGAGAGCGATATCGGGCTGTGAGTGACAGCCCGATATAGCTCTCTCCCTCCAAGTCCCTTCACTGCTTTGAATGGAGACAGCAGCAATGGGAGAGCAGGGAGAGCAGTGCGATCTCCTGCTACTGCAAGAGCTGTAGCAGGAGATCCCTTCTTCTCCCCTCAATGATGTCACAGTGTCCAGTGATGAGGGGACATGCTGGGGAGATGAAGGAATCTCCTGCTACAGCTGTCACAGCAGTAGCAGGAGATTGTGATCTCTAGCATTACTTTCAATAGCAGAGGATCACGATCCTCTGCCATTGAAAGTGAAAGTAAAGTAAAACAAAACAAAACATGTCCCCACACACACATGCCCCCACAGTGCCCCCCTAGACATGACCCCCCACAGTGCCCCCCCACAATGACCCCCCTCACAATGCCCCCCTCCCACAGTGCACTCTCCCAAAGTGCCCCCCAATGATCCCCCCACAGTGCCCACACATAGTGCCCTCCACACTACATATGCCCCCCAGTCCCCCCCAGTGTCCCCCACAGTGCCCTTCAAAGTACCTCCCCTCAGTGCCCCCCTCCACATGTCCCCCCCACAGTGCCTCCCTCCTCCACAGCGTCTCCCCACAGTGCCCCCCCAAAGTGTCCTCCCCCCACAGTCCCCCCCCCTACAGTGCCCTCCACAGTACCCCCTACACATGCCCCTCCCACAGTGCCCCCCCAGTCTCACCCCCACAGTGCCCTCCAAAGTAGCCCCCCTACACATGCCACCTCAGTCCCCACATCCACAGCATCCCTTCATAGTCCCCTCCTCCACAGTCCCCCCCCCCACAGTCCCGCTCTCACAGTGCCCTCCAGAGTACCCCCCTACACATGCCCCCCACAGTCCCACCCCACAGGGCCCCCCAGTGTCACCCCCACAATGCCCTCCAAAGTAACCCCCCTCCACATGCCCCCCCAAACCCCCCATCCACAGCGTCCCTCCACAGTCCCCCCCCCAGTGACCCCCACACAGTACCCCCCACAGTCGCCCCCCTACAGTGCCCTAAACAGTACCTCCCTACATATGCCCCCCTCCACAGTGCCCTCGAAAGTAGCCCCCCTCCACATGCCCCCCCAGGCCCCCCCATCCACACTGTCCCTCCACAGTCGCCCCCTACAGTGCCCACACATAGTGCCCTCCAAAGTAGCCTCCTCCACATGCCCCACACAGTCCCCCCATCCACAGCATCCCTATACAGTGCCCCCTCACAGTACCCCACACCAGTGATCCCACCACAGTACCCCCACAGTTCCCTCCCAGAGTGTCTCCCTTTACAGTGCCCCCCTACAGTGCCCACACACAAGTACACTTACAGCACCCCCTGCCCCTTCCCCCTACAAGTACAGTGACACCTATATATAGATAACACAGGACCCACCATTCACAACAGACACAGCTCACCTCCTCCCCTCCCTGCACAGGATTACACCATGTGTGATAAATTACTGTGAAAGCCCCCCGGCCAAGACCCCCAGCGTGACAAATTACTGTCACCCCCCCCCTCCCAACCCACTCGACAAATTACTGTGACAACACCCCCCTCTCCTCTTCTCCTGGCGACAAGTCCATGTGACAGACCACCCCTCCACAGCTACAAATCTAAGTGACAGCACACTCCACAGTGACAATTCTATGTGACAGCACCCCCACCCCGACAAGAAGTCTATGTGACAGCACCCAACAGTGACAAGTCTATGTGACAGCACACCCCCACGTCTGGCAAAACATCTATGTGACAGCACCCAACAGTGACAAGTCTATGTGACAGCACACCCCCACCCCAGGAAAGAAATCTATGTGATAGCACACTGCACAGCGAGAAGTCTATGTGACAGGACACTCCACAGCGACAAGGCTATGTGACAGCACACCCCACCATGACAAGTCTACGTGACAGCACCCCGATCCCGGCAAGAAGTCTATGTGACAGCACCCAACAGTTACAAATCTATGTGACAGCACACCCCACTGAGACAAGTCTATGTGACAGCACACTTCACAGCGACAAGTCTATGTGACAGCACACTCCACAGCAA
This sequence comes from Eleutherodactylus coqui, assembly GCF_035609145.1. NCBI lineage: Eukaryota > Metazoa > Chordata > Amphibia > Anura > Eleutherodactylidae > Eleutherodactylus > Eleutherodactylus coqui. The sequence goes on along the minus strand of NC_089843.1, from coordinate 143,369,635 downwards.
CAAGTCTATGTGACAGCACACCCCCACCCCCGGCAAGAAGTCTATGTGATAGCACCCAACAGTGACAAGTCTATGTCACAGCACACCCCACAGCAACAAGTCTATGTGACTGCACACCCCACAGCGACAAGTCTATGTGACAGCACACCCCCACCCCGGGAAAGAAATCTATGTGACAGCACACTGCACAGCGACAAGTCTATGTGACAGCACACCCTCACCCCCGGCAAGAAGTCTATGTGACAGCACCCAACAGTGACAAGTCTATGTGACAGCACACTCCACAGCAAAAAGTCTATGTGACAGCACACCCCACCGCGACAAGTCTATGTGACAGCACACCCCACCGTGACAAGTCTATGTGACAGCACACCCGACTGCGACAAGTCCATGTGACAGCACATTCCACAGCGAAAAGTCTATGTGACAGCACACCCCTACTCCGGGCAAGAAGTCTATGTGACAGCATACTCCACAGCGACAAGTCTATGTGACAGGACACCCCCAGCAAGAAGTCTATGTGACAACACACTCAACAGTGACAAGTCTATGTGACAGCACCCGACGGCCAAAAGTCTATGTGACAGCACCCGACGGCCAAAAGTCTATGTGACAGCACCCGACAGCCAAAAGTCTATGTGACAGCACTCGATGGCCAAAAGTCTATGTGACAGCACCCCCATTGCAAAAAGTCTATCTTACAGCACCCCCGGTGACAAGTCTATGTGATAAACCACCCCCTTTCCGCAGGACCAGTGACAGACCAGCACATCACCCGCAGCACCAGCGACAGCAATGGCACCTCCCCCACTCCCTGACAAGTGTAATTCTGCCCCCCCCCCCCCGTGTCAAGTGACATGCATGCACCTGCTCCTCCCCTCCCCCCCGACCAGTAACAACATGGCACCCCTCACAGACAGACAGTGGATTGGAAAGGGTTAATACTTGTAAACCTAAGTGGAACTGAGTAACCTTCCCTACAAGAAAAATAAAACAGATGTCTGTAACTTCAATGATGCACTCAATGAAGAGTTGGGGGGCAGAGGACAGAGTGTGGCAGTCCCACATTTATCTGACCATCTGTGGCTGGATGTATACATACATCATTTGTTTACATGACATAAACAAGACTTCATTGCTCAGTTACCATAACTAATGTGTAGTAAGAAGGCCAACTATATACTGGTCCTCAGTAATGCACTGCACATTTCTGCATTCCACTTCCATTTGCTATTGTTTTTATCTCTATTTGAATGTCAAATTAGTTGCATAAGATACTGGATGTGATAAAACATCTCGATTCCATTTGTTTTTGTTTTGTTTTGTCTTTTTTGCTTTAAATTTGGTTTAAATTTAACTTTAAAAAGGGAAAAAACAACGTAAAGATTGCTGGCTATTTATTGTAAAAATATACTTTGATTTGGCAAGTCATTTCCAATTTTTCACTGTAAATGATAGATGATTAAAACTTTATATGCATGTAAGCCTACTCCTAATCTTATCGGTACGCCAGCATTTTGGATCATTTGACTATTTGTATGCACTTTTTCGATTGTGTGCTTCTCCCAGACATCAGAGCACTAGCTCCATGTAAGCCATCAACTCCAGAACAGTCTTCCGAGGTGACAGAAAAGCATTTTAATCCCCACTGGCATCAACCGTGTGCTGTATCAACATGTGCTACATCTGTTAAACATTCACATTGGGATTTATCAAGCAGTGTTTCCAAACAGAGCGTTTACATCGTGCAATGCTGGCAGAAGAATTGAATCACTGATATCATGAGCTCCCCCTGTGATGCACGCCATTTCTCCCTGATTTATCATCTCTTTCCGATATTTTCTTTTCATGACCATATGAATTCAGGTTGTCTGTCTCACCATTGGTGGTGGTCAGCTTACATTCTTAAGTCATTTACTTATGCTTTGTGCAAATAAATTCTTTCCAAAAACCTTAATATTTTGAACATGAGATAGCACAGTTGTTTCCCAGCTTGTAGTAGGAAAAAAGAACCTGGCACTAGAAAAAAAATCTGAAAATTATTATTGGTCGTGAAGTCATCTACAGTATAAAGAATTGTATATTTGTACTTCTGCAATGGGTTGAGGCGGACGGGCTGTTTACTTTTCTCATTACCTTTTTAACTCATTTAATGCATTAAAATGACTTGTGTAGAACTAGAATGTGCTACAACTGAATCATTGACCATCTAATACTGACCCACTTCCCCCCACTTCCCACCGCAACCCCCCGAATCTTTTCGCCTGATAAGGCAGTTACTAGAGATGAGAGAACCTACTCGGCCACGCCCCTTTTTCGCCCGAGCGCCGCGAGTTTCGTACTCAGGCGAAAAGATTCGGGGGGGGGGGGGGGCGCTGCTACCCCCCGCTCCGCCACGCCTAACCCCGCCCACCGGCGCACCCTGAATCTTTTCACCCGAGTACGGAAGTACTCGAAAATCACGGTGCTCGATCGAGTAATTACTCGAAACGAGTATATTCGCTCATCTCTAGCAGTTACTCAAAAAAAGCGATGCTCGATCGAGTAATTGCTCTAACCGAGCACGTTCGCTTATCTCTAATCCTCCCATCAGCATGGGCTATTTGAAATTTAGATTCAACTGACCATGTGATTGTTTTCTACTGCTCGGTCTTCTCATTTTTGTGCTTTCACCCACTTGAGTGTCATCTTTCTGTTTCTCTTAAAGAGCAATAGCACTCAAACTGATTACCTGCTGTTATAGTTGATTCATGCAATAAGAATGATGGGTTGTGCATTTGCACGTATTGGAGCCCCAGCATTGTATTTGCTTGTTATTTGCTTGACTGTGCACTGCCAAGCAATTTTTAACCTCCTCCTCTGGCTTCTTTCATTGACAAGATGTTTGCGGTCCCAGGATTCCTTTTTGCTGAATGTTTTTTCTTGATCACATTATTTTTTGTATACTTTCGACAGTGTTGCATGAGAAAACTCCACAAGGTTGGCAATGAAATACTGACCCAGCTAGTCTACTACCGTTAACCATGCCTCATTTAAAGTTGCTGTGATCACTTAATTTTCCTAATATAATGTGGATTCAGACTGAAACTGATCCCCGGAAAACTTGCTGACTTGATTCAATACTGCACCCCACGGTCATGTCTGTAATTCTCATGTAGGGAATAGCCAATGGTGAAATGACAGGTGTGTCTAATATTCTCTTTCATCTATGTCATATATGCTTAATGTGGACCTGCTCTCAACTGTGAAAAGAATGGGGTGTTAATGGAGGACATGCCAATTTTGACATTCTTCGGAGAACACCCACCTTCACAGTGCTGAGCTGTGAGCACAAGTGCCTTCATGAAGTCTGTTTCCAGTAGTTTGTTCAGAAAAATGCAGACCAGTAGCCCATTGAAGGCCATTTTGTGGGGCACTGGGCAGTGCTTCTCCTGATCCTCCTCACTCAAAGGAGTAGATATCGGTCCTGATGCTGGGTTTGTGTTCTTCTATGGCCCAATCTAGCTCTTCTCATCTAACATCCCAAGTCCTGATGCCTACTCAATGGTCTTGATACTGTGCTGGGAGACACAGAAAAGCTTCTTATAACAGCATTTATGGATGTGCTATCCTGGAGGAGCAGGACTACCTGTGCAATCTTATTGGGCTGCAAGTACTGCCACATGCTATTAGTAGTGGCAAGCACACTACTAAAATGCATAAAGGCTCATTTACATGCAATGATTATTGCTCACAATTTGTTCAAACGATGGCATATTAGTGATAATCGTTGCATGTAAACACTGCCATCGTTCACTCTTCAACTAAACGATGATTCTAAGGCTGCCTGGCCACGGGCGTTGCGGTATCCCATGGCTGATCTCCGCTGCAGGAGCCACCACCCGGAAGCAGGAGCCGGCAGATGGATCTCTACTGTCAGCCTATCTGATAGATAGGCTGACTGCAGAAAATCGCAGCAAATCACAGCATGCTGCAATTTGCCAGCCGTGAGCGGAGACTTGCTATAGAGAGCATTCATTGCATTCCCCGCAGCCGGAAACTGATAGTTTTGAGCGATCATTTTGAATTAGCTACTAATGGCCTAATCAGCCTATTAGTAGCTAACTAGTTTCATTTGCATGTATTTAGAGAACAGTGGGTGGTCTGTTCTCTAAATATATCCAGCAAGACAGCTGCTGAAAGAATGAAGAACTCAGCGTGTGGCCAGTCTTATCATGAATTTTAAGCTGAGCTGAACTCAGCGATGGACAAGAAGTGCACGATAAGTGCACGATGGGCACACACTTACACACAACAATTATCACTCAAAAGATGGCTTTTAAACGAATTTTGAGCAATAATCATTGTGTGTAGAAGGGCCTTAAGGTGAACTTAAAATCCATCCTTCAGCCGGAAAGAGATAACAGTGATTGCACATCGTGTTCTGCACGGGAGTTGGAGATAACATTGTATTCTTGTAACAGCATGGGCCCATGCAAGAACAAAGGAGCTGTGTGCAGAGCTCAGACCACATCCTGTGCTCTGCAAACAGCTCCAGGAGGCCCTTTTACATGCAATTGAAGCTAATTAAGTGTTAATGGAAATTAGTGTCCATTAACTCTTTATGCAAAATGATCCCTAAACCTGTCAATCTTTCAATCGTTTGAAAGATTGTCTTTGCGTGTAAATGGGCATTAACTGAAAAGAATCAATCAGGAAAAAAGATAGCAGCACCTTGCTTTTCTACAACTGTAGAGTCCTTTGAATATAAAAGTTATTTCCCTCTCACTGCAAGAAACAAAATTTGCAGAATGCCGTAGATTCTGTATAGAAATGTAAAATTAATTAAGCTATATGCTTTAATTATTTGTATCTCTTCTAGTAGACACATAGGTCATGGTTAACCACCCATTGCTCCTTCTCTATTATCAGATAGGAGGCTTAGCATTTCTTGAACAATACTGTATCAGAAATAGAACTCCAAGGAAAACAATTACAAAAAGAATAGGAAACAACACAAGTAAACACATTATGCATCTCAATGACTTTAATTCTATCAATGCATTAGACTACATGATGACAAGAAACACCACTTGGCAAACAATGCTACAGTTGGCTGCCAGAACTACTCACTAGGTCAGAGACACCACCCTGTAATTGCATGTTATTTAGGCTTTTATTACTTCCTTAAAAAGAAAAACAAAATAAAGAAGTAAATAATTGTATGTTTCCAGCTTACAGTTTTATTGTATTTGTTTTGCAAGACAGCATTTTAATTTTCCTCCAGAACATTGTCAGCCAGGCTGTATTTAAATCTGAGAGACATGCATTCTTCCTGACAGATCCAAACTCATTAACACATGTATCCATGCCTACAAGACACCATATATGGCCATAGAACACCCTGACAGCATTACTCACATCTGGAGTGGATTTCCAATGGTTGCAAAGGGCAGAAAATACACAGTGCATGATCTAAACTTTTTTTTAACTATACAACTGTGTACTATGCCGGCATTTCAAACAACTCATCAAGTACCCTGTTGTAAGGTCTCCAGTCATGCTTCAGGGGATTAACAGAGGCTGGCAGAAACAGCAAAGATCATCAATGCATAAAAGTAATAATTCAGAAAACACTAAAGATTTATACATAAAGGCAGACCAATAAATTAATATAATATAAAGATATAGTGTTACCTTGACAAATCAATAAGTGCTATAAAATCTGATTATATGCTACATATGTCACATTACATCAGCTTCTCAAACATTAGGGAATACCAACACACGGACACATAAAGTGTCAGCTACCATAAAAAATCAACATAACAGTGTGTGGCAATTTGTAACAGATCAGCAGGAAATGATAACGCAACAAAAAATAATGGTGGAAATACAGTTTTTTCCACGCATACCTCCACCAAAAAAAAATAATGAAATTAGTTAACAAGTACCTAAAAAATGGTGGCACTGAAAAATGCAAAATGAAAAAGGTAACTCCAAAGTCACTTACTTTTTCTTTATTTCACTTGAATAATAAGATTAAAGGGGTTATGTCTTTAAAGTGGTTATCTGGTTCTAGGACAATTTATTAAATGTAGATGTAGATGTGTTAAAACAACAGCAGCAGCAGTACTTACCCATCCTTTCCCTTGATGATCCAGTGTTGTAGCCCGGCAATCTTCCTAGTCTTTGTGTAGGAATGACTACCACCTGATCTCTGCAACCAATCAGAGGTCGCAGCAGTCATGTGCCATTCTCCTGGTATCACGCCTCAGATACTGGCAACCATCATGTCAGGAGAACAACACCTGACCACTGATTGGCTGCTGTAGTCAGGTGGTAGCTGTTCCTAAACAAAGACTGGGAGTACCGCAGGGCTGCAGAATTAGATCACAAAGCAGAGAACAGGTAAGCATAATTGTTATTTTACACATCTGCAGCTATACTTAAAAAAATAGTCTGACAACTGGACAACCCCTTCAAATGCATAATACAGTATGCCAAACTGTAACTAGCAGAAATTGGGATACATATAACTTATTGATTAACTTTATTAACATTTTGGAGGGGGAATGGAAAGAAAGCTGCATTTTCACTATTTTGTCTTTTTGCATTTAACATTTACATTTCCTGTGGTGCATAAATAACATGTTTTCTTTGTTCTGTGGGTCAGTACAATACCTGTGGTATTCAGCTAATCATGGAGGGGGGCATTGCCATAGGGAAGAACCCATGATAATTTAAGTTAACAGCTACTGAATAATTGTATGTTTGTCACTTGGGAGTGGCCTAGATGCTGCACCACTGATACGTTTTTAAGGTACAGTTGCTAAAAAGTTTCTGTCCTAACCCTTCAGGTTAAAGCAATCCTCCGGAGCAAAATTCTGTCCTAGGACCACAGTGGTAGGTGGTATTTTATTTATAATTGTTCTTCTCTACCATTCTGCCAGCTCTGGGTCCTGTATTCAGTCATTCCAGGTGGCTGATGCAATCTTCAGACTACCTAGATCCCCACAGTGTATTGGTAGTCTTAGACTACTTATATATTATACTTGCCCTCTGATTGGCCAAAGCTGTTCATGTGATCAGCACTGGCCAATCAGAGAGTAGTGCACAGTGTTCAATAGGTAGCTAGAAAACTGCTGCAGCCAACTTGTAAGGCTAAAACCAAGACCCGAAATTGGTAGATCAGAATGGGGGATAGAGAAGAAAAACTGCAGGTAATATATACTCCCGCCCTGTCCTGTCCTGGACAGAATTTTGTGCAGAAACCAGAGGATTGATTTAAGCTTCTGATCGCAAGGAAGAATAAAATCTATCTGTCTCGCTGTCTGTTTGCCCTACTATCTAGAATATAAAACACACAACACTAAGGGTGCCCACCCACTAGCGTTTTTTTACTGCGAAATTCGCAGCGTTTTTTTTTTCTGCAGGGGTCTTTGGGCTATGGGACATGCAAAGCTAAAATCGCGATCGCGCAAAATCCCGATATCGCGGTAAATCGCGATTTTGCGCGATCGCGATTTTTACATTACAAGTCCCATAGACCCCCTGCAGAAAAAAAAAACCTGCGAATTTCGCAGTGAAAAAAAACGCCAGTGGGTGGGCACCCTAAAACTGAAAATATGAATTATGGTATAAAAAAGTCTTATAAATAGTATTATGTCTGACAGGAAATAACTGAGCTTTTGCAGAAAATTTTCCCAACATCCAACCTAAATTCTCACCAGACGGACAAAGTTTTAACTTCAACTTTTTTCCTGTTTGTTACATAGCACTATTTAGAAATGTTATCTATCAACAACCAATGTGGTCCATCTTGAATTAATTGTTTGAAACATCTTCAAAATCTGGCCATCTGCTTGTCTTACCTAGTGAAATAGAACAGCGCTTACTGTATCTGAATCATTGTGTTGCATCTTAGAAGTTTATTTATAAAAATACAATGCAGAAGTGAATGGAACATTCACAGATGATAATTCCAAAGCTATGAGGAGCGAGGCTACAAAATGTCTATTTATAGAAAGAGGTCTGAAACATCTGTAATGTCAATGGTCCTTAAATCTGGATGAAGACGTGTCTGTGCGCATGAGAAGTGCATGCAATATGTGTTTACCTTCAGATCAATTTAGTTAAAGTCAGACATGCATTTATTATCCCCCTTTCATGTAATTGTGCAACTAAAAAAAATGAAGTGGATCTACTACTTTTCCAGAAACAGTGCTACGTCCGTCCAAAGGCTGTGTATGGCACTGCAGTTCAGCCCTGTTCACTTGAAAAGGAATAAGCTGCAATACCAGACACATCCTATGGATAGATGGAGTTAAACTTTTGTAAAAGCCCCCCCAAAAAAGAATTACTGATAGGTACTTGATTCTTATATGGGGCAATTGATTTATTCTAGAAAAGAATGGAAAATGAATACCGTATTTTTCTGACTATAAGACGCAGTTTGTCCAGAGGCATGGAGGTCTGACAGATCCAGAGACCCCTGACCCTGCCTTAATGAAATGGAAGTGAGCTGATCAATGATCGGGAGAACTTTGCAGCCCTACATACTTCGGCTGCACAGTCCTCCCTCTCCCTGCAGAATCGGTCCCCCCCTGAAGAAAAAGATGGACATCACTCATATATCTCCCCCTGGGGTGCAGGTACTATTCTGTACCCACAGGCACAGACAATAGCAAAGATAAAAGGTCTTGAACTAGCAGCAGGACCATAAATGATGTCATAACCATGTGACCAGGAAGCAGCTAGAGGGGGTCGTTTATTACTACACTTGTATATGGCGATGTAGTGCTAATATATTAGTTTTTAGTAAGGTCTCCCCTACACAGATGTTTTTGTACAGTGTTTAGTGCTGCCTTTTCAGGGCTGTGCTAAACGCTGTACAACGCTCCTATTCATTTCAATTGGGCCACAAGTGTCAAACCGCTACACTTTGACACCGATGCATGTTCTATCTTTGGCAGTTTTCAGACCAGAGTTACACATTGAAATGAATGGGCAGCGGTTTCAGCGCTGCTTAAAACGTGGCACAACTTGGTACCATGTTTTTGGCAGCGCTTAACGCAGTTGTTAGCTCCACTACCAAAAAAAAAAAAAATCAATACTCAACTAGCTGGTGCTGTCTGGGTACCTGCCGCTGTTCTCCGGAGCTTCTGGCAGGCTACTGGCCACTTGTCATAGCCAACAAAGCATCTATTGCTAGTGATGGGGATTGAAATCCCTGCCACCAGCAAGAGATTGCTCTGATTGGCTGAGGCAGCTAAGTGTCAGCTGGCTTTATCAATCAGAGCTAGCGCTCGATGCACCAATCACAGCCATTCAGTCATTGGCTGTGATTGGTGCATCCAGCGCTGGCTGTGATTGGCAGAGCCAGCTTGCACTCAGCGGCCTCAGCCAATCAGAGCAATCTCTTGCTGAAAACACAGCCAAAAACGTTGTCAAAAATGCATGACAATGCTGCTGAAACCACAGTTAATGGAGCGTTAAAAAACACTGCGTTTCTGCAAACCCCTATGTGAGGGAGGCCTAAGCTGCTGCAGATATGTGTGTATAGCGGACCTGTATGAGCTGTGTGTGTATGCGCATGTATGTAGCAGTGCTTATGTTTATGTGAATGCTGCAGAGCTGTGTACGTAGGTAGCAGAGTTGTGTTTGCTGTAGATGTGTGTATGTTACTGAGCTGTGTGTGTTGTGCGCATGTGTAATGTACATGCAGCAGTGCTATGTATGTATTATATGAACTTATGTGCTTGCGCCATTGTTTGAATTGACACACTAGGTTTAATAAGAGCTGACTGTTCACTGCTTACCCCTTTCTCTGTACTTGAGCAGCAAAGTTAATGACAGTAGCCCCTCCACTTTGTTAAACCCCCAGAGACATTTAAATTAGTATTAAATATTTGTTCCTATTGTCTAAACCTAGGATGTATCTTACAGTACAAAATATTGGGTAAATTAAGAAAATTAAATTAATAAAATTACTTTTCTATGCTCCCAGTATGTATGAGGTCTGGCATATTGAATATTCAACCACAACATGGTAGTGCCAGGCTCTATGTAGTAATCTAAGTAACCTGAAAATGCACATGAGACTTGCATTGGAAGTAACATACTGTACAAAAGACTGACAGCAGTGAAGAGTGAGGGGAAGCAGAGAAGAGAAACAAGGAAATATTTTCCTGTTTTTGTATACCAGACAATGACTGTATGAAGGAAGGCATTAACTTGAAATTGCAGTTTTTACATTTTTTTCCCTGGCCTATAATCAATTAATGGGCTTTTTGGGAATCAGGCTATTGATGACCTATCCTAAGCAAGGTTCATCAATATCATACCAACATGCGTTTTCCCATGCGGATGCAAGGAGTTTTTTTAATCTCAAAACGGCCTCGCATCACTTCGGAGAAGTAACGATCCTCCGCCATGGCTAACAGCAGTGGCAGAGGATCGCCGAGTTTTTCCCATTGTTTTCAATGGGGAAACCTTACATCACACCGCATGCACCTAGTACATGGTGCGATGCTGCTGCTGGCCCCCATTGAAAACAATGAGACAAGCAATGCAAGAGCATGCACAAGATAGGATGTGACATGATTTGTTTCCCGCATCGCATGTGGGAAAACATTGCTCATGTTTATGACCCCATTCAAAAAAATTGACAAATCTCGTGTAATTTTCATGCCTGTGTGAAGCCGACATCACGAGGTACACCGAGACTTTTTCTAGCACTCCTGATTGATCTTATCTATTGCACTACATCTACAGTCAAAAAAAATGCAATGAGTTGTGTGCAATCTTGTGGACTACGGCTGTTATTTGATAGTTAAAATAAATTGGTAACACTACAAAAAGTCTCTGTGTAGCCCAGGCCTTATACAACTGTACTAAAAAGTTTAGTTGACATTGCATTTTAATACACTTAAGGACCATTTACACGGAGCGATGATCACTCAAAAATCGTTCAAACGACAGTTTGAGTGACAGCTTTGAGTGATCATTTTGCATAAACTATTAAGTAGCTACTCAGCTACTTAGTGGCTTATTAGCCTGCAAATGAAGCCTTTAGCTGAGTGCAGTTAAAAGCCTGAGGGCTCTTATCTGCTTTCAGTTTCTTTGTTCTGCAATAGGAAACAATGCTATCAGCACTACCCGCGGAAAACTGCTGATAAGATCAATTTTTAGGTTGGCCTGAATTTAACGATCAGCTAGCAGTGCACGAAAAGTGCACAATTGGCGCACGTTTAGACGCAACGATGATCACTCAAACGATCGCTTTTTGGTGATTTTTGAGTGATCATTACTCCATGTAAATGGGAAATCTTATCGAATTTGACCAACCATGCCAAAACCCTTTTCGGAATTCATTCTTCCTTTAAAGTCCTGAGGAGTTTTGCCTATATAAAAGAATGATATATCCATTTTCTCTAACTCTGAAATCACCTCAAATTCGAGCTAATTTAATTAGATGTTTAGTTTGCTAATTTTTTTAGTAAACAAATTGCTTCTTTGCAAATTTATTGCTAAAATGAAGGGGCAGAAGTGTTCATTTTGAGTGCTGTGCTAGCCCCGCTAGTTTTCAGATCCACTATGAATCTGTATACTACTGGACAATCACAGCCGAAGAGGCTCAGCTGAGTACTTCTGCCCCTTCCTTTTAGCAATTAGTCGGGTCTCAGCACTCATAACACCACTAATCAAAACTTCTCACCTGTCACTATAACATATCAAAAGTTTTCTAAAAGTTTAGTTACACTTTAACCTATGAAAAGGTGCATGGACTGTGCCTGACATCACCTCTTTTTTTCTTGTTAGCAGCACTTTGTAATATCTCCTTTACATCACTGTTTACAATATGTAATCAGGACAAATCACTTCCATTCCAAACCAAGTGATTTCATCAATTTTATTTAAATACTATATTGTACATGTCTTTTCACCGTCACATTACCGTTCTGCATTGTGCGGTATAAAACAATAGGAGGACTCTAATTAGTTTCACATTTTGCATTCTCTCCAACTTTCCAGTCCGAAAAATTGAAAGATTCTTAGTTAAGCAATATGGGATTTATGCCACGGACATGCCCCAATCGTTCCTGTAACTGAAAGGGTTAATGTTACAGTTTTACATTCCAACATCCCAGACTTGATGTCCTTTTGTTCAGCTAGAGGAAATTAAGTTTTTCTGTGTTATCTTCAAGCCAGAAAATCTGTATTTTCAGAAAAAAGACCACCTCAGAGTATGCAATTATAAAACTGTCTGAATGTTTTTTCTTCACCAAACTCTATTTGAAGGAAAACACTATAATGTTCTTATACAATGATGATTTATACTAACATAATAGCTATGTGGTGAAACATAAAATGCAGTAAAATAGTGTAATGTTTTGGATTGGAGAATGGCAGTGAAGAATATATCTGCATATACATATGGTATCACTAAGAGAAGCCTCTGAAGGATGATTGGGGGGCGGGGAGGACTGTTTTTACCCTAACTGTATTTATTTTGTAAGCAGCTATTTTAGGTCATGGATATCATAGGGCCTTGTTTGTATCTGTCAGAGGCTTCAATTAGAGCCTCCAGCACAGATCCTGCCCAATATCCTGCATGTTGTGACGTTTCTTCCAGAAGCATGCCAGGCCGTATGTCGGAAACCTCATTAGAGTTGATAGGCCCTTCGGGCTAGGGTAGGTGACAAATGCTTGGGACCCTACTGATCACTAGAATGAGAATCTTAAGCTCTGCATTTCTCCTTGCTGTTTAAATGCAGATGGGTTTTCTCATCCCACCTTAGGTACATAAACAGAAACTGGAACCCATTTTGAACTGATGAAACTATTGGCCATGTCAATGGCTGAGAGCATCAGTCTGTGTTATTTTGCATGTGCAATTGCACAATGCACAATCCACAAAAATGCACCACAAAAACATGCACAAATATGCTTACATGCATGTGAATTAAGCTCTTCTCTCAATGGATGAATAATCCTAATAATCTGCAGTTGTATTTCTCTATTGTGTATACTAAAGAAAGGCAAAAGTCAGAAGTGTTGCGACTACTTGTGCTTTTTGGAAACCCTTATGAATTAATAAAGCTTACCTATTTTAAGTGCATCTAAAATCCTAGACTGTGGTCCTTTTCCTTCTTATTGGATATATACTTTGGTAACGCCAAGGCAGTAGGGGTCTCAAGCCAAAAGCACCTGCCCCTTTGTTTTATCAATCCATGGGGATCTTAGTATGCAGACCCCGATAGAGCAAAACGTCTGGCATGTCATTGTGACATGTTCATTTCTAAAATGATAGCAACTCTAATAAGTTAAACATATTGTATGACTTAATATTGTCATAAACTTCTGTAAAAATAAGTATCTGCACCTGCAGGGTCAAGAAAACACAACAAATATGAAAATAAGTTCAACATCAAACACCATTATTTTATTGTAGTAATATCTGAGAGCCAAATAAAGCCAAGTGAACTTTTCTCTGCAAGACTGAACACAAAAGTTGGATCGTGAAAGCTTTTCAACAATCCAGCCAAAGCTTAAGGTTTTATATAATGACTGAATATGTATGTGTGAACAGATCCCAACATTTGACATTGTAATTATTTTTATAGATTCCAAAATTCCTCCCTTAAACCTTCAGATCACATTAAGTACATCTGTTTGGTTTGCTGAACTTAAAGTTCTTTTTAAATGAACTATGAACCATAATGCCAAGAAACAATTTGTAAAAAAACATCATAACTCGTTCTTGAGGGTTACAGGTGCAGTCAAGAAGAAATATTTTTATTGTTGATCCTTGTTGCCAACATGTCCTTTCACACCATCTCTGCTCAATCCTTCATATTGTTCCCATAAACTTGCTTTTCTCTCTATTCACTTCACTGCAGGCAAGATGAAAACTACAAACAAGAGTTTACTTGTTCTGTTTCAAAACATTAAAAACTTGTGTTCCTTATCATTGTCAAGATTTCTGCTTTCTGGACGAGACAAACAGGGGGAATCATTTTGGGGTGCAAGTCTTCATTTTCATGTATACTGTAGAAAAAAATGTCTTTAAAATGAAATATTTGCAAAAATATGCAATTTTATTTTTTCTCCTTTAAATTGCATTACCTCCTGAAAAAAACTGTGTGGTCAAAATACTTATTACACCCCTCAGTGAATACATTAAGGTATTAATTTTTTTTAAAATAGGGTCATGTGTGGGGGTATCTATCATTCAGACGCCTATGAGCCTTTGCAATCTTGGCTTGGTGTAAGAAATCAAAATGTTCCCCAAAATGTTAGATTTGTACATCTCCTAGATGATTAAAGAAAACTAAAGGTTTTTAAATGTGCTTCTAGAATAAGTAAACAGATGGAAATATATATCCCATTGAACATTTGTACAGTATGTTTCCACATATCTGACATTTTACAGTTGAAAATGTGAAAAAAATGATAATTCTTTCAAAATGTTCTCAATTTTGGCACTTTTAATAAATGCACACAAATTCTATTGGTCTGTTTTTTACAACCTAAATTAAGTACAATAAGTGCTGAAAAAATAATGCCAGAATTACTTGGATATGTAAAACCTTTACGGAGTAATTCTATGTTAAAGTGACACGTCAGATTGACAAAATTTGGCTCGGTCATTGAAGGGGTTTAGTCATTAAAAAAAAAATTCTATACTCACCTATTCCTTCCCCTGTCAGTCTCCTTAGCACATCTTCTCCTGGCTGAGCTTCTGCAGTGCCCCTGGTCACCTCACCGCAGGCCAGCTGGTTTGTTATGAAGGCTGTATTCCTCACATTCCTTCCGGCCGGGTCAGTGAAGGTCACTTCCCTGTGCTGTAGCATTCACTGCCTAGGAAGAAATTCTAATGTATTGCCGAGACAGCTCGCATGATCACTCTCTGCAATAGATCGGCACTCCCCCTGCTGGCCTGTGAGCTGTGACGTAACGTACATTGGTTGGCAAGAAGAATACTGCCAACCAATGTACGTAACCTCACAGGAAGGAGAGGAGTGAGGCAGCTGGAGGTGAATTGACCCCCCTGGACTGCAGGAGACAGGAGAAGATAGGTGAGGTGAAGATCTGGTAAGGAGACTGACAGGGGAGGAATAGGTAAGTATAGAATTTTTCTTTTTTAATTACAGAACCCCTCTGTTTTGGTCACTGAGGGGTTAAATGTCTAGTGATACAATATGTTTCATGTCCCATCGCAATTTTAAAAACTGCATTTATATTACTTGCCCAGAAACTTGCTTTTAGAACTCAAGCGCTGGATACACAATACTGCCTCATGGACATATTCTTCAAATGAGATTTAATGCTCCTATCTTCTCTCCCTTTAAGAACTAGTATAAGGTAGAACTGTGACGTTCACATGCTGAAGAGTTTCACAGCCCTGACATCAACTTTTTGGTTGTCAACTTTTGGCAATTAAATCCTCATGGCAATTGCAATCACTCTTGGTTTGCTGTGGATAATGCGCATCAATAAACATTTTGCTTTCCTTTATTCTTATGTCATCGACTCTAGGGATGCCTCTTAAAATTCAATTGCTCAAAGCAAGCATGTAAATCTAACATTCATGATCTAGGAATCTGGCTGTTTAGTATTATTTAGATCCACAGGGAAACACACTGTGTTAAAAGCACAAAGAGAACATTATGCTGCCAGCTACCACTGTTACTCATTTCTATTCTTTCCTGGTGTTATTCTTGTATCTATAAGTATCTAAGTAACTTTGCTATCTTTACATTGGAAAGATTGTTTAATTTAAGTGAATGTATTGAGAAAATGACATATTATGTTATTATTATAAGCTTTTTTTTTAGAGTCTTAGAGGTTTTTTTTTCCAGTTCTCACACTGGCCATCGGAGGCGACATAACACGCGATTTCCTTTTTTTTTTGATGATCTCTTCTCCGTTTGGTGTACAATGTGGAAGAGTTATGATCTCCTTTACCTTAGAGGGTTGGTGAATTAATGATAGGTCTATTGGAAGGAGTTCACACAGTAGATTTGCTATAGAAAGTTTTACGACTCTCCCATTCATTTGAATGGGCCTGAAAAATATCCATGTGCTTGTTACCAAAAGAATTTAGCTATAGATATTTAGCTATACAAATTTCTACAACTAATATGTGAATACACCCTTATACTACTGGGGAGTAGATAAGGCAGAATATTAACACTATGCACTAAAAACACAGACAAGTCACTGTCTGTAGCCATAACAATCTACGGACCTTAACTAAAAGCTAATGGGCCCCAATGCAGAATCTATAATAGAGCCTCCATCTGCTGTGTGCCATTTATGATACTGGTTCCTTTTTTGTTTGGCAGAAGGGCTTTCGGTCTCTTCAGGCTCCAGGGATCTGCATGCTCTCTAACTATGCCTGCTCTTTCAGTATGCCTCCAATTTCATACTGCGCCATAAGGAATGATTTGATTTGTTCCATTGCACACCGAATTATGAAGGTATTCCGCTCTAGAATCATTGCTTCCATGTGCAAATATAATGCCATAGACTACAACCATACAACATACAATATACCTCCAGCTCCTAAATAAGGTGCCTTAGGTACATTCTATGTGCACAATTTGGGCTTCTTGCACATGGCTTTATGTGGTGCAAGAAGCAATAAATGAAAAAGCATATAAAGCATATAAAGTAGATACGAATAGCTTTTTGAAAGATTATATCTGTCAGAATGAGGAAAGTGGACAACGATAATGAAGTTTATACACTCATCTAGTGAGCTTAAAGGAAAGGAATTCCACCTTTAATAGTATGTAGGTTCTTATGTCCTCCAAATCTCTCCCTGGTTATTTTCTTGATAAGTGACCGTGACACATAATGAAGAATTTATAGAAGCAGTGGCAGGAATGGACTAACCATAATTCCAGATACAGATGTGTCCTCCTTTACCTTACCTCTAATTTAGATGTGAAACCGATTCAGCACAATATCGCAAAATGGTAGCAAAGTTCATGAACTTTGGAACTCACAGCGGAACCACTAGATGTTCACAATAGACCTATAATTGTATAGGATAGAGACCTTCTGACAAAATATCGTGAAACCATGTTGTTATGAGATGCTGGTCATCTCGTGACGCACATATTTGGACATATCAAGCAAAAAGGAAAGGTAAAAAAGGACACATCTGTTAGATAGATGGCTTTCTAAAGTAAAATTTCAGTCTCAGGCCAGCTTCATACAGGCGAGAAAATCACACGAGATTTGTGCATTTCGAGACGCACAAATTTTGCACTAATATGCCTCCTATTCTTTTGAATGGGGTCATACACATTTTTTTTCCCGCATGGCACAGCGATAAGTTGCGGGAATCAAATAGCAGCATATCCTATTTTGTGTATGCTCTCACATTGCATTGTTGTAAATGGGACCTGAGGCAGCATTGCACCATGTGCAAATTGCACGCATTGCGATTCAAAGTCTCGCATTGAAAACAATGGGAGAAACTCCGTGAACCTCTGCCGCGGCTGACAGCCATGGCAGAGCTCTCCTGCATCCCTGAAGTGGTGTCAGGCTGTTTTCACATGAAAACGCCTCGCATCCTCTGGGATTTAACATGGATAGCGAGGGCGATATTGGGCCATGGTTCATAGCCTGATATTGCCCTCACATGTGTGAAGTTGGCCTCATTGTCATGTATAGCAGCATTTTTTAACACACTAGTATAAAAGTTGTTAAGAGCTATGACTTATTTATAACATAGTTATGAGAATTCAGTGTTGAGGTTGAATGAAGAAGTATTGTAAGCAGTAGAGATGGAACTAAAAAAGTAACAATAATAAATCTTATTTATATAGTGCTAACTTATTCTGCAGCACTTTCAGGTAATTCTTTTTATTTATTAACCCCCCACCAAGCTGGGTACTCATTTTACTGACCGCAGAAGGATGAGTTGGCCTTGAACCAAACAGGTACTGAACTTGCAACCTTCAGGTCATGAGTAAGAGCTTAGGACTGCATTTCTGCTGCCTTAACACTCTACACCACACAAGGCTCTGACTGTATCTGTTCCATCAGCTTAATGTTTAGATTATGAAGAAGATAAAATGACAAGATCCATATCAAAGAGGAAAAAGAATGAAAGATTGTCAAGGCAGTGAATGGAATAGAAATCACTATGTGAATAGGGTAACCAGGGTAATATCTACAATATAGCTGCAAGAGAGAAGCGATACACTGGGCACATACTATTTAGTAGGTCAAAGTAGGAAATAATGGCATAAATATGTTCAAGGACAGCAAGGTGGCTCAGTGGTTACAATTGTTACTTTGCAATGTTGGCGTCCTAGGTTGTAGTTTTACCAAGGAAAACGGCTGAATGGAGTTTGTTTAATATATTCTCCCTTGTTTTCGTGGGTTTCATCTGAAAAGCATACTGATAAGGGAATTTAGATTGTGAACCCCAATGAATACAAAACCTTATGATGTACAGCACTATCGAATATGTATGTGCTACATAAATGAGTAAAGTAAAGAATGTGCTATGTGTATATACCTTGGTGGGGATCGGTATGGCTAAATGTTCTACCCACATATGTGTCTGGATAACTAAGCAAATAATTAATCTGTAAATTTACCTCAAACCATCAGGGAGTTTATTTGAAAGTGGCCTTTTCCATAAAATCCTTTGCAACTTTTTCATTTTGTTATATTCAGCTTGCTGTGTTGTTACTAAAGCCCTGGGCGTATTAATCATTTATTGAGAACTTGTATGTAGCATATCTGGGACACAGCTATTCTATTACTTCTTTACACAACAATCTTGCGATCAATGATAATTTTGGGGATCTCAATAGAGATGAGCGAGCACCAAAATGCTCGGGTGCTCGTTACTCGAGACGAACTTTTCGCGACGCTGGAGGGTTCGTTTCGAGTAACGAACCCCAATGAAGTCAATGGGCGACCCGAGCATTTTTGTATATCGCCGATGCTCGCTAAGGTTTTCATTTGTGAAAATCTGGGAAATTCAAGAAAGTGATGGGAACGACACAGAAACGGATAGGGCAGGCGAGGGGCTACATGTTGGGCTGCATCTCAAGTTCCCAGGTCCCACTATTAAGCCACAATAGCGGCAAGAGTGCCCCCCCCCCTTCCAACAATTTTTACTTCTGAAAAACCCTCATTAGCAAGGCATACCTTAGCTAAGCACCACACTACCTCCAACAAAGCACAATCACTGCCTGCATGACACTCCGCTGCCACTTCTCCTGGGTTACATGCTGCCCAACCCCCCCGCACGACCCAGTGTCCACAGCGCACACCAAAGTGTCCCTGCGCAGCCTTCAGCTGCCCTCATGCCACACGCTGGCCTCATAGCCACACCAACCTCATGTCTATTTATAAGTGCGTCTGCCATGAGGAGCAACCACAGGCACACACTGCAGAGGGTTGGCACGGCCAGGCAGCGACCCTCTTTAAAAGGGGCGGGGCGATAGCCCACAATGCTGTACTGAAGCAATGAGAAATCCAATCCTGTGCCACCTCCATCAGGAGCTGCACACGTGGGCATATAGCAATGGGGAACCCATGTGCCACACACTATTCATTCTGTCAAGGTGCATGCCCCAGTCAGACCGGGGTTTTTTATAAATAGTCACAGGCAGGTACAACTCCGCAAGGGGAATTCCGTGTGCACCCACAGCATGGGTGGCTCCCTGGAACCCACCGGCTGTACATAAATGTATCCCATTGCAGTGCCCTGGACAGCAGAGCTAACGTCAGATTAAATGCAGGTGGGCTTCGGCCCACACTGCATGCCCCAGTCACACTGGGGTTTTTTATAAGTAGACACAGGCAGGTACAAATCCCTATTGTGAAGTCCCTGTGGACCCACAGCATGGGTGGCTCCCTGGAACCCACCGGCGGTACATAAATAAATCCCATTGCAGTGCCCAGCACAGCTGAGGTAACGTCAGATTTAATGCAGGTGGGCTTCCGCCCAAACTGCATGCCCCAGTCAGACTGGGGTTCTTTAGAAGTGGACACATGCAGTTACAACTCCGTGTGGACCGACAGCATGGGTGGGTCCCAGGAAGCCACCGGCTGTACATAAATATATCCCATTGCATTGCCCATCACAGCTGAGGTAACGTCCGATTAAATGCAGGTGGTCTTCGGCCCACACTGCATGCCCCAGTCTGACCGGGGTTTTTAATACCTAGACACTGGCAGGTACAAATCCCTAATGTGAAGACCCTGTGGACCCACAGCATGGGTGGCTCCCTGGAACCCATCGGCGGTACATAAATGTATCCCATTGCAGTGCCCTGCTCAGCAGAGCTAACGTCTCATACAATACAGGTGTGCTTCGGCCCACAGTGCATGCCCCAGTCAGAGTGGTAATATGTACCTTAACAGTAACCGCATTGGTGGGAATGTGGTGGCGACTGCGGACCTAGTAGCGCGGTTTTATTTAGTTGGTTTTCGGAATGTGGCCAGGATTAAGTGGGCCATGGTGGGGGGATGGTGGGGGGGCTCTCTTGTTGTGTCGGTAAAGGTGAAATTCTTGGACTGCCACCAGACGGACCAATGCAAAGGTATTTGCCAAGAATGTTTTCATTGTTGGAGGAGGAGGGGGATGTTTTTGAGGCACTACGTGTCCTCTCCACGTGTCCGTGGTTATATGCACCTTAACAGTAACCGCGTTGGTGGGAAATGGCCTCGCCACCATCAAGTCTTTGGGAAGCCTCCGTTTCCACACCCCAGTGACATAGCATTAGCAGCGGTATAGGTAGAGCCCAGAATTAGTAACATTTCAGCGGTAGCATTAGGGACAGGTCCCAGTAACATATCACTAGTAGCATTATAGGGGGAGCACAGTATTAGTTCCATTTCAGTAGTAGTAGCAGTCCAGACAGGCCCCAGTAACAATTCCGAAGCTGCAGTATAGGGGGAGCAAAGTATTTGTTCCATTTCAGTAGTAGTAGCAGTCAAGACAGGCCACAGTAACATTCCCGTTGCAGCAGTTTAGGGAGACAACAGTCTCTTTCACATTTCAGTAGTTGCAGCATAGACAAGGCCCAAGTTACATTTATGTAGCAAAAGTGTAGGCCAACCCCACACACCTTGCTGTACCATGAGTGCAGGCGAAGCCCATAAAAATTACGAGGATTACACTGTAGGCGAGGGCCTAAAAAAATTGGTGTACCAACAGTACTAATGTACCTCAGAAAAATTGCCCATACCCAACCAAGAGGGCAGGTGAAACCCATTAATCGCTTTGGTTAATGTGGCTTAATTTGTAACTAGGCCTGTAGGCAGCCCAGTTAAAATAAAAATTGGTT
The DNA here is from genome assembly GCF_035609145.1 of Eleutherodactylus coqui. NCBI lineage: Eukaryota > Metazoa > Chordata > Amphibia > Anura > Eleutherodactylidae > Eleutherodactylus > Eleutherodactylus coqui. The sequence goes on along the minus strand of NC_089843.1, from coordinate 143,348,324 downwards.
CAGGTGCAAGTTTCAACGCTTTAATGAGAATTGAAACGGATAAACAATGTTTACAAAAGTAATATGACTGAGCCTTGTGGGCCTAAGAAAAATTGCCCATTCGGCGTGATTACGTGAGGTTTCAGGAGGAGGAGCAGGAGGAGGAGGATGAATATAATACACAGATTGATGAAGCTAAAAGGTCTCCGTTTTTGATGGTGATAGAGAACGATGCTTCCATCCGCGGGTGCAGCCTACGTATTGTTTAGGTACCGTTGCTGTCCGCTGGTGGAGAAGAGAAGTCTGGGGAAATCCAGGCTTTGTTCATCTTTATGAGTGTAAGCCTGTCGGCACTGTCGGTTGACAGGTGGGTACGCTTATCTGTGATGATTCCCCCAGCCGCACTAAACACCCTCTCTGACAAGACGCTAGCTGCAGGACAAGCAAGCACCTCCAGGGCATACAGCGCGAGTTCACCCAGCTTCGACACCCAGCAGTTGTAGGAGGGCTGAGGCGTCACGGAGGACGGTCATGCGATCGGCTACGTACTCCCTCACCATCCTTTTACAGTGCTCCCGCCAACTCAGCCTTGACTGGGGAGCGGTGACACAGTCTTGCTGGGGAGCCATAAAGCTGTCAAAGGCCTTGGAGAGTGTTCCCCTGCCTGTGCTGTACATGCTGCCTGATCTCCGCGCCTCCCCTGCTACCTGGCCCTCGGAACTGCGCCTTCTGCCACTAGCGCTGTCGGATGGGAATTTTACCATCAGTTTGTCCGCCAGGGTCCTATGGTATAGCATTACTCTCGAACCCCTTTCCTCTTCGGGTATGAGAGTGGAAAGGTTCTCCTTATACCGTGGGTCGATCAGTGTGTACACCCAGTAATCCGTAAAGGCCAGAATGCGTGTAACGCGAGGGTCACGAGAAAGGCATCCTAACATGAAGTCAGCCATGTGTGCCAGGGTACCTGTATGCAACACATGGCTGTCCTCACTAGGAAGATCACTTTCAGGATCCTCCTCCTCCTCCTCCTCAGGCCATACACGCTGAAAGGATGACAGGCAAGCAGCATGGGTACCCTCAGCAGTAGGCCAAGCTGTCTCTCCCCCCTCCTCCTGATCCTCATCATGCTCCTCCTCCTCCTCAACGCGCTGAGATATAGACATACGCTGCTCATAGAGCCTGGCCAACATGTGGAGCGTAGAGTTCCACCATGTGGACACGTCGCACAGCAGTCAGTGCACTGGCAGATTAAACCGATGTTACAGGGTGCGCAGGGTGGCAGCGTCCGCCTTGGACTTGCGGCAGCGCACCTTTCCAAGCAGGTCTGACAAGCATGGGTAGCTTTTCAGAAAGCGCTGAACCACCAAATTAAAGCCGTGGGCCAGGCATGGCACGTGCGTGAGGCTGCCGAGCTGCAGAGCCGCCACCAGGTTACGGACGTTGTCACACACGACCATGCCCGGTTGGAGGCTCAGCGGTGAAAGCCAGTGGTCGGTCTGCTCTGTCAGACCCTGCAGCAGTTCGTGGGCCGTGTGCCTCTTCTCTCCTAAGCTGAGTAGTTTCAGCACGGCCTGCTGACGCTTGCCCACCGCTGTGCTGCCACGCCGCACGACACCGACTGCTGGCAACGTGCTGCTGCTGACACATCTTGATTGCGAGACAGAGGTTGCGTTGGAGGAGGAGGAGGGTGGTTTAGTGGAGGAAGCATACACTGCCGCAGATACCAGCACCGAGCTGGGGCCTGCAATTCTGGCGGTGGGTAGGACGTGAGCGGTCCCAGGCTCTGACTCGGTCCCAGCCTTCACTAAATTCACCCAATGTGCCGTCAGGGAGATATAGTGGCCCTGCCCGCCTGTGCTTGTCCACGTGTCCGTTGTTAAGTGGACCTTGGCAGTAACCGCGTTGGTGAGGGTGCGTACAATGTTGCGGGAGATGTGGTCATGCAGGGCTGAGACGGGAAAAGTAGTGGCGACTGGGAACCGAGTAGCGCGGGGCCGCCGCCGCCATCATGTTTTTGAAAGCCTCCGTTTCCACAAGCCTATACAGCAGCATCTCCAGGCTGATCAATTAGGCTATGTGAACGTTTAACGCTTGAGCGTGCGGGTGCGTGGCGGCGTACTTGCGCTTGCGCTCAAACAGTTGCGCTAGCGACGGCTGGACGCTGCGCTGAGAGACATTGCTGGATGGGGCCGAGGACAGCGGAGGTGAGGGTGTGGGTGCAGGCCGGGAGACAATAGTGCCTGTGTCCTGAGAGGGGGGTTGGATCTCAGTGGCAGGTTGGGGCACAGGGGGAGAGGCAGTGCAAACCGGAGGCGGTGAGTGGCCTTCGTCCCACCTTGTGGGGTGCTTGGCCATCATATGTCTGCGCATGCTGGTGGTGGTGAGGCTGGTGGTGGTGGCTCCACGGCTGATCTTGGCGCGACAAACCTTGCACACCACAGTTCGTCGGTTGTCTGCACTCTCAGTGAAAAACTGCCACACCTTTCAGCACCTCGGCCTCTGCAGGGTGGCATGGCGCGAGGGGGCGCTTTGGGAAACAGTTGGTGGATTATTCGGTCTGGCCCTGCCTCTACCCCTGGCCACCGCACTGCCTCTTCCAACCTGCCCTGCTGCTGCACTTGCCTCCCCCTTTGAAGACCTGTCCTCAGTAGGCTTAGCAAACCAGGTGGGGTCAGTCACCTCATCGTCCATCTGCTCTTTCTCCGAATCCTCTGTGCGCTCCTCCCTTGGACTTACTGCCCTTACTACTACCTCACTGATAGACAACTGTGTCTCATCGTCATCGTCCTCCTCACCCACTGAAAGCTTTTGAGACAGTTGCCGGAAGTCCCCAGCCTCATCCCCCGGACCCCGGGAATTTTCCAAAGGTTGGGCATCGGTCACGACAAACTCCTCCGGTGGGAGAGGAACCATTGCTGCCCATTCTGGGCAGGGGCCCGAGAATAGTTTCTGGGAGTCTGCCTGCTCCTCAGAATGTGTCATTGTAATGGAGTGAGGAGGCTGGGAGGAATGAGGAGCAGCAGCCAGAGGATTCAGAGTTGCAGCAGTGGACGGCGTAGAAGTCTGGGTGGTCGATAGATTGCTGGATGCACTTTCTGCCATCCACGACAGGACCTGCTCACACTGCTCATTTTCTAATAAAGGTCTACCCCGTGGACCTATTAATTGTGAGATGAATGTGGGGACACCAGAAACGTGCGTCTCTCCTAATCCCGCAGCAGTCGGCTGCGATACACCTGGATCAGGAGCTTGGCCTGTGCCCACTCCCTGACTTGGGGCTCCGCGTCCTCTCCAGCGTCCACGTCCTCTAGGCCTACCCCTACCCCTCAGCATGGTGTATTACGAGTAGAGCAGAAACAGAACGCTGTAATTAAATGTGCCGCTTATTGGCCTGTGGTTGGAGGCTGACTTCGCTTACGGAACGCACAGCAGAGCCAGGAAACAATTTTGCGCACGCCTGTAGTGAGACGTAGGTGCGTATGACTGAGCTAGTGGAATTCACAGGGCAGAAGCAGTCAAGTGGCCAAAGGGCAGTGGTAGGCCTTAAGTATTTTGCTTCAATTTTTTTAAGTGGTGAGCTGAAACACCAGACAGATACTGTATGCAGCGTATATTATGTATACTGTTTCCCTCTGGCGCTATGATGGCAGTGATGTAACGGGCACAGCAGAGCCAGGAAACAATTTTGCGCATGCCTGTAGTGAGACGTAGGTGCGTATGACTGAGCTAGTGGAATTCACAGCGCAGAAGCAGTCAAGTGGCCAAAGGGCAGTGGTAGGCCTTAAGTATTTTGCTTCAATTTTTTTAAATGGTGAGCTGAAACACCAGACAGATACTGTATGCAGCGTATATTATGTATACTGTTTCCCTCTGACGCTATGACGGCGGTGATGTAACGGAGACAGCAGAGCCAGGAAACAATTTTGAGCAAGCCTGCTGTAACGCTCAGCTGCGTATTAATTAGGACTACTACCCCCAGCAGACACGCAGTACACTGAAGACGGTCACAGGCAGCCCAAATATAGTATTTTTCCCCAATTTTTTTGAAAAAGCCCACTGCCTATATAGACAGTATATCTCTTTCACCTTTCCCACTGTCCCTGCCTCAGCAGTACTGCCCCTATACTCTGTACAATGACTGCAGACTGAGGACGCAATAGTCTGCACGCCCGATATACAAAAAAAAAATAATTGTGCAACACTGCTAAAAGCAGCCTCAACAGTACTGCACACGGTCAGATGTGGCCCTAAGAAGAACCGTTGGGGTTCTTCAAGACAAATATAACACCTAACGCTCTCCCTATAGCAGCTAAAGCAAGACAGCACTTTCCCTGATCTATGTCAGAATGCATCTGTGGCGAGCCGCGGGCGGGGCAGATTTTAATACTCGGGTGTCACCTGATCTCCCCAGCCACTCACTGCAGGGGGGTGGTATAGGGCTGGAACGTCACAGGAGGAAGTTGTAATGCCTTCCATGTCTTTCTATTGGCCAGAAAAGCACGCAAATGTCTCAGAGATGAAAGTGAAAGTAACTCGAACTGTGGTGGAAGTCCAGTATTCCTATATTTTGGGCCTTGGCAGTAGACAGTTATCAATTTAACATTCTGTATACATACTTCTATCTTGCTACAAATATAGTTCATGACAGTTGTGCAATAAGTACTTCCTACATATGAAAGTATCTGTTTTTCATAACTCTGCTGACAAAGATGGAATTTAGCCCGTAACCAACATGTATAAATATATTTGACTGTCCAGCTGCATGCACTAATACGGAACTAGGAATCAGACATGGACAACCGCAGAAATTACCCAAGCAATTTTACTGGAAACGTATGCAAATAACATGGGAGGTTTGTGCAATTTATAGTTCATGATGTAACATCCAATCATATCGAAGGAACCCCACGTGGCTCCAAGACAACCCACTCATTTCATCCTGACCCTGATGGCCAATCACAGATGACCGGAGGATGGAAGAATTGCAAGATGCTTATCCAATAATTAAACAATACGTTGTAGGCATGTAATCTTTGGACTGCCCAGATGGGCGGATTTGTTAAACTCTTAAAATAGGCTACACGCCGATCATTAAAGTTAGAATTGAGGAAGCTAGGCATGCTGAACCCCGTGTCAGTGTGAAAAACTTCTTATGCGCATTATCAATTCAGAATTAATATGGAGGGCTGTAAACATTCCAAATTGAGTAAGCCGTAATTCCGCAAAGGAAATCTACGACAGTGGCACCCCAGATGGGACTGTGATCGACAGGTTCCATAGAATTCGGACAGAAGACACGGACATATGCGACCTTGGACTTGGTGGGCCCAAAATATCATCAGAACACGGTGAGATAAATTAATTATCTATACCTGTGTGGCTAAGTTCAGGCTCGCCCATGTGCCGTGCCAGGCCGAATGATTTGGACCCGATCGACAGGTACTTCTTTAAGTCTCGATCACATGATAAGAACCTGTCATAAGATATAAAGGAATGTTTACATGCCTGTCGTTTTGAGAGTACTGGTTGGTTGGCAAGGTCAGTGAATTGCTTTAAGGGAGAGGAAGTCCCCGCGGGGGCCCCCTGCTCGGGTCAGGTTTGGAGATAAAGCCTCAGAGTCAGGGGGGCCTGTCGGGGTAGTTTGACTAGGTGGTCCTGCTCTAGTCAGGTTTGCAGTCTACAGCCTTAGAGACAGGAAACGGTCAAACGTCTGGACAGGCAACGCTGCTCCGTTAGAGTCTGGTAATAGACCTAGGAGGGGGGCCTGCCAGACAGTATCCCGAGGGGCAGTTTAGACCAAACCAGCCGTACTGGTGCTCCGTCTAATTGTCTGTCTACTTGTGTGTGTCCACAAATATTTGTTTATTGTTTAAATGTCCACGAGTAGATCCCTCCGTCTGAGGGTAGATTGATAAACTGTGTAGCGACAGAAATGCTAGAGACTCTAGGGCGGGGCATACTGTGTCCGGCGTCTGAGGAGACTTCTATAATCATGAATTTGGCAGCCATGATTGAAATTGCAAGGCAGCAAACAATGAGCCAAGGTTAATTCTTACACCCTCCAAAAAAGTGTGGAAGGGGTGGAGAGTCAAGTTATCATTGATTAATCAAGCAATCTTTCTGTGTGTCCTACCTATATAAAGTTAGTGTGCTTGTTTGTTGTGTAGAGCTAATCCTGCTGAGTTGTTATATAGGAATAGTTTGTTTGTTGGTCATATAGAATTAGTATCAGTCCTGCTAAACTGTAAGAAGGCAGTGTTAGCAATGAGAATGCATTGGCTGGGTTATAGCCAAGATAATGCACCGTACACAGCGGCGCGCTGTGGGTTTGGACTTTATAGGTTAGGTTGCATTATTGGATCCCTTCTAGTAAAAGACAGACTACTAAACTATATTGCTTTCGAATTGTTAAACGTTAATAATAGCATAGAAGCATAGGCTTGTGCCCGTAAGTGTGTTTGGAGAAAGGAAAAAAAAAGAGCTGCTAACTACATTTAAAAAGAGGAAGTGGAACTCTCAATAGAAGCGGAACAATTATTGTGCTGTTACATTTGTTAGTTATTTAACTAATATTGGATGTTGAAACTACTAGTATATCTTGTTATGGAATCTAATCTTTGTGACAGAAGTTACAACATAATATATGTGATTTATGCATTAGACGTTAGAATTTCTCTAAGTGTCAGAAAAGAGGAAGTGAAGGTGGGCTGCAATGGCGTCTGTATTAATATACAAAGACACCAGCTTAGTGAATAGAGAGAATTGCAGTACGTTACCAATCAGATGGAGATGTCCGGCATCTAAGACTGCATCTGCCCAGTTGCCGGAAGTCTGGGACAACAACTGTCTACTGTTGTAGAAGTAAAAATTAGCCACGTACTCCCGTTATCTCCCTTATAATCCTGTCGCTGGGCTGTCACATGAGTAAGAGACCTAAAAAGAGGAAGTTACTTGCCCTGTAGTCCCAGCACAAGTAACGTATATTCACAGACAATATAAAATAAATAAATAAACTACAGTAGAGAAGCCAAGGAATAGGAAACAAGCAGGTAACGATAAGGCCAGGTATCCACAGGATTGACCCGTAATTTGTAAAATGTAAATTGTGTGGTGCATAAGACTTTATCTTTATTGAGTTGTGATGTGTACCCAAGGACTGCCAAACATTGAATGAGGGAATAAGGAAGTGATTAGCCACACTCAGAGGGGTGGAGCTAGATGATGCAAGAACACGTCTCTTCTCCAGGAGGGGGTAAGAATCATAGATAGCCAGAAGGAAAAGTTTTGTTTTTTTTCTCCTGTCCCAAACTCAGCTTTCCACGGTTCCTGACAAATTATGGGACACCTACAAGACAGGCATAGGGAAATTGAATGTATCGACCATGATAATATATACGAGACCCAGATACACACCCCTGGGTCAAGCAGTATCCCCCTAGAAAAAAAAAAAGGGGGGTGAAGGGTAAGCCACACATGTTAGGTGCTGTGTGCTGATGCTTTGGAAAAAACTGCCAACCGGCCACAATTTCACTGTTAATTTCTCTTGCAGAAGGCTGTAAGGCCTGGAGGCCTCCAAAGACTAACCAAGTTCTGCAGGCCATACCTGTACTTACACCCGTTGCCAAATTCCGCACCTTTCTGGGCCTTGTTTCATACTGCCGCCTATATGACAGTATTGACACAAAAGCACGAAGGACAACCACAGCCATGAGGGTGGATCCAGTGACTTGAGGAGCTCCCTCACCTGCTTTTGCGATGGCAGCAGTACAGGCAATGGTTGACAAATCTTCTAAGTTGGTATTGGACTACCCCCTAGTGGTCCACACGCCAAATGACACCCAGAACATACTCATGCAAGTGCAACCCAAGCACTTAGCTCTGGCCTATTAGATCCGGCTACAATGTGCTCTTTCCATGCCTCCCCCAATATTGCTCTGAGCTTCCCAATGTTGTAATACCTTGAATCCGGCTACTCTTCTTTTAATCAGGTATTCCTGGGGGGAGGGGAGGCATAGGTGATTTGAGTATGGCGGATCAGCTATTTTTTTAAATAGCATTATTGTAGTAATGTACACACTGTTAATGATGCATATTTTTGAGTTTTCTTTTGTAGATGGTATCAGGGTGAGGATTGATGATTCCGAACCAGATATGCAGAGGTCACACAACAAGATGTCCTAAACGCAGAAGCTCTGCCTCCGCATGTCTCAGGGCAAGAAGCGGAACCGGAGGCCCTCACTGGGGCGTGTGGAGTGGTAGAAGGTAAGTCGGCAACTTTTTACACTGACTCCTGGAATGCATTTGGCATAGCTCATGATTATGGCCCAATATGGAAGGCCAGACAGCTTGTTATCTCAGTAGGACAGCCAATTAAGAATGGTGCAGCGGTGCAGAGTCTCATGGAAACCCTACTACTACTACCTGGCAATGGAGAATCCACACCGATTTCTACAACGGAGAAGCGAGAGATGACTCCCTCGCCGACAACACAGCAAAGGCAGCGGCCCTCAAGCCGTGGAAGAAAGAAGAATAGATACTGACAGCATGAGTCAGTGATAAGACTTTGGACTTTGATAAAACCTTTGGACTTTGATAAAACCTTTGGACTTTGATAAAAACTTTGAACTTTGATAAAAACTTTGGACTTTGACATGTCAAGGACTTTACAGTTACAAGTCAACGAGGAAAGAAAGCAGATGGGCTAAAATACGGGAGCGACAGCACAGGACGGCGTATGGCGAACAATCAACAGAACTTGCCTACAGAGGTCCCTGTTCCCCATGATGGCCCAGCTGGTATACAGAATCAAAAGCAGCGATGACAGCGACACTGAACAAGAATGGGTGACACCTGGGTTCTCTGTAGCTGCTGCATCATTTGTCCAGTTAGCATGATCTTTGCCATATGCGAGTCCGGACAGAAGTAAGGTGGCCATATAACACTTGCCTTGACCACTCTACCCATTTCAGAGATTGCCAATTTGACCACATTCAGCTCACACCTGTTGGGGAGTATGAACATGTGCTTGTTGTTGCTCGAGTCTTTTTCAGGTTGGAGGCCCACCCGGATACTAAGGTAAATGAGCAGATAACCACACAGAAATTCATGAATGAGGTAATCTGCAGATATGGGGTACCAGAAGTAATTGAGTCGAACAAAGGTACACACTTCACAGGTGAAATAATGCAACACATCATGTCTGTTTTGGGGTATATTCCAGGCTTTTCACACACCCTACCATCCACGGAGTAGGGGGAAAGTAGATACGAAAGGCAATAGAGAAAATGGGTAAATTTTGAATTGAGTGTCTTTCATTACTTTTTCTTTTTCTTAGGAGGATACATGCCACAGAAGCTGAATTTGGGGAATGATTTTCTTGTTAATTTTGTCATAGGCCTCTCCAAAGGAATTGTTAGTAATGCATTCTGCAGTCTCTGCTTTCCCCAGGTCCTACAGATGAGTGTCACAATCTGAAACCAGGTGACAGGGTCTATGTGGAAAAGTTTAAGAGAGAAACCCTGTTTGAATGTCCCTACCAGATGTTGTTCACCACCCCAACTGCAGTCAAGCTCAAAGGAAAACCCACTTGGATCCACACTTCGCACTGAAAAAACTAATGATCCTTACATGCTATAATGTGGTACAATTCCTCTAACACACACCTTTGACTACTGTACACTAGCTCCCTGTTTCAGAACAAATTAATACAATCAAATGTGCAATATGTAGACTACACTGAGGGTGAGAATCTAACACTGCATCGTGCTAAGAGAGACGTTGACGCTCCAGGTGGTAACTTTGATCCACATGTACACATAGATGTAATAGGAGTGCCAAGGGGGGAGCGAGATTAATTTAATTCTAGAGATCAGGTTAAAGCAGGTTTTGATTCCTCATTTGCGTTTGTCACTGTTAATAATAATGTAGATTGGATGAATTATATCTCTTACAATCAGCAGAGGTTTGTAAACTACACCAGAGATGCTTTGCAAGGGTTAGCTAACCAGTTAGGGCCCACTGCATCCATGGCGTTCCAATAGAATGGCCGTGGATATGATTTCCGCAGAAAGAGGTGGGGTATGTAATTTCCTGTACGTGTATTCTCCCTTTAATGTGACCAATGTTTCCCTTGTTTGAAAAGATGAAGAGCCAGTTCCGATAATGCCAACCAGGTACGTTACCAGAAGAATGGAGAAATGTACCAGTACTGCGCCTGCCTCAGTCTCATAAGATGGACTGTCAGTGGACTTCCCATTTGCCTAGGGAAAGTGCAGAAGACCTTAGGTTCCGGCGAGGGCACACCCTGTGGGGTGTTAACTTGTACAGATAGAGGGTATGGATGCCCGGAAATGAGCCCAGGGAATCCATGGCCTCCCTCTGAGGTGAGGTAGGGATCCCCCCCCCCCTAGGAGTAGGGACTTACGGGCAGTGGGGAAACCCTGATGCAAGGGTGAGGCGACCTGGACGTGTTCACCGTTAGGACTATCTCCAGGAGAGACAATGGTGTGGGTGAAGATTAGGGAGTCCCACGCCGTGCGTACCTGTGCACACTACTAGTATGTACTTCTAGTACAACACATTAGAGTGAGAAGAGAGGCTCCTGGTGATAGTTTTGATCTACACGTATACATTGACATCATAGGATAGCCAAGGGGGGTACCTGACAAGTTTTAAAAATTAGAAACCAAGTTAAAACTAGATTCGAGTCCATTTTCCCGATCATTAGGGTAAATAAATGTTGACTGGATTAATTATGTTTATTATAATTAACAGCGGGTTATAAATTATACTAGAGACGTCTTATAGGAACTAGTCGACCAATAGAACCTACCTCGACTACGACTTTTCAAAATAGAATGGCACTAGGTACGACTTTAGCCAAAAAAGGGAGTGTCTGTAAGATGATAGGGGAGACTTGTACCTACATTCCAGACAAAACGTGACCCACAGGTAAAAACGCAGTTGCCATTAAGAAGCTGACCGCACTAACTAAAAAGAGCTAACCTTAGTCTGTTTTCCTCAGTTAGGTACCTAACAGGAGAAGGGAAAAATATAGAAAAATAAGCTTTGAAACATTGTGTATTTAGAACACTGTGATAGGTTTTCGCTAAGATTTTGCTTTATTTTATCTGCAGTGCACTCTGCTTATGTCCACGCAACATGCCGGTGTTACAACGCCCCTGGTCCTGTTACCTTGCCGCCTCTGGAAAAGGGAAGTGGGAATAATCAGCTTGTAGCTCTTTCCTTCGAGACTAATATATATGATAATACACTTACTAATAAGACAGGGGTTCAGTCATGTTGATCAGTCATTAGATAGTCCTGACTTTGCACTCTTGTTGATGAATCGAGGTAACGTCAAGAAGGCGGGGTTCTATACAAGTTATGCAGAGTTTACCTGAAATGGTGAAAGTCGCACCTCTCCTAACCTGATTATATTTGTCACCTTTATAGTCATTCTAATTTCTGTTTGTCGTTGCATACAGTGTATTCCGACCCTGATGACTGCCTGGTCCACCTGTCCCACTACGACGTCCAACAAAAAGCCCACTGTCAGCGCAACCGTCGTCATCATGGATCCAGAATGTGATGATGTCAAACCATCCTATACCCCCATGGCAGTAGTAGGCCCAGTCGTCTACAAAACAATGCAAGTCTAGGGTCAGCGGTGGGGGATTGGGGTGGGACGGAGCAGGGCGAGTTTAGTGAAACAGATAGTTTCAAGGGGGGTCTGTGGTGGAAGTCCAGTATTCCTATATTTTGGGCCTTGGCAGTAGACAGTTATCAATTTAACATTCTGTATACATACTTCTATCTTGCTACAAATATAGTTCATGACAGTTGTGCAATAAGTACTTCCTACATATGAAAGTATCTGTTTTTCATAACTCTGCTGACAAAGATGGAATTTAGCCCGTAACCAACATGTATAAATATATTTGACTGTCCAGCTGCATGCACTAATACGGAACTAGGAATCAGACATGGACAACCGCAGAAATTACCCAAGCAATTTTACTGGAAACGTATGCAAATAACATGGGAGGTTTGTGCAATTTATAGTTCATGATGTAACATCCAATCATATCGAAGGAACCCCACGTGGCTCCAAGACAACCCACTCATTTCATCCTGACCCTGATGGCCAATCACAGATGACCGGAGGATGGAAGAATTGCAAGATGCTTATCCAATAATTAAACAATACGTTGTAGGCATGTAATCTTTGGACTGCCCAGATGGGCGGATTTGTTAAACTCTTAAAATAGGCTACACGCCGATCATTAAAGTTAGAATTGAGGAAGCTAGGCATGCTGAACCCCGTGTCAGTGTGAAAAACTTCTTATGCGCATTATCAATTCAGAATTAATATGGAGGGCTGTAAACATTCCAAATTGAGTAAGCCGTAATTCCGCAAAGGAAATCTACGACAGAACATCGAGTAACGAGCATCTCGAACACCCTAATACTCGAACGAGTATCAAGCTCGGACGAGTACGCTCGCTCATCTCTAGACTTAAACCACTACAAGAGTCTAACCAGATGCAATTGTGCTGAGTCACAGTTTACTGATGCCCACCATACTGTATGCCACTATGGATCCTCGAAGAGCCATCATCTCCTGCATGGAATACTTCTAGTTAGTGGCTATTGAGACATTGTCCTCTTGTGGTTGCATCGTGTGAATAGTATATTTTGCGCCTCTCCACTTCAGTTCAGGCTTTTGTAGGTCATCTTAATGGCTGACCAATACTTTTTGTGGGCTGGAAGTGGTCACCATATAGCAAACCACCCAAAAACTTTCAGAAGAAAACTACATAACCCATAGTTTATTTTGCACAGAAATAAATGACAGCATGTCTTCTTTACTATTGAGTTACATCACAACTTAAGTGATAATCAGGAACACATTTAATTCACCAAACGTTAATCTAACAAAACATAACATTTGCCTATAGCAATCATTGAATAAATGTTTGCACACAACTAGTCTTGAGAGAAACGAACCACTGGAACCCTGTTTTAGGTCGAACTTTGTTAAAAGTTCAGTTCAGCATGAACCGTAGCCAAGCTTTTAGCAAAGTTCGACCTGAAAGATTGTTGTACTGGTTCAGTTTGCTCAGCTATAGTTTTGTACACTGATGTATAACATTGTCTAAGAGCCATAAAAGACCTGTATAACATTCTCAGTGCATACAGGGCTTTTATGGGGCTTTTCACACGGGTGGACTATTTCCACTGGGACACGGCAGAATTAGCGGCTAAGGAATTCCAGAAAAAAAATCCACAGCTCTAACTGTGTATTTTGGTGTGGAATTTAACATGACTTGTAATGGAGAATGCAGGAAATTTCACTTGTATGAAAGGTCCCTATGGCTTTTAGACAGTCTTATACACCAGTTCAAGAGTTTTGGTGAATTTCCGGTTTGGTTCAACCTAATTCGGATTGAACTGAACTTTTTGCAAACGTTCAACAAACAAGCCGAACCAGACTTTTGAAAAATTAGGTCACCACTAATCATAACAGGCAGTAGAATATGAGAGGCTGGCAGGAGATACTGCATAAAATGGGATGTGCATCACTTTAACTCAAAAGCATAGGTCTGAGGGAAATTTTCAGTGCACACAACACATACATAGACACCAGGGGAACACAGGCATATCGTACAAAAGAGACAAGGGGGTACATAACAGGCATGGAGGACACAAATATAGAGAAGAGAGCGTTTCTCTTCTTACAAGCATATTTCATAAAGAAGAACATAGGAACTCTGGATAAGACATGTCTGGGGACTGATGATGGGGAGCAGGGTGGTCAGTGTAGCCTTGTCATGTACTGCACCTTATTAGACACCTGGTTCATGTACATCTTCTTGCCTTTATTTTTCAGAAATGTGTTATTCCTTTAAAATACTGTACACATAAGAGGCATTTCATTTATGAATTAATAATTCAGAATATCATTATAGCACACTGTAGATATACAGCTTGAAAAAGACCTAACTGAAAGGTTGAAATGTAGCATCATCTGTATGACTATTCATTAATGGAGGAATACAAGTTTTGAATTTTTTACTGCAACTACATGCTGCTACGGGCTCTTCTTTCTTCTGCTGTAGATATACAGCAATGGGGGATTTCTCATATTATACTTCGTTTTCTCTTATTGGCAGACCTGCATTCCACATGCAGAATCCTGCAGTGGAATCCGTTCCTGACCGGGACTGGCGGCCCTGCGTACCTGTCATTCTCTGGCTTCTCTGTACTGCGGATGGTCCGCACGGCTCGCTGACGTACATGTGCAGTACCGATTTGTGCAGTCCCGCGTCGTCTAGCATGATGTGGAATTCACAACCTTTCCACAATGTGACTTGCGGAAGGGCTGTGGATCGGACAGCTTCCATTGACTTCAATGGAAACCGTCCATGCCAAATCTGTGCAAAAATGAAGCATGCTGCGATTTTTCATCCGCGAGCGGAAACCACAATTGGTTTCCGCTCATGTGCATGAAGAATCACTTTTCCATAGCATGCTATGGAGGGTATTTGCTGCGGAACCATGAGTCGAATGCCTGCCTTGTATTCTGCAGTATAAATCTACCCATGTGCATGAGGCCTTACTATCCAAACATATATGTACATCTTTTCCTAAAATACATGGATTTGCTCACAAAAAAGTATGCATTTTGGATATATATGTCAGTGAATATATCAACCCAGGTTTACACATATTTGCACATCTTATAAAGCATGTCTGACTTGTTTCATTATAAAACTAGTTAGTGTGTTTGCCAAGTGTTTATAGATCCAAAACTTTCCTCTATTGTGGATGAAGTCCAGATTTATGTGGTCCAAAAATACAAATGGAAGATTGGTTTAAATAAAAGACTATGGTGGCCTTGTATTTGTTCCAGGTACTGTATTTAATGAGTGCGCAGTTTATAAGGTCGGCACATCTGAGGCCTTCTCAACGAAAAAAATATAATAATATACAGACAATTCGCTGGTTTATGGTTAGTTTTTCACTGATTACTTAAGTCTAATTCCCAGAGTAATTATAAAGAAAATTGCCCACTGTAGCTCTGCTCAAGGTTATATCTGGCAGCTGTTGAGCTAAATTAAGTCATATACTTTTTGTTTCTCCATTTTTTTATTCTTACATTTTGTATGCATCGTGGAGACTGTAAATGTGGGAATGGTACGTTTCCAGATGTGGTTATTTTCACATAAAACAGCAGACATGCACAGTGATGACATTCTGGATGTTTTAGCATTTCAGTACGTAGATGCATATTTTATTATAAAAAGTTATTTTAAAACAAGGTCAGGTTACAAGTGTGTGTAAAGAATGATGCTTGCCTTTGAAAGCTTTTATTACATAGTCAAATATATATGTGCCTATTGGCTTAAAATCACAAAAAAGGAAAGTACAAAGTGAAAATTCGAAATTCTGATCGAGCTCTTTTAGAAGATGCCAGAATCAAAACACGCCATTGACTCTTTACGCCATACGTAGCTGAAGAAAACAGCTGCCAGACTATTGTTTACTTAGCGATGATTAACTAATATGAAAAAATTACACTAACATATTAAAAAAGTCAAGAAGTAGATCTTGGCTTCACATTAATGCACAGGTGTATTGTATAGTAAAGCAAATACATGCAATGCCCTAGTTGGAAGACTAGATTTTAATAGTTTTCTTCGGGATTTAAAGAATGTACAATGTTAAATTTGCAATAAAGAATCTAATATTTTGTTAGAAGTACAGTTCACATTCTAAAGATAGGCTTACTAGAATGGAATGTTAAAAGAAAAGACTTTGGAATCGTCTTGTGGGCCTGGGACCATAAAGATTAAGACTTGAACTGAACATTCCCTTTTTGTTTACATTTTATAGACTACTTTGATTATGTCAAGTAGGTTAAAGCCTAAAATACACATGGATATAAGGCTAGTAGTTGTACTTTTCCCACAGAAGAAACTACTGAAAGTTTTTCAAGAGGTTGTTTCAGGCTGGGGAAGGTGAAGACTAATTGAAGGCGAACCACTGGACTGGTTTCAATTGCACTTGCAGTACAGTATGTTGCACTCTTAGGACTTAAACACATGGACATGTTTCTTTCCCGTTATGTGGCCGTGATAATCACAGCGGCATAACGAGACAAACCAAACCCATTGATTTCAATGGTTTCATTTTCACTATCAGGATTCTTGCCCATTAATTGTATGGGTGAGGAAAGTTAGGACTTCCTCTAACTTTCCCACACATAGTTAATACTACATGCAGGAAAGATAGGGAAGGACCTATCTTCCTGATATTTTTTTCAAACTACTGTGCTATGACACAGAGTTTGAATGTCCAGAGTAAAACATATAGATTGCATCAATAGCATAAATATTCCATCCCACCTTGGGTTAGGCCACTGTATGAAATTTCCAGTTAAGGATCCTCAAACCTTTGACTCCATAGAAAGTCCAACAGGAAAGATAGACTGGCAGCCTATCAGGATGCAATAGGCTTGAGCTTAAAGAAGGCTGCAAGGCCAAAACGTTGCTTCCTATTGTGGTGATGGGAAAATAAACTACAAATCCTATTGCATCCTGATATCCTGCCGGTCTATCTTTCTACAGAGTTTGAATGTCTGGAGGAAGGAAAACTCATTCATGAGCACCTACGCTCTATAGCGATGAGCATAGTTGCGCATATAACCATCTGAAACTGCCTTTACTATGTATTTGATACTGCAGGAGGCAAAATGCTGATACAAATGCATGTCTTATGGCAGTCTATGCAGATAAACTATGATCTCATTGGTTACTATGGGCAACATCTCCATTTTTTCTGTATTTCTGAAGTAGAGGTTGTTGCAAATATTTGATATTTCAAACAATTTTTGTAACTTATTTATTATATAAAAAACCTAAAGGGCTCCAATTATGTACTGAATAATAAAGTTTTTCATTGCTTTCGATCTATATTTCCCCTTCATTTTTCTGCAATTCGTATAAATGATCCATACGTCACCGAATTTATAATGAAGTCTAACACAGAATTGATATTTCACTTCACTACAGTAAATTCGATAAATGTTCTGGTGATTACTTTTTATGCATGTATATACAGTATGTTGTTCTGCTAATGAATACATGTAGTTTTTATATGAAAATATATTGATTTAGTGTAACAATTAGTCCAGTTCTCCAAGACTTTGCCCATCTAATAAAATGCAATACAAGAAAATATGAAAGCAATTAAAGGCTCATAAAATACATGTGCATTTCCAGCAACCCCGTGAGAAATTAAACACATTGGGAAACATATTGCTTTATGAGTCTGGAAATCCATTTAATATTATTAGTAATATACTTCACATGCTCTTTACTAGGCCTTCAATAAAAATATCATATATTTAACACACCACAATGTATTTAAGCCATAATAGTAAGAATAAGGAAGTGCAAGCTTCAATTTAAAAAAAAAAACCCTGAATTTTTCTTATTTTATCTTATTTATATGACAAACATTGAAATATGTGTAGTAAGTGTTGCATACCAAACACTCTAGAGGAGTGAGCACCACATTCAACTGTATCCACCTACTATGGAGTACTATTAATATTGGGTACCTTTTGGTGCATTTACATTTGGATTCACTGTGCGAGCAGTATATTTTGTGCACGTTTGATATGATAAAATGTATCTAGAAGTATAATGAAGATGTACATTTACAAAAATGATGTACAGGAATGGAAAATAAAGGTTAGACATGCCATCTCTGGCTACACAGCATTTAACATAGATCTACAGCTGTCTAGATAAAAAATTATGATTTTGTCACAATAAACTTTATAATTAACTAACACTGGTAAGGTTATAAAAAAAAAAGACTTATTTCACATTTATATTTCACATTTATATTTCCTTTTACAAACATGAAAGCCCACTGATATCAAATGCTGCAAGCTATATTTTAATGGGTAAAATTTAGACACAATGATTATCGCTCAAAAGCCATCTTTTGAGTGATAATTGTTGTGTCTAAACGTGCCCACCTTTCATTTTTCTGGCTAACAACGGTTTTCAGCTCTGCTTAAAAACCATTGTTTGGCAGAACAGCTGATAAGCAGGACTGCATGCTGTGTTCTACCCAGGGAGAGCTGATTACAGCTGATAACATTGTACCATCTGTTTTCAGCTGTCAGCCCCACCTGCAGAACAGCTGATAAGCAGGACCGCATGCCATGTCTGCAGTCCATGGTGCTGAATTCTCCACGGGGAGCTAGAGATTACATTGTTTTCTCTTAGCATCCCGTGGCTGAACAATGGAGCTATTTAGAGAGCTTAGACTTCTTGCTGAGTTCCACAACAGCTCACAGAAGGTCATTTGCATGCAAATGACGCTGATAAAGTACTAATGGCAATTGGTGCCTTTTAGTACTTTATGCAAAATGATTGCTGATCTTTCAATCTTTTAAAAGCTTATCTCTGTGTGTAAATGGGCCTTAATGCAACATGGTTGTCCATGATTCTGCTAATTTTGTCAATCAATAATCCTGGATACTTTTTGTGATGAAAATGCCAAATCACACAACATCTTCTCAACTACCACTAAAGTCAAGCCTGTCTACTATATTTCCAAATCATATCTTTAATGGGAAACATCCAAGAGATGTTGAAAGGAAATGGATGTTATTGTATTCTTTGTATATAATAACAAACCTAATATATTTTCCGTGAAGGACGCAAACAAGAAATTTTAGTAAACCATTAGAAAATATCGTCATTTTGTGTATTTCACTATTGTTTGTGTATTTTTAAACATACATACAGCAAAAACTCTCTTTTGTCATTTATAGTTACTGTAACTATCTATGAAAATGTTAGGGTTACTGCATTTATAATTGTTTTTTTCTATAATATGAGTCAAAGGCACCTTAATCAATACACTACAAACTACACGTGCTATAATTAAGAACTTTGCTTCAAAACACATAATTCGAGAGGTATAGATTTTATTCCCTTGTGCTTGCAACAAAGCTGCAACCATTTTTTTAATGTGAAGCATCTAAAATGAAAATGGAAGCAACTTTGCAATCAGATTCAAGACACTATGAAACTTTTAATGAAGACAATGTTACTTTATCTTTTTATTTTAGATACATTCGATAAATAGAATTTTTGTTAAGGTGGACATAGCCTTTAAGAACACAAAGATGATAGTTTCTCTTTTTGGAAAGCAAATGCAGAATAGAAGTAATCTGGTTTTGTGAAATAATTTGATGGGTAACGCAGAGTGACAGCGTGTCACAACACTGAGTATGTAAATATTATGATGTGGGGTAGATTACGTGTTACTTTGATAAATCAGACTTTTACCAATGCAGCAATTCCAAATACATTTTTTGTTTTATTATTTATATTCTTTTATTATTAATGTGGCAAAGGGTTTTTTAAAAACTTTTAATACTTTTTTTTAATAATTAGTAAAACTTTTTGAACCCTTATTGTTACATTTTTTTTTAGTCCCCATAGAAGACAAGAACTTGCAATGGTAAGAAACAGCAAGCACCCGCATTGTATGGAGCAGGATCGATCCGCAATCAACCCCTCCCCCCCCCCATACATACCCAAACCTGCAGGATGTAACTGTACACCCTCTGGCGTTTAGGGGTTAAATGACCCAGCATTCATGAGCCAGGTAAAATATGGACCAATATGGTCAGAAAACAGACTAGGCAGTAATAATTGACCCAAAGTTGGGGCTTTCTTTGCTATGAGCATTGCACATTATAGATGCGAAAATAGGATCAATATGCAAAATAGATGCATGTTTATTAACTATCTGACACATTTCTTGAAATTCATACTGAATGAAGTGGAAAATGCTACCACAGAATGGCTGGATTTATTTACAGTTAGAAGTGTATGTAAGAAATCAGATTGATTCCTATTGTTTACAATGGATTTGGCTCTGTTTAACATCCTAATGGAAATTTGCGTTCTTTTAAGCGATAAATAGTTTTATCAATCTCACTATGTAATTGATTAGTGATAGAACAGATAATGTTTATGCAAAACAACTCCCCCTCTGGAAAATTCTTGAGAATGTGAGTGGTGTGACATGATGAAGCAAGCAACACTATGTTGCCAGCAGTTTTTTTTTCAGTTTGTCAGAATATTTACCTGTTGATGATCAAGGTCAGCGGTCAACTGTAAATTTAGATAAGAAATAAAGAATGAATGGAAAGAAAAAGAAAATTTTAACCCTAAAGGGTTATTATTCAGATACAGTTCTAGCAGTGGATGGCTGTCACATCCGCAGACTCAATACTTAGCAAGTAATCTACGTAGTGGCCATACCAGGCAAGAACTGCATTATATTTGTCATTAAAGTATTGTTCCAACCAAGACATAAACATTCTGGCAATGGAGGGGGAGAATTTTGCTCCCATACTGGCCCAGTACATTGAAGAAAAAATGTGCCATTGAAACCAAAAAATTGAGAGAGAATAGATAAGAAGAAATTTCAAATCACTGGTATAGTTGCTATATACCTCCAAAAGCCATCTCAATGCCTGTTTAGCCAAATAATGCGGAATAACCATTAAAGATGAGCGAGCATACTCGCTAACTGCAATTGCTCGAGCGAGCATTGCCATCAGCGAGTACCTGCCTGCTCGAGAGACAAGGTTCGGTTGCCGGCGTGGGGGAGCCGTGAGTTGCGGCAGTCAGCAGGGGGGAGCCGGGGGGAGAGAGGGAGAGAGAGATCTCCCCTCCGTTCCTCTCTACTCTCCCCCGCAGCTCCCTGCCCGCCGCCGGCACCCAAACCTTGTCTCTCGAGCGGCAGGTACTCGCTAAGGGCAATGCTCGCTCGAGCAATTGCCCTTAGCGAGTATGCTCGCTCATCACTGATAACTATGTACAGAGAGTTCACATAAGTTGTTATCTGCATATAACTGAAAGTTTTTTGCAAAAGATCAGCATATAAGGTGCAGAAGAAGAGAAAATAATCCTTACGTCATCCTTGAAGTAGTTTTATTGGTTCCACAGAAAAGACAAGCAATGTTTCAACTGCAGTCTGCGGTTTTCTTCAAGCTCGCAGACTGCTTCTTTTGCACCTTCCATGCCACTCTTTTGTAAAATCTTTTGGTCTAAATACAGTGGGTGTGGAAGTACCTGTCCATATATTGAGCGTGTATTTTATCTTAGTTTGCTTCCCCGTATGGGTTTATGGATGTGCTGCTGACACCTACTTTTTTGGACTGGTCTGCATATAACTGGTCTGGGAGGAAAATACTTTAATTGTCCTGCAAGATCTTTAGAGTCTTGATTGTAACCAGGAATACTGGAGACACAAGGTTGTAAAAGGCCGACCACCCATGTACACAGGTTCTCATTGAGAGAACCAATGCCTGAATGCCTGCAACTATTGGACAAAAGAGAGGAAGGAAAACAGGTTTGTGGATTTTAGGTAGTGAATGGAAAATTGACATAATAGAATGTTGTATTTTAATGCCATCTACCTGTTTGGGTGTGAGAACATCCAGACTACAAATCTAATCTGCCAATTTAAAAAGCATTTTTGAAATTGAAAAGTCAGGTCAGACTGCAGTTCGCAACTGGACGTGTCAGATAGCATATTCAGATTTTGCTGTTTGTAGAGGCAAGAATCAATAATTACCCTCTTTGTCAATTTTGCGTAGCATACGAGAGTCAAACTGTTGCCAGAATGCCTGGATAACATTTTAAAATGGAGATAATTATAATCATGTTCAACTGATTCCTGAAACTGATCAGGAGGTAAAGGTGAAGTCCACCGATGCAAGCACTAAGTCATGACTGACTCCTAGCGTGACGTCACAACGTGACGTTTTCTTGGCAGACTGTATTTGCTATTGCCTTCCCCAGTCATCTTTTTTGTGGTACCCCACTTGATGCATTCTTCCACTTGGATGTGTAGCCATTTATGACCACTTTTTGAGTAAGATCACACAGCCATTTGTGAATCCACCTAACATTTGCCTTGTCAATCCCATATTTGGCCATTTTTTCAATAAGTATGGTATGAGATACTTTGTCAAATGCTTTACTAAAGACTTGAATTCATTTAAGTTTGCTAAGTGTTCCCTCACCATCTCTCTGATTACAGATAGCCTGCATTCTTTTATTCCCTGAATAACACAGGGAAGATCAGTTGATGTTCCATCTACTTTCTGAAAGAAAACGGATAAATAGGAATTTAAAAGTTCGGCCTTCTCAACATCATTCTTAACCAATTAACCATTTTTATCTTGTAAGCATCCAATAGCATCATTGACTTTTATTTTGCTTAACCCTCTTTGCATTTGATAAAAATATTTTTCTTTCTTTTTAACAAGTGTGCAAGTTCTGTGTTCATCCATCCTGGTCTCTTTAAATGCTTCCCATTCTTCCTTCTTTTATGGATTATATTAACGATTGTGCTTTGAGAATCTCATTTCACAATATTTCCCAACCTTCTTGGACATTTCTGTCTTTAAGAACATCCAGCCATTGGATTCTTCCTACCCTCTTTCTGAGTTCATTTAAATCTGCCATTCTAAAATCTAACCTTGAGGTCTGAGTTTTCTCAGGTCTTCCTCCCCTTTATATCCAAAAATTCAAGGATAGCATGATCGCTGCCTCCTAAGGTCACAGCCACTCTTACTTTCTCAACCACTCCCTCCCTTTTGGTAAGAATAAGGTCCAAAATAGCAGATCCCCTTGTTTTCTCTTCTACCTTTTGGAAGATAAAGTTGTCAGCAAGAGCAGATAAGAATTTGTTGGATCCATTACTTCTACCTGAGAGAGATTCCCAACAAATGTCTGGATAGTAAAATCTCCCACAATCACTATGTCGTGCTTTTTTGAGAGCTTGGCCATCTTATGTAGAAAGAGTTCATCAATATCTTCTGCTTGTCCAGGCAGCCTATAGTAAATGGTGTCCTTTCTGTTGTTCTCTCCTTGTATTTTTACCTAAACAGTTTCTACAGAACTACCATGCTCTGAAGCTTGGATCTCTGTGGAGATGAATGTTTTCCTAATATACCATGTAATACCTCCTCGCCTTTTGTTAGATCTGTTTCTTATAAATAAGTTGTACCCTTCAAGCCTTGTATTCCAATCATGTGTATCATTCCACCAAGTTTCTGTGATGCCTATGACATCATATTTCTCTTTCTGTGTTAGCAGCTCCAATTCTCCTTGTTTGTTTCCCATGCTCTGCATTTGTGTAAAAACATTTTAGTTTGTGATAGGTGTCTCTTGCTTCTCTACTTTCAGGGTGGCTTCACAAGAGCGTGTCTTTGTGCGTGAATACGCATGCACAAAAACACGCTTGTATTTGCAACATTGCATTCTCTATGGTGCATGCACATAGCCATGCTTTACAGGCATGTTCCTGCAAAGATAGGACATGCATGAACCATTCAGAATTCACGCATTGTTTTCAATGGAGCTGCGGCTGCTGCCGGTGGCTCCATTGAAAACAATGCTCTGCCGCCACTCCTGCATTCTTTTTCAGGGAAGGGCTTTACATAAAAGTCCTTCCCTGAAAAAGAAAGATTTTAGTGTAAAAAAAAATAAAAATATATATATATACTTACCTGTCTGCCGCCTCCGTGACCCCCATCATTCATTCGGGGAGAGCTACCTGTGATTGGCTAAGCACCTCAGCCAATCACATTCAGCTCTTTCAGCAGACGGGGATTTTAAATCCCCGCCTGCTGATAGATCAGCACCACAGTTCAGGGGACAGCAGGAGAAGATGCGTCCGTGCCCCGACACCTGAAGCAACCTGAGTATCTGTGGTAGAGAATTGAAGAATTTCTCTGCTGTGGCAGATGCAGCAGCAGAGAATTCTTTTAACTAATGGGGGTGAAGGAAACATCTGCCGCATGCGGCAGATGTGTTCTTCATCTCCGCGGGGGTCAGGGCAGTGGTGGACAGATAAGTATATATATATATATATATATATATATAT
This sequence comes from Eleutherodactylus coqui, assembly GCF_035609145.1. NCBI lineage: Eukaryota > Metazoa > Chordata > Amphibia > Anura > Eleutherodactylidae > Eleutherodactylus > Eleutherodactylus coqui. The sequence continues at coordinate 143,324,345 of NC_089843.1, read as the reverse complement.
ATATTTTTTTTTTATTTTTTTTTTTACACTAAAATCTTTCTTTTTCAGGGAAGGGCTTATATGTAAAGCCCTTCCCTGAAAAAGAATGCAGGGGTGACGGCAGAGCATTGTTTTCAGTGTAGATGCCGGCAGCAGCCGCGGCTCTATGAACAACTAGCATGCAGCTTTGTTCATGAGTGTTTTTGCTCGTACCTAGGTGCGCACGTGTGAACCCACCCTCATTCTGAATTTTTTGAGCAGGCTACCTCAACTAAGCAGGGATTGAACCCGCAACCTTCAAGTCGTGAGTGAGAGCTTAGGACTGCCCTAACACTCTGCGCCACATGAATCTTAAAAAAGGTAAAGTCCCCTGGTGCAAGCACCGAGTCATGACTGACTCCTAGGGTGACATCACATTGTGATGTTTTCTTGGCAAACTGTTTTTGTTAGGGGGATTTGCCACTGCCTTCCCAAGTCATCTTTTACCCCCAGGAAGAGGAGCCAAACCTTATTGAATGGAATAAAAAGCGCTATTGGGAACACAAAATGCTTGAGATTTGGAAGTCACCTGGGTAAACTCTCAAACTGCAAATGATGAAGATCTGACAATGCAGAGATATCCTGAAAAGAGAACATGTCCGGCATGGCAGCTACCTTCCTGTTATTTGAATGAGTCTTCTGTGCCTTGGTATAGCAAAATGGTTAACATCAGGTAAAGTTTTATGTCCAAATGACAAGTTAGAGCAAATGACAATCCACAACACAATAAAGAAATTTGTTGAGAAGTCAAAATTGAGGCTGACAAATTGACAACCTGATTTATCTATTGATATATCTGGGATATCGCCAATCCGAGTCTGTGATTACTCCCTGCCCTACATTCTTTGAAAACTTAGGTCTAACAGCCACAACATTTGTCAGCATTGAGGAATCCTGAGGCATCAGAGCCATCCAAAGGAGATATCTCAGATGCAGTATTATGTGTCACTGGCAATTCATTCTATATTAAACGATATATGAATGATAACACTCTTTATGAAGTGCATTTGATCAATTGTATCTCATGTCAACTTCAGTATGCTGGCTGCACGACTTGTAGTTTAAATCACCTGTCAAATGTCATATCTCTGATATACCAAGTGAAGCATCCAGGAATCCTTTCGCAGTTTCTGTGTTTTTTCAACATACGAGCTGGCAATTTTTCATCTACGGTTGCTCCAGGCATTGAATGGATCAGTCCTCCTATTAGGGGAGGTGACCACCATCAAAAAATACTTAGAAGAGAAACATACTGGATTTAAATAAGAAATCTGACCTTATTTTGTATTACTAAGGCCAGTTTCACACAGCCGAGAGTCTCACGGGAGATTTGTGCATTGTGAGATGTACAAACTTTGAACAAATATGAGCCTCATTCTTTAGAATGTATTCATACACATGTGTGATGTTTTCCTACATTGCACCGCACTGTGATACTGAAAAAAATTGCAGCATGTCCTATTTTTGAGCATGCCCCTGTATCCCATCGCCCATTCCTTTCAAAGGGGCTAATACAGCATTGTACCGTGTGCTTGGTTCACGTAAGTGTGATGCAAGGTTTCCCATTGAAAATAGTGGGAGATGCTCTGTGATCCTCCACCTCGCATCTGCAGGGGAAATTTCACATCGGCGAGCATGATATCAGCCATGATTAATGACCCGATATTGTACTTGCCCATGTGAAATTAGCCTAAAGGTTAATTGCCAAGGCAATGACAAACCACCCTGCAAAAACAGTCTGCCACAAAAACGTCACAATTAGAGATGAGTGAACGTACTCGGATAAGCACTACTCGTCCGAGTAATGTGCTTTATCCGAGTACCTCTCCGCTCGTCCTGAAAGATTCGGGGAGCGCCGCGGAGCGGGGAGCTGCAGGGGAGAGCGGGGAGGAACGGAGGGGAGATCTTTCTCTCCTTCTCTCCCGCCCGCTCTGCCCCGCTCCCCGCTGCGACTCACCTGTCAGCAGCGGAGCGCCCCGAATCTTTCAGGACGAGCAGAGAGATACTCGGATAAAGCACATTACTCGGACGAGTAGTGCTTATCCGAGTACGTTCGCTCATCTCTAGTCACGATGTGATGTCACCCAAGGATTCAGTCATGGACTTGACCTTTACCTTACTGCAGTACTATCTCTATGTGTGTCTCTAGGCTTCTTTATGTTATCACTTTTAATAAGATGAACAAAATAATCTTGTTGATATGATACCTTTAATAGCTAACAAAAGATTATGTAACAGCAAGCTTTTGAGCTGCTTAGACCTAATCATCAAACTGTTTCTCACTCTGCTCCTCCCTCCTCCCCCTCCAATATTTTGTATGGGCAGCATGTAATCTGACCTATCAGTGAGCTGCTAGTCCATCTTGTCGACCAAGAAGAATTCAGCAGTTTTTCAAAGTGAGTAAGCAGTTGGTGGAAAGGCACATGATAAGTAGAGAATAAGGTATTTTCTCTGATAAGATATATTACCAAGTTTCTTATATTCACCTGTACTATTGATTTGTGCAATTTGTTAGTGAAAGCTCAGGGAACATTTAAGTTATTAGGCTCATGTGGGAAAAGGGTGAATTTGCCATGTGCAGGTAAAGAAAAAGGCGACCAAGGCAGCTTACTAGAAGTATTGATTGGGTATAAGATATAAGATGAGATCCTTTAACTTGAGTAAACATCAGTAGATGTCCTAAATCTTTGTTCCTTTTGTCTCAAACTTTTTTTTCTTAGCTTGAAAAAAAGAAACAATTTTCAAGATTTAAGCTGGGGTTTAGTGTGATTATTGATATTTCATATGTAATTAGTTCTCTTAGTATTGTTTGATTAGGCAAATGTCAGGTACAAGAGTGAGTGATGAGAGGATATGGGATAACAGTAAGAAGGCTTAAAAGAGGGTTTGTGAAATGAGTTGGGGACCAATAGGGTTGAGTCCTTTTAGAGCTACATAATGAGTTAGGAGTTGCAATGAGTTTATATAACTAACTTTAATGTACTGTAATTAGTATAATTATATACTTATACTCAAGCTCAGAGGCAATTTCCAGAAATTTAAAGCTATTGTTATTAGGTAATGACACAAACACTAAAAAAGCGTTTTGCAACTTAATGCATTAAATATTACATTGTTAGGGCTTAGTCACACACAGGCGTGTGACTGAGCCCTTACTGCAGGAAGAAGATGGCCGTACCTAAGGACAGACGACTCCCCGCAGCGCAGAAGAAAGAACACAGGACCGCCAATAAAGCTGGTCACATGTTCTTTCTTCCGGCGCTGCAGAGCGACGTCCATCCTGAAATGCGGCCTTCTTCTTCCTGCAGTCACACGGGCGCCGATGCGCCTGTGTGACTAAGCCTTTATGCACGATATATATATATATATATATATATATATATATAAATATATATAATTAGATCCTGTGTTAACTTCAATATTAAGACACCTGATACTGAAATAATAGAATAAAACTGTCATAAAATGTTAATTCTCTAGTCTGCGTTATTAATTTTAGTATGCTCTTCTCTTTTCCTATATTTTTTAATTTTTTAAACTTTGACGTCTCTTTGTGACCAGTTATGCGAACACTTATACCTCTCTTCTCATATGACCTTTTAAGGAATGTAAATAGATCCTAACAAATGTACGATATTGCGCTATTCTTTATGAGGTCAGATCTAGGTTATTGGATTTCTGAAAGATATTATTTTACTTTTTATTGCATTTGTACTTACTTTTGTCTTTTGAGGAGCATCCATAATGCAATGTCTTTTGACACAGATGTTGATTTCATATACTTACTAATATAGCAAATACTTACATAAAATCCATGTTAACTACACTTCTGTCATGTTTGTAATCAGTCAGAAGCATCTAACATGTTGGATACATTACAACTGCAAATCATTTTTATTATTAACATGCATTACCATTATTGGACATCTTATTTCTCATGTTCAAGATGATGTCTGACATTCTGAGATTCCCCATGATGATCACATCACTTTACTTGGATTTCAAAAACTTGATTTTTTAACTCCCTGTCTAAATGTCTGACTTTTTGTAATGGCTCATCAGTAGAAAAACACAGAATATAATACTATCTCTAATTTATTAATCTAAAACATCTGATGTTGTAAAGAGCCTTTCCCATTTCTGATATAAGTCCAGGTTGAAGAAACATGGAGGTAAGAAAAACTTTTAGATGATTTCCACTGACAATAAAAAAGCAACAATGATCTACAGTTAAGAGATTCCGAGTGGCCATTCTGTATCTGGCCTTCCAGTTATTCCAAGAAGAGTGCTTGAGAAATATTTTATTTTCTTTACAGTTAAATATACATGTTTTGTTGTACAATGTATATATTACTAGATTATCACTGCTTAGTATAGTGGAACAGGATGTATGATGAGATTCTTCCTTTGTGTTACATATCCTGAAACACATAGTAAATACAAATAACATCTACAGAGTGGGGAAAACAAGTAAGTGAACCTCTGTGTTAATGACTTTTCCAAGAGCTATTTGTTAGGCCCCATTTACACGGGATGCATATCGGGCAAATGATGCCTGACACTTATCCCTGTGTTTACTCGCACCCATGCTGCTGAACAGGACCGAGTATCACTGGCTCTCTAACAGAGTGGCCAGCAGAGGGCTGGGACGGCTGCAAGAGATTTCCCTCCTCACTCTCCCCCACCCCTCTCCATTCACTTAACACAGCAGCCGTTCAGTACTGAACAGCTGCTGTTTACACTGAATGATAATCATTCAGAATTTTATGCAGCCTAAACCATGAATGATGAGCTGAACGATGATCATTCAGTGTAAATAGCAGCCATTCAGTACTGAACGGCTGCTGTGTTAAGTGAATTTGTTGTCGGTGTCCTGTTAAGATCACTCCGATACACAATTGGCAATCCTGAAAGAGGTAGGAGAGAATCCACAGGTAAAAGCAAAAGACTAGCAGAAGACTCTGAAAATTGCCAAAACATCTATTCATATTTCCACTATTAGAAAAGAACACTGTACACAAACACCAAGCTTCAACCCAACTGTGAAACATGATGGAGGAAGCATCATGGTTTAGGAGTGCTTTGCTGCCTCAGGGCCTTGACGAATAGCGATCATTAAAGGGACCATAAATTCAAAGGTGTTTCAAAACATTTTGCAAGAGTATCTAAGGACAGTAGTTCATGATTGCAGGCTAAATATTTGTTGAGTGATGCAACAAAACAATAACCCAAAGATTTAATTCAAGGATTCACTTAGGCTTCTTTTACACTGAGTGATAAATTGCTTGCATGAGCATAAGCATTTTTTCAGTGCATTTTTATGTGTGGTTTTAACTGCACTTCGACTACAGCATTTGAAAACACTCGGTGGGTTCACACAGGGCGGATTCCCGTCGGAAATCTCGCGGTTTGGCCGCAGCAAAAACCGCGAGATTTCCGCCGGGAGAACCACCGCGGTTTAAGCCGCGGCGGCTTTGAAGCGGCTCGGCCGCATGCTTTTCCGTTGCGGCCGGCGCTCCCATAGAGGAGAGCAGGGCCGCGACGTAAATAAACAAAAAAGGAAAGGTAAACAGACATGCTCAATCTTTGGAAACCGCGGCTGCGGCGGCTGCAGCCGCGGTTTCAACCGGATTTACTGCAGCAGATTAGCCGTCCCGCGTGGACGAGATTTCTGAGAAATCTCATCCACATGGCTGGCTAATCCCGAGATTAGCGGCCGCGGCCAGTTTTGCCGCGGGCGGATCTGCTGCGGCAAAACCGCGGCAAATCCGCCCTGTGTGAAGTAAATGCCTGCATTCCACAAAACGTCTTCATGTAGTATGTAGCTCAGGCCTAATTGACAACTGGATGTTGCCATTCCCTTTGTCAAAATGATGTGTCCTTACAGTGTTTGGTACTGTCATTGATGATTGCACAATGTCAGTGTGTAGAGACAGAATTCTTTGACAAGGGAGGTTTTGACTATTGACATAGCTTTGCAGGAAAGCATTGAGGAAGATGAAGGTAAATTTGGGTAATAACCCAGGGTTTATAATCTACTTAATCTACCAGTGCTATAAAATATTGTAAACCTAAAATAGTAATATGATTATTCTAAAAAAATGCTGATAAGTAAATTTCCTTCAACTGAGAGGTACGCAGTTTACATTATATGATTACTTTGCACCCTCCATAAATTGGGGCTAAATATACAATATCTTTGCTAGTTCATCAATGTATGTTAAAAAAAGCATTCAGTTTTTTTGGAAGGGTTTTAGAAATCCATCACAATATCACTGACCTCTGCTGTAGCTTATACCCTCTAGGAGGTGTGTTCTGCATTTTTCTCCCAGCCTCCTGGTCACATGACCAGCACTTTGACAATGCTCTGTGTCCTGCAGTTAATTGGGCAAAATAAAAGGAGGGCTGCACTATGACTGGTTTGCTATGGGCAAGAAAGACATTTTTTTATGAGAGTTGTCATAAATTTACCAGATTAACTGCAGAACACAGAGTGTAGTCAGAGTGCTTATTATGTGTCTTGGAGGCTAGAAGAAAACTTTAGAATATATTTTCTGGAAGGGATGAGCTACATAACTGGATTGTTAAAGGAGATGTCTCGAGGAAGCAGTTAAATTTTTTTTTTGCCCAGTCCCCCCCATTAAGTACACATTACTAAGCCCCCCTGTAAATGACATTTCTAGCTGGTTCGTACTTACCGTTCCAGCGTTTCAGCAACTTATAAAAGTTTCCTCAAGATGGCCGCCGGCTCTTTCCCCGTCGCTCGCTGCAGCCCGACGTGCGCGCTCCCGAGACGCCGCCAGCTGTGTCTCCATGGCAACCGGACGCATCGCAGCCGCCGACCAGACGCCCCGCAGCCGCCGACCAGACGCCCACCGCCAGGCAGCAGGTAAGGCGCTAGCCCCCGGCTCCCCAGCGCTAGACCCTCAGCCCAGGTGAAGGCCCCGGAGCCCAGCGCTAGGTTCCGGAGCCCAGCGCTAGTTCCCCCGGCCTAGCGGCAGCCCCCCCCGGCCTAGCGGCAGCCCCCCCATCGCAGCGACAGCCCCCCCATCGCAGCGGCAGCCCCCCCCCGGCCTAGCGACAGCCCCCCCATCGCAGCGACAGCCCCCCCCGGCCTAGCGACAGCCCCCCCGGCGCAGCGGCAGCCCGGCGCAGCGGCAGCCCCCCCGGCGCAGCGACAGCCCCCCCCGGCGCAGCGGCAGCCCCCCCCCCCACAAATCACTTACCTGGGAGGCTTCTCGGGGCTGCTGGGCTGGGCTTCTCCGCTGGGCAGCTCCAGTTTCTGCACCTTCCTCTAACAGAGGAAGGTACAGAATGGCCGCTCCAGCGCGCTCCCGAGCAGTGACAGCTCGTCTGCGCATGCGCAGAAGAGCTGTAGCGGGGAGCACACTGAAGCGGCTCGTGCTGAATGGAGAAGACCGGACTGCGCAAGCGCGTCTAAAAAAGCAAGCTGCCAGCGAATTTAGACGGAACCATGGAGACGAGGACGCTAGCAACGGAGCAGGTAAGTGGAATAACTTCTGTATGGCTCATATTTAATGCACAATGTACATTACAAAGTGCATTAATATGGCCATACGGAAGTGTATAACCCCACTTGGTTTCGCGAGACCACCCCTTTAACAGCAGAGGTCAGTGATATTGTCAAGGATTAAAAAAAAAACTATTTGTAGATGATTGAGCAGTAAGGTGTTAAACCAATAGCCAAGGATATAGGCTATAATAGGCAAAGAAACAATTTACCTGTAAATACGGTATGTGAATAAGAGATACAGAATCATGAGTATTGTAACCAATATTATGGGCCTTTTAAAACATAAATCGTTTATTTTATAATTTCATGTTTTGTTTTAACTTTCCTATCAAGCTTGACCAAACTTCAACTAATACCTGGATTAAAATGTGTGCCAGAGTCTAATGCATTAATATTTCCATTTTAGAGTCTAGACCTCTTTGTGACTGTATCCAATATACATGTGCATGTTAATATTGGTGTGTATCCAGTACTTAGACACTCCAGGTTTAATTGAAAACAAATGCTATTTGATGATTTTTTTTTTTACATTTCAAGGGATATTGAAGAATAAGTAAGCAATGGTAACAACTGTAAGAAATGAGTATTAGAGTTTGAATGCAGGTTGCCTTTTCATAATATTTATTTGGCTTTATAGAGAGATCAGAGACAGTAGTGCATTTTTTCTGATAATCTTCAATATAAAATTGATCACTGCGACAGAGGTTCAATCAATCAATCAATCAATCTTGGTATTTGTATAGCGCCAACTTATTCCGCAGGTTCCAAATCTATAAGCTGTTCACTGTGAAGAACCTGACAATTAAAACTTGAAACTTTATTGATATCAATAAAAAATTAAAAATTTCCTGAAGGGGCCCACTTAATAGAACAAACACACAAACAACACAACTGTGTGTGTTTGTTCTATTAAGTGGGTCCCTTCAGGAACTTTTTAATTTTTAATTGATATCAATAAAGTTTTAATTGTCAAGTTTTCACAGTAATCAGTATTAAATTGAAATTAAATGAAAGGGGTTTTCCAATTTATACATACATTGGTGGCAGGGGGGGGGGCAGGTTCCATAAAAAAATAACAATAATACTCACCTCTCCGCTGCTGCACTGCACTGCACCCCTGCCTCCTCTCCGGTCTTCCATTTACTGCAGCTGCAGTGGTCACATGGCTGTTTACCCACATGACCACTGCAGCCAATAGGAGGTCTCAACAGGGGATGTAATCAATTAAGTTCTGCAAACTTACCTGGTCTTTTACATTAGAAGCCTACACGGCAGGTTTACGGGACTAAAAGGATACAGGAATAGAGAAATTTGAAAAGAATGTGCAGACTATGCCCCAGAATTACATAATAGGGGGGACTGCTCCATATCATGTGCCAGAGGTTTGCATTTAACTCATTGTATCATGCTATATCATGGGAGCAGTCCATTTTATATAGACAGGTGGGGATGAGACATGATCGGGGGATGATACATAATTGTACTGATGTATCATTGATTGATGGAGATACGTGTAAGTCTAATTCTAATAAGCCCAGTATAAATTTATCTATAGGAACTGAATTTTTTCTTTCCATGCATCTATTAGTTCAGTGAGTTTTGTATGGGTTTATTCTGTCAGGTGGGTTTGTAGATCAGAGGTCTATCCCCTCGGGCCCTTGGATCAAAAATACCAATAAATGAGTGAAAGTACCTTTTACATGGGCCGATAGTTGTCCGAACAATCACTCAAATGACTGATTATGGGTGACTGTCAGCCTGTGCACACATGGCCCCCGACAGGCGACGGAGCAAGAAGTCACTCAGCAGTGGCTAGTCTTTCCATTTCAGCTCACAGAATGACTCCTGATTACTGTGAATAGAGGTAAGTGGCCAGAAGAGATCTACAATCTATCACTCATGTGTAAAAGCACAGAAGTGCCAGTCGCTGGGACAGCTGTCAGGCATTTATGCAACCAACAGTCATCCGGTGTAAAGTTACCTTAAAGGGGTTGTCCCGTGCCGAAACAGGTTTTTTTTTTTTCAATAGCCCCCCCGTTCGGCGCGAGACAAACCCGATGCAGGGGTTAAAAAAGAAAACGGGATAGTGCTTACCTGAATCCCCGCGCTCCGGTGACTTCTTACTTACCTGGTGAAGATGGCCACCGGGATCTTCTCCCTCGGTGGACCGCAGGTCTTCTGTGCGGTCCATTGCCGATTCCAGCCTCCTGATTGGCTGGAATCGGCACGTGACGGGGCGGAGCTACAAGGAGCCGCTCTCCGGCACGAGCGGCCCCATTCAGAAAAGAAGAAGACCGGACTGCGCAAGCGCGTCTAATCGGGCGATTAGACGCTGAAAATTAGACGGCACCATGGAGACGAGGACGCTAGCAACGGAACAGGTAAGTGAATAGCTTCTGATAACTTCTGTATGGCTCATAATTAATGCACAATGTACATTACAAAGTGCATTAATATGGCCATACAGAAGTGTATAACCCCACTTGCTTTCGCGGGACAACCCCTTTAATGTGAGTGAGCTTGTCTTTGCTCAGGTAGGTGTACATTCATAGCATGTCATAGCTGTGGATACTGTAACAAAAGAAGACTTGTAGAAGCAAGTTAACTTTCACTTGCAAGTCAATAAAGCAATGTAAGGTATTATTCTAATATGGTTCGCCTAGGAAATGGATTTCTAGTAAAAGCCGTTGTCTGCTTATTATACAGGGCTTTTCAAGAAGAAGGCACAGATTTTGGGATCTAATTACAAACTAGAAAAGACAGGTACACAATCCACATACCAATAAGAAGAGGATGGTTCAAATTTTTTATTCCATATCAGTAGGTTCCATCGCTGGGTGTCTGTTTTACAGTTTTATAGTCCCTGCGGTACATATACGTATGCAACCAAGTTCAACAAATCATCTGTGCCAGTCGTAATTTTATTTGTGATGAAGCTGCTCTTTTTGGAATCGACGCTGGAATTCATGTTGCACTTGAACAATAGATTTACACTTAGCAAACTCGAGCACACAAAGTAGTTTCTCCTGTGATGTCGCTATTTTTCTAACCTGTAAACAAAAAGAAACAGCGCTGCGGTGTGGCAGAAAATGCAATTTACCAGTATCTCATAAAACATGGAATCTTCCTCTTCTCAGTGATGTGTGGATTGTGTCCCTGTCTTTTGAGGTTTGTTTGTAATTAAATCCCCATATCTGCTCCTTCTTTTTGAATAACCCTGCATGATTTTTCAAAGGACAGGTACCCCTCAGGTGTTAAAATAATAAAACCAGCAGTACTTACTGGTCCTCAGCACCGCCGATTCAGAGCTGCATTATCCTTCTCCTCCTCTTTGTTTTGGAATGGCTACCACCTGACCCCTGTATTAGAGGTCATAGCGATCGGATGCTGTTCTCCTGGCATATCATAGCATTTTGAACCTTGGTATTAGTAAGTATGGCTTTTATGGTGATTTTAAGTTAATTTCATCCTTCTTTCAGTTCACAGCTGCATCAAAGGCATTGGATGAGGATTCCAGCATATTTGACAGTAAAAATACTCCTACATTCAGTGCTAATTGTGCTTCCAAGGTGGCAGACAACAGATCTTATTATAATTCAATAGTATTGGTTGAGCGCCATTGTGTTGTAAATCCGGCAAGACATTGCAGCTTTTATTATACATGGAAGGGACAACACAAATATCAACCTAACATGAATACAGATTATCCCATGAAACTCATAATCTATATTTGGAAGTGGAAGATACGAAAGGTATGGCTGCAGGAAGAGAACCAAATATACAGATTTTACATAAGTATGTGATACACCTGATGCAATGTGAATGTAGTTATTGCAGAAAGGGGAGGCTAATGCCTAATGCACACGGCATATTTGCACTGTGGGATCCGGAGCTCTGGATCCCGCAGCAAATACAGCCCATAGGACATGCATTGAAAAACGCATTTCCATGCTCACAAGCGGAAATCAACTGTGATATTCCGCTCGCAAGGTGGAAATCGCAGCATGTCCTATTACAGTATGAGCCTCGCAGAGTCACGTACGGCCACATCATCGCTCATGCGACGGCTCTACACTGTGCACATGCTCCAGCCCGCACATCCACAGCGCAAAGTAAAGACGTCAGACAGGTAAGCCGGGGGTCAGTGCAGGAGCACAGGGTCACATCCCGCTGCGAGAATCTCACAGTCGTTATCCGACCCGGCCATCTGCATTCAGCCTAAGTGTTGCATGAAATGCACTGTTATATACATATCTTATAAACATACAAGCAAAGTAATTTCTAGTTCTGCATATTTGTATTAAATTAGCCTGTGAATAGTGTTCTCGGTAATACATCAATGTGCAGACAAAGTGCAGATGCCAAAATTTAATAAAGAACATAAACATAATTTTAAGCAGAAAAATAGAACTTTTTCTCCATATTTTTGTCCAGTGTAAATAATGCCAAACATTTCACAAGAACCTAAATTGGCAGATCTTACAAAAATTTTGGATGGTTAATATCCAATTAACATTTTTGGCAGATTATATTTTTTGGATAATCTTAAAAAGCCAATAAATATTTGCTATCCTTGACCAATTTCACATTTCCAACCACAGACCAAACACATTGCAACTGTAATCACAGTACCACAACGAAGTGAGAGCTAAAAAAGAAAACCCTTCATCCAGATGTCAGTTTTCAGTAATATAAATAAACACTTTTATTTGTATATTGTTTTCATTACACATTTTTTCTGCAGTTTATGCAGTTATTGCATTTTCCTTCTATATAATGATTTTTACAGCCATCCTGTCTATTAATTTAAGTTTAATTTATATGTAATAATAAAACATATACAGAAATACTGTATATTTATATAATCTATGGCTATGTAGCAAAATGAAGAACAGCCTAGCATATTACAAACATTTTGCATTGGGGGCCACACACATTCAGCTTCATAGATTTATTAGAAGGGGAGCCTTTGGTTGCAGTAACTCACTTTAATAAACTCTTTTTAATTGTTTTATAAACAAGGTAATTGAGTCTGCTAGTACTTGGCTAACCAAATATTATACCTACACATCTAATGCTGATCGTTCCAGAACTGGGCAAGCTTTCGGCACACTGGTGTCCTAAAAACCACAGCTACAATGTTTCAACCATTCCTTAACCTCTTAAGGACATGGCCCATTTTGGGCTTAAGGACGCAATGATTTTTGGCGGATTTTCATCTCCATTTTTCAAAAGCCATAACTTTTTTACTTTTCCGTCGACGCGGCCGTATAAGGGCTTGTTTTTTGCGTGGCGAACTGTAGTTTTTCATGGTGCCATTTTTGGGTACATAGACTATATTGTAAAACTTTTATTATTTTTTATGATAACAGGGAAAGAAAACGCATCAATTTTGCCATAGATTTTTTTTTTACAGCGTTCATCATGCAGCATAAATGACACAATACATTTTTTCTGCGGGTCGGTACGGTTACAACGATACCAAAATTCTTATATTTTTTTAGGTTTTTCCTCTTTTCTGCAATAAAAATCCTTTTTTTGGAAATCTTTTTTTTCTATATCGCTGCATTCAAAGTCCTGTAACTTTTTTATTTTTCTATGTACGGAGCTCTGTAAGGGCTTACTTTTTGCGAGACAAGCTGTAGTTTTTATTGGTACCATTTTGGGGAATATACGGCTTTTTTGATTACTTTTATTGCATTTTTTTGGGAGGCAAAATGCTAAAAATTAGCACTTTGCCTCTTTTTTAGGCTTTTTGCCGCGGAGAATAAAAAGCATGTTCAACTTATTGTACACGTCATTATGGACATGTGGATACCAAATATGTGCCATTTTATTTTTTTTTACCTTTTTTTATGCTAAAACGAGAAAAAGCATAAAAAAGGGGTTTTTTTTACATTTTTTTTTAGATTTTTCTTTTTTGTACATTTTTATTATCTTTTTTTTACACCATCTATGTCCCTCTGGGGGACTTAAAGCACAGCACTGATGATCGCTGTTATAAGGCATGGCAGGACTTATACAGCGATCACTGGCTCTGGCAACATAGGACGCCGGTATCTGGCATCCTATTGCCATGGCAACCAGCAGGGCTCTCTGCGATTATATCACGAGAGCCCGGAAACTTCACAGAGGGAGCGCTCTCCCTCTGTTAACCCTTCCCATGCCGCTATCTATGTAGATCGCGGCAAGGAAGGGGTTAACAAGGGGAGGCCGGCTATGACTGACAGCTGGCTCCCGCTGCGGGATAGCGTGAGATCTGTCATGATCTCGCGCTATCCCTATGATGTAAGGGTACGTCATTTTGCGGGAAGTACCCTGTTCCCATGACGTACCCTTACGTCATGGGGAGGGAAATTTGAATATTTGTATTTAAAGGTAAAGTAAAGTTCAAGCAAAGGAGTCAATCTTAAAGATAATGGCATAGCTACATTGATCACATTGATCATAATTACGACAATGCCACTAAGCCAGAGGGCCCAAAGGCCTCCCTTGCGACATTAACATTAATACCATCCTTTGATCCCATCCCCACCGTTAACTGCCTGAAGCTCCAGTCGGGAGTAGATAAGAAACTTTATCACTTGTTTGCTGATGCAAGTACAGTACTGGGGAGAGAAGCTGGACTGTGCTCACCAGGCAGTAGCAGGATGTCAGTGATGAAGTCTCTTTTCTACAATCGTCTTTTAAGAATTTCTATAAAAAGCTATAACATAAAGACAAAGAATTTGTATAGCATTTAGTTCAATTTTTCTTATTTAGTTTTTTTTTCTTCTTATGTGATTATAAAATGTGTGCACTAGATGAACCAATACCTTTTATCTCTAAATAGGCAATTGAGTAACGAATTTATATCAATCATATGATGTTAACTACTTAAGCATTTTTGGCAGTCATTCTAGAAATGAGTATTAAATGACTGTGTGTAAATTATCCTATCTGTACATATTTAGTCTAGCGTATGCTTCTGCTTGATGCTATCATAAATCATCACAGTAAATGTGTCACGTAAATAGATTTGTGTCTGCTTACTTAATTTTTCAACTATTCCTATTCAATACATCAAATGTTAAAGTGTGAGTATACTATTTTTTTTAGGGCTCAGTCACACTGGTGTTTTTTTGCCCGATTTGCAGATGTGCTTGCGATCTGCAAATATATATACCCAATGCTTAGCAATGGGATCGGTCACATGGCCGTTTTTTATGCGGATGTGCCGAAAATTATATGACACAACGATTCGCAGAACGCATGTAACTTCGTTCTGCGCAAGTCTATGTTCCTGTATATGCGCTCAATGGGGCCGGCGGCAACAGCGCCGACCCCATTGAGAACATATATTAAAGATCGTTCTCCTCTGCCACAGCTGTAACAGCTGTGGCAGAGAAGAACGATGTTCTCCCATTGAATTCAATGGAGCCGGCAATACAGCCTGCTCCATTGAAAGCAATGGGCTGCCAGCAAGCGCTGTATTAATTTTTGGGGAAGGGCTTAAAATATAAGCCCTTCCCTGAAAACCATCCAAAAAAGTGTAAAAAATAAAAAAATATATATACTCACCTTTTTGCAGCTGAGGGAGATCAGCCGCGTCCAGCGGCTCTTCTCCTGAACTGCTTTCTGTAGTATTCAGCAGGTGGGGATTTAAAATCCCTGCTTGCTGAATGGGCTGTTCTGATTTGTCACAGACCTCAGCCAATCAGAGGTAGCTCCCACTCACCCATTCATGAGTGAGTGCTGCCTCTGATTGGCTGAGCACTGTGAGGCAGCTCTCAGCTGTCATTCAATATGAATGAGTTTAGAAAAAAATAATAATTTCTAAAAAAAAAGGGGTTTTATTTTGGAAAAATCTGAAGAAATATAAGAATTTTGTTATCGTTGTAATCATACTGACCCGCAGAAAATATGTAGTGTTTAATTTATGCTACATAATTAACGCTTTAAAAAAAAGAATCTAGGCAGAATTGATGCGTTTTTTCTCCCTGAGATCATAAAAAAAATAATAAAAGTTTTACAATATAGGCTATGTACCCAAAAATGGTACCAATAAAAACTACAGTTTGCCACACAAAAAAGGCTTTATACGGCCGCGTCGACGGAAAACTAAAAAAGTAATGGCTCTTGAAAAATGGAGATGAAAAAATACCTAAAATCGTTTGGTCCTCAGCGCCAAAATTGGCCATGTCCTTAAGGGGTTAATACTAATAGAAGTTACATTTTTGGGAACTTATATATTTTTTTCATTTTGTTTTGGTCCAATTCTGCGATTTGGTCTAATAATTGATATTGGACTGTCAGACCTTCTGTGCTAGATTTTATATTTACCGAAAACATTTTGACACAGTAATGCCCTTGCTAACTAATTCTGTGTCGCGTGACAGGACACTTAAACTTTTTCCCATCCATTCACATCTTAAGATGCAATGTGTTACGTTATAACCCCTGGCTCTGTAACCCTTTTACTGCTGGAAAGGTGATATGCTCCTCACACAGCAGTGACATTTGCCCTCAGTCAACATAAATTGTTTAATTTCGGTTCATTAGTTGCTTTTTCTTTACTTCCATACCCCTGTCCCCACTATGTTCTGATAATGAGGGCGCCCACCCACTGGCGTTTTTTTACCTGCGTTTTGCGTTTTGCGTTTTTCCTGCACAGGCATAGAGATAACATGTGTTCCTGTCCACTGGCGTTTTTTTTTGCGTTGCGTTTGCGTTTTTAACATAGGAACTGTCAGTTGCATACGTGTCCTTATTTTTCTCCTAATGCACCCATGAATGTCAATGGAAATTAACGGAAAAGCCGCGAAAACGCCGCGAAAAACGCCGCGAAAAACGCCGCGAAAAACGCGGAAAACACAAACGCCAGTGGGTGGGCGCCCTTATACTCACTATATAGTGATACTGATAGTGGGCATGGTGGGGTGGTATTATTGGTAATATCTGTCATTATATAGTGCATTTTGTTCTAAAACAGCATGACGGTAATATTTAATCACTGTATAGAGGTAATTTTTAGTCCTGGAATTTGATAACTATAAATATATATATATATATATTTTTTTTTTTCTAAAATCTAGCAATCCCCTTGGAAGCAGACCGCCTCCTGAATATCTTGAATGTGACTGTATTGGTAATACAGTATTTCAGTATTTGGGGTCCCATTTCTAATTCTGCCCAGGGCCACACTTTCTATAAAACCGGCCCTGGGTCTAAGTAAGTATGCCCCATTGTTTCTCAGAGTTCGTAGATGTTGTCGATTGCAATTTCTGTCATTTTTGTGTCACTATCCCGTACTTTTGATTTGACTTCTAATTTTGAGTCCAATTCCAGAAAATATATTGCTATTACTTTCACGACTAGAGATGAGCAAGCGTACTCGTCCGAGCTTGATGCTCGTTCGAGTATTAGGGTGTTCGAGATGCTCATTACTCGAGACGAGCACCACACGGTGCTCGACTCCATTACATTTCCTTCCCTGAGAAATTTGCGCGCTTTTCTGGCCAATAGAAACACAGGGAAGGCATTACAACTTCCTCCTGTGACATTCCAGCCCTATCCCACCCCCCTGCAGTGAGTGGTTGGGGAGATCAGATGGCACCCGAGTATTTAAATCTGCCCCGCCCGTGGCTCACCACAGACACAAGCTAAGAGAGATCAGGGAAAGTGCTGTCTTGCTGTAGCTGCTATAGGGAGAGTGTTAGGTGTTATTTTAGTCTTCAAGAACCCCAACGGTCCTTCTTAGGGCCACATCTGACCGTGTGCAGTACTGTTGAGGTTGCTTTTAGCAGTTTTGTACAATTTTTTTTTTGGTATATTGGGCATGCAGACCATAGCGTCCTCAGTCTGCAGTCATTTTACAGAGTATAGGGGCAGTACTGGTGAGGCAGGGACAGTGGTACAAGGAAAGAGATATACTGGCTATATAGGTAGTGGGCTTTTTCAAAAAAATTGGAAAAAAATACTGTATTTGGGCTGCCTGTGACCGTCTTCAGTTTACTGCGTGTGTGCTGGGGGTAGTAGTCGCTGATTAATACCCAGCCTTGCGCATAATTTTTTCTGGCTGCAATGTGCTTTCAATAACCACAGTCATCCTCCAAGAGGGAAATCCATATACAGGCTATATAACAGGCAGTGGGCTTTTTTCCAAAAAGTGGAAAAAAATACTATTTTTGGCCTGCCGGTGACCGTCTTCAGTTTACGGCGTGTGTGCTGGGGGTAGTAGTCGCTAATTAATACCCAGCCTTGCGCATAATTGTTTCCTGGCTCTGCTGTGTCCGTTACATGATCGCCGTCATCCCGCCAGAGGGAAACAGTATACATATATACGCTGCATACAGTGTCTTTCTGGTTTTTCACCTCACCATTTGAAAAAATTGAAGCAAAATACTTAAGGCCTACCACTGGCCTTTGGCCACTTGACTGGTTCTGCCTGTGAATTCCAGTAGCTCAGTCATACGCACCTAGGTCTCACTACAGGCTTGCGCATAATTGTTTCCTGGCTCTGCTGTGCGTTCCGTAAGCGAAGTCAGCCTCCAACCACAGGCCAATAAGCGGCACATTTAATTACAGTGTTCTGTTTCTGTTCTACTCGTAATACACCATGCTGAGGGGTAGGGGTAGGCCTAGAGGACGTGGACGCGGGCGAGGAAGCGGAGGCCCAAGTCAGGGTGTGGGCACAGGCCGAGCTCCTGGTCCAGGTGTATCGCAGCCGACTTCTTCGGGATTAGGAGAGAGGCAAGTTTCTGGGGTTCCCAGATTCATCTCACAATTAATGGGTCCACGGGGTAGACCTTTATTAGAAACTGAGCAGTGTGAGCAGGTCCTGTCGTGGATGGCAGAAAGTGCATCCAGCAATATATCGACCACCCAGTCTTCTACGCCGTCCACAGCTGCAACTCTGAATCCTCTGGCTGCTGCTCCTCCTTCCTCCCAGCCTCCTCACTCCATTACAATGACACATTCTGAGGAGCAGGCAGACTCCCAGGAACTGTTCTCGGGCCCCTGCCCAGATTGGGCAGCAATGGTTCCTCTCCCACTGGAGAACTTTGTCATGACCAATGCCCAACCTTTGGAAAGTTCCCGGGGTCCGGGGGATGAGACTGGGGACTTCTGGCAACTGTCTCAAGAGCTTTCAGTGGGTGAGGAGGACGATGACGATGAGACACAGTTGTCTATCAGTGAGGTAGTAGTAAGGGCAGTAAGTCCGAGGGAAGAGCGCACAGAGGATTCGGAGGAAGAGCAGCTGGACGAGGAGGTGACTGACCCCACCTGGTTTGCTAAACCTACTGAGGACAGGTCTTCAGAGGGGGAGGCAAGTGCAGCAGCAGGGCAGGTTGGAAGAGGCAGTGCGGTGGCCAGGGGTAGAGGCAGGGCCACACCGAATAATCCACCAACTGTTTCCCAAAGCGCCCCCTCGCGCCATGCCACCCTGCAGAGGCCGAGCTGCTCAAAGGTGTGGCAGTTTTTCACTGAGAGTGCAGACGACCGACGAACTGTGGTGTGCAAGGTTTGTCGCGCCAAGATCAGCCGGGGAGCCACCACCACCAGCCTAACCACCACCAGCATGCGGAGGCATATGATGGCCAAGTACCCCACAAGGTGGGACGAAGGCCATTCACTACCTCAGGTTTTCACCACTGCCTCTCCCCTGTGCCCCAACCTATCACTGAGATCCAAACCCCCTCTCAGGACACAGGCACGACCGTCTCCTGGCCTGCACCCACACGCTCACCTCCGCTGTCCTTGGCCCCATCCAGCAATGTCTCTCAGTGCAGCGTCCAGCCGTCGCTAGCGCAACTGTTTGAGCGCAAGCGCAAGTACGCCGCCACGCACCCGCACGCTCAAGCGTTAAACGTGCACATAGCCAAATTGATCAGCCTGGAGATGCTTTCAAAAACATGATGGCGGCGGCCCCGCGCTACTCGGTTCCCAGTTGCCACTACTTTTCCCGATGTGCCGTCCCAGCCCTGCACGACAACGTCTCCCGCAACATTGTACGCGCCCTCACCAACGCGGTTACTGCCAAGGTCCACTTAACAACGGACACGTGGACAAGCACAGGCGGGCAGGGCCACTATATCTCCCTGACGGCACATTGGGTGAATTTAGTGGAGGCTGGGACCGAGTCAGAGCCTGGGACCGCTCACGTCCTACCCACCTCCAGAATTGCGGGCTCCAGCTCGGTGCTGGTATCTGCGGCGGTGTATGCTTCCTCCACTAAACCACCCTCCTCCTCCTACGCAACCTCTGTCTCGCAATCAAGATGTGTCAGCAGCACATCGCCAGCAGTGGGTGTCGCGCGGCGTGGCAGCACAGCGGTGGGCAAGCGTCAGCAGGCCGTGCTGAAACGACTCAGCTTAGGAGAGAAGAGGCACACGGCCCACGAACTGCTGCAGGGTCTGACAGAGCAGACCGATTGCTGGCTTTCGCCGCTGAGCCTCCAACCGGGCATGGTCATGTGTGACAACGGCCGTAACCTGGTGGCGGCTCTGCAGCTTGGCAGCCTCACGCACGTGCCATGCCTGGCCCACGTCTTTAATTTGGTGATTCAGCGGTTTCTGAAAAGCTACTCACGCTTGTCAGACCTGCTCGGAAAGGTGCGCTGGCTCAGCGCACATTTCCGCAAGTCCAACACGGATGCTGCCACCCTGCGGACCCTGCAACATCGGTTTAATCTGCCAGTGCACCGACTGCTGTGCGACGTGCCCACACGGTGGAACTCTACGCTCCACATGTTGGCCAGGCTCTATGAGCAGCGTAGAGCTATAGTGGAATACCAACTCCAACATGGGCGGCGTAGTGGGAGTCAGCCTCCTCAATTCTTTACAGAAGAGTGGGCCTGGTTGGCAGACATCTGCCAGGTCCTTGGAAACTTTGAGGAGTCTACCCAGATGGTGAGCGGCGATGCTGCAATCATTAGCGTCACCATTCCTCTGCTATGCCTCTTGAGAAGTTCCCTGCAAAGCATAAAGGCAGACGCTTTGCACTCGGAAACGGAGGCGGGGGAAAACAGTATGTCTCTGGATAGTCAGAGCACCCTCATGTCTATATTTCAGCGCGTTTTGGAGGAGAAGGGGGAGGAGCATGAGGAGGAGGGGGAAGAGACAGCTTGGTCCACTGCTGAGGGTACCCATGCTGCTTACCTGTCATCCTTTCAGCGTGTATGGCCTGAGGAGGAGGAGGAGGATCCTGAAAGTGATCTTCCTAGTGAGGACAGCCATGTGTTGCGTACAGGTACCCTGGCACACATAGCGGACTTCATGTTAGGATACCTTTCTCGTGACCCTCGCGTTACATGCATTCTGGCCACTACGGATTACTGGGTGTACACGCTGCTCGACCCACAGTATAAGGAGAACCTTTCCACTCTCATACCCGAAGAGGAAAGGGGTTCGAGAGTGATGCTATACCACAGGACCCTGGTGGACAAACTGATTGTAAAATTCCCATCCAACAGCGATAGTGGCAGAAGGCGCAGTTCCGAGGGCCAGGTAGTAGGGGAGGCGCAGAAATCAGGCAGCATGTACAGCGCAGGCAGGGGAACACTGTCCAAGGCCTTTGCGAGCTTTATGGCTCCCCAGCAAGACTGTGTCACCGCTCCCCAGTCAAGGCTGAGTTGTCGGGAGCACTGTAAAAGGATGGTGAGGGAGTACGTAGCCGATCGCACGACCATCCTCCGTGACGCCTCTGCTCCCTAAAACTACTGTGTGTCGAAGCTGGACACGTGGCCTGAACTCACGCTGTATGCCCTAGAGGTGCTTGCTTGCCCTGCGGCTATCGTCTTGTCAGAGAGGGTGTTTAGTGCGGCTGGGGGAATCATCACGGATAAGCGTACCCGCCTACCAACCGACAGTGCCGACAGGCTTACACTCATCAAGATGAACAAAGCCTGGATTTCCCCAGACTTCTCTTCTCCACCAGCGGACAGCAGCGGTACCTAAACAATACGTAGGCTGCACCAGCGGATGGAATCATCGTTCTCTATCACCATAAAAAATGGGGACCTTTTAGCTTCATCAATCTGTGTATTATATTCATCCTCCTCCTCCTGATCCTCCTCCTGAAACCTCACGTAATCACGCCGAACGGGCAATTTTTCTTAGGCCCACAAGGTTCAGTCATATGACTTTTGTAAACAATGTTTTTACGTTTCAATTCTCATTAAAGCGTTGAAACCTGCACCTGAACCAATTTTTATTTTAACTGGGCTGCCTCCAGGCCTAGTTACAAATTAAGCCACAGTAAACAAAGCGATTAATAGGTTTCACCTGCCCTCTTGGTTGGGCATTGGCAATTTTTCTGAGGTACATTAGTACTGTTGGTACACCAATTTTTTTGGGTCCTCGCCTACAGTGTAATCCTAGTCATTTTTATGGGCTTCGCATGCACTCATGGTACAGCAAGGTGTGTGGGGTTGGCCTACACTTTTGCTACATAAATGTAACTGGGGCCTTGTCTATACTGCAACTACTGAAATGTGAAAAAGACTGTTATCTTCCTAAACTGCTGCAACGGGAATGTTACTGTGGCCTGTCTTGACTGCTACTACTACTGAAATGGAACTAAGACTGTGCTCCCCCTATACTGCTGCTAGTGATATGTTACTGGGGCCTGTCTTGACTGCTACTATTACTGAAATGGAACTAATACTGTGCTCCCCCTATACTGCTGCTAGTGATATGTTACTGGGGCCTGTCTTGACTGCTACTATTACTGAAATGGAACTAATACTGTGCTCCCCCTATACTGCTACTAGTGATATGTTACTGGGGCCTGTCTTGACTGCTACTACTACTGAAATGGAACTAAGACTGTGCTCCCCCTATACTGCTGCTAGTGATATGTTACTGGGGCCTGTCCAGACGGCTACTACTACTGAAATGGAACTAATACTGTGCTCCCCCTATACTGCTGCTAGTGATATGTTACTGGGGCCTGTCTTGACAGCTACTATTACTGAAATGGAACTAATACTGTGTTCCCCCTCTACTGCTGCTAGTGATATGTTACTGGGGCCTGTCTTGACTGCTACTATTACTGAAATGGAACTAATACTGTGCTCCCCCTATACTGCTGCTAGTGATATGTTACTGGGGCCTGTCTTGACTGCTACTATTACTGAAATGGAACTAATACTGTGCTCCCCCTATACTGCTGCTAGTGATATGTTACTGGGGCCTGTCTTGACAGCTACTACTACTGAAATGGAACTAATGCTGTGCTCCCCCTATACTGCTGCTAGTGATATGTTACTGGGGCCTGTCTTGACAGCTACTATTACTGAAATGGAACTAATACTGTGTTCCCCCTCTACTGCTGCTAGTGATATGTTACTGGGGCCTGTCTTGACTGCTACTATTACTGAAATGGAACTAATACTGTGCTCCCCCTATACTGCTGCTAGTGATATGTTACTGGGGCCTGTCTTGACTGCTACTATTACTGAAATGGAACTAATACTGTGCTCCCCCTATACTGCTGCTAGTGATATGTTACTGGGGCCTGTCTTGACTGCTACTATTACTGAAATGGAACTAATACTGTGCTCCCCCTATACTGCTGCTAGTGATATGTTACTGGGGCCTGTCTTGACTGCTACTACAACTGAAATGGAACTAATACTGTGCTCCCCCTATACTGCTGCTAGTGATATGTTACTGGGGCCTGTCTTGACAGCTACTATTACTGAAATGGAACTAATACTGTGTTCCCCCTCTACTGCTGCTAGTGATATGTTACTGGGGCCTGTCTTGACTGCTACTATTACTGAAATGGAACTAATACTGTGCTCCCCCTATACTGCTGCTAGTGATATGTTACTGGGGCCTGTCTTGACTGCTACTATTACAGAAATGGAACTAATACTGTGCTCCCCCTATACTGCTGCTAGTGATATGTTACTGGAGCCTGTCTTGACTGCTACTATTACTGAAATGGAACTAATACTGTGCTCCCCCTATACTGCTGCTAGTGATATGTTACTGGGGCCTGTCCTAATGCTACCGCTGAAATATTACTAATTATGGGCTCTGCCTATACCGCTGCTAATGCTATGTCACTGGGGTGTGGAAACGGAGGCTTGCCAAAGACATGATGGCGGCGAGGCCATTTCCCACCAACGCGGTTACTGTTAAGGTGCATATAACCACGGACACGTGGAGAGGACACGTAGTGCCTCAAAAACATCCCCCTCCTCCTCCAACAATGAAAACATTCTTGGTAAATACCTTTGCATTGGTCCGTCTGGTGGCAGTCCAAGAATTTCACATTTAACGACACAACAAGAGAGCCCCCCACCATCCCCCCGCCACGGCCCACTTAATCCTGGCCACATTCCGAAAACCAACTAAATAAAACCGTGCTACTAGGTCCGCAGTCGCGACCACATTCCCATCAACGCGGTTACTGTTAAGGTACATATTACCAGTCTGACTGGGGCATGCACTGTGGGCCGAAGCCCACCTGTATTGTATCTGACGTTAGCTCTGCTGAGCAGGGCACTGCAATGGGATACATTTATGTAACGCCGATGGGTTTTAGGGAGCCACCCATGCTGTGGGTCCACAGGGACTTCACATTAGGGAGTTGTACCTGCCTGTGTCTATGTATTAAAAACCCCGGTCAGACTGGGGCATGCAGTGTGGGCCGAAGCCCACCTGCATTTAATCTGACGTTACCTCAGCTGTGCTGGGCACTGCATTGGGATTTGTTTATGTACCGCCGGTGGGTTCCAGGGAGCCACCCATGCTGTCGGTCCACACGGAGTTGTATCTGCCTGTGTCTACTTATAAAGAACCCCAGTCTGACTGGGGCATGCAGTGTGGGCCGAAGCCCACCTGTATTTAATCTGACGTCAGCTCTACTATCCGGTGCAGTGCATTGGGACAAACTACTGGAGCAATACAGTGCTAATGAGACGTGCACAGCTACGCTAGCATTGGAGTCCGCTGTAGGCACGCGATTGCTGAGCATTTGTGCAGAGGCCTATATCCTGGGTGCAGTGAAAGTCCGTTTCCAGCCTAGGATTGCTGAATCTGTGGGCCGAGGCCTATGCCGTGGGCGCGGTGCAAGTCTGCCATGCTTGGCCGCTCAGATCAATTTTTTGTTCATGTCTTGGGTTTCCTAGGACCCACCTATGCTGTTGGTGCAAACTTAGTTCCCATTGCGGTGTTTGACCTGTCTGGCACAAAGGCACTGACTGACTTGGGTAGGGGGCAGAGCGCTGACGGCTTTCCCCTTGCAGTGTGGATTGAGCTATGCAACACCTTGACAGAATGAATACTGTGTGGCACATGGATTCCCCATTGCTATGCCCACGTTTGCAGCTCCTGACGGAGGTGGCACAGGATTGGAGTTCTCATTGCTTCTGTACAGCATTGTGGGCTATCGCCCCGCCCCTTTTAAAGAGGGTCGCTGCCTGGCCCTGCCAACCCTCTGCAGTGTGTGCCTCCGGTTCCTCCTCATGACAGATGCACTTATAAATAGACACGAGGGTGGTGTGGCTATGAGGCCAGCGTGTGGCATGAGGGTAGCTGAAGGCTGCGCAGGGACACTTTGGTGTGCGCTGTGGACACTGGGTCATGCGGGGGGGTTGGGCAGCATGTAACCCAGGAGAAGTGGCTGCGGAGTGTCATGCAGGCAGTGATTGTGCTTTGTTGGAGGTAGTGTGGTGCTTAGCTAAGGTATGCCTTGCTAATGAGGGTTTTTCAGAAGTAAAAATTGTTGGGGGGGGCCCACTCTTGCTGCTATTGTGGCTTAATAGTGGGACCTGGGAACTTGACATGCAGCCCAACATGTAGCCCCTCGCCTGCCCTATCCGTTTCTGTGTCGTTCCCATCACTTTCTTGAATTGCCCAGATTTTCACAAATGAAAACCTTAGCGAGCATCGGCGATATACAAAAATGCTCGAGTCGCCCATTGATTTCAATGGGGTTCGTTACTCGAAACGAACCCTCGAGCATCGCGGGAAGTTCGACTCGAGTAACGAGCACCCGAGCATTTTGGTGCTCGCTCATCTCTATTCACGACCCATGAAACAATTAAGTAGTAGTGTCCTACTTTAGTTTTCTTAGTGCTTCTATACTTTTTGATCATGGTTAAACCTGAAGTAAGAGATACATTAATTGTGCACCCTTCATCTCACCACCTGGCCAATAGCTTCAAAGTTTTAAAACAGAAACCACTTTTGAAAATATCTGTATTAGTGAGCCGTGAAAACCATTAACCACTCCTTGACCTGTAAATTTCTTCATAGTTAAAGAAATGTTACATTATGTGAACAGCTTTAAAACCACATTATTAGTGTATTCAGTTCCAAGTTTCTATAATTCTTGACCTTTTCTGCAGATTCTATAATTATAAAAAAAAGCAGTGTAAAAATTCTGAATATTTTTTATTTAATAAAGCATAGAAAGCTTTGCATTCACATTTTTACAGCAATTCCAAATCGTACATACCAATCAGGATAAAATTAAAACAACCAACTGCTGAAGTTAATAAGCTCCCGTTAAAATCGTGCTTCTAACTTCATTTAAAATATACCTCAACAAAAGCACCCAAAGTATACATTAAACTGAGGCTGTGACAGTTGCATCCATCACCCATAGACTATAATGGTATCTATTTATTGGCTGCATCATGAGATCATGAATCTTTTCAATCAGAGGCTGGAATCGGCACATGTGACGGGGGCGGAGCTTCACGATGACGCGTACAAGGGGGC
Source organism: Eleutherodactylus coqui (assembly GCF_035609145.1). Taxonomy (NCBI): domain Eukaryota; kingdom Metazoa; phylum Chordata; class Amphibia; order Anura; family Eleutherodactylidae; genus Eleutherodactylus; species Eleutherodactylus coqui. The sequence goes on along the minus strand of NC_089843.1, from coordinate 143,298,074 downwards.
GGAGCCAAAATGCCGGTGATGCCGAGCCGAGCCGAATGGAGAAGATAGATCTGCGCAAGCGCGTCTAAAAAAGCAAGAAGACACCGAAGTTAGACGGAGCCATGGCAACGGGGACGCCAGCATATGGCCATACAGAAGTGCTTAACCCCACTTGCTTTCGCGAGACAACCCCTTTAACTATGTTTCATCAAATTAAATCTAGATTTTTGACTCTTCAAAGTTACTGATGTAACAATTGTAAGCAATCGAGGCATTATTTCTACAATTACATTCAGATATTGTTCAGAAATTTCTTCCTAACATTGTTGCAGAAGTTCCCACAAATGTGCTGCACTTGCAGGTTGCTTTGCTTTCACCCTTCTGTCTAGTTTATTCCAAACAAGCTCAATGAGGTTTAAGTCTGAAGACTGTGTAGGCCATTTTAATTCTTTGAAGCCTGCTGACTTCTTGTCTTCTTAAGTAGTTCTGACATAACGTAGAAGTATGATTTGGATCATTGTCTTGCTGTAATATGAACCCCTGACCAACTAGGCATACACCCGTGGGTATTGCATGGCATATCAAAATGCTGTATTAGCTCTTTTTGTCCAGTGTGCCAGTCACCTTGTGTAAGTTGCCAAATCTAGATCTGGCAAAAGAGCTCCAGACCACTATGCTTCCTTCTCCATGTTTGACAGTTGGTGTTAGGAACCATACTTTCACCTACTTGCTGGTGAACAAAAACCCTGAATGATGCACCAGAGATGTCAAAATTTTATTAACCAATCCATAAGACCTTCCTCCACTCTTCAGTTATCCACTGGAGGTGTTGCTTGGCCCAGACAAGTCTTTTTATTATATTTTGCAATCTTAGCAGTGGCTTTCTTACTAATTGTTTACCTGTCAAACCTGCAGATAAATGTCTTCTGTTCACAGTTGAAGTGTTTTTTTTTTTTTACTGCATGAAGCTACGCTTGAAGATTTTGTGTTTTGAGGTGCTGATTAAACAAACTTTTGACTCTCAACGACTTGTCATCTGATTTTGTAGTATCCTTTGGTCTGCCAGACCTCTTCCTGTTAGAGTTTTCTACAGTTTCCAAGTGAATTTTGTTGGTATAGAAAACTGAAGTGATTGCCACCTTGAATTTCTAGGCAATTTCTCTGTAGGGCAGACCTACATTTCTAAGGGTTATAATTTCGGTATGCCTTCTTTGGTAATTGCATTTTTCTTGCCATCATGATAACAATGTGCTCTGTCCTAAAGAACAAAACTGTCCAAATCCTGCCCTAGAGTGTGTTGTAACACAGTCTGTTCCAACATGGGTTATATAAAATCAAAGGGTTTAAAAGTAATCTACAAAAATTGAGACACATGTAGGAATAGTTTGCATCCAATTTCAAGCTATAATTTGCTTTGAGTGCTACAGACAAGATGTTCTTGATGTGCTCCCTGAAAAAAAGCACTTTGGTTAAAATAATAAATTCAGACTATTGTTGCTTTTTAGGTAAACATTTTGTTATGTTTTTATGTTTTGAACTTACATTTGCGCCTTTTAACCATTTTGCATTATTAACTGAAGTCGAACTGTGTTCATGTCAAAAATAAAATGAAAAAGTGAGGTGTTCTAAAACTTTTGACTGGTAGAGTGATGGATTTCATACAGTGGCATTTATAGACTACCATGCAAAAAGGTTGAATACAATTTACAGTAGATATACTTCTTTATGTATAAAACCTGTTCAAATGTGGTCCATGAGTCCCAATCTCAATTTTGTAATTTTCATAAAATGCATTTCTGTTTTAGTCAAGAATGTAGCTGCACCTGGCAATTAACGAATATATCTATCAAGATCTTCCAATGTTTGTTTTTGCACTTAATGAAATGAAATGAAATATGTTATGGCCACAAATAGAGATGAGCGAGCACCAAAATGCTCGGGTGCTCGTTACTCGGGACGAAATTATCGCGATGCTCAAGGGTTCGTTTCGAGTAACGAACCCCATTGAAGTCAATGGGCGACCCGAACATTTTTGTATATCGCCAATGCTCGCTAAGGTTTTCATTTGTGAAAATCTGGTAAATTCAAGAAAGTGATGGGAACGACACAGCAACAGATAGGGCAGGCGAGGGGCTACATGTTGGGCTGCATCTCAAGTTCCCAGGTCCCACTATTAAGCCACAATAGCGGCAAGAGTGCCCCCCCCCCCTTCCAACAATTTTTACTTCTGAAAAACCCTCATTAGCAAGGCATACCTTAGCTAAGCACCACACTACCTCCAACAAAGCACAATCACTGCCTGCATGACACTCCGCTGCCACTTCTCCTGGGTTACATGCTGCCCAACCCCCCCCCCCCCCCGCACGAAGCAGTGTCCACAGCGCACACCAAAGTGTCCCTGCGCAGCCTTCAGCTACACTCATGCCACACCACCCTCATGACCATTTATAAGTGCGTCTGCCAGAGGAACCACAGGCACACACTGCAGACGGTTGGCACGGCTAGGCAGCAACCCTCTTTAAAAGGGGCAGGATGATAGCCCACAATGCTGTACAGAAGCAATGAGAAATATAATCCTGTGCCACCGCCATCAGGAGCTGCACACGTGGGCATAGCAATGGGGAACCTATGTGCCACACACTATTCATTCTGTCAAGGTGTCTGCATGCCCCAGTCAGACTGCGTTTTTTTATAAATAGTCACAGGCAGGTACAACTCCGCAATGGGAATTCCGTGTGCACCCACAGCATGGGTGGCTCCCTGGAACCCACCGGCTGTACATTAATGTATCCCATTGCAGTGCCCATCACAGCTGAGGTAACGTCCGATTAAATGCAGGTGGGCTTCGGCCCACACTGCATGCCCCAGTCAGACTGGGGTTCTTTAGAAGTGGACACATGCAGTTACAACTCCGTGTGGACCCACAGCATGGGTGGGTGCCAGGAAGCCACCGGCGGTACATAAATATATCCCATTGCATTGCCCATCACAGCTGAGGTAATGTCATGTTTAATGCAAGTGGGCTTGGGCCCACACTGCATTCCCCAGTCAGACAGGGCTTTTTTAGAAGTGGACACATGCAGTTACAACTCCGTGTGGACCTACGGCATGGGTGGCTCCCTGGAACCCACCGGCGGTACATATATATATCCCATTGCAGTGCCCAACACAGCTGATGTAACGTCAGCTGTAAAGCAGGTGGGCAAAAAATTAATTGGATTACACTGTAGGCGAGGGCCCCAAAAAATTGGTGTACCAACAGTACTAATGTACCTCAGAAAAATTGCCCATGCCCAACCAAGAGGGCAGGTGAAACCCATTAATCGCTTTGGTTAATGTGGCTTAATTGGTAACTAGGCCTGGAGGCAGCCCAGTTAAAATAAAAATTGGTTCAGGTGCAAGTTTCAACGCTTTAATGAGCATTGAAACGTATAAAAATTGTTTAGAAAAATTATATGACTGAGCCTTGTGGGCCTAAGAAAAATTGCCCGTTCGGCGTGATTATGTGAGGTTTCAGGAGGAGGATCAGGAGGAGAAGGAGGAATATTATACACAGATTGATGAAGCAAAAATGTCCCCGTTTTTGATGGTGATAGAGAACGATTCTTCCATCCGCGGGTGCAGTCTACGTATTGTTTAGGTACCGCTGCTGTCCACTGGTGGAGAAGAGAAGTCTGGGGAAATCCAGGCTTTGTTCATCTTGATGAGTGTAAGCCTGTCGGCACTGTCGGTTGACAGGCGGGTACGCTTATCCGTGATGATTCCCCCAGCCGCACTAAACACCCTCTCTGACAAGACGCTAGCCGCAGGACAAGAAAGCAGCTCCAGGCATACAGCGCGAGTTCAGGCCACGTGTCCAGCTTCGACACCCAGTAGTTGTAGGGGGCAGAGGCGTCACCGAGGATGGTCATGCGATCGGCTACGTACTCCCCCACCATCCTTTTACAGTGCTCCCGCCAACTCAGCCTTGACTGGGGAGCAGTGACACAGTCTTGCTGGGGAGCCATAAAGCTGGCAAAGGCTTTGGAGAATGTTCCCCTGCCTGCGCTGTACATGCTGCCTGATCTCTGCGCCTCCTCTGCTACCTGGCCCTCGGAACTGCGCCTTCTGCCACTATCGCTGTCGAATGGGAAGTTTACCATCAGTTTGTCCACCAGCGCCCAGTGGTATAGCATCATTCTGGAACCCCTTTCCTCCGGGAATGAGAGTGGAAAGGTTCTCCTTATACCGTGGGTCGAGCAGTGTGTACACCCAGTAATCCATAGTGGCCAGAATGCGTGTAACGCGAGGGTCATGAGAAAGGCATCCTAACATGAAGTCAGCCATGTGTGCCAGGGTACCTGTACGCAACACATGGCTGTCCTCACTAGGAAGATCACTTTCAGGATCCTCCTCCTCCTCCTCCTCCTCTGGCTATACACGCTGAAAGGATGACAGGCAAGCAGCATGTGTACCCTCAGCAGTGGGCCAAGCTGTCTCTTCCCCCTCCTCCTCATGCTCCTCCACCTCCTCCTCCTCCTCCTCCTCAACGCGCTGAGATATAGACATGAGGGTGCTCTGACTATCCAGCGACATACTGTCTTCCCACGCCTCCGTTTCCGAGTGCAAAGCGTCTGCCTTTATGCTTTGCAGGGAACCTCTCAAGAGGCATAGCAGAGGAATGGTGACGCTAATGATTGCAGCATCCCCGCTCACCATCTGGGTAGACTCCTCAAAGTTTCCAAGGACCTGGCAGTTGTCTGCCAACCAGGCCCACTCTTCTGTCAAGAATTGAGGAGGCTGGCTCCCACTACGCCGCCCATGTTGGAGTTGGTATTCCACTATAGCTCTACGCTGCTCATAGAGCCTGGCCAACATGTGGAGCGTAGAGTTCCACCGTGTGGGCACGTCGCACAGCAGTCGGTGCACTGGCAGATTAAACCGATGTTGCAGGGTCCGCAGGGTGGCAGCGTCCGTCTGGGAGTTGCGGAAATGTGCGCAGACCCGGCGCACCTTTCCGAGCAGGTATGACAAGTGTGGGTAGCTTTTCAGAAAGCGCTGAACCGCCAAATTAAAGACATGGGCCAGGCATGGCACGTGCGTGAGGCTGCCGAGCTGCAGAGCCTCCACCAGGTTACGGCCGTTGTCACACACGACCATGCCCGGTTGGACGCTCAGCCACGCAAGCCAGCGGTCGGTCTGCTCTGTCAGACCCTGCAGCAGTTCGTGGGCCATGTGCCTCTTCTCTCCTAAGCTGAGTAGTTTCAGCACGGCCTGCTGACGCTTGCCCACCGCTGTGCTGCCACGCCGCGCGACACCGACTGCTGGCGACGTGCTGCTGCTGACACATCTTGATTGCGAGACAGAGGTTGCGTTGGAGGAGGAGGAGGAGGGAGGTTTAGTGGAGGAAGCATACACCGCCGCAGATACCAGCACCGAGCTGGGGCCCGCAATTCTAGGGGTGGGTAGGACGTGAGCGGTCCCAGGCTCTGACTCTGTCCCAGCCTCCACTAAATTCACCCAATGTGCCGTCAGGGAGATATAGTGGCCCTGCCCGCCTGTGCTTGCCCATGTGTCCGTTGTTAAGTGGACCTTGGCAGTAACCGCATTGGTGAGAGCGCGTACAATGCTGCGGGAGACGTAGTCGTGCAGGGCTGGGACGGCACATCGGGAAAAGTAGTGGCAACTGGGAACCGAGTAGCGCGGGGCCGCCGCCGCCATCATGCTTTTGAAAGCCTCTGTTTCCACAAGCCTATACGGCAGCATCTCCAGGCTGATCAATTTGGCAATGTGCACGTTTAACGCTTGAGCATGCGGGTGCGTGGCGGCGTACTTGCGCTTGCGCTCAAACAGTGGTGCTAGCGACGTCTGGACGCTGCGCTGAGAGACATTGCTGGATGGGGCCGAGGACAGCGGAGGTGAGGGTGTGGGTGCAGGCCAGGAGACGGTAGTGCCTGTGTCCTCAGAGGGGGATTGGATCTCAGTGGCAGGTTGGGGCACAGGGGGAGAGGCAGTGGTGCAAACCGGAGGCGGTGAACGGCCTTCGTCCCACCTTGTGGGGTGCTTGGCCATCATATGCCTGCGCATGCTGGTGGTGGTGGCTCCCCAGCTGATCTTGGCGCGACAAAGGTTGCACACCACTGTTCGTCGGTCGTCAGGCGTCTCTGTGAAAAACTGCCACACTGTAGAGCACCTTGACCTCTGCAGGGTGGCATGGCGCGAGGGGGCGCTTTGGGAAACAGTTGGTGGATTATTCAGTCTGGCCCTGCCTCTACCCCTGGCCACCGCACTGGCTCGGCCTGTGCCCACACCCTGACTTGGGCCTCTGCGTCCTCACCCGCGTCCACGTCCACTAGGCCTACACCTACCCCTCAGCATGCTGTATTACCAGGAGTGCAGAAACAGAAGGCTGTAATTAAATGTGCCACTTATTGGCCTGTGGTTGGAGGCTGACTTCGCTTATGGAACGCACAGCAGAGCCAGGAAATAATTTTGCGCAAGCCTGCTGTAACACTTAGCTGGCTGCGTATGAATTAGGAGGACAACTACACCCAGCACAGACCCAGTACACTGAGGACAGTCAGAGGCAGCCCAAATAGATTTTTTTTCCCAAATGTTTTTGGAAAGGCCCACTGCCTATATTCAATAAATATGTCTTCTGTCCCTGCATCACCACTTCTGGCCCTGGAGTATGTAAAATAACTGCAGACTGTTGCACTGTGGACAGGAATACAGCGGTGATGTAAGAGGCAACACAGAGCCAGGAAATAATTTTGCGCAAGCCTGCTGTAACATTTAGCTGGCTGCGTATGAATTAGGAGGACAACTACACCCAGCACAGACCCAGTACACTGAGGACAGTCGCAGGCAGCTCAAATAGATTTTTTTCCCCAAATGTTTTTGGAAAGGCCTACTGCCTATATTCAATAAATATATGTCTTCTGTCCCTGCCTCACCACCACTACTGGCCCTGGAGTATGTATAATTACTGCAGGGCGCAATGCTCTGCACGGCCGATATACAAAAAAAAAAAAGTGCAACACTGCAAAAAGCAGCCTCCACACTACTGCACACGGTTAGATGTGGCCCTAAGAAGGACCGTTGGGGTTCTTGAAGCCTAAAATACTCCTAATACTCTCCCTATAGCAGCTCCGGCACCAACAGCACTTTCCCTCCTGTATGTCAGAATAAATCTGTGGCGAGCCGCGGGACGGACCGATTTTTATACTCGGGTGACACCTGATCTCGCCAGCCACTCACTGCAGGGGGGTGGTATAGGACTTAAACGTCGCAGGGGGGAAGTTGTAATGCCTTCCCTGTCTTTCTATTGGCCCGAAAAGCGCGCTAACGTCTCAGAGATGAAAGTGAAAGTAACTCGAACATCGCGTGGTACTCGTCACGAGTAACGAGCATCTCGAACACGCTAATACTCGAACGAGTATCAAGCTCGGACGAGTACGTTCGCTCATCTCTAGCCACATGAGTTTTGGGTCATCATAATTAGAGCAAATTTTCACATACTCAAATAATGCATTATAAGGGCTCGGTCAGATGAGTGATTTTTTTAGCGTGGCTATTCATGCACTAAAAAAATCACTCATCTTACCGAGCCCTAAAAGGGATTTTGTTTCATAGTTTACCCAAATATTTTTTTTTTCTTTATTTTTTTGTGGGTGTCATTAAGTTTTTTAATTTTTCCAAGTTGGAGTGAATAATTTTTTTTGTAAATCTTATATAGTGATAAATGAGCAGAAACTTACACAGTTTGTTCATTATTCTCGTATTATTTTCTAAAGTGGTTCAATCTAAAATATTTGCTCTAAAAATTAATCACCTCAGGGTGCATTCACACAATCGTGTGCATATGTGTACATTGGTGCACACAAAACCACGTACCCACATACGCTCACAAACATGCATGAATGCCGGCAGCCGCATTGAAAGCAATAGTAGTGATTTTCAGGGAAGGGCTTGAAATATAAGCCCTTCCCTTAAAATCAGCCATGGTTTATGTAAAAAAAAATATATAATAATCTATATATATATACTCACCTCTCTGCAGTTGCAGTGTAAATGTGCCCTGCAGGGAGTAAAGAATCCCCTGCCACAGCTGTGACAGTTGTAGCAGATAATTTCTTCATCTCCGCGGGGAGTCCCCTTGTCACTGTAGACTGTGACAGCACTGTCACAGTGTTCAGTGGCAAGTGAACTCCCTACAATGCTGAAGAATTCCCCTGCCACAGCTGTCACAGCTGTGGCAGAGGATCGCGATGTTCTCCCATTGCTTTCAATGGGATCGGTGCTTCTGCAGTCCCATTGAAAGCAATGGGCTGCCAGCAAGCCTTACAGGGATTTTCGGGAAAGGGCTTTAAATATAAGCCCTTCCCTGAAAATCCTCCCTAGAATGTGTTAAAAATAAAAATATATATATATACTCACCTCTCCACAGCTGCCACGGCTCAGGCGCATCCAGCCTGTCTTCTCCCTGCCCTGCTCTGAATCTGTTTCAGCAGGCAGGGATTTAAAATTCCCGCCTGCTGAAAGGGCTGTATCTGATTGGCTGAGGAATGCAGGACAGTAGAAGAAAAGGCCAATATGTTTCAGACAAACCAGATTGTCCTTATTCATAAGTGCTGAGCAACAATCATATGGTTAGTCTGAAATGTGTTAACATCTTTTCCACAATGGCTTCCCATAGATAAATGGAGCTACCATTTTTTTCTTTTTATTATATTTTTATTTTAACTAGATTGACCCGATGTTCGCTTCCATGTTTGGAAAAAGGGTTGTTGTTAATCTCCCCCTCTCTCTTTCCATGCCACTTTTTTCTCTCTCTTCCTCTCTCTCAATACCGCTTCCCCCCTCTCCATGCCACTTCTCTCCCCCCTCTCCATGCCACTTCTCTTCCCTCCCTCCATGCCGCCTCTTTCTTCCCCTCTCCATGCTGCTTCTCTACCCCTTTCCATGCCACTATTCACTCCCCCTCCATCCATGCCTCTTCTTTCTCCCCCTCCATCCATGCCACTTCTCTCTCCCCCTCCGTCCATGCCTCTTCTCTCTCCCCCTCCGTCCATGCTGCTTCTCTCTCCCCCCTCCATCCATGACACTTCGTTTTCCCTCTCTCCATGCTGCTTCTCTCTCCTCCTCCATCCATACCTCTTTTCTCTTGCCCTCCATCCATGCCACTACTTTTTCCCTCTCTCCATGCCGCTTCTCTTCCACCTCTCCCTGCCACTTCTCTCCCCCCTCTCCATGCTGCTTCTCTCTCCCCTCCATGCCGCTTCTCTCTCCCCCTCCCCCTCTCCATTCCCCTTCTCTCTCCCCCTCTGTCCATGCCACATCTCTTTCCCTCTCAGTCCATACCGCTTCTCCCCCCCCCTTTCCCTCTCTTGCCTATGTCTCCCCCCTCTCCATGCCACTTCTCTGTCTGTGTGTGTCAGTATGTGTGTGCCTGTGTGTGTGGACATCACTTGAACCTCTCTTCTGTGGCCGTCACTTGAATCTCCTCCTGTGGGTGTCTCTTGAATCCCCCTGCTGTGGTTGACTCCCTCTTGCGAGTTTCCTTTGCCTAAACTGCCACTGTATGTCATGAGACTATGAACGTAGCTTAGCAACGCTTGAATCCTGAAGCCCCGCTATACTTTAACATGGGGCCCAGTGGGTCACTCAGTGTATCCAACTCAAATTTCAGGATTTTGCGGCGGTGATGAGAATCCAACAAAATTAAAGATACCAAAATCATCCTCCTAAGGTGAGGCAAAGTGCACAAAGTGTGTTGCAAGGAAAAACCTGTAGGCTTATTTATATTAGACTAGCTGATATACCCGGCTTCGCCCGAGGTAATTTGGTACTGGTGTTTATCTGGTGTTCACACGGAAAATCTTATGAAGTCGTGGTTACTTTAGAGATACTGAGGAAAAACATATGTTCACCATTTTGCATAGTTCTCTGCGTTACCCAGGAAACACCACGTGGTGGTCACCATGCGACGTTTCCTTTATATAAAATAAAAAATAAAATTAAAAAGATTTGTGAAAAACAAATAAGAAAACAATTGAATTTTAAAAGGAAAAAATAATTCCTCGTTAAAACTAAAAATGTATGTGAAAATGTCACCCCACAGAATGTGCCACCTCTCACATGCTGCTCATAACACACAAATCAGATAGATTCCTCCCAGTGTATAGGCAGATAGGGGAGAGATTTATATCAGACTGTATATGAAAATGCCACTATACAGAATGTCCACCTCTCACACGCTGCTCATAACATGCGGATCAGATAGATTCCTCTCAGTGTATAGGCAGATAGGAGAGAGATTTATCTCAGACTGTATGTGAAAATGTCACCCCACAGAATATGCCACCTCACACACTCTCATTTTTACCCTGAAAGGTAATGCCCCTTTTTATTCAAATTTTCTACCCAGACTGAAGGTTGCAGCCCCTTGTTATACTTAAAGGCATACTCCATCCCAGCAGTCCATGTCCACTTCCTTTTGTACTTTACAGCTTTTCAATACATATGACAGTCAGTTTTATTCCTGTCAGTATATACTCATATTTCTAAATGCGTTTTGTTTTGCTGAGAAGATAACTGTCTCATATATTGCGGGGTGCAGATATGTTATTAGTTACATAACATAGGAATGGTCATGCCAAATTTCAAGTTTGTGCAGTACAGATGTGTGTTATTAGTTACATTACATAGGGGGTCACTTACTTTTATGCATAGGATTGAATAATCAAGTTGCAACCCTTTAAATTTCCAATATTTAATACGCAAAGAATGGTCATGGCAAATTTCACATTTGTGCGGTAAATATTTGTGTAATTATTTGTTGCATCAGGAAGTGAGAGAATTAGATTCCATATGTAAAATTTGGATGCTAATTCTTTTGTGCTAGATTTGAATAATCGAGTTGGGACCCATTAGCTTTTCCTATTTATGACATAATCAATGCTAGTGCCAAATTTCAAGTTTCTATAACATCGGGAAATGAGAGAATTAAATTCTGTATGTAAAATTTGGACGCTAGTTCTTTTGCGCTAGAACTGAATAATCGAGTTGGGACCCCTTTACTTTTCCTATTTTGGACATAATCTATGCTTGTGCCAAATTTCATGTTTCTACGACATCGGGAAGTTGAAGAATTAGTGGCGAGTCAGTCAGTCAGTCACTCAGTCAGTGAGTCAGTGAGGGCTTTCGTCTTTATATATATAGATTTTATTTTTTATTATTTGCTGCAATTGTAACTGCTGGAATGGTAAGAAAAAAAGGATATACAAATCCCTAGAATGTTATGTATATACTGATTAAATGACAAAATAACTTGGACATAATTTCCTTTGATGAAAACAGAATAACTGACATGGAATGAAAATATGTATAATGTTATTGGAAAAATTTAACCCTTCAAATGAATTAGACTTTGAAATGTTAACATAGTGACTAAGCATGAAAAATGTTATAACATTCTTCAAGACTGTTGTATTTTATGGAAAAAGACGATGTCATTAGTAAAACCTTTGTAAAGTTTACAAGAAGAGGATTATGTAATCTTATTACATGCTCTCTTCTAAAAAAATCTTATAAACAGTAAGGTGAAACATAGTATCATCTCAATCCACACACAAGAAACTTTGAGTACATCAGTCAGAGGGTTCTCTTAGTTTAGGAAGGTGCCGATCCAAGAATGTGCCACTTCCATTGCTAAACTTTACTGAACTCAATTGGATTGAAAAATTAGTAGATGTAGACACCAGGTGAAAATACAGTGATCGAGGCGAGTTAAAGGGGTTCTGACATGAATAATTTTTTTATGCTTTAGCAGCCATTGTTCCCTGGTCTGCCTAATGGACCCAGGGAACCCATGGGTTAATGGCTGCTAAAGCATAAAAATCTTACACTTACCTGTTCTCCTGTTGTTGTTGACATCGGGGGGTCATCTCCCGGCAGCATATTAGCACTTTCTGCTTAGGTTAAGCAGCCTGACTAGAGCCACCTGATTGGTGCACGCTGTGCAGTCACGTGGTGCCGAAGAGCCAATCAGGTGGCTCTAATCAGCAGCGCTGCTTAACCTAAGCAGAAAGTGCTAGTATGCCTCCCGGCAGGCAGTCTTCTTCCTCCAGGAGCCGCGCCGCTCCGGGATCGCGCGCATGCGCAGTGGAGAGGTGCCCTCTGACAGGAGTCAGGACGGGCTGCGTCTCCACTGCGCATGCGCAGCACTCCGGAGTTCAGCCGGACGGACGGGCCGCCCACAGCAAGCACTGCTTGTGACGTGCTTGCTGTGGCGGTCCGTCCGTTGACCTCGGAAGTGCCTGACGGACGGACCAGAGCAGGAAGCGGTCTTTTTGACCGCTCCTGCTCTGCTTTAAAGGCACAGAAGAAGATGCCGGCTGGAGGGGACATGCCTGGCGATCGGGCCAGGCCAGGCAAGGTGAGTACAAATTTTTTTTTTTCATGTCAGAACCCCTTTAATTAGTAATTGGAATAAAGGTAAAATAACCACAATTACAAATATGTACAAGATATATATGCAACATGTTTCATACTTGCAACCTAATATTACATTTCTGAGGGCAGTATTCTTCTTTTCTTGAGCTTTATTGCTGACCCATCCAATGTCAATAAGTAGGACATAATGACTATATAATGAAAGTAACCATATCCCTGCATTTCAAAAATAACATATTGGACTGACAATCTAGGCATTTTAACCCTTTCCAATCCACTGTGTGATGTCTGAAGACATTCTGATTGAAGGCTGTACAGCTTCCTATGTCAGAAGACGTCCGGCAGGGTATTCTTACTGTATATTACTGGGCGCTCTGTTGTCGGGGGCCTCTCCAGCATGTCCAATACCGCAGTACTGGCTCTAGCCAGCAGGTTGCGCCATTATATAATGGCAGAAAGAGAAAGCTCCCTAGGAAACCCTGAATCCAACATTGGATTGCAAAAGGTTGAGGTAGGTTTACATGGAACGACTGTAGGGCTCATCAGCATCCAACAGCCCTTCCACCTACTATGGCTCCAGTGCTTTCACAGATAGTCATTCAGAGAATGGAGGTGGAGTGGGCTGGGGATCTCTTCCAAGTAACCAACTCCATTTTTCTGCAAATAGGCAGGCATTCAAATTCGAATGACTGTCTCTTTATTCACTTTGTTTTTAAGTACCTAAAAATCAAGCAACTCCGAGAAGTGAGCGAGAAATGACTCAGTGCCCTGTTGGTGGCAGCTTGCATATGGGATGAATATTGCCTGAATTTGCTGTTTCCAATAGTTATTAAAGCAGCTATTGCCCCGTGTATATGTACCTTTACACATGATTGCTTTATTATGCACCTCGTCTCTCTGTGATCTTGGTGTAGGCAGTACCAAACTATTTTGGTCACAAGATGTTATAATATCAGGACATTCATTTAATAACATATAGAATAACAATATAAGAATAGAATACAATTTTAAAAATCTACAATAACATATAGCGGGTTTGTTTCCTTGTAATGGTGAAATCTATTGCTAACATTTAAATTGCTACTTACACAATACAATATAAACTGCATGAATACATGCATTACAGCATTCTAAAAAAATAACAGAACCATTATCCACTGGCCATGCTTTGTATTATGTTAGATATAGTTTTTGGACGCTGTATTTCATTGGCTGTGTTCTTGATCAAATCTCCGAAAAGAAAGCTCATAAAAGCTGTGCCAGACAGAGAAGAGGGTAAGGGAATGTGAATTTGGGACAATACTGATAGTTCTACAGAAAAGTCAACAGGAGATGGGCAGGAGCAACACGGCATGGAGGAATGAGCTGCATTCTGGTCCAAAATAAGGTGTTTTTCCAGAACGACAACCTCAAATGATGTTTTGATGCCCATTTTCCTGTTATAACAGAATACTATGGAGACAGTAGCCCATATTTTCAAAAATAACAGTGACAACCCGCTCCCATTACCAAATAGAGCAGGATCTCTTATGATCTTCGCTATCCCCAGGACTTACAGTAAATGTACGTCCTGTTGCGTTAAGTACCCCTCGGCCAGGATGTACATTTATGTCCTGTGGCAGGAAGGGGTTAAAGTATAAAAGGTCTCGACTTTCTGAGAAAAATAAAATCCTTTCGACTATCAACTCCTTATGTTTTTATAAGGACTCAAATTAGACACTAAAAGGCTTGCAGGTATACATGGATGTGTCTGAGTTTCAAGAGGATATAGAATTTATTAAAAAATGGAAACTTGTACATAAGCAGCATTCTCTTAAACCCATGGGAATTTTCCCGAGGAGAACAGAAAACAAACATGATATGGTTATGCAGGAATTGACAACGGCAAAGCAAGAGTTGAAATTATGCTTGTCAGAAATTCAGTTTTCAGCCTTTTTTAAGGAATTGGATAAACTATTTAGACATCTCTAAAAAAAAAGGTAAAAGGGATTAATTCTTGAGAGACAAATATTATTTTGAAACAGTTGTATATTTAATTGGAGTACACACAGGTTGTCGAGAGAATTGAGCAGGAAAGAGATACTTGTGCCGGATATTGGATAACGGATTCTGATTCCAGTCATTTAGAGGAAGCCGACTCTGATCAATATTCCTGGAGGAGGAACCAACAACTGAAATAATTGAGATGGTTAAACACTCCTTAGAAGATACACATGGAGGGGGAGGAAGATCAGACTCAACATCAGGAGACAAAAGGAAACAGAGCCTGGCAGTCCAAGAGGAACTGTCAGACTAGTAGTAATGTGATTCATTTATCTGAAGTTATACTGACTGATGACTGTCATTCACTTTTGGCTAAACGACTGGATTTCTGTTTAGTAGAGAATATTAATTTATTAGATTTTAAAATTGATTTAATGTAACGCAGTAAGGAAAATTATTTGTATGGGACAAATAGTAGTAAGAACATAGAACCTAAGGTAAGAATGGAAGAGGACAATCAAGCTAATATTGGTCTTCTTGGATTTGTTCCAGAATTATCAGAATGGGAGGTTATATATCCTTTAGCTGTATTTGCTGATGCCACGATTGTAGAAACTGAACTACCGAAATCAAATGAAGAGGTTTCAACTTCATTTACTGGTCGAACAAAATCCTGATTTTCATTCCCCCTTGCCAAACATCATAACAATGCCACTAAGGTATTGAGATTTGCTGGCATTGAAATGGTAGGGAATCCACCCTCTAGAGTATAGACATAATTTATTGTTGAAGTGGCATCTGATGGAATCCATTGACTACAATGGGTTATATCTGGTTTCAGTCATGGTTTCTGTCATTTTACAGGAAAAAATAGTGCAGCACGCTACAATATTTTTTCTGGCATTTCTGATTAAAGCCATGATGGGAACCAGAAGACAAAAATGTGAAGAGTGTCTTAGAAAGCAAACAGAATTTTAGTATTTAGATTGAAAAGATAATGGGACATATTAAAAGGATGGCATAGGTGAATTTACCCAGGATTCCACGTCTCTGTTTCCTCGGGTTCATGATCTGAAATCTGTCATGTATATTTAAAGAATAAAATAATCATCATTTACATTAATTCTACAATTCTACTCCAACTGTCATTAATCTGTCATTTCTCATATAATGATGATTGATATATAGATAATAATTGCACTTTATTAATTAATTGTGCAATATAGTTTAAAGGGAATGTGCCATCAGAAAATGACCTATTTTATAAATCAAGTTTTTATTCTACATTGTTAAACATACTTAAAAGTATTTGGGGATTTTGTGATAACTTTTTTTAAATGTTCAATGTTGCAATCTATATTTTATAAAATCCAAAAATCCTGCACTTTTTCTACTGCCCACAAAGCCTAATAATAGTCTGAGACTTTCTGTTCTGTGGGGATAACTTTTCAGCAATCATCTCATTATCATCACAGGCAGGGTTATAATGAATGGCACACCTATATACAGATAATAAAGAATCCGCCATCCACAATGGTGATGGTTACAGCTTATCCACTACCACTCCCTGCACAGGTCACAGAGCAGTCTCCTATAAAAATCAGTTGATCCCTTCTAGGGATGAGCGAGTATACTCGCTAAAGGCAATTGCTCGAGCAAGCATTGCCTTTAGCGAGTACCTGCGGGCTCGAGGCAAAAGGATGCGATGCCGGCGGCGGGCAGGGAGCTGCGGGGGAGAACGGGGCGGAACGGAGGGGAGATCTCTCTCTCCCTCTCTCCCCCCCGCTCCCTCCTACTGACAGCCACTACTCACCGCTCCCCTGGGCCGGCACCCGAACCTTTCGTCTCGAGCGGGGAGATACTCGCTAAAGGCAATGCTCGCTCGAGCAATTGTCTTTATCGAGTATACTCGCTCATCTCTAATCCCTTCCTGTTCATTGTGTGAATGGTTCATGATATTTGCTGTATAGCTTTACTCTAAAAACTGCCGATGCACCCGTGTGACTGAGCCCTCACTGCAGGAGGAAGACGGCCATACCTCAAGACGGACATCTCTCTGCAGCGCTGAAGATAGAACACATGACCGTCAATGAAGCCGGTCACATGTTCTTTCTCCCGGCGCTGCAGAGAGACGTCCGTCTTTACGTACGGCCGTCTTCCTCCTGCAGTAACACGGGAGCCGATTCACCCGTGTGACAGAGCCCAAAATGTGAGCCCCCACAGTCATGACCAAACAATACAATAAAGAAAATCTACAATCAGAAAACATAAACAGTCTAGAAAGATACAGTGCCTTCACTATCTGGTTTAAATGAGTAAAACAAATATAGGTGACAAATTCCTTTAAATACCTCCTACTTCATGTATTAAATTGCTTAAAAAGGCTATGTTATAGGTCTGAAACTCTGCAATGAGGAGAATGCAAAGCTTAGTAATTATTATAAAAATATCCAATATAATTACCAATAACAACTTTTTTACCTATATGAAACAGAGATAAAATAAAGATAATGTGCCTACTAATATATGCATAACTGAACTATAGAACAGAATATACTGCAGTCCAAAGGAAATTGTAGATTGTAGACTGAGGCTAGGATTATACCACATCAGTAGATTATGCCACAGATTGTTTAAAAGGTTCCACTCGACATGTACCCAAATATATACAACTGTATATCTATTCAATTTCATATATGTGCTGTTGACTCTAATTGACCCTTTTAAGAAGCACTGAAGCTGCGCTTATAAAAAAGAAAGGACAGCGAGTGCCGACTCACCTGTCAGCTCCATGGTGTGCGCTGTCCAGGGTGCTTACCATAGGCTCCTATAGGAAGCGTGGTAGCAGGCTGCCCACACCACGGACATGTTAACGGGCTGCTCCACGAAGCTATGGGCAGCCCCCTCAAGCGCGGAATTTCCTGCATTTCAGCAGTGTGGTTTACACGTTACTTAGCAGCGTGTAAACCACACTCGTCTGAACAATCCCTTAAAATGTTACAATTTTGTACTGATATGTCCATTTTTTTTTTATATTGTATATGAAGAGTAAAATATACATTCTAGCAAGGAGAAGTTAGCTAGGCTACTTAAATACAGCATTCTAAACTTTTCTCTAGATATACACCCAGCATTTTCTACAGAGAAAAATCACTCCTATATTTTCTAATCATTAAATGGAAATTTAGAAACAGAAACACACTTAGTCTTTTGCCCCCAGTTACATAAAACAGACTTGAAAATGAAAAAAAAAACCTGAATATTGATGATAAAGATGAAAAGGTAATCATACTTTTGCTCCACTCTATTTTGCATGTGAAGAGAAGTTTCCAGGTATTACATTATGGAGAATACATGCTGTGCTGTTCTTCATAGAGCTGTAGCAACATGAGAAAGAGATTATTTTAATTAAAATACAGATGGTCCTTACATTGCTAGTGAACAGAAGTAGAGGAATGTTGTTCTTGTAAATAATCAGGATAAATGCTCCATAGTGCAGACAAGAAATTGCACAGATCTATCTTTACAAGGACCTTTTGATCACAAAGTACATTACAACCTTGAAAAGTACAGAGTTCTGGGAAAGAGAAAAACAGTGCATTCTGTTTCGTCTGGATTTAGGAAATCAATGGCAAGAAACATATGTCTTCTAAAAGATGGTCACTACTTGGTTGAAGTACACTGAATTAATATTGGAAAAACATATGGTAAGAACAAATATGCTACTACTTTCTCCCTGAAGCGCACTGGCACTTCCAATGCCTTGGAAACAGAAGCACACTGTGATTTGCTGCATGTTGTTCTCCCATATGTGCATAGCCACTTTTAAAATAGAGCCTCGTGGCACAGAGTGTTAAGGCAGCAGAATTGCGGTCCTAAGCTCTCGCTCATGACCTGAAGGTTGCAGGTTCAGGTAGCTTGCTCAAGGTTGACTCAGCCCTCCATCCTTCCGAGGTTAATAAAATAATGAGTATCCAGCTTGCTGGGGGGTAAATAGATGACTGGGAAAGGCAATGGCCAACCACCCCACGAAAAGCAGTCTGCCTAGAAACTGTCACGATGTGGCATTACCCAAGGAGTCAGTCATGACTCGGTGCTTGCACCAGGGGAATTTACCTTACCTACTCTTAAAAATAATTATATTGGGGTATTCCCATTTCAGCAAACAAAGGTCATGCATTTTATGATGAAACATTAATATTAATATAGAACATATATTGGACAACTGCATAAACTCTATTTAAAGGACACCTTCATTATTTATATCAGTTGGATAAGAATAGGTCATGTGATGATCACACAGGTATTTGACTTACAGTCTATGTATCATCACATGACCGGGGCAGATTTTTTTGTAGTAAATGATGAAGTTACCTATTGAATGACAGCAAACAGACATTTTGAAAACTGTAAGGAATTGCTAGACATAATATATTAGAAAACTGTATAATGTTTTATTATACAAAGAATAACCTTCATTTGTTGAAAATGTAAAACTCCTTTATTGTAGTTTGTGGTATAAAAGCAGCTGTCAACAATGACTTTATACTGCATATAAAATGATTAATAAATAAATCCTAAACGGGCCACTGGAGTACAATTAGTAACGTGATATCATCAGTTCAAACTGTACTGACCCATATGTTATGTTGTAAAGAACAAAGTAAGATTTTTTTTATTTCATGCATATGCTATATAATATTCCTTTACATAATCTCAAATGAAAACGAAAATACTTTTATTGGTTCAATTAAGACTATTTTATAGAAACTAATTATATAATACATAGTTTGGATAATATGGATTGACATCATGGCCTGAGTAACTTTATCATGAACGTAATGATACTGATGAGTTACTGATCTAAGGCTGGGCCAAAGTTTTTTCTCATTGTAACCGCATCAATAAATGCAGGTTTTTTTATAGTGTTGAGTTGCCTATAAAAAAATTATGTATTTTTACATGCATTTTTATGTGTTTTTAAGGTGTAAGGTCTATGGTGAAGGACTCCATGAAAAATGCCATATCTAGAGTAAAAATGTCTTAGTCTGGGCACAATAAAGATGAATTAGAGCAACGGATGTGAGTGGACACCGTTATTGAGAAGAAACCTCTTGATTCTGCTTCATTTGTGTATGGACTACTAGCATTTACTGGTTTGGGATCCAAGACCAGGTGAGAAGCGTGCATCTGACAACCACTTGGTAACACCTCCTGCGTGTATGAGGTATTTGTGTGTGCTGCTACTAAACATATATTGGCAGCTGCTAGAGTAAAAAAGTCAGTGATATCAAACACGCTGTGGATGTAGAAATATTCGCATATTGAATTCAATGGGCAAACATCGTTCTTCTCTGCCACAGCTGTTACAGCTGTGGCAGAGAAGAATGATTTGTCTGCTATATGTTCTCAATGGGGTCGGCGCTGCTGCCGCCGGCCCGATTAAGCGCATATAAAGAAGAGAACAGGAATCGCAGATAGGTGCGATCTGCGATTTCTGTTCTACAATTTATCGGATGAGCGCATAAAAAGCGCTCATGTGTCCGATACCATTGCAAATCAATGGTTTTAAAAAATCGCCAGACGCATGCGCAAATCGCGCGAAAAAACGCCCGTCTGACTAAGGCCTTAAAGGAAATCTGTCAGGTTGACTATGCTGTCCAAACTGTAAGCATCATGTTATAGAGCAGGAGAAGCTGAGCAGACTGATATATAGTTTTATGGAGAAAGATTCAGTACAGGGGTACATGCACACAAACATTTTTTGCCATCCGATTTTTGCAGCATGTTGTTACGTGTGCTGCTGGGATCTGTAGTTCTTAGCTTCCTAGCAGCACAGACCTCCCAGGGTTAATTGATTGAGCTGGCTGGGTGTGGTACTTCCTGCTAGCCAAGCTCCTTTGTCTGTGCTCACTTATAAACCCAGCTCCTGGTCAGTCTGTCTGGTGTTCAGGGCGCGGGAAAACGACACAAGCGGGGGGTTTTTTAGAACAGCCAATATCGCAGTACTTTCTGCGAGGGAGGAGAGACTATTGAGTGATAACATGGACCCTCAGGTTGGCCTTGACATACAGACTGTTCCTGACCCTAACAACACGACCATGAGGGCGGTGACACATGTATCTACAGATAAACTACAAGTCGTTAATTTATCTGACCATCATCTATCGGGTGATGAGAGACGAGTTCTGGAGAGGGGGCTGTCCTTCGTCCCCACGACCAAATTTGATGCGTTCGTGTGGGCGAAGGACATCTCCCTCTTCACTCGTAAACTAAGATGGCACAAGTTCTTCATGATCAAAAATCGTGAACGCGCAAAGGAACTGGGGCTGGAGATCTCTGACCTTCCTGGTCTTGAGATGTTACAACAACTTGAAGAAGAGAATGAAAGACCTGTGGGGCACGGACCATTCACCGATCTGAAGTCCCCAAACACAAAAAATCCCCCAGCTTGTCCATGTCCTGAGTTGGACATCTTTGAGCAGCTTGTAACAGAAGACTTAAAAACATTAAAACCTCGTAGAATGCACCCTAACTTATCTCAAGCAGAAAGTTTAGCACTACAGAAATTAAAATCCAACAACAAACTGGTAATAAAACCTGCCGATAAGGGGGGAAATGTGGTGATCTTGAATCGAGAGGATTACGTGTCGATGTGCCTTGCGCTACTCAAGGACATCGATACATACAAGATACTATCCTCCGATCCGACCACACGGTTCCAGATGGAACTGAATAAACTCCTGCTTACTGCCTTTGAGAATAAATGCATTGATCGTAAAGAGTGGGAGTTTCGGAACCCTAAACATCCAGTCGTAGCCACATTCTACGCTCTCCCAAAGGTGCATAAGGGCACAATTCCCCTTCGTGGAACACCAATAGTCTCTGGCATAAATAATCTTACACAGAACCTGAGTATCTATGTAGATAAAATTCTAAGACCTTTTGTGACATCATTAAGATCACATGTCCAGGATACTATGGATGTCCTCAAAACAATTGAAGGTATCACGGTGGACTCGGAGACTCTTCTTGCCACCCTCGATGTGGAGTCCCTTTACAGCTCCATCCCACACGAGGGGGGCATTAGAGCGGCTCGTTTTTTTCTGGAGTAAAGGGGATCACACTTCTCCCAACATAACAATTGCGTCCTCGAATTCCTCTCGTTTATTTTGACCCATAATTACTTTTTGTTTAATACCCAGTACTTCCACCAGCTCAGGGGGACCGCGATGGGGACATCTTGTGCCCCATCCTACGCTAACGTCTACCTGGGCTGGTGGGAGGAAAAGTTCATTTATTCAAATCCGGAATGGTCAGACAAGATTTTGTTATGGTTACGTTTCATCGACGATATCCTGATTTTCTGGAGAGGCACGGAGTCATCCTTTAAGAGCTTCGTTGACACAGTGAACATTAACAATCTAAATCTAAAATTCACAGCAGAAATAAATAAAAACTCGGTGACTTTTTTGGATTTACAGATATCCAAGGAGGATGATGGATCAATCACTTCCACGCTTCACCGCAAATCAACTGCTACTAACAGCCTCCTAAAATGGGACAGTCATCACCCGTTTGCTCTCAAACGAGGTATCCCTAAAGGGCAGTTTCTTCGTGTCAGAAGAAACTGCTCTGACAATCAGGACTTCAAAGCAAAAAGTATAGGTCTAAAACAGAGGTTTCGAGAAAGGGACTACCCATGCGACATCATCGAAGACGCCTGTAGATACGCAGAACAACAAGAGAGAAGGGATCTCCTAACCCCACGATCTAGAGAGAATACTCAAATCTCCAGAATTATAGGAACATTTGATACGGGCTCACGCGAAGTAAGGGATATACTAAAACACTATTGGAGTATAATTGCGAATGACCCGGATCTTACAGAAATCCTGCCGTCCACCCCAATGATAACCTTCCGTAGAGGACATAATATAAGAGACCATCTTGTTAAAAGCCACCTGGACCCCGACACAAATGAGAACTGGCTCAGCAGCCATAAACCATCTGGAACATTCCCGTGTCATGGCTGCAAAGCATGTGGGTTCATTCTAAAAAGTAAGACCTTCAAGAGTGCGAGTACAAACAAGATATACTCCAATCGCGGGTTTATCAATTGTCGTACTCGCAATGTGGTGTACATGGCCTCTTGCCCGTGCCCCAGGAACTACGTCGGAAAGACCACACAGGAGTTCCGGCGTCGTATCCTGGGGCACGTTGGCAATATCTGTCGGGGAGAGTCAACCCCACTGGCGGATCATTTCCGAGATTTTCACCAGAGCGAACTAAAAGACCTTAAATTTCAGGGAATTGAGGTCCTACGGACTAATGCAAGACGAGGCGATACCGATAAAAAGCTGCTACAAAAAGAGGCCAACTGGATTTTTAGATTAAACACGGTAAAACCAGAAGGCCTTAATGCGACACTGAGCTTTAACTGCTTTTTGTAAATTTTGAGAGGCTTCTCCTTCTACTATATAAAAGACGATTTTCCTTCTATGCTGACAAAGAATCTTCAGAGCATGGTCGAATGCATTAAATCCTCTCTAGGTACCATCCTATAGATATATATCTAGATATTATGCAAATGTTTTTCTTCGGCACCTTACAAGCAGAATCTGATATATTTTCCAACACTAATATCTGGGGTATCATTTAACTTATGTATGACACTTTGATGGAGTGCTAAATGACAGAGAAAGGAGTGTATGCAGAACTTGTGCAAAAGTCTGCCTCCGTTAGTACCCTTAACCGCATTATCCTTTATTGGTTTGTTTGAATTTACTTTCAATTATTCCTCCTTATCGTTCTTCTGGTGTAATATGTTAATCCATCAAGGGGCAGGACCTTCGTTATGAGCTTCACTACGATATATAAATGCTCTATCAGGATCCAGGAGGAGTGGGGTTAAATCTAAACCATGCCCCCTTCACGCCCCCTGTCAGATGGTATACAGATGTCATGTCTCACACACTGACATCTGACATTAAAACACATGCAAGGACGCGCCGCGCGATATAGCCTGCGTGCGGCGGACACTGTAACAGGATTTACACACCTGTACCCCCTAGGGACAAACGGCACCAAGGAACGATCGATAAAAGGCATAGGAGATACTTCTATGCGACGCTCCACCCATCCTGATACATTAGCCAATAAGGAGGCACGCTGCGCGATGACGTCACCGCGCAGCGCGTCATGCGTTCCACCGTGGGACGCGGAAGTTCGCACACGGCTGCTAGATGTGAATACATCGCACTGAGACTCCCAATGATCGGTTGGGAAATAACAAACTGTGAAAGAAGGGGTTAACAGTATCACTCTATTCTACCATCGCTCTGCTAAGCAGAAGCATGTGAAATTGGACACAATGATCAGGTGGGCGTTTCCTGGGACAACCACTACCGCCCCCTGGAGTCCCAATAGGCTGGAGGACATTACCCCTCCCATAGAGGAGGAGCCATACCTCCATTTAAACACTGTCAGTAGCTCCAACACCTCATAGGCGGCCGCTCACCATCAGAGCCGCAGGCGCTACCTCTCTTGCTCTGTCCCTGCCTCTTACCCCTGTCTAATCCAGCTAGGACTGACACTGTAGGGGTTCTGTCTTTCCTGGTCTCTATGAAAGAACTTAGGGGCATTATCCCCCAGGTCTAGCCGAAACAACCCTCTATTCTCTGAAGCTAACTCCACCTGAGACTTATATTGCTACTTACCTGAGCTTCACCTGTGTAGGCATTGCCCTCATCACACACCCGGGATAACTACCAGCTGTGTAAGAATGGTCGGACATAGATCCTGGAGAAGCATTCGCTTTAACAAACACTGAGAGACAGAACAATTTCCATCTGGGTATTGCATTAATCCACACTGGTCACAGAAATCTACAGACCAATGCAAGTACCCTAATGGATATTGCAGGAATTCTCTAGGAGGGTATCACCTGGCCTTGCCGTAGTAGCCGGTGACTAAGCCTTATTAAAGGGCGCCATCTGCTACACGGAAGTGCTATCTGAGGCATTCAAATACTGGCACATACCATCTTATATGCCAGATGGGATGAATGACCCTCTCCCTCTCTGAATATTCAAATAGAGAGCCCGATAGCGGTACCAATACAGATACCGCACGGGAAGTGACAAGCAAGAAGAGGTGACTATCGAACAGGTGGCATCACCTTAGCAGTATCAAACTGCAGCAGGACTATGTCCTGACGCACTAATCCTGTTGCTCTATTATTTTTACGTACTTTTCGGGCAATAATTACCCGCGTTCCTGAGGAACTGCCCCCTACATGGGTAGGGAAAAGCGTCGAGCAAGCTTTCCGAAACGTTCTGGTCAGCATCACTGACACACAATGAGCCCATGTGTTTAGCACCTGTATACACAATAACTGTGCTACCAATGGGAAGTTCTTAAATAAACTGTTCTAGCAACAAGAGTACACATAAGAATACTGTGCCCTAGTACAGGTACCAATTCCTGTACCATATCAACATCTAAGTACAAATAATCCTTAGACGTGGATATCACTCTTTTACCTTCTGGAGTTCTATCCTCTCTCATTTGTATGAGCGGCAGCTATCTCTAAAAATCTATCCGAGAGATACGTTGTCTTACATATATCCATAAGGGCCTATTCTTTGCTTATATGTTTCCTGTCCTTTTTACGTATTGTCTATAAGTGTTATATGTGAGCCCACAATTTTAGAAATTTTCAATAAATGTCATTATATTTTAATCTATATCTGTGAAGGGTTTCAGTTAAATTTATATAGATCTCTATACCACTGTGATTTGGTGTTCAGGGCGAGAAATCAATTAACCCTGTGAGGTCTGTGCTGCTAGGAAGTTTAGAACTACAGATCCCAGCAGCACACGTAACACGTCCTATTCTTGTCCGATTTTTGGACGAGAATAGCTCATATCAATGTGCTGCAGATTTTATCACAAATCTGTGGCAGATTTCACCCCTTCACTTTGAATTCAATTGAAAGAGTGAAATCTGCTAAGGATCTGCACCAAAATCTGTGACAAAATCAGCAACATGTTAATGCACGCTTAAGCCACTCTCACACATATCACTTTTCACCACCATTAGCGCAGCATCCATAGCAATGCGCTAGCCATGATACAACACTCCCTTCGATTTAAATGAGGCCTCGCACATGAACGCGGCATTTATAGCATTTTGGCACTTTTTAACACACCTCATCACCCATCACAATGATGGGGTACATTAACCCTTTCCAATCCACTGTCTGACCTCTGAAGACATTATGATTTGAGGCTGTACAGCTCCAATGTTGGAAGACATCCGTCGGGGTTCCCTTACTGTATATTGCCAGCCTCTCTGCTGTCGGAGCCTATCCAACGTGTCACCTCATGCAGTACTGGCTTTAGCCAGCATATAGCGCTGTTGTATAACGGCAGAAAAAAAGTAAGCCCCCTAGGAAAACCAGGATACAAATTGGATTGGAAGGGGTTAAATAGTGCTGTCAAATACTGGGACATGCATTCAAAAACGCAGCTCAAGATTGCAGTAAAAATGCTCCAATTTTGAGCATCATTTTCTGAACACGTGTGAGAGAGGCCTTAGACTTATTCCTTCTTCAATAAAATTATCTGAAAAACATCTTAACAAGACTTTAAAAGTAAAAGGCATCAGTCAATTGAATCATCCCATTACAAATCTATAGTTAATAAACATTGATAGCCACTGCAAAATGTAGCGCAGGACTGGAGATACAGTAGAAGGATGAGTAAGGGTCCGCTCACACGTAGCTGATTTGGTGCAGATTTTCTGCAGGGGAAAAATCCACACCAAAATCTGCTTCAAATTCCTCAGCATTGGTGCAATTATGACGGCAGACTTTATCCCTTCAATTGAAAGGGTGAAATCTGCTGCAGATCCACACCGAAATCAGTACCATTGATATGGTTTTGACACAGATTTTGATGCAGATCCATAGCGTACTTTACCCTGTCAATTGAAAGAGTAAAATCAAAAACTGTGTTAAAATTCACATGAAAAGGAGGCAAATTTTAATTTTTAGTGCAGGTCAACACCAAAATCTACAGCAAGTTTTACACTGCAGATTTGGGTATAGATCTGCACCAAAAACTGCATCAAAATCTGCTTCATGTGAACGTACCCAAAGTAAGCCAAGTACATTGGTGAAGTGTTTACTTGAAATTAGGATACAGTAGTACCGTATACCTGTTCAAAGGTAAAAGAGGTTGTCCAGTTGTAAGCAATTCATGGCCTATCCTTAGCAGAGGTCATCAATAGAAAATTAGCAGGGGTCTGCCTCCTGAGGACCCTCAGCAATCAGCTGTTCCCAGAGCCAATATACTCTTGCAATGAGCTGATTTCTACAGAAAGCAGATCGCTATATTCCCACTGCAATGCCCAGTCTTGGTATCGCAGGCCGAGTTCCAATTCATTTCAATGGGAACTTAACCTGCAATACCAAGTCTGACTGCTGTAGTAAGAATGGAGCTGTCTACTTCCTACAGAAATCAGATCTGCGCATGAGCATGACACAGCTGTTCAGTTGGGGACCTGAATAATGTAAACATCCAATCTACTATTGATGACCTGTCCTGAGCATAGGTCAAAAGTTTACAACTGAATAACCCCTTTACTTCTCTACAAAAGTATCCTTACTCTAAGTCCAGTTGCACATGGGCGACAAAATTGAACGATTCGCTCATGATGCGAATGTGATACAAATCGCATGTATGTGAAGCCCATGCTTTCCAATGGGTTCCTTCACATCAGCAATGTTTTGTAGCCTGCTATATTGCGAGAAAAAAAAGGTGGGTTGCTAAATATTGCCGCCATTTGCGAGGTTTTGTAGCCCATGTTACCCTATGGAGCCTTCCTATGTGTTGCACTGGTGATACATAATTGCTGTTTTCGTTCAATGCAATGCAACTTTTACAGTAGGAAATCCTATTGTAAAAACCTTAAAGTAAGCCTGAAAGCCGCTGTCAGGCCCGCCGCACTTCTCCTCTGCAGCACCGGCACTAGTTTGAAGTCTTCTGTCAGCGTATCCTGGATTGGAGGTTCAAAATCCCCACCTATAGAATGCGCTGGCAGTGATTGGGTCTCAAGTACCACGGCTCAGCCAATCAGAGCCAGTGCTCAATTAGCCAATCACAGCCATTCATTGAATTTGAACCTCCAATCCAGGAAACACTGAGAGAAGGCTTCAAACAAGTATCGGAGCTGCAAAGGAGAAGTGCGGCGGACCTATCAGTGTTAGGTGATGTATTTGTTTTTTAGTTTTTCTTTTATGGAGTTATGGCTTATTTCTGGGGTAGAGCTTATATTTCAGGCCCCCTCCTGAAAATCCCAGCAAAAGAGCGCTACAAAGTCGTGACATTACCGCGAGGAAGTGCAGTGATATCGCACAGAACACTGATGCGATATGACCGCGGTTTTCTCGTGGAGATATCACTGTTGCATGTGTTAAAGAGGCCTTATAGGTGTAGTTTGAACTCTTATCCTGGGAGACCTCAGTTAATCAGTTTTATACCCATTTTATTTAATAGTATGTGCCTTCTTACTTAGTCTCCCCCACTCCTTACTACCCTTCCCATTTATTACTGCTAAAAAATAAGAGATGTTTACTAAAACATACCATATATGACCTAGAATACTTTAAGAAATAGTTTAATACACAAAAACTGAGCAGTGATCTATTGTGATTTTCTTCCCTTGCTGGGCAACTGCATAAATCGATAGTAAATTCTCTGTAATTGCTGTGTCAATACTTTACTGTAATAGATACTATTGTGAAAAGTGTCAATTTTATTTTTGTTGTGAAGCAACACTTATGTTTTCGTTCTTGGCACATAAAGAGGAAATGTGTTGCGGATGTCATAACTGGAAACATACATAAACATATGTGGCTGGAAGGGATGTGGCAGGTTAAGGATTTCATCGTTTTTTAGATACTGTGATTAAGTGCAAATTGGTAAAGAAATCCAGCATTTCTAATTACAAAATAACATGCGAAACTCCATCCAAAACAACTCTTCAACAAATAATTCTGCATGCGTACAGCTATTCCAGATGTGCCTGTACATGAAATAAATGCAGTGATTGTTAGCAGATTGATAGCAGCAAATGACTGGAACCAAATTCAGAGACATTAGATGGATATGGCACCTGCAGGCTCCAAGACTCTATTGACTGCCCAAGGGAACAACACTTTTGCATACAGACCATCTATCACACATCTGTTAAACAAGAACCTGAAGCAGCAGTGGCAAGAATGAAAAACATGGTTTTATCATTGAAGAAGCTGGATGCTTATGCCATAAATTAGGCAAGGAATGGTCTATGCATCAAGAAAATTGAAAGTTTCCTTTCACAGAATACAGGATTCACAGGAATTGACTTGCTAGAATGTCTTAGTCAAATGCAAATACAATCTTTTGCTCATGTCTTGTTTACCTGAAAACTTGCAAGGAATCTTGGTAGGGTACAGATCGATATTCTCCAGTATATCAGCACAACCTGGTAAGATATTTACAGTAACTAGTCTTATTAGTTCAAAGTATAATTTACCACATATACTTAAGTATTAGCCGACCCGAGTATAAGCCGAGTCAATAAGTTTTACCACAAAAAATTGGTAAAACTTATTGACTTATGTATAAGTCTAGCTATACTCGAGTATATACTAGATAAAAAAAGAAAAAGCAATACTCACCTCTCAGCCGGCGTTTGTGTCCCCGGTGCGATGCTGTCCCCGGCAGTGCGGCAAGCTGCTTCAATCTTCTCCCCGCTGTCATCTCCCAGCTTGGTTTTAAAATCCCCGCCGTCACCACTGTGTGAGGAAGCGCTGTGATTGGATCGAGCGCCGGCCAATCACAGCCGTGGCTCGATAAACCAATCAAAACCATTCAGAATGACATCACTGAATGACTGAGATTGGTTTATCATGTGCCGGCTGTGATTGGCTGGCGCTCGATCCCATCACAGCACTGATGGCGAGGATTTCAAAACCAAGCCGGGGAGAAGACTAAAGCAGCTTGCCACATCGCCGGGAGAGCATTGCATCGGGGACAGCTACGCCGGCTGAGAGGTGAGTATTGAGGGTTTTTTTTTTACCTCACTGGAGTATAAGCCGAGGGGGGCTTTTTTCAGCACATTTTTTGTGCTAAAAAACTCGGCTTATACTCGAGTATATACGGTAATAGCCTTTTGTATACATTGGCAAAAAGAAAGTCATGTTGGTGACTTCAATGGAAATGGGTTATCACAGCATAAGTTCCCCCCATCTCTGATGTGTATAAGCCTTAGTAACTAAAAAAATGCAAAGAAGAATGAAGGGGATCACAGCGCCCTACCAAGATCAAGGATTGTCAAGATTATGAAGATTCTTTTATTGGCATCAAAATGAAAACACATTTCTGTTCCGAACTGGAACCTTCATCGAGCCCCTTTTATCGAATAGCAATAAACTGCTAGAAATTTAAGACCTGCGGACAAAAGAAGCGGCGCCACAGTATGTGACTGCAGTTATGCGATTTATTTCAAAAGAAACATTGATGATTATACATGAGCATTAGAGATGAGCGAACACGTTCGGCTCCGCCCCTTTTTCGCCCGAACACCGAACTTTGCGAACACTTCAGTGTTCGGGCGAAAAAGTTCGGGGGCCGCCGTGGCAGCGCGGGGGGGGTGCGGCGGGGAGTGGGGGGGAGAGGGAGAGAGAGAGGGCTCCCCCCTGTTCCCCGCTACTGCCGCCCGCGCCGCCGCGCATCTCCCCGCCCCCCGGCGGCACCCGGACACTTACGCGCGAACACTGCAGTGTTCGGCAAAGCCGGTGTCCGGGTGCGGATGTGTCCGTAACGGACACGTTCGCTCATCCCTAATGAGCATCTATGGAGCCAGAAACACTAAATTAAAAACAAAATAAAAAATAATATGCAGCGATGTATAAATATATTTAAAAAACAATGGTATATAAAAAAATATGTAAATATGAAAGGCACTGCGGCTACTTTGATTATAATATGACTACTATGATGTTATTATGGCCTCAGTATAAATTGAACAACTAGATAAAAAAATATAGGGTTAACTTATTGAATAATGAACTATAATAAAAAAAATATTTTCATTTCACCTGCCTTATAGGAGATATGGACAGAGGTTGTACAGTAGTACTCAGAGAATTAATTAGAGGGGATATCCAAAAATCTGAAGTTATTTCCTATTCACTGGATAGGGGATAAGTTTATGATTGGTGAGGTTTCACTGCTGAGACCCCCACTGATCCTGAGAATGGCACTTGTCACTGCAGTGTTGCCTCTCCAAATTGCTGTGGCGTAAGACTGAATGGAATGCTGGCTGTGCATTTTTTCAATGGAGCTGACAGAAATTGCTGAGTTCTTGTATTTGGCTATCTCCAGCAATTCCAATGAAAGTGAATGGAGCAAAATTATGCATGTGTGACCACCACTCCCTACACATTTTCTCCTGACTACAGGGGGTGCAGTAAGCCTGCAGTGAGGAGGAGAGGCAGCACAAGACCCCCATTCTCTGCATCAGTAGTGGTCTCATTGCTGGGACCTCCACCAATAATAAAGTTATCCGCTATGCTGTGGATAGTTGATTACTTTATATGTTGGGATAACCACTTTAAGGTGTGGGAACACTGCAAAATTAAAGGGGTTGTCCCGCGATAGCAAGTGGGGTTATGCACTTCTGTATTGCCATATTAATGCACTTTGTAATATACATCGTGCATTAAATATGAGCCATACAGAAGTTATTCACTTACCTGCTCCGTTGCTGGCGTCCTCTTCGCCATGGTGCCGTCTAATTTCAGCGTCTAATCGCCCGATTAGACGCGCTTGCGCAGATGGGTCTTTTCCCTTCGGCTCGGTCCGGCAGCAGCGGCGTTCTGGCTCCACCCCCTTGTACGCGTCATCACGTAGCTCCGCCCCCATCACACGGCACATCCACCGGGCCGAAGAAAGAAGATCCGTCCGCGACGGAGGGCAGATCTGCAGCTTCCAGACAGGTAAGTAATGCTTACTTTTTAGCCTCATGTCCGCGGGAAAGGAGGGACCCGCTGTGGGATTCTGCATGAAGAATCTGCGGCGGGCCTGATTTTCCCTGTGGACATGAGGCCTAAGTATACCAGATTAGGGCAGGTAGTTGCATAGTCTTCCTCCCCTGCATGCACTCAGCCTACCACTAGAGATGAGCGAACCTACTCGTTTTGAGTAATTACTCGATCGAGCACCGCAATTTTCGAGTACTTCCGTACTCGGGTGAAAAGATTCGGGGGGCGCCGGGGGGCAGGGGGAGGCGTGGCAGAGCGGGGGGGAGCAGCGGGGAACAGGGGGGAGCCCTCTCTCTCTCCCTCTCCCACCCACTCCCCGCTGCAACCCCCCCACTCACCCACAGCGCCCCCCGAATCTTTTCGCCCTAGTACAGAAGTACTTGAAAATCGCGGCGCTCGGGAGAAAAAGGGGCGTGGCCGAGTAGGTTCGCTCATCTCTACCTACCACTTCTTCACCTACAGCACATTTGTCTACACACATTCCAACTGGGCCTCTATATTCAGCACACTCATAGGCTGCCAAAGCTGGCATCCCCGCTGGCCCCATAAATACTTTATCGGTGATAAATCTGTTGATCAGGCAAGCCAATGAAGTATGGCAACCTGGCAAAGGCATTGCTGAGAAACCCTTGCTGAGTGTGTGTGAGCATTATCCTGCTAGTGTTTGTCAGTAAACTAAAATGATCCTCTCTAGTGGTGGTCTATCTGGGCCCTCCGGAGACTGTTTGCCATGTGCATGCCCTCATGTAATCACTAACACCACACCTCCCAACACCTCCTAACAGCTTGGTTAGACCAGCCTAGATGGTGAACAAATCATCAAAATGGCCATCCTGCTTCTCTCAGTGTAATGTGTCCCCTCTCAAAGTTTGTTAACTGGGCAAATTGTCTTTGAATGCATTGTCAAGGCATCTAGCAGTCATCGATCTCTCAGTAAAAGGTATACTGCACAAAAGTTGCCTCCGAGAGCCTTTTTATAGGGCAATGGGGAAAGAACTTTTATGGCCTCTGGTGGCAAGCCCCAGTGTCTTATCAGAGCACAACTGTAACCATTTATATATCTACCTGAGATATACTGTAACTGCAGGCTGAGTTTGCAGCAATGTGATATTTCTATCTGGGTGCATTAAATTTTTTTTTGGGGTGTACTAGAAATAACTGCACGCACCTTAGGTAGAAGAGTCCCTAAACAAGGGTAAGGAGAAAATGTAAAGTCTCTTCTAATACTTGCAGACTTACCTCTAACAGATGGTCATATTAAAGTCCTGAAGGGAGCAGTCTGACAAGCTGGAAACACTGGGAAACCTAACTTCTTAGGCTGGGTTCATGTGGGGCAGAATTGCCGAGGAATTTCTGTGCGAACTCTCCGCAAGAAAATTCCACATGCATTCTTAATTCCATTTGCAAAAATCTCGTCCACAGTCCGCTGTGGGCAAGCCATGTGGAAAATGACATGCAGCATGGAATTCATATCCTAAATGTTATTATTGCCACTGTGCAACAGCTGAGCAGAGTACAGTTATCACCACTGTCGGGAGGAATTACAAAGCCACCTGTGACAACCACCTTACAATCCCTGTATTTGACAAGACCCGAATTTGTGGTCCATCGAATTTACCTGCTTTTAGCTTCTCCATGCCCATCACAGGAAATTTTCTACATGTGTAGTTGAAACACGTTCCATTTCTCTTCAGTGTCTTTACACATAGTTTCATCAAACCAAGTTTCATGTGCAGTGTTGGCAATATGTATCATATGTACTAATAGTAAGCAGATGCTGGCGGGAAAATAAAGTATAACAAATAGATAATGACATCAGGAATATTTCAAAAGCTAGAGCTCCTAGAATGAAACGGATGGTATTTTTAGAATCAGCAGCTCAAAAAACCCCAGAATAAGGTTTAAAATTCCAGGCACCATGAAAAATGCCTTTTGTTCTCTAGTGTTATTAATTACTGGAGGCACAGTGTGTATTATTAATTATTTCAGGGGCACAATGTGTATTATAATTCATTTCAGGGGGCGCAGTATACATTATTATTTCAGGCGAACAGTATATTATTCAATTCAGGGGGCACAATGTAGATTATTATTTATTTCATGGAGCACAGGGAGTAGCACTATTTTCAAGTAACACAGTGTATGGTGCTATTATTTTCAGAGGATTCAAAGATACCTGGGAGGCAAAATCTGCAGAAGCAAGACATAGCTGGAGGAAATCATGAAGGTCTGGGCCAGATGGAAAAACAAAGAAAAGGGAATGACTCCAAACAGAGACATCATCTGTATGTCATTAATTGTCATTACGTATTCTGCACTGCTGCAGTATTGTATTTACTTGTAAGGTTAGCAGCATTTTAACTTGTGATTCTGCAGCTCTCAGCATAATATTACCATTGCTCAGGTCATACTTGGGACTTTTATAGCATGCGGTAACTTGACTTGACAATTGGTGCACTGTAATTATAGGAGTTGAAATAATTTTCCATAGCATGCTGCACTTCCAACATCCCTCACACAAAGTAGGAATACAGTTGTTAAAAAACTGAACCTTAATTGAGGTTCTCTAGATATACGAGGGGCTGCTGATAAGTCTTTGGCTTTTTGTTCCTTTTTTGTTTCTATGGTAACGAATGTTACATCACATGAAAGCCTTATGTGTCTAATATATGTTTTCAAAATTTTGTATTTGTAGCTTATGGCAACAGTGATCTAGGCACGCGGGAAAGCAAAATGGCAGAGTCTGAGGCGATATTCACAGCAAATGCGAGCAGAGGAGTGATAAAATTCTTGTTTCTGCAAGGAAAGTCCGCAAAGAATATTTATGGTGATATGTCACAGACATTGGGGGATCAATGCCCTTCATATTCTACAGTTAAGAACTGGGTTGCCAAATTTAAAACGGGCCATTTCAGCACCAATGATGAGGAACGTCCTGGACGATCAAGAGAGGTTGTTGTTCGAGAGATTGTCCATGCTGTGCACAACCTTATACTGGAGAATCGGTGAATTTTAGCTAAAGGAATAGCAGACATCATGGGGATTGCTCGTGAACGTGTTTGTTTTATTATCCATGAATATTTGAACATGAAGAAGCTATCTGCAAAGTGGGTCCCCAAATGTTTGACAACAGATCAGAAAAGCATGCGAGTGAAAGCTTCCAGGTCCATTTGTCAGCGTTTCCCGACTGTTAAAAACTTCCTGGATCGACTGGGCACTATGGGTGAGACCTGGATTTATTTGTATGACCCTGAAACCAAGGAGCAGTCATAAGAGTGGAGGCACAATGGTTCTCTTCGCCCAAAGAAGCTCAGGGTGCAAAAATCAGCCACTAAGGTGATGGCATCTGTGTTCTGGGATAAGGAGGGCGTGCTGCTTTTGGACTACCTTCAAAATGGTTCCACCATCAATACAAGGTATTACATTAAACTTTTGGACCAATTGAAGGCAGCTCTGAATGCCAAAAGGCGCGGCAAGCTGTCCAAAGGAATCTTGTTCCTGCAAGACAACGTCTCCGCTCACACTGCACAAGTGACCAGGGCAAAACTGGTGGAGCTAGGCTTCTAGCTGGTTGACCATCCACCTTATTCACCAAATCTAGCTCCCTCTGACTATTATCTGTTTCCAAACCTGAAGAAACACCTCAAGGGTACCACATTTCACACCATTTCTGACGCCATGGCTGCTACGGATGACTGGTTTGAGGCACAACCGAAATCCTTCTTTTTGCAAGGCTTACAGAAATTGGAATAGCAATGTAAGAAGTGTGTTGACATCAGTGGAGATGTTTCTTCAAAACAATCATACAAGAGGTCTTTCTTTGACCTACTCTTGCGAGGTACATGCGAGATATGGGATTCTCTCTGAGAGGAATTAGTTCCTCTACCCTCACCAGCTGCCGCTCTAAGCCTGATTCAGGACTACATGGGATTAAAATTAGACATCCATACCAAATAAATTTGGTCGTGACTTAACAGCCTTTCAATTGTGGATCTTTGGACTCATCGCACACAAAAGAGCATGCTACTGTTGGAAAGACTAATTTCTCAAGTAACAATCCTTTCACGTTACCTCTTACAAACAACTCACCTATCTAGAACTCTGGCCAAATTTTTTTTTTTTTGAAACTCAAAATTTTTTATTGAATTTTCAGGGTAACTTACACGTTATTAGCAATATTCACAACACAAAGGCATTAATTATCAACGTTGTCTATGTACCCCTGTTTTTTTATTAGGCAAGTTCCCTTCCTCCGCAGGCCGCCCTTGCCATCTGGCAGCCTAGTGGGTGAAGGGAGTCGACAGATAACACTTTACAATACCCCCTGGTAAAGTACGTTGCACAAAAAAGTAGTCCTAAAACTAGCTAACACAATGCGTATTTATAGAGCCAGTGAAAGGATTAGGAACCTGGTGAAGAGTAGGGGGCTGGGGAGGGGTTAGAAGGGTGGGGGAGGACTTGGGGGGGGGATTATGGGGTTAGGGTGCTGTCGTACGCCAACTCTCTCAGGGACGATCTCTCCCTTACCTCCCAGTCGTCCGAACTCCATGCTCCGTGGCTGATATTTATCGCCGCTCAACGCCCGAGGTCCACTCCCACGTTCCGGGTCTGCGTGCTTTCGCCTGTTGCCTCTGCCTCCGCTAGGCGCACGTGGGAGGGGGGCACCGACCCGTCTCTCCTGACGAGGTCCGAAGCTAGGCGGTGGTGTTCAGCAGCTTTCCTTCTCAAGTCTCTCCAGGGGTACCAGGTAAGGATAAAATCCTCCTGGTTTCCCTTTGACCAGCTCGTGATTTCCTCAAGGTTGCATATTAAGTCTGCCTTTTCCCTCCACTGGTTAACAGAGAGCGGAGTTTGCTGAAGCCAGTTGAGTGGTATTAGTGCTTTAGCCGCGTCAATCAAATGTGCTACCAGTTTGTTTTTGTGCGGGTGGAAGTGGGACGATGGTTTCCACAGAAAAATCATGTCTGGTGTTAGCGAGAGACCAGGGGTCAGAGCCCTCAGGTCCCTCTCGACCTCTCTCCAATATCCAGCGATACCCGAACATTCCCACCAGATGTGAAGGAAGGAGCCTATCTCTCCCTCGCACCTCCAACATCTATTATGTGGGGCTAACTTATAACTGAAGAGCCATTGGGGGGTTTTGTACCACCTGACTAATAATTTATAGGGGCACTCCTGCATAAGGACGCATGGGGATAGACCATACGCCAGGCTCAGTATTAATTTGGTTTCGGCAGTGGAAAGCGAAATCCCTAGCTCTTTTTCCCAGCTAATCAGGAAGGTAGGTTTAGCATGCATCGGGGGCGCTATAAAGCTCCTTCTTATGATAGAGATTTTCTTTGAGCCGGGTGCGTTTGTTTTCAAGGTGTTTTCAAAGTGTGTCTTGGGTCTGGTTGATTTGTACTTATTCAGGTATTCGCTGAATACTTTTTTAACATGCGCTTTTTGCAAGAAGGAGAGGGAGTTATTGGGGGCTAGCGTATTCATGATTTCCTCTGGTGTCTTATGCTCTAGATTTTGGATGTCTTCTATTTTACTATTTTCAAATTGTTTCCAGATACTCCTGGATCCTGGGTCCTGATGTACCCCTACCAATCTACTAAGCCCTCTGATCGGTGTCAGTGGCGAAGGTTCTGGTGCGAGTGATTCCCTGAACTTATCCCAAGTCTCGCATGGGCCTCTGAGTAGAGGGTTGAACCCTTTTGCTCTATATTGCTGTTTTACAGGGAACCACAAGTCCTCTGGCAAGGTGTCGTTCTGGGAAGCCTTTGCCAGGTTCTGGAGTAACGGATCTCTAGACGGGTGTATCAGGTCCGTCCAGTAGCTAAGTTGGATGGCCTGGTAGTAGTCCTGGATGCTCGGCAAGTCCATCCCCCCCTCTGACCTCCGCCTTGTCATTAAGCTATACGCTAGTCTGGGTCTTTTTTGTCTCCAGACAAAGCATGTAAAAAGCGATTTCAGCGATGTAAAGAAAGAGGGGGGTAGGCGGATCGGGATCATATGCAATTTGTAGATGATTATGGGGAGTACGTAGGACTTTAGAATATTTTTCCTCCCGAACCAAGACAGGAGCGGTAAATCGTATGACCTCAGTAAAGATTTTATTTGAGGGATTAGTGGTTGGAAATTATGAAGGTATAGGTCCTCGGTCTTTTTGGGGAGCTTCACACCTAGGTAGTCTACCACCGTCTCTGACCATTTGAAGTGTGAACTGGATCTCAACGACTCACTCTGTGCTTTCGGGATTGAGATATTGAGTATTGTAGATTTACCAAAGTTAACCTTGAAGTTTGAAAAAACTCCAAAGTCTTTTAGCATTGAAGTGAGTCTGGGGAGGCTCCTTTCGGGTTTGGTAACCACAATCATTATGTCGTCTGCGAATGCCGCCGTTGACAAAGTGTGTGAGTGTACCCTTAGGCCCCTGATAATTGGGTCCTGTCTTATCCACTGGAGAAGCGGCTCTATAGTAAGGATGAAAAGTGTGGGAGACAGGGGGCAGCCCTGTCGCGTACCGTTTCGTATATCGAATGGTGGCGAGAGGGATTCGTTGACTCTGAGTCTGGCGTGAGGTTGTGAGTAGAGGGAAAAAATAGCTGCGACAAGGGCAGGGGGAAAGTTAAACCTGAGCAGTACCCTCTCCATAAAAACCCAGCTCACCCTGTCAAATGCCTTTTCAGCGTCATTGCTGACAAAGGCCGTTGGTATTTTGCGGGTTTGTGCGTATTTAGCAGCATGAAGGAGTCTTAAGCAGTTCTCTCTTCCCTCTCGCCCCCGAATGAAGCCCGCCTGTTCAGGTGTTATCAGATCAGGAATGTATTCGCCCATTCTCTTAGCCAGGAGTTTGGCCCAGATTTTTACGTCTTGGTTGATGAGCGAAATGGGCCTGTAACTACTGCACTGCTCTGGGTCCTTGCTCTCCTTCAGGATGAGTATAATGTGCGCCTCCTGCGCTTGTTTAGGAAGTGCTGCACTGCTCAACAGGGCGTTGAACGTTTCAGTTAGTCTAGGGATTAGTTGTTTCTTGAAGGCCCTATAATAGGTTAGGGAGAGGCCATCCGGTCCTGGGCTTTTGCCAAGAGGGAAAGAGTTTAGGACATCTTCTATTTCTTTTTCCGTGATCGGGGCTATTAATGAAGAGGCCTCTGCGGCTTCCAGTTCAGGGAGGTTAAGGGACTTGAGAAACTCGTCTATGTTTTCTATGGTGTTCTGTCTCGATAAGCAAATCTCGCTCTCCTCCAAGTTGTACAGCTTCGAGTAGAATAGCTGAAATTCTTTCGCTATATCCTGTGTGGAGGAGACCGAGATCCCCGTCTGCGTTTTTATGGAATGGATCCCGTTCCTAATTCTAGCCTTCTTTAGTAGGGCTGTCGTGAGCTTACTGCCCCAATTGCCGTGAGCGTAGTAGGCCTGTTTGCGGTACATATATTTTTTATTTTATTTTTCTGTGAGGAGGCTGCGCAGTTGGTGTCTTAAAGAGGTTAGTGTTTCCAGATTGTTTTTTGTCTGTGAATGTTTTGCCACCTGTTCTGAGATGGCTATTTGGGATAATATATTATCTTTTTGTTTTTGCTTTTTTACTTTGGACCCTAGCGCTATCAGAATCCCTCTTACATAGGCCTTGTGGGCCTCCCAGACCACTGGTTTTTCAACACTCCCTTCTAAGTTATTTGTGAAGTATTCCTCCAGAAGAAGTTCTATCTTGGAGCTCTCCTCCGGGGAATCTAAGAGGGAGTCGTTGAGGCGCCATCTCCACTCCCTAGGAGCTGGTTGAGGTAAACATAAGTCTAAGTGGACAGGTGCGTGGTCAGAGACGGTGATAGAGTCTATACTGGCCTTCTTGATATAGGGTAGTAGGCCTGGCGAAGTGCACAAGTAGTCCAGTCTTTGGAAGGAGGCGTGGACCTGAGAGAAGAACGAGAAGTCTTTGGCGGAGGGGTGACTGAGTCGCCAAGCATCCAGGACCCCCACCTCTCACATGGCTCTATGCAACCTTCTTAGCTTTGTTTGGGAGATTTGGGAGCGGCCTGTCGACGAATCAAGTAGTGGGTTTAGGGTGACATTTAGGTCCCCCCCCTAAGATAATATGGCCTTCCGCGAATTGTTTTAAAGTCTCTAGTTGTCTAATTAACCAGGGGACCTGATCTACATTTGGTGCGTAAAGATTGGCTAGCGTTAGTTTTATGTTATTGATTGAGCCTTTTAGAAATATCGCTCTGCCCTCTCCATCCTGTAGTGAGGCATCTAATTTGAAAGGGATTGCCTTATGGATCATAATAGCCACCCCTTTGGAAGCCGAATCTGGGTGGGTGCTATTGAAATGTTGCTGAAATCCTAAACCTGGGAGAGTAAAGTGTTTGTCTTTTTTAAAGTGTGTTTCTTGTAGCATTAGGATTTTTGTCTTATATTTTTTGAGGAGGTGGGTGACGTTGTGCCTTTTGCCCAGTGAATTCAGACCTCGAGCGTTGAGCGACGTGAAGCGCACAGGAGTCATGTTGAAGCCAATCTCCCAGGCGGAGTTCTGGACCTGCAAATCGAATAGGAGGAGAGAGGGGGTAAGACTCTAGCCCAAGTCACCTACTTCGCCAATCACCAGAGCTCCTGGCGGGTATTAGTGCGAGAGAGGATAAGCCCGCTGGGGCCGAGAAGGAAATGGGAGAGAAAGTGAGGGTAAGGATGGGGGGGGGGGGGGAGAGAGAGGGGGGGTGGGAATCGGTGTGGAGAGGACTGGAAGGTGCAAACCAACTAATCGGTCGATTGGTACCGGTCCAACACGAACAGGCTTGAAGGTGATGCTGCGGTGCTGGGGGGCTCCTCAAGCAGTCGCCAAGTGCGCAGTACGGTCACCCGGTATTAACTACGTCACTCGTCCGACCAGGAGTCCTACTATTCTGATGGAGACGGTAAAGGAAACAAATAACAATAAACAATAGAATAACAATTGACTTAGACCTAGCCCATAAGGGGCAGGCCTCATCGTAGCACAAGTCGTACTATCTATAAGTCAACATTAGCTAAAGATAAAGTTATCAACTTGGTAAGAAAACGGTAAAACATCCGGGGAATGGGCCCATCTTCTGTCTAACTTCTAATCGTTAAGTTAGCCGTGCAAACTCGGCCTTTCAGATTTTCAGGTAGTTTCTTGGAGGGAACCTTCTTTGCTTTTCTTTTTCCTCCCTCTAGGGGACCTAAAATCCAGAGACAGTGAGGGGAGTGTGGGGAACTCCGGGAGTGGGAGCCACGAGGGAATGTCCATGGGCTCCATCTCTAGGATGTGCCAACATTTCTGCAGGTCTTCCGGTGAGCGGATGTTGTATCTGCGGCCCTTGATGTTGAGCCCCAGTCCAAAGGGGAAGAGCCATGAATACTTAATGTCCCTGGCTCTCAGGGCCTCGAGTAGGGGTCTCATTAGGCGCCTTTTGGCTAAAGTAGTTGGGGCAAGATCTTGGTAGAACTGAATTGATGCCCCGTCATAGGAGAGGTCCTTGTTGTGCCGAGCTGCATCCAGTAAGGCCTGTGTATCTGTGAACAATAGTAGCTTGCAGATTATATCCCTTGGTGGATCCGAACCCCCGGGGGGGGGTCTCAGGGATCTGTGGATACGCTCTATTGTAATTTGTGTGGCGCGTTCTTGGCCTATGAGTGATGCGAATACTTCAGACGCGACTTTGGGAAGGGCCTCTGCCGCCCATGATTCCGATATGCCTTTAATCCTGATATTATTTAGCCTATTGCGATTCTCTAGATCTTCTTGGAGAAGCAAAGCATGGTTGAGCTGATGATGTTGCTCTCTGACCAACTGCTCAAGCTCTGTTGAATGCGTAATTATAGAGGTTGAGGAAGCTTCCAGGGCTTCTACTCTTCTACTTGTGTACTTGACCTCCTCTTTGATTTCTGCGAGATCCATGACAATTGGTTGTAAGGCTTTGGTGATCAGGTCCCTCATGAAGCTTCTGGATACTTGCTCCGTTTCTTCTCCTTCTGATGACGCCTCATCGTCTCTTTCTAAGTTAGCCAGCGGTGGGGCTGATAAGTTCAGTGCTTTTTTGCTAGAGGGGTGAGGGGATCTGGAGGATCTCTCTTTAAGGAACTTCTGCATATCTGATTGGCCTTTTGCTGGTCGGGGTGTATTTAGAGAGTCGCTGCTTTTATCTCTGTTATTTTTCCCCATGTTGCGTTGGAGTTGACTTAGACTTGTTCTTGCGACGAGGTCCGCCCCCTGGTGTGACTTTTTTATCGGTTCATCAGGTGGGCCCTACCACTTGGTATCTTTGGGAAATAAGCCTAGATAAAGCGGCTTGCTTCAGGGTCCGGTTGCGCGTTTATGCACTCTGAGGAGCGCGTTGAGGGTTGGGGGATCTCCACCCGCGCATCAGGACGATGGTCTATTCCCCCAAGGGGAGGGCTTATGTAGCAATCGAGGTTTGCGTGGGGACCTTCGCCAGGTCCCCCTGAAAAATTCAGGCAGAGCCTGTATATAGTCCTTAGAGAGGGCTAACTTCTGTTGTCCTTCTATCTGCTCTCCTTAGCAGGGTTGAGCAGGAGGAGGTGGGGGATGTATATATGTAGTTGAGTAAGTGGGGTATGTGCAGGGGGGATGGGTCTCTTGCTGCTTTCAAAAACTGGGTGAGTTTTTTGGCATTGCTCGGTGTTGCTAGGCCCACTGTAAATTATGTTGCTGGGCCCACTGTAAATTATGTTGCTGGCTTTTTAGACGCTGACAGGCCTGCGGTTCTGAGTTTGTTAAACCGGGATGCAGTGAGGTGGAATCGTACAGCAGTCCATGGGGAGAGAGCTGCGTCGTCCGGTAAGTATGGGCCTTGTCCTCCCTTGTGTGTTCCCTTGGATGAAAGGGGCTGCTTGCTGCCCTCCTCTCGGTCACCGCTGCACCCTCCCCCCCCCCCTCCGCGGCGGTCGCCGCTGCCGCCGCTGAGTGCTGGACGGCCTGTGCCTCTCCTAGACAAACCTTTATCCGGGAGACCCCCTCAGGGGTTGCCGGATCGTGCCGCTTGTGGATGTGGCCGCAGGGGCTCCCGCCCGTCTCGCACCCCGACGCGCGCTTCCGGCATGGCGTGAAAATTTAGGCCCCGGCTTCCTCCTCGGCGCTAGGCCAGAAAGTTATCCGCGGCTGTGAGGGGCCCGGAGCGGCTCTTTTTGCTCCCCGGCCTGCGGAGCAGCTAATGCTGATATTTAGCAGGGTGGTCCCGTGTCTGGAGCG
This sequence comes from Eleutherodactylus coqui, assembly GCF_035609145.1. Lineage (NCBI taxonomy): Eukaryota > Metazoa > Chordata > Amphibia > Anura > Eleutherodactylidae > Eleutherodactylus > Eleutherodactylus coqui. The sequence continues at coordinate 143,255,366 of NC_089843.1, read as the reverse complement.
CCGATAGTAAGGTTTTCCTGAGGCGGTTGCAGGAGCTAAGTTCCCACACGTCTGCTTCCTCCGCTGGCTAGGCCACGCCCCCCAACTCTGGACAATTTTAACAACTCTTTCCCATCATCTGGCCCACTCACAAAACTAGAATGCATTATATTGGCACAATGCAGTGCAAGTAGAAAAATATCTCTTCTTAAAAGGAAATATATCACCCCACACGGCAATTCCAGACCGGCATTCATTGCAGCTTTGGAAAGAGAATCCAAGCTTTAATTGACTGACAAAGATGTGAAATTTATCTTAAGCAGATCGCATGGTCACTCTGAATGTATTAGGTTGCAAGGTTGCAAAACCACTATAAACTGCTAACAAGATGGTATAAATCACCTGAGTGGCTCTCCGCCTATTAATTGTCAGACTCTAACTTATGCTGATGTTGCAATGATCATGTGGGCTCACTATCACACATCTGGTGGTCTTGCGTGACCCTAACACCCTTCTGGAATTAGATTGAAAAAAAGAATTTGAGTTATAACTGACAGTATGTTTAAACTCTCTCCGATTATGTAATCTTGTCCAAACCCTCTGCTGATTATAGTCCCTCCAAGACTTACCTCATTACACACCTCATTATGGCAGCCAAGAGCTTAATCTCGCTTATGTGGCTACAACCTGCGGCACCTACATTCAATCATTGGATAACTAAGATTAACAAAATTCGAAGGTTTGAGGAACTATCAAGTTGGGTTAATAGAACTCATGATAAATTTAAAGACATATGGCTGCCCTGGTCAATGATTTATTAGCCACACAAACTAGTAGTAGGAAAAGGTGGGGAGCATAACGATAATTACTAAATCAGTTGAGAAGTATCAGTTCTCAATGGGCATTCCATGTCTGGTAGATGTCGCCTTCAGTGGAGGCTTAGACCTCATATACATTGCTCCTGCTTTAAATTGTATCTACTAAGTTAGCAGCGCAATATTACTCTCCTATCCTTTTTCCCCCACCCCATAATTCAATGAATGGCTGAGCACTACCTGTGATTGGCTGAGGGCTTAACCAATCAGATACAGCCCTTTCAGCAGGCAGGAATTTGAAATCCCCGCCTGCTGAAAGAGCTTCAGAGCAGTGCAGGGGGACCAAGCAGCTATATGTGCCTGAGCCCCAACAGCACCAGAGAGGCGAGTATATATATTTTTTAATTATTTACACATGCTAGGGATGATTTTCAGGGAAGGACTTATATTTAAAGCCCTTCCCCAAAAATCACTGCAGGGCTTGCCGACAGCCCATTTCTTTCAATGGGGACAACAGCAGCAGTGGTGGCCCCATTGAAAGCAATGGGAGAACAGTATGATCCTCTGCCTCTGTGACAGCTACGGCAGGGCATTCTTTACTCCTCGTGTGGAGTGCCATCATCACTAAATGCTGTAACAGTGCTGTCACAGTGTTCAGTGATGAAGGGACTCCCCACGGGAAATATGGATGCGCAGCATGGACCTATGTTCACGCATGTCCTATCTTTTGCAGGTGCAAGTAGTTACACTACCGTTCAAAAGTTTGGGGTCACATTGAAATGTCCTTATTTTTGAAGGAAAAGCACTGTACTTTTCAATGAAGATAACTTTAAACTAGTCCTAACTTTAAACAAATGCACTCTATACATTGCTAATGTGGTAAATGACTATTCTAGCTGCAAATGCCTGTTTTTTTGTGCAAAATCTACAAAAGTGAATAGAGGCCCATTTCCAGCAACTATCACTCCAGTGTTCTAATGGTACAATGTGTTTGCTCATTGGCTCAGAAGGCTAATTGATGATTAGAAAACCCTTGTGCAATCATGTTCACACATCTGAAAACAGTCTAGCTCGTTACAGAAGCTACAAAACTGACCTTCCTGTGAGCAGATTGAGTTTCTGGAGCATCACATTTGTGGGGTCAATTAAACGCTCAAAATGGCCAGAAAAAGAGAACTTTCATCTGAAACTCGACAGTCTATTCTTGTTCTTAGAAATGAAGGCTATTCCATGCGAGAAATTGCTAAGAAATTGAAGATTTCCTACAACGGTGTGTACTACTCCCTTCAGAGGACAGCACAAACAGGCTCTAACCAGAGTAGAAAAAGAAGTGGGAGGCCGCGTTGCACAACTAAGCAAGAAGATAAGCACATTAGAGTCTCTAGTTTGAGAAACAGACGCCTCACAGGTATCCAACTGGCATCTTCATTAAATAGTACCCGCAAAACACCAGTGTCAACATCTACAGTGAAGAGGCGGCTGCGGGATTTTGGGCTTCAGGGCAGAGTGGCAAAGAAAAAGCCATATCTGAGACTGGCCAATAAAAGAAAAAGATTAAGATGGGCAAAAGAACACAGACATTGGACAGAGGAAGACTGGAAAAAAGTGTTGTGGACGGATGAATCCAAGTTTGAGGTGTTTGGATCACAAAGAAGAACGTTTGTGAGACGCAGAACAAATGAAAAGATGCTGGAAGAATGCCTGACGCCATCTGTTAAGCATGGTGGAGGTAATGTGATGGTCTGGGGTTGCTTTGGTGCTGGTAAGGTGGGAGATTTGTACAGGGTAAAAGGGATTCTGAATAAGGAAGGCTATCACTCCATTTTGCAACGCCATGCCATACCCAGTGGACAGCGCTTGATTGGAACCAATTTCATCCTACAACAGGACAATGACCCTAAACACACCTCCAAATTGTGCAAGAACTATTTACAGCAGAAGCAGGCAGCTGGTATTCTATCGGTAATGGAGTGGCCAGCACAGTCACCAGATCTGAACCCCATTGAGCTGTTGTGGGAGCAGCTTGACCGTATGGTACGCCAGAAGTGCCCATCCAACCAATCCAACTTGTGGGAGATGCTTCTAGAAGCGTGGGGTGCAATTTCACAAGCTTACCTCAACAAATTAACAGCTAGAATGTCAAAGGTGTGCAATGCTGTAATTGCTGCAAAAGGAGGATTCTTTGACGAAAGCAAAGTTTGATGTAAAAACAATGTTATTTCAAATACAAATCATTATTTCTAACCTTGTCAATGTCTTGACTCTATTTTCTATTCATTTCACAACGCATGGTGGTGAATAAGTGTGACTTTTCATGGAAAACACAAATTTGTTTGGGTGACCCCAAACTTTTGAACGGTAGTGTACATGCCTGTAAAACACAGACATGTGAACACATCACAGGAAACCAATGGTTCTAATGGGCGCATGGTTATGTGTGCACCTATTGTATGCACATAATCATGCTCATCTGAATGAGCCCTTACCCTAGCAAGTCTCCTGTTAAAATGCATAGGACCCAGAGTATCATGGGACAGTTTTAAAATAGTGGGCTGTTCATTTCAAAATAGTAGCCCAAAACCTATCAGGGCTAAGCCTCCACAAAATATAAGGACAGGCTAGACGTTTTCCCTAACCATGCATAAACTTCAATATTCCTAGCTGTGCATTCATGTTGTATGGACCACATTTTACAGATTTGCACACTGTATATTACTTAGATACATGGTGCCTACTGCTTATGCATTTGATTGGTCAATTTCCTATTGCCAAACAGAAATGCTGAATCATTGTTCTATTAAGCAAATATTATATATTTAAAATATACTTAATTGAAAAAAGCAAAACTGAAAACAAATGAATGGAAAAATCAAAACCCATCAGAATCACCTATTCCTAATTTTATAGATATACTTTTTTTTTAACTTTAGCTCCCTTTAAAAATTACCAAATATTATTTGCCTTCTAAAGTCCTTTGGAACCAATATTCATATTTTTTTTCCAATTAAAATCTGGGCCTTACGGATGGTCACTTTGTATATTCCTCACATTCAGAATCCGGGTCAGTGCAGTCAAGACTCCTTTCTTTCCATGTTTGGGGCAGTGTCCAGTTTAAGTTCTCTATTTCACTCTGTGCATCCATTAAGGAAGCAAGTTATTTTCTCTATACTTGGCAGAGATTAAAAAGGTTCAAAGCAGTACACCACTTGGCAGTTGTTTTAGGCCCCCCAACCAGAAATAAGAATAACGTCTGTAACTTTTTTCATAAAACAACTACAGCCAATGCAAGCAAATAGCACCTCATTGCCACATGGCTTTACAATTATTGTTAGGTGACTCGCATGCATGTATGTGGATGGTGGTGAAATCTACTAGTATCCTAATTTAAATGATTCAATGTTTCATTAAGTCATTTCAGACACTTTGTGCCAGGGAATATTACATTCACTCTGCCATTCTGAATGCACACAATAAAAGTTTAGTTTAAATCCATAATAATCTATCCACATGGGCAGTCCATAGAAAACAACTCGAGGATAGAAGGTATAAACCAGGATAGTATTTCCTTTCAGTCTACTTAACCTTCTTCGTAAATACAGTCCTTCATTTGTTTCTTTCTTGGCTTTTGCTTAACTAATCATTCCAAAAGTAACACTCTTCTGGTATTTATGATGATTATGCTCTTGAATGAGTGACATTAGTCAAAAAAATCTGGCATTTTCAATAGCTTAATACTTTTTCTACATTTGCTGAAGGCATTTCAAAACACCTTGCCTGGAAGTGCTAATTCTCTAAAATGTATTAACGTATAAGATAATACACCCTAATAATATAATATACAGTCTGTTAAAAGGTATTATGTTGCCAAATTTATTTTTTTGAATACACAGAGATTTCCTTATTTGATATACATATATGCACCCCCCCCCCCCCCCACCACCACCTCACACCTTAATTAGTTCATTGTGGCTTACATTTCTTAAAAGACTATTTAGCACTCTGTGTCTTTGGCACCCTGGAGGATCTATCTGGAAAACAGCCTAATCTCACTGGCCCACTGAGGTATTTACCATGGCTCCTATAGCTTTTATTAGCTATATATGAGACCACCAGCACTCACAGATTATTTGAATACATTTTTTTTACCTTGGCAGTTCTGAAAACTCCTCAGACATCATCATTCTGTATCATCTTTGTGGGTACTAATTTTCTTCCAGCATATAATGGGCTTAGTAATAAACTGCACAAAATTACCATTTTTATGTTCCAATTTTACTATTCTTATGGTATGCTTCGAATTCGCCAACACCCTGAACTTTGTGGAGGGCACAATTTCTCAAATAGCATATACATTTAACCAATTCTTCTACAAACTCCAATTGTGTGACTGATACCACTGTACTCCATTTTAGTCTAGAAATAATGTAAGAACATGAAACTAATGCAGGAATGAACATTTGTAAAAATGGACAGGGAGCAAGGAATAGCATGTGATGAATCTCTATCAGTCCAAAATAGTTTCTAGTGTGATGCCTAATGCAATAGTGATCCCCCAGAGTGGCTTCAGCGGTCATACTGACACCGCAAAGCGGCTTCAGTGGTTATAGTGACACCCCCAGAGCTGCCCCAGTGGTAATAGTGATACCACAGTGGCCCCAGTAGTAATAGTGACATCCCACAGTGGACCCAGTAGTAATAGTGACACCCCACAGTGGCCCCAGTAGTAATAGTGACATCCCACAGTGGCCCCAGTAGTAATAGTAACATCCCACAGCGTCCCCCAGTAGTAATAGTGACATCCCACAGTGGCCCCAGTAGTAATAGTAACATCCCACAGTGGCCCCCAGTAGTAATAGTAATGCCCCACAGTGGCCCCTAGTAGTAATAGTTACATCCCACACTGGCCCCAGTAGTAATAGTGACATTCCACAGTGGCCCCAGTAGAAATAGTGCCATCCCACAGTGGCCCCCAGTAGTAATAGTGACACCTCACAGGGGCCCCAGTAGTAATAGTGACACCCCACAGTGGCCCCAGTGGTAGTAGTGACATCCCACAGTGGTACCAGTAGTAATAGTGACCCACACAGTGGCCCCCAGTAGTAATAGCGGCCACCTCTGAGACCCATATACTTACCCCCCTCTTCTGCTGCTGGCGCTGATCCCAGGTGCACACTGCCACTTTAGTGTGCTGCTGGATGCCTCCTCTCCTTGCTCTAGCGGAACCAAGTAGGAGACATCAGGGGAGGGGGAAGGAGGATCTGCTGCTGCTGAGTGAATACCGGCTGGGAAGCCACGGCACCTGTTGGTATTTACTAACGTGGTGAGCGGGCTGCGGCGGCGTGTGCCAGCAGGGAGTGCTCTGCATGCCGCAGGTTCGCCACCTCTGCTTTAGATGATTATTAAAGAACTATTACAACAGAGAGCTGTATTTCTGTCTGTTTCCCTCCAAGCTGGATTATATAATACGAAGTCACATGTGGGATGTGCGTAGTTTTTATGTATTAACATTCAAATTAATATCTGCATGAAATACGTTAAAATTCTTCTGTAAATTTTCTTGCATCTATCTAACATCCAGGACTAACTATTAGATAATATCTGGAGTTTTTGCTGACAGAAAAAATAAGTCAATACAATGACATAGTTGGATAGGTAGTAAGTATAGCGGCTTTCTTGGCTTTATTTCACCTGGAACAAAGATTCCATAAGGTGTCTGTACCCTCACATTGTAAACTACAACTTTACAAGCTTCTTCTTTTCCACAAGTTCAGGCAAGGTAACAGAGGCCACATGGAACTGACCAACGTTCTCTCACCTAGCAGGGCTGATTAAATGGTTTCAAACAAGTAGGGAGCGATTTACTTAGACTAGCATAACGTACATCAGTCTAAATGCTCCAGATGTCTAGGTGGAATAATATGCCTCTTATTACATTTAGAGCATCCTTGGAAATCTGTGCACCAGACATTAAAATCCATGCCCGCTATAAGTAGGTGTATCTTTGTGCAATCATTTCTGTCAATTTTTGGTGCAAACTATACAAAACTTAGGAGGCCCCATTTCTTCCTCGTAAAAACACTATCAAAAAGTGGCAAGAGAAATAGGGATAGGGCTAGGCAGCAATTTTGTCTGCTGCAGGGTCGCACGAGCAGCATTGCTGCCATTGAAATCAACAGAGTTGTTGTGTGAGTCACTAGTTACCTTGATCACAAACTTTGCAGTTGCATCAACCTGCAACTCACACTATGACTCAATTGAGTACAATGTCATTGCACTACACAGTGATTTTTATAGCAAAACTTCCATTGTGGCCAGAATTGCTGTGTAGCCCAAGCCTAAGGGCGCCCACCCACTGGCGTTTGCGTTTTCGCCGCGTTTCCCGCGATTTTTCCGCGCGTTTTTCGCGGCGTTTTTCACGGCGTTTTCGCGGCTTTTCCATTAATTTCCATTGACTTTCATGGGTGCATTAGGAGAAAAATAAGGACACATATGCAACTGACAGTTCCTATGTTAAAAACGCAAACGCAACGCAAAAAAAAAGCCAGTGGACAGGAACACATGTTATCTCTATGCCTGTGCAGGAAAAACGCAAAACGCAAAACGCAGGTAAAAAAACGCCAGTGGGTGCTCGCCCTAAGACAGCAGAGAGTCTCAGATGTGCCAAAAGTTGCAACTTTTCAATGCCGGAGTTGAGGAGCAACTACAATAATACATTTACTGTTTGTTTTCTTGCACTTGCAGTGCCCATAAAATAGAAAAAGGCATTTTCTTCCCTTCTAAGCACTATCCTCCAAACTAATTCTGCCACTGCTAAACATATATTTGTCCAAATCCTTATTATTAACTGTGGCTTCTGATGCCAATGTTCCCCCTTCAAACCAATCACACACAAGGTATACCCCATCTATCCCCTACACCCAGTGGGTCTAATAGTTCAGCCTGAAGGTATTGCCAATGACTTCCAGTGTCACCTATTATAATGGATATTATCGCTCACATAATGCTATATATGTATACAATTTATGTCAGTGCATATATTTGTGCGTTTTATGTGCATCATCAACAATTACTGAAAAATTGAACAAAACTGCATCGAGCAGGTGATTAACTTTAATGAACTGGAGATGCTTCCACACGCATAATCATTTTAATTTCTTACATTTTCAATTTTTTATCACACACCTGGATGACATAATGAACCATGTCTAGGATGACAATTCTCCTAATGAGTTACCATGGGACTGAACCAGAACGCTGCAAGCTAGTGAGATAATGATATTCATTTTGCAAATGCTTTGATGTGAAAAACAAATGATGCTATACCCCATAGAACAGCTGATTTACTGTTAGAAAGTCCATAATTGTACTTTGTAACTTCTAGAAGTCAACTTTATGTTTCCTATGATGTGTAATATAATCATACTCACTTCCTAACCCAATTCAAAACATTCCGTATGGTCAGGTTACCAATAAGCAAGTGCTGACAAATACATGCTTCTGTATTTATTTTACGGGGGGATATTATCCAGCCAAGCCAAAATAGCAAGTGCTATATCAAACACACAGCGCTCTAACTAGTATTTGATCAAAACCCCATGAAATTGTTTTTGCAAATGACTCTATAAAATGCTAGAACATTGACTGCAACCAGAAAGCATTTCCATTTGGCCATTTAGGCAAACTGGGTTAAAGTTGATTTTAATTGAAATGTTCTTAATGTTTCTGGGCATTTTAATGTTAAATCACTTTGCTCTCCTGGCATCTGGAAATGTCATTTAATATGGTCTTATAGGTCGACACACAGTTAAGCATGCACTGTATATTATTCTAGAATGTTTGAATTGGAATCACACTTTTTGGGTACAAGTATTCATGTTTTTGCAGATTCTTGTGTAAGGCTAAAAGAAGCTGTTTCCAATTTCATGACTGTTTATCGCTAATCCAAAATGACTGCAGCATTACCTACAGACAGGAAGTTGGATGGAAATGTGTATGTTTTGGATATATCTCATTCCTCCGAGAAAGTTCTGCTAAACTAGTTGCCTATCCCTCGTAGAGAAGAAGGAGTAGAGAGGGGTTCAGGAGTCTAATCCATATATTTTATCTATACAATAAAAGTGCTGATGGTTTTAAGGATCCTGATTCATGGTTAGAATTATGTTCAGTTATCTTTTCCACTCAACCTTCTTAGGCTAACTGTTATTTCACATGTAAAAGTGTCAAGTGACTCTCAAGGTGTTTTAATTTACAGAATATCCTGAAAAACTTGCTTTAATGGAATGATTTACAGGACTGACATTGAAGAATGCTCTAGGAAATAATTTGTTAGGCCCAGAAATGTGCAGTATTATATAATAGGATAGTAATATCCTGTAAGAAATGCATACTACATCAGTTCATGATGAAGCCATGATAGCTTTGACAGATCAATTTTGGAATGAAACCCAAGAAACAGAAACTCTGATGAATCCTACTGACTTATCATGGGGTCCATCAACTTTCCATGAAAGTTTGCGATTCCGGATGGCATGAATAGCACTGCAGACTAATTTCACAGTCAAAAAATACTGATATGCTGGTGGAAAGGGAATATCATTCATATTTACATAGCGAGAATGTGTGCCCATAGCAGAAAATATGCTTTGACTTTTTTTTACCTCATTTGCAAAAACAACCTACTAGACAAATATGTATATTTTTGAACTTTCTCCGAGGAATTCAATGACTTAAAAACCCAATTCTGGCACAAAAAAACTCTTTTTAACATGCTAGCAAAATCGTCCATCCTATGTTAATCCCCACCTATTTCTATTTACTTTACACTTATCTATTTGCCTGTAATCCATTCCCTTATTAAAAGGAATGTGTCACCAGAAGACAACCAATTGCTTAACCCCTTGACTCAGCAGCAATTTTTGGCATTGAACTAATGGCGATTTTCATGTTTGCAACTCTGCATCCACAATTAAAAAAACTTTACATTTTCTATCAACATACCCCTGTGACAGCTTGTTTTTATGAGATAAGTTGTGTTGTTTAATCGCTTCATTTTGGGATACATAAAAAGTATATTTGAGGGGGATGGGGAAAAAAAGTAAGGACGCCTGCACACAACCACGAACCGTTTTCGTGCGGTGTCTGCATGGGCAGCTTCCATTGAAGTCAATGGAAGCTGTTTGACCTGCAGCCCTTCCGCAATTGACATTGCGGACAGGTCGCAGATTCCATGCAGACAATCCACAGTACAGATAAAGAAAAGAAATGATAGTTACGTGCAGACGCCGATGCTGCCGAAGTTGGATTCCGCTGCGGGCTCCTGCATGCGGATTCTGGCTATGTCATGTGCAAGCGGCCTGACATAATTTTTGGGGCCAGGGGCTTGTTTTTATGGCATTCAGCATTCTGCTTGTCTTTACAGCAAGACCAAATGTATGTATTGTTTTATGTTTTGCTTCTTTTGTATTTAACGTTTTTATTGGTACCACTTTTGAGTTCACACAGTGCAATTTTTCAATCGCTTTTTGTTCCATTATGAGGCAAACTGATTAAAAAAATAGCAAGTCGGGCATTGTTTTATCATTTTTTTCTTTATACCTTTTATTATGCAAGATAAATAATGTGATGGTTTTATAGTTATGATTATGCTGAATGAGGTAATATTGATTATATATACCTTTTTCAGTGTTTTCATTTTTTACAATACTAAAGAATTTAATGAGGAAAAAAAGTAATTTTTTGTATGTTAATTTTTTTCAAGAACCTTTTTTTACTGAGTAATGACCTAATAGGCTTCCAAATATGGAAGAATCGGGGGCGATGTTAGACTCTTGGCTTTCATACGTAGTGTGGAGGCAATGAGGTGGCAAGAAGAATTATAGCACTAAGTAGCCACCCCCTCACGGATAAGGTCGGCATGTGAGTGGCTGTTCATCAGTATTTCGCTATTAGTAAGGACCAAGTTTTCCTGGTATAAGAGCATTCCTGTTTTTCTCTTACACTTGTGTACTAGTTGTGCTTCTAACAAGATGGAATAAGAGTTAAGTTTTATATATTTGCTGAAGTGCTGCAAGATTTTAGCAAATTTTGAATCAGTAGTTTGCACCTGTGAAACCTTTCCTATTTCACATTTTTTCTTTTCTGCCTGTTAAAAGGAATTGCTGTTTGTGCCAGCCTTTGTACCATATAATATCAGTACATATGACTTTTTTTCTGTGCTTTTGGTAGGGGCATCCATCCATCTGTCTAATAGCTGAAGGCCTCATGTCCACTAGGAAATTCGGGCCCGCGCGGATTCTCCATGCAGAATCCCGCAGCGGGTCCCTCCTTTCCCGGAGACATGAGGCCTGAAAATTGAATTTAACTCACCTGTCCAGATGCTGTGGGTTCCCGTCCGTCGCGGCCGGATCTTCTTTCCCTCTGCCCGGCGGATGCGCTCTGCACGCCGGCAGCGTGCCGCGCGCATGCGCCGTGCACTTCATATTTCTTTGAACTCCTGCTCTCCCACGCCGGAGAGCAGAAATTCAGCTGCGGGTGTAGTGGCAGTTCTGGGATGGCTTCCTTTCTAGTATTCTGGTACAGGCTTTGTATGTGTTTCTCTGTCTTCTGGCTCTAGTGGGAGGGGTATTAGGTGAGACTTGCTTGTTCTCACCTGTGGGTATTCATTAGGACTATTTAACCTGGCCTTGTGCTTTGCTCAGTGCTGTTTAGTTTTTAGCCTTCCTCTGTCTATGATAAAAGTCTTGAGCTTGGTGCTGAAGCTTCTGTTTGCCATAGTCTTTTCAAAGCTAAGTGCTGCGTTTATAATTAATTTTCATCTTGTTTTCTGTGGTCTTCTCCTATCCCATGAAGATTTTGCTAGCAGCCTAGGTACATGTTCAGGTTCACCCTTTTTAGGGTGGGATATCTATGTTAAGCAGGTTTCTTCCCTGGGTAAGGGTCTTTAGGGACAGTGTTTTCCTTGTGGCTGTTTTCTTTATGGTCTACTACTGTTTGGTGTGCAGTTGCATGAGTATTTCAGGTTACAGATCCAGCGCATCCTGCTTGGACGTGACACTAACCAGCTTTTCAAAACAACACGATTTCACAATATTCTGTCAGGAAGTCTCTATCTTATGTATATTTGTCAATTGTGAACATCTAGTGGTTGTGCTGTGTGTTGCAAAATTCAAGGGTTTTGCTAGCATGCCACAGTAGTATGTTGAATTATTATGTTGGTTTCATGAGAATTTGAAGTCCTTAGCCAAATTAGAGCCAACTGAAGGGTGAACATACAGTATTTGTACATACTGCACTTCTATTGACACCTGGCTTTTTTATTCTTCAGGCTGGTGGCAAAGATGGTGAGAGCAGTTGTGCTTGTAGCATCATAGCTCCACCCAAAGTAGAGAGAAGCAAGGAGCAAGAAGATATAATCATCTGAGATATACAATATACAGGTGTCCTAAAAGTTACCAGTTCTTCATTCTGCATAACTCTGAGGATACATTAATCATCTTCATGTCAGAGCTATGTGGTGTGCAGTGGTCCCAGCTGAAATAAGGACCCCTGTGCCACAAGTTTTAGGCTTTTCAATAGTCTTAGTCATTAGGTTCTTCTGTAGTCCCTATCTAAAATTGACAGCTGGCCTTATGACAGTCAGTTTCAGATGGAGACTAATTAAGACTAAAGAGCCTCATGATCTGTTACTTGTAGGCCCACCCAAACATGGAGGCCCTATAGCTGTCAGTTTTTCAAGTAAAGACTACTGCACAGCCTCAGTCGTGAGTAAGTGCATAACCCATGCCCTACCACTACCATGAGGATTGTGCTTTGTGGCTTGTTCCTTCCACTCCTAAGGATTTTACTGTACAACCAACCCATCACTGAATTCTTCACATAAGTCACTCACAACACTATATGCTTTGACAAATCCACAATGGCACCTGGGCAGCAGGACTTCAGCTTCGGATAGTCTTCTTCCTGATTAGGGTCGCCTTGGCGTGCAAGTTGGTGATGGCTCTTCCTTGGCAGTCTGTACTGGCAGTGGTGGCTTGTGGAGCAGCAGACAGAAGTTGTTGATCCACTAATCTGTGTTCACTTTGTACAGTAAAGGAGAAGGAAGAGCATTGCTCATCTACCCTCATACCTCTTTCAACTATTTAGGCCATGTGTCAACCCCCTCCTACTCTCCGCTATTCATTACTTATATAGTACTTTTCTGTAGCACTTTACATAGATTGTCATCAGTCATGTCATTTTTCGCCCAATGGAACACTAGGATCAGTTTCATAGAAAGCTTATTAACCAGTATGTTTTTAGAGAAAACGTATGCTGTCTTGGTGAAATGCCATAGAAATGTTTGTTAAACATGGCTTGTTCATTTTTTATTCCACTGAACTAATAGTTTTGCAACAAAAAGTCTCTCTTTAGCCCTAGCCTTAGGCCTAGACATACAAAGTGTTCTCAATAGGTAAAAGGAACCAGATTTTTTCAGTGCAAATTTAGAAGAGCCTTGGACAGCATGTGCTGGTGCTTATCTACTGCAACTATGATGCACATTCAAAAGAAGCACTAATATATAGTTATGTGCAAAATGAAGTACATACCAATTTTTAAAAAAATCACAAGTTCAGCCCTACAGCAGACACAAGATGGTGACAGAAGTTAGTAATAACCCTATAATTTCATCATGGGATCTACAGAGAGATCTTTCCTCTACTGAGAATGTCAGCAGGATCATGAAGCCATTGGCTGCTGCAGTGGAGGGTTTCAGACGCATGTGGTTTCTGCAGCACGGAAACCCAGCCTCATAACTGCCTGTTGGAGGTTGTTTCTGCTAAAGTCAAAGGTGTATTTACATTACATTATTTGCAATACATTTCTCAAAATTTTTGGATCAGTAAAAATGATTTCATACTCTATTTGTTAATCTTGTTTGACCCTGGTTTGGGGAGAGTATAAATAATGACCCTTCCCAACAGTATCTGGCGCTTACCTGTATGGGACAGGGAGACCTCGTTTAATGGAAGAATGGGCATAATACTGCGTTTCTCTAATCAGTGCCTCCACCCAGGATAGAGCCTTTAATGAATACCCTATACATACATATATGGATAAACATACATTTGAAATACTACTTGTCTGCAAAGAAAGAATTATACCAAAATAACAATAAAGGAATAACAGTTTTATAATCTGGAAATCAGAATTACAATAAATATGCATATATATATATATATATATATATATATATATATATATATACATATAAATATATACATATATATATATATATATAAGGTACGTCAAATACCTAAGTTCCTATAGCAGTCCCAATAGTATTTAGCCACGGTCACTATACACCCAGGTATATGTATATATAAATTTGCATGGGATCCCATGCACGATACCTCAGACATCAGAGACGAAGAAGAGTCACGTTGTGCCCCTCTGTGGTTGATTATAGATACAGGACTCTGCAGGGTGTGAACAGCGCTTTGATGGAGGTCTGGACAGGTATGATGATAAGTAGTGCAGCGGCTCTTCTGGTCCAACAATTCCAAACAGGAGTTGAATCCAGTAACAAGCCTGACTACACTATACTAGTCCCTAGTTCTATCTTTCTATCTCCTGAGGGCCGTTGGTCACCTAGCCTACCACTATTGCCTGAACTATGGACTAATCCCTATCTATAAAACTAGCTAGTAGCGATCAGACTGGGGCTATTACTTAGCCACAGAGGATCAGCCAAAGTTGCTTCAGACTCCAGCTATCGCAAAGCAGGCCGCACTAGAAATACACTGCACCAAGTATGGAGAACTATAGCTGAAAAGCAGCAATGATGCTGTAGAGCTAAATGCATCAGGTCTGCTGAGGGAAACTGCAAGTAAAACTCAATTCAGTGCTAAGTTGTTTTAGTTAAGTGGGATTTCAGTCCCACTATAAGCATGGCTGAGCTCTGATACCTACTTGGTTACAGCTAGTCTGAGGCATGTCTTTGGCTTTCTGGAGGGAATATTTCGGGAGCCATGAGTAGCTCCCTTCCTACTTCCCATGTGGTCTGGAACTGCCTGGAGTGGGCAGGTCTCACTCTTATATACCAGCCCCTATTACCATATATGGAATTTCCTCATTAACCCAAAAGCAGGGGCTAAGAAGAAACCAACTTCTCACAACCAGTAGGGTGTTGAGCAAGTCCATTATAACACAATAATAACAGTGATCTACATTTGTTTAATTATATCACCTTTAACTTTATATAGGTATTGTATATACTGTTGGACTGAAGACCACATATTGATACATGCACATACTTTAGGTTAAATAAAAATATTACCAAGGGATGTCTTACTTTTTCATATAAAAGTATATTTTTGTAGGTACAAGTCAGAATAAGGTCACGGTGTCATGGCTGATGGACTCATACAACTCGATCAAAATGTGCTCTTTGAACTTCACATTTAAAGGATTGTAATTATTGTCTAAATTGCTGCTGCATATTTGGGTTTGTTTAGATTTGTATTACAGTCAAAGCAGATTAGCACCTGCATACTCATTTCATTATGTTCAGAGGTGCTGACAAACGCAGTATTTCGTCAATCATTATGCTGTAATATACCCAGTTGCAAGTTTATTTTCATTTCCCAAGGTTAATAACTGGAGCCAGGTGGATACTAGCTCCAGGGTACAGTCATACTGAAGAAAAACTTCTCTGTCAACATTTTTTAACATGCATGGAAAATGGCAAAGCAATGCGTCTTTGCATGGTTGAATGGTGAATTTTATTTACTTTGGATATCAAACTTCTTTTTCTCATCCCTTTAACCCCCTCTCTCCCTTTACCTTAATAGTACATGGCAATTCATGGGTTGTCCATTGACTTTTGCACTACAAAAATAGAATACAAAGCTTCGGCATGCTACGCTATTAGTATAGTGCATTGAAAGCTCCTATGCCCACTGCTACATCAGTATATAGTGTCCACTGTAAAATTTAGTGAAGGAAGGATAATGGTATGGGACTGGGTTTTTTAAGAATTTGACCGAAGGTCTTTATTTGCAGTGAAGTTAAAGAATTATTTCCATTCACACAACTGTATGGCACATCTACATGATATAACAGAGAAGTGTGATAGATGCAGGTGCCACTTGTGGACAAACACTTACATAAAGAATGGAGATCCGAGGACCCTTATCTCATCTGGTGAAGTGGCCCCTCGAGTACTAGAAGGAGAGTTGTCCTGAACTAGGGGGGGGGAGTGGGAGAATAGTTACTAGGAGCTAGTGAGACAGGCTACAGAAGACCCCGACCTGAATGCAATTAAGGTCTATGACACCCCTTTCATCAAGGAGGCCTTCCTGGAAACTAGGGATTAAACTAAAGTAATTGTATTTCAGGGAAAGAGTCAACTACATATCAAAGTGATGAAACAGAAGAGGTGGCAGCTGTGAATTGGAGGAGTTATCAAAGAAAAGGGCTGTACCAGAGGATCACGCAAAGGCGTAACTTGAAGCTCCTGGGCCCCAATGTAAAACCTATAACAGGGCCCCCAACTATAATGCTTTATTCATAGTACTGGGCTCCCTATATGGGGAAGAGAGGCCTTATGGGCCCCCTAAGGCTCCTGGGCCCGGGTGCAACCGCATCCCCTATAGTTACGCCAGTGGGATCAAGTACTGATCATAGGATGCGTAAAGGTAATAAAAAGGGCCAACTAGTGGAAGGATGTAGAAAGACTAATATCAAGAAAGAGTATTATACTTTTGCTAGAGAGCTTACATAACCAGTGAAATCACTGAGATGCTGTCATGTTTGTGAGTGTTTTGTATGATATGTTCTGCAACATTTCAAGTGAAATGTCTTTTGCTGTAGAAACCCTTGTTAGCCGTTATAATAAAAAGTCTATTTAATTATTGCCAACTCCTAAGTATGTGCATAATCTCTGCCTCCCAACACGATCCTGCATTCCTACATTCTTAGGCTGGTTTCACACAAGCGTATTACGGACGAATTTCTGCACCCATGATATGGATGAGTGTCCTGGCCTGACTGCGTGTATCCTGACCTGAACTTCAAGTATCATAGATTCCTATGATGATCAGAGTTGGGGACAAGGTTACCGCGGTTGGGCTGAGACAATATTACAGATGCAGTCATAATATGCTCATGTGGAACCTGCCTTACAGAGGAAAGCCTCCGACACACTACCGTTTTTTAAATCCGCGTGTCTTATGTTAAAAAAAGGCAGACCCATATTGTTCACTGAGGCAGCACACACTATAGAGTTTTTTTCATGAAGATACGGTCTGTCTGAAAAAACTCTTTGCATGTCCTATCCTTATCTGTATTATGGACGAGAATTAGGACATGCAAATGCATGTCAATCTATGGGTCATCCGTGTATCAGACATCACATGGACTGGTGTCTGATGGGAGTTGCACCAGAACCTCTCAGGTGCAATTTGCACACCTTGCAAATGTGTTGGCAGTCTAAGGGCTCAGTCACACGGGCACCGATGCACCTGTGTTCCTGCACGATAAGACGGCCGCACTACAGGTGCGGACAACTCTCCGCACCGCCAGAAGAAAGAACACATGACCGGCTCCAGTGGTGAGGAGAGTCGTCCGCAACTGCAGTGCGGCCATCTTCGTCGTGCAATAAAACGAGCGCCGATATGCCCGTGTGACTGAGCCCTAAGTCGAGTAGCTTGCACGGAACCATGAGGACACTGAACATTTTTGGGATGCATTAGAATTACAATAGTGAACCAGAACTTCAGCACTTCACTAAACAAAGCTCTTTTGGCTAATATTGCACCAAATTCCTGTTGACACAAGTTAAAAAACTAGAATAGTGGAGGCTGTTATAGCTGCAAAAATATTCCCAACTTCATATGAATGCTAAAGGATTGGGAATGGGATATCCATCAAGCCCAAATACAGTATGTGTGATGGTCAGGAATCCACATACATTTGGCTACATGTTATATCTTCTGATGAATGTGAAACAAATGCCCTAATAATCACTAATGCTAGAGGTTTGCTTTGAAATATAATTTTATATCCTCTTACATCATGAACATCTACTATTCAAAATGGAATATTATGTAAGTTCTACCATCAAAAATGTATGCTCTTTACCTTGCTATTATGCTTTATATCTAATTTTTTTGCGAGAGAATGCAGCTTTTACAATACTTTGTATCAAGGTATTCATACAAATTTCAGTAACATTTTAACACTTACAATATCTTACAACAGATAAGCAATCAAAGCACTGAGGCAAGTTATATTTTATTGCCATCTAGTGGAATCTTACAACATTATATTTAGTTTGGATTGAATGCCTCAAAAGTGAATTTAAAATACTTTTAAACTGAACATTGAAATAAAAAAGTATAACTTTATAAA
This sequence comes from Eleutherodactylus coqui, assembly GCF_035609145.1. Classification (NCBI taxonomy): domain Eukaryota; kingdom Metazoa; phylum Chordata; class Amphibia; order Anura; family Eleutherodactylidae; genus Eleutherodactylus; species Eleutherodactylus coqui. The sequence continues at coordinate 143,237,184 of NC_089843.1, read as the reverse complement.
AAATATTTTGCATAAGTCAGTTGCAAAACTCAAAAGTTGCTGGCCAGGGCTTTATAATGATATCTTTAAAACCAGTGGCCCACAGTCAGAGCAACAATAAAGCCGAAAGCTGCTATAATTTAATTTCTGTGTTGGGTTTAATCTTAGCAAGTTTTTAGTGGGGGGAAGGGGGCTCTCTAAATAATATTAAAAGTTGATTAAAAGATAAATATCAGAGTGGTGGTGTTAACAGAGTGTATTCTAAACAGGGGCAGAATTACAAGTGGTATACCAGGAGGGTCTGGGGGTCCTATTCTTTTTCATGTATTTATAAGTCACATACACTATCAATCAAAAGTTTAAAACACATTTTAAACTGAAATGTAACAGTAGTCTGAATTTCTAATGTTAAAGGAGATGTCCCGCGCCGAAACGGTTTTTTTTTTTTTTTAACCCCCCCCCCCGTTCGGCGCGAGACAACCCCGATGCAGGGGTTAAAAAAACCACCCGCACAGCGCTTACCTGAATCCCGGCGGTCCGGCGTCTTCATACTCACCTGCTGAAGATGGCCGCCGGGATCTTCTACCTTCGTGGACCGCAGCTCTTCTGTGCGGTCCACTGCCGATTCCAGCCTCCTGATTGGCTGGAATCGGCACGTGACGGGGCGGAGCTACACGGAGCCGCTCTCTGGCACGAGCGGCTCCATAGAAGACTGCTGAAGACCCGGACTGCGCAAGCGCGGCTAATTTGGCCATCGGAGGCCAAAAATTAGTCGGCTCCATGGAGACGAGGACGCTAGCAACGGAGCAGGTAAGTATAAAACTTTTTATAACTTCTGTATGGCTCATAATTAATGCACAATGTACATTACAAAGTGCATTAATATGGCCATACAGAAGTGTATAGACCCACTTGCTGCCTCGGGACATCTCCTTTAAGCAATGGGCTTCTCTTAGGGAACACATCAAGGACAGCTGCTCTGCAGCACAGAAAGCAAATTATGGTTTGAAATTGAGTGCAAACTATCAACTTTTGTAAATTACTTTTAAAGCCTCTGATGCTATATAACCTCTGTTGAAACAGACTGCAATACAACAAGCTTTAGGGTAAAATTTGGACAATTTCACACAGGCGTTGCAATCTTCAGACACCCCCGTCATGGCCGAAAATCGCCTGAAAGAGAGAAAGCTGTGACTAAGTCAAGGCTAAATACTCCATTATCTCACCTGTTCACACAGCCGGGCTGCAGTGTATATATGCTGCAGCCTGGAATTCCATGGGCCCGTGGGAGAGACCTTAGCACTGCTAAAGTCTCTCCACATCCCCTTGCCAGCTGACAGTGGCAATAGAAGCTGCCATATAACACCTATGGGAGCTGTCGGAAAGGGGAGGGGGAGAGACTTTAGAAACACGAGCCACTGCTAAACTCCCCCCCCCCCCTTCCCTTGTCTGATGGATCTCATAAGCTCTCATAGGCTCCCATAGGAGTCTATGGGAACAGCTGGCGTATTACTGCAAAAGATAGGATAAGTCTATCTGTCTTTTCCAGCCACGCATCAAAGCGGTCGTCCAGAATGTGCACCATATGTGCTATCTTTTCCGGCCGGCTGATTTTACTCGCTGGAAAATTGCCCATGTGAATGGATGCATTGGAATCCAATGCTTCAGATGGTCGTGTTTTTCGGCCAGCATTTTATCACAGCAAAATAGCTGTGATAAAATGCTTGTGTGAAAGAGGCCAAAGGGTGAATGCACATGGGCGAATATTTGCTGCAAAATCCATGGTCGACATACGCACCATGATTTCACAACAAATACCGCCCATTACTTCCTATGGAGATCCCCTGTTTCGTACACACGAGCGGAAATCAATTGCTATTTCCACTCATGAAGGAAAAATCTCATTGAAGTCAACGGAAGCTGTCCGACCCACGGCACGCCCGCAATTGACATTGCAAGTGGGCTGCAGATTCCACAGGAAAATCTGGAGTTTAAAAAAAAAATCTGTGCCGTGTGGATCATCTGCAGTACAGAAAAAAAGAAAATGAAAAATTCAATGAATGGCCGAGTGCTGCCTGTGATTGCTTAGTGCTGTGACCAATCACAGGCAGCGCTTAGTTGTCATTCATTGAATGGGTGAGCGCTGCCCGTGATTGGCTGAGCGCTCAGCCAATTAAATATAGTCCTTTTAGCAGGCGGGGATTATAAAACCCTGCCTGCTGAAACAACCTCACAGCAGTGCAGGGAGAACCAGCTGAAGGATGCGTCTGAGCCTCGGCAGCGGCAGAGAGGTGAGTATATATTTTATTTTTTACTACAGTTAGGGATGATTTTTCAGGGAAGGGCTTATATTGAAAGCCCTTCCCTGAAAATCACTGCAGGTGTTGCCGACACCTTTGCTCTCAATGGGGCCGCTGGCAAAAGTGGAAAAACATTTTTAAAAAAAGATAATTGCATCGACCTACAGAAAAAAATGTATCAGGTCATTTATGTTGCATGGTTAAAGATATGTTTTGCTCCTTATGTATCTTCTCTAGCTAAATTGTTATATCAATAGTTATTTACACAGGCAGTTTACTGTGAGTTTGGGGTCTGAGTTTAGGAATTTGCGATCTGAATTTATTTTGGATTATGGTGTCTGAATTTATTTAAAGGGGTACAACCATCACAGCAAATTATTTTCTATCCGCAGGATGGGGGACAACTTGCTGTGGTGCGAATATCCCTTTAAGACTCTGGTCTCAGTTCTAAATTAAGTTAATGGGTCAAAGGTCCGAGTTTTAATTTTAACCTAATCGAACAAAGCAAAATTCACCATTACTGATGAAAAGTGTCTAGAGTGCAAAAGATGCATTGAGGTTCTGCCAGTGTCTTTACATAATATTTAGGATTACACTGGAAGTGCCGTAGCTCCTTGAAATACAGAAGTTCATGCCTAAAGCCGGCTGCAGACATTTCTAAAACCAGCCGTGTGATAAATGACAATTTTGTTTGCCAACTACTCTTTTGCGTAATGGATCTAATAATATGCCCGGCATTGTGCAGATTATAATTGGAACCTCCTGCATGTTCCTTCAAACTCAGCATACAGAAATTCAACTCCAGGATTTAGTCAAAGACCAGCTGTCATTGGGCTGATGCTAAATATAAGAAATTGGATGTCAGTTGATAATCTGCATGGCATTGCTAACTGGCATGGGCAGTTGTAGCTAATGCAATTGAGAGGCCATGATAATTGCTTGTTTTAGCCATTTTTCTGTCTATGACTAGATCATGATGATAATTTGTATTTTAAATAATCAAATATGAGGCTATGTTCTTTAAAAATTGCCTACGTCTACTGGCCTGATGATAAGGCAAAGTGCAAAACAATTCATATTTCATAACAAATTCAATGATCAATATACTTTGTGTAACTTTAAGGGCTATTCTAATCTCATAAAGTGACCTTTGGGATATTCAATCTGGGCTCTTTCCCATGAGCGCATTTATGGTGGCAGCATTTTTACGTTTTCACGCCTGCTCCGTATAGGCGTTTATCCACAATCACGAACAGCATTTTCTTGTCCATTCACATGACCACGAGCATCGTTTTTAGCAAAAAAGATATGCCGCACCCCAGAAAACTCTCGCTCTGCCAAAATCCTCGGGATGCCTTCCAGTGCCGTGTGGACCATCTGCCTTTGTTAAATCGTACTTAATGCCGAGGCTACAGGGGGATATAGGATATGTGGAATCTCTGTGTATAGAAATACAGAGAGAAAGAAATAACAAAATCCTGATAGGGGTTTTTTATAGGCCACCAAAAGCAACAGAAAAAACCGAAACCTTACTATTAAGGCAGATAGAAGAGGTGTCAAACTGCAATAAAGTAATTATCATGTGGGACTTTAATTATCCAGATATAATATGAGATAACGAGACCTGCAAATCTCAAAGAGGTGATAGGTTCTTGAGAACAATTAAAGATAACTACCTTACCCAACTTGTGCTGGAGCCAACTAGAGGGAGGGCCACTCTGGACTTAGTATTAATTAACAAACGGACAGAATAATGGGGGCGCAGGTTGATCAGCTCAGAACTACTATCAGTAACATTAATTGGGACAACATCCTCAAAAATAACAGTACAGACGACAGATGGGATAAGTTTAAAAAGATCCTAATCATCTCATGTGAACAGTTTATACCCTTTAAAAATAAAAGAACTGCAAGTAAAAGGAAACCATTGTGGCTCGATAAGATGGTAAGGGGGGCAATAAACGAAAAAAAGAAACTACTAAAACAAGAAGGCAGCGAAGAATCTCTAAAATCATACAGGGAAAAAAACTAAATATGCAAAGAAAAGTTCAAAATTGTTAAGGAGGAAGTAGAAAGACTAATCGCCAAAGAGAGCAAAAACAACCCTAAACTATTCTTCAATTATATTAACAATAAAAGGATTTGCACTGAGAGCACTGGCCCTTTAACAAATAATGCAGGAGAAATCATTGAAAATGATGGAGGGAAGGCAAGCCTATTAAATAGTTTCTTTTCAAGTGTATTCACGCACGAAAAGGAAATGTCACATGAGATGCAGGGGAATAAAATGAACCCCTCGCAACATATTACATATCTAACACAGGAGGAAGTGCAGAACTGGTTAAAGAGGATTAAAATTGATAAATCGCCAGGCCCAGATGGAGTACACCCAAGGGTTCTAAGGGAACTAAGTGATGTGATAGCTAGGTCGCTATTTCTAATATTTGTGGATACTATCAAGACCAGGGTTGTACCAATGGATTGGCGTATTGCCAATGTAGTTTCAATATACAAAAAGGGGACCAAAAGAGAGCCTGGTAACTACAGGCCGGTAAGTCTCACATCAGTAACTGGAAAAATATTCAAGGGGTTTCTGAGAGACACCATCATAGAGTACCTCAAGGAGAACAATGGAATAACTTCTCACCAGCATGAGTTCATGAGGGGTCGATCATGTCAGACCAATCTGATTAGCTTCTACGATGAAATAAGTTCTATGCTGGACCTGGAAAAGTCTATCGATCTCGTATATCTGGATTTCTCTAAAGAATTTGACATAGTGACGCATAATAGGTAGATATAAAAAGTAAGGCAGCTTGGACTGGGTGAAAACGTGTGTATCTGGGTTAAGAATTGGCTCATAGAAAGCAAAGGGTGGTAATAAATGGTTCGTACTCTGATTGGGTCACCGTTGCTAGTGGGGTGCCATAGGGTTCAGTATTAGTTCCCGTTCTGTTCAATATATTTATCAACAACCTGATAGAGGGACTGCACAGTAAAATATCAATATTTGCAGATGACACAAAATTATACAAGAAAATTAGTGAAATGGAGGACAATGTACGGCAACAAATGGACCTAGATAAGCTGTTGGGCTTGGACAGAAAAATGGTAAATGAAGTTCAATGTTGTTAAATGTAAGGTTATGCATATGGGCAGGAGAAACGGATTTCACCAATATACACTAAATGGGGTACAGCTAGGGAAAAGTGAGAAGGAAAAAGACCTGGGGGTACTAGTGGATTATAGGTTTAACTGGAGTAACCAATGCCAGTCAGCTTCTGCAAAAGCTAATGAAGTCTTGAGGTGCATTAAAAGAGGTATAGGGGTGAAGGATGAGAAAATTATTCTTCCACTATATAAGGAACTTTTTAGGCCCCAGATGGAATACTGCGTATAGTTCTGTTCACCAGTGTTCAGGAAAGATGTTGCAGTGCTTGAGGGGGTCCAAAGAAGGCCAACTAAATTAATAAATGGAATGAGAGGACTGAAAACCCAGATGGGCTATCAAAATTAGGATTATTTACCCTGGGGAAAGGACGGCTAAGGGCGATCAAATAACTATGTATAAATACATTAGTTGACAATACAAGGATCTCTCCCATGATCTGTTTATACACAGGACTGCAACGGTAACAAGAGGGCATCCGCTACGTCTGAAAGACAACAGGTTTCATCACCAACACAGAAAAGGGTTATTTACTGTAAGAGCAGTGAGACTGTGGAACTCTCTGCCTGAGAACGTGGTGATGACAAAATCCATAGAGGAGTTTAAGAGGGGACTAGATGTCTTTCTAGAGCGGAAGGATATTACAAGATATACATTTTAGGTGACCATTGTCTTCATTCGGCTTAACATACTATGTTACTATGGAACATACTATGTTAGTGCCTATATAGAGGCATCTGTAAGCTTTTAGCAGCGTTGGACACTGCAAAAATGCCTCCCCCTTCCTTCTCTTTCCCTGTTCCCATAGGAGTCTATAGGACTCGCTGGCGTATATTGGCCAAAACATTGTTCCAGAACTATGTTTTGGCTGAGTGTATATGCGCCGGCCGAATATATGTTCTATTTTTTGCGCTGCCGGCGTATTTACGTCCCGTTTTTTCGCCCATGTGAACAGCTGCATTGGAAACCAATGGGTACCGTATATGTGCCTGGGCATGAAAATGCGGCGTATATGCGCTTGTGGGAATAAAGTTTAACCTTGTGAATGAAGCGACTGCTGCACTGATTGAACACTCTGTCCCCTTCACGGTTTTAACCTGCACAATGGCACTCTGGCTACCTGCTATGTGGGGGAATTGTAGCACATCTCAATTCCAGTGAATGAAACTGGCTGCAGTTCCCTGCACAGACCTGAACACCGCAGTGCAGCAAAACACAGTGGTGGCATCACAGAAGTGAATCAGCCCTGTGGTTATTTCATTTTTAAATGGGCACTAACTTTTCAGACAATTCATGCTCATCTAAGAGTCTGTGTGTGTCTAATCAATCTCGTAATATGCCTTCATTAAACATTTAGCTGTTTTTCCACCAAAATTAAGTTTGAAGTGGCTGTCACTAGGGGTCTTCACTCCAGCTCCTCTGCAATCTACTGTCTGTTGTTCAGTTTTGAGCTGTAGTTAGTGGGATGCTAGGATGCTTTGTTAGCTTCGTGGGAGGGGCTATCTTCACAGGTTGCTGCTCTTCACTCACATGTCTGCAATCTCTACAATCTCTGCCTCACCTACTATTACAACAGTGTGTGTGTCCGTGTTCATGTGTGTGCACATTACTTTGGGTTTACTAACCATTTGGCCAGAATGTCACTGAATGCCTGAATCATACAATTGTCCTGGGAAAGTAGAGGGGCTGGCATTCAGATACTGCCTACCTGCTGATTGGACCAAGGACAACATGATGCAGCATAGGAAGTGAGGGAAAAGAAGTGCAGGACAATGAACTACTGGCAGAATAGTAGGCTTGCTATATGCCTCCTGCCTGAAAGTGGATTGCAAACAGCAGGGCAGCGGAAAATGAAAGAGACCACCTGAAAATCAGAACTTATAGACATGAAACAGGGTGCAAACAGTAGCAAGTGAGTGGGTAAGGAGAGCCTGTTATGTATGCTGGGAACTGCATTAATCAGAGCCCACTAATCATAAAGTAATGGCATATTCTAGCAATATGCCCTCACTTTACAAGATATGAAAAACTCTTTAATGTACTATTTGTGCCATATTTTGTGTTAAAAACCTTTTAAATGTAGAGCGTATACTGTATGAGTTGTTAGTGTTCCAAATAAAATGAAATCATTGTCAAAACATTCCCAAGTATTTCATTATTCTGGAAAAGTGAAATAATGAATGTGAGTTAAAAATTGCTAAAAAAAATGAGGCGATCTGATTGTGAAGAACCTGGGATACACACAATCCATAGGCTAGACAGAACTATGCACTTTGTGGTTTATTCTACCGAGATGGGTAGACGGTTTGCCGGGAGTGAGTCTGTTCTTGGAGAAGGAGCAGTAAGCATTGTTGTGTACTCTATTTGTAACCCTTAAAACACTTTTTATTTTGGCTTTGGAGAAAATCTAACACTGTAGTCTCCAGAAACACAAACGTCAAACACCACTAGTAACCCTCCTTTATCTGTCTTACTACAAAATAAACTGTTTTATTGCATGCCAGATATTCTTATCGTGTTTTAATGTGCTGCTTTTGCTTTTGAACATTTGTAATCTGCCAGAAAGCTGGTTTTCTTCAGTGAATCCTTTTTATTACTTTTCAGCATTGCCCATCTCAGTAGACAGTCTGTGTAAATACTGTAAATCACTATTGATATGATTGCTTAACTTGAGAAAATACTTTAAGAACAAAACATGTCCTTGTTTTAAATTAGTGGTCATAAAAAAGACATAAAGCCTCCTTTTATAGAACCATTGGAAATGCATTAATACACAGTATGTAAGAAGGATATCACCTCTTTTATACACTTTCCATTAAGGGTATTTTTTACAGCAAGAATAGTTCAAGCCGCAACAACATTCTTGCTGTCAAAAATACCAGAATCCCAAAAAAATATGTTGAACTTCATAATCCAGTTGGATAAATTCAAAAATATATGTTATAGCTGTCAGTGGTATGAACAGTGCCTTACACTGATATTAGCCTCGAATATCCACTGATATCTTTGTGGAAAGTCCTGTATCCGTTTCTTTCTTGATTGTCTTGAATGAAATATTATCACTAGAGATGAGCGAGCATACTCGTCCGAGCTTGATGCTCGTTCGAGTATTAGGGTGCTCGAGATGCTCGTTACTTGAGACGAGCACCACGCGGTGCTCGTCTCGATTAAACGAGCACTGACCATTGAATTCAATGGAGCCGGCAATACAGCCGGCTCCATTGAAAGCAATGGGCTGCCGGCTAGCGCGGGATGAATTTTCGGGAAGGGCTTAAAAATATAAGCCCTTACCTGAAATTCATCCAGAAATGTGTAAAAAGTAAAAAAAAAAAATATACTCATCTTGTCCCGGCAGAACGATGTTAGCCCATTGAATTCAATGGAGCTGGCAATACAGCCGGCTCCATTTAAAGCAATGGGCTGCCGGCGAGCGCGGGATGAATTTTTGGGAAGGGCTTAAAAATATAAGCCCTTACCTGAAAATCATCCTAAAATGTGTAAAAAGTAAAAAAAAAAATATACTCACCTTGTCCCGGCAGACGGAGTTCAGCCACGGCCAGCTGGCAGTTCTCCTGAACTGCTCTCTGTAGTATTCAGCAGCTGGGGATTTAAAATCCCCGCCTGCTGAATGAGCTGCCTCTGATTGGCCACAGCCTGACCAATCAGAGGCAGCTCTCACTCACACCCATTCATGAATTCATGAATGGGTGAGTGACTGCTGCCACTGATTGGCTCAGCTCAGCTGTCATTCAGCTGAGAGCCGGCTGCAATACAGCCGGCTCCATTGAAAGCAATGGGCTGCCGGCGATCGCACAGTGAATTTTCAGGAAGGGCTTAAATATATAAGCCCTTCCCTGCAATTCATCCAGAAATGTGTAAAAAAAAAATATATATACTCCCCTAGTCCCGGCAGACGGAGTTCAGCTGTGGCCAGCTGGCAGTTCTCCTAAACTGCTCTCTGTAGTATTCAGCCGCCTGCTGAATGAGCTGCCTCTGATCGGTCACAGCCTCACCAATCAGAGGCAGCTCTCACTCCCACCCATTCATGAATTCATGAATTGGTGAGTGAGTGCTGCCTCTGATTGGCTCAGCGCAGCTCTCAGCTGAATGACAGCTGAGCTGAGCCAATCAGTGGCAGCACTCACTCACCCATTCATGAATTCATGAATTCATTGTTTTTACTTTTTACACATTTTAGGATGATTTTCAGGTAAGGGCTTATATTTTTAAGCCCTTCCCGAAAATTCATCCCGAGCTCACCGGCAGCCCATTGCTTTCAATGGAGCCGGCTGTATTGCCGGCTCCATTGAATTCAATGGGCTAACATCGTTCTGCTCTGCCACAGCAGTTACAGCTGTGGCAGAGGAGAACGATCGTTATGCTGACAGTGCGGGGGGGGGGGGGGGTCTCACTCTTGCCACTATTGTGGCTTAATAGTGAGACCTCGGAGCCCGAAATGCAGCCCTGCATGTTGCTCCTCGCCTGCCCTATCCATTTCTGTGTTTTTTACATGACTTTGGTGATTTGCTAAGATTTTCACAAATGAAAACCTTAGCGGAGCACCAGTCATATACAAAAATGCTCGAGTCACCCATTGACTTCAATGGGGTTCGTTACTCGAAATGAACTCTCGAGCATCACTGAAAGTTCGACTCGAGTAACGAGCACTCGAGCATTTTGGTGCTCGCTCATCTCTAATTATCACATATTATAATCACTAATTGCTTCAGCTGAGTTGTAGATCCAGGGACTATTCCGACTGCTAGATTGGAGTCAGGAAGGATTTTTTCCCTTTTATATGAAGAGAATTGGCTTCTAATTGTTTTTTTTTTTTTGCTTTCCTCTAAATTAACATTGGGGTGGGGGGGGGGGGAGTAGGCTGAATTAGATAGATATGTCTTTTTTCTATGTTTTAAATAAGCAATCTTTTAAATTCCTTTGATACTGTAAGACCCACACAGACTTGGCTGCTGCAGCTAATAGTTAGTGATTTACGATGTCAGCACTTCTAGAATTACCTCTACACTGCTGGAGTGCTGTACACTGTCCTCTACAGTGCTATTATGTCTGTTGTGCTACAGAGAAGGAACAGAATCTGTTGTTTTATACATGGAGATATCATAACAGCCAGTGTATATCCACTAGCTGAGAGAAAACTGAAATTGCCATATACAAGTCATATATGGTAATGGTCAGAAATTGCTTTATACCTTATTTGTACGCACATCAGCTTATTCTGCAAGGTCATTTGAGAGTATTGGTAAGAATTAATGAAATTCAAGTTAAGGTAAGGGAGGACACATCTGTATGTGCTATATATAGACCAGGGGCGTAGCTAAAGGCTCGTGGGTCCAGGTACAAAAGTTTATATTCAGGCCCCCCAACGTCTCTTAACCCCTTTATGCAGAGGCATAACTTGAAGCTCCTGTGCCCTAATGCAAAATCTGTAACAGGGCCCCCAACTATAATTCTTTATTATAGTACTGGGCTCCCTATATGGAGAAGAGAAGCCTTATGGGCCCCTTAAGGCTCCTGGGCCCAGGTGCAACCACATCCCCTGCATCCCCTAAAGTTATGCCTTTGATGTAGACCCAATAGAGCTAACAAAACTCCAGGCTTACAGGATTGCATCTGTGTTTAATGCAATACAGTCACAAATCCATTAACAATGTTGTGCTTTTTGATTTCTATCCAGTAAAAATTGCAACCCTTTTGGGAAGCCATCACTGCTCACGTTTCTTTTTTTTTCCCATGTGTCTAGCATTTATATTCATTGCTATCCAGGGTACAACCACAAATCAAAGTTCCACTGTTCCATTATATTCAGTTTGAGCATCAATTGTCAAAGTCATAATGAACACAGACTTAACATTTCTTTACTGTAACTATAATAATTTAAAAATAATTATAAATACAATAATTTAAAAATTTTTAATATAGCTTCAGCAAATTTTCTTGTATTGATAAATCACTACTTGAAAATCTAATTTTCACACCATCTTGCCTTATTGGAGACTTCATTATGGCTGGATTTCCACATACAGTTTGGGATGCCATTTTTTTGATCCAAGCACAGGATATGAAACAAATGAGGAGTATAAATATTTACTTTATACTTTTACTTTCTTTTGGATCTGCTTCTGCGCTGACTTTAAAAATGTATCTGTGCTAATGTGAATCCAATCAAATTGTATTCATACTACTTTAGAAGTCTCATGTTAACATCAGTAAGGCCTTCTTATTTTTTAGGATATATTCACATATGACTAATTTGTTGCAGAAATTTCTGTACCTGAAAATCTGTTCTACACATACTGCAACTTGTGCATGGATTTGTGAAAATCACATTCAGATGCAATCATATACATTTTTGATGCTTGGGAACCCCTATAATGTTAATAATAGGAAAAAAAATATCTCAACAATGTTGGGTGAATTAGTGCTTGGGATTAGGACTAGAGATGAGCGAACACCAAAATGTTCGGGTGTTCGTTATTCGGAACGAACTTCCCGCGATGTTCGAGGGTTCGTTTCGAATAACGAACCCCATTGAAGTCAATGGGCGACCAGAGCATTTTTGTATTTCGCCGATGCTCGCTAAGGTTTTCATGTGTGAAAATCTGGGCAATTCAAGAAAGTGATGGGAACGACACAGCAACGGATAGGGCAGGCGAGGGGCTACATGTTGGGCTGCATCTCAAGTTCACAGGTCCCACTATTAAGCCACAATACCGGCAAGAGTGGGCCCCCCCCCCTCCCAACAACTTTTACTTCTGAAAAGCCATCATTAGCATGGCATTAGAGTTGAGTGAACGTGTTCTTAACGAACACTTACGCACCCGGACACCGGCTTTGCCGAGGACTTCAGTGTCCGCGCGTAAAGCTTCGGCGGGCGCCGGGGGGCGGGGAGAGGCGCGGCGGCGCGGGCGGCAGCAGCGGGGAACAGGGGGGAACCCTCTCTCTCTCCCTCTCCCCCCCACTCCCCGCCGCACCCCCCCCCCGCGCTGCCACGGCGACCCCCGAACTTTTTTCGCCCGAGCACGGAATTGCTCGCAAAGTTCGGTGTTCGGGCGAAAAGGGGCGGAGCCGAACACGTTCGCTCATCTTTACATGGCATACCTTTGCTAAGCACCACACTACCTCCAACAAAGCACAATCACCGCCTGCATGACACTCCACTGCCACTTCTCCTGGTTTACATGCTGCCCAACCGCCCCCCCTCCCCCCCACAGCGCACACCAAAGTGTCCCTGCGCAGCCTTCAGCTGCCCTCATGCCACACCACCCTCATGTCTATTTAGAAGTGCGTCTGCCATGACGAGGGACCGCAGGCACACACTGCACAGGGTTGGCACGGCTAGGCAGCGACCCTCTTTAAAAGGGGCGGGGCGATAGCCCACAATGCTGTACAGAAGCAATGAGAAATAGAATCCTGTGCCAACGCCATCAGGAGCTGCACACGTGGGCATAGCAATGGGAACCTATGTGCCACACACTATTCATTCTGTCAAGGTGTCTGCATGCCCCAGTTAGACCGAGCTTTTTAATTCATAGACACAGGCAGGTACAACTCCCTATTGTGAAGTCCCTGTCGACCGACAGCATGGGTGGCTCCCTGGAACCCACCGGCGGTACACAAAAATATCCCATTGCATTGCCCAACACAGCTGAGGTAGTAATGTCGTGCGTAATACAGGTGGGCTTCGGCCCACACTGCATGCCCCAGTCTGACTGGGGTTCTTTAAAAGTGGACACATGTAGGTTAAACTCCCTGTGGACCCACTGCCTGGGTGGGTGCCAGGAAGCCACCGGCGGTACATAGAAATATCCCATTGCATTGCCCAACACAGCTGAGGTAGTAATGTCGTGCGTAATACAGGTGGGCTTCGGCCCACACTGCATGCCCCAGTCAGACTGAGGTTCTTTACAAGTGGACACATGTAGGTTACACTCCGTGTGCACCTACAGCATGGGTGGCTCCCTGGAACCCACCGGCGATACACAAAAATATCCCATTGCATTGCCCAACACAGCTGAGGTAGTAATGTCGTGCGTAATACAGGTGGGCTTCGGCCCACACTGCATGCCCCAGTCTGACTGGGGTTCTTTAGAAGTGGACACATGTAGGTTAAACTCCCTGTGGACCCACTGCCTGGGTGGGTGCCAGGAAGCCACCGGCGGTACATAGAAATATCCCATTGCATTGCCCAACACAGCTGAGGTAGTAATGTCGTGCGTAATACAGGTGGGCTTCGGCCCACACTGCATGCCCCAGTCAGACTGGGGTTCTTTACAAGTGGACACATGTAGGTTACACTCCGTGTGCACCTACAGCATGGGTGGCTCCCTGGAACCCACCGGCGGTACACAAAAATATCCCATTGCATTGCCCAACACAGCTGAGGTAGTAATGTCGTGCGTAATACAGGTGGGCTTCGGCCCACACTGCATGCCCCAGTCAGACTGGGGTTCTTTACAAGTGGACACATGTAGGTTACACTCCGTGTGCACCTACAGCATGGGTGGCTCCCTGGAACCCACCGGCGGTACACAAAAATATCCCATTGCATTGCCCAACACAGCTGAGGTAGTAATGTCGTGCGTAATACAGGTGGGCTTCGGCCCACACTGCATGCCCCAGTCTGACTGGGGTTCTTTAGAAGTGGACACATGTAGGTTAAACTCCCTGTGGACCCACTGCCTGGGTGGGTGCGAGGAAGCCACCGGCGGTACATAGAAATATCCCATTGCATTGCCCAACACAGCTGAGGTAGTAATGTCGTGCGTAATACAGGTGGGCTTCGGCCCACACTGCATGCCCCAGTCAGACTGGGGTTCTTTACAAGTGGACACATGTAGGTTACACTCCGTGTGCACCTACAGCATGGGTGGCTCCCTGGAACCCACCGGCGGTACACAAAAATATCCCATTGCATTGCCCAACACAGCTGAGGTAGTAATGTCGTGCGTAATACAGGTGGGCTTCGGCCCACACTGCATGCCCCAGTCTGACTGGGGTTCTTTAGAAGTGGACACATGTAGGTTAAACTCCCTGTGGACCCACTGCCTGGGTGGGTGCCAGGAAGCCACCGGTGGTACATAGAAATATCCCATTGCATTGCCCAACACAGCTGAGGTATTGTCAGCTGGAATGCAGGTGGGCTAAAAATTAATTTGATTACACTGTAGGCGAGGGCCCACAAAAATTGCTGTATCAACAGTACTAATGTACATCCCAAAAATTGGCCATGCCCAACCAAGATGGCAGGTGAATCGCTTTGGTTAATGTGGCTTAAGTGGTAACTAGGCCTGGAGGCAGCCCAGTGTAACGAAAAATTGGTTCAAGTTACAGTTCCAATGCTTTTAAGCGCATTGAAACTTATAAAAATTGTTCAGAAAAATTATTTGAGTGAGCCTTGTGGCCCTAAGAAAAATTGCCCGTTCAGCGTGATTACGTGAGGTTTCAGGAGGAGGAGCAGGAGGAGGAGGAGGAATATTAGACACAGATTGATGAAGCAGAAATGTCCCCGTTTTGGATGGTGAGAGAGAACGTAGCTTCCATCTGCGGGTGCAGCCTACGTATTGCTTACGTATCGCTGCTGTCCGCTGGTGGAGAACAGAAGTCTGGGGAAATCCAGCCTTTGTTCATCTTGATGAGTGTTAGCCTGTCGGCACTGTCGGTTGACAAGCGGCTACGCTTATCTGTGATGATTCCCCCAGCCGCACTAAACACCCTCTCCGACAAGACGCTAGCCGCAGGACAAGCAAGCACCTCCAGGGCATACAGCGCTAGTTCAGGCCACGTGTCCAGCTTCGACACCCAGTAGTTGTAGGGGGCAGAGGCGTCACCGAGGATGGTCGTGCGATCGGCTACGTACTCCCTCACCATCCTTTTACAGTGCTCCCGCCGACTCAGCCTTGACTGGGGAGCGGTGACACAGTCTTGCTGGGGAGCCATAAAGCTGGCCAGGCCCTTAAAGACTGTTGCACTGCCTGGGATGTACATGCTGCTCGATCTCCGCACCTCCCCTGCTACCTTGCCCTCGGTACTGCGCCTTCTGCCACTAGCGCTGTCGGCTGGGAATTTTACCATCAGCTTGTCCGCAAGGGTCCTGTGGTATAGCAACACTCTCGAACCCCTTTCCTCTTCGGGAATGAGAGTGGGCAGGTTCTCCTTATAGCGTGGGTCGAGCAGTGTGTACACCCAGTAATCCGTTGTGGCCAGAATGCGTGCAACGCGAGGGTCACGAGAAAGGCATCCTAACATGAAGTCAGCCATGTGTGCCAGGGTACCAGTACGCAACACATGGCTGTCTTCACTAGGAAGATCACTTTCAGGATCCTCCTCCTCCTCCTCCTCCTCAGGCCATACACGCTGAAAGGATGACAGGCAATCAGCCGGTGTACCGTCAGCAGCGGGCCAAGCTGTCTCTTCCCCCTCCTCCTCATCCTCCTCATGCTCCTCCTCCTCCGCAAAGCAGCTGCCTTTATGGTTTGCAGGGAATTTCTCAAGATGCATAGCAGAGGAATGGTGATGCTAATGATTGTAGCATCGCCGCTCACCACCTGGGTAGACTCCTCAAAATTACCAAGGACATGGCAGATGTCTGCCAACCAGGCCCACTCTTCTGAAAGGAATTGAGGAGGCTGACTCCCACTGCGCCGCCCAAGTTGGAGTTGGTATTCCACTATAGCTCTACGTTGTTCATAGAGCCTGGCCAACATGTGGAGCGTAGAGTTCCACCGTGTGGGCACGTCGCACAGCAGTCGGTGCACTGGCAGCTTAAAGTGATGTTGCAGGGTGCGCAGGGTGGCAGCGTCCGTGTGGGACTTGCGGAAATGTGCGCAGAGCCGGCGCGCCTTTACGAGCAGGTCTGACAAGCGTGGGTAGCTTTTCAGAAAGCGCTGAACCACCAAATTAAAGACGTGGGCCAGGCATGGCACGTGCGTGAGGCTGCCGAGCTGCAGAGCCGCCACCAGGTTACGGCCGTTGTCACACAAGACTATGCCCGGTTGGAGGCTCAGCGGCGCAAGCCAGCGGTCGGTCTGCTGTGTCAGACCCTGCAGCAGTTCGTGGGCCGTGTGCCTCTTATCGCCTAAGCTGAGTAGTTTCAGCACGGCCTACTGACGCTTGCCCACCGCTGTGCTGCCACACCGTGCGACACCGACTGCTGGCGACATGCTGCTGCTAACACATCTTGATTGCGAGACAGAGGAGGAGGAGGAGGAGGAGGAGGGTGCTTTAGTGGAGGAAGCATACACCTCCGCAGATACCACCACCGAGCTGGGGCCCGCAATTCTGGGGGTGGGTAGGACGTGAGCGGTCCCAGGCTCTGACTCTGTCCCAGCCTCCACTAAATTCACCCAATGTGCCGTCAGGGAGATGTAGTGGCCCTGCCCGCCTGTGCTTGTCCACGTGTCCGTTGTTAAGTGGACCGTGGCAGTAACCGCGTTGGTGAGGGCGCGTACAATGTTGCGGGAGACGTGGTCGTGCAGGGCTGGGACGGCACATCGGGAAAAGTAGTGGCGACTGGGAACTGAGTAGCGCGGGGCCGCCGCCTCCATGATACTTTTGAAGGACTCCGTTTCCACAACCCTATACGGCAGCATCTCAAGGCTGATGAATTTTGCTATGCGGACGGTTAACGTTTAAGCGTGCGGGTGCGTGGCGGCGTACTTGCGCTTGCGCTCCAACAGTTGCACAAGCGACGGCTGGACGGTGCGCTGAACTACACTGCTGGATGGGGCCGAGGACAGCGGAGATGAGGGTGTGGGTGCAGGCCATGAGGCCATAGTGCCTGTGTCCTGAGAGGGGGGTTGCATCTCAGTGGCAGGTTGGGGCACAGGGGGAGAGGCAGGGGTGCAAACCGGAGGCGCTGAACGGCCTTCGTCCCACCTTGTGGGGTGCTTGGCCATCATATGTCTGCGCATGGTGGTGGTGGTGAGGCTGTTGGTGTTGGCTCCCCGGCTGAGCTTTGCGCGACAAAGGTTGCACACCACTGTTCGTCGGTCGTCAGGCGTCTCTGTGAAAAACTGCCAGACCTTAGAGCACCTCGGCCTCTGCAGGGTGGCATGGCGCGAGGGGGCGCTTTGGGAAACAGTTGGTGGATTATTCGGTCTGGCCCTGCCTCTACCCCTGGCCACCGCACTGCCTCTTGCAACCTGCCCTGCTGATGCCCTTGACTCCCCCTCTGAAGACCTGTCCTCCTGAGTAAGCGTTGCACACCAGGTGGGGTCAGTCACCTCATCGTCCTGCTGCTCTTCCTCCGAATCCTCTGTGCGCTGCTCCCTCGGACTTACTGCCCTTACTACTACCTCACTGCAAGACAACTGTGTCTGATCGTCATCGTCCTCCTCACCCACAGAAAGTTGTTGAGACAGTTGGCGGAAGTCCCCAGCCTCTTCCCCCGGACCCCGGGAACTTTCGAATGGTTGGGCATCAGTGACGATAAACTCCTCTGGTGGGAGAGGAACCGCTGCTGCCCAATCTAAGCAGGGGCCCGAGAACAGTTCCTGGGAGTGTTCCCGCTCCTGAGCAGGTGTCATTGTAGTGGAGTGATGAGGCTGGGAGGAAGGAGGAGCAGCACACAGAGGATTCGGATTTGCAGCAGTGGACGGCGCAGAACTGCGTGTTGACGATAGGTTGCTCGAAGCACTTTTTGCCATCCAGGACAGGACCTGCTCACACTGCTCATTTTCTAATAACCGTCTCCCGCGTGGACCCATTAATTGGGCGATGAATGTGGGGACGCCAGAAACGTGCCTCTCTCCTAATCACGCAGCAGTCGGCTGCGACACACCTGGATCAGGAGCTCGGCCTGTGCCCACACCCTGACTTGGCCCTCCGCGTCCTCGGCCGCGTCCACGTCCTCTAGGCCTACCCCTACCCCTCAGCATGCTGTATTACCAGTGATTTGCTTTCACAGGCAGGAAATAAATTGGCGCAAGACTGCAGCCAAATATAATTTTTTCCGTTTTTTGAAAACGAAAGGCCCCACTGCCTCTAGTGAATGAATAATCAATGTTTAATAACTGTGCTGTGTCCCTGCTAATGTGTCACAGAACGTGAGGGTAGCAGAGTTATTAACTCTGGCAGAGCAGGTATTTTTTTTCCCAATTAAGGAAAGCAAATGGCGAAGCCAGGAGTAAAACGTAGCTGGGTGCGTCTGATTTTTAAACGTTGCACACGCAGCCGACACGTGTCCACCGCCCTTAGGACGGACAGAGGCAGGACAAATAGAATTATTTTCAGTTTTTTTCCACCAAAAGGCAGCACTGCGTATATTCAATGAACATGAGAAGTTTAATAACTGTGCTGTGTCCCTGCTAATGTGTCACAGAACGTGAGGGTAGCAGAGTTATTAACTGTGGCAGAGCAGGTATTTTTTTTCCCAATTAAGGAAAGCAAATGGCGAAGCCAGGAGTAAAACGTAGCTGGGTGCGTCTGATTTTTAAACGTTGCACACGCAGCCGACACGTGTCCACCGCCCTTAGGACGGACAGAGGCAGGACAAATAGAATTATTTTCAGTTTTTTTCCACCAAAAGGCAGCACTGCGTATATTCAATGAACATGAGAAGTTTAATAACTGTGCTGTGTCCCTGCTAATGTGTCACAGAACGTGAGGGTAGCAGAGTTATTAACTCTGGCAGAGCAGGTATTTTTTTTCCCAATTAAGGAAAGCAAATGGCGAAGCCAGGAGTAAAACGTAGCTGGGTGCGTCTGATTTTTAAACGTTGCACACGCAGCCGACACGTGTCCACCGCCCTTAGGACGGACAGAGGCAGGACAAATAGAATTATTTTCAGTTTTTTTCCACCAAAAGGCAGCACTGCGTATATTCAATGAACATGAGAAGTTTAATAACTGTGCTGTGTCCCTGCTAATGTGTCACAGAACGTGAGGGTAGCAGAGTTATTAACTCTGGCAGAGCAGGTATTTTTTTTCCCAATTAAGGAAAGCAAATGGCGAAGCCAGGAGTAAAACGTAGCTGGGTGCGTCTGATTTTTAAACGTTGCACACGCAGCCGACACGTGTCCACCGCCCTTAGGACGGACAGAGGCAGGACAAATATAATTATTTTCAGTTTTTTTCCACCAAAAGGCAGCACTGCGTATATTCAATGAACATGAGAAGTTTAATAACTGTGCTGTGTCCCTGCTAATGTGTCACAGAACGTGAGGGTAGCAGAGTTATTAACTCTGGCAGAGCAGCTATTTTTTTTCCCAATTAAGGAAAGCAAATGGCGAAGCCAGGAGTAAAACGTAGCTGGGTGCGTCTGATTTTTAAACGTTGCACACGCAGCCGACACGTGTCCACCGCCCTTAGGACGGACAGAGGCAGGACAAATAGAATTATTTTCAGTTTTTTTCCACCAAAAGGCAGCACTGCGTATATTCAATGCACATGAGAAGTTTAATAACTGTGCTGTGTCCCTGCTAATGTGTCACAGAACGTGAGGGTAGCAGAGTTATTAACTCTGGCAGAGCAGGTATTTTTTTTCCCAATTAAGGAAAGCAAATGGCGAAGCCAGGAGTAAAACGTAGCTGGGTGCGTCTGATTTTTAAACGTTGCACACGCAGCCGACACGTGTCCACCGCCCTTAGGACGGACAGAGGCAGGACAAATAGAATTATTTTCAGTTTTTTTCCACCAAAAGGCAGCACTGCGTATATTCAATGAACATGAGAAGTTTAATAACTGTGCTGTGTCCCTGCTAATGTGTCACAGAACGTGAGGGTTAGCAGAGTTATTAACTCTGGCAGAGCAGCTATTTTTTTTCCCAATTAAGGAAAGCAAATGGTGAAGCCAGGAGTAAAACGTAGCTGGGTGCGTCTGATTTTTAAACGTTGCACATGCAGCCGACACGTGTCCACCGCCCTTAGGACGGACAGAGGCAGGACAAATAGAATTATTTTCAGTTTTTTTCCACCAAAAGGCAGCACTGCGTATATTCAATGAACATGAGAAGTTTAATAACTGTGCTGTGTCCCTGCTAATGTGTCACAGAACGTGAGGGTAGCAGAGTTATTAACTCTGGCAGAGCAGCTATTTTTTTTCCCAATTAAGGAAAGCAAATGGTGAAGCCAGGAGTAAAACGTAGCTGGGTGCGTCTGATTTTTAAACGTTGCACATGCAGCCGACACGTGTCCACCGCCCTTAGGACGGACAGAGGCAGGACAAATACAATTATTTTCAGTTTTTTTCCACCAAAAGGCAGCACTGCGTATATTCAATGAATAATAACTGTGTTGTGGCCCTGCCTACACAATTCTTTCCCTGCAGTATCAATGGAGGGTGCAATGCTCTGCAGAGGCGATTTTGAGAAGAAAAAAAATATGCAGCACAGCTAACAGCAGCCAGCACAGTACTGCACACGGTTAAATATGGCCCTAGAAAGGACCGTTGAGGTTCTTGAAGGCTACACTCACTCCTAACACTCTCCCTGCCTATGCAGCACTTCTGTCCCTAATGCCGGGTGCAACGCTCTGCAGAGGCGATTTTGAGAAAAAAAATAATTGCCACTGCTAACAGCAGCCAACACACAGCTATCAGTGGCCCTAATAAGGACCTTTGGGGGGTCTTGAAGCCTACACTAACTACCAATTCTTTCCCTACAGCAGCTCCGGTACAAACAGCACTGTCCCTCATCTAACTCACACGGCATCTGAGGCGAGCCGCGGGAGGGGCTGACTTTTATATTCGGCGGACACCTGATCACCCCAGCCACTCACAGCAGGGGGGTGGTATAGGGCTGGAACAACACAGGGGGAAGTTGTAATGCCTTCCCTGTCTTTCAATTGGCCAGAAAAGCGCGCTAACGTCTCAGGGAAGGAAGTGAAAGTAACCCGAACACCGCATGGTGTTCGTTACGAATAACGAACATCCCGAACACCCTAATATTCGCACGAATATCAAGCTCGGACGAACACGTTCGCTCATCTCTAATTAGGACTCAAAAATAAAGTTTTACAAGTTTTTGGTTCTCTATCATCTTAAGTTGATAAATTTGGTTTTACAAGTTGCTTGAAAATTTGTGAACCCTTCAGAATTTTCCATATTTATGCTTATATTTGACCTAAAACTGCATCAGATTTAAGTCTTAAAAGTAGATAAAGAAAACCAAATCAAACAAATGAGTCAAAATATTAGGTTTGGCCATTTATTTCAGGAAAATAATTCAATATCAAATGTCTGTGTTGCAAAAATATGTGAACCTTTGTTTTTAGTACCTGGTGTGACCTTGTGCAGCGATAACTGCATCTAAATATTTCAGGTAATTGTTAGGTAATTGTTGTTTAGCTTTGCAGATTGGCTGGGAGGAATTTTAGCTCATTCCTCCTTACAAAGAGCTTCAACTCAGGTCCTTCCTCAACATTTTTGTAAGATTAAGGTCAGGACTTTGACTTGGCCATTCAAAAACTTTAACTTTATTTTCCTTTAACCATTTTTTTCTAGAATAACTTGTGTGCTTTGGGTCATTGTCTTGCTGCACGACCAATGTTGTCTTGAGATTCAGCTCATGGACAGATGTCCTGACATTTTTCTTTAGAATTTGCTGCTATAATTCATAATTCATTGTTCCACAAATGATAGAACGCCATCCTGGCACAGATACAGTAAAACAGGCCCAAACCATGATACTATTACCACAATTTACCACAGATAGTATAAGGTTTTGATGCTGTTTTTTTACAGTGTTTAGCGCAGCGTTTGAAATGCCCACTAAAAATGCTGCACTGAGCCTCCATTGATTTCAATGGGGCTTCTCAGATGAGCATTTTAGCACAGCATTTCTAACGCTGCACTTTTTAAACGCTGTCTGTTTTATTTTAGTGCATTTTTAACGCACCTCATCCCCCATTGCAATGATGACGTGCATTAAAAACATTGTCAAACGTGTTTCAAAATGTCATTGGAAACTATGTGAAATGTCATGTTTAAAAATGCTGTGTTTTTTACTAACGCCTGTTTGAGACTGCCTAATGCAGTGTTTTTCTTTCTCCAAATAAGGGAGATGGAATAAATCCTCCACAGTGCCACCTACTGAAAGGCAGCATTCCTTCGAGTCAAAGTGGGACTTTTTATACAAGTCTTGCTACAATGACTGGGAATCAAAAGCAAAGCCAGACCCCATGTACATACAGCTGTTTCCGGGTTATTGCCCATCATCAGTGTACAGTAGGAGTCTGGCTTTTGCTAGTGAGAGGCCAGGGACAGGGGTCAGAAACGCTCTTTTCTCCTTAGGGAGAGCAACTATATACTATAAATAAGTGAGGAGACAGCTGTATGTACATGGGGTCTGGCTTTGCTTTTGATTCCCAGTCATTGTAGCAAGACTTGTATAAAAAGTCCCACTTTGACTCGAAGGAATGCTGCCTTTCAGTAGGTGGCACTGTGGAGGATTTATTCCATCTCCCTTATTTGCATATTACCCAGAGGAGCGTGCGTGGCCATTTGAGTCTCCTCACTTATTTATAGTATATAGTTGCTCTCCCTAAGGAGAAAAGAGCGTTTCTGACCCCTGTCCCTGGCCTCTCACTAGCAAAAGCCAGACTCCTACTGTACAATGATGATGGGCAATAACCCGGAAACAGCTGTATGTACATGGGGTCTGGCTTTGCTTTTGATTCCCAGTCATTGTAGCAAGACTTGTATAAAAAGTCCCACTTTGACTCGAAGGAATGCTGCCTTTCAGTAGGTGGCACTGTGGAGGATTTATTCCATCTCCCTTATTTGCATATTACCCAGAGGAGCGTGCGTGGCCATTTGAGTCTCCTCACTTATTTATAGTATATAGTTGCTCTCCCTAAGGAGAAAAGAGCGTTTCTGATTTCTTTCTCCAAACATAATGCTTCCCTTTTAAGCCAAAAAGCTCCATTTTGGTTTTATCCGTTCATAAAACATTGTTTCAAGAACCTTCCGGCTCGTCCCGGTGATCTTTTAGCAAATTGTAGATTGGCAGCAATGTTCTTTTTCTCTTTGCAACCCTACTATGCACAACTTTGTTTCTAGTTTTCTCCCGATGATGGTCGAAAGAACATTAACATTAGCTGAGGCAACAAAGTTACTTAGAGGTTATTTGTGGTTCCCTTGTGACCTCGTAGACTATAATATGCTTTGCTCTTGGGGTGATCTTTGATGATCGTACACTCCTGGAGAGGGTAATAATGGTCTTGAATTTTCGCTATCTCTACCCAATCCATCTGATTGTGGATTGGTAGCGTTCAAACTCTTTAGAGATGGTTTTAGAACATTTTCCAGTCCAATGAGCATCAACAACTCTTCTTCTGGGGTACATGATACATTTCCACAAATGTGATGTGAAGATCAGACTGCTATATCCCTGTTCTTTAAATAAAACAGGTCACCCACTCACCTGATTGTCATCCCATTGATTAAAAACACCTGACTCTAATTTCACTTTCAAATTATCTACTAATCTTAAAGGTTCACATAATTTTGCCACTCAGGCATATGGTATTGGATCATTTTCCTCAATAAATAAGTAAGTGAGTCTAATATTTTTCATTCATTTGTTTGATTTGGTTCTTTTTATCCACTTTTAGGATTTGTGTGAAAATCTGATGTAGTTTTAGATCAAATAAAAGCAGAAATATGGAAAATTCTGATGGGTTCACAAACTTTCAAGCACTATATGTCGCAATGAAGAGAACAATATGCATTAAGAGAACATAAAGTTAGGAAGGATAACAACACGACTGTTTAGTTCTGCAATGCATCTGCTATATTAAGTGGGCGGTTTGATGACTTCAAGTTCACTGTGATCTTGGGAAGATATGGAGAGTTAATAATAAAGAAGGTTGTTTGAGTGTGGTATCTTGACAAACTGTATATGGTTAGTTTAACTTTACTAAAATCTTTTGAGTTCAGAGTCCTGAAAATAAAATGAAAAGAAACAGCTGGACACATGGTCAATTTGTATAATTGAAATCTTCACAAGCGTATGGAAGTGGAAACATTCATTTTAATTTCTAAAACGTCTTCCATGTCCCATCGTCTTACCATTGATCAATGGTGGGATCTAAGTTGAGAAAGGAATTCTTGCAGCTATGGCAAATTACTAATTTTCCAGTACATAAAATAGAAACATCCTATTTAAAATACTAGATGCAACATAATAGGTAACTCAAATATTTTTTAACATTTTACAGACACTGCCCTTAAGGTGGTGAAGAATGGGCATTGCCCCTTTCAGTCTATAGACTCTACTTGTATACTTGCTGCATTGAATGTTTCTTTAAAGGGAGCCTGTCACCTACTTTTATCTTTATAAGGTAAGCCTATCATTCCCTTCCCCGTCATTCCCCCGATGTGAGCTCTGAAAGTCAAGGCCTTGCTGAATGCATTGAGTGGTGCTGCTAAGAAGTCTTCCCATTATAAAATTACAATGGGCGGACAACTTAGCAACACCGCTCAATGCATTCAGTGGCGGCTTTCAATGCTCACACTGGGAGAATTATGGGGAAGGTAAGAATAAAATTTACATCCTTGACCTCCACGGGTCACCTACTTTCAGCCCATAAGCATAGCTTATAGGGCTAAAAGTAGGTGACATATTCCATTTAAATGGGTTGAGGCAGTATTCAAAGTTTTTTGGTAATGCTATGTATATATATTGTGTTGTCCTGTATATCTAAATGAATAAAAGTAGGCTGCATCCACAGTACATGATAGAATAAAAGAGGACTTTATTCTCCCAGGTCCATGACAGCGACATTTTGACCTTAGCAGAGGCCGAAACGTCGCTGTCATGGACCTGGGGGAATAGAGTAAATCTCTTTTATTCTATCATGCACTGTGGATGCTGCCTACTTTCATTCATTTAGATTACATTGGGGAGCAGGGTCTGATCCCACCTAAGGCCTCATGTCCACAGGCATAATTGAATTGCGGAATCTGCATTGTTCTCCTGCGTGGATGATCTGCAGTTCAATATGCCTATAGACAATCATTGGGCATCCGCAGGTATATATACCTGCGGATGCCATTTTTTTGCCGGATCACACGCGCGGGAAAAAAATGCAGCATGCTATTTTTTTCTGCAGTTTCCGCAGGGACAGCTCCCATTGAAGCCAATGGAAGCCGTGCGGTCCGCGGCACACGTGACGCGGATCTGCAAGAAAGCAGGAGATTTAAAAAAAGAAAAAAAATCACAGCGCATTTGCTCGGCACGCCGGCGTGCCAAGCGCATCTGCCGTGCAGAAGAAAGAAGATCCGGTTGCGACGGAGGAGACCCGCGCTGCATCTGGACAGGTGAGTAAATGTCTTTTTGCCTCATGTCTGTGGGCTGGGTGGAATCAGCTGAGGGATTCCACACTCAGAATCCGTGCATGTCCATGGACATGAGG
Organism: Eleutherodactylus coqui; assembly: GCF_035609145.1. NCBI lineage: Eukaryota > Metazoa > Chordata > Amphibia > Anura > Eleutherodactylidae > Eleutherodactylus > Eleutherodactylus coqui. The sequence goes on along the minus strand of NC_089843.1, from coordinate 143,211,365 downwards.
CCTTAGGTTGGCATCCTGCTCCAGACTATCCACTCCACCTGAGTACTGGTTCATTGGTGAGTGCTGCTGGTTATTGTTACTTTTTGACTATTTGCACTGTACATCTGTTTGTCTGTTTTGCAGGTTGCGTAGATAGCAAATTGTAGTTACCTGCAGAGTGGTAACATGTATGGTGCTGTGACTGTTCGATAATTGCAAGGAAATTATTGAGGATTAGCTAGGCTCAGGATGACTCTGATATTAGATGTGGTAATTTTAATACACTATGCCACCATAATGATAAAAGGGTGCAGAGGAGAGCCCATAAAAGAATGTGATTTAGAACCATTATGAAAGTTCAGGTGATCCATTTTTGGTGCTAGACCTGAGTGTTGAGGGCCTTTTATTTGAATCTTTTGGCATCTGGTCAGCCAATATAGCCAAGACTTTTTCTCTGCAAGGAGGTAGGAGAAAGTGGAATCTCTAACTGTGGAGGTTGGCAATCAGAGGTCAGAAGGTACGATGTGAGCTGGTGTGGAATGGTAAAGGGGGTCATCTGCAGAGAGTAAGCAAGTGCATTGGGGAATGCAGTTCAGCAAGGTCTGGAGTGTGGATGATGGAGTGGATGGTGAGCTAGCAGGGTGACCATTAGGGGTCTGAGGCTGATAGAGTTGGGACATGTAGGAGGTGGGCATACTAGTGTACCAAGTTGGCTGTTATCTGGGCATCGATGGCTAAAGTGTATCATCAGCTCATCAAGTTATTAGCTTTGTAGAGTCTATTCAGGCTGTGGAAGTAGAGAGTCCTGATTTGAAACCACTAATGGGGTGAGTGATATTCTGTTCAAACCCAGGGGAATTTGTTCACATATACAAGCAGACAAAATAGAAAGAATAGATGGTGGCCCAGAACAATACCCAGGAAACGCTTGGCAGCCTATGTTCTAACTATTCAGTATGGCTTGGCATCTGGGGTACTACTTAATGCTGGAAGCTGAGCATGCTATTTGATAATCAGCTGTTTATTGAATGCAGGCCAGAGTCAGACTGGAATTATAAAGCAAATGAGAGAATCAGCGGACTAGCACTCCAAACGATAGGATTCATCGGGAAGGGGCAAAAGGATAATAAAAACATGAGTGAAAAAGAGGAGGACTTACCTGGTGTGGAGCGCCCGTCAGAGGTCAGGCGTCCACATCGTCAGTCCGGAAAGGCTTGATAAAGTATCCAGAAGAGCAACATCCCTAGTCCATATGGAGAGCATCTGGGGAAGAGCCCACGGGTGGAAAGACCTCAATCAAGAACACAGTGGACAAAGTGGAAAAAGAACCCTCCTCTTCTATGCAATTAGGATAGTGTGGATAGTACGACTCTAGGTTCCTACTATCCACACCATCCTAAGTGCATAGAAGTGCAGAGTTCTTTTTCTACTTTGTCCACTGGAATTAAAAAGCAGCCCATATGCAATATTGGCCCCTCTCTCTCTCCATACTATGGGAGAAATCGTGGCACTAGTGTTCTGATGTAAATGTAATGCCTACTATTCAATCAACAAATTACCAACTGCAACCATATTAAAAATAGACATATGAATTTTAAAAGATGAGGTATGTAGATGTGCAATTCCCCAGTTTTATTCTATGGTAAAAATTGACTTGCAGGGTGACTACCTATTAGTAGCTTTAGAGAAACAGTTTTCTTCCTTCTTGAAGAGAGCTAATTTCAATAGCCTTTCCTGGGGAGCATTGCCTGTGACACTCCCTACACCAGTTGGCGGGCCCAGAGCGATATGCTGAACACTAGAATTAAATATACACTATTTTTTTAAAGTATAACATTAAAACTTTATAAAGAATTATTTTTGCCTTTGAAAAAATAAAGTTTTTGTGCTCATTTTATGGACAAGAATATGTTACACATCTCTGCAGGATTTCAGCTTCCTTTTTCAAGTTCTGCCTTTTTGTTGTTGATCTGATGACGTGGAGATGATTTAGAGACATGTTGTTCTCTTACTTTTGTTTATCTTGGAAAAATATATTCCTCTTCTCTCTATGAGGATTATGGCTTGTTCAAATTAGACTTTCAAGTGGCTTATCATATTTCAAGAAAGTCTTAAGAGTATGGCAAATTTTGCCAATATCAAGGGGAATATACTTCCAAGTGCAGGATTTTTTTACATTTTCCAAGGACAACCCAATCATATGTCCTAAGCTCCTAAGTACGCTTTTAATGGACATGAGGTACAATACAGTTGATGGTTTATTTAATAAGGCTGCATGGCACTTTTTAACATTTTTATTTGTCATTTTTGCTGTGTTGGTTAAACCAAGTATGTATTTTAATTGCTGGAGTATCTATTACAATTATTCTTGAGTTTCACAAGAGATATAAATATTTATTCTAGTTTTCTGCAATGCGTTTCTCTACTATGTTGCCGATGTAGAACTTTGGTATGATGCCACATATGCACCAACAACAGTGGAAGAAAGTCTCAAATGTCCTTGAAAAAAAAGTATTAGCACTAGAGATGAGCGAGCATACTCGATAAGGCAAACTACTCGAGCGAGTAGTGACTTATTCGAGTACCTGCCCACTCGTCTCTAAAGATTCGGCTGCCGGCATAGGTGACAGGTGAGTTGCGGCAGTGAGCAGGGGGGAGCGGGGGGGGGAGAGAGGGAGAGAGATCTCCCCTCCGTTCCTCCCCGCCGCTCCCCGCCCCTTGCCGGCACCCGAATCTTTAGAGACGAGTGGGCAGGTACTCGAATAAGGCACGAGTAGTTTGCCTTATCGAGTATGCTTGCTCATCTCTAATCAGCACTCATCTGGGAATCAGGGGCACTGGACACCATTTTATCCTTAGTGCCCTTGTCAAATTTAGCAGAACTTACATCCAAAGCATTAGAGATGAGCGAGCACCAAAATGCTCGGGTGCTCGTTACTCGGGACGAACTTTTCGCGATGCTCGAGGGTTCGTTTCGAGTAACGAACCCCATTGAAGTCAATGGGCGACCCGAGCATTTTTGTATTTCGCCGATGCTCGCTAAGGTTTCCTTGTGTGAAAAACTGGGCAATTCAAGAAAGTGATGGGAACGACACAGCAACGGATAGGGCAGGCGAGGGGCTACATGTTGGGATGCATCTCAAGTTCACAGGTCCCACTATTAAGCCACAATAGCGGCAAGAGTGGGGCCCCCCCTCCCAAAAACGTGTACTTCTGAAAAGCCCTCATTAGCAATGCATACCTTAGCTAAGCACCACACTACCTCCAACAAAGCACAATCACTGCCTGCATGACACTCCACTGCCACTTCTCCTGGCTTACATGCTGCCCAACCGCCCCCCCTCCCCCCCACAGCGCACACCAAAGTGTCCCTGCGCAGCCTTCAGCTGCCCTCATGCCACACCACCCTCATGTCTATTTAGAAGTGCGTCTGCCATGAGGAGGAACCGCAGGCACACACTGCAGAGGGTTGGCACGGCTAGGCAGCGACCCTCTTTAAAAGGGGCGGGGCGATAGCCCACAATGCTGTACAGAAGCAATGAGAAATAGAATCCTGTGCCACCGCCATCAGGAGCTGCACACGTGGGCATAGCAATGGGGAACCTATGTGCCACACACTATTCATTCTGTCAAGGTGTCTGCATGCCCCAGTCAGACCAGGCTTTTTAATTCATAGACACAGGCAGGTACAACTCCCTATTGTGAAGTCCCTGTTGACCGACAGCATGGGTGGCTCCCTGGAACCCACCGGCGGTACATAAAAATATCCCATTGCACTGCCCAACACAGCTGAGGTAGTAATGTCGTGCTTAATGCAGGTGGGCTTCGGCACACACTTCATGCCCCAGTCTGACTGGGGTTCTTTACAAGTGGAAACAGATGCATTTATAATTCCCTGTGGACCCACAGCATGGGTGGGTGCCAGGAAGCCACCAGCCGTACATAGAAATATCCCATTGCATTGCCCAACACAGCTGAGGTAGTAATGTCATGCTTAATGCAGGTGGGCTTCGGCCCACACTGCATGACCCAGTCAGACTGGGGTTCTTTACAGGTGGAAACAGATGCATTTATAATTCCCTGTGGACCCACAGCATGGGTGGGTGCCCGGACGCCACCGGCGGTACATAGAAATATCCCATTGCATTGCCCAACACAGCTGAGGTAGTAATGTTGTGCTTAATGCAGGTGGGCTTCGGCCCACACTGCATGCCCCAGTCTGACTGGGGTTCTTTACAAGTGGAAACAGATGCATTTATAATTCCCTGTGGACCCACAGCAGGGGTGGCTCCCTGGAACCCACCGGCGGTACATAAAAATATCCCATTGCATTGCCCAACACAGCTGAGGTAGTAATGTCGTGCTTAATGCAGGTGGGCTTCGGCCCACACTGCATGCCCCAGTCTGACTGGGGTTCTTTACAAGTGGAAAGCATTGAAACGTATAAAAATTGTTTACAAAAATTATATGACTGAGCCTTGTGGGCCTAAGAAAAATTGCCCGTTCGGCGTTATTACGTGAGGTTTCAGGAGGAGGAGCAGGAGGAGGAGGATGAATATAATACACAGATTGATGAAGCTAAAAGGTCCCCGTTTTTTATGGTGATAAGGAACGATTCTTCCATCCGCGCAGTCTACATATTGTTTAGGTACCACTGCTGTCCGCTGGTGGAGAAGAGAAGTCTGGGGAAATCCAGGCTTTGTTCATCTTGATGAGTGTTAGCCTGTCGGCACTGTCGGTTGACAGGCGGGTACGCTTATCTGTGATGATTCCCCCAGCCGCACTAAACACCCTTTCCGACAAGACGCTAGCTGCAGGACAAGCAAGCACCTCCAGGGCATACAGCGCGAGTTCAGGCCACGTGTCCAGCTTCGACACCCAGTAGTTGTAGGTGGCAGAGACGTCACGGAGGATGGTCGTGCGATCGGCTACGTACTCCCTCACCATCCTTTTACAGTGCTCCCGCCGACTCAGCCTTGACTGGGGAGCGGTGACACAGTCTTGCTGGGGAGCCATAAAGCTGTCCAGGCCCTTAAAGACTGTTGCACTGCCTGGGCTGTACATGCTGCTCGATCTACGCACCTCCCCTGGTACCTGGCCCTCGGAACTGCGCCTTCTGCCACTAGCGCTGTCGGATGGAAATTTTACCATCAGCTTGTCCGCCAGGGTCCTGTGGTATAGCAACACTCTCGAACCCCTTTCCTCTTCGGGAATGAGAGTGGGAAGGTTCTCCTTATAGCGTGGGTCGAGCAGTGTGTACACCCAGTAATCCGTAGTGGCCAGAATGCGTGTAACGCGAGGGTCACGAGAAAGGCATCCTAACATGAAGTCAGCCATGTGTGCCAGGGTACCTGTACGCAACACATGGCTGTCCGCACTAGGAAGATCACTTTCAGGATCCTCCTCCTCCTCAGGCTATACACGCTGAAATGATGACAGGCAAGCAGCATGGGTACCGTCAGCAGTGGGCCAAGCTGTCTCTTCCCCCTCCTCCTCATCCTCCTCATGCTCCTCCTCCTGAACGCGCTGAGATATAGACAGGAGGGTGCTCTGACTATCCAGCAACATACTGTCTTCCCCCGGCTCTGTTTCCGAGCGCAAAACGGCTGCCTTTATGGTTTGCAGGGAACTTCTCAAGATGCATAGCAGAGGAATGGTGACACTAATGATTGCAGCATCGCCGCTCACCACCTGGGTAGACTGCTCAAAGTTTCGAAGGACCTGGCAGATGTCTGCCAACCAGGCCCACTCTTCTGAAAAGAATTGAGGAGGCTGACTCCCACTGCGCCGCCCATGTTGGAGTTGGTATTCCACTATAGCTCTACGCTGCTCATAGAGCCTAGCCAACATGTGGAGCGTAGAGTTCCACCGTGTGGGCACGTCGCACAGCAGTCGGTGCACTGGCAGATTAAACCGATGTTGCAGGGTGCGCAGGGTGGCAGTGTCCGTGTGGGACTTGCGGAAATGTGCGCAGAGCCGGCGCACCTTTACGAGCAGGTCTGACAAGCGTGGGTAGCTTTTCAGAAAGCGCTGAACCACCAAATTAAAGAGGTGTGGGCCAGGCATGGCACGTGCGTGAGGCTGCCGAGCTGCAGAGCCGCCACCAGGTTAAGGCCATTGTCACACACGACCATGCCCGGTTGGAGGCTCAGCGGCGCAAGCCAACGGTCAGTCTGCTCTGTCAGACCCTGCAGCAGTTCGTGGGCCGTGTGCCTCCTATCTCCTAAGCTGAGTAGTTTCAGCACGGCCTGCTGACGCCTGCCCACCGCTGTGCTGCCACGCCGCGCGACACCGCCTGCTGGCGACGTCCTGCTGCTGCTGACACATCTAGATTGCAAGACAGAGGTTGAGGAGGAGGAGGAGGAGGGTGCTTTAGTGGAAGAAGCATACACCGCCGAACATACCACCACCGAGCTGGGGCCCACAATTCTGGGGGTGGGTAGGACGTGAGCGGTCCCAGGCTCTGACTCTGTCCCAGCCTCCACTAAATTCACCCAATGTGCCGTCAGGGAGATGTAGTGGCCCTGCCCGCCTGTGCTTGTCCACGTGTCCGTAGTTAAGTGGACCTTGCCACTAACCGCATTGGTGAGGGCGCGTACAATGTTGCGGGAGACGTGGTCATGCAGGGCTGGGACGGCACATCGGGAAAAGTAGTGGCGACTGGGAACTGAGTAGCGCGGGGCCGCCGCCGCCATCATAGCTTTGAAAGCCTCCGTTTCCACAACCCTATACGGCAGCATTTCAAGGCTGATAAATTTGGCTATGTGGACTGTTAACGATTGAGCGTGCGGGTGCGTGGCGGCGTACTTGCACTTGCGCTCCAACACTTGCGCTAGCGACGGCTGGACTGTGCGGTGCGAGACATTGGTGGATGGGGCCGAGGACAGCGGAGGTGAGGGTGTGGGTGCAGGCCATGAGACGGTAGTGCCTGTGTCCTGAGAGGGGGGTTGGATCTCAGTGGCAGGTTGGGGCACAGGGGGAGAGGCAGCGGTGCAAACCGGAGGCGGTGAACGGCCTTCGTCCCACCTTGTGGGGTGCTTGGCCATCATATGTCTGCGCATGCTGGTGGTGGTGAGGCTGTTGGTGGTGGCTCCCCGGCTGATCTTGGCGCGACAAAGGTTGCACACCACTGTTCGTCGGTCGTCAGGCGTCTCGGTGAAAAACTGCCAGACCTTAGAGCACCTCGGCCTCTGCAGCGTGGCATGGTGCGAGGGTGTGCTTTGGGAAACAGTTGGTGGATTATTTGGTCTGGCCCTGCCTCTACCCCTGGACACCGCACTGCCTCTTGCAACCTGCCCTGCTGCTGCCCGTGCCTCCCCCTCTGAAGACCTGTCCTGTGTAGGCGTTGCACACCAGGTGGGGTCAGTCACCTCATCGTCCTGCTGCTCTTCCTCCGAATCCTCTGTGCGCTCCTCCCTCGGACTTACTGCCCTTACTACTACCTCACTGCAAGACAACTGTGTCTCATCGTCATCGTCCTCCTCATCCACTGAAAGGTCTTGAGACAGTTGCCGGAAGTCCCCAGCCTCATCCCCCGGACCCCGGGAACTTTCCAATGGTTGTGCATCAGTGACGATAAACTCATCTGGTGGGAGAGGAACCACTGCTGCCCAATCTGAGCAGGGGCCCGAGAACAGTTCCTGGGAGTCTTCCCGCTCCTGAGCATGTGTCATTGTAGTGGAGTGAGGAGGCTGGGAGGAAGGAGGAGCAGCAGACAGAGGTTTCGGATTTGCAGCAGTGGACGGCGCAGAACTGTGGCTGGATGATAGCTTGCTCGAAGCACTTTCTGCCATCCAGGACAGGACCTGCTCACACTGCTCATTTTCTAATAAAGGTCTCCCGCGTGGACCCATTAATTGGGCGATGAATGTGGGGACGCCAGAAACGTGCCTCTCTCCTAATCGCGCAGCAGTCGGCTGCGACACACCTGGATCAGGAGCTCGGCCTGTGCCCACACCCTCACTTGGCCCTCCGCGTCCTCGGCCGCGTCCACGTCCTCTAGGCCTACCCGTACCCCTCAGCATGCTGTATTACCAGTGATTTGATTTCACAGGCAGGAAATAAATTGGCGCAAGCCTGCAGGCCAAATATAATTTTTTAACTTTTTTTAAAAAGGAAAGGCCCACTGCCTCTAGTGAATGAATAATAAGTTTAATAACTGTGTTGTGGCCCTGCAAAAGTGTCACAGAACGTTACTGTTGCAGAGTTATTAACTGTGACAGAGCAGGTATTTCCCAGGCAGGAAAGAAATTGGCGCAAGGCTGCACTCAACCGTAGCTGGTTGCGTCTGATTTTTTGACGTTCTCCACGCAGCACACACGTACCCAGAGCCCTTAGGACTGACAGTGGCAGGGCAAATATACTTTTTTCCCTTTTGTTAAAAAGGAAAGGCCCACTGCCTCTAGTGAATGAATAATAAGTTTAATAACTGTGTTGCGGCCCTGCAAAAGTGTCACAGAACTTTACTGTTGCAGAGTTATTAACTGTGGCAGAGCAGGTATTTCCCAGGCAGGAAAGAAATTGGCGCAAGGCTGCACTCAACCGTAGCTGGTTGCGTCTGATTTTTTGACGTTCTCCACGCAGCACACACGTACCCAGAGCCCTTAGGACTGACAGAGGCAGGGCAAATATACTTTTTTCCCTTTTGTTAAAAAGGAAAGGCCCACTGCCTCTAGTGAATGAATAATAAGTTTAATAACTGTGTTGCGGCCCTGCAAAAGTGTCACAGAACTTTACTGTTGCAGAGTTATTAACTGTGGCAGAGCAGGTATTTCCCAGGCAGGAAAAAAATTGGCGCAAGGCTGCACTCAACCGTAGCTGGTTGCGTCTGATTTTTTGACGTTCTCCACGCAGCACACACGTACCCAGAGCCCTTAAGACTGACAGAGGCAGGGCAAATATAATTTTTTTACTTTTTAAAAAAAGGAAAGGCCCACTGTCTCTAGTGAATGAATAATAAGTTTAATAACTGTGTTGCGGCCCTGCAAAAGTGTCACAGAACTTTACTGTTGCAGAGTTATTAACTGTGGCAGAGCAGGTATTTCCCAGGCAGGAAAGAAATTGGCGCAAGGCTGCACTCAACCGTAGCTGGTTGCGTCTGATTTTTTGACGTTCTCCACGCAGCACACACGTACCCAGAGCCCTTAAGACTGACAGAGGCAGGGCAAATATAATTTTTTAACTTTTTTTAAAAAGGAAAGGCCCACTGCCTCTAGTGAATGAATAATAAGTTTAATAACTGTGTTGCGGCCCTGCAAAAGTGTCACAGAACTTTACTGTTGCAGAGTTATTAACTGTGGCAGAGCAGGTATTTCCCAGGCAGGAAAGAAATTGGCGCAAGGCTGCACTCAACCGTAGCTGGTTGCGTCTGATTTTTTGACGTTCTCCACGCAGCACACACGTACCCAGAGCCCTTAAGACTGACAGAGGCAGGGCAAATATAATTTTTTAACTTTTTTTAAAAAGGAAAGGCCCACTGCCTCTAGTGAATGAATAATAAGTTTAATAACTGTGTTGCGGCCCTACAAAAGTGTCACAGAACTTTACTGTTGCAGAGTTATTAACTGTGGCAGAGCAGGTATTTCCCAGGCAGGAAAGAAATTGGCGCAAGGCTGCACTCAACCGTAGCTGGTTGCGTCTGATTTTTTGACGTTCTCCACGCAGCACACACGTACCCAGAGCCCTTAAGACTGACAGAGGCAGGGCAAATATAATTTTTTTACTTTTTTTAAAAAGGAAAGGCCCACTGCCTCTAGTGAATGAATAATAAGTTTAATAACTGTGTTGCGGCCCTGCAAAAGTGTCACAGAACTTTACTGTTGCAGAGTTATTAACTGTGGCAGAGCAGGTATTTCCCAGGCAGGAAAGAAATTGGCGCAAGGCTGCACTCAACCGTAGCTGGTTGCGTCTGATTTTTTTACGTTCTCCACGCAGCACACACGTACCCAGAGCCCTTAGGACTGACAGAGGCAGGGCAAATATACTTTTTTCCCTTTTGTTTAAAAGGAAAGGCGCACTGTGCCTATTCAATGACTAATATAACTGTGTTGCGGCCCTGCAAAAGTGTCACAGAACTTTACTGTTGCAGAGTTATTAACTGTGGCAGAGCAGGTATTACCCAGGCAGGAAAGAAATTGGCGCAAGGCTGCACTCAACCGTAGCTGGTTGCGTCTGATTTTTTTACGTTCTCCACGCAGCACACACGTACACAGAGCCCTTAGGATTGACAGAGGCAGGGCAAATATACTTTTTTTTCCTTTTGTTTAAAAGGAAAGGCCCACTGTGCCTATTCAATGACTAATAACTGTGTTGTGGCCCTGCCTACACAATTCTGTGCCTGTAGTATCAATGCAGGGTGCAATGCTCTGCACCGCCGATTTTGAGAAAAAAAAAAGCAACACAGCTAACAGCAGCCTGCACAGTACTCCACACAGTTAAATGTGGCCCTAGAAAGGACCGTTGAGGTTCTTGAAGGCTACACTCACTCCTAACACTCTCCCTGCCTAAGCACCACTTCTGTCCCTAATGCCAGGTGCAATGCTCTGCACCGCCGATTTTGAGAAGAAAAAAAAAAGCAACACAGCTAACAGCAGCCTGCACAGTACTCCACACAGTTAAATGTGGCCCTAGAAAGGACCGTTGAGCTTCTTGAAGGCTACACTCACTCCTAACACTCTCCCTGCCTAAGCACCACTTCTGTCCCTAATGCCAGGTGCAATGCTCTGCACTGCCGATTTTGAGGAAAAAAAAAATTTCTCACACGTAGATGTGGCCCTAAGAAGGACCGTTGGGGTTCTTGAAGCCTACACTCACTACAAACACTCTCCCTACAGCAACTCCAATAGAACAGCACTTTCCCTCAGCTAACTCACAAGGCATGTGTGGCGAGCCGCGGGAGGGGCCGACTTTTATACTCGGGTGACATCTGATCGCCCCAGCCACTCGCAGCAGGGGGGTGGTATAGGGCTTGAACGTCACAGGGGGAAGTTGTAATGCCTTCCCTGTCTTTCAATTGGCCAGAAAAGCGCGCTAACGACTCAGAGAGGAAACTGAAAGTAACCCGAACACCGCGTGGTGCTCGTTACGAGTAACGAGCATCCCGAACACCCTAATATTCGCCCGAATATCAAGCTTGGACGAGTACGTTCGCTCATCTCTAATAAACATACATAATTGAACCCATTTCATCACAATTTTGTAACAATATTTCACCAGTGGTAGTGAGTCCTCACAGGAATACAGGAGTCCTTCAGGCTTCTGTTTGATCATTTAGACAGGTTTACTTTGCAGACACCCCCTTTTATGGTCATGTATGTTGAGGCCTTAAATTCCCTTATGAGAGCCACAGACAGTAATATATACCATAAGTATTATTCCACTTCAACTTCTTGGCTCCAATTTAGAGGGTCCGTGGATTGTGGAACTTGGCTATGCAATGGGTCACTGCATTCTTGATTCTCTTAGTGTTGAATCCTTGAGTTCTTTTCTCATACAGGCGTTTCTCAGATGCTTCCCCTTTCCCTTCCCTTTTCCATTGCATATGTACTGTTCTTCAGTTTATATGTTTTTTTTTCTTAGAAATCCCTAAATAATAGTTTGTTGAATTTTTTGGACCTTTTTCATAATAGGTGGTCTTCTGTTTTATCTCTGGAATACCAATTCAATAATTGTTTGCATACTTTTGACTGTTTTTCTGGAAGACTCTTAATATTAAAATATTTTTAATCAAAAAATAAAGGTTTGTGGAGAAAATTATTTCTATTGGTCAGTTTTTCCGGGGCACACTTCAATAGAGACCAGTGAAGAAGGAAATATAATTAGGGTTCTATCTGAATCTGTGCTCACCTGTAGTTTCTTCTTCTATTATTGTTTTTTAAGTTCTAAGGGCAGCATGACATATTTGCATTCATCCATTCTGTGTTAAATCAATGACTACTTGTAATAATGAGCAGCTTACTTTATTGCTTTTTCTTGAGAAACTGAGCTTAAATACATGGAATCTATCAATAGACTTGAAATAAATATCTGCAGTTACAACACTTTTGTATATATTTTGGTAGAGTGAGGAATGTGCTCTAATTTCTACCCGTAATAGTTGAATATGTGTATTTTTTCAGAAAAATAATAATGTCCTCTAGGTAGCCGCCAAGTTTATTTGCAAGCCAGCATAAATCCCATGATTACATTTGGAATTAATAAGTGTTTTGCTTTCTTCACCTTGCTAACACTCCTCCATCAAAAAGCGGTCCTGAGGTTTTGTGGAAAAATAATCTAGACCAACGGCACAAGGAATGCATTTGCAACTGTATATCTCAGTGCGGTCATTCTTATGTATTCACAATGATAAGTCCTTTCTATCTGGCATCAGACTGTGCTTGCACACCTGTTTAAGAGATGCAAGAACTCATACCCCTATGTTTTATAGCACATTTTCTGTACAACTGCCAATTAAAGGGATTGTATAGTCAGAAAGTGATCTACAGTTTAAATCAAGTATGTTTGTCAAACCTAGTTTTAAAGGAAACAGTAATGCTTTAAAATTCTTTATGTTACCAACTATGTTTTGAATGCCTAGTAATAAGATAAAAACCCTAAAACCTTGCACTGTTCTCTGAGATTCACAATAGACACATATTTCCTATTCTGTAGAGATCAATTCTCAGAAATCATCTCACTATCATCGCTGGACAGATTACAATGAAAAGTAATACATTTATTATAAAGCTGGAGGCAGAAAACATAAGACTCACCTCCTCCCTTCCTAGCACAATAACCTCTGTACATGTCGTAGAACAGATCCAGAGTACTCTCGAATAGAGGTCAATTAGTCTTTTTCTAACTGAGGTCCCTGATGTCCATGTGGCTATTGTAAAGTATGTCTATGAACAGCTCAGGACTGAAGCTCAGACTAGATGACTGTCCCAAAAATCATGCACAGAAAATAAAATAAACCATTCGCACCATCAAATAAAACATGATTGGAAGAAATAATGTTTCCGTTTATACTATAAATATTATTTTTTTAAAATATAGAAGACACATTTCCTTTAACCTGGTCATGGACTTGAATTTTACAGACACTGAATTTTAAAAGAGTCTCAACAACTTTTTTTTATGAGACCTGAATGACCTTAAATGAAGAGCTACTCTTGGGCCAAAGAAAGCATCATACAAGTTGAATTTTTTTGTCCCACCCTTATATATTAGAGATAATATAAAATGCACATTCAACTTAGCCAAAAAAATGTCAGAGAGGAAATCCGTGTTTTCAACTGTTGAAGGATCTTGCAGCTGACAGCATCGTATATGTATGATAGGTCAAGTTTAGTGAAAGTTTGTTTCATGGTAAAGAGAAAAACTGAGTATTAACCTGCTGGAGAGTCACCTTCATGCACACCTTTGGTATAGGCCTGCATAGTAGAATACAGTCAGAGATGGATATTATTAGAGATGAGCGAGCACCAAAATGCTCGGGTGCTCGTTACTCGGGACGAAATTATCGCGATGCTCGAGGGTTCGTTTCGAGTAACGAACCTCATTGAAGTCAATGGGCGACTCGAGCATTTTTGTATATCGCCGATGCTCGCTAAGGTTTCCATTTGTGAAAATCTGGGCAATTCAAGAAAGTGATGGGAACGACACAGCAACGGATAGGGCAGGCGAGGGGCTACATGTTGGGCTGCATCTCAAGTTCACAGGTCCCACTATTAAGCCACAATACCGGCAAGAGTGGGCCCCCCCTCCCAACAATTTTTACTTCTGAAAAGCCCTCATTAGCAATGCATACCTTAGCTAAGCACCACACTACCTCCAACAAAGCACAATCACTGCCTGCATGACACTCCGCTGCCACTTCTCCTGGGTTACATGCTGCCCAACCCCCCTCCCCCTGCACGACCCAGTGTCCACAGCGCACACCAAATTGTCCCTGCGCAGCCTTCAGCTGCCCTCATGCCACGCCACACTCATGTCTATTTATAAGTGCGTCTGCCATGAGGAGGAACCGCAGGCACACACTGCAGAGGGTTGGCATGGCTAGGCAGCGACCCTCTTTAAAAGGGGCGGGGCGATAGCCCACAATGCTGTACAGAAGCAATGAGAAATATAATCCTGTGCCACCGCCATCAGGAGCTGCACACGTGGGCATAGCAATGGGGAACCTATGTGCCACACACTATTCATTCTGTCAAGGTGTCTGCATGTCCCAGTCAGACCGCGTTTTTTTATAAATAGTCACAGGCAGGTACAACTGGGAATCCCCAACTCCGCAATGGGAATTCCGTGTGCACCCACAGCATGGGTGGCTCCCTGCAACCCACCGGCTGTACATAAATGTATCCCATTGCAGTGCCCTGGACAGCAGAGCTAACGTCAGATTAAATGCAGGTGGGCTTCAGCCCACACTGCATGCCCCAACCTGACCGGGCTTTTTAATTCATAGACACAGGCAGGTACAACTCCCTATTGTGAAGTCCCTGTGGACCCACAGCATGGGTGGGTGCCAGGAAGCCACCGGCGGCACATAAATATATTCCATAGCATTGCCCATCACAGCTGAGGTAATGTCATGTTTAATGCAGCTGGGCTTCGGCCCACACTGCATGCCCCAGTCAGACTGGGGTTCTTTAGAAGTGGACATATGTAGTTACAACTCCGTGTGGACCGACAGCATGGGTGGCTCCCTGGAACCCACCGACGGTACATAAATATATCCCATTGCAGTGCCCAGCACAGCTGATGTAACGTCAGCTGTAATGCAGGTGGGCAAAAAATGAATTGGATTAGACTGTAGGCGAGGGCCCACAAAAATTGGTGTACCAACAGTACTAATGTACCTGAGAAAAATTGCCCATGCCCAACCGAGAGGGCAGGTGAAACCCATTAATCGCTTTGGTTAATGTGGCTTAATTGGTAACTAGGCCTGGAGGCAGCCCAGTTAAAATAAAAATTGGTTCAGGTGCAAGTTTCAACGCTTTAATGAGCATTGAAACGTATAAAAATTGTTTAGAAAAATTATATGACTGAGCCTTGTGGGCCTAAGAAAAATTGCCCGTTCGGCATGATTACGTGAGGTTTCAGGTGGAGGAGCAGGAGAAGGAATATTATACACAGATTGATGAAGCAAAAATGTCCCCGTTTTTGATGGTGATAGAGAACGATGCTTCCATCCGCGGGTGCAGCCTACGTATTGCTTAGGTATCGCTGCTGTCCGCTGGTGAAGAAGAGAAGTCTGGGGAAATCCAGGCTTTGTTCATCTTGATGAGTGTAAGCCTGTCGGCACTGACGGTTGACAGGCGGGTATGCTTATCCGTGATGATTCCCCCAGCCGCACTAAACACCCTCTCTGACAAGACGCTAGCCGCAGGACAAGCAAGCACCTCCAGGGCATACAGCGCGAGTTCAGGCCATGTGTCCAGCTTCGACACCCAGTAGTTGTAGGGGGCAGAGGCGTCACCGAGGACGGTCGTGCGATCGGCTACGTACTCCCTCACCATCCTTTTACAGTGCTCCCGCCAACTCAGCCTTGACTGGGGAGCGGTGACACAGTCTTGCTGGGGAGCCATAAAGCTGGCAAAGGCCTTGGAGAATATTCCCCTGCCTGCGCTGTACATGCTGCCTGATCTCTGCGCCTCCCCTGCTACCTGGCCCTCGGAACTGCGCCTTCTGCCACTAGCGCTGTCGGATGGGAAGTTTACCATCAGTTTGTCCACCAGGGCCCTGTTGTATAGTATCATTCTCGAACCCCTTTCCTCTTCGGGAATGAGAGTGGAAAGGTTCTCCTTATACCGTGGGTCGAGCAGTGTGTACACCCAGTAATCCATAGTGGCCAGAATGCGTGTAACGCGAGGGTCACGAGAAAGGCATCCTAACATGAAGTCAGCCATGTGTGCCAGGGTACCTGTACGCAACACATGGCTGTCCTCACTAGGAAGATCACTTTCAGGATCCTCCTCCTCCGGCCATACACGCTGAAAGGATGACAGGCAAGCAGCATGGGTACCCTCGGCAGTGGGCCAAGCTGTCTCTTCCCCCTCCTCCTCATGCTCCTCCTTCTCCTCCTCAACGCGCTGAGATATAGACAGGAGGGTGCTCTGACTATGCAGCGACATACTGTCTTCCCCCGACTCCGTTTCCGAGCGCAAAGCGTCTGCCTTTATGCTTTGCAGGGAACTTCTCAAGAGGCATAGCAGAGGAATGGTGACGCTGCGCTGAGAGACATTGCTGGATGGGGCCGAGGACAGTGGAGGTGAGGGTGTGGGTGCAGGCCAGGAGATAGTAGTGCCTGTATCCTCAGAGGGGGGTTGGATCTCAGTGGCAGGTTGGGGCACAGGGGGAGAGGCAGTGGTGAAAACCGGAGGCGCTGAACGGCCTTCGTCCCACCTTGTGGGGTGCTTGACCATCATATGCCTGCGCATGCTGGTGGTGGTGGCTCCCCAGCTGATCTTGGCGCGACAAAGGTTGCACACCACTGTTCGTCGGTCGTCAGGCGTCTCTGTGAAAAACTGCCACACCGTAGAGCACCTTGACCTCTGCAGGGTGGCATGGCGCGAGGGAGCGCTTTGGGAAACAGTTGGTGGATTATTCGGTCTGGCCCTGCCTCTACCCCTGGCCACCGCACTGGCTCGGCCTGTGCCCACACCCTGCCTTGGGCCTCCACGTCCTCGCCCGCGTCCACGTCCTCTAGGCCTACCCCTACCCCTCAGCATGCTATATTACCAGTAGTGCAGAAACAGAACGCTGTAATTAAATGTGCCACTTATTGGCCTGTGGCTGGAGGCTGACTTCGCTTACGGAACGCACAGCAGAGCCAGGAAATAATTTTGCGCAAGCCTGCTGTAACACTTAGCTGGCTGCGTATGAATTAGGAGGACAACTACCCCCAGCACAGACCCAGTACACTGAGGACAGTCACAGACAGCCCAAATAGATTTTTTTTCCCAAATGTTTTTGGAAAGGCCCACTGCCTATATTCAATAAATATGTCTTCTGTCCCTGCCTCACCACTACTGGCCCTGGAGTATGTAAAATAACTGCAGACTGTTGCACTGTGGACTGGAATACAGCGGTGATGTAACAGCCAACACAGAGCCAGGAAATAATTTTGCGCAAGCCTGCTGTAACACTTAGCTGGCTGCATATGAATTAGGAGGACAACAACCCCCAGCACAGACCCAGTACACTGAGGACGGTCACAGG
Source organism: Eleutherodactylus coqui (assembly GCF_035609145.1). NCBI lineage: Eukaryota > Metazoa > Chordata > Amphibia > Anura > Eleutherodactylidae > Eleutherodactylus > Eleutherodactylus coqui. The sequence continues at coordinate 143,194,190 of NC_089843.1, read as the reverse complement.
CAGCCCAAATAGATTTTTTTTCCCAAATGTTTTTGGAAAGGCCCACTGCCTATATTTCATAAATATATGTCTTCTGTCCCTGCCTCACCACTACTGGCCCTGGAGTATGTAAAATAACTGCAGACTGTTGCACTGTGGACTGGAATACAGCGGTGATGTAACAGCCAACACAGAGCCAGGAAATAATTTTGCGCAAGCCTGCTGTAACACTTAGCTGGCTGCGTATGAATTAGGAGAACAACTACCCCCAGCACAGACCCAGTACACTGAGGGCAGTCACAGGCAGCCCAAATAGATTTTTTTTCCCAAATGTTTTTGGAAAGGCCCACTGCCTATATTCAATAAATATATGTCTTCTGTCCCTGCCTCACCACCACTACTGGCCCTGGACTATGTATAATTACTGCAGGACGCAATGCTCTGCACGGCCGATATACAAAAAAAAAAAAAAAGTGCAACACTGCAAAAAGCAGCCTCCACACTACTGCACACGGTTAGATGTGGCCCTAAGAAGGACCGTTGGGGTTCTTGAAGCCTAAAATACTCCTAACGCTCTCCCTATAGCAGCTCCGGCACCCGCAGCACTGTCCCTAATCTCTGTCAGAATGCATCTGTGGCGAGCCGCGGGAGGGGCCGATTTATATACTCGGGTGACACCTGATCTCGCCAGCCACTCACTGCAGGGGGGTGGTATAGGGCTTGAACGTCACAGGGGGGAGTTGTAATGCCTTCCCTGTCTTTCTATTGGCCAGAAAAGCGCGCTAACGTCTCAGAGATGAAAGTGAAAGTAACTCGAACATCGCGTGGTACTCGTTACGAGTAACGAGCATCTCGAACACGCTAATACTCGAACGAGTATCAAGCTCGGACGAGTACATTCGCTCATCTCTAGATATTATGTTTAGTCAGTTTAGTCCCTGAATAAAAGCAGACATCCTCAATAAATCTCAAATATATGGGAATTAACCTAAGAAATGTATATCCAATGTTAAACTGGAAGTATATTTTTCTTCAAAATATGCTAAAAAGGTATTAGTATATGTACAAATCTAGCAAACACTAACTGGACATGTAAAATATTCTGATAAGCTAACTAGAACATACTACAATAAAGTAAATCAAGTAACCACAATGTGCCGGTCATGTTTACAATGCCTACATTTCTAGGGTTAACATGCTGAAAAACAGTCCCAGCTTTTTGCAGATGTCACTTATTATCAAAATGAAAGACATTTAATAAGTGAAACTATCAAAAACTGCAGAACAGCAATGGGCGCACCTGTCAAACCTACGTATGCAAATATCTATGTTCTATTATAATGCAACAGCAGGTAAGGCATGAAGTATTTTGATATGATTAGGCTTTTACAAAGCATACAAATACATAAAATAGCTAAAGGTGGAGTATGTTACACGCTCTATGTTACATGATTTATGATTATAGAATTTGTATTCTTTCTGCAATAAAGTTTGTAAAACTCACTGGTTAGTGTTACAGTTCATCAGTTTTTTTTATATATAAATTCTTTATTTATAAAGTTTGGGGAGGGTACAGAAAGGAAAGGGGGAAGATAGGGTATGGCTTTAAGCACACCAAAATTTTCACATCTTCATAACTTATAAATAACAACTGCAATTTCAAAAAATCAGGTTACAAAGTGCGAACAAGGGTGACAAAAGTAAAGGGGGGGAGACAAAAAGGGCTTTGAGGCTCTGCTTTATGATCCTTTTTTAAAGTTATGCGGTAGATAGGATGAATTGAAGAGATATATGATCTGGCTGATAAGCGTAGGTGTGTTCTTTGGACTATTTATTCCTGTATGAAATCCATTTTGACCATGTTTTAAGATACTTCTCCATCTTTCCTTTCTGGAGTTATCTGTTTTTTTCGAGGCTACATAGTGTGCAAATGTCACTGAGCCATTTCTGGATGTTGGGGGGATTTGTTTCTTTCCAGTGTCTAGGAAATAGAATTTTAGCTGCGTCAATAAGGAAAGGGGGCACTGGATTCCTTTTTCCTGTTTCAGTCAAGGGGATTATGTTGAGTATGAAAAGTTTTGGTGAAAGTGTTACTTCATGTTCAAAGATAAGATTTATAATCCTTTGTACAGAAAAAAATTCAATTGGGCATGTCAGCAAAAACAATAAATGGCAAACTGATCAATGTGGCTAAAGGGATATTCCCATGCATAAATATCTGATAGATGAGGGTATTACCTCTGGGACCTGCACTTATAGTCAGAAAAGAGGTCCCTCAACCTCATCTTGGGAACCAAGCCCTCTCTGCATATGCAGTAGATGGTAGCTGTGTTTCATAGCTGACATCTGGCCTTAGCAGCAAGAACTGGAAATGACTCAAATCCTGGTCATTTCAGCCTTTAGATGCTGTGGTCAATACTAATTAAATAAAATATTATACTATTTATTCCACACACATTAAATGCTGTAAAAAAATCCAGAATAACAAGTTTTGGTGAACTCTGTTCTCCAAGATAATAAGTCATCAAAAAGTTATAGGATCCCCAAATTATACCTCTAAAAACTATAGCTCACTCCATAAAACCAGTCCATGACATTGCTCCATCAATGGAAAAATAGAGAACCTTATCAGTATCAGGAAATGAAAACACAAAACATGTTTTTTTTTAAGTTTTTCATTTTTCAAACCCTTTAAAACATAATGAATACTATGTAAATTTGGCTTTGCCACAATAGTGCTGACCAACAAAATTAAGCTATTGCACAGTGAATGCTGTGAAAATAAAATTCCCAGAAAGGCAGAATGGAATTTGTTTGCTTGTATTTTTCCATTTACCATGCTTAAAGATTTTAATTTTTCCCCCCCATGCATTATATGGTACATTAAATGATAGTATAATGGAACTGATCCTGCAAAAAATAAGCCTTTAAATAGCTATGTCAATTGAAAAAGAAAATAATCTGGACTCTTGGAAGGTTAGGATGAAAAAATAAAAAAGGTAAGTTGGGGTGGGGAGGTCTTTAATCTTGTGTGCAGACTCAGTAGCACAGGGCTGCATAGGTTTTATGGTAGTCTGGAGCCAGACTATACAATGAAGTATTTTGGTATGTCTCTAAGAGAGTAGAGAGTGTATTTTGAGAGCATACAAAGAGCCTACCAGGTGCAAAACAAGTAGAGTGTGAGACATTCTGCAGCTGAGATTCATAGGAAAACTGGGGAGGAATTTCTTCCTGTCTGTGCTCATTGCTAAAAGGGCTCAGTCACACGGGCACATTGGCGCCAGGGTTACTACAGCCAGCAGACGGCCGTACCTGAAGACGGACGTCTCTCTGCAGCATCGGGAGGAAGAACATGTGACCGGCTTCATTGCTGGTCATGTGTTCTTTCATCAGCGCTGGAGAGAGACGGCCATCTTCAGGTACGGCCGTCTTCTAACTGTCAGTCACACGGGCGCATCGGCGCCGGTGTGCGGGTGCCGATGTGCCTGTGTGACTGAGCCCTGAGACACTGTGAGTCCTGCTGATCAGCTGTGGACCACTTTCAGCATCTTGATATTAAACAGGACTTCTGTATTACTTGGGTCTACCAAAATGAGTGCTCTTTGATTGGAAAAGGTTCTATCTGTCCGGCAAGTGGTTTTGGACTATTTACAACAAGTTCCGGTACTGAGAGTGGTAGGTAGATTTGCCATCCCTACCTGTGTTACGAATTGCCAGAGACTGAGCCAGTGCCAAACCCACAGTGGCCACATGCTTATTACGTCCTGTAAGCTTAGCAGAGACTGTAACTGTCAAGCTGTATGTCCAACTGAGAATGCAACCACCAAGGTATGTGCCTTTTATAGAATGTAACTACCAAGCTGTATGTCCAATTGAGACTGCAACTGCCAAGCTATGTGCCTTGTAGAGATTGTAACTGCCAAGCTTTGAGCACAATTATGACTGCAAATGCCAAGTTGTATGTTAGAGACTGTAAACATTAAGCTGTGTGCCCATTAAAGGCTTTAACCACCAAGTCACATGTCAATATTTGTAACCATTAGGATTTGTGCCCTGGACTGAATAAAGTTCTATTCCATTGAACTGTACTGTGCACAGCTGCATTACTGCACCATCCATGAGTAGGATGCTATGTCAGGGTCAAGGGGCACACACTAAAACCTGACTGTTGTACAGGCAATGGAGGGGTATTAGATATTTGTACTTCTCTACTCAGGAGAAAAGCTGTAGCATTGATTACTGGTAGGGATGACAAAGAAAGCAATTGACATAAGCTGTAAATAATAATCTTATGAAATCCTTGACATTGCTTTGCCAAAAGTCTATTGTTAAGGCAACCAGTTATGCAACTCGAAATATTCTTCAATTTTGATTGAAGATGTTATTTATATGTATAGAACATGGCTTCAAATGTACAGTATGAGAACATTAAACTCTTTTCTAGCAAATTCACACTTTCATACTTTTTGCTGCCATGAGAATCGATGCGCATTATTTCTTCTTACAGTCCAATAACATATGACTTGTTTTAAAACAATGTAGTATATTACTATCTAGAGATAGTTTTGGCTCATTGACTTAGCTTGTACATTTTAATTCCAAAATGAATTTCAGTCTTGGAGACAAGCAAAGAAAGGCTTATTTTGATTGAGTGTTATCTAGGAATTTCCCTAGTCAGCAGAAAAACACAGTTCCTCTTGGAATTATGTTCCATCAAGCCAACAACAAACATCAAGGAAATGGAGTCAGGACATGTAATAAATATTGCTACATAAATATGAACTATGATAAAAATCTGCTTTCTCATTTAATAACTATGTTTAATTGAGTATGTGCTAATTCAGTGCAATAGAACCATATGTAGCGAGCACAAGAACTGCTTTCCCTGGTAAATACTAAGAGAAATACTTATAGTGACCTAGAGCCTCTTGTGCCAGAGTGTTTATTCTTTTTGCACTATATCAGTGAGGAACAGTCTGAAATACTTCACTATAATGTTTTACTTTGATGTAATATGAAGAAATCACAATATCCTAGATTAACGATGATAAATACATTTTAGTTATTTTTTAACCCTTTCCAATGCACTGTCTGACGTCTTAAGACATTATGATTTAAGGCTGTACAGCTCTGATGTTGGAAGATGTCCGTTGGGGTTCTCTTACTGTATATCGCCAGTCTCTCTGCTGTCGGAGCCTATCCAAAGTGTCACCTCAGGGCTCAGTCACACGGGCGCATCGGCGCCCGTGTTTCTGCAGGAGGAAGACGGCTGTTCCTGAAGACGGACATCTCTCTGCAGCGGCGGAAGAAAGAACATGTGACCAGCTTCATTACCGGTCATTTGTTCTTTCTTTAGCGCTGCAGAGAGACGTCCGTCTTAAGGGACGGCCGTCTTCTTCCTGCAGTGAGTGGCTTGAAAAAGACTTAGATTAAGTCAAAACGTCGCCATTTTATGGAGCAATAAAACCCTTTTTTTTTTATAATCTCTACACCGTTGATGCTGCCGCCTCCTTGGATACCATTGCATTTATTTGGGGTTTGGTTCATGACCCCACAGGTGGCTTGGCATATACAGACTGGAACCTCTGCACTGAAGTGCATGTGTTAGGTGTGCTGCGGGACTTTCCTATTTCTACTGCAGTGAGGGCTCAGTCACACAGGCGCATTGGCGCCTATGTACGGGTGCCGATGCACCCGTGTGACTGAGCCCTCATGCAGTACTGGCTTTAGCCAGCATATAGCGCAGTTGTATAATGTCAGAAAAAGAGTAAGCCCCCTAGGAAAACCAGAATACAAATTGGATTGGAAAGGGTTAATATCCAACACACTCAGTAGTACATATTAACTGATCATTCCTGCCACTATTTTTTGAGAATATTACACTTATAAAATTCCCTTTCTTATGCTGGAAAATGGTTTGGATGTAAGATAAGTTGGAAACGGGCATAATACTAACACTACACTTTTTCATTGCCTCACAATTCCAAGTAACCGAATTGCACATAAGCCAAACCCAAGAAAAATGTTTCCTTTGTCTCAATAATGCAGTGGCAGACTTGAAACAAAACGACCCAATAAATTTTAGAAAATCTCTTTAGTGCTTCTAGAATGCTTTGTGGTGATTCATTTAATAGGATAATCTTGCCTCAAGTGGAATATAGCAGAATAAGCTTATTTTTAAATACATAAAGTACTCTAAAATAAAAAATACATTTTACTAACACTATATAAAAGTTTACTGAGGTGTGAAAATAAGAGGCTTAAATGTACTTGATCATAAAATAATGAAAAAAATTAAGTTTAGGTTCTCAATATAGAAAAACCATTGCATTTGTCTTGACAAATTTAGAACAACCAATTTTTCAAGTCCTTGGCCACAAAATAAAAATTACGTGCATCATGTTTAGAATGTTTTTGTGTGTTTGTATATCTTGTTTATACCAATGGTTTACATTAGGCAGCATTTGGTTAGAAAAGGTAACAAAAGCCTTGTAAAGAAGTGCACAATCTCTACAAGCTGTATAAACTGGGTTAAAGTATTGTGCCAAGCTTTATTGCTACTAATCATATGATCTCATATATATAGATCAGCCAAACAGTGAAGTAAGATATTAGTAGAATAGTCAAATCAGTATGACATTTCTACTGTCATTACTATTAAAACTTTTAAAATCTTTAAAGTTTTGCCTTTGGAATAGAACTTAGAAAAGCTGTCAGTCCTGGGGTTTGATCATTGATGGGCTATCCCAAGCAAAATGAATGTGCTGTTAGCTCCAAAAGTCGGTGTGTGGACTGTACAGCAGACTCAAAGCTTCAGGCTGTGTGTGTGCACTCCCTTATAGCTTTGAGTCCGATGCATGGTTCATACACTGACTTTCGGGGCTGACAGTGTGAGCAGTGGGAGGAAGGTAATTATAAAAAATACCTTCCCTCCCGGGGCTCCTAGGAACCTGCCCTATGGGCACCGAACCTTAGTTAATGGTGCTCATAGCCAGTGACAAGTTCGCTTTAAAGGTAATTCCATTTACAAGTTTGGTATTTTAAACTTCTGCGTTTATCCTAAAGGATTTGTTTATTTCTATTAACGTTCATTAACTCGCTAATAATATCTACTCACTGAATGACAATACCTAACAAATCACTTACCAATTATTTTAATATAGCACTAACATACTCCACAGTATTATACATAGATTGCACTCATTGATATCAATCCATATCTGCATCTCAATTCCAAATTAACCTATTCATTTTTATATTGCTGTTTTTTGGAGTGTGAGATGAAACCCACAAAAACATGAAGAGAACATATAAATTCCATGTAGATGACTCACTTGATCATGTCTGAGCACAGGACTTCAGTGCTGCAAGGCAACAGTGCTAACAACCACTGAGCAAATCATGCTGCCCAGGCAGTAGCATTCCCAAAGAAATTTTCAATATGAGACGTCTTGGATGAGTTCAGAAACCAAAATGATATTTAGTTATTTCAATAACTTTTTTTGTCCAAGCAAAACCAAAAAATGGTGTCCATAGTTTCCATCATCTCTTATGTTGACCTTTATGCTTAAAATACATGCTTGACCTTCAAAGTATGTTTTCAATACTTTAACAAAAGAATAGTGACCAGAGTCCTTACTATCTGCATATGAATTGTGTGCTTCTATTTAAACATTTCTGGTTCTACATCACTTCATAAATGTTTATTTCTTCTCGCAAACCACAAAACTATGGTAATGCAATCCAGAAATGGCTTGCAAACTCTCCAGTGTAGACACCATTATCAAGCCATGTCCTTAAAAAACATGACAACGATCCCAGTACAATGTGCAGCTGCCGTTTCCACTTCACTTTTGCCTGATTAATATATGAAGAAACTTTTTGTTTGTTTGAGAAGAAACATAAAGTTTTGTTGGAATTCTATTTTCTTCTACATTTCTTTTCCACATTATCTAGTCTTTGTGAACTGGATAATCTCATTCATTTTATAATGACATTTTTATATACATAATATGTTTTAAGCAAAATATGTATTTTTTTGGTCATTTTATTTATATATTTTTTGACTTGCTAGGTAAACAGGACATGCCACAGTGATTCTACCTAAAAAAAACCATATTCAATTCCCACGTACTGATGCATCATAATATGGACACTTAATATCTCCATGTAACTTATACTTGATGTTAATAACCATGAAATTAAAATAATTCAAGTATAAAGTGCAAAAACATGGGCACTCACCAGTAAAAAGAAAATAAGTGGTAGCTTTACTTCATGTAAATAACATGCAATGTAGAGGTACAGACAGGTGCAACACATGGCAACAGCTGTTTTGTGTGTCTCCATGCTTCTTCGAGCCTCACCAGTTGAACATCATGGCCAGTGGTGTTTTAGCTGGCCCTTGCTCATGTCCTCTATTTTATAGTAGCAGAAGAAGCAGTAGTTAATTCAACAAAGAAGAATCTAATTACAAAAGCACATTTACAACAGTGGCAACTACACCCCCATGGATATACCAATAAAAACCAGAATGAAAATCTTGAGAAATCTTCAATTGTAATGGCGGCCCGACAACCTATAGAATTGATTACTCTATGATACTCAGTGGATATTATACTTTATTTCAGGGAGCACAGAGCATAATCTAATTTGCTTCAGGGGCGCAGAATGTATATAATTTTCAGGGGGCACAATGAGTATTATAATATATTTCAGTGGGCACAGTGCATATCCTTATTAATTTTAGGTAACACATTGTGTAATGTAAGTAGAGATGAGCGAACGTACTCGGTAAGGGCGATTTCGCAATCTAGCACCGCGATTTTCGAGTACTTCACTACTCGGGTGAAAAGTACTCGGGTGTGCTGTGGGTGAGCGGGGGGTTGCAGCGGGGAGTGGGGGGGAGAGGGAGAAAGAGAGGGCTCCCCCCTGTTCCCCGCTGCTACCCCCCACTCCCCTCTGCAACCCCCCGCCCCACAGCGCACCTGAGTACTTTTCACCCGAGTAGTGAAGTACTCGAAAATCGCGGTGCTCGATTGCGAAATCGCCCTTACCGAGTACGTTCGCTCATCTCTAATTGTAAGTAATTTGAGGGATAGACCCATCTCTCAACTAAATCTCAACTGCAAGTTATTTACATCTATTCTAACTTCCCAAATGAACCACTTTCTCACATCCCTAATACATAAGAATCAAGTAGAATTTATCCCCTGTAGATAAGCCCCTGGTAGTATAAGAAAAGTATTAAACATTATTGACTATGCCTTCAAAAAGACAGCCCCCACAACACTTTTGGCATAAGATAGATAAGGCCTTTTATACCCTTTCCTGTCTTCCAGACCCTCCCTTATGCTCCCAATTATTCCTAACCCTAAAGTCCCCCCTAAGTTTGGATTTATCCTCCTTTTCTTGATTGAGATCTGTCGGACTACTTTAAACCATTTTAGCACCAGATCAAAATTATATACCCTACAACAATTTATGAGTAAATTTAACCCTCCTGAAAAGGAACTTTTAAGAGTTAATGAAATATTCTACTATCTTCGCTGTATATCTCTTCCACCATTACTTTTTAAAACTGCCTCATACAAATCTATATGTTTACAAAATCCTATTAAGGGGAGGAATCATCTCACTATTTTACAGTTTACCAAGCCAAGCTTCTCCAGAAAGCAAACTTTCATTTATGCTGAGATGGAAATTGAAGCTTCAGATTAAAATCTCCATAGAAAGCTGGCATCATTGCTGTACTACTATCTTAACCCTTTGCAATCCAATGTTGGATTCAGGGTTTCCTAGGGGGCTTTCTTTTTCTGCCATTATATGATGGTGCCATCTGCAGGCTAGAGCCAGTACTGCAGTATGTGACATGCTGGAGAGGCCCCTGACAACAGAGTGGCCAGTAATCAACTGTAAGATCACCCTGCTGGATGTCTTCTGACATCAGAGCTGTACAGCCTTTAATCAAAATGTCTTTAGACGTAAGACAGTGGATTGGAAAGGGTTAAAAGTTAGCCATCTGATATCTCTTATGGAAACCTCAATAAAAATTCTCCACAGAACACACTTGACTCCTCAACAGTTACATCATTGTTTCCCCTCCTCCTCCTCACTTTGCTTTCGGGGATGCCAGGATGTGGAGAATCCTCTTCATATATGGTGGACGTGCCCAGAGGTCATGAGACTCTGGTCTCAGGTCCCTTGATTACTTAACAACCTATTTGTGGATCCACTTTCCAAATCTACTACCACTTTCCTTTTAGGTAATGGCTTGCTGAGATTTAAGCATCAAGCTCATAAGGTTACTCAATACATTTGCATGGACACAAGAATCCATATAGCCTCCAGGTGGAAATCACCCACTCTCTTATTTCAGGAGGTCAGCAATAGAATCTCTACTATCATTTTATATGAAAGAATTCATGCAGTCAGAACTGATAGTTTATCAAACTTTTCAAATATTTGGCAACCCATTTAGATGCCCTGGGTCTTCACCACAACATAATATCCACTTAAGTCCTCCTCCTATAGAAGTGGATTTATCTTACTTATTAATACTTACATTCTATTTAAGGGCTTTTACCCACTAGCGTTTTTTTAATGCTGCGATATCGCTGCGTTTCTTTAATGCAATTATCAATAGGACTTTTTAATGTTAAAATCGCATCGCACAAACTTGCGATTTTTGTGCGATGCGATTTTAACAGTAGACAGTCTCATTGAAAAAAATCGCAGAGATATCGCAGCATTAAAAAAACCGCTAGTGAGTAAAAGCCCTAACTCTGGAATCATAAATGGTTTTTTGATGACCTAACCTATTGTTACTCCACCCTCCGATGAATTGTAATAAAACCCTATATATTGCTATATTTCTTTCAACTATTTATATCTGCGTTTGTATATATTTTAATATCCCCAACTGAGTGGGGAAATGAATATGGTGTTTGATATTCCTGTTATTATGTTCAATATCAATAAAACTTTTGAAACAAAAAAAAATGTTAAAAAAGTAACTTGAGGGGGCCCAGTGTAGATTATTATTTATTTTAGGGGCATAGTGTATTATTCTTTTCTGGCAAGACAGTGTAAATTATTATTTGTTTCAGGGGAAGCATGAATAGCACCATTTTTAGGTAACACAGTGTGTGGCACTTTTATTTTCAGTTGAATCCAAGATGTCTGGGCCACAAAGTCTCTGTAGATGTTAGACACAGCTGAAAGAAGTCTTTTCTGGACCAGATGGAGATGAAAAGCAATGACTACAATCAGAGATGACCTCACCTGTGAGTCACTGAATGCCATTATGTACTCTGCCTCTGACTCATTATATCAGTATTTTGTTCATGTGTAACATCTGCAACATTCTAGTTTGTGAAACGGCAACTCTCAGCATATCCTTACCATTGTTCAGGTCACACTTGGAGCTGTAGTTTCACATGGTAAAAAGGTCTATTGCATTCTTTAACCTGACTTGGCAATTGTTAACAAGATATCAGAGTATTGTCAGTAACAAGAGTGTATTCTAAACAGGGATGAGTTAAAAGTGGTGACCATAAGAGACTGTACTGGGTCCTATTCTTTTTAATATGTTCATAAGTGACATATGAGAAGGTTTGATAGGTAAGATTTGTCTGTTTGCTGATGACACAAAAGTGTGCGGTAGGGTTGATACTCCTGGTGGTGTCTTGAACATGGAGAAAGATTTAGCTTTATTGAATAAATGGTCAAAACAGTGGAAAATGCAGTTCAATGTTTTCAAATGTAAAATAATACACTTGGGAAGAAGAAATACTCAGACTGATGTGATATCAGTCTTCTGTGTTATCTGGGACCTCAAAAGAGAAGAACGTAGGGATTTTGATTTCTGATAGCTTCAACTTTAGTCCACAATGCAGTCGAGCACCAAATAAAGCAAATAGGGTTCTTGGCTACTAGAGGTATTACCAGTAGAAAGAGGGAGATTGTGATCCCACTGTATAGAGCTCTGGTGAGACCACATCTGGGATATTGTGTTCAGTTCTGGAGACCTCATCTACAGAAAGACATTGATAACATAAAACAAGTCCAAAGACAGGCTACAAAAATGGTGGAAGAACTCAAGAACACAACTTATCAGGAGATGCTTAAATAACTTAATTTATATTCCCTGGAGGAAAGAATGGACGGAGAGGTGACATGATCAACATTTTTAAATATATTAAAGGGTATAAATAGGATTCAGGAGGGAAGTGTTTTTATTAGGAAGCTAAACACTAGAACAAGGGGGCACAATCAGAGATTATTCGAGGAAATATAAGCCATGTCAGGTCATATTTGTTTACTGAAAGATTAGTAGATGCTTGGAACAAACTACCAGCAGACGTGGTTGGAAAGTAAATACATGAATCCAAGCTGCCTGGGATAAGCTTAAACCTATCCTGGGAGAGAAGGAAAAAGGAAATATAAGGGCAGACTAGATGGACCATGTGGTCTTTTTTTGCCATCAGTTTTCTGTTTCTATGATCTCAGAGTCACCATCTCATTACACTTAACTGGCTATTATAAATTCATAAAAAAATCATTTTGTTCTATTTAAAGAGGTAGATTTGCATATCAGCTCCCTACAATGCTTAAAACTGTCATCTTTGAGTTATAACTAGAGCCTGTTTTCTTGACTTGTGACAGATGCTGGACAGATTACATACAAATAATTTGCCTGTAGTTTTTGGACAACTGATGGGCCGCAGCTGCTCTTAAGCTTTCTTGGGAACTAGATAAAGATCACAAGATTTACTTAATGTTACACGTGTTCCTCTACTTGAACAGAATACGCTTTTTTCTGTTTTTAACCATTATCTATTTTTGTCAGTTGTTACATTGCTCTTGCTTATAATATTATAATATGTTGGTGATGATGATGTCATGATTTATGGGACTATCCCAAACAAGTGCTTAAAAGGAAATGATAACTTAACAAATCACAGGAAACATTTTCTTGTAATGTTCCCTACTAAGGCCGCCTGCACACAAACATGTTTTTGCTGTGGACTTCGGCGTCTTCACCGTGGATCCGCAGCAAGCTCTGTTCGTTACATGCTATGGAAAAGTGACTCTTCCTGCACACAAGTGGAATCGAATTGCGATTTCCACTCCCGGAGGAAAAATCACATAATGCTCCATTTTTATGTGGATTACATGCGGATGGCTTCCATTGAAGTCAATGAAAGCCGCCCTGACCGGCGGCCCTTTTGCAATGACATTGCGGAAAGGTCACGGGTACCATCATGATCGCCTAGCAACGGTGCAGGAAAAACAATTGAAAAGAAAAATCAGTACTCCGCATGTCCAGCAGTGAGTCGTCCAGACCATCTGCAGTACAGGTGAAAATGAAAGAAAGTAAGTACGTAGGGTCGCCGGCTGCGGTCAGGGCTGTATTCCGCTGCAGGCTCTCAACCGCGGAATCCAATTTTGCCATGTGCAGACGGCCTAAGGCCTCAGTCACACGGGCACATCGGCACTCGTACACCGGCGCCGATACGTCCGTGTGACTGCAGGAAGGAGACAGTCACATGTTCTTTCCTCCAGCGCTGCAGAGAGACGGCCGTCTGCAGGTACGTCCGTCTGCTGGTGTCAGTCACATGGGCGCATCGGCGCCGGTGTACGGGTGCCGATGCGCCCGTGTGACTGAGGCCTAACATTGACTAAATTAATTAATTTAGGTGAAGATTTCAATCTTGTTATTAAAAGTGTATACAACTTTTTTCCAGAGATAAGAAGGTTTGATGTGTTTCCCGGAATAGTCTCAAGAGAATGGAACCCATACCAGGGCATGGGCCGTTACATGAGTAGAGCTGGACAGGGCCATAGTAGGGCATTCGCACAGCATCAGGTCCGGTATCTGCTCTTGTATGTGAGGAGGAACAAGAAGAGCACTTTCAGATTCCTACAAAATTTCCTGTAGTTGGCTACTGGTCTGTACCTTTTATACCAAGCTGCTCAAAAAGACTCCCTAAGGGGGAAATGAGCACTTGATGTTATGTAATGGGACCTGTGCTCCCAGTGCAGCATGATACAGCTTGATTAACATTCATCAGAGAAGCGCTAAAGACAAACTCATCCAAGTTAAGTTCCTGCACCGCATATATTATACTCCTTCCAGACTGTGTGCCATGGGCCTGCTCCCTTCTGCAACATGCCCGCGATGTCTGGCTGCAGATGGGACAGTCATGCACGTGTTTTGGGAATGTGCAATCCTGCAGGGCTACTGGAGAGACGTGCTTGTCTTTATGGAAACACACTTAAGATAATGGATAAAGTTAAAGTTAAAAAAGAAAAAAAGGTCTAGCCATTATGTGTCAAAAAGAAACATGTGTGTATACAAAGGTAACGAGTATCTCTGTCCTGGTTTCCATGCAATGTAACATTTTGCTGAATCTGACACCTGTGGTGCCAGCTGACTATGTATGTATGTTTGTTAACTACTCTCTGGCTAAATAAAGTTCCTTTAAAAAAAACTCATCAGAGAAGACCAGGATTGGCAAGTCGACCATTGTAGCCCCTTTCTTTACACAAGTGAGAGCAGGTACACACAGAGCACATGTGACGAATGTGAAAGAGTCTGAAAAACACTGTATTAAATGAGATCCGATTTGTGATTTAGCTGTTCTTTTCTTTTTATTTTTAGTAAATATGTTGCTTTTTTTTTTTTAAGCAAAGTATTCCTTTAATTTTTTTTTAGCAGTGTAGCTCCACTGGTAGAAACATAAAAAAGTAATGGGTTTCAGAATATCGTGACATGAAGCAAAATACTTAGTTTTACTTTTAGGTTTTTATTTTGTAAAAGTAGTAAAACTAAGCAAAGATGCAATAAAATGTCATTTTAAACTCCCCTTGAAAACAAAACCCATAAAACAATGCTGGAATTGAGGGGTTTTTGCATTCCACCCCTCACAGAAAATTTTAAAAGTGTCGTAATAAGATATGTGTTACATTAAGTGATGTCATTCAAAGATACAACTTGCCCTGCAAAAATAAGCCCTCATATGGCTATGTAGATGGAATAAGAAAGTTATGTTTTTTGGAAGACTGGAATAAAAACAACACAATGAAAAAGTAAAAAGACTGGTTAGAAGGAATTAATGGATATTAATTTACTTCATCATTTATTACCAGGCAATACCTGCTCCACTTTTTGACTTTGTCATGCAGCTGCTACCTCAGTGCTTTTCAAACTTTTTATAGCAAGAAACTCCTGCAAAGCATTTTTCAATTTTAAGAACCCTTTTAACCCATTAAGGACCAAGCACTGTAAATTTACGGCGCTTGGTCCTGGGCTTTAATACCAGCCGATAGTAAAAATATGGCGGCGGATTAAAGCCCCATGCTTCTGCAATCAATCTGAAGCAGGTTGGGTTGTCAGCTGTTAGACACAGCTAATAGGCCAGAGGAGGAGGGAGAAGTGGTTTTTAACCCTTTCTGCCTTCTCCCTTTACTAGCACACAGCATTCAATGAGTGAAAGTGGAAGTGTTTCTTCACTATGCAAGCTGGGGGTCATGTGACCACCGGGATTTACTGGCACAGCACGACTACAATCTCCTAGCAGACCCTAATCAGCTGTGCCAGTGACTATTCTCACTACAGGGGGATGTTTTTCCTGTAACAGGGGCTCCTATGGATGCCCCAGCTACAGTGGAAAAGTGTGTAATAAAAAAAAAAGACCATGTGAATGTCCCTCAGAGGTCTTATATGACGTGATGGGGGACATGGATAGTAAAAAAAATTATTACATAAATTAGTTTTAAAAAATTACAGAATAAAATAAAAATATATACATAGGAAAGAAAAAAACCAAAGCCCTCGCCAACCAAAACCATCGCCGTATGCGCCCTGTAATCAAAAACCATACATATGTATATCAAAATGTCTGAAACAAACAAATTGAGGAACCCGTTCCCATACTTTATTTTAGTGTTATTATACCAATTAAAAAAAAACTATAATTGTTAAAAACATAATTTTTTTTAGCTTTTTACCCCTAAATAAACTAAAAAATGGTAAAACCAGTGAAAAAGATATTTAAAAATAGCCCCATATGTCATGGGGAAAAAAACACAGCAAAAATAATTTTGGTAGCTGAAAGAAAAAAATAGGTCAGTTAAACTACAACATACCCGTATATACTCGAGTATTAGCCGACCCGAGTATAAGCCGAGTCAATGAGTTTCACCACAAAAAACTGGTAAAACTTATTGACTCGAGTATAAGCCGGGCTATGCTTGACTATATACTAGGTAAAGAAAAAATGCAATACTCACATCTCAGCCGGCGTCTGTGTCTCCGGCGCAATGGTCTCCCCGGCAGTGCGGCAAGCTGCTTGAGTCTTCTCCCCGCTGTCATCTCTCTGCTCGGCTTTGAACTCCCCCACCATCAGCGCTGTACAAGTAAGCACTGTGATTGGATCGATCGCCAGCCAATCACAGCCAGTGCTCAATAAACCAATCACAGCCATTCAGTGATGTCATCCACTGAATAGCTCTGAATGATTGAGCGCCGGCTGTGATTGGCTGGCACTCGAGTCAATCACAACGCGTACCTACACAGCGCTGATGGCAGGGGAATTCAAAGTTGAGCAGGGAGATGACAGCGGGGAGAATTCTCAAACAGCTTGCCGCACCGCCGTGTAGACCATTGCGCCGGGGACACAGACACAGGCTGGGAGGTGAGTATTGCCGTTTTCTTGTTATTGTTTTATTTTTACTTCACTCGAATATAAGCCGAGGGAGGCTTTTTCAGCATAAAAAAATGTGCTGAAAAACTAGGCTTATACTTGAGTGTATACAGTAAGTAAAATCCCTAAAAAGTGTCTGGTCCTTAAGGTACAAAACAGCCTGGTCCTTAAGGGGTTAAGAAAAGCAATAAATGACTCAAACTTGTAGAATATTTTATCCACCCCGTGCCAAGGAACATTGGAGTGAGCTAAAGATCAGTCTGCTATCTCTGTATTTAAAGCAAATATTTCTGCCAGGACCATTGACTGAAATCCTGTGAACTCTGGTTAGGAAACTTTGTGCTTGAAAGCTATATTTTTGGTAGTCGACATACTGCTCAAGAAATGTTATATATTTATAACAATTTGATCCCTGCTATATTAAGCTGAGTTGTTTTTGGTGTTAGGATTTTTTTCCTATTCGTAAAATAACTAATGAGACACAAACTTGTAGTAGCCCCATCATCTTGTTTTAATTTTTTGCTGTTTTATTTAATGAGGTCTCCATTGTATTATAAATACTGGTTTTAATTAAACGTGAGACATCAGGACAGTCATCGAACTCTTATGAGCACGTTTTGCATTTTAGAAGTAAATGTTTTGCATGGGACTTATACCACTGTCATAATAAATGATGTTAGCCTTAGTCTTCTGTGTTTAATTATCACTTATATTGTTGCGATTTGTATCACTCAACAGATACTAAAAATGTAAAACTCTACCATTGTCATGAAATTTGCCATTGTCATGAAAAATGCACCGAATACTTGCTAAAATGATGTTTTGTAAATGACAGTATACAAACAGCAAAAAATGTAAGTTAACTTTTATAACATGCTGGCTCAGATACAGCAGCTCTCCCCTGCCCCCTTCATCATAAAGCATGCCCAATATGGTTCTTTCCTTGCCCCTACCACCCTCATCACAGAGTATACCCCTTCATGGCCCTCCAGTTGCCTAAACACATAGAATGTTGCTTTTGTCTCCCTCCCCTCATCACACAAGATGCCCCTCATAGTTTTCCCCTCCACCTTCATCACATAGGATGCCCCTTGTAGTTCTTCTCCTCAGCTTTTCATCATGCAGTATGACCTTTCATGGTTCTCCAGCCCCCTTGTTACACAGAATGCTGCTTTTACCCCCATCACACAAGATATACCTCCGTAGTACTCATCCTATTCCCTCCCTTGTCACACAGGATACACCTTTTAGACAGTGTAAGTGACTACTTACACTCCTTGCCTGTCACCTTGCCACACCTAGCACCAGAATCTTCTCTTCCCCTTTCCACTTCTCAGCTGAGTGATGCTCTGTGAGACTAATCACAATGCAGTGCTCACATGTCATTACAGCTGAAAGCCAGCCAAGTGGAAGGCAGGGCAGGGGGCACTAAAAATACTTTAAAGATTTTTTTTAAATTCTGTCTCCTAGGGCCTTCCTAACTGCATATAGTTCTAGGTCTTTTGTGTGGGCAGCCTCTCCTGCATGGTGATTTATAGCAGCCTTCCCAGTCCCAAGATCTTCTTTTTTGATATTCTGAGTGAAGAAAATCAAGACAGGGGAGCAGACTAAAGCCCCATTTACATGAGACAAATGTTGAGCAAACAATGCCAGACACTCGTCCCTGTGCGTACTCGCTCCCGTATTGCTGCACAGGAGCGAGTATCGCTGGCTCTCTGACAGAGCAGCCAGCACGGGTGCAGGACAGCAGGAGGAAATTTCTCTCCTCACTCTCCCCCTCCATTCATTTAACACAGCAGCTGTTCAGTACTGAACGGCCGCTGTTTACACTACTTGTTCATGATTTTATGCTGCATAAACAATGGACAATGAGCTGAAGGATAATCGTTCAATGTAAACAGTGGCTGTTCAGTAATGAACAGCCGCTGTGTTAAGTGAATGGAGAGAGGCGGGGAAAAGAAAGGAGTAAAATCTCCAGCCACCTCACTACAAGCCCACAATACTCACTTCTGTGCAACAGCACGGAGCAAGTATATACGGAAACGAGTGTCGGGCATTGTTTGCCCGACATTCGTCCTGTGTAAATGGGGCTTTAGCTGGGGCCTGGGAGGAAGCCCTAACTATTAATCACAATGGAAAATCTGTCCACACCACTTGGAGGACATAGTAAAAGCATTAAATTGTGCAGTCAGGCAACCTAAGTGTGGTGAGGGGAACCTATGTGCTCCACTGGTTTAGAGGGGGCCTGGTTGCAATTGCACATCCTGCAACCCCCATAGCAGTGCCATTGACTATTTCCCCTTCAAAGCTACTGCAAATTCAACTAATCATTAGACTTTTAATGCCATGATATTTGAGATTGGATGTTTTCTATTTGAGATCACTGCAAGCACATTTTTATAGAATTGCTTCTGTTGAAAACTGCAAGTGTTGTTAAATGACGTATCTTCTTGCGTTTTTTTTTTTTTAATAAGAAAGGTAAAAATAAATTTCCAAAATACTAGTGGGAAACATAATAGTTCGTCAATGGGAGACTCTAGCATTTTTGTATGGGACCGATGCTCTGCATAGGTGATGACTTGTCAAACAACAGAAAACATCAGAATATCATGGAAACACCACAGAAACGGATAGGGAAGGGCCGGGGCAGCAAGCATGGCTGCATCTGAGGCACCTCGGTCCCACTTTTAAGCCAAAATGGGGGCAAGAGTCTGGCGTCACCCCCTTACAATTTACTTCGGACAAACCCTCATTAGCAAGGCACACATGCTGGCACATCTTAGCTAAGCACCACACTACCTGCAACCAAGGACAATCACTGCCTGCGGGTGACACCGCTGCCTCTTCTCCTGGGCTACATGCTGGCATTGCTGTCCATCCCCCCTGCACGACCCTGCGTCCACAGCGCACCCAAAATTTTCCCTGCGCACCATTCAGCTGGCCTCATGCCACACGCTCACTTCATAGCTACACCACCCTCATGTTTATTTATAGGTGCATAATGGATGAGGAGGAACCGGAGGCACACACTGCAGAGGGTTGGCAGGGCTAGGCAGCGACCCTCTTTGAAAGTGTGAGCGATAGCCCACAATGCTGTTGAGAATAGATGATAAATCGACATACGATCATCATTCCAATCCTGTGCCACCTCCGTCACAAAATTGTCAGGAGCCGCAAACGTGGGCATAAAGGGGACTCAGGTGCCAGCACTTCTACACATCTCCACAATGCAACAATACTTTGTGTGGGAAGCACGTGAACGGGCCCAGGGTCAGACTCGGTCCCAGCCTCCACCTTGTGTGACCCAAGGTGCCGTGAGTTGCATAGCAATGGGAAATCCATGTGTCCCCACACAATTCATTCTGTGTAGGTGTCAGATAGCTCAACACCACAATGGGAAGTCTTTGAGTTCCTTGGGCTCGCCTATGCTGTCGGTGCACAAAGATGGTATTACACAGGAAGAAATCAGAGTGCCCAAAACATGACAGAGTTTCACCCCGCCAAGGACCCCTGCCTCGGCCCACATTTCCGCCCTAGTCAGTCAGTGTATTTGTGCCAGACAGGTAAAACAATGCAATGGGAAGTCTTTATGCACCCACAGCATAGGCGAGCCCAAGGAACTCAAACATGGTATTACCCATGGGGAAATCAGAGTGCCCAAACATGGCACAGTTTCACCCTGCCAAGGACCTCGGCCCACATTTCTGCTCTAGTCAGTCAGTTTATTTGTGCCAGACAGGTAAAACAACGCAATGGGAAGTCTTTGTGCACCCACAGCATAGGCGAGCCCAAGGAACTCAAGCATGGTATTACACATAAGGAAATCAGAGTGCCCAAATGTGGCAGAGTTTCAACCTGCTAAGGGCCTCGGCCTCGGTCCACATTTCTGCCCTAGTCAGTCAGAGTATTTGTGCCAGACAGGTAAAACACTGCGGTGGGAAGTCTTCGTGCATCCACAGCATAGGCGAGCCCCTGGAATGCAAGGAAAGTATTACACATAAAGAAATCAGAGCGCCCAAACAAGGCAGTTTCACCCTGTCAAGGACCTCATCCTCAGCTTACACCCTGAGTAATCGTGGGCATAAAGCTTAATCGGATGCTAGTGCAGCTGTGAACATCTCATTAATGCAGTAACGCTCCTTTTGTTTGGCCCAAACCAGTGTCTCAGATAACTGTGGTACCACGAAAGAAAATACATGTTGCCCAGTGCTGATCCCCAGACCCGAAGCAGGAGGAGGAGGTGGCATAATAAGGCCGAGAAACCATGACCGAGGTAGGACCCGCAATACTCTGTGGGGGAAGTACGTGAGAGGGCCCTGGGTAAGCTCGGTCCCAGCCTCCACCTTGTGTGACCCAAGGTGCCGCGAGTTACATAGCAATGGGAAATCCATGTGTCCCCACACAATTCATTCTGTGTAGGTGTCAGATAGTTCAACACCGCAATAGGAACTCTTTGAGTTCCTGGGGCTTGGCTATGCTGTCGGTGCACAAAAAAGGTATTACACAGTAAGAAATCAGTGCCCAAACATGGCAGAGTTTCACCCTGCCAAGGACCTCGGCCTCAGCCCACATTTCTGCCCTTGTCAGTCAGTGTATTTGTGCCAGACAGGTAAAACAATGCAATGGGAAGTCTTTGTGCACCCACAGCATGGGCGAGCCCAAGGAACTCAAACATGGTATTACACATGGGGAAATCAGAGTGCCCAAACATGTCAGAGATTTACCCTGCTAAGGGCCTCGCCCTCAGCCCACATTTCTGCCCTAGTCAGTCAGTGTATTTGTGCCAGACAGGTAAAACAACACAATAGAAAGACTTTGTGCACCCACAGCATAGGCGAGCCCAAGGAACTCAAACATGGTATTACACATGGGGAAATCAGAGTGCCCAAACATGGCAGAGTTTCACCCCACCAAGGACCTCGGCCTCGGCCCACATTTCTGCCCTAGTCAGTCAGTGTATTTGTGCCAGACAGGTAAAACAATGCAATGGGAAGTCTTTGTGCACCCACAGCATGGGCGAGCCCAAGGAACTCAAACATGGTATTACACATGGGGAAATCAGAGTGCCCAAACATGCCAGAGATTTACCCTGCTAAGGGCCTCGCCCTCAGCCCACATTTCTGCCCTAGTCAGTCAGTGTATTTGTGCCAGACAGGTAAAACAACACAATGGAAAGACTTTGTGCACCCACAGCATAGGCGAGCCCAAGGAACTCAAACATGGTATTACACATGGGGAAATCAGAGTGCCCAAACATGGCAGAGTTTCACCCCACCAAGGACCTCGGCCTCGGCCCACATTTCTGCCCTAGTCAGTCAGTGTATTTGTGCCAGATAGGTAAAACACCATGATGGGAAGTCTTTGTGCACCCACAGCATAGGCAGACCCCTGTAACATTTCTGTAGCAAAAGTATAGGCGGACCCCAGTAACATTTCTGTAGCAAAAGTATAGGCAGACCCCAGTAACATTTCTGTAGCAAAAGTATAGGCGAACCCCTGTAACATTTCTGTAGCAAGAGTATAAGGGGACCCCAGTAACATTTCTGTAACAAGAGTATAGGTAGACCCCTGTAACATTTCTGTAGCAAGAGTATAGGCGAACCCCAGTAACATTTCTGTAGCAAGAGTATAGGTTAACCCTTCAAACCATTCAGTAGAAAAGGAATAGGCAGAGCCGTATAGGCAGACCCCAGTAACATTTCTATAGCAAATGTATAGGCAACCCTCGTAACATTTCTGTAGCAAGAGTATAGGCGAACCCCTCAAACCATTCAGTAGAAAAGTATAGGCGGACTCCAGTAACATTTCTGTAGCCAAAGTATAGGCGGACCCTCGTAACATTTCTGTAGCAAGAGTATAGGCGAACCCCTCAAACCATTCAGTAGAAAAGTATAGGCGGACTCCAGTAACATTTCTGTAGCCAAAGTATAGGCAGACCCTAGTAACATTTCTGTAGCAAAAGTATAGGCAGACCCCAGTAACATTTTTATAGCAAGAGTATAGGTGAACCCCTCAAACCACTCAGTAGAAAAAGGCATAGGCAGACCCCAGTAACATTTCTGTAGGAAAAGTATAGCCGAACACCAGTAACATTTCTGTAGAAAAGCATGAAGGGTTGCACATAAGTGCAAAAAATGTATATCAGCGCTGCTTACAGGTGACTGTAATAGCACAAAGAATCCACAGAGTAGTGATAACAAAAAGAGGATTCTTTATTGGGACACACAGGTCCTAAGTGCAACGCGTTTCGTCTAACAAGACTTTATCAAGCACAAAAAACATAGCATAAAATACACACAGTAACATCACCTTGTATATATATATATGTGTCTGTAAAATGAAAATGAAAATGAAAGTACCTGCCCACACTGCTACGTGGCGGCCGCCATGATGGGGAGGTCACATGACAACGTGAGGGGTCACGTGGTTGCGACGTGATGACGAGTTGGAGCGTCATCGGGGAGGGGGCGGGTTCTCATATTACACTGCCCAATGGGATCTCTAAGACAAATTGGTTATGTCCCAGTTCGGGTTTGTCTATAATATGGACAGATAGAGTAGGCCCCTAAGTGGTTCTATGAACGTACGTAGTGGCGGTGGTAACGCTGACGGGGATAGTGGTGACGTAGGTGTCACGTGTTAAAGATGGGGGCACGGCCGGTTGACTAAGTGACGTCATTGTCACATGTCTGGGACGGGAGCGCGGCTTGTGGGACGCGCCGTCCCATAATGAAGATGGGTGACGTGATCGTCACATGTTTGGGATGGGGGCGGGGCCTGAGGGCAGAAGCGTCCCGGGATCCCGGTTTTAGAGGCTCAACAGATAGGGATAACCTGACGGGCTTAATTACGTGTTGCAGGGTATACAGGCGGTGTATTGTTCACACATAATATGTGAACATGTAGGTCATTTGACCGAAATAAGAAGGTTCCCCTGGCGTTCGTATGGGTATAATGGTACTTTGCCTATTTTGGATGGCTTATTATAATACGTGAATGCATAAATGGGATATTTGGATATAAATATATAAATATAGATATAAATGGGACTTATCAATAAAAATTAAATACTGTCATAAAAGCTACAATGAGCGATCTATGTGAAACATGAACACCTTATAGTAAAAGGTTTATAAGCTAGTTTAGTAAGAGAATTAATAAATAAACTTATACATTTATAAAACAAGGTGATGTCCTGTCGTGTGTATACTACACATCAATGATAATAAATATATATACACACATATATATGCGAACTAACCACAAAAATGGCAACCGAGCTATTGCCCCTTAGCTCAGTCACACATATGTGGATGTCACGTGTACTCAAATAGTGCATCTTATGTGCATAATACATGCATAAGAGTCCACGTGTGTGGTTATTAATAAGAAAATGGTGACATGAATAATACAAATAATCATAATGATAATAATGATCCTTTAAGTATATATGTGAAACGTACCTGTGTATAAAATCACGTACTCTTAACAACCATAAAAAAAAAAAATATATATATATATATATATATATATGAATGTATCAAAGAATTCATTTTTTAAAAAGCATATAAAAACGGATAAAACCATAAATACATAAATATATAGGAATGAATATGAATAAGATGTAAAAATAAATATAAATAAACCTGGATGAGGAATGAGGAATAAACAGCTATTAGTCTGTATGCTAGTAGGCTAATCATGGTGTCACAACTTACGTGCAGGGATTAGACCAAGGGCCAACATATGAAAGGATATGATGGAGATATCGATATCTAGATAAAGGGTGATAAAGAATATTTTTAGAAGTTTAAAGAAAGTTTTTATTTTCTTCAATTTCTGTAGAAAAAGTAGAGGCAGACCCCTGTAACATTTCTGTAGCAAGAGTATAGACAAACCCCTCAAACCATTCAGTAGAAAAGGTATAGGCAGACCCCAGTAACATTTCTGTAGCAAAAGTATAGGCAGACCCCAGTAACATTTCTGTAGCAAAAGTATAGGTGAACCCCTGTAACATTTCTGTAGCAGGAGTATAGGCGGACCCCAGTAACATTTCTGTAGCAAAAGTATATGCAGACCCCTGTAACATTTCTGTAGCAAAAGTATAGGCGAACCCCTGTAGCATTTCTGTAGCAATAGTATAGGCGAACCCCAGTAACATTAGTGTACCAGGAGTATAGGCGAACACCTGCAAAAATTTGTTTACCAAGAGTATAGGCGAAGCCTGGAAAAATTAGTTTTCTAACAGTATTGGCAATGGCCTGAAAAATTGGTGTGCCAAGAGTACAAGTGTACCCCTGAAATATTGCTCAACCGTGAGGGCAGGTGAAACCCACAAACATTTTTTGAAGATACAGCTCGTTATTGGTTAATTTGTAACAGAGCCTGGAGGCAGCCCTCCGCAAAAATTGTTTTAAGGTTAACTGATAAATTGATGAAACTTTTAAAAGTTTTAAACAGAGCATTTTGGGCCGCATAGAAATTGGCAGTTCAGCGTGATGACATGCTGTTTTAGGAGGAGGAGGAAGAGTAATAATATCAGAGAGGGATACACAAAGCTAATTCTCCCCTTTTTTTGGGGTGCTAGAGGATGCATATTTCTCCTGTTGCAGCGAAAAGATTCTTTAGGATCCGCTGCTTTCCACTGGTGGAGAAGAGAACTCTGGGAAAATCCTGCCTTTGTTCATCTTTATGAGTGTAAGCATGTCGGCGCTGTCAGTTGACAGGCAGGTATGCTTATTTGTGATGATTCCCTCAACTGCACTAAACACCCTCTCTGACAAGATGCTAGCGGCAGGGCAGGCCAGCACCTCCAGGGAGTACAACGCAAGTTTGTGCCACATGTCCAGCTTTGACACCCAATAGTTGTATGGAGCAGAGGCATCATGGAGGATGGTGGTACGATCGGCTACGTACTTCCTCACCATCCTTTTACAGTGCTCCCTCCAACTCAGCCTTGACTGGGGAGTGGTGACACAGCCTTGCTGGGGAGCCATAAAGCTGGTAATGGCCTTGGAGAGTGTTCCCCTGCCTGCGCTGGACATGCTGCCTGATCTCCGCACCTCCCCTGCTACTTGGCCCTCGGAACTGCGCCTTCTGCCACTAGCGCTGTCAGATGGGAAGTTTAGCATCACTTTTTTCACCAGGGCCCTGTGGTATTGCATCACTCTCTTACCCCTTTCCTTTTCGGGAATGAAAGTGGAAAGGTTCTCCTTATACCGTGGGTTGAGAAGGGTGTACACCCAGTAATTCATGTTGGCCAGAATGCGTCTAACGCGAGGGTCATGAGAAAGGCAGCCTAACATGAAGTCAGCCATGTGTGCCAGGGTCCCAGTATGCAACACATCTCTGTCCTCACTAAGAAGATGACTTTCAGGATCCTCCTCCTCCTCTTCAGCCCATACACGCTGAACAGATGAGAGGCAAGCAGCATGGGTACCCTCTGCAGTGTGGCCAGCTGTCTCTTCCCCCTCCTCCTCCCCCTCCACCTCCTCCACTTCCAAAACGCACTGAGATATAGAGATGAGGGTGGTCTGGCTATCAAACAACATACTGCCATCCCCCGTCTCCTGTTCCAACCGCAAAGCATCGGCCTTTATGCTTAGCAGCAAACTTCTCAGCAGGCAAAGCAGTAGGATGGTAATGCTAATGATTGCCGCATCGCTGCTCACCATCTGGGTAGACTCCTCAAAGTTTCAGAGGACCTGGCAGATATCTGCCATCCATGCCCGCTCCTCAGTAAAGAATCCAC
This sequence comes from Eleutherodactylus coqui, assembly GCF_035609145.1. NCBI lineage: Eukaryota > Metazoa > Chordata > Amphibia > Anura > Eleutherodactylidae > Eleutherodactylus > Eleutherodactylus coqui. Next base: position 143,167,751 of record NC_089843.1, on the reverse strand, counting down.
ACCTTTGAACACCTAGCCCTCTGCATGGAGGCTTGCCGCGAGGAGGTGCTTTGGGAAACAGTTGGGGGATTCTTCGCTCTGGCCCTGCCTCTACCTCTGGCCACTTCACTGCCTCTTCCAACCTGTCCTGCTGCTGCACTTGCCTCCTCCTCTAAAGCCCTGTCCTCAGTAGGCTTAGCAAACCAGGGGGGGTCAGTCACCTCATCGTCCAGCTGCTCTTTCTCTGAATCCTCTGTGCTCTTCCTGGCAGGGACCCGAGAACAGTTCCTGGGAGTCTGCCTGCTCAGAATATGTCATTTTCATGGAGTGAGGAGGCTGGGAGGAAGGAGGAGCAGCCAGAGGATTCAGAGTTGCAGTCCCTAGGCCGGGAGTAGTGGACTGTGTAGAAGACTGGGTGGTCGATACATTGCTGGACGCGTTTTCTACCTTCCATGTCAGGACCTGCTCGTACTGCTCTGTAATTAATAAAGGTCTACCACGCAGATCCGTAAATTGTGATATGAAGCTGGGGAGCCCAGAAACTTGCCTCTTGCCTAATCCCGCAGCAGCTGGCTGTGATTCCCCACACCCAGAAACTCAGCCTGTGCCCACACCCTCACTTGGACGCCCGCGTTTGCGTCCTCGACCCTTACCCCTACTCCTCATCATGGCGGATTAAGAATAGAGGAGGGCCCAAGTAATTACCCCACTGTACAGCACTGACAACTGTGGCTTAATTCACCGCACACAGAGACTTGTAGATAGAGGAGGCTCTATGCTGTGGCTTGAAAAAGTAACCCCTGTCTTGCGCTGATACCTAGGGGTAATTTACCGCTCGTAGAGACTTGTAGATAAGAGAGGCTGTGTGGAGTGAGAGAAGACTCTAATGCCAGTGGATAGAGCTGGTAACTGCGGCTATCTCAACCCCACCAAGGAAAGGGTATTGTGAGATGCTCGGCATAGTGGCAGAGCTAAAATACTTTGCAGTGGCCCAGGAAATGTTACAGTACTGTTTAGCGGTGAGACCTCTTTCTAATGCACTGCACACATAGAATGATATAACTGAAATAGTTTGCAGTAGGCTAGGAAATGTTAGAGTGCAGTTTCAAGGTGAGAGCTGGTTATACGGCAGTGCAGGCTGAGAATGCTATTACGGAAATGCGGGGAACAGGCCTAGATGTGTAATACAAAAGTTGGTGCACTACTGCTCCCTGCCAGCCACAACTGTAAAGCATACAGTCAGATGTAGCCCTAAGAAGGACGAATGGGGTTCTTGCATGGAGGATCAGGACTGTATAACTTTCCCCATAGAAGTGGCTGTGTCCCTAAACTCTGCGTTATGCACAGCACACACAGAACAGTATAACTGAAGTAGCTTGCAGTAGGCTAGGAAATGTTAGAGTGCAGTTTTACGGTGAGAGCTGGTTGTATGGCACTGCAGGCTGAGAACGCTATTACTGAAAGGCTGGGAACAGGCCTAGATGCGTAATACAAAAATTGATGCACTACTGCTCCCAGCCAGCCACAACTGTAAAGCACACGGTGAGATGTAGCCCTAAGAAGGAGCATTGGGGTTCTTGCATGGAGGATCAGGACTGTATAACTTTCCCTATAGAATCAGCTCTGTCCCTAAACTCTGCGCTATGCACTGCAGACTGAGAACGCTATAGTTGAAATGGCCTGCACAGCCCGAGATGCTTAAGAAAAAAATTGATGCACTACTGCTCCCAGCCAGCCACAACAGTAATGCATGCTATGAAGAGTAGCCCTAAGAAGGACCGTTGGGGTTCTTGATAACAGGATCCTACTCTAACACTGTCCCTATATCAGCAGCAGCACTATCCCTAACCTCTGCCAGCATGCGTCTGAGGCGAGCCGTGGGCGGGCCCACTTTAAGTACTCGGTGGTCACCTGATCGGCCCAGCCACTCACTACTGTGGGTGGGAGGGCTGGCACGTCACAGCAGGAAGTGATAATGCCTTCCCCGCATGTCTATTGGCTAGAAAATGGCACTAAACATGCGGGGAAGGAAATGCAATTGACTCGATTACCGCATGGTGTTCGTCTCGAGTAACGAGCATCTCGAGTACCCTAATACTCGAAAAAGCATCAAGCTGGAACGAGTGTGCTCACTCATCTCTAATAGATAGATATGAGATAAGTAGATAGATAGATATAATATAGGTAGGTAGATAGATAAATATGAGATAGATAGATGTGAGAGATAGATAAGATGGATAGATAGATAGATAGATAGATAGATAGATAGATAGATAGATAGATAGATAGATAAATAGATAGATACCTAGATGTGAAATAGGTAGATAGATATGTGATAGATATTAGATAGATAGATAGATAGATAGATAGATAGATAGATAGATAGATAGATAGATAGATAGATAGATAGATAGATAGATAGATAGATAGATAGATAGATCTGTTTGGGAAATCTCAACTTGAATATCCATCACTTTTGTCTAAAATAAATTAAGGACTGGACACATTTGATGCAGTCAGCACTGGAAGTTTTGAGGCATTCTTCCAATATAGGACTTGTATTGTAATTCACTTTAATGCTTCTGTCTCAATTATTTCATCTCTATAATACTATATTCTAAATTCAAAAGTGTGTAAAGTTGAAATGTAGTAATCTCCATGCTTTATAACCATCATCTCCTTCTGAACAATTCTTAGGTTCCGTTTATTGCACTGTGAAATATTTCCTTAATTAATATCATTTGCCTTTAACTTCTTTAACCAAAAATGTCAGCACCTGAAACTATGTAATAAAACAGTGAACTATTCCCAATAAGGAATAACACCTGAAAATACATATCGAGTGCATGAAGTGAGGCATCAGAAGCATGAAACCTCACATAGAGAGCCCACACATGGCTTCACTTCTTGGTGTTATGTGCTATTGGAATCCAAGTATCATTCTGGTATGCCTACACTGCCTCGAGTGAAGTGGTTTATTTTGTTATCTGTTTGGTTCATTATATATGAATTACATAGTATAAATATTTTCACATTTTTTTCTCTAAACAAATAATGCTCATGGATCATATTGGTTTCAGAGAGTGGTCTGAGACACATGTCTTAGGAAACTTGAAAGTAAAGAGTTTTGTGGCTGCCCAACAGATGGTTACAAGATGCTAATGTAAGTCAACGAGCCAGCACTTAGGGCTTTGTTGGTTTGGGTTTGTCTAGATGTTAAAAATGCTAAACATATTTTTAAGCTTCAATTCTGCTCTCTTAAAAAATTGTTGCACCAAATATATATTCTATACATGTGTCCTAAAAGGTGTGTATGCCTAATATTTGTATTGTTTTTATGTACTTAAAATTGAAAATTAGTAATTTGAAATGCTTTCTTCATCTGACATTTCTGATGTTTTGAATGTAACTTTTCATCTACACAATGACATTGAGTGACCCCATGTGACATCCTCTGGGTCTATTCCTTTTTGTCTCCATCTGGTCCAGACCTTCATGGCTTCTCCTGCCTATTATTGCCACTGCAGAATTTGCAGCCCAGACATGTTTGGCTGCTCTGAAAATAATAGCTCCACACACTGTGTCACCTGAAAATAGCACTACTCTCAAATAAATTATAATGCACTGTGCCCCATAAATAAATACTATTTTACTCCATGCCTCTGAAATTAATTATAATGAAGCGTTCCCCCTGACGTTACTGAGCGCTCAGAAATAAATAATTATACACTGTGTAATAGTCAATAAGTCCTGTGCCCTCAAAAATAAATTATAATACTCTGTGCCCTGAAATATAAAACACTGTGCTTCCAGAAATAAATAATATTACCCACTATGTGCCCTGAAATTCATTTTCTTCTTCTCTTCTCTGCCAGACTCCAGATCACTATGAAGACTTCTTCCTGCCACAACTAGTCTCTTTCACATTCCCAATGATGTTGTTACTCCAGTGCTCCTCTCAATACCCCATACACAATAACAGCTTAACACTATGCCCAACACAAAATAAGGCCTTGAATATTGACCTCTATAGTTCCATCCAGGTTCCTTCTACTTTTCTGTATAGAAGATGGATAGCAGGAACTGAATCAGCACTGGATTGAACAGTGCAGTATGTAAGAAGCAGATGAGTCTGCTTATCCGGCTTTACTCGGAGCAGTGAGCAGTCCATGGTCACGTGATCACCATTATCAAATGATATAAAAAGGTAGCGATCTACCTTAGGCCTGTCTCACATGACCGGATAGGAATTGCGGATTCCGCTTGCGTTTGATCTGCAGTAATTTGCAGATCAATCAAATACATTGGAATACATAATTCCCCTCAAATTGGCGGGTCGGAATTACATAACCCACTCATAGAAAACAGAACGGAGAATGTTCTATTTTACCACGGATATCCATGACATAGAGCCCATTGTGCTCCATGGCCGCGGATATACCCACAGGCTATATGTAATTGCATTGTGTATTAGCTGCTGGTTCTCACATCATCACTAAGCAACGGTGCAGGAAATCAAAGCAAGCAAAAAAAGGTGTACTGCACATGACTGCTTGCATGATTACACAATTATGCGCAGTACATTATGTTGCCATACGCAGGGTCACTGTCGGGCTCACAGCTGAGATCCGATGTGGGCCTCCGCAAGCATATCCCACATACGGCTGTGTGAACCCGGTATTATTGCTAGATAAATTTGTTAAGGGGTATAGTTTTCAAAATGGGGTCCCTTGTGGGGGGGGGGGGGCGCATTGTATCATTTTTGAACCTTGATGGCTCTACAAGTGAGCAATGTGGCATGGTCTTTATTCACTTGTGCCCTGAAAGCCAAAGGGTGTTCCCTCCATTACAGGCATAGCCATGTGTCCAGTCAGCAGATTAGGACCACAATGGGTATGTTTCTGAACACAAGACAAATAGGTGTGTCCATTTTGCAAGTCTTCATTCATATGTGTGCTGTACAAAAAAAAAATGTAAGATGACACAATTGCTAAGAAAATGAAAATCATAATTTTTTCCTTCTGATTTGCTTCAAAAACTGTGGGGTAAAAATATGCACTACAACCCTAGATGAATTCATTAAGGGTCTAGTTTTCAAAATGGTGTCATTCGTGGGGGTTCTCCATTGTTTTGGCCGCTCAAGGGCTCTACAAGTGGACAATGGGGCCTAAAACACCTTCAAGCTAAATTTTTGTTCTAAAAAACACTTCTCTTTTAGATTTGGGCCCCGTTGTGCATAGAGACATAAGATTAGGGCCACAATCGGTATCTTTCTGAACACAGGACAAACAGTGGTATCCCTTTTGCGGTGCAAACCCTCAATTTCCTGTGCACTATAGAAAAAAAAACTGTCTTTAAAATGACACATTTGCAAAAATATGAAATTTTATTTTTTCTCCTCTAAATTGCCTTAACTTCTGAAAAAAAAACTGTGGTGTCAAAATGATCATGACACCCCTCAGTGAATACATTAACGTGTATTTTTTAAATGGGGTCATTTGTGGGGGGTATCTATCATTCTGGCACCTATGAGCCTTTGCAATCTTGGCTTGGTGTAGGAAGCCAAGGTGTTCCACAACATTTTAATAATTAATGTTAAATTTGTACGTCTCCTTAATGGTTAAAAAAATGAAGTTTTCCCAATGTGCTCCCTGAATAAAGTAAATAGATGGAAATATATCTTATCAAAATTTGTATAGTATGTTTGCACATATTTGACACATTGCAGTTGAAAATATGAAAAAATTTCCAAATTTTGGTGCTTTTAATAAATATAAACAAATTCTATCAGTTTATTTTTACCACCTAAATGAAGTACAACATGTGGCGAGAAAACAATGTCAGAATCACTTGGATATGCAAAACCTTTACGGAGTTATTCTATGTTAGGCCTCGTTCACACGAACTTGCATTTGCACGTATGTAGCTGCACACAAATCCTCACATCCAGACACGTGCCAAAACATGCATGAATGAAGTTTCATGCAACATTGCTCTCAATGGGGCCACCGCTGCCCCTCAATTCAATGAATGGCCGAGCGCTGCCTGTGATTGGCTGAGCGCTGTGATCAATCACTGGCAGTGCTCAACTGTCATTCAATGAATGGCTGAGCGCTGCCTGTGATTGGCTGAGTGCTCAGCCAATCAGATACAGCCCTTTCAGCAGGCGGGAATTTTAAATCCCCACCTGCTGAAAGAACTTCATTACAGTGATGGGACCCAAGCGACTAGACCTGGCCTAAGCCCTGGCAGTGGTGGAGAGGTAAGTATATTTATTTTTTTATTTTTTACTACAGCTCGGGATGATTTCCAGGGAAAGGCTTATATTTAAAGCCCTTACCTGAAAATCACTGCGAGGGTGTCGGCATCCTATTGCTTTCAATGGGGACGCCGGCAGCAGCAGCGGCCCCATTGAAAGCAGGGGCAGAATATCACAATCCTCTGCCACAGCTGTCACAGCTGTGACAGGGGATTCTTTACTCCCCGCGGGAAGTTCCCTTGTCACTGAACACTGTGACAGTGCTGTCACAGTGTTCAGTGATGAGGGGACTCCCTACAGGGAATATATATGTGCAGCACAGACCTATGTGCACGCATATTCTATCTTTTGCAGGTGCGCGCGTTTCAGCGCCTGTAAAACATGGACATGTGAACACACCATAGGGAACCAATTGTTCTAATAGACGCACTCGTCTGAGAGAGGCCTTAAAGTGACACATGTCAGATTTCCAAAATTTGGCCTGGTCACGACGGCTCACACAGGCTTTGGTACTAAGGAGTTAAATATTATTTATGTCAGAAACTAGTGTAAATTATAGCAGAAAACTATTTCAGTTCATAGCTGGCATAGATTTCTTTCTATGGTGCACGGGCAGCCCAAGATGCATCTAAGGTATTAAACGTCAGCCACTTCTTCATACATCAGATGCATCTTACTCCAGTGAATTGTTTATTAAGACTTGTAAACTGCCAGTCTTAATAATTGTGCCCCATTTGCACTATTTCATATGACTGAGGGTATGACATCTTGACATATTTAGAATAAACTAATACTAATAAGAGACCATTTTGGTGTGTAATTGCCAATCAAAATGTATAGATATATTGGCATATTTATAGTGGTTTCCAACCTTCACAGTACACTACAGACTCGGTGAGACTTGAGCCTATGATTGTACATCAGTGATCAAGAATTTATGATTAGAGAATATCATTTTAAACGTGACTCAACATTTGAAAGTAAATCTTTCTTGGAAAGTTAAGCCTGATAAATAATACTGTATGTCAGCAGAAACGAAAGGCTCTTCATTCTAAAACTTAAATGAAGCATATGGATTGTCATAAACCACAAAAGATAAGGAAACAGCTAATAAGATATGTATCAAATCTCTTAATACTTAAAATACAGAGTCAGCCTTTTTGGATTTGCAATGACTTCCTGCTTCATAACTTTCAGATTATTTCATCTTTTAAGAAAAATCTAGGTCTAAACTAAAATGTTATACACTGTAAATTTTTGTGAATTAGGGTCTTATAGTAAAGTTGTAATGATATATGGAAAGCTGTGAAAAGGAAGATGGGATATATAGTCTGCTACTATAATACTGGTTATATGAAAGGATTAAGAGGGGTACTGTTTCTCTTTGTGGAGATTGCCAAGTAGGTAAAAGAAGACTTATAGGCCATGTTATGCTCCTCTATAAAATTTGGTAGGGTACCAAATTTCATAGATGTGCATAGCATGACCTATAAATTTTCTTATGCTAACTTGGATCTCTGAAGGAGATCCTTACCCACATCACAGGCTTCTCACCCCACCAACCAGAAACCTACTACACACTAATGAGAGATACGAATCTTGCAATAGCTCTTTTAGCAAATGGTTGTCCTTTCCTCTTTCTTAGGATTCTGGTTTGGCCTATATCCTTAAGGCCCTTTTACACTTAATGATTATCGCTCAAAATTCATCCAAGCAGCCGAAAATGAGCGATAATCGTTACATGTAAACACCAGCATTGTGCACTTTTCGTTTGAATGATGGATTTTGGTTCACTTAAAATCCATCATTCAGCCGCTGAAAGACTGAGCAAATACATTCCATTTGAATGTATTTCGCTCATCTTTCAAAAGACTGCACACTGTTCCCCCCACGGTATGTTTACACAAGCCACGAGGAGAACAATGGACTGTACCAGCAGCTGTTTGCAGGCTGGGTGCGTAATTAAACACATGCTGGGCTCTGCAAATAACTCGTAGAGGTCCTTTTACATACAAAAGAAGATGAGAAAATATTAACGGCCATTAACACTTTATGCAAATAGATCGCTAAATCTTTTAATCTTTCATTCCTTTGAAATTATCTTTGCATTCAAAAGGGCCCTTAGTCATCTTGCAAGACTTGTTAGATTGTTACACTTTGACTTATGAAGAAGGTACCTTCCAATTGGTGGTGCTACAGAAGCATTGTGCTGCCTCCATTTGCATGTATAAAAGGAAACACAGAAATGGAAATATGAACCAAGGAATGAGAAAACTTCTATCTAGATTTCACAATATAATAAAAAAACATACAATTGAACATTTGGGAAAACATGAACTAAAGATTATAGGATCTATGAAATATACGAAAAGCACAGATAGATTTGAGGGTAGATTTGAGAATACAGGATATACTAGCAATAAAGTCCATTATGCCAAAAAGAGAGGCTCTAGTAAAATGTTGTTGGTCATTTCTTTTATTTTTCATGAAACATTAAAATATACATGTGGATGAGCAAAAGAGAATAGATGTTTCTTCTTCAGTTGCTGAAGACAAGTGGAGTGTCAGTGCACAAAGACTGTAGCGAGGGGGGGCATAGGGTTATTGAAGTGAGGATCAGTGTGCATGAAGAAGACTGGGCTGTGTTGTTTCTCTTGCTTTAGGGTATAATCACACATAGCAGAAATGTGAATTTTATGCAGTCGAAGATCCACACCATTTTACAGCACCAGCAATGCGGATAAGATTTAAAGAAAGCTGCTGCCTCTGCTATTTTAACTCATCTCTACAGACCACTCTGCTTTTTTTTATTATTTTGAAACTAACAGATAGCGGACAGGCAGGGTGACTGAGCCTGGGACTGAATAGGGAAGAAATTGAAGCACTGTAGGGATAGCAGCAGTTCTACACTACCCTGTTCTCCAGTGGTCATCAAGGCAGTTGTAGGGTTAGCAAGATTGAACCTTTGCTAGCTCTAGGGTTATGAAATACAGGGACTATCGTTTTTTAACGAACAGGCAGTAATTGATAGTAGTTGGAATAACTGGAGACAACAGGTGGCAGGTTGCAGATTAATCTCTTCCACCTAGGAATTAGTCACATCTGTCAGGATGCAATTACTTCTGGCCACTTGTATCTACTAGCCAGTGATCAAGTGAACACGTTCTCATTTAATGCTGATACAGCTACTTATTCTCCTATCACTGTGCATAGTTTACAAGACTCTTGGTTCTATGTACAGTATTGATCAGTCTAAGATGGCTAGACCCAGTGCCTATTTCTAAGAAATCAATTAATTACTCTAGTTCCATAGTTGAGGTAGGTGTTCATGATAGAACGCAGTATCTAGGTTCGGTCATTCCTCTACCCCCAAGATGATTGGAATTCCATCATGCTTCTGATATTTTAGTTAAAGACTGTATCATTGCTTTCCTGTAAATCAAGGGAAATCACACACAGTTCCTGATCAACTGCATGAACAGCGAACGCGTTGAACCGAGTTCGAAATCAGATTTGAACCAAGTCATAAATCAGAATTATGAAATAATTCATTCGTCAGGAGTATGGTTGTCTAAATCAGTGCCAAGAATTAGTGAGCCTTTTTGACTGATTATATACACACAGGTGAATAATCTTACCTTTTTTATAAGATGATATCTATATGTGTTTATAAAATTAAACTCTGCTACTTCAAATACGCCTATCTAAGTTCCTTGATCAAGACCTGTAGACAATTTATTAAGATTTAGAGGTACTGAATCAGAGATACTTCTGGGGTACCCACGGTTGGGGTTTCCCAGATCTATTTGTTCTGTGTTCCTATTGTATGTTTATTTCACTCATAGGTCTATACTCCCTGTTCGTTGGAAGTATGTGGGATTTATGTGTGTACTCTAGGCCTGGTTGTAATAGAAATCAATAAAGGTTTAGTTTTAGATGTTTCTGTAAAAGGCATTACCAGACTAAGCACAATACAAAAGTGGCACTATTTCTGGAAGTGTTTAAATATCTGCACACCTAGGGCTCAGTCAGACGAGTTAAAAAAATGTGCTGCACATGCAAAATGCAACTGACTATAGCTCCGTGCCCATTGCTTTCAATTCATTGAATGGCTGAGAGCTGCCTCTGATTGGCTGAGCGCTGTGACCAATCACAGGCAGAGCTCAGCTGTAATTGAATGAATGGCTGAGCACTGTCTGTGATTGGCTGAGTGCTCAGCCAATCAGACCCAGTACTTTCTGGAGATGTGGATTTTTAAATCCCTGGCCAGCAGAAAGTGCTTCAGAGCAGTACCGGGGAGACAGCAAGAAGATGCGCTGGAGCCCCGGCAGCAGTGGAAGGTGTTGCATATATATATATATATATTTTTTACAGCAGTTAGGGATGATTTCAAGCAAAGAGCTTATATTTTAAGCCCTTCCCCGAAAATCACTTCGGGAGTTGCCTGCATCCCATTGCTTTCAATGTGGTGGCTGCAGCGCTGAACCCCATTAAAAGCAATGGAAGAAGATCATGATCCTCTGCCACAGCTGTGAAAGCTGTGGCAGGGGATTCTTTCATCCCCGCGGGGAGTCCCATCATCACTGAACACTATGACACTGCTGTCCCAGTGTTCAGTGATGAGGGGACTCTACGCGGGGAATCATTATGCACAGCACGGACCTTCCCGGTGCACGCATGTCTTATCTTTTGCAGGTGTGAGTATTTTGTGCCCGTAAAAGACGGACATGTGAACACATCATAGGGAACCAATGGTTCTATCAGATGCACTTTTTCCCCGCAGATAGGTGTGTGCAAAAAAAAACACTCTTCTGACTTCGCCCTTAGAGATTTCCATAATTGGAAACTAAAGTATGAACATTCAAAGCACAGAACACTTTAATCAGTGATGATTTGGTTAAAATGCCGTGTCAAAGATTTTCAGCAGAATAATGTTTTGATCTGGTATATATGACATATGTATTGCTAAATGCACCATTTAAAAGTATGAATTTGTGATATTTAATTTGGCAGTATTTTAAAAATATGAAAAAAATAGTTTTTCATAAAAATAGTTCAAATTATATTCATAACAAAATGCAATCTTCTGTAAAAAACATGGTCTGGGATTAGAAAGAAGGGTTTACTTCAGACAAAGGGGTTTATATGCAGACAATATATTCCTGAATTCTGCTCAAACGATCTGTACTGCTCACTGTGGATTTTGAGTGGAATTGCAGACAGAATTCTGCTATTTTCAATTCCACACCAAAATCTGCACATTAGCAGTACAGATTTTTGGGCTGAATATTCCAGAGGAGGACATATTCCGTAACTCTGTTGCAGAATATTCCATCCTGTATGAAAGGTCAGCTGGGACATAATAATTGTGAACTGCTCACTTCATGTGATGTTGTCTAGGCTCTATCAAAACAGTTTATTTTATCAAGAACATCGTATGACAGAAAACAGACAACAAACATAAAATACCTGAAGGCAATGCAAGGCTGCCAGGGAATAGGGATATAACAATTCCATTATCTGATAACATTTAAATATAGAAGATCAACTGTGAAGGAATTTTGGATTGTGTTGGCAAGACCTCATTGCACTGCTTGGTAACATGAAAACAAACTACAAATATGCAGCTGAATAATAACTGTTGGCAAAACAGATCTAAATGTATTGAAGAGCAAAATAAGAAACAATTGTTCAATTTCTAAATAAGGGCTGAATCAGATGCATTGTTTGTTATTCAACTTTTTTATATCTAAACTTTGTATGCTTTTCTCTGGTACAATATTTATTTACTGTTTTACTACCATACAGATCCAATGCATGTACTCAGGGCATGTTGATGAGCAATAGCACTTCTGCCATGGTACAGGTGGAGTGCACAAGACAGCTGTCAGTCATCAGCTTGACAAACACAGGCAGATGAAGAAAGTCTGGAACATCCAAAACTCCATAAAACTTCTTGCTTGTTATACCATGTTGAAATCAGTACATGACAGGTGCCATGGTACAGTGATCAATGCTTACGCATTTCAAACCAACAGGGTCCTTGTTCACAGCATAAATGAACATAAAGAGTACAATGTGTAAAAACAAGGCTTACTAATCACAATGCAATGATTTACGTATGAAGCAAATTTATACTAATTAGCACAGTAATTAGCATACCAAATCAGCCAGAAAACATGCATTAACTCTTTCATATCCCTAAAAAATATACAATTATGGCTAATCCAAAATTTGAATCTTTTTCTTGGATTGAATATTCAAAATGTTTCCATACTGAAAACTTGTATATAGTCACTAATTCTTCACTGGGGTGCGGAGTCGATCCAATGCCATGTCGCTGTTGGGCACCAAAATGTTACTGCAAAAATTAATAATTGCTATACAATATGCTTTTTGGGTTTCATATTCTTAGTAAGAGGTATGCTGAGCTCAGGAGATTAATTTTCACCACAACAACACTTAGCATGATCAAAGCAATCTATTTATTGATTAACAGGCAACAGCTTTTATAGAGACCCTTGCTTTGATTACAATAATTCAAATCTATAATTCATTTATTACCATTGGTCGATGAGACAAACAATATGAATATGCAAGAAAAGGAATTTAACATCTAAATTGCTGAAGGAAAGGCAGTGCAGACACAGTAGAATCCTACATGATTAACTTATCCAAACACAATTATAAACAATGTTAATTATTTAGTTATAAACAATAAGTTGTTTACAGAGAGACAGGAGAGCAGGGCGCAATGACCTGAGACACTCAATCTAGGGCCTTGGAATGTTCTAATCATTGAGGTCCCTTCTTATTCTTCAATACATTTTAGCAAATCTCGTTAAGGAAAAGTACAAAGCATTAAAACAGACTATATCATACAAAATGCAAGGAACATACTATAAGATATACAAGGGAAGATGGCATGATATTGATTTAACTAATACCTCCAATTAACTCTTCATGATGGTTTTGTAACTATTTCAATACCTTTGAAAGAAAAAGACCTGCTATGTTTTTCTATAAAATGCTTTGCAGCACCTGACATGTGTGAATGGTTCCTTTGTATACCAGCTATCTACTTGGTTACTGCGATTTTGAGCTTCCTAATTGCATCTTACTAGATCCCCTAGATCCCTGATACTAGATCCCTGCTGATAGATCAGCACTACAGAGCTGAGGACAGCACGGAGAAGGCGCGGCTGAGCTCCAGCAGCTGAAGGGAGGTATCTTTTTTTTGTTTTTTACACTACTTTTACTTATGTTTAAAGCCCTTCCCTGAAATCCAATTACTGGGGTGTCGGCAGCAGAATCCTCTACTGCAGCTGTCATGTGTGACAGCTGCAGTAGGGAATTGAAGAATTCCTCTGCTGCATCTGTCACAGATGTGGCATATGTAGCAGCAGGGAATTCCTTTTGCTAGCAGGGATGAAGGAAACATCTGCCGCATGCGGCAGATGTGTTCTTTACCCCCGCGGCGGACACGGCAGCAGCGAAGGGTAAGTTGTTTTTTTTTTCTATTTTTTTTTTTTTTTACACTAAAATTATTGTTTTTCAGGGAAGGGCTTATATGTAAAGCCCTTACATGAAAAACAATTTAGGGGTGCCGGCAGACCATTGTTTTGAATGGAGCCGCCGGCAGCAGCTGCGGCTCCATTGAGAGCAATGCAGAGCATGGGGCACCTTGAAAAAGCTCGAGTCTCCCATTGACTTTAATGGGGTTCATTACTCAAGCCGAACTCTCTAGCATTACAAAAAGCTTGGCTCGAGTAACAAGCACCCGAGCATTTTGGTGCTCGCTCATCTCTACATCCTACATAAGTCAGGTTGCAAGATGCATATAAGATGACATGAACAGCATGATACATATCACTATTTATAAAATGTTCAACATTATAAGCCTGCTTCTTGTTATAATAATTGTGTTTTATCTACATATGCAAATACATTATAATGTGCAGTGCCACATAGAAAAAACACTTTTAAATTTAACTAGTTATTAGGAATCATTCACATGGGATGGAATTAGTCCATGTAGACATTTCTGCATTGTAATTGTATGCCTATGGGGCTTGAATCTCAAACCTGTTAAAATTTGCATGTCTTTACTTTAAAACCACAAGATTTAATTCCACAGTGGAGAAACTCTCTGCAGGGAAATTGCAAATGTCTTGCGGAAATTGTTGATGTAAAGGGAAAAAAAGGAAAGATTTGGAAACCTCATATGACCATATATTATTCACAATAAAACACATATCATAAGCTAAAAGTAAGACATTTTTCAATTTCATTAAAATAACTCATTTAGAAATTATTTTCAGCAATACATCTCAAAAAAGTTGGGACATGGTAACAAAAAGCTTGAAAAGTAGGTGACACTAAGGAAAAACCGCTGGAAAGTCAATTTTCTACTAAGTCACCTGACTGCATGAAAAGAGCATGTTAGAGAGGCAGAGTCTCCCGGGAGCAAAGATGTTTAGAAGTTCAACAATCTGTGAAAAACTGTGTCTAAAAATTGTTGAACAATTTCAGAAAAATTTTCCTCTATGTAAGATTGCAAAGACTTTCAATAGCCCACCATCTACAGTATATAATATCATCCAAATATTCAGAGAATCCAGAGAAATTTATGTGCGCAAGGGGCAAGGCCAACGGTCTATACCCTGGAATTCTAGATACTACAGGTTGCAATAACCCAACAACCAGGCACTGAGACCCTTATTGAGGGAACTAATGCCTGCAATGTTGGGTCTAAGGAGAGGAGGAAAAACAACTTTATGCTGTTTAGGAAGCCCATAAAAAATTGACATGATAGGATGTTTAGGTGATAAATACCTGACTTCTTTGTCTGAAGGTGCATTTACACGGCAAGATGATAGCTCAAAATTTGCTCATACGGCAGTGTGAGTGACAGTTTTGAGAGATCACTTTGCATAAGCTCTTAAGTAGCTAAATAGCTACTTAAGAGCTTATTAGTGTGTAAATGAAGGCTCCCACTGTTTGCAGAAGACAGCGGGAGTGCTGTCTTCTGCAAAGAGCTCCATGCGGGATACCAGCTGAAAAAATGCTATCAGCTGGTATCCCGCTGAGAACTCAGCGTCCGGTGCTGATGAGGCTCATTGCTGATTTTTAGCTTGCTAGAAATCAGTGATTAACAAATAGTGCATGAACAGTGCACGATGGCTGCGGGTTTAAACATAACAATTATCGCTCAAAAGATGGCTTTTGAGCGAATTTTGAGCGATAATCATTGTGTCTAAATGGGCTTTTAGAAAATACCCAAAGTAACACCCTCTTGTTAAGCCCCATTTACACACACAGATGATCACTCAAAATTAGTCACAAACTGACAGTTTTGAGTGATCATTTTGCATTAGCTACCAATGGGCTAATCAGCCCATTAGTAGCTAAGTAGCTTAATTTGCATGTACTTAGAGAACAGTGGGTGATCTGTTCTCTAAATACATTGCTATTGTTCTGCAGCAGGACAGCAGCTGAAAGAATGTTTTCAGTGCTGCCTGATGAGAACTCAGCGTGGGGTCCCTCTTATCATGGACAACGGATTTTAAGCTGAACTGAACTCAGCAATGGCCGAAAAGTGCATGGTAAGTACATGATAGGCACACATTTACAAGCAATAATTATCGCTCAAAAGATGGCTTTTGAGTGAATTTTGAGCGATAATCATTGTGCGTAAAAGGGCCCTAAGAGATGCTGTAACTTGACCGTACACATTATAGTAGAATCTCTGAAGCAGTTCTATAGTTTGTATTACCATATAACAATAAATAAACTTGGTTTAAGTAAATAGCTTGATCCAAAATGACAATAGATCCTCCTTTATCAGCACTTTTTATTATCCAATTGTTATTTTCAAGTTCATAAATTGCATCAAAGTGCCTTTTGATTAAATTACATGAGTACCGTTATTTACCAGAGGAGTAAGATATATGGTCCTGCAGAGATTTTATATCTCGTTCTACTAGGTACTGAAAGTCGTCCATCAGAGACCTATCGCTGTAGTGGATAAAACAATACATTTTGTAATTTAACCTGCACTTTATCTATTCTATAATCAAAAGCAGTACAATTTTCACATTCAAGTTGTTTAAGCAGGGATAAAGATAATTGATCACTGAAGCATAAGTTAAAAAATTAATTTATTGCACTAGAAGACACACAATCTGCATTTGATGTAAAAGGGGAGTAATTGTCGTCAGATAAAAAAATGCCTTTTAACTGTCAGTAATCTAATGAATGTATTTATATCCAACACAGTTTGGAACACATTGAAATTAAATAATGGAACAAAACTTAACCTCTCAGCTAGCACCCCTCTTTGTTAAATAGACAACACAGTAAGGGCTCTTTCACATGAGCATCGTTTTAACGTAGCGTGGCTATCTGAGAGTTAAATCGGGTAAATGAATAGCAGTCGCGAGCATATCCCCCTCCTACTCTTTCCCTTTGCCGGCCGGCTCCCATAGGAGTCAATGAGAGCCGCCGGCCCTATGTCGTCAAAAGATAGGACATGTAGAAGAAATCTCTGCGACAAGCTTTTGATGCACGATTTTCTCGGCGCGTCAAAAAAAATCTCTCATCTGAAAGAACCCATGGAAATCATGGGTTCTTTTACATGTGATTTTTTGATGCATCTACTCAGCGTCACGGGAAAGAGGCCAAAGAGGGAGTATGATTATATTGTCCAATGAAAACAAAGGTTAGGTACCATGTTAGCGAGTAGAGGAAAATGTGATTGTTTCCAGCAAGAGGAACCAACTAATCTTGTAGATATATTATACCTCTTAATGGCTGACAATAATACATGATGGTATAGTGAGCTTCCGAACCAACACAGGGTTCTTCTTCAGGCTAAAAAGAATAGATCCAAAGAGGCCTGCATATTTATACACACTTATGACAAACATACTTACGACAAGGGACAGACATGGATATGATTGGTTTGCATCTAAAGAATTACTGCAATAGATAAGTATTTTTAACTAGACACTTAGAGAGGGAATGGAAGTTTTATGGTCGCTAAATTACTGTTGAGGGGGTCACCAGGCCAGAAGTACTGAAACAGAAACACAAACATCTTTAACTAGACCCTGATAAGGGAGTGAGAGTTTTATAGTCCCTGAATTACTGTTGGAAGGGGTTCACCAGGCCAGCAGTCTTATCTGTGCTGTAGATGTCTCATACTTCCAATTCACACATAAATCCTCTGAAATTTAGTCCTCCATTGAAAGTATCAAAACTTGTTATAAATTTATATTCCCGTAGTCTTCTATGGCTTTGTGACTTGAAACCCCACCCGTCAATATCAAAACTCTCACATCTCCTATGTCATGTCTATGACTAGAAAAGTGCTCGGCAACAGGTAATTCTGTCTTTCTCTGTTTAATTGTCTGGCGATGAGATCTCATCCTCGCTTTCAGTTTCTGTCTTGTTTCCCCAACATAAAGGCCCCCAACTGGACATAGGCACAAGGTCTATACATGGGGTCATAAATCAAACATCAAACATTTATTATCCAACATATAAAGGAAAGTTTCTATGTTTTTTCCCATGTTTGATACCTTCTCATTCTTATGCGGATCGTCCCTTCTTACCCCTCCATATGCGTTTTTTGAATGACAAACATTTCGAGAAACAATCGTGGAGCTTTAATCAAAAGTGGTTTCTGATTTGGTTTTATTTGTATATGATTCTGTGGTTTCCATGTCCGTGGAGCTTAAAGTGCCACGCGAGGCCAGTTTTCAATCTGAGTATTTCTTTTTTTTTTTTTAAATGGACTTGATGTTTGATTTATGACCTCATGCATAGACCTTGTATCTGTTATAGTCATCCAAGTTCCATTCGTATTTACATTTTTTGGTTTGCACAATCACAGACACTATATTATTTAGATTGGATTGCATTTTCTCTGGATAAACACGATAGTCGTCCATAGTATTGTATTTATGTAAAGCCTCTTGAATTTCCATGCTGGACTTTTTTAGTTCAGTTAATTTAGCAGACTCATATTCAATAATTAGGCCCATAAGTGACAGTCAGCATGTGGATAAAATATTCAATTTTTGATTCCAATGGAATAGACATTGGTAGGCAGTTTTTCCAGCTGTAAACCTTTTGGCATCATATTTCTATATTTTGAGAGTGGTGTGATCCCACCACATTTTCAACTCAGATTTGTATATTTTTTCAAGTTTGAAAAACATTTCTTTGCGTTCCAAAAGTTCAGTAGCATGTGCAATTGTAGACCCAAATACTTGTGCCAGCCAGCTATGGCATTACAAATGCTCTTCAAGTTGAGACATATTGTGGGAAGGTCACTACAATTTCAGCATAAATATACATCAATCACTGGCTATTATAGATATATATCTATATATAGATATATATCTATATCAATAGATATATATTATGTAGTGCGAAGACAGAGCTTGCCAACACTGAATGCAAGCTAAATCCCAATTAAGAGCTCACGACGCTGGGATTCACAATAGTATTTCTGCCATGGTCTAGGTGAAATGCACAAAGTAGCTGTAAGTGATCAGCTTGACAAACACAGGCAGATGAAGAAATTCTTGTGCATCCAAAATTTCTTTAAAAATTCTTGCTTGATCCAAGCATTATTCCAATTACCTCCTCTTAATGGTTGAGTTTAAAAAGGCTTTTTTTCCGGTGTGGCACCGCATAGTGTAATGTATGTGTATATGATGATAAATCACGTTTATTTCACTCAAGTGATATGAAGCAGGCTTATAATATTAAACATTTTATAAAATGTGATTCGCATAATATTTTTCATGTCATCTTATATAGATCTTGCAACCTGACTTATGTAGGATGCAATTAGGAAGCTCAAAATCAGAGTAGCCAAACATATAGCTGGTAGACAAAGGAACTATTCATGCCAGTCCAGTGCTGCAAAGCATTTCCTAAAAAATATGGCAGGTCCACCTAATCCTTTTCTTACAAGGCATAGTTAAAAAATCATGAAGATGAGGCAGTTGAAGGAGACAAGTTTTTAGTAGCGAAGCATTTTGGATGCTTAAAGGGGTTGTCTCGCGACGAAACGGGTTGTTCTTTTTCCATAGGCCCCCCGTTCGGCGCAGGACAACCCCAATGGATGTGTTAAAAAAAAACAAAAAAACATATTACTTACCCGAATCCCCGCTCTGCGACGTCTTCCTTCTTCCTACTTCTTCCTTCACCAAGATGGCCGCCGGGATCTTCACCCACGATGCACCGCGGGTCCTTTCCCATGGTGCACCGTGGGCTCTGTGCGGTCCATTGCCGATTCCAGCCTCCTGATTGGCTGGAATCGGCACACGTGACGGGGCGGAGCTACGATGACCAGCTCTCCGGCACGAGCGGCCCCATTCACCAGGAAGAAGACCGCACAGCGCAAGCGCGTCTAAAAACGCCAGAAGAAAGCGAAATTAGGCGGTTCCATGGCGACGGGGACGCTAGCAACGGAGCAGGTAAGTGAATAACTTCTGTATGGCTCATATTTAATGCACGATGTATATTACAAAGTGCATTAATATGACCATACAGAAGTGTATAACCCCACTTGCTTTCGTGAGACAACCCCTTTAATAGAAATGAATGAGCACATTCGTTCTAGCTTGATGCTGTTTGAGTATTAGGCAACTCGAGATGCTTGGTACTCGAGTCGAGCACCACAGGGTACGCAAGTCAATTTCATTTCCCCTCCCCGCTTGTTTAGCGCCATTTTTTAGCCTCTAAACATGCAGGGAAGGCATTACCACTTCCTGCTGTGACGTGCCAGCCCTGTGCACGTCTACAGCAGTGAGTGGCTGGCGGGATCAGGTGACCGCCGAGTACTTAAACTGGTGCCGCCCGCGGCTCGCCTCAGACGCATGCTGGCAGAGGTTAGGGAAAGAGCTGCTGCTGAGATAGTGAAAGTGTTAGCATAGGGTGCAGTTAGGCTGGGATCCTGACTTCAAGAACCCATCAGTCCTTCTTAGGGCACCTCCTTATTGTATGCATAACTTTTTTGGCTGGCTGTGAGCAGTAGTGCACCAATTTTTTTTTCAAGCATCTGGGCCAGTGCAGAACATTTCACATCTACCATTCTCTGTATGCAGTGAATTAGCCATAGTTTTCATCACTAAACAGTCGGTTAATTGTTGGCTGGGCCAGTGCAGAGTATCTCACATCTGCCATTCACTGTGTGTGGCGAACTAGCCTAAATTCTCCACGCTAAACAGTGGGTTAATTTTTCCTGGGGCTCTGCAGAGTATCTCACATCCGCCAATCGCTGGGTGTGGTGAACTAGCCTAAATTCTCCATGCTAAACAGCGGGTTCATTTTTCCTGGGGCACTACAGAGTATCTCACATCCGCCTATCGCTGTGTGTGATGAACTAGCCTAAATTCTCCATGCTAAACAGTGGGTTAATTTTTCCTGGGACTCTACAGAGTATCTCACATCCGCCAATCACTGTGTGTGGTGAACTAGCCTAAATTCTCCACGCTAAACAGTTTGTTATTTTTTTCTGCCCCTGTGCACAGCATCTCACATCTACCATTCTCTGTGTGCGGTGAATTAGCATCAGTTCTCAGTGCTATACAGTGAGTTAATTTATTTGGGCCCTGCTCTATCCTTTAAACGACATGATGAAGAATAGGGGCAAGGGGCAAGGATGTGGACGCGGGCATCCAAGTAAGTGTGTGGGCAGAGGCATAGGTCCTGGGCAGGGTGAATCAGAGCCGGTTGCTGAGGGATTAGGAGAGTGCCACGTCTCTCCTCTCCCCAGCTTCAGCTCACATTTTGCGGGTCCGCGTGGTAGACCTTTATTACAAGCACAGCAGTGCGAGCAGGTCCTGTCGTGGATCGCCGATAACATGTTCAGCAATGTATTGAACCCCCAGTATTCCACGCAGTCCACTCCTACCGGGCTAGGGACTGCACCTCTGAATCCTCTGGCTGCTCCTCCTTCCTCACAGCCTCGTCACTCCAGAAAAATGACAGATTCTGAGCAGGCAGACTCCCAGGAACTGTTCTCGGGTCTGTGCCCTGAGTGGTAAAAAACGGTTCCTCACCCACCTGAGGAGTTTGTCATGACTGATGCCCAACATTTGGAAATTTCCCAGAGTCCGGGTGATGAGGCTGGGGACTTCCAGCAACTTTCTCAAGAGTTTTTTTGTGGATGAGGATGATGACACAGTTGTCTCTCAGTGAGATCGTTGTAAGGGTAGGAAGTCCGAGGGAGGAGCGGACAAAGCATCCAGAGGAAGAGCTGCTGGATGATGAGGTGACTGACCCCACATGGCTTACTATGCCTACTGAAGACAGGGCTTCAGAGGGGAAGGCAAATGCAGCAGCAGGACAAGTTGGAAGAGGCAGTGGGGTGGCCAGGGGGAGAGGCAGGGCCAGAGCAAAGAATACCCCAACAGTTTCCCACAGCACCGCCTTGTGGCAAGCCTCAGTGCAGAGGGCTAGGTGTTCAAAGGTGTGGATGTTTTTTAGTGAGAGCGCGGACAACCGACGAACAGTGGTGTGCAACCTGTGCCATACCAAGATCAGCCGGGGATCCAACACTACCAGCCTTACCACCACCAGCATGTGCAGGCATATGATGGCCAAACACCCCACGATGTGGAACGAAGGCCATTCACCGCCTCCGGGTCACACCACTGCCTCTTCCCCTGTGCCACAACCTGTCACCCAGATCCAATCACCCTCCCAGGACACAGGCACAAGCACCTCCCGGCCTGCACTCACACCCTCACCTCCAAGATCCTCCACTGCCTCCAGCAATGTCTACCAGCGCAGTGTTCAGCTGTCGCTAACACAAGCATTAGAGCGCAATCTTTAAACGTGCACATTGCCTAATTACTCAGCCTGGAGATGCTGCCATACAGGCTAGTTGAAACGGAGACTTTCAAAAACATGATGGCGGCAGTCCTTGGTACTCGGTCCCCAGTCGCCACTATACTTCCTGGTTGCTGAACCCGCCCTACACCAGCACGTCTCCCGCAACATAAACCGTGCCCTCACCAATGCGGTTACTGGGCAGGTCCGCTTAATGATGGACACGTGGACAAGTGCTGGCGGGCAGTGACACTACATCTCCCTGACAGCACATTGGGTGAACTTGGTGGAGGCTGGGACCGAGCCAGAGCCTGGGACCGCTCACGTGCTACCCACACCGAGGACAGCGGGTCCCACCTTGGTGATGGTTTCTGCGTCGCATTATGGCACCTCCTCCAAACCTCCCCCTCCTCCTCCTTCGACACCTCCACCTCACAATTAAGAAGTGTGAGCAAGTCGCCCACAGACGTAGCGCGCGGGGCGGCAGCACAGCGGTGGGGGAGCATTAGCAAGCCGTGATGAAACTAATCAGCTTAGGTGACAAGAAGCACACCACCCAACAGCTGTTACAGGGTTTGACTGAGCAGACTGACCTCTGGCTTTTGCCGCTGAGCCTCCAACCGGGCATGGTCGTGTGTGACAACGGCCGTAACCTGGTTGCGGCTCTGCAGTTTGGGAGCCTCACACACGTGCCATGCCTAACCCACATCTTCAATCTGGTTGTTCAGCAGTTTTTGAAGAACTACCCCCAGTTGTCTGACCTGCTCGGCAAGCTGGCACATGTGGCTGACTTCATGTTAGGCTGCCTTTCCCATGATCCTCACGTTAGACACAGTCTGGCCCACACGGATTATTGGATGTACACCCTTCTCCCCCCCAAAAAGGGAGAAGTAACTCGGTCTATCGTTTCGGATCTTACTCCTCCTCGTAAAATAGCGTGTCATCACACTGAACTGCCAATTTTTCTGTGGGCCAAAAGGCTCTGTTAAAATCAATTTTTCTCAGGGCTGCCTCCAGGTTCTGTTAGGAATTAAGCAACAACAACATCTATCTTTAAAAAAATGTTTATGGGTTTCACCTGCCCTCAGGCTAAACCAATTTTTCAGGGGTAAACTTGTACTTTTGGTGCACCAATTTTTCAGGCATTCGCCCATACTCTTAGCGAAGTAATTTTTCCGGCCTTCGCCTATACTCTTGGTAAAAAAAAGATTTCAGGTGTTCACCTATACTCTTGGTACACCAATGTTTCATCGGTTCGCCTACACTATTGCTACAGAAATGTTTTAGGGGTTCGCCTATACTCTTGCTACAGAAATGTTTCTGGGGTTTGCCTATACACTTGCTACAGAAAGGTTTGAGGGGTTCGCCTATACTCTTGCTACAGAAATGTTTCAGGGGCCTGCCTCTGCTCCTGCTACAGAAATGTTTCAGGGGTTCGCTTATACTATTGCTACTGAAAGGTTTGAGGGGTTCTCCTATACTCTTGCTACAGAAATGTTTCAGGAGTCTGCCTATACTCTTGCTACAGAAATGTTTCAGGGGTTCGCCTATACACTTGCTACAGAAAGGTTTGAGGGGTCCGCCTATACTCTTGCTACAGAAATGTTTTAGATGTTAACCTATACTATTGCTACAGAAAGGTTTGAGGGGTTCGCCTATACTCATGCTACAGAAATGTTTCAGGGATTTGCCTATACACTTGCTACAGAAAGTTTTTTTGGGGTCTGCCTATACTCTTGCTACAGAAATGTTTCAGGGCTTTGCGTATACTTTTGCTACAGAAAGGTTTGAGGGGTTCGCCTATACTCTTGCTACAGAAATGTTTCAGGTGTCTGCCTATACTCTTGCTGCAGAAATATTTCAGGGGTTTGCCTGTACTATTGCTACAGAAATGTTTCAGGGGTTCACCAATACACTTGCTGCAGAAAAGTTTGAGGGGTCCGCCTATACTCTTGCTACAGAAATGTTTCAGGGGTTCGCCTTTACTATTGCTACAGAAAGGTTTGAGGGGTTCACCTATACTCTTGCTACAGAAATGTTTCAGGGGTTCGCCTATACACTTGCTACAGAAAGGTTTGAGGGGTTCACCTAATAATACTGTCCTTGGGTTTCATGGCCTCGCCTACGCTGTGGGTGCACAAAGGTTTCCCAGCACGGTGTCCAGCTGTCTGGCACAAATACACTGAACGACATGGGTAGGGTGCAGACGGCTTTCCCATTGCGTTGTTCAGCTATCTGACACATACACAGAATGAATTGGGCAGAAATATGGTCAGAGGCCGAGGTCCTGGGCGGGGTGAAACTCTGCCATGTTTGGACACTGTAGTTTGTTCATGCTTAATACTGTCCTGGGGTTTCATGGGTTCGCCTATGGTGTGGGTGCACTAAGATTTTCCAGCGTGGTATCCAGCTGTCTGGCACAAATACACTGTATGACTTGGGTAGGGTGCAGACGGCTTTCCCATTGCAATCTTCAGCTATCTAACACATACACAGAATGAATTGTGTGGGGACACATGGGTTTCATATAGCTATGTAACTCATGGCACCTTGGGTCACACATGGTGGAGGCTGGAACCGCGCCTGACCCTGGGCCCGCTCACATGCTTCCCACACAGAGGATTGCGGGTCGGGGGATCAGCGCTGGTCGACATGTATTTGCTCTCGTGTTACCACAGTTATCTGAGACACTAGTTTGGACCAATCAAAAGAAGCGTAACTGAATTAATGAGATGTACACAGCAGTACTAGCATCCGAGTCCGCTTTATGCCCACGATTGCTGAGGGTGTGGGCAGAGGCCAAGGTCTTGGGGGGGGGGGTGCAACTGCGCCAGGTTTGGCCTGTGGAACTTCTTCATGGTTCATCCAGTCTTTGGTATGATGAAAGCAACTGCAACTGATTTAATGAGACATTCACAGCAGTAGTAGCATCCGAGTCCGCTTTATGCCCACAATTGCTGAGGCTGTGGACAGAGGCCGAAGTCCTGGGGAATGGATGGGGGGGCAACTGTGCCAGATTTGGCCTGTGGAATTTCTCTGTGGTTCATCCAGTCTTTGGAGCGATGAAAGCAACCGTAACTGCTTTAATGAGAAGTTCACAGAAGTACTAGCATGCAAGTCCGCTTTATGCCCACAATTGCTGAGGGTGTGGGCAAAGGGTGAGGTCCGGGGGGGGTTGCATCTGTGCCAGGTTTAGCCTGTGGAACTTCTTCGTGGTTCACGCAGTCTTTGGAGCGATGAAAGGAACCGTAACTGATAGCACATTGGGTCAACTAGCTGGAGGCTGGGACCGAGGCTGACCCTGGGCCCTCTCACGGGCTTCCCACACAGAGTACTGCGGGTCCTACCTTGGTCACGGTTTCTCAGGCTTATTATGCCACAGGGTCACCAGCAGCAGGCATGGGAGGATTCCCCACGCGGAATCCATGTATGCCCGTGTGCATGAGCCCTTATTTGGTATGATTATAATTATTGTATTTACTTAGTCTTGAGAAAATTAATTTAAGTAAAAACAGAGAAATAGCTCCAACAGAAAACAATACTGTGAACAGCTGCTTACTGTGAAGTCATATCAAAACATAAAAAGCAAAACCTCCCCAGAAGAGGAAAAAATGCAACCTCTAGTAGTAAAGTTTTTGTTAAGAGCTATGGACCTGTGAACCTTTTTACCTGAGGCTTCTCCACAATGGGATTCTAAAAATATGAGCTTTGGAAGACATATACACGTCCTAGCAGGGATTCTAAATCACCAAGAAGCCTTATGGGATGGAGTGTATCCAAGTGTTTGGTATCCTTTTGCTTTGCCATCCATCTAGCAGTTTGATCTGAAGTATTTTTGGGGGAAAGTGACATATTCATTACTATGTCCAAATATTAACGGAACTAATTAATCACTTAAATACTAGCAAAAATGCAAAACAATATCTGAGAAGTTTGAATGGATGGTGATTACAACCGCAAATATAGCAGAAAATAAATTTAAAAAACTTTCAATCCATAAAAATAACACATTCTAACAAATGATTACTACGTAAGTTCACAAAAAATTATAAACATTATTCTAGAAAATAAACTTATAAATAATGTCAAATCTTTACAGGATTTTTTCAAACTGGCAATCCTTCATATTTAATCTGGGCACAGGAATAAAATTTAGCAATTTGGGTCTGTAATTAATTATGGAAGGAATGTACAATGTTGCTGTAGGAATAGATAAAATTCAAGATATGAATAAGAAATCCATTACCACTTCACTATCATTGTCCATGAAAGTAGTTGTCCAAGGTTAGGTAATCTGATAGATCAAAAGGAAAATGAAAAATTCTCACCTGAGGGCTTAGTTACATGGGCGCTTCGGCGCCGGTGCTACTGCAGGTAGGAGACGGCCGCACTTCAAGACGGACGTCTCTCTGCAGCGCCGGGAGAAAGAACATGTGACTGGCTCCATTGCCGTTCATGTGTTCTTTCTTCAGCGCTGCGGGGAGTCATCCGTCTTGAAGTACGGCCGTCTCCTACCTGCAGTAACACGGGCGCCGTATCAGAAAGATAATCAAAAAATATATCCAAGGGTAGAAACTCTAAATATATTTTTGGATAAAATTGAAGTTCCTCACCTCACTAGAGTACAGTTAAGGATTTTAATTAGAAGGTTTGAGGTTTCTCAGGTAAAATAAGCAAATGATATTCTAAAAAGAGGAAAGCATCTGGCTCAGATGGCTTCTTAATTAAGGATTATGGAGCTTTCAAGGAAGTGTTGGCCCAATACTTAACTAAATTGGAATGCTAAAAAGGAATTAAAGGGGTTGTCCGGCCAGAAACATTGCATGTCATTACTTCTGTTTGCCCATTTCCATGCACTTTGTAATATACATTGTGCATGGAAAATGAAGCAAACAGAAGTTTTGGACTTAGGGCGCCTACCCACTGGCGATTTTTTTTCCTTTGCGTTTTGCGTTTTTTCTGAAGAGCAATTAGTATAGAATGTGTTCTTGTCCATTTGCGTTTTTTTTTCCGGTCCGTTGCAATTTTTCACATAGGAACTGTCAGTTGCATATGTGTCCTTATTTTTCTCTTAATGCACCCATGAATGTCGATGGAAAATAACGGAAAAGGCGCAAAAAAGGCGCGGAAAACGCGCCAAAAACGCTGCATTTTTCACGCATGAAAATCGGCAACGCCAGTGGGTAGGCGCCCTTACCTGAAGGGGTGCCCCCCCCCCCCTGTGTTGCTCCTCCGTCGTCCCTGGTTACAGCAAGAATCTTCTCTTCTTCTTGTCAAGCCGCAGCAGCTCTTGTCGGCGCGGGAACGAGCCTCTTCTCATCCGCGCATGCGCAGTTCTTCTCTCTGCAGCCGGGACCGATATACGATCTCCTTGTGTGCAGGGGGGGAGGATGGAAGAGCGAGGAGCAAGAACTGAGCTCCCACCCCCTGTCTGCCTCCTCTCCGCCCCTCTGCACTATTTTCAATGAGGAGAGGCGGGATGGGGGCGGAGCTAAGGCACACTCATTAGCCCCGCCCCTTCCCGCCTCTCCTCATTGAAAATAGTGCAGAGGGACGGAGAGGGGATGGGAGCTCAGTTCCTGCTCCTCGCTCTTCCATCCTCCTCCCCCTGCACACAAGGAGATCGTATATCGGTCCCGGCTGCAGAGAGAAGAACTGCGCATGCGCGGATGAGAAGAGGCTCGTTCCCGCACCGACAAGAGCTGCTGCGGCCCAACAAGAAGAAGAGAAGATTCTTGCTGTAACCAGGGACAACGGAGGAGCAACACAGGGGGGGGGGCACCCCTTCAGGTAAGTGCAAAACTTCTGTTTGCTTCATTTTCCATGCACAATGTATATTACAAAGTGCATGGAAATGGGCAAACAGAAGTAATTACATGCAATGTTTCTGGCCAGACAACCCCTTTAATATTATACTTTCAAAGACAAATAAGACTGGAAATGATTCTGAAGATTATACACAAATTTCCTACATGAATGTAGACATTAAAATCCATGCAAATAAGCTTCTAAATCACTTGAATGGAAGTCTTTAATATCCAATGATCACATTGTCTTAATACACCTGTAAATAAATTTTGGCTTTGGTGGAACACACGAAGAGGCCAGGTGTCTTATGCATTGCTTTAACTGAATCCTAATAAAGCCTTTCTATGGGCCAAACTTGCAAAATATGGGTTTAGAGGACCCTGACCCTTTTAAACTCTCTAGGGCATATATGTAAGTCCTGGGTGATAAGGTGTTCCTGCAAATGGACACACAGTTACATCCTATCAATGACAAGGCCTCTGAAACCCCTGCTATATGCAATGCAACTGGTTGTGAATTGCAGCGCACTTAATATTCAGCACATCAAATAAAAGATTCAAGTAGGGAGTGAAGTCACACTGTGTCATTGGCCCTCCACCAGGCAATGGTGTCAGGGTGTGCCATGACTTGTGATCACTATGATAAGTGATAAGGTATTACAGTACAGAAGTACTGCAGTGTATTATCAGAGTGATCATAACATTGCAGTTTCAAATCCTTTACAGAGACATGAAAAAAAATGTAAAAAAATAAAATTTTAATAGTAAAAAAAGCATGAAAACAGTAAAAAGAAACAGATTTTGCTGCCTATTATGTCCATGTGGTGCACTAAAGTACCAAGCCTCAGTATGAAATAAAACCACAATCACACACATAGTATTGCAAGGACCAATTGCACCTCTCCAGGCAATGATGGAAGGACACCTGTCCCTTACTGATCAGGGAAAGCGGGGCACCCTGGTCTAAAAGCGGGGTGCTCGTCCCGATAAGGTCGGCCCCACTGTCTTCATCTTGGACCTGGCTATCCCTGTTTAGGAACCTGTAGAACTTCACAAAACACTGGATATGACACTATTCACACATACTGAAACACAGAACACAACAGTCAACCAGTCATGTCTGGCCATCAGTACAGACATACAGAACAAGTTGCTGTTCACACCAACACACAAGATTTTGCAAGCCACATAGAATGGAAATCCCACCCAGAACTCACATGCATAAAGATGGTAAACCATAGCTAGTCCAAGTGTCCTCACCCCATGGGGAAAAAGAGTCAGCCACCATGCTGACATACAGGGAACCATGTCAGGCATCACCCACCTGACACAAACATATGACATCAGACATATGGGGGCCGCAACTGCCAAGGAATAAGGAGAAACCTGCGGGTACCTGTACCTGCCTGGTCACTGTACCACACACTACTCAATGCATGCACCCCAGAACGCAATGAGGGGAGGGACAGCAGGTGTCCAGACTGTCTTCAGGGAAGGGGAGAGAGAGACAAGCGTAAAAACACCAGCTCTGAGTGGTATTAACACAGAGATACATAAAATGACCAGCATCAACTAATAAGAGATGCTGGTTTTTATATGCAGTAGACAAGAGGGGATAGGCTGGAAGAGAATACCACGCCCAGCCAGCTCAATTAACCCTCAACTGAGAAGCTGTGCTCATGGAAACCTGTAGAACCATAGGTCCCTAGCGCACAACCTTAACACTCTTTCACCTCTTTTTAAAACAGCCCACATATTTCGTATTGTCATGTCCATAAAATCCCATATAATAAATTTAATACATTTTTATGCCGTATTGCAAATGCTACAAAAAAAAAACACAACAGAGAAGCCAAAATGCTTTTTGTCTTCATTTTGCCTCCCAAAAAAATGCAAAAATGGTGATCAAAAAAGCCATTGGAACCAAAATCATTCCAATAAGAACTGCAGCTCGTCACACAAAAAACTAGCCCTAATAAAGCCCTATTGATTAAAAATATAAAAGTTATGGGACTTTTAATGTAGTGATTAGAGATGAGCGAACACCAAAATGTTCGGGTGTTCGTTATTCGGAACGAACTTCCCGTGATGCTCGAGGGTTCGTTTCGAACAACGAACCCCATTGAAGTCAATGGGCGACCAGAACATTTTTGTATTTCGCCGATGCTCGCTAAGGTTTTCATGTGTGAAAATCTGGGCAATTCAGGAAAGTGATGGGAATGACACAGTGACGGATAGGGCAGGCGAGGGGCTACATGTTGGGCTGCATCTCAAGTTCACAGGTCCCACTATTAAGCCACAATAGCAGCAAGAGTGGGCCCCCCCCCCCCAACAACTTTTACTTCTGAAAAGCCCTCATTAGCATGGCATACCTTTGCTAAGCACCACACTACCTCCAACAAAGCACAATCACTGCCTGCATGACACACCACTGACACTTCTCCTGGGTTACATGCTGCCCAACCGCACCCCCTCCCCCCCACAGCGCACACCAAACTGTCCCTGCGCAGCCTTCAGCTGCCCTCATGCCACACCACCCTCATGTCTATTTAGAAGTGCGTCTGCCACGACGAGGGACCACAGGCACACACTGCACAGGGTTGGCACGGCTAGGTAGCGACCCTCTTTAATAGGGGCGGGGCGATAGCCCACAATGCTGTACAGAAGCAATGAGAAATATAATCCTGTGCCACCGCCATCAGGAGCTGCACACCTGGGCATAGCAATGGGGAACCTATGTGCCACACACTATTCATTCTGTCAAGGTGTCTGCATGCCCCAGTCAGACTGGTAATATGCACCTTAACAGTAACCGCGTTGGTGGTAATGTGGTGGTGACTGCAGACCTAGTAGCACGGTTGTATTTTGTTGGTTTTCGGAATGTGGCCAGGATTAAGTGGGCCGTGGCGGGGGGATGGTGGGGGGGCTCTCTTGTAGTGTCGGTAAAGGTGAAATTCTTGGACTGCCACCAGACGAACCAATGCAAAGGCATTTGCCAACAATGTTTTCCCTGTTGGAGGAGGAGGGGGATGTTTTTGAGGCACTACGTGTCCTCTCCACGTGTCCGTGGTTATATGCACCTTAACAGTAACCGCGTTGGTGGTAATGTGGTGGTGACTGCGGACCTAGTAGCACGGTTGTATTTTGTTGGTTTTCGGAATGTGGCCAGGATTAAGTGGGCCGTGGCGGGGGGATGGTGGGGGGGCTCTCTTGTAGTGTCGGTAAAGGTGAAATTCTTGGACTGCCACCAGACGAACCAATGCAAAGGCATTTGCCAACAATGTTTTCCCTGTTGGAGGAGGAGGGGGATGTTTTTGAGGCACTACGTGTCCTCTCCACGTGTCCGTGGTTATATGCACCTTAACAGTAACCGCGTTGGTGGTAATGTGGTGGTGACTGCGGACCTAGTAGCACGGTTGTATTTTGTTGGTTTTCGGAATGTGGCCAGGATTAAGTGGGCCGTGGCGGGGGGATGGTGGGGGGGCTCTCTTGTAGTGTCGGTAAAGGTGAAATTCTTGGACTGCCACCAGACGAACCAATGCAAAGGCATTTGCCAACAATGTTTTCCCTGTTGGAGGAGGAGGGGGATGTTTTTGAGGCACTACGTGTCCTCTCCACGTGTCCGTTCCATGTCAGCAATAGTAGCACTCAAGTCAGGCCCCAGTAACAATTCTGAAGCAGCAGTATAGCGGGAGCGCAGTCTTCGTTCCATGTAAGCAATAGTAGCACTCAAGACAGGCCCCAGTAACAATTCTGAAGCAGCAGTATAGCGGGAGCGCAGTCTTCGTTCCATGTAAGCAATAGTAGCACTCAAGACAGGCCCCAGTAACAATTCTGAAGCAGCAGTATAGCGGGAGCGCAGTCTTCGTTCCATGTAAGCAATAGTAGCACTCAAGACAGGCCCCAGTAACAATTCCGAAGCAGCAGTATAGCGGGAGCGCAGTCTTCGTTCCATGTAAGCAATAGTAGCACTCAAGACAGGCCCCAGTAACAATTCTGAAGCAGCAGTATAGCGGGAGCGCAGTCTTAGTTCCATTTCAGTAGCCTTAGTATAGCCAAGGCACAAGTGACATTTATGTAGCTAAAGTGTAGGCCAACCCCACACACCTTTCTGTACCATGAGTGCAGGCGAAGAACATAGAAATTACTATGATTACACTGTAGGTGAGGGCCCCAAAAAATTGGTGTACCAACAGTACTAATGTACCTCAGTAAAAATTGGCCATGCCCAACCAAGATGGCAGGTGAATCGCTTTGGTTAATGTGGCTTAAGTGGTAACTAGGCCTGGAGGCAGCCCAGTGTAACGAAAAATTGGTTCAAGTTAAAGTTCCAACGCTTTTAAGCTAATTGAAACTTATAAAAATTGTTCTGAAAAATTATTTGAGTGAGCCTTGTGGCCCTAAGAAAAATTGCCCGTTCAGCGTGATTACGTGAGGTTTCAGGAGGAGGAGCAGGAGGAGGAGGAGGAGGAATATTAGACACAGATTGATGAAGCAGAAATGTCCCCGTTTTGGATGGTGAGAGAGAACGTAGCTTCCATCCGTGGGTGCAGCCTACGTATTGCTTACGTATCGCTGCTGTCCGCTGGTGGAGAACAGAAGTCTGGGGAAATCCAGCCTTTGTTCATCTTGATGAGTGTTAGCCTGTCGGCACTGTCGGTTGACAAGCGGCTACGCTTATCTGTGATGATTCCCCCAGCCGCACTAAACACCCTTTCCGACAAGACGCTAGCCGCAGGACAAGCAAGCACCTCAAGGGCATACAGGGCTAGTTCAGGCCACGTGTCCAGCTTCGACACCCAGTAGTTGTAGGGGGCAGAGGCGTCACCAAGGATGGTCGTGCGATCCGCTACGTACTCCCTCACCATCCTTTTACAGTGCTCCCGCCGACTCAGCCGTGACTGGGGAGCGGTGACACAGTCTTGGTGGGGAGCCATAAAGCTGGCCAGGCCCTTAAAGACTGTTGCACTGCCTGGGATGTACATGCTGCTCGATCTACGCACATCCCCTGCTACCTTGCCCTCGGTACTGCGCCTTCTGCCACTAGCGCTGTCGGCTGGGAATTTGACCATCAGCTTGTCCGCAAGGGTCCTGTGGTATAGCAACACTCTCGAACCCCTTTCCTCTTCGGGAATCAGAGTGGGCAGGTTCTCCTTATACCGTGGATCGAGCAGTGTGTACACCCAGTAATCCGTCGTGGCCAGAATGCGTGCAACGCGAGGGTCACGAGAAAGGCATCCTAACATGAAGTCAGCCATGTGTGCCAGGGTACCAGTACGCAACACATGGCTGTCCTCACTAGGAAGATCACTTTCAGGATCCTCCTCCTCCTCCTCCTCAGGCCATACACGCTGAAAGGATGACAGGCAATCAGCCGGTGTACCGTCAGCAGCGGCCCAAGCTGTCTCTTCCCCCTCCTCCTCATCCTCCTCATGCTCCTCCTCCTCCTCCTGTATGCGCTGAGAAATAGACAGGAGGGTGCCCTGACTATCCAGCGGCATACTGTCTTCCCCCGCCCCCGTTTCCGAGCGCAAAGCAGCTGCCTTTATGGTTTGCAGGGAATTTCTCAAGATGCATAGCAGAGGAATGGTGACGCTAATGATTGTAGCATCGCCGCTCACCACCTGGGTAGACTCCTCAAAATTACCAAGGACATGGCAGATGTCTGCCAACCAGGCCCACTCTTCTGAAAGGAATTGAGGAGGCTGACTCCCACTGCGCCGCCCATGTTGGAGTTGGTATTCGACTATAGCTCTACGTTGTTCATAGAGCCTGGCCAACATGTGGAGCGTAGAGTTCCACCGTGTGGGCACGTCGCACAGCAGTCGGTGCACTGGCAGCTTAAAGTGATGTTGCAGGGTGCGCAGGG
The DNA here is from genome assembly GCF_035609145.1 of Eleutherodactylus coqui. NCBI lineage: Eukaryota > Metazoa > Chordata > Amphibia > Anura > Eleutherodactylidae > Eleutherodactylus > Eleutherodactylus coqui. The sequence continues at coordinate 143,133,985 of NC_089843.1, read as the reverse complement.
TGGCAGCGTCCGTGTGGGACTTGCGGAAATGTGCGCAGAGCCGGCGCGCCTTTACGAGCAGGTCTGAGAAGCGTGGGTAGCTTTTCAGAAAGCGCTGAACCACCAAATTAAAGACGTGGGCCAGGCATGGCACGTGCGTGAGGCTGCCAAGCTGCAGAGCCGCCACCAGGTTACGCCCGTTGTCACACACGACCATGCCCGGTTGGAGGCTCAGCGGCGCAAGCCAGCGGTCGGTCTGCTGTGTCAGACCCTGCAGCAGTTCGTGGGCCGTGTGCCTCTTATCGCCTAAGCTGAGTAGTTTCAGCACAGCCTGCTGACGCTTGCCCACCGCTGTGCTGCCACACCGCGCGACACCGACTGCTGGCGACATGCTGCTGCTAACACATCTTGATTGCGAGACAGAGGAGGAGGAGGAGGAGGGTGCTTTAGTGGAGGAAGCATACACCTCCGCAGATACCACCACCGAGCTGGGGCCCGCAATTCTGGGGGTGGGTAGGACGTGAGCGGTCCCAGGCTCTGACTCTGTCCCAGCCTCCACTAAATTCACCCAATGTGCCGTCAGGGAGATGTAGTGGCCCTGCCCGCCTGTGCTTGTCCACGTGTCCGTAGTTAAGTGGACCGTGGCAGTAACCGCGTTGGTGAGGGCGCGCACAATGTTGCGGGAGACGTGGTCGTGCAGGGCTGGGACGGCACATCGGGAAAAGTAGTGGCGACTGGGAACTGAGTAGCGCGGGGCCGCCGCCTCCATGATACTTTTGAAGGACTCAGTTTCCACAACCCTATACGGCAGCATCTCAAGGCTGATGAATTTTGCTATGCGGACGGTTAACGTTTGAGCGTGCGGGTGCGTGGCGGCGTACTTGCGCTTGCGCTCGAACACTTGCGCAAGCGACGGCTGAACGGTGCGCTGAACTACACTGCTGGATGGGGCCGAGGACAGCGGAGATGAGGGTGTGGGTGCAGGCCATGAGGCGGTAGTGCCTGTGTCCTGAGAGGGGGGTTGCATCTCAGTGGCAGGTTGGGGCACAGGGGGAGAGGCAGGGGTGCAAACCGGAGGCGGTGAACGGCCTTCGTCCCACCTTGTGGGGTGCTTGGCCATCATATGTCTGCGCATGGTGGTGGTGGTGAGGCTGTTGGTGTTGGCTCCCCGGCTGAGCTTTGCGCAACAAAGGTTGCACAGCACTGTTCGTCGGTCGTCAGGCGTCTCTGTGAAAAACTGCCAGACCTTAGAGCACCTCGGCCTCTGCAGGGTGGCATGGCACGAGGGGGCGCTTTGGGAAACACTTGGTGGATTATTCGGTCTGGCCCTGCCTCTACCCCTGGCCCTGGCCACCGCACTGCCTCTTGCAACCTGCCCTGCTGATGCCCTTGACTCCCCCTCTGAAGACCTGTCCTCCTGAGTAAGCGTTGCACACCAGGTGGGGTCAGTCACCTCATCGTCCTGCTGCTCTTCCTCCGAATCCTCTGTGCGCTGCTCCCTTGGACTTACTGCCCTTACTACTACCTCACTGCAAGACAACTGTGTCTGATCGTCATCATCCTCCTCACCCACAGAAAGTTGTTGAGACAGTTGGCGGAAGTCCCCAGCCTCTTCCCTCGGACCCCGGGAACTTTCGAATGGTTGGGCATCAGTGACGATAAACTCCTCTGGTGGGAGAGGAACCGCTGCTGCCCAATCTAAGCAGGGGCCCGAGAACAGTTCCTGGGAGTGTTCCCGCTCCTGAGCAGGTGTCATTGTAGTGGAGTGAGGAGGCTGGGAGGAAGGAGGAGCAGCAGACAGAGGATTCGGATTTGCAGCAGTGGACGGCGCAGAACTGCGTGTTGACGATAGGTTGCTCGAAGCACTTTCTGCCATCCAGGACAGGACCTGCTCACACTGCTCATTTTCTAATAACCGTCTCCCGCGTGGACCCATTAATTGGGCGATGAATGTGGGGACGCCAGAAACGTGCCTCTCTACTAATCGAGCAGCAGTCGGCTGCGACACACCGGGATCAGGAGCTCGGCCTTTGCCCACACCCTGACTTGGCCCTCCGCGTCCTCGGCCGCGTCCACGTCCTCTAGGCCTACCCCTACCCCTCAGCATGCTGTATTACCAGTGATTTGATTTCACAGGCAGGAAATAAATTGGCGCAAGACTGCAGGCCAAATATAATTTTTTCCCTTTTTGGAAAACGAAAGGCCCCACTGCCTCTAGTGAATGAATAATCTAAGTTTAATAACTGTGCTGTGTCCCTGCTAATGTGTCACAGAACGTGAGGGTAGCAGAGTTATTATAACTCTTGGAGAGCAGGTATTTTTTTCCCAATTAAGGAAAGCAAATGGCGAAGCCAGCAGTAAAGCGTAGCTGGGTGCGTCTGATTTAGCAATGTTGTTCAAGCAGCTCACACGTGTCCACCGCCCTTAGGACGGACAGAGGCTGGACAAATAGATTTGTTTTCAGTTTTTTTCCACCAAAAGGCAGCACTGCGTATATTCAATGAACATGAGAAGTTTAATAACTGTGCTGTGTCCCTGCTTATGTGTCACGGAACGTGAGGGTAGCAGAGTTATTATAACTCTTGGAGAGCAGGTATTTTCTTCCCAATTAAGGAAAGCAAATGGCGAAGCCAGCAGTAAAGCGTAGCTGGGTGCGTCTGATTTAGCAATGTTGTTCAAGCAGCTCACACGTGTCCACCGCCCTTAGGACGGACAGAGGCTGGACAAATAGATTTGTTTTCAGTTTTTTTCCACCAAAAGGCAGCACTGCGTATATTCAATGAACATGAGAAGTTTAATAACTGTGCTGTGTCCCTGCTTATGTGTCACAGAACGTGAGGGTAGCAGAGTTATTATAACTCTTGGAGAGCAGGTATTTTTTTCCCAATTAAGGAAAGCAAATGGCGAAGCCAGCAGTAAAGCGTAGCTGGGTGCGTATGATTTAGCAATGTTTTTCACGCAGCTCACACGTGTCCACCGCCCGTAAGGACGGACAGAGGCTGGACAAATAGATTTGTTTTCAGTTTTTTTCCACCAAAAGGCAGCACTGCGTATATTCAATGAACATGAGAAGTTTAATAACTGTGCTGTGTCCCTGCTTATGTGTCACAGAACGTGAGGGTAGCAGAGTTATTATAACTCTTGGAGAGCAGGTATTTTTTTCCCAATTAAGGAAAGCAAATGGCGAAGCCAGCAGTAAAGCGTAGCTGGGTGCGTCTGATTTAGCAATGTTGTTCAAGCAGCTCACACGTGTCCACCGCCCTTAGGACGGACAGAGGCTGGACAAATAGATTTGTTTTCAGTTTTTTTCCACCAAAAGGCAGCACTGCGTATATTCTATGAATAAAAACTGTGTTGTGGCCCTGCCTATACAATTCTTTCCCTGCAGTATCAATGGAGGGTGCAATGGTCTGCAGAGGCGATTTTGAGAAGCAAAAAAAAATGCAGCACAGCTAACAGCAGCCTGGACAGTACTGCACACGGATAAATATGGCCCTAGAAAGGACCGTTGAGGTTCTTGAAGGCTACACTCACTCCTAACACTCTCCCTGCCTATGCAGCACTTCTGTCCCTAATGCCAGGTGCAACGGTCTGCAGAGGCGATTTTGAGAGAGAAAAATTTGCCACTGCTAACAGCAGCCAACACACAGCTATCAGTGGCCCTAATAAGGACCTTTGGGGGGTCTTGAAGCCTACACTAACTACCAATTCTTTCCCTACAGCAGCTCCGGTACAAACAGCACTGTCCCTCATCTAACTCACACGGCATCTGAGGCGAACCGCGGGAGGGGCCGACTTTTATGTTCGGGTGACACCTGATCTCCCCAGCCACTCACAGCAGGGGGGTGGTATAGGGCTTGAACGTCACAGGGGGAAGTTGTAATGCCTTCCCTGTCTTTCAATTGGCCAGAAAAGCGCGCTAATGTCTCAGGGAAGGAAGTGAAAGTAACCAGAACACCGCATGGTGTTCGTTACGAATAACGAACATCCCGAACACCCTAATATTCGCACGAATATCAAGCTCGGACGAACGCGTTCGCTCATCTCTAGTAGTGATGCAAAAAAAACGATTTTTTAAATACTTGCATATTATAAAATTGCATGAATTTTTTATTCTATAAATAAATCAAAATAGTAAAAACAGTAGAAAATGGGCAACCCTTTTAACATTAGTCTCTCATATTTAGGCTTAAACATATGTAATGATACATCTAAGGCTGCCTGTCCATGGCCGCAACGGAATATCACAAGCAATTTTCCGCCAAGGTGGAGAACTAAAGTTCACTGCAATGAGCCTATCTTAATGAAAGCTTCATCGTGGAGAATCGCGGCATCCCGCGATTTTTAGACAGAAGCAGAAAATTTCTTATAGATTTCCTGCTCGTGTACACCAGGCTGCACTTCCCATGGTTATCCTATGAAAAGCATTTCAGGCACGATCCGTGTGTGATTAATTGCTGAGGATCACGCTATGAAATATTGCTTTGGATAGCCAACCTAAGACAATTGAGTTAAATCTAAGAACTCTTTTAAGTGAAGTTTCCCGATTGTAAGAATTTGCTAAAATTAATTTAACCCTTATAGCAAGAATTAATGTTCTTAAAATGAGCATTTTGCTGAAAATGTTTAAAACTAGAAATGAGCGAGCACCAAAGTGCTCGGGTGCTCGTTACTCGGGACGAACTTTTCGCGATGCTCGAGGGTTCGTTTCGAGTAACCAACCCCATTGAAGTCAATGGGCGACCCGAGCATTTTTGTATATAGTCGATGCTCGCTAAGGTTTTCATTTGTGAAAATCTGGGCAATTCAAGAAAGTGATGGGAACGACACAGCAACGGATAGGGCAGGTGAGGGGCTACATGTTGGGCTGCATCTCAAGTTCCCAGGTCCCACTATTAAGCCACAATAGCGACAAGAGTGCCCCCCCCCCCCCCACACTGTCAGCATAAAGATCGTTCTCCTCTGCCATAGCTGTAACAGCTGTGGCAGAGAAGAACGATGTTTGCCCATTGAATTCAATGGAGCCAGCAATACAGCAGGTTCCAATGAAAGCAATGGGCTGCCGGCGATCGCAGGATGAATTGTCGGGAAGGGCTTAAATATATAAGCCCTTCCCTGCAATTCATCCAGAAATGTGTTACAATAAAAATATATACCGGCGTATAAGGCGACAAGGCGTATAAGATGACCCCCCAACTGTCACCTTATACGCCGGGAATACAGCGGAGCAAAGAATAAAAATCATTACTCACTTCACCGGGCGTCCTGCGGTGCTGCTGCAGGCTGTCGCTCCCTCCTGGTCCCCGGCAGAGCATTGCTTTCTGGACGCAGTGGTTGAAATCCCCGCCCCCAGAAACACACGTGCCTTCAGCCAATCACAGCCATTCAATGACATCATTGTCATTGGCTGTGATTGGCTGAAGGCACGTGTGTTTCTGGAGGCGGGGATTTAACGCCCTTCGTAGAGAAAGCAATGCTCTGCCGGGGACCAGGAGGGAGCGACAGCCTGCAGCAGCACCGCAGAACGCCCGGTGAAGTGAGTAATGATTTTTATTCTTTGCTCCGCTGTATTCCCGGCGTATAAGGTGACAGTTGGGGGGTCGTCTTATACGCCCCGTCGCCTTATACGCCGGTATATATTTTTATTGTAACACATTTCTGGATGAATTGCAGGGAAGGGCTTATATATTTAAGCCCTTCCCGACAATTCATCCCACGATCGCCGGCAGCCCATTGCTTTCATTGGAACCTGCTGTATTGCCGGCTCCATTGAATTCAATGGGCAAACATCGTTCTTCTCTGCCACAGCTGTTACAGCTGTGGCAGAGAAGAATTATTTGTCTTCTATATGTTCTCAATGGGGTCGGCGCTGTTGCCGCCGGCCCCGTTGAGCGCATATAGAGAAGAGAACAGGAATCGCAAATCGCACATAGATGCGATCTGCGATTTCTATGGCCTAAGAAGGACCGTTGGGGTTCTTGAAGCCTAAAATAACTCCTAACAGTCTCCCTATAGCAGCAGCACTTTCCCTGATTTATGTCAGAAGGCATCTGTGGCGAGCCGCGGGAGGGCAGATTTTAATACTCGGGTGACACCTAATCTCGCCAGCCACTCACTGCAGGGGGGTGGTATAGGGCTTGAACGTTGCAGGGGGAAGTTGTAATGCCTTCCCTGTCTTTCTATTGGCCAGAAAAGCGCGCAAATTTCTCAGGGAAGAAAATGAAAGTAACCCGAACACCGCGTGGTACTCGTTACGAGTAACGAGCATCTCGAACACACTAATACTCGAACGAGTATCAAGCTCGGACGAGTATGCTCGCTCATCTCTATTTAAAACGTAACCTTTATTTAGAGATTTATAAAAACTGAGGGGTAGCGGCTTTCAAACAAAGACAACACAACACAAACATGTATAATTGGTTACAAATTGCAAACGCAACTAGTGTAATGCCTATTATTGGAATGAATAATACTAAAAAGGTGGTGGTCTTTAAAATAGAGATGGGAAGGAAGAAACCAATGTTGAAATTCCCTGACCACTACAATTCCGCCTGTTTGCCCATAACTGACGTAAATTTAGGCCCGTCCACAATAATTAAGGACCAACAAAAATAAAAATGAATGATGTAGAAATAGACAGTGAAGCAGATCCGCCAAAGGGATGCACCAGAAACGGGAATATAGGATGGTTATAAGGCCCAGAAGAAATTTTTATTTTCTGGGTAACCCTTTGGTTCAAGTATCTGATTCACCATAAACACATGTAATAACTCATCTGGTATATACCACAAATCAGACCCAGGGCCCCAGGGTGACTTATAGGCCCAGTGTGATTTGCTTTCTAACTGATCCATCAATGCGGATTTCTGATGCACCAGAAGACTTATGCATCAGAAATCTGCATAACCATCCTATATTCCCGTTTCTGGTGCATCCATTTGGCGGCCTAAATTTACGTTAGTTATGGGCAAATAGGCAGAATTGTAGTGGTCAGGGAACTTAAACATTGGTTTCTTCCTTCCCATCTCTATTTTAAAGACCACCACCTTTTTAGTATTATTCATTCCAATAATCGGCATTACACTAGTTGCGTTTGCAATTTGTAACCAATTATTGAATCAGATACCACGCAGAGTGCCTGTCTCTGCATTATACATGTTTGTGTTGTCTGTTTGAAAGCCGCTCCCCCTCAGTTTTTAATAAATATCTAAATAAAGGTTACGTTTTAAGGAGTTTGCCAGTGATAGCGGTCCAGATTTTTCTACTCCCCTGCAACAGTGATTTTTGCTGAAAATGTAGTGTTATTTTTTAAACCTTCCCTGGAGGCTTTTGTTTACCTGGATAAGGAAACCATATTTGGTCTTTCACAGTTTATTGCATACAGGGAGGAGGTAGAGAAAAAGCATAAATATTAAAGCAGTGGGATAGGGGCATTCTAGTTTGAGGCTTCAGTTGGGTACATTTGGAAACATCTTCTTTAAAGGGATGTAGGAAAATTAAAATAAATCTTAACTTTTCAAAAAAGTAAATCTTCCAATACCAGCCAACATGCCACATGGAATCTCTAATATGCCAAGGATTTGGTGTATTTTGCATAATAGGCTTATGCAAAATACACCAAATCCTTGGCATATTAGAGATATTTTGCTTACAAATTTCAAGCTGAATTACTTTAGTCATCTGATTTCAATTTGGACAGATTGTGTGCGGAAAGAGTTAGCTCTCTGGCAAGTGTGCCAGGGCAACAAATCTTCAGATGAAATATGGTGTAAAAAAGGAGACTTTTTAACTATTACAGTTGAGGAATCTTATCAAGGCTTACATACCAGAATACGATCTCCAAGAATTTTTCCGAGCGGCTGCAGTTTATAAAATGCTCTACCCCGGACCATGAGCTTTGTCATCAGTAACCACAGTTTTAAGACTACCCTAAAAACTAATCTCTTTAGGGAGGTCCACCACATTCCCTAATCTAACTTTACTCCATGTATTCCCCTTTTGAATTCTTCTTCAGAATCTGATTACAGTATTCCCGCACACACTCTGATGCTCTTCTTATTTGTACATACATAGATATTGGCTGGTGGCATTCAGTTTTATGTGTTTATTTAAAAGATGGCAGGAACATGGTACAGAACGTCTAATTCGTCATAGATTGTACGCTCTTATGAGCATAGCCCTCACTCTTCAATGTGTTTATTAGTTTAAAATGATATGTAATATCCAATTCTGTTAGTACATGTACCTTCTGATTTGTAAAGTGCTGCATAATATGTTGACGCTATATAAAAGGTTATCATTTATTATTAATGTTTTACAAAGAAAGTAGCCAGATTTGATAAAGATAGTTCAGATAAGTGCTGACATACTTGTGGTACTCTGGGGTACCTAATGTACATGTATAAGAGCTGAAACAAGCCGAGAGAGGTTTGGTCGAACATTTCCAGACCAGTACAGGTAGTCAGTCATTTTTGACAGCTCTTGTTATTTTAAATATAAAAGAAATTCCACATAAAAGTAAATGGAGTAGTATACTAGATGTAATTCATAGTTTAATGCTGGAAATGCAATACTACCCCAGCCATTATGGAAGTGGTAAACAAAGTTAACATATTCTTACAATATTAGAAAATTCTGGGGATGGAATATGGAGGGGAAAAAATAAAAGGAAATAAAAAATTTAAGGAAAAGTGGTCTTTGTGGTTTATACTTTCTCTGGATGGCATTATTTTCATATTTCTATGTATATCTTTGCACTGTTCAGTTTGTATCATTAAAAAACTTCAACAAAAATCCATTGAAAATAAAAGATGACCACCTTTTTCCATTTCCCCTTTTTTGACCTTTCTTGTTTTATATTAATTTGTGGTCTTTTTAACCTACTTGTCCCTTTGAATTGCAATGGACCTTTTGCATGGGACAGAAAAGCATTGCGGAAGATGTTGTCTCTGAATTCTGCACAAAAATCTGCACTGCTAACTGCGAATTTTGATTCAGAATTGCCAGAAGGATTCTGCTCTTTTCAATTCCGCACCAAAAATCACATGTTAACAGTGCAGAATTCAGTGCTGAATATTCCACAGGAGGGCATATTCCGTTTGGTTGAAAGGTCTCTTATAGGAAATGTTTCTATATGATATGAATTTAATATTATGAAGGATAAATAATTATGAAAGGGAAAAAATAACTATTGATCCAAAAAAGCAAACTGCGTAAAAAAGCAACAAACTAAAAGGAAAAATCTTAGAATAAACTATTTTTATGAACTAAATGAAAAATAAAAGATAAATAAGAGATCGTACAGGTCAGTCTACTTCCAAAGCCCTTACACCAAATTTCAGTTTTCCATTGCTTTTGTCCAATTATTTCAATTATTTTTATCTATCATTGTTTGACACTTTCTTTTTAAATATTTTTTATTTTGCCTCCCCCCCCCCCCTTACACAAAAGGCTAATATGTGTTTTTAAGCATTGTACAAAATATTACTTTAATCACTCTACCCCACCTTCCCATAAACGTTTTGCTTGAGCCATGGATTCTTGGTTTCTGCAAAACGAAAGTATTTAACCCTTGCTCTGAAAAACACTGTTTTATTATCAGTATAGTCATCATTGAGCGATTCAAATTAGGGCCACAACCAGAGAACTTTGAATAGCAGGGATATATTCATTGGCTGGGATCTTTAAATCACCCAACAGGCATAGTCTAGATCAGGGGTGCAGACATGTGCCCCACAATGCCATTCTGTGCAGCCACAATCATCTGAGCATAGAACTATCTGTGTGTGGCTTCTTCCATGTAGTTTACATATCATGACAAAGAGGAGTGGCACACAGTTGAGCAACAGGAACAGACAAGTACTAAGGGGGCATTATGTAACCATGTCTGGCTCCCTTATTTATTAGGAGAATAAAGTCTTGTGACCCATTTGGCACTGCAGAAATGAGTATATTAGTTACAGGTATTGTATATGCATGCAGCTCTCTTGATTGTAGTTTATACGACTTAGGAAATGCCAGATCATTGCCTTGACAACCATCATCTACAATGGAGAGAGCCATATGTATTATGTCTTCCTGTCTGGAGTGCTGATTAGAGGTAAAGTGACCCCCCACCCCATTCTCTCAATAGGTGGGAGTCCTGAAAGTGGAACTAACTTTGATTTATTATGGCATATACTTAGGATATACCATAAATGTCTTATATGGAAATACCATTGTGGCCCTTGGATATGGTTCAGTATGGCAATGTGGCCGTCAGACCAAAAAAAGGTTGTGCTTTCCTGCTAATCTGTAGGGAAACCTTAATGCCATAAACATTCAGTAAGTTCCTCCTAAAACCTTAAGGGTTTAAAAGAGTCTATACACAATAGACTAAAGTTGATGAAAATGGACAATTTCAACCTAAACAATCATTTGTTGTGTGAGATTTAATAACAAATCATTGTTTTAGCTGACTGGTGACAGTTATCTTATGGAAACAAGTCAGCAACATTTGAAACTTTCATCCCATATTCAGATGAAAGATATTTTGTTTATCGGCCGGTATTATCGAACAGGTATGGCCAGTTGGATTGTCTGTGACAGTCAATAAAGACTGAAATGAGTATGGCTGTATCTGTAAAATGATTATTCATTGGACATTAAATCATAGAATGGTTGTTCAATCCTCAATCTACTTCTATCTAAGGCGTATGGACAACTTTAGACATCACCAAGTAAAATGGAACCAGTATACTGAGCACCTTTTCAATCTTGTCACCCATAATGCTTTAACTTCTGTGACTTCTCTTGTAAATTTATTGGGTTACCCAAACTATACCTTTACTTGGTATCATGTATAGTATAGATCAGGAAAGGGTTTTATGCAGTGCTACCAAATTCACAATGCATTTCTGTGAAATGCACTCAGGTGAGAAGATACCAATAGGTCTTGAGATACATGGTAGATTAAGGCACAATTGTAGTGGTGAGGTGTCACATATGCACCTCCACAGCACATGAAATGGGTGTGACTGAAAGGGGGTTAATCTACTTTACTCACTCAATCTTGTGCTTACCTTTCACTCAGGTTTTAAATTGAGCTTAGATTACATCTCAACGCATACACCATCAGATTCTTGCTGAAATCACTCATGGATGTGGGCCCTGAAGTCTCCCATATGTATTTATACATTGCTCTCCAGTTGTCATAGGGTTAACATTACCACAGACTTATAGGTTCAAAGCAACGAGGACCAAGCTTATTAAAGTTTAATGCTTTAATCCAAAAATGCAGTAAATGCAAATAAATGAAAAACAGTACTGAACGTGAAAAGGAGAGACACACAGATCTACAAAGTACAGGGCATACAGAATTCTTCTGTTCCTAAGGGTAGAGAAATAAAATAAATCCCAACTGCAGAGCTTACCTCTTCAAATGTAACATTGTCCTATTGTTCAGCATAGCTTTTTATGCTTTCTATCCTGAGCTCCAGGTGTATACTCATCCCTTGGCCCATTAGACAAATCTGTGGCCTAGGACTAGACAGTCAAGTAATAACCCAATTAATATATACAACAGCCCATCTTCTTGTGTTCCCCTACAGCTGATGATGGGTACTGCTTTATTTAGATGGACCAATTTGTATTTGGCTTCCTCTAGAAGCCAGTTTGAGCAGACTGGAGTGACACTGCTCCCCAAGAATAAGAGAAGAACTCCCTACCAAGTACCTCCCTGGAATGAATGACTTATAAAGTTCAAAGGGCAAAGCAAATCGACTTTGTGTAGGATAATATTTAAACATAAACACACATATATAGTCATTTTTATCGCATAAAGCAACTCGACTTATTCTCTTGATGAATAATCACAAACAAGCATGCAACTATCACAAACTAGTATATTATCTTAAAATTATAACGTTAAGCACTTTTCATATAACCCCATAATAACCAGACGCGATGCACCAACAGTGACTTTCAGTGCATTGGGTGTGTGCTACTACATCTTACAGCCCAATGCACTGAGAGACCCTGTCAGTGTATTAGGTCTGACAGCAAGAAAGCACACTGTGAAATGAAGAAGCCATCTGGAGCATAGACCTACCCTTCACAGAAGCTGGAGACGGGGGCATATGAGCGGGGAGGACAGTAAAGGTTCATGAAGAAAAAAAACTATACATAACAGAGTTTTCTTCATGCACTGTTATACAAAGAACAGATACAGACACATCTGGATGCAGCACCCTCTATTGTTATGCCCTTTATGCAGTTAGATGAAGATGCATTTCTCAGCCCCATCTCAACCTACTTGCATTGCAGAAGAGGGTTTTTTTTTTAAAGAAAACTGTACAGAATAGGCTGATAAATCATATTGTAAAAATTCTTGGAATTGCCAGTTCTGTACATTTATAAAAAAAAGTTTGGGTAATAAGACAAAAAGTTAATAAGACAAAAAGCCATTTTATAAAAGGAGGTCTGTCTACACCACATTGTTCATAAACTGCATAAATCACTTACATAGATCTCACTTGAGAAATGGCAAAAATAGCCTGAATAAAACAACTTGCTAAAAATATAACCAGTATTTGTCTATTCTGTCTACTTCCCTTGGTTAAATTTGTCATGTGCGGTGTTTACTTTGCTGGAAAATTGCAGACTGTGTTTTGATTGCCAGCTGAAATATACATTATATAAAGGTAAAGAATAATCTTGACAAGGTTTGGGCTTATTCAGGTGCTTTCCTGAACACGTAAATTAAACTTAAGAAGAGGAATAATGACATTTGGTCAGGTTGCCATAACATTTCAATAGTAGAATTCCTGTGCTCTAGTACAGAGAAACACGAATTGTAAATTATAACTTATGGGTTCTACTTGGACAAAAGTCCTGTAAAAATAGTAATCACCACTTCTTGTACATTTCGCTAATGAGCTATGATGTGTGATGTGTCAGCTCAAGAATGTTTTAAGATACTCTACTAGTGTGCTGTAAAGTTACATCAGAGTCTATACTAGAAAATACTGCCAAGGTAATCATCCAGGAAACATAAGAGTAATATATTATTCTGTAGACCAGGAACGTCAAATGATACTATGTTATGAAGCATTTGAAAGTCACATAAATGTTCTTCCTGTCTTTAAAAAAGCTGGATATTTATATGTGATACCTCATAAGCCATGCTTGTCCTACAGGAGGATTGGCCAATATATGCCAATGTAAAATCTACTTTTGTGGAGCCTGAGTTAGGTGATCCACTAGGGAACCATGGACAGCTGCATATGTCATTTTTGCATACCCTTTTTCAAATGTTCCAGTGCTCTTATAGTAAGGATGGCAAGCAAACCATGTACTTCACGTCCCTGCCTTCCATGCTTTCTTCATGACTATGCTGCTCTCACACTGAAGAATAAACTTGTGCGTGGCCAACACTGTTTTCCAGTACATACATTAAATTTGTTGTTCGCTAATTATAAAGTGTTTTAACCAAAGTACAAAGTTTTACTACTTGCTACATATGTACTATAGATGTGGCGAAGAGTGTCCAGGCAGCAGAAATGCAGTCCTAAACTCTCACTCATGACCTGAAGGTTGCGGGCTTGATCCCCACGTGGTTCAGGTACCCAGCTCAAGGTTGACTCGACCTTCCATCCTTCAGAGGTCAGTAAGATGAGTACCCAGCTTGCTGGGGGTAAAAACAGTCTGTCAAATAAATGTCACGATGTGACGTCATCCTAGATGTCGGTCATGACTTGTTCTTGCACCAGGGAACTGTACCTTTACCTACATCTGTATTATTATTATTCACAAGTCCAAGTTACACCAGATGGCTGTATTCGATATCAGGATCTGGAAGCCATGACACAAAGCAACAGGAAAGTGCAAAACACAAAATTGGTGGCTCTGCGCAGTGCTCTAAAGGTAATTGAATAATCAGAGCAATTTAGATAGAAATTTCTCCTTTAATTGGACAAACAGACAACCAGCATTAGAAAACACACTTTGGGGCAAAAAAACCTTCATCAGTACAGCCGGGTTAAAAACTAAAATTAGGCAATAAGAAAATAAGGGTAGGTTTTGGTGGAAGGGAAAAAACTATAGAAAGAAATATTTAAAAAATACATAAAATTCATCTATGAGGTATCAACAGAAAAGTTACTTTTAGTACTTAACCCAGCAGAACTTATGAAGGGTTTTTTTGGCCTCAAAATGAGTTTTCCAATGCTGGTTGTCTATTTGAGCAATTAAAGGAGAAATTGCTATTGAAAGTGTTCTGATTATTCAATTTTTCTGAAGTGCTGTTGCCAAACTACCAAGTTTTTTTTTTGCACTCCTCCATACACCCTCACCCACTTAAGTGGCATGTCTTCTACTCAGCAGCACCTCCAGAATTTCCTGCACACTCCAGACCTCTGCAGTGCTTGCTTCTACTCTGGGCCACTCATTCCATATGGGTTTTGTTCCACCGCTTTTTTTCTATTCTGCATCTATCTACATAAAGGAACAGAGCTTAACAGATTCCTGGGTGGGATCTTATCATATTAATGCAAAATGTAATGATTGACTACCTATAATTCGTAATGAACATGTTTAATGTTTATATAGCTTGCATAGATTTGCATAGCTCATATAGATTACCACAATTATGCTCATATGTGACTGGTGTGTAAATTAGTATTATATACATAAAGTCCAAACTGAATAGATTAAATAAATAACTGGGCCTCACTCCATCCCACCTCTATCACTTATGTCCTGAAGCAAGAACAAAGGGTAGAAGATTATCTGTAGAGTTACCCTTCATAAATTATTTCCAGCAAGTTGACATATTTATGTGATGAGAAAGATTGCCCTTCATATCCCCATCTGAATAATACCTGCGTCTGCAGAGGCAAAAAAATCCTCAAGAAAAGGTTATATAAACAGATTTATAAATGTCTATACAAAACATAGCCTCGAAAATATATTGAAGAAAAGCTAGAATCGCGTACTGTAGGATGTCTTAAGCCTTCTCAGAAATGGAACAGTTTTTTAACTTTAAGTACTTTTATGCAGCTTTTTTTTCCAGTACATTTGTTAGTATTTAGCACATGATATAATGAATATCCTGTTTTACATTATAAGAATGTCTTTCTTGAAGAGGAAAAATATTCTAGCTATTGAAGGAAAAGTAATAAATTATTATTTTTACATACTTGGCAAACGTCATGATCAATGACGGGATGTTACGCAATGAAACTGATTGAATTTCTTTTTGTTTTTCAAATCATAAAGTAAAATGAGTTAAGTAAACAGAGTATTCTGCACTAATTATGATAGTTGCTAGGCCAAGAAAATAGAGTGCTTCCACATGAGCTTGAATGAATTCTGTTATTGTACATTGGTTCACGTAAATGCCAGTGACAGTTTTCTTTTGGTGAACTTTCATACCATGAATTTATGTTTAAATCATCAAACCATCCTCCTAGTGCTTTACTTCCATAGTTTGCTGTTAAACAAGTATCGGTTACATGCTATGCATGGTTTAGATCTTAGACTACCATCTCTAATCAAAGAACTTGGTCTGCATGACTGGTTTCTGGTTTTCAAATGGTAGGTGAGCAGATATTTTTATTTATTTTTTTCTCATGTCAAAAAATGACATCATGAAAAAGTCAAGCTGCTATTACAGCATCATTGGTGAAAATATTAAGCTCATCTTGAAATTTTGAAGCCTGTTGTTCAGACCTTCAGAATACTGTGCACACTTCTCAATTTGATGGGAGTTTAATGGCCACACCATGTAATTTATTCATTTACTTCTCATGAGAAGCACAGCAAAACTGCTTAAGGCCCAATGCCCACATGCGGGTTTTAATTATAAAATCCGCTCGTGTCTCCCGCATGGGAAATCTGCGCCCATAGGAATGCATTAGCATCCGCAGAGCAATTTAACCATTTCCAATTTTCTTCCTACATTCTAATTGAAGCTTGTACAGCTCCAATGTCAGAAGACATCCGACAGGGTATTCTTACCGTCTATTGCCAGCCACTCCGCTGTCGGAGCCTCTCTGGCGCACACACACTGGCTTTAGCCAGCAGATGGCACCGTTGTATGGCACAGCGAAATGAGAAAGCCTTTTATGAAAACCTGACTCCAAAATTGGATTGGAAAGGGTTAAAGCATGCGGATGCGATTTTTTTTTTTTCCCGGCGCCCCAATTGCATGTGTGGGAATAAATCGCCCCATGCTCCATTTTTGTCTGCAGATCCTGCAGGACGGCTTCCATTGAAGTCAATGGAAGCCGTCACCTCCGCAGTACAGCCACAGCTGTCATTGTGGCTGTGCCGCAGATCCGCCGGAAAGCAAGACATTAAAAAAATAATAAAAATGCACTGCGCATGCGCCCGGCACGTCCGGACGAATCCGCCATGCTGAAGAAAGAAGATCCGGCCTGCACAGAGGAGATCCGCGCTATAGCCGGAGAGGTAAGAAAACCTTTTTTTTCTTCCCATGTCCGCGGGCACAGCTGGATTCCGCTGTGGGATTCAGCAGTGGAATCCATATGTGCAAGTGAACATTAGGCCTTAATGCTTGCTGTATCATTTTTGCTTTATTTTGGTTATAACATATTGGTAATAGTAACGTAGGGTAAGCCAAAGAGATTTTTACATTTGTAGCAAGAGAATATGAAGAATCTAGATCATTTAAAAGGCCGGATTCATTATCTACAGCAAGTTTACTAGCAATATAAATTAGAACATGAAAGATTTCAGGCTCCAGATGAGGCCTTAGTCAGACAGGCGTTTTTAGCCGCGATTTGCGCATGCGTCCCGCGATTTTATAAAACCATTGCTTTGCAATGGTATCTGACACATGAGCGCTTTTTATGCGCTCATCCGATAAATTATAGAACAAAAAATCACAGATCGCACCTATCTGCGATCTGCGATTCCTGTTCTCTTCTGTATATGCGCTCAATGGGGCCGGCGGCAGCAGCGACCGACCCCATTGAGAACATATAGAAGACAAATCATTCTTCTCTGCCACAGCTGTAACAGCTGTGGCAGAGAAGAACGATGTTTGCCCATTGAATTCAATGGAGCAACAATACAGCCGCTCCATTGAAAGCAATGGGCTGCCGGCGTGCGCAGGGTGAATTGTCGAGAAGGGGTTAAATATATAAGCCCTTCCCTGCAATTCATCCTAAAATGTGTTAAAATAAAAAAAAATTGTATACTCACCTTTCCGCTGCAGCCGGAGTCCAGCCGCGGCCGCTGTCAGTTCTCCTGAACTGCTTCTCGGCACTATTCAGCCGGCGGGGCTTTAAAATCCCCGCCTGCTGAATGATCTGCCTCTGATTGGTCACAGCCCTGACCAATCAGAGGCCGGTTTCACTCACACACCCATTCATGAATTGCTGCCTCTCAGCGCTGAGCCAATCAGGGGCAGGTCTGACTCACATCCATTCATGAATTCATGAATGGGTGTGAGTGAGGCATGCCTCTGATTGGCTCAGCGCTGAGCCAATCAGGGGGCATCTCTGACTCACACCCCCTTCACACCCACTGCAGGACGGCCGCACGGAGCTCCAGCTGCCGGGAAAAGGTGAGTATACAATTTTTTTTAATTTTAACACATTTTAGGATGAATTGCAGGGAAGGGCTTATATATTTAAGCCCTTACCGACAATTCATCCCGGGCTCGCCCGCAGCGCATTGCTTTAAATGGAGGCCGTCTCCATTGAATGCAATGCGCTGGACAGCTCCGGCCCGTTTCTAATGAAACGCGGCTAGGAGCAGATTTTCGGGCGATTTGCAGGCGACTTGCGCGCACCGATCACGTGATTTGCGGATGTGCATCCGTCATGCGATCCGCAAATCGCGCGAAAAAACGCCCGTCTGACTAAGGCCTTACAGAGAATGATGGTCACTAGCTCTTGGAACAATAGAAATAGAATATTTGGTTTATGCCAAAACAGCATGCATGATGAAGATCTGCGCACAGAATATTATTGTATTCAATATGTTTATATGGTTATCAAGATAAGACTTATAATGTTGAAAAGGAGTAGTATTTTAATTGAAGAGTGGTGTAAGGAAAGTGAAAAAAAAGTAAAATAAACAGTTATGTTTTTTCTTCAGAAAATAAAAAAATGCACAGATCTATAGTACTAAAAGGACACATGTTTTCTTTACCTTTCCTCAAGATATTATGAGATGAGTGCGGTATAAGATGACCAGCTTTGAAAAAAGTGATCATTTGCAATACTCTATCAGGAGATGTATATGTTGTATTTGTCTTTATGTGGCCACCCAGTGGTTGTGATGTGATTTGCAATCTGTTGTGGTTTTTCTAGCATGTTGCTGAAATGTATTCAATTTACATTGTCACCTTGAAATTCTTAACAAAATTCACAGAAAGTTAAGTGTTGACACAACTGTATGTGCTATAACTTTATACTTATTGACAAACATTGGTTTAACCCCTCAAGGAATGACCGGAATGACCACTGACCGGTTCTGCCAGTGACTGATGTCACTATAGCTGGGGCATCCATGGGAGCCCCAGTTACAGGGGAAAACATCCACCTACAGTGAAAAAGTGTGTAATAAAAAACAAGACATGTGAATCACCCCCTGAGGTCTTATATGATGTCCTGGGGGTGATAGATGGTAAAAAGAATAGTTACATAAATAAGTTTAAAAAAATTACAGAATAAAATAAAAATGTATACCATACATATTTTATATCAATATGTCCAAAACAAAATGAGGAACCTAATCCCGTACTTTATTTTAATGTAAATATACAAATTTAAAAAAAACAACTATAAATGTTTAAAAAAAACAAAACTATTTTTTTAGCTTTATATCCCCAATAAAACTCAAAAAATGGGGAAAAAAAGTGAGTCAAAAAGATATTTAAAAAATAGCCCTACATGTCTAGGTAAAAAAAATGCAGCAAAAATAATTTTGGCAGCTGAAGGAAAAAAAATAGGGCAGTTAAACCACCAAATGGGTAAAATCCCTAAAAAGTATCTGGACCTTAAAGGGGTTGTCCCGCGCCGAAACGGGTTTTTTTTTTTCAACCCCCCCCCCGTTCGGCGCGAGACAACCCCGATGCAGGGACGTAAAAAAAAAAACGCTCAGCGCGTACCTTAATCCCCGCGCTCCGGTGACTTCTATACTTACCGGTGAAGATGGCCGCCGGGATCCTCTTCCTCCGTGGACCGCAGCTCTTCTGTGCGGTCCATTGCCGATTCCAGCCTCCTGATTGGCTGGAATCGGCACGTGACGGGGCGGAGCTACACGGAGCCGGCATTCTGCACGAGCGGCCCCATTGAAGACAGGAGAAGACCCGGACTGCGCAAGCGCGGCTAATTTGGCCATCGGAGGCCGAAAATTAGTCGGCACCATGGAGACGAGGACGCCAGCAACGGAGCAGGTAAGTATAAAACTTTTTATAACTTCTGTATGGCTCATAATTAATGCACAATGTACATTACAAAGTGCATTAATATGGCCATACAGAAGTGTATAGACCCACTTGCTGCCGCGGGACAACCCCTTTAAGGTACAAAACAGCTTGGTCCTTAAGGAGTTAATATTCAGCAAATACTGACAATGTTATCTATCAATTACATTTACAGCACCAAACTTTGATATTACGATGCAGATATAATAGCAAACATTACGCAAAAGGGACCTTTCAAACATTAAGCAAGAGAATCTTAAAAATCACACCATTTTCCATAATTTTGCTGTCAGTAATTGTAACACTCAAAACTAGACATTTTAAAAAGCTATGCATGTATTCATAAACTGCACACCTTTCTATATTCAAAACTGGTTCCTGACTCTACCTGTAACAAATACATCAAAATTATAATTTGCAGCTAAATTTTTTGAACAATTTTAGTTTAAAAACCACCAACCCACAAAACAGCATATTGTACTGAGCATATAGATACATATCTTTGTATGATTAGAGCTTTAGCTGGTAGAATGAAAGTGGATAAAGGAGTAAGCATAGAAATAAAGGTTAGTACTGGAGTTCTAAATAGAGTTGTTGAGAAGTTTCGGTGAATTTGGAATTTGTTTTGAAGCATAAATAAATAATTTGCACAAATAAGTAATACAGTGTCTTGCCAAAGACTTGATCTCCCATTTGTGCTTTCTTTTTTTGCTGCATTACAACCTGGAATTTAAATGGTTTTTAATTGAGATTATATGTAGAAATGAGCGAGCCTGATGCTTGTTCGAGCATTAGCATACTTGAAAGTACTCGTTACTTGAGCGAGCACCACTGTGGTACTCAAGAAAATGTTACCCTCTCCATTGTCTTCAATGGAGCCGTGGCTGCTGCCGGCGGCCCTGTTGAAAACAATGGTCTGCCGGCACCCCTGCATTGTTTTTCATGGAAGGGCTTTACATATGATGCTGATTTCACCCATGTGAACATAGCCTAACAGTGTCCTCTTTGTGCCATCTACAAAGTATTGGTACCCGCTATCATCATTTTGGATCAAGCAATTTACCTAAAGTGAACTTATTCATTGTTAAATGATGATACAAACAATAGAATGTTTCAGAGGATCCTACTTCAATATGTATGGTCAATTTACAGTATCTCTTACAAGAGGGTATTCCTTTGGGTCATTTCTCAGACAAAGAATCCAGATATTTATTACCTGATCATCCTATCATGCCAATTTTTATGGGCTTCTGAAACTGCATAAAAGAGTTTTTCTCTTCTACTTAGACCTATCACCGCAGGCACTGGACATTGATGGTAGCAACATATCTCAAAAAAGTTGGGACATGGCCATGTTTATCATAGTGCAGCATCTCCTCTTCTTTTTATAACAGTCTGTAAATGTCTGGGAAGTGAGGAGACCAATTGCTGGAGTGTTGGGGGAGAAATATTGTCCCATTCTTGTCTGATATAGGATTCTAGCTGCTCAATAGTCCTGGGCCTTTTTTGCTGGATTTTGAGTTCAGCACTCAGACTATTCATCTGCAAAGCCATGCTGTTGTGAGTCACGTAATATGTGGTTGAGCATTGTCATGCTGAAATATGCAAGTACTTCCCTGAAGGAAAAATTGTCTGGATTGGAGCATATGTTGATCTAAAACCTCTATATACTGCTCAACATCAATATCTTTTAAGATGTGTAAGATGCCAATACCATAGGCACTAATGTAACCGCATACCATCAGAGATTTAGGCTTTTGAACTGTGTGCTGATAACAAGCTGGATGGTCCCTCTCCTCTTGAATCCACAGGACATGGATTTCTTGGTTTCTGAAAAGAATTTCAAATGTTGATTCATCTGACCACAGAACGGTTTTTGACTTTGCTTCAGTCCCTTTTAAAAGAGCTTTGGCATGGGGAAGACATTTCTAGATTGTGTTGGTATATGTCTTCATCTTTGCATGATACAGCTTTAACTTACATTAGAGGATTGCACGGGTAATTGTCTTCAAAGAAAATAATTTTTGGAAGTATTCCTGAGCACATGCATTGATTTGCATTATAGAGTCATGCCTGTTTTTTAATGCCATGACACCTGAAGGCCTGTAGATCTCGAGCATCCAATATTGACTGTTGGCCTTGTTCCTTATGCTCATAAATTTATCCAGATTCACCATATCTTTTGATGATATTATGTACTGTAGATGATGGAATATTCAAAGTCTTCGCAATTTTACATAGAGGGACATTTTTCAGGTTGCACTTTTTCACAGATTGGTAAACCTCTGACCATCTTTGCTTCTGCTCTTTTTTTAGTGCAAATAAATCTATTTGCTTCTGGGGTCCAAATTGGTTAGAAATATATAGGGGCCCAGAAATAACTTGTCAAACCACACACGCCTTGATGTAATCAAAGCTATCTGTTTATTGATTGACAGGCGGTAGTTTTTATAGAAGTACAGTCTTTAATTACAATAATTTTAATCTATTATAATTCATTGATTACCATTGGTTGATAAAACATGAACATAATAGGAATATGTAAGATAAGGAATTTAACATCTAAAATTAAAGGCAAAAACCATGCAAGTGCAGAAGAATCATACATGATAAGGTTCTCAGAACACAAAAGTATAGTAATTATAAACAATAAGTTGTTTAGAGAGAGTATTTTGTAACATATGTGAACATCAAGAAACATGTCATCTTGACCCGCCAAACAGTTTGAAAGCTACATAACTATCTGATGTAGCTCTGGCTTTGGTTAGTCATTAAAGGTTTTTTGAGTAACTATTTAATATCTATAAATCCTCAAGAAAGAGATAAACATAACAAACAGAGGCACACAAGATGGCTACCTGACACAAAATGGCTACACATAGGATAGAACATGGAGTCATATTCATTTCCCTAACACTCTCTAACATGCTCTGTTCATATACAGTCATGTGACCTGTGTGTTTTGCTTTAGCATCACTTACATTTCCAGTCTTTTGTGAACCCTGTCTAAACTTTTGTTTAACTTCTGATATGTTCAACTTCTGATATGTGTTAGATGGTCTACTGTGAATAAAATATGGTTATATGAGATTTCCAAATCATTGCATTCTTTTTTTCTTTATTTACATTTTACACAGCGCTACAACTTTTTTGGACTTAGGGTTGTATATTTTTTTTCAGTTTTTGATTGTGAATAGGGGGCTATTAAAGTGATATATTTTACCTTTATGAATAATTTAAAAAACACTGTCTCAGAAACAGGACACTGCAACAGGCTGTTAGCTGTATCTAGCAGCTGTTGAATATGGATTGGGCTCATCTCCTGAATCTGCTTCATATATTGGCACCCACCATCCACCATTCATGTATGGTAGATGTCGAGAAGGATTTAAAATAGAATGCACAAATAGTTTTTTTGGTTTGGGGTGTCGCAATCAAGCTTCTGGAAATATGTATACATGATTTAAATGATTGGTCTGTAATTGATTTTAAGGAGAAGTACCATATCAGTCTATTAGCTGTAATCAAGAAAGAAATGTCTTTCAAAATGCATCTGCACGTAGACATGGAGTCACACAGAACCTACCATTTGTAGTTTTATAGATTTTTTTATGAAGTGATTTTAATCCCTTCCCTCCACAGGATGTAAGGATACGTCATGGCAGCGAGGTACTTCCCGCAACTGGACATACCCTTATGTCCTGTGGATAGCGCAAGATCAGAATAGATCTTGCGCTATCCAGCAGTGGGAGCCATCTGTCACTGATAGCCAGCCTCCCGCTGCAACAGCGGGGGTGCATCGGAGATATGACTCCCGCTGTTAACCCCTTCCCTGCTGCGATCTACGTAGATCGCGGCATGTAAAGGGCTCACAGAGAGAGTGTGCTCCCTCTGTGACATCATCGGGCTCTTGGGATGGTTGCCATGGTAACAGGACGCCACCTAGAGGCGTCCTGTATTACCACTGCCTATGATCGCTATAACAAGCGATAAGGCATTGCAGCAGAGAAGTCCTGCAGTGCCTTATCATAGCGATCAGTGGTGCTATGATATAAGTCCCCCAGACTTTTTCTCATATTAGCATAAAAGATTTTTAAAAATAAAATAAATTACCACATATTTGGTATCGTCATGTCCGTGAGGCCTTAGTCACACGGGCGTTTTTTCACGCGATTTGCGGATCGTGACCGGTGCGCGCAAGTCGCCCGAAAATCGCCCGAAAATCTGCTCCTAGCCGCGTTTCATTAGAAACGGGCCGGAGCTGTCCAGCGCATTGCATTCAATGGAGACGGCAATAGAGCCGACTCCATTTAAAGCAATGCGCTGCGGGCGAGCTCGGGATGGATTGTCGGGAAGGGCTTAAATATATAAGCCCTTCCCTGCAATTCATCCTAAAATGTGTAAAAATAAAAAATATATATATACTCACCTTCTCCTGGCAGCCGGAGCTCCGCGCGGCCGTCCTGCAGTGGGTGTGAAGGGGGTGTGAGTCAGACCTGCCCCCTGATTGGATCAGCACTGATCCAATCAGAGGCATGTCTCACTCACACCCATTCATGAATTCATGAATGGATGTGAGTCAGACCTGCCCCTGATTGGCTCAGCGCTGAGAGGCAGCAGTCACTCACCCATTCATGAATTCATGAATGGGTGTGTGAGTGAAACCTGCCTCTGATTGGTCAGGGCTGTGACCAATCAGAGGCAGACCATTCAGCAGGCGGGGATTTTAAAGCCCCGCCGGCTAAATAGTGCCGAGAAGCAGTTCAGGAGAACTGACAGCGGCCGCGGCTGGACTCCGGCTGCAGCGGAAAGGTGAGTATACAATTTTTTTTTATTTTAACACATTTTAGGATGAATTGCAGGGAAGGGCTTATATATTTAAGCCCTTCCCGACAATTCACCCCGCGCACGCCGGCAGCCCATTGATTTCAATGGAGCGGCTGTATTGCCGGCTCCATTGAATTCAATGGGCAAACATCGTTCTTCTCTGTCACAGCTGTTACAGCTGTGGCAGAGAAGAATGATTTGTCTTCTATATGTTCTCAATGGGGTCGGCGCTGCTGCCGCCGGCCCCATTGAGCGCATATAGAGAAGAGAACAGGAATCGCAGATCGCAGATAGGTGCGATCTGCGATTTCTGTTCTATAATTTATCGGACGAGCGCATAAAAAGCGCTCATGTGTCCGATACCATTGCAAAGCAATGGTTTTATAAAATCGCCGGACGCATGCGCATGCGCAAATCACGGCTAAAAACGCCCGTCTGACTAAGGCCTAACGATGCATAAAATAAGTTGAACATGCTTTTTCTCCTGCACGGTAAAAAGCGTAAAAAAAATGCTAAAAAACTGAGTCAAAATGCTAATTTTTAGAATTTTACCAGGCTGACTGAGGCCTGAAAGTGATCAAAAAAGCCATATGTACCCCAAAATGGTACCAATAAAACTACAGCTTGTCTCACAAAAAATAAGCCCTCACAGAGCTCCGTCCATGAAAAAATAAAAAAGTTATAGGACTTTGAATGCAGCGATTTAGAAAAAAAAAGATTCCCAAAAAAAGTTTTTTATTGCAAAAAAGTGGAAAAACTTTTTAAAAAAATATAAGAATTTTGATATCGTTGTAACCGTACCGACCCGTAGCAAAATGCATTGTGTCATTTATGCTGTATGATTAACGCTGTAAAAAAAAATCTATGGCAGAATTGATGTATTTTCTCTCCCTGTTATCATAAAAAAAATGATAAAAGTTTTACAATATAGTCTGTGTACCCAAATATGGTACCAATAAAAACTACAGTTCGCCACGCAAAAAAACAAGCCCTTATACGGCCGCATTGACGGAAAAAAAAAAAGTTATGGCTTTTGAAAAATGGAGATGAGAATCCGACAAAAATCATTGCGTCCTTAAGCCCAAAATAGGCCATGTCCTTAAGGGGTTAAGGAACGGGCTTTTCTCCTTTGGTGTTCTAAATTAGTATATAAAATTAAAGTGTAGCTCATTATAGCTCCAAGTTCTTGAATAAAAAGATATTTACCTGCATGTGTATGGCCAAAACAAATAAAAGAATATTATGAGATAGTACGTTATACTCTCATACTGTCTGATGAATGAAAACAGGGAATGGAACGCACATTACGTTCCACCTATGTCGATCATGAAACTTAACGTCACATTGACACCGAAAGTCCATTCCACTTTAGTGACGTAATGATGACGGTCTTGGTGTCTGAAGCGGGCATGGTGATTGTAAGTTTCATCATTAGATGTACTTATATAAATGTACCTTGTGAATGCTATTTGTATGCTTGAGAAGGCGCCAACATGCGCCAAAACGCATTACTGAAATGATCTAATAAAAAATGGTTATTTTAAATCACTAGACCCGTGGGTCCAGAGATCATTCTCATAGTCCTAGAGCGCAGAGTTTTTTTGTTTTTTTCCTTTGCTTGAGTCGTTTGCAAGGGCTTCAACCCTCCAAGACATCTCTCCAGAGTACCTGGATCAAAGGACAAGAGACAAACCGATACGCAAACCTGGACACTAGGTACAGGTGGGATCCAGGTACCCACCGCGTACCAGGTAAGCGGAATTCACTCTATCATCTTGATTTATACTATAAGGGTGCTATTACATGTTAACATATCCTTTTTTGAAGACAAGAGAATTCAGGAAAAGTGTGTTGTAAGTTTATTTGGAAAAAAAGTTGTCTACTTTCTAATTTCTAAGAAATGGCACAGAGAACAACATTGATGATGCTGAAAACAGTACAAATGCTTACCTGTTGCAAAAGCCATGGACCACATTCACAAACATCGCAGAGGCCAACCTGGATGATTTATTAGAAGAACCAGTCCCACCTGAACCCTCCATATTGGCCATAATAACATGCCAAATGCCTGATGACACAGGTGCAAAGAGTAAAATCAGTTAGTAAGAAGAAAAAGTCCACCCTTTCTGTTGGTGCCTAAGTAAATTCACAGGTCCTCCCAGTAGTACTGTAGAAATGCAGAGGAAGATGTTGAGGACACATTCACGAAATGCCCAGGGTCTTATCTGAGTAACGTACTGGAAGAGCTGCAGCTGCATACCCACGCATGCATGCTCATCCTCATTGAGTCAGCCACTCCACCCAATAACCTACAGGAATGCTTCCAAGCACTTGGGCAATGGTGAGGCAGTGGCTATACTACTCCATTCACCTACATACCCAACCATCCTCCAGACACAGCTTTTCCAGCTCCCATGCCTCCAAGTCCTTCTAATTATGATGCTTATGGGCAAACCCAGTCCATTGCCTATCAACAATCTAATCCCCAATTCACAAGTATATGTCATGCTATGGGACACCAGAGTTAGACCCTCCTGTGGTTCACAACCACCATGACAGCAGGTCTCTGAGCAGTCTGATGCCACCACCAGAGGACCAAACACTGCGTCTTCATCCTCCAGGGGTTTGATTTGTAGTTCCCTATTTACAACACAAAGAATGTATACATTTTAGCCGCTTATTATGCTTTATTGCACTGTTAGGGCGCCAACCCACTGGCGATTTTTTTTCCTGCGATGTTTTGCGTTTTTTCTCAAGAGCAATTAGTATAGAATGTGTTCTTGTCCATCTGGGTTTTTTTTCCGTTTCGTGGGTTTTTTTCACATAGGAACTGTCAGTTGCATATGTGTCCTTATTTTTCTCTTAATGCACCCATGATTGTCAATGGAGGGCTGCAAAAAACGCTGCGAAAAACGCGCAAAAAACGCACGAAAACGCCGCGTTTTTCACGCGCGAAAATCGGCAACGCAAGTGGGTAGGCACCCTTATACAGTTTTCCTTTAGTTTCATTTTTTTTTTGAAAATCAAGTTTTATTGAAATTTTCATGTAACATGAGGGAAACGTACAGAGATCAAAGGTCAGTATGAGGGTACAGACATCAAGAGTGAGAAAATCAACTGTTGGTAAGCACTCGGTTAACTGTTTCAGCTTTACACACTCTTAGTAAACACAATATTCCAGTGTAGGGGAGACCCCGTACTGAGATGTCTAGATTAACAACATATGGAACTTCTCTGTTAGTCAGAGAAGTTCAGGGTAACTAAGGAGAAATAAAGTCAGGATGATTAACAGGTGGGGGGGGAGACACGATAGAGAGCGGGAGGAGGGGGAGGGATAGGGAGAAGAGACAAAGGGTTAAGCGGCTAAGAGAGAGAGGTTGCAAGACTATATGATACTTGATATGTTGAGGGAGAGCAAGTACAAGAATCAACAAGTGAGCCCTGGGTGTTCCAGGGGGGTAGGATGTAGGACCGCGGTCTAACAGACCACAGGGCCCTGGGCGCTTCAGAGTGAGGTGGGGTTGAGCAGGACGAATCACTAAATGTATAACTAGGTTTCTGAGGAGAGTACCGAGTTAGGTAAGCAGCTGCTCGTGAGAGGACAATGGAAGAGATACCGTCCAACAGGGGGGATCCCAACTCGCCCGCCTCAATTTAACGATGACCCCAGGTTCCTCCAAGGACCCCATGTCAACAGGAATTTGTCATGGGAGCCTCTAGACCAGCTGGATAGCTCCTCTAGATTGGCTATGGAGTCAACTTTTTCTATCCACTGTGACAGTAAGGGGGGAGTTTTTTGAAGCCACAGTAATGGAATCAATGCTTTAGCTGCGTCTAATAGGAAGGCTACGAGTTTGTTCCTCTTAGGATGAAACTGCTAAAGGCGTCCATAGAAAGACCATCTCTGGGGAGATGGACAGGTCAGGAGATAACCTCTTCATTATCCCCTCCACCTCCCTCCAAAAGGGTGCCAGCATTGGGCAATTCCAACAGATGTGGAGAAAGGAGCCTACATTACTATCACATCTCCAACATCTCCCATGAGGTGCCAAATTGTAGGCGAACAGCCACTGAGGGGTTTTATACCACCTTACCAGTAATTTATAGTGGCTTTCTTGTGCTAGAATACAGGGTGATAGACCGAAGGAGGGGCTCAGGATAGTTCTAGTATCAGACGAGGAGAGAGAGATGCCTAATTCTTTTTCCCAAGAAATGAGAAAGGTAGGTTTTGCATCCGTGGACCTGACAATATATTGTTTGCGTAATGAAGAAATTTTCCAGGATTTGGGACTGATGTCTATCAAGGTCTTTTCAAAATGCGTCAGGGGTCTGGTGGAGGTGTACTTTTTTAGGAATTTACTGAACATACTTTTCATGTAGATCTGCTGCAGAAAAGAAAGATTGTGGGGTGGAAGTAGAGATCTTAAGATGTCCTCTGGGTTCATGTATGCCAGCGACTGTAATTTTCCTATATTAAGGTAGCCAAATCTCCTCCAAACTGAGAGAGTAGACTGGGAATGAAGCATAGAGGGGAACAAGGGGAGGGGTCAGGGGCTAAGTTTTCCCTTAAGATTGACCAGATCTCACAGGGGCCTCCGATGAGTGGGTTAAATCCTTTGGATCTGCATCTGCTTTTGGAGGGGAGCCACAATTCCTCCAGGAGGGCTCTGTCCCCCGAACACTCCACTAATGAGGGAAGTATTTTGTGGACCGGGTCCATCCAATATCCCAGATGGGATGCGCAGTAGAAGTCGAGGATGTTAGGGAGGTCTATACCACCTTCCAAGCCCTTCTTTATCATTAGGCTATATGCCAATCTGGGTCTCCTCTGCCACCAAGCGAACTTCTGAGAAGGCCGAGCGAATCGTTTTGAAGAAGCTTCCTGGTAGGTGAATGGGGAGCATTCTAATTTTATATAATACTACGGGGAGAACATAGGTTTTTAAAATGTTTTTCCTGCCAAACCAGGATATGTAGGGGAGGTCATATGTTCTCAGGAGGTTTTTAATTAGACCCATTAGCGGGATAAAATTGACGGAGTAAAGATCCTCTATCTTCTTGGTCAGCTTGACTCCTAGGAAGTCCAACGACTCCTTTGACCAGGTAAAGGGGGAGCCTTCCTTAATAGGTCTACAGCGGGCTTCCAAAATAGAAATATTTAACACAGTGGACTTAGAGAAATTAATTTTGAAATTGGAGACTGTTCCAAAGTTGTTTAAGAGTTCCTCTAATCTAGTCAGGCCCCTCTCAGGGTTTGTTATGAGGAAAACTATATCATCCGCAAACGTGGCAGTGGTGATCGAGTGTTTTCCCCAATTAAGACCGGTGATCCCCGGGTTTTGTCTTACCTTCTGAAGGAAAGGCTCTAGGTCTAAAACAAATAGCGAAGGGGAAAGAGGGCATCCTTGGCGGGTACCATTTTTGATATCAAAGGCCGGGGATAATATCTTGTTAATTTTTAGTCTCGCGTATGAGGCCAAGTACAGGGAAAAGACATCAGAGACAAAAACAGTGGGAATATTAAAGTGGGATAGTGCTTCTCTCATGTATTCCCAATCAACTCGGTCGAAGGCTTTCTCAGCGTCGGTACCGATTAAGAGTAAGGGTGTACTATGTTTTTGGGCATAACGTATTGCGTGGAGTACTCTGCGGCAGTTGTCTCTGCCCTCCCTTCCCCGCATGAAGCCCGTCTGTTCCTCATTAATCAGAATGGGTAAGAGTTTTTCAAGTCTCTTGGCTAAGAGTTTGGCTCAAAGTTTCATATCGAAGTTTATAAGGGATATCGGTCGATAGCTACTGCGGATTTCTTGGTCCTTGTTATCTTTATGGATTAGGGTTATGTGGGCTTCTAAAGCCTGTTTGGGTAGGGTAGCGCCTGTCAGGAGCGCGTTGAAGAGCTCTGTTAGCCTGGGCACTAGGATTGGGCTGAAGAATTTATGGTACGGTAGATTTAGTCCATCAGGACCTGGGCTTTTACCATGGGGGCATGAGTTCAATAGCAGTTCAACCTCTGGTTGGGTAACTGGGGTCACTAAAGAGTCATCCTGACATTCGTTTAACTTAAGGAGGTGTGCTTGGTGCAGAAAGGATTATACTAGTTTTTTCATGTCTGTATCTTTTTCTTTTGTGAGGGGACTTTGCTGTCTGATATTATAAAGCTGAGAGTAAAACTGGTGGAAAGTGCCGGCTATGTCCTCCGAGGAGGTCACCAAGGCCCCAGAGGTGGTCTTAATTGATTTAATATTGTTTTTTGCTCGATCTTTTTTAATCAAGGCTGTCATGAATTTACTGCCTCTGTTGCCTTGAGCATAGACAACGTGTTTTAGAAATAGATGTTTTATATTGAATCGGGATTCAAGGCACTGTTTAAGATCCCTCCTTCATTTCCTCCCGGTTCTCCATGAAAGTTTTCGACTGAGAAAGTTTTTCTGCTTGTTCTAATTTAGCAATTTTGCTAAGTTTGTCATCGATGTCTTTTTGAAGAAGTTTTTTGGTTCTGGAGCCCAGTGCTATGAATAGGCCTGATGCGAATGCCTTATGGGCCTCCCAGACCACGGGGACCCCCGGACCACCTGTCGTATTAATTCGGAAATACTCCTCAATAAGATTAGAGAGGCGTTCTCTTTCTTCGAGGGAGTCGAGTAAGGAAACGTTAAGCCTCCACTCTTTGGGTTTTGTGTGGAATGGGCGGAGATCCACGTGGACCAGAGCGTGATCCGAGACCGTGACTGCATCTATTTTGCCCCCCCCCCCCCCCCGAGGTGCGCCAGGAGACCAGAGGAGACGAAGATGTAGTCCAATCTTTGGTAGGATGAGTGGACCTGGGAGAAGAAGGTGTAATCCTTCGTGAAAGGATGTATGAGACGCCAGACATCTATCAAATTTAACTCCTGGAGGCTACGAGTAAGCTTTCTTAGTCTAATCTGTGAGATGTGGGATCGGCCCACCGAGGAGTCAATTAAGGGATGCTGTGCGACAATGAAGTCTCCACCTAGTATTACTTGGCCCTCAGCAATGTGTTTGAGAATTGTCAGTTGTTTAATTAGTCAAGGGATCTGATCTATATTGGGGCGTAGAGATTAGCTATGGTTACTTTTGTGTTGTTAATTAGTCCCTTTAGAAACAGGACTCTACCCTCCTCGTCGACAAATTGAGCATGCCATGAAAAATTGGCAGATTTATGGAAGAAGGTTGACACCCCCTTGGAGGCCGAGGTGGAGTGAGCACTGTGAAAGCCTTGCTCGAAGTGTCTGCCCGGTAGGGGCAGACACTTACTTTTTTTATAGTGTGTTTCCTGTAAAAGTAGAACACTTGTACTGTACCTCTTAGCAAGAAGTGCTATTTTGTGTCTTTTGAAGGGCGAGTTGAGACCCCTCACATTAAAGGACGTAATCCGCAGATCGTCCATCGCGAGTCACCTGTTGTAGGGCCGGTTCTGAGAGTCAGGAAGCCGATCCTCAGCTGCTGCAAAGTACAGGGTGCAATAAAATGGTTTAGAGGAGACTTTCCTTCTATGAGAAGTACAGAAGAGAGAGGGGGGTGGAGTAGGTAGGGAAACCACGAGACAGAGACACGAAAGGGAGAGAAAAGGGAAAAAACTTATCCCTTTTCAAATCTACAAAAAGAATAAGAAAAAGAAAGTCAATTAAGTGGTAAATAGGGCTGGCTTCCCTAAATTTCGGAAGCCACCTCCTAAGGTGCGGCGAGAAAAAGAGGCCACTATCTTAACTATGCAGTCGCACAAAAAGAAGAAACTACACTCGGCCCGACCAGACAGGCACAATAGGGACCTTTGTGCGCTGGGAAAAAACTGAAGGTAAGGTGTTTAAGGAAAACGTGAGATATTTAAGAAAAAGCATAAGTATGTGGACAAGACGAGTTTAGAACCATAGAAAAGTCACTAAAACAGTGGCCCAAAGGGAGAGGTCATGGAGGCCCCCGCAAAAAGGAGCAGGAGTCTCCCTGCCATCCCCACGGATATAACTCCACATCTTTGAAGTGACCAGTTATGGAGTCACAGAACGGACGGCTCAGGACTAGCAAGAAATGTTCCACAAACGGGGTATGGGTAATACCACCTGATGTGATAGTGTCCCTTTAGGTGTCCAAACCGATAACCTCCTCGCAGGTCTTTTTCTTTTTTCCTCTGGGCGATTTCGGGTTGCTCACCAGATGCCATTTTTCAGGGAGATTCAGGCTCGGGAAGCAGGGGAGATTCGGAACCGGGAGCCAGCACGGTAGATCAATAGGATTTAAGTCCAAAAACTGCCAGCACTTCTGTAGGTCCTCTGGTGTGCGTATATTCATCCTGCGACCCTTGTGTGTGATGCCTAGCCTGAACAGGAAGAGCCAGGCATACCTGACATCTTGCTCCCTTAAAGCGTCCAATAATGGTCGTAAGAGGCGTCGCTTTGCGAGAGTAGATGGTGTCAGATCCTGAAAAATTTGCAGGGGAGCATCGCTGTATCGGAGCTCCTTGTGATTTCTTGCTGCTTTTAAGATGGAAGCCGTGTCCGGGAAGGTAAGCAGTTTGCAAATGGTGTCCCTTGGCGGGTCGGAGATGGGAGATAGGGGTCTCGGGGCTCTATGGATCCGCTCAATAGAGATGGAGGATGCTCTATCCGCCCCCAGAAGAAGTGTGAAGATCTCTTTAGCTACTTTAGGGAGAGCTTCGGCGGCCCATGATTCTGGAAGGCTTTTTATGCGCACATTATTGCGCCTATTTCTATTTTCAATGTCCTCCTGCATGAGAAGGATTCTGTTAATCTGTGCATGGTGTTCAGTCAGAACCTTCTCAATATCCAGGGCATGTGAGGAGATGGCTGCTGTGGATGACGCTAACTCCTCTATTCTCCCCCCATGTGCTTCATTTCCTCCTTTATTTCAGCTAATTCAGAAAGCACAGGCGCATAGTACGCATTAGTAAGTCTTTCATGAAGCCTTTAGAGATACGTTCACTTTCCTCTCCCTCTGAGGAGACATCCTCCTGTCTGTCTCTCCCTCCTGCTCCGCTCAGCTCAGCTCATGGGCGGGCGCCATCTTGGCCGCTTCATGCAGGGACCGAGTGCTCCTGTCCTTTAGGTAGTGCTGCATGACTGCCTGCCCTTTACTCGTCCTGGGCATACCTTGAGGTTCGCTGCTTCTCCCCTTGCCTGTCTTTCCCATGGTGAGGCTTCTGAAGGCTGCAGTAGGTCCCGGTATGTGCCACTGTAACGGAGCTCCTTGCTTAGAACTCCATCTCGCTCAGCAGTCAGACTCTGACCCCTTTAGTTTCATTTTTGAAGCAGTAAAAATGTTTTGAATTACAATGAATATGAAATAAAAATGAATTGCATTATGGATGTTTTGTGGGAAGGGGGTTTGGTGTGTATGAGGGTGAAGGGTGAAAAGTTATAAGCAGAATTACTATTAAAAAATAGGCAATTCTATTGACAAGGATAAAGGAAATGTTTTCCTAGAAGTTAAGGATTAGAGATGAGCGAACACCAAAATGCTCGGGTGTTCGTTATTCGAAACGAACTTCCCGCGATGTTCGAGGGTTCATTTCGAATAACGAACCCCATTGAAGTCAATGGGCGACCGGAGCATTTTTGTATTTCGCCGATGCTCGCTAAGGTTTTCATGTGTGAAAATCTGGGCAATTCAAGAAAGTGATGGGAACGACACAGCAACGGATAGGGCAGGCGAGGGGCTACATGTTGGGCTGCATCTCAAGTTCACAGGTCCCACTATTAAGCCACAGTACCGGCAAGAGTGGGCCCCCCCCCCCTCCCAACAACTTTTACTTCTGAAAAGCCCTCATTAGCAATGGATACCTTAGCTAAGCACCACACTACCTCCAACAAAGCACAATCACTGCCTGCATGACACTCCGCTGCCACTTCTCCTGGGTTACATGCTGCCCAACCCCCCCCCCCCCGCACGACCCAGTGTCCACAGCGCACACCAAGTTGTCCCTGCGCAGCCTTCAGCTGCCCTCATGCCACGCCACACTCATGTCTATTTATAAGTGCGTCTGCCATGAGGAGGAACCGCAGGCACACACTGCAGAGGGTTGGCACGGCTAGGCAGCGACCCTCTTTAAAAGGGGCGGAGCGATAGCCCACAATGCTGTACAGAAGCAATGAGAAATATAATCCTGTGCCACTGCCATCAGGAGCTGCACACGTGGGCATAGCAATGGGGAACCTATGTGCCACACACTATTCATTCTGTCAAGGTGTCTGCATGCCCCAGTCAGACCGGGCTTTTTAATTCATAGACACAGGCAGGTACAACCCCCTATTGTGAAGTCCCTGTGGACCGACAGCATGGGTGGCTCCCTGGAACCCACCGGCGGTACATAAAAATATCCCATTGCATTGCCCAACACAGCTGAGGTAGTAATGTCGTGCTTAATGCAGGTGGGCTTCGGCCCACACTGCATGCCCCAGTCAGACTGGGGTTCTTTACAAGTGGAAACAGATGCATTTATAATTCCCTGTGGACCCACTGCCTGGGTGGGTGCCAGGAAGCCACCGGCGGTACATAAATATATCCTATTGCATTGCCCAACACAGCTGAGGTAACGTCAGCTGTAATGCAGGTGGGCTAAAAATTAATTTTATTACACTGTAGGCGAGGGCCCACAAAAATTGCTGTATCAACAGTACTAATGTACATCCAAAAAATTGGCCATGGCCAGCCAAGAGGGCAGGTGAAACCCATTAATCGCTTTGGTTAATGTGGCTTAAGTGGTAACTAGGCCTGGAGGCAGCCCAGTGTAACGAAAAATTGGTTCAAGTTAAAGTTCCAACGCTTTTAAGCGCATTGAAACTTTTAAAAATTGTTCAGAAAAATTATTTGAGTGAGCCTTGTGGCCCTAAGAAAAATTGCCCGTTCAGCGTGATTATGTGAGGTTTCAGGAGGAGGAGCAGGAGGAGGAGGAGGAATATTAGACACAGATTGATGAAGCAGAAATGTCCCCGTTTTGGATGGTGAGAGAGAACGTAGCTTCCATCCGCGGGTGCAGCCTACGTATTGCTTACGTATCGCTGCTGTCCGCTGGTGGAGAAGAGAAGTCTGGGGAAATCCAGGCTTTGTTCATCTTGATGAGTGTTAGCCTGTCGGCACTGTCGGTTGACAAGCGGGTACGCTTATCTGTGATGATTCCCCCAGCCGCACTAAACACCCTCTCCGACAAGACGCTAGCCGCAGGACAAGCAAGCACCTCCAGGGCATACAGCGCTAGTTCAGGCCACGTGTCCAGCTTCGACACCCAGTAGTTGTAGGTGACAGAGGCGTCACGGAGGACGGTCGTGCGATCGGCTACGTACTCCCTCACCATCCTTTTACAGTGCTCCCGCCGACTCAGCCTTGACTGGGGAGCGGTGACACAGTCTTGGTGGGGAGCCATAAAGCTGTCCAGGCCCTTAAAGACTGTTGCACTGCCTGGGATGTACATGCTGCTCGATCTCCGCACCTCCCCTGCTACCTTGCCCTCGGTACTGCGCCTTCTGCCACTAGCGCTGTCGGCTGGGAATTTTACCATCAGCTTGTCCGCAAGGGTCCTGTGGTATAGCAACACTCTCGAACCCCTTTCCTCTTCGGGAATGAGAGTGGGCAGGTTCTCCTTATAGCGTGGGTCGAGCAGTGTGTACACCCAGTAATCCGTTGTGGCCAGAATGCGTGCAACGCGAGGGTCACGAGAAAGGCAACCTAACATGAAGTCACTCATGTGTGCCAGGGTACCTGTACGCAACACATGGCTGTCTTCACTAGGAAGATCACTTGCAGGATCCTCCTCCTCCTCCTCCTCAGACCATACACGCTGAAAGGATGACAGGCAATCAGCCGGTGTACCGTCAGCAGCGGGCCAAGCTGTCTCTTCCCCCTCCTCCTCATCCTCCTCATGCTCCTCCTCCTCCTCCTGTACGCGCTGAGAAATAGACAGGAGGGTGCCCTGACTATCCAGCGGCATACTGTCTTCCACCGCCCCCGTTTCCGAGCGCAAAGCAGCTGCCTTTATGCTTTGCAGGGAATTTCTCAAGATGCATAGCAGAGGAATGGTGACGCTAATGATTGCAGCATCGCCGCTCACCACCTGGGTAGACTCCTCAAAATTACCAAAGACATGGCAGATGTCTGCCAACCAGGCCCACTCTTCTGAAAAGAATTGAGGAGGCTGACTCCCACTGCGCCGCCCATGTTGGAGTTGGTATTCGACTATAGCTCTACGCTGTTCATAGAGCCTGGCCAACATGTGGAGCGTAGAGTTCCACCGTGTGGGCACGTCGCACAGCAGTCGGTGCACTGGCAGCTTAAAGCGATGTTGCAGGGTGCGCAGGGTGGCAGCGTCCGTGTGGGACTTGCGGAAATGTGCGCAGAGCCGGCGCGCCTTTACGAGCAGGTCTGACAAGCGTGGGTAGCTTTTCAGAAAGCGCTGAACCACCAAATTAAAGACGTGGGCCAGGCATGGCACGTGCGTGAGGCTGCCGAGCTGCAGAGCCGCCACCAGGTTACGGCCGTTGTCACACACGACCATGCCCGGTTGGAGGCTCAGCGGCGCAAGCCAGCGGTCGGTCTGCTGTGTCAGACCCTGCAGCAGTTCGTGGGCCGTGTGCCTCTTATCTCCTAAGCTGAGTAGTTTCAGCATGGCCTGCTGACGCTTGCCCACCGCTGTGCTGCCACACCGCGCGACACCGACTGCTGGCGACATGCTGCTGCTAACACATCTTGATTGCGAGACAGAGGTTGCGGAGGAGGAGGAGGGTGGTTTAGTGGAGGAAGCATACACCTCCGCAGATACCACCACCGAGCTGTGGCCCGCAATTCTGGGGGTGGGTAGGATGTGAGCGGTCCCAGGCTCTGACTCTGTCCCAGCCTCCACTAAATTCACCCAATGTGCCGTCAGGGAGATGTAGTGGCCCTGCCCGCCTGTGCTTGTCCACGTGTCCGTAGTTAAGTGGACCTTGCCACTAACCGCATTGGTGAGGGCGCGTACAATGTTGCGGGAGACGTGGTCGTGCAGGGCTGGGACGGCACATCGGGAAAAGTAGTGGCGACTGGGAACTGAGTAGCGTGGGGCCGCCGCCGCCATCATAGCTTTGAAGGACTCCGTTTCCACAACCCTATACGGCAGCATCTCAAGGCTGATCAATTTTGCTATGCGGATGGTTAACGTTTGAGCGTGCGGGTGCGTGGCGGCGTACTTGCGCTTGCGCTCCAACGGTTGCGCAAGCGACGGCTGGACGGTGCGCTGAACTACACTGGTGGATGGGGCCGAGGACAGCGGAGGTGAGGGTGTGGGTGCAGGCCATGAGGCGGTAGTGCCCGTGTCCTGAGAGGGGGGTTGAATCTCAGTGGCAGGTTGGGGCACAGGGGGAGAGGCAGGGGTGCAAACCGGAGGCGGTGAACGGCCTTCGTCCCACCTTGTGGGGTGCTTGGCCATCATATGTCTGCGCATGCTGGTGGTGGTGAGGCTGTTGGTGTTGGCTCCCCGGCTGAGCTTTGCGCGACAAAGGTTGCACACCACTGTTCGTCGGTCGTCAGGCGTCTCTGTGAAAAACTGCCAGACCTTAGAGCACCTCGGCCTCAGCAGGGTGGCATGGCGCGAGGGGGCGCTTTGGGAAACAGTTGGTGGATTATTCGGTCTGGCCCTGCCTCTACCCCTGGCCACCGCACTGCCTCTTGCAACCTGCCCTGCTGCTGCCCGTGCCTCCCCCTCTGAAGACCTGTCCTGTGTAGGCGTTGCACACCAGGTGGGGTCAGTCACCTCATCGTCCTGCTGCTCTTCCTCCGAATCCTCTGTGCGCTGCTCCCTCGGACTTACTGCCCTTACTACTACCTCACTGCAAGACAACTGTGTCTCATCGTCATCGTCCTCCTCACACACAGAAAGTTCTTGAGACAGTTGCCGGAAGTCCCCAGCCTCTTCCCCCGGACCCCGGGAACTTTCGAATGGTTGGGCATCAGTGACGATAAACTCCTCTGGTGGGAGAGGAACCACTGCTGCCCAATCTGAGCAGGGGCCCGAGAACAGTTCCTGGGAGTCTTCCCGCTCCTGAGCATGTGTCATTGTAGTGGAGTGAGGAGGCTGGGAGGAAGGAGGAGCAGCAGAGAGGATTCGGATTTGCAGCAGTGGACGGCGCAGAACTGTGGGTGGACGATAGGTTGCTCGAAGCACTTTCTGCCATCCACGACAGGACCTGCTCACACTGCTCATTTTCTAATAACCGTCTCCCGCGTGGACCCATGAATTGTGCGATGACTGTCGGGACGCCAGAAACGTGCCTGTCTACTAATCGCGCAGCAGACGGCTGCGATACACCTAGAACAGGAGTTCGGCCTGTGCCCACACCCTGACTTGGCCCTCCGCGTCCTCGGCCGCGTCCACGTCCTCTAGGCCTACCCCTACCCCTCAGCATGCTGTATTACCAGTGATTTGATTTCACAGGCAGGAAATAAATTGGCGCAAGACTGCAGGCCAAATATAATTTTTTCCCTTTTTTGAAAACGAAACGCCCCACTGCCTCTAGTGAATGAATAATCTAAGTTTAATAACTGCTGTGTCCCTGCTAATGTGTCACAGAACTTGAGGGTAGCAGAGTTATTAACTCTGGTAGAGCAGGTATTTTTTTCCCAATTAAGGAAAGCAAATGGCGAAGCCAGCAGTAAACCGTAGCTGGGTGCGTCTGATTTTTTAACGTTGTACACGCAGCTCACACGTGTCCACAGCCCTTAGGACGGACAGAGGCAGGACAAATAAATTTCTTTTCCCTTTTTTTACACCAAAAGGACCCACTGCGTATATTCAATGAACATGAGAAGTTTAATAACTGTGCTGTGGCCCTGCTAATGTGTCACAGAACTTGAGGGTAGCAGAGTTATTAACTCTGGCAGAGCAGGTATTTTTTTCCCAATTAAGGAAAGCAAATGGCGAAGCCAGCAGTAAACCGTAGCTGGGTGCGTCTGATTTTTAAACGTTGTACACGCAGCTCACACGTGTCCACAGCCCTTAGGACGGACAGAGGCAGGACAAATAGATTTCTTTTCCCTTTTTTTACACCAAAAGGACCCACTGCGTATATTCAATGAATAATAACTGTGTTGTGGCCCTGCCTACACAATTCTTTCCCTGTAGTATCAATGGAGGGTGCAATGCTCTGCAGAGGCGATTTTGAAAAAAAAAAAAATATGCAGCACAGCTAACAGCAGCCAGCACAGTACTGCACACGGTTAAATATGGCCCTAGAAAGGACCGTTGAGGTTCTTGAAGGCTACACTCACTCCTAACACTCTCCCTGCCTATCCAACACTTCTGTCCCTAATGCCGGGTGCAACGCTCTGCAGAGGCGATTTTGAGAAAAAAAAAAAAAAAGTCACTGCTAACAGCAGCCAACACACAGGTGTTACTGGCCCTAATAAGGGCCTTTGGGGTTCTTGAAGCCTACACTAACTGCTATTTCTCTCCCTACAGCAGCTCCGGTACCAGCAGCACTGTCCCTCATCTAACTCACAAGGCATCTGAGGCGAGCCGCGGGAGGGGCCGACTTTTATATTCGGGTGACACCTGATCTCCCCAGCCACTCACAGCAGGGGGGTGGTATAGGGCTTGAACGTCGCAGGGGGAAGTTGTAATGCCTTCCCTGTCTTTCAATTGGCCAGAAAAGCACGCTAACGTCTCAGGGATGGAAGTGAAAGTAACCCGAATACCGCATGGTGTTCGTTACGAATAACGAACATCCCGAACACCCTAATATTCGCACGAATATCAAGCTCGGACGAATACGTTCGCTCATCTCTATTAAGGATATACATGTTTCTACACATATATATGTTTTGATAAACATGCTTGATATATGGATATATATGTTTTGTAAAAGTATGGAAACCCTGTTTAATGCAAAAATGTTTAATAAAAACAAATTGAAATAAAAAAAATACACAATGCAGTAAATAATTTTTTGTAAGTTTTCAAACTCAACAAAAAAATAACACACCCTTATAAAAGAAATGAACATAAATTATTTGCCACCCTCAATAGAGGCCTGCTGCCATGGAACAACTCCCAAAGGGGTCATGAAATAAATCTGTTTACAATTCCCTGACTTACAGGCCTGATGATTCAGGTCTTGTTTGCAGAGCTTGTTCCATCCTGAGCAGTGATCTAGGCTGCTGGTTTTTCACATCAAAGGCAATGGCATGTATAGTTGTATAGTAAAACACACACATTAGTGACAAAGTTAATATTTTCTACATCCATCTAGATAGTGCTCTGGAAAACTCATCAAAATGCCAAAAGGCATATTTCATGAATCTGCATGCTCTAGTGAGCCTATAATTAGAAATACACCTCCAAGTATATTCCTTGAAAATACACACTTGTGATGAGGAAGAATTCTTCATCAGTAATGATGACAAATGAGTCAGGTGGTCCAGATGATCTGGGTAGTATCAGGAGTTTAGAGAGTCATTAAAAAGCCATTGGCCTATTCTGGAAGCCCTAAAATGTATTGCAATATGGGCTGCCAGAGGACCCAATGTATGCAATTCCAAACTTGTAGTTACTATCAGTGAAGGCCAATAGAACTACAGAAAAGTACTGTTTGTAATTGTAGAATCAGGGCCCTTAGTTCAGTGCTTCACATATGGATGTGCTTTCCATCTAGTGAACCAATGCAGTTTAGAAACTGCACACTTGAAAGAAAGCCATCAGCAACCTGGAGCCATTGTTGTTCCATTTGCTCAGGCATGACCGACTGCTTCAGAGTTTTCCCACACAGTCTTGCCAGTTGTTCTTCCCTGCAGGAACCCAAAATGCAATGGGGCAAATGTGTT
The DNA here is from genome assembly GCF_035609145.1 of Eleutherodactylus coqui. Taxonomy (NCBI): domain Eukaryota; kingdom Metazoa; phylum Chordata; class Amphibia; order Anura; family Eleutherodactylidae; genus Eleutherodactylus; species Eleutherodactylus coqui. The sequence goes on along the minus strand of NC_089843.1, from coordinate 143,092,923 downwards.
CCCAGCTGCAAGAAAATAATTAAAATGTACAATTAGCCATTTATTATAGATCCACATCACTGTCCTGTTTACATTAAACCTCTACACCCCCCCCCTCCCCAGTGTAACATATAGCTACACTACATTTCATGATGACATTGTAATTACTATACCTGTGCATGGTGTTTGGCACATAGCCACTAGCAGTACAAAAAGCTGGACATTGAGTAAAGGGTGCAATGTGTCTTTTTACCTGAGAGTGACAATGAGTCATAGCTACTCAAGAACTGCTGCACCAAACAATGTCAACAAAAAGCAACAAAAGAAAAAAATAATAGACATACAAAGTAATTCAAGATTTTAAAAAACAATAATCAATAATCAAAGTAAGCAGCAAAATATCAACAAATGTCCTCAAACAATAAATAGAATTCATAAATATAACCAACTTAAATAAAGTGACTAAAGTTGGGATGTTTCCTTTTTTGCATACTTGAGAAATAGATGGCTTAGGGCTTAAACAGATAGGCGTGATTTTGTCCTGTGATGCGGCTGTGATAATTATCTCCACATAATGGGACAAAACAGAACAATGGTTTCATTTTCATTAGCGGTACTCTTACCTGTAAATAGTACGGTAGAGAAGAGATAGGACTTGCCCTATCTTTCCAGTATTAACTACGTGCAGGAAAGACAGGGCAGGACCTATCTTAAGGCTGGCTTACAGGGAGCGATGATTGCTCAAAGATAGCTCAAACAATAGTTTGAGTGACAGCTTTGAGCCATAATTTTGCATAAAAATTAATTGGTATTTAAGTGGCAACTCAGCTACTTAAGTACCAATTAGGTATGCAAATGAAGCCTTCACTGAACACAGCTAATAGCCCGAGGCTATTAGCTGTGCTCAGATCATTTGTTCTCCAAGTGGAAACAATGCTATCAGCACTCCCCCATGGAGAACTACTGATAAAAGTGAGTGACGATTTTTATGCTGGACTGAATTTAATGATCAGCCAGCAGTGCCCAATAGGTTGCTACAGAAGCACTCAAATGGATGCTTTGAAAAAAAGGGCAGGATCTGCGCTTCTAACAAAGTTAGGGTATGTGAGGGCTGACTCTCATGTCAGCTCCGTGGTGCGCGCTGTGCAGTGTGCTTTACATAGGCTCCTATGTGAGCTGTGGAAGCAGGCTGACCACACCATTGATATTCAAGCGCATAATCCCTGCATGTCAACAGCGTTGTTAACACGCTGCATTAGCATCGTGTAAGCCACGCTCGTCTGACCAAGCCCTAGAAACGCAACGATTTTTGGTGGGATTTTCATTTCCACTTTTCAAAAAATAACTTTTATATTTTCCCGTTGTCATAGCCATATGAGGGCTTGTTTTTTTGTGTGGCAAACTGTAGCTTTTACTGGTACCATTTTACATATAATGTATTGTAAAACTTTTATGTGTTTTTTTGGGGCACAGGGGGATAAAACCCAATTACAGCAATAATTATAAATGACATGATAGATTTTTTTTGCGTTCTGGTGCGAGTACGATTACCAATCTTCTTTTGTTTTACGTTTTTCCACTTTTGCAAAATGAAAACACTATTGTTTGTAAATATTTTTTTTTCTACATCATTGCATTTAAAGTCCCTTAACTTTTTTATTTTTCCATGGATGGAGCCTTGTGAGGCCTTTGTATTCAATTATATATATATGTATATATATATATATATATATATATATATATATATATACAGAGAAAAAAGAGTAATCTGATCGCTATGGTAATGCATTGCAGGACTCTGGTACTGCAATGCATTATCACTCACAATAGTGACCACAGGCCATGGCAGGCCTGGACACTAGTGTATGACATGCAGTTGCCATGTCAACCCATTGACCCTCCGCGATTACATCGTGGAGGGCCGCTGACATCATAGAGGGAGCGTGCACCCTCTTTGAACCTTGTACATTGATCCCCAATGTTGTAGTGGGCTGCTGGCCAACAGTCACAGCCAGTTCCTGCTGCGGGATGGTGCATGCTCACTTCTGAGACATCCAGAGGACATAAGCTTACCTCTTGTGGCATTAAGGGGTTAAAATTGTCAAATTCTGTAATATGTTAATAATTGTTATGATTTATGCAGAGGAATGAAAGTTGCTTTATTGCAATGAGCTGCTACATTTTATAAAAGCATTAACTACTTAAAGGGTCACTCCCCTTTCACCTGAATGCCTCTCACAATCTGGAGGTCTTCTTTGAATATCGCAGCCTGTTCCATGCAGTGCAGCCTCCTGTCTGATGCTTATCAGGCACCGTCTTGAAAGTGACATTTTTTACTTTCACTTTCAATCAATGGAATGATGTGTCAGCACAGTATTAGTTAAGACTATACCAGTTTTTCCTGCAGGGGAACAGTTTAATTATCATCACCTAAATAAACCACAGAATACAGTCAGGAGGGTGAGCTATGATCTCCTCTATTACAATTGTGTGACAGGGACTGTGTGTTCATCATCAATAACTGGGACAGGAGTGCCTGTATCCTCCTCTAAGCAGTTTCTGTGGTAGATCCATGTAAGAGCATCAAACAATCTTAGAAATTGACTATAAAATGAACCATAACCCCACGTAAATCTGAGCTGCTCAGAATGAAGATCACACGACGATCTGAGGTAAAAGAGGCTGGGAGATTCAGGCATAAAAAATAACTAACCAAGGTAATACTAGCTCATTTATATACTGTGAGCACAGCTGCATAATGAATGAATACAAAAGTCCCTGGAGTTGCCCTTTAAATCTGACTTTCTGATAAGCAGCATGATCACGCTAATATTAAAACAAAGGTCTGCATTACAATTTTGCAATTTGTCATTTTATGTTTATTATTAGAGATGAGCGAACGTACTCGTAATGAGTACTTACGCACCCGAGTACCGCCATTTTCGAGTACTTCAGTACTCGCGCGTAAAGATTCGGGGGGCGCCGGGGGGCGGGGAGAGGCGCGGCGGTGCGGGGGGGAGCAGCGGGGAACAGGGGGGAGCCCTCTCTCTCTCCCTCTCCCCCCCCACTCCCTGCCGCAACCCCCCGCGCCGCCACGGCGCCCCCCGAATTTTTTCGCCCGAGTACGGAAGTACTCGAAAATCGCGGTACTCGGGCGAAAAAGGGGCGGGGCCAAGCACGTTCACTCATCTCTATTTATTATACTTTATAATACTTATACGGATGGTTACCAGGTACTACCATAGTGTCAAAGGTTTTCCTCCAACCATCTAAGTGTTTTTTATTGAACTTATTTCGATTCAGATACAATTCAAATAGTGAAACAGTGCCACATGCTTTCTAAAGGTTCATTTACACTAAATGAGTGTCGGGCAAACGATGCCTGACACTCGTCCCTGTGTCTCCTCGTTCCCGTGCTCCTGCAACTGAGCCAGCACAGCTGGCTCGCCCACCGAGCGACCAGCAAGGGGGCGGGGTAGTGCAAGAGATTTCTTTCCCCTCCCTCCCCCGCCGCTCTCCATTGAGATAACGCAGCGGCTGTTCACCACTGAACGGCAGCTGTTTAAACTGCACGATGAGCTTCATCGCTCATCTTTTATGCAGCATGTATATCTTTTTAAGCAATACAATTCAATACAATAATAAGCACATATATATAACATATAATATACTCACTACTGATGAACACGCTGAATACCACATCATTTTTTAGAATCACACAAAGGTGACATAGAAGGGTTAAAAATTACACCAATAGAGCAAATAAGGTCTAAATTAGAGATGAGCGAACGTACTCGTCCGAGCTTGATGCTCGTTCGAGTATTAGGGTACTCAAGATGTTCGTTACTCGAGACGAGCACCACGCGGTGTTCGAGTCACTTCCATTTTCTTCCCAGTAAATATTTGCGCAGTTTACTGGCCAATAGAAACACAGGGAAGGCTTTACAACTTCCTCCTGTGAAGTTCCAGTAAGTGGCTGGGGAGATCAGGTGACACCCGAGTATGTAAACTGGGGCCGGCCGCGGCTCGCCACAGATGCACGCTGAGAGACATTAGGGAAAGTGCCGTCCTGCTGTAGCTGCTATAGGGAGAGTGTCAAGCTGTTATCTTCGTCTTCAAGAACCCCAATGGTCCTTCTTAGGGCCACATCTGACCGTGTGCAGTACTGTTGAGGCTGCTTTTAGCAGTTTTGCACAATTTTTTTTTTGTATATCGGGCGTGCAGACCATAGCGTCCTCAGTCTGCAGTCCTTTTACTGAGTATAGGGGCAGTACTGCTGAGGCAGGGACAGTGGTACAGGGAAAGAGATATACTGGCTATATAGGCAGTGGGCTTTTTCAAAAAAATTGGAAAAAATAAATCTTTGGGCTGCCTGTGACCATGTTCAGTTTACTGCGTGTCTGCTGGGGGTAGTAGTCGCTCATTATTACCCAGCTAAGCGTTACAGCAGGCTTGCGCATAATTGTTTCCTGTCTCTGCTGTGTCCGTTACATGATCGCCGTCATCCCGCCAGAGGGAAAGAGTATACATATATATGCTGCATACGGTGTCTGTTTTTTCACCTCACCATTTTAAAAAATTGAAGCAAAATACTTAAGGCCTACACTTTTGCTACATAAATGTAATTGGGGCCTTGTCTATACTGCAACTACTGAAATGTGAAAGAGAATGTTATCTCCCTAAACTGCTGCAACGGGAATGTCACTGTGGCCTGTCTTGACTGCTACTACTACTGAAATGGAACTAATACTGTGCTCCCCTATACTGCTGCTTCGGAATTGTTACTGGGGCCTGTCTTGACTGCTACTATTACTGAAATGGAACTAATACTGTGCTCCCCCTATAGTGCTGTTAGTGATATGTTACTGGGGCCTGTCTTGACTGCTACTATTACTGAAATGGAACTAATACTGTGCTCCCCCTATACTGCTGCTAGTGATATGTTACTGGGGCCTGTCTAGACTGCAACTACTACTGAAATGGAACTAATACTGTGCTCCCCTATACTGCTGCTTTGGAATTGTTACTGGGGCCTGTCTTGACTGCTACTATTACTGAAATGGGCGGTTGGGCAGCATGTTACCCAGGAGAAGTGGCAGCGGAGTGTCATGCAGGCAGTGATTGTGCTTTGTTGGAGGTAGTGTGGTGCTTAGCTAAGGTATGCCTTGCTAATGAGGGTTTTTCAGAAGTAAAAATTGTTGGGGGGGGCACTCTTGCCGCTATTGTGGCTTAATAGTGGGACCTGGGAACTTGAGATGCAGCCCAACATGTAGCCCCTCGCCTGCTCTATCCGTTTCTGTGTCGTTCCCATCACTTTCTGGAATTTCCCAGATTTTCACAAATGAAAACCTTAGCGGAGCATAGGTCCCATACAAAAATGCTCGAGTCGCCCATTGACTTCAATGGGGTTCGTTACTCGAAACGAACCCTCGAGCATTGCGGGAAGTTCGACTCGAGTAACGAGCACCCGAGCATTTTGGTGCTCGCTCATCTCTAGTCTAAATCCATAGAAGAATTAAGACAGAAAGAGATGTATTGGATCCTTCGTCTGAAAACACTTATCCCACAAGGACTAAACGAACAGCTAGAAAAAAATTGAAGTATATGCATGTGGTTCTGTTTTTTTTTCCTTTCCTTGTGTTACTTGATTATTTATTATAAATGCATAATCTGGTGTATCCAATTTTTTGAAACCCAGGGATTTGTTTATGTATAGCGATGAGTATGACATATGATGTTTGTTATATTTGTAATCAGACGGCCACTGTGTCATTCCGAGAATCATTGTGTTTTTTGAATGAGTGGTTGACATAACAGTCTAGTGTAGTAGTAAAAATGGAACACGTTTGTGTTCCATGCCATCTAGCAATGGTATCACATGCAACGTACACCATAGGAAGGTATTGCTCCATTCAACTTCTTTTAAAAGATCCAATATGAAACCATTGTCTTTTAGATATGTTGGCAGCTGTATAACATATCGCTGCGTTCCATGGTATCACATGACGTACGCTTTGACGTCAATGGACTGTCTCTTCCTCTGATGGCACCGCATGCTAATGATGTTGGCATTCAGCGTGTTCATCAGTAGTGAGTATATTATATGTTCTATATATATGCTTGTTTTTGTATTGAATTGTATTGCTTGAAAAAGGCGTCTCGTATAGTACGCCGAAACAATAAAGTTGCAATAAAGTATAATATTTTAATATACTTATTCCTGGAATTCTTGCGTTACCCTCCTGGACCCAGTGAGCGCAGAGTCTATTTTTCTGTTGAATTTCCTATTTTGATTCAGATGATACTCTAGTTGGCCCTGTCTTTTGACTCACCCTATATTTAACCATCCTTAGACAGTTATTTAAATTAATAAGTGAATCCTTTCTAAGCCTTTTTACTGGTTGAGCAGTGTCCAGATATGTTCAGGCCACTATTTAACAATTGATGATACTACCTACAGTGGAAAAAGGCTCATAACATTGTCACTTCCATTAGTCAGAGCTTCAACAATCATGGAAACAAATGCAAACCATACCAAACAAATAGCAAAAGGGTGACTTTTTGATTTATTAAACTGGGTTCAGGATTCCTTTTTATTACCGTTTTTGGCAATTCAAATGAAACACCAAGACAAGAGGCAAAACATTGTAAATACTGCCGTGTTTAAAAGGCCTCAGATTTACTTCAAATGGTGGGAGTGCATACAGTGATGGACTTCCACTCAGTCAGCAGAATATCCAATATTCCACAAAGTTGAGGAGAACAGAGTTCCTATTTAATGATTAGCAATAGAGATGAGCGAGTATACTCACTAAGGCACATTACTCGAGCGAGTAGTGCCTTAGCCGAGTATCTCCCCGCTTGTCTCTAAAGATTCGGGGGCTGGCGCAGGTGACAGGTGAGTTGCGGTGGGGAGCGGAGGGGAGAGAGGAAGAGAGAGATCTCCCCTCCATTCCTCCCCGCTCTCCCCCGCCGCTCCCCGCCCACCGCCAACCCCTGAATCTTTAGAGACGAGCAGGGAGATACTCGGCTAAGGCACTACTCGCTCGAGTAATGTGCCTTAGCAAGTATACTCGCTCATCTCTAATTAGCAAGTAATAAAACTAAAAGCACCAAAATCCACAATCTTCTCTAGTCTTAAATGGTTAGTAATAGATGCAATGTGTGCTTGGCATCTGAAGGCTCCCAAGCCAAGTCCAAATGTTATGACTTTGGTATGAAGTGGAAAATTTCTCACTATGGCTGACTGATCCTCTGGGCAGATTAGAAGTCATAATGTAGAAGAAAAACCTGTAGATTTGCAGATGACTGATTTAGAAAAAAAATTAGCTTTAGGCAATTTGTAATGTGTTCTTTACAAAAACAATGTGGGTGGCCTTTGGCTGCATTTCTATCTGTTTTATTTATTGACCAACAAATGTAATTGCAGCTCAGACCTGTAGCAATATGTTTTAACTTATTGAAGCCATGACTGTGTTGTTTTCTCTCTGACAGTATGTGCAGTACAGCAAGTTATCTCATTACATGAAACACAGACCAGATGAATATTTAACTCATCATGGCTTTTATTGCTGGGCTACGTTTAAACTGTGTACCAAGATTAGTATCTTGAGTTTGGTCACAGTAACAATTTTCTGCCTCCAGCCTTGATAAAATCAGAGAAACACAGAAACTTCACTGAAGAAATGTTGCAAACTATTAAGCATTCCCATCACACTTTCTCCCAAAAAAATCTTAGACTTTATCATCACAGAAAAATTGTACTTTTTCAGAATGCACTAATTAATTGCAGCAGTTTCTACTACATTAACGAGATACATAAGCTTCACTAATTATTTGTTCTGGGAAAGAAAAATATTTATATCGATATGTGCCATTAAAAATAGAAAAACACATAAACCATAGAAATATTTCTTAAAGATGGCTGTAAAATAAAGAGAATTTGAAGTTGTGCAGAAAACTGGCATTATGTATGAAAACTTCTGCCGGCAAGAACTGATGTTACCCATAGCCCATAACAGCTGCTAATCTGGTTGATTCCTATAGGCAGAAACTGATTCATTGTGTCTTTGATATGCACATAATAAAGATATTGATTTTGAGTATAATTGATTGTAATTATTGTTGCTAGAGAGGTACTGTACCGTCCAGGAGCTTATTGGGGGGGGGGGAGGGGCTATTGTATATGATGTGTAGGTGTTTGGACGCATTAAAATGCTTGGCTGTCTTATTGAAAGATGTGGCAAGACAGGCTGTGCACCAAATTAGCAGTTGGCCATACTAAAACTTTAGACCATGGGTGTCCAACCTGCAGATTTAGCCCTGTCAATAGCGAAATCCATATGAATTCCCATGCAATTGGTTAGTTTGAGTATTTAATGTGTGGTCCAAGACAACACTTCTTCCAATGTGGCCCAGAGATGCCAAAATATTGGACACCCCTGCTTTAGACCATAGTGAGTTGCCCCGTATATATATCCTCTGTATTTTAATCAAGTGTATTTTATTGACTGAAGAAGAACACATCTGCGAATATAAGAGTAAATAAAACACACTTGATTAAAACTTGGAAGATTCTGGACTTCCTTACGATCACTCCTTACTGATAGACTCATATTGATCCCACAAGAGGTTTCTCTACAGATGCAATTTTTTTCCTAATCATTTACTATTTGGTGTTTCTGGTGTTCTTGGTACCCTGAGCACAGGAGTCTTTTCCTCGTAACTGTTTGTTCTTATCCAGTAGACTTTGGCTATGGACTTTTCATGCTTACGGTAGGTTTATATTCACAAATAGATACTACAGATGGAAACAGAAGAAAGCTTCCATATGTCATTGTTTACTCGCAAAACTTCACATGCAGATGTAATAGAAGCTAAAGTAGTCTATTAGCATTGTACATGTAATGCTAGTGTAATAAGCTCCCTGTATTAACATTGTGCCATCTCTAAATTAGGTAAATTATGTTTACTGTTATTTCATGAAAATGTAATATATTTTGGTTCTATGAAAAAATAAACATTGGAGATTTGAATCATTTTTCAGGATTTGGTGATTGTAACTAGCTTTGACAATAAGTGAACAAACCACAAGTAATAACATTGAGACATTGGATCATGGAAATATTATGTAGAACCACAAAAGAGCAAAATTGGAAAGAAGCACTGTATCAGGTAGCTAAGAACTTACTGCAATGAATTTAGCATGTGGCAACTAAGACTAAACAATCACATTGCGCATTCTATGAGGTAAATGAGTAAGCTTAAGTGATAAAAGAGTTTGCTTATCAAGTGGTAACTCAAGCTTTATACAAGGTACAACAAGTACAGGTGATTCCTCAGAAGTATTGGAAAACAATTGGATATTTGGTATATTGTATTCCGACATGCTTAATATTATTTACAAAACTAGAAAGACACTTTAGCTGTCTGGAACTATAGATAACATCTCAAATCAGCCAGAGATCAAATAGGATTATTCTTGTGGCATGTGTAGCCACAGAACAATCTAGATGTTAAGCACATGGATGGAACATCAAGAACTGTTAATGAGAAAAACAAAAGCTGTTTGCACACATCAAATTCCTGACCTACCTCAGTCAGGGAATACATTTGAGGCTTGAGACTTGGATTTTGTCCAAAAACAAATGTGGATACATTTAGACCTCCCTTACACTTGACATTACACAAATGAGTGTACCATCCAATGTTAGATATTCTTACGTCATTACATCCCAACAGACTATATATTTATGTTCTGTTGCTTATATAGCATCAACATATTCTGCAGCACCGTAAATCATTTACATCAATGCCTACGCCTAATGGGGCTCACAATCTAAGTTCCCTGTATCAGCAACAGACTGGGGCATATTATGTAGAGAGATGATTAACGTATTAGTTTTTTTTTTTTTTGGGGGGGGGGCCTTTTTTGTTGGAAGCGCACATGAGGAGGGTTCATAGTTAAATGGTTATGGTTACATGTTGTACTGAGTGCTGTTTGGTAAATACGTGTCTGTTCCTTTAAGGAGAAGGGGAGGGCTTGAAGAGAGGCAAGGTTTTGGGCGTGAGATTGCCAACTGGAAACTGGAAGGTGAGCAATGCAGTGGGTGGTTATGTTGATGAAGATGTCATACACAGGGTATCTCTGCTAAACATGTGAAGCTTGAACTGCAAAGCTCTATGGACAGGTAGGTAAAAAAGAGAAAGTGTGCTGCAACTGGTTGGCTCAATGGACATGAGTATTATGCCTTGCTCCTATTGAAAGACCAGAATCTGTTGCTTCCTTGAGTCTCCTCATCTTACATCTTGTCAGTTTGGTGAATATCGGCATTTATGCATTACCATCATGAGTAGGTCTTGTTGGATACTGGATTATTACTTTTGGCTGCATGACGTATCCGGGTTCTGGGTACGTGATGCAGCAAAACAAGCCTCTCATAGACAAAGCAAGCCTCTAGTAAACAAGCCTTTAGCAGCAAAACAAGCCTCTAGTAAACAAGCCTTTAGCAGCAAAACAAGCCTCTAGTAAAACAAGCTTCTAATAGAACCCAGTACTACTTGAGGCTATTTTTACACCATTACCTCGTGAAATAGTACTTCTTGTTATTTCATTCCTTGGTTACTGCAGAATAAGTTGGCACTATACAAATAAAGATTATTATTGTTACTACTTAAGAGCAATCCGGTCCCCGGAGCTACTTTTTGTATTGCGGCCCATATACAGCCCACTACGATTTATTGGACTCTGTTCCTTATTGTTATTAAAGTTAACCCCACAACATGAGCAGTCCGAGTCCTTTTGTCACATATCCCCGCAGTCTGAGATATGCAGTCATGCCAAGCTTATATTGGGAAAATCTGTAATCAATCCAAAATTGTCCGAGTCTGCTCATGAGAAAAATCAAAACAGTATCTACAGCATCATAGAACATTCTATCATTTTGGATACAGAGCACGCACTACCAAGTTCAACTTTGGCATATTTTGTAAATGGGTTGTCTTCATGACAAAAACTAATAGCCAAATATATTCAAACTATTTCTAGGGTAATAATTAGAGATGAGCGAGCATACTTGCTTAGGGCAATTGCTCGAGCGAACATTGCCCTTAGCGAGTACCTGCCCGCTCGAGAGAAAAGATTCGGGTGTCGGCGGCGGGCAGGGAGCTGCGGGGGAGAGCGGGGAGGAACGGAGGGGAGATCTCTCTCTCCCTATCTTCCTTCCGCTCCCTCCTGCTGACTGCCGCAACTCACCGCTCCCCCGCGCCGGCACCCGAACCTTTTCTCTCGAGTGGGCAGGTACTCGCTAAGGGCAATGCTCGCTCGAGCAATTGCCTTTAGCGAGTATGCTCGCTCATCTCTTAAAATATTATAAAAATATGCATCTTGTGTCATAGAAAAAGAATGTACAAAATGACTGCATGACCATCAAATGAATAAGTTATAGCTAATTAATCAATCCATGGTGTAAATTCTAAAAATTGGTCTGGTCATTAGGGTTAGAAACTAATTACACTATTTGCTTCATGTCTTTAAGCACTATTAATTTGTCACATAAAACATGGTGCATACATTTTCGACAATTTTTCAAATTAAAAAAATGCATATTAACAAATGAGTCTAATTAATCGAAAAGCATAAAATACATTAGCTGGCATTTCCAGAGAAAAAAGTTTAATGAAAAAATATTGACTCCTCTGCTCCACTACTTCCTTTTTAAGGTTTCAATCTACATTCCTGGGGTTTCTTATTATTATTTTGACTCTGGCTGATCTGAATTGCTGAAAGGTTGACGAACATGCTGAGAAAGAGTTTTACAAAGGATTTGGCTCAAGATGTAACTTAAAAATGCCCAGAAATCAAGTGAGAATGGAATTTTAGAACATCAGTTAGAACATGAAGTTCCAATTCAATATTTTAGCATAAAAAACATACAAAGCACTGGTGGCATGGAGATTTAGAGGTGGATTTGTCCATGGCGTAAAATTACGCCACGTGTGAACTCATCCCTAAACTTTTCAGCTTTCATTTATAATGAGTTGCATATGCATTATTTTTTGAACATAGCATATAATGAAGAATGAATGTCAATGACCAAAAGCTCATAAAGCTACATGGGATGCAAAGCCACTGAAAAAAATGTTATACCTATTCCTGGATATCTAAGACTATGAAAGTAAAATTATAAACATACTGTAGAAACAAAGAATATTAAGCACATTTTTTACAACTTTTGCATAAGTAATGTTAATGTTTTCTAGTTATACCACTTAAAGCAAACCTCCAGTTCACAGTAACGATTTCACTCTACATGCAGAATATATAGCTAACATGCCTGGAGATCTCGCCCTCCTTTTCAATGTAATTCGTCCCATTTACAGTCTATCTTAATTTATATGAAATGGCCACCAGATTCTCAGACTACCCTGTGCACAGTGTGCTTTGGTAGTCTGAGACACAACTCCATGATCTTACCTGTACCAGCACTGATGATGTCCCTTCTGTATCCATCCTCTATGGACTCAGGTTACTTGTTCCTAGAGCAGGGGAAGTGTCTCAGTCTATGGGGGACATACTGTACATATAGTAGTCTGAGAATATGGTGGCCATTTTACATACATTTGCTACATCATCATATACTTTACTTATGATCATACAATATGATAGACAACAAGTAGTAAAATGTATTAATTAATAGAAACATGTGAAATCCAAATTAATTAAAAATATAATAGACAGCAAAGATAAGAATGTGTTAAGGAACTGGTATGTGAAACACAACATTGTACAATTTTTGTCTTCTATTTATTGCAGCAATTTAACCCTTTCCAATCCAATTTGTATCCTGGTTTTCCTAGGGGGCTTACTCTTTTTCTGCTGTTATACAACAGCGCTATATACTGGCTAAAGCCAGTACTGCATGAGGTAACACGTTGGATAGGCTCCGACAGCAGAGAGGCTGGCAATATACAGTAAGAGAACCCCAACTGACGTCTTCCAACATCGGAGCTGTACAGCCTTAAATCATTATGTCTTAAGACATCAGACAGTGGATTGGAAAGGGTTAAGTTTAAATGACAATTTGAATTCTTTTTTTATAGTGCTCTTGCCTAATTATTCTATAGAATACCTGGTGGTTTTGGGCAGCAAAGTATAAAATAATATTGTTTCATTCTGACCTAGAGAATACCTAGTTATTCCATAAAAGGTTTAGTATTTTTCCAAAGTATAAAATAATAGGTTTATAGGTAAGATTAGTTTTGGCAAACTATGACATAGGGTTATGGTTAGGGTTAGTTGTGACAAAATATTAAATAATCGAATTACGGTTAGGGTTAATGGGGTTACACAGAACGTCTATCCTTCAGTTTATCACTGGATCATGGGCATCATTCAGTGTAAACACTGCCAGTAACTACACAATTATCATTATAATTAATTTTCTTATTGTTCCACATTCAGTTTATGAAAGCATAAAAATCAAACAATGATCGGGCAGTTGTCCATCTTTTTGAGGTTGGTGGCTGGGAAAGATCTCCATTGCACTCCACCTACATTCAGTGAACTATTAACACTCCTGTATAAAAGAATAGGAGCAATAATCATTTGGACAACTGTTGGGCGCTTAAGCCCCCGACAATCGTCCCATATAAAATGACCCTAAGTCTAAAGTAACCCATGCACCTTCAGTTGAGCTGACAGATACAGATGTAACCAAATTTTGCCTGTGATAACATTTTATGAGAAGTCATTGAAAATCTATTATAATACTATTGAAAGGGTAAACTGTGAAGAATGATGTTTAGTACTGTAAGGGTGGCTTCCCCCTTGCGATAGCGATATCACTGTGTTTTCTTAACGCAAATGTCAATGGGACTTTGTAATGTTAAAAACGCATTGCGCAAAAATCGCAAGTTGGTGTTTTGTGATTTTTATGCAATGCGTTTTTAACATTAGAAAGTCCCATGGACACTTGCGTAAAAAAAAACGCAGCGATATCGCTATCGCAAGTGTGAAGGCACCCTAAGAAATGGGAGAGGACATGTAAACACATGTTTAGTGTACAGAATATCACAGCAGTAGGAGATACATTAGTCAAGATGGACTGACAGTTTTGTTTCTCTCTCCTCTCCTGAACCTTCTTATCAGTTAGTTTATGAACTCTACAAAGAACATTAAGGCCTCCTTCCCACGAGCGTGACGGGCTCCGCCGCGTAATATTCCGCAGTGAAGCCCGTCACGGCGCCCCCAGAGACCCCATACTTACCAGCGGAAGATCGCGTGAAGACGCTTCCCCGCCCACCGCCGTCGCGTCATGTGACACGCCCACCGCGTCACATGACGCGGCCGGCCGTGTCACGTGACGCGCCGGCCGCGTCATATGACGCGCGGCGGTAGGCGGGGAAGCGTTTTTTCACGCTATCTTCCGCTGGTTGCAGCGGGAGATAGCGTGAATGGACGGCTTCCATTGACTGCAATGGAAGCCGTCAGCGCGTACAGCCCGTCCTCACCCGCAGCAAATAGAGCATGCTGCGGGTGAGGACGGGAGAAATCGCGGTGCGTAATTCCGCGGTGGAATTACGCATCGTGAGCATTGTGCTATTAGGTTCAATAGAACCTAATAGCATGGTGCAACGCAGCGGATTTTTGCCGCGGATTTACGCGGCGTAAATCCGTTCATGGGAAGGAGGCCTAAGGAAAGGAGAGATGACAACTGAAGACTGAGAGGAGACTTAATAGCGGTCTACAAATATCTGAAGGGCTGTCACAGTCCAGAGGGATCAGCCCTATTCTCATTTGCACAAGGAAAGACTAGAAGCAATGGGATGAAACTGAAAGGGAGGAGATTCAAATTAGATTTTAGAAAAAACTTTCTGACAGTGAGGGTGACCAATGAGTGGAACAGGTTACCATGGGAGGTTGTGAGTTCTCCTTCAATGGAAGTGTTCAAACAGATGCTGGACAGACATCTGCCTGGGATGATTTAGTCATCCTGCATTGATTCTATATGCCATTAGGCCAGCTTCACTTATGGATCTCCTATCAAATGTTAGTCTGCAGTTACTGTATACAGTGATATGAAGAAGCTGCAGAAGCCAAACAGTGCAACATTTTTCATTAAACCCTATTGCAAAATAACTTTTAATCCAAAAAAATAGGTGAAAAGCATTTAGGTAAAAAAGCCCCCAAAGATGTCTTTCACCTTTTAAACATTTGCACATGGACAACTAATTTAAAAATGTTGTCATTTCAGCAAAAACCCTGCCCATTTGCCCTATAAGAATATATATACATCGTAAAGGGAAGTCCCCATTTCAAACCCTCTCTGTTAGTCATAGCAGGTGCCAGAAAATTTATTGGCACTAGACAGGAGCGAGCACCCAAATGCTCGGATCCACGTTATTCGAGTCAAGCTTTTTGTAAAATTCAAGAGCTCTACTCGAGTAACGAACCCCATTGACTACAATGGGAGACTCAAGCATTTTTGTATGTGGGACGCCAAGTGCCGAGCTTTTTTTTTTTCCTAGGTTCGAGAGAGAGAGAGACAGAGAGAGAGAGAGAGAGAGAGAGAGAGAGAGAGAGAGAGAGCATGATGCTCTTTCGAGTAATGAGCACCATCGAGTACGCTAATGCTCAAACGAGCATCAAGCTCAGCAGAGTACGTTTGCTCAACTCTAATTGGTACCTCCTACTTTGATGGGCTTGGCCTGGATATGTATTATATGATCAGTCATAAGGGCTATATTCCTCCTTCAATTGCCAGTGCAAGAGAAAGTTTCCCTACATTAGCTGATTTCCAGAGTGTTTTCCTTTAAAAAATAGGGTTATTGTTTAAAGGGGTTGTCACGCGCCGAAACGTTTTTTTTTTTTTTCAATAGCCCCCCCGTTCGGCGCGAGACAAACCCGATGCAGGGATAAAAAAAAACAAACAGATAGTACTTACCCGAATCCCCGCGGTCCGGCGTCTTCATACTTACCTTGTGAAGATGGCCGCCGGGATATTCACCCTCGGTGGACCGCAGGGCTTCTGTGCGGTCCATTGCCGATTCCAGCCTCCTGATTGGCTGGAATCGGCACACGTGACGGGGCGGAGCTACGAGGAGCAGCTCTCCGGCACGAGCGGCCCCATTCAGCAAAGGAGAAGACCGGACTGCGCAAGCGCGTCTAATCGGGCGATTAGACGCTGAAGATTAGACGGCACCATGGAGACGGGGACGCCAGCAACGGAGCAGGTAAGTGAATAACTTCTGTATGGCTCATAATTAATGCACGATGTATATTACAAAGTGCATTAATATGGCCATACAGAAGTGCTTACCCCAACTTTGTTTCACGGGACAACCCCTTTAATTACAAATCCATTCACGTGTGTTACTGATAAGAGCATAATACATCTGTGGTGGGGTGACTAGGATTTGGGTTGGCTGTGTGGGGGTTGGTATGCCTTACACTTGTCACAGTGTGTTGCTCACTTAGTCAGTTACACACAATTACAAGGCTACGTGAGGTTGATGTGCACCAGTGCTGGTTTCTGCTCCTTAGTGTGTAGATGATGATGATGTTCAGTGTATTCACCAAAATAAAGTCTAATGAGACGGGTGAAGAAACAAATTTGTAGGTGCATAGAATGGCATAAAGTAAAAAAAAATAAGGCATATTCACATCCTTTACTGGCCCTCCCCTGTCCACTGCAAGAACCCCATTCCCCATCAAACAATCCCAGAAAATGCTCCAGCAGTAACATGCCATTCATTGTGCATGTGACCTTTCAGCCAATCACACGTATCATTTGTAATTCTATCATGAATGGCACGTGATCACTGACACTAAAGCATGTGATTGGCTGGGTAGTCACATGTAAAGTGAATGGCACAAGACTGCCTGAGCTTCTTTCGGCATCAAAGCGAAGGGAACCAGAGTGTCTGAGCTGGATGGGACACTCAAGGAGGTGAGCATGCCTTATTTAATCTACACCATTTCCTGCCCGTATTTTTTCTTTAATTTTGAAAATTTAAGACCAAGTAAGGGTAGATTTATCAGTGATGAGATAAAAAATATGAACTGCTAAAAAATATTCCTTTTCTGCAACATTGTTATTATGACGTGTGAGCCTGTAAATGCATAATACATATATCTTACACTTTCTGCACATAAAATAGTAATCAGAGTTTATGCTTTCTATGGTTTCATTCAATCATTATGTTAGGCCTCTTGTGCATCACTTGGTGGTGAATTGTCACAAGACACATTTGTTTTATAAATTTCTATTTGTTCTTTTTCCAAGATGACTGGCATTAACATAGACCACTGGCTGTTTTACATGGCTCTTACTGCAGAGACTGGATTAAAAGAGAATATTGCTAGTAAATCTTCCTTTATAAAAGTAGAATAACTTCTGGATTTCATCAGTATCAGGGCGGTGGAAAGTGGCTGCGTGTCTTGCACTATAAAGTGGGTTGTGGTTTCATACCAAGTACACAAACGATGTATGCTCTATAAAATGTGCACCTGGCATGTAACCACAGACATCTTCCCACTATGGTCTGTAACCACGCTCACTTTCAGTCCAACTAGCTGTGAATGAGGAGTTTTAGTAGATTAAAGCAAATCAAGCTGCAGAAGGGGGGGAAGTAATTTGCATGTCTTTACTAGAACTGTAGTATGTTCCAATGCAACATTGTATCAATGTGTCCATTAAGAGAAATCGTGATGATACTAAGATTCGTTTTATTACGTTCTTCATATCCTATAAACTGTTGGCCTACCCAAAGTCATATAATGATATTTTTCAAAAAAACATTTGCAGAGATGAAAGAAATGGCACTTCAACGCTGTCTGCAAACATGTTTCCAATGAGATGAATATGAATCAGTTATGAAATCTTGATTGTGGCATGAAGCTCATTCAATAGCAAAGAACAGATGCTTCAAACGTGCTCACAAGTAAAAGCATTGTCTCTTCCCTAAAATTTAGCAACATTCTTCTGACTACACATACAGTCTCATTTTTAAGTATTAACACTTTGTTGTTTTATAAAGAAAAAATTGATCAAGCGTAGATCCTGTCCCCCCTTAAGACATAGACTTCACTTGACACAAATGTTGTTAGCACAAATTAAGTAGCGAAGATCATGTCCCCATGCACATAAATTTCATTGGACACAAATGTATACAATTAGTCCCCTACTTGCGAACAGGTTCCGTTCCAGGAGCCCGTTCGCAAGTCCATTTGTTCGCAAGTCCGAACAATTAGTTGTATGGAGCGGGATCGCGGGTGGATCCCGCTCCATACAACGTCGGGTGCAGGCTGTTCTTACAGCGGGCACCCAGCGCCAGCAGTTCCGATGAGCCGCGCCGCTTTGTCGGAACTGTTAACACTTTAAATACCGCTCTGACAGCGGTATTAAAGTGTTAACAGTTCTGACGAGCGGTGCGGCTCGTCGGAACTGCTGCCGCCGGGTGCCCGCTGTAAGAAACAGCCTGCACCCGACGTTCAGGGGGCCCGTACAGTGTCCCACGATGAGATCGCGGGACGCTGTGCGGTTGCAAGGCAGTCGGGGACCTCCTGAAAGGCCCCAGGGCTGCCTATGCAGAGTGCCCATCAAGCGCACGGCTTGATAGGCGCTCTGCATAGACAGCCCAGGGCCTTTTAGAAGGCCCCCGGCTGCCTAGCAACTGCACAGAGTCCCGCGATCTGACCGGACAGGCTTCTATCAGGCTTGATAGAAGCCTGCCCGGTCCCTGCACAGTATGATGTAATGCCATAGCATTACATCATACTGTGCAGGACAGATTGTTCGCATCTTGTGAAATTCGTAACTCGAATGTTCGCAAGTAGGGGACTATCTGTATTACCCTGCCAATATTTTTAGTGATAACAATTTATTTATTTATAAACACAAGCATAAACATAATAAAGAATCATACTGCCTAATCCTAAACAGGAAACTGCTCTGCAATATTCAGAAGCGGGGTGTTAAATGTATCTTTGCAAAATCGATCTCTCTATATAAGTTCTGCAACTTAAGTGGGAAGCAAATCATGAAGCACACCCCTTTTTGTCTTGATACGAGTCTTATTCCAGTAAGGCTCTATATGCTGCATGTTGGCATCAGTTGGAAAAACAAATCCAAGTTTTGGATTACTGTCATTGACACATTCTTGACTGAAAGTCAGTGCCGGCTGGACATTGTTGTAGGCAGCCCAGGAATCATTGTGCACCCTCGAACCTGGAAGCACCACATGTTGAATAACAGGAAGGAGGGTTTCAGCACTTCTGTCAGGAGCAACTTCTATATACCCAACAGCGTTGCCCTTTCCATAATCCCAAAGACCCATATCCAGGGGGCACGACCGCAGCAGTACTTTATTTTATGACTATAACACTGAACAAAACAGGGTTAGTACAAAAATAGACACTACATACTTTGTGATAAAAGTTACAAACGCCAACTATGAATTGTGCAACTTTCCAAAGAAACAGTTCTTTCTGATGGACAGCCAGGATGACACACAGTTCATGTTAACACCCCCCTAAGAATATCCATCAGAACATTTGTGAAGAGCGATCCAAAGCAGAGGTTGATGGCAGTTTTTGCAGTCCAGATTGTTTGCAAGCAAATCTCACTGTTTTCTGAAGTCGATGACATCAGTGTTATTCGTTCTGGCTATAGGAGGCTGTAGTAACATTTGAAGAAATGATGATTTATTTCAATCTGAGGTTGTAGTCAGAATGTCCTTTGTTGCCCAAAGCAACCACTTAGAGCTCAATTTTCATTTTAGTAGAGCTCATTAATATATGAAAGCTGAACTCTGATTGGTTGCTATGGGCAACAAAGGACATTGTTACTATAAGACAGCTTGATACATTTCCCCCAATATCACTGAGAAAGCAGAGGGATATAATCTTCACTTGTTTAATCAGGGGGAAAAGAGTGCCAGCGAGGAAGCAGCAGGAATACATGATGTTCACTTGTTCAATCAGGGGGACATAATCTTACCGTGATCCAAATGAGTATCAGAAAAGACAAAATAACATGTTGCATCTGAATTAATTTGTAGGGTCTCTGTTAGTTAATGTTGAGAAAACCTAAGGGTATTAGAAACCTAAAGGAATATTTTCATGTTATAACATTACCATGTCTAGCAATGGTCTGCCCTTTGAGGGCCCTACAAGTCACAAAAGTGAAAAAATAAGACCCCTTTAGTATTTTCACTACACATTGGCACTCCTGTCCACTTACTCTGCAAAGAAATGCAACACAACTCTATTCAAGGATAACTATTAAGCTGTTTCTGAAAAAAAAACTGACTTTTTATGCAATTTTATGTAACTTCTTTAAATAATGTATGGCAGCCTATTGACAAAATTAGGAAATGTGTTTTCCTTGTATTAGATTATTTTGGGACATAGTTATACTAGGCTCGAATTCCCTAATTGAAAATCATTATAGCAAAGTACACTGAGTGACCATTGCATTAGGAAGGCTAGCACATTACATCTTGTGATCAATAACATGGTAACAAGTGATGATCTGCTCTCATCTAATGTGCTGACCTTTTTCTCTGCACAGCAGAAGGCAACATTTGATAGTGAAGGCTAAACGTGGTGACTTCAAATCCCTTTGATTGCGGACAGATTGTTGGTGTTCGAAGGTGTGTGCCAGTATTTCGGAAAAAGTCGCATTTACTGACTGTTCCCAAGCCACTGTATCAAGAATGTACTGGCTGAACCATTGACAGACCGCAGAAGATCATACAGTGGCAGGCCACATGTGGTTGATTCTAGAGGCAAGCATTGGATGGCACATCTAGTATCTCAGCAATGACGTGTCACAGTGGACCAACTGACCGACCAGTACAACACTGTGGAAGATAGACAAATATCCACAATGACCATTTAGCATGCCTTGCATTGACTAGGATGCCATATCTGAAGACCAAAAAAGGTGCCCCTAATGACCCCGCATCATCACCTACAAAGGTCAGTTGATCTTTGACACATGCCAGAAGATCATCTGAAGTGACAAGCTCCATTTCCTGCTGAACCATATGGATGGTCAGGTCCACATGTGGTGTAAGCAGCATAAAGCCATATCCCATGGGTGTGCCATTGGGGTATAGTATTGTAGTTCCATTTAGAAAAATGACTGCAAATATAGGAATAGTTGTTCATAGGAACCGGTCAGATGAGTGTTTTCATTTAATATCGTGCATTTGCCTTATAGCTTTTTGTATCTTATACTGTTACAAAATTTAATGCACAAAATGGGTATCATCATGTTATTTTCTCGTGCAGATTAGAAAATGATCGAATGAACCAGACTGTTGGCTATATAACGTTAATAAGACACATTATTGTTAATTTCTCATGCTATGATTTTCCCACAAAATTGAACAATTGACCAGATACCAGACAAGGAACGTAAAAATATTCTGGCAGGTTAAATTTTATAACATAGGCTGCATCTCTATGTCTACATTCATAATTTTTATTGTTTCTTATAGTTTTAGTACATTACAATCTGCATGTTTGGTTCCAGAATTTTCAGTGATTTTTATTACCTTGTTCATGCCTCACAACAATGTTACTTTTATGTAATAAAATAAAAAAAGAACATACATAATGTATTGAAATGATGAGTTAATGGCAGTTCAGGGCAAATTCATGCATTTTTGTGATGTTGTTGTGCCAGACTATTTGCTTATTACCATTTTTGTCTTTTTATTGTCAACCATGTGGCAATGCGGGTGAAGCTAACATTTTATTGTCTACAGTCATTTGAAAACTTAATATAAAGTTTTTCTTTGTTAGTGTACTGTATCTTCATTTAAACAGTGTATGAGGGGATAAAACAGAACAAAACAACAATAGCTAACTGACTAGTATGTATTAGTCTCTTTGTGACATCTAACATAGATATTCGGCAGATGTGCATGGGGTTTATGGAGTGGACTCAGAACTATGCAGGCTCTAGAAAAATCTTATTAAGAAAAACAAAAAAGTTTTGAATGCTAACTAGATTATTGTCTTCTAATAGCTGCACCAGGGTATCCCTGGTTTGATTATTGTCTTCCAGAACTGCACCAGGGTATCCCTGCTGTGCCCGAGACTAAGGAGCCGCATCTCCTCAATAACCAAGACAAAGCTACTGGTCACAGCATCATAAAGCAAATTACCAGTATTTCTTTCAGGTCACTTTATTCCATGCAGTCCAATACAATGTTTGGCAATATTGACTGCCTTTATCAAGCTCAACAAACAGAGAATAGTGCACATATAAATATCACATTCCCAACATTCATTGGTCATACAATTATAGCAAAAAGCTGGGTATACTCAAATGCCACAGGAAGTGACAATAGGTATTCCGCATGCCTCAATACATGGTTAATCCAATGAAGAAATGATGAAGGCAGCAGTCGTGGTGCAATAAAGTGATGGTTTATTTCTCCCAACACAGAAGAACAACGTTTCGACTCCTTCTTATCTGAGTCTTTGTCAACTTGACAAAGTTTGTTTCTCGCTTTTGTCAGGAGCTGCTGAACTGCACTGAAGCCACTCTCCACTAAGTACGTAGATGGAAAAGGTAACACAACCTACCTAACTTCCTTCACTTTTACCCAAAAGCATTCTTAGCCACACTGTTGTAAAAGTGCTTGGGCTTTGCTATCTTGTTTCAAGTCAATCAACTGCTCTAATCTCGGATAAAATTCTGCGTCTGCTGAAAATGGATTGAGTACCCACGTTGGTATTTCAAGGGTACATGGATCATGAAACCTAGTTTGCATGTCTTCTTTGGCTAGTTTGAGGTGTGAGCAAAAAAGTCTAAGTCTGCATCCTGAAGTTTGTCTTGTCTTTGCGTGCAATTTCTTGAAGATTCAGAAACTGACAGAGCTCGTGTTGACTCAGGTTATGGGTATGAAGGTCCAGTTTGGCAATGAAGGAAGTGCTATTTTCTTTACATAGCACTCATTGTGCGCTATGTAGCCTGCAAAAAAAAAGGCAGAAGCGGTTATAAACTGCTTCTGTCTTCTCTGGGTCCTTGGCTGTTTCTAACAAATGAGTACCTGGTCTGTGCCTGCTAGATTGTAGAAGCTTTAATCCTGCAATATATTTTTAGTATTGGCCCAGGACTAATTGCTTTATATTTACTGTGCTTGGTTCTTAACAAGTTAAATAATCACATATCATAGCTGGACAATGTGATGTGAATGCTGGTGCATGCACAGCGTCATTCAGTACTGGACACTGAGAAAGAAACATCTTCCTTCTGCTTCTTAAATGATTGATGGATTAACCCCTTCAGTGGCACGCCAGAAAATTTTCCCGGACTAGCCGCACTGTGCATAGTGACATAGCCTGGAAGATTTCTGGGCTATGTTTCACCATGGTGGTATTAGTGTACCATGTCTCCACCACATACACACCTTCTCGGTGCTGGACTGGTGGCAGCAGGAGGAGATGCAGCAGCAGGAGGAGACCGGGCAGCAGCAGGAGGAGACCTAGCGGTCACAGCAGGAGGAGACCCGGTGGTGGCAGCAGGAGGAGACCCAGCGGGGAGAGGAGCAGGTAGCAGCAGGAGGAAACCCGGAAAAGACCCGGTGGCGTCAGCAGGAGGAGACCTGGCGGTTGCAGCAGGAGGCGACCCAGCGGCGGCAGCAGGAGGAGAAAAAACTGCATAAACTTGGTATCACCAGAATCGTGTTGACTCACAGAATAATGTTGTCACATTATTTATTCTGCACACTGAATGCGATAAAAATGAAATCCAAAAAACAAATGGCAAAATTTCTTTTTTTCCCCTAATCCCCCTACAATTTTTTTTACAAAAGTTATGCAATACATTATATATACCCAAAAATGATACCATTAAAAAGTCCAACTTGTCCGGCAAAAAACAAGCCCTCATATGGCTGTGTCAATAGAAAAATTAAAAAAGCCAAGGCTCTTGGAACGCGACTGTAAAATTAGTTGAACCTAAATGATTGGCCCATTTAAAAAACCTGCCCTGGTAGGTCGGACAGGGTGGTAAGAAACCAGCCACTGAAGGGCTTAAGCTTTCTATCCCCCCAGATAACCTATCAGCAATTTGCCGGTAATAATTTTGTTATACATTGATATTTAGGTCAGCCCACTGTTTAAGGGGTGCTTTTGCCTTGTGCTTCTGAGTCTTTCTTTTGATTCTGACCTTTCGACTTGGGACTTCAAACTATGTTTGTTTTGTGGTACTTACTAGTACTCTGACCTCGTTTTGTGTTTTTGTCTTTTCTGCTCTGTCCTCTCATATTCCTTTTCCCTTATTTATACCTAGGGACATATAGTGAATATAGTCAGGTTCCAGAAGTGGGGTTTCCCTTTTCGAGGCAAGTGCTTCACTTCATTGCTAGATCCAGTCAGGGCAGGTCAGTAAAAGATCCTTGGTTATTCTTCCATCCCTACCACTGTCCATTACATTGTTTTCTTTCTATAGACAACTCCATTATTCCTTGTGTCTGCATGCCCTTCAGCCTGACCTTGCCCTATTCCTCTGTGTCTATAGTTTATGCCATCAGGTCTGTATGGGATTGACAGCAAGTTAATCCTCCTCTAACAACACCTAGAGTTTATAGAAGAGGTAGTGAACATCCAATAGTTAGTATGCATTAGAGAAGCCAATACTCTATGAATATTTCCCAGTCAGTAAATTGCTGCAGTTCTGAAAACCAAAGGCAGTCCAGTGTTCTACTCTATGGGTGTCGGTAATAAAGTTGCCATTCAGTGTAGATCTCTTCATTATTTTGCTTCTGCAGTATTATATTGTATAATATTCTTTGCATAATCTATAGAATCTTTATCCTATATTTGTAGTTGTTTTCTTTTTTAGTTTATATTTGTTCTAATTGACAGTCATGAACTGAAATATTGGCCACATAAAATGTTTGTTTTCTGTTCCACATTTTCATGTGTCTACAGTATTCCCAAGTAGGTTTAATATTTAACTATGTCCTTTTAAGTCAATTGATACTAAATATGGATGAGTTAATATCCTTCTGGCCGAGGCTTATAAGGATTGTTCCAGTGGGATTTTTCCACATAGAATATAATTGGAAAGGTGCATGTTTCCTTTCAAAGAGTACAACTTTTTGGCATAAAAACATTCCAATAAAACACATATTTTCTAAAACAGACAATCAAGGGAAAGAAATGTGGGTATCATGAAAATCTTTCTGGCCGGAACTGGACAGTAACAAAATTCTCAAGAAAAATATCAAAACCACTTTATTTTAACACCGTATTCACTTTAAGCATATTTCCTTTGATGTTGGAGCAGCATTATTGGGAAAAAAATACATAAATTTTAGACATAGCTGTATGAATATAAAAGATTTAAAAAAAAAAATTATCAAATACTTAATTACCCACAACATTCCTATGTGAACTGCAAGGATGACTTAAAAATGAAGAGGGAATTTGGCTGGAAAACTATATATTCCAATAAAAGCCTCAGAAGTTGCTGGTGTATAAAGCAGAATGAGCGAAAGACGACACGCACATACGGTATATTTAACCTTTGTTGTGAAGTGAATGCTGTATATATTAAAAGGGAAGTCTAGATATTAACATTTATCACTTGTCTGTAGAATTGGTGATAAGTGGTAGATTAGTGGAGTTCGTAGCCCTTGTCCTTACCTACAAAAATGTCTGCAGGGCATTACACATACAACTCTATTGAAGGTATGGGAAGAGCTGAGTGAGCTCACTCACCTGTGTCCATACCTCCCATAAAGCTGTACATAGTGATAGGTTTACTGACCTCTAGCTTCCTCTTACTACACTACCTGCTTGTTACTCTGTCCTGCAACCTGAGATACCTGCATACCGACCTCTACCTGACCATGCTACCGGTCCACACCAGTTGCAACCAGAGGCTCCAAACCTGAACCGGATTGCTACAGTACCCATTTGATGGCTCTCAATGTGCTAAGTGCTCTTTTTGGACATATTACTTAAAATCCACTTGCAGAATATGAAGGGGCTACTTGGAAATGATTTCCTACATGATTGATTAAATGCTTTAATATTGTTTTTTCACTTTGAATCCTGATGCTGTAATTTGAACTTGACCTTTTCTATCACTTGTATAAGGTATAGTAAACAATGTTTCCAATGCATAATTCTTTTACTATAGTCCTATAGATGTTTACGGATTCAAAACGTTGCTTTAGTAAATATATATAAAGCTGCCAATGCTCAAGGTGGAAGAAAATATATGTAATTGTATGTTTTAGTGGCATAGCTACCTAGAATACAATTATCATTAAGTAAAGGAAATCAGGTGCAGATACATTATTTATAACATTACAAGTTGCTTATGGTAAAATCACACTGTGTTGGGCACTATACTCAGTAAAGATAAATCAACTCACACTAATAGCAAATAGCAAGGGGGAGGAGAAAAGTCATTAATAAATTGTAGGACGGTTTTTAAAGAAAAAGGGATGTGAAGATAGGTGAGTTAAGTTGACTATATAGCTGTCTGACAAATATGCCCCAACCCTCCATACACATGCATACTCAACTCGGAGCGTGTATGTATTCTCAATAGAGAGAGATTAGTAATTTGCTGCCCATCACCTCTGATGTCAGCTTATCTCCCCCTAGAATAAAAGGATGCAAATGGGGGAGAAAAGGGTCTTCACCAAACACAGCTATGTGCCACACACTATTCATTCTGTCAAGGTGTCTGCATGCCCCAGTCAGACCGCGTTTTTTTATAAATAGTCACAGGCAGGTACAACTCCGCAATGGGAATTCCGTGTGCACCCACAGCATGGGTGGCTCCCTGGAACCCACCGGCGGTACATAAATATATCCCATTGCAGTGCCCAGCACAGCTGATGTAATGTCATGTTAAATGCAGGTGGGCTTCGGCCCACACTGCATGCCCCAGTCAGACTGGGGTTCTTTAGAAGTAGACACATGCAGTTACAACTCCCTGTGGACCCACAGCATGGGTGGTTCCCTGGAACCCACCGGCGGTACATAAATATATCCCATTGCATTGCCCATCACAGCTGAGGTAATGTCATGTTAAATGCAGGTGGGCTTCGGCCCACACTGCATGCCCCAGTCAGACTGGGGTTCTTTAGAAGTGGACACATGCAGTTACAACTCCCTGTGGACCCACAGCATGGGTGGCTCCTTGAAACCCACTGGAGGTACATAAATATATCCCATTACATTGCCCTGCACAGCTGAGGTAACGTCAGATA
Organism: Eleutherodactylus coqui; assembly: GCF_035609145.1. NCBI lineage: Eukaryota > Metazoa > Chordata > Amphibia > Anura > Eleutherodactylidae > Eleutherodactylus > Eleutherodactylus coqui. Next base: position 143,065,689 of record NC_089843.1, on the reverse strand, counting down.
AAATACAGGTGGGCTTCGGCCCACACTGCATGCTGCAGTCAGACCGGGGTTTTTAATACATAGACACAGGCAGGTACAACTCCGTAATGTGAGGTCCTTGTGGACCAACAGCATGGGTGGCTCCCTGGAACCCACTGGCGGTACAAAAATATATCCCATTGCAGTGCCCTGGGCAGCATAGCTAACGTCTGATTAAATACAGGTGGGCTTCGGCCCAAACTGCATGCCCCAGTCAGCCTCGAGTTTTTTATAAGTATACACAGGCACGTACATCTCCCTAATGGGAAGTCCATGTGGACAGACAGCATGGGTGGGTCCCAGGAAGCCACCGGCGGTACATAAATATATCCCATTGCATTGCCCAGCACAGCTGATGTAACGTCAGCTTTAATGCAGGTGGGCAAAAAATTAATTGGATTACACTGTAGGCGAGGGCCCAAAAAAATTGGTGTACCAACAGTACTAATGTACCTCAGAAAAATTGCCCATGCCCAACCAAGAGGGCAGGTGAAACCCATTAATCGCTTTGGTTAATGTGGCTTAATTTGTAACTAGGCCTGGAGGCAGCCCAGTTAAAATAAAAATTGGTTCAGGTGCAAGTTTCAACGCTTTATTGAATTGAGAATTGAAACGTATAAACATTGTTTACAAAAGTTATATGACTGAGCCTTGTGGGCCTAAGAAAAACTGCCCGTTCGGCGTGATTACGTGAGGTTTCAGGAGGAGGATGAATATAATACACAGATTGATGAAGCTAAAAGGTCCCCGTTTTTGATGGTGATAGAGAACGATGCTTCCATCCGCGGGTGCAGCCTACGTATTGTTTAGGTAACGCTGCTGTCCGCTGGTGGAGAAGAGAAGTCTGGGGAAATCCAGGCTTTGTTCATCTTTATGAGTGTAAGCCTGTCGGCACTGTCGGTTGACAGGCGGGTACGCTTATCCGTGATGATTCCCCCAGCCACACTAAACACCCTCTCTGACAAGACGCTAGCCGCAGGACAAGCAAGCACCTCCAGGGCATACAGCGCGAGTTCAGGCCACGTGTCCAGCTTCAACACCCAGTAGTTGTAGGGGGCAGAGGCGTCACGGAAGATGGTCGTGCGATCGGCTACGTACTCCCTCACCATCCTTTTACAGTGCTCCCGCCGACTCAGCCTTGACTGGGGAACAGTGACACAGTCTTGCTGGGGAGCCAGAAAGCTGTCAAAGGCCTTAGAGAGTGTTCCCCTGCCTGTGCTGTACATGCTGCCTGATCTCCGCGCCTTCCCTGCTACCTGGCCCTCGGAACTGCGCCTTCGGCCACTAGCGCTGTCGGATGGGAATTTTACCATCAGTTTGTCCGCCAGGGTCCTGTGGTATAGCATCATTCTGGAACCCCTTTCCTCTTCGGGTATGAGAGTGGAAAGTTCTCCTTATACCGTGGGTCGAGCAGTGTGTACACCCAGTAATCTGTAGTGGCCAGAATGCGTGTAATGCGAGGGTCACGAGAAAGGCATCCTAACATGAAGTCAGCCATGTGTGCCAGGGTACCTGTACGCAACACATGGCTGTCCTCACTAGGAAGATCACTTTCAGGATCCTCCTCCTCGTCCTCCTCAGGCCATACACGCTGAAAGGATGACAGGCAAGCAGCATGGGTACCCTCAGCAGTGGGCTAAGCTGTCTCTTCCCCCTCTTCCTCATCCTCCTCATGATCCTCCTCCTCCTCCTGAACACGCTGAGATATAGACAGGAGGGTGCTCTGACTATCCAGCGACATACTGTCTTCCCCTGCCTCCGTTTCCGAGCGCAAAGCGTCTGCCTTTATGCTTTGCAGGGAACTTCTCAAGAGGCATAGCAGAGGAATGGTGACGCTAATGATTTCAGCATCGCCGCTCACCATCTGGGTAGACTCCTCAAAGTTTCCAAGGACCTGGCAGATGTCTGCCAACCAGGCCCACTCTTCTGTAAAGAATTGAGGAGGCTGACTCCCACTGCGCCGCCCATGTTGGAGTTGGTATTCCACTATAGCTCTACACTGCTCATAGAGCCTGGCCAACATGTGGAGCGTAGAGTTCCACTGTGTGGGCACGTCGCACAGCAATCGGTGCACTGGCAGATTAAACCGATGTTGCAGGGTGCACAGGGTGGCAGCATCCATGTGGGACTTGCGGAAATGTGCGCAGAGCCAGCGCACCTTTCCGAGCACGTCTGACAAGCGTGGGTAGCTTTTCAGAAAGCGCTGAACCACCAAATTAAAGATGTGGGCCAGGCATGACACGTGCGTGAGGCTGCCGAGCTGCAGAGCTGCCACCAGGTTACGGCCGTTGTCACACATGACCATGCCCGGTTGGAGGCTCAGCGGCGCAAGCCAGCGGTCGGTCTGCTCTGTCAGACCCTGCAGCAGTTCGTGGGCCGTGTGCCTCTTCTCTCCTAAGCTGAGTAGTTTCAGCACGGCCTGCTGACATTTGCCCACCGCTGTGCTGCTGTGCCGCGCGACACCGACTGCTGGCGACGTGCTGCTGCTGACACATCTTGATTGCGAGAGAGAGGTTGCGTAGGAGGAGGAGGGTGGTTTAGTGGAGGAAGCATACACCGCCGCAGATACCACCACCGAGCTGGGGCCCGCAATTCTGGGGGTGGGTAGGACGTGAGCGGTCCCAGGCTCTGACTCTGTCCCAGCCTCCACTAAATTCACCCAATGTGCCGTCAGGGAGATATAGTGGCCCTGCCCGCCTGTGCTTGTCCACGTGTCCATTGTTAAGTGGACCTTGGCAGTAACCGCGTTGGTGAGGGCGCGTACAATGTTGCGGGACACGTGGTCGTGCAGGGCTGGGGCGGCACATCGGGAAAAGTAATGGCGACTGGGAACTGAGTAGCGCGGGGCCGCCGCCGCCATCATACCTTTGAAAGCCTCCGTTTCTACAACCCTATACGGCAGCATCTCCAGGCTGATAAATTTGGCTATGTGCACGTTTAACGCTTGAGCGTGCGGGTGCGTGGCGGCGTACTTGCGCTTGCACTCCAACACTTGCGCTAGCGACGGCTGGATGGTGCGCTGAGAGACATTGGTGGATGGGGCCGAGGACAGCGGAGGTGAGGGTGTGGGTGCAGGCCAGGAGACGGTAGTGCCTGTGTCCTGAGAGGGGGGTTGGATCTCAGTGGCAGGTTGGGGCACAGGGGGAGAGGCAGCAGTGCAAACTGGAGGCGGTGAACGGGCATCGTCCCACCTTGTGGGGTGCTTGGCCATCATATGTCTGCGCATGCTGGTTAGGGTGAGGCTGGTGGTGGTGGCTCCCCGGCTGATCTTGGCGCGACAAAGGTTGCACACCACTGTTCGTCAGTCGTCTGCACTCTCAGTGAAAAACTGCCAGACCTTTGAGCACCTCGGCCTCTGCAGGGTGGCATGGCGCGAGGGGACGCTTTGGGAAACAGTTGGTGGATTATTCGGTCTGGCCCTGCCTCTACCCCTGGCCACCGCACTGCCTCTTCCAACCTGCCCTGCTGCTGCACTTGCCTCCCCCTCTGAAGACCAGTCCTCAGTAGGCGTAGCAAACCAGGTGGGGTCAGTCACCTCATCGTCCTGCTGCTCTTCCTCCGAATCCTCTGTGCGCGCCTCCCTCGGATTTACTCCAATTACTACTACCTGAGTGATAGACAACTGTGTCTCATCGTCATCGTCCTCCTCACCCACTGAAAGCTCTTGAGACAGTTGCCGGAAGTCCCCAGCCTCATACCCCGGACCCCGGGAACTTTCCAAAGGTTGGGCATCGGTCATGACAAACTCCTCTAGTGGGAGAGGATTCGGAACCATTGCTGCCCATTCTGGGCAGGGGCCCGAGAACAGTCCCTGGGAGTCTGCCTGCTCCTCAGAATGTGTCATTGTAATGGAGTGAGGAGGCTGGGAGGAAGGAGGAGCAGCAGCCAGAGGATTCAGAGTTGCAGCAGTGGACGGCGCAGAACTCTGGGTGGTCGATAGATTGCTGGATGCACTTTCTGCCATCCACGACAGGACCTGCTCACACTGCTCATTTTCTAATAAAGGTCTACCGCGTGGACCCATTAATTGTGAGATGAATGTGGGGACGCCAGAAACGTGCCTCTCTCCTAATCCCGCAGCAGTCGGCTGCGATACACCTGGATCAGGAGCTCGGCCTGTGCCCACACCCTGACTTGGGCCTCCGCGTCCTCGCCCACGTCCACGTCCTCTAGGCCTACCCCTACTCCTCAGCATGGTGTATTACCAGTAGTGCACAAACAGAACGCTGTAATTAATTGTGACGCTTATTGGCTTGTGGTTGGAGGCTGACTTCGCTTACGGAACGCACAGCAGAGCCAGGAAAGAATTTTGCGCAAGCCTGCTGTAACACTTAGCTGGCTGCGTATTAATTAGGACTACTACCCCCAGCACAGACGCAGTACACTGAGGACGGTCACAGGCAGCCCAAATAGAAATTTTTTTCACAAATTCTTTTGGAAAGGCCCACTGCCTATATAGACAGTATATCTCTTTCACTGTCCCTGCCTCACCACTACTGGCCCTGGACTATGTAAAATTACTGCAGACTGTTTCCCTCTGGACAGGATGACAGCGGTGATGTAACGGCCAACGCAGAGCCAGGAAAGAATTTTGCGCAAGCCTGCTGTAACACTTAGCTGGCTGTGTATTAATTAGGACTACTACCCCCAGCAGAGACGCAGTACACTCAGGATGGTCACAGGCAGCCCAAATAGAATGTTTTTTCCCAAATTCTTTTGGAAAAGCCCACTGCCTATATAGACAGTATATCTCTTTCACTGTCCCTGCCTCACCACTACTGGCCCTGGACTATGTAAAATTACTGCAGACAGTTTCCCTCTGGACAGGATGACAGCGGTGATGTAACGGCCAACGCAGAGCCAGGAAAGAATTTTGCGCAAGCCTGCTGTAACACTTAGCTGGCTGCGTATTAATTAGGACTACTACCCCCAGCAGAGATGCAGTACACTCAAGACGGTCACAGGCAGCCCAAATAGAATGTTTTTTCCCAAATTTTTTTGGAAAAGCCCACTGCCTATATAGACAGTATACGTCTTCAACCATTTTCACTGTCCCTGCCTCAGCACTACTGGCCCTATACTATGTAAAATTACTGCAGACTGTTTCCCTCTGGACAGGATGACAGCGCTGATGTAACGGGCAATGCAGAGCCAGGAAAGAATTTTGCGCAAGCCTGCTGTAACACTTAGCTGGCTGAGTATTAATTAGGACTACTACCCCCATCAGAGACGCAGTACACTCAGGACGGTCACAGGCAGCCCAAATAGAATGTTTTTTCCCAAATGTTTTTGGAAAAGCCCACTGCCTATAGAGACAGTATATGTCTTTCACCTTTTTCACTGTCCCTGCCTCAGCACTACTGGCCCTATACAATGTAAAATTACTGCAGACTGAGAACGCCATGCTCTGCACGGCCGATATAAAAAAAAAAAAAAAAAAATGTGCAACACTGCTAAAAGCAGCCTCAACAGTACTGCACACAGTCAGATGTGGCCCTAAGAAGGACCGTTGGGGTTCTTGAAGCCTAAAATAACTCCTAACACTCTCCCTATAGCAACTCCAGCAAGACAGCACTTTCCCTGAACTATGTCAGAATGCATCTGTGGCGAGCCGCGGGAGCGGCCGATTTATATACTCGGGTGACACCTGATCTCGCCAGCCACTCACTGCAGGGGGGTGGTATAGGGCTTGAACGTCGCAGAGGGAAGTTGTAATGCCTTCCCTGTCTTTCTATTGGCCAGAAAAGCGCGCTAACGTCTCAGGGATGAAAGTGAAAGTAACTCAAACATCGCGTGGTGCTCGCCTCTAGTAACGAGCATCTCGAACACGCTAATACTCGAACAAGTATCAAGCTCGGACGAGTACGTTCGCTCATCTCTAGTAATGAGTATTTGCATCTTTCATTAACCTATTTTTGTTATCAAATTTAATTTTGTGTGCTACAGATATTGTAATGCAAATGAACCAGACACCAATAAGTAAATAATACCAATAATGCAAAAAATGAATGTCATTGGAAATAAGTGAGAAATTGTTTCCAGCGGCCTTCTACATTTGAAGGGTTAGCAAACCAATGTACTTACACTTTTTTATTATAATGCAAGCATATTACTTACAGCTGTTGCTATTACATCAGAGTAATGGTAATGACACAGAACTGTGACCTCATCAGTAGAATTACCACAGTAATGGCCATGTTTGGAGATAACTCCAATTCCAGCTCCATCTATCACCCCACAGGGTACTTATAAATGGATATCATTGTTGTTATATAGGTGTATCAGAAGGTGTTAAAATGCCATATATAGTGCAATACATTTGATATTGCACATTCATGCATATAATAAATGCATATAATAAAGTTAAAAGTTTTTTTGTGTTGCACAGTGAATTATGTAAAGAAAAATCCCCCCTAAAAATATATTAAAGTCAATCAATAAGTTGACACGCTTGAAGAAATACAGCTCATCCCACAATAAACAAGCTTTGTTGACAGGAAAAAAAGTTATGGCTCTCAAAATGTAATACATTTTTCTTTCTATGAAATATGCTGTTATTGTGCAGGAGTAGTAAAATGCACTAAAAAGTATATATATATATATATATATATATATATATATATATATATGGCATCAATGTAAACATAACAATCTGTAGATTAAAATGTAAATATTCTTTATACCATATGGTGAATAATGTAAAAAAACAAGATGTTTCAACAATCAATACGTTGTAGGTATCATTGACAAATATAACTGCAAAAAACAAGTCTTCATATGGCTGTGTCAACAAAAAATAGTAAAGATATGGTCTTCAGAATATGGGTGGTTAAAAAAAGGCAGAGTCTTAAAGGTCAAATAATAGAAGCAGAACCACAAAACGGCAACAGCACTCATAATATATTTGCTATCAGAGGTATACATACCTATTAGAGATGAGCGAACGTGCTCGGCCACGCCCCTTTTTCGCCCGAATACCGCGATTTTTGAGTACTTCCGTATTCGGGCGAAAAAATTCGGGGGTCGCCGTGGCGGCGCGGGGGGTTGCAGCGGGGAGTGGGGGGGAGAGGGAGAGAGAGAGGGCTCCCCCCTGTTCCCCGCTGCTACCCCCCACGCCGCCACGCCTCTCCCCGCCCCCCGGCGCACCCGAGTACTTTTCACCCGAGTAGTGAAGTACTCGGAAATCGCGGTATTCGGGCAAAAAAGGGGCGTGGCCGAGCACGTTCGCTCATCTCTAATACCTATAATCAATACTCTAAACACAATAAATAATGCAAGGTTCTTGGTATACAATTTGATCAAATTACATTGGCCCATCTACCTACGTCCAAGTGACCAAGCTTTCAGATGGGCCCTAACGCTAATTCCAGGTGGTTTAATCTTAACCTGGGAAAGTCGGGTACCTACCTCTCAGAATGCTCCTCTCTTGAGACTAAGCCTACAAATAAAACCAGGGAAGGTAGGATACTATTTATATGGTCCAGTAGGAGTGACAGAAGGTAAATGGGCGGCAGGTGTGCACGACCATGTGAAGGCAGCCAAAACTTCACAATATTTGAAGTTTCAAAAAAAGCACAATGTTTGAAGGTCAAATAAAGCGCAATCAACGAATGTATCACCTATACTTTTATTAATTAAAACCAGATAGTGAAACATTTTTCTAATTAGTTTTAACTCTCTGATTGCAGATTTTTACTATTATATTGTCTGTACATGACAATTGGGATGGCCATCTTGTCTGAGCTGCAGAGATAAGCATTACATCTAGTTTTAGAGATTTACTTTACAGCAGCCTCAATGGCGGTTCACACAACGGAGGGGGCCTTTTGACTTCCAAAGTATATGCAGAGCTCATTGTGTAGGGGGGGGGGGGTAGATAAGCTGTGACAATCATCTATTGTGAATGGTGAATCCTGTATTGTTTATATATAGGTGTTATATTCATTATATTCCCACCAGTGATGATAATGAGATGACTGCTGAAAAGTTTTCTTTACAGAAAAGAAAGTGTCACACTACAATTTATTATTAGGGCTATTTAAGCTTAGTGATCAGCATGAAAACTGCAGAATTTTAGCGTTTTCTTTAAAATACACTATAGGTCATGAGATCAAAAATTACTTACAAATATGTTTAACATAAAAGTTTGATTTATACAATAGATCATTTTCTAATTTCACATTTCCCACGAAGGTTAAAAACAATTAATGACAGGACTGACAGTCCAAAACCAATAAAATGGACATAGTCAGATGAAGAAGCCAGTTAGAAAATCAACATCTCAGTTAGATATCACATATAAAATCTAATCATTTTCAAGCTGTCACTATCTGCACATCTAGGACACAAAATCAAGGCAATATAAGTTTACATTTTAATCATGTTTCCTCTAAAGTCTCTGAAGACATTTTACATAAAGTTAAAACATCCTGGAAAAAAATTAACTTGTGCCCCTGGTTTCAATTATTTTCAAATTTGAGGCACAAACTCTGCATTTAGAGATATGTGGCTCAAGTGCCAAATAGGGATCTTTTGATTTTTTTTAATACATGTGGTTGAAATTGGAGTAATGCTGATTGCCAAACCACAGTACTTTGCATTGGGATTTGGCATAGGAAAATACACCATTGTTCACAGTACAATTTAACAGGGACACTCTTCAAGGAAAATATCTCAATTCAAATGCATCAGTTTATGTTTGTGTGAAAGTCCCAGATTACTGTATAACCGCTAGTGTAAGGTAAACAAAAGATCATTAGTCTGATAAATGTCAGATTCCTTTAACCTAAGATCATTTGGATTCGCCTGTTTCATGGAAAGAAAGACATTAATACAAATACTGATTACAAAAAAAATCTAAACTTCTATACATGTATAGATAATGTTGTGATGTAATGTCAACTACTGCTTAGAAATATGTATCTGTTTTAGTAGAACTTTAGTTAGTTGCCTTCATTCTTTGTGAATGAATAAAAACTATTAAAATAGAAAGCAAATATCAAACCTAAAATGAAGCATTAAAGAGATTGTCACATTTTTAGCAAAATAGGTCTGATAGACACAATAATGTGTGATTGTATTATTATGGGTATCAGAACTGGGGATTGTGAACCAGGAGATTACAGATGCAACACAGCATGCTAGCATGAACTTATCACTGGAAAAAGATACCCTTTTCGGTTCTTTCACACAGCCATAGACCTTTTAACGCCGGCTCACCTCCTCTCTCCTCCCGTCCGGCTGTGTGCAATGGGAAGTTGCAGGATAAGGGCGGAGCTAAGATCCCACCCCATCCCCAGCCCTTGTCTGCAGCCAGCAATGGGAGGGGACAGGGAGGGGCGGAGCTTAGCTCTGGCCCCATCTCTCCCCTCCCATTGCAAACAGCCGGAGGGGAAGCGAGCGGAGGAGAGAAGAGGGAGGGAGTTTAGCAGTCATGCTGCTAAACTCCCACCCACTTCCCTTCTCCGGCCACTGTCATTGGACCCCATAGGAGCCCATGTAGCGTCCGACATATTCTGGACCAAAAGATAGTTCCAGGACGCTCCTTGCGGGCCAGCGTGAAAGCGCTCAGCGCTATATTGGAACAGCTGGGCGCTTTCACACCACGGGAATACGGCCATGTGATCTGATACATTGGAATCCAATACATCAGATCGTAGCCTATATCGGCCGGCCATGAAAATGGCGGCCAATAAACACTCGTGTGAAAGAGGCCTTAAAATTATTCTTCTGTTTGATAAATATTTAAAATCATTATTAACCCCAATATACATAGAGAAAACAATAATAAACAAAACATTGATGCATTTATGATAGTTACCATAGTAGTCTTGGGCTAGTAAAGTCACCTAGGGCTGCCGTGTATTAAACCCTATTAAGCCCTGCCTGTTGCGGGACATAATAGACAAATGTTAAAAAATACAATATACTGCAGTACTATAACATTGCAGTATATTACAGAAGTCATCCAATAGTCACAAATTAGTCACCTAATGGGAATTTAAAAAATTAAAATTAATTGAAATATGCTTTTTTTAATAAAATGTAAGGGCTCAGTCACACAGGCGCATCGGCGCCTGTGTTACTGCAGCCAGCAGACGGTCGTACCTGAAGACGGACATCTCTCTGCAGCATCGGGAGGAAGAACATGTGACCGGCTTCATTGCCGGTCATGTGTTCTTTCATCCGCGCTGGAGCGAGACAGCCGTTTTCTGGTATGGCCATCTTCTAACTGTCAGTCACACGGGCGCATTGGCGCCGGTGTACGGGTGCCGATGCGCCCGTGTGACTGAGCCCTAAATAGTTAAAAAATTAAAATAATTGGTATTCTTGGATCTGAAAAGACCCAACTATCTAATTATCACATTAGTTATCCCACACTGTGAATGCCATTAGAAAGTACATAATGCCAGAAGTGAATTTTTGTCACCCCATCTCCCAATAAAAATTGAATTAAAAGTGACCAAATTGTACCAGTAAAGACTACAGCTCACCTGGGAAAATCATTCCTGAGATAGCCTCACTGACAGAAACATTTCAAAGTTACGGAGCTTAGTGTATGGCAAGTAAAAGCAATTTTTTTTTAGTAAAATGTTTTTTATTTAATAAATATTTTATAATAATAGTAGTGACCTATAGAATACAATTAACATGTCATTTTTACTACACCATGAATGAGGTAAAAACAAAACCGCCCGCAAAATGGTGCAATTGTGTTTTTTCCATTTCACTCTACTTAAATTTCTTCAAGTTTTCCAATACATTATATGGTACATCAAATGGTACCATTATAAATACAAAAAAGGTTATATAAAAACAAGCCCTCATAAAACTATGGTGATGGAAAATGAAAAAGTAATGGCTATTAAAAAGCAGAGATGACAAGAACCAAAAAATGGCTGGTAAATAAGGGGTTAATAATCGTGAACACAGGTCCCGTGCCCTTACCTTGAGCTGTTGCAGTTTTGTATCTGCAAAACTGCTAAGAGATTCTTTTTAAGTGGGCACTTAATTTTCACAGAACGTATGCTCATCCAACAGTCTAAGTGTGTGTATCATCAATCTTGTGATATATTTGTATTCATGTTTTTGTTTTACCACTGAAAATTACATTTGAAATGCCTACTACTAGGTGTCTCCTTTCCAATCCACTGCCTGTTGTTAGTCATTTGGTATCTGTAGTAACAGGGACTGCTAGTTACTGCATGCAACAGAGTCAGGCATTCAAATACTGTCCTGCAGTTATTTGAAGCATGGCAACATAAGGCAGCATGGGAAGTGTGGAAGAGGAAGACCCAGCTAGTACAGTATTGGCAGAATGGTTGGCTTAGGACTAATACTCTACCTGTAAGTGGGTTGTAAAAAGCAGTGCAGCAGAAAAATATGAAAATCTACATGAAAGACGAATTGAAAGGGGGGCGGGCCTGAGCATGGAGGAGTGAGGAAGCACAGTCCGGAGCTCCTCCGCCGTTACCTCACAGACAATCAAAGAAAAGCCTGAAAAAAGCACTTAACAGCATGACGAAGGGGAGTAGAAGAAGAGGGGAGCTGGCGCCAGCCAGCGGCACCCCGCTGAGCCGCTACCTAACAAGCAGAAGCACCCCCGGCACTACATGCGGTCCTACCGCTACACGTGGTCCGACCACCATGGCGCTGGAGCACCTTGCAGAACGGGCGCCTCCCCAGGCTGGGGACCAAGACACACCGCTCCAACGCCAAGACGGAGGCTCAGAAGAGGAGAGAGAACCGAGGCACACAGCGCAGACGCCAAAGAGCAGGTAGCCGAGCGTGCCGGAGGCTGCCGGCACCCTGCACTGTCCACAGCACATGGTGCCAGATACCCCGCGCTGCTCTCACAGCAAGGGACCCGACCCCCACAGTAAACAGACAACTCTAGGCAGCGGGGACCCAGGGGCCAATCCCCACCACATGAGTGTGCAGCAGACGCAAGCAGGAGAATGGCCGCAGGACACAGACCCCAAGCGATCCTGGTCACAGGGGAACAAGGGGAAAACTGGCACACCACACTGCACCCCCAAAATGGCGCCAAACCACTGCGGAGCCCAGTCGCCCCATGAAGGGGAGAACCCCATAACTGAACCACTGCCACAAAATATTGGGGGTCCAGAGAGGGCAGTTGCAGTGAGCCAGGAAGCACTACAGAAAGCAGACCAGCCCCCCCCAAACTCCAGCAGCGTCCCCTCAAGGAAACCGTAGAGTACCCCCGGACACTCACTACAGCGCTGAATCTCCCTGTACCAACAGCACTAGAAGCCAGGGGATAGCCCTACCCCCACCACAGGGCAGCGGGCTAGATCTGTGGGGTCATGAAAATGAAGGTACCACCGCTCCCTTCGACTACACCTTGCTGCCCGCGGGGGGCCACCTCGACTCCAGCCCGACAACCCCGGGCTCCCTCACCCCAGCACTATCCCACGTGGGGGCGAGCCTGGATTTTCCAGACCCACCAATGGATGACTCCCAGACACTGCAGGCCCTCTGGATCATGATGCGGGCCTTACCCACCAAACAAGACCTCGAACAGCAACTCAGACGTATCGAAGAAAAACAGACAACAGCAATCAACGCAGTTGCCCATACTGTGCAGGACCTGACAGAGCGGGTTGTCATATTGGAGCAAAATACGGAGACGTCAGCTACAGATTTTCAACAAATGGCGCGCACAATCGAAAAACAACAGAAACAAATCAGAGAATTAACGTTCCATCTCGACGATATTGAAAACCGAGGCCGCCGCAACAACCTCAAACTGAGAGGACTCCCTGAGGACATACCGCCAGTAGACTTATACGACCATGTGACAACCATCTTCAACAAGTTGCTACAGCGACCTGACAACAGGGCCATCGAACTTGACAGAGTCCACCGCTTGCAAGGCGGAAGAACCAGAAATACGAACTTTCCGAGGGATGTAATTTGCCGCATACATTTTTACAGACAGAAAGAAGAGATACAACGAATGGCTTGGGAACAAGGCCCGATCAAATATAACGGCGCTGAAATCACAATATTACCAGATGTGTCTAGGCTGACCCTCAACAGCCAGAGAATGATTCGCCCCCTACTTGACGCAGCGCGGAAAGCAGAAGCGACCTACAGATGGGGACACCCCTTCCATCTGATCCTCCGAAAGCGTGGACGAATATTTACGGTCCGATCACCGGCAGACCTAGAAGGGGCATTCAACTTCCTGGGAGTTCCTCAGACGCCAATCCCAGACTGGACTCTACCCCCTGATGAAAACCCTACTCAATAAAACCTAGACGCCCAGGACGCTGGCCAGCCTCATAGTTGACGAAATCCTACTACGCGCTGGGACACTCCCCCGGCCTAACTAGGCCCATCCAGTATATTACCTCTCCACTTCCTTTAACAGGTTAATCCGTTCTCCAGGCAACAAGACGTACAAGCTACGGCGAGACGGACCGACGGAGTTCCACGAAGTGGACTCTATTACCCCCTACCCAGAACCCCACAACCGGAAGCCTGGACTGGTGGTTTGATTCTACCGCCTCCGTGATTTCTCCTGCTCTGGGAAACGTGACTGCCCGTTTTCTCTGTGCTCTCCCACGTTTCCCCCAGTAGGGTACCAGAGGCCCTGATTTTTCTCCCCCCTGACCATTTCGCAGGGGGGACAGGGCCCCTGTGTAATTTAGAACTTTAGAAATACTGTTAAACTAGTCTCTCGTCTTGTCTACCCCATTCTGAACACAACCCCTTTGTCCTCCAGCCTCCCCCCCTATCCCCATCCCGTACCCTCCCACCTACACTACTGTCCGACTCTGATCCAGGGACAACAAGACTAGGGCACCGTTTCGCAAAATGCCTTCGGCATTATCTAACCTTACTGTTGTCTCCCTCAACGCACAGGGTCTTAACGTTCCAGAGAAAAGGTCCTCCACTCTCCGTCTCCTCTGGAAAAAGCGTGCACAAGTGGCCTTCATACAGGAAACCCACTTCTGCGCAAGAACGGCCCCCAGATTCTCGGACGCCAGGTTTCCCAACTCCTACCACGGCCTGAACCCAGAATCTAAATCCAAAGGGGTATCGATCCTGATCGCCAGTTCAATCCAATGGGAACACTCAGCCACGAAATCCGACCCCGAAGGAAGATACCTCTTCGTGAAAGGTAAGCTCACCAGCACCACAGTCACCCTACCCACAATGTATCTCCCCAACTCCAACCAGGTGGCTTTCCTTGAAAGGTCCCTGGAGGATTTGGAAGAATTCAAAGAGGGCACCTTGATACTAGGAGGAGACTTTAAATTGTCACTTGACCCCCGCACCGACACATCCAAAGGAAGCAGCAGCCTCACCTTAGCTACACATCGCAGAGCTAGAAAAATACTCCATAATCATCAACTGATAGACGCCTGGAGGGTTTTCCACCCCGACGGTAGAGACTACACCTATTTCTCTCCACCCCACAACTCCTATTCCCGGATTGACTATTTCCTCCTACATCACTCGTCTCTCCCCCTAGTGACATCAATAGAAATAGACAACATCACAATCTCGGACCACGCTCTCATCATTCTATCACTATCGCTCCCAACAATTCACGACAGAGTATGGCACTGGCGCCTGAATGAGTCCCTTATTCACAGCCCAGAGACGTCAAAAGAGATACAAGGAGGAATACTTCAAAAATAACTGTACTCCAGATGTTAACCCTCTAGCAGTATGGGAAGCCCACAAATGCATCATACGAGGAATCTGTATAGGGTTGGGATCCCGTATCAAAAAAGAGCGAGGGTCGCTGCTTCGTGGACTACTAGACCAGATCCAGACCCTCGAACTCCGACACAAATCTAACCAAGACAATACCCTAGGCGCAGAATTAACGCAACTTAGGGACTGAGTGCGTACACTTTGCCTGGCTCAGGCGAAAGGGACGCTAATAAAGTGTAGGCGTCATTTCTATGAGTTCGGTAATAAACCCAGCCGTACATTAGCACGGGCCCTCCGAGTAACTAGATCTAGAACATATGTTCCCCACATCACCCCCACATCCGGTAACACCCTACACTTACCCCAACAGATAACGGAAGCATTCCGAAATTACTACCAAGCCCTCTATAACCTGACCCCCTCAATAACAGAACAAGAGAAGACCAACCATAAGGCCAAAATGAGAGAATATATACAACAATCAAACCTCCCCAGGTTCTCACCAGAGGCAGTGGAGGCACTGGAAGCCCTGATCACGCAGACCGAATTGGCAACTGCCATAGCAGACACCAACTCGGGGAAATCTCCGGGACCAGATGGGCTCACTCTCGCGTACTATAAGAAATACGCAGAAACGCTGACCCCACACTTCCTATGTGCCTTTAACTCCCTCAACGAGGGAAAGGAAATGCCCAGGGACACTTTGGGAGCACACATTACAGTGATCCCGAAGGAAGGAAAAGGCCCCTCGCAATGCCAGAGCTACCGTCCCATCTCTTTGCTAAACGCTGACCTGAAGCTATTCGCCAAAATACTAGCAAACAGGATCTCCCCCCTCTTGCAACACACAATCCACGGAGACCAGGTGGGATACGTCCCACTTAGGGAAGCACGAGACAACACAACAAAAGCCGTAAACTTAATCTACCAGGCCAAAAAATTAGCCCTTCCCTCCTGTTTACTCTCCACAGACGCGGACAAAGCGTTCGACAGAGTGAACTGGGACTTTCTGTTTGCCACTATGTCTCACCTGGGAATGGGCCCCAGGATGCTGCACTGGGTCAATAGTCTATACTCACACCCCACAGCAGCAGTTAGAGCGAATGGACAAATATCATCTCCCTTCATTATCTCGAACGGTACGAGACAAGGCTGTCCCCTATCACCTCTAATCTTTATTCTCTGCCCAGAACCCCTCCTAAATCATATACGTGACAATCCGAATGTGTCGGGGATCAAACTAGTCAACTCAGAACACAAGATCGCGGCATACGCGGATGGCCTGTTGTTCTTTATTACCAACCCTAGAATCTCAATACCAAATCTACTAGCTGAAATCAAACGATACTCTGAATTATCAAACTTCAAAATTAATTATCAGAAATCAGCGGCCCTCAATATATCTCTCCCTTCAACACTTGTTAGCGACCTTAAAAACTCGTTCCCCTTTTCCTGGGTGGATCACCATATCCAATATCTGGGCACCAATATCACAGCGGACCCGGGAGACTTATACGCAGCCAACCACCCCTTACTCCTAGATAAAATCAGGACAGACCTAAACGCATGGACAAAAGGCCATTTTTCATGGTTCGGAAGATGTGCATTATTCAAAATGAACATCCTTCCCAGAGTTCTATACTTGCTCCAAGCACTTCCTATCTACACACCCAGAAAATTTTTCCAACACCTCCTATCTCAGATGACGAAATTTATCTGGGCAGACAAATCACCACGTACAGCACGCAACATACTGACAAGACCGAAAACAGAAGGGGGTATGGGCCTTCCGAACTTCTCACGATACTACCAAGCGGTACAGCTAACACGCATAGTTGACTGGCATAGACGTGGGGCTCTGAAACAATGGATTACCATAGAACAAGCAACCACATTCATTCCTCTTGTGGTGCTCCCATGGATCCAGGATCAGCCCCCCACGGAGTCGGCCCAGCACCCCACCATTGGCCCCACTCTGGCGACAGCACACAAAGTGTTCGCAAGGTCAGACATTGCACCCAAACCCTCCCCCATGTTTCCGGTCTTAGGGAACCCTGCATTCCTAAGAAGGCAAATTTAGAGCCTCCCATTTCCTACAGGAAGACCAATGGTTAACAACGGACGAACTGGTCAGGCTAGTGGACAATACAACTGAGACACTTTCTCAGATCCCTTCCCCACCCAAGCACATTCTCTCGCGCAAAAACCCATTTCGAATTAATATGTAGCACAGAAGGGCCTTCCAGACATACCCTGTCACGCATATACAACATTATTAACTCTCAATCAGACCCACACCAACCGGGTTTTGTACAGAGATGGGAAGAAGACCTTAAAATCACTTTCTCTCCAGCAGAAAGAGAAAAAATCTTTACACTTACACACTCCTCATCGATATCCAGCAAAATACAGAAATCTGGGTACAAAGTGCTCTCACGATGGTACAGGGTGCCCTATCGGCTACACAAAATATACCCCTCGGTCTCTCCTCTCTGTTGGAGATGTGGATCCCCACAGCGGGACCAATCAGATGAGAGGCAGCAGTCACTCACCCATTCATAAATTCATGAATGGGTGTGTGAGTGGAATCTGCCTCTGATTGGTCAGGCTGTGACCAATTAGAGGCAGCTCATTCAGCAGGCGGGGATTTTAAATCCCCGGCTGCTGAATACTACTCACAGCTGTTCAGAGCAGTTCAGGAGGACTGCCGCTGGCCGCGCTGAACTCTGTCTGCCGGGACCAGGTGAGTATATATATATATATATTTTTTTTTACACATTTCTGGATGAATTGCAGGGAAGGGCTTATATATTTAACCCCTTCCCGACAATTCATCCCGCGATCGCCGGCAGCCCATTGCTTTTAATGGAGCCGGCTGTATTGCCGGCTCCATTGAATTCAATGGGCTAACATCGTTCTGCCGGGACAAGGTGAGTATATATATATTTTTTTTTTACACATTTCTGGATGAATTACAGGGAAGGGCTTATATATTTAAGCTCTTCCCGACAAGTCATCCCACGCTCGCCGGCAGGCCATTGCTTTCAATGGAGCCGGCTGTATTGCCGGCTCCATTGAATTCAATGGTCAGTGCTCGTTTAATCGAGACGAGTACCGCGTGGTGCTCGTCTCGAGTAACGAGCATCTCGAGCACCCTAATACTCGAACGAGCATCAAGCTCCGACGAGTATGCTCGCTTATCTCTAATCACAACACAATCCCCCTACCGACATACAAAAATTCAATAGTAAGACATCTGGTCGGGACGGCGAGGTCCTGTATTCCGAGACTATGGCGGCAGACCACCCCCCTACGGTGGCGATGTGGCTCAACGTGATGCAGGGACCGATGGAGATGGAGGACCTTACAGCGACATTCAAAGGAACCCAAGAAAAGTTCACAAAAACATGGTACTACTGGCTGGAGTTCCGAGACTCGATGGAATACCAGAGGCTCCAAAACTCCAACAACTGAAGGTCACTGAACCCCTACCCCATCCCTACCCTCTGTGTCTGAACCCCTAATGTACTTTCCTGCTCTTAGTTTTAGTTTAGGTTTAGTGTTTACCAGTTAAATATGATTGTGGTAATATGGGTTATGATCGGACAGCCCAGAAACCAGTTGCCTATGACTTTAAAGCTAATTGGGAGATTCAGTAAGAACGCATATCGAAAGAACTGTCCCAGTTTAAAGAGAAGTTAGCCAGAGATAGCCGGACAGAGCACACACCCGCTCATCAGTTTGAACAACAAGTGAAGCGGGCAAGGAAATCAGATCCCTTTACTGCTTTTTCCCAATGTTACAGTGATGAACATAGAACTGCATACTCTGGTCTGTTATACATATATGTTCGCTGAAGGTTGAATACAGTTAATTGTAACAAAATTGAAAATGAGAAAATAAAGAATTAAAAAAAAAAGAAAGACGAATTGATGAAACTCAAACTAGGTGCAAATAGAAGCAAACCTCCAGCCAGTGCAGACTTGGGCTGCTTCTGAAAATTGTCTGAATACTCAGAACATTTGATAATATAAGTGGAGAAATATGCATATATCATATGATAATATAAGTGTTGCTGGATGATAGATGCTAACATTTACTGTTTAATAATTGCATATTATAACTTTATATGGGTTGGTGCGGATTTCTGATACGGAGCTCAAAATACCTTGCATCCCTTCAAACACCTGTATGGTAAATTCTAAAATTCAAGCAGATGGGATGGTATGAACACATTATACTTCACTTCTATTAGATATACCTGTGGCTCCACCTGCGTCAAAACAAAATTAATATGAACAAATTGAGTAAATGTATTGAAAACAATGGTTTCTATTCTCTTCACATTGTGCACGTAGATGCGCCCCTGTGGAAACTCCCTCAATCTCCCGCTGCAGTCCTGCTCAATAGTGTGAGTTGCATGAAACTACGAAACTAAGTGTATTCCTGTGAGTTGCAGCTATTACTTAATAGCTAAAATTGGAAAGAGCTATAAACTGCGTGATGTATATGTATACATTTTATACGTAGTGGCAGTGTGGCAGCTGGAGTGGCATATTCATGCCACTGGAGTGTCAATCACAGGCAGTAGGTGCAAGCAATAAGAAAACATGCATTTCTTGTGAGCATAGACACATTTTGTGGAACATTTGCTATAGAAAATCCGCTGTGGATTTAGATGAAGATAATAATAATAATATTAATAATAATCTTTATTTGTATAGCGCCATCTTATTCCACAGCTCTTTCAAGTTCTGCATGCATCAAAACCTGCATGTACTACATGCAGATTCTGTTGTAGATTTCATCCGCTCACTTAAAGTGGTGAAATCCACATTAAAAATCTGCTACATAAATTGATATGCTGCAGATTTAAAACCAACACAAGTCACTTTACTTGGGGTAAGTATATGTTTATTTCATGAGACAATAAACACTTCTAAAGCAATTTCCAGGATTAGAAATAAACTGTGATAACAGCAGGGAACATAGCAGAATATTGTCACTGGTGTTAAAGAGCCCTGGTGGTCCCAGTTGGCCTCTATTTACTTCCCTGAAGTGGTCACATGCAGGTATGGCATGTCATCGCTGCAGGTGCAACATGCAACAAGCAGGATGAGGCCTGCACTCTGCAAGTGGTTTCTAATAAGTGGGTAAGGAGCCGTGTTACAGTGGTGGTGAGTGTAGCACGCTCTTTGTAATCTCATGCACTATAGAAGGTATACAATAGGATCTGGATGACTAGTGGAATGAGGTGATCGTGATGCCAGTGCCTGTGTTCAAAAGCTCTTGGTAGCAAAATAAGATTAACACATGTGTATAGGTAAATGACAGGCACACTATTTGCTTTCAGGCATGTGGCTGTCTACATTAATATTAAGCACCAGCATTTGCATATATAATTTGTGTAAAACCACCTGTGTGAAGGAGCCATAAGTCTCAGTATGCACTATGATTCAAAGACCCAGTCTTTACATGACACTGCACACAGTAATATAAAAAGATCTTTAAATCCCAGAATTTGTATGGGGTCAACTTTGTATGGAATGGTGTGAATGAAGCTAAAGGCGCGATCTACATACGCACATAATCTACTCACTCACATGAATCGTGGTGTGTGCTGCGTGTTAATAGGAGTCAGTGAGAACAACTGCGCAAAACACAAGTCCTATCTTTTCATGCAGCACGCACCTTAGATGCGTGTACTGTAGCCACGCATGTCTTTTTGCAGGTGCTAGTATTTTGTGCATCTTAAAATTGTTCATGTGAACGCTTCAATAGGAATCCATTGATTCTAATAAACGTGTTCTTTTTGCGTTGTTATTTGTGCACAAAAAAAAACGGTCATCTGTGCAAGGCCTTAAGGGGTTAAAATTGATAAAACCCTCCTGAAAATGTTACTTTTTTAATTGCAGATTTTGAATTTATGTATATTTGGCACAGAACTCAGTCTCCTTGAGAGCATTTTTAACCCTTCGTGACATAACTAATTTTAGCCTTAAACACTAGTAAATCATATCTCTTTTTGGGTTCCAGCAGTCATTACTTTTTTATTTTTTCATCAATATAGCTGTATGAAACCTTGTATTTTTGTAAGTTTTCACCATTGGTTTTGGCGTTCTTCATTTGGTATAAATATTATGTTAATTTTATTCTTTGGATCAGTATAAATAGGACAACACTAAATGTATAGAAGTTTATTCAGTTTTACTACTTTTGAATAATATAACATTTTTTTTTAACAGAAGGCCTTTTATGTGGCGCCACATGCCAGGATGAGAGCATTTTAATTTTTCACTCAACAGAGCTGTATGAGGGCTGTTTTTTTTAGTGGGACAACTTGTAGCTTTTATTGGTACCATTTTGAGGTATATGCAACTTTTAATTATTTTTATTTGTCTTGAAGAAGCAAGAGGAACAGAAAATGGTTATTTTAGCTATTGCTTTTAGAAGTTTTATTTTTTTACAGAATTTAGCTTGCTGGACATTTGGGTTAGGCCTCAGTCACACGGGCGCATCGCCACCCGTACACCGGCGCCGATACGCCCGTGTGACTGCAGGAAGGAGACGGACGTACCTGCAGACGGCCGTCTCTCTGCAGCGCCGGAGGAAAGAACACATGACCGGCAATGAAGCCGGTCACATGTTCTTTCCTCCAGCGCTGCAGAGAGACGTCCGTCTGCAGGTACAGCCGTCTGCTGGTGTCAGTCACACGGGCGCATCGGCGCCAGTGTACGGGTGCCGATGCACCCGTGTGACTGAGGCCTTATTATGAATTTGGCAATACCGATTATGTGTGGTTTTTTTGTTGTTCTTTGTTTCAATAAAGAAATCCTTGTGTAAGGGAAAAAAGTTTTTGTTTTTTTTCTGTAAAACATTTAAATGCCATGGCCAGTAATGACTGCATCATGTGTGGGGTTAAACAGTATAGAGGAGTGATAAGATGAGCAAGTTCTCATCATTTCATTCGTTTTTGGGGAAAAAAAGATTTCCATATGTGACAATCAGAGAGCAAATATGATAATATTGATGAGGGGTAATAACATCAATACAGATTCATGGCATCCCCTTGGTCAGGGAAATATGCAGGAGAATAACAGATCTTTTCTGCTGCTGGCTAATCCTCTCCCCCTCCCTCTCTCTTCTGCACACACAAATGTGACAACTGTAAAGTCGTTATTCCCAACCCCACTTCAAATGACTGTAGCTCCAGTTTAGCCTAGAATATTAGCTTTAAAATAACACCAAACTTCCAAAGCCTCCAGCCAAATTGCAAGCGATTCCACAGCTCATACGTAATCTTAATTGCGTATGTACTGAGGTTCGCACTCATCCATAGATATCAATGGAGACCATATGCACGGAATCTGCATTAAAAGAGAGAGTGCTGCGATTTTTCTTCACCTCATGAAATCCAAAATTCTTACTTACATTGGTGAGTGAACTGGCTAAAGTCCATGCTTTTCAATGCCATGTATTACCGTGGACTGTACGTGCTGACGGTAATCACAGAATCTGCAAGTCAAATCTGGTCATGTGAGATTGGCCTTAGGGCTTAAACAGACGAGTGTATTTGTGGAGGCTTTTCCGTATGTAAAACTCTTGCCCATATGAAGCGATGGGGCAAAGGCATTGATTTCAATGGATTCCTTCTGATGAGTGCAAAATCTGCATATGAGAAAAGATAGGACTTGTCCTCTCTTTGTCTGTGTTGTGCCGAAAGCTGCCATAGAAGTTCATGGCAGCTTAAAAAAGGGGGGGGGGGGGGGAGTTACCCTGCGTACAATGCAGGAAAAAGCTGGTCCTAATTTGGCATTAAATTGCCATTCTATTCTACAGGAAGGATGTAACACGCGAGCATGTGAAGCGGCATTTCGATTGCAAAAATTACAGGACTGTTTGCTGGCATGTGCATATCAGCCTGTTTCTTCGCATCTCACAACCTATTTTATGCGCAAATATGATCCATTGTGGTGAACATATTTGCACACATGCTCCTATGAAACCGACCTAATTAATACTTTTCCACCTTTAAACTTTGATTTGACCATAAATCAGCTTAGAAGTTCATTCAGGAGACAAGCCAGGTGCAGGAGACTCAACTGTCAGATAATTTCACTAACAAATTATACCAAGGAAGGGGAAGGGACTTGTTATTTGTATAGCGCCAACTTATTCCGCAGCGCTTTCAGGTAATTTACTTATTAACCCCCCCCCCCCCCCCCAGCAAGCTGGGTTCTCATTTTACCGACCGAAGGATAGAAGGCTGAGTCAACCCTGAGGCGGCTACCTGAACCAAGTGGGGATTGTACCCACAACCTTCAGGTCGTGAGCAAGAGCTTAGGACTGCATAAATCTGTTCTTATGCAATGTATACACCGTACCAAGAATACTTCACTAGGGAGCATGTCTGTACCCTTGTTCTTCCCTTGTGTTTCTAGAGTTACCTTATCACAAAGTGATAATGACACCACCCATGGTAGTTAGTGAGGTGCAGAAGCCCCATTGCACCACTCCTCACCATGAGACACAGGCTTTTTTCTATTCACAGCTCTAACACTTTCATAATTTAGTGAAGAATTCACAATAAATAATATAGTTTGTTTCCCACGAAAGCGACTTGAAAATTTGTTGTGTGTGAAATTAGTACCATATTTAATTAATATTTTGTAATTTTATTTACTGAATCTGAGGTCACGCTGCAACTCTGTTATGAGAAGTTTTAATAAGTTTTCCATGGCTGTAAAGAAACCATTTTACATT
This sequence comes from Eleutherodactylus coqui, assembly GCF_035609145.1. NCBI lineage: Eukaryota > Metazoa > Chordata > Amphibia > Anura > Eleutherodactylidae > Eleutherodactylus > Eleutherodactylus coqui. The sequence continues at coordinate 143,042,217 of NC_089843.1, read as the reverse complement.
TCAGAGGAAAAGCAAATTATGCACTTAATAACTGCAAAAAGTAGGGTATATTATTTTAAAGACTAACTTTCAGATTCCTCTGGAACAGTAATTTGGGTGGTCTCTCTGACTTACTGTGTTTGTAAAATATACGCTTAACTCTTTTCTATGGTAAATTCTGCATAAATGTAGTGGTTTATTTATATCCCTATAAAAAGAATCTTGTTTATGATGTCTAAACTATCACACTGGAGCAGTACATAGCAGTCTCACTATTACCACACTGCATTAAATAAGCTGTATTTACTCTTAATAGGGTGCATTTTACAGAACTATGTAGCAGTGCCACAGGGAATTGCTAATCTAGCTACTAGTGGTTTAAAATTCAGCAATATTGTTTTGTTGTTCTACTGCAAATTTCCCTCAGTAATGGCTTTTTAATGGCTATACATGTTTTAATACCCACAGCATTTAGCTGTCTTCTCATAGTCAAAGAATAAATAGGCAGAGATACAATAGATCAACACAGACAGACAAAGACAAATAGGTAGACAAAATCATAGGAACAGAAAATGAAAAATGTGATTGATTCTCAGTTATAGCAAGCTTTCCAACCCACTTAAGGTTCTTACTTAGGCATAAGGAAGAACCCTGAGTAGGTTTGAAAGCTTGCTGTAACATCATGTATTTTTGTTAGCCATTAAAAGGTATCATATCTACAAGATTACTTGGTTTTCTTACTGGGAACAATCACACTTTGCTCTACTAGCTAACACTGTACCAAACTTTTTTAGTTTTAGAAAATGCAAACAAATGGTGTTCAGCAAACAGAACTAACTTAGGTATATACTGGATATAGACTCGCATATCCATGGTGAGAACAGACTGTTTGGTACAGCTCAACACCTGATATCGAAGTAGAATATTTAGTGGCTCAGGGAGGATTTAGAATCCAAGGGTCCAATACAATCCAATGGAAACAGCAGTCTTAGGGATTAAACACATGGGGTTGTTTTTGTCCCGTTTTGCAGCCGCAAAATTCATGGCTGCAAAAAAGGAGAAAATTAAACCATTGATTCCAGGATTCTTGTGTGTTATTACTATGCACAAGAAAAGATAGAACTTGCCCTATCTAAAGCTCCTGGCATTAGCACTCATATCCTTGGCACCATGATGCCAGGAGTTTGGTGATGTGATACTGTAGTGCTCATATGCCTCCTTCTGGCCATCTAACTGGAAGTCACCAACGATGCTGGCGGCGGCTGTCAATTGAATCCCTGGACTCCAGAGAGGTGAGTGTACTCCCATTTTTTTGTTTCAGGCAGGACCTAGCTAGATAATGGGGTTTTGTTCTAATGACAAAACCTCTTTAATGACACTCAGATACATAAATTTAATATCAAAGGAAACAGAAACTCTAAAAGTTTTGTTGCACATCAAAAATGTTTTCCGCATTAGTGGTGTTCAATGTGAGCCCCCTATGCCTCTTGACACGCATGGAGACTGTAGTCAACTTCCTGCTATACATGTTGCAGAATATCAAAAATTGACTGATACAATGGCTTCTGTGATGCATACTTGCAGATCATACAGGGTGGGTGGTAAGCATAGAATGTAAACGCTATCTCTAACACTCCCCCACAGAAAAAAAAAAGAAAAAAAGGCATAGTGTACAAGGAACGTGGAGGCCAGGGAAGAAGTTCACTATCATCTCGGCCTGCATGACCAATCCATCTGGTAGTCATCTGTTGAGCTCACTTTTGACTTCATTGTGAAAATGGGGGGTTGAGTGCTCTGCCTTGTTGGAGGAGTTGCACATACGCTCCATGTAGACATTTGGGTTTTCCCTCCCCAGATTCTGTCATTACATTTCTTAACTGTGCCTGAAGGGTAGAAGGCGGCTTCATCACTAAACACTAAAGAGTCCATGAAACCATTGCTTTTCATTAGCGTTTGAATACTCTTGTAGAAAGAACTTCACCTCACTTTCTCGTCCAGTTTCAGGGCTGGTAACATTTTCAGTCGGTAGGGATAGCATCGCAAAGGATTGCACAGAATTTTGCACAATTTCAAAATCTCTGCTTGCGCTGATGTTCGATTTCTTAGGATTTTGTGTGTAACTTGCACAGATACATTTAGGGGTTAACAGCTGCGATCAGCGATGGTGCTGAATGGAACAGTTGCAGGTGGATGTTGGCTGTATGAAACAGTTGACACTTGCATTGTATGGCGTGAGATCAAACCCCGAAATACTGGGACGTAAATGTGTGCCCTGATGCAAAAAGGGGTTTAAATGGGAATACTACTAGAGATAAGCGAACGTACTCGTCGGGCTTGATGCTCGCTCGAATATTAGGGTGCTCGAGATGCTTCCCTGCATGTTTAGCGCCATTTTCTAGCCAATAGACATACAGGGAAGGCATTACAACTTCCTCCTGTGACGTGCCAGCCCTATCCTAGCCCCCTGCAGTGAGTGGCTGGTGAGATCAAGTGACCGCCGAGTACTTAAAGCGGTCCCGCCGGTGGCTCGCCTCAGACACACACTGGCAAAGATTTGGGAAGGTGCTGTTGCTCATTCAGGCATAGTGTTAGCATCTTCAAGAACCCCAACGGTCCTTCTTAGGGCCACATCTGACCGTGTGCATTACTTTTGTGCCTGCTGGGAGCAGTTTTGCACAAATTTTTTTTTTTCATCTCGGGCTGTGCAGTCTATAGTGTTCTCAGTCTGCAGTCAATTATACAGAGTATAGGGGCAGTACTGGTGAGGCACGGACAGTGGTAATGTAGAATCCTGTCTACAAGAACCCCAACGGTCCTTCTTAGGGCCACATCTGACCGTGTGCATTACTGTTGTGGCTGCTGGGAGCAGTTTTGCACAATTGTTTTTTTTTTTCATCTTGGGCTGTGCAGGCTATAGTGTTCTCAGTCTGCAGTCAATTATACAGAGTATAGGGGCAGTACTGGTGAGGCACGGACAGTGGTAATGTAGAATCCTGTCAACAAGTACCCCAAAAAAGCTCCTTCTTAGGGCTACCTGTGACCGTGTGCATTATACTGCCTGGCTGCTGGAAAATGTAGTGCCTCACTATTACCCAGCTAGGCCTTTTTGCAGCCTAGCGTATAATTTTTTTCGGACTGCAGTGTGCGTTACATAACTGCTGTGAGCCTCCAACTTCAGGCCAATAATTGCTTAATTTGTTACACCGCTCTATGTGTCCCGTCAACTTCACGCACAGCGTGCTGTGACAGCCCCTGATAGAGGGAAAGACATATACGCGCTCTCTAGGCTGTTAGTAGAGATGAGCGAACGTGTTCTTCCGAGCTTGATATTCGTGCGAATATTAGGGTGTTCGGGATGTTCGTTATTCGTAACGAACACCATGCGGTGTTCTGGTTACTTTCACTTCCTTCCCTGAGACGTTAGCGCGCTTTTCTGGCCAATTGAAAGACAGGGAAGGCATTACAACTTCCCCCTGTGACATTCAAGCCCTATACCACCCCCCTGCTGTGAGTGGCTGGGAAGATCAGGTGTCACCCGAACATAAAAGTCGGCCCCTCCCGCGGTTCGCCTCAGATGCCGTGTGAGTTAGATGAGGGACAGTGCTGTTTGTACCGGGTCTGCTGTAGGGAAAGAATTGGTAGTTAGTGTAGGCTTCAAGACCCCCCAAAGGTCCTTATTAGGGCCACTGATAGCTGTGTGTTGGCTGCTGTTAGCAGTGGCAATTTTTTTTTTTCTCAAAATCGGCTCTGCAGAGCGTTGCACCTGGCATTAGGGACAGAAGTGCTGCATAGGCAGGGAGAGTGTTAGGAGTGAGTGTAGCCTTCAAGAACCTCAACGGTCCTTTCTAGGGCCATATTTAACCGTGTGCAGTACTGTCCAGGCTGCTGTTAGCTGTGCTGCATTTTTTTTTGCTTCTCAAAATCGCCTCTGCAGACCATTGCACCCTCCATTGATACTGCAGGGAAAGAATTGTATAGGCAGGGCCACAACACAGTTATTATTCATAGAATATACGCAGTGCTGCCTTTTGGTGCAAAAAAACGGAAAATAATTCTATTTGTCCTGCCTCTGTCCGTCGTAACGCCGGTGGACACGTGTCGGCTGCGTGTGCAACCTGTAAAAATCAGACGCACCCAGCTACGTTTTACTCCTGGCTTTGCCATTTGCTTTCCTTAATTGGGAAAAAAAATACCTGCTCTGCCACAGTTAATAACTCTGCTACCCTCACGTTCTGTGACACATTAGCAGGAAAACAGCACAGTTATTAAACTTCTCATGTTCATAGAATATACGCAGTGCTGCCTTTTGGTGCAAAAAAACGGAAAATAATTCTATTTGTCCTGCCTCTGTCCGTCCTAAGGGCGGTGGACACGTGTCGGCTGCGTGTGCAACCTGTAAAAATCAGACGCACCCAGCTACGTTTTACTCCTGGCTTCGCCATTTGCTTTCCTTAATTGGGAAAAAAAATACCTGCTCTGCCACAGTTAATAACTCTGCTACCCTCACGTTCTGTGACACATTAGCAGGAAAACAGCACAGTTATTAAACTTAGATTATACATTCACTAGAGGCAGTGGGGCCTTTCGTTTTCAAAAAAGGGAAAAAATTATATTTGGCCTGCAGTCTTGCGCCAATTTATTAGCTGCCTGTGAAATCAAATCACTGGTAATACAGCATGCTGAGGGGTAGGGGTAGGCCTAGAGGACGTGGATGCGGCCGAGGACGCGGAGGGCCAAGTCAGGGTGTGGGCACAGGCAGAGCTCCTGATCCAGGTGTGTCGCAGCCGACTGCTGCGCGATTAGGAGAGAGGCACGTTTCTGGTGTCCCCACATTCATCGCCCAATTAATGGGTCCACGCGGGAGACGGTTATTAGAAAATGAGCAGTGTGAGCAGGTCCTGTCCTGGATGGCAGAAAGTGCTTCGAGCAACCTATCGTCTACCCGCAGTTCTGCGCCGTCCACTGCTGCAAATCCGAATCCTCTGTCTGCTGCTCCTCCTTCCTCCCAGCCTCCTCACTCCACTACAATGACACCTGCTCAGGAGCGGGAACACTCCCAGGAACTGTTCTCGGGCCCCTGCTTAGATTGGGCAGCAGCGGTTCCTCTCCCACCAGAGGAGTTTATCGTCACTGATGCCCAACCATTCGAAAGTTCCCGGGGTCCGGGGGAAGAGGCTGGGGACTTCCGCCAACTGTCTCAACAACTTTCTGTGGGTGAGGAGGACGATGACGATCAGACACAGTTGTCTTGCAGTGAGGTAGTAGTAAGGGCAGTAAGTCCGAGGGAGCAGCGCACAGAGGATTCGGAGGAAGAGCAGCAGGACGATGAGGTGACTGACCCCACCTGGTGTGCAACGCTTACTCAGGAGGACAGGTCTTCAGAGGGGGAGTCAAGGGCATCAGCAGGGCAGGTTGCAAGAGGCAGTGCGGTGTCCAGGGGTAGAGGCAGGGCCAGACCGAATAATCCACCAAGTGTTTCCCAAAGCGCCCCCTCGCGCCATGCCACCCTGCAGAGGCCGAGGTGCTCTAAGGTCTGGCAGTTTTTCACAGAGACGCCTGACGACCGACGAACAGTGGTGTGCAACCTTTGTCGCGCAAAGCTCAGCCGGGGAGCCAACACCAACAGCCTCACCACCACCACCATGCGCAGACATATGATGGCCAAGCACCCCGCAAGGTGGGACGAAGGCCGTTCAGCGCCTCCGGTTTGCACCCCTGCCTCTCCCCCTGTGCCCCAACCTGCCACTGAGATGCAACCCCCCTCTCAGGACACAGGCACTACCGTCTCCTGGCCTGCACCCACACCCTCACCTCCGCTGTCCTCGGCCCCATCCAGCAGTGTAGTTCAGCGCACCGTCCAGCCGTCGCTTGCGCAACTGTTGGAGCGCAAGCGCAAGTACGCCGCCACGCACCCGCACGCTCAAACGTTAACCGTCCGCATAGCAAAATTCATCAGCCTTGAGATGCTGCCGTATAGGGTTGTGGAAACGGAGTCCTTCAAAAGTATCATGGAGGCGGCGGCCCCGCGCTACTCAGTTCCCAGTCGCCACTACTTTTCCCGATGTGCCGTCCCAGCCCTGCACGACCACGTCTCCCGCAACATTGTACGCGCCCTCACCAACGCGGTTACTGCCACGGTCCACTTAACTACGGACACGTGGACAAGCACAGGCGGGCAGGGCCACTACATCTCCCTGACGGCACATTGGGTGAATTTAGTGGAGGCTGGGACAGAGTCAGAGCCTGGGACCGCTCATGTCCTACCCACCCCCAGAATTGCGGGCCCCAGCTCGGTGGTGGTATCTGCGGAGGTGTATGCTTCCTCCACTAAAGCACCCTCCTCCTCCTCCTCTGTCTCGCAATCAAGATGTGTTAGCAGCAGCATGTCGCCAGCAGTCAGTGTCGCGCGGTGTGGCAGCACAGCGGTGAGCAAGCGTCAGCAGGCCGTGCTGAAACTACTCAGCTTAGGCGATAAGAGGCACACGGCACACGAACTGCTGCAGGGTCTGACACAGCAGACCGACCGCTGGCTTGCGCCGCTGAGCCTCCAACCGGGCATGGTCGTGTGTGACAACGGCCGTAACCTGGTGGCGGCTCTGCAGCTCGGCAGCCTCACGCACGTGCCATGCCTGGCCCACGTCTTTAATTTGGTCGTTCAGCGCTTTCTGAAAAGCTACCCACGCTTGTCAGACCTGCTCGTAAAGGCGCGCCGGCTCTGCGCACATTTCCGCAAGTCCCACACGGACGCTGCCACCCTGCGCACCCTGCAACATCACTTTAAGCTGCCAGTGCACCGACTGCTGTGCGACGTGCCCACACGGTGGAACTCTACGCTCCACATGTTGGCCAGGCTCTATGAACAACGTAGAGCTATAGTCGAATACCAACTCCAACATGGGCGGCGCAGTGGGAGTCAGCCTCCTCAATTCCTTTCAGAAGAGTGGGCCTGGTTGGCAGACATCTGCCATGTCCTTGGTAATTTTGAGGAGTCTACCCAGGTGGTGAGCGGCGATGCTACAATCATTAGCGTCACCATTCCTCTGCTATGCATCTTGAGAAATTCCCTGCAAACCATAAAGGCAGCTGCTTTGCGCTCGGAAACAGGGGCGGGGGAAGACAGTATGCCGCTGGATAGTCAGGGCACCCTCCTGTCTATTTCTCAGCGCGTACAGGAGGAGGAGGAGGAGCATGAGGAGGATGAGGAGGAGGGGGAAGAGACAGCTTGGGCCGCTGCTGACGGTACACCGGCTGATTGCCTGTCATCCTTTCAGCGTGTATGGCCTGAGGAGGAGGAGGAGGAGGAGGAGGATCCTGAAAGTGATCTTCCTAGTGAAGACAGCCATGTGTTGCGTACAGGTACCCTGGCACACATGGCTGACTTCATGTTAGGATGCCTTTCTCGTGACCCTCGCGTTGCACGCATTCTGGCCACGACGGATTACTGGGTGTACACACTGCTCGATCCACGGTATAAGGAGAACCTGCCCACTCTGATTCCCGAAGAGGAAAGGGGTTCGAGAGTGTTGCTATACCACAGGACCCTTGCGGACAAGCTGATGGTAAAATTCCCAGCCGACAGCGCTAGTGGCAGAAGGCGCAGTACCGAGGGCAAGGTAGCAGGGGATGTGCGTAGATCGAGCAGCATGTACATCCCAGGCAGTGCAACAGTCTTTAAGGGCCTGGCCAGCTTTATGGCTCCCCACCAAGACTGTGTCACCGCTCCCCAGTCACGGCTGAGTCGGCGGGAGCACTGTAAAAGGATGGTGAGGGAGTACGCAGCGGATCGCACGACCATCCTTGGTGACGCCTCTGCCCCCTACAACTACTGGGTGTCGAAGCTGGACACGTGGCCTGAACTAGCGCTGTATGCCCTGGAGGTGCTTGCTTGTCCTGCGGCTAGCGTCTTGTCGGAGAGGGTGTTTAGTGTGGCTGGGGGAATCATCACAGATAAGCGTAGCCGCTTGTCAACCGACAGTGCCGACAGGTTAACACTCATCAAGATGAACAAAGGCTGGATTTCGCCAGACTTCTGTTCTCCACCAGCGGACAGCAGCGATACGTAAGCAATACGTAGGCTGCACCCGCGGATGGAAGCTACGTTCTCTCTCACCATCCAAAACGGGGACATTTCTGCTTCATCAATCTGTGTCTAATATTCCTCCTCCTCCTCCTGCTCCTCCTCCTGAAACCTCACGTAATCACGCTGAACGGGCAATTTTTCTTAGGGCCACAAGGCTCACTCAAATAATTTTTCTGAACAATTTTTATATGTTTCAATGCGCTTAAAAGCGTTGGAACTTTAACTTGAACCAATTTTTCGTTACACTGGGCTGCCTCCAGGCCTAGTTACCACTTAAGCCACATTAACCAAAGCGATTAATGGGTTTCACCTGCCCTCTTGGCTGGCCATGGCCAATTTTTGGGATGTACATTAGTACTGTTGATACAGCAATTTTTGTGGGCCCTCGCCTACAGTGTAATCAAATTAATTTTTAGCCCACCTGCATTACAGCTGACGTTACCTCAGCTGTGTTGGGCAATGCAATGGGATATTTTTGTGTACCGCCGGTGGGTTCCAGGGAGCCACCCATGTTGTAGGTGCACACGGAGTTTTTAATACATGTGTCCACTTCTAAAGAACCCCAGTCTGACTGGGGCATGCAGTGTGGGCCGAAGCCCACCTGTATTACGCACGACATTACTACCTCAGCTGTGTTGGGCAATGCAATGGGATATTTCTATGTACCGCCGGTGGCTTCCTGGCACCCACCCAGGCAGTGGGTCCACAGGGAGTTTAACCTACATGTGTCCACTTGTAAAGAACCCCGGTCAGACTGGGGCATGCAGTGTGGGCCGAAGCCCACCTGTATTACGCACGACATTACTACCTCAGCTGTGTTGGGCAATGCAATGGGATATTTCTATGTACCGCCGGTGGCTTCCTGGCACCCACCCATGCTGTGGGTCCACAGGGAATTATAAATGCATCTGTTTCCACTTCTAAAGAAACCCAGTCTGACTGGGGCATGCAGTGTGGGCCGAAACCCACCTGCATTAACCCTTTCCAGTCCACTGTGTGGCCTGTGAAGACATTAGGGTTTAAGGCTGTACAGCTCCGTTGTTGGTAGACGTCCGTCGGGGTTCTCTTACTGTATATTGCCAGCCTCTCTGCTGTCGGAGCCTATCCTACGTGTCAGCTCATGCAGTACTGGCTTTAGCCAGCATATAGCGCCGTTGTATAACGGCAGAAAAAGAGTAAGCCCCCTAGGAAAACCATATACAAATTGGATTGGAAAGGGTTAAGCACAACATTACTACCTCAGCTGTGTTGGGCAATGCAATGGGATATTTCTATGTACCGCCTGTGGCTTCCTGGCACCCACCCATGCTGTAGGTGCACACGGAGTTTTTACTACATCTGTACACTTATAAAGAACCCCAGTCAGACTGGGGCATGCAGTGTGGGCCGAAGCCCACCTGCATTAAGCACGACATTACTACCTCAGCTGTGTTGGGCAATGCAATGGGATATTTTTATGTACCGCCGGTGGGTTCCAGGGAGCCACCCATGCTGTGGGTCGACAGGGACTTCACAATAGGGAGTTGTACCTGCCTGTGTCTATGAATTAAAAAGCCCGGTCTGACTGGGGCATGCAGACACCTTGACAGAATGAATAGTGTGTGGCACATAGGTTCCCCATTGCTATGCCCACGTGTGCAGCTCCTGATGGCGGTGGCACAGGATTCTATTTCTCATTGCTTCTGTACAGCATTGTGGGCTATCGCTCCGCCACTTTTAAAGAGGGTCGCTGCCTAGCCGTGCCAACCTCTGCAGTGTGTGCCTGCGGTCCCTCGTCATGGCAGACGCAATTCTAAATAAACATGAGCGTGGTGTGGCATGAGGGCAGCTGAAGGCTGCCCAGGGACACTTTGGTGTGCGCTGTGGGGGGGAGGGGGGGCGGTTGGGCAGCATGTAACCCAGGAGAAGTGTCAGTGGAGTGTCATGCAGGCAGTGATTGTGCTTTGTTGGAGGTAGTGTGGTGCTTAGCAAAGGTATGCCATGCTAATGAGGGCTTTTCAGAAGTAAAAGTTGTTGGGAGGGGGGGGGGGGGGCCCACTCTTGCCGGTATTGTGGCTTAATAGTGGGACCTGTGAACTTGAGATGCAGCCCAACATGTAGCCCCTCGCCTGCCCTATCCGTTGCTGTGTCGTTCCCATCACTTTCTTGAATTGCCCAGATTTTCACACATGAAAACCTTAGCGAGCATCGGCGAAATACAAAAATGCTCTGGTCGCCTATTGACTTCAATGGGGTTCGTTGTTCGAAACGAACCCTCGAACATCGCGGGAAGTTCGTTCCGAATAACGAACACCCGAACATTTTGGTGTTCGCTCATCTCTAGCTGTTAGCTTTTTCAAACAAGTGGACATGAACGTGGATGCGGGCGAGGACACGGAGGTCCAAGTGAGGGTGTGGTCCAGGTGAATCGCAGCCGGCTGTTGCGGGATTAGGAGAGAGGCAAGTTTCTCGGGTCCCCAGCTTCATATCACAATTTTTGGGTCCACGTGGTAGACCTTTATTACAAAATGAGCAGAGTGAGCAGGTCCTGTCGTGGATGGCAGAAAATGCATCCAGCAATGTATCGACCACCCAGTCTTCTACGCCGTCCACTGCTGCAACTCAGAATCCTCTCGCTGCTGCTCCTCCTTCCTCCCAGCCTCCTCACTCCATGAAAATGACACATTCTGATGAGCAGACAGACTCCCAGGAACTGTTCTCGGGCCCCTGCCTTGATTGGGAAAAAATGGTTCCTCTCTCAGCTGAGGAGTTTGTCGTGACCGATGCCCAACCTTTGGAAAGTTCCTGGGGTCCGGGTAATGATACTGGGGACTTCCGGCAACTGTCTCAAGAGCTTTCAGTGGGTAAGGAGGTTGATGATGAGACACAGTTGTCTATCTGTGAGGTAGTAGTAAGGGCAGTAAGTCCGAGGGAGGAGCACACAGAGGATTCGGAGGAAGAGCCGCTGGACGATGAGGTGACTGACCCCACCTGGTTTGCTAAGCCAACTGAGGAGAGGTCTTCAGAGGGGGAGGCAAGTGCAGCAGCAGGGCAGGTTGGAAGAGGCAGTGGGGTGGCCAGGAGTAGAGGCAGGGCCAGAGCGAAGACTCCCCCAACTGTTTCCCAAAGCACCCCCTCGCGCCAAGCCACTCTGCAGAGGCCTAGGTCTTCAAAGGTGTGGATGTTTTTCAGTGAGAGCGCGGACGACCGACGAACAGTGGTGTGCAACCTGTGTCGTGCCAAGATCAGCTGGGGAGCCACCACTACCAGCCTCACCACCACCAGCATGCGCAGGCATATGATGGCCAAGCACCCCACAAGGTGGGACGAAGGCCGTTCATCGCCTCTGGGTCGCACCACTGGCTCTCCCCTTGTGCCACAACCTGCCACTCAGATCCAACCCCCCTCTCAGGACACAGGCATGAGCGCCTCCCGGCCTGCACCCACACCCTCACCTCTGCTGTCCTTGGCCCTATCCAGCAATGTCTCTCAGTGCAGCGTCCAGCTGTCGCTAGCGCAAGCATTGGAGCACAAGCGCAAATACGCTGCCACGCACCCGCATGCTCAAGCATTAAATGTGCACATTGCTAAATTGATCGGCCTAGAGATGCTGCTGTACAGGCTTGTGGAAACGGAGGCTTTCAAAAACATGATGGCGGCAGCGGTCCCATGCTGCTCGGTCCCCAGTCGCCACTATTTTTCCCGGTGTGCCGTCCCAGCCCTACACCAGCACATCTCCCGCAACATCAATCGTGCCCTCACCAACGCGGTTACTGGGAAGGTCCACTTAACCATAGACACGTGGACAAGTACTGGCAGGCAGGGCCACTATATCTCCCTGACGACACATTGGGTGAATTTGGTGGAGGCTGGGACCGAGTCAGAGCCTGGGACCGCACACGTCCTACCCACACCCAGAATAGCGGGTCCTACCTCGGTGGTGGTATCTGCGGCGGTCTATGCCACCTCCTCTAAACCCTCCCCCTTGTCATCCTCCTACGCAACCTCTACCTTTCAATTAAGAAATGTGAGCAGCATGTCGCCTGCAGTCGGTGTGGTGCGGCGCAGCAGCACAGCGGTGGGCAAGCGTCAGCAGGCCATGCTGAAACTACTCAGCCTAGGTGACAAGAGCACACGGCCCACGAACTGTTGCAGGGTCTGACAGAGCAGACCGACCTCTGGCTTTCGCTGCTAAGCCTCCAACCGGGCATGGTCGTGTGTGACAACGGCCGTAACCTGGTGGCGGCTCTGCAGCTCGGCAGCCTCACACACGTGCCATGCCTGGCCCACGTCTTTAATTTGGTGGTTCAGTAGTTTTTGAAAAACTACCCGCACTTATCTGACCTGCTTGGCAAGGTGTGCTGCGCCTGCGCATATTTCTGCAAGTCCACCACGGACGCTGCCACCCTGAGGACCCTGCAACATCGATTTAATCTGCCAGAGCACCGACTGCTGTGCGACGTGCCCACACAGTGGAATTCTACGCTGCACATGTTGGCCAGGATCTATGAGCAGCGTAGAGCAATAGTGGAATACCAACTCCAACATGGGCGGCGTAGTGGTAGTCAGCCTCCCCAATTCTTTACCGAGGAGTGGGCCTGGATGGCAGACATCTGCCAGGTCCTCAGAAACTTTGAGGAGTCTACCCAGATGGTGAGCGGCGACCCTGCAATCATTAGCGTAACCATCCCGCTGCTATGCCTGCTGAGAAGTTCGCTGCAAGGCATAAAGCCCGACGCTTTGCGGTTGGAACAGGAGACGGGGGATAACAGTATGTTGCTTGATAGCCAGACCACCCTCATGTCTATATCTCAGCGCGTTTTGGAGGAGGAGGATGAGCGGGAGGAGCAGGAGGAGGGGGCAGAGACTGCTGGCTACACTGCAGAGGGTACCCATGCCGCTTGCCTCTCATCTGTTCAGCGTGTATGGGCTGTGGTGGAGGAGGAGGATCCTGAAAGTCATCTTGGTAACGAGGAGAGCCATGTCTTGCGTACTGGCACCCTGGCACACATGGCTGACTTCATGTTAGGCTGCCTTTCTCGTGACCCTCGCGTAAGACGCATTCTGGCCAACACAGATTACTGGGTGTACACCCTTCTTGACCCACGGTACAAGGAGAACCTTTCTACTCTTATTCCAGAAGAGGAAAGGGGTACGAGAGTGATGCAATACCACAGGGCCCTGGTGGACAAACTGATGGTAAACTTCCCATCTGACAGCGCTAACGGCAGAAGGCGCAGTTCCGAGGGCCAAGTAGCAGGGGAGGCGCGGAGATCAGGCAGCATGTTCAGCGCAGGCAGGGGAACACTCTCCAAGGCCTTTGCCAGCTTTATGGCTCCCCAGCAAGACTGCGTCACCACTCCCCAGTCAAGGCTGAGTCGGAGGGAGCACTGTAAAAAGATGATGAGGGAGTATGTAGCCGATCGTACCACCGTCCTTCGTGATGCCTCTGCTCCATACAACTATTGGGTGTCAAAGCTGGACACATAGTACAAACTTGCGCTGTATGCTGGCTTGCCCTGCCGCTAGCGTCTTGTCAGAGAGGGTGTTTAGTGCAGCTGGGGGAATCATCACGGATAAGCGTACCCTGTCAACTGCCAGTCCCGACATGCTTACACTCATCAAGATGAACAAAGCCTGGATTTCCCCAGACTTCTCTTCTCCACCGGCGGAGAGCAGCGGAACCTAAAGTTTTTTTTCGCTGCAACTGCAGATAAAAGCACTCTTCTCTATCACTGGAAAAACGGGGCATTTAGCTTTGTCAATCTGTCTCTGATATTAGTCCTCCTCCTGCTACTCCTCCTCCAGAAACAACATGTCATTGCGCTGAACTGCCAATTTTTCTGCGGCCCAAAAGGCTCATCTCACAATGTTTTTCCAATTTTTCAAAGCTTCAAAAGTATTGAGACTTTAACATGAACCATTTTTTTCCACAAGGCTGCCTCCGGGCTCTATTACAAATTAAGCAACAGCGAGCTATATCTTTCAAAAAATATTTATGGGTTTCACCTGCCCTCTCGGTTGATACATTTTTCAGAGGTACACTTGTACTCTTGGTGCACTAATTTTCGGGCCCACGCCTACACTCTTCTCCAACTAATTATTCCGGCCTTCGCCTACGCTCATGGTACCCCAATGTTTCAGAGTTTGGCCTATACTATTACTACAGAAATTTTACTGTGGTCTGCCTGCCTATATTGCTGCTACAAAAATGTGACAGGGGTCTGCCTATACTTCTGCCACGTAAATGTTACAGGGGTCTGCCTATACTGCTGCTACATAAATGTTACTGGGGTCTGCTTATACTTCTGCCACGTAAATGTTACAGGGCTCTGCCTATACTACTGCTACATAAATGTTACAGGGGTCTGCCTATACTTCTACTACAGAAATGGTGCTGGGGTCTGCCTTTACTGCTGCCACTTAAATTTTACAGGGGTCTGCCTATACTGCTGCTACAAAAATGTTACAGGGGTCTGCCCATACTTCTGCCACATAAATGTTACAGGGGTTTGCGTATACTGCTGCTCCATAAATGTTACAGGAGTCTGCCTATACTTCTGCCACGTAAATGTTACAGGGGTCTGCCTATACTACTGCTCCATAAATATTACAGGGGTCTGCCTATACTTCTGCCACGTAAATGTTACAGGGGTCTGCCTATACTGTTGCTCCATAAATATTACAGGGGTCTGCCTATACTGCTGCCATGCAAATGTTACAGGGTTCTGCCTATACTGCTGCTCCATAAATGTTACAGGGGTCTGCCTATACTGCTGCTACAGAAATGTTACAGGGGTCTGCCTATACTGCTGCTACAGAAATGTTACAAGGGTCTGCCTATACTGCTACTACAGAAATGTTACTGGGGTCTGAATATACTTCTACTACAGAAATGGTGCTGGGGTCTGCCTATACTGCTGCCACTTAAATGTTACAGGGGTCTGCCTATACTGCTGCCCCATAAATGTTACAGGGGTCTGCCTATACTTCTGCCACATAAATGTTACAGGGGTCTGTCTATACTGCTGCTCCATAAATGTTACAGGGGTCTGCCTATACTGCTGCTCCATAAATGTTACAGGGGTCTGTCTATACTTCTGCAACGTAAATGTTACAGGGGTATGCCTAAACTGCTGCGCCATAAATGTTACAGGGGTCTGCCTATACTTCTGCCACGTAAATGTTACAGGGGTCTGCCTATACTGCTGCTACAGAAATGTTACAGGGGTCTGCCTATACTTCTATTACAGAAATGTTACAGGGGTCTGCCTATACTTCTACTAAAGAAATGTTACTAGGGTCTGCCTATACCTCTACTACAGAAATGGTGCTGGGGTCTGCCTATACTGCTGCAACGTAAATGGTACAGGGGTCTGCCTATACTGCTGTTACAAAAATGTTACAGGGGTCTGCCAATACTGCTACTACAGAAATGTTACTGGGGTCTGCCTATACTTCTACTACAGAAATGGTGCTGGGGTCTGCCTATACTGCTGCTACAGAAAGGATACTGGGGTCTGCGTAACTGCTGCTACATAAATGTTACTGGGGTCTGCCTATACTTCTGCCATGCAAATGTTACAGGGGTCTGCCTATACTTCTACAACAGAAATGGTACTGGGGTCTGCCCATACTCCTGCTACCGAAATGTTACAGGGGTCTGCCTATACTCCTGCTACCAAAATGTTACAGGAGTCTGCCTATACTTCTACTACAGAAGTGGTACTGGTGTCTGCCTATACTACTGCAACCAAAATGTTTCTGGGGTCTGCTTATACCTTTTCTACTGGAATGTTACAGGGGTCTGTTTATACTATGGGTGCACACAGACTTCCCATCGCGGTGTTTTACCTATCTGTCCCCAAAACACTCACTGACTAGGGCATCAATTGTGGGCCGAGGCCAATATGTATTTTCCCTCGTGTTACCACAGTTATCTGAGAAACTCGTTTGGGCCACAGAAGAGGAGCGTTACTGCCTTAATGAGACGTTCACAGCTGAACTAGCATCGAAGTCCGCTTCATGCCTGTGATTGCTGAGGGTTTGCGCAGAGGCGCAGTAAAAGTCTGCCATGTTTGGGCAATCTGATTTCTTCATGGTTCATGTCTTGGGTCGCCTAGGACCCACCTATGCTGTCGGTGCACACAGACTTCCCATAGCGGTGTTTTACCTGTCTGGCACAAAGTCACTGACTAACTTGGGTAGGGTGCAGAGTGCAGATGGCTTTCCCCTTACGATGTTGATTGAGCTATCCGACACCAACACAGAATGAATAGTGTGGGGGGACCCGGATTGCCCATTGCTATGTGACATGCGACACCTTGGGTACCACAGAGGGCCCGCTCACATACTTCCCACACAGGCTACAGCGGGTCCTGGTCATGGTTTCTTGGCCTTGTAAGACCACCTCCTCCTCCTGCTTGGGGTCAGGGGATCGGCACTGGGCATCATGTATTTGCTCTCGTGTTACCACAGTTATCTGATACACTGGTTTGGGCCAAAGAACAGGAGCGTTACTGTATTAATGAGACCTTCGCAGCTGAAGTAACATCGAAGTCCGCTTCATGCCCACGATTGCTCAGGGTGTGGGCTGAGGCCTATGTCCCGGGGGAACTGCAGCTGCGCCAGGTTGGGCCTGTGGAACTTTTTGCTGGCTAATCCAGTCATTGGAGCGGTGAAAGAAAACGTAACTGATTTACTGAGACCTTTGCAGCTGAATTAGCATCGAAGTCCGCTTCATGCCCGCGATTGCTGAGGGTGTGGGCTGAGGCCTATGTCCTGGGGGAACTGCAACTGCGCCAGGTTGGGCCTATGGAACTTTTTGCTGGCTAATCCAGGCATTGGAGCGGTGAAAGAAAACGTAACTGATTTACTAAGACCTTCGCAGCTGAACTAGCATCGAAGTCCGCTTCATGCCCGCGATTGCTGAGGGTGTGTGCTGAGGCCTATGTCTCAGGGGAACTGCAACTGTGCCAGGTTGGGCCTGTGGAACTTTTTCCTGGCTAATCCAGTCATTGGAGCGGTGAAAGAAAACGTAACTGATTTACTGAGACCTTCGCAGCTGAACTAGCATTGAAGTCCGCTTCATGCCCGCGATTGTTGAGGGTGTGGGCTGGGGCCTATGTCCCGGGGCAACTGCAACTGCGCCTGGCACAACTGCGCCAGGCACTGTCTGGCACAAAGACACTGACTGACTTGAGTAGGGGACAGAGTGCAGATGGCTTTCCCCTTGCGGTGTCGATTGAGCTATCCAACACATAATGAATCGTGTGTGGGTACATGGATTCCCCAAGATGGAGGCTGGGAACAAGCTTGACCCTGGGCCTGCTCACGTGAAGATCGAACGTCAATTTCTCATCAATTCTCAACAGCATTGTGGACTATCGCCCACCCCTTTCGAAGAGGGTCGCTGCCTGGCCCCGCCAACCCTCTGTAGTGTGTGCCTCCGGTTCTTCCTCATCACAGACGCACTTGAAAATAGACATGAGGGTGGTGTAGCTATGAAGCCAGTGTGTGGCATGAGGGCAGCTGAATGCTGGGCAGGGAAACTTTTGTGTGCGCTGTGGACGCAGGGTCGTGCGGGGGGGGGGGGGGGGGGGTTAGACAGCATGTTACCCAGAAGAAGAGGCAGCGGTGTGACCCCCAGGCAGTGATTGTGCTTGGTTGCAGGTACTGTGGTGCTTTGCTAAGGTGTGCTTTGCTAATGAGGGTTTGTCCAAAGTAAAAATTGTTAGGGGGGGGGGGCAGACTCTTGCCCCTATTGTGGCTTAATAGTGGGACCTGGGAGCCTGAGATGCAGCCCTGCATGCTGCCCCTGCCCTTTCCTATCTGTTTCTGTGGTGTTTCCATGGATTTCAGATGTTTTCTTGTTTTTCACAAGTGAAGACCTATCCAGAGCATCGGTCATATACAAAAATGCTCGAGTCGCCGATTGACTTCAATGGGGTTCGTTACTCGAAACGAGCTCTCGAGCATCACGAAAAGTTCGACTCGAGCAACGAGCACCCGAGCATTTTGGTGCTTGCTCATCTCTAATCATAAAATATTTCTTTCTATTAACTCAGAAATCACTTAAGGCCCATTTACACACAACGATTATCTCTCAAAATTTGCTCAAACAATGGCTTTTGAGTGATAATTGTTGTGCGTAAATGCTACCATCATTTACTTTTTGTCCGAACGATGATTTGTAGGTGAGCATAAAATCCATAGTTCCGCCGGAGAGTAAATAACAGGGACCGCATGTTGTGTTTTCCACAGGAGCACTGTATTCACACAAAATAAGTTAGCAGCACTCCAAATAACCCAGCTGTAAATGCTGGGGGGAACTCACCAAGCGGACTCAGGATGCATGCTTGTAGCAGGATGTGAACCCTTCATCCAAGACAATTGCCAGACAGATCCTTTTCATTATTGGAGCAGCATATGGGGTGCAGGTACAAAACTCATCAGAGAGTGCTTCTTAGGCCTCGGTCAGACGGGCGTTTTTTTGCCGCGATTTGTGGATCGCATGTCGGAAGCGCATCCGCAAATCACGTGACCGGGCCTGACGATTCGCTGAAAAATCTGCAGCTAGCAGTGTTTTCGGCGAATCGGGCAGACACGAGAAATCGCAGATCGCGCCTATCTGCGATCTGCGATTCCTTGTGTTCTCTATATGCACTCGATGGGGCCAGCGGCAGCAGCGCCGACCCCATTGAGAACATATACTACACAAATCATTCTCCTCTGCTACAGCTGTAACAGCTGTGGCAGAGAAGAATGATGTTTGCCCATTGAATTCAATGGAGCCGGCAATACAGCCGGCTCCATTGAAAGCAATGGGCCACCGGTGAGCACAGGATGAATTTTCGGGAAGGGATTAAAAATATAAGCCCCTCCTTAAAAATCATCCAAAAATGTGTAAAAATAAAAAATATATATACTCACCTTGTCCCTGCACCCGGAGTTCAGCCGCGGCTGGCCGGCAGTTCTCCTGAACTGCTCTGAGTAGTATTCAGCAGGCGGGGATTTAAAATCCCCGCCTGCTGAATGGGCTGCCTCTGATTGGTCACAGCCCTCACCAATCAGAGGCAGCTCTCACTCACCCATTCATGAATTCATGAATGGGTGAGTGAGTGCTGCCTCTGATTGGCTCAGCGCAGGGACCAATCAGGGGCAGCTCTCAGCTATTGAATAACAGCTGAGTATATTCGCTCATCTCTAAAAAATACATATTTGGTATTGCCGCATCCATAAAAGTCAGATCTATCAAAGTATTTACCCTGCACGGTGAGCATAGTCTGAAAAAAAATTAAAGAACGCCACAAATGCACTTTTTCAGTCACCCTGTCTCCCAGAAAAAATGTTCAAAAAGTCGTATGTATTCCGAGCAGTAACGTAAACTACAGTACGCAATGGAAAAATAAAATGTTATTGCGCGCAGAAGATGACCGCAGAAAATAATTTCAAAAATTAAATGTCTTTGAAAAAAGATACAGGTACTACAGCAAATAAAACTATACAAGTTTGGTATCGTAGTAATCATACTGACTAGAGATGAGCGAGCATACTCGTTAAGGCGATTTACTCGAGCCAGCAGGTACTCAAAAAAGGCGATGCTCTCTCGAGTAAATCGCCATCACGAGTATGCACGCTCATCTCTAGTACTGACCTGTAGAATAAAGTGATCATGTCATTTTTGTTGCAATTTGTGTACCGTAGAAACAAAACGCACTGAAAGATGGCAGAATGTCTTTTTATTTTTTCATTTTACTCCACTTAGAACTTTGTAAAAGTTTTTCAGTACATTATATGGTACTTTAAATAGCAACATTGAAAAATACAACTTGTCCCGCAAAAAACAAGCCCTTATACAGCTCCGTCGATGAATAAATAAAGGAGTTATGATTTTTGTAAATGGGGCGAGGAAAAAAAGAAAAGGGGAAAACAGAGAAAAAGGGGCCGTGTCATTAAGGGGTTAAATAATGTACTAACTTCTTCTCTGGGTCATTACCATGCAGGGATACCACATGTGGAATTTTGTTTTTAATTTTTTACAAAGTAAAGGCAGGCAAGTGTTTTTAGTTTTACTTTTTAAAAATTGTATTATTTATTTTACTTTTTTTTTAAACTTTTTTTTAATTTTATTTTTGTCCCTTTAGGGGACTTCCACAGCGACCCATCAGGACCCCCTGATCACATTTCAGGGATCCAATGATGACAGCCCTTTACATGTTACATTCGCATAGAACGCAGCATTTAATGGGTTAACACAGCAGAGATCTGAGGTTTTCTCCATTCTCTGCTCTGTAAGCGCTGGTGCCCGGCTATCCTCTGACAGAGGGAGCCCCCTCCCTCTGTCAGCCCTTTACATTCTCTGCTGTGTAAAGCTGGTGCCTGGCTATCCTCTGACTGTCAACCACCAGCTCTCCCCTGCAACAGAGACCATCGGCTGGCTTGTAACAAAGCAGTGCAGGACTTTGAAAATAGAAGCGGAAGATTGCCAGCTGATCGGCAATATCTTCCGGCTTCTGTTTTTCAAAGTCCTGCACTGCTCTGTGTGGGTCTGTGCAGGCAGAGCACAATGCCACAGCTTATGGCAGTGTGCTCTGCAGCTCCCATAGTGAAACATAACCGGGCGTGCCACTCAAGGGGTTAAAGAAACTCGGCAGGTAACTAATACAGATAAAGTAGGTCCTCATAAGATAGTCAGAAAGCGGTACAGGAAGCTGTAAATCACTTACTATGTAGAGGACAGGACTTTTTTCAAGGTCCTGCACTTCACACACAGTATCAGAAAATAACATGGAGCCACTCTCACCTGTGTACAGAGCAGCTGCTCATCCTAGGACAGTTAGAGAGCAGTACACAACACGTACTACCACAATGTACTATAGAGACACGCTACTAGACTGACAATCAGTGCATGTACTTCTGGTAAACAAGTGTTTTACCAGTGAAATATCCATGCTGATTGGTTGAATTTTTTAGTATGTGCCGAAGACTGTCTGAGGCATTGTTGAATCTGGTTTCAAGTTGCAATGGAGGAGACCAATGCCTGGGGAAGACCATTATATGATGAAAATCATGACACCATTGTAACTTGAGGGATTGCTTATACACAGGACTGAATGAGCCAGTATACCAGACATTCCAGTTGTTGAGAAAAGCAGTTTACTTCATTGTAGAAATAGACCATAAACCCCTTAAGGACATGGCCTATTTTGGGCATAAGGATGCAATGATTTTTGGCGGATTTTCATCTCCATTTTTTATTTTTCCGTCAACACGGCTGTATAAGGGCTTGTTTTTTTGCGTGGCGAACTGTAGTTTTTATTGATGCCATTTTTGGGTACATAGACTATATTGTAAAACTTTTATTAATTTTTTATGATAATAGGGAGAGAAAACGCATCAATTCTGCCATAGAATTTTGGTGTTTTTTTTTACAGAGTTAATCAGGCAGCATAAATGACACAATACATTTTTCCTGGGGGGTCAGTACGATTACAACATTAATTATGGACGGAGCTCTGTGAGCGCTTATTTTTTGCAAGATGAGCTGTAGTTTTTATTGATACCATTTAGGGGTACATACGTCATTTTTGAACACTTTAAGGCCTCAGTCACACGGGCACCCGTACACTGGCACCGATGCGCCCGTGTGACTGCAGGAAGGAGACGGCCGTACCTAAAGACAGCCGTCTCTCTGCAGCGCCGGAGGAAAGAACACATGACCGGCAATGAAGCTGGTCACATGTTCTTTCCTCCGGCGCTGCAGAGAGACGGCCGTCTGCAGGTACGTCCGTCTGCTGGTGTCAGTCACACGGGCGCATCGGTGCCGGTGTACGGGTGCCGATGTGCCCGTGTGACTGAGGCCTAATTGTGTTTTTTAGGCAAAATGCTAAAAATTTGCATTTTACGTCAGTTTTCTAAGGTTTTTGCAGGGTTTTATGCCGGCTAAGCGCGGGTGACATCATAATGACCACATATCTATATCACATGACTGCTCCGGGCAATTATAAAAAAATTACGATTGTAACAAATACAATGAAAAAAAATAAAACAATAGTCAAAATAGGACACAATTGAAAGAGAACGTAATTTCCAAGGATTACCATATCAACAGATCAATAATGGGACAAAATGTCTTTTGAGCGATAATCGGTGTCTGTAAATGCTACTATGGTTAGCTTTTAGGCCAAATGATGATTTTTAGTTCAGCATAAAGACTATTGTTCGGCCAGCCAGCTGATAGCAGGGACTGCATGCTGTGATTCTCTGTGGGAGCACTGATAACATTGTTTTCAGCTGCTGTCCCTCAGGAGAACAATGGAGCTGTTGTTCTCAGCATACAGCAATGGTAGCTTCATTTAAATGCAAATGATGCTAATAAGCTACTAATAGGCATTAGTGCCCATTAGCAGCTTATGCAAAATGATCACTCAAAGCTGTCACTCAAACTTTCTTTTGAGCGATCATCTTTGCATGTAAATGGGGGCTTTGCGTGTAAGTGACATAGTGACTTGCAATACAATTAGAAATAGGACATTGCTCCAAAATATGAAATTAAATGACAAGAAAATATATATTTTCCCAAGGACACCTCCCATCTCCAGTCCTGGTCAAACAATAAGCAAACAGCAGAGTAGCCAGCAAATACCTTGTAATACAGGATATTCAAATGGAGAGCCCCAAAGAAATAGCCCAGGGGGATACAATACCCTTATGGGCACCATTTTAAGTGATGGGATGTTAACTGTTAAATGGCCGTTATGCAAACTCTGTCAAAAGTTAAAAAAATGGCCATTGATGGCCAATGTTTCCACACAAGGTGGCCAGAAGCTTAGCCTAAAATCAGAAAAAACTTCAGACTTCACTATAAATTCACAAAGAAATATTTAATATGGAAACCTTGAAAATAAACTTTTCAACTAATTAAGACACTGCAACCGGACTTAGTGGCTCAACCTACTAAAAGGTGCGGTGACTCCTATTTCTACATAGGAGTATGGAGATTGAATAGGACCAGCAATTTATTTAATTTGTTCATTTATTGTTTTTTACACAGTGTGAGGTACCTAGAAATTGAAGCATGGCCTTTCCTATTATTTGTGCTACAGTTACCAAGTCATAATGAATGTGGGAGCTTTGCCTGAAAAGTGCTATTAAAGGGAAGTTAGCAGAAATTAATCAGTCCTCTTTGGAGCCATATTAATGCCAGACTCATAATTACATCTCATCGGTGATACAATTTCCTGTTGTGCTACAGATCCCACACATCTTTCACCTTCAGCTCTTTATTATATTACACTGTTGCCATCAACAATGTGGCTTTAATGGAATACTCTGTAGACCTCCTGCTGCTGTTTCATTTTGCTGTGAGTCATTTAAAAGCTCCACCGATCATCGATAATGTGAAAGGTAATTTGTGCCTGAGAAGTTGCAGGAATACTTGGGAGTTTCTTTGTCATGAGATTTGTGCAAATACAGGATTATTTGTCATAAAATGGCAGGAAATGTTCTGTGTCCAGGTCTAGAGGGTTTGGTTCTACTCTATAGACTCGCCATATAGCCTCATTTCTTGAAACGTGTGCCCAGAACTCAGCGAGGCAGCTTTCAATCACTGTAAAATCGAGTTTTTCTGTTATACACAAGACAATGATACAAAAAAATAGACACGACCCAACAGACATGATGTATACATAGGGTTATATTATTACAGATTAATTTCTTTATTATTTGCATTGTAAAAATTATGTGTTCAGTTTAGAACTACAGTAATTGTTTTTCTTTTCCAGAGAAGTCTATGAAGGCCCAGATATTGAAGGCAGCAGCTATCAACAGAAAATATTGGCCTAATAGGATCATTTTTGTATTTAATTCCGCCACCTATGAACCAGCTCGGTTGCAAGCAATGTGCCCATGATTACAAATGTTGCAGGGCTACCTGGATTTTATGGCATTATAGATTTGCAATAATACACAGTAGACTGATCAGCCATAGTATTAAAACAACTTAACCAATATTGTGTAGGTTTTCCTTGTGCCGCCAAAATAGCTCTAAACCATCAAGGTATGGATTTCACAAGACCTCTAAAGGTGTCCTATGGTATCTGGCACCAAAATGTTACAGTAGATCCTTTAAGTCCTGTAAATTACCTATATCCTACAGAGGCTTTATCAGATTGAGATCTAGGGAAATTGGAGGTCAAGTTCATACCTTAGTGACCATCCCATAGTATATCTACATCCTGCCTGAGTAGGCTTTAATTCCCAGGTCGTAAAAGCTGGGGATTAAAGCCACTTGGGCTGTGGACATACCAGCTCCATTCTGTCGGCTGCCGGAGGTAGCCGACAACCTGGAGCTGTCATGGGGAGTGTCCCCCGATCATGCAATTGTCGATATCCAATTGCGTTAAAGTAAGTAGAAAGTTAAAGAAAGTTAAAGTTTTAGCTCCCCTCATGGATCGGATCCAGGAGAACTGAGAGTACTCACCCCCATCCTCCATGGTGTTCTGGTCTTCCAGGACTTGACGCCGGTGTCTGCACATACGCAGCAGATGTCATACGTCAACCGCATGTACAGGAGGCCCAGGAAATTTAAAATCTCTCTGCTCCCATCTAGTGTGAGTAGCCGAGAGCAGAGAGATGTCACCAGGATCTGCTGTATGCAGTTCCTGGTCACAGGATTGCCATTATCCAATGGATAATGGCAATAATGTAGAAGTTAAAAAAAAAGTGTAAAGGCAGAATAAAAGTTTAAAAAGTTTAAGTTTCATCTCCACTCACAGATCATATTTATCCGCGGACCTTACCCCGACTTCTGCGCACACACCCGTCGCCAAAATGGCAGGCCGCATGCACCAAAGCCGCAGATTGCCGGGGTAATTTAAAATGTTCCTGCTCCTGGCTACCAAATGTAGACGAGAGCCTGGAAATTTCACACGGGTCCTTGGTCACATGATCATCGTTATCCAATGGATAACAGCAATCACATAAAAGTTAAAAAAAAGCTGAAGTTTCACCTCCCATCACGGATCCGAACTATAATGGGAGGGGAAATTACTTACCTGAGGCCTCCAGTGATGTCCCTCAATGGGATCCTTATCCACGGACCTCTCCAGCTTTGGCACAAAACACCTTCAAGTAAAATTTCTGTTATGAAAGCTACCAGCTGCTCCTTTCAGTTTGGGCCCCATTGTGCATACAGACATAGCATTAGGGCCACGATGAATATATTTCTGAACACAGAACAAACAGGGGGATTAATTTTGGGGTGAAAGTTTTCATTCTTATCTGTGCTGTATTTAAAATGATACAATTGCCAAAGAAATGAAAATCATAATTTTTTCCTTCTGCTTTTCTTAGATTCATTCAAAAACTGTGTGGTCAAAATACGCAGTACACCCCAAGATGGATTCGTTAAGGGTCTAGTTTTCAAAATGTGGTATTTGTGGGGGTTCTCTGTCGTTTTGGCCACTCAAGGGCTCTACAAGTGGGCAATGGGACCAGAAACACCGTCAAGCAAAATTTCTGTTCTTAACGCCACCCGCTGCTCCTTTTATTTTGGGCCCAGTTGCGCATACAGATATAAGATTAGGGGCACAACAGATATGTTTCTGAACACAGGACAAATGGGGTACACATTTTTTTTAATGGGGTTATTTGTGTGGATATCTATTATTCTCATACCAATAAGTCATTGCAATCTTGGCTTGGTGCAGGAAAACAAAATGTTCCTCAAAATGTTAATAGTGTTAAATTTGTAGTCTCCTAAATGGTTCAAAAAACTGAAGTTTTTCCAATGTGCTTCCAGAATTAAAAAAAACTGATGGAAATATATATCTCATCAAAAATTTGTACAGTATGTTTGCACATATTTGAAATATTACAGTTGAAAATGTGAAAAAATTAAAAATTTTTCTAAATTTTCCCAATTTTGGCCCTTTTAATAAATATACCCAAATTCTACCGGTCTATTATTACCACATAAATGAAGTAGTATATGTAGTGATAAAACAATGTGAGAATCACTTGGATATGCAAAACCTTTATGGAGTTATTCTATGTTAAAGTGACACATGTCATATTTTTACAAAATTTGGCCTGGTCTTAAGGCGCAAACAGGTTTGGTCACCAAGGAGTTAACACTTTAAGTCTTTGTCTTATTTCTCCAATCATTTTTGCACTGTGGTAAGGCAGGTGATCCTGCTGAAAGAAGCCCCAGGTAAACAATGCATATGCATACAGACGTCTATGTGATGTAAGAGAAAATATGAGTCATTAGACCAGACCACTTTTTTCCATTGCTCCATGATGCAGTTGTGATACTCACTTGACCATCGTAAGGACTTTTGGCACTAAACACGGGTCACTATGAAACTCTGACTTGTCTGTCAGGCATACAGCCCTACAGACAGCAAGCTACAATGCATTGTTTGTTCTGACATTTTTTTTATCACCCACCATTAACTTTTTCATAAATTTGTGCTGCAGTAACTCTTCTGTGGAATCAGATTAAATGCCTCTGCTGCTCATATGCATCAATACGCTTTTGGTGATTATGACTAGAGATGAGCGAGCACCAAAATGGTCGGGTGCTCGTTACTCGGGATGAAATCATCGCGATGCTCGAGGGTTCGTTTCGAGTAACGAACCCCATTGAAGTCAATGGGCGACCCGAGCATTTTTGTATATCGCCGATGCTCGCTAAGGTTTTCATTTGTGAAAATCTGGGCAATTCAAGAAAGTGATGGGAACGACACAGAAACGGATAGGGCAGGCGAGGGGCTACATGTTGGGCTGCATCTCAAGTTCCCAGGTCCCACTATTAAGCCACAATAGCGGCAAGAGTGCCCCCCCCTCCCAACAACTTTTACTTCTGAAAAGCCCTCATTAGCAATGCATACCTTAGCTAAGCACCACACTACCTCCAACAAAGCACAATCACTGCCTGCATGACACTCCGCTGCCACTTCTCCTGGGTAACATGCTGCCCAACCCCCCCGCACGACCCAGTGTCCACAGCGCACACCAAAGTGTCCCTGCGCAGCCTTCAGCTGCACTCATGCCACACCACCCTCATGTCTATTTATAAGTGCGTCTGCCATGAGGAGGAACCGCAGGCACACACTGCAGAGGGTTGGCACGGCTAGGCAGCGACCCTCCTTAAAAGGGGCGGGGCGATAGCCCACAATGCTGTACAGAAGCAATGAGAAATATAATCCTGTGCCACCGCCATCAGGAGCTGCACACGTGGGCATAGCAATGGGGAACCTATGTGCCACACACTATTCATTCTGTCAAGGTGTCTGCATGCCCCAGTCAGACCGCGGTCTTTTATAAATAGTCATAGGCAGGTACAACTCCGCAATGGGAATTCCGTGTGCACCCACAGCATGGGTGGCTCCCTGGAACCCACCGGTTGTACATAAATGTATCCCATTGCAGTG
This sequence comes from Eleutherodactylus coqui, assembly GCF_035609145.1. NCBI lineage: Eukaryota > Metazoa > Chordata > Amphibia > Anura > Eleutherodactylidae > Eleutherodactylus > Eleutherodactylus coqui. The sequence continues at coordinate 143,014,740 of NC_089843.1, read as the reverse complement.
CCCATCACAGCTGAGGTAACGTCCGATTAAATGCAGGTGGGCTTCGGCCCACACTGCATGCCCCAGTCAGACTGGGGTTCTTTAGAAGTGGACACATGCAGTTACAACTCCATGTGGACCCACAGCATGGGTGGGTGCCAGGAAGCCACCGGCGGTACATAAATATATCCCATTGCATTGCCCATCACAGCTGATGTAACGTCAGCTTTAATGCAGGTGGGCAAAAAATTAATTGGATTACACTGTAGGCGAGGGCCCCAAAAAATTGGTGTACCAACAGTACTAATGTACCTCAGAAAAATTGCCCATGCCCAACCAAGAGGGCAGGTGAAACCCATTAATCGCTTTGGTTAATGTGGCTTAATTTGTAACTAGGCCTGGAGGCAGCCCAGTTAAAATAAAAATTGGTTCAGGTGAAAGTTTCAACGCTTTAATGAGCATTGAAACGTATAAAAATTGTTTACAAAAATTATATGACTGAGCCTTGTGGGCCTAAGAAAAATTGCCCGTTCGGCGTGATTACGTGAGGTTTCAGGAGGAGGAGCAGGAGGAGGAGGATGAATAGAATACACAGATTGATGAACCAAAAAGGTCCCCGTTTTTGATGGTGATAGAGAACGATGCTTCCATCCACGGGTGCAGCCTTGGTATTGCTTAGGTATCGCTGCTGTCCGCTGGTGGAGAAGAGAAGTCTGGGGAAATCCAGGCTTTGTTCATCTTGATGAGTGTAAGCCTGTCGGCACTGTCGGTTGACAGGCGGGTACGCTTATCCGTGATGATTCCCCCAGCCGCACTAAACACCCTCTCTGACAAGACGCTAGCCGCAGGACAAGCAAGCACCTCCAGGGCATACAGCGCGAGTTCAGGCCATGTGTCCAGCTTCGACACCCAGTAGTTGTAGGGGGCAGAGGCGGCACCGAGGACGGTCGTGCGATCAGCTACGTACTCCCTCACCATCCTTTTACAGTGCTCCCGCCAACTCAGCCTTGATTGGGGAGCGGTGACACAGTCTTGCTGGGGAGCCATAAAGCTGGCAAAGGCCTTGGATAATGTTCCCCTGCCTGCGCTGTACATGCTGCTGATCTCTGCGCCTCCCCTGCTACCTGGCCCTCGGAACTGCACCTTCATGCCACTGTCGGATGGGAATGTTACCATCAGTTTGTCCGCCAGGGTCCTGTGGTATAGCATCATTCTCGAACCCCTTTCCTCTTCGGGTATGAGAGTGGAAAGGTTCTCCTTATACCGTGGGTCGAGCAGTGTGTACAACCAGTAATCCGTAGTGGCCAGAATGCGTGTAACGCGAGGGTCTCGAGAAAGGCATCCTAACATGAAGTCAGCCATGTGTGTCAGGGTACCTGTACGCAACACATGGCTGTCCTCACTAGGAAGATCCCTTTCAGGATCCTCTTCCTCCTCCTCCTCCTCCTCCTCCTGCTCCTCCTCCGGCCATACACGCTGAAAGGATGACAGGCAAGCAGCATGGGTACCCTCAGCAGTGGGCCAAGCTGTCTCTTCCCCCTCCTCCTCATGCTCCTCCCCCTCCTCCTCAACGCGCTGAGATATAGACATGAGGGTGCTCTGACTATCCAGCGACATACTGTCTTCCCCCGCCTCCGTTTCAAAGCGCAAAGCATCTGCCTTTATGCTTTGCAGGGAACTTCTCAAGAGGCATAGCAGAGGAATGGTGACGCTAATGATTGCAGCATCCCCACTCACCATCTGGGTAGACTCCTCAAAGTTTCCAAGGACCTGGCAGATGTCTGCCAACCAGGCCCACTCTTCTGTAAAGAATTGAGGAGGTTGACTCCCACTACGCCGCCCATGTTGGAGTTGGTATTCCACTATAGCTCTATGCTGCTCATAGAGTCTGGCCAACATGTGGAGCGTAGAGTTCCACCATGTGGGCACGTCGCACAGCAGTCGGTGCACTGGCAGAATAAACCGATGTTGCAGGGTCCGCAGGGTGGCAGCGTCCGTCTTGGACTTGCGGAAATGTGCGCTGACCCGGCGCACCTTTCCGAGCAGGTATGACAAGTGTGGGTAGCTTTTCAGAAAGCGCTGAACCACCAAATGAAAGACATGGGCCAGGCATGGCACATGCGTGAGGCTGCCGAGCTGCAGAGCTGCCACCAGGTTACGGCCGTTGTCACACACGACCATGCCCGGTTGGAGGCTCAGCGGCGCAAGCCAGCGGTCGGTCTGCTCTGTCAGACCCTGCAGCAGTTCGTGGGCCGTGTGCCTCTTCTTTCCTAAGCTGAGTAGTTTCAGCACGGCCTGCTGACGCTTGCCCACCACTGTGCTGCCACGCCGCGCGACACCAACTGCTGGCGACGTGCTGCTGCTGCTGACACATCTTGATTGTGAGACAGAGGTTGCCTTGGAGGAGGAGGAGGAGGGTGGTTTAGTGGAGGAAGCATACACCGCCGCAGATACCAGCACCGAGCTGGGGACCACAATGCTGGGGGTGGGTAGGACGTGAGTGGTCCCAGGCTCTGACTCTGTCCCAGCCTCCACTAAATTCACCCAATTTGCCGTCAGGGAGATATAGTAGCCCTGCCCGCCTGTGCCTGTCCACGTGTCCGTTGTTAAGTGGACCTTGGCAGTAACCGCATTGGTGAGGGCGCGTACAATGTTGCGGGAGATGTGGTCGTGCAGGGCTGGGACGGCATATTGGGAAAAGTAGTGGCGACTGGGAACCGAGTAGCGCGGGGCCGCCGCCCCCATTATACTTTTGAAAGCCTCCGTTTCCACAAGCCTATACGGCAGCATCTCCAGGCTGATCAATTTGGCTATGTGCACGTTTAACGCTTGAGCGTGCGGGTGCGTGGCGGCGTACTTGCGCTTGCGCTCAAACAGTTGCACTAGCGACGTCTGGACGCTGCGCTGAGAGACATTGCTGTATAGGGCCGAGGACAGCGGAGGTAAGGGTGTGGGTGCAGGCCGGTAGGCACTCGTGCCTGTGTCCTCAGAGGGGGGTTGGATCTCAGTGGCAGGTTGGGGCACAGGGGGAGAGGCAGTGGTGCAAACCGGAGGCGGTGAACGGACTTCGTCCCACCTTGTGGGGTGCTTGGCCATCATATGCCTGCGTATGCTGGTGGTGTCTCCCCAGCTGATCTTGGCGCGACAAAGGTTGCACACCACTGTTCATCGGTCGTCAGGCGTCTCTGTGAAAAACTGCCACACCTTAGAGCACCTTGGCCTCTGCAGGGTGGCATGGCGCGAGGGGGCACTTTCGGAAACAGTTGGTGGATTATTCGGTCTGGCCCTGCCTCTACCCCTGGCCACCGCACTGGCTCGGCCTGTGCCCACACCCTGACTTGGGCCTCCGCGTCCTCGCCTGCGTCCACGTCCTCTAGGCCTACCCCTACCCCTCAACATGCTGTATTACCAGTAGTGCAGAAACAGAACGCTGTAATTAAATGTGCCGCTTATTGGCCTGTGGTTGGAGGCTGCCTTCGCTTACGGAACGCACAGCAGAGGCAGGAAAGAATTTTGCGCAAGCCTGCTGTAACACTTAGCTGGCTGCGTATGAATTAGGACAATTACCCCCAGCAGAGACCCAGTACACTTGTGGACAGGAATACAGCAGTGATGTAAGAGGCAACACAGAGGCAGGAAAGAATTTTGCGCAAGCCTGCTGTAACACTTAGCTGGCTGCGTATGAATTAGGACAACTACCCCCAGCAGAGACCCAGTACACTTGTGGACAGGAATACAGCGGTGATGTAAGAGGCAACACAGAGACAGGAAAGAATTTTGTGCAAGCCTGCTGTAACACTTAGCTGGCTGTGTATGAATTAGGGCTATTACCCCCAGCAGGGACCCAGTACGCTGAGGAGGTCACAGGCAGCCCAAATAGATTTTTTTTTCCCAAATGTTTTTGGAAAGGCCCACTGCCTATATACACTAAATATGTCTTCTGTCCCTGCCTCACCACTACTGGCCCTGGACAATGTAAAATTACTGCAGGACGCAATGCTCTGCACGGCCGATATATACAAAAAAAAAAAAAAATGTGCAACACTGCAAAAAGCAGCCTCCACACTACTGCACACTGTTAGTTGTGGCCCTAAGAAGGACCGTAGGGGTTCTTGAAGCCTAAAATAACTCCTAACGCTCTCCCTATAGCAGCTCCAGCACCAGCAGCACTGTCCCTGATCTCTGTCAGAATGCATCTGTGGCGAGCCGCGGGAGGGGCCGATTTATATACTCGGGTGACACCTGATCTCGCCAGCCACTCACTGCAGGGGGGTGGTATAGGGCTTGAACGTCGCAGGGGGAAGTTGTAATGCCTTCCCTGTCTTTCTATTGGCCAGAAAAGCGCGCTAACGTCTCAGAGATGAAAGTGAAAGTAACTCGAACATCGCGTTGTGAGGGTATATATATATATATTGCCATATGTGTTTTTTATGCTTTTATACCTATATGCAAGTTTTATTCAATTCCAAATGAAAAAAACTTATATGTCGCCTTACATCAGATATTCCAAGAGAGATGTTCTAGAAATTCAGAGAAGAAGAACCAGACATGAAGGCCGCATGTACTTGGCTGTTTTCCCAGAAGCCCATATCAAGATGTTCAACCATGTACATAATTTTCACTGTCTTAGGCCCGAAAACCGGACTTCTTAGAATTGAGTGGGTGATTCTTTGCACTGGAGTTAATTAAATACGTGATTTTCTGTACAAGCCAGTATCAAGATAATGACTGTTATATGATTTTCACTGTCTCAGTCCGCAAATCCGGACTGCCCATATATGGTTATGAGCCCATCACCCCCTAGTGGGGATGGGAGAAAGGGTATAAGATCTCATGTAATCTGTAATAAAGCACGACGTCGACGTGGGCACAGCTGAGAGCCATGTCCCGTGTGAGGAATGATACCAGATCCCTGTGTGGTGTCTTTTCTTACCGCCGGCAACGGGGCAAGTGGGGTGGGCCCGATTGGTGCTGTATTTAGAATTTTAACCCTGATAGCGTGGTACTCGTCTCGAGTAACGAGCATCTCGAACACGCTAATACTCGAACGAGTATCAAGCTTGGACGAGTACGTTCGCTCATCTCTAATTATGACGCTATCAGTGGTTTGCTGATGTTCAATGAAAGCTGTGCCTGCAATTACAAGCGCCGGCCACTACATGGGAGGTTGGCGCAGAGGCTTCCGGTCTGACCTCTGTGTTATAGCAACTCTGAAAGCATGGGCCCGCTCAGCTGGTCGTGGTCCTGAGCAGCACATCCCGGCCGATCAACTATTGATGACCTATCCGTAAAATACATCATCAATAGTATTTCAGTGGAAAACCCCTTTAATAAGTTCCAGATGTGTTCTTTCTACTGTGCAATTATACAGCGTTTCACACATTCCCTTTCGCATTGCGCATGCTTTTGCGCTTCCCTATTGACTTCTATTGGTTCCTTTCGAGTACAAATACACAGAAAAATTGAACTTGTTTTATTTTTTTTGGTGCCACCAAAATGAACGCGGAAAATATGGAAATGTGAACGAACCCATTGAAATCAATAGTTTCTATTCTCTGTGTACTGCGCATGCAAATACACCCGTGTGAATCTGGTCTTAGAGGATGTAGAGAGCTGCAAAATTGCAAAATTCATAAGGCCTTTTTGATTTTCTTTTTATAATCTGTTGATTTGCATGGGGAATTTTCATTCGGTTATCGTAGCAGATTCACAATACTGTTATCAATTGTCATAAATACTATTGCAAACAGAAATATAAAATGAAGACAATATTAATCCCAAAATAAAAATTTATACAATTACAATTGAACTCCTTACACTTTCATTATTCCATCGCTTAATCATATGGAAATGTGGAAATTTCATTAAAACACAACACATGCTAACTGTCCCAAGAGCTTTAAACCAATGGAAAATGATCTAATCCACCATGACTCCATTTAAAAGCATATTAATATTGTACCACAAGACCACAGCAAAGAATCTAGCAGTATGTTAGCTGTAATGTAATGCCGAGAATTTTTTTTCACAACCTAAAAAGACAAATTGCCCTTCTCTGTTTCTGGAGTTGTGAAGTCAAAGTTAAACATATTGGTAACATGAGGCTAGCCTCACATCCAGGCACATTTCGTGTAGACATAACAAGCACAATCAGTACACGTTTCGACTTTTTGTTTGTATAGTCGCCCACTTTTATTTTCCAGTCCCGCCTTTTTCAAAGTAGACAGACACTACTAATACACATTTATAAAAATAGCCTATGTTATATTGCATTCAGCAGCACCCTGTACCAGGAAACTGCAGGAAAAAAGGCTACAAATCATGGGGAATTTTTCACATTTTTCCAATGAAAAGCAAAGTTGTGGTCAAATTGAATTAAGGTTTTCTCACACATTATACAATGTTGACCGCATTCTGAAAGTTCTCCAATAAAACTTCAGTAAAAATATTTATATACTCTACAGTCCCAAGCATTTTATTATTTTTGGTTAATTGTACATAAATGTTAGTGGGTAGGCATACGTTATATGTCAGGCATGCATAAGGGTTAATCAAATCGAAACTTGTAGCTTCTCTTGCTAACACCAGTAAAAGTACAAACATACACACACACACACACACACATATAAATAAATAAATATATAAATATATATATATATATATATATATATATATATATATATATATGTATTTATAAAAACACATAATAAAAAAGATATGGTCTTTGGAAGGTCTTAAAGTTAGATAAATACAACCTTGAATGAACAACACATGAAACATTACATTGTCATTATTTATTTATTTAACAAAAACTAGGCCATAATGCAGAAGCAGTGTGTGAAAAATCAAGTACACCCCATGAATCAATAGCTTATAGAGCCACCATATGCAGCAATAACTTAAAGTAATCGGTTTCTGCGTGACTTATTGATCTCTCATATTGTTCTAGAAGAATTTTAGCCCTGTTTTTACAACATTGCAGCAGTGTATTGAGGCTTATGGGCATTTGTTTATGCACAGTTCTCTTAATGTCCTGCTACAGCATTTCAAATGCATTGAGGTCTGGATCATGACTGAGCAATTTGCAGAAGACAGTAAGAAAAGTTCCCAGCATCTATAAAATCATGGTTTTATTGAAATATATTAAAATCCCAACAGGAAGGACATACAATAGCGTGACAAGCTGACACATTTCAAGCCGGCGCGGCAGCTCTTAGTCATAGCATACTATGACATTGTATGTTCTTTGTGTATCTCCTATACACTTGTATAAGAAAGAGCGTGCACATGGGACTCTGAAAAGAGTCTGATTTTTCAGCGCTGCGCTATCTTTGGAGGACGACAGCATGGTGAGTTTAAAAGATACATCCTCTGTGATGTTCCCTAACAACACAATAACTTAGTTATGGTGCTGTGGGAATGGGACAGGTTCACTTTAAGTCAGACAATTTTAAGAATAAGAAGGTTTTCTGATCACCTATTTTTTTCAACAATTGCCTCCATACAGTGCTTGCTGACCTGAGTGCCACTGAATGTAAAGACTGTAAATGCACTGTGGTCCATACATGGACCCCCTCTCACTCAATGCACTGACAGTGTATCAGTTGTGGTTGTGTCACTACCAATAAGTGACACAGCTGCAATAGGGACACCCCTTCTGTGCAATGTATGTATGGTTGTCCTTATATACTACATAGAGAGGGGAGCGCTGTCCCCGCTGCCCCCCCTCCCCCCCCCTCGAGCACGCTCGGAGGAGAAGGCAGTTACTCAAGATGAGTGAGGCTCGCTCAAGTAACTGCCCCTACTGAGCGTGCACGCTCATCTCTAATAGCAGTAGTATCTATATTGTTTTAAAAGAAACCAACTTTACTGAACGTGCCTGTGTTGCTACAATGTTTTGGAATTTTGGGCCCCATTTTTAATTCTGCTTTGTCTAAAACCAGCCCTGAGTATAGGGTCACATTAAGGCCTTAGTCAGACGGGCGTTTTTTTGCGCGATTTGCGCATGCGCATGCGTCCGGTGATTTTTTAAAACCATTGCTTTGCAATGGTATCGGACACATGAGCGCTTTTTCTGCGCTCATCCGATAAATTATAGAACAGAAATCGCAGATCGCACCTATCTGCGATCTGCGATTCCTGTTCTCTTCTCTATATGCGCTCAATGGGGCCGGCGGCAGCAGCGCCGACCCCATTGAGAACATATAGAAGACAAATCATTCTTCTCTGCCACAGCTGTAACAGCTGTGGCAGAGAAGAATGATGTTTGCCCATTGAATTCAATTGAAAGCAATTGAAAAGCAATGGGCTGCCGGCGTGCGCGGTATGAATTGTCGGGAAGCCAATCAGGGGGCAGGTCTGACTCACACCCCCTTCACACCCACTGCCGGCCGGCTGCGCGGAACTCCGGCTGCCGGGAGCAGGTGAGTATGTATATATTTTTTATTTTAACACTTTTCTGGATGAATTGCAGGGAAGGGCTTATATATTTAAGCCCTTCCCGACAATTCATCCCGCGCACGCCGGCAGCCCATTGCTTTCAATGGAGTCGGCTGTATTGCTGTATATTCAGAGGTATGAGGGAGGTATTCTTCCCGAAAAGCATATTTCCAGGGGAGAAAATCTCAGATTTAATCCTGAATGACATGATGAGAAACTTAAAATGGAACAAAAAAAGTTATAAAAAACAGGTATTTTTCCTATGAAGCAAATCCTAAATCCAACATCCATTCTTCCTGAATATCTTATTTTTCTCATTACACTGAAACAATACGTTTTTGTCTTGTGAAGCTTTGCAATGAGCAACATTTCCTTAAGGCCAAATATCTGATCATGTGCCTTGTTTATTCAGGACTTTTATGTTTGCACTCCATGAGATCATCTTTGGAGACAAGTAACATGGAACATTCATTGTCTACTATGAATAGATTTTCATTTTTTCAATTAGTCCCTATAAAATTGTAGCTGTTCATATTGTCCTGGAACACAATTTATTTCTATGATGCTGCCATTTTCTGTTTAGCTCCAGAATAATTCATTATGTCAGCTAAAATAATGCAATATTCTCTATGTTTATAGGTCTCAGCTTACTTATTAAAATGTTACTGAATAAAATATCATGTGAAAGGGACAGCTATGACATAAACATATAATAGCATGCTTTTAATTGTGTAGTTCAAGGGTCAATGCAGAAATCTCTCCCAAGATGCATTTATACTAAGGACTGTGACTGTAACAAGGAGCATCCTCTAAATCTAGAAGAAAGAAGGTTTCTACACCAACATACTGTAGGAGGGGTTCTTTACTGTAAGAGCAGTAAAACTATGGAACTCACTGTCCGAGGATGTGGTGATGGTGAATTTGCTAAAAGAGTTCAAGTGAAGCCTGGATGACTTTCTTGAGCATTACAATATTACATGTGATAGTCACTAGCTTACTTCAGAAAGGTTGTACATCCAGGGAGTTATTCTGATTGACAGATTTGGAATTGGGAAGTAATTTTTTTCCCTAAAATGAGAAAAATTGGCTTCTACCTCATGGAGTTTTTTTGCTTTCCTCTGGATAAGCATTGTGGGATAATAGGCTGAACTGAATGGACATACACCTTTTTCAGCCTTATATACTATGTTACCATAACTATATTAGTCCAAAAATAAACTTCTTGTAGTCGAGTCAAAATATTTTCAAGCAACATGTGATCAATCACAATCAACTGGCAAAAAATCCCTTAGGGGTAGGGTTGAATGTCATAATGTGGAGAGCTATAGGGATTGAAAGGGAATGCATATCTTTCATCCTTTGAAGACCATGGACAAGAACCTTTTTCTGGTTCAAGGGCCACATTGCCTTATTGAACCAGTCCCGAAAGCCATAATTACGTTTAACAGGTATTACCTTCTGAGACATCCATGACATATCCAAAGTAAATTGCATGCCATGAATGTTTTATTGGTGCAGGTTCCATTTCTAAAACTCCCAACTCTCAGTAGACTGAAAGTCTAGTGGTCCTTTCTTCCCAATTAGCATTCTAAGGAGGAGACGACCATGTGTGTACTGTATGTGGCTCTTTCCATTGAAGATTATGGGTGTTCTGGAAAAAGCCTAACAATTCCCAAAAACTACAATGGAGAGAGCTCCATGCATTGACAGCCACCTCTCTAACTCCTGTTATTCTTTTCGAAATGCCCCAAAGGGGTCGAGGGACACCATTCTCTTGGTATTTGGAGGACCCAGATATGGCTACACAGTGCATCTTTGGTATCTGCCCTTCTCTGATTCTGAGCTGTGTGCCAGTATCATATCTCTGACTTGAAAACTACATGTAAGAAGCCACACCGGGACCAGCATTTCAGTGACCAGATGGTTGGAGGTTGCACAGAATGACATCATAAGCCACATTTGCCCTCTACTCAGAGTCTCAGGTTGGGAACTCCTATTTTAAATTATTCTATTTGAGTGCATGATGGCTTCTCTTGAAGCTCAACCAACATCCTGCTAGGGGGTATCCAGCCTCAGATTCCACGATTGGTGTGTATCTACATGGTAATTAGTACACAACAGCAATCATGTTTTGCATGCCTGACATGGACATGTTTAAGGGACACTCTTTCTTGCTAAAGAGGTAATTAGGTTTCTTTTAAGGCCTTAGTCAGACGGGCGTTTTTTCGCGCGATTTGTGCATGCGCATGCGATTCGCGCATATATAGAACCAATGGTTCGCTATGGTATCGTTCACATGTCCGCTTTTTATGCGGATATGCGATAAATTATAGGACACTACGATTCGCAGATCGCGCCTATCTGCGTTCGGCGTTTTATGTGCGCACCAAAATCATTTTTTCCGCCGGCCAGTCTAAGTTTCATGCGCATTTTGATGCGCACAGCGATTTTTCTCCGGTCAGACGGCGTTTTGCTGCGACGATTAACGCGGCTAGGTGCAGATTTTTCCGGCGATTTTTCGCCTCTGGTCACGCGATTTGCGCATGCGCATGCGACATGCGATGCGCAAATCGCGTGAAAAAACGCCTGTCTGACTAAGGCCTAACTGTGAATTTAGCTGAAGGCAGGCAATGTAGTTAAGATCACGGCCTTAGGAAAAATCTTAATCAAATTTTGAATCTCAATATATCAAGTCCTTTTTATTTAAGGAGATGCAATACTATTATACACATTTTAGACTATCTAATCTCTTATTGAAAGGCCAAAGGGAGACATAAATTATAGTACTGTATATTTGGCAATACTTAATAAGGCCTTAGTCAGACGGGTGTTTTTTCGTGCGATTTGCGCATGAGCATGCGATTTGCGCATATATAGAACCAATGGTTCACTCTGGTATCGGTCACATGTCCGCTTTTTATGCGGATATGCGATAAATTATAGGACACGACGATTCGCAGATCGCGCCTATCTGCGTTCGGCGTTTTATGTGCGCACCAAAATCATTTTTTCCGCCGGCCAGTCTAAGTTTCATGCGCATTTTGATGCGCACGGCGATTTTTCTCCGGTCAGACGGTCGTTTTGCTGCGAAGATTAATGCGGCTAGGTGCAGATTTTTCCCGTGATTTTTCGCCCCCGGTCACGCGATTTGCGCATGCGCATCCGACATGCGATCCGCAAATCGCGCGAAAAAACGCCCGTCTGACTAAGGCCTAATTGAGTATACCATAATAATCCATAGGCTACAGGCAGAGCATTTACTATATGGATGCTCATTTGTATCCCAGGTGAGGCCTCAAATTTAGGAAAAATACTTTGTTCTCTATTTCTCATTTATTTCAGTTTAGAGTGCACACATATGTTAGCATTTCTCCACTAACAGTCCGCATCAAGTATTTACTTTTCATGTTCCCCATAATATTAATATCAGAATGTTACAAAGTCTCTTATTTATTTGTGTGTATTTAGGTCAGCATATGAGTTTACTTATTACTTAACCGCAAGTTGACAAATTGCTTATGGTTAGATTGATAGTATCTCTAGATAGTATCTCTTTCTGTTTGTCAGAGGCATTATATTTGCCATATAGTTTAGCTTTTAATGATTGTGCAACATAAACAACATGATTGATGAATGATGAATCCCCTCCCCATATATATATATATATATATATATATATATATATATATATATATATATATATATAGCCAAATATATCTAGCCAGATATTTCAAGCATGAATCAAACTAATTGTCTCAATATGAAAATACATGCTCAACTAAAGGCCCCTGACTGCCTTTGTTTAATAGCCTATAGACTTTATTAACCTTCTCTTCAGCTAGTGGTAAGAAAACCTTTGAAAAGTTCAGTTCGGCCGATTCGCAGAACATTTGTTAATCAGTTCACACTGAACCAGACATTCACCAAAACCCCTAAAACTAGTCTATAACACTATTTAAGATCCATAAAACCCCTCTACAACACTCAAAGTGTTATACAGGCTTTTTTATGGCTCTTAGTGTTCAGGACTAGTGCTGAGTGAACTGAACTAGTAGAAGCCTGTTTTGGGTATAACTTTGCTAAAAACTGGGTTCAAATTTGTTCTGAACTGAAGTTTTTGCAAACTTCAACCTGAAACAGGGTTCTACTGGTTTGGTTCTCTTAACACTACTAGTGAGCAGTGACAGCGCTCGGACAAGTGCTTGAGCCACCTCATTCTAATGATTGATAGGGGTCTCAGCAAATGGACCCCAGCAAACAGAACTTTTGACATGTCCATAGTAAAAGTTTTTAGAAAGCACAGTTACGCTTTAAGGCTAAATCCACAAAACTGTGCTGGGGCACTGTCAGTGTGTATGCCAGACAAATATTCCAGTGTATACAGGTGTCCTTCGTGCAACTTTCAGATAGAATTTGCAAATTTAGCTCATATGATATTGAAAATTATCAAACATATTGAATCACACTTTGATCTATTCTATACATAACAGTTTTGGCATATATATATATATATATATATATATATATATATATATATATATATATATATATATATATATATATATATATATATATATATATATATATATATATATATATATATATATATATATATATATATAAAACCACAATTCCCCAAAAGTTGGGGCGTTCTGTAAAATGTAAGTAAATGTAAAAACATATTTGGAAATCTTAAAGAACCATATTTTATTCACAATAGAATAGAGCATAGATATCAGAAGCTGAAAGTGAAAAATTTTTCAATTTAATTTTTTTTAAATGTACTTATTTTGAAATTGATGGCAGCAACACATCTCAAAACTGTTGGGACAGGGTTAGCAAAAAGATGGAAAAGTGAATGGTGCTAATTAAAAAAACAACTGGAGGGTTAGCTTTCTACTAAGTTGCATGACTGTGTATAAAATAGGAGAGGATGAGTATCTCAGAAGTAAAATGGTCAGAGGTTCACTAATCTGTGAAAAACCATCTAAAAATTGTGGAACAATTTCAGAAAAATGTTCCTCAATGTAAAATGGAATATCCCACCATTTACAGTATATAATATCATCAGAAAAATTCATTTGCACAAGGCTGATTGTCAATATTGTATGTTTGAGATCTATGGGCTCTCAGCTGTCATTGCATTAAAAACAGGCATGACAGCTATCGCCACATTTCACTAATTAACAACAATATTAAATTGTTTCCTAAGATGATAGCTACTAGATTAAACCCATTTATGCCCCCCTTATTAATAAGGAACAAGTTGGTTTTGTCCCTGGAAGAGAGACAATTAGTCTCATGAGAGATAATTCATGTAGCTTTATACAGAAATCTGGAGAAACCTCCTTTAATGAGCACTGTCTATGATCTCAGGGTATCTTTCCTTGCTAAATTCTTCTTGTGACCCCCTTTTCTTGACTTTTTTTATTTTTTCTTTTCTCTCTATCCTCTCTCACTCTCTTTGATTTGCTTCTTTAAAGTTTATACATATTTTTTGTATATTCTTAGATTAAATAAGCAATTGTATAGGACAGTGTTGTGCTTGCTGGGCACTCACTACGGAGTTCCCCCGGTTTAGCGACTATGGGGGCTTGCTGGATGGGACTTCATTGGGCAAAACACATAATATTATTGAAATGTTTATTTTATATGTGTACAGGAAAGTAAAATATTTTTTACAACAAAAAAAAAAACATCAAATCAAGTGATGATAAATATGTCTATGTAAAAAGACCTTTGTTGTTGCATACAGTTCAATATTCGACATTCTATATTTAAAATCTCATTGTAATTTTCATATGAAAGTTTAAAAAAATCCTTTAGAAGATAAAAATGGGCATGATTTTGTAAAGCAAATCACTGCATAGGCTCAGGAATACTTCCAGAAATCACTGCCTGTGAACACGGTTTGCTAAGCAATACACAAATGCAAGTTAAAGTTAAATGCAATTCAGAAATGCCAGTGTCTTCTCTGGGCCAAAGCTCATTTAGAATGGACTTAGTCAAGATGGTAAACTGTTCTGTGATCAGATAAATGAAAAGTTTAAATTAGTTTTGGAAACCACATATGCCATGTTTTGCAGACTTGAGAGGAAAAACACCATCCAGCTTGTTGTCAACGCACAGTTCAAAAGCCTGCATCTCTGATGGTATAGGGTTCCATTAGTGCTTATGGCATGGGCAGCTCACACATCTTGAAAGGTGCTATCAATGCTGAGCACTATGTTGAGGTTTTAGAACAACATAAGTTCCCATTCTGACAACTCCTCTTTCAGGGAAGGCCTTTCATATTTCAGCAAGACAATGTTAAACCACATACTGCATCCATCACACAACACGGTAGGCTTGGCCCTGTTACTACTTTTGTGAGATGTGTTGCTGCCATCAATTTCTAAAACAGTTATTTTTTTTAATTAAATGGAAAATGTCTCACATTAAACTTCTGAAATGTCTTTTTTGGAATCGTGGTTGTATATTTTAATTTGGATAGACAGTATTACCTCATTTTATTAAAAAAATCAATGGTCCCATTATGGGGTTAATGCATTCATTTGTCTTGTCTAATCAAGGTGAATTTAACATTTTAATCTATCTACAGAGCAGATTATACAGAAAGGACTGTTAAAGAGAAATTGAAATTGCATATAATGTCAGCTATAATGTCCTGTAGTAGTTATTTGCCCTCAGCATTGTTTTTTTATTGGATGATCAAGTAATCCAGTAGCAATTGAAGCTAAATATTTCAGAATATGAAAATAAATTTCCTGTAGCAAATTTTAATAGCAGGAAACAAAAGCAGAGACATTAGGATAAAGTGCAAGTGCTGCAGACATTACTCAAGAGACTGGTGCAGGAACTATCTAATGAAGGGAAGACAGACTTTTAAATATCCCTTAAAAGCGCCCAATTACCTTTAATTGCAGGTATCTCACTAGCATGGAATAGCTTCAATAAAATAGTCCCCAGCACATACATGTCATATACAATTACTTCTGTGCTGACTTGAAGAACCAGTCAAATTAAAATACAATTTTTCAGATTGAAATCTATAACTATGGAGCATAAACAAGATTAAATAAGTAAATAATACAATTCTGGAAGTTATCCTTATTTTTATAAGCCTGTTCTATGGTGATGTTGATCATATAAAAAGTTATTTCAATAATCTCTTGCGTACTGTTAGGTTACTGTCCCACATAGTGGCATTGATTGTTTATAGTGTGGCTATTAATGGAGTATTCTGGACAGAAACACTAATCACCTCTGAATAGGTGATAACTGCTAGATTGGTAGGAGTCCAACCAATGGTACACCCTTTGATTACCAAAATAGGGGTCCTAAGTAACCCATTTTCCTCCAGGTATAAGACTAGGAAATGCTTGAATGGAGTGGCACTTGGTGCCCTGTCACTCCATTCAGAGTGTATAGCACTGATGAGAATAGCTGACCTTGATTTTGGCTCAGGATAGCCTTTTGTCAATCAGTTTTAATGGGTAAAATATTTGTGGGGAAAACTGCTGTTTCTTTGCAAAAATCATGCAACCATTAACAATCAATATAAAAACTTTGCCGAACACATGATAGAGTGGTTTTCAGCTACTTGCTCCGCTACTATGTGAGATCATACAATATTTTTTGATACTTTGGTTTCAAAATAAGCTTGTCAGGAAGACATAAGGGAAATCTAATTAGGCGGGGAAGGGGGGTAACTACAAAACTTAGGAGAAAACCTGTTGATGTCCAGAGATGGAGATCATCTTTAAGAACCCATTGGGTGAGATGCTAGAAATCCTTTAAATCTGTGTTCTAGCATAAGCCATCCCATGCAAGAAGCAAGTCTAAGCAACACTGTTCGTCTGTAGAATCTCATATCATGGAGAATATAATGAGACTTTTGCCTTTCTAATTGATAGAAATAAAGCACAACTGGATCTGTTTTTATTGTAGCGGACGTATAAAGAGACATCTTTTATATGGAAAATACTGATGTACACTGAGGATATGAAAATCGATTAACCCACCAAAATGAATTTGTTTGATCAAAGCTAGTGAATCACATTTGGAATTATAATACAGACAATTTATGTTATTGCTGCTCCAAGTTTATTATACCAATTTATAATATTTACTTATTAAACTAATATATTACATTTTGCATTATGTATAGAGGGAATGCAAAGGTTTATCAGTCTGGCTTAAATATTCTGAAGTACCAGTTCGAGAAAAAGTCTAATGGATTTAATATGATAGATCCTAAGGAGAACACTTTGTACTAGATGTTTAGAGATTGGAAAAATATCTCATCCCATCCGCCCCGCCATGTGCTGAATGCTAATGACAGGGAAAAATGATCTTGTTTAAGGAACATTGGAGGAAATTTCTTGAAACTGGTACAAGAGAAAAATGGAACACTTTTAACATCATGTTGTGGCTTTAATTTTCCAATGGCCTCTGAAAAATGATATCTGTACTCTGATTAGTTACTTTAAGCAACGTCTCCACTTTTAACTTGCATAAGTTTTGATATGTCTACCCGGTTGACTATTCATGGATGGAGGTAATGCAACATAGTAATTGTAAAGTAAAATGAGACATGTACAGCGGAAGTCGGAAGGGAAAGCTCGGCTCACTCCAAATATTACAGATGCTGACTTTGAAACATGGCTAATTTCTGGCCACAGCAGCTGGGACTGAAGTTCACTCTGATCCCCAATATTTAAATCCTTAAATTTCAATGGTGACTAGGCCAAATAAGTGGCTAGATGGAGAGAGAGGGCTCTGTCCCTTCATTGGTAACACCTCTACACCTTCCCCTCTGAGATCATGTATTGCAAAGTTGCCATGGCCACTGGAGGTCTAACAATGGCCTGCCATTGTAATCTTCCTATTATAGCCTGCAATATCATAACTATACAAGAACAATGCATCGCAATACAGAAATATTACAGTGTATTGTAGAAGTGATCAAAAGATCACATGTTCAAATCTCACTAGAGGAATGAAAACAAAAAGTTGAATTCTTTTTCTTTAAATAATTCAAAAACTCCTCATCAAGAAATATTAGACAGCAACACTGATATATTACATAACTTTTAATCCATGTGGTATTTTGCTATGTCCAGCCATTGCTGATGGTGATTCTCTGACTTGGGAGTGAATCCCTGGTGAAGTTTCAATGAATGGATGTAGAAGGAGATCACTGCTGATATCACCACATGCCAGATGAAATGCTTCTCTTGTTAGTACCCGAGCGCTGTGCCCCTTTTTTATCTTTGTTACTTGCCAGCTCTTTCCGACAGCTGAAAACAAGTGCATAGATGTTTATAGACATCTTCTATAGACCTCTCTGAGACCATCTTCAGCTGCTGGGAGGAGCTGGAAAGTAAAAAAATTGGTCAAAGGGGAGTAGCCCTTAGGTGGGCCCTTTGTCCTAATGATCAGCAGGGGTCTCAGCAACTGGAAACTCATTGGTCAAAACATATGACACGCCAAAAGTTAGTTAAAAGTGCAGTTACTCTTTAAATATACATTACCATCTGGGTCCAAAAGACGCAGTTCTTTGTGTATATGTAATCAAGTAATATACTTACTCATACCCACGGAATCCTAAGCATTTCCTTTGGCATGTGCCCATACCAGCAGTGGTCTCCTTTTACATCCATTCCTAAGTTTTTGAATACCAGAATGAGACTCTATTGTACTTGCCTGCAAAGTTTCACTTACCTGGATAATGCCACCAAGATACCCACTGGTATTCTGTATTAAAGCAGAAATTGGGTGAAATTAGAAGATATGCAGAAAAGAAGATCTGAGAGGTAAATAGACACCGGAAGGTTTTAAAGGGGTTGTCCCGCGCCGAAACGTTTTTTTTTTTTTTTCAACAGCCCCCCCGTTCGGCGCGAGACAAACCCGATGCAGGGGTTAAAAAAGAAAACCGGACAGTGCTTACCTGAATCCCCGTGCTCCGGTGACTTCTTACTTACCTGGTGAAGATGGCCACCGGGATCTTCTCCCTCGGTGGACCGCAGGGCTTCTGTGCGGTCCATTGACGATTCCAGCCTCCTGATTGGCTGGTATCGGCACGTGACGGGGCGGAGCTACCAGGAGCCGCTCTCCGGCACGAGCGGCCCCATTCAGAAAAGAAGAAGACCGGACTGCGCAAGCGTGTCTAATCCGGCGATTAGACGCTGAAAATTAGACGGCACCATGGAGACGAGGACGCTAGCAACGGAACAGGTAAGTGAATAACTTCTGATAACTTCTGTATGGCTCATAATTAATGTACAATGTACATTACAAAGTGCATTAATATGGCCATACAGAAGTGTATAACCCCACTTGCTTTCGCGGGACAACCCCTTTAATTTGCCTCATTTTTACAAAAACGTGGTTGTGAAAGTGGCGGTAGGCTCTAACACAATACAACAATTAAAGAATCTATATTTACAGGCGATTTTTTTTGCAGGAAGTTTTTTTTAGGGCACAAACACAATGTATTACACAATGCCCATAATATTCTGTACCATCTGAAGGTAGGTGACATGTTGAATGGCAGAAGAGTGTTCCCCATTCATAAAGCTTCCTGCCTTTTAAAAAGTCCTATTCTGAGGATCTATTATTTTTATAATTGCAAAACAAAGAAGGTTTTTATAATGGGTTCTTCTGTAATCTGTCAGAGCCTATATTTGTATTGCGTTACAATTAGTTCACTTTAAAACTATTACATATAATACATATAATTGGGCAGGTCTTATTTTTATTAGACTAGATGGAAGGACACAGTAAATTTCACTATGGCACATAATGAATGCTGATTTTGGTGAATTACATTACTTCACTGTGTAGTGTAGAAAAGAATTCACATGACAAGGAATATACACAAATGAATGGCTCATTTCCTTCAGAGCAAAAGCAGTCAGATCAAATGTAGTTCTGTGTGAATAGATCAGTGTTATCGTAGCGAGGTGTTTGCAATTAAAGTCAAAATCATAGTCGCTAACAGGATCCTTTGGGGGAAATGTGTATATTGTGAATTTAAAGTACAATCTTAAATTCAATTCTCATATGTGGCACAGAATTCCTTGGTTTATAAATCAATTTAAGATCTAATACAACCTCCAATAATACGGTATCCATAGTATACAGAAGAGAAAATAGTCAGTCTCCTTACTCATCTTGTATAATGGCAAAAGTAGATTCCCTGAAATCTTGCTTAGCCATAATACCTGCTAACAAAGTGCCTTTTCACCATGAGAAAAAGAACATGTCATGGTTCTATGAATTATGTTAAGCAGCCAATCATACTCTATTTGCTAGCAATAAAGCGAGTTGACTGATTTTTACACATTTGTCTTGTGTTTAACAGTGCAAAGTTTATATATGTAAAAAGTGTCACAATTGGGAATAAGCAAAAAAGAAGAATTTGAAATGGAATAAAGCTAGAGATGAGCGAGCATACTCGTCCGAGCTTGATGCTCGTTCGAGTATTAGGGTGTTCGAGATGCTCGTTACTCGAGACGAGCACCACACGGTACTCATCTCGATTAAACGAGCACTGACCATTGAATTCAATGGAGCCTGCAATACAGCCGGCTCCATTGAAAGCAATGGGCTGCCGGCGAGCGCGGGATGAATTTTCGGGAAGGGCTTAAAAATATAAGCCCTGCCCTGAAATTCATCCAGAAATGTGTAAAAACAAAAAATATATATATACTCACCCGGTCCCGGCAGATGGAGTTCAGCCGCGGCCGGCCGGCAGTTCTCCTGAACTGCTGTGAGTAGTATTCAGCAGCCGGGGATTTAAAATCCCCGCCTGCTGAATGAGCTGCCTCTGATTGGTCACAGCCTCACCAATCAGAGGCAGCTCTCACTCACCCATTCATGAATTCATGAATGGGTGAGTGAGTGCTGCCTCTGATTGGCTCAGTGCAAGGTTATACAGGGAAGGCTAACTATATGAAGAGAAAGGCAGCAGTGCACAGGCGTAGAATTCAAATCATTGTTCCTTTATTCAGCGACATACAAAAAACACAACGTTTTGACCTGACGTGGGTCTTTGTCAAGCTTATACAGGGAAGGTTGTCAGTGAGTGAGTAATACCACCCACTGGAGTCCTCCGCCTGAAATGTGCAGAGATTTCATAATTAAAGATTTCATAACTAAGTCTTAATTTATACAGAATATTTTCTCCTACTAGTGTATAAGATAAGGTTGGTAAATTCAACGTCATTTTCATGGTTACAGCTTTTCTTTAATCTACAATGGTGATCTAGGGGAATCCTAAAAAACACAGTGAGTTTGTTGTCATAAGCTTCATATTAAAGTATCTTTACATGGTAAAACAGTTGGGTGCATAAATATCTGACAGCTGTATAAGTGACTATCACCCCTATGCTTTACACAGAAGCGATAGTTGTTCAAATAAATGGAGGTGGAGTGGACTGGGGAGATTTCCAGCTCATCCACCTCCATTCACAGTAAACGGGAGTCACTCATGGGTTGAGTGACTCCTGTTTACACTGAGAAACCCCTAAGTGGTCGTTCCACTTCAGTGAGCTACAATCGAACAACTAGCGACAAAATGAGAAAAATGATCGAAGCTTGATAAAGGCCCTTGAGGGGCTGGAACGCGTTGCAATAAACCTCAGGACAAAATACTTTTGAGTGGATCTACTTCTCTCCCGCGAAGTGCTTGGATCATTTTTCTCTTTTATCCTCGGTATATACATCATTGGGTCCCCCACATAGGGGGAACACAAAGATCCGAGCTGCTCTCCATCAAGGATTGGGATCGAGGACCACCACTCTTATAGGCTTTCCTGGACCTGGAGGTACCAGTGGGGCACTCCAGTGACCTCACTGAGTACCGGGGTAAGTCCATTATATTATATCATACTACTTCTGGTTATACCATTCATGTCTGTAGGGGCGCTACCCTGATTCCCATATATTTTTGTTATAGCGACAAAATGAGTGACTTTTCATGCAGTGCCTTGTTGGGAGCTGTGTAAACACGGGCCGGCAGATGCCCGAAATCGCTCATATGAGTGATTATTTGAACAACCATCAGCTCATGTAAAGGTACCTTTAGTCAGTAAAATTCCTTCTAAACTCCATATATTCCAGTTAGTATGATTACTTGATTGAATGACTCATCTTACCAATGTATAGTAGTACCCATATCTTGTAATATGATATCTTTTAAGAACTGCAACACAACCTATTTGTGTTTTCATTTATATTTCAATGCATTGGAGCAGTATAGCGATTAATTTTAAAAATGCACTTATTCTTTAATATAACAAAATGTATGAGTTATAGAAAACAATCTTTCTTTTAAATCTATCAGTAATATGATTGGCGTCCCTTAAAAAGAAATTATTTTTATATAGAAATTAAAATAAGCTGACTTTTTTTCTTTGATCCTTAATGAACCAACATAGGCCTGGTAGGTTTCAGCCTATTTCAGACTTTGCTTTACAAATATTACATAATGATGGGTCAGTTATAGCAGGATCCTATTTCCTAGGCATATTGTGTCTGATCAGGAACCCAGATGTAGTAAATGTTACAGGTCATTAGCTAAATATATTGATTTAATCTCGGTACATTAACATGATATTTAACAGGGTATCCTTAAAGGTATAATGTGTTTTCTTTCTGTAATCCATCGCCCTTTTAACATTCAATTTTGAGTGTTATTTCACGTTAACAAGGATGATAACACCTGTTACATGCATATCAGCATAAATATTGACTGAAATTACAGCAAGATGACAACAGACATCTGTCTTCTCCTTCGGACTTGTCTCCTTCAGCCACTACTTGGCTGATGTCCAATTTCAGATATTACTGGAATGAGTTATCACATTCTGAAGGCTGCAGCATTGTATCCACAAGTAATTTACATAACATTTTTGTCTTCACCATTGGAGTAGTGGTGGGGAGTGTTGAAGGACTGAGGATTAAATAATAATTCTTTATTTATACAGCTCCAACATATTCTGGAGTACTTTGGACATGAGGTAGTAACCAATAAGTAAAATGGTAAGTAATCAAAACAAATGAATACATCGTGGGACAAAAGAAGAGAGTTTCATGCCTATAAGAGTTTACAGTCTAAATAGAATAGGATATAAACATTAATATTTTTGTAAGAGTCTAGTCTTTTGTAAGGGGCCAAAACAGGCACGTCACAGCGGGGAGGAGCCAAAACCTGGGGCGGGGTCGAACACAGCGTGATGCTTGTTCGAGTAACGAGCACCATCGAGTATGCTAATGCTCGAATGAGCATCAAGCATGGCAGAGTATGTTTGCTCAACTCTAGTCATTTTGTGTCTTCATTAGAGATGAGCGAGCGTACTCGGTAAGGACCAATACTCGAGCGAGTATCGTTCTTACCGAGTACGCTCGCTCATCTCTAGTCTTCATCAATAGTTTTTGTAAAATTTAAAATTGTATTCAGAATGTTTCCATTTTCTCCATCATCCTTAACAGAAATCATCAAATACTTTTCTACCATCTTTTTAGTTATTCTTCAACATCTCTTTATATGTGTTCCCCTCTTTAATTTAGAATTACACTTCAAACTTATACTCATTTCTAGTTATCTACCAAGTAATATCAGTATTTCTTCTCTGCATTCTTTTTCCAGTTTTAATTACAGTTTTTTATTGTAACTCTACCTTGGTCTGTTATAGACCAGCATTCCAAAAACATCTTTTTACTGTTGCACATACCAACTCAAGAACACATTAGATGTCTATGGAGCTCTCCAATTATATATGACTATACTGGATAGATGGATGGATTTCACAAAGATACAAATCTTTATAACTAAGGATTTATAATACATGGAATAGTTGTGTAATTATTAGTTCCAGGATCAAGCCATGCTGAGAATAACATTTTGGTGGATCTTATGAACTATTTCTGACAACAGTCTCAAAAAGTATCAAATAAATTGGATTATTATTATGATTATTATATGTTTTGGAGAATAAACCAGATTATAACGTACTGTGCTCTTCACAGACCATCATAATCAGTTGCATAAACATCTTGATAATTTATCTTCTTCAGTGGATAAAGACAGATGTGACTTTACAGATGCAGCCAAATTTAACTCGACTCTTAACACATTAAGATAATTTTCCGTGACACAGTTTGTTTACCCTTTCAATAGCTTTACAATGGGTTTTGTTGGGTTACGATAACAATTTGCTTTTCAATTGCTTCAAATAAGTTAATTTGTCACAGAAAGTTATCACAGTCGAGTTAAACTTGGATACATCTGTATTTTTTCTTATTTAATATGACTTTTTAGTTACATGTATAAAACATCCAAAACAAATCAACATGACATCATATTGAATGTCTTACTCTGCTTCGCAGTATGCAATGCACTTCTAATCAGCATGTCAGTGATTACTGCTTGGATGAACTTTTACTCTTCAGTAGAAACGTACCTTAATTTATGTTTGTGCACGGTTTGGTAATTTTGAAAGAAAGATTTCTTACTTGTGCTGCATAACTAAGTGGATTTAATAGGGAGGCGGAATGCATGCCAAATGAGGAATCATATTTATGACTTAGGGCTCAGACACACGGACACATTGGCACCCATACACCGGCACCGATGCGCCCGTGCGACTGAGCCATTACTGCGGAAAGAAGACGGCCGTACCTGAAGACGGACGTCTCTCTGCAGCACTGATGAAAGAACACATGACCAGTCACATGTTCTTCCTCCCGACACTGCAGAGAGACGTCCGTCTTCAGGTACGGCCGTCTGCTACCTGCAGTAACACAAGTGTCGATGCGCCCGTGTGACTGAGCCCTTAGGCTATGTTCACACTAGAGTTTTTCGACTGATCGAGTTTCATGGAAACAAAACTGCAACAGAAAGCATCTGTAAACTCTCCACTTACATCTATTTTTCAGCATGGTGGTACCCTTTCAAGGAATGTGGCTCAGTGGTTAGCATTGTTGGCTTTTACTGTGAGGGTCCTAGGTTCAAAACTCCTCAAGGGCAACATCAAATTTGAAAAACTTCATACAGCCAGAACCTTTGATCAGATTTAAATCTAGAAGGCAGCAACGCTAATGACTGACCATGCTTGTTCCTCCTTCTTCCTCCTCCAGAGGAGAAGGAGTCGAACAAACTGAAGGAGAAAAGGGGAAAGGAGAATAAAAAGAAATACCATACTTCTCCTCCTCCGGTGAAGGAAGAAGCAGGAGGAGGAAAAAAGAAGACGCTTAGTGGCTTGCACTGTTGCCTTATTACACTGGAGTTCTAGGTTCCCATCTGACTATGGACAAGATCTGTATGGAGGTTGTATGTTCTCATTGTGTTTATTCCTCTTTTTCTTCCCAAGTAAGTTTACTCAATCATTAATACTGCTGCTTGGCAGTGCTGAAATTGTAGGTTCGAATCTAGTCAAGGGTGATGGCTGTATTGGATTTTTAGGTTCTCTTTGTGTTTATAATTTTTGCTCTTAACTTTCTCTGTCAACAAAAGAGTACGTATGGTGATTTAGTTGCCAGCACTGCTGCCTTGCAATGCTAAACTTGTGGGTTCAAATCTGACCAAGGGTGATGGCTGTATGCAGTTTTTCAAAGTTGGTGTTGCCCTTAATGAGATTTGAACCTACGATTCCAACATTGCAAGCCAATAGATCAGCACTATTCATTGAAGAGGTACCACCACCACTAAAAACAGATGGTCTTCAAGTTCCATTCACCACCCACTGAGTACATTTCAATTTAAAAAGGATCGTCTTCCAAAACTGGGAACAAAAACACAGCAGTCTGTTCTTTTGACCCAGTGTAAAAAACAGAATTGAGACAGAAAATACCGAAACAGATTGAAACTGAAAACTTTTTACTTCAATACATTTCTTTGGGCTTGAAATGGCAATGTTTTCTTTCTATTTTTCTGTTCTCATGACAGAACAGCAAAAACAGAAATGAAAATGCTAGTGTGAATGAACCCTTAGGAGATGCCTGCTTTGAAATTAAGCAGTCAGGAAAGAATACCAAGAAATGGATTTAATTCATTCTTTACTAGTTAACAATTGATTTTTAGAAATGTTCAGGCTGGCTGGTGTTATGGACTGATTTTTGTATGCATATACATTTTTTTTAAATTTGAGACTGACTTTTACTAATGTGCCTGCTTTGGAGCTCTAAGTTCACAGCTCAGTGGGCATTCCCTGATGAGCATGATTTTTCTCCAGCTTTTCTCAGTGTTCTAGCCTGTGTGTTTTTGTTTGCTCTCCACCTCTATATTGAGCTCAGAGGCGTAACTTGAAGCTTCCGGGCCCCGATGCAAAACTCGTAACAGGGCCCCCAACTATAAGGCTTTGATTATAGTACTGGGTTCCCTATATGGACAAGAGAGGTCTTATGGGCCCCCTAAGGCTCCTGCATCACCTGCATCCTCTATAGTTACGCCCCTGATTGAGCTCACTGTTGACCTGCTGAGGTTGATTCCAAGTGAACTGGATATACACTATCTGAGCTGCCATGCCATCTAAGTTCCCAGGGTTATGCTTTAATCTCTAATTAGTAAAGCAAATACTTAAGCCCTATTTACACAGGACAATCATCACTCAAGATTAGCTCAAATGATGCCTTTTGAGCGATAATCATTGTGTGTAAATGCTACCAACACTAGCTTCTTGGCCAAACGATGATTTTAGTTTATTTTAAAATCCATTGTTCGGCTGGGCAGCTAATAACAGGGACCGCACGCTGTGATTCTCCATGGGAGTGCCGATAACATTGTTTTCAGCTGCAGTCCCCCAGCAGAACTAAGGGGCTGTATTCAAATAACAGACCACCTGCTGTTATCTGCATACATGTAAAGGAGCCTCATTCACATGAAAATGAAGCAAATAAGTTACTATTGGGTATTAGTGCCCATTAGCAGCTTATGCAAAATGATCGCTCAAACTGTCATTCTCCCTATCTTTTAAACAAATTTTGTGCGATCATCTTTGCATGTAAATAGGCTTTAGACTAAAGGGCAGACTAATAATTAGAGCTGACTCTTTGCTAACCCTTAGAAAACTCTTGTGCCACTAACTTATGCTACATATGTGATATTGTCTGACTGTCAACTATGTCAATTTAGAGAGTATGCTCCTTTACAATTGATAAACCCACAGTTACAGGAGAAGGTAACTAAGCAGACACACAAGAGTGGTTCTGCTTTCTCGCAACCTCTTCAGGTGTAGTGTTCTTAATGGCACTTTGATCTTTTCAGCTAATAATTTAAAGAGCTATAGGTAAAAAAAGAAAATTGTACCAACTTACACATACTGAACAGACTTTTCTACTTTATGTTTAAGGCCAAGGTGCCATCGTTGATGACTGCTCCATTGCACTTGCTGTTGATATATGCCATGGGGCACATATCGTTTTTTTCACTACTATTAAGAACTGTTTATTGTCTTCTTTTACATTCAGATTTTAGATTAGCCATAATGAATAGATACGGTTATTTGTGCTAAAATGATACTTAGGACAATATTTGTGGTATTACATCATGCATGATACAGGTTTAATAACTAAAGTATTAAACTCTACATTATCTATGACTGGTTGTCATGAGAACTGATCTCAAAGTCTGATAGGAAGCCAGGCTAACAACTTAATGCACATTATGTAAATTTCACTTTATTTTTAAATAAAATTCTCCTACCCAATACTATATATGCAAAAACCGAACCAGCATATTTATCACCAAAAGAACTTTCCAAAGCTATGATTTAATTCTGAATGGCACACTGTTATCACTACTTATTCAGTGAATAGATTCTACTTGATATGTCCAAAAATATATCACACATAAAATGACTATGTCCATTTAACAGCTCCAACACAAGTATTTCATTTCCAGTTGGGTAAATGTACGTATTGACAATCTGTCACTTAGATGTAAGCTAAGGTGCGATAAATACAATTGTATGTACAGCTATAACAGCCGATGTGTGATTATGGTTGACAGACTGATGATACGTTATAAATATTAAAACACTTGAAGGAAAAATGACATTACAGCTTATATTCTTCTGTCAAAATGAAACAAAAGTTGTCTTAAGTGTTACTTGCATGGAAAAACCTGCAGTTGTGCCCAACTGGTCTATCTTGAAATAAAAAGATCTTATATGTATCCATATTATTACATGTTTCATCATGCTTATATAAATAATTATAACTGGCTACTCACTAATGAATAGAATATTATGGAGCAAGAAATGATGTATAAACTGGATGTTAAAGTCACCCAAGAGTAGAGTTGGAATCTCACAAGATAAGAAATATTGAAGCCAAGTGACAAAGTGATGCAGAAACTGTCAGCAAACACCAAGGACAGTAGCTTACCACTGATCGCAGAAAGAGTGGAAGCAAGCATTTAAGGGTGCGTACCTCAAAAAAGACATACAATCTATCTAGGGAGATAGTTAAATCTATTGGTTAACTGGCCTAATAAACAATTTTGACCTCTGATTCAGATATAACACTAATGAAATCACAGGACACTAAGGTCAAATTGCTTTAACACAACGTATTTTATGTATACGGTTATCAAATCAAGATGCTGCCCAACAAAGTAGCATGTTACCCAGTGAGGAAGAATCCATAAATGTACATGGAGCCATATGGTAGCAGTTTGCTACTAAATGGCTTCATGCACTGAATCAATAAAACATCATGCTGAACATCAAGTGAGATAGCATGCTACAAAGTGACTGTTAAACTTCCCCAATGTGTTTCTTCTAGTCTTATAGGGACTATGCTAAGATATAACATTATCCCTTATCTACAGGGTAGAGGTTAAATTTATGATTGTGGGGTCCAGCCACTAGAACCTCCACTGATCCCAAGAATACTCCATTCATTTCAATGACTGTGCCATAAATTGGTGAGTATGAGTGCTCAGCAATCTCCAGTGCTGTTATAAAATCATAGAATGATAGAGTTGAAAGGGACTTCCAGTATCACTGGGTCCAACCCCCTGCTCAATGCAGCATTCACTAAATAATTCCAGCCATTGAAATGAATGAAGTGGTTGAAACTCATGTACATTCTCTGCTCCATTCATATGTGGACCTTTTAGACCTCCGTTCTCTGGGTCAGTGGGAGTCCCAGCAGTCTGACCCCCACTGATCATAAAGTTATCCATTAGCTGTAGATAGTGGATAACTTTGTATCTTGACACAAGCTCTTTAACATGACAAATGTGATCACAAATTTAATCTCTGAATTAGACTCACATGATGAAGTAGTAAAGAACAGGTTTCTGGGGCTATAACTGAGTTTATCATGTTAGCACTCCACACAAGCTGCTAGATTTGCTAAATGATATACTTTTTAATGTATATATTTTCCCAAATGTTGCAGAGCTTTCATTTAAATGTACCAGTTACATCCCTCACCAACCATGTCCTAGATTAGATTAGGGAAATAATGTAGATGTGTATCTGTCGATCTTAAAATAAATGTCCAGTTTTTAATGTCATGCTGTTTTTTAGGTTGAAAATGCTGTGCTGATTAATTTCTTATTTTGATATTGTTGAAACTTAAAGGGGTTCTGACACAAATAATGTTTTTATGCTTTAGCAGCCATTGTTCCCTGGTCTGCCTAATGGACCCAGGGAACCCATGGTTTAATGGCTGCTAAAGCATAAAAAGATAATACTTACCTGTTCTTCTGTTGTTGTTGACATCGGGGGGGTCATCTCCCGGCAGGCGCTGTTCCTCCTCTTCTGTCTGCACGAGCCGCGCCACTCCGGGATCGCGCGCATGCGCAGTGGAGAGGTGCCCTCTAACAGGAGTCAGGACGGGCTGCGTCTCCACTGCGCATGTGCAGCACTCCGGAGTTCAGCAGGACGGACAGGCCGCCCACAGCAAGCACTGTGCGGTCCGTCCGTTCACCTCGGAAGTGCCTGACGGACGGACCAGAGCAGGAAGCGGTCTTTTTGACCGCTCCTGCTCTGCTTTAAAGGCACAGAAGAAGATGCCGGCTGGAGGGGACATGCCTGGCGATCAGGCCAGGCCAGGCAAGGTGAGTACAAATTTTTTTTTTTGATGTCAGAACCCCTTTAATTTTTCTAATACAGAGATCTAATACAGCTGCATAGGCATAGATTTAGAAATAAATAATCTGGCTGACTGAAGCTGCTACTAGAGGGAGGTTGCAAGCATTTTGTTTTCTAATTGTATTCAACTTATAACAGTGTGCACTTATAGCAATACTAGTAGTGATAACTGTAGGCAGCCATAATACTATGTTTTAAAATATAATTGTGCTTTCTAAAAACTTTTGACAAGTTATAGGGATTAATCAGAAGTTTTGATCACTTGGCGACCAGCTTGAAAAAGGACCGAAACGTAGCCTACTACTTTTTTATGGAATGATCATGGAACAATAAAGATCACATTGATTTTATGAATCTTTTGTATGCTGCCACTTTGTCATCAATGTCTGGGACTGTTTGTTGAGTCTGGAGGCTCAGGCTCTTATGTAAGTGGCTGGCTTTTTCTTCCACCTCCCCCTGCTTGGGTTTACTTAGAGTGCTGCTGTATACTTTAATTTTTTGGAGCCAGCTACTAAGACCCCATTGATTGCTAAAATGAGCCAAAGGAAGCTCTCTTCTGAGTGCTGTCACTGTTCTCTAAGTGAGTTTATACACATTCTATTGTGCACATCTTCAGCTAGTGAACAATGACAGCGCTTGGACAAGTACTTCAACTGGCTCATTCTAGCAATCAAAACATTTGACATGTCCCTATGACATGTCAAAACTTTTTTAAAAAGGTCAGTTATACTTTAACCCTTTGCAATCCAATTTTGGATTCAGGGTTTCCTAGGGGGGGGGTTCTCTTTCTGCCATTTTACAATGGCGCCATCTGGTGGCTAGAGCCAGTACTGCAGTATGTGACATGCCGGGGAGGCCCCCGACAACAGAGCGGCCAGTTATATACAGTAAGATTACCCTGTCGGACGTCTTTTGACATCAGAGCTGTACAGCCTTCAATCAGAATGTCTGAAGACGTTAGACAGTGGATTGGAAAGGGTTAAATATATGGGGCATTTACCACAACTGGTATTTCATATACTGACATTTCTTACTGCACCAACTTACATGGGTGACAGCTTGGGAACAGGAAGCTGGTAAGTGTAATAAGTACATCTTTGGACTCCTTGGGACCTGCTATATGAGTACTATAGTTTAGTTTATGATGCTCATAGGTGGTGAAAGGTCCCCATTAAGTCTGCTTTTACCATTTTACTACATTAAATTTATTACTAATTTTTATACATGAGCCATTCATGAAAGAGTCAGAGCCTGAGTCAGAGTGTGGAAAAATAAAGAAGTCAGAAATTTGGCTTACCAATTCCACAGCCCTGATTTCTAATGAATGTATTTTTAATACATTTTAAAAAATATCTGTACATATATTTTATAATAGTGTCATAGAAAGTACAATTCTATATTCTCTCACTATTTTTGAATTCCGTGTGATATGGCTTCACAGGAGAATAATTGTGTATTTAAAAAAATATAATCTACTGCTTTACATACAGAAAGTGAGAGTGAAGTAATATATACCATAAATCCCTGTCACATGCCATTTAAGCCAGGAAAGAAACTTAACATGTTTTGAAAATTTCTAAAAAAGACACTTTCAATTACATACTCACTTGAAAATCAAAGAGCATTTGCTGGATCCCTCAAGACTTACAAAAACAATCCTCGCAATTACAGTATGCAGCAGTAATTACACGTGCTGTCTGGCTGGAATAGGGAACTTGGGATACGGTCTTGTATTTTCTTGATTATGAAATAAATTATTTCAAAACCCAAAGTGCTTGTTTCTTTACAAAGAATACTTGTGTGAACAAGATGTAAACCAGGAGAAGAAGGCTAACAGCCAGCCCATAAGAAATTATAGTAATGCCTTAATGATCAGATAACGGATTTTGCTAGAGGAGAGATTGAGTCATAGTTTTTAGTACTCAATAAAGTCCAAGACAATGTCATTGGCTGAATATATTGTTTGCCTAGATTATCACAGTA
Organism: Eleutherodactylus coqui; assembly: GCF_035609145.1. Lineage (NCBI taxonomy): Eukaryota > Metazoa > Chordata > Amphibia > Anura > Eleutherodactylidae > Eleutherodactylus > Eleutherodactylus coqui. The sequence goes on along the minus strand of NC_089843.1, from coordinate 142,983,229 downwards.
TATTCTTTACATAACTGTTCTGTGTTGTTCTAATAATAAGGTTGAGTATTTAGAACAGATTAAATGTCTATGGAGCTCTTCAATTATATGTGACCTAGACATGCAGACAGACAGAACGACAGATAGATAGATAGATAGATAGATAGATAGATAGATAGATAGATAGATAGATAAATAGAGCTCCTGGGCCCTGATGCTAAATTTGTAATAGAGGCCTTCAAGTATGACACCTTTTACCAGTATTGCCACAGGGAAGAAAAAACGGCTGTCCGCGCTCCTAGGGATATCAGACTCTGATCCAGGATAATCAATTCCTTCTTTTTATTGGGAACACATACAGGGATCTTCGAGCAACGCGTTTCAGTAGGTACAACTACCTTTCTCAAGCTCTACACAACTCCGACTGACACACAACATAAATAGGCATTAGTATAGTCACGAGGTGGACACAGCTAATTAACACATAGCTGCTTAATTAGACAGGGGCGTGATAGTAGCCTCCCAGGTAACTCTATACGTCGTCCAGGTAACACACTAGGAACGCCCTTTAGCGATCCGTGTATATCCATAAAACTTTATTTGGATCACTACGGGACAGTAATCTCTCACCAATGTGCGTGGACACCTGTTTTATGCTAGGTTTTAAACATTAAAATTTTTCATTAGACATCCTCATAGTAACATTATTCACAAGATAAAACTAATGAATAAACTTTGCAAGAATAAATTATCTACAAACAACTTCATTTATCCTCCGTAACAATATAAAATAGATTATAAACATATGTTACATATAATAGGCGCTTAAACCTCAACACTGCTAATAACTTTTAACAGTCATAATATATTATATAAATAATGTATGTAAAGAAAAAAAAATAAATTTTTTTTCATAAAAACCTTTTATACAAGAAAAACATTCTACACACTAATATTAAATATTACCTATCATATAAAACTAAACTAATCTATATATAAACTAATTTCACCCCCTTAGCCTATGCACGATTATATAGGAGTTTCATACATATTATAAGTATTGTAAAAAGTATTATAAAAATTATAAATATTATTAAAAAAAAAAAAAAAATTTTTCTTTATAAAAATGTATGTCCTCTATATTTAATGGTAATAATAATCTTTATATGAAACCAAATTAATTTTTCTATGCAGATAAGATTAAATATAAATACCCACCCACAATTCACTAACATTATGATCCCATAATTTATTCTATGCAGAAAGGATTAAATATAACTACCCACCCACAATTCATTAACATTAAGATCCCATATTCTATATCTCAAACTAAAATAAATACTAATTAATTATCATATTTTTTCCAGTACTTCATTTAAGCCATGGGGGCATAACGTATTTAATCTATGGATCCAAAACATTTCACGTTTCCTCAATTCACTAATGGAGTCGGTTACTATATGTTCTATTGGGGTAACGGTCATTTTTAAAAAATCAGCATTATGTACATCATTAAAATGTCGGGATACGCTATGTGTGCGTAGATTCTTCTTAATATTCAATCTATGATTGTTTATTCTTGTTTTTAGTTTATTTTTCGTCCGACCGATATACCTAAATCTACACGGACATTCGATCAGGTAGATTACTCTGGTCGTATTACAAGTCTTGTAATTATTTTAGTTTGAGATATAGAATATGGGATCTTAATGTTAATGAATTGTGGGTGGGTAGTTATATTTAATCCTTTCTGCATAGAATAAATTATGAGATCATAATGTTAGTGAATTGTGGGTGGGTATTTATATTTAATCTTATCTGCATAGAAAAATTAATTTGGTTTCATATAAAGATTATTATTACCATTAAATATAGAGGACATACATTTTTATAAATAAAAAAAAAATTTTTTTATTTTTTTTTAATAATATTTATAATTTTTATAATACTTTTTACAATACTTATAATATGTATGAAACTCCTATATAATCGTGCATAGGCTAAGGGGGTGAAATTAGTTTATATATAGATTAGTTTAGTTTTATATGATAGGTAATATTTAATATTAGTGTGTAGAATGTTTTTCTTGTATAAAAGGTTTTTATGAAAAAAAATTTTTTTTTTTCTTTACATACATTATTTATATAATATATTATGACTGTTAAAAGTTATTAGCAGTGTTGAGGTTTAAGCGCCTATTATATGTAACATATGTTTATAATCTATTTTATATTGTTACGGAGGATAAATGAAGTTGTTTGTAGATAATTTATTCTTGCAAAGTTTATTCATTAGTTTTATCTTGTGAATAATGTTACTATGAGGATGTCTAATGAAAAATTTTAATGTTTAAAACCTAGCATAAAACAGGTGTCCACGCACATTGGTGAGAGATTACTGTCCCGTAGTGATCCAAATAAAGTTTTATGGATATACACGGATCGCTAAAGGGCGTTCCTAGTGTGTTACCTGGACGACGTATAGAGTTACCTGGGAGGCTACTATCACGCCCCTGTCTAATTAAGCAGCTATGTGTTAATTAGCTGTGTCCACCTCGTGACTATACTAATGCCTATTTATGTTGTTTGTCAGTCGGAGTTGTGTAGAGCTTGAGAAAGGTAGTTGTACCTACTGAAACGCGTTGCTCGAAGATCCCTGTATGTGTTCCCAATAAAAAGAAGGAATTGATTATCCTGGATCAGAGTCTGATATCCCTAGGAGCGCGGACAGCCGTTTTTTCTTCCCTGTGGTTTGCCTGAATTAAGCCCCGGTTACCCGGTGTAGCTTACCTGGAGTGTCCGGCTGCTCTCCGACGGAGGTTGGATGGATTAAAGACCTATCTTACAAGTGGACTTGGATTGCGGTGTCAGCGAGATACCTTTTGCAAGGTATTCTCGCTAGACACCAGGTGAGTTTAACACTCTACCTTGTTTTTCATTTCATGTTAAGATAATATAACATGATTTAGTAAAGCATCAAGTGCGCCTCCTTATAATATAATTTATTTATTTTACCAGTATTGGTTTTCTCACATGAGAAGAGGACCTTGCGTTTTGCAACCCTGGATCTTATAAAAAGAAAGTGAGATTCATAGAGATGAGGATAATAATTTTACCTATTGATTAGAAGCAAATAAAATAAGATTTATCTATTAGATGTGTTTTCTTAATGGAACCCAGTAAGATGAGTAATAAGCAGAGCAGTAATACATGCCTTAGTGTTGTGCAATAAGTCAGCCCAGGAAGAACAGGCTAGAGCAAATTGATAGATTTGGAAGTTGGTTCTTGGATAGAAGATCTTTTGTTGGCTGTCATTTAATTTCTGTGGCATCTTTTGTGCTGTCTCAAAAGCATGCATTTTCAACCACTGCAGTGAGGCAATTACAAGTGTGAAAGTAACCCAGAATAATGTTGTATTACATGATTCCTTCTCCTCACAGTTCACAAAGCAACAAGTCAACACCTTATAAGGAACTGTTCTTTTGATCTAGACAAATGTCCTTGTATTTAAACTCATGTACTCCAGATGTACTGACATTATTCCTAGCTTATGTACTAAGTGTACTCTTTTCAAGGCTTCATTGTCGCACTTTAATTATTTTGTTACATCACCGAAAACAAATTCTCTGTGAAATGCTTATTAATGTAAACACACACTAACCTTACTATGATTTGCCATGAAATGCTTATTGCTTTATGCTTGGATGCTAACGGGACGAGGCAAGCTCGTGATCAGCTCCTGAAAGAAATAACTTTACTATATAAGATGTACTTAATAGATGTGCTTCAGAAGAGAAGCTTGAAACATCACTTAAGTGTTTCTCACTGTCTTCTTCTCTGATGCATTGAATAATAATTAGGCATACCTTGAGTATCACCTAAATTAAGTGATTACTCTGACACAAGAATCTACTATAAACTTTTGTTATTCTAGCCAGGTAGAAGAATTTGTTACCTATACTAATAACAGATTACCACACATTACGCATGCACTGTAAGCACATGTGATACTCGGCAATTTGTAGGCTAACAAATACATTGCCTGATGCAGTTCTGCTCACATTTGCGTGTAGGCATTGTGTAATACTCAAGCACAAAAAAGAATGCAGCATGTTCTATTCTGTGGCATTTTACACATGAGAGAGCTCATTGTCCTCTATGGGTAAGTAATCAATGCCAACCATATGCAATAACATTGCGTATGGGCGGTGTATATATGCACTGTTGCAAAGTGACATCATGGGAAATGTAAGCAAAAGAAAACAAAAAACAGGACGACTGCACATGACAGCATGCGTAAGATATACTGTTTTGTGCAGTACAATTTCTATATATGTGGTGATAGGCAGGTTTCCGGCGGCTCCACAGCGGTAAAACGCTGCATGACTCATGCAGTGTTTTACTCATATGGCCGTGTGAGCCTGGCCTTAGAGAAAATGTGAAAAAAAATAAGTTGAAAATTACTTCAAACATACATGGTACATTTTTTCGTTGATCCCAGGACCAGATTAAGGTAAAACTTGTGGTACACTAATTGTTTGCTTTCAACAATGACAGTTTTATCTGTAGATCATCTAAAGTCAAGCTCAGAAATCATATACAACACAAAAACAAACCAGTGACTATTTCAAACAGCCTCCAGACTTGCTATTTCTAAAGTTACAAAAATAATAACACAACCATTGAACTTGCTTGTTTGTTTTTACTTTTCAATTCCAGTCAACCCTGTATCTAAAAAACAAACACACAAGTTATGTAAATATGTATTACATCAAAATGTAACATAAAAGCATGTCAGGAATGTCTAATGATATTGGAGTTGTCCTGTCTACTGGAATCCAAAAGGATGTTGAATTCTAACACTGGATGCTTTGTTCAACTGCAGGATAAACACCTCCCAAGGTGCTTATCTTCCTGTCTCTTGAAGGAAGTGGAGCAGCTGTGGAATCTCCAGTCAGCAGGTGGACAATTTAATGAAACAGGCTTTTAGGGTATCAAAATGAATTCATGCCCCCTGCTAGTTATTAACCAGGGAAAATAAGTCCTGCCCATGGTATGCTACATCAGGAAGGAACCCTGTCCCCTTGTGATATGACTAGCCTATTCACAGAGATATCATCAAGTTGGAAGGAGCCCATACTAGCAGAGCCAGTGGACACCATTTCGGGGAGCTAAACAGCATGTGCCTGTCGTACGGCCGCATTCCCCTTTTTGGGGTGTGATAAGAGGTCTGCAGACTATGCCTAAGAGCCCAAGAAGAAAGTTTTGGCTTAGAGGCATATAAGAAAAACAAGGTGAGCCAGTGAGGGGGTGGCCTGGAGAGCAGGACCAAGTGGTTCTGAGGCCCACTAGTGACCAGTGGGCTCAGAGAGGCTCCAGAGCAAAGACCTGCTGCTGTGGTGGCTGCAATGGGTGAAGCGTCACTGAAAAAATGTCCCAGTTTAGATGGCCCAAGTAAGAGCCAGCAAAGACCATCAGACATGAGTCCCTAGTTGAGGAGGACAGCCATACACAATACAAGAGCCCCAGAGTGTGAGAGCAACAGTGTGTGAGAGGAAAATGAGTCTACCTCTCAACCATAACCAAAGACGATCCTTTAGATGACAGTTGCCTGAGACATGACAGGTGCAGTGAGTAGCCATGTGTGGCAGCAGATCAGTTGAGATGGGCACAGACTGTGGAGAGTTGTATGGCACATTGTGCTGTTGACCCCGAGGAGTCCAGCTAGAAGAGTGTATGCCAGGGTAATGAGGTAGCCATGGGCACATAAGTCCGAGGTCACCACCATTGTTCCTGTATCAGGAAAGTCCCTCCATATGACTATGGGACTAGTGAGAGACTATGGCGTTCATGAGAATTGTTGATCCCTAGTTAAGAGACTGCATTGTAGCAGACATTAGGACTGAAAGTGGTTTGGGCCTGTTTTCATAGTGTGAAGCAAGTAAATTATGTACAGTACAAAATGTTGTTTGTTGCAACTAACTTACCTCCACCTACTCACTGTGACACCATTTCAATATCACCCCTGCATTACATTCCTATCACAATAAACATTACTCTTTACCCACTGGATTTCTTGTAGCTAGCAATGCCAGCAGATCAGGCATTGACGCTTCAAGGACAACTCTTTGCAACATAAATTAGTAAAAGATGTATAGTCATATTTACTGAAAATAAACGCTTCTACTACATACACTGTACATACCTTCCTCTATTTTTGAAAGTAACACAGTGGGTTATGACAAAGTGAACGAAGCCCAATGATACAGCTGTCGCTCTGTTCACTGTGTCCTACCTCCATGCTGAAATAAAAATGTTGGGTGAGTGTTGTACTCTTCTTTCAGGGATATTTTGATGGAGTTTTCCTATGACACATTTTATCATGTCTGCTTGTAGAGCAGTGCTGATCTACTGTATTTTTTCTTATTGGACCGTTTAACATGTTTTGTACTCCCACACTGCTGCATGTTCCAGTAAGCAGCTACAAGGTTACATGCAAGCTCCCTATCAGCTCTAATACAGATCAATCTTGCTGGGTAGCAAAGGGCTTAAGGCCCATTTACACGCAACAATTATAGCTCAAAAAGAGTTCAAACGACAGCAAATTTGCGATAATCGCTGCATGTAAATGCTACCATTGTGCACTTTTCATCTGAACGATGATTTTTAGGTGAGTTTAAAATCAATTTTTCAGACCACAAGCTATGTTCTCCACGGGAGCTGGAGATTACATTGTATTCTATCAGCAACCTGTGCAAAAGCAATAAAGCTGATTGCAGAGCACCTGCTGGGCACTGCAAACAGCTCCCAGAGGCTCATTTACACACAAGTGAAGCTAATAAAGTGTTAATGGACATTAGTATCCATTAAAACTTTATGCAACATGATCACTAAAACTGTCAATCTTTCAATCGTTTGAAAGATTGTCTTTGCGTGTAAATGGGGCTTTAGAACAGTAACAAAAACTTGCTTCCTTACAATCAATGAAGTGTTTCACTTACAACATTACTCACCTTTTAACTCAAACAGTATTTCTCAGCTGTTTTTCTTTTTAACTAAATTGAGTTATTTGACTGCTTAAACTTTACATGTTGAAGATCTTGAATAAAATCAATTGCTTAAGATCTACATGCACCACAATTCTTAAGTATACATACAATAGTTGCATATTATATGAGCATGTATGCAATAAATTCTTCCTATAATATTGACCCCACACTAAGGCTTTGTTCTCATCATGTTAAAATCATAAATTGGTTATATGCACTATGAAAATCTCCATTCACCTGAGGCAGGCCAAAAGAGTTTCCTTTTTTTGTGATATAGAACAGTATAGTAAACAACACTAATCTATATACAACTTAGTATATGTTTTTTCTACAATGGGAGCCTATTAGTAACACAGTCATTTGCATGCCTTTCATCTGAGGTATACTGTACATTAGGAGATCTTTTCCAATTTGTACCTCCAATGTAGGTATTTTAACATGATGTCAACAGAGCCTAAATTGCAAGTTATCTGTTTTTATTTTTAAGACCATGCAGTAAATATTATTGACCACATGCACATTATTAGAAATGGTGGAATTAAAACACAAAGTACATTAGCAAGCTGCATAACTTTATTGGATATAATTGTTGAGAAATTCACAAAGCCTGAGGATCGGGAAAACGGATGTTTATAGGAATGTTCTGAACAAATCATCAAGCAGTGTAAAAGGCCCTTTATATACTGCACCTCTTTCTAATAGACAGATCTAATGCATTTTGGCATTCTCTCACCTCTCACCAGTGGTGTCATTATTACCGCGGGTTGCAGGCAGTGTTCTGAAGACTTCCTTTACTTTGTAAGACATGACTGGGAAGAAATAGAAAGTCGATGGACAGCAGTAAACAGACTGGTGACTTAAGGAGACTAGGGGGCAGCAACTATACTGGTCATTAGAACACAGTTAATAAGCTGTAGTATGTGCTGATGACCTAGATGATTTAAGCCTACTAAGCTAGGTGCAGATGTTTCATGTCAACTGATGCTCATTGATTCAAAGAGCTATTCGTGTAGTAAAGCAGCTGTCCAGTGGTCCAGTCTGCATGCAGTTCAGTCATCTACCTGTGCCTACTTATGGAATTTTATATAAATAATGAATTAAAATAGTAGAATTCAGCCACTACTTTCAGCTGCCCTATGCACCTTTCCTCAACAGTAGGGCATTAACTGATGCAAAAGCAAGGGGTATAGAATGGAGTGATACTATATCTAAAAGTGTTGCTTTCTAAGAATTGTTCATAAACTTTAATTCTATTACTGCTATATATATATATATATATATATCTTCATGGACTATGCGTGCGACTTATGTACGTTCCGTTTACTGCAACATACTGTTCTGTTGGGAGGGATTCAGTTACAAGGTGCCGCATTCACTGTTTGCAACTTGTTTCTTGGTATTACTAAACAATTTGATTGGAAACATATACCTCTTCAAAGAGAGAATTTACCAAGTGACTAAAGCAAACTGAATATAAAAGAAAAACTTCAAAGAGAAAACAGGACACGTGAAAATATTAGACACATGGGAATTACAGTCAAAGTGATACAGTATGTGGCAAGAATGTAGGTGCATCCATATGAACCAATTGTTTAATGGAGGTACAGAGGCACTTTCACGCTTTTATGACATGTTGATTGTATATAAGTTGTAAATTTGTGACACCATATTGAATTGTTTAAGGGGACCATAGAAAACATACTGAACTGCTGAATTTTTGAGTTGTGTTGGAAAAAAAAGAGATTTATAATAGGTTCCATTACACTGTAAGCATTCCTCAGTTCTGAATGGGTATTACTGTTAAGGAAATGTAACCGTTGTGGACACCTTTGTGAACATTCTTTTACTTAAATGTGTGTATTTTGATGTGAAAATTATTTTTACAATAGAGTTTGATTAAAAAGTTTGCAACATTATTTGGCTTCTGCAGCTTCTACATATCACTGTATGTAGAAGCTGCAGGCTGACAATTTAGTTTTTCTCTCTCCTCTCCTGCACTTTATCATCAATTAATTTAGGGTCACAACAAAGTTTATCTTTGTTGTACAGTATTATAAAGCAGCTGATAAAAAACTTTCAGCAGAGAAGAGCTAACAGCTGAAAACCAAGCCATTAGTCCAGCACATTGACAAATCTAAAGGGAGATTTTTTTTACAGTATTCACCATAATAAATTATCTTGTATATTATGGACTTTAAAAGATGTAATGTAACACAATACCAAATATTTTTGTTTGTTAATTGTCTATAATTTTTACATAATAAGTTAGAAAGCTCTTTTTAGCTTTGAATATGTGTCTTTTTTTCTTCATTTTTTTTAAAGAATTTTGTTACACTTTTTTTTTACATTTTTTAAGTCACACTGGGGTACTGGCAGGACATATTAAAGATGAGCTTTCTGATCATGTATTTCTTGTTGAATTTTCCTGGATAAACTAATTTCACTAGCCAATTGAGCCTCCATTAGATTCTGTGAGAAGTTATGTGAGTTCATTCTAGTACATCAGGTTTCTAGGTATTCCCCCCCTCCCCCTTTTCAGAGTCCACTACAAGTTATTGCATCAATCTCTCAGCATGAGCCTATGCAAGTGAAAAGACTCAAGTTCGCAGACCTAGAATGCCAGACCTAGACCAAGCAGGTAAGGACAGCCTAAAAAACATTTCAGAATTTTCCAGTCTCCTTGACTAATTTTCCTGAAGTCTGCTTTAGCTGTCAACTTTATCCTTCAATTATTGGTTTTCCTTTTTTTTTATTTTTCTGTGACTTCATTGGAAAAATAATTTTTCATTATCATTGTGATTTACTTGAGACCATCCGTTTTGTCATCATGCCTTTGATTCTGCAAGAGGGCACACTCTACTAGAAGCACATATCATTATATGTCATTCAGAGGTTCATCTGCCTGCTCCTTCTGGGCCTGCGTTCACTACAAGAAAACACACATGTTAGCATTTGGAAGTCGGAAGAGGTTACCCATGATTATTCTTGTTGCCTACATCACAATAAAAGTCATTTGTCCACTTTATCCTCAAAAAGAGATTCTTCTATTCCCTGCTTGCACATACCTCTTTGATGTATTCTGTAAACAACATGCCCGAGAGCCTTCCTCTACTTAGGCCCTATAAATGCATTATAGACCTGATTCCCAGTACTACACCTCCCTGTGACAGAGTCTATCTGTTGTCTTTTTCCAAACCTGAGGCTGTGTTGCAATATAACAAACATAACATTGACACTAGATTTATACAGGCATCTTCTTCTCTTGCAGCAAATGGATATGTGGAGAAAAAGAATTGGTCTTTGCACCTCTGCTTAGATTGCCATGGCTTCTAACAGTGTCAGGCAGCTGCTGCCAAAGCAAATAAGATCATAGTGTGCATCAAAAAAAAATTCTAGGGGCACATGATGAGAACTTTGTTCTTCCTCTTTACAAGTTACTGGTTGGACAACACATAGGCCATAAAGCTCTTTTTAAAGCAAAAGTTTCTCATAGAGCCCTGCAGAGGGTGTGGTTAGGGGGTGTGGCTTATCACAACATATGATTTTTATCTCCATCCTTATAAAAAGGACAGGGCTGTTTAGAAAAAAACAGGGAGGAACATGCTCTGCAATTTAATCCCGCACCACATGTCAATATCTGTACGGGTTTTGTGCAAATTTTTTCCACAGTGTGTGGATGAGATTTTCAAAATCTCATCCACTTTGCTGCTATAGCTACTGTAAATTCTGCAGCAAATATGCCCCATGCAGTAATAGCAACCTCTATATTGGCCCCAGTAGTAATAGTGTCCCATATATTGGTGGCCCCAGTAGCAATAGCGTCCCCTATATTGGCTCCAGTAGTAATAGTGACTTCTATTGCTCCAGTAGCAATAGTGACCCCCACAGTGACCTCAATAGTAATAGTGACCCCACAGTAGCCCCAGTAATATTAACCTCACAGTAGCCCCAGTAGTAATATTAGCCTCTGAAGTAATAACATTAACCCTACAGTAGCCCCAGTAGTAATATTTACCCCCACAGTAGCCCCAGTAGTTATATTAACCCCACATTAGCCCCAGTAGTAAAATTAATTACATAGTAGTCCCAATAATAATATTAACCCCCTCATTAATAATATTAACCCCACAGTAGCCCTAATAATAATATTAACCCCATTAGTAATATTAACCCTACGGAAGCCCAAGTAATATTAACCATGCAGTAGCCCCAGTAGTAGTAATAACCCTCCAGTAATATTAACCTCACAGTAGTCCCAGTGGTAAAATTTACCCCATAGTAGCCCCAGTATTAATATTAACCCCCCTCAGTAATAATAGCCCCACAGTAACCCTAGTAGTAATATTAATCCCACAGTAGCCCCAGTAATAATAGGCCCCCCCAACCCATATACTTACCTCTTCCTTGTAGTCAGCGCCGCTCCTCCTCTTCTCAGTTCTGAGCCAAGGTGCACACTGATAGCAGTGTGTGAGCCCAAAACGTTTCCTCCCATCTCATCTCCTGCGAAACTAACGAGGAGAGGTCAGGGGAGGAGGATCCCGGATGCACACACTGACATCAGACTAGCAGCACCACTGCATGATTACCGGCCATGAAGTCGCGGCACCCCGGCTGGTAATCACTACCATGCTGAGCAGCTGATGGCGCGCGTGTCAGCAGAGAGGCACACACAACCATGAACCTTTGGTCAGAGTGCCACACAATCGCTTACGAAGCCCCAAGGTCTTCGCGGCGCACAGTTTGGGAAATGCTGGTCTAGAAGAAAGAAGGTTTCTACACAGACATAGAAGGGGGTTCTTTACTGTAAGACCAGTGTAACTACAGAACTTTGCTGGAGGACGTAGTGATAGCAAATTCGATGAAAAAAAATTGCAAGAGGAGCCTGGTCATCTTTCTTGAGCAATATAATATTATATGTTAAATTGTAACAGGGTAATGATCCCATTACCCTGTCACAATTTACTTTGACAACAAGCTTTTTCTTTTTTGCAACAGCGCTTCAGTTGAACCTCCCTCCATCAAGTATACTGGTTTTTCTCTCAATTTATCTACTACTTGCACTACCAGCCAGCATTATTAAGTGTATTATCAATCCCAGTTATATCATGCCTGAAGCCTCAACTTTGCTCAAGGATGCACCTCCTGGAAAAATAGTTGATCCACACCTGTTGAGAAATTGGGTGTCCAGGATGGCATTTTATCATTATTAGTTGTCTCCTATGGCTTGAGCCTGTTCCTCTTTTTTTCTCAAAACACAGGGTCTCATCACCACCTAGTTTGCTCCATTCATTGGCTGTTCCAAACAATTATTGGACCCATATATCCATGGACTTCATTACTGATTTACCAACCTCTTCTGACTACACTGGTATCTGGTTGGCAGACGGTTTTTGTCTTCCATCTCCAGTTACTGATGCATAGAAAATAAGAAAATGACAACTCTGTCATTATCACAGTAAAACTAAGCCTTGCAATAAAATACATTATTGTGGCATCACAGCAATAGAACAAATCCTATGAATACATACAAACACTATTCGTGATATCACAGAGGTGAAACTTAGCTTATGAATGAACACAAATTAGTTTGCGACATCGCAATAAAGCGTAACCTAGGAAAAACACCAAAATAACTGACATCATCAGAAAGATGAAGAAAAATAAAGAAAAATACTAATGAAACCTGACTATAGAACACAGCTTATTTATAAAATGTCTGTTGTGACATAAAACAGATCATGAAACTAGAGCACAGTGTAAGGCCTCATGTCCACGGGGACAATCAGGCCCGCCGCGGATTCTACATGCAGAATCCCGCAGTGGGTCTCTCCTTTCCCGCGGACATGGGGCTAAAAAGAAGAATTACTTACCTGTCCGGATGCTGCGGATCTGCCCTCTGTCGTGGCCGGATCTTCTTTCTTCGGCCTGTCGGATGTGTGCCGTGCACTCTTTTTTTTTTTTTTTCAACTCCTGCTTTTACGCGCTCCCGCGCCGGAGAGCAGGAATTCAGCTGCATGTGTGCCGCAGATCCGGACGGCTTCCATAGGCTTCGAATGAAGCCTGCGGGAGCCGTTCCCGCGGGAGACCCGCACTAAAATGGAGCATGCCGCGGGTGTTTTCCCGCACACGCAATCCGCGCCTCAAGGAAAAATGACATCCGCAGGTATTTAAATACCCGCGGGTGTCCAATGCATCCCTATGGGGCGCGGATCACGTGTGCGGGTGACCCGCTGCGGATCTGTCCCTGTGGACATGAGGCCTAAGAAAAAGAAAACCACTATACAAGGTGTTTCACTTGAAGCGCAACCCAGTGATTTTGCAATATTTGTGCTCAGGACAATGATATATCACAAGAGTGAACATTGACATATAAATTGATTCTTGGGGAGCTCAAAGTTGTCACCTAAGATGTGACACGGCCAACTTCCAAGTACTTCTAAACCCGGCGCTCAATATTGTCAAAAGTATGTTGCAGCAGGCCCGCATCAATTGCAGCAAATTCAGAGCAGCAACAGTGTAGTATTTATTGGGAAGCACTTTCTGCTTTTCAGTGGCCCAACAAGAAAAAATCTGCAGGTGTAAGGTCCAGTGATCTTGATGGTCACAGACCAATCAAGATGATCCTATCCCTGTAGAAAGATTGAATTTGCTATGGACAACAAGGACAGTCTTACTGTTAACAGGTTTTGACAAATACGCCATCTTTGGAAATATGAACTACATGCCAGCAAGTGCTCCCCCCTGATGAACATTACACCTATGGTGGGAAACAGGACATGAGTCATCGATAAACCCTAGACTCTTAAAAATGAGAATAGTTCTGCACAAATTACAAGCTGAAACAAGGGTTGTGTTCCAAGTGAAACACCCTGTATCATCATAATAAAACAAGGCTTAGGAATAAAGACAAACACTACTGTGATATAATGCCGTATTTGTAAGTTAAAAATGGACAGCACACACTTCTATTTTGAATGCACATAAAAAAATGTTTTATTTGCCAGTTTAGATGTTCACATAAAGTTGAGGCAACGTTAAGGTTTCGGGCTCATATGCCCTTTATCAAGCATAGAGATAAACTTGGAATACTAGGGGTTAATAGCAACAAAGTTCAGTCTGGCTATCCAAAAGTGCAATAATCAGACAAAATCCTGTAATCTAGTATAAAAGGGGGACCTTAGTTGCCAACTAAATTTTTTATGTGCATTCAAAATACTAGTGTGTGCTGTCCATACCGTTATTCTTGTTACCAATAGAGTCTGGGACAGAGGGACTCTGGGACACTGCACCACATTCGATCTGCATAAGGGAGTGCTACCAAATGCAGTTTTATTAATTTGTAAATTAAAGCATCCACTCTGTTGCCCCAAAAATAAGACTCACCCCAAAAATAAACCCTAGCCTAATTTTTGTTGAGGCTTGAAACATAAGCCTTTCCCTGAAAAGAAGCCCTAGTTACACTACATTAAAAATACTTTACCTAGCAGGCTCAGTCCAGGTCCCTTCCGCTGCTTTCTAGAGGTTTCATGCAGCTCCCATAGTCCTCAGCTGCTCATGCAACATCACTTCCTGGTTACAGGATTCAGAAATCCCACCTACAGGAAGTGATGGCTGTGATTGGTTCTTCGACTGCTGCTCAGCCAATCAATACTGCACTGAATGAACCAATGTCATGGCTGTGATTGGTTGCAGCTCAGCTAATTCATACATCCCACCTCTACAACATGATGGCTGTTGATTGGTTGCAGCGCTGGATAAACCAATCAAGCGAGTCATAGCTGTGGAGAGCAGCAAGAGGGACCTGGACCGAGCCTGCTAGGTAAGTATAATAGGAACTCCCCCCAAAATAACACCCAGTGCCTCTTTTGGGGCAAAGATTATTATAAGACAGCACCAAAATAGAGCAGAACACATACTGTAAACATAAGACATAATCACAATAGAACACACTATGAACATTGATTACATTATCATTATATTGTTATATTATCAATACTAAACACAAATAAATAAACACTGTTTCTTACAGCCAGCGCCTGCCGGCAACAGCTCCGATGAACCATGCCGCTCATTGGAGCTGTTAAATGCCACTGTCAGTGGCATCATTTCCCTCCTGTCTACCATCAAGACAGGAGCTGCTGTTCTCACTCTTTTCTTCCAACTTTTTGCTCTGTCTCCTACCGGATTAGGGTTTACCTTTGTGTTAGAAGCTTTCTCCACATATCGTGGGGTTGCTGGTTTTCTGTGGATATTGTTCCCAGTTTGTCATTTCTATCCCCAAACTCCCCTTTTTTAGGGGTTTAATCAATTTTTGGGTTATTTGGGACGCGTTATCTTCTATTTTAGTGTCCCGTTTTAATCTGGTTAGGTTTATCTAGAGGAGCGAATTCCTCCTTTTCTCATCTAGGAGGACTTAACTACTTAGGGAAGTTCAGGGTTTCATATTCATTGCCTGATAACAGCATTATTTTCAGTGTATGGCACCTTTGTATCATAGATTAGAGAAACGTTATAACTACCAAGGACAATTTCGTGTTTGATGACACCATCATAGATTACGGTTCCTGATGAGTCTGTGTATGACAGAAACGTGTTGAACCAGTACGAACCATTTCTGCATTAATAATTCTCTCAGAAGGTTTTTCTGAATCTCGTCCTGAATGGTTATTGAAGCTATATTCTGCATGAGAACGCATCAGTACCTTAATGGTGGTTCTCTGGTTATTTCTAGCAGAATTTGATTCTTCATTGATTGATAACCTGTGGTTGATAATCTATCAGCCACTTGTGTATTTTTTCTCGGGGGGCATCAGCAGAAGCTTTGCTTGTGGTTTGTCCATTCTAAACGAAACTATATACAGTTCTTTTTTCATCACGGACAAGGACCTATCATAGGCTGCTGCTGGTGTCCTACTGTTTCAGCATCTTTAGCCCGGTGCTATTATCCAGATAGGGCAGTTACCTGGTCAAGAACCAGATTTTATCTCTTATTTAAGAGGGTTTGTGTACTAAGAAGACATAGGCCTGGTGGCCTCTTGTCATTTCACCTCTAATAATTTTGATCCTTGTTGATGAGACACAATAGGAGCCCGAATGTACGTCACCATTGGAGGTGTTCCGTAAACCACTTACCTTGATGGAACGATCATCCTCCTTTCATCTTTTTGTGAAGGACGCATCCTAATATGGTCCTCTAATCTTTATTGGGTGACATCCATCCCCAATGGTGACTGAAAAAGAGTGCATTAGAGTGTCTCACGTTGCAGGATACTTCTGCATTGTAATAGAGGTGTCAATTGCATATATTTTCTCTGGTCCTTTTCCAGGGTTTAAAATTCTTGCTCTGTGTTTGTTAGTTCCAGTTTGTCTGTTTTTTGTGAGGCCCAATCATTTTATATTTATTGATTAATAAAAGTTATATTTTAAGGGATATACCCAGTGAATATTTTGAGAAAGCCTTTCTTCTATATCCCTCTGCCTCTGTGAATTACACTGTCAGTTCTGAAAGCACCATTTAAATCCCCCGGCCAATGTTCCGAGATCCTGTACGGCCCCCACGATGAGATCACAGGTTGCCTTGCGGGTGTCATGGCAGCCAAGGGCCTTTTTAAAAGTCCCAGGGCTGTCATAGCAGAATATCTATCAAGCCATGCCTGTGGGGTGACTTGATATAATGTCTGTCAGATCGCCGTATAATTTAATGCTATGGCATTACATCATACTGCAGGAGCAATCAAAACATTGGCTGTTCTTGTGTGTGTCCCCCACCCCACCCCCCAGGGACTAAAAAAAGTAAAAATAAGTTTTAATAATTATTTTTTTAAAAAGTTGTTAAATGTTTAAAAAAAATCATTTTCTATATTTGTATTAAAGGAATCTTAATAATAAAACAAAAGTACATGTTGGCATTGCTGCATCTGCAAAACTCCGGTCTATCAAAATAACACATTATTTGCCCCATATGGTGAACGTTGTCAGAAGAAGAAAAAAAAAGAACACCAGAATTGTGTTTTTTTTGGTCACCCTGTCTACAAGAACAAATGTAATGAAAAGCAATCAAAAAATCGTACATACTTCAGAATAGTATCAACGGAAACTACAGGATGTCCCGCAAAAAAATGAGCACTCGCACAAAAAGATAAAAAAGTTCTGGCTGTCAGAAGGTGGCGGCAAAAAATAATAAAAATAATTTTAAAAAATTAAATATCTTTGAAAAAAATACAAGTAGTACAGCAAGAAAAAAAACTATATAAATTTGGTATCGTAGTAATTGTACTGACCCATAGAATAAAGTTATCAGGTCATTTTTGTTGCAGTTTGTGCGCTCTAGAAACAAGATGCATCCAAAGATGGTGGAATTGCGCTTGTTTCCATTTCCCTCCACTTAGAATTTTTTTTAAGTTTTTCAGTACATTATATGGTACATTAAATAGAAAATACAACTTGTCCCGCAAAAAACAAGCCCTCATACAGGTATGGATTAAAAAAAAGTTATAATTTTTGAAATGGGGGGGAGGAAAAAACGAAAATGGAGATGTGTCCTTAAGGGGTTAAAGTTACCCTGAAGGGAATGGGCAACACGTTTAGAGAATGGCAAGGGTTAGAGGCATTCGTATACCATGTTTGGTGTCGGGAAGACCGATTAGTAATGGGTTGCTAAAATCAAATGAGGAACGAATAAGTCACACCAGTAGCAAAGCCAACTTAGGGGCAGACCTCTCTTTGCTATGGGGCCCTTGGTAAGAAAGCAATGAACTCCAGCTTCCCAACATAGAACTATAGTGTATTTCTTCAGTTATCAGTAGAGGCCTTGCTGAGTGCTATTTGTTTATTTTAAAATATCCTCCACTTATTTTGCCAACTTCTTCTTCAATGCAAATGCTGTAATTCATAAAACTCATTCTTTCCATTATGAAGTGATGCAATGATATACTAAAAATTCATTCATTGTGACATTTGGTAAATATATGTGTTTGCATAACCTTAAACACGTAAAATATGAATGCAAGAAGTTGAAATGCACAAATAGAAATGTCCTCTAACAAAGGATTTACCTTCTCTAATTTGTATTTATTGTAATTGTAACATATCCTGTTGAATCTATGGAGAATTGGGAGCTGTAAATATTTCAATAAAATGAGATTAAAGGCTTAAGGAAATGTCTGCATTTCTAATTTATTCTGTTTCCGAATGGTACAAATGAGAAACCAATCCCATGTTGCCTATTCTAGTGAATGACCACATAGTGGAAAACACTGCTACCTGTCTGCTGCATACAGCACCAATTCAATCTCCTGTCATCCAATACTTACTGCTACTCCCAAGGTAGCCCGTAAGAGAAGGCGACGCAGTTTGTATTATTTACATTGCTATTTTATTTACAACTCAGCAGACAATACTTATATTTATTTCATGAGGCTTACATACTAATATGTTATTTTCTGATGATGCAGCACACAATGATATATACTTTGTACTCGGTTTACATTTATAGACTGACTGTGTCCAACCCATCGGACGAGAATCAACAATAATTGTAGTATGGAAATTGACAATTTATAGGATGTTCCACTTTCCAGAATGCCTACTAGAGTCCATAGTAGTGTTTAATCTTGGATCTGCCAGAAGACAACATATTATAGAATTCCAGTGTTTTGTTTCATTGTCACTGGTAGCAACTTTTGTTACAATGCTGTTATTGATCTGCTAGATGACCAGAATCTAAATACTCCTTTGCAGCTTGCTGTGAGTTTAGTCTTTAGGCTGCTGGGCAAGTTTATTGCAATAAAGCAGCAGGACAGTGTTTCTTCTGATCTGCATAAATATACTTGCATTTTTCATTGTCATTGTGCTGATAGTTGTGGTCTTTCTTCATAAAACTTTACAAAAACACCTGGATTTCCTGTGCATCTAGATATAATCTCCAAAAAATTACAATATAATTAGAGATCAGCGAGCGTACTCGCTAAGGAAAATTACTTGAGCGAGTATTGCCATTTTCGAGTACATGCCCACTCGTGTCGAAAGATTCGGGGACTGGCGGGGGTGAGCGGTGAGTTGCGGGAGTGAGCATGTGGGAGCGGGGGGAAAGAGAGAAAGAGAGATCTCCCCCCTCCATTCCTCTCCGCTCTCCCCCGCGCCCCCGAATCTTTTGGCACAAGCGGGAATGGACTCGAAAATGGCAATACTCGCTTGAGTAATTTGCCTTAGCGAGTACTCTCGCTCATCCCTAAATACAATGTATTTTCAAATTGACACAAATCTAATTTATGTCCTTTTTTGCTCACATCACATTTCTCATCTACATTTAGGGTATGCTGAGTGTATCAATAGGGCAACGTTGACCCAACCTATGTCAACGTAAGTGTCATTTTGCCATACATTAGGGAGGCATGGATCCAGATACCTATTTTACTGTATGGAATAACATAGTTGACTATGCTGATCAATACAGAGGCATCTCGTCAAAAATGGTTACTTTTTTTACAGGGCTTTTCTCTGGGTGATATAGAGTATGTCACTGTATGCATATATACCGGCATAGGTAGGAGGGTTCTATCGCAGATATACGTCCCAACAAACATGTCGGAATAAACCTTAAATGTGCTATGAATATAGCATTACTTGGATAAAGAAAAGGAAAAAAATAGGGCTCCTGCGCTACTTTATATGGAACAGGGACCGATTCTTTTTTAAAAAGAATTGCAGCGGTCAGTAATAATTAATAATAAAAACATTTATTTAACATTACAATCTAAGGTCACAGCCTTATATAAAGAGTATATAAATACTTGCAATACAAAATATGCGACGCGTTTCGACGTGCTAGACGTCTTTCTCAAGCATACATGAATACCAATCAAGCCGGGTATATATAGCACAATAGTTAATTACATACCTTTCCCTGAAAGGTCACCGGAGTTGTGCATAGTTCCGGTGTGCGGCGCCATCTTGGGCCATGAATGATGACGTTATCACCTGCTATTCTATGGGGCTCCTCTCTGGGAGCCGACGTACAGGGTTTCGTCACATGACTCCTAATGCGGAGCTGCGCTGTATAGATGACACGCAGCGCTGCGTTCCATATAGAGGTGATTGGCCGGGGGCGGCATCCAAGAGCCGTACCACGTGACAGCTCACTCACAACTTAAAGCCGTGTCACGTGACTCATATACGGAAGCCTACTGTGTGAAAGAAGACTTCCTTTATATACCGATTCGGGAGCTAACCTCAAAATGTAACAAACGGCTATTTTTAATAAACCAATATATTGCAGAACTATTAAAGATATGAAGGACCGCTATGACAGATGTTTTTTACATGTAAATGGCTATTAATTCTACCGTTGTACTGATAAATTAATTTGAATTAATATTTTCCTTAGTGCAATAATTACGGCTATATTTGGCATAATGGTAGGAATATTGGGGAGGGGAGGGGGAAGAAAACTCAATAGGGGAGGGGAAGAAGGGGGGGGGAAGGGGGAGAAAAAAAAAAAAAAGGGGTTCCTTTAAAATTATTCTCATAAACAATTATATCACTATAAAATATAAATACATATGAATATAAAATTCGTTACTGACCCAATATATATAAAAAATATGAATTCGTAATTACCAATAAATACTCGTCTAGAACTATTACTTTTAAGAAAAAGACAAAAAATGACCCTATCCTTCACAAAAGATACCGATTTGTCTAATTATCAAAAAATCTTTTCCAAAGATTCATTAAGACCTCTTGGATAGAGGGTGTCCATACGGAATATCCAGAACATTTCTCTCGTTTTGAGGCGAGAAAATAACCTAGAAGTAATGCATTCTACAGGAGTGACTCTTAATAGAGAAGCGTTTTTGTGATGCTTATCTAAAAAGTGTCGTGAGACGCTATGTTTTTGAAAACCCTTTACAATATTATACCTGTGTTGATTTATTCTAGTTCTGAGTGTTTTGGTGGTGCGTCCAATATATTGTAGGCCGCACGGGCATTCCAAAAGATAAACAAGAAAAGATGTACCACAGTTCAAAAATTGGTCAAATGCTAACCGTTTTTTCTCCCGGTTTAAAAATATATCTTTCTTGCCCTGTGTTATTACTGGACAACACTTGCAGCGGGCCTTTAGGCATTTATAAATGCCGACTACTGTATTGGCATATCCAGAATTATGTTCTTTTAGATGGTATTTATCAGGGTTTGAGGGGGCCAATATATTTTGCAAGGTCTTATTTTTGCGGTAAACGATTTTTGGTTTGCTGGGAATGTATCCTGAAGGAACGGGTCTTGTTTTAGGATCGTCCAATGTTTTACCATAATATTTTCGATTTTCTTATGTTGGACATTATATTTTGTAATAAATAATGGTTTTTTATTATTAACACTATTCTCAATAGTGGTTGTATGAGTCCTACTCTTCCTGGAAATGTCATCCAAAGGTAGGTCCTGTAAGTTTTTTTCATACGCAGAACGAATCAATTCAGAAGGATAACCTTTTTCCTGGAACCTAGTCATGAGAACTTTCGATTGTTGTTCATAGTCTCCTACTGTAGAGCAGTTTCTTTTAATTCGCCTAAACTGCCCATGAGGTAACCTTCCAGCTCTTTTGATGGCAACTCCCAAAGTTTAGGTAGCTGTTACAATCGGTAGATTTGAAGTGTGTCTTTGTTTTAATGAGGCCCTTTTCAGATGATAGGATTAGATCTACAAAGATTATTTCTATTTTACTAATGTGACTTGTGAATTTAAGATTAAAATCATTACGATTTAGTTCTATAATGAACCGTTCCAAATCCTCTATTTCACCCTCCCAAATTAGCAGGATGTCGTCTATGAAACGTCGATATAAAATAATACGATCATCCTTAAAGGCCCTTTCTTCAAAGAAACCCATTAATAAATTTGCGTAACTAGGCGCAAATTTAGTACCCATTGCGGTACCATTAATCTGCTGAAAAAAGGTACCGTTGTATGTAAAGTAATTGTTTGTGAGTATGAAATATATTGCGTCAAGTATAAACAACCTTTGTTGCACTGGCATCAAGGGGTCTTGTTCTAAAAAATACCTCACTGCATTGATCCCTTGATGGTGGTGAATATTAGAATATAAGGAGGTCACATCCAAGCTGCACCAAATATAGTGGTCTTTCCATGGCGTTTGCTTGATTATTGACAAGATGTGTCCCGTATCTTTAATATATGACGGCAAATTTATGACACATTTCTGTAAATGGTGATCTATGAATTGTGACAGGTTACTTGTGATGGAATTGATACCTGCAATTATCGGGCGGCCCGGAGGGGTATTTTCGTTTTTGTGGATCTTAGGTAGAAAATAGAAAAAAGGGATTTTGGATGCAAATAAAGTCCCGTTCTTTTTTTGTTAGGCAGTTATTTTTTACAGCTGCGTCTACCAATGATTGTAATTTAGATGAAATCAGGGATGTGGGATCTTTTTCTAATTTTTGGTAATATATCGGATCTTCCAAAATTCTCAATGATTCAAGATTATAGTACTCATGGTTCATGATTACAACTCCCCCTCCCTTGTCAGCTTTTTTTATGACAATATCGGGGTTGCTCGTTAAACTTTTTATTGCTAGTTGTTGTTTTTTATCTAAATTGTATTTTATACCTTTTTCCTTAGTACATAACTCTGAAAATTCATGCATTACACTCTGATAGAATAAATTAATGTGGTTACCTTTGCTGTCCAACGGAAAAAAACTACTAGGTGTTTTCAGCCCACTAGGTATGGGGTCTTCTAGATTAAATGCTTCAAAATCATCGTTTTCCTTATATTCATTTTTTAGTTTTTGGATGGAAAAGAAACGAGTCACTGTTAAATTTCGTATAAAATAATTCAAATCAACAAAAAGATCAAATAAGTTTGCGTTCACAGACGGGCTGAAGGAAAGGTCCTTTGCTAAGACCTCCGCTTCCTTCCTTCTTAAAACATGGCTGGAGATATTAAAAATACCCATAGATCTCGCCTCCTCTTTATTGATTGTTGGGTCACATTTAAAATTTTTCCATGTCTAAACGAAAGGAAAACAATCAAGAAGGGAAAAATTTGGTACCGCAATGGGTACTAAATTTGCGCCTAGTTACGCAAATTTATTAATGGGTTTCTTTGAAGAAAGGGCCTTTAAGGATGATCGTATTATTTTATATCGACGTTTCATAGACGACATCCTGCTAATTTGGGAGGGTGAAATAGAGGATTTGGAACGGTTCATTATAGAACTAAATCGTAATGATTTTAACCTTAAATTCACAAGTCACATTAGTAAAATAGAAATAATCTTTGTAGATCTAATCCTATCATCTGAAAAGGGCCTCATTAAAACAAAGACACACTTCAAATCTACCGATTGTAACAGCTACCTAAACTTTGGGAGTTGCCATCAAAAGAGCTGGAAGGTTAATATACCTCATGGGCAGTTTAGGCGAATTAAAAGAAACTGCTCTACAGTAGGAGACTATGAACAACAATCGAAAGTTCTCATGACTAGGTTCCAGGAAAAAGGTTATCCTTCTGAATTGATTCGTTCTGCGTATGAAAAAAACTTACAGGACCTACCTTTGGATGTCATTTCCAGGAAGAGTAGGACTCATACAACCACTATTGAGAATAGTGTTAATAATAAAAAACCATTATTTATTACAAAATATAATGTCCAACATAAGAAAATCGAAAATATTATGGTAAAACATTGGACGATCCTAAAACAAGACCCGTTCCTTCAGGATAACATTCCCAGCAAACCAAAAATCGTTTACCGCAAAAATAAGACCTTGCAAAATATATTGGCCCCCTCAAACCCTGATAAATACCATCTAAAAGAACATAATTCTGGATATGCCAATACAGTAGTCGGCATTTATAAATGCCTAAAGGCCCGCTGCAAGTGTTGTCCAGTAATAACACAGGGCAAGAAAGATATATTTTTAAACCGGGAGAAAAAACGGTTAACATTTGACCAATTTTTGAACTGTGGTACATCTTTTCTTGTTTATCTTTTGGAATGCCCGTGCGGCCTACAATATATTGGACGCACCACCAAAACACTCAGAACTAGAATAAATCAACACAGGTATAATATTGTAAAGGGTTTTCAAAAACATAGCGTCTCACGACACTTTTTAGATAAGCATCACAAAAACGCTTCTCTATTAAGAGTCACTCCTGTAGAATGCATTACTTCTAGGTTATTTTCTCGCCTCAAAACGAGAGAAATGTTCTGGATATTCCGTATGGACACCCTCTATCCAAGAGGTCTTAATGAATCTTTGGAAAAGATTTTTTGATAATTAGACAAATCGGTATCTTTTGTGAAGGATAGGGTCATTTTTTGTCTTTTTCTTAAAAGTAATAGTTCTAGACGAGTATTTATTGGTAATTACGAATTCATATTTTTTATATATATTAGGTCAGTAACGAATTTTATATTCATATGTATTTATATTTTATAGTGATATAATTGTTTATGAGAATAATTTTAAAGGAACCCCTTTTTTTTTTTTTTCTCCCCCTTCCCCCCCCCCTTCTTCCCCTCCCCTATTGAGTTTTCTTCCCCCTCCCCTCCCCAATATTCCTACCATTATGCCAAATATAGCCGTAATTATTGCACTAAGGAAAATATTAATTCAAATTAATTTATTAGTACAACGGTAGAATTAATAGCCATTTACATGTAAAAAACATCTGTCATAGCGGTCCTTCATATCTTTAATAGTTCTGCAATATATTGGTTTATTAAAAATAGCCGTTTGTTACATTTTGAGGTTAGCTCCCTAATCGGTATATAAAGGAAGTCTTTTTTCACATAGTAGGCTTCCGTATATGAGTCATGTGACACGGCTTTAAGTTGTGAGTGAGCTGTCACGTGGTACGGCTCTTGGATGCCGCCCCCGGCCAATCACCTCTATATGGAACGCAGCGCTGCGTGTCATCTATACAGCGCAGCTCCGCATTAGGAGTCATGTGACGAAACCCTGTACGTCGGCTCCCAGAGAGGAGCCCCATAGAATAGCAGGTGATAACGTCATCATTCATGGCGCAAGATGGCGCCGCACACCGGAACTATGCACAACTCCGGTGACCTTTCAGGGAAAGGTATGTAATTAACTATTGTGCTATATATACCCGGCTTGATTGGTATTCATGTATGCTTGAGAAAGACGTCTAGCACGTCGAAACGCGTCGCATATTTTGTATTGCAAGTATTTATATACTCTTTATATAAGGCTGTGACCTTAGATTGTAATGTTAAATAAATGTTTTTATTATTAATTATTACTGACCGCTGCAATTCTTTTTAAAAAAGAATCGGTCCCTGTTCCATATAAAGTAGCGCAGGAGCCCTATTTTTTCCTTTTCTTTATCTCTGTGTGATCCGACCTCTTAGGAGGTTCGGATTTTTCTGGGTGACACCTGCAGCTCTCCATTGTAATACAACTCGGTGGATTTTTTGTGAAAGAAAAATGCTATATGCCTGCCTGGACACTAGGTGCTGACATGCTCACCCTAGGGTGTCATGTCTGGCACCAGGTGAGTTGATATAATTTACCAAACAAGTATCTGGAAAAGTGTTTGGCGCTCTCCTTGACTTCCATTACTTGGATAAAATGAACAAAGCATGTTACTCAAAATCAGATTATTGTGGTGTCCCAGGTAAAGGTTGCATTTCCAAGAATACAAATCAAGAGACAAGGTTCTCTGCAGAAATTGAGCCGGCATGGAAGACATGGAGATTCCACCTCTGAAACCATCCAAGCTATGAATGTGGCTCTGGACTATATAGCTAATACTGGCTGAAACTCAGGATCTGTACAAGATGAGTAATAGTGTAGGGTGTATATAGAAAGTTACTCAACTCTTGTATAGTAATTCACTAAGAAGAGCAGAGAATCCCAATTAAGTTTTGTTTTTGAAACCATGGCCATGCTGTTAGATGTAATACATAAAGATAATTGCATGCAAACAACTTGAAATAAAAAAAAAAACTATTTTCTGTAAATTAGGTCATGTTCTCCTAAAGAGCATTTCCATAGGGATTAAAAAGGGATATGTTTTCAAAAACTCCATTAAGGAAGTCTGTGCATGTCAAGTGTATTGATGGCTGTGTTGAAATGTGCTTTGCTTAAGGCTCTGGACTCAGTGAAGGTTATTACTTTATTTCTGTTGCTAATTAGTCTTAGAATGATATTTGTTTTGTATCAACAGTCAACTCATGCCATGTGCAATTAATTCACACTGTGTAAGATTTAAATGCATTAAACAAGTAATATAATAGCAAAATAATGATATACGAATAGTAATTGTATATTACTATAGCTCTGCCTAAATGTCAGATTACTCATTACTGAGAGATTATGGAACACCATCATGGAATGCTGCCATTCAATAGGTGGCGTTGTAGAGGTATTTTTCTATCCATACATTTCCCAGAGGGGCTAGCATCGCCTTCTAAGTCTCCTTACTTATCTTTTAGGTGTCCCCACACCCCTTCTGGGAGCTTCCCTCGGGGAGAGACTATACCATCCCCTGACCCACTCACCCCCTAGTTGTCTCTGCACACTTTTTGGGTGCTCTCCTTGAGGAGACATGACACCGCTTCTGACCCACATCATAGCCCCAATCACAGACTAAACCAGAAGCCTGCTGCACACTGAGGAGGGGTAAATCACCCCGAAACAGTCTGTCTGTGCATAGTTGTGTGTCTTGATTTCATATTCCCAATCATTGTTAAGACTTGTGATAAGTCACTTTGATTTGAAGGAAAGCTGCCATCCAATAGATGGCGCTGTAGGGGTATTTTTCCATCTTTCTTATTTGCACCGTCATACCTCTATATTCCCCTTTATACCATTCTTGCTCTCTCAGGAAAGTGAGTGGCTTTTGGGTTACCTCAGGTACCAGTGCTTGGGTGAGGCTGTAATGTCTTCCCTTCTCACCCCCTTAGAGATGCCTGTAAACATTGAGAAGTCTTCCAAGAAATATAAACTAATGATTGAACGATGAGCAACAATTTGTTCATTTATTGTTCGGCGTTCATTTTATGCACACATAAAAATCCTTGCTCATCGTTTGCAAGTCATTCTGGGTAAAAGGCAATATTTCAGTTGTTTGCAACCCATTTCTAGGCATTTCCAGACTCCCCTGACAGAGCAAGGATGGGATGAACAAGCTGTGATGAAAAGATTATCTATGTGTGAAAACAGACGTAGTTTAAAAGCCAACGATTCATTTGCTCATTCCATCGATTAATTAGTCTGTAATTATAACACCAGTGATAATAGGATACTGAAAAAGGTCCAAGATGCCAATAGACCATCATCAGCGAAACGATGACAGTTTTATCAGTCAGTCAATATATGTCTGTATACCTATGCTTGAACCTATTAAGAATCATAGTCCACTACGCTTTTCAATGCAACTTTTTACTAAAAAGAATTTTTAATGAGAGTCAATGACAGACATGCATTTGTATTGACAGGAGAACATTTCAAATAGTTCCCTCTTAGGGCTCGTTCACACGAGCGCTGTTTTAGCACAGTATAGGTGCACATAGAAAGGGCGCCTACACTGCACTGAAAATTGCATGAATGGGCAATGTTTCATGTGCAGAAGACCCGAACTTCATGCACATGAAAATTGTCCATTCACTGGAGCAGCTGTGCTTAAAAAATGGGGATTTTCCCTATTGCAACTTGAGAGGGGCGGGGCTAGTGGACTTACAGCGGGACATCTAAAACTTGCCGCCTAGAAGCACATTTTAAATGTCCAGCTTTAGGCCTACACCACACGGGCGACACGGCATCGCTGCGAGAAAATCGCGACGATAATGCATTGCTGGTCCGATATATATTACCTCTCCCGGACTGTCAAGGACGCCGCCCGACTACTCCCCAGTTCCTGGCACTGTTTCTCTTCTTTATCTTCTGGCCGAGGATTGAAAAATCCCTGCCTCCTGGAATCACTGGCTGTGATTGGCTGACACCTAGCCCATCACAGCCAGTGCTTGATGAATGGCTGTGATTGGAAAGCATGGGCTTCACATCCATGCGATTTCTAGCATTATACCAACGCAACAAAATTGTGCGACTTTGTCGCCCGTGTGAAGGAGGCCTTAAACGTCTTTTAGTCCCCGCGGTACAGAAATGGTTTACCTGACAAGTAAGTCCACATAATTGTATATATAAATATATGTGTGTGTTGTTTGCTTATAGTGCTTGAAAAAGGCGCTATGAAGCGCTGAAATGCATTGCAATAGAATATTGTTTTGTATCAGTAAATAAATACAGATTGCTATTTAGCTATAGTAGTAACTTTTTTCCTGGATCCATTGAGCGCGGAGACTTTTTTCCTAGCAACTTTTGGAACATGACTTTGGTACCCAGAGAGATTAAGAGCACCCTCGGGGGCTATCCTCATCCACGCAGGGACTAACAGTTTATAGCGGGGCATTTAAAACATGCATCTGGGTTGCAAGTTTTAAATTTCCCGCTGTCATCCTCCAAATGAATTCTAATCTACTTTTCCTACACAGGAGTTTCCATAAACTCCAGCTCCCATAGGAGTCAATGGAAACTCCTGCGCAGCTCGCACCAAAGATAGGTCATGTCCTATGTTTACTCGCAGCACGGATTTTAGATGCGGGCATTGTAGCCACGCATGTCCCACCTTTGGCAGATGCAAGGATTTTGCATGCCTAAAAATCCTTGATGTGAACACTTCTATATGAACCCATTGGCTCCCACAGTTCTCTTGAGCCCTTAACCCCTTCCCACTGCAAGGCGTAAGTTTACGTCCTGGCAGCCTGGTACTTCCCGCAACAGGACGTAAACTTACGTCCTGGAGATAGCGCGGGATCACATATGATCCCGCGCTATCCCGCAGCGGGAGCCGGCTGTCAGTCACAGCCGGTGTCCCGCTGCAACAGCGGGGGGGCATCGGAGATGCGCCCCTCCGCTGTTAACCCCTTCCCTGCCACGATCTAAGTAGATCGCGGCAGGGAAAGAGTTCACAGAGGGATCACGCTCCCTCTGTGTCTCCGGCCGGAACTCGCGATGTCATCGCGAGAGCCCGGCCTGTCACCATGGCAACAGGATGCCAGACACTGGCGTCCTGTATTGCCTATGCCTGAGATCGCTGTATGAGCGATAAGGCATGGGAGAGCAGTAGCTCTTCCATGCCTTATGACAGCGATCATCAGGGCAGTGGTTAAAGTCCCTCAGAGGGACACAAACAGTGTAAAAAAAACAAAGATTAAAAAAATGAATTTAAAAAAATGTTAAAAAAAGAGTAAAAAAACCATTTTTTTATGCTTTTTCTCAGATTAGCATAAAAAAAGGTAAAAAAAAAATAAAACACCACATATTTGGTATTGTCGCGTCCGTAACGACGCATACAATAAGTTGCACATGCTTTTGACTGTGCACGGAAAAAAACGCAAAAAAAACCGCTAAAAAACTGAGGCAAAATCCTAATTTTTAGCATTTTGCCTCACTAAAAACGCAATAAAAGTGATCAAAAAAGCCATATGTACCCCAAAATGGTACCAGTAAAAACTACAGCTCATCTCGCAAAAAATAAGCCCTCATAGCGTGCCGTACATCAAAAAATAAAAAAGTTACAGGACTTCGAATGCAGCAATTTAGAATAGAAAAAAGATTTCCAAAAAAAAGGGGTTTTATTGCAGAAAAGTGGGAAAACCTAAAAAAAATGTAAGAATTTTGGTATCGTTGTAACCGTACCGGTCCGCAGAAAAAATGGAATGTCTCATTTATGCTGCATGATAAACGCTGTAAAAAAAAAAAAAAAATCTAGGGCAGAATTGATGCGTTTTCTCTCCCTGCTATCATAAAAAAAAATAAAAAAAGTTTTACAATATAGTCTATGTACCCAAAATGGGCACCAATAAAAACTACAGTTCGCCACGCAAAAAACAAGCCCTTATACGGCCGCGTCGACGGAAAAATAAAACAGTTATGACTTTTGATAAACGGAGAAGAAAATCCGCCAAAAATTGTTGCGTCCTTAAGCCCAAAATAGGCCATTTCATGAAGGGGTTAACCCTTTCCAATCCACTGTCTGACGTCTGAAGACATTCTGATTGAAGGCTGTACAGCTCCGATGTTGGAGGATGTCCGGCAGGGTATTTTTACTGTGTATTACTGGCCGCTCTGTTGTTGGGGGCCTCTCTGGCATGTTACATACCGCAGTACTGGCTCTAGCCAGCAGACAGCGGTATTGTATAATGGCAGAAAAAGAAAGCACCCTAGGAAACCCTGAATCCAAAATTGGACTGCAAAGGGTTAATGTAATTAAAAACACAGTGTGAACCTAGTCACTACATTTAATAGGCAGTGATGCTGTTCAAAAGACCCACGGACCCAATGAAATACAAGGTTCCCAATCAATTAGCCAATTTTATTTCATATTTTAAATATATTTTTGAAAAGTTGAGAAAGTTTAATACAAATGTTTGTTAAATATCTTACACTTTGCTTCAAAATAGTTTTGGTTACATTTTGATTTTGCAGTTTTGAACACTCATAAGATATTAATGTAGATAAATTGCATCTACGTGGTTTTCGTTATGTTTTTGTCATTGCATTTAATGATTTTGGGCAATTCCATTTTCCAAGATGAGCGGTGTTTTGGAGCTTAACTATATGGCAAAGGGAAAGGGCCAGGAATCTTGGATTGACATGAAGGCACATTTTCATTTTACTGTTTGTTGGAGACTGTCATTCTTACACTTGGACTGCCAGAAGTTGCAGTGTATTCAGTTGAATGATACTCTGCCATTTCAGGTATTGAAAGTTCAAGATGTAATAAAGGCCAAGATGTTGTGGTTTGTGCGTTAAAGTCTTGCTGTAGTTTATGTAACCATTTAACATATCAGTAAATCAGAACAGTAGAAGATTTAATCTTTTTATCATATATAAATCTCAGCGAGTGCAGGTACTGATTTCATGCTTCATGTTATTTTCTTTCCCTTTATAAAACCTGGAAAAAGGAATTAGAAATAAACTTATATTTGCTGAATTCACTAAAAGCTATATATTTTTTTTCAGATCAGGCTCTTTTTACTTTTGCATTGTATGTTGTATTTTTCTGTTCGGTCATAGAGTACAGTGTCTAATTTCCATATGAAGAAGCTTCAATTGAGTAGCTAACACAAGCAGAAAATCCCTTAGCTGATCATTTTCCCTTGAGAAATTGATGCCAGTCACCTGACAATGGCCAATTTTTAGCCGCGTAAAAACATTGTGGCCGAGATAATAGGACATTGGCGGCTGAATATGGCGGACGATTTTATTCACGACCTGAAAAGATAGGTCTTGCCCTATCTTTCAGACGATTTATCCTGGCGGCTTCCATAGACTCCTATGGGAGCTTCTAAAAAAGGGAGGGGGAAGGAGTTTAGCAGCGGCTAATGCTGTAAAACATGTCAGCTGCTACTGTTGAGCCATTAGAAGTAATTTCGGGCTGAGGCGTATATATGCCACGTCTGGCCGTGTGATTGGATGATAAAACACTAATTTTAGCCGTGACTCAATCGCGGCTTTCTCTTGTCCACTCGCTTTTCGGCCCCGATGTGGCCGACGTAAAAACGCATTGCCCATGTGAATCAGGCCTTTTTGAGACATTAATCCTTTCCAATCCAATTTTGGATTCAGGGTTTCCTAAAAGGCTCTCTTTTTGCTGTTGTACAAGGATGCCATCTGCTGGCTAAAGCCAGTGTGTCTGCGCCAGAGGGCCTCCGACAGCGGAGTGGCTGTCAATAGATGGTAAGAATACCCTGTCGGATGTCTTCTGACATTGAAGCTGTACAAACTTCAATTAGAATGTAGGAAGATGTCAGACAGTGGATTGGAAAGGGTTAAAAGTCATCCTTGCCAGCAGCACAACTCCCCATGTAAATGGAAGATGTGCTGCCAACAGAGATGAAAGTCTATGGGGTCTGAATGATCATTTGTCCCTCATACATCCCGAATAGAGATGAGCGAGCGTACTCGGAAAAGCACTACTCGCTCGAGTAATGTGCTTTATCCGAGTATCGCTGTGCTCGTCCCTGAAGATTCAGGTGCCGCTGCGGCTGACAGGTGAGTCGCAGCGGGGAGCAGGGGAGAGCGGGCGGGAGAGAGGGAGAGAAAGATCTTACCTCCGTTCCTCCCCGCTCTCCCCTGCAGCTCCCCGCTCCGTGCCGGCACCCGAATCTTCAGACCCGAGCACAGCGATACTCGGATAAAGCACATTACTCGAGCGAGTAGTGCTTTTCCGAGTACGCTCGCTCATCTCTAATCCCGAATAAACTAGTTATACTAGCGCCAATTCAGGAGTCGTTATCGGACAGTTCATGAAGGACTCTACTAAAGTGGCCATTCAGTGTATGCTGCTACCACTAGAATGTGTTTAAAATCTAAGAGTGCAAGTGTCATTAATGGTTTGTAAAATTGTTACGTGCAAATGGATCTTAATGGGCATTTATGTAGGTGATACCAAGCTGCTACACACTGGAATTAGAAGTGCATTTTAATTAATTTCCTAATTTTCATACTTTTAATAAAGTCTTCTGTAAAAATCCACATTATATGATCCCCTTCATTATTTTATGCTCTTTATTATTTTATTACTTTATTCCCTTTTATACTGTCCTGTTAAATAGGTAAAACATTTGCTGAAAGCCCAAATGCTTATTTCCAATGTATACATACTTATATTAGAACTATTCATCAGAAGAAAACCCAATAAAACCGTGTCTGAAAGGTTGACATAACTCATGAACATATTTTCAGGAATATGGTCCACGGGAAACGTTAGTAAAGAAGTGTTTCTTGACTGCTAATGTTAATGCATATAACTGAACAGTATACCAAAAGCAACTTATGTGTAAAATTAACTGGCAAAGGAATATGTGTGCTAAGATAAAAAGTGTGTGAACGATGTGATGCTGTCAGAGTAATTAATGTGGTTTGGCAGTGAACAGAATAATCATATAGTGCACTGTTTGAACTCGAACTCCTATATTGATATTGGTGAATATTTAGTCTTTTCTTATATATCATGATTTTCTTTGGCTAGGGCAATTAGCTTTCCGATGTGACTACAGTAAAACCAAGAACAGGTTTATTTTCATGGTACTTTGGCCCCAATGTATAGTTCGCCCAATGATATAGTGATTCCATTTTAGTCTCATTTAATAAAGAGTTTCTTGGATTTTTAAATGTCATGCAATTAATACAGATTGTCTGACAATACAATTTACTAAACAAAGCCTTAGCTGTAAGGGTTAAATTGTCTATAACTATTAAAACTTGAGGATATAGCAGAAATTCTTTGAATCAACCATCTGCTTATTTCATAATGCAAAAGTTCACAGTCATCAAAGATCAGGAAGAATTTTTTTTGTATGGAAATAACTTCAGTATGAGGTCCTGATGTTGGCTGGCATTAGGATGTGTATGCAGGCCAAGAGCTGAAGAGATAGTGGAAATTACAAGAGGTACATGAAGACTGCTTTTTTTTTTTAGTCTGCTCTTGGGATGGAATAAGTTGTCCTTAAGTAAGAGGGATGAAAAAAGTTAACTTTGCGTAGTTGGGTAAATTCAACAACTGCTGGTGTTTACTTAAAAAAGCTATATAGGATGCTGTTGGTTATTAGGGTAAACATGACAGTAAAGGCCCTTTTACACATAGCGATTCTCACTCAAAATTTGTTGAAATGGCCGAAAGTGAGCAATAGTCGTTATCTGTAAACGCGGGCAGTCCTGTACTATTTGTTGACTTGTCATTAGCCGAGGGTTTTAAGCCCCCATAAAAACCATCACTGGCAGTTCAAAATAAGTTCTGTTCTCATTGTGTTTTCTTTGCATACACAAACGAGTACACTGTTTACTTATGGCAGGAGGCTACAATGGAATTCTCCTGGTACGATAACTCTTACATAAATGCACACCCAGCCAAGCAAATAGCTACTTAAGCTAATGAGGGAAAGTAAGAGATGATTAGGTGTGAGTGATTTTATACAAAAATGTTGCCAATTCGTTTGATCATTTGGCCATTTAAGCAATAACCGTAGCGTGTAAAAAGGCCTTTACTGATGATTATTGTGTAACTTTGTTTATTGAACTACTACAAATGGTTATTATATGGTTGTTCAACATTATTGATGTAGCAGACGATATCATAGCTTCTGAGGATGTGTGGTCTTGATGGTGGCCACTTTATGGTTTCCATCATTGGGCGGTTGGATGGCGCATGTGGATCTAATGGACGAATAAAAGGGCACATCTAGCCCATAAGGTGGTGCCTGTGTTTGCTACAAATTGCAAGGTGTGGCACGCAAGATGTTATTTTGTTGCCCTATGCACAAGCAATACAGAACTTTTAAGTAGAAGTTTGGTGCAACATGCATACATGGACCTTGGCATGCCTACTAAGAGATTGGGCACAGTGGAAAATACTGATAGGTGCTGAGTTTGACCTAGTCAGTCCAGACCAAGTTTATGGAGCTACAGTCATTTACCTGTAGTTTGCTGCGAGAGAGTAGAAAGTTTTCACCATGGAGATTGTGAGTGCTGACTATTGCGAACTGTTAAGAGAGTCCTGGAGCCAAGTCCGGCCAGTTGAGCATGTAGAAAGAGACTGTTACTTGATCCTGCAAGTGCTGGCTAGGCAAGACAGCATTGTTGAATGCGAAAGTCTGTATTCTCAAGTATTACAGATTGTGCTGCCATGGTCTGAAACTGCTGTAAGATTCTGAAACTCAGTTTCATGTTAAAGAAACTATCGCTAATTCAGCTGCCAAGAATGGACTGTTCTGTTTAACTGCAATGTGTGCTCTATTAATCGACCTGCTTGTATGGGGAACACATTAGTCACCACCAGCTTATGCTTGCACACGGAAAGGACCACCAGCCACTCTATGATGCTGACCTCCATAACTTGTACAAAACACTTGATATGTAGAGAAATTGGTTTCTCTAATTGTGTGATAGACATAATATTATCTCACCTCAGCATGACTCATTTTTAGTACTACTTATCAGGAGCAGAGTTTGTCCTTTTCCCAATTATTTGGACCATGCTGTTATTACAACCTATGCAACCATTATTAGAATGCAGTTTGACTAGATAACGGGTACTAGTAAGAATGGCACTACTGCAGCATTTCTCAACTGATCGGTCAGGGGTCTGAACTATTTTAGGGGTCTGGTTGGGTGTTTGAATTAATTTAGAGTCTACTTAAACGTCTGATTAATTTTAGGAGTCTGTGTCATGGGTGGTGGTATTGCAAAGCAGATTCAGGATACAATATAACACATGGAGTTAAAGAAATATGTACTATTTATTTAGGAACAGATAAATGTAAGCAGATAATAGTATATTAACAATCAAACAATTCCCTTTTAGTCTGCTTTCACATAGACGTCAAAAGGCTCTTGCATCGCAGCACCAATTGTTTTCAATGAAGACAGCGGCAGCATCGCACCATGGGAAAAGTACGCGCAATGCAAGATCTCCCATTGAAAACCATGGGAGAAACTCTGTAACCCTCTGCCGCAGTGGAGGATCCCTTCTCCCCCAAAGTGATGCAAGGCTGTGTTGACATGAAGATGCCTCACTTCCTCAGGGAATTCACATGGTGGGGAGGGCAATCTGGGGGCGGGATTCATAGCCTCATAGCCTTACAGCAGAATTAGGTGGAGGTCTTTATCTCATCGGTCTTCAGCACTGACAATTCCTGGGGCATCATGCTCCACAAGCTTCTGCCGGGCTCTTGATTGTGTCACACAAAAAGTGTTTTACCTTACTCTGCTCTCCTGCCCCGTCTGACAGGGGTATGGGGGGGGGGGGCAGAGTTTTGCATGGCCAAAGTGTCTTCTCCTCTGAGTGGCTGGGAGCCACAGTAAGAGAGGGAAGCAGCAATTCTCCTCTTACATCCGGTCTGGGGTTTGAATAAATTTTAGCAGTCCGGTTTGGGGTCTGATTAATTTTAAGGGGCAAAACTAAAGTCTGAGTTTTAGAAGTTAATTTAGGGTCTGATTAATTTTAGGGGTCTGAATTAATTTTTGTGGTCTAGTCTAGTTTAAGGATCTAAATATATTGTAAGGGTTGAATCCTAAGGGTCTGGTTTGGTCTGATTTGGGGACAGAATGAGTTTGGGGTATCTAGCATCTTAATTAATTTTGGGGTC
The DNA here is from genome assembly GCF_035609145.1 of Eleutherodactylus coqui. Lineage (NCBI taxonomy): Eukaryota > Metazoa > Chordata > Amphibia > Anura > Eleutherodactylidae > Eleutherodactylus > Eleutherodactylus coqui. The sequence continues at coordinate 142,946,995 of NC_089843.1, read as the reverse complement.
TAGTCTGAATTAATTTGGGGGACTAGTCTAGTTCTCCTATCAACAAATCTTAAATATTAATGCAGATAGTTCTACTAAATTAGTGAGACATTATGAAGACGACAGGCCCAGGTAAACTGATCTTTACTAAAACTACAGTAGTTCAATGTTCCTGGTATATTCAGCCATGAAATATAACAAAAGTGGTGCTGCTAAAACCTTGTCACTAAGGCCGGGCTCACACAAACAGGTCGGATTCCACATGTGGGCGGCCCACAGTGGATTTTGGCTGTGAGCCCAGCCACTGCAGATCACCATGGCGGTTCAACGTCGGTCAGGCTCAGTCAGTTTTAATTTTTTTCAATATTTGTATTTCCACGCCATCGCTAAGCGATGATATAGGTCTCCACAGCTCATGTTAATAGCATATGGGCTGTGGATTGGATGGCCTCCATTGACTTCAACGGAGTCCATGGCAAAATAGAGGGTGCTGCGATTTTTCTTCCACTCGCGGATTACACAATTCGTATCTGTAAGTGTGAAGGAAAAAGCAAAAGTTCATGCCTTTCAATGCCCGCATCTTGCTGTGGATCCTCCACGCGGACGGCAATCACGGATTTCGCAATCCATTCGTGTGAGACCCCCCCTAATAGAGTGGCCATGAATAAATGTTTAGAAATGCAAAAGTAATAATATTTTGCCAGTGTTATGTTGTGCGTTAAACACTGTATTGATTGATAATGCTCATTTCCTCTCCCTACAATCCAGTCCAGATTGCCTTTGCATATAAAATTTAGTAAATATGGCAAGTATTAGATTTTCTACAACATAAGAGCGCACACTGAAATGTATCATTTTAAAGGATAAACCCATTTGGGGATATAGTTGAATAAATATGAACCTACTACCGTATTCCAAAACATAAAAACACATGCTGGTGAAATGGTGAGACTTCATCTTATTTGGAAATAACATACATACGCCAACAACATTCATTGGCGCTCTAGCTCTATAATAGCATTGTAATTTAGTGGTTATGCACTATTATTTTAATCAGTTGACTGACGCTTTGTTTGGCAACATTATGCACATGACTTATTTTATAATGTTCATCTTAGATTGGGCTGATAGTCTTAGATCTCACATGGTGTCTGATTCAGATTAGCTGTTATGCAGCTCTAACACATCTGTTTGCCTGTACAAATCTAACAACCCTCTCCTCAGCTTAAGCATCTAATAGCCATTTACTAGCACGGGTATTGTTTTATGTCTGGCCTTGTCTTTGTGGAAACATTGGTACAATAATCATTTACAAGTGCAGCAGTCCTGGTTTGAAGTTTATTTATAAAGTTTATGAGATCACTCTATTCGCCCATTAGGATTTTCAAACTTTTTTGACTTAAGTTTTTAAGTTTCTGAATGTTTTTAGCTTCATCTTCTTACACCTGCCAGTAATCATTGTATATAAAATGTTCTACTGGTCATAAGAAACTGGTCAGTAAGTGTACATGGCTAGCTATACATGTGATAGCAACACTGAAGGGGAAATGAAGCACTACATAGGGTCCATTAAAATCAAAGAGTTTCAGTGTAAAATGCCATTAATGTGAAATTCAGTAATAGCGATAATCTCTAAGCAGTAGGTTGGGCAATAGCTGCAATAGTTTCTAATTGCAGCTATTTCCATACCCACAGTTTTAGTCAGAATCACTGCCAGACTCTATAATATTTCAGAAGACTACTTTCAATTGATTTCCCCTTTAAGTACTTGCAAAAACATGTTTTCTATCATTTTGATATAAGCTTCATAAAGAGATTTATAACACTGTCTGATATCATTGAAATAAATAAGTGCGTAAAAGGTAATCAGCCTGAGCTGGAAAAGATATAGCTATAACATAGATAGATATGAGAGAGATAGATAGATATGATAGATAGATAGATAGATAGATAGATAGATAGATAGATAGATAGATAGATAGATAGATAGATATGAGATAGATAGATAGATAGATAGATAGATAGATAGATAGGAGATAGATAGATATGAGATAGATAGATAGATAGATAGATAGATAGATAGATAGATAGAACGATAGAAAGAGAGATATGAGATAGATAGATAGATAGATAGATATGAGATAGATAGATAGATAGATAGATAGATAGAAAGATAGAAAGAGAGATATGAGATAGATAGATACTCATTTAACATATCATGCAAGTCAAGGTAAGTTGCTAAGTTTATTCATATAAGGTATATACAATTAGCGATGTTGCTTTTATAACTTTATATCGTTTTGATTTCTAAAACAATCCAATTTCAACATTTAGAAAGCAATGATTAGTATTAGCCAAAGCTGTCACCATATCAGAGATCTTTTTCTTAGAATTGCATAATTTTACAGAACTTTTAACTGGCATTTTCATTTGTAGATATTTTTCATGAGTGCCACCCAAGCAGCGGTGTGGGTGAGCAACTGAACTAAGATTGCTGGCTGCATTGTCCCTCGTACATTTACGCTGAGCAGGTACAACAACGGTCTTCAATTTATTCCAAATAGTCGCATTACTTTTCCGTTTATTCGTATTGGTGGTCATTACACAGCTTCAAAATAAAATGTCTTATTGCCATTTGCTTTCCTGTAACAAAACATAAACAAGTAAAAATGAAGAGTTATTCATATGATTTTAAAATGTATTTTAAAAGAATACATAAACAAAATGAAGATCATTTGCAAGAAAATCCCTTTAAGGGATTTAACTCTTTTCAATGGGCTAATCTGTATGCGGATTCCGTGTGAACAAGTGGCATGTCACTTGTTTTTCTGCACACACATTTACAAATTTGAGCTCAGATAAATCTGCGGCATATAGACTATGGCAGGGATTCCCATTACAAGCAGCGGAATACTTAGATGACAGATTTCCACAGTATTTGATGCATCAAATCTGCATAAAAATCTGTTGTGTGAATACACCCTAAAAAGCCCTGACATTAGCAGACAAAGTTACCAGGAGTCTAAAGCTGAATCCGATTGAAAAAATATTATAGTCAGTAAAAATAAGGGAGTATATTACTTGCAGTTTTTCTTCTCTGCCGTCCCTCCAATCCACCAGTTTTGGGCCTGCTTTCAGCTATGTACGATGGCTGCAGCAATTCTCTATTTAGCTAATGCACACTGTATACTACTCTCTGATTGGTGATCCAATGAGCAGCTCTGGGGCAAAATTGTTTTTTTTATTTTTTGTATCAGATATGAAACAACATGTGAATGAGACATATCTGAGAATAATGATTGTCGATATTATTAACACAGAGCATCATAAATCCACAGAAATATAGTTAAACACAACCATGGTGCAAAGAAGTTGAGTTTGGCACAAAAATCATCTTGAAATCTGTTTATTTGATTATTTTTTGACCTGAATATTTTTTATCGGATCTGATAAATTCCTCCCTAAATGTGGTATCCAAAAGAAGATTTGTAGCATATGTGCTACATGCCCACTACTCATATGGCAGTGTGAAAGGATTTGAAACAGTTGTTATCTGTGCTGAAACAAAGTGCAATTGCACATTTTTCATATTTCACATATGAGAAGTCATCTACCAGGAAGTTGTATAAAGTAGTAGAACATATGTAGGAGGGGTGCCTTCCCCTCCTGCTCATGAGCCAACAGCCATGTGAGACCCTGCTCCCCCTGGTCTGGTACTTTGTTGGGAGCAGAGGGAAACAGGAGACTGGCACTTGCCAGTGCTAGTCTGAATAGTGCTGTGATGCTGGAAGCTCCCCTCTGCTGGCCAGATCCATAACCAAGGGCAGAAGAGACAATGCACCAGATGTCATGTTGCATAGCACCAGATGGCTCCATTTTGGAGGAGCCTTATGTGGACTATAAGAGAAGGCTATGCCCCCTGTGTGACATGGGCAGTGATGCGGCTAGTGCGTCACTGCACAGAAGACTGTCCCATGGTAGGGACATTGTATAAGATGGGGTAGGCCTCACCTCCAGAGGATGGTCAGCAGCCATTTTGGCCACAAATTTGGAATAGTAGCTATGCCACTGAGAGAGTGGGTGTAGCCAGATGAAGGCGCCATCAGCAGTGTGTGCTGTTTGGCACTTAGAAGAGCCCCTGGACTGTAAGAAGGAAAGCACAGTGCAGAGACAGCAGCAATGTAGATACTGCTGCGGATACAGAGGGCTTTGTGGGTGCTGCCAACATCCTGGAGGTCAGCGCAGGAGAAGGCCAAGTGACCATGCATTGAAAGGGCCGAATGATCCAGGGGCCAAGCATACAACAGACCATTAGGAAAGAGAGAGAGACCCCCTTCCCGTATGGGACGTGGTCCTAAAGGAAGATGACTGTGGACCTGTAAACAGCAACAGCTGCAAGAGATATAAGACCAATACAACAACTTTAGTGTGCACATACTATTAGGGAACCTGACGATGATGGATGAGTTCGGACTGGTGGAGCTTCTCCCCATAGAAACTGTGATACACAGGTTGCAACAGGGTGTTAATGGTAACTGGTTGTCAGTTAGTTAGTGAGTAATGCTGGGTGCAATACAAAAGTGTACTTGAAATTTTGTTTAGTGGTTTCAGGCGTTGGGTTGGAGCCTCAAGTGTAATAGCCAAAGGTCTGGAGAATAGTCAGGGAAAAGCCAGAAGTCTGCAAGCGAAGGTCTCAATTTGCAGTACAGATGGATAAGGCAGGTAGCGTAGTTAGAAGGGAAGCCAGTGGTCAGCAATGGGAGTCTCAGTTTGCAGTACAGATGGATGAGTCAAGTAGCATAGTCAGAAGGAAAGCCAGAGGTCAACAATGGATGGTCTCAGTAGGATTGCAGAGGAGCAGAGAGAAGTAGAGCTTGATCAAGGCTTGAAGCAAAATAATCACGCAATGCATGAAGGCACAGGGACATGTTTATAAAGAGAGCTTAATCAGGAGTAGGGAAGAGCTAGAACAGGGAGGCAGGAACTAGGTAAACAGGATAATGGAACTAGGCCAGGGTATGCATGGGACTTTGTCCAAAGGCCTGGATGGCTCAACAGGGAGAGAAAAGAAAAAGATATTATGAATACGCGCAGATGTGGTTGGATTTTGTTAGCAGCCTAACGTATACAATGAGAAGAGAAAGATCGAATGTTGCTGCAAGTGCAAGAAGGAAAAGCAATCTTGTAAGGCAAGGAGTACTTTGACAGTTGCACAGTGTCAAAATAAGTTGCTTATAGATAAATATGATGGGTATCAGAATGTGACTAAGAAGGCAGCAGGACAAGTGGCTTAGTATAAGTGTAAGAAAAGACAAGGAAGGCCAGCTGCACACGACCAGGTCGGATTCCGTAAGCGGAATCCGACCCTATGCCCGGCCGGTAAGCCCGCGTCCCTGCCAGTCCTCTTTTTTCTTCTGTATTGTGGATGATCCGGACAGCTCGCCATCAGACATGCGCAGTGCAGATTTTACCGTGCCTTCACCTAGCGATGACATAGACTCCGCAACCTGCCGCAATGTTATGTGCAGACGGGCCACAGGTCAGACAGCTTCCATTGACTTCAATGGAAGCCGTCTGTGCGGACACCACACTAAAATAGAGCATGCTGCGATTTTTCCACTGCGAGCAGAAAATCGCAATTGATTTCCACTCATGTGTAGAAAATAGCGCTTTTCCATAGCATACTGTGGGCGGTATTTGCTGCGGATCCCATATTTGACAAAATTGGTTTTATGTTGGTAGCAAATAAAAATATAGGGAACAGTGTAATAGATGTGACATTGGATTCATAAGCCTTAAAGTCCAACTAAAAAATGCAAGGACACGCGGTGAAAAGAACATTTACATCATTAGGCCTTAGTCAGACGGGCGTTTTTTCGCGCGATTTCTGGATCGCATGACGGATGCGCATGCGCAAATCGCGTGACCGGGGGTGAAAAATCGTGGGAAAAATCTGCACCTAGCCGCGTTTATCGTCGCAGCAAAACGCCCGTCTGACCGGAGTAAAATCGCCGTGCGCATCAAAATGCGCATGAAACTTAGACTGGCCGGAACTAAGTTTTGCGGGACTTTTTCGCACCATTTTCGCCGTGCATGGATAAGATGTTGCCTCCATATTACGAGCACCTTGTCAGCCTTTGCCATTTCATTCAAGTTCTCACATCCTAGAAGACTATGCACTCGCCAGATGATGGTAGTACAGTGTGGCGTGCTCGCCAGCGAAAAAACGCAGCTAGCTGCAGTAAATGATTTTGGTGCGCACATTAAATGCGGAACGCAGATAGGCGCGATCCGCATTTAATGCATTGGTCACATGTCCGCATTTAATGCATCGGTCACATGTCTGCATAAAAAGCAGACATGTGACCGATACCATAGCGAACCATTGGTTCTATATATGCGCGAATCGCATGCGCAAATCGCGAGAGAAAACGCCCGTCTGACTAAGGCCTTACTATGATGCTGGAGGATTTGTATACATTGTGGTGTCAGAATGCAAGCAAGATAAAGAAATGTGTAAGCAAACAGAAAAGAGCATGGTGTGACACTGTACTTGGGGGTGTTGGAATAGGAATAGACAAGCATGTTTATGTGCGTACAAACATGCACACATAATCACGCGTCTATTTGAACCATTTTTTCCCTATGATGTGTTCATATGTCCGTGTTTTACAGGTGTGCAAACGCGCGCACCTGGAAAAGATAAGACATTCGTGCACCATAGGTCCGTGGTGTGGTGCAGGACTCCCTGCAGCGAGTAAAGAATACTCTGTCATAGCTGTGGCAGAGAATCGCGAAGCTCTCTGATTGATTTCAAGGGGGCCAATTCAATAAATGGCTGAGCGCTGCCTGTGATTGGCTGAGTGCTGTGACCAATCACAGGCTCACTCAGCTGTCATTTAATAAATGGCTGAGAGCTGCCTGTGCTTGGCTGAGCGCTCAGCCAATCAGACGCAGTCCTTTCAGCAGGTGGGAATTTTAAATCCCCGACTGCTGAAAGAACTTTATTACAGTGACGGAACCCAAGCGTCTAGACGTACCTGAGACCTGACAAAGGTGGAGAGGTGAGTATATATATTTTTTTAAATTTTTTACAACAGGTAGGGATGATTTTCAGGTAAGGGCTTATATTTAAAGCCTTTACCCGGAAATCACTGCAGGGTTGGCAGCTGCAGCCACGGCCCCATTTAAAGCAATGCTGTATAGACCTGCATTCACGCGTGTTTGTGCACGTACGTGGGCATGCCAGTTTTGTGCGCACCTATGTATGCACCAGCACACGCTCGTGTGAATGCACTCTAAATCTACAGGATCTCTGATGCAGGGAAGCAGGGGGATTATTTATTCTTCAGCCAACTGCACATGATCTCCGCCTCTGGGTTCCGCAGCAAATACCGCCCACAGCATGCTATGGAAAAGTGCTACTTCCTACACACGAGTGGAAATCAATTACGATTTTCCGCTTGTGGAGAAAAAATTGCAGCATGTCCTATTTTAGTGTGGTGTCTGCACAGACAGCTTCCATTGAAGTCAATGGAAGCCATCTGACCCGTGGCCCGTCTGCATATAACATTGTGGCAGTTTGCGGATTCTGCGTCATCACTAGATGACAGCACAGTAAAATCTGCACTGTGCATGTCCGATGGCGAGCTGTCTGGAACATCCACAGTACAGAAGAAAAAAGAGGACTGACAGGGACGCGGGCTTACCTGCCGGGCACAGGGTCAGATTCCACTTACGAAATCCGACCTGGTCGTGTACAGCCAGCCTTCCTTGTCTTTTCTTACACTTATACTGAGCCACTTGTCCTGCTGCCTTCTTATCCACATTCTGATACACATCATATTGATCTATAAGCAACTTATTTTGACACTGCACAACTGTCAAAGTACTCCTTGCCTTACAGGACTGCTTTTCCTTCTTGCACTTGCAGCAACATTCAATCTTTTTCTTCTTGTTGTATACGTTAGGCTTCTAACAAAATCCAACCACATCTGCGCACATTCATAAAATCTTTTTCTTTTCTCAATTTACTTTTTGCAACATGCCACCACATTCACCGATTCAGCACCCTTCAAGCACTTTTCTCATGATTCACTTAAACCCACACATTGCAACCACTCGGGATCCACTTACAACATATTTTTTCTAAAGAAAAACCTAATGTATGCAATATCACTTATTTTCCAGATTATGGGACAGAGTTCCTAAAATTCCCGTTTATCTGAATTTTGCTAAAAAGCAACTCATGAACATACTGTGTCTCCTGTTCACAGCGCCAAATTATGTATTGCCAAGCTGAAAGGCAACAAGTTCGGATACGGCTGTAAAGAAGGACAAGAGGGTTGATATAACACAGTTTATTTAATAAGATAATAATTAAACAAAATGATATAAAATAGGTGATAGTTAAACTAATTTACATGAAATAGGTGATATTGCATACTTTTACAATATTTCTTAACTAAAGGTTAAATACGGATCACTAAGAGATATACATGAACACATTCATATTACACATGACTACACTTACATTACAACAACTACATCTGTTCAGCTGGATGAACACCAACGCTGGACAGAGTTTACTCACCTAGGAGTCTTGGATCAGCATCTGTCCAATTTGCCATCAGCTGGGAGAGTGCCAACGATAGTGCAGGTCCAGTTTTGTTCTAACCATCCTGGTTCTGCCTTAGCGTATATATACAGAAAGATGTGTTTATCCAGGTATTGCTAACCTTGAGTCCTACACACCCAGGGGGTGGCCATTCCCTCAGGCATCTATGAGTCAAAGGTCACAGGACCTTTCAGATAATTAATGGCTCAGTGCCAGATAATTGCAAGACTCCATTTGTTTACAGGATAACAATCTATTTGCTTACTTATTACAATCTGAATGGTTATAACTAAACAAGTTTTACAGGCTCGGGTCAGTTACAGTTCACATTAGTTTTATCCTGACAAAATTGAGGATATAAGAAATCTTGTTATATGTATAGCGCTAACTTATTCCGCGCTAACTTATTCCACTACCCACCAAGCTGGGTACTCATTTTACCAACCTCGCGGGGATTGAACTCCCAACCTTCAGGTCGTGAGTGAGAGCTTGGCACCCTACTAAAGGACTGTCATTTTGTCCGGTATCCGAACCTAACTGGCTTAATGTAGACTTGGATTGTTTTTTTAGAAAACTGAGGCTAATAGACCTGATGTTACTGATTCTATTGATGGGTCTAGTCCTCCTGTGAAGTGTTGTATGTTCAAAGATTTGAGTCTTTGAAATAAAAGCACATTTTCACCTCCTGATAATTATTCGGTTATCGATACATATGAAAAAGTTGTGAGGACTGATATTAATCGGTTAAGAAAAAACAGCCAACAGGTTGGTGCAAGTCAGAATCTCTCTGGTGGGGAGCGTTTGGCCCTCAACGATCTGAGCAATGACCCCACCATTGCGATACGTCCAGCAGATAAAAGGGGTGCGGTGGTGGTTTTAGATATGAATAAGTACTACCAAGAGATTCTGACACAGTTGGCTGCAGTAAAGGTTTACGAGCAGTTGAGTAGGAGTCCCATTGACCAATATCAGACGCAGTTGAGATCTGATTTAGATGAAGCATACGAAAGGGGTATAATAGATTCTAAGTTGAAAGCTTTTTTGTGCCCTAAATTTCCTGTCACCCCTATTTTGTACACCTTACCAAAGGTACATAAGAACTTAAAGGACCCCCCTGGGAGGCCAATTATATCAGGCCCAGGGTCACTGTTCAATAATGCATCTACATTTTTACATAAGGTTTTTCATTATTGAGACTAAATCATACATACAAGACACAATGGATTTTCTTATCAAATTACAGGAGTTGCAGATTAATGAGGGTAGCCTGTTAGGCTCTTTTGATGTTGTGTTATTGTACACCATTATTGAACATGCCCAAGGGATGAAGGCAATTAGGTGGCATTTGATGAATTCAACCCATTCTAATGAAGAATTAAATTTTGTTATCTCATTACTTGATGACATCCTCAACAAGAATGTTTTTCTATATGTCGGTAAATTATACTGACAAATTAATGGAACGGCCATGGGGTCGAATTTGGCCCCTGGCTACGCCAATTTATATTTGGCGCACATTGAGGAAACGCGTATATATACCACCCCAGCCTGGACCAATGTCCAGGTTTGGTGGAGGTATAATGACGATATTTTTTTCCTTTGGAGGGACAGTGAAAATGAGCTCATAAGTTTTCATCAGGAGCTCAATAATATCTTGCCTGTTCTGAAATTTACAGTCACGTACTCCCAGACATCAATACAATTTCTAGATGTGGTTGTTTCAAGAGGTGGAGATCATTTGAAGACAGATATATATAGAAAACCAACAGATAGAAACGACGTTTTGAGTTTCCACAGTTTCCACCCTCCGGGAACTCCGAGATCTCTACCGTGGAGTCAAATGCTCCACGTTAGAAGAATAGTGGATGAGGAGAATATTGATTTGAGATTAGATGAAATGATTGTTAAATTTGTCAGTAGGGGTTATCCAAAAAAACTGGTCCAGGATTTTAGGTCCCAGGCACGAGTGAAGCCAAGACAGGAGTTGTTGGGTCCTAAGTTGAAAAAAACAGGGAATGATCGGATACCATTCGTATCAACATACTATACAAAGAGTGCTGAAATTTCAAGAATTCTGAGGAGACACTGGGGGATTCTATCAGGATGTTGCCCTAACATTGGGGAATTAGCTTTGCCTCCCCTTATGGCTTATTGCCGAGAATACAATATCCGTGATAAAACTGTCCAGACTGATAGACTGATACATAAAAAAAACACCAGGGGGATTTTACCTACAGACAAACAAGGTTGTTACCCATGTATAGGATGTGCCTCGTGTGGCAATCTCATTAAAGGGGATACATTTTTTCACCCTAGAACAGGACAGAAGTTTAATATATGGGGGAGGTTTTCATGCAATTCTTCTTTTGTAATCTACATGGTGGTCTGCCCCTGTGGGTTATTATACATAGGGGAGACCACCATGGAGATCCGCCAACGTGTCTCAAAACACAAGAGTACAATACGTACTAAAAATAAGGACGTGCCAGTGGCCAGACACTTTTTAGACGCAGGGCACTCTATCAGTCAATATGTTATAGATGAGGTTATAGATGAGGTTCCAAATCTGTATATGAAAACATTAGAGTTAGGGCGCCCACCCACTGGTGTTTGCGTTTTCCGCGGGAAAAGAACGCAGCGTTTTTGCCACGTTTTCCGCGGCGTTTTCGCGGCTTTTCCGTTAATTTCCATTGACATTCATGGGTGCATTAGGAGAAAAATAAGGACACATATGCAACTGACAGTTCCTATGTTAAAAACGCAAACGCAACGCAAAAAAAACGCCAGTGGACAGGAACACATGTTATCTCTATGCCTGTGCAGGAAAAACGCAAAACGCAAAACGCAGGTAAAAAAACGCCAGTGGGTGGGCGCCCTTAAAGTGGATTTATTTATTAGATACACTATACCTGGCTGGTCTCAATTTAGAGTACAATTTACCTCCGGTGTTATAGGAGTGTATATTATTTTTCTTCTTTTATGATGAGGTTTTTGCTGATTGTGCATCATCTTGTAGAGCTCAATTTTAATTGTTTATATTTTTATAATATTTTTTTAGAATATTTTAATGAATGTTTTCTTTATATCTGGTGGTCAGTGTCTATGTGATTAGTGCTTGTTTTTTAATTTGTATTTTTTGTTTTTTTCAGATAATGATTTGGATCCGGAACGCACAGAACATTGGCTGATTACCGTTTATATGTGGATTTGGTTTAATTTAAGTGAAATTATGTTCATACAAAAAAAAAATTCTCCCGATATACCTCTAAATACGTGACATAAGAGTTGCTTGGCTGACACAATGTTTATATTATTTCAATAAAGATTTACATTTAGAGCAATAATTGTCTATTATCATGATTAATTTCCCTGCGGGGATATTGTCAGTGCACAGTAGGTCCGATTCCCCTATTTGATATGGCGCTTGCACTATGCCTTAGAGGTATTATGACCCGTGTGGCGCTCCGTACGGATGGCGCTCGGGCAATATGAGGAAGTATACGCATGCGTAAAACGCTCTATAGACTAACTAGGGTAAGGGCAACAAGTGGATTGACTAGTTGGGCGGGCGCTGCCATTGTCACATGAGATGCACCGTAGCGATGACACTCTCATAGCGTAATATAATGACGCCTGCGCATTGACATTGGAGAAGTTACTATGTGTAAGGGCAACACTGTGATTGGTCACTCATTGGCGCATGCGCTTTTTGCAGATACAGTTGCTACAGACATGAGGTGTATCGGTGAGTGAAGTGCAGTATCTTGAATATCCTGTATTATGGTTAAATGGTATCAGTTGATGAGTGTGGACCAAAACCAATAATTTTCTGCACATTGGGGGGTGTTTTTGTTTAACGCTGTGGGTGTAGGCATTTGTGTTTAATAAAAGGAGGCATATTGTCTTTGTGCTGCATGCTTGAAAAAGACCTGATTTTGGGTCGAAACGTCACAGCTTTTACATGTTCTTTGCTGAAAAATAAAGAAGTTGGATTGATATAGTTCCAGTGTGCTGATTCTGCCTGCTATTGATTTGAATCTATGAACATTGGGGTCTTCAAGCCTGGACCTCTGCTACTTGGATCGTGCACCTACAGTCTTTCCACTCCTGCTGTTGTGGTAGTGATGCTCTCCATCTTGGTTGAGCTTAGCCCTCTGCATCATACATAGCTCTGAAGAAATCACTTTATACAATTATCTATACAAGAGGTCAGCGCAGGAGGCCAAGTAACTATGCATTGAAAGGGCCCAATGATCCAGGGGCCAAACATATGAGAGACCATGTGGAAAGAAAGGGAGACTCCCTTTCCGTAGGGCACGTGGTCCTCAAAGAAGATGACTGCAATGTGGACTTGTAAACAGCAACAACTGTAAGAGATGTAAGACCAGTCTAATGATTTTAGTGTGCGTACACTTTTAGGGACACTGACGATGACAAATGAGTTCAGACTGGGGGAGCATCTTCCCTAAGAGATTGTGATACACGGGTTACAGCAGGATGTTAATGGTAACTGGTTATCAGTTAGTTAGCAAGTGATGCTGGGGGCAGTTTAGCTAATGAACAATGCATGCATTTATGTTGCATGATGCAGATATATTGTGATGGGGGACAGGGCACTTCGGTAATAGCAGTGTTATGCGCCAGTATGAGATAATGTGAGTTGCAGATGTGACAAAAATGTATGTGAGATGTTGATTTCCATCTACGGTGCATGTGAGGTGTCAGTGATGAGAAACTCTGAAATTTAGTGACGTACTCTGGCACCTACAGTGCGTTACGCCTCAAGAGTGACATGCCGTGGACCTTCAGTAATATGGAGTACAATGATGAGTCTGAAGTACCACAAGGACAGTGGTTAGTTGCGATAGACATTAGTGCAAGGAGAAAGTGCATTGTCCCACTGGAGTTGTCCCCTTAAGTGTAATGTACAGGACGACGAGAGACCATGAGGGAAGTGGAAAGGAGATGTACTCTGCACCTATGTTGCATTGGTCTTGCATGTACGGAATACTGAGACTGACAAATGCAGATATATGTTAAAAGTGTGATTTCTGGTTAATTATGCAACATTTAAAATACCAGTACCCTCCCGTGGAGCGATGAGTAATACAATTTCAGTAAAGTTACATTTATGTAATAAAAAGGTATTGCTTTCACCTCCATCCTTCATTGTATGCCATTCTGAATCCGTGTCACACCACCACCCATGCAACAAAGATTATACAGTATATTGTTATCATATGACACATTATGTGGATGAGACAAGGTGAAATAGGTATGTATCATATCTGATACTGCATGAATATTTTATCATTTTTTTCTCCAGTTCATACGCATTTGTATGAAGCCAAAATTTGAAATCGAAGAGAACAGGATTATGCAAATGTTGGAGATAACCGTGTGCCAGTTTTCCCTGCAAATAAAATGACTGCAGCATCAACCCTAAGAGCAACAAGGACCTACTCTTTGAGTGAAGCATGTACAATGGAAGAGAGGACATTTAAAACCATGTTACATGGCAGCTCTTTGGGTCTATTTTGCAGTCTATTTATTGGCAGTGCCACTGGCACAGGATCATCTTCAATCTCTTCATAAGATTCCTCTCTCTTCTGACATGAGAAAACTGTAATGGGTTTTGGAATGCAAATGGCACAAAAGCTAATTATTGTGCCAAAAAAAGTGTTTTAAAAGGTAGCAATCATAAAAAAATGTAAGTAAATTTAGCATCACTAGTATAATATTTATACCGAATGGTGAACTCTAGAGTTGAGTGAACATACTCTGCCCAGCTTGTTGCTTGTTCGATTAATAGCGTACTCGATGGTGCTCGTTACTCGAAAGAGCATCAAGCCGTGTTCAACCCCGCCCCAGTTTTTGGCTCCTGCCTGCTGTGACGTGCCTGTCTTGGCCCCTCCCTGCCATGACGCAGCAGGCGTCAATGGCAAATTTTTTGTCTGGCAGCAGGGGAAGAGAGAGAGAGAGAGAGAGAGAAAGCTCGGCACCCGGCATCCCACATACAAAAATGCTCGAGTCTCCCATTGTAGTCAATAGGGTTCGTTACTCGAGTAGAGCTCTCGAATTTTACAAAAAGCTCGACTCGAATAACGCGGACCCGAGCATTTGGGTGCTCGCTCATCTCTAGTGAACTCCATAAAAACAAATCTCAAAAAGCAGTGGTAAAAAAAATGTTTTCTATTTCCCCACAAAAATTAAGAAAAGTATATCAATAAATGATATGTACCTCAATGGTTTGATTAAAAAAGCAACTCACAGATCCTTTAACCATTCCTCATAGGACATAGTTTGCAGAGCACTCACCATCTTGGTAACTCTTCTCTGAACTTCCTCCAGTTTGTCGATCTCTTTTCTAAATTGGGGTGCCCAGAATTGGACACAGTATTCCTGATGAGATCTGGAGGGGGTAATTACCTCACGTGATCTAGACTCTATGCTTCTCTTAATATATCCCAGAATTGTGTTTGCCTTTTTTTGCTTCTGCATCACACTGTTGACTCATGTTCAGTCTTAGATCTATTAGTATACCCAAGTCTTTTTCACATGTGCTGCTACTTAGCTCAATTCCTCTCATTTTGTATGTGTTTTTTTTTTTTCATTTTTCTTGTCCAGGTGTAGTGCTTTACATTTCTTCTTGTTAAATACCATTCAGTTAGGCACCACCCACTGTTCAAGCTTGTCCATATCTTTTTAAATCCTCTCTTCTCCAGTTTTAGCCAACCCTCCTAGCTTTGTGTTAGCAAACATGATCAGTTTCCCATCAATTCCCTCCTCTAGATCATTTATAAAAATGTTAAAGGGGTTGTCCCGCGCCGAAACGGGTTTATTTTTTTCCAACCCCCCCTCCCGTTCGGCGCGAGACAACCCCGATGCAGGGGTTAAAAAAGAACACCGGACAGCGCTTACCTGAATCCCCGCGCTCCGGTGACTTCTTACTTACCTGCTGAAGATGGCTGCCGGCATCTTCTCCCTCGGTGGACCGCAGGGCTTCTGTGCGGTCCATTGCCGATTCCAGCCTCCTGATTGGCTGGAATCGGCACGTGACGGGGCGGAGCTACACGGAGCCCCATTGAGAAAAGGAGAAGACCCGGACTGCGCAAGCGCGTCTAATTTGGCCATTAGACGGCGAAAATTAGACGGCAACCATGGAGACGAGGACGCTAGCAACGGAACAGGTAAGTGAATAACTTTTGATAACTTCTGTATGGCTCATAATTAATGCACAATGTACATTACAAAGTGCATTAATATGGCCATACAGAAGTGTATAGACCCACTTGCTTTCGCGGGACAACCCCTTTAAATCCTACCGGGCCCAGGACAGAGTCTTGTGGTACTCCACTTGACACATTCTTCCAATGGATGTGTAGCCATTTATGACCACTCTTTGAGTACGATTAGATGTGTCTGGCATGACTTGTTTGTTACAAATCGATGCTGGCTCTTGTTAATTACTCCATTCTCATCCAAGAACTTGCCTACATGCTGTTTAATAATTTGTTCAAAGATCTTTCCTGGTATAGAAGTTCTATCTAAATGCACCTTTAGTCATGTTGCAAGGTTAGAAGTTGACATATAGGGTAGCTACCTTCTAATAGATGCCTTCTAATATAGAGACATTGTACCATCTCACATTTGTATTCCTATATTGTGACGTATTGTCACCGCACCATATGGCTAAGGGTTACCTCCACCTCCTATTATTGTTGGCTTCACTGATTACTTGTGGTAAGGTGATTGCTGACATGCTGACATGAACTATAGGGGAAGGCAAGAATATAGTTTTACTTTAGATGGCATAGTTATAGGGCAGCGAGAGGAAGGAGAAACTAGAGATCCAGGAGAAGAAGGAGAATTCTAAGATTTGTAGTCTTTTAGCGAGTGCTGGAAAACTAGGTCTTACATCAAAAAAAAGTAATTGACCAGCTTCACAGCCAGCTGGATCATGGATCAATATGTAAGTAATTTTTCCAATATTTAACAGAGATTATACATAGAAGAATGTAAAATGATGTATTTGTGTTTGGGAACTTTTTCAGCCATTGGATAATACCTTTAAACCATATTCTAAACAACATGTCATATGTAATTATAATTTGATTGTCCTTATCTATTACTGCATATTTTATGTATTACTAGTTTTCTGAAAGTAGTTATTCCAGGACTTTTACTATTATAATAGCTCATCAATAGTTAATCAGCGGGGATCCTCCATTTAGAATCCTTGACGATCAGCTATTGATGACCTATCCTGAGGATAGGTCAGTAATAGTAAAAGTCCTGGAATACCCCTTTAATAAATCTACTTTCAGAAAATAATTAGTACATAAAATACCCCTTTAATATTTAAGCACTACAGAAGTTAGATTGAATATTTCTATGATTAATGTTTCTACGATTTCCAGATAATGCTAAATTTCTTTTGACATGTATTTATATTACAAGTAGCCAAGACGTTTATTTAAGCTATGATGTATTATTTGCATTACCTGTCAGAATTATTTGGATCTCTCATTAAGTGATAAAATAAAATTAGAATTATTTTTCAGAAAATGAAACCATAAAGTCATTACCTCTATAGAAGTGACCTTAAAGGGGTTCTGTCATTAAAAAAAAAAAAGATTCTATACTCACCTATTTCTTCCCTATTGGTCTCTTGGCTGAGCTTCTCCAGTACCCCCGGGGTCACCTTACTGCATGCTAGTCGGCTTGTTATGAAGGCTGTATTCCTCACATATTCCTCCCAGCCGGGTCAGTAAAGGTCAGTTCCCTGTCCTGTAGCGTTCACTGGCTAGGAAGGAATTCTGATTTATTTCAGAGACAGCTTGCATGAGCAGCCTCTGCAGTAGATCGGCACTCCCCCTGCTGACCTGTAAACTGTGATGTAACGTACATTGGCTGGCAGGAAGAAGACTGCCGGCTATGTACATAACCTCACAGGAAGGAGAGGAGATGACACCCTACCCCCCCCCCCCCCTTCCCCAGGATTGCAGAAGACAGGAGAAGATCGGTGAGGTGAAGATCTGGTAAGGAGACTGATAGGAAAGGAATAGGTAAGTATATGTATTTTTTTTTATGATAGAGCCCCTTCAAGTAGAGGATCTCTGTCTGTATTCCAAATCTATACCCGTACACCAGCACCGATGTGCCTGTGTGGCTGACAGTTAGAAGACGGCCGTACCTGAAGACGGATGTCTCTCTACAGCGCTGATGAAAGAACACATGACCGGCAATGAAGCTGGTCACATGTTCTTTCCTCCGGCGCTGCAGAGAGACGTCCGTCTTCAGGTATGGTCCTCTGCTACCTGCAGTAACACGGGCGCCAATGCACCCATGTGACTGAGCCCTAAGGGTTCCTTCACATTAGCACATTTGTTTTTGAACATGCCTTAGCACAATGTATTTGTGCTACATATGAGGCTTTTTTGCGTACATATTAGCATATTTTACTGTAATTTTTGCTCATGCAGGGCATGTTTATTTGTGCGCAGCAGATAAACATGCCCTGATTTAATGGATATTTTGCCTAATGAGCTTTCAATCTGTACTTTTTTCATGGAACTAGTATTAGGAAATTATAGTACCAGTGTTTCTTATGGCGCAATGTGCCACACAGCTCTGCTACATGCACGTCACACAAACAGTTCTGCTACGTTGCTTTCACATATGAGTTACACGTGATTTACAAACTACAGCAGCTCGCTGAGGAGACATGTTCACTCGTAGCTTTTGTATATATGCTGCACGAGATTTGTAAACATCAGCTGGTGGCTGAGGTGAAATCGTGGCTTGTCTCTGTATCGTGTAAGCTGCATTAGCTCCTGGCGGTGTTGAACCCTCCGTGGTGACATGTTTGCACTACAGCGATGGTTTGTTTCAACAGTGGAAAACGGTTGACAATTAGATGAAGGCTAGACTGATGTTGGCGGCATTAGCACTTGAGATGACATGATATCACGTTCAGGAGATGTGAAGATAGTGATGAAGGACTGTGCTTCAATGTTGTTGGTCAGTATGCACTGCCAGATATGTATGTGGACATTTGTGAGGTGTCATTTATTGGAGTCTCCACACAGGTATCCAGCTGTCTCACAACCAACTGCAAACTGTCAGACTGAATACTGCTGTATCCATAGCAACTGAGGCCACGGGGGTTTATTGGGGATATAGTTTGCCCATAATCTCTCATTAAATTTAGAGACCATGTGACTGATCACATGATGGTGACATCATCACAGGTCCTGTCAGCACACGAGCTATGTATGTGTACATTTATGAGGTGTCATTTATTGGAGTCTCCGCACAGGTGTCCAGATGTCTCAAAACCAAGTACAAACTTCCAGACTGAGTACTGCTATATCCATAGCAACTGAGGCCGCAGGGGATTGTGGGGGAAGTAGTCCGCCCATAATCCCTCATTCAGTGCACAAGGAGGATAAAGGACCTGGGATGATATCATCATCATGTGATCAGGAGGCAGAGCTAAGAGGCGGTAATCGACATTACAGGTTCTATCAGGCTGTGCATGTAACTCACACATCACACATGGAACAGATGAGTGGTCATTAGCACTTTGATTGCATAATGTATTGTGCATCTTGTTGCACATTGCACATGCAGTTGTGCGCCCCCCATAGACTTCTATGGGGCCTTTGGAGCGCAAATGTGCAACAAAATTGAGAAAGTCTTATATTTTTACGTGTGCGAGAAATATGCAAGTAAAATCGTGAAATGAGAGTGAGCCAATTGAACTCAGTGGGTTCTATTCTTTATGTATTGCGTGCATAAATTTTACGCACAAAAATCGCAAGCAGATAGGCATATGTGAATCTGCCCTTAAAGGGGTTTTGTCAGCAAAACCCCTTTTTTAGCTGTGTCCTACATTCTAACCTGTTGAAAGAAAACAGTTAAAAAAAACAAAGTAAATTTATCTAATCCTGTTGGACTTCTTCCCTCTCCTGTTTACCTGTCGCATAAGGGGTCATCTCCAATCGGCTCCTGCGTGCTGACACTAACCTGATCACATCTAACATCTGACGTGCTCGGAGAGTCAGCGGCGAGTGCACAAGCGTGCTGGGAAGGGGGACGCGCGCGTATTCGCCGTCAGAGGTTAGACGCCACCAGGCCAATTAGTGGGCGACGCATCACTTGTGACCACTGTCCCGGGCAACAGTACTTGCCGTTCCATCGAGCAGTGGTTGAAGCAGTGGTGGAAGCTGGAACTTTGCCTGCTTCTTCACTGCTATAGAAAGGCTGCCGGAGGGACATCAGGAGAGCAGCAGGTTCCTGGTGAATGGCCCGGTAAGGCACAGGTGAGTATAGGTTTTTTAATTTTGCTGACAGAACCCCTTTAAGAGTATATACACACAGGGCATAAGTGTTCCAGATTTTCTGCACAGAAAAGCAGCATTTACGGAAAAAAATCCATGCAGAATCTACAGTGCAACTGACATTTGCTGCAAATGTTAAATCCACAGCATGTCCACACCGACGTTCATAGCAAAGTTTGCACCACTAGGGTTCCTTCACATGAGCATATGCGCGTGAACAAGGTTTTTTGCACATGTCTTTGTGTATTGTACTGTACTTTTTGTGCCACAAGGCATGTTTATTTATGCGCGGCACACAAACATGCCCAAATTTAAATGGCTATTTAGTCTAGTGAGTTCCAAATGTGTTCTTTTTCCACCACAATTGCACATTTTTTATGTATCTGCTCACGTATGAGAGAGCATGCCACATTTTTTTAGCACATGCCAAATGCATGCGTAAAATATGGAAATGTGAATAACCCCATTTGTGAATGAACCCAATTCAAAATGCGCATGCAAATACACCCATATGAAGGGGCCCTTATGTGCAGACTTTGCTGCTGTGGATTTGCTATAGGTTATAAGACTGTACATTAAGGTATTTCCACACGAAAAAACACCCGCATTGCGTGCAGACGAAAATCCACCTGACCAGCTCCATTGCCACCCATGTTTTTGACAGGTGCGGACCTTTTTCCGTGCGGATCGCCACTGATACGCGCGTACAAACGCCCGTGTGACTGAGCCCTAAAGGGAATCATTGAGGTCCTATTTGCCGTCCTGGTTGAGGGCACCACAGTCTAGTGACATACAGTCCAGTCATCTGTCTCTTTTACCAATGTACCATGCAGTAGTTTTTTAAAAACTTTTTAAACAGGTCTCGCCATATTGGTGTGCCTAAGGATGGACCTGTTTATCAGCATCTGAAGAGCAGCGGAAACATTAAAATGTAATACCAATGAGTACCATCACACTCCTCTTGGGCCCCGCACTGCACTGTTTCAAATGAAAGCTCTAAAATACTAAGGCATGAATCAGCAGTAGTGCAGACCACTAATAGCGTGTCTGTTACTATATTGTACTGCCCACAGCCCAGGCAGCATAATGGGACCTGATGGAATCTCTTTAAAGTATAATCCCCAAACTTATTCCTCATTTACATTGGATGACTATTGACTAAATGAGAGCACGAGAGGGTTATGTCACAGCTAGTTGTTTACGCTTATGAAGAATGGTTAGACAGGTAGATCATCGCTGAGTATTTCTAACGTCTCGCTCAGAGCTTCCCATTCTATGTGAAACACTGAGTGGGGAGTGCTTAGACGCAGCGAGAAGTGAGCGAACCAGAAATGATTTTTATGCAGGTTGAAATTGAGCGACAAATGAAAAGTAAATGAATAGTGCATGATGGCTTTGCATTTAGACGTAACGATTATTACAAACATCGAAACACTTACCTAAAATACCAACACCCATAAGCAGATGTAATAGCTAAAGTATGTACGAGGTATTGGTTCGTATTTTGATATTAGGATACTTAAGCTCATGAGCCCACGACAAGGGTCCTCGTTGTCTTATGACTGGTGGTGATTGGCTGGCTGGAGCAATACACACCCAGCCAGCTCAATCATCCCACACCTGTGGGAATGTGCTCCTAGAAACCCATAGAACTACAGATCCAAGGAGCACACCACAACACCCGCCAACCATGCATACTATTTCAAGAAATGGAAATTAGTGGCAGCCAGGCAAGTATCAAACCAATATTTTAAAGTATCTGCATTTTAGGGTGTACTCTAATGTATTAGTCTTGTTGCAGAAATATTTGTGACTTTTCCGTCCATCTGGACAAGGCTTGCAGACATCCAGGTGCTCGTTGCAGTTTTTTTAACTTGTCCTTATAGTTGACAGGCTATATTTTTTATCTCAGTCTTGATTTCCACTGTATACTTGCATCTTTAAACATTATGCATGAATATTCAACAAACCAAGAAACAAATTCTAACAATAACAGCGTTACTATAATAGAATAAAATGCTGTACAAGACGGGTCCAGGGCTTTCTATTTCAATATCACACTTTAGATCTGGAATGTTTTATTTGTAGTCTTGATTACTAAAAGATGAGCATCTGCACTATTTTCACAGTTTTGTATGTTTTCCCATGGATCAGATAGTCATCTGGATTCATTCACCAGCCTCTGTTTCTGTTCTAGACTGTACTGAGATGAAGAGGCATTACCCATATGTGTCCTGCAGCAGTTAATTACTTTTGTTCTGAAAACTAACAGATGAAAAAATGCTCTCCAAATCCTCTCCACAGATACAATGTACCGATAGACGTGAAAATCCTGTAAATTAAAAAGCATTTCCCATTAAAGGGAATAAGTAATGGCAGCAACTTAAAAGTAACATCATAGTTGGTTAATTCTTTTTAAGTACTAATATTCCACTGGAAATGATCAAGATCATCTTTGCATAAGTCAAAAATTTATAGAAAATGTTGACAAATCTGCCTATTCTGTAATAGAGTAGTTTTTATTGAAGTGCCAGTATTCACATCAAAGCCAAGAAATCCATGATCCAGAGTTGGCCACCATACACCGTAATCTCTCTCCAAGCAGAACAGTATCATCCCATTTAACCAGTCTGGATGTTATGCTCAACAGCTGATTTTTCCTATCCAAATATAGTAAACTGTGAGAATACTTGAATCTCGAAAACAGCTGCATGTATGCACGATATTGCTATGGTCTAAATGTATATATTTACAGTTTATAAGTTAGGAACCTTTTAGATGAGCCAATTCTCATTTGCATGAGCGACGTTACCTCTGGCTCGTTCGCTCTCATGCAGCCTGTTTAGACAAGCAGATTCGTTGACTTGTTCAACGAGAATCATTTAGTCATTCACATTAATTAAACGGAACGAGAAATAACGAGCCAACAATGATTGTTATGCCTGCATACAATGAACGAGTGAGAAGCATAGAATTCTCATTCATCATTTAGTTGTTAGCTCGCAGTTAAATTGAATGTTATCATTTACTTTTGCTCGTTGGAATGATTCCATTCCATCGAAAAGCACCCTTACTTCGTAGAAATAAATACAGCATGGGTGTATTGTTTAAAAGAAGTGAAGGCTTTTTTTAATTGGCCTATAAAAAATATTATGCAAAATATTGCACAATATTATATTATTGGGCAATTTATTATATGCTGTCAGCAATCAGGAAGACAAAAATTGTAATCCCTCAAAAGGGCATGCTTACACATAGTGGAAATGCCACGGATTTACTTGTGGAAAAGGGATAACTTGAAATACTGTTACAATCACTTTAATTGAAGTTTACTATAAATGGAATGGGAAATGAATGAAATGTAGCAATCAATCTTCCATGCTTGCTTTATTAGAGCTCGGTCATACCAGTGTGTTTTACATGCTGCTACAGCAGCGTGTAAAACCACGCTTCTATAACAACCAATTGGTTGCTATGGAAGCGCTCACAGGGACCCTTTTTAGAAGCACAGAATCTGCGCTTCTACAAAAGAACGGACAGCGAGTGCCGACTCGCCTGTCAGCTTTGTGGTGCACACTGTGCAGTGTGCTTACCATAGCCTCCTATGCATCTGACTGTGGCCTAAAGTGGAACAAAACCCATGAGACAAACATGTCAGTGTGGACTTACACATTCAGGCCTCTTTCACATGGGCGATGCATTTTTCAGCCATCCGCATTGTGGCTGAAAAATACATGAATGGCAGAAAGATGCGGCTAAGTCGTATCTCACGTATTCATACAGCCAGGTGTGGCGTATAGATGCCACCGCCCAGAATTCCTTCGGCCGGCATAGATGCTCAACATGGCTCCTACTATTTAAATAGAGCCAGCTGACATGGTTTAGCGGTGCTAGCTGCAACTAAACTCCCTCTTCCTTTGCCAGCAGCTCTCATAGAAGCCTATAGTAGCCGCTAGGTGATCACAAATTGAAAGATAGGGCAAGACCTATCTTTTCGGCTGCGATTAGAGATGAGCGAGTATACTCGGTAAAGGCAATTGCTCGAGCAAGCATTGCCTTTATCGAGTACCTGCCCGGTCGAGATGGAAGGTTCAGGTGCCGGCGCGGGGGAGCGGTGAGTAGCGGCTGTCAGCAGGAGGGAGCGGGGGGGAGAGAGGGAGAGGAGATCTCCCCTCCATTGCACTCTGCTCTCCTCTGCAGCTCCCTGCCTGCCCCCGGCACCCGAACCTTTCGTCTCGAGTGGGCAGGTACTCGCTAAAGGCAATGCTCGCTCGAGCAATTGCCTTTAGCGAGTATACTCGCTCATCTCTAGCTGCGATGTTTTGACACTGCTAAAAAGTGGCCATCTGATTGAATGCATTGGAATCCAATGCTTCAGAAGGTCGTGATTTTCGGCCGATGTTTTATCACAGCAAAAGAGTGAATGGGCTCTGTTGATAAATCCAAAAATTGGCAAATCAATGATAACTGGGCAGTTCATGTAAAATTAGCCATTGCATCCATGATGAACTTTTGGGGGATTTTCTTAAAAACTTAGCCTAATGGAATTGATGCATTTCATATACTTTTAATTATATGAAATAAAATGAGATATGTCGAAGAATTCATTTCTTTGTATTTTGGATACAGTTAAATGTACCAACACATGTTAGAGTGAGCCAAGCCTTATCCATCCAGCTCTGGTTCTTCCACCTTGTGCACAGATGTATATTAAAATACAGATGACTTTTCAATTAATAAAATATTTCTCACAAGTATCATTTGTGCATTTTTTAATTTAACATTCCATCTACGTAGCTTTTTGAATATTGAGGAAGGGAGAAAGCCAAAAAGGACAAATCCCTTGGTAAAGGACTTGGGTAATAGACTTCTGCTTATATATTTTGTTAAAGCACCGAGACATGCTGTATAAATGAAATGAGGTTCAGGAATACATCTGCACACACATCTGGACATTTTGTTAACACCTATGAATGTTGAATTTTTAGAACTTCCTACTTGAAAAACATGAAGTCTAGCTGTTAATCTTTAAATGTTAGTGTAGAAAATAGTTTCAGACCAAAATACATGATATATAAAACCGTGTCTGCAGTTCTATTGTTATCAACCTCTCTACAGAGTCCATATTTATAATATCAGCACAGTCCAGAGTTGTCCTTCCTGCCATCTGTTGGACAAAAGTTTTACTTTGGAGTTATCTAAATAATTCTTTCTTCAACAAACACTTTGAATTGCAACTTATATATTTGCCCTTGCTTAGAGTAAAAGGAAGACAGGAAGGTCAGACATGTAAATGGGAACTTTAGAGCAAACTGTTGGGTTGCCTGCACACGGGTGGATTTGCATTGCGGAATCCAGAGCAGGCGTCCGCCTCCGGATACCGCAGCAAATACAGCCCATAGCATACAATGGAAAAGCTATTTTTCCTGGACACAAGCGGAAATCAATTGCAATTTCCTGCTTCACTCGCAGCATGCTCTCTTTCTAGGTGGAATCCGTGTGGATGGTTTCTATTAAAAGCATCCGACCCGTAGCCCTTCTACAGTCATCACTGTGGAAAGGTCATGAGATCCACGTCATCGCCTACCAACGGCGCAGTGAAATCTGTACTGCGCTTTGCCCCTTCCAAATGCAGCACAGATAAGAAGACTCTGGACAGGTCACCGGCTGGGCACAGGATCTGATTCCGCTGCGGGATCCCGCATGTGGAATCCAACCCTTTCCGTGTACAGTCGGCCTTAGACAGTATATTTTCTAAATGTTTTTCTAATATACTTCATCGGGGATTGCTGCCAGTTTTCATTATTATGCATCACAGGTTGCATAACATACCCTACTCTGAATCCATGAAGCTTGTCTAATCCCTTTAATGTAAACATATTGAGTTATTAAAGGCCTTGTCTTGTTTAAAAAACCTAAAGTATTTAAGTTAGTATTTAGTATAAGAGAATACCCTATTAAAGAGGATGTCCCATGAAAAATATTGTTTATAGTTGAATCCAGACCATAAATCTTTTTTGTGTTTACACTTAATGTTTCTCTCCCATATGTTCCAGGACTGGTGTTAGAATAGCGCCACCTGCTGTTTCTATGGAAGAGCCTTTCTGTGTCCAGTCCACTTCAGTAATTGTTCCACGTGCTCAGTGCTTTTTTTCCCTCTCTGCTCCACTACATAGAAGGATGTCTGAGTAGGTTGGAACATTTATTGAGGTAGACAGGAGACAGCAAATCTGTTCAATAGAAAGAGCAGGTGGTGTTATTCTGAAGGACCTTTTACTTGCAAAGTAAAATCTTTCAAAGGAATGAAAGTTTTAAAGATTTCGCAATCTATTTGCATAAAGTGTTAATGGCTATTAATGGACATTAACACTTTATCATCTTAATTTGCATGTGAAAGGACCTCTATGAGTTGTGTGCAGAACCCAGCCTGTGTTTAAACACATGCTCAGCTGTGCAAACAGCTGCCCTCATATTCCATTGTTCTCCTCCTGGTGGCTAGTGTAAACATGCCATGGGGAGAACATCCTGCAGTCTTTTCAAAGTTGAGGGAAATGCATTCAAATGGAATGTATTTGCTCAGTCTTTCAGCGGCTGAATGATGGATTTTAAGTTAAGGGAAAACCATTGTTCAAATGAAAAGTGCACAATGCCTGCGCTTACATGTAACAATTATTGCTAATTTTTGGCCATTTGAACGAATTTTAATCGTTGCATGTAAAAGGGCCTTAACATTAGTCCTGGAATATCTCGGGATAGAAACATTTAAAATAAATGTAAGTACAAAAAAATGTTTATAATTATGCTCTGGCTTTAATAATAAAAAATATTTTTTTGTGAAGCAACACCTTTAACAGGGAACCATTTTTTGTTAACTCTTAGTTTTCTAAATAAGACAACCTCTTTAATGACTCCATATTAGAGATGAGCGAACGTACTCGGTAAAGCACTACTCGTCCGAGTAATGTGCTTTATCCGAGTATCTCCCCGCTCGTCCTGAAAGATTCGGGGAGCGCCGCGGAGCGGGGAGCTGCAGGGGAGAGCGGGGAGGAACGGAGGGGAGATGTCTCTCTCCTTCTCTCCCGCCCGCTCTCCCCTGTTCCCCGCCGCAACTCACCTGTCAGCAGCGGCGCTCCCCGAATCTTTCAGGATGAGCGGGGAGGTACTCGGATAAAGCACATTACTTGGACGAGTAGTGCTTTACTGAGTACGTTCGCTCATCTCTACTCCATATGTCTACAATAAAAGCATTATGCAGGATTCATGGGACAACCCCTTTAAAGCTCTTCATTCATTATCCAGGCATCTCTTTCTCTCGAAGACTTGGCATGTCTGTGCATTAAACAGACCACTGCCTACTGAGAATCGTGTAATGTTTCTCTTCCCCTGTGGTGGCGCTACTGAGAGATTCAATACTGGCAGACAAATTCTACCACAGACTGCAGTTGATCAGCAGGGCTCCCATCAGTGGGACAACCTCTAATCACTTTGTCTTTGGAGGACCTGTGCATTAAATATAGATTGTCCAAAATAGACCCCTTGAATCTAGCAGCATTATTATTATGCAACAAGTTACATTGTCTAATTTGTTATGTTGCAGCAAATAATCTACTATATTACAGTACTTTGTATTTTATTCTGCATATAGTACGTGGCTTGTATGGAGAATATTGGTGTAGTTATGTGTTTGATTTATACTCCTATAGACACACAGCCATGAATTTATGTTTAAATGCTTTTTTTGTGAACATATCATTTAATTTGGTGTTATAATTTACTATTCTCAGTATTTTCAAACCTGACCTGGCATAATCCCAATTACGTCAAACATTTCCATTTACAGTTAGCCCACACCCAAGCTGATATATTGCTAAAGGATTATCACTCATGAGAAAATGGGGGATGTGAGAGAGGTAAAAAAAAAATCACATCCATTATTAGTTTTTCAACTTCTGCCATAGTTTCCTTTATTGGCATATATTGAAGAAGGATCAAATAAAGGCATGATATAGTTTAATGCTATCCTTATGTACAAGCTGTGACCAATATAGAAGATTGTGTCTCCCTCACCTTTGCTTCATATCTGTCACTAATTACTGACATATTGCTTTTATAGAGTTTCACTAGTCGTTTGTTGGGACTTTGGGCTTCTGCTGATTTTAATTAGTCTAAGAACTTAGTAAATTAGAAGCAGAAACTTTGCAGCTACTTTAACATATTAAGATATTATGAAGAACATTATAAGCATTTTTATACTATATACTGTAAATGTTTCCAAAATTACTTCCTATATATGCAGAAGCATTTTGCTCAGTATAGCAGAGTACCCTTTAAGGAATCAAATTCCCAGTTTCTGCCCTACAGTGTCTGTATTCTGCAAATACAGAGGGCAGGGCTGGCCACTGCAGTGTACTCCAGTATGGTTGCACAAGGCTCATGAGCCATTCCTGCGGGAAGGGGTGTCAGCAGTGGCTTAGCACCTGAAGTTTGTGAATGCCCAGATTATAGTAAGGTTTTTGCAGTATATGGTGGTAAAGGCAATATTTAAAATTGCAATTTAGATAATTGTATGTAACTGTTATTTGGTCAACATATGGTCCTGCTTTATGGGTAACATACTACATAATGTTCATAATTTGACACTGTATGGAAACGTATATCTATATACATTTATATATAAACTTTATGACAATACCCAATTCAGACAGGGGGTGTACTAAGGATTTTCCTCCAAAATCCCCTTCGGAATCCACGTTATTTTAACACCCTGTTAAATTCGAAGGGAAGCAGTTCCAAAAATCTGAGGCTCAGTCTAATTTCTCCTGCGGATTATGTGGCTAATTTTTGTCAGATTTTCCCAACATGGACTTTGCCCATGTGAACAAAGCTTAACAGAAATTACTCAATATGGAAAAAGGCCCTTGCAATGTACAATGCTCTTCATATTAAGTATACCTTACATTGAACTGCTTAAATATAAAAGCTTGTATTTATCCCATTCATGAATATGTTCATTGCCTGTCAGTCAATATAAGTAGATATTGAAAAAGGAAGTTGGTTGTTAACTAGAGATGAGCGAACGTGTTCGTCCGAACTTGATATCCGTGCGGATATTAGGGTGTTCGGGATGTTCGTTATTCGTAACGAACACCATGCGTTGTTCGGGTTACTTTCACTTCCTTCCCTGAGACGTTAGCGCGCTTTTCTGGCCAATTGAAAGACAGGGAAGGCATTACAACTTCCCCCTGCGTCGTTCAAGCCCTATACCACCCTCCTGCAGTGAGTGGCTGGGGAGATCAGGTGTTCGCCTAATATAAAAGTCGGCCCCTCCCGCGGCTCGCCTCAGATGCCTTGTGAGTTAGTGAGGGACAGTGCTGTTTGTACCGGAGCTGCTGTAGGGAAAGAATTGGTAGTTAATGTAGGCTTCAAGACCCCCAAAGGTCCTTATTAGGGCCACTGATAGCTGTGTGTTGGCTGCTGTTAGCAGTGGCAATTTTTTTTCTTCTCAAAATCGGCTCTGCAGAGCGTTGCACCCGGCATTAGGGACAGAAGTGTTGCATAGGCAGGGAGAGTGTTAGGAGTGAGTGTAGCCTTCAAGAACCTCAACGGTCCTTTCTAGGGCCATATTTAACCGTGTGCAGTACTGTGCTGGCTGCTGTTAGCTGTGCTGCATATTTTTTTTCTTCTCAAAATCGCCTCTGCAGAGCATTGCACCCTCCATTGATACTGCAGGGAAAGAATTGTGTAGGCAGGGCCACAACACAGTTATTATTCATTGAATATACGCAGTGCGGCCTTTTGCTTGTAAAACAAGTGAAAATAATTCTATTTGTCCAGCCTCTGTCCGTCCTAAGGGCGGTGGACACGTGTCGGCTGCGTGTGCAACGTTTAAAAATCAGACGCACCCAGCTACGTTTTACTCCTGGCTTTGCCATTTGCTTTCCTTAATTTGGAAAAAAAATACCTGCTCTGCCAGAGTTATAATAACTCTGCTACCCTCAAGTTCTGTGCCACATTAGAAGGGCCACAGCACAGTTATTAAACTTCTCATGTTCATTGAATATACGCAGTGCTGCCTTTTGGTGGAAAAAAACTGAAAATAATTCTATTTGTCCTGCCTCTGTCCGTCCTAAGGGCGGTGGACACGTGTCGGCTGCGTGTGCAACGTTTAAAAATCAGACGCACCCAGCTACGGTTTACTGCTGGCTTCGCCATTTGCTTTCCTTAATTGGGAAAAAAAATACCTGCTCTGCCAGAGTTATAATAACTCTGCTACCCTCACGTTCTGTGACACATTAGCAGGGCCACAGCACAGTTATTAAACTTAGATTATTCATTCACTAGAGGCAGTGGGGCCTTTCGTTTTCAAAAAAGGGAAAAAATTATATTTGGCCTGCAGTCTTGCGCCAATTTATTTCCTGCCTGTGAAATCAAATCACTGGTAATACAGCATGCTGAGGGGTAGGGGTAGGCCTAGAGGACGTGGACGCGGCCGAGGACACGGAGGGCCAAGTCAGGGTGTGGGCACAGGCCGAGCTCCTGATCCAGGTGTGTCGCAGCCGACTGCTGCGCGATTAGGAGAGAGGCACGTTTCTGGCGTCCCCACATTCATCGCCCAATTAATGGGTCCACGCGGGAGACGGTTATTAGAAAATGAGCAGTGTGAGCAGGTCCTGTCCTGGATGGCAGAAAGTGCTTCGAGCAACCTATCGTCAACACGCAGTTCTGCGCCGTCCACTGCTGCAAATCCGAATCCTCTGTCTGCTGCTCCTCCTTCCTCCCAGCCTCCTCACTCCACTACAATGACACCTGCTCAGGAGCGGGAACACTCCCAGGAACTGTTCTCGGGCCCCTGCTTAGATTGGGCAGCAGCGGTTCCTCTCCCACCAGAGGAGTTTATCGTCACTGATGCCCAACCATTCGAAAGTTCCCGGGGTCCGGGGGAAGAGGCTGGGGACTTCCGCCAACTGTCTCAACAACTTTCTGTGGGTGAGGAGGACGATGACGATCAGACACAGTTGTCTTGCAGTGAGGTAGTAGTAAGGGCAGTAAGTCCGAGGGAGCAGCGCACAGAGGATTCGGAGGAAGAGCAGCAGGACAATGAGGTGACTGACCCCACCTGGTGTGCAACGCTTACTCAGGAGGACAGGTCTTCAGAGGGGGAGTCAAGGGCATCAGCAGGGCAGGTTGCAAGAGGCAGTGCGGTGGCCAGGGGTAGAGGCAGGGCCAGACCGAATAATCCACCAACTGTTTCCCAAAGCGCCCCCTCGCGCCATGCCACCCTGCAGAGGCCGAGGTGCTCTAAGGTCTGGCAGTTTTTCACAGAGACGCCTGACGACCGACGAACAGTGCTGTGCAACCTTTGTCGCGCAAAGCTCAGCCGGGGAGCCAACACCAACAGCCTCACCACCACCACCATGCGCAGACATATGATGGCCAAGCACCCCACAAGGTGGGACGAAGGCCGTTCAGCGCCTCCGGTTTGCACCACTGCCTCTCCCCCTGTGCCCCAACCTGCCACTGAGATCCAACCCCCCTCTCAGGACACAGGCACTACTGCCTCATGGCCTGCACCCACACCCTCATCTCCGCTGTCCTCGGCCCCATCCAGCAGTGTAGTTCAGCGCACCGTCCAGCCGTCGCTTGCGCAACTGTTGGAGCGCAAGCGCAAGTACGCTGCCACGCACCCGCACGCTCAAACGTTAACCGTCCGCATAGCAAAATTCATCAGCCTTGAGATGCTGCCGTATAGGGTTGTGGAAACTGAGTCCTTCAAAAGTATCATGGAGGCGGCGGCCCCGCGCTACTCAGTTCCCAGTCGCCACTACTTTTCCCGATGTGCCGTCCCAGCCCTGCACGACCACGTCTCCCGCAACATTGTACGCGCCCTCACCAACGCGGTTACTGCCACGGTCCACTTAACAACGGACACGTGGACAAGCACAGGCGGGCAGGGCCACTACATCTCCCTGACGGCACATTGGGTGAATTTAGTGGAGGCTGGGACAGAGTCAGAGCCTGGGACCGCTCACGTCCTACCCACCCCCAGAATTGCGGGCCCCAGCTCGGTGGTGGTATCTGCGGAGGTGTATGCTTCCTCCACTAAAGCACCCTCCTCCTCCTCCTCCTCCTCCTCCTCTGTCTCGCAATCAAGATGTGTTAGCAGCAGCATGTCGCTAGCAGTCGGTGTCGCGCGGTGTGGCAGCACAGCGGTGGGCAAGCGTCAGCAGGCCGTGCTGAAACTACTCAGCTTAGGCGATAAGAGGCACACGGCCCACGAACTGCTGCAGGGTCTGACACAGCAGACCGACCGCTGGCTTGCGCCGCTGAGCCTCCAACCGGGCATGGTCGTGTGTGACAACGGCCGTAACCTGGTGGTGGCTCTGCAGCTCGGCAGCCTCACGCACATGCGATGCCTGGCCCACGTCTTTAATTTGGTGGTTCAGCGCTTTCTGAAAAGCTACCCACGCTTGTCAGACCTGCTCGTAAAGGCGCACCGGCTCTGCGCACAATTCCGCAAGTCCCACACGGACGCTGCCACCCTGCGCACCCTGCAACATCACTTTAAGCTGCCAGTGCACCGACTGCTGTGCGACGTGCCCACACGGTGGAACTCTACGCTCCACATGTTGGCCAGGCTCTATGAACAGCGTAGAGCTATAGTCGAATACCAACTCCAACATGGGCGGCGCAGTGGGAGTCAGCCTCCTCAATTCCTTTCAGAAGAGTGGGCCTGGTTGGCAGACATCTGCCATGTCCTTGGTAATTTTGAGGAGTCTACCCAGGTGGTGAGCGGCGATGCTACAATCATTAGCGTCACCATTCCTCTGCTATGCATCTTGAGAAATTCCCTGCAAAGCATAAAGGCAGCTGCTTTGCGCTCGGAAACGGGGTGGTGTAAGACAGTATGCCGCTGGATAGTCAGGGCACCCTCCTGTCTATTTCTCAGCGCGTACAGGAGGAGGAGGAGGAGCATGAGGAGAATGAGGAGGAGGGGGAAGAGACAGCTTGGCCCGCTGCTGACGGTACACCGGCTGATTGCCTGTCATCCTTTCAGCGTGTATGGCCTGAGGAGGAGGAGGAGGAGGAGGATCCTGAAAGTGATCTTCCTAGTGAAGACAGCCATGTGTTGCGTACTGGTACCCTGGCACACATGGCTGACTTCATGTTAGGATGCCTTTCTCATGACCCTCGCGTTGCACGCATTCTGGCCACAACGGATTGCTGGGTGTACACACTGCTCGACCCACGCTATAAGGAGAACCTGCCCACTCTCATTCCCGAAGAGGAAAGGGGTTCGAGAGTGTTGCTATACCACAGGACCCTTGCGGACAAGCTGATGGTAAAATTCCCAGCCGACAGCGCTAGTGGCAGAAGGCGCAGTACCGAGGGCAAGGTAGCAGGGGAGGTGCGGAGATCGAGCAGCATGTACATCCCAGGCAGTGCAACAGTCTTTAAGGGCCTGACCAGCTTTATGGCTCCCCAGCAAGACTGTGTCACCGCTCCCCAGTCAAGGCTGAGTCGGCGGGAGCACTGTAAAAGGATGGTGAGGGAGTACGTAGCCGATCGCACGACCATCCTCGGTGACGCCTCTGCCCCCTACAACTACTGGGTGTCAAAGCTGGACACGTGGCCTGAACTAGCGCTGTATACCCTGGAGGTGCTTGCTTGTCCTGCGGCTAGCGTCTTGTCAGAGAGGGTGTTTAGTGCGGCTGGGGGAATCATCACAGATAAGCGTAGCCGCTTGTCAACCGACAGTGCCGACAGGCTAACACTCATCAAGATGAACAAAGGCTGGATTTCCCCAGACTTCTGTTCTCCACCAGCGGACAGCAGCGATACGTAAGAAATACGTAGGCTGCACCCGCGGATGGAAGCTACGTTTTCTCTCACCATCCAAAACGGGGACATTTCTGCTTCATCAATCTGTGTCTAATATTCCTCCTCCTCCTCCTGCTCCTCCTCCTGAAACCTCACGTAATCACGCTGAACGGGCAATTTTTCTTAGGGCCACAAGGCTCACTCAAATAATTTTTCTGAACAATTTTTATAAGTTTCAATGCGCTTAAAAGCGTTGGAACTTTAACTTGAACCAATTTTTCGTTACACTGGGCTGCCTCCAGGCCTAGTTACCACTTAAGCCACATTAACCAAAGCGATTCACCTGCCATCTTGGTTGGGCATGGCCAATTTTTACTGAGGTACATTAGTACTGTTGGTACACCAATTTTTTTGGGCCCTCACCTACAGTGTAATCATAGCAATTTGTATGTTCTTCGCCTGCACTCATGGTACAGAAAGGTGTGTGGGGTTGGCCTACACTTTAGCTACATAAATGTAACTTGGGCCTTGGCTATACTAAGGCTACTGAAATGGAACTAAGACTGCGCTCCCACTATACTGCTGCTTCAGAATTGTTACTGGGGCCTGTCTTGAGTGCTACTATTGCTGACATGGAACGAAGACTGCGCTCCCGCTATACTGCTGCTTCGGAATTGTTACTGGGGCCTGTCTTGAGTGCTACTATTGCTGACATGGAACGAAGACTGCGCTCCCGCTATACTGCTGCTTCGGAATTGTTACTGGGGCCTGTCTTGAGTGCTACTATTGCTGACATGGAACGAAGACTGCGCTCCCGCTATACTGCTGCTTCGGAATTGTTACTGGGGCCTGTCTTGAGTGCTACTATTGCTGACATGGAACGAAGACTGCGCTCCCGCTATACTGCTGCTTCGGAATTGTTACTGGGGCCTGTCTTGAGTGCTACTATTGCTGACATGGAACGAAGACTGCGCTCCCGCTATACTGCTGCTTCGGAATTGTTACTGGGGCCTGTCTTGAGTGCTACTATTGCTGACATGGAACGAAGACTGCGCTCCCGCTATACTGCTGCTTCGGAATTGTTACTGGGGCCTGTCTTGAGTGCTACTATTGCTGACATGGAACGAAGACTGCGCTCCCGCTATACTGCTGCTTCGGAATTGTTACTGGGGCCTGTCTTGAGTGCTACTATTGCTGACATGGAACGAAGACTGCGCTCCCGCTATACTGCTGCTTCGGAATTGTTACTGGGGCCTGTCTTGAGTGCTACTATTGCTGACATGGAACGAAGACTGCGCTCCCGCTATACTGCTGCTTCGGAATTGTTACTGGGGCCTGTCTTGAGTGCTACTATTGCTGACATGGAACGAAGACTGCGCTCCCGCTATACTGCTGCTTCGGAATTGTTACTGGGGCCTGTCTTGAGTGCTACTATTGCTGACATGGAACGAAGACTGCGCTCCCGCTATACTGCTGCTTCGGAATTGTTACTGGGGCCTGTCTTGAGTGCTACTATTGCTGACATGGAACGAAGACTGCGCTCCCGCTATACTGCTGCTTCGGAATTGTTACTGGGGCCTGTCTTGAGTGCTACTATTGCTGACATGGAACGAAGACTGCGCTCCTCCTATTATGCTGCTAGTGATATGTTAGTGGGGCCTGTCCTAATGCTACGGCTGAAATGTTACGAATTGTGGGCTCTGCCTATACCGCTGCTAATGGTATGTCTCTGGGGTGTGGAAACAGAGGCTTTCCAAAGACATGATGGCGGCGAGGCCATTTCCCACCAACGCGGTTACTGTTAAGGTGCATATAACCACGGACACGTGGAGAGGACACGTAGTGCCTCAAAAACATCCCCCTCCTCCTCCAACAGGGAAAACATTCTTGGCAAATGCCTTTGCATTGGTTCGTCTGGTGGCAGTCCAAGAATTTCACCTTTACCGACACAACAAGAGAGCCCCCACACCATCCCCCCGCCACGGCCCACTTAATCCTGGCCGCATTCCGAAAACCAACAAAATACAACCGTGCTACTAGGTCCGCAGTCACCACCACATTACCACCAACGCGGTTACTGTTAAGGTTCATATAACCACGGACACGTGGAGAGGACACGTAGTGCCTCAAAAACATCCCCCTCCTCCTCCAACAGGGAAAACATTCTTGGCAAATGCCTTTGCATTGGTTCGTCTGGTGGCAGTCCAAGAATTTCACCTTTACCGACACTACAACAGAGCCCCCACACCATCCCCCCGCCACGGCCCACTTAATCCTGGCCGCATTCCGAAAACCAACAAAATACAACCGTGCTACTAGGTCCGCAGTCACCACCACATTACCACCAACGCGGTTACTGTTAAGGTACATATTACCAGTCTGACTGG
The DNA here is from genome assembly GCF_035609145.1 of Eleutherodactylus coqui. Classification (NCBI taxonomy): domain Eukaryota; kingdom Metazoa; phylum Chordata; class Amphibia; order Anura; family Eleutherodactylidae; genus Eleutherodactylus; species Eleutherodactylus coqui. The sequence continues at coordinate 142,910,849 of NC_089843.1, read as the reverse complement.
GGCATGCAGACACCTTGACAGAATGAATAGTGTGTGGCACATAGGTTCCCCATTTCTATGCCCACGTGTGCAGCTCCTGATGGCGGTGGCACAGGATTATATTTCTCACTGCTTCTGTACAGCATTGTGGGCTATCGCCCCGCCCCTTTTAAAGAGGGTCGCTGCCTAGCTGTGCCAACCCTCTGCAGTGTGTGCCTGCGGTTCCTCCTCATGGCAGACGCACTTCTAAATAGACATGAGGGTGGTGTGGCATGAGGGTAGCTGAAGGCTGCGCAGGGACACTTTGGTGTGCGCTGTGGGGGGGAGGGGGGGCGGTTGGTCAGCATGTAACCCAGGAGAAGTGGCAGCGGAGTGTCATCCAGGCAGTGATTGTGCTTTGTTGTAGCTAGTGTGGTGCTTAGCAAAGGTATGCCATGCTAATGAGGGCTTTTCAGAAGTAAAAGTTGTTGGGAGGGGCCCACTCTTGCCGGTATTGTGGCTTAATAGTGGGACCTGTGAACTTCAGATGCAGCCCAACATGTAGCCCCTCGCCTGCCCTATCCGTTTCTGTGTCATTCCCATCACTTTCTTGAATTGCCCAGATTTTCACACATGAAAACCTTAGCGAGCATCGGCGAAATACAAAAATGCTCTGGTCACCCATTGACTTCAATGGGGTTCGTTATTCGAAACGAACCCTCGAACATCGCGGGAAGTTCGTTTCGAATAACGAACACCCGAACATTTTGGTGTTCGCTCATCTCTATTGTTAACCTAGCCATGCTCGCAAACTTTAAACGGACCCTGTAAAGTCTGGTCCTACTTCTACTGCTTGGTAACATATTTCATATGAATGCAGGAACCGATCTATTTATACCCAGGACTGTGACTGTAACAATGGTTGCCGTCTACGTCTAGCGGAAAAAAGGTTTCTACACAAGTTAGAAGGAGGTTCTTTACTGTAAGAGCAGTGAGACTATGGAACTATTTGCCTGAGGACGTGGTGATGGCAAAATGGCTAAAAGAGTTAGAAGGGCTTGGACGGCTTTCTTGAGCAATACAATATTATATATTAGAATCATTAACTTCAGAAGGGTTGTTGATGCAGGGATTATTCCGATTGCCAGATTTTTTTTTTACCCTTTAAATGGAGAAAATTGGCTTCTACCTAATTGGTGCTTGTTTTTGCCTTCCTCTGGATTAACATTGGGGGTAGTAGGCTGAACTGGATGGACATATGTCTTTTTTCGGCCTTATGTACTATGTTACTATGCGTATGCACAGTAGTTTTCAGAAATATAAGTATGAAGATTATATGTAAAATAGTTTTACATTTTATTTCAAATGAATTGGATCAATCAAGAAACTGGCCGCATACTTTCTCATACCATCAAACCATTTACAAGTTTTTGCAATATGCATTGGATCAAAATATAGCAACTGAAGGCAGATATTTGTGGATAAGTCAGTTGAACATGCTGGCTTATTTTCAGGCATTGTTGGGTGCAGTCATTGACAAGGCTTTGAAAGTTGACAAAAACAGTTGTGTACTCTATCAACAAAAGCTCAACTCAGGTTACAATGCAAAGAAGAGATCAATTGACATTTTGTTGTGTTAACTAGTGGCACTGTTATCAAAAATAACAACCTTCACTGTTCAGCCATGAATGACACGTTCGGAAAGCAACCATCGGAAATCCAGTGTAGTGTAGCATATGGCAACCTTAGTATGCCTTACAATGTAATCAAATCTTCTCGGTTGCAATAGTTTTTTGGTAGGCTCACAGAAGGAAATTTGAACAAGCCCATGAATAGCTAAAGAACGGTAGAAACCGCATTCCAGGGCCACTTGGTTGGTTATAAAAAAATTAGTAGTCAACACACAAACAAATGTGTTTACAACCCTTTCATTCTATGCACTAAGCAAAACCAATACAGTCTCAATTACTGTGAAGTACATGTTCTTTTTTAATTTCTTCAGGTCAAGAATTCCTCACCTTGAAATATTGCCTCTCAGCTGAATTTCTATCCAGCTGTCAGACTAAACATAATTAGTGCCAATAAAAACAAATTTTGTGTAGATTCCGCTAAGGCTTGGGGTTTGAATCTGCAGGATGGGAAATTCTTCTGCAAAGCTGCATAGAATATTGTAAGTATTACAATGGGATAGTTCTTCTCACTAAATTCCTATAATGGATGGGCAGAAAATTTACGGTACCTTTAAAGTTTGAAAGTCATATGGTTCTCTGCTATATACATGATTCAAGAGATTCCTGGTAACAAGAACTGCAAGATAAACAGTCAACAGTACAATCTGTGCACTCATCTGAAGTCCCTCAGCATGGGGCACGGACCAGAGTGTGATAACGCATGTCATGATTACCATTTACTTAAAAAATAGGACAATTTATTCAAGCAGTGAACTGATTTGTGACCGTTGTTGTTAGAGCTATGCACAAAATGCGTCTACTATAATTACTACATTATAGAAAGAATTATCATTGCTTTTTAGCAGCATCATATTAGGAACCCCCCATGGTGATCATGAAATTACTTTACAGTGCAAAGAGGACGTGACTTCTATAAAAAGTCACTTCTGTAGAAAAACTTAGATTTAAAGTAAAAATCATTTTAACCTAAACAAATCTACGCGTTCCTGGGACAATTTAATTTCTACTCATTATAAATTATAGTACTTATAAAATTTAAAATGTAAATCCAGAAAAAGTAACACAATTAGTCAAACAGATGAACTGGGGTCATTTAACATACTAGGCATTGATAATATTACCGTAAGGCACTAAATGCAATTTTCCATGGTGTTGTGTACACTCTAGGTCCTTAAAGGGCTTGCTCCATCAGAGACATACGGTACCCTGGGCCATTAGCTGATCGCCCCAGATCCCTAATGCAGTATACACAGCAAAAATCTAGTTTTGTCAGGGAAAGTCAGGGCCAATCAAGCATTCCCTATGCAGGGGCCAATGCTGGCGAAATGTAGTAATACTAGACAGACATTCGGCTACCCTGAAATGCACAGGCATCTCAAAGTCCACCAGAATAGGATCTGCTCTTGCAGTTTATAGAGTGGGGTCCCTTGTAGAGGATTCCACTCTATGATGTCCATATGCCCCAACATGACATATGAACAGGGGTTCTGTTCTTGGCATAAATAATAAAAAATAAAGAAGTTGCTAAAATGATAGTTCCTTCTCTGAAGTCACTTCTTATTTCTGCTGAAGTAAGACTTAACCCTTTCCAATCCAATTTGTATCCTGGTTTTCCTAGGGGGCTTACTCTTTTTCTGCTGTTATACAACAGCGCTATATGCTGGCTAAAGCCAGTACTGCATGAGGTGACACGTTGGATAGACTCTGAAAGCAGAGAGGCTGGCAATATACAGTAAGAGAACCCTGACAGATGTCTTCCCACATCGGAGCTGTACAACCTTAAATCATAATGTCTTCAGAGGTCAGACAGTGGATTGGAAATGGTTAATAGACGTCCAGCTCTACACAAATCTTGAATACACTGCACATAATACTATGGGCTCCCTGCTTCATTGTAGCTGCTTCCTTTTCCTATTGATACTGGGAGCAGGGAGTTCTCAGTATCATTAATTCTAGTATTATGGGTAGAATTAATGTAGGGGCAGGAAAATTAGGAAATCTCTGTAGAGCAGCTTCAACCAATAGAAGCAGGACAGAAAATGATGTCAGACAGCCGGCAACTTTAGTTTGGCAACTTCGCATGTACAGTCTCTATTATTAAACATAGTATGTTAGGTCAAAAAAAGACATCTGTCAATCCAGTTCAATCTATTAGGGCTCAGTCACACGGGCACATCGGCACCCGTACACCGGCACCGATGCGCCCGTGTGACTGCAGCCAACAGACGGACGTACCTGAGGACGGCCGTCTCTCTGCAGCGCCGGGAGGAAGAACATGTGACCAGCTCCATTGCCGGTCATGTGTTCTATGATCAGCGCTGGAGAGTGACAGCCGTCTTCAGGTACGGCTGTCTTCTAACTGTCAGTCACACGGGTGCATCAGAGCCGGTGTACGGGTGCTGATGCGCCTGTGTAACTGAGCCCTTACCCTCTCCCTCCATGTTGACATGTTGATCCAGAAGAAGAAGAAAAAAACAATGAAGTTGAAGCCAAATTTTCTCCTTTTAGGAGAAAAAATTCCTTCCCGCCTCCATGTCTGGCAATGGGAATAATTCCTGGATCAACAACTACCGTGTTTCCCTGAAAATAAGACACCCCCTGAAAATAAGGCACCCCCTGAAATTTGCAGAAGTCCCAAATATAAGGCACCCCCCGATAGTAAGGCATAGTAAAGTGTGCAGGCAAGTCAAGAGGCCTGGCCCCTGCTGCCATCCCCGTTGTCTCCTACCTCCAGATGTATAGGTATATCTGCAGACAGTCTGCTGTTATCCTGTCCCTGCTGTGCTGTTCAGTGTGCTGTTGTGAGCTCCCCTTGCTGGCTGGAAAAGTCCATACTGTACGTTCTGTTCCTGCTGTACACGTCTGCTGTGATGAGCTCCCCCTGGTGGCCGGAAGCTGCAATACCATCCCTGCTTACAAGTGGTCCAGGACCTTCTGTCTGCAGGCAGGTACGTTACTTTACAGCCCTTATTTTATGGCTTTGTGTGTGAGTCAGGCACCCTGTGTGATTCTTATGGCTGGGTTCTCAGAGCGTATTTCCAGCGGAAATCTGGCGGTTTGGCCACAGCGATAAACAGCGAGATTTCCGCCGGGAAAGCGCTGCTTCAAAACCCACGGCACTCAGCCGCTTGTTTTGAAGCGACCTGGCTGCACGCTTTTCCGTTTCTGTGGCCGGTGAATCCGGACCACAACACCGGCTTCTCCCAGCTTCGCCGTGACAGATTTGCTGTCCCATGTGGATGAGATTTCTGAGAAATTTCGTCCACAAAGCTGGCCAATTGAGGGATTAGCGGCCACAGACGGATTTGCCGCGGCGAAATAAGACACCCTCTGAAAATAAGACGTAGCGCATATTTGGGAGCAAAAATTAATATAAGACACGTCTTATTTTAGGGGAAACAGGGTATTTATGATGTCAAGGAGCTATAGTGTACAGATCAGCTTCAAAACTTGTATTTGGTAGAGTATGTTATATCACCCTAGTGCAGCTGTTTTATTACCTTTGAAAATTTGCCAAGATTTTTGTTTTCAGGTAGTAAACAGTTGGGAAACTAAGAGGTTAATATTGACGTTTACTTTAAATGGTTAACTTTAATTCTGACTTAATTCTGCTTTTAAGTTTATAATTTAAGCTGTAAAGACTAGTCCTTATTCTCAGAAGCCTCTACACTAATAATATATGTTTTAGTGAAGTGTGCTTGCTCCATGGTTTGACACCTAATTATCCCAGAGGAGGTTAGCGCCATCTTTTAATTGTCAGCACTGTTCACCCACACCCCATGATTTCATCTCCGGTTTAGTGAATTGGAAGCAACTAGGAATATCAGTCACATTTTCTGGCAGCTCTGAAAAAAAAACCGTCAAACACAGAAATTCAACTTTTGTTTGTACAGAAAATAAAGCCAGATTATGAAGAATGTGTATTGTCTTTGCTGTCTCATTGATACAATAATAACCTCTGAACAGATTCCACTTCAGCCTTCTTCATTCATTAATTGTATTTTCAATCCCATTCTATAAATTGGTCTATGAACAATGAAAAATGCTGTGATAATTCTGAAGTTTGGATGCATTACATATTTTATTATTAAAGTTGCCTGAAGACGCCACCAATTATTTTTAAAGATTGGAAAAAAAAACATAAAACAAAGGAAACTTAGGATCTGAACAAATAATAAAAGTATATAAATTGTGTAACTTGGATAGCGCTACATATCGAACACTGACAACCATTGAAATAAAGAAATCAGCTGTATGTGATCGTTCAAAACATGAGGTAAACATTTTTTAAAAAAAGTTCCAACTTAGTTGTAAACCTTTTATCAAAATTGCTGACCGCACTGACCTCCCTCTGCAGAACAGCTGTACTATAGACGGCTACAACATCTGCAAAGTCAGAGGTGGAATGTGGCCTGAGGACTTTGAAATCATTTCAAGGTCACAATAGTAAGTTAAATTAAATTTTTTTGTTTTGTTTTAGGATGGAACTATGTACTGCAAATATAGTCCATTTTTACTGTATACGTTACTTTTACTTTTTATTGATTTAGATTGTTTTTATAGCTAGCCATAGACTAAGGTTTTCTCCGAACAAATGATATTGTAGTGAGGCTGGATTCACATGAGCATATGTGTATTTGCGCCACATTTTTGCCGAATGGGCATTTTGTGTTTACTGTACTTTTTGCATACAGAAATCGTGCACATTTGCACACACAAAAAAACACCAGACCACAGTCCCAGCCATTGGAATGGTTGATTAATGTAATTAGTTCTAAATGTTCTATATCCCTGCAAAAATGTGCATTGAAATTAATAGGTTCTATTCTAAGCGTATTGTGTGCACAAGTTTTGTGCACTCAAATTCGATCGTGTGAATCTGGTCTAATAGTGCGCTTTTGGTCAGTGTTCATAATTAAAAGATTTAGGGCTCCTTCACGCAAACCGCATACATTAGAATTAGAGATGAGCGAACCTACCCGGCCACGCCCCTTTTTTGCCCGAGCGCCGCAATTTTCAAGTACTTCCGTACTCGGGCGAAAAGATTCGGGGGACGCCGTGGGTGAGTGGGGGGTTGCAGCGGGGAGTGGGGGGGAGAGGGAGAGAGAGGGCTCCCCCCTGTTCTCGCTGCTACCCCCTGCTCCGCCACGCCGCCCCCCGAATCTTTTCACCCGAGTACGGAAGTACTCGAAAATCGCGGTGCTCGATCGAGTAATTACTCGAAACGAGTACGTTCGCTCATCTCTAATTAGAATCCATTTCAATAGGTTTGTCACATTACTCATCTTTGCGTGTGCATTTCCATCAGGCAAAAAAATATGTGACATGCTTTATTTTGGTGTGCATAGAGGGACTGCATAGTAAAATATCAATATTTGCAGATGATACAATGCTATATAAGACAATTAATACAACGGAGAACAATGTGCGGCTACAAAAGGACCTAGATAAGCTAGGAGCTTGGGCAGAAAAATGGCAAGTGAAGTTCAATGTTGACAAATGTAAGGTTATGCACATGGGCAGAAGAAATGGATGCCACCAACATACAATAATGGGGTACAGCTAGGGAAAAGTGTGATGGAAAAAGACCTGTGAATACTAGTTGACTGTAGACTTAACTAGGCAATTAATGCCAATCAGCTGCTGCAAAAGCAAATAAAACCTTATGGGGGGCATTAAAAGAGGTATAGGGGTGATGGACGAGAATTTTATCCTCCCACTATTTAAGGCACTAGTTAGGCCCCACATGGAATACTACGTACAGTTCTGGTCACCGGTGCTCAGGAAAGATGTTGCAGTTAGAGATGAGCGAGCACCAAAATGCTCGGGTGCTCGTTACTCGAGATGAACTTTTCGCGATGCTCGAGGGTTCATTTCGAATAACGAACCCCATTGAAGTCAATCGGCGACTCGAGCATTTTTGTATATCGCCGATGCTCGCTAAGGTTTTCGTTTGTGAAAATCTGGGCAATTCAAGAAAGTGATGGGAACGACACAGCAACGGATAGGGCAGGCGAGGGGCTAAATGTTGGGCTGCATCTCAAGTTCACAGGTCCCACTATTAAGCTACAATAGCGGCAAGAGTGGGCCCCCCCCCCAACAACTTTTACTTCTGAAAAGCCCTCATTAGCAATGCATACCTTAGCTAAGCACCACACTACCTCCAACAAAGCACAATCACTGCCTGAATGACAGTCCGCTGCCTTCTCCTGGGTTACATGCTGCCCAAACCCCCCCACGACCCAGTGTCCACAGCGCACACCAAACTGTCCCTGCGCAGCCTTCAGTTGCCCTCATGCCACGCCACACTCATGTCTATTTATAAGTGCGTCTGCCAGAGGAAAAGCAGGCACACACTGCAGAGGGTTGGCACGGCTAGGCAGCGACCCTCTTTAAAAGGGGCGGGGCGATAGTCCACAATGCTGTACAGAAGCAATGAGAAATGCAATCCTGTGCCACCTCCATCTGGAGCTGCACACGTGGGCATAGCAATGAGGAACCTATGTGCCACACACTATTCATTCTGTCAAGGTGTCTGCATGCCCCAGTCAGACCGCGGTTTTTTATACATAGTCACAGGCAGGTACAACTCCGCAATGGGAATTCCGTGTGCACCCACAGCATGGGTGGCTCCCTGGAACCCACCGGCTGTACATAAATATATCCCATTGCATTGCCCATCACAGCTGAGGTAATAATGTCATGTTTAATGCAGGTGGGCTTCGGCCCACACTGCATGCCCCAGTCAGACTGGGGTTCTTTAGAAGTGGATACATGACGTTACAACTCCCTGTTGACCCACAGCATGGGTGGGTGCCAGGAAGCCACCGGCGGTACATTAATATATCCCATTGCATTGCCCATCACAGCTGAGGTAATAATGTCATGTTTAATGCAGGTGGGCTTCGGCCCACACTGCATGCCCCAGTCAGACCGGGGTTCTTTAGAAGTGGACACATGCAGTTACAACTCCCTGTGGACCCACAGCATGGGTGGCTCCCTGGAACCCACCGGCGGTACATAAATATATCCCATTGCAGTGCCCAACACAGCTGATGTTACGTCAGCTGTAATGCAGGTGGGCAAAAAATTAATTGGATTACACTGTAGGCGAGGGCCCCCAAAAATTGGTGTACCAACAGTACTAACGTACCTGAGAAAAATTGCCCATGCCCAACCGAGAGGGCAGGTGAAACCCATTAATCGCTTTGGTTAATGTGGCTTAATGTTAACTAGGCCTGGAGGCAGCCCAGTAAAAATAAAAATTGGTTGAGGTAAAAGTTTCAACGCTTTAATGAGCATTGAAACGTATAAAAATTGTTTAGAAAAATTATATGACTGAGCCTTGTGGGCCTAAGAAAAATTGCCCGTTCGGCGTGATTATGTGAGGTTTCAAGAGGAGGAGCAGGAGGAGGAGGATGAATATTAGACACAGATTGATGAAGCAAAAAGGTCCCCGTTTTGGATTGTGATAGAGAACGATGCTTCCATCCGCGGGTGCAGCCTACGTATTGTTTAGGTATCGCTGCTGTCCGCTGGTGGAGAAGAGAAGTCTGGGGAAATCCAGGCTTTGTTCATCTTGATGAGTGTAAGCCTGTCGGCACTGTCGGTTGACAGGTGGGTACGCTTATCCGTGATGATTCCCCCAGCCACACTAAACACACTCTCTGACAAGACGCTAGCCACAGGACAAGCAAGCACCTCCAGGGCATACAGCGCGAGTTCAGGCCACGTGTCCAGCTTCGACACCCAGTAGTTGTAGGGGGAAGAGGCGTCACCGAGGATGGTCGTGCGATCGGCTAGGTACTCCCTCACCATCCTTTTACAGTTCTCCCGCCAACTCAGCCTTGACTGGGGAGCGGTGACACAGTCTTGCTGGGGAGCCATAAAGCTGGCAAAGGCCTTGGAGAATGTTCCCCTGCCTGCGCTGTACATGCTGCTTGATCTCTGCGCCTCCCCTGCTACCCGGGCCGTGGAAATGCGCCTTCGGCCACTAGCGCTGTCGGATGGGAAGTTTACCATCAGTTTGTCCACCAGCGCCCTGTGGTATAGCATCATTCTCGAACCCCTTTCCTCTTCGGGAATGAGAGTGGAAAGGCTCTCATTATACCGTGGGTCGAGCAGTGTGTACACCCAGTAATCCGTAGTGGCCAGAATGCATGTAACGCGAGGGTCACGAGAAAGGCATCCTAACATGAAGTCAGCCATGTGTGCCAGGGCACCTGTACACAACACATGGCTGTCCTCACTCGGAAGATCACTTTCAGGATCCCCCTCCTCCTCCTCCTCCTCCTCCTCTAGCCATACACGCTGAAAGGATGACAGGCAAGCAGCATCTGTCCCCTCAGCAGTGGGCCAAGCTGTCTCTTCCCCCTCCTCCTCATCCTCCTCCCCCTCCTCCTCAACGCTCTGAGATATAGACATGAGGTTGCTCTGACTATCCAGCGACATACTGTCTTCCCCCGCCTCCGTTTCCGATTCCAAAGCGTCTGCCTTTATGCTTTGCAGGGAACTTCTCAAGAGGCATAGCAGAGGAATGGTGACGCTAATGATTGTAGCATCCCCGCTCAGCATCTGGGTAGACTCCTCAAAGTTTCCAAGGACCTGGCAGATGGCTGCCAACCAGGCCCACTCCTCTGTAAATAATTGAGGAGGCTGACTCCCACTACGCCGCCCATGTTGGAGTTGGTATTCCGCAATAGCTCTACGCTGCTCATAGAGCCTGGCCAACATGTGGAGCGTAGAGTTCCACTGTGTGGGCACGTTGCACAGCAGTCGGTGCACTGGCAGATTCAACCGATATTGCAGTGTCCGCAGGGTGGCTGCGTGCGTGTGGGACTTGCAAAAATGTGCGCAGAGCTGGCGCACCCTTCCGAGCAGGTATGACAAGTGTGGGTAGCTTTTCAGAAAGCGCTGAACCACCAAATTAAAGACATGGGCCAGGCATGGCACGTGCGTGAGGCTGCCGAGCTGCAGAGCCGCCACCAGGTTACGGCCGTTGTCACACACGACCATGCCCGGTTGGAGGCTCAGCGGCGCAAGCCAGCGGTCGGTCTGCTCTGTCAGACCCTGCAGCAGTTCGTGGGCCGTGTGCCTCTTCTCTCCTAAGCTGAGTAGTTTCAGCACGGCCTGCTGACGCTTGCCCACCGCTGTGCTGCCACGCCGCGTGACACCGACTGCTGGCGACGTGCTGCTGCTGACACATCTTGATTGCGAGACAGAGGCTGCGTAGGAGGAGGAGGAGGAGGGTGGTTTAGTGGAGGAAGCATACACCGCCGCAGATACCACCACCGACCTGGGGCAGGCAATTCAGGGGGTGGGTAGGACATGAGCGGTCCCAGGCTCTGACTCTGTCCCAGCCTCCACTAAATTCACCCAATGTGCCGTCAGGGAGATATAGTGGCCCTGCCCGCCTGTGCTTGTCCACGTGTCTGTTGTTAAGTGGACCTTGGCAGTAACCATGTTGGTGAGGGCGCGTACAATGTTGCGGGAGACATGGTCGTGCAGGCCTGGGACGGCACATTGGGAAAAGTAGTGGCGACTGGGAACCAAGTAGCGCGGGGCCGCCGCCGCCATCATGCTTTTGAAAGCCTCCGTTTCCACAAGCCTATATGGCAGCATCTCCAGGCTGATCAATTTGACAATGTGCACGTTTAACGCTTGAGCGTGCGGGTGCGTGGCGGCGTACTTGCGCTTGCGCTCAAACAGTGGCGCTAGTGACGTCTGGACGCTGCGCTGAGAGACATTGCTGGATGGGGCCGAGGACAGCGGAGGTGAGGGTGTGGGTGCAGGCCAGGAGACGGTAGTGCCTGTGTCCTCAGAGGGGGGTTGGATCTCAGTGGCAGGTTGGGGCACAGGGGGAGAGGCAGTGGTGCAAACCGGAGGCGGTGAACGGGCATCGTCCCACCTTGTGGGGTGCTTGGCCATCATATGCCTGCGCATGCTGGTGGTGGTGCCTCCCTAAGTGATCTTGGCGCAACAAAGGTTGCAAACCACTGTTCGTCGGTCGTCAGGTGTCTCTGTGAAAAACTGCCACACCGTAGAGCACCTTGACCTCTGCAGGGTGGCATGGCGCGAGGGTGCGCTTTGGGAAACAGTTGATGATTATTATTCGGTCTGGCCCTGCCTCTACCCCTGGCCACCCCACTGGCTCGGCCTGTGCCCACACCCTGACTTGGGCCTCCGCGTCCTCGCCCGCGTCCACGTCCTATAGGCCTACCCCTCAGCATGCTGTATTACCAGTAGTGCAGAAACAGAACGCTGTAATTAAATGTGCCGCTTATTGGCCTGTGGTTGGAGGCTGACTTCGTTTACGGAACGCCAGGAAATAATTTGGCGCAAGCCTGCTGTAACACTTAGCTGGCTGCGTATGATTTTGTAGAACTACTACACCCAGCACACACAGACCCAGAACACTGAGCACAGTGACAGGCAGGCCAAATAGATTTTTTGCCCAAATTTTTTTAGCAAAGGCCCACTGCCTATATTCAATAAATAATATTAATATGTCTTCTGTCCCTGCCTACGCACTTCTGTCCCTGGAGTATGTCACAGAACTGCAGAGTGTTGCACTGTCAACTGCAACACAGCGGTGATTTCAGAGCCCAGACAGAGCCAGGAAATAATTTGGCGCAAGCCTGCTGTAACACTTAGCTGGCTGCGTATGATTTTGTAGAACTACTACACCCAGCACACACAGACCCAGAACACTGAGGACAGTGACAGGCAGACCAAATAGATTTTTTGCCCAAATGTTTTTTAGCAAAGGCCCACTGCCTATATACAATGAATATGTCTTCTGTCCCTGCCTCCACACTTCTGTCCCTGGAGTATGTCACAGAACTGCAGAGTGTTGCACTGTGGACTGCAATACAGCAGTGATTTCACAGCCCAGACAGAGCCAGGAAATAATTTGGCGCAAGCCTGCTGTAACACTTAGCTGGCTGCGTATGATTTTGTAGAACTACTACACCTAGCACACACAGACCCAGAACACTGAGCACAGTGACAGGCAGGCCAAATAGATTTTTTGCCCAATATTTTTTAGAAAAGGCCCACTGCCTATATTCAATCAATAATATGTCTTCTGTCCCTGCCTCCACACTTCTGTCCCTGGACTATGTCACAGAACTGCAGAGTGTTGCACTGTGGACTGCAATACAGCAGTGATTTCAGAGCCCAGACAGAGCCAGGAAATAATTTGGCGCAAGCCTGCTGTAACACTTAGCTGGCTGCGTATGATTTTGTAGAACTACTACACCCAGCACACACAGACCCAGAACACTGAGCACAGTGACAGGCAGGCCAAATAGATTTTTTGCCCAATATTTTTTAGAAAAGGCCCACTGCCTATATTCAATCAATAATATGTCTTCTGTCCCTACCTCCACACTTCTGTCCCTGGAGTATTACTGCAGGGCGCAATGCTCTGCACGGCCGATATAACAAAAAAAAAAAAAGTGCAACACTGCAAAAAGCAGCCTCCACAGTACTGCACACGGTTAGATGTGGCCCTAAGAAGGACCGTTGGGGTTCATGAAGCCTAAAATACTCCTAACGCTCTCCCTACCTAAGCACTTCTGTCCCTGGAGTATTACTGCAGGGCGCAATGCCCTGCACGGCCGATATACCAAAAAAAAAAAAAAGTGCAACACTGCAAAAAGCAGCCTCCACAGTACTGCACACGGTTAGATGTGGCCCTAAGAAGGACCGTTGGGGTTCTTGAAGCCTACAATAACTCCTAACACTCTCCCTATAGCAGCTCCAACACAATAGCACTATCCCTCAGCTATGTCAGAACGCATCTGTGGCGAGCCGCGGGAGGGGCCGATTTTTATACTCGGGTGACACCTGATCTCGCCAGCCACTCACTGCAGGGGGGTGGTATAGGGCTTGAACGTCGCAGAGGGAAGTTGTAATGCCTTCCCTGTCTTTCAATTGGCCAGAAAAGCGCGCTAACGTCTCAGAGATGAAAGTGAAAGTAACCCAAACATCGCGTGGTACTCGTTACGAGTAACGAGCATCTCGAACACGCTAATACTCGAACGAGTATCAAGCTCGGACGAGTACGTTCGCTCATCTCTAGTTGCAGTGCTTGAGGTGGTTCAAAGAAGGGCAACTAAATTAATTGACGGAATGAGATGACTGGAATACCCAGAGAGGCTATCAAAATTGGGATTATTCACCCAAGAAAAAAGACGGTTAAGGGTTGATCAAATGACTATGCATAAATATATTAGAAGACAATACGAGGACCTCTCCTATGACCTGTTTATACCCAGGACTGCAACGGTAACAAGAGGGCATCCGCTACGTCTAGAAGAAAGCAGGTTTCATCATCAACATAGAAGGGGGTTCTTTACTGTAAGAGCAGTGATACTGCAGAACTCTCTGCCTGAGGACGTAGTGATGGCAAAATCCATAGAGGAGTTTAAGAGGGGACTAGATGTCATTCTAGAGCACTATGATATTACAGGATATAGACATTAGGTGACCAGCAGGTTGGTGTTCCTGGTCTTTCATTTAGGTAGGAACTATCAAAGGTTGATCCAGGGATTATTCTGACTGCAATTATTGAGTCAGAGAAATAAGATAGTCCAGCAGCACTCAAGACGTATCACTCAACCCAACAAGGGGAGGTGAACAAATGCAAACGCCACACTACGAGCTATAAACCCAAGCTCAAATAAAGTCCCATGTATCTACTTGACAAAGACCGATAGGGTTGAAACATTGTCTTTTCTCTGCATGGAGCCAATAAAGAATCTGTGATTTTACACTGCACCACATATGCTGCCACTTTTTGTATGGATACCTGCCATTATGGAGTCAGGAAGGAATTTTTCCCCGAATCGGCTAATTGGCTTTTGCCTCTTGGGGTTTTTACCTTCCCGTGGATCAACTAGGGGGTTGAAACAGGCTGAACTAGATGGACATTGTCTTCATTCAGCCTAACATACTACGTTACTATGTTATTTGCGCACCAAAGGCCCCAAAGGGGTCAATGGGAGTGTACAAATATGCACAAACTCCATATGAACATGCATGAAAAACAACATAATTGTGCAGCCACCTGCCAGGACACTTTAACATTTACAGCTAATTGCAGGGAACGCATGGCAGCCATTTTGGAGATTGTTTAGGATCATCTCATTTTGGAAGCATGTTCAACCGAGTGGTGATGGAGGTGCTCACCAATTTAGTTAGTTGAGCAGAGGCCGGCATTCTCGGGCACTAAAGGCTGAACCTCGAACCTCTTGCTCCTTCTAGGAACATCGTCCGCTATCTCACATTGCTGCCCAAATCTGAGCAACAGTAACCATGACAAATAAACATCCTCGTCGTGAGAAGACATGTCTTCAATCTCAGCTACACTCTCACAAACCCAGAGAGTATCAGAAGCTCCGCAGGATGGTGTCACGCTGCACATGTTGACTATTTAGGGGGGATTACAGTGGGCTCGGTCAGTGATCACAGCATGACGTAGTACTAGCGGGTTTTATTGTGCGCACAAATGTACAGCTATTGTAAACAATATATATATATGTCACTATGCATGCAAAAATGACTTGTTCGCTGCATAAATATGTTGTGCAGGGGCCAGCATATTTGCGCTTACACTCGTCTGCAGGAGCCTGAAGCAGAGATTTTCTTTGAAGCTGGAGTAACCTGTGCAGTTTATCCTGATTATAATGATCAGCATTTTACAGTTAATAATAAATGCTGCTAATGAGTTGCTATTAATATCTGAAAAATACATTAACCCAAACCAGCGATCATTGGTCACATGCCACATACTCATGTCATACTTCATACATCAGTTGACTGTCTTGTGATAATAAGCTGCTCACACAGTAGGATTTATATAGAACTGTGATTGATGAATGTACATCATGAGACCTAACTAACATAAGTATATATATATAAATGTATGTATGTAGGTCAATTGAACAAATAGTCAAAACATACACTGTATCACACTGCAATTATCTCCTACAACATACTTGTAAACTAGACTTGAGATAAGAAATATCTGAACAGTAATTCACTATTAGTCAAAGGACAGAGTACGGTAACATTCTCTGCCCCTGCAGCAATCCCCATAAATCAGCATGTTCCACTCACACTGGAATATCATGTCTAAAGAATTGCTGTAAATTGGCACTTGTCTAACCGTCCTGCTGTTCTAATAGACCTTAAAAAATAATCCCAACCTCAATTTTTAAAAGATTATTTTCATGTAAAAGTAAATAGGCTAAATCTCGTTACAAGTACGGTTATGATCCAGAAGTAATATTTTGCTACATTTTTAATGGAGACTCAACATAATGCGAGGTTCAGAGAACCTCTCCAAGGCCTCATTCACACACACCTTTTCCTTCGCTTCATAAAGCATTAAAAATGCCATGCTTTTCAGGTGTTTCTAATGGTGTTCTTTACAGGTGTCTTTGGTGGTATTTCTAATTTAGTGGCATTTCATACAAACATTTTTTCTGATTTAGAGTTCTCTTTTGTTCATTTACTTAGCATTTGTTAATTGCCAAAAGTAAACTATTAACACTTCTATTTTTTAAAACATTCTTACTTTTGTTGTGGCCCAGAGTTATGGGTCCCCTCCAGCATCTCAGAATGCATGATTTATGACTGTCTAGTGTCACTGTCTTAAATGTGGAATGCATCAGGTATATGTGTATTGGAAGTTTGCAAGCATGAAAGGGTTAATGTCTGGTCATGTCTAGTGTTGTCTGGAAAATGTATCGTTTTGTCTTGTGTGGTATAAAAGTATGGTCACGTGTCAGTCAAAGGGTTCCAGCTTCAGGAGAGCTAGCAAGAGAGGGGAGACATGGAGGGGGCCGAGAGGTGGTCTGCTGCTCCCGCTTGTGCCTATTCTTCCTGAGCAGCTCCCAACCATAACTAGATACTAGGAGAGCATGTGCCCGGACCCAGAGAAGCAGCGCAAGACCCGCGTGTGTCCAGAGAAAATAGAGAAGCTGCCGGAGAGCAAGTGTGATAGTGATTCAGTGACAGGAGAGAGAGAGAAAGAGAGTTACTGGGAGAGTAAATGCCCACAGATAACTGGGACTGCAGAGATACAAATACCCCAGGAATCCTCCCTGCTTCAGCACTCTAAGAATTGTTGGACTGTTATCGGTTATATATGTTTGAGTAAACAGACAAAGCTGAATGTTCCTGGTTCTTGTCCAGAAAAGACACTCTTTCTGTGTGGACTACTTTATTTCAACTCAAAGCTTCACCACAGATGAGGGAACGTTGGCATCACGAATGATAACCAGGACGTCAGGTAACCACCATTACCCGGTTTGAAGGCCTGGTGTTAGTAATGAGGTCGGGTCCGGAGCTACTCCCAGGGTAGTAGATGGTAGAGCCCCGTGACAAGGTTATCTCTCTACCCCGTTGTCTCCTCGGCTGAATGCCTGCTGCTCGGACGCTGAACTTTGCAGCATATTTTCCACACCTGCCTAAAATGTACAGGACTCTTCAAAAGCTTTGTTGCAAAGTAAGAACGTTTTCAAACATAGAAGTGTTAATAGTTTTTTTGGCAATTAACAAAATTCTGAATGAATGAACAAAAGATAAATCTAAATCAGATCAATATTTGCCGTGACCACCTTTTGCTATCAAAACAGCATCAATTTTTTTCTAGATACACTCGCATACTGTATTTGAAGGAACTCTGCAGGGAGTTTGTTGCAAACATCTTGGAGAACTAACCACAGATCTTCTGTGGATGTAGCTCGTTCACATCCTTCTTTATCTTCATGTAATTCCAGACATACTTGATGATGTTGAGATCAGGGCTCTGTGGGGACCATATGATCACTTCCAGGACTCCTTGTTCTACTTTACACTGAAGATAGTTGTTAATGACATTGGCTATATGTTTGAGCTTGTTGTCCTGCTGCAGAATAAATTTCAAACTAATCAGACGCCTCACTGATGGTATTAGATCATCGTTAAGTATTTGCCTGTATTTCACAGTATTGAGGACGTCATTAATCCTGACCAAATCCCGAACTCCATTTTCTAAAATGCAGCTCCAAACTTACAAAGAACCTCTACTATGCTTCACTGTTGCCTGGAGATACTCATTATTGTACCACTGTCAGCCCTTTGATTAACAAACTGCCTTCCGTTACAGTCAAATATTTCAAATCTTGACTCATCCGTCCAGAGCACCAATGCCATTTTCTGCACCCCAGTTCCTATGATTTTATGCATAGTTGAGTCACTTGGCCTCGCTTCTATGTTGAAGGTATGACTTTTTGATGGCAATTCTTACATGAAGACCATTTCTGGAAAGACTGTTTTGAAGTAGATGGGTGTACCTGGGTTCCACTGGTTTCTGCCAGTTCTGAGCTGATGGCACTGATGGCCATTTTCCTATTTCAAAGGGAAGTAAGCATGATGTATCTTTTATCTGCTGCAATAAGTTTCCTTGGCCAACCACTGAATCTATGGTTCTCAACGCTGCCTCTTTCTTTGTGCTTTTACAAAAGAGCTTGAACAGCACATTTTGAAACCCCAGTCTACTTTAAAATCTTTGTCTGATGCAGTATAACTACCTTGTGTCTTGTTGCTGTGCTCAACCTTGCTATGGTGCATGACCTGTGACATGAAGCTGTCTTCCACAACCTCACCTTTGTAGCAGAGTTTGTTTATTCCTCACCCAGTTTTAAACCTCCTACACAGCTGTTTCTGTTTCAATTAATGACTGCGTTTCAACCTACATATGAAAGTGATGATCATTATCACCTGTTTAGTATAACTGGTTAATCACTTACCTTACTATGACCCTACTACAAAATCCCTGCAGGTGTACCTAGAAGAACTGATGTTTTTCTCAAAGCAAAGGGTGGCCAGACCAACTATTGATTTAAATTTCTTTTTGGTTCGTTCACATTGTATTTTGTTAATTGACAAAAATAAATAATTAACACTTCTATTTTTGAAAACATTCTTACTTTTTACCAATTTTTCCAGACCTGCCTAAACCTTTTGCAGAGTACTGTATATAATTTTGTGTTCATTGTTTTCTATTAGAGATGAGCCAGCACCAAAATGCTCGGGTGCTCGTTACTCGGGACGAAATTATCGCGATGCTCGAGGGTTCGTTTCGAGTAACGAACCCCATTGAAGTCAATGGGCGACCCGAGCATTTTTGTATATCGCCGATGCTCGCTAAGGTTTTCATTTGTGAAAATCTGGGCAATTCAAGAAAGTGATGGGAACGACACAGCAACAGATAGGGCAGGCGAGGGGCTACATGTTGGGCTGCATCTCAAGTTCCCAGGTCCCACTATTAAGCCACAATAGCGGCAAGAGTGGGCCCCCCCCCTCCCAACAACTTTTACTTCTGTAAAGCCCTCATTAGCAATGCATACCTTAGCTAAGCACCACACTACCTCCAACAAAGCACAATCACTGCCTGCATGACACTCCGCTGCCACTTCTCCTGGGTTACATGCTGCCCAACCCCCCCGCACAACCCAGTGTCCACAGCGCACACCAAAGTGTCCCTGCGCAGCCTTCAGCTGCACTCATGCCACGCCACCCTCATGTCTATTTATAAGTGCGCCTGCCAAGAGGAGGAACCGCAGGCACACACTGCAGAGGGTTGGCACGGCTAGGCAGCGACCCTCTTTAAAAGGGGCGGGGCGATAGCCCACAATGCTGTACAGAAGCAATGAGAAATATAATCCTGTGCCACCGCCATCAGGAGCTGCACACGTGGGCATAGCAATGGGGAACCTATGTGCCACACATAATTCATTCTGTCAAGGTGTCTGCATGCCCCAGTCAGACCGCGGTTTTTTATAAATAGTCACAGGCAGGTACAACTCCGCAATGGGAATTCCGTGTGCACCCACAGCATGGGTGGCTCCCTGGAACCCACCGGCTGTACATAAATGTATCCCATTGCAGTGCTCATCACAGCTGAGGTAACGCCCGATTAAATGCAGGTGGGCTTCGGCCCACACTGCATGCCCCAGTCAGACTGGGGTTCTTTAGAAGTGGACACATGCAGTTACAACTCCCTGTGGACCCACAGAATGGGTGGGTGCCAGGAAGCCACCGGCGGTACATAAATATATCCCATTGCAGTGCCCATCACAGCTGATGTAACGTCAGCTTTAATGCAGGTGGGCAAAAAATTAATTGGATTACACTGTAGGCGAGGGCCCCAAAAAATTGGTGTACCAACAGTACTAATGTACCTCAGAAAAATTGCCCATGCCCAACCAAGAGGGCAGGTGAAACCCATTAATCGCTTTGGTTAATGTGGCTTAATTGGTAACTAGGCCTGGAGGCAGCCCAGTTAAAATAAAAATTGGTTCAGGTGAAAGTTTCAACGCTTTAATGAACATTGAAACGTATAAAAATTGTTTACAAAAATTATATGACTGAGCCTTGTGGGCCTAAGAAAAATTGCCCGTTCGGCGTGATTACGTGAGGTTTCAGGAGGAGGAGCAGGAGGAGGAGGATGAATAGAATACACAGATTGATGAAGCAAAAAGGTCCCCATTTTTGATGGTGATAGAGAACGATGGGTTTCACAGTTGCAGGAAGAACACCTGGGTGGAGAATAGACTTGTCACAGTAGAGAACGATGCTTCCAACCGCGGCTGCAGCCTAAGTATTGCTTAGTTATCGCTGCTGTCCGCTGGTGGAGAAGAGAAGTCTGGGGAAATCCAGGCTTTGTTCATCTTGATGAGTGTAAGCCTGTCGGCACTGTCGGTTGACAGGCGGGAACGCTTATCCGTGATGATTCCCCCAGCCGCACTAAACACCCTCTCTGACAAGACGCTAGCCGCAGGACAAGCAAGCACCCTCAGGGCATACAGCGCGAGTTCAGGCCATGTGTCCAGCTTCGACACCCAGTAGTTGTAGGGGGCAGAGGCGTCACCGAGGACGGTCGTGCGATCGGCTACGTACTCCCTCACCATCCTTTTACAGTGCTCCCGCCAACTCAGCCTTGACTGGGGAGCGGTGCCACAGCCTTGCTGGGGAGCCATAAAGCTGGCAAAGGCCTTGGAGAATGTTCCCCTGCCTGCGCTGTACATGCTGCCTGATCTCTGCGCCTCCCCTGCTACCTGGCCCTCGGAACTGCACCTTCTGCCACTAGCGCTGTCAGATGGGAATGTTACCATCAGTTCGTCCGCCAGGGTCCTGTTGTATAGCATCACTCTCGAACCCCTTTCCTCTTCGGGTATGAGAGTGGAAAGGTTCTCCTTATACCGTGGGTCGAGCAGTGTGTACACCCAGTAATCCGTAGTGGCCAGAATGCGT
The DNA here is from genome assembly GCF_035609145.1 of Eleutherodactylus coqui. Lineage (NCBI taxonomy): Eukaryota > Metazoa > Chordata > Amphibia > Anura > Eleutherodactylidae > Eleutherodactylus > Eleutherodactylus coqui. The sequence continues at coordinate 142,889,892 of NC_089843.1, read as the reverse complement.
GTAACGCGAGGGTCACGAGAAAGGCATCCTAATACGAAGTCAGCCATGTGTGCCAGGGTACCTGTACGCAACACATGGCTGTCCTCACTAGGAAGATCACTTTCAGGATCCTCCTCCTCCTCCCCCTCCTCCTCCTCCGGCCATACACGCTGAAAGGATGACAGGCAAGCAGCATGGGTACCCTCAGCAGTGGGCCAAGCTGTCTCTTCCCCCTCCTCCTCATGCTCCTCCCCCTCCTCCTCAACGCGCTGAGATATAGACATGAGGGTGCTCTGACTATCCAGCGACATACTGTCTTCCCCCGCCTCCGTTTCCAGGCGCAAAGCATCTGCCTTTATGCTTTGCAGGGAACTTCTCAAGAGGCATAGCAGAGGAATGGTGACGCTAATGATTGCAGCATCGCCGCTCACCATCTGGGTAGACTCCTCAAAGTTTCCAAGGACCTGGCAGATGGCTGCCAACCAGGCCCACTCTTCTGTAAAGAATTGAGGAGGCTGACTCCCACTACGCCACCCATGTTGGAGTTGGTATTCCACTATAGCTCTACGCTGCTCATAGAGTCTGGCCAACATGTGGAGCGTAGAGTTCCACCGTGTGGGCACGTCGCACAGCACTGGCAGATGAAACCGATGTTGCAGGGTCCGCAGGGTGGCAGCGTCCATCTTGGACTTGCGGAAATGTGCGCTGACCCGGCGCACCTTTCAAGTGTGGGTAGCTTTTCAGAAAGCGCTGAACCACCAAATTAAAGACGTGGGCCAGGCATGGCACGTGCGTGAGGCTGCAGAGCCGCCACCAGGTTACGGCCGTTGTCACACACGACCATGCCCGGTTGGAGGCTCAGCGGCGAAAGCCAGCGGTCGGTTTTCTCTGTCAGACCCTGCAGCAGTTCGTGGGTCATGTGCCTCTTCTCTCCCAAGCTGAGTAGTTTCAGCACGGCCTGCTGACGCTTGCCCACCGCTGTGCTGCCACGCCGCGCGACACCGACTGCTGGCGACGTTCTGCTGCTGCTGACACATCTTGATTGCGAGACAGAGGTTGTGTTGGAGGAGGAGGAGGGTGGTTTAGTGGAGGAAGCATACACCGCCGCAGATACTAGCACCGAGCTGGGGCCCGCAATTCTGGGGGTGGGTAGGACGTGAGCGGTCCCAGGCTCTGACTCTGTCCCAGCCTCCACTAAATTCACCCAATGTGCAGTCAGGGAGATATAGTGGCCCTGCCCGCCTGTGCTTGTCCACGTGTCCATTGTTAAGTGGACCTTGGCAGTAACCGCGTTGGTGAGGGCGCGTACAATGTTGCGGGAGACGTGGTCGTGCAGGGCTGGGACGGCACATCGGGAAAAGTAGTGGCGACTGGGAACCGAGTAGCGCGGGGCCGCCGCCGCCGTCATGCTTTTGAAAGCCTCCGTTTCCACAAGCCTATACGGAAGCATCTCCATACTGATCAATTTTGCAATGTGCACGTTTAACGCTTGAGCGTGCGGGTGCGTGGCGGCGTACCTGCGCTTGCGCTCAAACAGTTGCGCTAGTGACGTCTGGACGCTGCGCTGAGAAACATTGCTGGATGGGGCCGAGGACAGTGGAGGTGAGGGTGTGGGTGCAGGCCGGTAGGCACTCGTGCCTGTGTCCTCAGAGGGGGGTTGGATCTCAGTGGCAGGTTGGGGCACAGGGGGAGAGGCAGTGGTGCAAACCGGAGGTGGTGAGCGGCCTTCGTCCCACCTTGTGGGGTGCTTGGCCATCATATGCCTGCGCATGCTGGTCGTGGTGCCTCCCCAGCTGATCTTGGCGCGACAAAGGTTGCACACCACTGTTCGTCGGTCGTCAGGCGTCTCTGTGAAAAACTGCCACACCTTAGAGCACCTTGGCCTCTGCAGGGTGGCATGGCGCGAGGGGGCGCTTTGGGAAACAGTTGGTGGATTATTCGGTCTGGCCCTGCCTCTACCCCTGGCCACCGCACTGGCTCGGCCTGTGCCCACACCCTGACTTGGGCCTCCGCGTCCTCGCCCGCGTCCACGTCCGCTAGGCCTATCCCTACCCCTCAGCATGCTGTATTACCAGTAGTGCAGAAACAGAACGCTGTAATTAAATGTGCCGCTTATTGGCCTGTGGTTGGAGGCTGACTTCGCTTACGGAACGCACAGCAGAGGAAGGAAAGAATTTTGCACAAGCCTGCTGTAACACTTAGCTGGCTGCGTATGAATTAGGACAACTACCCCAGCAGAGACCCAGTACACTTGTGGAGAGGAATACAGCGGTGATGTAAGAGGCAACACAGAGGCAGGAAAGAATTTTGCGCAAGCCTGCTGTAACACTTAGCTGGCTGCGTATGAATTAGGACAACTACCCCCAGCAGAGACCCAGTACACTTGTGGAGAGGAATACAGCGGTGATGTAAGAGGCAACACAGAGGCAGGAAAGAATTTTGCGCAAGCCTGCTGTAACACTTAGCTGGCTGCGTATGAATTAGGACAACTACCCCCAGCAGAGACCCAGTACACTTGTGGACAGGAATACAGCGGTGATGTAAGAGGCAACACAGAGGCAGGAAAGAATTTTGCGCAAGCCTGCTGTAACACTTAGCTGGCTGCGTATGAATTAGGACAACTACCCCCAGCAGAGACCTAGTACACTTGTGGACAGGAATACAGCGGTGATGTAAGAGGCAACACAGAGGCAGGAAAGAATTTTGCGCAAGCCTGCTGTAACACTTAGCTGGCTGCCTATGAATTAAGACAACTACCCCCAGCAGAGACCCAGTATACTGAGGACGGTCACAGGCAGCCCAAATAGATTTTTTTTCCCAAATGTTTTTGGAAAGGCCCACTGCCTATATACACTAAATATGTCTTCTGTCCCTGCCTCACCACTACTGGCCCTGGACAATGTAAAATTACTGCAGGACGCAATGCTCTGCACGGCTGATATACAAAAAAAAAAAAATGTGCATCACTGCAAAATGCAGCCTCCCATCTACTGCACACGGTTAAATGTGGCCCTAAGAAGGACCATTGGGGTTCTTGAAGCCTAAAATAACTCCTAATGCTATCCCTATAGCAGCTCCGGCACCAGCAGCACTGTCCCTGATCTCTGTCAGAATGCATCTGTGGCGAGCCGCGGGAGGGGCCGATTTTTATACTCGGGTGACACCTGATCTCGCCAGCCACTCACTGCAGGGGGGTGGTATAGGGCTTGAACGTCGCAGGGGGAAGTTGTAATGCCTTCCCTGTCTTTCTATTGGCCAGAAAAGCGCGCTAACATCTCAGAGATGAAAGTGAAAGTAACTCAAACATCGCGTGGTACTCGTCACGAGTAACGAGCATCTCGAACACGCTAATACTCGAACGAGTATCAAGCTCGGACGAGTACGTTTGCTCATCTCTATTTTCTATTCAATATTTATCACATATGCAGCTAAAGAACTAAAAAGAAAAAAAATCCACTCAACCAGTCTTATTTTACCACTTATAGATACAGCGCTCAGGAAATAAGTCACCCTATTCATCCTGGAATTTTCCTGTGGAACATAACTGTCAGTAAAATAAGCTTGGGCCAAGCTAATAAATCAAGGTAGCCTTACAGTCAATGCCCTGATGGTATTTGCTCACTGTATGCAATGACTGATATCATGATAGATTCTACATGATTATTTCAAGCAGTCACTTGTTTTCATGGAGAATGCCAAGATAAGTAGGGTGTGATATTTCTTGGACATGTCTTTGGTGGTAATGATATTTGCATTTCCTTGTCTATGGGAAGTCTGCTTTAACAGAACTGACATTGTACTTGCGAATGTATATCTTTGTTGGGTTTCATGTAGCTAGCATTACCTGGCTTTAGACATAGCTGTACATTCCTAAAGAGTGCTACCAGCTTGGGAGGCCTAGAAACTTAATAATATCAGAGAACCATATAAAGTTAATTTTATGTGCGTTCTTCTATTAGGGCTCGGTCAGACGAGCATGTGTTTTGCATGCACATAATGCATGCTTCTAAAAGAACCAATGGGTTCCTATAGAAGCGTTCATATGTGTGGAATTTGAAGCACAAAACCGTGGGCACCTAAAAAGATAGGACATGCACCATCTTTGGTGCGAGCTTTGCAGGTGTTTCTATTGACTCTTATGAGAGCAGGAGTTAATGGAAACTCCTGCACACAGAATAGCTTGCCCACTGCTTACATCAGGGCATTTAAAAGGTGCTTCTGTCCAGAAGCACCTTTTAAATGTCCCGCTGTTAACTCCTTAGTCACCGCAGGGATGACGGAACTCCTCGAGGGTTCCATTAATCCCCGCGGGGAGTCCCATCATCACTGAACACTGTGACAGAGCTGTGGCAGAAGAGCGCAATGCTATCCCATTGCTTTCAATTATTCTTTTTTTTTGGTGGTGGGGGGGCTTGAAATATAAGCCCTACCCTGAAAAGCATCCCTAGTTGCAGAAAATAAGATCATAACTCAGCTAGAAGCTGTGTCCTGTGTTCTCTGTGGTCCCCCACAGTCTTCTTCTGTATTTTTTCTGTGCGGGGATTGAGAAATCAATGAATGGCTGAATGCTGCCTCTGATTGATCACAGCGCTCAGCCAATCAAGGGCAGTGCTTTTAGCGGGGTGGGATTTTTCAATCCTGGCTACCAGAAATACGGAAGAAGATTGCCAGGGATTGCAGAGAAGAACCGGAGAGCACTTCTAGGTGAGTTATGTTTTTTTGTTCTGCAGCTAGGAATGATTTTTGGGGTATGGCTTATATTTCAAGACCTCTCCCTGAAAATCATCACTGGGGGGGGGGGGGGGGTTGCCTTCATCTCATTGCTTTCAATGGGGCAGCAGCAGTGCTGGACCCATTGAAAGCAATGGGATAGCATTGCGCTGTGAAAGCTTTGGAAGGGGATTCTTTCATTCCCGCGGGGAGTCCCATCATCACTTAACACTGTGACAGTGTTGTCACATTGTTCCGTGATGAGGGGACATTCGTGGAGCAGCTGTGCTTCTCCAAGCACAGCTGCTCCAGTGAGTGGGCAAATTTAATGCGCAGCACATATGAAACTTTGCCGTTCACGCACTTTCCACTTATACGAGCAGCACATTTTTTTTACGCACATAGGCAGGCAAAAAAACATGTCCATCTGACCTGAGCCCTAATAAGAATGCCCTGGATAGTATGAGTAAAGAATATCCAAGGGATATCCTTATTAGGGACTAGCTTTATACTACGTTTGCACTCTATGTTTGCTATAGAAAATAGGAAATTTTCTTGACATATAGGTCTAATATGCCCAATATACACTACTTGTCAAAAAAATCAAGTTCCTGGTTGTTAGAATCAACTTAAACTTTCTCTGTGTGATTGTAACATTGATATAAGTAACTAGTTACAATATCAGAGCAAAAGGATCATTTATTGCTGAAAACTGAACACTTGTAGAGAGGCTCTAATACCCTGTTGTACCACCTCTAGCTTGGATACAAGATGTGATATGGGTGGGCATTCGGTTCCACTCCCTATCAGTCTTGTTTCGTCATTCACGACCCCACTGTAAATGGAGGTGACGGTGAATGTCAAAGGCAGTATACATAGCGGGCACTGTGAGATCAAATATCCTTCAGCCAAGCTCCTGGAAATGCTTATGACAGACACAGGGGTCTGTAATGATGGTGTCATCTGTCTTTGGATGGTGGATAATGAAACAGTTAGAGCTTGTTGGATGATCAGACAATCCTCTCTACTGAACAATGATTGGATATAATGACCTCATGTGAATGTACAAATCTTTGATGCTGTGTACATGACATATCCCAATGTGCGATGTTACCATAGAGAAGTACTGGGGAAGATGTACCAGAAATTTCATCAAAAGTATAGTGTGCACCAAAATTTAGTGCAATGGAACTTAGCATGCCCACTGGACACAAGTTAATTGGTTGATACCTCGATATGAAATTGACAATTTTTGCTGCATAGGAGCAGCACTGAGATTGGAAGTAAAATTGGGGAAACTGCTACCTGTCCTGCCTGGAGGAGTGAGAGAAGGATCACAACGGCCCTTAGCTGAGCAAGGTCGAATGGCAGCAACAAGGAGATAGATAAAGAAGCTGAGAGTGGCACTCCCACCCTAGGAGATGCTTTGGGTTGGCAGGAGCTGTAAGCAAGGCCAGCCTGAACTGAGAACTATAAGTGTGCACACCAACAGAAAAAGAGAGTTCGTAAATGCTTAGCAGACCGGCTGCATTATTCATAATGGGTTATTGCGAGAGAAAAGTTTCCATCGTTGGAGCCCTACATTTTAAGACTGAGAAAATGTACAAAGGAAAAATAGATAGATGACGTGTAGGGTATACTACATTAGTTTGTATTTCAGTTAGATTGTGTTGATTGTAGCTATTTATTATTGCCATGGCTCGGAAGGTTACTAAGCTATAGATAACTGTAGCTAGGTTCTATAAAGTTGAAGGAAGGAAGTCTATATGCTTATGCATTGTTATCTCATGTGTTCACTTTTACTCTTCTGTTAATAAATAAATACTGTATACTCTGGTTACTCCATCTGGTGCATCATATCCTGAGCACTGCGTCACCATACCCTGACCCGTAACAGCTGCAATGGAAACAGAGACTGGTAGAGGACCACAGAATTGAGGCAAAGTGGTGCATGGGGCTGAAGCACTTCTTTCTCCCCTGTCTCTCTGCCACATACAGGACCTCTGGCACATCCAGGGGTGTAACTATAGAGGATGCAGGGGATGTGGTTGCACCCGGGCCCAGGACCCTTAGGGGGCCCATAAGGCCTCTCTTCTCCATATAGGGAACCCAGTACTATGAGTAAAGCATTATTGTTGGGGGCCCTGTTACAACTTTTGCATCGGGGCCCGGGAACTTCAAGTTACGCCTCTGGGCACATCCAAAAAACCTTTGGAATTGTGTCACCCCCTAGGCATCCTGTTGTGTTCAATCCAGCCAAACTGACAAAGGGGCTCCTCCCCGAAACGTGTTTTCAATTGCTGGTTTTTATTTTGTGAAATCATAAAAAAGAAGTGCTTTCACTTTCACATACTGGACCTTAATCTTCTAGTAGCTTAGAGTTTTGCGCCTTCACACCAGTAATTTTCCACATTCCTTATTGTAGCCAATAAGCAGCTGTCCAATTTTTTAATGTAAACTAGACATCCCTTTAAACTCCATTATAAGAGAGGGTAGTGCTTAAAGACTTTAGTGGAACCTCACTAAATATTTTAACAATGGCACATAAATGTGTAAAAATTGCTATGCACCTTACTTATATTTGGGAACATTTTAAGCCTTTCCTGACAGCCCCCTCTTTTGAGGGATAATTAGTGATAGCATTAGTTGAAATTATAGTATGTGAAATTCTGTGTCACAACATTCAAAGTATGATTTCAAAAAGGAACCAGACACGTTATCAGCTAGAACGGCACAAACAAACAGGAATATAGTAAAGTTTATAGTTTGTTGCTTTCTATGTATATTTTTACCATATATTATCAATGCTGAGAGATTAATAGCGGTAGGTTTGCCTGAATGACTAACGGTCATGTTCACAGCCAGGTGTAATATGTTCTGCCTTTATGTTAGCCATTCTAGAATGTCTTTTGACCTTAACAATAGGCAACTGCAATAAAACACTGAAGAAAGCTGGATGTGAACCTGACATTACACCATTTTTCTTTGTTTTAACACATACCAGATAGTTGAGGTATTCATCAGTGTAATCTTCCCACACTTTTGGCAGATGTTACTAGACACACAGCAACTCTAATATTAATGTTATTGCCATTTGAATGGGTTTTCAAATGCTTTTTAGAGTAACATCAAAAAGCCGTGTGCGCGAACACATGCACTAAAGGTACACAACATGTCTCACTAGTGATTTGATACGTTTAACGGAGAATTGAAGACAGGCATTACATTTTTGCATTTTTTCGAAATTACATTAATTACATTAATATTGCATTGTGACATGATAGTAGGTCCAACGACTGTATTGTTCTTGCATGGGAAATAGCCTGGACTTGTATACTATCACAGGTAATTCTAGCAATTTACTTGTTTTCGGAAGGTCTACCAGTTACCCAAAAATAGTGGAATGAGTACAGGAACTGAATAACTTAAGAAGAAGCAAAATTACCTGAATCTTTAGGATTCTCAGAAATTTTTCGTGGAAATGGGTAGGCCTTCTAAAGTTACAAATCTAAATTCTAAGAGTAATGAAAGGACATCCCCCCTACCTTTACTTGTTTATCTTTAGTATACAATAAGGAGACATTGTCTGCAGTACAGCAGTATTATTCAGATGTACAATAGAGAAAAACTGTTTAGGTTACAGTATAGTAGTATTATTTAGGTGTACTAGTATTTTGTTATTTATGTGCTTAAAAATGAGACTACTGACTGCGTTTACCAGTATTCATGGTCATGAACCCCCCACCTCCTAACAAAAATCCTGTGAACAGAATCCTGATCGGAGCTTTACAGGTACAAATATCTCTAAACTAATTATTACCTAGTCACTACATGTTCAACATCACTTTTTGGTAATAAATTACAGGTGAAATACATTAAACTATCTAGAGGCACCTTCAGGGCTGTTTCACACGAGCGTATATCAGCCGCCGTTTTAACGGCCGGCCAATATATGCTACGACCTGAGGAGTAAAAAAACTCCTGAACGGGTGCACAAATCTAACATTTGTGCACCTGTCAGATGGCATGGGCCCCTGGTGCATATACACCGAGGCGGCCATGCCATTGCACCTTTCCCTTCCCTCCCCCTCGTTGGCTCACCTCCTCTCTCCTCCCATCTGGCTGTTTGCAATGGGAAGGGGTGGGGGCGGAGCTAATTCCCCGCCCCTTGTCCAAAGCCAGCAATTGGAGGTGGCAGAGCTTAGCTCTGCCCCATTCCATGCCCTCCCATTGCAAACAGCCGGAGAGGAGGAAACAGGAGGAGAGAAGAAGTCATGCTGCTAAACTCCCTACCACCTTTTTTCTACGGCCACTGTCATTGGCTCCCATAGGAGCCCATACAGCGGCCATTATATTCTGGACCAAAAAATAGTTCCAGGAATATTTTTGCGGCTCGGCATGAAAGCGCTTGGCCTGGTCGGGCGCTTTTACACCGCAGAAATATGACCATGTGATCTGATGCATTGGAATCCAATCCATCAGATCATAGCGTATATTGGTTGGCCATGAAAACGGCGGTTGATATACGCTCGTTTGAAAGAGGCCTTACACTGAAAGATAATCGCTCAAAAATCGCTCAAACAACAGTTTGAGTGACAGTTTTGAGCAATCATCTTTGCATAACTCTAAGTAGCTAATTAGCTACTTAAGAGTTAATGCAGGTGGAGCGGGATACCACCACAATAGCTCAGAGAACAAAGCAGCTGTTTTGTATATGCAAACAGCTGCATTGTTCCAAGAGCTTTCAGCTTGTTTCCCGCTAAGAACTGCCAGCGAGATACCAGCTGAAAGAATACTATCAGCGCTGCCCACTGAGAAAATCAGCATGCAGCGCTGATAACAGTCATCGGTGATTTCTAGCTTGCAATCACCGATGAATGAATAGTGCACGAAAAATGTACGGTGGCCCCGCGTTTAGACACAGCGATTATCACTCAAAAGATGGCTTTTGAGTGAATTTTGAGCAATAATCGCTGTGTCTAAATGTGCCTTGGAATATGGACATAATTGTATTGAACTCTACATATAGTGGATATTTGTTTTTTAATTAGTATCAATGTGCATGTTTGACAGAGCTAATCACAGTCAACCAGATACAGCAACAGCAGGTACACTTTCATTAATAGTAATAGCGTCTTATTCGGGACACCTATCTGGGATGTGTTCATACATTGAGATTTGTGAATCTTAGTACAAGAGAGGTTGTGCCTCTACAAATAAGCAAGAAGGTTGCAATAAAGTAGTCCAAGCCATTCTCTGCCTTTGCAATTCTCTTTACTGCAGTTTATCTAGGGTAAAATAACAGTAAAAATTCCATTAGTAGTATCAGTTACAGTATCTTAGAGAAATTGGATGAAGCCTGACATCGTCTGCACAGTATCAACATCATCTGTTTCCAAATCTACCAATAATAAATATACACATTTTTGTATACTGTAGTAGATTGTTTGCATTGGATTTTTGCTACAAACTGGACGATCAACATAATTATATACATAGTAAATCAACTGCAAATATAACATTATCAGCCTCCACGTGAACAAAACTTCTAGCCTTCTGTCTAAAGAAATAATGACGTTGATATGTGTTTTTCCAAACGCAGGTTCCAGCTAAGACACTCGAAGTGAAGATGGATTTACAAGACTCCATTTCACGTAATTGCGTTGTTTTGTGTTTCCAACATAGGCAGTTAGACAAATGTTAGTATTAAAACATGTGATTGGAAACAACAGCCCAGAGATGCTAACCCTATTAACCACACACTCTCCTTTCATCTCACATAGAAGCCAGGGCTATGAAATAGCGCCAACCACCTAAATGAGGAAAACACTGAACTTTCATTGAAATTCACATCTTCTGGCATTGCAGAATTAGCTGTAGACCATTTGATTTAAATGTTGAATAGTAGACATGTGTTTACTATTAGCGTTTTTAAAAAAGAGGATACATAAATATACCCCGAAGTGTTATGGAAATTTCACCAGTAGATACACATGGCCGTAGGCCAACTGGTAGGTCGGGCTGCATAATGCACATTATATTTTGGGACTTTAATGTGTAGCCCATTTGTTCAGCGTTAGCACGATGACTGTAATAAAGCAAAATATCAAGTGTACCTGGCAAGATGATAAAACATCAGGTTCAAGAACCATGAAATTCGTCTGAGGATTTCATAATAACAGCACTGAAAGCCATTGAAATGAAAATATAGAACATTCTGTACACATAGCAGAACACAAACAAATGAATTAGGCGGAAAAAGACATCAGTATTCTGTGAGAAAGCAGTATAAAGAGCAGCCTATTCAAGAATCAGCTAGGCTTCACACCATATAGTTGCATTTTGGCCTCTAGTCATACATGTAGCTCAGACAGATTGTGTCTCACTGCTATTTACTTTGGACCACCGTTGAACAGTAAAATGTGTTCGTTAAAATGAAGTTCTCTAGTTTTATGGATGTTTAATTTCCACTGTAACCAGGACCTTTAGCTCTTTTTTGCAGATCTGGGGTACATGAATGTAAACAGTTATGCTAACCCTATATGCTCTCTATACGTGTTCATAGCTACGAGTGTAGCTAGCACAGCAACTAAGAGTGCTTTCGGGGAAAGGGGGAGTTAGTGCTAACTATGAATGATAGAAGAGGAAATGAAAATTGAGGGACTCCTTTTTGCTATGGACTGCTACAATCGGCATGAGAAATCAACTACATTATTATCTCTTGCTTTCCAAGTTGTTGTTGGGGCAGTTGCAATGCAACTACTCCCACAGCTGGCCCATTGAAGGGGATCAGCTGGTCACACTGCCCAGCTTCGCTGCAGAGATGAGCGTCTGATTGTTTAGATTCTTTTTAAATACTTTTAGTTTCTGCAGTGTGGTGCTGTTGATAGCTGTGACAGACAATGTTTTCTAGTTGATATTACTTGTTCTGGTTCCAACTACTGAGTTCTAGTCCAGTCTTTTCTCATCTGTCTAGTTAGCATGCCTTGTTCTTTGGTTTTCTGATCTAGTCTGTGTTTCCTAGTTTGTGTCTGTGTTTTTATCTGTCTTGGGTCATTCAAGCATTTATTTGTTTAGTCTTGTCTGAGCCCTGCTATCATCTTATTCTTGGGGATTCTTTTTTAGACAGGGTTATCCATAGGGACATCTTACAGCATTTTAGGAAAAGAAAAGTGGGACCTAGTGTTTAAAGAGAACATCAGGGCAGAGACACACTAGTGTGTTTGTGCATGTTTTCACACTCGCTAAACACAGAAAATAGAGCCCTTTGATTTCAATGGGTTCATTCTCAAATGAGCATTTTGCGCGTGTGCAAAGAAATATGTCCTGCTCTACTTTCCTGCGTTTTGCAGAAGTCTATGGCAGGTGCGAAATTAAGCAAGGGGATAAATATGAAACTGCAAAATGCAGAAAAGAAGGCATTAAATTCCATGCAAAAGAGTGTGTCACGCAGGCGAGTGAAATGGCCCTGCATTCCTAAAAATTACAGTAAAGGCCCATTTAGTCAGGACGAATGCCGAGCAAACAATGCCCGACACTCGTCCCCGCACATACTAGGCGCACGAGAGCTATTATCACTGGATCACTCACAGAGCGGCCAGCATGGGTGCCGGGAGGCTGCAGGGGATTTCTCTCCTCGCTTTCCCTTGCCCCTCTCCATTGACTTAACATAGCGGCCGTTCAATACTGAACGGCTGCTATTTACACTGAGCAATCAGTGTTCAGGATCATTGCTCATCGTTTATGCACGGGAGCGAGTATGTGCAGAGACGAGTGTCGGGCATCGTTTGCCCGGCATTCATCCCGTGTAAATGGGCCTTAATATGCGCAGACACACATGCAGCAGGCTGATTACGTTGCTCTTCCAACCTTGTTCATGCACAAATACGCGGCACTGCGGACAGCCTATTTGCTCTAACGCTCGTGCGACACCACCCTGAGAGAGAGATTAAAGAAAGACATATGGAGAGCTAATGTTAGGGTCAGCATTTCTCTGGTAATTTCAGTTCTATACCATCTGTTCCAGTTTCTACTGCCAGTTTCATTATATTCAGCATTAGCCTCATTCTCATCATCTGGTTACCATCACCCTCTGCCCTGATCATCTGTTACTACCCAGGAAAAGTGATTACTAAAAGTGAAGCAGAGTTCTCCCATAGATCGTCCAGCCAGCATTGTTACATGGACCTCCAGTGCTACTTCTTATGCCCCTACCATGTTCTTATTATCCCTCTTCTATGCTATCACTATGTATATACATTATTCATCCATAGTGACATCATTATGTTCATTATGCACTGTGACTCCATTATTATTTTTTTGCACTGATGCAATATCACTACTTGTATGGTGACATTCCTATGCTAGAATATCATCATGTGTATTATCCTGGTGCTGTGACATCGCTGAGAATACTATCCTTTTAGGCTTGATTCACACGAATGTATTTGCGCACGCAATATGCAGAAAATAGGACCCTTTGATTTCAATGGCTTTTAATTAGACTGTGATATCATTACTTGTTGCCTTTTACTATGGAAATCTGCGCTGTAGTCTGTACGATTTGTTTTCACCATGCACAGGTTTAAAATGGTCCATTTAGTAAATGATCCATTTACTATAGAAGTAAAGATTAATTTTTTTTTGACAAAGCAATGCAAATCCTCAGCCTAGGAAATTTTTAGTATGCATGTCACAAACTTCTATATAAGTAAATCCAGTAATCTATTTGCTTAATCTGAAGTTTTCAAAGAAAAAAAATGATTTGGACAATATAGACTCTTATCTATGGTTTCCTGCAAATTATTCTATTCTGTTTTATATGGATTTCTTTACTTTTTTTTCCCAGAGCTGTAGCTGTTGATTTAATAGGTGAATGACTTGATGGAAATCTAGAACACGAGGGATCATTCAAGTACTTACCATACCTGAGGTTTAGTAACAATAGTGTTGAGTAATTGCACAATGCCATACCTTATATGTAGAGTTGAGCGACCATACTCTGCCGAGCTTGATGTTCGTTCGAGTATTAGCGTACTCAATGGTGCTCATTACTCGAACGAGCATCAAGCCGTGTTCGACCCCGCCTCAGTTTTTGGCTCCTCCCTGCTGTGATGTGCCTGTTTTGGCCCCTCCCCACCGTGACGCAGCACGCGTCAATGGCAAATTTTTTGCCTGCCAGGCAGGGGGAGAGAGAGAGAGAGACGAACCTAGGAAAGAAAAAAAAAAGCTCGGCACCCGGCGTCCCACATACAAAAATGCTTGAGTCTTCCATTGTAGTCAATGGGGTTTGTTACTCAAGTAGAGCTCTCAAATTTTATGAAAAGCTCGACTCGAATAATGCGAACCCGAGCATTTGGGAGCTCGCTCATCTCTACTTATATGTGATGTTATTGTAAAGCTCGTTGGAGCACAAATGGTAAGGCTAATCCACAAGGCTATCAGTGGAGACTGCTATTGGGGAGGGATTTGTACTCTTATGAATCAGTCAGACACTTATCACGCATCAAATAGCCATAAAGAGCCACATAGTGCAGTAGACTCACTTATCTGGCAAGGCAATATGTGAACACCGTGATGTCTATACAGCTCCTCTAGTGAGTCGAGGACTAGAATAAATACATTTTTGCCAAACAAAAATGAAAACAAGTTTCCATAGTCAGTAGAGGTCCGTTAACAGGGGTCGATTATTGGGCCCAAACATTTGTCCGAACACTCGTTTACCTGACAATCGCCTCCGGATTCCGCAGCACATACCACCCATAGTATGCTATGGAAAAACTCTTTTACCTGCACACCAGCAGAAACCAATTGCGGTTTTCTGCTCTCTGAGAAAAAAATTGCAGCATGCTCTATTTTTAAGTGGATTCCACGTGGACGGCTTCCATTGAACTCAATGGAAGCTGCCCAACCCTTGGCCCTTCCGCAATGACATTGCGGAAAGGTTGCAGGTACCCACATAATTCCCCTTCCATTCTCTTTGAACGGTGCAGGAACACAGAACCCCCTTGCAGATGTGAAAGCAGCCTTTCTATGACAATCTGCCACAACCAAGTAATGTTTCAGATGATGATTAGGAGAAAAATAAAAATGTTTACTTAACTTTAGTTATTATATAACTTTCAGCCATGTTTTCAGCTTTAGTCATGTTATATGCATGCATTACAGCTTTCAAAATTCTATTTCATGGGATACTTTAGGCTGGATGAGTTGTAAAACTTTCAAATTACAATTTTCAATTATCAGCAAAAGTTGACTTTGATCATTTTTTCTCCAGTTGCTTTGGATATTATAGATATGATGTGTTTCATATATAATTTGCTTTTTAGTTATTACTATAATGAGTTCATCCATTTAAGTTTACAATCCGCCCCTGTTAAACAGAGTGTATTACAGTATATGGTATAAAACTTTTACTTCAACCATCTCTCCTCCCAAACAGTAATATGTACCCAAGCTCATGAATGCCTTCCTTCTCCTACAGTCACTAGGTTACGCAATGTATTAAAGAAGTATACACATATCCTGCTGCCTTTTTGTGTATTATGCTCTAACATTCACATATTTTTAGAGTTAGTACAAAAGAGGGTGGTACATTTTATATTTTGGTAGAGACACATGATTGAAAATCCACATACACCATGGAAACTTTCAATGTAAACTCTTCCACTAAAGAGGTCATTGCTTGAGTAAATTAGCCATAGCATATGCCAAAACAGGCAATTTGGGTTAAAGGAAAAGTGCATAAATAGTGCATCCTAGCATAAAAATGAAATCTTCAACAGATAACTTCAAGTATTCTTTGATGCTGCTGGAAAAAAAGGAGCATGCAATACACAATCCAATATCCATATTATTCAGGCCTCTATGTAGAGTACATAGAATTATGAAGAGGCCAGAGGCATTTATCCGAAATGATGTCGAGTACTTTCTGGATAAAGTTGTAGGCGTTCTTAAAAGAGCGTGTCCACATAACATACTGAGAGCAGTGTACTTGATCACTGCTTTGTTGTTACTGGCAGTAATTACTGGATAAGTGTAATACACATTTTCAGAATGTGTTCCCTGATTTAAGTATTACCACTTTACGAGCCACTAGTTACATAGACTTGTTCCTGCTTTCTGTTTAGTTACAGCCATTTTAACAGTTATTTTTACTTAGATTCATAAACCATGAAAGGGAGAGAAATGCACTTTTTAGCAATTACTATTCATATAACTTACTGTACCTTGAAATGCAGTTTTTCCAGAAGTTTGTAATATCAACAACCCCATCAAGCTTTTGCTTTTTATTCTAATGCATACATTGAATTTCCAGCTGTTGATCACGTAAAAAGGCTTTTTGTTAGGTTTTTACTTTTTTTTCCACAATTGCTTATTCACACATTGATTCTGAAAACTATTTTTATGCGTCATTTGTGAGGCTGTAGTGTAATTCCTTCTAATGCAGTGTTAATTGTCTATCCTGTTATAAATGTTATTACTCCACATATCATACAGTACAGTATAGCAGACTTAGCTTTCACACTGTGGATAAATATAAGCACCTACATAGGGATCAAGCCATAAACCATCACTTTAAATACTTATACATGCTATTTTTTTACTATCCAAACATTCTGGGTGATATACTGTATAACCAACACATCGAAGACCTTTCTGCCCTCACTTGTGCTTCCGGCCTTTGAGTCCCCATTTCATCTACTCATATTATATTGCAATTCAGTATAACAGGACGGTCAACCAATACCATCCAACATCTGCTTGTGGGCAAGACTTATGTTGATTGTACCCTATGCAGCATCTTCCTCCACCCAAATGGAGTATTGTCATATAATGTATAAATAACTACAACATATAGTGCCCATTTATCAGCATCATACAGGAGGTCTTCTGGCCGCCCATCTTAAGTCACCATGAACAGGCAGTCATTCAAAGATGATTGACTGCCTGTTTATACTAAGTGAAATGTTGCTCAATAATCACTTCATTTCAGTGAGTTGAAATAAAACGACTAGTAGTGACTAATAAGCGATTTCTTGCTCAGTACCTTGTTGTGTCCCGCATTAACAGAGGACAGTTATCGGTCAAAATCTTCGGCCTGTGTAAAAGTACCCTTACACAAATATACATAGAAATGATGTTCTCCGTGCTCCCTCTACTCCACCGACAGCAGCATGGCCACTCTAGAGCATGGTCTGAGTACCGCTTGATAAGCCCTGCCCCTTCAAGTACAACATATGAGCGGGAGAGGTAGACAGAGAGCAGTACCAGACAACGGCGCTGTTCAAGAGAGTCCCCTTCACTGGCCGTAGCCACGGCTGAAGAGTGGAAGGGAGCAGCACCTGCAGCGCCATGTCAACAGCACTGAGAGCATTATGGAGAAGCGGGTCAGAAGATCCAGCCCCACTGTAGGGACAAAATAATGGGGCTAGGCTCTGCTAGAAGCACAGAGAATGTTCTCAGCACCACAGGTGCCTACTATATATGACATAGAGCTACATCATAGTTTAGAGAGGGAGACGCAAGAGTGTGAGCAGGAGACAGCAGTGGACAGCACCAGCAGCCAGTCTTAAAGTGACAGCAGCCATTGAAGAGGGGTTACACATTGAGTAGTTCCTCATGCTGGGGAGCTGCCCAGAGAAAGAAACCAAGGGCCCAAATGACCTAAGGACCAAAGATGGAAGACCAAATGGATTCCTGGGTTGAATCGCTCCATAGCACATGAGAGGAAAGGGATTCTCCCTCCCTACAGGGCCTCCCAGTGGTGGTGCAGACGAATATGCCCAATGGACGCTTTGAAAGATTTGCATGATGGATATAGTGCAGATGAAATGAAAGCAAGCTGTCAAATGTCATTTTGTTAAAGTAATTGGGTGTAACAATTCCCCAGGACTGCTTAAGGAAAAATGGTGTACATACTGCGGCAAAAATGACATGATAACTTTACTCCGTGGGTCAGTATGATTACAACAATACTAAATTTATATAGTTTTTTTTTGCTGTACTACTTTTAAAAAACAAAATATCTTCGAGCTTTTTTTTATTGTTTTTTATTACATTTTTTCTTGGAGATGGTGTGGCCACAAAAGCGCAATTCTGGTGTTGTATTTTTTTTCATGACATTCACTATGCGGAACAAAGAATGCATTACTTTGATACATCAGATTTTCACAGATGCAGCAATAAAACAAATGAAATAAATAAAAAGGAAACATGAAAAAGCAAAGGGGAGTGGTCTTGTTGGGGGTGATGCTAGTGGAGGTGGTAGAGCACAGACCAAGTTGGCACTTTAAATGGTTACCACTGAAGCAATAGCCACCACATTCTGCAAGAGGTGAGGCAAGCCCACTGCCATTCCATAGAATCGGTCCTGCCCGTGCGTTACATCTGGAGCTCGCTTGTCTTCTACATCATGATGCTCCATACTAACCCACAGTACCAGATGCCCAGCCTCCATTTATTTGCCCACACAATCTGAAGCCAGGCAAGGCCGTGCATGACAGTGGAGCTACCCGCTGGCAGCTCTTCACCTCAGCAATTTCACACATGTATCTTGCCTGACTCATGTGATGACCCTGGTAATTCAGCACTTCCTTAACAATTACCTAGGTTTACATCTAGTACTGCAAAAAGCCAAGAAACTGTGCTCACATTTTTTTGCATCTATACCCAGCTACCTATTATCTGGCAGAGGTGAAGCAAAAGTTCAGGCTACCACTCAACCATTTCATCTGTGTTGTGCCTACACAGTGGAATTTCACATTGTACATGTTTCAGAGGCTAAGTCAGCAAAAGAGAGCCATCACAAAGTAGCAGATGGTGTATGCCATTAGCAAACACTGTATGGAGGTTGATTACTTGATGCCCGGGGAGTGGCTGCAGATCAAAGACTTGTTGTTAGGACTTGAACCTGCATCTTCCTGTGCTCCAGGCAGCAGCTCTGTATACTGAGATATCCAGCTTGCAGAACAGCTCCCCTGATAAACATTGTCCTTGTTCCTAGTTCCCTGCCCCTGTGTTTCCCTGATTGACTCCACCCTGTGTTTTCTGACTGGCTCCACTTTGTGTTTTCCTTGATTGGACATATTATAAAAGCCTGGCACTGCCTCTTCTCCAGTGCATGATTGCTGTGCCTCATAGCTATAGTCAAGCTTCCCTACCTGCCTGCTCCTCTGCAACCACACTGAGACCTACTGTTACTGACCTCTGGCATTTCTCCTGACCATGTTACCTGCTGCCTCCCTTGTACTGCAAACTGTGACCCCTTGTTACAAACTCCGGACTCTCCTCTGACTGCACTCCTAGTCTATATGGGTTACAACACTAGAGACTCCAACCTAGTGTCTGAAATGCTACAAAATAATCACACCCAAAATAGAGTCCATTGTAGCAACTCTGAGGAAACAAGTTACAGAACTCCAAGAGTTTTGTGCCTCCTAAGGGCTCAGTCACACCGGCACCGATCCGCCCCTGTTTCTGCACAATATGATGGCCGCACCGCGTGCGGATAACTCTCTGCATGACCAGCTCCATTGCAGGCCAAGTGTCTTTCACTGGCCGGTGCGGAGAGTGGTCCGCACCTGCAGTGCAGCCGTCTTATCGTACAGAAACACAGGCGGATTGGCACCCGTGTGACTGAGCCCTAACAAGAAAGGGTTGCTGGAATACAAAGACAGATAGAGACATAATCCTGAAGGTATGCAATTCAGGTCCACATGTCATGCCACTGACAGCAAAATTTGGTGGAGATTGTCGCCAATACCAAAGTTTCCTGAATCAGTGTCAAATCTTTTTCTAGATACAACCCACTCTGTTTACCAGTAACAGGAAAAATGTATTCATTATTATTAACCTCCTCACTGATGAGGCACTTGCATGGGCCTCGCCATATATGAGACCAATATTAATCTCCTCAACAGCCTTGCTTCTTTCACTACCACTATGGATCAGGTCTTTGATTATCCGAACGCTGTGCCACAGCTGACCTATAATAAGGGCAATGCTCTGTTGCTGAATGCACGGCAGAATGTAGTCACTGGGTGACTGATACCACATGAAACCAAGCTGCATAGCAGAACCAATTTCAACTGGGATTATCGGAGTGTGGTAAGAATGAGCTTGCCAGAATGGAGACCGCTGATAACTTGGAAGACTTCATTCAGCTATGCATCCAAATTGACCAGAGTCTTTCTGAGCGGCGAAAGGAGAAACTGCTGATTTTGGCAATAATCTTACTCATTCCTTCAGTCAATCTGTGTTGAGTCCCCAGCCAACCAAGGACCAAAGCCACACAGGAAGCAATGCAAGTTGATGTCATCTGTAAACCCCTTTCCACCACTTAAAAAAGAAGGACATTGTGCTGAAAACCTTATTTTGGGATCCTGGGACAATATGCTTTAACTGCCCTAATAAGTTCCAGAGGACTCTCACCCTAGCCAACGTCAAGATCTCAACTAACCCAGCTGTCACAAGACAGTGGGATACCACCAAACAAGACTTTTCCCTGTTAGGGCGCCCACCCACTGGCGATTTTTTTTTCTTTGCGTTTTGCGTTTTTTCTCAAGAGCAATTAGAATTGAATGTACTCCTGTCCACTGGCGTTTTTTTTTGCGTTGCGTTGCGTTTTTTAACATAGGAACTGTCAGTTGCATATGTGTCCTTATTTTTCTCCTAATGCACCCATGAAAGTCAATGGAAATTAATGGAAAAGCCGTGAAAACGCCGCGAAGACGCGGCCAAAAACGCCGCGAAAAACGCACGGAAAACGCGGGAAAAGCGCCGCGAAAACGCTGCGTTTTTCACGCACGAAAATTGCAAACGCCAGTGGGTGGGCACCCTAACTCAAGACGGCATGAAAACCATTCCTCCGTCCCACCATTTTGGCCTCCCCATAGAGATCTTAATGGGAAGTCAGAAGAAACAGTGCTTGGCAATGTTGGATTCGGGAACAGGAGGAAACTTTTTGGATTTAAGATACGCACTTGACAAAAACAGTAAGAGTAGACTTACGCCAATACCTGTTAATATGGAAACCTTGAATCGGTTAGCCTTATCCTCGGGACTGGTCACACAAGACACAATCAAACTAGAACTCTGCATGGAACCTGACCATCGAGAAATAATTAGCTTTCAGCTCATCTCCTCTCCTAAATTTTTGGTGATTCTCAGGATCCCCTAGTTTTCTACTCATAATCCCTCTATCAACTGAGAATCAAAGACCATTGTCTTCCCTTCAGTACCTTCAGAGTACTCTAAAGGTACTGAAGGGAAAACTGCAAGATGGTGTCATCTGCCCCCAAACCAGTGCTAGACCTCAAGGATTGGCAGCAGAACTGTGAGAAGTTACCGGCTCAGCACCAAGTGTTCAGGGATGTCTGCAGCAAGAATAAAACTGACCAACTACCACCTAATTGGTCATATGACTGTCCAGGGGAGTTGCTCCCTAGAGCCTCTATTTAGTTTGGGCCAATATACAGTCTTTCAGAACCAGAGTTGAACGTACTCTGAGAATACCTGGACAAAAACTGGAAAAAAGGCTTCATTCGATCTTCTTCCTCTCTGGCTGGGGCACCCATATTTTTCATGGAGAAGAGGGAGTCAACCCTGCGGCCATGTATTGATTACAAGGAGTTTAAAAAATTTTTGATTAAAAATTGCTACCCCCCTCCACCTTGATTCCAGTATTACTAGAGAGACTCCATTCTGCTAAGATCTTCACTAGATCTAAGAGGGGCTTATAACCTTTTACAGATCCGCCTAAGGGATGAGTGGAAGACTGCATTTAGTACAAGGTATGATCATTTTGAATACATGGTAATGCCATTCAGCCTTTGTAATACTCCTGCTGCTTTTCAGCACTTTATTAATGATGTATTTTGATACCTGTTGGACCAATTTGTGGAGGCACATCTCGATGACATCCTTATCTTCTCCGATAACTTGGAGGAACATCGCAGACATGTCCGGTTGGTCTTGGAACGACTCCAAAAAAAATCATCTCTGTATCAAAGCAGAGAAGTGCGAATTTGAACAAACCTGGATGCAAATCCTGACATATATTATTTCTCTAGATGGCCTGAGTATAGACCCCAGCAAGATTAAAGCCGTCATTGATTGGCCCATTCCAAAAAATGTAAAAGATGTACAGTGCCTTATTGGATTTGTGAATTTCTACAGAAGACTTATTAAGGACTTCTCAAAGATCATCTCTTCTATCACTTCCCTCACAAAGATAGCATAGGTGTTTTCATGGTCTCTGGAGGCACAGATCACAAACTGAAGACTCTTTTCACTTTGGCACCAGTGCTGGTCCAACCAAAACCAGAATTGCCCTTTGTTGTTGAGGTAGACACCTTTGACTCTGCTGTTGGAGCAATCCTGTCACAACAAGTTGGAGATAGAAAGCAACTACACCTTTGTGCATTTCTGTTGCATACCTTATCACCTGCAGAGAAAAACTATGACATTGGGAACAAGGAGCTTTTGGCCATCAAGGTCACTTTCACTGAATCAAGATAACTCCTGGAAGAAGCCCATCATCCAGTAACAGTTCTTGCTAACCATAAGAACTTTAAATTTTGCTATACAGCCAAGAGGTTATCGGTGAGACAAGCATGATAAGCCTTGTTTTTCTGCAGATTTAACTTTATCCTATCAACCCAGTTCCAGAAATCGCAAGGCGGATGACTTTTCCAGAATTTTTTCTGAGCCTGAAGGAGGGTCAAACACAGGCTGTACTATCCTGTCCCCAATACATTTTCTAGGTATTCTGAACTCATCCAGGCCACGGAGATCCAGTCCCATCCAGGCCATAGAGATCTATATCTATGGACTTCATTGTGGATCTGCCCCTCTCAAAAGAAATGATCACCATCCTTGTAGTTGTCCACCGACTTACGAAGATGTCCCGCTTCATCTCCATCAAAGGAGTTAGCAACGCCAATCACACCATCAAATTGATGATCCAGGAAGTATTCAGACTACATGAAATTCCTGATAATGTATGTGGTCTCTGACAGAGGGGTTCAGTTCACATCAAGGTTCTGGAAACACTTCTGTACATCCCTAGGAACTATTGTGAATCTATATTCTGCCTTTCATCCCCAGTCTAACTGCAATACCGAGAGAACAAACTAGACTCGGGAACAATATCTCCGCTGCTTCATTTCCCATCTCCAGGATGGCTGGGTGGATTATTTGGAGTTTACCTACAACAATGGCAAAAACAGTTCAACCACCCGAGTCCATTCCACACCAAGTGGTATACACCCTGTATTCATTCCTGTCCTCCCTATCGATATTCCTGTCCCGACTGTCAACCACAGACTGATGGCATTGTCTGAAACTCAGAAGGAATTGAAGGAAGCCTGACAGGAAGCCCAAGATGCCTATACGAAAGCGTCAGACAGACACCGCTAAGTGGCCCATATCTTCCAGGTTGGAAAAAAGGTGGGGTGTTCAACCATGAGCCTGAAGGCTTATGTACCCTTTCCAAAACTTGGGCAAAGATACTTTCTGCCCTTCCTAATCACAGCAAGGATCAGCTAGGTAGCTTTCCAATTAAAACTCCCAGGCAGCCTGAAAGCACACCCAGTTTTCCATGTATGCCTGTTGACACCTTTTCAAGAGAACACCTTCGCTGGGAGACAGCAACTGACTCCCCCTCCAGTGAGAGTTCAAGGACAAGATGAGTTTATAGTGGAGAAGATCCTTTATTCTAGAAGGCACAGAGGAAGATTGCTATATCTGATAAAATCTAAAGGATATGGGCCCCAGGAAAACTCCTAGGAGTCGACATCCATGCCTCCAGGCTCACACAATACTTTCACCAGAGGCACCCAGGTAAGCCAACTCCTGTGAAGGCCTGAGGCCATCCTGGAGGGGGGGGGGGGTTGTGTCAGGACTCGAGCCTGTGACCTCCTGTGCTCCAGGCAGCAGCTCTGTACACGGAGACTATAAACTGCTTAGCCAGTCCACAATTACTCAATACTGCAGGGAGGACTGACCAAATAGTTGAATGATTGGTATCCCTTTTTCCTCCTCCTGTGAAAACAACATATCATTGTTCATGAGGCTCTGTAGCATCTATTTCATCAGGCAGACAACAGGAATGCTGATACTGATCAGTGCGTCATCATGACTGACCATTTTGGTCACTTTCTCAGAGCAGGCTAAAACAATACACAGATCTTTGATCTGCAGCCACTTGGCTAGAAAGGAGGGCAAATTCTCCAACATGCTGCTACACCCTTGGGAAAAATATAGAGGAAGAATAAGAGGGCGATAATATAGGAGGGATAGCTAACACTAAAGACAGCTTGAACAGTGGGCACGACTAACAGAATTGTATTTAAAAAGGAGCAATGCAAAGCACTATATCTGGGCAAGAAAAATGAAAAAAGCAAACACAGAATGGGAAGAATTGGACCAAGCAGCACATGTGAAAAAGACTTTGGTATACTGATAAATCACATACTGAACATGAGTCAACAGTGTGATGAAGCAGCAAAAAAGGCAAACACAATTCCAGGATGTATCAAAAGAAGCATAGAGTCTAGATCATGTGAGTTAATTATACCCCTCTACTCTTCCTTGGTCAGGTGTCATCTGGAATACTGTGTCCAGTTCTAAGCACCCGAATTTAGAAAAGACATCAACAAACTCGAGCAAGTTCAGAGAAGCAGTCTGCAAACACTGTCCTATGTGGAACAGTTAAACGATCTGGGAATGTTAGCTTGCAAAAAATAAGACTGAGAAGAGACTTAATAGCTGTCTACATATACCTGAAGGACTTTTACAGTGCAGAGGGATCATCCCTATTCTCATTTGCGCAAGGAAAGTCTAGAAGCAATGGGCTGAAACTAAATGGGAGGAGACACAGATTAGATATTAGAAAAAACGTTCTGACAGTGAGGGTGATCAATGAGTTGAACAGGTTGCCTTGAAAGGTGGTGAGTTCTTCTTCAATTGAAGTCTTCAAACAGAGGCTAGACAGACATCTGTCTAGGATGATTTAGTGAATCCTGCATTAAGCAGGGCGTTGAACCCGATGACCATGAAGGTCCCTTCTTCCAACCATCACTAGCCCCAGCTATTGTAAGTGGATAGCGGGACCAGTCAAAGGACACCTGTAGGCCTGACCCCCAAAAATGTGGGCCATCACCCTTAGTCACTTTGAGACATATGAGTGTTTTTATGCTGCAATTTTTACAGAAGGACCATCTCATAGTGCACATCAAAACATCAGATCATTACTAGATGGCTACCCTTCTTGATCCCCACTACAAGGCCAAAATGACAAATCTCATTCCAGCAATGGAGAGGGACTTCAAAATGCAGAACTATCAGAACAGACTGTTAAGCAGTTTGAGCACATAATTACCCCATAGCAGTGGGGATGCATCTACAACGGATCACAGCTCTGCAGCTTATGGCAGACAGACGGGAAGCTGCCGCAGCACCACAACTGGTGGTGGGGAAAGCCTAACAGAGGTGTAGCATAGTTTTTTCAGCCCGTCTCAGACTGCAGTAAAATATTTAGGTGTTTCGCAAACTCGAGTCCTCATGGACCTCCGCAGGTCATGTTTTCTGGATTTTCTAAGTATTGCACAAGTGATGTATTTATTGTCAGTGCTCAGACATTGTCACAGGTGTCCTTACTAGAGGATATCCTGAAAACATGACCCGTTGGGGGTCCATGAGGACTGGAGTTTGGGAAACACTGGTCTGGGAGATCCGATGTGGGGCTTCTTTTGTTTTCAGTGATACCCTTATGCTACAATTAAACCCTACACCATTGTACACTATTTTCGCCAATTTTTGGGAGGAGCATAATGTTCTCCGGAAGTGTGGCTGTATTTCGATGCAATTTTGGGGGACTTTCTGGAGAGCAAATTAGTGAACCCGATTTTTACTACCATTGACATTAATTGGAGTCACAATCGACCATCTGGATTCACAATGTTTTTAGTAAAATCATCTTGATACCAACATGAACCAATTATTCCACTAATCACTATGTATGACTGCATAAGATGGGGTGCAGGAGACAAGAGGAGCTAGCTGGAATACATACACTATATGGACAAAAGTATTTGGACATTGCAGGAAATCAGCAAATATGCAAATACCGAGTTTGCCGAATGGTATGCTGGGAAGGGCATGGATAAAATAAAAAGCTGCTCATTTTGTAATAACTATTCATTCATCCGATCGAGCACTTGTGGGATGACTGGAGCGACGGGTACGACACCGCCACCTTGCCCATCTTCACAACAATCTCTTCTCACAGCCTTGCACGAGGAATGGCAAGCTATTCCAGCCAGACTTACAGAGAACTTGTAGAAAGTATGCCTCGATGTATTACCGCTGTAATACAAGTAAAAGGAGGGCCGACACGTTACTAAATACAAGGTAACGCTGTAATACAAGGAGGACCGACACGTTACTAAATACAAGGTAACGCTGTAATACAAGGAGGACCGACACGTTACTTAATAAAGCACTTTTTCTGAAAAACATGCAGTGTACATGCTTCAAGGACAGCAGCTAAAAAATATTTATTTCTAATCAGGAAGTCATGAAGGTCTCTACAACTTTACGTTTTGTTTGTTTTTCAATCTGGAATATTCCCATATCCAAGTAGACTCAAATATAAAAAATGGTTTTAAGTGGTTTATTTAACTGGTACTATACTCTTAGTATTAAAGCACATTATTAACAAGAGTGAAATTCACCAAAATGAGTCTATTAAACCTAATATATAAAGTTTATTTCATAAATGGTAATAGAAAAATCAGCTGACATTTAGTTTAAGTTTTTTTTTTTTTAAATTAGTAAAGTCCTGGAGTCCAGTAAAAATATACACCACTGAGTTAAAATAAACATAAACCTCTAGCTGAGAATTTCAGGACTCCTTTGAGGCAAAGAGCATACCAGACAGTTGTAAAGCTGCCATTGTGGTTCCATTCAGTAAGAATGGACATAGTGTACACTCTGACCTTGGGTATCTTATATTGCAAACCTAAATACATGTTACCGATAACTCATCTTTAATGTAATACCATCCTGTAAACAGGCATGCCATGACGATAATAGTGTGCCATACCTTAAAGCATAAAACCTTCAATGGTGCATTAAATGAATTCTAGACTACAACAGTAATTTTAAGGGTCTACAAACACTTAACAGGAAATTGCAAGTAGACTATGGTTTGTAAAGTGGTGGAGGAATTAGTAAATCAGACAGGATGTCTAAGTGCATTCCTTTATGAGATTAAGTGTCATCCTGGAGAACCATGATATTAACATATGTAAAAGGTCTTGATGTGGTGTCTCTTGCTTGAGTAAAAGGAATACTTAATGTAACATCTACTATGTGATGGAATATTGATTTTAATCAACAGTTTTCACAGATACATTTGCAATTTATTCAAAATAAAGTTAAGTAATAGAAAAAGAAAAAAAAACTTAAAGCAAAATACTCTTTAAGGTGTTGACCAAAATGTACTAATCCATAAGTTTTAAAGGGGTATTTTGGTACTTTTTTTATTTGTGCTATTGATGACCGCTAAGTTATCAATAGATGGTTGGTGGGGACCCACTGCGTGAATGCCCGCTAATCAGCTGATTCCCAGGTCCACTGTCAATGAGGTCAGCTCAGAAATGCAGAATGCGCTGACCATGGTGCAGCAGCACAGGTTGGTATTGCAGGTGCAGATCCCACTGAATTCATCTATTGGTGACTAACAGTTTGTGTTAGTCTCATCAGTTCTGTAATACACTTACATTAAACATTTTGCTGCCTTACCACTGTAAATCACATTTGAAGTGGCTGCTACTAGGGGTCTTTCTCCTAGCCTATCTGCAATTCACAGTCTGTTATTAGGTACAAAGCTTCTGTAGTAACAAGGACACGGGGATGTTTCCTTAAAGGAGATGTCCCGAGGCAGCAAGTGGGTCTATACACTTCTGTATGGCCATAATAATGCACTTTGTAATGTACATTGTGCATTAATTATGAGCCATACAGAAGTTATAAAAGGTTTTATACTTACCTGCTCCGTTGCTGGCGTCCTCGTCTCCATGGAGCCGACTAATTTTTGGCCTCCGATGGCCAAATTAGCCGCGCTTGCGCAGTCCGGGTCTTCAGCAGTCTTCTATGGAGCCGCTCGTGCCAGAGAGCGGCTCCGTGTAGCTCCGCCCCGTCACGTGCCGATTCCAGCCAATCAGGAGGCTGGAATCGGCAGTGGACCGCACAGAAGAGCTGCGGTCCACGAAGGTAGAAGATCCCGGCGGCCATCTTCAGCAGGTGAGTATGAAGACGCCGGACCGCCGGGATTCAGGTAAGCGCTGTGCGGGTGGTTTTTTTAACCCCTGCATCGGGGTTGTCTCGCGCCGAACGGGGGGGGGGTTAAAAAAAAAAAAAACCCGTTTCGGCGCGGGACATCTCCTTTAACAACAGGGGGAGGAGCTATCTTTACAGGCAGCTCTCATGCAGTTAGAGGCTGCAGGCTGACAGATCTGCAGACACTGTGATAATGATCTGCACAATTTCCGCCTCTTCTGCTGTTACAGCATCTGTCTGTATGTGTGGCCAAACATTAAACAAAGTTTATTAAATATTGGGTTAGAATGTCTCTGAATGCCTGAATCATTCTGGTAAGGCAAAGTATTCAGATACTGTCTCCCTGCTGATTGGACCAGAGACAGTGCAATTCAGCATGGGAAGTAAGGGCAAGGAAGTGCAGGACAGTGAACTACTAGTAGAATTGTAGACTTGCTACACTCACCCTCCCTGAAAGTAGGTTACAGACAGCAGAAAAAAGGGAAGAACTCTCGAAAGTCAGGACTGACAGATTTGAACGAGGGTGAAAACAACAGTAAATGAGGGGGACAGGAGAATCCTTTTTTACTTTTTTTTTATGAGACAACTGGGAAAGGGGGGAATAAAAGTGGATTTACACATAAAAATGTACCACAACTATTTTCTCACTAAAATTTGTATGTCCTACATGTGACAGAATTACACTGCCGGATGTAGCCAAATGCACGGATGCAGAATTCCATGCCAAAATCTGCAGATCTACCTGCGGATTTTGATGTGGAATTGCAGGCAGGTTTTAAGCCATTTTCAACTCTGCATTAAAATCCGTAGGTAGCCTGAGGATTTCAGTGGGGAATTTAACATGTCTTGCAATGCGTTATGCGGCATATTCCGTCCCAAATGAAAGGTCCCTAATGTGCATCTTGATGTGGACTTGCAGCAGAATTGCTGTGGATTACTGCTATTGCGCAGAATCCACAGACAGGGAGCGGGCACGGCTTCTCCTTACACAGCATTGAAGAATGAGCTGTGGAGGGGAGAGAAAATGTGGATTCAGAATAGGTATGGTTGAAAATCAATAAAATAAAGTAGGCTTTATAGATTGTTATATGGAAACAGCTGTGCTTGCACTATAGAGAACAGTGCAGGCACAGCTGGAGCGCCCTCTTCTGCTATGCAGTTAGGTGAAGACAAATTTCTCAGCCCTGTCTTCATCTAACTACATACAGAATAGGCTGATATACCTATTGTAGAAATGCTTAGAATTGCCTATTCTGTACATTAATATGGTGCAATTACTCTTTAAATTGTAAATTAGGCACAAGATATACACATACTCTAGTAGAACCATAGAAACACAATACTTATAGATGGTAAATGTAGGATAGGTCTACAGAAATCAATGCATCCTGTATAAATCATACATACAAGAAATGTGCTTCCTGTATGAATTAGCCCCATGTAAACAAATACTGCCCCCTTTTTCACCAGAACTGAGCCCACAAATAAAATCAGAGAACCTTTAATACTGGATTAGAATTAGATTAAATAATATTATGTTTATCTATATATCGGTGAAATGAAGGATATGGATTGCCCCTTTAATAGCAAAGAATAAACACAAACAGATGCTTATTATTACATTTTTGTGTTAGTGTAAAAATACCAAACTTTAATGAGTTTCTGCTTTTTGTTTATTTTTTTTTCTAGAGTGAAACACAAAATGCATTTTATTCCTATACAAAGCAAATGCACAAAATGTGACTAAACCACAAGTTGATTCTGTGCAAAATTTATGATCGTGTATACAATGCTTTTAAAGGGTATCATGTCGGGGCAGTGGGAGGTCTGCTAGTTTAGCAACTGTAAAAATACTGGGCACCCCATTAATATTACTGAACTGTCACAGAAACTGAATGTTAAATAAATTATATGTTGATTATACAATTAATATAATGAAGGAATGATTTAGACTTCTTACAACTGGCAGTAATTATAGTTCTGTAAATGCCCTGAAATTCACCCTGGATATTTGTAAATGTGTGAAATGCAGCACAATATGTCACAAGACAGATAGCTATCGGAGTGTATGTGATGATATACGTGTATATAAGTATTAGCCCAGGAGCATTATAAAGGCCCATGAGCTTTCAATAATAAGAGTTGCAGTGCAGTCTTCAAAAAGAGAAAGAAAAATGCCTGGGGTCTAGGCTCTGCGATGGCATAGACAGACTACTACAAGGGTAGTAGTGTAGGTGGAGCTAGCAACTCAGGTGGGTTATCCATTTAGTATCATATTTGGGGGGTGTTCATGAAAATAAAGCCTGGGGTTAAGCACTTAGAGACTTTTGTAAGGTAATGCATGATGCCAGTATACATTGACCAGATAGTGATAGATACTATTATACACAGGTGCTTTGCAGAATGTATAGGTGATTACAGTACAGTTAAATCCAGTGACTTACAGATGACATCTCCTCTTCTTAGAGTTATACTCTTTCCTTTTCTTTTCACATGGCCCAGACCACTATTATGACATCTCCTGATTACTTCAGAATTTACTGCTGAGACATATTTGGCCCCTTGCTATTACAGTAATTTCTAGTTATGGGTCCACGAATGCCAAAAATGATTTACCAAAAAAGGTCAGTATTGTGCAAAAGGGAAAATGCCTAAGCAAAAATAACATTTTTATATCGTGGGAATCATACCAACTCTCCAAAAAAAATGCATCATGTCATTTATTCCACATTTTAAACAATATAGACAGAAAAAAAATAACAATGGCAAGATTGATGTGTCTTTTTCACCCTGTACCCCCTAAAAAAATTTATACAATGCAATATATGTACCCAAAAATGGTGCCAAATAAAAACTACAACTCAACATGCAATGAGCAAGCCCTCATGTGGCTATATGGGTGAAAAACTAAAAAAGGTTTTTGCTTTTAAAAAGTGGAGAGGGAAAAAAACTAAAACAATTGCTGCATCCTTATGTACCAAACTAGTCCGCATCCTTAAGGGGTTAAAAGCACAGGTCTCAGGATGCAAGGACAAAACAGATTAAAAAATGGACAGCGCTCTAAACCTGGACTGTAAAAACTCCATGTACAGAGCGAACTAAACTCACCTGGTGTTTCTGTGATATCCACTAAAGCGGTCACTGTCACAACAGTATGCCTGGAGTGTCTTTTAGTAGTTATAGTAGCCATGATCCCCTGTTCATCTGAACAGCCAAACTTAGAAAGATAGTGGAGCTTGGAGCTCATACTTTATTAATAAATCTTCCGATTAGAATAACATTTGACCTCCCATGAAATTGCTGTTGACATCCAGGGGAAACTTTTGATTGTAGAATAGCATCCCAGGAAGGAGGTATGGAAGAATCCCATTACTCCCATAATGCAGTTAAGTTTGCTTTTTTTCTCCACCTACGCTATTATTAATGCAAAAAAAAAAAAGAGTTAGTACAAACTGATGAGCGCTGCTACTCTCTTTTTTGTCTTTTATTTCTATACATTCAGGATGCAGGGGCTGAGACTGCTTCCCATGGTCTAATGGCCCCATGGCCCTTAAAAATGGTTCCATATAGCCCCCACCTCACAGACTGCTCCTCATGACCTCCCCTTTCAGACAGACTGCTCCTCATAGCTCCTCCTCTTTCACACACTGTTCCACATGTCCTTCTGTCCCATGCTGACTGCTCCTGATGCACCTCCCCAAAGGCTCATTTTCATGCCCCTTTCTCTTTCACATACTGTTCCTCATGTCCCCTCTCACAAACTGTTGCCCATGCCAACTCCTTTTTTACAGACTATTCTCCATGTCCGTCCTCTCTAACAGATTGTTCCCCATGTCTCCTCATCTCTCACATACTGTTCCTCATGTCCCTACTCTCTCACATAGCTTTTCATGCCCCCTTCTCTCTCACTGCTCTCTCATGGCTCCATTTCTCTCACAGAATACTTCTAATCCTTCCTCCCTTACAGACTTCTTTCGATGCCCCATCCTCTCTTACAGGCTTCTCTCTTGTTCTTGACCTCTTCATTACCTTTCTTAATAGTAACATTCGCTTTCTCTCCAGTTCTTTTACTCCCACATAGCAGCATCAGAGGTTACCCTCTCAACTTGTGATCCAGTTATGTAATCTACAAGGAGCAACACCACACAGAACTCTTTACAAGATCTCCCGTGTGGGACCTTTGTCATGTAACTATGATGTATGTCACCAAAGGTCCTGCACCTATAACAGCGGTAGTTGTACCCCCCTTTGCACACAATTGCAGCAAAACCACCTCAACTTTGCTAGAAACACACATCCAGGGGGCTCTCTTTGGATCACTCTGCCAAAAGTTTTTTCTTAACATGCCTTGATTCCACAAGACTCCTGATAGCAACCAATATAGGGTGCAGTTCTAATTATTTTCTGGGTCTGTTAATAGAGCACTTACTGTTCCCTAACATTTCAGAGTTTTCATTATACCCCCTACATCCAGATCACACTAAAGCCTGATTTACACACAAAGATAATCTTTCAAATGATTGAAAGTTTAAGCGATCATTTTGCATAAAGTGTTAATGAACACTAATGTCCATTAACACTTATTATCCCCATTTGCATGTAAATGGGCCTCTGGGAGCTGTTTGCAAAATACAATGTAATCTCCTGGCTCCCGCTGAGAACATACCATGCGGTCTTTTGAGAGATACTTTATCTCTCTGCAGCTGAAAGATGGATTTTAACATTCCCT
Organism: Eleutherodactylus coqui; assembly: GCF_035609145.1. Classification (NCBI taxonomy): domain Eukaryota; kingdom Metazoa; phylum Chordata; class Amphibia; order Anura; family Eleutherodactylidae; genus Eleutherodactylus; species Eleutherodactylus coqui. The sequence continues at coordinate 142,857,128 of NC_089843.1, read as the reverse complement.
TAAAATCATTGTTCAGACTCAAAGTGCACAATAGTAGTGTTTACATGTAACGATTATCACTTATTTGCAGCCGTTTTAATGAATTTTGAGCTATAATCATTGCGTGTAAACGGGACTTTATTCAACATTAGATTGCATAGCTGTTACAAAGCTTAGCTTTCATTAAGTTAGATAGAACACAAGTGCACTTGGCCAATGGGCCTCATGATACAAACACCCCCTATATGCAGTTGTGTTGGAAGGAGGATGAAAGAATGTGATATGACATTATAGTGATCTGCAAGAGTCCCATTGGTCAGACCCCTTGCAATTTAATATTTTTGTGGAAAAGAAATAAATGCTATCATCTGGATTATCCCTGTAAATTGACATAACTATAACAGTGAAGAATTTCATGAGCACATGAGTAGTTTACTAAGCAAAAAGTTCTAAATAACTTCTAATATACTGAACTGAATGAAGGCTGATAGGATAAAAAGAGTTACCAGTTTGATCAAATATTTCAAATTTGGTTAAAATAGCGTTTATAGAAGGCCTGTGTTGTATAAAAATCAGATTATAGTATAATAAAGTAGGGTTAGATGTTGTGGCAATCTACTGCTATGGAATCAAGAAATCCTAAACCCTTGAAAAGGCTTGCCAAGATGTAAGCAAGTTGTACTGGAAAACAGTAGGTATGCAGGTCTAGATCCGTAACCTAAGGACAACTTTGCTTTCTAATTTTCTCATGTTACAAATCTTCAGTCTGTTTTTAGAATTAAACCATCTGGAACGCTTGCTGGTACTGTGATCACTTCTGTTGCTATTCGTTTGGGACTCGGCCAAATCCTCCAAAGGTAAACAAGTATTTATTTTTAGAGTTTCTATGAAGCTTGTGGTGTTCTGACCTTTGTATTTTCTTTGTATGTATAGGAGTTTGATTTTTATTCTCTAACAAAATCCAACAAAATACAAGATCTAAAACTGATAGATTTTGTGTTGTGTTCAAATATGTTACAAGTTGTGTTTTCACATGTTGTACAGTGTTGTTCAATGTTGTACAGAGCTGTGAGCAAATAACAGAAGGTAGTAAAATTACATAGATATAAACATCCAATTCTAACAGTCAGGGCCAGATTAAAATTGGAGGAGGCCCCTGGATAATAGACCTTGTCTGATCTTCTATTGCAGCCACATACAGAGAGATGTAGAAGAGAGGAGACCATGGCACTCGCAAAGACAACCCGCGGGATAAAAATCCACTCGGGGGGGAGGAAAAAGTTATTTCCAAGACTTAAGCGTCAGCAATAAATGCAAAGCTACCCTAGGGGCTATGGATCTAAGCCCCATAGGACATGCAAAGTAGAAGAGTGGAGGAGGTGGCAGCATAAAATGATGCAGAGAATTATGTCATACAAAGGAACATGTTTATTGCGTCCAAGTTAAGCTAGGCAACGTTTCGTCCTATAATTAGGTCTTTTTCAAGCCAAATAACAAAAGGAACAGGATATGCAGTCCATGTTCCACATTCCAAAAAGTGGATAACTAAGCAATAATGGGGTAGTAGTCCTTGCACTTTTGCAGTGTCGTGTGGTACCTCAGTGCAGTTGTTGTAGGTGTTAGGAAGCACTTCAGGAAGCAGACATTAGATGAAAAACAATTACAACTTTATTAGGAGAGTTCTTTGTCTTGACAGTAGTTTCTTCGTTCCCATTATGGTGATATTATTTCGATTACAGAATTCACGTGCATCATACATTATAGATTCGGTTAGCTGACTTGGACTGTAAAGGGTTAACCCATGACTTGCTTACTGCTTATGTTTCTCTCTCCTACTGACACTCCAGAAAAAATTTGATTTCGTACTCACACTTTAGATGTTCAAGCTCCCCACGACACTGGTTTTCCTGGATGTTCGCCTTATTCCTCTGCGGTCTCTATCTCAGGTTCCTCTGGACTAGACTGACCAACCCCGCCCACTCTCTACCTTTTATACCTTTCTACTCAACCAATACTAAGCTGGGGGAAAACTGACTATCAAATCCCAGGCTAGCTAGGGGGGATTGACAGGTGTGAGAGCAGGATATGTTGTATTCTGCAAAGTCATACAGTGTTAGGAACATGAAAAGTTAACACTTTTTTAACCATTTAGAGTGACACATACATCATTACACATATTCATAACTATATACATATACATTCACAGAGTGGCTGCAGCAGTGCTGTGGGACCCCAACTCTGGGGTACTACACCATTGCTATAATTATCTCTTTTCCTATGTCAGCATCTAACAGACATCATTGGATTGTGCCCACCTTCTTGGAAGGAAGGTGACTGGTAGGCCAGAGAGTAAAATTATTGTTCTTCTGATCTGTTTGTGATTTTAACAGAGGTGGTGGCCTGGAACCAATGTGCTCTCCCAGTAATCTGTTGCTGAGAATAGATTCCATTATAAGCACATAATAATAGAAAATAGGGAACACTATACAATTATAGTGGATCTGATATCAAAATATGCTGAACTATTATACAAAGCAATTTTTAAAAAATTGCTAGATTTCAATAATAAAAAAGGAGAAAGAATACAGCTAATTCATGGTTATTGGAAGTCTGTGGCAGTTTTAACCTCTCAGAACTTGTCTAATCATGCCTTGGATAATGCCAGAGTAAAGACTCTGACATCCATTCAGGAGACCAACAGAGCAGTCACTTAGAGCCAAAGAGATAGGCCGGGGAGCATTCAATGCAGAGAGCCCAGGGCACTGCATATGAAGCAACTGCCTCGTGGGCACTTGGGATCCTGCCACCTGTGGGAAAATCACCCAAGAAATGATTACACTGTTCTCCCGTCACCTATATATTGCTGTCAGCAGTTTTGAGGGGTCAAAGCTACTCATAGAATCCCATTAAGAGTCCACTATATTCACGTGGAGAACACTCCCTCGCTCTTTTCTCCCCCTCCTCTTACCCCCTTACCAGTGATTGATGGTTGTTGATGTATATGTCTGTAAACATTAGAGGCTATCAATCGTTGCCAAGAGGGCAAAAGGAGGCAGGGAAAGGGGGCCGTGCTGGGGTTATGAATATAACACAAGTATATATTAGTCAACATATATATGGATCCACTGTGTTCTTTCTTCTCAGCTAATATGCAAACAGCACTATGACAATTTAGCACACCTGGTAACATGTTGCCTTTAACCCCTTCCCGCCCCATGACGTAAGGGTACGTCATGGGAGCGGGGTACTTCCCGCAAAAGGACGTACCCTAACGTCAAAGGGATAGCGCAAGATCATATCAGAGTGGGAGATCATGGCAGATCTCGCGCTATCCCGCAGAGGAAGTCGTCTGTCACTAGTCGCCGGCATCCCGCTGCGACAGCGGGGGGCATCAGAGATGCACCCCCTGCTGTTAACCCCTTTCCCTGCCACGATCTAAGTAGATCGCGGCAGGGAAAGGGTTCACAGAGGGAGCGCGTGACTCCAGCCGGCTCTCGCGATAACATCACGAGAGCCTGGCTGGTTGCTATGGCAACAGGACGCCAGATACCGGCGTCCTGTATTGCCATAGCCTGTGATCGCTATAGTAAGCGATAAGGCATGGCAGGAGAGAAGTCCTGCCATGCCTTGTCGTAGCGATCCGCAGTCCTGCTGTGTAAGTCCCTCAGAGGGACACAGATTGTGTAAAAATAAGAGCAAAATGAAGTACAAAAATATAAATGTAAAAAAAATCTTAAAATAACCTTTTTTATGCTTTTTCTCATATTAGCATAAAAAAATTAAAAATCCCACATATTTGGTATCAACGCATCCGTAACAATGCGTACAATAAATTGAACATGCTTTTTATCCTGCACGGCAAAAAGCGTTTAAAAAAATGCTAAAAAACTGTATTAGTATTTTGCCTCCCAAAAAACGCAATAAAGGTGATAAAAAAAAATGTGTGCACCCCAAAATTGTACCAATAAAAACTACAGCTCATCTCACAAAAAATAAGCCCTCAGAGAGCTCCGTACATAGAAAAATAAAAAAGTTATAGGACTTTAAATGCAGTGAGTTTAGAAAAAAATAATAATTTCCAAAGAAAGGTTTTTATTGTGGAAAAGTGGAAAAAAAACCAAAAAGTATAAGAATTTTGGTATCGTTGTAACCGTACCGTCCCGCAGAAAAAAAATGTAGTGTGTCATTTATGCTGCATAATTAACGCTTAAAAAAACCCAAAAAAATCTATGGCAGAATTGATGCGTTTTCTCTCCCTACGATCATAAAAAAAATAATACAAGTTTTACAATGTAGTCTATGCAATCAAAAATGGTTCCAATAAAAACTACAGTTCGTCACGCAAAAAACAAGCCCTTATACCTCCGCGTCGACGGAAAAATAAAAAAGTTATGGCTTTTGAAAAATGGAGATGAAAAAATACCAAAAATTGTTTGGTCCTCAACGCCAAAATAGGCTGTGTCCTTAAGGGGTTAAAAAGAATGCCATAATGTTGTAAACAATCAATTGTAATTCATTAGTACCATGAGTGCTAGAAAAGAATATACATTATTATAATTATTAGGTTCTAATTATTAGATATAGTATAGTATGCAACCATATACATCCCTAAATGGGATACATATTTTCCCCGTATCTTGTCTTCAGAGAACAGCCTACCTTACCTTAGGGAAGACATACAATAAAAAACGTGACTACAAAGCAGACAAGAATAAATACTAGGTGTTTTTTTTATTAATATTTGAAAGACCATTGTGCTATAGTTTTAAATGTGTTTCAGATGATGTCTTCAAAATACGGTGCCAAGTTGATGTTCTACATAGTGATTGTTTATTAAGTTTTCAGAGATAAAGATTCATACAGACTTGATTAATAATTTCTATTGTACTGCCTGGAAACTTCCATTGTTATTAAGACAAACACACCTTCAATTCAAAACATTCTTGTCAAATATTTCCGTTGGCCCACAACCGATGTGTTTAGAGGAAAATGTTGATCAAATTTATGCATTGGACTTGTTAGCATTTATACAATAGTCTCTCTCTGATTTATCTACTGCACCCAAAAAATAATAATGTCAAGATTTATTAAACCTGTTGGGGCAGTTCAGTCTTGGGTTAAAAATGAAAAAATCATGGAGTAATATCTATTTGCGTCCCTGCTTAAAGGAGTTTTCTGAGGTCATTGATGTCAGTGGAGGGTATTGGTGGCAGCCTATAGACAGAAACAATACTTACCTCTCACTGCCTTGCATTCCTGGCCCTCTTGCAGCAATCACGTAGGTTGTTTACCCATATGACCACTGAAGTCCACAAACGTCGCATCAGGGACATCACTGATAATGTCCCATAAACCTACCAAGTGGCAGGTTTATGGGACATCTGCAGGTCTTCTGCACCGCACCAGACCCGGTATAGGAGACCCAAAACTATATAAAATAAGTAATTTGGAAAACCACTTTAAGAGAGATGGGGAGGTTGTGTAGAACTTGCCATGGCTTGCAACATAGACCTGTACCTAGATTGGTTATCCTTTCCTAAACAGTAAAGATATTGATTCTTAAGTGTGTCATGTACTCAGTTCATGTATCATCGAGATTCATGGGTTACATGTTTGGTATGCCACTCTATACACTATGTTGACAAACATATTGGGACACCCATTAATCTTGTGCTGTCAGGTGAAGGAGATATGTCAACTGGATCTGTGAGCAATAGATATAAAGTAAAGTATCACACAAGCATATCCCAGTACAGAAACCATCAGAATGCCATGAAGTGCAGAGTTGACAGACTTCCAACTAGATATGATAGTGGGATGTCACTTCATCAACCAATCAGTACGGGACATTACAGCACTTTCGGACTTCCAGAGTTCACTGTTGGTAGTGTTATTCAGATCTGGAAAACATCAGGTGTGTGCAGTGCAGCAATGTTTGGAGAGACCTCGCAATCTGACAAAACTGCCCACATAGTGCATAAATATAAGGTCCTTGTTGTACTATAGATGGAGTGATGGCACTTCACAATGTTATCTCTATAGTTGAAATCTCTGTTGCATTCAATTTCCTACAACAAGAATCTATGTAGCCTGTATGAATTTCACTCTAAAGTCATCCAGTTATAAAATACCAGTAGTTTGTCAAATGTGAAATCATTCTAAGGGTACGGTGATTGGGAGTTGTGCCTGCAAAACCAAGGTAGGCCACTGCACAAAGTACAGAGATATCTGCTTACTGCTCCATACACCATGACAGCGACCAGGCAGACAGGTAACCGATAGGGGTCCTGAGTGGTGGGTCCCACTAATTAGCTAATTCAAATCAATTTTTAGAGTTGAAAACTAGAGATGAGCTAGCATACTCGCTAAGGACAATTACTCGATCGAGCATTGTCCTTAGCGAGTACCTGCCCGCTCGGAAGAAAAGGTTCGGCTGCCGGCGCTGGTAACAGGTGAGTTGCCGCAGTGAGCAGGGGAGAGAGGGAGAGAGAAATCTCCCCTCCGTTCCTCCCCGCTCTCCCCCACCGCTCCCCGCCCGCCGCCGGCAGCCGAACCTTTTCTTCCGAGCAGGCAGGTACTCGCTAAGGGCAATACTCGATCGAGTAATTGCCCTTAGCGAGTATGCTCGCTAATCTCTTTTGAAAACCCCATTCAAGTTATCCAGATAACTATTGACATCAACTGATTTAAAATTGATTTTAGTATTTAAAGAATTATCAGGCTTCTACTAGATAAAAAGATCTAAAAACACAATATTCTATTAGTAATATATGGGCTGACCTGCTAATTATGTAATTGCTTCCTACTACCTAAATTATTTATTTTTATGTCGTCTTTTTATTCAGCCCAATGTAATTCAGTCCACTAGTTTTTGATGCCTTTTAGCCCCCTTTTTTATTTACAATTTTTGACCAAACATGTTTTTTCTTTGGTTTGTGACTATGACTGTATGCTTTTGTTGTTTTGTATGCAATGTCGGTCTGTCTATGAACTAAACCATTAATATCTCTAATTGCCGGCATTTACATTAAATTAAGTTTGTCCTTTTGACTTTTTTGCTATCCACTAACATTTTTCCTTCATGGTTTGGGTGCGTAATATTAGGCATTATACTGTTCTACTTATATTTATATGTGTGGCCAACTTAAAGGGGTTGTCCCACGATGACAAGTTAAGTTAAACACTTCTGTATGGCCATATACATGCACTTTGTAATATACATCGTGCATGAAATATGTGCCATACAGAAGTTATATACTCACCTTCCCTGCGCTGGCGTCCCCGTCTCCATGGTGCCGTCTAATTTCAGCGTCTAATCGCCCGATTAGACGCGCTTGCGCAGAACGGTCTTCTCCCTTCTGGTCGGTCCGGGCACGAGCGGCGTTCTGGCTCTGCCCCCTTCTACGCGTCATCGCGTAGCTCCACCCCGTCACGTGTGCCGATTCCAGCCAATCAGGAGGCTGGAATCGGCAATGGACCGCACAGAGCCCACGGTGCACCCTGGGAGAAGACCCGCGGTGCATCGTGGGTGAAGATCCCAGCGGCCATCTTGGAGGAAAAGAAGGAAGAAGTTGCTGAGAGGGGATTCGGGTAAGTAAAATTTTTTTTTTTATTTCAACACATCCCTTGGGTTTGTCCTGCGCTGAACGGGGGGCCTATGCAAAAAAAAAAACCGTTTCGGCACGGGACAACCCCTTTAATGCACCTTTGTTTGTTTTATCAATTTTATATGTGTCTCTGGCCATTTTTACTATTTGCTGTCTGCTTCTATCCTTGTCCTCTATTTAGTTTTTGTCTTGCTGACTATGTAAGTTTTAGCAAGGCGTAGTCTTTTAAATGGCTTTTAAATGTCTTATGCATTCACGTGACATTGTCACACGGACCTCTGTGATGTCACTCATCACCTGCCAGTGGGTTTTAAATGTATTCTGTGTGCTTCACTTTGTAATAAAGGCCAGATGAAGGCGCTGGTACAGTGTTGAAACGTATTGCCCTCTTAAGCTTCTCTGGGTCCTCTGTCCGGTACATTGGCATCCCCTTCCCTCCCAATTTCTTGCTGACTCTGTAACGGACGCTCTGGTCATCCATCAGGGAGACTGCTGATAAGTGTATCAGGCCCTGTTGCAAGTTGTGCCGCAAGGTATAAAAATAGTAAGATTTCTAAACTTTCTAAACATTTGCCCTTCTTTTTCACCACTTTTTTATTATAGGAGATTTTCTATGTATAATCTATGAGTTTCTTGATTTGGTCATCACCAATTTTAAAGGGGTTGTCTATCTTAAAAGTGATTTTTTTAATACTCTATTAGGGACTTCTGCGTAAACAGAATGGGGTCCCCTGTTCTTCATCAGAGTTCAAGATCTTCATCTTGGCCAGAGTGCCGACTAAGTGCAAAGAGTGTCTCTCGCTCTGGAAGACCTATGTTGTCCTGCATTACACAGCCAGCAAATTGATTTACATGCACACTATGTATTGCTTCACGCAGGTGTAATTTTGCAAATTCCACACCGCAATTCATAGTAAATTCCCTACGGCTCTGTGCAGATTTTGATACGGAATGAAAATGGCTTAAATCAGCCTGCATTTTCGCGCCAAAATCTGCAGTTAGCGGATTTTAATGCAGAATTCCACAGAGACAAATTCCACTGCTTCTTGGTGGAAATATTGTTCACATGGGTGAAAAGGCCCTTATTATTCACTGTATGGCTTTGCAGGGGTATTGAACACCTCCTCCCAGATTATGGCTGATCACTGGGGTCCCAGCCACGGGACCATTTGTAATCAGTTTATTATCAAGCGACGCACAAGTAGGGATTATACAAAGTGGAGAACCCCCTTAAGTAGCTGCTAAGGCGTCAGGGTTGCACTTTTCATTAGCAGATCTCTGCTTTGGCTCTAAACAGCAAATCCCTCTCTATGAAATCCATATGCCCTAATACGGTGTTTTGAATAGATATCCCTTTTAGAAGATTTTTGGATACTGTTTATTCACATGTGTGTATTAAATATTGATAATGCCGTTTTTGCTATAGTACTTGATGCACAATAATGAAGTGCAGAATTTTCCTTGGAAGCCTAGTAATACTTATTCTAATGATGACAATATCAACAGATGCTTTACTGATATTCTGTTTTTTTCATTAGAATCCCAAAACATTTTTATACACTACCACAAAGGCCGGTGTACCGAATACTGCCAACGCACCTCATTATCACCTGAGTAGTTGTGTGATATGCAGCAGGAGAAGAAGAGATGGGAATCTGCCTACTGTGTCAATGATATGAGCCACATCTGTAAATGCAGTAGAAATCAGGGATATTTCTCTAATGAACAACCCACATTGCAGACAGATGAACTTGCTGAATACAGGATGCTGTTTTCTTTATAGCGTTGCTATTATTACTATTATTATAATAATACTATTATTGTTCTTCTTAAATGGGTTCTATGAAATGCATACAATTGTCTGCTTATTTCTAGGAACAGCGCCACTCTTGGCCCTAGACCGCAGCTGGTACTACAGTTAAGTTCTACAACCTCAGATCCTTTCTTCTAATTTCAGACATTAATAATACCTATGTACCGATGTAACCAAATTTAACATGACTATGATAACTTTCTGCAAAAAGTTGCCTTAAAAAGCTTATCTTAACATAGCGAAAGCCATTGTAAAGCAATTTAAAAGACAAATAGACTGCAGCACAGGAAGTTGTCATGAGTCTTTTTAAACCTGGCTACATCTGTATGTTTGGTATTAGTAGCTTGGAGCTTGGTTGTGTGTTTCTATTCATTTTAGGTTTCATGATAAGTGACTTCATTAGAGCCGTATGTCCCATTCTAGGTTAAAAAAAAATGTATAATATTAATAATTAGCTGTAAACTGGAATGTACTGGAAAGAATACATCTTTAGCATCTGCTCACATTTAAATCACGGTTCTCGTATCGAATGGAGATCACGATGCACTGTTGGGTCCACTGTATGATGGATGCCACCGGCACCCAATGAACCACATTGCTTTATAATGGAATCTATTGGGTTTTGTCAGGGGGTTTACATTGTTTAGTCAAATCTTGTGGAGCTTGCAATGGACACTCCTAACACAACCTCCAAAATAGAAGTGAATATAGCCTTAATCTTGCAATATTTCTTAGCTTGGTCGTCCAGTCTTCAGGATCATTGAGCTAACAGCAGTACAGTCATGCAGGATTTAAGGAACTTCGGATCCCTTTTACATCATTTTCTGGAGAACATGGTAACATTTCCCTCTACAGCTGTGCCACACTCAGATCCCCCATTTGGTCTAAAGGGAGGTAGGGGGGAGAGGAATGTGTGATAATTAAGGCTGTATTCACAAAGAGGGGTGTGGGTACAGTAAAACCACACATTTTTGCTGCGGTTTTGATGCAGTTGCTGCATCAGTAAACAAGGTAAAAATGCATACAATTTTGCCAATTAGGGTTTTGGTACTATTTTTAATGCATCCCAACTTCCACGTATGAAGAGAGGCTTAGGAACTTTTCACACAGGACATTACACCAAAAGACATATATTTTGATACAGAATTGCAGGCAGGTTTTAGGGTACATTCACTTGGGGTGTAAATTATGTGCAATTTGCCAATTCCACATATTTCCACTTATGTGAACGTACCTTTAAGGATTCATCCCCATCGGCATCAGAGGTTCCATTCTGAATCTCTGTCACTGATTTCCACTAGAGAACGGGACGAAACAGCACAACAAACTTTGCAAGTTCATCCTGTAAACTCCGGCAAGATGACAGACTGTTGGCCAGAAATTGAATGGATCTTATTAAAGTCATGGGGGGAGGGTGTAAAAGACACTTAATTATAATTGGGCAAGAACATTACAATCGACCATCGGGTCATCTAAATAGGCCGAACCTTGTCTCTTTTATGATTATTGTAGGCTGTGTGTCTCCCCGTTTACACAGGCAGATGTGCAGCCAACCAATCATAGCTGTATGCAGACGAACAATTAAATTAACGGTCATTTGTCCCCATACAGGCAATCATCTACTGTACCGGCATTATTAACAAACACTGATCTGCCCATGTAAAAGCACCTTTAGAATGCACAGGAAACTGATAAAGCCAAATACTAACAATTATCTACCAGATTTTAGAGCTTGTGTAGCTACAAGTAAGTGCAATATATCATTTCTGCTTCAAACAAGTGTTTTTAATATTGCATTTAAAGTTGGATTATGCTATGTGCACCCCATGAGGTCTGATCTAATCTACAATGTATTATGCATGGGAATACAGAGCTAAAAACCTAATACTTCATCCCACTCCAATCCCTTTCTCCCACGCATTACATTTCGCTGCACAGTGGGTGGCGGATGGATGCTGTGCATGGGAAAATACAGTGAAGGAGGTGCAGTGCTAAAGCAGTGGTGTATCGTCTTTAATATCAGCGGGGTTTCTAGAGGTTGGACCTCCAATGATCATAAAGTGATGACATACATATCTTACGCCATCACTCTATTAGATGGGAATAAACCATTTTCTTCTGTACTAGGTGTGAATTTCATGTGTTTTGTGCCCCCTTGAGCATTTCTTTATACCACTTCATACTTCTACTGGAGAAGTGTATATATGTATATATATATATATATATATATATATATATAAACGTTTGGTACATTATCGTACCATAGCGTTTGGACATTATCCCCTGGCACTTGCAAACAATTATTGCCCCAAATGCCCCAGAGGCTGTATTACTGCCCTGACAGCTTCTGATCTAACCCACTATACCAACAATGCTAAAGTACATGCTAAACAATTTAGATTATCCAAATTTTAAGTGGGCAATAGAGATGAGTGAACGTACTCGGTAAGGCCGATTTCGCAATCGAGCACCGCGATTTTCGAGTACTTCACTACTCGGGTGAAAAGTACTCGGGGGGCGCTGTGAGTGAGCGGGGGGTTGAAGAGGGGAGTGGGGGGGAGAGAGAGAGAGCACCCACCTGTTCCGCGCTGCTACCCCCCCCCCTGCTCCACCACGCCACGCCCCGCCCCAAAGCGCCCCCGAGTACTTTTCACCCGAGTAGTGAAGTACTCGAAAATCGCGGTGCTCGATTGCGAAATCAGCCTTACCGAGTACGTTCGCTCATCTCTAGTGGGCAACTTTTCTGATCTCAGATATTGCTTTAAAAGATTAACACATCTATAGCCCCTACTATCACATGGGTGTTTATAGGTACACATATAGCAAAGTTTAACCCCTTAGTAATGGCGCTATCGTAAAACTACGTCCTGCTGTTGCAGGACATGTATGGAGGGAGGTAGCGCCGCTATCTCCCTCCATACAGCGCGGGCATCAGCTGTTTATTACAGCTGACACCCGCGGGCAATAGCTGCGCTCGGCCGTTCGGCCGATCGCGGCTATTAACCCTTTAAATGCCCCGAACGCTGTTCGGGGGTCCCGCACGGCCCCCCCGCGGTGAGATCGGGGGAGCTGTGCAGGTGTCATGGCAGCCGGGGGCCTAATGAATGGCCCCAGGGCTGCCTTAACAGACTACCTATCAAGCCATCCACACAGGGTGGCTTGAAAGACTGCCTGTCAAAAAGCAGTATGACGTAATGCTATAGCATTACGTCATACTGCAGGAGCGATCAAAGCATCGCATGTTAAAGTCCCCCAGGGGGACTTCAAAGTGAAGTAAAAAAAATAATCAATAAAGTTTTTTAATTGTTAAAAAAAAAAAGTTCTAAAAGTTAAAAAAAAAAGTTCTAAAAGTTTAAATCACCCCCCTTTTGCCATATCTATTATTAAAAAATCTAAATCATAAAATAAAAATATGTATTTGATATCGCCACGTCCGTAAAAGTCCGATCTATCAAAGTAGTGCATTATTTTTTCTGCACGGTGAATGTTGTCTGAAAAAAAAATAAAGAACGCCAGAAATGCATTTTTTTAGTTACCCTGTCTCCCAGAAAAAACGCAATAAAAAGCGATTAAAAAGTCGTATGTATTCCAAATTGATACTATCGGAAACTACAGGACATCCCGCAAAAAATGAGCCCTTGCTCAACTACGTCGACGGAAAAATAAAAAAGTTATCGTGCGCACAAAATGACCGCAGAAAATAATTGAAAAAATTAAATATCTTAAAAAAAAAATACAAGTACTACAGCAAAAACAATACTATATAAGTTTGGCATCGTAGTAATCGTACTGACCCATAGAATAAAAATATCAGGTCGTTTTTGTTGCAGTTTGTGCGCCGTAGAAACAGGATGCACTGAAAGATGGTGGAATGTCGTTTTTTTTCCATTTCTCTCCGCTTAGAATTTTTTAAAAGTTTTTCAGTACATTATATGGTACAATAAATAGTGAAATCCTTCACAGATATAGATATAAAATTACAAACTTTTATTAAATTATTCTAAAAACATGGGCTTACAAATGAAGGATCTAGACACAAAATACCTAATTGCATTACAACCAGATTCTTAAACAAAATCCCGAATATGCAAATGAATATCGTGGCATAATTGGGGACTCACCTTAAGACCGCATATTCATCTAGGAGATTTCTTACCAATCACCTAGAGGTGGATTCACACCCCGAATAGCGGAACTTAGCAGGATCTTACCAATAGATCATACCTGCCTCTAAATATCTACTCCTACCAGCAGTGTTCTGAGGATTCGCATTAATCTACATGCGACATCCTCAGATACACCGTGAGTGACTACTACATCTATCTCTGCGAATTTTATAGGAAGTGAGTTCCCCTACTCAATCCTGAACCAGGGTTACCCCCTTTTGGTTTTTCTTTTGTTTCGTTCTGATTTATGTTTGTTAGTGTCATTTGTAAGCCCATGTTTTTAGAATAATTTAATAAAAGTTTGTAATTTTATATCTATATCTGTGAAGGGTTTCGAATATTCAACATATAGATTTCTATACCACTGTGATTTCTTGTACAATAAATAGTGCCATTGAAAAATACAACTCATCCCGCAAAAAACAAGCCCACATACAGCGACGTTGATGGATAAATAAAGGCGCTACGATTTTTTTAAAGGGAGTAGGAAAAAACAAAAATGGAAAAAAGCAAAAAAGCTCCGTCACTAAGGGGTTAATTTATTTATTTGCCCTTTCAATTTGCTCTACAATGTCTTTTTTGAGTTAATATACGATGATAATAGCTTTTCAACTGCTTAAGATAACTTGTTAGAGAAAGTTAAGCACTCAAGTTAAACTTTGCTACATCTGTATGTAACCACTGGTGAGAGCGATTCCTCTGTAGCTTTAGCTCTACATCCAGGAGGCACTCAGTTCAGTTTCTGGAGGACAGGGCTATTTTCTATCTTTTTCTCTCCTGCCCTTTAAATAAGATATAGGGGCTATAAATGATAAATGTTGTTGTTGTTGTTAGCCGTTTAGTCATTCACGAGCCTCGAACATGATAATTGATATACATGATGGATCGCATGACTCTCAGGTGGAACTAAGTCATCAACTTTTACAATTTTGTCATCATTGGTAGATTAAGTAGACCATAGGCCAGTGATTCCCAGCTCTTGTTCTCAAGGCACCCCAACAGGTCATGTTTTCAGGATTTTCTCTATATTGCACAGGTGATGTAGTTTTTGTGAATGCCTCAGACATTGCCACAGGTATTCTTTCCATAGGATATCCTGAAAACATGACCTGTTGGGGTGCCTTGAGGACCAAAATTATTCACACTGTGACGACTATCTGAACTCCTGAAGTTCCTTCGTCTTCCCACAACCTTGTCTCCCAAGTGGTTTGCCAAGGAGGTGCTGGATCTAGACACTATTAGGGTTTCTACCCACTGGTGTTTTTTTTTAACGCTGCGATATCACTGCGTTTTTTAAAGCAAATGGGACTTTCTAATGTTAAAATCGCATCGCAGAAAAATCGCAAGTTTGTGCTTCTGCGATTTTTGTGTGATGCGATTTTAACATTAGAAAAACCCATTGCCATTTGCATTAAAAAAAAATGCAACAACATCGAAGTGTTAAAAAAACCTTAGTGGGTAGGAGCTGATGTCCGCAGTACCCACAGGTACTTGGCTTTAGGCTCTTTTCCTGAAGCTATGTAATCTCCTCATTTATACTTTAAAATCTTTTATTGTGCACAAATATATACTAGCAGCACTGCAGTGCTGTACATATGTGCACAAAAAAGATTGCAAAAAAGAGAGATTGGTGGGATTTCATTGCATCATTATTGGATTTGTAGTGTCCCAGAACAACATCCTGGCCCCCTCCATAATTGTCATACATATCTGTCTTATGTGGATGCACTGTGCAAATCTGTCATGTCAATTTTCTGTATGTGTGTTGAACAGCTGCAGCGTCTGAAGGGTTAAGGCCGCCTGCAGACGAGCGGGTCGGATCCGGCAGCGAGAAATCTCGCCGCGCGATCCGACCCCAGAGCCTGCAGGGACGAGCGCGTACTCACCCGCGCCTGGCGGCCCCGGCTCTTTGATGTGCCGGCTGCCGCGCAGCCGGCGCATGCGCAGACCGGAGCCGGCGGCCAGGTGAGTGCGTGCCCCGCAGAAAATTAGAACATGCCGCGGTTTGTTTGCCGCGCGAGATTTCGCGCGGCCAAACCGCGGCCGTCTGCATAGGAGTGCGTATTGTAATGCACTCCTATGCAGACTTTCAGCGGCGGAAATCCCGCGGGAAATCCCGCGGCGGGATTTCCGCTCGTCTGCAGGCGGCCTAACTGTCATAAAATCAGTGCCTGTCAGCTCTGTCTGCATGTAAATGTATCTATTCTCACTGTGTCATGTGGCACAAGTGAGGTGATAAATGTGAGTGTCTGAGAGCGGGAGTGGTTGGTTGTTGATGATCATCCATCTATCCATGCTGTTGGTGTGCTAATACAGAGCTGCATGGAAGCACCATCAGCTTCCATGTTGGTGAAGATGGAAGAGGAAGAACGACATCCCGTTGCGCATGGAGAGTGGATGTGAGAGGAGTGAGTCCCTGTCAGAGAGAGAGAGCGCAATGCCCCAGTCCGCTAAAACCAGGTACCCATTCACACTACAAGCATCTTTTTCCCGTGTCGCCGTCCGCTATTGGGATCACCACAGAGAGGTACGTGATTGTGACACCCACGCGGATGTTGTGTGGGGTGCTTCTAGGCTAAGCCTTTCTTCAGTAATTGCCTGCCAGAGTGAATGTGGAGAGATTCCTGTCTTTTATCTCCTCCAGAGTATACTTAATGTCCAGAATCGGTGACATATAGATAACGTGGATTAAAGGGCCATAGTGTTCCTCCCAACGTCTGAGCTTCTGCCTGCAACTGCTGCAGTGAATGATACCTGTAACTACCTGTTTTGTAAAGTTTAATTCAAGTAACCGTTCCTGAGGTCCCGAGGTACGATACACTTGTCCAGTGTTTATTAATCCGCCGTGTATGAATGCCGGTGTGTGGAACGGTGGCGTCACGAACTGACAACTACTACCCCTCTCATCCTGAGGACTACTGGCCTTACCCTCTGCTGCGGTAACTCCCTCCGGGACCAGGAATTGGTAAGTGCCACCGTGACAGGTCTACGCACTACACCCTCCTAACGCTTGCCGTATGTGTGAGTAGCGAGTCATCCCCTACAGTTATCCTTTTTCTGGCGTTGCTAACAGTACACCACAGATTCTTTACATGCCCCTCACATTGAAGGAAGGGTGCTGGTCAGTTTGGAATATTGAAGGTATCTTGAGTCTGCATGACCAATTATGTGCTATTATGTTTTGATTTACTGGTTGCCAACCAGGTTTTCCCCCTTATCTCAAGGTTGGGCTAATGTCCCTGTCCCTGTCTACTGGAAGATTTGTTATTTTATAGCTTAGCAGTTTCCCTTGCCTGTATTTGTATACTGTTTTTCTCATTGTATTACTACAGTATTTCCCATTTGCTCTTATTACTGTCGTTGTCTCCTGCTCCCAGTCAATTGCCAACTTTTGACCAAGGCTTTTCTAATGTTGCTATATTGGTTATGTTGATTATATTTCTATAGCCTTTTGTTTTAGACAATTCTCTCTCCAAATCACAATGGTTATTGCATTCTTAACTTTATCGTAAACTGATGTTATGTATTGCTTTTAATCTTAGTTACCAGATTTCTTATCCCTCCTCTAAAAATCCTAAAAAACAGAGTTAAGCTAAATCTAAAATGTAATAACATCACCGCATAAAATATTGATATGCAATATAAATTTTGATCAGGGCTCCGCAGTTTTTTTTTTTGCAGCAATGCAGGAACATAGAAGAAGCAATCTCCTTTGCATTTATATTCATAGAAAGATTGATAACAGTGCAAGTTATTATTATTTCAACATCATTGACTAGTTTGTTTCATTACGGATCATTATAAAATAAATGCGTCTTGACTCATAATCGCTATGCTACATTCCTCCGGCATAAAATATAAATTCATGAAGTATAGTAGATGGTAACGCTTAGCGAGTGCCCGCACTGTGTTTTGCTTTTTTATGTTTAAATTATTTTAATTGTGCTTTAAATGTCAAGTTTCAAGTCCATTTAGCATGTAGGACTAGTGGCAGTGTCTAAAATACTGATGGCCTAAAATGACATGAAATGCACCACTTGGCATTCATACATTGCCAGGGATTTTCAGAAATACCTCATTGAGCTCTTTAGAATTCATTTGTACACAATCCAAGATGTAAGTAACAACATTATAAAAACAAACTCTTTCCAGCTAAACTCAGCCCTGAGATTTTGTGCCTACTTTAAATTTATGCAATTTAACTTCACTGCCTGTAGGCAACAGTGACATCTAGTGGACAAGTTGTGCATTTCAGCTTGCCTTGGTGTAATTCATTTAAAGAGGTCTGATTTTCTATAAACAAATCTTGATTAAAATATAAATAAAAAGTTCTATAACTTTCTCATGTACTTTATGTTTCAGTCCCTCACCATTTTCAAGTTATGTGTTTGCTGTCTGCAGGTGAGGACAGAATTCCTTGCATTGAAAGGCAGCTAACCTGTACTTAGCTAGTCCTGCTCTCAGCTGAGAAGTAGATACAATTGTATCCAGTGCAGACAAGGTTCTCTAAGCTGCATACATCATCAATGGTTGCAGAAATCCCTATGCTAATTTGCTGAAATGTATCAGTTTGCAGTTAATGGAACATTCAGGCCTTATGCACACGGCCGTGACGGGCTCCGCAAGCGGAATACAGCAGCAGAGTCCGTCACGGTGCCCCCCCCCCCCCCTAAGACCCCATACTTACCTCCGGAAGTATAGTGTGACGGGCGGCTTCCATTAACTACAATGGAAGCCATCCGCGTGTATACCCACGGCAAATAGGACATGCCGCGGGTAATTTCACGCTGCAGAATTCTGCAGTGGAATTCCGCAACGTGTACATTGAGATATTAGGTTCAATAGAACCTAATAGCTGTGGTGAAATCCGTCCGTGGGCATTGGGCCTTAGATGAAACGATCTGCTCATCTAAACAACTGAATGAGCAGAGACGTCACCGCTAGTTTTTAGGGCTCGTACAGTGCTCTTCGACAGGCAGATCAGCGCTGGCTTCTCACTCAGTAAAGAGTGTTTGCGAGCAGTGAGAAGTCAGCGATCTGGCAATCCTTTTTAGGCTGATTGAAAGTCAGTGATAATGAAAAGTAAGCAAATTTTATGCATATTTGATGTAAACATTATCGCGCATTTTTGTTAATTTTATTGCATATTGAGCGATAATCATCCACGTAAATGGCTGTTAAGGCTGTAAGGCCGGGCTCACACAACCGGAATTAGCTGCATGCGGCGCACGAGTACGCATCAAGTACGCGATGCCATCAAAAATGCAGTCAGAAAAAAAATGCAATGCCAGAATTGCACTTTTTTGTGTCACCCCATCTCTAAGAAAAAAAATAGAATAAAAGGCAGTAAAAAAGTTGTGTGAACCCCAAAATGATGTCAATAAAAACTACACGGTAAAATAAAAACCAGCCCCCACACAACTATAGACACTAAAATAAGAAAGTTATGATTTTTTTTTTTTAAAGTAGGATTGCCAGAACTGCAGAATGTGACCTGGACACAGAAGTATCAATGACCCATGGCCATGAAAGGGTTAAGCTTGCCTTCTTTTTTTTTTAAACACATGGATTATTCTACTCTGTGACGTGGAAAGGGTGGGTTGTATATATCAGCTTCACTTTGTCTTCTTGTTTCCCCTGTTAGGGAGCCCTCTGACCAGCATCTTGCTACTGCTGCAATATATATATATATATATATATATATATATATATATATATATATATAAGCTTATGGCAAAAAAAAAAAAAAAAAAAAAAATATATATATATATATATATATATATATATGCACATAACAAAAACGTGGAATAAATTACAGTTTCTGAATGTAAATATAGCAGCATAGGAATATAAGAACTCCATGAAGTGTGGCATCAAGTACTGGCTTTAACAGTGACGTTCTGATAATCTCACCTATGTACCCGAGTCTTTTAATGACAGAGTCAACCATATCGCTGTTCTATTATTCCCTTTACAAACCAGACGGCATAATGTTGACCAGTTGGTAAATGCTGTGAATGATATCAGATCAGCATTCCCGACGTGAACCTGGTGTAAATGTAACACAATACTTACTGCTCCTGAATTTAGGAAAGCCGGGAGCTGTAATGGCTGTCATTTTCTTTGTCTGTGTTTTACACAAGTTTATAGCGTTGGGCTGCAGTGGGTAGAGAGTAGGCGTACCCAGTTTGCCACAAACCCAATGGCCAGGAGCCAAGATACAATGTCTGAGATTATTGTAATGAAATTCAGCCACATTTGCAGACATTCTTCAAATCACCATTTACACTCTGCAAACTAACTTGAATCTTGCATTATCTTTAAGCAGATGGTTCTCAGAGCCTTAACATATAAATGGGATCCAGCATGCATATGAGTGTTGGCAGAAATTCATTCATTTGCAATGTAAAACACAAAAAAGTGGCCACAATTGTAAAAACAATTCTAAATGCCATATATTAGAATTAGCTTTGACAATGACTGTAAAGACTCGAGTCGTGTAACACATTTGGTTACAGATCTGTGTGTTTTGAACATGTTTTGCAAACATTATATAGTTAGCATTTAACACAAATGACATTTCCCACTGCCGATCTGTTGTCTTATACAATTGGTTTTGTTTAGAGATGAGCGAACGTACTCGTCCGAGCTTGATACTCGTTCGAGTATTAGCGTGTTCGAGATGCTCGTTACTCGTGACGAGTACCACGCGATGTTCGAGTTACTTTCACTTTCATCTCTGAGACGTTAGCGCGCTTTTCTGGCCAATAGAAAGACAGGGAAGGCATTACAACTTCCCCCTGCGACGTTCAAGCCCTATACCACCCCCTGCAGTGAGTGGCTGGCGAGATCAGGTGTCACCCGAGTATAAAAATCGGCCCCTCCCGCGGCTCGCCACAGATGCATTCTGACAGAGATCAGGGAAAGTGCTGTTGGTGCTGGAGCTGCTATAGGGACAGCGTTAGGAGTATTTTAGGCTTCAAGAACCCCAACGGTCCTTCTTAGGGTCACATCTAACCGTGTGCAGTACTGTGGAGACTGCTTTTTGCAGTGTTGCACATTTTTTTTTTTTGTATATCGGCCGTGCAGAGCATTGCGCCCTGCAGTAATTATACATAGTCCAGGGCCAGTAGTGGTGGTGAGGCAGGGACAGAAGACATATTTATTGAATATAGGCAGTGGGCCTTTCCAAAAACATTTGGGAAAAAAAATCTATTTGGGCTGCCTGTGACTGTCCTCAGTGTACTGGGTCTGTGCTGGGGGTAGTTGTCCTCCTAATTCATACGCAGCCAGATAAGTGTTACAGCAGGCTTGCGCAAAATTATTTCCTGGCTCTGTATTGGCTGTTACATCACCGCTGTATTCCAGTCCACAGTGCAACAGTCTGCAGTTATTTTACATACTCCAGGGCCAGTAGTGGTGAGGCAGGGACAGAAGACATATGTATTGAATATAGGCAGTGGGCCTTTCCAAAAACATTTGGGAAAAAATATCTATTTGGGCTGCCTGTGACTGTCCTCAGTGTACTGGGTCTGTGCTGGGGGTAGTTGTCCTCCTAATTCATACGCAGCCAGCTAAGTGTTACAGCAGGCTTGCGCAAAATTGTTTCCTGGCTCTGCTGTGCGTTCCGTAAGCGAAGTCAGCCTCCAACCACAGGCCAATAAGCGGCACATTTAATTACAGTGTTCTGTTTCTGCACTACTGGTAATACACCATGCTGAGGGGAAGGGGTAGGCCTAAGGACGTGGACGCGGGCGAGGACTCGGAGGCCCAAATCAGGGTGTGGGCACAGGCCGAGCTCCTGATCCAGGTGTATCGCAGCCGACTGCTGCGGGATTAGGAGAGAGGCACGTTTCTGGCGTCCCCACATTCCTCTCACAATTAATGGGTCCACGCGGTAGACCTTTATTAGAAAATGAGCAGTGTGAGCAGGTCCTGTCGTGGATGGCAGAAAGTGCATCCAGCAATCTATCGAACACCCAGAGTTCTGCGCCGTCCACTGCTGCAACTCTGAATCCTCTGGCTGCTGCTCCTCCTTCCTCCCAGCCTCCTCACTCCATTACAATGATGCATTCTGAGGAGCAGGCAGACTCCCAGGAACTGTTCCCGGGCCCATGCCCAGAATGGGCAGCAAGGGTTCCGAATCCTCTCCCACTGGAGGAGTTTGTCGTGACCGATGCCCAACCTTTTGAAAGTTCCCGGGGTCCGGGGGATGAGGCTGGGGACTTCCGGCAACTGTCTCAAGACCTTTCAGTGGGTGAGGAGGACGATGACGATGAGACACAGTTGTCTATCAGTGAGGTAGTAGTAAGGGCAGTAAGTCCAAGGAAGGAGCGCACAGAGGATTCGGAGGAAGAGCAGCAGGACGATGAGGTGACTGACCCCACCTGGTTTGCTACGCCTACTGAGGACAGGTCTTCAGAGGGGGAAGCAAGGGCAGCAGCAGGGCAGGTTGCAAGAGGCAGTGCGGTGGCCAGGGGTAGAGGCAGGGCCAGACCGAATAATCCACCAACTGTTTCCCAAAGCGCCCCCTCGCGCCATGCCACCCTGCAGAGGCCAAGGTGCTCAAAGGTCTGGCAGTTTTTCACTGAGAGTGCAGACAACCGACGAACAGTGGTGTCCAACCTGTGTCGCACCAAGATCAGCCGGGGAGCCACCACCACCAGCCGTTGACCACCTCCGGTTTGCACCGCTGCCTCTCCCCCTGTGCCCCAACCTGCCACTGAGATCCAACCCCCCTCTCAGGGCACAGGCACTACCGTCTCCTGGCCTGCACCCACACCCTCACCTCAACTGTCCTCGGCCCCATCCACCAATGTCTGTCAGCGCACCGTCCAGGCGTCGCTAGCGCAAGTGTTGGAGCGCAAGCGCAAGTACGCCGCCACGCACCCGCACGATCAAGCGTTAAACGTGCAGATAGCCAAGTTTATCAGCCTGGAGATGCTGCCGTATAGGGTTGTGGAAACGGAGGCTTTGAAAAGTATGATGGCGGCCCCGCGCTACTCAGTTCCCAGTCGCCACTACTTTTCCCGATGTGCCGTCCCAGCCCTGCATGACCACGTCTCCCGCAACATTGTACGCGCCCTCACCAACGCGGTTACTGCCAAGGTCCACTTAACAACAGACACGTGGACAAGCACAGGCAGGCAGGGCCACTATATCTCCCTGACGGCACATTGGGTGAATTTAGTGGAGGCTGGGACAGAGTCAGAGCCTGGGACCGCTCACGTTCTACCCACCCCCAGAATTGCGGGCCCCAGCTCGGTGGTGGTATCTGCGGCGGTGTATGCTTCCTCCATTAAACCACCCTCCTCCTCCTCCGCAACCTCTGTCTCGCAATCAAGATGTGTCAGCAGCAGCACGTCGGCAGCAGTCGGTGTCGCGCGGCGTGGCAGCACAGCGGTGGGCGAGCATCAGCAGGCCGTGCTGAAACTACTCAGCTTAGGAGGGAAGAGGCACACGGCCCACGAACTGCTGCAGGGTCTGACAGAGCAGACCGACCACTGGCTTGCGCCGCTGAGCCTCCAACCGGGCATGGTCGTGTGTGACAACGGCCGTAACCTGGTGGCGGCTCTGCAGCTCGGCAGCCTCACGCATGTGCCATGCCTGGCCCACGCCTTTAATTTGGTGGTTCAGTGCTTTCTGAAAAGCTACCCACGCTTGTCAGATCTGCTCGGAAAGGTGCGCCGGCTCTGCGCACATTTCCGCAAGTCCTTCACGGACCTTGCCACCCTGCGCATTCTGCAACATCGGTTTCATCTGCCAGTGCACCGACTGCTGTGCAACGTACCCACACGGTGGAACTCTACGCTCCACATGTTGGCCAGGCTCTATGAGCAGCGTAGAGCTATAGTGGAATACCAACTCCAACATGGGCGGCGCAGTGGGAGTCAGCCTCCTCAATTCTTTTCAGAAGAGTGGGCCTGGTTGGCAGACATCTGCCAGGTCCTTGGAAAGTTTGAGGAGTCTACCCAGACGGTGAGCGGCGATGCTGCAATCATTAGCGTCACCATTCCTCTGCTATGCCTCTTGAGAAGTTCCCTGCAAAGCATAAAGGCAGACGCTTTGCGCTCGGAAACAGAGGCGGGGGAAGACAGTATGTCGCTGGATAGTCAGAGCACCCTCCTGTCTATATCTCAGCGCTTTGAGGAGGAGGAGGGGGAGGAGGATGAGGAGGAGGGGGAAGAGACAGCTTGCCCCACTGCTGAGGGTACCCATGCTGCTTGCCTGTCATCCTTTCAGCGTGTATGGCCTGAGGAGGAGGAGGATCCTGAAAGTGATCATCCTAGTGAGGACAGCCATGTGTTGCGTACAGGTACCCTGGCACACATGGCTGACTTCATGTTAGGATGCCTTTCTCGTGACCCTCGCGTTACACGCATTCTGGCCACTACGGATTACTGGGTGTACACACTGCTCGACCCACGGTATAAGGAGAACCTTTCCACTCTCATACCCGAAAAGGAAAGGGGTTTGACTGTGATGCTATACCACAAGACCCTGGCAGACAAACTGATGGTAAAATTCCCATCCGACAGCGCTAGTGGCCGAAGGCGCAGTTCAGAGGGCCAGGTAGCAGGGGAGGCGCAGAGATCAGGCAGCATGTACAGCACAGGCAGGGGAACACTCTCTAAGGCCTTTGACAGCTTTCTGGCTCCCCAGTAAGACTGTGTCACCGCTCCCCAGTCACGGCTGAGTTGGCGGGAGCACTGTAAAAGGATGGTGAGGGAGTACGTAGCCGATCGCACGACCGTCCTCCGTGACGCCTCTGCCCCCTACAACTACTGGGTGTCGAAGCTGGACACGTAGCCTGAACTCGCGCTGTATGCCCTGGAGGTGCTTGCTTGTCCTGCGGCTAGCGTCTTGTCAGAGAGGGTGTTTAGTGCGGCTGGGGGAATCATCACAGATAAGCGTACCCGCCTGTCAACCGACAGTGCCGACAGGCTTACACTCATCAAGATGAACAAAGCCTGGATTTCCCCAGACTTCTCTTCTCCACCAGCGGACAGCAGCGATACCTAAACAATACGTAGGCTGCACCCGCGGATGGAAGCATTGTTCTCTATCACCATCAAAAACGGGGACCTTTTAGCTTCATCAATCTGTGTATAATATTCATCCTCCTCCTCCTGCTCCTCCTCCTGAAACCTGACGTAATCACACCGAACGGGCAATTTTTCTTAGGCCCACAAGGCTCAGTCATATAATTTTTGTAAACAATTTTTATACGTTTCAATGCTCATTAAAGCGTTGAAACTTTCACCTGAACCAATTTTTATTTTAACTGGGCTGCCTCTAGGCCTAATTACAAATTAAGCCACATTAACCAAAGCGATTAATGGGTTTCACCTGCCCTCTTGGTAGGGCATGGGCAATTTTTCTGACGTACATTAGTACTGTTGGTACACCAATTTTTGGGGGCCCTCGCCTACAGTGTAATCCAATTAATTTTTTGCCCACCTGCATTAAAGCTGACGTTACATCAGCTGTGTTGGACACTGCAATGGGATATATTTATGTACCGCCGGTGGGTTCCAGGGAGCCACCCATGCTGTGGGTCCACAGGGAGTTGTAACTGCATGTGTCTACTTCTAAAGAACCCCAGTCTGACTGAGGCATGCAGTGTGGGCCGAAGCCCACCTGCATTTAATCGGACGTTACCTCAGCTGTGATGGGCAATGCAATGGGATACATTTATGTACAGCCGGTGGGTTCCAGGGAGCCACCCATGCTGTGGGTGCACACGGAATTCCCATTGCGGAGTTGTACTTGCCTGTGACTATTTATAAAAAACCGCAGTCTGACTGGGGCATGCAGACACCTTGACAGAATGAATAGTGTGTGGCACATAGGTTCCCCATTGCTATGCCCACGTGTGCAGCTCCTGATGGCGGTGGCACAGGATTATATTTCTCATTGCTTCTGTACAGCATTGTGGGCTATCGCTCCGCCCCTTTTAAAGAAGGTCGCTGCCTAGCCGTGCCAACCCTCTGCAGTGTGTGCCTGCGGTTCCTCCTCATGGCAGATGCACTTATAAATAGACATGAGGGTGGTGTGGCATGAGTGCAGCTGAAGGCTGCGCAGGGACACTTTGGTGTGCGCTGTGGACACTGGGTCGTGCGGGGGGGTTGGGCAGCATGTAAACCAGGAGAAGTGGCAGTGGAGTGTCATGCAGGCAATGATTGTGCTTTGTTGGAGGTAGTGTGGTGCTTAGCTAAGGTATGCATTGCTAATGAGGGCTTTTCAGAAGTAAAAGTTGTTGGGAGGGGGGGGGGCCCACTCTTGCCGCTATTGTGGCTTAATAGTGGGACCTGGGAACTTGAGATGCAGCCCAACATGTAGCCCCTCGCCTGCCCTATCCGTTGCTGTGTCGTTCCCATCACTTTCTTGAATTGCCAAGATTTTCACACATGAAAACCTTAGCGAGCATCGGCGATATACAAAAATGCTCGGGTCGCCCATTGACTTCAATGGGGTTCGTTACTCGAAACGAACCCTCGAGCATCGTGATAATTTCATCCCGAGTAACGAGCACCCGAGCATTTTGGTGCTCGCTCATCTCTAGTTTTGTTCCCATATTTACAGCCTACTCATCATTGTATTACTTAGACTTTTAACTGCTGTTCTTCTTGATTTCTTACCAATGTAGCCAGTCTTGTTTTCATGTGCCTGCTTCTGTACATAACTGCTTTACAATATTGGTTTGTAATGCTGGTAAAACTCAATAAATATATATTTCAACATAAATAAATAAAACATTCAGTACATTTAATAATAATAATAATAATAATCTTTGTTTATATAGCATCAACATATTCTGCAGCACTTACAAAGCAGGGGGAAACAACCACAGTTAGGTTGGGTTCACACTGGGCGGATTTGCCGCGGAAATTCCATCTGGAATTTCGCCGCGGCAAATCTGCCTGCAGATGCTAATCCAGGGATTAGCCAGCCATGTGGACGAGATTTCTCTCCACACGGGACGGCGAATCTGCCGCGGCAAGGACGGCAGAAGCAGCATGTTCCTTTTTTTTTTCTTCTTCCACTGCGGCCGCGCTCTCCTCTATGGGAGCGCCAGCCGCAGCGGAAGAGCGTGCGGCCAGGCAGCTTCAAAACCCGCTGCTAAGTGCCGCGGGATTTGAAGCAGCGCTTTACCCGGCGGAAATCTCACGGTTTTTCGCTGCAGCCAAACCACGAGATTTCCGCGGGGATTCAGGCGTGTGTGAGCCCAGCCTTACATAGTAATCAGTTGATGATAACAGTAGGGGTGAGGGTCCTGCTCCAACAAGCTTACATATGGCGAGGTGGAGAGTGTGGGATGCTATACACACAGACAATGGTTAGACTTAAGCCGTATAGTATAGTGGCTGGATCGGTATGACTGCTGGGGGCGGTTGGTGGCGGCTAGCAAGGATTGCAGTCGGTAGGACAGGGAGCATGTTATCAGGCAGATTAGTTCAGTGTTTCAAATTCCTATGTGGGCCAGGAAGTGTATCATATCTCCTTTCCCAAAGGAGCATGCATGGCCTTATATGTTTCCTCACTCACCTCCTAGGTGCTCTCCTCAAGGAGTGATGTTTCCCCTCCTGACCCACATCATAGGCCTATCACTAGGCAGGTCAGACACCTTCTGCACACTGATGAGGGGCAAAACCCCCAAAGCAGCTGTATGTGTGTGTTTTTTTGGATTTTATTCTTTAATCTCCAATCATCGTTATAAAGACTTCTATAAAGGTCTTGAAAGATGGCTACACATACTGTAGGGAAGGGGGAAGGGACTATTTAGGTTATTTAGCGTCAACTTATTCTGCAGCGCTTTTTTAGGTAATTTGTTTATTACCCTCCCAGCAAGCTGGGTACTCATTTTACCAACCTGGATAGGAGGCTAAGTCAACCTTGGGCCGGCTACCTGACCCATGTGGGGATTAAACCCACAACCTTCAGGTCATGAGTGAAGGCTTAGTACTGCATTCTGATGCCTTAACACTCTGCGGCACATGATGAGATTAGGACTAATAATGACACTACTTTTCCTGGTGACACATCTGGATTGGTAAGTGCTGTCAGCGAATCATGGGAACTGGTCTTTATTTCACTATATTTTATAAATTGCCTTTTGAAAAAGAAGGCGATCTGTGACAGTCGAAATGCGTTGCCTGTTATTTGTCTGTTTTCTGTTTGTTGCTTTATATTTATTTGATAACACTATCTTATGGAATAAACTATTAGAAGCTATTCCTCTCATCTATTGAAGATTGATACGTGAACCTGGATTTAGAGGAGACCTGTTGGACCTCATTTCTCCTCTGCAAAGTAAGTCTAATTTCCAATTGTCTTTTGGTCAAGTATGCAAAGTAGCGCAGGAGCATTTTTTTTACTTCTTTGTATAAAGGGTCTGGCATTGATTTGCAGGAATGCTGCCATTCAATAGGTGGCGCTGTAGAGGTATTGTTCCATCTTCCTTATTTGCATATTTCCTAGAGGAGCATGAATGGCCTTATAAGTCTCCTCACACACCTTCAAGGTGCTCTTCTGAGGAGAGACTATAACCCCCCCCCCCTAACTCATGTCATAGGCCTCTCACTAGCCAAGCCAGAAACCTACTACACACTGATGTGGGGCAAAACCCCATAACAGCTGTCTGTGTATGGTTTTCTGGCTTTTGCTTTTTAATTCACAATCATTATTATAAAGAATCGTATAAAGAGTCTGACATTGACCTGCAGGAATGCTGTCCTCCAAAAGGTGGTGCTGCAGACGTATTGTTCCATCTTCCTTATTTGCACATTCCTATGTGAAACATTGATCAGCGAGCGTTTGAATGCAACGATAAGTGCAGAAACCAATGATGATTTTTAGTCCTGTTGAAACTGAAAGACGTACGAAAAGTGCATAATTCTCGTTTGTTGTCCAATCGTTGGCTTGCATTTAAACTGAACGATTATCGTTGACTTGCACTCATTTGAACGATAATCGTTACATCTAAACGCAGCATATGTCATGACCACTGCTGAGCTCATTTCATCCAAACAAACATGCTAAATAATGGACCAAGGCCAGGCAGAGAATAACAAGGATTGAGCAGACAAAAACTAAAGACTAGGAAACAAGACTGGACTGCGCAACCATAGGAACAAGAGCACAGTGACAAGAACAAACTACACTAGAACAAGGTGCGAGAACATAAACAAGCATACTTGACTTAAACTACTTAAACACATATTCCTACTGCTATAACCAACAACCTCACTGCAGAAGTCAGGGATGCTTTAAAGGAGACTAGTCAATAAGGATGAGTTCCTTAATGCCCTGAACGAAGTTGGCAGAGCAGTGAGGACTGCTGATTGACTCAAATGCTCAGCTGTGAGAACAGTTGCATAATAATTGCCCCAATAGCAGGTTAGAAGCAGGAGATCATCATCTAGCAGGAGAATCCCTGCTGCTTGTAGCATCTCCATGGAAACAGACTACAAACAAACCCTGTGTAGTCTGATCCAGCAATTATTCTCTCTTACATCTACCCCCTAATTCTTACTAACCAACCAAATCATATCAAGAAGTGGAAGAGAGATGGGTGAAAATGTGAAAGCAGGATTAGTCCATGCAGGGTTTGCTTGTAATCTGTTACCGTGAAGATACAAAGATTTCACCAGGAGCTGTAGACCCCAAATGACAGGAAATTTTTTAATAAAGATTATTTCCAAAATAGCTTCAGCTTTTATTTTAGATGCATAGGAGCAAAAGGTAAAAATGGTTGTGAAGGTATACAGTACAGCTTACTCTTTTCAATACATTACCAAAATCATACATTTTTAGGAAATATACAAAAGAAGCTAGTTTATGATGTATATGGATTTTTTTAGGCAAATAAATTGATACTGTGATCCCTGCTAAGAGTGGATACTTTGATGAGAGAGAATTTTAAGGAAATCAAGGCTCAGTTTATTAGTAAACAATGCGTATAAGTACAAAACATGTTTATTTGAACTGTAACTAAAACATAATATACAGTGTATCAGTCAGATATGAATTTTCATTAGAAATCTAGAATTATAGGGTATAACTTGTTTTAACTATATTTATTAAGTCTTAGAAAAAGTTCTCATTGCTCACATACAAACGTAGTCTATATATATATATATATATATATATATATATATATATATATATATATGATCAAGTGGAATATTTTAAGTAGTGGTTTTCCATTTTAAAATGATTTATTCATCCTATGTTTCTGTCTTATAATCTATTACCCCTAACACTAACAGTGTGGTTGTTCTAAGCTACAAACACGGCTCATATTTTAGAGGCTTTGCATAGAAATATTCATTAAAACCTTCTCACATGTCAACACCAAAAGCTCAAATGAAACCTCTTAGCCCCTCTTTTATTTTACATATAGCTGGTGAACTAAACAACTTCAACAAAGTATATGCTATTTTCTCATTATATTCATGTTCACCAGAGCCGGGCTGCTGTAAATGTCCACATATATTAGCGACTCCAAACCACCAGTGATATATATTCAAGCCATATGAAAGTCTTTCTTGTGTGGACTAAACACATACACAATGTGTGGGCAGTTACAGCAGTCAGTAATTCCATCCAAAAATGAAGGGCTGTGGACTTTATAAGTCTCCAAGTAGTCCCCCTAACTGTAGGTCTGTGCTGGGACCGTCGGACTCGCTTTTTAGAGGCAACTACTTAAGTGGTTCTAAAATGGGCTTTTGTGTTCTATGTAACACTTAATTACTTAGGCAAGAAAGCAGTAGTGACAGGCCTATAAAATATCAGCTTGAAATGCAGTGGGGATGGCAGACAGAACGTTGCCTGAACAAACATTTTAAAAAACACATACCACAAAACTTGGTGATGCTTGCGAAATAATTCAGTGGGATACATTACAGCAAGAGAATTAGTATGCATTGGAAAAAAAACCCCTCAGTATACTATTTACTATAGGTCTCCTTCAGCGTATACGCATTACGAAGTAAAGGTTTCCAAAATGGCTCTTTACATTTCTCAGTAATAGTGGCAGCAAGCGATCAAGCCAAAAATATCTAATAAAATATTCCCATTGATTCACTGTGTCTTCTGCAGGTTTCCTGGTGAGAGTTTTCAAAGAGGTTTATAGGGCTCCAAGCATGCCTACCAGATGCAGACCTCTTGCTTGGCCGGCAAAAGACCCACTACTGAGTATTGTAATGTCTGCACAGCCATGTACTGTACCTGCTTTCTATTACCGGATTGCAGCATTAGGTGAGGAACAGATGTGGACACTTGCATTTGGAAGACATTATCAATGAATGCAACGATAATGATAAATTAATGTGGCAAGGCTTGCTGAAATATACAAGTATCTGAGAATCATTCCAAATCATTTTAGAAAGAGACTATAATATACACAGCAGCATAAGAAATCCAATGTATTGGATAGAGTATCAAGTATCATTAGGAATTAAGTAGCCTCTTATCATAGTGTTGTTCTTCTCATTCTTTATTAAGGTGCATTTAGACACAAAGATGATCGTTCAAAAGATGGCTTAAAAGATAAGCGATAACTTTGCAAAAACTACTAATTGGTACTATTAGTACCAATTAGTAGCGTGTGAGCTGTTGGGAGCTGAATTTATTCAAAGGAGCACCCGCTGTTCTCTGAATTCTCTTTGTTTTGCTGGCGGGGCTGACAGCTGAAAACAGCTGATACAATGCAATCAGCTGTTATCAGTGGTCTCTGGGCAGAACACAGTGTGTGGTACGTCTTATCAGCCGTTCTGCTGAACAACAGATTTCAAGCTGAACTGAAGTCTGTCTTTGGCAGAAAACTGAAAGATGGGCAAATTTACACCCAACGATTATCACTCAAAAGATGGCTTTTGAGCGATAATCGTTGTGTCTAAATAGGCCTTAACTCATCTGATCCTGCTGAACAGTGGTTGAGCGATGATTAAAGAGGTTGCCATGGATTTTTAACATTTTTTCTAACGAACTGTCCTCAGGACAGGTCATCAATAGATGATTGGTGGGGGTTCATCCCTCGGGATCCCCGCTGATTGGTTGATTCCTGGTTCCGTTGTCATAATGGAAATTGCAGGATGCAGATCACAATAAACATTGCGTAGTGGTCCAGGTTGCTATTGGAAGAGCAGCTCCCATTTACCTGTCTTGCGAAAAAATCTAAAAAGTTCTGGACAACTCCTGTAAGGACCCAGGTGGGCTTGAAATGCATAAGCAAGTAGTTATGTATTTTTTGAATGCCTAATATTATTGTTTAGATGTTTTTAATGAGTAAAAGAAGAATCTTTTTGTGGTCTCTAATGCTGATTCCAGCCCTCTTTCTTCTGTTTTTTACATTGAGTACACATTTTTATGCTTAATGACATTGCTTAAAGGGGTTTTCCAGGGCTTTAACTTTTGATTTACCTATCCCTGGAATAGGTCATCAATAGTTGATTGGTGGGAATCGGTCCCTTGGGTTCCTTGCCAATCAGCTAAACCCTTGGCACTGTTAGTGTGGATAGTGCTGGGAACAAGTAGCGCTGTCAACATTACAGTGGTCCGGTTTGGTACTACAGACACAGCTCTATTGAATTCAATGGGAGTTGTGTCTGCAGTACAAAACCGGGCTGCTGCAATATGGATAGCACTATTGCTAATTTGTTGCAGATTTTGGTGCAGAACTACAGCAGTTTTCACCACTGTAATTTGAATTCAATTGAATTGAAGTTACTGCAGGAAATTGGAGACATGCGAATGCACCCTAAGGGCACCCTGAGCCCTTACTGCAAGAAGAAGATGGCCGCACTTCAGGACATAGGACACCCCACAGAGAGACGTCCGTAACAAAGTGCGGCCATCTTCTTCGTGCAGTAACACGGGCGCCGATGCGCCCGTGTGACTAAGCCCTAATAGGTGAAAATGGATTTTGAGCATCCATGGGGACAAGGGCCCAACATATAGTAAGCAATGACAATTATGTGTACAGCACCGTGGAATATGGATGCACTATGTAAAATACCCTGGTTTCCTGGGTTATTATTGTGAAGTAGAAGCATCAACCATAAAGTAGCAGACCACGTAAATAGCAGCACTGCAGAGTACTAAAGCATGAAAATCACTGACCTCTTTTGCCAGTCATTGGCTGGAGTGGTGTAAAGCACACCGCCATTGGACTGCGAAAATGTGTTCTCTAAAGTGATAAATCATATTTGACTATCTGGCAGACTAATGGATGAATCTGTGTTTTGGGAATGCCTAAAGAATGCTCTCCAAAACCTACGGAACTGCATAGTGTCTACTGTAAAATCTGGTGGAGGAGGAAAAATGATATGAGGCTGTTTTTCATAGTCTTGGATTGACTATTGATTCCAGCCAAAAGGTAAAGTTAATGCTACGGCATGCAAAAACCTTATAGACAACTGTATACCTCCAACTTTGTGGCAACATTTTGGGAAGCCCCTTCTCTTTTTGAGCATGACTGTGCTCTGTGCACAAAGCATGGTCCATGAAGACACAGTTAGATGACTTTTTTGTCATCAGGAACTCAAGTGGCCAGAACAGAGCCCTGACCTCAACTCCATTGAACGCCTTTCAGATGAACAAGAAAGCCAATTGTGAGTTAGGATTTCTGGTCATACATGGGTGCCTGACCCCACCAATGATCATTTGGATGAACGGGCATAAACTCCCACAAACTCACTCCAAGATCTTCCGAAAAGCCTTCCCAGAAGAGTGTAGGCTGTTACAGCCCCACAGGGGCACAACTCTATATTAACACCAATAGATTTGGAATGGGAAGCTCAACAAGCTCATATACTGTAGGTGTGATGGCTAGTGGTCCATATAAAAAAATAATCTGCTGCCAATGTTTTACAATAGATTATAAAACATCAAGTTGTTGCAGTGTGTTTGAAAGTTTAATCACTGTGTAATGAAAGGTTATGTAACTTTATCATATGCTAGATACAGAGTGCTTAGTTCTTTCTGACAATTTTTTTGGACATTAGCACCACTCTATCTCTTAATAGTTTACTTTTCACTGCAAGAGCGATAATCCCTACTGTCAATAGCTGGAGAGTCCAGGAGTGTTTTGGATCACTCAACTACCTGCTTCCTCGACCTCTCCTGTCTCTACTCCCACTAATATGTTTGAGCAACAAACAGGCTACATACTGTATTTTAGCAGGCTGCATCAGGCATAGTTAATAAAAACCAGCTACACTGCACCAATGGCAGCCTAACAATTTCACCAACACAAATCACATTCCATTTTTGGGCAAGCAGTAGCAAAGAAAATATTCTAAGTTTTCCATGTGTAACAGGATCACAGAGCCCTAAGGGGCCCGAGTGGACTCAGGCCGTAAGTTCTTCATATCTCAGAAGGTGGAGGAAGAAACAGCCAGGAGACAGTTTCAAACCAACATGTCTTTTACTGAAGAGGCAACTTGCTTCGGTCGTAATTACATGGCTGATAATCTCAGTCAGGGGCGTAACTATAGGGGATGCAGAGGATGCGGTTGCACCTGGGCCCAGGATCCTTAGGGGGCCCATAAGGCCTCTCTTCTCCATATAGGGAGCCCAGTACTATAAATAAATATTATAGTTGGGGGCCCTGTTACAGGTTGTGCATTGGGGTCCAGAAGCTTCAAGTTATGTCTCTGTGTAGCATGGTTTAGGCATGGGTACAGGTACAGAAACAAAGAGAGGGGGGCCCAGCTCACGTTTTGCATCAGGGCCCATGAGCCTTTAGTTACGCCCCTGATCTCAGTAGATCCCATTGTTTGAAATTGACCTATTTACGGCGATGTTGTGAAATGCAAAAATCACAGCATGTCCTATTTTTACCAGTAAAACAGCGGAGGATACAGGTCATAACCATTGGATATCAATGGAGAACTAAGCAGGAGGAGACTACAGGTAAAGCAATATCTCTGCAGCCTTGTAAAACCAGTTATAACATTAAAGGGGTTGTCCAAATTAAAGAAAAACTCCCGTGAAAGGATCCCCGTATATTAAAATAAAAAAATCAGCAGTTAATCACTTGCTCCTCCATGCATCTTCGGGCTCTGGTCTCCCTGTGATGTCACTTTAAAGGTTGAGCCCGTCTATAAACAAGCTGCAGCAGCCAATGACAGCTCTCAGCGATCATGGCTGAGTGCTGTCATTGGCTGCTCCAGCAGGTTTACAGAAAGTCACAGCTACCTGTTAACAGATAGTGGAGACCAGAAACGGTGGTGTTGGATGAACCGGGTAGCGAGGAGAGGCGAGGAACTTGCTGATCTGTTATTTTAATACATGGGAAAGCCATTGACAGGAGTTTCCTTAACTTGGACGACCCCTTTAGATTGCAAAATTACATGTTATCGCTTTATCAAGTATATAACTTGCACTTTGAATCACCAAAAGACCCCTTTAAATAACACTACTAACAGTTGGGAAGTCCCCCAGTTTGCAGTAGGGTGTTATAACCACCACCAGGTGAAGCTCCCCAATTACCACTTACAGCAGTCTGAGGGGGATCATTTACCCAATTAAAAGGGCATCAGCATATCAAACATAACACAAGCAGTGCTCCTCTTCTTTATTTTACTCTCCTGAAAAAGAGCACATGCAAATGCATTAACACTCACAACCCCGCAACTAAAGATATGAGCAGCAGTCCCGTGTTAATACAGAAAACACTCAAAAGTCCACTTGGAAACTTCTGATCCCATAGTCAATGGAGACCTTTCCCATTTCCTTATAACTGGAGTTTGTGGCAGCCGGACATTGCTCAGGTAGGTCCTTGCATTCATTTTTGTGTATGAAAGCGTAACATAATTTAAGAGAATCCTATTACTCTTCCCATATTCACAAGAAATGGTACATAGCTGAAAATTTCCTAATTTAAGACAGCAGCATGCTACCCCAGAAGTAGCCAGAAGGGTGAACCTCAGAATTAGGCAATCATCTGGCATGCCACCTGTTGCCTTTGCTGTGCTTTTGTATGATTTTACTCGTGTAAACTGTTTATTCTAAAATTAAACTGAAATTGTATTTTAGATTATTTTCACTATTAAGGCTGCAGAAAAGCAGGAGAGCTGTCATACATCTTGGAAGCACATACTTCTGTGACACCATAGGCCTCACTGGTACTCAAAGTAATTAACTGTTTACCCTTTCAGGTGTATGGGGAGAGACTGAGTTTGGATGTTGATGTTTTCGACTTGGTAATATCGTAGGATTCCCTTTTTATTCTAAAACCAATGTTTATTAACATTGGTGATTCACATATGCAAAAACAAGCACTATGAAATATGTGCCAAAGCATATATTGAAGTATAATATGACCGGGCCTCAGGGATCATCTATGAAGTAGGAGAGGATCAAATGATTATAGACAGAAGAATGTTGATTCAAAAAATAAGCAAGTCTGGAGCTGCATGCTTTTTTTCTGTCGGCGTTCACCGTGGGATCATAAATAATGCAATACTTTAATATTCTGAAATTTTATGGATGTGGCAATAACAAATATGTTTATTTTTTAATGTAAGAACTGGATGTAAAAAATATGTTAATAAACTTATTCTTACAATTTGTAGGCCTCATAGCGGACTGAAGCTTACTAATTGTCTGATTGCTCATTCAATACACTGCAATACTTAAGCATAGGTCCTATTGAAGTGAATGGGAGCTACAAAACAGCATAGCATAGCAAACTACAATGTTTCTGTAGCTCCCAATCACTTCAATGAAAACTATGGGAACAGCGCTGCACTAAGTGCTCGGCTCTTTCCAACAGGTGGATGGAACAGAGCTTCCAGGTCTTACAACCTCGCCTTGAAAAGCCAAGAAGGGAATATCCCTTTAAGCAACCGATCAGCAACTTGCGAACACATCATGGCCTCTTCTTCCAGCTAGCTGCTTGGATGCCATGGTCACCATTAACCACAGCGTTCAGGTGTTTTTTATCGGGTCATAGTTGGAGCCATCTCCAATCACCACCATTGTGGCTCGCTGTCAACTGTATGAAATAGCTGAGAGCAATGGCTCCCGCTATATAATACTAAGAGGTTATGATATCATCACATATGGTTTATGAACCAGTTCTACAGAATGTAACAATTAAACGTCTTTTTCTCACTTTCTTCCTTCTCTATTTTTATTTGGTGACTTGAATTAGTCATCCGTCTGTCACCATGATTTGAGGAAATTAATTTCCACTTTTAGATATATTTTTTTGTCTTCGCTAAATAAATATAGTATGAATTTATAATTAAAACACTTTCTAAACCAAAAACAGATATTGAGTCTATTTTGTCTGGAATAGAAATGGCCATGGATATGGAAAAAAAACAGCAGACATGTTAAAAAGATAGACAGTATAATAAAATAAAAAACGCCAGACAGTACATCCCAAAGTAATTAAACATTGTAGCTGTAAGGCTTCATAAAACATATTTTCAAAACACATAATTAGCTTTTTTCTGTTAAAAAAGGGGAAAAAAGTACATTTTGAGTATAACAAGAATAAAGAATAAAAGCGGATGTGCGATGGCATTACTCACTAGGCTATGTGGGCTGGCTTTTGGTGTACATTAAGGTTTTTCATTGATACATTTAAAGAATATCTATCACAGAAATG
Organism: Eleutherodactylus coqui; assembly: GCF_035609145.1. Taxonomy (NCBI): domain Eukaryota; kingdom Metazoa; phylum Chordata; class Amphibia; order Anura; family Eleutherodactylidae; genus Eleutherodactylus; species Eleutherodactylus coqui. The sequence goes on along the minus strand of NC_089843.1, from coordinate 142,819,937 downwards.
CTTTTTCTATGCTTGGATCAATCATTTTAACCCTTTGCAATCCAATTTTGGATTCAAGGTTTCCTAGGGGGCTTTCTCTTTCTGCCATTATACAATGGCTCCATCTGCTGGCTAGAGCCAGTACTGCGGTATGGGACATGCTGGAGAGGCCCGCGACAACAGAGCGGCCAGTAATATACAGTAAGAATACCTTGCCGGACGTCTTCCGACATCAGAGCTGTACAGCCTTCAATCAGAATGTCTTCAGACGTCAGACAGTGGATTGGAAAGGGTTAATCCCTTAATTACCAGATATTTTCAAGTTTTCATTTTCCCATCCCTGGCTTTCAAGAGCCATAACTTTTTTTTTACTTTTTCTTCAACATTGTCATATGAGGACCCCTCCCTTCTGCTCTGACTGGTCTCCTGATTTGTTGCTATCGCTGTCAATCAGAGCTATTACCAGTCAATAAAGAGGGCACTTGCAGTAGCAGCAAATGGGGAAATGGTCAAAACTGAGTGAGTGGTCAAAACTGTTTGCAGACTCCCTTTAATTTTGCCTTGAAAGGTACATACACCCATGTAAGCACTTATTTTGCTCCTATACAAAATTTAAACTAGTGAAGCAATTTTCAAATAGTGGTGTTGAAAAATATCCTATTGTTTTCTCTTTTCAACTCCTATGAAAATCTATGTATCTCCATGGTTACAAACTGCAAACAAACCCTGTGTATTTTTCTCCTTCAGTCATCCTGTCTTCCATCTGTCCACTATTTCTTCCTATAGGATGATCATTTATTTGTAATATATAGTAGTAGCCAAGTATCTCAGTGCTGACAACTGATCTTCTGGGCCATTTTCCATGGTCATTTGCTTGGGTTGCAATACAACACTCTACACTCAGTTTGATCAACTGGACAATTATATGTGTTGTGCTATTGAGTTGATGGATGTTTCGTTCGTGCAAGGCACAAGTATGGCACCCCTCACAGATGTCACCAACACGTCATACCAAGATGTAATTAATGTCCACAATGGACCAGTGCACAAATATAATATATCACCAAAACTGGGGAACACATGATAGGGAAAATAATGGTAATAGAAATATGGGATGGGAACGCTATTCCTAACCAATTTTGGTGTAGCAGGCCCTTTCCAGAAGCAGGGTGAACGATAAGAGTGTCATTTCGCTAGGGAGCTAGGGGGTCTAGTCTGTCCCTAGATAGAGGATATGGAAGATGTTTAATGCAGATTAACACAGATGGAAAGAGCAATGTATATAACTCAGTATTTAGTAGAAGTGAATAAGCCTCACACAGAATAAATAGCCACAGATACTTAGCTGACAGGAGTCTATTATCTCACCAAACACCTTAGGCAGGACAATAACCAGCGCCCATTTAGAGGAGGGCCCAGATTTAATATACTCTTATTATGGCTAATTGATTGGCTAGGGAAAACACCTCCCTATAGGTCAATCAGTCCATACACCACAGGCAATGTTGTAGCAGGGTGGAGAAGAAAGGCACTGAGTTCACTGAGGGATTTCTGACAGATGATACTATAGAAACAGGGTCATATGGACTGGAGTTGGTGCCGTACTATTACCCAAATATTGTTCCTTCACCGACACAGGAATGTCATCACAATTGGTAGACAGAGTAGGCTGTTACCTAGGGTGTCACTGAAGAAGATCTGTAGGAAGCAACTCTACTAAAGATATGTGGTAAGATGGCAAGCCAGCCATGCATTGAAAACTTCATATATGTGGAAGTATATACAAGAGTCAAAGGAAATAACGAGAATATGGAATTCTAATAAAAAATTAAAATGTTAGAATTTGGTGAGGCGGAGAGCATGTAGGATGACTGATAGCTGTCATGCTGAACATGAGGGAGCAAGAGTGGGGGGTGAGGAGTGCATTCTGTAGCCTATGCCTTGGACACCAAGAGAGCTTGTCCCATCCATAGACTCCAAACAAATACATAAAACTAAGTTACATGTGTCTTTGTCACTTTATACCTTTTATAAACTATTAAAGAAAATATTTTCAAACTTTATAGTTCCTGTTACCTTGTATTTCCAAAGAGTGAGCACAATGGAAACATTTATAGAAGTGCAAGAATCCTTGCTAGGCTCCAGTTTTTAAATATGGAGCCACATCATTTTTATTTCTTTGGATTGTTGCTACTGAAAAGCTAAGACAAATGAATGGCTCAAATCATGACTACAAATACATGTGCAAGAAACATTTACGGCCAATATATCAGCATAATGTATCTACCCACCCAAATTGGGAAATAATGCTACATTGTATGAATACATTCAGCATATGTAAAATAATATAAATAATTATAAATGAGGACATTTTGAGTAGACTCTGGAGAGGATACATTTGTGTTGCCATTAACTACAAAGTGCGTAGCTACATAATCATCCCAATATGAAAGAGAACATGAATAAGGCTTGTTAAATTGTACATTGGGCCACCTCTATGGTAGTTTCCAATGTTGTAAATGATTCTACATGCCAGATTCCTGCAGCTTTCCATCCATGTAAGTGGACTGTGACAGACTGTTTCATAAACTGGAATACACGTTGACCACCCAGAATCGGGGTTTGTCATCAGAGTTCCAAGTCAGCATACAATAATTCCAACATTTGCTACTATTAAATAAAATTATGAACTTGTCCACTGAGAGTTGTCAGACAAGGTGGGAATTTCCTGCCAAAGTATAAAAAATAATTTATTTTTGGCAAGTTCCATTCTTTCTTTCTTTAGCAAGCAATACAAAACATTACAAATTGTATAGTATGAGTTTTTGTAACTAGTGAGTATTACATTACATGGCATACATGACATACAGTTACAAGAACCTTATTCAGCGTGTAGAGGAGTCTAGCCTGCAGCAAGAAAATAAAGGAAGACTGAGAGACTATGATAATTGTTCTATATATTGGAGTAGCAATAGGGGATGTAGAAGGGGTAATTACATCACGACCCCTATGACTGAGGCCACAAATTGCCCTATACAACAGTAGTGGACATTACATACCGTAAGGCCTCCTTCCCACGAGCGTGACGGGGTCCGCCGTGTAATATTACGCAGTGAAGCCCGTCACGGCGCCCCCCAGAGCCCCTATACTTACCTGCGGGAGATAGCGTGAAATCGCTTCCCCGCCCACCGCCGCCGCGTCACCGCCCACCGCCGCCGCGTCACCGGCCGTGTCACGTGCGCGGCCGGCCGTGTCACGTGACGCGGGCGGCCGCGTCATATGGCGTCATATGACGCGCGGCGGTGGGCGGGAAAGCGTTTTTTCACGCTATCTCCCGCTGGTTACAGCGGGAGATAGCGTGAACGGACGGCTTCCATTGACTGCAATGGAAGCCGTCAGTGCGTACAGCCCGTCCTCACCCGCAGAAAATAGAGCATGCTGCGGGTGAGGACGGGAGAAATCGCGGTGCGTAATTCCGCTGTGGAATTACGCATCGTGAGCATTGTGCTATTAGGTTCAATAGAACCTAATAGCTGCGGGCAACGCAGCGGATTTTTGCCGCGAATTACGCGGCGGAAATCCGTTCGTGGGAAGGAGGCCTAAGTGTTATGACTAGTGATGAGTGATTAGTGGAATAATCAGTTCATGTTGGTGTTGGTGCTGATGTGGAGGGTGTCTGTAGTCAGGTGCACCCTATCATTGACAGCATTCTTCAGTGCCAGGGCCCTTACCTAACAGAGGAGCCATATGGACTATGTTGGTGTAACATGGATATCTCCTATGTATAATTGTATATGTGCAGCTGGTGTGAGTTATACATCTCCTTTATATAGTGAAATGGATCATGCTGGTATTCCCTGGGTATCTCCCGTATATATATATATATATATATATATATATATATATATATATATATATATATATATATAGTGATTATGACCATGCTGGTATAACCTGTGTGTCTTCTGTATATAATTACACACACACACACACACACTATATATATTTATATAAATATATATATATATATATATATGTGTGTGTGTGTGTGTGTGTGTGTGTAATTATATACAGAAGACACACAGGTTATACCAGCATGGTCATAATCACTATATACAGCAGATGTATACAGGAGACACCCAGGTGTTACCAGCATGCTCCATATCACTATATACAGCAGATATATAACGCATACCAGCTGTACCTATATAATTATGTACAGAAGATACCCAGGTTAAACCTGTATGGTCCACATTACTGTATATAGCATATGTACATCCCCCTGTATATAGTGATGTGGACCTTGCTGGTATAACCTGGGCATCTCCTGTATATAATTATATATGTACAGCTGATATAAGTTATGCATCCTGTATATAGTAATATAGGTCATGCTGGTATAGCCTGGGTATCTCCTGTATATATTACTAATTACTTCAGAAGTGCTGTTGATCCAGGGATTATTCCGATCACTATCTTTGAAGTCAGGAAGAATTTTTTTTCCCTTAAAGAGGAAAATTGCCTACTATCTCATTGGAGTTTTTTCTGGCTTTTTCTGGATCAACATTGGGGGGTAGTGGGCTGAACTAGATGGACATATGTTTTTTTTCAGCCTAATATACTACATTATCACTCACAAGGTGGTGCAGGCTAGGGATGTTTTTTGGGGAAAATAAATGGGCATCTGGTACTGTCGATTAACATGAAGCATAACATTGCAGAAGGCGTATGTGTCTACTAGTATGAAGGGAAACATTTCCATTGCGAGCAGCTGTGCAATGCTTGCGTTCAGGCTCTGTGCTCACGGATGGTTGGGATGATATTTTTTTATGTACCCATAGCTGGGGGGTGGAGGACTAGCTGCTGGCCTGGGACATGCTGGAATATGGGATAGATGTCAATGTCGGTGAAAGTGGTGGTGATGGTGGTAATTAGAGATGAGCGAGCACCAAAATGCTCGGGTGCTCGTTACTCGAGACGAACTTTTCGCGATGCTCGAGGGTTCGTTTCGAGTAACGAACCCCATTGAAGTCAATGGGCGACCCGAGCATTTTCGTATATCGCCGATGCTCGCTAAGGTTTTCGTTTGTGAAAATCTGGGCAATTCAAGAAAGTGATGGGAACGACACAGCAACGGATAGGGCAGCCGAGGGGCTACATGTTGGGCTGCATCTCAAGTTCACAGGTCCCACTATTAAGCCACAATAGCAGCAAGAGTGCCCCCCCCTCCCAACAACTTTTACTTCTGAAAAGCCCATATTAGCAATGCATACCTTTGCTAAGCACCACACTACCTCCAACAAAGCACAATCACTGCCTGCATGACACTCCGCTGCCACTTCTCCTGGGTAACATGCTGCCCAACCCCCCCCCCCCCCCCCCCGACCCAGTGTCCACAGCGCACACCAAACTGTCCCTGCCCAGCCTTCAGCTGCCCTCATGCCACGCCACCCTCATGTCTATTTATAAGTGCGTCTGCCAGAGGAACCGCAGGCACACACTGCAGAGGGTTGGCACGGCTAGGCAGTGACCCTCTTTAAAAGGGGCGGGGCGATAGTCCACAATGCTGTACAGAAGCAATGAGAAATCCAATCCTGTGCCACCGCCATCAGGAGCTGCACACGTGGGCATAGCAATGGGGAACCTATGTGCCACACACTATTCATTCTGTCAAGGTGTCTGCATGCCCCAGTCAGACCGTGTTTTTTTTATAAATAGTCACAGGCAGGTACAACTCCGCAATGGGAATTCCGTGTGCACCCACAGCATGGGTGGCTCCCTGGAACCCACCGGCTGTACATAAATGTATCCCATTGCAGTGCCCTGGACAGCAGAGCTAACGTCAGATTAAATGCAGGTGGGCTTCGGCCCACACTGCATGCCCCAACCGGACCAGGGTTTTTAATTCATAGACACAGGCAGGTACAACTCCCTATTGTGAAGTCCCTGTGGACCGACAGCATGGGTGGGTGCTAGGAAGCCACCGGCGGTACATAAATATATCCCATTGCAGTGCCCATCACAGCTGAGGTAATGTCATGTTTAATGCAGGTGGGCTTCGGCCCACACTGCATGCCCCAGTCAGACAGGGGTTCTTTAGAAGTGGACACATGTAGTTACAACTCCGTGTGGACCGACAGCATGGGTGGGTGCCAGGAAGCCACCGGCGGTACATAAATATATCCCATTGCATTGCCCATCACAGCTGAGGTAGTAATGTCATGTTTAATGCAGGTGGGCTTCGGCCCACACTGCATGCCCCAGTCAGACTGGGGTTCTTTAGAAGTGGACACATGTAGTTACAGCTCCGTGTGGACCGACAGCATGGGTGGGTGCCAGGAAGCCACCGACGGTACATAAATATATCCCATTGCAGTGCCCAGCACAGCTGAGGTAATAATGTCAGCTTTAATGCAGGTGGGCTTCGGCCCACACTGCATGCCCCAGTCAGACTGGGGTTCTTTAGAAGTGGACACATGCAGTTACAACTCCCTGTGGACCCACAGCATGGGTGGCTCCCTGGAACCCACCGGCGGTACATAAATACATCCCATTGCAGTGCCCAACACAGCGGATGTAACGTCAGCTGTAATGCAGGTGGGCTAAAAATTAATTTGATTACACTGTAGGCGAGGGCCCCCAAAAATTGGTGTACCAACAGTACTAATGTACCTCAGAAAAATTGCCCATGCCCAACCAAGAGGCCAGGTGAAACCCATTAATCACTTTGGTTAATGTGGCTTAATTGGTAACTAGGCCAGGAGGCAGCCCAGTTAAAATAAAAATTGGTTGAGGTGAAAGTTTCAACGCTTTAATGAGCATTGAAACGTCTAAAAATTGTTTAGAAAAATTATATGACTGAGCCTTGTGGGCCTAAGAAAAATTGCCCGTTCGGCGTGATTATGTGAGGTTTCAGGAGGAGGAGCAGGAGGAGGAGGAGGAATATTATACACAGATTGATGAAGCAAAAAGGTCCCCGTTTTTGATGGGGATAGAGAACGATGCTTCCATCCGCGGGTGTAGCCTACGTATTGCTTAGGTATTCGCTGCTGTCCGCTGGTGGAGAAGAGAAGTCTGGGGAAATCCAGGCTTTGTTCATCTTGATGAGTGTAAGCGTGTCGGCACTGTCGGTTGACAGGCGGGTACGCTTATCTGTGATGATTCCCCCAGCCGCACTAAACACCCTCTCTGACAAGACGCTAGCCGCAGGACAAGCAAGCACCTCCAGGGCATACAGCGCGAGTTCAGGCCACGTGTCCAGCTTCGACACCCAGTAGTTGTAGGGGGCAGAGGCGTCACGGAGGACGGTCATGCGATCGGCTACGTACTCCCTCACCATCCTTTTACAGTGCTCCCGCCGGCTCAGCCGTGACTGGGGAGCGGTGACACAGTCTTGCTGGGGAGCCATAAAGCTGTCAAGGGCCTTAGAGAATATTGCCCTGCCTGTGCTGTACATGCTGCCTGATCTCCACGCCTCCCCTGCTACTTGGCCCTCGGAACTGCGCCTTCGGCCACTAGCGCTGTCGTATGGGAATTTTACCATCAGTTTGTCCGCCAGGGTCCTGTGGTATAGCAACACTCTCGAACCCCTTTCCTCTTCGGGTATGAGAGTGGAAAGGTTCTCCTTATACCGTGGGTCAAGCAGTGTGTACACCCAGTAATCCGTAGTGGCCAGAATGCGTGTAACGCGAGGGTCACGAGAAAGGCATCCTAACATGAAGTCAGCCATGTGTGCCAGGGTACCTGTATGCAACACATGGCTGTCCTCACTAGGAAGATCACTTTCAGGATCCTCCTCCTCCTCCTCCTCAGGCCATACACACTGAAAGGATGACAGGCAAGCAGCATGTGTACCCTCAGCAGTGGGCCAAGCTGTCTCTTCCCCCTCCTCCTCATCCTCCTCCTCCTCCTCCTCCTCACCGCGCTGAGATATAGACAGGAGGGTGCTCTGACTATCCAGCAACATACTGTCTTCCCCCGGCTCTGTTTCCGAGCGCAAAGCGTCTGCCTTTATACTTTGCAGGGAACTTCTCAAGAGGCATAGCAGAGGAATGGTGACGCTAATGATTGCAGCATCGCCGCTCACCACCTGGGTAGACTCCTCAAAGTTTCCAAGGACCTGGCAGATGTCTGCCAACCAGGCCCACTCTTCTGTAAAGAATTGAGGAGGCTGACTTCCACTGCGCCGCCCATGTTGGAGTTGGTATTCCACTGTAGCTCTACGCTGCTCATAGAGTCTGGCCAACATGTGGAGCATAGAGTTCCACCGTGTGGGCACGTCGCACAGCAGTCGGTGCACTGGCAGATGAAACCGATGTTGCAGGGTGCGCAGGGTGGCAGCGTCCGTGTGGGACTTGCGGAAATGTGCGCAGAGCCGGCGCACCTTTCCGAGCAGGTCTGACAAGCATGGGTAGCTTTTCAGAAAACACTGAACCACCAAATTAAAGACGTGGGCCAGTCATGGCACGTGCGTGAGGCTGCCGAGCTGCAGAGCCGCCACCAGGTTACGGCCGTTGTCACACACGACCATGCCCGGTTGGAGGCTCGGTGGCGCAAGCCAGCGGTCGGTCTGCTCTGTCAGACCCTGCAGCAGTTCGTGGGCCGTGTGCCTCTTATCTCCTAAGCTGAGTAGTTTCAGCACGGCCTGCTGCCGCTTGCCCACCGCTGTGCTGCCACGCCGCGCGACACCGACTGCTGGCGACGTGCTGCTGCTGCTGACACATCTTGATTGCGAGACAGAGGTTGCGTTGGAGGAGGAGGAGGAGGAGGGTGCTTTAGTGGAGGAAGCATACACCGCCGCAGATACCACCACCGAGCTGGGGCCCGCAATTCTGGGGGTGGGTAGGACGTGAGCGGTCCCAGGCTCTGACTCTGTCCCAGCCTCCACTAAATTCACCCAATGTGCCGTCAGGGAGATGTAGTGGCCCTGCCCGCCTGTGCTTGTCCACGTGTCCATTGTTAAGTGGACCTTGGCAGTAACCGCGTTGGTGAGGGCGCGTACAATGTTGCGGGAGACATGGTCGTGCAGGGCTGGGACGGCACATCGGGAAAAGTAGTGGCGACTGGGAACTGAGTAGCGCGGGGCCGCCGCCGCCATCATACTTTTGACGGACTCCGTTTCCACAACCCTATACGGCAGCATCTCCAGGCTGATAAATCTGGCTATGTGCACGTTTAACGCTTGAGCGTGCGGGTGCGTGGCGGCGTACTTGCGCTTGCGCTCAAACACTTGTGCTAGCGACGGCTGGACGCTGCGCTGACAGACATTGCTGGATGGGGCCGAGGACAGCGGAGGTGAGGGTGTGGGTGCAGGCCAGGAGACGGTAGTGCCTGTGTCCTCAGAGTGGGGTTGGATCTCAGTGGCAGGTTGGGGCACAGCGGGAGAGGCAGCGGTACAAACCGGAGGCGGTGAACGGCCTTCGTCCCACCTTGTGGGGTGCTTGGCCATCATATGTCTGCGCATGCTGGTGGTGGTCAGGCTGGTGGTGGTGGCTCCCCGGCTGATCTTGGCGCGACAAAGGTTGCACACCACACCACCTCAGCCTCTGCAGGGTGGCATGGCGCGAGGGGGCGCTTTGGGAAACAGTTGGTGGATTATTCGGTCTGGCCCTGCCTCTACCCCTGGCCACCGCACTGCCTCTTGCAACCTGCCCTGCTGCTGCCCTTGCCTCCCCCTCTGAAGACCTGTCCTCAGTAGGCGTAGCAAACCAGGTGGGGTCAGTCACCTCATTGTCCTGCTGCTCTTCCTCTGAATCCTCTGTGCGCTCCTCCCTCGGACTTACTGCCCTTACTACTACCTCACTGATAGACAACTGTGTCTCATCGTCGTCGGCCTCCTCACCCACTGAAAGGTCTTGAGACAGTTGCCGGAAGTCCCCAGCCTCATCCCCCGGACCCCGGGAACTTTCCAATGGTTGGGCATCAGTCACGATAAATTCCTCTGGTGGGAGAGGAACCACTGCTGCCCAATCTGAGCAGGGGCCCAAGAACAGTTCCTGGGAGTCTGCCCGCTCCTCAGAATGTGTCATTGTAATGGAGTGAGGAGGCTGGGAGGAAGGAGGAGCAGCAGCCAGAGGATTCTGAGTTGCAGCAGTGGACGGCGCAGAACTGTGGGTGGATGATAGATTGCTGGAAGCACTTTCTGCCATCCACGACAGGACCTGCTCACACTGCTCATTTTCTAATAAAGGTCTACCGCGTGGACCCATTAATTGTGCGATGAATGTGGGGACGCCAGAAACGTGCCTCTCTCCTAATCCCGCAGCAGTCGGCTGCGATACACCTGGATCAGGAGCTCGGCCTGTGCCCACACCCTGACTTGGGCCTCCGCGTCCTCGGCCGCGTCCACGTCCTCTAGGCCTACCCCTACCCCTCAGCATGCTGTATTACCAGTAATGCAGAAACAGAACGCTGTAATTAAATGTGCCGCTTATTGGCCTGTGGTTGGAGGCTGACTTCGCTTACGGAACGCCAGGAAATAATTTGGCGCAAGCCTGCTGTAACACTTAGCTGGCTGCGTATGATTTTGTAGAACTACTACACCCAGCACAGACCCAGAACACTGAGCACAGTCACAGGCAGGCCAAATAGATTTTTTGCCCCAAATTTTTTAGCAAAGGCCCACTGCCTATATTCAATCAGTATGTCTTCTGTCCCTGGAGTATGTCAAAGAACTGCAGAGTGTTGCACTGTGGACTGCAATACAGCAGTGATTTCACAGCCCAGACAGAGCCAGGAAATAATTTGGCGCAAGCCTGCTGTAACAGTTAGCTGGCTGCGTATGATTTTGTAGAACTACTACACCCAGCACAGACCCAGAACACTGAGCACAGTCACAGGCAGGCCAAATAGATTTTTTGCCCCAAATTTTTTAGCAAAGGCCCACTGCCTATATTCAATCAATATGTCTTCTGTCCCTGCCTACGCACTTCTGTCCCTGGAGTATGTCAAAGAACTGCAGAGTGTTGCACTGTGGACTGCAATACAGCAGTGATTTCACAGCCCAGACAGAGCCAGGAAATAATTTGGCGCAAGGCTGCTGTAACAGTTAGCTGGCTGCGTATGATTTTGTAGAACTACTACACCCAGCACAGACACAGAACACTGAGCACAGTCACAGGCAGGCCAAATAGATTTTTTGCCCCAAATTTTTTAGCAAAGGCCCACTGCCTATATTCAATCAATATGTCTTCTGTCCCTGCCTACGCACTTCTGTCCCTGGAGTATTACTGCAGGGCGCAATGCTCTGCACGGCCGATATACCAAAAGAAAAAAAATGTGCAACACTGCACAAAGCAGCCTTCACAGCACTGCACACAGTTAGATGTGGCCCTAAGAAGGACCGTTGGGGTTCTTGAAGCCTAAAATACTCCTAACACTCTCCCTACAGCAGCTCCACCAAGATACCACTTTCCCTCCTCTATGTCAGAGCGCATCTGTGGCGAGCCGCGGGAGGGGCCGATTTTTATACTCGGGTGACACCTGATCTCGCCAGCCACTCACTGCAGGGGGGTGGTATAGGGCTTGAACGTCGCAGGGGGAAGTTGTAATGCCTTCCCTGTCTTTCAATTGGCCAGAAAAGCGCGCTAACGTCTCAGAGATGAAAGTGAAAGTAACCCGAACATCGCGTGGTACTCGTTACGAGTAACGAGCATCTCGAACACGCTAATACTCGAACGAGTATCAAGCTCGGACGAGTACGTTCGCTCATCTCTAGTGGTAATTCAACTTCTACTCTTTGTTTCCCACTCCTGGTTGCAGCTGTTCATCAAATGCAGAGGACAGACCTGAAGCTTGTGTGCTACTGACCCTACAAAAATACTGCCTCTCTGTGCTCAGAGACTACTGTGTGAATAAGGAGGAGGATGGAGGAAGAGGCAGCAGTACAGCCAGCAAGATGAGGCTGACTATTTGGCCTCTGGCCCAGGTGGGCTCTCCAAAACAGCAGGTAGTGGGAGTTCATGTGACTGTTCATACAAGTTGCTTTGTGTGGTGCAGTGTGTTACGGCAGCAGAAATGCAGTCCTAAGCTCTCACTCACGACCTAAAGGTTGCAGGTTCAATCCCCGTGTGTTTCAGGTAGCCATCTCAAGGTTGACTCATCCTTCTGAGGACGCTAAAATGAGAACCCAGCTTGCTGGGGGGTAAAGAATGACTGGAGAAGGCAATGGCAAACCACCCCACAAAAAACAGTCTGCCAAGAAAACATCACAGTGTGACATCACCCTAGGAGTTAGTCATGGGGACTTTACCTTACCTTAGTTGCCCGAGAGACTCCTCAACTTTTTAAAATGAACTATTAATTACTTAATTCTAGTTCGTTATTGCATTCCATGTAAATACAATGTACATTTTGTATTTGTTATGTTGTAATATGTGATGAATGTATATTTTTGAGATCGTGCTTGCTGTACAAGCAGCCGCAGTATTCAGCTGTGCTGCCATGTCTTGTTGTGGTAGCTGACAGTGAAAATGATTGGCTTCTCAGCTGTCAGCATCAACATAGACTCTGAAATAGCCTAATGCTAATGTGGCATAAGCATTGTGACTAGAGATGAGCGAACGTACTCGTAATGAGTACTTACGCACCCGAGTACCGCCATTTTCGAGTACTTCAGTACTCGCGCGTAAAGATTCGGGGGGCGCCGGGGGGCGAGGAGAGGCGCGGCGGTGCGGGGGGTAGCAGCGGGGAACAGGGGGGAGCCCTCTCTCTCTCCCTCTCCCCCCCACTCCCCGCTGCAACCCCCCGCGCCGCCACGGCGACCCCCGAATTTTTTCGCCCGAGTACGGAAGTACTCGAAAATCGCGGTACTCGGGCGAAAAAGGGGCGGGGCCGAGCACGTTCGCTCATCTCTAATTGTGACTCCTGACAGCTATGCAACAACGCTGATAAAAGCATCAGAGAGGAGTTAATAAAAAAGTTGTATTTTGGCACCAAGAGGCGGAGTATGAATGGTCCATGTGTGGAATCAAGAAGACCTGGGATTCATCTCCGAGACATGTTGGGCTTGGGCCTATCTATAGGAGGAGCATCAGTGTACTGGCGACCAGTGTGGCCTTGTTCACTAGGGTAGCATTGGTGGGCTGAGAGGTCGGAGTAGTTGTCAGTTGTGTCTCAAAATGTTAGAACTTTCAGAAGTTAATAACCGTAACAATGTCAGAGACCCAAGGTTACACATTCTAAGTACCTGTGAAATGAGAGACTTTTGATAGTAGGGTTCAGTGCAAATCTTTTTTAGAATTTAACACATTTCTCTTCTACTTTTATAGAAATTCCCTTTCGTTTGCATTTGTCTTATTGAAACAAAATGTACCTCATCACTGGAGTTTGAGAAAATGGAAAATGCAGTGTTTACTCTGGAAGTTGACCAGATGCCTCTGACCACAAGATTAAAAAAATCGGAATTACTTCAATTCAGACACAGCTTGCTCCTTTTGCCGGCCTAGCAGCAGTGCATTGTTGAGAGCAGGCCCAGAATTCATTAGACAAAGGATTTATATACCATACTTTCACTTAGTGGTTTCTTTTATAGATAATATGAGCTGGAAACAAGGTATATAATGTCCAAGATCACTACTTTGTTGGGATCTTTGCATTCTTTGTTACTGGCTTCATACTTTTATTAAATGATATAATATTAAAAATAAGTCACTAAAATGTCTGCAAGATTTTCTGCTGAAATGAAACGCTGCATTCATACAGACCAAATCCCATCTAGCAAAGAGTGCAAGAACACTCAGCAAGACGCTGTCTGAGAGTTCTCTGTAGCGTTCCGAAAACCCAGTAACGTAGCAACCTAAATATTACCAAGCATTAGAGAATGCTGATTACTGTAGTCTGATCATCTTTGGTTTGCTTACTATGCTAAAAGGGAAATATTGCAGCTCATTTACAAAACCCGAGGAGTTTTATGGAGTCTATTGGCAACGGAAAATAGCGCAACAATGCCAAATTCGTATAGGATATGGCCACCATTGTTTGTATATTCTTTTAATGGCCTTGTGTTTAGAGAAATGAATATAATGGGTTAACGGGTTAAAAGCCTGATATTTATTATTATGGGAAAATATGTGCCATTACAACCACAAGTCTTTAAAATGTGGAAACCATACAGTAAGGATGAATAGAGTTACAATAGGAAGTAAGGTAGCGTCACTCGTACCTCGCAGAGAGAGTAGCTGATGTGTGCGGCTGCCTCCTTACTAACACGTTGCAGAAACAAGTATGTGACCCACATAGAGTACTAATTGACACACAATGCCAAGTACTATACTCACATATTTTCAGCTTCTTTGTCATGAAAAGTCAACGGTGCCTAAATAATAATTGGGAAAAGCAGCTTTCTAGGGGATGTAGACAGGCCACTATCCTTTTCAGTGAATTGCTTTTGATTTTAGCACATGAACTTGCGCAGGTTGCACATTTTTGCCAAAATATCAAATAGTGTCTCATGTTTATCATTTTTGCAGGATGCAATCTGGTCTCGGACACGTGACCACGTCTCACTGGCGCGGCTTGATTGCATCATGGTGATTACTAAGAAACACTGACATTTATGTCTAGTAGTAGCTCTATGGAGCAAGGTGTGAACAGGATATGTGCCCAATGACGCTGCACGCTCCAGTCATGTGACCACGCTATACAGACGTGATGTGATGATGTCACGGTGGACGGGAGGAGACTCATACAGATTCCAGCCAGTAGGAGCCTTGCATAACACGTCTCCATGGCGACATAGCCACAAGAGGAAGTGAAAGGTTGCTACAACGCTCCACCATAGCTACAAACTCCGCAGCATGTGTGTGCCATAATGACATCAATGAATGCAGGTGAATTTTATCATGTGATTTACTGTGATTGGTTAATGTGATATTAGACACACTATATATTTGTATGTTGCTCACTTGTTGTCCATACTTGACAAAGACTCTTGTAGTCGAAACGTCGTGTTTTTCTGTCTGGGAGGGAAGAAATAAAGAAACTTCATTGCTTTGCACCTTGATCTGCTGTTTCCACTACTTCATCAACATTTGTACTAAAGAGCGGCTTGGCTTGGATCCCAAACCCAGTGGGCGTGCAGGATACCTGTTCAAACCATATGGTACTCATATTGTGCTGCTGACAACTTTTTTGTCTTTGGACCAGTCTCAGACATGGAATGAAGCAGAAGGGAGCATACATCACTACTGGTCTATTCAAACTATTCCCCATTGCAGTCATGCACTAAGTAGGGGAAAAGGGCACAAGACCCCTATTCTAATGATAGACCCCCAGTGAGCACACATTTATCAGCTATCCTGTAGACAGGTGATAACTGTACTTTGTAGTACTACCCCTTCAAAGAAAACTGAAATAATGTACCCAAAGTCAAAAAATTGTGTTGTACAGTGGCCAAGTAATTGTACCGGCATGGTTAAAAATGTACCATATAATACTCACATAATAGTGCAAATAAGAGTTCAATTCTTGCACTCATAAGAATATCATAAGCCCCCCATGACTTACCAAGTATGTAGCTCATGTAACAGTACTATATATTGCACATATAATAGTAACATACAGTGCCGGCATAACGGCTTCATGCAAGACCCACAAACAAAATTCAAAGTGCAGACACATCATTTTACTGTCCTAATTAGGGATGAGCGAGTATACTCGCTAAGGCACTACTCGCTCAAGTAATGTGCCTTAGCCGAGTATCTCCCCGCTCATCCCGAAAGATTCGGGTGCTGCCGCGGGGCGGGGAGCTGTGGGGAAGAGCAGGGAGGAACGGAGGGGAGATCTCTCTCTCCCTCTCTCCCGCCCGCTCTCCCCTGCTCCCCGCCGCAACTCAC
Source organism: Eleutherodactylus coqui (assembly GCF_035609145.1). Taxonomy (NCBI): domain Eukaryota; kingdom Metazoa; phylum Chordata; class Amphibia; order Anura; family Eleutherodactylidae; genus Eleutherodactylus; species Eleutherodactylus coqui. The sequence continues at coordinate 142,804,125 of NC_089843.1, read as the reverse complement.
CTGTCACCGGCGCCGGCCCCCGAATCTTTAGGGACGAGCAGGGAGATACTCGGCTAAGGCACATTACTCGAGCGAGTAGTGCCTTAGCGAGTATACTCGCTCATCCCTAGTCCTAATATATAGTATAAGGCCCAACGCCCATGGTTGTATTTGCACTGCAGGATCCGGAGCAAGCGTTTGCCTCTGGATACCGCAGCAAATACTCCCCATAGGACACGCAAGGAAAACGATTTTCCCTGCCCATGAGCGGAAATCAACTGTGATTTTCTGCTTGTCCTATTCTGGTGCGGGCCCCGCAGATGACTTCCATTGCAGTCAATGGAAGCTGTCTGTCCCGCTGCGAGTCGTGACGGATTTGCATAATCGCCAGTGCGACTCTTTGCACTGCACATGTGCGGTGGCACGCCAGCCGGCACATCCGCAGAGAGAGGACTACGAGACAGATACACGGGGGTCAATGCTGGGGCACAGAGTCTGATTCCATTGCGAGATTTCACATTCGGAAGCCGACCTGGCCGTGGCATTTGGCCTAAAGCAGAATGGAGTGAAAACATAACTGGTAAATAATTTTCTCTGTCTTTAATACCACTACAAGATTTTCTACCAACCCAACCAAACTTCAATGTCAGTCTGCTGCACTAAACTTGCTTAATGTGATCTAACTTTTAATTGAGTCGCATAACATTGGGTGTGGGTCTTGTCACTATAACATGATTCACCTCTAAAGAATAGCCACATTGTGGCCACAGCCTAAAATTACTCAAAACTTTAGACTTTTATAAAAAAAAAATATATATTATGCATGTAAGAACGTGCCTCATAGCCAAACTTCTTTTACATGGGTCAACTATCAACCAAAAAAGCGCTCAAATGAACGACTTTGATCAATAGTTGTCCTGTGTAAACGCTCAGTAACTTCTGGTCACATTGTTTCAGCTCACTGAAACAAAATAACTAGTGAGCAAGTTCTTGCTCAGTGTAAACAGGCAGTCATTCAGCTTTGAGTGTCTGCCTGTTCACAGTGAATGGAGTCAGGAGCGATAGTTGTTGGGAAGGCTGTTGGGCACTTCAGTGTCCGACTGTCGTCCTGTCTAAAAAATACCTTTAAATAGCATAGTTTTCAACACAAAAAGCAGCCAATAAGTACCAGATATCAGGTATCAACTTAGGCTGCTAGCCCATGGGTTTCCCCAAAACTGCTGCACTTTTGCAATGCAGTTTTTGGACTCACAGCTTGTAAAGGTGAACCATATGGGTTTAATGCACTTCACCTATACAATCCACTTAAATGACAATCGCTATGTGCATGGGCCACCCTAAAGCTAATTTCACACAGGCAAATGCGATAATGGTGCAGCGAGAATCACTTCAGAGGAGTAGCACTCCTCCACCGTGGCTGACAATGGGCGATGTGTTCCAAGGGAAAGCCCAAAAATAGGACATGCTGCAATTTTTTGCCGCACCACAGTGTGGGCAAATATCGCTCATGCACATGAATCCATTCAAAAGAATCCGATTTTCTCAACCATGTAAAAGTGGCCCAAGAGTAGGTATTCAGCTGCAAGCTTATCTGTTTTTATAAGTGAACCCTGTGATTTGCAAAGCAAAATGTGAAAAGGCAACACTTTCGTGCTGATTAAAAAAATACGCCATAAAACCATACTGATCTGACGCATTTTAAACCTGACAAACTAACGCACTTGTTGTTCCTAATTGGAAACATTAGAGTTAAGATTGGGTTTCATGTCCCAGGTAACAAACTGGGGAAAATAAACCTGTTTATCCAATTTATGGAAAGCCTGGGAAGATATTTGTATAGGATGAATAAATCCCAGATGTATCACATATATACTTTAACTATAGACCAAAGACGGAATAATATTTATAAGAATAAGAAGCGTTAAACCAAAAATAAAGTGTTTTCGGAAAATAGTGTTTTAATAATCTGTCTATCTACCAATGAGGCAGCACAACAGTATGTCAAATATTCAGCAGTTAGCATGTGGTTCCAATTGAAACAACAATGCAGAGTTGTTCAAGCAAACGTTGGCTGCTAATAAGCCTGCTAGCTGTGCTATAAGTGTGGTATTTTCTGTTTGAGTCCTTTTTAGGAATGTATTTGCTATGCAATGGCCAGTGTAATCTTAACATCTAATCTAACCATTCCAATGTCAAAAAATGCTATGTGCTACCAAACTGTATAAACTCAGGGCTGCTTCACATCAGCCTTAGAGGATTCTGTTCTTTTGCTCCATTTGGGAAGCAGGAAAGTGGCACCCCTTGGCCAAACAGCTCTATCTTATGACAGAACTGAATGGCGCTTAGTGGCCCCCATTGACTATAGTGGGGGTCCGTTCGATTACCGGCAAGCAGTCTGGCATTTTGCTGGAATCTACAGGATGAAATAGAGCTACTGGTATTTCGTACTGTTTTTGAGCAGAAATCAGTATTGGTGCTTCCGAACAAAACCTTTGATGCTGATGTGAACGAACACTAACATTGTTAATCTAGTAGGGTTTCTCTCGAAGACCATATGCACAATTTTGCATGCCTCTGCGCATCACATTTGCACAGTGAATGAGATAGATTTCATATCGGTGCATAGTACTATACTTTTTGCGCACACAAGGCATATTCACCTGTATGCACCAAACACCCCTGCCCTGATTTAAAAGGCTATTTAGCCTATAGATGTCCAGATGTGTTTAGTTTCTCACGGAATTGCGCACATCCCATAAACTGCTTTTGAGCATTTGCTGCATATATGCGGGCACCGGCACCTCCTTTAGCTTAATAGTCATTTAAATCAGGGCGGGGCGATTCCCCTGTCCATGTAAACTAGTAGCGCCTGCAAAAATACATGCAGTGATAACCCTAAACTTAATTCAGTAGTACCGAGAAAGCCTCTTCCTTTCTATAAGGGCTCACACCCACTTGCGTTTTTTACTGCAGCGATATCGCGTGAAAAAAATGGGCAAGAAAACTGCAAGTGTGCAAGAGCCCTTACACAGCTATATTCTGGGTGAAGGATGTTTAAGGTACCCTAGCCAAACTGTATGATGGTCCAAACTGTTTACACATGGAAATTGGTTACACCTGTGATTATAATGGGTGCAGAGCTCCCTTATGGGAGTGAAGGGTTCACACAATACCCATAGAGAGGAAGACACAGTCTAGATAGCAGTAATGATAGTTGTTACAATGGAATCAGTTACAGTTGACTTCCCATAGTGATTGTGCAGGCATGAAAAATATCCAAAGTTAGGTAATAATAATAATATTTTTACTTTTTTTTAAAATTCTGCTACAGTTGCCATTTTTGAAGAATTCGAGTTAGTTTTGGTGGAGTTATTATTTATTGCGCTGACCAATTTTGCACAACATGACCATAAAATGTGCAATCCTATTGGTTGTCACTTTTGAATGAACTGTGTAGCAGCAGATGATAAACTGGGAGCAAATATGCAGAAAGATAGAGGAGATCCTACTTTTTTGCACGTGCGCGAAAAAATGTGTGCAAAGAAATCATTAATAAGAATGATCCTATTGACATCAATGAGATCTATTCTCTGCCTATTCTGCACGCTATTCTGCAATATAACTGTCTGAGGAAGCCCTAATGCAGAGCTAATGTAAATCTATGTATCTGTTCCCATTTTTCACAGCTGTTTTTTAAAAATGCAGTTTGACCAATTTTCCAGTTTTTACCTCCATATTGCTATTATTTTCTATTGGGTAAATACAGATCAGTATTTGAAAATAAAATATACGCAGGCAAATAGTGATCAATACAGATCCGTATTCTGGATGTGTTATAATACACTTGTCTGAAACCGGCCTCAGAAATTTTTATTGAAGTTCAGCAGACAATCAGAAAAAAACTACTAAAGGAAAACATCTTTAATAGTGATGAGCGAGCATACTCGCTAAGGGCAATTGCTCGAGCGAGCATTGCCCTTAGCGAGTACCTGCCCGCTCGAGAGAAAAGGTTCGGCTGCCGGCGGCGGGCGGGGGAGAGCGGGGAGGAATGGAGTGGAGATCTCTCTCTCCCTCTCTCCCCCCCCTGCTCCCCCTGCTCACTGCCGCAACTCACCTGTCCCCCGCGTCGGCAGCCGAACCTTTTCTCTCGAGCGGGGAGATACTCGCTAAGGGCAATGCTCGCTCGAACAATTGCCCTTAGCGAGTATGCTCGCTCATCTCTAATCTTTAAACATCAAATTGTGTAATCATAAAACACAATGCAAAATCAGTATCCCCTGGGCCCGTGCAGACCGCAATAATACCGTGCTGTAAAAATACCCCAAAATATTGACCCATGTAGGTAATGCTGACATACAGATGTGTAGTTTCTAGTTGCTTTTCCAGCTTTTAGAGGAAATATAAGAGAAAATAAAAGTAATGTATCTATTTTTTTTAGGAAATTCCTCAATTTACTTTGGAGACATGTTAATCCCAGCACTCCTATGTGCCGCTTAAAAAAGCATCCTCTTTCTGGATCTGAAAGCCGCTTCCTGAATACAATGTAAATAAAATATGAGTCCAGCTGCCATAAATATGTATTTCGTTACACAAGCTCCAGGCTGTTTCAAGCAAGATCAAGTAGGACAGAGAGAACGTAATCTTATCAACCCTCTGTTTGTCAACAAGATCTGTTCAGTTTCTGACATTCACTGGTAATAGGAATTTTTTGCACGTTCCCCCTGAACAAATCATTCCTCAGACCCCAACCCATCCTTCACATGAAATGCTTACATTTAGGGGATTTTACTGAAAAACGTGTGCTTATCAGATAAGCCCATTTATGCATTGTTCTTTCCAAGAATAATAGAAGATATAAAATAGGATCAACGAGATTTGGATTTTGATGCAAGGGCTGTAACTTAACCAATGACAAGGCTACATTCAGATCATATGGCATGGCTAAGGGCATAGACTGTACATGAGTCAACAGGATGGAATTTAGCCTAAACAGAAATAACAGAGCAAACGGCAGAAAAACTGAAAATTAAAAACACGAAAAAAGAAACTTTTGAAATGTATTATAAAAAGACAATGCTATACAATTGCCATGCAAAAATATAAAATATACTGTTATGGGTATGTGTGGGAAAAATAAGTTAAAGTGATTACTAAGGTTTTGCTATTGTGTTTGTTTTACTTAGATATGTTAATATTTTAGGCCAGGTTGTACCGTAACTCTTGCCAACTGTTGATGATTAGTTAGTTGAAAATTGACAGTCAATATGGCTGCAATTTCATGATTTCCAAAAATCCTAGAAAAATGTCAGTATATCTCTAACTAAAATAAATGATTAAACTACAGTGATAATTATCATCACTCTTGCTATTTACTAGATGAGGCAATGCCTACATTTTAGGTGGAAACCCTCTTCAAGCATTACTTTATGTACTATCAAGACAAGCCCCATTCATTCAATTGTCATAAACAGCATGTATTTTGCACTTTCTGCTTCCACAAAAATAACTCACATTGACACCTATCGGAAAGCTGTCCCACGGTGACTTGATGACTGATGTAGGATACTTTTTATCTTACCACCCTCTCTTGATCCAGTCACTTGTCATCTCATCTTTCATCTGCTTTCATGTAAGCCTTAAAGGGGTTCTGTCTAGAGATGAGCGAGCACCAAAATGCTCGGGTGCTCGTTACTCGGGACGAAATTATCGCGATGCTCGGGGTTTCGTTTCGAGTAACGAACCCCATTGAAGTCAATGGGTGACCCGAGCATTTTTGTATTTCGCCGATGCTCGCTAAGGTTTTCATGTGTGAAAATCTGGGCAATTCAAGAAAGTGATGGGAACGACACAGCAACGGATAGGGCAGGCGAGGGGCTACATGTTGGGCTGCATCTCAAGTTCACAGGTCCCACTATTAAGCCACAATAGCGGCAAGAGTGGGCCCCCCCCTCCCAACAACTTTTACTTCTGAAAAGTCCTCATTAGCAATGCATACCTTAGCTAAGCACCACACTACCACCTCCAACAAAGCACAATCACTGCCTGCATGACACTCCGCTGCCACTTCTCCTGGGTTACATGCTGCCCAACCCCCCCCCCCCCCCCCACAGCGCACACCAAAGTGTCCCTGCGCAGCCTTCAGCTGCCCTCATGCCACACCACCCTCATGTCTATTTATAAGTGTGTCTGCCATGAGGAGGAACCGCAGGCACACACTGCAGAGGGTTGGCACGGTTAGGCAGCGACCCTCTTTAAAAGGGGCGGGGCGATAGCCCACAATGCTGTACAGAAGCAATGAGAAATATAATCCTGTGCCACCGCCATCAGGAGCTGCACACGTGGGCATAGCAATGGGGAACCTATGTGCCACACACTATTCATTCTGTCAAGGTGTCTGCATGCCCCAGTCAGACCGCGGTTTTTAATTCATAGACACAGGCAGGTACAACTCCCTATTGTGAAGTCCCTGTGGACCGACAGCATGGGTGGCTCCCTGGAACCCACCGGCGGTACATAAAAATATCCCATTGCATTGCCCAACACAGCTGAGGTAGTAATGTCGTGCTAAATGCAGGTGGGCTTCGGCCCACACTGCAAGCCCCAGTCTGACTGGGGTTCTTCAGAAGGGGAAACAGATGCATTTATAATTCCCTGTGGACCCACAGCGTGGGTGGGTGCCAGGAAGCCACCGGCGGTACATAAAAATATCCCATTGCATTGCCCAACACAGCTGAGGTAGTAATGTCGTGCTAAATGCAGGTGGGCTTCGGCCCACACTGCATGCCCCAGTCAGACTGGGGTTCTTTAGAAGTGGAAACAGATGCATTTATAATTCCCTGTGGACCCACAGCATGGGTGGCTCCCTGGAACCCACCGGCGGTACATAAAAATATCCCATTGCATTGCCCAACACAGCTGAGGTAGTAATGTCGTGCTTAATGCAGGTGGGCTTCGGCCCACACTGCATGCCCCAGTCAGACTGGGGTTCTTTAGAAGTGGAAACAGATGCATTTATAATTCCCTGTGGACCCACAGCATGGGTGGCTCCCTGGAACCCACCGGCGGTACATAAATATATCCCATTGCATTGCCCAACACAGCTGAGGTAGTAATGTCGTGCTTAATACAGGTGGGCTTCGGCCCACACTGCACGCCCCAGTCTGACTGGTAATATGTACCTTAACAGTAACCTCGTTGGTGGTAATGTGGTGGTGACTGCGGACCTGGTAGCGCGGTTTTATGTAGTTGGTTTTCAGAATGTGGCCAGGATTAAGTGGTGGTGGTGCTCTCTTGTTGTGTCGTTAAAGGTGAAATTCTTGGACTGCCACCAGACGGACCAATGCAAAGGTATTTGCCAAGAATGTTTTCATTGTTGGAGGAGGAGGGGGATGTTTTGGAGGCACTATGTGTCCTCTACACGTGTCCGTGGTTATATGCACCTTAACAGTAACAGCGTTGGTGGGAAATGGCCTTGCCGCCATCATGTCTTTGTGAAGCCTCTGTTTCCACACCCCAGTGACATACCATTAGCAGCGGTATAGGCAGAGCCCAGAATTATTAACATTTCAGCGGTAGCATTAGGGACAGGCCCCACTAACATCACTAGCAGCAGTATAGGGGGAGCGCAGTCTTAGTTCCATTTCAGTAATAGTTGCACTCAAGACAGGCCCCAGTAACATTCCCATTGCAGCAGTTTAGGGAGATAACAGTCTCTTTCACATTTCAGTAGCTGCAGTATAGACAAGGCCCCAGTTACATTTATGTAGCTAAAGTGTAGGCCAACCCCACACACCTTTCTGTACCATGAGTGCAGGCGAAGAACATAGAAATTACTATGATTACACTGTAGGTGAGGGCCCAAAAAAATTGGTGTACCAACAGTAGTAATGTACCTCAGAAAAAATTGGCCATGCCCAACCAAGATGGCAGGTGAAACCCATTAATCGCTTTGGTTAATGTGGCTTAAGTGGTAACTAGGCCTGGAGGCAGCCCAGTTTAACGAAAAATTGGTTCAAGTTAAAGTTCCAACGCTTTTAAGAGCATTGAAATGTATAAAAATTGTTTAGAAAAATTATATGAGTGAGCCTTGTGGCCCTAAGAAAAATTGCCCGTTCGGCGTGATTACGTGAGGTTTCAGGAGGAGGAGCAGGAGGAGGAGGAGGAATATTATACACAGATTGATGTAGCAGAAATGTCCCCGTTTTGGATGGTGAGAGAGAACGATGCTTCCATCCGCGGGTGCAGCCTACGTATTGCTTAGGTATCGCTGCTGTCCGCTGGTGGAGAAGAGAAGTCTGGGGAAATCCAGGCTTTGTTCATCTTGATGAGTGTAAGCCTATCAGCACTGTCGGTTGACAGGCGGGTACGCTTATCTGTGATGATTTCCCCAGCCGCACTAAACACCCTCTCTGACAAGACGCTAGCCGCAGGACAAGCAAGCACCTCCAGGGCATACAGCATGAGTTCAGGCCACGTGTCCAGCTTTGACACCCAGTAGTTGTAGGTGGCAGAGGCGTCACGGAGGACGGTCGTGCGATCGGCTACGTACTCCCTCACCATCCTTTTACAGTGCTCCCGCCGACTCAGCCTTGACTGGGGAGCGGTGACACAGTCTTGCTGGGGAGCCATAAAGCTGTCCAGGGCCTTAAAGACTGTTGCACTGCCTGTGCTGTACATGCTGCTCGATCTACGCACCTCCCCTGCTACCTGGTCCTCGGAACTGCGCCTTCTGCCACTAGCGCTGTCGGATGGGAATTTTACCATCAGCTTGTCCGCAAGGGTCCTGTGGTATAGCAACACTCTCGAACCCCTTTCCTCTTCGGGAATGAGAGTGGAAAGGTTCTCCTTATACCGTGGGTCGAGCAGTGTGTACACCCAGTAATCCGTAGTGGCCAGAATGCGTGTAACGCGAGGGTCACGAGAAAGGCATCCTAACATGAAGTCAGCCATGTGTGCCAGGGTACCTGTACGCAACACATGGCTGTCTTCACTAGGAAGATCACTTTCAGGATCCTCCTCCTCCTCCTCAGGCCATACACGCTGAAAGGATGACAGGCAAGCAGCATGGGTACCGTCAGCAGTGGGCCAAGCTGTCTCTTCCCCCTCCTCCTCATCCTCCTCATGCTCCTCCTCCTCCTCAACGCGCTGAGATATAGACAGGAGGGTGCTCTGACTATCCAGCGACGTACTGTCTTCCCCCTGCTCTGTTTCTGAGCACAAAGCATCTGCCTTTATGCTTTGCAGGGAACTTCTCAAGATGCATAGCAGAGGAATGGTGACGCTAATGATTGCAGCATCGCCGCTCACCACCTGGGTAGACTGCTCAAAGTTTCCAAGGACCTGGCAGATGTCTGCCAACCAGACCCACTCTTCTGAAAATAATTGAGGAGGCTGACTCCCACTGCGCCGCCCATGTTGGAGTTGGTATTCCACTATAGCTCTACGCTGCTCATAGAGCCTGGCCAACATGTGGAGCGTAGAGTTCCACCGTGTGGGCACGTCGCACAGCAGTCGGTGCACTGGCAGATTAAACCGATGTTGCAGGGTCCGCAGGGTGGCAGCGTCCGTGTGGGACTTGCGGAAATGTGCGCAGAGCCGGCGCACCTTTACGAGCAGGTCTGACAAGCGTGGGTAGCTTTTCAGAAAGCGCTGAACCACCAAATTAATGACGTGGGCCAGGCATGGCACGTGCGTGAGGCTGCCGAGCTGCAGAGCCGCCACCAGGTTACGGCCGTTGTCACACACGACCATGCCCGGTTGGAGGCTCAGCGGCGCAAGCCAGCGGTCGGTCTGCTCTGTCAGACCCTGCAGCAGTTCGTGGGCCGTGTGCCTCTTATCTCCTAAGCTGAGTAGTTTCAGCACGGCCTGCTGACGCTTGCCCACCGCTGTGCTGCCACGCCGCGCGACACCGACTGTTGGCGACGTGCTGCTGCTGCTGACACATCTTGATTGCGAGACAGAGGTTGCGTTGGAGGAGGAGGAGGAGGGTGGTTTAGTGGAGGAAGCATACACCGCCACAGATACCACCACCGAGCTGGGGCTCGCAATTCTGGGGGTGGGTAGGACGTGAGCGGTCCCAGGCTCTGACTCTGTCCCAGCCTCCACTAAATTCACCCAATGTGCCGTCAGGGAGATGTAGTGGCCCTGCCCGCCTGTGCTTGTCCACGTGTCCGTAGTTAAGTGGACCTTGGCAGTAACCGCGTTGGTGAGGGCGCGTACAATGTTGCGGGAGACATGGTCGTGCAGGGCTGGGACGGCACATCGGGAAAAGTAGTGGCGACTGGGAACTGAGTAGCGCGGGGCCGCCGCCGCCATCATACTTTTGAAGGACTCCGTTTCCACAACCCTATACGGCAGCATCTCAAGGCTGATAAATTTGGCTATCTGGACGGTTAACGCTTGAGCGTGCGGGTGCGTGGCGGCGTACTTGCGCTTGCGCTCAAACACTTGCGCTAGCGACGGCTGGACGGTGCGGTGCGAGACATTGCTGGATTGGGCCGAGGACAGCGGAGGTGAGGGTGTGGGTGCAGGCCAGGAGACGGTAGTGCCTGTGTCCTCAGAGCGGGGTTGGATCTCAGTGGCAGGTTGGGGCACAGGGGGAGAGGCGGCGGTGAACGGCCTTCGTCCCACCTTGTGGGGTGCTTGTCCATCATATGTCTGCGCATGCTGGTGGTGGTGAGGCTGTTGGTGGTGGCTCCCCGGCTGATCTTGGCGCGACAAAGGTTGCACACCACTGTTCGTCGGTCGTCAGGCGTCTCTGTGAAAAACTGCCAGACCTTAGAGCACCTTGGCCTCTGCAGGGTGGCATGGCGCGAGGGTGCGCTTTGGGAAACAATTGGTGGATTATTCGGTCTGGCCCTGCCTCTACCCCTGGCCACCGCACTGCCTCTTGCAACCTGCCCTGCTGCTGCCCTTGCCTCCCCCTCTGAAGACCTGTCATGAGTAGGCGTTGCAAACCAGGTGGGGTCAGTCACCTCATCGTCCTGCTGCTCTTCCTCAGAATCCTCTGTGCGCTCCTCCCTCGGACTTACTGCCCTTACTACTACCTCAGTGATAGACAACTGTGTCTCATCGTCATCGTCCTCCTCACCCACTGAAAGGTCTTGAGACAGTTGCCGGAAGTCCCCAGCCTCATCCCCCGGACCCCGGGAACTTTCCAATGGTTGGGCATCAGTGACGATAAACTCCTCTGGTGGGAGAGGAACCACTGCTGCCCAATCTGAGCAGGGGCCCGAGAACAGTTCCTGGGAGTCTTCCCGCTCCTGAGCATGTGTCATTGTAGTGGAGTGAGGAGGCTGGGAGGAAGGAGGAGCAGCAGACAGAGGATTCGGATTTGCAGCAGTGGACGACGCAGAACTGTGGGTGGACGATAGGTTGCTCGAAGCACTTTCTGCCATCCACGACAGGACCTGCTCACACTGCTCATTTTCTAATAAAGGTCTCCCGCGTGGACCCATTAATTGTGCGATGAATGTGGGGACGCCAGAAACGTCCCTCTCTCGTAATCGCGCAGCAGTCGGCTGCGATACACCTGGATCAGGAGTTCGGCCTGTGCCCACACCCTCACTTGGCCCTCCGCGTCCTCGGCCGCGTCCACGTCCTCTAGGCCTACCCCTACCCCTCAGCATGCTGTATTACCAGTGATTTGATTTCCCAGGCAGGAAATAAATTGGCGCAAGCCTGCTGTTAAACTTAGCTGGCTACGTATGATTTTTGTTTACGTTCTCCACCCACCACACACGTACCCAGAACGCTGAGGACTGTAAGAGGCAGGCCAAATAGAATGTTTTCCCTTTTTTTTCAAGGAAAGGCCCACTGCGTATATTCAGTCACTAAAATATGTCTTCTGGCCCTGCCTGCACAATTCTGTCCCTGTAGTATTACTGCAGGGCGCAATGCTCTGCACGGCCGATTTGGAAAAAAAGAAATGTGCAACACTGCTAACTGCAGCCTCCACACTACTGCACACTGTTAGATGTGGCCCTAAGAAGGACCGTTGGGGTTCTTGAAGCCTACACTAACTCCTAACACTCTCCCTGCCTAACCACCACTTCTGTCCCTGTAGTATTACTGCAGGGCGCAATGCTCTGCACGGCCGATTTGGAAAAAAAAAAAAATGTGCACCACTGCAAAAGGCAGCTTCCACAGTACTGCACACTGTTAGATGTGGCCCTAAGAAGGACCGTTGGGGTTCTTGAAGCCTACACTAACTCCTAACGCTCTCCCTACAGCAGCTCCAGCACCAGCAGCACTGTCCCTCAGCTATCTCACAAGGCATCTGAGGCGAGCCGCGGGAGGGGCCGACTTTTATACTCGGGTGACATCTGATCTCCCCAGCCACTCACAGCAGGGGGGTGGTATAGGGCTGGAACATCACAGCGGGAAGTTGTAATGCCTTCCCTGTCTTTCAATTGGCCAGAAAAGCGCGCTAACGTCTCAGAGAGGAAAGTGAAAGTAACCCGAACATCGCGTGGTACTCGTTACGAGTAACGAGCATCCCGAACACGCTAATATTCGCCCGAGCATCAAGCTCGGACGAGTACTTTCGCTCATCTCTAGTTCTGTCACTAAAAAAGAAAAATGCTCTACTTATCTATCCCCCCCCCCCCCCCATCAGTCTACTTACCTGATCTTCACCTCCCTTTTCTTCTCTTGTCTTCTGGAGTCCAGGGTGTCACATCACCTCCACTTGCCTGATTCTGATCCTTCCTGTGAGGTTAGTACATTAGGTTGGAAGTCTGCCAATGTACATTATGTCACAGCTCACAGGCCAGCAGGAGGACAAGACTGCCTATCTTCTTCAGAGATTGCTCATGCGAGCTGTCTCTGAAATAGATTACAATGCCTTCCTAGGCAGTGAAGCTACAGCACAGGGATGTGACCTTCCCTGACCCAGCAGGAAGGAGTTTGTGATAAGCAGCCTTCATAACAAGCTGGGCCCAGCCTGCAGTGAGCTGACCTGGGGCACTGGAGAAGCTCAACCAGGAGAAGATGTGATAAGGAGACAGACAGGGAAGGAATAGGTAAGTTTAGATAATTTTTCTTTTAATGACAAAACCCCTGTAAAGGAACCGTCCGACAAATATGTTTTTAAAAAGAAAACAGTGATTGCTTGAAAGATAATAAAACAAGGTCTATTCACCTGTTGAGTGTCCCCTCTATTTTGAGTCTCTCCATTGTTCTGATTCCCGTTACTTCAATCCCCCTATCTCTGCTCACTTCCGGATACAATCACATCTACTGGAAGTTTGTTCCAAGCATTTACTACTCTTTCAGTAAAATAATATTTTCTGCTTCTGATCTCCCCCCAACTCATCTCAGATTGTGTCCCTGTTGGATTGTACTGCTGGGGGTTATACAGGTTTCCAGGAGCACACCGTCACAGGTATGGAGCAATTGAGCTGGCTGGGTGTGGAGTTTCTCCAGCCAGCCAATCCCCACTGTTCTCTTGCACATATAAACCAGCCCCTCTTGCTAAAGGGTGCTGGTTTCCTCATTTCCCTGGTATTTGTATTCATGCATGTAGTTCTATAGGTGTGAAAAGCGATGTGTAGTGTGTGCCTGCACAGGGTGCTGACAAGTGGTGTGAGCAGTTTTGTTTCATTTTTGATGCATTCCAGGAATGCATTGGTGTGAACTGTGTTCTGTGGGGCTGGTATTGTTTACCATCAAGGGCATGGCAGGTCTTTAGGTTCCAGCATGGGCCATCCCTATTGCTTGCAGGCAGGATTCATAGGGTAACTTGTCTTGTTAGAGTAGGGACCTGTAAGACAACGAGGACCCTTGAAGCAGGCTCATGGGTTTAAGTACCTTGGCCAAAATGTAAACTAATACCTCATACCATATCTACTCCATCTATGTATGCATGCAGGTATGCTAGGTGAGTGTTTTGAGCATTTTTCAGTCATTATATAGGTCTCCCTGTGAGTGCAGTTTGCAGTTCACTGTCCCTTGGTGTTCCATGTGTGCATTTGCGTAGTATTTCAGGTTCGCAGCCAGCACGTCCTGGCTGGACATGACAGTCTCCAATTTCTGGTATTTAGCTTCCTAATAAATACACTTCCCTCCTGAAACATATTTATATGTTTAACATATTTAAAGATTTCCATTATGTCCCTTCTTTCCTCCAGGCTATGCAAATTAAGTTGTTTAAGTGTTTCCAAGTTTTGTTCTTGTAACCTTTAACTATTTTTGTAGGCCGTCTTTAGATTCATTCTATTTTATCAATCACTCTCTGTGGATGAGGCCTCCAGAACTGAACACAGTATTCCGGATGTGCTCTCACCAGAGCTTTATACAGTGGGATCACAATCTCCCTCTTTCTACTGGTAATACCTCCAGCTATGCAAACAAGAATCTTGCTTTCCCTGCTGCCTGACTGCACTGTTCACTCATTTTGAAGCTGTCTGAAATTCCAACCCCTAAATCCTTCTCTTTTGAAGTCCTGGATAACACAGAATGGCCAATATGATATTCAGTCTGAGGAGTTTTTTTTCTCCAAGTGCATTATGTTGCATTTGGAAACATTCTCATATACTGCACCTTAGAAGTTTATGGCTCTATATAAATAATATAAATAATAGTGATTACTAAATGAGCATTTCATTTAAAGGAGGTTGTTTAAATAAAATTGTACTATGTACCGCACATTGGGGTTGCAATCTACTTAACCACACAATTGCCATAAAACAAATTATATTCAGAGTTCAGAGCCCTTTAGTAATAACTGGTCTACATACATACTGTAATTTGGAAAAACTGGCATGGTGGTTTTCATGACAGCTGCACATTAGTCCATTGAGAATATCTCTTGGCAATTACAAGACATCTGTCATAACAGGCAAAGACCCTACTTCTCCTAATTTTGTAAAAACACCAGAAGTACTGAAAAGGGACTGTGGGAAGTACCAGGAAAGACCTCAATATATTATTTGTATGTTCAAAAGAAAATGTGCAATCTCACTGTACATAGAAGTAAATACTAAACCTTCCATTAAGTTGGCATTGAGGCCAACATATTTAACCTTTGGCACTAGGGTCAAGAGCTTTAAAGAGTTTCTAACTTTTCGAGTGACTTTTCAGAATAAGCTGCCATGGATAATGACATGAGGAATAACACTATTTCTGACCATTTATATAACTTGTACCTCATATTTTTCACAATTTTTCTCTTTTCACTGAGATGGTGGATTGAGACTTGATGCTATGATGGCTTTTATAGTCGACACATGGAGGAAACAGTAGATTCTGTTCCCCGATCTCGCTATAGCATAGCACACACATAAATAACCGCTTCAAGAAGTGCTGAGCAGTGTAGATGTAACTTCAGTAGTTATAATAAGTAAATCACTCACTATTAGCTGCAGAAGTAATTCTGTGTGAGCCTCACTACCTCTCACTTCCTCCTCCCCCTCTCTCTATAGAATTCTATTGACAGTATGAGAAAACACCCACCCCTACTTTCTGTTATCTGTAGCTATGTTTCTAAGGAAGACCTTCATATGACAATAGACAGTGGATAGCAAATTAGAAGCAAGGGAGCGTCTTGTGGCTAGACCTTATTTAAGGTGAATAAAGTGATTTTCACTTTTGCTAGTTAGCACATTGGCTATCACATAAGAACAAGTTTGTTCAAAGGTTAGTGACTATTGAACTACTGGCACTGGGGCCAAAAGCTTTTTAGACCTATGTCTCTCTTGATGTATTCCCTTATTTGTGTAGAGTAAAGAATACAATGAAAATCCAATGTGTAAGGCTGGGGACACACGGGACCGAAATCCCACGGAAATCTCATGGAATGACCGCACAGAAATACTGCGAGATTTACGTGGGAGAAATGCAGCTTCAAAACTCGCCGCGGATTTTGGAACACCTTCGTCGCCTGCATTCCACTGCAGCAATCTCTCCCAATAGAGAGGAGAGCGGTCACGGCGGGAACGGGGAAAGAATTGACATGCCACGTCTTTGAATTTCACGCGGCATGTCAATTTCAGCGTGGCTTGGCCGCAACGGATTGGCCTCAGCGTGTGGACAAGATTTTTGCAAATCTCATTCACTTTGCGGGCTAATCCCAGGATAAAAAGCCTTAGACGGAATTTCCATGCAGAAAGTCTGCACACAAATTCCGTGGCAATTACACCCAATTTGAACCCAGCCTTAATGTTAATAATTTTTATTTAGTTTTGCAATATGTGGAAAGAAATAGGTTCTTTATCACAATACAAGTCATAAATATGTAAAATCCGTGCTAACCGAGATCCATTGGGGTTATCTTATCCCATTCTTCCCATACAAATCTGCTTTCTTTCTAAAGAATATTAATGAATCAGATGCTGCAAAGCAACATCCTACTGAGAGCAAAGACGTTCTTACATCTGGTATGTTTACACACAACAGTACGATCCAAAGAGATGTTGATACATGATGACCCCTCTGTTTTTATGTGAATTAATCTAAAAATAATATTGTCCTTCTCGTGTCACGGCCAGTCAGGGATTCACTCTAGTAGATTAGTGTCTATTTGCAAGTATCCTATCTACATGATCACTTAAAGAAATAAACCATAATCATCATATAATATGATCTTGATGACACCCTGATGTAATACCAGTGATAGCAAAAAGCATTGAAGATGAGAAATATAGAAATAACTTTAACTACTATACTATAAATGTTTTTTGTTCTATGTGGAACTTTGTTATTACATGACCATACACACTTACTGACCCGTATGGAAGGGTAATAACAAAAGCCTGGTGCTACACTGTAACGCTTGGCTGCTGAAATGCAATGTTTCTGTATTTGATAATTCATATGTGGCTTTTCCTTTAAATACTATCTCAACTTGGGAGGCTAGTCAACTTAATGGATCGCCATCTCCTGGGTAAGAACTCGTTCACATCAGTGCCAGAGGTTGCAGTGTACCTGCTCTGTTCAGGGAACAGGAAAATGACACCCTTGGCAGAAGGCTCTGTTTTAGGCCTAATTTGAGCGCTTCTACGCGGCTATTTAGCCCCGATAAACCGTTGGCCAAAAATCGCAACCATGTAAATTATTGGATTCCAATACATTTATTCACATGGGCGATTTTCAGGCGCGTGAAAAAAAATCACACCATCAAAACGAAAAACATTTGAAGCCCCTATAAGGGCTGAAAAAAAGGGGGGGGGGGACTTTTTCTGCATCCAGCGCTCGGAATAGAAGACAGCTAACTCTATTTAAGCTATTAGAAATCATTCCAAGGATTTCTGCAGACTGACGGAATTCCGCGCTGCAGCATAATTTTCACGTGATATGTGAATGGACGAAAAGCACCAATTAAGCTCGAAACTCAATCACGGCTATTCATCATCGTAGAAATTTTCGGCTGCGATGTGGCCTGTGTACATATGCTTCGCCCATGGGAATGAGGCCTTATAATGGAACAGAATGGCACCAAACAGACCCCATTGACTATAATACTTATAGTAAAACATGGTGCCGCTCTGCTAGGGTCCAAAGTAGCACTAGTACATGGTAGTGCAATACAACAAGTTTTATTTCTAATGCTACGTGTTTCGTCACTTGTACAGGGGTCAGAAACACTCTTTTCTCCTTAGGGAGAGCAACTATATACTATAAACTAAGTGAGGAGACTCAAATGGCCACACAAGCTCCTCTGAGTAATATGCAAATAAGGGAGATGGAATAAATCCTCCACAGTGCCACCTATTGAAAGGCAGCATTCCTTCGAGTCAAAGTGGGACTTTTTATACAAGTCTTGTTACAATGACTGGGAATTGTGTTTTTTTCATGCATTTTTTTCAAGCGATATTGCTGCGGTTTTTTCGCGCGATTGTCATTTGGACTTTCTAATGTTAAAAACGCATCACACAAAAATTACAAAGCACCAACTTGCGATGCATTTTTAACATTAGAAAGTCCCATTGACAATCGTGTGAAAAAAACGCTGCGATATCGCGTGAAAAAAACGCACAAGAAAAACGCAAGTGTGCAGGAGCCCTAATTCTGACATAAATGCCAACGAGCCTTACAATGGTTGGCACAAACACGCACACACAGGAATTTTCAACCCAATGCATCCTCTTATCACTCTGGCTGCAGCCAGCTTAATCGTTTGGGTTCACAGCAAAACTCTTTGCAGCAATACAGTGCACAAACAGCAGACACATCAAAGAAATTGTTGCGTGTGCTAAACACAGAGAATGAAACCCATTGATTTCAATGGGTTCACTCTTATAAGCACATATTGCACGCACATTTCATGTGTGCACAAAAAAATAGGATCTGCTCTATTGTCCTGCGTTTTGCACAACAAGGAAGGGCCCCATAGAAGTCGAAACGCTGCATAAAATGCAGGAAAAGGAGACAGCTGGACCTCATTAGGCTTTAATAGCCAATCAATTCCACAGGAAGGAAGTGTTATGTGTGCATGTGAATTGGCCCTGCGCGTGCAAATAGTAGAGTAATATGTGCTGACGAGTGCAACAGGCTGATTACGTGGCTATTCAAACATTGTTCATAAACAAATACGCCTGCCACCTCAAACTTCACATCTGATGACTATGCCATCTACATTCCCGGAGGCTAGCTTTGCCTCTGCTTTCCCTGGCTATAGAGAACTCTGTAGGTGCAGCTCGCACCCCTTATTATGAACTCTCCCATGTGAAGCATAACCACTTTCACAGAAACTCATGAGTGGATGGGTGGAGTGGGAGCAGGCCCTTCTCTACAGCAACTCCAGCATCCAGGTCCTTGTTTCTGAGCTTTTACATGCAACCCAGTACAAGGAGATGTCTGCTCCTCTACTGCATTCACCTCACCTCTGGTTTCTCGTAATGTTATAACTAGAGATGAGCGAGCACCAAAATGTCCGGGTGCTCGTTACTCGGGACGAACTTTTCGCGATGCTCGAGGGTTCGTTTCGAGTAACGAACCCCATTGAAGTCAATGGGCGACCCGAGCATTTTTGTATTTCGCCGATGCTCGCTAAGGTTTCCTTGTGTGAAAATCTGGGCAATTCAAGAAAGTGATGGGAACGACACAGCAACGGATAGGGCAGGCGAGGGGCTACATGTTGGGCTGCATCTCAAGTTCCCAGGTCCCACTATTAAGCCACAATAGCGGCAAGAGTGCCCCCCCCCCCCCTCCCAACAACTTTTACTTCTGAAAAGCCCTCATTAGCATGGCATACCTTTGCTAAGCACCACAATACCTCCAACAAAGCACAATCACTGCCTGCATGACACTCCACTGCCACTTCTCCTGGGTTACATGCTGCCCAACCGCCCCCCCCCCTCCCCCCCACAGCGCACACCAAAGTGTCCCTGCGCAGCCTTCAGCTGCCCTCATGCCACACCACCCTCATGTCTATTTAGAAGTGCGTCTGCCATGAGGAGGAACCGCAGGCACACACTGCAGAGGGTTGGCACGGCTAAGCAGCGACCCTCTTTAAAAGGGGCGGGGCGATAGCCCACAATGCTGTACAGAAGCAATGAGAAATAGAATCCTGTGCCACCGCCATCAGGAGCTGCACACGTGGGCATAGCAATGGGGAACCTATGTGCCACACACTATTCATTCTGTCAAGGTGTCTCTGCATGCCCCAGTCAGACCGGGCTTTTTAATTCATAGACACAGGCAGGTACAACTCCCTATTGTGAAGTCCCTGTCGACCGACAGCATGGGTGGCTCCCTGGAACCCACCGGCGATACACAAAAATATCCCATTGCATTGCCCAACACAGCTGAGGTAGTAATGTCGTGCTTAATGCAGGTGGGCTTCAATTCCCTGTGGACCCACAGCATGGGTGGGTGCCAGGAAGCATAGGCGTAGCGTCAGGGGGTGCTGGGGTCGCCATGGCGACCCGGCCCGTGAGCTCAGGGGGCCCCGGAGCCGCCCTCCGACATACCCATGCACATTCAGTGCATTAATGGCTGACCGTTCTTTCCCCTGCATGATGCGGCAGTCAGAACAGCCAGCCTGAGAGGAAAAGCAGGGAGGTACTTACATGAGCCGGCAGGGGAGGAGGGAGGAGGTCACATGGGACGGCAGGGGAGGAAGTTACATGAGATGGCAGGGTACAGGGATCATGTGCTGCCCCCCTGCTTCCTGCTGAACGGGGAAGCTTCTGAGTTTACCTCTCCTGCTGCTGCTGTCACATGGAGGAGAAGTGGACCGAGCCCTGGGGTAAGTGTATATGTGTGTGTGTGTGTATTATGTATGTGTGTGTGTATCTGTGTGTGTGTGTGTGTATATATATATATATATATCTGTGTATGTGTGTGTGTGTATATATATATATATATATATATATCTGTGTGTGTGTGTATATCTGTGTGTGTATATATATATATATATATATATCTGTGTGTGTGTGTATATATATATCTGTGTGTGTATATCTGTGTGTGTATATATATATATCTGTGTGTGTGTATATATCTGTGTGTGTGTGTATATATGTGTGTGTGTGTGTATATATATATCTGTGTGTGTGTGTGTGTGTGTATATATATATATCTGTGTGTGTGTGTGTATATATGTGTGTGTGTGTATATATGTGTGTGTGTGTATATATATATCTGTGTGTGTGTGTGTGTGTATATATATATATCTGTGTGTGTGTGTATATATATATATCTGTGTGTGTGTGTGTGTATATATATATATATATATCTGTGTGTGTGTATATATATATCTGTGTGTGTATATATCTGTGTGTGTATATATATATATATCTGTGTGTGTGTGTGTGTGTATATATGTGTGTGTGTGTGTGTGTGTGTGTGTATATATCTGTGTGTGTGTGTGTGTATCTCTCTCCCCCTCTCCCTCTCCCTGGATTTACTGTATTTATTTGCACCCTTTACATGCAATTAAAAACCGCATCTAAACCGCCTGCGGTTATTAATAGTGTCTGCTGCTCCTTTAGGGTGACTGCCCACTACATTTTTTTTCACGGCGAAATTCGCAGCGTTTTTTTTTTTCTGCAGAGGTCTATGGGACTTGTAATGCTAAAATAGCGATCGCGCAAAATCGCAATTTACCGCAAAATCGCGGTTTTGCGCGATCGTGATTTTAACATTACAAGTCCCATAGACCCCTGCAGAAAAAAAAACGCTGTGAATTTCGTCGTGAAAAAAACCTGTAGTGGGCGGTCACCCTAATACCGTACGCGGTCTTTAAATGCTGCATGCAGGTTTTTATGTGTCTTAATTGTGGTTCTAAAGTACAGCATAAACATGACCCCCCTGAGGCCGCTCTCACACACGTGTTCAGAAAACGCAGCTTGAAATCGTGGCATTTTTACCGTAATTTCGAGCAGCGTTTTTGAACACAGGTTACAGCGTTTGACAGCACTCTTCAATGCACCCCATCATTGTGATGGGTGATGAGATGTGTTAAAAACCACAAAAATGCAGGAACAGAACAGACAGCTCTCGAAAATCACAGTGTTAGAAACACCATGTTCGAGCACAAATTTGAGTAACCTCATTAAAATCTATTGGAGTGTTGTACCGCGGTTAGTACGGCACTCGGGGCGCTGTGCTAATAGCGGTAAAAAGCGGTGTGTGTGAGAGTGGCCTGCGGGGCTACAAACAAATCTTCATGTAGTGCAGGAAATGCATCATGTTTGGAAAGATTACGCCAGGGACAGATCATGTATGCAGCACGATCTAGATATGGGTACGGGGGCGTGTGGGCTGGAGGCCCGGGGTGGGGGGGCCCCGAGCTGAACTTTTGCACCCGGGCCCCTGAGCCTTTAGGTACGCCCCTGCCAGGAAGCCACCGGCGGTACATAGAAATATCCCATTGCATTGCCCAACACAGCTGAGGTAGTAATGCCGTGCTTAATGCAGGTGGGCTTCGGCCCACACTGCATGCCCCAGTCAGACTGGGGTTCTTTACAAGTGGACACATGCAGTTACAACTCCCTGTGCACCCACAGCATGGGTGGCTCCCTGGAACCCACCGGCGATACACAAAAATATCCCATTGCATTGCCCAACACAGCTGAGGTAGTAATGTCGTGCTTAATGCAGGTGGGCTTCGGCCCACACTGCATGCCCCAGTCAGACTGGGGTTCTTTACAAGTGGACACATGCAGTTACAACTCCGTGTGGACCCACAGCATGGGTGGGTGCCAGGAAGCCACCGGCGGTACATAAATATATCCCATTGCATTGCCCATCACAGCTGAGGTAATGTCATGTTTAATGCAAGTGGGCTTCAGCCCACACTGCATGCCCCAGTCAGACTGGGGCTCTTTAGAAGTGGACACATGTAGTTACAACTCCGTGTGGACCCACGGCATGGGTGGCTCCCTGGAACCCACCGGCGGTACATAAATATATCCCATTGCAGTGCCCAACACAGCGGATGTAACGTCAGCTGTAATGCAGGTGGGCAAAAAATTAATTGGATTACACTGTAGGCGAGGGCCCACAAAAATTGGTGTACCAACAGTACTAATGTACCTCAGAAAAATTGCCCATGCCCAACCAAGAGGGCAGGTGAAACCTATTAATCGCTTTGGTTAATGTGGCTTAAGTGGTAACTAGGCCTGGAGGCAGCCCAGTTTAACGAAAAATTGGTTCAAGTTAAAGTTTCAACGCTTTTAAGAGCATTGAAATGTATAAAAATTGTTTAGAAAAATTATATGAGTGAGCCTTGTGGCCCTAAGAAAAATTGCCCGTTCGGCGTGATTACGTGAGGTTTCAGGAGGAGGAGCAGGAGGAGGAGGAGGAGGAGGAATATTATACACAGATTGATGAAGCAGAAATGTCCCCGTTTTGGATGATGAGAGAGAACGATGCTTCCATCCGCGGGTGCATAATACGTATTGCTTAGGTATCGCTGCTGTCCGCTGGTGAAGAAGAGAAGTCTGGGGAAATCCAGGCTTTGTTCATCTTGATGAGTGTAAGCCTGTCGGCACTGTCGGTTGACAGGTGGGTACGCTTATCCGTGATCATTCCCCCAGCCACACTAAACACACTCTCTGACAAGACGCTAGCCGCAGGACAAGCAAGCACCTCCAGGGCATACAGCGCGAGTTCAGGCCACGTGTCCAGCTTCGACACCTAGTAGTTGTAGGGGGCAGAGGCGTCACGAGGACGGTCGTGCGATCGGCTACGTACTCCCTCACCATCCTTTTACAGTGCTCCCGCCGACTCAGCCGTGACTGGGGAGCGGTGACACAGTCTTGCTGGGGAGCCATAAAGCTGGCAAAGGCCTTGGAGAATGTTCCCCTGCCTGCGCTGTACATGCTGCATGATCTCTGCGCCTCCCCTGCTACCTGGCCCTCGGAACTGCGCCTTCTGCCACTAGCGCTGTCGGATGGGAAGTTTACCATCAGTTTGTCCACCAGCGCCCTGTGGTATTGCATCATTCTCGAACCCCTTTCCTCTTCGGGAATGAGAGTGCAAAGGCTCTCCTTATACCGTGGGTCGAGCAGTGTGTACACCCAGTAATCCGTAGTGGCCAGAATGCGTGTAACGCGAGGGTCACGAGAAAGGCATCCTAACATGAAGTCAGCCATGTGTGCCAGGGTACCTGTACGCAACACATGGCTGTCTTCACTAGGAAGATCACTTTCAGGATCCTCCTCCTCCTCCTCCTCTTCCTCCTCCTCAGCCCATACACGCTGAAAGGATGACAGGCAAGCAGCATGGGTACCCTCAGCAGTGGGCCAAGCTGTCTCTTCCCCCTCCTCCTCATCCTCCTCATGCTCCTCCTCCTCCTCCTGAACGCGCTGAGATATAGACAGGAGGGTGCTCTGACTATCCAGCGACATACTGTCTTCCCCCGGCTCTGTTTCCGAGCGCAAAGCGTCTGCCTTTATGCTTTGCAGGGAACTTCTCAAGATGCATAGCAGAGGAATGGTGACGCTAATGATTGCAGCATCGCCGCTCACCACCTGGGTAGACTCCTCAAATTTTCCAAGGACCTGGCAGATGTCTGCCAACCAGGGCCACTCTTCTGTAAATAATTGAGGAGGCTGACTCACACTGCGCCGCGCAAGTTGGAGTTGGTATTCCACTATAGCTCTACGCTGCTCATAGAGTCTGGCCAACATGTGGAGCGTAGAGTTCCACTGTGTGGGCACGTCGCACAGCAGTCGGTGCACTGGCAGATTAAACCGATGTTGCAGTGTCCGCAGGGTGACAGCGTGCGTGTGGGATTTGCGGAAATGTGCGCAGAGCTGGCGCACCTTTCCGAGCAGGTATGACAAGTGGGGGTAGCTTTTCAGAAAGCGCTGAACCACCAAATTAAACACATGGGCCAGGCATGGCACGTGCGTGAGGCTGCTGTGCTGCAGAGCCGCCACCAGCTTACGGCCGTTGTCACACACGACCATGCCCGGTTGGAGGCTCAGCGGCGCAAGCCAGCGGTTGGTCTGCTCTGTCAGACCCTGCAGCAGTTCGTGGGCCGTGTGCCTCTTCTCTCCTAAGCTGAGTAGTTTCAGCACGGCCTGCTGACGCTTGCCCACCGCTGTGCTGCCACGCCGCATTACACCGACTGCTGGCGACGTGCTGCTGACACATCTTGATTGCGAGACAGAGGTTGCGTTGGAGGAGGAGGAGGAGGAAGGTGCTTTAGTGGAGGAAGCATACACCGCCGCAGATACCACCACCGAGCTAGGGCCCGCAATTCTGGGGGTGGGTAGGACGTGAGCGGTCCCAGGCTCTGACTCTGTCCCAGCCTCCACTAAATTCACCCAATGTACCGTCAGGGAGATATAGTGGCCCTGCCCGCCTGTGCTTGTCCACGTGTCTGTTGTTAAGTGGACCTTGGCAGTAACCGCGTTGGTGAGGGCGCGTACAATGTTGCGGGAGACGTGGTCGTGCAGGCCTGGGACGGCACATCGGGAAAAGTAGTGGCGACTGGGAACTGAGTAGCGCGGGGCCGCCGCCGCCGCCATCATGCTTTTGAAAGCCTCCGTTTCCACAAGCCTATACGGCAGCATCTCTAGGCTGATCAATTTTGCAATGTGCACGCTTAATGCTTGAGCGTGCGGGTGCGTGGCGTCGTACTTGCGCTTGCGCTCAAACTGTGGCGCTAGCGACGTCTGGACGCTACGCTGAGAGACATTGCTGGATGGGGCCGAGGACATCGGAGGTGAGGGTGTGGGTGCAGGCCAGGAGACGGTAGTGCCTGTGTCCTCAGAGGGGGGTTGGATCTCAGTGGCAGGTTGGGACACAGGGGGAGAGGCAGTGGTGCAAACCAGAGGCGGTGAACGGGCATCGTCCCACCTTGTGGGGTGCTTGGCCAACATATGCCTGCACATGCTGTTGGTGGTGCCTCCCCAGCTGATCTTGGCGCGACAAAGGTTGCACACCACTGTTCGTCGGTCATCAGGCGTCTCTGTGAAAAACTGCCACACCGTAGAGCACCTTGACCTGTGCAGGGTGGCATGGCGCGAGGGGGCGCTTTGGGAAACAGTTGGTGGATTATTCGGTCTGGCCCTGCCTCTACCCCTGGCCACCACACTGGCTCGGCCTGTGCCCACACCCTGACTTGGGCCTCCGCGTCCTCGCCCGCGTCCACGTCCTATAGGCCTACCCCTACCCCTCAGCATGGTGTATTACCAGTGATTTGATTTCCCAGGCAGGAAAGAAAGTGGCGCAAGCCTGCAGCCAAAATACAATTTTTTCCCTTGTTTTTCAAAGGACAAGCCACACTGCGTGTATTCAATGAATACTACTAAGTTTAATAACTGTGTTGTGGCCCTGCAAATGTGTCAGAGAACTGCAGTGATGCAAAGTTATTGGCTCCAGCAGATCAGGGATTTCCCATGCAGGAAAAAAATTGCCGCAAGCCTGCAGTAAAACGTAGCTGGCTGCATCTGATTTTTTTTAACGTTCTGCACGCAGCACACACGTACCCAGAGCCCTGGGGACTGTCAGAGGCAGGCGAAATACAATTTTTTCCCCTTGTTTTTCAAAGGACAAGCCACACTGCGTGTATTCAATGAATACTACTAAGTTTAATAACTGTGTTGAGGCCCTGCAAATGTGTCAGAGAACTGCAGTGATGCAAAGTTATTGGCTCCAGCAGATCAGGGATTTCCCATGCAGGAAAGAAATTGGCGCAAGCCTGCAGCCAAAATAGAATTTTTTCCCTTGTTTTTCAAAGGACAAGCCACACTGCGTGTATTCAATGAATACTACTAAGTTTAATAACTGTGTTGTGGCCCTGCAAATGTGTCAGAGAACTGCAGTGATGCAAAGTTATTGGCTCCAGCAGATCAGGGATTTCCCATGCAGGAAAGAAATTGGCGCAAGCCTGCAGCCAAAATAGAATTGTTTCCCTTGTTTTTCAAAGGACAAGCCACACTGCGTGTATTCAATGAATACTACTAAGTTTAATAACTGTGTTGTGGCCCTGCAAATGTGTCAGAGAACTGCAGTGATGCAAAGTTATTGGCTCCAGCAGATCAGGGATTTCCCATGCAGGAAAAAAATTGCCGCAAGCCTGCAGTAAAACGTAGCTGGCTGCATCTGATTTTTTTTAACGTTCTGCACGCAGCACACACGTACCCAGAGCCCTGGGGACTGTCAGAGGCAGGCGAAATACAATTTTTTCCCCTTGTTTTTCAAAGGACAAGCCACACTGCGTGTATTCAATGAATACTACTAAGTTTAATAACTGTGTTGTGGCCCTGCAAATGTGTCAGAGAACTGCAGTGATGCAAAGTTATTGGCTCCAGCAGATCAGGGATTTCCCATGCAGGAAAAAAATTGGCGCAAGCCTGCAGTAAAACGTAGCTGGCTGCGTCTGATTTTTTTTACGTTCTGCACGCAGCACACACGTACCCAGAGCCCTGATGACTGTCAGAGGCAGGCGAAATAGAATTTTTTCCCTTGTTTTTCAAAGGACAAGCCACACTGCGTCTATTCAATGAATAATGTATGTCTTCTGGCCCTGCCTACACAATTCTATCCCTGTAGTATTAATGCCGGGTGCAATGGTCTGCACAGCCGGTTTTGAGAAGAAAAAAAAAATATGCAACACTGCTAACAGCAGCCTGGACAGTACTGCACACGGATAGATGTGGCCCTAGAAAGGACCGTTGGGGTTCTTGAAGCCTACACTCACTGCTAACACTCTCCCTGCCTAACCACCACTTCTGTCCCTATTGCAGGGCGCAATGCTCTGCAGATCCAATTTTGAAAAAAAAAAAAAATACAGTGCTAACACAGTACTGCACACTATTAGATGTGGCCCTGAGAAGGACCGTTGGGGTTCTTGAAGCCTACACTAACTCCTAACGCTCTCCCTACAGCAGCTCCAGCACGATACCACTGTCCCTCAGCTAACTCACAAGGCATGTGTGGCGAGCCGCGGGAGGGGCCGACTTTTATACTCGGGTGACATCTGATCGCCCCAGCCACTCACAGCAGGGGGGTGGTATAGGGCTTGAACGTCACAGGGGGAAGTTGTAATGCCTTCCCTGTCTTTCAATTGGCCAGAAAAGCGCGCTAACGTCTCAGAGAGGAAACTGAAAGTAACCGGAACACCGCGTGGTACTCGTTACGAGTAACGAGCATCCCGAACACCCTAATATTCGCACGAATATCAAGCTCAGACGAGTACGTTCGCTCATCTCTAGTTATAACCTGACATTCAGTGGCATTACTATGCCATTCCACCCCAGGAGCTGTCCTGCATCTTTATTAGGGGCACTGGTACAATACACAGAAACGAAATATGTTACAATTAGAGATGAGCGAGCATACTCGGTTCGGGTGTTTTTGCAATCAAGCACAAAGATTCGGGGGGCGCCGGGGGTGAGCGGGGGGTTGCAGAGGGGAGTGGGGGGGGGAGAGAGAGAGCTCCCCCCTGTTCCCCACTGCTACCCCCCGCGCCCGCCCGAATCTTTTCGTCCGAGTAGTAAGTTACTCGGAAAAAGCGGTGCTCGAGTGCAAAAACACCCAAACCGAGTACGTTCGCTCATCTCTAGTTACAATATTATTCTCTTATATTTTCCTCGTCATATTAGTACCAGTAAAGCGACCCTCTGGGGCTGGACAAGCAAAGATGCTTCTCCGACAACCTGATGCACACTGTGCATTGTTATACACTCATAGTCTAAGGCCTAGTGCCCACGGCTGTGACGGGCTCCGCAAGCGGAATTCCAAAGCGGAGTCCGTCACGGGGCCCCTCCAGAGACCCCATACTCACCTCCCGATCCGCTGCCCGACGTCCCACATCCCATGCCGGCGTCCATGCACAGTACAGCGCATGACACGCCGGCAGTGTCATATGGCACTCCCACAATGTCACATAACGCAGCGGCTACGTCATATGATGCGGGCATCGGTGGGCGGGAAAGCATTTTCACGCTATCTACTGCTGTGCTACAGCGGAAGATAACATAATGGACGGCTTCCATTGACTGCAAATAGAACATGCCGCGGGTGAAAACGGGTGTTTTCACGGGGGCGGAATTCCACGGTGGAATTCCGCACCATGAGCATTGCGCTATTAGGTTCAATAGAACCTAATAGCTGCAGGGCGACGCCATGGTTTTCCGCCGTGTGATACGTGGCAGAAATCCTCCTGTGGGAATTAGGCCTAAGAAACTATATGCTGCTCTGATTGGTCCACAGTGTTCATGTGGGCAGCACTGGCCAATTAAAGGAGCATGCAGTGTCTTATACTTATAATGCAAACTGATGCATAGTGGGCATCAGGTAGTCGGAGAAGTGGTACAACCATCTTGGTTTGTCCAGGGGACAGCGACTGGGGAGGGCAAACTGGGCAAATGTCCAGTGCCCTCATTCCAAAAGGGGTCCCCTGCGGCGCTGTAAAGCACAATAGGAGACTGCAATGGCAGAACTGTGGAGGAGGAGTGTGAGTCTGGAGGCTGGAATGCTATGTGGGGAATATTTCTTTACATTTCCCCACTTTTAGCCTTCTCTTGTCATCTCCATCCAGGTGCATAAGTGTCACGACTGCCCGCACTGAGTGGCCAGGAAGGGGGCTATGGCTGCACAATCCATCCACAGAGTCACAGCTGACATGGGGTGGGGAGGAGGGAGTGGGGTTCTGGGCAGCAACTACGTCTCCCCCACTTGTCTGCTAAAGCCTAATAGTGCTCCAATAGTGGTAAGTATGTGTATATATTTATCTGTATGTGTGTGTAAAAGCATGTCTGTATGCATATGTAAAACTGTGTGCCTGTATATATACACTCGTTGTAAAAAAATAAAATCCCGGGCCTAGAAGGAGTTGCCTGTTGGCTGCCAAACTCGGCATGCAGTTACATCTCAGGCAGACATGTAAATCATTAGAGTTGTGGTGTGATTAGATGAGCGGTCTTGTCACCTGAGGCTCTAAAGTGGTTCCACCTTTGGCCTATAAAAGGCTCTCAGAGGCTACTTGTGTGTAGTTGACCTCTTTTTCCACTTGTGTAGAGTTTGTGACCACTAAATACCTCTAAGAGATTTTGTCACTTAGAGAAGTTTAAGAAGAGGCTCATTATTGGAAAGTGAAAAGGTGGATTGTCATATCAATGAAATACCACCCACCTAGGCAATTCTGACCAGACTGTTAGGAGGTTTGGGGAATAGTGGATGCGTGAGGGCATGCACACAAGGTGACTGAACTGCGGAGATCCTCAACAGACCACCAGTAGAGAGGATTGTCTGATCGTCCAACAAGCCATCCAGAGATAGGTGTCACCATCATTACAAGCCCCCAGGGTTTGTTGGAACCATTTCCAGGTGCTTGCCTGAAGGAAATTTGGTCTCACTGTGCCCACTACGTCTATTGTCTTTGACACCCACCATTGCCTCCATTTGCAGTGGTGTCCTGAACAATGAAACTGGACTGCTACAGAGTGCAACCGGGTTGTCTTCAGTGATAAATTAAGGTTTAGTTTGGACAACGGCTGTGTTTGTGTTTGGAGACTGAGGCGTGAGTGTCTCAATCCTGCCTTTACTGTCGAGCGGCACACTGCCTGCACTGCTGGTGTGATGGTCCGGGGGCCCATATGACAGTCGGTTACCCCTAGTAGGGGTATGAGGGACAAAAACAGCTCAACGATATGTTCAGGACATTCTGCAGCCACATGTGTTCCTCTCATGGCGGCTTCCAAGAGGCATTTTCCAGCAGGATAATGCTCGGCAGCACACACAAGGGGGTCACAGGAATGTCTCCTGAACTGAAACATCTTCTATGTATAATACACAAATGGAACTGAATCATCTTCTTACTTGGTTTCTCTTGCTGAGAACAATCACAGGAATGCCTCTATAACATTGTCATACTTCCATCGTTAGCCTGGTTGCCAGATTTATTGCCAATAGGACATATATGGGACCATCTGGGACGCCAACTTTGACAACCTACAAGTTTGAGTGATCTAGAGGCTCAGTTACAGCAAATGTGGATCAATATGCCACAGGACACCATACAGAACCTGTATGCCTCCATGCCCGCCAGTTTCTATCCAAGCTAGAGGTGGTACAACAGGGTACTAGAGCCCTTCAAGTGTTCAGTTTCCTAGAATAAAACATAATTTTGCTCTGATATTGTAATCTCTTATATCAGTGTTACAATCACACATAGAAAGTTTCATTCCGTCAACTCCTAGATCCTTGTTTTTTTTTACAATGAGTGTATATGAATAAGGGACGTATTAACCAGCATTTCAAATAATAGTTCTGCTGGCACCAAATGCACCTAATGCATAAAGAAGCGGTCAGGTCTTCATATACAAAGGTTGGACGAAGATCTGTCTGGGATGATTTTGTGAATCCTGCATTGAGCAGGGGGTTGGACCTGATGACCCTGGAGGTCCCTTCCAACTCTACCAGTCTAGGATTCTATCATATATCAGGGGCACCTTGACACCTCCATGTGCCTAAGCAGAAATGTTCACCAGATCTGTTCTGTAGTCTATTTCTGGTATAATTTACATCAGATTCTGGCATAAATTATACATAATTGTGTTAGTTCAGAGTGGCAAACATGGCGGATGGCTGTTCAGACCGCAAAAGGTTGCAAATGTTTGTACAAATCCCCCCTTGCGCAAAAATGTGTTACTTTTTTACACTAGAAACTAGTATAAAAGGTTTTATGAATGTCCCCCATTGTTTGCTGCGGAGTGACAACTGTGGATTTAGCTGCAATTCTTCAGCGAAGTATGCAATGAATCTGTGGCAAAAATCCACATAAGTTACATGTGGATTTGCTTACGATTTTGATGTGCGTCCTCCACAAATTACACTCTTTCATTTGAAGGAGTGAAATCTGCAGTGAAAATCAACAGCACGAGGGCTCCTCCATACGAGTGTTAGTGCAAATACGCATTTTGCACACTCAAAAAAAGGCAGCATGCTCTATTTTGGTGTGCATTTGTCTACTAAAGGCACCATATGGAGGTGGGCAAATGTGCATTGCGCTATCACATATTTTTTTTTGCGCATAGGGCTCCTTCACACAAGCTCCTGCGCAAGTAGCACCGATACTTCACATGAGTGGGTGAATCACCGCTGCCTGGATTCAAATGGCTATTAGGCCAAATGAAGTTCCAGTGTTTGCGGGTATGTGCAGTGTTTTGCGCATACCTGCGCATACATATGTGTGCATTTTCGCACCCACATAGACTCTTATGGGGATCTCTGGTGTGCAAATGCACACAAAAATAGTACATGGCGTGTGAATAAATACACTCGTGTGAATAAGCCCTTAGTGACAAGAATGAAAAACACTAAGGACTTATTCACAGGACACACCTTTTCTGTGATTTAACAGGCTATGTAGCCTAATTAGCTCTAGATGTGTTCTTTTTCCCACAAAATTGCCAAGTGTGAGGTGCAATTACATGGGTTTTGGGTGCGCATTTGCGTACCCCTCCATAGACTCCTACGGGTGAGAATGAACCCACTGAAATCAATGGGTTTTATTCTCTGCGTATTGCGCATGCAAATACGTCCACTGGGAAGCCGCCCTCAGACAGCAGTTTGAGGGCTGATCACGTGTAATAGAACACAGTGATTCCCTGGATCATTGAGCATGCTAATGTGACAAAGAATAAAAATAATTATAATCTGGCCACCAAATCTGGAAAAGTAGGGATATCGGTATAGCAACTAAACGCAGAATAGTGCAAACCACAATTTTCCCCATAGCCATGTATGGATGTGAAAGCTGACCGGCGAAAAAAAACTGATAGAAGGATTGATGCGTTTGAGCTGTGGTGCTGGCGAAAGCTGCTGCGTATGCCCTGGAGGGCGAGAGCAACAAACAGAGAAGTCCTGAATTGTATAAGACCCAAGCCAGACTCAGGCTCACGTATTTTGGCCATGTAATGCGAGCAGAGTCGCTAGAAAAATTTATAATGCTTGGGCAGATAAGTGGCAAAAGAAGACCTGGCCGCCAAAGGACACAATGGCTGATATTGTCAGAGCTGATACTGGCATGGATATCACACAACTGAAAGAAGCAGTGCAAAACCGAAAAACATAGAGGGAGCTCACCTTTAGGGTCGCCAAGGGTTGTGAATGACTAAACCGTTAACAACAACAACAACAACAACAAGATAGATAGATAAATAGATAGATTGCCTCCTTTTCCTATTTTTATTCATTTTCTCTTATCTAATGCCAACAAACCAAAAAGGCATTGCTTCAATTTTTTCATGCAATAAGAAAGGCATATTTCTTATGCAAAAAAAAATTTTGGAACATTATGGAATAAAAAAAAAATCACCTTTAGAGAAGAGAGAACACATTAAAGTGACCCTCTGGTTTCAGGACAAAATTCTGTCCCAGGACAGGAGGAAGGGGGTGTATGTCGCACAGTTGTTCTTCTGATCCAATAGTTTTGTGCCCTGTTTTTGTCCATCAAAAATGGCTGCAGCAATTTCCTAACTATCTAATGCACACAGTGCACTACTTTCTAATTGGCCAGTGCTGATCACGTGATCAGCTCTGGCAAAACAGAGAACAGGTGTAGCGCATTGATAGTCTAATACTACCAATGTCAGTTAGGTAGTTTGAGGAGTTCTTCAGCTATCTTGGAAGGACAAAAATAGGACCAGGACCTTCTTATCTCCAATGCATTTTACCACTCCAATCTCCAGATTGGTTTGATAAGGTAGATATTTTGGAGTAACAGCACAGGTATAGGGTCTGAATTAGAGATGGTTAAACTTTTAAAAAGTTCCTCGACTTCGCCGAATTTTGGGTTGAATTGGAGCTTCGCTAAAAGGTTCTCATGTGACTTAATGATTAGCACTGTTGCCTTGTAGTTCTAAGTTGAAATCTGACAATATTGGCATGTAGTTTGTCTTTTCTCCCTTTGCTTCGCAATGATCACCTTTATTTGTATAGCGCATACATAAAACTTTATATTTTCTGTCCCTCTTGGAACTCACAGTCTATATTAACCTATAAGTATGCTTTTGGAGAGTGAGAGGAAAGCCAACACAAAAACAGTGATAACCTACAAACTCCATGCAGATGTTGTCCTTTCTCAGATATGAACGTTGGACCCAAACACTGCAAAGTAAGGCTGGGTTCACACGGGGCGTAAATCCCGCGAAAATCTAGTGGAATGACCGCTTGGAAATACTGCAAGATTTCCACGACAGAAATGCAGCTTCAAAACTCGCGCCGTTCGCCACAGGTTTTGAAGCAACTTCAATGCTTGCATTCTGCTGCAACCAGCCCCCCACCCCCACCCCATAGAGAGGCTGCAGCAGAAACGGCGATAAAATTGACATGCCGTGGATTTGAATTCCTCGCGGCATGGCAGTTACAGCACGCCTTGGCCGCAAGGGCTTCTCCACAGCGTGTGGATGAGATTTTTGCTACTTTATCCCAGGATAAAAATTTCCGGCGGAATTTCCGTGGAGAAAGTCTGCACCGAAATTCTGCGGCAATTCTGCCCCATGTGAACCCAGCCTAACAGTGCTCACTACTCAGCTACCATGCTTCTCTCCTCCTCCTCCTTCTCCCTCTCCAACTTCATACATGGTGATTATAATGAGGAAGAAACCCACATAAACACTGAGAGAACATACAAACTTTATCCAGATGTTGCCCTTGATCGTATTTGAACCTAGAATTTCAGCATTATATGTCCACAATGGTTCTACTTCATCATACTTTTCAATAAATGTATGCACTATATAAATAAAAGTAATTTTTATAATGAAGAAACCCACACAAACACAGGGAGAGCATACAAACAAAGGAGGAGAAGGAGAAAGAAGAAGCAGTCTGATGGCTCAGTGGTTAGCACTGCTCCCTTACAGTACTGATGTACTAAGTTCAAATCTGACCAAGGGCAACATCTGCATGAAGTTTTTCCTGTGTCTGTGTGGGTTTCCTCTTACACTCCAAAAACATACAATAGGTGAATATAGCTTGAGAGCCCCAATGGGGACAAAAATATTAAGGGATATAAAGTGCTGTGCAATATAAGTCTGCTATATCCTTAAATGTTATTGCAATGCCCCATGGCGATCAACACACGAGGCCCACACTGAGGAGCTGGCTGGGGTAGAGGTGTCACTTGTCACTGTGGCTCTACCAGACTCCTCCCCGGAGGGACACATGGAACCTTGGCCAAGTCACTGCTAGGCCTCTTCCAGCGGTTACCTGTATAAGTGTGGTGAACTTGAAGGGGTCCCGCGTAACGCCACCGTTCCTTTACACCATTGAGTATCCGGCGGTTGAATAAAAAGAGTCAACACACACGATTGGAACATGATAACTCAGTCACTGGGATTGGGCAATGACTGGTGAACTTTACTATATAATACTATTAATTGGCATACAATACAGTTTACTCGCACGTGCAGGAAAGACAGCTTATTGGTGGTCGGTCAGGGAGGAGAACACAGGATTAAACTGAGACTACAGTCTCAGTTATCTGCAATGCTGCACTCCTTGAAAGCACACACTCTCTGGGACTCCGAATTACTCTGGAGGAGAATCACGACTCTCCACTGAAACTCACTTAGAACGTTTGAAAACGACTCTGCATGGCGAACTCCTTACTCCTTTCTCTCCTTAGAGGTGGTTCCTGGCATGGAAGGACTCAGGGTACCTTTCCTCCTCTTCCATCACTTCACCACATGAGGGTTGAGGATTATTGTATCTTGACGCCACCAGGAAGTCCTGGTGCAGAAAAGAGTGACAGCTGGTTGAGGCCCCCTCAACCTAATTGGCTGCAGATAAGGCTCCCTTGCAGGTCCTGGCAGGCCACTATAATTGTCATGTCCTGCCTGCCATCCCAGATAGAAGTCTTTACTGCTGCCGTCAGTGTCCCAGGCGATCATTTTTGTTACTGATGTTGCTGTTTCTTGTCTGGCCCTTTGCCTCTGCTGCTGCTCGTGATCCCCGCTGACAGGCCAGTATACTTATGCAGTTCCATCTCCAGGCCCCTCTCCAAGCCTCCCTGGCCTCCCTGCAGTCCCGCCTCCCGGACCCTCTCCAAGTCTCCCCGGCCTTGCGCTGCTGCTCCTATTTCTTACCTGGCAGCTCTACTGTCCCACCTCTACTCCTTCTAGCTGTCCTGCAGTCAGCAGTCCGGATCCTGATGGCAGGCAGCAGTCACAGCCGGCGGTCGCCACATCTGACTGCTCGTAGCGTCCGTGCGGTTGGTGATGCAGTGTGGGAGAAGGCAGCCGAGAGTGCCGCCACTCCCCACATGTCAGCACAGCTGAGCGCTGGTGGGGCACGCACACTGTGAGACCCACAGCATTGGGGGAGGACAGTATTGGGAGCTGCGCCGGGGTGTATGCCTAGCAGACAAGACACTTTGCACAGAGCATCCACTTTGAAGACATGACATGTATGACAATTATGGAGGGGCCAGAAATAGGTGTTTCGGGCCTCTACATTATTATTATGAAACACAGGGAGGACATACAAACTCCCTGCAGATGTTGTCAGATTTTAATCTAGGACCCCAGCACTGCAAGGCAACAGTGCTAACCGCTGAGCCATAGGACAACCACCACCACCGTCTTCTACAGTGGGTTTGGCTGAGATGAACCATCTGAGGTTCAGGTTCATCACAAACTAAACTTTTAGCAAACTTTGATGTAAAACAACGCTAGTCTGAATGTCAGGGGTGACTGCCTTTCCAACCATTTTCAGCAGATGTTAGACACATCCACCTCCCAATGAGTGACACTTGTTAACGTAGCAATAAATATACAGCACCACTACGAATCATGAAGAACATGTCTTTTTAGAAACCTACCCTATCCCACTGTACAAAAACTGATTCATAGTGGAGAAAAATACTAGACAATAGCTAGGGAGACAAAACCATGTACAGAGCTACAGTATATTACTGTAAGGGTATGGTTTTGGAAAGCCTCACTTTTTCCAATTTATTCATGATGTATAAAACATGTCTGCTGGTTTGCTGCTGCTGAATATTCATTCCATTGTGGTAAACAGGAGATATAAAGATACATTTCAGGAAATGCCATTCTAACAGTACTCTTATTTCTCAGATGTAATGGATTATGTAGTAATAAATAGTGACACGGTAAATAAGTTGAATACATGAGCTGTGCCTTGTTTAGTTAAAGTTTCGAGAAAATTCCTC
This sequence comes from Eleutherodactylus coqui, assembly GCF_035609145.1. Classification (NCBI taxonomy): domain Eukaryota; kingdom Metazoa; phylum Chordata; class Amphibia; order Anura; family Eleutherodactylidae; genus Eleutherodactylus; species Eleutherodactylus coqui. Next base: position 142,767,563 of record NC_089843.1, on the reverse strand, counting down.
TTTTTCTAATTACGCCTCTTACTTCTCCCTTTCCTAGAGTCTACCTGATTTAAAATCTTACTCCGGTTATGTGGAAGTTTTATGGAAGCTGAAGTTTTAAAATAAATAGTACAGATCCAGTATCCATATACATTCTCTGGTCCATGTGCTGTGTATATTTTATCCTTGGTCTTCAGTCAGCCTATTCTCGCACTTCATAAACTCATCATTATTTGTTCTCATATGATGAGAAGGAATAAATGGTTTTTCTAATGTGTTGAAATACCACAATGACGTTGTGTCTGATACATTAAAGACTGGTATGCTCCTTCCAAAATTAGCAAGACTTGTATGGCAAGCATTGTATAGAAGTGAACTCCAAGGAAAACTGTCATGTTAATCATGTCATCTGGTCTGAGGGCAGCATACTATAGAGCAGGAGGAGCTGAGCAGATTGATATATAGTTTCATGGGAAAAGTTTTAGTAGAACTTGTATTTTGTTCATTTAATCCCTGTCTGTTCTAGACTTAGGAGTCCAGTGGGCGGTTCTAGTCAGTGATTGACAGCAAACTCTGTATGCATGCTCATATAGGGAAGACTGTCAGTCATTGTGTGACCCACCAAGTAGGCTCCTAAACCCAGGATGAGCAGGTATTTAAATCAATAAAATGCAAACTGAATCTTTCCACATAAAACTATATACGAATCTGCTCCGCTCCTCCTGCTCTATAACATCATGTCATGAGTCTGAACAGTATTTTCAATGTGACAGGTTCCATTTACCTAAGGTGAGACTATCAATAAGACCATTTTGATCAGATCGTACATAGACAATAAGCGTGCCCAATGCAAAGATAATAATTCAGCACCTGATTAAACCTCCTTCCCTCCTAACTAGAGATGAGCGAACGTACTCGTCCGAGCTTGATACTCGTTCGACTATTAGCGTGTTCGAGATGCTCGTTACTAGAGGTGAGCACCACGCGATGTTCGAGTTACTTTCACTTTCATCTCTGAGACGTTAGCGCGCTTTTCTGGCCAATAGAAAGACAGGGAAGGCATTACAACTTCCCCCTGCGACGTTCAAGCCCTATACCACCCCCCTGCAGTGAGTGGCTGGCGAGATCAGGTGTCACCCGAGTATATAAATCGGCCCCTCCCGCGGCTCGCCACAGATGCATTCTGACATAGCTCAGGGAAAGTGCTGCTGATGGTGGAGCTGCTATAGGGAGAGTGTTAGGAGTGATTTTAGGTTTCAAGAACCCCAACGGTCCTTCTTAGGGCCACATCTGACTGTGTGCAGTACTGTTGAGGCTGCTTTTTGCAGTGTTGCACTTTTTTTTTTTTTTGTATATTGGCCGTGCAGAGCATTGCGTCCTCAGTCTGCAGTAATTTTACATAGTCCAGGGCCAGTAGTGGTGAGGCAGGGACAGTGAAAGAGATATACTGTGTATATAGGCAGTGGGCTTTTCCAAAAAAATTTGGGAAAAAACATTCTATTTGGGCTGCCTGTGACTGTCCTGAGTGTACTGCGTCTCTGCTGGGGGTAGTAGTCTTAATTAATACGCAGCCAGCTAAGTGTTACAGCAGGCTTGCGCAAAATTCTTTCCTGGCTCTGCTGTGCGTTACACATCACCGCTGTCATCCTGTCCAGAGGGAAACAGTCTGCAGTAATTTTACATAGTTCAGGGCCAGTAGTGGTGAGCCAGGGACAGTTAAAGAGATATACTGTGTATATAGGCAGTGGGCTTTTCCAAAAAAATTTGGGAAAAAACATTCTATTTGGGCTGCCTGTGACCGTCCTGAGTGTACGGCGTCTCTGCTGGGGGTAGTAGTCCTAATTAATACGCAGCCAGCTAAGTGTTACAGCAGGCTTGCGCAAAATTCTTTCCTGGCTCTGCTGTGCGTTACACATCACCGCTGTCATCCTGTCCAGAGGGAAACAGTCTGCAGTAATTTTACATAGTCCAGGGCCAGTAGTGGTGAGCCAGGGACAGTGAAAGAGATATACTGTGTATATAGGCAGTGGGCTTTTCCAAAAAAATGTGGGAAAAAACATTCTATTTGGGCTGCCTGTGACCGTCCTGAGTGTACTGTGTCTCTGCTGGGGGTAGTAGTCCTAATTAATACGCAGCCAGCTAAGTGTTACAGCAGGCTTGCGCAAAATTCTTTCCTGGCTCTGCTGTGCGTTACACATCACCGCTGTCATCCTGTCCAGAGGGAAACAGTCTGCAGTAATTTTACATAGTCCAGGGCCAGTAGTGGTGAGCCAGGGACAGTGAAAGAGATATACTGTGTATATAGGCAGTGGGCTTTTCCCAAAAAATTTGGGAAAAAACATTCTATTTGGGCTGCCTGTGACCGTCCTAAGTGTACTGCGTCTCTGCTGGGGGTAGTAGTTCTAATTAATACGCAGCCAGCTAAGTGTTACAGCAGGCTTGCGCAAAATTCTTTCCTGGCTCTGCTGTGCGTTCCGTAAGCGAAGTCAGCCTCCAACTACAGGCCAATAAGCGGCACATTTAATTACAGCGTTCTCTTTCCGCACTACTGGTAATACACCATGCTGAGGGGTAGGGGTAGGCCTAGAGGACGTGGACGTGGACGCGGGCGAGGCCCAAGTCAGGGTGTGGGCACAGGCCGAGCTCCTGATCCAGGTGTATCGCAGCCGACTGCTGCGGGATTAGGAGAGAGGCACGTTTCTGGCGTCCCCACATCCATCTCACAATTAATGGGTCCACGCGGTAGACCTTTATTAGAAAATGAGCAGTGTGAGCAGGTCCTGTCGTGGATGGCAGAAAGTGCATCCAGCAATCTATCGACCACCCAGAATTCTGCGCCGTCCACTGCTGCAACTCTGAATCCTCTGGCTGCTGCTCCCAGCCTCCTCACTCCACTACAATGACACATTCTGAGGAGCAGGCAGACTCCCAGAAACTGTTCTCGGGCCCCTGCCCAGAATGGGCAGCAATGGTTCCGAATCCTCTCCCACTGGAGGAGTTTGTCGTGACCGATGCCCAACCTTTGGAAAGTTCCCGGGGTCCGGGGGATGAGGCTGGGGACTTCCGGCAACTGTCTCAAGAGCTTTCAGTGGGTGAGGAGGACGATGACGATGAGACACAGTTGTCTATCACTCAGGTAGTAGTAATTGGAGTAAGTCCGAGGGAGGAGCGCACAGAGGATTCGAAGGAAGAGCAGCAGGACGATGAGGTGACTGACCCCACCTGGTTTGCTACGCCTACTGAGGACAGATCTTCAGAGGGGGAGGCAAGTGCAGCAGCAGGGCAGGTTAGAAGAGGCAGTGCGGTGGCCAGGGGTAGAGGCAGGGCCAGACCGAATAATCCACCAACTGTTTCCCAAAGCGCCCCCTCGCGCCATGCCACCCTGCAGAGGTCGAGGTGCTCAAAGGTCTGGCAGTTTTCACTGAGAGTGCAGACGACCGATGAACAGTGGTGTGCAACCTTTGTCGCGCCAAGATCAGCCGGGGAGCCACCACCACCAGCCTCACCACCACCAGCATGCGCAGACATATGATGGCCAAGCACCCCACAAGGTGGGACGAAGGCCGTTCACCGCCTCCGGTTTGCACCGCTGCCTCTCCCCCTGTGCCCCAACCTGCCACTGAGATACAACCCCCCTCTCAGGACACAGGCACTACCGTCTCCCGGCCTGCACCCACACCCTCACCTCCGCTGTCCTCGGCCGCATCCAGCAATGTCTCTCAGCGCAGCGTCCAGCCGTCGCTGGCACAAGTGTTGGAGCGCAAGCGCAAGTACGCCGCCACGCACCTGCACGCTCAAGCGTTAAACGTGCACATAGCCAAATTTATCAGCCTGGAGATGCTGCCGTATAGGGTTATGGAAACGGAGGCTTTCAAAAGCATGATGGCAGCGGCGGCCCCGCGCTACTCAGTTCCCAGTCGCCACTACTTTTCCCGATGTGCCGTCCCAGCCCTGCATGACCACTTAACAATGGACACGTGGACAAGCACAGGCGGGCAGGGCCACTATATCTCCCTGATGGCACATTGGATGAATTTAGTGGAGGGTGGGACAGAGTCAGAGCCTGGGACCGCTCACGTCCTACCCAACCCCAGAATTGTGGGCCCCAGCTCGGTGGTGGTATCTGCGACGGTGTATGCTTCCTCCACTAAACCACCCTCCTCCTCCTACGCAACCTATGTCTCGCAATCAAGATGTGTCAGCAGCACGTCGCCAGCAGTCAGTGTCGCGCGGCGTGGCAGCACAGCGGTGGGCAAGCATCAGCAGGCCGTGCTGAAACTACTCAGCTTAGGAGAGAAGAGGCACACGGCCCACGAACTGCTGCAGGGTCTGACAGAGCAGACCGACCGCTGGCTTGCGCCGCTGAGCGTCCAACCGGGCATGGTCGTGTGTGACAACGGATGTAACCTGGTGGCGGCTCTGCAGCTCGGCAGCCTCACGCATGGCTGCCCATGCCTGGCCCACGTCTTTAATTTGGTGGTTCAGCGCTTTCTGAAAAGCTACCCCCACTTGTCAGACCTGCTCGGAAAGGTGCGCCGGCTCTGCGCACATTTCCGTAAGTCCCACACGGACGCTGCCACCCTGCGCACCCTGCAACATCGGTTTAATCTGCCAGTGCACCGACTGCTGTGCGACGTGCCCACACGGTGGAACTCTACGCTCCACATGTTGGCCAGGCTCTATGAGCAGCGTAGAGCTATAGTGGAATACCAACTCCAACATGGGCGGCGCAGTGGGAGTCAGCCTCCTCAATTCTTTACAGAAGAGTGAGCCTGGTTGGCAGACATCTGCCAGGTCCTTGGAAACTTTGAGGAGTCTACCCAGATGGTGAGCGGGGATGCTGCAATCATTAGCATCACCATTCCTCTGCTATGCCTCTTGAGAAGTTCCCTGCAAAGCATAAAGGCAGACGCTTTGCGCTCGGAAACGGAGGCGGGGGAAGACAGTATGTCGCTGGATAGTCAGAGCACCCTCCTGTCTATATCTCAGCGCGTTGAGGAGGAGGATGTGAAGGAGCATGAGGAGGAGGGGGAAGAGACAGCTTGGCCCACTTCTGAGGGTACCCATGCTGCTTGCCTGTCATCCTTTCAGCGTGTATGGCCTGAGGAGGAGGAGGAGGAGGAGGAGGAGGAGGAGGATCCTGAAAGTGATCTTCCTAGTGAGGACAGCCATGTATTGCGTACAGGTACCCTGGCACACATGGCTGACTTCATGTTAGGATGCCTTTCTCGTGACCCTCGCGTTACACGCATTCTGGCCACTACGGATTACTGGGTGTACACACTGCTCGACCCACGGTATAAGGAGAACCTTTGCACTCTCATACCCGAAGAGGAAAGGGGTTCGAGAGTGATGCTATACCACAGGACCCTGGCAGACAAGCTGATGGTAAAATTCCCATCCGACAGCGCTAGTGGCAGAAGGCGCAGTTCCGAGGGCCAGGTAGCAGGGGAGGCGCGGAGATCAGGCAGCATGTACAGCACAGGCAGGGGAACACTCTCTAAGGCCTTTGACAGCTTTCTGGCTCCCCAGCAAGACTGTGTCACCGCTCCCCAGTCAAGGCTGAGTCGGCGGGAGCACTGTTAAAGGATGGTGAGGGAGTACGTAGCCGATCGCACGACCGTCCTCCGTGACGCCTCTGCCCCCTACAACTACTGGGTGTCGAAGCTGGACACGTGGCCTGAACTTGCGCTGTATGCCCTGGAGGTGCTTGCTTGTCCTGCGGCTAGCGTCTTGTCAGAGAGGGTGTTTAGTGCGGCTGGGGGAATCATTACGGATAAGCGTACCCGCCTGTCAACCCACAGTGCCGACAGGCTTACACTCATCAAGATGTACAAAGCCTGGATTTCCCCAGACTTCTCTTCTCCACCAGCGGACAGCAGCGATACCTAAACAATACGTAGGCTGCACCCGCGGATGGAAGCATCGTTCTCTATCACCATCAAAAACGGGGACCTTTTAGCTTCATCAATCTGTGTATTCTATTCATCCTCCTCCTCCTGCTCCTCCTCCTGAAACCTGACGTAATCACGCCGAACGGGCAATTTTTCTTAGGCCCACAAGGCTCAGTCATATAATTTTTGTAAACAATTTTTATACGTTTCAATGCTCATTAAAGCGTTGAAACTTGCACCTGAACCAATTTTTATTTTAACTGGGCTGCCTCCAGGCCTAGTTACAAATTAAGCCACATTAACCAAAGCGATTAATGGGTTTCACCTGCCCTCTTGGTTGGGCATGGGCAATTTTTCTGAGGTACATTAGTACTGTTGGTACACCAATTTTTTTGGGCCCTCGCCTACAGTGTAATCCAATTAATTTTTTGCCCACCTGCATTAAAGCTGATGTTACATCAGCTGTGCTGGGCACTGCAATGGGATATATTTATGTACCGCCGGTGGCTTCCTGGCACCCACCCATGCTGTCGGTCCACACGGAGTTGTAACTGCATGTGTCCACTTCTAAAGAACCCCAGACTGAGTGGGGCATGCAGTGTGGGCCGAAGCCCACCTGCATTAAACATGACATTACCTCAGCTGTGCTGGGCACTGCAATGGGATATATTTATGTACCGCCGGTGGCTTCCTGGCACCCACCCATGCTGTCGGTCCACACGGAGTTGTAACTGCATGTGTCCACTTCTAAAGAACCCCAGTCTGACTGGGGCATGCAGTGTGGGCCCAAGCCCACCTGCATTAAACATGACATTACCTCAGCTGTGATGGGCAATGCAATGGGATATATTTATGTACCGCCGGTGGGTTCCAGGGAGCCACCCATGCTGTTCGTCCACACGGACTTCACAATAGGGAGTTGTACCTGCCTGTGTCTACTTATAAAAAACCCCAGTCTGACTGGGGCATGCAGTGTGGGCCGAAGCCCACCTGCATCTAATCTGACGTTAGCTCTGCTGTCCAGGGCACTGCAATGGGATACATTAATGTACAGCCGGTGGGTTCCAGGGAGCCACCCATGCTGTGGGTGCACACGGAATTCCCATTGCGGAGTTGTACCTGCCTGTGACTATTTATAAAAAACCGCGGTCTGACTGGGGCATGCAGACACCTTGACAGAATGAATAGTGTGTGGCACATAGGTTCCCCATTGCTATGCCCACGTGTGCAGCTCCTGATGGCGGTGGCACAGGATTATATTTCTCATTGCTTCTGTACAGCATTGTGGGCTATCGTCCTGCCCCTTTTAAAGAGGGTCGCTGCCTAGCCGTGCCAACCCTCTGCAGAGTGTGCCTGCGGTTCCTCCTCATGGCAGACGCACTTATAAATAGACATGAGGGTGGCGTGGCATGAGGGCAGCTGAAGGCTGCGCAGGGACACTTTGGTGTGTGCTGTGGACACTGGGTCGTGCGCGGGGGGGGGGGGGTTAGGCAGCATGTAACCCAGGAGAAGTGGCAGCGGAGTGTCATGCAGGAAGTGATTGTGCTTTGTTGGTGGTAGTGTGGTGCTTAGCTAAGGTATGCATTGCTAATGAGGGCTTTTCAGAAGTAAAAATTGTTGGGAGGGGGGGGACCACTCTTGCCGCTATTGTGGCTTAATAGTGGGACCTGGGAACTTGAGATGCAGCCCAACATGTAGCCCCTCGCCTGCCCTATCCGTTGCTGGGTCGTTCCAATCACTTTCTTGAATTGCCCAGATTTTCACAAATGGAAACCTTAGCGAGCATCGGCGATATACAAAAATGCTCGGGTCGCCCATTGACTTCAATGGGGTTCGTTATTCGAAACGAACCCTCGAGCATCGCGAAATTTTCGTCCCGAGTAACGAGCACCCGAGCATTTTGGTGCTCGCTCATCTCTACTCCTAACCATGCAGGAGAGGAGGTAAGCCTGGTCATATATTTTTCACTATTCAAATGCATTTTCCAGCTTCTTTTCTGGTCGCATTACAACATCTGAAGAGATTGTATTCTTGTGCAGGTTCTTCTCACTCGTTTTAATGGGAATGAAACCAACTTGGAGTGGACCTTCTCATAGTCTGTGTCTCTTCATTCTGGTATAAGTTTCAAAAGTTGCTAGTTGGCTGGTCTGAGTTTACAATTTTTCCTTCCAAGTGACTTCTCAGCTACAGTCAGCCACAATGACTGTACGCAATGACTTAAGGCCCATTTACAAGCAAAGATAACACTGTGCAACAAAGTTTTAAAAAAATTGCATAACAGAAAATAATTGATAGGTTTCTGTAAAATTACAACCTGCTGATCACACTGGTAACATTGAATAATAGCGGTACATCTCATTTCGAAGTTACAAACCATTTCCTTTGTTTAAGATGATAACACTTTGGACGTGTCGTAATATTACTATTAGACTGTTTTTGGTGGAAAATGACGCTTGGATCATGACTTCCTTCTGTAAGAAACACTACTTTCCCTCTATAAGAACCAGCAAAAGTCTCCCATCATATTTGGATTGTACTTCCCCTTGTAACGGTCTTCAATGAGATGTCTTGTCTGTGTAATATTCAGTTGCCACATCCACCTAGGACATGCTGAATCCGTAACCCACAGATCCCGCACAATTGTGCGCAAGCTGTGTAAAAAACAGTAGGAAACCAAAATATGGGAACTCTTTCCCTATCAAAATAACCACAGGTTGTGCCAAAAGGTTGGGGGCCTTTATGTTGGGGAAACAGGGCAAAAACTGAAAGCCAGGATGAGATCTCATCGCCAGACAATTAAACAGAGAAAGACTGAATTACCTGTGGCCGAGCACTTTTCTAGTCATGGACATGACATAGGAGATATGAGAGTTTTGATATTGAATGGTGGTTTCAAGTCAGAAAGCCATAGAAGAATTTGGGAATATAAATTTATAACAACTTTTAACACGTTCTATGGAGGACTAAATTATTCCAAAGGATTTATGTGTGAATGGCATGTATAATACATCTATAACACAGATAAGACTGCTCCCCCCCCCCCCCCAACAGTAATTCAGGTATTATAAAACTTTTACTCCCATATCAGGGTCTAGTTAAACATCTTTGAGTTTCCGTTACAGTACTCCTGGCCTGGTGACCCCCCTAACAGTAATTTAGGGACCATAAAACTTTCCCTCCCTTATCAGTATCTAGTTAAAAATGTTTCTTATGTTTCTATTGCAGTATTCCTTTAAATGCAAATCAATCACATCCATGTCAATACCTTGTCATAAGTATGTGTGTCATAAATATGCATGCCTCTTCAAATCTATTTCATTTTAGCCTAAAAAAGAACCTGAGAGGTTCACAAGCTCGTTATAACATCATGTATTTTTGTTAGCCATTAAAAGGTATCATATCTACAAGACTATGTGCTTTCTCTTGCTGGGAGCAATCACATAATAACCACAGGGACCTGCCTAGACACAGGCAATTCGCCCTGACAGGGACGTACCTGACCTCCTATCTCAGCCCTTAGTTAACCCTACATTGGACAGGGGAAACATAAGAAACACAAACTTAGCTGAGATGCAGAAGGCAAATGAACAATCCAGAAGCAAGCTCTGACTGAGACCACAGTCAGAGCTAGACTGAAGATTCAACAGTAATTTAGTCCAGCATCAGCAAGACTACATAGCCCTAGTAATTACCCACACGTGCGATAAAGCATGTCTTACCTAATACCACACCCACCATGGCCAGAAGATAAAGAACCACCTGCAAAATCTGCACCAGACTATCAGCATGGTAGCAATCCCAGAACCTCTGCAACAGCAGTGAATAGAACCCATTGATTTCAATGGGTTCTTCACATGATTTTTTCACACGATGTACAATCTGAAAAAATACGCAACATGACCCTGTTGGGACGTATAACATACTGCATTAAGCCATTGAAGTGAATGGGCAGGCACAAATATGCAGTGAGTACACAGTAAACTTGCTTATTTGCACACCATTTCAGTGAGCCTTTCTACATTTTTTTTGCATGTGCAAATATGCAGAGTATTTGTGCACTTAAAAACACGGCAGAGCAGGCAAAAAACTCGTCGTAAGCGATTTTTGGTTGTGCAGATACATATTGCATTTGCAAGACTGAAATGCGCTTACATCCATGGGAATGAGCCCCAATAGTGACCCCTATAGTAGCCCCAGTAGTAATAGTGACCACTATAGCAGCCCAAGTAGTAAAAGTGACCACTATAGTAGTCCCAGGAATGCTGCCCAGCCAGAGGCCAATAGGAACCCTCCCATTGGATCAGGAATAGTTAATTTGGCGTCATGAGGCACAGGTTTTATTGCAGAATTTTATCTTTCTGTTTACTGGAGAAACCTTTGGTATTTGTCATGCAGATATAACAGTGAGTATGGTGGTCTCTTTGTTCTCGTCATACCATCAGAATAGCGAATGGCGTTCTACTCATCAGCCATCAGCCACTGTGTGAGATGAGAGTGACATGACACACAGATGATGTGCGGTGCCACTTCTTATCTTGGTCACCAAGCTTTATTTCGAAATACTTGTGATAGGCCCACTTTACCAAGGATGTTATTTTCCTCCGCTGTGTGTAGCAGAAATTTTCTGGGTTGTTCAGACATCCCCGCTGCTCAGCCATATTGTTATTACATTTTGAAAAACAGTCCCAGTCTAACGAATGACCTGTAAAAACACAGTTTATTAATTACAACTTACAACTTACCCTTATAGTGTTCAGTCAGCACGCGGTGTGTAACAGCGATTGCGAAATAGTTGCGCAATCACTTTTGCTATTCTTTTTACAAAGCAAGGTTAATGGCGAGCCAACTGGATTAATTGTATAGGCATGTTTCCAAAAAATACAATGGCAATTGGGTTACTTTATTCCCCATAACTGCAAAACCTTATGTGGCAGAAAAAAACGAATATCATATTTGAATTCAGCGCATGCTAAATATACTATAAGTTGCCTATCTGCTTATCTGTTACAAAAATTGTGTTGCACAGAGTAATCTTTCAAACGACTGAAAGGTTGCAAAGATTTAGCAATCTTTTTGCATAAAGTCTTAATGGCCATTACTGGCCATTAACACTTTATCATCTTAATTGCACATAAAAGGTCATCGAGGAGCTGTTTGCAGAGCCCAGTGTGTGATTAATCACACACCCAGCTGTTTACACAGCTGCATTGTTCTCATGGCAGCTGTCAGCACTTTACAATGTTATCTGCAGCTCTCCTGGGAGATATCAGCCTGGGGACTACTGAGAGTTAATGGTGTTTGCTTTATCTCCAGTAGCTGAAGAATGAATTTAAAATTCACCTTAAAATCATTGTTCAACTAAAAAGTACCCGATGCCCGCCTTTACAGGTAACGATTAATGCTCATTTTTGGTCGTTTGAACGAATTTTGAGTGATGATCATTACATGTAAATGGGCCTCAACCCAAAAAAGATAAATCCAAACTACTGTACACTGATTATTGTATTAGTCTGTGAAGACCTGTTTTGTATGCCAGAGCAAGCTGACATAGAACATTTTAAAGATTATCTTTCATCATTCAGTCGGTATAAAGGATAGACTTGAACATCTGTTTTTGTGTTTCTGTATCTTTCCCTTGTTATGCCAAAAATAACCACATCAAAAACTGCACTGTGTCAACCTGACCTTAAGGGAGTTTTCCAACTCTAAACTCTTGATGACCAATCCTCTGGTGGCAAATGGCTAATAGACACCAGTTTCTACTGGTGTCATCCAAAGCAGACAAGTGCAATATCCAGTAGAAGAGGCCCGAGTCTTCAAGTAGGCACACCAATGTTACAAAGTAGGCATGGACAACAGCTTACCTAAGTGATGCCCTTTGCTCTTCAAAAGGTTTAATTTCAACTAACATATCTCTTTAACTCTACTATATCATTGCACATATTTCTTAGATTTGCTACACTGTCGAAATGTTGGGATTTTACCAATTAAGAGCAAGAGTATTATTAACTAAGAGCAAATTCAAGGAAGGATTTGGTTAGTTTTTGGCCTCAGACATGAAATCCATGCCTTGCGTCTTGTATTGTTTCAATGAATGTAATCTAACATCTCTTTTACAGAGCAAAATTGACAACCGTGCCTAAAAGACATCTAAAACATATTATCTCTGCCTAAGGAAAAGTGCAGCCTCTAGGTTCCTATCTTAAGAAGTATCTTGAGACTTCTCAGTTTATTTTGTAAGGTCTGCTTTGCTCAAAATCCTTTCTACTATGATAAAGACACAATACTAATTATGATGCTCATTTTTAATGAGAGAATGTCTAGGGGAGACTCAGTCGTCCAAACAACAATGAACCTTGACTCTGCTGTCATAGTAGATTATTTCCTTGTGCTGTCATAGCCGTCCTCAACCTAGAGGAATTTAGGTCTCTGTCCCACACACAGGCTGAATATGGTTGAGGAATGTATGCTGTGATGCTTGAAGCCATGATTCAAGAAGGAGATATCGAGTTGCAACCTTTCATCTGGATTGAATTTGGTTCATTAGATCGGTACTTTGTATTAAAGAAAGCTCACCAGTGTGAAAATATGAAGAAAAAACAGTGAATAACTATTGGATAAGCTGGAAATGATTAGAGTTAAAAGCAGATAGGTCAAAAGTCGCAGCATTGTGTTATTGAAAGAATATGTTAAAGTTTAACTATGTAACTTTTGCAGGTCTTTGAAAGCACCTGCAATGGAAATAGGTTTGGCAATAATGATAAAGATCCTACCAACAGCTCCAAAAAGTTATATCTTGTTAGTTAGTGGCATTTAATGTGTTTATTGAGCACTATTGTCATTATTGTTGTTACGTACACGGTGGTCAGAATGATGTATATGTTCTTCTAGTAGTCAGGGTAGTGTGCACTTTCTGTAGTGACCAAGTTGTTGCATGCTTCTTCGTTCACTAGGCCAATGCAAATGAGAATGGCAATTTCTTAGGACAATACACATAGTAGGGGTTTTAGGCCGAGTGCACACTTGCCGTGTTGAGAGTTACGCTCTTGAACTTTAGGCACAACTCACATTGGACACCACATAGACCGTGTACATGTGCTGTCTCATATATAGATGGCCCGGACATTGACATGCATTGTATGTCCTAATTCTCATCCGTGATTCAGACAAGAATAGGACTAGTGATTAGTTTTTCCCCAGAGACCATCTACATGAAAGAACTGTAGTGTGCATAGCACCATAGGCTGTAATGGATCCATGGGCTGTCTGTGAATTAACATGGCCAGCCCATGTATCCAAATACACAAGTGTGCCAGAGGTCTGACTAAGACTGGCATCTCATACACCAGTCTTGAATTAAAGAGCAATGGAGTAAATAAATAATAAGTTAAGTAATACATTGTGAGCATCTTAGACTGTCCTAAAGATTTGCACGACAATTATATGCAACATATAGTTATGGCACCATTGTTGCTGAAAAACAGTATTTTGGGGCACTATGGCACACATTAGGGTTGCCGCCCGGCCGGTAATTCACCGGCCTAGCCAGTATTTTTCCCGCCTGGCCGGTGCCAGTATTTTTTTTTACAGGCCGGTAGTTTTGGTCACGCTGCCGTGTCCCCCGCGTAGCCACATGCGGCAGATGTTTTCTTTATCCCTGCGGTGAAGAAAGAATTCCCTACCGCAGCTGTCACAGAGGACAACTGCAGTAGAGGCTGCAGCTGCCAGCACCCCGTAATTGTTTTTCAGTGAAGGGCTTTAAATATAAACCCTTCCCTAAAAAACAAGCCAAACTGGTGTAAAAAATTTTTTTAAAATCTTACTCACCTTTCTTTAGCTGCCGGGGCTCAGACGCATCGTGTCTCCGCTGTCCTAAGCTCTGCACTGAAGTTCTTTCAGCAGGCAGGAAATTAAAATCCCCGTCTGCTGAAAAAGCTACTTTTGATTGGCTAAGGTGCTCAGCCAATCACAGGCAGCTCTTGGTAATTGTTACCATGCAGGGCGGCGCTGGGTCCCGCGGCCGGCGCGCGCCGCTCCGAGGTCGGCTTCGGCGTCCCGGAGCGGTGCTGTCAGGGATCTCTCGGCGGCGTGGAGCAGCCAGCGTGCAGCAGCGTGGAGCAGCCAGCGTGCTGCGGCGTGGGCGTGTCCGCCCGTAGGGTGCCGCCCGCTCTCATCCACCTCCCTTATGCAACAGTGGGAGAGTCGGCTCCTCCCACTCTCCGCCCCGGGGCGGAGGCTTTTAGTTAAAAGGCTGGCAGTGACCTGAACTCACTGCCAGTTATTGGTTCTGCTAGCCTCTAGTCAGGTCTATTCTAGTCTGTCCTAGTTGCTTGTCAGTATCTTTTCGTTTGCCTGAGAGCTACACCTCCAGCCTTGATTCACCTAGTAGTTTTGTTGGTCTGTTACACCTGCCTCTTCTGTCGGCACTCTGTCCCCTGTTAGTAGTTCCATCTAGGCAGTCGCCAGGTCCCTAGCCAGTGCAGGGACTGCCGCCCAGTTGTCCGCCTGGGGTTAGCCAGGGCCGAGGCAAGTAGGCAGGGACAGTGGGGTGCAGGAGATCAGGGCACCCCAACTGGCGCTCGGGGGGCAGAGTGCCGTAACATAATAACTGGCCCTTTTAAAACCGTTTGTCATGGAGGCGATCAGTTCCCTCACGAACCAGCTGCAGGCCCTGGTGCCTGTGATCCAGGATTTATCCGCCCGCATGGTGGCCCAGGAGCAGCGGGGGGTGTCGCAGGGGTCGGACGCCTCAACCAGCCCCGAACCCAAGTGCCCTCTTCCCGAGGTGTTTTCTGGGGAGAGGAACAAGTTTTTTGTCTTCCGACAGGCGTGTCGCCTGTTTTTTCGCATGCGTCCCCGTTCTTCCGGGTCGGAGGCTCAGAGGGTCGGGCTGATAATGTCCCTGCTGCGGGGCTCGGCCCAGACATGGGCTTTCTCCATCCCCGAGGGTTCCTCCTGCCTGCAGTCCGTGGACTCCTTTTTTCAGGAACTCGGGGGTATCTTCGACGAACCGGACCGAGCGGGGTTGGCGGTTTCACGGTTGTTGGCGCTGCGGCAGGGGTCGTCGTGTGTGGAGGATTATTGCTCCAACTTCAGACGCTATGCGGGGGATACGACATGGAACGATAGCGCGCAGAAGGACGTTTTTCTGCAGGGCCTCTCGGACGCAGTTAAAGACCTGTTAATTTCCCATCCCGTTCCCGGGTCCTTAAGGGAGGCTATGGAGCTAGCGGTGAGGGCAGATAGGAGGCTCAGGTCTAGGAAGCAGGACAGGCAGACCCGTAGAGTCAGGGAGGTCAGTGGCCCTGGTCCCTCCTCCTCCTTACCAGTCTCTGCGCCCGAGCCGATGGAGGTGGACCCGCTGGACCCCAAAGAGCGACGCCGGATCCGTTTGTTGCATCGCCTCTGCCTCTACTGCGGGAAAGCTGGACATCGGGTGATAACCTGCCCACTGAGGTCTCAACGCCCGCAGCCGGAACCGGCGGAAAACTCCGAGTCCTAGGCGATTGCAGGGAGGATCGCCTAGGACTTCAGGTACTTCCTAAACTTTTGGTACCGTGTCATGTGAGATTCTGGGATTTTTCCCGATCAGGGCGGGCGTTTATTGATTCCGGAGCAGCCGCTAACTTGATAAGTCTGGGTTTTGTCCGTTCTCTGATGGCGGAATTTGTGGCGTTGAAGACGCCAATTCATTTTACCAGCATTGATGCTACCCCTCTCTCTACAGGCTTGGTACGATGGAGGACCCCAAGGTTACAGTTCACGGTGGGGGTCCTCCACTCGGAAGAACTGTCTTTCTTGGTTATGGAAAAAATGTCGGTTGATGTGGTGCTTGGTATGCCCTGGTTGGCACTGCACAACCCCCAATTTGATTGGTCCACCCGGGAATTGACTCATTGGGGGTCATCGTGTCACAATCACCTGTCTACCATAGCTGTGTGCTCCGCAGATACGGTGCTCATTCCGGAGTATTTGTCAGACTTTCAGGATGTATTCTCCAAACAACTGTCTAAGGCCCTGCCTCCTCATAGGGAGTGGGACTGTGGTATCGACCTGATTCCCGACGGTCCCATCCCTAAGGGAGCCATTTTCAATCTGTCAGGTCGTGAGCATGAAGCCCTCAAGTCCTATGTCTCGGAAGCTCTGGCCAACCGACATATCCGGCCGTCCAGGTCCCCTGCCGGGGCAGGTCTCTTCTTTGTAGAGAAGAAGGACGGGACACTAAGGCCTTGTGTGGATTATCGGGCCTTGAATAAAATCACTGTGAAGAACCAGTGCTCCTTGCCCCTAATTCCTGACTTGTTGAATCAGGTGGTAGGGGCTCACTGGTTCTCCAAACTGGACTTAAGGGGGGCTTACAATTTAATTCGCATCAGAGAGGGAGATGAATGGAAGACAGCGTTCAACACCCCGTTAGGACATTTTGAATGTCTGGTCATGCCTTTTGGACTCTGTAATGCCCCCGCTGTGTTTCAGGGTTTTATGAACGCAGTCTTCCACGACTTCCTGGGGGTATTTCTGGTCATCTATCTGGACGACATCCTGGTGTACTCACCTGACTGGGACTCACATGTGCGGCACCTGAGGTTGGTCCTGACCCGTTTGCGCGAGTATCAACTTTTTGTCAAATTAGAGAAATGTACATTTGGCTCTAAACAAGTATCCTTCCTGGGTTATGTAATCTCACCCACAGAGATTCAGATGGAGTCTGATAAAGTAGCAGCAATCTCCCAATGGGTCAGACCCGACAACCTCAAGGCTCTCCAGCGGTTCTTAGGTTTTGCAAATTTCTACCGCAAATTCATTAGAAATTACTCAGTTATTGCTCAACCTCTGACTGACCTGACTAAGAAGGGGGCTGACTTGGGTAAATGGTCGCCTGCAGCCCTTGAGGCCTTTAGCCGTCTAAAAAAGGCATTCACGACTGCCCCGGTGCTAATACAGCCGGACGCACGACTACCCTTTTTTATTGAGGTAGACGCGTCGGAAGTGGGGACAGGAGCAGTATTGTCGCAGGAAGTCAGTGGGAGGTCTGGCTATAGCCCATGTGCGTTCTTTTCGCGAAAGTTCAATTCAGCAGAGCGCAACTACGACGTGGGTAACCGTGAATTGTTGGCTATCAAATGGGCTCTGGAAGAGTGGCGACACCATCTTGAGGGTGCTAGACACCCAATTACCGTATATACTGATCACAAGAATCTGGTATATCTCGCCAATGCGAAAAGACTCACTGCTCGTCAAGCCAGGTGGGCGTTGTTCTTCGCCAGGTTTAACTTCGTCGTGACATATATCCCCAGAGAGAAGAACGTGAAGGCAGACGCCCTGTCACGGAGTTTCGGGGTACCAGACAGTGGGACCATGACTCCCGAGAATATCTTAGCCCCCGGCGTGGTGGTGGCAGCGTTAGAGTCTAACTTCGTCCCTCAACTACAGGATGCTCAGCAGGACGCTCCGTCAGGGGTGCCGGAGGGCAGATGGTTTGTGCCAGAGACCCTACGCCCTAGAGTCATGGATGAGTCCCACTCGTCGGCTCTCGCCGGGCATCCAGGGTTCCAGGGGACCCTGGAGCTTTGCTCCCGATACTTCTGGTGGCCAGGCATGTCTCAGGAGATCCGCAACTTTGTGAGGGGTTGCTCGGTCTGTGCTCGCAATAAGAGTCGGCGGCGTCCTCCGGAGGGTCCTCTGAGACCACTACCGGTTCCTTCCAGTCCCTGGTCTCACTTATCAGTAGATTTCATCACTGACCTACCAGAATCCCAGAAGTGCACCACTATCTTAGTGGTGGTCGACCGGTTCTCAAAGATGGCACATTTTGTGGCGTTAAAAAAGCTACCCTCGGCAAAAGAATTCGCCACGATTTTTGTAAAGGAAATAATTCGCCTACATGGGGTTCCCCAAAATATTGTATCTGATCGCGGGGTTCAGTTTGTGTCGCAGTTTTGGCGTGCCTTCTGCAGAAACCTGGGAACGTCGCTTTCCTTCTCGTCAGCGTTCCACCCGCAGACTAATGGTCAGACTGAGCGGAAGAACCAAGACTTAGTGCAATATTTACGGTTGTTTGCTAGCGAAAAGGCTTACCAGTGGGCAGAGTTCCTGCCGTTGGCAGAGTTTGCACTAAACAACCGCCTTTGTTCTTCTACTGGGGTGTCTCCATTTTTTAGTGTATACGGTCAGCATCCTCGCTTCCTTACAGCAATCCCTACTCCGTCGCTCTGTCCGGCAGCTGATGACGCCACAGATACGCTTCGGGGAGTATGGAAAGAGGTGCAGAGAAACTTGGAGGCAGCGGGGGCCCGTATGCAGTTGCGCAGTGGGAAGAGTTTGTCTGTGTCTGAACCTTACAGGGTGGGACAGAAGGTATACCTGTCTTCTAAAAATCTCAAATTGCGGGTCCCGTCCTTGAAGCTGGCACCACGTTACGTGGGGCCGTTTGCCATCACACGTGTGGTGAACCCACTCGCCTACGAGCTGGGGTTGCCAGCCACATGGAGGGTTCACAGGGTATTCCATAAGTCGCTGCTGAAACCTTTTGTCCCTTCGGTGATACCCACCTCCGGTCCCCCTCCGCCCACCCTGGTCCGGGATGAAGTCGAATACGAGGTCCAGGAGATACTGGACTCTCGTCGGTGTCGAGGAATCCTACAATACTTGGTGGCCTGGAAGGGTTTTCCACCAGAAGATCATTCCTGGGTGGCCGCATGTGATGTTCATGCTCCCGTGTTGGTACGGCGGTTCCACCGTCGTTTTCCAGATAAGCCTGGTCGAGTTTCCGGGGGCCCGGAGGTCCCCCGTCAGAGGGGGGGTAATGTTACCATGCAGGGCGGCGCTGGGTCCCGCGGCCGGCACGCGCCGCTCCGAGGTCGGCTTCGGCGTCCCGGAGCGGTGCTGTCAGGGATCTCTCGGCGGCGTGGAGCAGCCAGCGTGCAGCAGCGTGGAGCAGCCAGCGTGCTGCGGCGTGGGCGTGTCCGCCCGTAGGGTGCCGCCCGCTCTCATCCACCTCCCTTATGCAACAGTGGGAGAGTCGGCTCCTCCCACTCTCCGCCCCGGGGCGGAGGCTTTTAGTTAAAAGGCTGGCAGTGACCTGAACTCACTGCCAGTTATTGGTTCTGCTAGCCTCTAGTCAGGTCTATTCTAGTCTGTCCTAGTTGCTTGTCAGTATCTTTTCGTTTGCCTGAGAGCTACACCTCCAGCCTTGATTCACCTAGTAGTTTTGTTGGTCTGTTACACCTGCCTCTTCTGTCGGCACTCTGTCCCCTGTTAGTAGTTCCATCTAGGCAGTCGCCAGGTCCCTAGCCAGTGCAGGGACTGCCGCCCAGTTGTCCGCCTGGGGTTAGCCAGGGCCGAGGCAAGTAGGCAGGGACAGTGGGGTGCAGGAGATCAGGGCACCCCAACTGGCGCTCGGGGGGCAGAGTGCCGTAACAGTAATTCAATGAATGACAGGCTAGGGGAGACTCAGTTGTCTAAACAATGAAAGGGGGGAGAAGCATTTGTGGTGTACATAGTTCGCCGCAGCAAATTTACTATAAAGCACAGAATGTGTTAAGACTGGAGGTGTCTATTAAGGTGTCCCTTATTTCTAACCTGTTAAGCATCCATGACATACATGAACATCATTGACTGGTTATGACATTTATGTCAAGTGTCCCAGAAGTGGAGAAAAATAAAACCCACAGTATCACTGTAGTCATCATGCCCTGCATAATTACCTCCATACTGTCTCTCAACAAAACCCATTATGTCAAGACCAACATTACCAATAACCGGCAAGTAATTCCGCCACACCATAATCACATATTACAGGAAAAGGGAGTAGATTGAGCATAGGATAAAAACTCTTTCTCTTTATTGAAAACTCCAGGCAGACATAGAGGAACAAGAATCATTTGGCGTTTTACATGTTTCACGCAAGCATGTTGCCCTTTATCATAGACACCAAGGCTCCTGTGAGTAACACTTAAATCACAATAGACTGCCAACAGGGGGCTTGAAACAAAAGCACATGACACCAGAGGCAAAATACAATAACAAGGAAACAGAAAAAAAGAAAACAAAAAACTAATAGTGCATTTAAAAAAAGTCCAGTCGGCAGTTCATACCATGCCATGCATTGGTTTTCAAAATATGCATCCAAAATGCCTCTCTATCAAGAAGTTTGCGATGATCTCCACTCCGTAGTGGGCGGTTAACTCTTTCAATACCACAGACATGTAGAGAGGAAAAATTTCCTGCATGAACTGAAAAGTAATGGGATGAAAAAACTAATACACTTTTTCTTCCAGCATGTTCAATATTAGATACATGTCTTCTTATCCTAGTTTTTAGACTGCAGACATCCAACATACTGCACTTGGCAGGATAAACATGTGATGAGATAAACCACAAAAATAGTATTACAGTTTATATCTTGAGCTATGCTGAAGGTTTTTTTTTTTTCGTGACACATGACACAAAATTTTTTGTAGTGTGAACAAAGAAGCAACAAATACATCTACTATGTCCACATTTCCCACAGCCTGAATAGCGGAGCAAAGAAGACAGTTCAATTCGATAGTCGATAATCATACTAGGTGATAATAAATGCACAAAGTGTGATATTTGGGTGTGCTGTCTGTAGGTTAAAAATAAGGAAAAAAATAACATTTTGAGTAGCAGTTGATAAATAGAGTACTGTCACTATAAGAGAGTTTATGACTAGTTATTATTCAACATTTAAGTAATTAATTTTTTTTCTATGGAGCATAAATATGCTTATACAGTTGGTCTTCAGTAAAGTTTATTTTAAAAAATGTATGCTGCCTCTGCCTCCATCTGTCTTCAACGCACCATCACATAACCTGCAACACAGGCACTTACCAACAGCCCATTACACTCAGTCCTTACTCTCTCCTTCATCATTTTAGGACCTTCTAATAAGGGAGATGGAACAATACCTCTGCAATGCCACCTATTGGAAGGCAGCATTCCTGCAAGTCAATGTTAGACTCTTTATACAAGCCTTGTAACAATGACTGGGAATTGAAAGCCAAGCTAGAATCCATACACAGACAGCTGTTTCGGGGTGTTTGCCCCTCATCAGTGTGCAGTAGGTTTCTGGCTTGGCTAGCAAAAGGCCTGTGATGTGGGTCAGGAACATTATCTTTTCTCCTGAGTTAGAGCACCTTATAATGCCTTGTCATTGACTTACAGGAATGCTGCCTTCCAATAGGTGGCGCTGCAGAGGTATTGTTCTATCTCCCTTATTTGCATATTACCCAGAGGTACATGAATAGCCTATAAGTCTCCTCACTCGCTCACCTTTTAGGTGCTCTCCCTAAGGAGAAAGGATAGCGTTCAGGACCTTCTAACACATGACCTTCTAACAACCAATCGAAGAACAGTACACAGGAGGTAATACCTGGGTGCAGTTTTTCAAATCAGTCACTAGAGGTCACTACAACCACAGGTTTCCAACCTTCATAGCAATTTAACACTTGAGAGAAGCCCCTTAGGGGTGAGTCGCTTAGACTGGTCTCACACAACCATATTTGGATTGCTGATTCTCCGATTGGCATCAGCGCTGACAATCTGCGGGAAAACGCAGGCATTGAAATGCATGCATTTTCAAATTTTCCCTCACACTCATGGAAATGAATTGTGTATTCAGCAAGCAGAAAAAAAATCACAGCATGCTCTATTTTGCCGCAGAATCCATGCAGATGGGACGGACTCCATTGATGTCAATGGAGGCGTCCGACCCACAGCGTATTGGCTATGGGTACCCAAATCATCGCTAAGCAGTGGCCCGGGAAATACAAACAGAAAAAAGACCTGCACAGTGCATGACCACCTGCGAGTCTCTGCGGTCATATGCAAAACAGATAAGTGATGTACGCAAGGTCACCAGCCAGACTCACAGCCGGAATCCAACCAGTTCATGTAAGCCTAGCCTCCAACCAGCAGCAAACATTAACTTGACATTTAACACATTATGATAACGTAACTACAATGTACTACAATGCTGTAAATTGAGTTATCATCATGCGCCAGTCAAGGAGAACTCACCACTTCCTGTGATATCCTGTTCCAATCATTGATCACCCTCACTCTTACCCAGAAGCAATGGGACGAAACTGAAAGGGAGGAGACACAAATTAGATATTAGAAAAAACTTTCTGACAGTGAGGGTGATCAATGAGTGGAACAGGTTGCCACTGGAGTTGGTGAGTTCTTCAATGGAAGTGTTAAACAAAGGCTGGACAAATCTCTGTCTGGGGTGATTTAGTGAATCCTGCATTGAGCAGGGGGTTGGACCAGATGACCATGAAGGTCCCTTCCAACTCTACCATTCTATGATTCTATGTTAACTATTGCCACATCCATAAGTACAATCTTGCTAAATCCGTACTAGTGCCAAGTGATTCACACTGGCTGATCCAGAACCCCCATGGCCCATCTGGTGAACCTGAAGTTGGCTTACCCAGGGGGTGGTTTCACTTCTGCGCTCAGGCGCTCCGTTTTCCTACTCCGTTCAGGGTGCAGGAAAGGGAAATCCTCATGGCCGAAAAGCTCAGTCTCAGGACAGAACCGAACAACGCTGGAAGACCCCATTGACTTTAATAGGGTCTGTTTGGTTTCCACTCAACTGCCCAAATTCTGGCCGAGAGAAAAAGCGCTGCATGCCATTCCAACGCAGATGTGAACCGGCCATAGACTGACATTGCCCCACGCCGTGACCTGCATCTGTGTCCTGTACAAGCAGTTCAGATATTTACACTCATTTAGCTTTTTCAATGTGAAAAGCTTTATAATATTAAACATTTACATTAATATCAGCCAGTCAAATAAATAGATGAAGAGTTTATTTCTGTCAATATATAAACAACTGGGAAGCTAAAATGATTGCATTTGTTTTTGTGGTGTCTGGAAAATACCTCAGTGTAGATGAAGTTTCAGGCAGCGCTCGAAATTTATAACCATCAACAGCTGAATTAAATTAATGGGAGCCTTCGTAGAGAACAGACAGAAACCTTATTGGGTGCCAGGGAATAGAATTTCCAGAAGCTGCCTTTTCTCAGCTTGACTGTACATTGGCACCATCACGTTAACAGTTAATGGTTACAGTTCAGCAATTACTTTAAAGCCCAGTATGTTCAGTGTGTAGTACAACTTTCACAAATGACCGCATTATGGCTTGTGTACTAGAGAACAATCCACTTAGAGCAGTCTTCTAAGAGAACAATATATATAATATACCGTACAGTAGGTTCAACAGTAGGATAGTACTATCCAAACAGATGTAGGGTCCCCACCGGGTGGTAACGTTGGAGTATTAGCAGCAGCTGGAGGAACTATATTGAACTGAGAGTAGAGGACACTGTGTTAAAGGGAACCTGTCATCAAGTTTTTGCAATGCAATCCATGATAAACTTTTAATAGTGCTGCTAATTAGATTCTGTTATTGCTAATTAAGTCTACCTTGATATTTGTTTTTTTGTTTTTCTTTGGGGGGGGGCTGAAATACCCCCCCCCCCCAGAAAATAAGCCCTAGCTACACTAGATTAAAAAAGCAGCAATACTCACCACCTAGCCAGAGGCATCCCGGTGGCTCGTGCTGGTCTCCGGCACTGCGGCAGGCTGCTGTGTCATCCGCTCCGACAGCACTCTCTTCCTGGTTACGGGGCTTTGAATATCCTGCCTCCAGCAGGCAAGTGCTGAGATGGGATTACGAGCGCCACTGGCTCAACCAATCAGAGCTGGCCCTCGATCATTCACAGCCATTCAGTTAATGACATCACTGAATGGCTGTGATTGTTCATCAAGCGCCGGCTCTGATTGGCTGAGCCAGTGCCGCTCGTGATCCAATCACAGCACTCACCTGCTGGAGGCAGGATATTCAAACCCTCGTTAGTTACCAGGAAGAGAGTGCTGTCAGTGCAGAGGACACAGCTGCCTGCCACAGCGCTGTCGGAGACCAGCGCGAGGCACCGGGATGCCGCCAGCTAGGTAAATATAAGACACCCCCGAAACCTGACACTGTGCCTCTTTGGAGAAAAAAATGATATAAGATAGTGTCGCATTCTCGGTGAAACACAGAATTTAGTAGGAGCACTCGGTGCAATCAAATGTGTGGGGGCTTAGGAGATTCCATTTTGAAGTGCACATGCAGATTAGTAATAGATTTCTTAGCTTATTTTTTAATAGGACAATATGTACATATTGTAACACGTGGGAAATGCAATACTTAGCATTCAATATACTGAAGTATTACATTATTGCGTAGAAATTTTCAGATCCTGGATGGAGTCATGTGACTGTTACCACTTCTGGTTAAGACTTCTGGGATATAGGAGGGAAGATGGCTATGACCATATAAGTGAATGTCTATGCTGTACTATATATGTTATGCACCTTATGTTACACCTTAGGAAGAGGGCACTAGTCTGACAGAAAGACCCCCAAAGCATGTTGCTTTTGAATTGATTCCGGGGGCAGTCATTCCTACATGACTTGGGTCTTCATTCATCAATAGATGGTGATGACTTTCTTAAACCCCATTGGATGTATAATTTTATTGGGAATTTTGGAGGTATATCTGCAACAATCCTGTTTGAGTGCTACCCTCACATTGCTTTTTGTACTATGTACTTTTCTTCTTTGCTTGGGTTGAGAGCTGTCGGCACTCCGGGATTCTGCAGGAGCTTCTGTCTGCTGCCATTGCTCACTTTTTAAGGCTTATGTGGTTACTAGGATTACACCACCTGGCGCCACTCACCCGGTGGGTACTGTATGTGATACTATAGTACACTCATCCTTCTGGCTCCTAGTGTGGGGCTTATTTTATAATATTCCATTTCCCTGCTCTTGATTGTCATACATACTGATTTCTCTTCTTTGCTGTAATTCTCCGCCGGTGCCATAGTAAATCCTGTTGACGCCTGCGCACCTCAGCTCTCACTTACTTGCTGAGGCTTCAGCGCCATACTGCACATGTACTTTGAGCATTGTTACTCTTGCAGTCACCTGACCTCGGACACAGTAGAAATAAAGATCCTCTAAGTGCATGTGCGGTACAACGCTGAAGTCTCAGCTGGTATAGGAGAGGGGAGGTGCACAGTAGCAAGCAGGGTTACTACGAAATTACAGAGAAAAAGGGAAATCAGTATGCATGTCAATCAAGAACAGAGGGTGCCTGGTGTGGCGCTGAGGGAAAAATCTGACACTTTTCTGCAAAATTGGACTCATCTCAGCTCATTAGAATACAGCGCCGTAAAACGTCATTGTAAGGATACTGGGGCATGTATTGCAAAACCAAATAGTGATAAGGACATCTCATTAGCAGCACTGTTGAAGGTTTATCGTGGATTGTATTGTAAAAACTTTATAACTGGTTCCCTATAGTTGCCATGCTTGTTAATGTGTGTAGTAATTCTTCTGGTATAGTGGAATCTTCTCTGTTGTCAGAAGGTCATCTTCTCGGTATCCTCCATGTTATATACAGATGTGTCATGCATAAGATGTTCTTATCAAGTAAATAGTTTGTTCCCACAAAGGTTGGATGCCGATGCCTCTGCTCACAGCTAAGAGAATCTGCAATAGGTTATGGGCCCTGACACAGAAGAAAGTGCAGACTGATTAAGAGACTGATACAAGGAATCTTCAGAACTGCTGACCTCCTGAATACAAGTAAGAAATTCACCTTAACATATAAAAGAGGGAATCAAAAATGGCCAATAACTCAGAACTGCAACTTACAGCGGCCAAACTGAACAATGACAATTACCAGATATGTGAATTTAAAGTGGTCTACAGGGAGAATATATGAGTACATCAATGCCCAGGAATGGGAGAAGAAAAACAGACAGGAGGCTAGAGCCACCATAAGATTAGTAGTGGAGGATGACCAACTGATCCATATATGACATGAGAATACTACAAAGGCAAAATCTATCAGATTGGTGTGAGATGTGAATGTTGCATTAAACTCAAAATTGCAAGGGCTTCCTAAAGAAAGTCAAACCAGAACGTCACAACCACTTGACCTAGTATACACTGATGTGTGTGGTCCCATGAATCTTGCTATACCAGGAGGTAACAGATATTTAGTGACCTTTATAGATGATTATTCAAGATAAACAGTCATTTACCTAATGGAAAACTAGAAAGAAGTCTTTAGTAAACTTTGAAGACTATGTAACAAAGTCAAGTAACAAGTTTCAGAGAAAACCTCTTAATCTTCAAAGTTACCATGGGAGGTGGTGAGTTCTCCTTCAATTGAAGTTTTCAAACAAAGGCTGGACAAATATCTGTCTGGGATGATTTTGTGATCCTGCATTGAGCAGCGGGTTCGACCCGATGACCCTGGAGGTCCCTTCCAACTCTACCATTCTATAAAGTGATAATGGAGGTGAATTCACAGGACAACAAATAGAAGACTATTTAAGAGGACATGGGATAGAGTATCAAATGACAGTCCCATACATACGAGTAAAAGGGAGTAGCACAAAGAAAGAACAGAACTTTGACTGAAATGATCAAACTCAGGCATCTTTCACATGACCATATGCATTTTTATGTTTGGCAGATTGCCACTAAAAATTGCATGAATGAAGAATAGCTGCGATCAAGTCCCGATCTAAATTAGCGTTTTATCATCCATTCACACGGGCGGCTGCAGCGTATCAGCAAAAAAATAGAATGTAAATAGATCTTTAAAGCTAAATACAATACGGATGGCACAGTTGAATGATACAAAGCAAGGCTTGTAGCCACAGGATGTTCACAAAAATGTGGAGAGGACCATGATGAAACATTTGCCCCAATAGTCAAATATGCCTCAATCAGACCTTTACTGACAGTGGCAGCCACAAAGAAAAGGCAGCAGATAATACCCATCAGAACTTTCTATTTACTTCTCCTGAGCTCGTGCCTAAGGCTAGATTCACATATTGCCTACATTTTGGACCAGTCTAGAAATCCACACCAAAATCGGTGAGGATATTTTCATTTGCTAAAGATGATTGTGAGGATTTATTCACAGATTTTACCTCTTGCATTGCAAAGGGCGAAATCCACTGAAAATCTGTGGCATTTCTACAACAGGATATTCACAGAATGTCTAAAATCCGCTGCAGACTTTTTACACTGTGAGTGAATGGGGTTTGTTAAAATCCTATTCACTTATATTGTATTGTGCTTTATTGTAGAATTTCCTTGCCGATTCCCAGTGTTTCCTTGATTTTTTTCACCCACATCATTTTGTACACTTTAAAGCAATATGTCTTTATATCTTCGATTACCTAAAATTAAAAAGGGATATTTTCTTCCTTCCCTTCTCCCAGGAGCCATTCCTATTTTTGTGTAAAGAAACAGACCACGCTGGCACAAATAAAAACTTAGCGTATATTAACATATACAGGTATCAGTGAAATAGAAAGCTGGACACTGTTAGAAAAAAAGGGATTACAGGTATTTCATCCAAAACTATTTATGACCATACCAGTAGATATACAGTATACTTGTAATTATTAGGAAATCATAGTACCAGTGTTTCTGGTGGCGCAATGTGCCACACAGCTCTGCTACATGGTACATCCATTATGATCCCCACAGATCACACACACACACAGCTCTACTACATCCATCCTGATTCCCACACATTACACACACAACACATTACACACACAGCTCTACTACATCCATCCTGACCCCACACATTATACACACAACACATTACACACACAGCTCTACTACATGCCACACACAGCTCTACTACATCCATCATGATTTCCACACATTACACACACAGCTCTACTACATGCATGCTAACCCAACACATCACACAAACAGCATATTACACACACAGCTCTTCTATATTGTACATCCATCCTGACCCCACACAGCACATGACACACACAGCTTTGCTACATCCTGATTCACACACACACAGCTCTGCTATTCCACACATCGCCAGACTCCAGTATACAGTGATCACCACATGTCATGTGATTCCTGACTCCACCCACATAGGTGATCACATGCCGGTGATGCAATCACAGGTCCTGGTGGCTGCTGTTGGTTTATCCAGTACTTTCTACCAAACTGCACAATGGCTCCTCCCAGAGCAGTGACGTCACTGCAGGTCCTTCAGCCTACCAGATCTCTGTGGTGGAGGTAGGTCAGTGTATTCTGTCAGGACTGCTGAGTTGTGTCTTCTGAGATAAAAACAGCTTAGTTGTATTCCCATTTTGTTATTTTTGCCCTCCCCTTCCAAGAGCCCTAACTGTGTTGTTCTTCTGTCAGTCTGGCTCTGGGTTTTATATATGTTGTAGGACCCTTGATGTCATCACTAGGGGGTGGAATTATGACATCACCAGGGGTGGAGCATAAGAAGCACTCACGTACTTACAGACAAGTGGTCGTTAGTAGTTTGACATAAGCCGCCTGCAGACGGGTGGGTCAGAGAATTCTCGCCACGGGACCCAACCCGAGCGCCTGCAGGGACGAGCGCGTACTCACCCGCGCCCGGCTGCCCTGGCTCTTTTTATGTGCCGGCTGCCGGGCAGCCAGCGCATGCGCAGACCGGAGCCGGCGGCCAGGTGAGTGACGTTTCTGTGCGGGGCTCGCAGAGCCCCGCACAGAAATAGGACGTGCCGCGGTTTGTTTGCCGCGCGAGATTTTGCGCGGCCAAACCGCGGCCGTCTGCATAGGAGTGCGTATCGTAATGCACTCCTATGCAGGCTTTCAGTGGCGGAAATCCCCTTGTGCAGGTGGCCATAGTGATTGAAATTACTGCACATTCCAGGCGTAGGACTCCAGTGGGTAGTGTTACTCAGTCACTGACAGCCTTCCTTTTATAACCTTGAATATAGAGACAGCCTTCTCTGTGTAACCATGCATACAGAGATAGCTATAATTCACTGATTGGGACCACCCACTGGACTTCTAAACCCAGAATAGGCAACATAGCTCAGCTTTTATTCATCACACTACTCTTGAAAAATGTGTCTTCTGCAAGAACTGCTGAGTTCTGAGATAATAATGGCTTAGTTGTATTCTCATTTTGTTATTTTTATCCTCCCCTTCTCAAGAGCCCTAACTGTGTTCTTCTGTCGGTCAGGTTCTGTGTTTTATATATGTTGTAGGACCTTCAATGACGTCACAAGGGGGTGGTGCGATGACATCATCGGGGCGGAGCATGAGAAGCACTCACATACTAACTGACAAGTGGTTGTTAGTAGTTTGATTGCTAGATCTGTTGAGATCTGTCTACTGTGATCTCTACCAATTCCTAGAATGCGGGACCTCGTAAAATACACAGTGCTAGTACATGTTCCTTCACCTGCTTCTAAGGCCGCTTTCTACATGGCCGAGAAAAATGCACAAGATTTGTGTGTTGGAGGATGCACAAATCTTGCACGACTATGAATCCAATTCTTTTGAATGTAATCATATACATGAGTGATGTGCTGCGGGAAAAAATCGTGGCATGTTCTAACTTTTCGCACTCCTTAGAAGGCAGCGTCCATTGTTTTCAATGGGACTGTAAAACACATTGCACAGCATGGTGCACACGAGTGCGATGCAAGGTTTCCCATAGAAAACAATAGAAAACACTTGCTGATTCTGCACTGAAAGCTGCGTTGGAGGATTGTAACTTCCCAGAAATGATTAGAGGCGTTTCACGGCCCGATATTGCACTCGGGTAGGAAGCCTAAGGGTGCTTTCAGACAAGCAAAATATTTCCACAAGACACACCGAAAACGCAGCTTAATCTGCAGTTGCAGAATTTTGCTCCAGTACCCGCATGGTTACATGCAAATTTTGGTGTGGAATTTGCTGTGTCTTTCAGTGGGTCTTGCAAGAATATTCCGCTCATCAGGAGAACACGTCATTCCTGGTACTATGTTTTATGCTGCGCTTTCTCCTTATTGTTGGCAGTGGGACAATCATGATAAAAATAAATCTGCAAGGAATGTGATGTGCTTTTTAAAATCCCATTTTATATACAGTATAACGTAATAAAAGGTGAAGTATTGTAGCATGTTAGCTATTCTAGAAACAAGACTTGTGGTTGTACTATATATACACCTTTTTATTGGCTTCTGGGACAGCTTTGGTCTCTTCCTCAGGCAAATATATGAATTGAAGCTGCTGGGCCCCAATGCAAAGTCTGTTACAGAGTCTCTTCTGATATAACACTTCACTTATAGAACAAGTCCTCTGATATCTTATGGGCCCCCTATGGCTCTATGGCCTGGATACAACCATAGCCTCTCCATCTAGTTGTACCCCTGCCCTCAGGCATTTTGCCTAAACTGTCTAAAAATCCCACATCTGTATTCTACTTAATCTACTCAGTCAGTAAAAAAAAGTATCACGTTGGATAGGACCAGAAGGCTTGGGGAGTTCCAGACCCTTTTTCTGCTTCTGTTGAAAAGCCGTGAGTTTCACGCATGGTGGACCTCAGGCAACCGTGGTGGTATTTGGTTGTACATAGAGATGAGCGAGCACCAAAATGCTCGGGTGCTCGTTACTCGGGACGAAATTATCGCGATGCTCGAGGGTTCGTTTCGAGTAACGAACCCCATTGAAGTCAATGGGCGACCTGAGCATTTTTGTATTTCGCCGATGCTCGCTAAGGTTTTCATGTGTGAAAATCTAGGCAATTCAAGAAAGTGAGGGAACGACACAGCAACGGATAGGGCAGGCGAGGGGCTACATGTTGGGCTGCATCTCAAGTTCACAGGTCCCACTATTAAGCCACAATACCGGCAAGAGTGGGCCCCCCCCCCCCCCTCCCAACAACTTTTACTTCTGAAAAGCCCTCATTAGCAATGGATACCTTAGCTAAGCACCACACTACCTCCAACAAAGCACAATCACTGCCTGCATGACACTCCGCTGCCACTTCTCCTGGGTTACATGCTGCCCAAACCCCCCTCCCCCCCCCCCCACAGCGCACACCAAAGTGTCCCTGCACAGCCTTCAGCTGCCCTCATGCTACACCACCCTCATGTCTATTTATAAGTGCGTCTGCCACGACGAGGAACCGCAGGCACACACTGCAGAGGGTTGGCACGGCTAGGCAGCGACCCTCTTTAAAAGGGGCGGGGCGATAGCCCACAATGCTGTACAGAAGCAATGAGAAATAGAATCCTGTGCCACCGCCATCAGGAGCTGCACACGTGGGCATAGCAATGGGGAACCTATGTGCCACACACTATTCATTCTGTCAAGGTGTCTGCATGCCCCAGTCAGACCACGGTTTTTAATTCATAGACACAGGCAGGTACAACTCCCTATTGTGAAGTCCCTGTGGACCGACAGCATGGGTGGCTCCCTGGAACCCACCG
Source organism: Eleutherodactylus coqui (assembly GCF_035609145.1). Lineage (NCBI taxonomy): Eukaryota > Metazoa > Chordata > Amphibia > Anura > Eleutherodactylidae > Eleutherodactylus > Eleutherodactylus coqui. The sequence continues at coordinate 142,736,359 of NC_089843.1, read as the reverse complement.
GCGGTACATAAAAATATCCCATTGCATTGCCCAACACAGTTGAGGTAGTAATGTCGTGCTTAATGCAGGTGGGCTTCAGCCCACACTGCATGCCCCAGTCAGACTGGGGTTCTTTACAAGTGGAAACAGATGCATTTATAATTCTCTGTGGACCGACAGCATGGGTGGGTGCCAGGAAGCCACCGGCGGTACATAAAAATATCCCATTGCATTGCCCAACACAGCTGAGGTAGTAATGTCGTGCTTAATGCAGGTGGGCTTCGGCCCACACTGCATGCCCCAGTCTGACTGGGGTTCTTTAGATGTGGAAACAGATGCATTTATAATTCTCTGTGGACCCACAGCATGGGTGGGTGCCAGGAAGCCACCGGCAGTACATAAATATATCCCATGGCATTGCCCAACACAGCGGATGTAACGTCAGTTGTAATGCAGGTGGGCTAAAAATTCATTTGATTACACTGTAGTGTAATCACTGTAGTGCGAGGGCCCACAAAAATTGCTGTATCAACAGTACTAATGTACATCCAAAAAATTGGCCATGGTCAACCAAGAGGGCAGGTGAAACCCATTAATCGCTTTGGTTAATGTGGCTTAAGTGGTAACTAGGCCTGGAAGCAGCCCAGTTTAACGAAAAATTGGTTCAAGTTAAAGTTTCAACGCTTTTAAGAGCATTGAAACGTATAAAAATTGTTTAGAAAAATTATATGAGTGAGCCTTGTGGCCCTAAGAAAAATTGCCCATTCGGCGTGATTACATGACGTTTCAGGAGGAGGAGCATAATATAATATAGTATAATATTATACACAGATTGATGAAGCAGAAATGTCCCCGTTTTGGATGGTGAGAGAGAACGATGCTTCCATCCGCGGGTGCAGCCTACGTATTGCTTACGTATCGCTGCTGTCCGCTGGTGGAGAAGAGAAGTCTGGGGAAATCCAGGCTTTGTTCATCTTGATGAGTGTAAGCCTGTCGGCACTGTCGGTTGACAGGTGGGTACGCTTATCCGTGATGATTCCCCCAGCCACACTAAACACACTCTCTGACAAGACGCTAGCCGCAGGACAAGCAAGCACCTCCAGGGCATACAGCGCGAGTTCAGGCCACGTGTCCAGCTTCGACACCCAGTAGTTGTAGGTGGCAGAGGCGTCACGGAGGACGGTCGTGCGATCGGCTACGTACTCCCTCACCATCCTTTTACAGTGCTCCCGCCGACTCAGCCTTGACTGGGGAGCGGTGACACAGTCTTGCTGGGGAGCCATAAAGCTGGCAAAGGCCTTGGAGAATGTTCCCCTGCCTGCGCTGTACATGCTGCCTGATCTCTGCGCCTCCCCTGCTACCTGGCCCTCGGAACTGCGCCTTCTGCCACTAGCGCTGTCGGATGGGAAGTTTACCATCAGTTTGTCCACCAGCGCCCTGTGGTATAGCATCATTCTCGAACCCCTTTCCTCTTCGGGAATGAGAGTGCAAAGGCTCTCCTTATACCGTGGATCGAGCAGTGTGTACACCCAGTAATCCGTAGTGGCCAGAATGCGTGTAACGCGAGGGTCACGAGAAAGGCATCCTAACATGAAGTCAGCCATGTGTGCCAGGCTACCTGTACGCAACACATGGCTGTCTTCACTAGGAAGATCACTTTCAGGATCCTCCTCCTCCTCCTCTTCCTCCTCCTCAGGCCATACACGCTGAAAGGATGACAGGCAAGCAGCATGGGTACCGTCAGCAGTGGGCCAAGCTGTCTCTTCCCCCTCCTCCTCATGCTCCTCCTCCTGAACGCGCTGAGATATAGACAGGAGGGTGCTCTGACTATCCAGCGACATACTGTCTTCCCCCGGCTCTGTTTCCGAGCGCAAAGCGTCTGCCTTTATGCTTTGCAGGGAACTTCTCAAGATGCATAGCAGAGGAATGGTGACGCTAATGATTGCAGCATCGCCGCTCACCACCTGGGTAGACTCCTCAAATTTTCCAAGGACCTGGCAGATGTCTGCCAACCAGGCCCACTCTTCTGTAAATAATTGAGGAGGCTGACTCCCACTGCGCCGCGCAAGTTGGAGTTGGTATTTCACTATAGCTCTACGCTGCTCATAGAGTCTGGCCAACATGTGGAGCGTAGAGTTCCACTGTGTGGGCACGTCGCACAGCAGTCGGTGCACTGGCAGATTAAACCGATGTTGCAGGGTCCGCAGGGTGGCAGCGTGCGTGTGTGATTTGCGGAAATGTGCGCAGATCCGGCGCACCTTTCCGAGCAGGTATGACAAGTGGGGGTAGCTTTTCAGAAAGCGCTGAACCACCAAATTAAACACATGGGCCAGGCATGGCACATGCGTGAGGCTGCCGAGCTGCCGAGCCGCCACCAGCTTACGGCCGTTGTCACACACGACCATGCCCGGTTGGAGGCTCAGCGGCGCAAGCCAGCGGTCGGTCTGCTCTGTCAGACCCTGCAGCAGTTCATTGGCCGTGTGCCTCTTCTCTCCTAAGCTGAGTAGTTTCAGCACGGCCTGCTGACGCTTGCCCACCGCTGTGCTGCCACGCCGCGTGACACCGACTGCCGGCGACGTGCTGCTGCTGACACATCTTGATTGCGAGACAGAGGTTGCGTAGGAGGAGGAGGAGGGTGGTTTAGTGGAGGAAGCATACACCCCCGCAGATACCACCACCGAGCTGGGGCACGCAATTCGGGGGGTGGGTAGGACGTGAGCGGTCCCAGGCTCTGACTCTGTCCCAGCCTCCACTAAATCCACCCAATGTGCCGTCAGGGAGATATAGTGGCCCTGCCCGCCTGTGCTTGTCCACGTGTCTGTTGTTTAGTGGACCTTGGCAGTAACCGCGTTGGTGAGGGCGCGTACAATGTTGCGGGAGACGTGGTCGTGCAGGCCTGGGACGGCACATCGGGAAAAGTAGTGGCGACTGGGAACCGAGTAGCGCGGGGCCGCCGCCGCCATCATGCTTTTGAAAGCCTCCGTTTCCACAAGCCTATACGGCAGCATCTCTAGGCTGATCAATTTTGCAATGTGCACGTTTAACGCTTGAGCGTGCGGGTGCGTGGTGTCGTACTTGCGCTTGCGCTCAAACTGTGGCGCTAGCGACGTCTGGACGCTACGCTGAGAGACATTGCTGGATGGGGCCGAGGACAGCGGAGGTGAGGGTGTGGGTGCAAGCCAGGAGACGGTAGTGCCTGTGTCCTCAGAGGGGGGTTGGATCTCAGTGGCAGGTTGGGGCACAGGGGGAGAGGCAGTGGTGCAAACCGGAGGCGGTGAACGGGCATCGTCCCACCTTGTGGGGTGCTTGGCCATCATATGCCTGCGCATGCTGTTGGTGGTGCCTCCCCAGCTGATCTTGGCGCGACAAAGGTTGCACACCACTGTTCGTCGGTCGTCAGGCGTCTCTGTGAAAAACTGCCACACCGTAGAGCACCTTGACCTGTGCAGGGTGGCATGGCGCGAGGGGGCGCTTTGGGAAACAGTTGGTGGATTATTCGGTCTGGCCCTGCCTCTACCCCTGGCCACCGCACTGGCTCGGCCTGTGCCCACACCCTGACTTGGGCCTCCGCGTCCTCGCCCGCGTCCACGTCCTATAGGCCTACCCCTACCCGTCAGCATGGTGTATTACCAGTGATTTGATTTCCCAGGCAGGAAATAAATTGGCGCAAGCCTGCTGTTAAACGTAGCTGGCTGCGTATGATTTGTTTACTATCTCCACCCACCACACACGTACACAGAACGCTGAGGACTGACAGAGGCAGGGCACATAGAATGTTTCCCTTTTTTTAAAAAGAAAAGGCCCACTGACTATATTCAATCAGATAAGATATGTGTTGCACAGAAATGCAGTTATATGAAGTGCAGCACAGCGGTTACTTTTCCCATGCAGGAAAAAAATTGGCGCAAGCCTGCAGCCAAAATAGAATTTTTTCCCTTGTTTTTCAAAGGACAAGCCACACTGCGTGTTTTCAATGAATACTACTAAGTTTAATAACTGTGTTGTGGCCCTGCAAATGTGTCACAGAACTGCAGTGATGCAAAGTTATTCGCTACAGTAGATCAGGGATTTCCCATGCAGGAAAAAAATTGGCGCAAGCCTGCAGCCAAAATATAATTTTTTCCCTTGTTTTTCAAAGGACAAGCCACACTGCGTGTATTCAATGAATACTACTAAGTTTAATAACTGTGTTGTGGCCCTGCAAATGTGTCACAGAACTGCAGTGATGCAAAGTTATTCGCTACAGCAGATCAGGGATTTTCCATGCAGGAAAAAAATTGGCGCAAGCCTGCAGTAAAACGTAGCTGGCTGCGTCTGATTTTTTTTAACGTTCTGCACGCAGCACACACGTACCCAGAGCCCTGAGGACTGTCAGAGGCAGGCGAAATAGAATTTTTTCCCTTGTTTTTCAAAGGAAAAGCCACACTGCGTCTATTCAATGAATAATGTATGTCTTCTGGCCCTGCCTACACAATTCTACCCCTGTAGTATTAATGCCGGGTGCAATGGTCTGCACAGCTGCTTTTGAGGGAAAAAAAAAAACATGCAACACTGCTAACAGCAGCCTGGACAGTACTGCACACGGATAGATGTGGCCCTAGAAAGGACCGTTGGGGTTCTTGAAGCCTACACTAACTCCTAACACTCTCCCTGCCTAACCACCACTTCTGTCCCTATTGCAGGGCGCAATGCTCTGCAGATCCAATTTTGAAAAAAAAATAAAAAATACAGTGCTAACACAGTACTGCACACTAGTAGATGTGGCCCTGAGAAGGACCGTTGGGGTTCTTGAAGCCTACACTAACTCCTAACGCTCTCCCTACAGCAGTTCCAGCACGATAGCACTTTCCCTCAGCTAACTCACAAGGCATCTGTGGCGAGCCGCGGGAGGGGCCGATTTTTATACTCGGGTGACATCAGATCTCCCCAGCCACTCACAGCAGGGGGGTGGTATAGGGCTTGAACGTCACAGGGGGAAGTTGTAATGCCTTCCCTGTCTTTCAATTGGCCAGAAAAGCGCGCTAACGTCTCAGAGAGGAAACTGAAAGTAACCAGAACATCGCGTGGTACTCGTTACGAGTACCGAGCATCCCGAACACGCTAATATTCGCCCGAGTATCAAGCTCGGATGAGTACGTTCGCTCATCTCTAGTTGTACATGGAAAAAATGGATGATCTATAGATCTGAAGAAGTTGTCTGCCTCCCTGTTGTGTATACAGTTGAACAAATCTCAACGAGAATATTTCTCTTTTATTTGGCTTGAGGACTAAATTGTGTTTTGAGCAGGGCCATATTGTTTGGCTGGGGCCAAAAGCACCAGAAATGTAGGTCCAGTACTGAATACAAGCCCATCTCAAATCATGGAGAACACCTCAACTGCTAAATATGTAAAGAGGTTATCCCAAGATGAAGGTCCCATTCAGAAGGGCATATTTTTTTCTGTATTCAGTCCCTATGTTTTAGTGACTGAGGACTTCTTCCGACGATCATGATTTTCTCCCTCTTTCTGGCCATGAAAATCAAGCCCACATATAAGGTGGAACAAAACCATTGATTACAATGGTTTCATTTTCACTAGCAGGATTCTCATGTGTTAATACTACTTACGAGAAAAGACAGGACGTGCCCTATCTTTCTCGCACTTAGTTTTCCTACGTGCGGTAAAGATAGGGCAGGATCTATCTTCCCACCTTTTTTTTTCAAACTCAAGTGCAATAGGACTGATGGTTGATGCACTAATATGCTCCGTAGTGGCGAGCATATTAGCACATGTGCCTGTCTATTTAAGCACGGATCCATTGAATTAAAATGGTGTATTCAGACATGTTTTTAATGCTGATATTGCGCGTAAAAAAATAGTATATTCTATCCTCGTCTCTATTCACAGACTAAAATCATACATTAGGGGCTTTTGAAGACGACCGTATTTGTGCACGTTTTTGCGCTTGCAAAATCTGCCCATGCAATACACAGAGAATAGAGCCTATTGATTTCAATGGGCTTATTCTCATTCCTGTCCTTTGCATGTGCATTTCTCACATGCGGAAAAAAATTGGACCTGCTCTATTTTGCTGCGTTTTTGCGCACTAAGGGCCCCATAGAAGTCTATGGTAGGTGCACAAATGCACACTCAATATTCAATAATACACTGTGCAATTCTGTGAAAAAAAGAACGCATCTGGGCCTCATTAGGCTAAATAGCTTTTTAAATCAGAGTGGGGGTGTATTGCACATACATGTGAACAGGCCCTGTGTGCGCAAAAAATACCGTACTATGCTGAGACACGCACACAAATCCGCCTCATCCAACCTCGTACACTGTGTAAAAACATTGCGCTGAAGCATGCAAGAGCAATCCATTGCTTTTTTTATGCACCCATTGACTTGAATGGCCAATTCTCATATGAAATTTTACGAAAGTGGGACATGCTGCAATTTCTTTTTACAAACAGTACGAGTAAAAAAAGCCCATGTGAAAATCCATATTAAAATGAATGTGTTCTATTTCTTGTAAAATTGGTCCAGAAATCAGATGGAAAAATTGTTCATGTGAATATATCCATATGCTGAAAAGATAGTGATGAAATATTCCACATATGCATATGCCAAAAGGGTACACTTAGCCCATAAGCCAAAAAAATCATAAAAATGTGATGTAAAAGTTGCCTTTTTTCAGGTAGCATACATTCTGATAAGTAGGGTTAATAAATTCATTGGCTCTGTACATGAACTGATATGGGAAAAGAGCAACAAAGACATACCTCATCACTGACAACTATTTGTAGATGGTCTTTGGAACCAGTGATCTTACCCGAATCCCACATTTTCCTTCTTCATAACAGAGGTGTGACTAGTCTCCAGACAGCCGTAAACTAAAGCAGAATGTTCTCTCCTTTCCCAGGGTCAGATTTGGACCCAACACTTTGCACTACTCAGCCCTTACTTGAAAGAAAAGCATTTTTCCAATCTTTAAAATGACTATCTGGATTTATTTTTACATGCTGGATTACATTTTTCTAACGGAGGCTTTATGGCTCTGTAACACATTTATCATACCCATAGTACCACAAGCATGTCATTGTATAAATGCAGAGTCTAAGAGATAAAGCTGGCCTGGCTTCCAAATGTTTAGTATGTTTTCACTTCAGAAGGCTGATACAAGACAAAGAGGATCTTGCATATACTAGAGAGGCATAAATCTCTCACTTTTTCTTGCATAAATAGAGTCTAAGTCAAGTATGTCAATGATGCTTGTAATGAGCCTCTACGGAGTTTAAAGAACATAACTGAAATTCAGATGTCTCTAAAAGTACACAGTATAACAGGCTGATTCTTCTATAGATACATTAAGGTATTTATTTTCCATTTCCCTAATTAATCTCAGATACATGCACTACAAATCTGAAGGACTCTAAAGCTCTGGAAGAAGGTCTTGGATACATAATAACCATTAACACTACGAGCAAAGGAGTTAGAGTCCTTTTAGATGACCCGATTCTCGTTTGAACGAGCGAATGACGTCACTGCTGGCTCGTTTGCTCATGCATTCTGTTTAGACAGGCAAAGGCATCGTTGACATGTTCCAAAGAGAGATTTGATCTCAATCGTTAAGTCCCTGTGTAAGCGAATGAGATGGACTGAACGATTGCTGTTCAAACCGAACAATAAGTGAATGAGCCATTGATGGTTTTTATGCCTGCTTACAATGAACGACGAACAAAAAAGTGAATGATTGTCATTTGTCGTTAAGTCTTTGGCTTGTGCTTAGGCCGAACAGTTATCCTTCACTTTCGCTCATTTGAAAGATTTTTTGGAACAATAGTCGTTCCGTCTAAAAGTACCCTAGGGGCTTCTTTAGTCTACCGTATTTGCAAGAATTTTTGATGTCAATGGATTTCTTCTCATTAATGTGTTTTGCCTATGTATTTCTCGCATGCGGGAAAAAATAGGACCTGCTCTATTTTCCTAATGTATGTAACCTTGTGGACCATAAAGAAATTAAAAGAATCAGGAAGTGCAGAGGCTGTACAGAAAAAAAAAATCACTTTTTTGTATACAACCTCTAAAAACAATTAGTGTATACTTCCAGGCACATCCTAACCTGTTTGTGTTATAGTATCACATAATAAACTACATGTAATGGTTCCCAGTAAGAGAAACCAAGTAATCTTGTAGATATGATACCTTGTAATGGCTAACAAAAATACATGATGTTATAGCAAGCTTTCCAACTAACACAGGGTTCTTCCTCAGGCATAATAAAATGGATCCGAAGAGGCATATATATATATATATATATATATATATACACACATACTTATGGCAAGGCACAAATATGGATGTCATAAGTATGTGTGTATAAATATGCATGCCTCTTCCGATCTGTTTCATTCAAGCCTGAAGAAGAACCCTGGTTTTGGGTCAGAAGCTAGCATTAACATTATGTATTTTTGTTAGCCAGTAGAAGGTATCATATCTACAAGATTACTTGGTTTCTCTTGCTGGGAACAATCACATTTTGCTCTACTTGCTAACACCGTACCAAGCTTTTTTCATTATAATGAACTACCTGATGCTTTGCACACACAGTTGTACTTTCCAAATGTATGGCTGAGTCCTACTGGGCTGTAGTGAATACCAACCGCAAATCCAGCTTTCAAAATAAATTCTTTTGGAACTGCTCACATTCATTTAGTAATGCGTGGAAAGAAGTTTGTTTAGGGCCAGTTTCCCATGCATATTATAAGACGTCCGTAATACAGATCTGTAATACGAAGATATTACAGATAAAATTGCATCCGTTTTGCATCATCATTTGATTTTCATTTGCCTCCACATCTGTTTTCATTGGTTTTATTTTCTAGTGGGCTAATACAGGTTTGTTTTTGACCAATAGAAAATAATACCAATGAATGAAAAGATGGACGCAAATACAGATCAACTACTGATGAAATGCGGATGCACCTGCATTTTAATCACTTTCCATAGACTATAATGGGTATAATCTCCATCAAAAAGTAGTGCAAGCCTCATTTTTAACACATGGCCATGAAAAATTCACCCAAGTAGATTAGATTAACAGATTTTCAGTAGCTCTGTATTACTGTCCAAAAAACATGGACCAAATACAGATTAACAATACACTTGTCTTAAAGTGGTTTAAGTCAATATTGGAAGAGGTAGCAGGTAGAGATGAGCGAGCACCCAAATGCTCGGGTCCGCGTTATTCGAGTCGAGCTTTTCGTAAAATTTGAGAGCTCTACTTGAGTAACGAACCCCATTGACTACAATGGGAGACCCAAGCATTTTTGTATGTGGGACGCTGGGTGCCGAGCTTTTTCTTTCTTTTTCTTGGTTCGTGTGTGTTCTCTCTATCTCTCTCTCTCTCTCCCCCCTACCTGCCAGACAACAAAAATTTGCCAATGACGCGCGCTGCATCGCCGCGGGGAGGGGCTAAAACAGGCATGTCACAGCGGGGAGGGGCCAAAAACTGGGGCGGGGTCGAACACGGCTTGATGCTCGTTCGAGTAACGAGCACCATCGAGTACGCTAATACTCGAACGAGCATCAAGCTCGACAGAGTACGTTCACTCAACTCTAGTAGCAGGCTGCCCTATATTGGTGTCTCAATAGTTTTCAATTCTAAGACAATTTTAGAAGTGTCCAGAGGAAATCTGATTAGTGGAGCACACATTTGAGAATAATTAGATAAAGAGAATCGGTCATCTTAAAAACAGCCCTGAACTACTATAATGTGTAGATAGCTGATGAGATGCAGGTCCCAATGATATACTTTATCTCTGAACTCACTAGCCCTGATTTCATCATGTTCTGTATTGTAATGCATCCTCCGGATTCCTAAAGTCAGAGAAATAGTACAGCGGCCACCTAGATGCTTCATTACTATACAAAGCATAGGCTCTATGGAAAATTCACTGGGATTCATGATGATATTTAATACATTATGCTCATTCTACATTTTGGAGCATGAACAATTGCACTTTTATATAACATTTCAGGTACTAGACATGTTACTATATGCAATGAACACTGACATGTGTATTGCCAGCAAGCAATGTAATTACAGCTTAAATAAGCATAATTAGCGTAGCCTTAGTCTGTGCTATGACTACTCGCCTACTGTATATTCCTTCATATAAAGAATAAAACTAAGCCGCTTTATGGTACAACAGGTAGTTTTCCTTTTTAGTTGTTATGCTATGCAGTAAGGAGAAACAGTAACTGTTTTGGAACAATCCTTCCAACTCTTTCAAACTGTCTCTCTTTTGGGATGTCTAATGTATGTGTCTACTTGCATTCACTGCGCCATTGGCTCCAAAACACGTCTGATTCCAAGCATCCACCCTTTATATTAATTCTTGTTTTAGTGCTCTGTGGTTTGGACTGTAAACTGTGTTTTATGAATTTGTATGCAAAGGTTTACCGAGCAACTTGGCATATCTGAGAATGCAACTGACTAGTCTGTAAATGTAATTTGTACAAATCCTATGTGTATAGTTTTGACCATCTGCAGTGTTTGGAGGTGCAGTTATATGATATTACAAATAGTCTGTTAATGATCGAAAATTAAAGTGACAAAAGGAGAATTATTGGAAGTTTAAGCCTAATGATTTACAGTAACAAAGAAGTTGTTGAGTACTAGGGCATAGGAGCAGTAACATCTCGTACAATACAACATGTCATGTTGAGGTAGAGCAACCTATTTTGGTGTCCAAGGCGAAACTGGTAAAAATTTATTATACTATGTGTGAACCTTCCTAATATTCATCCGTGTTCATCTTTCCTACCTTGCCACTGAAGACACAAGTGTAGCAGCCCAGAGTAACAGGGCCACTTCACAGGTATGAGTGCATTTGTCTCATACATTTGTATTGTCATTGTCTTCTATGTGACTGAATTTGATGTGTATTGCACCTCTGCAGCACTGAAGGGGTTAATGCATGGGTCATGTCTGGAAAATGTATCTTGTTGTGTGTCATGTGACCATGTACTATATATGTGATTGCAAGGTGTGTGGAAATTGGTTGTTTGTGTTTTTCTGTTCTGGCCTTGCAAGAGAGAGGAGTGGAGTTCTGCAAGCGAGCCACACAGAGACCTTTGGTTCTGTGCGGGCAAGGATGGAAGAGGCCGAGCAATTGCCTTGTGTGTGCTGGGACCAGTCTACCCAGGCCCTTATGCTAGTGAAGTATGCGAGAACCCGCCATGCAGTGCTGAGTGCCCTTTTCCTAACCGTGAGTAGAGAGAGAGAGAGAAAAGGAGTTTGCAGATAACTCGACTGCGGATCATCTAGAGCAACTCGAGAGAGCCTCCTTGTCCCACCACTAGTTTGCCTGCACCAGTGTCCTAATGGTGGATGTAATTTGTTTCTTGGACTGTAATTGAAACTTCAAGTAAAACACAATCTCTACCGACCATTCCTGGTTTTGCTCTGAAACGTTAACTCCATGTGTGTGGACTCTTGATTTTCATCTTATGGATTCACCGTAGAGGACAAAACAGTGGCGTCACAAGTGACAAAGACTTAAGGTAACCACAGATTGGATTAGCCCCCAGTAAAAGTCCTGCTTTCGGTTACTTTGACGGGTCCTATGCTACCCTCAGGGTTGGGAGGTGGTAGAGCCTCGTGGCAAGGCCCAAACTCTACCCTGCTGTTTCCTAAGGCTGAGGGCTCGCTCCTCGGACACTGCACAAGCAGCTCTCCAACCACAAGCCCCACCCACTGTGATGAGGTAAGAAACTGACAGGTTCTCAGAAGACTGGCAAGGAGACCCTGCCTCTTCAGTAAAATGGACAGTAACGTGGTTAGTATATCCGCAGCCCAGAAGATAAGGGAATAGAAGCAAGATGTGTGCCTTTCCTTGGTGATATGACTAGTGCGTTATAAGTGACATTAGAAGAGTTGGTGGGGTACATTATAGGTGCAAGATGGCACAATTTTTATAAATCTATGTGACACAGCAGAGAGATCTGTTAAAGTGATGGAGGCCATCAGAGAAAAATAGACCTCAGCATAGGCTGCATAGAAGTGCCAATGCGAGAGAAGCATTAGCAACTGCATCCCCATGCTGGGGCATGGCAAGGGACTTATCTATAAGCAGGGGCTCAGTGACTAGGGGCCTATGAATTGTAAGAAGACCAAGGGGCCTTGTAGAGGTCTGTGCAGTGGACGCTACGCAAATGTGGAGAAGATTTTTCGAGTTGTAATTGTGAGACATGGAAATAAAAAGAGATAGGACACTCCCGTGCATGACTGAGATATCGAGAGGCCGGTTGAAAAAAACATCAATGAGAAAGCCCAAGTGAACAAACGAGAGAGGAAAAATTCTCCCATGATCAGAAAACAATGTGAAAGGAGAGAGATATTCAGTCTCCAGGTTCATTTATGCTGACAAGGATTCCGCGTAGGGTCTGTGAATAGCCAGCTACAAAAGAAGAGAGGCGGCCAAGTCGAGAGTTGTAGTCCTCAGTTAAGAGTGGAGTGTACGAGAAACAAGCTACTGTGAGATACAGTGACAGCTAAAGTCAGACATAGAGAGCCAGAAAAAGAAAGACAAATGCTTCAATGTGCAGAACTGAAAGCAAACAGGAAGTTAAAGATCATGTGCATAAGTGGACAACTGCTTATATGTGCTGGAACTCAAAGCAGCTTGGGAGGAAAGTTGGCTGAACCGAGTCAGAGAGAGAGAGAGAGAGGGCCAACAATGAGCAGAGAGTAGTTTGATCCCGAACTACTTAGAACAGAAGCTTTAACACCTATGTGCATTTCTGTGAACTGTTGTGTATGACCCGGAGCTATGTTAGTTCCACCATCTGAAGAAAGAAGTATCCTTTCAGGTACAACAACCCAGGTGTATGAGCTTGTGCCAGGGTAGGCATTATGTGTTCTTTAGCTTTGAGTGTTTCAGAATGTACAGTAATGTTACATGCAATGTTTTATAGTACCCTCCTATGGAGTAAGAGACTAACTTATATTTATGTTCTTAGTAAAGTTTTGATTTTTGCTGCGCTCTCTTCCTCTGTCACTGGCACTTGATTCCACACATCCCACCTGCACTTTAAATATCTTCCCTTGGATCCTATGAATAATATCCAATCCCTATGGTAGATTGGTTTCATGTCCAGCCCTTGTACAAAAGTTTAGTGTGTCTAGGCCTGTTGTCTATTAGATTAATGATCTGTCACAACAGTCCAGATGTGACAGTGCAGTTCTGAACCTATTGGCTCATAGTTGTTCTCTCTTCTGCTAGTAGACAGAATGTGATACACCTATCAGATATACTGTAGATCTATAAAGCTTCCTGTTCCCACACCAATTGGTCATCACACAGTTGTTCAATTTCATTTAATCAGCAAGTGAAGTTCTCATATGACAGCTGTTGCCATTTACACAAGTAGCCTTGTCAACCACAAAAGGGTATTTGACTTTTATATCCCTCCATGGTCATGCTTAGCAACAGAAATACACTCAACAAAACAGAAATACAACAGTTTTAGCAGGTAGGAAACATATGGTTGTTTATGGAAACCCACATTGGCAATAACTTGATTTGGGCAATTGTAATGTTTAACTCATAAACACACTTATATGAAAAAAAACAGTGGGTCCCATTGTAATCAGAATAAAAAGTTATATAGTTTTTGAACTGTATAGTTGATATAGTTTGATATGTCTATATTCGTAAAAAACAGTGTTCTTTGCTTTTTGTTTTATTTTGTTTTTGTTTCCTTTTCCCTACACAGGACTAGACTTATACTAGACATCAAGAATCAAGACCTTTGGATCAGTTTGCCACTATTACCATTCCATGGAAAGAAAAAATGTCTAATTATGATTTGTCTTTTGCTTCTAAGAAGTGAGCAGCCTATGTGTTATGTTCCTGCAGGCTGTGAGAACAGCGAGCAACACAAATGCAAACCAAATGGGAATAGGCTCACAAGAATGAACATTGTACACCAAATCAAAGCAAATGTGCTAACAACAACAGGAAAAATAGGGACATCAGACCCTACACCATAACCAAAGGCCAAATACTTACCAAGTGTGCTACACTACTAGACAGGTGGAAATATCTAGGTAACTATTGGTTTGTATTTTGCAAAAATACGTAACCTCACAAGCCCACGTCAAGGGTTTTTGTTGTCTTGTGAGTCCCTACTCTAAAAGTACTACCAAATACTGAGTGGGGAAGGGATAATGTATAAATGAGTAAGAGGGCTGCTTTTTATGTCCACAAGACCAATGTTGCTTATCTGGTTGGAGAACTCCATACTATCAGCCAGTCAAATCAAGCACACCTGCAATAGTGTGCTCCTGGAAACCCATAGAACTACAGGTCCCAGGAACACAATGTGAAACTTTTCAGTACCCTAAAATAGGTATACTGATGTAAGTCAATCAAATGTATGCCAAAAAGACACACTTTTAATATATAGCTGCAAAAAAAGGCCAATTGATACATTACAGTACATACAGTTAGGGCCAGAAATATTTGGACAGTGACACAAGTTTTGTTATTTTAGCTGTTTACAAAAACATGTTCAGAAATACAATTTTATATATAATATGGGCTGAAAGTGCACACTCCCAGCTGCAATATGAGAGTTTCCACATCCAAATCGGAGAAAGGGTTTAGGAATCATAGCTCTGTAATGCATAGCCTCCTCTTTTTCAAGGGACCAAAAGTAATTGGACAATGGACTCTAAGGGCTGCAATTAACTCAGAAGGCGTCTCCCGCGTTAACCTGTAATCAATTAAGTAGTTAAAAGGTCTGGGGTTGATTCCAGGTGTGTGGTTTTGGATTTGGAAGCTGTTGCTGTGACCAGACAACATGCGGTCAAAGGAACTCTCAATTGAGGTGAAGCAGAACATCCTGAGGCTGAAAAAAAAAGAAAAAATCCATCAGAGAGATAGCAGACATGCTTGGAGTAGCAAAATCAACAGTCGGGTACATTCTGAGAAAAAAGGAATTCACTGGTGAGCTTGGGAACTCAAAAAGGCCTGGGCGTCCACGGAAGACAACGGTGGTGGATGATCGCCGCATACTTTCTTTGGTGAAGAAGAACCCGTTCACAACATCAACTGAAGTCCAGAACACTCTCAGGGAAGTAGGTGTATCTGTCTCTAAGTCAACAGTAAAGAGAAGACTCCATGAAAGTAAATACAAAGGGTTCACATCTAGATGCAAACCATTCATCAATTCCAAAAATAGACAGGCCAGAGTTAAATTTGCCGAACAACACCTCAAGAAGCCAGCCCAGTTCTGGAAAAGTATTCTATGGACAGATGAGACAAAGATCAACCTGTACCAGAATGATGGGAAGAAAAAAGTTTGGAGAAGAAAGGGAACGGCACATGATCCAAGGCACACCACATCCTCTGTAAAACATGGTGGAGGCAACGTGATGGCATGGGCATGCATGGCTTTCAATGGCACTGGGTCACTTGTGTTTATTGATGACATAACAGCAGACAAGAGTAGCCGGATGAATTCTGAAGTGTACCGGGATATACTTTCAGCCCAAATTCAGCCAAATGCTGCAAAGTTGATCGGACGGCGCTTCACAGTACAGATGGACAATGACCCCAAGCATACAGCCAAAGCTACCCAGGAGTTCATGAGTGCAAAAAAGGGGAACATTCTGCAATGGCCAAGTCAATCACCAGATCTTAACCCAATTGAGCATGCATTTCACTTGCTCAAATCCAGACTTCAGACGGAAAGACCCACAAACAAGCAAGACCTGAAGGCTGCGGCTGTAAAGGCCTGGCAAAGCATTAAGAAGGAGGAAACCGAGCGTTTGGTGATGTCCATGGGTTCCAGACTTAAGGCAGTGATTGCCTCCAAAGGATTCGCAACAAAATATTGAACCAAAAAATATTTTGTTTGGGTTATGTTTATTTGTCCAATTACTTTTGAGCTCCTTAAATGTGGAGTGTTTGTAAAGAAATGTGTACAATTCCTACATTTTCTATCAAATATTTTTGCTCAACCCTTTAAATTAAACGTTACAATCTGCACTTGAATTCTGTTGTAGAGGTTTCATTTCAAATCCAATGCGGTGGCATTCAGAGCCCAACTCGCGAAAATTGTCTTACTGTCCAAATATTTCTGGCCCTAACTGTATTTATATATTTTATTATTAGAATAGGAAATGTATGTCTTTACCTCTCACCCCACACCCTCCAACAGTTTAGATGAGCTTTGTTCATTCTGCAGAAAAAGGACATTATAGCTTTGAATGAACACAACTTGTTCTGCTTTATACAGCTATAGTTCTGGTTGTATCAGGGCAAGGATTCAAGGCTTTAAAATGACACCTAAAGCATGACACCTAAATCCAGAATCTGAGCTATAGCTGTTTAAATTGGGGTCGGAAATACTGAATTTACAGCTGGGAGGGGGCAAGACTGCAGAAGAGAAGATTTGTAATTCTGCTGTCTCTCTCCCTGTCCCAGGAAGGGGGGATGTGAATTTCCGTTCATGTGATTATTGCCTTCTCCACCTTCATCAATCAGAGAACATATTTGCTCACTGATTGTCACATATGGGGTTTTTCCCAGAAAAATAAATAAATAAAATCTTGGTATTTGTATAGCGCCAACTAATTCCGTAGCGCTTTCAGGTAATTATTATTTATTACCCCCCACCAAGCTGGGTTCTCATTTTACCGACCTCGGAAGGATGGAAGACTGAGTCAACCTTGAGCCGGCTACCTAAATCACGCGGAGATTGAACTTGCAACCTTCAGGTTGTAGGTGAAAGCTTACACTCTGTGCCACACGAGGCTCTAAAAAGAAGTGAACGATGAGGACTTGCTCATCTAACCACTCCTATACAGTGTTTAACCTTGCAGGTACTGCAGTCATTCCTAACTGTTGTATCTAAACATTTTTATAGAAAAAAAATGTAAAAATCTTATTCCACAAGGCTTTAAACAATAAAAAAAGAAAAAAAGGATACACATAATTGGTATTGCTACATTCATAACAACATGTGCAGTAAAATATTGTATTTTTTTATCCGGCATAGAAAATTCCGTAATTGAAAAAAAAGCCTAAAACAGGAATAAAAAACTATTTTAAAAATTGTATATTCCTCAAAATGCTACCAATAATAACTGCAAGTCATCCTCAAAAAATAGGTCTGATATAGCATTCGACTGAAAATGTAAAACTACTCTGGCCCTAGAATGCTGTACCCCACAAATAATAATTTTTGTAAAAAAAAAAAAAAGTGTTTATATTGTGCAAAGGTGGTAAAACATAATAAATAGAGATGAGCGAACTTACTCGTCCGAGCTTGATACTCGTTCGAGTATTAGCGAGTTCGAGATGCTCGTTACTCAAGACGAGTACCACGCGATGTTCGATTTACTTTCACTTTCATCTCTGAGACGTTAGCGCGCTTTTCTGGCCAATAGAAAGACAGGGAAGGCATTACAACTTCCCCCTGCGACGTTCAAGCCCTATACCACCCCCCTGCAGTGAGTGGCTGGCGAGATCAGGTGTCACCCAAGTACATAAATCGGCCCCTCCCGCGGCTTGCCACAGGTGCGTTCTGACAGAGATCAGGGAAAGTGCTGTCTTGCTGGAGTTGCTATAGGGAGAGTGTTAGGAGTATTTTAGGCTTCAAGAACCCCAACGGTCCTTCTTAGGGCCACATCTAACCGTGTGCAGTAGTGTGGAGGCTGCTTTTTGCAGTGTTGCACTTTTTTTTTTTTTGTATATCGGCCGTGCAGAGCATTGCGCCCTGCAGTAATTATACATACTCCAGGGCCGGTACTGGTAGTGAGGCAGGGACAGAAGACATATTTATTGAATATAGGCAGTGGGCCTTTCCAAAAACATTTGGGAAAAAAAACCTATTTGGGCTGCCTGTGACTGTCCTCAGTGTACTGGGTCTGTGCTGGGGGTAGTTGTCCTAATTCATACGCAGCCAGCTAAGTGTTACAGCAGGCTTGCGCAAAATTATTTCCTGGCTCTGTGTTGGCTGTTACATCACCGCTGTATTCCAGTCCACAGTGCAACAGTCTGCAGTTATTTTACATACTCCAGGGCCAGTAGTGGTGACGCAGAGAGAGAAGACATATACAGTGTATATAGGCAGTGGGCCTTTCCAAAAACATTTGGGAAAAAAAATCTATTTGGGCTGCCTGTGACTGTCCTCAGTGTACTGGGTCTGTGCTGGGGGTAGTTGTCCTAATTCATACGCAGCCAGCTAAGTGTTACAGCAGGCTTGCGCAAAATTCTTTCCTGCCTCTGCGTTGCCTCTTACATCACCGCTGTATTCCTGTCCACAAGTGTACTGGGTCTCTGCTGGGGGTAGTTGTCCTAATTCATACGCAGCCAGCTAAGTGTTACAGCAGGCTTGCGCAAAATTCTTTCCTGCCTCTGTGTTGGCTGTTACATTACCGCTGTATTCCAGTCCACAGTGCAACAGTCTGCAGTTATTTTACATACTCCAGGGCCAGTAGTGGTGACGCTGAGAGAGAAGACATATACAGTGTATATAGGCAGTGGGCCTTTCCAAAAACATTTGGGAAAAAAAATCTATTTGGGCTGCCTGTGACTGTCCTCAGTGTACTGGGTCTGTGATGGGGGTAGTTGTCCTAATTCATACGCAGCCAGCTAAGTGTTACAGCAGGCTTGCGCAAAATTATTTCCTGGCTCTGCTGTGCGTTCCGTAAGCGAAGTCAGCCTCCAACCACAGGCCAATAAGCGGCACATTTAATTACAGCGTTCTGTTTCTGCACTACTGGTAATACACCATGCTGAGGGGTAGGGGTAGGCCTAGAGGACGTGGACGCGGGCGAGGACGCGGAGGCCCAAGTCAGGGTGTGGGCACAGGCCGAGCTCCTGATCCAGGTGTATCGCAGCCGACTGCTGCGGGATTAGGAGAGAGGTACGTTTCTGGCGTCCCCACATTCATCTCACAACTAATGGGTCCACGCGGTAGACCTTTATTAGAAAATGAGCAGTGTGAGCAGGTCCTGTCGTGGATGGCAGAAAGTGCATCCAGCAATCTATCGAACACCCAGAGTTCTGCGCCGTCCACTGCTGCAACTCTGAATCCTCTGGCTGCTGCTTCTCCTTCCTCCCAGCCTCCTCACTCCATTACAATAACACATTCTGAGGAGCAGGCAGACTCCCAGGAACTGTTCCCAGGCCCCTGCCCAGAATGGCCAGCAAGGGTTCCGAATCCTCTCCCACTGGAGGAGTTTGTCGTGACCGATGCCCAACCTTTGGAAAGTTCCGCGGGTCCGGGGGATGAGGCTGGGGACTTCCGGCAACTGTCTCAAGACCTTTCAGTGGGTGAGGAGGACGATGACGATGAGACACAGTTGTCTATCAGTGAGGTACTAGTAAGAGCAGTAAATCCAAGGGAGGAGCGCACAGAGGATTCGGAGGAAGAGCAGCAGGACGATTAGGTGACTGACCCCACCTGGTTTGCTACGCCTACTGAGGACAGGTCTTCAGAGGGGGAGGCAAGGGCAGCAGCAGGGCAGGTTGCAAGAGGCAGTGCGGTGTCCAGGGGTAGAGGCAGGGCCAGACCGAATAATCCACCAACTGTTTCCCAAAGAGCGCCCTCGCGCCATGCCACCCTGCAGAGGCCGAAGTGCTCAAAGGTCTGGCAGTTTTTCACTGAGAGTGCAGACGACCGACGAACAGTGGTGTGCAACCTTTGTCGCGCCAAGATCAGCCGGGGAGCCACCACCACCAGCCTCACCACCACCAGCATGCGCAGACATATGATGGCCAAGCACCCCACAAGGTGGGACGAAGGCCGTTCACCGCCTCCGGTTTGCACCACTGCCTCTCCCCCTGTGCCCCAACCTGCCACTGAGATCCAACCCCCCTCTCAAGACACAGGCACTACCGTCTCCTGGCCTGCACCCACACCCTCACCTCCACTGTCCTCGGCCCCATCCACCAATGTCTGTCAGCGTACCGTCCAGCCGTCACTAGCGCAAGTGTTGGAGCGCAAGTATGCCGCCACGCACCCGCACGCTCAAGCGTTAAACGTGCACATAGCAAATTTATCAGCCTGGAGATGCTGCCGTATAGGGTTGTGGAAACGGAGGCTTTCAAAAGTATGATGGCGGCGGCGGCCCCGCGCTACTCAGTTCCCAGTCGCCACTACTTTTCCCGATGTGCCGTTCCAGCCCTGCACGACCACGTCTCCCGCAACATTGTACGCGCCCTCACCAACGCAGTTACTGCCAAGGTCCACTTAACAACAGACACGTGGACAAGCACAGGCGGGCAGGGCCACTATATCTCCCTGACGGCACATTGGGGGAATTTAGTGGAGGCTGGGACAGAGAGCCTGGGACCGCTCACGTCCTACCCACCCCCAGAATTGCGGGCCCCAGCTCGGTGGTGGTATCTGCGGCGGTGTATGCTTCCTCCACTAAACCACCCTCCTCCTCCTCCTACACAACCTCTGTCTCGCAATCAAGATGTGTCGGCAGCAGTCGGTGTCGCGCGGCGTGGCAGCACAGCGGTGGGCAAGCGTCAGCGGGCCGTCCTGAAACTACTCAGCTTAGGAGATAAGAGGCACACGGCCCACGAACTGCTGCAGGGTCTGACAGAGCAGACCGACCGCTGGCTTGCGCCGCTGAGCCTCCAACCGGGCATGGTCGTGTGTGACAATGGCCGTAACCTGGTGGCGGCTCTGCAGCTCGGCAGCCTCACGCACGTGCCACGCCTGGCTCACGTCTTTAATTTGGTGGTTCAGCGCTTTCTGAAAAGCTACCCACGCTTGTCAGACCTGCTCGGAAAGGTGCACCGGCTCTGCGCACATTTCCGCAAGTCCCACACGGACGCTGCCACCCTGCGCACCCTGCAACATCGGTTTCATCTGCCAGTGCACCGACTGCTGTGCGACGTGCCCACACGGTGGAACTCTACGCTCCACATGTTGGCCAGGCTCTATGAGCAGCGTAGAGCTATAGTGGAATACCAACTCCAACATGGGCGGCGCAGTGGGAGTCAGCCTCCTCAATTCTTTACAGAAGAGTGGGCCTGGTTGGCAGACATCTGCCAGGTCCTTGGAAACTTTGAGGAGTCTACCCAGATGGTGAGCGGCCATGCTGCAATCATTAGCGTCACCATTCCTCTGCTATGCCTCTTGAGAAGTTTCCTGCAAAGCATAAAGGCAGACGCTTTGCGCTCGGAAACAGAGGCGGGGGAAGACAGTAGGTCGCTGGATAGTCAGAGCACCCTCCTGTCTATATCTCAGCGCGTTGAGGAGGAGGAGGAGGAGCATGAGGAGGATGAGGAGGAGGGGGAAGAGACAGCTTGGCCCACTGCTGAGGGTACCCATGCTGCTTGCCTGTCATCCTTTCAGCGTGTATGGCCTGAGGAGGAGGAGGAGGAGGATCCTGAAAGTGATCTTCCTAGTGAGGACAGCCATGTGTTGCGTACAGGTACCCTGGCACACATGGCTGACTTCATGTTAGGATGCCTTTCTCGTGACCCTCGCGTTACACGCATTCTGGCCACTACGGATTACTGGGTGTACACACTGCTCGACCCTCTGTATAAGGAGAACCTTTCCACTCTCATACCCGAAGAGGAAAGGGGCTCGAGAGTGATGCTATACTACAGGACCCTGGCGGACAAACTGATGGTAAAATTCCCATCCGACAGCGCTAGTGGCCGAGGGCCAGGTAGCAGGGGAGGCGCAGAGATCAGGCAGCATGTACAGCACAGGCAGGGGAACACTCTCTAAGGCATTTGACAGCTTTCTGGCTCCCCAGCAAGACTGTGTCACCACTCCCCAGTCAAGGCTGAGTCGGCGGGAGCACTGTAAAAGGATGGTGAGGGAGTACGTAGCCGATCGCACGACCGTCCTCCGTGACGCCTCTGCCTCCTACAACTACTGGGTGTCGAAGTTGGACACGTGGCCTGAACTCGCGCTGTATGCCCTGGAGGTGCTTGCTTGTCCTGCGGCTAGCGTCTTGTCGGAGAGGGTGTTTAGTGCGGCTGGGGGAATCATCACGGATAAGCGTACCCGCCTGTCAACTGACAGTGCCG
Source organism: Eleutherodactylus coqui (assembly GCF_035609145.1). Lineage (NCBI taxonomy): Eukaryota > Metazoa > Chordata > Amphibia > Anura > Eleutherodactylidae > Eleutherodactylus > Eleutherodactylus coqui. The sequence goes on along the minus strand of NC_089843.1, from coordinate 142,714,318 downwards.
ACAGGCTTACACTCATCAAGATGAACAAAGCCTGGATTTCCCCAGACTTCTCTTCTCCACCAGCGGACAGCAGCGATACCTAAACAATACGTAGGCTGCACCCGCGGATGGAAGCATTGTTCTCTATCACCATCAAAAACGTGGACCTTTTAGCTTCATCAATCTGTGTATAATATTCATCCTCCTCCTCCTGCTCCTCCTCCTGAAACCTGACGTAATCACGCCGAACGGGCAATTTTTCTTAGGCCCACAAGGCTCAGTCATATAATTTTTGTAAACAATTTTCATACGTTTCAATGCTCATTAAAGCGTTGAAACTTTCACCTGAACCAATTTTTATTTTAACTGGGCTGCCTCCAGGCCTAGTTACAAATTAAGCCACATTAACCAAAGCGATTAATGGGTTTCACCTGCCCTCTTGGTTGGGCATGGGCAATTTTTCTGACGTACATTAGTACTGTTGGTACACCAATTTTTTGAGGGCCCTCGCCTACAGTGTAATCCAATAAATTTTTTGCCCACCTGCATTAAAGCTGACGTTACATCAGCTGTGTTGGGCACTGCAATGGGATATATTTATGTACCGCCGGTGGCTTCCTGGCACCCACCCATGCTGTGGATCCACAGGGAGTTGTAACTGCATGTGTCTACTTCTAAAGAACCCCAGTCTGACTGGGGCATGCAGTGTGGGCCGAAGCCCACCTGCATTTAATCGGACGTTACCTCAGCTATGATGGGCACTGCAATGGGATACATTTATGTACAGCCGGTGGGTTCCAGGGAGCCACCCAGGCTGTGGGTGCACACGGAATTCCCATTGCGGAGTTGTACCTGCCTGTGACTATTTATAAAAAAACGCAGTCTGACTGGGGCATGCAGACACCTTGACAGAATGAATAGTGTGTGGCACATAGGTTCCCCATTGCTATGCCCACGTGTGCAGCTCCTGATGGAGGTGGCACAGGATTGGATTTCTCATTGCTTCTGTACAGCATTGTGGGCTATCGCCCCGCCCCTTTAAAAGAGGGTCGCTGCCTAGCCGTGCTAACCCTCTGCAGTGTGTGCCTGCGGTTCCTCCTCATAGCAGACGCGCTTATAAATAGACATGAGGGTGGTGTGGCATGAGTGCAGCTGAAGGCTGCGCAGGGACACTTTGGTGTGCGCTGTGGACACTGGGTCGTGCGGGGGGGTTGGGAAGCATGTAACCCAGGAGAAGTGCAGCGGAGTGTCATGCAGGAAGTGATTGTGCTTTGTTGGAGGTAGTGTGGTGCTTAGCTAAGGTATGCATTGCTAATGAGGGCTTTTCAGAAGTAAAAGTTGTTGGGAGGGGGGGGGCCCACTCTTGCCGCTATTGTGGCTTAATAGTGGGACCTGGGAACTTGAGATGCAGCCCAACATGTAGCCCCTCGCCTGCCCTATCCGTTGCTGTGTCGTTCCCATCACTTTCTTGAATTGCCCCGATTTTCACAAATGAAAACCTTAGCGAGCATCGGCGATATACAAAAATGCTCAGGTCGCCCATTGACTTCAATGGGGTTCGTTACTCGAAACGAACCCTCGAGCATCGCGATAATTTCGTCCCGAGTAACGAGCACCCGAGCATTTTGGTGCTCGCTAATCTCTAATAATAAAACATCTTTAAATTTGGTGTTCTGAAATCGTACTGAGCCGTAGATTAAATGTAACCTTAAAATAAATAGCAAACAACTGTGGTGAAATTGAATTTTCTCCACTGCCCCCCAGTGAAAAAAAAACTTTTCAAAGTTATGCAGTACATTATATATATCCAAAATTGGTTTCTATAAAAAATAGAAGTTATCCCATAAAATCCGGGTATAATTCTGAAACATTGACAAAAAAATACACAAGTTATGACCGCTTGAACTGAAAAGGGGATGTGATTTACTGGTTCTTAATGCTAAAATGAGTTATGTCACTAAGGGGTTAAAAATGCACGTAAGGTCATTGAATTTTAAATGAAGCATAAATTCTAAATCTACAATGAAAAAGTGACATTTTCAGGAGGGTTTTTCCAATTTTAATGTGACTGTTGGGCAGTTAAAAAGTAGTATTTGTAAACTTATACAAGTGTTAGTTATAGCATATGATACTAATTGCAGCTTTCAGCAATAGATAGTGTTATCCCCGCTGGATCAGTCTGATCCTTCTTAGCCCAGCTCTGCAGCATCATCACTACATTTTGTATCTAAGCCCTAAGCCCTTGAGATGCACTTCTGCCAAAATTAATATTTTTGTGCTGTCTATGGGAAAATGTCCCAAACCAATGCACATGCCTTTGCCAGGCAACTCAAATGTTGCTGAAAATATTCATTACTGCACCAACAGTTTTCATTATTCTCAGCTTTTAAAAGCTCGATGTTTGTTTCTTCAAGTTGAGCTTACAAAATAGAAAATAAAATTATATTTATGGCATGAATCACAAGGTACATTTTTTCAGTCAATGCCACATTGTATGTTATTTTGGTGCCCCTCCAACATTTGTGCTTAGTACTTACTATTTAATGGAAATGCAAATTAGCAATTTATAGGGAAAACAGAAGAAAATGGGGTTTACAGCCCATAATATACTTCTGTGCTTCTACATACTGAAATTAGTATTTTTATAAAGTGGGAGGAAAATACACTCTTGAATAGAGCAGCACCACGGGGCTTTCTGTAATACAGTTAAGGCTTTTATTAATCGTAGAGGAATATCATTCCACCATATTTAGAGAGCAATGGTTTGGACCGAATGGTCCTTTATCAAGCATGAGCTGGTGTCCGCATATTGACAGGTTCTTGATCTACACAGCACACCTATTAAGTGCTTGATCAACCTTAGTAGAATACCAGGGCTCACATGACATGCTTTGTGGGTCACATGACTGATAGTCAATGGACTATACCATTCAACTGTGCAAATAGGGGCCAATGCATAGGTATAAGAAAGGTATGTGAGCATAATTTTAAATACATGTATTTTAGAAAACTATGTGATTTTCAATTTTATAACAAAATAAATAAGAAGAATAAAAAGTGGACAAGTCCTTTAAATATAACTTGATACACTTTGGGGTTCAAAAGTTTGAATGGTATTTTTGGGGTGAAACTTTTCTGTTTTAGGCTCATTACTAGGGCTAAAAACCAGACATTTAGAACTTAGTTACCTATACCAAATATTAATGATAATGATTTTCTTTGTAAATGTCCCATCTCCTGAAAGTATTGTAGCTTTGGATGCAGTTTGTTGAGTCAAACACAGAAATCATACAAATGAGAAGAGATATTTCAGTTTTCTCTAATGATTTTCTTCGTTTCTGGATCCATTCCTAGCTTTAGCTCAAACAATGCATACAAATGGAACCAAAATGAAAACGTCATGTGTTAATGCAGTCGTACAGTTTTATAAACTGGATATTAAAAATGAGCACTAAAGCTTACAATATTGATTAGAACTAATAAACATTCAGTTCTTTTCTGTTTCCTTGCCCTAATTTTTCTTGAAAAGGGGAATAAACCTGGTCAAGTGCCTTTGCTACCAGTAAGCTCACATCGCAAGAAAGGCACTGAAATAAACTATAAGCTACAGTATATATTCTTGTGATTGTATTATTTTATGGAAAGTCATATTTATTATATTATGTTATTATGTTGAATCATATTTATGCAAAATAAAACTCAATTGTTGATCAGATGTACTAAATCTCTGCCCATTTTATGAATTATTGGGAGTTCGCCAAGAGGATGCAACTGTTCATCACACTTGTCTTCTTATACGAGGGGCTGCTGATAAGTCTTTGGCTTTACCCAGAAAGAAACAAGATAGGAAGATGAAACTTTCCTTTTACTCCACATATTCTCTACTGATGTCAACACACTTCTTACATCGGTATTCCAAGTTCTGTAAGCCTTTCAAAAAGAATAGAGATGAGTGAGCATACTTGTCCGAGCTTGATACTCGTTCGAGTATTAGGGTGTTCGAGATGCTCATTACTCGTAACGAGTACCACGCGATGTTCGGGTTACTTTCATTTTCTTCCCTGAGAAATTTGCGCGCTTTTCTGGCCAATAGAAAGACAGGGAAGGCATTACAACTTCCCCCTGCAACGTTCAAGCCCTATACCACCCCCCTGCAGTGAGTGGCTGGCGAGATTAGGTGTCACCCGAGTATTAAAATCTGCCCTTCTCTATATGCGCTCAATGGGGCCGGCGGCAGCAGCGCCGGCCCAATTGAGAACATATAGAAGACAAATCATTCTTCTCTGCCACAGCTGTAACAGCTGTGGCAGAGAAGAACGATGTTTGCCCATTGAATTCAATGGAGCCGGCAATACAGCAGGTTCCACTGAAAGCAATGGGCTGCCGGCGATCGCGGGATGAATTGTCGGGAAGGGCTTAAATATATAAGCCCTTTCCTGCAATTCATCCAGAAATGTGTTACAATAAAAATATATACCGGCGTATAAGGCGACGGGGCGTATAAGACGACCCCCCAACTGTCACCTTATACGCCGGGAATACAGTGGAGCAAAGAATACAAATCATTACTCACTTCTCCTGGTGTTCTGCGCCGCTGCTGCAGGCTGTCGCTCCCTCCTGGTTCCCGGCAGAGCATTGCTTTCTCTACGAAGGGCTTTAAATCCCCGCTTCCAGAAACACACGTGCCTTCAGCCAATCACAGCCAATGACAATGATGTCATTGAATTCCCGACAATTCATCCCGCGATCGCCAGCAGCCCATTGCTTTCAGTGGAACCTGCTGTATTGCTGGCTCCATTGAATTCAATGGGCAAACATCGTTCTTCTCTGCCACAGCTGTTACAGCTATGGCAGAGGAGAATGATCTTTATGCTGACAGTGGGGGGGGGCCCACTCTTGCCGCTATTGTGGCTTAATAGTGGGACCTGGGAACTTGAGATGCAGCCCAACATGTAGCCCCTCGCCTGCCCTATCCGTTGCTGTGTCGTTCCCATCACTTTCTTGAGTTGCCCAGATTTTCACAAATGAAAACCTTAGCGAGCATCGGCGATATACAAAAATGCTCGGGTCGCCCATTGACTTCAATGGGGTTCGTTACTCGAAACGAACCCTCGAGCATCGCGAAAAGTTCATCCCGAGTAACGAGCACCCGAGCATTTTGGTGCTCGCTCATCTCTAAAAAAGAAGGATTTCTGTTGTATCTCAAACCAGTCATCCGTAGCAGCCATGGCATCAGAAATGGTGTGAAATTTGGTACCCTTGAGGTTTTTCTTCAGGTTTGGAAACAGATGATAGTCAGAGGGAGATAGATCTGGTGAATAAGGTGGGTGGTCAACCAGCCTAGCTCCACCAGTTTTGCCGTGGTCACTTGTGCAGCGTGAGCAGAGGCGTTATCTTGCAGGAACAAGATTCCTTTGGACAGCTTGCCGCACTTTTTGGCTTTTAGAGCTGCCTTCAATTGGTCCAAAAGATCAATGTAATACCTTGCATCAATGGTGGAACCATTTTGAAGGTAGTCCACTAGCAGCACGCTCTCCTTATCCCAGAACACAGACGCCATCACCTTAGTGGCTGATTTTTGCACCCTGAACTTCTTTGGGCAAGGAAAACCACTGTGCCTCCACTCTTTTGACTGCTCCTTGGTTTCAGGGTCATACAAATAAATCCAGGTCTCATCCATAGTGACCAGTCAATCCAAGAAGTCCTTATCAGTCCGGAAACGCTGACAAATGGACCGGGAAGTTTTCACTCGCATTCATTTCTGTTGTCAAACATTTGGGGACCCACTTTGCAAATAGCTTCTTCATGTTCAAATGTTCATGGATGATGACACAAACAGGTTCACGAGAAATCCCCATGATGTCTGCTATTCCTTTAGCTGAAATTCGATGATTCTCCAGTATGAGGTTGTGCACAGCATCGGCGATCTCCAGAACAACAACCTCTCTTGGTCGTCCAGGACGTTCCTCGTCATTGGTGCTGAAGTGGCCCGTTTTAAATTCGGCAACCCAGTTCTTAACTGTAGAATATGAAGGGCATTGATCCCGCAATGTCTCCGACATATCACCATGAATATCCTTCACGGACTTTCCTTGCAGAAACAAGAATTTTATCACTCCTCTGCTCTCATTTGCTGTGAATATCGCCTTAAACTCTGACATTTTGTTTTCCCACGTGCCTAGATCACTGTTGCCATAAGCTACAAACACAAAATCTTGAAAACATATATTAGACACATAAGGTTTTTATGTGATGTAACATTCGTTAACATAGAAACAACAAAGAACACAAAGCCAAAGACTTATCAGCAGCCCCTCGTAAAATGAAAAAAATATGGCTACTCGACCTCTACGTTACATTGTAGCTTTAGATGAATCAAGAATTTGATGTTTCTCTAAGTGGCAACATTTTCTAACCTTTTTTGCATTATGTTCTTGCAGCGGCCCAATATACATTCCCCAAATAATCAGGTACAATAAAATGCATATTTATGGTAGGAGGCAGAAGCAAGTCTAATATTACCGGTAGGTTAGTTTGAGAAGAGGGTATTATGGACGTATTTCTGCATCTGTAATACAGACGTGTGTCCCGGTCTGACCACCGGGTTTACTCACCCACACATGGAATATCACAAGGACTTATGAAACTGGCCTTGGCCTTACATGTAGCAATGGTGTATATTTAAAAATCACCGAGATAGGGAGAAATCGAGTCCTGTAGAGAAACCGCCAAACCACCAAGTATCCTACCTCTATCATTGAGATGGAGTAGCTGTAAGATGTTTAAAGTCTAATCTGGTATGGGATGTATGTCATTATTACAGTAAGAATGTTATTATTAGATCTGAGTAGTTTTGGCCTACTTTAAACCCCAATATATGGCCAATCATTCAATTCCAAATAGCTACCAATTAGCTGCATGTATGGGTATGTTTAGAGATTGGGCTTTCACAAAATGTTTATATGAATATCATGAATCTAAAATGTGATTGGCAACCTACATTAGAAGAGCCTTATCCAGTGCGTGATATATTCTCCATAGTAATTGTACTTTTAGTAATGAGCTAAATATAAAATACAGATTTGTTGATATCACATACAGAAAGTAAGAAAGAGCAGACCCAACTTACTCATTCTACTAGGAGCCTTTGTAAAATCCATCAGCTTTGTAAAGAAGTGGTTTTACAATGAAAGCAGGCTTTCTCTCAAAGTTTGTATAGTAAATACTCCGCTTATTCTCAGTAGACACATGATTTGAATCTTAAGCAGAAGATGTAGGCACATTTTGACAGCCACTATTTTCAGTGAATCACGTAGATGGAACATAGTGTTCTAAGAGCAGTGATTCACAGTACCCCCACTTCACTCTCGCCAAGAACACATTCTTCACTTGTATTTGGGTTTAAGTAGTTAATGCAGTGAATTATATTATATAGTGTCATAGAGGTATGGAAACTCAACCTCAGCAAATTACTATAGATGACAGGGAGAATAGTAAAATAAAAAGCCCGTGGCAACCTACAAAGTTGCAAATGTGTGAATTTTGGATAAATGAGAATTTAGATAATTTCTGGCAAAAAAAAAAAAAAACCCACACAGCATGAATTCACCATTAGTGCAATTCTGTAACTAAGAAAAAAAGGACATGTTACATTTGGTCATCACTTTTTTTTGTTTTTCTTTGTTTTCACAAAATATTAGCATTACCATGTAACTGACATAAAATATCAAAGTGATGTAAGTCAGGCTGCAAAAATGGTGGAAGGTCTCAAGAACAAAACTTATCAGGAAAAACGTAATTTGTATAGCCTAGAGGAAAGAATCGACATAAAGGGGTGGGGGGGGGGGGGCATGATTGAAAGGTATAAATAAGGTTTAGGAAGGAAGTGTTTTCATTAGGAAGCTAAACACTAGAATACGGGGAAAAATTTGGGATTAGCTGGGGGGAAAATTAGAAGCAATGTCAGGAATTATGTTACTGAATGAGTAGTAGATGCTTGGAACAAACTTCCAAACGGGCAGACTAGATAGACCACATGGTCTTTCTCTGCCATTAATTTTCTGTTTTCTATGCAATGTGAAAGGCTTTCTGGACTGAAGAATAGGAGCTTTACAGAGGTAGTCAAGCCTGAACCCCCCTTAGACTTTATATCACTATAGTCATTTGGTCTGTCATCCAGTGGAGAGAATTCACACACACACACGTGAGGCCACCTCTCCACCTCTTCTTAGCTGTATAGGATTGCCTGATGTCCAATTGGAAAGACCCCCCCCCCCCCCCATCACTTTTCCTGATCATTGGGGTACCAGAGACAATGGGACTATGCAATACCTATGTATGTATAAATACATATATAAACACCATCACAACCACGTGATGAGCAGGGATTTGTTCAGTAGTCTCTTCATTTCAGCTCACTTGAAAATAGTCACTGGCTGAATAACTAGAATTAATTATCATCTGGTGTAAGCAGAAAATTGTTGCCTTTTAATTTTGCAGGGAAGTCTGCACTGGTTCATCATGCACCTCCCACCAAATACTGATTAGCTCTCACTATTTTTTAACATTTTGCTCTCCCACGTAACATTTACTGGTTTCTGAAAACAGATAAATATATGAAAGAGATCGATCACTGAACAGTCCCTACTGGTCTTTGAAAGAACATTCACCGCTATGATCTCTAGCTAATTGTGGTCCAATGAGAGACCGCAGAAGCAAATGTTCACTTGAAGGCTGCTCGCATGTACCACCCCCGATAATAAGACCTACCCTGATAATAAGCCCTACCCTAGTTTTCGGGGGAGACTTGAAATATAAGCCCTTTCCGAAAATAACTCCTAGCTAACCTACATGAAAATAGAAATCAATACTCACCTGGTCCGCGGCGTCCCAGTGCCTCATGATGGTCTCTGGTGGTGCTGCGGCAAGCTGCAGTGTCCTCCACACTGACATATCAGTTTCTTTCTGGTGATGGGGCTTTGAATACCCTGTCCCCAGCAAAGCGAGTGCAGTGATTGAATCGAGTGCCAGCCAATCACAGCTGGCGCTCAATCATTCACAGCCATTCAGTGAATGGCATCACTGAATGGCTGTGATTGGCTCATTGAGCACCAGCTGTGATTGGCTGGTGCTCTATCCAATCATAGCGCTCACTTTCCTGGAGGCGCGGTATTCAAAGCCCCATTTACCGCAGTGCCGCCGGAGACCATCGCGAAACATCGGGATGCTGCGGACCAGGTGAATATAAGCCCAACCCCCTGAAAATAAGACACTATGCCTTTTTAGGAGGCAAAAATTAATATGACAGTGTCTTATTTTCAGGGAAACACTGTAATTATGTGCATTCACTAAACTTGGCGACAAATGAGCGTGCGTTGTGGAGGGGTCAAAATTGTGTACAGCCACCTTAAAGCTGCAGAAAGAGGTTACAACCATTGCTCTGCTTGCAGCAGAAGGCAAGAAACACCAAACCCCTCCACCACTTGGCTAAACCATTTCCGCAGAATAGAATCTGTAGCTGAAAATTAATGGGATCAGGAGGCAATTCTCCTGTTTCCGTGGAAGATGTCTACAAGACTGATTGTTCCAGGAGCATGTAGAAAATCCTGCATACAAATAAATACCATAACAAGTCATTGCTTTGTATATATTTACTATTCATTTCTTGGTTTAGGGTTACTTTAAATGAAAAAGGAAAATCCAAATGTAGACAAGCATTGTTTTTTACATGAGAAGTATATATTGCATACGTCTTCCGAATCCCATCTGGAATTCATAACAGAAAACAGAGAAATTAATTAAAGGATTTGGAAAAGTATTGTATAAACACAAAGTAATATTTCAACCAAATGATCCCATACTTCAATTATCAGTCATAAGGGATTATGCTAATATATTGTAAGCGCAACAGCAACATCTAGAAAAGCAAAGTTCAATAAGCTGCGCACCTTTATCCAATTTATTCTGTTTGTGATGCTCCTTTAGGCATACTTGCCAACAGTATGATTTGTTTGATCATATACTGTATACCAGCACTAATTACCATCAAATCCAACAAAAGATCTTACAAAAAGTAGCTGTTTGGCAGAAATAACAAAGATTTGTGTATTGCACATGATCTCATTATTTCTTTTATGTTATATGAACTGTTTCAGTACCAAATATTCCCAGAGAACATAATGTTCTACTTTTTCAATGGATATCATTATAATAAGATTTATTAGAACCCAGCTACAACCTCTAGAACACATCTTTATTTTATTAAGAATTGTCACAAATGTGACACAAGTGGAAGAAAAACCCCTCGACTACTTTATATCAGGTGTACTTTCCAGCACTCTGATCTCTAGACGAATGGCAGAATCACAGAAAGAGCCTAAAATATACACACAAGATATGGGCTGTGAGTGGTTCATGCCCAAGGCACTAAAGGATAGGCGCCCCAAAAATAAGGGAAGACGAAGCACAGAGGGCTCTCAATAATGCATAGGAAGCAGTGTTTTTTTTTGGACTAGCAGGCTTCCATCCAAGAGGAGTGAACTGAACACAATGCATGCAGGACACCACCTGTGGGGGCGTCGTGGTGCGTGCTTACCAATTCATGGATGACAAGAAAAGTTCTGTCATCATATGCAGGTACCATTAGGCACACTATTCCACATACCTATGGAGCCTGCTTATCAATTATTTGGATGTACCACAAGAGATCAAGGCATCTACTTATTCGGGTACAATTACTTTATCTCGGGTGCAACAGGTAGAACATTTGCTTTTGGCATTTTCTTTGTACTCGAGCCACACGGAACATAACACTTATGATAAATTTCATGACCCTCTTAACTTACAGTGCATTGATAAATTTTCCACTATATGGTACAATTCCCGCCCTTGATAAATTTGACCTCTAGTAAATGCTGGACCATATTTTAGTAAAGCAAAAAGATAAAAAGAGTGAGTGAATACTAGTAACCAGGGGTAAAAAAAGAATAGTCTTGGCAATTGACCCATATTATAATGGTGAGACACAATACACACTTAGCTTCATCATTTTATTACTCTTATATCACTGCTTCTATACAAAAGGAATCCATCATGTTAGACTGTGTTCATATAAGCAGAATTGCCTCTATACTTAACAAATCAGTAGGACAGATCTGATTTCAAATGGATACCATTGGGTTACTATGAATTTGTTAAGACTTCCTGTCAAGTTAGTTATGTTACTGTTATTTGCTTTTTTTATTCTCCCTGTCACAAAGTATATAATATAACATTTGACACAAAACTTTCTGTCCATTATGTATATACTGTATCTGGGTATGTATGTGTTCTTGCCTTTATAATGAGACTGTGGATGGGTATGCATGTATTTCTGGTGTAGATAAATGTATTGAGATCATGTACAGATGTTTGGAGGATCGGTCTGCCCAGCTTGGTACTATTCATTGATGATGCAAATTTTCTAATATGCTGTTTTGTCCTTCGAAAAGTAAACTTGAAGCTCCTATATTAATTTTTGCTCCAAAAGATTTTACTTTTTTACATGTATAGTTGCCTGAAAACTACCGTATATACCGGCGTATAAGGCGACGGGGCGTATAAGACGACCCCCCAACTTTCACCTTATACGCCGGTAATACAGTGGAGAAAAAAAAAATCATTACTCACCTCCCCCGGCGTTCTGTCGCGCTCCGGCAGGATGTCGCTCGCTCCTCGTCCCCGGCGCAGTATTGCTTTCTGAATGCGGGGCTTGAAATCCCCGCCTCCAGAAAGCTAATACACACGCCGTCAGCCAGTTACAGCCATTCAATGACATCATTGAATGGCTGTGATTGGCTAAAACACACGTGGCTTCAGTTAATCACACTATTCAATGACATCATTGAATGGGTGTGATTGCTAACACACGTGCGCCTTCAGCCAATCACAGCCATTCAATGCTGTCATTGAATGGCTGTAACTGGCTGACGGCGTGTGTATTAGCTTTCTGGAGGCGGGGATTTCAAGCCCCGCATTCAGAAAGCAATGCTGCGCCGGGGACGAGGAGCGAGCGACATCCTGTTGGAGCGCGACAGAATGCCGGGGGAGGTGAGTAATGATTTTTTTTTTTTACACTTTTTTTTTTGTATTACCGGCGTATAAGACGACCCCCGACTTCAGAGCAGATTTTTCGGGGTTCAAAAGTCGTCTTATACGCCGGTATATACGGTATTTAAATTGACCTTTTTACTAAGTGTAACTAGGGCTTATATTTCAAGCATATTCAAAAATCCTGAAAAATCATGTTGCATCCTCAAAAATCCTGAAAAATCATGTTTGGCTTAAGGCCCATTTAGACAGGAAGAATGCAAACGATGCCCGACACTCGTCCCTGCATACACTTGCTCCCGTGGTGGTGCACGGGAGCTAGTATCGCTGGCTCGCACACAGAGCGGCCAGTAGGGTGGCGGGGAGGCTACAGGAGATTTCTCTCCTCGCGCTCCCCCGTCCCTCTTCATTGACATAACATAGCAGCCATTCAGTACTGAACAGCTGCTATTTACACTGAGCGATCAGCATTCAGCTCATCATCCATCGTTTATACAACATAAACGATTGGCAATAAGCAGATCGCTGATCGTTCAGAGTAAATAGCAGCCATTCAGTACTGAACGGCCGCTATGATAAGTGAATAGAGAGGTTCGGGGGAGGGTGAGGAGGGAAATCTCCCCCAGCCCCCCCTGCTGTGAGCCAGTGATACTAGCTCCCGTGCAGAAGCATGAGAGCTAGTATGCGCGGCGACGAGTGTTGGGCATCATTTGCCCGACATTCGTCCTATCTAAATGGACCTTTATTTTCGGGGTAGGTCTTATTTTCAGGGAAACAGAGTAACCTATTATCCTTTATGAAGTTGCCACTGCCAGCAAATATGGAGAGAGTAAATATACATTTACATAAACAAGCAAAGGAAAGCAGAAAGTCCCCCAAGTAAGCAGATTAGATGTGGACCTCCTTAATCAGGTAGAATGCTGTGTAACTCTTCTGTAGCAATATATGGCGATCCAAAACTTTAGTTGTCATCTTCTACATTAGTGTTTCTCAATACCAGTCCTCAGCGCCCCCAACAGGTCATGTATTTTAGGATATCCTACAGAGAGAACACTTGTGGCAGTGTCTGAGGCACCGACAATAATTACATCACCTGTGCAATACTGAGGAAATCCTTAAAACATGATCTGTTGGGTGGGCATGAGGGCTGCAGTTGGGAAACACTGGTCTAGATTGCCACTATTTGAAGAAGAGGTTGTTACATTAGGACTAGGGAATATTTAACTTCTACATTTTCTCATTGCTCCAGCACTCATTTTAGAATATACGCTCTTAAAAATGACATTTGCCAGTTCACATAGAGGCTTGTGATCACGGACTTGTTAATTTCTCATCTCGAGTAAAAATAAAAGTTATTTTTAACACTGGAAGCTCAACAGAAATCTGCGTTATTTCTAAGCTTCATAAAAGTACAGAATAATTTGGTAGACAAAAGCCAAATTTAGAAGTACTGTACTTATTGAAAGGAAAGCCAAAATTCCACTATAAGGAGCAACAAAAATTCTTCCTTTGCTTCATATTCTATCATTCTCTTGTCAAAAGTAATTGGCAGATTAAACTTACTACAGACCACAATATTTCAAGAATCCAATCACAATGGAAAACTGCTCTCTATGGGCCGAAATTACACATTGCACATATCTGCCGAACTGGAGTTTCGTGTATGAGAGCTTGACTTTGTGCTCGGTAAGTGGGTTTATTGAGTGTCAAAGCTGGAAAATGTAAAATGATTACAAATAAAAACATTGAGGTACAAATAGCAAACATTGGAGCTGTTTATATAAACCTCTATGCTGAAAAAGAATTCCCAATGAAGTTGATAAATGTAGATATTTCATATTTGTTGGTACCTATATGTCCTGGAATACAAGCGGACATCGCAGGGTCTTCTAGCCCAGTGACGTCCCATAAATATGGCACATGGGCTTCTAATGTAGAACCTTCAGCAAGTTTACGGGACATCACTGATGACATCCCACTGTGGGGTTCCTATTGGCTGTAGTGGTCATGTTAGTAAAGAACAGCATGACTGCTGCTGTCAACATCAATCAAGTGACCGTAGGACTGGAGCAGTGGCATGGGAGCAGTGTGATAGCAGGGAGGTGTCTATATATCTTTTATTTTACTATATATTTTGTCCCTCTTCCGAAACTAATTATTTTTAAATTGGAAAACCCCTTTAAATTTCTTTCCCTTCAAGTGAATGAGTCTGAACTGCAACACAAACTTTTTTTTCTACTTCGGACACCCCTTTAACATCATGCAAACGTCTCCTTTGATTGCTAATTTATTTCTAATTGCAATCTTCTATATTCTCCTTTTACATGTTGGATGTATCCATTTTATTTCCTCCTCTTCTTGTCACACACTGAATATATAAAATCAGAACAATACATTTTGGAAAAGAGTAAAGGGCCCATGTAGACACAATTATCACTCAAAATTTGATCAAAAGCCATCTTTTGAGCAATAATTATTGTGTCTAAATGTGCCAATCTTTCAGTTTTCTGCCGAATGACGGTTTTCAGTTCTGCTTGAAAACCATAATTCGGCAGAACTGCTGATAAGCAAGACCGCATGCTGTGTTCTGCCAAGAAAGAGCTGACTACAGCTGAATGCTTTGTCTCAGCTGCCAGCCCACTGGCAAAACAGCTGATAAGCAGAACTGCATGCTGTGTCTGCTGTCCATGGTGCTGAATTCTCCACGGGGAGCTAGAGATTACATTGTTTTCTCTTAGCAGCCCCAGGTAAAACAATGAAACTAATTATAGAGCTCAGACCTCCTGCTGAGTTCTGCAACAGCTCCAGGAAGCTCATATGCATGCAAATGAAGCTGATAAAGTACTAATAGCAATTAGTGCCTATTAGTACTTTATGCAAAATGATCGCTGATGTTTCAATCTTTTGAAAGATTATCTGTGTGTGTAAATAGGCATTTAGGCTTAGGATGATTTGTCTCTGGATGACAGGCAGTGAAAACCAGCCCCACTGTGTCATGCAATATATAGAAAAAAAAGTTGTGTTGATCTGCGTGAATTCTACCCACCTCCTTGTTTCCATACCTCACTGTTCCCATTACATACTGACAAATATGCATGTGCCTGCTTTCTGGTTATTTTTTTCTCATTCATTTTTAGGTTTAATGTTAAAATTCATGCTATCAAATGAATAAACAATGTAGCATTTTAACGACACCTCAAGAATAAAATGCAATAGGGAGAATACAGATATCTTGGGAGAAAAAAATATGGTGGAAGCTTGCCTTTGGGTGAGTTGAAGTTTTGAGATAGGCAAGTCAAAGTACACTTTTTTGTCTGACTTTCACAAATGGATTTTTTAGAATAGGGAATTAATGGAAATAATAAAAGAATGAATCAAAAATTAATGCCTCCAGCATCGCTAAAGCTCTATTAATGAACAGAACAAAGCAAAAGTGACATAACTTGAATTCTTCTGTATATGAAACTACTGTTTAAGATAGTCGCCATTACATGCAATGCATTTACAATATCACTGAATATGAAATTCAATTTTGGAAAAATTGAGTTTGTTTTGTGTTGATCTGGCAGACTTAATTTTTTTGCGATGCAGACAACCACTATGGGGCCATTACTTAGGTTGAACCTCACTCTTAAAGTCATACAGGTATGTCCACGTCTCGTCCCCAGTGACCACATTTGTGAAGGAGTTCTGTTCTTCAGTTTCAAAGGCATCCAGGAACTCTTGACAGCTTCTTTGTTTGTCAACTGTCAACTGCTTGGGAACCCACGTAGCACAAACTTTATGATAGGACAGCATCCCCATAAACATTTTTCAACTGATTATGGATTTCCTTAGGTGCACACCCCTCTTTCACCACAAATCCAATGACAGCTCTTTGTTTTAGCCTCCGATCCATGGTTCTAATCACTCAGTCTGAAAAAGAAAAACATACATTAGTCAAGTATGGACACCTATATAACATCATTCATAGCCATTGACAGTCACTTCAATAGATAAAAAGTTACAGACACAGAGGCATTACTTTTTGATTCACCCTCTTGGAAGACCCATTCTTATTTTGAATAATGCTTTACAAAAGTTTTTAAATATTATGATAATTAAATACATAAAAGTACATAAATAAAAAGACACAATTTATAAATACAACATATTTACAAACACGGGACTTACACAGAATATAGCAGGAGATATATATGGATATATGCTAAACTGGTGCCAGTTAGTTCATTCATTCCAGGTTCAACCAAAGTCAGAATAGGCTTATAAAAATATTCTGAAGAATTTAATGGTGTGACCTCAGTTTCCATATTTCTAGAAAACCACCATTAAAACGAGTGGAGAGAGACTATATAGTTGGCCAATGACAACAAGGTGTAAGTGAACTGCCTTCTATTTTATTTTATAGACCTTGAATTCCCCCACCCCCATTAAAAAGGAGTTTGTGTAAATTAGACTTATTGGTTAACTTTAATAACTGTCTGTTATTTTACGCTGACTCTATTAATGTACACTATAGAAGCAAAGTACATATAACATTATGCATATATATAAAAAATGTATTTCCGAGAACACTAAACTATTTATAAGAAATGGAAATTATGAAAACGTGGTGGAAGATAAATGCTTATTGTGTAAGTGCGAACGCAGAATAGTGAAAATGTGCGCCTTATAAAGTGGGCAATAGTCAACTCATAAAGCACTTACTTGAATATATTTAGGCTTAGTGTTAAGTACAAGTACACACCCAAAACGTGTATAACATTAGTGATTTAACACTTTAAACAGCCCTCAATGGGAAAAGAAATAACATCAATTAGCCATAAATTCTATTCATGCTATATTTTTGCTTATATTATGTAAATATGATGATGGTTAATTCCTTTTCTACATGTTTATATCTTGCATCATATTCAATCCCACCATGAGGTCCATGTGAAAAAAACATTGCTTCTGCATTTTGAAGGATCATGCTATATACATGCTATACATTCTATAACTGTATCTCTGGATCATTTCAGATGCTACTTGCCTTCAAGGATGGGAAGAAATTGAAGCAATATGAGAAATAGTCAATTTGTTTTGAATTAGTATAATAAAAATACACACATTCAATTACACAGTTGTATCTATGATTATGATAAACCCGCCCCCTGCAAAAGATATTGGGTTTCTCTGAAGCAACATTATCTAAGCAAGTATCAAAAGAAGTATTTATTTACATAGGGTAATTCTTAGTGGAGCCTCCTTTGGACCTAATGACATTGAATACTCTTCATGCCATACTTTTACTAACATTTGATACACTTCAGTTGGTATTTCCCTTTATTCATCCTGCAAACATCTGGTGAGTGGTGTCATTGCCCTTTCTTTCTCCTCTCCTCCTGACAGGATTAAGAACATGTGTCACTCATAGATGGATACCATGAAAAGGTAGGAAAAAAGCAAATATTATTTAGATATTAAATATATTAGAGCAGATTAACAATGTATTTATGATAGATCTTGATGCAAATACATTGCAAAATAAGAAATCTGGATGAACAACAAATTTATGAAGTCCTGGCAGAAGTTTTTTGAAAACTGCAACTTTTTTAATGTATGTTGGGTATGACTTAGAACGCGGGTTTCTCCTTTTAAATGCCAATGTATACCTATATTGTGAAATTATAATATCTTATCAGTGACTCTAAGTAAAACTGTAAATATGCTGTTGGCCAAAGGATTGTTTGGTCTACAGCAATCTCACTAACTCCCCCATACAAATACATGCTGCATGAGTTGTGAATGTAGGGAAGGAAGAAAGCCGCTATCAGACACCTCTGGTAGTGGCTTATCTTGAAATCCAACTGCCCAATCATTATCTCCCCCGACATCTATCTTTTGGGGAGTTTTGGGAGGCCCTCACACATTAGACCATTGGCCAGTCTCACCAAAACCCTGACATTTGGCTAATCTAAATCTAATGTGTACGAAGCCTTACTTTATCATCCCACCCAGAGAATTGGTTCTCACCCGGAGAATCTCACCCACTGCAAAAATTATTACAACAAAATTATTTTTTGCTTCCAAATATTGTATAAAAGAGGAAAATGCTGTCTTTGACCAGGAAAAAGGTACCCAACCCACCAAAAAGTAATACTTATATAAGAGACCCCCCTAAAGGCTTAAAATGTTGCTATGGAGATGGATTGAAAATGCACAAAAAATGGCACTAGAAATACAGAGTGTACCAAAATTTGATGCAGCAAAACTAAGCATGATTACTGGGAACTTTCTAGAAGGAGGATACCCCGATATAAAAAAGGACAGTTTGAGCTGCATTGTGCAGAGGAGCAGATTCAGTGCTGGACAGAGGAGGAGAAGAGGATGCTACGTCCTCAACCCGGAAGGTGGCAACTAGACTGTGACAAGAAGTGAGAACAGTTTAGTAGAGTCACCCTCCTGACCTCAGACAAGCCCGGGGTCAGTAGCAGTGGCAATTCCTACCCCATGGAATTGTAATTGATGCCAGCCTCTGAAACAAATAGTAGATGTTTATACCTTTAAGACTAGTAGGGAATAGTCAGCAAGCTAGCTGCAGAATATAGGGCTTATACTAAGGACACTGAACTTTTGCTACGTTTCTGAGACTAGAGTTTATGCACTGTGTTATTTAAAGGGTCATCGCACATGTATATGGGAACCGGCCTTTTAAGAGACTGTATTGCATTATTAACCCTTAAAGGGAAAGCTGTGCTGTACACTTCGTAATCTGACAAGTTGTCAAACAGTACCAACATTAATCGAATGTTATTGATATTATTAACCAGGTATTACTGTTATTACAAATTGCTTGTAAGATATTATAGCCCCTATGTTTTAGTTAGCAGTAGTTAGGGCTTAGTCACTTGAAGGTAAAATCAAATTGCTACATCATTATTGTTATCTTACTATTGTTCCTTTCTACTTTTTGATGTGTTTCAGTAAATTCTGTACACTTTGGCTATTCCATCAGCTGCCTTGTATTCTATATAGACTCCTGAGCAGATCATGCTAACCACTATTCGGGACCTGAGCATGCTGCCAGGCTGAGCTACATAACGATCACCATGCCTCTGGAATGGTAGATGCCAATTAAGTATAGCTTTTGAGACAGCCTCATTTTCTCTGGGCAAAAGTAGCATTTTCAGCTTTTTCCCAGCACGTCACTTTAAAGGCGGTAATAGAAATAACATGCATTTACTTTTGTTGCTTCAGAGACATCAGAAAGCATAACTACCAAGTAAATGTATTTTTTATTAAAGCGAAATGTATCACAACACTGACCAACTGAACTGTCTACACAGTGAGCTATTGTGTATCCAAACTTCGGTAGATTTATCCAAGTCCTGAAATCTGCAGTCCTCAACTCCAACTATTTTAATCATTGGGCCCCATAACTCTGCATATGGATTTAGCAACGCCATATAAATGGCACTATTGTTAAAACCAGCTGCAACGTCCGTGAAATTTGAAAGGTGTTGTTGCCTACCTCAATTTTTCTAGCAATTCCAGTTGGCAATTCACTGTTAAGCAGTCAGTATGAGTACTGTGTGTGGAAGGGTGTTAGCCACATTATGTCAGTGTATTTATATCAAAGGAGATGAATGCATACTTTCCTGCAATCCCTATGTGAGCCGTTTAATGTTTCTGGCATTAGAACTCACATAAGTGTTTAATATTATTTGACGGTCCGCAGACCAGGATATACTTCGAGATATCGCTTATTACCAATACTGAGTGATTTACCATAGTTTGTGATAATGATAGGAGGACAGAATATGCTTTACAGTTATCCTCCATCAAGGCAGAATATGGAATTAGATATACAGAATCGTGGTTTCCATCTACAATAGTTAAGCTGGCTGGAACAATGCCCTGTTTTCTTAAAGGGTGTAGCACCATGACTATATAGAAGTGCAAACTAAACATAGAAGAACATACGTGGTTTTCTGGTTGCAATATGTTCAGGTACAAAACAGAGGGGAGATTTACTAAATGGAGCGATGCTGAATAATAACGGTCCTACCGTACAATAATAACTAATACTACCGTACAATTTATAACACATTTTTGTCCTGCGTTGTACATATGTGCTTTGACTCATCTACTGTTGTAAGGCTGATGATAGATGGAGACTTTCTGTAGCGCAACTTTCCAATTTTAACTATTGAGTGACAGCTGTAGTTCACAGGAGCGCACACAACTTAGTGTTCTCCCAGACCGCAGCAGTAGCGTGATAGTTAAAATTGGCTGCCCATCCACTGCAGAACTAAATTTAAACTCCTCAACCTCACCTACAAAGCTCTGCATGGCGCCGCACCACCGTACATCGCTTCCCTCCTGTCTGTACACCACCCAGCCCGCTCACTCCGATCCGCTAACACACTCAGACTAAACATCCCTCTAATTCGAACCTTACATGCTCGCCTACAGGACTTCACCAGAGCAGCACCCATCCTCTGGAACGCTCTACCCCAAGGCATCCGGACAATCCCCGATGCACAAAATAACTGATTTCCATATGTGTTCCATCCTGTGTTCCCCCATACCTCATCTTCCTCCCCACATCCTTGTACCTCCTGCATCACCCGGTTTTTACACCGGCTGAAAATCGTGACCATCTGAGGCATGGGATTACAATGCATTCGCTCACATTGGTAATTTCGTGTCACGAACAATTGCCCGGCAGGGAATAATAGCACATACGCTGCCGATTCCGTCTGGCGCCTTTCCGCGCAGCCGGAAAAATAGGCTGATTCTATCTTGTGGCCGGAATACACCGGCAGCTTCCATAGCCTCCTATGGGAACTGGAAAAATAGGGAGGGGGAGGCAGTTTGGCAGCGTCTAACGCAGGGGAAAGCTTTCAGGTGCCTCTATTTAGGATTTCCGGGCTGCGGTGTATTTTTTCGCTAATATGTGGCACCCAGCTCACTCTAATTAAACTTAGCACTTGATCGCGTCATTTCTTTATTCACGCGATTTAATGGTGCATGCGGGTGACCATTAAAACGCATACGCTCAGGGGAAGGAGCCCTACGGGCAGCTTTAGGCGACCGTATGGGCAATTTTGAATGCTTCAGCACAACGTATCTGCACAGTGAACAAGGTTGATGAGGTAAAATTTGCGCATATATCGGTGCATATTACTGTAATTTTTGCACACGCAGGGCCTCCTCACATGAGTGTGCAAAACACCCCCGCACTGATTTAAATGGCTATATAGCCTAATGAGGTTCAGATGTGTCCGGTCTTTCACAGAATTGCGCATCGTATTGCGCATGTTCCTGCATTTTGCAAGCGCATTTACGCATCTCCCATACATTTCTATAGGGGACTTTGCTGTGCAATACACAGAAACGTAGAGCGGGGCCTATTTTAAATATGAGGATTTTGACAAGAGCTTGTAGAAGTACCCTAAAGAGACCTTATGCATGTCTCAGCATTTAAAGGGGTTGTCTCATCATAGTCAGATCCTTTCATTGGGAATCACCATCGGGATCAACTGATTTTGACAGGGAAGCTACAGGCAGGCAAGCATTTTCCCTGGAGCATCCACTAAAGGGGATAACTAGTTGCCATGTAATATATTGCTTGTTAGCATTTATCTCAGGGGTGTCAAACTCATTTTCACCGAGGGCCACATCAGCCTTATGGTGGCCTTCAGAGGGCCGATTCTAATTGTAAGACAGTAAAAGTGAACCCCACAGTGGCCCGATTGGTAATAAGGTCCCCCATAGTGACCAATGACGCACACCATTTTGCGCATACACATGCGCTCCATTCTGCGCATACACACGCACTCCATTCTGCGCATACACACACGCACTCCATTCTGCGCATACACACACTCCATTCTGCGCATACACACACACTCCATTCTGCGCATACACATGCACTCCATTCTGCGCATTACACGCGCACTCCATTCTGCGCATACACACGCACTCCATTCTGCGCATACACACGCACTCCATTCTGCGCATACACGCGCACTCCATTCTGCGCATACACACGCACTCCATTCTGCGCATACACACGCACTCCATTCTGCGCATACACACACACTCCATTCTGCGCATACACACGCACAGACACACACCATTCTGCGCATACACACATACATACACATACACACACAGACAGACACACACATATACACACAAGGATCTCACCCTGCAGCTGCTTCTCCTCAGCGTTGCTCTCGTCCCTCCAGAAATCATGTTCTCTGCAGTCTTCTTCCCTCCTCCGCGGCCGTTGTCAGTCTGCTATCGGCACTCCTCTATTACTGTCTGCACTAGACAGTACAAGCCGAGAGAAGATCGCATACAGACAGCAGCACGGAGGAGTGAGGGAACTTACTGCATAGCCGGCGGGCCACAGAAAATGAGGCGGCGGTGTTTGACACCTGTGATCTATCTCTTTATTGCATATGAGCATCACAGAAATGGGTCCACCACTCAGGACCCCCTCTATGATATCAGTTTGCCTTAATAAGGCATATGGACAAGGGTTGTCATTATAGCAGGCCTTTCAGAATTTTATACTGGAAGCAAGAAAATTGAAGGGAAGTGGGAATAGTTGCCCATATAATATTTTTAAACTATCCGTAGAAAATGAAGAGCTTTACTGTATTTTAGTTTTCTGCATAACTTCCAGAAAAAAATAGCTAATGCATTTTTTCTAGTAAAGTGACGAAGGCCACAGCTGAATTCGAACAGAGTAGAATTCGATCGAGTATTGTCCTTAGCGAGTACCTGCCCGCTCAAGAAAAAAGGTTCGGCTGCCAGCGCGGGTGACAGGTGAGTTAACATAGTAACATAGTATGTAAGGCTGAATGAAGACAATGTCCATCTAGTCCAGCCTGTCTATCCTCCTGTGTTGATCCAGAGGAAGGCAAAAAACCCCAAGGCCAGAAGCCAATTAGCCCTTTTGGGGAAAAAATTCCTTTCCGACTCCCTAATGGCAATCAGACTGTTCCCTGGATCAACCCCTAATAGTTCCTACCTGCCTATATACCCGGATTGACAATTAAAGGGGTTGTCTCGCGAAAGCAAGTGGGGTTATACACTTCTGTATGGCCATATTAATGCACTTTGTAATATACATCGTGCATTAAATATGAGCCATACAGAAGTTATACACTTACCTGCTCCGTTGCTGGCGTCCCCGTCTCCATGGCTCCGTCTAATTTCGCTGGCTTCTTGCTTTTTTAGATGCGCTTGCGCTGTGCGGTCTTCTGCCTGGTGAATGGGGCCGCTCGTGCCGGAGAGCTGCTCACCGCGTCGTCATCGTAGCTCCGCCCCGTCACGTGTGCCGATTCCAGCCAATCAGGAGGCTGGAATCGGCAATGGAAAGCAAGGAAGGAGAAGAAAATCCACGGTGCACCATGGGAGAAGACCCGCGGTCCACCGTGGGAGAAGACCAGTGGCGCCATCTTTAAAAGAAGAATAGAAGAAGCTGCAGAACGCGGATGCAGGTAAGTGCAATGTGCTTTTTAAAAACTAACCTATGCTTTCTTTTTAACAGGGCAGAATGCGGGGGTAAGTGAAAAAAAATTTTTTTCGCTTTCGCCGCGAGACAACCCCTTTAACCTAAGATTTATATCCTATAATGTCCTTCCTCTCCAGAAAGACATCAAGTCCCCTTTTAAACTCCTCTAAGGATATTGCCATCACCACTTCCTCTGGCAGAGAGTTCCACAGTCTAACTGCTCTTACAGTAAAGAATCCCCTTCTATGTTGGTGATGAAACCTACTTTCCTCTAATCCTAGCGGATGTCCTCTTGTTACCATTGCGGCAGTGAGCGGGGGGGAGCGGGAGGGAGAGAGGGAGAGAGTGATCTCCCCTCTGTTCCTCCCTGCTCTCCCCCGCGGCTTCCTGCCCACCGCCGGCAGCCGAACCTTTTCTCTCGAGCGGGCAGGTACTCGCTAAGGGCAATGCTTGATCGAGTAATTGCCCTTAGCGAGTATGCTCGCTCATCTCTAGTGCAGAGCCATTTATAGTCAATGGGTTCCATCGGGCACTGCTGGACTCTGTCATTTCATGAATCTGGCATGTCATTTTCTTCATTCTTCTCTTCCATGTTGGAACAGAAGAATGGAAATTTTAAACAGAAATGTGAACCCAGCATAACACGGTGCCCCGCTATTTAACTTGGTCTCTAAAGGGAACAGACTTGTCCATTTACGTATTTACCATTGCCTCCTGACCTCTAGGACTAGTTGTCACAAAATCATGTAAATTGCCAAAATCTTATGTAACTTCTTGAATTGCCTAAAAACGCTTCAGAAATTCCACACTCATATTTTGCCCATTGACAGGCCTAAATTTGTGCAGATCCATGGCAAAAAGCCAAGGCAGACTAAGAACAGATTTCTTGCTGCAGCAAGAATACAATACCAGAAACCCTAAGAATTCCATAAAGTGTGAACAAAACCTTATTCTAAGTTAGAAGTTGCCCATTGTAAACAATTGGATCACTGTGCTTTTTTATGCAAATAGCAGATATGGTAGTATAATGCCTCTGCAATGCCACCTATTGGAAAGTGGTTCCCTAGTAGTCAGTATTTTAGCTACTTTTCGCACTAAACCTGATTGGTTACTATGGTCATAGCCAATTTTTGTCTGCATCAGCTTTCATAAGTAATCCTTGCTGTTTCCAAAACCATGTTATGTTTGGATTTCCTGTCATTTTTCATCATAAATATGTCTTTGTACCTTCTATTTACTTACAGTAGCAGCTGGTGACATTGGCAAGTAAAGCTAGAGAGCTTCTGGCTGCCACCCAATAAGGTACTTAATTCACAGACCGGACAGCATAAACAGCAAAGCAATGAAACGCAGAAATTAAACCAAAATGTTGATAGATGAATATACTAGAGATGTGAAATGTTGCCAGGTTGTGTTCTTGCCAGAAGAGCCATCAAAGCATTGTGTCTAAAAAGCAGAGGTGTCATTTTGTGCCTTCGACTACTTTTTGGTTCACATGAAATATCATCAAGTGCATTTAGATGCTCTTACACCCCAGGGGGTATCCCCCCAGCGGCTCCACAACAGATGGCCGAAATTCCTTCATTGATTTCACAGTATTAGTCCACAACTTAAAGAAGAAATCTGTGTGACCACCGTCTGCATTCCACTCTCATTTCTCAAAGAATCAAGCAGACAGAATAATTTGATGATGAGTGGAAAATAATTATAATGTAGCAGGTGGCAGAATTTGATTGCACAGGCTGACTCAGCACTTGGAAACGTAGGCTTACAGATGCAGCAACATATTACCATAGGCTGTCCTCGTATAACTTACTCTTTCCAATCCCAATTCACATGACATACAGTCAGCAGTGAAGAGTGTTCTCTCATTCATATACAATAGTAGTCTGAGTTGTAAGAAGTACAAGTAATGAATAATGCTCAATTGAAGGCAGGCTCAATAGAAAGTCTATGAACTCTTCTTCAACTTGACAGTGTTCAGATGAGCGCTTCCGCTGCGTCATTCAAGTGCCACAAAAAAACTTTTGGCATGTCCCTATGACATAGGCTTATAAATACCAGTAGCACAGTTCTGAGTTATTACACTGTAATTAGCACCAATTATATCCTATATACAGAACTAAAAAATTCTTAAGAAAATCATCTTTATTAAACAAAAATAAAACAAAAACATTAATAAAAAGTAAGATGGTAGAACATCCATGTTAAACCTGCAGTACAACGATAGGTCACATAAGTAACACAAAGTTCAGTGCAGGATATATACCTCTTAGGCTTCTTTCACATGAGCGCATATGATCTGGACGTTTTCACGGCCGGCTGATATACGCTGTGATATGATGCATTGGACTCAAATGCATCAGATCACATGAACGTATTTCTGAGACGTAAAGGCGCCCAGCAAGGCCAATATAGAGCCGGGCATTTTTACGTTGGGCCCAAAAGATATTTTTTTTTTTTTATCTTTTTTTTCTCCTGCACCGTTGTTACGCAATGACACAGAATCCATGACCTGTCCACAATATTGAGTGCGGACGGGCCGTGGGTCAGACAGCTTTCATTGACTTTAATGGAAGCAGTTTGTGTGGACACTGCACAAAAATAAGGCATGTTGCGATTTTTCCCCTGCTCGTGGAAATCACAATTCGTTTTCATGAGTGTTCAGGAAGAAGCGATTTTTCATAGCCTTCTATGAACGGTATTGGCAGCGGAACCATAGTGCGGATGCTGACCGCGGATTCTGCTATGCAAATCCGTTCGTGTGCCAAGCGAATAGCATGAACACAAGACAGAGATGCCCATTGTGCTGTGCATCTTCAGAATAAATACACTTTGAAGTTTGACGCTGAGCGCCAAGTCACGGGGCGGGATGTACCAGCTTTTACCTGCCCTTATTGTGCAGACTGACAGCTCTCTACCCAAACATGATAGTAGAGCTGTCAGTCTTCATGGATTGGATTATGCTACTGCCTCCTCCTTTGGATTGCTCACCTGGTACCCGTTTTCTAGCCACGCTTCTGACTCCTGGTTTCCTCGTGACTACATTCCTGTTTCATCATCTGGCATGTTTTATCCGCACCATTTTCCTGGTAACAAACTGTTCTGTTCCTGGGTACGCTACTGTTCCATCTCTGCTACTGCAGTCAATCAGTGACTATTCCTGAGATCACGACTGGGAAATCTTCCTGCAGCAAAGCCTATACTTCTTGGTGGGTGTTAATGGTGAAAAACAGGGGATCTAATATATTTTGCACCCCAGCTAAATCAATTTTGGCTTGAAGAATTGACAACCTTGGTGATAAAACATAAAATATTGCTAATGAGTAGGAATTAGAGATGAGTGAGCATACTCGCTAAGGGCAATTGCTCGATCGAGCATTGCCCTTAGCGAGTACCTGCCCGCTCGGGAGCAAAGATTCGGCTGCCAGCAGCAGGCGGGGAGCAGCGGGGGAGAGCGGGGAGGAACGGAGGGGAGATCTCTCTCTCCCTCTCTCCCTCCCGCTCCCCCCTGCTCATGGCCGTAACTCACCTGTCACCCGCACCGGCAGACGAACCTTTGCTCCCAAGCGGGAAGATACTCGCTAAGGACAATGCTCGATCGAACAATTGTCCTTGGCGAGTATGCTCGCTCATCTCTAGTGTGAATGCTTTGCATACTTCCATGTAAGTACTGTAAAATACAGTTACTGATTAAACCTCACTCCAGAACCATCTTTCTAGGAAATCCTCTGTATTGCTTATGAAAAACAGTAATATATTTCTAGATTTCTTTTCTCTATAGAAAAAAATGGTTTCCATTCTCCCATTGGCTATCAGGACTCTCAAGTGGAGCAGATTTTACTGCTACCTTCTGCAGTGTTACCTAAGCCCAAAGTTCAATATATATTTATCAACAATGATCCCAGAAGAGCTTCCATAATTACAT
Organism: Eleutherodactylus coqui; assembly: GCF_035609145.1. NCBI lineage: Eukaryota > Metazoa > Chordata > Amphibia > Anura > Eleutherodactylidae > Eleutherodactylus > Eleutherodactylus coqui. The sequence goes on along the minus strand of NC_089843.1, from coordinate 142,686,809 downwards.
ACATCAATGGAAAATAACCTTCAACACTAGGAATAGATATTATGAGCACCTAGGATTTGCCTTAATGACATTTTCAGATATTCATTAGCTTGCATTGCACCCATGTTTATCTTTTCAGGATTGAACTTAGAATGACCCATGAACTTCTATAGAGGTGCTTCTTGTGTGCTATTGATATTCTAGATCAGAGCTACTCAATAGGTGGACATGGGTCGGAATACGAACCTTGGCCACCAGCTGTTTGGTCCTTTTCTGTATGGACCAGGAGAAAAAACCATTGCAATTCCTCTTCCCCCTCCACTAACTCCTTTCAGTGTTATCAGTGATTAAAAATTGTCTGTTATCCTGGTCATACGATAGATTAAGGTCAGCAAGTTATAGCTGAAGGTTCACTTGGCAGACAGTTAATGTTTTGCAAAAAATTGCCCAGGAACTTGGTAAATACAGGTAGCAAATACTCACAGACTGAAGGAGATTGATAGATTCTTTGTATTGACACTATTACGGTCCGTTTAGATGAACCAATTTCTCATTTGAGCAAGCAAACATTGTCAGAGTTCACTCCGGCAGCCTCTTTATACAGGCAGATACATCTTTGGCTCAGGAAATTGGTCAGTTGTTCACATTCACTGTATAAGTGAATGAGGGTGATTGAATGATCGGTATTTAAACCAAACGATAAGTGAGTGAACCAACGATTATTTTTATGCCTGCGTAAAATGAATGACAGACAAAAGGTGAACAATTTATCACTTGTACTTCGATTATTGGTTGCATTTAGACGGAATGATTATTGTTCCCATTTGCTCATTTAAACGATTCTTTGAACAATCATTTTGTGTAAAAGGGTCTTTAGAGAAAAGCTGTCAATCAGCGAGTAAACCTCCCAGCTCATAAATACTCTGGACTATAGACATGCAGCATGAGAGCACTTGCTCCCTGTTTTTTTTACTATGTTCACATATAGGTTTACATTGATGTTATAATGAGAAGCAGGAAGAACTGGTATTGATCAACTTTGAAAAAAACATTTTGATCTCATTTACATATATGTATATATATATATATATATATATATATATATATATATATATATATATATCAGTAGAAAGAACTGGCAAAACACTTATCTTTTCCAAAGGATGTTACAAGGGATGATGGGATATTCTTTACAGATGGAAAAAAAAGGCAATTTAGACATCTATATAAGAAAGTGTTCCTTAAACTTAAGCCCCTTATAGACACAACAAGAATCACTCAAAGCCGTCTTTTGAGCGATTCTTGTTCTGTCTAAATGCACTGACATCGTGCAGTTCTCATAAATCAGCTGTTATCAGTGGAGCAGGCTGTTTTTAGCCGGCTGCGCTGATAAGATTCTCTCTGCCTGTGTCCTGCTGTGAATTCACAGCGGGGACACTGGCTGTCAGAGTAGAGAACACTACAGCTGTTTGCATATGCAAAGCAGCCATATTGTTCTATTAGCGGCCGCGGCTGTGTCCTGCTCTGGCTGCATATTCTATAGTGGCTACTTAGCTACTAGAGACTATGCAAAGATGATCGCTTAAAACTGTCACTCAAACTATCGACTTTTGAGCGATCATCTATCAGTGTAAATGAGGCTTTAAAGTAGTCAAACTATGGAATGCCCTATGGGAAGAGATAGTAATGGCCAAGACTGTGTAAACCAGATGCTTATCTTATAATACATGTTGAGGGGTACAATGAATATAAAAAAAAAATATGTAGAATGGATCAAAAAAAGTTGAACTTGATGTGCTTTTTAACCTATGCAACTATTGGCATAGCAAGAGAAGAGGGTAATTTACAGCCTTACTACACTAAACAGTCTGACGAAGAAATACAGAGGAATATTGTAAGCCTTGTGTCTGGGCTGCCGTCCTTAATTGAACCCATACTCATGTCTTTTATCAGCTGCACCAGAACATAGCTGCCACATCTGGCAACAGAAGGAGATAAAGGGCAAACATCAGGGCTTTTATAGCATTACAAGAGTGTTTGATGAACAGACCAAATATTTCTTAGGTGAGTAACTTTTCATGATTCTCCTGCCTGCTTCATAATGTCTTGCACAGCACATTAGTTTCCCCTGACATCACAAAGTCTGACCGTTGAAGAATTACTGTGCTTAGCTGCTGTCAGTCCAGCTGCACTTCTATAGTGCTTTTCACTAAGTGTTAAACTAACTCCGGAGTTTGTAGATAAATAGATACAGTTGCAAGAAACATTTAGTGAACTTTATAGAACTGGCTGGATTTTTACATTACGCTCTAATAACATGTATTCTGATTCTTATCTAAAGGTCCTTCTACATTTCTAGATTTGACAGCGATAACAAGGGCTGATCAATGATACTGCTGCTCATCCGCCTGACATTTACACAGGCCCAGGCGGAATCTAAGAGTTTCGTCACTTTCGGCAGCACATCCCCAGTTTTTTTGCACCGCATAAAAAATGAGATCACGTGGCAAATGAGCTTTCAACTTACTCATCAGATGTTCAACTGCATCTTCACATGGCCTGATGATCGGGCAAAAAATGTTCTTGTCCAAACATCAGCTCATGCAAAAAGCCCTTCAGTTACAATTCTAGACAAGCACATTCCTAGGCCGGTTATACATCTGCTTTGGGACCTCCGGCTGAGGTTTTGTCACAGATCCAGCTGAAAATACTGGAAGAAAAAGCGCTGCAGCTGGGCGAAAAGCAGGCAGACCCCATTATAGTCAATGAGGTCCACCGAGCGCTAACTGTGCGGCCTCGGGGATTCCAATGTCCTGCTCCCCAAACAGAGCAGGAAAGTAGAATCCCTGCCGCAGATGTGAATCCACCGTAAGGGCTCCTGCAGATGAGCATAGGCGGTGATAAGCTTATGATAGTGTGGCGTTATAGCATTGTGAAGAGAGCACAGTCATGCGCATATCTGTGGATTCTACTGTACTTCCGGGACTATTCACTTCGGCATGGGTCACACCCACACCGTGATTGAACAGGCCGTGCAGCCTAAATAGTCGCCGGTGCTATCGATAAGCATTGAGTGATTTTGTGTGGATGGGGAGCACATTTGTGCACCCCCATAGACTCCTATGGTGCCTTGGGTTCACAAATTCACACAAAAAAGGATGTTGTGCATATTTTCACACGTGCGAAAATTGACTGCAAGAATGCAAACTGTGAGGGAACCCATCTACATTATGCACGTTGTAACATGTTGGGGATTAACCGCCTTTGGATTGCCGTCCACACGGTCAGGAAGTGGCGTACTTTCCATACAAATATGCTCCAGCAAAAGAAGATTTCTTTATACTCTGGCTCCTTCCAGCCTTTATTCACAGCATATAACACAAATGTTACACAGTCCAACAGAGCTTGGGGTTCACAACCCACAGGGTCCTGTCACTAACCCCTCCTGGGGTGTCTGAAGGGCGTCTTCCTTCGTCAAACCAGGTGACAGACCCAACTGGTCCACACTGGACCTCCGGCTCCAAGTCCGTGATGCGGCTACCTTCACCGCCTCTCTGACTCTCTCAGCCAGCGACTGTTTCTGTATTTCTGGCAGAAAGTGGCTCTTTTGTAGCCATTTCCTGCTACACCCATCAGGTGTCAACCCTTACTTCTCCTTTTGCAGGTGTCAGAATGCCTATCTAGCACCCTCTGCAGGCTAGTCTGACACCGCCCTGCTACATATCCCCCCCCCCCCCTTTGATAAAGGCGTAGGCTGCATAACTCTTTTTTCTTCTTCTTTTGGCCCTCCAGGGTCAAAACTCCTGGCTCGGGGGTCTCTATGTGTGGGACTAACACTGCCACTTTCTTCATGTTCTGAAACACTAAGAACGTTTTCATTTCTCTGCGTGTTCTTAACTATCTTCTCTTCAATTTAATAGTTACCTGGCCCTTGCCTAGCTATCACCTCCGCAACTTCTTTTACAGAACTTTCTTCACCCGTAACTTCTGAGGTATCTTTCCTAATCTCTGCTACCTTAGTGGCCTTCTCTGCTTCAGCAGTTTTACCTTCTGCCTTCTCCTTTGCCCTTTGTACTTCAGAGGTCTGTTCGGTCTTCATCTTTTGCTAAGCTCTCATTTTCTCAATGACTTTCACAATTTTTATCTCCTTTTTAGAATTCAATAGGATTTTCTTTCTTTTCACTTGTCTTAACTGGGCCCTAGACCTCTCTAGTCTCTGAACCTCCTTTTAAGCAATATGATCCTTTGATTCCCAGAGCTTCCCTTTTGCATTTAACTTCTTAGTGGACTTTTGAAATATCGCCTTTTCTTCTGACACCACATTCAGTGTGCGTGTCAATGGCAAAAAGCTGCAGGGAAGAAATCGCAGCATGCTGCGATTTTGTGCGGGTTACGCACGTCCGTCTTCCATTAACCCCTTCAGGACACGGCCTATTTTGGGCTTAAGGACGCAACAATTTTTGGCGGATTTTCTTCTCCGTTTATCAAAAGTCATAACTTTTTTATTTTTCTGTCGACGCGGCCGTATGAGGGCTTGTTTTTTGTGTGGCGAACTGTAGTTTTTATCTGTGCCACTTTTGGGTACATAGACTATATTGTAAAACTTTTTTTTTTTTTTATGATAGCAGGGAGAGAAAACGCATCAATTATGCCATAGATTTTTTTTTTTTTTTACAGCGTTAATCATGCAGCATAAATGAGACATTCCATTTTTTCTGCGGACCGGTACGGTTACAACGATACCAAAATTCTTACATTTTTTTAGGTTTTCCCACTTTTTTGGAAATCTTTTTTCTATTCTAAATCGCTGCATTCAAAGTCCTGTAACTTTTTTGATGTACGGCGCTCTGTGAGGGCTTATTTTTTGCGAGACGAGCTGTCGTTTTTACTGGTACCATTTTGGGGTACATATGGCTCTTTTGATCACTTTTATTGCGTTTTTAGTGAGGCAAAATGCTAAAAATTAGCATTTTGCCTCAGTTTTTTAGCGGGTTTTTTTTTTGCGTTTTTTTTTTCCGTGCACAGTCAAAAGCATGTGCAACTTATTGTACGCGTCGTTACGGATGCGACAATACCAAATATGTGGGGTTTTAATTTTTTTTACCTTTTTTTATGCTAATCTGAGAAAAAGCATAAAAAAATGTTTTTTTTTACTTTTTTACATTTTTTTAATTCATTTTTTTAATCTTTGTTTTTTTACACTGTTTGTGTCCCTCTGAGGGACTTTACCCACTGCCCTGATGATCGCTGTCATAAGGCATGGCAGAGCTACTGCTCTGACATGCCTTATCGCTTATACAGCGATCATAGGCATAGGCAATACAGGACGCCAGTGTCTGGCGTCCTGTTGCCATGGTGACAGGCCGGGCTTACGCGATGACATCGCGGCAGGGAAGGGGTTAACAGCGGGGGGCGCATCTCCGATGCCCCCCCGCTGTTGCAGCGGGACGGCAGCTGTGACTCACAGCCGGCTCCCGCTGCGCGATAGCGCGGGATCATATGTGATCCTGCGCTATCTCCAGGACGTAAGTTTACGTCCTGTTGCGGGAAGTACCAGGCTGCCAGGACGTAAACTTACGCCCTGCAGCGGGAACGGGTTAAAGCACTGCGTAAATATCATGGGATACGCGACACCCCGCCCCCACCCCACCAGCGACGGCGGCTACTGCACATGTGCGATGGAGTGCCGATGGGCACATTTGCAGTGCTTGCAGAAGACGCTGGACAGGTACGCAGGGGTCACCAGCTGGGCACCGGGTCAAACACCGCTGGGGGAATCACGCATGTGGAGTCCAACCCGCTCATGTGCAGGAGGTCTTAGGCCAAATTCCGAGCAGAGTTTCTGCCGCTGCACACTGCCATAGGATTGCATTGGTTTATGCAATCCTATGCAGACAGCCACGGAAAACTCGTGTGGTGACAAAATCATGCCATGTCCTATTTCAATGCGAGCCTCACAGAGGCTCGCACTGCTGCATCATTGCTGACGCGCCGGCTCTACACTGTGCATGTACGGCTGTGTGCCAGCTGGCATATCTGCAGAGTGAAGACGCCGGACAGTCACTGCAGGGGTACAAGGTCGCATCCCGCTGCGAGAATCTTGCAGTCGTAATCCAACCCGGCTGTCTGCATTCAGCCTTATGTTATGCTCTTTGTGTGTCCACATACTTCTGGCCCTGTGTTTGCTGCAATCTAGCAAAAAACATGATCTGCAGTATTTTTTACATGTTGACTAATTTTGGGACACATTTACAGCATTTTCCATTTATCCTAAACATTTGCAGAGACATGAATTTGGCAGTAAAATTAAAGAGAATCTTTCACGGCTGACTGACTTCACTAATTATGAACTTTTGTCTCTTCATGACTAAGAAACATCATCTTCCAATTCTGTCACTTTATTAGCTTTGGATCTTTCAGTGCCCTACATTTATGGTTCTCTTCACATTGGAGTATTCCTGTTCCATAAGGGTTCCAGCAATGTTAATGGTAGGAATACCATACAGAATAATTTGGTCAGAACTTCCTACGAAGCATGAAGGTACATGTAGACCATGACTGTGACGTACCGGAAACGCAAATAGGAGCCAACAACATACTACAAAGATTCAATATATGAATTTTAAATCCTATTACGGTTGCCTCTTCGACACGCTTACAAATGTGAGGTTCTTAGTGCACAGTTTGGTAAAAGTGCGCACCCACTTGCCAGTGACAAGGTGACCTCTTTTAGATGGGACCCTACACTAAACAGTCTCAAATTTCTGGGGGCATAAGCCTCCAAATTAAATCAGGGCAAATAGGATCCAACCATACATTATTCTCAGGGCTTAAACAGATTGGCGCGTTTTGTCCCGTTTTTCGGCTGTAAAAATTGTGGCTGCATAATGGGACAGTGGTTTTGTTTTCAGTATCGGGATTCTTGCAGGTTAATATAGGTTAAGATAGGGCTTGCCCAATCAGCATTTCCGCGCGCCTATAGACTCCTATGGGACCTTTGGTGTGCAATTCCACACAAAAATAGAGCATGTTGCATATTTTCACAAAGAAAGCAAATACAGAATGGGAGGAATTGGGCTAAGCACAGAACATGTGAAAAAGACTTGGGTATGCTAATAGATCATAGACTGAACATGAGTGAACAGTGTGATGCAGCAACAAAAAAGGCAAACACAATTCTGGGATGTATTAAGAGAAGCATAGAGTCTAGATCATGTGAGGTAATTATCCCCCTCTTCTCTTCCTTAGTCAGACCTCATATGGAATACTGTGTCCAGTTCTGGGCACCCCAGTTTAAAAAAGACATAGACAAACAGGAGCAAGTTCAGAGAAGAGCTACCAGGATGGTGAGCAGTCTGCAAATCATGTCCTATGAGGAACGGTTAAAACATCTGGGAATGTTTAGCTTGCAAAAAAGACGGCTGAGAGGAGACTTAATAGCTGCCTTCAAATATCTGAAGGGTGCAGAGGGATCAGCCCTATTCTCATTTGTACAAGGAAAGACTAGAACCAATGGGATGAAACTGAAAGGAAGGAGACACAAATTAGATATTAGAAAAAACCTTCTGACAGTGAGAGTGATCAATGAGTGGAACAGGTTACCACGGGAGGTGGTGAGTTATCCATCAATAGAAGTGTTCAAACAAAGGCTGGACAAATATCTGTCTGGGATGATTTAGTAAATCCTGCACTGAGCAGGGGGTTGGACCAGATGACCATGGAGGTCCCTTCTAACTCAACTATCCTATGATTCTATGATACCTGAAAGAACAACAAGCAATGTGAGAATTCTATTGTATGCAATTTATGCGACTGTATTTATGCGCACAAAAGTTGGTGCAAAATCACCCACGTGTAGAAGCCCCCAGTTTGCGCTGCAGAAAATCCATTGTGATTTTGAAATGTGTGAAGCTACACAAACAATGACCAATAAGGACACTGAAAAGACCAATGACCATCCAAAACAACACTTCACTGACCACCAGGTAGCAGTAGCTGCTTTCTAGGTACAGAGCTCTACCAAATGATTCAATGAATTTTGGCTTATTTTTCCATTAAATGTATATGTTTTACTGCCAGAATAAATGGAGTTGTAATAATGTCTGAAATGCCGATAGACAATATAACAAAAGGAAAAACTGTACAGAAACTTCACCCATAATTGCATCATTTTACTTCATCCTGATTGCCCATCCATTTATTTCGGAACTCCTCAACATTTCCAAAGAGATACTTACTTGCAAATAGATTTGTTTTAGAGATTTTATCCAAGTGACTGGGAGTTTGGCAACTACAATCAAACAACTTGGAGTAGATTTGGCTTAGAGAAAAGTAAAAAGAAAATGTTGGCAGGAGTTGTGGGATGGTTGTCTGTATTTACAATGTGCTTTATTCTATATACTATTAGTTCAGTGTTTGCCATGGTTGTTTCTCACATTAATCACTTCTGATACTTTGCTTACGTTTACAGTTTGTTTTCCATTGACGGTTTCAGTCAGAAAAGTTGTACTTTCTCAGTATCCAAATGATCATCCGATACGATGATGTCAAGTATTTTGGAAATTAGATTTGTCAACAAGGATGATGTTTTGGGCTCTTCAGTGACAGGAAAACCTGCTTTGGTTTTTCCACATTCAGCTTAATTTCTAACATATGAGTTCATACTAAAATGATGAAAGTACCCTGTAGAATAGTGTGCAAGGAAGACATTTAGCCTCACTAATGAGAATGTCCAACATTAGTTAACTGGCAAACTGTGTGATCCTCCCCATGCCTTAATGAAAGCATTCAGCTCAGTGTCTGATGCTCTCAATGCCTCATTTCTCCGATTCTTCAGACCAGGACTGATGTAGAACATACGTAACGTGATTCTTCTCCGTACTATTTAGGTGCAAATGAACATATAATTTTTTGCAGTGTAAACAATGAAGCTCAGTTAATTAGCAGAGATGTTCTTGAACTTTATTCAATCCATGCTATTTATCAGAATTTTGATCAGGATACAGAACGGTCGTGTCTGACACTTGGATACTAGAGGCACTGCTCAGATACCTACAGTAGTATATTTCATGACTGCATTGCCATGTTTCTTGGGGAAGCAATAAAATACCCCTTCCTTGACCTGCATGTCATATGTGGAATGCAAAGAAACTCTTCTGTTACTTTAACCCGTTAAGGACCAGGCGCAGTAAATATACGGCGCCTGGTCCTGGACTTAAAACCCCACTGATAGTAAAATTATGGCAGCACTTTAAGTCTGCTGCCTCTGCAATCAATTAGAGGCAGGACGGGTTATGAGCTGTTAGTGAGAGCTGATAAACCGGAGGAGAAGGAAGGACAGGTATTTAACCCTTCCTGCCTTTTCCTTTGCCGAGTACACAGAACGTAATGAGCACTGCGTACTAGAAAGTGAAAGTGGAAGGATTTCTTCCACTGCAGGAGCAGGGGGGTCATGTAACCGCCGGGTTCCCTGCTACAGCAGAGCTGGAGGGTCATACTAGACCCTGGCCAGAGCTGCCAGTGACTAGTGTCACTACAGGGGTTGCTTTCATCTGTAACTTGGGCTCCTATGGATGCCCCAGCTACAGTGGGAAAGTGTCAAATAGAAAAAAAAAATGAATGTCCCCTAGAGGTCTTATATGATGTCATGGGGGACATAGATAGTAAAAAAAACATGATTACATACACAAAAAAACAATATTACAGAATTAAACAACAATATATACATAAGAAAGAAAATAACACAAAGCCGGCGCCAACAAAAACTGTCGCTATAAGTGTCCTGTAATCCAAAACCATACATACTATATATCAAAACGTCCAAAACCCATTTGCATACTTTATTTTAGCATAAATATGCTGAATTTAAAAAAAATAACTATAAATGTTTAAAAAAATCATTTTTTTAGCATCATACCCCCAATAAAACTAAAAAATGGGGGGAAAAAGCCAGTGAAAAAGATATTTAAAAAATCACCCTGTAGGTCATGGAAAAAAACACAGTAAAAATAATTTTGGTAGCTAAAGGAAACAAAATAGGGCAGTAAAACTGCCACATGGGTAAAATCCCTAAAAAGTGTCTGGTCCTTAAGGTATAAAACTGCTTGGTCCTTAAGGGGTTAAATAATGGAATGTAGCACAGCTCCATACTTCTGACTATGAAGGTTCATACCTCCTTATGGGGTATGAATGAAGAAAAGACTTTGCTGTCTGTGGTCAACCCTGTTTGAGACATGATTGGTCTTCTCGAACTCTTCCTAACGGGGCCTCATGAGACAAACAAATGTGATGCCTGGGAATCACCAGACAGACTAGAGTGATGTCTGGGCTTTATGGTCTGTAACCAAAGGCTAGACCAAAATGAAAAATACCGTTCAATTTACATTTCATTTGTGTCACATCCAAAATGGACGCGCTAACTCTGTAACCCTGAAATACTCATGGGCTGTGAAGAAACAGACTGCAAGTACACACAAAACAGTGGTAAACAAGTAACAAAATAGACACCAAGGAAACACTCTCCCTATAAACCCTTTACCCAGTAAGGCACCAGCCTATATGCAGATAATCCGTCCTAACAAGGGCGAACCTGACCATGTACCTTGGCCACTTGCAGACCCTATGTGGGATAGGAGAAAACCACAGAAAGCAAGATAAAAACAATAGTAACTGCAGTATTTAGCTTTGTGAACAATCAGGAAAACAGATATATCCAGCACCAACCTCTGACTTCCACCACATTTAGAGGAAGACTGAAAATAAAGAGCAATGAGCTAAGCGCAAGCCAGGTTAAATAGTCCTCCCAATGTTAGGTCCAGCAGACTGAGGCGTCGTCCAGACCTTACCCACAATGTTGTTATTTCCAGTATGACTGCATTCAAGCTGCCTGTACAGTCTTCTTGTCTGTATTCAGTTCTCTGTGTATCCTTGACTAGTTTATGCTGTGTCTTTGTGTCTTCCCAGTTCCCTATATGTTTTGCTGCTGGGTTTTGTTTGTATGTCTATTCCCCGTATCTGGGATCTCTGCACAGGATTATCTCCGGTTTCCATCTTACGTCCACTCCAGCATATCTGTGCAGCTCAGTGCATCTAACCTTGGATTCCCATCCTCACCAGGTAGGTAGGGAGGTCTAGGAGTCAGGGTTGGGAAAGGCGGCCTGGATCTCTCCACATTCAGGAGTATCTCCAGGATAGGGATACCTAATCCATCTGAGTGCAGGGTAAGGCCCATTCTCACTTCTTGTACTGAGTCCCCGCATTTTGCTGCATCTTCGCCTCGGTGTTAGCTGTCTGTCCTGCTGGGTGGTTCCACTTGGCAGGATGACACAGTGGATCCACAAACACTACGCAACACCCAAATTACCCACGGGTGAAACCAAGAAAGTCTCGCCTAATACCACTCCCACCAAAGCCAGAAGATGCAGAGAAACAAATATGGGACCTGAACCAGATTACTAAAATGGAACAGATCCCAGATTCAATCAATAATGTTGCTAAATTAGATATTTATGCAGCCATAGAGAGGACTGTGAAGGTTATAATGACTCCTCAGTGGTGCCTCACCAACAACTAAGGGAGCCTCACTGGTGAGGTCTGCCTCTGAGTTGAGAAGCAGTGGCCTACATTATGGTATGTGATCTTACTGTTCATCCTGGTTTTATCTTCTACTACAGCAGTGTTTCACAAACTCCAGTTCTCATGACCCCCTAACGTGGCAGGTTTTCAGGATTTTCACATGACCACTGCAGCTAATCACTGACCGCAGTGGTCCTGTGCCATACATGTAAGCATCACCGCTGATGCCAGTGATTGGCTGCAGAAGTCACATTGACTCATTGCACATCAATGTTGCAACAATGTAAACAAAGACTGACCGGGACCACCAGGGTGTCAGTGCTGGGGCACTGGGGGGGTTAACAAGTGAGTAATAGTTATTTTGTTATTGTATCACATTTCGGGCTGTTAGACTTACTTTATAAACTCTGTATTGTCTGTGGAGTGCTGATAAACTGTACAGATTCAAAGGAGGAAGCAACAGAGTTTTTGCTTTCAATTAAAGTGCAATATGAGTAAAGAAAGCATTATTTAATAATTTGCTCAACTTTTTAGATAGATTTTCACATTGGACTTATAATATTAATGTTACGTTTTATATTTTATATTTCGCATCTCTTCTTTTATGTCTTTAATAGCGCATGCTTCACTACTTATAAAAGAAATAGCAACCAAAATTATGATTTTGACTCTGTTCACACTTCATTCAGTGTTTAGTGTAGGCATCGGGAAAGCGATACTTGGAAGAGAGAACAGCTCTGTGTATACAGCATATGTTGGAACCTCACACCATTTTTTTTCTTTCTGACTCAAATTAGAGAAAAATTCCATATGCAATCAAAAGCATACTGAAGGATAATAGAGGCCTCCTAGACTTCTATGGTGGCCCTATTATAGCTCTGTACAAAACAGACTTCTAGACTCTCAGGCTTGATTTAGAGGGGATGCGGTCCCTCGAAATGCATTGCCATTTGCCATATCTGATGCCATTTGTCACCCATGTACCTGTTTGCCATGTCCCTGTGGTTTAAATAAAAAATGTTACGATTTGGACTGGTGGCTCCCTCAAGCTTACTTGCACTTGCAAAGGTTCACTTGGTTTGAGGGGACAGGTTTTCGATACAACCTTCCTCAATGAAGTAAGTTACCATTTTTTGATTGCACACTTTTAATAATACCCTGAAGCACTATCCAATACGTCTTTGGTCTTGCATATATATGTGTCCACTGGGTCCAAATCAGGCTGACGGGCTATTGGGACAGCATTCTCCAAACCCTGGATGTTACAGATGGGAAAAGGATAATAATTACGCATGCATCTTTTTACAGACAACTTTGGCTCATAGATGCTTGGGGGACCCCCATTTCCCAGCACACCCCAGTTGAGTGTTTTTCACGATTTCGCCTTTGGCCCATACATGCTTAGGAAGACCCCCATTCCCGAGCCCACTGATGGACACCACCACTGCTAATGGCATCTGGTAGATTCAAATGCATGTATTTTTCAGTATTACTGGGATTGGTCAAGGAGCTTAAGTTTTAATGTTTTCTTATCATCATAACTTCCCTATAATATAATTAGCTGTAGAAAAAATGACATGCAGAGAAAAACCATTATATGATGTATAAGTCTACAGTACATAGAGAATGGGGACTACAGAATGCTCAGTGTCTCTGGGGTCATTTAACCTAAGTGGTCCATTTTACTATATGTTTATTTGAAGTTTGTTATCTGTATCAAGGGGAGGTCTTCTTAAAGGAAATGTAAACATTTAATGATATGACTAGACAGTGTAAAGAAAGATTTGGTGGCCTGAACGAACTTGGATAGTGTATTCATTGGAATCTCGAACCCCCTAAGAAAATATATGCAGTTATTTTATTTTAGCTACAAAAAATAATTACATTGGCTTAACTAATAGCACTTTTTTAAGTGCTTGCGATATCGCTGCGTTTTTTTTACGTGATTGTCAATGGGACTTTCTAATGTTAAAAATGCATTGCAAGTTTGTGCTTTGCGATTTTTGCGCGATGCGTTTTTAACATTAGAAAGTCCCATTGACAACCGCGTTAAAAAAACGCAGCGATATCGGAGCCCTGATTTAGAGCAATATTAGGGGACGGAAATTCAGTAAGACGAACACTGATGTTAAATAGTTATTAGACAACATATTGTAATGGGACCTGTACAGCACAAGTTCAGCATGATGATCATAAGGTAATCTGAGTTTGTACATAATTCCCACTGAATGTTTAGAAAAAAAACTACACCTGCCCATCCAATGGGCCTTCGAATTTAGCCTGATCAACTAATATTGTAACTAACAATGTTTACTATAAAAACATTTTACGCTTTTATCAACTGTCATTATTAAAATCTGCATTAATAAAATCTGATTACAGATTCCCCTGCGACTTTTCTGCAAAATTGGATCACCATCTACCAAACCATTTTCATTAATATTGATGTTCCTACGATTTCGAGACATACTATAGAGTAGTAGAACTCTAAATACAACCCTAGGTGTACAAGTTCTGCTCCGTTGTTGAATGCCCTTCTTCAAGAGATAGTCTTGGTAAATTACAGTAAACCACACATATAATATGGTATTTATGCTCACCGCTGATAGCCTCTACAGTTATAATTAATAAAGAATGTATGGCGATAATTAGATCCAAGTAAATTATCCAATTGCCCTTGAGAGGCAGGTCAGGAAAGAATTTTGTTCCCACATTGTAAATCAAAACTGTTCACAGTTGCCTTTCTCCGGACTGAAGAATTTAAAGGGGTCGTCTGGGTGCAAGGCAACTTTCTAGAAATCGATCCAGGCCCGCTGAAGCAATAAAAGCAGGGGTACTTATCCATCCTCTGCCCCAGCAATCCAGTACTGCAGCCCTGTGGTCCTACCAGTCTTCGCTGTGGAACGGATGCACCTGACAGCTACAGCCAGTCAGAGGCCAGGTGCCATTCTCCTGGCATTATGACTTCTTGCCTCTGAGCGGTGATGCCAGGAGAATGGCATCTAACCATTGCGGGCTCTGATCGGCTGCTGCGGTCTGGTAGTATCTATTCAACACCAAAGACTAGGAGATTAGCGGGATTGGAGAGCCTTGGCAGAGGATGAATAAGTACCCCTGCTTCCATTGTTTTAACAGCCCTGGCTCAATTTTTAGATATTTGTCTCACACCCGGACAACCCTATAAGTACCAGAGTTCTTAGAAAACTTGTTCTCAGTGGATGTGTCTTTTTTAAAATCTTTTTTAATGCACTTATATAACATATAACCATTTGACACACCAATGCGCTTTGTTGAACCTCTAGTTAGGATGTTAATTCCAAAAACAGCCATTTGCATGCATCGTCATAGTAAGTTCCTCAAGCTCAGAAGCCATTGGGAATATACACTGGCGCTATAACAAAAATAGCAAGTTTAAAGTTTTGCTTGGCTTTTACAATCATGCTTGCATGCAATATCTCTGCTTGTAGGCACACATAAGTATGTTGAAAAGTAAACACATATGTCTGCAGACAATAGATAAGTGTTACTGCCTGCATTAGAAGAAAATATCCATGCTTGTTAATGGGATAAAATATCCTATAACTTACATAGCAGCACAAGCGTGAACAGCGCTTTTTGTGTCCAAGTCCTAAAAACAACGCTGAAATCTTATTGCTATGGCCTTACCGCATAACTCCAAAACTATGTTTTCTGAAATTGTTTTCATCTAAAAACAATAAGCAGCTTTTCAGATGAAATTTGTCCTAATATAGACATACAACTTTGCAATAGCTTTCTGAAATATATCCCTCCCTTAAGAATTCTTTTAGCTATTTCTATGGCTCAAGCTTCATTCCTGCAACTGGCAGCCAACTTTCACATTTTATTTTGTTTATTGAGAATACGGTTTTTTATTAGATCGGACAGTTTGGAAGTATCATAATTAAGTTTTGTTTTGTGGGTGTGGGGCCCTCATGATGATTGCCCAGGAGATATCAAGGCCCTATAAGCAATTACCCAATGAGCAAACATGTTATTTTAAGTACTTTACATTAATTGCCATAAGTAGTGCTGTGTATAGATTACATTCTCTATCAATGAATTAATGATATCGATATGTCAAGTGGAATCAGTAACTCTATATATCTTCTGGGAGGTCTACTTTCTGCAGATTCACTCCTGAAATGTATGCTGCCAAAAAAGGTTTGTGACGATTACTTAGTACTCAAATGGGATAAAATGCTTTGAGCGGGTGTGTTAATAAACACATCAAACTATGATAAATTAAGACCGTTGTTTCTTATAAGAGTAGCTACCTCAGCTAGTGGCTGCCAAAGGAACGAACATCACAGTTTGTATGTTCTTCTTTTCATGCCTTTCATGCTCTTAATTATTGTACAATTAGTGTTAATGGGAAGTAGATAAATGCCCAAGTGTGGACAAGAAGCTATAGTACTTGCATGCTAAGCCTATCCATAGTCCTCCATACATCTGAAGGAAGCCATCAAGCCAGTAGACCTCGTTATAGTGTATGGAATAGAGTAGATTCTTCTATATATAAAGAATAGCATCTTACCAGTTGGCCAGTGGGGATCTCCTTTTGCCAACCCATGATTGAGTAGTTCTATTACTGTATTTATGTTATGAGATTGTTTCCAATGCTGCATTTATGTTTTAGGCTTGGTTCTGGTTCTATTTAGGTTCTAAACTTGGTTCTGGTGTTGTATCTATGTTCTGAGGTAGGTCAGTGTAATTATGTGGTAAACCTGGTTCTGGTGCTGTATTTATGTCATGAGCTTCTTGGTTCTGGTACCATATTTATTCACTGAGCTGCTCCAGTGTGCTACTATGTGACTATCTTGCTACTGCATGCAAAAGCTGAATACAGGCAAACTGCTCATCATTGCCATATATATAACAAAATTAACAAAATGCAATCAATTAACAAAATGCAAAGTAAACGAACAAAAGAGAAATCTAAACCAAATCAATATTTGATGTAACCACCCTTTGCCATCAAAACAGCATCAATTCTTCTAGGTACACTTGCGCACAGTTTTTGAAGGTACGTGGCAGGGATCAGGGAGGCTTTTCCAAATATATATATATATATATAGTATTGTGCAAAACGTTTAGGCAGGTGTGAAAAGAATGTTGCAAAGTAAGAATGCTTTCAAAAATGTATGTACTGATAGTTTTTTTGGTCAATTAACAAAATGCAAAGTGAATGAACAAAAGAGAAATCTAAATCAAATCAATATTTGATGTAAACACTAGAGATGAGCGAGCACCAAAATGCTCGGGTGCTCGTTACTCGGCACGAAATTATCGCGATGCTCGAGGGTTCGTTTCGAGTAACGAACCCCATTGAAATCAATGGGCGACTTGAGCATTTTTGTATATCGCTGATGCTCGCTAAGGTTTCCATTTGTGAAAATCTGGGCAATTCAAGAAAGTGATGGGAACGACACAGCAACGGATAGGGCAGGCGAGGGGCTACATGTTGGGCTGCATCTCAAGTTCAAGGTCCCACTATTAAACCACAATAGCGGCAAGAGTGGGCCCCCCCCCCCTCCCAACAACTTTTACTTCTGAAAAGCCCTCATTAGCAATGCATACCTTAGCTAAGCACCACACTACCTCCAACAAAGCACAATCACTGCCTGCATGACACTCCGCTGCCACTTCTCCTGGGTTACATGCTTATAGCCGGTTCCACTGAAAGCAATGGGCTGCCGGCGTGCGGGATGAATTGTCGGGAAGGGCTTAAATATAGAAGCCCTTCCCTGCAATTCATCCAGAAATGTGTAAAAATAAAAAAAATATATATACTTACTTTGTCCCGGCAGACGGAGTTCAGCGCGGCCTACAGTGGGTGTGAAGGGGGTTTGAGTCAGACCTGCCCCCTGATTATTATCCTGCTGCAGAGTACATTTGAAGCCAATGAGATGCTTCTACCTCTGAATAAAATTCTCACTTTGCAGCATCGTTTCCACGCCTGCTTAAAACTTTTCCACAGTAGTGTGTATGTGTATATATATATATATATATATATATATACATATATATATATATATGCTTTATTTTTATGACAGGCAATAGAGCACACAGAAAACTATTCTGCACAGCATGGCATCTAACCACGTCCGGACCTTGTAGGAAGTGCTAGCATTGCAGCTCTATAGGACAGACATGTTGGGGATTCTACCTCCATCAAATGCTGGCCAGACAAGCTGAGAATTGTGCTTACTGTGGACTTTTAGACACACTGTCATTTTATGCTGGGACTGTAAATCTTCTAATTATGGTAAGACATGCTGAGGAATGTAGTAGGCATAGTAGCATGCTAGGATTGCGCAGTTTGGTGAGGTTGGGAATACTATTGCAGCGCCCGAGGAGTGGACCCACAGCCAAAGAGATAGCGGGGTAGATTGAGGCCTTGTCATGGGGCTCTACCATCTCCTTCCCTGGGGGTAGCATGGGACCCATCCAAGTTACTGCTGGGTGAGTTTCACAGGAAAAACCTAATCCACGGTTTTTTTTTATGAAAATCATTTTCCTAATGCAAAAAAGTGATATGAAATGTAAAAAAGTAATAAACTTACTATATTTGACATCAACACACCCATACTGATGGATACTGTAAATGCTGTCAGAGTTGCTTTAGTGACACTGGAGGGAAGGGATGTATTTGTGGGGGCCTGATGACATTCAAAGCGATGAGCGGAAGCAAAAAAACAATGGAAATGGTGTGAGTGCCAAGTGAAGCTTAAAGGGGTTTTCTAGTCAAATACCATTGATGACCTATTAGGATAGGTCATCAATAGTAGATCGCCTGGGGTCTGCTGCTTGGGACCCCAACCGATGACCTGTGCGACCTCAATAACAGAGGTCGAAGCAGAAGCCTCCGCGCCAACCTTCCATGTAGTGGCCGACACTTGTAACTGCAGGCACGGCTTTCATTGAAATCAGTGAGAGCCGTGCCTATAGTTACAAGTACCGGGCACTTCATGGGAGGTTGGCGTAGAAAATTCCACTCCAACTACACAGAGGTCGGAGCGGAAGCCTCTGCGTCGACCTCCTTATAGTGGTTGGCGCTTGTAACTGCCATTGATTTCAATGAGAGCCGAGCCTGCAGTTACAGGCGCCTGCCACTACACAGAGGTCTGCGCGGAGGCTCCCGCTCTAATATATCCACTATATGATACAACATTTTAACGCCAATACACAGACCACACTGAACTAAAGCTATATTTTGAGTACCCTAATATGTATTGTGGTTTTTCTTCATCATAATGCTTAGATTAGCTTAAAACGGACCATGTCACCAAAATTTCCATATTTCTAATCTATTTTTATTTTCTGATTATAGACCTTTTTATTCTGTTGTCTGTGCATGACTATGTGGGTGTCCATCTTTCTTGTGCTGCATTTAACAGCATTTAGAGATTTTAGAGATATGCTTTGCAGCAGCTTCATGGGCCATTCGCACAAGGGACAGGGGGAACCCATTGACTTGCATGGGAGACAGTTCTAGACCTGTTCTGTGACCTGTGCAGAGGTCATTGTGCGGGAAGGGGGAGTAGATAGTCACAACTTGTACCTATTGTGAAGGGTGGATCCTGTGTTGTCTACAGAGAGTTGCAAACAGCAGCGATGTTTTGAGAGCCCCCCCCCCTCTCACTTGTTCCAAAATGTCACTGCTGCTGCGTTTGGCATAGCTAAGCTCCACATTATCTCTCCAGCCCCCATCTTTTCTTGACTTGCAGATATTGGACTGATTTATATTATTGTCACATTATGCTTCTGGCACCTGAAGTTCTACGGGGTTTGCAGGAGCACATTTTCCACATGTCTGGAATGATTGAGCTGGTTGGATGTGTATTGCTCCAGCCAGCCAATCACCACTGGTCGGTCATGATTCCAAGCACCAGAGTTCTGAGAGGGAATGAGATAATGAATAAATAACCAGCACCCTCTAGCAAGAGGGCCTGGTATTTATGTGCAGCAGGCTGGTGGTGATTAGCTGGCTGGAGCAATGCACACCCATCCAGCTCTGTCATCCCTCACCTGTGAAAATGTTCTCCTGCAGGTTCCAGGAGCACAATGTGACGATTACTTTACAACACTCAGGTGAATATATCAGTAATACCATGAAGAAATTGATATGAAGTGTGTGAAGAAATTTTATGTTCATGCATTTTTTAGACTAGATGAACTGATGTGGGTGTAGGAAGCATAGGCAACACTTCGATTGCCTAGGAAGCCGTTTTGGAGGATCTAGTGTATTTGCTTTAGGGTATGTTCACATAAGGCAAATTTGCAGCTGATTTTCTGAGCAAAAATCAACAGCATTTATCATAGCTGAAAAAAATAGCTGTAAATCATGCAGAAATTGACATGTGGTGCGAATCTTAAACCTGCCACATATCACTTGTTTTCTGTGTATTTCTACTTCTGTTTTCACCTTTTGCTATGCTTTGTGTTTCTGCTGATGCAGATTTTCTTTGGATTTGCTGCAAATTTTTCATTGCAATGGATCCGCCGGTCACCTCAGAGTTGTGTCACACGTGACTCAGTATTTCACCTAGTGTTTCTTATTATGATGGGGACTTGAGATGAGCGAGCATGCTCGGTTAAGGAAATTACTTGAGCGAGCATCGGACTTTTCGAGTAACTGCCTACTCGTCCGAAAAGATTCGGGGGGCGGTGGGGGTGAGCGGGGGGGAGAGAGAGAGATCTCCCCCCACCGCCCCCCGAATCTTTTCGGTCGAGTAGGCAGTTACTCAAAAATTCTGATACTTGCTCGAGTAATTTCCTTAACCGAGCATGCTCACTCATCTCTAATGGGGACGCCAAAGAATGTTTTGCACAGGGCCCCAGTAGACCCAAGGCTGGCATTGTATGCAGGTGCTAATATTTTGTCCCACAGGGAAAATCTGGAGAGTCCCAATGGCAGGATCCCCTAATAATTAGCTCACCTTCTGAGAAACTGTAAATCTAAAGAGTATTGACTAGATGTAACAGCCCTTTAATGATTTCTAAGCTGCTGGTAAGGACAAGTAATTTTCCCCATAAAATACAATAAAATTCTGATTAAAATGTGGGGCTGGAAAGTCTTAGATTGCAGAGCAAGCCTGGATAACCTCCTTGCAGATGTAATAACAATAGTTATTTCCAGACATATGTCTCCACACAAGTCATTTACGCATGCATGCAAAGTGGAAAATGTTGGCTGTCCATAATCAACATAGGATTTAGCATCATATTGAAGAGAGTTGTACTGTTTCTGGGGTCTTTTGTTTTCTTCACATATTTATTAGAATGATTGATTTGTTTAGGATAACCCTGACTAGTGTGTTCAAACATTTTGAACTTTAACCCCTTAAATACCGCCCAAACATCTTTTGACGGAGGTCGTAAGGGGCTTTAATCTGTAGCACCGTCAAAAAGTGGCGCAGCTTTACAAGCTTGGTGCGGGTCCCCTGTGCCAGGGGAAGTGGGTGTTAAGCTGTCAGATCATAGCCTGGCACTTTCTCTAATGGCGAGAACCAAGAGATTCCCACTATTCAACCCTTAACACGCGGCGGCATGTAAAAGGCAGACAGAGTGAGGCTAGTTTCACATGGGTGAGTGTCATATCGCTGCAAGAAAAGGGCAGTAATATCGCATATTTGCTCATGTGATGTTTGAGCATCAGCAATGCTTTTTCCTCAAATCATCACGCATCGCAGCATCCTGCGTTTTTCTTGCAAATGTACGTAAGCCGGTAAATAACTGGCTCAGTGCTAGAAGGCGGAGGATGCTGCTTGGGTCACCATAACTAGTGGTAATAGGTGTCAGAATAGAGCTCTATTCTTTTTAATATACAGTGCTGCCTTATCTTGTGAGTGCCTCAGCTTGTGAGCTTCTTGACTTGAGAGCAGGCTCTCTCCCGAATTTTTGCTCTGATTTAAGAGCAAAAACTAGGGTTACGAGCCTGCTTCTGCATTCCACAGGAGATAGGTGACGTCACTGCGCATGTGCAGTGCTGCCGCTGTCTCTTGGAATCTCACGGTTATGTCAGATGGCACAGCAGCCAATCAGAAGCCTGCGGACTGTAGCAGGTAAGGGAGAAGCATTGCGGGGAGTGACAGGGACATGTTGGCTGTGCCGGATGCAGTTTTATGGGCACAGGGAGCCGCTGTACTCGTTTGCTGACTGCCT
Organism: Eleutherodactylus coqui; assembly: GCF_035609145.1. Taxonomy (NCBI): domain Eukaryota; kingdom Metazoa; phylum Chordata; class Amphibia; order Anura; family Eleutherodactylidae; genus Eleutherodactylus; species Eleutherodactylus coqui. Next base: position 142,665,071 of record NC_089843.1, on the reverse strand, counting down.
GGTAGTCTGTTATATGTCACAGCTCTGTCCTTACCATGTTATAGGCGTGAACTGCAGAGCCCCCTCAAATACACGCACATCTCCAGCTCTCTAGTCCTTGTTAGTCCCTACTCCTGTCTGTCAGGGAGTCTTCTTGCTGTCACTAAATGGGAACCATTTACTACCAAGAACCCAATATCTGTACTGGTAATATTATGATGACATTTGTCCCTGACTCTTTACAAAAGGGAGATCTGATTTCTAGAATAAGTGCTGTGATGTTAATGAGGACCGATTTTCATCTTGTGTCATTCCGTGACAGCAAGCAGAGATATTGAAAAACAAAAGGAATTGATGCCATGTTTTGGGGATGTCCAGAATGGAGTAATGGCCTGTCAAATCATTTCAATGGGGAAAATTGATTTGACATAAAAGTGTTTTGAATAAAGAGCTCCGTCACAGAATGAGTTAAACTCTTAAGCCAAGGCACCACTGTAATAATGGCATTGTGGAGGGATTGTACAGTGAAATATCAATATTTGCACATGACACAAAACTATGTAAAATAATTAACACAACAGAGGACAGAGTATGGTTGCCAATGGATCTGGATAAGTTGGGGACTTGGGCAGAAAAGTGGCAAATGAGGAAACACATGTCACCATTACACACTAAATTGGAAAATACTGGGAAACACGGACATGGAAAAGGATTTGGGGATTTTAGTTAACTGCAAACTTAACTGGAGCAACCAGTGTCAGGCAGCTGCTTCAAGGCAAAAAGGACCATGGGCTGCATGAAAAGAGTTATAGAACACAACAAGAAAACTGTTCTTCCTCTTTACAAATCACTGGTCAGATCACACATAGAATATTTTGTACAATTTTTGGCACCAGTACTAAAGAAGGCCATATCAGAGCTGGAGCAGATTCAAAGGTGCGCAACTATATTAATAAACGTAATGTGTGGACTACAATAACCTAAGAGGTTATAAAAATTGGGATTATTTCATTTAGAAAAAACCAAAGAGCTAATGGCATCTGTGTGGCAACCTCGGAAGAAACAAGTTGCATTCAGGAGAAGTGGTGATGATGCCTGGGCCAGATAGAGAAAAAAAATAAAAAGATTTCAATTAGACATGACATCACATGTGTGTCACTGAATGTCATTATTTATTTTGACAATAAGGATGTCTGATCCTTTCTGTACTTTCTTGTATAATCTGTGATGTGATAATTCTCTGCAGATCTCTGGTATCACTGACCTGATATCTGACCACCATGTGGTCCCTGATTAGTTTTGAAGTAAGGTAGTTTGTCATTGATACAGCAAGTGTGAGGGCACAATTTGCATTACCTACGTAGGACACCAAAATACTTTGTCCCGGGCCTGTTAATAAGTATTTGTTTTATTCCAAATTCTGTTTGTTGCACTGAGTTTTGAAAATATGTAGAATAGTTTATCTTTGTTTAGCCTGTTTCTCTATGACCAGAAAACTACAACATTAAAAGATGTTCCAGTTGTTTGGCTGAACATTAAACAATGAGACATATCAGCCACCTCTGAGTCCTAGATTTCCATCTTGGAAGCGCAATGCGAAGGAAATAGTTTTCTGTCTAAGACCAGCTGCAGTGTGAAGCGACTGTCTGCATGTGGTTTGTGTTGCCTTTGTGGCTCCATTCATACAGTTGACCAGTCTCTGTAGTGTCTATCCTTTATTGGTATAGTCCTTCTTAATCAGATGATTATCATAAACAATGTAATATGTAGGCCCTGAGGTGACATACCATTACAAGCCAGGCAGTAAGTTATCTATAGTATAATCTTGCTATTTGCTGATTGTGTATAACAGAACACTCACAGATTCAATGATCATCTTAGCTAGGGTGTTCCAACCATAAGTACATTGCTTTGTTGCTTCATTGCAAAAGATAAATTGTCCAAAAACCTTAATTATTAAATGTCATATACTCATTCAAAAGTAAACATGCTACATCAAGACATGTTCAGCAGGATTCCCACTTTGGAAAGTTTTGGGATCCATAGTTGCTTACAGTCTGTCTTGGTTGTGTCCCAACTTGACCCTATAGTGTGCCTGCAGGGTGAGTTAGGGGCTATCCACCCCTATACTGGCAAGTCTGAGTAAACGCACACATTTTTGTAGTGAAAACTGCATATTCTGCAAGGCTAAACAGAGATTGCCTTCATTCACATTGTCCCTGTCCTGGTTGGGGCTCACAAACGTTACATTTCAAATTAACCAGTCACTTTTTTGGTTGTGTGGGAGGAAACCAGATTGACTATGAACTCTATCTGCAGAACCATTCTGAACCACTGCACAGTATGTGGAGCTGTGTGTTTCCTGCACACAGCAGCTCCATTCAGCAGCACAGCAAATCCAGCAATCAGCTGATCAATGGGGGTCTCAGGTGGTGGACCAACTTACTATTGATGACCTCTCCTGAGGTCATATGAAAAGGGGATTTTCAAGGTAAGCAAGCCATTAAAATTCATATAACTAGATAACTTAAGCAGTAAAAGTACATGAAACATCATGTAGATGAATGATACAAGTCACTGCTGCTTCTCTGAAAAAGCAGTGAAAAGTTTTCCCACAAAAAAAGGAAACCTAAAATGACTGTTATTCTTTCTAAGAAAAATGAGTACTAACTTTACGTTTATTTTTATTTCACATTTAGCAGGTGTTGCAGTCTTTTTAAAAGTAGACTATCTCATGAGTTGTGAGGTATCTGGGTGTATAGTGAAACAGGTCAGGAATCCAAAATTTTATACTTTCAGGAAATTAAAATTATGTATGATCCAATGTAGTTCAATCTATTAAATTCATTGGATATGAAAATGTAAGCATACTGGAGTTCTTATAGCTTAAAAAACAAAAAAGCATGCCAGTGCTCTCGCTTAATGTACTCATTCACTCCACACTTAATATATTTGCCTAGATACCCCATATACTGCACTATATCACTAGAAATGCTACGCAGGAAATTCTCTTCTATTTAGTTACAATTTTAGTGAAAATGGTAACAAGTTTCATCAGCTCACCCGTCGGCTCTTCCACCAGAATCCGGTTCATAGTCTTCAGGGGCCATTGTAGAATATAAACAAAAAATCTGCTAAAACAGCTCAATCACACATATAAATGACTTGTCCCTGGGATATTAACCTCCTAACATTTCATATATGCTCCTTACTCATCAGAAGACACGTGACATGAAAAACCAATCCTGAGCCTCAAATCATTTATCATTGGAATGAACCAATACAGGTTAATGCAAAAACACATCCTCGCCATACACGTGGAGGAGCATGAGTAATCAGTATAAATACCCAGTTTGTTTCTCTATTTACTAATTTACTGGTTTCATCTTTTGTATTACGAAAAAAGGTCAAGATTAGAGATGAGCGAACGTGGTCGGTAAGGACAATTACTCGATCGAGCATCGCTTTTTTCGAGCAACTGCCTACTCGGGTGAAAAGATTCGGGGGGTGCCAGGGGGCGGCGGGGTGGAACGGGGGGTAGCAGGGGGAGCTCTCTTTTTTCCCCCCTACTCCCAACCGCAACCCCCCGATCACCCCCGGAGCCCCCCGAATCTTTTCGCCCGATTAGGCAGTTGCTTGAAAAAAGCGATGCTCGAACGAGCAACTGCTCTAAACAAGCACGTTCGCTCATCTCTAGTCAAGATGTTTTAACAGATTTTTTTCATGCTGGATTTAGCTGCAATTAGTATATTTTTTTTACATATATTTAGCAGAAGCTACATCAAAATATAAAGAAATTTCAAAATGAGTATAAGAAGCAAGCCTAATTTTTGGTTGTTTTGAATGGTCTATAATCCAAAAATTATCACCATTTTCTTTCTTATGGAACAACTTTATGGAAGTGCACGAGCCTCTAAACCATGTCAACGGTTCTCTTCTATCATCTTAAAGAAGTACTTCAAGAGTTTTTTTGGGTGGGGGTGGGTGGGTGGGGGGTCTCGATGAAAATATGACCAGGTGCAGACACAGAGTGCAGAAGGCCTTTGTGCAGAGAATGTGTGCCCCTCTCCAAAAACTACAAGAAAGAAATAACATTTATGCTCACACTATAAGACAGCTCAGATAGAGCAGCTTAGCTCTAGTATTCCTCTAAATATGCAGTCATCAGATAATAGTCAGATACTAGTTCTACAATATGATAGTGATAGCACTGCAGTTACTTTAGTTTTTCATACATGAGCCTAAACCACCGTGGAGACTGCTTTCAGCCACAACTTGTCTTTGCACACTCTCCTCATCTTGGTGCAACCTACTCCTTTCAGTGCCCCACAAATTAGCAATGCTCCCTTCTTTTGGTGCTCTCAGAAAGTAATAGTGTACCCTCCTCTTGGTGCCTGTACTCAATAATAATGCACCTTCTGTGGCCCCACACAGTAATAGTGCTTGCTCTGTGGCTCCATTTAGTCACAATGCTACCTCTATGGCCTACTTGATGATAGTGCTTTTTCTGTGGCACCATTTAGCGATAGTGCCATTCTGTGACCCTATTTAGTAATAGTGTTTCCTTTGTAGCCCCCACTTAGTGCTTGTACCCTCTTTGTGGTCCACTTAGTGACAGTGCCCTTTCTATGACACTATTTAGTGATAGTGCCTCTTCTGTGGCTCCATTTAGTGATAATGCCACTTATATGGCCCTATTAAATAATGGAGCTCCTTTTGTGATCCATTTAGTAATAATGTCCTTTCTTTGGCCCCACTTAGTAATAGTAGCTTTCATTTAATATCTGCTCTTTAAAAAATATTGCTATGGACAACAAAGACAGTTTTTCTTTTAGGTAGTTGTCACATGCCCATTAACTGCAAGACACAGAGCATTGTCAGAAGGCTGGTCATGGGAACTGAAGGCCGGAAGAAGGGTAGGGTATGTATGTGTGGCAGTAACCTCCATCCCCATCATACAATCACACATACAGTATGTACACAATACAAATAGTCACTTAAGATGCTGTGTGTCCAATTCTTCTTTGGTCCTGATCTATGTTGCTATGCTGCTGTTGCTGATTAGGTAATCAAGGTTTGCTCTATACACATAAATGTGACCCTGCTAGTACATTCACTAGGGCTTTGACTCACACTACATTGTTCTGATCGTGTTTGAATTTTGTTTCCACTTTATTCCTGGTTGCTGTTCCTAGTATTTGTGGTACGTTTTCCTGATCCTGACTCCTGGCTACTCCTGACTACATTCCTGCCTAATCCCTTGAATACTATATATATATCTGGCTTTTGAACTGCTCTCTTAGTTACTACCCTTGGTTGCATATGACAACACTGCTAGTCCTGTGATCTCATTCCTCTTCTGTTATGTTGCTGGCAACTGGTGTTCATTCTGGGGACCGTGAACTGGAGTTTCCCTGCAGCAAAGTTCATACCTTCTTGTGAAGGGTTAAGGGTAAAGACCAGAGATCCCATAGACTTTACACCCCAGTCTCAAAAAAGTTACTATGTGTTCTTCATAGACTTTGAAACCTAATGTTGTGTTTCACCTGTCTGAAATACAACACGTAACATTACAACCCTCACTTATCGGGGTCTTAAATAATGTCTTGTTGTGAGTGAATAGCTAAAGATCTCTTTGAATGTATTGAAATTTCCATGTAGTTGGATTATACCGGCAGTCTATTAAACTATGTATTCTAACTCTTCATCCAAATGGCTTTAACATGTGCTGAACATCACTCTTTATCCATGCGGTGTCATGTCTATTCCAGGGAATGTGCTACAAGACTGGTATTGTAAACCAGAAATGTTTATGTCAAGTCGCAGAATTCCTCCAAGATTCCTATGGTGCTATTTGTGTGCTAGCAGCAGGGTATTGCACCCGTGGGATAACATCTATAGACGATTCAGTGTTTAGTATCCTTACAGAAAGTCTATAATGCTCAGTGGGCAAGCGTGACGTGTTTTTGAAGTTCGATTGTATATGTCATAAATCTATACAAATAGTGGTCCACCTACTGATGACCCCTGCAGTCACGCTTAAGTTGGCACTTGAGGATTCAAGTGATCATACTTAAGGAAAATTCTGGCAAGTAATAGCAAACCAGTTTTTAAGCAGAAATACTGAATACATTCCTTAAAAATTAAGTAAAATTCAAAATTTAAGACCATTCTTCAGATCATAAGTAGATACCGTGAAGCTGTCAATGGTAATATACTGTAAATACATATGATTGGGTCTCTCCAAATCCAACCCTTCTAGTCTTTAAAAGAGAATTCTCTTTCTCCTCTTCTTTGATGTTCAGTTTTTCCATACTGAATATTCATGTTTATTAAAGAACTATTAAAATATCGTATTATTTATCCCACACAGTGAACAAGAAAGAAGGAGTACATAATGCCAGAATTGTATTTTTGGGGGGAATCTCCTACAAAAATGTAAGAAAAAGTAATTTAAAAACTCATATGTACTCCAAAATGGTACCAGTAAAAACTACAGCTTGCCCCACAACAAACAAGCCCTAACAAAGTTCAAGTAATGAGAAAAAAGAGGGTTTGGTCTGACAATATGGCAGCAAAAACTATTTTTTTTTAAATTCATTTTTAAACTAAATCTTTTAATAAAACTTTAAAAAATGTATAAATTTGGTATCCCCACATTTGTACTGACACACTGAATAAAGTTAACATATCATTGTTAAGGGCTCGGACAGACGAGCGTTGTTTTTGGGTGCGCCAAAAGAGCGCTTCTAAAAAATAACCAATGGGTTTCTATAGAAGCGCTCACATGAGAGAATGTAGTAGCTTAAAACGGTGCGCACCTAACAAAGATGAAACATTGGCTGTCTTTGGTGCGAGCTGTGCAGGAGTTTCCACTGACTCCTATAAGAGCACAAGTTAGCAGAAACTCCTGGGCAGGGAATAGATTATCCGGGGATAAGAGATCTCCCCACGGGTTCCGTGAATCCCTGTGGGGACTAACAGGAATTTACAACGGGACATTTAAAATGTGCTTCGGGCAACACCTTTTAAATGTCCTGCTGTAAGCTGCGAGGTATTCCTCCTGCCCCCTGCAAAGCAATTCCCCAGCAGTGAGGGCAGTAGGGGATCCCCTTCCACTCTCTCTCCAAGAGATTCCCCTATAGCTGGGAGAGAGAGGGCTGCGGGGTTACAGGGCTTTCCCCGAGGGCTTCCCCTGAAAGCATTGGATGAGGGGGTGGGGCTAGAGTGATCCACCCCCTGTATGTTTTTCTATGGGGAATCTCTGTGAGAATCCCTATACCCCTGCCGCTTCTATCTAGCCCCGTCTACTCTTTTTGCGCTGTGGGGATATCCCTCAAGGGTCCCCATAACAGGGAGAGAGAGTGCGGGACTATGGATTTCCCCATAGCAGGAAGACAAAGCGGAGCTATGGAGGATTTCCCCATAGCATGGAGAAAGAGCGGATCAATGGGGGATTAACCCATATCCCCACTCCGTCTCTCCCTGCTATGGGAAAATCCCCTTTAGCTCCACTCTCCCTCTGTGCAATGGGGAAATCCTGAAGCCCTACTGGGCTTCTTCACTCTCTCCTCCTGGAGCAGCTGCACTTCTCCAAGCGCAGCTGCTCCAGTAAAAGGGGGGAATTTCATGCGCATGAAGCTCAGGTCTTCTGCCATGAAAAAAAATTGCCCGTTCACACGATTTCGGCATATGCAAGCGGCGCTTTTTTTGTGCGCCTATTGGTGCGCAAAAAAATGCTCGTCTGAGCAAGACCTAAAAATGTTAAAAATATTTTCAATATATTATATGGCACTTTAAATTATAGTATTAAAAAATACAACTTATCCTGCAAAAAACAAGCCATCATGTGGCCATTAAAAGTGTAAAGCCATTAAAAGAGACCCAAAGGTTGCAAGTTCAATCCCCCTATGGTTCAAGTAGCCGGCTCAAGTTTGACTCAGCCTTCCGAGGTCGGTAAAATGAGTAACCAGCTTGCTGGTGGGTAATAAATAAATAAATTACCTGAAATCACTGTGGAATAAGTTGGCGCTATACAAATAACAAGGTTTTTTGTTTTTTTTTTTTACTTACCTGGGAAAATATTGAATTTTGGACAACTTTAAGAGCCAACGTGGCAGGTAGTTGTTAGAGTAGAGTATGTATATAAATTATGGTGGCATTGTGATTGGATATATAGGAGAAGTTTTGCTGGCAATGCTAAAGGGCAGAGGTGTAAAACTTGTTTTCACCAAGGTTCACATCAGCCTAAAGACTGCCTTTAAAGGGCCAATTGTAATTGTATAGTAAGGGCTCGTTCACATCAGCATATTTGCCCAGTGTATTATGCATTCAATGTTTGCGCACATAATACAGTAAATAAAGACAATTGATTTGAATGGGTTCATTCACATGAGCATATTTTTTCACAAGATTTGCGATCGCATGAAAAAATATGCAGCATGACTAATTTTGGTGCATAATACGCACCACAATAGGCTATGGATGTGAATGGGCGGGCACAAATACATAGGGAATATGCAGGAAATCTACGTATTCACTGCATATTCGTGCACCATTTCAGTGGGCCTGTCTGCATAGAAACATGCCAAGCCGCCCCCAAAAATACAGACGTAAGCAATTTTCAGTCATGTAAATATGCCGCGTATTTGCACGACCAAAAGGCGCTTACACCCATGTGAACGGGCCCTAATAGTAACTCCTATAGTGGCCCCAGCAGTAATAGTGACCCCCATAGTCGCCCGAGCAGTAATAGTGACCCCCATAGTGGTCGCTGTAGCAATAGTAACCCCCATAGTGGCTGCAGTAGTAAGTGACCCCTATAGTGGCTGCTGTAGTCAGTTACCCCCTATAGTGGCCCCAGTAGTAGTAGAAACCCGCCTACAGGCTTTCAACTCACCTAGCCTGCAGCCCAGGTCCAGCCTGTGACTGTTGACCTCTCCCCTCTGTGTTTGCACTGCGTACAGGATGGCACACCCATGTGAACAGGTCTAATAGTGACTCCTATAGTGGCCCCAGCAGTAATAGTGGTCGCTGTAGCAATAGTAACCCCCATAGTGGCTGCGGTAGTAAGTGACCCCCATAGTGGCCCCAGTAGTAATAGCAACCCGCCTACAGGCTTTCAACTCACCTAGCCTGCAGCCCAGGTCCAGCCTGTGACTGGGACCTCTCGCCTCTGTGTTTGCACTGCGTACAGGACGCCACGGGCAGAGGTCAGCAGTCACAGACTGTACTGCCGCCACTGGACCAGAGCTGTAGGCGGGGTGAGTAGAATTCCTATTAGGTTTGATGCACAGCCAGCGAGCCACATAATATAAGCTGGTAGGCTAGATTCAGGACTCGTGTTTGACATGTGTACTATAGGGGATGTTTAGGTAGGAGTGGCTTGGGAAGAGTGTAACTGTTACTGTTGTGGGGGCAATAGTACTAACATTACGGAGACACTGTGTCTGGTACCGGTTTGGAGAGCACTGAAAAGGAGTATGTGAAATATTTGTAGCACTAAAACACATCTGCTGTAACACAAATATAATAAATCTAATATAAGTCAGATGATAACATATTTATTTACATACTGTAGAAATGTTGCACCCATCACTGTCCCTCGAAAGTAATGATTTTTTGGATCAAGTACAAGACAAATACTCGATTAAATAATTGTCCATCATTGGACTATAAAGAATGTAAACTAAGAATAAGTTATGCTCTACTCGTGTGTGTGAAGACACAGCAAAGACTACAACAAGGTCACTGACAGCATATGATACTAACCAAGATTTTATTTTTTATGATGAGAGAATTGCTAAAATAAAAAAAACTACCAAATGTTAATATCCCTTAATTCCTTGAAGCTTTTGGGCATATCAGGACTTCTCCAGAGCAGCACCGGTCCTCTGGAACGCACTACCAAAGGCTACCCGAGCAATCCAGGACTCGCAGAACTTCAGGCGTGCTCTAAAAACGCACCTCTTCAGGGAGGCATACCGCATTCCTTAAACAAACCCCTCTGTACTCCACCTGATAACATGCTTCCTGACCTACTGACTGCAATCCCTGCTAGCCATCATAAACCGATTCTGCCGTCACACGGCTAAATGTCTGACCATTGTCTATGTGTATAGAATCCCTCACTGTCCACCTTGCCATACTGTGCACATCTCCAGCCCTTTACCTTCTGTATCACCCCATTACTTGTAGTATGTAAGCTCGTTGGAGCAGGACCTTCACCCCTATTGTTTCCATCAACTGATTACTATGTAACCGTGGTTCTGTGATGTTTGTACTTTTGTCTTTCTGTTTTCCCCCTGTCTATGTAAGCGCTGCGGAATATGTTGGCGCTATATAAATAAAGATTATGATTATTATTATATATATATATGTGCCCTCCAGTGGTGGGCTTGTATGAATTGGGATCTCACTCCATACATGGCAGGCACCAATTGTCTTTGACAGCTAACACCCACCGGTAACAGATACGATTAGCACTCGTGCTGATTGTAGCTGTTAACCAATTAAATGCCCTCATCAGAGTTTGGGGGGTCCCGAACGGCCCCCCAGTGATGAGATCACAAAGATGTCGTTTGGTTGTCATGGGAGTCCAGGGTCTTTGGAAGGCCACTAGGGCTGCCATGTTTTTCTGGCCCATCCTAATAGAATGCAAGCAGAAATACTGCAATACTTTAATATTGTATATTGTACTACTGGTATAAGCGATCATACAATCGTAGGTTCAAGTCCCCTATAGGGACTAAAAAAGAAGGTAAAAATAAATAGAAAAATTGCTTACATTTGCATTTATGTTTATGTTTTTGTTCATGTCTATTGGTATCTTCTTTTAAAATCTATTTTGTATTGGTTTGGTTCCGCAACCAATGATTCCTTAGTGATAATAGACATTTATACCTTTTGTATTACACCAACCTGATTATGTAGTATATTCTCCTCCTCCATTATTGTTTGTGCTTTGAAGCCTTTTGTTTGATGTTATTGTATACCATATTCAAAATTGAAATAAAACTTTTTTTTAAAAAGTGGAAAATATAGTTTTTTTATTATAAAAAATAAAGGATGCTTAATACACAACACAAGAATTGCGCTTTTTCGGTCTCCAAAAAAAAATGAAATCAAAAACTTGTATGTGCCCAAAAATTGTACCAATAGAAACCACGGGCCATCCTGCAAAAAGCAACACTATTGATGGAAATATAAAAAAGTTACAGCGGTCAGAAAATGGCCCCAAAAAAAATAAATTATATTTACATACTTTTTTTTTAAGATATATATTTTTTTAAAGTAAAACACCAAAAAAATAGATAGATTTAACATCGTCATGATCGCACTGACCCACAAAATAAAGATATCATATCATTTTTGCCGTAGTATGTGCGCCACAAACACAAGACCCCCACAAGAATCACAAAATTGTATTTTTTTCCATTTCACTCCACTTAGAAATTTTTGTAAGTGTTTCAGTACATTATATATCCCATTAAATAGTACCATTGAAAAATACAACTCATCCCACAAAAAACAAGCCCTCAGACAGCGACGTCGACAGAAAAATAAAAGTGGGGAGGAGAAACTGAAAATTAAAAAACAAAAGAGCCGTGTTCCAAAGGGGTTAACATCATTGATAACCATCTTAGCCCTCTACTTTTCTACCAACATACATTTCTCTCCTTATATTACTTGTGACCTTCATTACCTTTTCTGTATTTAGCATATTTCAAGAATCTGTATAAATAAAATAGTCAATGCACAAAAAAATGGGTCATCAAGTGAACTGAGATGACAATGATCATGAGACAAGAGTTGGAATAATTATATTCTATGACCTCATTTTAAATAGCTAATATTGCCTTTAAAATGTGTTATTGAATTTAGAAAAATTGGATGAAAAACTAACAAATTGTTGAGTAAAGGTGAAATCAGCGTTACAACATTAGATTGCTTTGAATTGGTAACTAATCTGGGGATTTACTTGCCACAATTTGGAAGCATTTCCTTTTTCCTCTAACACAGGGTCAAATTGGCATCGAACTCATCTAGTTTTGCATTGCCTTCCTCTGGAATAATCTTGCAAGAAAGTAATACTCTATGTTGAACTATGTAGTATTTGTGTTCTGTAATGCTGGATATATTTCGTCTGGTGTCCATTCACCCGAATGGGCAGAATCGCAGTCTGCTGAGCTACTGTACTGTGTCCAGAGAGAAAATGGAATCCTACCAGAATCGCAGTCTGCTGAGCTACTGTACTGTGTCCAGAGAGAAAATGGAATCCTACCAGATCACATTGTAAATCCATTAAGATCTGTCACTTCCATCATGAATCATTTAAAAATGAGAAGCCATTATGCCAAAACTGTAAGTGCTTGCTCATGCATCCAAAATTCAAATACTGATTTGTGAATGAAAAACCTGTGTGGATACAATTTATATTGTATGAGGTTCAGTTAAAGAACCTTTTCAGAAGGATCATTCTGCCCAGACATTTACAGTTTATCATTATTCATTCAGATATAGACTCATTCTGAGCTTAGAGGTCCAGTGGGTGGTCTTATCAGTGATTGACAGCTATGTGTGTATGACTGTTCGTACAGAAATAGCCGTCAGTCACCGATAAGACTGCTTACATTAAGCACAAAAGGAGCAGAGATGATAATGAATAATATGCAAGTTCTACTCAGGGTCGGGAAAAAGTATTTTGGTGCCCTAGACAGATAAGGAAAATTGCACCCCACCTTTCTTGAGTCAATTTAAAACTACCTTACCTCAAAACTAATCAGTGACAAGTGGTCAGATAACAGGTCAGTGATACAGGGGATCTGCAGAAAATGATGGCATCACAAATTAAACAAGAGAATACAGCACTGATCAGACATCCTTAGTAACAGAATAAACTTATTCTGCAGCGCTTTCAAGTAATTTGCTTATTACCCCCCAACTGGGTATTCATTTTACCGACCTCGGAAGGATGGAAGACTGGGTCAACTTTGGGCCAGTTACCTGACCCATGATGGGATTGAACCTGTGAGTGAGAGCATTCTGCTGCCTTAACACTGCGCCACATGTATAATTGGAATCACTCACGAGGTCCCAAATAATAGGAATCATTCTCCTTTTCTTCTCTATCTGCTCCAGACATCATGATGACTTCTGACGGATGCAACTCATCTCTTCAGAGATTGCCACACAGATGGTGTTGACTCTTCATTTTTTCATATCCTAAACCCTGATATTAAAGCAAACTAATAATAGTACTACACACTACCCCATAATATTTAAAAAACACTACTAGTTATTAATAATTGCGCCATAGTAATAATTACCAATATGCCCCCTCAGTGATTAATAAGTACCACTGTGCGCCCTCAGTGCCATGGTAATAAAATTATTTCACTAATCTGTCTTATGCTCTCAATGTATACTCCATCCACTGCTTTGGCCTCTTCTGGCCCGGAACCTGTGTAATGACACAGGTGGCAAGATGACGCGAATAGAGATGAGCGAGCACCCAAATGCTCGAGTCCGCGTTATTCGAGTCGAGCTTTTCATAAAATTAGAGAGCTCCACTCGAGTAACGAACCCCATTGACTACAATGGAAGACTCAAGCATTTTTGTATGTGGGACTCCGGGTGCCGAGCTTTTTTTTTTTTTTCTAGGTTCGTTTCTCTCTCGCTCTCTCTCTCCTGCCTGCCAGTCAAAAAATTTGCCAATGACGTGCGCTGCATCACTGCGGGGAGGGGCCAAAACAGGCACGTCACAGCAGGGAGGAGCTGAAAACTGGGGCGGAGTTGAACATGGCTTGATGCTCGTTCGAGTAACGAGCACCATTGAGTACGCTAATACTTGTACGAGCATCAAGCTCGGCAGAGTATGTTCGCTCAACTCTAGACAAAAAGTGGCAAGTGAGTGGAGTGGCAAGTATGGACAGAATGTTCAAGCTGACAGGATCCCCTTTAATGTGTTACTAAAGGCTATTTTACAGAGAATGGTCCATTTTACAATGAAACAGCCCATTTCCAAGAATGGGTCTTTTTCCAGAACCATCACCATATCTGTCGATGACTCCTGCCCAACATTACAGTTCAGCCCCATTTACTAGAATGAGGAGGAATTAAATAAACAATTGTTGCATTTCATCGAGGATCCAAATATAAATCTTTCAAGAGCCGACCTCTTCCTTCTGATCTATGAGCAAAGTCAACAAGTCACACCAACGGTATCAACATTTCAAGTTCATTCTTTCAAAATTAATTAATTTAGCTCATAGTGCAATGAACTTCCAAGTGGTTAAAAGGCTTTATATAGCCTAATATAATCGATGCATATAAACCATCAAAACGTGAACTTTCAGAACTCAACCTCCAACGCCCAATTCGAGTTTTTACTTTAGTCCGATTTCTTCTGAGCATAGCCTCTTTTGCCATAAGGCTTATTTAAATATTTATCATTCCGACAGCACTGTTTCAGGGTTTCTGCCCTGTTTTAGGGTTCCCGTACCCATCAATACAGAACAGGGTATGAATAAAATGAAGATAAGAATGAGGACAGTCAAGCATTGACCTTGTAGAAATCTGGCATTGCTAATGGAAAAGAACAGATTCTTCATCCTGATCCTGAAAATCCCTTTAGGATTGTCAGTAAAGTTGCTGACACATGTCAGCTATGAACTTTATCTCCCTGCTTTCTACAATGCCTATAACTAGGACAGCAGAACATTCTGAAAATATCCAGTGAAGTGATTTCAAAGTTAATCTCTTCCTTTATATTACTGCGTAAATGACTTGCTTTTCCCCACTTTATTTTTATGCTTCGCTCTCGATTTCATCTTATTTTTGTGTGCGAGCCATTTCCTTTCACAGTGCTTCAGTCAAGAAAAATATTAACATTTAAGATTCACTGAAACCAATTTAAAGTATAGTCACAACTTTCATGGTGCGTGACATTTTAATTGACATCCAATATGCTTCGGACTACGGAAAGCAGAAACTGTCTCTATATTGTTGAAGATGCTGGAATAAGCGGTTTAATCTCCTGAAAAGTAATTTCTTTCCCAATGATGTTATACTAAACATAATGATCACATTTGTTACTTTAATTTGCCACGTAGATTACAACTGTATAATGTCCTCCATTCACGTGCATTAATAACATACCCACACACAACAATCTTTGTCTTACAAAATGACATATGGTTGGAACAGCTTAGATCTTAAAAACCAACATATAAAACTGAATTTTAAAAAGTAGTTTCATACGGCTGAACTCCAAGGCATGCACAAGCGGAAAAGTCATTTTTTAACTGCGAGCACTGAAAGTCGAGTAAAGTAAGAGCTTTCAGAATGCAAATGATAGATGTTGGCTTTAAAGGGGATATTGAACTACAGCAAAGAATTTTGTCATCATTGCTAAAAATAAAATAAATGTGAGCTTTTCATTTCGGCACGGATCAAATCCTGCATGCTGAACAGTTTGCAATGCACAAACATACGTTAGATTTGTAAGAAGAAGTTGCCATTTCAACGGTCCGTCATATTTTCGAGACATGCATTTATAGGAGGTCAATGAAAAATAGAGGTCGAAAGTTTGTAATCAATCCATGAAAATCAGGAAATATGGATTTTCATCTTTTTTTACTTAGAAATGTGTATTTTTATTTGTTTTCTATCCTTATAAAAATATTTTCAGGCATACAGTTGCAAGAGAAAGTAAGTGAGCCCTTTAGAATGACCTTGATTACTGATAAAATATGGTCAGATTGTTATCAAAAATGCAATGTAACTAAACTAATAGCATACAAACTGTTGTACCATTTATGTATTTTATTGAGTAAACATCTACAGTGCAAGGGAAAAAACTAAGTGAACCTCTGTTTTAATGACTTCCCTGAGAGCTAATTAGCAAAAGGTGTTTCAATTGATGGCCTTTAAGCAGCATAAGCCATTAATAGTAGATCAGCTGGGTCTACTGCCCAGGACTCCATTGGTCAGCTGCTAGCCTAGCCAAGGGGCCCTTGCACTGAGCAAATCTTTTCAGGAAACAGACAGCTCCAATCCCATCTCAGTGGCTAGGCTTGATATTACAGTCAAAGTTCCCACTGAAGTGAATGATAACTTTGCCTTTGATACCAAACTGGGCCACTGCAGTGAGAACAGAGCTGTCTGCCCCCTGCAGAAATCAGCCTATTGCATGAGTATAACGGTCAAGTGAACCGCAGATTAGTAGGGATCCTGGCAGTGGACCTCCACTGACCATCAATAGTTTATTACTAGACAACCCCCTTAAGGAGATGAGATTGATAGTATGGATTTTACAGTTGGTTTACTTATTAAATATCGTTAGCTAGCTACTTGTAAATCTGCAACAGTGATTGATAAACAAAAATGCTAAGTAAGTACTGAACCACCAGTAAAGTAATGATTTACAATGAAAGCTATACTCTTATATAGAAAATGCGCAAAATAACCACAAAAAAATTTTGGAACACTCTTACCACAGAATAGAGATCTAATCCCCACCAGAAGAGTAGGTGTCCTGGTGTTTGCTAAGTCCATCCATCAGACGCAGGTGACCATATCACTATCCAGGTGTATGGTGTGTCACAGGATCTTGAGGGTGGAGGAGAGAGGATCACAACACTCCCTATTGAATCCTACATACAGATAATGAGCCCTAGATCCTGGTAAATATGGAGTACCTACTATGACAAGGACAACTCCATCTGCATGTCTATCCCTATTAATAGGGAAAGCCTTAGAATGTCCCTAACATATGTCATCTAAGAATAAAGTCTCTATATGATACTCCCAAAATTTTAACCAGGCTCATCAGGAGACAATTTAAAAGATAACCGTGGCAATATTTGCACTAGTAGTGGGGGGTTTTGCCCCTCATCAGTGTACAGCTGGTTTCTGGCTTGGGAGAGCACCCAAAAAGTGTGTGGAGACACCTAGGGGGTGAGTGGGTCAGGGAATGGCATTGTCTCTCCCCAAGCAGAGCACCCAGAAGGGGTGTGAAATAGGTGTCTCTACACACTTTATGGGTGCTCTCCCTAAGGAGAAATGACATCCCTCTTGACCCACATTACAGGACTGTCACCAAATAAGCCAGAAACCTACTGCACACTGATGAGGGGCAAAAACACAGAAATAGTGTGTGTACAGTTCTCTGGCTTGGTTTCCTATTCTCAATCATTGTTATAAAGACCTGTATAAAGGGTCTGATATTGATTTGAAGGAATGCTGCCATCCAATAGGTGGCACTGCAGAGGTATTATTCCATCTTTCTTATTTGCATAAATTACCCAGAGGAGCGTGCATGGCTGTATACCTCACTCACTTATCAAGTGTCTTTTCACACCCCATCTGGGTGCTCTCCTTGGGGAAAGACAATGCCATCCCCTGACCCACTCACCCCCTAGATGTATCCACACACATTTAGGGTGCTCTCCATAAGGAGAGATGACACCCCTCTTGACCCTCTAATGATGAATACACGAACAAGTTTTTTACCAGTTTGAAGAGTCTTATGAAGGTCTTTTACTGTTACCCTTGGTCCTTTTTCATCTCTTTCAAGATTGGCCATTCTGGTCTCGCAGTGATCTTAATAGGAAGCCCACTCCTAGAAAAAGTAGCAACAGTCTTGAATTTTTCTCCATTTGTAGATAATAATTTGTCTAACTGTGGATTGATGTACACAGAGGTACTTAGCAATAATTTTGTAGTCTTTTCCAGCTGCATGCATTTCTATTATATGTCTTCTAGAAGCTGTTTGCATTAAGACACTGACTAATGTTTCTTCCAAAGAACAGATTTGTCAGTAACCAGGCATTGTGTGCAGTTATTTAATGGATAAAGCACCTGTACAACCCACACTTCCAATCTTATCTTTTCAATTGAACACCTTTTGCTAATTATCACTTAGGGAAGTCATTGACACAGAGTTTCATTTACTTTTTCTCCATGCACTGTAGAGGTTTCTTCAATATACTGCATCGTAATGACAATCAAGCCACATTTTATTAGCAAGCAATGCAAAAATACAGGTAATTCTAAAAGGTCCACTCACTTCTTCTTGCAACAGAATAGTTCAACATATAAGTAAACATCTCTGAATTGTACCCACAGTCTCAGTTCCTCTAACAGAATACAAAAACAACAGTTTCCCTCTGTTTTAGAATGTAGTATGGCTTTAATTATCCAAAGAAGAATTAGTAATGCATATCATCAGTGATGCCCTGTACAGAGATGGAATGAGATATAGAGGTTGCAATTTAATATAGAGTAATTCTCTGTAATTGTATTAATAGCATTTTCTGGTTCTGTAATGGAAACACTGAAAAAATGTTGTGACACTGCTCCATGTATGTATGTTTGACATTGAATTATCAGAGCAGGAAGCATCACTGAGACAGTTCTGTGCAATGTACATACCAGATAGATGAAAGCCAGACCTGCGAATGAAATGTGAACTGGAACTGTGGCCAAATGTGAGGCTACCTTATGAGGCTCCAGATAGGAAAGGAGAATGGAAAATGTTTGATATTCTTACGTAGAAATCAACTGTGATTAATTAAACACATTGCTTCTAAGAGGTAGGATGAAAGGGCTGCACCTGGATCTCTCGCCCACACAAAAATTAAAGGCTTTAGCTTTCCAGTAGCTACACAGAAATATTGTTTCATTGCAGTGTATTGCTTAATAAATAAGTGACATGGAGACCAAACACAACAGTAATAAACTATGCATTTGATTCTGAAGTCTAGAAGCTAAAGCTTTAAAACAGATGGAGGATCATATTCCATGCCACACCCATTGCAATAGCTTCAATAGGCATTGTTATTGACTTCAGTTGCCTTGTAAATCTATAATGCTACCAGCATTGAGGCAGGATAATAGATTCCCAATGATCAATTTAGCAAATAGAAAACAGTACAGTAGATAACAATCAGTAGCTTGTGTCAGACAGGCAGATGTGGATCTACTTTGCCAGACACCAGTCTGACTTTGGGCTATTTGTAAAGGAAGCACCTGGGGATGTCATCTGTACTGCAGTGCCCCTAAGCCATTACACACTCAGATAGTCCGGGTACTCTGGTTGCTGATGCTATACTAGCCCAAGGCATGGCACCTGAAGGTCTGAACAGGTCTGTAGTAGAGAAATAGGCTGTAGTCGGGGCTGGCGGCACAGGGGCAGTACTGAGGCCCAAGTTGAAGGGCAGGCAGCAGGCCATGACAAAGTCCAGAGTACAGAGCCGAGGTCAGGGAGCACAGAAGTTGAAATAATCAAAGTTAGGCAAGGGTCAGAACCAGAACTAACACAACCAGGGTTTTTTTCACAAATGGCAGTAGGAGACCAATTGCTTAAGCATCCACCCTAGGGTGTGGATGCCTAATATAGTAAGTGCAGGAACAGAGAAACTGGGCAGGAGTGCATGTGAGCCCTGATGGCAGCAGAGAGAGGGTGAGCAGAGGAGATATGATGGGGAGCAGCCAGAGCCCAATGTGGTGCACCAGAAGAATGACAGAGGCCAACTGCAACTCCAGAACAGGTGAGTGTGCTAGCGCACCCTGACAGATTGATCTAGAAGCTCATTTAATTAGATAATATTCACTAACATTACATAGTTGATAAGGTTAAGAAAAGACAGAAATCCATCAAGTCCAACCTATGATCCTACTGTGTTGATCCTTCTCGACTTCAAATGTGGCAATCCAAATAAATCCCTGCAAGAGCGTCCCATCTCCAGAAATCTAGTACCCGTAGCAGGAAGTGTTACTTCTTTCGAGAAAGGCATCCAGGCCCCTTGTGAATTTGTTGAGTGACTCAGCTATCACAACATCTTGTTACAGAGATGGCTGCTCTTATAGTGCAGTAAAGAAGCCCTGTCTATGATGATGGTGAAACCTGCTTTCTTTGATAAGTAAAGGATGCCCCTTGTCACAATTATAGGTGTAGCTGTAAAAAGTTCTTTAACCCTTTCCAATCCACTGTCTGACGTCTAAAGACATTCTGATTTGAAGGCTGTACAGCTCCGATATTGGAAGACGTCCGGCAAGGTATTCTTACTGTAGATTACTGACCGCTCTGTTGTCGGGGGCCTCTCCAGCATGTCACATACCACAGTACTGGCTCTAGCCAGCAGATGGCGCCATTGTATAATGGCAGAAAGAGAAAGCCCCCTAGGAAACCCTGAATCCAAGATTGGATTGCAAAGGGTTGAAAGGATTTGCGTATTGACAATTCATATATTTGTGCATTGTAATGAGAATACCCCTAATCTAACTTCATTTACAAATTGAATAACCCCCATGTTTACCAACTTGTCTAAGTACTGCAGAGTACCTATTCCCTCATATTTATTTGCAGAAGCAGTCTGCCCCTGGAGAGCTGAGGGGTGTCAGTGCTTTGCGTGGTACCCTTAGAATAAGCAAGGTAGCCCACTGGTCTTATAGTATGGTTGTCACTAATAGGCTGTAAGGCACCTTTCACATAGGACAAAATATTCCACAACAACGTTGCAGAATACGGCCATCCTGCAGAATGTTGAGCCCCAAAACCTGCACTGCCAACATGTGAATTTTGGTGCAGAATTGAAAATAGAATCCTGCTGGCAATTCCACATCAAAATTCGCAGTTAGCCGTGCAGATTTTGTTGTGGAATTCAGAGACGGCATATCTCTCAACGCTGATGTGGAATATTTCGTCCCATGTGAAAGGTCCTCAAGCCTGCATGATACACTACAACTACCTGTGTGATTGTACCCCATACAAGCAGTATTTATGTGCAAGTATAATTCTAAGCAGCCACCCCTCCAGTGTATGGCAAGTGTGTGAGTTCATCAGTATTTTGCACCTGTGCAACTGTGGCCATATAGCATTTTGCCCCCTGCATGCTGATGAGAACTGGTGGTTGTATCTGCCCATGTATCTTTGCATCAGTAGTACGGCTTTTTTTGAATGATTTTATACTTGGAGACTTATAACAACCCCCTATCCATATTTTATTATTCTTTCTCCCTTCCCTGATTTTCACCCACAGGGACTCCACATATTCATTTTATTTCTATAAGTCATCATTCACGATAGCTTTCTTATTTGTGTGATCATTTATGAACAGGCTTTAGACCCGGAAAATTAACAGCCCAGCCACAGTTATCATCCAGCCATGGAAAAAAGCATGAGAGGTTAAATTAGCGCTGCGGAATAAGCTGGCGCTATACAAATAAAGATTATTATTATTACATTGTGGGATTGAAGCTGGAACCAACTGACCAGTGTTAACTGAAGATAACCAGAACAGACCAAAATTGTAACCAAGGAATGGGCTTGAACCAAGCCAGAAGCCATAACCACAAGTTGTAATCAGAACACAAGCCAAAGCAAACCAGAACCAGAATCAAGAGTGGGCTTGAAACAGTCTGTTGGGAAACAGAAAGAATCCAAGAATGAAGTCGGACTAGAGAATACTGAAGCTCAAACAATGAATGCTTTCAGGGCAAGGTTTAAATAACCTTCATGACACTGTGGCATCTGGAACATTGTGTTCCCGAGTCTTAGTCCAAGTGATTACATACAACTTGGTGCAGGCTAAACGGGGGCACAAACAGGTCACAACATCCAGAAGTGTCTGTAGTTATAAAATAGTAGAGTCATCAGGATGCAAACTGGACAGAAAACCTTGAGACAAGAGCGTAGCATGAAGCAACGTAGGGTATGATACCAACAATACTAAAGATGCCAAGCGTAATATCCAGGGGTGGGGACAGGAGTTAGCCAGGAGTCGGGTTCAGAAGTACAATTGATAGAAAGTAAAATATCCAAGGGTCAGGGCAGGTACAAGCCAGGGGGTCAGAATTCATAATTTCCAATGAATAGTATATGAGTATATGCAGTGCAGTAGGGACTCATCCAAAACAGAGAACAGTACAGGTAGTTCGTCTATCTGATCCATTTTTGCAGGAGAGAAACTGAAATAAAATGTAAAAAAGTGAATCACTTTTTCTCCCAATTGATCTCAATGGGTTTAAAAAAAACGGAAAGCAGATGGAAAGGCTTCCGTTTGTCTCTATTCTGTTAATTTTTCCAATTTTTTTATGGGAAAAGAGCGCGGGCTAAAGTGTTATTTTCCTGTAAAAAAAAAAATCTCACGGAATGAAAGTAAATGGAGGTCCTTCCGTTTGTTTTCCATTTTTTTGAAACCCTACTGAACTCAATGGGGAAAAAAGTGATCTATTTTTTTCTGTTTCAGGCTGCCTTTACATCTGTGCTGGAACCTCCGTTCAGAGGATCCCTTGCAGATCCGGCACAAAATACCTGAAGAAATAGTGTGGAATTCAGTGTTTTTTCTTCTAGTAAAATGCCAGGCAGCTGAGCAAAAACTGAACAGACTCCATTATAGTCATTGGGGTCCATTCGTTGTTGTTCGGTTTCATCATAATAGGGATCCCTTTGGCCAGGGGTTTCCCCTTTCCAGCCCTCCGAACAGAGTGGGAAAACAAGAACACAGATGTGAAAGCAGCTTTATTTCAGTTTCTCTCCTCCAAAAACGGAGATGGAAACCCTTAACTCTCCCATCATCTATTTATACCCAGGACTGTGACTGTAACACGGGGGCGCCCTCTACATCTAGAGGAAAGATGGTTTCTACAGCAACATAGAAAGGGGTTCTTTACTGTAAGAGCAGTGAGACTGTGGAAATCTCTGCCTGAGGACGTGGTGATAGTGAACTCAATAAAAGGTACAAGAGGGGGCCTGGACGCCTTTTTTGAGTGTAATAATATTATATATTATAATCGCTAATAACTTTAAATCGGTTGTTGATCATGGGATTTTTCCAACTGCCAGACTGGAGTTGGGAAGGATTTTTTTCCTTAAATGGAGCTTATTTGCACATGAGCAAGGTTTGGCTATGGCAATAATCAGATTGTTTTACAGGTATCAGCGCATAGTACTGTCATTTTTGCGTTTCCAATGCCAGTTCACACGAATGCATGATACTCCCTTTCTGTGGAATAGAATAGCTATTAAACCCTAATAAGGGCCAGCTGTATTCTTTTTCCTGCGTTTCCAGCAGTGTCACACCCTTCCCCTTGCTTTTGTTGAACCTGACATAGACTTCTATGGCAGTTTAGCTGCATAAAACGCTGAAAGCTAGGGCAGGTCCTATCTTTTCACATGCATAGAAAATGCACACGAAAAACACTCTGACGAGAATGAATCCATTGAAATCAAAAGGCTCGATTTGCCACGTTTTGTGGGTGTGATTTCCACGCACGCAAAAAAGGTGCACAAACACGTTCGTCTGTTTAAGCCCTAAGAGGCATGTCACTAAAGTGATGGGAGCCCACACACTGTTCTTGCACAGCGTCTGCCCTTGCCTATAGCCCCAGCACGGCGAAGCCGGTTAGAATGGACTCTTTTAGTACATTGAAAGTGCACTGGAAAATGTTGGCTAGAATATAATGAAGTTTATAATTTCCAGGCAATTACTGACCTTTAGAAATTCATGGATCTAATAAAGTTTTAAACTATCGAAAACGTATCATATTTAAATGTGCGCAGCCTTTCGAAAATCTACTCACTTTTGAAAAGTCCGTCACTTTGCAGGAGAGTAACAAAGACTACAGGCTAAGAATGACTACATTTTAATGTGTCTTGGAATAGCTAGAGGTTTTGTCATTGCTAGACATAAAACGTGTCTTATTCTCCATGAGTACATAATTATATCATCTGTCAACAGCATGCCTGTGGAAGGAAAGTCATTTATCACATGTGTATCCATGCTCTGTGGATATACATTGATTTAATCACCGTATACAACCTCATAATATTCCCGTAACATTTACCTCATGAGAATGTCAGGGCATCCCAGCAATGAATGTGACCACAACACTAGCCGTACTCATATTAAAACCATGCAGAACAAACTGCCAAAGTCAATCAAGACCTTAATCAGACAGAAAACACTAGCTATTGTTATTGTAGATAACTATACTTAGGATTCTGATCGATGAGTAATATCAGGACTCGTTCACATTAGCGTGGTTTTAGCGTGGTGAAAAATAAAATCGCACCTATACTGCACTAAAAATCGTGTGAACTAGCAATTTTTTCATGCGCAGCAGATCCGAGCTTCATGTGTGTGAAAATCACCAATTCACTGTTGCTTTAAAAAAGTGCAGCTGCTCCAGGAGCAGAGAGAAGAGAAGCCCCACATGGCTTCGGGATTTCCCCATAGCAGGGAAAGAGAGAGCGAGGCTATGGAGGATTAACCCATAGCCCTGCTCTCTCTCTCCCTGCTAAAGGGTAATTCTCCATATACCCTCTCTCTCTCTCTCTCTCTCTCTTCCTGCTATGGAGATCCCCGAAAGATATCCCCATACTGCAGATAGAGAGAGGGCGGGGCTACACGGGATCCCCGAGGGATAGCCCCATAGCGCAGAGGGAGGGACGGGGTTAGATAGAAAAGGGTGGGGCTTGAGGTTTCCTCCCTGGGATTTCCTCATTGCAAGTTGAGAGGGGGACGGGTTTAGACGGCGGATCCCTGCTAACCCCACCCACGCTCTCGGGGAAGCTCTCTTACCTTGCCCCCTCTCTCTCGCAGCTATGGGAAAATCCCTTGGGGAACCAGATGCTAGGGAGAGAGATGGAGGGCGTCCCCCACTGCTCCTACTTCTGGAGAATTGCCCAGCAGCAGGACTGGAGGAATTTCCCACTGCTTACAGCGAGACATTTAAAACTGGCTGCCCAGAAGGACATTTTAAATTTCCCGTTATAAACTACTTTTATACCCGTGGAATTAAGGAAACCCCTGGGGAGATGAACGGAACCCTCAGGGCCTCCCCTCATCCTCGCAGCGACTAAGAGAAGTTTACAGCGGGACATTTAAAATGTGCTTCTGGGTGTAGTGGCACTACTGCAATCCTCCTAATGACTGCTAATCTTCTTTTCGGAGCGCCGGACACAACTACACTCCAGTTCCCATAGGAGTCTATGGAGACTCCTGCACATCATGCACCAAAGATAGGTCAGGACTTATCTTTTCATGCACCACAGACCTTAGATGCGTGCATTGCAGTCACATGTACTATCTTTATTAGGTGCAAGTTTCTTGTGCGTCTAAAAATTCCTTCATCCAAACGGTTCTATAGGAAACCATTGGTTCTATTAGAAGCAATGTTTTCACATGCCTATAATGCATGAAAATGACAGCCATGGTAATGAGGCCTGAACTGGACTTCCATTGACTAAGGCTGGTCCATGTGATTAGTTGTGGTGTGCACAAGTGTATTAGTTTTGTTAAAAGTGCCTCTCCAGTGATTGTTTAAAATCACTCATTATATAGCTAGCCCCCCAGTATATATACTCTTTGTAAAAAAAAAAAAACACCCCTAGAAAGAGTTGTCATTTTGCTATAAAACTTGGCATGCAGATACATCTCAGGCAGATATGCAAATGATTAGGGTTGTGGCATGATTAGATGAACGGTCTTGCCCCCTTAAGACCACCCTTGGTCTATAATAAGGCTCTCAGAAGCTACTTGTGTGTAGTGGATGTCTTTTTCTACTTGCGTAGAGCTTCTTGATGCCTCTACCATGCACTCAAAGAGGTTTCGCCCAGTTAACAGAGTTTGAGAAGGGGCGCATTTTTGGAATGCAAGAAGCTGGATAGTCATATTGATAAATTGTCAGTCCCCTGGGCTGTTCTGACTAGACTGTTAGGAGGGCACGCACACAAAGCAACCGAGTTCATGACGCCCACAACAAAACACTAGTAGAGAGGATCATCTGATCATCCAACAAGCACAAGCAACTCCAATTGTTTCATTTTCCACCATCCAGAGACAGGTGGCGCCATCATTATAGCCTTCTGTGTCTGTTGAACCATTTCCAGGTGCTGGACTGAAGAACTATTCAGTAATAGTCTGCTGAGACCCCCACAGATCCTGAGAATGGGGGACCCATGTCCACTGTCACCCCCTGCAGTAAGGAGGAGACTAAATGGAGTGACAGTGGTGGAAGTGCACTGTTTACCATTCATTTTCAATGGAACTGCGGGGATAGCCAAGCGGCCAGCGCTCAGGTATTTTCATCAGTCCCACTGAAATTAATGGAGCCCCAAGTACATAGGGACACAGGATCCCTATTTTCAGGATTGGTTGGGGTCTCAGCAGTGAGACTCCCACCGATCAGCAAGTTATCACCAACCCTGTGATAGGGATACCTTGTATTTCTGGTACAAGCCCTTTTAGCTCTGATTTTTTGCCAGAGGTTCTAATTAAGTTTTGAGCTCAAAACTCAGAGCTTCTCTTTGCGGCTGCAGCTGCTTCACCAGAGAATTAATGTTTACTTTAGCAATATGATTATCTGATGAAGGTCTTGAATTGACCCAATTGTCAAATGAATTCCAAATTCTTAATTGGGCAGCTGCAGATGTGTATTAGATGCAGTGCAGATACAACTGTTGTGAGTATTTGGCACATTTTCCATCTGCATCCTTTCTGTGTGTTCTTCCTAGTTTTTGCACGTTTTTGAAATTCCCACCCATAAAAAGTTGAGAATAGAACCCATTGTTTTTAATGGGTTCTTTCTCATTTCTTTTTTTTTTTTTTGTGCCCGCGAAAAAAATAGGACCTGCACTATCTTGTGCTTGTTTTCGCACCAAAGAATCCCATAGTGGTGTATGAGAGGTGCGCAAACACGCACATCTGCCCGCGGGTATGAGCTAAATGCTGCACATACTCATAATCACTGACACTGTGTTAAGTTAATTAGCTGATTAAAACATGGCAGGGTGATTCCTCCACCCCTGTGAATGGGTGGTGCCTGCACAAATATGCTCAGTATATGGGCAAGCATACACACAAAACATGCCTGCCGATGTGCAAAAAAAATTTGCAAAAAAATTGTGCAGGAGCTAGCGCATTGTGATATACGGTTGTTTGTTTAAGCCCTAAATGTTTATTTTATACCCCAATCCTCATGCGGATCTGAGGCATATCCATGGGAAAATTCAAGTGCAAGCCTCAGATTTTTTCTGAATATCCTCCTGTGTGAGTTGGATGCAATCCCAACGTATCCACACATCCTAAGGGCTTCTTCAGATAGGCGTGATTTAGTCCCATCATGTGACTGCATAACGGGATGAGACAAAAACAATTGATTTCAATGGCGGTATTCACGCCCGTTAATTGTACGACCGAGAAAAGATACGACTTGCCCTATCTTTCCTGCGCACAGTTAACACTATGTGCAGAAAGATAGGGCAGGACCTACTTTCCCGCTGTTTTTTTTTTTTAAACTCGCGAGTTTGAACACCCCGAGAGGAGAAAGAAAAAACTGTTCATGTGCAACTACGCTTCGTAGCAGGGCAAAACCAAAACTCAGATTTGTGCTATGGATTGGCCAGTGGATCTGCACGCTGATTAGCCCCAGTGTAATTCACTGGGTGTAGAATCAGCAATAATAATAAACCTGTTATGAGGATTATTTTCTGCAATATAAAACGCTCCATTCACATGCATTGCTGGCAGAAAGTCAAAGGATTCTGTTAGGATTTAGGTCGCTTTCATACAGCTGAAAAAATTGTGCAAGATTTGTGCGTTGCGAGACGCATGAATGTGAACCCCATTCTTTTGAGTGCGATCCTATACATGAGTGATTTCTTTTTTCCCTGCATTATGCTGTGAGAAAACATCGCGGCATGACCTATCTTTGGGCGTTCCCTCTGAATGCCTTGGCCATTGGGGCCGGAAGACACATCGCAGGGTGTGCGAGGTGCACGCAAATGCGTTGCAAGTTTTCCATTGAAGACAATGGGAAACACTTGCCGATCCTCTGGACAGCTACTTCCCTGAAGTGATGGGAGGTGCTTTTGACACAAAAACACTTCACATCCGCGGGGACATTGCACTTTCCTGTGCGCAATATTGGGCAGAGTTTCACCCATGTGAAATTAGCCTTAGGTCTTCTACAGACAAATGAATACATAAATATGCTCGCCGCAACGGAGCGTATTTGCACATAAACTGGGTTTGGAGATGGCACTAAACAGAGTGATCCATACATGCCAGTGCATAGTAATGTAATTTTTGCATTCAAAATGCCAGTACACACGCGATCATGTCACTCCATTTCCATAGAATAGAATAGCTATTTAAAGCGTAATTAGGGCCAGCTGTCTTTTTTTCCCCAGTGTTTTACACAGTGCCACCCCCCCCCCCCCCCCACCCCTCCTTTTTTTAGCTGCCACAGACTTCTATGGCAGCTCTGTGCTCAGCACGCAGAAAGACAGAGCAGTTGGAAGCGACCTCCTGGGTCATCAGGTCCAATCCCCTGCTCAGTGCTGGATTCACTAAATCGTCTGTCCAGCCTTTGTTTGAACACTTCCATTGAAGGAGAACTCACCACCTCTGATAACCTGTTGCACTCATTGATCACCCTCACTGTCAGAAAGTTTTTTCTAATATCTAATGTGTCTCCTCTAGAGATGAGCGAGCATACTCGCTAAGGGCAATTGCTCGAGCGAGCATTGCCCTTAGCGAGTACCTGCCCGCTCGAGACAAAAGGTTCGGGTGCCGGCACTGGGGAGCGGTGAGTTGCGGCAGTCAGCAGAGGGGAGCCGGGGGGAGAGAGGGAGAGAGAGATCTCCCCTGCGTTCCTCCCCGCTCTCCCCCGCAGCTCCCTGCCCGCCGCCGGCACCCGAACCTTTTGTCTCGAGCGGGCAGGTACTCGCTAAGGGCAATGCTCACTTGAGCAATTGCCCTTAGCGAGTATACTCGCTCATCTCTAGTCTCCTCCCTTTCAGTTTCATCCCATTGATTCTAGTCTTTCCTTGTGCAGATGAGAATGGGGCTGATCCCTCTGCACTGTGACAGCCCTTCAGATATTTGTAGACAGTAGAAATGAGCGAGCATACTTGCTAAGGACAAATACTCGAGCGAATATTGTCCTTTTCGAGTACCTGCCCGCTCGTGAGAAAAGATGCCGGTGGAGGGCAGGGGGCGGCGGGGGGAAACGGGGTGGAGATCTCTTCCCCCCTTCCCTCCGCTCCCTCCTGCCCACTCCCGCAACACACCGCTCACCCCAGCCGGCACCCATTTCTCACGAGCGGGCAGGTTCTCGAAAAGGACAATACTTGCTCGAGTATTTGTCCTTAGCGAGTATGCTCGCTCATCTCTAGTAGGCAGCTATTAAGTCTCTTCTCAGCCTTCTTTTTTGCAAGCTAAGTTTTGCTACATCCTTTAATCATTCCTCTTAGGGCATGGTTTGCAGACCGCACCAGTTTGTCTATGTCTTTTTAAAATTCCACTATGGAACTCTCTGCCTGAGGGCGTAGTGATGGCAAATTCGATAAGAGTTCAAGGGGTGCCTGGACGCCTTTCTTGGGTGATACAATATTACATATTATGATACAATATTATTGTCGGTGATCCAGGGATTATTCTGATTGCCAGATTGGAGTCAGGAAGGAATTTTTTCCTTTATAATGGGGAAAATTGACTTCTACATCATTGGGGTTCTTTTGCCTTCCTCTGGAACAACACTGGAGGTTAATAGGCTGAACTGGATGGACATTTGTCTTTTTTCGGCCTTACATACTATGTTACTCCATTCTCTTCCAAGCACTTGCATACACGCTGTTTAATAATTTGTTCAAAGATCTTTCCCGGTATAGAAGTCAGGCTCACAGGTCTACTGACTACTTAATGCTACACATTGTATTGGTAGTGTTAGACTACTGAAGCACTATACCTCCTGTCTGATTGCCACGTAGTTTTTATGAGTGTGATTAAAGATAGGTCTTGCTCTATCTTTATGCTTTTGTCTTTACGCACTCAAAGTTTGAATGGTAAAAAAAAATACTTTTGACTGGTTTGACGCTCTGTAGCGGTGAGAGTATTTGCGCATTCGCTCATCTGTCAAAGCCTTAAACCCTGCAATGCAGGCCTATAAGCCTTTATTAGGCCTTTAGCTGCCATGAAAACTATTCAGCATTCGTGTTCACATTGCAGAAGGCAGATTGAAGAATAGAGGGAGCACCTACCATGTATGGTCCAAACACAGGTGCTGAGCCCACTCCACACAGCCCTCGATAACCAAGGGTGTACTTGTACAGCTTTGGTCGTATGACAGTGAGCAGGGAACTTGCTGAAAGCATAATCCCAAGTAAAAAGCAGATATCTTATTGAAATACTGATGTGGCCATATACATTATTACCCTCCCAGTGGTGTTATTTACAAATTTATCATTTCACCCTTGCAATGCCAGATCTATTAATTTCACTTACAAAACCAATCATCCCAATTTTTATTGTTGCCCTTGTGCAACTATTTGTATGGATAGAACATTTTCTAACACACTAGTTTCTATGAGATTCAAAATTTTGCATCATTTCAGGAAGCTGAACTAATAGTCAACATCGTTTACATTATTAATAGAGATGAGCCAGCGTACTCATTAAGGCAAAATACTTGAGCGAGTATTGCCATTTTCGAGTACATGCCCGCTCGTGCCAAAAGATTCGGGGGCCGGCGGGGGAGAGCGGAGAGGAACGGGGGGGGGGGGGGAGATGGGGGGGGGGGGGGAATGGTAATACTCGCTCGAGTATTTTGCCTTATCGAGTACGCTCGCTCATCTCTAATCATTAAACTCCCTTCACAAAAGTTACAACTACTATCTTAATGTAAAAACTTTTTACTTTGAATAATAAAGAAAAGAAGTTTCTGTTTGTTTGCATACTTTATGCACGTTCATCCTCTTCACTATCAGATGGGCCATACTAAACTCTAATTGTGTCAAAAGTAATTAAAGATGAATCATGGAAACTGATTGAAAATAAGGACTGAAGGATCAAATGGCAATAGAAACCAACAGCAGTCCATCCAGACTTCAGTATTGTTTTCTGTAACTTAAAAATAACTCTAATATTATATATAACTTTAAATAAAAATTAATGTAAAGCTTGATAATGGGAAATTAATCTCCACTGACTTACATACATTCCTGCTGCCTCAGTGCATCTTATCCCCAAATCCAGCAGCAGCTGTTTTACTGTATGAGTTGTGTTGGGATTTCATGTGCAATGTCTGAATCACATTCATATAACCTTTTGTTGACCTAGTCTGGAAAACGCTCAGCCAAAGACCTGGTTCTGCTAGTTATCTCAATATCCCCCAAAAAGAGCCTGGCTGGGGTGTTTATGTGTATTCAAAAATATGGCGCCAGGACATTCTAAAATGAAAAGAATGTTAATGTGGATAACACAGCCACCCACGTATCCATAGCTAGATGGAAATTAATGGCTAAATGACCTGATTACTTCTGGTCACTAAGCACTTGCTTTTCTTTCCAATGATTTTTATTGGTGATTCCAATAACATAACATGCAGGTGTAATTATGGTTGTGGACATCAGTATTAATTACAAAGGATAGATTATACATTCTCATACAGCATATGGTCCGAAAATGCAGATTTTTTTACATAAATTTAACTGTAGACTGTAATGCTTGGATTATTTTACTAAAACCATTGCTAACATTTGAAACAAGAAATAACTTTTATCCAGTGAGTAACATTTTGGTAGTTATTGAGCCTTTGGGTATTGATGGATGGGGGTATAAGGGGAGGGGTTGAGTTTTTAGATTAACGGAGCGTAATGGTTAAGCCATTTGTTCCATTTGTTGGTGAAAGCATCTAGTTTCCCACCTTGGACTGCTAGCATTTTTTCATATAAGCAATTGCTTGAAACTATCAGTATGATATCTTCTATGGAAGATATTCTATTGCTTTTCCTTCCCCATTATACTTGTCCATGTTTTAAAGAACTCAGAAATATTTGCATTAATGACTATACTGTTTTTTAAGTTGGATTTCTTAACAGTAAATGGCATTGGTTAGTCTCCATTCCATCAAGGGTGTTATGCTCTCGCTCACGACCTGAAGGTTGTGAGTTCAATCTCCACACAGTTCAGCTAGCCGGCTCAAGGTTGACTCAGCCCTCCATCCTTCCGAGGTCGGTAAAATGAGTACCCAGCTTGCATGGAGGGTAATAAATAAAAATTACCTGAAAGTGCTGCGGAATAAGTTGGCGCTACCCTGTTTCCCTGAAAATAAGCCCTAGCATGATTTTTCAGGATTTCTGAGGATGCTTGAAATATATACCCTACTCCAAAAATACACCCAAGTTACAGTTAATTAAAAAAGTCAACCAAAATATTGTCCAGGCAGCTATACATGTAAAAAATTAAAAGCTTTTGGAGCAAAAATTAATATAAGACCCTGTCTTATTTTTGGGGAATCTGGGTATACAAATGACAACAAGTCCCTTTTCCTTAGAAAGAAAAAGAAAAAGAAAAACTAGAACTCGTCCAGCAAAATACAAGATGTCATACAGCTACATTGACAAAAAACTAAAAAAGTTTTGACGACTGAAACACAGAAGGGGAAATCATTTGCTGGTTCTTAAGGCTAAAATTAGTTTGGGCATTAAGAGGTTCAAAATGCACTTAAGACGACTATGTTTTCTATCAAATATATTCAAAATCTATAATTAAAAAATCACATATTAGCAAGGTTTTTGCAATATTACCGTGACTGTTAGGGGTTAAACCCTATCTGCTGCTAAACATGAAACATAATCTGTATTTATGTAGCAATTTGCTAGAATGACTTCACCACTTCCTAATCCAAAAGACAGACGTGTTTGTCATACCTAAGATATTAACGGGAGAGTGGGGGGTCTTGACAATAGTGGTAGAGTCCATACTGCCCCGTCCTCCCCTCTTCCTGCTAATATAAACTCCTTCTGATTGTCATACCCCAGTGCCAATAAATTGTTGAACTGTGAAAAAAAACTGGGGAAGATAATGGAAAAATTGTAAAAGAAACTCCTCGTAATAAAACGCCAGCAAAAATGGATGGATCACAACTCCTTGGGCAGCTTTACTCAGATGAAGTGTAGAACAATCAGGGAAACTTGTCCTTATTAAAATCTGTAGCACTTTAGCAGAGAAAAATCCAAATATTTAGAAGAGTTTACTTTACATAGAAAGTGGATATTTTGTAGAAAAATAAAGCACTATGATGATGATGATGATGATGATGATGATTATAGACAGCACTCAGTCTACGGAGGTTTCCTGGAATGGCTTTTAAACCAAGTGTACACGCCCAAATCATAAAATGAGTGATACATTTCAGCATTTACCAACAAAGTGCAAACACCAGCAGATCCCGGTGTGTTGTAAAAGTTTAATAAAAGAGTCATGTAAAAAATAAATTGGTAAAGGGGTCTGGTTGCAGTTTTGCCCCATTTCACTTGGTGCCATTTTTATTGTATTCCAAACTCCCATCTGACTTACTTAAAATATACCAAGACATCTTGACTAGTGGTCATTAAATCACCTAGACTGCTGGACAAGTGCCTGGAGCACACTTGAGGCACAGTTATAGTAATTACACTAAAACTCACATTTCTCACTTAATACTCAGCCTGTTTGACCCATAAAAGTCTACTGTTCCAGTCGCTCCAACATTTCAGTTACCTCAGTGGGCCAATTTCTACATGTCAGCAAGTCTATCACGGGTTTGTGCAGAAAAGGGGAGAAAAAAGGAACCAATTCAATGTACTGCTATTACCAGAAATTAAATTAACAAAAGGAATGTTCGAAGTTAAAGTTAGTGGTGGATGAGGGTTTTCTAGTCAAGCACAATAACATTTCAGAACAGCTCATTTCCATTTGAACCGTAGCATAGCGAGGAAAGAAAACTTATAGTGCGCAGAGGAGAAAGGTAATCAGATTATATACAGTACAAACTCAGTATGTGAACTGTGCAGTCCTTGTTAAATCCATTTGATAGGGTGGAAAGTCTTTGAAAAAATAATACAAGAGCACAAGACTAATTAGCAATGGGAGCGTCTGATGGAGCTATTGCTCGGACAATTTCCTGCCTGGTAATACGGTGCTGCAGCCATAAGCCTCCTGCCAGAACTAGCTAATAATACTGAGAGGGTCCTGATTGTGTAAAACCTATGTAGCCAATGTACAGACACCATCAATGAAGCACTGCATTCAAGTCATTCCAAACATTTTTTTTTTTCTGTTTGGAAGTCCGACACTTTTTTTTTGGCCTTGATAGTGATTTTCTGAATATCTCTCCACAAGCATTTCCGTACAAGTATGTGATTATTTTTACAGCAGCAGTGTTAAAGCCATTTTAATCTTCATTTATTATACTTTTTTATCTTTAAACCAGCACGCCAATCCAAGCAATTCACAAGAGCTATACTTACTGTAGCATTTTGATTTAACTACATTTTTAATCGTAGCACTCAAGATAGTCAAAAGGGATCTCAAAATAATTTAAAATAGTTTTAAAAGTAACTACAGATAGTCCCCGACTTGCGAACGTTCGAGTTACAAACTTTGCAAGTTGCGAACAAACTGTCCTGCACAGTATGATGTAATGCTATGGCATTACATCATACTGTGCAGGGACCGGACAGGCTTCTATCTAGCCTGATAGAAGCCTGTCCGGTCACATCGCGGGACTCTGTGCAGTTGCTAGGCAGCCGGGGGCCTTCTAAAAGGCCCTAGGGCTGCCTATGCAGAGCGCCTATCAAGCCATGCGCTTGATAGGCGCTCTGCATAGGCAGCCCTGGGGTCTTTCAGAAGGCCCCCGGCTGCCTTGCAACCGCACAGCGTCCTGCAGTCTTATTGCTCGACACTGTACGGGCCCCCTGAACGTCGGGTGCCAACTGTTTCTTACAGCGGGCACCCGGCGACAGCAGTTCTGACGAGCCGCGCCGCTCGTTGGAACTGTTAACACTTTAAATACCGCTGTCAGTGGTATTTAAAGTGCTAACAGTTCAGACGAGCGGCGCGGCTCGTCGGACCTGCTGCCGCCGGGTGTCAGCTGTAAGAACAGCCGGCACCCGACGTTGTATGGAGCGGGATTCACCCGCGATCCTGCTCAATACAAACATTTGTTCGGACATACAAAGAAATGTCTTTGTGAATAGGTTCCTGGAATGGAACCTGTTCGCAAGTAGGGGACCATCTGTATAGCATTCAACATATCATGATGTATTTTTATTCCAGATAAGCAATTAGTCTAAGGTGTTAAACACATGGCCGCGTTTCTATTATGTTTTGCAGCCTCAAAACGTAATGAAACGAAACCATTGATTTCAATGGTTTCGTTTTGACTAATGAGATTCTCGCGCGTTAATACTACCCGTGAGAAAAGATAGGACTTGCCCTATCACTTCCTGTAACAGTGGCAGAAAGAGAGCACTACTTAGAAACTGTATACATTGTATCCACTTCGCAGCTGAGAGAAGGAATAGCTATGAACAGGTTCATAGCCTCTGTGAAACCATAACTATGAGTCAACTGTATTCTTTATTAGGTGCTACTAACTAAATGGAACAATATTTTTTCTGCTGTTTGGGGTAAGAGTAGAATGAACTTGCCCCTATGCTGTAATGCATTACCAAACTGGTAAAGAAAAGGCGATTCTGTGGGGATGCTCCTGGAATGGTGCTGATTAATATTAGCTACTGAAACAAATATACAATACATGTCTGAGAAGCAATTCTATATGAGATATGCAGGTGAAGATAAGATAAATAAACTCTTTGGAAAAACCTGGATTTTTGCATTTATTGCTAATTAAACTTAGTCTGATTGTTATCATGTAAGTCACAAAGTAAGTGATTCTCTGTGTTAAGGACTTCTCCAGAAGCTAATTAACAATGGGTATTTCAGTTAAGAAGATGAGACTGGAAGTGTAGATTCCACAGGTGCTTTTCCCATTAAAAAAGGCACAGAAAGCCTGGTTACTGACAAATCTGTTCTGCTCAAGAAAAAGATTGATTAGTGTGAACCCTGATTCAATACAAACAAATTTCAGAAAACTTGGAAATGTTATAGAGATGCACGAAGCTAGAAAGGCTACAAAAGTAATGTTAAAAACCTGTTCCACACTTAACATAGAGAAAAATTAGAATTGTTGTGACTTTTCCTAGGAGTGGGCATCCTGTTAAGATCACTCTGAAAACAATCCTTAAAAAAATGAGAAAGAAAACAGGGATAACAGCAAAAGACTCTACAAAGTGCAAAAACATCTGTTCATGTGTCCACTACTAGAAAAACACTGGACATGAATGATAGTCATGGGAGAACATCACGAAGACTACTGCCGTTAAAAAAAAAAATTGTGGGCTGCCTCGAGTTTGCTGGAGAATACCTAGATGTTCTGGGAAAATGTTCTATGGACAGTTGAGGCAAAAGTGGAAGATGAGCTCATAGACTTTCTATTAAGACAGCTTTCAGTTAGTGAATAGAGACATCACTTGGGCAGGTACTTCTGCTACCTCGTTCAAGTGATCACTGGAGATCCAAGCACCCAAACGTCCACTGATCAAAACTTATGAAATGTCCCAATGACATGTTAAAAGTTTTTTGAAAGTACAGTTATACTTTATTCTACTGTTGAAAAATGAAAATTCCACTGTGACTGCATGTTATGGGCAACAAGAACATTTTTCCATTAGACAGTTTTGCTTAATGAAGCCTGAAGCATAAGAGTAGAATTAACCTCATCCTCCTCCAACTTCCATTTACTGTGTGCAGGTCTTTGACTCCATTTTTCTTTTCATATTCCTTGTTTCCTCTAGACTCTGCTCATTTGTGTATATCAGGTGGTTGATTTGGCTTAGCCAAGCAAATAGAAATAGAGAGGAATAAGCCACTGCCATCCTCCTTTGGTTGTGACTTATCTCCCACAGCAACAAAGATGAAATCCATCATGCTCGATCCTCCTTTCCCTTAATTTCTATTGTTAGGGGAAGGTTGGAGATCCCTGTACACATTAAAAGCTTGGCCAATTGTTCCAAAATAAGTGGGTTCAGACGACCTTTATGTAATGTGTGGCCAGCTTTACAGGTTGTGTAACATGCAGATTTGCCCCAGATTTGCTGTGGTTTAACCCCAGATGTCACCTCACTCACTGAAAGGCATGAAATCCACAGTATAAACTGACATGCTGTGAATTTTTAAATTCACACCGCATGTCAACTTCCACAGCAGATCTTTTACACAATGTGTGGATGTGATTTCTTTAGCTTTCATCTGCTGCTGTAATACGCTGATTTTCCACATGCAGATCTACAGTAGACAATTGGTAGCAGAAAAGCGGAATCCGAGCGCAGATGCGTAAGCATCCTTAGACTTTATTCAATAGTGCAATTTTGCCGCAATAAAACACTGGCTGAAATTCGCAACCATTTAATGCATTGGATTCCAATGCATCAGTTCTGATGGGCAATTTTCCGATGCGTAAAAACGTCCGGCTGGAAAAGGTAGTACATACAGTGTGTATTCCAGCTGGCCGATTTTACCTCAAGCGGAAAAGATAAGTGTGGACCTATCTTCCGACTGGAATATGCCTGCCGGTCCAATAAATTTCTATTTGAGCCTATGAGAGCTGCTGGAAAAGGGAGGTAGGAGGGAGTTTAGCACATTAGCTTACGCCCCATCCCGCCCCCTCCTTTTGCCAACAGCCAGCAAGGGGCTGAGAGGGGGAGGGAGTTTAGCAGAGCTGTAGTATATATGCCGCAGGCCTGGCCGTCTGAATGGGCATTAAAACAGGAGATGTAGCCGTGACTTGGTCACGGATGCCACTAGTTCATGAAATTTTCGGCCACGCTGCAGCCGTGTGAAGGAGCGTGTGACGATCGTAGCGCCCGTGTGGAGCCCCTTAGGCTTATTTCACATGGCCGATAATTTCGCATCAGTCTTGTTTGTTGCAAAACTCACAAAACTTGTCAAATATAAACTACTCCATTCTTTTGAATGGAGTCATACACATCAGCAATGTTTCCCCTACTGCGAAGCGGCGAGGAAAAATATTGCTGAATGCTTCATTTTTTCACGTTACTCGGAAAGCATCGCTCATTAATTTCATGGGACCTTAAATATGTTGCATGGCTCTCGCATGCCATGCACTCTGAGGTTTCCCATTAAAATCAATGGGAAACACTTCCAATCCTTTATTGCATATGAAACTAGCCCAAGGGGATAGTAATTTCACAGAAGGGATGGGAGGCAGTTTTGTCTGAAAATTGCCTGACATCCGCAACCACAACTCGGCCCGACATTGCGCTCGCCCATGTATAGGTAGCCTTAGGCCTCTTTCACGTGACTGTATGTGTTTGTATGCTTCACCGTACGTGGTGAAAAATCGTCCCGATCTTAAATAGTGTATTATCGGCCATTCACATGGGTGGCTGCCACGTGGTGGCAAAAAAATACGGTGCTGCTCGGAAATCCCTCAGTCTCAGAAATCTTCGGAATGACTGCTAATAAATGGTTAAATAGGGCCAGCTGTCTCCTTTTCCCAGTGTCAGACGCTGCTAGACTCCCTCCCCTCCTTTTTTTCTCAGCTCCCATAGAAGTCCAGCTTCCAGTGTATTTGTCAAAAGATTTGGCAAGTACTACCGGTATCTTTTGACACAACATATAAAATCAGTCGCCGTTTTCAGTCGCCGATGTGCTATTTTTCCAAGCATAATTTTTTATGCACCCAAAAATCGCTCATCTGAATGGAATCCAATGCTTTAGATGGTCACGATTTTCGGACGAGCTACAAATATATACAATCATGTGAATATTTGTCCCATTATGCAGCCGTGATAATCACACCCGCATAACGGGACAGAACTAAACCATTGATTTAATAATAATAATATAATAATCTTTATTTGTATAGCGCCAACTTATTCCGCAGCGCTTCAATAGTTTTATTTCATTAGCGGTAGTTTCGCCCACTAATAGTACGAGCGAAAAAAGAAAGGAGTTTCCCTATCTTTCCCGCATGTAGTACTAACTACATATGGGAAGGATAGGGCAGGAGTCAGGACCTATCTTCCCACTGTTTTTTCCAAACTCCTGCAGAATTTGAACGGCCTGAGAAGAAGAAAAATCGTTCATTGCTGCTACTTTAAAACTATTGTATAAAAGGGCTTTAATTCGTGCTAATTATTATCCTTTCTCCATAAGAAACCCTTTGCATGCTGTTGGGGTCAGCAAACCTGCACACGATCATATTTGTGGCTTAATCTTTTGAACATGCCTTCCAGCCTATTCTGCAAAATTTTCTAGCACATTTCCTTGCTGGTTCTGAACACACTGTGTTAGGCCAATGTATTCATGTAATACTTTGCACTTGAAATGAAAACAGCCCAGGGCAGGATAAACTTTCAATCTAAGCTAATAGATGGTAAAACTAGACATAGTTGCTGTTAGTTAGTGGAGCTGTAGTGACCTCTGGTGGTTGTGGCTAAATAGATCAACTGACTTGTGATGGTGATGTATTTTACTGGAAACTTCCAAAATAAATGATTTTAGTCACCAATTAAATAATTTATATTTCACTAATATAAATTAAAAGAAGCTGTTTGGTCTGCTGAAATAATATGTTCCAATTGTTAAGAAGCAATTCCAAGTGGTCTCATAGATTACGGCAGTGGATGCAGAATTCCTTTCATGATTTATTTAGCAAAAATACATTTTCTTTCCTATGTGGATATGACCTAAAACAACAGTCATCCGGATCCTACTAGTTTCTGAATGGAATGCCAGAAATACAGTGATGAGAGAACATTCTAAAAAGTGAGGTAGGGGAATGTCATGCTTAGATTTATACACCAACAGTGATACAGCTATGGGATGTATAGAGAACTGATGACTGAAAGGGCCAAAAAGCCTTTCTGCTATATGAGGACACTGACATCGTACCTTACCTCCCCAGCAGTTTAGGATAAGCTATGTTCTTTATGCAGAAAATAGACAAATGGACAAATAGAACTTGTTCTACTTCAAACAGCTATAGCTCAGGTTCTATCAGTGCTACTGACATGCCTTTGGTGTCATTTTGAAGCCAAGATTCGTAGCATGTTGGAAACACTGATAGAACCAAAAGTATAGCTGTTTGAAGTGGGATCAGGAATACTGAATTTACAGCTGTGACTTTTAGGTAAGCTGGAGAACAGAGGGAATGCAGCTGGGAAGGAGCAGGCAGCATCAAAAAGCTCTATGATTCTCCTGTCTCTCTCATTGTCCCAGGAGAGGGGTGACACAGACTTTTCTTCATGTTATCACCTCTTCGCCATCTATCAGAGAGGATACTTACTCTCTCACTGTCACACATGGGGGTCTTTTTTCCCAGAAATAGAGTGAAAAGATGAATTCAATGAATGACTGAGCACTGCCTGTGATTGGCTGAGTGCTCAGCCAATCAGACCCAGCACTTTCAGGAGGCGGGGATTTTTAAATCCCCAGCCAGGAGAAAGTGTTTCAGAGCAGTGTTGGGGAGCCAGCTAGAAGATGCGCCGGAGCCCCAACAGCAGTGGAGAGGTGATGTATATATATTTTATATTTTTTACAGCAGCTACGGGTGATTTTCATGCAAGGGCTTATATTTTAAGCCCTTACCCGAAAATCACTGCGGGGTTTGCCTGCATCCCATTGCTTTCAATGGGGCCTGCTATTAGCCTGCTTTCAGGGAAGGTTTCATTTACACACCTAATTGGTACATAAGTAGCTGAGTAGCTACTTAATACTTTATGCAAAATGATCGCTCAAAGCTGTCACTCAAACTGTCGTTTGAGCAATCTTTGAGAGGTCATCTGCTGGTATAAATAGGCCTTTACACAGGAGACTACTACAACATTAGTAAACACACTTATTATATTCCTTTTAAGCGTATTAGCGTATCAATGAGCAGACCAACACTTCAATCTGCCCTAAACTCTGGCGCTTAAAGGAGCTGTGCCAAAATATAGAATTATCTATTATCCATAGGCTAGGGAATTACTCTATGAATGGTGGGGGTCCAATCACTGGAACCCCTACAAATCCCAAAGGTCCCCACATGAATGAAGTGGAGGTAGTGTATGCGTGCCGCTTCTCCATTCATTTCAGTCGAAGCACTGGAGATTGTTTAGCACTTGTACTTGGAATTTTGTTTAGTTCTTCCATTCAAATGAATAGAGCAGCAGTGTACATGTGTGACCTGTACTCCATTTATGCAGGAACTTTTGGGAGCCCCGCTTTTGGGATCAGTAGGGGTCCAAGCAGTCAAGCTCTTACTAATCATAAAGTTATCCCCTATCATTTATATCTTGGCACAACCCCTTTAACTCATCTACTTTTTTGTTCCTCAAATGCCATCTTACTGTCAGTACTTCTACTCCATTCCATAGACAATCCAGTTCAAAACCCTTGTGAACATTTAACTTACAAAGCTATATACAGTTCTCCATCCTACATTGCTTCTAAAGATGCAAGTTCTGTTCTGTCAAAGGCAACCTGCTCTCTTATACTCAAAGCAACTCATCACGCTCATGCATACCAGATGTCTTACATGCCTATGCTTTCTTTAGAGCTTCATTCTTTCATTCCATTCAACACCCCCAAACATTAAAACACCTTCAAGTATAGTGAAAACTTAAAGCATACCCAAACTTTCTGATGAAATTTTAGAATAAGCTAACATGTGTATGTAGAGTAATGGAGGGACCACAGCTGCCAGACCTAAGCCTTGCCACAGTGATGCCACGGGGGGGAAATTTGACAGACACTGAAAGCTTTAAAGGGGTTGTCCCGCGCCGAAACGGGTTTTTTTTTTTTTCAACCCCCCCCCCCCGTTCGGCGCGAGACAACCCCGATGCAGGGAGGTAAAGAAAGCTTACCGGAGCGCTTACCTTAATTCCCGCGCTCCGGTGACTTCAATACTTACCGCTGAAGATGGCCGCCGGGATCCTCTGTCTCCGTGGACCGCAGCTCTTCTGTGCGGTCCATTGCCGATTCCAGCCTCCTGATTGGCTGGAATCGGCACGTGACGGGGCGGAGCTACACGGAGCCTGCATTCTGCACGAGCGGCTCCATAGAAGACTGCAGAAGACCCGGACTGCGCAAGCGCGGCTAATTTGGCCATCGGAGGGCGAAAATTAGTCGGCTCCATGGGAACGAGGACGCCAGCAACGGAGCAGGTAAGTATAAAACTTTTTATAACTTCTGTATGGCTCATAATTAATGCACAATGTATATTACAAAGTGCATTATTATGGCCATACAGAAGTGTATAGACCCACTTGCTGCCGCGGGACAACCCCTTTAAGGGGGACACAGAATCTCTGATGACGCAAGCAATGGTGCAGCTAACTACTGGTCCCATCTTGGACTAGAGGGAAGGGGTGGGGCTAAGTCCCAGCAGCTGCTTGGGACTCTGTCCCAGTAGTTATGCTGTAAGGGGGAGTGCAGAGACAGTGTTTCCGCCTTACAACAGGACAATAGGCTGGTGAATCAACAACTGGATCCATAAAATGTGTTGGACAATAAAAATATGTTCTAGTTTTAAGAGGCCAGACACACTGAAATATTTCCCCTTTTTTTCCATTCCAGCCTCAGGGATGCTGAGACTTTAAGAGCTTGCTGTAACTTAGGTCCTCTGTATTATTCTCCATTTTATTTTATAATGGTTTGCTTACCTTTTGTCATTCTGGTTTGTCTTTTTTATATTTTTTATAAGTCCTGCATCTTTTTTGTAGTAAAGCTTAAAACTTTAATAAGTTTAGTGCTTGTAGCCCTGAACCTATAGACTTTGATCATGTTAACTTTTTGAGTACTGGAGGGTAGTGTGTGTGTGTGTCGGTCCTCTGACCTTACCAGGGGTGATGGAAGTGAGGATTTTGGGGTGTACGGATGCTGTTGAGGTATGATCTATGCTCAATTTGCAACCTGAGTAGAAGATGAATGCACGATTGAGTGAGATAAGTTCACCTCTGGAGTCACACCCATGTCACGTGTTGGAAAGGTTAGTTTGTGACACTATCACATTAACACAAGTTGTCTCACAGTGAGCTGAGCATTTAAAGATGTGTCCTTCTTAAACTTGAGATGCAAGATATTAAATAAACATGAAAAAATATAGATCCAATATCATTGGTGTGTATGGAATTTTCAATATATATCAGTTCACTTGTGAATTTGACTTCCAAGAGACACTAAAGACTTAAATATTTATATGTAATTCCAGGCATGATTCCTTTTCAACTCCAGATCTCATTATGTAAATGAGACAAAATTAGACATTATGAACATCAAACTATTGGCTTCCTGAGCGTGTGTTGCTTTAAATGTGAGCAAGGTGAAATAATTAAGCACACATTCACCGATTTGCAATCAGGTTTCCCCTTCACTGTTATTCTAACCTCTCATAAACCATAAAGCATTGAGGTCAGCCTTGTAATGTTGGGTAATCAGATTGCTGAAAGCACAGTGATGATTGCATTACATATTTCACAGATGGTATTAGTTTACCGTCACTCTCAGGTGAGTGTTGTAGCATGCAAATTGCATTTCTAACAGGCGATTTCTTTACAAGCTCAATCATTGAGGGGGTAGCATGACTATGCCAACTTTGTTAG
The DNA here is from genome assembly GCF_035609145.1 of Eleutherodactylus coqui. Lineage (NCBI taxonomy): Eukaryota > Metazoa > Chordata > Amphibia > Anura > Eleutherodactylidae > Eleutherodactylus > Eleutherodactylus coqui. Next base: position 142,621,591 of record NC_089843.1, on the reverse strand, counting down.
AATGATATTTGACCTAAATGCTTGAAACTGAACAGTATGTCTCATTAGCAATTCATACCTGGGGACATGAGCATTTGAGGGTTTGTATGGAACTGAATGTGCAGCCTGTGTGCTGCCCTGGATAAGGGGTTTGCCAATGGCCAATATGTTTCGAGGCCCTAATTAAGCCTGTCAACAGGCAAACTGTTATATCATGAAAATCTGTATGTAAAGAGCTGCCCTTTGTGATTCAATTAGTAAATGGGACTAATTTCCCAATATCTAATTACTGTTATTTGTTCCTTAAGCATGTTCCATGCATTCCAAGGAGATTTAATTATTCCAGAACTTGCAGAACTAGACAGAATACATCTGTAATATTTTATATCTTTTTTTACAGAAATTCATTACTACATGATTATATATGAGCTTGTGGGGAACAAAGAAAAGATGAGATGTAGACAAGAAAATGAACTCTAGTGTCTTTGGGGCAGAACCACTGCATCCTGAGGGAGTCATTAAAGATTTTGGAATTGCTTTGTGAAAGCAACGTTGTGACTTCACATACTCTTACTTTTTTATTTCTTCCAGAAACACTATTCTCAAAGTTCTGTGTTCCCTGTTGGACTATACCATGAATAATAGTCATCAATTGTCACAGAAAAAGAAGAGGGGCAAAAGTAGAAAATTTAAGTGAAAAGGAGAGATATTTCTAATTTTGTCACGGCATGCTGCCATAGCCACCATCTTGGCTCACCTGCTGCTGCAGTTGGTTGCCGTTCACATTCTTGCAGCAGATGCCACGTCCTACCCAGTGCATAGTGGCTTGCTATTGCCTGTAGGACATGCACACACTTTTGTCCTTATACTTAAACTAGTAATTATTAAGAATTCATAGTACCAGTGTTTCTGGTGGCGCCACACAGCTCTGCTACATGCACGTCACACACACACAGCACTGCTACATACATTGTTCATCCATTGCCGGTCACGTGTTCTTTCCTCCAGCGCTTCAGAGAGACGGCCGTCTGCAGGTACGTCCGTCTTCTCACTGACAGTCAGACGGGCGCATCGGCGCCGGTGTACGGGTGCCGATGCGCCCGTGTGACTAAGGCCTTACGCAGCAATATTCTGATAAGTATTTTGCTTCTGTATTTGTAAGCAAAAATTAGAAATGGACCCTACAGAGAATTTGTAGAATGGGGAGATTTGTATCTCTTCTGTGCTTTAGACCCACTCCTGGTTTTGGCTTACAAACTCTGATGCAAAATAGTGATAAGAATATTGCCATGTGAAAGTGGCCTTAGGCATATGTTACACGAGCATCTGTAGAATGGACCTGAAATATGAAGTATGATGAAACAGAATGCACGAGTATTCCATTTATTGGTATTATTTTCTATTACGGGAACGGATCCATTTTGGAAGAAACATCAAATTGGCTCTAAAGGGAATGCAAATTAACAAGTGTGAGCTAAAATGTTTTTGAGCAATTAAATAGAAAAAATCAAGACTAGGGTCCCGTTTAAAAATGGGTATATATTCCCATGGACCAGAGCTGTAACTTGAAGCTGCAAAACCTGTAACAGGGCCCCCAACTATAATGCTTTATTCATAGTACTGGGCTCCCTATATGGAGATCGGAGGCCTTTTGAGCCCCTTAAGGCTTCGGGGCCGGGTGCAACCGCATCCTCTGCATTACCTATAGTTACCTCACTGCCATGGACACAGACTCTTGAGTATATAGCCATTTTATGGTCTGTGTGGTGCTTGTAACCTATTTCTATAAACCTATTTCTATTAACCCCTTAGTGACCACCCTATCGTGTTGTTACGTCCTGCCGTTGCTGCTATCTCCCTCCATACATCGCGGGGACTGTTAACTCTTTAAATGCCGCTGTCAAATCTGACAGCAGCATTTAAATTCCCCGAAGGTCTTCTGCTCCTGCCCTGGCTGACCCGCACTCCACAGGCAAACAGATCTAATCATTAACCCTTTTGGGACCCACCAATTGCTTGTATGTTTTAAACACTAGCTGAACTGACAAAATGGTTATCCCCAAAACGTGTTTTCATGAGTTGATCATGTACTTTATTAAATAAAAGGAGACGTTTCCCAAACCTTTGGTCACTTCCTATTTGCTTTAACCTGGAGTGTTGCGCCTTCTCCACTGCCAGTTTTTTAGTTCTATTCTCATACAGGTGTCATGGCAGCCAGGGTCCTACTGAAAGGCCCCAGGGCTGTCATGGCAGAATACCTATCAAACCATCGCCATGGCATTACATCATACTGCAGGAGCGATCAAAGCATCGCTAGTTGCCCCCTGGGGTCTAAAAGAAAATGAAAAATAAGAACAATAAAGTTTTGCTAATTATTTTAAAAAATAGGAAAGTTATAATAGTTTAAATAAAAACCCTTTTGCCATATTTACAATAAAAATCAAAATAATAAAACCAAAATACATATTTGGTAATGCTGCGTCCATAAAAGTCTAATTTATCAAAGTAATGCATTATTTACCCCTCACGGTGAATGTCATCCGAAAAAAAAAAAGAACGCCAGAAATCCGCTTTTTTTGGTCACCATGTTGCCAAGAAAAAATCGAATAAAAAGCAATCAAAAAGTCATATGTATTCAAAAATGGTACCGAAGGAAACTACAGGATGTACTGCACAAAATGAGCCCTCGCACAACTATGTGGATGGAAAATTTTAAAAGTTATTGTGAGCAGAAGATGTAAACAGAAAATAATTTTTAAAATTAAATATCTTTTTAAAAAAAAAAGTAGTACAGCAAAAAAAAAACTATGTAAGTTTGGTATCATAGTAATCGTACTGACCCATAGAATAAAGTTATCATGTCATTTTTGTTGCAGTTTGTGCGCCATAGAAACAAGACGCACTGAAAGATGGCGGAATGTTGTTTTTTTTCCATTTCTCTCCACTTAGAATTTTTTTAAAGTTTTTCAGTACATTATAGGGTACATTTAAAAGTACCATTGAAAAATATGACTAGTCCCGCAAAAAACAAGCCCTCATACAGCGATGTTGATGGATAAATGAAGGAGTTACGATTTTTTAAAAGGGGGGAAAGAAAAAAAGAAAATAGAAAAAAGCAAAAAAGTGTGGTCACTAAGGGGTTAAACTGGAAAAATATTTTATCATAGTTTTCTGTACTTACAGTATACAGTATTTATATTTGCATACGGCTGCCTTTATTTCTGGATGCTTGTGCAGGTAAATGATATGACTAACAGGCACAGAAAAGTTCAACCTCTGGCCTCTCCTATAGAAGCAAAAGTTTGTATGAGTAATGATCCTTTTTCTATACAAGTAAATGGGATACAGATGTTACCTAGACTTTATGTTGAATTGGAAAACTCATAAACAATCAAACCTGAGCAGCAAAGTTTACTTACCAGAGAGCACACTCTTTTTAACCTTTAGGTCAGTTGCAGAAATGCAACCTAGTTAACTAATAGGCAGAAATTATTGCCATATGAAACTAATTAAAAAATGTTGGTGGTCAGGTCTCATTTAAGAGCAGGCGGGTTTAGGTGTTAAACATTGTCACGTTAATGCAGCACTAACTATTCTTCCAATTTCAAGCCGTAAAGTACAGTTTCTTTGAAACACATATGTATCCTTTAACTCTATCGTGAAAAATATATTGAAAGGGTGAAGTCAGTGGCTGGCATTGATTATTTTCCCAGCTGTGTTGTAGATATAATCACACCATTCCTGTATTACAGTCATTTTTAGTACTACTAGTGTTCTGGAGTAATTATTCACAGACACATATTGCATAGCTTTGCTGCTTTATGACAGAAGCCACACCACTCCGCTGGATCCATCATACCAATGGCGCCCAATAAACCCCATTGACTTACAGAGCCGAATTAACAAGTCATCTCAACCCAATATTCTACGTATTGTAAGAGGGCGGTTAAAATGTTTTTTTTTCTTTTTAATGCTCATGAAAATTAGGGCTCTTTCCCATGAGCATATATTAGCCGGCCGTTTTCACGGTCTGCTGATATACGCTGTGATCTTATGCACTGGATTCCATTGCATCAGATCACAGGGTCATATTCCTGAGATGTAAAAGTGCCCGGCCAAGCTAATATAGCGCTGGACGTTTTTACGTCGGGCCCAAAAGATAGTCCTGGAACTATCTTTTGGGCCGGTATACATTGGCCAGTGCATGAGTTCCTATGGGAGCCAATGGCAGTGGCCAGAGGGAGTTTAGCAGCTCTCCTCCCCCCCATGCAGGCTCACCTTTGCTCTCCTCCCCACTGGCACTTTGCAATGGTAGGGGGTGGGAGAGGGGCAGAGCTGAGCACCAGTACGTCCCACCTCCTCACATTGCTGGCTGCAGACCAGGGCAGGGTGTGGGCGAAGCTAAGCTCCTGCCCCCTCCCCATCCCTTATCCATAGCCATCAATGGGAGGCGGTGGGACGGACCAGCGTTTAGCTCTCCTCCCGCCACGCCACCTCCCATTGCAAAGAGCCAGTGGGGAGGAGAGCAGAGGTGAGCCTGCAATGGGAAGGGAGGGGAAAGGAGTGACGACATGATAGTCTTGGCATATATGCACCAGGACCCATGCCTTCTGAATGGGTGCACAAACGTTTGATTTGTGCGCCCGTTTACCAGTTTTATCTCTCCCAACGTAGCGTATATTGGCCGGCTCTGAAAACGGTGGCCGATAGCCGCTCATGGGAATAAAGCCTTAAAGATATGTTCTAGGACAAGAATGGTGTTTTGAAGGGCAAGCAGACCAGATGTGGTGGGCAATGTTGCTGAGGAGTTGTGCAGGGGCTGTGTGTGTAGATATTGAACTGAGCAGGAAAAAGTCTCATGAGAGGTTTACACTTGAGTATGTAAAAGTGTAATTTAAGGCCCATTTACAAGCAAAGTTTGAAAATTTAGCAATCTTTTTGCATAAAGTGTTAATGGCCATTAACATTTTATCATCTTTATTTGAATGTAACCTTTTACAGCCTCCAGGAGCTGTTTGCAGAGCCCAGCCTGTGATTAACCACACACCTAGCTGTGCAAACAGCTGCATTGTTCTGCTTGAGGCTGCCAGCAGATTACCATGTTCATACAATAGAAAGAAGTCATCCCCAGCAGCACACAAAAATTTCTAATCAGGGCAAGACCATAAAAATGCAACAGCCATAGCGGACTATGAACAAAGTCTGCAGAGTTAATTCTAAGTAAAATAACACAGCAGGATTAGTAGGTGCAAAAAGTTAACAAGAACTTTTATATTCCCATAGCAGAAAAATGGCAGCTATGTTTCGACCTATTGATCTTTCTCAAGCTGATTACAATGTAATCTGCCAGCTCCCATGGAGATAACAGCACGCGGTCTTCTGACAGATAAATTTGTTGGCTTTACCTGTTAGTAGCTGAACAATGGATTTTAAGTTTACTTAAAATCATCATTCAAACGAAAAGTGTATGATGTCCGCTTTTACATGTAATGGTTATTGCTCATTTTCGATTTGAACAAAGTTTGATTGATAATCATTACGTGTAAATGGGTAAATTTAGCTAAATGAAAACTGCACATCCAATTGCCACCGATAAAAAAGAAGAATGGAGCTGCACCTGCCAGAGCAACCAGCCCCACCTTACCCGTTATCATTTATATGCCATTGTTGTTGCAGTTAATGAAGTTGTGATGCAACAACTGAGTGATGTACTTTGTCGAGTGTCTCAATCCCCTGTGATCAGGCGTTCTCCTGTCAGAATGGAAAGGGGTCCACAGTGTGCCGAAGATATGGGAAGACCGGTGTTGGAGTTGGTTGCACTTGAATCCCCATGCATTGAGGGTAAAATGCTGGCCATGGCTTTGGCTAACTCCTCCTAGGCCTATGTCTATCCTTGAAGAGCCCCGTGTCATCTGTAACATGTTTGTAATATGGTTCCGTATTATGGACGTTTAACAATACGCTCCTCTGAAACCGGCCTAATAAAGAATCATATAAGAATACATATACAAAACTTTTTCTCTTCATCATGGATATAGAGTCTTAAGGGCCCTTTTAGACAGGACGAATGTCGAGCAAACGATGCCTGACACTCGTCCCCGTACATAGTCACTGCTGCTGCACGGGAGCGAGTATTGCTGGCTCACCGCAGGGCGGCAAGAGGAGATTTCTCTCCTAACGTTCCCCTGTCCTTCTCCATTGCCTTAAAATAGCGGCTGCTCAATACTGAACTGCTGCTATTTACACTGAATGATGATAGATAAGCTCATCATCCCCCTGCTGTTTTCTCTGAGCGAGCCAGCAATATTAGCTCCTGTGTAACAGCGCCGGTGCGAATGTATACGGGGATGAGTGTCAGGCATCATTTGCTCGACATTCATCCCGCCTAAATGGGGCTTTAATCTAGTTAGAAGAAATTGATCAGGTTATTACAATATATCTGACCTTCTGGATTTTTTTTACCCTCTAGCATTGTTATGGAATGCCAGAGAGAAACAGATGCCAAAACTGATCCTGTCGTTATCTGCATGACCATTTCTGGCATCCGACACATCAGTTTAGATGCCTCACTGCACCCTACAGAAAAACATTGCATGCAGCATTTTTCTGCCTGGCTATGGATGCTGGACGGGTGCAACAAAATAACGTCAGTTGTATCCTGCTGCAGCAAACTACCACTCTCTGGATAGGATAGGAATGATATAGGGGAACCCCGCCTTAGTTTATATTTACATATATTCATATCTAATTGCTATGCATATTTAGAGTTTTGTGTTGTGGGCTAATAATATATACAGTGCTTACCAAATTTGATTACTGCGGTAGATTATTTCTAAATATCCCTATTGTTACACTAGGAACTAGCCATGATTTATAAAACTTCACAAGTGTTCCTGCAGTTCATTACATACTGATAATCCATTCCCTTTAAAATAACCACACATCAAGGAGCATCCAGTGCTGTAGAATATGGGGTCAGTGAAGAAGCACTTGCCTTCACAGAAGAAAATGGAGTTCATCTGTAGTATCTGGGAAGTGATTCGCATTTTGTCGGTTTGGTAAACTTTGACCTGAGCTTTGAATACCGGCTTAAAGCATGTTTGTTTTCAATTCAGCTACTGACTGGTAATCTGAATGGCAATCAGGAACCGGTTTTCATTCAAAATTCTTCTTCATTTGTTCACATTATTAAATATTCTTGATTAGAACTTTCTGAGTTTCCAGAAATTGTTTTATAAGAATGCAGCTGACTGATTTAAACAATCACAGTCTTCCATAAAATAAATAACTGAAATCTTATGTTAAAACATTTTTTCAATGCATCAAGAAAAAAGAAAATGTTTCATTGGGATTGAAAAGTCACATTTAGAGGTTAAGCCTCATTTAAAAAGAAAATGGATAAAAAAAATTTGAAAAGTTTGTGTCTACCAACATCTTATGCTCAGAAAAGGCGGTCCTGAACCCCAGTGCCAAAGATATATCCAGATGCCGAAAAAAGCAAGCACTGAGCTCTAATGTCACACATGTGGAGATGGCCAGGGGTATACCTCACATGACAACGGGCTCGAGGATTGTGACCACCACAAATCTTTGTATTATATAGACATTGTATAGCATTGTTATTAGCTTATTATATATAGTGAGCTGTTATTTGGTCACTGCATGCTGGAATTATTTAAGCACTCCATAGAGGTATTCACATTGTGTGACACTGCTATTTAGTCAATGTACGGTATAGTATTTGTGCAGCGCATGGTGGTAGTGGCATTGTTTAATATGGTTATTCAGCCAATGAATGGAGCTGTTATTTGTGCATCATACTGTAACAAATAGTTATGAACTATTGCTGTTGTTATTTGTATATTATATGGCAATACGGTATATGGGGGGGGAAACTAGCAGAGTACTGCACAGGGCATCATCCAGCTTAAGGCCCTACAGTCATAAGAAAAGCTAAGAACACCCTCTGAATTCTATGATTTTACATATCAGGATATATTAAAAAAACATCTGGTCCTTAGATAAGACCAAATAAGACCAAAATGCAGAAGCAGTGTGTGAAAAATGTAAGTAAATTAATAGCTTGTAGAACCAAATTTAAAAGCAATAACTTGAAATAATCATTTTCTTTATGACTTTATCAGTCCTTACATTGTTGAAAGCGCTCCAGAATAAGTTGGCACTATACAAATAAAGATTATTATTATTGTGGAGGAGTTTTGGCCCACTCTTTTTCACAACTTTGCTTCAGTTCATTGAGGTATGTGGGAATTCGTTTATGCATAGTTCTCTTAAAGTCTCACTGCATCATTTTAATTGGGTTAAGGCCTTGATTTTGACAGGGCCATTGCAACACCTTGATTTTTTTTTCAGACATTCTGATATGGATTTGCTGGTGTGCTTGGGGATCCTTGTACTGTTACATGGTTTCAACCAAGCTTTAGCTTTTATATAGATGGCCTCACTTTTGACTCTAGTATACTTTAGTATACAGAAGTGTTCATGGTCGACTCAATGACTGCAAGGTGCCCAGGTCCTGTTGCTGTCAAGCCAAAGCATCAAGCCCAAGCTCCACCACCATGTTTGACAGCTCGTATGATGTGTTTGTGCTGCTATGTTGTGTTCCATTTTTGCCAAACATGATGCTGGGTGTTATGGCCAAACAGCTCCACTTTGGTCTAAGCTGTCCAAAGAACATTGTTCTAGAAGTCTTGTGGTTTGTTCAAATGCAACTTTGCAAACTTTAGCCATGCTGCTGTGTTCTTTTTAGAAAGAAGAGGCTTTCTCCTGGCAGCCCTTCCAAATAAGCCATACTTGTTCAATCTTCTTCACATTGTGCTATCATAAATTTAACATGCTAACTTTGGCCTTTAGAGTCTGAGATGTTGCCCTTAGGGTTTTCACAACTTCTGTGAGCATTGCAGTCTGACCTTGGGGTGAATTTGCTGGGACATCCACTTCTGGGAAGACTCTGAACTGCTTTAAATGTTTCCCACTTGTGTATAATCTTTCTTATTGTGAAATAATGGACTCCAAATTATTTGGAAATGGCCTTAGAATTCTTCCCCAATTGATAGGCAGCAACAATCGATTTTCTTAAATTTATTGCTGATTTTTCCTCCTTGGCATTGTGTTTACACATGCCTGAATGCTCCAGACCAGACACTTGCTTATGATCCCTTAATCAATGACATTTGGTTAGCAGCACCTGGCTGCTACGTACCCTTTTAATTTCCATGGCAGCAGTAAGAGAGTACTTAATTTTTTTTTTAATTCTTTATTTAGTCATTTTTCATATAAACTGTGGATTACTAACAACATAGTGTGAAGGTAATACACATGTATACAGATTGCATAGTATACCAGAACATCTCACAAAATATAGAGTACATAATTTTTACACACTGCTTCTGAATTTTGGCCTAGGTTTTGTTAAATAAATAATGATACAGTGTAATTTATCTTGCACTTCCATAACTATAGGGAATGCTGTTGCACCTGGGACCAGAAGACTTAGGGGGCCCATAAGGCCTCTTCTCTCCATATATGGAGCCTATTACTATGAATAAATCAACCAAACAGAATTTCACCAACATCACAATAAATTCAATACCCTTCTCTGGGGAAGCGCTAGTAGCTGCAAAGCCGTTTGGTAAAATAGACTCCAAGTTTCCCAAAAAAATGATCCTCGTTTTTTCATTAGATCTTATTTTTGGTCTAAGAAGGTCATCCGTCTCCATTTTCTTGACTTCATCCAATGCTTTCTTCAAAATCTGTTCTGGATAACCTCTCCTTACAAACTTCCTGCACATCTGTTCTAACTAGAGATTAGCGAGCACCAAAATGCTCGAGTGCTCGCTACTTGAGTCGAACTTTCAGTGATGCTCGAGAGTTCGTATCGAGTAACGAACCCCATTGAAGTCAATGGGCGACTCAAGCATTTTTGTATATGACTGGTGCTCCGCTAAGGTTTTCATTTGTGAAAATCTCAGCAAATCACCAAAGTTATGTAAAAAACACATAAATGGATAGGGCAGGCGAGGAGCAACATGCAGGGCTGCATTTCGGGCTCCGAGGTCTCACTGTTAAGCCACAATAGTGGCAAGAGTGAGACACCCCCCCCCCCCCCCACTGTCAGCATAACGATCGTTCTCCTCTGCCACAGCTGTAACAGCTGTGGCAAAGAAGAACGATGTTAGCCCATTGAATTCAATGGAGCCGGCAATATAACCGACTCCATTGAAAGCAATGGGCTGTCAGCGCGGGATGAATTTTCGGGAAGGGCTTAAAAATATAAGCCCTTACCTGAAAAAGAAAGATTTTAGTGTAAAAAAAGAATAAAAACGCAGGCATTCTCTTCAATGGAGCCGCTGCTGCTGCCGGCGACTCCATTGAAGACAATGGTCCGCTGGCACACCTGAATTCTTTTCCAGGGAAGGGCTTTACATATAAGCCATTCCCTGAAAATGAATTAAAAGTGATTTAAAAAACAAAAAAAATCGATACTCACCTCCCTTCAGCTGCCGGGGCACAGCAGCGTCTTCTCCTGCTGTCCCCTGCACTGTGGTGCTGAACTGCTGTCATTCAGCTGAGAGCTGCGCTGAGCCAATCAGAGGCAGCATTCACTCACCCATTCATGAATGGGTGTGAGTGAGATCTGCCTCTGATTGGTCAGGCTGTGACCAATCAGAGGCAGCTCATTCAGCAGGCGGGGATTTTAAATCCCCGACTGCTGAATACTACTCACAGCTGTTCAGAGCAGTTCAGGAGAACTGCCAGCTGGCCGCAGCTGAACTCCGTCTGCCGGGACCAGGAGAGTATATATATTTTTTATTTTTACACATTTGTGGATGAATTGCAGGGAAGGGCTTATATATTTAAGCCCTTCCCGAAAATTCATTGTGCGATCGCCGGCAGCCCATTGCTTTTAATGGAGCCGGCTGTATTGCCGGCTCCATTGAATTCAATGGGCTAACATCGTTCTGCCGGGACAAGGTGAGTATATTTTTTTTTTTACTTTTTACACATTTTAGGATGATTTTCAGGTAAGGGCTTATATTTTAAGCCCTTCCCGAAAATTCATCCCGCGCTAGCCGGCAGCCCATTGCTTTCAATGGAGCCGGCTGTATTGCCGGCTCCATTGAATTCAATGGTCAGTGCTCGTTTAATCGAGACGAGCACCACGTGGTGCTCGTCTCGAGTAACGAGCATCTCGAGCACCCTAATACTCGAACGAGCATCAAGCTCGGATGAGTATGCTCGCTCATCTCTAGTTCTAACCTCTCGTCCACAACCTCCTCATTAACAATCCGTTTCTCTCTAAGCAATTGACTCCACAGCGAACTAACCATCCGCCTTGGATGGAAACTCTCAAATAGCAGAAAGTTATTCCGATCCGTGGGTTTCATGTGGATGTCCATGACCAAAGTGTCAGCCACGTTTGTCACTAGGACATCCAAAAATTATATTTCTTTCACTGAGTAGGAAAGCGTGGCTCAGGATAGATAGAATGCGCAATTGCAGAGAAAGAGACGCCGATAACATGTGTGATCTTCTGTATGGATGCCGGCAGGGAACTGACGGTGCCATCTACACCCAGATGGAATCCCAATATGAACAAAATGGTGGATATCATGTATGTATTGAGCACAGCTGTGGGGATATCTGTAAGAGGGGGAGGAGCATAATGTTGCCCCTTCCATTGGTAACAATGTCTTGTGTTTTAGTATTTGGGTAGTAGTATTTAGTTATATGGGTAATCATGCTTAATGGAAACCGTTGGACGGTCGAAACATCGCATGTTAACTTTTAATTGAAGATGGAAGAATAAAGATTTTTATACACCACTACTATTCTGCTGCCGTTTACATTTGTTCTATGGATTGCAGTACTATGAATAAGGCATTATAGTTGGGGGCCCTGTTACAGATTTTGCATTGGGGCCCATAAGCTTCAAGTTACACCTCTGTGGTCATTTGTTGGTGTTCATCTGAGGTAGCATTTAACTAATTTTAAGACCTACTAAGGACTACATTTTTTTTATTATGTCCTGACATATAAAGCCATAGAATTCATAGAAAGTGTACTTTATGTTTCTCATGACTGTATGCTGCAAAATTATGCTCTATACAGTTCTATATAGCAATTTATAGTACCTCTTTTTCATATACAATAGGGGTTTGTATGCTCATCAGGTGGATATATTTGCAACTACAACTTGTGCACACAATTGAAAAATCTTATTGTTCGCTACTTATCAAAAGGGAAAAATAGAGGGAAGCAGGATTTTACCAATTTAAAGCATAGTAATGGCTGTATAAATGCAGGCATACAATGAGATATGACAGCCTATCTCCTCTCTCTGTTTACCTGGTACTTATATCCCCGTGTTCCCCAACTCCGGCCTTCAAGGCACCCCAACAGTTCATGTTATCAGGATTTCCTCAGTGTTGCACAGGTGATGTAATTATTGTCGGTGCCTCAGATATTGCTACAGGGGTTCTTACTATAGGATATCCTGACAACGTGACCTGCTGGGTGCCTTGAGGACTACAGTTGGAAAACACTGCTGTATCCAGTCAAAAGACGTGGGACCACCGTACTATTTAATACGAACATTTAAGTTTGAAGTGAAATGAAAAATAATAGGTTGAAAAGAATTATAATTATAAATACAATTTAAAACTAAACTTGTGAAGAACAACTTCACAGAATTTTCAATCAGTATGATCAGATATGTATGAAGACTAGTTTAACAGATTAAGCTCTGTTTACCACTGCGTCTGATATGTTCTGAGATAGGTTAAAGGTTCTAATTGTGACTAAATGAGTTATCCACTTTGGACAATCTTTTCTGGCAAGAAATTAAAAATTTCATGACAAGTCTCATTTTCATTTTCCTTAAACTATGCAACAAAGTTTGAACTAATTGAATTTGGGCCTCCACATTACTTTGGTTGACATATTTATTATATTAATAATCATACTTTTTAAATACATCAACATACCGTGTAATTTCTTTTGTGTTGGTCATTGCCCCTTTGACCCTGACGGTGCCACTACACTTCTCTGTTCAATCCGTCCTTTGCGTTTATTCCTTTAATTCTAGCTGAAAGGTTCCCTGGTTCTCCATCTGACCTGTTCTGTACATGTCCTCATCCTGCTTGTTCTGATTATTCTGTATCTGACCCTATTCCACCTGCATACCTGCTCTGTTGATTCTTCTAACCTTGGGTTTGTCTGACCACCTGTTTGCTTGCTGTTTTAATTTCTGGTATTTGACCCTACTCTGTTCTGGTTTCTGACATTTTTTTACCCTTTCGCTTTGAAGTCTTGCGATAACCATACTTGCATTGTCCAAGAAGGCTTGGGAAGCACTTAAAGGGGTTGTCCCGAGGCAAAAGTGAATTTTTTTTTTTGCCCAGTCCCCCTTCTAAAGCAAACATTACAATTTACACATTTAAAGCGTTTTTAAAGATGGTTTATACTCACCATTCCAGCGTTTCATGAACTTATAAAAGTTCTTCTTTAAAGATGGCCGCCGGTCCTTTCCCAGGGATGCACCGCGGTTTTCTCCCATGGTGCACCGCGGGTCTTCTCCCATGGTGCACCGTGGATGTCTTGCGTTCCACTGCCGAATACAGCCACCTAATTGGCTGATCGGCACCACGTGACGGGGCGGAGCTATGATGATGACGCGCAGACCAGCTGTCCGGCGCGAGCACACAGCAGAAGACCGGACTGCGCAAGCACGTCTAAAGAAGCAAGAAGACACTGAAATTAGACGGATCCATGGAGACGGGGACGCCAGCAACGGAGTGGGTAAGTGAATAACTTCTGTATGGCTCATATTTAATGCACGATGTATATTACAAAGTGCATTAATATGGCCATACAGAAGTGTATACCCCCACTTGCTTTCGCGGGACAACCCCTTTAAGAATCATTGCAGTGTTGCTCCACATCTAATTGTGGGTTGCAGTATGAATTGTTGCCATTCAAAATACCCTAGGAAAGGTAAGCAGAAAAGTGACAACTTGGAAGGGAAAAACCAGGGAGGACAATTTGGAAACCGTTTTTTTCGCCTTTACTTTATTTATCATTTTGGGAGCTCGCTAAGTAACCTAATAAGTTAATTGGTTTGTTTGGCTTGGCTCCCAGTAAAATTTGATTACAGTTCCATAACTCAATGTCAATGATATGTCCCGTGGATGCCAACTTTTTTCCATAAAAAATTTCTTCTGGGACATCTTAGATGCATTTTGTAATGTGTTCGACACACTATGGGGGGAAAAATGGATTTATTGCCACATCTAAATTGATAGAATTATTGAACATATATAAGCGTGTTGACAGAAAATGTTATAATAATCTCATTCACCAGGATAAGCCAAGTCTGTGTAATAAAATTTATTGTCCCTTGCAAATATAGCATTCTTTTTTTTAGATATATTCTTTATTTGTTCATTAAGAGTGTGGGAAGGGGGGAATGTAACAAAAATAGGATCAGGGTAGGGAAGTAGTAACAGAATCAATCAATCAATCAAACAACCAACAAACAGTGACAGCTCTGTTGAAATATGCAGTTAAACAGTATAACAAGAGATACAGCAAATTATATATAGGATTCTTTTAGGTCATAATTAGAGATGAGCGAACGTACTCGTCCGAGCTTGATATTCGTGCGAATATTAGGGTATTCGGGATGCTCGTTACTAGAGGCGAGCACCACGCGGTGTTCTGGTTACTTTCAGTTTCCTCTCTGAGACGTTAGCGCGCTTTTCTGGCCAATTGAAAGACAGGGAAGGCATTACAACTTCCCCCTGTGACGTTCAAGCCATATACCACCCCCCTGCTGTGAGTGGCTGGGAAGATCAGATGTCACCCGAGTATAAAAGTCGGCCCCTCCCGCGGCTCGCCACACATGCCTTGTGACTTAGCTGAGGGAAAGTACTATCGTGCTGGTGCTGCTGTAGGGAGAGCGTTAGGAGTCAGTGTAGGCTTCAAGAACCCCAAAGGTCCTTCTTAGGGCCACATCTACCTGTGTGCAGGCTGCTGCTAGCAGTGTTTTGTTTTGTTTTTTTCTCAAAATCGGCAGTGCAGAGCATTGCACCCGGCATTAGGGACAGAAGTGGTGCATAGGCAGGGAGAGTGTTAGGAGTGAGTGTAGCCTTCAAGAACCTCAACGGTCCTTTCTAGGGCCAAATTTAAGCGTGTGCAGTGCTGTGCTGGCTGCTGTTAGCAGTGTTGCATTTTTTTTTTTTTCTAAAAATCGTCTGTGCAGAGCATTGCACCCTCCATTGATACTACAGGGACAGAATTGTGTAGGCAGGGCCACAACACAGTTATTGTTCATTGAATATACGCAGTGGGTCCTTCCCTTTGCAAAAAAGGAAAAGAAATTATATTTGGCCTGCCTGTGTCAGTCCTAAGGTCTCCGTGTACGTGTGTGCTGCGTGGACAACGTACAAAAATCAGACGCAACCAGCTACGGTTTACTGCAGGCTTGCGCCATTGTCTTTCCTGACTGGCAAATAACTGCTCTGCTAGAGTTAATAACTCTGCTACACTATAGTTGTGTGACACTTTTTCAGGGCCACACTACAGTTCTAAAAGTTATTGTTCATTGAATATACGCAGTGGGTCCTTCCCTTTGCAAAAAAGGAAAAGAAATTATATTTGGCCTGCCTGTGTCAGTCCTAAGGTCTCCGTGTACGTCTGTGCTGCGTGGAGAACGTAAAAAAATCAGACGCAACCAGCTACGGTTGAGTGCAGCCTTGCGCCAATTTCTTTCCTACCTGGGAAATACCTGCTCTGCCACAGTTAGTAACTCTGCAACAGTAAAGTTCTGTGACAGTTTTGCAGGGCCGCAACACAGTTATTAAACTTATTATTCAGTGAATAGACGCAGTGGGCCTATCCTTTAAAACAAAAGGGAAGAAAGTATATTTGCCCTGCCAGTGTCAGTCCTAAGGGCTCTGGGTACGTCTGTGCTGCGTGGAGAACGTAAAAAAATCAGACGCAACCAGCTACGGTTGAGTGCAGCCTTGCGCCAATTTCTTTCCTGCCTGGGAAATCAAATCACTGGTAATACAGCATGCTGAGGGGTAGGGGTAGGCCTAGAGGACGTGGACGCGGCCGAGGACGCGGAGGGCCAAGTGAGGGTGTGGGCACAGGCCGAGCCAGTGCGGTGGCCAGGGGTAGAGGCAGGGCCAGACCGAATAATCCACCAACTGTTTCCCAAAGCGCCCCCTCGCGCCATGCCACCCTGCACAGGTCAAGGTGCTCTACGGTGTGGCAGTTTTTCACAGAGACGCCTGACGACCGACGAACAGTGGTGTGCAACCTTTGTCGCGCCAAGATCAGCTGGGGAGGCACCACCAACAGCATGCGCAGGCATATGATGGCCAAGCACCCCACAAGGTGGGACGATGCCCGTTCACCGCCTCCGGTTTGCACCACTGCCTCTCCCCCTGTGCCCCAACCTGCCACTGAGATCCAACCCCCCTCTGAGGACACAGGCACTACCGTCTCCTGGCCTGCACCCACACCCTCACCTCTGCTGTCCTTGGCCCCATCCAGCAATGTCTCTCAGCGCAGCGTCCAGACGTCGCTAGTGCCACAGTTTGAGCGCAAGCGCAAGTACGACGCCACGCACACGCACGCTCAAGCGTTAAACGTGCACATTGCAAAATTCATCAGCCTAGAGATGCTGCCGTATAGGCTTGTGGAAACGGAGGCTTTCAAAAGCATGATGGCGGCGGCTGCCCCGCGCTACTCGGTTCCCAGTCGCCACTACTTTTCCCGATGTGCCGTCCCAGCCCTGCACGACCACGTCTCCCGCAACATTGTACGCGCCCTCACCAACGCGGTTACTGCCAAGGTCCACTTAACAACGGACACGTGGACAAGCACAGGCGGGCAGGGCCACTATATCTCCCTGACGGCACATTGGGTGAATTTAGTGGAGGCTGGGACAGAGTCAGAGCCTGGGACCGCTCACGTCCTACCCACCCCCAGAATTGCGGGCCACAGCTCGGTGGTGGTATCTGCGGCGGTGTATGCTTCCTCCACTAAAGCACCTTCCTCCTCCTCCTCCTCCAACGCAACCTCTGTCTCGCAATCAAGATGTGTCAGCAGCACGTCGCCAGCAGTCGGTGTCACGCGGCGTGGCAGCACAGCGGTGGGCAAGCGTCAGCAGGCCGTGCTGAAACTACTCAGCTTAGGAGAGAAGAGGCACACGGCCCACGAACTGCTGCAGGGTCTGACAGAGCAGACCGACCACTGGCTTGCGCCGCTGAGCCTCCAACCGGGCATAGTCGTGTGTGACAACGGCCGTAAGCTGGTGGCGGCTCTGCAGCTCGGCAGCCTCACGCACGTGCCATGCCTGGCCCATGTCTTTAATTTGGTGGTTCAGCACTTTCTGAAAAGCTACCCCCACTTGTCATACCTGCTCGGAAAGGTGCGCCAGCTCTGCGCACATTTCCGCAAATCGCACACGCACGCTGCCACCCTGCGGACACTGCAACATAGGTTTAATCTGCCAGTGCACCGACTGCTGTGCGACGTGCCCACACAGTGGAACTCTACGCTCCACATGTTGGCCAGACTCTATGAGCAGCGTAGAGCTATAGTGGAATACCAACTCCAACTTGCGCGGCGCAGTGGGAGTCAGCCTCCTCAATTATTTACAGAAGAGTGGCCCTGGTTGGCAGCCATCTGCCAGGTCCTTGGAAAATTTGAGGAGTCTACCCAGGTGGTGAGCGGCGATGCTGCAATCATTAGCGTCACCATTCCTCTGCTATGCATCTTGAGAAGTTCCCTGCAAAGCATAAAGGCAGACGCTTTGCGCTCGGAAACAGAGCCGGGGGAAGACAGTATGTCGCTGGATAGTCAGAGCACCCGCCTGTCTATATCTCAGCGCGTTGAGGAGGAGGAGGAGGAGCATGAGGAGGATGAGGAGGAGGGGGAAGAGACAGCTTGGCCCACTGGTGAGGGTACACATGCTGCTGGGCTGTCATCCTTTCAGCGTGTATGGCCTGAGGAGGAGGAAGAGGAGGAGGAGGAGGATCCTGAAAGTGATCTTCCTAGTGAGGACAGCCATGTGTTGCGTACAGGTACCCTGGCACACATGGCTGACTTCATGTTAGGATGCCTTTCTCGTGACCCTCGCGTTACACGCATTCTGGCCACTACGGATTACTGGGTGTACACACTGCTCGATCCACGGTATAAGGAGAGCCTTTGCACTCTCATTCCCGAAGAGGAAAGGGGTTCGAGAATGATGCTATACCACAGGGCGCTGGTGGACAAACTGATGGTAAACTTCCCATCCGACAGCGCTAGTGGCAGAAGGCGCAGTTCCGAGGGCCAGGTAGCAGGGGAGGCGCAGAGATCAGGCAGCATGTACAGCGCAGGCAGGGGAACATTCTCCAAGGCCTTTGCCAGCTTTCTGGCTCCCCAGCAAGACTGTGTCACCGCTCCCCAGTCAAGGCTGAGTCGGCGGGAGCACTGTAAAAGGATGGTGAGGGAGTACGTAGTCGATCGCACGACCGTCCTCCGTGACGCCTCTGCCCCCTACAACTACTGGGTGTCGAAGCTGGACACGTGGCCTGAACTCGCGCTGTATGCCCTGGAGGTGCTTGCTTGTCCTGCGGCTAGCGTCTTGTCAGAGAGTGTGTTTAGTGTGGCTGGGGGAATCATCACGGATAAGCGTACCCACCTGTCAACCGACAGTGCCGACAGGCTTACACTCATCAAGATGAACAAAGCCTGGATTTCCCCAGACTTCTCTTCTCCACCAGCGGACAGCAGCGATACGTAAGCAATACGTAGGCTGCACCCGCGGATCGAAGCTACGTTCTCTCTCACCATCCAAAACGGGGACATTTCTGCTTCATCAATCTGTGTCTAATATTCCTCCTCCTCCTCCTGCTCCTCCTCCTGAAACCTCACGTAAACACGCTGAACGGGCAATTTTTCTTAGGGCCACAAGGCTCACTCATATAATTTTTGTAAACAGTTTTTATATGTTTCAATGCTCTTAAAAGCGTTGAAACTTTAACTTGAACCAATTTTTCATTAAACTGGGCTGCCTCCAGGCCTAGTTACCACTTAAGCCACATTAACCAAAGCGAGTAATGGGTTTCACCTGCCCTCTTGGCTGGCCATGGCCAATTTTTTGGATGTACATTAGTACTGTTGATACAGCAATTTTTGTGGGCCCTCGCCTACAGTGTAATCAAATGAATTTTTAGCCCACCTGCATTACAGCTGACGTTACATCCGCTGTGTTGGGCAATGCAATGTGATATTTCTGTGTACCGCCGGTGGCTTCCTGGCACCCACCCATGCTGTGGGTCCACAGGGAATTATAAATGCATCTGTTTCCACTTGTAAAGAACCCCAGTCTGACTGGGGCATGCAGTGTGGGCCGAAACCCACCTGCATTAAGCACGACATTACTACCTCAGCTGTGTTGGGCAATGCAATGGGATATTTCTATGTACCGCCGGTGGCTTCCTGGCACCCACCCCTGCTGTGGGTCCACAGGGAATTATAAATGCATCTGTTTCCACTTGTAAAGAACCCCAGTCAGACTGGGGCATGCAGACACCTTGACAGAATGAATAGTGTGTGGCACATAGGTTCCCCATTGCTATGCCCACGTGTGCAGCTCCTGATGGCGGTGGCACAGGATTCTATTTCTCATTGCTTCTGTACAGCATTGTGGGCTATCGCCCCGCCCCTTTTAAAGAGGGTCGCTGCCTAGCCGTGCCAACCTCTGCAGTGTGTGCCTGCGGTTCCTCCTCATGGCAGACGCACTTCTAAATAGACATGAGGGTGGTGAGGCATTAGGGCAGCTGAAGGCTGCGCAGGGACACTTTGGTGTGTGCTGTGGGGGGGAGGGGGGGCGGTTGGGCAGCATGTAACACAGGAGAAGTGGCAGTGGAGTGTCATGCAGGCAGTGATTGTGCTTTGTTGGAGGTAGTGTGGTGCTTAGCTAAGGTATGCCATGCTAATGAGGGCTTTTCAGAAGTAAAAGTTTTTGGGAGGGGGGGGCCCCACTCTTGCCGCTATTGTGGCTTAATAGTGGGACCTGTGAACTTGAGATGCAGCCCAACATGTAGCCCCTCGCCTGCCCTATCCGTTGCTGTGTCGTTCCCATCACTTTCTTGAATTGCCCAGATTTTCACACAAGGAAACCTTAGCGAGCATCGGCGAAATACAAAAATGCTCGGGTCGCCCATTGACTTCAATGGGGTTCGTTACTCGAAACGAACCCTCGAGCATCGCGAAAAGTTCGTCCCGAATAACGAGCACCCGAGCATTTTGGTGCTCGCTCATCTCTAGTCATAATGTAATTTAATATTTAATCAGATTTATTAAAGGTTTTGCAATACAAGAAAAAAGTAACAAAAATATAACAATAAATACAAAAACTACCCAGTAAAAGAAAGCCCTCTCACATCGGTAAGATTGTACATTCAGTAGGTTATCAATCCCTCCCACAACCATTGTTGGCCAACTAAATAGAGAACGCCAAAGCAACACTCAAAGCTTTGGGTGATCAGATGCAGCAGATGTATCCACCCTGCCAGTCTAAGGAAAGAAAAACATTACACGAAAACTAATAAGGCCTCCCCCAACTACACGGACGCAACCCAAATGAGGTCTTATGCATATTGTCATGGGCCTTACAGGCTTGAACAAGCCGACCTGATCATTACATATGATTAAAAGGAGAGTAGACGCTTATGAGGATGTAAGAGTAGGGTGATGGGTATGCCACACCTGTCCCCGTATTTGTAAACATATTGACAGTATCTAAGGCCTCCTTCCCACGAGCGTGACGGGCTCCGCAGCGTAATATTCCGCTGTGAAGCCCGTCACGGCGCCCCCCAGAGCCCCTATACTTACCTGCGGGAGATAGCGTGAAATCGCTTCCCCGCCCACCGCCGCGCGTCACCGCCCGTCACCGCCCACCACCGCCGCGTCACCGAGCGTGTCACGTGACGCGGCCGGCCGCGTCACGTGACGCGGCCGGCCGCGTCATTTGGCGTCAGATGACGCGCGGTGGTGGGCGGGAAAGCGTTTTTTCACGCTATCTCCCGCTGGTTACAGCGGGAGATAGCGTGAACGGACGGCTTCCATTGACTGCAATGGAAGCCGTCAGTGCGTACAGCCCGTCCTCACCCGCAGAAAATAGAGCATGCTGCGGGTGAGGACGGGAGAAATCGCGGTGCGTAATTCCGCGGTGGAATTACGCATCGTGAGCATTGTGCTATTAGGTTCAATAGAACCTAATAGCAGCGGGCAACGCAGCGGATTTTCGCCGCGAATTACGCGGCGGAAATCCGTTCGTGGGAAGGAGGCCTAACTCTATGACAGAAATACTTCTGATCTAATAACATCTGCAATGTGCTACCCGTCTGTGCCAGCTCAACCATACTGACTGGGGCCAACCATTTGTTACGTGAGGTCTTTAACTGGTGAATTTTTTTAGAAGATGTAGAAGAATTTAAAGGCACTTTTTCTGTTTAATATAGAACCATGTTTAATTAAGACTCCATCCCTTGGGTGGGAAGAGGGGTGGGGTCTTCCAACTGTGTCTCCAAAAAATAAGTAATAATGTTTCGAACATCAGAGGATCCTGTAATAGATCATTAAGCTTCCAAGAGAAAGTAGGAATGCAGGCCTGAAGAAAAGTCAAGCTTAGGATCCAGCAGAAAATAGGAGTCACGACTAGCAATAATCACCCCCTCCATAAACTCCACAAGTGTTGTAAGGTAAGAAAAGCAGCATGACATTTGATTATAGTTAGGGAGGTACCAGTAGCCACTGTGTTAACTGTGGCCCAAGCTTGAAGCTTGAAGCTTTAGAAAGACCAATCTCCCAAACGGATTGAAGAGTCTAAGACAGAGAGGATCAGGGATTTGTACACAGTGATAGAAACTCCTAGATTTTGAATCTAGGTTAGGACTGTAATACCTGGAGGTAAAATATATGCCTCTAATTTATGGGAAGTGGCCAGTCCATAAGTGAACCCCATGGGGTCATCTGCTGAGGCTCATCCAGTGCTCTAATACCAGCAGTGCTCTCTGCCCCAAGTAGGTGGGAGATGTGACAATGTGGCTGGGGGTTCATAAGAGTCAAAGCTGTTAGCGCTGGAGCTGTAGTTTCCCTCCATCAGTGCCCTGCACTACGGCTGGAGGCGCTGCAGACAGGTCTTTCCTACCTATATCCCTGGTGTGTAAGCCTTCTGCTATGTCCTCCATGGCTCTCAGTGGGCAGGGTTTCGCAGCTACTCAGGAAGGAGTAGACTGCATGGTTGCTGTCATCTTGGTGACTTGCATCGCGGCAGTAGGAGAGGCAGAAGATGCTACCACCACTGAGGCAGACGCTACAGCGGGGCAATGATCAGTGTGGAGGGTTCTACCAGAGGATTCTAACTAAACAGGAGGGTCAGTAGCAGGCACCACTGGAGGAGACTCTTACCTGAGCAATACAACGCTGCTTCGGCACCATGGCCAGCATTCCCACTAGGTCTGCAAGGTAGTTGTGCATACCTTGCTTCTAGGAGCCCATGTGTGCTGAGGTGGAAAACACTACTGGGTTTTTTTCTGCACCTGTTGTCCATGTGAAGGATGTGTAGGAGGATAGGAGTCTGAAAGTAGAAGATAATTAGCAGTTTCGTGGAATTGGTATAGGAAGCCGAGGTAACATGTATCCTCACTCCTCCATAGCCAGGCCATGCCCTCATAATGTACTTTATAAATTAAAACAATCTAATTTTATCAGGTTTCTCTGGTTAAAGCCACATTTCTTCTAGCTTATACTGTACATTTTCTCCATTGTGTTGTCCTGGCCTTGTAATTTTGAGATAATTTGAAAGTTTATTATAATTGTGTTAAGAGGAATGTGTCATCAGAAAATAACCTATTGTTTAAATCAAGTTTTTAAGATAAACATATTGTTACATTTTTATAATTTTTTTTACATTTTCCACGTCAATATGTATATTTTCTTAGTTTTAGATTAGTTCTTGTCTCTCTGGGGTCATTATTCTCAGGATGGGTGCTTCGCTTGAGGGACCAGACCAATTTGAACAATTGTGGCACCCAATGTGAGTCAGTTAGACTCACAGTTAGGCCTCGGTCACACGGGCGTTTTTTCTCGCGATTTGCAGATCGCATAACGGATGCACATCCGCAAATCGCGTGACCGGGGCCGACGATTTGCTGAAAAAGCTGCACCTAGCAGCGTATTCAGTAAAAAATGCCCCGCACTGCTGTGGCAGAGGAGAACGATGTTCGCCCATTGAAGTCGGCAATACAGCTGGCTCCATTGAGAGCAATGGGCTGCCAGCAAGCGCGGGATGCATTTTCGGAAAGGGCTTAAAAATATAAGCCCTTCCCTGAAAATCATCCTAAAATGTGTAAAAATAAAAAAAAATGTATACTCACCTTTTTCCTGCAGCTGCAGTTCAGCCACGTCCGGCCGGCAGTTCTCCTGAACTGCTCTGTGTAGTATTCAGTAGCCGGGGATTTAAAATCCTCGCCTGCTGAATGAGCTGCCTCTGATTGGTCCCAGCCCTCACCAATCAGAGGCAGGCCTCACTCACCCATTCCGTATTCTGTATTGCCGGCTCCATTGAATTCAATGGGCGAACATCGTTCTCCTCTGCCACAGCTGTTACAGCTGTGGCTGAGGAGAACGATCTTTAGTATATGTTCTCAATGGGGTCGGCGCATATATAGAACACAGCAATGCGCAGAACGCAGATAGGCGCGTTCTGCGAATCGTTGTGTCCTATAATTGATCGCACATCTGCATAAAAAGCGGACATGTAACCGATCCCATTGGGATGCATTTGGTCTATAGATCTGCAGATCGCAAGCGTGTCTGCAAATCGGACCAAAAAACGGTCGTGTGACTGAGGCCTAAATTCTGAGCACTGTATTGCATATTTTACAGCAAATTTGGTTTCAAAGGACTCATTTCTTAACTATCTGTTACTTTCTGTTACTTCACTATTAAGTGGCTGAGAATATAACTAACAACACACATTCTAAGTTATCCTTGAAACTCTTTATTAATCTCTTTTCTTACACAAGGTTCTGAAATTAATGTTACCAAATAATACCGCGCTGTTAATTTACTTTAAACATTGTTGGTATTTCCCTGTAACTGAAGAGTCTTCACTACACACATTATTCTTACAACTATTACATGCAGTTTTTTGCACACGTCCTTTCTTGGGATCACATGAATTGCACCTTTTCTTCTGTGTATCTGACGTAAAAATAGGCCTGCTTCCATTGATATGAGGAGAAACAATGTTTTCTATAGAGACACGGATGGATTTGCATTGCAGAGTCCAGAGCAGGCGTCCGCCTCCGGATTCCGCAGCAAGTACCGCCCATAGCATGCTACGGAAAAGCGTTTTTTCCTACCTACGAGTGGAAATCAATTGCGATTTTCCCCTCACGGGGGAGAAATTGCTGCATGCTCTATTTTTAGGCAGATTCCGTGCGGAAGGATTCCATTGAAGTCAATGGAAGCCGTCCGATCCACTGCCCTTCCGCAATTATCATTGCAGAAAGGTCACGTGAGCCCCGTCATTGCCTAGTGACGGCGCAGCATAATCTGTAGGACGAATGTGCGCCAGCACAACAGCCGGCACAGTACAGATAAAGAAGACTGTGGACAGGTACGCAGGGGGGCACTGGCCGGGCACGAGGTCGGATTCGGCTATGGGATCTCACATGTGGAGTCTGACGCATCCATGTGCAGGCGGCCTAAGTAATGTTTTTCTGCAGACCCTCTTTTTATCTTCTTGGGTTGCATTGTGGAGAGAAGCACAACACTCTTTCCTGCTTTATGCACATACAACACTTAGGTCTCTCGCAAAACCGAAAAAGAACTTTTTACTGCCCTGTGTTTGCTGGGAAGAAATTCCTTCAGTGTGAAAGTTTTATTTTGACGCACTGTGCCAACCAGTTATAGCCCATTCTTTGGCAAGTGGTCAGTGAGTTCCATTGATGTAAAAAATTGTGCATGGTAACATTTTGATGGGTGCCAAAGTACCCTATTGCCAATTCATTCACTGCCATGAATTCAATATTTATTTCCCTCATGTTATCTTCTTTACCCAACTAGGGTAAGCTTTTCAGTGAGTAAAAGTAGCTGGAGTCCCATATCCAGAAGATCTTTAGTCCATATTTTGCTGGCTTTGAACTCATGTAATTGTGAAAGCAATAGCAACCTCGGAATGGAACCAATTGCTCATCAGTTGTCAGATTCACACCTGGAAGGTAGTAGTACTTTTAAAGATTGTGATTTACCTGGTCCCATATGTCACGAAAAGGCGTAGCCCTTCGAAGACTTCTCAAAGACTTTTCATCAAATCTCAAAGTTCATTAGGTCTTCAAATCTTACGCATCATGGCACAGAACATTGGTGGACTGTATTTATTGCTCCACAGAATATGGAAATTTGAGATATTGCTTTGCAAGTGACCTGTAGTGACCAGCAGTCAAATCAAAGCTCGAATTTCTACTGAATCGCATTTTTGCCACATGAACAAAGATTTTTATTTCTTTATAAACTCTCTCTTCTTCAAAACTAGCGTACGCAACAATTATTTCAATAATGCGACTCGTCATATACAAATCAATAGCAGCCACTGGACTCTCCAATGTATTCAAAGGTGGCAGCTTTACCACGTTTGTTTGTGGCTTGATAACATTGTGTTTTATCACTTTGCATGGCACCGGTGGATTTCTGCTTCTCAGAACACCATCGGTTTGGGATAAAGGTCTCCTTTACCCCAAAATGCATTGCATACACCTTGATGTACTTTGTGGACCTTCTTTTTTTACATACATTTGTTACTGAACTGTATATCGCTGTTGTCTTCTTCTGCAAGTGAACAAGTTATTTCTTCATCACTCAGCTTTCTTTTCGACACTAGCAGCAATGGAAAAATTATGAACACATAAGCTTAATCTCCAACTACTACTATCTGGCAACTGGTGCTTGACCTATCTCCTACAACTGTGATGGGATCTACCCAAAACCACTGTGATACATTATCTGCCATCCACAACAAAGCATGAAGGGGGGAAGAACAAGTGACCCGGAAAATAACTTGTGAGTCCGTCAGACTCATGTTAGGTGTCTATGTAACAAAATGAAGCAACAGCATTTATCTGGTTCATACAGAATGTAGAAAGGAAGTACAAAATCGTGTTATACATGGAACAACATGATGGTCTATTGTACAACGAACTTGCCTGGTTAGGCTTAGCTGACAGCATGAATCATGCTCTCCAGCACGGTAAAGGTGCTGTAGAGGTTTATCATACCAAGTTTAGGCGCTGGTCACATGACATCCAGTCGAATGATCCAGCACTTAAAAGTCAATTTTGTTATGGATAATCCAGACAAGTAAAAGATGTTATTACTGTTACGTTCGTGTGGGCAACCAAGCACCAGGCCCACACGAACGTGACCCAAAGACACAGGTTAGGGACAAGCTGCAGGGAAGATGACTTAGCCCTACCTACAAAGCAGGGCAATCGCCTCAATAAAGGCGGCCCCATGCTGGAACCTCGGCCCTGCTCTCCCTGAAAGGGTGATACTCACAACCAGGCGGAACTGACACATTAAATGCACAAACACACTTACCACACAACCTCGCACACTAAAGCAGATGGTAAAGCTGAATATAAAAGCGAGGGATTAGTTCGTACATTGGCCAATGAACTTAAGCTGCAAGGCCCCGACAAGGCTCCTCATGTCTTGCAGTCCCTACTGTAGCAAGACACTAAACAGGCAGCACAGGACACTGCACACAGAGCAAGCTACAAGCTGACCAGACACTACTCACACAGCAAGCTGCAAGCTGACCACACACTACTCACACAGCAAGCTGACCAGACACTACTCACAGGGCAAGCTGCAAGCTGACCAGACACTACTCACACAGCAGACAAGACTGAGGAAATACAGCTTCCTCATTGCAGAGGGGCTGGGGTATGTATCTACACCCAGACCCAGAGGATTGGCTGACCTGAACAACAACACCCAGCCAGCTCAATTAACCCTCACCTGTGCAGGTCTGCTTCTGAGACATTGTAGAACCACAAACTTTAGCAGCACAGCCTAACAATAACTCAGTTTTTTTCAGCTAATT
The DNA here is from genome assembly GCF_035609145.1 of Eleutherodactylus coqui. NCBI lineage: Eukaryota > Metazoa > Chordata > Amphibia > Anura > Eleutherodactylidae > Eleutherodactylus > Eleutherodactylus coqui. The sequence goes on along the minus strand of NC_089843.1, from coordinate 142,594,413 downwards.
CTTTATTGTAGGCTATGACTCTAGCTATAAGAATTGACAGGCAAATTCATGATAGAGCACAGCATGAAGTCAGCAGAGTATGAATCTATTGCATGCTCACTATTGTACTCTCCCAAAGTTTGAGGAACCTATGCAGATAGGACCCATGAGTAGGAAGGAGCATTGTGAATAACCACTAGTTAGAGGTTTAAGTGTGTATTGTGGACAAAATTGGCATGTTCCAATAGTCTAAACTAAAATGTCAGCCGAGAGAAAACTAATTGGTCTAGTTGGGGTTGATGATAGCCCCTAGGTCAGCGAATAGCTGGGGTTGCAACCTCCAAGTCAATCATCTTGGCTGAATTGACCATTAATGGGCTTTAAATTCCAATCACTGTATTTATTGCTAGTGGGTCAGAAGTGAATTTAATTAATCACCAATTTGCTAATCAGATGAGTCTGTCTATAATTTCTCTCAATAAAACTATACCGGTATTCGCAATAGATTCCTCACTGTTATCACAAAAATACCTTAAAGGGGTTTTCCAGGGAGAATACTGATGGCCACCTGAGCAGGCGCATACACAGAGGTGGAAGCGAAAGTGGCCGCCACTTGTACCTGCAGGCATGGCTCTCATTGAAATCAATGCGAGCTGTGCCTGCAGTTACAAGTACTAGCCACTACACAGAGCTGGGCATGGAGACTTCCGCTGTTTCTGCTCCGACCTCTGTGTATTTGCGAAGCTGACAGCATGCATCCGCTCAGCTGATCAGTCGGGGTCCTGAGTGACAGACCCCAGCAATCAGCTATTGATGACCTATCCTAAAGATAGCTCACCAATAGTATTTTCTATGAAAAACGCTTTAAGTTCTATGTCTAAGCGGTGTGTTTAAAAAATCGGATTATTCCATCAAGAGGATATAGACTTATGTCTTTGAGTCTCTTCCAGTGCAAGTCGTGTCAGGAATGCCTTGGTTAAGGTTGCATAATCCAGTCATTGATTGGGAATTCGATGATATCTGTCACTGGGGAGAAAGCTGTTTTGATGATTGTATTCAAAGTAGCATCGCCACAATTGAGACTGATCCTGTTCCTGATTATACTACAGATTACACAGAGGTGTTCTCTAAGGTGAATGCTAAAAAATTACCACTATATAGAGAATACAATTGCGGTATTGAACTAGTTCCTGGCATCAAGCTGCCAAAAAGTCATATGTATTAATTTATGGGCCCAGGATGAGTAGCTCTGAAAAAGTATATTACAGTCACTTTGCAGAAGAGACATATTCGCCCCTCAAATTTGCTGGTGGCTGCTGTTTTGTTTTGTTTTTTGGTGAGAAAAAAATGGGGGGTTACGTTGTTTGCATTTTCAGAATCTAAACAAGATTACTGTGAAAAATCCATATCTGCTTCTACTCATTCCTGATTTTTAAACAATTGGTAGGGGCACAATGGATTTCCAAACTGGTTTAAGAGGAGCATGCAATCTGATCCATATAAGGGAAGGGGATGAGTGGAAGATGGCATTTAATACCCCTGTGGGGGATTATGAAAACTCGGTCATGTCATTTGGCTTAACTAATGCTCCCTCGGTTTTTTAAGAATTTATTAACAATACCCTCACAGAGCATGTTGGTTGGTTTGTCATCGTCTACTTGGACGATATCTTATTCTTTTCCAGGTTTATTTTACAAAAAATGAAATGAAATGTTGTCCACTCCTTGGTTCCCCGTTTCTGCTTTCCTGGCTACCAAGTTTAAAATCAAACAGGTGGAAAAAAATGGTCAGGAACATCACCAGCTCTGCCCACTCCATTCACTCACTCGCACCGAGAGCACCATAACAGTCGCCATGACTATTGCCAGGATTGAGATTTGCATGAGGTAGAAAATCGGCACTTATAACTGTGTGTAATGCATTATTAACTTCCGCTGCAACTCTACTATCCGGAGCAAAATATGGGTCATTATCTATTTGCACAATTATTTTTGGTGGCACCATCTATCTGGCACTATTGTTTTCAGGTGCATTGTCTGTGTCGCACTGCTTGGAAGGCAGTTACTGTATGGATGCATACTGGTTATTACTGGATGCATTTCTTGAGTGGAAAACTATTACGAGTTATGGTCACTAGTTTAATAGAGAATGTTTTTTGATCCAGGGATTTAACTGCCTGAATTGGAATCAGGATGGATTTTTTTTCTAAAATGAGGAAAATTGTTTTCTTTCCTTTTTCTGGATCAACATAGCAGGGTGATAGGCAGGAGTGGATGGTCATATGACTTTCTTTCAACCTTACAAACTATGACACCATTATTTTTGAAGTACAGCATTCGGGGGTAATGTACAACCTAGAAGCAATAGTAATAGAGGCAAATACGGCAACAACAGGCACAAAACTGGAGGTACTATCACTATTGGGAGACTTTGTAGGCTAGGAAACTGTATGGAGCATGTGTGAAAAAGTGAGAAGCCACAAGATGTCTGGAAAGTAAACTCTCCAGACAAGTTGTGGACAGAAATAGTCTTCAGAAAAAACTGAACACCCAAAACCAAAGATTTATCTGTGTATCTTTAGAATTAATCATAGAATTATAGACTGGTAAAGTTGGAAGGGACCTCCAGGGTCATCTGGTCCAACCCCCTGCTCAGTGCATGATCACTAAATCATCCCAGACAAATATTTGTCCAGTATTTGTTTGAACGCTTCCATTGAAGGAGAACTCACCACCTCCCGTGGTAACCAGTTCCACTCATTGATCACCCTCACTGTCAGAAAGCGTTTTCCAATATCTAATCTATCCCATTGCTTTTGGTCTTTCCTTGTACAAATGAGAATAGGGCTGATCCCTCTGGACTTTGACAGCCCTTCAGATATTTGTAGACAGTTATTAAGTCTCCTCTCAGCCTTCTTTTTTGCAAGCTAAACATTCCCAGATCCTTCAACCGTTCCTCATAGGACATGATTTGCAGACCGCTCACTATCTTGGTAACTTTTCTTTGAACTTGCTCCAGTTTGTCTGTCTTTGTTAAATTGGGGTGCCCAGAACTGGACACAGTATTCCAGATGAGGTCTGACTAAGAAAGAGTAGAGGGGGATAATTACCTCACGTGATCTAGACTCTATGCTTCTCATAATACATCCCAGAATTGTGTTTGCCTTTTTGGGTGCTGCATCACATTGTTGACTCATCTTCAGTCTATGATCTATTAGTATACCCAAGTCTTTGTCACATGTGCTGCTGCTAAGCCCAATTCCTCCTACTCTGTATGTGCTTTTTTCATTTATCTTGCCCAGATGTAGGACTTTGCATTTCTCCTTGTTAAATATCATTCTATTAGTCGTGGCCCACTGTGCAACCTTTTCTAGATCTTATTGAATACTCTCCCCCAGTGTTAGCTATCCTTCCTAGCTTTGTGTCATCGGAAAATTTGATTGGTTTCCCATGAATTCCCTCCTCCAGATCATTTATAAAAATGTTAAACAACACTGGGCCTAGGACAGAGCCTTGTGGCAGGTTAATTACTCCATTTATATCCAAGAATTTGCATACATGCTGTTTAATAATTTGTTCAAAGATCTTTCCAGGTTTAGAAGTCAGGCTCACAGGCCTGTAGTTTCCTGGATCCACCTCCTTCCCTTTTTTGAACATAGGGACATTTGCCCTTTTCCAATCTTCTGGGACTTCTGTTCTCCTGGAATTTTCAAAGATTATGGCGAGTTGTTCAGCAATTACCTCCGCTGCTTCCCTTAGTATCCTAGGATGTAATTCATCTGGACCTTGAGACTTGAACTCATTTAAGTTAGCTAAGTGTTCCCTCACCATCTCTCTGATTACAGATAGCCTGCAGGTAATATTTAACCCTAATGGCATATGTTGGCCATGAGGACACAACATTTTTTGGTGGATTTTCATCACCTTTTAAAAGCCATAACTTTTTTATTTTTTTGTCAACATGGCCGTATGAGGGATTGTTTTTTTGCATAGCAAACAGTAGTTTTTATTGGTATTTTGGAGTACATGTATGGTATTTGAAATTTTTTTTATTTTTTTTTGAAGAGCATGGAGAAAATACATCAATCGTGCCTTTTTTTTATAGAGTATAGAGTAAATCGTACCGCATAAATAACATGATAATTTTTTCTGCGTGATGGTACCATTAACATGATACAAAATTCATTTTAAAGTGTTTTTTTTTTTCACTTTTGCACTGTGAAAACCCTTTTTGGAAAATATTTTTTTTACCTCGTTGCATTCAAAGCCCCATAAGTTTTTTTATTTTTTCATGGACGGAGCTCTGTGCAGGCTTGTTTTTGCGTGGTGTGTTGTAGTTTATATGGGTATCATTTAGGGGTACATACGGCTTTTGTTGCATTTTTTTTAGAGACAACATTTTAAGGGTGCATTCCCATGAACGTATATCGGCTCGGTTTTCACGCCGAGCCGATATACGTTGTCCTCGTGTGCGGGGGGGGGGGGGGAGGGTGGAAGAGCCAGGAGCAGGAACTGAGCTCCCGCCCCCTCTCTGCCTCCCTTCCTCCCCTCTGCACTATTTGTAATGGGGAGAGGCGGGACAGGGGCAGGGCTAAGTTCTGCAAATTAGCCCCGCCCCCATCCAGCCTCCTTTCATTGCAAAGAGTGCAGAGGGGTGGAGAGGAGGCAGAGAGGGGGCGGGAGCTCAGTTCCTGCTCCTGGCTCTTCCATCCTCCCCCCCCCCCCCTGCAGATGAGGACGACGTATATTGGCTCGGCGTGAAAACCGAGCCGATATACGTTCGTGGGAATGCAGCCTTAGGTGTTTTTTGCCGTGCAAGATAAATAGCATTCAATTTATTCTATAGGTTGTTACGATTACAATGATACCAAATATGTGGGATTTAAAAAAAAAAAATTATACAAGCAAGGTAAAGTGCACAAAAAGGGTATTTTTTGTTATTTTATTTAACACTTTTTTTCACATCTTTTTGTGTCCTTGTAGGGGACTTGAACCATAAAAGATTTGTGAGTTATGATTATGCATGGTAGTACTTCTGTACTGCATTGCCTTATCGCTTACAATAGAAAAAATAGTTCATGGCAGGCCGGGTCACCAGTGTCTGACATCCGGTTGCCATGCCCTCCGCGATCACAGCCCATAGTTCTAATAACGTCACATAGGAAGCGCGCATATTTGGGGTTAGCAGTGGGGATCGCTGTTCCCCAAGGTCACAGCCGGCTCCCCCTGCGGGATCACAAGAGATCACTTCTGATCCCACGTCACACACAGGACGTAAGTTTACATCCTGTTACGTTAAGTACCACTCTTCCAGGACATAAACTTACATCCTGTAGCGTTATGGAGTTAAACATGTTATAGTAGTAATATTTGCTACTGACATACTGGAATTGTTTGATAGCAATATATGTATATAAATTATTTGTGTCTGAAGAGGGGGCCATATTCCTTGAAGCTATTGCCCCAGATCTTTTAAGACCCTACTAGAGATGAGCGAGCATACTCGCTAAGGGCAATTGCTCGATCGAGCATTGCCCTTAGCAAGTACCTGCCCGCTCGGGAGCAAAGATTCGGCTGCCGGTGGTAGGCGGGGGAGAGCGGGGAGGAACGGAGGGAAGATCTCTCTCTCCCCCCTGCTCACTGCTGCAACTCACCTGTCACACGCGCCGGCAGCCGAACCTTTTTTTCCGATCAATTGTCCTTAGCGAGTATGCTCGCTCATCTCTAGACCCTACCAACACTACTGGAAGCATTAGCGATCAGTGCTGCAGCGTTCTGCACACTGCCTTCTACTGACTGTGTTGTTGATACAATAATTCAGCATTTGGGGTCCCACTTTTATTTGTACTCAGGACCACATTTTGTGTAAAACCTGCAGTGCCTGCAGTAAAAGTATAGATGGGCCTTGCATTGTAGTACTCATTTGCTGCAGCTAGATGGCGATCCAGCCTCATATGAATATCATATTCATTTCTGTACCTTCACAAGCTTTCTGCTTGCTTCTTTAGATTTCATTACTTTATCATTTATGGAGCAAAAACATTAGTTACATAATCAAAAGCATTGTTAAAAGATTCTGTGCTAAGTGATTTGGAATACCATGGGTTTTTTCCCCGCTCCCCTGAAAAAGGTGGCTTTGAAAAATGCAATTCGCCAAAAAAATCTGACTCATAAACAGTTCTAGCTACTTAAAGGGGTTGTCCCGCGCCGAAACAGGTTTTTTTTTTTTTTTTTTTACCCCCCCCCCGTTCGGCGCGAGACAACCCCGATGCAGGGGTTAAAAAAACAAACCGGGTAGTACTTACCCGAATCCCGGCGGTCCGGCGTCTTCATACTCACCTGCTGAAGATGGCCGCCGGGATCCTCTCTCTCTGTGGACCGCAGGGCTTCTGTGCGGTCCATTGCCGATTCCAGCCTCCTGATTGGCTGGAATCGGCACGTGACGGGGCGGAGCTACACGGAGCCGGCATTCTGCACGAGCGGCCCCATTGAAGACAGCAGAAGACCCGGACTGCGCAAGCACGGCTAATTTGGCCATTAGAGGCCGAAAATTAGTCGGCACCATGGAGACGAGGACGCCAGCAACGGAGCAGGTAAGTATAAAACTTTTGATAACTTCTGTATGGCTCATAATTAATGCACAATGTACATTACAAAGTGCATTGATATGGCCATACAGAAGTGTATAGACCCACTTGCTGCCGCGGGACAACCCCTTTAAATATGGCTATAAAATAAAATTACGGATGGACTAAAACAGGCCAGGTCTTCAAGGGGTTAAATAATACTCTAGCACAAACCATGTGAACAGATCCACAAATTTCCCCTCTATGTGACCTTAGGCCTATTAGGCATATTTCAGGCGCTTTTTTGTGTCCATAATACTTACAAGTGTCCCAGGCAGACATGGCTCTACTGACCTAGACTCACAAGCATCATCCCTATGACCCATGATGGGCCGGGTCATTCACCCATATTACACTTGGGGAACACAATTTTTGGTGACTAAGATGTTAGAACTTTTTGGGGGTCATAGTTTCTGAAAATGACATTAGTTTTTCATCATCAGGTCTGCTTATCAAGATATGTCATATGTCCATATAAATGTACACATTGTATTATACATGTAATGACGGCCAATCAAAAGCTGAAGGTACAAAGATAAATCCCAAGAAGCCTAGAACCGAATAAAACAAGAGTTTTGTGAGATGTCACTGAAACTACATTTGTATGACTTCCTGGACATTCGCTGAATGCTCCAACAATAGTCTGCCATCATATGCATATCCTATCGTGAAATCGTTCTCCCTGTTCATTACTTACATCACCAAGACAATCTGGAAATCCATCCAGAATGACTGCAGTCCTACAATCTGATGCTCATGTTACACCCAAGTGTTCAGGGACAGAAGTGACCATATTCTCCACAAGTTCATCGGAGTTTACCGCCTTATAGGTCCCAAGGAAATGCTTTACAACCCTACAAAACAACGACCATGCCGCGCCACAAAGTTGTCCACTGAATCTTGGAAAGGCCGGTCCTTCATGAGTTCCCAGACTTGTGGTCCATCAAATGTACCTGATTTCAGCTTCTCCATGTTCATTGCAGGAAATGTACTTTATTTGTAGCCGAAACACGTTCCATTTCTCTTCAGTGTCTTTACACATAGTTTCATCAACCCAAGTGTGATGTGCCGTGGTGGCGATATGTATCATATGTACTAATAGTAAGCAGATGCTGGCGGGAAAATAAAGTACATCTAAGGCCGGCTGCACACGACTGGGTCAGATTCCACATGCGGGAGCCCGCAGCAGAATCCGACCCTGTGTCCAGCCGGCATCCGTGCGTACATGTATTTTCTTCTTTTCTGTACTGCGGATGGTCCGCAAGGCAAGCCGTCAGACATGCACAGTACAGATTTTTTTTAACCCCTGCATTTCCCACTTCATTGGCTAGAGATGCCGTGGAATCCACGACCTTTCCACAACGTCAATTGCGGAAGGGCCATGGGTCGATAGCTTCCATTGACTTCTTTGGAAGCTCTTCGTGCGGGATCCACGCAAAAATAGAACATGCTGCAATTTTTCCTCCGCGAGTGGAAAATCGCAATTGGTTTCCGCTCGTGTGCAAGAAAAAGCGTTTTTCAATAGCATGTTATGGGCGGTATTTGCAGCAGAAGCAGGAGGCAGACGCCCGCTCCGGATTCCACAATGCAAATATGCCCGTGTGCAGCCAACCTAACAAAAATAGATAACTACATCAGGAATATCTACAAAACTAGAATGAAATGGATAGTATATTCATAATCAGCGGCACAAAAATACCCAGAATAAAGTCTAAAATTTCAGGCATGAACATTTTTTTTTTATGTTTTATGTTCCCCAGTGTTATGGGTGCAAAAATGCGCCCATAATATGTTCATCTGAAACTGGCCATATTCTGGAGACTTAGAAAAATGATAATTGAATCGCGTTTGCAATTAATCACCATTTGCAGGATTTATGTATGTTTTGCTGTTAGTGAATTCAGAAGCTGAAAACCCATAGTAGGCCCAGTATGTATCACACGTGGGTGTTTGCTACAGCTTGTTGCACTAAAACATATGGAGAGAGGTTATCTTTACTACACAACACCTTTTTAAATGGGTTGTCCAAGTTTTCAAAGACCATCCTTAAGGCCGGCTGTCCACGGGCGATGCGGTATCCCGCCGCATGCTTCGAATTGCACGCCGCGAGCGGAGAATCGCCATGATTCTCTGCTCATGGACAGGTGCCGGTGCTTTCCATAACAGTGCAATGGGAAGTGTCGGCCGGTGTGCCTCGCAGGAGAATACACTGCCGTGGACAGGGGGCCTAAGGGTCCCCCATGGTATGAAATAACAGAGGAGCTGATACTCTCTGCTCCCCACTCATCCCCTGCTGGCTGAGCTGGGTCCCCAATGGTATGAAATAACAAAGGAGCTGATCCTTCCCGCTCTCCCCTTGCCGGCAGAACTGGGTCTCCCATGGTATTAAATAACAAAGGAGCTGATCCTTCCCGCTCCCCAATCACCCCCTGCCGGCAGAACTGGGTCTCCCATGGTAAGAAATAACAGAGGAGCTGATCCTCCCCACTCACCCCTGTCTGCAGAGCTGGGTTCCCCACGGTAAGCAATACAAAGGAGCTGATCCTCTCCACTCACCCCCTGCTGGCAGAGCTGAGTCCCCCATGGTATGAAATAACAAAGGAGCTGATCCTCTCCGCTCCCCACTTACCCCCTGCGGGCAGAGATGGGTCCCCCATGGTATGAAATAACAAAAGAGCTGATCCTCCCAGCTCCCCACCCATCCCCCTGCCGGCAGCTCAGGGTCCGCCATGGTATGCAATAACAAAGGATCTGTTCCTCCCTGCTCCCCACTCACCCCCTGCCTGCAGAGCTAGGTCCCCCATGGTATGCAATAACAAAGGAGCTGATCCTCCCAGCTCCCCACTCACCCCCTGCCTTCAGAGCTGGGTCCCCCATGGTATGAAATAACAGAGGAGCTGATCCTCTCTGCTCCCCCCTTGCCGGCAGAGCTGGGTCTCCCATGGTATAAAATAACAGAGGAGCTGATCCTCCCTGCCCACCCCCTGCCGGCAGAGCTGGATTCCCCATGGTAAGCAATAACAAAGGAGCTGATCCTCCCAGATCCCCACTCACCCCCTGATGGCACAGCTGAGTCCCCCATGGTATGAAATAACAAAGGAGCTGATCCTCCCAGCTCCCCACTCACCCCCTGCCAGCAGAGCTGGGTCCCCCATGGTATGAAATAACAGAGGAGCTGATCCTCCCTGCTCCCCCCTTGCCGGCAGAGCTGGGTCTCCCATGGTATGAAATAACAATGGAGCTGATCCTCCCTGCTCACCCCCTGCTGGCAGAGCTGGATTCCCCATGGTAAGCAATAACAAAGGAGCTGATCCTCCCCGCTCCCCAATCACCCCATGATGGCAGAGCTGAGTCCCCCATGATATGAAATAACAAAAGAGCTGATCCTCCCTGCTCCCCAATCACCCCCTGCCAGCAGAGCTGAGTCCCCCATGGCATGAAATAACAAAGGAGCTGATCCTCTCCGCTCCCCACTTACCCCCTGCCAGCTGAGATGGGTCCCCCATGGTATGAAATAACAAAAGAGCTGATCCTCTCAGCTCCCCACTCATCCCCCTGCCAGCAGCTCAGGGTCCGCCATGGTATGCAATAACAAAGGATCTGATCCTCTCTGCTCCCCACTCACCCCTTGCCGGCAGAGCTGGGTCCCCCATGGTATGCAATAACAAAGGAGCTGATCCTCCCCGCTCCCCACACATCCCCTGCTGGCAGAGCTGGATTCCTGCTATTTTGATGTTTATGAGCTTCAGTCAGCCAGTGACTTCCCATAAACCTGCTGCAGCCACTGACAGCGCTCAGATGTTTGCCATTTTCTCCACATGGCTGCAGCGATTCCTGCCATGTGTAAAGACGGCCTAAGGTCCCCTGCACACTGCAGAGCCGGATTCCACATGCAGAATTGCTCAGCGGAATCCTGCTCTACCAGCAGCGATGTCTGCGCATACCTATTTAGTTTCTTTTTCTTCTGTCCTGCGGATGGTCCGTACAGCGAGCCGTCGGATGTGCGCATTACAGATTTCTTTTTTTTTAAACCATCTGTTTTTCCGACATCATCGCCTAGCAATGATGCAGAATCTGCGACCTTTCCGCAATGTGATTGCTAAAGGGCCACGGATCAGACGCTTCCATTAACTTCAATGGAAGCCGTCCACGCAGAATTGGTTTGCGCAAGTGTGCAGGAAGTATTGATTTTCCATAGCATGCTATGGGCGCTATTTGCTGTGGATCCGTGGTATGTATGCCTGCCGCGGTTTCCGCAACAAATATCCGTCCGTGGACTGGAGCCCTTAGGGTCCTATTAGACGAGCTGATGATCATCTGAATGACCGAGTGACGCCACCGTTACCTCATTCTGCAGCCTGTTTATACCGGCAGATACACCGTTGGCTTGTTGAAACGAGAACCGTTTAGTCGTTCCCATTCGCTGTATAAATGAATAAGAGGGACCAAACGAGCGCGGTTTAAACCGAACGCTAAGTGAATGAGCCAACGATGGTTTTTATGTCTGTATAGAATGAACGACGAACGATAAGTTACCGGTTATTGTTCTCTTTCGCTCGTTTGAACGATTTTCCGTCTAAAAGCACCTTAAGGCCTTGTTCGCACGGTGATGTTGGCCCGCTGCGCACTCACCGAGTAGGCAAGTTGTACCTGAGAGGTTCAGGCGCACCTCACATCAGACAGCACAGGGACACAGCGTGTCCTCATCCGTGATAGCGACAGAAATAAGACAAGCGATGAGTGAGGAAACGTTCCTCTGCATTGCCTCATATGCTATAACAAGACCGCGTGCCGCCCGCAATTATCACGGACAGCGCATGACCCCGATTACGCTACTGTGTCGGAACCCTCATCTGACAAATCCACATCCGTAGCGGCGTTTACCAGGATATACCGCCGACGTGCACAGCACAACTCGTAACCCGCTTCTCCCTGAAAAAAACAGTAAAAGGCTACTTTCGCACAAGCGTGGATTTCACACGCGCTTAGTGATTTGCGAGATGAACGCCACTCTTTTAAATAGAGTCATTCACGAGTGATTTTCCTCCTCAGGGCTCTTCCACATTGCGTTATTCTTGCCGCGTTTTTTTCACGCCATATCGCTGTTTTTTTAACCCGAATGTCAATGGGACTTTCCAATGTTAAAAACGCATCGCACAAAATCGCAAAGCACAAACTTGCGATTTTTGTGCAATGCGTTTTTAACATTAGAAAATCCCATTGACATTTGCGTTTAAAAATCGCAGCGATATGGCGTGAAAAAAATGTGGCAAGAAAAATGCAATGTGGAAGAGCCATCACAGCGATGCTGCGAGGCGAAAAAAAATCACTGCGTGTCCTATTTTTTCACATCCCTCGGAACACGTCACCGATTGTTTTCAATGGCACAGTCGAACACGTATCGCGCACAGTGTAATGCGCACGCAACTGCGATGTTTCCCATTGAAATCAATGGAAAACACTTGACGATCCGCCAACGTGTGTGCAACAAGCATGAAAAACACCCCGCATCCGCGGGTATAACGCAAGTTGACAAGTGCGATATCGGACCGGGTTTCTCGGCCTGATATTGCGCGCTCCCATATAAATATAGCCTAAGGCCGTCTGCACATGAACGGGTAAGATTCTGCGAGCCCGCAGCGGAGTCCGACCCTGTGCCCAGCTGGTGTCCGTGTGTACCTGTCACTGGTCTTCTTTTTCTGCACCGCGGATGGTCCGCACGGCTCGCCGTCAGACATGCACAGTCCATTTTTATTTATTTATTTTTTAAATCCCTGCTTTTCCTGCAATGTTGCTAGGCGATGACGTAGAATCCGCGATCTTTCTGCAATGTCAATTGCGTAAGGGCCGCGGGTCGGATGGCTTCCATTGACTTCAATGGAGGCCGTCCGCATGGAATCAACGCAAAAATAAAATATGCTGCGATTTTTTCTTCGTGTGCAGGAAGAAGCACGTTTCCATAGCGATGCAAATCCATTTGTGTGCGGGCGGCCAGAGGCTCCATTCGCACGCGGCGGTTCGGTTGCAAGTAAAACTCCACCAAAAAGTCCATTGGAAAAAGTTTGTGTGTTTTTGCCAAAGTTGTAGTAAAATGTGGAAAAATGAAGCCGCTTTTAAACATGCACTTTTTGGTGCAGTTTTAATTGCAACCGAACGCCCGGTGTGAACGGAGCCTAAATCCGAAAGCTCTGGTCTCATTCCTGATCAGCCCTGCCTTCAGTGAGAGGGGTCGCCAGGGGGGACGTCACCCAGCTTTCCCTGGACCCGGAACCCCTGCGGCCATGGCCGGGCGGCTGTACGGGAGGAGCCTGTGAGTAATGCCGGGTCTGTACAGCGCCTACACGGGCGGCGGTAATTGCAGGACCGGCCTCCCCATCGTGTCCTCCGCCCTGCATGTGCCGGCCGCCGCTCCGTGCGACGGAGCTAACGGGGAGCCCACAGCCGCCGGGAGGACTCCGCACCGCAGAGCCTGGACTACACCGACTGCTGAGACTTGTGGTGCCCCGGGGAGAACATGAGCGGCGCGGCGGAGATATTCCAGGCAGTCCACGAATGGTAAATCCCCATACAGAAGTCTAGCAGTGCTGTCCAGCTGTGTGTGCTGGGAGCAGTAGTTCTCCAGCAGGGGGAATGGGGACATAGACGTAGATGCCCCTGTTACTATTATGTTACATTGTACTTGTGGGGCTCAGCCACATGACGGATAGGGGCAGCTTCACACGGGCTGATTAGCGCAATACGCAGAGACTAGAAGCCGTTGATTTTGTCCGAATGCACACGGACGTATTTGCGTTGCAGAATCCGGATCGGGCGTCCACATCCGAATTCCGCAGCACATACTGCCCATAGACATGCTATTGAAAATCACTTTTCCCTGTCCACGAGCGGAAATCAATTGCGATTTTTCGCTAGCAGAGAGAAAATTCGCTGCATGTTCTATTTCAGTGCAGATTCGGCGCGGACGGCTTCCATTGAAGTCAGTGGAAGCCGTCCAATCCACGGCCCTTCCACAGTCATCATAGCAAAAAGGTCGCGGAATCCGAAAGCAATGGCACAGCGTAATCTATACTGCGCAGGGTTGGATTTTGCTGCAGATTCCCGCGCCAAATGTGTACGCGGAACATCACAACTGCGACCGTGTAAACAGAGCCCAGCGGTGAAGGCGCGAAGAGTGGCGCCGGACCACTGATGCATCGGATTTGTGAATGTGGCTTTGGTTGTTGTTTTTAACCATTTCCTAACTTTTGCCCAGTTTTCAAATAACTTGGGAAAACCTCTGCCTGAGCCGCCATTTTTTCATTTTTTTCATTCTTGCTTTTATTTGTCAGGGTTTGTTTTAAAGTGCAATTCTGTTTATTTTTTTGTTGTTTTTTATTTTTTATGTAAAAAGATTGGAAAACATTTTTCTGGTAATATTTAAAAAAATCTTTATAAAACTTATTTTTAGGTTTTTTTTTGTTCCATTAGGGACTAAATTGCAATATATTGTGCATTTAACATCAGTATATTGAAATCCATGGCGGGCCTAGTAGCATCCATTAGGCCCCCAGCTGCCATGGCAATTTCAAGAACCCGTACAGGGGATTACAGTGGATGTCGGGAAGGGATTAGGGAATCCAATACTTTCAGTGGGGCAGCAAACTGCATAGACTTTGGGGCTTACAGCTTTAAAAAAAAAAAATAAATCAACTACATCATGCTCTATGCCTTATAGCCCATCACATGTGTAATTGCGCATGCTTCAGCGCTATGAACAAGGTAGATTTGAGCACGTATCGGCTATTTAGTCTAATGAGGTCAAGATGTGTTGCTTTTTAACGGAAATGCGCATTTGTGTACCTCACATAGACTTCTACGGGGACCCTTGGTGCGCAAATGCGCACTATAAAAAACTTGCTGCATTTTTTTCCTCGTGTGCAAAAGAGTGTTCTGAGAACGAACCCATTGAATAAGCCCTATTCTCGGTGTATTCCGTGTGCAAGTACGTGCGCAATTATGTGTGAAAGGGCCCTTACGTTTTTATTTTACCTCCTCGATCTTTCTTTCTCCCACACATTACGTGTTAGCATTCCTCCTCAGGGTATGCTCCAACTCTCGGCCAGATTGACGAGACCCCTGGATAAAAAAAAAAAGTAGTGTGCGCTCCCACCCCGCTTCCAGGACCTGATCGCCCCATCTGGCTCCATATCGCAGACCCATGTAGGATAGAAGAGGTGGGCGTGCGTATATGTGGCAACTATGGTCGTCATGGGATACCTTAGACTTCCATAGGCTTGTGGCCATCTCTACACCCTAATGAAGGGTCATCCAGGATGATGTGTGATGGCAGCTCCCTAGGTCCCCAAGGCGGTAGAGGCCACAAGGCTCCTGCCCATGCATGCTCCCTGTAATCTGGTCCTGTTCATTCATGGCATTTTTATGTGTTTTACTAGGTTTCCTGTCATTAACAAAAAGCACAAGATCATGGGCAACACTTCCCTACCCTCTATCTATATCCCTGCTAGGGAAGTGTCACAAGGCGAGCATTCAGTGCTCTTCACAGCGGCTAATAGAGGGGTCCGGAGTGGAAGGTTGTCCTCTACGGTGCCAAAGACTATATGGAAAAAGTTTATACAAACGGGATAACTTGCTTAACATTTCCATATACATGCGGGGATATTTTACCATGGCTTTTCACCAAAAATAATTTTCCATCAAACTTCCCCCGGCCATACCTTATAACGAGGGTCTCCGTCAGATTTGCGTAAATACCACCTGCAGCCGGTCTTATGTGGAAACATTCCCCCCAATTAGAGGAGCCTTGGGACTTTACTATGGGAACGTTCTCCTTTAAACACTTTAACACGCAGATAGTCTGCCCGGGTGACACTGTTTCTGGTGAACATTAGTCCAACTCCATGTCTGCAGCGCTTCAACAGGGACAATCTGAACCTCCTGACCGAAGTCAAATGAAGCCGAGGAGAGGTTTAAATAGTGCAATAAACGTCCCAATTAATGGAGCTGACTTTCATCAAACGGAGATCATGTTTCTGTACAGGCACTATGATACTCCGTTCAGAAGCTAATTATTAGTTATATTGGCAATGTTATCAGCTGGTTCCTGCCTTCCTTTTACCCAGAGCGACAAATCGTTAGAACCAGTAAATTATAACAGAGTTGTCTGCTTTGAAGTGTAGTCCGTTTACACACACAGACAATCCTTTACATTTTTCGTCATTCACTCGTTCACTGGATCGTTGGTCTTTCAGTGAATAGGAACGATTTGTGAGCATCGGTGCTGCTGTTTTTTGCAAAAACATCGCCGCCACTTGTGTTTTTCTGGTGCATTTTTTTTCACGCGATTGTGCCGCGATTTTCCCTCTGAGAAAGACAATAGGAGTTTATAATGTGAAAACGCATTGTATCGCCCGAAAATTGCAAGTTCGTGCTTCCTGATGCGATAAAAAGGAGGCTCCATAGGGAAACATGGGAGATAAAACATCGCGAAACGCAGAAAGATAGAGCACGCTGCGTTTTTTTTTCACTCCACATCGCATGAGTAAAAACATCGTAAATGCGAAGGAAACCATTGAAATCATTGATTTCATAATGCTGCTTTTGCACTCACTCTCGCATTACGCAGAAATCACATAATTTTATCACCGAGATTTGTGCGTTGTGAGATGCACAAATATGAAACCCGTTCTTTTAAATGGGTTCATTCACATTTGCATGCAGGAAAAAAAATTGCAACGGGTCCTATCTTTTTGCGATAGCACCCAATGTTTTTAATGGGGCCGGCAGCAGCAGTGCTGGCCCCATTAAAAACAATGGGAGAACTCTGTGTTCCTCTGCCGCAGCTGTGACAGCCACGGAGGAGAATTCCCTCATTCTCGCAGTGATGCAAGGCTGTTTCCAAGTGAAAGCGCTTTGCGTCCACGGCAGGGGCGTAACTATAGAGGATGCAGGGGATGCGGTTGCACCCGGGCCCAGGAGCCTTAGGGCTCATGTCCACGGGGAAAATATGATTTAGGATCCGCAGCGGATCTCCCGCATGCGGATCCGCATCCCATAGGGATGCATTGACCACCCGCGGGTACATAAATACCCGCGGATCGTCAATAAAAGTGATTTTTTTAAAAATGGAGCATGAAAAAATCTGGACCATGCTCCATTTTCATGCGGGTCTCCCGCGGGGACGGCTCCCGCGGGCTTCTATTGAAGCCTATGGAAGCCGTCCGGATCCGCGGGAGACCTAAAATAGGAATTTAAAGCATTTACTCACCCGCAGCGGGCCGCGAAGCTCTGCTCTTCCTCACGGCCGCATCTCCCTTGCTTCGGCTCGGCGGATGTGCCCGGCGCATGCGCGCGGCACGTCGACGACGTGCCGGCGACGTGCCGCCGGCGTCAGGAATTCATCCGCCGGCCGAAAATGAAGATCCGGCCGTGAGGAACAGCTGACCTTCCCCGCCCGCTACGGAAAGGTAAATGCTTTTAAATTGCTATTTTCGGCGCTCATGTCCGCGGGTCAGAAGGGACCCGCTGCAGATTCTCCATTGAGAATCCGCAGCGGATCTGATTTTCCCCGTGGACATGAGGCCTTAGGGGGGAAATAAGACCTCTCTTCTCCATATAGGAAGCCCAGTACTATGAATTAAACATTATAGTTGGGGGCCCCGTTCCAGTTTTTGCATTGGGGCCCAGGAGCTTCAAGTTACGCCTCAGGTCCACTGGTTTCACATGGATAGCGAGGGCGACATCAGGCCGTGATTTACGGACGGTTATCGCCCTCGCCAGTGTTAGGGCGCCCACCCACTGGTGTTTGCGATTTTCGTGCGTGAAAAATGCAGCGTTTTTGTGGCGTTTTTCCCGCGTTTTTTGCCGCGTTTTCGCGGCGTTTTCGCGGCTTTTCCATTAATTTCCATTGACTTTCATGGGTGCATTAGGAGAAAAATAAGGACACATATGCAACTGCCAGTTCCTATGTTAAAAATCGCAACGCAACGCAAAAAAAAAACGCCAGTGGACAGGAGTACATTCAATTCTAATTGCTCTTGAGAAAAAACGCAAAACGCAAAGAAAAAAAAATCGCCAGTGGGTGGGCGCCCTTAAGGAGCCCTTGCTCTGTGAGAAAGCTGTGTGGAGCCTATCTTTGGGAAAGCTGGATGAGAGCTATTACTCCTGCTATTGTTCTAGCCACTGCTGCTACAATTACTAATAGCAGTGGGAAGGACATTGTATTTCTTTTGTTTGTTTAGTTTTATTTTTGGACTGTTACTGTTTGCCTGGTTAACCCCTGAAGTGCTACACTGCATACAATGAACCACGAATAATAATCAAACAAGTTATTGTTTGTTATTCAATCATTGGTTGTGTTTCCCCTTTGCTACTGTACTGCAATAGCAATCAGTGGGAATGCACACACAGCGTGCTGCCAGAAGTCCAGCTTCCGGGGGTGACAGCGCTGGACTGGGGAGCCAGGTAAGTATAATTAGGCTGCATCCGCACGGGCCACAAAATCTTGCTACATGTAAAGCCCATGGTTTCCAATGGGTTCTTTCACATGAGCAATGTTTTGTAGCGAGACTTTGTAGCCCGTGCGGATGCAGCCATCAGGCCTCCTTCACACGGGCAACAAAGTCGCGCGATTTTCTCGCGTTGCGACAATGCTACAAATCGCATGTATGTAATGCCCATGCTTTCTTATGGTTCCGTTCACATTAGCGAAGTTTGGTAGCATGCGGCATTGAGAGACAAAAACATGTGATGTTTTGTAGCCAATGTTTCGCTGTGGAGCCTTCCTCTCTTTTTCGTGCAATGCGATGCAACTTTGAGAGTAGGAAATGCTACTGTCACAGCCCTAAACTAAGTCCTAGCTGCAGAAAAAAAATGGATACATTACCTAAAAGTGCTGTCCGGGGCTCCGCTGCGGCTTCTCCCGGTCCCCAGCACTGTTCTTCATCATCTCTTCTGGACGGAGATTGAATAAATGTCACAACGCTCAGCCAATCAGAGGCAGCGCTTCCAGGAGGCGCGGATTTTTCAGTCCCTGGCCAGAAGAGATCATGAAGAACAGTGCTGGTGAGAAAGCGCACCAGAGCTCCGGACAACGCTTCTAGGAAGCACTGGTTATGATTGGCTGATGCTTATCCAATCAGAGCCAGCACTCGATGAATGGCTGTGATAGGTTAATCGAGTGCTGGCTGTGATTAGCTAAGTGTCAGCCAATCAGAGGCAGCGCTTCCAAGAGGCGGGGATTTTTCAATCCCAGGCTAGAAGAGATGAAGGAGAATAGTGCCATATACTTTTTTTTCCTGCAGCCAAGGCTTAGATTAGGGCTTTGACAGTAGGATTTCCTACAATTAGAGTTGCATCGCAACTGCATGAAAATAGCGTTTTCTGGCAATGCGATGCAACAGAGAGGAAGGCTCCATTGGGAAACATGGGCTACAAAACCTCACAAGTTGCGGGCATCTCGTGGGACCCGCAAGGTTTTTGTGCAAGGATTTTGCATGCTACAAAACATTGCATGTGTGAATTAACCCATAGGAAAGCATGGGCTTCACATACTTGCGATTTGTAGCATTGTAGAAACGCAACAAAATTGTGTGACTTTGTCACCTATGTCAAGGAGGCCTAAGAGCAGCTCAGTCCCACTCAAGTGAATGGGATTGAGCTGCTATACCAAGCACGGCCACTATGCAAAGCATGGCGATGAAGCAGCTGCAGCGCTGACCCGAGCACTGCAGCTGCCTCAAACAGCTGAACGGTAGCAGTCCCCCAAGGATTTGATATTGATGACTTATCCAGGGTTATAGGTCATCCATATCTTTGGGCATTTTTACATTTGAGGACTAATAATTGTGCTTTCACACAGGAATGATAATTGCTCAGTGAATGGAGGTGCAGCACAACATATCTCTTCTAGCCATCCACCGCCATTCACAGTCACAGATGAACGACTGTCTGTTTGTACGGGCTGAGAGTCGCTCGGTTATTAGACAAGTTGAAACCCAAGTGACACTGACAAGTGAGCGATTCTTGCTCACTTGCCCTGTTGCATCCCAGGTTTACAGAGGCTGGCATTCACCCATAATAGCTTGTTTGAGTGATTATTCGAGCAATTGTCGGCCCCTGTAAAAGTATCCTGAGTCTTGGAGAACCCCTTTAAGTAATTGTATTTCTAGTAATTCCCCAACTTAATGTTGCAGCTCTTATTACAATAGCTCTCCTTACAAGACAGCTGCCATCTGCCTTTGGAGTAGATGTGGCCTTAATGTGCCCTATACTACTTTATAACACGAACACTGTGTATGGCACCCAGTACTCCGTGAATGGAGCTGTTACAGTGTGTGGTCTCAGCTGCCATACATGCAGGAAAGTGACACCCAGCAGGCTTAATATTGGAATCATTCCCAATGACAATATTACATTACAGATAGGGATGAGCGAGCGTACTCGGAAAAGCACTACTCGCTCGAGTAATTTGCTTTATCCGAGTATCGCTGTGCTCGTCCCTGAAGATTCGGGTGCCGGCACGGAGCGGGAAGCTGCAGGGGAGAGCGGGGAGGAACGGAGGGGAGATCTTTCTCTCCCTCTCTCCCGCCCGCTCTCCCCTGCTCCCCGCTGCGACTCACCTGTCAGCCGCAGCGGCACCCGAATCTTCAGGGACGAGCACAGCGATACTCGGATAAAGCAAATTACTCGAGCGAGTAGTGCTTTTCCGAGTACGCTCGCTCATCTCTAATTTACAGAGCTAAAACTCCAACCAAGAGCTGCTTTCTAAGGTCGGCTTCACACGAGCGTATTAGCGCGTGCAAAAAGTACAGTAAAATGCATCAATATATGCGCAAAAGCGACTCATTCACGGTGCAATTGTGTTGCGATTGGGCGCGTAAACACACATACACCTATCTGAAGGAACCCTAAAGGGACTTTTCTTTAAATCTGACCATGGGGATTGTCAGACCTCACTAGTACCTTCACTGAGTGACACGTCTTTATTTACTGGTAATAGAGCTCACTTTTATTCCCATTGTTGTTGGGGTTTAGAGCCGAATTAATTAAATGTTGATGACCTATACTAAAGATAAGCCATCAATATTTAAAGCTGGTTTCACACCGGCGATCGCGGTATCACCGCCAGAAAATCGCGGGAAAATCGCAATTGTATTCAGGTGATTTTTGAGTATCAGCAATGCTTTTTCTTGCAAAACATCGCTGCCTCTTGCGATTTTTCTTGCGCGAGTTTGCTGTGATTTTTAGGAGTTTCTAATGTTTAAAACGCATTGCATGAAAAAAAGTTTGTGTATTGCAATGCAATAAAAAGGAGGTTTTATAGGAAACATGGGCAAGAAAAAAAAAATCGCGAAACGCAGAAAGATAGGACATGCCACGATTTTTTTAATCGCATGAGTGGAAACATCGCAAATGTGAAGGATACCATTGAAAATCATTGGTTTCATAATTCTGCATTATCACTTACTCTCGCGTCCCACGATTTTATCACCTGTGTGTAAACCGGCCTCATTCAGAAGACTGCTTTCTGGTACTTATTGCTTGTGACTGCATTAAATGCTATTTAGCAGAAGACCCACTCCAATCTATTAGAGTGTAAACAGTGTAATAACCTGTATGTACATACAGTGGATCTGTAGGTGTTACCAAAGGGGACTAATGGATTTTACAAGTTGGCGCTGAGACCTATTTATACATTTCTGCTAATTAGCTAGAATAGAAGCATTAAAGCCCTGCTGGAAATATAAATATGGTACATTCACAATAGGAGAACGCTCTACAACCGTGACTCACCATATGTTCTCAGCTGTGTACAGTATTACAGTAACCACAATATATAGTGTTACCCTATTTTCTTAAGGCCAGGCTCACACAGTAGTTTGCAGGCAATCAAATACATTGATTTACGCAATTCCGCTCACAAATTGCAGAATACATAAGCACAAAAAAGAATGTTCTATTTTGCAGCGTATTACGTGAGAGAGACCATTTTTCTCTGGTCGCATAATCAATGCTGGCCATACGGACTGCCAGCCTAGTATTGCTCCCATGCTTACACAGGGGTGATAGACGTTCAAGTAAATGGAGGCAGAGCGGCTGGGATCTTTCCAGACCACTTTCAGAGTAAACAGGAGTCCTTCAAACATTGAGTGGCTCCCCTTTAGATCACTCAATAGTCACTTGGTTTTCAGTTTTGCTAAAAAATCAAGTGACTGCAACAAGTGAGTGATTTCTTGTTCGGTGCCCATTCGGCGGCTGTGTGTCCATGGGACTATTATCATGCAAATTTGCTGTTTCTAGCTTGATAATCGCCCTACGTAAAGTGCCCTTTAGGCCAGTTTCACACAGCCGAGAAAGTTGCGTGAGATTTGTGCGTGGCGAGATGCACAAATCTTGCGCAAATATGAACCACATTCTTTTGAATAGAGTCATATATGTGAACGATGCCTTCCCGTACCACATCACTGTGTCCTATCTTTTAGCGCATGTCTAATCTTTTTGCGTTCCTCAGAATGCGTTGCCCAGTATTTTCAATTGGACAGTGAAACACATTAAACGCCAACAAGAGGCATTTTTGCCCAAAAAAAGCCATGAATCGCCATGAAACCGCGTGGAGGGTTCGTGTCCACAGGTAGTCCGGTTTCCGCATGCGGGAGCCCGCTGCGGCCAAGGACCCTGCTCACCTTTCCGAATTTTCATTTTCTCTACTGCGGACATGTGCGGAAGCGCCAGCCGGCGCACCATTGCACATGCGCAGTAGAGTTTTTATTTTAACTCCTGCTTACCTGCAGAATCCATGGCCCATCCGCAATGTCACTTGTGGACGGGACGCGGATCGGATGGCTTCTAGTGACTTCAATGGAAGCCGTCCATGCGGGAACCGCACTGAAATTGAGCATGCTGCATTTTGTTTTCTGGACCAAAATGTCTGCAAAACAAATCCACATGCTTTAATTCAGCTGCGGACACTTATGTTTCTCTATGGGTGGCTTGAACTGCAGATCATCCGCAATTCAAGTCCACCCGTGGACATTGGGTCCTAGGAAGATGACTGCTGCAAAACTCTCTTTACAGATCAGAAAGTGACAGACTAGTATCAGGCTCTATGATTCGTGTTACAAATGAAGGATTAAAAAACAAATAGATTGTGACCGAAAAAGTCACTAAAAAATGTGTTTAACATAAAAACTTGATTTATATAACAGGTCATTTTCTGATGACTCATCCTCTTTAAAAGGTGACTTCATGTTAATAGCTTGGCAAGATACTCTACCTTATAGTACATAGCCCAGTTCCTGCTGAACCTCTATGACAAAGGACCATTCAGCAGATAGTTGTTTACACACAAAGGTTCATCATATCAGGGATCATGCATATTCAGAGCACAGACAACTGGGGGAAAAAATCAAATAATTGTCTAAAACAGTTGTAGAAAAGTTTCTCTATTGTACCTTCACTCAAACACTCTGGTTATGTCAGGTATTAGAGGGGTTTTCCAGGCAAATACTATTGATGACCTTTCAATCTCTCTATCGCGATAAGTCATCAATAGTCGATCAGCTGATGTCTACCACTTGGCATCTCGACCGATCATCTGATTGGGCACCTGCAATCATTGCTGCTACACATAGGGTATGGAGCGGAAGCGGTTAGGTCCGACCCCTGTGTACTGACCGCCGCTCTTTATTGCAGGTGCAGCTGTCACTGATTTTTAATGAGAGGCGCTGCTGCAATTATGAGCGTTGACTCTGGTAGTAGGCGCCCAATCAGATAGGTCAGCGATAGTATTTGCAAGGATAGGTCAGCAATAGTATTTGCCTCGAAAGCCCCGTTAAGTTACTGAATTGGTAACTAATAGATGATGATGGGTGGTTTAAAAAGTCATGGTCGAGGATCTGATGGCATACTGTGAGAGCTGTGTGCTCAGTGATGATGTATAAAGAAATGCTAATCAGCTCTCCTCCAGGAAAATGAAAAAAGTCTCTAGTCAGTGCAACCGACACATAGCTACCCTGTAGATCAACTTCTAACACATTAAATAGCCTTGAAATACGACTAGAGAAGTCAGGCAAACTCATCTAAGTTATGGTGCTAATACGGCAGGCTACCTGGAGTTCGGGGAGATATATCTTATACTTACCCAACTCCCTAATATGGCGCTGTCACGCCCAAAAGTCATCACGGGCCACTGTTTGAATGCTGTGCGTGCCCACTCCCATTGAGGTTCGGCTGCACTGTCTACTCTGGCTTTCGTGGGTAACAGTGCTAGATCAGTAAGCCAGATAAGTATAAGATATACTTCCCTGGACTCTAGGGAACTTAGTTTATGGAGCTCATACTTGGTGACAGGTTTCCTTTTATTATGATTTTATTGTCTTTAGCAAGTATTGGAATCTTTCTATTTTTTGCAGCTGCTGTTCTTGAACAGCCATGTCAGTTGTCACTTTTGTAGCAATTTCTTAGCTACTAATGTCAAACTGTTACTTTGTTGTGAGTAGTATGTGATGAGAAAGTTTGTCCCCAGTTGCTAAGAAGCCAATGCACAAGTGTCACCTGTTGGGGCTCATTCACAAGGGCAGATTTAGTTTTGGTTCATTAGTATGAAGTGTTTTCACAGGCCAACACTCTGCGTACTCAATGCGTATTTTGACCTACTTGGTTTTTTTTGCGCATGTAATCACTGCGTATTTCCTGCGTAAATACACGGTGAAGATGTACTTATCATGCATTTTCACTGAGTATTTCTGAAATCCCATTGACTTCAATGGGCTATTTAGATCCGTAATACAGACCAAAATAGGACATGCTGATTTTTTTTTCACGTGCGTAAAGAAATACATGAATCACGTAGGTCTGAATACCTTGATTGCATTTCAGCACTGCATATTACGCGCATAATACACCGCATAAATATACCCTTTTGCTTCAGATTTCTCATAGGTTTCAGTACATATCTGCAGCAGATTTCACCCCTTGAATTCTATTGAAAGAGTGAAATCTGCTGCAGATCTGCAACAAAATTTGAGGTATTGGTTGATATTTTGGCCAAAATACGCAAGCACACAACCCACGTTAAGGGTTCTTATGTTTCGTGAGTTGCTATACTAACATTATGAACAATTCACTGGAAAGGGATCAAATCCACAGAGAATCACTGAAAAGCAGCTGTTCTTACTAATACTTTATCTTCTGCAACCTGCAGGAAACTGGTGTTTGTACCTGCCCTTGTACTTTTATATTAGGAACTCTTCTTTCACATGAACGCATATCGGCCGGCCATTTTCACGGCCGGCCGATATATGCTACGTTGGCGGAAAAAAAAACTGGTGAATGGGCGCCCAAATCAAACATTTGGGCGCCTGTTCATATGGCCTGGTGGCATATTTTTATATTCCTCAACACTTCTGCTCGACCCAACCCAAACAACTAATCACTGTGAATCAGCCAACCCAAGCAACCAATCACTGTGAATTAGCCAACCCAAACAACCAATCACTGTGAATCAGCCAACCCAAATACCCAATCACTGTGAATCAGCCAACCCAAACAACCAATCAGGTTGCGAATCGAGCAGAAATGTTGTGGAATATAATAATATGCGGCCTGGTTAGGCCGGCGCAAATGCGCCGAGCTCACCAGGCCAACGCCCATTTCCCCATCCTCCCTATCGCAGGCTCATCTCTCGTTCCTCCCCGCTCGCTCTATGCAATGGGAGGGGGAGGAGCTAAGTGCCAGTGCACCCCGTTTCCTCCCATTGATGGCTATGGACAAGGGGAGGGGGAGGCCGGGCGCTTAGCTCTGCCCTCTCCCTGTCAATAGCCATCAGTGGGAGGAGGTGGGGCGGACCAGCGCTTAGCTCCACCCCGTCCCACCCCTCCCATTGCACAGAACGCGTGGGCAGGAGGAGAGGTGAGCCCATGCAGCAGCCGACGTATTCCGGCCCAAAACATAGTTCCAGGACTATCTTTTGGGCACGATGTAAAAACGCACGGCGCTATATTAGCTTGGCCGGGCGTTTTTACATCACAGAAATATGCCCATGGAATCCAATGCATCAGATCACAGCGCATATTGGACAGCCGTGAAAACGCGCTCATGTGAAAGAAGCCTCAGTATGGCCACCTTTTGGTGATTTTTGTATAGATTTGATCCCTTTCCTGTGAATAGACTCAGATTATGGTTTTAAACTCCACATAAAAAATTATATATCTTATGATGGATCTGGTAAATTTGGTATCTATTCTTCTCACTGAAATCAAGTTAATTCTTTCTGCCATCTTTAACAGTGACTTAAAGAGGTGCCAGCAGATAATTGACGAGGAAGGCCCTTCGGTTCTGGAAAATTATGACGATAAAGGACACACGCCGGTTCACTGGGCAGCCCTTGCGGGATCCATGGAGCTAATGGGGCTCTTTGTGGACTGTAAAGGACCTGTGGATCTACCAAGTCAGTCTAAAACAGAGCAACGCCCCATCCATTGGGCTGCAGTCAATGGTTACATCCCTGTGGTTGACCTACTTGTGAAATCAGGAGTTTGTGTAGATGTAGAAGATCAGAAAGGGTGTACACCATTAATCACCGCTGCTCAGTACGGACACACAGCCCTATGTTGTTATCTTATTGGAAAAGGTGCCAAAGTACATTTATGTGATTTAGAAGGAGATACCGCATTGCATTGGGCAGCTTTCAAAGGTTAGTGAATCAAACAGCATGATATTCATTTAGATTTGATGTAACTTTATGTACTTTTACATACATTTTAAAAACAAAAATTTTTGTTCGCCACTGCAGTCTGTGTTATAATGGAAAGGCATATAATTGTGTACGATGATCAGGTTGTGGGGTTAAGCACTAACCACGGGATCGTAGGGATCTGAGCGCTTGTGTCATATTTAAAAACATGATTTATTGATTCATTAAGAAAATCTACAGGTCAGAATTGATACTGCCTTATTTAGGGGTATGGGTCCAATAACCGCAACAGAAGTTGACTTAAAGGGGTATTCCAAGACTTCTCACCACAGACAGCCTCAGTGGAGCTTTCAACAATACCTTTTGTTTACCTTAAAAGAGTGCTTGCGCTATAATCAGCGTGTGTCACATGACCTCCTGATATTGAGACTTCCTCAGATGTCATGACCATGATCAGTCTCCTAGCTTCCTGTCCTCACCATCCTGTCTCAGCCACATGAATATTTATGAGCTGGGTGGGCAGTCAGCAGCGGATCACAGGCACAGTTCTAACCTCAGATGAGGATGCTGCATGCTCACTAGCACAGAACAACACCGCAGCCTTCTCCCTCTACCTGTTACTGCTCTGATAGATGTCATATGTTGGGCAGTAGAATGTTATCTATACATGCATACATAATCATATGCTGTTTTAGATGACAGATATCCCTTTAATGCACTATATAAAAAAACTAAAATGGTCTGTCCATGGACATATTTCCCACCTAGGTAGACAGTAGTGGCCACTGAAAACCACTGCAGAAAAACCCCACTGCAAACGCATGATATGGGACATAACTTTCTATTTCTGGTAAAGCAAACAGTACATGTATGTAGTAACCCCAACAGCTGCTACATTATAGTGCATAACGCAATTATTACAAAGCGAATGAAAAAAATTAAATACAGTTAAAAGGATATGCACAAGTGCTCAAATGCCATTCATAATAAGCAACGAGAACACCTCTTGGCTAGCATAGAGAGATAAAACAAAGATATTTACTACGAAACAGGATTTGCAATTCTTACAGGGGTTTTCTGGGCAAAAACTATTGATGGCCTATCTTTAGGATAGGTCATCAATAGCTAATATCCGAGGATGAGGAACTCCGAAGATCGCTCAGTTGGCTCAGTGCATCATAGGGGTCGGTAGAGGAAGTGCCTTAGCTGGCTTCACTCCTATTGAAATCAGTGGGAGCTTAAGCCAACTATTACACTTCTGCCTCCAACACCGGGATCGGACACAGAAGTGTAATAGCTGCTTCAGCTCCCATTGATTTCAATTAGAGTGAAGCCAGTTGGGCACTTCCTCTCCTGATCCCTATGATGCACTGAGCCAACCGGGCGATCTTCAGAGTTCCTCATCCTCTACGTTGATAGACGGCCAGGTGATTTTCAATGGTGTATTCTCTGTGATTAACCATTGAAAACCTATCCTGTGGATAGGTCATCAATAGTTTTTGCCCAGAAATCTTCTTTAAAGGGACTTTCCAGTCTAAAATGAAAATTTGTCTATACATTGTTAAGAAAGTCCTCCTCGTGATCCATCTATCCCGCCTCTGTTCTGCTCCGCCATTGCATTCATCACAAAAAGGGCTGACTTCTGTATGGAGAGCATTGTTAGAAAGTCTGAGACCCTCTCCCTAGCTTAGATGGAGATCACCAATGACATAGGAGGAGGGCGAGGTGTATCTCTGACTTTCTAACTATTCTCTCCATGGGAAGATTAGAGAATGCTGGTGCCCATTATGTGATGAAAGCAACGGTGGAACAGAACGGATGCGGGATGGATCATGAAGGGGCACTAGGTATGTGGCCTTTAGATTAGCAATGTACTAATGTATAATCAATTCATTATGAACTGGAGGGTCACTTTTATGTGAAATCTTTTTTAAAATATTTGACTCTTTCTCACTTTGTAGACCCCGGTGTGTGGTATAATCACAGGGCAGAACACAAGGCTGTGTCTTCTATTGTTTTTCTTTAGCAATAACATATGAACATATGGTAGTCATCTGTCCATGTGGATTACAGACATATCTGAAAGTGATCCAGTCTTTCTGTGCTTCTAGCTATTTCATCAAAACAGTGTATGTGTGCCAGCTTTACTGTATTCTATGTTAAAAAGGGACCAACTAAAAATGACCCTCTGGGCCTGGAGAAATGAAGTTAGCCAATCCGCATCTCTGACTACCTAATACACACTGTGTATAGTATATATCCATAGTCAATAACACACTACATGCTGATCAGCACTGATCATGTGGGCAGCACTGATTGATCAAACCAGGTGTCAGCGCTGTGTGAGGAAGCGCTGTGCCAATCACACATTCGCAGCCATTCAGTAAATGACATCACTGAATGGCTGTGATTGGTTTATCAAGCGCCGGCTGTGATTGGCTGGTGCTTGATCCAATCACAGCGTTTCCTCACACAGCGCTGATGGCGGGGGAATTCAAAACCTAGCCAGGGAGATGACAGCAGGGAAAAGTCTGAAGCAGCTTTCCACACCGTTGGGGAGAGCATTGCATCGGGGACACAGACGTCGGCTGGGAGGTGAGTATTGCGTTGTTTTTTTTTACCTAGTATATACTCGCGTATAGCCAGGCTTATACTCGAGTCAATAAGTTTTACCAGTTTTTTGTGGTACAACTTATTGACTTGGCTTATACTCCGGTCGGCTAATACTCGAGTATATATGGTAATTTGTCCATTGTGGATATGAAGCTATGCCCCCTTTACAGAGACAAATTAAACATAACTAACTCTTCAGATGACTTTTTAGAATAAGCTACATGTGTATACATGAGGAATAATCTCATTTCTGGTCATTATATGACATGTGTTTTGCATTAGCCTCATTTTCCCTGTCTGCAGGGTGTACATCTGATTCTCAGTTTTCTCAGGACTGGTAGGAGAAGTCTGCTGTGCTATGAGTGCTGTGTTCTATAGACTGTGCAGAGAAGTGTAGATTCTGCTCTCTAGCTGTCTGTAACACAAAAAAACATAACATCATTATGAAGGACACTACAGCAGTACTGAACAGTGAAGATGTGATTTCAACAGCTAAAACACAGTATAAGGTCATTTACTATTAGCTGCAGTCAGTATCTGTGTGAATCTTTTTCTTTCCTCCTCTTCCTTCCTCCCCTTGTACTCTATAGACTTCAATAAGCATGACGACTCATCCCTAAGCTCTGCTTCCTGTTCTGCACACATTCGACAGCAGGCAGAGCACAGCAAGATAGGAGGAAGGGAGAGCCCTAGTCACCAGCACTTTAAATGGATTTTTCAGCACAAAAACATAATTTTAGGTAAAGAAGTAAATAGCAGTTTTACTAGATATCATATAAGCATGAGTTGTTTGAAAAGATTGTAACCATTCAAAGTTACCCTCCTGAATAATATATACATTCCAAACACAATTTCTTTTACAAAGCCATTATGCCAGAAATCTGGTGTACTTGCTTTGATAGATCATAGATCCCTATGAATCTGATTAGCGTAAATTAATATGTTTGTGACTATATTGTCTGTGTAGATTATATTTACCCTAAAATTCCCTGTGATGATCCCAGGAATGACTTTAGTTATTATAGGATATACTTAGGTCCAATGGAGCTAAATTCATGTGAGACTCTTGTACAGCGCCCCCTATGGAAGGAACTGTGTATTGTATAATCTTCTCAGTAGACTGCATCAGGTATTGGGAGTTAAGTCTGTGCTTCTGTAACCTCTTCATTCCTTCCTTCTCCGGAACCGTGACCACAAGAGAAGCTATAATTGCAGTCTGTCTATTCCATTGTTTAGTAGACAAACAGAAGCCCGGTGTCTGTGAAAGGAAGGCGAGGACACGAGCGCCCTCGGTGTCTATTAGACCTAGTACATTGATGAACTAGTGTATGTGACTGCATGGACACTCACCGGGTTGGGTTGTTCTGGACACAATTCCATTCAGCTTTTGTAATGCTATTAATCAGAAGATTCCCTCCTGCTGCAAGCCTGGCTGGATGATGGGAAGGTTCCTTCCAGGATCTTGCAATAGAAACAGTTCTTTTAGGGGCTCAGGAATTGGGCGAAAAACCCTAATTTATATAGTCATCAAACAGACCAATGCCTTATTGAAAAAATTATCTCATACTACAGGTTTTGAGTACGGATTAATATCTTCATCAGGTGATAAAGAATTTTAATCCAGAATTGATATGCATAGTATGACATCACTTGTTCAATAAATGCAAATAAGGGAGATGGAACAATACTTCTGCAGCGCCACCTATTGGATGGCAGCATTCCTTCAAATCAATATCGGGCCATCCAATAGGTGGCGCTGCAGAGGTATTGTTCCATCTTCCTTATTTGCATATATTTCCCAGAGGAGCATGAATGGCTTTATAATTCTCCTCACTCACCTTATAGGTGCTCTCCTTAAGGAGTGATGATACCCCTCCTGACTCGTCCAATAAAGTATTGGTCTGTTTGACTATATGAACAGGTGGTTTTCTGCTTGATATGTCTACTTTGTTGTTTAGTGACTTAAATGCAAAGAGCTTCCAAATTAGAAAAAATTGTGCATCATCTCAGGTCCTAGAATGCGGATAAAATGATATTGATGCCTGAACAAGGGAATTACACTGAATGTACAGCGTGTAACAATGTATGATATGTCAATGTTAGAGTTGGTTAGAACATGGGACATTCAAGAAAAGAATGGGGAAAAGGGATAACCAAGAAGTGGCTGCAGTAAGCATGAGACAAAGAAAGTTAAAAATGGGACTATAAGGTTACCTTTTAACTATTAAGCAGTTATACATATATCCTGGATATAAGATCCTGTGCTTGATCCCTCCATAACTATACTTTTGCTAAGACTTTGATGGCAGAAAGAACCAATCTGCCCATTGTATCAATATATACAG
Organism: Eleutherodactylus coqui; assembly: GCF_035609145.1. Classification (NCBI taxonomy): domain Eukaryota; kingdom Metazoa; phylum Chordata; class Amphibia; order Anura; family Eleutherodactylidae; genus Eleutherodactylus; species Eleutherodactylus coqui. The sequence goes on along the minus strand of NC_089843.1, from coordinate 142,563,161 downwards.
TATATAGCCTTTAGATATCTTAGTTCCTACATGCGTGGAGGGCGATTGTTTTGTAAGCTACATTATAGCATAGTATACTAGGCCAAAGGAAGACATGCATGAGGTGGGCAAAAATATGGAAACAGCGTACGAAATGCATGCCTCAAGTTACATGGGATTATAAATCACATTTCAATAAGACATGTAGAGACCGATCTTATGTGAAGGTAATGTGACACAGATGCCGCTAGGCAGAAGTGAACATCTGCCCAAGCAACAAGGTTCCATTAGTCAGGGGTTTGAGCCACTCAGCTGCTGTTACCAGCTGGCTCCCAAAACCACCCAGAGCAGGGCAAGAGGTGAACACAAATATGGCAGAAAAGCTGTCAGCCAAGCAGGGGTCAAAAGGACAGCTTAATGCTAATGATTAATATCCCATGCATTTCGTATGGTGTTTCCATATTTTTGTCCATCTTTTGTATGTTCATCCAGTGCAGCCTATTCCCCCCCCCCCCCCCCCCCCCCCCATGATGATCCAGGAGAAGGCAAAAAAGCCCAATTGTCCCCATTTAAGGCAAAAAAAAACCTTCTTGACTCCAATCTGGCAATTGGCATAATCCTTGAATCACAACCCTTCTGAAGTAATCAGTGATTATAACATATAATATTGTAATGCTCAATAAAGCCGTCCTGGCCCCTTAAACTCTTTTATCGAGTTCACCATCACCACATCTTCAGGCAGTGAGTTCCACAGTCTCACTACTCTTACAGTAAAGAACCCTCTTCTATATTGGTGTAGAAACCTTCTTTCCTCTAGATGTAGAGGGCGCCCCCCTGTTACAGTCCTGGGTATAAATAATATTTCGGTTTTGTTTTTATAGACACCATATTTGTTTTTATTATTTGCCTCCGATGCCAGGAATGTGGAGCTATTATTACTGTTTGCCTGGAGAATGTTACAAGTCCTTGGCACTAAATGATAACAGGCACTTAAAATAGCATCCAACATTTATTGTTATTTCCACTGGACTAGCTGAAAACAATATTTAAAACATGCATTTTTAATGAAAGCACATAGGACAAGTGGAAGGGTGAATGCTGTCACTGTACGTGCTGTATATTTACTAGTTATATATGGAATAGTATACTATTACATGAGTAGTACAAATAGGGATATGTGGTTTCTGTGTATTTATAGAGGTTATTGTATTCTATGCGGCATGAAAAAAATAAACCAAGACGATGACTTAAGCAAGTATTGTATGGTTTAAACTCATGTGCGCAGCGAGAATGTGTAATGCTATGTGACTTCAAACGAGGCATGGTCATCAGTGCCAGACTTGCTGGGGCTTGTGTTTCAAAAACTGACAGCCATGTGTAGATTTCTTGTACAACAGTGTTGGGAGCATACAGAGAATGGTGTGATTGAGGAAAATCATCCAGTGAAACGGTATCCTTTCCATGAAAACAACTCGTCAATAAAAGGGGTCAGAAGAGGATGTCAGGAATCATCCTCACAAACAGGCAGTGCAGTTGAATACAATGCTGCTGCTCTAGCTAACGTGTCTCATTGCACAACTCGTTATTCCTTAGCATGGATGGGATATAACAGGCGACCAATTTGAATGCTATTATTATCTAGGAGAAACAGAAAGCCAAAAAGTGTAAAAACAATTGTATAGCATAACAGTGGAAAAACATCACCTGGTAAGGTGAATCCAGATATCTGCTGCAGCCGGGCCAGAATTTGGCACAAGCAGGCAGTGTCAGACTGGGATGCCTAGGGCCCACCAGTAGAATTAATTCTGGGGACCCACTGAGCAATTAAATGCAAATATTACATGTCTGGGATGATGTACGCCTCGGGTGTCCAAACTCTTGGTGTGTCTGGGCCACACTGGAAAAAGAAGAATTGTCTTAGGCCACACATTAAATACACAAATACTAATGATACAGAGCATCATCATCCACGGTCTTCCAAACAACTTACATCGTTCTTCATAGTGCCCCCAAACAACCTCCATCATCCTCCAAATAACCCTCGCTGCCAACACTAGACCATATGGGCTCCAGACTGGAGTGACTGTCTTCTTCTGCATGCAAACTTGAACATGGAAACCTGTCCAGGTTCACATGCTGTTCGCGGCCACAGACTGGATACCTATACAAGGGAAGTGGGCACAGCATCGGCTGGCCAAGATGAGACCACTGTTTCTCATCCGCACCTCAATACCGTATAGGAGTGGTCAGGACTTTGGAGGACAGGAAAGATAATCGCCACCAGACTCGGACTCGGAATGACTGATTGAGTCAGAAGACAGTCACAGAACTGCTAGTGCCAACCACAACCTCATCATCTGCATGAGCCGGTCTGTAAGCAGAAGCTCGTAGCCTGCCACTGCCAGGTACTTCCTGTGGCCTCGCCTCCTCCCGATTCAGCCTATGCGGACCCCTTCCCATTTGGGCTGCATTCGTAGCCCTCTTGGGCCTTGGGTTGGACACCCCTACTGTACGTTGTCTGTCCATATGTAGTGCAGAGGGTATATTGTACCTTGCGTCATTCGTGTGTGGGGTTGGGGGCTCCCCCTTGTCTCAGGGCCCGCCAGGGGATTCACCTGTTCCTCTTCGTGCTAGTCCAAGCCTGCAAACAGAATGAATTGATGTCAACATTTGAGACTGGTGGAGGTGGTTAATGGTGGGGAGAAGGTTTTCCTGGCACAGCCCGGGTCCAGTATTTGTGTAGAACGATTTAATCGCCATTGGAAACTATACCATGAGGAATTGCTATGGTTCAGATGGTCAGAGGAGATGCCATGCAGTACCAGATGGGAGTCTCCAGTAAAGTGGCCATTCAGTGTAATTCCCGGATGTACTTGATAGTAACTCCAAGGTAAATTTTTCAATTTAACGAGTTAGTTTGCTATAATGAAAAAATGTAATTGAGCAATAAATGAAGTAGCAATACTTGTCTGAGCTTGATTTATCATGAAAGCTGTTGGATAGATATCTTGATTAAAAACGAGTATAGCAACCTTTCTATAGGCAGTATTACTAATCACAATCATTAGTACCACTTAGCACTACACAGTGCAACATTTACGTTTTGGTAAAAGTAAAGTCAAAAGTTTTTTTAGAGGTCTCCGTATTTCTGGTTATATATGTTCAGTAAACTGTATATGTTCTCAGACTTTGTAACATACAATGTGTTATAATGAAGTAACTGTGGAGTTCGGGGCCCATCGCTGTAGGCAGACGGTGTGAACTTTCTCTCATGCATTCACATTGCGTTATGTATCTAGAGGTTTTTTGCCCTGTGCCCATATACACCGCAAGAGTCTGTGTTTTATGGCTGCATCTAGCGTAATGGAGTTCTTCGTTGGCCGACAGTATATTTATTATTGCACACAGCACAGCCATGTATGAATATTGTATGTTTCTTCTTGCTGTTAATTGTAATTGTGTATTCCATCTTTTACAGGTAACTGTGAATTGTCACACCTGTTAATATACTCAGGTGCGAACCCGAGGCATACAGACAATTTTGGGCAGGTAAGACTCACAGTACTCTAAGTGAAAGTAGCACATTTCATCTGAATTAGTGAATTTGGGATATAAAGAACTGTATATAAAGTTGTAAACTACTGTAAGTACTCTTTCTTGAGTCTAAAGCTATTTCCAGACTGCGTCTTTTGGTTCGCCTCACTATAGGATTCTATCTTTTATCACAGAAACTTTATTGAGATGGGAACCTGAGAGGAACCGTCCATAACCTTTAATTTGTGAGACCACAAGGTTTCCACCCCCGTTAGTCTTTGTACCAGGATAGAAAAGCACAGTGAACGTCAACTTTTCCTTTCTCTACAGCTAAAAATGGAGGCTTCCCAGCCGTAGGAAAGCGCTAGGACATTGCCATCACTTTGTTATTGGTCGGGGTTGGGTTACACTGGTTTGGGTGGTTTTCACTTGAATTAGGGTGGATTCAGACGAGTGTAAATGCAACTACACTCAGCGGCACGGAACGAGGGGAATTACTTCCTCTTCATTGGCTTTTCATACTCTGCGCCAGAGCACAGAAGTTTGAAAATAACCGCGGGAAGAGTGGTGCCGGCTGATTATTTGCGCACGTAGTATTTACTATGCGTGGGAAAGATAGGGCAGGTCCTATCTTTTCTCGGACGCAAAATTTGATGACTATCACGGCTGCATAGCCGAGAAAAACACGTTCTTATGAATCCGCCTTAAAGCTGTGTTGTAGGTCCATTTACAGTAGGTGGCTGGGTGGGAGCATTTCTATGTAGACAAAAACTGGGAAAGAGCCAGAGGGCTAAACCAGCCTTGGCAGTGGGACCCCACTGATCACAAAGTGTTGGCATATTCTAGTGATGTGCCATCACTTCTTATGATGGAAAATGTCTTTACTACAAAAACAAGTTATTCTCTATCTACAGGATAGGGGATAGCTTGCTGACCGTGGGGGTCCAGCTGCTGAGACCCCACTGATCCCAAGAAGAGTGCTCTCGCACTTCCCTAAATAATTAAAAAGCTATTCACACAGGCAAATTCTTGTGTTGCCATTGAAATGAATGTAACATACAGCCATTGCTCCAATCATGCGGGGACAGCCTGGAGCCATGTTTTCGGGATCAGGGGAGATCCCAGCGATCGAACAACCGCCGGTCAGCAAGTTATTCCATATCCTGTGGTAGGGGATAACTTGTTTTCTTGGTAAAACCCTTTTAACAGAGGAACATGAGTGGCCGTACACTCTGGGACACATATACTTAGTGTATCATTTATGTGGAATGCAGAGTTCTTCGGATTAGGACATGACTGACATTATTCTATATATATAATTATACAAAAAATCAAGTTTCTTACCCGAAACGTCCATACTGTAATCAGTTAAACTAGTGAGAGTAACGACTGCTAAGTATCTATGTAGAGAAGTATATAGACTGAACATCAAGAATTTCTGAAGAATGTATTACTATGGGAATCTGCTGTGTCAGGAGAATAGAAACAAAAGCTCAGACTGCTTTCTAACCGCAGGAATGGCCTTTTTCCTTTACAATGTTTAAGAAAACACAGCAAAAGACAAGAATGGCACTAAATTTCATTTTTAGTTATTGAAGCTCCAGTTTTCAGTCACTTTCACTATTATAAGATTACATTTTGAGCGCTTTCCTGGTGTGATATTATTACTGTAATCGCTCCCTCCACCAGCTCCTCTCCTGAGAAATCAAGTTATTTCGGCTGGACGCAGATACTGTTTATGTGAGCCTGTATTCTGTGAATAATAGTAATTCTTGCTCGGCATATAACCTCTAAAGTTTTTTTTTCCCTGTGAGATTTGTACAAACCGTGTGAACAGGCGTATAAGTTGCACCTAGTCTTTCTGCTGCCGGAGATGACAAGAGAAGTGGCAGCCCTGTCAGTCTCCTTAGCAGATCTTCACCTCACCTATCTTCTCCTGTTTCCTGCAGTCCGGAGGATCACCTCACCTCCAGCTGGCTGATTCAGTCTCCAGTCTCCTTCTTGACGGCAATGTACACTACGTCACAGTCTGGCAAGGAGTGCAGAGCTATTGCAGAGACTGCTCATGCCTGCTGTCTCTGCAATAGATCAGCATTCCTTCCTAGGCAGTAAATGCTGCGTCACAGGGACGAGACCTTTACTGATCTCCAGGAAGAAGAATGCGAGGAATGCAGACTTCATAACAAGCTAGCCGACTTGTGGTGAGCTGACTCAGGGGACTGGACAAGATCAGTGAGGAGAAGATGCCTTAAGTCGTATGCCTGGGAAAGAATAGATTTTTAATAACAAAAGCTCTTTAAGGCCGGCTTCACACAACCGGATTTCTGCTGCAGATTCCGCAATTGGCGTCTGCACGGAGGATCCGCAGCAAATACCTTTCAAAGTATGCTATTTAAACTCTCTTTTTCCTTCACACTCACGGAAACAAATTGCGATTCATGCGAGTGGAGTAAAAATCGCATGCTCTATTTTGCTGCGGACTCCATGCAGATGGCTTCTACTGAAGTATTGAAAAACAAATATTTAAAGAAAAAAATCTGTACTGCACATGCCGGACAGCGAACGCCTGCAGTCATCCGCAATACAGAACTATCAGGTACGTGGGGTAGCCGGCCGTGGTCAAAGCCAGGTTCTGCTGCAGCAACCCACATGTGCAATCCAGCTCTGCCGTGTGCAACCGGCCTTAGGGCTTATTCGCGCGAGTGTATATAGGCTGGCCGTGAAAACAGCCGGCCGATATATGCTACCGTGTGGTGCACAGAGCGGTGTATACGCCGTCGGGCGGGTGGAGACAGCTTAGCTCTGCTAAGCTGTCTTCCCCTTCCCTCCCCCTTGCCGGCTCTCTGCAAGTGAAGGAGGTGGGACGGGGCAGGACCTAGTGTGCTGAGCTTCCACCCCTTGCCGCTGTTTGCAATTGGAGGGGTGAGATGGGGTAGGGGCTTAGCTTGCCCCTCCTCCTTCCTTCTGCTCCACCCCTCCCATTACAAACAGCTGCAAGGGGCAGAGAGGAGAAGAGAAGGGGGACAGAGTTTAGCAGTCACGCTGCTAAACTCCCTCCCACCTCCCTTCTCCTGCAGCTGTCATTAAGTCTCATAGGAGTCAATGCAGCTGACGTCGCCAACGTAAAAGTGCCCGACTGGGTGCTTTTACGCTTCGGAGATACGCCCCTGTGCACTGATGCATTGTAAGCCAATGCATCATAAGGGCAGCGTATATCGGCCGGGGCATGAAAACCTGGTGGATATACATCCGTGTGAATAAGCCCTTATTCCGTCTTTTTATGGACAGATTTGCATGCAGAAAATTTGCGCACGCAATAAGCAGAGACTAGAACCCAATGAGTTTGTTCACATTCCCGGAGTTTACACATATTTTGGCTGTGTACAAAAATATAGAACATTATTATTATAGAGCATCTATTTTCTGTGCTATTTGTGCACCAAAAGTCCCCATAAACATAAAGATGGTGTGCACAAATGCGCCCACAATACACAAGAAGATGCGTGAAACGCTACATAATTGTGCAGGAATAGGACACATCTGGAGCCATTTCAGCCGGCGCGTCTTTGTGTCCCGCGAGCAAATGCACACCTATCAATCAGCTTCTGGAGGTAGGTGCAGGGTGCGGGCAGCGCCAATACATGAACATTAATGAGCAGCATCGGACTCCTCTCGGGTCGCTAACTGCTATATTTAACCTATAAGTTCAGGAAACTACTCCACAGATTAGTAGAAGTGAAGATACTTACTCGTCAGCAGTACATCTCACCATGCAAGCAGGGGATGTGCTACCCATCTGTATGGGGATGAGATATTGCACTGACAATATTAGTGACCTTCTGCCACATGTAAATAGTAGTAATGAGCGCCCATTGATCTAGTTTATTGTTGATTGGTGCTTGTTGAAGGGGCAGAGGATGAGCTGATGTAGATGGCCTGCTGCTCCCTCTAAGATGTTGCAAGCTGTTGCCTGAAGACTAATGCCCCGCTGGCCTCATGATAGGTGCGGCAGTATAGCATGCCTACACAATCACCTGCCAGAGGACGCCAACATTAGGCAATGGAGGTGTTGGGTTTTATGAGTAATCACATTCTTTCCCTATATTCCCCTATCACCTAAAATCTGGTGTTTCTTTTAATAGTATCTGACGTGAATAATATAAGTAGGCAATTAAGGATTTTCATAAATTAAATGCATCTTGATCCCATTCATTTACTGTAGATTGTAATGTGAACACCCACCGCAAATATATATAGTTATCTCTATGAAAAAGGAAGAATTGATGAGCAGTGGCCAGGCAGATCTTCCTCATTCTGCACAGAAAAACAGCAGAATTAGGGCTCTTTCACACGAGCTTCATTTTAACACTCAGATAGCCGCGCTAAAACAACGTGGCTATCTAAGCATAAAATGGGGGGAACGAATAGCATCCATGAGCATGTCGCGGCTGTAATTAGCGAGTATGCTGCTCCCCCTCCCTTTGCTGGCCAGCTCCCATAGGAGTCTATGAGAGGCTCTGTGACGTCAAAAGCTAGGACATGTTCTATCTTTTGACGGAGAGAAATCTTGGCATCAGATAAACTCACCTATTGCGTCTTTTGCCGCACATTTTTTTTTTAAAACTAAGGGTTCTTTTGGATGCGATTTTTTTTTTGAATATTTTTTTTTATTTGACGCACTCAGTGTTAAAAGACGCTAGTGTAAAAGAGCCCTCAGGCCTCCTTCATGCGACTGTATGCGTTTTTACGCTCGCCCATACACACCGTAAAATCACATGAATAAAGAATAGCTGTGATCGAGTCCCGATCTTTAGCCGCATATGTTCAGCCATTCACATGGGACGCTGCTGCATATCGGCAAAAAAATATGCAGAAGCATGGAAAGCCATTGATTGCTGTAAAATGCTTGAATGGCTAATGACGGTTAAATTGGGCCAGCTGTGTTCTCTTCCCAGCGTTGTACGTCGGGTAACTCCCTCCTCCTCACTTTTTTTTCTGCTTCCTTTGAAGCCTATGGGAGCTTCCTGCATATCTCGGCAAAAGATAGGGCAAGACCTATCTTTTGTCATGGCGTATAAAATCAGCGACCAAAAACAGTCGCGTAGGTGCTATTTTTTTTTTATTACGAGCCCAAAAATCATTCATCTGAATGAATACATTGGAATCCAATGCTTCGGATGGTCGCGATTTTTGGATGATTTTTTAAAAATACCAGCACAAATGCGGCCGTGTGAATAAGGCCTCAGTAAGGCCTCATGTCCACGGGGAAAATCAGGCCCGCTACGGATTCTCCATGGAGAATCCGGAGCGGGTCCCTCCTGCCCCACGGACATGAGCGCTTAAAATAGGAATTTAAAAGAATTAACTCACCCGCAGCGGACCGGGAAGGTCTTCTCTTCCTCACGGCCGGATCTTCTTTTTCGGCCGGCGGATGAACTCGTCACGCCGGCGGCATGTCGCCGGCACATCGGCAGCGTGCCGCGCATGCGCCGGGCACATCCGCCGAGCCGAAGCAAGAAAGATCCGGCCGTGAGGAACAGAAGACCTTCCCGGTCCGCTGCGGGTGAGTTAATTCTTATTTTAGGTCTCCCGCGTATCTGGACGGCTTCCATAGGCTTCAATAGAAGCCTGCGGGAGCCGTCCCCGCGGGAGACCCGCATGAAAATGGAGCATGGTCCAGATTTTTTCATGCTCCATTTTTTTTTAAATCACTTTTATTGACCATCTGCGGGTATTTATCTACCCTGCGGGTGGTCAATGCATCCCTATGGGATGCGGATCCGCGTGCAGGAGAAGAGTTAAAATCCGCTGCGGATTTTAATTCTTCTTTTGCCCGTGGACATGAGGCCTTAGTGAAAACCCAAGCAGTTCAATGTACTATCTGCTAGCCTATTGAAGACTGTGTAGCGCAGCCATGAAGAGCCCAGCGAGGTATGTCTGAGCTGACTGGTGTAAGCTGATAGTCGGATGTGAAGTTGCACACTGATGACATTTGCTTATAACATTTACTAAATAAAGAACAAATGGAACGTCTTGCCGATCCCTTACAACAGATTGTTGGCCGTGTGCCGGCTTCCCCTAACAGGCAGTATGAGAAAACTTATTCCATGTTGTACGCTTCGCAATATTGAGCTGGAAGTAGGCCAAGTTCCCTAGACTCCTTATTTTCAGCAGGATCTTTGAATGTGTTTCGCAGTCTCTCACGTCATATCAGAAAAAGGACTATTTGAAAACTTTCCAAACTCTCAAAATTGTTAGTGAGCCAGTAATATTTTGTATAACTAGACAGATAGTGATGGGAAACAGATCTGATCTATTTTCTAAACTACAGCATGGCCTGCTGGTTGTAATGTACTGACCCCTATTGCCTTCAATGGACAAAACCACAGTATTGAGAGCAGTATATAGCGCAATCAGGATACTGCAGAGCAATTCCCCATGGATACAATTCTTGGAAAGTTTTACTAAAACTGCTTTGTTGTAAAATACTGACCATAGTAGCGGCAAAGTCAATGCAGAATTTCTGTTACTGCGCCTCAGTGATTGTGTGACTTTGTCACAATATTACTGCTAAGCAGAATACCCAGCGCCTGAGGCCCGGGAAGCGGTGTAACATAATGAACACATAATATAGTATTTTAGCAATATTGTAAAAACATACTGATAAAAAATGCATTTTTGCCTCCAGACACAGATAGTATTCCAAATCTCCATATAAACCACCTAAACCGAAGCACAAAATGAACATTTTTGTACTGTGTTGTGTTTTTTCCCACTTAGTTTATGTTCATAATCAGACACATTGGAAAGATTATAAAGGCCAGGCGCACCCGGCCGTGAGTGTAAAACGCTGGGGGGCTCCTAACTCTGAAGCCGGCCGTGACCCTGCATATGGCGACACAATTGTACTGCACATGACCATGTATTCACGCACACTGTCATCCGCAGTACACCGGGGGTTTTCATTTATATTTCCCGTGCCGTCACTTAACAATAACACGTATACCCGCCCCCATACGCAATGTAATCGTGTTTGGGCACGTGTATATACATGAGAATAGAGAATAATGGGCTCTATCTCATACGCGGCAAAACAGAATATACTGTGCTCTTTTTTGCGCTCACATATTGCGCAATTCCGACATGCTAATGTGAGCGGAACTGCATAAGGCAATGTAACTGATTGTCTGCGAGTTACCACGTATCACACGGGTGTACAGAGCCTGCGTAATAGGTGGTAAACATACGGTCGTCTGAGACCGGCCTTATGGAACTTTGCGTGGGCCGACAGTTGGGTTAATGACTGCATTAACCCTGACGTCACCGCTAAGGTCGTCAGCACTGGTGCAGAGCAATTACACTAACAGACTTCATCACTGGATTGCAGGCACTTCACCTCCCACATTAAGCGCTGAGCGTTTACGTAAAAAGAAAAGCCCGCAATCCATCGGTGGTTTTTAAGCTGACTTAAAGAAATAAAGACCTGAGAACAAATAGTCAGCGATTTTTGTACATTTGCACTTCACAATTATCGCTCCAATTCGTTCGTTTGAATGGCCCATTAGACTAACGGCACAACGCTTGTCCGTAGGCTGTGTCTGGTTCACATCATTGGGATCGAATTGAACTACCAAACATATCCCATGGACAAGCTAATAATCTCATACAAGCCCTAAAACCCAGTTAATGTGATTGTCCAACACCTTAAGGGCTCCTTCACACGAGCGTATGCGTTTTTAGGGTTGCCCGCACGTGACGTCAAAACGCGTGGAAGAAGAAATGAAGCGATCAAGTTCTGAGCATAATTGGCCGTGTAAAAACGCTTGTCTGAACACAGCCTCAGGCTTTATTCCCACGAGCGCATATACGCCACATTTTCACGCCCCAGGCGTATATACGCTACCCATGTGAAGCATTGGTTCCCAATGCATTCATTCATATGGGTGATCATACGGCGCGGAAATACGTCAGCACCATGAAAGATGGAACATAAGCAGCCGAAATACGTCAGGCGTATATACGGTGGCCAAAAAGATAGTTCTGAAACTATCTTTTGGCCAATATACGCTGGCGGGTCCCATAGACTCCTATGGGAGCAGGGAAAAAGAAGGGAGCGGGAGGCATTTTAGCAGCATCCAACGCTGTGAAAAGCTTACAGGCGCCTCTATATAGGCATTGGAAGGCATCCCGAGGATTTTGGCAGAGCGAGGGTTTTCCGGGGTGCGGCGTATTTTTTTGCTAAAAACGATGCTCGCAGTCCTGTGAATGGACGAAAAAACGCCGGCCATGATTGCGGAAAAATGCCCATTCAGGCGCTTATACGGAGCAAGTGTGAAAACGTAAAAACACTGTCGCCATTTATGCGCTTGTGGGAAAGAGCCCTCAAAGAGAAAAAAGTAGCAACAGATTTTCTGAAACAACAAAAAAGGAGTCGGACAAGCCTTTTAAAGGGCCGTTTAACCAAATATGACCAAATTGGGTATATTGCTCTATACAAGGTGGCCGGGTGGTCAGGATTATAGGAAGAGCTGAGGCCAGCTGGGATACACTGTTTTCTGAACTTCCATTGCCAAGTAGCAAAGCCTGCTTGGCTGTTTCCGTAATCCCAACTGCCCCTGGCAACCTCGCACAGTTGAGCTAGGGGCAGTGGGGGCCAGAACAGGAGATAAGTGCCCACATCTATCTGACTACTATGGCATATCCTGTCGATATTTACCCTAAAATTCAGAGATAGGACTAGCCCTTTAAGAGTTTGTGTAAAATATATTTTTGTAGATATTATATTTCTTTCGTGTAAATAAATTGAGGTCGGGCAGACAGTTTTCTGCTGACACCGCACCACAGGCAAGTTGGCATGGTCTTCTTCTTAAGTGCAAATAAAAGGACTGATCATAAATGGGTGTGTGAGATTGTTGATATTATCTGCAATATCACATGGCCATTTACTATCAAACTACTTTTATCTGTGCTCAGTTAGAAGACCGCCCCAATTTACATGTAGTGAAGTTTTGGTTACTCCCCAGTCTTTTAGTACAGATGCAGAGATACTCCATGGTTTCACACACAAGTGTTAACCCATTAAGGCCCAAGCGCTGTAAATGCATGGCACTTGGTCATGGGCTTTAATCCCAGCCCATAGTAAATATACATCGCAAGATTAAAGCTCCTGCAATCAAGTAGGAGCATGTCGGGTCCTCAGCTGTCCGACACAGCCGAGGACCCGAAGGAGAAGTGGTTTATAATTGCTTCTGCCTTCTCTTTTACAAGCTGCATAGAGCTCCGTGAATGCCATGTAGGGGTGCAGGAAGTGCAGTGCAGTTTCCTGCATGATACCCAAGGAAACTGGGTATCACCAGCGACCCCTGGCATTTGCAGTTGCAGGGTCTTGGCACACCTCTGACCAGCTCTGACTGTGACAAGGGGGATGTTTTTCCCTGTAACTGTATACTCCAGTTACAGTGGAAAAAAGGTGAAATTAAAAAAAAAGTGTGAATGACCCCCCACCCCCTCAGAGGTCTTATAGGACATCATAAGAGACATAGATGTTAAAAAGGTCACATAAATAGGTTAAAAAAAAGTACAGAATAAAATAAATATATATAAAAAAAGAAAACGACCCACCGCCGACGCCAACCTAGACCTAGCTTGACAAAGATCACTACAGTTGAAACGTAGCATCTGTTTTTTGGAGCATGGTGGAATAAAAATGACTAGAATTTTTGCACCTTGATATGCCACCATATATTTATTCGCCAACCTAAACCGTCGCCATAACCGCCCTGCAATCAGAGACTATACAAATTATATTTCAAAAGGTTGAATACAAAATGGCGAACCCATTCCTGTACTCCATTTTAATGTAAATGCTATAAATTAAAAAAAATTTTTTTTTGCATTTTCTGCACATTATCCCTAATAATATAAAAAAATTCAGTAAAAGAAAGGTCTTAACAAATAGCCCTATATGTGACAGAAAAAAACGTAGGACCGAAACACTCAGGTCTTTAAGGAGTTAAATCAAAATATGTTAGAGTAAATGAGTAAACTTACAGCACTTAATGAATTTGATGTATACTGGACTGCAGTAAAGACCCAACATGAATTTTGCTCCTGCTGTAAACAGGTCTAAATCTGCTTTAAAAAAAACTTGCGCCATTCTCTCTCTTTAGAAATTAAAGAATTTGATGAGACATTTCTGGTTACGCCTCCTCCAGGGTGACTTTTATCTGCATTTTTCAAATCTGAGAGAAGCGAAAAGCTGCAAATTGTAGAGCAAATGCGGTGTGTGCCATTATTTGCAATTTTTTATTTGCAAATCAATTGATAAATTCCCCAAATATATTCATCATATATATGTATATACTGGTGTGTGTGTGTGTATGTATGTATGTATATTTGTATGTATGTATTTATATATATATATATATATATATATATATATATATATATATGTGTGTGTGTGTGTATGTATGTATGTATATTTGTATGTATGTATTTATATATATATATATATATATATATATATATATATGTGCGTATAGGTGTGTGTATATATATATATATATATATATGTATATATATACACTACCGTTCAAAAGTTTGGGGTCACCCAAACAATTTTGTGTTTTCCATGAAAAGTCACACTTATTCACCACCATGCGTTGTGAAATGAATAGAAAATAGAGTCAAGACATTGACAAGGTTAGAAATAATGATTTGTATTTGAAATAACATTGTTTTTACATCAAACTTTGCTTTCGTCAAAGAATCCTCCTTTTGCAGCAATTACAGCATTGCACACCTTTGACATTCTAGCTGTTAATTTGTTGAGGTAAGCTTGAGAAATTGCACCCCACGCTTCTAGAAGCATCTCCCACAAGTTGGATTGGTTGGATGGGCACTTTTGGCGTACCATACGGTCAAGCTGCTCCCACAACAGCTCAATGGGGTTCAGATCTGGTGACTGCGCTGGCCACTCCATTACCGATAGAATACCAGCTGCCTGCTTCTGCTATAAATAGTTCTTGCACAATTTGGAGGTGTGTTTAGGGTCATTGTCCTGTTGTAGGATGAAATTGGTTCCAATCAAGCGCTGTCCACTGGGTATGGCATGGCGTTGCAAAATGGAGTGATAGCCTTCCTTATTCAGAATCCCTTTTACCCTGTACAAATCTCCCACCTTACCAGCACCAAAGCAACCCCAGACCATCACATTACCTCCACCATGCTTAACAGATGACGTCAGGCATTCTTCCAGCATCTTTTCATTTGTTCTGCGTCTCACAAACGTTCTTCTTTGTGATCCAAACACCTCAAACTTGGATTCATCCGTCCACAACACTTTTTTCCAGTCTTCCTCTGTCCAATGTCTGTGTTCTTTTGCCCATCTTAATCTTTTTCTTTTATTGGCCAGTCTCAGATATGGCTTTTTCTTTGCCACTCTGCCCTGAAGCCCAAAATCCCGCAGCCGCCTCTTCACTATAGATGTTGACACTGGTGTTTTGCGGGTACTATTTAATGAAGATGCCAGTTGGGTACCTGTGAGGCGTCTGTTTCTCAAACTAGAGACTCTAATGTGCTTATCTTCTTGCTTAGTTGTGCAACGCGGCCTCCCACTTCTTTTTCTACTCTGGTTAGAGCCTGTTTGTGCTGTCCTCTGAAGGGAGTAGTACACACCGTTGTAGGAAATCTTCAATTTCTTAGCAATTTCTCGCATGGAATAGCCTTCATTTCTAAAAACAAGAATAGACTGTCGAGTTTCAGATGAAAGTTCTCTTTTTCTGGCCATTTTGAGCGTTTAATTGACCGCACAAATGTGATGCTCCAGAAACTCAATCTGCTCACAGAAAGGTCAGTTTTGTAGCTTCTGTAACGAGCTAGACTGTTTTCAGATGTGTGAACATGATTGCACAAGGGTTTTCTAATCATCAATTAGCCTTCTGAGCCAATGAGCAAACACATTGTACCATTAGAACACTGGAGTGATAGTTGCTGGAAATGGGCCTCTATTCACCTTTGTAGATATTGCACAAAAAACCAGGCATTTGCAGCTAGAATAGTCATTTACCACATTAGCAATGTATAGAGTGCATTTGTTTAAAGTTAGGACTAGTTTAAAGTTATCTTCATTGAAAAGTACAGTGCTTTTCCTTCAAAAATAAGGACATTTCAATGTGACCCCAAACTTTTGAACAGTAGTGTATATACACACATTTAGCTGATTCTTTGGATCCATCTGCAAGTAAACTCCAGCAGAGTTGAGGCTGATATGCTGAGCTCTGCCTTCATCTATGGTGAACTAACTATGAATCCTTTACTAATGTTGTATCTCTGCAGACCCCGCTGCATTTAGCAGTATTGAGTGGAAATATCCGTACTGTTCAGCTGCTATGTGAACAAGTAAGTCAACTCCAATTTTTACTCTTTGCGTCTATTTCTAACTACAATGCTGATATACACTCTGTATGTACTGTCTATATATATATAGTTTATAGATAACCGATTTATAATGTACGTAATTAGAGATGAGCGAGCATACTCGGTAGGGCGATATACTCGAGAGAGCATTGCCTTTTTCGAGGCGGCGCGGGGCAGCGAGGGGGAGCGGGGAGGAGAGTGAGAGAGATCCCTCTCTCTCTCCCTCCCAATTCTCTCTGCAACCCCCCCCGCACACCCCCGCGGCCCTCCCGAATCTTCAGGGACGAGCCAGCAGGTACTCGAAAAAGGCGTTGCTCTCTCAAGTAAATCGCCTTACCGAGTATGCTCGCTCATCTCTATACGTAATGTATTTCCCAATTCTATAATCACATATGACAAAAGTACATTATACCATGGCGATTGAAAAGCGCAATATGTTCGTTCTGGTTGTCTGTGGAGTGTTCTTTTAGTTTTACTATCTTTTTAGTTGTGTCGTCTTTTCATTTGTAATAACAGGCACATTTGTTTTCACCACTAGGATGGGATTGACCTGGAAAGTGAGGATAACAATAGAAATACCCCGTTACGCTTGGCTTATGGACGGAAATCAAAGCCAATTGTTTCCTATCTACAAAGCTCTATAATGCGGTCAAAAAATCTACATGCAAATTTTAAATGGAGGTGATATTTTGTTACATACTTTTATGTGTTCATGTCCTCTGATACTCAGGCAAGTGCCTTAGGATGGACCATCTTTTGAGCGATAATAGTTGCTTGTAAATGTGTGCCCATCGTGCACTTTTCGGCCATCGCTGAGTTCAGCTCAGCTTAAAATCCGTTGTCCCTGATAAGACGAAGTGCGCGCTGAGTTTTTTACGGGCAGCACTGATAACATTCTTTTAAGCTGCTGTCCCCCTGGAGAACAATAGTGATGTATTTAAAGAACAGACCACCTGCTGTTCTCTAAATGCATGCAAATGAAGCTAGTTAGCTACTAATGGGCTGATTAGTATTAATATTGAACTTATGTAAGTAGCATAGTAACAGGTATGAACAGGTTTTAGGCCTCAGTCAGATGAGCCTTTTTTTGCGCACCAATAGGTGTGCAAAAGAAAAGCGCCACTTGCATCTGCCGAAATCACGTGACCGGGCAATTTTTTCATGTGCAGAAAACCCGAGCTTCATGCGCATGAAATTCGCCCATTCACTGGAGCAGCTGCGCTTCTCCAGGAGGAGAGAGTGAAGAAGCCACGCAGGGCTTCAGGATTTCCCCATAGCAGGGAGAGACAGTGAAGCTATGGGTAATTTCTCCATAGCAGGGAGAGACGGAGTGGGGCTATGGGGGAAACTTCTACACAGCGTGCACCAAAGAGAGCCAATGTTCTGTCTTTGTTAGGTGCATTCCATTTTGCGCTAGTACATTCTCTCATGTGAGCCCTTTTACAGGAAGCCATTGGTTCGTTTAGAAGTGCTCTTTTTGCGCACCCAAAAACAATGCTCATCTGACCGAGCCCTCACAGTGTGATTGGCCACAATTATAGAAACCTTTAGTAGACAACCAGGTGTGATGTATATGGGTGTTGGTAACCAAGCTAGATGACAACTCATATTTTAGAACCAAAACACGTTTACCATCAACAGTGGCTGAGGCTATTAAGCAAAACATCTGATCTAGATCTTGATTTAATTTTAAAATCTGGGACTGTTTAAAATCTCCATACCAAATTGGTAGATGTTGATGTAATATGTGTTTGATATCTACAAACTGATAACTATTTTGTAGAACAGGTTTACCATCCACAAAGGGCTGATGATCTACTAGACTGGCTATTAAGCAAAAGATGTGATCTAGATATCGATTTAATTTTGTTTTCCTCTCTTTATTGAGTAACCTCTCTGACTCAAGCGAGATGAAACAATTGCAAGTTCCCTTTCAAAATCTTTATCTCTACTGCAATTTCTATGAGTGTGTATGAACTCGCCGTTGGGATCGAATGGATTGTGTGTCTCGGATAACTTCTCAAAGCCCTGAGTATGGGTTATCCAAAACACAACAATTTTATCTGAAATTCCATGTAATTCAAGATCCAAAAAACAAACACGTGCAGGGTGCATAACATAGCTAAATTTCAAATTATAAGGATTCCGATATGGCATGAAACACGGTATGGCAGGCACAACGTGCCCAAAATCGTCAAGAGTTCATCAATTTACCTGCTATACCAAAGTAAAGCACCACGAAAGAATTAGCTATAGAAAACACATATTCCTCCTCCAACCATGAAATGACCAAGTTTGCCATGAAGGGGGAGAACTTAGAACCCATGGAAACACCCGTCTTCTGTAAAAAAAGATTCCTTACTGAACATTAAATAATTATAAGTGATCAGAAAAAAAATGATGGTCATAGTATCATAGTCTGTAAGGCCAAAAAAAAGACATATGTCCATCCAGTTCATAAAGCTGCCATAGCCACATTATGTGGGATATAGGTCTAAAGTGAAACCACATCACCTCCTATCCAGGAAAACAGAGAAGAAGAAGAGTGGGCAACAGGAACAGACAAATACAAAGGGTGCACTCGGTAGCCATGTCTGGGTCCCCTATTGACAATAAACGGTAGGGTTTCAGTAAAAAAGCTATGCGCTCACGAAGATAGCAAACAAGTAAAGCGGAATGTATACGATATCCGTCCTGTAAGGGACGGAAAAGGAAATAAAATAGAAAGGCACTTACTCGAAAGGAGGGGGGTGTATGAAACAAGAAGCCCCCTCCTCTAAGTGCTGACTCCTCTAGGTCCTCTTAGTTGCCGATGGAATTTGCAGGAAGCAAGTTGATTTGTTCGGTTTTATTTGTCTAAAAACAAATTTACAGGAAGGCAACGCGTTTCGGTGCAGCATGCACCTTTCTCAAGCCTATGCATACATAAATATAAAGCATACATTTACTCACATTTATAGATCTCTGAGTAACACTTTCGATTTGTGTGTGGCTCCATTTTCTGGGTGGGGTTATGTGATCTAGAGGGAGGAGACTGTGGTGATAGGTCCGTATGTGTCACATGTTCAATATGGTGACGTGGCCGCATTCACCGGATGTGCTACGTGGCACTGTGTGTTTTGCTTTCGCTTCGGTAGTAGCGTGGTAACGCTATTGACAATAAAGTCTCTTGACCCATTTGGCACTCTAAAAATGAGTAGATGAGTTAGAGGCATTGTATATGCAGCTCTCTCCACTGTAGTTTATAGGACCTACGAAATTCCAGGCTACTGCATTGATATCCATCATCTACAATGTAGGCAGCCACATGCAATGTCTCCCCCTCTCTGGAGTGCTGATTCTGGACAGGAAGGTGACCCTCATTCTCCTAATAGCTGGGATTTCTACAAGTAAAACTTCGATATATACTTAGGTTATACCATAAATGTCTCCGATGGAAATACTCAAGCGGCCCTTGGAAGTGGTTCAGTATGGCAATGTGGCCCTCAGACTAGAAAAAGGTTGTGCACTCCTATTTTAGAATGTAACATGGAAGAGTTGAGAAGTCTTATTTTTATGTTTGGTTGTAATTTTTGGTTTGTTCACATTTCTTTTTTTTTTACCTCCTACCCTCATGTCATATGTATTTAAGTGGATTTTTTTTGTTTTGTTGTAGTTCATGGCTATTTGGTCGTCCAGGCAAATCAAAAGTCCCCGTAATATTCTTTTATGGAAATCTATTACTTTGGGGCTACCCGACATACTTTTTTAAGGTACTGTTCTTTGTGCTTATTGAATATCCTGTGGCGTCTGCAGTGTATTTGAAGACAATCGTGACATAAAGTAACAAACAAAATCAGTAAAAAAAGAAAATTAGTAACCGTTATCTTGAAAAGTGCACCCATGTGCTATTCTTGATTGTGGTCTATATAGAATTGTGCAATCTATGTAAAATGTCTTGAGAATTTGTGTTTCATCCAATATTCTCAGTGACACAGAGCAGACTCGCATTCCATCGCTACATTTCAAAAATGGACAATCTAATGTGGAATAAAGTGTTGTGCACAATAACTTAACAATGCGTTTATATCTCATATTACATCCACTCAGCAGTAACAAATGTCAGAATAGGAGCTAAGAAAACGCAATTTTCAGAATTACAAGACGGCTCTGTAGCAGTGGCCTGCAAAAAAGAATGTCGAATGTATGCCTCAAAAGGGTCCCTGCTATTTAGATGCATACTTTAAAGGGCCGTTCTGCTAAAAACACATGTTTCCATCCCTTTACCCCTCACCTGATTACATGTCACACTTTGGAGGTCTCCTTGGTATATTGCAGTCACTTCCATTTAGTGCAGACTCTTGTCTGATGCTTATCAGGCACCATGTTGATGATGCTTTCACTATTTTGTGCCATCAATCCCATAATGCATTAGCACAACACCACATGAGCAACTGGAAGCTGTACCTTCCCTGCTTTGCAGTGAGGACAGTTTAATTATCATTACTTTTTATATTCTTCTAAATAAGCTACAGGCCATAAGTGCAGAGTTATTAGAAATGATCTTCCTGATTTGAAACGCTCATAACTCATGTTTAATGACACTCAGATATATAAATTTGATACCAATGTCAACAGAAACTCGAAAGGTGACCCCCTTTGTCACTCAACATACATTGAGCATGTAGTCAAGTTCCTGCCATATACGTTGTAGCGTATCACGATTGACTGATGCAATAGCTTCTGTGATGCGTCCTCGCAGATCATACATGGTGGAAGGTAAGGGTGGGATGTAGACTACCAATCCCCAGAGAAAAAGATCACAAGGCGTCAGGTCTGGGGAACGTAGAAGCCAAGGAAGAAGTTCACTATCATCATGTCTGCTTGGTAGTCGCTTATTGAGTTCACTCTGACTTCGTTGAAAGTGGGGGAGTGTCCCCCACAGGATTAACGCACACAGATGTACTCTGGCATAGTTTTAGCAGGACTATGAGATAGATTTGTAATCATGTAAGATAGCCCATGTGTGTTTGGTAATTGATCTCCTGGAGAGTAGTATTGACTAATGAATTCTTTTCTCTGGCTGTGTACAGATCCTGCCCGTCTTATACAATGCTTTCTGGGAATGGCATATTATATTCGCGCTCAGCAATGTATTGATGTGGATCTTTTTCTTAAAAGCATCATTGATGGATCCTGGCTTCCTACCTCAGGACACTGAAGAGTATCACTATGCTGTCAGACAGGTGCTGTATTCATGGTCTGGACCACTGGGTCAACACAGATAAAGATAATAAGCTAACATGATAATGGATGTAAGATATTGCATTTCCATAAGTCATTGATTGGTATTTTACACTCAACACACTTACACAACTTGAGAGGTATGTAGTAATGCTACATTGATAAAAGGGTAGTACAGTGAAACCCCGCTTGGTTCAGGTAGCCAGTTCAAGGTTGACTCAACCTTCCATCCTTCCGAGGTTGGTAAAATGAGTGCACAGCTTGATGGGGGGTAATAGATGACTGGAGAAGGCCATGGCAAACCACCCCGCAAGAACAGTCTGCCAAGAAAACATCACGATATGACGTCACCCTAGGTGTCAGTCATGACTCGGTGCTTGCATCGGGGGACTTTACTTTTACCTACAGTGAAACCGCTCCAAAAGCTTGTTTCTTTTAGAAGACCATCAGTTTATGCAGACCAGATTTTTTGTTCCACCATACATTATGCAAACTGGCCAGTTTCTTTGTGAAGACCACCCCCCTGGAAAGGGGATATTATAAAACCAAGAGAGAAATGATGTATAATTGATTATTGTTAAAAAATAAAAAAAAACGAAAGAGCACTTCAGCAAATATACACAACACCTAGTATGTGCACACCTTAAAATGGTAGGTGGTTTGATTGCGGTCATGATACATTTAAATTGCAAATAAGGGAGATGAAACAATATCTCTGGAGCGCCACCTATTGGATGGCAGCATTCCTTCAAATCAAGGTCCGACTCTTTAGACAAGTCTTAACAATGAGTGGGAATTGAAACCAAGCCAGAATCCATACAAAGATAGCTGTTTCGGGGTGTTTGCCCCTCATCAGTATGCAGTAGGACCTTGTCTTGGGGAATTCCCAATCATTGTTAAGGTTTGTATAAAGAGTCAGACATTGATTTGCAGGAATGTTGCCATCCAATAGGTGGCGCTGCAGAGGTATTGTTCCATTTTTCTTATTTGCATATTACCCAGAGGAGCATGCACTCGCCTCCTAGGTGCTCTCCTCAAGGAGAGACAATACCCCTCCTGACATTGAAATTGTTCACAACTGCTGCTTGAAAGTCTCCTCCAAACGTTCAGTGCCCACTTGGCCTCCTCTCCCTCATTTTTTTTCTGCTTGAGAGTTGAGTATACACCAAACATCTGGAGGAGACTTGCTAGTCAATAGCTGAATTATGAATTCATAAGTTGAGAATATTTAGTCTTTGTTTGAAATTTTTTTTCTAGCATTAAACGGGCCTCCAAAGGTTAGAAAAACATGGCTGCTTGTTTGGAAGAAAGCAGCCATGTTTTTCTAACCCTGGACAACTTCTTTAATTTGTCATTTTCATTTAATTTTCAATAAGGGCTCACTCACACTGGCGTAAGTCACGAGCATAAAATATGCAGTACACAGCAAATACGCATGTAACATGCATATTTGCTGCATATGTTCACATTGGTTCATATTACCCATGTAATACACACCAAAATAGGGCATGCTGCATTTTTTTTCATGTGGGTAATATGCGTTTGGAAAAAACTGTTGTGAGTGGTCCAATAGATTTGAATTGGCTTTTAGCACCGTGTATTCCATGCATAATATGCAGATGATATACGCCCCGGTGAGTGAGCCCTAACAGTGATTTAAAACACGTTTCAAACAATTGATGATTTTTAATGATTCCTAATGCTTCTTTTAGGCTATCAATTTTAATGATTGGAAAAATGGCAAAAACCCTCTAGGCAGACTTTGTCATACCTGTCATCTTGTGAAGCCTCTGCGTTCGAAGCATTGTTGCATGACAAACCGCTGTGTGGCTTATTTCGATCATTACTGTCCTTACATCTACAATGATGTCGGTCAACGTAATAGGTTTGGATGCTCTTTCATATACATTATACTACGAGGTTTGTAGCTGATAGTGTACGCAAAAAACTCAATAAACACTTATAGGGAGTCTGTCAACTCGAACACGCTGTCCAAACTGCAAGCATGATGTTATAGAGCAGGAGGAGATGAACAGGCTGATATGTAGTTTTATGGGGAAAGATTCAGTATAATTTGTATTTTATTCATTTATATCTCTGCTCACTGTGAGCTGAAGAGTCCAGTGGGCGGAGCTATCAGTGATTGACAGCTGTGTAGGACTTTGCATACAGGGGTAGCTGTCAATCACTGATAGGACTGCCCATTCGACTGTTCAGCTCAGAATATGTGGAGGCTTAAATGAATAAAATACAAGTTACACTGAATCCTTTCCTATAAAACTATATATCAGTCTGTTCAGCTCCTCCTGCTCTATAACATCATGCCTGCAGTTTGGACAGCATGTTCAGCCTAACAGATTCCCATTAACATCTTAAATTGATTCCTCAACCAGAAAAATGCTGGAGAAGGGATCTTATGTAGTTTAGCCAACTTGTTTCCTTTATGTTTTATGTAAGACCTGAGCACAGGGAGGGGGAGCTTAACTTCTCTCTATCTGAAGATGATCTATGGCTTTGAAACATTTTTCCAAGTAATGGTAATACTTGCCATTAATCTGCCTTTGCATATTATACATTCATTTTTCCAGAGCCTACTTTCTTGGATTTCTATTGACCATGTGCATCAATTGCCTCTTTGGTATCTACCTTTGCTGGAATTGGTTTCAGGTTGAAGGTCAAAGCCTGTTAATTGGACTCGGTTGCCTATTCCTTATCATCATTGGCTTTGTTTCTGCTGTGATGACAGGGATGTGTGTAAGTAGTTGTTTCTTTCCTGATATTATAGCTAATAAGTGAATATCTTAATTAAAATAAGGACGCGTAGCCCCGTAAGCTCCCTAGAGAATTAGAGGAGTATTCGCATCTCGTTCAGTCATGGCCAGTTGGCAGTACGCCTCTGTATGCGGTGGCTGGCAGTACGAAAAGAGTAGACCGGACTGTGTGACGTTGTTTCATAATTCCCATAGCAGTCAATGGGAGTTATGTAAACAGCATGCTATATGGTTTACATAACTCCCATTAAGTTGTATGGGAGTTACAAAAGCAGAGTATAACGCCCCACTTGATTTTTTTCTGTAACTCCCGACAACCTTCACCCACCACATGCAGCTAGGCTGGGGGTAGTCGGGTTCAGTTATTGACATAGGTATAGGTCCCAAAAGTGTTACCCACATCCTGCGGATATGCCATAAAAGTATTTGATAGGAATACCCTTTTTAAAAAGGTGATGTAATTGGGTTCATCAATGTAGCCTCTCCTGCTTTAACTATATGAGATGTACGATAGGTGTGCCTTGTTTCCTAGAATAGTCTCGTTTTGTGGTATTTCTATTCTTGTGTGAATCAATAATGCTTCTAACAAACTCATGGCTGACAAGCCTACTATAAATTTTCAATGGTGCTCTTCACTGAGCTAATTCAGGAACCTTCAATTATATTAATATGATCTAATAGACAATGCTTTGCAAAGTGTTCTCCTAATTCAGTAGAGAGCGACTAGCAGCCCTGATGGAGGTCAGCCTGTTCTCGGGTCAGTGGACGTCTCAGCGGCTCAACAGATAAAGTAAAATTGAAAATAGCGATTTATTAACATGCATTTCATATTTACAGCTATACATGGCAGCCATGAACATAACAACAAACGAGAGAGTGAATGCAAAGAGGTACTTTTATCTGATGGACAAGACAGGAAAGTTTTACAACCCATTTGACAGAGGACTGCGGCTGAACCTCCTTGAGTTTGTCCATTTAATTCCACCACTTTCTTTCGATAAGATTAGAAGGCGGCAAATCAGTGAAATTTAAACCTCCTTCTGTTCGGATGCTTTAATGTGTACAGTATGTTATTTATACCGCTATTTATACAGATCTATTTTCTTGTGTTTTTAAAATAAATTGAACATGCACAATGATATTTGGTGTGCTGGTTGTGCCCTCTTTAGTCAGGGTGTTCCTAATGTGGTTGTCCCAGATACTTCACAGGATATTGAGTTAGCCGTGCACGATCGAACAAGAGAATAAGTAGGCGCTGAACAACTCCAGAGATGGGAAGATGGATAGAAGGCTCCTTAGTAAGGCTTTGAAATTTGTTCCATCTACAAGATTTGACCAGTTTTCATGGATTAAAGACATATCTCGTTTTTCGAGAAAGTGAAGATGATACAAAGGGGTTGTCCCGCGGCAGCAAGTGGGTCTATACACTTCTGTATGGCCATATTAATGCACTTTGTAATGTACATTGTGCATTAATTATGAGCCATACAGAAGTTATCAACAGTTATTCACTTACCTGTTCCGTTGCTGGCGTCCTCGTCTCCATGGTTGCCGTCTAATTTTCGCTGTCTAATGGCCAAATTAGACGCGCTTGCGCAGTCCGGGTCTTCTGCTCTTCTCAATGGGGCTCCGTGTAGCTCCGCCCCGTCACGTGCCGATTCCAGCCAATCAGGAGGCTGGAATCGGCAATGGACCGCACAGAAGAGCTGCGGTCCACGGAGGGAGAAGATCCCGGCGGCCATCTTCACCGGGTAAGTAAGAAGTCACCGGAGCGCGGGGATTAAGGTAAGCGCTGTCCGGTGTTCTTTTTTAACCCCTGCATCGGGGTTGTCTCGCGCCGAACGGGGGGGGGGGGGGTTGAAAAAAAAAAAAAAAAACCGTTTCGGCGCGGGACAACCCCCATACAAGTTTCATAAACGGCAAGATAGAAAACATTGCTAAGTCTTACATTTGGACATCACTGGACATTACCTCATCTTAGAATGTTGGAAGACTTATTGGCTAAAGGTCATAAAAATATTGGAGAAGGCCCTTTCACAAGCCCAAGGCCTAAGAGAACTAAATTTCCTTTGTCTCCTGAGTATCATTATATAGACTTCTTCGAATTAAAAGTAATAGGGGAACTTAAGAAACTCTCTTAAAATTGGATACCATTGAGTAACATCACTTTTAAGGAACTTGAGAGTTTAAAGTCTCTGGAAACTGATCAGAATCTTGTCATTAAGCCCTCCGACAAAGAAGGCAATATTGTCATCTTGAACCAAGATGCTTATGTAGCTAGGTGTAGGATAATCTTTAGTGATAAAGGTGGTTATCAGTGTCTCAGAGAAGATCCAACCAAATGTTTCCTAGCTACTCTAAAGAACTGGGAGAGGCTAAGGATAATGGTCTTATTTCTTCCAATGGATATCATTTTATAATCCCAACGAAGCTACAAATCGCTACCTATTATTGCCTTCCAAAGGTCAACAAGGGAAGACCTATCATCTCTGGTATAGGGAGCCTTACTCAGAATGCAGGCATTCATATTGATAGAATCCTGCAATCTTTTGTGGAAGCACTGCCTTCATACATAAGAGACACAATGGAAGTCTTGAGACACTTGGAGGAAATTGTGATTGATGATAATACTAAAATGGCAAGCTTAGGCCACCTGCATACGAATTAATTTGCATTGCGAAATCTGAAATCGCAGCATGTTCCATTTTAGTGCGGATTCCGTGGACAGATTCCATTGAGGTCAATGGAAGCCGTCCAATCCACGGCCTATCCGTAATTTATATTGCGGATAGGTCGCAGGTACCCGCGTCATTGCCTAGCGAGAGCACGGGAATAACAAACATTTTTTTAAAAATCTGTACTGCGCATGTGCGATGGCGAGCCATCCGGACCATCTGCAATACAGAAGAAAACAAAAGAAGACAGGTAGCCGCTGTCAGGGCCAGATTCCATTGCGGGCCCCCGCATGCAGAATCTGACCTGGTCGTTTGCAGGCGGCCTTAGATGTAGAAGCCCTTTACAGCTCAATACCTCATGGGAGGGCTGTGAAGCTCTTCCTTATTTTCTTCAACAATGAGGAAATCAATTTAAGATTATAGCATGTTTGTCATCAAGCTTATTTGTTTTTTTCTTGAACATAATTATTTCCTATTTGATGGGAAGTTCTACCACCAGCTCAGGAGGACGGTCATGGGGAGCACTTGTGCCCTTACCTATGCCAAGCTCTTCCTGGGCTAATGGGAAGAAATGTTTGTTTTCTCTGAGGCTTCCAAAGGGTAGACAGATAGAATATTATTGTGGCTTTGTTATATTGATACAAGATTAAGGGACAGCGCTCTGGAAAACATGAATTTAATGATCTAATATCTAATATAAATAAGCCTACATGCTTTTTCTTGCATCACACTTTGACCAGTTTGCCTCACCTTAGGAGGATAATTTTGGTGTCATTGAATTCCTTAGCCATAAAATCCCAAAATTTGAGACGGGTACATTCAGTGACCCGTCTGGGCCCCGACAAAGTTTCCCATGATCAGTATTGCAGCGCTTCAGCCAGCAGAGCCATTATGCAGATTCAAGCATTGCTAAGCAACGTTCATAGTCTTGCGACGTCTCTCTCTTGAAAGACTATGAAAGTCCCTGCTGGCTAGAGCGCTGCTATGAAAGAAGTGACAGACTCACACAGATACACACACACCACCCCCTGTCTTACCTCTGGGCCAGAGCACAGCCGGGAGCTGACGGGGCTGTATAAGCGGCATGGAGAGGGCGGCAGCGAGAAAAGGCATGGACGGGGGGAGGAGAGAGACAAGCAGCATGGACTGTGGGGAGACAGAAGCGGTATTGAGAGGGGGTAGAGAGAAGCAGCATAGAGGGGTGAAAGAGATGCTGCATGGGGGGTGGTGGACAAAGAGATGCGGCATGGAGGGTGGGGGAGATGACAGATGCGGCATGGAGATGGGGAGAGAGAAGCGGCATGGAGAGGGGGAGTGAGAAGCGACATTGAGAGGGGGGAATGAGAAGCGACATGGAGATGAGGGAGTGAAAGCGACATGGAGAGGGGGGAGTGAAAAGCGGCATGAAAAGGGGGAGAGAGAAGTGATATGGAGAGAGGAAGGGTAAAAAGCTACATGAATAGGGGGGAGAGAGATGCGGCATGAAGAGGGGGAAGAGAGAAGCGGCATGGAGAGGGGGTAGGAAGTGAGAGAGAGGGAAGAGAACAGAAGCAGCATGGAAAGAGAGAGTGGGGAGATTTACAATAATCACTTTTCCAAACATTGTATGTTTGCATAGCCAACATCGAGTCAATCTAGTTATAATAAAGTAGGGACTCACCTGGTGTATATGACCAAACCCAAAAGGTTTGAGGCTGACCGCAACACCCAGACAGTGTCATAGTGGCCGATGAGAAATTAACCATCCATATGTACATTGTATATCCACCAGAAATGGAGAGCAGCTAGATCAACGCCAGATACCACATGGAGTTATCCAGGAAAAGCAATGCAAACACAAAGTGCAAAAATTCATCCATGTGCTCATAAGGAATAGGGTAAATAAAAAAGATCCTAAAATGGAACTCACTTATGGGGGAGGTCTCATGTCCTCAAGACACTCCTATATAGTTTAGTTCAAGCCAAAGAGGTGGATCCACTTAGGTTAGCATCCTAAGTTATTTCAATAGTTCAAATAATTGACAAAGTATAAGACGGAATGAAGAAGAATATCAAAAAAATGTGACGCGTTTTGGGGCTATAGATACCCCTTTATGAAGCCTAAATGAGAAGCCATCCAGTTATTTTTAGAAGATCCTCTAATGAAATATCACCAGAGATTGTTCCTCATGGACTCAGTTAATTTCATCTTAAATAATTATTATTTTAGAGTATAGAGACAATTTTTTTCTCCAAATAAAAGGCACAACTATGGGGACCAAATTTGCCCCTAACTATGCCAACCTCTACATGGGAGCATTTTAATGAAGAATACAAGAAAGAAAACATAATTTTCTTCAAAAGATATATAGATGATCTCCTCTTCATCTGGGATGTGTGCTGCATGCATTTATATTTACGAGTACACGGACTGGTGTATTTGAGGTTGTACCCGCACTCCATCCACACACTCTAAACAAAAACACAGGAAAATGTATATTAAATAATGAAAAGTAAACTTAATAAAACCCAGCTAGCTTGTACAGGTCATGTACAGTCAATGAACCCAATAGACAATGTAGTTTACAGAATTGTCAATAGGTGGCGATCTTACTCTTTAATTACAGAAATATTACTAATGTGTGTTGTATTGCACGTGTATATATGTGTGCATGTGAATATATGCAAACACGTATTAAAACAGGCTGCTCCTTTACGGGACATACCCCCTTTTTAAGGGACACAAAAACACATACAATAAAACAGGCTTTTTTTTACCAGATGTTTAAATTTTTTCTTGTTACAAAAAAGTCAATGGCAACAACGTGGGTATCTTGGTCTTTTCCTGATTACTTAAGGGTGCATTCACATGTGGCTGCTTGGATGCAGTAAAAACTGCATTAGCAAAACCACATGTTTTTAGAGCACTTTTGTCACGTTAGCAGTCGAAATGCATAAAGGCCCGAAAGCCGCGATAAAAATGCACAGTTTTGCTGGTGCGATTGATTTATTCACGAAAATATGGAAAATGAAAATTGACCTGTCTGGATCTGAGGACATTAGCTTAGTAGCTTACACTTATAGCAGAAACCACAATGCTGTACCAGATCTGTCGCACTATGGACCCCAGTGACTTATAATGGGGTATGTTATGCTTCACTGAGGTGTCTGGCATGTTGATGGGAAAAATAGCATTGCAAGCAGCGGCTTCAAACAGAGATGTGAACAGTGTCCAAGCATCAAAATAACATAGTATGTTAGGCTGAATGAAGGCAATGTCCATCTAGTTCAGCCAGTTTCAAGCCCCAACCTTGTTGGTCCAGAGGAAGGGAATTCCTTTCTGACACCATAATGGCAGCCAGAGATCAACAACACGGCTGGTCACTTAATGTCTATATCCTGTAATATCATAGCGCTCTAGAAAGATGTTTAGTCCAATCTTAATCTCCTCTATGGATTTTGCCATCACTACGTTCTGAGGCAGAGAGTTGCACAGTCTCACTGCTCTTACAGTAAAGAACCCCCTTCTGTGTTGGTGATGAAACCTGCTTTCTTCTAGACGTAGCTGATGCCCTCTTGTTACTGACGCAGTCCTGGGTATAAACAGATCATGGGAGAGATCCTTGTATCGTCCCCTCATTTATTTATACATAGTTATTTGATCGCCCCTTAACTGACTTTTTTCCAGGGTAAATAATCCTAATTTTGATAGCCTCTCTGGATATTCCAGTCCCTTCATTCCATTTATTAGTTTAGTTGCCCTTCTTTGAACCCCCTCCAGTACTGTGACATCTTTCCTCAGCACCGGTGACCAGAACTGTGCGCAGTATTCCATGGGGGGCCTGACAAGTGCCTTATATAGTGGGAGGATAATGTTCTTGACCCTCGCCCCTATGCCTCTTTTAATGCACCCCAGGACTTTATTTGATTTTGCAGCAGCTGACTGGCATTGATTGCTCCAGTTAAATCTACAATCCACTAGTACCCCCAGGTCTTTTTCCATACAGTAACTTCATACCGGTGAAACAGCACTGTGTATTTGCAGAATTAACTAGGCTTTTTTGCATCAGTGTAGTTACTGTGTTTTTTTGCTCCGCAATGCATGTTAATTTACCCGTGGCAAACAAAGGTGGCTTCCAATGACTTCCAGATGTGTTTTTTCCTGTGCAATTACACATTGTTCCACGCAACTCCTAGCATATTTTGGGCGCATTTGAACATCCCCATTGACCCTTATAGGGACTTTACATGACCAAAATGCACAGGAAAATACAAGTATGTAAATGAACCCATTGAAATCAAAAGGTTCTATTCTCTGGGCACTGTGCGTGCAAATACACCCGTGTGAAGGGGGCCTTAACTCCTTAGTGACGGCACTATCGTAAAACTACATCCTGCTGTTGCAGGACGTGTATGGAGGGAGGTAGCGGCGCTATCTGCCTCCATACAGCGCGGGCGTCAGCTGTTTACTACAGCTGACACCCGCGGGCAATAGCCGCGCTCGGCCGTTCGGCCGATCGCGGCTATTAACCCTTTAAATGCCGCTGTCAATTCTAACAGCGGCATTTAAATCCCCCAAACGCTGTTCGGGGGTCCCTGCCTAATGAATGGCCCCAGGGCTGCCTTAACAGACTGCCTATCAAGCCATCCACTCAGGGTGGCTTGATAGACTGCCTGTCAAAAAGCAGTATGACGTAATGCAATAGCATTACGTCATACTGCAGGAGCGATCAAAGCATCGCATGTTAAAGTCCCCCAGGGGGACTTCAAATTAAAGTAAAAAAAAAAATCAATAAAGTTTTTTTAATTGTTAAAAAAAAAAAGTTATAAAAGTTTAAATCACCCCCCTTTTGCCATATCTATTATTAAAAAATCTAAATCATAAAATAAAAATATGTATTTGGTATCGCCACGTCCGTAAAAGTCCGATCTATCAAAGTAGTGCATTATTTTTTCTGCACGGTGAACGTCGTCCGAAAAAAAAAATAAAGAACGCCGGAAATACACTTTTTTAGTTACCCTGTCTTCCAGAAAAAATGCAATAAAAAGCGATCAAAAAGTCGTATGTATTCCAAATTGATTCTATCAGAAACTACAGGACATCCCGCAAAAAATGAGCCCTTTCTCACCTACGTCGACTGAAAAATAAAAAAGTTATCGTGCACACAAAATGACCGCAGAAAATAATTGAAAAAAATTTAATATCTTAAAAAAAATACAAGTACTACAGCAAAAACAAGACTATATAAGTTTGGTATCGTAGTAATCGTACTGACCCATAGAATAAAAATATCAGGTCGTTTTTGTTGCAGTTTGTGCGCCGTAGAAACAGGACGCACCGAAAGATGTGGAATGTCGTTTTTTTTCCATTTCTCTCCGCTTAGAATTTTTTAAAAGTTTTTCAGTAAATTATATGGTACAATAAATAGCGCCATTGAAAAATACAACTCATCCCGCAAAAAACAAGCCCTCATACAGCGACGTCAATGGATAAATTAAGGAGCTACGATTTTTTAAAAGGGAGTAGGAAAAAACAAAAATGGAAAAAAGCAAAAAAGCTCCGTCACTAAGGGGTTAAAGTCACTGAGCAATATTTGTGTATGGACATTGCATGGCTGTGTGCTTGATTTTATACATGTTTGCAATGGGTATCACTGAAACACCTGAACTCAATAATTGGGAGGATACCATCATAATTTTGGCCATATGCTGTAGTTCAGCATTTCCCAAAGACCCCCCAACATGTCATGATTTGAGGCTATCCTATAGAGAGTACACCTGTGGCATAGGCTGAGTATCTGACAATAATTACATCATCTTACAATAGTATGGAAATCTTGTTGGGGTTGTGGGGACTTGAGTCATACATGCGTTTGAATGAGCGAGTGACATCACTGCTACCTCGTTTGCACTCGTGCAGCCTGTTTAGATAGGCAAATGCATTGCTGACTGGTTCAACAATATCATTCAGTCCCTGTATAAGCGAATGAGCGGGACTGAATGAGCGCTGTGTAACCCCTTAGTGAACACCCATGCGTGTTTTCACGTCCTTGGTGTCTGGGTTTTATTCTACAGGGCGATGAAAACACATTGGCCCTATACCGTAGAATAAAGCTGCAGGGTCGGGGAGCGTGAGAGCTCTCTGCTATCAGCTACTGGAGGTAACCGACAGCTTGGAGCTGTCATTGGGGGCTGTGAGGTGCAGTCCCTGGTCACATGATCATCGTTACTTAACTGACAGCGGCAATCACGTAAAAGTTTTTTTTTAATTTTAAAAAGTTAAAGTTTCATCTCCCCTCACACATCCGATGCGTGAGGCGGTATGAAACTAGTTACATAAGGGCTAATCCAATGGATAACACCAATCATGTAAAAGTGAAAAAAAAGTTTTAAAAGTTAAAGTTTCATCGCCCCTTACCGATTTGATCGGTGAGGGGAGATGAAACGTTGAAACTTCTGACCTTAGGATTTGTCCCCCAACGTGATCATCCCCCTTGGATCTTTTCTGATTTCTGCGCATGTGCCTGCCGGCACAATGGCAGATGCATGAGCAGAAGCCCGGTGTTGGTCCCGGGAAATTTAAAATCTCTTTGCTCACGGCTACCAAAGGTAGCCGAGAGCCTGATGCAATGGCCAGAGGCCCCGGTAAGTGGTCCCCGGTCACATAATCGCTGTTATCAAGTGGTACAAAATGTAGTGGTCTACCTTATTCAGATTGCTACCTATAAAACCAACGTGATGTACAAGACGCCCCGGGAACGCTCACTTTCGTGTAGTTCCAGGAGCAGCTTGTTGAGCGCCTTCTGTTTGAGACCACCGGAGCTCAGCAAGCGTACAAGTCTGAGGAGGTGGTAAGGCTCACAGAGTGCCACTTTTTACACCCCATCTCACCCACTTAGGTCAAGAAATACTTCCCCCACAAAAGTCTTTTTCACCCCATTATTGATAATTGATTTTTATGCATAAAGTTTTGATGACATTACCTCATTTGTTGTGATTTCTTTCCTCTTCATTCAACCTAGACCAGTGGTGGCAAACTTATAACACATGTGCCAGGGAGGGCACATGCACCGTCGGCTGCTCACAGTGGTAGTGATTACCGGCCGGGGTGCTGCGGCTCCCTGGCCGGTAATCACGCAGCAACCCTGCTGGGGGAACTGATCCCGGCACACACTCTGACGTCAGTGTGTGCACCCGGGATCCTCCTCCCCTGACCTCTCTTCCTTAGTTTTGCAGGAGAGGACAAGGGAGGAAACATTCTGGGCTCCCTGCCGTCAGTGTGAACCAGGATCAGTGCCAAAAAGAGGAGGAGCGGCACTGACTACAAGAAGGAGGTATGTATATGGGTTGGGGGGCTATTACTGGGGTTACTGTGGGGTTAATGCTACTACTGGGGCTAATGTGGGGTTATTATTACTGTGGGGGTTAATATTATTACTGCGGCCATTGTGATGTTAATATTATTACTAAAGGGGTTAATATTACCACTAAGGCTACTGTGGGGTTAATATTACTGAGGGGGTTAATATTATTACTGGGGCTACTGTGGGGGCTAATATTATTACTGAGGGGGTTAATACTATTGGAGTTACTGTGGGGTCAGTATTATGACAGGGCCTATTGTGGGGTTAATATTACTGAGGGGGTTAATATTACTACTGGGAATATTGTGGGGTTAATATTACTAAGGGGGTTAATATTATTACTAGGGCTACTGTGGGGTTAATATTACTACTGGGGTACTGTGGGGTTAATATTATTACTTGGGCTACTGTGGGGTTAATATTACTATTGAGGCTACTGTGAGGTTATTATAACTAAGGTTACTAATAATACTGTGACCAATGTGGGGTCATTATATGTACTGAGGCCACTGTAGGGGGGTCGCTATTACTACTGAGGCCACTGTGAGGATCACTATTACTACTGGGGCCACTGTGGCAGTCACTAATACTAATGGGGCCACTGTTGGGGTCACAATTACTACTGGAGCTGATATAGGGGACACTTTTACTACTCAGGCCATTGTGGGGGATCCTATTACTACTGAGGCCACTGTGGGGGTCACACTATTACTATTGAAGCTGATATAGGGAACACTATTACTACTGAGGCCACTGTGGGGTTGACTATTATCACTGAGGCCACTGTGGGGGTCACTATTACTACTGAGGCACTGTGGGGAACACTATTACTAATAAGGCCACTGTGGGGAACACTATTACTACTGAGGCCACTGGGGGGTCATTATTACTACTATGTCTACTGTGGGGTTAATATTACTACTGAAGCCGCTGTGGAGGTCACTATTTCTACTGAGATCACTTTGAGGGACACTATTACTACTGAGTCCACTGTGGCCGACAATATTACTACTGAGGCCACTGTGGAGAACATTATTACTACTGAGGCCACTGTGGGAGAAACTATTACTACTGGAGCCACTGTGGGGGACACTATTACTAGTGGGGCCACTGTGGGGGACATTATTACTACTGAGGCCACTGTGGGGGTCACTGTAACTACTGGGGCCACTGTGGGGAACACTATTACTATTGGAGATGGTGTAGGGAACACTACTACTATTGAGGCCACTGTGGGGGAACACTGTTACTAATAAAGCCACTGTGGGGGACACTGTTCCTAATAAAGCCACTGTGGGGGACACTATTACTTCTGAGGCCACTGTGGGAAACATTATAACTACTGAGGCCACTGTGGGAGACACTATAACTACTGAGGCCACTATGGGAAACACTATTACTATTGGAGCTGATATAGGAAACACTATTCAACTGAGGGCACTATGGGTAACATTATTACTACTGAGACCACTGTGGGGGACACTTTTACTACTGAGGCCACTGTGGGGGTCACTATTACTAGTGGGGCCAATATAGGGGACACTATTACTAGTGAGGCCACTCTGCATGTGGCTACATACCTCAAACTGACTTAAGGTATGTTTACACGTGGCAGAAATGCTGTGGAATGTCTTCAGCAGAAATTTCCACGGCAAATTACGCAGCATTTCCACATCCAAAAAAAACAGTCAAAATCCGTACCATTGGTGCAAATTCAGACTGGAAATCAACTGTATACCTGCAGCTGATTTCATACTTAGCGGCGCTCCCCTCACCTGCTTTGCAGGCTTCCTGCTGTCAGCGCCCCCTCTCTCCCCCGGATTCCGGTTCCCAGGAGCCTCATGAGGTGCAACACCGCTGGTCTGGTGAGCCCACTACAGGCTGCTGGGAACCAGAAGCCGGGGAGTACTGACAGCGGGAAGCCTTCGAAGGAGCTGAGGGGGAGCGCTGCATAGTCTAAAATCAGCTGCGTGTATGCAGCTTATTTCCAGTCAAAATCTTCACCAATGGTACTCCAGTAGGGAAACCAGCAGACAGCATAACTTCCTGTCTATTTTGAAGCAGCCTTGTCCTTTTTATGATGATGGAGGTAAAATCATACATCATGGTAAGCCCCACCCCCCGTAGTGTTGGCACTTTGCTATAAATAAGTGGGTTTTGGGTTGCAGTTTTGGCACTCGTTCGCCATCACTGACCTAGACAGAGGACTTTGTCTCAATTATTTTAACACATTCATGGTCTACTTTGATGTGTTTTTTAAGGGACATATTGATCATGCCTCCTTTTAAGTATATCATGCCTTGAATAGTTACAGAAGAATCTTCAGTGATATAAAGCCTTTTTTCTTGTTCTTCTCTTCCTTTCTGTGATTTGTTTAAAATTTTTTCATAAGGATTTAAAAATATGTCGACGATGAGGATCTCGACCCGAGACTTCTTTGCTTCACTAACATAAAGGGATCTCTTTGACTTTTTCTATAGAGCTGTATTGTCTCCTAGTACCACATTGCTGTAATGCTCACGTCTAGAGATGAGCGAACGCGTTCGTCCGAGCTTGATATTCGTGCGAATATTAGGGTGTTCGGGATGTTCGTTATTCGTAACGAACACCATGCGGTGTTCTGGTTACTTTCACTTCCTTCCCTGAGACGTTAGCGCGCTTTTCTGGCCAATTGAAAGACAGGGAAGGCATTACAACTTCCCCCTGCAACGTTTAAGCCCTATACCACCCCCCTGCTGTGAGTGGCTGGCGAGATCAGGTGTTCGCCTAATATAAAAGTCGGCCCCTCCCGCGGCTCGCCTCAGATGCGGTGTGAGTTAGATGAGGGACAGTGCTGTTTATACCGGAGCTGCTGTAGGGAAAGAATTGGTAGTTAGTGTAGGCTTCAAGACCCCCCAAAGGTCCTTATTAGGGCCACTGATAGCTGTGTGTTGGCTGCTGTTAGCAGTGGGATTTTTTTTTTTCTCAAAATCGCCTCTGCAGACCGTTGCACCTGGCATTAGGGACAGAAGTGCTGCATAGGCAGGGAGAGTGTTAGGAGTGAGTGTAGCCTTCAAGAACCTCAACGGTCCTTTCTAGGGCCATATTTATCCGTGTGCAGTACTGTCCAGGCTGCTGTTAGCTGTGCTGCATTTTTTTTGGGCTTCTCAAAATCGCCTCTGCAGAGCATTCCACCCTCCATTGATACTGCAGGGAAAGAATTGTATAGGCAGGGCCACAACACAGTTATTATTCATAGAATATACGCAGTGCTGCCTGTTGGTGGGAAAAAACTGAAAACAAATCTATTTGTCCAGCCTCTGTCCGTCCTAACGCCTGTGGACACGTGTGAGCTGCGTGAAAAACATTGCTAAATCATACGCACCCAGCTACGCTTTACTGCTGGCTTCGCCATTTGCTTTCCTTAATTGGGAAAAAAATACCTGCTCTGCCAGAGTTATAATAACTCTGCTACCCTCACGTTCTGTGACACATAAGCAGGGACACAGCACAGTTATTAAACTTCTCATGTTCATTGAATATACGCAGTGCTGCCTGTTGGTGGGAAAAAACTGAAAACAAATCTATTTGTCCAGCCTCTGTCCGTCCTTACGCCTGTGGAGACGTGTGAGCTGCGTGAAAAACATTGCTAAATCATACGCACCCAGCTACGCTTTACTGCTGGCTTCGCCATTTGCTTTCCTTAATTGGGAAAAAAAATACCTGCTCTGCCAGAGTTATAATAACTCTGCTACCCTCACGTTCTGTGACACATAAGCAGGGACACAGCACAGTTATTAAACTTCTCATGTTCATTGAATATACGCAGTGCTGCCTGTTGGTGGGAAAAAACTGAAAACAAATCTATTTGTCCAGCCTCTGTCCGTCCTTACGCCTGTGGAGACGTGTGAGCTGCGTGAAAAACATTGCTAAATCATACGCACCCAGCTACGCTTTACTGCTGGCTTCGCCATTTGCTTTCCTTAATTGGGAAAAAAAATACCTGCTCTGCCAGAGTTATAATAACTCTGCTACCCTCACGTTCTGTGACACATAAGCAGGGACACAGCACAGTTATTAAACTTCTCATGTTCATTGAATATACGCAGTGCTGCCTGTTGGTGGGAAAAAACTGAAAACAAATCTATTTGTCCAGCCTCTGTCCGTCCTTACGGGCGGTGGAGACGTGTGAGCTGCGTGAAGAACAGTGCTAAATCATACGCACCCAGCTACGCTTTACTGCTGGCTTCGCCATTTGCTTTCCTTAATTGGGAAAAAATACCTGCTCTGCCAGAGTTATAATAACTCTGCTACCCTCACGTTCTGTGACACATAAGCAGGGACACAGCACAGTTATTAAACTTCTCATGTTCATTGAATATACGCAGTGCTGCCTGTTGGTGGGAAAAAACTGAAAACAAATCTATTTGTCCAGCCTCTGTCCGTCCTTACGCCTGTGGAGACGTGTGAGCTGCGTGAAAAACATTGCTAAATCATACGCACCCAGCTACGCTTTACTGCTGGCTTCGCCATTTGCTTTCCTTAATTGGGAGAAAAAATACCTGCTCTGCCAGAGTTATAATAACTCTGCTACCCTCACGTTCTGTGACACATAAGCAGGGACACAGCACAGTTATTAAACTTCTCATGTTCATTGAATATACGCAGTGCTGCCTGTTGGTGGGAAAAAACTGAAAACAAATCTATTTGTCCAGCCTCTGTCCGTCCTTACGCCTGTGGAGACGTGTGAGCTGCGTGAAAAACATTGCTAAATCATACGCACCCAGCTACGCTTTACTGCTGGCTTCGCCATTTGCTTTCCTTAATTGGGAAAAAAAATACCTGCTCTGCCAGAGTTATAATAACTCTGCTACCCTCACGTTCTGTGACACATAAGCAGGGACACAGCACAGTTATTAAACTTCTCATGTTCATTGAATATACGCAGTGCTGCCTGTTGGTGGGAAAAAACTGAAAACAAATCTATTTGTCCAGCCTCTGTCCGTCCTTACGGGCGGTGGAGACGTGTGAGCTGCGTGAAGAACAGTGCTAAATCATACGCACCCAGCTACGCTTTACTGCTGGCTTCGCCATTTGCTTTCCTTAATTGGGAAAAAAATACCTGCTCTGCCAGAGTTATAATAACTCTGCTACCCTCACGTTCTGTGACACATAAGCAGGGACACAGCACAGTTATTAAACTTCTCATGTTCATTGAATATACGCAGTGCTGCCTGTTGGTGGGAAAAAACTGAAAACAAATCTATTTGTCCAGCCTCTGTCCGTCCTTACGGGCGGTGGAGACGTGTGAGCTGCGTGAAGAACAGTGCTAAATCATACGCACCCAGCTACGCTTTACTGCTGGCTTCGCCATTTGCTTTCCTTAATTGGGAAAAAAATACCTGCTCTCCAAGAGTTATAATAACTCTGCTACCCTCACGTTCTGTGACACATAAGCAGGGACACAGCACAGTTATTAAACTTAGATAATTCATTCACTAGAGGCAGTGGGGCCTTTCGTTTTCCAAAAAGGGCAAAAATTATATTTGGCCTGCAGTCTTGCGCCAATTTATTTCCTGCCTGTGAAATCAAATCACTGGTAATACAGCATGCTGAGGGGTAGGGGTAGGCCTAGAGGACGTGGACGCGGCCGAGGACGCGGAGGGCCAAGTCAGGGTGTGGGCACAGGCCAAGCTCCTGATCCAGGTGTGTCACAGCCGACTACTGTGCGATTAGGAGAGAGGCACGTTTCTGGCGTCCCCACATTCATCGCCCAATTAATGGGTCCACGCGGGAGACGGTTATTAGAAAATGAGCAGTGTGAGCAGGTCCTGTCCTGGATGGCAGAAAGTGCTTCGAGCAACCTATCGTCTACCCGCAGTTCTGCGCCGTCCACTGCTGCCAATCCGAATCCTCTGTCTGCTGCTCCTCCTTCCTCCCAGCCTCCTCACTCCACTACAATAACACCTGCTCAGGAGCGGGAGCACTCCCAGGAACTGTTCTCGGGCCCCTGCTTAGATTGGGCAGCAGCGGTTCCTCTCCCACCAGAGGAGTTTATCGTCACTGATGCCCAACCATTCGAAAGTTCCCGGGGTCCGGGGGAAGAGGCTGGGGACTTCCGCCAACTGTCTCAACAACTTTCTGTGGGTCAGGAGGACGATGACGATCAGACACAGTTGTCTTGCAGTGAGGTAGTAGTAAGGGCAGTAAGTCCCAGGGAGCAGCGCACAGAGGATTCGGAGGAAGAGCAGCAGGACGATGAGGTGACTGACCCCACCTGGTGTGCAACGCTTACTCAGGAGGACAGGTCTTCAGAGGGGGAGTCAAGGGCATCAGCAGGGCAGGTTGCAAGAGGCAGTGCGGTGTCCAGGGCCAGGGGTAGAGGCAGGGCCAGACCGAATAATCCACCAAGTGTTTCCCAAAGCGCCCCCTCGCGCCATGCCACCCTGCGGAGGCCGAGGTGCTCTAAGGTCTGGCAGTTTTTCACAGAGACGCCTGACGACCGACGAACAGTGGTGTGCAACCTTTGTCGCGCAAAGCTCAGCCGGGGAGCCAACACCAACAGCCTCACCACCACCACCATGCGCAGACATATGATGGCCAAGCACCCCGCAAGGTGGGACAAAGGCCGTTCACCGCCTCCGGTTTGCACCCCTGCCTCTCCCCCTGTGCCCCAACCTGCCACTGAGATGCAACCCCCCTCTCAGGACACAGGCACTACCGCCTCATGGCCTGCACCCACACCCTCATCTCCGCTGTCCTCGGCCCCATCCAGCAGTGTAGTTCAGCGCACCGTTCAGCCGTCGCTTGCGCAAGTGTTCGAGCGCAAGCACAAGTACGCCGCCACGCACCCGCACGCTCAAACGTTAACCGTCCGCATCGCAAAATTCATCAGCCTTGAGATGCTGCCGTATAGGGTTGTGGAAACGGAGTCCTTCAAAAGTATCATGGAGGCGGCGGCCCCGCGCTACTCAGTTCCCAGTCGCCACTACTTTTCCCGATGTGCCGTCCCAGCCCTGCACGACCACGTCTCCCGCAACATTGTGCGCGCCCTCACCAACGCGGTTACTGCCACGGTCCACTTAACTACGGACACGTGGACAAGCACAGGCGGGCAGGGCCACTACATCTCCCTGACGGCACATTGGGTGAATTTAGTGGAGGCTGGGACAGAGTCAGAGCCTGGGACCGCTCACGTCCTACCCACCCCCAGAATTGCGGGCCCCAGCTCGGTGCTGGTATCTGCGGAGGTGTATGCTTCCTCCACTAAAGCACCCTCCTCCTCCTCCTCCTCCTCTGTCTCACAATCAAGATGTGTTAGCAGCAGCATGTCGCCAGCAGTCGGTGTCGCGCGGTGTGGCAGCACAGCGGTGGGCAAGCGTCAGCAGGCCGTGCTGAAACTACTCAGCTTAGGCGATAAGAGGCACACGGCCCACGAACTGCTGCAGGGTCTGACACAGCAGACCGACCGCTGGCTTGCGCCGCTGAGCCTCCAACCGGGCATGGTCGTGTGTGACAACGGCCGTAACCTGGTGGCGGCTCTGCAGCTCGGCAGCCTCACGCACGTGCCATGCCTGGCCCACGTCTTTAATTTGGTGGTTCAGCGCTTTCTGAAAAGCTACCCACGCTTGTCAGACCTGCTCGTAAAGGCGCGCCGGCTCTG
Organism: Eleutherodactylus coqui; assembly: GCF_035609145.1. Taxonomy (NCBI): domain Eukaryota; kingdom Metazoa; phylum Chordata; class Amphibia; order Anura; family Eleutherodactylidae; genus Eleutherodactylus; species Eleutherodactylus coqui. Next base: position 142,521,577 of record NC_089843.1, on the reverse strand, counting down.
CGCACATTTCCGCAAGTCCCACACGGACGCTGCCACCCTGCGCACCCTGCAACATCACTTTAAGCTGCCAGTGCACCGACTGCTGTGCGACGTGCCCACACGGTGGAACTCTACACTCCACATGTTGGCCAGGCTCTATGAACAGCGTAGAGCTATAGTCGAATACCAACTCCAACATGGGCGGCGCAGTGGGAGTCAGCCTCCTCAATTCCTTTCAGAAGAGTGGGCCTGGTTGGCAGACATCTGCCATGTCCTTGGTAATTTTGAGGAGTCTACCCAGGTGGTGAGCGGCGATGCTACAATCATTAGCGTCACCATTCCTCTGCTATGCATCTTGAGAAATTCCCTGCAAACCATAAAGGCAGCTGCTTTGCGCTCGGAAACGGGGGCGGGGGAAGACAGTATGCCGCTGGATAGTCAGGGCACCCTCCTGTCTATTTCTCAGCGCGTACAGGAGGAGGAGGAGGAGCATGAGGAGGATGAGGAGGAGGGGGAAGAGACAGCTTGGGCCGCTGCTGACGGTACACCGGCTGATTGCCTGTCATCCTTTCAGCGTGTATGGCCTGAGGAGGAGGAGGAGGAGGAGGAGGAGGAGGATCCTGAAAGTGATCTTCCTAGTGAAGACAGCCATGTGTTGCGTACAGGTACCCTGGCACACATGGCTGACTTCATGTTAGGATGCCTTTCTCGTGACCCTCGCGTTGCACGCATTCTGGCCACTACGGATTACTGGGTGTACACACTGCTCGATCCACGGTATAAGGAGAACCTGCCCACTCTGATTCCCGAAGAGGAAAGGGGTTCGAGAGTGTTGCTATACCACAGGACCCTTGCGGACAAGCTGATGGTAAAATTCCCAGCCGACAGCGCTAGTGGCAGAAGGCGCAGTTCCGAGGGCCATGTTGCAGGGGATGTGCGTAGATCGAGCAGCATGTACATCCCAGGCAGTGCAACAGTCTTTAAGGGCCTGGCCAGCTTTATGGCTCCCCACCAAGACTGTGTCACCGCTCCCCAGTCACGGCTGAGTCGGCGGGAGCACTGCAAAAGGATGGTGAGGGAGTACGTAGCGGATCGCACGACCATCCTTGGTGACGCCTCTGCCCCCTACAACTACTGGGTGTCGAAGCTGGACACGTGGCCTGAACTAGCCCTGTATGCCCTTGAGGTGCTTGCTTGTCCTGCGGCTAGCGTGTTGTCGGAGAGGGTGTTTAGTGCGGCTGGGGGAATCATCACAGATAAGCGTAGCCGCTTGTCAACCGACAGTGCCGACAGGCTAACACTCATCAAGATGAACAAAGGCTGGATTTCCCCAGACTTCTGTTCTCCACCAGCGGACAGCAGCGATACGTAAGCAATACGTAGGCTGCACCCGCGGATGGAAGCTACGTTCTCTCTCACCATCCAAAACGGGGACATTTCTGCTTCATCAATCTGTGTCTAATATTCCTCCTCCTCCTCCTCCTGCTCCTCCTCCTGAAACCTCACGTAATCACGCTGAACGGGCAATTTTTCTTAGGGCCACAAGGCTCACTCAAATAATTTTTCAGAACAATTTTTATAAGTTTCAATGCGCTTAAAAGCATTGGAACTTTAACTTGAACCAATTTTTCGTTACACTGGGCTGCCTCCAGGCCTAGTTACCACTTAAGCCACATTAACCAAAGCGATTAATGGGTTTCACCTGCCCTCTTGGCTGGCCATGGCCAATTTTTGGGATGTACATTAGTACTGTTGATACAGCAATTTTTGTGGGCCCTCGCCTACAGTGTAATCAAATTAATTTTTAGCCCACCTGCATTACAGCTGACGTTACCTCAGCTGTGTTGGGCAATGCAATGGGATATTTCTATGTACCGCCGGTGGCTTCCTGGCACCCACCCAGGCAGTGGGTCCACAGGGAGTTAAACCTACATGTGTCCACTTGTAAAGAACCCCAGTCTGACTGGGGCATGCAGTGTGGGCCGAAGCCCACCTGTATTACGCACGACATTACTACCTCAGCTGTGTTGGGCAATGCAATGGGATATTTTTGTGTACCGCCGGTGGGTTCCAGGGAGCCACCCATGCTGTAGGTGCACACTGAGTTTTTAATACATCTGTACACTTCTAAAGAACCCGTCTGACTGGGGCATGCAGTGTGGGCCGAAGCCCACCTGTATTACGCACGACATTACTACCTCAGCTGTGTTGGGCAATGCAATGGGATATTTCTATGTACCGCCGGTGGCTTCCTGGCACCCACCCAGGCAGTGGGTCCACAGGGAGTTAAACCTACATGTGTCCACTTGTAAAGAACCCCAGTCTGACTGGGGCATGCAGTGTGGGCCGAAGCCCACCTGTATTACGCACGACATTACTACCTCAGCTGTGTTGGGCAATGCAATGGGATATTTTTGTGTACCGCCGGTGGGTTCCAGGGAGCCACCCATGCTGTAGGTGCACACTGAGTTTTTAATACATCTGTACACTTCTAAAGAACCCGTCTGACTGGGGCATGCAGTGTGGGCCGAAGCCCACCTGTATTACGCACGACATTACTACCTCAGCTGTGTTGGGCAATGCAATGGGATATTTCTATGTACCGCCGGTGGCTTCCTGGCACCCACCCAGGCAGTAGGTCCACAGGGAGTTAAACCTACATGTGTCCACTTGTAAAGAACCCCAGTCTGACTGGGGCATGCAGTGTGGGCCGAAGCCCACCTGCATTAAGCACGACATTACTACCTCAGCTGTGTTGGGCAATGCAATGGGATATTTCTGTGTACCGCCGGTGGGTTCCAGGGAGCCACCCATGCTGTGGGTCGACAGGGACTTCACAATAGGGAGTTGTACCTGCCTGTGTCTATGAATTAAAAAGCCCGGTCTGACTGGGGCATGCAGACACCTTGACAGAATGAATAGTGTGTGGCACATAGGTTCCCCATTGCTATGCCCACGTGTGCAGCTCCTGATGGCGGTGGCACAGGATTCTATTTCTCATTGCTTCTGTACAGCATTGTGGGCTATCGCTCCGCCACTTTTAAAGAGGGTTGCTGCCTAGCCGTGCCAACCTCTGCAGTGTGTGCCTGCGGTCCCTCGTCATGGCAGACGCAATTCTAAATAGACATGAGCGTGGTGTGGCATGAGGGCAGCTGAAGGCTGCGCAGGGACACTTTGGTGTGCGCTGTGGGGGGGAGGGGGGGCGGTTGGGCAGCATGTAACCCAGGAGAAGTGTCAGTGGAGTGTCATGCAGGCAGTGATTGTGCTTTGTTGGAGGTAGTGTGGTGCTTAGCAAAGGTATGCCATGCTAATGAGGGCTTTTCCAGAAGTAAAAGTTGTTGGGAGGGGGGGGGCCCACTCTTGCCGGTATTGTGGCTTAATAGTGGGACCTGGGAACTTGAGATGCAGCCCAACATGTAGCCCCTCGCCTGCCCTATCCGTCACTGTGTCATTCCCATCACTTTCCTGAATTGCCCAGATTTTCACACATGAAAACCTTAGCGAGCATCGGCGAAATACAAAAATGTTCTGGTCGCCCATTGACTTCAATGGGGTTCGTTGTTCGAAACGAACCCTCGAGCATCACGGGAAGTTCGTTACGAATAACGAACACCCGAACATTTTGGTGTTCGCTCATCTCTACTCACGTCCATTCATTATACTATCAGTGGGGTTCCCAGCTCACCGGTGACAGCCGCCTGATCTGTGACATCTGACTTTTACTATGTATGTTGTACATGGTGACAGGAGAAATCTCTCTTGCTTCTCACTATGTGATTAACAGCTTAGTATTTAGCTGCTTAGCAACTGTAATGTCTGTTTTTCTACATTCACTCCTAATCATGATGAACGTGCTGATTAACTGTTAATGCTTGGACTTATTCACAGGTGTTTGCTTAATTAAGAAATATCAAAATACTCCTATGTACACATTAACATACTGTAGAGTAGAGAGAAAGGAAAGTTGCAACAATTAAAGACAGTTGTACAAGTTTTAGAGCAGTAATGGTATTGCTGCAGTTCACTCTCCAGTATAGCATATCTGTGATAAAACAGCATTGCATTGTGTGAACCCTTCCAGAGGCCTCATCACACGGATGCACATAGAGATCTGTTAGACGTACTATATAACTTTAGGAACTCCATGTGCTGACGTAAAATGCTCTGCCGGGGCTATGTAGATGGAGCTATTATCCCCTACAAGCAACAAAGTACTTCCAGGGTAGGTTAACTCGGTATTAGTGTATCTTGACACCACTGGAAGCTAGGGGTTTGACAGGGGGAACGCCCCTCTCACACGCCTAGCTGCCAATTGGGTCAAGATCGGAAGGTCCTCGAAGGTGCTGTTACTTGGCTGTTTTCCGGCCATGGTTTCCGTGCTGTCACAGAGAAGCGCTCCCTGTGCAGCACCACAGATAGCTCCCTATCAGCTGCTGCATTATGGCTCCCTGGAGTGCTCCCTTGTGCCTTCCACGCTGTGTTCTCGGTGCTGGAGACCAGCTTATACTACAGTAATATTCCGGCGGAGGATGGGGGAGAGGGAAGGGGGCCTGCAGCACCAAAACCGCTTCACCTGCCTGTCCACTGCTTGAGGCTGACCATGCTCTGCAGTGTAAGACACGGTGGTAGCGCAGCCGGGGAAGCCACTTTCCGAACTGCAAATGTGCGGCTGGAGCGGGGGACCTGCGGCCGGCAGCTTCCAGTTAGTGTCCCCGGGCGGTGTGCCCTCCATGCGGGAACCAGCAGCATGATCAAACGCGTTCTGTGGCGGCACCGGGGAAATACATTTCAACTGGGGCTGTCTGCCTGCCGCGGAGGAACGTGTGCTTTCCGCAACAATCCTTAGTGGGCAGCCAGGACCTTAACTCCATCCACCTCAGCAGCCAATCACGTTCAGGGGGCATCACCCCCCTGTCAAACTTGACTCCACCAGTAGTTCCTGGTGGCGTCAAGATACACCAATACTGATTAAAGGAGATGTCCCGCGCCGAAACGGGTTTTTTTTTTTTTAAACCCCCCCCCCCGTTCGGCGCGAGACAACCCCGATGCAGGGGTTAAAAAAACCACCCGCACAGCGCTTACCTGAATCCCGGCGGTCCGGTGACTTCAATACTTACCACTGAAGATGGCCGCCGGGATCCTCTATCTTCGTGGACCGCAGCTCTTCTGTGCGGTCCACTGCCGATTCCAGCCTCCTGATTGGCTGGAATCGGCACGTGACGGGGCGGAGCTACACGGAGCTACACGGAGCCCCATAGAGAACAGCAGAAGACCCGGACTGCGCAAGCGCGGCTAATTTGGCCATCGGAGGCCAAAAATTAGTCGGCACCATGGAGACGAGGACGCTAGCAACGGAGCAGGTAAGTAAAAAACTTTTTATAACTTCTGTATGGCTCATAATTAATGCACAATGTATATTACAAAGTGCATTATTATGGCCATACAGAAGTGTATAACCCCACTTGCTGCCTCGGGACATCTCCTTTAACTTCACACATATGTCATCTGATGGAACATGCCTTAGGGTGGTTTCACATCTGTATAGGAACCTCCGGTTGGAGTTTCTGTTGCAGGTCCAGCACAAAATGATGCATGCAGTGCTTTTTCTTCCAGTAAAATGCCAAGCAGCTAAGCAGGAACCGAATGGACCCCATTATAGTCAATGGGGTCTGTTTGGTTCCATCATAAGACGGAGCCGTTTGGCCAGAGGATTCCCCTTTCCTGCTCCCCAAATGGAGCAGGAAAACAGAACACCCACCTCAGATATAAAACCACCCTTAGGGTGACTACTCACCACAGTTTTTTTCACTGCGAAATTTGCAGCGTTTTTTTTCCTGCAGGGGTTTATGGGACTTGTAATGTTAAAATCGCGATTTTGCGGTAAATTGCGATTTTGCGCGATCACGATTTTAACATTACAAGTCCCATAGACCCCTGCAGAAAAAAAAAACGCTGCGAATTTCGCAGTGAAAAAAAACTGTAGTGGGTAGTCACCCTTAGTTCTAGACAAGGTAAGTCAAGACTGAAATAGGAAGAAAATATTTACAATGTATATATAGAATTAAAATATTGTTTAGGAAAGAAAACACATATTTGCACTTTTAGGGGTCAACTACAATATATTTGTACTCACCTACCAAGTGTCATATACACTATTGATTCCATGGTGGCCCATGGTATACGCCTGGTGAGCAGGGTAAAGGATTGTTCATATCACTGTTTTTAATTTTCCGCTTTCGATTTCCATCAGAGGAGCTGCAAAACTGAAAAACGGTTCCGTTTTAAGTCCCATTGATGTCAGTGGGATTTTCTGCGCTTCAGTTAATTATGCTCAGTTTGGTTCCATTGCGTTTGAGTTCATTTTTTTAAACTGGAAAAATAGCACACATTGCTGCATTATTGTCTCTGTGAAAACAACGGAAATTAATAGGAGTTGCGCCTGCAATTTCGACTGCTGGCCACTACACAACAGTTGGAGCAGTACTTCTGCTCCAACCCTGGTATATCCTGGTGGCGCTTCCTGCATAATCACTTTAACCCACACAAGAGGGTATAGACTTACCCACAGGAAATTTCCAGATTTCTATCCACAGAATAGTTTTTGTTAACAAGAAGTGGATGGACAGAAGACACTAATATGTGCTACCAAGTCAGCAGACAGTAATTGTAGTCAATGTGTCAGTGGCCAAGAAAGAGGGAGTTCATTCACAGCAGTATACAAGGAAGAGGACAGGGCTGGTAGCAAGCTAGAAACCTTGATGTAGAAAGCACAAGATTTTCAGTTGGACAGAGCACTACTGGAGATGTTTAGGAAATGAGCAGGAGTGAGACATATTTCAATTCCAAGGTAAATCCATTGCAAAAAGCAGCCTGGTTGTCATTCAAAAATGTCTCCTTTTTTCTTGGAAATCATAAATTAGAATACTATTGTGATCTAGTGAGTGATCTTTTGAGATCCTACCAAGCTAAGGGATGCAATATGTCCTTAAAACTTCACTTCTTGGACTCCCACCTGGACTACTTCCCAGAAAACCTTGAGGCTGTCAGTGACTGGCATCGCGAGTGCTTCCATCAGCAGATCTCTACGATAGCGGTACCGTACCAAGACAAGTGGAGTCCCAGTCTGCCGGCCGACTGCTGCCGGACAATGAAGAGAGACGTCCCAGAAGCCAAATATTCCCATCAATCCTAATCAAGAACATTCTAGTTAAACGGGATTTCACATAATGTTGACTTACAGAAGTACTAATTTTATAAAGCTTGAAATGTGTGTCCCAAAAAAACCTGATGAAAAAATTCTAACATATTTGAATTCAGGAGGTAAAATATTACTAGAATTACTGGTGCATTCCATGGTAACGAACAGGACACGCAAACACAAATTTTTTCACATTTTTTATTTTTTTTAAATATATTTTTGTCTGAAACTTTAAAAATAGCTATAGATAGTTAAACTATGCACTGTGACAAATGTATCTATGTCATACCTACCTCCCAACTTTCTATCAACTCTTAGTAAATGACATGTGACTTTTAGTAACAGACAGGACATGCAAATGAATAGCAATTGCAGAATGCTTGTTTTTTCCAAAATTTCTGTTCTCCTAGTTAATATATAATCAAGACTCTTTCGCATTATTTTCAGTATGCTCTTAAAAGATTGTCTGTTTTGTACTTGTTCTGATCTGTTAGTTATAAACACCCCTGATTAATTTTTTCATATGGTAACAGACAGGACGTACGGGTAACAGACAGGACGTGTTTGAATGTAAACTTACTAAAAATAGGAATAATAATTTTTTTTTAGATGTTTTATTCAGTAACAGGTAACTGCAATATATATGAACCTTATAAGACTTAGGCCACCTGCAGACGGGAGGAAATTCCGTGGCGGGATTTTCTGCGGAATTTCCGCCCCTGGAAGCTGCCATAGAATTGCGTTAACAAACGTAATCCCATGCAGACAGCCGCGATTTGGCCACGCGCATGAAAGAGCCGGGGTCGCGGGAGCAGGCGAGTGTCACGCTGCTCTCTGCAGACGCTTGGGTCGGGTCCTGCTGCGAGAATTCTCGCAGCCAGATCCAACCCGGCCGTCTGCAGGCGGCTTTAAATTAAGAGCTTTTGTTGTAAATTATAATGATGACCATTAACTAACAGAACGACTAATTGCACTTTCTTGGTAACAGACTGGACATCTAGTTGGTGGGCTATCTACTATAAATTACATAATGTAACAAATATAATAAATTACATTACCTCACTGGCTTATTTTTGGTCACATGCATTAGTTAAAAACATCCATTCACTTCTATACTGAAATGCAGACTGAATAAATCTTTCTCTTCAATCTGTCAAAACTTGCGGAAACACGTGTAAACTTGCATGGTCAAGTTTGAGTGCAGTATTAGATATGATTTTGTTAGAAGAAATGTTTGAGAATGGTAAAATATACTCTAAGAGTCATAAAAACATAAATCATCAAAAAATATTAACATAAATATATTTTGATTTTTTTTTATAAATTCCCTCTTTAAATGGAATGAGCCGACTATTAAATATTTTTGTGAAAGTTTTGTTATGTGGGCCAATGTAACCGTTCACTTTCACTCGTTTATTGTTCAAAAAATCGTTCCATCTAAAAGGGCCTTTAGGGCATGTTTACATCCACACTAGAGGCTTTGTTTGGAGCCTCCAGCGTAGATCCAGTATACAATCATGGATGAAATAGCACAGCATTGTTTTGTCCAAGAAAGTGCTGGTTGGCATGCTGGAAGCCCGAACACGCCCTATTATAGTCAATGGGGCCCAACCAGCGCTGTTCATGCCTGGCATTTGCTGGATCCAGCACTTCCAGTAGTTTCTCTGTTCTGCTCTCGTAACAGAACCAAACATTGGAAGTGCCAACAAGAAAAGAGCCTTAGATAACAATCAGATTCATTTTATTAGTAATCTATGCAGAAATCCAGGTCATTCCAAAGGATTCACTCACTTTTTCTTAGAACTGTACAAGATTACCTGCACCTGATAAAGGACAAGCATGCTTGAGCAAAACAAATAGTAGAGCAGAGAGAGCAGAGTGACAAATCAGTAACTCACATCATTGCTAAAATATATATTTTCCTCTCCTACGTTTCTTTAGTAAGATATTTGGGTATTCTCTGTGCAGAGACCACATTCAAAGAAGATATTTAAATTATTTATGCACGGTATACATATAATTTCTCCCGGCGACTCATGTACTGCTGATTTAGCAAAACCACAAGTCATAAATGGAAGTATAAAGGGGATCTGCCAGGAGTTCTTTTACAGCATACAGTCTGCCCTCCATCTCGGAACTAATTCCACTAAAGCCTAAATAAGCAATCTTAAACTATATATCTGTCCAATATAGGACTTCATTTGCAGGGGGAAATCATTTTAATTACATACCTTCATGCACCAATTCCAATTAATTATGTTTGAATGCTGTAACGTATCTTTAGCATCAACCACTTGAAATGCTTCTGATTCTTGGCTTTAACACAGGTCTAAAGTTACTGTTTCCATAGTTCAATTTCTCAGTCTTCACATACAATAATATTATACCATTTCAAAAATATTACCAGACACTTTTTAAACTCCCCTCTTTATATATCTGTATGGGGTTTTCTATTTTGTGCTGTACACACAGCAGTAAGTTTACGGTTTCTAATACGACAACACATCAAGTAGAGAACACTCCTTTAGACCGGTGTGCACAACCTGCCATCTTGGTCACCTGCCCTTTTGGGAGGGGGGAAATTACTCGGGTGCTGTCATGGAGACTTCCTAAAAACCCGATTACCGGTAAGTATAATCTACCTTTTCCCCCTTGTCTCCACGACAGCAGCACCTGAGATGTACCACCGAAATTAAATCAAGGCAGGACCACAGCCGAGAGGACCTTGCATCCAAATCCTCATCTGCCCGAATATCTAACCTATGCTTAGTAAATGTGTGCAGTGTCATCCAGGAAATGATATGAAAATTAATATCTTCAGGTGTTGATTTTTGGTTATATTTCCCGATTTGCTGAAGGGCTACCCAGACTGCATAGAGCTCCCTGAAATCTGAGAACTGGCTGCTGACCTTTTGGGACCAGGTTCCCTGATAATATAGTTCCCCTATCTGGCCCCTAAGCCACGGGCACTGACGTCTGTTGTAATCTGTATTAATGAGTGCTGTAGCCTGTGTACCGCCTTTGACAGGTTTGTGACCGACAGCCACCAGTGCAGGGACATTTTTACTGCATTCCCTATTGACATTTTTTTTGTCCCTTTTGTCATTGTTTTTTGTCCTAGACTAAGAAAATTTCTTCCTAAAGCGCCCTTCAGTGGGACTGAGCCCAAGCTACTGTTGGGATACAGGAGGTTAGCTTCCCTAAAAGGGACATGGCTGACCGAATGGAACAGACCTGTTGCCTCAGAAACATTGTGATATGAAGCCATAGGTCCTAAATCTTGTTTATGGGGATAAAGGAACACTGTTTCACTGAATCCAGCACTATTCCTGGGAAGGACTTTCTCTTCCTGGGAGGTATCTCTGATTTTTCTCAGTTGATTACCCAGCCCAGATGTTGCAAAAGCTGATGGTTGCTGCTAGATGGTCAATTGATGACCTATCCTTAGGCTAAATCCAAACATGTATGGAAACAGCACTGGAATCCCTTCTCAATGCCCAATGGAATGCTAAAGTCCATGCAACTGGGTCAATCCATCCCAGGATTCAGGTTCAGAAAAAAAAAACAAAAGTGAAAACGATGTCAGCATCTCCAAATGGTATCTTAATTGTCCCAGAGCAACATACAAAGGATTGCAACACAGTAGCTCCATACATTAGAATACTGGTCCAGGCAACAGCTGGTCAGCAGGATTCCCGGATGCAGCTCTGCCAATCTGCTATTGATGACTTATTCTGAGGATAGGTTATCAATAGTTAATAATGGGACAGCCCCTTTAAACTGTCAAATCTCCACCACCTGGAGGAGTGAGACATTAATGTACTCTACACGGCTGTGGATAAAATAATGGTGAAAGAGTTGATCTAAATTGAAACTCCAAGAAGGACAAGCCAAAAGGTTATGCAAATTGAGGAAGTTGAAAGTGTTGAGGCCCATTTACACACAACGATTATCGCTCAGATGTCTTTTGTTATACAGCCGAGCGCTCGTAGCGAAGGACGCAGAAGACAAGCGGGGTGTCGCCGCTTGTCTTCTGTATAGAGCTGTTCTCTGCACAAAGTGCCTGCCCGGCTGTTATACAGCCAAGCACTCAGAGCGGAGGATGCAGAAGACAAGCGGGGTGTCCACACTTCTCTTCTGCATTTAGCTGTTTTCTGCACAAAGCACCCGGCTGTTATACAGCCAAGCGCTCCGTGAGGGTATGGAGAACAGAGCTGGACCGCTCTGTTCATACCGAGCTTGTAATCAGGGAGCAGGATACAGCTGAAACAATAATATCAGCTGCATCCCGCTGTGAATCCCTGATAAGGCTCATCGTTGTCTTTCAGCATGCTAAAAGACAACGATGAGCGACCGCATAACGAAAACTGCACGATGTCAGTGCAGTTACACACAACGATTATCGCTCAAAAGATGGCCTTTGAGCGATAATTGTTGTATCTAAATGGACCTTTCCTTAAATGTGCAAATGATCACATTTTCAAGCACCTAGCTCCTATCTGTGGCATATGGAAGTGGCTTCAATGATATCAAGGCCAGATCAAAAAGAAGTTTCTTCAGCCAAATGAAACCCCAAAAATCAGTTAAAGTCTTCTGGTATGATTATACAATGCCTCCTGTTCATCGACATGGCAGTTATTACCACTGATTGCAAACTGAGAAAGACAGAATCCTTGAACTGAGAGACCTTGGTTTATTACTCTGATAGATCAATACACCCGGAGGCCAAGATGTCAACACTGTTCAACGTTGCGTGTCCCAGTGGCTGGGAGAACAAAACAAACTCAAATGACAGCAATAGGTGGCGAATATCTGCACAGACAGATCATCAGAAGAATGATGCGTAGTGATCCATTCTGTACTGCAAGTGAAGTTGGACATCACATCCTAGGGTATCGAAAAGTGCCTACACTAACCACCAAAAGATGCTTGTATGACATTGCACTACGAGACGCTCAGCAACAGGTAGTCCATTGACCTCACACCACCCCTCTTAAAGGCTAACATGGTGCAGAACAAGACAGCAATAAAGGCTGGGATAGGGGTTTTGCCACTTCTGCAATGAGTCCCACTTTTGTCTCAGATGCCACGATAGCCGGAGATTGTTCTTGAGACCACATGGGCAACACCAAGAAGAGGCCTAAACAAGGGAACTGATCCTACTTCCAGGATTTGGGTGGCATAATGTACAGCAGTCAGACCCCTCTAGTCTTCATTCCAGGTACACTAACAGCTCAGCATTATGTTGATTTGGTCATGGAATCAATGCTATGGCCATTTCTCCAAAGAGCCGTTTTTCAACACAACAAACCAGGCCACATGTTGCTCATGCAACTGTGAGCAGCTTGCATAACCTAAACGTGCTACCAGACTTGTCTCCTATTGAGAACATCATTGGTTGGCCATTGCAAAGGATACATGTGGACATGAGGGAGGATATCTTTGTGGACCTCGTTAGAAATGATAGAACTAGTCAAAACAGAATATACTGATAGTGTGGAAACAAATTAGGATACCGCAGAGTGAAAGACAAACATAAAGAAATATTTCTTTAAGAATTAACAGGTTATTGAAGACAAAATGGAGTATAGGCCAAGACGGTGGAGTAAATTAAATTCTTCCACAACTCTAATAGTAAACGTTGCAATTAAAAGTTACATAATTTCTCAGAACAACATTCTATCACACATTTCACTTACAATCCAAGCAGGTTGCATTTGGAAAGGTTAAGGGTTACATTCCTCTGGGAATACTTCAGATTTCACCCAGGATCATATAAGGCTTTGAAAAGAACAAGATTACAAGTCAAGGAGGCTTTGTGAGCGGAGAGCTCAGGCACTAGAGGAAGAATGCCACAGACAAGTGCGGGTATTACTATTGTATAAGGACACACAGCAGTCTAATTAGTGTCTGGGATTCTCTGCATCCCACTTATCTGGTTTTCAGAAGACTTCTCATAGTCCTTACCCTTCATAATAGCCATTTAACTTGTAGCAATGGCCTGTAAAACTCAATATTACACAGTAAAAATAAGTTGTTCTCCTCTCAAAAGGCCAAATTTTTGATTAAAAGAAATTTGCCCTCTCTAGACACTCCGGTTTTGGGACAAAATTCTGTCCCAGGCCTAGAAAGGGAGGAGGGAACATTATCTGCACTTCTTTTCTCTGCCATCCGTCCGATGCACTGGGTTCAGGTTCCATTTCCGGGTGTCATAACCTTCAGACTATCTAAACCCCACAGTGAATTGATTGTGTTAAACTACCAACCCACTATTCATGCTCTCTGATTGGCCAGAGCTGCTCAAGTGACAATGTGCGGGCCAATCAGAGAGCATTGCGCAGTGTGCTTTAGGTAATTAGAAAATTGCTTTATCTATCTTGGACAGCCAAAAATGGGCCTCAGAACCAGCAGAATGGAGGGGCAGCAGAGAAGACCAAGTACAGGTAACAAATCCTCCTCCTCTTCTTGCCCTGAAACCAGAGGTTCATTTGAAGTTGGAGCACCTTGAAGGCTGGGTTCACACTACAACATGACTCCATCCTTGGGTTTTGCCTGACTGGAAGATGGGGACAGAACTATAAACTCCCATTGCTGAAACAGAGACTAATAAGGTCGCTGACTAAGCAGTCTTCCCTTCATTTCCAGCATTGACGCCGCACAGAATAGTGTGGTGAACTATCAATTTGGCAGACTTGCCTTTCAGGTTTCATGGGAAGTTAGTTGACATTGGATGTGTGAGAGGTAATTGCTATCAAACTAGTTGTTACCCAGCTTTCCTAGAAAGACATACAAAAAATATTTAAATGGAACTTATCACCTGCCTAAAGCACCATAAACTTACTTATGGTGTTGTTGAGGAGGTCGTCTGACAGGGAGCCGGGTGATACATTTTTTTAATATATAATTACCCACTTCCGGGGAGCTGGAATCTGTATAAAGTCCTGTGTGTGCTCTCCCATAGACTTGTATAGGAGAGCATACAAATGGGAATCTGAAGAGAGTCAGATTTTCATGTGGCACATGGACTTCAGCGGTGAATGCCGTGGGAACTAGAAAGAGGGCGAGTTTAAAAAGTATATAAGAAAAAAAAAATACACTGTACCTGTCTTCCTGTCACCTCATCTAACAGCACCATATGTTAGTCTACACATGGGGGGAAGAAATGAAAGAATTACCCTAATAACCGTCTTACACCCAAAAGCAAAGGTCATTAATAAAAATACACCTGTTAATGGCTAAAAAAACATTTTACAATTCACATTGCCACCTTTTTTAATTCTTGCGTCCCCCGCGGCTTGGTTAGTGGTTGGCAGTAGAGCTGCACCATATGACACTCCTGATGCTGCCTCTCCCACTAGTTCCTTGTGGTCCTATAACTGTAGGCACAATTTCTGAAGCCGAATCTTCCTTCCGATGTGCCTCCACCAGGACGAAGAAAAAGAAGAACAATAGCGCATGCAAGTCCACTGCTGCAGGTACTGGATCCAAGAGTAAAATAGTGGGCGCCATCGACACCAATTTAAGTTCTCAAGTCAGAAAAAGTATTTTTACTGCATCCTCATTGCAAACTTCCTTATTTTTACATACACCTTCCAGTTATGAATACTACTTTTTGTGGCAAAACCCCTTGAAGTGCTTAAATTTACAGGTGAGCTTTATTTTGTAGGAAAATGATCTTTCAGGAAGCTAGTGCTGAAGTTCTAAATTCTTAGCATGAGTTAAGCAGTACCTGGCAAGTCACTGTGGGACAAGTCTCTGAGCTCTCGCTGGTCTTTTTTCATCTCCCTGACGTCTGTGAGATGAATGGGGAGTGGGAGGGCTGAGACTTTGGTAGGATCACAACTAGGAGCTGCTGAGAGACAGGAGAGAGGATGGCAGAGTTTACCGCACCGATAGCACAGCACATTAGGTCCCTAAAGGAGGTGGGGACAAGGGACCTCTACTTGACGGTGGCCACTCACTCCTCTGCTGGAGCTCGGTTGAAGGATGGGGCACAAACAGGGATACATTATAGCAGCATTCAGCTCCAAGGCTCTTATATCTGCAGAAATTACTTGGATATCTGAGTCCTCCATGTAAATCACTGCATCCATCAATTAGGCACCTACAGGATGAACATGGAATAGAAACACCTTCTCTGTGCAAGGAGTCAAGCTCTAGTAGGACCATGTATAACGTTGGCGCTCACATCATCCCAAGGGCTGTCAGTAAGAACCTCGAAGACCTGGATTCTGTCCAAAGCATCTTGTTGCACAGGTAAGTAAATGAGATTACAATTCAGGTTGTTCTTGAGTTATGAAAGAGCCTGGAAGTGGGAGCAGGTAGCTCTCTGGTCTGTGTATTTTAGGCATGACCTCCGACTTTATCTGATCACAGATATTTTATTGCATTTTTGATAATGAACTGTGTTCTTATTCTTCATACGTACAGAAAATGGGTATATGTACCTGGGTGATCATGCTTCAAGTCAATAGGAGGTTAATTTGACTATTGATGTAAGGTAATTAGTGTCTGACAGGTGAATACTGGGCAATCTACAGCAATAGTCCTCACATTCATATTCAGTCTTGTTAGAGCGTGGTACAGTAAATTGGCACAAGGCATTAATTTGTTCCTGACACATACACCGGTATCTTTAGGATTCAATAGCAATACAATATCTTTCTGCACCCGCTATAGGTGTCCCATAGATTTCAACCTATCCAATCAAATAGTTTTCCTTAAGATAAGCAGCATCATAGGCGTCCAGCAGCCACTTATCTCTCTCTAATGCAGCGTTTCTCAACTCCAGTACTCAGAGACCCCCAGCAGGTCATGTTTTTAGGATTTCCTGAGTGTTGCACAGGCGATGTAATTATTGTCAGTGCCTGAGACATTACCACAGGTGTTCTTACTATAGGATATCCTGAAAACATGACCTGTTGGGGTCTCTGCGGACTGATGTTAGGAAACACTGCTCTAATGGAAAGCATATAGATGCATTTGAGCAAGTCAAATATGAAGGTTTTTGATTAGTCAGGGCTGATAGCCGTCGGCTAATAACTATTATGTGTCCATGACCAGCATTAGTTGAGGTCCTGCCAGACTCCCCGAGCAAAACGTCCAATTCTGTCTCGCTTATAAAATAAATACCTGAAAGCCTCAAATCCAACAAATGATCAGATTGCATCATTTTTTTATGTCCATTTTTATAAATCTTCACAGCCACAATGTCACCTTTCATTGTTACATTGTATTTCCAGCGTCTGTTACCAGCTGCACAGCTAGAGAATGATCAAGGCTGAACATGACGTCTAATAACTTGACTTTGCTGATCTGACAGCCTCCAATGCCGACCTTTCAAAAAAAATGCCCTGTGATGGAGCAGAGCCACGGCGTTGTATATTAGCAACTGCATTGTAAGAAAGGTTTACAGATAAAAGCAGATCACAGGCAGGCATTGTAAAATGGAGCATAGCAACTATTCCTCTGTACGTACGGAGTCCAATGGAGTATGTTATAATGTTTTTTCTATCTGAGTAATACTGTGGCAAGCATGGAAATCTGGCAAACACCACAAATACAGCACGCTGCGGTATTGGAAATATTTTCCGTAGCATGTGAATGGTGATTTTTAAACCCATTCACATGTGTTGTATCGTACATTGTGGGTTTTTGTTACAGAATTTGACACCAAAAAAATAAATCAACAACAATTATGCCAGGGTTCAACTTAGCCAAACACATTTGTAAAAGGTGTTATTGACAGTGGTTGCTCCGGTAAAAGCCTGAGAGCCTAAAACAGCAGTACAAGTCTGTACCCCGGATGTGAAGACAGTATCACCTTTGTCTAGTATTGTAACTTAGACCTATTCAACTGAATGGGGATAAGCTGGTTACATGGGTGAAGTTAAGCAAATACACCTGTCACGTGTGTCTCTTGGGAACAGTGGTACTACAGGTTCTCTGGAGCTTTCCTGCTCAGGTGTGGGGGATTGTGCTGGCTGGGCGTGTGTGTCTCCAGTCACACAGTCCACTCTGTGTGAAGCTGTCACATAAAGCTGTCTTCCCAGGTGTGGGTGTGCTCAGCTTGTCTCTGTTCTCATTCTCTCACTGTGTGGTGTGAGCAGGTTCTATGTGTAGTGGCTGCAAGAAAGGTTTGTGTCTTGTGGTTTTGTTTTGTTATGTCCCTGGACTCCTGGTTAGTGTAGGGACTAGCGGTAATGCTGGAAGCCGTGACGTGGATTGCTAGCTTCCATATTTTGGCCAAAATGTCAACAAATCCCTGGCATCTAGTTTCAGCTCAAATTAGCCGGATATGTGTAGATACTTAGCTTGTCACGTAAGAACTAACTAAAATCAAAGTAACAAAAATTGATCCTAAAGATCATATATCCAAAACTGCATGTTCTTCTCATCTTGTTCTTATGTAATCATCAGAACAGTCTTACCTTAGTCATCCATAAGGTATTTATTACCTGGGCCATTACTGATCATGTATGGTGAGGAAACAGAGGCTTCATCTACTCACGGGCTAAGCCCAGAGGTTGTAGGTCAGCAGCCGAGCCAAGAGGCCTTAAGACATAGGTAAAAGGCACAGAGGTCCTAGACGGAAGCGTGGAGGCTATAGAGGCATCATGTCAAGCTTAAAAGCCTGGAGCTCATGGGCTATTTAACCATAGACAAAGGCCATCATGCCTTGAGGCTGGATATTGAGCGCAGAGAGAGACAACCCCTATAGTTTTCAATCTTGTAGGGTTATTTAGGGTGTTCCAGAAAAAGCACAAATGGTGAGATCATGATTAACCATTCAGTCGTTGACGACTTTGCAAACCCTTTAGCCCCTTAACGCTGCAGGACATACAGTTACGTCCTACAGCTTCAGTGTATGTACGGAGGGGGACACAGGTCGATCCCACTCCACCATTCACAACAGCTCCGATTTACCGCGCCGCTCATTGGAGCTGTTAACCCTTTAAATTGAAATGCTCTGACTGATGCTCAGGGTCCCGTACAGCTCCTGCGATAAGATTGTAGGTTGCCGTGCGGTTGTCATGGCAGCTGGGGCCTTCTGAAAGGCCCCAGGGCTGCCATTGCAGAGTGCCTATCAAGCCAGCCTATGGCGTGGCTTGATAGAATGCCTGTCAGATTGCGATATGATGTAATGCCATGGCATTACACCATACTGCAGGAGCGATCAAAGCATCGCAAGTTCATATCCCCATGGGGACAAAAAAAAGGAAAGATAATTTAAAAAAAGTTTTACTAATTATCATTAGTAAAATTATTTTAAAATTATTGTTACTTTTTTTGAAAAAGAAAAGGGACATAATAAAAGTTTAAAAAAAACCCCTCTTTTGCCATATTTAAAATAAAAGAATCTAAATCATAAAACAAAACATACATATTTGGTATCACTGCGTCCATAAAAGTCCAATCAAAGTAACGCATTATTTACGCCGGCCGATATACGGTGTCTCTCTCTGCAGGGGGAGGAGGCTGGAAGAGTTTCTCTGCCCCTCTGCACTATTTGCAATGAGAGGAGGCGGGACAGCGGTGGGGCTAAGTTCTGGGAATTAGCTCCACCCTGTCCCACCTCTCATCATTGAAAATAGTGCAGAGAGGTGGAGAGGTGGCAGAGAGGGGGCGGGAGCTCAGTGCACTGCTCCTGGCTCTTCGAGCCTCCTCCGCCTGCAAAGAGAGACGCCGTATATCGGCTGGGCGTGAATATGCGGCCAATGTACGGTCGTCTGAATGCACCCTCACCCTGCACGGTGAACGTCATCAGAAAAAAAAATGAAGAACACCAGAATTGTGCTTTTTTGGTCACCCAGTCTCCAAGAAAAAATGCAATCAATAACTCGTATGCAACAAAAATGTTACCACAAGAAACTACAGGATGTCCTGCAAAAAATGACAGCGGAAAACTAAAAAAGTTATGACTGTCAGAAGATGGCGGCAGAAAATAATTTAAACATATTCAAATATCTTTTGAAAAACATAAAAGTAGTACAGCAAAAAAAAAAAAAAAAAAACAATTTCATTTTGGTATCTTAGTAATCATTCTGACCCATAGAATGAAGTTTATCATGTCATTTTTGTTGCAGTTTGTATATCATAGAAACAGGACAAACCCAAAGATGGTGGAATTTCATTTTTTCTCCATTTCACTCCACTTACAATTTTTTTTAAGTTTTTTAGTATATGGTTGAAAAATATAACTAATCCCGCAAAAAACAAGCCCTCAGACAGCAATGGCAGTGGATAAATAAAATAGTTATGATTTTTTAAAAGGGGGTAAGAAAAACCAAAATGGAAAAAAAGGGTCCATGTCCTTAAGGCTGCATTCCCACGAACGTATATCGGCTCGGTTTTCACGCCGAGCCGATATACGTCGTCCTCATGTGCAGGGGGGAGAGGATGGAAGAGCCAGGAGCAGGAACTGAGCTCCCGCCCCCTCTCTGCCTCCTCTCCACCCCTCTGCACTATTTGCAATGGGGAGAGGCAGGCTGGGGATGGGGCTAATTTGCACCACTTAGCCCCGCCCCTGTCCCACCTCCTTTCATTGCAAATAGTGCAGAGGGGCGGAGAGGAGGTAGAGAGGGGGTGGGAGCTCAGTTCCTGCTCCTGGCTTTTCCATCCCCTCCCCTTCACATGAGGACGACGCATATCGGCTCAGCGTGAAAACCGAGCCGATATATGTTCGTGGGAATGCAACCTAAGGGATTAAGAGAAAAGGTGGAATCCAATCCATTACAACTGCAAGGTGAATCCACTAAGGACTGCTGGGAGATCCTTTTGGAGAATGGAGTAGGAGAGCTGGGGGAAGAAATGAGCCGTGAGTGGTGATAATAGGCGGTGCCCAGATTAGGACACACCTGAGCTCCATCCACTGAGGGAAGCACCAGATAAAACAGATAACACACACCACACCTCTGGTCCAGGAGCATGGAGATGGACTGCAACTGCTGGGATAGTTGTACCTAATGCTATGGAGCAGTATGGCCGTGCCCTCTCTAGAGAGGGAGCACTGCTGTGACTACTGGGATAGGTGCACCAAATGCTAACGTGGTGCACTACTGCTATGGGGCGGTATGGCTGTGCCCCCTCTAGAGAGGGAGCACCGCTGTGACTACTGGGATAGGTGCACCAAATGCTAATGTGGTGAGCTGTTGCTATGGAGCGGTATGGCTTGAGGGGTCACTGCTGTGACTAATAAGGCTATGTTCACACGGGGCGGATTTGTTGCAGATTTACCATACAGAAAATATTCTGCATTTTCGTGAGTAGAATCTGCTTTAACAAATCTGGCGCTATTGTTGCACATATTATCTGAACCAAATTTGCATTTTCAGCGCAGGAATCTGCTGTGCAAAACCCCCAGCTGCTGTTGCGGATTTCCTGCAGATTTCGGCCTCTCTATTGCGGTCCATAGCATAAATCTGGTGCTATACGGTCACCTTAATAGTGGATTAGCTGCAGAATGTAACCCTTGTAAGGGTTAAATTGCGCAACATAAATAGACATTCTGCGGATTTAGAATCTGTAGCATTTTTCAGAAATGCAGTGAATTTGTTGTGGAAAGTTTCCGTTCCATGTGAAGGAGATCTTTAAAGCGTCGTCCCCCTCCATGGCTTGTACTGTAAGGGTAAGTTCACACAGCGCAGTTCACTGCGGAAAAACTTCACATGAACTCCACCTCTAAAAATGACTTCACTTCTTGATGCAAAAACGCACAGAAACAAGATTTTCCGTGTTGAAATAACACCTATTAATGTTGCCCATTGACGGGGTAAATTCCGCATGCAAATCCGCGGATATAAGAGGTAAGTTCATGGGAAATTTTCCAGGGTGGATTCCACTGTGTGAACATACACTAAGTACTGCACAATTTTTGCTAGGATTCTGCCAGCGAAAATTTAGCATCGCCTCGGGCCCGCCAATGTACATTTTCACAATGCGGATTTTTTGTGCAGTGTGAATGAGATTTTGACAAGATCATCCACTTTGCGGCTACCGGAAATACCGCGGATTTTCCGTGCGGACGGAAAATCTGCAGTAAATCCGTTCAATGTGAACATGACCTGTAGGAGAGTTCACACATCGGAACGGCTGCATTACGTGCTCCGAGATCCCGCGCCAAAGCGATCGGCGGTTCTCACAAACGCCAATCACTGGCAGCAGGAGAAACGCTCGTGCTGTAGATTGTTACATCCACACTAGGCTCTATCGCGGCGAAGAAACGGATTTAATTCATTGCAATGCAACAAGTGAAATCTGCAACAAAAGTTGTTTGCGAATTTCGGATTTAAGGTCGGTTTAAACTCGCTGGCTTGCCGTTTGAACGAGTTCGCTCGCGCAGCCTGTTTATACAGCAAGATACATGGTTGACGTGTCCAGTCGTTCACATTCAATGTATAAGTAAATGAGAATGCATGAATGATCGGTATTTAAAGCGAATGATAAGTGAATGAGCCAACAATGATTATTATGGCTGAAACGGATGAATGAAAAGTGACGGATTCATCATTCAGCTGCGTTTACACCAACAATTATCCTTCATCTGTTATAGGGTGTTATCTGTTATTATTTCTACTCTGTCTGCACATATCCTAAATTTCTACTACAACTGCACCACGACAAGCAATGCTATACACTATTACACCCGCTGGTTTGGAAACCATTGCCCACCAGCGCGTCACCCCCGCTGCCAACTCATAAGGTTTCTATAAGTCCCTTTAAACTCTTCACCAGTCTATCGCCACAGACTCACAATGCTTTGGCCGAAAAGAACTCTGGGAGATGTAGTTTACAGCGCTGACTAAGTCCCCACGTAAGTAACATCTTTACTACAACTACCAGAAGCCAATGCGCTGGAGAATATCACATGTTTGGTCGGCCCAATCACGAAGTCCGTAGTCCGGAAAGAGGCGGAGCTTCCAACTTACCTGGAGCTGTTGCTACTAACGCTTTGCACGTCAGCTGTGTGGTGTAATGCGGGGGCTGCCGGAGTACAGGGTGCTGTGCGTCATGTGGTGCTGACCTGTAGCAGCAGGTGCCGGACTATGGAAGGGCTGAGGGACAGTAACCCCCATGAGGAGGAGGAGGATGATGGAGGAGGATGGGACAGCCGCTCATCCTCCTATACTGACTGCAGCAGCTGCTCCAGGTAACTGCAGGGTGTATATATATATATATAAGTATGGGATACAACTTCTGTTATTTATAACGTTCCCTGCATCCACTTGATCTTTCTTGTAACTCGTCCGGCGCAGACGTGTTTGTGAATTGGCCAATCGGCTCACTGTAGTAGCCCCGTGTGTCACCACTGATCCACAATTACCATGACATTTGCGCAGTAAGCTGCCACTTGCTATGGTCACCTGTAACCGATCCGCGGGTGCTGCCAACCCCCATACACTATATTGGCGTTAATGCGCACATGGTACGCGCCAAGATAGAACCTGCCGCTATTTTTTTTTTTTTGCAGGTTTGAGTGGCCCAACAGCAATCAGTGTGACGCAGGGAAGATTGCTGGCGCTGTGCACTGACAATACGCCCGTGAGACCGGTTGCGAGTGCGCTCACGCACTCTAGAATTCTTTACAGTAAGGCCGCTGCACGTGAACGGGCGGACTCCTCATGTGGGAGCCTGCAGCGAATCAGACACTGCGCCCGGCCGGCGGCCGCGTATTTAATCTGTACTCAGATGGTCCGGATGGCTCACCGTTGGACATAAAAAAAATAATTTTTCTAAATCGCAGCTTTTGACACACCGTCGCTTGGCGATTATGCGAAATTAGCAACCTTTGCGCTATGTCAATTGTGGAAGGGCTGCAGGTCCGACTTCTTCCACTGACTTCAATGGAAGCCGTCCGAACAAAAATAGAACATGCTGCGATTTAATTTTATCTTTTTTTTTTGCGATCGGAAATCACAATCGCTGCCCGCTCATGTGAGCGAACATGCAAATGTTCTATTCTTGCTAATAGATGTGAAATACCACGGACTGTCCGTGAGGGCGACGGCTGTGGATTCCTCAATCCGGCCATGTGGAGGCGGCCTAAATGTAAGGCGACGGAGTTTCAACAACCGCATTCACTTCAAACCATAAAAATCCGTAACGGAAGATAGTCTTGGAGTCTCAAAGCTGCAGCGTGCGCAATTGTTGTAGTGAATGCTTTCCACAGTAAGTGAGCCGGATTACTGCCCGATGTGGGATCGTACCCTCAGTTATACCGCAGCGCGGCCGTCCTCGTAATTTACATCAAAAGGCGGCAGACTGAAAACGGAGGTGTACGGTATAGAAGTCAATGGCCCACGTGCTGCTTATAAGGGCCGATACCTGATGTTGCCCCGTCTCCCAATGCAGTATGAATGCAGATTTACCATGGAACCTGCTGTAAATCAGTGCGGTCCGCTGGGTGGTATTGGTCAGACCACAAATCTGGGCATCCTTTCTGCTATGTGGGTCTTACAGTGCCCCATCTATAGGCCCACTGTACACAGCAGAGCAGGATTCTGCATGCAGAACCCTACTCTGCCAGCAGCGGCGTCTGCGCGGACCTGGTTAGCTTCTTTTTCTTCTGCACTGTGGATGGTCCGCATGGCGAGCTGTCGAACATGTGCAGTACAGATTTTTAAAACTACTGGTTTTCCCGCGCCACTGCCTACCGAGGACGCAGCATCTGTGACTGCGAAAGGGCAGTGGATCGGACGACTTCAATGGAAGTCGTCCATAAAGAATCCGCAAAAAAAAAATGGAGGATGCAGTGATTTTTTTTGTGTATGTGTGTATGTGTATATATATATATATATATATATATATATATATATATATATATTATATAATTATTTTTTTTTTCCTCTGCTTGCGGAAACCGCAATTTTGTTTCCGCAAGTGTTCAGGAAGAAGCGATTTCCCATAGCATGTTATGGGCGCTATTTGCTGCGAAGCAGACGCCCGCCGCAGATTCCGCAGCAAATATCCGTCCGTGGGCAGGAGCCCTTATGCATCCATTTTTACTCCTGCGTCATCCATTTTTCACGCACATAAAACAAAAACCCAACGTCCAATTGATGGCACGTTTTTCCAAGTTTCTTGCCAACATGCAAAAAAACAGAACTATTTGCTCAAATATCCAACTTTAAACTTGATTTCTCCAAGTTAGAACTTCTTAATAAAGATAATGATTTGGTCTGCAATCGCTAAAATCTCCTATTTTAAAAATACCAGTAAACACATAACCTTTTATCTGGCGACTAAAATCTCCCCATCCCTTTCCAATCCTTCCGCTTTACACGTCAGACCTGTTAGAGAGGATAGGAAAAGGTTTAGTGTCATGGAACTCGCGCAAATCACGGGGTTTGGTAAGAAAAATGAGTAATTATCCCAAAACGTGTTTACTTGCTACAAGCCCGACCCATAGACATCCCCCAAACCTTCAATAAATGAAATGTATATGGGAAGATGAAGGCTTCAGAGTCAAATATACAAATGTAATTAACCCTTTCCAAGCCACTGTCTGAAGACATTCTGATTGAAGGCTGTGCAGCTTCAATGTTGGAAGATTTCTGGCAGGGTATTCTTTCTATATATTACTGGCCGTTTTGTTGTTGGGTGGGCCTCTCCAGCATGTCCCATACTGCAGTACTGGCTCTAGCCAGCAGATGGTGCCATAGCATAATGGCAGAAAGAGAAAGCCCCCTAGGAAACCCCGAATCCGAAATTGGATTGCAAAGGGTTAAACCCAGAAATCTGGCAGGAACTGTCCTCCCTGACTTTGAATTATATAAAAACACTACACATATTACTTTTATGATTGATGTAGCCCGTCCATCAGATTGCAAATATGGGTTGATCTTGACCTTCCCTCCCTGAGGGCTCTTTCACACAGCTGTAGGTGTTTTTACATACACCTGCCAGAGTGAACGAGCGCACAAATCTAACGTTTGTGCGCCTGTTCAGACAGCACAGCCCCGGCGCATATATGCCGCGGCCTTTCCCCTCCGGCTGTTTGCAATGGAAGGGAGTGGGGCTTAGCTCCGCCCCCTCCCCTTTACAAACATCTGGAGGAGAAAAGAGGGAGGGAGTTTAGCAGTCTAACTACTAAGTTCCCTCCCACCTCCCTTCTCAGGCTGTTGGCATTGGCTCCCATAGGAGCCCATGCAGCGGCCAACGTATTCCGACCGGAAAGATAGTTCCAGGACTATCTTTCCAGGCCCTGGGGCTATATTGGCCCAGACGGGCGCTTTTACGGCGCGGGGATACAGCCATGTTATCTGATGCATTGGAATCCAATATATCATATCGTAGCGTATATCGGCCGGCTGTGAAAACGGTTGCCGATATACGCTCATGTGAAAGAGCCCTGGACGGGAATATCAAGCAATTACTATGGCCTATTCCATATAATTCTACAAGATTTCCCGTAGAATTTCAACTCGTGCACACTGCCTTAGGATTGCGTTGGTTCATGCAATCCTATGCAGAGAGCCGTGATTTGACAGTGTGAAAACTTTCACGGTTAACAAATAGCAGCACCTCCTATTTCTGTGCGAGCTTCACGGGGGCCCGCACAGTAATGTCACCACTGACGCACCAGCTCTGCACTGCGCATTTGTCGGAGGAGGTGAGCCGCGGGTCACTGCAGGAGCACTGCTCACATCCCGCTGCAAGAATTCTCGCAGCGGGATCCGACCAGGCCGTCTGCATTCACCCCCAAAAAAGAGTAACAACCCTTAACAAGTCTAACCATGAGAATATGGCATAAGATCAATACTTGGATAATGCCTACAATAAGTGGGTTTACCCCTTTCCAGTCTTTAATCCCTAATACATTCAAATCTCTTAAACGCAATAACCAGCCTCTCCCCAAAGCCAGTATTTCTTTGGAGATACTTTCCTTTGCAAACCTCATCTCCTGAACAAACCAGGGACTCGTCAACTTAACGAGAGGAGGTTCAGAACAACGATAAGCTATCTATACATCAGACCAAGATAATTCACTTTATTATCCTTCCGTTAATTTAACCTGAGATCTTTCTGTTTTCCGGTGTCCGTTCACTACTTCCTATCATGGCCTCCATGGCTATAAAGTTCTTTGCCTTCCTTGATTGAACAAGAACAATGGACAATTCTGCTGTCTTTTACTGATTGATTATACTCCTCCCTCATTTACATTCTCCTATATTTTCCCTTACTTTCTTCCTATTTGTTTCCCTTCCCAAAATATAATAAAGAATCTATGTAAAGCAAAAAAATCCAGCCCCTAGAAGTTGCCATTGCTGCAAAACTCAGAAGCGGTGTCCTGTCCCCTTAAGGAGAGCACCCAAAAAGTGTGTGAGGACACCTAGGGGGTATTTTTCCATCTTTCTTATTTGCTGTAAAACCCGGCATGCAGTTCCATCTCAGGCAGATATAATTAGAATTTCAGTGTGATTAGATGAACGGTCTTGTCACCTGAGGCCCTAGTTGTTCCCCCTTGGCCTATAAAAGGCTCTCGGAGGCTCCTTGTGTGTAGTGACCCCTTCTTCCACTTGTGTAGAGCTTGTTGGCCACTAGACCCGTCTTCGATGTCGCCCAGTTAACAGAGCTTGAGAGGAGCGCACTATTGGAATGTGAGAAGCTGGATAGTCATTTTAACAAATTCCCGGCATCTGGGCCGTTCTGAGCAGACTGGTGTTGGGACCGGTGGATGCATGACGGCACACAAGGTGACTGGGCTCAGGATACTCTCAACAGACCACCAGTAGAGAGGATCATGTAATTGTCTGACAAGCACAAGCAGCTCCAGCTATTTAGTTGTCTGCCATCCAGAGAAAGGGGGCACCATCGCTATAGGCTCCTGTGTCTGTTGGAACCATTTCTAGGCGCTTGGCTGAAGGATAATTGGTCTCACGGTGCCTAATAGGTGTATCGCCTTTGAATCGCCCGCGTTTTATAGTAATTTCTAATGAGTTTTTTTAACGTGTTTGACAGCGTTTTTACAATGGGTGATGAGATGTGTTAAGTCACTGAAACACACCACAATAGAGCAGACGCCATTCGAAAAGCTCATCTGAGAAGCCAATTGAAATCAATGGAGGCATTTTATAGTGTTTTTAGTGGGTGTTTAAAACGCCGCACTAAACGCTTGGGGGGAAAAAACAACCCTGGATGTCTAAGACCACTCTCATACAGGTGTTGTTTTTTTTGTCTGAAATAAACAGCGTTGCTGTGGACCCAGCTTCAGACAGCCCCTATACAGTCACATTTTAGTGTCTTTAGTAGAGTTGAGCGAACATACTGTGCCGAGCTTGATGCTCATTCGAGTATTGGCGTACTCAATGGTGCTCGTTACTCGAACGAGCATCAAGCTGAGTTTGACCCCGCCCCAGCTTTTGGCTCCTCCCCGCTGTGACGTGCCTGTTTTGGACCCTTCCCGCCGCGACGCAGCACACGTCAATGGCAGGCAGAGAGAGATAGAGGGAAAAAAATTCGGGACCCGGCGGCCCCCCATACAAAAATCCTCGGGTCTCCTATTGAAGTCAATGGGGTTCGTTACTCGAGTAGAGCTCTCGAATTTTACGAAAAGCTCGACTCGAATAACGCGAACCCGAGCATTTGGGTGCTCGCTCATCTCTAGTCTTTAGCGCCTCTGGACACAGACCACCTGAGGGTCACGTAAACTAAATTTCCATAACCATAGTTCTTTGGTAATCTGAGTTCAGTGCTCTTAAACTTCAATGAGTTCCATGGCCACATTAGGGTGTATTCACATGGGCTAGAATTCCATGCAAGTTCTATCGGGGTCCGAAGTGGGCAAAACTCACATGGGAGAGGAACCGATTCATTAGAATTTCATTTGAATTTCTCACTTGGACCGATTAGTCTATGTTTGATAAATTGCTGCATGTCCTATTCTTGTGCAAGGCTTTCATGAGAGTTGGACTTGTAATGTGTGGTGTTCTGCACATGACCGCAGCGTATGTGTGCTGTGCGACAATCTGAGAAGCAGAGAGCAGCAATAGTCTACTGTACCAGTGATGTGAACAACCCAAAGGGATGCCTTTTCTATATTGTGCCTGTATGTCGTGCTGCATTACACGTAGTAAGCTGCTCCTCTGCGGCATGTCTTACGGGAGAGGAGGTCCTGTATATCATCTGTATAGGATCGGGTCTCTAGATGTCGCCATGAAGGTGGCTGATGCTTCTCCGTAAGAACAGCTACTGCGTTGGTCTGTAAACATGATGACAACACCGGCTGATTAATGGTGCCGTCCTCTTCTGGATCGGGTTACTATGTACTCAGTCCAGCTGCTGTAATGTAAGCCGCTCACTCTCCACCCTTCACTGCTTTCATCAATGTAAATTTTTAATGCTCACATTTGCTAATGTAAATTGATTTGGAGTAGATCTTTTGCCCACAATTTCCTACTTTTAGAGAACTGTCTGACGAGTCTGGGCCTGAAAAGCCAACTTGGCTCCTGTCAGCGTCAATCAGAAGACCCAATCGGGAGCTATCTGAAGTTACCGTTTATGTAGGAACCCTCCAGGTAGCTGCCCTCAGGGCTATAGGGGCTGTGCAGTATGGCCAACTTTCTGTAATGCAAGGTTCTCGCCAAGATCCTTGTGGTCAGAACTGCATTACAGCGTGTCTAGAAAAATCAATGAGTGTTTATCTTGTCTATCAATTTCTAATTAGAGAGCCGAAATGAGAGCTGCTCCTGCCTGTAGGTGATCAGAGGGGACTAGGAGAGAGACCTCTCGCTTTGGTAGTGTTTTTCTCACATCAGATGTTTGCCCAAAGTCTGACGTGTGTATACATGGAGCTGCGTTGGAATGTTGTACTGCAATATAGGGGATACAAACATACGCTTTTCAGGTCTACATTAGGCTTATAGTTATCAAATCTGTGTAGATGAAATGGCCATACTGGCAAAAACACATTTTCCACTACTTCTGCAGCGTACGGTAGGGTAACCCCAGACACAAGGGTATACATTGAGGAGCTGGGAGGGTAAAGTGTTGGCTTGTCACGGTTCCCTTACGGAGGGACGCACATGGCCAAGGACAGGGTAGGGCTGAGCCTCTCCCTGACACCCCCGGCACAAGGATGCCCAATAAACAGGGTAACAGGTGTAGAGGAATTTGCATGATCGTTGGTGCGGAGTCAGTCAGATTTGGGGCAAAAGGTACAGTACTAAGTAATTTCTGCTCACAGAGCATTCTGGCTTAAATCTTGGAGCAGAGACACCGTATCAAAATGTTATGTTCCATCCCCTTCCAGGGTGAATATATGTTTGGGACAAGCTTGATTAAATTTTCAAAAAACTGTTTATAAGAATAAAAAGATTCCCAGAGAAAAAAAGCCTAGGGAAAAATCCTCCTTTCAGAAAAATAGATTTCAGACCAGAGATCAAAAAAGCAGAGGTAAATTGAGTAGATGGACTTATCCGAAAGGTGGAAGGGGTAGGAACTCAATTCTCAACTCAAGCCTCCCGGATACAAGTTTACCTCTTTTTACCTAGAAGATTTTGAATAAACTATAAGGCTGGGTTCACACGGCATGGATTTGCTGCAGAAATTCCATGCATTGTGCGGCAAATGCACCCGCGGCTTCTAATCCCAGGATTAGCCAGCCATGTGGACGAGATTTTGCAAAAATCTCATGCACACAGGCCGGCCAATCCGTCGCGGCAAAGCCAGGCTGAACCAGCGATGTGGTATGGAATTGACAGCCGCAGCATGTCAAATTTTTTTTTTTTTTTCTGTTGCGGCCTTACTCCTCTCTATGGGAAGAGAAAGCCACAACGGAATGCCGACGACCCAACCGCTCCAAAACCCGCAGCGAAATGCCGCAGGTTTTGAAGCTGCAGTTCTCCCGAGGAAATCCCGCAGGTCTTCCGTGCAGCCAAGCCACGAGATTTCCATGCAGTGGGAACCCAGCCTAAGAACTCAACCATTTTGCAACAAAAGTTAGAAGAAGGGACAGATGGTCTCCTGAGACTTAGTGTACCATAATTGTTCCAGTCCCTGAAGAGGAACAGGGGTTAGGCAGTTACTCAACTTTATTTTTAGTTAAGAAACCAAATGGTTTGTATC
Source organism: Eleutherodactylus coqui (assembly GCF_035609145.1). NCBI lineage: Eukaryota > Metazoa > Chordata > Amphibia > Anura > Eleutherodactylidae > Eleutherodactylus > Eleutherodactylus coqui. Next base: position 142,491,336 of record NC_089843.1, on the reverse strand, counting down.
AGACCATAATTTGAAACCTGTAAATGGGTATGGGGATTATTAAGTCCATGGTGCTTTTAATTAGTAAAGGTTCAGTAACGAGCACCATTGACCTAAAATGTACATATTAACATATTCCTATTGACTCAGCCCTCGAGAAAGTTGTAATCTGGTATTGCTCGAGGTGTGCTTTCATGACTGGACGTAGTAGAATCTAGGAATTACAGCCTACCACTAATTCTGTTTACAGGAGTTCATCAAGAGGGGTGTCGTCTCTTCTTAAGGAGAGCAACCAAAAAGTGTGTGGAAACACCTAGGGGGTGAGTGGGTTGGGGCATGACAGTGCCCCGAAACAGCTGTATGTGTGGTTTTCTGGCTTGGTTTCCTATTTCTAATCCTTGTTATAAGGACCCGTACAAAGGGTCTGATATTGATATCCAATAGGTGGTACTGCAAGGTATTTAGCGGATACAATTTTCATGTGGCTATTTCTTCCTGCTCAATTTCTCTAAGGCCTCATGCCCATGGCCTGGTCGGATTCTGATTGTGAAATCTTGCAGTAGAATCAGTCCCGGTTCCAGCCAGAGACCCCCTATACTCACCTGTCCGCATCCGCAGCGAGTGTCTCGGACAACGTGCAGGGCATGGCGTTGCCATCACGCTGGCGATGACACAGATCTGCAGCGACTTGCTGCAGGACGAACTGCTTCCATTGACTGCAATGGAAGCGTCTATGCAATTTTCCGCACAGAATAGAGCATGCTGCTATTCTTCTCCACGAGCTGAAAATCGCAGTTGATTTCTGCTCATGGGCAGGGAAGAATCTTTTATGTCTATGGACGGACACTGCTGTGGAATTCACAGCGGGCATCTAGCAGCAATAATCTGTCCGTGGGCATTGGGCCTAATACTCCCATGATTCATCTGCACAGCACCGCATAACCAGCTGGAGCTAGTACCATCTCTGCCTGCTGGGAGTACACTACCGTTATCTTCTGCATTCTGTATAAACTACAAACCATAATTGTCCAGAGAATGAGCTGTGATATCCTTCAATATAATTATGTGGCAGGAGCCTCTAATCATCATCAGTAGCTGATATGATTTGGTTTCCCTCTTCCCGCATGAAGAGCTTGTATAGTAGGGTCCCTGAAATAATATCGCACAGGAATTACGCTGACTGAAATAACATAAAGCCAAGTAAATATCAGGTAGTCGGAATGGGATTACATGACCCACATGAGGAGAAGGATGCCAGGCGCTTTAAGATAGAAAGGAATAACTAAAATCGGTAACTCACTTATATATATATATATGTATTTCTAATGCTTTTTTCCAATTGGATCACAACAGACAGCATGCAGACGTATGCACACATATGCCATTCTTTTGGCTCTGACTTCCAATGATGAATCACCCCTGCGCCTTTTTTCCCCCAATGCATGTTGTTTTCAGCCTCTGACCCATCTACAGGGCGGGCAGCCTGTTCATGATGGCACACACCGCATCAGGGCAGAGACTGGCACACCCATAAATCTCTGGAACTGCATCTCACTTTTCGGGCTCAGTTCACACCATATTTGTCCCATATGTATGGAAAGAAGATCTCCGTGGCAGACGACCTCTAGAGATACTTGTATTGGAACGGCTTTACATAGTTCATCAAGAGGTTCCGCACCGTGACTTCTCATGTAATGATGTCAATCTGGTGTTGAGCATCAGCGCCCATCCTGAAGCACATGAAACAGCATATAATGTGTGGATTCTATTAGAGGTCTGTAGCAGCTCGCAGAGTCCATTGTTATGTGCTACATTGTAACACTACTTGAAAGAACAAACGTCAGTTATTAATGACTCCTAGTTGCCATGGCAGTGATGCATCCCTGTGACTTCAAGGTAACTCTTATCTCTCCATCAGATGTTCTGCACAATAGTGTGTTGTAATATCAGTATTTTTCTGCTGATTTCCAGGTACGTGATGTGCTAGTTGGCATTTTACTCCAATGTAGGATGTAAAATATTTGCTCTTCTCACCACTAAGCCAAGTTGTCCTTCGAGGCTGTGCTGTGCCCATCCATCCCAGGCTTTGCCGTCATATATATAATATGTGCTCTGTGTCGCTTTCTGGTCTCTTACAAAGTAGATGAAGGATGATGACTACAGCAGATACAGAGGTTGTCTCCAAGATATCCTCCTATGTTTCCAAGGGAAACTTGGTTTGGCTGACTGTATGAATAATTAAATTGGGAGAAGGGAAAGCTGTTACTAGACTCCTCTGGCAGCAGCTTATCTCTCACGGGAACAAAGAATTGGGCATATTGAAATTTAGTATGCCTGATCCTGCTGTCAGGAGGCTCCGATAAAAGTTAGAGCATTAGTTCTGGCTGATCTAATGTATATGGCCCACTTAAATCTGCTCAGTAATGTAACTTGGGCCTTATGCATGGTTACATCAGTTTATTTTCCCTCCGTTTAATATATATATGCTGGGAAATGGTCCTGACATATACGCTAAATGGAAGCTGTGACGAATACCTAACGTGAGGTTTGTCATCTAGAGACTATAATGGTCTCTATTTAACAGATTATAAGGTGTACCCTTTAACCCCTTCCTTCTCCAGGATGTACATTTACGTCCTGGAGCGTCGGCGTATGTATGAAGAGAGGTCGTGGGGCAACCTCTCTTCATACAGTGCAGGCTTCAGCTGTTAATTACAGCTGACATCCGCGGGCAATAGCCGCGATGGGCTGATCGCGGCTATTAACACTTTAAATGCTGCTGTCAATTCTGACAGCGGCATTTAAATCCCCCGAAAGATGTTAGGGGGTCCCATAGGGCGCCCCCCGCCCCCCCCCCCCCCCCCCCCCGCAGTGAGATCGGGGGAGCCATACAGGTGTCATGGCAGCCGGGGGCCTTCTGAAAGGTCAAATTGCAGTATGACGTAATGCTATAGTATTACGTCATACTGCAGGAGCGATGAAAGCATCGCATGTTGTAGTCCCCCAGGGGGACTTAAAAGTAAAGTTAAAAATGATCAATAAAGGGTTTTTTTTAATTATAAAATTTAAATCACCCCCCCTTTTGCCATATCTATAATTAAAAAATATAAATGAAATAAAAACACATAATTGGTATCGCCGCGTATGTAAAAGTCCGATCTCTCAAAATAGTGCATTATTTACCCCCCACGGTGAACGTTGTCTGAAAAAAAATAAATAAAGAACACCAGAAATGCACTTTTTCAGTCACCCTGTCTCCCAGAAAAAACGCAAAAAAGCGATCAAAAAGTCATATGTATTCCGAAGTGGTACTAGCAGAAACTACAGGACATCCTGCAAAAAATGAGCCCTTGCTCAACTACGTTGATGGAAAAATAAAAAAGTTATTGCGTGCAGAAGATGACCACAGAAGATATTAGAAAATAGTACAATAAAAAAAAAACCTATACAAGTTGGGTATCGTAGTAATCGCACTGGCCCACAGAATAAAGTTATCATGTCGCTTTTGTTGCTGTTTGTGCGTCGTAGAAACAAGACGCACTGAAAGATGGCGGAATGTCTTTTTTTTTTTTTTTTTCCATTTTACTCCACTTTGAATTATTTAAAAGTTTTTCAGTACATTATATGGTACGTTATATAGCACCATTGAAAACTACAACTCGGCCTGCAAAAAACAAGACCTCATACAGTGACGTCGAAAGGAGTTACGATTTTTTTAAGGGGGGGAGGAAAAAGAAAATGGGGGGAAAAAAAGGGGGGCGCGTCATTAAGGGGTTAAACAGATGCCTATGGGATGCCAGTGTTGGGCGTCCATTTATCATCATTTAACGGATATGTCAAGAAAAGCTCATGATGTGTACATTTTATGGAGGCTTGTGACAGAGGCCATACAGTGAGATCCATCACCCACAGGCTACATGGTTAGACCAAAGTATGTAATTTTACTCCTGGCTTGCAGGGGATGGTGGAACAGCAAAGTCTATTATGCTATTCTATACTTTTTTTCTTTTTTGAGGTATACTGACATATACCAGCCACATGGAGGAAGAAAGTAGTCTTTTGGCCTCTGTATGATTAATGGCCCCCTATAGATACATCTAGCGTGTACTTTGAATGCTCTCCTGGCATACACGCCAACTATGAACAGGCCCTAACAACAATGAAGAGTTACATCCCAGTTAGAAAAGGTAGGTAGATATTTAGATAAAACCTTAAAGGAGTATTCCCAAGATGGGAATCTGTGGGCGTTTTCCGAATACCCTGCCAGCTGTTGAGGAAACATCCGAGGCACTGGTTTGGGCTGCTTCTGTAACTTGCATTGAAGTGAATGGTAGTTACGGATATAGCATAGCACAGGTGAGGACACCCCCCTAGGAGGAATCATTGTTATAAAGACCTGTATAAGGCCTCCTTCCCACGGACGGATTTCCATTGCGGAATTCCGCACCGTGAAATCTCCCGTCCTCACCCGCAGCATGCTCCATTTGCCGCGGGTGTACGCGCAGCTGGCTTCCATTGCAGTCAATGGAAGCCGTCCGTTCATGCTATCTTCCACTGTAGCACAGCGGGAGATAGCGTGAAATCGCCTACCGCTGTGGCATGTCTTGTGACGCTGCGGCGCGTCACGCCGAAGCGTCATGCGGGACCCAGGACGCCGGATCCGCTGGTAAGTATTGGGTCTCTGGGGGGCACCGTGATGGGCTTCACCGCGGAATATTCCGCAGCAGAGCCCGTCACGGCCGTGTGCAGCCGGCCTAAAGGGTCGGACATTGATTTGCAGGAATGCTGCCATCCAATAGGTGGCGCTGCAGAGCTATTGTCCTATCTTCCATATTTGCATCTAAAATCTCAGTACGGACGGATTTGGATTGCGAAATCCGCTATAGTCACCCGTGTGGACAGTCCGCAGCATTCCACATCCATTAGCTAAAACAAAACACTTGCATGTCCGCCCACACAAGTGGACAACGATTGTGATTTCCTTTCGTGGAAAAAAAATTACAGGCTCACCTCTCTCACAGGGGGTGTAGCCAAGCGCTGGTTGGCTCTGCCTCCTCCCATTCATGCTATGGGCAAGGGGTGGGACGGGGTGGAGCTAAGTGTCTGACCTCTCCCCGCCCCTTGTCCATAGCCATCAATGGGGGAGGCGGGGCAGACTGGTGTTTAGCTCCACCCCTGTCCTGCCCCTCCCATTGCACAGACAAACAGGGAGGAAGAGAGGTGAGCCTGCGATTGGGAGGGAGGGAAAATGGCCTGGTGAGGTCAGCGGATTTGTGCCCGCCTCACCAGGCCATATGAATGAGAGCACAAACGTTTGATTTGTGCGCCCGTTCACCATTTTTTTTTTCACCCCAAAGGTAGTGCATATCGGTCGGCCGTGAAAACAGCTGGCCGATGTGCGCTCATGTGAAAGAAGCCTAAAGCTGATAGATCTGCTGATCCAACGTGTGTGTAAAAATTAAATTGTATGTTTTCCAGGGAAATAATGATGTAATTGGAGTAAGTCTTCTAATTATAGTGTTCTGGGGAAAAAATGCTTAAATCGGTGTAGTCCATTCTCAGAGCAAAGCCAAATATAAGGATCAAGTACAGCAGCACTATGTAATGAACTCCTAGAAACCCTATTAGGGCATATCACTTTGTTTTCTTTTTTTTTCTTTCTTAAAGTGACACTGTGGGCCTGGACAAAGATGGCCTCATCAGGTTCTCTGACTACTTGGCGCATAGTATGCATTATTAGTCTAAGTCACTACACCTGCTTTGATTGACCAGCGCTGCCCATGTGAGCCACATGTAGTGTCTTACACAACCAATGCATCAGGCAGTTAGAAAAACAGTTTGGCCATGTTTGTCCAGAGCTGGAGAGTCGCTTTAAGGGTCCTGTTATCTACGAGGAACACAAAAACTGTGCCCTTCATATCGAAGGTACAGTATGGCCCCATAAAAGCTATGGCCAGTGTATTGTGGATTTGTACAACGCCTACATAAGTGTAGAGCTGCTTTGTATCAGTGGCTTACCCTCTGGTGGACACAGACCAGCTTCAGGAGTCGGAATGATAAGATGACCCCTTTTAAGACAAAGTTACAAACATGTCACTATGATGAATGCGGAGCCATTACAGCCCTTTTAGAAATCCATTCTCAATGGAAGACTGATCTGACCTAAAGAGGGTTTTTTTTGGTTTGTTTTTTTTTGGGGGGGGGGGGGGTGGATTAAAAAAAAATGTGTGTATTTTATATATTGCACCATATCCCCAAGCTATAAAAACTGTCACTCAAGAAAACCAACAAAAAACCATGAATGAGCCTGTACCATTTTCAGCTCCACATCTCCTCCCAGAAGTAGTCTTTATAAATGTAACCATGCGTGCATCTTAAGTAAACGGAGTAAAAATTTGTAGCAAAATTTTGACCTTTCTGTTCTGCATTAAGATTTTTTTTTGGAACATATCAAAGAGTTTTACAAGGTTTTAAGCAGTTGGCGCGGAAAAAAGTTCTAACTTGAGAAGCTTAGTAGAACAAAACCCTGAATATAGTCGGTCTTTGTGCCGCAGGACACACAAAGTAAGGTCCTGTCCCGTGATTGTAAAGGAGAAAGCAGCAGCAGAATTAGAAAGATGTCATTCATGTTGAACATTTCTAAAGAATAGCCCGGCCCTTGTGGATATGCTTGTTTATTCAGTCTCCCATCTGAAAGCCACAGATGAATGAGGCTGTGCTGTGGAAATGCCGCTTTAGCTGCGGCTGAATACTAAAATGCTTATATGAGCCGGTTCTGTCTCAGGAGGGGGCATCTGGTTTTCATTCCCATGGTTTATTTAAGAAAAAAGTAACCCTCAGCTACTTGCGGTATAATTCCTCCACTATCCGTGAAGCAAGTATTGAAGAGGTGATGGATGACAGAGGTTCAAATCAGAATGAACTTCAATCTATGTAGGACGGACAATTCATGGTGGCGAAATCCTAATTAGTTTGGATGGAGAATAGTATCTCTAGCTCTTACACAATCTGAACCGGTGTAGCTAGGCTGTGGGCAATAGCACTCCCATGTCACTGCACTATATCTCTGGTGGTTGCCAACTGTCACTTTCTCATGTGCTGGTAAAGTGAAGAACTGGCTTTGTACTGTATTTCACATCTGTCTGTTGTCTATTGTAGCGATTTACATTTTTTTTTTTTTTTTTTATTCTAGCACCCCTTGACAAATGTTAGCCAGATCTAGGAGCCAGCTCTAAAAGTTAGATCCTGCAACAGCACAGTGAGTTCTATCCATATCTGAGATGGATAGACCTGACAATGGGAACAAAACCCACTAATTTGAATGGGTTAATTTACACAAACGAGTTTTCTCTTGGCCTGATTGCCCTAGTTTGAAAAATTGCCGCATGTCCTATTTTTGTGCAATTCTTAATCGCACATTATTTTCTACAGGAACTTAAAAAAAAAAAACCTGATTGGAATCGCATGGCGCGTGAGTTGCAAGCCATTCTGATCTTTTTTTTAAAAGCACTTTACCGAGAGGATCACATGTGCAGAACAGGGAAAAGCACATAAAAATCTAATGGATAATGGTCCGTTTTTTTTTATTGCCCAAAAATAACCCTTGCCTCTGTGACTACAGCCTTAGGACTCCTGCACACTTGCGTTTTTCTTGCGCGATTTTACTGCTTTTTTTTTTAACACAACAGTCAATAGGACATTCTAATATTAAAAACCCATCGCCTCACATGAAAATCCCAAAGCATTTTTAACATTAGAAAGTCCAAGTGACTTTCGCTTGACAAAAAAAAGCAAAATCGTGTGAAAAAAATGCACAAGAAAAATGCAAGTGTGCCGGAGCCCTCAGCCTTTTATGTCATGTTCATCTGCCCTCCCCTAGTAATTGGAATAGAGGTAGTTAAAACTGTGCCTTGCCTTTCCTTAATGGTAAACAAAAAAACTTCACTTTCCCAGTCATCAGAGCAGAGACTCCACATTCCCAGTCCACGCAATGTCCCCCTTAGGCATTGCAGGGTCCCTTGCTGCCTCAGTAGGCAGAGCAGGCCCCTCTTACTTTACCAGTAGTCACAACCGGCACTCATTAATTGTACTAATAGTCCCCAAGTGCTATCTCTGATGTCATAGTACAGTTCCTCCCCAGCCGACCACCCCTCCCATTAGTCAGTAGGTGGGACTTCAGAACCGGCTTATTATAGCGCTGTTTTGCATTACTTCTAAACTTTGCGAAACTAGTTCATTTTTACATATTTTTTTGTTGTAGTGATCTAGAGCCGGAATGGTTGGAGAGAGTGGAGCGCAACGGAGAACTGTTTTATCTTGAATTAAGTGAAGGAGAGGAAGAAACAATTCTGCCTCTGAATCCAGGCGTAAACCATGTCCGATTTTGTGAAAATGTAGCTGAAGTCATTTCAGAAAATGCCAAGAAGAATAAAAATGAGCCACGTTTTAAAAAGCTTGCAAAAATATTGAGGAATAAGCACAATAGAAAGAAGGGGTCTTCTAGACGAAATGGACCAATGGGGCCTACTTCCATCCTCAAGCACCAGCCCAGTCCAAAAACTGGAATGCATGTACATCAACAGTTTAAGGATATTTGTCTATATGTGAATCCAAACCGGTTACTTGATACTGCACCATATGAGAATCTCTGCCTACTCCAGAGACTGATAGGGATCGTTCATCAGTCTTCAAAGAACAGCAAGAGGTTGGAAAAGCAAGGTGGACCTGACGCACCACATCGGCGATCTACTCCTGAGAAGCTTGTTGTTCATGGTTTTATTCCAGATAGTCCGTCTATCCGTTGTGGTCAAATCCTTATCGGTAAGAGGACATTCATTCCTATGTCATATCTTTACGTCCTGGCCATTAAAATAAATGGCCAACTATGTAGTATATGTATGGGCCTAGTCTACCAGACCAGATGCCATTCTTTATTGTGAGCTCTAACTCCTAGACTTTATGATGGCCATATAGCCTAAAACACTGTATGGAAAGGGATAGTCCTCATGAGACAACTGTTTCACTGAAAACCTAAGAAATCCCACTAACCAACAAGCAATAGAAGTGGTTGGATTAGTGGAAAACTACCGATGCAGGATTGGTAGCAGCAGTCTCTTGGAAAAGATTGTGTAGTACACAGAGCATGATTTTCCCCATCACAGCCAGAGGTCTACCAAGAGACAACATATGTCCTGGTGCAGACAACATAGCATGGGGTCCTCGTTGTCATGTGTGACTGGTTATGTAGGCATTCCTATATAAACCTTAATCGCTGTAAGCCCCACAGTAGCAATGTTGGAGCCACCTCTGGGGTCTGCACAGTCACAATCTACAGATTTACTCGTATATTGTGAAATTGTATAAACACCAGTTTCCTAGTACAGTGTTTCTCACCCTGTTTTAGCCAAGTACCCCTTAGTAATGAGAAGTTTCAAATAAGTTACCCCCAAGGAAACAATTGGGTATAAATGTTAGCAAAATAAGGCTATGATAACGCTGCTGTCAGAGGGTCAGTTTGGAGCCTTTGCTGACAATTCCTTAAGGCCCATTTAGACACAGGACTGGGGGTACTCTACACCTTTTCCTAACCGTTACCTTTTACCCAAAAAAACACCATAAAACAATCTAGCATTTTAACACGTGGGGTAGGCCACAGCTTTATTAAATTAACACTTTTTAACATGAATTTAAATATACCTTTTATAACTTAACCTTATTTAACCGACTTCCCATGCTTTCCAAAGAAACCAATATAGTCCCATAAGGCGCCTGTAAGCCCGTTGAGGTCTCAAAACGGGCTAAAGGGACCGCCTTTCTGTAACCCAATCTGGCATGAGAGGCTCTTCGCCACGAAGGATGTGGCGTCTTAATACACCGCATTCCACCCCACCCCACATGCCAGATCCAGCGCCGCCTCCAACCCATTCTGAAACCTAGAAAGAAAGATGTCCAGACCCATCTCATTAAGATGGACACCATTCCCCCGAAGTGCGCACCAATCACTATTTTCTAACTCCCGATGGCGAATGGTAATACCCCCAAGGGACTGAACAAATTTAGTAATTTTTATGTTTACCACTTTGCGCGCCCTATCAATACCCTCTGGGTTAAGCGTCCCCCTCCATACCCTTCTCAGAACTATATCGGACCAAACTAAAACTACCTGCCTAAAGAATTCGCGAAAACTCTCCATATCCGCCTTCATTATAGCGACCAACTACTGCACCTTCACCTTCCCCAGGTCGTTCCCACCTGCATGAATCAATAATATGACCTTGTCCTGAGACCAGCTGCTGATTTTAACCATTTCCGGGAGCAGCCTGGACCACTGCAGTCCCCTCACTCCTTTCCAATGATCCACAGCGTCTTTGAGTCCCAAGTCTGCTCCTATAGGCCTCACTTTCACCCTCTTCTTCGCCCAGTAAATGTAAGGATGGCCGATGATCCATACGTTCCTTGTCTTGTCAACTGTGGAAAAAAGATAAAATCGCCAACAACCTGTTCTCATCATTTGGAAAGAAAATATCAATAACCCGAATCCTAAGATTACGTTCACCACCCGCAACTCAGGGCGAACATAAGTCTTATATGCCTCAGATCTCCATCTGCCCAAACGTTTCGCACCTTCCGCCGAAATCCTGCATGCGTCCGCTGCTGTTGCCGCCCCGATGCGGAAAGAATGCGTACTGAATTCCTTCGGGTCCAAGCACAAATGTTTGCACACATGCAAAACCGAGGAAAACTGGTATACGGTTACCGGAAGTCTGGAAGCAAGTTGGAACAAATGGCCCGCTCCCGGGTGAAGGGCCATATATTGTCGCAAAAACTCTACTGGGCACCACTGCAAACCCAGAGCTGCAATAGACACCACCTTCCCCCTGCCGTAAATGTCCGTCTTAGATCCTCTTATACAAACCTTTAGAGCCTCGTCCATCATCACCAAATCTCCGACTAACAGACCGCCCGTCTTGAATTTACTGGCCGGAACCACCTCCCAGACTCACAGGGCCGCAAAAAACGTTGTGGAAAAACACGCACGAAAAAGTAAAGTTTCAAAGAATTAATGCAAGTCTCTCCCAAAATGCTCAAAATCAAACAAAGCAGGGAAAAAGTAATAGGCCGCCGATTTGCCGAAACACAAACTCCTTCATGACGTCAAGTTTTCGATGCAAGTGCAGCAAAAAGGCAATGCCTGCCAAATGGCGTTTGGCTACCCCCGCAGCAACTCCCTCCTTCGGCACTGTCAGCAGTGTATCAAATGTCCATGTTCTGGCCTGCTCCGAGTCCGGGAAAACACTACCGGCACCCTACAGCCACACTGCCCAAATACCATTATAGCTCCTCCACGTTGCTGCCATTACTGAAGCCTGCACCAACGCTAACAAACCCCTTCTGCTATGCTCCACAAGAAAGAAGGGCAACATACCCTCTTGACATCCGCTGCCAGGTGCAGTTTCCTGAATTTTGCCATCTGTAAGCGAGCAAGAGCATCAGCCACACCATTTTGACTCCCAGGCACATACTTAGTTCTGAAGCGTATGTTGTACTGTAAACACCTTAGCACTAAATGCGGTAAGAGAGCCAATATTGGTGGTGATGAAGCCAATTGTTTGTTTATCGCCAGAACCACCAACTGTTTGTCTGACCAAAAACATATACATTGTTCCTGCATCTTCTCATCCCATAACTCCACCGCCACCACAATGGGGAGCATTTGCAAGAGCGCCACGTTTTTTACCCATTGTGACTCCAACCAAACTTCCGGCTTCTGCACCAATGCTTCCAAAAATGACTCCAAAACCCACCGCTTCCGCCGCATCCGAAAAAAGGCTTAACGCCACGCTCGACCTCTCCTCCTTTTGACATATCGCATGGCCATTGAACATCTGCAGAAATACTTTCCACACGTGCAAATCAGCCCTTATTGCCTTAGTAATACGTAAAAAATGATGCGGCTCTTTAATTCCCACCGTTGCCAACGAGAGGCGACGAGAAAAAATGCGACCCATCTGTATCACTTTTCATGCATAGTTAAGAAGCCCTACCAAAACCTGAATTCGATGTAACGTGGCTTTTTGACAGGTCACACACCAGACCTCCTAGATACACACCCTATGCCAGATCATCCTTTAGACCCTAAAAATTACAGACCCCCATAACCATGTGACTTATCCATCAACCAGCAATACAGCACTGGACACTCGGGCAGTCTTAGGAACTTTCCTTTTTTTCCTCCCATGTATCTGCCACAGGTGGTATTCTGCACTAGTGAAGTGACTCTAAACATGTGGATCTACTAGTTTTGCTCTTGCATTGTTGGCTTTATTTTGACAGGGGACGCTCTTCTTGCGGTTAATGATGTTGAAGTGAACACAGAGAATATAGAGCGCGTGCTGTCTTGTATACCGGGACCCATGCAGGTAACCTCTTCCATCTTCTCATTTTACAATCTGAATATTCTTTAATAGACCATGTCTACACTTGACAGTGTTGTGGCTGCGAAGCAGCATTAAGCAACATAATAGACAACATCTCCAGAAATTGCAGTGAAGTATGATGACTTTTTTTTTTAACCCCTTACTGATCACCCCATAGTGTTTTTACGTCCTGGTTAAGTGGGCTTTAATCCCCAAGGTTGTAAAAACACGTGCTCTCTGGGGATTAAATCCACATGTGCTGTGGAATTGACAGGTGCTTGCCGGAGGTAGCGGACGACCTGAAGCTCTCATGGGGGGCTGGGCTATCCGAACCCTGGTCATGCGATCGCAAGAAAGTAAATAAGAAATAAAAAAAAATTTGTTTCAGCTCCCTTCATGGATCAAATATATGAGGGGAGCTGAAACTACTCGCCTCCGTCCTCTGCAAAGACCTGCAACCATCTGGTCCGGAAAGGACCTACCGACGTCTTCTGCATATGTGCACCAAAGGAAAAATGGCGAGGCATGCACAGAAGACAGGATCGGCCTGGTAAATTTAAAATCTCCCTGCTCCTGGCTACCAAAAGTAGCCGACAGCCTGGAGATTTCAGGGGGAAGCCTGGTCACGTGATCGCCGTGTTCCAATGGATAATGGCAATCATGTAAAAGTTGAGGAGATGAAACTTCTTACCGGAGCCCTGTGCAAAATGCCGGACACATGCGCAGGAGCCTGGGAGGGCCCAGGAATTTAAAATCTCCTTGCTCCCTTCAACCAAAGGTCGCCGAGAGCTTGGGGCAGTCACCGGTGGCCTCATTCAGCGGTCCCTGGTCACGTGATAGAAAGATAGCAATCTACTGTAGGCCAGTCTCACATGAACGGATAGGAATTGCGGATTGCGCATGCGTTTTGATCCGCAGTAATACACGGATCAATCAAATGCTTCGGATTACACAATTCCACTCACATTAGCGGGTCAGAAATACGTGATCCACTCGCATACAGCCCATTCTGCTCCATGGTCGCAGATATACCCTCAGCCTATACGCAACTACATTATTTCTGGGCTGCGGGTACATGTGTCATCGCTAAGCAATGGTGCATGAAATATAAACAAAAAAAGGAGTACTGCGCATGACCGTCTGTGTGAGTGCATAGTTACGTGCAGTACATTACCCGGCCGTATGCAAAGAATGCCAAGAGGAAGGGGGGGTATTTTTAGGGAGTCAATTTTTTTTATTTTTTTTTTCACAAATGAGCAATGGAGCCTGAAATCTTTTCAGTTGTGCCCTGAAATCCAATGGGTGTTCCCTTCATTACCAGCCTAACCATGTGTCCTGTAAGTAGATTAGGGCCACAATGGGTATGTTTCTAAACACAGGACAAACGGGTATCTATTATGGGGTGCAAATCCTCATTTTCATGTTCACTATAGAAAAAAATCTTGTCTTTAACCCCTTCCTGCTCCAGGGCGTAAGTTTACGTCCTGGCAGCTGGGTACTTCCTACAACAGGTTGTAAACTTACGTCGTGGGGATAGCGTGAGATCACTTATGATCTTGCGCTATCCCGCAGCAGGAGCCGGCTTGTCAGTCATAGCCGGCCTCCTGCTGCTACAACGGGGGTGCATCGAAGATGCGCGCCCCCCCCCCCCCACTGTTAACTCCTTCCCTGCCGTGATCTATGTAGATCGCGGCATGGGAAGGGTTCACAGAGGGAACGAGCTTCCTCTGTGAAGTTGCCTTGCTCTCGCGATATAATCGCAGAGAGCCCGACCTGTTGCCATGGCAACAGGACGCCAGATACTGGCGTCCTGTAGTGCCATAGCCTATGATCGCTCTATAAGGCCATGCCTTATCATGGCGATCATCAGTGCTGTGCTGCAAGTCCCTCAGAGGGACTTAAATTGTGTAAAGAAAAAAAAAAAAGAAAAGATTAAAAAAATGAATGAAAAAGAAAAATGTAAAAAAAAAAAGTTTAAAAAACCCTTCTTTATGCTTTTTCTCATATTAGCGTAAAAAAAAATTAAAATATTTTGTATTGTCGCGTCCGTAACGACGCGTACAATAAGTTGCACATGCTTTCAACTGTGCACGGAAAAAAGCGTTTAAAAAAACGCTAAAATGCTGAGGCAAAATGCAAATTTTAGCATTTTGCCTCCCTAAAAACGCAATAAGTGATCAAAAAAGCCATATGTAACCCAAAATGGTACCAATAAAAACTACAGCTCGTCCCGCAAAAAATAAGCCCTCGTAGAGCTCCATACATAAGAAAAATAGGCCGTGTCATTAAGGGTTAAAATGACATGTTCAAAAATACGAAATTTTATTTTTTATCCTCTAAATTGCATTAACTCCTGAAAAAAGTGTGGGGTCAAAATACTCATTACACCCTCAGTGAATACATTGAAAGGTTAATTTTTCAAAAATTCAGTAATTTGTGGAAATATCTATCATTCTGACACCTATGAGCCTTTGCAGTCTTGGCTTGGTGTAGGAAAACAAATTATTAACCTTTAGGGAACATTTTATGTTAAATTTGTACATCTCCTAAATGGTTTTAAAAGAAAAAAAGGTTTTCTCAAATGTGCTTCCAGAATAAATACATGGAAATATACATCTCATCAAAAATTTGTACAATATATTTCTACATATTTGAGTTATTGCAGTTGAAAATGTGAAAAAAATGACAATTATTTTTCAAAGTTTTCCCAATTTTAGCACCTAGAATTCTATCATCTATTTTCACCCCCTAAATGAAGTACAATATGTGGCGAAAAAAACAACGTCAGAATCACTTGGATATGCAAAACCTTTACGGTGTAATTCCATGTTAAAGTGACACATGTCAGATTTCCAGAATTTGGCTTGGTCATTAAGGCACAAACAAGCTTGGTCACTAAGGGGTTAAAGTGGACCTCCGATTATAAATATAACTTTGAAATATATCTTATTACAGTAAAATGCCATAGAAAAAAAAATCTACTTATCAGACTCCTCCTGCCCAGCACTGATCACTTTCTAAATTCACTGGTAAAATCAGTCTTCAGAGAGGCAGAGATAAAGACTGATTATCAACTTGCTGAGGGATCAGGTTATAGTTGGTGCCCATAGAGGTCTATGAAGAGGGGAGGAAGCAGCTGCTTACTGGGTTTTTGGTTTCTTATCCAAAAATATTCTAAAAGTTTCCTGCACCACTTTGCCAATCCATAAAGCCAACCACATATCGTTAGATTGATATTGCATGTTCCCCTTCTGAATCAAAACACCGAGCCCTTGCACTGGCTTCTCTGCTTGCTGTATAGCTCAAAGGCCAACAGAACTGGTAGGAGGACGGGACATGATGTTGGAAGAACAGAAAATCCCTGTATGGAGGCATCACAGAATCAGCCGAGAGAGTAGATCAGAGCGTTGTGCACTCTAACTGCTAAAAATAACATCTTGCCTAGAAAACCCAGAGAGCGAGAGAGACTGACTTCTACTGCCCTACCCCTAGAAATTCCTGCAGCTCCTTTACTGTTGCTGTAGGCCTCTTGGCAGCCTCTAGGACCAACTTTGTGGACTTATCAATTTTTGAGGCACATCCAGTTCTTGGTAATATAACTGTTGTGCCAAAGTGAATCTACTTCTTGCTGACCGTCTTCACTGTGTTCCATGGTTGATGTAATGCCTTGGAAAGGTTTTGTTCCCCTTCTCCTGACTGACACCTTCCAACACTCAGAACACTTCGATGTGTTGTAAGTTTTTTACGGAATAACTAAGAAAATGTCAGGAAAATTCTCGTAGAAGAGCTGAACTTTATATGGGGTGAATCAGAATCGCTGTAAATAATGGCAGCGGGGTGCTGACTACTAGTTATCAGGAGTTTACATGTGATTGGCTAATTCTGCACACAACCAGATATAAGAGGGAGTTCACACTTATGCAAATACATTATTTTAGTTTTTTTCCACCCTAAATGATTTCAGTTTGTGTTTTCGATGGAATTGTACAGATAACGGGGCACATTAAAGGTGGAAATAAATCTGAAATGATTCACCTTTGTTGGATTTTTTTAACATGGCAAAAACAGGGGTGTGTAGACTTTTTGTATATTGTAAAGTGCATATGTATTGTAGAATTTCTACATCTAGTAATTGCTGTTTTTCTGATAGGTGAAGCTGACATTCGAAACAACAGTGTTTGATGCTCAGATTCCATCTCCGAATATGAATTCTGTACCGCAGCCACCCATGAGCAATATGACAAAGCTCATCTGGGGCGAAGAACATACCAACCACCAGCAGATCCTGCAAGACATGCCTCACATAGTAATGTACCTTACACTGAAGCTGGACTCGGACACTTCAAAGGAAGAGGTATGTGATTGTAATATATAGAAGCCAGCCATGGATGACTTTGGTCCGATCTGATTTCACTTCACTTGAGTGATTCTATTTTTCCACTTGGAATCCTAGCTTTAATAGCCGTGAATTAAAACTTGCAAAGAAGTTGAGTGATTTCTTTGATATGACTTCAAAAGTAGGAAATAAAGGTAGCACGTTAGCATACAAGCATGGCCTCCTGCACACGGCCGGGTCAGACCCTGCATGCGGGATTCCCGCAGTGGAGTTCGTCCTGGTGCCCGGCAGGTGACCCCCTGCGTACCTGTACAGTGTCTTCTGTGAGCGCTGTGGATGTGCCCGCTGGCACTCCGTCGCACATGCACTGTAGGCACCGGTGCTCTGCAATGACGCGTATCCCGCGATACTTCCACAGTGCCGCGGATGGACGGCTTCCATTGACTTCAATGGAAGCAGACCGTGCATAGCCCGCACAAAATCAGGTCCATCCGGGTCCCTCCTGCTGCTCTCCGGCTTTCCGGGCAGGCTTCTGTGCACTTGCCAGCACTGACAGATTATTTCTTGCTGGTAATAGGGTTTAAGTACCCCACCTCTAGCAAGAGATTCATCGAGCGTTGGCTCCGCCAATCAGAGCCAGTGCTTAATGCACCAATCAATGCTATTTTGCAAATCCTTTGTTGTATAGAATATTGGTGCAGATTTAGACACAGAATTGTCCTTTTACACCGGCCAGTTTCAGACCCATAAATCATCGACTAAAAAAGTCAGTTGGTGCCCCTATAAAGGGCCTTCATACAGGCTGATGAAAACAAACTATCGGTAATGTGATCGTTCATCCCACGTATACTTAGCTGTCGGCAGCACATCCCCTGTTTAAGGCTGGCAGAGAAGTGGTCCCACAACACATGTACAGCTGCCCATTCCTGATCATTGCCCCGTATAAGCAATGCAGTAACAAACACTAATTTACCAGTTTATCATATCTTTTATGCTACATCAAAACCTATTGTCGGCAGCAGCATGTTCTCTTGTGAACAGTCATGAAAGTGTATGGGGGACAAACGATTGTATAGGGGACGATCGATTGGTAGTCCAGTTTGCATTCTCCTGTAATTCCCAGTCCTAGAAGAGATGGAAGACCAGTGAAACCTGCTGAACTACAGGCCACAGCCCTGGGCAGCAAGCTGTAGACGTCATAGAACCTGTCACCTGCCATAGTAACTATGATGCTTTAGGGCTTATTCACATGGAAGTATATCAGCCATGTTTTCACGCCCGGCCGATATATACTGCCCCTCTCTGCAAGGGGAAGAGGTGGAAGATGGGGTGGGAGCTTGTGTCCTGAGCTCCGGCCCCCTGCTACTGTTTGCAATGGAAGGGACGGGACGGCTCAGAGATTAGCAATTTTAATCCTTTCCAGTCCACTGTCTGATGTCTGCCTACATTCTCATTGAAGCTTGTATAGCTCCAACATCAGAACATGTCCGACAGGGTATTCTTACCATCTGTTGCCAGCCACTCCACTGTCGGAGCCTTTCTGGCGCGCACACACTGGCTTTAGCCACCAGACGGCACTGTTGTATAACAGCAAAAAGAGCAAGCCTTTTAGGAAACCCTGAATCCAAAATTGGATTGGAAAGGGTTAAATCCACGCCTGCTGAAAGAACTTCACTACACTGCCGAAACATCGAGCGACTAGACGTGCCTGAGCTCCGACAGTGGCGGAGTGATATTTTTTTAAATATTTAAAGCCCTTCCCCCGAAAATCACTGCAGGAGTAGCTGGCAGCCCATTGCTTTCAATGGGGCCGCCAGCAGCAGCTGCGGCCCCATTGAAGGAAATGAGCACGGACTTGCATTCACCCGTGTTTTGGCACATGTGTGCATGAAAATTCACGCTGATCTGAACGAGGCCTTAGGCTGAGTTCACAATTATGTATGTTTGTGATGTGCATTTGGCACACATGCCGAGAGTAATCCTGGACGGGACCGTAGGCTCTCGATATTCCTATGACTGTATTTTTGCCATATGTCTGGCAGGTAGATGTCCATGTACCATTATTTTTCATTTTGAAAAAATTACACTAATCCTACAAAGGCATCATGAAAAAAATACGTATAACACGCAGTATATATAGTTTTCCAATGGAAGTCAGTTGCAGGTGTATGTAATTGTATAGACCTACAGTTGCACATGTCTGGGGCTGGCATTTGGAGGCACACTTACAGGGGTTTTCTGAGACCTAAAAAAAAAAAAAAAAAAAGCAGACGATGGTATTCATTGTACAACCGATCTGACACTGGCTTGTGCTTTCCATCATTAATGGATTATTATATATTATATATATTAATCACTATGGCGCAAATGTGAACAGTTATTCAATGTTGTTTGTGAAGATCTGCCTTTTATAAAGCTCAGGCTGGCTCCACATGGGCGACTGCGATTTTGGCCGCGAGAAAATTGTGTGACAAATTTGCGTGCCTTTTTTTCATGGCATAAGTCAATGTGACTTTGTAATGTTAAAATCGCATCGCAATGCGCATTTGTAGTGTTGCAATGCAATTAAAAATAAGCCTCCATAAAAAAAAATCGCAGAAAGCTAGAGCAAGCTACAGTTTCTTTTTTTTTTTTATCCCCTCAACATCGCATCAGTGAAAGTTGGTTTCATTGTCTCCTTTTTTACTGACTATCGCAGCAAGCGAAAATCGCACCATTGTTTTCTCGTCGGCGTGGAGCCAGCCTAACTCAATGTGCAGTCGTCACAGAGCAATATTACTGTATTTGCAGATGCTTTCCTTTTCATCTGTCCTATGAGCGGTCGCTTAAACTAAATGTGATTTATCCAAGTGATGGACATTTGGGTAATAAATGGACATTACTTGCGAATAAGGCCGACCGCCAACTCGCCATTACACCGTATTTGCTTGCTTTCGTTGCCTGGGTACTCGCTTCTGGCATTTTCATTGAGATAATGTATCTTTTGTGCTTCTTTAGGAACTTTTTTTCTTTAATTTAAAGAGTTGTAATGTACTTTTTCACAAGGCTGAAATTTAGAGGCCTTATTAAATGAGATTAGAAGAACCCGCTCTGACCGTCTCATTAGCGAGGGCATCCTTGCTCCTGACTTCAATGCATTTTTCTTCACAAATCATTAGCAGGCTTTTGCTTTTATATGATGAAGTTTCATCTGTTTTGCTGTTTGAATATTGTGTTCAATATAAATTAGATTTAAAGTGGTTTTTCACCCCCGAGAGCAGCTGGGCTAATATTGGAGAAAGGGAAAATGCTATTTAGTCTCACTGAAAACAATGTTATATCTTCAAACACAAATAATAATAGAGGTTTTTTTACATCATTTAGTCGTCTTCTGTCAAGTTGCAAAAACTTCAAATATTTTTGCTCCTGCGAAAGCTAAGTGACAGTCATTATGGATGCCATTACAGCTGCCGCAGGAATTGTCCGTTGGCTTTACCAGACGTCGAATCAGTCACTCTGTCCAGTTATGTAATTATGTGGCTTCCCTTACTCCTCCTGCAAGGATTGATATTAACCCTTTCCAATCCAATTTGTATCCTGGTTTTCCTAGGGGGCTTACTCTTTTTTCTGCCATTATACAATGGCGCTATCTGCTGGCTAAAGCCAGTACTGCATGAGGTGACACATTGGATAGGCGCTAACAGCAGAGAGGCTGGCAATATACAGTAAGAGAACCCCAATGGTCGTCTTCCAACATCTGAGCTATACAGCCTTAAATTATAATGTCTTTAGGTGTCAGACAGTGGATTGGAAAGGGTTAAAATATCACATATGGCTGCCTAATCTGTCTAGATATGTAGTAATATTGGTTTTATTAGGCTGGAGGGACTGCGTCCCCTAACGGGAGCTGTCCACAATTAGTAGGGTGAGTTCACACTAGCGTTTTGCCTCCGATGAGTCTTTCTGTAAAACTGAAATAAACAGATTTTCCCCCTCCCAACCCCCTAATGGATTTTGATGGGTTTTCAAAAAAAAAAAAAAAGAAAACTGGAAACTTTTTACTGAAACAAACAAGTATAAAATAAGTACAATATACAATCCCACATACTACCATTTCATGCATTCCTTTTTATAGACGACCCTTTAATATAAAAGAAGCCTCTGTGCCCTGAGAACTGACTTTGAAGTTGTCATTTTTGTAACACTTGAGTTCTTTTCCTTGTCGACCACAAGAAGCTGTGTACTACCGCACAGCCCATAAACACGGACAGCAATGAAAGTCGTCCTGCTACCAAATCCCATATTGTGGGGAAGGAAATGCAGCTTCTTGAAGAAGAACATGTGCCACTCATTGGGGTGTTATTCTAATTTTCCACTTCAATAGTCTGGTGAAGCCGGGGAATATGCTGAGCACACAGAGTGGACTATTGGGATTAGCCAGTGGTGAAGGCGATGCCTTTGAAGTGTGCAAATCTGGTTTGCATCTTTACTACTTTGCTCCAAGCCACGTCAATGCCCATGCAGTCGTTTGAAGAAACAGAATTGTATGCGGTCTGCAAATGGGAGGTTTATTTTATGTAACATAAGCCATGCACAATGTATGAAATAATGTCAGCTGTACATATCTGTAAGCACTAGGAGCAGACCTGTGAGGAGGAGACTAGGGGTGAAACATTCCCCTTAATTAAAATATATGCTGCATCATGTTGAAATGACTCTTCTCTATGAAGATACAAAGTTACAATGCATTTCTGGTCTATGTAGTAATAAAAAAAGATAAAAAAGCAGAATATGGCTTTTATTATTATGATTATTATTAAAAATAAGCATATAATAATTATAAGCTATAAGCACCACATAACATAAATAGGGTTATGGAACCGTGTTGCAACATCTGACACCCGCCTGCAAGAATTGGAGCTAACTGCCATTGTGGTCATTTAACTACTTAGATGCCACGGACACCTGTTTCCTTTCTCTACCTAGTAATCTGCACCTAGCACTCTTGCAACCCTTCTCTTGGGGAAAACAAGGCATCACATTGGACAGGCAGTAGGATCCAACCCATGAAAGTCTAGATGTCCTCATAGACACTAGATTGTCGGCAGCGGTGTATTGCATCTGCACGATCGGTGAACAAACATCCCAAGTCTATTAACAGTTTTCAGTTAGAAATTGCTGTGCACATTATTCAGCTACTACCCCAGTAAACTTGGCTGGGGGTCATTTCTCAAGCTATGTTAGAGCAAGTGAAGTTTGGTTTGTATTTTGCGGTAGAGAAGTCTTGAGTATCTTGTGGCGGTTTGTACGTGATTACAAACATGCTAACTGATCTTCGTTTAACAGCAGGAAATTCTCTACCAGTATCCTGTGTCTGAAGCTTCACAAAAGTTGAAAAGTATCCGAGGACTATTTCTAACCCTGAGTGATATGCTGCAGAATGTGACAGGAGGCTGTATTGTCAGGTAATGGTAACCATATCTCTGCTCCAGACATGAACCTTTTGGTCACCTCTAGACGATTGAAGCAATTCTCCCTCTCTGAAATAAATGAATTAATAACCACTATTACATAAAAGTCCTTAAAGGCGTTGTCGGAGAAATGGGAAAAAATTTTAAAAAATGGTGTAAAGAAAAAAAAACCTGTGTAATCAGTAGGATGAAAAGATAACTGAATACCTTTTTAGTAATTTTATAACTGCTCATTTTATCCAGGGGGCCATCATAGGGGAATGTAAATGGCTGCTAAATACAGATCCCGTCTTGCTTGAACAGGTAGTGTCAGGACAGAGAGCGGACAGGAAAATATGAGGGACAAGCCTTGTAGGAGATGTAATGCTGAACATATTGGTGGTCCCCTTCCTTTCTCAAGCTAGAGCCCACCTAGAGCAGCAGGTTTGGTCTCCTTTTACATCTAGGTTTTGTGGCTTTGAAAAAAGATTAGGAGTATAGCTATAAAGGCTTGTTCACATCAGCATTGGAGGTTCCGTTTGTAACCTGCATTGCTGAATTTCATAAAAAAACAGGACAAAATTGGTGAAGCATGCTGCACTATAATCTCCTATAAAATGCCAGAAGCCTGGTTGGAAACTGACCTTGCCCCTTTATAGTCAATGGGATCTGTTCAGCACCATTCAGTTCCATCCAATGTCTGTTTCATTTAGACACTGGGTGAGGTTTCCTGCTTCCACAACACAGCAGAAAAACGGAACTCAAAAATGCCAATGTGAATGAGCACTAACTGTGATCTAACCGGAACATTTAGAAACGCAGACTGGAATGAGAGCTGCTGGTTTCTAGCTCATCTATCTCAAGCTGTAGTGTAACTAGAACTGCGATCCTGGTCTTTTTTTAAAGTCAAGATTCTTGCTGCAGTTCAACCTAAGATAGAGCCATGAGTAACAAGGATATATCTCATATGTTCTTTGCTACGGAAGTACCTCCCTGCAAGGACATACAAGATACACCCCTGGCAGGAAAAAGGGTGAAAGGGGTTTCCCCATCTAAGTCAAACATTGCAAAGATGGGAGTGCCGGCCAATACACTGTAGCTACCAGTGGCCAAGATTACAGAAACAGCCAAGTTGGCTGTCCTATGCTGTTTCTGTTACTCCAATACAGGTGATTTGGAGTTACAGAAACAACATACCACAGATGCAGTTTCTGCATCTCAGAAGGTACTGAACAGTGTAGCTTACTCTGCTGTGTTCCTGTAACTTGAAACCACAAACACTGGCAATCTGCAGCCAATCAACATGGACATTTCACTGGCAAAACGGCTGTATTACTGAAGTACAGGCACTGATTAACTGTGTAGCAGCCCCATGTTCCACCTGGTGTGTTGAAGATGATGTTCCTGGATATCACGTGACCACTGCAGCCAATCAGAAGCTGCAGCATCCCCATTCTAAACTCCTGACATCATTGTGCCCAGGATGTGAGGGCTGATACCAGGAAACCGGGCAGTGACAATGCAGCCTTGATTAGCTGCGGTTGTCATGTGATATCTGGTGACATCCTCTTCAACAGCAAACAGCGGGGCTACAGTAATGGATTGCGGAGGCAGAGGATAGGTAAGTACAACTGATCTTATTTGATAACCGAACAACCCCTTTATTAATATAACCTGAAGGATCAATGTACTGTATATATGTATACATATTCAGATAAGGGCAGAATGTAACACAGCCAGTAGTTGTAGGCAGGAGTCCTGCACATCAAGAGAGTCTTCTCTTTTCATTCACATTGCGTAATCTAATTTTTTTTTTTAGCACATCTCTTATCTTGAATAAGAAGTTGGTCCACGTTTCATACTGGAAGGAGTCTGACCATTTATTCCTGATTTCTCTTCCAGCAGAGAGGTGAGGGTCAGTCTTGTAATTCTTCTAAACGGGATCCGTTGCAGTTGATCCTTGTTTTGGAGTGTTGGCAGGAGAATATGGCTATGAGTGCACACTGGGATTCTAATTCCATAGTACATTGCTGACCACCTGCAATTCAGTGTGTAACTGTTATTGGACCGTATTAACTTGTGCAGACATGACCAGCTAGAATAACTCAGATCAAAAAAGTTCTAGCAGATAGTTTTACAATGGTGTTCCAATCCAGTGGGCTCTCTACAAGTAAGCTCGAGACTTGAATAAAGGTACATTTACACGGGATGACCATTGCTCCTGTGCTTTCACACAGGGTAATTGTCATTCAGAGAATTGAGGTAGAGCGCACCGCAGATCTCTTCCTGCCGCCCACCTCCATTCCCTGCAACAGGCAGTAACTCATAGATGAATGACTGCCTGTTTACACAGGCCAATAGTTGTTGGTTTTTAGGGGAGTTAAAACCAAGCGATTCCGACAATTTCTCGCTCGGCGCCCTCTTGGTGGCCGTGTGTACACAGGCCAACCACAGCCCAAAATTGCAGTTTCCAGCTTTTATTCAGGTGATTGTCCCCCCCATGTAAAGGTGCCTTAGGATGGTCCAGAATAATAAATAACCCGGCACTTTATCAGGTGTCATTGATGCTACATTAAGGGATATAGTACTGCTCCAAAATGCCTTTTTGAAGATGAATTGTACTATTAAATGTCTGTTTGTTTTTTGTCAGAATTTCACTTCTACATTTGAAGAACATGACGGCTGATGTAGTCAGAACATTAAAGTTCATGTACAAGTCCTTGCATAGGTAGGTGCAAACAAGTCCTTTATGTGATGTAAAAACCCGAAGCATATTATCATGCCAAGTGAGTTGAGATTTTGTAGAATTCCAAAGGCCATTCTTTGGGGTCTCTCCCACAGTGTTTTTGTGCATGCTATATGGTGTACAGCCAAATAGATTTTTCATAATGAAGTTTCCCTTTTCAGGACCGTATTGTGTGCATTTCTTTGACTTGGGTTCCGCTTTTCTGTTGCAGGGCCTTCTGTCAAGCGGAAAATGTGCCTCGTCTTGATCATTTCTTTAGCCTGTTCTTCCAGCGAACAGTGAGGCTGTCCATTTTACGGACAAATACAAGCCAGGGGCCAGAGTTCTATGATGCCTGCAGCTCCCACTTAATCGATAACCTTCCAGGGGTCCGATGGCTATCCTTGCCTGAAGACATCAAGGTATGGAAAACATGACTTAGAAGCTGCCAATCCTTGTTTATGATTAATTTTCTTCCTTAACCCGTTAAAGACCGTCCTACTGACTTTGGCAAAAAAAACTCCAGCCCCTAGGAGTTGTCGTTTTGCTGCAAAAATCTGCATGCAGTTGCATCTCAGACAGATATGCCCCTAAGAGGGGTTCCCTTGGCCTATAAAAAGGCTCTCAGAGGCTCCTTGTATGTAGTGACCTCTTTTTTTTTTTTTTTTTTTTTTGCTTGTGTAGAGCTTGTTGACCTCTAGATGCCGCTACAATGTAATCAAAGAGATTTCGCTCCATTAACACATTGAGAAGGGCGCATTATTGGAATTCGAGAAGCTGGACTGTCATATAGACTGCCCGGCATCTGGGCCGTTCTGACCAGACTGTTAGGAGGTGTCCGGACTAGTGGATGCATGAGGGCACACAAGGTGACCGGGCTCAGGATACTCTCAACAGACCACCAGTAGAGAGGTCTGATCGTCCGACAAGCATGAGCAGCTCCAACTGTTTTGTTGTCCACCATCCAGAGACAGGTGGCACCATTATTACCGCCCCCTGTGTCTGTCAGAACCTTTTCCAGGTTGGCTGAAAGACACTTGGTATCATGGCGCCCATTATGTGTACTGCCTTTGACACCCATTTACAGTCGCTTTCATTTGCAGTGGTGTCATGATTATCAAAACTGGACTGCTAGGGAATTGATTTGCGTTGTTTTGCAGTGACAAATCCAGGTTTAGTTTTGGCACTGACTGACGGCCATGTTTATGTCTGGAGAACTAAGGGTGAGTACCTCAATCCTGCATTTACTTTGGAGTGGCACACTGCCCCCACTGCTGGTGTGATGGTCTGGGGGGCATCGCACACAGCAGTCGGTCACCCCTAGTAGTGGTACAAGGGACAATAACAGCTCAGCGTCCTGCAGCCACATGTGTTCCTCTCATGGCGGCTTCCAAGAGGGATCTTCCAGCAGGATAATGTTTGGCTGCACACACAAGGAGGTCACAGGAATGTAGCCACAACATTGTCACATTTCCATGGCTGCCCGGTCGCCAGATTTATCACCAATAGAACATGTATGGAACCATCTGGGATGCCAACTTTAACAGCCTACGAGTTTGCACGATCTTCTAGGGGCTCAACTACAGCAAATGTGGACCAATATGCCGCAGGATAGGTACAGAACCTGTATGTCTACATGCCCATCTGTATCACATCTTGCATCTGAGCCGAAGGCAGCCCAATAGGGTACCAGAGCCTGCCTTCAAGTGTTCAGTTTTCTGCAAGAATTCTTCTTTTTTCTGATCTTATACTCAAAAATCAACATTACCATCACACGTATAAGGTTTTATTCAATTTCGACCCGAATATTAGACTTTTTTCATTCTTTTCAGGCTGACTTAAGCTTGATGGGAACAAACCATGTGATATGAGCCTTTGAACCCGCACCACCACCCCCCGCCCACAGCTCCGCCTGTCCTGGTTACATGCTAGGATGCATTTCTGGTAGATTGCAGATAATGGCCATTTTGTTAATTTCCTAGACTACCCCTTTAATTTAGTTGCAGATTGGCCAGGGTAAGCAAGATCTGACTGTGGATTTACAACATTTGCACAATGTTATGCATGTACTTTATATAAATGGGTTCCTAGGAGGAGCTTAACGTGTGCAGACGACTGTCGTCTAAACGATCTGCAGAAGCGGGTGACGTCACAGCTAGCTGTTCGCGCTCCTGCAGAGCGTTTAGACAGGCAGATCACTGCTGAGTATCGCTCACTTCTCGCTCAGCACTTGACATATATGAAACCCTAAGCGGGGAGCGTTCAGAAGCAGCGAGAAGCGACCAAAC
Organism: Eleutherodactylus coqui; assembly: GCF_035609145.1. Taxonomy (NCBI): domain Eukaryota; kingdom Metazoa; phylum Chordata; class Amphibia; order Anura; family Eleutherodactylidae; genus Eleutherodactylus; species Eleutherodactylus coqui. The sequence goes on along the minus strand of NC_089843.1, from coordinate 142,464,163 downwards.
CAGCGATGACTTTTATACTGGATGAAACTGAGCAGCAAACGAAAAGTAAATGAGTAATGCACGATGGCTTGGCATTTAGACTTCACGATTATTGTGTGTATTCGTTCATTTGAACTAATTTTGTGCAGCAATGTTTACATGTAAATGGCCCTTTAGACTGCTCCGCTCCCGTGCCCGGTCCCACTGATCGTATTCTCTTATACAGTAGACTTGGCTCATTCTGCCATCTGGGAACGTTGTGTTTGCTATAAGACTTTCACTGGAAACGGACCGGCTTCATCTGTATCCTCTACAGTTCAGCTGAAGTCACGAGTTTTCCCAAAGTTGCTTTGGGTCACTTGGGAATCTTAATTAAAGCTGAGGGGAGGTTGTGCCGGATGGATATTGGAAGGAATCAATCCCAACTTGGCTCGTTCAAGACTAAGTTTACTCCGCCTTAATTTTAGCTGGCTGTTTTAACTAGAGTTGCATCGTTTGTACTGAAGGATAGATGCGCATTGTATTCTGAGCTTGTTTAAACCGCACATCGCCTAACAGGGAACCGGACCCAATCTTTTCACTGCCAGTGAGGCGCAAATACTTTGACACTCAAGGTGTCTAAACCTCCCAGTTGATCGGCATAGAAGAGCCATGTGGTATCCTTATAATAAACGGAATCTAAAAAAAAGTGCACCGCAATAAGTGGGTTTCTGTGCATTATGAGTAATATCAGCATGCTGTCTACCATCTATTACATAAGTGATATAAACAGTCTAAAGATGGACACAAACTCATGTTTGGTGCTATCATTTTGAATGTAAGCTCAATGATGTGTTGTGGCACAGCAGAGAATATGTAGCTTATATCTGATTGCAAACATCGGAGCTAGTAAAGAGACTCTCAGCATCTTTTTGCACCCCTTTGTGAGGGCAGCATACGTTAATGACAGTCATGCTGATTACAGTGATATCTCTGCTGTGTGGATCTCTGCATTAGTTTTGGAGAAACTTGCCTTTTATCAGTTGCTGCAAATGCATAGAGGACTACTTGAAGTAGTACTGGATATTCATGAGCTGCAGGCCAACTACATCCACCCTGCCCTCCAGCCAATCATTGACAGTTCTCTGCTTATTACTGTGAGAGAGCTGCCAATCATTGGCTGGAGGGCGGGGTGGGTGTAGCCAGCCTGTAGTCCATGACCATGCAGGACTAGTTCTGTATGGCTGCTACTAATAAAATGCAAGTTTCTCCAAATCTACTGCACAGATTTAGTGATAGGCTCACTGGTTACTTACAGCAGACATATCACTACCTCATGGTGCTCTCAGTGAGGGCTGAAAAAAGATGGCAACAGTCCCTTTAAGGCATATGGACATCATAAAAGAGGGGTGACTTGCTCAGAGCCCCCTTATATGACTAAAATGGAGAGCTCCCATGGAAAATGATGATAGTTGGAATACAATGTCTGGACAAACTAGGATTCCCCAGGCAAAATCTTCTGTTTGCCATGGGAGCCAAGAGCTGGACCCTCGGCAATCAGCCGACCACCGGTGCAGCTCCTCTCAGAAATATTGAGGAAATCGCCATCCATACAGCCTGGCATATTCCTTTTAGGGTCAGCACTGGGCATGCGCCTTTAGGGACCCATGTCACATCATAGTACCGGCTTAAGCTTACTAGGGCTAAAGCCCCAGAGCTTGTGGAAGACGATGCTACCGTGGAAGGACTGCTATATACACGGCTATGTGGAGGGCATAAACAGCACTGTCCTCCAAGTCCTCCTTGTTACAGGTCAAAGGCGTGTGTAAGCGGCCGTGTTTGTCTCGCTCCATGTAGTGTGAGGCATGTAACAATACTCCTGCTCACCATAAAGAGTCAGGAAGCTGTTTTTATCATTCCCAGAGATGCTCTAATGTACATTTAAGTAACCGTTATTGTGTGGGGTTTAGACCCAAGGACTGAAATGGAAAGTAATAACTTTCCAAGAAACTAGAGTTTGCCCAGTCCTAATTCTCTGAATATAAAGGCCCTCGCACGACGTTCAGGTCAAAGTATAATGTTTCTAGGAGACACCGGAGCAACTAATCTCCTTTTATTAATAATCTGACCCTGTGTAGAATTTGCTTGTTCGGTTACTAAGGTGAACCGTAATTGTGTTGTAGAATTGTGGAGGGAGTCACATTTCCTGAATTTTACAGCAAACTGTAGAGATTAGCAGGAGGGTTTTCTATAACCGTGGCAGTAAATCTGGAGGACATGAAGCCCCTACAGCATGTTGGCTCAGGATGGGTCTCTGCTGCCTTTTTGCCTAAAATGAACCTGTTCGTGTTTCACCTATTGAGTAACTATATCACTGATGTGTAGAACGTAATCGCAGCACGCTTGTCTTGGCTCGGTGTGAAGTCTTATTATCATGTGCAATTAACAATTCGCTTACATGTTGACAGCCATAGGTAGTGTGACATTAATTGAGGTTGCTGTCACAGTTGACCTTTTTCTGTTCATCAGAGAGTAGTTGCTGTTGCGTATGGAAAAGCGGCACATGTAGCACTCAGGTAGGAGGTAAGCCTGTGACAAATAGAGAAAGGTCAACTGTGAGCGAAATGTCAATTAATGTCCTCCTACCTATGGCGGTCAATATGTGAGTGTCTTGTTAATTGCACATGATGATAAAACTTCACATCAAGCAATGAAAACACTGCTGTGATTACGTTCTGTACTTGAATTGGCACCACCAGTCCTTCACAAGCACCTCACCTTTTCATACCTAGGGGTGGCCAATCTACGTTTATATCAACTGACGTAGGTTGGGAGCGGTGTCGTCTCTCCTTAGGGAGAGCGCCAAGAAGATGTGTGGAGACACACCTAGAATGGTGAGTGGGTCGGGATGCCCTCCCCACCCACTCAGTATTCTAGGTGTCTCCACACACCTTCTGGGCGCTCTCCCTAAGGAGAGACGACACCGCTCCCAACCTACATCACAGGCCTCTCACCAGCTAAGCCTAAAACCTACTGCATGCTGATGAGGGGCAAACACCCTGAAACAGTTATCTGTGTATGGCTTTCTGACACTGATTGTGTCCCCACATGTAAGTTCTATGTAACATATTGTTTCTTTTTACTATTTCAGACAGAGATTGATACAATACTGAGTGATTTGGAAGCGCTAGACTTTGCAGAACTGGTAAGTGCTTTACAGAAGCTGCAATGGAATGGATACTATATATGATGTGTGATGAACCAAAATGCAGCTAACGTTCACTTCAGAATGGCTTGCTGACCATTTTTGTGCTGAGGAAAGTGGAAATTAAATGTTATGAAATAATATACTAAGGGTGGATTCACATCTGCGGCGGAACCTCCAGCCAGAGGTTCCTTCACAGATGGGGCTGAAAATACTGGAAGTAACAGCACTGCATGCTGCGCCTTTTCTTCTGCCCAAAAGCTGGGCGGAAAGCGGGTGGACCCCATTATAGTCAATGGGGTCCACCTAATGCTTATCGCCGCTCTGCCGCAGACCTTCCCCTTTCCTGTTCCCCAAATGGAGCAGGAAACCAGAGTCCCTAGCACAGATGTGAAGGCACCCTTACAGGTGCAGTGAGACATTGTCACGTGTTTTGGTACTTTAGTGTGGAAACGCTTGTAGAATGTCAGATGGACAATTACTGCTCTACTGCATGTTCTCACGGACTCCTCTAGTTGTGTCTTGTATCACCAGCTGCGGATGTAAATGTGCTTTAATGACTGCCTTCTCCCATTACAGTCTGAAGATTACTATGAGATGAGACGGTTGTACATGATTCTAGGGACTTGCTTGTTTTACAAGGTAAGTTTTGAAACTGTTAGACCTAAATATTGTGACAGCAAGTGATACATTGTCGTCATGACATGGTACAGCGGTGTGAGGCGCTCCTAGCTCGTCGCAAGATGAAGGATTGTAAAGGTCCAGAATCTGATTAACCTATGAAGGTAGAGAGGTTGTGAGCAGGTAAGTAGCAAATAATAAGCAAATGACATTGTGCTCTGAACATTTGGGTTTGTTTGGTGTTTTTTTTTTTTTTTCTTTCTTGGGTAGGGCAGGTGTCGTCATGTATGTATGTACTTTTTTAATATGATTAAAGTTCTCCCTTCCCCCCCCCCCATTTTTAGGGTTATCTGTTGGCTAATCACTTACCCAAGGAAGATCTGATTGATGTTGCCCTTTATTGTCGACACTATTACTTGTTATCATTGGCGTCAGAGCGGATTGGGCAACTTGTGGTATGGAGGGAAGTGTATCCCTATTATCATCTGGAGAAACCTGGATCACTAAGCAGGGATGAATACAATCAGCCTGAAGCAAGGTACTTCATTCTCATCGTAGGCCTGGTAAGCATTTCTCCAAATTTAGGATCCCGCCATTTTGAGACTCCTTTTATTCTGTATACAGGGTATGGGTCCTCGTAATATTCTGTGTATCACTGATGATTTAGTTGCTTGTAGTTTATAGTCCTCTTAGTTTTGCTGGGATAGAAACATGCATGTGTAGGTTCCTAATGAGCTTGTGAGGTGTGTTTATAAATATAAGTCAGTCTGAACAGAGAGAGATGCAGTGTAAAGTATAGAGTAAGGACAGGGCAACCTGAGGCTGTGATGAAATTTGTTGGATTTAAGACTACCTCAAATTCTTATTAGAAATTAATAAGAATATAAAAGTGTAAGTTAATCTTTGCTGGGATTTTCTATATTATTAACCTTTAAAATCCCAGAGGTTAACAAGGTAAAGAGGGGCCTGGATGTCTGTCTTGAAAAATATAGTACAAGTTATACATACTAAATTTCTGGAGATGCGGCTTGAATACAGAGATTTATTCTTATTGCCCTATTTAGAATTAGGAATTATTTCTTGTGTTGGGTACAGGCATCTGCCATAAAGTATTTATCACCTTCTGGATCAATATGGTGGCATATGGATACGAAAGAAAACAATTCAACACTGTGCTGTAAGCCATATAAAGGATGACTAGTAATTCTTAAGAAATTATATAGTACCAGTGTTTCTGGTGGCGCGGTGCACCACACAGCTCTGCTACATGCACGTCACACACACACAGCACTCTTATATTTACATCCCATACAGCTCTGCTACATACATTCTTCATTAAAAGAAGCACAGCAGGTGAATGATCACATGACTGTGACATCATCACAGGTCCTGTAAGCATACGGCTGCTGTATTTGTTAGTATTCCATCCCCTACAAAATCCCACAGCCTCAGTTGCTATGGAATATTAACGAATACCTACCTATACAGCAGCCGTGTTTACAGGATCTTTTGATGACATCGCAGTCATGTGATCAGGGGTGGAGCATGTAACGCACGAACGGACAGGTCGACGTTGGTAATTTGACTAATGGCTCATTTACACTGGCCGATTATCGTTCAGGATTGTTCAAATTCACACGCTCCCATGAGAATTTGAACGATAATCATCCCATGCATGCAGCGACTGTATGAGACTTGTTCGGTCATTCCGTTTCTGCATGCAAGTCTCACGTAAGTTTCTTGGCCATGTGAAACCTGCCTTAGGGCTTGTTCACGCAGGCATAAGCGCATTTCGATTGCACAAATATGCCGCATGCTTGCGTGACCAAAAATCGCTTATGCTCGCACTTTTCAGCTGCTCCGGTGTGTGTGCGCTTATACTTGTATGCACCACGTTTCATACGCACACAAAAAAAATATGCGCAAAATCCCATTGATAATATGCGTATATGCACAGTGAATACGCAAGTTTTCTGCATAAGTCGTGTGCATTTAGCCCATTGATTTCAAAGGGCTTTTGCGGTAAACAAATGTGCACTAAGGTCATGCCTCATATTTTTTCATAGGGTTGTACCGTTCAAGAAAAAATATGCTCATGTGAGTGAATCTATTGAAATCAATGGGTCTATTCTTCACTGTGTATTACACATATGTGAAGGAGCCCTTAGAGTATAAAATGGTCTTGTCATGAAGGTGATAATCTAGTGGGTAAGTCCCTAGTGCTTGACTGTGGTTCAGAGGTACAGTATGTTTCTGAAACTTCCAAAATGGCAATAAAAGTTGACAATATAATTTGTTGGAGGAGAGGTTAACAGACTCCTCCTTTCATCTGACATAGAAAAAGTCCAAACTTCTAGTCCCATTCAATGTCAGCAGACAGGAAGTACCAAGAACTGGAAATGACATCACCCTGACCTAGCTGGCCACAGGAAGTGCCGTGTATTACAAATTCAGGGAGTTTGTTTTTCACAGATGGGACTCATCATGTGTTCCAAACACGGGAAGCTTCAGATCCAAGAATAGAAGCACCATGTGTTTCAAATACAAGAAGTTGATGTTCCACAAACAGTAAATGTGTAGACTAGAATATATACTTTCCTAGCAGCAACTATTTACACGACTGCTCCTCAAGCTTGGTAATAACTAGCTTCGCTTGCGGCTGTCGTAGGCCAATGTCAACTATTTCAAACAGCCAGCACCTGCCAAGTTTCGAGCGGGCTTTGCACTCCATACACCACCCATAACCACCCACCATACATTTTACAGCTTAAAGGGGTTCTATCATTAAAAATAAAAATTCTCTACTCTCCTATTCCTCCCTCGCATCTTCTCCTGTCTCCTGCAGTCCCGAGGGGGTCACTTCACCTCCAGCTGGCTGATTCCTTTGCTTCATGTGACGTTCAGCACATTGACAGGCAGTCTCCTTCCTGCCCGGCAGTGTACGCTACATCACTAAATCACAGTCTGGCAAGGAGTGCCAAGCTACTTCAGAGACTGCTCATGCATGCTGTCTCCGCAATAGATTAGCAATTCTTCCTAGCCAGTGAACGCTACACCACAGGGACGTGACCTTCACTGACCTTCAGGAAGAAGAATGCAAGGAATGTAGGCTTCATAACAAGCCAGCCAGCTAAAAGTGAGGTGACCCGGTGAAATGGACAAGATCAGGAAGGAGTAGGTGCTGTAAGGAGTCTGCTTGTGGAGGAGTAGGTGAGTACAGAATTTTTTATTTTTTTTGACAGTTCCCTTTAAGGTATATAACCTGTAAATAATGGGTACATTTTAAAAGCTAACTTGGTCAGTGTCCTATGAGCCAAGGACATTTTCCTTACACAGAGTTTGTGATTTTACCACTTTAAGCTGCACTCACCACTATTTTAGTAGCACAGTCTCAACCTTTTTAATCTTCAATTGTTCCTGAATTAAAACTATAGGAATTTGCTTTTTTTATATATTTTTGTTAACCTTATCAACTACGTAACCATAAGATCTATGGATCTCAATATGTAACCACAGACGACTACTCAAACAGAAGGATTAGTGTGTGTGGCTAGATTCTGATAGGTGGCACTATAGAGGCATTGCTCCATCTTCCCATTTGCATACATTTCCCAGAGGAGCATGCATGGCTTTACAAGTCTCCTCACTAGATGCTCTCCCTAAGGGAATACCATACTTTTCCTGACCCATGTTGCAGGCCTCTCACTAGCCAAGCCAGCAACCTACCGCACACTGATGAGGGGCAAACACCCCAAAACAGTCTGTGTGTATGGTTTATCTTTTCTTTCCGGAGCAGTTTCTGGCTTTGGCTTATATTCCCAGTCACTGATACAAGGCTTGTTTAAAGATCTAACATTGACTTTCAGGAATGCTGCCTTCCAATAGGTGGCGCTGTAGAGGCATTGTTCCATCTTTCCATTTGGTTAGATTCTGAGATGGCAGAACTTTGAATGACATGTGGACAATCTCATCGAAGCTGAACCTATACTTTCACTTTATGAATTCCTATTTTTTCTTTTCACTAGTTATATCCCTGACACTAAACAGTCTTGTATAAGAATTGTATGGGATTCTTGTTTGTATATACAAAAGTTTTTATGTCATATGCCTCTTTTTGACAGAAACACTTGATGATGTGCACACTACTTGAAGCTGGTGGCTGCACATCTAAAGCAGTTGGAAATCCAGGGCCCGACTACATATATGTAGATCAACTGAAAGCATGTCTTCTTCAACTGGAAATGCTGGACATGAGTATAGAAGAAAGGCTAAACGCATCTCCAATCCCCTGCTTATCGTGTGCCGATTGGTTCCTGCCTTCTTCACGGGATAAGTTTCACAGTGTTGTCAATTCTGTTATGATGAATAAACTTCCAACTCCCAAGAAAGCCAATCAGACATTGAGTAGGAAGACTCTGATTCCCGAATCCCAGACTTCTTTAAGAATTCGTAGATCAAGTCCTACTCGGAGTAGTGGAGGATCTGATAATGGTAGTGAAGGTTTAGGAGAAAGTACTGGTGTTGGATTCCACTCCATTTCAGACATGACCCGAAAAGTTGGAAGGAGGGAATCGCAAGGCTCGGGAGGCTCAGAAGGAAGTGGAGGGAGTGGGAGTGCTCTTAAGGTATGTATTCATTGTACTGGAGTCACTAGTGCACCTTAGCACATTCAGAAAAGCTGTGAACTGTATGTGCATGTGATATCCTTAGGCTCATCCCATGTTTACATGTCACTACTCAATAGCCTCACCTCTGCTCATATTCTGTACTGATCCCAAAGATATTTTGCCATTTGGTGTTCTTAACCCCTTTACGACCAGTGGTGTACATGTATGTCATTAGTCTGCAGGGTGAGTATGGAGTGCGCTTGGGAGCTGAGCTTGCTTCATACCCAGCAGCTATCAGCTCTTTCATAGAGTTGACCTCTTAGCCTCTGGAGCCATGATCAGAGCTAGCTATTAACTATTTAGATATCCGACTGAAGGAAGGGACTCCCTCTGTCTCCTGCATGGCCCCTACTGACGAGATCACAAGGGGCTGTTGTGGTGTCATGACAGCTTGGTGCCTTGTAAAGGTCCCCAGCGCTGCCATAAATGTTTGCCTATTAAGCTTTGCCTGTATCAGGACTTAATAGGATGCCTACAGAAATACAATAAACTGCAGTACTAAAGTATTGCAGTTTATTGCATAAAAGATCAGACCATCACAAGTGAGTATTTATGGACAATTTCTCAGTGACTAGTTTATCAGACAATCACAAGTTTAAATCTCTTATGTGGACTAAAAAGGTACAAACTAATTTAATAAAGAAAAAATGTTAACTATTAGAAAGAAAAATGGTAAATGTTCAAAAGAAAGAAAGTTAGAAAGAAAATCAAAATAAAATGTAATTAATATTGCCGTGTCTGTAAAAGTCCAAACTAGTAAAATATTGCATTATTTATCCCACACATTAAACACTGTAAGAAAAAAAACCCTACTGTTATTTTAAAAAATGGCATAAAAAGTGATCAAAAAGTTGCATCTATCCCATAATGGTACCAATAAAAACTACAACTCGTACCGCTGAAAAACAAGCCCTCACTCAGCCTAATACACAGCAATATTAAAAAAGCTATGGGTGTCGGAATGTGGTGACAAAAAGTAAATAAAAATATAACCATACTGATCCACAAAAGTTACCATCTCATGTTTACCACATGTGAGCACTCTAATGAAAAATAAAAACCTTACAGCATTTGGAAAGCGGAGATGAAGATACGAGACTAAAAACCCAAAACAAGGCCTGTCTTTAAGGGCTTAAACTGGATGAAACTTTCTGGAAGCTCAAGGGAAACTTGAGAGATTTTTTACAACATATGTTTTAGTGAAATCTATAATGTGCCGGAGTGTGACTGATTACTATTCAACTGTTAATGTGTAATGAAATGTAATTTCAGATCAGCAAGAAAAAATACTCCCTTCCTAATCCTTTTAATTTGGGAAGCTTGAGAAGGAACCTGTCTGAGAGAGAGGCAGAAGATCTGTATAACACTGTGAAGTAAGTGGCACGTGGAATCCGTCAAGCCTGATTACATTGGAGGCAGGAGAGATTTGGGGGCTATAAAGTTATTTATACATTGACTAGCATTGTCTACATCAGGGCTGCTTTTCCTGCTGGGGGCTTTACCACCCAAAAATGGTGATCCCTCAATCAGTGGTCAAAGCCCATGCCAGAATTACATGTGTTATGTCATTACTGAATGAGAGATTGCTGCGGCCTGTGAAGCTGGAGTGATGGGTCTATGACAAAACTGCCCTCACAACAGGAAGACCCCTCACTAGTAAGACCACCGGAGGACCTGTCAACCTATTATGTGTATTTTCTTTTAATAGGGGAAAATCTGGTGACAGGTTCTACCTGCAATGTTAATCTTCTGATGTAAGGTATTAGCCACAGCTTATTATATGATACGTTTCTATATTCAGAATAAATCATCGACATCGTGTCATTTCCCCCCCCCCCCCCCTTTTTTTTTTTCAAGGTTAACATCCGGATCGGAGAATACGCTTTTTCATTACATGTACCTGGAAACTGTGCAGGGAGTGTTCATCTCCCCAACACACAGAGAGGTGGAGGACCTCAGCGGCGCCATTCACCCACAGCTGATCAAGAACTTCCATCGCTGCTGCTTGTCCATACGCTCTGTGTTTCAGCAAACTGTCACGGAGGAGGTATATTTCTCTTCACATATTGGTTACATACGCCATAAATACAACGTTTCTATTAATAAATATGACATAAAGGGGTTGTCTCACCACGTTTTACCATTCATGCAAACACACCAGCGGCGACTCATCCTGAAGTGTGTGGCAGCCGGTGGCCACAGGTCCACATCCTGTCCATTCACACCAGTGGAACTGCTGGAGATAGCTGACTGTGAAATTACATGTTTCATCTTTTAGAGTCTCTTTAGAAAAATGAAAGAAGCAACATAATTGGCTGCTATAAAATCTGCACTCGTCTTGATGAATCTCAAAGAGAATCTGTTGCCTACTTTTAGCCCTATAAGCTAAGATGGGCTAAAAGTAGGTGTAACGCTGAGTCTCGGGACTGTAAGTGTTATACTTACCTTCTCCGTCGTCCCCCCGATCTTTGTGCTAAAGGCCACCGCTCAGTGGCACTGCTATGTAGTCCGCCTGTTCTAATTTTATAATGAACGGACTACTTAGTAGCACCGCTCAGTGCATTGCAGCGGTGACTTCCAAGGTTCACAACGGGGTAACGACAGGGAAGGTAAGTAGAACACTTACATCCCCAGACTCAGCGGGTCATCTACCTTTAGCCATAAGCTTAGCTATAGGGCTAAAAGTAGATGACAGATTCTCTTTAACTGTTGAATTGCCTTACATGTTTACATAGTGGTTTAACCAAAATCCCTACTACTAAGTGTTGGCCATTGAGCAGATTTAGTGTTTCTTTTCCTCCATAAATAAAATAAAAAAAACTGCACTGTCTATCGGCGCCATTTCGCCTTTTAACCCTTTCCAATCTAATGTCGGGCCTGCCCCGACATCATCATTTTCCTCCACAGCTCCGATGTGGGGGCAGGCCCGACACTGCAGTGCAGGAGTGCATCTGCACCCGATCGTCAGACACATCGGGTACAGATGCACTCCTGCACTGGTCCTCATCGAGGACCCCTGAGGAGAAGGCAGAAAGGGTTTTTAACCCTTTCTGCCTTCTCCTTTACACATTACATAGCGCTCAATTAGCGCTATGTAATGCAAGGAGATTCCGGCCGGTGATCATGTGACCGCCAGTGTCACCTGACCCCCAGCTGTCAGATGATCACCGAGCCGGGAGGCCGAAGGGAGAATGCGGAAGTATTGCTGCCGCATTCCGCCCGATGATCATGTGACTGCCGGGTGTCACCTGACCCCAGCTGTCACATGATCGTGGAGCCGGGAGGCAGAAGGGAGAATGCGGAAGTATTACTTCCACATTTTCCCCACTGTGTAGTGACCACCTGCACCCTCCTGAACTCTGTCAGATCAGGAGGGTGAAGGGAAAATGTATTTTTTCTCATCCATTCTCCCCAGCTCCAATTTATTTGGAGCTGGGGAGAATGGATGAGAGAAAATTAATGGATTGGAAAGGGTTAAACCATGTGATACCCTAGTTCATGTATTGTCTGTCATTATTATACATGTTGCTCGCCTGGATATAAACTGATCTAGATAATAGACCTCATGCTGTGTAGACCAAATCCGGCTTTCTATGCATGTGAAGAATACTTTTCATTAAAACCTTATTTAAATCTGCAGACACGCAGCAATCCCGCGTCAGACGTGTGCAGGGACTTTGCAGGCCTCGGTCCCGTGAAGGAACATGGTGTTTTATTCGAATGTTCTCCTGAGAACTGGACTGACCAGAAGAAATCGCCTCCCAAAATGTCTTACTGGGTAATTGGGTAAGAAACAGTGACTTTTTTTTCTTTTTTGGTCAATGATGTGATAACTGGAGTTCTGCTTCCAATATAAATAATGCGATGTACGTTCACACACTGGTTTGGTTATAGTTGAGCTGAAGCATTTAGTGAAATGTTGCTGTGATCACTACAAGGCAGCTGGTTGCTATGTAGACCGCGAAAAGGAGCAAAGTATGTATTATTAATCAAGTGCTGGTAGAGAACAATCATCCTGCATACATGGCAGATCATTCATGTGGAGCAGACGTATATCACAGCTGCCTCTTTCTTCCAGGAGACTCTTCCTGCAGCCCCGGCCGCAGGAGCTCTATGTCTGCTTCCACGACTCGGTGACGGAGGTGGCTGTGGAGCTGGCCTTCAAGCTGTCCTTCGGGATGCCACTTTAGTGCTGGCCACCAGGACTTCCCTTCATCGGCATCTGGTCCAGTTTGCCTTATTACACTTGCACTTGAGACAGAGTTTTACGGGTGTTTCCTGTGGTTTTATAGATTACTTCTTGTAGATCTGTGTGTTGGCATTTTGCTTTTTTGAAAGAAAATATTTAAATTGAAATATTTTTTTTTGTAATGAAGGTTTTTTACGGTTACAATTTCTATTGTATATTTGTTACTGACTAAACAGCCCACAATTACTGGTTTTATATTGTACTTGAAGCTGACCTTGTCAGAAAATAAAACGCTTACATTGAGTTGAAATGAGTCGCTGATTTTTATATTTTATTTTTTTACATTTGTGTGATTATGCAGTAAATTGGCTGTAATTGGCTGAGCGCCGTGGTGCCCTGCCAATCAGAGCCAACGCTCGATGAGCCAATCAGAGGCAGCGCTTCCTAGAGGCAGGGATTTTCCAATCCCCAGACAGAAAACATGCCTGAAGACCAGTGTCGGGAAGAAGATGCAGCAGAGCCGGACAGCGCCTCCAAGTGATGTATGGGAGGGGGGGGGGGGGGGTTGATGGATGAAGGTGGGTTTCTGCAGGTAGGGCTTTGGTAAGACCACGTTTTAGTGCAATGCGATGCAACAGAGAAGGGCTCCATAGGGAAATATGGGCTACAAAACCTCGTAAGTCACGGGCATATCGTGAAACCTGCAAGGCTTTTGACTTGCAATGTCGCATGCTCCAAAACATCGCAAATGTGAAGGTAACCATAGGAAAGCATGGGCTTCGCATACATGCGATTTTGTAGCATTGTCGCATCGCAAGAAAATCATGCAACTTTGCCGCCTGTGTGAAACAGGCCTAAAGTCCATGTGCAGAGTACCAAAACAACCACCAAGTGACCCTTGGGCGTGAGCACAATATGAATTGGAAGGGACAGTCTTAACACCTGTTTAATATGGCCGTGTGTTATTTACCCAAGTTCTTACTCAGCTCTGGGAGAGAAGGCTAGCCCCCCCCCCCCCCCCCCTCTTCCTATTCATTTACCTAAAACAAGGTTTCCAATAATATATTCGCCCGAGATGCCACAGTGTGGCCGGATGGCTGCGGTGACCTCAGTCCGGTCGGGACTTTATTTTAAACACTGAGAAGTCATCTTCAAAAACTGACGGTAAAACTGAAGCATCTTATTTTGTTCAAATTGATTGGTAAAAGAAAAAAATGGATTGTACCAAATTCCAGGAAAATAGTCACAGATAGACATGGTCTTTTATATGGGGTGGTCTATGCGGGAGTTTACTGTAGTAACAACCAGGTTTTCTAAAATGTAAAAAAAACATTTGCAGGGGAACAGATGATGTAAAACAAAGAAACAAGTTGCAGACACAACTGCTGAGGCCAGTAATTGGCTACAGTGGCCCCACTTCTTCCAAGATGGAGCGAGGGTCCATTTTTTGTTTTCCCCTTTGTTTTACATGATCATCTATTCCCTGGCAATTTTTTAAAAGCTTCCGAAAGCCACCTCTTTAACCCTTTCCCATCATACCTAGCTGTAGACGTCCTAACTGCATGGGGTATGTGTCTGTAGCCATTCGCTGCATATGCTGTATGTGGAGTGGGCTCCAGAGCTGAATCCGCTCCATACACTGGGTATTAGCTGTCTTTGAAAGCCAACAGCTGTGATGGAAGCTAAAACTGACAGTGGCATCTAAAGGGTTAACAGCCACAATCAAACTTGGTAGCAGCATTTAAATCTGATCGCTCAGGATTTAAGTGTTTCAAATGGCCCAGCTGCAGTAAGACTGCAAGAGTGTCTTCTGGGAGTCATATCAGCCTGGGGCTTCTGCAGGCCCCCAGAGCTTCCTTGATTGTTTACCTATAGTCTATAATACGCAGCCTGTTAAAATGTAGTATAATGCAATACAAAAGCAATCAAAAGTTCAAGTCCTCTATGGGGGACTAATAGTAAAAATTAAAATACCAGCTGAATCCCATATGATTAATTCTGTCAGATAAAAAAATACAATGGCAGAATTGCGTGTTTTTGGTTACTCCATCTCCAAGAAAAAAATTGGACCCCTACCTCTCCCCCCGCCCCAAAAAAATGCATTTGCATGTCTTTTTTTTTTTTTTTTTTTTTTAATTTCGTCTCACTTAGAAATTTTTAAGTCTTCCAGAACACACGTTAAATAGTACCATTGAAAAATACAACTTGTCTCGCAACAAAGAAAAAAAAAAAACAAGCTCTCATGGAAAAAATGTTACCCTAAGAATATTTTTTGGGAAGTGGGAATGTCAAAGCTGCTGAATGTTGGCGCATCAATAAACCTTGCCCATGAAAGGGTTAATGGTTTTCAAGAATCCTACAAGAAAGTATATTTTTCTTTTAGTAGAGCGAGGAGTTCTTCTTGGCAGATTCACCTCTTACGTATATCCACAGTCTTAAGTTCCAGCGCTGTAGTTTGTATGTAGCAATTTCTACATTGGTTGGACTTCATTTGGCTCTTCATCAGCTACAACCTTGTATTTTCATTACCACAAATGACTGATTTGAGCACAAACTAAGTTATATTTAGATGTAGATTGCTGTTTCATGCACTACATGGAGTTCTGGGTGAAAATCTGATGTTTCAGAGAAAAGTCTTCAGATTTATCTCCATATATCCCCGAAGACCTAAGGATTTCATATGGACAGAATGTTCTGAGCTGAACGCTCCATGGTGGAAGTCTTAAGATCTCCAAGTGTAAAAGGAGTCTTGAGTTGATATCGAGGTGAAATGTTAATATCCGAATGTAATTCCTATGTAAAAAGTTCAACCCTTCGACATCCCTGATGTAGAACCTCATGTAGAACCCTCGGATCCATTATTTTTCTCTTTGAACCTTGTCCCAGTAATAAATCCCCAGACTCCTTTCTGGTTCTCCTTTAGTAAGGGTTAGTAAATCTTGTACATTGTATTGCTCTGTATTCCATATGGGTCAAATCTTATGTTCTCAGACATTTGTACAAATTTTGCCCTTAAATGTTTGCAAAAACTTTATTTTTTCAATAGATATTTCTGAATGATGAAGGAAGAATTGAATGTTAAAAACAATGCTGTAGGAAAAAAGACAAGGGCGTACACCCACATATTACACCCACATATTATCCATTGATGTGGTGCTTCGCAGCAATATTTAAATAGGTTCTTTGCTACATTTTGATCAAATTGTATAAGCCCACTACCACTTGACGGTGACCCCGATCTAAGGCGTCCCTACACTGCTGGGTGCAACACTGCACGGTGACCCCACACAGCACCTGCCGGAGGTGTTACCAGTTGCCCAACACCACTGCTGCCAGGCTCACCCCCATGGCTCTGAGTCACAGCACCTTAATAACCTGGGCACACCACACCATGCGAACAGGCCTCTAGAGCTTACCTGTCCATGTGTGCCCAGATATGGTCTGAGAAACAAGTAGGCAGTTGCGATCTATCAGTTGTGTCTGGGCACTGTTTTCATGTTAGCACTGCCACAGCTGATGCCACTTTTGGCATAATTTGGCGTCCAAAGCTGGACAGAAAAACGCTGCATCCAACATTTTTCTTGCACAATTGGGCATCCGGCATCAAGACTGATGTGCTGGATGCTACTAACAATGCTGTAGTTCTGGATTAGTTCTGGCATCCGTTTCCCTCCAATGCCAGAGGGTCAGACATATTGGAACTCGACCTTCGCCATGAACTGTAAGCAGTATTCATCGTATTTATGCTTCCACTGCGATATCAATAAATAGGGTAAAAATGGGGAATTGTCTTGTTTACTATTCTACCCACTAAGAGAAAAACTTTTTACTATAAAATGAAACCCCATCCATTAGGACTTATCACATTGTTCATTATACTAATACTGGACGTAGTTTACTAATTCATGAACTCTACTTTGGTGCCACCTAGTGGAAACTACTAGGTATTACATATATGTGTGTATTTAATAGAATTCTTTTGAAGAGGGACAACAGCTAAATATAGTCAAAGACCATTTCAGCATTTAAACTGTAGACACCCAAAACCGAATTGTATTTAAAAAACATAAATCTTAAAAGTCAAAGTATTAAATGGCAAAACCAGTGAGCAGGTATGTGCCCACTTTATGTGTAATAACCTGCAGCTGTCTTTATACAAAAAGGAAACCAGTGTTTTCCAGGAATCCTGTTAGATACTATCTGTAACTTGTTCGTGCAGCTTACCTCCCTCGTTCTGCTGTAGCTCACTAGTATCTATTATATAGTAATGTGCAAACATCCCATGTAACAATGCCTGGATAGTTTATTATACTTGTGTCCTGCTTTATGTTTTTCTCCCTCTAGCATATAACATTTCTATTTGTGGCCAAGCACGATTGAGGTAGTGATTATTGATACTTGTGTACACAAAGTACATAACTTTACAACAGAGCCTATGTAGAAACTAGTGTGTACCGGGCATTCTAACCAACCTTCGCTAACTTTAGGGTCCCCTCTTGTAAAGCAGCATTAGGCCAGATGACATATATAATAGACTCAGATGCATTGCTGGTTCCATCCTCGATGCAGAAGGCACCTGACCGGGCCTCTCACTGCCATTGCTGAAGCAGAGACCAGCGCTCCTGCAGACTTCCTTTTGTTTCTGGCGTTTTAGACGCCACCACGGTATTCCTGCCAACACAAAATTCCAGAAATGAATGGAAACCTGCTGAAATTAAGCCTATTCGTCTTCATTTCAGCAGATTTCAACAAGGGCAGTGATGACTTTCATACAGGGGTTCCTGTTGTAAGCCGGTTCACCCAGACGTATTTGCATGCGCAATATGTAGTGAATAGAACCCCTTGATCCCATGGGATTGTTCACATGCATGGATATTGCCTGTGCATTTCATCTGCACAAAAAGATAGAACATGCTCTGTTTTCCTGCGTGTTTGTGCACCAAAGGTCCCCGTCGAACCTGGAAGCACCCGTGTCGAATAATGGGAAGGAGGGTTTCAGCACTTCTGTCAGGAGCGACTTCTATATACCCAACAGCGGTGCCATGTCCAGAATCCCACAGACCCATATTTCGCAATCCAGGGCATGACCTCAACAGTACTTTATTGTATGACTAAAACAAGACCCATCAACTTGAACATAATCACCGGGACCATCGAGCAAAGTGGGGTTAGTATGAAAATAGACACCACATACTTCATCCTAAATGTTACAAACGCCAATATGGTGCATTCGGGTATGCAGTTGTGCAGCCAGTTTTTTTAGAGAAATTTGCAACTTTCCAAAGAAAGCGTTCTGTCTGATGGACGCCAGGATGACGCACTGTTCATGTATCACCCCCCTTCCCTCCAAGAATATCCATCAGAACATTGGCGATGAAGCAGAGGTTGATGGCAGTTTTTGCAGTCCAGATTGTTTGCAAGTAATTCGCTCCATTTTGTGAAGTCGATGACATCGGTGTTATTCGAACTACCTACAACAGGCTGGAGCGTCGCCTCAAAGAAATGGCGATCCATTTTAATTTGAGATTATAGTCAGAATGTCCTTTATTGCTTATAGCAACCAATCAGAGCTCAGTTTTCATTTTACGAGAGCTCATTAATGTATGAAAGCTGAGCGCTGATTGGTTGCTATGGGCAACAAAGTACATTGTTACTATAAGACAGCTTGATAAATCTCTCCCAATGTCGCTGAGGAAGCAGAGGGACATAATCTCCATTTGTTCAATCAGGGGCAAATGAGTGTCAGTGAGGAAGTAGCAGGGGGACATATTCTTCACTTGATCTGAGACATAAATCTAATGTCTCTTGCCCCCTAAAAGCAGAAGATGAAGTATACAATATATAATCAGCACGGGCAGACATGGACTCTTCTATCATCAGTTCTGTTCTTATAAGCATCTTTGGTGCATCAAGTCAGCAGTCGGAGGCTTCTGAAGTTAGAAAGTCAGGTCATAGGGGTCATTAAGCTCTGCCGCTGGGTTTGGCTTTCGGATGGCGGCTGAAACGGACATTAAATCGCAGATATGCAAGGATTTATAGGTACTCGGTCTCCCGCACGCCTGCTGGGGCTCCACGTGTTTTGGTCTCATCGTTTTTGTTCTGTTGAAAGAAACAGATTCAAGGTAAAAAAAACAACTAAACAAAGGACAGAAACCCTAAGGCCTCATGTCCACGGGCAAAATATGATTTAAGATCCGCAGCGGATCTCCCGCATGCGGATCCGCATCCCATAGGGATGCATTGACCACCCGCGGGTAGATAAATACCCGCGGATGGTCAATAAAAGGGATTTTTTTAAAAATGGAGCATGAAAAAATCTGGACCATGCTCCATTTTCGTGCGGGTCTCCCGCGGGGACGGCTCCCGCGGGCTTCTATTGAAGCCTATGGAAGCCGTCCGGATCCGCGGGAGACCTAAAATAGGAATTTAAAAGTATTTACCCATCCGGAGCGGACCGGGAAGGTCTTCTCTTCCTCACGGCCGGATCTTTCTTGCTTCGGCTCGGCGGATGTGCCCGGCCGAATTCATCCGCCGGCCGAAAAAGAAGATCCGGCCGTGAGGAACAGCAGACCTTCCCCGCCTGCTACGGATAGGTAAATTCTTTTAAATTCTTATTTTCAGCCCTCATGTCCGCGGGTCAGGAGGGACCCGCTACGGATTCTACATGTAGAATCCGTAGCGGGCCTGATTTTCCCCGTGGACATGAGGCCTTAGGCCGCTGTCACACGGCCGAGAAAATAGTGCGGGACTTGCGCATTGCGGGACGCACAAATCTTGCATGAATATGAACTCCATTCTTTCGAAGGGGGTCACACACACAAGCAATGTTTTTTTTATGCATCAGATTGTGGGAAATCATCACGGCCTGTCCAATCTATGGGCACTCCCTCAGAACGCATCACCCATTTTTTTCAATGGGATTGGCAAAGCATCACACAGTGTGCGAGGTGCACGCAAGTGTGATGCGAGGCTTTCCAATGGGAAACACTCAGCGATTCGCCACCACAGCTAAAAGTCGAGGTGTTTTTGACATGGCTCAATATCCCCCGTGTGAAATTAGCCTAAGGGCTTATTTAGACGACCGTATATCGGCTTGGTTTTCACGCCGAGCCGATATACGGTGTCCTTGTCTGCAGGGGGGGGGGGGAGCATGGAAGAGCCAGGAGCAGGAACTGAGCTCCCGCCCCCTCTCCGCCCCTCACCACTATTTGAAGTGGGAGGGGCAGGGGCGGAGCTAAGCACCGGTACTTAGATCTGCCCCCATCTCGCCCCCTCCTATTGCAAATAGTGGAGAGGGGGCGGGAGCTCAGTTCCTACTCCTGGCTCTTCCATCCTCCCCCACCCCCTGCAGACAAGGACACCGTATATCGGCTCGGCGTGAAAACCGAGCCGATATACGGTCGTCTGAAATAGCCCTACGGATGCATGTATATGGGCGTTTTTCCCACACGATTTCTGTGCGTTGCAGCATGTACATCCCACAGGGAAAACAGCCCATTATTTTCAATTGCTGCATTAACTTGTGTGATTTTTCTCTTGGGGCACTGCGGACAAAAAAATTGCAGCACGTTCTATTTTTATTCTGATTCTGTTTAAGATTCGCCCATTTTCCCCATGGGAGGAGGAAAACAAATCACATTGTGCTCGCATGTACATTGGAGGGCTTTGCGATGCAATTTTCCCCCTATAGGGAATAATGGGTGTTTTTCAGGCATGTGAAAATCACCAGTGCAGTGATGCAAATGCAATTTTTCTCACAAGACACATTCACATAAAACCCACAGGTTTCTCAATATTGCACTCGCCTGGGTGCACCCTAACTGAGCCATGTGCATACCGTGTTGCCCTTTAACATACATACATAGGGCCTTATTAACTAATACTGCCTAAAAGTTAGTGCAAATGTAGACTGGACATTCAGCGATAAGTCTGGCTTATTTTAAGACTATCTAGTCTATGTTTAAACCACCTATTAATTGGCTAAGTTTATGCTGAAAATTGCACCAAAAGTTTGGCGCAATTTGTTTCTATTTGGTGAAAAACTGTCAGAAAGTGCCTAAATATATATATATGATTAATGTGGTGCAAACATGTAAGACCATTTTCTAGCAGAATTTATAGCAGGAATTTGTTGTGTTTTGAATAGTGAATAAGCCCCACCGCGCTCCTACTTATTATCCACATAATCCTTTACGAAATTAATGTCTAAAGCCTCTTCTACACGGGGCGGTGTCGGGTGCTGGAATGCCTAACAGCTGTCTCAGTGATGATCTCTCAGTGAATGGAGATGGAGATTGTTTCCTCCATTCATAGTAACCAAGTAATGCGATGCTGCGCCAGCCCCATTTAAAGACAATGGGCGATGCGAGGCGGTCCAATGGAATGCCCAAAGATAGGACATGCTGCGATTTGTTTACCGCAATACAGGAGAAAAAAAAATCGCTCATGTGTATGACCCCATTCTAAAGAATGGTATTCATATTCGTGCGAGATTTCTGCATCTCGCACAATTTTCTTGGTTGTGTGAAAGCGGCCTGAAATATCCAATCAGTGATTTATCGCTGATCGGTATTCATAGCATGCGTTCACACTGCACAATCATCATGCAAACTGCTCGATCTAACAGCCGATTTGTGCGATACTTCACCTGAAACCATACAGAAGCGTTCACAGACCATGAATTGAATGACCACTGTAATAGAGACTCCCATCTAGTGGTACATTGGACCTCCTTTGGCCTTAGCAATCAATTCACGCTGTTTTGACAATTTTAGACCCTCCAATCAGCATGGTGCAACAGAAATCTGTATTCCTCTGACCAGGCAATGATTTTCCCACTGCTCGTCGGTCCATAAATCTCGCACGAATATGAACTCGATTATTCTGAATAGGGTCATACGCATGAGCGATTTTTTTTTTTTCCCCCGGGAAAAGATTTTGGCATGTCCATCAAAGGGGCCGGAAAACACATCACACAGCAATAGGAAACACTTGCAGATCCTCCGGCGCGGCTGAGGATCGCAACTGTGCTGAAGTGATGGGAGGCGGTTTTGACACACAAACACCTTGCATCAACGTTACCGACCACGTTGGCGAGCGCGATATCAGATCGAGTTTCACAGCCCAATATCGCACTCGCCTATGTGAAATTAGCCTAAAGAGTCTAATTTCTACACTGGAAAGCTCTAATAAAGTGGCCCTTCCGTGTATCATAGATTTTTTAATCTTGTACCTCCGTTGGGTTATAAAACTCGGCACTTAACGCCATTTGGCAGCACTCAGAGATTCCAATCAATGAAGATCTTTCTAAGTAAACTGCTATTGATTCCAATGTCTCTTTGCTTACAGTGTTGCTTCCATTACCTGAAACCTCTGACTGCTGCTGAGTGAGCTGGAGGGGTCTGCAGTGAGAAGCCCCCTTGTTCTAGGAATTAGTGTGACGTCCTGAGTTCATAGAGTACATTAATAACATATATTGTATGTCAAAAGATCGTTTTTGGATGGATTTCCCATTGCTCAAGTCATTGACCAGACGTCTAATTCACTGCTGGGGGCATGTTACCTGTTTGTGGAGTTGACAGAAGTTCTTTCTCTTAGCTCATCTGCAATATCCTTATCATATATTGGGATAGAAGGGGTCTCCACCTGCAAAGCAAATATATATGACTTCCTCTACTCATTAGGCTTCTGGGTCTAATAGGTTCCATGTCAGAGTTACACAACCAGCCATAATACACTACAATACAGTAGTATTACAGTGTACTACGGAAGCGATCTAATGGAAACAAGTTGTAAGTTTCAAATTTTCTATGATGAAGGGGTGAGCACTGGACCCCGGAGCATCGCAGGGGCACATACAGAAATATACAGAAGAGCCAAAGAGATAAGGAACACGTGGAGAACTAACAATAGACTTCAAACTTTGGCAAGATGGTCACAGTGGGAGGGGGGGACAGGACTACAAGAATACATGTAGAATTCCAAAAGTGGGTTTAATAGAAGTAGATCTAGAGCAGGATCTCTAAAGTAATGGCCATAGTTAAGTGGAAAAAGCTTTATGCTGAAGACCTGGGAAATCTAAATAGTGAGTCCAGGGTTGCCAGGTCTTGGAGACAACAGATATAGTGTCTGTTCTGATCGCACAAATTTTTTCATTCAGCATCATAGTATTGGCAGTCTGGTGAAAACAAAGGATGGGTGACTTCCATGGGGAGGCTGTATGGATTTTTGTAGCCATATTATACAAGGTTGTTAAAAATAAAAAAAGAAGCAAATTTGGGGAGTTCATCACAAACAAGCTACAATAGACAGGTCCACAATCTGTACATCACTGAGAAGAGGAAGGTTCAAAGTTTTATGACATACTGGCAAGTTCTACTTTCTACCACATCGCAGAGCTGGTTGTCCCGTTTACAGTTTTATGGTCCATGAAGTATGTTGGGCGGTACACATTTACAATGGGCACCAGGGGCCGCACGACAAACATCAAACCAATCGTCCATAATGAGGCGGACGTTTCTAGGAGCAACGCCGGAATTCATGTTGCACTTGAACAATAGATTCATACTCGCCCGCCGCTCACCCCTGCCGCCCTCCGAGCACACTCGGACAAGAATGAAGTTACTCAAGAAACGCGAGGCTCGCTCGAGTAACTGGCTAGAAATAAGAAAGACAAATTCCTACAGTAAGAGGTCCTGTGGTGGCAAAAATTGGTTATATTGCAAAACTGGATGTCTGAAGGGCCAAAATTAAAAAGGTGGTATAAGCATATGTCTCATACAATTAGTATAAAACAAAGCTAAAACTAGAAAATCACTGCATCATGAAATCACAAAATGTCCTTGGAGGGGTATTTCCATCTCAGACATTTATGGCATATCTACAGGACATGCCATAAGTTTGCTAGGTGCAGATCCTGCAAGCGGTTTCCTTTTCTGACCTCCGCTGACTACAGCCACTATGAATGTGGTGGCTGCGGGGGTCAGGAGGACGGGAACAGCTGAGCGCCCCGAGCTATATTGTTTCAATAACTCTCATAGAAATCAATGGGAGTTATGCAAACAGTTCAACGTTTTTCGTCGTCTTGGCCACCTCGTACTCAGCAGTGCTCCCATCTTAGTCATGTTTAGCCAAGACAGGAAGACCCCTTTAAGAGGTTAAAGTTAGGACATATGAACTACTTAAACTCTCCTCTATGTGATAAAATGGTGAGCCGCTGACGTAGAGAGTGTTTTGCTCTGGTGGACCTGGCATATCCAGATATCTTCACTCACCTCATGGACCATTGGTGTCTTTTCCTCCTCTGCAGCCTGGTTGCTTCCACATACACTTCCTAATGGTTGTTTAGTATCGCTGGACTCTTCCTTCTTTGGTTCAGTCTTGTTCAGGCACCAGAGCTCATTTTGCCCGAATGTTCCTAGGAATGTATGGTATTATCTAGTTTAGGAAATTTGCTGCAATATATTACATTTTTGAAGGCAATTTGTTGTCATATTTAAATTGGAAACTAATAATAAAGATGTTACTGGAAGATGTCACAAGCTGACAAAATGATAGCTAGTTTGCAGCAAAAAATGGCTGACACCAAAGAACCCCAAAAAACATAAAGATGCCAATTTCTCTGTAAGTGAAACACATTCATAATTACTAGAGATGAGCAAGCACGCTCGATCAAGCAGCAGTCTTATCGATTAACTGTTACTCACCCAAGCAGCATGCGGGGGGGGCGGCGTGGGGGTAAGAGAGAGATCTCTCACTCTCCCCCCACCGCCCCCCCCCCCCCCCCCACCATTGCATGCTGCTTGGGCGAGTACACAGTAACTCTATAAGACAGCCTTAAATGAGCGTGCTCGCTCATCTCTAATAATTACAAAACTTTGGAACTTCTGTAATTCCAAATTTACAAATACATGGCCATTTCTACATTTTTGGTGGAAATCAACTTAAAAATACATATTTCCAATCCCTGTAAACATCAGATATTACCTATATATTCCCCCTGCATAGTCCATAGCCTCACGGCGCAGTCCTGGGATGAAGTGACAATCACCTTGTGCTTCTTCACAGGGATCACTCTGTTCAAATTACATAATGAATGTCATGCTTTAGAAGCAAATATTAAAATCTCCACATTTAATGACAGAGGAATAAATCCAGTCTCTACCTGGTGATGTCACTCGTGTGCGCCCTCCAGCAGTGCAGGACTGTTGAGACAAATAATATGAAAGTGAAAAGCCTAGACTGCATGTTTATAGTATTTATTCCTTTATCTGTTAAATCCGTGTCAGGGTAAAAACAGTATAAAGCCACTCACGGACAGGCGGCTGCTCCTCTGGTGCCCCAAGTGCATACTGGGAGATATTCCAGATGTAGATGTAGAATAGTTGGTCAGCTGCACATAATAGGGAGTCATCTTCACTGACAGCCATGGCTTTTACCATACACTTGTATTGGGACTGCAATGGCAGGATTAACATTTCATTTTAAGCTGATGGTAGTGTGAAAGTATTGAATAATATTTTATGCAGCAGAGTCATGTGCATAATATTTGTGCCATGGGCAGAGCAAGAAATATGTGTGCAAAAGATTTGTTATAGGTGAGTTTAACTAATAGGGTCTCAGATACTGATTATGCAGCTCTGTCATAATTGACCTTTGTAATGTTTTACTAAGAGAGAAGTATCACACATGCTGTAGACTTTGAATTGTTTACTTTGTAGGGAATGCCATACTATACAACCTCTTGCAGTCAGCTGCACTATTTGTTGAGTTTGAAAAACAGCAATGAAATGGAACGGAATGAAACATAAATAGACAGAATTATTTCTGTATTTTTTGTATTTTTAAACCCATTGAAATCAATACCGAATAAAATTGAAAACATTTAATTCCATTTTTATTTCCATTTCTCTGCTCCTCAAATAGAACAGAGAAACGGAAATGGTTAACTCAGCTATCAGCAGTGTGAATAAGCCCCAACGTATTCAAACTAAATACTGAAATTCATAATGTATTATCGTGGGCTCCACATATCCTTCCAGTATAGGTTAGAAAATAAATGAATAAAGTGTGTTTTGGGTAACTTTTTACCCCCTCGGGTTGCTTAGATAATAAAGCCATATTTTTCTGTGTGACAGTTTTGGCATATTACATATCTGAACAGTAATCACAAGTTTTTTTATTGCTATGATCTTTCCTTTATTGTGTAGTAGAATGTATATACTGACTTCATTGCTATAATAGGTCTGATTTTCAAAGGAGGAATCTATATAGCTCAGGTAAGATACTCACACCTTCAAACCTGGCAAACACTTTGCCTCCACCATCAATATTCCAGAAAATAATATTGCCTGAAAAATAAGTGTGAATATACCGTAAGGAGACTGAAAGGAAATACTTAATAACATTGGTAATAGACTTCACGGTGATGTGTGACAGCTACGACTTACCTCTAGATCCGCTGGTTATTAAAACTGCAGAGTCTTTTTTCCTATCAAATCTTGAGCAAATAACAACAACTTTGTTTACAACTAAATGACCTAAAAAGGAGAGAAAAACCTTTATATAATAACGGACGACATCTATGTAACCAACATTGTACAATATACTGATATTAGACTGTGGAAGGCAGACAAGTTTATTCTGGAACTAGAAATGATCATGTTACTTCAGTAGTTACTCATAAAAGAAAAGTTGAACATTTTAAAAAGAACATAAAGTACAGCAGATAAAAGGGCCCCAAATGAAGCGGCTTTCACATTTGTAGTGAGGGTTGCTGTTTTCTTGCTCCTTTCAGGTAGCTGGAAAGGGGAATCCCCTGCCCGAACGGATCCGTCTTATGACTGAACCGAACAGCGCTGAACAGACCCCACTGTTTATAATGTGGGCTGTTCGGTTTGCGCTTAGCTGTCCAGCATTTAACTGGAAGAAAACGTGCTACATGTGTAACAGCCCAATGCACTCACAGTTAGTATGGCTGGAGGCCTTTTGTTGTCACAGTGACGCCACACTCTATTTAGACACTTCAGATGTTGCTGAGGCAGAAATAACAGAGACCAGTCCAGTATAGTTTAGTAAACTGAGAGTGAGCAGTTTTACTAACTTTGGTATTGGTAAACAACAGGTTAACTTTACAACATTCTTGGGAGGGCTTCGTCTCAGGTGAACAATGATGCAATATCAGACAGGCAAGATACAATAAGATTGATTTGAGGATTCTCTGATTTTCAACGCTCTCTATAGTATTAACTGAAGCCTGATTTACTAGACAATTTTCCCCACTTGTGAAATTAGATGAACAGATTGGAGTTTACTTTAACTGAAGGTATTTTTGTGAAGCAGAGTGACTAGTGACAATATGCTGATCCTGGCGTTGATTTCACCAGGTAGCTGTAACTCAATGTTTGATAAAGTTGCACCTCTGAAAGGGTCTTCTGGCACTCTGCTGTAGAATAACAAGGGAGCGGGTTGTGTACCACACTCTACCTTGGCTATAGAACACTCCTTCTTGCCGACTACGGGAACTACAACCTCTCCTCATACGCACCTGGCTGTATTCAGGGATGGCATACAGGCAGGTGAGACAGGGCAAGTGTGCTTCTAGTGTTCTGTAGTACCGGCCGGGCCACTACACATGTATTGCTATTTCTTCCGGTATTTTGTGCCGGATCTGCGACTGAGCCTCCAAAACGGAGGTTCCAGCGCAGATGTGAAGCCGGCCTAACACTACCGCTGTACTGTTATGGAGATACCTATTTCAGGGTCCATTTCTTCTCCGTTAGATGGATGAAGCTGACAGAGGGGCTCTCCAGCTTCAAGGCTCCACACAAAGACGTCACCATTACAACTGGACACAGCAACCATATTGGAGGAAGATGAAGCCAGACCGGGTTTGTTTTCTTCATGCTTATTTATCTTCATGTAAAAAGAAAAAAATCATGTGGATATCTTTATTCTATAACACAGTAATGGCAAAACTATCAGAGCGGGCCAGTAGTTCTGATGTCAGGCCACAACACAGGGGCAGGAAAACGACATTCTCATACGTTTCTGCAATGTGCCTATGCGCACCTTTTCAAGTGACTTCTGACTAGTAGATCTTATATACTCCCCGATGACTAATATACGCTCTAGAGTGGGCCAAAAGGAACAAGCAGAATGAAGATAGTCCTGTCTGTAGAGCAAGTGAAATAAGTAACTACAGTAACTAATGGTGGCACTTTAGGCAACTGAAAAAGGGGCTTGCGGCCATGGTCATAGACTGGGGGCTTACAGGGCTAAAAGCCCCATCTTGTCACTCCCCCTGACTCCTCTCCGCTGCTTGCGTTTTGGGGCTCATCTACATTAGAGGGTCTGTATGAACTGAGTTATGTAATGCTGTCTGCTATCAGCTTTGAAAGGAGAACATTACAAAAGTAATATTCACCGGCTAACAGTTAAGTGAGAAAGGAAGAGAGCAGTCCAGCGTCTGCGCATCATGGAGGGCTGGAGTAGTCCTCTTCTGCTGTGCCGACCCCGCGTAAGGTCCAGTGTCCACAGGCAGATTTAAATTCTGGAATCTGTGCAGGGCACCCGTGCAGATGATCTTCAGTTCAAGTCGCCCATAGGTAAACATGGGTGTCTGCACCTGAATTAAAGAGGACCCGGAGAGGTAAGCAGGGTCCTCATCCATGGGCAGGTTTCAATCTCGCTTCATGCACCCACATGCAAAATCTGACCCACCCCGCCCCTGGACACGAGGCCAAAGAGAAATCCAGCAGATAAAGAAGGTGTGCATATAGGACGTGTGCTACTGTTTATATGAATGTAAGGTGCCTCTAGAGAGAACGACTCGTGTCAAAAAATTGTTCAAACGAGTGAAAGTGAACAATGGTCATTCCATCTAAACATAAGTCAATGACGAATGATATCGCTCACTTTTCGTTCGTTCATTTTATGTAGGCATATAAACCATCGTTCGCTCGCTCACTTATTATTCGGTTTAAACAGCGCTCATTCAGTCCTTCTCATTCACTTATACAGCGAATGTGAAAGACAAAACAATTCTTGTTTGAACGTACTAATAAGATGTCTGTCTGTCTAATCGGGCTGCACGAGAACGACTTAGCGATGACGTCACTTGCTTGTTCAAACAATAATCGTCTCATCTAATAGGACCCTATGTGTGTCACACTCTGGGCTTTTTGTATACAAGTGCATTTACCCTATAATATGAGTACCCAGCTTGCTGGGGGGTAAAAGATGACTGGGGAAGGCAATGGCAAACCACCCCGCAAAAACAGTCTGCCGAGAAAATGTCACGATGTGATGTCACCCTAGGAATCAGTCATGACTCGGTGCTTGCACCAGGGGACTTTATCTATCCAGTTTAGAGCAGGGTCCTCCGTGTGCCATATGTGCTGACCTGGTAGAACTCATTCAGCTCCCACAAAAAATAGATCCTATAATTTAACCCTTTCCAATCCAATTTGTATTCTGGTTTTCCTAGGGGGGCTTACTCTTTTTCTGCCGTTATACAACAGCGCTATATGCTGGCTAAAGCAAGTACTGCATGAGGTGACACATTGGATAGGCTCCAACAGCAGAGAGGCTGGCAATATACAGTAAGAGAACCCCGACGGACATCTTCCAACATCGGAGCTGTACAGCCTTAAATCATAATGTCTTCAGAGGTCAGACAGTGGATTGGAAAAGGTTAACATCCTGGCAACTTCTGCTGTAACAAGATTTACATTATCCCCCATCTCTATATGATTTTTCTTTAACAGATTTCCTATCAGCATGTAGCGGGAACGATCCACGTGGAATTCAGGGCACGCTGCAGATTTGTCCAGCATGTGGATTCTGACAGATTTCTACTATGGAGTTCGCCCTTTGTAATGTACAGTAAAAGCCACAGCAACTATGTAGTAAAATACGTGGCAAAATCATAAGTAAAGCATGCATACGCGTATATTGTTGTGTTTCTATCACAGATCCACATCTGTCACCCTCTAGCGCTCCGTGTAGAGAAGAGAAGTTAGAGTACAGCTCACCATATTCTTGCTCCAGGTAAACTGCGGCACGACAAGTTCTGGCATTACAGCATCCAGCTTTTGGGGAAAGAAATGTCAAAGAAGATACGGAGGTAAAAACGACACTCAAATACACCCTCCAAGTATTTAAAGAGATTCTCGGCATTGCCAGTTTGTGGCAAGTTATGAAGTTATCCCCCCACAGGAGTACAACCCAAGTATGAGCGCTCAGCAATCTCAGCGCTGCTATTGAAATGATGGAGCAGTGATGTGCATGCACGCTCCATTCATAAGACTCCCGCTCTTGGGCGTCGCAGTGGTTAGACCCCACCAATCATAAAGTTATCCGCTATCCTGTGGCACAACCCCTTTAAGGGACCACTTAACGTAAAGTACTGTATACGCTTTGAAATGTGCATTTTATAAATAATAGTTACTAATATAAAAAACAGACTTCAATATGAATGTTTCTGGAGTTTTTCGGAAGACAAAGCACTTCAGATGAAGTAGCCCTCGGGGGTGTAGGATGGGGTAGGCATGTTTCTGGACAACAATCCTGTTTTATTAAAAGGGTTGCCCTACGATAAGCTGGTTGCACAGTTTCTCACTCAGTTGAAGGCCACTTTCACACGAGCATATTACACATTTATGTACCCGTAGTGCTATACGAGTGTCCAGGCCTGACCACAGGTCTACCGTCTACTAGGGATGCTCTGAGTCAGTAGACCTGCATTCAGGCCCGGACATTTATCTGTTTGTGGGTGTATAAATGTTCCTGTTATATGTTCGTGTGAAAGTAGCAAAAATTTGTAGAAAAGACTTAGAGCAATTGTTCAATTCCAATGCCATATCACCAAATAGGAAAGCAAATAAGACTCCATCCACAGACAGTTGTTTCGAGGGAATTTGCCCTTCATCATTGGTGTACAGTAGGAGTCTGGCTTTGCTAGTGAGAGGCTATTCATGCTCCTCTGGGTAATATGCAAATAAGGGAGATGGAATAATTACTCCATAGTGTCACCATGGAGTCTGGCTTTGTTTTTAATTCCCTGTCATTGTTAGAAGGCTTGTATAAAGAGTCTAACTTTGGCTTGAAGGAATACTGCCTTCCAATAGGTGGCACTGTGGAGGATTTATTACATCTCCCTTATTTGCATATCACCCAGAGGAGCAAGAATGGCCTTTTGAGTCTCCTCACTCACCATCTAGCTGCTCTCCCTAAGGAGAAAAGATAGTGTTTCTGAGCCCCAAATAGGAAAGGAAACATTCCACAGTTACCATTGAAACCAATGGACAATAAATGTAATAAATAAATATGCCTGATCCCCTGTACACAAGTGTAGATAGGTAAGGCAGCAGTATACAAAGCACATCCATAACATGGTGATAAATAAGAATGTCTGGTCTATATTCTCTGAATGTGTAATGTAACGTGATTTACTCTAACTTACCGGAAAAATTCTGATTCTCCCATCATAAGAAATAGATACTATATACCTGTAAATGTGATACGATGTGATGGTTAGTTCATCTACACAATGGACAGACTCCTTGCCAATGCAAGCAATACTGTACATACTGATTTTTGTAATGTTCTGCAAAGGTGACGTCACTGATCCCATCTCTGGAGCCGGCTAGGAAATAGTAAGAACAAAACAATCATTGACAAATATGTTGTTAGATACGTATGTTATTATGGAGATGGTAATCATTTCTCCAGCAACCAACCTGTGCTGCCTTGTAGAACTGTCCTGCGAGGGGTGAGAGAGTTTGAGGCGCAGTCCCACAGCTTTATACTTCCATCTTTACCTCCTGATACCAGCCTAAAAATACAAGACATGTACTAGGGGCTAAACATGGAAAATATTCACTTTACATAAATCATTCTCTTTTTACGAGTGGAAAATTACAAGAGACTACAGATTGTTATGTTCACCTATATAAAGGGGGGGGGGGGCTCAAGGGCCCTCTACGGTTAAATTGTAACTAGAGATGAGCGAGCATACTCGCTAAGGGCAATTACTCGAGCGAGCATTGTCCTTAGCGAGTACCTGCCCACTCGGAAGAAAAGATTCAGGTGCCGACGTGGGTGAGAGGTGAGTCGCGGCAGTGAGCAGGAGGGAGCAGGGGGGTAGAGAGGGAAAGAGAGATCTCCCCGCCGCTCCTCGCCGGCACCTGAATCTTTTCTTCCGAGCGGGCAGGTACTCACTAAGGACAATGCTCGTTCGAGTAATTGCCCTTAGCAAGTATGCTCACTCATCTCTAATTGTAACCAATCCCACCACAGCCTTTGCCATAAGCTGAAACCCACACTTGGGTCCTTTTTAAAAAGCAACCTTTTTTCATATGTAGTAAAACATAGTAGTACCAATGAATTAAAAAGATCAGAGTCTAAGAGAAACTATATCCTGCCTTGCTGATTATGCACAAGTATCAGGGTTACAACTAACACCTGCTGCAAATGGTGCGTGCTACCATGTAGCAGTACACTGGTACTGGTGTATCTTGTCGACACCGGAAGTGATGGGTGTCAACAATGGCAAGGCTGTTTCACAACCAAGTGACTCCCCCTGTTCCTCATTGGCTGCATGGCAGGCTCTCCGTGCAGGCCTCACAGGTCACAGGCACTGAGCACTGCGGTCTCCGTTCTCGCTCTGTCCAGTGCAGGCACTCAGCACTCCGGTCCCTGCTGGCTCTCCATCATCCAGGCACTCAGCACTCCGGTCCCTGCTGGCTCTCCATCATCCAGGCACTCAGCACTCCGGTCCCTGCTGGTTCTCCATCATCCAGGCACTCAGCACTCCGGTCTCTGCTGGCTCCCTGTCCTTGTCCTCGGAGGTCCTGGCATGCAGCACTACAGTCTCAGTTGCTACTACAGTATATTTTACTACATATCAATAAAGGTTACTTTTTAAGTGGACCCAACTGTGGGTTTCAGCTTATGGCAAAGGTTGTGGTGGGATTGGTCACCTATATAAAGGAACTGTGCAAACAAATGACTTTACAGCCTATTTTGTGCAGCACCACAGAATGCAAGCTACCAGAATCTGAAGTTCCCCATAATTGTACACCTATTAAAGTGTAACTACATAATACATGGATTGGCCGAATGCATTATGGCAAGAACTGCTCTTCGGTAATGGGATCTCCTCTCGGACTGATTAAGGGGAGATCCTAACACCATGACATCTATAAGAACATATAAAAAAGAAGTTCAAAGCCTGAAACATAGCTCATCAAGTACTTTCCTTAAACACTGAAAGATACCATTTGTACTGAGCGTATGACTTCTTTATGGCTGCCGAAATAGGAAAATCCCGCAGCACACCTAACACATGCACTTCAGTGCAGAGGTTCCAGTCTGTATATGCCAAGCCACCTGTGGGGTCATGAACCAAACCCCAAATAAATGCAATGGTATCCAAGGAGGCGGCAGCATCAACGGTGTAAAGATAGTGAAAAAAGGGTTTTATTGCTCCATAAAATGGCGACGTTTCGACTTAATCTAAGTCTTTTTCAAGCCAGGCTTGAAAAAGACTTAGATTAAGTCGAAACGTCGCCATTTTATGGAGCAATAAAACCCTTTTTTTACTATCTTTACACCGTTGATGCTGCCGCCTCCTTGGATACCATTCTTTATGGCTGCCATCATAATTACAGATTTACTAGACAATCTGTGATGCGGTCAGAATACAGATTAGTATTACATGCGGTTAGTCTGATGAGACAGCAGGGGAATTATTACAGAAGATCTGGACTATAAAACATTATATTGGCTGCTACTGGTCAATTAGAGCTTGGGTAATGTGGGACTCAATACGTGTCATGGGACATCAGTTCAGTTGTCACAGATTATTACTGGAAGTAGACTTGGTGGAACAATAAACCCACTTGTGGCTAATTTGATTGAAAATGACGCTAATTGCTTCTCATATAACGAACGCCTTGCATGCTCGTCAATGGTAATTACATGACATCCGTCAGTAAAAAGATAACTATGTGTTTACACCAACTGGCTGATAAACCGCCCTGGTATTACTGTCACCGTCCGTCCCCCGGGGTAGAACTCGCTCTCATTTACAACAGAAGTGCTTTAATGTAGCAGCACTTACTTTCATTGCTCCTCCATCCCCGGAGAATACTTTAACTGAAGATGCACGGATGATACAGGATCCTTTATATCTCAGTGTTAGGAAAGACTGCAGGATATCCCCGCTAATTAACAATGCGAGCCAGCATGGGGATAATTACAGGTTACATAATATGTCAACGGCCAAAGGCGATGTTGCTGTGCAAACACCTAGATAATTGGCAACCATGATGTGTTCCGAGACAATATACTGTGATCCCTCCAAAGACCTCTTCACATCACTGTACAACATGTAAATGTATGGGGCAATACTCTGAAGCTGCTCAGACGATTAACGCTAGAAAAGTAATGTATATTTTGGTTCTGCAGTTGGGGCACCTTCACACGGCGTATGCATTTTTGCAACACATGTGCACTATGAATGTGCACTATGACTATCGTCGTATTTTATTGTAGTTTTTGCACGCACAGGGCACAAATACGCCCCTATTTAAATGGATTTTTAGCCTACTGAGTTCCAAATGTGTCATTTTTCTTGCAGAATTGCACAGCATTCTGCGCATCCCATTCTGCATTGCACACCCCCGATAGACTTCTGTGGAGACCATTGGTGCAAATGCACACAAAAGTAGAGCATGCTGCATTCGTTTTTCCTACGCGCACAAAAAGGTGACGATAACCCATTGAAATCAATGGGTTCTATTCTTTACGTATCGCGCGTACACATTTACACGCACAAATACGCCCGTGTAAAGGAGCCCCTAATATTAGGAATACTTGGTATGATTTAACACCATCATGATACAAGCATGGACATATAATTTACGGTATCTTCAGTTCTACTTACCTATTTCCCACAGTGCCCAGGGCTATGCATGTAACTGCAGAGTGTCCATGAGCAGCTCGTACGTCTCCCACAAGCTGCCCTGACAAGAGGCTCCATGTCTTTATTACCTACAGCAAAGGTACATTTTATTTCTTGGTTTATAGGAAATAATATGTTTTTAAATCGACTCTCTGATTTACAGAAAAAAGGGTGCTCTACATGTAGAACGTATAGTTTACATACCTAGTGCCTCCTTTTATTGTACATCTCATTCCCAGTCCCCTTTGGATGCTAGATTGCCAGACCACCCTTTGTACAGTGTGTTCTGCTGGTCTGAGACCCTCCGGCCTGCTCTCAGTGCAGGGAAGGTAGAGGGAAGGACACAGTGTTGGCTTCATCAGTGCTGGCCTATCCGAGAGCAGGGGGAGTGTCCCGGACTACAAAAGCACACTGCATTTAGGGTAGATTAAGTGTATGGCAGTCATTTTAAATAAATGAAGATGGGACTGGGACAAGCCATGGCAGCGATACTGAAAAGAAGGGCACTAGGCATGTTACTATGCATTCTGCATGTATAGTAAAATCTTTACTGTGAACTGGGTCTTTGTAATGCATTTTAAGAGAGGTGAAAAGTTTATTGACAATAGGAAAAGTAAGCCAGAGTGAGTATGTGGCCCTGATCAAGAAGATGTAGGCAATCGTTTATTTTATTTTAATGCGTCGATTTAGGAATGTCTCTTTTTGTTAGCAGGGCAACATGAAACTGCAGAATGTCTCTCTACTCTTTGGGCCGGTTTCACACGGGCAACAAAATCGCATGAGTTATGCTTTGCGAGACGCACAAATATGAACCCCGTTCATTTGAATGGGTCATACACATGAGCGATGTATTCCTGCAATGCAATGCTATGCAAGAAACACATCGCAGCATGTTCTATCTTCCTGCGATATCACCCATTGTCTTATTTGTCTTCAGCCACAGCAGAAGATTTCTTTATCCCCATGGGAAATCCCTTCAGACATGGCGGGGAGTGAAGGCATTTCCCATAGGGATGAAGGAATCCTCTGTCGTTGCTGTCCCCTGCAGCAGCGGCAGAGGATCACAAAGTTCTCCCATTGCTTTTAATGGGGCCGGCGCTGCTGCCGCCCCATTGAAAGCAATGTAATGAAGGTAATGGGAGGCTGTTTTCACATGGAAACGCCTGCATCCAAGGTGCTTTCACATGGTTGAAATCGGGCGATATCGGGCTGGAGATCCTCACCCTCGTCTGTGTGAAACTAGTCTTACACTGCAAGAGACGCTAGTAACAAGAGATCAATTCCTCTATAACACCACCAGAAAGGAAATAAATACTGCCAGTTATTGGGCTGTCCGGATATCACAAGGATACTGACTGATTTGGCTTTGAGCTACTCCTCAGGGCTGGTCTAAAGGGTCCCATGTTTTTCACCCTTTAACCCTTTCGTGAGGAAGCTGGCCTTTGCTGCGGTGAAACCGCAGGTCATTTCTCCAGAAGTAGTCTCAGTAAAGTGAGAGCTGTCCCAGACAGATCAACATGCAGCAAAGCATGGTACCAATATGACAGGTAAGGACATAGTCAGAACAACAGACCAAGGTCAGGGCAGGTTGCATTTAATCAGCCTGGTCAACAAGCTGAAGGTCAGGGCAGGCGGTGTTCAGTCAATAGAACAGGACAAGGTAAGACAGGCACACATTGTTACACCTTCACAGAACCAATAGAAATGCATTGCCCAAGCACCAGGGGCATATCTAAAGGCTTAGGGTCCTGGATGCAAAACTTCGGCTCGGGCTCCCCCTCCCGTAGCCATACCTAAATTGTGCTGCATACAGCTGTAATATAAATTTCCATACATGATCTGGTCCCTTGGCGTAATCTTTCCAAACATGACTCATTTCCTGCACTACATGAAATTTGTTTGTAGCCCTTATGCCACTCTCATACACACATAGCTTTTTATTGCTATTAGCGCAGCGCTCAGGAAACTGTGCTAACCGCTGTACAATTCTCCCATTGATTTTAATGGGGTTACTCAGACCTGTGCTTGAACACGGTGTTTCTAACGCCATCATTTTTAAGAGCTATCTGTTCAATTTTTGTGTTTTTGCGTTTTTTAACGAACGACCTCACCCATCACAATGATGGGGTGCATTAAAAAGCGCTGTACCATGCGTTCAATATCGCTGCTCGAAATTGCAGTAAAATGCCACAAGTTGCATTTTCTGAATGCAGGTGTGAGAGTGACCTTAGGATGTGTTCATGTTTTTTGTTGTACTTTTGAACTACAATAAAGAAAAAACACATAAAAAACTGCATACAGTATTCAAAGACGACATATGTTTTTAAGAAAAGAGAGAGAGACGCCATACAGCAGCAGGTAGGAGTAGTACGATGATGAAATCATCATCTTGCTTCACCCCATGCCAGGCCGTGTGGCTGCCTCTCTCCTCCTCTTCTCTGCTTTCTCTCTGGTTAGTTGCACAGCTGGCCCCGTGATCTGTGCAGTGCTGCCGACAGTGCAACCAGCTGGTAATGCACTGAATGTGCATATATGTATATGGCAGAGGGCGGCGGAGGGCCCCTCACCACAGGGGCCTGGTTGCCATTGCGACCCCTCACAGTACACCTATGTTAGGCACCTTCCAGTTCGGAGAGGTGTCTAAAATAACCTGGGAATGGCTGGGAGAGGCTGGGGATGGGAAAGCTACATTCGTACTGGCCCCTTAAGAAACAATTGAGCATGCATGCCTTAAATATGCTGCATAAACGATTGATGATGAGCTTAACGCTCAGTGTAAATAGGGGCCGTTCAGTACTGAACGGCCGCTATGTTATGTCAATGAAGAGGGGCAGGGGAGAGCAAGGAGAAAAATCTCCTGCCGTCTCCCACTGTGAGCCAGCGATACTAGCTCCCGTGCAGCAGCACAAGAGCGAGTATGTGCCAGGACGAGTGTAGGGCATCATTTGCCTGACACTTGTTCCATCTAAATGGACCTTTACGGAGGCAGCAGCAAGAATAGTGTAGAATCTGCCCCACACAAGAAGCAGGAGGATGCCAATGGTTGTGCCTGTGGCAGACAGTGGCCAGTCCTTCAGAGAGATATAATGAGAAAGACACTCTTTGCACCTGCTGTTTGCTCTGGTTTATTCAGGGTATTTATGAATGAGGGTAAAGCTAGGTTCACATCACCTTTGTGAAGCATGTTTAGCGTGTGCAATGAGAAATCTCCCAGCATACATGCTAAACATGTCCATAAGCTTACAGTAGCCTAACGGACTGCACAAGGTGCATGCTTCTATAGCTGTAATAGATCAGTCTCCGCGGACCCCACTGACCAATAATATGGTTTGTCGGATTTCCATCATGATATCCATTATTTCACAAGAACAATGAGTGCAGTATGCTGAGCTACTCCTTTAAATCTGTGACAGATGCTTCTAACAGGGCTCCAGCGCCCATATTAGGCCTGAAAATGCATCATGACCCCGGCCTTTACCGTCACAATTAGAGATGAGCAAGCATACTCGGATAAGTCAGTTACTCGAGCGAGCATCGCTCGTCTGGAGAAACTGCATACTTGTCCGAGCATATGCTCGGGGGCGGCGGGGATGAGCTCTCTCACACTCCTCCCCACTCCTCCTCGCTCCCCCCACGCCCGTTGCCCCCGAGCATATGCTCAGACTAGTATGCAGTTACTGAGTAACTGACTTATCCGAGTATGCTCACTCATCTCTAGGCACAATACTTAATCAAAAAAATATCTTTCTAGTAATGGGAATGGAAAATGTATATGGCCTTCATGAGAACAGCTGGGGAGAACTACTTACTGATCCCTCGGAGCAACTAATTATCTGCTGATACAGCGGGTTATACAGACAGCTGGTGACGGGCTCGCTATGGGAGACAGATGGGGGTCCATGAAGACCAGCACTGAAACATACAAGAGCGAAAATAACCGTCTGTAAGAGAGTGTCCAGCCTCGTCTGCAATGATCAACTCTGAATTCAGTGACTCCAAATTTGTCCTGACAAATACTATACATTTAGACTAGCTATTAGTTATACTTGCGCTATACATTTGAACATGACAGGTTTGATAAGATTTGATAAGTGAGGCCCTTTTCACATCAGTATGTGATGTCATACATCAGGCATACATAGTAGACGTATCCATATGGCTTCATTCACCCGAAGGTAGCAAATTAAAAAAAATGCTATTGGCAGGTATACTGGTTTAGTGCAAAAAAAGGCTATGGAATACAGTAGTAGACTATAACTTTCCACAGAACAGTATGCAATAAAAACGATTCAAAATCCGTTTTATTACTATTATCCCCGCACTTACAACCTTTACCCGCATTTTAGGACCCATCCTGCTGCGTGTACCTACAAGTCATTTGTATATCACATCAGGGGTGTAACCATAGGGGATGCAGTTGTAAGCCCAGAAGCCTTAGGGGACCCAGAAGGCCTCTCTTCTCCATCTAGGGAGCCCAGTACTATGAATAAAGCATTACAGTTGGGGGCCCTGTAACAGATTTTACATTGGAGCCCAGAAGCTTCAAGATACGCCTCTGCATCACATATTTAGCTACAGAAGAACTTGCTACTTTAGTTTTACCATTTCATCCTCTTTGCCATTTTTTCACACAAGAGTTTAAAGATAAACCAGTTTTAGTTCACACACAGTAAGGGCTCGTTCACACGTGCGTATAGCCGCCGGCCGATATATGCTACGGTGTAACGCACGGGGCGGTGTATACGCTGTCGGATGGGGGGAGACAGCTTAGCTGTCTTCCCCTTCCCTCCCCCTCGCCAGCTCTCTGTAAGAAGAGCAGGCGGGACGGGGCGGGAGCTAGTGTGCTGAGCTCCATTCCCATCCCACCCCTCCAATTGCAAACAAGGGGCAAAGAGGAGAAGAGAAGAGGGACGGAGTTTAGCAGTCACGCTGCTAAACTCCCTCCCACCTCCCTTCTCCGGCAGCTGTGATTGGCTCCCATAGGAGTCAATATAGCTGCCACCGACGTAAAAGCGCCCGATCGGGCGCTTTTATGCTACAAAGATATGCCCCTGTGCACTGATGCATTGTAAATCAATGCATCAGAGCGGCAGCGTATATCGGCCGGGGTGTGAAAACCCTGCAGATATACGCCCATGTGAATAAACCCTTATATTGGGCGTTGAACATAACACACACCATAGTTCATCCTGATATTACATCTGACTAAGGTGAGTGTGATATCGGACTGTGAAACTCGGCCCGATATTGTGCTTGGCAACGTACAATTTCCCCACGCATGCGGTGTGATGCTTTTGCCTGCCCCATTGAAAACAATGGGCGAGGCGTTCTGAGGGAACCCCCAAAGTGAGGACATGTCACAATTCTTTTCCCACAGCGCGATGCAGGAAAAAAGTCGCTCAGGTATATGACCCTATTCGAAAGAATGGAGTTCATATTCGTTCAAGATTTGTGCGTTTCGCAATGCACAAATCTTGCACGCTTTGAAAGTGGCCTCAGAACTACAAACATGGGGCAACTCATTCTTTTGACAAAATGTGAAATAACAAGTGATGTCCCCTTGGTCTGTAGCGCGGCATGTGGGTGGATACATACGTGTCTGGTAGCTGCAGCGCAGATAGGTAGTCTGTAGCTATGTACAGCGCTCTGACGTGATGGGAGAAGTAACACGCACCGATATCTCCTCTGATCTGGCTTGCTTTGGAGATCACATTAGTCAGACAGGTGTGGTTTTCTATGTCCCATACCTGTTATATATAGTGATATAGAAGAGTGAGGATCACATGATTTACACATACAGTATGTTTAGTAGTATCATGTATTATCTATGAGACTACTGTGATAGTACACTGAACCTAAAGACATTCACCCGGTAAGGAAAACCAAACTCTAGTGTAGAAACATTCGTTCCGGATCATTGCCCGTGTAAACTGGCGTCATACATATGTCATTTGGTTACCACATACCACATATTTCTTAACGTATTCATGCAGTTTAATGTAAATATTTCTATGTTGTATGACCTTTATAAAATATCCCACCCTACAGGAGAGCATGTTACCATCACAGTGCAGTCTGTAGACACGGAGTAGATTTTTGTGTTCCCATCTGCAATCTGCAAGAAGGTAACGGGTGCGGAGTGCCCACGCAGGACCCCAGTGGGCCAACTAGAGAACATGGGAGAAACAAAGCCAAACTTCAATGAGACAGTATGACCAACCCGTATTCTACTGACCATGCACCATTCACAATTTGTTGCTTTTGCGCTTTACCTTAGGGCATGACTCCATACTTTGCTATATATTGTATGATATGCTGTACGCGTATTTATAACTTGATCTAAAAAAAATTATTTACCAAAAAAAAAACATCCAAAATGTACAGATTACTTTTGTTTAAACAATAATAATAATAATAATAATAATAATAATAATAATAATAAATCTTTGTATATTTGTATAGCTCCAACTTATTCTGCAGCGCGGAAGGGGGGGGGGGGAGCAAGGCATGGGGGAACACAGGCAGTAGAGCATTTCATGTGGAAATCAGTTATTAGAAAGCAAACGGGGTGGGGCAGTAAGGAGGTGTAGGGGTAGAGGTCGTGTGCGATAGGCAGGGTGGAAGGTGTGGGGAGCCATAGGGAGGGGTGGGGGACTAGGTCAGGGGATTTGGTATGCTTCCCTGAAGAGGTGCATTTTTAAGGCATGTCTAAAATTTTGTGCATCGGGAATTGTCTGGATGCCTTGGGGTAGAGCATTCCAGAGGATGGGTGCTGCTCTGGTGAAGTCCTGTAGGCGAGCATGTAAGGTTCGTATTACAGGGGTGTTTAGTCTGAGTGTGTTAGCGGATCGGAGTGAGCGGGCTGGGTGGTGTACGGACAGGAGGCAGGTGTGGTATGGTGGTGCGGCGCCATACAATGCTTTGTGGGTGAGCTTGAGGACTTTAAATTTAGTTCTGCAGTGGATGGGCAGCCAATGCAGTGACTGGCATAGTGCAGAGGCGTCTGAGTAACGGCTGGATAGGAAAATGAGCCTAGCTGCCGCATTTAGTATGGATTGGAGTGAGTCTGGTGCGGGGGAGGCCGATGAGTAGCGAGTTGCAGTAGTCAAGTTGAGATGGATGAGGATGACCACGAGTGTCTTTAACGTGGTGAGGAACGGCTAGATTTTAGCAATATTTCTGAGGTGCATGTGGCATGTTTGGGCCAAAGACTGGATGTGGGGGGTAAAGGAGAGGTCAGAGTCCAGTGTGACCCCAAGGCAGAGGGCATGCTGTCTAGGGATTATGATGGTGCCAGTTATTCATGTAATGACAGCCCTTCTATTGCCAAATAAAAGAATAACAAATCTGCCAAGGGAATAGTTTTGCAGCTCTATGTTTATTGCAGTAGGACATATTTCATACATAATGAACGTGTTATAATGTAGAAGGCCTGATGTATTCTCCTACAGGACAGATACTGCAGTAATATCCAGTAGATCTGACCAGCTTCCCTACATGTTCCATAGAGTACATTATAGGACATGCAGCAATCCTTTGGTAAACATATTAAATCTACTGCATCTGCCAAGTAAGTCGGGTTTCACATCTGTGTTGCATTCTCCCATCAGAGGTTCCGTCGCAGATCCGGCCAAAAATACCGTAAGTAAAAATACTGCATGCAGGGCTTTTGCTTCCGTCCAGCTGGACGGAAAGCGGTCGGACTCCATTATAGTCAATGGTGTCCGTCCTACACTGTTTGGTTCCATCCAGGGACGAAACCGTTCAGCAGGGATTCTCCCTGAACGAAGGAGGAAAGCGGAATCTCCAACACGGATGTGAACCCTCCCGGCTCTCACTATGGATCAGCCCACCAAAGCATGATACCTACCTAGGTACATATGGATTCCAAATCCGAACAATTCTATCCAGCCCTCCAGTCACCAGAATGTTAGCTTCCTTGGAGAAATCAAAAGTTTTCACACCTCGTTTGACCCTAAACAGGGATTCATCACCAATACTTCTCTTGAGTGGGACATTCCCAGCCAAAATAGATCTCTTGCTTTTCATGCTGCCAGATTCCATCAGGAGGTTCTGTAAATTTTGGGTGCCCTCCACACAACCTGTCCCAAACCAACAAGTACAACAAGATGAAACAGAACAATTAGCCAAAGGCTAAGAGCCAGTATGTGGCACACGTTATCATGGGATCTACTACATATTTCCATATATGTATCTATTTCTTGACAACCCTATATAATCAAAATGTCATTTTTTTTACCCTTGCCTACAACATTTTTTATTAAAGGGGTTGTCTCGCGGCAGCAAGTGGGGTTATACACTTCTGTATGGCCATATTAATGCACTTTGTAATATACATCGTGCATTAAATATGAGCCATACAGAAGTTATTCACTTACCTGCTCCGTTGCTAGTGTCCCCGTCTCCATGGATCCGTCTAATTCTGATGTCTTCTTGCTTTTTTAGACGTGCTTGCACTGTGCGGTCTTCTCCCCTTCTCCTAGGTCCAGGCACGAGCGGCGTTCTGGCTCCGCCTCTTCTACGCGGCATCGCGTAGCTCCGCCCCGTCACGTGTGCCGATTCCAGCCAATCAGGAGGCTGGAATCGGCAATGGACCGCACAGAGCCCACTGTGCACCATGGGAAAGGACCTGTGGTGCATTGTGGGTGAAGATCCCGGCGGCCATCTTGGTGAAGGAAGAAGAAGGAAGACGTCGCAGAGTGGGGATTCGGGTAAGTAATATGTTGGTTTTTTTTAACACGTCCCTTGGGGTTGTCCTGTGCTGAACGGGGGGCCTATGGAAAAAAAAAAAAACGTTTCGGCGCGAGACAACCCCTTTAAGATAGATAGAGAAATACAACTGATAAATAAAATAGAGCATTAGGCCTCTTTCACACTTTTAAAAAGTGATGCTTTTTAAATCACTGGCACGGGAAAAAGACGCAATCAAGTCCCTGCTGAAAATAGCATTTTCTCGTCCATTCACACGGCCAGGTGAGGCCTGTAAATTCCCTGGGTCGGCATAAATCCTCGGAATTACTTCTAATTCCTAAATAGAGGCACCTGTCGTGTTTTAGCAGTGCTTGCCGCAGCTAAACTCCCCCTCCCTTTCTGTTTGGCTTCCATAGGAGTCTATGGGAGACACCAATGTATATTGGCCAAAAGATAGGGCAAGACCTATCTTTTCCAGCCACGTATAAAGTCGGCTGCCATATTCGGTCTCCGATGTTCTATCTCTCCCGGTGAGACGTTTTCATGTGGCTAAAAATCAGTCATATGGCTAAATTAGCCATGTAAAAACGCTAGTGTGAATAATGACTTATGGGGTCTTTTATAGCATAAGACCTACCTATTATAAGTGCTGTGTAATCATCATTGGAACTGGAGATGATTGATTCAATGGAATGAACGTATCTGATCTGAGGAAGAACAAGAAAGGGTTAAGTAATAGTGATTAAATACACTGTATAAGGAAATGTACGGTGGGATCACACATGGTGAATTTGGCGTAGATTTTCCATAGCAGAAAAGTCTGCACCAAATTTCTGATGCGATCATTAGACCCCATTCTACATGCCTTCACACCTAAATATGCAGCAGACAATTCTCGAGAACAAAGGGATCAGAAGGTTGAAATCAAATTGCCCAATCCTTACCTCCCCCAATATGTGCCATTGGCGGAGATCCTTCCAACTGTAATCAGCAGGTCTGGCTGATTCATAGCTAATATGTCATGGTGCATCGCCGCCACTTCCCTGGCTCACCTATTACTGGGGCTGCGATGAAGCCCCTCTACCCTGCATGCGCTGCTCAGCGTGACTGTTCCACAGCAGGGTCACATCTATCAGCCCTTCCCATAGCCGGTCC
Source organism: Eleutherodactylus coqui (assembly GCF_035609145.1). Lineage (NCBI taxonomy): Eukaryota > Metazoa > Chordata > Amphibia > Anura > Eleutherodactylidae > Eleutherodactylus > Eleutherodactylus coqui. The sequence continues at coordinate 142,419,689 of NC_089843.1, read as the reverse complement.
TCTGGATACACACCTGTTCACACCATCAGGTATCGCACCGCGGCCCTGTGCAGACACTACCTGGACTATCTCTGCAAGTAATGGCTTGGGATCCCTGCAGCAAATACCATATCCCACTTGAAGGGGTCAAGGGTGAAAACAGGGTAACCCAAGTCCTGCCTCCTCAGGGTAACCTAAGCCCTCGCCCCAAGTCAAACTGGTGCATGGCAAGTTGGATCCACATTTGTCTGTCTGACAGTATATGGCCCCGTGAGGCCGCCTTCACACATGCAGGATCCACTGAATGAACGATGCTTCAGCGTGTGCATCAGCATATATTACTGTACTTTTTGTGCCCGAAAGACATGTACATTCGCGCGTGGCAAACAAAGAAGCGCCAATTGAAATGGCTAATTAGTCTACTGAGCTCCAGATGTGTTCTCTTTCCTGCACAATTACAAAGTGTTTCACGCATCTGCTAGCGTATTTTGCGCTCATTTGCGCATCCCCATTGACTTCTACGGAGATTATGAGTAGAAAAATAGAGCATGCTGCGTCTGGGGTTTTTTTTGCGACCCAAATGCGCAAGAAAATATGTGCATGTGAACGAACACATTGAAATCAATGGGTGCTATTCTCAGCAAATATTGTATGAGCAAATACATGTGCAAATACACCCAGATAAGCTGGCTTACGACCTTTTTGCATGGCCAATAATAGGGCACAAATGTTCATGTGAACGTCTGTTTGTCCAATTATCGGGACACGTGACTATACCCCTGATCAGCCAATGAACAAACAAATGCTGATCAGCTGATCTCCTGTTTGTGCTGCTGTAAAGATCACTGTTGGCAGCACATTTTTGCGTGTGAATGGGGTATGTGCTGCCCATAGATATGGAAGTCTATGGGGAGGTGAGCAGTTGGATTATCCACCTTATAGCTGGTGTCAGCCTATGTAAAAGGCCCTTTAAACAAGCACTGATCTCATTAAACAGCAGGTATCGGCACTTACGGGATAATGCTGACAGATGAACATACGATTTCTTACCTGCGTGACCCAATCGTTATGCACCTTCCAACGTATATATCTAACAGGGTTCAGCTCCGTAATGTTATCTATCGCAATACTGGGAATCTCATCCACAACGTGACATTTTGTCCAGCTCCTGTTTTATGTTACAAAAATAACGGATACAAATGAATTAAATAGCCTGAGGCCGGATTCACACAAGCGTATTTGCGTGCGCAACAGCGTTTTCTACTGTACTTTTTGCACAAAACAACACACATGAATGTTCTCAGCCACTGAAATGGCTAATTAGTTTAATGAGTTCAAGATGTGTTCTTTTCATTCATGTGCAAGAAGATAGAGCGAGCCGAGTATTTTTTGCACTACAGAATTGTGCATGTCAAATACGCACATGTGAACCAACCCATTAAAATCAATGGATTCTATTTTATGCGTATTATATGCGCACATTTTTGGTATGGAAATACATTCGTATGAATCCGGTCTTAAAGAGAACAAACTACTTTACAGATACATAAGACAGACATATCACTACAATCAGCATGCTGGTCACTACCTGAGAGCTCAGTCCCATGGGTGCATCGGTGCCCGTGTTACTGCAGGTAGCAGACGGCCGTGCCTGAAGACGGACGTCTCTCTGCAGCGCTGGAGGAAAGAACATGTGGCCGGCTTCATTGCCGGTCATGTGTTCTTTCATCAGTGCTGCAGAGAGACGTCCGTCTTCAGGTACGGCCGTCTTCTTTCTGCAATAACGGCTCAGTCGCACGGGTGCATCGGCGCTGGTGCACGGGTGCCGATGCGCCCGTGTGACTGAGCCCTAATAGTGCCCCCAGACGAGAGCATAAAGGTGGTGACAGATTCAGTTTGGAATCGTTAACACAAGATAGAATTTTCTACAACAGCGTTGTGGAATATTCAGCACCACAATCTGTACTTGAGGATTTTGATGCAGAATTCTGATGGCAATTCCAGATCAAAATCCGCAGATTTTTGCGTGGAATTCCAGGACTGCATATTCCGCAACACCATTAAGGAATATTCCGTCTTGTGTGAAAGATCCCTTAAACATCACTTGAGTGCGTTATACATGATTCAACGCTAATGGCATAAGTTTACTTTGTGTATTCCTAATGAAGCCTATGCATTGGACACAAAACAGGAGAGTAGAAAAATCTATCCCAACTCTATGGAGAAGTGTGAGCATCCCTATATTTATTACTGAAAGTGGATTCCACTTCCTCATTTGAAGAGGTGAACTCCGTGCTAAAAATCCACAGCACGAGTCCATGCTCATGTTCACATAGTGGATTTCGCCATGGCTTTGAGGTGGATTCTGCACAGAATCCACAATGGGAAATCCTCATGCACATTTGCTTATTAAACAGGGCTAAAGCTGTATCCGTGGTAGCTTGAATGGACATCCGTGGCAAAAAGTCCACGTCAAAAACATGCATATTTAATTGACATGTAAATCCGCAGATGTCAATCGTGTGAACATAGACTAAATTGACATGTTACTAAAATTCGCACTGCAGGTCAATTTATGCTGTAGATTTTTATTTCTGTGTGTGGATAGGATGTCTTAAATTTCCATCTCTACAGCCGATGTTGTAAAATGCTGTGAATGTTCTGCAGCCAATTTCGCTGTAGAAAGTTTGCAGTCTTTCCACATACATATAATACTGTAACTGTGGTCATCCTAAACAAATCATTTCCCAAAAATATCATCTTATATCTTCTTACGTACCTGAGAGTTTCTGCCATGTGGGGCATTATAATAATGTTGATACATCCCTGCAACACATCAGTTATTCTCATTAATAGGTAAACTGTTTACAGAATTATTCTTCTACCTATCAATAACTTAAAGGGGTTTTCCAGGATAATATTATTGATGAGTAGAGATGAGCGAACACGTTCGGCTCCGCCCCTTTTTCGCCCGAACACCGAACTTTGCGAACACTTCAGTGTTCGGGCGAAAAAGTTCGGGGGCCGCCGTGGCAGCGCGGGGGGGTGCGGCGGGGAGTGGGGGGGAGAGGGAGAGAGAGAGGGCTCCCCCCTGTTCCCCGCTACTGCCGCCCGCGCCGCCGCGCATCTCCCCGCCCCCCGGCGGCACCCGGACACTTACGCGCGAACACTGCAGTGTTCGGCAAAGCCGGTGTCCGGGTGCGGATGTGTCCGTAACGGACACGTTCGCTCATCCCTATTGATGAGTCATCCTCAGGAAAGGTCATCAATACTTGATCGCCTCTGGTCCACTGCTCAGGATCCCGGATGATCAGCTGATTGGGGGCCCACTATCAGTGCCATAATACACAGGGGTTGGAGCAGTGCTTGTAACTGCAGGTGCAGCAGTCATAATCAGTGTGGGCTGTGCTTGTACTAACAAGCACCGACCACTTCACAGGGGTCTGAGCAGCATCTTCCGCTCCACCCACTGTGCATTGGGATGCTGATAGCGGGCACCCAATCAGCTGATTGGTTGGGGTCCCGAGCAACAGTCCCCGGCCGATCAACTATTGATGACCTATCCTGCTTTTAATCTATACGTATTTCTATACAAGAGCTTCATCCTTTATATACAAGGGGTAGACAAAAATATGGAAACGTCTTAGAAATGCATGGGATTTTAATCATCAGCACTGAACTGCCCTTTTAACCCCTGCTTGGCTGAAAGCTTTCCTTGCCCCGCTCATGGTGGTTTTGGGAGCTTGCTGGTAACTGCAGCTGAGTGGCTCAAACCCCTGACCAATGAAGCCTTGTTGATCAGGCAAATTTTGACTTCTGCCCGTCAGCCTCTTTGTCATATTACCTCCATTTAAAATCGGTCTCTACATGCCTTATTGAAATAGGATTTACGAGGGGGTGCTGATAAGATTTTGGCTTTGTGTTCTTTTTCTGTTTCTATGGTAATGAATGTTACATCACATGAAAGCTTTATGTGTCTAATATGTTTCAAAATTTTGTGTTTGTAGCTTATGGCAACCGTGATCTCGGCACGCGGGAAAACAAAATGGCGGAGTCTAAGGCGATATTCACAGCAAGTGAGAGCAGAGGAGTGATAAAATTCTTGTTTCTGCAAGGAAAGTCCGCGAAGGATATACATGGTTATATGTCACAGACATTGGGGGATCAATGCCCTTCATATTCTACAGTGAAGAACTGGGTTGCCAAATTTAAAATGGGCCACGTCAGCACCAATGAGGAATGTCCTGGACGACCGAGAGTGGTTGTTGTTCCGGAGATCGTCGATGCTGTGCACAACCTCATACTGGAGAATCGGCCAATTTCAGCTAAAGGAATAGCAGGCATCATGGGGATTTCTCATGAACGTGTTTGTGTCATTATCCATGAACATTTGAACATGAAGAAGCTATCTGCAAAGTGGATCCCCAAATGTTTGACAACAGATCAGAAAAGCATGCGAGTGAAAGCTTCCCGGTCCATTTGTCAGCGTTTCCGGACTGATAAGAACTTCCTGGATCGACTGGTCACTATGGATGAGACCTGGATTTATTTGTATGACCCTGAAACCAAGGAGCAGTCAAAAGAGTGGAGGCACAGTGGTTCTCCTCGTCCAAAGAAGTTCAGGATGCAAAAATCAGCCACTAAGGTGATGACGTCTGTGTTCTGGGATAAGGAGAGCGCGCTGCTAGTGGACTACCTTAAAAATGGTTCCACCATCGATGCAAGGTATTACATTGAACTTTTGGACCAATTGAAGGCAGCTCTGAAGGCCAAAAGGTGCGGCAAGCTGTCCAAAGGAATCTTGTTCCTGCAAGACAATGCCTCCGCTCACACTGCACAAGCGACCATGGCAAAACTGGTGGAGCTAGGCTTCCAGCTGGTTGACCACCCACCTTGTTCCCCAGATCTAGCTCCTTCCGACTATCATCTGTTTCCAAACCTGAAGAAACACCTCAAGGGTACCAAATTTCACACCATTTCTGATGCCATGGCTGCTACGGATGACTGGGTTGAGGCAATACCGAAAACCTTCTTTTTGCAAGGCTTACAGAAATTGGAATACCGATGTAAGAAGTGGGTTCATATTAGTGGAGAGCATATGGAAGAAATGTAAAATTTCATCTTCCTATCTGATTTCTTTCTTGGTAAAGCCAAAGACTTATCAGCAGCCCCTCGTATAGTCCCATGTAATTTGATGGCATACATTTCGTACGATGTCTCCATATTTTTGTCTACCCCCTACATCTTAAATCAAAGGGGTTGTCCAAGATAAAATGTTTTCCTAAGAATGGGCTCTCATAACAACAAATAACAAACAATCTAACACTCATCTCTCCTGGCTCTCCGAACTGATCTGAGTTCTGTGATTGGCTGCAGCAGCCTGTGATGTTCTGTACAAATGCTGCTGCAGCCTGTAAAGAATACAAGAGACCTGGAGCTGTTGGTGCAGAATATGCGCGGCGGGAGAGGGGAGTATTAAAATTGAGTGATTTTTCCACTATATAACAGAGGTGCTCAATTGGATTGCAATATAGAGGATTTGAAGGCCTTCTACCCATAATACATCCTGGTGCCATCTCTTTCCCAGGTAAGTGGTGCGTACACATCCACCAATTAGCATGATTTAAAATAAAACGTGATTAGTCAGACCAGGCCACCTTCTTTCATTGCTCCACAGCCCAGTTCTATTGCTCATGTATGTCTTGTAGGAACGTTCGGCAGTGGACAGGAATCACCATAAGCACACTAAACAGTCTGCAGTTATGCAGCCTCATATATACCAAGGCACTGTGTCTTCTGACACTTTCTACCATAGCCAGGAGTAACTTTTTCAGCACTTTGTGCTACTACTCTAGCTCTACTGTAGAATCAGACCAGATGGACCAGTCTTTTCTCTCCATGCACATCAATAAGTCTTGAGATGCTCTGGAATCCCTCCTTGGTTCACCAGTTGTCCTTCCTTGGACCACTCTTGGTAAGTACAGTACTAACCTCTGCATGCCAGGAACACAAAGCCTGATGTTTTGAAGATGTTCTGACCCTGTTGTCTACCCATAATAATTTGATCCTAGGCAGAGTCCCTTAGATTCTTACGCTCCCCCATTTTTCCAACATATTAATTTTAAGAACTGATTGTTCACTTGCTGCCTAATACATCCAACCCCTTGGCAAGTTCCATTGTCATGACAATCAATATTATTCATTTCACTTGTCAGTCCTAAAATACTGGCTGATTGGTGCATTATGACCTTTTTCATTCAACAGCATGTGCTAATTATTTCAAAATTAAAATAGATACTCAAAATAAGAACTTACCTGCTCATCGCCAAAACAAATCATACATTCATCTGCATCACGTAGACTAAAATGGAAGAAGAAAAGGAAACATTGCTGTAAGTGTACAGAACCCCTAATAATGTATGTTATGATAGGTAAAAGAGATATCAAAGATTCTAAAAAAATCTTTGCTGTTTAGGTCCATATTAAATTCAAATCATGGGGCCAGCTGTGGACAGTCACATTGTTATCACACAAGGATCTAAACACCAAACTGGTAGAGACTAAGGGCCCTTTTACATGGGACGATTATCGTTGGTAGTTTCTCAAAACCAGGTGCTTTGGCGGGATTCCAACGATGGTCGTTCCGAGTAAACGCAAGCAGAAACTGAACGACTAGATGAAAGCTGCTCAGTCGTTCAGTTTTAGCATGCTTGAAAACCAAACAACTAGCTGTTCAGTGTAAACAGCAGTCGTTCAATACTGAACAACTGCTGCTTACAGTGAATAGAGGCGGGCGGGCGAAGAATGCTCCCCGGCTGCTCCGCTTCCATGCTGGCGGCACTGTGAGCGATCCAGCGATACTCTCTCCTGTGTAAATGGGCCTTTATGGAGACCAGCAGTGGGATATCTGAGCAGAATGTTAAATGTAAGTGCGCTTTTAGATAGAACGATATCGTTCAAAAAAATCATTCAGACAAGCGAAAGTAAATGATAATCATTTGGCCTAAACACAAGCCAATGACTGAATGACGAATGAGAATCGTTCACTTTTTACTTGTCGTTCATTTTATGCAGGTTTAAAAATCATCGTTGGCTCGTTCACTTCAAACACTGATCGTTCATTCTTTCACATAAGGGAATGTGAAAGACTGAGCAATACTGAACGATTCTTATTGAACGAGTCAACTATGAATCTGTCTGTCTAAACAGGCTGCACAAGAGCGAACGAGCCACTCATTTTCTCATGCAAATGAGAATCGCTTAGTGTAAAAAGAGCTTTAGTATATCACAAAGTTTACTTTTCTATTGTATGCACATACGGGAATTTTTTTATGAATCTCTGAAAACTGTAAAACCAGAAGAAATGCAAACAGATCCCATCACCTTGGTGACTCCCTCGCTGCTTGGTTACCTATAATCCGTGGCAAAATCTACACCGCAGACTGCACTATTTGATCTGTTTAAAAACTGAAGCTAAACAGACAGGAAGCAAGCGGAAGGCTTTATGTTGTTTAAAACCTCATTGTCTGGCTGCCCAAAAACAGAACAGAGAGCCGGAAAGCCTGAACGGATGGAAAATGCTATTGTGAATGAGCCCTAACCTCTGCACTGGGGGACAAATGTCCTTGATAATGATGTGGCACTAGTGCTGAAAATATGGGGCACAGTAGCCGGGCGCGGTGATGGGGTATTCCATTACAGTGTGTCTGTACTGTATTAACACCATATTACCCACAGGTTATGTGCAGTAAAAATATTTTCCCCCCATTTTTTGCCTTTAATTATGGGTGCATACTATAGTCCAAAATATATGGTAGCTTTGCTTTTTTATTCTTCTATAGTATTCTATAAATTTAGGTAAATGTGTTATTTTTGATAAATGATGACACTATTTTACATATCAATTATAAAGATAATGACATAAAAGAAAAGATTACCTGTAACCTAGATGCAGAGGCATGGTCTCAAAACCAACAATCTGGCAGTATGGCTCAAAGTTAGAAAGTTCATAAAGGCGAATCTCTCTGTCACTTAAATAAAAGAAACACACAGTGGTAGTAGATCAGTAGTTACCAAACTTTCTAACATTCCAGATGGTCACAAATGGCCACTTAATTAGGTTCTTAAATAGAGATGAGTGAGCACGCTCGGATAAGTCAGATACTCGAGCGAGCTTCACTTTTCTCAAGTAACTACATTCTTGTCCGAGCGTGCTCGGGGACGCGGCGGGGGATAGCGGGGGGGCGTTGGGTGGTAGCGGGGGGAGAGAGAGATCTCTCTCTCTTTCTCCCCCCTGCTCACTGCCGCTGCCCCCCCCCCCCCCCCCCCGAGCATGCCTGGACAAGAATGCAGTTACTTGAGAAGAGCAAGGCTTGCTCAAGTAACTGACTTATCCGAGCGTGCTCGCTCATCTCTATTCTTAAAGGATAAAAAAAAATTACTGAGCCCGCAAAAATAAAAAATTAGAATGATAAACTTGTCAGGACAGTTGCATTCAGGATTTCTCACCAGCACCCCATTGCATCTCTGTGTATACAACTACATGATGATGTCTCATCCATCGGGATGCCATGTCCAGTGGGCCTCCGGCACAGGTTTCAGTAGTTACATTACCACAGACAAGGAGTCATCGAGCAGGACTGTTAACAGAGATGTAGCAGAGAACCAGAAAAGTGGCAGCAATGAGGGAAGGATGAGGAATACTAAAGGCGATCAGATAAGACCATCAGCAATATTCCCTCCAGGCAGAGGTTCCACCGCAGATCTGGCTCCAAGTACAGGAAGAAAAAGCGCTGCATGTAGTGATTTTTTTCGTCTAAAAGCTGGGCAGCTGAGCGGAAAGCAAACAGACTGCATTATAGTCAATGGGGTCCATTCGGTGCTGTTCTAAGATGTAGCCGTTTAACCGCTGGAATTCCCCTTTCCTGTCCCTGAACGAAGCAGGAAAGCGGAACCCCGGGTGCAGAAGTGAAACCTTCCTAAGGCCGGTAATTTATTTCTTTATTCTCCAAGAAACTTTTTATTTTAACTTACTACAAAAATATACAAAGTTATATAACTACCAAATAGCAAAAAATCATACCAAAATGTTACGTACTACCGTAATTAAAAACCAGACTGATGCAAATAACCTCATTATTGTTGTAGTTTAGTAAAATGTGCATTACTGCACGGTGGCTCAGTGGTTAGGACTGTTGCCCTGCAGCATTAGGGTCAGACCCAACTAAGGCAACATCTGCATGGAGTCTGTATGTTCTCCATGGGTTTCCTTCCACACTCCAAAAAAGATAAATATAGATTATAAACTCATTTATATAGCTGCAGAATATGTGTGTGCTATATGAGTGAGCAAAATAAGTAAGTGCAATACAGAGAGTGTTTTTATGTATTTCATGTCTATAATCACATACGACAAACATTTGGCATAGAAAATGAGTGTTATGTGAAACTAATGCAACATATAATACTTAAGAAAATCAACATGGATGTGAGATGCATATAGGAAGATTTGGTCCTACGTAGTCAACCTTGAGATCTATTAGTCCTAAAATGGGTATTCCACCTAGAAACACTTATAACCTATCCACTGAATGTTAGATCAGTTGGGGTTCAATTGCTGGGACAAGGGATGCTGCCACTAGCTCATCTGCATAACTCAGTTTATATGCATGGTCACATCCCTCGTATTTGGCAATAGCCGACTATCACATGGTTGGGTGATAAACATTTCTAGCTGGAGCACAGTTGCGTATTTTGGCCCCCTGTGTAGTTCGTGTAATTCCGCAGATAGCACACAGCCCCATTATACGAGCCCCCTCGTATCCTATAGGGCTATACACATGGATGCCGAAAGGTAGACATTAAAGGATGAGCGAGCACCCAAATGCTCGGGTCCGCATTATTCGAGTCAAGCTTTTCATAAAATTCAAGAGCTGTACTCGAGTAACGAACCCCATTGACTACAGTGGGAAACTCAAGCATTTTTGTATGTGGGATCCCGGGTGCCGAGCTTTTTTTTTTCCTCCTAGGTTTCTCTCTCTCTCTCTCTCTCTCTCCTTCTCTCCCTCTCCCTCTCCAGACAAAAAATTTGCCATTGACGCGCGCTGCGTAGCAGTGGGGAGGGGCCAAACCAGGCACGTCACAGCGGTTAGGAGCCAAAAACTGCGGCAAGGTCGAACACGGCTTGTTGCTCGTTCAAGTAACGAGCACCATGGAGTACGCTAATACTCGAATGAGCATCAAGCTTGGCAGATTATGTTCACTCAACTCTAGTAGACATACAACATGATATGAACACAGCCTCAGGAAGGTACTGACAACATGAATGTCCCATCATCCCCCAAATATCTGTAACATTTGCAGCAATGTTATCACTCTTTAGTAATACGGCGACAGTCTTACCAGGTTCCAACAATTAACTTGTTATATTGAGGCATCAATGTGGAATCAGAAATCCACTTAATTTTCCTGTTTGGTTGTTTATTCTCATCCTGCAAAACAGATTTTCATTTTAATAATTGCTAATACGGTAGATATAATGTGCACTAACTAGAGATGAGCGAACGTGTTCGTCCGAGCTTGATATTCGTGCGAATATTAGGGTGTTCGGGATGTTCGTTATTCGTAACGAACACCATGCGGTGTTCTGGTTACTTTCACTTCCTTCCCTGAGACGTTAGCGCGCTTTTCTGGCCAATTGAAAGACAGGGAAGGCATTACAACTTCCCCCTGCGTCGTTCAAGCCCTATACCACCCCCCTGCTGTGAGTGGCTGGGGAGATCAGGTGTCACCCGAACATAAAAGTCGGCCCCTCCCGCGGCTCGCCTCAGATGCCTGGTGAGTTAGATGAGGGACAGTGCTGTTTGTACCGGAGCTGCTGTAGGGAAAGAATTGGTAGTTAGTGTAGGCTTCAAGACCCCCAAAGGTCCTTATTAGGGCCACTGATAGCTGTGTGTTGGCTGCTGTTAGCAGTGGCAATTTTTTTTTTTTCTCAAAATCGTCTCTGCAGAGCGTTGCACCCGGCATTAGGGACAGAAGTGTTGCATAGGCAGGGAGAGTGTTAGGAGTGAGTGTAGCCTTCAAGAACCTCAACGGTCCTTTCTAGGGCCATATTTAACCGTGTGCAGTACAGTGCTGGCTGCTGTTAGCTGTGCTGCATATTTTTTTTCTTCTCAAAATCGCCTCTGCAGAGCATTGCACCCTCCATTGATACTGCAAGGAAAGAATTGTGTAGGCAGGGGCACAACACAGTTATTATTCATTGAATATACGCAGTGCTGCCTTTTGGTGGAAAAAAACAGAAAATAATTGTATTTGTCCTGCCTCTGTCCGTCCTAAGGGCGGTGGACACGTGTCGGCTGCGTGTGCAACGTTTAAAAATCAGACGCACAAGGCTACGTTTTACTCCTGGCTTCACCATTTGCTTTCCTTAATTGGGAAAAAAAATACCTGCTCTGCCAGAGTTAATAACTCTGCTACCCTCACGTTCTGTGACACATTAGCAGGGACACAGCACAGTTATTAAACTTCTCATGTTCATTGAATATACGCAGTGCTGCCTTTTGGTGGAAAAAAACTGAAAATAATTCTATTTGTCCTGCCTCTGTCCGTCCTAAGGGCGGTGGACACGTGTCGGCTGCGTGTGCAACGTTTAAAAATCAGACGCACCCAGCTACGGTTTACTGCTGGCTTCGCCATTTGCTTTCCTTAATTGGGAAAAAAAATACCTGCTCTGCCAGAGTTAATAACTCTGCTACCCTCACGTTCTGTGACACATTAGCAGGGACACAGCACAGTTATTAAACTTAGATTATTCATTCACTAGAGGCAGTGGGGCCTTTCGTTTTCAAAAAAGGGAAAAAATTATATTTGGCTGCAGTCTTGCGCCAATTTATTTCCTGCCTGTGAAATCAAATCACTGGTAATACAGCATGCTGAGGGGTAGGGGTAGGCCTAGAGGATGTGGACGCGGCCGAGGACGCGGAGGGCCAAGTCAGGGTGTGGGCACAGGCCGAGCTCCTGATCCCGGTGTGTCGCAGCCGACTGCTGCGCGATTAGGAGAGAGGCACGTTTCTGGCGTCCCCACATTCATCGCCCAATTAATGGGTCCACGCAGGAGACGGTTATTAGAAAATGAGCAGTGTGAGCAGGTCCTGTCCTGGATGGCAGAAAGTGCTTCGAGCAACCTATCGTCAACACGCAGTTCTGCGCCGTCCACTGCTGCAAATCCGAATCCTCTGTCTGCTGCTCCTTCTTCCTCCCAGCCTCCTCACTCCACTACAATGACACCTGCTCAGGAGCGGGAACACTCCCAGGAACTGTTCTCGGGCCCCTGCTTAGATTGGGCAGCAGCGGTTCCTCTCCCACCAGAGGAGTTTATCGTCACTGATGCCCAACCATTCGAAAGTTCCCGGGGTCCGGGGGAAGAGGCTGGGGACTTCCGCCAACTGTCTCAACAACTTTCTGTGGGTGAGGAGGACGATGACGATCAGACACAGTTGTCTTGCAGTGAGGTAGTAGTAAGGGCAGTAAGTCCAAGGGAGCAGCGCACAGAGGATTCGGAGGAAGAGCAGCAGGACGATGAGGTGACTGACCCCACCTGGTGTGCAACGCTTACTCAGGAGGACAGGTCTTCAGAGGGGGAGTCAAGGGCATCAGCAGGGCAGGTTGCAAGAGGCAGTGCGGTGGCCAGGGGTAGAGGCAGGGCCAGACCGAATAATCCACCAAGTGTTTCCCAAAGCGCCCCCTCGCGCCATGCCACCCTGCAGAGGCCAAGGTGCTCTAAGGTCTGGCAGTTTTTCACAGAGACGCCTGACGACCGACGAACAGTGGTGTGCAACCTTTGTTGCGCAAAGCTCAGCCGGGGAGCCAACACCAACAGCCTCACCACCACCACCATGCGCAGACATATGATGGCCAAGCACCCCACAAGGTGGGACGAAGGCCGTTCAGCGCCTCCGGTTTGCACCCCTGCCTCTCCCCCTGTGCCCCAACCTGCCACTGAGATGCAACCCCCCTCTCAGGACACAGGCACTACCGCCTCATGGCCTGCACCCACACCCTCATCTCCGCTGTCCTCGGCCCCATCCAGCAGTGTAGTTCAGCGCACCGTCCAGCCGTCGCTTGCACAAGTGTTCGAGCGCAAGCGCAAGTACGTCGCCACGCACCCGCATGCTCAAACATTAACCGTCCGCATAGCAAAATTCATCAGCCTTGAGATGCTGCCGTATAGGGTTGTGGAAACTGAGTCCTTCAAAAGTATCATGGAGGCGGCGGCCCCGCGCTACTCAGTTCCCAGTCGCCACTACTTTTCCCGATGTGCCGTCCCAGCCCTGCACGACCACGTATCCCGCAACATTGTACGCGCCCTCACCAACGCGGTTACTGCCACGGTCCACTTAACAACGGACACGTGGACAAGCACAGGCGGGCAGGGCCACTACATCTCCCTGACGGCACATTGGGTGAATTTAGTGGAGGCTGGGACAGAGTCAGAGCCTGGGACCGCTCACGTCCTACCCACCCCCAGAATTGTGGGCCCCAGCTCGGTGCTGGTATCTGCGGAGGTGTATGCTTCCTCCACTAAAGCACCCTCCTCCTCCTCCTCCTCCTCTGTCTCGCAATCAAGATGTGTCTGCTGGCAGCATGTCGCCAGCAGTCGGTGTCGCGCGGTGTGGCAGCACAGCGGTGGGCAAGCGTCAGCAGGCCGTGCTGAAACTACTCACCTTAGGCGATAAGAGGCACACGGCCCACGAACTGCTGCAGGGTCTGACACAGCAGACCGACCACTGGCTTGCGCCGCTGAGCCTCCAACCGGGCATGGTCGTGTGTGACAACAGCCGTAACCTGGTGGCGGCTCTGCAGCTCGGCAGCCTCACGCACGTGCCATGCCTGGCCCACGTCTTTAATTTGGTGGTTCAGCGCTTTCTGAAAAGCTACCCACGCTTGTCAGACCTGCTCGTAAAGGCGCGCCAGCTCTGCGCACATTTCCGCAAGTCCCACACGGACGCTGCCACCCTGCGCACCCTGCAACATCACTTTAAGCTGCCAGTGCACCGACTGCTGTGCGACGTGCCCACGCGGTGGAACTCTACGCTCCACATGTTGGCCAGGCTCTATGAACAACGTAGAGCTATAGTCGAATACCAACTCCAACATGGGCGGCGCAGTGGGAGTCAGCCTCCTCAATTCCTTTCAGAAGAGTGGGCCTGGTTGGCAGACATCTGCCATGTCCTTGGTAATTTTGAGGAGTCTACCCAGGTGGTGAGCGGCGATGCTACAATCATTAGCGTCACCATTCCTCTGCTATGCATCTTGAGAAATTCCCTGCAAACCATAAAGGCAGCTGCTTTGCGCTCGGAAACGGGGGCGGGGGAAGACAGTATGCCGCTGGATAGTCAGGGCACCCTCCTGTCTATTTCTCAGCGCGTACAGGAGGAGGAGGAGGAGCATGAGGAGGATGAGGAGGAGGGGGAAGAGACAGCTTGGCCCGCTGCTGACGGTACACCGGCTGATTGCCTGTCATCCTTTCAGCGTGTATGGCCTGAGGAGGAGGAGGAGGAGGAGGAGGATCCTGAAAGTGATCTTCCTAGTGAAGACAGCCATGTGTTGCGTACTGGTACCCTGGCACACATGGCTGACTTCATGTTAGGATGCCTTTCTCGTGACCCTCGCGTTGCACGCATTCTGGCCACAACGGATTACTGGGTGTACACACTGCTCGACCCACGCTATAAGGAGAACCTTCCCACTCTCATTCCCGAAGAGGAAAGGGGTTCGAGAGTGTTGCTATACCACAGGACCCTTGCGGACAAGCTGATGGTAAAATTCCCATCCGACAGCGCTAGTGGCAGAAGGCGCAGTACCGAGGGCAAGGTAGCAGGGGAGGTGCGGAGATCGAGCAGCATGTACATCCCAGGCAGTGCAACAGTCTTTAAGGGCCTGGACAGCTTTATGGCTCCCCACCAAGACTGTGTCACCGCTCCACAGTCAAGGCTGAGTCGGCGGGAGCACTGTAAAAGGATGGTGAGGGAGTACGTAGCCGATCGCACGACCATCCTCGGTGACGCCTCTGCCCCCTACAACTACTGGGTGTCGAAGCTGGACACGTGGCCTGAACTAGCGCTGTATGCCCTGGAGGTGCTTGCTTGTCCTGCGGCTAGCGTCTTGTCGGAGAGGGTGTTTAGTGCGGCTGGGGGAATCATCACAGATAAGCGTAGCCGCTTGTCAACCGACAGTGCCGACAGGCTAACACTCATCAAGATTAACAAAGGCTGGATTTCCCCAGACTTCTGTTCTCCACCAGCGGACAGCAGCGATACGTAAGCAATACGTAGGCTGCACCCGCGGATGGAAGCTACGTTCTCTCTCACCATCCAAAACGGGGACATTTCTGCTTCATCAATCTGTGTCTAATATTCCTCCTCCTCCTCCTGCTCCTCCTCCTGAAACCTCACGTAATCACGCTGAACGGGCAATTTTTCTTAGGACCACAAGGCTCACTCAAATAATTTTTCTGAACAATTTTTATAAGTTTCAATGCGCTTAAAAGCGTTGGAACTTTAACTTGAACCAATTTTTCGTTACACTGGGCTGCCTCCAGGCCTAGTTACCACTTAAGCCACATTAACCAAAGCGATTCACCTGCCATCTTGGTTGGGCATGGCCAATTTTTACTGAGGTACATTAGTACTGTTGGTACACCAATTTTTTGGGGCCCTCACCTACAGTGTAATCATAGTAATTTCTATGTTCTTCGCCTGCACTCATGGTATAGAAAGGTGTGTGGGGTTGGCCTACACTTTAGCTACATAAATGTAACTTGTGCCTTGGCTATACTAAGGCTACTGAAATGGAACTAAGACTGCGCTCCCACTATACTGCTGCTTCAGAATTGTTTCTGGGGCCTGTCTTAAGTGCTACTATTGCTGACATGGAACGAAGACTGCGCTCCCGCTATACTGCTGCTTCGGAATTGTTACTGGGGCCTGTCTTGAGTGCTACTATTGCTGACATGGAACGAAGACTGCGCTCCCGCTATACTGCTGCTTCGGAATTGTTACTGGGGCCTGTCTTGAGTGCTACTATTGCTGACATGGAACGAAGACTGCGCTCCTCCTATAATGCTGCTACTGATATGTTAGTGGGGCCTGTCCTAATGCTACAGCTGAAATGTTACGAATTCTGGGCTCTGCCTATACCGCTGCTAATGGTATGTCTCTGGGGTGTGGAAACAGAGGCTTCCCAAAGACATGATGGCGGCGAGGCCATTTCCCACCGACGCGGTTACTGTTAAGGTGCATATAACCACGGACACGTGGAGAGGACACGTAGTGCCTCAAAAACATCCCCCTCCTCCTCCAACAGGGAAAACATTCTTGGCAAATGCCTTTGCATTGGTTCGTCTGGTGGCAGTCCAAGAATTTCACCTTTACCGACACTACAAGAGAGCCCCCACACCATCCCCCCGCCACGGCCCACTTAATCCTGGCCGCATTCCGAAAACCAACAAAATACAACCGTGCTACTAGGTCCGCAGTCACCACCACATTACCACCAACGCGGTTACTGTTAAGGTGCATATAACCACGGACACGTGGAGAGGACACGTGGTGCCTCAAAAACATCTCCCTCCTCCTCCAACAGGGAAAACATTCTTGGCAAATGCCTTTGCATTGGTTCGTCTGGTGGCAGTCCAAGAATTTCACCTTTAGCGACACTACAAGAGAGCCCCCACACCATCCCCCCGCCACGGCCCACTTAATCCTGGCCGCATTCCGAAAACCAACAAAATACAACCGTGCTACTAGGTCCGCAGTCACCACCACATTACCACCAACGCGGTTACTGTTAAGGTGCATATAACCACGGACACGTGGAGAGGACACGTAGTGCCTCAAAAACATCCCCCTCCTCCTCCAACAGGGAAAACATTCTTGGCAAATGCCTTTGCATTGGTTCGTCTGGTGACAGTCCAAGAATTTCACCTTTACCGACACTACAAGAGAGCCCCCACACCATCCCCCCGCCACGGCCCACTTAATCCTGGCCGCATTCCGAAAACCAACAAAATACAACCGTGCTACTAGGTCCGCAGTCACCACCACATTACTACCAACGCGGTTACTGTTAAGGTGCATATTACCAGTCTGACTGGGGCATGCAGACACCTTGACAGAATGAATAGTGTGTGGCACATAGGTTCCCCATTGCTATGCCCACGTGTGCAGCTCCTGATGGCGGTGGCACAGGATTCTATTTCTCATTGCTTCTGTACAGCATTGTGGGCTATCGCCCCGCCCCTTTTAAAGAGGGTCGCTGCCTAGCCGTGCCAACCCTCTGCAGTGTGTGCCTGCGGTTCCTCCTCATGGCAGACGCACTTCTAAATAGACATGAGTGTGGCGTGGCATGAGGGCAGCTGAAGGCTGCGCAGGGACACTTTGGTGTGCGCTGTGGGGGGGAGGGGGGGCGGTTGGGCAGCATGTAACCCAGGAGAAGTGGCAGCGGAGTGTCATCCAAGCAGTGATTGTGCTTTGTTGTAGCTAGTGTGGTGCTTAGCAAAGGTATGCCATGCTAATGAGGGCTTTTCAGAAGTAAAAGTTGTTGGGAGGGGGGGGGGCCCACTCTTGCCGGTATTGTGGCTTAATAGTGGGACCTGTGAACTTGAGATGCAGCCCAACATGTAGCCCCTCGCCTGCCCTATCCGTTGCTGTGTTGTTCCCATCACTTTCTTGAATTGCCCAGATTTTCACACATGAAAACCTTAGCGAGCATCGGCGAAATACAAAAATGTTCTGGTCGCCCATTGACTTCAATGGGGTTCGTTGTTCGAAACGAACCCTCGAACATCGCGGGAAGTTCGTTCCGAATAACGAACACCCAAACATTTTGGTGTTCGCTCATCTCTAGCACTAACTAAAGTGATATATGTGTAATATATGCAATAAGCTGACACTGACACTGAGAAAGGTAGTAAATGTTCAATACTCAGATGAATTAAGACATCAGCTCACCACCGTCCATTCTCTAAGAGTAAAGGGAAAGATGTGTAACTTGCAAATAGATCATTCAACATGTTAGAAGATCTCTTTGCGTGATACCCAGTGTTGTCATTGGTCATGCTCATTATGGATACCCGCACACATCGCAGATCTGCTGTGGGTTTTCCGCAGTGAATATATTGGAAAATTGCAATGGCCAAATCTGCACTGGTGTGGGGTTTGCTCAGTGTTTGTTGTGGATTTACTATGGATTTTAACTAGAGATGAGCAAGCGTACTCGCTAAGGCAAACTACTCGAGCCAGTAGTGCCTTATGCGAGTGCCTGCCCGCTCGTCTCTAAAGATTCGGCTGCCGGCGCGGGTGAGAGGTGAGTTGCGGTGGTGAGCGGGGGGGGAAGGTATGGGAGAGAGATCTTCCCCGCTGCTCCCCGCCCCCCGCCGGCACCCGAATCTTTAGAGACGAGCGGGCAGGTACTCGCATATGGCACTACTCGCTCAAGTAGTTTGCCTTAGCAAGTACGCTCGCTCATCTCTAATTTTAACCCTTGTATTTCAAGGGTTGATATTCGCAGCATAAATTGGCATACTATGGATTTAGAATTTGTTGCCTCTTTCCAAAAACGCAGTGGATTCGTTGCGGAAATTTTTTGCTCCATGTGAAGATTGTAATAATCCCATGCATATGGCTTATACTGTAAATGCGGTGGAATTTCCACAGCACAGATTCTGCAATATTTCCGTTAAGTGTATAGGTGGTCTACCTCCCCGTAGAGAGGCAGATTGTTCTAGAGATCCACATTTCCGAAATAGCGGTCTCTCTTTATCTCACAGGCGCCCCCGAGGTCATCCTGTTTGGCATCAAACTTACCAGAATGCAGCGGCTTTTCTTCAGCTTAAGATCTGGTGTCCAGACTGAGACAGCCCCATCTTGTCCTACAGCCAGAAGTGTATCATCAAGCATGGGAGATATCTGGACAAACGGCTCCCTGTGCGGACTGCTCTCTGTTACTATTGCTGGAAGGTGGAAGGAGACTCTGTTATTATCTTGCTGCTGAGAGTGAACTGATACTTGTTCCTCCATTTGTGCCGCCTGCAGGAAAAAAGACATGAAATCTATTTAAACACATCAGGCAACTTAAAGGGCTTTTCTGGGCAAATACTATTGATGACCTAGCCTCAAGAAAGGTTATGAATAGTTGATTGGCTGGGGTCTGCCCCTTGGGACCATTGCCGATCAGCTGATTGGGCACCCGCTGTCAGCGCCACAACACACAGGGCACTGGGTGGAAGTAGTTAGCGCCGACCCCTCTGTAGTGACCAGTGCTGGTAATTGCAGGCACAGCTCCCATTAAACTGAATGAGAGCTGTGTCTGCAATTACCAGAGCTGGCCACTACACTGGAGTCTGAGTGATCGGTTCCGCTGCATACCCTGTGTGTTGTGGTGCTGACATTGGGAGCCCAATCAGCTAATTGGCCGGGTTCCCAGCTGCCAGGCCCCAACCGATCAACTACTGATGACTTATCCTGAGGCTGGGTCATCAATCGTGTTTGCCCAGAAAACCCCTTTAATCCACAATACCAAGAACTATTACAGAAACTGGATGTCCACTTTATTATATACACCTGTTCTCTCACGTTTCACGTTTCCCCGTATGGAAATTAGACACGTGACCCCGGAGTGCAGCATATAACTAAGGGAGCAAGTTGTCCCTGGATCAGTTTCAGTGTGAATCCACGTTAGAATGGGAAAATGGAGCGATCTGAGTGACTTCAAACTAGGCATACTCATTGGTGCCAGACCTGCCAGGGCCAGTATTTCAAAAGCTGCCAACCTTGCAGATTTATCTTATGTAATGGTGTGCAGAGTATACTGTGATTAGTGTGAGCAAGGATAAATATCCAGAGGAAAGGAATCATGTGGACAGCTTGTCAACGAAAGGGGTCAGAGGAGGATGTTCTGACTAACAAGTGATGAAGTCAAGCAAATTGCTGACCAATACAAGTCTGGTGGTCCAACTAACATGGCTAACCGCATAATTGAGGGGCTATAACCAGTTTGAGAGTTATTGTTAAGAGTAATAGAAAGGCAGGACTGCAGTGGGCAACAGACCACAGATATTCTTAGATCTAAAAATATGACTCCAATACAAAGTATAATAGGTATCTGAAAGCAGCATACTTATGATGACAAACCCTAATCATATGCCTAAGGGCTTATTCAGATGACCGCATATCGGCCAGGTTTTCATGCCCGGCCGATATATGGTCTCCCTTCTGCAGGGGGAGGAGGCTGGAAGAGCCGGGAGCAGTGCACTGAGCTCCCACCCCCTCTCCACTATTTGCAATGGGAGGTGGCGGGACAGGGGCGGAGCTAAGTTCTGTAACTTAGCTCCGCCCTGTCACGGTCCTTCCATTGCAAATAGTGCTTAGGGGCTGAGGGGGGGCAAGAGCTCAGTGCACTGTCCCGGCTCTTCCATCCTCCTCCCCCTGCAGAGAGGGACACCATATATCAGCCGGGCGTGAAAACCTGGCCAATATACAGTCGTCTGAAGCCGCCCTCAGGCCAGGTTTACATCTGCACTGGAACATCTGGGTGGAGAGTCCGTCACAGATCCGGCTCCAAATACTGGAAGAAAAAGAGCTGCAGCAGAACGGAAATTAAATGGACCCCATTATAGTCAATGGGGTCCGTTTGGCGCTATTTGGTTCCATCCTGACAAAGCCATTCGACCGTAGGGATTCCCCTTTCCTGCTCCCCGAATGGAGCAGGAAAGCGGAACCCCGGGCACAGGTGTTAAACCACCCTCATTTAGAAATCATAAAAGAAGGACCCCTATTAGCCTGGGTGGAGTGCTGCTAACTAGGAGGTCACTACAGCGGAAATATTTGACCAGACTAAACCCCTGTCAATATCACATGATTGCTGGGGGTTCCACCAGACAGACCTGCAGAGATCAGCTGTTGAGGTAGCTGTTTTTACAGAAGGAATGTAAAACTAGGAAGACAACAATGGCATCAGTTACTATAGTACACAAGAGTACAAAATGAAGTGCATATATCATACAACATCACATGATAAAGATTTGTTAGTTATTGGTGACAAAATCTAAGTTTTGCAAGAGACATGCTATCACTCCAGTACTTACTATGAGAGCATGCAGAAGAGAACTGCCTTGGACGAGAGCAGTGCCAGCAGTAGATCTACTCTGAAAAGCTCACGTCGCAATGTAGAAGTTACTATGGTGACATATTTTAGAAACATTCAGTGACATTGGGTAAGAAGAGGTAAAACAATAGTGAATGCAAATACCTTTCTTCAGAGATCACTGACCTATTTTAATGCCAGATACATCTCAGCATAAGCTCTTTAAACAGGAGAGAAGCAAAGAATGGCATTGCTCATTGCAGGTCCATCTTATGTTCACAGCTCTCGGGTCAACAATGTGTGAAGAAACTGGAACCTGATCAGAATACTAGTGAGCGCTCAGGAAATTACTTTACTTTTATAGCTTGTCCAAACCTGAAAGGATTTACCAATGTTTCTGAAGAAATATCTGATACAATGATAATACACATTATAGTAGTTTTATTCAAAGGGGTTGTTGACCGCTTGCAATCTTTTTCTTTCTGATGCATGGACATTGTGCTGATCAAAGGTGTCGGCTGCCTGGACCCCCAGCGATCATCTGTATTCAGCAGAGCCGCCACTGGGAAAATGAAGTCTTGGAGTGTGCCTGTTGAAATCAATGGGTTGTCCATCGCCTGGCAATATTGACTCTTCCAGAGTCTGAGATGATTTCTTAAAAGCCCCTATCCACTATGGCTAACAGATGGTACTACCTTCTGCTAACTCAGAAAGGCTGCTTTAACATCTATGGTGGGGGTTCCATTTGGGAAGCAGGAAAGGGGAATCCCCTGGCCAAATAGGTCGTCTTATGATAGAAGCGATCAGCGCTGAACGGACCCCATTGACTATAATGGGGTCCACTCAGCTGCCCAGCATTTTATCAGAAGAAAAAGCACTACTTGCAGCGCTATTTCTTCTGGTATTTTGTGCTGGATCTATGATGGGATCTCTGACCGTAGCTTCCAACACAGATTTGAAGGCAACCAAAGACAGTGTGTTTGAAAATTATTTCCTTAATGTGAACTCCTTTTGACAAACTTTTCATATTTCATCCAGATTGTCAGTATTTACCTTCATAAAACTGTGCCATAATTGACCCTGCGCTGATGGATCTAAGGAACCAACATTTAAGACATGTCTTAAGCGTTTTTTGAAAACACAAACCCTGCCCCTAGCTATGGCCATGCCCAACAATGCCAACCAGAATGGACACAGAGCAGCCTGCACTCTCCTGGGAAGTCTATTCACAAGATGTTGAAGTATGCGTGTGTTGGGAATTTGTGTCCATTCAGCCAAAAGAGCATTGGTGAGGTCAGATAGACAAGAAGGTCTAGCTCGCACTCCGCTTTCCAATTCATTCTAAAGATGTTCAGTGGGATGGAGGTAAGAGCTCTGTGTAGGCCACTTGAGTTCTTTACACCAAGCTCATTAAACCATGCCCTTATGGAAGGAACACAAAACTAGCTTCTCATAGAGTTTCCTTCTTATACTTCAGTGGCCATGTTCACAATCCAGGAGGGTCAGGGATGCCTTGCTGGCATACAAAGTAAATCCAACCAAGACAAAAGTCTTCAATCTAGCGCTTCCTTAAAATTACAAGTTATTCCTTATCCACTGGATAGGAGCTAACTTGATGATCGGTGGGGATCTCAAATGTTGAGACCCCGCTGATCTTGGGAGCAGGAGTCTCGTGTCCCACGTCCTCCTCACCGCAGAGTTACTGAACCCCCACAGTGAGGAGGAAACTGAATGGAGCGCTGATCATGTAAGCGCGATAGCACTACATTCACTTTCAATGGGACTGCCAATATACTTGAGCGGTAAGTGCTTGGGTATTCCTACCAGCTCCATTGAAATGAATGAAGTGCCAATCACACTCCATTCCTTCTGATGTCACTGTGGGGGCAGAAGCAACAAGCAGAGGATGACACAGGACCCCTGTTCTGGAGAGCGGCGAGGATCACAGCAGTGAGACCCCCACTGATCAGCAAGTTATCTCCTCCTGTGGATAGGGGATAACTTGAAATCTTGGTACAACTTCTTTAAGGAAAATCCAACTTTGAGTGCTGGAATTGAGACATGGCCTTATGGGCTTTATTTTGTGCACAGTGGCGCAGTCATATTGGACAGGAAAGCCTTTTCCCCAAACTGTTGCAACAAAGTTGGAAGCATACAGTTGCCCAAAGTTTCTTTGTGTGCTGTAGCTTTACCCTTTACTGGAAGTAGGGGCCTTGCCAAAACCATGAAAGACAACCCCATACCATTCCACCCCCCCCCCAATTGAACAGTAGGTATTCTAAATTCTGGTAGGTAGAGTTCGTTGAGCTTCCCGTCAAACCTAGATTTGTCCACCAGACTGCCAGATGATGAAAAATGAGTCTTCATACATAGAACACAGTTCCAGAGTTCAGTGATGACAAGCCTCACACCACTCCAGCTGGCACTAATTTGTAATGTGCATGGTAAGCTCACTATCATGGTAGGCTTGACTATGGAAACCCATTTTATGAGGCTCCTGATGCACAGTTCTTGTGCTGTTGTCACCTTCAGAGGCAGTTTATAGCTCTAGTGAGTGATGCAACAGATGTCAGGTGATTTTTATAGGCTACATGCTTCAGCACGTGGCAGCCCTGCTCTGTGTGTTTGAATGTTCTTCCACTTCTTGGCTGAGTTCTGTTAACTCCTAAATGCTGCCACTTCACAGCAATAGCCCTAAGGCCTCCATCACACAGGCATTCAGCGAAGCATCGCGTTTTCGATCGCGGCGCTTTGCCGGGTTTTACTTTCATTGATGAAGTGCGCTAACCGCCAAACAATTCCGCAGAAAAACTCTGCTCGAAAATCGTGGCGCTGGAAAGTGCTATGATCGAGTGCCTGTCTGAGACTCATTTGAAAACAATGGGAGCGTTATACCGCGATTACTGTGACATTTTCAGGATAGGTCCTCAGGATAGGTCATCAATAGTTGATCAGCTGGGGTCCATTGCTCGGTACTTCGACTGATCAGCTGAGCGGGTGCATGCTGTCAGAGCCGCAAATACACAGAGGTCAGAGTGGAAGTCTCCTCGCCAACCTTCGTGTAGTGGCCGGCGTTTGTAACTGAAGGCTTGGCTCTAATTGAAATCAATGGGGTCCTACTCCTACCACTGTATATTTGGAGTGGCGTTTTCTTTTGGAGCATAAACGATGAGAGATGAGTTTAACTACGACAGTGCAGTGTAACTAGCAGCCGTTCAGTATTGAACGGCCACTATATTAACTGAATGGAGAGGGGTGGGGGGGGGCAGCGAGAACTGAAATGACTTCACCTTGAGAAAAGAGCGAATTTGTAAAAAGTTTATGCTGCATGAGGTGGTCAAGCTTGGTGCAGACAGAATCAAAGCTTATTTCGAGGCAGTGGACTTGTGAGATTGGAGTAGGAGAGAGGAACTTGAGAGGTTTGCTAGGGAACAGAGGCAGCCAAAAATAAGGTTTAATGAGTGTTTGTGGAGGACCACTGTGAAAGGCGAAAGGGGGAAGTAAATAATAGGAGTTTGGAGGCAGCTGAATGACATGTGCCAATTAATTCCTTAGTGACGAAGCCTGTTTGTGCCGTAGTGACCGAGCCAAATTTTGGAAATATGACATGACACTTTAACATAGAATAACTCTGTAAAGGTTTTGCATATCCAAGTGATTCTGACATTGGTTTTTTTTGCCACATATTGTACCTCATTTAGGGGGTAAAAGTAAACCAATAGAATTTGTGTATATTTATTCAACGTGCCAAAATTGGGAACATTTTGGAAAAAATTTTATTTTTTCACATTTTCAACTATATTATCCCAAATATGTGCAAACATACTGTACAAATTTTTGCCAAGATATATATTTCCATCTGTTTACTTTAGTCTGAATGCACATTTGAAAAATGTGATTTTTTTTAACCATGTAGGAGACGTACAAATGTAACATTACTTATCAACATTTTGAGGAACACTTTGTTTTCCTGCACCAAGCCAAGATTGCAAAGGCTCATAGGTGTCAGAATGATAGATACCCCTACAAATGACCCCATTGTAAAAAATACACCCTTAATGTATTCACTGAGGGTCAGGAGTATTTTGAGACCTTCAGGTATTGTATTTTTGGCTTTTTCAGTGAATATGTGTTTTTTTTCTTTTTCCTCACCTCTGTGATTTTATGTAATTTATTGTGAGTTAGCGTAGGTACTGACGGAAGCGGTGTGACCTCGACGCGGTCCGTCAGCCTATGCGTTTTGGCCAAAATGCAGTACCAACACCCGCATTTTATTAGTATGCATTAGTATCTTTGTATGTAGTTTGCTAGTTGGTGGGGGAGCCCAAGATGTCAGCCAGTGTGGCCCACCTTGGAGATACAGGGCAACCCGCTGTCATATCAGCCAGGGTTGATATGCTGTATGGTGGGTCACCACCCATCTATGGCTGACATCTTTGGTATCGTTCACATGTGCAGGCTATTAGTATATGCAGTCACTCCTCCCCAATTTGGGCTGGGTTGAGTGGGTGACTGCATATTAGCCTGCCAGGAACAAGCTGCTCCTCCACACATTATTGTCTGGCTGACTACATATCTTCAGGGCTTAAGGCCATTGCGCCTGCCCTACGGCGATTGTGCCGGTGGCGATTGTGCCTGCCTTATGGCGATCGTGCCTATGGCGACCGTGTCTGCTCTGCAGACCTTCAGGTATTGTATTTTTGGCTTTTTCAGTGAATATATGTTTTTTTTCTTTTTCCTCACCTCTGTGATTTTTTGGAGTATTTTGACCCCACTGATTTTTTTTTCAGGAATTAATGCAATATAGAGGAGAAAAAATAAAATTTCATATTTTTGCAAATATGTCCTTTTAAAGATATATTTTTTTCTAAAGTGTACATGAAAATGAGGATTTACACCCAAAATGGATACCCCTGTTTGTCCTGTGTTCCGAGAAATACCCATTGTGGCCCTAATCTTATGTCCATATGCACAATGGGGCCCAAACCAAAAGGAGCAGTTGGTGGCTTTCAGAACAGACATTTTGCTTGAAGGTGTTTTAGGCCCCATAGCACACTTGTAGAGCTCTTGAACGGCCAAAACCATAGAAAACCCCCACAAATGATCACATTTTGAAAACTAGACCCCTTAACTAACCCATCTAGGGGTGTACTGTGTATTTTGACCCCACAGGTTTTGAATGAATCTAAGCAAAGCAAAAGGAAAAAAATTACGATTTTAATTTTTTTTGGCAATTGTGTTATTTAATAAATGTTTTTTTTTTTGGTACAGCACAAATATGAATGAAGACTTTCACCCCAAAATGGATACCCCTGTTTGTCCCGTGTTCAAAAATATACCCCTTGTGGCCCTAATCTTATGTCTGGCTACACAACGGGGCCCGAACTGAAAGGAGTATTGAAGTTCAACTGTTTTTGACTTTTACATGATCGCCATTATCCATTGGATAACAGCGATCATGTGACCGGACACCACTCACCACTGCTTTCAGTCACTGCTCCAAGCTCTCAGCTACTTTTAGTAGCCAGGAGCAAGGAGATTTTAAATTTCCCGAGCCCTCCCCAGCTTCTGCGCTTGCGTCCGCCATTTTGCCAATGGGCACATGCGCCGAAGCTGGAGAAAGGCCCGCAGATAAAGATCCCATCGGGTGAAATTGCTGGACGCCTCAGGTAAGTAATTTCACCACCCCTTATGGATTAGATCAGTGATGTGAGCAGAAATTTTAACTTTCTTAACTTTCACGTGATCGCCGTTACCCATTTTGGCGACGGGCGAATGCGCAGAAACCGGGGTAAGGTCGGCAGATAAATCCGGGGGCCTTAGGTACCTAATTTCATCTTCCCTCACACTTTTCTTTTACTTTACATGATAAGTGTTATCCATTGGTGATATCGCTCTGCTCCCAGCTACACATGCTAGACGGGAGCAGAGGGACTTTAACCCCTTAATGACGCAGCCTTTTTCTTTTTCCATTTTCGTTTTTTCCTCCCCCTTTAAAAAAATCGTAACTCCTTTATTTATCCATCGACGTCGCTGTATGAGGGCTTGCTTTTTGCGGGACGAGTTGTATTTTTCAATGGTGCTATTTAAAGTGCCATATAATGTACTGAAAAACTTTTAAAAAATTCTAAGTGGAGTAAAATGAAAAAAAAAATGACATTTCGCCATCTTTTAGTGCGTCTTGTTTCTACGGCGCACAAAGGGCAACAAAAACGACATGACAACTTTATTCTATGGGTCGGTACGATTACCACGATACCAAACTTGTATAGTTTTTTTTTTACTATACTCCTCTTTTTTTTTTCAAAGACATTACATTTTTTTCAATTATTTTCTGCCGTCATTTTGTGCGCGCGATAACTTTTTATTTTTCCGTCGATATAGTTGAGCAAGGTCTCATTTTTTGCGGGATGTCCTGTAGTTTCTGATAGTACCAATTTGGAATACGTATGACTTTTTTATTGCTTTTTATTGCGTTTTTTTCTGGGAGACAGGGTAACTAGAAAAGTGCAATTCTGGCGTTCTTCATTTTTTTTGTTCGGACGACGTTCACCGTGCGGGAAAAATAATGCACTACTTTGATAGTTCGGAATTTTACGGACGCGGCGATACTAAATACATATTTTGAATTTATTATTTTGAGTTTTTAATAATAGATATGGCAAAAGGGGGGTGATTTAAACTTTTACAACTTTTTTTTTCAATTAAAAAAACTTTATTGATTTTTTTTTAACATTATTTTGAAGTCCCCCTGGGGGACTTTAACATGTGATACTTTGATCGCTCCTGCAGTATGACGTAATGCTATAGCATTACGTCATACTGCTTTTTGACAGGCAGTCTATCAAGCCACCCCACGTGGATGGCTTGATAGGCAGTCTGTTAAGGCAGCCCTGGGGCCTTTCATTAGGCCCCCGGCTGCCATGACACCTGCACAGCTCCCCCAATCTCACCACGGGGGGGGGGGGGGCCGTGCGGGACGCCCGAACATTGTTCGGGGGATTTAAATGTCGCTGTCAGAATTGACAGCGGCATTTAAATGGTTAATAGCCGCGATCGGCCACGCCGCCGCGATCGGCTATTGCCTGCGGGTGTCAGCTGTTATAAACAGCTGATGCCCGCTCTGTATGAAGAGAGGTTGCCACGCAGCCTCTCTTTATACATACCCTGACGCTCCATGACTTACCGGTACGTCATTGGCCGTGAAGGGGTTAAATCTCCTGGTGGGCGCAAGCCCTTCTGTGCACATGCCTGACATTTCCGTCGGGCAGGCATGTGCAGAAGGCGACGTAAAGTCCTGGAAGGACCATATCGCCGCAGGACATCGCGGAGGAGGGGCGTGAGTATTTTCACCTCCTCTCACGGTTCTGATCCATGAGGGGAGGTGAAACGTTAACTTTATGTTACTTTTTAGAACTTTTCTGTGATCACGGGCCGAGGGTCCGGTCACCACTGTCCCCAGTAACATATCCTGCTTCCCGATTACCTTCAGTAGCGGGGAAGCAAGAGATTTCAAATGTCCCGCGACAATCTGGTCTTCTGCACATGTGTCGCCAATTATCCTTTGGCGTGCATACGCCAAAGAAAGGCCCCGCGTTGTGATGCTATGCAGGAAAAAATCCCAGCAGGTCCTTTCTGTTTGTGATATCGCCCATTGTTATCAATGGGAGAACATCGCGATTCCTTGCTGTGGCTGTGACAGCCACGTCAGGGGACTCCTTCAGCCCCGCAGGGATGCAAGTCTGTTTCCATGTGAAAACGCCTCTCGTCCAGGGCTGTGATTCACGGCCCAATATCGCTCTCGCCAGTGTGAAGGAGCCGCGACTCCCCTAGCGATAATGTTGGCTGAAGCACAACAGCGCCGCTAGACTTAGGAACATAGGAACTTTGACCTTTTATGATTTTACGGCGGTGGTGAGGATGTAACAAATCATCCAAAGGTCACGCAAAGGGGCCAAAGTGTTTTTCTCTAAATGTACAAAAATTAAAGCAATGCTGTGATTGGTTGCTATGGGCAACA
Organism: Eleutherodactylus coqui; assembly: GCF_035609145.1. Classification (NCBI taxonomy): domain Eukaryota; kingdom Metazoa; phylum Chordata; class Amphibia; order Anura; family Eleutherodactylidae; genus Eleutherodactylus; species Eleutherodactylus coqui. The sequence goes on along the minus strand of NC_089843.1, from coordinate 142,390,546 downwards.
CAGATTTTCTTTAAAATCTCAATCCATTTTAATGTGTCTTTCGTTTTAAGTTATAAAACAAAATCTGTCTGTGTCGTACAGCCCAGCTTTCAGTTCTTGTACTGCTGAGGTAAAATGAAAGCTGCGCTGTGATTGGTTGCTATTCAGGGGCGTAACTATAGGGGATGCGGTTTCCCCTGGGCCCAGGAGCCTTGGGGGTCCCATAAGACCTCTCTTCTCCATATAGAGAGCCCAGTACTATGATTAAAGCATTATAGTTAGGGGCCCCGTTCTAGGTTTTGCATTGGGGCCCAGGAGCTTCAAGTTACGCCTCTGTTGCTATTTGTTATATTGCTGAGGTAAAATGAAAGCTGCGCTGTGATTGGTTGCTAGTTGTTATATTGCTGAGGTAAAATGAAAGCTGCGCTGTGATTGGTTGCTAGTTGTTATATTGCTGAGGTAAAATGAAAGCTGCGCTGTGATTGGTTGCTAGTTGTTATATTGCTGAGGTAAAATGAAAGCTGCGCTGTGATTGGTTGCTATGTGCAACACAGATTTTCTTTAAAATCTCAGTCCGTATTAGGCTAGTTTCACATGGGTGATTACATCTTTTTTCCGGCGATTTTTGAGCGTCAGCGCTACTTTTTCTCCCAAAATCACCATTGCCGCTCACGTTTTCCTCGCGCGTTTTTATCGTGCAATTTCGCCATGATTTTTTTAGTGAAAGTCAATAGGCCTTTTTAATGTTAAAATCACATTGCATTGCAACGCATGTTTGTTGCATTGCAATACGATAAAAAGGAGCCTCCATAGGGGAAACATGGGAGATAAAAAAAAAATTTAAAAATCGCACATCGCAGATAGAGCATGCCGCAATTTTTTTGTTCTCTCAATATCGCATCAGCGAAAACATCGCTAATGGGAAGGAAACTGTTGAAAATCATTGGTTTCATCGTCTGCTTTATTACTGACTCTCGTGTGATTTTCGCACCCATGTGAAACCACCCTTAGGGCTCTTTCACACGGGTGTATATTGGCCGCCATTTTCACGGTGTCCAGTGCTAGTGGACACGTGTAGATAAGCTCAGTCCCACCAGTTGCTTCCTTTTAACTAGCGGAGGAGTGATTCTTGCTATTGTATTAGCGGCACTAGAACCGGCTGCCTCTCACCAGTGCTGAATACATTGACGTTCCCTATGATGTAGTTGGTTCAGCTAATTAGAGAAGTTTTCAGATTGGGACTTGTGGCTGTATAATGTTTTAAACGAGGACCTAAAGGGGATATCCCAAGAGGACAAACCCGGCTCACATTTCCTCATTAGCAGACGGTGCAGTCATGGCTCCTGTGCACATGCCACTCCTGCATCCCACATTATAGGTCTTCCCTCTATACCATATAGACAATGGCATACATTAAAAGTTATTTTGCAAACTAGGAATACTTCTGAAAAAACTCTGTTGTGTATGAACATACCCAATGCCATGATTACTAGAGACCAAGAAGAACTTAACAGCACAAATGATTAGAGTTCAAGCCAAGTGGGAAGACTTTCATTAGTTGGGCTTGATTACACTGGGGGGGAGCACAATGTTTGGTGACTGAGGTGCGATGAGATGGAACAGGACAAATATCCAGAACTAACAGTAGTCTGCCAACATCAGGGGTGTAACTAAAGGCTCAGGGGCCCGGGTGCAAAAAATATGCAGAAGGGCTATGCAACAGGCCATCTCACAATTTATCTGGAACAAGAGACCCCGGATTAAACAAAAAATAATGTCCTATTATAGAAGATTAGGGGAACTATCCATGCCTAATCTACAAAAGCAGCAGAGATGGCCCAGATCCCCTCCATCTTTTCAGGCTCGGGAGCTCCCCCTTTGGGCGGAGCTTAAAGCCTCCCTGGTGTTCCCAGTGGATCTCAGGGCTATCTTCTGGGACAAAAAAACCTAACCCCTCTTCCATATGACCCCTCTCACCCCTCACTTTCCACCTCCTCAGAAAATGGCAGATAAATGAAATTAAGCACTCGTTAATCTCAGACTACCCGCCACTATTTCCTATTATTCCCAACCAAGCCCTCCTGCCAAGCAAGCTAAGGGACGTTCTTAGCCTGGTGGTGAAGTAGATGTCTGGCTTCCTTATGACCTTTTTGTCACGTTAAACAGACTCATGACTATACAACAAATCCCAGAAAGATACTCAGTACCAGGGCACCTGTGGTTGGCAGCCCGCCGGATTCATAGCTTCGCACAATCTATACTTCCTCAACCACACTACCAAGTATCCAATACTTCATTTGAGAGGCCGTGTGCCTGGTCACCCCTCCAACCGGGAAAGATTTCTCTCCTATACAGTACTCTGAACCAACCCTTGTGTGATGACTAACTCCCGTCCATGAGATGCTGGGAGGCAGACCCGAACATATCGCTCTCTATGGCAAGATGGCACCACTGCTCTACATTTACGATCATCGTTCAGGATTTTATGCAGCCTAAATGATGAGCTGATCTCTCATCGTTCAGTGTAAATAGCAGCCGTTCACGAAAGCCCAAGCATAGGGGGTTGGTTACAGCAAAGCCTTTTCTTTGCGTATTAGTTTTAAATGAATTTTGTATATGGTTTTGTTTGTGTTTTATTATTCCTTGGTAGGCTCCGACAACGCAGTGTGGTGCCACCAGTAGCGCGAGAGAATGTAATAATTCTCGCGCATGCGCAGTATAGTAACGTGGTGCCGGTCAGCTCCATGACACTTATGGTTGCTGATACAGGGTCGTGCAATGGAACGGAGCAAGACTCGCGCATGCGCAGTGCAGGATCGAGACGCCGGACGGCTCCATGATGTCTGCGGGTGCTACCTGTATACAGGTATATATGTGAATACACTATGAACGGGCGGTTGTTGGCGGTCTGCACTTGTCAGCCTCTCCTGGAAAGCCAATCAGGACACAGGTATGTGGGAGTGTGGTTCTTAGGGGAGGCACTGATCTGTCAGTAAATCCGTTATTGCTCTAGAATTACTTTTTTTTTTTGTTTCTGCTCCGATATTAATGGAGGTGGGGTGGGGGGGGGGTAAAAGGAGGGGGTGGGTGTAAGGTTAGGGTCTTTGCCTTGTTTTGTGAGATCCATTTTATTTTGACAAAGCTTTATCGAGCATCTTTCCTTTGAACATGGTCTCCTCTTACACCCAGGACGTGCATTGGGGGATGCATCTTTATACGGAGCTGTACACATTATTAAATTATAAGGTTGTATGTTATATCTTTTGTCAAGACAACTACCGCCTTTCTCTGAATTTCTCCTTTTCTTCTCCCTTGGCGTACACAGGGAGGGGCAAAGGAAACAAGGAGGATGGGGGGGGGGGGGACATACGTAGGGGTCATATTACTCAACCCGCTACGGCAACATCTTTAAAAATAAACAATTTTGACACCTGATACATCAGTAAACCAATTTCTTGCGTCTTTCCTCCTCCACGAATGTCCAGTCTGATAAGCATATCTCTATATGGGAGATATGACCTATTTTGTATTCCGGTGCGTGGGCTCCCAAGATATTCGCTACATCAAATCAAGTCCCGCTAATTGGGGGGGGGGTCTCCGGATATAGATCTCTCCATATACTATATGGTTGTTTTGAAGGATTCCTTGATTGCCCCGTTCACTTGGCGCAGTAGGACCTCAATAAATCTCTCTCACACCTCAAAGAATCCCTCCATCTGTGTCTGTCTCTGAAGAGAGGCTCAAAAAGACTTTTTTTAAATCAGGGCTACCATCCCACCTCAATTGATAACCAAATCACCAGAGCCACCAGGATACCCAGGAATCAACTACTCCAATACACAGAGAAGAAAGGAAACAATCATGTGCCTCTAGTAGAGACCTCCAATCCACAGCTAGAGGTACTAAGGAAGACTGCAAAGAAACTCCACCATACCCTACACAACGAGGACAGTCTGGAAACCATATTCCTGGACCCCCCGCTTCTGTGTTACAGACAACCAGCAAATTTAAGGAACTTTATAATCAGGAGTGCATTGCCCTCTGACAAAGAAAGATACAGACTACTTACTGGTAGTCCCATTTCCAGGAGTCATCACGACGCCCCCATTTACATATGGAGGTTGCCCTCTGACCCAGGTAGGGACAGGAAGAGTTCAAAAGCACCTCCCTTTCCACCCATGCTTTAGTGACTTACAAATTATTACGGTGGACAATGTTTACTAAACCAAAATTTATCTTTATTCGGTCATATGTACATTGAAAGAACATAAATTATTCTAAAAGGGAGGGAACTATGGGCCGTCGTGATGACTCCTGGAAATGAGACTACCGGTAAGTAATCCGTATCTTTCCATGGCATCATCCCGACGGCCCCATTTACATATAGAGTATACCAAATTATACGTGACTTTAGGGCGGGACTACTGCCTGAAGGACTTTTCGTCCATAGCCCAGGTCTTTGTCCGACTGGACGTTAACCCTATAGTGTCTGATAAACGTATGTATGCTAGATCTGGTGGCTGCTTTGCAAATTTGCTCGGCAGACGCCTGGCCTTTGTCTGCCCTAGAGGAGGAGAGAGAGCGTGTGGAGTGGGCTCTAATTTTTTCCCGGGGGATCGAGGCCCCTGGCTTTATATGCCTCTTGGATGGCAGTCTTGATCCACCTCGCAATGGTGCCCTTAGATGTCGTCTTTCCTTTTGCCGGCCCCTGAAATTGGATAAAGAGGTTATTATTTGTATGGAAAGAGCGGGTAGCCTCTAAATACGCTAGAACGGCTCTCCTAACATCTAGGTTATGAAATTCTCGCTCTTTTTCATTGCGGGGATTTTGACAGAAGGAAGACAGAGTGATTGTCTGCTCCCTATGGAATTTTGACACTACCTTCGGTAGGAAGGCTGGGTCCAGTTTAAAGGTAATCCTGTCATCTTGTATTAACATGTAAGGTTCAATACAGTATAAGGCTTGTAATTCCCCTATTCTCCGAGCCGAAGTTATGGCGACTAAAAGGGTAACTTTTAGCGTGAGTAATCTCAGGGGAAGTTGGGAGAGGGATTCAAAGGGGGGTTGGCAAAAACTATTTAGGACTAAGTTTAGGTCCCAGGTAGGGAAGGTTTCTCTAATAAAGGGTCGAAGTCTTTCTGCCCCTTTCAGAAATCTACGCACCCATCGGTGTTCTGCCAAAGGGAAGTCTAGGTAAGACCCTAGTGCTGCTGTCTGAACCTTAAGGGTTCTTGGGCTAAGGCCTTTCTCTAGGCCTGCCTGCAAAAATTCCAGGATTGCGGGTATGTCGATCTCTGGAATTTTTCCCGGATCTATTTTGCAGAAGTCTCTGAACTTCCTCCATATCCTATCATATATGGCTGTAGTGATAGGTTTACGGCTCTTTGTCAGGGTGGTAATTACTTTATGGGAGAGTCCCTTCCCTCGCAGTATCATGCTTTCAGCATCCATGCTGCTAGATTCAATTTTTCGACCCCCGGGTACGTTAGCGGGCCCTGGAGCAGTAGATCTTCCACGGCCAGTAGTAGAAGTGGACCCCGAATAGTCAAGGCTTTTAGCAGGGGATACCACAGCCTTTTGTCCCACATGGGGGCAACTAGGATGACTGACACCCTGCTGGTCTGGATTTTCCTGAGGGTGTGGGGGATCAGTGGGAAAGGGGGAAAGGCATAGGCTAGGTCCATGTCCCAGCTTTGGGACAGGGCATGTACCCCGCACGGATTGTCTCTTGGATTCAGCGAGTAAAAGTCCCGACACTTTGAATTTTTCCTCGTGGCGAACAGGTCTATCTGTGGTTCTCCCCACTGGCAGCTTAGTTGGTCGAAGACTCGCTGGTTCAGCCCCCATTCTCCTGGAAGGATGCTCTGTCTGCTCAGGAAGTCGGCAACGACGTTTGTGGACCCTTTTAGATGGATCGCTGAGAGAGACAGCACGTTGGATTCCGCCCAGCGGAGTATCTTTATCGCCAGTTGTTGCAGGTGTGGGTGTTGCGTTCCCCCCGGTGACGAACAAACGACAAAGCTGTCATATTATCAGTCAGAATTTTAATATGCCTTCCTCTTAAAAGGGGTTCTGCTGCCTGAAGGGCCTCCCAGATTGCCCTTAATTCTCTGTAATTTGACGAGCGCTTAGCTACTTGGGAGTCCCAGGTTCCCTGTAGATTTAGGCCGGCTACTTGCGCTCCCCATCCCGTTTTGCTGGCATCTGTTGTGATGGGTACAGTAGATTCTTGCGACCAGGAGGTACCTTTGTTTAGGTCCCTCTGTGAGGTCCACCAGCGTAGGGACTCTTTGGCTCGGACGGACAGGCTCACCTTCTTATCCAGGGAGGTCTGCCGTTTGTCCCACCTGGCAAGAATGAAGCCTTGTAGTTGTCGAGTATGGGCTTGTGCCCATGGTACTATCTGTATGCAGGCTGTTAGAATACCGAGCACCTTCATTGTTTCTCTGATAGATACCGTCGTAGCCTGACAGAGGGAGGTTACTCTTTGGATGAGGTCTTCCTTCCTAGATGATGGAAGCCGAGATTCCTGGATGTGGGAGTCTAGTAGTTCACCCAGGTATACCTTCTGTGTACCTGGGTTCAGGTCGGACTTCTGTTCGTTGACTATCTACCCTAATTTGTTTATGGCAGACATGACCATAGATACACTACCGTTCAAAAGTTTGGGGTCACATTGAAATGTCCTTATTTTTGAAGGAAAAGCACTGTACTTTTCAATGAAGATAACTTTAAACTAGTCCTAACTTTAAACAAATGCACTCTATACATTGCTAATGTGGTAAATGACTATTCTAGCTGCAAATGTCTGGTTTTTTGTGCAATATCTACAAAGGTGTATAGAGGCCCATTTCCAGCAACTATCACTCCAGTGTTCTAATGGTACAATGTGTTTGCTCATTGGCTCAGAAGGCTAATTGATGATTAGAAAACCCTTGTGCAATCATGTTCACACATCTGAAAACAGTCTAGCTCGTTACAGAAGCTACAAAACTGACCTTCCTGTGAGCAGATTGAGTTTCTGGAGCATCACATTTGTGGGGTCAATTAAACGCTCAAAATGGCCAGAAAAAGAGAACTTTCATCTGAAACTCGACAGTCTATTCTTGTTCTTAGAAATGAAGGCTATTCCATGCGAGAAATTGCTAAGAAATTGAAGATTTCCTACAACGGTGTGTACTACTCCCTTCAGAGGACAGCACAAACAGGCTCTAACCAGAGTAGAAAAAGAAGTGGGAGGCCGCGTTGCACAACTAAGCAAGAAGATAAGCACATTAGAGTCTCTAGTTTGAGAAACAGACGCCTCACAGGTACCCAACTGGCATCTTCATTAAATAGTACCCGCAAAACACCAGTGTCAACATCTACAGTGAAGAGGCGGCTGCGGGATTTTGGGCTTCAGGGCAGAGTGGCAAAGAAAAAGCCATATCTGAGACTGGCCAATAAAAGAAAAAGATTAAGATGGGCAAAAGAACACAGACATTGGACAGAGGAAGACTGGAAAAAAGTGTTGTGGACAGATGAATCCAAGTTTGAGGTGTTTGGATCACAAAGAAGAACGTTTGTGAGATGCAGAACAAATGAAAAGATGCTGGAAGAATGCCTGACGCCATCTGTTAAGCATGGTGGAGGTAATGTGATGGTCTGGGGTTGCTTTGGTGCTGGTAAGGTGGGAGATTTGTACAGGGTAAAAGGGATTCTGAATAAGGAAGGCTATCACTCCATTTTGCAACGCCATGCCATACCCAGTGGACAGCGCTTGATTGGAACCAATTTCATCCTACAACAGGACAATGACCCTAAACACACCTCCAAATTGTGCAAGAACTATTTACAGCAGAAGCAGGCAGCTGGTATTCTATCGGTAATGGAGTGGCCAGCGCAGTCACCAGATCTGAACCCCATTGAGCTGTTGTGGGAGCAGCTTGACCGTATGGTACGCCAGAAGTGCCCATCCAACCAATCCAACTTGTGGGAGATGCTTCTAGAAGCGTGGGGTGCAATTTCTCAAGCTTACCTCAACAAATTAACAGCTAGAATGTCAAAGGTGTGCAATGCTGTAATTGCTGCAAAAGGAGGATTCTTTGACGAAAGCAAAGTTTGATGTAAAAACAATGTTATTTCAAATACAAATCATTATTTCTAACCTTGTCAATGTCTTGACTATTTTCTATTCATTTCACAACGCATGGTGGTGAATAAGTGTGACTTTTCATGGAAAACACAAAATTGTTTGGGTGACCCCAAACTTTTGAACGGTAGTGTAGGTCCGCGCGTATGGTCTTTTCTGTTCTTGACACTAACAAGAAATCATCCAGATATAGGAATATACGGATTTGGTTCCGTCTGAAATAGGCTACCATCTCTATTATTATCTTTGTGAACACCCAAGGAGCGGTGGAGATTCCGAATGGAAGGGCCGTAAACTGATAATGCTGGATCTTGTCACCCTCTGGCAGAGCAAATCTCAAGTACTTGTGACTGCAGCTATTGGGACGTGGTAGTATGCATCTTTGAGATCTATAGTGCACATTACACTATCCCGGTCTATTAGTGAGACGATAGACCTCACTGTTTCCATCTTGAATTTTTTATATGAAATAAATTTATTTAGGGCCCTAAGATTAAAGATAGTCCTAATGGAACCGTTTGGCTTTTTGATTAAAAATAGGGGGGAATAGAATCCCTCACCCCTTTCATGATCAGGGACCTGTGCAATGACCCCTAAGTCCTTGAGTTCCTGTACGCCTTTTATGAGGTTCCCTTGTTCTTGTAGGGAACCAGGGGAGGTTATAAGGAATCTCCTAGGGCGTAGAGAGTGGAACTAATTTGGTACCCCGCTTCAATTATCTGGAGTACCCAGGGGTTAGATGTTATACCCTGCCACTGACTTAGATAACGTGCTAATCTACCCCCTGTTTGTTCAAGAGAGGGTTGAGCTTCCTTACCCCGACCTCCCTTGGGGTACGACCATCTTCCAGTCTTCCCTTTGACTTCGGGAGGTGGTTGGCGTGTCCTCCTCGGAAAGGATGGTTTCCTGTAAGGCTGTCTGTCGGGAAGGGTCTTGCTCTTGTCACCGACTTTCTCCAGGATCTTGTCCAAGACGGGCCCAAACATGTATTCCCCTTGGAATGGGATGGCGCAGAGCTTGTTTTTTGATGTCACGTCTGCGGCCCATGTCTTCAGCCATAACGCCCTTCTTGCTGAATTGCTAAGGACTCCGGTTTTTGCACCATATCTCACTGTCTAGGCTGATGTGTCGGCCAGAAAGGCGGTAGCCATTTTTAGGACGGGAAGACAACTGGCTAACTCCTCTCTAGGGGCCCGATCTTTGATGGAGGCTTCCAGCCTGTTTAGCCATAGGACCATGGATCTGGTCACAGAAGTTGAAGCTATGTTGGCCTCGATGGTAAAGGATGTTGCCTCCCAGGCCTTCCTCATTAATCCATCGATTTTTATATCCATCGGATCAGACAGTTGTGAGGTATCTTCAAAAGGCAAGAGGGTTTTCTTGGCCACCTTTGCGATTTGTATATCAACCTTTGGGGTCTCCCTGTATAGGCGGACGTCCTCAGTAGCGAACGCGAGCCGGTTCCGGATTTCCCTTGATACCGCTATTCTTTTTTCAGGCTCCTGCCATTCATCTGCAATCACCTGTTGCAGGGTCTGGTTGACCGGGAACATGGTCTTTCTCCTTGGCCGGAGGCCGCTGAACATTTCATCTTGGATTGTCCTAGGCGGGTGATCCTCTTCTATCTGCATTGTCTCCCTCACTGCCTTGATGAGGTATGCAATGTCATTTGAGGAGAAATAGTATTTCTTCTCATCTTCTACAAGTACTGGCGGGTCCTCTAGTTCTCCTTCAGACAGGAGCTCCAGGGATTCACCGGAAATTGAGCTCGCCGATTCGGTTTGCCTTGGTCTTTTAGGGACCCGTGACGGACCTGGCTGAGCCTGGGGAAGGGACGTCATAGAGGCCTGTAATTCTTCCCTGATCATACAGCTTATGTCAGATTTAAACGCCACTTTTTCCTCTGCTAATATCTTTCCTGTGCATTCCTCGCATAGGGGCTTTTTATAATTCTCCTCAAGCTTTTTGCTGCAGAGGACACATTTTTTTGACTTTTTTCTGGGGTGCGCCTTACTCTTCGAACCTTCCTTATCCATCTAACCTATACAAACAATGGGGGAGAGAAAAAGGGAACATATATGCATCCAATTTAGTACAAGCGGTAATTTGAGCATTCCATTTTTTGGCATATAGCCTACTCACGGCTTGTAGGGTATCTGTTTCTCCCTCTTGTGCTGAGCTGTCACGGGTAGACATGCTTTTTGGCACTTCTAGTCAGTCAGCAGGATACCTCTCCATGGAGTAGAGCCTGCTTTATATGGGAGAAATTTTGAATTTGGCGCCATTTCCGGGTTCTCGCTGGTAGCCACGCCCCCTACATTGAGCGCGTGATGTCACCACGCCGGATGACGTCACTGCTATGCGCGCCAAGGATCCAGGAGCTCTGGGAGGCCGCGGCTGCTGTTCCCCTGCCAGGAGGAACTATCTCATCGCGGCAGCCTGAACATGCAGACCGCGCGAGGGAGACCAGCGCTGCTGAGGCGACTTATGGCTCCGTCGGCGGCGCAGGTCGGGGATGCAGGGACTGCGAAGGTATGCAGCCCCGACCTCTACCCTCCAGGCGATTCCCACAGCGTGCGGTAAGGATTTTTTTTCCCTAGGTTTACTCCTGGAGCTGCTTCATCTGGCCACCGTAGGGACAGGAAGACACTAAAGCATGGGTGGAAAGGGAGGTGCTTTTGAACTCTTCCTGTCCCTACCTGGGTCAGAGGGCAACCTCCATATGTAAATGGGGCCGTCGGGATGACGCCCTGGAAAAAGGAACTTATCCCTGTAATGTAAGGAGCTGTAAGACCTGCTCACATGTAGAACCGCCGGCATGAAACGGATCCCCAACACACAGCAGGACTTTAAGATCCCGGGGACATTCACATGTTCCACGTCTGATGTTGTGTACCTGATCCTGTGCAGTAAATGTCCTGTTGGGGGGCTTTATATCAGGGAAACAGGACAAAAACTGAAAGCGAGGATGAGATCTCATTGCCACTTAATTACAGAGGGAAAGACTGAATTACCTATGGCAACACATTTTTGTCGTCCCGAACACAGCATGGAGCAGATGATAGTTATCATACTGAAGGGCAATTTCAAGTCGCAGCGTCACAGAAGAATTTGGGAGTATAAGTTTATAGCCATGTTTGACACCCTCAAGAATGGAATGAACCTCAGCCCAGGATTCTTGCATAAGTGGAGAATATAAAAGGTCTGAAGGAGGTCAGGAGGGATGTCCTCTTCCCAATCATTTTGTTTGTGCTTTAAACTTCATAAAAATTCAGAACTTGACCTGTAATAATGTTGCCATCCTATAGGTGGTGCTGCATCTCCTTCCATGTGCAGGTTAAAGGAGACATAAACCACATCATAAAACTGTCACATTCCTGAGCTCAGTGGACTGATTTATGAAGTATTTATGTCTCCGGTCAGTTTGTCTGTTGTTTTAAAGGGGTTGTCCCGTGAAAGCAAGTGGGGTTATACACTTCTGTATGGCCATATTAATGCACTTTGTAATGTACATCGTGCATTAATTATGAGCCATACAGAAGTTATTCACTTACCTGCTCCGTTGCTGGCGTCCTCGTCTCCATGGTGCCGTCTAATTTTCAGCGTCTAATCGCCGGATTAGACGCGCTTGCGCAGTCCGGTCTTCTTCTTTTCTGAATGGGGCCGCTCATGCCGGAGAGCGCCTCCTGGTAGCTCCGCCCCGTCACGTGCCGATTCCAGCCAATCAGGAGGCTGGAATCGGCAATGGACCGCACAGAAGCCCTGCGGTCCACCGAGGGAGAAGATCCCGGCGGCCATCTTCACCAGGTAAGTAAGAAGTCACCGGAGCGCGGGGATTCAGGTAAGCGCTGTCCGGTTTTCTTTTTTAACCCCTGCATCGGGTTTGTCTCACACCGAACAGGGGGGCTGTTGAAAAAAAAAAAAACCCGTTTCGGCGCGGGACAACCCCTTTAAGTTCTGAGTGCAAAATAGTCTCAAATTTCTGTGTGTGAACATTTGTATTTCAATCAAGAGGGGCGTCCTCTCTGCATTTGTATATTATATATGCGCCCCATTCAAACCTTTAGTTTAAAAAAATATATATGTAGTCTGTTCTCATACCAGCGTTAGGTCCAATGTCCACGGGCGGGTTTGATTTGCGGAATCTGCGCGGGAGAGCCGGAAATCAAGCCGACCATCAAAATGCATGGCGTCCACAAATTAATTAAAGCATGCAGATTTGATTTGTGGACCTTCTGGTCTGGAAGGCAGATCGCAGCATGCTCTATCTCTGTGCGGAGCCCGCATGGACAGCCCATTGAGGTCAATGGAAGCCGTCCGATTCACGGCAGACCCACAGCTGTCACTGCGAACGCGCCGCAGATCTGCGGGAAAGCAGGAGTTTGACAAAAAAAAAAATCGTACTGCGAGCCGTGAGGTCGACGCCCAGCAAACTCGGAAGTGGAGGGATCTGCGTGGACGCCGCTGTCGGGAGTACGCTGGTACACATGGTTACCGACGGCGGGCAGGGCTGGGTACCATACGGGACTGCGCTGCTCTACTGTCAATAAAAATAAAACAGACACCTGATGGAATTGAAGCCTTTCTGTTTTTTTGTTGTTTTTTTTTTTAACCCATTGTAATCAATGGGGGATAAAATGATTAGTTTTACAGCAGTTTCTCTCCTCCAAAACCCCTGAACTGTCCGTAAGGCCGGTGTACAGCAGCTTCTGGCCTCCATGAAGCAGAGTGAGACCGGCCACAATTCCCCAGCCCGCGGTCAGCTGTACTGCCAGTCACACTGCGTAGACGAAGCGGAAATAACCATTCTTGAACAAAACTTTATTGACAAGAGACAAGGCATTTCTCTCCCCTCAACACGGGCGGAGCGGCCGCCGACGTCATCTCCCTGGTATCACGTGACTATAACGGGCGGAATTTTCAAATAGCAGTGCGAGTCGCGGGAATGGGCCCGGGCGCCGGGAGCCGCAGTAGTCCCCGCCGACGGCAGCAGCTGACCTCCGGTACAGACCCGGGACCTGCGCGGAGCCAGCGAGGATGAGCCCGGCCGGAGCGGCGCGGAGGAACCATGGCGAGCAGCATAGGAGGGAGGATAGAGGTACGCCGCGGGTTGTCATGGCGCTGCAGTGTGTGCAGCGTCCCCGGGGGGGATAAAGGTACGCCGCGGGTTGTCATGGAGCCGCAGTGTGTGCAGCGTCCCCGGGGGCTCGCCGCCCCTCCCCGCCGCCGGCGGTATGTTGTGCTGGTTGTCATGTTGTGGAGGGGCTGTCAGTTGGGGCGGCGGGAAGAGAGCCGGGAGGTGATGCCGGGAGCCCCGTCCTCCTCACTAGTGTCCGGCCGCCACTGAGGGAAGATGCTGGAGCGGGTCCTCACCTTCCTCTTCCCCAACCTCACCGCCAAGGAGCATGCCCGGAGCGGGGGGCATGACAGGCCGGAGGGCGAGGGCTGCAAACCGCTGCTGCAGGGGGAGAACAACATAGAGGTAAGGGGGGCTGTATACACCTGTCTGCGGGGATCCCCACACCATAGACACCTGACAGCCCAGAGGTAACGGGTCCCCGTATACACCTGTCCGCGGGGATCCCCACACCATAGACACCTGACAGCCCAGAGGTAACGGGTCCCCGTATACACCTGTCCGCGGGGATCCCCACACCATAGACACCTGACAGCCCAGAGGTAACGGGTCCCCGTATACACCTGTCCGCGGGGATCCCCACACCATAGACACCTGACAGCCCAGAGGTAACGGGTCCCCGTATACACCTGTCCGCGGGGATCCCCACACCATAGACACCTGACAGCCCAGAGGTAACGGGTCCCCGTATACACCTGTCCGTGGGGATCCCCACACCATAGACACCTGACAGCCCAGAGGTAACGGGTCCCCGTATACACCTGGAAGTAAAGGGAGTCCCCCTATATACGCCCCGAGGTTACTGGGGGTCCCCTGTAGACACCTGTCAGCGGGGATCCCCACACCTGACAGCCTAGAGGTAATGGGTCCCTCGTATACACCTGGAAGTAAAGGGGGTCCCCCCATATACCCCCAGAGGTTACTGGGGGTCCTCTGTAGACACCTGTCAGCAGGGATCCCCACACCACAGACACCTGACAGCCCAGAGGTAACGGGTCCCCGTATACACCTGGAAGCAAAAGGGGTCCCCCCATATATGCCTGGAGGTTACTGGGGGTCCCCTGTAGACACCGGTCAGCGGGGATCCCCACACCAGACACCTGACAGACCGGAGGTAACGGGTCCCCCGTATACACCTGGAAGCAAAAGAGGTTCCCCCATATACGCCCGGAGGTTACTGGGGGTCCCCTGTAGACACCTGGCAGTGGGGGTCCCCCGCTCCACCGTAGACACCTGAAACCAAGGAGGTAACTGTCCCCTACCCCCCATACACCTGGAGGTGGCAGGCGGTCCCCCATATAGGCCCAACAGCCCGGAGCCTTGTTTTTGCCTCTAGTAAATGCTGTTTTTGTTTTCCGTGATTAATATTTCCTGTTTCCTCTTTAAGGACTTCAAGGTCCTCAACCTCCTGGGAAAAGGGTCTTTCGCCTGCGTCTACCGGGCGCAGTCCATCAACACCGGCATCGAGGTCGCTATCAAAATGGTGAGTCCCCTGTAGAATTACGTCATGTGCAGATTGGTTTAACCGCAGCTTATATGTCATTGTTGTGGGTTTGGGGTACAATAATACCGAAGGGAGGAGGAAACTATATACAGAACTATCTACAGTCCTGGGCAAAACAACCCCAAACAGAAGCGGGTGGGATGTAGAGGAGGGGTGCGTGTTGGACTATAGAGCAGCGAGGTGGACCGACTCTCCAAAATCCCCCACCTCTCCCCCTCTATAAAGATATTACAGACTTGGACCCATCTGCATTTCTGTCCTTCAGTTATTTCTCCTATTGGAGTAATATTTGCGCCGTCTGCCTCACTGTACGGTTTTTGTCTTTCTCTAACACAGATAGACAAGAAGGCGATGCAGCGGGTCGGCATGGTGCAGCGGGTGCGCAACGAGGTGGAGATCCACTGCCAGCTGAAGCACCCGTCCATCCTGGAGGTCTGCGGTAACCCACGTGTTGTAGTTGGCACCAACCTCTTGTA
This sequence comes from Eleutherodactylus coqui, assembly GCF_035609145.1. Classification (NCBI taxonomy): domain Eukaryota; kingdom Metazoa; phylum Chordata; class Amphibia; order Anura; family Eleutherodactylidae; genus Eleutherodactylus; species Eleutherodactylus coqui. The sequence continues at coordinate 142,375,318 of NC_089843.1, read as the reverse complement.
GACTTGTCTTCATCCACGTTTCTTCTCTCTTAGCTCTACAACTACTTTGAAGACACCAACTATGTATATCTGATCCTGGAGATGTGCCACAACGGGGAGATGAACAGATACCTGAAGAACCGGAAGAAACCATTTGCAGGAAAAGAAGGTAAGCGTAAAACTAATAGAACCACAAGGGATGTTCTATGAATGAGCTCACCTGCGTGGGACTTACATGATAGAGGCCAACAGGTGGGACTCCAAGACCCTAGTAGTAGTATGCTGGCACCGCAGGTAAGTTACAGGCAATCCTCCTTTATTGGGACATGTTTAATAGTGTGATGGACAACTTATAAAGTACTTATGCCTTCTGAATCGGTAAGGCATTCTTAGTGGTAGCATCTTGTTACATGTAACACCGAAGACTAAGAATTCATTACCACTTTTGAAATGCGTAAGCGCTCTGAGATGTGCGCAAATATGTAATAATAAAGCAACGGAAGACAGTAAAGGACTAATCACGTGTATGGGGTCATTGCCCAATCATTTGACATTTTTGTGTGTGTGTGTGTGTGTGTATGTGTATATATATATATAATATATATATATAATAAAAATTTACTATAATTTTTTTCTTTTTTTTCCCCATAAATGCATGCTTGACCTCCCAATTTATTCTGGTATGTAGCTGATAGGATAACATAGCTTTAAACACTGCAGTATATTGGAGCTCCACAGTGCTCATCATACCCCAGATTATCCATATAGGAAAACTAGCTGCAGGACCACCATAAGAATTGTGGCCCCGTGGAGGTCAGTTGCAGTAATCCGGGATCCCATCTTTGCAGTGCAGCCTTATCCATAGCTGCCAAGTATTAGCTTTGGTTGGATTCACAGTCAGATATGATATATCCACATACCTTCATCTCAAAAATAATTTTTTTCTTTGTTTTTATGTTATTAATCTTTCCTTTTCCCCTCACAGCTCGGCATTTCATGGAACAGATAGTGAAGGGGATGCTGTATCTGCATTCTCATGGCATTCTGCACAGGGACCTCACCCTTTCCAACCTCCTGCTCTCCAGTGACATGAATATTAAGATCGCGGACTTTGGACTAGCGGCTCAGTTGAAATTGCCAAATGAGAAGCACTTCACAATGTGTGGCACACCAAACTACATTGCGCCTGAAATAGCTACCCGGAGCGCTCATGGCCTTGAATCTGATGTCTGGTCTCTGGGATGCATGTTGTATACCTTTCTTGTGGGAAGACCACCTTTCGACACCGACACTGTGAAGAACACGTTAAATAAGATAGTTTTGGCAGACTATGAGATGCCCGCCTTTGTGTCTAGGGAGGCTAAGGATCTGATATTTCAGTTGCTGCGTAAAAACCCTGCGGACCGGTTGAGTCTTTCGTCAGTGCTGGACCACCCATTCATGACCGGGTATTCTTCCACTTGTGATGATATGGGAACTGTTGAAGACTCCATTGACAGTGGCCATGCTACAATATCTACAGGATTTACTGGTTCTTCCGGGGTTAGTGTTAGTGGGCGCTTACAGGAGAAGAGAAACGTATCCGCACCGTCGCTCCCCAACAAAATGAACTACTTACAATTCAAGGATAGACCACCCAATGATGTTTTATCGATAGATGGTGGGAGCTTCCACGGGGAGGGAAAGGACTCTTCTGGTCGGAGGGGCAGGAAAGAGGTCAGTGAGGACAGGCCACATTCCCGCTACCTCCGAAGGGCTCACTCCTCAGACAGAACAGGAGCCTCGCGGAGTCAGACCTATAGTAAACCCAACAGCTTTGTGGACCGATGCCGCTCCGTGGAGGTACTGAATAAACCTGGTCAGCTGAATGGGTACAGGATCTCCGCATCTTCTCCTGCAAACAGTTATGGAGAGATCCCTCAGATGTTCACCGACAAAGCTGCCCACGGCTCTATGGATAGACTTACCTCTCCCCCAGTCAAAGAGAAAAACCCGTAAGTAAAACCTTTATTCTCTTCCATAAGTTACCAAATATATATATATATATATCACTATTGTAATGGCACCACCCCAGATGATTTCCTCACTAGATGCCTGACTGGTCAGGGGGAGGTGGTTCTTTGGGCAATGACCCCTCCAACCGTAGTCGGTTTAGGGTGGGCGCTTACACTGCGTTTTACATCAAGGGCGCTGCAGGCAGATGTTACTTTTTAAGTCTTTAGTAAAATATTGTAACATCCACAAAGTTCTTGGCGGTATTCTATCGGGGTCTGGCGGTTTTCTCATAGACTTCTCTGCAGGACTTAAAGGATGCCAGAAATGGGGCCTGTTTAGACGTTCCTCAAACTCATGAAAAACCAAAAATAGTTTAAAAACACTAAAAATAGTGTGTGAAGGAGAGGGTATAAGCTAAATTAATATCACGCTTTAGTGTACTGTTAAAATGTACTACTGGTCCTTCCCCATCCAAATGCCTCCATTAAGGCCACACTCACAGGCGTTTGTAAAATACAGAGTTTAATGCTGCGTTTTACAGCATTTTGGGGGCATTTACTGTATTTTGACTGCATATTTTGTGCAGTAACAACTCAGGCAAAGTAAGCTGATGACGTCACCATTTTATCCCCCTCCCGGCGGCATAATAAACAGCGTTTAAAATGCTGTACACGGCGTTTTTTAACTCTCCCCATTCATTTCAATGACGCATAGTGTTGGAAACACGCTGAAAATAGAGCAAACCGCACGCGACTTAGTGCAATGTTTGTACCGCCTTCGTCTGAGGGTCCCAACTGAAATGAATGGCGGCTTAGTACAGCGCATCAAACGTAAACAAAATAACCTGTGAGTGCAGCCTAACACTGTAGGTTTTCAATGGAGCTGCTGTTTTTGGTTTCAACAGGCAAATACAGACGGTCTCCCTTTTTCTGTCCTGTTGAGAAGGTCTGTAGCAATAGGATGCTACCCTATAGGAAGGCTGCTGTACCATCCTGTAGCACAGAACAGTAAGCCCTGATGTGAACTCGGTCTTGTTAGTCTGTCAGCTTAGAGCCCATCAGATGGATTACCTGCCTGAGACTTGGTGGTAATCCCACTGCTTCCCAACTACGTTTTTTAAGCCCCGATCATTGGTTCCCCAGAATACAGCAACAGCGAGACTTGTCACTTCGACAGGAGGAAAGGAAAACCGATTTCTGTCCGCTCACAGAGGCTTTACAAATCATTCCACTTATCCGAGGCCAATGGTTGGACACTTTACCCACCGCTACACCCAGCTCTTTGGAGGCAGGAATGGCATTAGATGTTCCCTAGAAGTGGAAAACTTTTCCAGAGCATTTTTCCCCCTATTTCTATCATCCACATTGATGGCATTACTGAGCATTGTTTGTCAATGCTTTGGAGGATTTCAAGAAACTGTTGCCATATTTTTGCACCCCTCTCGGCACAAAGTAGTGACAGGCTCACTGATTACAATCATATCTCTGCTGTGTGGATCTGTGCAGTAGTTTTGGAGAAACTTGTGTTTTAGAAGTATCAGCAAATACATAGAGGAATACCTAAAGTAGTCCTGGATATTCATGAGCTGCAGGCTAGTTTCGTTCATCCCACCCTCCAGCTACTGACTGACAGCTGTCTATTACAGTGCATAGAGAGAGAGCTGCCAATCATTGGCTGGAGGGTGGGGTGGGTGTGGCCAGCCTTCAGCTCATGAAGATCTAGGACTAGTTCTGTGTCTGGCCGCTAGTAATAAAATACAAGCTTCTCCAAAACTACTGCACAGACACAGCAGACATAGTGCCTGTCCCATTGATATCTTATGGTGCTCCAAGCTGTAAAAATCTGGTGATGGATTCCCTTTAAAGATACATACATGGCTGTGGAGGTAAGCCCTAGTGTGCACAGAGCTGACGGGTGCAGTATGTCATTTGGCTGTGAGGTATAAGTCCCCAGTGGACAATTAGCAGGTATCTCCTGCAGATGGCTGATGAAGCCCCGGGGAATGTCAGTAACGTTCCTGTAATCCTGATGTCTGCGGTATAAAACATGACCAGTTAATATGCAGTTTCTTCCGGTAACATGACGCTATGGTGCTCCTCTGCTTTGGGAAGGTAAGCAAATGATTCTGAGGAGGAACTTCTCTTGAATGTGTAGAGGGATCACTTCTTACATGAAAGTTTGTCTGAGACATTGTGCTGTAAGTTAGGGGGCTGGTAGGACAGGCCCCGAGGAGACCTGGGTGTACTTTGTATACTCACCCTAGCTCTCTGTTCCTGCGCTGTCACACCTGGAAGCCGGTGCTTGGTCTATGAGGGTGACTGAGCGCCAACTTCCAGAGGTGACCGTGCGGGAATAGGGAGTCGAGGTAAGTATGCAAACACACCCTGGACTCCTCGGGGCCTAACTGAGTTTATGGAGCTCTCTAACAGTTTTGAGATGTGTATTGGCTGTATGCTATGAATTGTACTGACTTGTCTTCAGAGTGTTTGCACATGTTTACAGACACTGTGGTACAGTTCCCAGTTACAAATCCTCGTACTCCTATTACTAATGTACTTAGAAATGTTGTGCTCGCTGTTCACACATCTGTAAGTTCCTATAGATGATCCCACTAAAAGTCGAGTTACCTCATGGGCTAGTCTAACGGACCCTAGAGGCTAATCAATGTTGTCCCCACGCGCTTCAGATGTTCACTTGAGCTTCATTTCCTTTTGTAATGAATGGAAACTATTTTTATCTTGATGAATCAAAAATACATATTTGGTATCGCTGCGTCCGTAAAGGTCTGATTTATCAAAGTTATGCATTATTTACCCCACACGATGAATGTAGTCATAAAAAATAAAAAGAACGCCACAAATGTTTTTTTTGGTCATCCCGTCTCCAAGGAAAAAAATGCAATAAAAAGCGATCAAAAAGTCGTATGTATTCCAAAATGGTCCCAACGTAACCTACAGGACGTCCCACACAATGAGCCTTTGCAAAACGTCGATTGGAAAAATTAAAAAGCTATTGCGCGCAGAAGATGGCGGCAGAAAATAATTAAAAAATTAAATATCTTTGAAAAACAAATAGTATAGCAAAAAACCAACAAAAAACAATGCAAGTTTGGTGTCGTAATAATTGCACTGAGCCATAGAATAAAGTTATCATGTCATTTTGTTATGTGCCGTAGAAACAAGACACAGCGGAATTTCATTTTTTTCCATTTCTCTCCACTTAGAGTTTTTAAAAAGTTTTTCAGTGTATTATACGGTACATTAAATACTAACACTGAAAAATACAACTCGTTCCGCAAAAAACAAGCCCTCATACAGCGACGCCATAAATAAGAATTACGATTTTTTTTTTAAATGAGGAAAAAACGAAAATCGAAAAACGCTTTAAAGCTTGATCACTAAGGGGTTAATCTAAACAAATGATCATTTGGGGGGGGGGGGGGGGAATGATACATTGTACTGTATTCTAGATTCTTCCAGCAAAATACTGGCTTAGGCTTACTGCATTAATAGGGTTTTCTGGGCACAGAAATTCTGAAAATGCTGGTATACAGTAGGTGCAGCTGAGTAGTTTTTATCTGCCGCTCTGGACTCTCTTAAGGTGGGTTTACACGGGACGAGTGTCGGGCAAACAATACCCAACACTCGACCGTGTGTGTCCTTGCTCTTGTGCTCCTGCACGCTCACATCGCGGCTAGCAGGGGGCGGGGCGTCTGCAGAAGATGCTCTCCTCGGTCTCACCCCTGACATAACACAGCAGCTGTTCACTACTGAACGGCCGCTGTTTACACCGAGCGATCAGTCCTTCACTCCTGTCCTCCCATCATGTACTGATATGGAGGTTGTAGGCAAGGGAGGAAGTAGCAAATATAGACAAGATGTCAGAGGAGGTGGAGGGTCACATGAAGAAAGTAGCTAGACCTATTACAGAATGACTTATTATGATGTACATTAGATGTTAAAGTGTTAGTCTGTGCCCGGAATATCCCTTTATGTAACGCACCGATACAGCAATCTATTTAATAAAGGCTACCTTGCAAGCATGTGTGGTTGGCCTCCTGCTGATCTTCTGTGACGGCTGCAGAATATTGGTCTATATTAGACACCTGCACCTTGTACTGTTATATGCCCTGTTCTCCTTTTCTTAACATTACTTTATTTTTGTTTCAAGGTCTGAATTTTTCTGTCCTCCAAAGCTGTCAGGGGTCCGGTCTGATGAGAAGTGCCACGCCGAAACTGTGCAGCAATGGTTCGGAGCCATGCAACTGAACGGTATGATGACAAATATGTATTACCTTCTAACGATGCCGCTGCCATACAGGGTAGTTACCGTGTACCCTATCCCTCCTGTTAGAATAGTTGGCGGGGCTCTTTACCTTATGGATGTAAATCCAATTATCAGCGTTCCGTGGAAGCATGAAGTGTCTCGATCCTGCAGCATGGGATATAGTGGGATGAAAATAAAGGTAAAATGTGTGGATGCTTAACCCCTTCACGCTCCAGGACGTACATTTACCTATTGGAGTGTCGAGGTATGTATGCAGAGAGGTCGTGGGGGGCCTCTCTGTATACACCGTGGGTGTCAGCTGTTTACTACAGCCGGTCGATCGCGGCTATTAACTCTTTAAATGCCCCTGTCCATTCTGACCGGCATTTAAAGCCCCTGAACGCTGTTTGGGGATTCCGTACGGCCCCCCGCGGTGAAATTGGGGGAGCCGTGCAGGTGTCATGGCTGCCGGGGGCCTTCTGAAAGGCCCCAGGGCTGCTTTGAGAGACTGCCTATCAAGCCATCCCCCTGGGGTGGCGTGATAGGCTGCCTGTCAGAATGCAGTATGACATAATACTTTAGCATTACGTCATACTGCAGGAGCGATCAAAGTATCGCATTTTATAGTCCCCAAGGGGGGCTTAAAAGTAAAGTAAAAATAAAAGAAGAGCAATAAAGTTTTTTTTAATTGTAAGAGAAAAGAATAGTTTAAATCACCCCCTTTTGCCATATCTATAATTAAAAAGTCAAAATAATAAAATAAAAATACATATTTGCTATCGCTGCGTCCGTAAAAGTCCGATCTATCAAAGTAATGCATTATTTACCCCGCACAGTAAACAATGTCCAAAAAAAAAAGGACCGCCAGTCACCCTGTCTCCTAGAAAAAACGCAATTAAAAGCGATCAAAATGTCGTATGTATTCCAAATTAGTACTAAAAGAAACTACCGGACATCCCGCAAAGAATGAGCCCTCACTAAACTACGTCGGCAGAAGAATAAAAAAGTTATTGCGCGCATAGAATAAAGTTATGTCGCTTTTGTTGCAGTTTGTGTGCCGTAGAAACAAGACGCACTGAAAGATGGCAGAATGTCGTTTTTTTTTCATTTTACTCTGCTTAGAATTTTTTTTTAAGTTTTTCAGTACCTTATATTGACATTAAATAGCACCATTGAAAACTACAACTCGTTCTGCAAAAAACAAGCCTTCATACAGCGACGTCATTGGATAAATAAAGGAGTTATAATTTTTTTAAGGGGGGGGGAGGAAAAAACGAAAATGAGGGGGGGAAAAAAGGGCCGCGTCATGAAGGGGTTAAAGGGGTACTCCCACCATAGTAAGTTATGGTATATTGCCAGAAGGAGGGGCCGCAGCCCCAGCTGAGCTCTGTTGTATGGAGCTGTTGGAGTTCCTCTGGACATCGCATACATGGGTACACTGGATCAGCATGGGTCCCATAAACATTGGAGCTCTTCTATTGTAAGTGTCAAGACAAATCTGTTTATATGTTGACACCTCAAAAAAAAAATGTTGGCAATCTTAACCCCTTCCCGCTCCAGGGCGTAAGTTTACGTCCTGGCAGCGGGATACTTCCCGCAACAGGGCCTAAACATACGTCCTGGGGATAGTGCGAGATCATAAGTGTATGAAAGCATAGGAGTAGTTATTGCGCTTAAGCTCCCGACACTAGTTCTGTGTAGAAGGACCCTATTTGAGCATATTGAGGAGCAGGCTGCTTTAATCCAAGTGCCTGGACCTCTGTAAGCTGCACAATGTTATGGACTGAGCCGCAGGAACTGGATATGATAGAAAAAGCTGATTACTAATGTTGGTGTTATGTGGAAATGTAAAGAGAAATAACAGAACATAACTCTTAAACTAATTTACATTGGTTATGCTCCAGTTTTCTTACAGGAACCTTATGTTCTAAAGAGCCCATTTACACGCAAAGATAATCGTTCAAAAGGTTTTGAGCAATTGTTTGGCATAAACTGCTAATGGACACTGATGTCCATTAGCAGCCTATCACCTTCATTTGCATGTAAATGAGCCTCCGGGGCTGTATGCAGAGAACAGCAGATGGTCTGTTCTCTGCATTCAGCCCCTTTGTTCTGCTGTGGGCTTTCTGCTGAATACAATGTAATAAGCGCTCCCGTGGAGAAAACAATGGCCTTTGAGCGAATTTTAAGCGATAATCATTGCGTATAAATTGGCCTCAACCCACCCCTTCCAGGAAGAAATGCAATTAAAAGAATAAAAAAAAAACAAGGCAATGTTTGGTCTAACACAATTTTTTTCATACTAAATATTTTTTACCCATTTACAGGTCAAACGCAAAATTCTCAGAGTGTGAGCAGTATAAGTAACTCTGCTGCAAACTATTACGGCCAAGCAGCCATACAGCAGGAGGCTCCCGTGTACAACTGGAATGAGAAGACGAAAAAGGCCACCGACTCCTCCCTTGACGGCGCACCGAAAGGAATAAAGAAATTTCCAGTTTTGGTAGAAAATCCACACATTGCAAAGCCAAAGATACCTCAACACGCCTCAGGCTATCACTCCCTGAAAAGCATCATTCCTCCTCTTAATTCAGAGAGACTGAAGCCAATCAGACAGAAAACCAAGAACGCAGTGGTATGTATGGTTAGCGGATGGTTGGCGCAGTTGTGTGGGATCCGTGATCCGCCACCCGCTGACTGATGCTGATCTCAGTACTGCACATGTGATGAGTGATTTGTCTTTTGTCAGGTCAGCATTCTGGACACCGGAGACGTTTGCATGGAATTTTTGAAGGAGCAAAACTCTCAGGAACGAGTCAAGGAGGTCCTACGTGTATCCTGTGATGGAAACCTGGCAAGTTATATACCTATACAGTAATGTCTATAGAGAAATGGTACAGCAATGATTAGCATTTAATGATGAACACAAGTTGTAATTGTTGACTTCTGTTTCTGTCTGGATATGAAAGTAAATAAAACAATTTTTTATTTATTTTTGTTACTCACTAAAAAATTTCTTTTCTCGGATGTTCATTGGATACAACGAAGACCCAGCGTATAGCTCCTGCCACTAGGAGGCTGATGCTGAGGCTATTCACACAGGCCGTATTTACAGTGTTTAGTGCGGTGTTTCAAATGCTGTGCCTTCATTGATTTCAACTGAGCTTCTCAGATGAGCGCTCAAACAAGGCGTTTCTAACGCTGCGATCTTCAAACGCGTTCTACTATATTTTAGTGCATTTCAGCGCTTTTTACCGCACCTCATCACCCATTGTAATGATGGGGTGCAATATACACAGGGATGTCAGCAGCACACTTCCACATACCCACAAGGGATGGACGATAGATACATAGCCACCTAAGCAGATCCTGATCCGATCAGATCCATAGATACCAGAATAAAGCAAAAAGGATGGCAGCATATACGGTGCAATTTCTCCACAGGAAAATCCTTTATTCCTTCAGAAATGGATACGTTTCGACATACACGTCTTTTTCACTTGAAAAAGACGTGTATGTCGAAACGTTGAAAAAGACGTGTATGTCGAAACGTTGTATCCATTTCTGAAGGAATAAAGGATTTTCCTGTGGAGAAATTGCACCGTATATGCTGCCATCCTTTTTGCTTTATTCTGGTAATGATGAGGTGCGATACATTGTCAAACGCTGTTCGAAAAAACACACTTTCAAACGCCATGTTTAAAAAGCATCGTTTTAACACCTCTGTGTGAGCAATCTAAGCTAAAACTGATTTTATGGCTGCTCCTAATATGTGAGGGACCCTAAGGAAGGCGGACTGCGGGACTGCTCTGCTTTTCCATGCAGATTCTATGTAGGATGTCTTATAGTTTCTCAATAGGCTTTACTAGTGGAAACCATGAGGGACCACAGATGATACACTGTAGCATATTGAGAAATGTGCACAACTCTGCATTGTATGAATGGAAAAGGTTAACAGTCCTGCTTGCTAAAATGTAGTTCCTTTCATCAGCCACTCCTTTGTTGTGTGGGTTGGTCCTCACTTGTTTAAGGGGTTGGAAACTTTATTAAAATATTCCCTAAAAAGCTCTAAACTACCTATTGTGAGACAAATCTGTAAATCTCACCATATTTTATCGCTTGTGCTCATTAGACAGCTGAGGGCCTTTTATCGCCTATAGAATTATGATCTTCACAACCATAGGATGCAGGATTGCAGTGGTTATGTAATTTACTCAATGTGACGGCTTTCTTGGTTGTCCCAGGCTTCATCCTCTGCACAGCACTGAAGAAATGGTGACATGTTCAGATTGCGTAGCTAAAACTCCTGAATCTCCTTTATCTGCATACCCTTACATCTAGAGGCCGGGGCCTTCCTACTGAGCAGCTGGTGTAAAAAAAAAAGCATGGGACTTAGTTTTTGTTATGGCAGGAATCTTTTAGCTCATTTAGGCCAACCTTTTTAATAATGTCGTATAATAAAAATGGGTTGTAAAAAAAAAAAAAACCCCTGCGCTCACAGGATTCCCTAGACTTGTCCAGTTACTTCTATAAACACTCCACTGTATAGTCGTCACTTACTTTGAAGGAGGGGGGTATGATATCACAGAAGCCCCCTCCTATAGCCGATGATTCCAGTAATACCGTATATACCGGCGTATAAGGCGACTTTTGAACCCCGAAAAATCTGCTCTGAAGTCGGGGGTCGTCTTATACGCCGGTAATACAAAAAAAAGAAAGTGTCAAAAAAAATTTTTAAAAAATGCAGTACTCGCCTCCCCCGGCGTTCTGCGGCGCTGCTGCAGGCTGTTGCTCCCTCCTGGTCCCTGGCAGAGCATTGCTTTCTGGACGCAGGGCTTGAAATCCCCGCCTCCAGAAAGCTAATACTGTGATTGGCTAACACACGCTGTCAGCCAATCACAGCCATTCAATGACATCATTGAATGGCTGTGATTAGCTGAAGGCACATGTGTTTTAGCCAATCACAGCCATTCAATGACGTCATTGAATGGCTGTGATTGGCTAACGGCCCTTCGTCCAGAAAGCAATGCTCTGCCGGGGACCAGGAGGGAGCGACAGCCTGCAGCAGCGCCGCAGAACGCCGGGGGAGGGGAGTAATGATTTTTTTTTTTTTTTTTTGCTCCACTGTATTCCCGGCGTATAAAGTGACAGTTGGGGGTCGTCTTATACGCCGGAATATACGGTAGTTCCAATTGCCAGTGGTGTAGACAATGAACTTCTTCAATCAGTAAACAATAGTAAAACAAATACAGGCTACGCGTTTCGGTGTTAAACACCTTTTTCAAACCATACAGAAATACAGGAGTTATGCATTTATATAAAGAAGGTTTGTTAGCCATTGCAGCGTTCTCCACTCCTCCTGGCGTACTTAGGCCCCGTGACGTCAGTGGGCCTGCCCGTCATTACGAGCCGTGTCACCCGGCAGCGTCTATGCGTTATAGCATATACATTTTAGGTTTTATCTAAATTTGACTGGAATATTTTATATAATTCTGTGCAGCATATTTTTTTTAAACTTTAAGTAACTGACTAAAACATTTGACTTTTTCAGATTTATATTTATCACCCGAATGAAGGCAAGGGGTTCCCTTTGGTTGACAGACCTCCATCTCCTCCTGAGAACATGTTAAGTTACACGTTTGACAGTTTACCAGGTAATAGAATCCTAGCTCAAGTCTGAGGAAATGGTCCTCTTCTCGTCAGAATTAAGTAGCCCCCAGCACATTCTTTAATTTTGAGGTTAGAGAGCTAGCGAGCTTATCGTAGTCCATACCACACTATCGTGACAGAACTGTGTTCACACTCTTGTCCCTGGTGTCACTTGATGGGCATAGACCTTGTACTTTAGCAATGGATGCGCACCCCTCACCTGATTGTTTGTCACACTCTGGAGGAGGTCTCTGTATATTGCAGTCACTTCCATGCAGCATCCTGTGTGACAGGTGAAGATCAAATATCAATCCTACAAAGCATCAGCACAACATTACATGACCAGCTAGAACGTATACCATTTCTGCCTTGCAGGGGAGGACAGTTTATTACCTTCTTTATTTTTCTAATGAGCTACAGACCATAAGTATAGTATATAGGCAGCAGCATGAGCTGTGATCTCCTCTATTATAACTGTGTGAAAGGAGCTTCTAATCATCAGTAACTGAGAGGAGTGTCTGTGTCCTGCTCCCATGAACAGCAGATTAGTATCTTCCCAATAGAAATTAAAATCTTCATATTCATGGTACGGCAATATAAATTCGTCAGGGTGTTGTGGTTTTCTTGGCGTTACTAACTTTAAGTTTACATTTTATTTGCTTTGTACAGAAAAGTACTGGAAAAAATACCAGTATGCATCAAAGTTCATCCAGCTTGTAAGGTCCAAAACCCCTAAAGTTACCTACTACACCAAATATGCAAAATGCATGTTAATGGAGAACTCCCCCAGTGCCGATGTGGAGGTCTGCTTCTATGATGGTAAGTAGGATGGTTCAACACACCTCACAACACATCTGTTCCTCACACTATTACTGCGGAACTCACTGTTTCCTTCTATTTTGAAAAAAAGGAAGTATCAATATTAGAGAAGAGCACATTATTCATACAATGTTGACCTGTAAATTTGTATCTAAGGATGATCTATCCCTAGAACAAGCCGAAGTAGTGATTTTTATCTTGGGCTGTAGACTGTTAGGGCTCCTGCACACTTGTGTTTTTCTTGCGCGTTTTTTTCACGCGATTGTCAATGGGACTTTCTAATGTTAAAAACGCATCGCAAGTTGGTGCTTTACAACTCTTGTGCAATGCGTTTTTAACATTAGATAGTCCCATTGACAATCGCGTGAAAAAAGCGCGCAAGAAAAACGCAAGTGTGTAGTAGCCCTTAGGGCTCCTTTCCACTAGCCTTTTTTATCGCAGCTTTTTTTTTTAAACGCGATTGTGAATGGGACTTTCTAATGTTAAAAATGCAACGCAATGCACCAAAAACGCAATTGCATTGCGTTGTGTTTTTAACATTAGAAAGTCCCATTGACAATCGCGTGAAAAAAAAACCCGCAGCGATTTAAAAAAAAAAAAAAAAAGGCTAGTGGGAAGGCACCCTTAGACTGTAAAGTTGGGATGGTTCATGTAGATGGATTTATCATGGAAGAACTCCCATCAGAACACAGAATGGTTTCTGAAATCAAATTAACAAAAGATCAGCATTTAACTCTAAGCAAATATCAGTGGAAGATGTGGTCTAAATAAATGATCGAGTGTAAAGACTTACCTATAACCAGAGATGAGCGAGCATGCTCGGTAAGGTCAGTTACTCAAGCAAGCCTACCTCATCTCTAGTAACTGCCCTCTCCTCCGAGCGCTCTCTCTCTTCCCCCCCCACTACTGCCCGCCGCCCCCCCCCCCCCCCAGCACGCTCTGAGAAGGCAGTTACTCGAGATGAGCGAGGCTCGCTCAAGTAACTGACCTTACAGAGCGTGCTCACTCATCTCTATCTATAACCATTCAATGTATAGCTGTCATACAAAATCTAAAGGTGACATTGTTACCAAACTGCTTGTTGAGAAATTAACGCCGTTTATATGTCATTTTACGTGTTTTGTTAGGAGCAAAAATTCATAAAACAGTTGACTTTACTCGAGTGATAGAGACGTCTGGAAAGTCCTACACCCTGAAAGACTGCAGCAGAGTTAGTGGCTTAAGTGAAGAAATAAAGTGCTATGTGGATCATGCCAACGAGGTAACATACATCTAGCTTATTCTCAAACATTAGATTTATAAATGTTAAAAATGAACTTTTTTTTTTTTTTTTGGACCTTTTAAACCCAATTCTATTTTGAGCTTAATGCAACCTGTCACCGCGGAACAGCACTGTAAAATAAGTTATGGTGTTCGTGGAGCTGACAGGGAGCCGGGAATGTAATTTTTTATACTCACCTGCTCCCTCGTTGTCGTGCCGTCCGCCAGTGAAGTCTGGACCCAATCTGAATGACTGTTTTCAGACCGCTGCACGCAAGCACTCCCATAGACTTCTAGGGGAGAGTGCGCACACAGCTTTCTAAAAAGTCAGGTTATCAGACTGCGTGTGGATTTCATGGGAGGGGGAAGATAGAGTAGAGGATGAGTATTTAAAAAATACCTCTTCCCGGCTCCATGTTGTAACTTAGTTTACAATGCTGTTCCCAGGTGGCATTTTCCCTTGAAAGATGACTTGTCATAGCATAGAATTAGCAGCGCTGGCTTCGTGGCTCGGCAGCTGTAGCACCACTGATTCCATCCCATCCCCTCAGTTGAAACAGTACCAGTTGCTTTAGTTTAAGGCATTGAGAATCAGCCAGATCCATCAGCCGTGCCATATTCTCCTTGTTAATGTTTGTTTGTAACCTTTTACTATGTTTCCTGCCCTGGAATCATATCTTTTGTACTATTCCTCAGTTGTGATTTGTCTTACAGAGTCATCAAATTTGTCTTTCTTTGGAATCCGCAATCAATATAGAGGAAAAAAAAGGAGACAATATCTCATTGTTTCCAATCACATTTGGCAGGTAAGATTTCACCATTTGCGCTCTACTCAACCTCATACAAAACAGTCCCTGGCCATATACTGTATCAGGCTAAGATCATAGGTTGTAAAGTCTGCTCTGGCAGATTCTGCCTGGCCACATAATACATCAATGGATGGAAGCTGGATTAAACATCCTTATGTAAACTTCCTAGAGTTCTGCATCTTGGGTTCCCCGCACACTAGAGTGTTTTGGGCCGTGCACTGTCCCTCCTAATTCACGGACAGCGCATGGCCCCATTGTATGCCTGAGTACGTGTACATTGATGGTTTTTCATGGCATGTCCTGTTCTTATCTGTTTCATGGATGGAAACGGGACGTCCCATGTCAGTGTGCTGCCTCTTTGTAAATTGGACAGCACATGTCCTTGTGCTGTCTGATGGGAGTTATGCCTCGGAGGCTCAGATACAACTGCAGTACACAGCTAGTGTGCGCCTAGCCTTAGAGAATAATTGTATCGTTTTGGCATCGGACACTTTTTTTAAAAATTTAAATAAAGACTCTCCCCTCCTTAACATGTGACGACATTATGGACGAGGCTTCACAGTGAATGTCTAGTTTTTATATGGACATTGTTGATGGTATTGGGTGAGCTAATTCTTTTTCGCTATGTAACAAGTTACCGCCCTGTACTTTAATGTGTCTGTACTTCCTAACGACCCCTTTTATCGTACATCCCCAAAACTCTACCTTTGTGAATCCATGCTTCTTCCTACTCCTCTTCAGTTCAGCTGGGGATCGTTAACCCTCTTTTGTGCACTGCATTTTTTAGATGGGATATAATCATGTTTTATTTTGCTAAAACCAGGAAACCAATAAGCGGTGATTTCCCCAAACCTCCAGCACGGACTGCATCTTCAGAGGAGACGGTACATGGACAGAAGGATCAAAGCCCACCTAACAGGGCATTCGGCAGCTCGGCCTCGCCACAGCAGATGTCTAACGTCAATCCTTCTGTAAGTGATTTGGGGCTTGGAGAAGTATGCAGATCGTTTGTTTAGATCCATAATTATTACAGGCTTTGTAGCCATTATGCGGATGTTCACACACCACCAAAAGGCTGCTGATTTTACTTTTTGCAATGCAAAGAGTGAAATCTGTACTGAAAATCCACAGCATATATTGACATGCTGAGGACCTCAAATCCACACTACTGGTCAACTTGCATGGATGCTGCTACTGTAAATGCTGCCATGTGGCAAATCCGCTGCAGAACTGCCTGGTATAGGACCAGATTTACTTAACTATTGGTAACATCTTCAGCCGCTCTATTAGGTGTGACCTTTCATATTATAGAAACAAACCGTCAAATCCTGACTTGCTAAACGTGTGAGTATATTTCACTAACAGGTCCTTCTGGTTTCTTGTGTAGATTCTGTCCTATGAGGGATCTGTGTATTCAGCTCAGAGTGCAGCTTACTCCACTGCCCCGAAAAGCCACACTCCAGATCCTGGCCAAGTCCTCAAGTCCGTTTTTGTTAAAAATGTAGGCTGGGCCTCTCAGGTGAGTAGAATGATAAAGGTATTTCTAGGCGAGCAGCACAATAATACAGTGTTAGCCCTAAAGCTGCGTTTAGACCAAACAATTATCCTTCAAACAAGCGAAAGTGAATGATCGTACAGTCTCAACGCGAGCCAACGACAAGTGAGAATCGTTCACTTTCTGCAGGCATAAAAACCATCGTTGACTTGTGCGGTTTAAACCGCAATCGTTCAGTCCCGGTAGTGGCCTATACAGGGACTGAACGAGCCAACGATGATCTGCATATCTAAACGGGCTGCACCGGTGTGAGCGAGTTAGAGGTGAGAATCTGCTCTTCTAAAAGAACCATAAGGCAATACTTAACAAGGAAATAACAGGCTAGAATGATAACCATAAGTGTTTGAAGGCTCAGGCTTGCTGGCATATTCCATCATTTACAGTTCTTTCAATTTTCCTTTTTTAATAGTTAAACACTGGAGCCGTCTGGGTCCAGTTCAACGACGGCTCCCAGCTGGTTGTTCAGCCTGGAGTTTCATCTATTATATACACGGCCCCAAATGGACAAGTAACCAGGTAAGGTGAAAAGTCTGTATTGCAGTATATAGACACATGCCAAAAGTCATGGGATAGTTTTACACGTGGCGATTATCACCCGAATAGATTTCGTACGATAGTTGTCCCGTGTATGCACTTGCAACAACAGAGCGCTGAGCGAGGAATCGTTCACTTGTTAGAGCCTCTTGGTTTTTAGCTCACCTTAAAACCAAGTGACTGCCTATTTGCAGTGAATGGAGGTAGGCGTCTGGGAGAGATCTCCGGTGCACTCCGCCTCCATTCACTGAATGACTATCCCTCCTGTGTGAAAGCACAGCAGTAACAGCCGTTGGGACAACTGTTGGGTGCATCAAGTTACCTTAATTCGTGAGTTGTCAAATATGGCCTCTGGCCACTTGAATCAAGCAGAGTGGGATGTAAAAATGAATGTGAGTCACCATGAACGTATGTGCAGTGTTTTGTAGGATAAGCACAAGTCCATAATCTAATCTAATACGTTTTTGTTTTGCAGGCATGGAGAAAATGACAAACTCCCAGAATACATCAAGAATAAACTGCAGTGTCTCTCTTCCATCCTGATGCTCTTTGCAAATTCTTCAAGCCACTCCTGACTATGAACTTTTTGTATAAACCTAAGTGTCTTTACTTACTAATACATAGCCATTCTCCTCAATCAGCCGGTCTTCAGATGTCTTTTCTCAGGTTTTTATATATATATTCCTTCCACTAACTTCTTTACAATCTGGTATAATGTGTACACAAGTGCCAGAACCACCATATCATGGATGAGCCTTCCAGAACTGTCTATATGTATATGTTGTACGTCTTGTAATATAAAGTGTTATTTTTATGATAACTTATGCATTGTAACCACGCTAATGAAATCTTCCTGCAGAAATCTACGGAATAAATGCAGTGCTGAGATTTTTAATAGATCTTCTTTCCATTAAATGGTTCTGTGGCATTAAAGAGGAGTTCTTCTGTAAACTAAGCGATGTTGAACATGCTCCAGTCTTTTGCACTTAAAACCAAGTGAAATATAACTTGTTCCTAGACACTCGGGGGAGTCTGGTTATTCATCACCATTTACCCCGTTTGGGGTCAGTGAGTGAAAACATTCTTGTTTACATGTAAAAGTTGCAAACCTGTCCCGCTCCATCTCAGAAGAGGCCACACTGCAAGCAATTGTATCCAGCTGAGCAGGGCTGGGTCCATACAGATGGAAATAGTTGCTTGTTAGTGGATGTGAACACTATCTTAAATGAAGAGGAACTGGAACACAAGTTGTATTAAGTTGTATGGCTTCTCAGCTCTACAATGATGAGGCAGCAACCCGTAACGCTCCACAACGTACAGTTACAGCATAAAGGTTCGAAGTTTGTATGAAGGTGGAGAAGGGTCGATCCCCGCTCCATAGAATGCGGGTGCTGGCTGTTTGACAACTGTTAATCATTTAAATACCCCAATCAGAGTTCAGGGACCCGGACAGCCCCATGATGAGATTGCAGGGTGCCATTAGGCTGCTATTGCAGATTGCCTATTAACGAGGAGTGATCAAACCATACCAAGTTCATATCCCCTCTTTTTAAAATAATACAGCAAAAAAAAAAAAAAAACTATAAACTTTGGTATTGTAGTAATTGTACTTCCTATAGAATAAAGTTATTTTTGCACTGTACAAACAAGAACGCTCTCCAAGAATTGAACTTTTTCCATTTTACTCGACTACATTTTTCAGTGCATTATATGGTAAATTAAGTAGTACCACTGAAAAGTATAACTCGTCCTACAAAAAACATGCGCTCCGACAGCTACTTCGATCGATAAATAAGAGAAAATTGAGTAAGACTTGTGCATTGCTAGACACATACATATATAAACCCCATTCAATTCGAATAGGTTCATACACATGAGCAATGTCAACGCTATGCGGGAAACAAATCGCAGCATGTTCCATCTGGTTGCGAGATCTCGCATCACAGACGTGCTGTTCTCAATTGGGCTGGGAGCAGCAGCGCCGGCCCCATTGAAAGTGATGGGAGAACTCCATGATACTCTGCTGCGGCTGTCACAGCCACAGCAGGGAATTCCCACAGTGATGCAAGGCTGTTTTCACATGAAAACTCTTCCCATCCATGAGGATTTTATATGGATGGCGATAAGGGGGCAGGATTCACAGCCCCATATCACGCTTGCCCGTGTGAAGCTAGCCTTGTGTGTGTTTTTTTTTTCTCACGACTTAAAAAAAAAAATCCTAAGATGTAGAGCGAAAAAAAGGACCATGCCCTTTAAGGGGTTAGAGGGAAAATGTCATCACTCATTAGCAATGAGTCGATTCTTTCAGACCTCTTTGTATGTCTGCTGATAAAAGTATGCCAGGGCTATTGAAGTTTATAATTTTGTCACACTGCATGTAAAGGAGGCAGAGAGGTCCTGTAGGATGATGCCTGTTATGTCCTCTGTTTGCGGAGGCAGAACAAGATGCTAGCAGACTGGCATGCCCACTGGACCGCTCTACCTCATTTCTCGTCTGTATCATTGGGGGACACAGCACTGACCTTGGGTATAGCTTCTGCCACTAGGAGGCAACACTAAGCATAAGTGTTAACTCCTCCCACTAGCTATACCACCCCCCTGCAAGCATCATGCTAGCTCAGTTTTTAGCTTAGTGTCGTAGGAGGCAGACGTCTCACCTACAGAGACTATTTTTTTTCTTTTTCTTTCCTTTTTTTCTCCAAAGGACCAGGGAATAACGGGGAGGCAGGACTCTCCCTGTTAACCCACCGAGGAGGGCAAACAGAGGAGAACCCAACTCTCTGTTGTCTGTCCGGTCCCCTCAGACGACCAGGAGGCACATGTAGGCCCTAACCTGGATGTGACCCGCCAGCCATAGAGCCCCCCTTTCTCATGGTCCGGCATCCCCTGCCCCATCAAAGGCAGGCGATGGTGGGGAGAAGCTCTACTGGAGCCAGGAAGCCACCCTACCTTGGTCAAGAGGTAAGTATGCGGTTTTATTTGGTTAGTCCGCCACCATGCGGACTGTATTGGGTGCTCCCAGTTGTTCTTGGCTCTGGTGCATTCTGCCTGTTTTGTGGCATCGGCCGCGCTCAACAATTGTGCATTTGTATTTGTGTCCCACAGCGGTTAGTAATTTGCCGCCCGCGGCTTGGTGATGCTTTTCCGCGGCGGTGTGGTTTCTGTGGACCCACCTGTGGCTTAGGATGTGCCGCTGCTTCTGTGGGGCCGCCTGACTTGTGATGCGGGCCGCCCGGGATGTGCTGTGGCTCCGGTGGGGCCCTCCACGGCTTGCACTGTGCTGCCTGCGGCTCCAGGGGGTGCCCACGGCTTGCACTGTGCCGCCCACGGCTCCTGTGATGGCAGGGAGATGCAGCAGACACTGCCCGTGGCTATTGTGATAGGGCGCCTGCAGCTTGCACTGCGGGCCGCCCGGGCCATGGGTGTCCGCCACGCGGCTCCCGTTGACGCCACGCGGCCATATAGGTATGGCCTCTGTACTGGGTGCCGCACGGCGGATGCTCCCGCCGGCTGCTCTCTTCCAGTGCAGGAGTGTGGTTGGCTGTGGGTCGCCACAGTCCTTAGCCGTGGCGACTTTGTGCCGCTCTTCACTAGTGCTGTACGCTGAGCAGTAGCTCAGTGCGGTCACTTGGCTCGCACCACCCCCACAGTTATACTGTGTTTTTTCTTCTTACTGGTGCCACGTGGCCATCACAGTTGCCACCACGTACAGTGGCAGGTAAATGCAGCACCTCTTGCTGCACATACCATGTTGCGTGCTGTGCAACCATAATTGGCCAACGCGCAACTATGTGCATAACCACTGCGCAGCTGCTGTTTAGACCGCGCAGTCGTCGCTTTTCCTCTGCAGCGCCGTCTGGGGCACACGTCTAGCGTACATCTGCAAGGCAAATGTAGGACCCAAATATCTTTGCCGCCGGACGTTTTTCATTGATGTAATTGACGCTAGCCAGCATGCGTAGCTCTCTATGTAGAACTGGTTACATGGCTACATAGGCCTGGGTATCTTGCAGCTTTGCGGCCGGTCTTTGCTGGCATGCGGCGGTTGTTCATAGCTATGGTGACCTGCCGACCACTCCATGCGCAGCTCCACCTCCTAACCCAGATTCCCCCCACTTGCCGAGACCTGTGCTACCTTCCCATAGAAGTAGTACCCATATATGGAGTCTGTGGACTCATGGCTCCTCCTGTCTGCTCCGGACCAGGTTGAGCATTGGCTATTAGCTAGCTCCCCTGTTGCCCCTCCTGCAGTTCCCTGCAGCCAGCTACCGCAGTGTCTGTGTCCAGGAGGACATGTGGTCACGGGCGGCCAGAGCCACGTACTAAGTGCGCTCTCGCTACATACGAGATACATCCAGCTGAGGATCTCTCTTTTTCCTGACAAGTGTTCAAACTGGTTGTCAGCATTACTTCAGGCTTACTGAAGGACACCGGGTTGAGCCTTCACTATCGGTGCCTCCCCACTTGCCCCTCCTGCGGTTCCGTGCAGTCCCGGACAACATGCAGAGAGGGCTACAATATATGGCAACAGTGCGCAAACTCTTGTCAATCTTACTCTCGGCTAGCTATGCCTGTGGTACCTTCCATACTGGAAAGAGTATTGTGCACAGAAATTCTCCGGACTCAGCCATTGCTAACGTCCGGATTCCCTGTGGCCCCCCTCCTGCAGTTCCCTGCAGGCAGCCTACTGCAGTGTCTGAGTCCTGGATGACAGGGACAAGAGCGGCCAGAGCCACGTGCCAAGTGCACTCTCGCTGCTGCACGAGAGTACATCTAGCAGCGAATATCTCATCTTATTGACAATGTTTGGGCTGATTACTTCAGGCTTGCTGACACCTGTGGTACCTTCGGCAAGGTCAAGAATAGCTAAGATAGTGCTTAGTGCTATTCATTCATGAATAGCACTATCTGTAATTGGCTGAGCGCTCAGCCAATCAGCACAGCACTTTCAGGAGGCTAAAAATCCCCACCTGCTGAAAGTGCTGGACAGCAGTGTCAGGGAGCCAACCACTTATTGATGCTTTTCAGGGAAGGGCTTATATTTCAAGCCCTTCCCTGAAAAGCATACTGCAGGGTTTGCTACAAACCACTGCTTTCAATGGGACCGGCAGCAGTCCCGATCCCATTGAAACCAATAGGATAGCATGCTGCACTTCTGCCACAGCTGTGACAGAGGATTCCTTCATCCCCGCGGGGATGAAGGAAACTCCTGCCACAGCTGTGGCAGAAGTCCGCGGCATTTTCCATATCTTTTCAATGGGGCTAGCGCTGCTGCCGCTGGCCCCATTGAAGAGACTTGCGATATCTCGGCGTGATCCTTTTTTTTTTTCTCAAACTGCGGTACGAGAGTTTTCACTTACTCTCGCAGCGCAGGGGAAGAAAAAACGCCAGTGGGTGTCCACCCTAATATTGCTTCCCGTACCAATGTGCCTGGGCAGTGCTGCCAAACTTGTTGTGTCTAGTGGATTCATCCGGTTGCACCGATATTTTGAGACAGGGCCAACCCTAGTTAACCTGTCAGTCACCATTCCCAGGCTAGACTTCTTTGGAGGCCCAGGATTTCAGGCAGAAGGTGGATGCCGTGGGCGTTGTCACAGGATCATGGGGCTGAAGGATCTCCGGACAAAAGCCCTTTTCACTCTACAGCTAACCAGGCAGCCGACAGCATGTATGGGGCCATCGGGATACGCAGCATCAGAGCCATGCTGCGCTTCAGCTATGCGGCTTGGGCCCAGCGATCACTCCAGGGGCTTTAGGTCCCTCACATTCTGCTGTTAGTCAGCTGCAAAGACGACGACTGCAAGCTAGTCGAAGGGAAACCAGGAACCTCCTGGCACAAGCTCTTTCAGCAATGGTCAACACGGGGTTTCCACCAGAAGTGGTTATGGATCGCAAGAAGTTTTTCCTTCACTGTGTCCGGAATCGATCTGCTTCCTCCCTCGCAGCGGGACTGGGAAGGTGATATGGCAACCTGGAGTTATATGGAAGCTGAAGTACAACTAGGTCGACTATTGGAAGCCACGCAACTCCCTAAAGTTTCGACGCTGATGACTCTACAGATCTGTTTTGGATGCCGAATTAGTACCGAAGGTTGTCATCAGGAGAAGGTAGTTATTGACCGGCTGTATATTTTCTGGTGGCTGCTGGTATTGGGATCCACTTCAGTAAGGTATTTGGTGGGCACCTTTCTCGGTAGTGCAGCGTTCCGGGGACCGCTCCGGTGGCAAGTGGCCTTGGTCGGATTGCGTAAGAGTACCTCTCGCAGATAGCATTCTTCAGTTGCGCTGACTCGATGCTGGTAATCTCGGTAACTCCGAGTGGACTCCTTGCACTGGCCCTGCTTCGCGGCAGTACAGGGTTCCAATACCAGTGAAGTTATGTTCTCAGGCCGGGTTACGGCTCATATTACTCGGACAGCGGCTGCCTTGTCAGAAGCTCCTTATCGAGTGCTTTTTCCTGGAGGGTAGCTGGGACCGTTACTTGGGCCTCTTTATGCTGCGTATCTGAGCATGCTGGATGTTTAGGCATCCGTTAACGTTAAGTCGCAGTAAGGAACAAATTTGCTCCCTTACACCTGCAGCTTTTTATATTTTCCTGCCCCCCTGGGTACTGCTCACAATGATAGACGAGAAAACAAGATTTTGTAAGAACTTGCCGTAAAATCTCTTTCTTGTCTTGTTCATTGGGGGACACAGCACCCACCCAGTCTGGTATTGGGTCTGTAACATATACTCCCTAGTTGGAGGATCCTCGATGCAGTCGCACACGGGTTGGAATGAGTTACAGTTCAGGAGTATTGTTTTGTACTATCTATTGTTGTATCCTACTGGCTGCTCCTACTGCTTGCATACAAAGCTAGCGCGATGCTTGCGGGGGTAAAAGTTAGTGGGAGGAGTTAACACTTATGCTTAGTGTCGCCTCCTAGTGGCAGAAGCTATACCTAAGGTCAGAGCTGTGTCCCCCAATGAATAAGACGAGAAAGAGATTTTACGGTAAGTTCTTACAAAATCTTGTTTTATATGCAGCGCTGCAAGATTATAAGCAGACATCTCTGAAAGAGTGGATTTATAGTGCTGGTCTTGGTTTACATTGTAAAGACCGGGGACTGGTTCCTGTTACTCAAGAAGCCAAAGGCTATTAGTTACACATAAAAAGTACAGACTTTAATAAATTAGAAGGTTAAAAAGACAGAACATTATCCTTCACAGGTATTGCAGCTGTCTACATGTACCAAAAATATCATTATTGCTGGTTTCCTAAACTCCTACTAATCTTTGCTCCAGGGCGATTTTTCTTCTCTTCTGTTCTTTAGTGTTAAAGAGGAAACAAATCTTTCCCGTAGACTTTATAGAAAAGGTTACCTCATTGTAGTCAATTAATACTCCATTTTGGCATCTCATATTTGGTTCTTTGGTGGGGCTTCAGTCACTGCTATATTTTGCCATATCGCACAGAAAAGGCAATAAGTCTTTTGTAAACTGCTGCCAAATGCATGAGAGAACTTGTGATGATGCCACAGATTATTCCAAAAGTCCATCTGGGCCCTAGGTGCGTGTAGATTTCACTGACAAACACGGGTCCTAGTGTCCGGGCTGCGCTGCCAGCAGCTGTTAGCCATCCCATATAGACACCCTAAAACAAAAGAACAAGTCAGGCCAGAAAGACTAAACTACCTCATTTGTTAGTTATATGAATGGTTCCACCAAATCACGGCTCAGGATGTGTTGCTGGCAAGTTCCCTGTAGAGGCTGGCACCACTATGGGAGCTGGCTGAATGTCATTTTTACTGATCCACTGACATCAATGGCAGCATTAAAGATTACAAATGCAGTGAACTTCCGTGTAGTGCTGCTCATTGTGATGGGACAAGCGATTGCTAATTTTGATCAGATCATCCAGACCACATTTTTAGCAAAAACATTGTGTGTCTGTGTTGAGCAGAAAGCACAAGTCTGTTGGCTCAGTGCGGCAGCTTTGCACTTTGAGTTCTAGATTTGAATTTGACCTTGATGGAGATTTGAACCCGGGACCCCAATACTGCAAGGCAGCAGTGTTAATTACTAGAACGCCACCATTACCGTTCATGAGCCATTTTGGAGGCCAATGGCCGATGTTAATGAAAGTTGGAATCCCAATTCACAGTTTTTTTTTACTTGATCGCTTACTGTAGCGCCAGTCGATTTACACTGGATTTTTTCAGCAGCATGCGGGTGGGATTTCTTAACCCTATCACACCTCATATGTACTTAGCCTAAGGCTGCTTTCACACTGAACGGGTACATACACATTAGAGATGTTTTCCTACATGGCACCACACTGTGGGAAACATCGCAGCATCTTCTATCTAGCTGTGTGCTCTCGTTTCACAGCCCATTGTTTTTAATGGGGCCGGCAGCGGACCCATTGATAGCAATGGGTGTACTCTGCCACGGGAGCGGCGGAGGGGATTCCCTTAATACCCAAAGTGATGCAAGGCTGTGTTCACATGAAATCGCTTCGCATCCATGGGGCCTTCACATGGTGGCAGGTGCCGTAGGCAGCCTAAGGGTATAGCCACAGGCGATATGGTACCAACAGAAACTATAAGACTGCCTGCAAAAAAAACGAGCCCTCACCCAACTAGATCGATGAAGAAATAGAAAACCTTTTTACTGAAGTGTGTACGCTACATGATGCATTCCCACAAACAACAAGCTCAGACAGTGGTATAGACTGAAAAATACAAAAAGTTATGATTTTTTTGAAAGTGTAGAGGAGAAATAACAAAAAAAATAAAAAATATTTTTTATATATATATCTATCGCAAAAGAGAAAAGGGCTGCTTGACACAGGTTAGATGTGCAGAGTAGGGAGCGGACCCGCCTTACTCAGTGTAAAACCTCCCGCTAGGGTGTGATACAGTTGGCTATAACAGTGATGATTGAAAAAAATAAAAGTACTCCAAGGTTCTGAGTCTTACCTGCGGTTTGGGGCCTATAACTTTAGAGTACAAGGTGTAACACATGACACTACAGACCGGATAGCCCAGACCAATCAAAGCGTCGGATGTAATATACTGAGATAGGTGGATAATGGGTGTATAGAAACACCAGGCCTGAGTCGCCGGACATCCTACTGGTTCTACCGTCTGATTGCCAGAAGTTGAGAGACTTGAAACCAAGAAGGTTGAATTATGTTTGGTTGTGTTCTGGATGTCTGTACAGAAATACGAAAAACAACACAAGTGTTAGGGAGTTGAATTTTATTTATTTTTTCCTGATAACTTTTGTTTCAGTACTTACCTCGCCACTGTATACTGGGATACTGATTTCCCCAGGGTAATAAGATGAAGAATCCAACCCAAATAGTAAGTAATCCCCCAAGGAGTAGAATTCGCTCTCCAGTCCTGCATCACACGGGTAAAAGAACTACAATTAGACAAGTAATGATGAGAAGTAACATGATGGTACCCCTCTTGCATTCTATGTATGGCAATTCTACAAGACATGTCCAAATTGTAAACTAACACTCACTACCCTGTATAATTGAGGATAATGATACGCAACAGGAATTAAAAAATATACATTTGTAAGAGCATGTTATGGACAAATTACTACAATTACCTTTTAGAAACGATTTTCACTGTAATGAACACTAGAACTGACTCCACGCCAATCGCAGCCAAGATGATCCCATTGTAGAACACAGCCTGAGTTCTGGTCCAGGCATACATGTCCATAGTAAGTGGGGTGGAGATCCTAGAGAAATGCAGAACAGGGTTAACTAGGCGATTTCATTTCAACTTTTTTTTTTTTTTGCCATAAACTTGTGTTATATGTAGTAGATATCCCTCAAATGTGAATTGCGGGAGGTGTGAACGCTATTGTGAGGGTGCTCTCAGGATTCAGACCCCCCACCAATAACACTTATCTGTGGTGGGAAACCTGCTACTTACTGTATACTAGATATTTAAAGTGCCTTTTTTCACAGTAAGAAAGGACCACTCCAGCAAAAACACATTTTTGCATCCTTGCCTCCCTCACCTGATTGGACATGATGGACACTGCAGTCCCCTCCGTGTAGTGCAGTCTCCTTTTTGATACTTAGCAGATGCCATCTTCAAGGGGCTTTCCAGGGGGAATACTATTGATAACCTATTCTCAGGATAGGTCATCAATAGTTGATCAGCTTCAGTCTGTCGCTTGTGACCTCGACTGATCAGCTGATTGTTCGCCCGCTGACAGTGCCGCAATTACACAGAGGTCGGAACAGAAGTCTGTGTTCCAACCTTCATCAAGTGGCTGGTGCTTATAAGTGCAGGCACAGCTCGTGTTGATTTCAATGAGAGCCATGCTTGCAGTTACAAGCGCTGGCCACTTTCCGGAGGTCAGAGCAGAGACTTCCTCTGCATCTGATCTCTGTAATTGCGGCGCTGTCTGCGGGCGCACAATCAGCTGATCGGTCGGGATCCTGAGCGAAGGGCCCCAGCTAATCAACTATTGATGACCTATCCTGAGGATGGGTCATCAATAATATTCACCCTAGAAAACCCCTTCAATGTTGAGAGTTCTACTTCTTTTTCAATATTCTGTACTATGAATCCCATGCTGCTTCATACGAGCAGCTAGAGACTATACATCTCTGCCTGCAGGGAGGACATTGTGATTATCCCAACTCTGTGTTGTTATACATAAAGATGCAGTTTTCCTTTAGTAACTTCAAATGACAATTCTGTGAATACGTACGTCTCAAAAATGGCAAATATGAATAAAATGATGAAAAATAGAATATTTGATGAGATGACCGCGACCAAGTCGACTGGCTCTTCGCCATCTCTTACTGGATCTGTGCCTAGAAGAAATGCAATGAATGTACTCATATTAAGCTAACAGAAGAAGGAACTGAAACATAAAAGCACATCCAACCAAATACTAACCACACTTAAAAACCCCATTTTTATAAATTTCAGAGCCTGACACGCTGCGTTTGCTGTTGGATAATTATTTCCCCATTTCAATTATTCATATAATTAAATACCCGCTTAATTCTGTTGCCAACAGCCTGAGTGGTGATGATGGTCACTAGAGATGAGCGAATATACTCGCTAAGGGCAATTGCTCGAGCAAGCATTGTCCTTAGCGAGTACCTGCCCGCTCGAGACAAAAGGTTCGGGTGCCAGTGCGGGGGAGCGGTGAGTAGCGGCAGTCAGCAGGGGGGGGAGCGAGAGAGATCTCCCCTCCGTTCCTCCCCGCCGCTCCCTGCCCGCCGTCGGCACCCGAACCTTTTGTCTCGAGCAGGCAGGTACTCGCTAAGGGCAATGCTCGCTCATCACTAATGGTCACCAATGACATTCAAGGCAGTTATGTGAAAGACATGAGAAGTCAAGGATAAGGGGAGCCAGGCATCCCTAGCAGACCTAATAGCTCTACTGATAAACACTCAAAGCAACGCGAGTCAATTCTTACAATGTGGCATGAAAAGGCCATCTTGCAACTCATCGTAATATTACAATCAACCAATCAATCAATTACCATGACACCCAACCCCATCTTTACATGGTCTATAGAATAGGAGCCGAATGGGTACAGATAAAAGTAGCATGTAACAGCATTGTTCACAGTTCCCATCATAGATGATCATAACCCCTTAAGCACTACAGAAAGAAAGAAAGATTCAATATTGGGCATAATTTAGGAACCATCCCAAAGTCAGTGGCTTTTTTTTTGGCCATCGCCCAGGAATCCCCTAACATGCACATTCACTTGCCCATGGAGACCGAACAATGAAAGCGAAGTACCTTCAGACTCATAGTTTAGACTTCCTACGTGCCTCCCATGATCATCAACTCGATGTTCTCTGCAAGAAGACATTTTAGATATAAACTTAATAAGAACTATGTTAAGTAGACAGCATAGAGAGCCGACGCCTGGACTCTCCTTGTATGTTAAAGCTTATTACCTGAATATTGCAAAGATCAGAATGATATTCACAATGCCGAGGAAGGCCCCCATAAGAGATGGCGCAGTGTACATGTTCACTTGAAGGGCAATGGCTGAGAAAGTTACTCCTTCTTCTCCAATTAATGTAAATACAGCCTGGAAAGCTGAAAAATCAGAATTATTCTCCTTGATGCCTTTACTGAAAATGACAGGACTAATATCTTACCCATGACACCAGTAATGACATACCTACCAGGACCAAGGATAAATCCAACAGCTTGAAAAGCACTAATATTAGCCATGGCACCCGTCCTTTCTGATAGGGAGGTGGCACCAGCGACATACGATCGAACAACTGCCACGTTTCCTACAAGTGTTGAATTTATCAATGAGACGCTAAAGCTGGTAAGAAGGTCTTCAATAGCGCATAGCAGAACATCTGTCCAGCCCTATGTACCAGTCTACCATACTGAAGATATCTATCACGAGTTCTGAGATAGTCTAAGATAGTCACTGGATTAAAACTTTAGAATAACTTACCCGATCCAAAACCAACTAATGCTCGAGAAATGAGCATGTAATACTTGTTGTGTGAGGCCGGTACATGCACGTAGCCATAAAGACAGCTGGCTGCTACCAGGATAGATATGGAGACCACAAGAGGTTCTCTTCTTGGCCTGTAGTTAGACCACAAACCAAACAAGGGTGAAGCCACCATCTGGCCCAAACTGTAGGAAGCTATAACCCAGCCAAGGAAGCTCGTGTCAGCGCTTGGGTCGATCTAAAAAAAATGATTATAGAGATTAATAAAGTATTAGTACAGAAGTTAACGGGAACGCATCACCTCCATTATTTGCTAATTTAAATCAGTTACTGATATTTTAGTTTTTTCCCTGATGTTTTTATTTTCTCATTCTTTTTTTAATTTTATTTTATATATATACATGATTATAGGGGCAGCCATCTTATCGGAGATGCAGTGAACAGCATTCAGAGATCACCTGTACAGCAGCCACATGGACATAGAAACCTGTTAAGTAGTGAGGATTCATTGACCTATATTGGAGAGTTGTTATCTGTGCAGAGGTTAATGAGTAAAGGCCCTTTTACATACAAAGATGATCGCTCAAAAAAAGGCTTTTGAACGATCATTTTGCATAAACTACTAATTGGTACTAATGCCAATTAGTAGCTTATTAATGCATGTGAGCCACCTGGAGCTGTATTCAGAGAACAGCGGGTGGTCTGTTCTCTGAATACATTCCCTTTGTTCTGCCACAGGGCTGACAGCTGAGACATTGTTATCAGCGCTCCCCGTGGAGAACACAGCGTGAAGTCCCTGCTATCAGCTCTTCTGCCGAACAATGGATTTTATGTCGAACATAAAATCATTGTTTAGCAGAAAAGTGAAAGATGGACAAATTTACACGCAATGATTATATCGCTCAAAACATGGCTTTTGAGCGATAATCATTTTGTGTAAAAGGGCCTTTAAGAGGGGAGGGGAGGAGTTGAGCTTTGTTGATCACCTATTCTCTGTTAAAACAAAGATTTTGCTACTGCGAGTAAAACATGTTATTTAAATAAAGTGCGCTGAATCCAAACCTGAAGTCAAAGTTGGCCTAGGACGTCTAGATCTTATGTTATAGGGCACTATTATTTGCTAACAGCTTGGTAGATTGGCCCACGCACTGATGCATGACAACATTATAATTGCTGCACCATTACCTGCATCCTGCCTTCCAGCGCAACACCTCCTGGTAGCAGCGGGTTCCTGCCACGCCGGCCACATCTGAACATGTCGTTATGCTGATGTCAGCAGTTGCTAGGCCTATATAATGTGAGATGGGCCAAGCGCAAGCTTCTAGTTGACAATACAGTTTTCTTATATAGCTTGTATGTTTGCTTTAGCCTAAAGATGAGCAGCGGAGCTGTGCTAAACCATCCAGACAATGTTTGCTACATTTGTGGTAAATACATCACATGCGTTCAGCGCAAAAATCTGACAAATCTGATTTTGAGTGTAAAGTTGGAGATGAAGACAAAAGCTGGGCACCTCACATCTGCTGCGCCGTGTGCTACTCTGGCCTCACACAGTGGCTGAATAGCAAGCAGAAGGCAATGCCGTTTGCTGTGTGTATGATTTGGCGCGAACCGATAGATCATCACTCGGATGGCCATTTCTGCATGACCAATGTTGCTGGATTTTAAAGTAAGAACAAGTCAAAAACTGTGTATCCTGATTGTGAGCGATCATTACAAAGTGATGCCGCGGCATCCAGAGATGAGCACACTGCTGGCAGATACATTGTGCTACATGAATCACTGGTTGATCCAATGACAGTGCACCTTCCACCACTTCACATTAAGCCAGGCCTAATGGTTTCCAGTATCTGGAGGACAAGTTTGGAAAAACCAAAACTGAAGCCAAACTAAAAGCAGGAATTTTTGTTGGTGCTGAAATCTGTGAATTAATGCGTGATGCCACCTTCAGATCTAAATCAAGTACTCTTGAACTCCCCATTTGGGATGCGTTTGTGCTAATGCAAACCTTTCTTGACGACCATCGCGCTGAGAACCGCGTTGAACTTGTAAGCAACATGTTAGCAGCGTATCAGCAACTCGGCTGCCGAATGTCGCTCAAAATTCTTTTCTTGCACTCTCATCTGGATTCTTTGGGTGATGTGAGTGATGAACATGAGGAAGAATCCATAAAGCTATTGCCACCATGGAAAAAGATATCAAGGCCACTTCAAGCCCAACATGATGGCGACTACTGCTGGCTACTGCAGCGGTCAACAACAGACACTCACAAGTGCCTAAAAGCCAGTGCCTGAAGCCCTTCTGAACAGTGTGTGCGTTGTGTGAAGACTCCGTGAACTTTTTATTCGCATGTTAATGTGAACAAGTTGCTGTAATCTCTCAGGTGTGAAGTACAATATAGTTCTGTACAGCGGCTATATAACCAACATAAAATCAGGTTCTCGTGTCTATGTGAATAGCCAATGATACAGTGGATAACTTCAGAACCCGGCGTCCTAGGCAAAATCCGACTACAGATTTGGACTCTACACACTCGGTTTAGTATAGAACACATGAAATACCCCAAGTAGCAGACAGGATTTTTTCCCCCTGTGATACAGTGTTATGAGTGGTGGATCCTGTATAATATATTACTGATATACATATAGGCGTTACCTCTGCATGTGAGAATAATGAGATGACTGCTGAAATGTTATATCTACAGAATAAGAAGTGTCATCTCAGACGCTCAGCATGCGGTGTGAAAACTGCATGATTTCAGGGTTTTCTTGTTTTTTTTTAATCGTCCCTACTAGTGGAAAAACCCTCTTAAAAATGTCACTTTTTTAATTATAGGTTTTTAATTTCTTTATGTGCGTAGTAACTATAGATGGCGTATAACTTAGCTGCCCTAAATGCATCTAACCCCTGAGCAATGTAATTAATTTTAGCCTTAAGGGCTATGGACACCTTTGGGGGCAAATTTTTTTTCATTTAAATGCATATATTTTGGGCTTTCAATCATTATCATAGTATACTAAATGTATGAGGCAATAGTTACTAACAGCAAAACCAACCTTTTGAAGATATGGCCAAATTGATGTCACCACAATTGAAAACCCTGGAAAAAAATATCATTATCATCTCTTTTCTGCAGCATGAATCCAGTAGTTATGAAATAATAGTCTTCAGTTTTAGCAGCTAGATTGTTTTACATTCTTAAATCATCCATAGTTTAGCAGCCTTGCACATAATCCTACTTTAACCCCTTCCCAACACACATACAGCTATCTACGCCCTAACTGCACATGCGCCATACAGTTAAGACATCTATAGACATCCACAGTATGTACTTTGTGTGCAGCGGGCGCGGGAGTGAAGCCCACTACATACAAGGCAGGTTTTGGCTGTCTTTAACAGCCAACACCCACTTGTAACAGCCGCGATCAGAAAGAACTCAGATCGTTCCTGTTAACTCTTTAAATGCATCTATCAATTCTGACAGCGGCATTTAAATGACCCAATCAATTGGGATTTACATGTCTTGAATGGCCCCGCAGCAATAAGATCACAGGGCTGCCATCCAGGTGTCAGGGCCCACTGGGCTGCCATGATTATTTGGATATTAAAACCTGCTTGTGGCATGTCTTTAATCAGAATGAGTAACAGAACAAAAGTACTGCCCTTTTTACAGCACAGTAAACACCGTAAAAACAACCAGTCTCTTCACCTTCCCAAAAATGGCGTCATTGTGTTTTTTTAGCATTTCACCCCACCTCAATTTTTTTAAAGTTTTCCAATATATTATATGGTGAGTTAGATGGTACCATGGAAAAATACAAAAGAAAACAAGCCCTCATGTAGATATGTCACCAAAAACATAAAGCTATGATTTTTCAAAAGTGGGAAAGTGGGAATGCCAGAACTGTAGAATCAGACCTGAACACAGGAGCATCTATGACACTTGTCTATGAAAGGGTTAATCTACCTTGGTGTGTGTGGTCAGTATAATACAAAGGTAGAACAAAAAAAAATCTGTTCGGGAGGTAAAGCCCAAACAGTGGGGCTATAGCAGTCATTAGTCAAAAGTTGTAGTTAGGTAAGCCGTACTCACCTACACTGCTGAGGAACATGGTGAGGTACATGACCCGGATGGACCACCATCTGCTTTTATGCACTTGTTGGGTCTCTACAATGACTCTGTACACAAGAGACCAAAACATAAGAATGTAAAACACTGCGCAAATTATAGGACAAAGAAGAAATAATAATAAAGGTGCTAACATTCCCCACGTTGTGCAAAATATAGTCTGTGACCTAAACATTAAATTCAATAAATCCACGAAAATCCGAGCACTTAGAGAAAGAACCAGTAAGGTAACTTCTCAACTAAGAGCCTAAGGTTATTGATACATTCTGCATCGCTGGAGAAGTTACAAAGTTATTCCAATCTCATAAACTGGTAACATATCGCGAGGGTCGTGCAGGAAACTACAGCCGGCCCCATTCACTGGATGGAGCTGTGCAGGGAAAGCCTGAATCAGTGCTCCGGCCCATCACTCTCAGGATCAGCGGGGGGTCCGAGAGGTCAGACTCCAATGGATCATACTGTGATAGCATATCCTAGTGGGGGAAACATGATATAAATACATTTATTGCACCCACTAAGGGCTCACTCACAGAGGTGCATAATTAGCGCTGCTAAAAGCCTATTGGGCCACTCAAAAAAACGAAGCATATCCTATTTTGGTGCGTAATAAGCGGGTAATACGCACCAATATAGGCAATGGAAATGTAACACATGCAGCAAGTACATGTTACATGCATATTTGCTGTGTAGTTCACATGTGAAAAACACGCATAATACGTGGCCGACATACACCTGTGTGAGTGAGCCCTGAAGCTAAGACAGTATGGGGACTTTTGGCGGTGTAACCAAAAATCTCTGCCCAGCCCTAAACTAAAAAGTATAGCTAAGAGAGCGCACTGTTTGTAGTGCAGTCACTATAGTGTGAATATAAAAAGATATGTGGTCTACAATACCTCAAAAACAAGAGACTGAACGCCCATCTAATGCCAATAAACATTATTACACACTCTATCATGCGGGTTCTACTGGATACTACCTTGGATGCTGGCTGCCCAAACGTTAGGTGCAATATTGCTATACAACTCTTCTTAAGGTGCGGAATTATGTTGTGTTCCAATCGTGGTACACTTGAAGCACAACAGAAACCAGCTGTATAGCAGAGCTGGCCCAATGTACTGCCTGTACCCCATCCCGACAGTGGTGGGGACTGTCCCAGGCCTGGCAATGCCACTGCAACAAAATATGCTTCAAATTTAGTTTGTAAGCATACCTAACTTTTTATAATATGCTGCCTTGTGCATACAGGAGAAATAACACTGTTTAGGACATGACATGACTTGTATCCTGCATTTTTCCCTCTGCAGGGTATAAGTCTGATTCTTGGTTCTCTCAGAACTGGTGGGAAGAGCCTGCAGCTGTGTTTTCTATAGACTGTACACAGAGAACTGCAGATCCTGCTCTCTAAATGTCTGTAACACACATAAACATAAAACTACCATGTAGTAGAGTGCATAGCAGTGGTGAGCAGCGGAGATGGGATTTCTACAGCCAAAACACACTGACTGCTTGTAGGCAGCATTGGAATAAGTCTCTTCTTCCCGCCCTCCACTGCTCTTCACATATCAATGAGCACACGACTAATCCCCTTCCCCATCCCCATTCTAATGTCTCCTGTCAATCAATTGAGAGCAGGCAATGGAGAGTAAGCTACAGGGAGACAACCGCTTAGAGCGATTTTTCAGCACAAAAATAAATGGCAGTTCTTATACCTAACGCATTGGTGATCAGAGAAGCAGAAATTGTTTGAAAGGTTAGTGATCATTTAAAGAATATGTGATCTTACCCAACATCTGAGGATGGCAACAATGGTGAGCATTCATCATCATCCACCACTGACGCCATGGTGTCCACCAGTAAAACGTTCTCCACAGAGGATGAGCGATGTCTGCACTGAATCTGAGGGCCAGACAGACAAAATCAAGTAACAACATTATATAGAAAAAATTTAAAGGGGCATTCTGATTAATCACAATACATGAAAGAAAAAAAAACTTAACCCTTAAAATAATTTTCAGTCTGCTGCCATAGCATTAAAGCTGGGTTCCGCACCGAAAAACCACAATATTTCCGCAGGATAATCGCTGCTTCAAAACCCATAGCAGTTTGCCACACGTTTTGGAGCAGTTCGGTCGTCAGCATTCGGTTGTGGCTTTCTCTCCCCTTAGAGAGAAGTGAGGGCGCAACAGAAAAAAAAATGAATTGACATGCTGCGTCTGTCAATTCCGCGCCGCAGCGCCGGCTCAGTGTGGCTTTGCCACGACGGATTGGCCGCCCTGTGTGGACGACATTTTTTGCTAAATCTCGTCTACATGGCTGGCTAATCCCGGGATTAAGAGCCGCGGGCGGATTTGCTGCGCAGAAATTCCGTGGCAAATCCGTCCCGTGTGAACCCGGCCTAAGCAGTGTAAGACAAGCAGCACAGACACGACTGTATAGAAATAGCGTTTTTGCATTAGCAAGAAATCTTTCTTTGAAGGTTGCGCAATGATTATGCAAATATACTGCCTTGACGAAAGACGTGGCTGCAGGGGCAGGAGATTCCAGTGCTACCAGTGCTGAGATCAAGACAAAGCGACGTGGCAGCGAGCAGGAGGAGAGGCAGTGGGGCAATGTCTGACTCAAGGCGGCACATTTGGATAAGGATGCGCAACCTTCAAAACAAGTGTTACCTGCAAATGCAAAAATATATTTTTGTATAAATTTAGGTCGGTCCTGCTTGTGTTATGCCGCTTAACTATATGCTAGTGGAGTGAAAACTATTTTCTAGGTGACACATTCCTTTTAAAAGGGTTTTCGTGGTCTTAAAAACTCATGACCTATCCACAGGACAGGTCATCTATAATCGACGGGGATTCACTGCTTGGGACTCGGGTTGACCAGCTATCACCCTGTACGGAACAGGAAGTAGATAGTGCTGTACGCTGTGCAGTGGCCCGGCATGGTACTGCAGGCACACTTCCACGGAAGTGAATTTAAGCTATGCTTTTAATACCATGCCGGCCACTACAAGATTATCCGCTTCTTGCTCCCTACAGGATGGCGGTAGACCTGGTGAACAACTGATCAGCCATCGCCTGGTGTCACTGAACACACATGGACAGTCTGAATAACGCTAACAGCCAATATGGACTACAGTGTATATGGCTGTGTCTGTGAAATGATCGTTCATTGAAAGGCTGTTTAATCATCACTCCACTTCCATCTAATGTGAATGGCCACCTAAAGCCACCAGTAATAGATTTGGAGGAAACATTTGCTCACCTGGCTCCCGGACCGTGTGCAGCCCTCTTACTACATGTATTCCTCCTGTGGGGAGAGAAGAACCACAATGCTGAAGTTACTATGTAGAATGATTTTTGTGCAACTACACGAGGATCAGGTGCAGTTCCCACTACAGTCAGGGGTTGTGATCATAGGGGATCCATGAAGAATATGACGGATCTCAAAGACTTAGGATGGATCTCTCACATTTCCCTTTTATACTTTTACTGAGCAAAACAGAACAGCAAATGACTATTCTGCCCCCTGGGGCAACAGAACTATGACAGCAGTGCTAACAGAGCCTAAAGGTCCATTTATGTGGGTCAAAAATCAGCCCGCTGTAACAAGTGCCAATTACAGTAGGTCGGCCAGCGCTGGTTCACTGCCATTCACACACAGCAGGTGATCGGTTTTATGAGCAGTTATTAGATGGCAGCACATCTCCCTGTTCACATGGAAAGATGTACAGCCAATCAGTGAGCATTTGTAAGCTCATGTAAACAAGCACATCATGTGACGAAGGAGTGCATGCTTATGCATTCGCTAATCTTTCGCACATTCAGATGGGTTGATTATCAAAGAAATGGACATTCATGCCTAATAATCCCGCCGTGACAGTGAGCCTTTAGGGTGGTTATCTGCCCATGTAAAACCACCCTAAAGGCTCACTGCTTGTGGTAACGAGCACCGACCAACAATTTAGTATGTCGATTGGCGCTTGTTAGGTTGCAATTGTACAGCAGTGTTCCCTACGAATGACAGGCAGAGATACGCTGATTTCGGGCAGCTCCTAGACTCAGCATAGTGACTGAACTGATGAGTACAGATGTCAGCTGCAATCAGCATTGCTCTGCCTGCATTCTGAAAGGGAAAACCGCTTATGTACTGTGTTTCCCCCAAAATAAGACAGTGTCTTATATTAATTTTTGTTCAAAAAGGTTTAACTTTTTTACATGTATAGCTGCCTGGACACTATTTAAATTGACTTTTTAAATTAACTGTTAGCAGGGCTTAATTTTGGAGTAGGGCTTATATTTCAAGCATCCTCAAAAATTCTTGAAAATCATGCTATGTCTTATTTTCAGGGTATGTCTTATCTTCAGGGTAATAGCACCCAAAGACTGTATTTACATGGGCGATATTCATACACGAGCTCTGTGCGATTGTGAGAAGCTCCTAGTATTGTAAACAAGTTAATTTGTATCAGTGATTTTTGAGAAAACACCGCAGCATCTC
Organism: Eleutherodactylus coqui; assembly: GCF_035609145.1. Taxonomy (NCBI): domain Eukaryota; kingdom Metazoa; phylum Chordata; class Amphibia; order Anura; family Eleutherodactylidae; genus Eleutherodactylus; species Eleutherodactylus coqui. Next base: position 142,337,365 of record NC_089843.1, on the reverse strand, counting down.
AGCAGGTCTTATTTTTGGGCAATTCTGCTGCAAGAATTACCCATTCTTTCCTATGGGTGTGTGAAAAAAATTGCATCACGATTACATGCGAGTGCGATCGTTTTCTTTCCCATTTCAACTATTGGAATATGCAATTTTTTTTCCCGTGCGTGAAAAACGCGTGGTATAGTGATGCAAATCGAGCGCTTGTAACGTGGAAACGCATTGCAGAGGGCTGAAAATTGCAGTTTTACAGGTGAGGTCTAGGTCCGATCTTCTCGGGTCTCTCGCCTCTTGCCCGTGTAAATACAACCTGAGGGCTCTTTTACATGAGTGTAGGCGTTTTAACGTTCTCTCGCTGGCTCCGTAAAATTGCTGTGCCAGGATAATTAGCATTTTCTCCCCCATTCACACAACTGTGAAGCATAGTTTTTACAAAAAAAAATAAGTCGCAGTCTGGAAAACGCTCGCTCGGCTTAAATCCTCTGAATTGACTTCTAAAGCCTACATGGAGGCAACTGCAAGCTTTTCACAGCGTTGGACGCTGCAGAAATGCCTCCCCTCACTTTTTTTGCCAGCTACCATAGGAGCTGCCGGCGTATATTGGCCAAAAGATAGTTCCGGAACTATCTTTTTGCCCAGCATATAGGCGTTGGTGCGTATTTTGGTTGCATATGTTCCGTTTTTGACACGCCGTATATTCGCCCATGTAAACGGATGCATTGGAAACCAATGGCTCATATGGTCGCGTATTTTGGCAGGGCGTGAAAACGTTGCTGTTTATGCGCTCATGTAAAAGACGCCTCTGAGGCCGTGTTCACGCTTGGAGATTTTTGCTGCATTTTTAAATGGTAACAAAAAATTTAAAAATTGGTTCAATCACTGCCATTCATCGAGCGCTGGCTGTGATTGGCTAAGCGTCAGCCAATCACAGACAGTGCTTCCAGGAGGCGGGGATTTTTAAATCCCCGTCCAGAAGAGAAGAAGATGATCTGTGTCGGGGACCCGGGGAAAAGATGCGGCCGGGCTGACAGCGCGGGACAGGTGATGTATGTGTGTGTGGTTTTTTTTTCTTCTTCAGCTACGGCGTATTTTCAGGGAAGGGCTTATATTTCAAGCCTCCCGCGAAAATCCTCGCATGTGGTGCTACAAAGTCGTGGTATCACCGCGAGAAATGGCAGTGATATCGCACGGACCAGCGATGCGATATCGCTGCGAGTTTCTCGCTGCCGTGTCGCCCGTGTGAACGACGCCTCATGCGAACTTATGTGCCTATAATTGGCCTGTGTGAGGCTGCCTCCACGCCGGCGTTAGGGTCAGTTCAGAGCTTCCGCCTCTTTGTTCCGTTTTTGGAGGAGAGAAACTGAAATGAAAACGGAAAAATAAAAAACGGATTTCTATTTTTTACCCATTGATTTCAATAAGTTTCAAAACAACAGAAAACAAATGGAAAGGCTTCCTCCCGCCTCCTCGCCGTCAGATTTCCCTTTTAGTGGGCGGCAAACTAACGCTGCAGACCTGTCCAAAAAAAAAAAGAGAAACCTAATGGACCCGAGGTCCAACTTTCCATCTTTTTTTTTTTTTTTTTTTTTTTTTAAACCTCATTGGAATCAGTGGGAAAATAAAAAAACGGATCTGTTCTTTTCAGTTTCTCTCCTCTGAAAACGGAGCAGAGAGACGGAAACCCGAACTGTCCCTAACGCAGGTCCGGAGTCAGAGCATCAGGCAGCATAAGGCCGAGATCACATGACCGTGCTTACCGGCGTTCTGCAAGTACGCAATAACACGTGTATTTGCTGTATGCCGCCAATCCTCATACACTATATTGGCAGGTATGCACCAATATAAGCAAGATACGATTTTTTTTAGCGTTCATATCTGGCATGGCTCATGTAAGTGGCCCAATTAAAGTGTGTGGGAGATTGCTAGTATGTATTACGTGCGCAAAAACTGAATGAGTAAGGCTGGCCTCACACGGTCATGTGCACCGGCATGCCCTGCAAGAGTCTTGTGCGGGCACGCAGCAGGTACACAGTGACATGCATACACTCCAATCCCCATGCATGATCTTGGTGTGTGCGTTTTCCGCGTGCAACCCCTTCCCCCGCAAAACACTGTTGCGTGTGGCCCAATACAAATGAATGGGCTATTAGCATTGTGCGGCGTGCACGGACAGTACGCTAGTGTGCGCGCAGCCCTATACACACCGAGCATACGCCGTGTGAGCTCAGCCCAACAGAGGATGCAATTACTAGCACTTCCTGACACACAAAACAAGCTATGCTGCAGCAACAGGTCATAATAAGTGTTACAAGTCAAAACAAAAGTGTACGGGGTATATATGTATACCCTCACTGCAGCCTCAGGAGCTGCACTCCACACAATGACCAAATGTCTTTGACCACCTCTAAACGATAAAGCCCCCATGTATAGTGTGTACCGGCCACCTGCCTTATATACTGGACACCTCCGCCGCACACTTCAGACCACGGAGCAGGCAGGTCACGTGATGCTTGGCGCCGCTTCCGCCTTTCCGCGACATCTTTGTTGTGGGCAAAACAACGCTGTGACTGAATAAAGTCCTCGCACTGCTGTAATGGCTCCTGTATGTCGCTTAGTGGTTCCTCATATTAATCATCAGCCTCTTACTAGTGACCTCTCTCCTCACAAAGGTCACGACGAAGCCTCCAGTCACACGGCTGGCTGAGCAGCACTGCGCATGCGCGGTGAGCCCGTCCAGCTCGGCCTGCTGCCGTGCTGTGTGAGCTCGGCTGTGAGGAGCAGCAGTATAGGGGCAGTTCATGTCACGTCTTACAGCACAGCATTGTAGAAAAGTGTGGTTATTCCCTATCAAAATGAGTATTCCAGCATCGAGCTCGTATTACGTATCTTCCATAACACGTAGTGAATGGTGGCATTGAACGTCAATGGGCTTTCATTCTTCCATTCGCACCCGCTGTGGGCACAGCGTATAGATACACAGGAGAAATAAATCACAGCATGCTCTATTTCTCTGCGTATGAAACGCTGTCCATAACACATGCATTGTGAATGGGCAGTGCTTCAATAGAGAGAAGAGAGCCCGCAGCGGAAAACGGCGATACAATTGATATGTCGCAGATTTGAATTCTGCGCTGTTAGTTTCCGTGCGGCTTGTTCGCAGTGAATTGACAGCAACGCATGAATGAGATCTTTGCACATCTCGTCCACTTTGCTGCTTAGTCTCAGGTTTGAAAATACATGCGGAAAGTCCACACTGACATTCCGCCTCATGTGAAGAGGAGTTTGAATGAAGTGGTGGTCACATGTGTGCTGCCCCTTCATTCATAGTCTATGGCAGAGACTCTCAGGCTGGGAATCACTCAGCCAACATTAAATGGGTCTTCCAGGCAGCGCCCGCTGTGGTCGGCGCACAAGTGTAGACCTGTAGACTGGCTGCGAAGTGGATGAGATTTTGAAAGAATTCACAAAACTTGTGTGGAAATTGATACGCGGTGCAGAATTTAATTCCGCAGCATGTTAATTTTTTGGACATTTCCACTGCGGAATTTACTTCTTCTCAAATTCCACACAAAGATGCGCAAAAAAACCCCACAACAAACGGTATGGGTTCTGAAGCAGCCTTTCCGCTGCTGATCTGCTGCAGAATATCCACTGCAGATATTCTGCAGCCAATCAGCCTCGTGCGGATCCAGCCTTAGGCTAATCTCACACATGCGTTCAGGAAAACGCATCTCGAAATCGCAGCATTTTTACAGCGATTTCGAGCTGTGTTTTTGAACTCTTGTCACAGTGTTTGGTAGCGCTTTTTAACGCACCCCATCATTGTGATGCGTGATTAGCTGCATAAAAAATATCAAAAATGCACAAAAATAGAACAGACACCACTCGAAAATCTAAAGTTCTGCGAGACGCCATTTAAATCAATTGGAGCGTTGTACCACTTTCACACGGCTAAGAAAAACGCGCAAGATTTGTGCGTTGCGAGATGCACTAATCTCGCACGCATATGCAACCCCATGCTTTTGAATGGAGTCATATACATGAGCAAGTTCTTTGTGGCACTTTTTAACTTTTCACATTGCTTGGAACGCATCAGCCATTGTTTTCAATGAAACTGTAAGGGTGCCTTTCCACTAGCCTTTTTTTATCGCTGCGTTTTTTTTTCACGCGATTGTCAATGGGACTTTCTAATGTTAAAAACGCGACACAATGCAATTGCGTTTTTGGTGCGTTGCGTTTTTAACATTAGAAAGTTCCATTGACAATCGCGTGAAAAAAATGCAGCGATAAAAAAAGGAGCCCTAAAAAGGAGGAAAGGAGCCCTAAAACACACAACGTACGATGTGCACGCAAGTGCGATGCAAGGTTTCTCATTGAAAACAATGGGAAACACTTTGCAAACCTCCACTGTGTCTGAAAGCCGCGCCAGAGGATCACACGTTCCCAGAAGTGATGGAAGGCATTTTTGATTGAAAAACGCCTCGCAATCCATGGGTACCTCGCACATGTAAAGAGGAATCCCGCAGCACTGTTCTCAGTACCCAAACATGGGGAAGAATTCTCTGCACAGCCGATCAGCAAAGGTGGACCAACCTTAATATATTACCAACTCAGAAGATGAAGGAGATCCGCAGCAGGCAAAGAGATGATGTAAAAATAGTATTCCTTTTATTCCAAATCCATAAAAATAGATGGTACAGGCAGCGACGTTTCAACCATTGCTGGTCTTTATCAAGCAGGCTTGATAAAGACCAGCAATGGTTGAAACGTCGCTGCCTGTACCTTCTATTTTTATGGATTTGGAATAAAAGGAATACTATTTTTACATCATCTCTTTGCCTGCTGCGGATCTCCTTCATCTTCTGAGTGGGTACCTCACACGTGCACAAGTGCGATTTCAGGCTGAGTTTCACAGCCCTGTATCGTGCTCAGCTGTGTGCAGGAAACCTTAGGCTAACTTCAATGGAATGGCGATACCTGGCTGTGAATCCCGCCCCGATATCGCCCTCACCATTCATGTCAATTTCCCGAGTATGCGAGACGTTTCCATGGCTCGTATCACTTCGGGGATGTTTTCAATGGGAGACCTAGTATTACGTGTACTTTACACATGGTGCGATGCTGCCGCGGGTTCCATTGAAAACAGTTGGCGGTGTGATGCGAGACCACACACAAGATAGGATATTCTGTGATTTGATGCCCACATTGCGGTGCCATGCAGTAAAAAAATCACGCGTGTGTGATCCCATTCAAAAGAATGAGGGATCATATTTATGCGTCCCAGAAACGCACGAATCTCGCGCAGGACCCCAACACAGATACCTCATGTGATGGCTTCTTTTCCAGAGACGAATGGGAGTCCTGTCTTTCAGCCCCCCAGTGAACCCATCTTATAGCTCCTCAAGGAGCGGATTCCCTACAGCTACACCCCTACCGCCCCTGTACCGCCCCTAGGGAAACAATTGCAACATGTTCTATCTTTTGGCGTTCCCACGGAATGTCTCGCTCATCGTCCTCAATGGGACCTTAAAAGCCATCGCATGGCACTAGCATGCCGAGCGATGTGCATGCGAATGTGATGTTTCACACTAAAGTCAATGGGAAACACTTGCGATCCCTTAATGCGCAAAACATGTGCCTGAGCATCGCAATTGCACAGAAGTTCTGCAGTGCCTTTTTTAATCAACGCTTTGCATCTCAGTGAAAAACGTACATTGGCAAGTGCAATACTGGGCCGTGTGAATAAGCCCTGACATGGAGTCCTATAGATATGTTAGCGTGCACATCGGGAGCGTTCCAGACCTACATACTAAACATAGGGGAAAAGTGTAATGAGAACTGGCCTTGTAATGATATTTTTCTTGCACTTGTATCTTGATCTGTTTTATATGCAAAATTGTTAAAAGAGGTTTTTACTTAAAATTACATTTTTTTTCCAGTGTGGTTCCCCATGTTACATGGGGTCTTGTACTGTGTGCGTGAATCGTGTGGCAAAACCACATGCGATTTAGTGAGCATTGGGTTCGCTGTGTGGTTTTCGCCGACACAGCAAGTATAGGTAAAGCACAAACAGCTTCGGCAATGTGGGCACTCTAAAATGGAAAGTGGTCCAGATACCGTAGTTACCCATTTCACTGATAGACTATAGTGTGCCCATACACATGTACCACATCCTCACCCTCCTCTAGCAGACCACGGATGACAGGGGAACGCAGAACTCCCCCCTTCTCATAAACAGTGGGGGTTCAACTGTGTGATCTGTGGAGGTTCCACTACCTGACTTCCACCAATCAAGAAAACGATGGGTGAATGCGGCTAAGCGGCCATATCAGGGATGTATGTGGGAAGCATTCTTCATTCTCGTGATGCGCCGGAGTATGGGAAATGTGGGTCTATTGTAATATATAGTCGTTTGCCCATCTTGAACTTTGATGGCATAGAATGGGATTTGTACATGGATTAGCCCCATTCTAACTACCCGACCTGGACTCTGCGTCAAGAATCGGGGCGTCAATGTCAAATGAAGGGGACAAGACTTAATGTACACCTATTGAACCTCTCATCAGAAAACTGGTATTGAAGCTGACAGCATGGTGTAAATTGGCGTTACAACACGTGTTTGACGCTAAAGGAAGCTTCAGCCTCCGGCTCCCCCCGTGGAGGGTCCCTTTAAATGCTGGTGTACGACCCTATGTATAAATGTGCCTCTCTGCCCAGTTATGGCACCAAGAGCCTCCATGCAGCCTCCACTCCAGTTCTGTCAGTGGGGACACGCTGCGAGCGGCCCCATGGTGGACATTCCCGTGTAGGGACGGACTGTGCACCATGCAGCTGCTCCAGCTACAGAGACTCTCCGTTCCCCTTACAAGCGGCTCTTCAAAGCACGCATGCGCCAGACGGCGTTCTGTCCCCGCCCACTCCCGGGGACGTTCCAGTGCGCGCGGAGCTCGCAGTCAGAGGCCCCTCCCGGACACCGTGTGAGTATGTGCCCTTGTGTGGGGGGCACAGATGCAGCTGGTGCCCGCAGTGCCCCTAGCATGGAAGGCATCAGCCCTGCATTCTGTGCTCTTTGTAGTGAGTTGAGGCTTGTTACTGACAGGTGTCAGACTAGTAATATGGCCATTCCAACCGAGGGTAGCACTGCCAACATGTGCCCTGCAGAAGGTTTATGTGTCCATTGAGCTACATGCATGCTGCTCTATGAACAGGGCACCCCCAGCTTGATGTGGTTTAGTGCCCCATATATCAGGTGCCCCTAATCTTAGAGGGTGCCCTTACTAGTGCCCCATTTCTAGTCATTGCTGTCATGCTTTTTGGAGGCAGGTGGACTAAATGGGAACCTGTCCCCAACTACAAGCACCAAAGTACCTGTTTATACGGAACGATTGTCGAACGAACAAGAACAATAATCGTTATGTTTAAATGTGAGCTAACGACTCTCTAAAAGCCGACTAAAAGCGAGTGGATCCCATTATAATTAATTGGGTCCATTCAGCTCTGTTCATTTCCATCCTAAGTCGGAGCTATTCGACTAGGGGCTTCCCCCTTTCATGCTCCCAGGATGGAACCCCGAGCGCAGATGTAAAAGCATCCTCACTCTTTTCAGAAGGCACACCCCCATTCATCTCTATGAGAGTGCATGCGCACAGCTTTCTGAAAATTCAAGCTAGAGTGTGTCGGGGGGGCGCTACAGGATCAGGGGTCTGGATGAGTGTTAAGAGACTGTTAAGGCAGCAGTATGCAGTCCTAAGCTCTCGCTCACGACCTGAAGGTTGTGGGTTCAATCCCTGCTTGGTTCAGGTAGCCAGCTCAAGGTTGACTCAGCTTTCCGAGGTCGGTAAAATGAGAACCCAGCTTAGCGGGGAGTAATAAATAAATTACCTGATAATGCTGTGCAATAAGTTGGCGCTATACAAATAGCAAATCCCCTTCTCTTCCACATCACCTAAACTAAAAGCACAGTAATTTGGTGCTTATAGTGGATGACTGGTTCCCTTGAAATGGCTTACAGTAATGCTGCTTTATGAAGGAAATAACACTTACCTATTCCTCCCCGTCAGTCTACTTACCAGATCTTCTCCTGCAACCTCCAGCCGGATCATCATCTTCTTCCTGTTACATACGTTTCCCGCATTCTCCTTCCAGCAGGTCAGTTTGTTACGTCACTAGTGACGTCGTGTTCACTGCCTATTGGGAAATGCTGAATCCTATGCCGGGCTATTGCCGAGACTGTGCAAGCGTGCTGTCTCACCGTGAGTGTTCCTATGCTATTGCTGCAAGACAGCACGCATGCGCAGTCACGGCAATAGCCCGGCATAGGATTCGGCGCTCCCTACTAGGCAGTGAACGCTACGTCACTAGTGACCAGGTACACTGACCTGCAGGAAGGAGAATACCGGAAATGTATGCTTCGACACAGGAAGAAGAGGATACGGTCGGCTTGTAAGACTGTAAGAGCCAGGAGAAGATCAGCTGTGAGAAGATCTGGTAAGAAGACTGACAGGGGAGGAATAGATAGTTATTGATTCTTATTTTTTTTTTCCTAATGACAAAACCCCTTTATGGCAGGGGTGTAAAACTACTTTAACCTGAGGGCTACCTCAGCATTATGATCGCCTTATAAGGGCCATTTGTAATTATAAGAATGTATTTTAAATGCTATATTAAAGGAGGGGGGAGACAGGCGGCCCAGAGCAAGGCTCTAGTCCAGAAAAATTGGGGCACCAACACTGGACTTTAAACTTCCAGGTAGTCAGGAAAACGGGTGTTGGCAGAACCTGGTGAAAGGTTCCCAAAAATTCCTTAGAGCAGACCCCTTTCTCACTCGGTAAGACAGCAATATAAGAATGAACCCCATTGATTTCTGTATTTTGCGTGCGCATTTCAATCGCAGAGAAAAAAAATCCAGCGTGCTCTATTTTTCTGGGTATTTGGTCCGCCAAAGGTGCAATAAGCGAGGAGACACGTAAAGAACTATGTAATTTCGCTGGGGAAAAAAGGCATCTGGAACTGATTAGACTAATTAGCCATTTCAATCGGTGCGTCTACTGGCATGCAAATGAACATGCCTTGTGGGCGCAAAAAGTACAGTAAAACGCGCTGATGCACTGCTAATGCAATAAACATGGACCATAAGGCTACCATCACACAAGCCAGTGCGCTATTGGGACAAGAAACCCGGCCTAATATCGGGCTTGTCAATGTGCATTTTACTCGCGGACACAAATCGTTTTTCATGCATTCCAATTCCCCGGCGCTTGCTTCACTCGTGTCAGACGATCAGCAAGTATTTCCCATTGCTTTCAATGGGAAGCCTCACATCGCAGTCGCATTAAAAGCAATTAGCGATGCGTTCCCAGGAAACGAGAAAATAGGACATGCAGCAGTGTTGTACTTTGCAGCATCGCTCATGTATATGACTCCATTTGAAAGAATGGCGTTCATATTCATGCCAGTTGTTTGTCTCACAATGCACAGAACTGGCGGGAGATTCGCGCTCGTGTGACTGTAGCCTAGGAGAGCCTCTACTGTGGACTAGCGGTCCTGTGCTCTCACACCTGCGATAGTAGTCCAGTGAAGGAAGGCGGAGTGCGCCAGAGTCCTCTTCTGGTCTTCCACCTCCATTCACTGTGAACAGGCACTTGTTCAGAGATGAGTGACTGCCTGTTCACACTGAGCGAGAACCGATTTCAGCTGGAGCAGAATTGGCTTTTCCATAAAACAAGAGCTTGTACAGCTACATTGATGGAAAAATAAGAGGCCATGGGTCTCAGAATATGGAAACATGAAGATTTGTGTTTTTAGAAAAAAAAAAATGTTAACAGGTTACCATATTTCTTTTGGAAAAAATAAAAATCTGATCTGTTGATTCTTATTGAAGAAGTTGACGGAATGTTTCAGTTATGTAAAGGCTTTATTCTAGTTTGATACTTATTATCTACATTGTAGCAAGCCATCATAAATGGACGCAGTTACATCGTTTCCATTCATTACAACCATTTTCACTTTTGTTTTGCTCCTTCTTTAAAGGAGTGCCCCAATCCTATTGCAATATGCTTGAAATCACAAAATAATGTTTATTTCCACAATGCTCCTTTCTCCAGACACTACAGTTGTTGATTCCTCTGCCCTCTGGTTGTTTACCGCTTGTTGCCAGGGAAACGGAATTCCTCTGATACGGAAAGAGATAGCAGAGCACAGCAGTAGCTGGTGGCTGGGCCGAAGGCTAGAGCGTGTGCGCTGCTGAGATCTCAGCCATCAGAGTTAGGTGAACTACTGCACAAACGCCGCCCTCTCCGCTTCCCTGCTATTTCATTCCATAGAAGAGGTGGTCTGTTGCCTTGGAAACAAGCAGTAAACGCCAGATGACAGAGGAATCTAGTTCCCAATACCTGGAGAACGGAGCATTTTAGAAATAAACCTCTTATGGGTGGGCGTATTGTTCTGCGATTTCAAACACATTGGGATTCCTGAGATGGGAATACCCCTTAAAGTAAACACCCCCCTTTATATACTGCACGCATATACCCTGTACTCTCACTGATATTTCGCTGACAGTCGCACAGATACTTTTTTTTTTATATAGTGAGCTGCTTAGGCTGAGTTCTACGTCAGCATTGTGGCATTCTGTCGTGGGAACAAATGCCAGTTGGGACAGATCCATTCTATGATGGAACTATAATGTGCTCCGTCAGGCTTCCATCACACTGCCCACTATTTTACCAGACTGAATCGCAGATCAGACGTCTAGGATTCGGTAATGAACTGCGCAGCACCGTTGGAGCATTCTGAGCCGGAGCGTTGGAGCATTCTGAGCTGGAGCGTTGGGGCGTCCTAAGCCGGACCATAGAACATCCTACCGTTCATTCACTTCTAGTGTCTGCAGCCTGCTGGGAACTTCCCTTCTACAGCTGTTCTTCCAGGCGCCCGCTTACAGCTTGTCTGCGGTGCTGATATCACACACTTTATGGGCAACGGTCATGAATGATGTGTGCTGTGGGAGGGTGCTGGAAAGTGGGTGAAATGTGAAGGTCAGAGCAGAACGGAGTGTCTGTATGAGAAGACGGAGTGTCTGTATGAGAAGACGTGCTCTCTACTCGATGTAAGGGAATATTAGTAAGTGCTGGCGTACTTGCACCAATTCTAGTGAGCCGCTGGCGCTGCCACCTACATGCGTGCCACGCAGCTATCCGTGCCGTGTGCTGCTGCTATTCTTGATCCAATTGCTGTGAGCACCTGGCAGTCAGACGTCCGTTAGTGACTGGTGGTAACGTACTTGCATGTATGATTAGTCAGTGGATTAAAGAAAGGGCAGGCTCACGCCAACGGAATGTGATAGCGTGTTACACGTACGATGTGTGGGAGTCCATAAGTGGAAGTATATTGCTCTATTTACACTTGTGTATATCCATTGCGTATGATACGTGCGTAAAAAAAACAATGCGGCGTGTTCTATTTTACTGTGTATTAAATGCGATAGCGTCCTGTTGTTCTTTAAAGGTGCGTATTATGGGATGTACTATGGGATGTAAGTGCGTATTATGGGATGTACTAAAAGTCTCTGCGCTTCTTGGTGATTGGATAAAAAAAAAACCATAACAGTGGAACTGACTTTGTAGAGGAGTCCTGTACCAAGTAGGTGTGTAGTAAACGCTGTACATACGCCATGACATTGAGTACATGTGGGGTTTATACGCAACGTCGCTAAGCGACAGAGGGAAGTAATAAAATCGTCAGACTGCACATGACAGCGTCCATAAGATCCTATCATGGACAGTGAAAAATGGCTGCTATACGCGTTGATGCGCTCGCTCACACAGCGGGTAAATTCTGCTTTAGTCACGCAGCAATGTTTTGCGCAGCTTTTAAGCTTGTTTTCAGTCTTTTTTTTATTTTTTTTAGAAAGATGATTAAATGTTGCCGTGTAATTTGCTGTGATGTTTCAGTTTGATTTGTGAGATTTTGGGAGCTTGTGGTTGTGTTTTTCAAAATGCAGCATGCTCTTAGTGTGTTTGGGTGCGTGTGCCCTCCATGGTCATTCATAGACAGCATACGGACTCCTCACATGTATCTTTCTCTATATCACAGACGACCGTTAGGCCTCACTCACATTGGCGTAAATATTATTGATTTCAATTTTCGGTCATTTGAAAAACACGCAGTATGTCCTATTTTGGAGAGTTTCATGCACCGGAATAGGCCATTGAAGTGAATGGGACTGTGTAAATACAGTTGCATTTTATTTTCTTTCTGTGCGTGTAAATTCTTTCACATGTCTGCCTGTGTGAATGGTAGGCTATGTTTGTATATCCAACAGGTGTCTGATGCAAGACTTTTGTGCACAACTCGGACACATGCCAACCTATTCTGCAGCGCTTAATTTGCCCAAGTGAACAAGCTAGGGATATCATTGCCCAATTGTTGGCGCTCGGGCAGCCGGTTCACACTGCACGGTTCTCCTTCACTTATCGGTTAGTGTTTGCCATTCCTCTGTGAAGGAGCGAACGATCCGTCTCTAAACTGCCCAACAAGTCGGTGCTGCTTTTATGCCGGCTGAAGCGGAACGACGAACGATAAACGCACGATTCTTATTTGTCTTTGAGTTCTTGTCTTGTGTTTAAACTGAACGATTCAGTTTAGCTCGTTTTTAACGATTCTCAGAATGATAATCATTCAGTCTAAACGCAGCTGTAATCGCTAAAAAAGCAAAAAATCCTCTTCCTTTTAGAGGAATCCCAGGTTTCACTGACCTGAGCTAATTAGCGTTTTTTGGGTCGTCCCCCCCCCCCCCCTCCCCCCCCCCCCCCCTTCCCATGGAGTGTTGTCTGAAAATAAATCTTCATGCGCCCGCTGGGGTTTCTTCAATAAGAACCCGTATCCCTTCTACAAAGACAAGTGGTGTACAGCGGCTCGTGATGCCATTCTGTGTGGCTGGCACAGTTGTACGGAGGGGGCACTGGGTGGCTGTGTTGGCACTTAAAGGAGCAGTCCTGGCAAAACTGTTTGTGTTGTACTAGTGCAATTTTCAAGCAACCCTTATTTTCCCAGTAGGACTCTGACCTTACAGACATTTATGGCATACACGGCTGATATGCCATAATAGGTGCTGTGCCCGCTAGACCATGGTACAGTGTGTAGAACTATCTGCCCAACGAACAGCATACCAGGGGGAGTCCTGAGTGGTGGACACCAACAAATCAGCTATTGGCGACCTATTCTAAGGATAGGTCATGCATTTCTTTTAGAGCTTGAAAATCTTTTCAGGCCTCCTGCTTACGGGTGGATATTTGCTACGGAATGCACGCAAATCCGCAGCAAATACCGCCCGTTACTTCCTATGGAGGTCCACAGCTTCTTCCACACGAGCGGAAATCGATTACGATTTCCGCTCACGGTACAAAAAATTGCAGAATGCTCTGTTTTCATGCAGATTCCGCATGGACAGCTTCCATTGAAGTCAATAGAAGCCGTCCGACCTGCCGCCTGTCCATAACGAACATTGCGGGCAGGTCGCGGATTCCACATCATCGCGGGTAAAAAGTTTTAAAAAAAAAAAAAATTCTACACTGGCATGTGCGGCGGCGAGCTGCCGAGTCTGTCTGTAGTATAGAAAAGACTGTGACAGAGCAGGTAAGTGCGGGTGCCGCTGTGCCAGTGCCGGGTTCCGCAGCGGAAATGCAGTGGATTTGCAGCTGTTTTAAAGGGTTACCTTTTATCTGCAATGTCCTCATAAATAATAGTCAAGTACTATAAACGTGTTGTCTCTTTATTTCCAGATGTGAATTATACAAATGGGATTGAGTAGACTGGATATTCTCTATAGGCGGTTACTTCTTACAAAATTTTTCATCCGAGGATGGGGAAAACCAGAAGACTTGAAACAGTATGTCTATTGGAATAGAGACTCTTTTATCTATCACTTAGACTGTTAGTCCTAGAGTTACATAATGGCAGTAAAGTATTGTTCTTAGTGCTTGTATCCTATGCAAGTCCTCTCTCACCCACTTACTATACTAGACCATCAGCAGGTTGTCCGCTTTTGTGTCTAATCACATAAAACGTGTATTTTTTTTAAAGCCCTAGTATCAGTCTTCAGTTTTGCTCCCCATATCTGCCTTACCTTTTATTTGTCCCTTCTCTCTATGTCCGGCTCCTCTCCTCCCAGCCCATTCCATGACCAAGCTACTTCTTATTGACCTGTTTGCATCCATTAAGCCGATGTGTTTCTTACTATTTTTCATTTAGGCAACTGCTAAATTTTACATTGGAATTGTGTGAAATGGCAAAAAAAGGCCTAAAACTGGTTGCTAACAGATTGCTAATAGTCGTGAGGGACAGTGTTTGCTGACAATGTTTTACTGGATGTTAAGATGCAGAAGAGGTTAGTGCAGGCAAGTCTTGTAGTGATCACTTGGCTATTTGGTTCCCCAGTCCTTTACTGTCACAACGGTCAGTCCCGTTATTGTAACTTTCTGTTCTTATTTTAAAGGCTATTTGAATTTCGAAAACTTATTGGAAACCGAGAGAAATGCCAACACCTTGTGCCAAAAGATTACCCAGTGCACATCGATAAGGTAATGCTTGGGGCTCCAGGGGACTAAAAATATTGGCAGCGTGCTTTTCGCACAGTATAAAGAGGACCGGTTGGCTCTCCTGATGTGCGCTTTAATTCTGGCGTACCCCATGATATAACAAGGGCGTAACTATAGGGGATGCGGTTGCACCCAGGCCCAGAATGTCTTACGGGGCCCATAAGGCCTCTCTTCTCCATATAGGGAGCCCAGTACTATGAATAAAGTATTATAGTTGGCGGCCCTGTTATAGATTTTGCATTGGGGCCCAGAAGCTTCAAGATACGCCTCTGGAGGGCAGTATTCCAGGAAATCAATGCCCAACGCTTTATACAAGTCGTTCTAGAGTTACAGGGCTTGTTACAGTTGAGTACATCTGATATTTATGTTTTTATTAAGGTTGAAGAACAAACTGATTGCAAGATTTTTGATGGGCATTTTACCTCCCCGTTGGTCCACTATGTGCCAGATGTTATGCCATCTGAGACGGTAACAGCTAGGTAAGTTACTTTGTCATCAGAACAGGAACAGCTTTCATTGTAATATGTGCCTCTTTAATGTAACTTTAAAAGGGTTTTCCAGCACTTAAGTATTGATTACCCATCCTCAGCATAGATCAATAGTTGATGAACAGGGCCGGCTGCTTGAGTTCACCGCCCATCATCTAATTGAAGAGGCCATAGGTGGTCAAGTGAGCGCTTGAGCATTGCAGCCTCTGTCAGGCATGTGACGTCACTTTCATTTGTCACATGGCCTGAGAGCATCTATAATGTGCGGCGCTGCGCCTCATATGGACTGAAGTCAATTCAACCAGCTGATTGACAGTGGATGCCCACCCATCAACTATTGATGACCCATCCTGAGATTAGGTCATCAGTGGTGTAGTGATGGGAAACTCCTTTAAAGTCATGTTGCTTTTAAGAGAAAATAGACAATTTCAAAGTAGGCAAAACACTTTAAAAGTGAATGTTTCGTGAACGCAATCTTTGCCAACTTGCTCTCCTCTATTAGCCAGAATACAAATTCACTTGGAAATAGCAGCTCCCTTTTATCAGACGTAGCCTGGCAATGTAATATGAAGTAGTAGGGTGTTCACCGCAGTTCCCAAAAGGATCAAGTCTGTGAATGCACTGCATGGTGTGGTAGACTCCAAGTTTTTGTGTTCTGCAATTGTATTCCAATAAATATATTTAATGTTCTATCTCAATAGCTTGATTATCTTATCAGAATGGCGATGAGAAGCCTGATGGTACCATTTTAATACTTTAGATTTATCATTTAAAAAAGAGTCCTATATGACAGAGTTGGAGTCTGGGAAAATTGAATCTTAGGTTTGGCTTACAGACTCTACAGCCCTGGTATCTGCACCCAACACTGTGATTACATGCAAAGGAAGAGGCCGGCTCTCTAATTGTCTTGATAAATCAGTAATCTATTAAAAATAAAGGTAAAAATAACTCAATAAAACACAAACCTTCTAAGGACTCTTTCACACGAGCGCATGCGTTTTTATGTTTGCTCAGACGCGCCCTAAATTCGCATGAATGGACGATTTTCCGTTATCAAGTCCCGAGCTTAATTAGCATTTTCTCGTCCATTCACATGGCTCGGGGCGACCTATTGGTGAAAAAATATGCTGCAGCCAGGAAATCCCTCGGTCGGCATAAATCCTCAGAATGACTTCAAATGCCTAAAGAGCGGCACATGTAAGCTTTTCCCTGCGTAGGATGCTGCTAAACTGCCTCCCTGTTTTCCCAGCTCCCATAGGAGTCGCCAGCGTATATCGGTTGGAAAACAGAATCGGTTCTATCTTCTTAGGCCGCACGTAAAAGCACCTGCCGGAATCGGCAGTGTATGTACTAACTTTCCATGGTGGGAAAAATCGCCCATGTGAACAAATGTATTGGAATCCAATGCCTCAGATGGTCTCAATATTTGTCCGGAAGTGAAAATGCGGCTACATAGCCATGTAAAAATGATCTTGTGAATAAAGCCTGAGCACTTTTCCTGCACAAGTCGCTGATCGCTGAATTCTAGTTTGCTAGAATTGAGTGATCAGCTGTTATCAGCGAAGCCAGCTGTTATCACAGCTGGCTGCGCTGATAAGATTCTCTCTGCTAGTTTCTCGCTGCGGGGACACTGGTAGTCAGAGCTGAGAAGAATACAGCTGTTTGCTTATGCAAAACAGCTGTATTCTATTAGCGGCTGCGGCAATGTCCCGCTGCGGCTGCATATTCTATAGTAGCTTCTTAGCCACTATAAAGTATGCAGAGATGATCACTCAAAATAGCCACACTGAAACTGCTGCGGGGCCCTCGCTGCATGGAAATGTGCTAGCACACTAGAATGGCGCATATATATGTAAACTACAATCTTAGGTCTAAACGGAGGGCTATACAGTATACACCTTGATATTAACAGGACCGTGTGCTTGCTCAGCTACACCCTTCTAATCTATGCCATACTAGTGTGCCAGCACATGTCCATGCAGTGAGGGTGCCGCAGCAGTTTCAATGTGGTTATTCTGCTGCTTTTAGGATGTTTGTATTTTCATGCATTATTTTACCCTTTATGTTAATAAATTCCTAGTTCATCCAGACACTCAGAGAGCCGGCCTCTTCTCTTGTATTTAATTATCTTACATGGATGTTTTTCTTTTTTTTTTCTTTTTAAGATTTCAATTTATAGTGCCTAAAGAATGGAAGAGCAAGTATCGGCCTGTGTGCATCCACCTCGCCGGCACAGGTGATCATGTAAGTCTTGGATCACAGATGTTTGCTAGCCTGAGGTCACAAGGGACGGAAATTCCACGGAATGACCGCACCGAAAAACCGCAAGATTTCTGCAGTATAAGCGCAGCTTCAAAACCCGCAACCTTTCACCGCGGGCTTTGGAGTGGCTTCACCATCGGCATTCTGCTGCAGCCATCTCTTCCCCGTGTGACCCCCGCCTTAGTGTTTCTTTCCATGTAGTTGTATGACAGTTAAGCCCACAAGCTGATAGTGAACCTCCTTGTCCTGATTATCTGTAACAATCCATGTGAAGGAAAACTCAAGACATGTTTGATGTATGCTGTATTTTAACCCCTTAGTGGCGGCCAGCACGCCGTTTTACTGTCCTAATGGGCTTTAAACCTGCACATACATCTTCTTAAGGCAGTGGTGTGGCTAACTGACAGCCAGGCTCCTGCTCTAACTGGCGGTTTAACCCCTTACATGCCACAATCAATAACAATTGTAGCAGATAACACAGATTGGGCTCTTTCTGCCACCCATTCGCACTCCCACTGTGCAATTGCCAGGTACCAATGGGTTCCCATGGCAGCCGGAAGCCTGACAAAGGCCTCCATGTCTGCTGTGTACCTATTAGGCCCCAGTTTTTTTTTTTACATAAGGAAATCGCACACATAGCAATTCCTTAATCGCTATTTAGAAAGGAATTGCTGTGTATTCAATTCCCTTATGTAAAAGAATAGAGTATGGGTTAGCGTATGACCTTAATTTATATGCAAATAAGGATGGGGTTCCACACTAAAACCATACCACCCGTCATGTACTGCGTACACACCCAATCACAGCCCCCCCCCCCCCGTGTACTTTCTTGCTATCATTTGTATAGTGGATTATATTGAAATGGATATGAACCTCCATATAGAGAATCTATACTATTGTATTTACCCACAAGACCCTCAGGTATGTGTTGAAAAAGCTTTGGCTAGGCACAACAGGCACTTTTTAAAGTGGTTGTCCTAGGTTATGATAACTGCATGTAATAGGGTCCCCCATAGTGAAAAAGAACAAAGCAGCACATACTCTCCTCGATCCGCTCGTTCCCTGCTGGCGGCTCTGGGTCTCCCTGCTTACGTAATGTTTACAGATTGCAGTCAACCTCAGCCGTTTTGTAAACAATGACAGCATTCGGCAATCATCGCTGAGCTCCGTCATTGGCAGCAGCAGGTTTATGGGACATCACAGGCTGTAAACATTACGTCAGCTGGGAGACCTGGAGCTACCGGCGGAGAGAGGCAAGTATGAGCTGCTTTATTTTTCACCATGGGGAACCCCTTTACATGTAGTTTACATAACTTTTTAAACTAGATGAATTATATCAAATATACTGTATTATACTTAATATATTTTATATGTATTGTATATTCCGGTGTATAAGACGACCTTTTAACCCCCGAAAAGTCGGGGGTCGTCTAATACACCGGTAATACAAAAAAAAGTGTTCCCCCCCCCCCCCCCCCCAAAAAAAAGCAGTACTCTCCTCTCCCAGCGTTCTGTGGCACTGCTGCAGGCTGTCACTCCCTCCTCGTCACCGACAGGGCATTGCTTTCTGGATGCGGGGCTTGAAATCCCCGCCTCCAGAAAGCTAATGCTGTGATTGGAGGGAACGACAGCCTGCAGGACTGCCGCGGGAGGTGAGTACTGTGTTTTGTTGTTTTTCTACACCGTATTCCCAGCGTATAAGGCGACAGTTGTGAGGTCGTCTTATACGCCGGAATATACGGTATATCGAACATACTGTATAAACTTAATTGTAACCAAATTAATTGAAAATGCAAGCTATTTCTTTCTATAGATCTCGGCTAATGCATTTATTTTTCATCCCTTGTAGTACTTTTGGCGAAGGCGAACATTAATGGCCCGTCCCATGCTGAAAGAGGCTGGCATGGCTTCCCTGATGCTAGAAAATCCTTTTTATATCCTTTCTTTTTTGTAAATGTGATGTTTAATACTTTTGTCTTTTTATACAAGAGTATTTAAGAGGTAATACCCTTATATTTACAAGCTTTCGGATCCCGCAGTTCCCTGCAGCTGGAAGGTTTGTGAATACAATTGGTCTTCTGTTAGATTACGTGATTAGACGCCAATTAACACTTAAAGATAATCACTCAAAACTCGCTCAAACGATAGTTTGAGTGACCGTTTTGAGTGATCATCTCTGCATACTTTATAGTAGCTAAGAAGCTACTATAGAATATGCAGCCGCAGCGGGACATTGCCTCAGCCGCTAATAGAACAATACAGCTGTTTTGCATAAGCAAACAGCTGTATTCTTCTCAGCTCTGACTACCAGTGTCCCCGCAGCGAGAAACTAGCAGAGAGAATCTTATCAGCGCAGCCAGCTGTGATAACAGCTGGCTTCGCTGATAACAGCTGATCACTCAATTCTAGCAAACTAGAATTCAGCGATCAGCGACTTGTGCAGGAAAAGTGCACGATGTCCCTGCATTTAGACAGAACAAGAATCACTCAAAAGGCGGGTTTGATCAATTTTTTTGAGCGATTCTCGTTGTGTCTAAATGGGCCATTCTTTTCCTTTAAAGACAAAAACTGAAAATTCCGCCTTTGACCAGCCCTGTGAAGCGCTGCTTGTATCCAGAAAGGGGTTGTTCCTGGAGTTCCTCCATTGGCTGTAACTAAGGCCACAGCTAGTCATGGGCCAGTTTGAAGTAAGCATATACTACAAATGTCTACTGCATGACACCCTGACATGACTGAGCAGAAGTCGCCACCTCTCCAGGAGCTTGTACAAGAATTACTCCGACTGCAACCACCGGTGACAACAACGCCTTGAAGGGTTTTCAGAGTTGTAGTGATTATTCACTAAGGCCGCCTTCAATACCCAGAGAATAGAACCCATTGATTTCAGTGGGTTCATTCATATGTGTGTTGTTTCCCTGCACATTGCGCACCCAAAGTTCCCATAAAAGTCAGTGGAGATTTGCAAATGCATGTGCAATACACAAGGAGATGCGTGAAGCACTGTGTAATTGCGCAGAAAAAAGAACACATCTGACACTCATTAGACTAATTAGACATTTCAATTGGTGCGTCTATGTTTGCCGCACACAAATGAACATGCCTTGTAGGCGCAAAAAGTATGGTAAGCTACACTGATGCATGCGCAAACAAGCATCGTTCATTCCGCAAGTACGCAGTGCTCAGGCGCATACACTCCTGTGAAGGAAGCCGTAAGCCAATAAAATAACATTAGGAGTAAATGTTTAGTAAAGCACGAAGCAGAATGCGCCGATGACTAT
The DNA here is from genome assembly GCF_035609145.1 of Eleutherodactylus coqui. Classification (NCBI taxonomy): domain Eukaryota; kingdom Metazoa; phylum Chordata; class Amphibia; order Anura; family Eleutherodactylidae; genus Eleutherodactylus; species Eleutherodactylus coqui. The sequence goes on along the minus strand of NC_089843.1, from coordinate 142,316,764 downwards.
TAGCACCTGTTGTAGGAAATACGTCCTAGACTGTGACGAGGATGGGTTGTGTGCAGCCCAGGACCTGAGGGGGACGGGGTAAAGCCCAATACCATACCATGCAATTTGTTCCTGTCGGACTGACTGGCACTAAACCTGACTGGTATCGGAGCCATGGAGCTCCTGTGGATATACCATAAAAGACTGAGATGGGGTGGAATAGCCCTTTAATGAACAGATGTAACACGAGCGACAGATGCCAAAAAAGTGTCTTTTTTTTTTAAATTCGCCTGGCCAGTATAACTTTTTTTTTTTTTCTTTTTATCTTCTCCACTATGCAGTAACTTAGTCCACTACACTACCGCATGCAGTAAATAAATGTATACTGTGTGAGAAAAGTTTTGTCCGCCTATGGGCCTATAAAGTTGCATACAACAGAGAGGCTTCCATTGGAACTATACCTCTGTAAATCCACTTGCAGTGTAAGACCCTATAATGTTCTTTTTTTCTAGTAACAAATGTTTATATTTTTCCTTGACGCGGCTCCTTAAATGGCTGCAGAAAACCAAAGGACCAGTTGTAAGTCGCCGTGTGCTCTGACATTTCCTTCACTGAATTTTATGTACATAATGGCCTTTTTGTGTATTTTTGGCAAGAGGAAAAAGTCACTGTTGGCGTTATTTACTGCGTATCCCTTGCTTCTTAGCGGACTGCTTCCGCCCCTCCGCCATGTGATTTTTACTTTGAAAGTGTCTGAATTTATTCTTGCAACATAGAAAAAAAAAGAGAACAAAAGCTCATGTGTAGGACCATCAATGAATGCAGTAATATCTGATCACCTGTCCGGGCTGTGTGCATACATAGCACATTATTAACCCCTTAAGGACGTGGACCACCCTCCATACTTCCTCTGAACCTGCAGAATGCAACTGTACATCCTGTAACGTTAAGGGATTAAGCCAGAAGGGTTGTCGATAAAGGGGATCTGCTGACTGCCGGACTTAGGCCTTATGTCCACGGGGTTAAAATCCGTAGCGTTTTTCCCGCACGTGGATCCGCGCGTCCATAGGGATGCATTGGACACCCGCAGGTAGTTAAATGCCTGCGGATGTCATTTTTCCCTTCAGGCGCGGATCCGCGTGCGGGAAAAAATCCGGACGTGCTCCATTTTACTGCCGGTCTCCCGCAGGCTTCTATGGAAGCCGTCCGGATCCGCGGAACACCCGTACCATAATTAAAACTCTCCTGTCCTGGACGCTGCAGGTCTCCCTTCCTTCCCGGCCGGATCTTCTTTCTTCGGCCCGGCGGATGTGGCCGGCACATTCGCGCGGCACGCTGCCGGCGTGCCGAGCACATCCGCCGGGCCGAAGAAAGAAGATCCAGCCGGGAAGGAAGATCTGCAGCGTCCGGAGAGGTGAGTTTATTCTTATTTTTTGGCCTCATTTCCACGTGGCAGGAGGGACCCGCTATGGATTCTCCATGAAGAATCTGCGGCGGGCCTGATTTTCCCCGTGGACATGAGGCCTTAGAGTCAGGAAGGAACCTTCTCTGAAGAGTGTTGATCCAGAGATTATTCTGACTGCCACTATAGAGTCGGGAAAGCATTTTTTTCCCCAGGGTGGGGTAAATTGGCTACTGCCTCATTGGTTTCTTTTTTACCTTCCTCTGGATCAACATGAGGGGGGCAGAAACAGGCTGAATTTGATGAACACTTGTCTTTTTTCAGCCTAGAATACTATATTACAAAACGGCTGCCTCTTGATCCAGCAGTCCGCTTGGTGTGTGCACCAGTGAGAAAGATGCCGGACCTCCACGTCAGTGCACACCACAGGGAGTAGGAGTCAGCAAGCTTTTATTCCAGGCAGCAGAGAGAATACAATGTATTTCCAGGCTTAGACAAGGCTCTTCCTCAGGTAAGTCACCACCCACTCGCTTGTCAAAGCCTGGAGCAAGCTCATAGAAGAGTTCCCAAGATGGTGAGAGGTCTGCAAATCATGTCCTATGAGGAACGGTTAAAGGATCTGGGAATGTTTAGCTTGCAAAAAAAGAAGGCTGAGAGGAGACTTAGTAGCGGTCTACAAATATCTGAGGGGCTGCCACAGTGCAGAGGGATCGGCCCTATTCTCATTTGTACAAGGAAAGACTAGAAGCAATGGGATGAAACTGAAAGGAAGGAGACACAAATTAGATATTAGAAAAAACCTCATGACAGTGAGGGTGATCAATGAGTGGAACAGGTTACCACGGGAGGTGGTGAGTTATCCATCAATGGAAGTGTTCAAACAAAGGCTGGACAGACATCTGTCTGGGATGATTTAGTGATGCGGCACTGAGCAGGGGGTTGGACCAGATGACCATTCGATGAATACTTTGTTTTGTCTTTGCTGCCTGGAATACAAGCTTGCTGTATACCTACCTGCTTAGGTGTGCGCACTGACGTAGAGCTCCAGGATCTTTTTTATCAATTTATTCTTGTATATTTCCTGTCGTTCTTAATACCCTTATAATTATTATTTTCACACCTTTTTTTTTAGTTCAACGGATTACTCCAACGATAGCATCTTCCTTGACGTTCCATTTTTTTTTTGACTCCTTTATCTTCTTCTCCTTTGCATGCACTTTCACCATTGCATCTTAGACTGGGGGTTTTCACTAGTGAGTAAAATTATATTTTAGTGACCAGACGTTGGTACCCATTACACAGGCCCCTCAAAATTACGTTTTGGCAGTTCACCATGCAGAATGTCCTGGCATAGACTTAGATAACTGAAGCATTGTTTCTTTGTGTGAATTCTCTGGGGGGGCAGAAGGGAGGCTTTCATGATTCAGCCAGTCATTGCCAAAAAGCCTGAGGACGCTGAGAAGTTGGAAAGCTCGCTATAACATCATGTATTTTTGTTAGCCATTAAAAGCTATCCTATCTACAAGATTACTTGGTTTCTTGCACTGAGAAAAATCACATTTTACCAGAAAGCTGACAGTTGTATGAAGCCAATATAGACCTGAAATGCCTGCAGGACGCCATAGAAGTCTAATGCTACTCTAACTACATGCGTTTTCTCTTCTTTTCTGCAATAAAAGGAGATCAAGCTTAAAGAATGTTTCTGACCTGTTTGTTATGGGTGGCGCTCTTGTCCTGGAGTCCGCTGCCCTCCTACACTGGCTGGAGAGAGAAGGATATGGTCCTCTGGGAATAACTGGCATTTCAATGGGAGGACATGTAAGTTTGAAGACCTTTCTTTTACATGGGTTTCCTTAACCCTTTCCAATCCACTGTCTGACGTCTGAAGACATTATGATTTAAGGCTGTACAGCTCCAATGTTGGAATACATTCATCGGGGTTCTCTTACTGTATATTTCCAGCCTCTCTGCTGTCGGAGCCTATCCAATGTGTCACCTCATGCAGTACTGGCTTTAGCCAGCAGTTAGCGCCGTTGTATAATGGCAGAAAAAGAGTAAGCCCCCTAGGAAAACCAGGATACAAATTGGATTGGAAAGGGCTAAATTAAAACAAAGTACAGCATTTTTTTCCCCTCTGTGATCTGCACCAAATATAATAACTGTGTTGGCAGTGTATGACCTCTACCTCTCTGGGAACGGAGCCCACATTCTATATAATACCTATTAGATTGGGTTACTCCACCTTTCCACATAGTTTCCAAACAGCAGGCTGAGCCAAAATCCTCACCTTGTTAATAATAATAATAATACATTATATAATAGGCACATTATATAACCAGCTTACTCTACATGACGTTTTTATTTTGGCTGTGAAGCTGAGATTTCTTTGCATTTAGCAGTTCTGCAAAGTCTTTAGGTTGTTCAATACTAGCAGTTTTATTAGTTAAGACCTGCATGGATTCCCCCAAACCCCGTTCAGCTTTATAAGACAAGACCTAAAGTTACCCCATATCCACAGGATATTTGATATCTTTATGAACAGTGGGGGTCTGACCTTTGGGACTCTCCCCTGTCCCATAGATCCCCACATGCATGGAACAGATCTTGCACATGCACACAGCCGTTCCATTCATTTTACTGACCTTGCCGGAGATGAGTACTCTTAATTTTTTCTTCTGGTCATTGACGCACATAAGCTTCTTAAAGGGAACATGTCGCATCCCCACAGCACCATAAACTCAGTTATGGTGTTGTTAGCGGATGTATTTCCTATACTTACTCGCCCTCACTAAATAGCGCTGTTGCCCTCCAAAGATCACATGGTGCTGAAAAATCTGACTTTTTCGAGGCCCATACAGTTTTGTGTAGGGAAGAATGTGCATTGGGACTCTGAAGAGTCAGATTTTCCAGTGCCAGGCGATTTTCGGAGTGTGATAAGGCTGGATTGTCGCAAATGGGCGAGCATAAAAGATACTTCATCCAGCTCCTTGTCGCGTTCCCTAACCACACCATTATTTCGCTTATGGTGCTGTGGGATTGTGACAGGTTCCCTTTAAGATAATTTTGCAGTGTGTTCATTGTTTTCCCTTTCCATCAGTGTAATGAAGTAATCGTAATATGTCTAGACCTCTACTTTTAGAGACTTAACTGATTGTAGAATATCTTATGTTACATTATATTTCAGATGGCTTCTTTGGCAGTAACCAACTGGCCTAAACCAATACCATTAATTCCATGCCTTTCTTGGTCAACCGCTTCTGCAGTCTTTACCACGGTATGTATGTGTGATCGAATGCTTAACATTCAGATGAACCATCAAATGCAAATCATTTTAATGTCTAAAGGCCTTTTACACGCAATGATTATCACTCAAAATGCGTCCAAATGGCCAATAATGAGCGAAGCATGTAAATGCAGGCATCGTGCACTTTTTGTTTGAATGGATTTTGGTTCACTTAAAATCCATTGTTCAGCCGATGAAAGACTGAGCAAATGCGTTCCATTTCAATGTATTTCACTCCTCTTTCAAAAGATGTTCTCCCCGCAGAATGATTACACTAGCCGCAAGGAGAACAATGTAATCTGCCAGCAGCTGTTTGTACAGCCGGGAGTGTGCTTCAACACATGCTAGGCTCTGCACACAACTCCTGGAGGCCCTTTTACATGGAAATGAAGATGATAAAGTGTTAATGGCCATTAACACTTTATACAAATCGCTCAATCTTTCATTCATTCGAAAGATTACCTTTGCGTGTAAAAGGGCCTTTATGCAGGAGATCTCTGTTCTTTATTTGTGTGGGGAAGCTAAAGTGACAAATCACCTTGGGGATACAAAGTGGTCCCTAAGCAATTGTCATTTACAGTCAACTAAAGGCCCTATAGCACGCAAAGATAGTCTTTCAAACTACTGAAAGATTTAGCGATCTATTTGCATGTAAAAGGACATGTTTGCAGAGCGTAGTGCATGTTTAAACACACGCCCAGCTGTGTAAACACCTGCCAACACACATTCCATTGTTCTCCTCATGGCTAGTGTAAACATACCACAGGGAGAACATCCTGCAGTCTTTTGAAAGATCAGTGAAATACATTCAAATGGAATGTACAGTATTTGCTTAGTCTTTCATCGGCTGAACAATGGATTTTAAGTTTAACTAAAATCCATCGTTCAAACGAAAAGTGTACAATGCCCACATTTACATGTAACAATTATAATCGCTCTTTTTCGGCGGTTTGGACAATTTTGAGCGATAATCGTTGCTTGTAAAAGGGCCTTAACTCATTAATTGCAGAACGTTTGTCCTGCAAGTTACATTCATGCAAAGATAACCTTAATCTACCATTTCAGTCCAATTTCCGCCTTTTCTGGTAGTGGGCTTTTATGTTCAGTAGTGTTTTTGCTTTATGTTTAGCCAATTTCTGAATCTGCTTCATAACTGATACATATATCGTTGGATATAGGGTGTTCTCAGCAAAGCTGTTAACTGGCGAGAACTTGAAAAACAATACTGCACAGAATCCGTCTACGAGGAGGAGATCATACACCTACTTGAGTACTGTGGGGTAGGTAAATCATGGATTTTTTGCAATGCAGGGTGCATGCACACCCATCAGAACACTGAAACCGTCTGCCTAATAATGTGTAGTTCTACCTCTCGCTGCTAAAACAGCTCTGACCTGTTGAGGCATGGCCTCCACATGATCTCTGAAGGTCTCCTGTGGTATTTGGCACCAGTACATTAGCAGCACACCCTATAAGTCATGACCGGGGCCTTCTCCTATTTTCTATATGTGTAAATAGAGTTCAGAAAATGCCATTTACATGTGTTGTAGCCTACATTACTAAGGTAATTCCTCATGTCTGGATCTGCCCTTGAAGTGTTTTAGCCTATATTGGGGAAATCTCCAAGAATTTAGCCACTGATAGATGAGAGAGCCTACAAGTCTGACATATACCGGTAGTAATATGCATAGGGACAGCTAGCTTTGGACATTCATGTGTTGGAATTCAGGGTCCTCCATTTGACATTATTTTTAAATACGGACTGTCCATTCAACACACTTTGCATAAATGATGTAGAAGTGATTAAAACTTTGGAATTTATCCTACCAGAGCAGACTACTGCTTACTCCACATGAGCCACTTTTCCTCCCTTGCACTCCTGCACTAATCTTTCTCTCCAAGACTGATCAGTTCATGGAGAGCTCAGCTTATGGAAGTCTATTGCGAGAGAGGGAGGGAGGGAGGAGGCAGAGAGACTCAGAAGCTGCTGCTGAAGGCTCTAGTAAGCGCTACACGTCTCAATACTGCTGAATAACCTCCTCTGAGGGTTTGATGCAGGATCTCCTCTTCTCTATGTGTAATATATAGGACAAATCATAGCAGCTGGTCTCTCTATCCAACAGCTCAGGGAAAACTGAGAAGTGGAACTGAAGCCTGCAGAGAGGGGAAACTGGTGAAAAATGTGACAAGGGGGAAAAAAGTGACATGTCAGTACTTGGCACAGATTAGACCTATTAAATGATGCTAATGCGTGTTCAAATCTGTACCATGTTTTAATCCGCGCATAAACTTCTGTCACGGTTTTCATTGACATTCGTGTCAAATTTTTTTTTTTAAACTCGTTTTATTGAAAATTAAATAGCATAGAGAAACTTACAATCGCAGGAAGGTGCAGCACGTAGATAATACACATAACTGTATAATTAGGTTGGTATAAAGGTTCAGTCAATGCAGTACAACATAGATAACACATTAATTCTGTAAAACCTGATCAGGTACACAGAAGCCAAATCTCCGAGGCCACAGGTCCCGCTCCAGAACATGTATCCACTATGGGGCACGTCTGAGCTCCAGAATGGATGAAGCCATTAATTGTGGTGAATATAACGTGAGGGGGGAATCGCACCACAGACCCCACACTTTATCAAATTTCTCAGGACACTTGCGTCCCTTGTAGACTATATAATTATATGGCACCACCGAATTGACCAGCTTCCTCCACATTGAGAGTGAGGGGTTCTTACGATCCATCCACCGCAATGCAATCGTTTTTCTAGCAAGGAACAAAGATTCCCTCAGAAAAATCTTTTTATGGTGTTGCCAGCTTTCTTCATCTAGTATTCCAAATAAGCAGATCTCTGGGCTCGGTGGAACAGGGACTTCCACAAGTTCAGAGAGGAAACCTGTGACCTCCCCCCAGAAACTTTCAATAACAGGACACTCCCACATCATGTGCCAAAAATCTGAATATTCGCAGGAACACCTAATGCAGTTTGTAGACTGTATTCTGCCCATTTTGTACAATCTCGCTGGAGTGAGATAGCACTGATACACTATATACAGCTGGATCATTTTATTATTGGCTGCTGGGGATACATATAGAGGAGATTCCAGGAGCTCTTGGAACGTATCGTCTGTTAGTGTCGGTATCAGTGTCCTCCATTTTGTTAGGGCAGAGGGTATATCCTGAGAGGCTCGTATTGAGATGAGGTGGGAGTATAGTGCCGATATGAGGCCCCGGGGGCCTTGGGAGCGAAGGATGCCTATTAAGGGGTAATGAGAAATAGCAGGTCTGGGTGGCGGGAACTGCGCCTCCAAAGCGTGTCTGACCTGGAGAAATCTATAAAAATGGGAACGGGGCAGATCATATTTATTTTGTAGCTGCTCAAATGAGGACAGGGTGTTCTGTGGATAGAGGTCTGCCAGGGTCCGGATGCCATATTGTTCCCAAATGTGAGCGTCCTCCAGTCGGAGTAATTCTGGGAGCCCATGATTACGCCAAAGGGGAGTGTCAGCTATTATGTCCATAAAATTGCCAATTGACTTGGCCTGCCGCCAGACCTGAGAGGCCAACCTATGAATTGGTAGCATTTTGCCTGTTAGGGTAGAAGGAGATTCCAGCAGGGGCCACAATCTAGGGATTTTAAGATAATGTGCCAGATGCGCCTCAGAGTTGGGGAGAGGGTCATCACTCAGCCAGCTTCTCAAGTGAATTAGCTGGCCTGCCACATAGTAAATGAACAAATCTGGCAGGGCAGCGCCCGCGTCTTGCTTCGGCCTCTGAAGCGTAGAGATTCGTAGTTTGGGGCGGGAATTTCCCCAAATAAAGGAAGACATCAGGGACTGCATGGATTTAAAGAAGCGGGACGGGATATGCAGCGACGCATGCTGCATTATGTATAAGCATTTTGGTAATACTATTAGTTTGATAAGATTGATTCGCCCCGCTACCGAGAGCGGTAGGGAGCCCCATATTTTAAACTTAGACCTGAATAAATCTATGAGGGGGTATACATTTAGCTCTAGAGACTTTCCCACATCATTGGTTATCTGTAACCCCAAGTATTTAAACTGGTTTGAGATCCGGAGGCCGCAAAGTGAGTCAATATCGCCCAGACGACTCTCACGAGAAACAGGCATCAGGGCTGATTTAGTCCAGTTGATTTGAAGGCCCGAGAATTCACCAAAAGTATTAATAAGATTTATCACATGGGGGAGGGTTGCCTCAGGGTCCGCCAAGAAAAGCAAGAGATCATCGGCATATAAAGCCACTCGATCTTCCCTATCCCCCACTGTGACACCCCTATATAACTGGGTTTCTCGTAGAATCATTGCCAACGGCTCAATGGCCAGGGCAAATAGTATGGGGGAGAGGGGACACCCCTGTCTAGTTCCTCTATGTAGTCGGAAGTAGGGAGAACAGGATCCATTAATGGAAATAGCTGCTAGGGGGGATTTGTACAGAAGAGTGATCCAGCGTATAAAAGTCTCGCCGAAACCAAATCTCCGTAAAACTTGGAAGAGAAAGGGCCATTCAATGGAATCGAATGCCTTTGCTGCATCTAAGGAGGCCAAGGCCCAATCCTCTTCTCTGGCCGCCCCTATCTGCGTCACCACTTGGGCCCTCCTCAAATTCTCTCTAGTGGATTTTCCGGGCATAAATCCAGTTTGATCCGGGTGGATTAAATCCAGTATTATGGTATTGAGACGATTAGCCAGCATTTTAGTTAGGAGTTTGTAATCAGTATTAAGTAGGGAAATTGGCCTGTAGGAACCACAGTCTAGGGGATCTTTATCCGGTTTTAGAATTAATACTATTGTTGCTTCGTAGAAGGATGGAGGGAGATCTCCGTTCTCATAGGCCGCATTGTATGTTGCAAGTAATGTAGGGAGCAATATGTCTTGGTATTTGGCATATACCTCAATTGGAATGCCATCAGGGCCTGGCGATCTACCGTTGGACATTCCCGAAAGCGCTTCCGTTAATTCAGTCAGGGTAAAGGGTGCATCCATAAATGCTTGTTGGTCCTGTGTGAGTGTCGGGAATGTAGGCTTATTTAGGAAATTGTTCAGGGTGTCCTGAGAATGCTGGAATTTGGTGTTGTACAACTCAGTGTAGAACTGTTGAAATCGCATCCCAATCTGATCCCCGTCAATAAGGACTTCTCCGGAATCAGATTTGATACGTAGTATAGAGGGAGACGCTGAATTCTGATGGACTAACAGAGCCAGCAAGCTGCTGGATTGATTACCTTGTTCATAATATTTTTGCTTAGCAAAGAAAGTAGACCTACGGGCCTTCTCCTGCAGATATATGAGATATTGTCTTCCCTGACTCAACCACCTTGTTCTATTGTCATCTGAGGGGTCTGCGACATAAGTCGCTTCCAATTTGGAATATTCGGATGCCATCTCCTGCTCACATCGGGAAGTATTGCGTTTAATAAATGATATAGAGGAGCGAAGGCAGCCTCTGAGAAAGGCCTTAAGGGTCTCCCAGAGTAGTGCCGGGTCAGTATCAGGGCTATTTATTTCAAGAAAGGTGGCAAGCTGGTCGGGAATACGATCGTGTGGGTCAAATAGACTTAGCCAGAAGGGATGTATTCTCCAACCATGTCTATTAGTCTTACTATTTGCTATAGCAAATTCAGCCCAAAGGGGAGAATGGTCCGACACACCCCTAGGAAGGTATTGTACTTTCGCTACTGTTGAACAAGCACGGGCGTTACCGAAAATGTAATCAATGCGTGACAGAGAGTTGCTGCCGGCTGAGTGGCACGAAAACTCCCGATCCGCTAGATGTTTAGCTCTCCAAACCTCCTGCCAGCCTACCTCCTGAGAAAATGTAGTTAGTGTTGTAGGGTGTGGGTTAATAGAAATTGGCAGAGTAGTGCTAAATTTATCTAATGTTATGTCAAGCAACATGTTAAAATCACCCATACAGACAACAGCAGCGTTTGGGAACTGAGCCGCAAACTGGGCTGCCTGATGAAGGACAGTCAGGTTTGCCGGTGGCGGCAGGTAGACCCCAAGGATAACATATGGATTTGACTCAACCCAGGCCTGTATAAAGACATATCTCCCCTCAGGGTCTCTCAGGGTCCGACCAGGCTCCCATCTAAGTCGCTTGTGTATCAGGATGGATACTCCCCTGGAGTATGAAGTGTGGGTAGCGTGGATGGACCACTGGACCCAGGGCTTACGCAACCATGATATAGACTCTGGAGTCAGATGGGTCTCCTGGAGACATGTAATATGCGGGTTACAGCGCCTCACCTGTGAGAAAACCATAGAGCGTTTTCTGGGAGAGCCCAGCCCCCGGACATTCCAGGACAGCATAGTGAAATTAGACATTAATATTATACTTTACATGTAGTAGTAGGATAATCCCTAAGTTAAAGAAGGTGGACCCCCAGTAGTGGCCCAGGAGCATCCCAACCTCTACAAATCCCCTCCAATCACATATCCATACATTGTGCTGCACCAATCCTTGCAAAACTTGAAAAAAAACATAACTAAACGTTATAAACCAAACTTGAAGTTGCATGTGTGCCCGATTACTTAGAATGAGGAGAACATTGGTATTTAGTTCATGCAACATAGTAAATATAGGGGGAGAGAGTGCACCTTTCAGATGGCAATATATAGGGCACAATCTCACATTTCGCACCAAGCATAAAGTCCGTGGATCCCGGAAAAACATATATAACTGTTATAATGATAATTCCCTGAGGCGTGGGAGAAGAAGTCCCAAAAGGTCTCTGTCATGTAGTACTGCCCAATCCACACAGGGTAGGGGAACAGAAGGGAGTTGAAGGTGTTAAATACGAGGTAGAGAGGGCAGACCTCCGACAGGGTTACAACGCTTAGGTTACCAGTTCTTGAACTCCTGGAGCTCCAGGTCAACGTCTGGGCGATCCCGGGAGTCGCTCCAACCAGGTCTCAGCCTCCGCAGGTGTAGAGAAGAAGATAGTGCGGTCGCCATGAATGACTCGCAGACGGGCAGGATACATCATGGAATACTGGATAGCAGCTTCTCTCAGCCGACGCTTGACGTTGACAAAGGATGCCCTCGTTTTTTGAAGAGTGGCCGAGAAGTCGGGAAAAATGGAGACGGTGGTGTTGTTGAATTTAAGTGCCCCTTTACGTCTAGCAGCTTGTAGGGCGGCGTCTCTGTCCCTGCTACTGAGTAATCGTGCCAGCATCGGTCGCGGTGGGGCACCCGGAGGTGGGGGCCGAGATGGAACTCTATGTGCCCGTTCAATGGCGAAGGCCGAAGAAAAGGCCGCCTCTGGAAGAAGGTCTTTCAGCCACCCCTCCATAAACGCACACGGGTTTTGTCCCTCAACACGCTCCGGCAGGCCTAAGATTCGAAGATTGTTTCTTCTTAGTCTGTTTTCGAGGTCATCAGCTCGTTGAGACCATAGACCGGCCATCTTCTCCACTTCGGTCAATTTAGCTGGTATTGGAGTTAGAGTATCTTCCACCTGTGAGATGCGGGCCTCAGTCTCTCCGACTCGCTCCCTAAGATTCTGCATATCCTGTCGTAGGAGGCCCACGTCAATTTTAACTTCCTCAATTTTGCTCGTTAATGAGGTAGTAGAACCTTTAATGGCATCTAGCAGTTGGGCCGTAACTTGCCGTAGTGTAGGTTCTGAGTCAGAGGGTAGAAGCGTGCTAGAGCCTGGCGAGGGGGGTGGCCGTTTCAGTGGATCAGAGGGTGCGTGGCTAGCATCATCAGGTTGTTCGTGAGCAAATTCACGTAGCCGCTCTGCTATTGGTATATTAGATTTGCGGCTCATTTTTGAGGTTCTACGGCTCCCTCGCCGGCAGGACACCGGTGTCGATATGATTGCGGTCAGCAGGACCCACCACTAAGTCTGATGTCACCCACTCTACTGGGGTACACTAAAGGCATACACAGGTCTTTTTAGGTAGAAAGTGTCACTGGCTCCAGCTGGGTTGTGATCACCAGGAGTGGTAGTACTAGAAAAACTATCTCCAGCTGTGGTATGACCGTTTGGAGTGGTAGTAGTGGTGAAGTGACACTATTTCCAGCTGCGATGCGTCCGCTAGGAGGAGTAGTAGAGTGACTATTTCCAGCTGGGTTGTGTCCTCTAGGAGTGGTGAAGTGTCCCCTCTCCCCAGCCGTGATGTGTCCGTTGGGGGGAGTAGTAGTAGCAGAACAGCTCTCTCCTCCACTGTGTGCGTCCGCTAGGATTAGTAGTAGAATGGCCCTGTTTCTAGTTGTAATGTGTCCGCTAGGAGTAGTAGTAGCAGCAGCAGAGTCACTCTATCTGTAGCTGTAATGCGTCCACTAGGAGTAGTAGTAGCAGAATATCTGTCTCCAGCAGTGACGTGTCCGCTAGGAGCAGTAGTAGTGGTGGCAGAGTGGCTCTATCTGCAGCAGTGACGTGTCCGCTAGGAGCAGTAGTAGTGGTGGCAGAGTGGCTCTATCTGCAGCAGTGACGTGTCCGCTAGGAGCAGTAGTAGTGGTGGCAGAGTGGCTCTATCTGCAGCAGTGACGTGTCCGCTAGGAGCAGTAGTAGTGGTGGCAGAGTGGCTCTATCTGCAGCAGTGACGTGTCCGCTAGGAGCAGTAGTAGTGGTGGCAGAGTGGCTCTATCTGCAGCAGTGACGTGTCCGCTAGGAGCAGTAGTAGTGGTGGCAGAGTGGCTCTATCTGCAGCAGTGACGTGTCCGCTAGGAGCAGTAGTAGTGGTGGCAGAGTGGCTCTATCTCCAGCAGTGACGTGTCCGCTAGGAGCAGTAGTAGTGGTGGCAGAGTGGCTCTATCTCCAGCAGTGACGTGTCCGCTAGGAGCAGTAGTAGTGGTGGCAGAGTGGCTCTATCTCCAGCAGTGACGTGTCCGCTAGGAGCAGTAGTAGTGGTGGCAGAGTGGCTCTATCTCCAGCAGTGACGTGTCCGCTAGGAGCAGTAGTAGTGGTGGCAGAGTGGCTCTATCTGCAGCAGTGACGTGTCCGCTAGGAGCAGTAGTAGTGGTGGCAGAGTGGCTCTATCTGCAGCAGTGACGTGTCCGCTAGGAGCAGTAGTAGTGGTGGCAGAGTGGCTCTATCTCCAGCAGTGACGTGTCCGCTAGGAGCAGTAGTAGTGGTGGCAGAGTGGCTCTATCTCCAGCAGTGACGTGTCCGCTAGGAGCAGTAGTAGTGGTGGCAGAGTGGCTCTATCTGCAGCAGTGACGTGTCCGCTAGGAGCAGTAGTAGTGGTGGCAGAGTGGCTCTATCTGCAGCAGTGACGTGTCCGCTAGGAGCAGTAGTAGTGGTGGCAGAGTGGCGCTATCTGCAGCAGTGACGTGTCCGCTAGGAGCAGTAGTAGTGGTGGCAGAGTGGCTCTATCTGCAGCAGTGACGTGTCCGCTAGGAGCAGTAGTAGTGGTGGCAGAGTGGCTCTATCTGCAGCAGTGACGTGTCCGCTAGGAGCAGTAGTAGTGGTGGCAGAGTGGCTCTATCTCCAGCAGTGACGTGTCCGCTAGGAGCAGTAGTAGTGGTGGCAGAGTGGCTCTATCTCCAGCAGTGACGTGTCCGCTAGGAGCAGTAGTAGTGGCAAAATGACTCTCTAGCTACAAGTGTCCACTGGGAGTAGTAGTAATACAGTGCCTACCTCCAGCTGATGTCTGTCCACTGGGAGTAGTAGTGCAGTAACTTGATTGCTAGCCGTGCTGTGACCTCAGGATGCTGTAAAGCCCCCCACAGAGCTGGTCTGTTTGAAGCTGGAGACAGTCTCCCGCTGTGTGCTGTAGCAGTTTTCCTCCCCCACGCTTCAGCTAAGCAGCAGCCGCCTGTCAGGATGGAGGAGGGGCCGTCTCCTCAGCCTCGGCACCCACTCTCAGCCTCCGCAGCAGTAAGGGACTCCCGAGGAGAATCCCAGCCCCGTCACCTTTCACCTCCCAGCCTCCACGTCAGTGTTCTGCCTGCAGGGCTGGTGAGTGCCCGTCAGCGTCCCCGCGCTCCCCCGCAGCCTCTCAGGCAAAGGTGGGGGAGGTGCCGCACTGCACCCGACACTCAGCTCCCTGTCCGTATCGTGGATCTCACCCACCAGTTGCTTCAGGGATGCTCAGCAGGGAGGGAGCCGCAGCGTTATCTCTCCTGCCGCCGTGTTCCACGTGGGCCGGTCTCCCAGCGCGCGGCACGTGTAGCATGCAGGCCCAGGTCCGGACCTCCCGCCTCTCACTCAAAACAGCCCAGAAGTTGCACCAGGGACCCCGCCAGCACGACCACCGGCACCAGTGCAGTCTCCGGGCGCCAGTACTTAAGTTTAGTGCCTCAGGGAAGGAAGGATGTGACAGGATTAATGGGGTCTCCACGGAGCTGCCTTTAGGTGCGACTGTTCTTCATGGCCGCTTAGCCACGCCCCCATTCGTGTCAAATTTTACCCATATGCACATAGCCTTATGCTGTGGCTACAGTAATACCTGCACTGAGAAACTGAAGAAATTAAAAAAAGATCAAGTGGCTTCAATTAGCATTTTTATCTAGTATTAATGTCTTCTATATACTGGATTTCATATTTCAGTGTAAGAAATAGTTGTGAAAAATGACATAGTCCAGCTGTCAGTCTAATGGATCAGAATCTTGCTTTACAGCATTACCAGAAAGCGCAAGCAATATAACAGTAAACGCGCCATAGCACTAAAATTGCAAGTGTTTTTCTCCGTGTACAAACAGAAGACGATCTTGGCAGGGAAATGTTTAGTAGAATGTTTCCAACAGGGTACAGCAAACATAAGGCCGGGATATGTCCTACAAAGGTGACATTAGCAGATTGTGCGCTGTTGACTTTACAGTGTCAGGGACAGGACAGGACTTTCTACTACATTAGGCATTTAAAGAAATCGCATGTATTTTTCTGCACGTGCAGAGTTATACTTCTCTACACCATTTAAAACTGGTACAGAAGAACTGCCAGAAGACCATTAGAAGGAGCAGAAGTGTGTGCAAAAGGAGTATTTCTGATATTCTGTGGGTGGAGAAATGATGCCTTGAAGTTAGTGGCCCACAGCACAATGCAGAACTTCTGAGAAGTTCAGATGTCTTCTGACAGATGTTGTGCTAGGAAGACCCACATAAGTGTTATTAATCAAGCCAAGTTAAAAATTGCATCTGGGGTTTTCATACCCCAAAGGTCTCTGCTCTCACCATATGTAGAACTTTAAAGAGTTCCGAACAACTTCGGAATGTACAGAACTTCTATGGGCTGTCTCACAAAGAGAATGCAGCCAATAGCGGTGGTAGTGAGTGTATTACTCCGCCGCTTGTGGTTGGGAATTGGCCAGCTGTGACAAATACTAATAGCTTTTCAATGTTTACTGTTTTCCAAAAATAAGACCTACCCTTATTTTTTGAGGAGGCCTGAAATACAAGCCATACCCTGAAAAAAAGCCCTAGCTGCATTACATGAAAAATAAAAAAAGCAATACATCACCTAGCATGCTCGGTTCGGGTCATCCCGCTGATCCCGGGAGCTCTAGTGCACTTCCTGTAACCAGGAAGCGATCTCCTGGGGGCGGCTGAGGGCTGCAGCAAGTGCGCTAGAGCTCCCGAGATCAGCAGGAGGGACTGGTACTGAGCCTGCTAGGTGAGTATAATAATACATCCCCCTCTTTTGTCACAAACATTGCTATGACAGGGTCTTATTTTTGGGGAAACACTGTAGTAGAACAGATATCCCAATAAATATGCAATTTCTCTTGTAAATGTTATGGAATGTGCCTTATTATTGTGTCCTCGTCTGTTTTCAGACAGATTCTTTCAAGATGGGACAAGACTTTGTGAAGAATTCTCCAAACAGTGTTGATAGCTTGACCCACTTAAAACTTGCTGCTAGTATCTTCCGCCTTAACAGTACTCAGAAACCGTTATCTGCTGAGTCTATACAAGCATCAAGTAACAATAACCATGAACTGATGTTTCAAGGTGACCCTAAAGGGGCGTATATTGGGCAAGCAATGACTGGTGGCCTAAACAGTAACCTGAAAAGGGAACAGGCAAAAAGAAATGAAGCTCTACAGAGAGAGTCGCTGTTCTTCATGAAGGGAGTCATGGATGAATGTACACATGTAGCCAACTTTTCAGGTACAGTATTTTATAAATTGCTGTATAAGGGGGATCTGAAACATGGCATCTTCTGTGTAACACACCTACATATATAAAGAGTGTCAGGAGACTTGTATGTAGAAATATCTACACTGATGGTGGTTAATAATTCCTGGCACTTAGTGAATGTACTTGCCAGTAAATGACCTACTCTTGGTGTGAGGGCAATCTAGTATATTTTAGTGTTAATTCTTATTCCCATCTCATGAAGTGATTGCATATCATCAGGATCCTCCATTTTATGCTTAGCAGCAGATCGATCTTTGGGACCCCACCATTTTTGAGACTGAAGGCTATGCAGCTCGTGTGTATCGCCAAGTACCTCTTTAATGATTGCATGCACTACTGGCTACCCGGCTATGCAGGTAGCTGCAGGCAATCTCCTTCACATCCGGTTGCCTTGTTCTGGGGGATAAATGGTGAAGATCATGCAATATTCCTTTCATTCTCAGGATCGGTGGAGGTCCCAAAGGTCAATCTATTGCTATGCCATCCATTTGTGAGATGGGAAACCCCTTTGAGCAAAATATATGCAATGCACATTTACACCCCCAATTCCAAAAAACTGAGGACACTATGTAAAGTGTAAAGCAAAATAATGCAATGATGTACACCTCTCATATAACCATATTTTATTCACAACAGAACACATATTAAAAGTGGAGAGAGATTTTTCCATTTCATAAAAAAAAAAAAACTTTAGAAATGGTTGGCAGCAACACATCTCACAAAAGTTGAGACAGGGTAACAGAAGGCTGGAAAAGTAAGTGGTGCTAAAGAAAAACAGCTGGAGGGTCAATTTTCTACTAAGTCACATGACTGTGTATAAAAAGAGCACGTTAGAGAGGCAGAGTCTCTCTAAAGCAAAGATAGTCAGATGTTCAACAATCTGTAAAAACTGCATTTAAAATTGTGGAAAGTTTCAGAAAAATGTTTTCAATGTAAAGTTGCGAAGATTTTGAATATCCCACCATCTACAATATAAAACCTCATCAAAATATTCAGAGAATGTGGAGAAATTCATCCACACAAGGAACAAGGCCAACAGTCAATACTGGATGCTTAAGATCTACGGGCCCTCGGGCATCACTACCAGAAGGCCCATTTAGACAGGACGAATGTCAGGCAAAGGATGCCCGACACCCGTACCCGCACATACTTGTGCTGCTGCACAGGAGCTAGTATCGCTGGCTCACAGCGGGCGGCTGGAGGAGATTTCAATCCTCACTCCAAGCTGCATGAACGATGAGCGTTCAGTCTAAATAGCAGCTGTTCAGTATTGAACGGCCGCTATGTCAAGTCAGTAGAGAGGAGCGGAGGATGGGGGGGGAAGTGAAATCTCCTGCAGCCTCCCCTCCGCCTGCTGGCCGCTCTGTCAGCAAGCCAACGATATTGGCTCCCGTGCAACAGCGCAGGACCGAGTGTATGCGGGGACGAGTGTCTGGCATCGTTTGCCTGATATTCGTCCCGTTTAAATGGGCCCTTAATTAAAAACAGACGCCGTATCCTGCGGACATAAGAGGAGAGGGACCACCCAGCATATCAAAAGCCTGCATCTCTGATGGTATGGAGTTGCATTAGTGCCTGTGGCATGGGCAGCTTACACATCCTGAAAGCCACTATCAATGCTGAGCAGTATTTAGAAGTTTTAGAACATATGCTCCTATCCAGACAATGTTTCATTCCGGGAAGGTCTTGCATATTTCAGTAAGACAATGGTAAAATATATACAGATAGTCCCCGACTTGCGAACATTCGAGTTACGAATTTCGCTAGATACGAACTATCTCTTCTGCACAGTATGATGTAATGCTATGGCATTACATCATACTGTGCAGGGACCGGACAGGCTTCTATCAAGCCTGATAGAAGCCTGTCCGGTCAGATCGCGGTTGCGGGGCAGCCGGGGATCTCCTGAAGGGCACTAGGGCTGTCTATGCAGAGCGCCTATCAGTCCGTGCGCTTGATAGGCACTCTGCATAGGCAGCCCTGGGGCCTTTCAGGAGGTCCCCGGCTGCCTAGCAACCACACAGCGTCCCGCGATCTCATCATGGGACGCTGTACGGGCCCCCTGAACGTCGGGTGCAGGCTGTTTCTTACAGCAGGCACCCGGCGGCAGCAGTTCCGACAAGCCGCACCGCTCGTCAGAACTGTTAACACTTTAAATACCGCTGTCAGAGCGGTATTTAAAGTGTTAACAGTTAGGACAAGCGGCGCAGCTCGTCGGAACTGCTGCCGCAGGGTGCCCGCTGTAAGAACAGCCGGCACCCGACGTTGTATGGAGCGGGATCCACCCGCGATCCCGCTCCATACTACCATTTGTTCGACTTGCGAACAAAACGGACTTGCGAACGGGCTCCCGGAACGGAACCTGTTCGCAAGTCGGGGACTACCTGTATACTGCACCCATCACAACCTCATGGCTTCGCAAAAGAAGAGCCTGCAGAGTCTGAACCGGCCGCCTGCAGTCCAGACATTTCACCAATAGAAAACATTTGGCGTATTATGAAATAAAAAATCTGACAAATCCGACCCAGGACTGTTGGGCAGATAGAATCCTCCATCAGACAGGAATGGGACAGCATTTCTCTCCCTAAACTCCAGCAATTGGTCTCCTTACTTCCCAGATGTATATAAACTGTTGTAAAAAGAAGAGGGGGTGCTACACAACGGTAGACATGGCTCTGGCCCAACTTTTGTGAGATGTGTTGCTGCCATCTATTTCTAAATGAATTAATATATTTTTTTTAGAATTGTGGTTGTACAAAATGACTAACACACAGGTAAGCACACCCAACTAGAATAACCAATGCCTTACTGTACATTTTACATGTTGAGGTTTTTTATTAATCTTAAATCCTATATTTGTTCCAGTTCCGGTGGACCCAAGCTTAATCATAGTTGTTCAAGCCAAAGAGGATGCTTATGTCCCGAGGGTTGGTGTACGCAGCCTCCAAGAGATTTGGCCTGGGTGTGAGGTTCGGTACTTAGAAGGCGGACATGTCAGTGCCTACCTTTTTAAACAAGGGCTTTTCAGGTACGGATGCTGTTATTACATAGTTCATTAGTGTGTGTGTGTGTGTGTGTGTGTGTGTGTGTGTATGTATATGTGTATATATATATATATATATATATATATATATATATATATATATATATATATATATATATATATATATATATATATGTGTGTGTATATATATGTATATATGTATATATGTATATGTATATATATATATATATATATATAAAATCTATCCCACGTGGAGTGCTCAGTCGACTTCTAAAAGGTGCTATTCATATCCAGAGAAAATATTATAATGTTCAATGTTTGAAAATTAATCTTCAATATCTGGGTAGAACTTCGAGGTTGCTGCAAAAAAAATGAGTTTAACCCCTTAACTCCATAGCACATAACTTTACGTCCTGGCTGCATGGTACTTAACACAACGTAAACATGTGGATGGCACGGAATCAGAAGCTGAACCCACGTCATCCTGCAGTTGGAGTCGGCTGTTAACGATAGCCGGCCTCCCACTGCAACAGCGGGGATACATAAGAACAATCGCTGTTAACCCAATACATGCCGCTATCTATGCAAATTGTGGCATGTACAGCACTCACAAAGGGAGCGTGCTAAGTCTGACGTCATCGGACCCCCTTGCCATTTGCCTATGATCGCCATTGTAAGTGATAAGGCATTCATAGCGATCATAGCTGTTATGGTTCAAGTCCCCTACAGCAGGGGTCCCCAACCACCGGGACGCGGACCGGGGCCGGGCCGTTGGGTGGTTAGCGCCGGTCCGCGGCACCGCCGGGAACTTTTGCTCTAAACACAAGGCCCGCGGCCAGAATATAGCTGGTTCTCGAGCGCCGCAGCTCAGCCAATGCAGCACTCGATGAAACAATCAATCAGAGCCAGCGCTACCTAGAGGCGGGATTTAGGAACCCCCTAACCAGGATGTGGCGGCTAAAGACTGCAAATAAGTGTGCCGGAGCTTTGGAAGCAGAAGTGTGGCGGAGTGGACAGCTCCTTTTAGGCAATGTATTGTTTTTGGGTTTTTTTTTTTAAATGCGAGTTAGGGCTTATTTTTGGAGCAGGGCTTATATTTCAAGCCCCCGGCAAAAGAGTGATATTAAAACGCAAGAAAACGCAGCTCTGCTGCACAGAAATCGCCTGAACACTGCTGCGATATCGCTGTCACCAGTGTGAAAGAGGCCTTAATCCCACGCCATTTTTTTTTTTTTTTACTATCGGCCAGGATTAAAGCCCAGGACCAAGCGCCGTAAGTTTCCTGTACTTGGTTCTTAAGAGGTTAATGAGGGAATGGAGGCAAATGCTCGCTACTGGTATGCGCCACAGCACCCTGATTCAGCCATGTCCTTGTGTGTGTTTGTGCATCCTGGTACATAATTATTTCTTAAGTAGAAGGAGGATATGGATCACACCTGGAAACACAGCAGTTTTGTGCTCCTATCTATTGTAAGAACATTCATGTAATCCCTATAGTTATCTGATCAGACACGCTGGATTCTTGGGTGCTTTTAGACAAAACGATTATCATTCAAAATATCGCTCACATAAGCGAGAAACCGATAATCACTAAGTCTTATCGTTCACTTTTCGCTCGTCCATTTCATGCACGCATAAAAATCATAGTTGGCTCGCTTTGCTTATCGTTCGGTTTAAACCGCGCTCATTCAGCCATCCTCATTCACTTATAAAGCGAATGTGAAAGACTGAATGATTTAAACGATTTCTCGTTTGAAGGAGCCAACGATGTATCTGCCTATATAAACGGGCTGCAGCAGCGAACGATGATGTCGCTCATTCAAAGAATAGATCGGCTTGTCTAAAAGGGCCCTTCCTATCACTTGTATGCCAACTTACTGCTAGCTCCACTTGCATGAACTAATGTGTTTTTTTTTTTTCTATCTGTTTCCACAGGCAAGCAATTTACGATGCCTTTAATCGATTTCTTCTGAAATATCCGATGTGATTTTGTGTGGTTTTTCCTTTTATATCCACATCCATTCCGTCCTCGCATTACAGACTGTGGTCGGTTGTAATGATCACTAATGTGCCGCTTCTCCACGTGCTGGACAAGATGGACAATTTGTAGGCATTGGCATAGCTGCCCACGTCATCCGATGTACCCTCCTTGGTACCAAAACACATTTGGGTTTCTACATGAAGTGTCTTTTTGTTCTTTTTGTTCAGGGATATGATGAAATGTATCTGATGCTAACAGTTTGTGACTAATTATTTATCACCCTTTACGTGTTGTGAAAACATAGACTTCTACGGTTTGTACTCTAATCATTTTTAACTTTTTTGTACCCCTTTTTTAAAATATCTGATATATATAAATAAACGTAACTATTCAGAAAGGAAGTAAAAATGAAATGTCCCTTTTGTGAATGTAAATGATTCGCTCTCGAGAATATCCTTGCATTATGTCGGCACAACTTTTTCTTCACTAATCGATGCAATGAATAAACTTGAAAAAATTAAAGTGAACTTTAAAACACATTTTTGTTTGGTCTTTTATGAAAATGTAGAAACGGCAATATTTTATGCTGTTGAGTGGTTATTCCAGTCATACTAGAATTTTCTACTTTTGTGATCTGTATTTATTAAGACAGGTATTTTATCAGAACTTGCCCAGTAGCCATCATTGTTCTTTTTTTCTTCTCTGTTGCCGCTGTCTTCTGCTATCCAGTGGCTGTTTATGCTCCATATCTGTATTTCTC
The DNA here is from genome assembly GCF_035609145.1 of Eleutherodactylus coqui. Lineage (NCBI taxonomy): Eukaryota > Metazoa > Chordata > Amphibia > Anura > Eleutherodactylidae > Eleutherodactylus > Eleutherodactylus coqui. The sequence continues at coordinate 142,294,237 of NC_089843.1, read as the reverse complement.
AGCTTCTGCTCCTAAGTACCCCAACAGATCATGATTTAAAGATATCCTATAGAGAGAACCAAGGTTCTATTACCATTGGCACGGCAGCTGAAGCACCCAACTCTCTCACTCCCCGGGGACACAGACATGAATTTGCATTTTGCTGTTTTGCCTCAATTTGTGCAAAATTGCAGCAAAACCAGCATATGTTTACAATGATTTGCCCATTATCTGCTTGTTCTTATGTGGTTTTACATAATTTTTGCAACAGCTGTGCACAAAGCACAGCAAAAATGCAACTAGAAGTCTCTCGGGCGTAAGCACATTTCGGTCGCGAAAATACGCCACGCATTTTTGTGTGCGCAAATGCACCATGTGGCCTACCCCCTTCCGGGTGCTGCAGAAGCCGGCGGTGAACTAGCAGCATGCCCATGGCTGGCGCATTGTGGAGGACGCTTACACTGGTCCCTTCACCGCGGACAGGCCGGGTGGAGAAAATTAATTCAGGCTCGGGCCTGGCGTTTAGGCCACACTCACGATGGTAAGCTTGGGAATTTTGGAAGGAGGGCACTTGGGAGTCAAGGCCATCCAACCCCTCCTACGTCTCTGGTACTGGCAGTGCCTGCCCTCCCCCCCTCCCTCCTCCTTCCACTGTTTAATTTTTGCCTGTATCGCAGCCAGCCCGTGCGTGCGTGCGTGTGTGTGTGTGTGTACACGTACACAAGCCTGCTGCGTCTGCATTGGAGAAGTGCTGCTTCTGCAACCAAAAAGCTCCAGCTGGGATCCGGCAGTCGTTTTGGATTGGGTAAGCTCTGCCAGAGGCAACTTTCCCTACGCTGTACCTCTCCTGCAGCTACCACTTGCAGCAATACTCCCCAGTACCTCTGTGTGCAGTGTTGTGCCAATGCCATGTCCGACCCCAGACCGGAAGGTTCTGGACAAGCTATAGGCAGAGCCAAGTTTTACGCTTGCGCTTGCTGTAACGCAAAATTCCCCTGTTGTCAGTCTGAGCCCCGCTGTGCAGACTGCCTCGGCAGGCTCCAGTGGTGACAGATTACGTTCCCCTTGCCGCTCCAGTCAATCAGGCGATTGAACCCGAATGGGCACGCTCCCTTACTGCGGCGGTCTCCAGACTGGCTAGCTAGCACATCAGCTGCTATTTTACACAGGCTGCATTTGGACGGAGATGATTCCCCTTCGGGAGCAGTCGCATGGTAGATCACGTAAAAGACGTAGATCCTCTTGGTCCAGGGAGTTCTCCCATAGCAGCCCACGTATGAGAGCTAGATCATCTTAGTCCCACCAGTCATCCACATCGCAGCCCTGTATATCACAGATTCAGGGGCGCTCTATCCCAGCATCCAGGGATAGCAGCCGTTCTGAAGGGGAACGCTTTCGCACTACATCCCCTTCAGACATAGACAAAGAGCAAGCCTCTAAGCTAGTCGCGTTAATGGACAGATTTGGTTGTTGCGGTTAAGGAGACCCTCCACGTGACAGAGGAACTGTCAGCTACTCCAGCCGTATCATTTAGGCGGCATAGGCGCTGACTCCAGCTATTACCTCCTCATAAAGGCTTTGAGGAGGTTCTGCATAAGAAGTGAGAAGTCCCTGACATGCACTACAAGGGACCCGTCAAGGTCTGGGACGTTACGTATCCCTTTCTGGAGGACCTGCTTAAGAAGTGGTCTCCCCCCATCGTAGATCCACCAGTGTCTCGCCAGTCCAAACAACACCCTTCCCACGGCCGATGCGGCATTGCTTTCCGATCCGCATTATAGGAAGATAGATTTTTGCCAAGAAGTCTATCTTTGAGGTGGTAGGCGCCACTCTACGCCACATTTTTGCATCTTCATGGGTCAATAAGGCCTCTGTTGTGTGGGCAAAGCAATTACATCGGAACATTCTCTCGGGCGTTCCAACCGACGAGTTGGCAGGCACAGCGGACAACATTATTCAGGCTGGAAAATTTTTATGTGCAGCTACTTTAGATTCTCAGGTCTCAGGATCCTCAGGCCCTGGTGGTGGATGCACTGGTGATACTGTGGTCATAGTTCCACCTTCTGTACATTTTTACTCCATTCCCGCTCATAGCCATAGTGCTCAAGAATATCAGGAGTGAAGGTTGTCCGGTAATCCTCATAGCGCCGGACTGGCTGCGAAGAGCGTAGTATGCGAACCTCATAGCCCTACTCGTCGACACACAGTAGCGATTACCGAAGCAAAAGGATTTACTCTCGTAGTATTTACTCTTTCCACTCGAATTTAAGGTCGCTTCATTTGACAGCATAGCTGTTGAAACCACGATTCTAAGGGCACGCGGGTTTATGGAACCGGTCATTCAAACCATGATTAAGGCAAGAAAGCCCTCATCGTCTAAAATTTACCATCGGGTCTGGAAACGGTTTTTCATCTGGTGCGAAGAACATCGTTTACATCCAAAGCGGTTCTCTCTGGCCCATGTCTTGTCCTTCCTACAAGCGGGATTGGACATCTGTTTAAAGTTGAGTTCCCTAAAAGGTCAAGTGTTGGCCCTGTCTATTCTCTACCAGAGGCTGCTAGCCGCTACGTCTGCAATCCGCATCTTTCTTCAGGAGGTTTCCTACGTGGCTCCTCTGTACCGTTCACCCACGCCTACTTGGGATCTGAATCTTGTGCTGGACGCTCTTCAAGCTCATCCATTTGAACCACTGAAGGAGGTACCGTTACGACTCTTGTCCTGGAAGGTGGCTTTCCTCATGGCAATCACATCAATATGCCGAGTTTCCAAGCTGGCTGCGTTGTCTGTCAAACCCCCCCTTCTGACTTTCCATCAGGAAAAAGTGGCGTTGCGTCCGATACCTTCGTTCGTGCCAAAGGTGGGTTACTCTTCACACCTCAAGGAGGACATTACACTTCCATCGTTTTGCCCTTCGCTGGCTCATCCAAGGAAACGGGCCTTACATCAGCTAGACCTGATACGGGCCCTACAGACGTAGGTTTCAACCTGACTAAGACCTGGATCAACAACCCTGCTGGTCACCTAATGTCTATATCATATTGTAGCGCTCTAGAAAGACATCTAGACCCTTCTTAAACTCCTCCATTGATTTTCCCATCACCACAGCCTCAGGCAGAGTTCCACAGTCTCACTGCTCTTACAGTAAAGAACCCTCTTCTGTGTTGGTGATGAAACCTGCTTTCTTCTAGACGTAGCGGATGCCCTCTTGTTACTGTCACAGTCCTGGGTATAAACAGATCACGGGAGAGATCCTTGTATTGTCCCCTCCTGTATTCATACATAGTTATTTAGTCGCCCCTTAACCATCTTTTTTCTAGGGTAAATAATCCCAGTTTTGATGACCTCCCTCTCAAAAAAATGAAGACTAGTATGTCAGTGTGCGCTGTTTTTAGCACATCGGACGGCCCACGATGACTGCAGTGGAAGCCGTCCGCGAGTACGCCCGCGGCAAATAAAACATGCGGTGATTTCACGGGGCGGAATTCCACTGAGAAATTACGTACCGTGAGCATTGCGCTATTAGGTTCAAAAGAACCTAATAGCTGCGGGGCAACACCGCGGATTTCTGCCGTGTGATACGCATGTGGGAATTAGGCCTTACTGCGGATTTTTTTCAGCTGTGGAAAACCCTAAGGCCTCATGTTCACAGGGAAAATCAGGCCCGCTACGGATTCTCCATGTAGAATCCATAGCGGGTCCCTCCTGCCCCGCGGACATGAGCGCTTAAAATAAGAATTAACTTACCCGCAGCGGACCATGCAGGTCTTCTCTTCTTCACGGCCGGATCTTCTTTCTTCGGCTGGCGGATGTGCTCAGCACGCCGGCAGCGTGCCGTGCGCATGCGCCGTGCACATCCGCCCGGCCGAAGAAAGAATATCCGGCTGTGAAGAAGAGAAGACCTGCCTGGTCCGCTGCGGGTAAGTTATTCTTATTTTAGGTCTCCCGCGGATCCGGACGGCTTCCATAGGCTTCAATAGAAGCCTGCAGGAGACCCGCACGAAAATGGAGCATGTCACGGTTTTTTTCATGCTCCATTTTTTAAAAATTCCCTTTTATTGACCTTCCGCAGGTATTTATCTACCCGCGGGTGGTCAATGCATCCCTATGGGATGCGGATCCGCATGCGGGTGATCCGCTGCGGATTTTAAATCCTATTTTGCCCGTGGACATGAGGCCTTAGGCTGCTTTCACACGGCCGAGACGCACAAATCTCACGTTTTTCGTATTTAAGTATTTTGGTCAAAACCCCAATTAGCTCATATTAAACTTAATTGTCCATTAAAATCAATCGGCGCATGCTCGCATGGTTGGTCGCACGTGCAAAGTGCTGCAAAAATGTGTTTGTGTGAATACACCCTAAGCGTACGTTCACATGTAGTGCAAACAGTAAAGATTTCCCACTGCGGAAAATCTGTACCGAAAGCCACGTCATAAAGCGCAGCATTGGCGCAGACGTCTACATGAATCTGCTGCTGATTCTGCCTTTCCTGCAGCAGCGGTGCGGTCTGCGGCGGATCTGCTTGCGGGTTTTGACATGAATTGGACGCGGTGCAGCTTTTTTGCGTGGCCATATCCTTACAGCAAAAAGATTCTGCAGCGCCAATTCTGCTCAATGGCGGAAAAGTGACATTTTTTCATGGCGGATTTCTTTCATTGTAATCCACCAGCATATAACGTGCGGTTACCCCGAGGCGGGAGCGGACTAAGCAAGACAACGGGAAATATTTGTGTTGGGGTCACCATTTATGTTTAATAGCCCCCCCGCCAGCTATTTGTGGTGAGGGGGCCGTGGGGTCTCCGCCTTACTGGCTCGCAGAGTGCGAAGTCCATCCCCACCACGCTCGCTCTAGTAGCCCCGCCCTGTCCTCCTGATTGGCTGAGCCGTTACGTGATAGTAGACCGCACACTACAGCAGCACCAAATGAGGACTGGCAGGGAATCACTGACGGTGTCCGTCACTCCGTGCAGCCAATAGCAGGCGGCCGTTAGCCTGTGACTCCTCCCCCCCACCCCCACCCCCACCCCCCGCACGTCCCCGTCATCTGACAGCAGCTGCACTGACAGCCGCGCCGCTCGCACTTCTCATTGCGCCTGCGCACTTTCCGGGGGGCGGGGTGCACGAGCGTGCCCGGTGTGTGGAAGTAAATAAACGCGCCGTGAACGCGCTGCAGCTCCCCGCGGGCGCCGTGAGTGCTGCGTTTGTCTCCACGCCCTGTTCCCTGTCTGCAGGCACTCGGGCCGTGTGCACGGTGTGGAGGGGTCGGTCCTGTGTATGTGCTAGCAGCTGCTCTGTATACCTGCTGTCCGGAGTGCGCCCCTCCCCCCAGCTCCCACCGCAGTCTGGTAGCTGCATGAGTTGTATACATCTAGGTGTCCCCGGAAGACCCCTGAGAATGGCGGCAGAGGTGCACAAGCAGCCAATGGTGATGCCAGGCCGTGACCGCGAAGAAGACGGAGGCGCTGAGCGTCCTGATCCCTTACCGTCGGGCTACAAGCCTCAAAGACAGGGGGAGCGGTGCAGCAACAAGGAGAACGACCTGCAGCAGCCCCCCGAATGTCCTGGCCGGGCCCCGGCCCCCAGCACCAATCCCTGGACCAAGAGGGCAAACGTGGCCTCCGCGAACCCTGCCCTCCCCTCAGCGGGTAAGAGATGTGTGGGGAATGCTTTACAAAACTCCCCGTCATGTAGGGGGCGTGACGGCAGCCTCGCCTCCCCTCCCCTCAGGGGCGTGACGGCGGCCACCCCTTCCCTTTCTCTCCCCTCAGGGGCGTGACGGCAGCCTCCCCTTCCCTTTCCCTCCCCTCTGGGGCTTGATGGTGGCCACCCCCTCTTCGTCCCTTCCCCTCCCCTCTAGGGCGTGACGGCGGCCTCCCCTTCCCTTACCCTCCCCTTCCCTTACCCTCCCCTTCCCTTACCCTCCCCTTCTCTTACCCTCCCCTCTGGGGCTTGACGGCGGCCTCCCTTTCCCTTACCGTCCCCTTCCCTTACCCTCCCCTCTGGGGCGTGACGGCGGCCTCCCCTTCCCTTACCGTCCCCTTCCCTTACCCTCCCCTCTTGGGCGTGACGGCGGCCACCCCCTCTTCGTGGCTTGACAGCGGCTGCCCCATTCCCCTCCCCTCCGGGGCTTGATGGCGGCCGCCGCTGCTTCTCCTCCAGGGAGTGACGGTGGTTGCCCCCCCCCTCCCCACCGGGACATGACGGTGACTCACCTCCTGTCCCCTCCCTCTGGGGTGTAGGGGTGCATATTGTGCACCCCTGGCTTAGAGGGAATTATCAACTACAGACGCTGTAAACTTAGTTTCTGTTGCTAATAGTCGAGGTGACATGGAGTCCAGGGAGCCGGCGCTTATACTGACCAAGTACCTCGTTCCTTTAAGGTGGGGGGACGTTAGAAGGGGATACAGCGGGAACAGGTGACACCGTGGGGACGGGGGACGTTAGAAGGGGACACCGTGGGGACGGGGGACGTTAGAAGGGGACACCGTGGGGACGGGGGACGTTAGAAGGGGACACCGTGGGGACGGGGGACGTTAGAAGGGGACACCGGGGGGACGTTAGAAGGGGACACTGCGGGGATGGGGACATTAGCAGAAGGCCCCGACTCCACGCCCCCTAACCTTTAGGCACTGTAACTTAGATTCTAGTACTTGCTGATAATGACTGGTTCCTTTCATGTGTCATAAACAAGACAACCCTGTGTGAAGTTAAACTTCTGGGACCCCCGTGATGCCCGGACAGGTCAGCCCTTTTCCCAGTAATGGGGCGGCACATGTGGTCACTCTACATTAGGGCTCCCAACGTTCTGTACCTCATGAGACGCATTCAATTAAATATGAAGGCAAAGCATATCGAAGGGGTTCTACCACCTGATGGGGGATAACTTGCTGGTCAGTGTGACCCCCCCCCACCAATCCTGAGAATTGGGGTCTTCTGCCCCCACCATCCTCACTGTGGGCTTACTGCACCCCTTGCTTCTCTCATCTCAATCCACCACCCAGCCCGTACCATCCTTTCTGCTAACTAAATAAGACTGAGCACCCCTTTAACTCAAACCTCTCACTTCCGCCTCCAAGACTTCTCCAGAGTAGCTCCTGTCCTCTGGAACGTGCTACCCAAAATCTATCCGGGCAATCACTGACACACAACTTCAGGCGTGCTCTAAAACTGCACCTCTTCAGGGAGGCATACCACATTCCCTAAACCAAACCCCTCTGTACTCCACCTGATAACATGCTTCCTGACCTACTGACTGCAATCCCGGCTAGCTGCCACCAACCGCCCCCAGCAGTCATACCGATTCGGCCGCTATACGGCTTAAGTCTGACTATTGTCTGTGTGTATATCACCCCTCACTCTCCACCTCGCCATACCATGCACATCTCCAGCCCCTTTACCTTCTGTATCACCCCATTATCTGTAGTATGTAAGCTCGTTGGAGCAGGACCCTCACCCCTACTGTCTCCATCCACTGATTGCTACATGTAACAGTGGTTTTGTTTGTTTCCCCCTGCTTTATAAACGCTGCGGATTATGTTGGCGCTATATAAGTAAAGATGATTATTATTTATGATGCATTAAAGGGGTTCTGTCATTAGAAAAAAAAATAATTCTATACTCCCCTATTCCTCCCCCGTCAGTCTTCTTACCGCATCTTCTCCCCGCTGATGTTCTCCTGGCTCCTGCAGTCCCCCCTGGTCACCTCATCACAAGCCAGCCGATTCTTCTTTCTCTGTGACAAAGCGTCCATTGTCAGCCTTCTCTTTCCGGCAGAGCGATGTACGCTACCTTACTAGTGATGTAGTGTTCACTGCCTCGCAGGGAGTGCTGAGCTACCACAGAGACTGCGCATGCACGCTGTCTCTCTGCAATAGTATGTGAACACTCACGGAATGACAGCGGGCATACACAGTCTCGGCAATAGCTCGGCATTACATGTAAGGCAGTGAAAGCTATGTCACTAGTGACGGGGACACTGACCTGCCGGAAGGAGAATGCCGAGAATGGACGCTTCATAACAAGAGGAGGATCTGGGCGGCTTGCTGTGGGGTGACCCGGGGGACAGGAGAAGATCAGTGAGGAGAAGATGTGGTAAGAAGACGGCCTGGGGAGGAACAGGTAAGGATTGATGATATTTAGTTCTAAGGACAAAACCCCTTTAACTTTCACCGGGACTGCCTAGATAGCAGTGGCACACACTCGGGGAATTTCCGTCAACCCCATTGAAATGAATGGAGTGATTGCCCTGCATACTCGGCCAGCGTTCCATTCCTTGTGACGTCACTGCAGGTTGAGAAGCGACCCCCGCAGTGACAGGCAGGAGGGGACACGGGACCCCTTGTCCTCAAGAGCGACGAGGTCTCAGCAGTGGTCCCTATAGATCGGGGGTAACCTGTCATCTTGGTACACCCATGTCCTTGCAGATCTTTACAGACATTATTCCTCCACACTGCTTAGAGTGATGCGGATAATCTCCGGGGGAGCGGGAGCTCATGCCAAAGAGACTGCAAATATAGAGTAAAAGAAAAGTGCCCTACAGTAGATACGGGGTCCGGCAGAGACTCCCCACTTCGTGTCGGACCCACGGCAGCTGCTAACATAGTCTCGACTTATAAAAGGAACCATCTAGTTTTATTTATCTACCAAAGTCCTGGGATAACATTGCACCTTGTCACCACCTCCTTAAGGGCCCCTTTACACGCAACGATTAATGTTCACATATCGTTGAGTCGTAAGAGAATGAAACATAAACTTTCATGTAAACCGGCCAACGATGGAATGAGGAACAAGAATTCATTTGTTTGGTCATTTGTGGAAGTATAAAAATTGTCATTTGCCCGAATTTTCCCGTAAAAAGTCATCATTTACTTGTTCACAAACTATTTCCAGACTCCCCTGACAATCGATGGACTGAAGGAGGCATGACGAGGGAATGTAAATGCTGATATCTGCGTGTGTAAACTGAAGAGTTGGAAGGCAAACAACTCATTTGCTCATTTTAACGCCGTGTAAAAGGACTCTTTAATGTCCGTCATCTAAGCTGCTGTCAGAAGAGCAAGGTGGGCGGAGCTTTCAGTTCCGTGTGAGAGTAGATGGAACGTCACGAAGATTCTAGCGCTGCGACGCTGAAGCGGCTTCTGGAAGGACTCTGAGGGACACATTGCATGTCCTACTCTACTTCACACGGTCACCAGTGGTTCGCGACCAGACGCGCTTTCCATGGTGAAGTACTGCAGTTTTAGGCCCATTTCACTGATACGGATCTACTTTGTAGTCGGGCTAGCGGAAAAATCTACAACCGCTCATTCATTTCAATACACCACAAATGAGGCCAATGACTGGAGCCTTGAGTTCCTTCCATTCTTCACTCTTTAGCGACGGCGATCACACGATCTCTTCACCTACATCAGTCCAGATTCATTACAAACTAGCTGTTTTTATTAATTTCTGAAAAAATGGTCAATTTAGTGTGTTTCTTTGCATGTAACAAGCGACAGGTTGTGTTCTCTCCGGGTCACAAGTCTAACCTCCTCTCATGTTTCAGGTTCACAGTGTTCAGCAAAAATTGTCCGAGCCGGAAAACCTGCTTGTAAGAAGGTAATTGTTACATAGTGGAGTCTGGGTGGGGAACATTATAGAATAAACCAATATAAAACACGCTGGCGTTCGGGAAGCAGGAATTAGGCTTAAATAGCTGCTTCTAGATGAGGGAAAAAAGCTCCACCTGTTTAACCCCTTAAGATCATGGCCTATTTTTGGCTTAAGGGCGAAACAATTTTTTTTTCCATTGACGTGGTTATGAGAGCTTGTGTTTTTTAGGACATGCTGTAGTTTTTATTGGTACTGTATTTTGTAATGCACTGTATAAATCTGCACAGCATGAATGTATCCACAGCATGGATGTATAATAAATCGGTGGACCACCCCTGGGACCCTCATTGGTTGCTGGGTCCTTGGTCTTCAGGCTTCTACTCACCTTATGACTATAGAACACCACAGGCTGCTGCGAGCCAATCATAGACCACCGAGGCCTGTGATTGGCTGCAGCAACCTATGACATCCAGTCAACAGGCTGCAAACAAGAATCCGATCTGTGATTGGCTGAGGAAAGAGGAGTTTAAATGGAGGGTGGCAGTCGACTATGTGGCCTCTTGCTCCTGCTGGGGCTCAGGGGCAGTGGGGTTTAGCTATATGCTAGTACATTAGCTTGTGGGTAAATAGTACACAGGCAAAAACAATAACCTAGCCTATGTTCACCGTCTCGCTCCAGCGCTGCCGGTCCCTTCTCTCCGCCGGATCTGTGTTTGCAGACTGCTGTAGCCAATCACATGTCTCGGTGGTCTACGATTGGCTTGCAGCAGCCTGCGGTGTTCTGTTCATCTCATATCATTGAATGAATGCTAGATAAGGACTCATGCAGTGTCCACCACAATGTATGTCAGCCTATATTGTTTTTTGTCTTGTAGGCCAGTGACTTCAGTGATATCACAAACTGGCCAACGCCAAGCGAAACAGCTACCCACGGAGTAAGTAATAAATGATGATCTGTAAAGTTTATGGCTAGCAGTCCTGGTGACCTTCTTGGGGTGGTATGGGGAGTAAGAAAGTCAACATATTGGCATTCAGTACGGCTTCCTCTTCTGAAAATGCAACGTTCTTGACCTTAATCTTAATCATTTTTTAAATCTTACCGTTAGTGTCAACGTCTGCCATCCAACCAGCGAAATGTATCTCCTAAAAAGGTGAAGGGGGATGATAACAGTGAGGGGCCTGAAGACCATGAAAGCAAAGAGAACTGTGAGGTGGACGTCCAAACTGCGGCATCTAAGAAAAAAGGTACGGCACGGTCCTGATTAGAAACTTGGCAGCTTTATGGTTTCCATTTTTCCTTCTTCGTTATGGGAGCCGGAAAAGGGAATCCACTGACCAGTCTAAAATACAATCTCCCGATTCTATATTTAATTAGATTGTTAGATCCTTGTGAAAATCTTGGGATTTGCTGAAAACAAGCTAATGTTGATAGCTTTAAAAATAGAGCAGTTTCACATAAAGAGAAAAACATGGCTGTTCTCATCTAAAAACGGCATCACAAAATTTGGGTTTGGGGAGCCGTTCATCAGGTGGGTCTCTATCCTATATAGTGCACCGACGGCGAGAGTAGTGGCAAATGGCCTGATCTCCGCCTCCTTCCCACTCCACAGGGGGACCCGACAAGGCTGCCCACTTTCCCCCCTCCTATTCGCAATTGCCATAGAACCCCTGGCCCTAAAAATTCGACAACACACACTATATAGGGGGATCCAGATTGGACCCAGAGAAGGCAAGATACGATTGTATGCGGATGACATAATACTCTACATGTCAGAACCCCAAAGCACCCTGCCCTTGGCCATCTCCCAGATAGACAAACTCGGGAATTTCTCAGGCCTACGTATCAACTGGCAGAAGTCTACCCTTATGCCGCTGAGAGAGGAGGAGGGGAGGACGGGGGAGGTATACCACAACCTGCGAATTGTCCCTCAATTTAAATACTTGGGGATCTACATTACTAGAGACCACACCCAGAGCTTTGATCTAAACATCGCACCCCTAATAACAACCCTGCAATTAAAACTGAAAGCCTGGAGCCCCCTGCCATTATCTGTAGCAGGTAGAATAAATCTTATTAAAATGATAATTCTCCCCAAATATCTATACCGGCTAGAACATGCAGAGATAACTATAACACAAAAATTCTTCAAAACAACTAACTCATTAATAACATCGTTTGTTTGGGGGAAAGCTAGAGCCAAACTCCGTATGGAAACCCTACAAAAACCCAAAGAGCTAGCAGGAATGGCACTACCGGACTTCAAGATATATTACCTGGCAGGACAAGTCAGATATATATACGCTATTGGCTGTCGGCGCCTCTCTCCCGAACTCCGAGCACCATCTGATGTACTTCCTCTCGGAGGCATCCCTCTGGATCATCCTGGAAAAACCAGGACTGTTGACGAAACAAATGCTGCCCATTCACAGACTCGCAACAAGTGTCTGGAGGGCATGTAAGAAACTGACGGGGCGAGAAGACACCCCCCTGGAAACCCCTTTATGGAATAACAGAGCGCTACCGCATTTATTGAATCTACCAGACAGACAATTTTGGTTAAATCTGGGAATTACCACATTGGAACACCTATATATTGATGGGACACTAGTCTCCTTTGAGCAATTACAGCAAATATATCCGGTACCTAGAATGGGATTTTTTAGATACCTACAACTCAGACACGCATTGACAGCTCAATTCCCAGAACCCAGAAGACCCTTCTCCACATACCCACTAATAGGTATACTGCGCACACAGGGCCCTAGGGGCCTAATCTCGACGTTATATACCCATCTGCTATACTCTAAGATCCCCAATACACAAATGGTGGTATTGGAAAGATGGAGAGAACTTATCCCAACACTGACTAATGAGGACTGGGAGACTGCAATGGCAACGTACACCGGGGTCTCACCAGCCGCGAACTACAAACTAACCCAATTATATATCCTGCACCAATGCTATCTGACACCAACTAGACTCCATAAAATGAACAGATCAGTTACCAGTCAGTGTCACTGATGTCGCGCAACAAACGCAAACTTGACCCACCTAATATGGGGATGTCCGATGGTATACACGTATTGGGAAGAGGTCACAGAGTTCCTAACCCAACTGATGGGAATACCAGTACCGCTGGATCCAGCGACGTGTCTGCTAGGGATCATAGATGAGGAACAGTGGCAACACTATGATAAAATATTCCTTACTAAAGTATTATTCTATGCCCGCAAGGTTATAGCGCTACGATGGATGGATAGGCGCCCTCCGACAATTACAAAATGGCAGAGTATTATCAATACCATCCTACCATACGAGAAAATAGTCTACAAAAACAGGAAATATCCTGAAAAATTCGACAGGGTATGGGGGATTTGGTGCAGGACGACAAACACAAACTTCACACAAGAAATGTTTCAAAATTTATTAAGACAAACCACACCCAGGCTCGGCAGGTAAAATGAGTAATAATGCTACGAACATTACAGATGTATGTATTAAGATATGCTGGGTAAATATAGAAAAAATGTAACCTATTTGAGTACCGAACACCGATATCAAAGAGCTCTCTGATGTATGCAAAGTTGAATTATTTGTTAGTGTATGTAATGCACTGTTTTAAAAAGTTGTTTATTCATGCAATGTACAAAATATATACTGCTCAATAAAACGAGTATAAAAAAAAAACGGCATCACACACGTCTACAGGTTGTCATATTGCAACTTGTTCCCATTCACCTCAGTGGAGCTGAGCTGGAGTACTAGATACAACACATGGAGACGTGTGCAAGAGAGCAGCCATGCTTTACTGATCCTGTTCAACCCTCTTAACACTTTAGGCCTCCCTCACACAGGCGTTTGCAAAAACACTGCGTTTACTGCGTTTTCAGCAGTGCTGGCATGCGTTTTGACAGCGTTTTTTTTCAGACTTGCTGGCATAGCATCCTGTGTTTAACGCTATAAAAACAGTACAAAGTTGTTACACATTTTCAGCAGTGCTCAAAACGCAGCCCACACAACTGAAGACGGCCAAGAATAGGACATGCCGTGCTTTCAAAACGCAGTGTTGGAAAAACTGCGTTCTCAGCCTTGTGTGAGCAGCCTCATTGAAATGAATGGGAGTGTTATACAGAGTTTAGTGCAGCGCTGAAAACGTAGCGCTAAACACTGTACGAAAACGCCTGTGTGAGGCGAGGCCTTACTTTTTTTTTCATCTTTTTTCTCCCCTTTCAAAAAAACAGAACTTTTTTTATTACACACTTCTCCATGGACAGAGCTGTCTGAGCTTGTTTTTGCAGGACAAGTTGTATTTTTCAATGATACTATTTAATGTACTGAAAAGCGTTAAAACCTTTCTAAGTGGAGTCAAAAAGAGATAATCTGCAATTCCGCCATCTTTGGCGGGTCTTGTTCTTACAGACTACACACCACAGCAAAATGACATGAAAACTGTGGGTCATTGTGATTAGGATGCCGAACTTTTTTTTTGCTGTATTGCTTTTAAAAAATCTTTGGAAAAAAATAAAATTTTCTTCCACCATCTTCTGACCGCCATGACTTTAGGCCCCCTCGCTAAAGGCACTCTTTCAGGTCCCTGGCATCGGCATCTTCCCCTCTCCAGTTCCTGCGAGTGCACGTTTAGAGCTCTTTTGCAGAGACTAAAGTCCCATTCGGAGTCTGACCTGGATGAGGAGCTTCTAAGCTCTCCTTTCTGGTTGGTGGCCTAATAGTGGCGGGGAAGGAGACCCTTCAGGTAAAGGATAGGCCGCCAACTTTATCCTCAGAAGCCTTTTCTTTTAGGCACCCAAAAACATTCCCCAAATGTCTTCTCTGATCCATAAACGAAACTAGAGAGATTTTACGGTAAGTACAAAAATCTCATTTTCTTGGTAGTTGATTTAAATGCCATGTTTGCTTCCTGAACAACAAGGAAAATCATTCCAATCCTCTGCATAGATGCCACTTTCTACTGATCGGCATTCTGAAATATAACTTGACCTTGGTCATCTACGGCCAAATCAATTCAAAGTTGGTTGTCCTAATTTCTTTTTGCTTTTCCAGCAGTTGCCAAGCAAAAATGGGTACCGCTGTGCCTTGAGAAAGCTGATGATGCAGAAAATCAGAACTCGCAGTCAGAATCACAAATGCAACTTGAATCAAGCAAAAAACCAAAACGAGGACATTACATTCACGGTGAGCAGCGTGCCGTTCCTACGTGTAACTCGTGTGTACAACCTGCGCGTAGGATTCGTTATTGAGGTGCACTGGCTATTCCCTTTGGCAAGAGGCAGCTGCGGTTAGTTATATCTATGTGAAGTTTAAGGCTGGATCCACTCACTCTGGGAAAATCCACAGGAAATTCTGAATGTGTAACATGGATTTTGCTGTGGATTTCAGCCCTCTAAATTAAAGGTATAGTCTGGTTACATTCGCCCTATAAGGCCCACTGTGCTACAATCATAAATGGAGCAGTACTTGCCCATCCTCTGCTGCATTCCAGCGCCACAGTCCCACCGTGGCTCCGGGGTTTGTCACTGATGTCACCTGACCGCTCTGGCCTCCTGACATCAGCAATCACATCCTGATTTCCAGATTGTCGCTGCTAGTTGCTGTAGTTCTTCTGTGCATACGATGGTTAACTGGCTAACGAGCTGTCAGATTTTATGCTGTATTGGACTTTTATTAAACTTTTAGCTAGCAGCCGGCCATTACCTGGCGTTTACGGTACAGTCAGAATATTTCCCTTCTAACTGCCCTTCGTGTTTTCTGTTTATGGGTGTACAGATAGTAGTAGATTTATCGTATTTTTAGTATATAGATCCTGGAATATATTAGAATAGCACTATAATGGACTAGTCATCAAGGTACGCATCAATGTACAAGCTGAGCAGATCTTTGGAAAATGACTTCATTTGAACTGTACTTGCTTTGGGGCGGCTGATCCCTTGTGATAGCATTATAGCATAATAATCTTTTCACTTTCGGTCTTCTATGTGTACAGGTTGGCAACGAGAGAGAAAAAGTGACCAGGATGAAGTGCTGAGCACCAAAAGTGAATCCAGCAGGGAGACCTTTAGAGGCCGATTCAGAGGGAGAGGAAGAGGCCGAGGAAGGGGTGAGCCTTTCAATTAGGTTGTGCACATAGTTATTTGCATTAAGACACACAACTATCAGACTCTAAGGCCTCATGTCCACGGGGAAAATCAGATCCGCTGCAGATTCTACATGTAGAATCTGCAGCGGGTCCCTCCTGCCCCGCGGACATGAGCGCCGAAAATAAGAATTTAAAAGTATTTACCATCCGGCGCGGGCGGAGAAGATCAGCTATTCCTCACGGCCGGATCTTCATTTTCGGCCGGCGGATGAATTCCTGACGCCGCCGGCACGTCGCCGGCACGTCGTCGACGTGCCGCGCGCATGCGCCGGGCACATCCGCCGAGCCGAAGCAAGGAAGATGCGGCCGTGAGGAACAGCTGACCTTCCCCGCCCGCGCCGGATGGTAAATACTTTAAATTCCTATTTTAGGTCTCCCGCGGATCCGGACGGCTTCCATAGGCTTCAATAGAAGCCCGCGGGAGCCGTCCCCGCGGGAGACCCGCACGAAAATGGAGCATGGTCCGGATTTTTCCATGCTCCATTTTTTTTTTAAATCCCTTTTATTGACGATCCGCGGGTATTTATCTACCCGCGGGTGGTCAATGCATCCCTATGGGATGCGGATCCGCATGCGGGAGATCCGCTGCGGATCTTAAATCATATTTTGCCCGTGGACATGAGCCCTAAAGGCCCTTTTAGATTGAACGATCGTCAGTCAAAGAATAGTTCAAACGAGCAAAAGTGAAGGATTATCGTTCAGCCTAAACGCACGCCAACAGTTGTTCACTTTTCATTCGTCCATTTTATACATAAAAATCCTCATTGGCTCTTTCACTTATCACTCAGTTTAAACGGCACTCATTCACTTGTTCTCATTCACTTATACAGCGAATGTTAACGACATAACGATTTCTCGTTAGAACGAGCCAGCAATGACCTCATTCGCTCGTTCAGATAAAAATCGTTTGGTCTAAACTGACCCAAAGCCTAATCAAGCCCTTACGTGTAACTTGAAAGTGCACAATATTCAAATTTATTTTTATTTTTTGTCCTATGTGTAGGTCACCATGGCATACGCAACTCCTCCACAGGTGCGGCGCCCTTTCAGGCTCAGTTTTCGGAAAATGTTACCAGTATGATGTATTGTTATGATGATGGGTCTGGAGTGCAGGTATATCAAGTGGATGAAAAGTTATTGAAGGGGTATCTGAAACGTCAGATGTAAGTAGAATATTTGTGTAAACGATGGCTAAATTACCGTAACTTCATATTTTTTATCCTGTGTATTCTTTTGTATTTCTTTTCAGTGAGTACTACTTCAGTTTGGAAAATCTGGAAAGAGACTTCTTTCTCAGAAGGAAGATGGACGCGCAGGGGTTTTTGCCACTTCCGCTGATCGCGGGTTTTCACCGAGTGCAGTCTTTGACTACAGATATCAGTCTTATCTGTGAGGTATTGTCGACACCAGTAAACATCTTGTTTTTTTATGTTAGAGGTTTGGTGTATTTCATTAATATATAGTTTTTAGTCCCCTTTTTCTGTTCTCTTTATGTTCCTCCGCTAGCACTGCTAAAACCGCATAATTGCCTTTCTTTGTATCATTTACAATGGAATGGTGACTGAATCTAGGGCTCCATCACACTGTTCTATTCTGGCTTCAGAAATGCATTTTTTGTAAACATTACGTTTTTTTTTTTTTTTTTTTTGTGCTGAAGTACCCGTTCTGCCCATGTATTACAGACTGCCCATTCAATTTAATAAGCACCATGTAATGCCCTATTTCTCAAGTATTGGTTCTACATGGTAATCAAACATTTGCAGCCAGATTTGCCTGCAAATTACACCTCATGGCCTTCCAAATTGGGGAAACTTGAAACAAAAATGGATTTTCCGAAGCAGACAAATTGCCTAAGGCCTCATTCACAATTGCATATTTTGGTCAGAAATTTGCATAATTAGTTGTAAGGTAATACAAGCAGTGTAACCTAAACAAAAAAATTTGCATTTCTTCCTTGAAGGCAAAGGAGACAGCTGGAAGCTTGTCATGACAAAATACTATTCTTCAAGTCTAGAATGGAAATGGATGGTGCAGGAATTGTCTGCAACCCCAGATTTACATATAGATAAAAATGGTTTTCCATTTTTTTTTTAAGTGATGCTGAAGAGTTTCATATTCATTGTATCCCAGATACATCTTTTTAGAACTATGCTAGATTGCATCTGGCAGGCTTGTTTCCTGCATGATCAGAAAATGACATTTTCCTTACCGCAAGTTTTTATTCTAAACACAACTTTTTTTTTTTTAGCCTGACCTTTCCAACTTTATGCAGATCACCTAATTTTTGCTGTTTTAGATTGCAGCAGAGTCAGCACATTGTCATTACTGGGGAAGAAATGCAATGACTATCTGGGGAATGCAAGACACTTAAAGGGGTATTCCTGAATAAGTCATTAATATTTGATCGTTGGAGAGGGGAGGATCGCGGCTCAAGATCCCTGCCGATCAGCTGATCCTCCAGCACGCTGTCAGTGCAGTGGGATTGGATGTTGCCATAGGTGGTCAAGGCTGGAAGTGTAATGGATGGATTAAATTTCATTGAAATAAGTGAGAACGATGCCTCCTATTATACTTCTGTCTCTGACCGCAGGGAGGAGCTGGAAGTGTAAAAGAAGGAACTGCTTCCATTACTTTCAATGGGAGTGAAGCAGTCTATTACACTTCCGGCCCAGACCACTGATGACTACTTCCGGCCCCTCTGTGCTGACAGCATGCTGGAGGATCAGCTGATTGGCGGCAATACGGAGTGGTAAAATCTTGCCAATCCACTATTGATTACCGGTCTTGAGGAGAGGTCATCAATAATAAAAACCCGGGATACCACTTAGGTGCCACTCTGGAGGCATGGCAGAACTTCACTTTCTTTCCTGAAGATGACTTTAACTGTAGACTCCTTATAGTGGCTTATTCACAGTTTATTGTGTAACCAAAACGCAAGATCCTTATTTCTCCTAATGTGTCATTGGAGGAGAATTGGGACACCCTCATGTACACATAGTAAAACTGGTGTCTTATCCGCAGGGCACATGTAGCTTGCTTTTTTTTCTTCTTCTTCTTGAAGCGGTCCGCTATTTATTCAAAGTTTATGGCTCTGATGTAGAGTGTCCGCTCACATGCTTGATCACCAGTTCATTTAAACCTCTCAACTGTAGTGATCTGTGTGGGTTCCTGCCTATGGATCGCTGTACGGTACGTTCACTTATAGCACATTTTGGTGCAGATCTGCACAAGACTCCGTAGCGCATTTTGGTTTGGATTTTGGCATAGTTTTTGATATCATTCTGCAGCTGATTTCACTTGAGGCGTGAAGACTACTGCAGCTCTGCTTCATAATCCACACCAATGTGGATTTTGATGCAAATTTTGGTGTGGATTTTCAATACAATTTGGAGTATATGTCAATAGATATTGGCCGGAATATCCCTTTTAAGCTAATCTATTTATTGTATGACTGATGGTCCATTCCTAAATCTTCTTTGCGTCTGTTTTTCAATCTCTTTTCGATCATTAGCAGTGTGCTCGGAGTGTGTCCACCTCAAAAGGCAGTTTTGTTCTCTAGGATGTCTGAAGCTTGGATTTGCACATACAAGAAAGTGTGCTGAGGCGCCATGGCTGGTTTCCATGAAAATTGAGCATACATAAGACCTCTATAGATCAAATCTTAATGTCTTTGACTGCCAGATTTCTCAGGAAACTTGGCTATCCTCATTTGTTTCAGGCTTTAAAGAACAGCACGGAAGTAGAGATCGTAGACCAGAAAGTACGGAGAAAAGTGGATCCTGAAAAATGGCCAATTCCTGCTTCTCCAGCTCTAGAACATAAGACGGATTTTTCTAGATTCCTCAACTGTCCAGAATTTATACCTGGCAAGCTGAATGTGTATCACACTGGTATGCATATTTATTACTTAGTTAAAACGAGGGAAAAAAAGGGTTGGTACGGTGTTACCAGTAGAGCAAAGTTTGAGTGTTCTCAGTAAGAGAAACCAAGTAATCTTGTAGATATACCTTTTAATGGCTAACAAAATACATGATGTTAGAGCGAGCTTTCAGACCTCACGGGGTACTTCATCAAGGCATAATCAAACTGATCTGAAGAGGCATGCATATATAATACATAAATATATATACATACACACACACATTATACACATACTTGCGACGAGGCACAGACATTGTGTGATTAATTTGCACTTTAAAGAATACTACAACAGAAATACAAACCTAGATGTGAAGGGACCATAAAACCTTCCCATCTATGTTTGTATTTCTGTTGTAGTATTCTTTTAAGTGCAAATTAATCCCACCATGTCTGTGACTTGTCATAAGTGTATGTATATATGTGTATGTGTACACACGAACATGCACGCCTCTTCGGATCTATTTCATTATGCCTTGATGAAGGACCCTGTAAACTTGCTGTAACATCATGTACTTTTGTTTACCATTATAAGGTATCCTATCTACCAGATGACTTGGTTTCTCTTCCTGAGAACAATCACACTATTAGTTTATAGTGCATTATTAAAATGGATACTTCAGGAAGAGCATTGCTGCTTCTCATACTGCTGCCCTTGTTTACCAAACAGTACAGGTCTCAATGCTTCTCTCCAAGTATCCAGTTTATAAAATAGAAATTGGCACCAAACATATTGCAGTTTTTAATATGGGACTGTTAGGTATCTTTACACAGAACAACTGTTGTCCGAGTAATTGTTCGAAAGAGCGAATGCACATTATAGTCTTTCCATGTAAACACATCCACCAACAGGGTGATAAGCGATAATTTTCTTGCTAGTTTTGTTTCAGCTCACCTAAAAAGAAAATAGTCACTAGTTTAGCAAAAGTTGTCCGGTGTAAAGTCAGTCATTTGTTTTTGAACAACTTGTGAACAAATTAGCATGGAGCCCCCTGAATGATATGTCAGCAAACTAATGAACAATCCTCCTCTGTAAAAAGCCAATGAACTACTGCTATTCATACACTTTAGCAATAGTTGCTCGGTGTAACGGTATCCTTATAAACTGCAGGACGTTGCTCTATGGAAGGTTTGCGAGCACGGCAACAAACGTCTGCATATTCTTCCTGCTCTTCAAGCAGAATTTACATTATGATAGCAGAAAAAATGTTATTTCAAAAGATCCATATTGCAAAAAAGTATGCCTAAAATAGAAAAATAAAGTTTCTATTCTACTTCTTGATTCTGCGCACTTTCATCCTGGGTTTACTTGCCAGTTCCATAATAATCTACACTCTGTAAACTGAGGCCATGGGAGCAGAATTTATAAAGTAAACGTATTAAAAACATTTCTTACATTTTATGTTCAATCCTCCCCATTTTTATAAACTGCACAAATCCCTGCATCTGCATGCTATAAACAATGTGTTAGGAGTTCAGGTTTATAGAAGTCACTTTAGGCTGATTGTTACATTCTCTAATTCATTTCAGGATCTGCTCCTAATTCCCCAAGGAATGGAAGCCCTATATTTCAGAAGGCAAGAAATGAGCCGAGCAATTTACAGACCATGTCAAAAGGTTTGTCTGCAAGTTTACCAGAGTTGGATTCTGAGCCGTGGATTGAGGTGAAGAGAAGACACAGAACATCTCTAGTAAAACCAAAGGTATGGTACAAAAACACTGACGGGGCATTATGATCAAGAAAGGTTTTTAGGTGACCTTGTCATAAAGGCTAAGTTCACATTGGGTTGTGGAATGTAGCTATAGGCCTGTGGTTTGTCTTTTTTTTTTCTTTTTCCCTTGTGTTCCCTAAGCAACAAAATAGTCATATACTTGCCTCTCCCTGCATCTTCTAAACCACTGCTTGTTCCTCCATGCAAGGTGTTTGCTTACAGGCTGCAGTCAGCCTATGTATAGGATGTCAAAGGCGGCTGCAGCCAATGAGACAGCTCAGTGATTGAACACTGAGCTCTGTCATTGATGGCAGTGGCCTGTGGCATCCCATAAACCGGCTTCTGCAGCCTGTAGGAATGACCTCACAGGAGAGACTTGGAGCTGTGACACTTGACAAAAGTGACCCTGCAGTGACAGGCAGAGAGGAAGACAATGGGACCTCCATTCCTAAGATTGTTTATATAATGACTAAACGAATACTGAAGAAATTCTGTGCAGCAATAAAAAATTAAATTAAAATCCTATTGTCGCTGTTCCCCAATTAGCTCTACGAATCAAATACATGACAAGAGTATGTTCAATACCTGATATATGGATATAGAAGTAGGAGTACCCCCAGTGACTCTTAAATCGGCATTCGGTTATTGTGTTTGCATATGCTTTTATCACTACTATTTACTGCTGTTGCCTTCTTTAGTACTGATGAGTAATTGGATTGTGTGATGCATTGCACTTTCTGCACTTGTTGCAGTATTTTAGAATTGCTGTTTCTGTTGGTGAGGCTTGTAAAGTATTGTTCTGTTAACAGTCATTTCTCACTGGGGGGCAAAGCTTTGACCGTGATATAGCTGCTGCCTTTGGGAAGCGTACACGAAGCAAAGAAAAGTATTGGCTCCTCCTACCAGCTGTAACCCTTCTGAAAGCACTGAGCCAAATCCGTTTTAGCTTGGTGTCCGTAGTAGGCAGACCTCTTCATCGCCACTTGAATTCAGGGAATACAGGGAGACTGGCCTCTCCTTGTTACCCCACTGAGGAGTGCGAACAGAACGGAGCTAAGCATTCTGTCATTGGCCTCGACCTCAGAAGAAAACGAGGCATGTCCGAGGATTAACTTTAACGTGGCCTGCCATGAAAATAGGGCAAGTATCATGCTGTCTCTACTCTCTTCCATAAGAATAGTAATGGCATTGTGGTGAGAATTGTATCTCTAGGGGATACTAAAGGATAGCGCCCATCAAACGCCTATCATCTACCTGATTACCCCCTTCCATGGAGGAGTAATAGTACTACGGCGAGTCTCTTTCTCATAACTAGGTGTCTCCCTTGATTAGTCAAGTATGACAACCCTCATTCAGCTTGTTGCCTCCCTCCATAAGAAGAGTAATTCTATGCAGCAACCCTTGGTATTGCTCATACTTGTACTGTTGTGTCAAGAATCAACCGCCATAATCCCCCTTTCATGGGTTAGGCAGTTGTGGTACAAGGACTCTCCGTATCTCTAATGCCTGCTTGATGACAACCATCATCTTCTCCATTGCCTCTTTTCATGACAGAGGTCATCATAGTGCTACAGGACTCCTTCCCGCTCATGTCTATGCAGTTAGGCCAAGCAGCATACATCTCATTTACCCCCTTCAAAACCAGGCGCACGTCTCAGCCCCCTCATTAGTTGTTTACTGGGGTGGAGTAATTGTATCACAGCTGGTCATTTATGGCTATAATGCAAGGCAGCAACTTTGGCCACCATATTATTGCCTCTTAGAAAAGTACTCCGAATAGCTACACTTTGTATTTAATGCAGTGTATAGTAATGTTAGGCAGCCATAGAATGCTGCCAGACTATAGATCTATTATAACCCAGTCACTACAAGTATCAGGCTGCCTCTTTGCCACAGTTGGAGTGCCGTATTTTTTACTAAACTCTGTATCTGACATAGTTGTCTAACAATTGCATTCAGTAGCTAATTAATATATATTTAAATTTCTATATTTATCTTCTCCATGCACACGGGCATATTTGCATTGTGGAATCCAGAGCGTGGCTCTGCCTCTGCAAATCGCTTTTCCATGTCCACAAGTGGAAATCAATTACGATTGTCTACTCTCGGAGGGAAAATCGCAGTGAAGACCGTCTGATCCACGGCCCTTCCGCAGTGACATTGTGAAAGGGTTGCAGATTCCGTGTCATCGCCTAGTTACGGCGTAGCATTTTCTTTACTGTGCATGTGCAACGACCGGCACATCCTCAATACTGAAGAGATGACTGTGGACAGGTACGCAGGGGTCACCGGCCGTGCAGAGGGTCGGATTCCACTGCGAGATTCTGCATGCGGAATCCGATCTGCCTGTGTGGATTCAGCCTAAGTGATCAAGGTATCTATGTAATATACAGTACCATCTTCCATAGGGCAAATTATAGTGTTACTACCACATTTTACATTGTATGCCTGTACAACCGGAGAAACCCCAAGTTTTTCGTCTTCTTACCCTTACCGTTGGAAATTGCTCTGGAACGTCCCATGGTCAATGACACGGACGAGTAAACAGGATTTTTGTTACTTGCCAAAAAAAAATCCATTTTTCGTCTCATTCATTTAGGGAACACAGTACCCACCCAGTAGTCTACTTTTTTATGGCTCTGCTTGTCTCCTCAAAGAGATCCTCAATTATTTTCTGACTTATAGTAGTCTGTATTATTGACATTGTGTGTTATTTTGTGTTTCTCCTACTGCTATTGTACAAACTGATTTGGCTCCGTTCTTGCAGGATGGGTATAGCTGGTACGAGGAGCCAACACTTTTTTTTTTTTCCTTTTGATTAGTGTACGCCTCCTAGTGGCCGTAGCTATACCACTGTCAAAGTTGTGGTCCCCAATAAACAAGACGAGAAATTGGTTTTTTTGGTAAGTAACAAAAAACTCCTGTCCTCTTATGCTCTTTGTGCCTTTTTATATACAGGTTGAAGGTTCTCAAGTGACACACACCCCTCAAGCCACTAAAGAAATTGAGCAAGAAGAACTTGATTTTATGTTTGACGAGGAGATTGAGCATCTGCAGGGTCGCAAAAACAACTTTACAGATTGGTCTGATGATGATTCAGATTATGAAATTGACGATCAAGACGTTAATAAAATCCTCATTGTAACACAGACCCCTCCTCATCTCCGAAAACATCCGGGAGGAGATCGTACTGGAAACCATGTGTCTCGAGCCAAGCTGACCTCTGAACTAGCCAAAGCTATAAATGATGGTCTATATTACTACGAGCAGGACCTATGGACGGTAGCTGATGAAAGAGATCACCAAGTAACAAAGGTATTTAGAAATATTTTAGGTTAATTAGAGCATTGAAAAACAGGTTTCTTGTCTGGAACATTTGTGTACTGTGCTTTAGGGCTCATGTGAGATACGCCTGCGGTTTTAAACAAAGTCCCCGTTGGTGATCGCAGAAAAACGTGCGTTTTCCTGCGGTCTCCATTAATACTATAATAGACCCTTCCCGCTGTGGTAAAATAGAACATGCCGTGATTTTTTTTTTTTTTTCCGCTGCGCAAATCTGCATCTGAGGACTGAGCTATTAGATTCAACCTAACAGCTGCACAATTCCGCCGCAGATTTACACCGCGGGGAACGCGGCATAAATCCGTCCATGGGCATTAGCCTTAAGGCTCCTGCTCATGGCACCAATTGGGTCTTTTATGCCAGGGGTCCCCAACCCCAGTCCTCAGGGACCACCAACAGGTCATGTTTTCAGGATTTCCTATAGTAAGAACACCTGTGGCAATGTCTGAGGCACTGACAATAATTACAACACCTGTGCAACACTGAGAAAATCCTGAAAACATGACCTGTTGGCGGGCCCTGAGGGCTGGAGTTGGGGAACCCTGTTCTATGCTGTAAGTCTGTGGCTTCTCCACAGGCAGCACTTAAGAGAAGCTGGGGGTGGAGAAGGTGAGAATGCCTTGTTGGCCCATGTATTAATCCAGGCCGTGGTCTGAGGCCCAGGGACTGGGAAAATACTTTCCTTCCTCCCCTCCAATCAGGGCCTTGGGTGCCATTTCTCTGCATTCTTATTTGTTCTCACGCACCCCTTGTGCAGTGCCCAGCTCCAGATCCCTTTTCCTTCACAGCCCCAGTCTCCATCCCTGTTCACAGCTGTGACCTGTGGCATCGTAGATGTGGTCTTCACTCAGCCTTATTGGGCCATCTGCTCTGGACGGAATAAGCTCTACCTGGCAAATGCCCCCTCTTATTTCTGTCTCCTCTGCAGCACCTCTAGCAGGAGGCCTATCACAGTCATCCCATGTCTGGTCCTGGGTCAGAAGGCTCCAGACAAACCGGAGCCACGCGCTTTGCGTGCTCTTGCTGGAACAAATTTTTATGTGTGCAGTCTGAACTGTTCTGCACTAATTGCCTTCCATTGAGACAGGTTACTAGCGATCAGTCTACTGGTCCACCCCCCACCACCTACTCTATCACAAGCTGTCCTGGACCTTTCTAAACAATCATTTGATATGTTAAACAAGCCTTTCCGTCAGCTTCTTCCACATGTCTGACTGAGATGACTTCTCCACCAGTGACCTCATTTTGCACCTCAATTCGTTGGGTTTTTCAGCCTGTGTCCACATGGACAATGTGTTACGTACATAAATCCTCAGGGCTGGACCCGCAGGACAGCAGTTATGGAGGAAACAGACCACCAATCCTAGCATGGGCGGAAGCTAGGATCCCAGTGGTCTTGGCAGTCCATATCCTAGGTGTTGATAACTGGAAAGCAGATTTCCTGAGCACAGAGAAAGCAGACCTGGAAGAAGGGAAACTCCATCCCGACATGTTGAACACCCATGCCACAGACTAAGTTGCCCAGAAGGCGACATGGTGTCCAGAATCAATCTCAGGTTTCCAACCTTTGTGTCCAGGTCGCAAGACCCGAACCACCCAGGATCGAGTAGTGGAGACCCTCATAATTCCGAGGACATGCTTTAAGCAGCCGTACATATTTACCCCATTCACATTCATTTCTCGACTCCTCAAAATGATAAATCTGGAAGGTCTTCCAGTGGTCCTGCTGGCTACAGACCGGCCTCGCCACACCTGGTAGACGGATCTGGTCGACTTACTTGACCATCTGTGGCTCCTTTCCCTTTGAGATGATCTTCTCTTACAGGGGACCCCTCTTCCACCTGGGTTTAGCCATTCTTCGTTTAACGACGTGGCAGTTGAAGCTTCGATCCTGAGGCCCCTTGGTTTTACGGTCATCCGGGCTGTGCTGAAGGCACTGTTCTACATTATAAGTTTGGAAAGCAATAAATGTGTTGCTGACAGCCTTTTCAGTTGCTAATTGAAAAAAAGGTACCTGCAAAAATGTAGCCCTTTTATTGTAGTAGCTTGTACTACTTACATCTCATATTCATTTTTTTTTTTCCTCAAAATTTCAGCAGGAATTAGAAAATTTCAGGAAACTAAACTTCATCAGTAAAGAAGAATTTGAGAGTCTTGCACCAGAATCCTTAAAAGATCCAGAGGTTGAGCAGTCTCCTCCAAATATACCTATTTTTCCTGAAGGTATTGCATAATTGTGCCTGCTTTGCTTCATAATCAGTTTTTGGATTTCAGCACATCACTAGAAGGCCTCTGACACGAGTGACGGCGATATCGCCATGAGGGAATCGCAGCTCTGTTCTGTGCAATATTGCTGCGTTTTCTTGCGGTGATATCGTGATTTTTGTGTCGCTACAGACGTGCGTGACTTTGTAGCGCTCTTTTGATGGTATTTTTTTGGGGGGGAGGCTTGATATTAAGCCTACCCCCAAAAACAAAACCCTAGTTGCATAAAAAAAATTTTTTTAAATCCCTCACCTAGGCCATGACTGTAAAAGTTCTGGAAAACACCTTTTATGAAATAAAGGGATAGAAGAAAATACAAACATGAAATGCGGTGCAACGCATCTTTTACTGTAGCAATTCCTACTGTCTGAGCCCTAAAATAACCCCTAGCCGCTAAAATAAAAAATAAAATAAAAAAACCACACACACACACCACCTAACACGCGCTGTCCGCTCCTCCACACTTCTCCGCAGCTCCGGCACACTTGTTTCTAGCCTTCAGCCAGCGCTTCCTTGTCAGGGATTTCAAAAACCCCACCTCCAGGAAGTGCTGGCTCTGATTGGCTGAGCCACGGCGCTCAAGAACCAATTAGTCAATGCTTCCTGGAAGACTGTGTGTGTGGGTGTGTGTTTTTTTTTTTTTTTTTTTTATTTTAGTGGCTAGGGGTTATTTTAGGGCTCAGACAGTAGGAATTGCTACAGTAAAAGATGCGTTGCACCGCATTTCATGTTTGTATTTTCTTCTATCCCTTTATTTCATAAAAGGTGTTTTCCAGAACTTTTACAGTCATGGCCTATCCTTGGGATAGGTAATTAATATGTGATTAGTGGGCACCCGACTCTAGGCTTTATTTAAAAAAAAAAAAAAAAATGTTTGCTTGATACTCGCCAGTGAACAATTTGTGCATTCTTGACGGTTGGTATCTTCTTCCAGGAAAAATGCATATAAAGTGTACAAATATCTCTACCATTTAGTAGTTTGGATGAGAAATGTTATTTATGCTGTACTTTCATAACTACAGCAGTACCAGAATCACCGGTGTCCCACCCTGCCAGAACACCCAAGACGCCACGGACACCACGGCTGCAAGATCCTACTAAAATACCAAGATTCTACCCGGTGGTGAAAGAAGCCAAATCTATTGATGTCCAGGTAAAAAGCATTAAACCTCCTTTTTACCATTACAGCATTACTCCACCACACGTTTTTCCTTTTAACAATTCGGCATTACACGGTTATATTAGGACCTTGTGACTTGGACAATTTGCATGGTTTATATGAAGGTAGGTCTTTCCTAAACAAGTATTACTGTTTCACATCTTGCATTCAATTTATTATTGTAGACCCCAAGAAAGAAAAAGACCCGGCACAGTACAAATCCACCTCTTGAATCTCATGTTGGTTGGGTAATGGATTCCAGGGAACACAGACCAAGAACCTCTTCTGTCAGGTAACGTATTAGTGGAATTGATAAGGGCTTGTGTTTAGGAGTCCTGATTTCTGTTAAGAAGCTAAAATTGTTTTGCCTTGTGTGGCGCAGAGTCTTAAAGCAGCAGAATGCAGTCCTAAGCTCTCACTCATGACCTGGAGGTTGGCACGTTTGGCACACCAAGTGTTTGTATAGGTCTTGTGATTGTTCTCAGTAAGAGAAACCAAGTAATCTTGTAGATATGATACCTTTTAATGGCTAACAAAAATACATGATCTAGCAAGCTTTCAACCCTACTCGGGGTTCTTCTTCAGGCTTAATGGAACAGATCTAATGACGCATTTAATGAGTCTTCAGATCTATTCCATTATGCCTGAGGAAGAACCCTAAGCTCGCTGTAACATCATGTATTTTTTGTTAACCATTAAAAGCTATCATATCTACAAGGTTACTTGGTTTCTCTTACTGAGAACAATCACACTTTGCTCTACTGGTAACACCGTACCAAACTCTTTGTGTTCTATATCTTGTGTAACGCAGTCACTACAATACAAAGTAAATGGGTGACTCTGCAACGTTGATGGTGTAAAGCGTGGCCACCTATTTACTTTGCATTTTAGCAGCCACCACGTGTGTGTATGTATGTACAATTACATGTATAATTAGAGAGTGCTATGGGCTGTATTCTAGCTTTATTTATTTTAAGTACTTAGGGACAGATTATACAGTTAGGTGCCTGTCTGAGCTGAGGGCACATGCCCACTCCGCCAAGGATAGGAGAGTCTTATCCTCCAGAGTAGTCTAAATACTAGGACAAGCAATTGTGTAATAGCAGACATTTTTTTCTCAGTATTTGTGCCCCCTACAGAAAACAAGCATATTTGCATTAACCAAGGTATCTGGAATTTTTTTTTGTATTGGCACTCAATTATATTCAATTAGCCTTGGTAATGCTATGCTGGCAAAAATCTATATACTGTACAAATAAAATTGTATGTATGGATGTATGTGCCACCATACCGCCTGAAGCAATTTCAACCAAACCTGGTACATGTATAACTCATCCCATGGGTGCATAAGACAGCCCCACTCCCCCTGGGTGAGAGAGGGGTCATGCCGGAACTGCACTTGAGCAGATGGGTTTTTTTTTAGTCTTATCTAACACAGACTACCTCCTCCTCATCATACACTAATCTATTACACAGACGATCTCCTCCTCATCCTACACTAATCTATTTCGCAGACGACCGCCTCCTCATCATACACTAATTTATTACGCAGACGACCTCCTCTGCTCTAACTTCCACACAGCTTCCCACTAGCACTAAGCCACTATGTACCACACAGAAATGAGCCCAGTACCCACTCTTATAAAAGCTGTCTACAAGGAAATCTGTGTTGCCCATAGCAACCAATCACAGCGCATGTTTTCATTTTACCTTAGCAGTATAACAAGTGAAAGCTGAGCTGTGATTGGTTGCTATTGGCAACAAAAATTACAGAGGAAGTTGGTGAGTTTTTGATTTTTAATTACGCCAGTATTACAGACCACCTGCTCCTCAGATAATATCTTACACAGATGACCTCCTCCTCATATACCAATATAGTACACAGACGACCACCTCCTCATGCAGTAAGATATTAAACAGACTACCTCCTCCTCATGCACTAATATAGTACACAGACGACCACCTCCTCTTCATGCACTAATATATTACACAAACGACCTCCTCCTCATGCAGTAAGATATTAAACAGATGACGACCTCCTCATGCAGTAATATATTACACAGACTACCTCCTCCTCATGCAGTAATATATTACACAGACGACCTCCACCTCGTGCGCTCATGTAGTACACAGACGACCTCCACCTCGTGCGCTCATGTAGTACACAGACGACCTCCACCTCGTGCGCTCATGTAGTACACAGACGACCTCCACCTCGTGCGCTCATGTAGTACACAGACGACCTCCACCTCGTGCGCTCATGTAGTACACAGACGACCTCCACCTTGTGCGCTCATGTAGTACACAGACGACCTCCACCTCGTGCGCTCATGTAGTACACAGACGACCTCCACCTCGTGCGCTCATGTAGTACACAGACGACCTCCACCTCGTGCGCTCATGTAGTACACAGACGACCTCCACCTCGTGCGCTCATGTAGTACACAGACGACCTCCACCTCGTGCGCTCATGTAGTACACAGACGACCTCCACCTCGTGCGCTCATGTAGTACACAGACGACCTCCACCTCGTGCGCTCATGTAGTACACAGACGACCTCCACCTCGTGCGCTCATGTAGTACACAGACGACCTCCACCTCGTGCGCTCATGTAGTACACAGACGACCTCCACCTCGTGCGCTCATGTAGTACACAGACGACCTCCGCCTCGTGCGCTCATGTAGTACACAGACGACCTCCGCCTCGTGCGCTCATGTAGTACACAGACGACGACCTCCTCCGCCTCGTGCGCTCATGTAGTACACGGACGACGACCTCCTCCGCCTCGTGCGCTCATGTAGTACACGGACGACGACCTCCTCCGCCTCGTGCGCTCATGTAGTACACGGACGACGACCTCCTCCGCCTCGTGCGCTCATGTAGTACACGGACGACGACCTCCTCCGCCTCGTGCGCTCATGTAGTACACAGACGACGACCTCCTCCGCCTCGTGCGCTCATGTAGTACACAGACTACCTCCTCGTGCGCTCATGTAGTACCCAGACGGCGGCCTCCGCCCCCTCGTGCGCTCATGTAGTACAGAGGCGACGGCGGCCTCCGCCCCCTCGTGCGCTCATGTAGTACAGAGGCGACGGCGGCCTCCGCCCCCTCGTGCGCTCATGTAGTACAGAGGCGACGGCGGCCTCCGCCCCCTCGTGCGCTCATGTAGTACAGAGGCGACGGCGGCCTCCGCCCCCTCGTGCGCTCATGTAGTACAGAGGCGACGGCGGCCTCCGCCCCCTCGTGCGCTCATGTAGTACAGAGGCGACGGCGGCCTCCGCCCCCTCGTGCGCTCATGTAGTACAGAGGCGACGGCGGCCTCCGCCCCCTCGTGCGCTCATGTAGTACAGAGGCGACGGCGGCCTCCGCCCCCTCGTGCGCTCATGTAGTACAGAGGCGACGGCGGCCTCCGCCCCCTCGTGCGCTCATGTAGTACAGAGGCGACGGCGGCCTCCGCCCCCTCGTGCGCTCATGTAGTACAGAGGCGACGGCGGCCTCCGCCCCCTCGTGCGCTCATGTAGTACAGAGGCGACGGCGGCCTCCGCCCCCTCGTGCGCTCATGTAATACACAGGCGACGACGGCCTCCTCCCCCACCTCCTCCTCCTCCTCCTCCTCCTCGTGCGCTAATATATTAAATTTTGTGTGTGTGTGAGATATAGTAATTTTTATTACTACTACACACACACCTATTTAAATTTTTTTGTGTGTGTCCAAAAATAAAATACGCGGGTAACGCCGGGTAATTGGCTAGTATTATAAAGTGGATTAATATAAAATCTGCTTCCCACACTGTAACCCTGAAAACTACGGGTGTACATCTTGGCATTGATGAGGCTTGTTTACAGGGATCACAGCAGGAACCGTCATCTTGGCTACAGTTGTGTTGGGCAGACCTAGTATCTTGTGTGTTTCTTAAGATGCAAAGTTCTGAACCGAGGCGTTACATAATGACGTCTAATTCTTTTTATAGCAGTTCGAATGCTTCTCCCTCAGATGGGACCCCGCTGGTAGGAAGCTATGGGTGTACCCCTCACTCTCTACCCAAGTTCCAGCACCCATCTCATGAACTCTTAAAAGAAAACGGATTCACACAGCAAGTCTACCATAAGTATCGGCGAAAATGCTTGAATGGTGAGCATCCAATATTCTCTTACAGCAGTTTCTTGATTTAGGAGGTTACAGGCAGATATTTCGTCAAATGTTCATCCAAATCATGGAATAACATATTTTCTTTGCGTATTATGAAAGTACATTGATTTTCATAGATCCATTCACATGTGCGTATATACATTGCGTGTGTTGCCGCATTTTACGTGCATACAGCCGTATTCTCTATGGGTTGCGTATTCAACACTGTGCATTGCGTATGTGTGGTGTTGCGTATGCAACTACACTATGAGAGTGGAAAATTGAAAAAAACAACTAGTCCCGCTGCACATGACAGTGAGGGTGATCTATGAGTGGAACAGGTTACCACGGGAGGTGGTGAGTTCTTCAATGGAAGTGTTCAAACAAATGCTGGACCAATATCTGTGTGGGATGATTTAGTGAATCCTGCATTGAGCAGGGGGTTGGATCCGATGACCCTGGAGGTCCCTTCCAACTCGACCATTCTATGATTCTTGATGCGATCTGCATGTATGGTCTTCCTTGTATTTCCCGCATGCAGCATTCTCAGAGCGGTTGGATTGTCAGTGATAGTAATTTTTCCTTGCAGCTTTATGATTTTAGGACTCTATCTCCCTCTAGTGACCAAATGAAGGTATTTGCACGGCCTAAAAAAAAATATATTCTCTAATGCTGTGAGCTCTGCGTTATCAGTCTACCCAAATGAATGTGCAGACATCAAGCAGCCTATAAACGTATGCCGTTCAGCCACATCAAAGGCTAATCCAGCGATGGTATGAAAGCAGTGCTACATGGGTGCTGAAGGTTTCCCTGATGAAACTAACGAGCCAATAAAGGCTCCTATCTCTACAAGCACAGATGCTGCGCAGCTCTTTTTAAGTCGGCAACAATTTTTTGCTTTTATTGCTCAATATTGAAAATTCTCTTGTTGATTTAACACTGACTAAGAATGAAAGGAGCAGACCTAAGAATTTAGTTTTTGGGGTGTCTGACAATTACTAGTGATGCAGCAAAAATTTCAATCTGCCTAAAAGTATAGTCCCATATAGTGACAGGAAACTGCACTGATGTGGAGGATTGTTAAAGGGGTTTTTGAGATTTAAAAAAAAAAAAAAAAATGGGTGGATAATGGTAGAATGTAAAATATAAAAATAAAAAAAAGCTATGTTCGCCTTTCCTCATGAGCGCCAGTCTGATTTTGGAAGGGACTATTGCGACCATGTGCCATTCATAAATTGTATGACTGCTTGCCAGTCTCTGGCCTCGGCAGACATTTGTGCATGAATGGCATATGACCGCTGTAGTCACTTCCATGATTGGACCAGGGAGGCCATTGTAAAGGTGAGTATGACTTTTGTTTCGTTTGTACACCTTTTACCACCCTGTCATTATTTTACTTTATCTTGGAGGACTTTGCAGGTTAAAACATGTAATCTTTAACAATCAATTACCTTTTTTTTCCCAATTAATTTGAAATTCTCCCCAATTTGTATTTCCGTATTCTTGCAGTTATATGGCACTCAAAGATGTCCAGCCAGAGAACCCAAATCGTCACATTCTTAACCGCATGAATTTAAGACTGTTTATATATTTACAGACCACTAAAATATATTGTATACTCCTTTATCAGAGAGGAAGAGACTGGGCGTTGGGCAGTCGCCGGAGATGAACACTCTGTTCCGCTTCTGGTCCTTCTTTCTCCGAGATCATTTCAACAAAAAAATGTATGAGGAGTTTAAACAACTTGCCGTGGAAGAAGCCAGAGACGGCTACAGGTGAGCGACGCAACGTATCTTGGACTCCACTCGGGCGATAACCTGCTGTCTTTACACTGCCTCCACTTTACTACTTGGTAACGTGATGAAACCCATGGCCGTAAATGGCCGTACCTGAATATTGGAGTGCCGCCTACAGAATGTATAACATTGCAAGCGCCGTACACACATGTATAATTATACTGCACATCCCAGTCACTTGTGCGGTTGACACGCTGATGGGAAATGATCGCTTTGAGAGGCAAACTAAAGCCTGAGTTATGTGCCAAATATCTACAATAAAATGACATTTTTTGGAGAGTTTGTTTTTTAGGGCGTTAAAGGTTTTCGCTGCTTTCTGGTTATTTCCAAATCCTGCTATAAACAGCCGGTTACTGATGCATTATTAGCAGATCAGCACCGATGCCCTCCAGTGTAATATGCCGTCCCCTTGTTTACTACCGCTTCCTTCGTAGATTGCATGGTTCTCCGGTCCTAAACATGGCCGCTGATGGTCATGTGACCTGAAGCCTTCATCAGCTGGTGCTATGAAATACACTGCACATGTACTTCTGTGTGTGGGCTTGTTTCCTGCGCACTATTTTTTTTGTTGTTGAGGTTGCCGATGGACATGGAGGGTCACATGCGCCTCCATCAGTGTATTACAATGGAGGACATCGGCGCTGGCCTGCTGAGGATAATATATTAGTAAGTGGCTTATAATGGGGTCTTCAGCACGTTTGTGAAAAGAACCATAAAGTGGTCATCGCCTTTAGCTAATGGAGCCCAATAGTTGATTTGTTTAGAGCTTCTGTGACATGCCTTGTTCCTGTTTAAAGGGGTTGTCCAGATTTACAAAAATAAAAACCAGCCCCCCTCGCCAGAAACGATTCCATGCTCGCCATGTGCTGTCGGGCGTTGTATCTGACACACCATTTATTTCAATGGGAATGAACTACACTATGAAATGGTCATACTGTTTCTGGGATGAAAAGCAGATCCCCCTATGTAAACCTGGTGATCTATTTATGCATCTGAATTTTTTGTAAAAATCCCAGCATTTCTGTTAATTTTGTTCATTTAATTAAAGGGTTTATTTGGGACTTGAAAATTGAAGCTCTGTCCGTGACTTTTGGCGTCCTTGCGAATAAAGCTCTATGAAGGAGTCTGGACGTTCTGTCAGATATCGCACCCCGATTCGTTGTTTACCAGACACAGTGCCGTACTGATAGTAGTGGCTGTGCTTGGTATAGTCACTGAGGCCCCTCTCACACAGCTATTTTTTTCTACGTTTAACGCTAAACTGTCAAAGGTTCCCATTGTTTTCAATAGAGCCTCTCAGACATGCGCTTGATCGCAGTGCTTTGCAGTGCTGCAATTTTTAAGCACTGTTCTATTTTGTGCGTTTAGCACGCCTCATCAATGAGGGTATGCTAAAGCCGCTGAGGGTGAAAGTAAAAGCGCTGCAGTTTAAATCGCTGCATTCTGCCGCACTCATTTGTGAGGGAGCCCTTAGTCTCGTTCACTTGAACAGGTGAAGGTGTAGTAATACGGTCTACCAAGTATAGCTCTGTAGTTTTAGTAGTGGTCGTACCTGGTATTGCAATAAAGGTGGACTATTGGAGTGCTGTGGGCCCTACGAACAGCCAGTCAGCTAATATAATATTGAAGGCCTAAGGATAAGTCGTTAATATTAAAAATTAACCTGTATCATACTACTAGTCCCTGCACCCAACCTCGACCTGGTACACGCAGGAGATGACATGAGACCCTCCACCATCGATGATGATAGATAATGGTTTGTGCTGGGTGTTGGATCCTGGTGGCTGTCTTATCCCCTATGGGATTAGCATTCATCGTTATAGCGCAGTCCTGATGAATAGTACTTCTGGGTTGAGTCGGTGACCCGGGACGTACACTTCTAGAACTTTTCTTTTAGTTTTAGGAAAATAGAGTTTTTCAGCACTTTATATGAACGTAGTGGTTTTCTCCTCTTGCAGGTACGGGCTGGAGTGCCTATTCAGATTTTATAGCTATGGACTGGAAAAGAAATTCAGACCAGAAATATTCAAGGATTTTCAAGAAGAGACACTGAAGGATTATGAAACAGGTAATCTAAATCAGGGCGTCCCATCTCAAGACCAAAAATGCCATATAAATGTTATATATACCGGACATTTAAAGGAACGGTGTGAATCCAGTGAACTCTTTGGATTAGCAGTCCATGGCCAATACATGTTAATGCAAAACAGATTGAAACAATATTACTTGTTCTCTTTCCCCTCTATAGGCCAACTGTATGGATTAGAGAAATTTTGGGCTTTCCTTAAATATGCTCGAGTCAAAAATTTATCTATAAACCCTGAATTGCAGAACCATCTGAGCAAGTTTAAGAGACTGGAAGACTTCAGAGTGGATGTAAGTGACTGACATCAAAGCTTATGAACAGTCATGAGGGGGGAGGACTGGCTTTTAATTGCAGGTGTATTCATACTGCTTAGTACTGATATGTAATGCCCTGTGTGTCCTGCTTCTGAGGGGGGTGCTACAGAGCTGGCGAAGCAGAGATGTGCAGTCTAATGAGGCGACATGGTAGCTAGTCTCCTGATGCTCTGAAGCTGAGCTCAGGGAAACCTGACAATAAAGGCGCTTGTACATGGAACAATTAGCCAATCATTGTCCTATGTAAACCTTCCAGTGACGCCGCTAACGAATGCTCATTTGTCATCTGATGACCTCTTCTATGAGGACATTAAAATCACATAGAAACAAGATATGTTGTTAACAATGACCACGGGGATGACCGATCATTTGATCATAGTGATGGTGCGTGCAGGGGGGGAAACTAGGGAGTCAGAAATGGTGGTCCTACTTATGTGCGCCGCTTATTCAGAAACAGCCTGCAGAGACTGGTACTCATCAGAGGGGCATTTCCAGAATTGACATTGGTCACTGATTCTTTGGGTTAGTGAGGAATGTCTGATCACTGGAACTCCCACCAATTACAGGAATGGGGGTCCCAATGTGCCCCTCGCCTCTTCACTGCACAGGGGAAGAGTGAGGAAAGCTGAAAAGTTGTGGCAACTGAGTGTGTGCTGCTGCCGCATTCACCTCTGTGAGAATGCCAGAAATTGAGCGCTGCTTCTGTTTGGCAGTTCCATAGTGTTATATGAAGTGGCAAAGCACACAGTTGGCTGCTGCACCATTCAAGCTGCTGTGCCTCATTGTGGGGGGTGAGTAGGAAAGTTGGACATGACGACAACTGTCTTGTCATTGGTGGAGGTATCAGTGGTGGGAGCCCCTGGCGATGAGACATTTATTACCTATGCACAAGACAGGTGATAAATGTAAATTCTGGATATCCTTTTGCTGTGAGTGTGTTTTACCCAAGTGTCTGTACAGTGGTTATCTGCAGAAATGTCTGCAGAAAAAAAGTTGCAGAACTCGCTACCTTTCTAAATTTTAAAGGCTGGTCTTATAACTGAGCCTGGTCCGGTAATCCCTGGTGACCTCTTTCTTTTCTTGGTCCCCTGATGGCTTTTAGTCTTGCATGTAATGTAGTATTGCAGTGATTGGCAGTACAGAAAGTTGGAGGTAATGATGTTGCAAAGCATGAAGGCACTGCAGGAACTAGTGGTCTATATGCAAAGTCCTATAAAGAAGTAGTCCTTTGTCTGAAAATGTCAAGAAATGCCAATAGACATTATCATATCATTTTCTATTCTCCAGCCTCCAATAGCTGAAGAATCTGGACGATGCAGACATCCATCAAATTCTGCAAATGAAGATACTGGCCGTCGCAGGCGCCGTTCAGGGTCTTCGAGAGCGGGTGCTGCCACAAAACACTCAACCGCTGTCCACTCTCAGGGTCCCAGATATTTCCACCACAAAATTACCACTCAGCAGTTGGGGTAAGGTCTGCGCTCCAAAAAAAAAGTTGTATTGAACTTGACCAGCATTTACCAGGGCAGCAATGACGAGTTCCAGTAAGTGTGGAGTGTTTGCTTTGCAAGGTGAAAAAGTGTTTTATACATGAAAAGGCACAAATTTAGATTTTGCATTCTTTGTGCATATGCAAGTTACAGGATGCCTTCTGTTTCTAACAAGTGCTTAGGAATGTGTTCAAGAAGCCATATTGGTGCTGCCCTCACATCTAGCAATGGCCTCTCTGTATAGGAACTAAATAAGGAATGTAACCCTCTTATGCAATACAGTGTTGCCTCCATTGGCCAGAACTTCCTTTTCCATCCTAAAACCCCCAGTTGGAGTTACATTTGGAAATATAGTTGCTTTGGATATGGGAAAGAACAATGGGACAACCAATTTTCCATAGACTTGATTATTACAGCAATACATTGGGGAGATGATGCAGTTTTCAGCAAAGATGCTTTACATAATGTAAGATAAGAGAACATGGAATGGCATTACAATGTAATCAGACGTAATGGCAATCGCGTATTCTCACAATATATTTTTTTTCTCCGCTAATCTCATGTGCAGCATATTGCTTGAGCTTCTTTTTCTGTAATGTCTAATCATGGGGCGTATTTTTTTTTAAAATGCAGACTCGACCTGGTTCGCGTTGATTGGGATGTTCCTTTTTTTTTAAATAAAATCTATGATTTTAAGAGTTTTTATGTTTCTTTTTACTTAATTATTGAATAAGTGAATGTCTGCCCTAGAAAGTATTTTTTCTCAGAGTAGCTGCACTTTTTTAAAATGTATAGAATAGGTGAAAATAAGCATTTTTGTAAGTGTTTTTTTTTTTTTAAGCCTATACTGTACATTTTTCTTACAAAAGCCCTCTTCAGCTATGCAGCTAGGTGAAGATAGGAATGGGAAATCTGTCTTCACCTAACTGCATAGCAGGAGAGGGAGCCCTAGCTGTGGCTGCACTGTTCTCTGTAGTGCAGGCACTGCCGTTCCCATATAACTGCGTACTAAGAAAGGTCTACATTCTTTTTCCTTTTCATTTGTCCTCTGCCCCCAATCTATGTGCCCCACCACTAGGATCTGTCTGTCCCCCAGACTAATTTTATTAATGTCCGTTCCCGTTCCTGACGCCGTCCCCAGACGACGTGTCATGAGAAACTGTTCTGTATTGCAGACGGCTTGTCTCCTCCGCTGCGCCCGTTCCCCCACTGGATCCGGTGCACTGTCAGGGTCTCTGTGCATCGGGTGTATAGTACTGTATGTCACAACCTGATGTACTGCGTCCCTGACAGTGCATCGGGTCCAGAGGGGAACCATCTGCAGCACAGAACCGGCTTCTCCTGACACAGCGCCTGGGGATGCTGGCAAGACTGAAACATGACTTTAATGAAACAGCCGCAGTGGTGGAACACACAGATATGGAGCATGAGACGATTGAAAGTAAAATATAATGGAGACCTTTTATTAATACCCTGTTATATGGGAACAGCAGTGTCTGCACTACAGAGAGCAGTGCAGGCACAGCCGGAGCTCCCCCTCTTGTCTGCACTACAGAGAGCAGTGCAGGCACAGCCGGAGCTCCCCCTCTTGTCTGCACTACAGAGAGCAGTGCAGGCACAGCCGGAGCTCCCCCTCTTGTCTGCACTACAGAGAGCAGTGCAGGCACAGCCGGAGCTCCCCCTCTTGTCTGCACTACAGAGAGCAGTGCAGGCACAGCCGGAGCTCCCCCTCTTGCTGTGCAGTTAAGTGATGACTGATTTCTCGTTCCCGGCTTCACCTAGCTGCAGGGTTTTGTAAGAAAAATGTACAGATCACACTAATAAAACCTTTTTGCAAAAATGCTGAGTCGTCTATACTTTAGTTATAAAGGAAAAAAGTGCAGTTGCCCCTTATTATAAATAAATGCAAAATTGTGTGAAGATCATTTTTTTCTTATATTCTAGTGCTCAGAGCAGATACGGGCCCAGATTGCTCTGCATACAAAATGAGTCACAGTATAATTCTGGCTGCTTGCAGCCACCAGTGGGGAACATGAGATCCTCAGGCATACTGTTTATACATTGACCCCAATGATGAACCATATGCATAACACAAAGCTCCACCTAGTGGTAGGTACAAGTGATGGTCTTAACCATTTCAATTTTTTCTAAAAAGGACCTGTCTTGTGCTGATTTCAGCAGGGCCGCTGCATAACGTTGCCATTGCAGATCCACTGATACTACAATCGCTCTATTGTCCCATACAGGCTATCATTAGATTCTGCTCGTGGCACTAGACGTGTCAAGTGGACAGTTCCCACTGCAATTGATGATTGATTGATTTTGATTGCCAGTCATGGGACACCCCACTTGATTAGCCCCCTGATTCATACTGGATAATGGAGGTGAGCAGGGAGAAAAGCTAAGTAGCGATATTGTCAGCTAGGCTATGACTGCAAAGCTATGCAGCCAGCCATGCTGACATGACAATCCTCTCTAAAGGGGTTGTAACAAGATTGAAAGTTATTCCCTATCTGCAATGAGGACGAGGGACATGAAACCCCTGATTTTGAGATTGGAGAGACCCCCACCAATCAGCAACTTATTCCCTATCTTATGGGTAAGGGTAAACTTGCAATCTTGGTACAACCCCTTTAAGTCTATGCCTGGAATATGGAGAAAAACGGCTTTGACCAATATAAGAAATTATTCGGCCCAGAATATTGGACCTAGTAGTAACATTGTATTAAAAAATGGACATTTGTTTTAAAAGCGAAGCACATAGACCACAATGGGCAAAAAATGTTGGTTTCTGCTGTCTTATCCTTCTGGAGTTTTTACAGAAACATTTTAAACTTTCAGGGCTTAGTCACACAGGCGCATCGGCGCCCGTGTTACTGCAGGAAGAAGACAGCCGCACTTCAGGACGGACGTCTCTCTGCAGCGCCGGAAGACAGAACATGTGACCGGCTTCATTGCTGCAGGGAGTCGTCCGTCCTGAAGTGCGGCCGTCTTCTTCCTGCAGTAAGGGCTCAGTCACACGGGCGCCGATGCGCCCATGTGACTAAGCCCTCATGGTCTTAAATGAGTAAATACAGTTGGTCCACAGAGTGTTTCTTTACATTTTATACTCTTGCTTTATATTCCATATAACAGAGAATGTATTTCTGAATTAATTGTATATGGAGATGACTGAAGTGTAGAGGAGTTTGGTTTGCAATTAAATGTATAGAAATGTGTGAAATTGTGGCATTTTTATATAAATAAAAAAAATATATATTTTTCTGCAGTTGGTTTGTACTGGTTTCTGTTTCACTTGCACTGATAACTTTCTCTAAATGTGTTTATTGTGCTTTTATGGACACATACTGTATCTTTGTCTGTCTTTTAAACAAGGACAAAACAATATTAAGCAGCAAGCGAATGTTAAAGGCGCACTAAACCATATGAAAACTTGAGCGGCTTTCCAAATGCCGTTGATCCAGCAGTCATGGTACACATTGCCACAAATGACAGTCAGAGGTAGGTGGAAGGTCCTTTTAAAAGGAAAACAAATCAGGGAACTAGGATGTAAGCTTAAGGCAAGGACCTCCAAAATAGAATTTTCTGAAATACTACCTGTACTACGTGCCACACTAGAAAGGCAGCGGGAGATAAAGGAAGGTGAACAAGTGGCTCCAGAGTTGCTGTAGGGAAAAGGGTTTTGAATTCCTGCAGAAATGGGACAACTTTGCTGTCGGCTACAGGTTCTACTGTAGGGACGGGCTGCATCTCAATGGGGAGGGTACAGCTGTGCTGGGGAAGAAGATGGCCAGAAGGTTGGAGTGTTTACACGGTTTTCCCCCATTCTTTCTTAGTGCTGTCCCCCAAAGCCCCTAGTTTAGACCGATCTGGGACTAAATAATGGAAATGCGGTGGGAGGGGTTAGTACCGTTAGAACTAGCAGAACCGTTAAAAAAAAAAAGGGGATACACTTACAACAAAAAATAACCAAGACTTTCTAAACTGTATGGTGACTAATGCTAGAAGTCTGACCAATAAAGTAGACAAACTAGAAGTGGTAATGTCTGAGGAAAACTATGACATAGTGGGAATAACTGAGACCTGGTTGGATGAAAGCTGTGACTGAGCGGTGAACTTACAGGGTTACAGTCTGTTAAGAAGAGATTGTAAAAACCATAAAGAAGGGGGGAGGGGTGTTAAACAGGATTTTACATAAAGATAAATCCCAAGTTACACGAAGATATGTGAGGGAGATGAACATATAGAGTGTCTATTGGTAGAGATACATGAGGGGCGGGGGAACATGAATACGAATCCTCATGTTATATTTGATGGTCCATAGAAAACTTAAGCCAAGGAAAATATATTATTGAAGCAAATGGATAAAGCAGCAAATCACAATAAGGTAATTATTATGACTTATTTAACTTTAACTTTCGGATATAAACTGAGAAGCTGAAACCTGCGAAACTCATAAAGGTAACTAGTTTCTGCCAATAACTAAAAATAATTACCTTACACAACTTGTACAGGACCCAACTAGAGGGACAGCCATTTTGGACTTAATGAACAGACAGAATAAAAGGCATGCATGTTGGGGGGCACCTGGGAAATAGTGACCAGTTATAATAGATTTCTACTTGTCTTTCAAGAGGGTTTTTATAGGGAAGCTATAGAAATACTAGAATTTAGGAAGGCAAAGTTAACCTTATTGACTGGGGCAATGTCCTTCAAAAATAATGGTACAGACAATAAATGGAATGTTTAAAAATATTTTACAAACTTATTGTGAGAGGTTCGTACCTTTTTACAGGACTAAAGTGGTTAGGAATAGGAGAAAACCAATGAGGCTCAATAATGATATAAAGGGGGCAATAAACAGCAGAAATAATGCATTTGAACTACTAAAACAAGAAGGCAGCGAAGAGGCACTAAAAACCTATAAGTAAAGTAAATTATGTAAAAATCTGATAAAGGCAGCGAAGGTGGAGACAGACTTCTTGCCAAGGAGAGTAAAAGTAACCTTAAACTGTTCTTCAGTTATATAAATATTGAAAGTGTTAATGCTTAAATAAATAATAAGGAAAACTAGAGGGTGGTGCGGAGAAGGCAAATCTATTTCACGGGTTTGCATCTCGTCTGACATTTTATTTTCTTCTGTGAATACACTGGAGAGAAAAAACTAAACCGAGTGCTAATGTAAATTCTTCACTTAATGTCACCAAGCACACGGGGGCTCATGCACACGGGGCAAATTTGAGCCACAGATTCCGCACCTGTTAACAGGCGTGGGTGATCCGCTGCTCAATGTGCCCATTGATTGTGGGTGGAGAATCCTCTCTCCACGCACACCAGCGGATTTTATTTGCGTCTGCTACGTGCCGAAATAAAATCGCAGCATGTTTTTTTAGTCGATATGCAGGGACGGCTTCCATTGAAGTCAATGGAAGCTGTCCCTGCTGCGGCACTTCTGCAATGACCATTTCAGAAGTGTCGTGGATCTGTGTCATCGCCTAGGCGATGGCACGGCATCCTCTGTACTGCGCATGTGCGCCAGCGGCACATTCGCATACAGAGAGAAGACTACTTCTGACAGGTACTCAGGCAGTGGGCACGGGAGGATTCCATGTGGGATTTCCCACATGGAATCCGTGCGTGCATGCATGAGGCCTTAGGAAGAAGTGCAGAGCCGTCCTAAAAAGCTTAAAATAGACAAATGGCTGGGTCTCGATGATGGCATACACCCCCGGGTTCTAAGGCCTCATGTCCACGGGGAAAATCAGGCCCGCTACAGATTCTACATGGAGAATCTGCAGCGGGTCCCTCCTGCCCCGCGGACATGAGCGCTGAAAATAGAAATTTAAAAGAATTTACCCATCCGTAGCGGGCGGGGAAAGTTTTCTCTTCCTCACGGCCGGATCTTCTTTTTCGGCCGGCGGATGAACTCGTCACGGCTGCGGCACGTCGCCGACGTGCCGCGCGCATGCACCGGGCACATCCGCCGAGCCGAAGCAAGAAAGATGCGGCCGTGAGGAAGAGAAGACCTTCCCGGTCCGCTCTGGATGGGTAAATTCTTTTAAATTCCTATTTTAGGTCTCCCGCGGATCCGGACGGCTTCCATAGGCTTCAATAGAAGCCCGCGGGAGACCCGCATGAAAATGGAGCATGGTCCAGATTTTTTCATGCTCCATTTTTTTTAAAATCCCTTTTATTGACCATCCGCGGGTATTTATCTACCCCGCGGGTGGTCAATGCATCCCTATGGGGTGCGGATCCGCGGGCAGGAGAAGAGTTAAAACCTGCTGCGGATTTTAATTCTTATTTTGCCCGTGGACATGAGCCCTAAGGGAATTGAACAATGTCCTAGATAGACTGTGTTTCTTATATTTAAAGGGGTTGTCCCGCGAAACAAAGTGGGTCTATACACTTCTGTATGGCCATATTAATGCACTTTGTAATGTACATTGTGCATTAATTATGAGCCATACAGAAGTTATCAGAAGTTATTCACTTACCTGTTCCGTTGCTGGCGTCCCCGTCTCCATGGTGCCGTCTAATTTTCAGCGTCTAATCGCCGGATTAGACGCGCTTGCGCAGTCCGGTCTTCTTCTTTTCTGAATGGGGGCCGCTCGTGCCGGAGAGCGGCTCCTCGTAGCTCCGCCCCGTCACGTGCCGATTCCAGCCAATCAGGAGGCTGGAATCGGCAATGGACCGCACAGAAGACCTGCGGTCCACCGAGGGTGAAGATCCCGGCGGCCATCTTCACCAGGTAAGTAAGAAGTCACCGGAGCGCGGGGATTCAGGTAAGCACTATCCGGTTTTCTTTTTTAACCCCTGCATCGGGTTTGTCTCGTGCCGAACGGGGGGGCTATTGGGAAAAAAAAAAAAACGTTTCGGCGCGGGACAACCCCTTTAAGGAGCCAATAATAATGGGGTGGTTCTGCCAGATTTGCATATAGCCAAT
The DNA here is from genome assembly GCF_035609145.1 of Eleutherodactylus coqui. Classification (NCBI taxonomy): domain Eukaryota; kingdom Metazoa; phylum Chordata; class Amphibia; order Anura; family Eleutherodactylidae; genus Eleutherodactylus; species Eleutherodactylus coqui. Next base: position 142,249,353 of record NC_089843.1, on the reverse strand, counting down.
GTGGTGCCAATATATAAAAAGAGGTCAAAAAGGGAACTTGGAAACTGCAGGCCAATAAGTCTGTCCTCTATTGCGGGTAAAACGTTTGAAGGGTTTCTAAGAGACACAATCATGGAGGACCTCAAGGAAAATAGCTGTATAACTCTATTTCAACATGGGTTTATGAGAAACCTCTCCTGTGACACCAATCCGATCAGCTTCTATGAGGAGGTAAGTTCTAGACTGGACCGGGCAGAGTCACTAGATCTTGTGTATCTGGATGTTTCCAAAGCATTTGATACTGTGCCGCATAAAAGCTTGGTATATAACATGAGAATGCTTGGTCTGGGTGAGAATGTGTGTAGATGGGTATGTAACTGGTCAGTGCTAGAAAGCAGATGGGGGTTATAAATGGTACGTACTCTGACTGGGTCACCGTTACTAGTGGGGGACCACAGGGGGCAGTATTGGGCCCTATTCTCTTTAATCTATTTATGACCAGGTAGAAGAATTGCAGATGATGCAAAACTATGTAAAGTAACACGAGAGGGCAGTAGGTGGTTGTAAATGGATCTGGATACGTTGCATTGGGCAGAATAGTGTAAAGAGGCTTATCGCTGATAAATGTAAGGTTATGCACATGGACATGTATATTTGTGGCCTAACCTACTATGTTACCATCACCCCTACCTCATTCCACCCCCTTATAAGCATCTCTTACTATAATAAGACCGCAGGGTGGAGAAAATTCCTTCCCCCATTGTATGACCAGAAACGGCGACCCTTGGAACTTGTCCGTCTTAGCGCATGTCACGCCACTTTCCTGACCTCTTTATAGCCCTACTTTAAATCTTGTTCTGGAATAGCCACAACAGAAGGGAAAATGAAGTGAAAAGAGACTGGACTAAAGAAAAAAAACTACACAACAATGCTGCTCTGGATTATTGGTACAAGTAGGGACTGAGGTTGTCCAAGTGATGTCAATTTGTTATCGGCAGGGGCCCTTAATTTATGTATTTGCAGAATGCTTAAACAAAAATGGTCGTTTTTTTTCTCTCTTTTATGACTCAGGGTCCCTTATTGGAATATAGAGCATTTATGAAATGTTGTATATACCCTAACAAATAGGAGGGGTTTATGGTTATTAGATGTCCTGACCTTATCGGATGTCTGATGACCATAGCCTTCATCAACAGCAGCTAGTATAAGACTTAAATAGTTAAACAGGATGCAGCTTTAACTTCCCTATTTCTTCTGTACTTTTTACAGCTTGATGACTTCCCTATATTGTAATTATCTGGACATGTGGGTAAAAGTTACATTAACCCGCTCTTCTGAACTACAGTGTATATGTACATATATTACAGAGTACACATTTGTAATTTGTCTTTTATAATCTAAAGTGGTTCCCCTAAGGCTGCATTCCCACGAACGTATATCGGCTCGGTTTTCACGCCGAGCCAATATACGTCGTCCTCATCTGCAGGGGGGGGGGGGAGGATGGAAGAGCCAGGAGCAGGAACTGAGCTCCCGCCTCCTCTCCGCCCCTCTGCACTATTTGCAATGGGGAGAGGTGGGACGGGGGTGGGGCTAATTCTCGGCACTTAACCCTGCCCCATCCCGCCTCCTTTCATTGCAAATAGTGCAGAGGGGTGGAGAGGAGGCGGGAGCTCAGTTTCTGCTCCTGGCTCTTCCATCCTCTCCCCTCTGCAGAGGAGGACGACGTTTATCGGCTCGGCGTGAAAACCGAGCCGATATACGTTCTTGTGAATGCAGCCCAGAGGCCGGCTCGCATGCAGCTGACGTGCTAGGGATAATTCACAACATTTTATAATACAGTTTGGATGAGACTTTAAGAAATCCCATCCGCATGCTGCAGAAAATGTGGTAGAAATTGACCTGTGCTGCTCATTGTTAATTTATGATGTGGATTCTTCAGGATTTTATCTCCAAATGAGAATTAAATCCACATCAAAATCCTCACCAAAACCGTTGCATGTGGATCTGTACCCAAATCCATAACGGCTTTCTCCTACGTGTGAACATAGCCTAAAACTATGAAAGTTTAAAAGCATTAACAAATGACAGCAGGTTAGACTGGATGGACCATGTTGTCTTCTGTTAACTGCCTCGGCCTTCCCTCTCGGGATAGATCTATGCTTATCTCAGGCATGATTGAATCCTCTTGTGGATTACTCAAATGTGTCTGCTGGCAGTTTGGAAGGAGTAGTAGATGCTTAGAACAAATATATTCTGGTATTGCGCCGGTGGGATCACCTAAAACCTCCAACAGCCGGTGAAATCCGCAGCAATCGGTGAGGATTTTCCACAGCATTTCTGACCATCTAAGGCCATGTTCAGTTGGGGCAGATTTGCCTCGGATTTTCAGTATGGAAAATTCATGGCACTTAGGCTGGCTGTCCACGGGCGTTGCAATATACTGCGGCGGGGGAGCATTACGGCACTGATTTTTATTATGATGGCTGTGGATAACACTGTGAAATGTCGCCTGTGGACAGGAGGCCTTACAGTAGCAGCAAGGGGGATAAGATGCTTAAAATCTCATCCATACGCTGCAGAAAAAATCTGCTGCAGACATTGATCTGAGGTGCGGAATTTGAATACACAACAGCTAGTTAGTCTGGATTTCATCTGTTCAAATAGAATGAATTCCGCGTCAAAATCCACCAGAAATTGTACGGTTTTTTGGTGCTGCGGACACGCTGCAGCAGATTCCAGCCCATGTGAACATAACCTAAAGTCTGCGAAAAATCTGCAGAATTAACCCTATATTGTGAATATTGCTGCGGGGAAGAAGCAATCTTCCTGTCACTGCCGTGATGGAGGATCGCAGAGTTTCTCCCATCCAGAAAATGAGGTTCATATTTGTGCATCTCGCAACACACAAATCTCACACAATTTCCTTTGCCGTGTGAAGCCGGCCTAAGAGGACACTAAACAACATAAAACTTGGAGCCACATTGCAAATAACCTTGATTTTTTTATTAAAAAAAAACCTCCCATCAGTCACCCTTCCTCCTCCCTTTTAATATGTGTCTTGCTATAAGACCCCCGGCTGGGTAGTCTTCCCTAATTGTTTCTTCTGTATGAGACCAGGAACTTTAAGAGCAGACATACAAGTGTGTTTGCAGGTTGATTTCAATGGGTTCGTTCTTGTAAGGGCATTTTGCGCAGAACCTGCTCTATTTTCCTGCGTTTTGTGAAGGAAAAGTGTCATAGAAGTCTATAGCAGGTTTGAAATTAGGCAAGGGAGAAGGTGTAACACGGCGCAGAACGCAGGATAAAGATGACACTGGATCTCATTAGGCTTAAATAGCCATTAAGTTCCCCAGAGAGTGTCATGGGTGCGTGTAAACGGGTCTGTGCAAGCAAAAATTACAGTAATATGCGCAGACTTGCACACTAATTATGCTCCTCTTAAACCTTGTTCAATGCCCAAATATGCTGCACTTTGGCGTGCGTGTTTGCCCAAACGTTCGAGTGACGCAGCCCTAAGCCTCACAACTCTGCTGGCCCAGCTTAAATGGTGGGTGCCGGTAAAGTGGCATAACATGCTATTTTGGGGGCTCCTTCAGATGAGCGTATTTGCAAATACGTGCAAATTTCCAGAGCCATGAATTTGCGTGAAACACGGCAGAATCTGTCCGTGGGCATGAACCCTTAGGCTCTGTTCACATGGTGTCAGGGGCTGTATTCACATCTGTCATATTTGACGGTAAGAATAGCAGTGCATGCAGTCTTCTCATTTTCCAATCAAACCGACAGACCCCATTGGTATCCTCGTAAGTGTTGACAACTGGGTCTGTCATTTTGATAGGAAAAATACCCGCAAGGGGCAACTTCACATCAAACAGATTAAAACCTGTAAATATACAGCGATCAACCATAACATTAAAGCCTCAGAAGTGAACATTGATTATATTTAGGGGTGCAATAGGTTAGGCAGCAAGTGAACGGTTAGTTGTTGATGTCTTGAAGACCCCAAAAATAGGATCTCAGGGACTTTGACAAGAACCAAGTTGTGTTAACTAGAGGAGTGGATCAGAACAGCAGGTCCTGTGGGGTGTTCCTGGGGTACAGAGGTTAGTACCTGTCAAAAGTGCTCAAAAAAATAGATAAATGAACTGCAGACAGGGTCCACAAGTGCCCAAGGCTTGTTGATGAGGTTGGAGAGCAAAGGGTAGCTCGACTGGTCCAATGGTATGATAGAAATGTGGCAGGAGACAATAGACTGCAGCATGCTAATTGTAGAAGTCAGACTGCTCTTTTTGAACCTCAATGCCAAAAGCTCCTACAATGGGTGCATGGGCATCAGAACTGGACTAGAAATCGATGGAAGGTGGCCTGGTCTGATGAATAAAGTTTTTCTTCTACATCACGTGGACAGCTTACCTCGTAAAGAGATGGCACTAGGATGTAATATGGGAAGACGGCGAGCTGGCAGACAACGCACTGGGCGATGTTTGGCTGGGAAACCTTGGGATATGGCATTTATATAGATGTTAAAGTTCAAACCCGAAAATTCAATTTTTCAGTTCAATCGTAAGTGAATAAAAATGGAATTCAACCTTTAAACGGAGGAACGTTGTGCAAATTATCCTTCCCACACTATTTTCCTAAATTACCAGTAGTGAAAAGACTGGAAGTAGTCCAGACTGTGATCTTCATTAGAACTATACAGGCAGACACACGAGGCCACAGAACGCCTTCTACCCCACCTCTTTTAATCAGACTATATGGTTTGGTATCCTACTTTCTTCACTGGATACATTTGGAGGCTTAGGCCTAAAAGTTAGGAATTAGTGATGAGCGAGCATACTCGCTAAGGGCAATTGCTCGCGTGAGCATTGCCCTTAGCGAGTACCTGCCCGCTCGAGAGAAAAGGTTCGGGTGCCGGCAGCGGGCAGGGAGCTGCGGGGAGGAACGGAGGGGAGATCTCTCTCTCCCTATCTTCCTCCCGCTCCCTCCTGCTGACTGCCGCTACTCACTGCTCCCCCGCGCCAGTACCCGAACCTTTTCTCTCGAGCGGGCAGGTACTCGCTAAGGGCAATGCTCGCTCGAGCAATTGCCCTTAGCGAGTATGCTTGCTCATCTCTATTAGGAATCCCATCTTTCCCGAGTCATTGTACTCAGACCATACAGCCTGGTATCCTAAGCTGACTCAATTGGAGGCTCAAGCCAAAAACAGTAGTGCGTGATCACCTGGATGTGGTGGATGGACGTACTTTTTTTTTAAAGTCAAAATATGCACTAAGGACCTTGTATACACTAACCACATAAAAACGCAAGTTATACCACTTTAGGCTTCTTTCACACGAGCACATTAACGGTGATGTTTTTACAGCTGACCGATATACACAAGTATCTGAGCTATTGGTTTCCAATGCATCTGTTCACGCGGGCGAATATAATAATATTTGTATAGCGCCAACTTATTCCGCAGCGCTTATAGGGCATGTAAAACCATTGAACCATGAAAAATAGAACATACGCGGCCGAAATATGTGCCGATGCATACATGCTGGGCAAAAAGATAGTTCTGGGACTATCTTTTGCCCGATATATGTCGGCGGCTACCATAGATTCCTATGGGAGCTGGACAAAACGTGAGGGGGAGGCATTTTTGCAGTGTCTAACTGCGAAAGCTTACAGGTGCCTCTATATAGGCCTTGGAAGGCATCCCGAGGGTTTTTGCAGAGCCAGGGTTTTCCGGGATGCAACGTATTTTTTTTGCTAAAAACTACGCTCACGGTTGTGTGAATAGGCGAGAAACCGTTAGCCGGAATTGTGGAAAAATGTCCATTCATGCCAATAAACGCAGTGGACGTGAAAACATAAAAACGCCTACGCTCGTGTGAAAGAGCCCTTCTGCAGATATTACATGTGCACGAGTGCTGCTGCCACATTTCTGCTTGTACTGTATTGTCGCAGCCACGGTTTACATGCCCCTTCGGTGAGGCTGCGTGGAACTAACGAGTTGGAGAATTAGAGCTCCTTTACACAGGTGCGTTTCCTATTGTAACATCAGCGTTTAGCTTGCCTAGCTCCGGTGATACGTGGTTTTCCCCCCCGCGCCCCACAGAAGAGACCACATCTGGTTTATTGTACATGCTTTATTAAAATGGTACCCATATTTACATTTTCCTCAGAAAACACAACTCGCATCTCTTACGACACCCACACACTCTCCCAATCACGCCGACTACTCCACAGAAACATGTAGACTGATTTTTTTTTTTGTTTTTTTTTTTCTTCTGAGCAAAAATAAAGCAGTGCTGGGGGCCGGGGGGGCTGCACTTGGCCATACCATGTTATCTAGAACAACATATATGGCAGTAATACTGAAGATTCCTTTTTCCCCATTCTATGGACACAGAATGACATCAAAGTTTTCCAGTCATTACAAAACATCAACTTCAGTATCAAAGCTGCTTGCAGTGACTCTGAACTAATACATGGTGGGTTTTATGTTTTATTCCCTTAAAGCGATTCAAGTCTTTACAAGAAGTAAGGCACATGGAGAACAGCGGGGCTGCTGGAGACGGCTGCACTGCCTTGTACCAATGGCCTCTGCAGCAGCGGAGCTGTTCGTGTTTTATTTCATCATTAGTGCGGACGAACGCTATCCTACTATTTGCCTTTAATACAAGTGGATTTAATAAACCCCCAACACCCACCATCGCAGTGCTGGACGTCTAGACAGTGGGGGGAAAAAAAAAAGAAAAGAAAACCTGCTTGATCTTTTGTGACTTTCACCTGAAGTTTTCCCAGAAAATAATGAGATGCTAATACCTGGCATTGCTAGTGAAAACATACATACAAAATTACTGTGGACTTAACATCGAAACATTGGTTTAAGTAGTGCAGACGTCCAGAAGAAGGGGACTGAGGGAGAAGAAACGTGAACGTTCTACTTTATCACACAGAACCCAGGATAGCTTCTTCCCAGGCGGATCTAGTTGTACCTGCTAGCACTATGGCATGCCACTGCCCGGCTGGACTTACAGGGAGTTATCATCTAGTGTTGACAGATTTCAAATACAAGTCTGAAATTACTGACAAAACATGTAGATCTATACATATAGGTCTCTCACAAAACTGTAGGCCTGGCCCAGAAACTGCTCCGTGGCCAGGAGGGTGGAGGAAAGAGTTGGCAGTAAGGATCAGAGAATGCATATTATTAAAAATCTGCTTTGCAGTCATCTTTGTACAAAATCTGGACACTAGTGTTGAACACATCATTATCCACCCGAAATGTCCACGCTTGCTCTCTTTTTTTTGGGAGGTTGCAGGTCGCAGTTTCGGAAAGGCCCCTGACTTTGGTTGTGAAAGTTCATTCCTGCTTTGAGTGGTCTCGCACATCTTCTTCATCCGTATACTCAGATGGCTCTTCTCCCGGCTTCAACAGTCGCCCGACGTATTCATACTTTTCTGTTAAAAGGAAAAAGTCCCTGTTAGTGAGAGAACGTGCAGGTGCCACATCATAAGCAAGAAATCATTGCTTCTGGCTCATTAGTGCCAGGAAGTAGAGACGCTCTACTGAGCAGAGCAAACAGTACTATCTCACTGAGCTTCTGGGGAGGACCGTGCCAGCCTCATACGGACCATTTCAGGTCATGGTTACAAAATTCATCGAATTATAGATTATGTATCCTTCTACCAGAAATCACAAGTTTGTAGATATACCACCCTCCGAAGAGACAGTGGCATATTTACCGAGCAGGCTTTTTTTTGCATTGGGTTCCCTTATGTAAAAGGTTAAGTCCCCTGGTGCAAGCACCAAGTCATGACTGACTCCCCGGGTGACGTTTTCCCGGCAGACTGTTTTTGTGGGGTGGTTTGTCATTGCCTTCCCCAGTCATCTTTTTACCCCCGTGCAGCTGCGTACTCATTGCATTGATGGAAGGCTGAGTCAACCTTGAGCTGGCTACTTAAACCACGTGGGAATTGAACCCACAACCTTCAGGTTGTGAGCAAGAGTTTAGGACTGCATTTTTACTGCCTTAACTGTCTCATCCCTCATGCAGGACACAATTATTGCAAAAATGAGTGATTTTGCAGCTTCACAATGCTCTGCTATTATTGGTTACCATTGTCATGTGATCTCACTACCCAGAGAACTGGCAATGGGTGGAGCAGCACCGTCATGGTGAAGTAGAGTTTGCTGGATTTCTTAAATATACTTGATCTTAAAAAAAGACAAATTTTTCTTTGTATGAAAAAAAAAAATCTTTAATAAAAAATTCAATTATTAAAAAAAAAAAAAAGACAAATTTAAGGGATCTTCACAAAATTCAACAGGATCTTTGGCAACATCTTTCAGAATGGAGCTTATTGCCATATCGTACCTTTAAATTGCATCTCCCACTCCCGAACACTTTCCATTTGTACAGCGTTGAGGTCTGACAAGTCGTCATATTCATCTCTTAGTGCTTCTTTATCAAGACAAAAAGTGGCAAGTCCCCTAGAGGCATCTCTACCAGCAAATATCCCATAGGGTCCATCTGCAAAGGAGAAAGAGAACACTTTGTGGAAAGTGGAACATTTCAATGGGCGGCTCGAGCGAGCATTGCCCTTAGCGAGTACCTGCCTGCTTGGGAGCAAAGATTCGGCTGCCGGCGGTGGGCGGGGAGTGGCGGGGGAGAGTGGGGAGGAACAGAGGGGAGATCTCTCTCTCCCCCCCCCCTGCTGACTGCCGCAACTCACCTGTCACCCGTGCCGGCAGCCGAACCTTCTCTGCCGAGCGGGAAGACACTGGCTAAGGACGATGCTCGATCGAGCAATTGTCCTTAGCGAGTATGCTCGCTCATCTCTAGTGGCTTCTCATTCAAATCAATGCATGTTAAAGAACTCTCGAAAGTGTCTATGTATAGCCCCCCCCTTATTATAGCTACATGGCGACTGTGAGGGGTCCAGCTTTGTATAGTGAATGGAGCCACGAGTGACAATTTTAATGTTGCGAGTTTTCCTACTGATGTCACTTGAGAAAATGTACAAAAAAACAAAAACAAAAACAAGACAGACAGATGGGGGACATTGAGGCCCATAACAAGAGTCGTTCTGCAAACAACGTGGGTTTTCATGCAATGTAAAAATACAAAAAAATAAAATAGTCGATTTATGAGGAAAGCTGGAAAAGAAATACTCTGCTCTCTATTATTCAAGTCCACTGAAGTTCTCGTCAGGAATGAGGTCAGCTGATCGCCTCTTTCCAGCGGGGCAGGTTTTTATGCATTTTTTTTACTTTTTCAGGGAAGGAAAAAAAAAACAGCAGTGGATCTTAAAGGTCCATAGGTCCATTTAGGTGGCGCCCGACCCTCGTCCCCACATGCCCTCGCTCCTGTGCTGTTGAATGGGAGCTAATAATGCTGGCTAGCTCACAGGGGAGCGGGGAGGCTGCAGGAGATTTCGCTTCTTGCGCTTACCCGTTCCTCTCCGTTGAGTTAACATAGTGGCCGCGCTTTACATTGAACGATCATCGTTTAGCTCATCATCCATTGTTTATGCAGCATAACATCCTGGGCGATGAGCTGATCGTTCAGTGTAAATAGCAACTGTTCAGTACTGAATGGCCGCTATGTTAAGTCAATGGAGAGGGGCAGGAGAGCACGAGGAGTGAAAATCTCCTGCAGCTTTCCCACTGCAAGCCAGTGATACTAGCTCCCCTACAGCAGCACGAGAGTGAGTAGATGCGGGGGACAAGTGTCAGGCATCGTTTGCCCGACAGTCGTCCTATCCAAATAGACCTTAGCAGAGGAAAGTACGAAGGAGCAGCTCTGCAATTCCACCGTGTGAACTCGCCTTACAACTGATTTCCCCCCAAAAAGTGTTACTACTACTATCGTTACTACAACCAAGACACATGGGAGTCACTGATCATGAGATCTTTCCACATGTGACTGGTAGGCAGACACTGACACATTCTGTTGCCCACGGCCCACAAGGTCTCCTACATCCATTAACTGCTAGAGCGGGGCAGGAGGGACACAAGCAGCAGATACCAACAGCCACTGTAAGTGCTGCTAAGCACACTGCAGCAAGAGCCCATTCACATAGGCAGATTTTCTACTGACTGACGGGAGGTACGGGCCTACTAAATTAACCCTTTAGTGACGAAGCCTGTTTGCGCCTTAATGACGAACTAATTTCTCAGCTTTTTTTCCCCCATCGTCGCATTTCCAGAGCCGTAACTTTTTAATTTTTCATGGACCAAAACTGCATACACCTGTGTGAACGAGCCCCAAGAGTCAGTACCCTAAATCAGGGCTGGGAAAACTTCTCAATCCAACGAGTGAATATCTAGAAAGGTTTTCGGATTACTACTTTATTGTCTATGGAAATTCCTGCGATCAGACTATAAAGAAACGCTCAAAACGCGGCTCCGTTCACCTCCGGTGATCGGTCTGCTCCGGTTAGGAGGTAGAGAATGTAGACGAGTGACAAGTGAGTGACTTTACAGGCTCGAGCCTAGAAATGGCTGCTATGGTATACCGGGTGGTTCTCTACAGCTCAACCTTCTTTAATGCTACATTTATACCGGACGACAGTCAGCTCAACGGCTGAACGAGCGAGTCGCGTCACCGCTAGTTGTTCGCACTTGTGCAGAGCGTTTAGACGGACAGATCACTGCTGACTTCTCAGTCAGCGCTTCCCCTTCTATGCGTTTAGACGCAGCGAGAAGTCGGCAGTGGTTCATATGCTGGTTGAACGTTCACAGCAAAAAGGAAACGATTATTACACATTTTGTGCAATAATTGTCCCTTAACACTGATAGTCACTACACGACAACCAGGGCAGACAAGTGTGGGATAAGGTTATGTACATGGGGTATAAAGGGTCCATTTAGACCTGCCAATTTCTCGTTGTGAACAAGCGAACGATATCGGAGTAGATACAGGCAGATACATCATTGGCACGCTCAAGCGAGAAGTCATTCAGTCGTTCTCATACACTTATACTGCATAGGAGAACGACCGAACGACTAGTGAACAAGTCAACGATGATTTTTATACCTGCATAAAATGAGCGTTGAACGAAAAGCGAAAGATTTATCGCCCGCAGTTCGACCGTTGGCCGTGTTTACACTAAACGATTGTCGCTAGTTTTTGCTTGTTTAAACTATTTTGTGAAGGATTCCGTGTAAAAGGGCCTTCAGTCTCTGACCGCAGCACCAGCCTGTGCACCCAGCATTACAGTAGTAGGTGCTATATGGTAGTGTAGTACAGAAGGCCTGAAACAAGTCAAGTTCATCAGCAAGGTCAGAGCCGTGTGACCCTCCATGCTGACAGCTCCCCTCCAGGATGAGGGCCATGTAGGTTGTCCGTGCGCTCTATTAACAGTATTCCAACTCCGCTGTCGCTCTCTACCTGCTCACAAGGAGAGATCTGCGCGGCGTGATAAGGACTCCTTTCTTACACGTCTGGAATGTGCTGTGGATTCTGCAAAGTCTGCTCTGCCAAGTATGTCCTTCCGACTTAGCCAGGAAACTATTAAAAGGGAAGGGCACAATATGAAAAATGCCACGTACCAAGTAAGCCACAAGAGCAAACAGTATTTTAAAGGCATGGCAGAGGAGGGCTAGTGAGACCAGCGTGAAGGTCCATCTATACCCACACCGGACCGGGAAATCCACATGTACATGCTGATAGGAGAACAGCAAGGAGGAGCCTAAAGACCCATCACCAGGCACAAGCATACCAGTGCCGTACACATGATACACGCGTGTGGCCAACACACATACTGAATGCCCCCGGAGGTCTCCCGGAGTCAGTATAGCAGCAGCTCTAGGACTGAATTGCCCCCGGAGGTCTCCCGGAGTCAGTATAGCAGCAGCTCTAGGACTAAATGCCCCCAGAGGTCTCCTGGAGTCAGTATGCTATAGGACTGAATGCTCAGGGAGGTCTCCTGGAGTCAGTATGGCAGCCATAGGACTGAATGCCCCCAGAGGTCTCCTGGAGTCAGTATAGCAGCCATAGGACTGAATGCCCCCAGAGGTCTCCTGGAGTCAGTATAGCAGCCATAGGACTGAATGCCCCCAGAGGTCTCCTGGAGTCAGTATAGCAGCCATAGGACTGAATGCCCCCAGAGGTCTCCTGGAGTCAGTATAGCAGCCATAGGACTGAATGCCCCCAGAGGTCTCCTGGAGTCAGTATAGCAGCCATAGGACTGAATGCCCCCAGAGGTCTCCTGGAGTCAGTATAGCAGCCATAGGACTGAATGCCCCCAGAGGTCTCCTGGAGTCAGTATAGCAGCCATAGGACTGAATGCCCCCAGAGGTCTCCTGGAGTCAGTATAGCAGCCATAGGACTGAATGCCCCCGGAGGTCTCCTGGAGTCAGTATAGCAGCAGCTATAGGACTGAATGCCCCCAGAGGTCTCCTGGAGTCAGTATAGCAGCCATAGGACTAAATGCCCCCAGAGGTCTCCTGGAGTCAGTATAGCAGCCATAGGACTAAATGCCCCCAGAGGTCTCCTGGAGTCAGTATAGCAGCCATAGGACTAAATGCCCCCAGAGGTCTCCTGGAGTCAGTATAGCAGCCATAGGACTAAATGCCCCCAGAGGTCTCCTGGAGTCAGTATAGCAGCCATAGGACTGAATGCCCCCAGAGGTCTCCTGGAGTCAGTATGCTATAGGACTGAATGCTCAAGGAGGTCTCCTGGAGTCAGTATAGCAGCCATAGGACTGAATGCCCCCGAGAGGTCTCCTGGAGTCAGTACAGCAGCAGCTATAGGACTGAATGCCCCCGGGATGTCTCCTGGAGTCAGTATAGCAGCAGCTATAGGACTGAATGCCCCCAGAGGTCTCCTGGAGTCAGTATAGTAGCACCTCTAGTATTGAATGCCCCAGGAGGTCTCCTAGAGCAGTGTTCCCCTACTCCAGTCCTCAGGGTCTGCCAACTGGTCATGTTTTCAGGATTTCCTCAGTGTTGCACAGGTGATGTAATTACTGTCAGTGCCTCAGACATTGCCACAGGTGTTCTCTCTATAGGATATCCTGAAAACATGACCTGTTGGTGGTCCCTGAGGACTGAATGCCCCCGGAGGTGTCCCAGAGTCAGTATAGCAGCAGCTCTAGGACTGAATGCCCCCGGAGGTGTCCCAGAGTCAGTATAGCAGCAGCTCTAGGACTGAATGCCCCCAGAGGTCTCCCGGAGTCAGTATAGCAGCAGCTCTAGGACTGAATGCCCCCGGAGTCAGTATAGCAGCAGCTCTAGGACTGAATGCTCTGGGAGGTCTCCCGGAGTCAGTATAGCAGCAGCTCTAGGACTGAATGCCCCCGGAGTCAGTATAGCAGCAGCTCTAGGACTGAATGCTCTGGGAGGTCTCCCGGAGTCAGTATAGCAGCAGCTCTAGGACTGAATGCCCCCAAAGGTCTCCTGGAGTCAGTATAGCAGCAGCCATAGGACTGAATGCCCCCAGAGGTCTCCTGGAGTCAGTATAGCAGCAGCTCTAGGACTGAATGCCCCCGGAGGTCTCCTGGAGTCAGTATAGCAGCAGCTCTAGGACTGAATGCCCCCGGAGGTCTCCTGGAGTCAGTATAGCAGCAGCCATAGGACTGAATGCCCCCAGAGGTCTCCTGGAGTCAGTATAGCAGCCATAGGACTGAATGCCCCCCAGAGGTCTCCTGGAGTCAGTATAGCAGCAGCTCTAGGACTGAATGCCCCCAGAGGTCTCCTGGAGTCAGTATAGCAGCAGCCATAGGACTGAATGCCCCCCAGAGGTCTCCTGGAGTCAGTATAGCAGCAGCTCTAGGACTGAATGCCCCCGGAGGTCTCCTGGAGTCAGTATAGCAGCAGCTCTAGGACTGAATGCCCCCGGAGGTCTCCTGGAGTCAGTATAGCAGCAGCTCTAGGACTGAATGCCCCCGGAGGTCTCCTGGAGTCAGTATAGCAGCAGCTCTAGGACTGAATGCCCCCGGAGGTCTCCTGGAGTCAGTATAGCAGCAGCTCTAGGACTGAATGCCCCCGGAGGTCTCCTGGAGTCAGTATAGCAGCAGCTCTAGGACTGAATGCCCCCGGAGGTCTCCCGGAGTCAGTATAGCAGCACCTCTAGGACTGAACACCCTGGGGTGTCTCCTTTATGTAATATAGCAGCAGCCAGGGAATGTCAATATTTCCCTCTTCTCCTCTATGTGGATAGTCACTGTTACTTAGCTGCAGTCACATGATTTGTGCAACAAGGAACAAAAGAAGAGCTGTTGGCATGATTCTGGGCATGCCTAGATAGTGTCAGAAGATGCCAACTCCTTCACCTCTCCCAGGCTCTCTCTGTATGTTGTCAGGTGTGTCCGAAATCCTGAATGTTTTAACCCCTTTTTGGACAGCAGGGAAAGAAAACACATTCTGCAGTTTTTTTACAGCATTAATCATGTAGCATCAATTTATTTTTCTCCTAGATTTTTACACTTTTGCACAATAAAAACCCTTTTTTGGAAATTATTTTTTTTACATTGCTGCATTCAAAGTCCCTTAACTTTATTTTCCATGGACAGAGATCTACACGGTAGTTTTGGTGACATTTTGTGGTCGATACAGTTTTTGTTTTTTTGCTGAATCACTTTGCTTTTTTAGGGAGGCCAAATAAACAAATAACCATTTGGCCTCCTTTTTTTTTTTAAACGTTTTTTGCCAGTGAGGATAAAAGTGCGTTTACCTTCTTGTACAGGTTGTTACAGATACGATGATACCAAATGTAGGAATTTTTAAAATTTAAAAATTTTCTTTACACAAATTGGGAAAAGTGAACAGAAAGATTTTTTTTACATTGTTTATGCCCCTAGAGGGGACTTAACCATAAAAGCTCTGATGACTCTGATAATGCATTGCAGTACTCATCACTCCCAATAGGGATCATTGGCCATGGCAGGCCGATGCAAGAGGCATTTTCCCGCAGGATAATGCTTGGCCGGCCTCGCACAGCAAGACGGGGGGGGGGTCACAGGAATGTCCCCACAACATTGCCACACTTCCCTGGCTGCCCGGTCGCCAGATTTATCACCAATAAAATGTGAAAGGAACCATCTGGGACACCAACTTTGATAGCCTATGACTTTGCATGATCAGGAGGCTCAGTTCCATCAAACATGAAGCGCTATGCCGCAGGAAACCATACAGAACCTTCATACCTCCATGCCCTCCTGTATCACATCTTGTATCCTAGCTAGAGGCGGTACAACAGAGTACTAGAGCCTCCATGCCTGTCCATATCACATCCTGTATCCAAGCAAGAGGCGGTACAACAGGGTGCTAGAGCCTCCATGCCTGCCTGTATCACATCTTGTATCCAAGCTAGAGGCGGTACAACAGGGTACTAGAGCCTCCATGCCCGCCCGTATCACATCCTGTATCCAAGCTAGAGGCGGTACAACAGAGTACTAGAGCCTCCATGCCTGTCCATATCACATCCTGTATCCAAGCAAGAGGCGGTACAACAGGGTGCTAGCGCCTCCCTACAGGGGGTCAGTTCTCGACCATAAATTATCCTTTTGCTCTGATATTGTAATCACTTATATCAGAGTTACAATCACACAGAATGAATACTTCTATTCTGACAACTGCTTCCAGAGAGGCACGCTACAGATATATATATACAGACAGACACACACACATTCCTTCCTTCCAGAGAGGCACGCTACAGATTTTATATATTATATATTATATATATATATATATATATATATATATATATATATATACACACACACACACACACACACACACACACACACACACATACATACATACCTTCCTTCCAGGGAGGTACGCCTTCTCCCATGCCTACTATATTATATACCCCTGAGACAGGCTGGCAACATTGATCCGGTACATGGACACTGCTGCTTCTAGAACTGCACCCAGGATGTTGTCTTTGAATGTTTTTCTATCCTGATGACATGAATAGTTGATGCGCTGAGCCCACCACTCCAGACCCCGACTAATAAACTTATCAGGCGCTGGTGGTCTGTCCCAGGATACAGAGGGGTGCAGAGTGGAAGCCACTACCGTCACCCATGTATGGGCCGGTGCTCGTAACTGCAGCTCCCATTGACTTTAATGAGACCCCAGCCTGCAGTTACAAGTGCCGGCCACTACAGAGGCATCGGAGCAGCGGCTTACACTCTGACTTCCGTGTGTGCTGCCGCAGACAGCCAGCACCCAATCAGATGCCCTGCTGAGGCCCTGAGCAACAGACCCCAGTCGATCAGCTATTGATGACCAATCCTGAGGTTAGATCATCAGTAGTATTCATCTGGAAGATCCCTTTAAGTAGTTAGAAGATTGCTGGACGGTCAAGAACAGGACCCAGCAGTGGTGACAGCTGCGAACAACAACTCCCAGAATGCTGTCCTGAAGCCGGAGGGTCACCTTACTGTGCAATCACTAGACCCGGGGTCCCGAGTCGTCCCCCTGCTTCTCCCACACCGCAGTCATGACATTCGCTCCCCACCACACCAATCTTTTTTAGGGCGCTGCCAACGTCAGCAGAGTACAGGCGCTTCCTATCCCTAGCAGTCCCACATGGCATCACTGCCACGTCATAGGGGGGCACAGGACCCCTGTTCTCAGTCAGTGGGGGTCCCAGCAGTCAGACCCCCAACCAGATACCTCTGTTCCATGGACAGCTGATTTGGTGGACAAGCCCTTTAAGCAGGGTCACGTGGTTAGACATCTACACAGTGATGGCGTCTTCTCCCGCCCCGCCCCCTCTCACCAGGCCCGTAGAACTTGCTGCCCTCCGTCACGTCGAACACCTTCCCGTTGACCGCCAGCAGGATGCGCGGGTTGCCGGCGCCGTCGTAGTCCCGCAGCTGCTGCAGGCTGAAGTCCCTCCTCTTCATGCGGGGTAACGTGCTGGCCGCCCGGCTCCCGCTGCCCCTCCAGCGCCCGTACACCCGCCAAGCCCCGTACAGCAGCGCCGCCACCAGCCCTGCGTTCAGCAGAACGAGCCACACAGAGTCCCAGCCCCACCCGGAGGAGGCGTCTTGCTGCCCCTCCGACATCACCCGTGTCGGGTTCCTCCCGGGTCACCACTGGACGACACCCGCCGGGAGGAGGGGACGCGAAGCACACCGAGACCGTGTTCCCACGGGAGAGATAACCGAGCCGCGGGTCCCGGTGTTGTGGGAAGGGGGCGGGACAGGACGGACAGCGGAGCGTCGCCTCGCCGCTCACCAGGTGACGCTTACAATAAGGCGACGCAGCGCGCACTCTAGTGACGTCACCCGGGACGCTTGCTGGAATTCAAGGAGAGGACGCTGAGAGACTTTTTTTTTTCAAGAACTTTATTTGTCTACCAAATTGACAATGAGACAAGTGTGAGGTGATTTGTGCTTACAGCACCAGCGCCTCTGTAGGGAACACATTTTCTTTATAGAGGCAGATTTGTCACAATATGGGCACTTTTAATATTGCATTTTTAAGAAGGACCATTTTGAGGCACTTATAATGCATTCAAGAAGTGTTTTTTTTTTTGGAAGGGAATGGAAAAGCAGCAATTCTGTGTAACAATAACAGAACGGATATGTTTTTCTCACCCGGCTGCCCACAAAAATGAATAAAAGTTGTACAATACAGAAAAGTACCAATGAACCCCGCTACGTAACGAGCAAGCCCTTATGTAGATTGAAAAGTGGGGGGAAAAAATAAGGGTTCCTGAAAATCCCCCAAAACTTGTTGCATCCCCAGGTCTAAAATAGGTCAGCAGTTTTTAAAGGACACAACTGTAGGAAAAATCTGAAAAATAATGCTGCGGCTCTGATGTATGTAAAGCCTATGCCAACAAGCCGTAGTTTGTTTTTTTAACGTTTTCCCGTTTGAAAAAAAACCAAAACACTCAACTTGTGTTTTTTACAGATTTTTTTTTGGCGTCGTTTTTTGGTCACGGAGGCTTTTTTAGGGGTGTTTTTTTTTCCTCCATAGAGAAGGTTATGGGAAAACGCCAGGAAAAAAAACTCCACGCTAGAGCATTTGCAACTTTGAAAAATCTCAATGGACCCCCCAAAAAAGAAACAAAAGTTAGAAAAAAACAATAAAAAACAGAATGTAGCGCGTTTCATAATTCCTTTTTGCGCCACAGTTCCAGCCGGGTGCAGACCAGTGCCTAGTTGTTCCATAGTGTAGCTCTATGTCTGGAGCCCAACAACAGAAATCCTGGAAGTGCTCGATCTGACGTGCCATACAGACCCCATGACTATAATGAGATCCGTCTGCCATGTCGGCCAGTTGTAATACCATATTTGCGCCGGAGGCCTCCAGCGGAGCCTTAGGTACTAATGTCAACATGGTATAATATTTGGATGCAGAAATAAAGCCTTAAAAAGCATGTTATGGCAAACAAAAAACAACTTTGTGATCTCTTCCCGAGGCCTGTTTTTTGCACGGAGAGCCGCAGATTTCAGCGGTACTAGTTCAGGGTAATACAATAATTTAAATACTTTTGTTCAATTTTTTGCGAGGCAAGATGAACAGACGGCAACAATTCTGCAATTATTCTTTTTTTTTCACATGGTAATAATAATAATCTTTATTTGTATAGCGCCAACATATTCCGCAGCGCTTACATAGACAGGGGGAATACAGAAAGACAAAATACAAACATTACAGAACCACGGTTACATAGTAATCAATCGATGGAAACAATAGGGGTGAGGGTCCTGCTCTAACGAGCTTACATTCTACAAGTAATGGGGTGATTCAGAAGGTAAAGGGCTGGGGATGTGCACAGTATGGCGAGGTGGAGAGTGAGGGGTGATATACACAGACAATGGTCAGACATTTAGCCGGAGCGGTTTATGATGGCTAGCAGGGATTGCAGTCAGTAGGTCATGGAGCATGTTATCAGGCGGCGTACAGATGGGTTTGTTTAGAGTATGCGGTATGCCTCCCTAAAGAGGTGCGTTTTTAGAGCACGCCTGAAGTTCTGTGAGTCCTGGATTGCTCGGGTAGCCTCTGGTAGTGCGTTCCAGAGGACCGATGCTGCTCTGGAGAAGTCTTGGAGGTGGAATTGAGAAGTTCGAATTAAAGGGGCACGCAGTCTGGTTTTGTTAGCAGAGCGGAGAGCCCGGGCTGGATGATGGATTGAGATGAGGGAAGCAATATAGGGGGGGCGCTGCGCTGTGGAGGGCTTTGTGGATGAAGGGAGTGAGTTTAAATTGAATTCTGTATTTAACGGGCAGCCAGTGCAGTGACCGGCACAGGGCAGAGGTGTCCGAGTAGCGGCTGGACAGGAAGATGAGTCTGGCTGCCGCATTCAGGATGGATTGGAGAGGGTAGAGTCTGGTGCAGGGGAGGCCGATCAGCAACGAGTTGCAATAATCGATCCCAAAGTGGATGAGGGCAACAGTAAGCGTTTTTAGCGTGTCCACATTGAGAAAAGAGCGGATTCTGGCGATGTTCTTGAGGTGCAGCTGACATGTTCAGGCGAGAGATTGGATGTAGGGGGTAAATGATAGATCAGAGTCCAATATGACTCCAAGGCAGCGGGCATGTTGTCTAGGAGTTATGGTGGCGCCACACACTGAGATGGAGATGTCAGGATGATGTTGTTTAGTGGAGGGTGGAAATACCAGTAGGTCAGTTTTTGAGAGGATTAGTTTTCGGTAGAGAGAGGACATAGTGTTAGAGACAGCGGACAGACAGTCGGTGATGTTTTGGAGGAAAGGTGCAGAGATGTCACGGGAAGAGGTGTATAGCTGGGTGTCGTCAGCATACAGGTGGTATTGGAGGCCAAATCTCCTGATGGTATTTATTGTGCAGCATAGCTGACATGTTAACTTTATTCTGTGGGTTAATACGATTATAGCAAATCCGAATTTGTATTTTTTTTATGCAATCAAGACTTTAAAAAAAAAAAAGGATGGGAGATACTGTTACTACATGCAACAGAGGGGCGGTCATTCAAAGGGGCAGCGTGAGAAGAGTGGGAGAGGAGACTGACTTGGCCATGCCAAAACACAAATCTTCATCTTTCTCAAGCATTCTTTAGATGATTTACTTGTGTGCTTTGGGTCATTGTCTTGTTGCATTACCAAATGTCTCCTCAGTTTGAGATGATGGACTGCTGACCTAAAGGTGCTTAGGGTTATGACTTTTTAACTTTTTTCAAAATATTAATTTTCCTGATGCTTTCATGAACTTTTGCCTATATGTTAGTTTTCCAGTGTTATTTTCTTTTGGTCATATAAAAACCTCCCACACCCGATATCATTTCATTTTTGCCATATACAGCAAATAACAACAAATAATAGGAGTTTATAAGTTGTAAAACATAATAAAGAAAATAAGCCTATCCATTAGGAAAGGGTTAATGCAAGCTTGAATACAAGAATTTCTGTCAGCAAGGTTACTGGGTCGTGCAAAGTTTAAATAATGTCAGAGGATGGATAAGTGCTGGATACTATTGATGCTCTAAATTCGGTTTATTATTTAAAATTGGTTTAAATATTGTTTGCATCGTCAATTCACAGTTCTCATGTCTAATGGTATGTATTTTATTTTCAGATTTCATGCTTCAGGCTAAAACAACAACTCGTTAGGTGCAGCGTTTTTTTTTTTTTTTACAATTTAACAAAATGAAAATAGTTTTTGAGAGTTATATGCTAATAGTCATCGTTTGCCACCACAGGCTTTTAAAGTTTGAAAAAATTAAAACCCATACACCTTTAACAGCTGTCGGATGAACAATTGTTTGTCCGACAGCTTATTTCCACCGATTCCCCATCATATGTGAACTTTTGGCTCCAATAAACGTTTGTGTGTTTAGGAAATGTGACAACTTAGCAATTGGTCAACTCAATGAATCGCGATCTCTAGGGCAAGTGGGTGGCCCACATCTGTAATTTTCCAACACAGTGGGTCCCCCTTTCCAAAACTTCCTCAGACAGTTTTATTGACACCCGACAGGTCACATAACCCAACAGGATCTAAAGTAAGTAAGGTTTCTAGACCTATCTGGCCATTAGCTTAACATATAGTTTTTCTCTCTATACGAAAGATGAGGCCTTCCGCCTACATCCCAAAATAAACATATGTTCTCTCAGGTGGTTCCCACAGACCTTTGACATACGCCTGTCTCTTCCTTGGTTTGGGAACCCTCTTTAAGAGGCTGTCTCCTGTTTTATTGAGTCCTCTCAGGTGATACATTGTAATTAGGCTCATTATATAGCCCAAAAGCCAGATTGTCTGCATGGATGGATTGAAGTTCACCCTTCTCTCCCCCATGTTTAGCAATCCAGACCCTTTTACCTGGATTACACATTTAACCAGTTGCAGAGAAATACCTTTTATTCGATTATCTGTATCATGGATGCCTATAATTCATTCCTCTGGTAGTGTAAACTAGACATGACACTCCAGTGGCCACTTTACCACAGGAGTTAGGCCTGGTTTTACATTGGCCAAGTAGATGGTCGAATAGGTAGGCAAATTAGTAGAAGCATGACCACCTGACCAATGTAGACACACTGGTCAATTTCACAGTAGAGTAAACAGGCAAGCAATGGGGAGAGTCAAGTGGTAGAGCAGACAGCTTGGTTTCTTGCCCTCTCATCCCCCACTCTACTGTGCACTCACCTTGTACTCCCCCTGTGTAAATGGACACAATAGTGCATAGGCGAGTAGAATAACAGTAAAAGGAGGTTTTTTTTTCTTTTAGGCTCAGTTCACTAAGGGTCAGTTAATTGACTAATGTAAACACAAGCACGAAAGTGTGAGGGCAAGTCAAGTACTTATTCCATTAACTGGGCCCAGTTACTTGACCAATGTAAACCAGGCCTAATGCTTGGTTTATATTGGTCGAGTAAATAGTATAAACACACTGGTTAAGAGCAGGGGAGTAAACAGGAGAGCACTGGGGAGAGTCGAGAGGTAGAGCAGACAGAATAGTTACTCGACTATTCACCTTCTCCCCTTCTCTTCTTTGAACTTGCCTTGTACTCCTCCTGTGTATACAGACAGGACAGTACACAGGCAAGTGGAATATCAGTAGTGGAAATGCTATGTATGTAGCAGACATTGCTACATTTGATGGAGGATTCAGGCAACCTGGGTTGCTGGGGGCAACTGCATAACAATGCTTGAGTATTAAAGACTACAAGCCTGCTGAAGTCTTGGGTGAAGTCTGCTATTTTCATGCAATCACTGTCCCCTGCTTTGGAGGATCTCGTCCAACAGTTGGTGCAAGCAAGTATTCAGCAGCAACAGACCAGTGCCCAGCAGCAACAAGCATTGAAGCAACAAAAGCAGACAAACGTCCAACAGCAGAAACAGATTGCCCTGCTAAAAGAAGCACTTCTGTCATGCCATGAAAGAAGGGGACACTTTAACAGTTAGTGCAAGAAAAGCTTGGAATGGTCCTTGCAAAAGATGAGCGCTGAGAGGGCTGCAAAGAGAGAAAAACTCCCAGAAGCTGAAAAGGTGGAGGTTTTGACACCATCTTATTGCTGGACCCCAAAAAGTCTACCATGACCTCAGCTAGCATGAGGTAAAGGACTATGCCAAACCGAAGGCTGAGATACTTACTCATCTGGGGTTCACAGTGGCTGTTCGTGCTCGAAGGGTACATAATTGCAGCTACAGGACTGACCTACTTGGTTCACATGATCAAGAAATGGCTGAAATCTGATGTCTGTACTCCAGTCCAAATTGTGGAAAAGGTTATGGTCAATCGTTTCACCCATGACCTTCCTATGGAGCTGCAGCTCTGGATTGGTCATGGAGACGCCAACCAGCTGGTTGACCTTGTCGATAAATACTTTGCAATCAAGGACTATCTCCATGACACCCCGGCTGCCCCTACCTTCCCTACGAGTACCTAGCCTACCACGAGTTAGAAATTAACATTCACAATGGAAGGGTTGAGGCATGCCGGAAAAAAAGGCCATGACTCCTGTGCTGGCATCAGCTGGGCTGAGGTTTGATGAGGACCAAGGTCACGTTAGCCCTAGAAAGAACGCCCTGTCAAGGAGACCAAATCCCATGAGGTGCTGGAGGTGCCAGGAGTTGGGTCATGTCTCAGCCCATTGACCCTTAACCACTGAGCCTATGGAATGTGACGAAGCTTGGCATTGCTCCTTGTTTGCAGAGCCAGTTTGTACTCCCTCACCAGGCCTAGAGTCTGAGCCATAGATGTGTAAAGTAACAGTGAACCACCTCGGTGTGGAGGCTCTTTTGGACTCTGGCATTTTAGTCACTTTGGTCCATGCCAGCCTGGTAACTGAAGGCTATTTACCAGGGAAACACCCGAGTCTGATGTGCATTCATGGTGATGCAAAGGTGTATCCTGTAGCTTTTGCTTCCATAGAGACAATGGCAAGACCTGTGTCCTTTGAAGTAGGCATAGTAAAGAATTTGATGCACTGTATCATATTGGGGCATGATTTCCCTCTATTCTGAGACTTGTGGGGAAGAGCATCAGTTCCTGCTAAAGAGACTGGTGTAACCCCTAGGGACACTAGTGACACTATACCCCCGCCTAACAGCAGTATACATGTGGACATTGCAGTAGGAAGTACTTGTTTTCCTTTGCAGATCTTGGTGGGAGAAGAAGGTGAGGATCCTTCCCCTCTGCAGGGGTTGACTGATTTGGAAAGGTCACACGAAAGCTTTGGTACTGCACAGTTGAGAGATCCCACTCTCACAAATGCACAAGAGAATGTTGAGATCATAAATGGCGTACTGCAGGACCCTGATGCTGACCAACAATTTCACAATTTTTCCATGAGTAATAATCTGTTATATAGAATAACTAAAAATAATGGGGAAATTGTTGAGCAGTTGGTCATATCTAAACCATATAGACATAAGGGTCTGGACATGGCACATAATCATGCATTTGGGGGCACTTGAAAACTGATAAGATGCAAGACTGAGTCCTGCAGAGGTTCTTCTGGCCTAGAATTTATGGAGAAAAAAAAATACTGTGAATCTTGCCCCGCATATCAGATGTCCCCTCCTGTATTACACTTTTGTAGCCCATTAGTGCCTCTCCCTATTGTTGAGGTACCTTTTGAAAGGATTGGGATGGCTCTAATGAAGCCCATAGTCAAGTCAGCAGAAGGACATCAGTATTTCCTAGTTGTACTGAATTATGCTATGCGTTATCCGGAAGCCTTTCGTGTAAAAAATACTACCACCCGAGCTATTGCATAGGAGTTGTCCCTTATGTTTCCCATGACAGGGATTCCTAAAGAAATTCTCACTGACCAGGGTACACCATTCATAACCAAGATAATGATAGAGTTGTGCCACTTTTTTAAAATTAAGCAAATATGTACCTCTGTGTACCACCCTCAGACAGATGGGTTAGTGGAAAGGTTTAATAAGACCCTAAAAAAGATGGGCGTAACTGGGATTGTCTATTACCGTAACTGAGGTTTTCCGTTAGACAGGTACTACAGGGTTCTCACCTTTTAAATTGGTTTATAGTCATCACCCAAGGGGGCTACTAGATTTAGCCAAGGAAAAATGGGAAACTGAGTCAACTCCCTACAAAAGTTTTATTAAGCATGTGGAACAAATGCAGGACCGCATTGCGACGGAACACCTGCAGATGGCACATGAGGCCCAGAGCAGGGTGTATAATGTCTACCCAGATTAGAAATTTTTACCCTGGGACCGCATCCTGATCTAGCTGCCCACCGTCAAAAGTAAAATTTTCACTAGGTGGCCATGTTCCTATTAGGCCATAGAGACAGTCAGGGAGATAAATTATAAAGTACACCAGCCCGACAAAAGAAAGCCATACCACAATTGCCATGTCAATTTAATTAAGCCCTGAAAAGCTAGAGAGTCTTTGGGGGCTTTGAGAGCTAGGAAGGTAAAGCCACAACCATTTGTTCCCGTGGTCAGAATAGATAATACCATCTCAGTACGCCAACAGCAAGAGGCTAAGGAATTTTTGCAAAGAAAGAAAAGCGAGATATCTGACCTGCCGGCTCCCACCCATGGGATAAAGCATGATATAATAACTCAACCTGGGGTAAAGGTAAATCTCAAACTATACGGGATCCCAGAAGCATGTAAAGATGCAGTTTTTACTGAGGTTAAATGCATGATGAAGTTAGGGGTAATAGAAGAGTCAAAAAGTGAGTGGTCAAGCCCAGTTGTATTGATTCCTAAACCAAATGGCACTTGAAGTTTCTGTAACAACTTCAGAAAGTTAAACAAAATCTCCAAGTTCGATGCTTACCCCATGCCAAGAGTTGATGAGTTGATTCAGAGACTGGATAATGCCAGATACAATACTACTCTTGATCTCACAAAAGGATATTGGCATATACCTTTAGGTGACAGAGCAAAAGAGAAAAACGCTTTCTCTACCTCAGAGGGATTGTTTCAATACAAAAACATGCCGTTTGTTTTACATTCAGAATTGGCTACCTTTCAAAGAATGATGGACCGAATTTTGAGGCCCCATCGTGGCTATTCTGTGACATACCTGGATGATGTGGTTATTTACAGCTCAGATTGCGAATGTCACCTTGGAAAGTTACAGGCTGTCGTAGATTTCATAAGAGATTGCAGGCCTAACCATAAACTGAGAAGTGTGTGGTAGGCTTGGAGGAAGCCAACTACCTTGGCTACGTTATTGGCAGAGATGTAATCAAGCCCCAAGTTAATAAAGTGGAGGCCATACAGAGTTGGCCTAGACCTTTAACCAAGAAGCAAATCAGGACTTTTCTGGGCATCATGGAGTATTACTGCAGGCGTGTGCCAAAGTTTGCCTCCATAGTGGCACCATTGTCTGACTTGACTAAAGGTCAGTAATTGTGACATGGACTCGTGTAGCTGAGAAGGCTGTTCCGAACCTGAAGTCTGCTCTATGCCAGTAGCAAGTGTTAGTCACTCCTGAGTCTACCAAAGAATTTGTTGTGCAAACAGATGCTTTACACACAGGTCTGGGCGCAGTATTGTCCCAAATGATTAATGGTGAGAAAAATCCGGTAATGTATTCCAGAAAAGAATTATGCCATTGTAGTACAGGAATGTTTGGCAGTGAATTGGATGTCGGAAGCCTTAAAATATTATCTCCTTGGAAGAGAGTTTGAGCTGGTATCAGAACATGCTCTCTTGACATGAATGAAACAGAATAAGGAGAAAAATACTAGAGTGACAAAATGGTTCTGGTCACTCCAGAAATTCATTTTTGCCCTTGAATATAGACCAGGCAAGTCTCGGGGTAATGCTGATGCCTCGCCAAGAGTACGATGTTTGATGGTTAAAGTTGCCCACCCCTCCGGTCCAGAGAAGAGGGGGAGGGAATATGTGAACAGGTAAATGGGAGAGTTCCATAGCAGTCCAGTTTCGTTGGCTATTATGGGTGGGTGTCAAAGGCAGTAACATATTGCGTGCTGTGAGACTAAATGTGTTTCAAACATGTGCCTGGACATAGCTCCGACAAACACAGGGGCATGTAACAATAGTGCCACCTGTATGTAGATGGCAGAGCCATTTCCAAGTACTTGTTTGAAGAACACACATTGTGAGACTTGTTCATTAAGGTATGTGCAGGGTAATTGTAAGGCCTAGTCTTCAGGACCATGGAGGTCACTCTTTTCAGGGTAATCACCCAGCTGATTAGAACATATCTTTAGGGTGATTGTGTTCTTCTGCCACATTTGGTTATATGGTCTGGGAATCCATTGAAATGAATATGTGAGGAATATGAGGTTTTCTGAATGAACATTGTACTGGCCATATCTCTGGTTTGTGAGTGCCACAACTGCGGCTCCATTTATCTTTTATATATTTTACATATTTATGATGTGATTTATCAATACTCTATTCTTGGACATATATTGGTGTAATTACAACATAATCTATAATATATGTTATATGATGTAATGTAGCAATTACGTCTTCTAGTGGTGTGTTACATAATTCATGGTGGTCCATTGATTATCAACTTATTTATGTGTTGTAATTCCATGGATTAGATTTTTTATACGATCTATTTTATTGAAATATCATTAAAGTATGACATTAAGCTACTCGTATACTGAAATCAACCTTTTTGGACACTACCATAAAAATTTCAAACAACTCAAAACAGACATCTTTATTCCGAAAACTGTTGATCGGCCCACATACCTCAGATAGGACAGTTTCCATCCCAAACACATCAAAAAGTCCATAGTCTACAGCCAGGCCATCAGATACAACCGGATCTGTTGCAACCCAACAGACAGAGGGGAACATCTATACCATCTTAAAAGTACATTTTTAAATCAGGGCTACTATCCCACCTCAATTAATAACCAAATCACCAGAGCCACTAGGATACCCAGAAATCAACTACTTCAATACACAGAGAAGGAAGAAAACAATTGTGTAGCTCTAGTAGTGACCTACAATTCACAGCTAGAGGTACAAAGGAAAACCACCAAGAAACTCCATCATACCCTACACAAGGATGACCGTCTGAAAACCATATTCCCGGACCCTCCGCTTCTGTGTTACAGGCAACCTCCAATTTGAGTGCATTGCCCTCTGACACACAAAAAGGAACTTATCCCTGCAATGTAAGGAGCTGCAAGACCTGCTCACATATACTGACCACGGACAGGATGCAAATCCCCAACACACAACAGGACTGTAAGATCCCTGGGACATTCATATTTTCCACGTCCGATGTTGTGTACCTGATCCTGTGCAGTAAATGTCCTGTCGGTGGCCTTTACGATGGGGAAACAGGACAAAAACTGAAAGCCAGGATGAGATCACACAATTAAGGCCTCATGTCCACGGGCAAATTAACAATTTAAATCCGCAGCGTTTTTTCGGCACGCGGATCCGCGCCCAATAGGGATGCATTAGACACCCGCAGGTAGTTAAATACCTGCGGATGTCATTTTTCCCTGCAGGCGCGGGTCCCACGTGCAGGAAAAAATCCGGACATGCTCCATTTAGGTGCGCGTCTCCCACGGAAACGGCTCCCGCAGGCTTCTTTTGAAGCCTATGGAAGCCGTCCAGATCCGCAGGAGACCCGCGCCTGAATTAAACTCACCTGCTCCGGGCAATGCAGGTCTTCCTTCTTTCGCGGCCGAAAGCATCTTTCTTCGGCCCGGCGCATGCTCGCGGTACGCAGCTGGGCCGAAGAAAGAAGATCCGGCCGTGAAGGAAGAAAGACATGCACGGCCTGCAGCAGGTTTATTCTTATTTTCAGCCCTCATGTCCACGGGGCAGGAGGGACCCACTCCAGATTCTCCATGGAGAATCCGTAGCGGGCCTGATTTTCCCCATGGACATGACGCCTAAAGAAAGACAGAATTACTTGTGGCCAACCGCTTTTCTAGTCACGGACACGACATTGAACACATGAAAGTTCTTATACTTAAAGGCAGTTTCAAATCACAAAGCCAAGAATTTGGGAGTATAAATTCATAATAACTTTTGACACTTTCAATAAAGGGCCAAATTCTTCAATAGGATTCATGTGTGAATGGGAAGTATAAGAAATCTATAGCCGAGATAACAGACAGGCCTAGTGACCCCCTAACATTAATTCAGAGACCATAAAACTGTCACATCTTTACCAATGGACTATTTAAATATTTATTTCTCTACTCATCCTGTTGTGACATTCTTTTGAGTGCAAATTAATCACATCAGTGTCTGTGCCTTAAGTATGTGTGTGTGTATATGTATATGTATGTGTGTGTATATATATGCATCTTCAGATCTAGTTCATTATGCCTGAGGAAGAATCCTGAGAGGTTTGAAAGCTCACTATAACATCATGTATTTTTGTTAAGCAATAAACGGTATCATATCTACAAGATTACTTGGTCCCTCTTGCTGGGAACAATCACATTTTGCATCTAACAAAGTTATGGCACTATACTCCCTCCCATCTGCTGCTGTACTAACTTCAGGATACACCTCTCAAACATTTAATGTCTCCAATGGCATTCGGCAAGGATGTCTGTTATCACCTTTAATATTTATTCTCGTCATGGAGCCTTTAGTAGAATCGGTAAGGAACACAAAAGATCTATCTGGAATTTCTATGGCGGGAAGAAAACACAAAATCAGTTTGTTTGCGGATTACATAATTATAGTCTTTGCCAACCCAGAATTTTTATTACCTGCAGTGTTAGACATAGTATATATATTTTGCAGCATCTCCTATTACAAGCTAAGCATCACCAAATCTCAAATATTAGGTAAGTATATACCTTACTTTGTTATTTCTATTTGAAAAAAAAAAAAGTAATTCTCATTTCCCCAGGGTATTGGACTTACCTATTTAGGGATTAAACTATCCTTCCCATCCCGAACACTATTTGTGAATAATTATATTCCGTTGCTCCAAGATATTGAGCATGATTTAACTAATTTTCTTAAATATGAAGCATCATGAGTTGGCAAAATAGCAACCATCAAGATGCTAATAATTACAAAAGTCCCATATATGTTTAGGAATCTCCCTATCCGTGTTCCAGTGTCTTAGAAAGGGCAATGCCCCTATGTGGCAGCCCGCACTTTATATTTTCTTATCAATAAAGGTAGATTTGGCGTACTATAAGTTTTTTAATACTACTATGCTACCATAATTGATCAAGCCAGACATTGGAAAGCAGATACCATCACAAAGCATTGGATGGATATGGTAAATTGTTTCCAAGCTCTATATCTGCAATGTTTTACTAGGGCTAATAACTCTGGGAGTTTCTGTACCTAAATCTCCTTATATTACTATTGAAGCTGGGATCACAGCATGGAAACGCATAATAGTTTCCTAATCTATTATCCCCTTCAGACTGCATGAATTACCTTTACAGGTGATACTCTTTATTATCCTAGATATCTCCATTAGTAACCGGATCACTGCAGGGATAATTTGAATCTCCGATATATGGGAAGGTAATCACTTAATGTCCTTTAATGACATTTCTGCTAAATTTTACATTCCTAACAAAAAATTTTATACGTTCCTCAGAATATGCCATTTTATTACTTAGACTACTAATTTGTGTTCTCTTTCCAAAACTGCCTTTTAATTAGCGTTCTCTAATTTAAGTAAAGTTTTCAAAGGCATCTCAAGACTTTTTATGGTTATGTTGGATAGGTCTTTGGAGGGGAGGTGGAGATTTAGAGTTGACAAGGAAGTTTCTCTATCGTTGGTATCTCACTCTTATACACCTTGCTGCTACTTATCCTTCAAGTTCAGATAAATGCTGGAGATGCTCTATTGGCTAAGGGTGCATTCACACGAATGTATATCGGCTCGGGTTTTACGCCGAGCCGATATACGTTGTCCTCGGGTGCAGGGGGGGGGAGGATGGAAGAGCCAAGTGCAGGAACTGTGCTCCCGCCCCCTCTCTGCTTCCTCTCCGCCCCTCTGCACTATTTGCAATGGGGAGAGGCGGGACGTGGGCGGGGCTAATTTCCTGACTTTAGCCCCACCCCATCCCGCCTCCTCTCATTGCAAATAGCGCAGAGGGGCGGAGAGGAGGCAGAGAGGGGGGCGGGAGCTCAGTTCCTGCACTTGGCTCTTCCATCCTCCCCCCCCTGCACCCGAGGACAACGTATATCGGCTCGGCGTAAAACCCGAGCCGATATACGTTCGTGTGAATGCACCCTAAGGAACCTTGAAACACATTTTTTTGTAATTGCCCAAGTATTAACTGCTTTTAGAAGCAAGCTAAATTCCTTCTTAAAAATACTCCAAGTATTCCAATAATATGGAGCTGCTCCCTAGCATTGATTAGACCATAGTCTTCCAAGTACTAGTAGCAGCAAAGGCTTTGATTGCAAAATTTTGGAAAATCTCTAGGCTTCCTTTGACGTTTTAGCTTAACCCTTTCCAATCCAATTATAGATTCAGGGTTTCCTAAAAGTCTTTCTCTTTTTGCTGTTATACAACAGTGCCAACTGCTAGTGTGTGTGCCCCAGAGAGTCTCCGACAGCGGAGTGGCTGACAATAGATGGTAAGAATACCCTGTCGGACATATTCTGACATTGGAGCTGTAAAAGCTTCAATCAGAATGTAGGAAGACTTCAGAAGTGGACTGGAAAGAGTTAATGGCCCCTTTACATAAGATGATTATCGTTCAGAATCATTCAAATTCCCACGATCATGCGGGAATTTGAACGATAATCGTCATGTGTAAATGCATGCAGCGATTGAATGAGAATTGTGGTCCTGTGTAAATGGAGTATGCCACTTATGTTAGTAACATTTGCAGGTTGGAAGGTATATTAGCAAGTATGCATGGGAACTATGCCAAATATACTATTAATTGGGGAAGTGGATAAATTTACCACTTTATTTTTCTACCCTGTGTTCACATTTCATAAGCTCATTGAGTTTTTAGATAGTTCCTAATTAGTGGCATTCCATATTTGCAAGCCACCTGTTATCTTGTGATGTTTATGGTTTTTTAAATGTAATTTTAAAGAAATGAAATTGAGCTCTTTACATGTAAAATTGCTTATCAGCTGCAATTATGCTGATGGAACTTTGTGTCATTATTTAAAATTGTGATATTGTAACAATCTGTTCTTGCTAAATATATATTGATCAGACAGTAGTGGATGAAACACCCTTTCCTGTTTATCCAAATGAAGACATCTATCAGGTCTGAAATTAAAAGTTCATTTAAAGAAAGATCATCTTCTAGGGATCAGCCAGGCACTTTGGGATTACATCAGACATCTTATGTCTCTGCCTCGGCAGAGGAGGAATTAGGGTCAGAACCAGGGAAGATTCAGTTAGACAGCTATTCATCCTCATTATCTGATGAGGGGGAGGGAGGCCGTCCCTATTTTCCTTTTGAAGATACGGATAAGTTGTTAATAGCTAGCGGGACTACAGTGGACATTGAGGAGCCTAGAGAATAGCACTCAGTTCGGGACATTATGAACATAAAATATACTATCTGTACATAAATAAATGCTCTCTTTGAGCTCAGTCAGACAACCCTTTTTTGAATGCATTTAGTTGTGTTAAAAAAAGAAAAACACAAAACGCATGCATTAAAAATTGCATGACCGAAGCGCTGGCGCGTTGTAGAATTAGCACTTGTGTGCGTTTAAATTTGCACATCAAGTCCGGTGCCATCGCTATGCCCTGCTGCGGCTGTGACAGCTGCAGCGGGGTTCCTTGGATGTGAAACATCTAGGGGTTTCACCTTGTGGTCAATGGGACCGGCGGCAGCAGCGCCGACCCCATTGAGAACATACAGAGAGGAAGGCGATCATCTACCACAGCCGTGGCAGAGGATTTCTTCATCTCCACGGGGAGTTCCCTCATCACTGAACACCGTGACAATGTTCAATAACAAGGGACTTCCCACAGGGATTAAAGAATTCCCCTATCACAGCTGTGGCACAGAAGCGCGGTGTTCTCCCATTGCTTTCAATGGGACCGGCACTTCTGCAGCCCCATTGAAAGCAATGGGATAATGGCAAGCTCTACAAAGATCTATGTGAAAGTCTGAAATCATTTTTACTAGTTAGAATTTGCAATAATTTGAATCCATACCTATCAAGGACATTCTGGAATTCTTACAGAAAGGCTTAGAAAGGGGGCTGGCTATGAGTACTCTCAAAGTACAGGTCTCCACATTTGGAGAATTATTTGATTTCAAACTAATAGAACATGCCTGAGTCCTTAGATTCATTAGGGCATCTTCAAAATCCAGGACAATAGTTAGGAATAGAGTCCCTCCTTGGGAATTAAAGCTAGTTTTGAATAGCCTGACGAAATCTCAGTTCAAACGAATTGATTTTTTCTGTCCGTAATTTGACTCTTAAGACCATTCTTTTGATGGCTCTCACATCAGCCAGAAGAATTAGTGAATTACAGGCCATATCAATTAATTTTCCTTTTTATTTTAGAAGATTTAGTAGTCATTATGCCTGACCCAGCTTTTCTGCCTATGGCCGGGAGCCCGCAGCAGAAACCTGACCCTGTGCCCAGACGAAATCCACGCGTACCTGCTTTTCCTCTTGGCGGGCTGTACTGCAGATGGTCGGCACAGTGAGCCATCGGGTATGCGCAGTACAGTTTGGTTTTTTAAAAAATCTGGCTTTTCCTGTGTCATCGCTAGGCGATGTTGCAGGTAGCCGCGACCTTTCCGCAATGTCATTGTGGAAGGGCCGTGGGTCTGACGGCTTCCATTGACCACACAGAAGTAGAGCATACTGCAATTTTTCCTCCACAAGTGAAAAATCGCAATTGATTTCCGCTCGTGTAGAGGAAAATGCGTTTTTCCATAGCATTGCATGGGCAGTATTTGCTGCGGAATCCGGAGTGGCTGACAGTACTTAGACTATTTCTATGGTGTTACTTCACCTTCTCATTACCCCTGTGGGGTGTCATCATTCTCTGTATCATCCCTGAGCAGATATATTACAGTTTTGTTCCTTGCACTGTAGCATCAGTGTTGTTGCAGCGGTTCTGGGATCGCTTCCTTTATAGTATTCTGGTACAGGTTTTGTATGTGTTTCTCCATCTTCTGGCTCTGGTGGGAGTGGTATTAGGTGAGACATGCTTGGCCTCACCTGTGGGTAATTTGTCAGGACTATTTAGCCTGGCCTTGTGCTCAGATTCAGTGCTGTTTAATTTTCAGTCTTCCTCTGACTGTTATAGTAGTCAGAGCTTGGTGCTGGATCTCCGCTTTCCATGGGTCTTCTCTAAGCTAAGCACTGCGCTTGTTTTTTGTGTCATCTTGTTTTCTGTGTTCATCTCCTATTCCACTTAGGTTCAACTAGTGGCCTAGGTACATGGTTAGGTTCATCCTTGTCAGGGCGGGTTACCTGCATGTAGGCAGGTCCCTTCCCTGGGTAAGATTCTTTAGGGACAGTGTTTACCTGGTTACAGTTGTCTTTATTGGTTACCACTGTTTGGTGTGCAGTTGCGTGTGTATTTCAGATTACAGATCCAGGGCATCCTGCTTGGACATAATAACTGTATTTATTATCCCTATGAAGGAATATTAGTGGGGGCGCTGTTCATGTTTCTGTGAGAATGTTCCTGCGCTGTGTGCATGTTCTTGAGGGGCAAAGGTTGCTCACCTGGGAATTGGTGCCTTACAGGGCCCAATGAGTCCACCCAGAAAGTCTATTAAAAAAACAAACAAACTGTATTTCAAGAGTAGTCAAACTCATATTGTGTTATCTGATTAGATATTGTGTATCTGTTTTGTATAATCCTTTTTATTATTGCTGCCTACACTACGTTATGACTGTATTATCTGTTTAGCACTGTTGGTTTTATTATGCCTGTTGTTCAAACTCATTATGGTCTTTTAAAGGAATTACTTTTTTCCATATAATTAGTACATAGTGAGCTACATAAAATGATCTTATATTGTAGCAATATGCAATATATTATTGAAATTGGCCCCCAAAAGAGATAAATGAAAAAAGCAAAGTGTTGTTTCTAAAACAGGCTTGATTATCCACCAAAAGATCATTATGTGAGTTGTGCAGCAAAGCCTTCTGTGAATTACACAATGCTAACAGAGCTCTCAGTATGAAGGGAAAATCAGAGCATTATCTATGTACAGTGGCGTTACAGGATTCTGCTTGAATAGCATTGTTTAATTACAAGCTCCCCTAAGTTTTATTGATGATAGGCTGCACATTATGGGTTTTGGATGTATAATTAAGTTTGCATTTGCTTAAAAATTAACAATTTGGAAAATTTACCAAGTTGAGTGTTTGCATTGTTTTAACTACCTTTTTATATTAAAAAATGTTCCAATAAAACCGGGAATGGTTCATGCTGAAATGGCGGAGAGCTGTTATTCAGGTGTTTTAATATGAATTAATGTCTGTTGTTCAATGCAAGAAAATGTCAGGCGATTAGTCTAAACATTGTAGAATATATCATGAGGGATATATGTTTACTTTGACAATATAGATACAATTCTGAAACTTCAAGGTCATAAAAGCAAATTAATGTGCATTTTAATTGCAATAGAGTTCAAAGTGTCCATAAAACGTAAAAGTACACTCAAAGCTGTAGCTGTCATAGCATTGAATGCTATCTGCATAGAGCAGATCCCAATGCAGATGCCACCAATTTACATGGCGAGCAATGTATATGAAAGGCAGATCATTGGCTATTTTTAGTTGGAATCTTCTCATTTTGCACTGAGTTAACACATGTATGGCTGATGTTGCCAAAATATACTCATCCACACTTACTGCACAGGCAACATCACCAGCACTCCACAGCAGCTAATCCCAGTATTACATTTGAAGCAGTCTTTGCTGCTTATTTTTTTTAGGCTGAATGGCTGCAGTTATTAACTATGATACTTTATATGTTTGAAAAAAATTCTATTTCCTGCTTTAAAATCACAGAGGTGAGAGAAAAATGTACAAAGACACAACTCACAGAAAAAGAAGCCAAGAATGCACTATCTGATAAACTGCAGGGCAGGCTCAATCACCATTAGACCCTGGTAGAATGCAGAGAGCCAGATTGCAATATGAGAAAGCTAAATGTTCAATGCCGATAGCTACCCAGCTCAACCCAGCCCAGATTGATAAATGCTTCTTTTCCTGTGAGTTATGTCTTTGTACATTTTCACTCTCACCTCTGTGATTTTAATTTAGCTAATAGTGAGATAGCATGGGTTCTAATGGATGCATGATGGCCTTGCCGTGGCCCATCAGCTTATGTGTCTTGGCCAAAATGAAGACTAACACCCACATTTACTAGTGTTTTTTTAATGCAGTTTACTATAGATTCGGAGCGAGCCTGGGAGGTCGTGCACTGTGGTGATGCAGGGCAATCCACTGCTTTGCCAGTAGGGGTTGTAATCCTGTTGTGTCACACTTATCTATGGCTGACATCCTTGGTATCAGTTCACATGTGCAGACTATGTTTGTTAGCAGTCACCCCTTCCTCAATCTGGGCTGGGTTGAGCTGAGTGGCTGCATACTAGTCGGCATTAAACATCTAGCTTGCTCATATAGCAATCTGTCTCTCTGCATTGTATCAGGGTCTAATGGTGATTGAGCCTGCCCTGCAGTTTATCATATTTTTCTGTCAGTTATATCCTGCTTCAGATTTACATTTTTAGTTAATTGATCATCAATATTGCCTAAAGTATCCAATATACTGTATATGTAATAACAGTTTTCTACCCATGCTCAGACGGCTGATTTATACACATTATGGAAGATTTATTTACTAGTGTAAATAGCTGGATAAATCTGCCCAGTGTGTGTTTGTTCTCACATGCATTGGGAGATGGTACAGTACTTCTGCAGTGCACAGAGCTGTCTGAAAAGAGTTGGGCTGTGTGCATACGCCAACTTCGCAGAGACACAGAGCAGGAACGGGACACCCGGCGAATATAAAACAGCTTCCCCTCATGTTTGAGCTCCATAGCGTAGTTCATGGGGCTTAAACGTGATGGCAAGTTCCCTTTAATTTAACAGATTCCCTACTTTTGCTATATGCATGTGGTATGCATAGGAAATCATTGCTACTTCCATACATTATCCTGTTATGTTTCCAAACCTTCCCCCTGTGCTAGTGACTGTACTGAAGCCATAGGCCATATGCCCATAATTATTCATTTATCAGAGTTGTAGCTAGGTTTTCCTTTACATGGGGCAAAAACATCTCGTTCAGCTTAAAGTACCAGGGCCAGTTATTGCCATAGTGCCCAATTAGGAATGTAGAGGTGCACTACAGAGAACGGCCTGTAGGGGGGAAACAGACAGGCATTCTGGTGCCTGAGAAAAGGGAAAACGCCCATAGGTGTGGTCAGGACATTGGATATAAGAGTACATTCCTGCTACACCCAGGGAGATGTTGGCTGAGAGAGCCAGAGAGACAACTCAATGGAGCTGGGAGGGCTGCTAGGCCAGTGTCTGGTGCAGACCAGGATGGCAGGAGGTTGACAGGGTTGACCACCCTAACCTCAACACCCAGGTGGGGTGAGGATATGGACTTTATGCTTTACTGAAGTATGTTATATGGGCTCTGTTTACGTTGTTTGTCCTGTGAATATAGACTGGCAGGAGCCAGGTTTAAAGAAAATCCACGTCTCCAGTGAGTGTTTCTACATGGCTGGTGCCCATTCCGGTCTGGAAGTTGGCGATCCGCAGGCAAGTAGACCCCAGCTTGCTATAGGAAGTACTGTACAGAAGTAGTGCACATGCACAGAAGAATAGTAGCTACCAGGAATAATGGTAGTCACATGGTACAATAGTTATTTACCGGTCTTCAGTCCTACATTGTGTCTGACGCTTTTGGCTGAAGACCCGCCAAAGGCAAATACAACAGCATCATTGCATTTTACCTGCCTTCGTGAGAAAAATGGCTTTTGTTGGGAATGAAATGGACACATAGGCTGAAGCCTAACTCAGACCTATAGCAAACATGGTGGATAGTATAGAAGTGAGCCAAAGGCTCCCTAGGATTGGCTTGGGGATCTGGGTAGAGTATGGTATGGAATGATTTAGTGATCCTACATTGAGCAGGGTGTTGAACCCGATGACCTTGGAGGTCACTTCCAACTCTGCCAGTCTATGATCACCGGTTCTGCAATCCAGTTGTTATTTTAGATAAAACTGGCCAAATTCTTCCTTGGAGTGTACGCAAAATGGAATGAAGAGGTTAATTGTTGAAAAGATACATATTTTGTAGAGACAAAGCACATCAGAAGTCCTCCAGAATACTAATTTTGTAGAGCAGCAGTGGAGTCACAGGCCATATAAAATCCTAGTCTAGTCTCGTTGATGTCAGAGGAACGAGCCGTGTAGTTGGTAATATCTGTGACACGTGTAAAATAAACATGAGTCTATATTTAGTCCAGGTCATATTCACAGCTGTGAATTTACTCAACATTGAAATGCAGCAGTAGAGGGTATGGGAAGAATGAGTGCTCACATCCCGAACATGTCCTTGCGCGAATCTTGATATTGAATAATTTTCCGATAATGCATTTTAAGTACAGATTTAGTAAAGTCACATTCACGAGGCTTCTGTAAGCTGCTTGCCTGGTGCATTATTTTACATTTAAAATAACACGCTAGTCAGATGTCACTAGATATGTGTGAATGCGAATATATGAATTCCCATCTACATTCAACATCTCAATGTGTAACTGTGGCTGAAGGTAATTCACTGCTTGTATATATAATAGGATGCAGGTATCCTTGCTGGATAATATGACTCCAGCACTAACAGCTCCATGTTTTCTAAAGACTCGCCATTATACAAGACCTTTTAATAACGGCTATGAATGGAATATCAGATTATAGTGATAGATGCCTCACTTTGCAGATACATTGGCCTGTTTTGTAATGATTCTGAGATACAATGTATATTATTGCCCAGAGCCACATAAACACTTCTGATGACTGATCATGGAAGCAGGTGGCAGATATCTGGCAGGTGCACGTACAAGGGTCCGCTTATACCAAACGATATATCGTTTTAACGAGCGCATGATGTCAGAATTTGTTCTGGCAGCCTGTTTAAACAGGAAGATACATTGTTGGTTCATTCAAATGAGAAAATGTTAAATCGTTCATCAAAGTGCTAACGACCACTTGTCCGTCCGTTCGTCCGTGTGTGCTGTGTGACTTACATGCAGAGCCTGACAGCACCTGTGATGTCAGCTACCGGCTCTTAGCTTCGCCCCCTGATCATATGACGGTGATGTCATCACAGGCCCTTTATCCTCCTGAATGAGGGATTAAGGGCGGACTACACCCCCCACAAACCCTTGTGACCTCAGTTGCCATGAATACAGCAGTACTCAGTCTGGAAGTTTGTACTTGGTTGTGAGACAGCTGCACACCTGTGTGGAGACTCCAATAAATGACACC
This sequence comes from Eleutherodactylus coqui, assembly GCF_035609145.1. Classification (NCBI taxonomy): domain Eukaryota; kingdom Metazoa; phylum Chordata; class Amphibia; order Anura; family Eleutherodactylidae; genus Eleutherodactylus; species Eleutherodactylus coqui. Next base: position 142,210,550 of record NC_089843.1, on the reverse strand, counting down.
TCACAAATGTCCACATACATAGCTGGCGGTGCATACTGACCAACGACATTGAAGCATAGTCCTTCACTTCTATCTTCACATCTCCTGAATGTGATATCATGTCATCTGAAGTGCTAATGCCACCAACACCAGTCCAGCCTTCATCTAATTGTCAACCGTTGTCCAGTATTGAAACAAACCGTCGCTGTCATGCAAACATGTCACCACAGAGGGTTCAACGCCGCCGTGAAGCTTATGCAGATTACATGACGCAGCAACAAGCCACGATTTCACCTAACCAAGCTGCTGAAGTTTTGAAACCTCATGCAGCAGATATGCAAAAGCTACAAGCAAACATGTCTCCTCAGCGAGCTGCTGAAGTTCGTAAATCACGTGAAGCTCATATGCGAAAGCAACGTAGCAGAGCTGTGTGTGTGTGACGTGCATGTAGCAGAGCTATGTGGCGCCACCGGAAACACTCTTACTGTATAAGTGAATGAGAATCACTGAATGATTGGTATTTAAACCAGACCATTAGTGAACGAGCTACGAGGATTTTTATGCCTGTATAAAATGAACGATGAATGAAAAGCGAAGGATTTATAGTTCATTGTTCGATCGTTGGCTGCATTTACACTGCATGTATCATTTTCGCTCGTTTGAACGATTTTTAACAGCAAGGTTACATCCCTATAATGATTTGCACTCAGCCGAACTGCATTCTGGAATATTTCCTTTCTCTACAGCCCAAGGCTATGTTCACATGGGATGGATACGTTGCGGAATGTCGAATGCTAAATTTCCGCAGGGCAATTGATAAACCATTCTGAAAACGCAAGACGTTAAGTTTGTTGCAGATTTTGTGGCGTTTTTCACAGCTAATGGTGCATTTTTTTGGTGCGAATTTTAGTACGATTTTGATTTTCGATTGTTTACTTTATTCACCTTTACTCAACTGCGTCATTGAAGGAACAATGCGAATTTACATGTGGAGCTGCACTAAAGCCCACAATGCAACCAGCTTTCGGAAAAACTTGGGGATTTAGCTTTTATATTACATCTATGTTCAATTCTGCTGCGGAAACACGCTGAAAAAGCTGCTTATACACTGCTTTTCTGCAACATTAAAATCAGCCCAGCAAACACAATTACACAGCAGATATTTTCTGTTGGGATTTCAAAACGCTGCGGATTGTATGCCGAAAATTCCACAGCAGGTAAAGCTGCATGCAGCCACCCAGCACAGTCTCTGCATGGAAGCCATGGGAAGAACTGGTGTGTTGGTTATTTTTTTCCAACAAGTAGATTTCAAACGTGGAACAAACCACAGATCTCGACGTTAATTTTGGTGCAGAATCCACAATGGAATTTGCGCACACATTCCTCCATGTGAACATATTCTAAAAAAGTACACTAACAGCAGGAAATATTATATAATCCAAGAACAATCATTAGTCACCTGCTAAATTCTCACTGCTCCATCATGAACAGAGAAACCATTATTAGATGGCCAACCAAAACTGCAGTGAAAAATGATCATATATAGCAAGGCGGGTACACCCAGTGAATACCCACCTATACAATAAATACAGATGTGTTGTTCCTTAAAGGGGTTTCCCATGCAAAAACTATTCAGGACACGTCATCAATAGTTAATCACCTCTTTGGATCCCCAGCGATCACTTGATCGCCCAGCTGTCAGGTGCAGTGGGGTTGGACATCGTCATAGAGGACGGGAACAGAAATGCCATAGGTGGCTTCTCTCCCATTGAAATCAATGGGCGCTGAAGTGGCTATGACATTTCTGTGACCAACGTCAATCTCAGAGGTGGAAATGCCAGAAGTGGAATAGCCAGCTTCACCTCCCATTAATCTCAGTGGGAATGAAACCAGCTATTGCATTACCACTCCTGTCCGCTGGGATGACATCTATTGTGCTGCACTAACAGTAGGGCCGAGTGATCAACTCATCACCAGGGATACAGCTGGTCCCCAGCAGTTAACTATTGATGACCTCTCTTGAGGATACATCTTTAATAGTTTTTGCCAGAAAACCTCTTTAGCCTGCCTCTAAATCCAATATATCCTGAGATATATAGTATGGAGAAACATGAAAAAAACTACATGTCCAATGTATGCCACGTAGGTCATCTCTCACTATAGGCTCTCATGTTATAAAATGTATATGCTTAGTGTACATATGTTTTTACTGGATGACTGTGTTGGATGTCTCCCATTCCATTTGTTGACCATCTGTCACCCATAGGGTCCCATTTTAAACAAGAGCATACTTTTTACTGTTTGGAACAAGATTGTGTAGAATTTAATTAACTAGTGGTATTAGGTCTAATGCCCGCGGCCGGATTTCACCACAGCTATTAGGTTCTATTAAACCTAATAGCTCAATGTACACACTGCGGAATTCCACAGCGTGAAATTACCCGCAGCATGTCCTATTTGCCGTGGGTATACGTACGTACAGCTTCCATTGTAGTCAATGGAAGCCGCCCATCATGCTATACTCTCACTGTAGCACAGTGGAAGTATAGTGTGAATACGCACCCTGCTTACCGCCAGCTGCGTCATATGACGCTGCCTGCAGGTCATGTGACACCGCCGGCACATCATGCACTGTACTGCGCATGCATGCCAGAGCATCATGCGGGACTTCGCAGCGGATCCGGAGGTAAGTATGGGGTCTTTGGGGGGCCGCCGTGACTGATTCCGCTTGCGGAGTCCGTCGTGGCCGTGTGCATAAAGCCTTAGGCCTCCCTCACACAGGGCGTTTGCAGAAACGCAGCGTTTTTCAATGCTGCGTTTACTGCAGATTCCGCCTGGTTTCAGCAGCGCTGGCATACTTTATGCCAGCGTTTTGGCTGCGTTTTCAGCTCGGCTGAAAACGCAGCCAAGAATGCTGAAAAGAAAAAAAAAAACAATACTCACCTAGCCACTGCCGTCTGGGTCGCGGCCGCTGGTCTCTGCCGCTGATCCGGGCTTCCTCGGCACTCCCAAGTCTATTGCCAAAGGCCAGGTTTGAGAATCCTGCCTCCGGCAATAGAGTGCTGTGATTGGTTGTCGGTGCTTGCTCGATGTCCAATCACAGCCCTTCATTGACTGTCTCAGCCAATCAGAGCTTGCCGGCGCTGATTGGCTGAGACAGTCAATGAAGGGCTTTGATTGGGCGTCGAGCGTACCGACAGCCAATCACAGCACTCTATTGCCGGAGGTGGGGTTCCCAAACCTGGCCTTCGGCAATAGACTTGTGAGTGCAGGGGAAGCCCGGATCAGTGGCAGAGACCAGCGGCCACGACCCGGACTGCAGCGGCTAGGTGAGTATTATTTTCTTTTTTTTCTCTAGCCAGCTGGGGCAGATTTTCGGGGTAGGGCTTCTATTACAAGCCCTCACCCTGAAAATCGGCGAGCGGTTAATGCTGCCAAAAATGCGGCACCAAGTGTTGCCACGTTTTCAGCAGTGCTAAAACCGCTGCCCATTCATTTCAATGGGCGACGCAGGGCTGAAAACGCCCCAAAATAGAACTTGCATCACTGTTAAAGCGCAGCGTTGGGAGGCGCTGTGTTTTCAGCCCTGTGTGAGCAGCCCCATTGAAATGAATGGGAGTGTTGTACAGCGTTTAGCGCAGCACTGAAAAGGCAGCACTAAACGCTGTATAAAATGCCCTGTGTGAGGGGACCCTTAGGGTGAATGCCGGGGGGAAATCCGCGTGTGAATTCCGCAACTATTAGGTTCTATGCTTAATGTACATATGTTTTTACTGGATGACTGTGGGGGATGTCTCTGAAGGATTCCATTCGTTGACCATCTGTCACCCATAGGGTCCCATCTTAAGCAACGCATACTTTTTACTGTATGGAACAAGACTGTATAGAATTTACTTAATGCAATTCCAGATACGTGTGTGCATTCAGGCTTTCGGTAACAGCTTATACTGTATTAGTTGGTATAAAGCATACCATATACACCCATTTTTTGTAAACATCACCCCCAAAAATGTAAAGTCTAGTTGTAGAAATAGTCCTCACTGTTGGAATCAGCTTTCAGATGAAATGCAAGTCAATGTGTACGTTGGTCAGTGGAGAATTAAAAGCTCTGCAAACTTAACTTGTGAAAGATTGAATTTGCGAAGTATATGCTATCAGTGTAATTAAATATGTGATAAATGATAGAAATGTATTTAGCAAATCGACTCTAATGAAAAAGATTAAATAGCCGAAGATACAGTTAATGTCATGATAACTGCTAAACCGCAATTGCACTAAGTGATTCATGTGTCCTGCACAATATTGCTGCGGTTATTGGATAGTTTAAAAGTGAGCCACTCTTATTTATGATCTCCCCAAGGCTCATTTAAATGTACATTAAATTTCAACAGTTAAATTGCTATGTACAATAAATGATGAAATTAACTTTTTTCTTCCATTGATTTCCTACTTCTCATAGGTCCGCCAAAGAAACCGGTGTTTGCAATCATTTTAGGAAAATCTGCTTAGAGATTATTTACTCAGCATTTCAAATAAATTCGTAGAACATTATATGCAAAGGATGCAATAAATGGAAGAGAAGAGGCCACAAAGTGACTGAAACATCCAATGAGGGTGATTCATAGAAATGGAAGCAGCGCTTAATAACAGAAATGTAGAAATAAACTGACAGTTGTATTTCTTACAAATACTATCTGCAGGCATCGTACACTGAAATACTCAGAGCACGTACCTCTCCTTCATCACAATACTGTGCACTGGCCTTATCCTGACCTAATGGAAGCAGGGTGTGATGTTGTCTTTGTTTTCTCCCCTGATCACAGCTCGTTTACATATTTATTGCGTGCTCCTGCCGCTTAGGTTCATGCAAAATGTTTCATTCAGAATGTTATAATGGATTCCTATAGAACAGATACGAATAACTCTTCTCTGATAGGAAAAAAGTGCCAATGATATAGTTACCATTTAAAGGAGTTAGCACACATTCCTACAAAAACACATTTTTCCATCCCTGCATCCTTCAGCTGATTGTCTGCAGATCTCCTATGTATACTAAAGTCACTTCCATGCAGTGCAGCCTCCTGTCTGATACTTATCACACACCATCTTGAGTTTTAGATTTGTCACTGCTTTATCTTCATTTCTCCTCTGCTAGCAATTCAATGATGCATCAGCACAGCAACTCATGACCAGCTAGAGCAAAAGTACCATGTCTGCCTACTGGGAGGGGAGTGTAATTACCATTAGTACCTATATTCTCTAAATAAACTAAAGTGTCAGGGCTTGAACCCAGGAGCTCCTGTACTCCAGGTGGCGGCTATTCCTGTTGAGCTATCCAGCCCTCTGATAAACTCCTCTGCTGAATCGTGTCTCTTGCTTCTTGCTCTTGGTTTATTAGTTCACTGTTTTGGCTCCATCCTGTTCCTGATTGAACGCTCTATATAAGCCTTGTCTGGTGTCTCGCTCATTACAAGATCATTGTGCTCTAAACCTGTAGTCAAGCTCCACTACCTGCCTGCTCCTCTGTACTGAAACTGATATTCCTGTGTACCGATCTTTGGCTTCCCCTGACTATGGTACTTGCCTGCTGCTCTGCACTAAAACTCATATTCCTGAGTACCGACCCCTGGCTTTCCCTGACTACGCTACCTACCTGCACTGCTTGCAATAAGAGACTCCAAGCCTGAACCAGAATTGTGACCTAAAGACTATAAGTATGCAGACAGGAGGCTGAGCTGTGATTTCCTTCATTATAACTGTATGACAGAAGCTTCTATTCAGCAACAATAACTGTAATAGAAGTTTCTGCCCCCCTCTGTGAAGAGCCTGTGTGGTACAGTTTTATTAAACAGGAATGTTGGTGACTGAAAAAGTGACTTCTTAAGAGATCACAAAGCCAAGTCGTTTTCAGATGATCACATGAACCACCAGAGGAGAACTACTCCAGGAATGCTTAGATAGAAAGGAATAACTAAACAAGGTAATAGTAGCCAATTAATATATACTGGGGGTCTAGTTACATATAATGAATGGGGAAAAAATATCACAGGAGAGGCCCTTTAAATACTCATTTCTCTGTTAGATCATGCAAAACACAACAATTTTTCAACTGGAATCATTTTTAAAATATGCTCCTTAGGCCTCATGTCCACGGGGAAAATCAGATCCGCTGCAGATTCTACATGTAGAATCTGCAGCGGGTCCCTCCTGCCCCGCGGACATGAGCGCTGAAAATAGCAATTTAAAAGCATTTACCTTTCCGTAGCGGGCGGCGAAGCTCTGCTCTTCCTCACGGCCGGATCTTCATTTTCGGCCGGCGGATGAATTCCTGACGCCGGCGGCACGTCGCCGGCACGTCGTCGACGTGCCGCGCGCATGCGCCGGGCACATCCGCCGAGCCGAAGCAAGGGAGATGCGGCCGTGAGGAAGAGAAGAGCTTCGCGGTCCGCTGCGGGTGAGTAAATGCTTTAAATTCCTATTTTAGGTCTCCCGCGGATCCGGACGGCTTCCATAGGCTTCAATAGAAGCCCGCGGGAGCCGTCCCCGCGGGAGACCCGCATGAAAATGGAGCATGGTCCAGATTTTTTCATGCTCCATTTTTTTTAAAATCCCTTTTATTGACGATCCGCGGGTATTTATCTACCCGCGGGTGGTCAATGCATCCCTATGGGGTGCGGATCCGCGCGCGGGAGATCCGCTGCGGATTGTAAATCTCATTTTGCCCGTGGACATGAGCCCTAAGTCAAGATATTGTTATTGTATACAGATGTAGCAGTTGTTAACAATACTTGCATATCATGGAAATTTGACTTACAGCACTATATTACATGGTAGTTAACTAGTGGTAATAGGGTGAATGCCCACGAATGCATTTCTACCATGTTTCCTGCGGGGGAAGCCCACACGTGAATTCCGCAGCTATTAGGTTCTATTGAACCTAATAGCTTTCTGTCTGCCAGTGCTCACATGTGAAATTCTACTACGGATTTCCGCAGTGGGAAATAAATCGCGGCATGTTTTATTTGTGACTTAATGCAGCATTAATTGAGACCGCGGATTTCCGCGATCACCAGCAGGTACTTTTTGTTTTTAATCGTGGTACTCCCGCAGTGTAAATCCGTGGGCGTATCCCGCGACGCTCATGGTCATGAGCCCTTAATCCCTAAATGTGTGTGTTAATGAGCAGTAGATTTTCTGTAAATAAAGTAAATTGCACATTTGCTAGTTGTCACATTGGCTATCATCTAAGCACAAGTTGTTTGGAAACTCAATAACCATTTAACCCTTTGAGTTCCCTTCACAGATCTATTACAAGGTCAGCCATTGTCCCTTGACAACAGTAATATGATAATTAAAGGGGTTGTCTCGCGAAAGCAAGTGGGGTTCAGCACTTCTGTATGGCCATATTAATGCACTTTGTAATGTACATCGTGCATTAAATATGAGCCATACAGAAGTTATTCACTTACCTGCTCCGTTGCTAGCGTCCCTGTCGCCATGGCTCCGTCTAATTTCGTTGGCTTCTTGCTTTTTTAGACGCGCTTGCGCTGTGCGGTCTTCTGCCTGGTGAATGGGGCCGCTCGTGCCGGAGAGCTGGTCACCGCATCGTCATCGTAGCTCCGCCCCGTCACATGTGCCGATTCCAGCCAATCAGGTGGCTGGAATCGGCAATGGAATGCACAGAGCCCATGGTGCACCATGGGAGAAGACCCGTAGTGCACCATGGGAGAAAACCGCAGTGCATCCCTGGGAAAGGACCGGCGGCCATCTTAGGGAGAAGATTTTTTAAACTCCTTATTTCGTCGGATCGGTGAGTAGCAAGCGGTTTAAAAACCGCTTTAATTTACTATTTTATGCCAGGGGGGTGACAGGGGGAATGGGGTAATGTAAAATTTTGATGCTTGCCGCGAGACAACCCCTTTAATAAGTGTGTTAGCAGCTGAATGCCCATGATCGGCTATCTGTCAGGGGAGCTGCCTAAGTGGGGATATTCAGGATGGATAACCCTATTAAATGTGCACCCAGTGGCACAGCTATATGGGTTACAGCAGCCAAAATTGTGATCAGGCTTCTTAGCTAGGGGAGTCAACAAGTCCCCCTCAGCACACTAATGCTGACTTTTCTTTTAATGATCAGGCAGAGCGATTTTAATTGCTCTGACCAAACACATAGAGAATTGTGCAATCCTAGAGTTCGGAGGGGTCTAGCTGATATACTATGTTCTATACACTGTGCACAGAGAAAACTATAAATTTTGCTCCCTGTCTGTAACACACACACGCATACACAAAACACAATGTCATCATGAAGTCAATGGAAGCCGTCTGACCCGCAGCCCGTATGTAATGAACAGTGCGGACAGGTCGCAGATTCCACGTCATTGTCTAGCGATTGCATGGAGGGAAAAAATTTGAAAAAGTCTGTACTGCGAATGCGCGACGGCGAGCCGCTGGTTCCATTCGCAGTGCAGAAAAGATGGCAGCAGAGCAGGTAAGTGCAATCACCGCTGTTGCCAGAACCGGATTCCGCTACGGGATTTCCCATAGGAATCTGGCTTTACCGTGTGCAGGAGGCCTAAAATACACAAAGACACAAAGACATTTACTGCCCCAGATCACTAGGCAAAAAACCATAAACTCTTTGACTGCTATGAACAACCCAGGATGTACACAATACTCGTCACTATGCTAGACATGGATGCCTTTTAGTACTATTTGCCTGGATGCTGTGTGGCACTGTGTATCTTGATGTATTATAGCTAATCATTAGATTGCTGTATGTTAATATTTATTTTATATAGTTGTAGTTCTGTATTGTCCTCCTTAGGGGGAAAAGTGCTCAAGTTCCTAACTGCCCTGCTCACTAGCTACAAAGACTAAGGCCAGCAATGCAGATACGAATTGCACAGTATGCTCTATTTTGCTGCGGACGGCCTTCATTGAAGTCAATGGAGACCGTCCGACCCAAAGCCCATACGCAATTAAAAATAATAATAATCTTTATATAGCGCTAACATATTCCGCAGCGCTTACAAAACAGGGGAGAACAGATACAAAACCACGGTTACATGAAGTAATCAGTTGATGGAGACAGTAGGGGTGAGGGTCCTGCTCCAACGTGCTTACATGCTACAGATAATGGGGTGATAAAGAAGGTAAAGGACTGGAGATGTGTATAGTATGGAGGTGGAGAGTGTGAGATGCTATACATATAGGCGATGGTCAGACTTATAGTGGCTGAATCGGTATGACTGCAGGGGGAGGTTGATGGTGGCTAGCAGGGATTGCAGTCGGCAGGTCAGGGAGCATGTTATCAAGCGGAGTACAGAGGGGTTTCGTTTAGGAGATATGGTATGCCTCCCTGAAGAGGTGCGTTTTTAGAGCACGCCTGAAGTTTTGTGTGTTGGGGATTGCCTGGATAGTTTTGGGTGACGCGTTCCAGAGGACTGGTGCTGCTCTGGAGATGTTTTGGAGGCGGGAATGAGAGGTTTGAATTAAAGGGACACACAATCTGATTTCGTTAGCGGAGCGAAGGGTGTGGGCTGGGTTGAGATGAGGGAAGCATTGTAGGGCAGCGCGGAGCTGTGGAGAGCTTTCTGGATGAGGATAGTGAGTTTGAATTGAAATCTGTATTTGACGGGCAGCCAGTGCAGTGACCGGCACAGGGCAGAGGTGTCCCAGTAGTGGCTGGATAGTCAGATGAGTTGGCTGCCGCATTCAGGATGGATTGGAGAGGGGAAAGTCTGGCACAGGGGAGGCCGATCAGCAGCGAGTTGCAATAATTGAGCCGAGAGTGGATGAGGGAAACGGTGAGCATTTTTAGTGTGTTCACGGTGAGAAAAATTAACATTGTGTATGGGCCACGGGTACCCGGGTCATCGCTAAGCAATGGCACAGGAAATACAAATATACAAAAAAAAACCTGTACTGCGCTTGACAGACGGTAAGCCGCTGAGGTCATCCGCACTACAGAACAATCAACTACACAGGGTCACCATCTGGTTTCATAGCCGGAATAAGCTGAGGGATCCCGCATGCGAAATCTGACCCGGTCGTGTGATGTCGGCCTTAGAAGGGAAGAATCCCAGCTATGCAACTGAAAGTTACGGGCAGACCGTGACCAGTGGCTATAATGAGGGGATACACAGAGTGAGGGAAAGGGGAAGGAAGGGGGGCTAGCTGAACCAGGGCTCATCCATTTTTTTGGACTTTCTTCATACGAGTATGCAACTTTTAGGGACTTGCTACTTCTATTGCCAGTCAGTTAGTTTACAGATTCACTTTGTTAGGCAAATGTACAGTTATGTAAATCACTGTCTGTCTTCTTGCGAAAACAGCTGTTTGAAGCATGTTTTCAACAGTTTTCCCAACTTTTTCTTTTCTGATCTTTAACACTGTCACATTAAAAGAGCAAGGTTCCTTTCATTTGTATGCAGAGTATATGGGTTTTTGTAACAGAATCTTCCAATGGCATCATTAAGCATATTGCACATGCCACATCTTGTAGTGGTTAATGTATGCCTGCAAGTTTAGTAACAGCTTTAGTGTTAAAATTTAATCAGCCAGTGCCTTGTTGATACTGGCTATACTGATAATGATGTTGTTGAGCATAACACATTCACTTGGAAGTCAAATTTGTTTCTTCTTATGCCAAAAGATTAAAGTGCTGTAATACCCTTTGTACAGTGACTTGCAAAACTTAGTGTGAGTGATGAGCTCTGTTCCAGACATCTAAAGGGGTAAAATTAGTGGAATATGAAAATAGTACATTATGATCTCATTGCAGTAACAGCTGTAACCCAAGGCACAGTCAAAGCACTGCTATTGCAGCTGGACTAGTTCCGAGGTTGCCCTCAACTTACAAAGTAGATTGGATTATTGTTTTACCCTCTGTATTGGTTCCATTTGCTATTATTGTGGCTAGACCATCTTGCACTAGTAGTACTATATATCAATCAGTAGATATTGGGTTACTCTCGTTAGGCACTAAGCTGCACTTTCAAGTGACACAGTAACAGGATCTTGCTATAGACCCTGCGGAGGTATCACCTACTAGGATATATTCGAAATACAATTTTTCCCCCTATATAGTCTACATAGAGGAGATCATCATTTGCCAACCATGGAGGGCAAGTTCACGAAAATCGGGACAAAGATACTAAATCACGTTTCTCCTTCATTTCAAACAATGAACATGACATATAATGCATGTAATGTTTAATTTCATGAAAATGTTCTATTATAAGTGCTGACACCTGTATTTGTATCCGCAACCTGAAACAAGGTGGGGCATTGTATACTGTCACATGGCAAATGGGTATACTTGCGTCTGGAGGTCTTACATTGTAAACCAATCTGGAATTTGTGGGCATGAGGCTGCTTTCACATGTCCGGCGGGGATTAATGGTTTGCTGCTCTGTTTGGGGAGCAGAAAAGCGGAATCTCCTGCCCAAACGGCTCCCGCTTATGATGGGACAGAACAGCGGCAAACGGCCCCGTTGACTATAATGGGGTATGTTCGGTTTCTGCTCAGCTGCACAGCATTTACCAGAAGAAAAAGTGCTGCATGCATTACTATTTCTTCGGGCATTTTATACCGGATCTGTGATGGAACCTCCGACCAGAGGTTCTAGTGCAGATGTGAAGGCGGCCTTGGTGCCACAATTCCTCAATGGGTATCTATTTTAAAATACTGCAACAGTAATTCCTCCAAAATTGGAGCAGTTGAGAAAATGAAGTCAAGCACATTGTGTTATATCAGTTGGCAATTTTCCAAATTTTTGTTGATTTAGAGCTGTGTATTTCTCTTGATGCAGTTTACTTTGGAAGTGTCTTCTGTGCCACTGAGACACATTTAGCAGATCTTAGCCTGTTTCTAAGCCTACTAATTCAGAAGTAAATACTCTAACTGACGTAACACAGAAATGGTAACTGACGCAAGACTTACTTTTGAAATTTCTGTAAATTAAAGTGAAACAATATCAATGAAATATTCTTTACTGCATTGTAAGATAAGGGCGCAGTTGATGGCATTGGAAGGACAATCAAATGTGCAGTGTAGTGTAGAACATTGTAGGGACAGGTAGTAATAAATATTACCAAGGGGTTCTCTGATACTGCTGTCCCAACATAGTCATCTTGTACTTGCCGTGATCACAAACGTCTGCTGACCGCCAGTGTCTGGAAGAAAGATAGAGAGAAAATCTGCCATTTGCAATTCCCAACACACATAAGCTTCACTATGCTTTAGCTTGTAGTAAGACAGCACTAGAGATGAATGCTTTCAGTCCGTTTGTTGATGATGACATACCTATGGAATTCTGCAAAATCTTACTCTCTGATGATGCTGATCTAAATGATAGTATTTAGAACAAGGTACCACCTATCACATATCGTAGCATTGTTGCTGGTGATGAATATTTGGTCAGTGTTTAGCTGAAAAGTCATGAAGGGTGCTGCCACACATCTACAAAGGATGAGATTTGGGATAAAAGGATGGTGAAGCGTATTCGGCCACCTCTGCCTGTTAACCCTTTAAGGACCTGGCCCTTTTTTTAACCCCATTTTCAATTTTTTTCCACCCCACTGTTAAGTTCCGCAGGCTGTGGCAGAAATCACCTACCCGGGCGCAACCCTGTTAGGGACTGATCACTCCAGTGCTTTCACCCTGAGCCAAGGACGCACCATGCCCACCACCACGCCCAGGAAGAATGCAAGGTCGTGCTCACTCAGGGAGAGGGAACGTGTGTATACATTAACATGGAAAACAGATATCAACAGCAGTTTTTACTGTAATGCTACAACATATACACTAAGCATGCGTGCAACCAACCAACAATGACTGACAAATGCCAAACACTTACCAATAATACCAACACGCATCAGCAGATGGAAAAGCTAATAAATACGAGGTATTACTCAGTAATTTGGCCAAAGTACGTACCCTCACGAGACCACAACAAGGGTTCTCGTTGTCTCGTGAGTTCCTACTCTAACAAGAAAACTTAAACCCCAGGAGTTCTGCCTACTAGCAGGGCGATCATCCCAATAGGGACGCTGCAACTTAGGTGCCTGGCTCACTTTAGATGGTAAGAGAAAGGACACCGTTCACATGCGCCAACAACAGACAAGGGACATCCACCCAGAACAGGTAACTGTTCACATCAAAAGTCTGGTGACCTACACAGAACACACCACTGTTAACACCAAAAACAGACAAGGGAATATATACAGGACTGTTTGCACCTTACGTCTGGTCACCTACACAGACACTGAACACATTGCTGTTCGCACCAACAGACAAAAACTTTACTGAGAACTTATGCATACAGATATAAACAGAAGCTAGTACAAGTGACCTCACAGCAAGGGGAAAGAGTGTCATACACCGAACTAATGAAAAGGGAACCATGTCAGGCATCACCCACCTGACAACACACATGACATCAGACGTCTGGAGGCCGCATCTGTCAAAGGGGAAAGGAGAGGGGGTCCGCAAAACATGCAGATGGGGAATACAAGTGTTCCGAGTATCTGCTGAGAAGGTGGGAGAAACGCTTTAAACATCATGCATAACACCAAGTGGGAATGAGAAGGGATAGAGAAATGACCAGCACACTCTAGCAGGAGGGGCTGGTATACATGTGGACAGACCGGTGGTGATTGGCTAGCTGGAGAACTTCACTCTATCAGCCAGCCAAATCAACCACACCTGCAACAGTGTGCTCCTGGAACCACAGGTCCCAGGAGCACAAACATGACACCCACTTTAAAAAGATCATAACTCTTTTATTTGTACATCACTGCAGCTGACGGAGGGCTTAATTTTTGTGGGACAAATTGTATTGAAAAACGTTTTAAAAATTCTGAGTGGAGTGAAATGGAAAAAAAATGCAATTCCACCATCTTTGGGGGGGTCTTGTTTCTACTGTATATACACTGCTGCATGATTACTATGATACTAAATTTATTTATTTTTTTTGCTGTACTACTTTAAAAAAATTAAATATCTTTAGAAAAAAATGTAATTATTTTCCACCGCCATCTTCTGACAGCCATAACTTAAAAAAAATTTTTTGTCGACATAGTTATGCAAGGGCTTGTTTTTTGTGGGACGTCCTGTAGTTTCTATTGGTACCATTTTGGAGTACATGTGACTTTTTGATCGCTTTTTATAACAGTTTTTCATAGACACAGGGTGACCAAAAAGCACAATTCTGACATTGTGTATTTTTTTCTGACGACATTCAAGGTGCGTGGTAAATAATGCGTTACTTTGATACATCAGACTTTTATGGACACAGCAATACCAAATATGTATTTGTTTTTTTTAATTTATATATTTTTTATTATAAATATAGGAAAAGTTTTTTTTACATTTATTACCTTTTTTTTAATAATTATATGTGATTTTAATATTTGATACCATAGTATTGCAACATGCCACAATCTGACAGGCAATCCATCAAGCCATGCCACAGGCATGGCTTGATAGGCAATCTGCAATGGCAGCTCTGTGGGATTTCAGAAGGCAACCAAATGTCATGAGATCGCAGGCAGCCGTACCAGACTCCCAAACTCCGATGCTACTGTCAGACTTTACTGCTGCATTTAAATAGTTAACAGCAACAATCAGCATGAGTGCTGATCGCCGCTGTTGCAGGCAGGTGTTAGCTGTCAGAAACAGTCTGCACCTGCATGGTATGAAGCGGGATTGACTCCTAATCTCCCTCTATAAAAACTGAGTTGTAATAAGTGACACTGGGATTTATAATTAATTTTCAGTAGTGGTTTAGTTGTATTGTACAACTTTATGGTCATTTATTAACCTTCCAGAAAGGTTATGTCAGTTACCATTTCTTGTTACGTGGGTTACCATAATTTTCTGTCATTTTAGTATATATACAAACAGAACTGATTTTAACAAAGATCACATTTCAAAGAAGACATGGCTGTGTACTCGGTTGCGTAATTTAATCTCAACTTCACAGGAAATAAAGTTTACTTGTAATATACCAAGATCATTGTCCTGTTTCCAGTTACGTCAGTTACCAAAGTAATCTTCTTTCCCTAGTGCATAAAATCAGGCAAGTAGAAGTACATGTTGAACATAATGTTTATTTAGCTTTAGTACTATACAGTAGTATATAATTCATTGCAATAAACATCTTTGTGCAAGGTCAGGTACAAAAAGGTAGCTTGAAATATGCCCTACAGTCTCGAGATATACAAAAGCCAGTATTTCCTAAATTGGCTTTCCCCTTCTACTCTCTCCCGACTAGTTCCTCCAAAGGTATATCCATATTCTATGAGGATTCCTTGTCCACGGACTCCCCAAAAAAGTCTCCACCTATGGCAATGTGGGAATTGGACCTGAAATGGCAATTTAGTTTGGAGGAGTGGACCTGTGCTCTCTCCAGGACTAAGAAAATTTTCCATGGCTTAACGCACTGGAAATCCTCATAGAAACTCTGTAACTCATCAGTTTGTGTGCTCCGACTCAGTGCTGGACCTCTGCTTTTTCCCTTTCACTACGTTCTCATTTCCCACATCATTCTAGCTGCAAGGCTGGTGATTGCCAGGCATTGAAAATCAACAGGAGCCCCTTCAATCTCAGAGGTTATCAACTCGATTAACCAAACATTCCACTTGGAAGAAATTTACTCCCATCGATAGTCCTCTAAATCATTCTTGTCTGCCCCTTGGGCAACATGGCTGAACTACATCTCATCGAGTCCCTAACAATGAAGGGCACAGGTCTGGATGCCATTTCTGTGGGGGAGGGGGGGGGGGTGCTGGGTCTGCCTAACAGAGATACAGACGAACACCCCGACATCCATTTGTGCTCGTGAAAGCCTCTCCTTAACTGTTTGGGATTACATTCGAGTAATTTTAATGGAAAATGTTCATATTTTGAAATATGTAACCAACTTGAGAATGGGCTTCGTTAGTTATGTTAGTAATGTATTGACTTTTTCTGTTAGGAAAAAAAGAAGACAGAAAATTTTCTTGAATAAAAATAAAATAACAAAAAAAAAGAGTAGCTTAAAAGTGACTTAAAATGATTATATTGATTACGCTAGACTTAGAGCATATCATAAAAGCACAGGGGAATTTATGAGAGCTGGGACCTACACCAGTGCAGAGAACAGGTCTCAATGGTGGTTTTCAGGGACAGCTGACCATACAACCTATTGGATCACATCAGGCTCTACGACATGATCCTAATAAAGTAATGACTGCACATTTTTGACATTGCAGCTATTTTTAATTGTCAATAAAAATGCCTAGAAAGATGAAATTTGTTCTCATGAGAACGTTTAGTCCAATGACTTTTGTCCCTGTCTAAAGAGACACATCCACCTAGCAATGGAAGAAAAACATCTATTTAATAGTCATCCTACAAGTCCACAATGGAAAGATCTACACATGTGTAATAAGACAAATGCATGCAAAAAATGTTTATTTGGTGGGGCATATGCTGCCTTCATACTCAAGGAAATAAACATTTTAGCTAAAAACAAAATACCTTTCCATTTCCTTATACTGCAGCATCAATGTGTGCATTATAGCAAAACATTGGAGGGGGGAAAATATTTTTAATTAACAGCTGCCCCGAAGACTTTTGAGTGTGGTAGAGAGGGTTAAGACTGGATCAGCAGCAGATCATGGGCTCCAAGGATGGGCTGATAAAAGTCAAGTTGTCAAGACATTTAGAGCAAACTTAAAGCATCCCTGCTGGGGACACCACACTAAGAGCCAGAGAGAAGAGCCACTCCATAAGGGACTTGAGACTTGAGCCATCCATGTATTACATGGACAGCTTCTTCACTTTCAAATCTTCCAGTGTAAGACTAGTCTAAGGAGCACATATTTTATCCTTGTGCAGGTTGATGTCAGTCAGGATCAGTCTGGTACACCTCAGCAGATTTTACTGACAACATATAAAAAGTCAGCAATTTCCTCTTCAAATTACTTTTTCATTGTGGTCCGGAACATGCCCAAAATCTTGGATTGGTCATGGGAGGATGACAACTCTGTTATTGTCACAGACAAGAGAAATATTGTTTTCTTAGCTAATAGACCATTCATCTCATGTAAATGAGAGATGTGACATATACTAAAATACTTATGCTGACTGATCAAAGAACAGAGAAAGGATGTCATTTATCAAGATGCACATAAATAACTTCATAACACAAGTGGAAAACAGAAAAAAAGATTAATTATTTCCTTGGAAGAAAAGAAAACTGTCAAGTAAAGATTATGAACAGTAAATTGATAGTGTTAGCATTTCAGTAAAATGACAGTTATATATCAACCTGTGTGGGGTACAAGCATCAGCTAATTCACTGCGTGTAGTATGCTTGGCCGTGATGTCATTCTACAGGCTACATCCGTGTTAAAATCTCATCGATATGATATTTTACAGCCACATGAAAAATTAATTTGTATTTGGTATTCCTGGACTGCTGCTTCCTCTCCAGCCCATAGTCCTCTTTACTAATGTAGCTGTACACTGACACTTTAGATGGCACTTACCTGTCACAAAAGAATGCATCGCATTTTCAAGTACCAGGCGAGTAGCTGAGAGCTATAGCAATGGCTGTAGTTGATATATACTGTGCGTTCACTTTTGCATCACAGGCACTTACATTTGCTCATCAAACTAATTATAATAAATTTATAACTTTTAATATAATTGATTAAAAAATAGGACCCCCTAATCACATACAAAAACCCTAGAAATCCCTTAAACCAAAAATCAGAGCACCCGCTCTGAAAAAGGCAACCTCAATCTTCCGCCTACCCCTATAAGGGTAAGATTTAACAATGACTTATCAAACTAGATGGTCTTTCACAACCAGAATATTCCCTAAATATAAGCTCATAGAACACAAAAATAGTTATAATAACAAAGCATACATTGTTCAACCAAGACAGTAGAAGCTTCTTTTTGAATAGTCTTTCAGTGCCATTTTTAAAAAGATAAACAAATGTGAGTCCTCTCAATCCTTAGAATCCAATAATACAGCCAAGTATTAGTGGTTCGGGTACTCCGTGCCTCTTGGAGAGTACTCTACACTACACAACAGGATGAACAATGGCTGCAAAAATTCCAAGTATAAAATAATGGTCAAACACGTTAAAGTTCAGTCATAGCTGTTCTTAAGTGTACAGCTGTACGCTTGTCTTAGAGACCAGTCCCTACTTACAGTTGGTCGCTACGGTAAAGTGAACTTTTGAACTTGAAGTCAGTCACTGATTCATATTCAGGATTCTGGGAGCTGCTTATAACATGGCTTCTGTCTCTATTAACAATGATTTCCCCAATGAAGCAGACTCCAATATCACGACTGTGCGGCCAGCTTCCCTCACTGCATGGCACGGTCCCGGGTGCTTCCACCTTCACCGCAATGCTGTGATTTCAAAACAGGGAAAAACTCTGAGATCTTGTACTTAATCCCCTTGTACACAGCTTACTGCACTACTATGTCATCATGCTGGCTACACATATCTCTTCTGCTCTCCTCTGCTTGCTTTTTTCCAATCTACGTTGCTACTCCTAAGAAAGACCTTAATCACGTGACCTGCGATCAACCAATTAGAGAATATATAATAAGAGTCAATACCTTGATGCAATTGTACAAGTTTTACATTGACCTTATACATTCAAAAGCTATATTATCTGTGCATTTCATACACGTCCCAACAGGGTAGTCGCTTTACAGTTGTAGTGCCGCCCTATATATATATTTGAAAATGCATTGCTTTATTCGAATTGTAATGGCTCTGAGTTATAGCCTGTATCATATTATGGAGCTGCAATCACAATTGTACTGGTTATTGCAACATGGCAAAACACAAACTCTTTAGTTGAGTTCACATAATGCAATGCAGAACTATAACTTGGAGCTCCTATTTCCCAATGCACAATTTTTAAATGAGCTCTTCAATTATCATGTTTAACTTATAGTATTGGTCTTATTATACATGGCAGAAATACATTTAGGGAGCCCTTAGGTTCAAGAGTCCGAGTGGGCCCACAACGGCTGCACCCCCAATAGTTATGCCCTTGATGCAGTCCTGTCTGTTGCATTGTTAAAGGGGTTTTCTGGGACTTTTTTGATCTTTTCTATCGATTGAATTCAATAGGAGCTGCGCCTGCAATACCAACCCGAGCTACTGCGCCATGGCCAGCACGATCTGCCTCCTGTACTTTCTATAGTGAAGACAGGTCATGTATAGAAAAAAAATAAATAAAAAGTCCCATTTAATGGGAGAACTATATTAACACACCATTTCCGTCTCTCATTCATTTAAATTTCGAGTGACTTGCACTATTGGCCACCTCTCCACTGAGAACATAGACTAAGACCTCAGTGTTCTCCAAATCAGCTGGGTACCTGATGGTTGGACTACGGTGATTTCACTTTTATAGCACATCCAACGAATTTAGATAAAAGTTTATCAGTGAAATATTTACCTTAGTACATTGATTACATTTCTTTCTTTTCAATAAGTTTTAATGGGTTTTATAATAAGTGGAGAATAAAAGAAAGTTGACACAAGTGCCGAATTACATCAACCTGGCAACTATTCCCTTTACTTTTGTAAGAAGGAACATTAGTCTCATTACTATTCAACATTGATTACATTTCAAACAGCAGACGTTTTTGGGCAGTTTGGAAAGTGATCATTGGCCGGGACTTTGACTTACTGTAAAATAAGAATCAGATGAATCAGAACATGGAATTGCTATTTCCACGCCGGAGAAGCCAGAAATGCATGAGAGATCCGAGGTATCAAAGGATGTATGAAATATACCCGTCTGGCATGATAGTCATTTTGAAAGTTAATTGGTTTTTGTGACTGGGAAAATGTAACATTGAATATAGTTTCACAACTGATATATGAGGGGAACATAAAAGCCATAAAAACATATAATCTACTTTAGAAAGGGTTTGGTTTGTTGTTTCAACAGCTCTAGAAATATTTGCAGCTGAAGCATGCATTTATAAGACAGGCTAGAGCTGTTTCCATGACACTTATTGCCAGTCCTACAATACAAGGAAGAGCGAAAACAGAACTTATATCTGGTATTATTTCCAAATTGTGCGATTTATTACTATCATACACTCATGATTACATCTTTTATTAAGGCTAAATAGCAACAGAAGTGGGACTTTACAAGAAGATGGTGAGAGTACTGGCTGATCCTGAAGTATCTCTAAGGTCATGTTCATTTCACATTTGGTGTGTATGTTTAGTATATGAGCTGTGAAACACTCCAAGTACCGTGCACTGAACGTATCCATAAAAGCCTATAGATGTGACGAATGCCAAGAACATCCCCCAGGTAGGTGTATATGGGTATACGTTTTTTTTCTACAATGCTTTCCTCTTCTGTTGACCACCACAAAAAATATACATATTGTGCAATATACACTTTTTTAACCATGGCTGCCTATTTATGAAGTATACAGCAGTACACTGTTGCATATTGAAGCGCGTTTATGGTCACCTGAATGTAAGCATTAAAATATTTGATTGCTGCAGATCCAAATGCTCAGATCCCACCGTTGACATTAACAAGACAGCACTGTGCACGTGCCCAGATAGAAACACTCCTGCAGTGTCCGAGGAGCACGCCCACGGCAGAGGAGACAACAGGGTAGAGAAAGGCCTTGTCATGGGGCCTTGTCATCTCCTCCCCTGGGGGTAGCTCGGGACCCGACCAAGGTGTTACTGGGGGAGATCAAGGGGATAGTAACCAGGGGTTACTTTAAGTCCAATTGTCACTCGTGATGCCATCGTTCCATCCTTTGCAGCGGATTTTGCAGATGTAATAAAATAGTCAATACAGAGGGTAATTTTCTGAACGAGAATCGGGAATGGTCGGCTCTGTCTGTTTACTGCAAACTCTCGAATTTAAATTCCAACAAACAGTCCTGGTACAGATATAACAAGCCAAAGTGGTGCAACAGGGAGGATTCTTGGGGTATTTGGACAATCCCCAGTCCAAGTTATCTGTGTGATTCCTACTCCGGCAATCTCTCTCTCTCTCTACCGGGTCAACACTCACTCTGCTGTATCTTTTTCTTCTAGCTAAGAAGCAGTTGGTTTCACTCCCAGCACTCACCAGAAACGCCAAAGATTCCTGGGAAGGTTAAGCCCAGGCTGAGCATCATGCCATCGCTCGGCTTCCTCCATTCTCTCCACACTCAAACTGATGTCTGTGTCACTCACTCATTGTCGGGCCCCACTCTTCTCACTCTTACTGGCACTGACTCTCCTCCTGACTCCTTACCAACACATATATGAAACAACACCAGGTGACACACACACAAAACGATACATTTCTCAGACAGGACAGAACATACCAGACATTAACCCTCTCAGTCCTGCAGCCATGCAATACACATAAATCAAATGCACTCCACAAACAAGACACTGACAAGACAATGGTACGAGACAGACATATAACATTACGGAGGGGCCATATTAACTCTGGGCCACTACACTCCTTGAAGGCTCGCAAAAAACTTGCACATGTGCAATGTTTTCTGCGATGCAGGAAACAAATTGCAGCATGTTCAATTTGCCTGCGTGATCTTGCATTTCATTCCCATTGAAAACAATGGGAGAACTCCGCGATCCTCTTCCACGGCTGTGTCATAGGAAAACTCCTCGCATCCACAGAGATTTCATATGGTGGGGAGCATGATATGGGGGCAGGGATTCACAGCCCCATATTGCACTCACCCATGGGAAGTTAGCCTAAGAGTTCAATAGGTTTGTTCAGAAGCACGTATTTTGTGCGTGTAATTCTATCACACAGAAAAATGCGCTGCATGTTCAATTTTCCTGCGCATTTCAGGAACATTGTTGCGTATTTTTTGCGTGCAAATGCGCACGATTTGCCAGTGCAAAAAGTACTGTAAAAAATGCGCTAGTGTATGCAAACACACAATGCGCGATGTGCAAAAGTGCGGCGCAAATGCGCACGCAAATACGTATATGCTTGTGTCAATCCAACCTTAAAGAAAACCTGTCGCGCCCTAACAGCACCATAAAAAAGCTATGGTGCTGTTAGGGGTTGTAACAGAGGGTCAGGTGAGTTATTTTTTTATATTCACCCAGTCCCCGGATCCAGCAGTGTGCCCTTCTGAAATGGGCGCAGCACAAAAATCAGACTCTTTTCAGAGTCTTGTACACACGTTCTGCCATAGATTTATATAGGAAAGAGCGGGCACATCCCTGCCTGCTGAAAGAACTGTAAAGAAGTGCCTAGACGCGCCTGAGCCCCGGCAACAGCAGAGTGGGGATTATTTGTTTATTTTTATTTTTTACACCAGCTAGGGATGACTTTCAGGGAAGGGCTTATATTTAAAGCCCTTCCCTGAAAATCAATGCAGGGGTTGCTGGCAGACCATTGGTTACAATGGGACAGCCGGCAGCAGACGCGGTCCCATTGAAAGCAATGCTGCACAAACTGCATTCACGCGTGTTTGTGCATGTACGTGGGCGCACCGATTTGTGCGCAGCTACGTACGCACCAACACACGCTTGTGTGAATGAGGCCTAACTCTGTTACTGTACTAAGTGCAGTGAAGAAGTGGTGAAAGCAAAGGAAGGATTCCAAAGATCCTGTACAGGTTTAATCCTCTGTGTGTCAGACATGCTGCCCGCCACCTTCCCGCTCTTCCTCACCCCTTCTTCCCGAACTAGGCATCAAACCCATTCTCCAGCAGAGTGCAGCAGAGGCCAGGGCAGGGGGACGCTGGGTCTAGGCAATATCTGTCAATGTCAAACAGGCGCACCAATGAACAGGCTCAGTATGTGAGCCTGCTGATATACAGTGGATATAAAAAGTCTATACACCCCTGTTAATGTCATGTTAACAAATCCGTCAAAAATGAATCATTTCAGATTTATTTCCACCTTCGATGTGACCCGTTATCTGTACAATTCCATTGAGAAACTGAAATAATAGAGGGTGGGAAAATAAACAACAAAACTAAAATAATATGGCTGCATAAGTATGAACCCCCTCTTATATCTGGTTGTGGTTCTGCTCAGTATTAGCCAATCACATTTAAACTCAAGTTAAACAGTAGTCAGCATCCCGCTGCCATTATTTACAGGGATTCTTATTTATCCCATATAAACATTTCCAAGGCATTACATATACCATGCAACACAGTGAAGACCGTCTTCAAGAAGTAGATTAAATCTGGCACAGCAATGACATCACCAAGAACTGTACGTCCCTCAAAAATTGATGAAAAGACCAGAAGAAAATTCGTCCGGAGGCGGCCAAGAGGCCAACAGCAACAGTAAAGGAGCTGCAGGAGTTTTTGGCAAGTACTGGTTGTATAGAGCATGTGACAACTATCTCCCGTATTCTTCATATATCTAGGCTGTAGGGGGGGAGGGCAAGACGGAAGCCTTTTCTAACAAAGAAAAAAATCAAAGCACAGCTATGTTGTGCCAAAACCTACATCAGGTCTGCCAGAAGTATGTGGTAGAACGTGTTATGGTCTGATGAGACCAAGTTTGAACATTTGGGCCAGAATTCCAAAACTTAAGTTTGGTCCAAAACCAACATTGTGCACCACTAAAAGAACATTTACCGTGTTTCCCAAAAAATAAGACCCTGTCATATTACTTTTTGCCCCAAAAGAGGCACAGAGTCTTATTTTCAGGGAGGTCTTATATTTACTTACCAGGCGTCGTCCAGGTCCCTCCCGCTGCTCTCCGGTGTTCTGGCAGGCTTGCTTGCAGTTCTCAGTGCTGATAGAACATCACTTGCTGGTAACAGGGTGTGTAAACCCAGTCTCCAGAAAGCGATTACTCTAACTGGTTCTCAAGTGCCACGGGTCAGCCAATCAGAACCTACACTTGATGAACTAATCACAGCCATTCAATGATGTTCTATCAGTGCTGATGTTCATTGAATGGCTGTGTTTGGTTCATCGAGCGCTGCAGTGATTATTGAGGCAGATGGTGTCAGGTACTGTTTACTGTGTGTTTTTGAAGTGAAGGTCCCCATAATAGGAAACGTTGAATGGACCCCGGTGCCAATTTAAAATAATACCAAGTGCAAGGAGGCCATAAAGAGGCCATAGAGACTATGAAGATGTTTTTGGATAAGGGAGTCTCTAAGCCAGCAGACAGCCAATTCACCAGTCACGTTTGGCACATATGCAAGCAAGATAACACCTACAGACTTGCAATCAGCTGCTGGAGAATAAAAAAGTAGCCCTTCCAATGTATGCAGCTGTTCCAGATATTGTGTCTCTTCTTGAGAAAATCACACAGACTGCAGGAAAGTGGCATACAATGATTCTCAATCCTCATTGATGAAGATTCAGAAGATTAATTTGCCTTCACCGAGCATGGAAGACAGTATACTCCAACAGTCCTACTCACCTACCATCTACCATCTGTCATGAGCTTTTGGCCAGAGACTTGGAAAACGTTCCCACACCCTTGACTTTGCAACTATACCTCTTCATTGATGACATCATACTGTCTGGATCTCATAAGCAGCAAACCAGAGAAAATCTCACCTCTGTCTTACAACATGCGACTGAAAAAGGATTGCCACTGAATCTTGACTTAGAACTCAGTTCCTTAGGATGATCTGGCATGATCCTGAGTACGCTATTCCACAACTAGTTCTTGACTCTGTAGCCCAGGGCCGTAAGTAAAGGCTTAGGGGCCCAGGTGCAAAAGTTCAGCTCGGGCCCCGATCCCCCCCTCACCTATAACCATACTTAAACCGTGCTGCATACAGCTGCAAAATGAATTTACATACATGATCCAGCCCCTTGGCATAAGCTTTCAAAACATGACTCATTTCCTGGACTACATGGCAATGTGTTTGTAGCCTCTTAGGCTGTTCATGTTTTTGGTTGCATTTTTGAATCACAATAAAAAGAAAAAACAGCCAAAAACCACATGTAGATTTAAACAATACTGCATTTTTTTAAACTACATAAAGGTTTTCAATGCATTTTTTTAAATTATGGGTAAACTGTGCAATCACATAGGGAGATACCCAAGTTATACCAGCATGGTCCATACCACTTTATACAGGATGTATAACATATACCAGCTTTACATATAGAATTATATACATATATCCCAGCTAAAGGCAGTATAAAATGGGTAGTAGAGCCTCCATACCCACCGATATCACATCTTGTATCCAAGCTAGAGGCAGTACATCAGGATACGAGAGCCTCCATGTCTGCCCATATCACATCTTGTATCCAAGCTAGAGGTGATACAACAGAGTACTAGAGCCTCAATGCCCGCCTGTATCACATCTTGCCTCCAAACTAGAGGTGGTGCAACATGGTACTAGAGCCTCCATGCCCACTTATATCACATCTTGTATCCCAGCTAGAGGTGATACAACAGGGTACTAGAGCCTCCATGCCCCCCATATCACATCTTGTATCTAAGCTAGAGGCAGTACATCAGGGTACTAGAGCCTCCATGCCTGCCTGTATCACATCTTGCCTCCCAACAAGAGGTGGTACAACATGGTACTAGAGCCTTCATGCCCACCTGTATGACATCTTGTATCTGAGCTAGAGGTGGTATAACAGAGTACTAGAGCCTCCATGCCCACCCTATCAAATCTTGTATCCAAGCTAGAGGCTGTAAAACTGGGTAATAGAGCCTTCATGCCCGATGATATCACATCTTGCATCCAAGCTGAAAGGTACTGCAACCTCCAGTCTGGGGGGAAATTTGAATAAAAAGGGACATTACCTTTAAGGGTAAAAAGCGATGAGAAAGGAAGGGGTGGCACATCGGTACATGCAGTGTGAGGAGAATGTAACGCTCCTCTATGAGTATACATACTTTATTCCTCAGTTCCTCTGAAGTAACCTCGACTTCATAAAATTTTCGATGTGAACTACATGTAAACACCTGTACCAAATTAACTCGGATGAAAACGGGTATATAAGCTAGTATATATATATTTAGAGCTGGTATAAGCTATACATCTCCTGTATATAGTAGAACCAAACAACGCAAACACAACAGCACTTGTGCGTACCCTATAGAATAAGGGAGGCTCCTTTCGGTGTATGTTGCGAGCTCCCAAAAGGAGACTGGACACGTGACCCCTATACAGTCCAGCAAAAAATGATGTGTTGGAGCCGCAGAGCAGGGTACCCAAATACGTCAATGCAGAAAAATAAAAGAATTTCATCTTCATTGAAGCCACACGGGCTTGATGCCAACGTTTCGGCTGTCGCCGCAGCCTTCGTCAAGTCTCCTGTATATAGTGATATGGAGCATGCTGGTATAGCCGGGGTATCTCCTGTATATTTGAGTCCTGATGCGACTTCTCAGTGTCTGGGTGGTGCGTCCAATATATTGAAGCTTACAGGGACATTCTAGTAGATATATTAGATACATAGATGAGCAATTTAAAAACAATTAAATATATCTACTGTATATACTTATATATGAGCAGCTGGTATAACCTATACTAGCTATACATACATTATTACATGCGGTACATACCTGGTTACTCTGCTGACTCACTCCCCTACTCTGCTATCAGCCACTGCAGGTCGGACCAATCACGGGCCCGGCAGTGCACTGATATATCATAACTGCAGTATCTCAGTGGAAGGGAGGACTGTGCACCGGGGGAGTCTGCAGCACAGGATTGGCTGCCCCGGGTAACAGCCCTCCCCTCCCGGGGCATGACTGGAAGCCAGCCCACAACAGTGGTGCAGTACATGGTGGGGGGCCGTGGTTCCCCGTTTGCTAACTTTTAAAAAGTTTAAGAAAATATAAGACAGACATTAAAAAAAACTTCTCTAATTTCTTATGTAGGATCTATAAACGGAAACAAATATAAACCATGAAGTCCATGGTAAAAAATAAAATGAGGAGAGAATTTCAGTTTTTTTGTCACTTTGTTACCCAAAAATATGCAATAAAAAGTGCTAAAAAAAATCATATGTAGCTGAAACGGTAGCAATGAAAACTACAGCTCACTGGCAAAAAACAAGACCTCATACAGGAGACAATTAAAAATGTATTTCACTCCCCAAAAATGTTTTAAAAGTTTTTCAATGCATTATAAGTTACTTTTCATGATTCTATTAAAAAATACATCATCCTTCAAAGCACAAGGGAAAATCAAAAAAAGTATCACTGCCCAAACTGGCTGCAACAGGAAAGGGTTAAATATTCTATACATTGTGCATGTATGAATATCATATAGGACAATCATAAGGCGACGAAAGGTCAAAGGTGACCCGCACAGTGAGAAGTGATCAGACGACCAGTAATGTCACTGCCATGATGTCACAGTGTTCCATAAGTAAGAACAATCTAATGATCTCACAAGTGACCAACATCCATAAATTCCCAGTCGCCCAAAGTTCCATTGAAGGTCTTTGTAGGAGTTTGTGGAGCGAAGATCCTTCTGTGCAAGTTTGGCCATTATGTCAAAACGAAAGCATTATATAATTGTGTCAAGTTCAGAGGACGAGGACGAGGAGATACAGCAGGTGAGCAGAGTTTTTTTTAGTTTTTGTAAACAATATTTTTATTGAGTTTTTGACAAGAGTTTTGATAAAGAAAACAAAGTCCTATTTCAGTGTCGGCCTATGAAGTAACACAATCCTAAGTTTCATTACTACATTGGAAACAGATCAAACCGTTTTAATACAAAAGTAATACAATTAAACTGGTCTGATTTCCCAAATCCCATATAGCAAATATCTCAAGAGGTCAAGGGTAGACAAAATATTGCTAGAGCGCATCATATCTATACAGTTAGTTAATTCTAATACATGGGAGGGGGGGGGGGGGTAAAAATCTTGGAAGATGGAGGGAAGAAGATGACCAAAAATATTCTAGACAGCCTGGATGATGGTTGCAGACTAAAGACTCCCCTCAGTGGGGTCATTGTGACTACAGGTCCATGTGCAGGACAGAGATTAGTATTGTAAGAGGCCAAATAAATGTCACCGCCAACCCTATCCATACCATGACCATAGCCGAGCCCCACACACCCTTCATACACTACATATAGGGCGATGATAGAAGTAAGTGGAGTATGTACCAAGATGATTTATTCCAGAAATTAGACAATCATGTTTTTGAATTTTGTTTAATATGTTAATATGTTTTTCCAGCCCCGTCCTAAGAAGCCGACTACCAGCTCTCCATACGGAGGTGAAGATGGTGGCTTCAATTACCACCCATCACCTTATAACCCAGGTACGGCACTGATCCAATAACGCTCCTGATAGGTTGACGCTTGTCTTACTGCGTTTTGTAGTTACAATCTAGATTTATGTTATTGGACATAGAAAATTGCTCTGTTCTCTGTAATTTATAGGGATCCGGACGGATACCGGGACTCATCGCACGTATATACAGCTGGACTCGGCTATAACCATCAGCGACAGCGACGATGAGGACGATATAGATTCAGACAGTTCAGAGGAGAGGTGAGTCCTGTTACATATATTACTCATCTCTATGATTTTGATGTGAAACAATGTTTATATAGGATTCCCTATTCTTCCCAGGAGGCCTCTGTGTAACATCCATGGCTGTTTCCTTGAAGAGATCACATTGCCAACCTCCATTTACATCACCAACTTCAAGGAGACAAAGCAGGAGCTGGTATCCAGGCTCTACCAGCTCTACAACAGCACCATCTTTGAGAACAAGGTATCTTATCATCAACTGATCCAGTATGTCCTCCCTAAATAATTCTAATTGTCCTGAAATTGGTAATCCCAGACATTTGAACACTTTAGAATAATTGATATTTTCATTGGTTTGGAGATTTGGGGTCCTGGAGAACAAGGGGGTCCTGAAGGTCTTCTGCCCCTTATAAAAAAAGCGATAAACAAGAGTTGGGCAACTTCTTATATTGGGGCCCCAAAGATTCAAGTGATGCTCCAGGATGGCTGACATCTCTCTTTGCTGTATATTAAGATAGAACTGTAGATTTATTGGACTTTGTCTTCTCTTCCTTCTTCTTTAGCTCCCTGAGAACATGAGCATCATATGGAATAAGAGGCTAACAACGACCTCAGGTTATTGCCATGTGAAGAGCGAGGGTGACAAGCATTACTGCATCATCAATCTATCAGATAAAGTCTGCGATTCTGCAGGTAGGTTTCACATCACATCCATCTGTACATCTTTATATATGGGGTAAGAAGCTGCCAGGAAATGCCCAGAAGTGATAGGCTGGTACTGGGGATGGAATACATCTTTTATGCTCATTGTACTTATAAATGCTTTTCAATTTAGAGCGATTGAGGGACACATTAGTCCACGAAATGTGTCATGCTGCCTGCTGGATAATTGATAGGAAAAAGGAAAGCGATCCCCACGGTCCGTTATGGATGGCACGTGCAGCAACAGTCTCCAACATACATCCTGAGCTGCCAGAGGTGCGGGCGAACCATGACTACAACATCAACTACCCGTTCACCTACCGGTGCAGTTTGTGCCAATGCAGGTAAGATTGGTCAATATTTGTGGCTGATACATTCCATTCCTATCCTGTAATGATTTGTGTCCTTCTCCGTTTCCTGTCTATTAACCAGTATTTTCTCTGTCTCTATAGTTTTGGCCGCTACAGAGAGATCGCTGACAAAAAAGTTTACTGCAGTTCCTGTAAGAGCAGGCAAAACCAATGACTACCGGCAAAAAGGATAAACCTCCATCCTTGTTTTTAAAAATGCTAATAAAATCATCCTGACATTATTTTTATGTGTTTCTGTTGAGTAATTCCAAGGAATCCACAAAGCGCTTTCCCACCTAAAATAAGAGCCAGGGAGGGTGCGGGCGGCAGGGAGGTTTGGCTGGAAAGGGTTAATGATCAGAAGCTGCTGACTTGCTTCACTGAGGCCTGATCAGAGTATTATCTGTCTCTCCTCTCTGCTGCCCAGACAGCAACATGTTCCTCAGCGGTGGGACTTTTGGCTTTGGGTGGGCTGCTGGGAATCACTAGCAAAACTACACACAGTCACCGCTTCTTGCTTGTAAGTAGTGCCGCTGTGACACGGCCCTTCTTTGGCGCCACGTGGCACGTCTTATACTCGTAGGACACGGCTGCTTCTGAAAGCCTAAAGAGAGTTTGCATTCATGGTAGGGCGGTTTGGGTGGGCATGGGCACCAAGTGGCTGCCCAAACCACCCCTATTATAACCCAACATTACTGGCAGTTAGGAAAAAAACTCAAAATTCAGTATATTAACCTTACACTATCGGTTACAGCAAGTAATGCTTTCTATTTCCATATTCTCTCATATATCTCTACAGGCGAACACGACTGCCGGAGGCTGGAAAAGACAAAAACTTTTATTTTTTTTTATGATAGCAGGGAAAGAAAATGCATCAATTCTGCCATAGATTTTTTTTTACAGCGTTAATCATGCAGCATAAATAACATAATCCATTTTTTCTGTGGGTCAGTACGGTTACAACGATACCAAAATTCTTACATTTTTTTTAGGTTTTTCCACTTTTCTGCAATAAAAACCCTTTTTTTGGAAATCTTTTTTTTTCTAGATCGCTGCATTCAAAGTCCTGTAACTTTTTATTTTTCGATGTACGGAGCTCTATGAGAGCTTATTTTTTGCGAGACGAGCTGTAGTTTGTATTGGTACCATTTTGGGGTACATACGGCTTTTTTGATCACTTTTATTGCGTTTTTAGTGAGGCAAAGTGCTAAAAATTAGCATTTTGCCTCAGTTTTTTTGCGTTTTTTTACGCTTTTTTCCGTGCACAGTCAAAAGCATGTGCAACCTATTGTACGCGTCGTTACAGATGCGACAATACCAAATATGTGGGGGTTTTAATTTTTTTACCTTTTTTTTATGCTAATCTGAGAAAAAGCATTAAAAAAGGGTTTTTTTTACTTTTATTTTTAAATTAATTTTTTTAATCTTTTTTTTTTTTACAGCATTTGTGTCCCCCTGGAGGACTTTCATCACAGACCTGATGATCGCTGTGATAAGGCATGGCAGGGTTACTGCCCTGCCATGCCTTATCGCTTACACAGCGATCTCAGGCACTGGCAACAGTGTCTGGCGTCCTGTTGCCATGGCGACATGCCGGGCTCTTGCGATAACATCATAAGTTTACGTCCTGGGAGCGGGGTACTTCCTGCAACAGGGCGTAAACTTACGTCCTGGGCATAGCGCGGGATCACATATGATCCCGCGCTATCCCGCAGCGGGAGCCGGCTGTCAGTCACAGTCGGCCCCCCACTGTTGACCCCTTCCCTGCTCCCATAGGAGACTATGAGAACGGTTGTCGTATTCTGGCAAAAGATAGGACAAGACCTATCTTTTCCAGCTGGGCATAAAAGCGGCTGGACAGAATGCGCACCGTGTTATAGGACCACACCGGTACCGATCTGATGACATAGTTGCCAGGTGCCAAATTGGTAGATATGGAAGCCAGTGATGAGGAGATTTTGCTAGCAT
This sequence comes from Eleutherodactylus coqui, assembly GCF_035609145.1. Lineage (NCBI taxonomy): Eukaryota > Metazoa > Chordata > Amphibia > Anura > Eleutherodactylidae > Eleutherodactylus > Eleutherodactylus coqui. The sequence continues at coordinate 142,179,068 of NC_089843.1, read as the reverse complement.
TATCTATCAATAGCATGAAATCACTCTATGTTATGTCAAGACACCTCCAATGAATTCTACTTTATTATGAACATTGCCAACTCTTATACAGAAAGAATGGGCGCATCCAAATGTTGCTTGGTACAAAGATTAGTGTTACGTAGCTTACTGTTACAAAGGTGAAAATACTTATTGATCACAAGACTTATTGACATCTACCAAATAGTCTCAAAGCTCTTAAGGGTCGTCTCAGACACAGAATTACCTAAGTCAGGATATTACTGTTGCATTAGACACTATTTCTGCGATAGTTGTGTGTCTTCTCTCTTAACATAGCTTAGCCTTATTCAATTTGTCTGTTGACTTCTTATCTTAAAATTTTAGTTCCTGACACTACAAAGCATAGATTTTAGTCTTCTATTTAAGGGTCAATAGTCCAATACAAGGTAAGAAACATACACTTATTGCATTCTGAAACTTAACACTTTATATTCCATGACACACCGTATGCACTATCTTTTCCAGCTGGTCAATTCTATGTCCCGGAAAATCGCGCATGTGAATGGGTGCATTGGAATCCAAAGCATCAGATGGTCGCGATTTTCGGCCAGCATTTTATTGAGGCAAGATTGCTGCAATAAAACGCTCATGTAAAATTAGCCTCAGGCTGCTATTACATGAGTGCTAGCAAGACCACTAGCATGCGTGTCTCCCCGACAAATGCCGGGCTGAATCTGCAAGTGCCGCTAACTGTCACAATGTAAAGCTAATTGTCAGGCTGCACCTGGACATGCACATTTAGAGTGGCAGTAGCACTAAATTGTGAATACTAGCGGCTGCCGCCAGCGCTTGTATGCTAACACTCACATCTAGTGGATAGCTCACTGTATTTGAAAGCAGGTCTGCTTTTCACTAGCCTGGAAGAGCCAGGACCCATATTTTAGGGCAGAGGCGTAACTTGAAGCTCCCAGGCCCCGATGCAAAACTCATAACAGGGCCCCCAACTATAATGCTTTACTCATAGTACTGGGTTCCCTATATGGAGAAGAGAGGCCTTATGGGCCCCCTGAGGCTCCTGGGCCCGGGTGCAACCGCGTCCCCTGCATCCTCTTTAGTTACGCCCCTGCTGTAGCCAATCTCAGTTTTACCACAACTATCAAGGAAGCACAGTCCCTTCAGGAACTCTTTGGATTCTGGAGATCTTTCATTCCACATTCTGTGGATCCTGCTAAAACTAATATGTGATATCACAAGGAAACAGTCAACATTCAGCTGGGTAAAAATGCAATAAGATGATCACCCAGCAAACCAAGCAGGCTATCAGAATATCAGAGCAAAGCATATCCTAAGAGATTAAGTCCAGCCAATGGTAGTTCGGCCTTTCTGAGCTTGCTTAGTGTGTCCCTTCTAGGACTTTAATATTTTTTACTTTGTTTTGTTGTGCATACTCAGTACATAAAAAGCTCATACTTAGACTGATTTGTCCAAAGCTGCAATTCAGCCACATACTATAATTTATAGAGCACGCCCAGTTTGCAGAAGACCACGCTTTAACAAAACTTTCTTGTTGCCTCAATGCTGTGAAAATCGATTCTACAATGTTGACCATCCAAGGCAGTGGTCCCCAACCTTTTTTGCACCAGGGACCGGCTTCAAGCAATACCATTTTTCCATGGCCCAGTAGGGGCGGGGCTTTGGTCATATGGGGGCGGGGTTATGGAGGACGCCTGCTGTGACTCACCCCCGCGACAGTCCATTAGCTTAACAGGGATGTCGGCTCCCATCCAATGGGCTGAGTACTGGCAGCACTAGGGCTCTGGCACTGTGGGCTGCATTCCTCCTAGGGCTGCTGAGACAGTCGCATAGCATGGCAGCTCCTCCAGCCAATCAAAAGCCGGGGGCGTCTAGAAATGTCAAGACTGCTGTATTATGTCGCCACCTCCAACTTCCGGTGGCGACATAATACAACAGTACCGGCACTCTAACTGAAAAATGGCATTCCCCGCATAATGTTCTCGGTACTGGTGTATCTTGTCTCCACTAGAACTGTGAGTAGAGATAAGGGTTTGTCCTGCAGGAGTCAAAAGGAACACCAACAGGTGCTGATAGGCTACGTGTCAGACCTGTACCCACCACTCAGCGCTCCTGCCACTACCTCTGGTGCTCTGGGCTCCCATCTCCTGGCTGTTCCGTCCCCTATTGTGAGTTTTTACTGACGACCTCACAGTGTTTGCCGCTGTTATGCTTCCCTCAGCTAACCTGTCACTCGGCGCTGCATGTCGGCTCCTGCCTTTCACTTCCTGCTTCGTCAGTGCCCCATTCTGAGTGTCCCCACCAGGCTTGCAGTGTGCATCGCTGTCAGCCTTCCCTCTGCTAAAGTGTCAGCGGGCGGGGCTGCGAGGCGCTGGTTCTGGTCTCCCGACTCTGACTTTTGGCATTGTGAGTGTCCCCGGCATTCTCCCACTGTGCGCCGCTGTGAGGCTCCACTCACCTATGCTGTCACTGTCGGCTGGTAGTCTTCCGGTGTGAGTGTCCACGTGGAGTGTATGTAAATCTCCGCCAGTCCTGCAGCGGCTGCAGAGCAGAGCACAATGTCAGTGCTTAGTGCTGGTCTGCAGCGGCGCCGCGGACGGGCACAAAAGCCCCAACGGCCCAGTCCTGGTCCGCGGACCGGTGGTTGGGGACCCCTGATCCAAGGAGTGCTGTGTGTTACTGATTGGATATTCAAGGCGTTGAATCCATAGATGAAGTTCTTATATTAAGTTAAAAGGAGGGAGGCATGTTGCACTAATACATATAACTTTCTTCCAAATGTCAGTGCACACCCTTCAAAATATACCTATGGCTAAAGATGATGTCAGTAGGTAGTAACACGGCTGCAGGTGGCACAGAGCCTAACATAACAATTTCTGAGGGTAATCCATAGTATATTGCATCTTCCAATCTTAAGTGTTACTCATAAAGAACAAGTCAATCTAGCGTAGGCCCGTGGGGTAATTCTAATGTTTCCCACAGAAACCTAAATGGGTTCTCATAGTTAGGATATTATAATATATAATTTAGAATGCCTTCTAGTCTAAGCGTACATTTCATTATTAGCTCATAGGCTATGTGTCTATTTATATTGAGCGACTCCTCGTGTAGCAATTGTTTGTCCAGAGAATATACAGCACCTTGGAGGAGCAACTCCTGGCTGTTTGCACTGCCGTCTAACATATTGCATCTACCACCAATGACAGTTTAGTCACGCTAAGAAGAAATTTCCCTATTGCCACAAAACAAGTAAAATTAGAAAAGTGCTGCAAGCAGAACAACTATAGTACAAAAACACATCCTCCAGCAATGGAAATACATACTGACATAGAAGGGGGTTCTTTACAGTAAGAGCAGTGAGACTATGGAACTATCTGCCTGAGGACGTGGTGATGGCAAACTCGATCATAGAGTTTAAGAGGAGCCTGGATTTCTTTCTTGAGTGTTACAATATTACATGTTATAGTCACTAATTAATTCAGAGGGGTTGTTGATCCAGGGATTTTCTTTTGCCTTCCTCTGGATCAATATCGTGTGGTAGAGATGGAGGCAGGCTGAACTAAGTCTCTTTTGGCCTAACGTACTATGTTACTATGTTAGAGAAGGCCTTACTTCTGAAATCCTAGCCTCAGTCAGCCAGCAGATGGCAGGGCTGGTGAACTTTGAATTTATAATACCAGAAGACTTGCAGATTAACACTGAGCCTATGGCCTCCTGCACATGGGTGGAAATTCCACGGCGGGGTTTCCCTCAGAATTTCTGCCCGTGCCCGCTGCCATAGGATTGCATTACAAAATAGAAACACAAGCGGAAAACAAATCGCGGCATGTTCTATTTCTGTGTGCGTCTCGCAGAGACCTGCACAGAAAAGTCACTAGTGACCTCTTCGCACGCACTGGCTGGGCGGCAGCCAGCACATAGCAGAGCTTCGGAGACGTGGGAGCAGGTTAGCCACACTGGTCACTGCAGGGGTGCAGTTCGGAACCCCCTGCGAGAACAGCTTACTGCATCAGAGAGGCACTTTGTGCAGCCCAATTATGGCTCTACTATTATCACAGCAAAAAGTAGAATCTAGGTGGCCACATCATATTGACCTGCCTTAGAAACCATCTTAACAGAAACAGGGGACACCAGATTAAGCCAATATGCAGAACTGAAAGCTGTGGCCATGGTTATCTGATGACATTTTTATCTACATGCACAACTAGACTGTCAATTGTGCCCTATCACTCTGGATGTATGCCTGGAGAAAGTATGTTTATAGAATTAATGGCAAGTTTGTCTAAGGTGACCCTCAACTGTTGGAAGACCTTTGGACTCAAACACAAGATAGAAACAAGAATAAGCAGATGCCCTGACTAAACCTACTCACTCCAGCAGCTCCAAAAGACCCAAAGCAGTTTGGGGAATATCCTTGAATTCCATGGATTATGATTATACCAACTGAGATGCTCTTTCTTCTGAGGTAATCAGAACAGAAGCAAAAATGTGCCAAACATTTCTACTTACAGTCAAGAGTGTAGACAGCCAGACCAAGAAAGAAGAGTTATAGATGCTGGGCAAGTTAGACTTAACAACAAAGTGGACATGGAGGATTTAGAAATACCTATGAAGTTGCTCTATGAAAGGGGGGGTCAAATTATTCTCAAAGATGTTGTCAAGAACTGTCCAATATGCAAGCAAGCAAAATCTCAGGTAACATACATACAAAGTAACATAGTATGTTAGGCTGAATGAAGACAATGTCCATCTAGTTCAGCCTGTTTCATCCCCTTGTTGATCCAGAGGAAGGCAAAACAGCATCGGCAGCCAGACCTAAGAGCTCTTCCAAGCGAACAGAGAGGGGCATGGAAAAAAAAAATGAGGATAGAGTTAACGGGGCTGCAGACGTCCAAGACTGGTGGACCTTTTCAGCAAAGAAAGTAATGGATGAGAAGAAAGTTTACCTTGAAATAGCGATGACTTCTGCAATCCAATGCAACATAGTGATGTGACTAAACCTGCAAATGTATGAACTTAAAGCTCACAACTTCAATCAGTCATGTTGCTAGTCATGCTACAGTGCTGGGTCATGCTCTGGCTGTCATAAGGAAAAGACAATTCTAATGACTGCCTGACTGGTGATCTGTGCTTTGCTCGTTATTGCTTTTCCTCCTCTAAATTCTTCTAATGGGTATGTTTACAACTATGCTTCCTATATCAGCACGCTATTTTATTTCCCTTTTCCATTATAAATCTCTTTGTAAATGGTGGCTGTAATAAGAATACCAGCTACCGGCCAATAACAGGACTTCAACATAGATGGCAAAAAAATGAATAATTTGCTTGGAACACAATGTAATAAGTCAGAAGGAAATGTAATGGGATAATTTTCAAGTAGCATTTTCTTGGATCTCAACTTTTGCAATAAATGAGATATTCGCGTTCCGGAAAAAAAAAAAAAAAAAGCTCTGAATGCATACAGTACGTTTGTGCCTTTGTAATTTTTTTTTAGCAGGCACAGGTATATATTACTTTATCCCCTCAAATGTGATTCATGTCTGAAGTGTTACATTTTCTCTACATGTGCATTTCTGTGATGATATATGGAGCCGCATAATAACTCTCATCCTTTTTTAATCTTTGCAACTCTCTAGCCAATAATTTCCATCACAAAGGATCTAGAAGTGCCCATTACTAAGGCGAAAAATATATACCGTCTATGTTCTGGGTGTCTTTACAGAAACCGACCGAAAGATGGCACTGCTGCCTTCGGAATGGAATGTCTTGTTTGTCACTTGATGTCTATAGCTAGTCTTGCATTTTATATAATCTGGAATCAAACTTGTTTAATTGATTATCATAAATTAATCTGCTCAGATCTGATTGAAAGGAATTAGGTGAAGCTTAGAGAGGCATGGTCTTTACAACACTAAGAATGCATGAACAATTTATCCAGGATTTACATGCTGTGTGCTGCGTTCCGCCCTACGGTGATAACTCATTGTATCTTCACATGCATCAGCAATTTAATATCTGGGCACGGGAAAGGTGTTTGGAATGTTAGACATGAAGAATCCTAACGAGAAAGTCACACTCTGCTTTTACAACCAGAAGTTAGAGCACTCTTAAGCATTTGATCCAACAATTTGCCCCAACAGTTGAAGAAACCATCTATTCATTATTAGGCTGCTATTACATGAGCGCTAGTGCTTGTATTTTCCCGATAATTGCCGGGCTGCACCTGCAAGCACAGGTGCAGCTCCGTAAATTAGCACTATTACACAAGCCTTATTGGTGTGTAAAAGCGCTAATTGCTGGCAAAACACTTGTGTAATAGCACCCTAGAAGGCACGATTTGATTTGGCAAAACATTAAACCTAGGCAGGGATGTTGATGGTGAGTAAGGAGGTGGAAAAAGCGTCCACAAATTCCATCACTGTTTTGGGGTTTTGTTTTAACTGCGTTCACCATTCGGTAAAAATAACATGATAACTTTTATATCTGGATCAGTATTATTACTGCGATACCAAGTATATGCAGATTTTTAACAGTTTTTTACTACTTTTTCACACTAAAAAGACATTTTTAAAGTAAAAAAACACTTGAATCTGCATTTCCTCATTCTAAGGTTCATTCACACATGCGTAGGCGTTTTTAGGCTTGCCCGCTGGCCCCTTAAAACAGCGTGAATGGGTGTTTTTCTGTGATTCCCGCCAGCGTTTTATCGCCCATTCATACGACCGTGAGCGTCGTTTTTAGCAAAAGAATATGCTGTACCCTGGAAAACCCTTGCGCTGCAAAAATCCTCGGTATGCCTTCCAATGCCTGTATAGAGGCACCTGTAAGCTCTTCACAGTTTGGATGCTGCAAAAATGCCTCCCCTCTCTTTCCCTGCTCCCATAGGAGTCTATGGGACCCGCCGACACATATTGGCCAAAAGATAGTTCCAGGACTATCTTTTGGTTGAGTATGTTCTATTTTCAGAGGCTCAACGTTTTTGCGCCATATTAACCTGCGTGAATGAATGCATTGAAAACCAATGTGTATATACGGTCAGGTGTAAAAACGCGGCGTACATGCGCTTGTGTGAATAAGCCCTAAAACCCATAGAATTTGTATTTTTCCAGCAGTGGAACTGTGGGAGGACTTGTTCGTAGTGGGAAAAGTTATAGCTTTGATTGGTACCATTTTGAGGTACGTGGCTTATGGATTACAGATAGTCCCCGACTTGCGAACATTCGAGTTACGAATTTCGCAAGATACGAACTATCTCTTCTGCACAGTATGATGTAATGCTATGGCATTACATCATGCTGTGCAGGGACTGGAGAGGCTGATATCAAGCCTGATAGAAGCCTGTCCGGTCACATCGCGGTTGCTAGGCAGCCAAGTGCCTTCTAAAAGGCCCTAGGGCTGTCTATGCAGAGCGCCTATCAAGCCGTGCGCTTGATGGGCACTCTGCATAGGCAGCCTTGGGGCCTTCAGGAGGTCCCCGGCTGCCTAGCAACCACACAGCGTCCCGCAATCTCATCGTGGGACGCTGTATGGGCCCCCTGAACGTCGGGTGCAGGCTGTTTCTTACAGCGGGCACCCGGCGGCAGCAGTTCCGACGAGCCGCACCGCTCGTCAGAACTGTTAACACTTTAAATACCGCTGTCAGAGCGGTATTTAAAGTGTTAACAGTTCAGACGAGCGGCGCGGCTCGTCGGAACTGCTGCCGCCGGGTGCCCACTGTAAGAACAGCCGGCACCCGACGTTGTATGGAGCGGGATCCACCCGCGATCCCACTCCATACAACTATTAGTTCGGACTTGCGAACAAAATGGACTTGTGAACGGGCTCCTGGAACGGAACCTGTTCGCAAATCGGGGAGTACCTGTACTTTTCAATGCATTGTTTGGGGAGATAAACAAAAGAAAAATAGCAGTTTTGACATAACACTATAAGATTATGTTTACAGCATTGATGATGCAACATAAATAACAAAATATTTGTATTGTCCTGGTCACAATGGACGCGGTAATACCTATTATGTGTTGCTATTTTAATTTTTTTTAAATATTTTATCCATTTTAAAAGAGTTTTTGTGGGGAAAATTGCATTTTTTAAAACTGGATATTGTTTTCTTTAAATGTAAACTTTTTTTGCAATTTTTTTACACTCTTTTTTAGTCCTTCAAGGGGACTTGAAGATGTAGTCATTCGATTGCTGGGATAGTACACTGCATTACTTATGTAGTGCATCCTACTAAGCCTGTGACAGCAGCCTATTAAGCTCTGCGGGAGGCAGGGCTTCATCGGCTGAGTTACATGGCAGATACGGAGGCCTTTGTAAAGCTTACAGCTGCTGTGGGCATCAATTGGTGCAGGGTGACAGTTGGGGACAAAAAGAGCCCCTCCCCTTGTCATCTGCTGCAGTTGCTATTGGTTGTGACATGAAAGGGGTTAAATTGACAGGATCTAAGGTTTCTCTATTCCAGGCTATTAGCAGTCAGCCAAGCCACCGCCTTAAAAAATGTACATGCAGGTTTGAAGTTCAGTGGTGAGGTCAGTGAAAAGCCATATTGGCCGTCACTAAGAGGTTAAGAGTAAAGATGAGCGAGCATTGCCCTTAGCGAGTAACTGTCCGCTCGAGAGAAAAGGTTCCACTGCCGGCGTGCGTGACAGGTGAGTTGCGGCAGTGAGCAGGGGGAGCGGGGGGGGGGGGGGGATGGGGGGGGAGAGGGAGAGAGAGATCTCCCCTCCATTCCTCCCCGCTCTCCCCCGCTGCTCCCCGCTCGCCGCCGGCAGCCGAACCTTTTCTCTCGAGCGGGCAGGTACTCGCTAAGGGTAATGCTCGCTCGAGTGATTGCCCTTAGCGAGTATGCTCGCTCATCACTAGTTAAGAGGTATTCTGTAATTTTCCATTATACTTTCTGTACCAATTCTATGCCGTTTTCAAGCTCTCTGCTTGCTGTCATTTAACAAGGAGCTGTATTGTTTACTCCCAGAGGATAATATGTATCTTGCTCATGTGATGGACATATCGGCGCTCGGCTTGTTACAAGACACAGCTCTGATAACTGTAACTGTAGTCAGTCCTGTAACATTTATAGCACTATGTGTGATGCCATTTAATACAGGCATTTCACTTGGGGTTCCCTGCAGGGCATAAAGACCCAGGTCAGGCCACCCTCTTCATTTAAACTGTATGGGAGACATTCAACATCAGAATCGACTTTCTGACAAACCATGGATCCTAAGTCACTTGAAAACCTCTTCCATGTCTTTCCTTGACTTTGATTTTCAGACTATTATTGAAATCCTTTTATTTATCTTTTTAGTGACTTTCTGCAGTGCTCCTTCCACTGGTATTAGCAGGCAGGAGGATGGCAGTCGTGACCCTACTGAAGCTCAGCCTTTTAGAAGTAATACATGTAGAGTACCAGAAGTGTAGAGTGTAGATAGAACGGCCCGAGTCCTGGGTCTGTAAGATTTCTCTTGGCTCTATACCTTACCGCCAATGACAAACTACTGTATCTAATTACATGTAACCATAAACTAATTCATCTTTATTATGACTCTTTACATTTGTTTATCGGATTTTAATAATCTTGTTTCATGGTCCACTGAGAAAAATGATCCTGGTGGTTATAGCTGCTGCAAGTCTTAACTCCTTAACGACCGCCCGTACATCGTTTTGTGGTGTTCGTCAAGGGGTCTTAAGCTGATGCATGCTCTTATTTAAAGCGGGGCATCAGCAGCCTGGCACAGATCTCTTTTGCTAGGGGAAGCAGGTGCTCCGCTGTTGGATAGCAGACTGGCACTTGCACTAGCAGCACTTCAAGAATCACAGCATTTATCAATAGCAGAAGAGAAAAAAACCTCTTGGTGTTATAGCCCACTAGGATGGGGAGGAAACACACTGCATACGACATAGAAAGATCAGGACCTTGATCCAAATGTAATCCAAGAGTAGCACACAAAATCCATGGCAGCAAATGATGTGTAGAAAAATAGCAATTTTTATTCCTCCATACTAAAAAAAAAGTGGCAACGTTTCGACCAGAAATTGGTCTATATCAAGCAGCTTGATGAAGACCAATTTCTGGTCGAAACGTTGCCACTGTTTTTAGTATGGAGGAATAAAAAGTTGTATTTTTTATACATTGTTTGCTGCCATGGATTTTGTGTACTACACTTGCTCTAACAGCGGGAGTTAGAGAAACCGCCGATCCTCAATGTTTAACCCCTTTCATCCCACGGCACACAGCATGTAAAGGGCTGACAGAGAGAGGTGGCTCCTCCTGTCACCCATTGGACCCCCGCGATCACATCCTATGGGTTGCTATGACACCTGGAGGCTTGAATATGGCCTCTGGGTCTGCCAGGTACAATGGCCCATGAGGATCACCCTCTGGCTGAGCTTTAAAGGCTTTAGAATATACTGCTATACTGACGAACTTTTATATAGGGCTGGCAAATGTTCAGGCTCTGTGGGATTAAAAAAAGCACTATAAGGACTCTTTCACAGGAGCGCATAAACGCTGCACTCTGGAAATCTCTCGCTCTGCCAAAATCCTCAGGATGGCTTCCAATGCCCATATAAAGGCACCTGTAAGCTTTTCGCTGCATTGGACGCTGCATAAATGCCTCCCCCTCCCTTCTCTTTCCTTGCTCCCATAGGAGTCTATGGGACCTGCCGGCATATATTGGCCAAAAGATAGTTCCAGAACTATCTTTTGGCTGAGCATATATGTGCCGGCCTTGTATATGTTCTAATTTTCACGCTGCCGGCGTATTTTCGCGCTATATATTGGCCCATGTGAACAGATGCATTGGAAATCAATGCCTCTCATGGGCATAATATATAAGTGAGAGTTTGAGGGTGAACACAGTAAAAAGATTAGGACTCTATTATTTATTAATCCTTATGAAAATAAATGAAAGGCTATATATAGGAGCGGGTACTAAAATTAGAACATAGTTGATGGACTCCGGGTATTTTTTGCATATTTTAAGTTTTGTCTGCCTGCTTTGTTTTCGAGTTACCATGGTAACTGAAGTGTTACATATGAGCAATTTACGCATGCGCACTATATACATTGAATAACTTTATATAGATGGTGCTCTATGTGATCCGCCCATTTGGCTGGAGGGCCGTGCTATGCGATGTATGCATGCGCATAGGCTATGTGGAGTATAACACTGTCGCGATGTCTCTTTAGACCTCGCGCATGCGCTTTCGATGGTCATGTTATGAGATGTGAGATACACGCATGCGCATTAATTTTATGCAGTATCTTAGTGCCGCGATGCCTCTTTAGACCTCGCGCATGCGCTATGATACAATATCAACCTAACCATTCGAGATATGTGGAAATCCCGCGTATGCGCTGTCAGGCAATTAGGACTCTTGGTGTCTCCATTAACCATATGTGGTCAGTACTGTGATGTGGAGCCTGGATAATATGCTACAAATATGTTTAAATGTATATAAGAATGCCATTTGGATTAGGCAACTACAGTGTTAAAGTGTTAGTACTGCCAGTTAATGAATTGCATCTGACTTTAACCTTTGGTGATTGGGCGATGTGTTCTGTTTGTATGTATTTATTGTTATCATGGTATCATTGTAACTTGAGCTTGACAAACATCAAGGTGGTCGAAACATCACAACTTTAATGTAGGAATGAAGAGACTTTTATTTTTTGCACTATGTATGCTGTCACTCACTGATTACTACATTGGATGATCATTATACAGGTTTGGGGTTCTGTCCTCTTGCTGGGTTTGCATACTCATATTATTGTCTCAGCCTGCTTGGCTTTTACGTTGTTGCTGTGCTGCAGACCTTGCTACAAGGAACTGCCGGAGCCGAAAAACGCAGGGTGTAGGCGGGAGGCAGGCATGACGGGGTTAACGGGGAGTGAAAGGGTTAATTGTAGAAAGCTGGGAGTAAGAGAAGGAGGGGGTTAGTGGGGAGAGAAAAAGAGCGGCAAGAAAGAGGAAGGGGAGGGGTTAAAATTCAAAGAGGAGCAGTTGGAGCCGAGACGTGGAAGAGTCCCACCCGCCCGCCCTGGAAGATAGGGGTTGGTAAAGGGGGGGTTCAAACTGTCATGGCAGCAGGGGGATGGAGGGGTCCCGTGGAGTCAGAAAGTGGGGGTAGTAGGGGGTAACGGAGCTGGATAGCTTCCGTTCCCCTCGGTAAACTGTTGGTTAGGACTGTCGCCTATGGGAGTAGCAAGGCGGTGCCTTGCAGTGGTTTTGGGATGGGTTAGCCAGGTTATGGCTAGCCGTCCTCGGGGTCCGGATGAGGCGACCTGAGGCGAGGTGGAGAGTGGCGGGCCCCCGTGTCTGTCGACTTGCGGCGGGGGCACTTGTAGGGAAGTAGTGTTGCCCGAGTCCGCCATGCGACGGGTGACAGGCACAACTACTTCCCGTTTTTTCTGGTAAGGCGACAGTCCGGGGGTAGGGCTCCATGGGATCCCTTCCCAGGTTATCTGCGGTTAAAAATTGGTTATTTTACTGTTTATGTTTGGTATTAAAATAAATGTGGCTGCTGTGGCCATTAATTAATCCAATATTGGTGTTGCGTGGTTTGTAAGGTATGGAGGTAAAGGGAGGTGGGGATAGGTCACAGTGCCCGGCGACTCCGTAATACCCTAGTCATGCATTAAAAGGTCGGACATTGACTTGTAGGAATACTACCTTCTAGTAGGTGGCGCTGCTGAGGCATTGTACCATCCTCTGTTTACAAGCCAAATTTCTGGAAGAGCATTGCATGGCATTATAAGTTTCCTCACACCTACTAGGTCATCTCCACAAGGAGAAACTATCCCCCTCTTGGCTATAAATCATGTGCATGCTACAATAGGCAGTTCTTAAGATCATCTCTTGAGACTTCTTTTCAGCACAGATTATATTTCAAAAAATTGGAAAACTCAAAGCGCCTTATTTATTAAAGCATAGCAATCATTACATAACTGCAGATAGTCGTAGATGTCATATGAGACATTTTGTAACATATCTGTGGCATTGGCTTTCATTTCTAGCAGGCTGCAGTTCTCTGCCGACACACTGTGTGCAAATGATCAGAAAACTGTTCAGCCCCTAAAAATGCATCTGCATTAAGGATACAGGGGAACTGGCTGAACTACGTTGTTCCCACATCTAAGTGGCAGAAACAATACGGCTTGTGGTGCTACATTGTCTGTGTGAGGGCTCAGTCAGAACAGAGATCCGTGCATTTTTCCACATGGAAAAAAACGCACCGCATGGCCCCTGCACAAGGGTGGAAATTCTGCGGCGGGATTTCCCGCAGAATTTCCGCCTGTGGAAGTTGCCATAGGATTGCATTAGAAAACGCAAACCTAGGCAGACGGTTGCAATTTGTCCACGTGAAATCACACGCGGAAAACAAATCGCAGCATGTTCCATTTCTGTGCGGTCTCGCAGAGGCCAGCAGAGAAATGTCTCTCCTGGCGCCCCGGCTCCGCTCTGCGCATGCGCCGGCTGGGCCGCAGCCGGCAGATCACAGAGCCAGAGCCGCGGGAGAAGGTGAAAGCTGCACTGGTCCCTGCAGGGCCGCAGGTCGGATCCTACTGTGAGAATTCTTGCTGCGGGATCCGACCCGGCTGTCTGCAGGCGGCCCATGTGCAGGTAAAAATCTGCATGACCACGTCCATTACCACCCATATGTTCTATCCTTGGTAGGTGCGGATTTTCACGTGCGATGCATTTTTTTTCTGCGCGGAAAAACACACGTATACTTGCTCGTCTGACTGAGCCCTAACCCTTAGGCCAATCTCACATATGCATTCACAAAATGCTGCGCTCAAAACCACGGTGTTTTACCGCTATTTCGTGCAGCATTTTCGAACGTTTTCTACAGTCGTTTGTCAGCATTTTTTAACGCGACCCATCATTGTGATAGGTGATAAGGTGCATTAAAAAGCGCTAAAACGCACAAAAATAGAGCAGATGATGCTCAAAAATCACAGCGTTACAAATGCCACATTCGAACGCTAGTCTGTAAAGCAATGGAGGCGTTGTACCGCAGTTAGAATAGCGCTTGAAATGCAGCACGAATCGCGATACAAAGCGGGCTGTGTGAGAGCGAACTTATTCACTCCAGTGGGAGTTATGGAATCAGTCAGTTCGGATGTTTCCGTAATCCTGCCTACCTGCGGCCATGCATTCAGATGGCTATTCCTATAGTAACGATGGCTGGCTGAGCTGGATGGACATATGTCTTTTTTAGGCCTTACATATTATGTTACTATGACAAGGGAATACTCCTTTAAAATCTACCAATATGTTGATGGGGGACAGTGTTGTGCTTGTTGGGCGCTATCCTGGGGGTCTCTATGGCCTAATGATCGGGGAGACCCGCTGGTCGGAAGCTCGTGTTGAAATGTTTATTTCTTTTTCTATACATGGATAGGAAAGTGAATGATTCACAGTGACAGAAGTGTTAAATATTGTGGGGGGTTAGCGTTTAGGATCAGTAGCAACCTGGGCATAAGCAGTCAGAGACAGTGACACTTGGGATAAAGTCTTTAGTCCAGGCTTCGCCTGGGTTTATTTCAGTGCAAACAAAGCAAAATACAGGCCTTAACGCCAGGCAAACATAAAGTAAATCCTGCTCGTCCGAGCACTTACTAAACATGTAGCGTCCCTGTCTACACACTGGTAAACAAATGGCTCCTGCACACAGCCAGCCAGGACTCTCAGACCTGCAAAGGTCTCAGCTCTCTCCTAGGCCCTGTAGGCCCAGGCTTCATATGGCCTGGTACCAGCCCCACCTGGTACGTGGGAGTGACCATCCCACCCTTCACTTTGGTCACTCCAGGAAAAGCCGGCCCGGATTATGTGGCTTGGAGCCACTTACATACTACAACGTGTTAGTGGCTTAATGCTACTAACACTATACTGCCGGCTTCCTCCACCGAGCCCAGGCTGCTCGGTGGCACGTATCTGCCCAAGCGCTCCCCAAGGCAGCATAGGAGAGCATCCTAGGCGACACATACCTGCCCTCCAGCACCTTGCCGGTCACCGTCTCACAATATGTATACGGAAAATGTTTTTTTTTTTTTAATAACTAGTTTTTATTGCAATTTTCATAAAATACATACATAGGCATATTATAAGTAGAATCCACAAAGAAAACCTTACAGCATATGCTTTACAAGTAAATTGCGGTGTTTGATTGTATATCCATACTGAGCAATCTCTGTAGTATATGTAAAAATGATTATCTCTCGTTCCTCTATATTTCTTCCAAACATTTTATTTCCCACTTCCCCCCTCCCTCACATATCCCTTTTATTAGGCAACATTATATACTAAACCTATAACAATCAACTAAGTATCAATATCCCGCTTTTTATCCCTCTAGCGGCTTCCTCCTTTCTACGGTCAGTCACGTTACTTTTAATCTTCCTAGTCTGTCCATGCCATCATGATTAGGATACCAAGTAGTATTGGTGAACTGGAACATAGATTCCATAATTTCCTTGTGGCTAAGAAACTTTTCCATGAAGTTCCTCCACTTTTCAAAAAATTTAGGGGCTTGAGATTCCACACATCGCTCAATCTCAGTTCTTTCCATTTTCAGCAGATGTTTTAACTGTTGTAAGACATCATTTATTCCCGGGGTTTGGGTAGCAGCTAGAGATGAGCGAACGTACTAGTTTAGGGTGATTTCGCAATTGAGCACCACTTTTTTGACTAACTGACTACTTCGGGGGGCGGCGTGGTGGAGCGGGGGGTAGCAGTGGGGAACAGAGGGGAGCTCTCTCTCTCCCCCCCCCATCTACTCCCCTCTGCAACCCCCCGCTCCCCCCCGGTTCCCCCCGAATCTTTTCGCCAGAGTAGTCAGTTACTCGAAAAAAGCGGTGCTCGATTGCGAAATCGCCCTAAACGAGTACGTTCGCTCATCTCTAGTAGCAGCCAGTTGTTCAGAAGGTATCCCTTGCTGATCAGAAGTATAGTATGTGTCATATTAACCTTTTTCATTTGTTCTGGTAATTGGTGAAGTATAAATACTTGTGTTAACTGCAGGTTCTGACCCCCCGTCTTGCACCAATTTTGAATCTCAACTCAGTATCTACTAATCTTCGGGCATTTCCAAATTCCATGTAAAAAATCGGATTTAGGCAAGCTACATCTAGGACAAGCTTGCAGTCTTCTTGGGCCATTTGGATTCTGCGGTTTGTCAAACCCGTAAATTGCTCCGTGTATTATTTTAAAATATGTTTCCCACCACCGTTCATTTGAGATCACCTTTCTCACAGAGTTCCAGCTCTTAATCACTCCCTCGGAAAGTTTTGAGTCCTGTAGGTCGCGGGACCATTTTTTGAATAAGTTAGAGCTGTTCGGAAAATGTTTTTTGATTATGGTAAACAGTTTAATAAACAACGTTTTATAGCTAAATTTCGAATGTAATTTTCATATGAAAGTTCAATAAAATCTTGTTGAGCATCAACTATACCAGCCTGCAGTGACCAAATATCTCATAAACGTGCTATATGATGACCCTAATCTATCAAAGCTACCTAACAGAAGGAGCTTGGCTTTCATTTTTCCAGTGCAGTTTAAGAGATGAAGGCTGACTCGGATTGGCTACCATGGGCAATAAGTACAGTCCTACTGTTAGACAATTTTGGTAAGTGAGGCCCGATGTCTAAATAAAACTGGTATGTAATTAAGATTTGTGGTGGTCACAAGCCTCAGTCACTAGGCCTTCTGTAATGCCCCTTCAGCTTGGGTGGCTAATACCCCCTTGTGACAGTGCAATATGCAGACCCTAAAAGCCAACCCTGCTCTGCACTAAAGGTGCACTAAACTTTTAGATTGCCTACATTTCTGAGGTGAAAATAGCATTAAATTCTAGAAAAAGAACAAAGAATACTGTGAAGTTTTGGACTTTTTTGTTTATGGTTGGCTATTGGATTTTGGGAGGAAAGGGGGTGGATTGGTTTATTGTATTTTTGTGTTTAAGATTTTTTTTATTTTTTTTTAATTTTATTTTTACAGGTTTCTAATCTGCGCATATTTTTTTTCTATTACTGCGATCAGCCAGGACATGATATTTTCCAGGCTCGATGGTACGGTCTTTAGAAAAGCATTGGATCATGATCTCACTTTAGTAGAAGAGTCGTATCTTAGTTGGTATTCTGCGGAAAGGTGAGAAGAAGAAAAAATTGTGACCCGAGCAATTAAAAAATAAGTAAATTTTATATATCTCATATTAGAATCTGTAGGACTGTTTATTGGTATTGAATACATCCGGGATAGTCTAGTCAAGTAGAGTTCTATATATGAATGACTGGCCCGTTGGCACACTAAATGTAATACAGTGCAGTTACTGAGGCCAAGGTACTAGAGAATTGCTGTAGAAGATACTGGACCCTGGGGGAAAAGTCATGGACCTCAGTGTGGAGGCGGGGATGTTCCTACTTTATAAGTGTTTTTGATACCACATTAACTGTCTATTAAATCACATACTAACGTTTGGACTCTCAGACAAAAATGTTTTTTTTTGTTTTTTTTGATGGAATGTCCAGAACTGACTGCTGGGTGTCCATTTCCAAATGCTGCATCCCTTGCTGGAATGTGGCTCTCACTGCTAGTCTATAAACTGAGGGACATGACTGGGTGAATAATCGTCATGTTCGGTGTTTTTCAATCACAGCATTCTGCCTTCACAGAAGTGACAAGAAGCTTTCTTTGCAAGAAGAACACTGAAATGCCCAACTCTATAGAAAGGAAGAAAATATTGGTAAACAGACTGGAATTGGTGAAGAATACTAATCATTGAATGATGGACAATAGGAAACCTTTCATTTCATGAATCATTTCATGAATCATTTCAAGGTAATAGAAAGTAAGCAGCAATACTGGTGTCTGCTGTTTATTTCCTTCAACTGAGGGATACAAAAGGCTTCCTTAGCGGATAGTAGGCAGGGGCCCTATTACAAATTTAGCACTGTAGCTCAGGAGCTTTAAGTTACACCCTTAGCAAAAGGTTAATCCTCTAAAACCAAATTACCATAAATATCGCCCTCCAATCATTCCATAGTTTCAGTGTCTTTTGTAAGCCCAAAAGCTTTTGTAAGTGCAAAAATTAACTAAACAATAAAATAAATCTTGCTATTTGTATAGCGCCAACTTATTCCGCAGCACTTTCAGGTAATTTATTTATTACCCCCCACCAAGCTGGGTACTCATTTTACCAACCTCGGAAAAATGGAAGGCTGAGTCAACCTTGAGCCGGCTACATGAATCAAGCAGGGGTTGAACTTGCAACCTTCAGGTTGTGAGCAAGAGCTAAGGACTGCATTTCTGCACCACTCGATACCACCACTAAGATACTGCTGAGTGCCCCCATGTGACGTCTTCAGCATAAGTCACCCACAATGGACTATGTCCACCGTTCGGAACTTTGTCAATAAGCCAGCAGGCAGTATGACACGTTTCATATACCAAGGTGTCTTGAAGTCGTTCTAAAAGCAAATATAATGGGAACACATTAGACCACAAGTAACAACTATATACTTCTATTGGAGATGGACAACCATTAGGGGCGTTTTCTAATGCAGGTTAGGCTCTTCAGCTACCTGCAGAAGCACAAACTTTGTCATATCTGTTCAATGATGGAAAAACCTTATTGGGACATATGAAATACCTCAAACATCATTATCATTTTCACATGTAGGACATCCATACTCCCTTCCCAGCCACCACAGCCACTGTGTATTTCACATCTACACTAAAACAACTTACTATATAGAAATATATCTACATATCAGAGCCTATATAAAACAAGAGCACCATGCCCGGATCTTTAGGTGATGTCTGAGTAATGAAACCACATTCCACTTCCAGGCCTTCTAATACCTCACATTTATTATGTATTATTCACATGCAGTGTGGCTTTTGGACGCCAGGGAAGCCCGGGGGCCAGTACCAATGCGGTTCATCTTTTGGGGTGCAGGCCAACCCGCCGAATTGATATGGCGTCACTAATAGGTTGCCAGCCTGCATAGTGCACTACTGTATCAGAATGGTCTGGCACTACTGTATCTACTACTCTGTGCAGGAGTATACACCAAGCAGCCACACCCTCTTTATTAGGAGGTTATGTTAGTGTCCTCCACAGGTGTAACTGGCTCCCTCATTTGGCAGTATGGCTGCCTGCATGCTGAGGTGGTGCACATGTTTGCCCTCCTGTATCAGTAAGTATATGGCCGTTTTCTGTCATTGGTTCTCTTAACCAATCACACAGAACTATATTCGCTCTGCAAACTACTATATAAACTCTTAGTGGAATTTTGGGGACTGGAAATGTATCACTTCTGATCATATGTGACATTAGAGTGTTATAATTATAGTGCCCACTAGTCCTGCAAAATGGACATGGAGACTATTTGTAAATAGATTTATTTCTCTGTCTATGGCCCCCTGCACACGGGCGGAAATTCTGCAGTGGGATTTCCCGCAGAATTTCCTCCCGTGCCTGCCTGCATAGGATTGCATTGCAAAACGCAATCCTATGCACACAGCTGTGACTTGTCCATGTGAAAACACACGCGGAAAACAAATGGTGGCATGTTCTATTTCTGTGTGGGTCTTGCAGAGGCCTGCACAGAAATGCCAGTAGTGCCGGGCCGGCTCCACTCTGCGCACGCGCCGGCAGCCGACGCATAGCAGAGACTGAAGACACCGGGTATGGGTGAGCCGCAGGCCTCTGCAGGGGAACAGGTCCGCATCCCGTTGCGAGAATTCTCGCAGCGGGATCCGAGCCGGCCGTCTGCAGGCGCCTATGGATATAAAGAGAAATAAAAACCAGTCCATATTAACATGTTTTATTTTGTATAACAACCATTTTGCCTCATAGGATTTTGAAAATAATTCACTGTTCTTGAAATGAAGTAACATTCTTGTAGCAATGATAGTTGTTACAGCAGGGATAAGTTCTGTACTTCTAGCAAACATTTTTCAGGAACATTTTAATGATTTTCTGCAATAGATATTTTATATGATTGTTTTGTTCAAAACCCTTACTGCCTGCAAAAATGTTAAACATGTTGTGCAGCTCCTCATAAATGTGTCTTCTGAGCACGGGCGCTATTAGATCCTATTAGCTTTGTTTGGAGAGCTCAATGTGGGTCACACAGGGTCACATTATTGGGGGAAGACCGGGGCCACATACCTTGAGGTAATTCAGCATCAAAAGATGACATCACAATCCGTGGCTTTCTGCTGCGGGTTTTGGCTGCTCGCCCTGTCAGTGCGCAAAATCTGCATGCAGAATCCCAAGGGGAAAAAATTACATTTCTGTGAATTTCTGCGTTAATAAGTAGCACGGAAACACGCATTTCTGTGTTGGAACTCCATATGCAGATTTTGCCCATTGACAGGGCAAAATCCATGTGCTGATCTGTGCCAAAAACTGCGTTAGATAGCCATGAATTTTGCTGCAGTTTTTGAGGCGGAATTTGCCATGACAAATTCCACAGCGATTCTGAACATACCAGTAGGTTACTTGTAGCAAATGGAAACTCAGTCCTTGAGGGCTTATTCACACGAGTGTATATCAGCCGCCATTTTCACGGTCGGCCTTCCAATGCATCAGATCACACAGCGTAAAAGCGCCTGGCCGGCCAATATAGCGCTGAGCACTTTTACGCCGGGCAGGAAAGATAGTCATGGAACTATCTTTCTGCCCGCAATATACGTTTGCCACTGCACAGACTCCTATGGGAGCCAATGACAATGGCTGGAGAAGGGAGGTGGGAGGGAGTTTAGCAGCCTGACTGCTAAACTCCCTCCCCCTTCTCTCCTCCTCTGTCCTCCCCTCCAGCTGTTTGCAATAGGAGGGGACAGAGCTAAGCTCCACCCCCCCATTGCTGGCTGCGAAGAAGGGGTGGGGAGGGGGCAGGAGCTTAGTTCCGTCCCTTCCCATTGCAAACAGCGGGAGAGGAGGAGAGAGGAGATGAGCCGGCAAGGGGGAGGGACGGGGGAGACAGCTTAGCAGAACTAAACTGTTTCCCCATGCCCATCGGCATCGCGGCCTCGGCATATATGCGCCGGGCCCATGCCGTCTGAATGGGTGCACAAATGGTCGATTTATGCTCTTGTTCATGCGTTTTTACGGCACGTAAAAACGCCTATGGCCATGTGCAAGAGGCCTGAGCATGATGGCCCCATTGATTTAGTTAGTCTTATGACTTAGGGCTCTCTCAGTTGTTGCACGTGTAATACACAATACCAATCTCACATTGACTTTCAATTGTGCCTCTCGCACACAGCGTGCGAAATGTGTACGCAAATCAAATATTACGCACGCATACACACCAAGACAGTGTATGGGGACTGTTGGCACACAGCAAGTATGCATGTCATTGCGTATTGCTGCATGCTCTTGTGCACAAGATACGCACGCGGCATGCAGCAAAATACGCTTGTGTGAGAGAGCCCATACGTTATAAGAATTTATGACATGTACAATACGTAAATATTACATGACCCCATTACATCTTACAATTAAATTCAGTACAGAATGTGAGACTTATAATGTGTATGGTAGAGCAAGAGCAAAGAGCAATGGATACCTGAAAAGTCATTAATGGAAGTGTAAGAGTAGTGCTTCGTAGTAGAAACATATCACATATCAGGTGAATATCACAGTACAGAAAACTACATATAGAATGCAATTTTGCAAATTAATGTGATGTCATCATCAACCATCGGCTAAGCCTGAACAGTGCTGTATGGTCCTCACATATAAAGTATGTGCAATGCTTACAGAAATCAAATCACATTTCATATTTTCATTGCAAACGATTAAAGAAGAGATTCTTCATGAGAACGAGCCCTATCCATGCTCTATTATCCCCTTCAGTGGCAGGTTTATTATTACCATGTCATGCCTCCCAGGGCAGGTTTTTTAAATGAGTCAACAGGGCCATTTAACCACTTAAGTGAGGCATTTTTTAGTTATTTACGTGATTTTTTTGACACAGCTAAATAACTGCGTATATACGTTTGTGTGAATAAGGCCTAATAGTGAAGTCTATAGCCTGAGATGCGATTCCAGACACAGCCCATGGACAAGTGTGGCGTTATTTCTGGGGAGGAAAAAGCAGACCCTGTTTTCTAGCGCTGGATAACTCTTTAAAGGAATCAAAGTCCAGACTTCAATCCAATTGAAATGCTATGGCACAAATGAATGCCCACAAAGCTCAATGAACTGAAGAAACGTTGTGAAGAAGAGGGGGCCAACATTCCTCCAGAACAATGTGAGATGATAAAGTCACAGAAAGCGATTACTTCAAGTTATTGCTGCTAAATGTGGTTCTACAAGGTATTGATTCATGGGTTGTACTTAACTTTTCACACACTGCTTCTGCATTTTGGCCTAGTTTATGTTAAATAAATAATCACATGGTGAAATTTATCACATGCTGTTGTTTCAGTTACCAACCTTTAATAGCTTCTAAGAATCAGATGCTTTTTTAAATTATATCCTTATTTGTAAAGGATTTCTCATGATCGTATATGAGTGCAATCTGTGTAAATATATGTGTACTACATAGCAGTACTACTATTTAAAGGTGTGCAGTAGAGTAGTACTATATATGTGTGCGGAATACAGTAGTGCTAGTATGTATGCAGTATAGTATATACTGGGTAAATGTTTTAGGCACGTGTGAAAAAAATGCTGCAAAGTAAAAATGCTTTTAAAAAATAGAAGTGTTAATAGTTTTTTTGTCAATTAACAAAATGCAAAGTTAACGAACCAATGAGAAATCTAGAACAAATCAATATTTGGTGTGGCCACTTAGAACAGCATCAATTCTTCTAGATACACTTGCACACAGATTTTGAAAGAACTCAGCAGGGAGATTGTTCCAAACGTCTTGGAGAACTAAGCACAGAGCTTCTGTGGCTGTAGCTTGCTCAAATCCTTCTGTCCTTTCATGTAATCCCAGACAGACTCGGTGATGTTGAGATCAGAGCTCTGTGAGGCCATATCACCACTTCCAGGTCTCCTTGTTCTTCTTTATGTTGGATATAGTTATTAATGACATTGGCTGGATGTTTGGGGTTGTTGTCCTGTTGCAGAATAATTTGGGAGTCAATCAGACGTCTTCTATTTTTGAAATAAATTCTTACGTTGTAGCTTTTTTTCTACACCCGTTTAAACGTTTTACACAGTACTGTATGTGTGCGGTATAGCAGTACTATTTATGCCTGTCACATAGCACCATTATGTACGTATTAGTGCAATTCAAATTGTATCTGTGGTGCTGCCTCTGTAATTGGAAATGTATGTCAGCAACTTTTTTAGTGTAAATTTGCGTAATAAGTTTTAAAAGTTATATATGTGTGTGTTAAGTTACACCCTATGGGAGGGAATAGGGGGGCTACATTGAATTTTTGCCCTAGGCGAAGAAACACCTACCTACAGCTTTGCATCAATTCATAGGATAGGTGCTAGTGTATGATTGTTGAGGGTCCCACAGCTACACTTGACTGTACCATTTAGACCCCCGACACACTAGCATATTTGGGTGCGTGCGTTGTCTATGTTAATTTGCAGACAGTACATGGACCCATTATAGCCCATACGCTATGTACACTGCCGATCTTTTTCATGTGGTCTGCGAGAAAAAAATCATTGCATGTCCTATTCTTGTCCATATCACAGGTAAGAATTAGGATATGCATATGCATGTCAATGTGTGGGCAATCTGTTTATATCGGACTGCACCTTGCCAGGTATTGTGTCCTATATGAGTTGTTCCCAAGCCTCTTGGGGGAGCAACTTGGTCACATCGCAAGTGTATCGGTGGCCCACTGTAAATGGAGCGGTAGCATGCATACTTGACTGCTGCTCAATTCAAACTCTCCCTCACTGCGGTCATGCAATGAGAAGGAACATCGGCACTTGACTCCCTTTCCAGTGATTATGGGGATCCCAGCAGTGGGGCCTCCAGCGAACGTAGAGTTCTCACTTGTCTTGTGGATAGGCCATAGTGGGAATACCTCTTTAATACATTATACATGCCAAGTATATAATAACCAATGCACTTAAAATTCTCCATACATGTGTGATATACTGTACATGTGCAGGGACTTCTGGTCCCATGGGAGAATCTTCCTATGGGTTGTTGGGTTGGAGAAGTCCGTCTTTGTATGGGCTCTCTGCCAATTACACTGGAGCTACTATAGGTATACTTTAATCTTGTGAAGCACCACAAAAGTGGAGCTTCACTTTAGGCTTTCAGAAAACAGATGGTCAAAAGGCCATAATCTATTTTAGACCTCAGCCAGCATGTAAAAATATCCCGGAGAAAGTGACCATCTGGGAATAGAATTCTAGACACCTGGATTCTCTTTATGATATAAATAAGCATTTGTATTTAAGCATGCGGCTGGCTGATTGATTTTCGAAGCTGTGAAATACCACACTGGGAACACTATTATAATAAGATTTAGGGCTCTTCAAATGATCGATTTTGTATTTTTTGCTCTACAGATACATTTAGGTTTGATTTTTCAGCATAAAAGCCAATATAAACCTGAACAGCGGGAACGAACATGGAATGAAAGGAAAGAACTCTGCATAAGCACAATGTTATTTTGCAAATGAGTAAAATTAGGAAAGTAATGCATGTGAAATATTTACCGCTCCATTGTTTGCTTTCTAATTATTCATTTTTAGGTAATACTTGTCATTGGCTGACATTAGAACAATATCACTTTGATTATCTGTGCATCTAAATTCTTTAGCACACTTTCTACGAATGGTAATGATAACTTTTAGGGTAAGACAGTTCCAGGATTTGCTAATTTCTTTTATTGTTTTTATTCATCATGCCTTTTCATCTGATTTTTGCTTTGATTTTGCTATAATTGTAGAGAAACATATTCTTTAAACGTTTTTTAGACTTGTTAGGCTGCTTTCACACCAGCGTATTGTCATTGTGCATCGCACGTGCCATTTTCCCGTGTGCGACATGCAATGCTAATAGCTCATTGGTTTGTATTGGGCCACCCATGCGTGAAAAAAATCACAGCATGCTCTATTTTGATGTGTATTGCGCTCATACACGGCGAGATAAAGTATGAGGATTGGCGGCACGCAGCAAATACGCATGTCATTCCGAACCTGCTGCGTGCCAGCATGCGAGAGATTTGCACACTGCCGCTCACGGTCGTATGAACCCAAATTAAGGCTGGGGGAATACAAGCAATTTATCAGGTTCGAACACAACAACTAAGAACATATGACTAAAGGTCCTTTTAGGGAGGTTCCAGACAGGGCGAATTTGCATTTACATTAGCAGCAAAGTGGCAAAGACTTTGAAAATCTCATCCACAAGCTTCGGAAACAATCCACAGGAAACCTGTACGGAAATTGACATGGGGTGCGGAATTCAATTCTGCAGCATTTTAGTTTTATCGCCATTTCGGATGTGAAATTCACTTCTCAATTTCCGCACAGAAATACGCAATAAAACCAGCTTCAAATGGTGCGGGTTTGGAGGCAGGATTTCCGCTGCTGATCTGCAGAGTAATGCCCACTGTGGGCATTCGTCTGCAAATCAGCCCCTGTGTGGACCCAGCCGTATACTGGACAGCCTTATCCTACCCAGAATAGATCATAGTATATATCTATTAGATATAACAGATTGGTGGGAGTCCGCCATTCAAGTGAATGGGACAGAACTTGCAGTACCATTCTGGGTCACTGCACAATGTATTGAGCTGTATTGCATGGGCCTTATTCACACGATCGTATATATTAAACTATTTAGCCATGTAATAAAATTGCGACCACCTGAAGCATTGGATTCCAATGTATTCATTCAGATGAACGATTTTTGGCCACTTCAAAAAATCGTGACTAAAAAAATAGCACATCGGCAACTGAAAGCGGCGACCGATTTTATATGGCGCGTGAAAAGAAAGGTTTTGCATTATTTCTTGACGAGATGCACTGGAGGCTCCCGTAGACTTCTATAGAAGCTGAAAAACAGGGAGAGGGTAGGAGTTTAGCCGCGTCCAACGCAGGGAAAAGAATACGGCTGCCTCTATTTAAGCATCAGTCATTCCGAGGATTTCTGCCAACAGAGGAATTTCTGCGCCGCAGCGTATAATTTCTTGCTGATACGCCGCAGCCGCTCGTGTGACTGGATGGAAAAACACTAATTTAGATCAGGACTTGATCACGTCTATTCTTCATTCATGCGATTTTTAGCGGCAATCATATGAGCGTAAAAACGTATACGGTCGCGTGAAAGAGACCTTAGATGAGGACTTTGCAGTCGCATGTCCAGTCTTTGTTAGGTGCGTGTATTTGGCACATCTAAAATTCCTTCATGTGAACACTTCTATAGGAAACCATTGGTTCTATTAGACGTGATCTTTTCACGCGCATATTATGTGCTAACAATCCACTCATGTGAACGAGGCCTAAGTTAGGGATTCTGTAGGGCCTTATTGATTTTCAGTATGCCTTAGAAAGAATAAAATCATGGCACAGTTAATCAGATATCGTATTACATAGGTATTTTCACCAAGAGATATTGCTTCTATTGGAAAATGCTGTATCATCCATATGAGGTCACATGGACTGCATGCTGTTTTGTGGTCCTGATTAGAGATGAGCGAGCACGCTCGGTTAAGGCAGCTACTCGAGCGAGCATCACTCTTCTCGAGTAACTGCATATTTGTCCTAGCAGAATCGGGGGGGGGGGGGGGCGGCGGGTGGTAGCGCGGAGGAGAGAGATCCTTATTGCTGGCTGCAGACAAGGGGCGGGAGCTTAGTTCCGCCCAGCCCCTTGTCCACAGCCAGCAATGGGAGGCGGCGCTTAGCTGTGCCCCATCCCGTCCCCTCCCATAGCAATCAGCTGGAGAGTCATGCTGCTAAACTCCCTCCCACCTCCCTTCTCTGGCCACTGTCATTGTCTCCCATAGGAGCCCATGCAGCGGCCGACGTATTCCAGCCCAAAAGATAATTCCAGGACTATCTTTTGGGCCTGACATAAAAAACACCCGGCTCTATATTGGCCGAGCGCTTTTACGTCACGGGAATACGGCCATGTGATCTGATACATTGGAATCCAATGCATCAGATCACAGCGTATATCGACCGACAGTGAAAACGGCGCACCGATTTACGCTTGTGGGAAAGAGGCCTTAAAGAGGAGAAAGTAAGGGGCCTTTAACATGGCATGGAATCACGCCGCAATGCAGGCTGCGGTAAATTCTGCACCAAAATCTGCAGGCTACCTGCGGATTCTGATGTGGAATTGAAAATGGATTAAATCCTGCTGGCAATTCTGCATCAAAATCTGTAGTTAGATCTGCTGATCTTGCCTTAGAATTCCACAGCTGCGGATCTTGCTGAATCTTGCTGCATCTTGCGGCGCTATTCTCTCCCGTGTAAAAGGTCCCTAACTGTTCTGTTCTTTATTTTTGGCAGAGCATTTAATGCACAGGGGTGCTCCTGCTTGTTATATACTGGGAAAGGCAGTGGTGCCATATGAATTTGCTTCCACCTCTTGGCCACAAACCAAGAACATGGTCTGCATGCCCCAACTGGAAGTACTGTTGTAGTACATCACAGTCCTCGTGACACAATGTTGCAGAACATGTTACCCCCTTGCAATTTTAGTTTCAAAACGAATCTATCCAAGTTCCCATAAAAAACACGTGTGATTTATTTTCGGTATTGCCCTTCACAGAGGTTGGAAAAAGGGTCACAGGAATAAAATTGCTTTAAGCCATTTCCACATTACCTCAGCAATATTTCTGGTTTTCATCTCATCAACACAATCATTTTTTTTTTCGCTGAGTGTGTCCATAGTTGACACAATTTGGAACTGTCATTGCCGTCTGTCTGGATCAATACTTATAACTGAGCTGATATTTGACAAATAACATATTTTAGAAGCATGCCCTAATTCTGTCAGTAATATCACTGTGGGATTAGTATTTAATAGCTATTAAAGTTGATTTTGTGGCACGTCTAATGTGAACAGTTTTAACTGGAACATGGAGGACAGTGCACAATCTTTCTGGTTTGTTCCCCTTATTATTTTATTCCCTCAAGCATGGCAAACCTCAGTTGCAGAACTTCAGGAGAAGAAATTCACACTTCATTTTTGTCCAAACTATAAACAACAAAAAGAACAACATATCGTCTACTTTCATCTCATAATTTTGTACTTTATTTCATTTCCAGATGGAAAATTATCCAAAAATTAACAGTTTAATTAAACTTAAATTATGTGATTGCCTCTTAATTAGAAGATAAACAGGCATTAATAAACAAGGAATTAATAACTTTTAAAAATGAGCTCTTGCAGTAATTAGGAAGAGATACATTACACTGAATGCAGAGCCGTGTGCAATATGTAATGAGTTCCTTCTTATACGAACGTAGTAGTTCTCAAAAACAGAAACCAAGACAAAACCGTAACTGCTAATTACAGAGTGCTGTGTCTATAAAATGCCTTAAAAGTGAAAGGCTATCACGTGTGAAATACATTGTGTATGTTGTATTATACTTAATGTGTATATACATTACATGAGTATTGCTGTCCCTAAGGCTTCTCCAATCATAAGCTCTGATAGGACGCTTATGTCAGCTCCTTCTGGCTGTACAGACTTGTTGGAACATGAATGAACCTGCATGGTTGGAAGGAGCCAACATATGAGCCTGTCATTGCTTCTGAGAAGCCGAGAGGGTTCAAAAACAGACTTAAGAATATGTTCAATTTTGCCACCCTAATAATGGGGTGTAGGAGAAAATGTTTAATGGGTATATTTCCACATGTAATTTTATAAATGTCCTAAATAGAAAGGGTCTGGAGACAAATGCTCTTTTAAACCTTAACCTCTTCGCGTCACACATACGACCACTGGTATAACTATAGGGGATGCAGAGGATGCGGTTGCACCCGGACCCAGGAGCCTTAGGGGGCCCATAAGGCCTCTCTTCTCCATCTAGGGAGCCCAGTACTATGAATAAAGCATTATAGTTCAGGGCCCTGTTACAGGTTTTACATTGGAGACGAGGAGCTTCAAGTTACACCTCTGCGTTAAGGGGTTACAAAATCTTGCTACAATGTGAAGCCCATGGTTTCCAATGGGTTCTTTCACATGAGCAATGTTTTGTAGTGAGATTTTGTAGCCCGTGCGGATGCAGCCTTAGATCCACTTTAACCCTTTCCAATCCACTGTCTGACGTCTGAAGACATTCTGATTGAAGGCTGTATAGCTCTGATATCGGAAGATGTCCGGCAGGGTATTCTTACTGTATATTACTGGCCGCTCTGTTGTCAGTGGCCTCTCCAGCATGTCCAATACCGAAGTACTTGCTTAGCCAGCAGACTGCGGCATTGTATAATGGCAGAAAGAAAAAGCCCCCTAGGAAACCCCGAATCCAAAATTGGATTGCAAAGAGTTAAGAGAAGTTGGGAGGCCCCGAGATTAACTTTTGCACCCGGGCCCATTAACCTTTAGCTACGCCCCTACTTGCAACTATATATGACCTAATTGCACATACCTTGTGCACCAAGCATGTATATAGATGTCCACAGCCTATGCTGTCTCTTACAGCTGACACCTGCCCACAACAGCCAAGAGAAAACTCAGATCGCGGCTGTTAACCCATTTCTGACAGGGGCATTTAAATGTTCTGATTGGGATTTGAATGTTCCGAACGGCCCCTACAATAAGGCTCCATGTCCAAGGCACATGCGGATTTCTGCAGTGGAAGACCTGCATGCCAGTGTGGAAATTATTTTTAAATGCTTGACAACGATCACGGATGCACTGTGGGTCATCCGCATGGAAAAAATCTGCAACCCCGCCTCCCAGACTTTTCCCTACCACGCTAATTTATATTAACCTTCAAATCTGCCGTGCATCCGCAATTACATTTGCGGATGCACTGCAGATCATCCGCACCCATTGACTGGAATGGAGCAGCTGTGATTTGTTTTCTGCACCAAACAGTCCGCAAATCAAATCCACAAGCTTAAAGGAGATGTCCCGAGGCAGCAAGTGGGTCTGTACACTTCTGCATGGCCATAATAATGCACTTTGTAATGTACATTGTGCATTAATTATGAGCCATGCAGAAGTTATAAAAAGTTTTATACTTACCTGTTCCGTTGCTGGCGTCCTCGTCTCCATGGTGCCGACTAATTTTCGCCCTCCGATGGCCAAATTAGCCGCGCTTGCGCAGTCCGGGTCTTCTGCAGTCTTCTATGGGGCTCCGTGTAGCTCCGTGTAGCTCCGCCCCGTCACGTGCCGATTCCAGCCAATCAGGAGGCTGGAATCGGCAATGGACCGCACAGAAGAGCTGCGGTCCACGGAGGAAGAGGCCATCTTCAGCGGTGAGTAGAGAAGTCACCGGAGCGCGGGGATTCAGGTAAGCGCTCCGGTGAGCTTTCTTTACCTCCCTGCATCGGGGTTGTCTCGCGCCGAACGGGGGGGGGGTTAAAAAAAAAAAAAACCCGTTTCGGCGCGGGACAACCCCTTTAAATTCAGTTATTGATGCCAATGCTTCCCTATGGGTACTTTAAATTGCGGATCTTCCGTGCGGGTGACCCGTGTGGATTCCGCAAATCCAATCCCCCCGTGGACATTGGGCCTCAGATCGCGGAGATGCCATTTGGGTATCATGGCCACCTTGCAACTTTTGACGGTCCCAAGAGCAGCTAGGATTACTTGCTCAATAAAGGATTGCCTGTCGCAAATCTTTGATAGGCAGGCTGTGGAAATATGGTATAATGCAATACTATAGTATTGCATTCTACTGTATAAGTGCTCAAGCGATCGTAAATTCAAGTCCCCTATGGAGACTAATAAACGAAAGTAAAAATAAAAGAAAGATAAAATAAAGAATTTTTTAATTATTGCAAAAATAAAAAAGATTTTTAAAAAAGCCTTTCTAATTCATTACATTTAAAAAAAATCTAAAAATTGGTATTGCTATGCCTGTAATGGTCCAGTTTATTAAAATCATTATTAATCCTGCATGATTAACTCTGACAAAATACACAATGGCAGAATTGTGCCTTTCTTTGACCACTCTGTCTCTAGGAAAAAAGTATTGTCTTCTCAAAATGGTTCCATTACAAACTACAGGTCACCCTGCAAATAACGAGTTCTCATTCAGCCCTAGCAATGGAAAAATAAAAATGATATGGGTTAGATGATGGTGACAGAAAGCAATTCTTTTTTTTTTTTAAAGCTTTTTTTGTTTAAACTACTCATATTTACAAAAAGACTATATAAATTTGGCATCACTTCCACTGAGTAAAGACAGCATGTCCTTTTACTGCAACATGAATTCTGTAAAAATAACCCCCTCCTCCCCAATGATGCAATTCTGTGTTTTTTTCGCCCATTTCGCCCTACTTGGAAATTTTTAAAAAGTTTTCCAATACATTATATGGTATATTAAATGGTCCAATTGAAAAATACAACTTATCCCACAAAAAACAAGCCCTCATGTAGATATGTCACCTGAAAAATAAAAAAGTAATGATTTTTTGAGCATGGGAATACCAGAATTGCAGAATGTGACTTGGATGCAGGCGCATCAATGACCCTAGGTCACTTGATTACTTATGACACCTTTTCGCAGATAGGTTTATGTTTTGGGTCTCCAGGATGTTTTCCCCTGCTGTCTGAAGTTTCATATTCTTCCCGGGGAATTTCAAATCTTTTAGACGCAGCGAGAAGTGAGCGAACCAGCAAGAGTACAAATTGCTGTTGACTAAATATGCAAAAAAAAAAAAACTTTTGAATTCCCGACATCACGTTTTTGACCAGGTTGACAAAAATGGACATTTATTTGTTAATCTTGCTAGTTATTTAAATACTATTCCTTTCTCAACATTATCTGAAAGTAGTGTGATTTATTTAGATGGGGCTTTGGAACTGGAAGAAATTGTAGATGCTATTCAATCTTTCCCAAACAGGAAGTCCCCAGGTAGTTATGGGATTCCTATTGAGTCGTATAAGCGAAATGTGGAGCTTATAGCCCTGAAACTTCCTATACAATGTAACTATATTCTACAGGTGGGAGTTCTACCAGTTACTCTGTTGGAGGCCCTGATAGTTTTGATCTCCAAACCTGGGAAAGATCCAGGTAACTGCGGCTTTTACTGCACTCTTTCTCTCCTCAATAATGACATCAAAATCTTGGCTAACATATTGGCAAGCTACATTAGTAGAGTTCTTATTTAGATTATTCACGCTGATCAGTTAGGATTTATGCTGGGCAAGAGTACGGATATGAACATTAGGAGACTTTGTACTAATCTTACACATAAGCATAATAATTCAGGGAAACATAATCTTGTATTTGTTGACCAAGCTAAAGCCTTTGGTTCTATGGAGTGGAGATATTTGTAGGCACTGATGGCCCATTTTGGGTTTAGGTCGATTTTCATCAGGTGGGTGCAGGTTCTGTACCATACTCCTGTAGCTCATGTCAGGAATAATACCCACATATCTGCACACTTCTCTCTCACTAGGATCACCGTCTGTCTCTAGCACTGTTTGCCACTGCAATCAAGCCACTTGCGATCCAGATCCATATGTTCCTATCCTTAGTTGGGTTTAATTTGTGGATGTATGAAGAGCATATAGCATCTTCTTATCTTTCAAGATCCAGAGTCTTCTTGATTTCAGCACTTTCTATTTTTGATACATTTGGAGTATATTCTGGTATAAAAGTTAACTGGGATAAGACCCGCCTGTTGGCAGTTGACCCGTCTGTGGCCTCTTTGGTCCTACCTGTTCCCTTGTGTTGGGTAAATTAGGTGACATACCATATTAAGAAATAGTTGTAAGCAGATCTGTTGATCAGTTTTATGATGAAAACCTTGCTCCACTCTTGAGTTGGGCAGGAGAATTAGTGATCTGCTGGACTTCTCTTCCATTAACGCTAGTAGGCTGTGTAAATTTGATTAAGATGCTATTCCCCAAATTTCTATATGTACTGCATAATTCTCCTATCCTGGTCTATAAGCACTTCTTTAATGTTCTCCGCCAAACAACCTTTTGCATGCTGTAAATAGGCTTTACTCCGAGAATTAAATTAGATCTTCTCTGCTTGCCCATGGAAGGAGGAGGGTTTCCCCACTTGTACTGTTATTACCTGGCTAGCTAATTGCTGTATGCAGGCTGGTGGCTGTCTTCTTCAAATTATAAGCTAGTAGTAGGCCTGGAGCATAGAATGGTGGGCCCTGACCAGAGACTGAAAAGCCTGTTGTTGAGGGGCCCAGCTTCACAAGTACCGTAACTACTTTGCCCATACCCATGAGAGTTACAAAAAGATGTGGAATATTGTCATCCATTTAATACCTGATAAGGTAAGTAAATAGTTCTCTCTTCTCCCTTTGTAGTGCAATCCATGTCTTCCGCACCTGCAGCACTTACCAGACTCCACATACTGGCGATGCTATGGTGTTACCTCCCTCTCAGATATTATGGATGGAGATAACGTCTGTACCTTTTCACAACTGCAATTGAGCTTTAACCTGCCTAGTAGCTCATTTTTTTAGATATTTTCAAGTTCATTTTGCCATTACTCTTTTCAGTGGTTTGGCCATCCCCCTCACTCTGACACTATTGGAGGGACTGGCTCAGATGGCTAATCTTCTGAGACCACTCTCTAGCTTTTATATACATTTGACACAAAACTTTGCTCCGCTGATGGAGAGGGCCTTTCAGAAATGGAACTCGGATGATTGCTGAGATCTGCTGGCTAACTCTGGTCTTCCTTTAATTTACACTAGATATAAACTCATACAATTTGACTTTATACATAGGATCTATTACACTCCTTCTTGACTACATACCATGGGTTTGTCCCCTAGTGTGGATTGTCCAAGATGCTTAATGGATC
This sequence comes from Eleutherodactylus coqui, assembly GCF_035609145.1. NCBI lineage: Eukaryota > Metazoa > Chordata > Amphibia > Anura > Eleutherodactylidae > Eleutherodactylus > Eleutherodactylus coqui. The sequence goes on along the minus strand of NC_089843.1, from coordinate 142,145,144 downwards.
CAGGTACAGTCATGCAGTTCTGGGAATGCTATGTTCTGCAGGATTACTGGCAGGATATCCTCAAGTTTATGGAATCCCATCTGGGAGCTCCACAAACTTTACATCCTAAGCGGTGCCTCTTTGGTCTTGTAGATGACATTCCAGTAAATGTAGCAACTCCTAATCTATATAAGCTTTTGTTCTTCTATGCTTAATTGGAAGCATCATAAGAAACCTACCAGAGCTGCCTGGATATGTGAAATCAACATGTTGTATCCATGTACAAGTTGACATATGTGGCTAGAGGTTGTCCTGACAAATTCAATTAGGTATGGGGCCATTGGGTTGATTGCTCTAATTCTGTATTAAGTGCATCTGACTAATTTGTTCTGTTCAGAAATGCTGGTAAACTTATCACAGAGTTATCCACTGCTCGATTTGATTAGCAGTCGTGCTGTGGGTTTTGTTTGTTTTTTATGGGTCCCCTGTTGGGAATCACTGATCTCTTTTTTGTTTTATGCACTCATTGTAAAAAAAAAAAAAGCACCTAGAAGGTATTGTTGTTTTTCTGCAAAACTCAGCATGCAGTTACATCTCAGGCAGATATACAAATGATTAGAGTTGTGGCGTAGTTAGATGAACAGTCTTGCCACCTGAGGCCCTAAAAGAGGTTCCAACCTGTAAAAAGGCCCTTACATGTAGTTCTTTTTTCCGCTTGTGTAGAAGTTGTTGAACTTTAGATGCCTCTATGATGCAGTTAAAGAGATTTCGCCCACTTAACGGAGTTTGAGAGGGGGCACATTATTGAAATGCGAGAAGCTGGATGGTCGTATTGACAAATTGTCTGTCACCTGGGCCATTCTGACAAGACTGTTAGGAGGTGTTGGGGCCAGTGGATGAGGGCACGCACACAAGGGAACCGGGCTCAGGATGCCCTTGAAAGACCACCTGTAGAGAAGAGCATCTGATCGTCTGACAAACAGCTCAAACTGTTTCATTGTCCATCATCCAGACCCAGGTGGCACCATCATTACAGCCCCCTGTCTCTGTAGGAACCATTTCCAGGCCCTTGGTTGAAGGACACATGATTTCATGGTGCCTATTACATGTACTGCCTTTGACACCCACCTATCAGCATCTCCGTTTGCAGTGGTATTGTGAATGACGAGACTGGGTTGCTATGGAGTAGAACTGGGTTGTATTCAGCAATGAATCCAGGTTTTGTTTAAGCACTGACAATGGTCATGTTCGTGTCTGGAGACCTAGGGCCGAGTGCTTCAATCCTGCCTTTTCAGTAGAGTGGCACTCTGCCCCATGCTGGTGTGATGGTCTGCGAGCCATTGCATACGATAGTTGATAGCCCCTAACAGTGGTAAGAGGGACAATGACAGCTCAGCAATATGTTCAAGACATCATGCAGCCACAAGTATTGTCTTCAATAGCAGGGCTTCCAAGAGGCATTTTCCAGCAGGATAATGCTCGGCTGCACACAGCAAGGGTGTCACAGGTATACCTCCACAACACTGTCACACTTCTATGGCCTGCCCAGTCACCGGATTTATTGCCAATAGGACATGTATGGGACCACCTGGGATGCCAACTTTGAAAGCCTATGAGTTTGCACAATCTAGAGGCTCACTTACGACAAATGTGGACTGAAACGCTGCAGGATACGTACAGTACCTGTACACCTGCATGCTCACCCATATCACATCTTGTGTCCAAGCTAGAGGTGGCCCAACAGGGTACTAGAGCCTCCATGCCCACCCGTATCACCTCTTGTTTCCAAGAGAGACTCTGAAAGCTGAACAGAGGAACTAACCTGCAAACGTACAGGAATGTAGAAGTGGTTGGACCCTTCTTGTGTAAAATAGAACTCATTATGAGCTGTAACAAAAACACCTTTCATCAGTTGCTAAGACGATAATGAACAATATTATTTTGTGTATGTAATAGCAATTAAAACCACGTAAATGTATATTTTTATACCTGGCAGAGATGATTATTGTGCAAGACAGAAGCATCACATATCCTGTTTTCTAATGTCTGTAAAAATAAGGTGCATCCTATAAATAAGAGGAACTTTCTCATTACCTGACTGTGTAATGTGTTGCTTCCCCAAGCTGCTCGCTTATACATAATACTTTATAATTAGTACCCGTAAGATATACCTTACCACATCTCCTGTGCTCTAACACAACATGCAGGACTCAAAGGACCTGTTGCTAATGTCTTGCTTCTAGATACCATCTTCAGAGGCCTTGTGAAGTCCATCGCTCAGCAGGTCAGTGCTGTTTTAGCTGCACAAAGGGTACCTCCATAATATTAGATTTCAATGCTATGGCTGATTGGTGTATGTCAGTTTTTGCAATGATATTGTGGATTATCATTTGTGCAATAATATTGATGAAAATTGGTTGTGCACTGAACACCGATAGACATATAATTATCCTTATATTTGCCGGGTGTAACATAGTATGCTAGACCAAAAAAAGACAATTGTCCATCCAGTTCAGCCTGTTTCCATTCCTCCATGTTGATCCAGAGGAAGACAAAAAACTCAATGAGGCAGAAACCAATTAATCCCATTTTTTTGGGGAAAAAAATCCTTCCTGACTCCATAATGGCAGTCAGAATAATCCCTGGATCAACGTTTGAAAAGTTCCTACCTGAAGGCTGGCCCTCGAACAATTCCTGGATCAACAACTCTTCTGGTTATTTAATGTCTATATCCTGTAATGTCATAGTGCTCTTAAAAGACGTCTAGTCCCCCCTTAAACTCCTCTACAGTCAACTAGTACCCCCAAGTCTTTTTCCATATCACTTTTCCCTAGCAGTACCCCATTTAGTGTATATTGGTGACATCCATTTCCCCTGCCCATGTGCAAAACCTTACATTTATCAACATTGAACTTCATTTGCCATTTTTCTACCCATGCCCCCAGCTTATCTAGGTCTGTTTGCAGCTGTACATTGTATTAAGTATCTTGAATAATTTTGTATCATCTGCAAATATTGATATTTTACTGTGTAGCTCCTCTATCAGGTCATTGATAAATATATTGAACAGAATTGGGCCTAATACTGAACCCTGTGGCACCCCACTAGCAACGGCAGTCCAATCAGAGTACGAACCATTTATTACCACTTCAGTTATTTAACCAGCTACTCACGTTTTATATATCAAGCTATTATGAGGCACGGTGTCAAATGCTTTAGAGAAATCTAGATATATGAGATCAATAGACTCTCCCAGGTCCAGCCTAGAGCTTACTTCATCGTAGAAGCTGATCAGGTTGGTATACAGGGAGCTCTTAGAATTTTTGAAGTTAAGCAAAGCATAAAGTCTACGTGAAAAGAATGAACTTCCAGTTTTAAATCATCATTCATTATCACGTCTTCAGCTCATCATCAGATGTATTTAATGGTATTATTAATATGCTGTATAAGCCCCAGAACAAAGAGCCAAATAGCTGCAACCAGATGTCAATAAGAGTGTGAATGAGAAATAACTAACAATAAGGAGTGCAGCCTAAGCAAGCACATAAATGTTCTTAGAAACAATTCATCCGGTGAACCCCATGATGAGTTGGATAATTTAGTGACATTTTTTAAGAAAGCGTAAAGTCTTCATGTCACAAATAGTGAAACTCTATTTATTACATGTAACTAGTTGCATTTTGTTTCATGATGGTTATTACTATGATGTTTCCTTGACTGGCAGTTCAGAGTTCATTATTTTCAGCACTCAAGCGGCGCAAAACAGTGACTCTTACCGAGTCAGCACATCACCGCATGCTGTGGCAGAATGTAATAGATCTTGGTATGTGTAAACATATGTCCTATGGGAAAAAGAGCATAAACAGTGCAACTTATGGTTCAATTTCCCATTTACCAACAGCAATCCTAAAGGCGTTGTAGCAGAAGGAACTTTTACCACCTATCTATTGGACAGGTGACAAAAGTCTGATCGGTGGGGGTCCCACTGATCCTGAGAATCAGTTTACCAAGTCTCTCCTCCTTACTACAGACTTACGGTACCCTCCGCAGTGAGAAGTAGATTGAATGGAGTAGCAGTTGCGCAGGCGCAGTCCCGCTCCATTTGTTCTCAATGGGACTGCCAGGACAGCAGAGTGCAAGCACTTGACTATTTCCATCAGCCCCATTGAAATGGATGGAATGGTGGCTATGCATGTGTGGCCACTAGAGATGAGCGAGTATACTCGCTAAAGGCAATTGCTCGAGCGAGCATTGCCTTTAGCGAGTACCTGCCTGCTCGAGACTAAAGGTTTGGGTGCCGTCGCGGGGGAGCGGCAGTCAGCAGGAGGGAGCGGGGGGGAGAGAGGGAGAGAGAGATCTCCCCTCCGTTCTTCCCTGCTCTCCCCCGCAGCTCCATGCCCGCCGCCGGCACCCGAACCTTTAGTCTTGAACGGGCAGGTACTCGCTAAAGGCAATGCTCGCTCGAGCAATTGCCTTTAGCGAGTATACTCGCTCATCTCTAGTGGCCACTTCTCCATTCAGACTGAGGGTGGGAGAAGCGACTCCGCAGTGACAAAAAGAGGGGAACACGGGACCTCTCTTCTTGGAATCGGTGAGGGTGTCAACGGTGAGATCCCCACCAATCAGACTTTTAGAAAAGTTGATTCTGTTACAACCCCTTCAACTCGGATTTATTAAAGGGGCTTTTATAATAAAAAACAAAGCTTAATCACGGTATTAATGAAAGTGCTACAATGTTCTACTATACGTTGCCTTTCAGTTTCCTACCATTTTCAAGATCTGTTTGCTCTTAGTGGGTGAGAACACTCTAGATTACAGTGAAGTTCTCATACCTATATGCAATGTAATTAAAATACAGCGATATAGATATTTGCAATGCAGAATTATAGTCTTACTTTCCTGCAAAATATGGCCATTTGCACTGTTCTATATATTCCTCATTCCAATATCCGTATAGTCTAGGTGCCAATAAAGACAACAGTGACACATGTAGAAGCTTCTGATGCAGGCTGAATGGAAAGGATGATTCATTAGTGACATTAATGCTTCTCCCAGCAGGAAGTGAAGTGTATTGAATTCTCGATTTCTTCTGCTATTTGAAGTGTTTTCTTTGCTGTCAGGCAGTGTTACCCTTTTCACGCTTTTCCTGTAGTGATGTCACAGCGTTCACCTGACAGTAGATCATTCATGGAAGCTGAAGAGAGGCTTAGTGTCAGTGGAAGAGCAGCAGCAAGTCTCTTGTGGTTGTGAACTGTGTCAAAGCAGGGTTTCAAGCCAGAGGGTGAATTACTGTTTCTCTACATGGTTACATGCTAGAGCACTGCCTGCCAATCATTCCGTGTACTTAGTCACTGTCAGAGATCACCGGCTGATAAATTGCATGTGTCAGCAGAAAGTAGCAGATGTTTCCGCTCCTGTTTATTTCAAGTTATGTCACATTATGTCACATCGACATGTAGTGAACGGAAAGAAAGAAAAACATTTCAAAGTATAATATAAAAGGCAATTTAGTATCATAACACAATGATCAATCCATAGCCAGAAGAAATGTATCATCCAGTATGGCTGCAAGATAAATAAGAAGGGCACTTAGCTTATCATTAGGGGAGGAGAATCATTCTGCGCTAGTATAAGGAAAGTTATAATAGTTTTGCAATGCAAAGTTGCAATCAATGTAAAGCAAGTAAACTATTGCACTGGAATACTTTACTGATCTCCCAGCAAAAAAAATAATAAAAAATCAATATCACATGATCACTGAAGATTAACCCTTTGCAATCCAATTTTGGATTCAGGGTTTCCTAGGGGGTTTTCTCTTTCTGCCATTATACAATGGCACCATCTGCTGGCTAGAGCCAGTACTGCGATATGGGACATGCTGGAGAGGCCCCCGACAACAGCGCGGCCAGTAATATACAGTAAGAATACCCTGCCGGACGTCTTCCAACATCGGAGCTGTACAGCCTACAATCAGAATGTCTTCAGACGTCAGACAGTGGATTGGAAAGGGTTAAAGTGGATCTAAGGCTGCATCCGCACGGGCTACAAAATCTCACTACAAAACATTGCTCATGTGAAAGAACCCATTGGAAACCATGGGCTTCACATTGTAGCAAGATTTTGTAGCCCGTGCGGATGCAGCCTGACACTTGACTTACTTTACAAAAAAGTTTTCCGATATAAACATACCAATGTATTGTAGTAAAGGGGTTGTATGATATATACAAGTAAAGAGCTTCGCTGTTTTTTTTTCTAGAAACAGCTCCACTCTTGTCCAGGGGCGGTGCGAGGTATTGCAGTGAATTCACTAGAACAGGGCTGAGCTGCAATGCTAGACAAAACTCGTAGACAAGTAGTGCTATTTCTGGAAGAAAGCAAACATGTTTTTCTAATATAACCCCTTTGAGTATTGAGAGTACATACCTTGAAAATCCCCATTTGCAAAGGGACACCCCACTGAAAAAACATCTTTCCATCCCTGATGTCGTAGGGAAGGGGGGGGGGGGGTAACACTACGGTGTCCCCCCCTTATTAAATTCAGCAGCTGTGAGCGCTAGCCCTGACTGCTAAAGTACAAGACACGGCTAAAAGGGGGACAGGGAGCAGACAGTGCTTGCCAGTGCCATTCTGTCTGGTGCAAAAGCATTGTATCACCAGCTCGCCTCCGCTGGCCAAGGAGGAAAAGTAGAAGAGGCGCAAGGCGCCATGTATAGTAGCACTCTGTAGCTGGGCACCACCTTGCTAAAGCACTATGGAGACTCAAGTAGCGGGTTCCACTCCCCAGTGATGATCTGGCAGTAACTACCGCCCAAAAGATCCAGCCCCACATTAGGGAATAATAGTGGGCTAGGCAACCTCCCCAAAACCAAATTTGGGAGATATTTGGTGCCTACAGGAGCAATGTAAAAACTAAAGCAGCTGCATCACCGGTCAGACCAATGAGTGCAGCAATAGCTGCATATAACGTGGGATGGCCATTTGCAAAGAGCTGGGGCAGTTTCCCCATGTTGGGGAGCTGCAAACAACTAGCGGAAGCCATACAGACGATGAAGCAGTCAGATTCCAGGGGTGACGTGCCCTGCTGTGTGTGGGAGAGGAGGAAGTCTCCCTCCCAGCATTACCAGACACCATGGCGGCAGTGCAAAAGAACAGACACGATGAACACTTGTAATCTAGAAATGGAAAGAGTGTAATGGGAGCCGACTGGCAAATAGGTCTTGTACTTGTGTGAGCGGAGAACAACCCCCAGTGTTGCATGAGGCACATTTCCTGGCCAGGGTGCAGAAAAAAGGACTCACAGGACTGTAATACTGTTAAAAATTTTTTTTTTTACATAAAGTAATAATGGTGTCATGGCTTATGGGTTATTGCAAGGTCTTGTGGGGTAATCAAGCGGTTAATGTTATATGGTTATGACTAGAGATGAGCGAACGTACTCGTCCGAGCTTGATACTCGTTCGAGTATTAGCGTGTTCGAGATGCTCATTACTCGTGACGAGTACCACGCGATGTTCGGGTTACTTTCATTTTCATCTCTGAGACGTTAGCGCGCTTTTCTGGCCAATAGAAAGACAGGGAAGGCATTACAACTTCCCCCTGCGACGTTCAAGCCCTATACCACCCCCCTGCAGTGAGTGGCTGGCGAGAGCAGGTGTCACCCGCGGCTCGCCACAGATGCGTTCTGACAGAGATCAGGGAAAGTGCTGTCTTGCTGGAGCTGCTATAGGGTGAGCGTTAGGAGTGATTTTAGACTTCAAGAACCCCAACGGTCCTTCTTAGGGCCACATCTAACCGTGTGCAGTAGTGTGGAGGCTGCTTTTTGCAGTGTTGCCCTTTTTTTTTTTTTGTATATCAGCCGTGCAGAGCATTGCGCCCTGCAGTAATTATACATAGTCCAGGGCCAGTAGTGGTGGTGAGGCAGGGACAGAAGACATATTTATTGAATATAGGCAGTGGGCCTTTCCAAAAACATTTGGGAAAAAAAATCTATTTGGGCTGCCTGTGACTGTCCTCAGTGTACTGGGTCTGTGCTGGGGGTAGTTGTCCTAATTCATACGCAGCCAGCTAAGTGTTACAGCAGGCTTGCGCAAAATTATTTCCTGGCTCTGTGTTGGCTGTTACATCACCACTGTATTCCAGTCCACAGTGCAACAGTCTGCAGTTATTTTACATACTCCAGGGCCAGTAGTGGTGACGCAGAGAGAGAAGACATATACAGTGTATATAGGCAGTGGGCCTTTCCAAAAACATTTGGGAAAAAAAATCTATTTGGGCTGCCTGTGACCGTCCTCAGTGTACTGGGTCTGTGCTGGGGGTAGTTGTCCTAATTCATACGCAGCCAGCTAAGTGTTACAGCAGGCTTGCGCAAAATCATTTCCTGGCTCTGCTGTGCGTTCCGTAAGCGAAGTCAGCCTCCAACCACAGGCCAATAAGCGGCACATTTAATTACAGCGTTCTGTTTCTGCACTACTGGTAATACACCATGCTGAGGGGTAGGGGTAGGCCTAGAGGACGTGGACGCGGGCGAGGACGCGGAGGCCCAAGTCAGGGTGTGGGCACAGGCCGAGCTCCTGATCCAGGTGTATCGCAGCCGACTGCTGCGGGATTAGGAGAGAGGCACGTTTCTGGCATCCCCACATTCATCTCACAATTAATGGGTCCACTCTATCGAACACCCAGAGTTCTGCGCCGTCCACTGCTGCAACTCTGAATCCTCTGGCTGCTGCTCCTCCTTCCTCCCAGCCTCCTCACTCCATTACAATGACACATTCTGAGGAGCAGGCAGACTCCCAGGAACTGTTCCCGGGCCCCTGCACAGAATGGGCAGCAAGGGTTCCGAATCCTCTCCCACTGGAGGAGTTTGTCGTAACCGATGCCCAACCTTTTGAAAGTTCCCGGGGTCCGGGGGATGAGGCTGGGGACTTCCGGCAACTGTCTCAAGACCTTTCAGTGGGTCAGGAGGACGATGACGATGAGACACAGTTGTCTATCAGTGAGGTAGTAGTAAGGGCAGTAAGTTCGAGGGAGGAGCGCACAGAGGATTCGGAGGAAGAGCAGCAGGATGATGAGGTGACTTACCCCACCTGGTTTGCTACGCCTACTGAGGACAGGTCTTCAGAGGGGGAGGCAAGTGCAGCAGCAGGGCAGGTTGCAAGAGGCAGTGCGGTGTCCAGGAGTAGAGGCAGGGCCAGACCGAATAATCCACCAACTGTTTCCCAAAGCGCCCCCTCGCGCCATGCCACCCTGCAGAGGCCGAGGTGCTCAAGGGTCTGGCAGTTTTTCACTGAGAGTGCAGACGACCGACGAACAGTGGTGTGCAACCTGTGTAGCGCCAAGATCAGCCGGGGAGCCACCACCACCAGCATGCGCAGACATATGATGGCCAACACCCCACAAGGTGGGACGAAGGCCGTTCACCGCCTCCGGTGTGCACCGCTGCCTCTCCCCCTGTGCCCCAACCTGCCACTGAGATCCAACCCCCCTCTCAGGACACAGGCACTACCGTCTCCTGGCCTGCACCCACACCCTCACCTCCGCTGTCCTCGGCCCCATCCACCAATGTCTGTCAGCGCACTGTCCAGCCGTCGCTAGCGCAAGTGTTGGAGTGCAAGCGCAAGTACGCCGCCACGCACCCGCACGCTCAAGCGTTAAACGTGCACATAGCCAAATTTATCAGCCTGGAGATGCTGCCGTATAGGGTTGTGGAAACGGAGGCTTTCAAAAGTATGATGGCGGCGGCGGCCCCGCGCTACTTAGTTCCCAGTCGCCACTACTTTTCCTGATGTGCCGTCCCAGCCCTGCACGACCACGTCTCCCGCAACATTGTACGCGCCCTCACCAACGCGGTTACTGCCAAGGTCCACTTAACAACAGACACGTGAACAAGCACAGGCGGGCAGGGCCACTATATATCCCTCACGGCACATTGGGTGAATTTAGTGGAGGCTGGGACAGAGTCAGAGCCTGGGACCGCTCACGTCCTACCCACCCCCAGAATTGCAGGCCCCAGCTCCGTAGTGGTTTCTGCGGCGGTGTATGCTTCCTCCACTAAACCACCCTCCTCCTCCTCCTCCGCAACCTCTGTCTCGCAATCAAGATGTGTCAGCAGCAGCACGTCGGCAGCAGTCGGTGTCGCGCGGCGTGGCAGCACAGCGGTGGGCAAGCGTCAGCAGGCCGTGCTGAAACTACTCAGCTTAGGAGATAAGAGGCACACGGCCCACGAACTGCTGCAGGGTCTGACAGAGCAGACCGACCGCTGGCTTGCGCCGCTGAGCCTCCAATCGGGCATGGTCGTGTGTGACAACGGCCGTAACCTGGTGGCGGCTCGGCAGCTCGGCAGCCTCACGCACGTGCCATGCCTGGCCCACGTCTTTAATTTGGTGGTTCAGCGCTTTCTGAAAAGCTACCCACGCTTGTCAGACCTGCTCGGAAAAGTGCGCCGGCTCTGCGCACATTTCCGCAAGTCCCATACGGACGCTGCCACCCTGCGCACCCTGCAACATCGGTTTCATCTGCCAGTGCACTGACTGCTGTGCGACGTGCCCACACGGTGGAAATCTACGCTCCACATGTTGGCCAGGCTCTATGAGCAGCGTAGAGCTATAGTGGAATACCAACTCCAACATGGGCGGCGCAGTGGGAGTCAGCCTCCTCAATTCTTTTCAGAAGAGTGGGCCTGGTTGGCAGACATCTGCCAGGTCCTTGGAAACTTTGAGGAGTCTACCCAGATGGTGAGTGGCGATGCTGCAATCATTAGCGTCACCATTCCTCTGCTATGCCTCTTGAGAAGTTCCCTGCAAAGCATAAAGGCAGACGCTTTGCGCTCGGAAACAGAGGCGGGGGAAGACAGTATGTCGCTGGATAGTCAGAGCACCCTCCTGTCTATATCTCAGCGCGTTAAGGAGGAGGAGGAGGAACATGAGGAGGATGAGGAGGAGGAGGAAGAGACAGCTTGGCCCACTGCTGAGGGTACCCATGCTGCTTGCCTGTCATCCTTTCAGCGTGTATGGCCTGAGGAGGAGGAGGATCCTGAAAGTGATCTTCCTAGTGAGGACAGCCATGTGTTGCGTACAGGTACCCTGGCACACATGGCTGACTTCATGTTAGGATGCCTTTCTCGTGACCCTCGCGTTACACGCATTCTGGCCACTACGGATTACTGGGTGTACACACTGCTCGACCCACGGTATAAGGAGAACCTTTCCACTCTCATTCCCGAAGAGGAAAGGGGTTCGAGAGTGATGCTATACCACAGGACCCTGGCGGACAAACTGATGGTAAAATTCCCATCCGACAGCGCTAGTGGCCAAAGGCGCAGTTCCGAGGGCCAGGTAGAAGGGGAGGCGCAGAGATCAGGCAGCATGTACAGCACAGGCAGGGGAACACTCTCTAAGGCCTTTGACAGCTTTCTGGCTCCCCAGCAAGACTGTGTCACCGCTCCCCAGTCAAGGCTGAGTCAGCGGGAGCACTGTAAAAGGATGGTGAGGGAGTACGTAGCCGATCGCACGACCGTCCTCCGTGACGCCTCTGCCCCCTACAACTACTGGGTGTCGAAGCTGGACACGTGGCTTGAACTCGCGCTGTATGCCCTGGAGGTGCTTGCTTGTCCTGCGGCTAGCGTCTTGTCAGAGAGGGTGTTTAGTGCGGCTGGGGGAATCATCACGGATAAGCGTACCCACCTGTCAACCGACAGTGCCGACAGGCTTACACTCATCAAGATGAACAAAGCCTGTATTTCCCCAGACTTCTCTTCTCCACCAGCGGACAGCAGCGATACCTAAACAATACGTAGGCTGCACCCGCGGATGGAAGCATTGTTCTCTATCACCATCAAAAACGGGGACCTTTTAGCTTCATCAATCTGTGTATAATATTCCTCCTCCTCCTCCTGCTCCTCCTCCTGAAACCTGACGTAATCACGCCGAACGGGCAATTTTTCTTAGGCCCACACGGCTCAGTCATATAATTTTTGTAAACAATTTTTATACGTTTCAATGCTCATTAAAGCGCTGAAACTTTCACCTGAACCAATTTTTATTTTAACTGGGCTGCCTACAGGCCTAGGTACAAATTAAGCCACATTAACCAAAGCGATTAATGGGTTTCACCTGCCCTCTTGGTTGGGCATGGGCAATTTTTCTGATGTATATTAGTACTGTTGGTACACCAATTTTTTGAGGCCCTCGCCTACAGTGTAATCCAATTAATTTTTTGCCCACCTGCATTAAAGCTGATGTTACATCAGCTGTATTGGGCACTGCAATGGGATATATTTATGTACCGCCGGTGGGTTCCAGGGAGCCACCCATGCTGTGGGTCCACAGGGAGTTGTAACTGCATGTGTCTACTTCTAAAGAACCCCAGTCTGACTGGGGCATGCAGTGTGGGCCGAAGCCCACCTGCATTTAATCGGACGTTACCTCAGCTGTGATGGGCACTGCAATGGGATACATTTATGTACAGCCGGTGGGTTCCAGGGAGCCACCCATGCTGTGGGTGCACACGGAATTCCCTTTGCGGAGTTGTACCTGCCTGTGACTATTTATAAAAAACCGCGGTCTGACTGGGGCATGCAGACACCTTGACAGAATGAATAGTGTGTGGCACATAGGTTCCCCATTGCTATGCCCACGTGTGCAGCTCCTGATGGAGGTGGCACAGGATTGGATTTCTCATTGCTTCTGTATAGCATTGTGGGCTATCGCCCTGCCCCTTTTAAAGAGGGTCGCTGCCTAGCCGTGCCAACCCTCTGCAGTGTGTGCCTGCAGTTCCTTTTCATGGCAGACGCACTTATAAATAGACATGAGGGTGGTGTGGCATGAGTGCAGCTGAAGGCTGCGCAGTAAGACTTTGGTGTGCGCTGTGGACACTGGGTCGTGCGGGGGGGTTGGCAGCATGTAGCCCAGGAGAAGTGGCAGCGGAGTGTCATGCAGGCAGTGATTGTGCTTTGTTGGAGGTAGTGTGGTGCTTAGCTAAGGTATGCATTGCTAATGAGGGCTTTTCAGAAGTAAAAGTTGTTGGGGGGGGGGGGGGCCCACTCTTGCCGCTATTGTGGCTTAATAGTGGGACCTGGGTACTTGAGATGCAGCCCAACATGTAGCCCCTCGCCTGCCCTATCCGTTGCTGTGTCGTTCCCATCACTTTCTTGAATTGCCCAGATTTTCACAAATGAAAACCTTAGCGAGCATTGGCAATATACAAAAATGCTCGGGTCGCCCATTGACTTCAATGGGGTTCGTTACTCGAAACGAACCCTCGAGCATCGCGATAATTACGTCCCGAGTAACGAGCACCCGAGCATTTTGGTGCTCGCTCATCTCTAGTTATGACGTAATGTAGTGTTATGCATGAAGTGTAATGTAAAGGATTAATTGCTTAGTAGTATGTTATATGGTTACACTGTGATGAACAGTTCTGTATAGCAGTTACATTGATGTGATATAATGGAGTGTAATACATATGAGGTATATGAAGTGTCTAGGACGCAGAATGTGTAATGGCACATGGCGTAGGATTTGTGTAAGATGGTTTAAGTAAAGTAATGTGACGGAGGGATTTCACTGCCGGTATAATGGGTGACGACCTATGGATTTTAGTGACGTCTACGATGTTTACTGTGTTCTGAGGGTAAGGACGCTGCTCCTAAGGGGCCTTTGAGGTTGTGACCTATGGCTAGGATATGATGTATTTAGCAGTTACAAAGCAGATAAGATAAGAGACAACAGACACTGATAGTTATGTGGAGAAGTGATATCCATGTGCCAGGAGGAGCAAAACAGGATGTATATGTCAGCGAGAGAAGCCAGTTAATAAGCACATATAGTTTGAGTATTAGAGTATTGTTGCTTTACGAGTACTTTCACTTTAAAAGAAAACATGTTTATGTTCAGTAAAGCATATAAAAATGTGCAGCCTCTGCCTCCGTCTGTCATCGCTGCGCCATTTTAAACCTGAACATGTACCACCAACCTATTAAACCCCTGTCACTTGATTGACTGTCATACTCTGGAGGTCAATTCTCTGTATTGCAGCCACTTCCATGCAGTGCAGCCTCCTCTCTGATGCTTATAATTTTGCTTTCACTTTCACATCAATCACATAATGCATCAGCTGAGAATGACCATTTCTGCCTGCTGTGTGGACAGTTTAATTATATCAATACCTTTGATATTCCTCTAAATAAGCTATAAACCATAAGTATACAGTCAGGAGGATGAGCTGTGATCTCCTCTATTATAAATGTGTGACAGCAATAATTGTGACAGGAGTGTCTGCACCCCATCCAAGCAGTTTCTGTGGTAGATCCATGTAACGGCATCACACAGACTGAGAAATTGAACTACAAATTGAACATATTAATTCAAGTACATCTGAGTTGGTCAGAATTGAGATCACATGACCATCTGAGGAGGCGGAGGCCAGGAGTTTCAGATAGAAAGGAATAACTAACCAAGGTAAAAGCGCTACTTGCTGGGCTGTATCTGCACTTCCAAATGCACAATGGCAATTACTGAGAAAACATGGCTTCTAGCGGCAGCTCCTCACACACAAAGGCTAGCACCCTTGTGGCTGAGGAAAAATTCCTGGATTTCCATAAACTAATCTGTTAACGGAATCATTTTAGACACCGAAACCATGTCAATCATCAGGACTTCTGCCAGTATGAGCCCTACAAGTCATTAGCCCTTGTTATAGGTAATATTCTCCAGTAAGATTCACAGGATTTTTCACTTAAATAGGAAAGCAATAATTGCATTAATTTTTATAGTATATCCCACATGTATAGCACATAAATTAACTCCATACCCGTGATACAAATATCAGTACCCTAAAAGTGAAAAAAAAAGTTAAAAGTTGAATTACAAGTGCGGTAATCACATCAATAGGCGGAGCTATTAAAGAATAAATCATGATCTACTGGTAAACCTTAAAGAGGCGACCAGTAAGAGTATGTTCACACTGCAGAATTCTCAAAAATCCTAAAAAAATATGCAACTGTCTGCCACGGTTTTTGGCATGAATCCACATGTGGAATTTGCCCTGTCAATGGGCAAAATCAACGTGTGAAATATGGACGCAGAAACAAGCGTTTCCACATCAAGATGTGACATGTCAATTCTTGATGCGGAAACGTGCAGAAACACGATTTTCGTGTCGGAAGTCCACACACAGATTTTGCTCATTGCACACTTTAGCTCTAAAGGTCCATTTAGACGCAACGAATATCGCTCAAGATTTGCTCAAAAGCCATCTTTTGAGCGATAATCGTGTGTAATTGCACTGACATCGTACAGTTTACGTTAAGCCGTCGCTCATCGTTGTCTTTCAGCGTGCTGAAAGACAATGATGAGCCTTATCAGGGATTCACAGCGGGATACAGCTGATACTATTGTTTCAGCTGTATCCCACTCCCTGATGACAGGCTCGGTATGAAGAACAGAGCGGTCCAGCTCTGTTCTCCATACCCCGCACGGAGCGCTTGGCTGTATAACAGCCGGGCGCTCCGTGGAGAAAACAGCTGGATGTAGAAGACAAGCAGGGACACCCCGCTGATGTATTCTGCATCCTCTGCTCGGAGCATCGAGCAGAGAACAGCTGGATGCAGAAGACAAGCAAGTTGCTCCCGCTTGTCTTCTGCATCCTCCGCTCCAAGCGCTCGGCTGTATAACAGCCGGGCGCTCGGAGCGGGGAACAGCTGGATGCAGAAGACAAGCGGGGACAACCCGCTTGTCTTCTGCATCCTCCGCTCGCAACGCAAGGTGACTGCTCATCCTGAGCGATCATCTTGCGCTGCGAGTGGGGAACAGCTGGATGCAAAAGACAAGCGGGGACAACCCGCTTGTCTTCTGCATCCTCCGCTCGCAACGCAAGGTGATCGCTCATCTTGAGTGATCATCTTGCGCTGTAAATGACACAACATTGATCGCTCAAAAGACACCTTTTGAGCGGTAATCATTGTATCTAAATGGACCTTCAGATAAAGTTATTGAGAAGATATATTGGATTAATAGATTAAAGGATGATTGTCTTGGAAGACAATTATGACTGAGATGGGCATACCCATCTGTATGGAGTGGCTAGAAGTTTTGGGGAGTTCCATTAGCTCCCATTCACTTTTTTGGTATATATGTTAACACCATAGCACAGCAGTCTCGGCTGCTTCTATAATTCCATCACAGCATACAACAAGCATAATAATGAACCTTTAGGCTTACTTTCAACTACGAGGTTACATTTTTCCATTTCCGCTCCATTATCACAGGACTTGTGATCAGTTTTCTACCTGTGCCCGCAAAGATATTGATTGTATAACTTTGCCAACAGGAGAGTTTCTGTCCCTGTTGGATATATGGATTCATAGGCACCTCAAGCATTTGATCAGCAGCACTCATAGCGTAACTTTATAAGATGAGTCACAAATAACTTTTCAGGAGCTGTTAAATTGATATCTAAAAAAAATCTGACCAAATTCCTCATTACCTCGGATGGATAGCGCATTACTTTTATTACCAATTTTCCCTACTTTTCTTGTTATACCTTGTTTATTATTTTCTTTTCAAACTTATTTTTATACTGACAATAGATTGCTGATACATTTTGACATTTATCTGTGACTTATATTTTAAGTGTACCATATTTCAAGGTATGAGTGCTATCTGACTTACCATGGAAATATTACTGTTATAAAAGCTGAAAAAGACACACTGTAATAAAAAGTGCAACAAAAATCTGATTTTAAGAGCACTGCATTGTGCAAGAGTATATAACGGTATTTACAGAAGTGACATTATCACGAGAAAATGATTTACATGACTCTGCTACGGCTAAAAAAAAAATGGCCGTTTAGGGAAAGCTGAGTGTACCTTGTGAATGACGTCATATGACCCATGTTATGGTAATAGCCTGCTGAGGGATAGCAGCGTGTACCCTGCGACTGAAGTCCAGGTGGCCCGTGCAGTAGGGCTGCCCACACCAAGACTTCAGTACATCATATGACGGAGGAATTAAATGACAGAGCCCATACAGTTATGGATTCATCAGAGAACTCCCACCCGACCTGGGCCAGGCGGCTTTTATTTATAGCCCCCTTACATTGGGGTGTCACAACATCATTGGACAATTAACCATGCAAGTTTATTGGCTAGTTTTCAATCCAACATTTTTCATAGGTCAATTTAACCCTTCTTCAAGTCCATTGGTTACATCTCATTATTCCAAGAAATATCATAGTTCTTTGGACAGTTCTCAATCCGATCTCTGATTGGTTACTTCTTAGACATTACATGGCATTCATTAGATACATTCTGATTCTTCATTTGCATACCTTCAAGAAACTATTAAGTCACAGTGAATAACCTCTTGACTGAGTGCCAAGAGGCCAAGTAGAAACGTCTTATCTCATCTCAGCATATGTGTCCCTGTACATAGCTAAGAACATGGTCACGTGGTTTATCTAATACATTTCATGATGTTTCTGTGACGTAGGTATTAATTCAAATATCACTTGTATATACACACACATATATATATATATATATGTACAGCTAGTCCATGAGAACTTTATATGTTATTATTAGAGATGAGCGAGCACCAAAATGCTCGGGTGCTCGTTACACGAGTCGAACTTTTCGCGATGCTCGAGGGTTCGTTTCGAGTAACGAACCCCATTGAAGTCAATGGGCGACCCGAGCATTTTTGTATATCGCCGATGTTCGCTAAGGTTTTCATTTGTGAAAATCTGCAAAACCCAAGAAAGTGCTGGAAACGACACAGAAACGGATAGGGCAGGCGAGGGCCAACATGCTGGGCTGCACTTCAGGTTCCCAGGTCCCACTATTCAGCCACAATAGCGGCAAGAGTGGGTCCCCCCCCCCCTACCAATTTTTACTTTGGACAAACCCTCATTAGCAAGGCACACCTTAGCTAAGCACCACACTACCTCCAACAAAGCACAAGCACTGCCTGTGGGACACACCCCTGCCTCTTCTCTTGGGTTACATGCTGCCCAACCCCCCCCCCCCCCCACCGCATGACCCAGTGTCCACAGTGCACACCAAAGTGTCCCTGCGCAGCCTTCAGCTGCCCTCATGCCACACGCTGGCCTCACAGCCACACCACCCTCATGTCTATTTATAAGTGCGTCTGTCATGAGGAGGAACTGCAGGCACACACTGCAGAGGGTTGGCAGGGCCAGGCAGCGACCCTCTTTAAAAGGGGCGGGGCGATAGCCCACAATGCTGTACAGAAGCAATGAGAACTCCAATCCTGTGCCACCTCCGTCAGGAGCTGCAAACGTGGGCATAGCAATGGGGAATCCATGTGCCACACAGTATTCATTCTGTCAAGGTGTCGCATAGCTCAATTCACACTGCAAGGGGAAAGCCGTCAGCGCTCTGCCCTCTACCCAAGTCAGTCAGTGCCTTTGTGCCAGACAGGTCAAACACTGCGATGGGAACTAAGTTTGCACCAACAGCATAGGGGGGTCCTAGGAAGCCCAAGACATGAACCAAAAATTGATCTGAGCGGCCAAACATGGCAGACTTGCACCACGACATAGACCTCGGCCCACAGCTTCAGCAATCCTAGGCAGGAGGCGGACTTTCACTGCACCAAGGACATAGGCCTCTGCACAAACCCTCAGCAATCGCGGGCCTACAGCGGACTCCTATGCTAGCGTAGCTGTGAACGTCTCATTAGCACTGTATTGCTCCTGTAGTTTGTCCCAATGCAGTGCCCCGGATAGTAGAGCTAACGTCAGATTAAATACAGGTGGGCTTCGGCCCACACTGCATTCCCCAGTCAGACCGGGTTTTTTAATACATAGACACAAGCAGGTACAACTCACTAATGTGTAGTCCGTGTGGACCGACAGCATGGGTGGCTCCCTGGAACCCACTGGCGGTACATAAATATATCCCATTGCAGTGCCCAGCACAGCTGAGGTAACGTCAGGTTTAATGCAGGTGGGCTACGGCCCACACTGCATGCCCCAGTCAGACTGGGGTTCTTTATAAGTAGACACATGCAGTTACAACTCCGTGTGGACCCACAGCATAGATGGGTCCCAGGAAGCCACCGGCGGTACATAAATATATCCCATTGCATTGCCCAACACAGCTGAGGTTACGTCCGATTAAATGCAGGTGGGCTTCGGCCCACACTGCATGCCCCAGTCTGACCAGGGTTTTTAATACATAGACACTGGCAGGTACAAATCCCTAATGTGAAGTCCCTGTGGACCCTCAGCATGGGTGGCTCCCTGGAACCCACCGGCGGTACATAAATAAATCCCATTGCAGTGCCCAGCACAGCTGAGGTGACGTCAGGTTTAATGCAGGTGGGCTTCGGCCCACACTGCATGCCCCAGTCAGACTGGGGTTCTTTATAAGTAGACACATGCAGTTACAACTCCGTGTGGACTGACAGCATAGGTGGGTCCCAGGAAGCCACCAGTGGTACATAAATATATCCTATTGCATTGCCCAGCACAGCTGAGGTTACGTCCGGTTAAATGCAGGTGGGCTTTGGCCCATACTGCATGCCCCAGTCTGACCGGGGTTTTTAATACATAGACACTGGCAGGTACAAATCCCTAATGTGAAGTCCCTGTGGACCCACAGCATGGGTGGCTCCCTGGAACCCACCGGCGGTACATAAATAAATCCCATTGCAGTGCCCAGCACAGCTGAGGTAACGTCAGGTTTAATGCAGGTGGGCTTCGGCCCACACTGTATGCCCCAGTCAGACTGGGGTTCTTTCTAAGTAGACACATGCAGTTACAACTCCGTGTGGACTGACAGCATAGGTGGGTCCCAGGAAGCCACCGGCGGTACATAAATATATCCCATTGCATTGCCCAGCACAGCTGAGGTTACGTCCGATTAAATGCAGGTGGGCTTCGGCCCACACTGCATGCCCCAGTCTGACCGGGGTTTTTAATACATAGACACTGGCAGGTACAAATCCCTAATGTGATGTCCCTGTGGACCCACAGCATGGGTGGCTCCCTGGAACCCACTGGCGGTACATAAATAAATCCCATTGCAGTGCCCTGCTCAGCAGAGCTAACGTCACATACAATACAGGTGTGCTTCGGCCCACAGTGCATGCCCCAGTCAGACTGGTAATATGTACCTTAACAGTAACCGCGTTGGTGGGAATGTGGTGGCGACTGCGGACCTAGTAGCGCGGTTTTATTTAGTTGGTTTTCGGAATATGGCCAGGATTCAGTGGGCCGTGGTGGTGGGGCTCTCTTGTTGTGTCGGTAAAGGTGAAGCCACCAGATGGACCAATGCAAAGGTATTTGCCAAGAATGTTTTCATTGTTGGAGGAGGAGGGGGATGTTTTTGAGGCACTACGTGTCCTTTCCACGAGTCCGTGGTTATATGCACCTTAACAGTAACCGCGTTGGTGGAAAATGGCCTCGCCACCATCATGTCTTTGGGAAGCCTCCGTTTCCACACCCCAGTGACATAGCATAAGCAGCGGTATAGGCAGAGCCCAGAATTAGTAACATTTCAGCGGTAGCATTAGGGACAGGCCCCAGTAACATATCACTAGCAGCAGTATAGGGGGAGCACAGTCTTAGTTCCATTGCAGTATAGACAAGGCCCCAGTTACATTTATGTAGCAAAAGTGTAGGCCAACCCCACACACCTTGCTGTACCATGAGTGCAGGCGAAGCTCATAAAAATTACTACGATTACACTGTAGGCGATGGCCCAAATAAATTGGTGTACCAACAGTACTAGTGTACCTCAGAAAAATTGCCCATGCCCAACCAAGAGAGCAGGTGAAACCCATTAATCGCTTTGGTTAAGGTGGCTTAATTTGTAACTAGGTCTGGAGGCAGCCCAGTTAAAATAAAAGTTGGTTCAGGTGCAAGTTTCAACGCTTTAATGAGAATTGAAACGTATAAACATTGTTTACAAAAGTTATATGACTGAGCCTTGTGGGCCTATGAAAAATTGCCCGTTCGGCGTGATTACGTCAGGTTTCAGGAGGAGGAGCAGAAGGAGGAAGATGAATATAATACACAGATTGATGAAGCTAAAAGGTCTCCGTTTTTTATGGTGATAGAGAACGATGCTTCCATCCGCGGGTGCAGCCTACGTATAGTTTAGGTACCGCTGCTGTCCGCTGGTGGAGAAGAGAAGTCTGGGGAAATCCAGGCTTTATTCATCTTTATGAGTGTAAGCCTGTCGGCACTGTCAGTTGACAGGCGGGTACGCTTATCCGTGATGATTCCCCCAGCCGCACTAAACACCCTCTCTGACAAGACGCTAGCCGCAGGACAAGCAAGCACCTCCAGGGCATACAGCGTGAGTTCAGGCCACGTGTCCAGCTTCGACACCCAGTAGTGGTAGGGAGCAGAGGCGTCATGGAGGACGGTCGTGCGATCGGCTACGTACTCCCTCACCATCCTTTTACAGTGCTCCCGCCAACTCAGCCTTGACTGGGGAGCAGTGACACAGTCGTGCTGGGGAGCCATAAAGCTGGCAAAGGCCTTGGAGAGTATTCCCCTGACTGCGCTGTACATGCTGCCTGATCTCCGCGCCTCCCCTGCTACCTGGCCCTCGGAACTGCGCCTTCGGCCACTAGCGCTGTCGGATGGGAATTTTACCATCAGTTTGTCCACCAGGGTCCTGTGGTATAGCATCACTCTCGAACCCCTTTCCTCTTCGGGTATGAGAGTGGAAAGTTTCTCCTTATACCGTGGCTCGAGCAGTGTGTACACCCAGTAATCCATAGTGGCCAGAATGCGTGTAACGCGAGGGTCACGAGAAAGGCATCCTAACATGAAGTCCGCCATGTGTGCCAGGGTACCTGTACGCAACACATGGCTGTCCTCACTAGGAAGATCACTTTCAGGATCCTCCTCCTCCTCCTCAGGCCATACACGCTGAAAGGATGACAGGCAAGCAGCATGGGTACCCTCAGCAGTGGGCCAAGCTGTCTCTTCCCCCTCCTCCTAATGCTCCTCCCCCTCCTCCTCCTTCTCCTCCTCAACGCGCTGAGATATAGACAGGAGGGTGCTGTGACTGTCCAGCGACATACTGTCTTCCCCCGCCTCCGTTTCCGAGCGCAAAGCATCTGCCTTTATGCTTTGCAGGGAACTTCTCAAGAGGCATAGCAGAGGAATGGTGACGCTAATGATTGCAGCATCGCCGCTCACCATCTGGGTAGACTCCTCAAAGTTTCCAAGGACCTGGCAGATGTCTGCCAACCAGGCCCACTCTTCTGTAAAGATTTGAGGAGGCTGACTCCCACTACGCCGCCCATGTTGGAGTTGGTATTCCACTATAGCTCTACGCTGCTCATAGAGCCTGGCCAACATGTGGAGCGTAGAGTTCCACCGTGTGGGCACGTCGCACAGCAGTCGGTGCACTGGCAGATTAAACCGATGTTGCAGGGTCCACAGGGTGACAGCGTCCGTGTTGGACTTGCGGAAATGTGTGCAGAGCCGGCGCACCTTTCTGAGCAGGTCTGACAAGCGTGGGTAGCTTTTCAGAAACCGCTGAACCACCAAATTAAATACGTGGGCCAGGCATGGCACGTGCATGAGGCTGCCGAGCTGCAGATCCGCCACCAGGTCTCCCAAGCTGAGTAGTTTCAGCACGGCTTGCTGGCGGTTGCCTACCGCTGTGCTGCCACGCCGCGCGACACCGACTGGTGGCGACGTGCTGCTGCTGACACATCTTGATTGCGAGACAGAGGTTGCATAGGAGGAGGAGGAGGGTGGTTTAGTGGAGGAAGCATACACCGCCGCAGATACCACCACCGAGCTGGGGCCCGCAATTCTGGGGGTGAGTAGGACGTGAGCGGTCCCAGGCTCTGACTCGGTCCCAGCCTCCAGTAAATTCACCCAATGTGCCGTCAGGGAGATATAGTGGCCCTTCCCGCCTGTGCTTGTCCACGTGTCCGTTGTTAAGTGGACCTTGGCAGTAACCGCGTTGGTGAGGGCGCGTACAATGTTGCGGAAGACGTGGTCGTGCAGGGCTGGGACGGCACATCGGGAAAAGTAGTGGCGACTGGGAATTGAGTAGCGCGGGGCCGCCACCGCCATCATGTTTTTGAAAGCCTCCATTTCCACAAGCCTATACGGCAGCATCTCCAGGCTGTTCAATTTGGACGCTGCGCTGAGAGACATTGCTGGATGGGGCCGAGGACAGCGGAGGTGAGCGTGTGGGTGCAGGCCGGGAGACGGTCGTGCCTGTGTCCTGAGAGGGGGGTTGGATCTCAGTGGCAGGTTGGGGCACAGGGGGAGAGTCAGTGGTGCAAACCGGAGGCGGTGAACGGCCTTCGTCCCACCTTGTGGGGTGCTTGGCCATCATATGCCTGCGCATGCTGGTGGTGGTGGCTCCCCGGCTGATCTTGGCGCGACAAACCTTGCACACCACAGTTCGTCGGTCGTCTGCACTCTCAGTGAAAAACTGCCACACCTTTGAGCACCTCGGCCTCTGCAGGGTGGCATGGCGGGAGGGGGGCACTTTGTGAAACAGTTGGTGGATTATTCGGTCTGGCCTTGCCTCTAGCCCTGGCCACCGCAATGCCTCTTCCAACCTGCTCTGCTGCTGCACTTGCCTCCCCCTCTGAAGACCTGTCCTCAGTAGGCTTAGCAAACCAGGTGGGGTCAGTCACCTCATCATCCAGCTGCTCTTCCTCCGAATCCTCTGTGCGCTCCTCCCTCAGACTTACTGCCCTTACTAATACCTCACTGATAGACAACTGTGTCTCATCGTCATCGTCCTCCTCACCCACTGAAAGCTCTTGAGACAGTTGCCGGAAGTCCCCAGCCTCATCCCCTGGACCCTGGGAACTTTCCAAAGGTTGGGCATCGGTCACGATAAACTCCTCTGGTGGGAGAGGAACCATTGCTGCCCAATCTGGGCAGGGGCCCGAGAACAGTTCCTGGGAGTCTGCCTGCTCCTCAGAATGTGTCATTTTCATGGAGTGAGGAGGCTGGGAGGAAGGAGGAGCAGCAGCCAGAGGATTCAGAGTTGCAGCTGTGGACGGCGTAGAAGACTGGGTGGTTGATAGATTGCTAGATGCACTTTCTGCCATCCACGACAGGACCTGCTCACACTGCTCATTTTCTAATAAAGGTCTACCGCGTGGACCCATTAATTGTGAGATGAATCTGGGGACCCCTGAAACTTGCCTCTCTCCTAATCCCGCAGCAGTCGGCTGCGATACACCTGGACCAGGAGCTCGGCCTGTGCCCACACCCTGACTTGGGCCTCCGCGTCCTCGCCCCCGTCCACGTCCTCTAGGCCTACCCCTACCCCTCAGCATGGTGTATTACGAGATTAGCAGAAACAGAACGCTGTAATTAAATGTGCCGCTTATTGGCCTGTGGTTGAAGGCTGACTTCGCGTACATAACGCACTGCAGAGGCAGGCAACAATTATGCGCAAGGCTGGATATTAATTCAACAACTACTACCCCCAGCAGATACGCAGTAAACTGAAGGCAGTGACAGGCAGGCCTAATATTGTATTTTTTTGAAGTTTTTGGGAACAACTACACTGCCTGTGATATACACTGTATTTCGATTTCCCTGTTGGAGGCTGACTTCGCATACGTAACGCACTGCATAGGCAGGCAACAATTATGCGCAAGGCTGGGTATTAATTCAACAACTACTACCCCCAGCAGAGACGCAGTAAACTGAAGGCAGTGACAGGCAGGCCTAATATTGTATTTTTTTAAACTTTTTGGGAAAAAGCCCACTGCCTATATAGCCAGTATACCTCTTTCCCTGCCTCACCAGTACTGCCCCTATACTCAGTAAAATGACTGCAGACTGAGGACGCCTGATATACACGCCCGATATAGAAAAAAAAATAAATTGTGCAACACTGCTAAAAGCAGACTCAACAGTACTGCACACGGTCAGATGTGGCCCTAAGAAGGACCGTTGGGGTTCTTGAAGACTAAAATAACACCTAACACTCTCCCTATAGCAGCAGCAGCATCAGCAGCACTGTCCCTGATCTATGTCAGCATGCATCTGTGGTGAGCCGCGGGTGGGGCAGATTTAAATACTCGGGTGTCATCTGATCTCCCCAGCCACTCACTGAAGAGGGGTGGTATAGGGCTGGAATGTCACAGGAGGAAGTTGTAATGCCTTCCATGTCTTTCTATTGGCCAGAAACGTGCGAAAATTTCTCAGAGATGAAAGTGAAAGTAACTCGAACATCGCGTGGTGCTCGTCTCGAGTAACGAGCATCTCGAACACCCTAATACTCGAATGAGCATCAAGCTCGGACGAGTATGCTCGCTCATCCCAAGTTATTATTACATTAAAGGCATCTATGCTGCCGATTAACCTTCTAAGTCATACCTTATCTTGACATATGTCTCTTGGTATATACAGAAATTAGACAAGTTGTTCTCTGGTATATTCGACGGTGTCTGCTACTGTGTAGTTTAAATTCATACTAATATATATTTTAATTGTCCATAATCAAATATTTTCCGTTACATCTCTAAAGTTTTTATGTTATAAAATGTTTGAAAAGTTGGTAATTTTTTTATCTTCCATGTCATTAAATTAAAGAAATATTCTCATAGCAATTTTCTCACTAAGCTTTGCAATAGGACTTCCTGTTTTGTTGAGAGTCAAAGGGGTTGCACATGTCTAGCTGTTTTGCTGCAGGAAGCAGACAGCTCTGTACATTACACAGTGGTTCGTGTTGGTATTGCAGGCTGAGTCTCATTAACTTCATTAGCCTGCAGTAACAGCCTGGGCCACTGTGCAAAGTATGGAACTGTGCTTGGTTGCTATGATCAACCAAAAACATTTTTTTTCATGAATCTCCCTCTATGGGTCTCATTTATCAAACTGTCTAAAGAAAAACTGTCTTTGTTACCCAGCAGCACCCCCTGCAATATGATCAGGAGTGCCAATTGTTCCATATGACAGCTTGAAGTCTACTGAAGGCTCCCAGGGCTGTCATGCATGGATGCCTATCAAGCCCTGCTTGTGGCAGTGCTTCATAGGCAACACTAAAAATCCCTATATACTGCAATA
Source organism: Eleutherodactylus coqui (assembly GCF_035609145.1). Taxonomy (NCBI): domain Eukaryota; kingdom Metazoa; phylum Chordata; class Amphibia; order Anura; family Eleutherodactylidae; genus Eleutherodactylus; species Eleutherodactylus coqui. The sequence goes on along the minus strand of NC_089843.1, from coordinate 142,119,130 downwards.
CTTCAGTATTGCAGTATATAGTACAAACAATCAAAGGATTGCATTTTCAAGTCTCCCGTGGAGACTAAATGAGTGTGTAAAAGATTTAATACATTTTTTAACAGTAAAAAAAAACAAAAAAACATTTTACATTAAAAAATCTAAACAATTAAAAAATAAACATATTTTTGGTATTGCTGTGTACATGAAATTTCAAACAATTAAAATATCACAGTATTTATCTTGCATGGTAAAGGCTGTAAAAAAAAAGAAGGATGGAATGCCACAATTCCACTTCTTTTTTTAATGGTATTCTGACTCCCCAAAAAATGAATAAAAATTGATAAAATAAATGTATGTTTTCCAAATGGTATTAATAAAAACTTATGCTCACCTGCAAAACACAATCCCTCAAACAGTCCCATCAACAAAAAAAGAAAAGTTATGGTTCTCATAGTATGCAGTACTGATATTTAAGAAAAATGCTTAATACTAAAGACTATATCAATTTGATATCACCATAATTGTACTGCCCATAGCTGTAAAAACTACCCCCCCCCCAAAAAAAAAATATATATTCTTTTGATTTCAACCCACTTAAATTTTTTAAAAGTTTTTCCATACATTATATGGTACATTGCATGGCACCATTAAAAAATACAACTTGTCCCACAAAGAACAAAGCCCTTATATAGCTATGTCAATGGGGAGATTAAAAAGTTACGTTTTTTGATAAGCAGGGACAAAGAAAACCCAAAAATTAAAAATGTGAAACATCTCTGGTCCTGAAAGAGTTTAATAACAGTTTCCCAATATAGAATTAGTAGTGGGATTGCTCCATCTTTAAGTGCATGAACAAATCTTCAACTATACAAACAATTTCCCCCCCATGCTTAAAGGGATATTGCGGGCACAGACTAACATATTAAAGTCCAAGTTGTCTGTAAAAAATGTGATTTTTGGATAAGTTCTCCAGAAAAAAAAAAATTCAGCTTGGCAACTCTTGATTCCAGCTATCTCTGACAGTCCCATTGAAATGAATAGAGAATCCTAGTACTGCTCCATTCATCAGGGGAGCTCCTGGAGCCACCCCTATTCTCTTGGCAGGCTCCAGCGGCTAGACCCCATTAATCAGCTAGTTATCCTCTATCTTGTGGATTCGGGATACCTTCTTAGTGGGACAACTCCTTTAAGGACTAAAGGACTACCATATTTTGTAATTTGGGTTCTATCCTTCCAATTAGAGCTTAGGACAGTATGCCCTTCTCTTTCTGTGTCTATAGCCACACTCATACTTTGCGATGTCAGACACAAAGGTGACTCTGCTCTTCATCATGATACTTTTATGTATAACTACTGTGGGATGACAAGTCAGAGCTTTGTGTTCCAATGCAACATAATTACCATATGCCTTAATAATTACAAAGGAGGTCACTGATCATAAACTTCAGATTGTAATATGCTCATGGAAACCATTGCTCTACTCATATGGGAGATGATGGATGAATATAGGACTGGCTGCCTAGCCAGAGACGATTAAAATCTAGATCAGTAATTAATGCCATTAAAAGCACTGATTCATAACCTGGCTTTCAATAACAGATTTACTGTAGCCAATGACCTCCACTGAATTTATTTACTAACACAACTAATGCTTCCTGAAAATCTGGACCTATGGCCTCCACTGCCATATAAATACTGTAGACTGCCGCATACAGGGTGGGAAGTGACAACTTATGAGTAATTAAAAATGGTGTAAGAGTAAAATGGAGCTTGCATTTTCAAAAAGCCTGAACCAAATCAGTGCTGACATGTGACTGGTTACTACTAGCAACGTGTCCATTTTTCCATTTGCATTCGTTTTGCTAAATTTTTCTAGTCCCAAAATCTCGCGATCTTTCACATGCCTTTAGTAGTAGCAAGCTGGTGAAAGAATCGCCAAACTTACTACAAGGTGCCCCTTTGTCTGTCCGTGCACTAGTTTCTGGCGTAAATTAGTGAGGCCACAGGAGGGTCCCTCTCTTTTACTAAGCCCGCCCACTTTTTAGGAAATCAGCAAGAGCAGTGTGAAAAGAAAAAAGTTGCATATTTTTGCACAAAGACACCAGATTTAGCAGCTTTTCCGCATTGGTGCAACGTCATAGATAAATTCCATTCTTACTTCCTGTCCAATATGTGATAAAGGGTTGTCCAACCACAGATATAACTAGGATATGCCAACAATGTCTGAAATATTGAAAAAAAAGGTGAAGTGGAACAGCACTTTTTCAAGTGCAACTTCAGATTAGTGATTGCAGTGGTCATACCGTCACCAATTGGACATCCTTGATGAAACAAGCACATTAAAATAGAAGTGTCTGATGCATAATTATATTGCCTATGCCACGGGGACTTCATTTAAGTGGTAAATAGTCTTTATGGTGAACATACAGGAGTTTATCAAAATAATGCAAACACCCAGGATTGATGATGTTCATCTAGCTGTACCCACTGCTTCGATTAACCCCTATATACATGATATCAATGCACGTTTATGAGATTGCACCATTTTTCTAGCCCTCTGATTTCTGCTGTTTTTTGCTTGTTACCGAGGGATATAACTAAAAAACTGACATATTTATGAAAACAATATGTCATATCTTTAGGCTTGACAATGTGAGAAATATTAAGCATGCACTAAAAAATTAAATCGTTTTAAGCAGTTCCAATTTCCATAAAGCCTACTGCGTCTTATCAGGTGGCATGCAAATATCTTCCTTAAATGTAGGGCAGCGTCCTGCAGGTAAATGGAGAATTTGAGGTGAATATCATTTATCTCACATACAGCTTTCCATTAACAAATAAAAAGAAAAGCATTTTACTACAATCCAGGCTAATGAAGTAAGAGATAAGTGATGTGATCATAGTGACAGCTGCAAGATCAATTATAAAGCCCCACAGCCAGAATGTCTTTGGCAGTTGGTGCCACTAGAATTTTGGCAGTGGAGTGTTAGCACATGCAGAAAGGAAATACAAATGCCACCATGTGAAGGATGTCTTTTTTGTTACAATTAAAGGAAAAGATCCATAAATGTCTGTCTGTCATTTATGACATCGACTCTAAGAAGAGCTGTACCCGCAACAAAAGACACATATAGCAATGTCTAATCGGGATAAAGTTACACGAACTCAAGCCCATATAGTAAGTATGGTTTCAGGGTTTTTTTGGTATTATTTGTTACACTTTAACCCTTTCCAATCCACTGTCTGACATCTTCCTACATTCTGATTGAAGCTTGTACAGCTCCAATGTTAGAAGAAGTCCGACAGGGTATTCTTACCGTCTATTGCCAGCCACTCCACTGTTGGAGCCTCTCTGGCGCACACACACTGGCAGATAGCACCGCTGTATAACAGCAAAAAGAGAAAGCCTTTTAGGAAACCCTGAATCCGAAATTGGATTGGAAAGGGTTAATATTGGGTGTGGAGACAAAAAACATTAATAAGATAGGTAAGCCATTGCAACAAATTAGAGATGAGCAAAGTTTTAACTTGATTAGTAGTTTGCAAAATGGTGCATGATTTAGGTTAGAGGGTAACCTGTGTGGAATGGTTTTTTGGCGCTCATCCCATGGTCATGTTAAAGGGCGTCTCTGGTTTGGTTTACTTGAGCTAATTTGCATACTTTTTCCATGGAGCAAACTACCGCCCTCCCCTTCCCCCTTTCCAGAAAAAAGTGCAATTGCATTAAACGGAACAGTGGCCAATCTGCAGACAAACTATTTTGGGGTTCTTGCCTCTCATCAGTACACAGCAGGTTACTGCCTTAGATGCAGCATGGAGTTGAAGGGTTGAATCTCAAACATGGCAAAGCATTCATGCACAATGGATACTCTTGGCTGGGGAATCATGAGCATGGCATAAATGTGCTCATAGTGAATACAATAAAGATATAATTTTTTTTTTGTCAACAGTTCCTATGTAGCAGCTCTGGATCGCCACCTTGATTTGATGTTTACAGGTGGCAGCAGCCTATGTATGGGACATCACAGGCTACTATAGTCAAGGACAGAGCTCAACAACTTATCACAGTCGTTGGCTGCAGCAGCCAATACACAGGCTGCTGCAGCCTGTAAACAACATGTCACTGCGGAGACCCGGAGCTGCTGGGGGATACTTGCAGAGAGAGGTGAGTATAAGCTCTTTATTATTTTTTGGACACAGAGAGCCATTTTCACATAAAAGCTTTAACTCAGGCAACCTTTTTAACTATGCATATCCACAACATGAAAACTTCACATATTGCGAAAAGAAGCCATAAATATGAAAGACTGAAGAAACTTACAATGAAACACACAGTGGTAAATTGGATGATACGTATCTAAAGTTTTAATGTCTTGTTGAATAAGTTCTTAATTTAATAATCCGCAATGCCTTTCATTGTAAGACATGACTACAATTGACTCCTAATAGGAAGGTTAATCCTACATTACCTCGTGTGCTAAGTACACATTACCTGCCTAAACCAACAGAACTATGTGAAAGCTTTTTACTGGCGAGGTATATTGGAGTTAGCAGTATCCACTAAATGTAATCTAATGTGTAAACTAGATAATACGCTGTTCTCGATAATAGGTGATTTTGTTTTTCTTGCTAAAACAAACCTGCAATTTGACTCAATATAGGAAACTCGAAAACTCAGAGCAGCTATTTGCATTAGTTTTAATAAATCTTCCCCATTATCTTCACTGTGCGATGCTTTCATATTCTTCTGTCATATGGTACAGTACATCCTGCCAAGTATTTACTTTTTCCACCACATCCCGCTAGACTGATTCATTGCATTGGAAGCTTTCTCTGCTAATAACTTGTAAATACTGAAACATTTCATTCAGCACTTTCCTCATATAATGAAGTTTCATGTGTTCTAAACACAAACATTCATCACCGATGTGAATTCATCCAACATGGCAGTACAAGGGCCTGTTCACATCTTGTCTTTGCTTCTGTCCAAGGGTTTACATCTGAATCCCTGAAATGAAATTCGTACAGAACCCATGGATGGAGCCAATTACTTCAGTTGATTAAATCTGCTGAAATCGGGACCAACAGATCTCCGTTTCTGCAGCTTTCTATTTGTTTCCAGCATTTTGAGCATAACATGCCATCTTGGATGAAGACCCAAAGACAGGGGAGTCTTTTAGTGTAGGGTCCCATCTAAAGAGGTCGCATTGTTAGTGGCAGATGGGCTCACATGATTTGATCAAAATGTGCTCTAAGAACCTGAAGCCTATATACATAATAAATATAGCAGTCATGAAGTTCTAAATTCATATAGTCAATGTTCCATATTTCTTGCCTCTCGCAGTGTTCAAAATCTATTGTGTCATTTAAAGTAAATGTTCACATCATGTCACATTCAAGGCAGAGAGTGTCATCTTATACATGGCAGCATGTGATCATTGCATTTAGCAGTGAGGATCTTTATAATGTAATAGATTTCAGCTGCTAAAAGCAATAATTATATGCTGTCACATTCAGTGTTTTACTATTATGCTGCATTAGATGGACAGTTAATCTGTACAAAGTAATCATGTGCAATAGGCATAGCGTGCGTGAAGGAGAATTCTCTCTGTGAAAGACCTTTTACAGTGTTTCAGGTATTTTTTTGCATTATTTTATAACAGTTAAAGCCCCTTCACATGTGCAAAAACAATCACATAAGCGCACTAAGCGTGAATTATGCATTTTTGCGTGAGTTTTTGCGCATATTACTGTACTTTTTGCACTCGCATGGACAGTTCACATGGGCGTGGGACACACCACTGCCGTGATTTTAAAGGCCATGTAGCCTAATGAGTTCCAGATGTGTTTTTTTTTTTCTCACGGGATTGTGCAGCATATTGCGCAATTGCAAAGGTATTGAGTGTGCCTCCCATAACCTAGGCAGTATTGACAGCGAGTATCATTGGATCTAGCGGATGCAATACTGATAATGATGAATGAATATTTTTTAATGTAAGTAAAGATTTTATAAGAATATCCAGAATACAAGGAAAACCTATGCATGTAGTTTCTATGTTCCTCCTGTGTTTGCGTAGGTTTATTTCCGGTAATCTGGTTCGACCCCACACTCCAAAAACTAATAGGTGAACTTAGACTGTGAGCCCCAATGAGGACATCAAGTGATGTACAGCACTGCGGAAAAAGTATGCTATATATATATGTGTACAGTAAAAAATAAATTGGAAATGTTGTGATGGTTATAGCGCTAAATGTATGCATATAGTGTAACTCAGAGTTATCATGATGCCCAAACAATGCTTCACCAAAGGGTTAACTGCGAATTTCAGCTCTGTCATATGGGGATGTACATTGCCAGCTTTGTCTTGAACTCCACAAGAGCTTGTTCCTCTGCAGCCTGCAGAACAGAATATACTTTCTGTTTGCTTTTACTCCGGCATCACATGAGAAACATACATAAAACCATAGACTCATAAATTCTGTTAGCTTTATATATATAGCAATGCTCAAATGAAATGCAGAATGGTAAATAGTCTGATCTTTGTTATAGTGTACTTGGAAATTATTGGACATTTTCCAGTGGAAAATCTCATGTCAGTGCATTGGTATGTATTTTAAAACACCATAGCTTAAAAATGAATTTGGTTGCTACAATAACGAATCAACTTTATATTCAAAAACTAGCCAGAAAAAAAGCTATATGTATCATAGCACCCAGTATCAAAATTATAGCATGTATATACAAGGGTTTGTATGAAATATGGAACAATTTCTACAGGAAATGTGTTAAATTAACAAAAGATGCTACACTCATCAGTTCAATCGCCTGTGGCACCTGCTCCATTGCTCCGGTCCTGCCTGCCAGGCTTCATTCACATGACTGCAGCAGTAAAGTGCCCGAATACCTATGTGGCCAATGCAGCCAATTGGACTGAGGGATCAAACTAGTAAGAATAGAATATGTTGTTATTTTAACACATTTCCTGTCCTCCATAGAAATATTTCAATATCTCAGATAACTACTTTGAAAAGGTTTTGTCATAAAAAAAAAAATTCTATACTCACCTATTTCTTACCCGTCAGTCTCCTTACCACATCTCCTCCTTGCTGAGCTTCTGCAGTGCCTCTGGTCAGCTCACCACAGGCCGGCCGGTTTGTTATGAAGCTAGCATTCCTCACATCCCTTCCGGCCTGGGTCAGTGAAGGTCACGTTCTTGTGCTGTAGCGGTCACTGCCTATGAAGAAATTCTAATCTATTGCCGAGACAGCTCACATGAGCCGACTCTAAAGTAGATTGGCACTCCCCCTGCTGGCCTGTGAACTGTGCAGTAACGTACATTGGCTGGCAGGAAGAAGAATGCCAGCCAATGTACGTAACCTCACAGGAAGAATAGAAATCAGCCAGCTGGAGGGGAAGTGACCCCCCCGGACTGCAGGAGCCAAAAGATAGGTGGGGTGGAGATCTGGTAAGTAGACTGATGAGGGAGGAATAGATAAGTATAGAACTTTTTTTAATGACAGAACCCCTTTAAGGGTGGTTTCATATCTGCATTGGAACTACCGATCCGTTGCAGATCTGGCACAATATGCCAGAAGAAAAAGAGCTGCATGCAAAAAGCTGGGCAGCTGAGCAAAAATCGAGTGGACTTTATTATAGTCGATGGGGTCTGTTTGGTGCTGTTCGGTTCCATCGTAAGAGGGAGCCGCATGGCCAAGGAAATTCCCCTTCCCTGCTCCATGAACAGAGCAGGAAACTGGAACCTCTGATGCACATGTGAAACCACTCAAAGCTTTTGGACATAGTTGTTATAGTGTGCAAAGTCAGTAACCCTTTTGCTCTGTATCATGTTTGTGGCAGATCATGCAAAGAGGTCAATGACATCTAATAGTACAGAGTGTACCGAGCTACTCCAAAATGATAGCAGAGCAGATGTAGCAATTGCTATTACACAAAAAGAGAACCAACATCTATAATATGCTGCAAAGCAATAGACTAGTGGATGTATCCGCAACCATTAAACAGTTCCTGGTATCCAAAGTGGAAGGACTGAGCTTTGCACATGTAGGTGAGGACCTCCGATGCCTCTGAGCCTATCTCACTGAGAAGAATCATCTGACTTATATTTCTACAGACCCTCTAAAGCAGTGTAAAGTAACTGACAAACCCTAAAGTATTCCACTGGGGGTTATTTATAAGAATTTTTCCACAGTTTTTTGAGTAGTTCATTGCTTACTTGTTTTAACATGCTACTTCCAATCAAACATGTTGTTAACGTCCCATCAGGGTTCAGCAGCAGGAGCCCCATAAGTTCATAGAACAGATCAGTCCTGATGCCAGCCACCAATGAGGAAGTAGAGACATGTGTTAGTTCACTCTCCACCGAACGTCATGGGGCAAAGATGGAGACAGGTAACAGAGAACCTCCATGCAAGGACAGTATACACTGAAAGGCCGCTTCGTAAGAGAGACATCCATATAGTAGTGCATTGGACCTGCTTTGACCTTCAGTAGCACAGCAATTTTCAAAGTGGTCTCTGCTGCCCATCCATGCTAAGGAATAATTTGGAGCCCAGGGTTGTATACAGACGCATATTTGTTTGACTGTGCATCGCCTATTAGTCAGAATAAATCTTGACATCCTACTCTGACCCTTTTTCTCAATGAGCTGTTTATGTCTATGGGATCCAGTTTCACTGGATGTTTTCCTGGATCACACCAAACTTGGTATATTTTTGACACTGTTGCATGAGAAAAACCCTACAAGGTTGGCATTTTTTTAAAATACTGCCCCTGGCTAATCTAGCACCAACGAACATATCTTGTTCAAAGTCACTCAGATTGCTTCAATGGGGGTTCACACTGAAACTTATCCGCGGAAAAGTTGGTCACATGATTTTATGCTGCACTCTTGGGTCACATGTTTAATTTTTATACAGCGAAGCTTCAATGAGTAAAGGGCCGGTGTCACTAATAAAGTGGCTAGTATGTGACTTGCTCTTGAATAGCTCAGCATGAAATATCGCTTTCAAGTGTCTCTAACAATCTACTAGTAATTTTGAGTTATGAAATTCATTAGATCAGCCTTTTGCATACAATGTAATAGACAGTAGGAAGCTACTTTTTAGGTTACACCTCCTTTGCCTACTGGCAACTGCATAGGTTGCACATAGACTATGTCTGGCCCTGCAACATGGGCTAAACTGAAAGTGTCCAGAACTCTCACACAATCTTAGGACAATCCCTATAAGAATTCACATATAAACGACCCTAATACAATGAATATATTAAACGGGGGCTTTTGTATTTTCCTGTAAATACAGAGAAGCAAATATTGACTCCATATTGTCCATGTAGCTGTCATTCGTCATCCTTTTGTTCCTCTGTATTTATTAAGAAGTTTCAAAGTCAGGTTTAAAGGAAATCTGTCAGCTTGAACATGCTGTCTGAACTGCAGGCATCATGTTATGGAGCAGGAGGAGCTGAGTAGATTGATATATAGTTTTATGTGGAAAGATTCAGTATAATTTGTATTTTATTCATTTAAAACTCTGTATACTCTGAGCTGAACAGTCCAATGGGCGGTCCTATCAGTGACTGACAGCGATCTGTATATGAGTGCACAGGCTGTCAATCAGCGACAGCTTCGCCCATTGGACCACTCAGCTCAGAATTTGCATAAATATAAATGAATAAAATACCAATTATACTGAATCTTTCCCCATAAACTATATATCAGTCTGTTCAGCTCCTCCTGCTCTATAATATCATGCCTGCAGTTTGGACAGCCTGTTCTAGATGATAGATTCCCTGTAAGGTATTAGAGTGGCTTAACGCAGGATAGCTATCGCTTATGTGTCTGTTAGTTGCCTCATGTAAAGCGAAGCGTGGAGTGGTGTTCACTATTCTTTTAATACATTTTTTGAATAAAGTAATGGATTTTTAATATTATTATATCCTCGGATAAGGCTGGACTTCCTTGCTAATAGTTGATGTTTCTGTGTCGTCAAAAATGTGTTCTCCTTGGAATTCCTATCTGACTGGTGAGCTGCTCCTCTTTTTCCTGTTTTCGACCTAAGCATCACAGAGAAAATCTGCACCAAAATCTGCGTATGGATTTTGACCACAGAATTCACTCATTGCAATAAATTAATTCACCTGTGAAGATCTGCATCATTTGCGCAACAATAAAAGCATGCTGCAGATTTCAAACCCGGTACCATAACTATTTTGCACTGCAGATTTTTTTTCCACTGCAAGTGAATGAGGTTTGTTACAATCTCATTCATTTACATCACACTGCACAATGTTGTGGAATTTTGGTGTGAAATCCGGAGCCAAAATACTAATTAGGCAATGAGCGGATAATAAATTTGTTATGCAGAAAATCTTCAACTTTACTTTTGTTATTGTTACAACATTCTTTTTTTTTTAACAAACCAGTTTATTCATTGTCAGTTTCCCCAGTAGGCACTGGTGCTCAGTTATTGCATGCCGGATAGTCATAGTATCTCTGATTGTGCCCTCATTTTACCTCCCTCCTAATAGAGTAAGCAGGCAGAATGTAATGGCCCTTTTAGACAGAATGAGAATCTTATGATTCCTGTTTGCCCGACTTAACAAGCTGGTGACGTCATCACCACCTCATCTGCGCCCGGGCAGCCTCTTCAGACTGCATGATTCTTGACCACTTATCGGTCAGTGTTTCACATTCCTCTGTGAAGGACTGAACGATCAGTGTTTAAACTACCCAACAATTGAACAAGCCGGCGCTCGTTTTTATGCCAGCCGAAACTGCATGACGAATGAGAACTGCACGATTCTCGTTCGCTATTTAGTCATTGGCTTATGTTTAAACTGAATGATTATCGTTCAATTTCGCTTGTTTGAATGATTTTCTGAATCTACTCGTTCAATCTAAATACAGTTTAAGGACTCTTTCGCCATAAAAACGCGTAAACGGGCGCACAAATCTAACGTTTGTGTGCCCGTTCAAACGCGCATATATGTTGAGGCTGCAATGCCGTTCCCTTCTTTTCCCTCCCCCTTGCCGGCTCACCTCCTCTCTCCTTCACTCCGTCTGTTTGCAATGGAATTGGGTGGAACAGGGCTTAGCTCAGCCCCCATCCTGCCCGCTCCCATTGCAAACAGCCGGAGGGGAGGAGAGAGGAGGAGAGAAGAGAGAGGGAGTTAAGCAGTCACGCTGCTAAACTCCCTCCCACCTCCCTTCTCTGGCCGCTGTCATTGGCTCTCATATGAGCCCATGCAGCGGCCAACATATTCCAGATGGAAAGATAGTTCCAGGACTACCTCTTCGGCCCGGCATGAAAGCTTCCGGCACTATATTGGTCCGGCTGGGTGTTTTTATGCCGCAGGAATATGGCCATGTGATCTGATGCATTGGAATCCAATGCATCAGATGTTAGCGTAAATCGGCCGGACGTGAAAACGGCGGCCGATATACGTTCGTGTGAAAGAGACCAAAGGTAACCATGGACATATAAGCTACATATGAATATTCATCTATTCTTTCACAGCAATGATTTTGTCTGTAGACGATACAATGACATTCTACATTACTTATCACTTAAGTACCTGAATGGACTTTTTGGAGACTGTAATATTCATTTAATTTATTTTATAGCTGTATTATCTTTCAGTTACGCTTCTCTTAAAACTGTATGCTAGGTGATGCAGGCTACTCTAACAGATGGATCAGATGAGGCTTGCAAAATTCATAGTTGACTCATTTCGGTTTCTACTTGTTCCCTCTATCACTGAGTCACTTATCTAATCGAGTTCACCATTTGTATAAGCTTATATTTCATTTAAAGTTTAATGGTTCAATGCCAAAATAATAATTATTGCAGAACTTCCTTGCTTAAGATTTTTTTTATTTAAAAGGCAAGATGCATTTATCAACTGAACCGTCATGAACCGGTTATGAATATCAAAGTGGGTAGAAGAAGCTATAGGTAATGCTGTGGGCAGGAGCATACGGGGCATTTATGGATTTTTTTAAAGGGTAATTCGATTTTGTTAAGACTGATTTAAGAATGTTGAGAATTAGAGATGAGCGAACGTACTCGGATAAGCACTACTCGTCTGAGTAATGTGCTTTATCCGAGTACCTCCCGCCCGCTCTGCCCCGCTCCCCGCTGCGACTCACCTGTCTGCAGCGGAGCACCCCGAATCTTTCAGGACGAGCACAGCGATACTCGGATAAAGCACATTACTCGGACGAGTAGTGCTTATCCGAGTACGTTCGCTCATCTCTATTAAGAATGCTATGGAAAGCGTTGGCCGGCGAGATTCGCCAGCAGTTTACCGCCGGTGAAATTACTGCCGTGGACAGGGGGCCTAACGGTTTTCATACAGGTTATTATTCACTGTACTGTATAGTGAAAACTTGCATAATTTTCCAGTATACTTTATGTTTCAATTCCTCACAGTTTTTTTTAAAACATCTTTTTATTGGCATTTAGCTATAACATAACAATGAGAATAATAGAAATATTGGCACATTGCATTACAATATGGAAACCGCGTGAGCTTGTACTTAAACCTGTAAGATTCTAGTGGTTAGAGCTTCCAGTTACCTATATTCCATTGTCAGAACATACATCTAAAATAAATTGACAAGACGTGAAATAGAGGAAAGAAAAATAAAAAAAATTAAAAAACGGGATGTATTCATATACCTTATATAACGTCTTAAGTGTATCTCAAACATTCTAAAACTTAACTTTGGATCTAGGACTCTCCTCTCTCGTCTAGATCTGGTTCATATTCAAAATATAGAAACCTGAATTATTTGGAATTCCTCATAGTTTAGCCATCTAGTTTCAACCTCCCTAGCTGGCTGGCATTTTCCAAGGTGAAGTACCAGGTAGAATCTTTAAAGGGTACATGATCTTATTTCTGAGGTAGTGAGAAATTTTTCTGTGAAATAACGCCATTGTCGGAAGAATCTTTTGGCCTGCGATTGTGCCCGTCATTCTGTTTGTAGCCTATCCATATGGAGGTCTTCACAGTTTTTAGGATGTTTTCTTGATGCCATCATATGATGGATAATCAGGTGCTGGACTTGGTAAAGTGCAGTTGTCAAAGCTGTTTCTTTCAATGGGCAAAGCACCAGTGTGCAAATTACATAACCAGGACCATGAATGATAGTATTCAATGAATGTTCCTATTGAATGACAGTAACAAGCGATCTTGAAAAGTGTATACATTATAAACACAGTGTATAGCTTCTATTTGTTAAAATCCTTAAAATCCTATAGGAGTTGGCTAATTGGTGAAAATTGTAACATGTAAACATACCTTTAGCGTGGTAATAACAAAGGAGGAATCCCACCATCATGGATGTTTGGAGAGACAACTCCTGAAGCCTTGAATATTTTGTTAGAACTCTGAATTACGAATATATTCCAAGTTTTCAGTAAATGAGTTTTAAGACAAGTATTGGGATTTCAAGAAGATAATTTGCATATCCCCGATGCATTCTGGGAAGAGTGAAGAGTCACTGTGAGTGGAAAGATCACTGGGTTTAGCCGGGTGTAGCTGCTTGGAAAACAGTGCACACTGTCAGACAAGCAAATTTTTACACTTAGTAATATCTTTTAGGTTAAATATCATTACGTGAATTCTTGACGATTAGAAGTTTGAAAATGGACATAAACTAACTATGTGCAACATGGAAGGGGAGAGTAGCTATATGGTGAGCAGCAACGTAACAATATGCTTATAGACATACGAGGGGTAAAGCCAAACTTCACCTGCCAGAAATGCAACCTTAGGTCTCTACTGGAGGAAAAGGTGCAAAGTCTTTAGAAAAGAATATCTACATTGAAACTCATTAAGTAAGCCGAGGATCTCCGTAACAGAGCAAAAGTAACTTTTCAGAATGTTGAAGGAAAATACATTTTCAGCATATCTGCAGAAGCAGAGGAATGGAAGCATGTGACTCAAAGAAGCAGGAGGATCAGGAGTCAGTCAGCACCCATACTGCTCAGGAACGGGTACCAGGCTCCCACTCATGAGATTAATGAAGACGTACATCAAGACTTTGCCCACAAAGAAGAGTCTAGTAACACTCAGAATCCTCATGGATGTAGAAAAAGAAATGTTGTTGTGAAGAAGAAAAGGAGAGTGGTGGTTGTGGGGTAATCCCTATTGAGAGGAACAGAAGCTGTTGTCTGCAGAACTGACACAATCTCATGAGAGATGTGCTGTCTTCCAGATGTACAACTCAAAGATGTGTCTGATCGGCTATCAAGACTCTTCAGTCCTACAGAACACCACCCATTCCTATTAATACATGTAGGGACAAATGACACTGTGGAAAAGGAACTTGCAACTATCTGCAGAGACTTTGAAAACTTCGACAGGAAAGTGAAGGAACTAGGAGCACAGATGGTCTTCTCATCCATCCTCCCAGTGTATGGCCATGGAATAAAGAGAAAGAACAGGATTCTAGAGGTGAACAGCTGGCTATGTCAATGGTGCCGTCAGCAAAGATGTGGATTTCTAGACCATGGAGTGGATTACCTTTATGATGAACTCCTTTCTAGAGATGGGTTGCACCTTACAAAGACAGGAAAGCATATATTTGGTAGGTGCCTTGCTCAGTCATTAGGAGAGCTTTAAACTAGAACAATATGGGAAAGAGAAGTGAAAGGCCAGGTAAATATATATTAACCCCTTCATGACATGGCCTATTTTGGCGTTGAGGACCATGCGATTTTTTGGTATTTTTCCATCTCCATTTTTCAAAAGCCATAACTTTTTTATTTTTCCGTGGACGCGGCCGTATAAGGGCTTGTTTTTTGCGTGGCGAACTGTAGTTTTTATCGATGCCAATTTTGGGTACATAGACTATATTGTAAAATTTATTTATTTTTTTTAATGATAGCAGAGAGAGAAAACGCATCAATTCTGCCATAGATTTTTTTTTTTTTTTTTTACACCGTTAATCATGCAGCATAAATGAGACTTTCCATTTTTTCTGCAGACCGGTACGGTTACAACGATACCAAAATTCTAACATTTTTTTTAGGTTTTCCCACTTTTCTGCAATAAAAACCCTTTTTTTTTAAAATCTTTTTTCTATTCTAAATTGCTGCATTCAAAGTCACGTAACTTTTTTCTTTTTTGATGTACAGAGCTCTATGAGGGCTTATTTTTTGCGAGACGAGCTGTAGATTTTATTGGTACCATTTTGGCGTACATACGACTTTTTTGATCACTTTTATTGCGTTTTTAGTGAGGCAAAATGCTAAAAATGAGCATTTTGCCTCAGTTTTTTAGCTTTTTTTTTAGCGTTTTTTTCGGTGCACAGTCAAAAGCATGTGCAACTTATTGTACGCGTCGTTACGGACGCGACAATACCAAATATGTGGGGTTTTTTTTTTTTTTTACCTTTTTTTATGCTAATCTGAGAAAAAGCATAAAAAATGGTTTTTTTTACTCTTTTTTTTACATTTTTTTTAATTCATTTTTTAAATCTTTCTTTTTTTTACACTGTTTGTGTCCCTCTGAGGGACTTTAATCACTGCCCTGCTGATCGCTGTCATAAGGCATGGCAGAGCTACTGCTCTCCCATGCCTTATCGCTCATACAGCGATCTCAGGCATAGGCAATACAGGACGCCAGTGTCTGGCGTCCTGTTGCCATGGTGACAGGCCGGGCTCTCGCGATGACATCGCGAGTTCCGGACGGAGACACAGAGGGAGCCGCGCTCCTGCTGTGAACTCTTTCCCTGCCGCGATCTACTTAGATCGGTAGATCGCGGCAGGGAAGGGGTTAACAGTGGCGGGCGCATCTCTGATGTCCCCCCGCTGCTGCAGCGAGACGCCGGCTGTGACTGACAGCCGGCTCCCGCTGCGGGATAGCGCTGGATCACATATGATCCAGCGCTATCTCCAGGACGTAAGTTTACGCCCTGTTGCGGGAAGTACCCCGCTCCCAGGACGTAAACTTACGCCCTGCAGCGGGAATGGGTTAATAGTCATACTAGTGGTCAAACTCAAAGAGTGGTCATAGATGGCTGCAAATCCAATTGGAAAAAATGTCTCAAATGGGGTACGACAAAGTTCTGTCCTAGGCCCAGTGTTGTTTTTATACATGATCTAGATGAGGGGATTGAGGGGAAACTGATAAAATTTGCTGAAGACACAAAGCTAGGTGGGATAGCTAATACTAGAGAAGAGAGAGAATTCAAAAAGATCTAGGCAAGCTTGAACAGTGGGCAGCGACTAACAAAATGGTGTTTAACAGGGAGAAATGCAAAGTCCTACATTTGGGCAAGAAAGATTCATGTCAAGAATAGAAGGAATATGGGGTAAGCAGCAGTGCAATGTGGAAAAGACTTGGGTTCACTAATAGATCACAGACTGAACATACATGAGTCAACAGTGTGATGCAGCAGCAAAAAAGGCAAAAACAATTCTGGGATCTATTTAAAGAAGCATAGAGTCTACATTATGTGATGTAATTATCCCCTTTACTCTTCCTTGGTCAGACCTCATCTGTATCCAGTTCTGGGCACCCCAATTTGAAAAATGCATCAATTAACATTAGCAAGTTCAGAGAAGAGCTGCCAGGGTGGTGAACAGTCTGCAAACCATGTTCAATGAGGAACGTTTAAAGAATCTGGGAATGCTTAGCTTGCAAAAAAGAAGGCTGACAGGAGACTTAATAGCTGTCTACAAATATCTGAAGGGCTGTCAAAGTCCACAGGGATCAGCCCTATTCTCATTTGTACAAGGAAAGACTAGAAGCAATGGGATGAAACTGAAAGGGAGGAGACACAAATTAGATATTAGAAAAAATTTTCTGACAGTGAGGGTGATCAATGAGTGGAACAGGTTACCATGGGAGGTGGTGAGTTCTCCTTCAATGGAAGTCTTTAAACAGAGGCTGGACAAATATCTGTCTGCAATGATTTAGTGAATCCTGCACTGAGCAGGGGGTTGGACCGATGACTCTGGAGGTCCCTTCCATCTCTACCATTTTCTGATAAGTGTCAGTATTGCCTAGCCAACTGAATTTCAACTTTCCTTTATTTTAAAATACGTTACATATCTGATTGATGGCTATAGGCAAAACATTTATTATAACAGTTATTAAGGATCAGGGCCCTTATAGTATCTCAGAGATTTTTGTTGCAGGATTTTTAGTAATTGAATGATGACTAAAAGCACATCTTTTCTGTGTCACGGCCCGGTATCCCACCATTACCTGTGCCCCAACATCCTGTTGTCCACCGCATTGCAGTCCAGGTTCTGTGTGGTCAACATCCTGCTCACCATAGCCCCCTGGCCTTGCATTTTGCTAAAAACTGCTGTTCTGCTGCTGGGTCCTCTGCTGATGTTTCACACATGCTTGCTGGCTTCTTAAAGGGCCAGTGTGTACCAAAGAACTGCCTTTCCAGCCAATACCCAGTTGTCATGGGCTTTTTAAAGCATCGCCCTGTGTCTAAGCAATAAAGTCCTTCCTTTGTTTCCTGTACAGTTCAAATGTGTGTTCCGCTAGTATTATTTGACATTGATCCATCTTGTTTCTGATCATGTCTTTTTGTCTGCTGTACATCCTAATTCTTGTCTGTCTACCATGTATGAATGAATTCTGCCTGCCTTGACTGTATCCTGTACAACTGGCTACAATTTCTGCCCACTGCCTAAGTACCACGTGTTGATATGTGCTATTTATCTGCAGTACTGTGTAAAAGTTTTAGGCAGCTATGGAAAAGATGCTGCAAAGTAAAGGCCCATTTACACACAATGATTATAGCTTAAAAGCTGTCTTTTGAGTGATAATTGTTGCGTCTAAATGCGCGGCCATCGTACACTGTTTCTTCATGGCTCATTTCTAGCCAGCTTGAAATTAGCAAACAGCCTTATCAGCACTGCACTGATATCTCAGTGGGTGGTGCTGATAGCATTCTTTCAGCTGGTATCCTGCTGGCAGTTCTCAGCGGGACACCAGTTGAAAGCGCTGAGAACAATGCAGCTGTTTGCATATTCAAAACAGCTGCATTGTTCTCCGAGCTATCACGGCAGTATCCCGCTCCACCTGCATAACTCTTAAGTAGCTACTTAGCTACTTAGACTTAGGCAAAGATGACCACTCAAAACTGTCACTCAAACTGTCGTTTGAGCGATTTTTGAGCGCTCATCGCTCCGTGTAAATGGGCCTTTAGAATGCTTTCAAAAACAGAAGAAATCCTTCTATCTCTTCTTGTAAGGATGAGATCAGGGCTCTTAGGGAGCCATATCATCATTTGCAGGACCCCTGCTCTTCTTAACACTGAAGATAGTTGTTATGACATTGGCTGAATGTTTGGGGTTGTTGTCCTGCTGCAGGATAAATTTGGCCAATTTCTGTTTTTGAAAAAAAATTGCATCTGGGGGTGTAAGCGAAGAAGCAAAAGTGCATGCCTTTGAATGGCTGCATTTTGCTGCGCAGATGCCGATCGTGGATTCTGCAATTGGAATCCACCTGTGTGAGCCTGGCTTTAAGTGAAGAAAATAACAGAAGATAATATTGATTTTAGTTTCCATGTTATGACCACAAAATACGGTTCACCTGTGGTTCTAGTGAACTTCACTTAGTTCACCCCATAATCCTACAGAGATCTAAATTCTGTACTGTAGAACACTAAGGAGTTTGGGTAATGCAGCCATAGTACTATTGCTAAAATATGTCCATGAGAAGCTATGAGTTATTTAGTAGTAAAAATAACTAGTTAGAGGGGCTCTCCTTTTAAGATTATAGCAAATAAAGTTGCAGTAGAAACAGAACAACTTTATTTTTTTCTTCAACAACAGTGGCATAAAATACTTGATGGTTACAGACCCACTTGGTGGCACAATACACTTGGTGGTTGCAGAAGAAACTAAATAGCTTGTCGAATTCAGAGTTGTCCTTTACTGGTGCTGTGAGATGCTCCCAGAGGTCTACCAGAGTTCGGTTGCATCCCAAGTGACTGTTGCCCCCAATGGATCAGGGAAGCAGGGGAGTATAAAAAATACATCACACGGTTTCCCCCCCCCATGTCCCCTAATTGCACCATGACTTAATTTATGGTCCTGTGGGGATGTGACAGGTTTCCTTTAACTAACAACACATGTACATATTGCCTGCAACATACACATAACAGAACAGACCATAATTACAACATCTACGTGTTTGCAAATCAACGGTCCTCTAGATAAACCTCTGACAGCAAATGTCCTCAGCTAACTGCATCCTCTGCATACTCTTCATTTACTGAAGTCTTTAGCAGTGTACAGTATTTACTTTAAGCCGAATCCAAAGCTGCAAGAGTGACAAAAGCGAACACATTGATGAAGAGCACATCAGTCCCCGAGGACCCCTCTGCAGTTATTTGTGTATGCAGTGTGATCCAGTACTGGAAACTATTTATGTAACTTGGAACAATAAAAAATGCAGAACAGAATTAAGTGGTTGAGATAAAAAGATATGTTACATTTAGTGGTTAAGACAAAGAGCTGTAGGAAGGAAGTAGAAAGAAACAGTGCGTAATAATCTCCCACTGAGGCTACATTCACATGGCGAGTGTGATATCCGGCCAAGAAACTCGCAACAATATCACAATAGTGAGTGTGCCATTTTCTGGCGCTTGCGAGGCATTTCCTTTGAAAAAACATTCCGCAACACATCGCTGCAGCGTGCGTTTTTCACGCACAATTTTATTGCACGTTTCACTCTACAGAAGATGCAGATTTGCTGATGTGTAGGTCCAGCCCACTCTCAAATCGCTGCAATACACTTCACCTGAGCTAGCCAATGCAATTTGCTCTCTTTTGGAAGAGAACAGAGAGAGCTTGAGTATTTTTGGTATTTGTGCTTTGTTGGCTCATTTTGTGAATCTTTTGCAATGACTTCCCAGCTAAATTTGGCTTATTTCCAGGACATTTGGCGAGCAATGTAGCATGTTGTAGGAAGAGCCAAGAAGGAGGCGTAGGATGTGGGTGCATCCTCTGGTGTCACAAGGAATGCCTCAACCACATTGAAACACTTCCATGGCTTGTCAAATTTATCGCCAAAAGAACATGTATGGGACCATCTGGGACTTCAACAGCCTACAAGTTTGTCTGACCCTAGTTGAAGCAAATGTGGCCCGATATGCCACGGGATACTGTATGAAACCTGTATGCGTCCATGCCTGCCCATATGATATCCATCTAGCATCTAAGCTAGAGGCGGTACAACAGGGTCCTAGAGCCTCCCGTCAATTGTTCAGTTTTCCGCAATAAATTATCCTTTTGCTCTGATATTGTAATCAGTTACTTATATCAATGTTACAATCACACATATAAAATTCCATTCCATTCTGACAACTCTTTCCAGGTGTTTGGTTTTTTTTGACAATGAGTGTAAATCCGACTCAGAAAATGAAGGAGCCTAGTACTCAGAGGAGCTCCATGGCCCTTTCATTCTAGCAATCAGTGGGGGAACATTTGCTGATATATTTCAGTGACTTGTAATAAGATGCTGAGGCCTTTCCTTTAAACGGTTGGCATATTGTATTGATATGCCATCTCTTGTTGATGGTGGCAATCAAATTGCTGGAAATAAAAAACCCTAGTTAAGTATGTGGCTCCCTCAATAATTTTTCCTGCAAAGCGGCACCCTCAGTTAGAGAACTGCAGCATAGTCCCATTCACTTGAAGGAGCGGCACTGCGCAGGAATAAACAGAAGGGACATCTATCCCGTCATTCCTGCATGTGTTCTCACAATTATTGGGTGCTATCTTGGGGGGCATGCAGTGTCCTGATTTCAAGTGTATTTGTGTCCTCAGGATGCAGATACAATTGAATACAGTCAGGGGTACGGAGTTGTGGCAGGGAGGGTCGACATGCAGTGTCACATACATTAGCGTATGAACCCACTAAAAAGAGGTCACCATGAAGTAGCTAGTGAACTTATACAATTTGACCAAAATGTAACAAAGAACTGATCTGGATTATGATTTTCTCCAGCAGGCTTTGGGGTATTTTGTCGCTTCCGAATTATATCGTGTGCACACATCATCGAACCAGATCAGACACAAGTGCTGGTCTAAAACTGGGAGAGTCTCTACAATGTGTAGAGGCTCAAGCCTTTTATTATAACACATGACAACCGCCCTTCAATGGGCGTGCAACAGATTACATCAGTAACATATAAGATTCTCATTTGTCGGATCATATAGAATCCCCCACCTCTCTGCCCACCCCCTTCCAAGTGCTGAGGTAGTATGGACTTTTGTCCTAGCTGAAGTCAGCTCCGTGTAGTGATGAATCATTGTTTAACTAGCTTGTGTGAAGGAGTGGAAGGGGGCTAGGTAAACACTCAGTGTTGGACACAAATATACACATAACACTATGGCCCTCTAACTCTTAGAAGCTGGTTGTGCAACTCCTATGTACTTCCTATGTATTTAGCTAACATTAGATCAGACATCCATTGTCTAGCAAATACCATGATTAGATTGTGTGTGTGTCCTTTAAACTCCTGAGCTAAAAGTCATTACAACAGCAAAATACATTTGGGTTATATTAATCGATAGACATTTTATACCAAAATAATCATCATGTCTATCACAATCCCCCCTTAAAATGTCTATCCTCTAATTCTCTATCTAATTTTCACAGTTTTCTGCGCATGAGCCTATAACTGGAGCGCGTTGAAGGTTCGTTTTAGAGTCTTCAAGGGGGTGTAGGACTTGTCCACTCCTTCTGGGGATGCATCCAGCAAACTCATGGTGGGAGCGGCTTTTCCAGCATCAGTTTCACAGGTCTCTCTGACACAGGGGATAACACAGCAGACTAGAACAGAAAAGATAACCATCAGTTCACATACAACAGCGACGCCCGTCTGTGCCAGGATCCTTTACCACCCGCTCATCCATGGCGAGTGCTGGTCCCAAAAGTTAGCTCTTTTTAGTTAGTGCGGTCAGCCTCTTAATGGCAACTGCGTCTTTACCCGCGGGTCACGTGTCGTCTGGGATGTAGGTACAACAAGTCTCCCCTATCATCTTACAGACACTCCCCTTTTTAGCTAAAATCATATCTAAGGTCACTCTATTTTTAAAAAAGTCATAGTCGAAGTAGGTCCTATTGGTCGACTAGTCCCTATAAGGCGCCTCTAGTATAATTTATAAACCGCTGCTAATTATAATAAACATAATTAATCCAGTCAACATTTATTTACCATAATGATCAGGAAAATGGACTCGATTCTAGTTTTAACTTGGTCTCTAATTTTTAAAACTTGTCAGGTACCCCCCTTGGCTATCCTATGATGTCAATGTACACGTGTAGATCAAAACTACCACCAGGGGTCTCTCTTCTCGCTCTAGCATAATGTTACAATACTAGTAGCGTGCACAGGTACACACGGCGTGGGACTCCCTAATCTTCACCCACACCAATGTCCCTCCTGGAGATAGTCCTAATGGTGAACACGTCCAAGTCGCCTCACCCTTGCGTCAGGGTTTTCCCACTGCCCGTAAGTCCCTACTCCTAGGAGGGGGGGATCCCTACCTCACCTCAGAGGGAGGCCATGGATTCCCTGGGCTCATTTCCGGGCATCCATACCCTCTATCTGTACAAGTTAACACCCCACAGGGTGTGCCCTCGCCGGAACCTAAGGTCTTCTGCACTATCCCTTGGCAAATGGGAATTCCACTGACAATCCATCTTAGGAGATCGGGGCAGGCACAGTACTAGTACATTTCTCCTTTCCTTTGGTAGCGTATGTGGTTGGCATTATCGGAACTGGCTCTTCATCTTTTTTAAACAAGGGAAATATTGCTGAGTTCCCCAAAAATCTCCCTCCACCCTGCCTAATTGCCTGGCAGGTGTAGTTTCCAGGGTAGTCAGTAATACTCTCTCCGGTGCAAAACACTTAAGTAGTTATAGAGTATTCCTTCTTCCATTTCTCACGGACAGTGTAATTAGCGGAAATGTTCGTGAAGAGACTAAGCATCTACAGGGAGATTTAGGGGGACCATCCCCGAGTGTAGTCGGGCACTACCGCACACGCAACAGTTAGACTTGTTGCTCCTGTTAGCATTGTACCTCATCAACTCCAACCAGAGATTCTGGTCAGAGTAGCCAGTCGCTACTGTCAAGGTGTCCTCAAAAGGTAGGGTTGGCTATGATCATCATGTTCGTCAAGGTCTTTATCTTACGGCGGAGGGGGTTAATTATGGGCACGGGACTAAGTGAAGGCTTCCATTCGGCTGCATCTACCATACCCCTTATTTTAAACTTCCCTAAGGGATCTGTCCTCCCGTACTGGTATGTCCCCAGACTATAAGTCCCTCTGTCCCCCGGGCTTGGATCTCCCATGGTTAGTGTAAAAACCGCATTAAAACCAAGCAACATACTAAGTTCAGCCTTCCAATACCTGCTGTCCTTATTATTCTCAAGGAGGGTTATACGACTAATTAGGGATTTCCCGCTCCTATCTTTCTTATTTAAGGCACTTCGCGGTTTATAGGACCAGTCTATTCCTGTGTTACATCCCACTAATCCCCAATAACGGCAGTCTTCTCCCCAGACGTTATCAGTGGCGCAAACATATTGTATTCCCCGGGTATGTAAGTCATATAACCAGCTGGACTGAGCTAAATCTGGCCTGCGGTGGGATCTTGCGCCTAGACACGGGACCACAGTACAATAGTCAAAGGAATATGCGGCTACTTGAGCATTGAACGAGTTATACCAGAAGGTAACTATACCCCCATATTCTTCCGACTAAGGATTCCAGTTGCCACCCTCCTCTCTCACTAGCCCTAACCAGAGTAATGTCTTTGGCACAACTAAGATTGGTCTCCCGGATCTGAAGCTTTCTTACAGTATGAAGCATAGATCCATGTAAGTCTTTCGGCTAGTTTCACAGCTGTGGCAGTAGTCAGAAGCACCTGGTAGGGGCCATCAAATCAGGGTTCAAGAGGGTGCTTCCTGAGGAACTTCTTGACGCACACCCAATCCCCAGGCTGCAAGAAATGTGTCCCAGTGTCTGCCTCTGAGTCTGGAAGAGAACACCTGTGCATAGGCTTTAGTTAGTTCTTTAACAACGAAAATCACATACTTAGTCAACACATCAGATTGTAATTGTAACCACTGAGGATAGTAAAGACCTAGCCTTGGGGCTAGCCCAAACAATCTCGTAGGGAGATAATGTATAATCCCCCCTGGGTTCATATCTAACACTGTATAAGGCTATTGGATGACAGTCTTTCCAAAGTGGCGTCATTTTTAAGTATCTTACTTTTAGCGTGCCACTACGTCTCTCCACCTTGCCACTACTCTAAAGGTGGTACAGTATGTAAAAGGCCTGGGATACACCCAGAGCAGACATGACATGTTACATTCACCTGCGAAGTTTATACCTCTGTCTGACTCTGAATCACTTCTGGTACCCCATATTCACAGTTTACCTCGTTCATGAGCTTCTTTGCGGTTACCTACTTGTTTGCCTTGGTAACAGGGTCGGCCTCCAACCTGCAAAGACATCAACAACAACAAGCACGTAGTCATACTTCCCAACAAGTGGGAGCTAAACGTAGTCAATTTGCAATCCCTGAAATGGGTAGAGTGGTCCCGGCAAGTGTGATGTGGCAAATTTACTTCTGCCCTGACTCACCTATGGCATAGATCATGCTAAACTGGACAAATGATGCAGCAGCTACAGAGAACCTAGAAGTCGCCCAACCTCTTTCAAGCGTCGTCGTCATTGCTGGTTTACTAGGTGGGTCTTTCCGTCCATCAGCTGGGCCATCATGGGATACAGGAACTGTGGTGGGCAAGTGCTGTTGACCGTTCACCACACGCTGTCCTGTTTCTGCTGCTCCCATATTAGTCCATTTATTCTTTTCTTCCTTGCTGGCTTGTAACTGTAAAAGTCTTTTAGCATATCAAAGTCCAAATTTTTGTCAATGTCCAAAGTTTTTTACCACTGACTCATGCTGTCAGTATCTTTCTTCTTTCTTCCACGGCTTGAGGGCCGCTGCCTTTGCTGCGCTGTCAGCAAGGGTGTCGTCTCTCGCCTCTCCAGTGTAGGAATTGGTGCGAACTCTCAACTTTGTCAGGTAGAAGTAGGGCCTCCATGCGACTCTGTGCCGCTGCACCATTCTCAATTGGTTGTCCTGCTAAGGTAAAAAAACTGTCTGGCCTTCCATATTGGGCCGTAATCATGAGCTATGCCAAATGCATACCAGGAGTCAGTGTAAAGGGTTGCCGTCTTACCTCTCACCACTCTACTCGCCTCAGTGAGGGCCTTCAATTCCGCTTCTTGTACTGTGACATGCGGAGGCAGAGCTTCTGCTTCTAGGACATCTTGTTGTGTGACCACTGCATATCCGATGTGGAGTCATCAGTCCTCACCCTGGTACCATCTGCAAAAAGCTCAACATATGCATTATCAACAGAGGTTCTGATAACTGTTTGCATACCTGCAGTTTCTTACTGTATTAGTACTAAATAATCGTGCTGATGTTCTATTTCACATGGCTCGGAATCTTGTTATCTTATTCCATTTATTTATTTTTTTTCAAACCCAATCGCTGATCTACAACACCTAGATCATCTATGACCCAGATCACCTATGCCTCCCCCCTTTTGAACCGGAATACTCAATGGAAAAAGAGTCATTGCGTTCAAACTAGTAAACCAAGAGGCACAAAAACAAGCACTTTGTAGGTCAAGATGACATTGTATGCAGCGAAGTCTGAGCGAAAATATCCTGTAGATTTTTTATTTTTTTTCTTTCAGGTCGCAGTTAGCATTTTTTAACACAAGGGGGCGCCACACAATTCAAATTTTACGTCACCCAGTGTAATAGTATTTCAGGGTATGGCCAGCGTTTAGCTTTTACTCTCCTGTCGGAATATAATTATAGCTTCAGTGTAGACTGACACTAGAATATACAAAAGACTTAAAGAAAAACTAAAGAATACGGATGACTTAACATCCTACTCTGGGCAATTCAATCCCTCTTTCTTCACATAAAAAGTTAAATTACTTCATCAAATTGCGTGAAAAAAGTCTGCTGGGTGACTATAGGGAAATTATTTCATCTGTAGGAGCCTTCCGTAACATCATCTGTCTGAGTATCCATTGGAGAAGCGGGCAGTGGAAAACAGAGCCCCTGGGAACATGAGAGAGCGTCCCCTGTCATGTATTCCTGGTCTCTGCCCCCCATGCATCAACTCCAATCTTCCATGCACTATAAACCAGTTTAGTCGTCTACTATGTCCCAAGCTGCATCTTCACAAAGGTTTGTTTCCCTGAACTTATCACACATCCAAAGTGGCCACATCTTGGAGCATAACAAAGTCTGGTCAAACAAAACCTTACTTCAGACAATCATGATGTTAGCACTGGATACAGTGGCATTGGGGAATATAGGCCTCCCAAATGCAGCAAAATGGCCGCCAGAGGCAGAAGGGGCGGGGCCAGGTCCTGTCCCAGATGGGGAGGGACCGGAAGTAACATCACACACCCTGAAAGTGAGCACATGGGGGGAAGTAACTTCAGGGTGGGGGCAGGCCTCACTACATTTACTGCAGAGTCACACTATGTTGGATTGTAAACATTGCAAGCAGGGCCGCCATTACAGGGAGGGGCTGTAGTCAACACAAAGGCATTACATTGTTCATTAGCAATACACATACCCCCCCTACATGCTTTCCCCTCTTGAATCTCTTAACTACATTATACCTCCTCCTAGCAATCTAAAAACACCTTTCTTTCTGCTAGGCTTCCTGCTCATCTTCTGAAAACTTTCTACAGCCTATCTTATCTGTCCATGACCTGACATTTCTTTCTGCAACTTTTCCTGGTCCTTTCCCATCAGCAACCAAATCACAAGCTCTATGACCTTTGTCCTTGCTCACTTTGCTCAACTCTATGCTACCTGCTTATTCTAGCCTATTCGAAGTTTCTGGACACAATAGTGTTCCTCTTGTAAAATCTGCTTTCTCCAAATCCTTCCAATATAACCTCTCTTTCCCACTCAGATTACAATGCACATTAATTCTACAAAACACAGGGAACGACAAAGTAAACAGAAAGGGTTAATTGGAAAAAGCTTTCAGTTCACTCTTATCAGCAGCCCTCCCCCCAACAATAAACACTGCACATTCTTTCTATAGTACCAAACAGACGGGATTACTGGAGAATACCCACAACGGCTCAAGGTATATATCTCATCTACCTTTATAACAGCCCACCGTATACTAGTAATCCCCAAGAGCACTCCTTGTACACGATCTAGACAGGACATTTAGCTATACACAGAGACTGACGATTATTTTCAATGACCAAGAGTTTCTGGAGCCAGCCGTCACAAAGCACGGCTATACCTTTCCACATATGAGAACATAACACGCTCAATCATAAAGGTAAGTATACGTATCATAAATCTTCCTAACCTCACACTAGTTTTACCTAGGAGCACGTGTCACTGGCGTGTTCCCTCAGACTTAAACAGCCGAGTCCGCCCTCCTGACACATTAACCCTCACAGAATTTATCTCTTGGTCTTGTATACACAGTGTTTAACCGTCTCAGACACAACAGCATACAAAATACCCCTAGACAGGTAACATGGTGATTTTTCCGAGTGGACAGAACTAGAGTTATTACCTGTCTTTCAGTGAAGGTCCAGTCTGGATCAGGAACAGGCAGAAAAGCAGTCAGAACCCAGCTCACATCGGTAGATTTACATAAAGCAATCTTACCGTGTTCTGTAGATTTTCGGGCCCCTGAGTTCTGCGTGCCATCTGCCGATCTCTGTACGTTCCAGGCTGTGACCTCACAGATCCACTCGCTCACCCAGGGACTCCACTGATCTGGATTATGATTTTCTCCAGCAGGCTTTGGGGTATTTTGTCGCTTCCGAATTATATCGTGTGCACACATCATCGAACCAGATCAGACACAAGTGCTGGTCTAAAACTGGGAGAGTCTCTACAATGTGTAGAGGCTCAAGCCTTTTATTATAACACATGACAACCGCCCTTCAATGGGCGTGCAACAGATTACATCAGTAACATATAAGATTCTCATTTGTCGGATCATATAGAATCCCCCACCTCTCTGCCCACCCCCTTCCAAGTGCTGAGGTAGTATGGACTTTTGTCCTAGCTGAAGTCAGCTCCGTGTAGTGATGAATCATTGTTTAACTAGCTTGTGTGAAGGAGTGGAAGGGGGCTAGGTAAACACTCAGTGTTGGACACAAATATACACATAACACTATGGCCCTCTAACTCTTAGAAGCTGGTTGTGCAACTCCTATGTACTTCCTATGTATTTAGCTAACATTAGATCAGACATCCATTGTCTAGCAAATACCATGATTAGATTGTGTGTGTGTCCTTTAAACTCCTGAGCTAAAAGTCATTACAACAGCAAAATACATTTGGGTTATATTAATCGATAGACATTTTATACCAAAATAATCATCATGTCTATCACAGAACAATGTATAATATCTAGATGTGCATCCGTGTCTTTTTTTTCATAACACTGTATGATAGGAATAAAACTTCAAGAACCAGCCCATACTTTGCTTTTGATTTTGCAGCTATAGTTTTTAAAGGGGTACTCCCATCTTCATTATGATGGGAAAACCCGGCCGCTCTGTTCCAACAACCTGTCGGAAAGAGCCAACCGCTTACCGCAGCCCTGTTTCCATAGCCCTCATTGAAGTGAATGGGAGATACAGATACAGCATAGCACAGTGGGCTACGTTCTTTCTGTAACTATACGAGTAACGGAAACAGCATAGCACACTTTGTTACACTTTTTCTTTAGCTCCCATTCACTTCAATGAGAGCTATGGAAACAGGGCTACTCTAAGCACTTGGTTCTTCCTATAGGCTCCAGCCGGGTGGCTAGCAGCCATGGTAGTGCAGCGTTCCATAGGGTGGCCCTGGACACATGGAATGCGCTGAAGAGCAGAGAGGGCAAGATGCTGGCTTGTCACGGGGGCACATACCACACTCCCTTCCAGAGGGACACGCGCAGCAAAGGCCAGAGCAGCGCTGGGCCTCCTCCGGACACCCACGGAATGGGGATGCCCAATAAACTGGGGAACAGGGGTCATGGTTGTCACGGGTGACGCCACCGTTCCAGTACTCCTCGGCATGAACATCGGCGGGGAAATAAATGAGCCACAGACAGTAGTATAGTACCGCTCTCAGGCACTCCCATTTATAGCCTCACTCATACCACGTGACAGGACAGAACTTGTTACATTTGCAGACAGTCAGCTCTCTTTTTGCAGACATTAACTCATCACATGCTGCAGCTGTGCAATACACATAACAGAATGACAAGGCAGTTTTGCACAGTGCATCAACATAAGACATACATGTATGACATTATGGAGGGGGCCAGGAAAGCATGTACTGGGCCACTACAGTTGTGCTTTCCAATCTTGACTATGAAAAGCCGATATAGGAATACCCCTTTAAAGAAGATCAATCATAGAGGAGCACTGCAATGCTGTTGTTCCAACAACAATGTTTAACCATACTATCCATTTACATGAATGGGATCCGATTTTAACTGCAATAAACCTGTGTAAAATATATCACAAACAAGTATTTTTGAAGCTCTATATCTTCTAGCCTATGTATAACAGGTTAAATTAGCAAATTAAGAACATGATGGCTTAGCAGATAAATGCTTCAGTAGTGTTACCAAAAACATTAGACATGATTTCCATTTATGTTCTCTCCTGCAGATGTGCTGGAGTGCGGATTCAACAATGATATTTATATGAAGTATGAAGGATTTATAAGGATATACACTTGGCAAGGTAAAAAACGAACCAGCCAAGCAGTATTTTTTTGTAATTCTAATGTCAGCTTTTGACTTACTGGGTAATTATATCCACCAGCGATTGAACGTTGTGCAGTCAGTCAGCAGTCATATGACCTGATCTGAAATGGGCACAGTAATGACATGCTGCGCCTACACATTCAATAGGCCATACCGCACAATAAAATCAGCCAGTCTTACTAATCACAGTACAAATGATATGGGGTATAAATGCTGTAATTTAAAATCTGGTTGTGCTTTCAGCTTCATTTTCCTCAGAAGATTTCTCATGGGAAGCAAGGCTTCTGGAAAAGCTTCTAGTGGAGCCCTACCTGCAAGAATACAGTCTGGGCTTCTCTAGTGGTCAAAGTCCATGCCAAAATGTAAAAGAATCATAGAATGGTAGAGTTGGAAGGGACCTTCAGGGTCATCTGGTCGAACCCTCTACTCAATGCAAGATTCACTAAATCATCCCAGACAGATATTTGTCCAGCTTTTGTTTGAACACTTCCATTGAAGGAGAACTCACCACCTCCCGTGGTAACCTGTTCCACTCATTGATCACCCTCACTGTCAGAAAGTTTTTCTAATATCTAATCCGTGTCTCCTCTCTTTCAGTTTCATCCCATTGCTTCTAGTCCTTCCTTGTGAAAATGAAAATAGCGCTGATCCCTCTGCACTGTGACAGCCCTTCAGATATTTGTAGACAGCTATTAAGTCTCCTTTCAACGTTTTTTGCAAGCTGAACATTCCCAGATCATTTAACTGTTCCTCGTAGGACATGATTTGAAGACCGCTTACCATCCTGGTAACTCTCTTCCTCCAGTTTGTCGATGCCTTTTTTTAAATTGGAGTGCGCAGAACTGGACACAGTATTCCAGATAGGTCTGACTAAAAGCCCATTTAGACACAACGATTATCACTCAAAAGCCAACTTTTGAGCGATAACCGTTGCCTCTAAAATGCATGGCCATCATGCACTATATGTGCACTATTCGTTCATCACTGATGACTCTTATCAGTGCCGTACGCTGATTTTCTCAATGGGCGGCACTGATAGTGTTCTTTCAGCTGGTATCCCACTGGCAGTTCTCAGCGGGACACCAGCTGAAAGCTCTGAGAACAATGCAGCTGTTTGCAAATACAAAACAACTGCTTTGTTCTTGGAGCTATCGCAGCAGTATCACGCTACGCCTGCATTAACTCTCAAGTAGCTAATTAGCATCAGGAAGTGCCACTTTGACTACTGATCTCAGTCTTCCCTGTATAACTTTGAGAAGGATCTTGCTTGCATGTAGGATGAGGGCTATTGTTCGGTAGTTGGAGCAATTCTGGGATTCGTCTTTTTTTGGTAGAGTGATGAAGACAGATTTTTTCCAGTAATGTGGCCATTGTGTGGGTGCTCATACTGCCTGGCACAGTGCGGTGATGGTTTTCACTGGTACTGGCAGCAATAACTCTGCCAGTATGTTATTTATGCCTGGTGCTTTATTTTTCACTAGTTGTTTCATTGCCATAACCACTTCTAACTCCATTATGGGGGGCTCCAAGTCCACAGGCTCCACCTCATGCAATGGTCCAATATGTGGTTGCAGGCGTATAGTTCCTCTGAGTATTCCCTCCACCTATCCTTGATACTCTGTTGGTCATTCAGTTCCTTCCCATTTTTGCCTTTGATTGTGCTGTTGTGTGCCAAGAAATGTTTTCAGGTTATCTTGACCTGTGAGAATTGGCCTAGCATATGGCATTTCATGGCTTCTGCTTCGAGTTATTTGCAATGCTCATTCCAGTCCATTTGCTAATCTTTCCTTGCAGTTCTTTACTAAAACATATATTTTTTTGTTTCCTGAATCCATTCTATCTTATTATCATAATCACAAAAGAAATCCAATGTTGTTGCTGAACAAGGCAGCAGAAATGATCAGTATACGAGGGGCTACTGATAAGTCTTTGGTTTTACCCAGAAAGAAACGAGATAGGAAGATGAAACTTTACATTTATTCCACATACTCTCCACTGATTCCAACACACTTCTTACATCTGCATTCCAAGTTCTGTAAGCCTTGCAAAAAGAAGGATTTCGGTTGTGCCTCAAACCACTCATCCATAGCAGCCATGACATCAGAAATGGTGTGAAATTTGGTACCCTTGAGGTGTTTCTTCAGGTTTGGAAACAGATGATAGTTGGAGGGAGCTAGATCTGGTAAATAAGGTAGGTGGTCAACTAGCTGGAAGCCTAGCCCCACCAATTTTGCCCTGGTCGCTTGTGCAGTGTAAGCAGAGGCGCTCTCTTGCAGGAACAAGATTCCTTTGGATAGCTTGCCGCGCCTTTTGGCCTTTAGAGCTGCCTTCAATTGGTCCAAAAGTTCAATGTAATACCTTGCATCGATGGTGGAACCATTTTGAAGGTAGTCCACTAGCAGCACGCCCTCCTTATCCCAGAACATAGACGCCATCACCTTAGTGGCTGATTCTTGCACCCTGAACTTCTTTGGGCGAGGAGAACTACTGTGCCTCCACTCTTTTGACTGCTCCTTGGTTTAAGGGTCATACAAATAAATCCAGGTCTCATCCATATTGACCAGTCGATCCAGGAAGTTCTTATCAGATCGGAAACGCTGACAAATGGACCAGGAAGCTTTCACTCGCATTCATTTCTGATCTGTTTTCAAACATTTGGGGACCCACTTTGTAGATAGCTTCTTAATGTTCAAATCTTCATGGATAATGACCGAAACACGTTCACGAGAAATCCCCATGATGTCTGCTATTCCTTTAGCTGAAATTGGCTGATTCTCCAGTATGAGGTTGTGCACAGCATCAATGATCTCCGGAACAACAACCTCTCTCGGTAGTCCAGGACGTTCCTCATTGGTGCTGAAGTGGCCCATTTTAAATTTGGCAACCCAGTTCTTAACTGTAGAATATGAAGGGCATTGATCCCCAATGTCTGCGACATATCACCATGAATATCCTTCGCGGAATTTCCTTGCTCTCATTTTCTGTGAATATCGCCTTAGACTCTGCCATTTAGTTTTCCCGCGTGCCTAGATCCCTAATGCCATAAGCTACAAACACAAAATTTTGAAAACATATATTAGACACATAAGGCTTTCATGTGATGTAACATTCATTACCATAAAAACAAAAAGAGAACACAAAGCCAAAGACTTATCAGCAGCCCCTCGTATGATTTCTTCTGTCGTACTTTCTTCCCAACTGTAGCTCATTGACAACCAGGGGACACCTTACACTTTGAGAAGCACTAATCTGAAGAATAATTTAAAGGGCCACCAGCTATCCCCCCCAGTATATATAAGTCAGCTAGTATTAACTTAATTAGTTATTCCTTTCTAGCTGAAACTCCTCGACTCTTTTTCCTCAGATGGTCATGTGATTTCAATGCTGACCAGCTCAGATTTACTTTGTTTTATGTATTCAGTTTGTAATCAGCTTCTCAGTCTGTTTTATTCTATACACTGACCCTACCACAAGGGGACACAAACAGTTCTATCACAGTTACTGATAATGATCACACAGCTCTTGTCACACAGTTATAATAGAGATCACACTTCATCCTTCTGATCTGTAGCTTATTTAGGTGAATATAGAAGTTATGATAATTAAATGGTCGGCCCAGCAGGCAGAAATGGTATAGCCTCTAGCTAATGCTGTGCTGATGGATGATGGGATTGATGTGAAAGTGAAACTGAAACATCTTACCAACTTACTATTAACATGGTGCCTGATAAGTATCAGACAGGGGCTTCACTGCATAGAAGTGGCTGAAATACCCAGAGAAGACCTCCAGTGCATGACAAGCAATTAGGTGAGGGAGGCAGAGATGGAAAAATGTGTTTTTGCTGGAATGACCCTTTAAGGAATTCTATAGTTTGACATTAACCCCTTCCCGCCCCAGGACGTTCATTTATGTCCTGGAGCGTCAGGGCGACCTCTCTTCATACAGTGTGGGTGTCAGCTGTTTATTACAGCTGACACCCATGGCATTTAAATCCCCCGAATGATGTTCGGGGGTCCGTACGCCCCCCCCCCGCAGTGAGATTGGGGGAGCCGTGCAGGTGTCTTGGCTGCCCGGGGCTG
Source organism: Eleutherodactylus coqui (assembly GCF_035609145.1). Classification (NCBI taxonomy): domain Eukaryota; kingdom Metazoa; phylum Chordata; class Amphibia; order Anura; family Eleutherodactylidae; genus Eleutherodactylus; species Eleutherodactylus coqui. Next base: position 142,085,203 of record NC_089843.1, on the reverse strand, counting down.
CCTTGAGAGACCGCCTATCAAGCCATACCCGTGGGGTAGCTTGATAGGCTGCCTGTCAGAATGCAGTGTGATGTAATGCTATAGCATTACGTCACACTGCAGGAGCGATCAAAGCATCGTATGTTGTATTCTCCCAGGGGGACTTAAAAGAATAGTAAAAAAAAGATCAATAAAGTTTTATTAATTGTAAAAAAAAAAGTATTAAACGTTTAAATCACACCCCCCATTTTGCCATATATATAATAAAAAAAACTCAAAATCATAAAAGAAAAATACATATTTGGTATCGCCACGTCCGTAAAAGTCCGATCTATCAGAGTAGTGCATTATTTCCCCCACATGGTGAACATCGTCCGAAAAAAAAAAGAACGCCAAAAATGCACTTTTTCAGTTACCCGGTCTCCCAGAAAAAAATGCAATAAAAAGGTCATATGTACTCTGAATTGATACTAACGGAAACTACAGGACATCCCGCAAAAAATGAGCTCTCACTCAACCACGTCGACGGAAAAATAAAATAGTTATTGCGCGCAGAAGATGGCAGAAAATAATTGAAAAAAATTAAAGGTCTTTGAAAAAAAAAAATAGTGCAGTAAAAAAAACTATACACATTTGGTATCATAGCAATCATACTGACCTATAGAATAAAGTTATCATGTGGTTTTTGTTGCAGTTTGTGCGCCGTAGAAACAAGACGCACTGAAAGATGGCGGAATGTCGGTTTTTCATTTTACTCCAGTTGGAATTTTTTAAAGTTTTTCAGTACATTATATGGTACTTTAAACCGCACCATTGAAAAATACAACTTGTCTTGCAAAAAACAAGCCCTCATACAGCGACGTTGATGGATAAATGAAGGAGTTACGATTTTTTTTAAAGGGGTAAGGGGAAAAAATGGGGGGGAAAAAAGAGGTTAAAAAGACAATGTAAAGATAAAAAAATGTGTATGGCACAAAGTTCTTGATATTAACCCTTTAATGACCACAAATATGCCTTTTTACTGAGGTCATTAAGGGGACTTATTCTACACCTCTGTCTTTTTACGGCACTGTGAACACATCATGCCTGAGTGTCCCATGCCACGCTAAGGTGGATGCATGGATGCGTTATGAAAGCTTAGCTCCCACTCTAACAGCCCAGGAAAGGATGACTCTGGATATTGCCTTGATCATAGATATTTAACCCTTTAAACGCCACAGTCAATAGTAACCGCTGTGTGATCAAAGGGACTCCCATGAACAGCTTGACTACCATCTGCACATATGACACTCCACCAACTGTTGCATATTGTTCATATTATTCAAGCCCTGATTTTTACTATAGCTATCACAACTAGGGCTTCTGTAATATCAGGTTAAATATTTACTACTAAAATTGATTTGGGAATATATATTAGTACAGAAGATGCTGTAAGGCATAGCTCTCTTTGAGAATCCAGTGTTTACATGGTTTACATTGACAAAATAGCATCTAAATACATTGTCAACCATAGGATTAGAATATACTGGGGAAGAAGACATGAAATTCCCCCGCCATATTGAGTAAATATGGACAATGACTATATTGGGTACTTACAACTAAGTAAGGATATCAAAGATCCATCATGTCAGCAACCAGAGGACATTCTGACTTTAAAGCAGTAGGCTGGTTTGAAACCAATTATATATTGATACATAGCTTACAAAAGTATCTGATTATAACATTTCCTTTGTGCAAATGAATAAAAATGAAAACAATTATCTACTATTCCAGTAAGAATTGTTTGCTTAATGTAACTTTCACTAATCATTATTGCCAGTTTCGGCAGCAATATCCACACTTTATCTGTCCCTAGCACTTTATCTGCCAGAAATGCCACCAGACATGTACCTTCAGGTGATTACACCCTGTAATGTCGATGCCAGGGATTCAACACTATGAGAAGAAAAATATCTTGTCTTCCTGCCGTTAACCTTGCCAAAGGGAAGAAAAATGCTATTTAAAGAATTAGTCTGAAAGCACGGCAACATACTACAAATTACACCTAATTAATTCTTGGCGAGAGTCACAAATATTCATCCTTTAAGGTATACATTTTTATAAATGAAATTCTTTTTCATCATTACAATAAATGTGCTTAAAGAAAAAAAAATGTCATTAGAAACGATGAAAAAGAAAAATGTCATGGGAATGTGGCCAAGAACATTTTTTGAAAGGATAGAAAGCACAAATGGCTGAATCTCCCAAATGCCCTTCTGAATTAACTAATCCTCATATCTGCTATGTCAATCACAAGCACAATTATACAGTAACTTCAGTATGTGTAATGTTGCAACTGGTGGGATCCCCTATCAAATTGTTGTGCATGGCTACAACCTAACCACTGCCCAGTCACTTGCTTTGGCTAAAACCAGGATAGGATGAGTAAGCTTTTTGAGTCTTTGCTTCCTCTGGTGTCTGGAAGCTACTTACTCCCCTCACCTTATGAAAATAACATGTTCTGACAAGCTGCACAAAGGACCTCGTTGTCTTGTGAGTCCCTAATCTAACAAGACAACTTAACTTCAGAAGTCCTGCCTACAAGCAGGGCGATCGTCCCAATAGGGACGGCCCCACACTTGAACCTGGCTTGCTCTAGAGGATATACAACATATATGCTGATCAGGACACTGTTCACACAACCAGCCAAGGGACATACATCTTGAACAGGGAGCTGAACACACCAAGGGTCTGGTCACCTACACAGACATTGAACACGTTACTGTTCACAAGAACAAACAGGAAATCCCACCCAGAACCTCATGCAAGCAAGCAAGACCATAGCAGAACATGCATGACTGCAAAAATCAGGGATCTGAGAGGGAATGAGGAAAATAGCAAAAGGAATAAATGACCAGCACCCTCTAGAAAGCGGGGCTGGTATTTCTATGCAGCAGATTGGTGGTGATTGGCTGGCTGGGTGTGGAGTTCTCCAGCCAGCCAATCATCCCACACCTGTGGTAGTGTGCTCCTGGAAACCCATAGAACTACTAAAATGTCACAGCAACATGACAACACGTTAAAGGGGTTGTCTCGCGCCGAAACTGTTTTTTTTTCCATAGGCCCCCCGTTCGGTGCAGGACAAACCCAAGGGATGTGTTAAAAAAAAATATATATATATTACTTACCCGAATCCCCGCTCTGCGACTTCTTCCTTCTTCCTACTTCTTCCTTCACCAAGATGGTCGCCGGGATCTTCACCCACGATGCACTGCGGGTTTTCTCCCATGGTGCACCGTGGGCTCTGTGCGGTCCATTGCCGATTCCAGCCTCCTGATTGGCTGGAATCGGCACACGTGACGGGGCGGAGCTACGATGACCAGCTCTCCGGCACGAGCGGCCCCATTCACCAGGCAGAAGACCACACAGCGCAAGCGCGTCTAAAAACGCCAGAAGAAAGCGAAATTAGACGGAGCCATGGCGACAGGGACGCTAGCAACGGAGCAGGTAAGTGAATAACTTCTGTATGGCTCATATTTAATGCACGATGTACATTACAAAGTGCATTAATATGGCCATACAGAAGTGTATAACCCCACTTGCTTTCGCGAGACAACCCCTTTAAAACATTTGTACCCAGCATGATGCAAACAAGATACAATGTTATAAGAGGTTGCACAGATGTAAAGTACTGGTGAATATCTACCCACACACCAATCACCTAGGGAGGGAGGTGGATGCTTCATATTCTAAATGCACAGACAGAAAGCTTTTTCAAGATGTCAGTCAAATAATTACATGTAGTGCACCATGCTGCCTAACAGCCTATGGATCATACCCATTAGATTACGGAAGTACACCCCACAAAGTACTGACATCCAATCTCTCCCAACATCACAGGGTCATGTTACTTCCGGCAAAACTTATAAACATGAGGTATTAGTTGATATTTTGGCCAATATATGCCAAAGCATAGAATTTTATATTTTGGCTGAGGTTTTACTGGTTCTCCTGCACTCATGTTAAAGGGTCACAAATGTTTGAGACAACTTGTGCTCATTTACTAGCTTATGTTAGTCTCATCATTAGTCTCATCATTTCTGTAATACACTTGCATTAAACATTTTGCTGCTTTACTACTGTAAATCATGTTTAAAGTGTCTGCCACTAGGGGTCTCCCTTCCAGTTTCTCTGCAATCCACAGTCTGTCATTAGGTACAGAGCTTCTCCAATAACAAGGACACAGAGATGTTTCCATAGCAATAGGGGGAGGGGTTATCTTCACAGACTGCTCCCATACGCTCATAGGCTGTAAGATCTGCAGATACTGTGATAATGATCTTCAAAATATCTGCCTCCCCTGCTGTTATAATCTTTGGGTGTGTGTCTGTATGTGCACACATTATAGTGGGTTTACTAACCATTTGATCAAAATGTCTCTAAATGCCTGAATCATCCTAAGAAAGCAGAAGGACCATTCAAATACTGCTTCCCTGCTAATTGGACCAGAGACAGTGCAATGTAGCATGAGAAGTAAGGGCAAGGAAGTCAGGACAATGAACTAAGGTAAAATGCTAAGCTGGCTACAGGCCCCCTTCCTGAAAGTAGATTGCAAACAGCAGAGCAACAGAAAAATGGGGAAGACTACCTAAAAAACAGAACTTACAGACACGAAACAAAGTGCAAAGCATCAGCAAAACGAGTGGATAAGGAGAATCTCATGTATTTGTAGAAAACTCAGGTATGATTTAATGATCTAAGAACAGGCTATGTTTGCAGGCTGAGGTTGCTGGCCCTCTTGCTGTCAGTCTTTTGGGAAACCTGTTGTTGTCAATCACTGTCCTATAGGTGGATATATTGTTGATGCATATAAGGCCTACGTAAGCCTATATGTGATACAAGTTAAAGGGAATCTGTCAGCTTGAAAATGCTGTCCAAACAACAGACATCATGTTATAGGGCAGGAGTGTTACGTCTGCACGGTGCATTAAAGTGCCATGCCTGTGAATGGACGCAAGCGTGTCCATTTAAAACCACAAACACACTATAGTGTTGCATAACACCAATTGCACCTCTCTAGGCTATGGTAGAAGGACCCCTGTCCCTTAGTAACCAGAAAACGTGGGGAATTCCTGCCTAAAAGTAGGGGAAATTGTCCTGTCAAGGTCGGCCCCACTGTCTTCTTCTAGGACCTGGCTATCCTTGATAAGGGACCTGGAGAGATGCAATAAACACACATGGTTGGACATGACTCTGTTCATACACACTGAAGCCAGAACAGCACAGTTCACACCTCATGTCTTGCCATCAGTACAGACATACAGAATATGTCGCTGTTCACACCAACATATAACAGGTAATGCACACCACGTAGAACAGGACAGATTACTCCTCATGTCTAGCCACCAGCACAGACATACAACACAAGGCATTGTTCACACCAACATACAACAGGTAGTGCATACGACATACAATAGGTAGCGCATACAACATATAACAGGTAGTGCATACGACACGCAACAGGAACCCCACCCAGAGCTCACATGCATTAAGATGGTAAATCATAGCTAGTTCAGGTGTCCTAACTCCACAGGAAATAGAGAGTCAGCCACCATGCTGAAATAGGGAACAGTGTCAGGCATCACCCATCTGACACATAGGTCATCAGACGTCTGGAGGCCGCACCTGCCAAAGAACAAGGAGTAACCTGCACAGGTGCTCGCATCTGTGTGGTCACTGTACACACAATGCACACACCCCAGAAACTGCAAGGAGGGGAGGGACAGCAGGTGCCCAGACCGTCTTCAGGGGAGGAGAGAGGGACAGTACAGACAAGCATGCACACACCAGCTCTGAGTGGGCTCAAGACAGGGTACAAAAGTAAAGAACTAAAATGACCAGCAATCTCTCTCAAGAGTTTGCTGGTATTTATCTGCTGAAGATGGGGTATTAGCTGGTGGAGAATACCACACTCAGACAGCACCATTAACCCCTCCCTGTGAAGGTGAGCACAAGAAAGCCTGTAGAACCACAGGTCCCAGAAGCACAACCTTAACAGTACCTCTTCTTTCAAAAAGGGGCCTCTGGATCCTTTAGGCCTAATTCCCACGGGTGGATTTCCGCTGCGTATCACGTGCCGGAAATCCTCGGCGTTGCCCCGCAGCTATTAGGTTCTATTGAACCTAATAGCGCAATGCTCACGGTATGGAATTCCACCGTGGAATTCCATCGCGTGAAATCACCTGTAATCACCCGCGGCATGTTCTATTTGCCCAGGGGCGTACGTGCAGACGGCTTCCATTGCCGTAGCACACCGGTAGATAGCGTATAAACGCTTCCCCGCCCACCGACGCCTGAGTCATATGACGCAGCCGGCTCGTCATGTGACACTATGGGCGTGTCATATGACGCTGCCAGCGTGCCATGCGCTGTACTGTGCATGCGCGCCGGTAGAGGATGCGGATCATCGGGCAGCGGATCCGGAGGTGAGTATGGGGTCACTGGGGGAAGGCTGTGACGGACTCCGCTGCGGAATTCCACTTGCGGAGCCCGTCACGGCCATGGGCACTAGGCCAGTGGCATTAGAAAAAAAAATTATGCAACTCCTCTAAACCACGCACATATACAGGATTTATCTATAAAGGCCCTAACACCAAGGCAAAGATGGCAAAATGGGATGGAGTAACGAATAGTGCACCTAAAAGCAGGACCACTGTTCCTTACACAACCAGACTCAGTCACAGTAGCCTGCAAAATGAATGCACTAGTCCAGAGGGAAAAAAGATGGAAATCCCTACTGCTGACATAGCATATACAGGACTTATCCATACGGGCCTAGTGCGGACACCACCCAGTCAGCAGAGAGAATAAAACAGGTACATACTGCATAGGGGTCTGCAGTAAACGGTAAGGCTGGTCATTAAGTTAAGTCCGCTCTGTGCACTAAAGTGCCACACCTCCAAATGGATGCAAGCGTGGCCATTTAAAACCACAAACACACTATAGTGTTGCATAACACCAATTGCACCTCTCCAGGCTATGATGGAAGCACTCCTGTCCCTTACAAACCAGGGTAAGTGGGGAACCCTTGCCTAAAAGCGTGGTAATCGTCTTGATAAGGTTGGCCCCACTGTCTTCTTCTAGGACCTGGCTATCCCTGATAAGGGACCTGGAGAAATGCACTAAACACACATGGTGGGACATGACTCTGTTCACACACACTGAACCCAGAACAGGACAGATCAAACCTTATGTCTAGCCACCAGCACAGACATACAACACATCTCACTGTTCACACCAACATACAACAGGTAGTGCATACAACAGGAACCCCACCCAGAGCTCACATGCATAAAGATTACCATCATAGCTAGTCCAAGTGTCATCACACCAGGGAAATAGACAGTCAGCCAACGGTGCTGACATAACCAGGAATAGTGTCAGGCATCACCCATCTGACACACACATAGGACATCAGACGTCTGGAGGCTGCACCTGCCAAAGGATAAGGAGTAACCTACGGGCGCTCGCATCTGCGTGGTCACCGTACCACACAGTACTCAATGGAACTAAAAAAAAATCCTACAAACTTATCACTATGATCTGGCCAGATTGATAGTGTATTCTCTACTACAACTAGAAATACTATATAATATTATTTGTACAACAATCTGGATACTGGAAGCGGTGGGCTATTCTGCTATCACAATCTGGTATTGGGTTCGAAGCCCAGCAGGTAAAGCAGACAACAGAGTTTCAATTATGGACTGATTTATTGTAAAAACAAGTCTCAACACAAATAATAAAACTGTGTTGCAATATAAAAACATCTGATTGCAATCTGCAGCACATCATGGATTACCAACAGCGTAGATTATTAGATAGTCCAAGTAACTAGATGCCAGAAAAATCAGAATAACAGCATAATCTAGTACTCCATTTGGCGTATATTGGTTGCATCCATTTCTCCTGCCCATGTGCAGAACCTTACATTTATCAATATTGAACTTTATTTGCCATTTTTCTACCCAAGCCCCCAGCTTATGTAGGTCTATTTGCAGCCGCACATTATCCTGCTTTGTATTAATTATCTTGTATAATTTCATATCGTCTGCAAATATCAATAATTTACTATGCAGCCCCTCTATCAGGTCATTGATAAATATATTGAACAGAATGGGGCCTATTACTGAACCCTGTGGCACCCCACTATCAGCAGTTCCTTTAAGTTCTATAAATTGTGAGATATGGCCTCCATGGAACAGACTTGTTTTTCTAGCATTTCACACGGATGCTTGATGAGATTGAGATCTGGAAAATTTGGAAGACAAGTGAACACCTTAACCACTTTGTCACTGTGGTGTATTTGGGATAGTGTTCAAAAATCCAACCATGTGGATGTACCCTAAACCTGAATGTCATCAAGATAAGGGCTGACACCCACTGGCGTTTTTTTTCTCCATCGCGCTGCAAGAGCAAGTGAAAACACTCGCCTCGCAGCGCTAGCCCCATTGAAAAGATAGGGAGAATACCGCGGACTTCTGCCACAGCTGTCACTGCTGTGACAGCTGTGGCAGGAGTTTCCTACATCCCCGTGGGGAACCGTGGGAATTAAGGAATCCTCTGCCACAGCTGTCACAGTCCCATTGAACTGTGCCACAGCTGCTGCCGGTCCCATTGAAAACAGTGGTTTGTGGCAAACCCTGCAGTATGATTTTCGGGGAAGGGCTTGAAATATAAGCCCTTCCCTGAAAATGATCATTAACTGGTAAAAAAAAGTTTACTCACCTCTCCGCCGCTCAGACGCGTCCTCCGGCTGGCTCCCCTCTGCAGGTGGAGATTTAAAAATCCCTGCCTCCTGAAAGGGCTGTGCTGATTGGCTGAGCGCTCAGCCAATTACAGCTAGTGCTTAGCTATTGGCTGAGCGCTCAGCCAATCAGCACAGCCCTTTCAGGAAACTCCTGCCACACCTGTCACAGCTGTGACAGCTGTGGCAGAAGTCCGCGGTATTCTCCCTATCTTTTCAATGGGGCTAGCGCTGCTGCCACTGGCCCCATTGAAAAGACTGGCGATATCCCGGCGTCATCCCGGCTTTTTTCTCGTGCTGCGAGGCGAGTGTTTTCACTTGATCTTGCAGCGCAAAAGAGACAAAAACGCAGTGGGTGTCAGCCCTAAAGCAGAGAAACCTTTGCCAAAGGTTTTGTTATGACTGATCCAATCCTGTTTATGGAATTAAATATATTTCTCCCAAATAGTACCGTCTTACAGAAGTGTCAAACTGAAGATATTGCCTCAATTCCATACTGCCAGAGTATTTGTCCTGGTAGAGAGACATTCTCCGGGCAGATTCCTTCATAGGGTAGTCAAATATACACAACTGTGTCTTTACACTGGGCGACTTTTTATCACCCGACTATTTTTTAGGTGAATTGAAATAAAAAGACAAGTGAGTTATCAGCTGTCTCCCCGTTGGTGTCTGTGCTTACATGGGATGACCGTTGTTTGCATTTGCTTTTTCTAGCAATTCTTCAAGTATTCTTCCAATATTCGTCCCGTGTAAAGGTACCTTAAGACAAGCATACATCTGCTACAGCATGAACTAATCATTACCGTAAATGTTTGGCAAACCGAAGCTTTGATACCTGAAGACATCCTGAAACGACAGCGTTTAAATATGAGCAAGATGGCAAAAATATCATTAGCTAACAAATGAGTGTAAAATGTCATTAACAACATTATCGCTCTGTATGTAATTAAAACTGGGTTCCTTACTTCACGATTTCTCAAGATGTATGCAACGTGTAATGTAACTCATCATTTAATGAGCAATTATGTGCTACTGACATGAAATGTTGTCGTTGAATGTGTTAGGAGAGTCACCAAAGTACTCATTTTTTAAATGCTGTCAAACCGTTTTGTCTGAAATATTCACTTAAGTAATCCCCAAGAAAATCTAAAATGATCAAGTGATGTTATTTATGTTTTGCATACACCGTGTACCTGAGTTGTTACAGGAGCGTGTAGGGAATGGTGTGTAAGTTGTAACGGGTGAATCAGTACTGTCCTCTTATAATATTAAACATTATACTATTATAATTAAATCAGTGCTGCAGAACATACGGCAAATATTTTACTGAGAGAGTACTAAATGCTTGGGACAACCTTCCAGCTGATGTGGTTGAAAAGTCAACAAGTGAAATTAAAAATGCCCGGAATAAGCATGTATCTATTCTAAGAGAGAGAGAGAAAAGAAAATAATATAAGGGCAGACTAGATGGACCATGTGCTCTTTTTTGCCATCAGTCTTTAATATTACAAGAGAGTACAGGACTACTAAGACAGGCAGAGGCAAAATACGCAACGATTATGTTGGATAGGTCTTTTCTGGTATAAGACATTCTGCTTCCTCTAGTTCTCCATTCATGGGGCACATTGCCATCAACACCTCTTCCAGCTACAGCTCAACATCTGCAGATATTGCCTTCCATAAGTAATAGTGCCCCAACAAAATAATAGTAAAGGCCCATTTATACCAGCCGATGATCGCTAAAAAATCGCTCAAATGACAGTTTGAGTGACAGCTTTGAGCGATCATTTTGCATAAGTAGCTACTCAGCAATTAAGTGTGTAAATAAAGCCTTCCCTGAATGCAGTTAATAGCCCAAGGGCTCTTATCTGCTTTCAGTTCCTTTGTTCTCTAGCAGGAAGCAATGCTATCAGCACTCCCCGTGGAGAACTGCTGATAAGGCTGACCAACGATTTTTAGGTTGAACTGAATTTAACAATCAGCTAGCAGTGCCCGAAAAGTGCACGATGGACGCACATTGAGACGCAACGATTATCACTAAAATGGTCGCCGATTTGTTTAGCGATCATCAGCTGGTGTAAATGGACCTTAACAAGCAGAGTGCTCCAATGGTCATACCTCCCAATTGTAATGAATGAAGGACAGGAGACACATGGCAGCACGTACAAAATGCCACCACAAATGTTTTTGTTAAACCATGCCTAGAAGCATGCCCAATTCTCACCTAAGCACATACAATCACATCCAGCCTCCTGCAGCCAACTAGCACTAAAGCAGCTCTACAGAGCACCACCCTCATCCAATGCAGATGGGCCTCAACTCAGAACTATAGGTGGGGGCAGAAGTACATGTTGGCAGCCTGATGGGCTCATGCTAGAAGCACAGTGATAGCAGAGAGGGGGCATGACAATGCAGCAGGAAACAGAGCTGATAGCTCCTGAGCTCCACCACAGTTTTCAACTTCATCCATGTCTTGAGAACATAGATAAAATTGAAGGGCCTGCAATCTACCCATCCTCTGGTTCTCCGGCTGTTGCAAAAATAGAACCACCAGCATGAGGCTGTTAGGGCATGCTGGGAATTGTAGTTTAGCAACAGATGCTAAACTACAATTGCCACAGACAGAGGCATAACTATGGGGGATGCAGGGGATGCGGTTGCACCCAGGCCCAGGACCCTTTAAAGGGGTCCATAAGGCCTCTCTTCTCTATATAGGCAGCCCAGTATTATGCATAAAGCATTATAGCTTGGGGCCCTGTTACAGGTTTTGCATTGGGGCTCAGAAGCTTCAAGTTATGCCTCTGGCCACAGCCACAGGTTGGAGTCCATCGCTCATTACGCCACTCTTCTTACTCTCTGCCAATGTTGAAGGGTTGTAACCAAATAAAATCCCAAAGGATACCTGTCATCTGCTGCCCACACAGCACCTTGTCCTGTGCAGATATACATTACCACACAACTGATAGAATAATTAAAGACTGTCTGGACACAATGGGGTTTGTGATGTAAGGAACGGTGAAAACACAGTATAACTCCAGCACAGCAAACACTTGTTACCAGTAGGGAAACCTCTGGTGGCTATGCTAGGCATTGTAGTTCTTCTATATACACATATCCTACAGTTCCTTACCAACACTAGAACTACAAGTCCCAAAATATGCCCACCAATTTCTTGGCAGTCCAGGCTTTCTATGGCTTCTAGTTCTCCTGGTTACAGCTACCAGCCCTGAAGTTGTAGAGCAGTGGTGCTGAGAAGTGTCAGGTTCTGGAATTGATCATCATTCAATTGATTGATGTCATCAGTGCAGGAACTTAAGAGCGGGCCACAGATACACTTCACCTCCTGTGCCGCCAGAATGACTTTTCCGTACTTGTATCTCCATTCTCATCATTCTCCAAAGGCTTTCTAAGCCCTGCCGTATTCCGAGCCCCGAGGACATAAATAAACCTGAAATGTTCGTTATCTACTCAAAACCACACAGAAATGAATCGACCTGTAATTATATCCTTCAGTTATTTTTGTACTATATTTGTTACTCTCTCAGCCCAGTACAAATGTAGACTGTCCAAAATGTCATACATCTATTCTGCTATTCGAAAAGGTAAACTACTTACAGTAATAGTTGTTTAAGTGGCTTTAACTTTAACCCAATGAAGAAATAACTGAATCCTCATGGCAACATAGAGAAAATAAGACGACGTATGCACGGTTTGGAATTTACATGATTACTTTCAGCAGATACAAGGTTGTTACACAATGACACATTTGGAGCAGTTGTAATAACACTGAAGGCTATAAACTAATTAATGGCACCCTTATGTGGCCATATGTCTACCAATGGAATGATAAGGGACTGTAGAAAAGAAGGTGTTCCGGTTACATGCTACATAAACCCTTATCACAGCGGGTAGGAAAGTGGAAATGATTTGTGAATTAACTACTTTAACATCGCCCACTCATTGGAAACGAAACAGAATTGGGTATGTAATTAAAGCAAACATTTACTTTATCCCACTGCCCTGCAATATCATTAAATAAAATACTTGTGTGAGTCATTCTGAAAATAGCTGGGGTTCTAAATTTTCAGTAAATTAGGCTTGAGATGTCAAATCACAAGCTATAATTTAGCGAGTGAATAACTTAGTAGCACACACTGTCTTAGAAAGAAATGTACTTTAAGTTCTTTTTTTTTTTTAAAAACCAAAAAAGCAATTGCTGTTTGTAGAAGTTTATTAATCAGATTGTAGAATTATTAAAATTCTACTTTTGTCCATTTGTTTCAGTCTTAGTACATAAAATCAATAAAACATTGCATCTTTTCGCAAGTGATCATTGATTCTATTTGAATGATCTACTTTGGCCTCTTAGCAAAATTGCTGAGACCCAGAACTTTGGAACAGAGGTGATTTGTTTAATACTTTCTGTTAGTTTTAATCAACATTTTCTTAACGCGCCGCTCCAACTGTCAAACAGTTTAACATTGAAGGTACTGTGCAGAACGCCAATAATAATATGCCTAGAAAGTAATGCAATTGACATTTCAGAATGCCCAAATTCAATGTTTTTAATTAGGATTCATGGAACATTATTTTCAGCCATTGCTCTCCATGCTGTTCCATATTAGGTAGAGCTTAGTTCCAGAAGTTGTGCACTTGCAAACCGAATGTTGTATGGGAAAGGATAAGAGACAAAATTGCTATTTTCCAACATACCGTCAAACTTTTAGTTTTAAATGTTTTATGATTTCTCAATCTCTTTTACAGCAACAATAAGTGTCTTTCTGCCATGGTGCCCGAGATCAGCTTTTAGAAATTGAAACACTTGCTACATGCTCTCTTATCTTTCTAAGCTTCTATACTCCGAGAGAAAAAAACGCTGCACAGCCTATTCTCAATCATTTTCATAGACGACAGTAAGGCATGCACTGAATGGAATCTGTGAAAATCGGACAGCACATAGACAGCATTCATGTCGTGTCTGATTTTCTTGGCACCCAAGAAACTTAGGTACAAGTTGCATACAGTTAACTGAATATGGTCTTACAGACCAGACACTACTCAGATGGTTCACATTTTAGCTATTGCATATTAGAAGTTTTTTGTAATGCTTAGGAAAATGATAGGGAAATACTAATTACATAAAACTACAATAAAATGTGTGAACATACCCTTGTTCTCCTTGGGCAAACCTTCCCTTTAGTTCTTTTTAGTACTTAAAGGTTACGTGCACACATGGCAAATTTTCCATAAATTTTTGTTTGGATCCACATCAAAATCCACATGTAACACACAGATTTTGACATGGATTTTGGAATAGACTTCACTCTCTCATTTGAAAAGGTGGAATCCCACTGAAAATCTACAGCATAAATTGACGTGTTGCGTATGTAAAATCTGCATAAGGCTAGACCAGATGCAACCCCTCAGCATTTGAGAGAAGATGTCTATGGAACCCATTACTCCCAGGCACTATTTCCCTTTCATATTCCATAACAAATCAACCCCCAGAAGTTGTCAAATTGCCATTTATGTTGCGATGGGAGGAGGATTTGAATAGGTCACTTTTCATGGAGTGATGGCAGCATTGCTGCAACTTCATAACGAAGGGCAGTCATCAAGTCACTATGGCAGAAACTGCATTCAAAGTTTTACACAGAGCCTATTAAGTCCTTGCTAGAACTCACAAGTTCTGCCCAGATACATCCCCTGATTGCTTTAGAGGATGCAACACCTTGGCAACAAAGTTACACATATGGTGGGCATGCCCTACAGCACAGTCCTTCTGGAAGCAGGTAGTGAGGATCATAACTACAGTGATAGGCAAAATGTTTCCTCTATCTACTATGGCATGCCTGTTGGCTGACAAACCTGTAGGGTACAATAACCAGCAACATAAATTGTCCCAGTATATCTGTATGGCAGCCAGAATATATTTACCCTCACAATGGTTGACCGCTTCCCTACTTATTAGACCAGTCTTTGACAGGATCTTTAAAATAATGTTGTATGAAAAGCTTTCAGCAATGAGAGACGATACAATGGAAAGGATCCTCAGAACCTGGTCTCCATGGTCCAGTTATCTTGACCTGCCGGGACTCCCGCAGCTTATGGTGACATAGAATTAGAAAGAGGATAGCTTGATAGGAGGAAAACTGGAGGAGGGGACCTCCAGCCAGTTTACATACCAATTACTATCACTCATTTCTATACTGATACTTGCGGTTTTTCATTTTATCAGTAGCTACCGTAAACGTGGATGGCTTATATAACCGTTATTATTGTTGCTATGTGATTTGATATGCTAGGACTATATTCCCCTGTGAGGGGAATCACCAGCATAAAAGGTGGATGTAATTTGATTTAAAATACATAAAAATTAGAGATGAGCGAACGTACTCGTAATGAGTACTTACGCACCCGAGTACCGCCATTTTCGAGTACTTCAGTACTCGCGCGTAAAGATTCGGGGGGCGGGGAGAGGCGCGGCGGTGCGGGGGGTAGCAGCGGGGAACAGGGGGGAGCCCTCTCTCTCTCCCTCTCCCCCCCACTCCCCGCTGCAACCCCCCGCGCCGCCACGGTGCCCCCCGAATTTTTTCGCCCGAGTACGGAAGTACTCGAAAATCGCGGTACTCGGGCGAAAAAGGGGCGGGGCTGAGCACGTTCGCTCATCTCTAATAAAAATCCTTTTGAAATTAAATTTCTGAACCACATGGATGAAATTTCTTAAATCTCCTCAATATAGCGTGTATTATAAATACTGCTCTCTGTGAGGAATATCTGCAACATTTACACCCCACGTGAACATACACACATAAGTGTCATGGCTTGTCGATCGCGACAACTTCGTAGCATGGGGGCTTTCACAGGCGATGACCTGCTGCCTGGTTAAGCAGGTTTATGGTTAATGCATCATGTGCGGAATCAGGTTTTGCTGTCTGCCTTGATGCACAACTGCATGTTGGATTAGCCATGCCTGAGATAGGGTGGAGGTGTGGCCCTCTATTCACTCTGTCATTGTTTCAGATGCTGATTAACTATTTAGTCTCTGCGCTCCTTGCTAGCAGTGCTGCTTATTTTCGTACACAGTGGAGTACGTGAAGTTGGAGCTCTACTGTGCCGGGTGTTCTACAACTTTTCAGTTGGTTTTGTTGCCTTTCATTTCTGTTTGGCTTGGGGTTCCTATAGGGACAATCAGGTCCCAGAAAGAAGACTGCTGGGCCGCCTTTATTGAGGCGATGTCCTAGAAGGGGGACCCGTCACCCTTCTAGCTAGATTAAGGCCAGGCTCCATCCTCCCCTCGAGTTGGTATTACTGTCACATTTTGCAGTGTTTATAGTTTTTCACTACTGTATTTATGTTCCCTGTCACCATGCGGAGTGGTGTATTCTGGCGTCCCACGGCCCTAACTATTGTGGTTATTATCACCCCGCGCTGAGCGTGGTGCTCGGGCTCTGCACAAATGTGACAATAAGTTAACAGAGGAGGATATCTCAGTCACCAGAGCAGAGAGCCAATGCAAATAATAGTTCTAATTCTTCATCCTAGACTTTTGTTCTACAGATTAATCAAAACCTTAAGGGATTTTTCACACGGACTGGAATATTCCAAAACAGCATTGTGGAATATGCGTTGTTAGAATTCTGCACCCAAATTCGCACAGCTAATTGCGCATTCTGATGCAGAATCTGCTATTTTCTATTCAGCATCAAAATCCGCGCATTAGCATTGTAGATTTTGGTGTTCTTGTTGCTGAATATCCTGTCCCTTGTGAAATGTCCCTAACAGCTGGTTTCGAAGCATTGCTCATATTACTCTATGGAGGAAAAAAAAGGAGTTGCTATTTTTTTTTTAAAAACACGCAGAAATCCCAGCATGTAATGACTAAAAAAGAAATTGCTAGTGACTTGCTTGACGACAGCAATTTTGAAAACATTTTCCAGCTCCTTGATGTATTCCTATGGAGAGCAATTTCAAAGCAATTTTTTGTAGTGAGAAATAAAAAGTCTAGGAGTGACTCTAGCCTAGGAGCGTTGGCGTCCCTGCAGCTATTGCCCAAAAATATATTCACAGGTGGCAGATTGATTGCAGAAATATCTATGAGCGCCTCACTCCTCTGATTGAGGATCGTGGAGTTTTGGTGCCACTTCGACATCTTTTACCACTATAGTTACTGGGAGATATGTGCAAACTACTTTAAGGTGCAGCTATGATTCTTATAGTAGAGTATGGCCAATAGATTCCGCTACAGTGCCATGGTATTTTATCTACGCATACCAATAAAGGATAAGTTGTAAGTTGCACATTTCTTCTTCAGTGATTCCTGCACTAATAATATAATAGAAAACAGATATTTATGCAGTTTCTCAAAACAGGATGTACATTTTAATCACATTCAAATTAAAGTATGGTAAACCGTGGATTAAATATTCTTGCTGCCACAGTAATCATTAAAGGATTCTCGAAACCCGGCACCTATTAAAAATAACAGGTCGAAAATCCTTGGCACCAATAAGTACTGAGGGCTGAGGCAAGGAGATATAATTACATAATCCTCAAGTTCAACCAGACAGTGACAATCCAACAACTCCCACTTCAGAGAGAGAAATCTTGATGCAACGAAGTGGTAAATAAGGCCACAAGCCTAATGGTCTCACTGCACAAACCATTGTTCAAGGCTTGTCTTTCCCGAGCGTGACAAGCCCATTGTAATGCGTAGGCAGTCGTAATTGCTCTCAGTACAACTTTTAAATAAAAAATATTGACAGTGGATGATGAAATAAATCCTCTCTGCTCAGACAGTTCACTTCTATTCTATTTGTTTTTTTTGACAGCAGACATAACGTGGTAGTGACTTAAAAGGACACTCGCAGGTACAGAATAAGAATAGACTGGAAGGTTTTATTACCATTAGATCGCTCAAGGCTCTGCTCTTCTTTTTCCTGATTCTTTCGATATGGTGGTAGCTAACTTTCATTTTTAATATTCATATATTTTTTTCCGTAGACTTGCTAGAATTCACAATTAGTAGTATTGGGCGAAGCATTGAACAGGTATTGGTTCATTATTAGAGATGAGCAAGCGTACTCGCTAAGGCAAACTACTCGAGCGAGTAGTGCCTTATGCGAGTACCTGCCCGCTAGTCTCAAAAGATTCAGGTGCCGGCGGGGGGCGGGGAGCGGCGGGGGAGAGCGGGGTGGAATGGGGGGGGGGGAGATTTCTCTCTCACTCTCTCTCCCCGCTCCACCTTGCTCACTCCCGCAACTCACCGCTCTTCCCCACCAGTACCTGAATCTTTAGAGACGAGCGGGCAGGTACTCGCATAAGGCAATACTCGCTCGAGTAGTTTGCCTTAGCGAGTACGCTCGCTCATCTCTATTCATTATCTGTTTTCGACTGTTTGGTACCATTTGAAAAATTTTTGGAAAGTGACAAGATAATTTGTTTGATCAGTCAGTTAATGAGTGGTCTACATGGAACGCTTTGCATGTGCTACTACCACAATGGTGGTGTGACTTATGTGATATGTTAGCATTTAAAGTCATAAATTTAAACTTGGCCTTTCAAAGGGGCATGGCAGCAGAAATACAGTAAAATTTTAAGCAGGTGTGGAAAAATGCTGCTAAGTAAGAACGTTTTCAAAAATGGAAGTGTTAATAGTTTTTTGGTCAATTAACTAAATGCAAAGTGAATGAACAAGAGATAAATCTAAATTAAATCAATTTGGTGTGACTGCCTTTTGCCTTCAAAATAGCATCAATTCTTCTAGATACACCTGCACACAGTTTCTTGAAGTAACTCAGCAGGGAGGTTGTTCCAAACATCTTGGAGAAGTAACTACAGATCTTCGGTGAATTTAACTGTGCTCAAATCCTTCTGTCTCTTCATGTAATCCCTGCCAGACTGGATGATGTTGAGATCGTGGCTCTCTGGGGACCATATCATCACTTACAGGACTTCTTGTTGTTCTTTAAGTTGAAGATAGTTGTCAATATCATTGTCTGCATGTTTTTGGTCATTGTCCTGCTACAGAATGAAATAAAGTCAATCAGACGCCTTCAATTTTTTTTCAATCCTTACTTTGCCACATGTTTTCCACCCCTACCTAACACTATTACACAGTACTGTAGGTCGCAGTTTACCGGCTATGTACAACTTCACAACCAAGTATTTTCTATTGCCCCCAATACATCTACAATCGAAAATGAAGCAACTTTGCAAACCAATGCATCTCCATGGTAACAAACCACGAACAAAGTGGAAGGGAAGAGATGGAGAGGAATAAAGGTCCATTTACACAGGACAATTATCGTTCTGGTTGTTCAGGCACCAGCACTCCCGTGAGATTTTGAACGATAATTGTCTTGTGTGAATAAATGCAGAATCTGAATGACTGAATGAGAATCGCCCAGCTGTTCAGTTTCAGCATGCTTAAAAACTGAACAATACATCGCTCAGTGTGAACAGCAGCCATTCAGTAATGAACGTCCACTGCTTACAGTGAATAGAGATGGGCAGGGGAAAGCAGGGAGAGAACTCTCCTTCAGTCACCCCGCCTCCCTGCTGGCCGCGCTGTGAGCGATCCAGCGATACTCGCTTCTGTGTAATAGCATGGGAGCAAGTACACAAAGGGCGAGTGTCGGGCATCATTTGCCCGACACTCGCCCAGTGAAAATATGTCTTAAGACTGCACGACTAGACTAACATGGTCTCTTTGTAGTCTGTTACCCAAGATGCATAGATCTGAATAGGCTATTGAGAGCTGAGCTCTGTCATTGACTGCAGCAGCCGTTGACTTTTCATAAACAGCATCCTGTAAACATATATGTGACAGGGTCTATTACTGTTTTCAGTAACTGATGTACATTATGGCTTTATTATGTATTGTTCTTGTGTTACATAGGGAAAGACATAACATTTTGAAGTCTGTAAATCCAGTGTAGTTACGCTCGGGTCACACCACAATTTTGCATCTGGTCAAAAGGTTCTGGGTTTTTTTATTGAGAAAATTACTATTAAAACGGGATGCAACACAACTAGAGATGAGCGAACGTACTCGGTAAGTGCAATTTCGCAATCGAGCACCGCGATTTTCGAGTACTTCACTACTCGGGTGAAAAGTACTCGGGTGCGCTGTGGGTGAGCGGGAGGTTGCAGCGGGGAGTGGGGGGGGGGGGAGAGGGAGAGAGAGAGGGCTCCCCCCTGTTCCCCGCTGCTACCCCCCACTCCCCTCTGCAACCCCCCGCCCCACAGCGCACCCGAGTACTTTTCACCCGAGTAGTGAAGTACTCGAAAATCGCGGTGCTCGATTGCGAAATCGCCCTTACCGAGTACGTTCGCTCATCTCTAAACACAACACAAAAATCATGCAGGGTGCTTTTTTCTGTTCTTTTTATTAATGGGTCCTGTTTTTTTTTCATAAATAATTAAGAGCAGCAGGATGAAATAGGTTGGGCATTCTGATGCATCCGGTTTTAAAAGTACCAATTTTCCTAATCTTTCAAAATGTAAAAAAACAACAATATCTTTCAAGCGCATAAAAAAAAAATCATGTAGTACCTGGAACCTGATTCCTACAGTCAGGCCCCATGGGTTTTATCTTACCTGTTAACCTGTGTGTTTGGCGGTCGTCAGAAAACTTCTGCAAGGCTGTTTCTTGTAGATGATGTAACACCATTGTTAATATTCTCTGGCCCTCATTGCATTG
This sequence comes from Eleutherodactylus coqui, assembly GCF_035609145.1. NCBI lineage: Eukaryota > Metazoa > Chordata > Amphibia > Anura > Eleutherodactylidae > Eleutherodactylus > Eleutherodactylus coqui. Next base: position 142,064,735 of record NC_089843.1, on the reverse strand, counting down.
AGATTGTGACACGAATGTCACTGCATAAACACACATGGAGAATTACAATACTAAATGTACAATTCTGGCTCAATTTGCACCAAAAAGGCATACAAGCTATGCACTTTTATTGTGTGTTTTAGACAGTTCCTGCACCGCATTTGGCATGACAGCATGGCTTAGTGTGAAAGGGGTGTGACTTTTGTGTGAAAGGTTGTTGCTTAAAATGCAATATTGTCTTCCAAAATGTTGGCAGAAATATTGTTGCAAACTAAGCCAATCAAAAGGTGGTGCAGAGTTGAGGCCCTTTTAAACGCAACAAATATCGTTAAAACGGCCGCACAACTGAATGAACTGATGACATTTTTGCATAAAATTACACATACCGATAATGGCTTTTAATCATCTCTATTTCCCTCATTAACTAAAGTAAACCCAGTACAAGTTGTTTGCTCAGATGGGCGTGTGTTTAGGTGAGTGATTATCTGTCCAGCAGTATTCCATTGTCTTTTTCCCAACATAAGTAAACTGTGTACTCATTATGTATGTAAGGCAAACACAATGAGTACATTCTTTACACCCCTCAAGTCGGCAAGCCGCTCAAAAGACTGCACAAATTCCATTCAAATGGAACGAATTTTGAGCTTCTTATCAATGGTTTTTATGTGGGTTAAAAGCCAGCGGCAGACGACAAGTGAACGAATAGTGCACGGCTGCCCTCTTTTACACATAACGATTTTCGCTCACTTTTGGCCATTCAAATGAATTTTGAGCAATGATCGTTGCGTGTAAAAGGGCCTTTAGACACAAGTGTCTAAAAACGCACTGAATGTATCATCCAGAATTTGTGATAAACTTGGTGCATTTTCAGACTGTCTACTCTGAATTCATACTGCCTACCAGGATTCGTAAATCTGCCTTTTTCGATTAATTTCTTCTTTTAAATGCCAGTTACAGTTTGTGTGAGCAAACATATGAACAATAGTATAATGGGGGCCAACTTAAGAGCTAATGGGAATGAGTTATTCTATTTTTTATATTTGTCTATTGGAGTTTCTCTTTTAAGCATTTTGATTGGTTACTATGTTGAATAAAGCCCTCGTACTGTGGTACAAACTCATGTTGAAACTATACTGTACTTTGCTTGCAAAATCTGAAGATTATTTGATGGAAAACATCCTTTCTGTGTCTCATGATGTGAGTTCTAAATCAAAATTGAGATGACATTTGGCAACAAAACAGTGACTCATGCCGAAGTCATTCTGAAGCACATACTTATGCAAACTTAAAATCTGATTATAAAAGGTGACTTTTAAATGTCACCAAAACTAGATCAGGCCGTCTGTGTAAAGTGCATTGCATATGAACTGCTATTCAGTAAATGGTTTGTTGTAAATTTAAGCTAAGATAAGGCTGGATAAAGGGGGCTGTGAACATATAGTTCTAATACTTCCAGAGATGGAGGATATGTGTTGAAGATACTGTAGTCAAATTGATTTTTTTTAAACTCAAGTAAGAGCAGAAGCTAGTCATTTCCTCCCTTGCTGATGGCTATAAATTAGACTCTTCTCTCTCTGACTCATCCCTTATGGGCAAATAAAGATGTAGAAAGTTATAAGAGATCATGTTTTGGACTTCTCAAGCAGAGATATGATCAAGCATATTTCCGTTCATTGAGAGGGATGTGGGATGGTCTCTCTCACAGATAGGCTTGAAGAAGAAAAAGTCAGAACTTTATGGGTGTTTGGACATAGACAAACTCTGATAGGGATACAAGAGTTTTCAGAAAAATATAATATTGTACCATGTTCCATTAGATGTTGTGTTGATACTAGGGCAGAATAAGTCTTTAATATGGTGCCATACAGAGCATGTGCTTCTGTTCTGTACCCTTATATGGCTCTGTCATCTCTAAGGTCTAAGTGAGTGATTAGTTACCTAATACCCGTCATTCCAACGGTGTCAGCGCTGGAAGCTGCCGCTCAATGCATTGAATGGCACGTTTAGTAGTCTGCTCGTTCTAATTTTTGAATGGGTGGACTACTTAGCAGCGCCACTCAATGCGTTGAGCATCAACTGAGAGCGTAGACATCAGAGGAACGATGGGGAAGGTAAATATAAAGCTTACGTCCCCAGATTCAATGGGTCACCTGTTTTAGCCCATAATCTTAGTCTATAAGGCAAAAAGTAGATGACAGATTCTCCTTAAATCCTGCACAGTTTTCACACTGACCAGTATTAGTAGGCCTGATAATAGGCTGACAATTCCAGATCAGTAGAGAAAACTTTTCAGCAGTCATATCATTATCATTACAGGCAAGATTACAATGAAAGCTGACTCCCATAAGTATACATAATAGAGCATCCACCATTTACAATAAGTGATAATCACAACTTCTCTAATCCCCCTCCTGGCACAATGACCTTTGAATATATCACAGATCATGCCTAGAACCATCTCCTATACAAGTCAATGGGTCAACTCCTGTCTATTGTTTTGTTGTAAAGCATATCTTTAACATCCCTTTACAATAGACAATAAAATATCACTCACCTACCAGATTTTACTGCAACATGGACCATTCTCTTTCCTAAGCCCAACAAAGACCCCACCCTTTCCCAGTCATACTAATCATAGTATCCCATCACCCTCATGAACTAAGATTACAAGTTGCTCGCCAAGGATCTGACCAATTGTTTGCAATTGATTTTACCCTATGTACTCTTAGAGTCCAAAGGGGCTTCCTGTGTAACAGACATTATATACATACTACCATAGGAGCTACAGTAAAGGATCCTGGACACCTGTGGTCCCATTTTTATGCTTCTGAGCCTTCATGTCAAAAAGGCTTTCAACCAGTTATGCTAAGCCTTCCTCTACCATACAGTGTTATGGTGAGTTCTACGGTGAGAATAAATAGGCCAAATATTAATCAAGTTTGCTAAAGAGGATGACAAGTAGATATACAAGCAAGATATCAAAAGACATCTACAATATCAAGAAAGACATAATCAAGAGACACGTACGATGAAAAGATACAAACAGGACATACAAATATTATATCAGCAAGATATTGAAAAGCAAAACAATATTAGAATTAGCATCCATGATACATGACAAATCAAACTAGAGTGGGGGGATGGACCATGTTCATCAACCCCAGAGATTGGGAGTAGACTTCACCAACACCATTTCATGGTGGACTCTCCCTGCCTTTTTCTGCAGTAAACGTATAAACCATGGATGATGTTATGTGATATTTCTACACAGTTATCCTATAAAATATTTTACACCTATTCTGTAAATTTGCTAGACCAAACTCCCCAAACTTCTCACTCCCTTTTCAGGATTGCTCTCAGAGGTGATTATTAATCCCTTGTTAATAGCCACATGGAAAGCTTGAGAAAGATAAAAGGTGTCCCATCTCAATACTTGCTTCATCTTTCTCTAATCTTTCCCTAATCTACAATTCGACGTTTCAACAGGGCAAAGCACATCTAGCCCTTCATATTTGGCCATTGAAAGGACTCAAGCTCTACACATGGTCAGTTTAATGTACAGAAAATGTCTTACCTTATCAAAATTTCAAGCAAGATAACCTGAACTCATTATCCATCTATTTGCTTACTATGAAGCCCAAAGTTATGCAAATACTGTCCTAACTAATTTGGTCCCAGAGGAGTGGGACTCTACTATGTGTTCTTCTCATATAAATGTTTCTACATCACTAGGTCACATCTCTTATCTATACAAATTGTTCCTTCCTACTTTGAATTATGAGACCTCTTCCTCTGGAATCACTGCACTTCTCAGGACCTTAGCATATGCACATAAAATGCTGTCTTCTGCCATGTATCTAGAAATGAGCCTTTGTGTATTTCACCAATCTTATGCTTCCCCATGCAGAGGGTTCTTGATGGCTATCTATACTACAGACACCTGACAAAAATGTAAGAATCTTAATAATAACCTTTACTATTGCTTGTGGGTATGCTCCCAGCTTAAAATTTCCAGAACATGGTTTGTAACTTCACTAAAGATCATCTTATTAATGATGTCCCCTGTGACCCTTTTTGGGTGATATTTGGATGGATCGATCCTAAAACCCAAAGATGCACTAAAGGTAGCAGAACATTACTGCTTTCTATTTCCTCTGCTGCAAAAAGGCCATTCTGCGGGTTTGAATAGCCCCAATGGCTCTCTCTTGCAAATTATCTCTGGAAAATGTAATCTACTTATTCCAAATGGATTAGGTATAGAAACTAAAAACTTCTTTGACATTTGAGTAAGTTTCATACTCATACTCCTTAAACACATGCAAATGAAACTCAAACACCACCTCTCCCTGACAATCTGATATTTCATGGGTTATCCCCCTATTCCATAAATAACCCACACAAAATTTCAGAGTTGAGTAATCTTGGAAGTCATGAGATGTCTCAACCTATCTTCTTCTTCCGTGACCCCCTTCCTCCCTCCCTTCTTCCTTATCTCCCTGCCCTTTTTTCTCCATTTATTCCTTCTCCAAGTTCCTATTTTTTTATTTGCACCAACCCCTTCAATCATCAAGTTCTGCCCAGCTACAAAACTCTTTAAAATTATCTGAAGATGTCCTGGATTATGTGCTGGGGCAAATTTACCTGTTATAAGGTCACTTTTGTTCTCAACAGCTGGTTACTTATACTGTTGGTTTGTGTATACTGTACATACACACGCGCCTTTATCCTGGCTCAACTGAACAAGATGCATGTTTGTTTTGGATATCTTGTTCCATTTACCCTTGACGAGCAATTATGACACAACCAAGTGCACTATTTTTCTTTTTTTTTTTCTGGTGTATTGAGGTTATAAAAATTTTTTAAAAAGAAAGGTAAGGTAAAGACTGTTTTTGCGGGAAGGGGGGGTGGTGGGGGGGTGGTGGTTTGCCATTGCCTTCCCCAGTCATCTTTTACCCCCCCCCCCCAGCAAGTGGGGTATTCATTTTACCAAACTTAGAAGGATGGAAGGCTGAGTCAACCTTGAGCCAGCTACCTGAACCAAGAGGGGATTGAACCTACAACCTTCAGGTAGTGAGGGAGAGCTTAGGACTGCATTTCTGCTGCCTTAACACTCTGCGCTACACGAGGCTCACAGAAAAAGAAAAAAGCCAGCGTTTTATTAAATGGTAACTGCATTTTTTTAAAGTGTTTTTAGGTGGCGTTTTCTTTATTCTCACATTTTTACCATGTTTTTTTTGTTTGTTTATGGCTGTATACCCATGTATTTTAAGAACTTTGCATGCACCACTTTCATCTTATATGCAGATAGAAAGTGCCTATTGAAGTCTATTGAAAGTTTTTTTCATGTTACCGATATATCAGTATGTTATCCACATATCATTTGTGTAGCATCAGTGTGTCATCTAAATTGCATCTGTCTTTCAATGTGTTTTGTGTCTCTGCAGAGGACAGCCCATTATGGATCATTATTTCACATTCATAATATGAATGCAAAAGTGATGAGATACTGATATATTATAATAGAGAAATATTGCATAGCCATGGACTGGCTGCACTGTTTCAATCTGTGCGACAGGTTGATGTTTATTAGAGATGAGCGAGTATACTCGCTAAAGGCAATTGCTTGAGCGAGCATTGCCTTTAGCGAGTATCTCCCCGCTCGAGACTGCAGGTTCGGGTGCCGGTGCGGGGGAGCGGTGAGTAGCGGCAGTCAGCAGGAGGGAGCGTGGGGGAGAGAGGGGAGAGAGAGATCTCCCCTCCGTTCCGCACCGCTCTCCCCCGCAGCTCCGTGCCCGCTGCCGACACCCGAACCTTCCGTCTCGAGCGGGGGAGATACTCGCTAAAGGCAATGCTCGCTCGAGCAATTGCCTTTAGCGAGTATACTCACTCATCTCTAATGTTTATGTTTTTGTGCTTTGTTGCTTCTTTAGGTGTTACTTTGGTCGTGTATCTGTTATCCCTCAGTGCTTCTCCTGTTACTGATTTTCTTCCCTTGTTTCGTATGTGTTTGTGGAACTCTGTCTTTCCAATTGCATTGCCTCGGTCATTATTTAAAACTGCTTCTGGGTTGTTGCTGATTATTTTCTCAGTTCTTGTTGAGAGAGAACATGTCCCTGGTGGAAGAGTTCTACTGTAAGGCTGGTTTCACACAGGGCTGATTTGTCGCGGTTTTGCCGCGTTTTTTTCCGTTGCGGTTTTGCCGCAGAAGAACTGCTTCTGCGGCAAAACCGCTTCAAAGGTTAATTTGGGCTTGCGGATTTTCGTGGGGAAAAATCCGCAAGCGTTTTTTTCTGCGGCGCTTTTTTACTTTTTGTCGCGTATTTGGTGCGGTTTTGACTGCGTCCATAGTGGTCTATGGACAAAAAAGTGCTGCGGAAAAGACCAAAGAATGAACATGCTGCATCTTTTAAAACCGTGCCGCAGTTGCATTTCCGCACTGCGGCTGTGCGGAAAAAATACGTCCTGTGAGAACAGCTTTTTGGCAAATCTCATTTGTGCTGCATTGCACTGCAAACGCAGCGGTTTTGCCGCAGTGCGGATATGCAACGGAAATCCGCGGCAAATCAGCCCTGTGTGAACCCAGCCTTAAGCTTAGTGGTGCTTTTGTTTGTTCATTAGCGTTTTCCTTCTTTTATTTGCTAGAGTTATTGGCTAAGGCACGAGACATGGGGCTGCCTTTATCGAGGCAATAACCTCTCTTTTAGGCAGGGTGGTTCTTGTCCTAGTAGTGAAGTTGTCCCTTCCTCCTCTTGTTTTGATGACATTTTACTGTTTACTGTTCTACTGCTCCCTGTGTGAACCCAACTTTACGTTTGTCCTGGGCGTGGTGTGTCTAACGCTCAGGGCAAATGTGACAATATCCTAGTCTTCTTTATGAAGAAGACTCTTCATTTGGTCATTTAGTTTATATTTCTGGTATTTCTCACTCTTAAGGAATCATGTTACATCCCCATATGTATATGTGCTGCTGCTCAGACTACAAAAAATAGGGATTATGTAAGTAAATTTCTACCTTTTTTTTGCTGCTACTAGGTATTTTATTTGAATTCTGTTGAATGGATCACAATGGAGGTCATCAATTGTAATATTTTAAAATTTGTTTTCTAACCCATTTTTTAAGTTTGATGGAAGACTGCCAACTGATATTTCTGAATAAAACAAACATTGCTTATAAGATGCACCAGAACATAAGGCTTAAGTTTTAGTTGGAAGAAAATAATAAGAAAAATGTCAAACCAAATGGTGAACTAAAACAGTGAGTCAATAATATTTGACATTCCCAGCTTTTGCACAGCTGTTATTTTCTTTTTGCACTTCTTTTCCAACTAAAAGAAGACAGGATGTACACTCAGGTCCTTAGCAATGCTTTTGTAGTCTTTTCTAGCTTAATGTGCCTGTATAACAAGTTTTCTAAGGTCTGCTGAAAGTTATTTGCATCACGGCATGGTATGGTTCACACTAACCAGTCTTTCTTGAGAACACATTTGTCAGTAACCAGGCTTTGTATGCCTTTATTAAATGCTCAAAGTATTTATGAAACACACACTTCCAATCTCATCTCCCTAAAGGTTGTCCAGATTCGAACTGTTGATGACCTATTCTCATGATAGATCAACAATAGTTTATCAGTGGTTGTTCACCGCTCAACACCCCTACGATAAACTGTTTGCAGGCCGCTGTTACTGTATACGAATGTGGAAGCAGATGGCTCTGTACACTTTGCAGCAGCCTGGTTTGCTATTGAAGCACTGTTTCTATAGAGTTCAAAAGGAACAGTGTCTGCAATACCAACCTGGGCCACTGCAAAGTATACAGAGCCATCTGCTTATGACTCCATTTAGTGAAAACAGCTTGCTGAATAGTTGATTGGTGGGGATCATAGAATCATAAAATCATAGAATGGTAAAGTTGGAAGGGACCTCCAGGGTCATGAGGTCCAACCCCCTGCTCAATGTAGGATCACTAAATCCTCCCACATGGATATTTGTCCAGCCTTTGTTTGAACACTTCTATTGAAGGAGAACTCACCACCTCCTGTGATAACCTGTTCCACTCATTAATCACTCTCACTGTCAGAAAGTTTTTCTCTAATATCTAATTTGTCTCCTCTCTTTCAGTTTCATCCCATTGCTTCTAGTCTTTCCTTGCGCAGATGAGAATAGGGCTGATCCCTCTGCACTGTGGCAGCCCTTCAGATATTTGTAGACAGCTATTAACTCTCCTCTCAGCCTTCTTTTCTGCAAGCTAAACATTCCCAGATCCTTTAACCGTTCCTCATGGGACATGATTTGCAGACCACTCATCATCTTGGTAACTCTTCTCTGAACTTGCTCCAGTTTGTCTATGGGGGCTGCCCAGAACTGGACACAGTATTCCAGATGAGGTCTGACTAAAGAAGAGTAGAGGATAGGTCATTTTTACTTCAAAGCTGGACACCACTTTAATTGAAACACCTCTTGCCAATTAGCTCTTGGAGAAGTCACTATCACAGAAGATCAAGTACTTTTTCTCCCTGCTGTGTAGATGTTTACTCAATGTGCGCAATAAAAGACATGAATGATACAACTGTTTGTGTGTTATTAGTTTAGTTAGATTGTCTTTGTCTACAGTTGTGACTGAAATAAGAACCAGTCCACATTTTATTAGTAATCAATGCAGAAATCTAGGTAACACTAAAGGGTTCACTTAATTCTGTATATTCTAGTGTAAATTTCAGATTATAAATCATAGATGACATTCCGCCTCAGACAAAAATAGTTCTTGCTATGAATTTACCCACTGGCATCAATGTTAACAGTGGCAGGCAGTGTCTCAAATCTATATAACAGAAACTTAGAACAAATTATCAGGGAAGGATATAAAACTTTTATCGCTGAGCAATGATGTGGAGAACAGCCAACTGTGCAACAATAGCCAAACCATTATCACCAAGGGAACAGAAAAGGCAGTGCAAAGAATGAGGTTAAGGTTTCACAGTACTTCACTTCTTATAATGTGTCATAACCTCTTGTATCTACCATCACACAGCATAGTTTTTATAGCACAAGCTATAATCGTTTTAGTAAAATTTGTCCAAACAACTATCTATCTATCTATCTATCTATCTATCTATCTATCTATCTATCATAAAATGCACTTATTGTTTAGGTAGAGCGCCTTTAAAAAGAAAACTGAAAATAAAATGTAATGCAGATAATTCACACCAATTTTGCGTCAAAAAACGCCTCAAAATCTGCACCATTGGAACGGATTTTGGTGCAGATTCACAGCAGAATTCACCTGTTGTTTCACCATAGCTCATTCAGTCAGTCCATTGTTGGTTTATCAGCGGAGTCTCAAAATGCCTGGGAATGGTCTGCAAACAACTGAACGATCAGCTATTACATAAAATGAACAGCGAACAATAGGTGAATGAATTATTGTTCATTGCTCAATCACTTGCCATGTTTACACTGAATAATTCTCTTCATTTTCACACGACTCAACGATTATTGCTGCGATAATCATTCCATGTGAAAGGTTCTTAAAAAAGCATTTTTTGCTGCCCAACAATCTGGGAAAGGTTATAATGCCATTCCAACTATTTGGAGTCCATCATTCTACGGTCAAAAAGATTATTTACAAGTGGAAAACATTCAAGAGAGTTGACAATTTTTCCAGAAGTGGAGGTTCCAGCAAATTCATCACAAGGTCAGACCGTGCAATGCTGAAACAAATTGCAAATTGCCCAATCTTAGGCTTCTTTCACATAAGCGCATAGTGGTCGGCCATTTCACGGCCGGCTGATATGCGCTGTGATCTGATGCATTGGATTCCAATGCATCATATCACATGGGCATATTTCTGAGACGTAAAAACGCCCGGCCAGGCCAATATAGCATTAGGCATTTTTACGTCGAGCCAAAAAGATAGTCCTGGAACTATCTTTTGGGCCGGAATACGTTGGCCACTGTATGGGTTATGGGAGCCCATGGCAGCGCCTGTAGGTGGGAGGGAGTTTAGCAGCGTGGCTGCTAAACTCCCTCCCCCTGTTCTCCTCCCCCCATGCAGGCTCACCTCTCTTCTTCCTTGCTCATTCTGTGCAATGGGAGTGTGCTGGACGGGGGGGGGGGGGAGTAGCCAAGCGCCTGGCTGCTCCGCCTCCTCCCATTCATGTTATGGACAAGAGCGGCACGGGGCGGAGCTAAGCACCCGCCATCTCCCCGCCCTTTGGCCATAGCCATCAATGGGAGGAGGCAGGGCAGACTGGTGCTTAGCTCTGCCCCTGTCTCGCCCCCTCCCATTGCACAGAACGAGCAGGGAGAAAGAGAGGTGAGCATGCGATGGAGAGGGAGGGGAAATGGGAGATGGCCTGGTGAGGTCGGCACATTTGGGCTGGCCTCACCAGGCCATATGAACGGGAGCACAAATGTTTGATTTGTGAGCTCGTTCACCAGTTTTTTTCTCCCCCAACGTAGCTCATATCGGCCTGCCGTTTTCACGGCCGGCTGACAAGCGCTCATGTGAAAGAAGCCTCAGACTGTAGAAGCCCCAGTTGGCATGTTAAATGTTCAAGCTCATGACAGCACTATTATAAAATAACTGAAAAGGTATGGTTTGTTTGGAAGGATTGCCAGGAGAAAGCCAAAAACAACATGGCAGCACAGCTAAAGCTTGCAAAGTTGCACCCGAAAACACCACACGACTGCTGGAACAAAGGACTTTGGACAGATGAGACCAAAGTGGAGATGTTGACCATAATGCCCAGCGCCACTTTTGGCAAAAAACAAAGTAAATCAGCACAAACACCTAATTTCAACTATCAAGCATGATGGTGGAAAGCTGATGATTTGGGTTTGCTTTGCAGCCACAGTACCTGGCCGCTTTGCAGTTATTGAGTCAACCATGAACTCTTCTATATACCAGAGAATTCTAGAGTCAAACGTGAGGTCATCTATCAAAAAGCGAAAGCTTGGCTGAAATTGGGTCATGCAAGAAGACATTGATCCCAAGCAGATCCGCAAATCTACATCACAATTGCTTATAAAGAAAAGAATCAAGTGTTGCAATTGCCTTGTGAAAATACAGGCATCACCTCAATTGAAATACTGAAAGACCATCAGAGAGCTATCCATAAAGGAATGCCCACAAGTGTCAATGAACTGAAGAAACGTAAAGTAGAATGGGGCAAAACTCCTCCAGTACAATGTGAGGAACTGATGAAGTCATCCAGAAAACAATTACTTCAAGTTATTGCTGATCAAGGTGGTTCCACAAATTATTGATTGACGGGGTGTACTTAGTTTTTCATACACTGCTTTTGCATTTTGGGCTAATTTGTATAAATAAATATTAACATTATGTAATGTGTTGTGTGTTGTTGGTCATTTGAGGTTGTATTTAGCTAATGCTAAGACCTTCTACAGAGTAAATGTTTTCTTTATTATGTCCTGATAAAATCCTAGAATTCAAACAGGCTGTGATATATTTGGTGGATGTGGGGGTTGGGAAGTGGTTTATTGAATTAATCATTTAATAAATGTCAACAAGATAAAGAATTTATCTAAAGCTGGAATCACAAATGCAGTTTTTGATGCAGATTGGCTGGATGGCATTGGGTCAAAGTGCTGTTGAGAACGGAAGTGGTACTTTTGTACACTGATAGGCTGGTTAGTGTGTACTAAGCAAAGACAAGAAAAGAGAGCTACAACTGTGATAATTGCTTAGGATACTAAATAAACCTAACAGAGCAAATAAGGCCGAAATTCAGGTAAAATAAAATGGAATGCCTGGATAAGAGATAATATTAGGTATTGCTCAGAAGTTATTATTAATAGAAGATATAGGAGGTGGTGAGTTCTCCTTCAATGGAAATGTTCAAACAAAGATTGGACAAACATCTGTCTGGGATGATTTAGTGAATCCAGCACTGAGCAGGGGGTTGGCCCGATGACCCTGGAGGTCCCTTCCAACTCTACCATTCTAGAATTCCATGATATCCCCTCTTCCTCCCATGCACATATCAAAATACAAAGAGTTATAGATTAAAAAAGGAGCCTCGGAGAAAGGGCAAGGAGTGGATTTTTTTTGAGGACTGGGACTATGGATGGGCACCACTGCATTGGTTGGTACAGCAATGGGCCAAAGTGCTGAAACGAAAGAAACAATACACAGACTGTACATGCTGATAAAAGAAGTGGTGCTTTTTCACACCAATAGGCTGGTATTTATTGCATGGCATAATTAAAATGAAAGCAGAGTCCATGGCTACATTACAAAAAATACTAACATTTAATTTTTCATTCAGGCCCAAAAGGCTCTGATTTGAACCGATAGATCCAATGTGTTTCATTACATAAGATCCGTTTATTCAAATCCCATTGACTAAGTGACAGTCTGACTAATTTGATAACAGAGTAAGGTAAAACTGATTACCTAAGTGACTAACATGAATGCAATGTGGAATAGGAGTATTCTACATATGTTTAGGGCTCGTTTACATGAGCACTGTGTGTGCGCAGTATAGCCACGCACCAAGGGGGTAGCTAAAGGCTAATGGGTCTGGGTGCAAAAGTTTATCTTGGGGCCCCCAGACTTATCTTAACCCCTTAACACAGAGGCGTAACTTGAATCTACTGGGCCCCAATGCAAAACCTGTAACAGGGCTCCCAACTATAATGCTTTATTCATAGTACTGGGCTCCCTATATGGAGAAAAGAGGCCCCATGGGCCCCGTAAGGCTCCTGGGCCCGGGTGCAACCACATCATGAACAGTCAAATCTAGCGTCCTTCAATGGACTTTGTGCTGTGTCCACATATAAGACACAGGTAGAAATCATGTCACAGGGAATTCCTGTGATGTAATAGAATGTGTTTTTGTGGACAACATACCACGTTCCTGCTCCTGAGCACAGTGGCTTAATAGTACATTCTGGTTTTCTGCTGACCCTTGTTGCACTGTCCTATTACGCCAATGGTTGTTAAGTAGTTAATCACGGGTTCATATGCACTACCACTGCAAGAATACGGAATTTGTACATTTTTCATGGAATTCATAAGGTGCACTTAAAATAGCAAAAACAAAATGCATTTGATGGTTTATGATCTATTGCTGGTATTGTGTAAGCAGAACAACACAATGAAGTTCTTACAATGTAATGCCAAAAAATACTAAAAAAGTGCTATTTTAAAACACATAGGAAATGGACACCAAATTGAGATTGTTATGCCCACAACAGTAATGACTGCATTGTGTAGATTAAAAACAACATTTATGTATCAGTTTGAAGCAAGACAGGAATTGGTGCAGAAAGCAATTATTCAAATTCACCAAATGATCTCCACTGAGCCCCATAACATATGAACCAGATAAACACTTATCTAAAATGAGCAATAGCAGTCAGGCATCTAATGAAAAGAAATATAGTCAATGAAGTGAATTTCTGCGGAAAAAGTAAAATAATAGCAGCCAATAACCCACTGTGCACCGCACATGGTGAATGGTCACAATGAGAAGAAAGTGCAGAGACTGCAGAGAGCTTACATTGCTCAGAAGATGTAATGGATCAGGAAATACATTGTCATTAATTTGCTGCCAGACCATGCAAAAGTTGCCCATAAACATTTTAGGACTCGGTATAAATTGATATAGTGCAAGGTGATTGAACTGGAGAGAAAGTAGGTCTTGATCTTGATAGATGTGTACGAAAGTTTAAAGGGCCATTAGCTTTTTCCTGGATGCTAACACCTCTACAGTTGAGTAATAAAGGGAAGAATATTCACAAACCTGGTATTCTGTATATAGATTTTCTATGCGTCATTATGATTACAGACTGCTAACAAACACTTTGTAGTCTGAGCCTACAACTTGCCTATTACTTAAGAATAGGGGTAGATGGAAAGGAGTTTGACTGTAGGATCAGACAACACAGGGCATGTTTGTTCTTTTTAAAGTGTACCTAACTTTTCAGAAAACTTTTCAAAATAAGCTGCCGTGTGCGGAGATGAGAAATAACACTATGTTTGGCCATTATATGACTTGTCATGGCGACTTAAGATCAGGACCAGGGTGACATCACTATGTCAGCACTGGCCTACAGAATCCTTGTGCTTATGCTCACTGTCATCTTGGCGCTGGACATCAACAGTGATAGTTGTTTTTTTATCTATGGGCAGAGTGGTTGGGTAAAAGGTGGGACAACTCAGCCAACCAATCGGTATTAGTGTGAGTACATTTATCCCGGCTCCTCCTCTGAGGGACCACCAGTTATTCACTCGGTCTGGTCTGATTTCATGTTTGATTGCACTGTCTGGTCTGCAACTCCCTGTCAGAATGACTCCCATCTGACTCCGTTTGTGATTCTCAGTCTGAAGGTGTAAGTGATCTGGTCTGTGGTTCCTATCCTGATCTGAGTCTCAAGTTTTGTACAGGCCAAATTTTTTTTACAAAGAGTGATCTAATTTTTTCTCACAAAAGTGGTAACATTTAGGCCACTAAAAATGAAAATGAATGATTCCATTAGGGAAGATTGGCATGTAAAAGGTTAAAGCTGAGTCTGATGTTCATTTACTATTATATCCGGAGTGTTTGTTACATCTTATCTTCTGGATATTGTGTTTTTATATTTGCTTAACATCTAACTGTTGCCATCTAGGGAGAGCCAGGGTCGCCCCAGGTTCCTGACGTGATGCCGCCCTCATCAGATCTCTCGGCTTGTAGGTAGGGTCTTTACGCATCTTTGAGGTCAGGGTCAGTTTCCCTTTATCCTTATATATTTTTTCTGTTATCCGCCTTTGTAAACAGCAGCAGACCACTCACTAGGAGAAATACACAGAGGCCGTGGAAAGACTATGAAACCTAAGAAGCCCTCGCGGCAGGTGAGTATTCATTTTTTTTCAGACAAGTGTATACCCGGCGTATAAGACGACCCCCGACTGCAGAGCAGATTTTTCGGGGTTTAAAAGGTCGTCTTATACACCGGAAAATACGGTATATATACATATATAATACTGAATATATTGAATGTATATATTTTTATTTCTAGGACTTTTGGCTTTGGAAAAACAGCTGTTTATTTCTTATAATTTGCTGTTTTAAATGTACAATTTACAAAGCAACAGCAATATTCTGCTTTATATACTCAGTATAGCAAAAGTAAGCTGCAGTGATTTTTCTTAACTTGGCCTTGTGTTACATTACTGCTATAATTCTCCTAGTAATTATAGTGAACATATTTTAAGCTTATAATGATGGAAAATGCCCATGTAAATAGACTCAAATATGTCCCCATGGTTTAATAATCTGCCACATACTCTGTAATCTGCTGGAGTGCACAGCATGGATATGCACATAATGTTCGGTCTTTTTATAAATATGTCTTTACAATATTGCAAGACTCATGCAGTTATCAACACACAGCATTCCTTCACCATTTATTACCTGGAAAAATAAATTAAACACAGTAAGCTTTTTTAATAGGAAATAAACTGTTCTAATTTTTAATATACTCAACTGTTTAATATGCTGTTTATATGATTTATCCAGTTTTTTATGTCTATATACATATATGTCCTGTTATTACATATTTCTCTCCTACTACAGGAGTCCCACTGACCACTACAATATATGATTGGTGCAGGGCACTGCAGCCTCTGATTGGCTACAGCAGTCACGTGACTTCTGCTGACATCATCTACCACAACAATCACCAAGAGGACGTTGGGGCAACATCACTGGATTCCCATGGCTGAGGATGAGTAAGTACCGCTTGTTTGTTATTTTAAGACAGTTGGAGCTATTGCAGAAATGTTGTCCAGTAACCGGACAACCCATTTAAAGGGCTTCTCTCACTTCTGGCCTCAGGATAGGTCACCAATAGCAAATTGGCTGGGGTCCGCTGGCCATTAACTGCAATGGGACTCAGCATGCAGTAACAGCCAGAGCCACTCCACATTGCACAGAGCTCTTTGCTTCCTCCGGACAGACAGCTCCATACACACAGTGACCGGCCCAAGGATACAGCTGATCGCTGGGGGTACCAGGCAGTGAACCCCCATAACTTGCTATTGATGACCTGTCATGAGGCTATGTCATTAATAGTCAGAAGTGGGACAATCACTTTCAGTGTCTTCTTGTGTTGTCTTCTCCTGAACCAGTAAATAATTTCACTTGTTAATTTTATAAAAAACTTTTTAGAAAGCTGTCCCATTTCCTGAGTTCCGGCTTTCCTCTTTCTGCCAACTGCTGCTGAGAAGACTGGGCAGATAGACACTGTCACTAGGCTGTGCCAACCGGCTCCACAGGAGTCACTGGTCATAATTATGACACTAAGACGTCTAGAACCACATGTCTATACCAAGGGTATACATATCATAGAGGCAGACTGTACAACTGCTAAGGGCCCATGAAGAGAGATCTGATTGGGCCATCCCTTTTGCTACTTGGTAGCAGGACCAGGACCTTCCTCCAAAGAGGAACTGCATTGTTAGCAAACAAGGAGGTAGAGAAGAGTCATTTTAAATGACATGGAATGGCAAACAAACATCAATCCTCTTGTCCTTGGTAGGATGGAAAAACTGGACATAATAATCGGGGACCCATTTAAGGCCTCATGTCCATGGGTGGGTCGGATTCCACATGCGGGAGCCTGCAGCAGAATCCGACCCTGCCCGCTGCCGGCGATCCTGCTTACCTGTGTCTGCAGGCGGTGTCAGCGCGGATCTCCATTCTTCTAGGACATCCATACTGCGGATAGTCTGCACAGTTCACCGCCGGACATGCACAGTACAGAATTTTTTTAAAAAAATCTTATGTTCTTCCTGCAGAATCCTCAGCCCGTCCGCAATTTGTATTTCCTGCACCATTACTTAGCGATGACGCGGGTCCCCGCAACCCATACTCAATGTTAATTGAAATCAATGGATGCTGTCCATGCGGATTCTGTGGCAAAATAGAACATGCTGCGATTTTTCTTCTGTTCGCGGAATACGCCATTCGATCCATGGGTATGATCAAAAAAGCGAAAATGCATGCCTTTCAATACAAATCCGCTCGTTTGAGCCCAGCCTTAGACAACGAAAAAAGACAAAAACATTGAAGGAGATGTACTAGTCCTGTCTCATTGTAAGGGGGAAGTGCTGCCAGTTGCTCAGGTCTGCCCCCTCTGGCCCAATAAAAGGTGTTCTAAGTGTTGGTTGGGAGCCCCACTCCCATGCCAGATAGAAGAGACAGGCAGTGGGGAGGATAAGAGTGTGGGGATGGAGGCTTCGTCCCCTGGCAGTGACAGGGCAGTGATGCAGTTAGCCCTTCATTGCCCATTACAAACCTCATGCAGAGGCTAAGCCTTGCCCCTAGCCCAAACACACCAGAAACCTTCTAGACACAGTAAGGCACACTATAAAAGAAAATTGAAGCTGTGCCACAGAGTTGTTGTTGTCGAAGTCAGTACCACCTGGCAGCGGACATAAGTGAGGCCAGACTTGTTAAAAGCTGATCGGTGTGCACACCATGAGAAACTTGTTAGTCAGCAGGCCAACTTTAAAGATTACCCCTAACCTATCTGAAAGTGGGCTTTTGGGACATCTATGCATATCACCTGGCTGAATAAGCAGTTACATGGAGACCATGAGAAGCAGAGAAGTAATCGTTTTTAACGGGCTGCGTGAAGTATGCTGTGATTGGTTGATTGATGTTGTGTGAAGTTGGCATTGTTGGTATTGCATATTATGTGCAAAGTGTTATGGTTTATGTATGTAAGAGTGCTGCAAACGTAGTAAGTGTGGCCAAGCCAGGGTCAGATCTTAGATAATGTGATGTCCATGATGTGTCTTGTGCAGAAAGGTGCAGCTCCTACTGGGTGGTATGAGTCTAGGCTAGTCAGCTAGTGGAGTTGGCAGCTGGCATCACAAGCAAATATGCTGTGTAGATGACTTATTGCTGCCAGTTTGAGATATATGTACCCTTGCCTGCATATGTAACGTTCAAGTAATTAGTACCCTCCTATGGAGTGAAAACATAACATTTGTTACATTTTTTTTAAGTATTGCCTCTGCCTGTGTTACTGCTGTGCCATAATGCAACACCACCTCCTGCTTCATGATATTCAGACAGTGTGAATAGACGAGGCAGCCTAAAAATGCACCACGTTTTCCACAGTGGCTCATCCCTCATGATAAATTTGGTGCATTTTGCTAGTCATGTAGACACTTTTCTCAAACTTTATGCCACCTAGTGGTAGACTTACTTTGTGGGAATATTTAAACGTGTTCTATCGCATTGAAAGACATGTTCATTCACATTGAGTCACCTCCCTTTTAATCTAAGCCACACCCCCTTGTCTAGTGAGGCACAAATAGTGTTAAAGGAGGCCTTCCTCTTGATGCGTAAGCGATGACTAACAACTTCCAATGAAAGCAAGTAATAAACAAACATCATAAAGTGCTACATGGTCTGTTAACATTTGTTCAACATATTTGCAAATTCTGCATAACAAGTTCTTTTTTTTAACATTGTCACTTCTTCACACAATCTTTCAGTCTTTTAATGTCGTGGAAGATACACAATATTTACCAAACATTTTAATGTTCTAATTGGGTTTCATGAAAAAAAAAGTACAGTAATCATGTTCAAAGCAAACATCTGTCCTTTTGGTGTCTCAGAAACAGAGATTTTCTTTTCTGAAAGACTTAAGGAATGCATTCCTATATTTAGACCAGGCTGTATGTCTAGTCAGTAAATGATGAGATGTAGAAATACGGGAAGAAACAGATGGTCTTCAGGACAAAAAAAAATGTCAAGTATTTGCAGTCACTGAAACTATACAGGATTTCCTAGTATAATTTTCTACATATTATGCCATAAACCAAATGTCCTTTTCTTTCATATCTGTAAAACCCTATATACCCATTGATCAATGAGCTTGATTGTAGGATTCGACTCCAAACCTATTAGTTGACTTCCAATTCCCAATGCCACAGTATACAGCACATGCTAAGGCCCATTTACACGGAGCGATGATCGCTCACAATTCCCTGAAACGACAGTTTGAGTGACAGTTTTGAGCGATCATCTTTGCATAACTCTAAGTAACTAATTAGCTACTTAAGAGTTATGCAGGCAGAGCGGGATAGGAATGCGATGGCTCCGAGAACAATGCAGCTGTTTTGTATATACAAACAGCTGCTTTGTTTTCGGCACTTTCAGCTGGTGTCCCATTGAGAACTGCTAGCGGGATACCAGCTGAATGAATACTATCAGCATCACCCGCTGAGATATCAGCAGGCGGCGCTGATAAGGCTCATCTGTGATTTCTAGTTGTCTAGAAATGAGCGATGAACAAACAGTGCACGATAGACGTGCATTTAGACGCAATGATTATCGCTCAAAAGACGGCTTTTGAGCAAATTTTGAGCGGTAACCATTGTGTCTAAATGGGTCTTTATAGATATAATACTATAGGTGTAGTCAATGCAGCATTGAAGAGCAGGCATACTCTCAAGACAAAGAGAAGAAAGTTAATGGTGTTACGAAGACAACCCTCTTTTCAGATTGAAATCCCTGCAGTGGTCAGCTAATCACAAATCCAGCTTCTCATAGGACAGGCTAACAGCTTAATTTTCAGGGAAATTTCCATACTACTGTACATTAAAGGGGTTTTCTCATTTAAAAAAATAATCAGTACTTACCGTATTTTCCGGCCTATAAGACAACCTTTTAACCCTGAAAAATCTGCTCTGCAGTCGGGGGTTGGCTTAAACGCCAGGTATACAGTCTCCCAAAAAAAAAAAAATGAATACTCACCTCCGGCGGCACTGCTACAGGCTGTCGCTCCCTCATGCACATCGGCAGAGCATTGCTTTCTGCAAGCGGGGCTTAAATGCTCCGCCTCCAGAAAGCTAATGCTCTGATTGGCTAAATTGGTCTGGTGTTAGCCAATCACAGTCATTCATGACGTCATTGAATGGCTGTGATTGGCTAACGCCAGACTAAGTTAGCCAATCAGAGCATTAGCTTTCTAGAGGCGGGGCATTCAAGCCCCACTTACAGAAAGTACTGCTCTGCCGATGTGCATGAGGGAGCGACAGCCTGCAGCAGCGCCGCCGGAGGTAAGTTTTGATTTTCTTTTTTCACACTGTATTCCCGGCATATAAGACGAAAAGTCGGGGGTCGTCTTATACTCCCCGTCGTCTTATATGTCAGAAAATACCGTACCTATTCCTCTTCAGACCGTCTCAGGAGTTCATAGACTATTGCAGAGAGACAACGTGCATGCACAGTCTCTGCAATAGCTCGGCACTCCCTGCTGGCAGTGAACGCTACATCACTAGTAACATAGCCTACATTGCCCTGCAGAAAGGAGAATGCTAGCAATGGATGTTTTGTCACTGGAAGACGAAGAATCGTCCGGCTTGCAGTGAGGTGACCCAGGTGGACTGCAGGAGCCAGGAGAAAGTCAGCGGGAAGAAGATGCAGTAAGAAGACTGACGGGGGAGGAATAGCAGAGTATAGAATTTTTGTTTTCTAATGACGGAACCCCTTTAACCCCTTAACGACCAGCCCACAGTGTTTTTACGTCCTCCCGAAGTGGGCTTTATTCTCTGAGGACGTAAAAACATGTCTCCTGCAGAGAATAAAGCCTCTTGGGCTCTGGACATGTCTGCAGGTAGCCGACAGCATGGAGCTGTCATCCTGGGCTATTCGAACCCCCCCGGCATTGCGATCGGCGCTATCCAATGGATAGCGCTGATCGCAAAAAAGTAAAGAAAACTGCAAAAAGAGTTGAAGATTCAGCTGCCCTGATGGATCGGATCCATGGGGGCAGCTGAAATTACCCACTGAGGTCCGCCGCACGACTCCCCGCTGTCCCGATGCTCCAGGCGCCATAGCCGTCCTTCTGCGCATGCGCGCCAGGCGGCATTACGTCAGCCGTATGCGCAGAAAGCCCGGCGGCGCGGGAGACTTAAAATCTCCTGGCTCCCGGCTCTTGTAGGTGAGCGGTCCCCGTTACCGCAGTCGTCGTTATCCAGTGGATAACGACGATCGTGGAAAAGTGAAAAAAAGTGTAAAAAAGAAAAGTTTCACCTCCCCTCAAGGATCGGATCCATGAGGGGAGGTGAAAATACTCACCTCAGGTCCGCCGATGTCCTCCGGCCGGTGTCGGGACCCTCGCTGGCTTCTGCGCATGCGCCGAAGGCCGGCGAGCCCGGCAAATTCAAAATCTCCCTGCACCCGGCTGTCACAGATAGTCGAGTGCAGGGAGATATGACTGGGGACCGCTGTATGCAGTTTCCAGTCATATGATCATCGTTATCCATCGGATAACGGTGATCATATAAAGTTAAAAAGTAAAAAAAAAAAAAAGTAAAAAAAAGTTTAAAAAGTTAAAGTTTCATCTCCCCTTACGGATCGTATCCGTAAGGGGGGATGAAATTACGTACCCAAGGTCCCGGATTTGTTCCCTGATGGGATGTTGATCTGCGGACCTTACCCCAGCTTCGGCTCATGCGCCCGTCAGCATGATGGCGGACGCATGCGCAAAAGTGAAATATTGCCCAAGAAATGTAAAATCTCCCTGCTGCTGGCTACCAAAGGCCTGGAGATGTCACGGGGAGCCGCAGTATGCGGTTACTGGTCACGTGATCGCAAAATGCCGGACACATTCGCAGGAGCCGGGGAGCCCAGGAAATTTTAAACCTCCTTGTTCCCAGCGACCAACGGCCGCTGAGTGCTTGGAGCAGTGACCGGAGACCTCGTTGAGCGGTCCCCGGTCACGTGATAAAGTAGCGATCTAACATTAGGCCGGTCACACATGACCGGAGAGGAATTACAGGTTCTGCATGCGCTTGATCAGTGGTAATCCACGGATCAATCACATGCATTGGATTACACAATTCCCCCCAATTAGCGGGTCGGAATTACGTAATCCACTCGCAGAAACAGAACACGGCATGCTATATTTTACCGCGAATATCTGCGACCTAGAGCCCATTGTGCTCTATGACTGCGGATATACTCGCAGCCCATATGCAAACACATTGCGTACGGGCTGCGGGTACTCGGGTCATCTCTAAGCGACGGCGCAGGAAATGCAAACAAAAAAAAAAGTACTGCGCATGACCGCCTGTGTGAGTAGGCTGTTATGCGCAGTACATTACGCGGCCGTACGCAGGGTCACAGCTGGGCTCACAGATGAGATCCGCTGCGGGCCTCCGCAAGCGGATTCTGCATACGGCCGTGTTAGCCCGGCGTTATTCAGACCGCTACCTGTAATACGTAATTTACAAGAAGCCCCGGGAACGCTCGCCTTCATGCAGTTCCAGGAGCACCTTGTTGAGCGCCTTCTCTGTGAGACCGCTGCACCGCAGCAAGATTACGAAGCCTCACAGAGCGCCACTTTTTACAACCCCTCCCTGCCGCTGATTTTATGAAATACCCCCCAAAATACATGAGAGGAGAGGGGATACCCGGTTTTCTTGCCCCATGTGCCCATCCCAAGCAGCCTCCGTAATTACCCCTGTCTTCGGACATAAAACGCAGTTTATATTATTACCTTTATCTAATATTTAGGGAATGCCAAAAAATGGGGATGGCGAGGGGTTGGGGGGGGGGGATTATTTTTAGGAAATCAAGTTTTTTTCCGTATAAGTGGGCAATGGGGCCTGGAATTTATTCAGTTCTGCCCTGAAATCCAGTGGGCAATCCCTCCATTATGGGCCTAGCCATGTGTCCTGTAAGTAGATTAGGGCCACAATGGGTATGTTTCTGAACACGGGACAAACGGGGGGATCCATTTTGGGGTGAACGTCTTCATTTCTATGTACACTATACAAAAAAAATAGTTTTTAAATTGCCAAAATTGCCAAAAAAATGAAAATCGTAATTTTTTCCTTTTGCTTTGCTTAGATTCATTCAAATACTGTGGGGTCAAAATATGCAGTACACCCCTAGATGAATTTGTTAAGGGGTCTATTTTTCAAAATGGGGTCACTTGTGGGGGTTCTCTATCGTTTTGGTCACTCAATGGCTCTACAAGTGGGCAATGGGGACTAAATCTCCTTCAAGCAAAATTTCTGTTTCGAAAGCCACCGGTTGCTCCTTTCATTTTGGGCCACATTGTGCATACAGACGTAATACTAGGGCCACAATGGGTATGTTTCTGAGCACGGGACAAACAGGGGTATCCATTTTGGGGTGCAAATCCTAATTTTCATGTGTACTATAGAAAAAAGTCCTGTCTTTAAAATGACATATTTGCAAAAATATGAAATTTTAGTTTTTCTCTTCTAAATTGCATTGACTCCTAAAAAAAAACTGTGGGGTTAAAATACTCATGACACCCCTCAGTGAATACGTTAAAGGGTGTAGTTTTTAAAATGGGGTCACTTGTGGGGGTATCTATCATTTTGACTCCTATGAGCCTTTCTAATCTTGGTTTGGTGTAGGAAAACAAAGTGTTCCTCAAAATGCTGAAAAGTAATGTTAAATTTGTACGTCTCCTAAATGGTTAAAAAAAAACGAACGTTTTTCCAATGTGCGCCAAAAATAAAGTAAACGGATGGAAATATATATCTTAGCAAAAATTTCTATATTATGTTTGCACATATTTGAGATATTGCAGTTGGAAATGTGAAAAAATGACGATTTTTTCAAAATGTTCCCAATTTGGGGGCTTTTAATAAACAAACACAAATTCTATCGGTCTTTTTTTTCCGCCTAGATGAAGTACAACATGTGGCGAAAAAACAATGTCAGAATCGCTTGGATATGCAAAACCTTTCTGGTGTTTTTCCATGCTAAAGTGACACATGTCAGATTTGCAAAATTTGGCCTGGTCATTAAGGCGCAAACAGGCTTGGTCACTAAGGGGTTAAGGTTTCTATGGGGGCAGTTTTATGTGCCAGTCATTCAGATGAGTGACCAACCATGTAATATAGTCATGGCTTGAGTGTGAGACAATAGGGCATCAAAACCTGTAAATGTATCCAGAGATTTTTTCACTTAGTTTGATAATTACACTAATTTAATGGGGTGGTACATGATTAGAATATTATGGCTACTTTCCTTAAAAAAAAAAAAAAGCGCCACACCATCCCACATCATACCGTATACAACGAATAGACAGGTGTGGCATTGTTTCTGGAAGAAATCAGTCCTGTTTTCTAATCCTGTACAACTTGTTAAAAATTAATTTTAAACTAAGTCTCAAAATATAAAAGTACAACTGTGGATATTTCAACTTTCGTGTGGATCCACTACGTTCTCATTAGAAAGCTATAGACCAGTGTATGCTGCAGTCTGTACTTTGAAAATGTGGTACGGATTATAAACGATTGTAAACAGCGCATAGCCTGCTGACAGGCTGACATGCAAGCTGCATGAAATTTGGAATTGCTCCAGCTGTCATGATCTATTTTCAGATGTTTCCTCTTGCTAACGAGCATTTTGGTTAATAAACTTGTATTAGGGAATTGCCATTTACACAATGTTCTGATATAATAATCCACATTACAGGCCCTCTATCTACTATAATTAGCAGCTAAGGATTCATGCACACATAGGATTGGTATTACATGGGTGCAGTACAGCAGACGTACATTTATGGACAGAGACACAAGTTAGAGTTCCTGGGCCCCAGTGCAAAATCTGTAACAGGGCCGCCCACATACCATGCCCTATTTACAATAGTGGTGTCTTCTTATGTGACACATGAGCCTTTGGGCTTTCTCAAGTACCAGGGCCTATGTGCAGCTATAGCTTTTGCATCTCCCAAAGCTATACCCCTGTGTACAGATAAGTAGAGATTCAGATTTAGCTTAAACACTAGGGACTCTTTTACATTTCCTAATTCTCTGCCTGTTGTAATTAGCAGTGATCAACAAATAGCAAGTTGATTTGTGTTATTGCTGTTCACATTCGGTAAAGGACCGCTGGTATTGACCTAAATGATCATTAATACGAAGCAATAAGGGTGTCCTTAATTTTTTCACACACTTCTTCTGCATTTGGACCTAGTTTTTGTTATAAAATAATGACACGGTGTCGTTTGTCATGTGCTGTTGTTCATCTGAGGTTGCGTTTACCTTAATTTTACCAGGACCAGATGTTTTATTATGTCCTGATACATAGAAACCATAGAATTCAAACAGAGTGTGTGTTGAAAAGATACCGGTAGATTGTCACCCATCTTTCTGTGTCAATCTGCCACCTTGATGGTCTGAGGAAAAGTGAGTTGAGCTAGACAGATGGCTAAAGGCCCATTTAGACACAACGATTATCGCTCAAAAGATGTCTTTTGAACGATAATCGTTGTGTCCATTTCCAGCGCAAGGTGATGACTCAAACGTTGCACTCCGAGCTGGGATGCAGAGGACAAGCGGGGCCGCTTGTCTTCTGCATCCAGCTGTTCGCCGCTGGGAGTGCCCGCCTGTTATACAGCTGAGCGCTCCGAGTGGGGGATGCAGAAGACAAGCGGATCCGCTTGTCTTCTGCATGTAGCTGTTCCCCGCTGGGAGCGCCCAGCTGTTATACAGCTTAGCGCTCCAAGCGGGGGATGCAGCAGACAAGCAGGGAGGCTTGCCTTCTCCATTCAGCTGTTCCCCGCTCGGAGCGCCCGGCTGTTTACAGCTGAGCGCTTCTAGCGGGGGATGCAGAAGACAAGCGGGGACGCTTGTTTTCTGCACCCAGCTGTACCCCGCTCAGAGTGCCTGGCTGTTATACAGCTGAATGCTCAGAGCAGGAGATGCATAAGACAAACGGAAAACTGCACGATGTCAGTGCAGTTGCACACAACGATTATCGCTCAAAAGACAGCTTTTAAGCGATAATCGTTGTGTCTAAATGGGCCTTAAGTGTACTTTCTGCCATGCAGAGCTCATCAATATTCATTCCACTGCCGTTTACACCTGTAACAGAGGGGGTCTTTGATTTTACTTTCTCTTTCTGGGACCAGCAAGGAGACCCTTTGTTGTGATGTCAACGAAGTTACCAAGTTACAAAGGGATGTCAATTCTTATATCCCCAACTGTTGGGCTCCCATTCTATGTCCAATATACACAATCCAGACATTGCAGCTCACAGCCTTGATACTGCTACTAATCAGAGGAGGAATAATTAATAGACATTATGGGTCATCTGAAGGTTGCAGCGCAACAGGGTTTATAATTTTGGAGTGTGCCACGAACCCAGTGCAATTATTCTCATCACCGTGCAACCCCCAGAATCTGCAGAATCACATATCTGCGAAGCTAATCATCTGTTGCATATCATGTTTGGTATCCTCGAGAAGGTAAATTTATAACATAAGACATGGCGACCATAGCTCCTCTATTGGAGTGCCTCCTTGGGAAATATGGCCAAAATGTTACTTTGCAGGTCCATCAAAAAGATCTGCGAATATATACTCAGCCCACCCCTCAATGATGTAAAGAAGAGAAGCGGGGGTGTGACTCAAAGAGGGCTTTAAAACTAAAGGGATCCCTTCCTCAAATTGATAGGCCCTGGAGTGGCATCTAATAAGAGCCTGCTCCTCGTTTGATGTGTTCTATCCCTTTTTGTTTTCAAACTGTTTTGTGTACATTTGTATGCTCCTTAGTAGGGATGAGCGAGTATACTCGCTAAGGCACTACTCGCTCGAGTAATGTGCCTTAGCCGAGTATCTCCCTGCTCATCCCGAAAGATTCGGGTGCCGCCGCTGGGCGGGGAGCTGCGGGGGAGAGCAGGGAGGAACGGAGGGGAGATCTCTCTCTCCCTCTCTCCCGCCAGCTCTCCCCTGCTCCCCGCCACAACTCACCTGTCAGCTGCGGCGGCCCCCGAATCTTTAGGGACGAGCAGGGAGATACTCGGCTAAGGCACATTACTCGAGCAAGTAGTGCCTTAGCGAGTATACTCGCTCATCCCTACTCCTTAGCCTTTTTGCAATGATCTCCTTTTGTATATCTTTATCTAAGCACTGCTAACCCTTTTTAAAGTAGTCGTCCATTTAAACAGGCTTTAAATGATCCATATCTCTGAAAAGAATTAAAGGGGTTGTCTCGAGGAAGCAGTGAATTTTTTTTTTTGCCCAGTCCCCCTAATTAAGCATACATTACTAAGCCCCCCTGTAAATGACTTTTCTAGCTGGTTTGTACTTACAGTTCCAGCGTTTCAGCAACTTATAAAAATTTTCCCAAGATGGCCGCCAGCTCTTTTCCCGTCGCTTGCTGTAGCCCGACGTGCGCGCTCCCGAGACGCTACCAGCTGTGTCTCCCTGACAACCAGACGCCCCGCAGCCGCCGACCGGACCCCGGGATTGAACGCGGCCGACCAGTCACCCACCGCCAGGCAGCAGGTAACCGGCGCTAGGCCCCGGCTCCCCCGCGCTAGCCCCCGGCTCCCCAGCGCTACGCCCCGGCTCCCCAGCGGTAGGCCCGGGGCCCAGCGGTAGGCTCCGGGGTCCAGCGGTAGGCTCCGGGGCCCAGCGGGAGGCTCCGGGGCCCAGCGGGAGGCCCCGTCTCCCCAGCGGTAGGCCCCGGGGCCCAGCGGTAGGCCCCGGGGCCACAGCGGTAGGCTCCGGGGCCACAGCGGCAGTCAGTCACGCGTCACCCCTGTCAGTCCGTCACCCATCACTTACCTGGGCGGCTGGGCTGGGCGGCTCTGCTGGGCGGCTGGGCAGCTTCTCGGCACGGCTGGGCGGCTCTGCACCTTCCTCTAAGAGAGGATGGTAGCAGAATGGCCGCTCCAGCACGCTCCCGAGAAGATACAGCTCGTCTGCGCATGCGCAGAAGAGCTGTAGCGGCGAGCACACTGAAGCGGCTCGTGCTCAGAGCAGAAGACCGGACTGCGCAAGCGCGTCTAAAAAAGCAAGCCGCCAGCGAATTTAGACGGAACCATGGAGACGAGGACGCTAGCAACGGAGCAGGTAAGTGAATAACTTCTGTATGGCTCATAATTAATGCACGATGTATATTACAAAGTGCATTAATATGGCCATACAGAAGTGTATAACCCCACTTGATTTCGCGAGACAACCCCTTTAACTGTGTGTAGGCTGGTGGAAACAGAGATAGCTGACCTACCTGTCAGAAATGGTCATTAGTGTCGAGGCATGCTAGGCTGTGCAGGGTGCAATTTGTGCTTCATCTTGCACAAGTGCAGGATCCAGGGAACAGGAAATAAGTCGACCCTGCTATCTGCTTCTGGGTGCTGTACGTCACAGGTTGGTGACCCATAAACCCCATCATTCCGTGATAGGGTATATTCAGTTTTTCTCATGATTGTATATATATATATGTATATATATATATATGTGTATATATATACAGTGTATGCAATGTGGTTAGACAAATGTAATAAGGAAACTACTGTACACGTGCCCCTGTTTTAATTGAAAGATCCTGGGCACCATGATGCCAGGAGTTTTGGATGGTGATGCTTTGTCCTGGGGCATGGGGGGAAGAGGTGAAGAGAGGTGAGTATACACTCTTCTTTTGTTTTATCCCATGCGCGGACATTATTTTTTTTGTAGTGGCACAACCCCTTTAACTTTTATCTTCTCTACATACAGTGACACAGGAAGCTCATAGGGAAACTGTCAGTTGGAACTTGCTGTACAAACTGTGGGCAGCATATTATAGAGCAGAAGGAGCTGAGCAGATTGATATATAGTTGTACGTAAAGTTTCAGTATAACTTGTAGTTTATTAATTTATAACTCCAATTCCCAAAAACGTTGGGACGATGTGTAAAATGTAAATAAATGTTAAGAAAAAAAGAATGCAACGATTTGGAAATCTCATATAGCCATATTTTTTTTGCAATAGAACACATTAAAAGTTGAAAAAAGTTTTCCATTTCATTAAAAAAATAAAAACATTTAGAGAATAATGGTAGCAACACATCTCGAGTTGGGACAAGGTTAACAAAAGGTTGGAAAACAGCTGGAGGGTCAATTTTCTACGAAGTCACATGGCTGTGTATAAAAAGAGCGCATTATAGAGGCAGAGTCTCTCAGAAGCAAAGATTGTCAGAGGTTCACCAATCTGTGAAAAACTGTGTCTAAAAATTGTAGAGCAATTTCAGGAAAAGGTTTACATAAATTTGCGAAGGCTTTGAATATCCCATTATCTATAGTACAAAATATTGTTAAAAGATTCAGAGAATCTGGAGAAATTCATGTACACAAGGGACAGGGCTGACGGTGAATACTGGATGCTTGAGATCTACGGGCCCTCAGGCATTACTTCATTAAAACCAGGCATGATTCTGTAAAGCAAATCACTGCATGGCCTCAGGAATACTTCCAGAAATCATTGTCTGTGAACACAGTTCCCTGTGCAATCCACAAATGCAAATTAAAGTTGCATCATGCAAAGAAGAAGCCAAATACCAACACAAACTAGAAATGCCTGCGTCTTCTCTGATGTGCACCCATCTTTGAAGCAGTTGTACCACTCCTTTATCTGTGTGGTGCCCATTGCTTTTTCAGGGAAGGCCCTGCATATTTCAGCAAGACAATGCTTAACCACATACTGCATCCTTCATAACAGCATGGCTTTGCAAAATAAGAGTCCAAGTGCGGAACCGGCCACTGCAGTCCAGACCTTTCACAATTAGAAAACATTTGGCGTATTATGAAATGAAAAATCCAGCGAAGAGGACCCAGAACCTTTGAGCACCTAGAATCCTGCATCAAACAGGAATGGGACAACATTCCTCTCACAAAACTCCAGCAATTGGTCTCCTTACTTCCCAGACAATTACAGACTGTTGTAAAAAGAAGAAGAGATGCTACATTATGGTAGACACGGCTCTGGCCCAACTTTTTTTGAGATGTGTTGCTGCCATCAATTTCTAAATAAGTTAACATTTTTAAATGAAATTAAAACGTGTCTAACTTTAAACTTCTGATATGTGTTCTATGCTCTAATAACATAGTATGTAAGGCCAAAAAAAGACATATGTCCATCCAGTTCAGCCTATTAATTCCCAGTGTTGATCCAGAGGAAGGCAAAAAAAAACACTCAATGAGGTAGAAGCCAATTTTTCCCATTTAAGGGAAGAAATTTCTTCCTGACTCCAATATGGCAATCGGAATAATCCCTGAATCAACAACCCTTTTGAAGTTATTAATTACTATAACATTTAACATTTTAACGCTCAAGAAAGGTGTCCAGGCCCCTCTTGAACTCTATTATCGAATTTGTCATTACCACATCCTCAGGCAGAGAGTTCCACAGTCTCATTGCTCCTACAGTAAACAAACCCCTTCTGTGTTGGTGTAGAAACCTTCTTTCCTCTAAACGTAGAGGGCGCCCCCTTGTGACAGTCACCTGGGTATAAACAGATCATGGGAGAGATCTCTGTATTATTCCTTGATATATTAATACATAGTTATTAGGTCGCCCCTCAGCCGTCTTTTTTTTAAACAAAATAATCCCAATTTTGATAACCTCTCTGGGTATTGTAGTACACCCATTTCGTTTATTGCTTTAGTTGCCCGCCTTTGTACCCGCTCAGTACCGGTGCCCAAAACTGTACACAATATTCCATGTGTGGTCTGACCAGTGACTTATAAAGCGGAAGAACAATGTTCTCATCATGTGTCCCTAGATCATTTCTAATGCACCCCATGATCCTATTTGCCTTGACAGCAGCTGCCTGACACTGGTTGCTCCAGTTAAGCTTACAGTTAACTAAAATCCCCAGGTCCTTTTCTATATAGCCATTTCCCAGTGTTTTTCCATTTAGTGTGTAATGGTGACATGTATTTCCTCTGCCCATGTGCATAATTTTACATTTATCAGTGTTAAACCTCATTTGCCACTTTTCTGCCCAAGTCCCCAACTTATCCAGATCCTTTTGCAAACTCCTTGCTTCCATTCGTGTATTAATATCTTTACATACTTTTGTGTCATCTGCAAATATTGATATTCTACTGCACAATCCTTCTACCAGGTCATTAATAAATATATTAAAAATAATAGGGCCTGAAACCGACTGCCCTGGTACCCCACTACCACGAAACAGAGTATGTACCATTTATAACCACCCTCTGAGCCAGTTACTTACCCACTTACACACTGTCTCACCCAAACCAAGCATTCTCATTTTATATACCAACCTTTTATGCAGCACAGTATCAAATGCTTTGGAAAAGTCCATATACACAAGATCTAGTGACTCTCCCCGGTCCAGTCTAGAACTTACCTCTTTGTAGAAGCTGATCAGGTTGGTTTGACAGGAGCGATCTCTCATAAACCCATGTTAATATGGAGTTATACAGTTATTTTCCTTGAGGTCCTCCAGGATCGCATCTCTTAGAAACCCTTCAAACATTTTACCCACAACAGAAGCACGACTTAGCGTCTTATAATTTCCAGGTTCACTTTTTGACCCCTTTGTGAATATCGGCACCACATTGGCTATGCCGCAATCCAGTGGAACAGACCCCATCACTATTGAGTCTTTAAATATAGGAAACAACGGACTGTCTATCACATTACTTATTTTCATTAGAATATGGAGAGATATGCCATCGGGACCCAGTGATTTGTCTATTTTAATTTCTTTTAAACGGCTCTGCGCTTCCTGGGTTAAGGCCCATTTACATGCAAAGATAATCTATCAAACGATTGAAAGTTTTAGCGATCATTTTGCATAAAGTGCTAATAGACACTAATGTCCATTAGCACTTTATCATCTTCATTTGAATATAAAAGGGCCTCCAGGAGCTGTGTGCAGAGTCCAGCATGTGGGCTGGGCTCTGCACACAACTGCAATGTTCTTGTCGGGGTTGCTGGCAACTTAATGTAATCTCCCGGCTCCCGTGAAGAACACAGCAAGCAGTCTGTTGAGAGATACTTTATCTTTCTACAGCTAAACAATGAATTTTAAGCTTACCTTAAAATAATCGTTAAAAAAAAGTGAACAATGCAAGCATTTGCACATAACAATTATCGCTAATTTGTGGCCGTTTGAACGTATTTTGATTTGTACATAACTGATTTTTTTCCTTATAGGTTTTTAGTGCTTCTTTGCGGCCTTCTTGTTTTAGTAGTTTAAATTTTTTATTTTTGATGTTTATTGCCCCCTTTACATCTTTATTAAGCCACATTGGTTTTCTCCTATTGTTAAGTCTTTTAATCCTGTAACCTCTCACAGTAAGTAATTAGGATGTTTTTAAACATTTCCCATTTATTGTTTGACTCTTATTTTTGAGGTCATTATCCCAGTCAATAAGGTTAAGGGCATCACTGAGCTGATCGAATTTGGCCTTCTTAAAGTTTTGTATTTTCTAGCTCCCCTATAAAACTCTCTCTAGAAGGACAAGTTGAAATTTATTATATTATGGTCACTATTTCCCAGGTGCCCCCCAACCTGCACCCCTGTTATTTTGTAAGTTCTGTTGGTTAATATTACGTCCAAAATGGCCGTTCCCCTTGTCTGGTCCTGTACAAGTTGGGTAAGGTAAATATCTTTAGTAATTAACAGAAAGTTGTTACCTTTATGAGATCTGCAGGTTTCAGCTTCCCAGTTTGGATAGTTAAAGCCCCCATAATAACCTCATTATGATTTGCTGTGATTTATTCTACTGTGTATAAAGTATGGTTATATGCGATTTGAAAATCATTGAATTCTTATTTTCTTTAGATTTATTTACATTTTTTACAGCATACCAACGTTTTTGGAATTGGGGTTGTATATCTCTGCTCATTCTGAGCTTAGAGGTCCAGTGGGCAGTCCTATCAGTCATTGAAAGCTATTTCTGAATACACCATCATACACTGTCTTCTTGAGATCCGCAGGGGTATTAGTCATGAGACCCCCACCAATCAATAAGTTATTCCCTATCCTTTAACAACTAATTTGGGAAAACTGAGTGAATAGAGCACCTAGGGGGTCTAGACTTGTCAGACCCCCTTCTCCTGTGTGTTTGTGACTGCAGACTCCTTACAGGAGGAGGACTGCTGGAATAAGCCAATGTCTGGGAAATTTGCCATCTGGAGTTCACAGCCACACAAAACTCTTTAGGCCTCATGTCCACGGGCAAAAGAAGAATTAAAATCCGCAGCGGATTTTAACTCTTCTCCTGCACGCGGATCCGCATCATATAGGGATGCATTGACCACCCGCGGGTAGATAAATACCCGCGGATGGTCAATGAAAGTGATTTAAAAGAAAATGGAGCATGAAAAAATCTGGATCATGCTCCATTTTCGTGCGGGTCTCCCGTGGGGACGGCTCCCGCGGGCTTCTATTGAAACCTATGGAAGCCGTCCAGATCCGCGGGAGACCTAAAATAAGAATTAACTCACCCGCAGCGGGCCGGGAGGGTCTTCTCTTCCTCACGGCCGGATCTTTCTTGCTTCGGCTCGGCGGATGTGCCCGGCGCATGCGCGCGGCACGCCGGCGACGTGCCGAGTTCATCCGCCGGCCGAAAAAGAAGATCCGGCCGTGAGGAAGAGAAGACCCTCCCGGCCCGCTGCGGGTGAGTTAATTCTTTTAAATTCCTATTTTAATGCCTCATGTCCACGGGGCAGGAGGGACCCGCTGCAGATTCTCCATGGAGAATCCGTAGTGGGCCTGATTTTCCCCGTGGACATGAGACCTTAATATTATAGCTACCTTAAAGTTAAAGGAAACAGGATTCCCAAGTGGCTCAAGACACAGGGCGGCTGGGTTGTCATATTGGCCTGCACAGCACCCTGGAGTGATCACTTAAATATTACACATTAGTCCTAGTATTTTATATCTTTGGAACCACACCTTTTCACAAAACAGAAGCATCGTCTTCAATAACACCAAATTCGCTTTTGTCTGGTGTTATTAATGAGTTTTGGAATGTAACAGAAGTGAGCAGAATAGCTGAAAAGCGATAACATCACAAAAAGCACAGTATTATATTTACTAGAAAAGCAGAATCATAGAAATTAATTCCATTTAATTTATGAATTTCATTATATTCCACTTCAAAATTTTGTCTTGAAAGGCTTTGAGGCAAAGAACTTGGCACTACGCCAGGGTTGATAATGATAATTAAGCGCAGAATAGGCTAAAATTACATTTTTTTGTTTGAGAGTATAAGCAAGGTTTCACATACACAGGTTGTTTTTTTTTTAAACAAAAGTCACAGTTTTTGTGGCAGTTTCTAACACAGTGTTTTGGGAAAAAGCCAGAAGTGGATCCAGTAGAAAAGAGAAATGTGAGTCCTTCCTTTATATTTTCAATATCTTTGAATCCACTTAAGGGTGAATGCAGACGGCCGGGTCGGATTCTGACTGCAGCAGGATGTAACCCATGCCCCTTCATTGAGTTCTTGCTTACCCGTCCGGCGTCTTCTCTCTCTGCTCTGCCATGTGCCAGCTGTCACACAGCCGCACATGCGCAGTGCAGAGACGGCACGTCAGTGATGACATGGCAGTGCGAGCCTCTGCGAGGCTTGCGCTGAAATAGGACATGCCACGATTTTGTTACAGCGCGAGTTTTCACCCAGTTAAATCGCTGTCTGCATTGGATCGCATAAACAAATGCAATCCTATCACAGCGTGCAACGGCGGAAATTCTGCGCGAAATCTCGCCTATGTGCATTCAGCTTAACCCCTTAACGACCAGCCCATAGTGTTTTTACGTCCTCCCGAAGTGGGCTCTATTCTCTGAGGACGTAAAAACATGCTTCCTGCAGAGAATAATGCCCCTCGGGCTGTGGACGTGACAGCTCCATGCTGTCGGTGTCCGCAGGTAGCTGACAGCATGGAGCTGTCATCCCGAGCTGTTCGGACACCGATCGGATAGCGCCGATCGCAAAAAAAGTAAATAAAAGTACACAAAAGTTAAAGATTCAGCTGCTCTGATGGATCGGATCAATCGGAGCAGCTGAAATTACTCACCCAGGTCCGGCACGCTGCTCCTCGCTCTCCTGCCGCTCCGGGGCCCGAAGCCGGTCTTCTGCACATGCGCGCCAGGCGGCATTACGTCAGCCGCATGCGCAGAAGGCCCGGCGGCGCTGAGATTTAAAATCTCCTGGCTCCCGGCTCCTGTAGGTAGCCGGGAGGCAGGAGATGTCAGCGGGGACTGCGGTGAGCGGTCCCCGGTACCGCGATCGCCGTTATCCAATGGTTAGCGGCGATCGCGAAAAAGTTTTAAAAAAGTCAGTTTCACCTCCCCTCATGGATCGGATCCATGAGGGGAGGTGAAAATACTCACCCCCAGTCCTCAGCGGTGTCCCGATGTCCCGGGACCCGAATCCCCGTCTGCGCATGCGCGCCCGATGATTGACATCGGGCGCGTGCACAGACGGGCTCGAGCCCCGGGGAATTTAAAATCCCTCTGCTCCTCGCTGCCATGTGTAGCTAGGAGCAGAGAGATTATACCGGGGACATGATCACTGTCATCCAATGGATGACAGTGATCATGTAAAGTGAAAAAAAAGTGTAAAAAAGTTAAAAAAAAAAAAAGTAAAAAAAAGTTTTTAAAAGTTTAAAAAGCGTACGTTTCATCTCCCCTCATGGATCATATCCGTGAGGGAGGATGAAAGTACGTACCTAAGTCCCCCAGATTTATCCGCGGACCTTACCACAGCTTCTGCACACGCGCCCGTCGCCAAAATGGCGGGCGCATGCGCAAAAGCTGTGGATTGCCAGGATAATTTAAATTCTCCCTGCTCCTGGCTACAAAACGTAGCCAAGAGCATGGAGATTTAATGGGGGTCCGCGGTGAGCGGTTCCTGGTCACGTGTTCGCCATTATCCAATAATGCCGATCACGTAAAAGTTTTAAAAAAAATTTGAAGTTTCATCTCCCCTCACTGATGCGATCGGTGAGAGGAGATGAAACTTTTTACCGGAGGCCTCCGTATTTGAACCACGACGCAATCTTCCTCCGTGGACCTTCCAGGATTCTGCACATGCGATTGCCGGCAAAAAGCCGGACACATGCGCAGGAGTCAGGGAGCCCAGGAAACTTAAAATCTCCTTGCTCCCAGCGACCAACGGTCGCCGAGAGCCTGGAGCAGTGACCGGCGGCCTCGTTGAGCGGTCCCCGGTGACGTGATAAAAAGGTAGCGATCTACCTTAGGCCGGTCTCACATGACCGCATAGGAATTACGGATTCTGCATGCTTCTGATCCACGGTATTAAGCAGATCAATCGCATTGGATTACACAATTCCGCTCACATTAGCGGGTCGGAATTGCGTAATCCACTCGCAGAAAAGAGAACGCAGCAGGTTCTATTTTACTGCGGATATCGGCAACATAGAGCCCATTGTGCTCCATGGTCGCGGATATACCCGCAGCCCATACGCAACTACATTGTATATGGGCTGCAGGTACCCGCGTCATCGCTAAGCGATGGTGCGGGAAATACAAACAAAGGTGTACTGTGCATGACCGCCTGTGTGAGTACGCAGTTATGCGCAGTACATTACGCAGCCATACGCAGGGTCACAGCCGGCTCACAGATGGGATCCGCTGTGGGCCTCCGCAAGCGGATTCCGCCTGCACCCGCGTGAGCCCGGCGTTATTCAGACCGCTACCTGTGATACGTATTTTACAAGAAGCCCCGGGAACACTCGCCTTCCTGCAGTTCCAGGAGCACCTTGTTGAGCGCCTTCTGTGTGAGACCTCCGCACCTCATCAAGCTTACGGAGACTCACGGAACGCCACTTTTTACACCCCATACCCGCCACTGAGGTCATGAAATACCCCCAAAAAGCATGAGAGGAAGGGGGGGGAATACCCGGTTTTATTGCCCCATGGGCCCATTCCAACCAGCCTCCGTAATTACCCCTGTCTTCGGAAATACTACACAGTTCACATTTTTACTTTTATCTAAGATTTGCGAACGCCAAAAAGGGCGCGGAGGGGGGGGGAATTTTTAGGGAGTCAATCTTTATTCTGTACAAATAAGCAATGGGGCCTGGAATTTATTCAGTTGTGCCCTAAAATCCAACAGGTGTTCCGTCCTTTATAGGCCTTGCCATGCGTCCTGTAAGTAGATTAGGGCCACAATGGGTATGTTTCTGAACTCGGGACAAACGGGGGTATCCATTTTGGGGTGAACGTCTTCATTCCTATGTGCACTGTACAAAAAAACTGTTTTTAAATTGAAAAAATTGCCAAAAAAATTGAAAATCGTAACTTTTTCCTTCTGCTTTGCTTAGATTCATTCAAATACTGTGGGGTCAAAATACGCAGTACACCTTTAGATGAATTCGTTAAAGGGTCTAGTTTTCAAAATGGGGTCATTTGAGGGGGTTCTTTATAGTTTTGGCCACTCAATGGCTCTATAAGTGGGCAATGGGGCCTGAAATTTATTCAGTGGTACCCTGAAATCCAACGGGTATTTCTTTCATTGTAGGCCTAGCCATGGGTCCTGTAAGTCTATTAGGGCCACAATGGGTATGTTTCTGAACACGGGACAAACAGGGGTATCCATTTTGGGGTGAAAGCCTTCATTTATATGTGTGCTGTACAAAAAAAACTGTTTTTAAATTGACACAATAGCCCAAAAAATGAAAATCCTATTTTTTTCCTTTTGCTTTGCTTGAATTTATTCAAAAACTGTGGGGTCAAAATATGCAGTACATCCCTAGATAAATTCGTTAAGGGGTCTAGTTTTCAAAATGGGGTCATTTGTGGGGGTTCTATATGGTTTTGGGCGCTCAAGAACTCTACAAGTGGGCAATGGGGCCTAAAAGGACTTCAAGCAAAATCTATGTTCTGAAAGCCACCGATTACTCCTTTTATTTTGGGCCCCGTTGTGCATGCGGACATAAGATTAGGGCCACAATGGGTATATTTCTGAAAACAGCACAAACAGGGGTATCCATTTTGGGGTGTAAGTCTTCCTTCATATGTGTGCTGTACAAAAAAAGCGGTTTTTAAAATGACAGAATTGCCAAAAAAACAAAAATCCAAATTTTTTCCTTTTGCTTTGCTTGAATTTATTCAAAAACTGTGGGGTCAAAATACGCAGTACACCCCTAGATAAATTCGTTAAGGAGTCTAGTTTTCAAAATGGGGTCATTTGTGGGGGTTCTCTATGGTTTTGGGCGCTCAAGAACTCTACAAGTGGGCAATGGGGCCTAAAAGGACTTCAAGCAAAATTTGTGTTCCGAAAGCCACCGGTCGCTCCTTTCATTTTGGGCTCCGTTGTGTATCCAGACATAAGATTAGGGCCACAATGGGTATGTCTCTGAACACGGGACAAACAGGGGTATCCATTTTTGGGTGCGAGTCTTCCTTCATATGTGTGCTGTACAAAAAAAGCTGTTTTTAAAATGACAGAATTGCCGAAAAAATGAAAATCACAATTTTTTCCTTTTGCTTGGTTTGAATTCATTCAAAAACTGTGGGGTCAAAATATGCAGTACACCCCTAGATAAATTCCTTAAGGGGTCTAGTTTTCAAAATGGGGTCATTTGTGGGGGTTTTCTATGGTTTTGG
The DNA here is from genome assembly GCF_035609145.1 of Eleutherodactylus coqui. Taxonomy (NCBI): domain Eukaryota; kingdom Metazoa; phylum Chordata; class Amphibia; order Anura; family Eleutherodactylidae; genus Eleutherodactylus; species Eleutherodactylus coqui. Next base: position 142,026,362 of record NC_089843.1, on the reverse strand, counting down.
GCGCTCAAGAACTCTACATGTGTGCTATGGGGCCTAAAAGGACTTCAAGCAAAATTTCTGTTTTGAAAGACACTGACTACTCCTTTCATTTTGGGCCCCGTTGTGGACTCAGATATAACAATAGGGCCACAATGGGTATATTTCTGAACACGGGAGAAATAGGGGTATCCATTTTGGGGTGTAAATCCTGATTTTCATGTAAACTATAGGAAAAAAATATGTCTTTAAAATGACAGATTTGCAAAAATATGAAATTTTACTTTTTCTCCTCTAAATTGAATTAATTCCTGAAAAAACACTGTGGGGTCAAAATACTCATGACACCCCTCAGTGAATACATTAAAGGGTGTAGTTTTTAAAATGAGGTCATTTGGGGGGGTATCTATTATTCTGACACTCATGAGCCTTTCCAATCTCGGCTTGGTATAGGAAAACAAAGTGTTCCTCAAAATGCTAAAAAGTAATGTTAAATTTGTACGTCTTCTAAATAGTTAAAAAAAAACAAAGTTTTTCCAATGTGCGCCCAAAATAAAGTAAACGGGTGGAAATATAAATCTAAGCAAAAATTTCTATATTATGTTTGCACATATTTAAGATATTGCAGTTGGAAATGTGAAAAAATGACGATTTTTTCAAAATTTTCCCAATTTTGGCGCTTTTAATAAATAAACACAATTTCTATCGGTCTATTTTTTCCGCCTAAATGAAGCACAACATGTGGCGAAAAAACAATGTCAGAATCGCTTGGATATGCAAAACCTTTCTGGTGTTTTTCCATGTTAAAGTGACACATGTCAGATTTGCAAAATTTGGCCTGGTCATTAAGGCGCAAACCGGCTTGGTCACTAAGGGGTTAACTTTGGCTCAAAAACTGCAGGAAAAAAAATATGGGCTTTAAAAACCTAAAAAAGAACCCCTATGTGTGTGTGTGTGCCTAATGGCCTGCTTCACACGAGCGTAAGTGTATTTACTCGCGCATGAGCGCTGTGTATTTGTGGAATGAATCGCGCTTTTTTGTACATACATAAGTTTATATTTCGCAGTTTTTTCCGCACGCAAGGCATGTGTATTTCCACGCGCCTCCCCCACCCATCCCCCCCAAAAAGCACCGATACTACCAGATATCGATATGGCTAATTAGTCTAAGGAGTTCAAGATGTGTTATTTTTCCTGCGCAATTGCGCAGTGTTTCGCACATTTCCTATCCAGTTGTGCATGCATTTGCATGTTCCCCATTACCTTCTATGGGACTTAAAGGGCTTTTACCCACTAGCGATTTTATCGCCGCGATATCGCTGCATTTTTTTCAATGAGACTTTCTAATGTTAAAACCGCATTGCACAAAAATCGCAAGTGTGTGATTTTTGTGCGATGCGATTTTAACATTAGGAAGTCCCATTGAAAGAAAACGCAGCGATACCGCAGCTATAAAAAAAAACGCTAGTGGGTAAAAGCCCAAATAGATAATAATACTGGGGTTTTTTGAAAGACGGAAATGTGCACGAAAAAAAACTGCATGTGTACAAACCCATTGAAATCAATGGATTCTATTCACTGCGTATTGTGTGTACAAATTTTGCACGTGCAAATACACACTTGTAAAACCAGCCTAAGGCCGCCTGCAGACGAGCGGAAATCCCGCGGCGGGATTTCCCGCGGGATTTCCACCGCTCAAAGCCTGCATAGGATTGCGTTACCAAATGCAATCCTATGCAGACGGCTGCTGTTTGGCCGCGCGAAATGTCGCGCGGCAAACAAACCGCGGCATGTCCTATTTTTGTGCGGGGCTCGCAGAGCCTCGCACAGAAACGTCACTCACGCAGCCGGCGGCTCCGGTCTGTGCATGCGCCAGCTGCCCGGCAGCCGGCACATGAAAGAGCCGGGGCCGCTGGGCGCGGGTGAGTACGCGCTCGTCTCTGCAGGCACTCGGGTCGGGTCCCGCGGCGAGAATTCTCGCCGCCGGATCCGACCCGCTCGTCTGCACGCGCGGGAGACCTACGTATGGAACCTAAATGTGCTTGAGGATAGGTGCGGATGTGTGAAAAATCATGCGCGGATATATGCGGATGTGCTGCGGAAAAAAACGTGCGGAAAAACCTGCAGCCTCCTGCCACACCTACTTCCTCTAATGTCATAGCAATCAGTGCCTTCATCCGCAGCTGCACCGTGGATGTACTGCGTGAAAAAATGCGTCCATTCACTTGTATTGGAGTCTCCACGCACAGAATCCGACCCAAATTAGGACATGCCGCGTTTTTTTTCTAGCGCGTGAAAATCCGCGATACAAATCCGTCCGTCTGGGGACAACTGCGGATCCCCATAGAAGTATATTGGCTGCGGTCAGGGGCAGACAATGTGCTTAAAATACCGCGGCAGAAATTCCGCCCGTGTGCAGGCACCCTAAGGCTACTTTCATACATGGCGGAAATGCTGCAGCATTTCTGCTGCTGGAATCACTTTGGAAATTTTGCAGCATTTATACAAGTCATGTGCAGGAGATTTCTAAAATCTGCTTCACATGTTGTGGGAATTTGAAACATTCTACGGATTCTAAATCCACAGAATGCCTGTTTATGCTACGGAATTTACTCGAGATAGCATCGCCTTTTTTGAGTACCTGCTGGCTCGTCCCTGAAGATTCGGAGGGGCCGTGGGGGTGAGCGTAATGACTGCACTGATGTGCTTTGTGAATGCAGCCTAAGGGCTCCCACCCACTGGCGTTTTTTTTTCCCTGCGAAATTCGCAGCATTTTTTTTCTCCTGGGGTCTATGGGACTTGTAATGTTAAAATCGCGATCGCGCAAAATCGCAATTTACCGCGAATCGCGATTTTAGCTTTGCATTTCCCATAGCCCAAAGACCCCTGCAGAAAAAAAAAACGCTGCGAATTTCGCAGTAAAAAAACGCTAGTGGGTGGGCACCCTTAGGCTTTCTTCAAGCATAATTGGTTTTTTTTGCTTAAAAAAAAAAATCTAGAAAAACCACATGTAATTTTTCGTTTATGCCAGTGTTTTTACAGGGTTTTCTTTTTATTATCATTTGGTATTTTTTCCTATAGAGAAGGTATGAAAAATGGCTGAAAAAATGTCAGACCTAAAGCATGCTGCAATTTTGAGATAAATGCCATGGAATGAAAAACGCACCAAATGCCCCCTGCACACGGGCGGAAATTCCGCTGCGGGATTTCTCACACAATTTCCGCCCATGCATGCATGCAATCCTATGCACACAGCTGCGATTTGTCCACGTGAAAACAAATCGCAGCATGTTCTTTTTCTGTGCGGGTCTCGCCAGTTGAGACCCGCCGGCTCCGCTCTGCACATGCGCTGACTGGGCGGCAGCTGACACATCACAGAGAAGAGAAGACACCGGGAGTCGGTGAGCTGCAGGTCTCTGCAAGGGCATGGGTCCGCATCTGCGAGAATTTTCGCAGCGGGATCCGACCCGGCCATCTGTAGGCAGCCAATGACAGTAAAAAAAAAACAAACCTAATATTTGTAGGCCTTTTCAAATTTAAACATTTACCTACAGCTAACACCTAGATGCAGCATTTTATGCCATAAAAAAGTGACAAAGACACCTGTGGCAGAGCGGCAAAGAGTGCAACATTTTTCAAAAAGAGACAGTCTTAGGGGCTCATGTCCACGGGCGGTTTTGAATTCCGGGATGATCCGGAGTTCATGCTGACGATAGACTATTCCTGGGTGCCCGCAGCCTAATTAAAGCATGCGGGTTTGTTTTCCGAACCTTCAGGTCCAGAAAACAAATTGTAGTATGCTGAATCTTGCCGCAGGTCCCGCAGGTCCCGCAGGTCCCGCAGGGACGGCTTCCATTGAAGTCAATGGAAGTCGTCCGATCTGCAGCACACCTGGAACTGTCACTCCGGGTGTGCTGCGGGTCCCGCAGGAGATTTAAAAAAAAAATCTTCACTGCCCACATGCATGGGGGAGACGCTGAACGACCCACACGCATCTTTACTGGTAAGTCATGTCCTCATGCCGCGGGCAGGGTGGGATCCCGCGGCGGGGCTCCTGCCCACGGAACCCGCCCCGCCCCGCTCGTGGACAAGAAGCCTCACACCAGATTTAGGCCGGATTCACACAGGCATATTAGCGCACATAATACGTAGAGAATAGAATAGTTAGTTCACATTTCTGTATTTTGCACGTGCATTTTGGTCACACAAAAGAAAACTAGAACATTTTAATATTTTCGCACCAAAGATCCCTGTAGCAGTCAATGGAGGGCATGCAAATGGGCATGTAATACGCAAGGACATGAGTGAAACTCTGCATTATTGAGCAGGTAAAAAAACACATCTGGAACTCATTAAGACTAGTTCGCCATTTCAATCGGAGAGTCTGTCACGTCTGAACAGGATGTACTAAAAACGGGGCCCCCTGAATAGTTCCTGGGCTATGTTTACACAGTGGAACAAGGAACATAAACCACCACAGGTGACTTGCGGAATAACAAATGGAGAAGGAAACTTTTACTATATGACTCAGACTAAGACACCATACCTGCCTATAGCGGATGTCCCGTCCTGATAAGAAGGCACACGACACACGATCCTCAGCCACTTATTGTCTCTATCTGTGACAAAAGTAAACAACTAAATTAAGCCCCATTTGCATGGGACAACTATCAGGCAAACGATGCCCGACACTTGTCCCCGCATGTACTCGCTCCTGTGCTGCTGCACAGGAGCGAGTATCGTTGGATCGCAGCGGGTCGGCTTGAGGAGATTTCACTTCTTCATCTCACCAGCTCCTCTCTATTCACTTAACACAGCAGCCGATAATCATTCAAAATTTTAAGCTGCATAAAATCCTGAACGATGATTGTTCAGTGTAAACAGCAGCTGTTCAGTATTGAATATCCGCTGTGTTAACTATATGACGAGGGGCAAGGAGTGAAATCTCCTGCAGCCACCATGGCCCCCTGCTGGCCGCTCTGTCAGAGAGACAGCGATACTCAGCGATGCAACAGCACGGGAGTGAGTACATGCGGGGACAAGTGACGGGAATCTTTGCCCACAGTGGTCCCGTGTAAATGGGGCTTAAGAATACAACTACCACCAATAACCACAGTACTTAGCTTGACATAAGCAGGGAAAAACAGGAGACCAAGATCCAACTCTGATTCCAACAACCTTCAGATGAAGACTGAAAATAATCAGCACAGGTCCACAGCCAAGACAGGACTAAAAGCCCTCCTTAATTGCTAAACAGGTGCAACAGGGAGGAAAACATTTCAATAGACACTCCAACCAGTGCAACAAAAAGCTGAAAGGAAAATCCAAAACAGCAATAGCATAAACCAGACCTCTGTGATTGAAAACAAAATCTGACGCAAAAGTATCTCCCCTTCTAGAAGGGGCCTAAGGACCCTTAGGACGAGGTCTATTTGGATTATGTTAATGGAACTTATTAACTGAACAATCTGCATTGACACCTGCGGCAGGAACCCATGCCCTTTCTTCTGGCCTGTAACCCTGCCAAAGCACTAAGTACTATAACAAATTCCTCACTCGACAAGAGTCCACAATGTGGCTGAACTCAAATTGAAGATTCCCAACACTGAGGTAGGAGGAGATAAGCCATTTCCTGAATATACATCCTTTTTTAACAGAGATTTATGAAACACATCTGTAATCTTCAAAGAGCTGGGAATCTCCAATCTAAAAGATACAGAATTAATTCTTTCTGTGATTTCGAAAAAAAACCCTCATTTTTTGAAAGATTGTTGTTTGAGTTTGATGTTTTCAGTTGATAACCATACCAAATCTCCCACCAAGATATTGACTCCCTCAGACCACCTGCTATCCGCCGCCTATTTGATATTTTGTACTGACCTACTAAGGTTTTTCTAGATCTAATCCGAAAGCACCTCAATGTTAGAGGAGAATTCATTCTACTCTAGAACCTCTGAAATAGTTTTGGAAAAAGAACCAAAACATGGATGAAATCCGTAATTGCAGAAGAAAGTTAATGTGCCTGTAGACTCTAACAATCTATTATTTAGAGTAAACTCCACTAAAGGTAAAAACTTCAACCAATACTCCTGATTATCTGAAACATAACATCGCAAGTACTGTTCCAAACTTTGATTGCACCTCTCCATCTGGCCATTAGTCTCAGGAGGAAAAAGAGAGTTGTATCCCTAACCAAGTACACCCAAACTGCTAAAACCTGGAAACAATCCGGACCCCTCAGTCAGAGACAATATTAAGTGGTAACCCGTGTAATCTCAAGACTTGAGAAACAAACAATTTTGCCAAAGTTTAGCATGAGGGAGACAGTGCAAAGCCACAAAATGGCACATCTTGCTGAAACAATCAACCACAACCCAGATGACTGCTCTACCCTCAGAAAGTGTCAAATCCGTAATGAAATCCATGAGTCCAAGGTTTCACAGGAATCTGTAAAGGTTATAACTTCCCAGCAGGGAGATTCTGAGGCGATTTAGTTCTGGCACAAAGCTCACACACGGAAAAAAAACTATATCCCTATGTAAAGACAGTCACCAAAAGGTTCTCGTAAGTAGTTTCCGGGTGTTATTAATCCCAGATGACCCACTAGGACTGAGCTATGCACCTCTGAAAGAACTTGCAGTCTTAAATGTACAGGAACAAAAAGCTTTCCCTCAGGTAGACCCGGCTGAGAACTTGTTTCTCCAAATCTAATGACACCGCCAAAACCACTACACTTTCAGATAGTTTGAGCGCCGGAGGTTTATCCCAGACCACCAGAACAAAACTTCTGGAGAGCGCACCCACTTTGACATTTTTACTGCCAGGGTGGTACGTGACCACGAAGTCAAAACGTGAGAAAAACAATGACCACCACGCCTGCCTTGGATTAAGTTTCTTAGCTAATTTAAAGGGGTTGTCTCGCGAAATCAAGTGGGGTTATACACTTCTGTATGGCCATATTAATGCACTTTGTAATATACATCGTGCATTAAATATGAGCCATACAGAAGTTATTCACTTACCTGCTCCGTTGCTAGCGTCCTCGTCTCCATGGTTCCGTCTAATTTCGCTGGCGGCTTGCTTTTTTAGACGCGCTTGCGCAGTCCGGTCTTCTGCTCTGAGCACGAGCCGCTTCAGTGTGCTCGCCGCTACAGCTCGTCTGCGCATGCGCAGATGAGCTGTATCTTCTCGGGAGCGCGCTGGAGCAGCCATTCTGCTACCATCCTCTGTTAGAGGAAGGTGCAGAAACTTGAGCCGCCCAGCCGAGAAGCCCAGCCCAGCAGCCCAGCCGAGAAGCCGCCCAGCAGTGCCTAGAAGCCGCCCAGGTAAGTGATGGGTGACGGACTGACGGGGGTGACGAGTGACGGACTGCCGCTGTGGCCCCGGAGCCTACCGCTGGGCCCCGGGGCCTACCGCTGTGGCCCCGGGGCCCACCGCTGTGGCCCCGGGGCCCACCGCTGGGGAGCCGGGGCCTAGCGCGGGGGAGCCGGGGCCTAGCGCGGGGGAGCCGGGGCCTAGCGCGGGGGAGCCGGGGCCTAGCGCGGGGGAGCCGGGGCCTAGCGCCGCTTACCTGCTGCCTGGCGGTGGGTGACTGTGGCCCAAGAGCGTGTGCCGTGGTCGGCGGCCGCGGTGGGTCCGGTCGGCGGCTGCGGGGCGTCTGGTTGTCAGGGAGACACAGCTGGTAGCGTCTCGGGAGCGCGCACGTCGGGCTACAGCAAACGACGGGAAAAGAGCCGGCGGCCATCTTGGGGAAACTTTTTATAAGTTGCCGAAACGCTGGAACTGTAAGTAGAAACCAGCTAAAAAAGTCATTTACAGGGGGGCTTAGTAATGTATGCTTAATAAGGGGGACTGGGCAAAAAAAAAAATTTCACTGCTTCCTCGAGACAACCCCTTTAAGGGAAATTAGATTGTTGTGGTCAGTGAAGATCGTCGTCATCTTATGTTGAGCCCTTTCGAGAAGATGGCACCAGTCCTTAATGGCCCACTTAAAAGCTAACAGCTCTCTGTTACCTATGTCATAACTTTTTTTAGTCATAGTACATTTTCACAACAAAAAAGCACAAGGATGAAGACTCTGCAGTGTGCTAGATCCCCGAGAAAGTGCTGCACCAACACCAACCTCAGAGAAATCCACAAAAGGCCTTGATGACTCAGGCTGCACCAGAATCATAGCTGTCTCAAAACCCCTCTTCCCGCTGTAGGACATACAGTTACGTCCCGCAGGGTTAGGGTATGTATGAAGGGAGACCGTGGGGCGACCTCCCTTCATACAGCGTGGGCACTGGCTGTTTATTACAGCCGACACCCGGCAGCAACAGCTCCGCTCAGCCACATGGCCGAGTGGAGCTGTTAACCATTTAATCCACTGTCAATTCTGACAGCGGCATTTAAATCCCCCGAATGATGTTTGAGGTTCCCGTATGGCCCCCTACAAGGAGGTTTCTTGAAGGGCCCCAGGGATGTCTTGGCAGAATGTCTAGATAGACTGCCTGCCCAATCGCAGTATGATGTAATGCTATACATTTGAATAAATTTTCGGTAGTAATCAGCAAATCCCAGAAACCTCTTGGGACCTTTCACATTTTCTGGCTGTACCCAGACCTGCACAGCACGGACTTTTACTAGAGCCGTCATGAAACCCTTTGGGGTTACAATATGACTCAAAAATGTAATCTCTTGAACGGCAAAGACACATTCCTGAAAAACAGCGGGAGCATTTGCTGGAGGAAAGGGCATCACCAGGTTCTCAAAATGTCCCTCATGAGTGTTAAAGGCAGTTTTTACCCGAATTAAATTACATGCACGCTGTAAATCTAACTTTGAAAACCAGTTGGCAACATTCAATTGACTAAAAAGGTCAGGGATGAGTGTGGGTTTTGCTTAGTGATTTTATTGAGCTCCCTGAAATCCAGACAAGGCCACGAAATCCCATCCTTTTTCTAAAGAAAAAAAAACAGCGGCTAGGGGAGAGTTAGATGGATGTACATGCCCTTTTTTCAGACTGTCCTGAATATAAACCTTGATAGACTTTCTCTCTTTCAGGAGCCATTAGGTTGTACATACAACTTTTCTCTTGGGATAAGGTCTACAGAACAATCCCCTTCTCTATGAGGTGGCAACTTGTCTGCCCCTTCCTGAGAAAAGATATCAGCAAACTCCCTGATAAACCAGGTAACTCATCCACTTGAACCGAAGACACATTTACAGACATATAGCTAAGATTGCAGGAAGTATTACATTTTGCTTTGTCCCCTTTTTCCCAATACACCACCGGGTTGTGCATCCGTAACCAAGGCAAACTCAACACCGCCATTGCAGGAAGGGACTTCATGACATACAAAGCAATAGTTTCGGTATGAAATAATCCAATCTTTAAACATACATCTGGAACAAAATATTTAAAGCACTTCTGAGACAGTGGAGTGGCATCAATAGCAGATACAGGAATAGGACAATCCAAAGATATGACCTCTAAACCCATGCGATTGACCACCTCAATGTGAATTAAATTTACTCCAGCTCCACAATCCAGAAATACCGAAGTCAGAAAATTATCATCTGCACAAAGGATCTCAGCAGGATGGAGCAGCCTGGAGGATGACATCCAAGCAATCTGCGAACCTAGAGGAAACTTAATTCTAACCTCCAAGCCACCTAGGTTTCCATTTGAGATCCATGGTGTGGACAATCCTGAACAGAATGTCCAGTTTGGCCGCAAAAGAAGCAACAACTCCTAAACCAAATTCTGTCCCCTTTTCTGGTACCATTGGAAACAGAATCTAATTGCATGGGTTTTTCCACATCTGAAAATTCCATAGATGAGTTTCAAGAAAGCTTGCCATGCCGTTCCATTACTCGCCGCCCAATTTGGACGGCCAAAGACATGACGTCACATAAACTACGCGCAACAGGATACAAAACCAGCAGATCTTTAATGTTGTCACTTAATCCAACACAAAACTGACTTCGCAGTGCAGGATCATTCCACTGGGTCTCAGTCACCCAGCGACAAATCTGTGCATAAAACTGCTCAATAGAAGACCTCCCTTGATGCAGACCTCTGAGTTTACCTTCCGCCAGAGACACCCTATTAGGATCATCATAGACAAAACCCAAGGCAGAAAAAAAGTTATCCCATCCTGATAAGAATGCACCCGACACACGATCCTCGGTCACTCCCTATCCCTATCTGGGACAGAAGTATACAACTAAGTAAGAATACAACTACCACCAATAACCACAGCTTGAGATGAGCAGGGGAAAAAAGGAGACTAAGATCCAGCTCTGGTTCCAACAACCATCAGATGAAGACTGAGAATAATCAACACAGTTCCACAGCCAAGACAGGAATAAAAGCCCTCTGTAATTGCTAAGCAGGTGCAACAGGTAGAAGAACACTCTCACACACACTCCTACCAGTGCTAGAGAAAGCTGAGAGGAAAATCCAAAAAAGCACTAGCATAAACCAGACGTCTGTGAACGAAAAGCAAAACCTGCAAAAAGTACGGTAAAATGTGCTGATGCATGCACAAAAAAGCATCATTCATTCTGCAAAAAATGCTATACTCAGACACGCACAAATACGCGTGCACCCTTGTGAAGCCATAAGAAGTACTTTTGGTTTTCTTTAAAGGGGTTCTCTGGGTGTCAGACAATTTTTTAAAAATGGATCCAAATCTGTTTAAACCATAACAGCAGTAGCACTTAGCCATCCTCTCCCCAGTGATCCAGCACTGCAGTCCTGCAGTCTTCCTGGTCTCTGTTTAGGAATGGCTACCGCCTGACCGCTGCAGCCAATCAGAGACCGGAAGAAGTAGCCGTCAGATGCAGTTCTCCAGCCATCACTGCTCAGATTCTAAGAGTCATGATGCCAGGAGAATAGCATATGACTACTGCAGCCTCTGATTGAATGCAGTGTATGTTATAATGTACAGTTTTTACACTTCTCAAGCTTTTTTGGGGGGTCAGGGTTTTTTTTGCCCTTACACCAGGCTCTTGTTTTGGTATCTTTTTCTGACATTTTACATAGGCTTCTCTATAGTAAATAATGCATGTACCATTTTAAAAAAATGCTGGTTTTAAAATGCATTTTTTTAAAAATAGCCAATTAATGTTTGTGTGAAGTTAATCCAATCTTTTGTGCCAGATAGCTGCTAGAGCATGTCCAAATTAGACAGTGATCGATTACACAAACTACTTGTGGTCAATATAATAATATTACTCAAAAGTAAGTATAGGAAACCAGTATGTAAGGAAGAAAAGAAATAGTACACAATAAACCGCACCATGAAATAGAACTGTATGGTCTATGAAATCAAATTATAAGGCATTTCATAAGTGTCACGTCACAAATAGAAATCTGATATTCGGTAATCTGCCTGGAGACAGTGGTTTGTTTCTTTGCAGACAAACCTTTTCTATCAAGGAGCAGTACACAAAGGCATTCATTGTCTACCAGAAAATGTAGCTACACTATATTAGTCCAATTTTATCAGTAGAAACTTGAGGACTTACATTTTAGATTCCTCTTTGTTTGGCCTTGGTGTTCGTTTTCCAAAACAAGCTTCCCAGAGATTTCATCTCTTCTCATACAGGAAGGGTTAAAGCCAACGTGCAAACTATGTGGCTTCGAAAGTCAAGTGTTAAAAGCCAGTGAGTAATAAAATACATATAAATGATGCAAGATCCTGTAGGAAAACTTAAGGAGTTTCTTTCAGGCACAAAAAAGAATATGTAGATTGTGTTATTAATCTCTGTTTAGAGAACTTATAGTGTCAACATTGGACATTCCTTAGGTTCTGTCTGCAGTTTTTGCAGCATTTTGGGTTATTATGTTTTTTTGGTAATAACCCCAAGAAATGAGAAAATAAAAAGTGACAAGAGACACATCACAAACACTGCATGTGCACATATGCCTTAATGTGAGAGTAAATGAAGCCAGAGCAACACACATTTCAGTTCATACAAATGAAAACAGTGTAAAATACATTAGGTCAGAGAGTCTCCGACCCCTATACAAAGTTTGTTATTTTTTAATTTTGAGCCCAAATTTATAGATTTCTAAATCCTGGAAAATACTTTTAATGGCCCCATAGTCAGAGATGGTGTTCTGCTTGCGACGGTAGATTATTTTAGATCCTGCAGCCTTTTTGTCCCATTCTGGCTTTTGCTTTTACTAAAATATATTATTAAAGAGGCTCTCCAGGAATTTTTAGAAATATTTCTAACAGCAGGGACTATGATATAATAAGAAAAATAACCATCATTCACCCTCTAAATACCCACTGCTTTGACTGTTTGTTTTTTTTATCCTGCAAAGGTGGCATGCAATTATGGCTACATTCATAACTCCATTGGAGGTGCAGAACCAGAACAAAATCCTGGATGAAATAGTGCTGAAATCTGCGCTATTTTGTCCAAGAAAATGTTGCTTGACATGCCGAAAGCCATACAGACTCTATTATGGTCAATGGGGTCCAATGGATGCAGCTAGGATCCACAGGTTCCTTATACCCATTGAATAAGATGAAAATGTGATTGTTCTTAGTAAGAGAAACCAAACAATCTTGCAGACAGGGGCGTAGCTATAGAGGATGAAGGGGATGCGGTTGTACCCGGGCCCAGGAGCCTTAGGGGGCCCATAAGGCCTCTCTTCTCCATATAGGGAACCCAGTACTATAAGTAAAGCATTATAGTTGGGGGCCTTGTTACAGGTTTTGCATCGGGGACCGGGAGCTTCAAGTTACGCCTCTGCTTGCAGATATGATACTTTTTAATGGCTAACAAAAATACATGGTGTTATTGCAAGCCTTCGCACCTCTCCGGATCCTTCCTCAGGCATAGGCTGCCTGCAGACGGCTGGGTCTGATCCCGCTGCAAGAATTCTCGCAGTGAGATGTGGACCCGCTCCCGGCGTCTTCTTCTCTGTACTGTGAGCTGGCAGCCGGCCAGCTGGCGCATGCGCAGAGAGGAGCTGGCCCATCACCACTGACATTTCTGTGTGGGTCTCTGCGGGACCTGCACAGAAATAGAACATGCCACGATTTGTTTTCCGCGTGTGATTTCACGTGGAAAAATCGCGGCCGTCTGCCTAGGATTGCATGTACTAATGCAATCCTATGGCAGCGGCCACAAGCGGAAGTTATGCGGGAAATCCCACCACGGAATTTCCGCCTGTGTGTAGGGGGCCATAATGAAACAGATCTGATGTATGGGGCATAAAAGGCACAGATGTAGCTAGACTAATTTGCACTTAAAACAATACTAGACAAGAAGAGCGGAGAAGTAAACATTTAAGGCCCATTTACACGGAGCGATGATCGCTCAAAGATCGCTCAAATGACAGTTGGAGTGAAAGCTTTGAGCAATCATTTTGCATAAACTATTAAGTACCTAATCAGCTACCTAATAGCTAATTAGCGTGCAAATGAGGCCTTCAGCTGAATGCAGTAAATAGCCGGAGGGCTCTTATCTCCATTCAGCTCCTTTGTTCTCTGAAGTGTTAAATAGCTGAAACAATACTATCAGCACTACCAGCGGAGAACTCAGCATGCGGTCCTGATAAGACCACAGGATGATTTTTAGGCTGGCTTGAATTTAACAATCAACTAGCGGTGCACAAAAAAGTGCACGATGGCCGCGCGTTTAGATGCAACGATTATCGCTCAAATGATCGCTTTTGAGCGATCATCACTCCGTGTAAATGGGCCTTTACTTAGTCTACTGGTAAGGAATATGACAGTTTTATGATCTCTAAACTGGTGTTAGGGGGTCACAGGCCTGTGTGTTATCTCTCCTTCAGATCTGGAAATAAGAAAGATGAAAAATCATCCCATTAGGGAGTTTGTCGAAGCCAAACATACCTGTTAGGCCACTATTGACAATGATCAAGAATCCTAAACTAAACGCTCGCCGCTCAGTGTTTCACATAGAATGTTAAGCACTGAGGAATAAGTCAGTAAGAAATGCGATACTACCGTAGTGGTGATCTGCCTGTATAAACATTCTGCACAAACACTAACAACTAGCAGTGACGTCACCCGCTCCTACAGAACATTTAGCTGACAGTCGTCACGTGTAAATGGGGCATTAGGCTGCTTTAAGTCCAGCTCATCGCTCACCACCTTGTCATTTGATCTAGAGCTAGCATTGCATTGTAATCAACTACACTGCTTATCTGTTCCACAAATGTATCCCCCACTAGTAAATAGTAAAAGAGATACACAAAGAGCATTATGTAGCATTGAGTGGGTGTGGCTATTGAAAGAGCAGAGGGGAGCTTTTCAGCCCTCATCTCTCCTCACCAAGATATTGTATCAGCTAATTTATGACCACCACACAGATAAACTTTGTTGTGGCCATAAATTAGCTGATGAGAATCTGCAGTAGAAGAGAGAGCAGAGGGAAGCCAAACTGTCAGTCCAGCTTCCCTGACAGATGGCCTATTGAGACTGCAGTTTCTATATAGTAGATATGTAGAAGCTGCAGAAAAACAATGGTACAATATTTTTAATTATACCCTATTGCAAAAATGATTGTCAGCCCAAAATACCTGCATTTAAGTGAAAAATGTGTCCCCCAAATGGGTATTATTGTATCTTGACGCCACCAGAAGTACTGGTGGAGCGAAGATACAAGGTGTTTGACAGGGGGTTGCTGCCCCCTGTTCCTGATTGGCTGTCTGGCTGTCTCCCCGTCCTCGGCCTCATAGGTCCTGTAGCCACCGCTGGCCGCCGTGGAGCGCTGCTGGCCAGTGGACGCCGTTGTGGAGGAAGGTGAGAGCGGGCAGTTCTGTGCGCTGCTGTGGCAGGGAGCAATGACCAGAGGCTCTCACTAGCGGAACGGTGAAGTTCACAGCACTGCTGTGGGCCGGAGCGCTGATCACCGGCGGTCGGGAGTTAACTGTGCTGCTGTGGCCCGCCGCACTGAGGGGCGGCAGTCAGGAGTTCAAAGCAGTGCTGTGCCACAGAGCGGTGATCGCCGGTGCTTAGCACTTCAGAGCCACGGAGCGGTGAGCGCTGCAGAGCGGCGGCGGGGGCCCTGTATACTCACCTTTGCAGTTGCAGTGTTACAGCGGTTCCGCTACACTGACAGCGTGGACAGGAGCTGTGAGCAGTGCAGCCAGGAGCAGGAGGTGTGACAGCGAGGAAGGGTCGGCAGGGAGAGTCACAGCGGCCCGCTACAAGGCAGCGGAGGTGACAGCAGGGCCAGCAGCAACACCTGTGAAGCCGAGAAAGGGGCGCCAGGGGAGAGTGACAGCAGGGCTGCTGGGATGCCGACTACAGTCACCGCGGGGCCTGAAAAAGGAAGAGAAAGGGGACAATGATGTGCAGCCAATCACGAGCAGGGGGTGCCAACCCCCTCTCAAACACCCAGTATCTTGGCTCCACCTCTACTTCCGGTGGCATCAAAATACAATAATACCCCCCAAATGTAGCCATAGCCTTTAACTGCACCGTTCCCCTGTGAAGTTAGTACCATATGCTAGAATATTAGAAGAGCATGTATTAACATTTAAGAGGGGAGTAGGGGAGCTGGAGAGAAACCTATTCCTTCTTTGGATACTACCTAAGCCTTTGATGGAAATGAGTGAAGATTTTTGAGGGCAGTTTTAAAGATGGAATTTGGTGCCAAATATATGAAATATATATAGCTACTCTATAACAGCCCAGTGGCGTGTATCAATATCCTATTGACTAGAGCATCTAGATGGTGTTGTCAACTCTCTCCCCTTTTGTTCTCTACAAAGGCCCTTTTAGACACAACGGCATTTAAATGGCCTGACAGAGTGAGGAAGCTCTCTCTGTCACCCAAATGGCTTGCCCGCGACAAGATCGTGGGTGACCATTCATTCTTCAGCAGCCTATGGCCTTGTGAAAGCCGAAAATGGGCCTAGAACCAACAGATTGGAGGAACAGCTGAGAACAAATGCAGATAATATATCCTCCTCTCCCTGAATTTTCTACCGATATCAGATGGTTGCTTTAAAGGGAATCTGTGTTCAGGTTTATGCTGCCTGAAGCACAGGCATGATCCTGGTGCAGCTTGACCCCCGTGACTTTAATCTCAGCTCAGAGAAAAACTTCAAAGTGTATTTATTCTGAAACACAGCAGCATTTCAGAATAAAACACCCCCAAACGGGCAAAAGGTTTCCTTGTCCTGGTTCATGCTGTCCGTGGTTTGGGTAGCATGAACCTGATGACAGAATCCCTTTAATAAAATGCCTGCTTAAATACAATATACCGCAATACTGAAATGTTGCAATGTATTGTATAAGCAATTAAAAGATCGCAATATGAAAGCTAAAAAATGTAAAAGCAAGTAAAATGTTTTTTAATTGCAAGAAATAAAATATATTACTCCCCACCATCCACGACTTTTTTACTGCTAAATCTTTAAATCTGCTAGATCTCACAGAAACGTGGATACAGCAGTCTGACACGGCCTCCCCTGCTGCACTGTCCTACAATGGCCTGCAGTTCTCCCATACTCCGAGACCAGATGACAGGCGTGGCGGAGGAGTAGGTGCTCTTCTCTCCCTGAAATGTACCTACCAGATGATGCCCCCTGTACCCTCACTCACTTTTCCATCATTTGAAGTACATCTGCTATGGCTTTTCCGCCCACTGTCCATGCGAGTAGCAGTTATCTATTGCCCCCCAGGTGCTGCTCGCCTGTTTTTGGACCACTTTGCCACCTGGCTCCCCCACTTCCTATTCTGTGAAATTCCAACCCTCATCTTAGGTGATTTTACCATCCCCACTAATGACCCCATCTCTCCATCTGCCTCTCAGCTTCTTTCGCTTACCTCCTCCCTTGGTCTCTCTTAACTCACAGCCTCTCCCACTCACAGGGATGGCAATACTCTGGATCTGGTCTTCCTCCGGCTCTGCTCTGCTTCCAACTTCACTAACTCCCCTCTCCCACTCTCGGATCATAACCTCCTCTCTTTCTCTGTCACGCTCCCTAACATCTCTCCAGACCCACCTACCTACTGTACCTACAGGAACCTTAAGGCCGTTCACACGCAGAACTTTGCTGAATCCCTACAGTCCTCTCTGTCCCCCATCTCTCTTCTCACCTGCCCCAACCTGGCTGCCGCTCACAACACTGCTCTCAAACATGCCCTGGATGAAGCGGCGCCCCCCAGGACCCGAGCCATCCGATGTAGACCGCGGCAACCCTGGCTCACGTCTCAAACGCGCTTCATCCGGCGGTGCTCTAGAAGTGCTGAACGGCTGTGGAGGAAGTCGCAAATGTCTGAAGACTTCCTCCACTACAAATTCATGCTCAGAACCTACAACCTCGCCCTCCACCATGCTAAAGAAGTCTATTTCACCTCTCTAGTCTCCTCACTATCGCACAACCCTAAACGGCTCTTTGATACTTTTCACTCCCTTCTCAGCCCTAAACCGCAGCCCCCTGTGACGGATCTCAGTGCTGTAGAGTTGGCTGCTTACTTCAAAAAGAAAACTGATGACATCCGTCAGGAAATAACTTCCCAATCCCAGACTAGCCCTCACCCTAGTCTTGTCAGCACTGCATCTAGCTCCTGCTCACTGTCTGTACTCAGACCAGCGACAGAGGAAGAAGTCTCCAAATGGCTCTTCTCTGCTCGCCCCACCACCTGCGCTAGCGACCCCCTCCCCTCACACCTCCTCCATTCCTTCTCCCCAGTGGTCATCTCCCATCTCACCACTATATTCAACCTCTCTCTGACCTCTGGCATCTTTCCCTCTTCTTTCAAACACGCCATCATATCCCCACTGCTAAAGAAGCCGACTCTGGACACTACTGATGCTGCCAACTACCGACCCATCTCAAACCTCCCCTTCATCTTCAAACTACTAGAATGGCTGCTTTACTCCCGCCTTGTAAGCTACCTATCAGAGCACTCTCTCCTAGATCCCCTACAGTCTGGCTTTCGACCTCAACACTCGACAGAAACTGCCCTTACAAGGGTATCCAATGACCTACTGACAGCCAAATCGAGGGGCGATTACTCCCTACTGATCCTCCTCGACCTCTCCGCAGCATTTGAGACTGTTGACCACAAACTCCTCCTCAGTATGCTACGCTCCATTGGCCTAAAGGACACGGCCCTCTCCTGGTTCTCCTACCTATCTGACCGCTCTTTCAGTGTCTCCTTTGCTGGCTCTACCTCCCCTCCTCTTCCCCTTGCTGTTGGGGTCCTCCAGGGCTCTGCCCTCGGCCCCCTTCTTTTCTCTATCTACACAGCCCCTATTGGACAAACCATCAGGAAATTTGGCCTCCAATACCACCTGTATGCTGATGACACCCAGCTATACACCTCTTCCCGTGACATCTCTGCACCTTTACTCCAAAACATCACTAACTGCCTGTCCGCTGTCTCTAACACTATGTCCTCTCTCTACCTAAAACTAAACCTCTCTAAAACTGACTTACTGGTATTTCCACCCTCCACTAACCGACCTCCTCCTGACATCTCCATCTCAGTGTGTGGCGCCACCATAACTCCTAGACAACATGCCCGCTGCCTTGGGGTCATATTTGACTCTGATCTCTCTTTTACCCCCTACATCCAATCTCTGGCCCGAACATGTCAGCTGCACCTCAAGAACATCGCAAGAATCCGCTCTTTTCTCACTGTAGACACGCTAAAAATACTTACTGTTGCCCTCATCCACTCCCGGCTCGATTACTGCAACTCGTTGCTGATCGGCCTCCCCTGCACCAGACTCTACCCTCTCCAATCCATCCTGAATGCGGCAGCCAGGCTCATCTTCCTGTCCAGCCGCTACTCGGACGCCTCTGCCCTATGCCAGTCACTGCACTGGCTGCCCGTTAAATACAGAATTCAATTTAAACTCGCTACCTTCATCCACAAAGCCCTCCACAGTGCAGCGCCCCCCTATATCGCCTCCCTCATCTCAATCCATCAACCAGCCCGGGCTCTCCGCTCTGCTAACGAAACCAGACTGAGCGCCCCTTTAATTCGAACTTCTCATTCCCGCCTCCAAGACTTCTCCAGAGCAGCACCGGTCCTCTGGAACGCACTACCAAAGGCTATCGAGCAATCCAGGACTCACAGAACTTCAGGCGTGCTTCAAAAACGCACCTCTTCAGGGAGGCATACCACATTCCCTAAACAAACCCCTCTGTACTCCGCCTGATAACATGCTCCCTGACCTACTGACTGCAATCCCTGCTAGCCATCATAAACCGCTCCTGCAGTCATACTGTTTCTGCAGTCACACGGCTAAATGTCTGACCATTGTCTATGTGTATAGCATCCCTCACACTCCATCTCACCATACTGTGCACACTGCCAGCCCCTTTACCTTCTGTATCACCCCATTACTTGTAGTATGTAAGCTCGTTGGAGCAGGATCTTCACCCCTATTGTTTCAATCAATTGATTACTATGTAACCGTGGTTCTGTAATGTTTGTACTTTTGTCTTTCTGTATCCCCCCTGTCTATGTAAGCGCTGCGGAATATGTTGGCGCTATACAAATAAAGTTTACTATATTAACATTATAAATGTGCCCCGTTTTTCATAAGCATAAAAAAATGTGATCTGACCTGTAAAAAGTCAGATATACACATTATTTATCATGCATGGTGAGTGCTGTAAGAAAAAATACGCAACGCTTTTTCTGGTCACTCCATCTCCAAGAAAAACATTTCTAAATAGCAATCGAAAAGTTGTATGCACTGTACCCCAAAATGGTACCAGTAGAAAAGACAGGATTTCCTGCAAAACACATGCCCTCACACAACCCCATTGATGTAAAAATCAAAAGTTATGGGGGTCAGAAGATGATATTGAAAGTAATATAAAAAATATATATTTTTAAAAGTAGTACAAAAAAACTGTAAACATAGTAACTTGCAAAATAAAGTTAACATGTAATTTCTAACGTACTCTCTATGCAGTAAAAACCAAGCCTCCTGTCGCGGCTTGTCAGTCGCAACAACGTCGTGGCATGGTGGCCTCGAAGAAGGCCAAGACCAGTCGCCTTGTTATGCAGGACAAGGGTTAATGCACCATGTGCAGAGACTGCTGGTACTGTCTTTCTTTGCAGCATGGATGCACGCTGGATTAGTCATGTCTAGGAGAACAGTGGAGGTATGCTTCTCTAATTGCTGTGCTAGTCCGCAGGTCTGGAGTAGCTTTATATTCTCACCCCTCCTTGTACTCAGTGCTGCTTATACCGTTCCATAGTGCAGTACTTGGAGTTTGGAGCTCTTCTGTGCTGGGTTTATTGCTACTTGAAGATAAGTTACTGTGGGTTTCTTTTCAGTTATATTTCTGTTTTCATTTCTGTATTTCCTTGCTGTTTGGTTAATCTCTCCAGGGTCCTCTATAGGGACAATCAGGGCCCAAGATGAAGAACGTGGGGCCACCTCTATTGAGGCGATTACTCCGCTTCTAGGAAGGGAACCCTTCACCCCCCTGCTAGCTTGGGGCCAGGCTTCCTTCTCCCTGGAGTGGTGATACATTTCAGCATAACATGGTGTACGTCTATTTCCAGCAGTGTGTGCGTTCTCTGACTCCATGCTGAGCGTGGTACTTTTTGGGTTGCATGGTCTTTTCTTGCTGGTTTACGTACTCCTGTTGTGGTGCCCACTGTTCTACAGTGCATAGTAGTATCAACTGCAGTAGTTGTCAACGTCACTCTGCATCCGTGCTGCAGCGAGGTGCGCCCAGTGGACGTGACACCTCCTCCCCCCAAAATTTCACAATAGTACCATTGAAAAATACAATTCATCATGGAAAAAACAAGCAGTATGCAGCTATCTTGCCAGAAAAATTAAAAAGTTATGAATTTTTTAAAGTGGGGAGGAAAAACAGAAAAGGAAAAATTAGAAGATGGCTGTGTCCTCAAGGACTTAAAGGGGTTGTCCCGCGAAACAAAGTGGGGGTATACACTTCTGTATGGCCATATTAATGCACTTTGTAATGTACATTGTGCATTAATTATGAGCCATACAGAAGTTATTCACTTACCTGTTCCGTTGCTGGCGTCCCCGTCTCCATGGTGCCGTCTAATCTTCAGCGTCTAATCGCCCGATTAGACGCGCTTGCGCAGTCCGGTCTTCTCCCTTCTGAATGGGGCGGCTCGTGCCGGAGAGCGGCTCCTTGTAGCTCCGCCCCGTCACGTGTGCCGATTCCAGCCAATCAGGAGGCTGGAATCGGCAATGGACCGCACAGAAGACCTGCGGTCCACCGAGGGAGAAGATCCCGGCGGCCATCTTCACCAGGCAAGTCAGAAGTCGCCAGAGCGCAGGGATTCAGGTAAGTACTGGACGGTTTGTTTTTTTTATGCCTGCATCGGGTTTGTCTCGCGCCGAACGGGGGGGCTATTGAAAAAAACCAAAAAAAAACGTTTCGGCGCGGGACAACCCCTTTAACGATATAGGTAATTTATGTGTTAGCAATTTATTTGTACTAAGCCCAATGATCCCTTTACATTTCTGGGAATGTAGTTCAGTGTAGATATTAACCAATTTGTGGTTTTGAATGTATTACCTTTCCTACAGATGTTTAACCCCTTAACGACGGCCCCATCGGGAAACTACGTCCTCAGAAAGTGGGCTTTAATCCTAGAGGACGCAGTTTTATGCATCCTTTTTGGATTAATGCCCACTGGACTGAGGACGTGACAGCTCCATGCTGTCGGTGCCTGCAGGTAGCCGATAGCATGGAGCTGTCATCCCAGGATGCGGGCAGTCCCCCCCGGTATTGCGATCGGCGCTATCCAACGGATAGTGCCGATCGCAAAAAAGTAAACAAAACTGTGTAAAAAAGTAGTAATTCAGCTGCTCTGATGGATCGGATCCATCAGGGCAGCTGAAAGTACTCACACGGCTTGTCGGCGGTGTCCCCCGGAGATCTGGTCCTGCCGGACCCGCCGGCGACCTTCTGCGCATGCGCGCCAGGCGATGACGTCACGCGCAGAAGCCCGGGTGTCCCTGGCAAATTTAAAATCTCCTGGCTCCCGGCTCCTGTGAGCGGTCCCCGGGCCCGAAAAAGTTGAAAAAGTAAAAGAAAAGTGAAGTTTCACCTCCCCTCATGGATCAGATCCATGAGGGGAGGTGAAAATACTCACCCCCGGTCCTCTGCGATGTCCCGGGACCAGAAATCCCCGTCTGCGCATGCGCGCCCGATGATTGACATCGGGCACGTGCACAGAGGGGCTCGAGCCCCAGGAAATTAAAAATTCCTCTGCTCCTGGCTGCCATGTGTAGCCAAGAGCAGAGGGATGTCACAAGGGACATGATCACTGTCATCCAATGGATGACAGTGATCATGTAAAGTAAAAAAAAAAGTGCAAAAAGTAAAACAAAAAGTTTAAAAAAGTTAAAAAAACCTTGCGTTTCATCTCCCCCCACGGATCATATCCGTGAGGGAGGATGAAATGACGTACCTAAGGCCCGTGGATTTATCCGCGAACCTTACCCCAGCTTCTGCGCACGCCGCCGTCGCCAATATGGCAGGCGCATGCACAAAAGCCGTGGTAATTTAAAATCTCCCTGCTCCTGGCTACAAAACTTAGCCGAGAGCCTGGAGATTTCACGGGGGGCCGCAGTGAGCGGTTCCTGATCACGTGTTCACCATTATCCAATGAATAATGGCGATCACGTAAAAGTTAAAAAAAGGTGAAGGTTCATCTCCCCCCACCGATGCGATCGGTGAGAGGAGATGAAACTTTTTACCGGAGGCCTCCGTATTTGCCCCCCGACGCAATCTTCTTCCGTGAAATTTCCCGTATTCTGCGCATGCAACCGCCGGCAAAACACTGGACACATGCGCAGGAGTCGGGGAGCCCAGGAAACTTAAAATCTCCTTGCTCTCAGCGACCATCGAGAGCCTGGAGCAGTGACGGGTGACCTCATTGACCGGTCCCCGGTCACGTGAAAAAAAGGTAGCGATCTACCTTTGGCCGGTCTCACATGACCAGATAGGAATTACGGATTCGGCATGCGTCTGATCCGCGGTATTACGCAGATCAATCGCATTGAATTACACAATTCCACTCACAGTGGGTTGGAATTGTGTAATCCACTCGCAGAAAAGAGAACAAAGCAGGTTCTATTTTACCGCGGATATCGGCAACATAGAGCCAATTGTGCTCCATGGTCGCGGATATACCCGCAGCCCATACGCAACTACGTTGTATACAAACAAAAAAAAAAGTACTGCGCATAACCGCCTGTGTGAGTAGGCAGTTATGCGCAGTACATTACATGGCCGTACACAGGGTCACAGCCGGGCTCACAGCTGGGATCCGCTGCGGGACTCCGCAAGCGGATTCCACCTACGGCTGTGTGAGCCCACCGTTATTCAGACCGCTACCTGTAATACGTAATGTACAAGAAGCCCCGGGAACGCTCGTCTTCCTGCAGTTCCAGGAGCAGCTTGTTGAGCGCCTTCTGTGTGAGACCGCCGCACCGCAGCAAAATTACAAAGCCTCACAGAGCGCCACTTTTTACACCCCATACCCGCTACTGAGGTCACGAAATACCCCCAAAAAGCATGAGAGGAGGGGGGATACATGGTTTTATTGCCCCATGTACCCATCCCAACCAGCCTCTGTAATTACCCCTGTCTTCTGAAATACCACACAGTTCACATTATTACTTTTATCTAAGATTTGGGGAACGCGCGGAGGGGGGTGATATTTTTAGGGAGTCAATTTTTATTCCGTACAAATAAGCAATGGGGCCTGGAATTTATTCAGTTGTGCCCTGCAATCCAACGGGTATTCCCTCCATTACAGTCCTTGCCATGTTTCCTGTAAGTAGATTAGGGCCACAATGGGTATGTTTTTGAACACGGGACAAACGGGGGTATGCATTTTGGGGTGAATGTCTTCATTCCTATGTACGCTGTACAAAAAAAACTGTTTTTAAATTGACAAAATTGCCAAAAAAATGAAAATCAATTTTTTTTCCTTCTGCTTTGCTTAAATTTATTCAAATACTCTGGGGTCAAAATACGCAATACACCCCAAGATGAATTCGCTAAGGGGTCTAGATTTTAAAATGGGGTCATTTGTGGGGGTTCTTTATAGTTTTGGATGCTCAATGGCTCTATAAGTGGGCAATGGGGCCTGGAATTTATTCCGTTGTACCCTAAAATCGAACGGGTGCTCCTTCCATTATAGGCCTAGCCATGTGTTCTTTAAGTATATTAGGGCCACAAGGGGTATGGTTCTGAACACGGGACAAACAGGGGTATCAATTTTGGGGTGAAAGTCTTCATTCCTATGTGTGCTGTACAAAAAAAAAGTTTTTAAATTGATACAACTGCCAAAAAAATGAAAATTGTAATTTTTTTCCTACTGCTTTTCTTAGATTTATTCAAAAATTGTAGTGTAAAAATACACAGTACACCCCTAGATAAATTCATTAGGGGGTCTAGTTTTCAAAATGGGATCATTTGTGGGGGTTCTCTGTCGTTTTGGCTGCTCAAGGGCTCTACAAGTGGGCAATGGGGCCTAAATCACCCTCATGCTAAATTTCTGTTCTGAAAGCCACCGACTACTCCTTTCATTTTGGGTCCCGTTGTGCATCCAGACATAAGATTAGGGCCACAATGGGTATGTCTCTAAACACGGGAGAAACAGGGGTATCCATTTTGGGGTGAAAGGCTTCATTCATGTGTGTGCTGTACAAAAAAGCTGTTTTTAAAATGACAGAATTGACAAAAAAACGAAAATCACAATTTTTTCCTTTTGCTTGGCTTGAATTCATTCAAAAACTGTGGGGTCAAAATGGGCAGTATACCCCTAGATAAATTCGTTAAGGGGTCTAGTTTTCAAAATGGGGTCATTTGTGGGGGTTCTCTTTGGTTTTGGCCACTCAAGAGCTCTACAAAAGTGCTATGGGGCCTAAAACGCCTTCAAGCAAAATTTATGTTCTGAAAGACACCGACTACTCCTTTCATTTTGGGTCCCGTTGTGCATCCAGACATAAGATTAGGGCCACAATGGGTATGTTTCTGAACACGGGAGAAATGGGAGTATCCATTTTGGGGTGTAAATCCTCATTTTCATGGGTTCTATAGAAAAAAAATATGTCTTTAAAATGACATATTTGCAAAAATATGAAATTTTATTTTTTCTCCCCTAAATTGAACTAATTCCTGAAAAAAACTGGTGGGGTCAAAATACTCATGACCCCCCTCAGTGAATACATAAAGGGGTGTAGTTTTTAAAATGGGGTCATTTGTGGGGGTATCTATTATTCTGACACTTATGAGCCTTTGCAAACTTGGCTTGGTGCAGGAAAACAAAGTACTCCTCAAAATGCTGAAAAGTAATGTTAAATTTGCACGTCCTCTAAATGGTTAAAAAAAAACACAAGTTTTTCAAGTGTGCATTTAGAATAAAGTAAATAGATGGAAATACATATCTTATCAAAAATTTGTACAGTATGTTTGGACATATTTGAGATATTACGGTTGAAAATGTGCAAAAATGACAATTTTTTCAAAATTTTTCCAATATTGGTACTTTTAATAAATATGCACAAATGAAATCGGTCTCTTT
This sequence comes from Eleutherodactylus coqui, assembly GCF_035609145.1. Lineage (NCBI taxonomy): Eukaryota > Metazoa > Chordata > Amphibia > Anura > Eleutherodactylidae > Eleutherodactylus > Eleutherodactylus coqui. Next base: position 142,000,842 of record NC_089843.1, on the reverse strand, counting down.
TTACAACCTAAATGAAGTACAACATGTGGCAAAAAAACAGTGTCAGAATCACTTGGATATGTAAAGCCTTTACAGAGTTATGCTACGTTGAACGACGCATGTCAGATTTCCAAAATTTGGCTCCGTCACTAAGGCGCAAACAGGCTTTGTCACTAACGGGTTAAAAAAAGGTAAAGACCTGATCTTAAAGTCTTATTAAAGATGATTATCTTTCCACAAGTCTTATATTTGCTCTCAAATAATCCTATTTGAATTGAGAAAGGGATTTTTCAAAGTTTGCATCATACTCGTATTTTTAAACAGAATCAGTCATGTACATTTTGCTGTTCTCACTGAGAGCAACATAAGGCAGTGACAGAAATGCTGATTTCAGCACTTAAGCCCCATTTACACGCAACGATTATCACTCACAATTCGCTCAAATAATGTAATTTGAGCGATAATCATTGCGGGCGTTTCTGCAGCTTTCAGCAAAAGATGAGTCCAGCTTATTCATGAGATCCGGCAAGCCCTGCACACCCACCGTAATTGTCAGCTTCTCTAGCTATTATACTGCATACTGAGAATACTGCCGATTAAGGAGGTTAGGCAAGGCTAGCAGCACTTCACGAAAAAATCTGGACTCATCTCTTGCTGGGAGCTGCAGAAACAAGCTGTAGGTTCTTAAAATTCACTATTAGGGCGGTCTCACCGGACTGGATTTGAATTGTGGACTTCGCGATCCTATGATTTGCAGTAATACACTGTTTAATCATATACATTGGATTACACAATTCCGCACACATTAGCGGGTTGAAATTGCGTAATCCGCTCATGGGGGGAAAAAAAGGCGGCATGTTCTATTTTACTACAAAATCCGTGACTATAGAGCCCATTGTAACATAGTTACATAGCATGTTAGGCTGAATGAAGACAATGTCCATCTAGTTCAGCCTGTTTCAACCCCGCCCCCCTTGTGCCAATTTAACTCATTTGGAGGAAAACAATCCTTCCCAACTCCATATGGCAGTCATAATAATCCTGGATCAATGTTTGAGTTCTTACCTAACGCCCAGAATCGGATCAACAACCCCGCTGGTCACCTAATGTCTGTATCCTGTAATATCATAGCACTCTAAAAAGATGTCTAGTTCCTTCTTAAACTCCTCTATGGATTTTGCCATCACCACGTCCTCAGGCAGAGAGTTCCACAGTCTCACTGCTCTTACAGTAATGAACCAGCTTCTGTGTTGGTAATGAAACCTTCTTTCCTCTAGACGTAGAGGATGCCCTCTTGTTACCGTCGCATTCCTGGGTATAAACAGATCATGGGAGAGATCCTTGTATTGTCTCCTAATGCAGGGGTCCCCAACCACCAGTCCGTGGACCAGGACCAGGCCGTTATTTTTGTTTTGCCGGTGCGCTGCACTGCCGCAGACCAGCACTAATCACTGACAGTGTGCTCTGCGGCGACTCAGAGCACACTGTGCAAGCTGTCCTCAGTAGACGCGGCTCCGGCAGAGAACATTATGCAGGGCGTGCTAGGGCAGGGCGGCGGGGAGACCTCAGTGACGTGGCTCCTGACACAGCACATTATGTTGGCCCAATCTGGCCACAGTGTTGTGGCTCCTGGCATAGCTCCTGGCAGGGAACTGGTCTACAGCGCTGTACACCTAGGTCCTGCCAGCACCCCCTGGTCTACAGCACTGTTTGATGTATAGCGCTGCTAAGTAGCAGTCATCAGCAGCAGCAGTGCCCATCGTCCGTAACAGTAGCCATCTTTCAGCGTTAGGAGCCCACTACGCCTCTGCCTCAAACCCTTGTAAAATGAGTAAAAACAAACATTGCTGGAGAACTTCTTTGAAAAGGGAGGAAAACCCAATGATGAGACAGATGAAGACTCCATGACTGCTAAAACAAAGAAAGCTGCATTTAAAAGAAAATACAATGAATCCTACTTAAATTATGGGTTCATCGCAACAGGCGATTCACAGGCCCCAAGCACACTCTGTCTGATATGTGGCGACCGGCTATCCAACGAGGCCATGAAGCCTTCAAAACTGGTTTGTCACTTACAGACCAAGCACCCTGCATCAAAATACAAGCCTTTGGAGTTCTTCGAAAGAAAAAAAACGTGAACACGAAGGACAGAAGCAATCATTGAAGGCCACCACATCAACAAATGTGTCTGCACTGAGAGCATCATTCTTAGTGGCTAACCGCATTGCCAAGGCTAAGAAGCCCTTCACTATTGCTGAAGAGTTGATCCTGCCTGCCGCTAAGGACATTTGCCATGAACTTTTAGGAGAGGCTGCAGCTAAAAAGGGGGCACAGGTTCCTCTTTCAGCGAGCACTGTCACTAGACAAATTAATAAAATAGCAGAAGACATCGAAGTACAATTATTAGAGAGGATTAATGCGTCACCATGGTACGCAATCCAGGTTGACGAGTCTACTGACGTTGACAACAAGGCAATGATACTTGTTTATGTGCGATAAATGTTTCAGGAGGATGTGCATGAGGATATGTTATGTGCATTATTGTTGCCCGCCAACACCACAGGTGCAGAACTATTCAAGTCTTTGGATGATTACATATCCGGAAAATTAAACTGGTCATTTTGTGTTGGTATATGCACGGATGAAGCAGCTGCCATGATTGGATGGCTTTCTGGTTTAACTACTCAGGTCAGAGAGGTTGTGTCTGAATGTGAGTCTACGCACTGTGTCATCCATAGAGAAATGCTGGCAAGCCGAAAAATGTCACCTGAACTTAACAGTGTTTTGCAAGATGTGACTAAAGTTATTAATCACATCAAAGCACACACCCTTAACTCACGTCTGTTCGAGCAGCTCTGAGGAGATGGACGCGGAGCACAAACGTCTTCTCTTACACATAGAAGTCAGATGGCTGTCTAAAGGTAGAGCACTGGCCAGAGTTTTGGAGTTACCAGAACAGCTTCATAGATTTCTTATAGAAAAAGAATCACCAATTGCAGCATATTTCGGTAGTAAGGAATGGGTCACAAAACTGGCTTACTTGTGTGACATATTCAACTTGTTGAAAGAACTTAATCTGTCACTTCAGGGGAGAATGACAACTGCCTTCAAGTTGGCGGATAAAGTTGCTGCATTCAAAGCCAAACTGGAAGTGTGGGGATGGCGAGTGAGAACAGGGTTATTTGACATGTTTCAAACATTAGCAGGGATTTTGGAAGAGACCGAGCCTGAGCCTTCATTCTTCCAGCTGGTGCATGATCACCTATCTCAGCTTTTAGTAAAGTTTACGTGTTACTTTCCAACCACAAAAGACCCACGAACTAGGAAGGAATGGATTCGCAACCCATTTGTGTACAAGCCAGGTGAATTGACCTTGTCTGTGCTTGAAGAAGACCAACTGCTTGAGATTACAAATGATGGTAGCCTTAAAAGTATGTTTGAGATTTCAAATCTCCCAATGTCCTGGATTAAAGTCAAGGCAGAATATCCTGAGATCGCCACAAAAGCACTGAAAACTATGCTTCCATTCCCAACATTCTATTTTTGTGAAACTGGGTTTTCTGCAATGACAACAGCAAAAATGAGATTACGGGGTAGACTGGGCATAAGGAACACACTTTGGGTGTTACTATCTCTCATCACCCCTAGATGGGACCGTCTTATTGCAGGAAAACAAGCCCAGTGCTCCCACTGATCCAAAGATACAAGCCTGGTGCTCCTACTTATTCTGAACCTATGGTGAGTTGAGTCACATTCACATTATAAATGTCATAATTAAATGATAACTATGCACTAAACTCCAACCCCTTCCATAACCCCGGCCCCATATGACCAAAGTCCCGCCCTGCCAGGCCATAGAAAAAAGGGCTTGCTTGAAGCCGGTCCCTGGTGCAAAAAAGGTTGTGGACCACTGCCCTAATGTATTTATACATAGTTAGTTGATCGCCCCTTAACCGTCTTTTTTCCACGGTAACTGTTACGGCACTCTGCCCCCCAAGCGCCAGGTGGGGTGCCCTGATCTTCCCGCACCCCACTGTCCCTGCCTACTTGCCTCGGCCCTGGCTAAGCCGAGGCGGACAACTGGACGGCGGTCCCTGCGCTGGCTAGGGACCTGGCGACTACCTAGATGGAACTACTAACAGGGGACAAAGTGCCGACAGAAGAGGCAGGTGGAACAGACCAACAAAACTTACAAAGCAGAGTAAGGCTGGAGATGGAGCTCACAGGCAAACTGACAGGATACTGACGAGCAACTAGAGCAGACTGAGACAGACCTGACTAGAGGCTAGCAGAACCAATAACTGGCAGTGAGCTCAGGTCACTGCCAGCCTTTTAACTTAAAGCCTCCGCCCAGGGGCGGAGAGTGGGAGGAGCCGACTCACCCACTGTTGCATATGGAAGGTGGAGGAGAGCGGGCGGCACCCTACGGGCGGACACGCCCACGCCACTGCACGCTGGCTGCTCCACGCCGCCGGGAGAGCCCCAACAGCAGAGTTCCGGGGCGCCGGAGCCGACATCGGAGCGCCGCGCGCCGGCCGCGGGACCCAGCGCCGCCCTGCATGGTAACAGTAACTAATCCCAATTTTTATAGTCTCTCTGGGTATTCCAGTCCTCTCATTCTGTTTATTAATTTAGTTGCCCTTCTTTGGCTCCCCTCAAGCACTGCAACATCTTTCCTGAGCACCGGTGTCCAGAATCGTACACAGTATTCCATGTGAGGCCTGACAAGTGCCTTGTATAGTGTAAGAATAATGTTCTTGTCCCTCATCCCTATACCTCTTTTAATGTCCCCCAAGACTTTATGTGCTTTTGCAGCAGCTGATTGGCATTGATTGCCTAGTTAAGTCTACAGTCAACTAGTACCCCCAGGTCTTTTTCCATATCACTTTTCCCTAGCAGTACCCCATTTAGTGTATATTGGTGACATCTGTTTCTCTTGCCCATGTGCATAACTTTACATGTATCAATATTGAACTTCATTTGCCATTTTTCTGCCCAAGCCCCCAGCTTATCAAGGTCCAATTGCAGCCATACATTGTCCTCCTTTGTATTAATTATCTTGTATAATTTTGTATTGTCTGCAATTATTGATATTTTACTGTGCAGTCCCTCTATCAAGTCATTGATAAATATATTTAACAGAAAGGGGCCTAATACTGAACCCTGTAGCACCCCACTAACAACGGTGGCCCAATCGGAGTACAAACCATTTTTACCACCCTCTGCTTTCTATCTCTGAGCCAGTTCCTTACCCAGATACACACGTTTTTGCCCAGACTGAGCTGTCTCGGTTTATATATCAACCTATTATGCGGCATGGTGTCAAATGCTTTAGAAAAATCCAGATATACGAGATCAATAGACTCTCCCAGGTCCAGCCTAGAACTTACTTCATTGTAGAAGCGGATCAAATTGGTCTGACATGATCGACCCCTCATGAACCCGTGCTGATGAGGAGTTATTCTGTTTTCCTTGAGGTATTCTAGGAGGGCGTCTCTCAGAAACCCCTTGAATATTTTTCCAATTATTGAAGTGAGACTTACCAGCCTGTAGTTATCAGGCTCTCTTTTAGACTCCTTTTTGTATATTGGAACCACATTGGCCATGCACCAATCCAGTGGTACAACCCCGGTCTCAATAATGTCCAGAAATATAAGAAATATCGGTCTAGCTATCACATCACTTAGTTCCCTTACAACTCTATGGTCACAGATATACCTGCAACTCATACACAATTACATTGTGTATGGGCTGCGGGTACCCATGTCCTTGATAAGCGACGGCATGGGAAATACAAACTAAAAAAAGGTTTACTGCAAATGACTGCCTGCGTGAGTACGCAGTCATGTGCAGTGCATTACACGGCCTTATGAAGGGTTACCAGCTGTGCCCACCGCTAGAATCCGGTGTGAGCCTCCTGCACATGGAATCCAACCCACTCGTGTGAGCCCGGTCTTACCCTATAAGTGATAGACTACTAGAATCCTGCATGTCTATCACTACTTTATGCTGCCCTCAGTGAAAGCAGCATAAAATACATGACAGTTTCCCATAAATAACTTGATTTGGAAATGTACGACACCACAAACTAAAATCAAGAATTTTTTCTAAGGCTGGACTGGCAATATGACAGTTTGAGAAATATTTCATTGCTGCTCAAATGTTGGATATCCTGAGGGGTAAAAAATACTTGATTAAACCAGATGGTGGGCAAATCTCTATCAGAAAGCTTATTACAGGGATTTGTAGTTTGTTCTCGAAGCAAGATATGAGAGTCTTCTTTCCTTTATCCCACAATTAAAATGATGTTTAAAGTATAGTGTAGACTGCAAGATATTTAGATTTGCACAAAGTCACTCTGCACTGACATGCCAAAAGTCATGGGACAGGAACTAATTACCTAGCAAAGTACAACAACTTGACGTGGTTAGCCACCCACAGCTCATTGTAGGTGCAGGATCTCAGAAAAATGAACATCTCCACCATATCCCATAAAATGCTCAATTCGCATGCAGGCCACACCATTCAAAGGAATGCTTCAGAATGTTCCTCAAACCAATTCTGGACAACTTATGCCTGATGACAGGGTGATGGAATATCATAACATTGTGGAGAGATACAAAGTCAATGAAGGACAAATGGTCACCAAGCAGGGAAACGTAGCAGGCACAGGTCAATGATGTGTTTAGACAGACGAATGGGCCCAACCCATGCCATGACAACACACCTCACACCAGTATGTAATAGCAACAGCCTGCATGGTGCCATGTTGACAACTTGCTCTCTACTGCCTTTTAGGGAGAGTCAGTTCAGCCCTAGGTTCCTGGGGCCGTGCTTATTGAAATGATTACTCTGCTTATAAGCAGGTTTACCATCTCGGTGTAGAGGTTTTCCTGTTGTTGGTATGACAATGTATTTGTATGTTGTATACTTGCCTTGTCTAATAAAATTATCTGTTTGGTATATCTGAATGGTGTCTATTTATGTCCAGATAATTATTGTTAAGTTAGGAGCTATGGATGGTCATGCAGGGTTCATGAATAAGCCCTGCGCTTAAACATAACAGGTATTCATTTACTGAGCTGTAGCTCCTATGCATTTGTTAGCGCAAATATTCGCTAGTTGGTATGTTTTCAGGTGGCCAAATGTGTTAAAATTAATCGAGCTTGAGGAAGCTTACAAATCACACATAGCAATGAATGTGATTAGAAGTTGTTTCATTTATTAATCAGCAAAATTATATATACAAAGACATTTGAAATGAGGCTAGAAGATGCATCACTTCTGAATATGCCTAATTTATTATAATTCATTTATTATCATTGGCTATTTAAAACTCAAGTGCAGTGACGTTTCTTTAGAGGCAGGACTTTTCTCAGGCTGATTAAAGCTGTTTTTCATGAGACCTCAGTAAATGGCCTTGGAAAACGGCCTTGCATTCCTGTGATAGAAACAATTATAATACCTGAGTATGTGCTACGGGAAGACGGAGAAGCAAGAAAAGAAGAGCAGGTTACGAGACAAGATGAAGTCTAAAAATTATTATAGCTTCTCTCACAAATCCCCCCTTTTGCTATGGTTTTGTCATGTTACACAGCCCTCACAGTTAGCATGTTTTTCATTCTCATCCCAGAAACTTGAGCTAACTCCTATGGAATGTGTTCTGTGTACTGGGATAGATATAGCATGAGGAAACATGATGCAACCATTTAGTTGGATTTTCTTTAACATGAGTTGTGAATCTGTGTATTCATTTATCCGTTAACTAATTATTATATAAAACCCACTAAATTAGGTATGCACTGAATGCAACAGCAAAGGAATATGCAACCTACTACACCACAAAGTACACCGGAAAGTAGACGAAGCCAAGATGCATTGAACCAGGAAAGGGAAAGCCAATAAAACCATCCCTGGGCCTTATTTTGCCTGAGTGTCTGTACTAACTTTTTGATATCTTGGTATTTTTATGAATAGACTCCAATTTATCAGTTAGGTTGAAACAACACATACCTTGAAATTTCTCACATCCCGGATTGAATATCATGAATTGTAGCTCTGTTATGTAGAGCAGCATTTTGAGTACCTTGTACCTCCAACAGTAATAAGTGAAGAGCCTGTGAGGTAGCGTTAAGGGCTCTTGCCTTACCACATGCTATACCATGTATTACCCTGCCATTAGTTATTGCTAGTCCCCAGACCCCACTATGGATGTTCCCAGAGCTATCACTTCAGTATTACTCAACAGTGTGGGAGGTCTCTCACAGGTTTCATCTAGCTGACAGGATTTCTTTTTGCCCTAAATCCTGGTCAGGTGTTTGATGCATGAGAATACCTAAGTGTGATAAAGTACAAAATATTCTGGCATATACCACTCTTGGGCAGCTGTAAAGTAATATAGCACTACTGTGCATTGGTTAGTAACAACAATCAATTAAGCTTGAATTGCATTGGTTTGATTAACCAGCCTCAATAGTGTGAAAATTTGAACATCTTGACAGTCTATAGTGTTCACTAATTAATCTCTCATTCATAGTATTAAAGGCAAATAAACCATCCTGTTAGCAATGCCCATAGACACTACCTGAGGCTTACCATTAGGCTTCGCACAATTATCCCCAGCTCTCTTGAAGAGTGCTCATGGCTGACCATTTATGACAGACCATCAAGTGGTAACACAAAATTGTCATGGCTACTACTGTGTGGTCTAGGACTCCAGACATCTTGTCATCCAAATAGCAGTACATCCTACGCTCTGATCTGATTTTCTACCGTGTTATGCTGTCCCACACATTGTACATGTCTATTAGCAACCCATTGCAATCTCCATAGGGGGTGTGATTCGAAAACAGAGTCACCACATTATCTGTGACTTCCACACATGCACATTTTGTCCAGAAGGGATAATAGTCTATAGTGACATTTTACTGGCCAAATGAGATGACATGATGACCCCCAGTCCATAAGCGATTAAGAACCAATCAGGGGTCACCGAGCCATGCTCCAACCATTATTGGAACAGTTGTACTCTGTAGTTTTTGTGACAACACAGGGGTACTAAAAATTTTATTAAACCATGACCTGATCTCCTCCACAATGAGGGGTATAGCCACAAAGCTGATATGGTCCGCAAACTCTCAGTCCCAAACTTTTTTTCCCGATCTATCCTTTTGAGGACAACCTAGTCACCTGAAAGCAAAACTATGTGAATCCTCTAAAGAGTCTGGATCTGGAATCAAGGAAAATAAACATTTATGAGTGACAGTTAACTCCTGATATAGAGCACTCACGTAGGAAGTGAGATTCTCATGTTGGGAGTGGAGAAAGTATAGGCCTGGTACAAGGGCCCAACTTCATAGGGGCTTAACTTAGTCTTACAATTTTGCACAGTTCCGACTGAGTAGAGGGCTAATAAAATGTGTACCTCTATTATTTTCTATGACTTGTGATACACCATATATACAAATTCAACAATTTCTTAGTCGTAGTTTTGGCATTGGCATTTTTATATTTTTTTACAAGCGATGCCCCTAGTTAAGTGAAGAAGAGATCTATGCAAACCAACAAACTCCAAACCACTTACCTTTGGTAGCTGTATGCAGTCAACCTGCAGTTGCTGAAACAGATAGTCTGGCCTAGAAGTAACAGCGAGGAGGTTCTTTGACCAATTGGCCTGGGTTGGGACGGGTGTGACGTCAAGGAGAAGAGCGTCCAGGGGAGGCACAGGGGATGATCCTTCCTTCAGACCCCGTTAGTATTCTGTTCACTCTTCTCTTTTGCCACTATACCTTTTCTCTCTTTGAGGCATGTTTCTGCAATTTAACCCCTTCCCGCTCCTGGACGTACCTGGTACGTCATGGTAGCGGGATACTTCCCGCAACATGACGTACCTGGTACGTCATGTCATTAAAGTGTCGCCGCGGTGACAATCGCGGCGACACAGCAGTGATGTCTGCTGACATAGTCAGCAGACAAGTGCTGCGTCTGGGCTGGGGACCAATCAGAGCGGTCCCTCCCCCACGATCGCTGTGATTGGTCAGGGAAAAACTCCCTGACCAATCACAGCGCAGCAGCGGACTTCGCGCTGTTTACAGTAGGGGCTCCATGTGCAAGCACCGCAGTGTGTTTCCGGTGCTTGTAGGGAGAGCCCCTACTGTGTATTCTGTGAATATAAAGTGCGATTAGAGTGTAGATTAGGCAGGGAGTGAGTGTAGTAGAGTGGAGTTAGTGATCAGTGTAGTGGAGAGGAGTTAGTCATCAGTGTGGTGTAGTGGAGTGAGTGTTAGTGATCAGTGTGGTGTAGTGTAGTGAGTGTAGTGAGTGATTGATCAGGCAGTGTAGTGTAGTGAGTGATTGATCAGGCAGTGTAGTGTAGCAGAGTGGAGTGAGTGATCAGAAGTGCAGTGTAGTGTAGTGAGTGAGGGATCTGTAGTGTGTGATCAGAAGTGTAGTGAGTGAGCTGTAGCGTGCGATCAGCAGTGTAGTGTAGCGCAGTGTGTAGTCAGTGTATCCCTTGGTGTAAAAAAAAAAAAAAAAGTTCCTGTTGTTCCCATTTCGTTACCTGTTCCGTCACCCGTTATTAGTTAGTGTAGAGTGTCGTTAGTCCGTCTAGTGTGTAGTGTGTCGTTAGTCCGTGTACTGTCAGTGTATTCGTCTGTGTAAAAAAACAAAACAAAAAAACAAAAAAAGTTCCTGTTGTTCCCATTTCGTTACCTGTCCCGTCACCCGTCATTAGTTAGTGTAGCGTTTAGTTAGTCCGTCTAGTGTGTAGTGTGTCGTTAGTCCGTGTACTGTCAGTGTATTCGTCTGTGTAAAAAAAAAAGAAAAAAAAAAAAAAGTTCCTGTTGTTCCCATTTCGTTACCTGTCCCGTCACCCGTTATTAGTTAGTGTAGCGTGTCGTTAGTCCGTCTAGTGTGTAGTGTGTCGTTAGTCCGTGTTGTGTCAGTGTATTCGTCTGTGTAAAAAAAAAAAAAAAACACTTACGTGAATACACCACATAAGTTTCCGCGTTCTTTCCGACCCCCGTCCCGTGGTCACCCCATCCCGCAGTGTCCTATCTAATAAAACTTTTTCCCCGTGTGCCCCATTTTATATAAATATGGCCCGCAGGAGGTACACTTCAGAGGAACTGTATGCAATCATTGCATCAGACTCGGACTCAGGTAGTGGTGATGACGACCCCACTTTTTTGGCATTCTCCGACTCCTCATCCTCATCCAGCGAGTCTGAGCTCCCTGCACCCCCGAGAAGGTGTCCAAGGACCGCCACTGACCCCAATGCATCAGATGCTCACTGGAGTACCCCGGAAGATTACAGACCCCAGATCCCTGATTTTATTGGGAACCCAGGGATTCAATTTGACACGGAAGGGCTCAGAGGGAAGGACTTCTTCAAGTTTTTTTTTTTCTGAAGAGTTCATTGCCCATATTGTTACCCAGACGAATTTGTACACCCAGAATTTTATAGAAGAAAATCCCACCTCCAGCTATGCCAGACCCGATAAGTGGACCCCTGTGGATGCACCAGAGATAAAAAAATTTTTGGGGGCTTATACTAACCATGGGGCTAATAAAGAAGCCAACAATCAGGGCGTACTGGTCTACCGATATTTTGTACCACACCCCAATGTTCCGCATGGCGATGTCGAGGACGCGCTTTTGAGTGTATTTTAAAATTTCTGCACTACAATGACAACCAGCTGTGCCCCCCCCAGCGATCACCCCAATTACGATCGGTTGTATAAGATCAGGCCCGTAATAGACCATTTTAACGCCAAGTTTGCCCAGGCGTATGCCCCACAGATAAACATTGCAGTAGACGAGTCCCTGGTACACTTCAAGGGGAGGCTAAAATTCCGCCAGTACCTGCCCAGTAAGCGGGCACGGTATGGTGTGAAGTTGTACAAGCTGTGCGAAAGTACATCAGGGTACACCCACAAGTTCCGTATTTACGAGGGGAAGGACACTAAAATTGAGCCCCCAGAATGCCCCCCCGTGCTGGGAGTAACAGGGAAAATAGTGTGGGAACTGGTGCACCCAGTATTAGACCAGGGTTACCATCTGTACCTGGATAACTTTTATACCAGTGTCCCCCTGTTTCAGTGCCTCGCTTCCAGAGGAACAGTGGCATGTGGCACTGTTCGGAAAAATTAAAAAAGCCTCCCTAAGACGCTGCTTGGGCAACTGCTCAGAAGGGGTGAGAGCCGGGCCCAATGCAGCGACAATGTATTGTGCGTTAAATATAAGGACAAGAGGGATGTCCTTATGTTGACGACAATACACGGCCACAGCAGTACCCCCTGCCCAGTACGAGGTACCAGTGCAGAGACCCCCAAACCAGACTGCGTCCTCGACTATAATAAGTACATGGGAGGGGTCGATCTATCAGACCAGGTACTGGAGCCCTATAGAGCCATGCGGAAAACACGGGTGTGGTACAAAAAACTGGCCGTGCACCTCGTACAGATGGCACTGTATAATGCCTACGTGCTGTTCCGAGGTGCAGGCCACAGGGGGACATTCCTTGAATTTCAAGAGGAAGTTATCAAGGACCTAATATTTGGGGACCAGGAGGTGGGGGAGAGGCCCAGTACTTCTGGAAACGAGGCCACAAGAATTGTACCAGGGCAGCATTTTCTTAGTGAAATTCCCTCCACTGCGACGAAGGGAAGGACCCAAAAGAGGTGCAGAGTGTGCTACAAACAGGGGATAAGAAAAGACACCATATACCAGTGTGAAACGTGCCCCACACAACCCGGCTTCTGTATAAATGAGTGTTTTAAGATCTACCACACGTCCCTGAAATTTTAATTTTTTTATTGCCCTGACGTTTTACCCTGATGTACTTCGCACAGCTTGTACATAAAGCCACATGCTAAGTCCTTCCCTTCTGAGCCCTGCGCCCCCAAAAAACAGTTTAGATTCACATATGGGGCATTTCCCTGTTGGGTAACATCATGGGTTACGTTTTCTCCTTCTGCCCCTGGTAAAAAATAAAAATCTGGGCCTAAACTGAGCATTATTGGAAAAATGTGAATTTTTCGTTCTCAACTCAAATTGTTAAAAAAAATTCCTCAAATACCTGTGGGTTCAAACCGCTCACTACACCCCTTAAAAAATTCCCTGAGGGGTGTAGTTTCCAAAATGGGGTCAGTTGTTGGGGGTCTCAAATGCACTGGTACCTCAGGGGCACTGTAAACACTACACGGTGTCTGAAAATTATTCCAGCAAAATCTGCATTCAAAAAAAGCGCTCCTTTCTTTCTGAGCCCTGCCATGTGCCCAAACAACAGTTTACATCCACATATGGGGCATTTCCGTGCTCGAGAGTAATTGGGTAATGCATTATGGACTATGTTTTCTCCTTCTGCCCCTGGTGAAAAATGAAAATCTGGGCCTAAAGCTGAACATTATTGGAAAAATGTGAATTTTTCGTTCTCAACTCAAATTGTTAAAAAAAATTCCTCAAATACCTGTGGGTTCAAACCACTCACTACACCCCTTAAAAAATTCCCTGAGGGATGTAGTTTCCAAAATGGGGTCAGTTGTTGGGGGTTTCAAATGCACTGGTACCTCAGGGGCACTGTAAACACTACATGGGATCTGAAAATTATTCTAGCAAAACCTGCATTCAAAAAGCCAAGAAGCGCTCCTATCCTTCTGAGTCCTGCCATGTGCCCATACAACAGGCTACGTCCACATATGGGGCATTTCCGTGTTCGAGAGCAACTGGGTAACTCATCATGGGGTACGTTTTTCCTTCTGCCACTGGTGAAAAATGAAAATCTAGGCCTAAAGCTAAACATTATGTGAAAAATTGGATTTTTTCGTATTGAACTCAAACTGTTAAAAAAAATTCCTCAAACATCTGTGGGTTCAAACCGCTCACTACACCCCTTAATAAATTCCCTGAGGGGTGTAGTTTCCAAAATGGGGTCAGTTATTGGGGGTTTCAAATGTACTGCTACCTCAGGGGCACTGCAAACACTACATGGGGTCTGAAAATTATTCCTGCCAAATCTGCATTCAAAAAGACAAGAAGCGCTCCTTTCCTTCTGAGACCTACCATGTGCCCATACAACAGGCTACGTCCACATATGGGGCATTTCTAAAAACTGCGGAATCTGGGTAATACATTCCAAGTTTTGTTTCTTTGCTAACTCCTACTGTTTTATATAAAAAAAAGGTTTTATATTGAAAATCAGTAGAAAAAAGGAACTGTTCTAATTTTTGATGCACTTTCCTTTAATTCCTGTAAAACATCTAAAGGGTTAATAAACTTTCTAAATGCCATTTTGAATACTTTGAAGGGTGCTGATTTTAAAATGGGGCAATTCATGGGGGATTCTGATATACAGGCTCGGCAAAACTATGTCTGAACTGCATTGGTCCTTAAAAAATTTAGATTTTGAAATTTGCTAGTAAATGTGAAAAATTACTGCTAAATTTATATACTTTGTGGAGTCTGCAAAAAGTAAAATAACACTTAAAAATGATTGCTGTGTAAAGTAGGCCTATGGGAAATGTTAATTAATAACTATGTTGTGGTGTTTGCCTTTCTATCTTACAAAGAAAACAATTCAAAGTTTGAAAATTGTGAATTTTTCCAAATTTTCAGTAAATTTGGATTTTTTTTCCTAATAAGGACAAAATTTATTGATGAAATTTTTACACTAACATAAAGTACAATATGTCACGAAAAAACAATCTCAGAATCACCTTGATAAGTAAAAGCATTCAAAAGTTATTAGCACAGAAAGTGACAGATGTCAGATTTGAAAAATAAGGCTTGGTCCTTAAGCTCAAAATAGGCCATGTCATTAAGGGGTTAAGCAACAGAGAGATATCCACCCCTACTGCGGGTGCAACCAGGTTAATAGCCGTTACCTCAGTCAAAGGAAGTTGAGCTGCTGCATCTACTCTCTAGTTCTTTAACCCCTTAGTGACCAGCCCATAGTGTTTTTACGTCCTGCCCAAGTGGGCTTTATTCTCTGAGGTCCTAAAAACATGCATCCTACAGAGAATAAAGCCCCGTGGGCTATGGACATGACAGCTCCATGCTGTCGGTGCCTGCAGGTAGCCGACAGCATGGAGCTGTCATCCCGGGCTGCGGGGACCCCCCCCCCCCCCCCTACCGATCGCAATAAAGTGAAAAAAAGTACCAAAAAAGTTAGCCGGGAACCAGGAGATGTTACCGGGGACCATTGGATAGCGGCGATCGCGAAAAAGTTTCAAAAGTTTTTTAAAAAGTGCTAGTTTCACCTCCCCTCATGGATCGGAATCATGAGGGGAGGTGAAAATACTCACCTCAGGTCCCACGATGTCCCCGGTGTGCCGGGACCCGGGCGCGTGCACAGAGGGGCTCGAGCCCCGGGAAATTCAAAATCCCTCTGCTCCTGTCTGCCATGTGTAGCCAGGAGCAGAGCGATTATACCGGGGACATGATCACAGTTACCCAATGGATAACAGTGATCATGTAAAGTTTAAAAAAAAGTGTAAAGTTTTTAAAAAAAAGTTTTAAAAAGTTTAAAAAGCGTACGTTTCATATCCGTGAGGGAGGATGAAAGTACGTACATAAGGCCCCCGGATTTATCCGCGGACCTTACCCCAGCTTCTGCGCACACGCCTGTCGCCAAAATGGCGGACGCATGCGCAAAAGCTGTGGATTGCCAGGATAATTGAAATTCTCCCTGCTCCTGGCTACAAAACTGAGCCAAAAACCTGGAGATTTCACGGGGGGCCGCGGTGAGCGGTTCCTGGTCACGTGTTCGCCGTTATACAATGGATAATGGCGATCACGTAAAAGTTTTTTAAAAAATTTAAGTTTCATCTCCCCTCACCGATGCGATCAGTGAGAGGAGATAAAACTTTTTACCGGAGGCCTCCGTATTTGAATTCCATAATTCCGCTCGCATTAGTGGGTTGGAATTGCGTAATCCACTCGCAGAAAAGAGAACGCAGCAGGTTCTTTTTTACCGCGGATATCCGCAGCATAGAGCCCATTGTGCTCCATGGTTGTGGATATACCCGCTGCCCATACACAACTACGTTGTGTACGGGCTGCGGGTACCCGCGTCATCGCTAAGCGGTGGTGCAGGAAATACAAACAAAAAAAAATTGTACTGCGAATGACCGCCTGTGTGAGTAGGCAGTTATGCGCAGTACATTACGCGGCCGTACGCAGGGACACAGCCGGGCTCACAAAAGGGGTCCGCTGCGGGCCTCCACAAGCGGATTCCGCCTACGGCTGTGTGAGCCTGGCGTTATTCAGACCGCTACCTGTAATACGTATTTTACAAGAAGCCCCGGGAACGCTCGCCTTCCCGCAGTTCCAGGAGCAGCTTGTTGAGGCCTCTCTTCTGTGTGAGACCGCCGCACCTCCGCAAGCTTACGAAGACTCACGGAACGCCACTTTTTATACCCCATACCCGCCACTGAGGTCAAGAAATGACCCCCAAAAAGAGAGGAGGGGGGATACCGGTTTTATTGCCCCATGTGCCCATTCCAACCAGCCTCCGTAATTACCCCTGTCTTCGCAAATACTACACAGTTCACATTATTTCTTTTATCTAACATTTGGGGGGGGGGGATATTTTTAGGGAGTCCGTACAAATGAGCAATAGGGCCGGGAATTTATTCAGTTAAGCCCTGCAATCCAATGGGTGTTCCCTGCATTACAGGCCTTGCCATGTGTCCTTTAAGTAGATAAGGGCCACAAGGGGTATGTTTTTGAACACGGGACAAACGGGGGTATCTATTTTGGGGTGAATGTCTTCATTCCTATGTACGCTGTACAAAAAAAACTGTTTTTAAATTGAAAAAAATTGACAAAAAAATTGAAAATCGTAATTTTTTCCTTCTGCTTTGCTTAGATTCATTCAAATACTGTGGGGTCAAAAGTCGTAGTACACCCCTAGATGAATTTGTTAGGGGCTCTAGTTTTCAAAATGGGGTCATTTGAGGGATTCCCTTATTGTTTTGGCTGGCCAATGGCTCTAAGTGGGCGATGGGGCCTGGAATTTATTCAGTTGTGCCCTGCAATCAAACGTGCATTCCCTTCATTATAGGCCTTGACATGTGTCCTGTAAGTAGGTTAGGGCCACAATGGTTATGTTTCTTAACTCGGGACAAACGGGGGTATCCATTTTGGAGTGAACGTCTTCCTTCCTATGTAAGCTGTACAAAAAAAAACTGTTTTTAAATTGAAAAATTCTCAAAAAAATTGAAAATCGTAATTTTTTTCCTTCTGCTTTGATAAGATTCAGTCAAATACTGTGGGGTCAAAATACGCAGTACACCCCTAGATGAATTTGTTAAGGGGTCTAGTTTTCAAAATGGGGTCATTTGAGGGGGTTCCTTATCGTTTTAGCCACTCAATGGCTCTATAAGTGGGCGATGGGACCTGAAATTTATTCAGTTGTACCCTGAAATCCAACGGGTGTTCCTTTCATTATAGACCTAGCCATGTGTCCTGTAAGTAGATTAGGGCCACAATGGGTATGTTTCTGAACACGGGACAAACAGGGGTATCCATTTTGGGGTGAAAGTCTTCATTTATATGTGTGCTGTACAAAAAAAAACTGTTTTTAAATTGACGCAATTGCCCAAAAAATGAAAATCGTAATTTTTTCCTACTGCTTTGCTTAGATCTATTCAAAAATTGTTCTGTTAAAATACCCAGTACACCCCTAGATGAACGTGTTAGAGGTCTAGTTTTCAAAATGAGGTCATTTGTGGGGGTTCTCTATTGTTTTGGGCGCTCAAGAACTCTACAAGTATGCTATGGGGCATAAAAGGCCTTCAAGCAAAATTTATGTTCTAAAAGCCACCGACTGCTCCTTTCATTTTGGGCCCTGCTGTGCATCGAGACATAAGATTAGCGCCACAATGGGTATATTTCTGAAAACAGCACAAACAGGGGTATCCATTTTGGGGAGCAAGTCTTCATTCAAACGTGTGCTGTACAAAAAAAGCTGTTTTAAAAGTGACAGAATTGCCAAAAAAATGAAAATCACAATTTTTTGCTTTGCTTGAATTCATTCAAAAACTGTGGCATCAAAATATGCAGTACACCCCTAGATAAATTCGTTAAGGCGTCTAGTTTTCAAAATGGGGTCATTTGTGGGGGTGCTATATTGTTTTGGGCGCTCAAGAACGCTACAAGTGTGCTATGGGGCCTAAAAGGTCTTCAAGCAAAATCTATGTTCAGAAAACCACCGATTACTCCTTTCATTTTGGGACTCGTTGTGCATGCGGACATAAGATTAGGGCCCCAATGCGTATATTTCTGAAAACAGCACAAACAGGGGTATCCATTTTGGGGTGCAAGTCTTCATTTATACGTGTACTGTACAAAAAAAGCTGTTTTTAAAATGACAGAATTGCCAAAAAACGAAAATCACAATTTTTTCCTTTTGCTTTGCTTGAATTCATTCAAAAACTGTGGCATCAAAATATGCAGTACACCCCTAGATAAATTCGTTAAGGGGTCTAGTTTTCAAAATGGGGTCATTTGTGGGGGTGCTATATTATTTTGGGCGCTCAAGAACACTACAAGTGTGCTATGGGGCCTAAAAGGTCTTCAAGCAAAATCTATGTTCTGAAAACCACCGATTACTCCTTTCATTTTGGGCCCCGTTGTGCACTCAGATATAAGATTAGGGCCACATTGGGTATATTTTTGAACACAGGACAAACAGGGGTATCCATTTTGGGGTGTAAATCCTCATTTTCATGTAAACTATAGAAAAAAAATGTCTTCAAAATGACATATTTGCAAAAATATGAAATTTTACTTTTTCTCCTCTAAATTGAATTAATAAAAACTGTGGGGTCAAAATACCCATGACACCCCTCAGTGAATACACTAAGTGGTGTAGTTTTTAAAATGGGGTCATTTGTGGTGGTAGCTATCATGCTGACACCTATGAGCCTTTGCTATCTTGGCTTGGTGCAGGAAAATAATGTGTTCCTCAAAATGCTGAAAAGTCATGTTAAATTTGTACGTCTCCTAAATGGTTAAAAAAAACATAAAAGTTTTTCAAATGTGCATTCAGAATAAAGTAAATAGATGGAAATATATATCTTAGCAAAAGTTTGTACAGTATGTTTGCACATATTTGATATATTACAATTGAAAATGTGAAAAAACGATATTTTTTTCAAAATTTTCCAAATATTGGCACTTTTAATAAATATACAGAAATTATATCGGACTATTTTCACCACCTAAATGAAGTACAATATGTGGCGAAAAAACAATGTCAGAATCACTTGGATATGGCAAACCTTTACGGAGCTATTTTATGTTAAAGTACACATGTCAGATTTCCAAAATTTGGCCTGGTCATTAAAGGGGTTGTCCCGCGAAAGCAAGTGGGGGTATACACTTCTGTATGGCCATATTAATGCACTTTGTAATATACATCGTGCATTAAATATGAGCCATACAGAAGTTATTCACTTACCTGTTCCGTTGCTAGCGTCCTCGTCTCCATGGTGCCGTCTAATTTCAGCGTCTAATCTCCCGATTAGACGCGCTTGCGCAGTCCGGTCTTCTCCCTTCTGAATGGGGCCGCTCGTGCTGGAGAGCTGCTCCTCGTAGCTCCGCCCCGTCACGTGTGCCGATTCCAGCCAATCAGGAGGCTGGAATCGGCAATGGAACGCACAGAGCCCACGGTGCACCATGGGAGAAGACCTGCGGTCCACCGTGGGTGAAGATCCCGGCGGCCATCTTCGCAAGGTAAGTAAGAAGTCACCGGAGCGCGGGGATTCGGGTAAGTACTATGCAGGTTTCTTTTTAAACCCCTGCATCGGGTTTGTCTCGCGCCGAACGGGGGGGGGGGGGGGGGCTATTGAAAAAAAAACAAAACGTTTCGGCGCGGGACAACCCCTTTAAGGCGCAAACAGGCTTGGTCACTAAGGGCTTAAACCCTCAGAAGGGAACTTCCTTGTTGCGAACCTGGACCTTGATGACAACTACATGTTTGGGAAGAGGAAAAGCCTTGTACAACAAAGACACTGCTTCTGAGTTCTGGATTAATTTACCCGATGATCCACTAAAATTTCCACTGCTCCACAAGGGAACGAAATCGAATGCGATTCCAAGAGCGTACCTTGAGATGGTACAGACATTAACAGTCTTACCTTCAGCCAGTCTTTACAATTTTAGAACTGTAGCAATTTCTATCCCAAACCTCTTCTTCACTGAACTTTATTCTTAACTATTTCATTTGGGGGTGGCATTCATGCTAGAATTAATTTTTTGCACTTTAGCTAAGCCCTATAAAATTGGTGGCATAAAAGGCCATGACATTAAGTGTGATTTTTCACACTGCGATTTTTGGACCAAACATCGGTAGATATCTTCGTCAAAAAAGAAGGTGGGTATCAATTGAATCCACTGTACTAGAAGCCCTTTCGACTTTTCTCCCCCTTTATTATTTCACTTCTTACCGCGTTTGTTAATCTCTCCCCATATCTGGAAGCATTATGTTTCCTCATCAGTATCTCTGGTTACAATCTCGGTTCTTCATTTACGTTTTTTATCCTCCATCCTCACAGTCTTTGAATTCGGAGCTTGGGAATCTCTGGGCATAAGGAAAATTGACGATGTATATGAAAATAATTCTATATTAGATTTATCTACACTTTGTAAGTCGCTTCCAATACCTAGTAGTATGTTTTTTGCCTTTCTAAGATTGCAACATGCTCTTCCATCCCTAAAAGTTCATAAGCCTACTTTCTCCAAGTCCCGTTATATTTAGAGATCAGCGAACGTACTCGTCAGAGCTTGATACTCGTTCGAGTATTAGCGTGTTCGAGATGCTCGTTACTCGAGACGAGTACCACGCGATGTTCGAGTTACTTTCACTTTCATCTCTGAGACGTTAGCGCGCTTTTCTGGCCAATAGAAAGACAGGGAAGGCATTACAACTTCCCCCTGCGACGTTCAAGCCCTATCCCACCCCCCTGCAGTGAGTGGCTATCGAGATCAGGTGTCAACCGAGTATATAAATCGGCCCCTCCCGTGGCTCGCCACAGATGCATTCTGACATAGTTCAGGGAAAGTGCTGTCTTGCTGAAGTTGCTATAGGGAGAGTGTTAGGAGTATTTTAGGCTTCAAGAACCCCAACGGTCCTTCTTAGGGCCACATCTAACCGTGTGCAGTAGTGTGGAGGCTGCTTTTTGCAGTGTTGCACTTTTTTTTTTTTTTGTATATCGGCCGTGCAGAGCATTGCGTCCTGCAGTAATTTTACATTGTCCAGGGCCAGTAGTGGTGAGGCAGGGACAGAAGACATATTTAGTGTATATGGGCAGTGGGCCTTTCCAAAAACACTTGGGGAAAAAAATCTATTTGGGCTGCCTGTGACCGTCCTCAGTGTACTGGGTCTCTGCTGGGGGTAGTTGTCCTAATTCATATGCAGCCAGCTAAGTGTTACAGCAGGCTTGCGCATAATTCTTTTCTGCCTCTGTGTTGCCTCTTACATCACCGCTGTATTCCTGTCCACAAGTGTACTGGGTCTCTGCTGGGGGTAGTTGTCCTAATTCATACGCAGCCAGCTAAGTGTTACAGCAGGCTTGCGCAAAATTCTTTCCTGCCTCTGCTGTGCGTTCCGTAGCGAAGTCAGCCTCCAACCAAGGGCCAATAAGCGGCACATTTAATTACAGCGTTCTGTTTCTGCACTACTGGTAATACAGCATGCTGAGGGGTAGGGGTAGGCCTAGAGGACGTGGACGCGGAAGCCCAAGTCAGGGTGTGGGCACAGGCCGAGTCAGTGCGGTGGCCAGGTGTAGAGGCAGGGCCAGACCGAATAATCCACCAACTGTTTCCCAAAGCGCCCCCTCGCGCCATGCCACCCTGCAGAGGCCAAGGTGCTCTAAGGTGTGGCAGTTTTTCACAGAGACGCCTGACGACCGACGAACAGTGGTGTGCAACCTTTGTCGCGCCAAGATCAGCTGGGGAGCCACCACCACCAGCATGCGCAGGCATATGATGGCCAAGCACCCCACAAGGTGGGACGAAGGCCGTTCACCGCCTCCGGTTTGCACCACTGCCTCTTCCCCTGTGCCCCAACCTGCCACTGAGATCCAACCCCCCCTCTGAGTACACAGGCACGAGTGCCTACCGGCCTGCACCCACACCCTCACCTCCGCTGTCCTCGGCCCCATCCAGCAATGTCTCTCAGCGCAGCGTCCAGACGTCGCTAGCGCAACTGTTTGAGCGCAAGTATGCCGCCACGCACCCGGACGCTCAAGCGTTAAACGTGCACATAGCCAAATTGATCAGCCTGGAGATGCTGCCGTATAGGCTTGTGGAAACGGAGGCTTTCAAAAGCATGATGGCGGCGGTGGCCCCGCGCTACTCGGTTCCCAGTCGCCACTGCTTTTCCCGATGTGCTGTCCCAGCCCTGCACGACCACGTCTCCCGCAACATTGTACACGCCCTCACCAACGCGGTTACTGCCAAGGTCCACTTAACAACGGACACGTGGACAAGCACAGGCGGGCAGGGCCACTATATCTCCCTGACGGCACATTGGGTGAATTTAGTGGAGGCTGGGACAGAGTCAGAGCCTGGGACCGCTCACGTCCTACCCATCCCCCAGAATTACGGGCCCCAGCTCGGTGCTGGTATCTGCAGCAGTGTATGCTTCCTCCACTAAACCACCCTCCTCCTCCTCCTCCAACGCAACCTCTGTCTCGCAATCAAGATGTGTCAGCAGCAGCACGTCGCCAGCAGTCGGTGTCGCGTGGCGTGGCAGCACAGCGGTGGGCAAGCGTCAGCAGGCCGTGCTGAAACTACTCAGTTTAGGAGAGAAGAGGCACACGGCCCACGAACTGCTGCAGGGTCTGACAGAGCAGACCGACCGCTGGCTTTCGCCGCTGAGCCTCCAACCGGGCATGGTCGTGTGTGACAACGGCCGTAACCTGGTGGCGGCTCTGCAGCTCGGCAGCCTCACGCACGTGCCATGCCTGGCCCATGTCTTTAATTTGGTGGTTCAGCGCTTTCTGAAAAGCTACCCACACTTGTCATACCTGCTCGGAAAGGTGCGCCGGGTCAGCGCACATTTCCGCAAGTCCAAGACGGACGCTGCCACCCTGCGGACCCTGCAACATCGGTTTAATCTGCCAGTGCACCGACTGCTGTGCGACGTGCCCACACGGTGGAACTCTACGCTTCACATGTTGGCCAGACTCTATGAGCAGCGTAGAGCTATAGTGGAATACCAACTCCAACATGGGCGGCGTAGTGGGAGTCAGCCTCCTCAATTCTTTACAGAAGAGTGGGCCTGGTTGGCAGCCATCTGCCAGGTCCTTGGAAACTTTGAGGAGTCTACCCAGATGGTGAGCGGGGATGCTGCAATCATTAGCGTCACCATTCCTCTGCTATGCCTCTTGAGAAGTTCCCTGCAAAGCATAAAGGCAGACGCTTTGCGCTCGTAAACGGAGGCGGGGGAAGACAGTATGTCGCTGGATAGTCAGAGCACCCTGATGTCTATATCTCAGCGCGTTGAGGAGGAGGGGGAGGAGCATGAGGAAGAGGGGGAAGAGACAGCTTGGCCCACTGCTGAGGGTACCCATGCTGCTTGCCTGTCATCCTTTCAGCGTGTATGGCCGGAGGAGGAGGATCCTGAAAGTGATCTTCCTAGTGAGGACAGCCATGTGTTGCGTACAGGTACCCTGGCACACATGGCGGACTTCATGTTAGGATGCCTTTCTCGAGACCCTCGCGTTACACGCTTTCTGGCCACTACGGATTACTGGGTGTACACACTGCTCGACCCACGGTATAAGGAGAACCTTTCCACTCTCATACCCGAAGAGGAAAGGGGTTAGAGAGTGATGCTATACCACAGGACCCTGGCGGACAAACTGATGGTAACATTCCCATCCGACAGCGCTAGTGGCAGAAGGTGCAGTTCCGAGGGCCAGGTAGCAGGGGAGGCGCAGAGATCAGGCAGCATGTACAGCGCAGGCAGGGGAACATTCTCCAAGGCCTTTGACAGCTTTATGGCTCCCCAGCAAGACTGTGTCACCGCTCCCCAGTCAAGGCTGAGTTGGCGGGAGCACTGTAAAAGGATGGTGAGGGAGTACGTAGCCGATCGCACGACCATCCTCGGTGACGCCTCTGCCCCCTACAACTACTGGGTGTCGAAGCTGGACACGTGGCCTGAACTCGCGCTGTATGCCCTGGAGGTGCTTGCTTGTCCTGCGGCTAGCGTCTTGTCAGAGAGGGTGTTTAGTGTGGCTGGGGGAATCATCACGGATAAGCGTACCCGCCTGTCAACCGACAGTGCCGACAGGCTTACACTCATCAAGATGAACAAAGCCTGGATTTCCCCAGACTTCTCTTCTCCACCAGCGGACAGCAGCAATACCTAAGCAATACGTAGGCTGCACCCGCGGATGGAAGCATCATTCTCTATCACCATCAAAAACGGGGACCTTCATCAATCTGTGCATTCTATTCATCCTCCTCCTCCTGCTCCTCCTCCTGAAACCTCACGTAATCACGCCGAACGGGCAATTTTTTCTTAGGCCCACAAGGCTCAGTCATATAATTTTTGTAAACAATTTTTATACGTTTCAATGCTCATTAAAGCGTTGAAACTTGCACCTGAACCAATTTTTATTTTAACTGGGCTGCCTCCAGGCCTAGTTACCAATTAAGCCACATTAACCAAAGCGATTAATGGGTTTCACTTGCCCTCTTGGTTGGGCATGGGCAATTTTTCTGAGGTACATTAGTACTGTTGGTACACCAATTTTTTGGGGCCCTCGCCTACAGTGTAATCCAATTAATTTTTTGCCCACCTGCATTAAAGCTGACGTTACATCAGCTGTGATGGGCACTGCAATGGGATATATTTATGTACCGCCGGTGGCTTCCTGGCACCCACCCATGCTGTGGGTCCACAGGGAGTTGAAACTGCATGTGCCCATTTCTAAAGAACCCCAGTCTGACTGGGGCATGCAGTGTGGGCCGAAGCCCACCTGCATTTAATCGGACGTTACCTCAGCTGTGATGGGCACTGCAATGGGATACATTTATGTACAGCCGGTGGGTTCCAGGGAGCCAGCCATGCTGTGGGTGCACACGGAATTCCCATTGCGGAGTTGTACCTGCCTGTGACTATTTATAAAAAAACGCGGTCTGACTGGGGCATGCAGACACCTTGACAGAATGAATAGTGTGTGGCACATAGGTTCCCCATTGCTATGCCCACGTGTGCAGCTCCTGATGGCAGTGGCACAGGATTATATTTCTCATTGCTTCTGTACAGCATTGTGGGCTATCGCCCCACCCCTTTTAAAGAGGGTCGCTGCCTAGCCGTGTCAACCCTCTGCAGTGTGTGCCTGCGGTTCCTCCTCATGGCAGAAGCACTTATAAATAGACATGAGGGTGGTGTGGCATGAGTGCAGCTGAAGGCTGCGCAGGGACACTTTGGTGTGCGCTGTGGACACTGCGTCGTGCGCGGGGGGGGGGGGGGTTGGGCAGCATGTAACCCAGGAGAAGTGGCAGCGGAGTGTCATGCAGGCAGTGATTGTGCTTTGTTGGAGGTAGTGTGGTGCTTGGCTAAGGTATGCATTGCTAATGAGGGCTTTTCAGAAGTAAAAGTTGTTGGGAGGGGGGGGGCCCACTCTTGCCGCTATTGTGGCTTAATAGTGGGAGCTGGGAACTTGAGATGCAGCCCAACATGTAGCCCCTCGCCTGCCCTATCCGTTGCTGTGTCGTTCCCATCACTTTCTTGAATTGCCCAGATTTTCACAAATGAAAACCTTAGCGAGCATTGGCGATATACAAATATGCTCGGGTCGCCCATTGACTTCAATGGGATTCGTTACTCGAAACAAAGCCTCGAGCATCGCGATAATTTCGTCCCGAGTAACGAGCACCCGAGCATTTTGGTGCTCGCTCATCTCTAGTTATATTCCTTTTTCTTTTCATACTCAGGCATCCAAGGGCATTTCCATCTTTTATGATGATTTTTTCCCCTAGCTTCTCAAAGCAAATCTCTTTATATGCAACTATGGGAACAAGACTTTAAACATCAATTCCAACTTAAGGAATGGAGGATGGCTCTGTCTTGGACTAAAAAAGTTCCACATGGAATAAGGCATCCGGAGTACTAGCAAAAAAATGTTTTATACGTTGGTATCTAACTTCTGCTAGACTTGCCAAAATGAACAATTCTATCCCTGAAACATGTTGGAGAGGATGTGGCCTCAAGGTGGTGGTCCTGCCCTGTCATTCATTCTTTTTGGAATATGATTTTTGTTTAGCCTGTGTCACATCATTTTGTGGACCCAGACCCGGCACTGGTCTTTGCTTTTTGTCTACAGATAAACGCCCATCCTATTATTCAGTTATTATCTTCTATATCGTTCTTGCATCTCGCTTGACAATTGCCAAAAATTGGAAATATTCAGATGCACCTCATTTTTTTTATAATTGAATTTTTATTAGAATTTTTCAGAATTTTCAACAAGTTACATAGTTGTAAAAGCACCTTAATAGGTGAGCCTTAATCATAGCAAGACAGAATTGTAACAGAGACAAACATATCGACAAGAACATAATCAAACATAGCAACAATTATACAACAAATGCAAAAAACAAAAAGGAAAAACGGAGGTACATTTCCACTGTTAAGAAAGTAATTGTCCTTAGGTTGTGCTAATAGGTCTTTACAGTATAGGTCTGAATTCAAAAACTAGGAGGTAGGGAGCCGTGGGGGGAGGGGGGAGGTTAAGAAGGATAGGGGGGTGGTGGCGTAGGGTGCTTGGGGTTGATAGGATGAGGGTGTGTCTCTGACTTATGGTAGTTGTTTTTATGTCTACCATTTAGGATCTCCGTGTCTTTTACCCCTCAGGTTCTTGTCCTATCTATAGGGGATTGTTGCTTGTATAGTCCAGCCAGGTTGCCCAGAAGGTCGTTCGGGGAGATCTAGAGGCAAATCTGCGTGAAAAACCTTCCTCTAGGTGGAAAGTGAGTTCCACCGAGTTTCTAACCTCTAAGATAGAGGGAGCCTCCTTTGCTTTCCAGTGTCTGGCGATTGCCAGACGTGCCGCATGGATGATGTGTGCGGTAATGGCTGAATAGAAGGGGGATAGTTTTCCATCTTCAGGAAGCAGAGGGCCAGGGTAGGGTCGGGGGGTACGTGCTGGTGGGTAACTGAGTATATAAGATTAAATACAAGGTTCCAAAAGGGCCTTATGACGGGGCATAGCCACCACATGTGGAAATAGGTGCCCTTTGCGCCACACTCTCTCCAGCAAGCCTCCGAGACTAGGGAGTTCATTTTAGATATTCTTGCCGGGGTGAGGTACCAGCGAAGAAATATCTTTTGGGAAGATTCCCAGTGGGAGATGCCGTGTGAGATCTTTTTAGTCCATGAGAGTGCCCGGCTCCACTCCTCCAGACTGAAAGTTTGTTTAGAATCAAGCTCCCATAAGATCATGTGGGTTGATTTAGTTTGGGCAATCTGGGAGAATGAGGATTCATAAAAGGTAGATATGCCTCTGGAGGCCTCTGTTGAGAGTGATAAAAAGGCAAAGGCCACCTTGGGGAATGTGAGTTTATGGACATCTAGAGATTGTAATGCGTACCTTAATCTTAAGTGAGAGAAGCCCAGTTTATTGGGAAGTTTTAGTGTCTTACTTACTGTAGGGAAGTCCATAATGGCCCCTTCTCCATAGAGGTCTCCAATCTTTCTGACTCCAAGCATCTCCCAGGTCCTAAATTCAAAATCTGGGAGGATGGAAGATAGGAATCTCAATGGGAGAAGTGTGGCCGGTACTTTTTCAGAAGTTGAGGAGACTAGTTGGTTCCATGTCTGGACCGACACTTGAATGCTTGGTAAGGCATGAGGCGGGAGAGGGGGGGTTACCTTCAAGAAGAGAGATCAGGGGGGCTCCCAGGGTTGCTGCTTCTATGTTCACCCATTTCTTGAGGGATGTGGGGGTCCACCAGCGCCTGATTTGATCTAGTGTGGCTGCTGCAAAATATCGCTTCATGTCGGGTGCTTGCATCCCTCCTAGTTCGTATGGTCTTGCCAGGGTGGAAAATTTAATTCTGGCATGTGCTCCTCCCCAAATAAATTGGTTAATAAGAGCTTGAAGTTTTGACATAAAGTACGCAGGGGTCAAGATTATAACGGTTCTATAGACGTATAATATACGGGGGAGGATCATCATTTTAACTGCTGCTATTCTGCAAGCCCAGGAGATGAAGGGTTTGCGGAATTTACTTAGAATGCTCGGGATACGATGTAGAAGTGGTAGGTAGTTTTTGGAGAAGGTCAGGGAGCTAGGATATGTTATGTTGATACCCAAGTATGGTAGCGCGCCTTTACACCAGGAAAAGGCGAAGTATTCCGTGATGGTCTGGGTGGTCTTTTCGTCTAAGCCTAGGTTTAGCATTTGGGATTTTGCGTTATTAATCTTATAATATGAAACATCGCCAAACTGGGCTAGTGTGGCTTGGGCTTGTGTCAGGGAGGGAATGGGATTTGTGATGGCTAGGATGACGTCATCTACGTATAATCCGATTTTGTGGTCTTGTGAAGCTATTTTGATTCCCTGTATGTTCTGGTTGACCCTAAACTTTTCCGCCAGCGGTTCCATAATCAGGGCAAATATTAGGGGTGATAGGGGTACCCCAGCCTTGTACCGTTGGAAATGGAGAATGAAGCGGAGAGGCCAGATGCACCTTATTTGAGCTAAGTTATTATTCCATTAATCTTACGTATTATTTGAAGGAACTATATTCTTATAGATATGTTACTACAACCTCCTCATTTTCTGCCTGGGCACCTTGGATGGAATATTTTGCTAAAAACTCCCTTAACGTACACATTACCTACATTGTTCTTTTTCAGAGATGTGCTGCCTCTGCCGAGCCCATATGCCATGGAAGACAATATGGTCGGTTGTTTTCATCTCGTCAGCCGCTGCTTCTTTCTGTTTATTGTCCCGTATAGTAACTTCGTTTACATCAACGTCAGAAGCTTTGAGTTCCGCAAAAATCACAAACAAGGCATCGCAGCATGTGAAAATGCTGGAGTGCAGAATAGTGGCTGTTACAATCAGTAGGTTCTGTTTGGTGCCATTCAGGTCTGGTATGTGCCTGTTCCAGCACTTCCCCATTTGACATTGTTTGGTTTGTAAGATGGAGCTGAACAAGGGAAATGCCAAACATCAGTGTGAACAAGCCCTTACAGAAACACAAAAAAATGTATAACTTTGCTTTGTCTCATATAGTGTGCTTTTATGGAGGGAAATGAAGCATACTGTTTCAGTTGTAGAAGGTTGGAGTTATACAGAAACGTTTTGCAGAGCCACTTTCCAAATATTACTATTGCATGCTGTCTGCACAGGAGTGCTTGCAACTCGGAGAATTCAACGCTGAAAACTGTAAAGTTGTCCTACAAAAAAGTCTCCATGTAGCCTCAGTCTCAGGGTATGTTCACATGGTGGATTTTTTCAGCGGATTCTGCACCAAATCCACATCATTTAACCCCTTCGTGACCGACGATACGTCTTTTGATGGCCTGTATCAGCAGCCTATGTATGAAGAGAGATTGCAAGGTGATCTTCCTTCATACACCGCGGGCGCTGGCTGTTTCTTACAGCCGACACCTGGCGGCAACAGCCCCGATAAGCCACGCTGCTGATCGGGTTTGTTAACCCTTTAAATGCCGCTGTCAGTTCTTTTAAATCCCCCGAACGCCACTTCCCTCACGATGAGATCTCAGGGAGCAGTGTGGCTGTCGTGACAGACAGGGTCCTTCTGAAAAGCCCCAGAGCCGTCATGGCTAAGTGCCTATCAAGCCATCCCCATGGGGTGGCTTGATAGGCTGCCTGTCAGATTACTGTTTGATATAATGCTATGGCATTACATCATAGTGCAGGAGCGTTCAAAGCACCACAAGTTGTTGTCCCCTCTGGGGAGTAAAAAAGAGTAAAAGTAAGAACAATTAAGTTTTACTAATTATTAAAAAAGAAAAAAAGTTATAAAAGTTTAAAAGACTCCCCTTTTGCCATATTTATAATAAAAGAATCTAAATTATAAAACAAAAATACATATTTGGTATCGCTGCAGCCGATCTATCAAATTAATGCATTATTTACCCACACGATGAACATCGTCCGAAAAATTTAAAAAAAACAACAACAGAAATGTGCCTTTTGGTCATTCTGTCTCAAAGAAAAAAAATGCAATAAAAAGCGATCAAAAAGTCGTATGTATTTTAAAATGGTACCAACGCAAGCTACAGGATGTTCCGCAAAAAATGAACCCTCACACAACTATGTCAACAAAAAAAAATTTAAAAGTTATTGCACGCAGAAGATGGCGGCAGAAAATATTTTTTAAAAATTAAATGTCTTTGAAAAAAATAAAAGTACAGCAAAAAAAAAAAAACTATATAAGTTTGGTATCGTAGTAATCGTACTGACCCATGGAATAAAGTTATCATGTTATTTTTGCTGCAGTTTGTGTGCCGTACAAACAAGACGCACCGAAAATGGCGGAATTTTTTTTTTCCATTTTACTCTACTTAGAAGTTTTTCAGTACATTATATGGTACATTAAAAAGTACCATTGAAAAATACAACTTGTCCAGCAAAAAACAAGCCCTCATACAGCTATGTTTATGGATAAATAAAAGAGTTACGATTTTTTAAAAGGGGGAGAAAAAAACAAAAAAATCTTGGTCACTAAAAAGTTAAAGGTGGCTTTACACAGGCCAATTATTGGTCATGTAAACACGGGATTCATGTTGAGTGAGAAGTCGTTCAGAAGTCGCTAGTCGCTTTGTTTCAGCTCACTAAAGTCAAAGTGACTAGTGAGTGAGTTCTTGCTCAGTGTAAATGGAGGCAGGCGGCTGGAAGAGATATCTGGGGTGCTCAGCCTCTATCCGCTGAATGGCTATCGCTCCTGTGTGAGAGTACAGGAGTGACAGCCGTTGAGATGACTGTTGGGGCGCTTCTGCGTTTGACAGTTATTCTGTGTAAAATAACCTTTAGCGTCCCTTTGCTTTTAAAGGGGCTTTCTGGGCAAAAACTACTGATGCCCTATTCTCATCAATAGGGACTCGATGCATGGAATCCACGCCGATCACCTTTTTTTTCTGGTCTCGTTGTCAGTACAGCGGGCCAGACATACATTATAGGAGACGGGGCCGGAAGTAGCCCAGCTGGTATCATACCCATTGAAATCAATGGGAGCTGAAGCAGCAATTACACTTCCGCCTCCGACACGGAGAACAGACACTTCAGCTCCAAATGATTTCAATGAAAATGAAGCAAGGTAAGCCACTTCCTGTCCCGTCTCCTATGTCTAAAAGTCCATTTAGACGGGACGAATGTCGGGAAAACGATGCCCGACACTCCTACCTGTGTATCCTCGCTCCCGCTAGTAGTGCTGGCTCGCACACAGAATGGCCAGCAGGGGACGGGTACGCTGCAGGAGGATCAGTCACTGTATAGCGGTAATATTTGGCCCTACTATGTCAGTATTATTCAGTCACTGCATACTGGTAATATTTGGTCCTACTATGTCAGTATTATTCAGTCACTGTATAGCGGTAATATTTGGTCCTACCATGTCAGTATTATTCAGTTACTGTATAGCGGTAATATTTGGTCTTACCATGTCAGTATTATTCAGTCACTGTATAGTAGTAATATTTGGTCTTACCATGTCAGTATTATTCAGTCACTGTATATGTATAATATTTGGTCCTACCATGTCAGTATTATTCATCGCTGTATAGTGGTAATATTTGGTCCTACCATGTCAGTATTATTCAGTCACTGTATAGTAGTAATATTTGGTCTTACCATGTCAGTATTATTCAGTCACTGTATATGTATAATATTTGGTCCTACCATGTCAGTATTATTCATCACTGTATAGTGTTAATATATGGTCCTACCATGTCAGTATTATTCATCACTGTATAGTGGTAATATTTGGTCCTACCATGTCAGTATTATTCAGTGACTGTATAGTAGTAATATTTGGTCTTACCATGTCAGTATTATTCAGTCACTGTATATGTATAATATTTGGTCCTACCATGTCAGTATTATTCATCACTGTATAGTGGTAATATTTGGTCCTACCATGTCAGTATTATTCAGTGACTGTATAGCCGTAATATTTGGTCCTACTATGTCAGTATTATTCAGTCACTGTATAGCAGTAATATTTGGTCCTACTATGTCAGTATTATTCAGTCACTGTATAGCGGTAATATTTGGTCCTACTATGTCAGTATTATTCAGTCACTGTATAGCGATAATATTTGGTCCTACTATGTCAGTATTATTCAGTCACTGTATAGCGGTAATATTTGGTCCTACTATGTCATTATTATTCAGTCACTGTATAGCGGTAATATTTGGTCCTACTATGTCAGTATTATTCAGTGACTGTATAGCGGTAATATTTGGTCCTACCATGTCAGTATTATTCAGCCACTGTATAGCGGTAATATTTGGTCCTACCATGTCAGTATTATTCAGTCACTGTATAGCGATAATATTTGGTCCTACTATGTCAGTATTATTCAGTCACTGTATAGCGATAATATTTGGTCCTACTATGTCAGTATTATTCAGTCACTGTATAGCGGTAATATTTGGTCCTACTATGTCAGTATTATTCAGTCACTGTATAGCGGTAATATTTGGTCCTACCATGTCAGTATTATTCAGTCACTGTATAGCGGTAATATTTGGTCCTACCATGTCAGTATTATTCAGTCACTGTATAGCAGTAATATTTGGTCCTACTATGTCAGTATTATTCAGTCACTGTATATTGTGGGGGGACAGCTCGGTAGAGTGCGGGTGGGTGGCAGTCAAAGGCGGAAACCAGTGAATAAAGTCCAAGAGCAGGCGTGACCTGCATTTATTTCAGTCCAGAATAGTTAACACAAATGCAGCCTTAGCTTCAGGCACAAAAATAACAGTCCAGCAATAACAATGGGCAGTCCCTGCCTGACCAGGTCACGCTCTGCAGGTGCACCACACAGCAGGATTTCCAGCTCTAGCCGGTATCACAGGCTGCCAGGGTCCAGCAGCCATCTTATCCCCCCCTGTGTCTGTGCAGACTGCTATTTATATCTACCCCTAGCCTGGCTCAGCCTCAGCACCTGTGCTGATTGACCTCGCCTACAACCTGGAGTGGAGGAAGTGGAATGGATGGCCCCACTACCAACCTGACATCCATTCCAAAAAAACAGGCCCAGATACTTTTAAAGAAATGACCTCCAGCAAGTACTTGCTGGAGATTACATTGCACTTCTGGCTTTTCATGTCTCAAACAGCAGGACATGCACTTCCTCCAGCCCTAGTAGGCATAATAGCGGAACCTAGGGGGCGATGTAGCGACCATCCACTATCATGCCCCTCAGTACCTCACATACCCTCCCTCTCTGCTCGAACCCGTAGGGGCGAACACTTTTACTAACCAAGCAGTGGATTCGGGACAACGCATCGGCATTTCCTTGTAGCTTGCCAGCCCTGTGCTCTACGTCAAATTTAAAATTTTGTAAAGTAAGGAACCACCTCGTCACCCGAGCGTTTCGCTCTTTGGCCTGACTCATCCAGGTGAGAGGGGAGTGGTCTGTCACCAATCTGAAATGTCGTCCAAGCAGATAGTACCATAGGGACTCTAAAGCCCACTTTATCGCCAGACACTCTCATTCCACAATGCTACAATTTCTCTCTGCTGGGATAAGTTTCCTACTAAGATAGGTGACTGGGTGCTCTTCGCCTCTAACCACTTGGGAAAAGACAGCCCCCACACCTACATCAGAAGCATCTGTCTGTACAACGAATGTTTTGCTGAAGTCGGGAGTAATTAAGACTGGCTCTCTACACAGGGCTGTCTTTAACTTCCGAAATGTCTGCTCGACCTTGTCATTCCACTTGATCATGGTGGAACTTCTTTCCTGTTAGCTCTGTCAAGGGTGCTGCTATGGTGGCGAAGCTAGGGATGAACCTGCGGTAGTAGCCTACAATCCCTAGAAACACTCTCACCTGTTTCTTGGTCAATGGTTGGGGCCAGTTTTGGATGGCCTCTACTTTATTAATTTGGGGCTTAATAACTCCTCTTCCTATCACGTACCCCAAATAACGTGCTTCTTCCACTCCCAACGTACACTTCTTGGGGTTTGCTGTTAACCCTGCATCCCTGAGGGAATCAACTACCGCCTGTACTTTTGCCAAGTGACTCTCCCAGACATTACTAAATATAATGATGTCATCCAGATAGGCGGAGGCATACCGACGGTGAGGTGTCAGGATGATATCCATTATTCTTTGGAACGTAGCTGGTGCCCCATGTAGCCCAAAAGGTAGGCAGACATACTGGAAGAGCCCCTCGGGAGTAGAAAAGGCAGTCTTTTCTTTGGCCTCATTGGTAAGTGGTACCTGCCAATACCCTTTAGTCAGGTCCAAGGTAGAGAAGAACCTAGCATGTCCTAGCCTTTCTATTAGCTCATCTACTCGTGGCATCGGGTAGGAGTCAAACTTAGGGACTTTGTTCAACTTCCTGAAGTCGTTGCAAAACCATCGGGCTTAGGAATCAGGACAATGGGACTAGACCAATCACTTTTTGACACTCCAATGACCCCAAGGTCCAACATCTTCTTTACTTCATCTGATATAGCCTGTCTACGTGCTTCAGGAATTCTGTGGGTTTCACTCGGACCCGTACGTAAGGTTCCGTGACGATGTCATGTTTGATCACTGACGTACGTCCCGGTAGTTCCGAAAACACATCCATGTTTCGAAGCACCAACTCCTTTGCCTCCTGTTTCTGCACTTTAGATAGGGACCCTGAGATAGCTACCTCAGGAGTTTTGTCCATGGACTTCACAAAAACCTGGCTACTCGGCGCATTCACCACTGCCAGAGACTCTTGTTCTTTTCAGGGTTTAAGCAAATTCACATGGTATACCTGCTCCGGCCTCCTCCTGCCAGGTTGGTACACTTTATAATTGACTTCTCCTATGCGCTCAAGCACCTGATAGGGCCCCTGCCATTTGGCTAAGAATTTGCTCTCTACTGTAGGCACCAACACTAACACCCGATCTCCCGGGCAAAAAGGTTCTGACTTTGGCCGACCGGTTATAGACTCGACTCTGTGCCACTTGTGCCTGTTCCAAGTGTTCCTTTACAATGGGCATGACAGCTGCTATCCTGTCCTGCATTACTGAAATATGTACTACCACACTTTTGTAGGGGGTGTGTTCACTTTCCCAAGTTTCTTTGGCGAGGTCGAGGAGACCGCGTGGGTGTCTACTATACAGTAGTTCAAACGGAGAAAAACCTGTGGAGGATTAGGAAACCCCATGTATTGCGAACATCAAGGCTGGCAACAAACAATCCCAATCCTTCCCATCTTGGCTGACCACCCTTTTTAACATAATCTTCAAAGTTTTATTAAACCTTTCAACCAGGCCGTCTGTTTGCGGGTGATATACTGAGGTACGCAGTTGTTTAATCTTTAGAAGTTTGCACATTTCTCTCATTACTTTTGACATAAACGGAGTTCCTTGATCGGTAAGGATCTCTTTGGGAATACCGCTGCGGGAGAACATCTGGAACAGCTCTCGGGCAATGAGTTTGGAGGA
This sequence comes from Eleutherodactylus coqui, assembly GCF_035609145.1. NCBI lineage: Eukaryota > Metazoa > Chordata > Amphibia > Anura > Eleutherodactylidae > Eleutherodactylus > Eleutherodactylus coqui. Next base: position 141,965,210 of record NC_089843.1, on the reverse strand, counting down.
GGTGTTGCTCAGAGGAATTGCCTCCGGATACCGCGTGGCATAGTCTAGAAGGACCAGTATATACTGACGTCCCCTAGCGGACTTCACTACTGGACCGACTAAATCCATGGCAATCTGGTCAAATGGTACCTCGATAACGGGTAAGGGCACCAATGGACTCCTGAAATGAGGTTTAGGGGCAGTTAATTGACATATAGGACATGAGGCGCAATACCGCTTAACCTCCTCATGTACCCCGGGCCAATAGAACCTTTGCAACATTCGTTCGTGGGTTTTTTCCGCCCCCAGATGACCTTCAAGTACATGTTTATGAGCCAGATCGAGAACTGCTCGGCGATAGGGTTGGGATACCACCAGCTGTTCCAGTTCTTCCCCGCGCACCTTATCCACTCTGTACAACATGTCATTGTTAACAGCCATATAAGGGTATGCTTCACTCCCACCTGGAGTTTGAGGTACCCCGTTTATTTTTGTTACGGCCTCACGGGCCCTGATCAATGTTGGGTCTTTCAGCTGAGTTAAGACCCAAAATTTTCACGGGACACCTCAAGGTCCGGCATGGCAGGAACTTCTGCTGGGCTTTCTGGGTCACCAGCCAGTACAGCTAGGGGACTATCGACATCGTCATTTATGGTCATCCCTACTGCGGGCCCAGCAGTGTCTGGGTCATACGGCTCAGGGCTTACCTCCTGACACCCAACATTATTAGCCACACTCCTATTGTCCAAAGTCCTTTTCCTCCACATGGCCCAGAACAGTGGAAAGTCCCTTCTAATAATAGCCTCATGCAGTAGAGCCTTGACCACCCCTACCTCGTGGGTAGTGGTGCCGCAAGGGGTGGCTATTTGTACGGTAGTGGTGGGGTACTCCCGAGTGTCCCTGTGGATGCACAGTACACCAACTCGGCCTCCATTGCAAGAAGTTGCGCTGACCAATGAGCCATGCACCAGGGTCACAAGGCTTCCGGAGTCCAACAAAGCCTGGACCAGAAAGTCCCCAATGTTCACCGAACATACCTGTGGCTCATCCCCGGACAGGTTTTCGGCGGCTAGAGAGGGGCGTGTGTACAGGGAGACCATTCGCCCGGAGCTGCAGTCCATGGGCTCGGAGCCTAGGGGGCAGTGTGCCGCAACATGGCCCCACTCGTGGCACTGCCAGCTCTGTAGGCGTCCGGGGTCCCGCTCTCGAGTGCCCTGAGGTGGGCCAACTGCTGGCTCGCCCCCTCCCTTCTTCCACACAGGCCCCCTGGGAGCCGAACAAGGTACAGTCTTACCAACTCGTCGGGAACCCTTTTCCTCTCTGTCGCAGCCCCGTCTCGAAGAGTCTTGTAACAGTTCCTATGTGGCACAGTACCTCTCAACCAGGTTCACGAGGTGGTTGGTGTCAGTTGGCCCAGCCTGTCCCACCCAACGCTGCACCACAGGTGGCAAGGAACGGTGGAAGATGTCCAAAACGATCCTCTCGACCATTTGCGCAGGAGTGCAGTTCTCTGGTTGAAGCCACTTGGAGACCAGGTGTATTAAGTCATGCATTTGGGACCGCGGTGGTAGGCTCTCCGAGTACCTCCAGGCATGTACCCGGCCTGCACGCACCTGTATGGTCACTCCCAGTCGCGCCAGGATTTCGGCCTTCAGTTTGGCGTAGTTACGGGAGTCCAATTCACTTAGGTCGAAGTAGGGGCTCCCCCGACAGAAAAGGGGCCACAACATCTGCCCATTGATCCGTGGGCAGCCCTTCTCATTCCGCAACCCTCTCGAAGACGTTCAGGTAGGCTTCCACGTCATCTGCGGCAGTCATCTTCTGCAGCGAAGCTTGCACCGAGGCCCTTGCGGTTGGTTGCCCCCCTTGTGGGTGGGTGCTTTGACTTGCTGTGACCGCAGGCCGTGGTATCATCACCGCCTCTCGCAGTGTTGCCATTTGTTTCATTAGCAGGCGATTAGTCTCTTGCTGCATCTGCCTTACCTCTGCCTGGGTGTTTTGTTGCTGTAGACATACCTGCACCAGCTGTCGCACCAGGTCCTCCATGACAGCCGTCTTAAGTAGGGCACCAGCGGCTTTTACCCAGGACATACAGTGTTAGCCGCCGGTGTCAATTTCTTGCGTATGTCTATTTAGGGGCGCCTATTCTCTGCCCGCATCCAAAACACCATATGTGGGGGGACAGCTCGGTAGAGTGCGGGTGGGCGGCAGTCAAAGGCGGAAACCAGTGAATAAAGTCCAAGAGCAGGCGTGACCTGCGTTTATTTCAGTCCAGAATAGTTAACACAAATGCAGCCTTAGCTTCAGGCACAAAAATAACAGTCCAGCAATAACAATGGGCAGTCCCTGCCTGACCAGATCACGCTCTGCAGGTGCACCACACAGCAGGGTTTCCAGCTCTAGCCGGTATCACAGGCTGCCAGGGTCCAGCAGCCATCTCATTCTCCCCCTGTGTCTGTGCACACTGCTATTTATATATAGCCCCTAGCCTGGCTCAGCCTCAGCACCTGTGCTGATTGACCTCGCCCATAACCTGGAGTGGAGGAAGTGGAATGGATGGCCCCACTACCAACCTGACATCCATTCCGAACCTTTTCTTCCGAGCGGGCAGGTACTCGCAAAGGACAATACTCGATCGAGTAATTGTCCTTAGCGAGTATGCTCGCTCATCTCTAGTGGTAATATTTGGATCTACTATGTCAGTATTATTCAGTCACTGTATAGCGGTAATATTTGGTCCTACCATGTCAGTATTATTCAGTCACTGTATAGCGGTAATATTTGGTCCTACCATGTCAGTATTATTCAGTCACTGTATAGCGGTAATATTTGGATCTACTATGTCAGTATTATTCAGTCACTGTATAGCGGTAATATTTGGTCCTACCATGTCAGTATTATTCAGTCACTGTATAGCGGTAATATTTGGTCCTACCATGTCAGTATTATTCAGTCACTATATAGTGGTAATATTTGGTCTTACTATGTCAGTATTGTTCAGTCACTGTATAGTGGTAATATTTGGTCCCACTATGTCAGTATTATTCAGTTACTTACTGTATAGCAATAATATTTGGTCCCACTATGTCAGTATTATTCAGTCACTGTATAGCGGTAATATTTGGTCCTACTATGTCAGTATTATTCAGTCACTGTATATGTATAATATTTGGTCCTACCATGTCAGTATTATTCAGTCACTGTATAGCGGTAATATTTGATCCTACTATGTCAGTATTATTCAGTCACTGTATATGTATAATATTTGGTCCTACCATGTCAGTATTATTCAGTCACTGTATATGTATAATATTTGGTCCTACTATGTCAGTATTATTCAGTCACTATATAGTGGTAATATTTGGTCTTACTATATCAGTATTGTTCAGTCACTGTATAGTGGTAATATTTGGTCCCACTATGTCAGTATTATTCAGTTACTTACTGTATAGCAATAATATTTGGTCCCACTATGTCAGTATTATTCAGTCACTGTATAGCGGTAATATTTGGTCCTACTATGTCAGTATTATTCAGTCACTGTATAGCGGTAATATTTGGTCCTACTATGTCAGTATTATTCAGTCACTGTATATGTATAATATTTGGTCCTACCATGTCAGTATTATTCAGTCACTGTATAGCGGTAATATTTGATCCTACTATGTCAGTATTATTCAGTCACTGTATATGTATAATATTTGGTCCTACCATGTCAGTATTATTCAGTCACTGTATATGTATAATATTTGGTCCTACTATGTCAGTATTATTCAGTCACTGTATATGTATAATATTTGGTCCTACCATGTCAGTATTATTCAGTCACTGTATAGCGGTAATATTTGGTCCTACCATGTCAGTATTATTCAGTTACTGTATAGTGGTTATATTTGGTCCTACTATGTCAGTATTATTCATCACTGTATAGTGGTAATATTTGGTCCTACTATGTCAGTATTATTTAGTCACTGTATAACGGTAATATTTGGTCCTACTATGTCAGCATTATTCAGTCACTGTATATGTATAATATTTGGTCCTACCATGTCAGTATTATTCATCTCTGTATATGTATAATATTTGGTCCTACCATGTCAGTATTATTCAGTCACTGTATACTGGTAATATTTGGTCCCACTATGTCAGTATTATTCAGTCACTGTATAGCAGTAATATCTGGTCCCACTATGTCAGTATTATTCAGTCACTGTATACTGGTAATATCTGGTCCCACTATGTCAGTATTATTCAGTCCCTGTATAGCGGTAATATTTGGTCCCACTATGTCAGTATTATTCAGTCACTGTATAGCGGTAATATCTGGTCCCACTATGTCAGTATTATTCAGTCACTGTATAGCGGTAATATCTGGTCCTACTATGTCAGTATTATTTAGTCACTGTATAGCGGTAATATTTGGTCCCACTATGTCAGTATTATTCAGTCACTGTATAGCGGTAATATCTGGTCCCACTATGTCAGTATTATTCAGTCACTGTATACTGGTAATATTTGGTCCTATTATGTCACTATTGTTCAGTCACTGTATAGCGGTAATATCTGGTCCCACTATGTCAGTATTGTTCAGTCACTGTATAGCGGTAATATTTGGTCCTATTATGTCAGTATTATTCAGTCACTGTATACTGGTAATATCTGGTCCCACTATGTCAGTATTATTCAGTCATTGTATAGCGGTAATATTTGGTCCCACTATGTCAGTATTGTTCAGTCACTGTATAGCGGTAATATTTGGTCCTACCATGTCAGTATTATTCAGTCACTGTATACTGGTAATATTTGGTCCTATTATGCCAGTATTATTCAGTCACTGTATAGCGGTAATATCTGGTCCCACTATGGCGCCATTATTTAGTCTCTGTATGGAGCTATTTGGTCACAATATAGAGCTATTATTTCGCCCCTACAACACTCTCCTTTATAGGTTGACTCTTACCAATAATCTCCCCGTCACGCAGTAATCTATGAACACCCGGGACTAATATCTATAACATAAACCAAACGGGGGGAAAAAAATCGTGTCCCCCTTCGCCACCCTTCCCCCAGTAATGCCCCCGCTAGGGGAGGTCATCCGCAGCATATGGTTTAACTGAACATAACACACCCCATACTTTGTATAAAACACATTGTGCGGCAATTTTTTATTTTATTTTTTTGATTTTTCACCCCACAGCGGCCAAAACACAAACCAAGGTGAGGCGCCCTGCGTCACACTATCCGTCCTGCTGCCACCATTCCCACTGGCGTGAGCTGTGACAGCAGGCAGCCGTCGTCTGAAGCCCGCCGTGTCAAACACCTTCAGACGTTCACGGGAGGGAATTTATTTATATATTTTTTTCAAAAATGGCCAATTGTGCCGCCCATTGTAGCTCCCCTCCCTCCTCGCAGCCGAGGGGCCGGGGAAGGAGGGAGGCCTCGCTGTGTGAAGTGTCACTAGTGGAGGAGCCGCACGTAAATATGTGTTTATGTAATGTGTGCTACTTCTCCACCACACGGCGGAGTTCCTCCCCTCCCTCCGCTGGCAGCAGATCAGAGTGCTCCCCCCTGTGGCAGCAGTGACCCAGAAATGAGTTGGATTCACTGAGTCCTTCCTCCATAACAAGTAAATAACGTCAGTCACAGAGTGCATGTGTGAGAGCGGAGCCACAGCCTGCTCCCCCCTGGCACCAGGAGCCGCTGGGCTGGACCTTCTCAGCACATCACCCGCTGGAGAGCAGTGTGGGGGGCAGCCGCACTCCACAGACAAGGTGGCGCAGGTACAGTGAGGGGCTGCAGGGAGGGAGGGGGCAGTGCAGCGCCGCCGCCGCTGCTGCCAAGGTCGCTGCTTAGTGGGAAGAGAGGAAAAATAATGGAGTACGTCATTAATATGGCGCCAAAACGCTCATGGAACCGACACTGGCTGGGGGGGGATGGACGAAGTTTCGGGGGGTTGGGCAGAGTTGTGCAGGACATGCCCGGGACGGGAAGTTCATCGCACAAACGTGACCTGCTGAGGTAAAGTGACCGGGCGGGGGGAGACGCGGCCCCCCTCCCTCTTGCAAGGACGGCGGTTTGGCGGGCGCGCTGGAGACACGTGTTGTTTTGCACATGGAACGTTATGTTCTCACGCGGGCATGCTGGGACTTGTAGTTTTTTTTTTTTCCTAGTGTTTTTTTTTTCTTAGGCCACAGGTTGCAATGGCAGTTACCCCCCGGTAGGAGGGGCGTGGCAGGGCAGGGCAGGTGCACGTCCGTCTAGCGGCGGGCTGTGAGGAGTTAACGACTCGTTAGTGGCCGGCCTGTCATGTAACGGATTGCAGACGTCCAATGAGCCGGCCGTGTCCTCCTCCTCTCAGGCAGGCAGGCTGGTAGTGCGTGCTGCGCCGTCATTAGGGGGGACGGACAGGCCTTTAGCTGTCGCCAGGAGGGAGGAGGGGGTCGTGCTGCTGCAACACGTGGCTGCTGGGAGGAATGTGTCCCCCGAGGTGACAGAGCTGAGCGCACCTGACGCTGCACGGGGAAGCGGCCAATCACGCTGCAGCTTTCAGTTTGGAACGTTGAGAGCAGCACGCTGATTGGTCGGTTGGATGGAGTGCTGGTGCCGCGCCGAGTGCACAGGGATAGCAGATAACACGTGTCTGTTTACTGGCGGACTGTGCTGATGCTTCTGCTCTGCCCCTAGAGGACTTTCTTTACCATCCTATAGGGGGCGTTAGGAAAACTTTTACAACAGTTTGTAGGGTAAAAAAAAAAAAAGTTGCAAATGTTGATGCAAGTGGGGATTTGGATAAAAAAAATTGTTTTTATTTTTCTTTTCTTACTTTTTGACACCTTTAATCCTTTTTTTAAAGCGCGCACGGCCACCGACACCTTTATATATAACTAATGCCGGAATGTAAAGTATAGCGGAAATGAAGTCCAACTTGATTTGGCGTACGTCTCTGTGTAGGCGCGCACAGCTGCTGACATTCAGCGTAAAGGCATGACCCGACAGAACGAGAAGTCGTTCGGTTTCTGCATAAACCCCAGGACGGATCGGCCGTGTGCGCAGCGGATCATCTATGTACGCCTGTGAATGGAGGCAGGCGGACCGGCTAATCCCCGTTCTGCGCCGCCTCCAGTCGCTCCGATGTAAAAGGGCCCCAATAATGAAGTCGCGTGCTTCTTGCTGTATGTGTCGCATCAGCTGCCGGTGAAATGCCCATCCTAAACCTTCCGCGTGGTGCTCTGATGCCCACTCACATCCATCATGTTGATGGGCTACATCAGACCTGTATGTTTGTAAATACCACAAGGTAGACCTTTTGACTTACGGAAAATATCACCCATTAAAGTGCTTTTTTTTGTTTAAAAAAAAAACCAAACATTTACAAGTGTGTAAAATAAAGAAAAAAAACGACCTACCTCCTCCGGTGTCTCGCCATCAAACATTAACGCCCAGTAGAAGCAGCTGGCGGTCACTCACGGGTCATTAATCACACTAGACCCCCTCAGCCAATCACAGGATTCAGCAGCCAAAGTAGTATCATCATTGATGCCTGTGATTGGCTGAGCAGTCATGTGTACATTGTAAAGCATGTGACCACCAGCCTGCTGCTTCCGGGGTCCAAGCGTGGGTACTAGGACTAGAGGAGGATGCATGTGGGTTTTTTTTTACACTATTTTAACCCTTTCCAATCCACTGCCTGACCTGTGAAGACATTATGATTTAAGGCTGTACAGCTCCGATGTTGGAAGACGTCCGTCGGGGTTCTCTTACTGTATGTTGCCAGCCTCTCTGCTGTTGAAGCCTATCCAACGTGTCACCGCATGCAGTACTGGCTTTAGCCAGCATATAGCGCCGTTGTATAATGGCAGGAAAAGAGTAAGCCCCCTAGGAAAACCAGGATACAAATTGGATTGGAAAGGGTTAAGCCTGTAAATGTTTTTACAAGTCCCAGAAACCCTTCTAACTCCCATTGTGGTAACAGGCTTATTTTTCCAGGATGCCGCTGTATGTGCTAGTGTAGTCGGCCATGCTAGCCAATGCTATGAGGGTACGTTGACACATAGTGGAAATGCTACGGAATCTCCACAGCGGAAAATTCTGCAGCGTTTCCGCCTCTAAAACAGGAGTCAAAATCAACACCATTGGTGCGGATCTCGACTCAAAAGCAGCTGTGTCCCCGTGGAATCTCCGCTATGTGTTAACACACACTAAGTACGTCAGTGGATATCGCCTGGAGGGATGCAAAGCATATGCCAGGTTAATGGTGCCCTAATTGTATGTCCAGAAATGGTTGCATTGTATCAGTGCGATCCGCAGCTGTTCCCATGTAGCCGCTCAGCCATCAGATTGGTGATTTCCTGGGATCCTGTTCTGTCTGGTCATGCTGTGTGATGCACGCAGTCTTGGAGCAGCAGGCGTTGTGCCGTGTCAGGAGAGATGTGCTTTCCAGAACTGTCTAGCTATGCGGGTGGGGAGGGATACTGTAGCCTGCTCTGTATTCCCTGCGGCCCCGTTGAGGCCTGGGAGACGTCATGCAGGAGTAGGGAGCACCTGGTGCGATCAGCTGCGGAGAACACTCCCATTCATGGGTTCTTTCCTCCTTGCTGTGGAGGAGGGATCAGCTGATTCCGTGTAAACATAGTAACAATGCTGAGTGCTCGGGGTTTGGCAGCACACGGCACGTTTCACTTTACACTACCTGAGTGTAACTAATAGGTATGTTACAGAAATAGTTGGCTTCATGTTTGTCCTGGCTAACGTCTTCTACTCCCACTCCGGCAGGAAGGCAGATGCAACCTATTTTTCATGTTTTTGTGGTTTTTGTATAATCAATCACTTGACTTGCAGCTTTGTTTAAGGCCTGTTTCACACGGGCTACAAAATCGCATGATTGTGTGAAACCGGCCTAAAGCATGGCCATACATTCAGATGACTTTTCAGAACGATCTGCTGTGTGTACATAGAAGTAACGCTGTTTCTGACTGCTTATATGACTCGTATCCTGCAATTCGTTTTAGCAGTTTCTTTTGTTTTCCGCTGGCAGGCTCAATCTTTAATTCTCAGTCTTCCCTGAGCTGGTTGGTGTAGACTAGGTGTTATAACGTCTCTGCACACATAGCAAAGAGGAGATCCTGCTCCTCCATCACTGTTTGTCATCTACAGCACAGAGGACATTATAGAGAAGCGCCGAGCAGTGTAGATGTGATTCCAGTAGCTGTGAAACACTTACTGTTAGAACCATTTTTGTGTGACAGTCTGCTACTATCTTACTTAACTCCCCGTAGTCTTCTATGCACAGCTGTAATCTGAAGCTGCTCATCCATCCTGTCTAAGGGACCTTTACACGTGACGGAATTTGGCTACAGGATGCACCACGACACGCATAGAATTCCTGCACCAAAATTCACACAGATTTGTGTGCATTTTGATGCGGAATTGAAAATGGCATAGCAATTCCGCATCAAAAATCCACATGTAGCCGTGTGGATGGTGGTGCGGAATTCCGTAGCTACAGCTGAAACTTGCTCGGCGTCCTACAGCCAAATTGCAGCCTAAGATGGTTTTTATTGCAGTTTTTCAGAGTGAATGAACAGTTTAGGAGGGAGAGGTAGGAGGAAAAAGAGCCTGAAAAGGGCCGTGGTAAGCCGGCGGAATCAGTTGGCGCTATGCAAATAATGATGATTATTATTGTTAGTTTCTTACACTCGCTTGTACTAATGATTTATGTAAAACTTGCTGAAGGGAACATGATTCTTTAAGGTGCTTTCACATCTGCAGCCGGGATTCCCATTTCCTGCTCCATTTAGGGAGTATTAAAGGGGAATACTGTGCCGAACGGCTCCGTTTTATGACAGAACTGAACCGCGCCGAACGGACCCCATAGACTATAGGGCCGCATCCACACGCATGTATGTAGAGCCCATGCTTTCCTATGGGTTCTTCCACACAAGTGATGTTTTGTAGCCTGAAACATCGCAAGAGTACAAAATTGCGGCATGCTCTATACAGCCGTGATTTGCGTTGTTTTTGTAGCCCACGTTTCCCTATGAAGCCTTCCTATGTGTTGCATCACCCGAAAGCATGGTTTTTGTGCGGTGCGATACAACATTTAGGCTGCCTGTCCACAGGCGGGTTTGAATTGCGTTCCCTGCAGCGATAATCCGGCTGCGGGGAACGCAGTGAATGCTCTCCATAGCGTTACTATGGAAAGCGCAGCCCCCCTGTCCACAAGCGGAGAATCATTGCGATTTTTCCGCTCGCGGATGGCAAATCGCAGCATGCTGCAATTTTCTGCGGTCAGCCTATCTCTTAGATAGGCTGACAGCGGAGATCCGCAACGACTGGACAGGCAGCCTTACAGTAGGAAATCCTTACTAAGCTCTATCTGCATCAAAAAAAGAGGAATAAATCACCTCTCCGGCGCTGTTCTCTCCCTGTGCATCTCCCCTGAAGCTCCCTGGCAGTTGCTTGAAGTTCTTCTGCAGAGCTTCCTGGTCAGGACTTGGTGCAGCTCAGCAAATCAGAGCCAGTGCTCAAGGAACCAATCACAGCCATTCGATGAATTGCAGTGATTGGTTCACAAGTGCCAGGGCTCAGCCAATCAGGCCGGAATTTTGATCCCTCAATCCAAGAAGGGCTGGCAGAAGACTGAAGACGAGCGCTGCAGAGCTTCAGGGGGGAAGACACGCTGGAGATGACTGCGCCTCTTAGGGGATGTCCTTTTTTTGTTTGTTTGTTTTTTTACTGCAGCTAGCACCCCCCCCTCCCGAAAGTTATGCGGCTTGGTAGTGATGCATTCCGGTGTTAGAAATGCACGATGCACATCGCTGACCATGCGTTTTTCACGTGTGTGGAAATAAAATTGCTTGAATGCAAATTGTGTGGCATGCGAGTACAATATGACTTTATTTTTTATGCACCCACGGCTGATTCTGGCAGTGGAATCGCCCCTAAATGGGACATGCTGCGATATTCCGAGCTCTGCTGCTCAGGTGATGCCACTTGCACATTACCTGCCCAGTGGAGCTGCGCTCACCAGAGGGTGACGGAACGTGCTGATAGCGCGAAGAATTGCGAGATGGGGGGGATGCCGTGCCGAGTGTGAACGTCCCTTTAAGGCTTCTTTCACACGGGCGACGGCAATATCGCAGCAAGAAAATCGCAGCGATATTGCAGCCGTGTTCCCGCGATATCGCTGCGTTCAATGGGGCATCGCAGACATGCGCTCAATCGCAGCGCTGGACAGCTCTTTCCAGAGCCGCGATTTTCGGGTGCAGTCTGTTCTGTATTTGGCACTAAGGCATGCTGTCAACCGCAGAGGGCTGTGGCCGAAAGCGGAAGTAAAATCACGCTTTACCGCTGCGAAGCCGGCAGTGAGCCGGTCTATCATAGTGTATGGCAGCGTTCTTGTTGTGTGCGTGGCAGCCATCGTTTTTTGGTTCACACTTCAAACTGTATATACGCCTCACATACGCAATGTAATTACGTATGGTCAGCGATAATTGCACGCCGATAGAGAACAGTAGTCTCTCGCGCGTAATAGGTGGCAAAATAGAACATGCTGCGTTCTTCTTTGCGCTCGCATAATACGCAATGCATACACGCAAGTATGAGTGAGACGGCGTAAGTCAATGTATTTGCCCGCGAATTACCGCGTATCATAATCATAGGTGTACGTCTCGTGCTTAATACACAGTTTAAATAGATTCACGTGAGCCGGCCTTAAACGGATCGCCGTACTGGTCTTGTGGCAGTGGGCACATCATCTGACCAGCGCTCGGCAGCGGCTGCCGGGGGACAGATGTGCGCTGCGCTCCCAGTGTTTGGAGAAGTGCTGTGCAGGCTGAAATCATCCGCTGATGATTTTGAGTCAAATTCCGCACTAATGTTTGTTGCAGAAATGCTGCGGTTTTTGCAGTGTGAACAATACCCTAAGGCTGCCGGCACACTTGCCATACAATTGTGATTTTTTTTTTTTTTTTTTGTTTTGTTTTGCGCGATGCAATTGGGCAAAAAAACGCAGAATTATGAAACTCCTGGTTTCATTCCCATTTGTGATGTTTTCTGTCCTGCGATGTTGCGAGATTCAAAAATCGCTGCCTGCCCTATCTCTCTGCATTTTGCTTTTTTATCTGTGATTGTTCCCAGCAAGGAAAACCAAATAATCTAGTAGATATGATACCTTTTAACCCCTTCAGTGGCAGGTTTAGGTAGTCTTCAGCACATTTCAGTGCAGCAAGCCCCAGAGATTTTCCGGGTGTGCCACTAAAGGGGTTAATGGCTAACAAAAATTCATGATGTTAATGCGAGCTTTCCAACCTCTCAGGGTCCTTCCTCAGGTATAAAGAAGCCTTACCCCTGAGGAAGAACCTTCCCTGTGTAGGTTGGAAAGCTTGCTATAACATCATGTATTTTTGTTAGCCATTAAAAGCTATCATATCTACAAGATTACTTGGTTTCTTTTGCTGGGAACAATCCCACTTTGCTCTACTGGCTAATATGGAACCAAACTGTTTTATCTCCCATGTTTCCCTATGGAGCCTTCTTCTTATCACAACGTACGAACTTGCAATTTTCATGCGATGCGTTTTTGACATTAGCAACTCCTATTGTCTAAGTGGCAGCAATGTGTGATTTTTCACAAGAAAAAGCAACAGTGACGCTCAAAAATCACCTGAACTAAAATGCGATTTTCTTGCAGTGGTCAATGTGGTTGTGGCATATAGGGGTGTAGTAAATGGGAGGTCTGCATACCATCGTATTGCAGGGTACCCTTGTGGCGTGATCGGAGCCCATACCTCGTATAAGCAGAAGGACAAGAATGCATTGACCCCAGGGTTGTCTGTGGCTATGGCATGTACTTGGATATACCCCAGACTAGTGGGTTATTTGTCTACATGCCTTGTACATGTAGTGGAAGGGAGAAAAAAAGGCCATGTTTATATTAGCGATTGCCATTACAAATTCCCATTAGAGAAGCAGAACACGGAAATTAATGGCGATACCGGACCACAGCGGTGCTTGTTGGACCCCATTGACTATAATATGCTTTGGTTTTCTGTGATGATGTCCGGCATATTATAAAAGGGGTTGTAACAATTTACTGTTATCAGCTGTCCATCCATCCTATCACCACAAAGACCGCCACCAATCTGGAGTGTGGGGGACCCCTCTGCTTGTTACTGTGGAGGATGCCTCTCCCACCTGCGGTGACGTCAGATAGAATGGAGCTATGGCGGTGCGTGCACAGGTGTTCCTCCATTCGTTTCTATGGGGCTGATGAGAATGGCCGAATCGCTTGCGCTCCTATCTCGGGCCGTTCCACTGAAAGTGAATGGAGTGGTACCGCATATGTATGGCCATTGCTCCATCCAGTCTCCTCCCCACTGCAGGGGGTGCCGTGAAGAGGACGGGGGAAATGGACCCTTGTTCTTGGGAGCAGTGGAGGTCTCGGCGGTGAGACCCCCAACTGATAAAACGTTCATCACCTATCTTATCGATGGGTGATAAAAGTAAATTCTGCTATAGCCCTTTAAATAAAAACCTAAACCCTCTAGTCCCAGACAAACCAAGATGGCCGCACCGTCTCTTTAACCACCTGATGCACACTTATGTTGGTAGTGCATCAGGTAGTCAGAGATGTGGTTTGGCCATCTTGGTTTGTCTGCGATAGGAGGGTTTTTTCAAAAGGTGCTCACAATACTGCACCAATATAACACAAGTAATGCCCCCCTTCCCCACCGGCTGGTCCTCCCCTCCGGCAGAAGTGAGTCAGTGATGATGCCACAGACACCTGGGAGCAGCGAGGAGGTGAGTAATGGCTACTTCTATGGTGGTAAGTACCCTTTGGAGAAATATTTGGTCTCTGAATAACTCTTTTACGTCTCAAGATGCCCAATAATGTCCCCATATGTAGTATCCTGGTAGCAACATGTATAATAAACGGACCACCTAGCCTATCACGATGGACGTACGGTGCAGAAATAATAACGCTGCGGTGGAATAGACTTTATTTTTCTCCTCAGAATACAAATGAAAGAGGTGATTCAGCCAAAACATTTATCACCCATCCACCGGATAACTCCTGTGTGTAGGAAAAGCCAACGCTGCAAATACCATGTGCGTCCCCCTCACGAAAATATAAACTGTATTACGTCCTAGGTGGGCCAATAAATCAAAAAGAAAACGGGAGTAAATATAATTAATAACTGACAAACTCGGGAAACACAAGTAATGCGTCCCCTTAGTGCCGAATCGGAAAGGTATCACAATCCACGTATGAAGCCAAAACCTCCAATGTATCTATGTGTAGGGCCACCCCTGCAAACTCCATGAAGTCAATGGCGCAGGCGCCTAAATGCGTGCAAAATACGCAAGATGTGTAGTTCTGCTGGAGAAAGAACACCTCTGGAACTCGTTAAGAATAATTAGCCATTTCAATCGGTGCATCCTTGTTTGCCGCGCGCAAATAAACCTTCCCTGTGGCTGGAAGTAGTACAGTAAAATACCCCGATATGCAAGCAAAAGCCTCGTTTTGTGCGCAAAAAGAGTTGTGCCGCTGCGCGTACTCCTGTGAGGGGGCCTAAATTTGTCCAGTTTTGCTCTGTGAAAACTGATTTTGATTCATGTACATATGTCATCTGGTTTTCTTGCGTGTGCAAAAAAAAAGGGGGGGGGTGTTAATTTTTTTCCCTAGCAACATTCACTGAAAAATGGAATACACGGATGTTTTGTTCTTTTTTGGCGCACCTATGGACTTGAATTGGTGACTGTCACCTGAGAATAGGACATGCTGCGACTTCCATGCGTTTAGAAAAGCAGTCTGTAGCGCCCCAGTGACCATAATGGGTCCGTGTGCCGTCTGCTGCAAGCACAGACGTGAATAAGGCCTCATGTGACCCCCAGGGTCCTACTACATCCTACAAGGAGAGAAGCCCCCCCAGAACACCCATGTAAGGTAGCTGACCAAGTCATTGTTCTTTCTGAGGACCAGCAGCCGACCTACCTGAGTGCTGCGTTTCAGGCCAGTAATCCACTATAAAGCACCAGCAGCTGACCTACTTGAGTGCTACGCTCTAGGCCAGTAATCTACTATAAAGCACCAGCAGCCGACCTACCTCAGTGCTGCGCTCCTGCCCAGTAATCCACTATAAAGCACCAGCAGCCGACCTACCTCAGTGCTGCGCTCCTGCCCAGTAATCCACTATAAAGCACCAGCAGCCGACCTACCGGAGTGCTGCGCTTCGGCCCAGTAATCTACTCTAAAGCACCAGCAGGTGACCTACCTGAGTGTTGCGCTGCGGCCCAGTAATCCACTATAAAGCACCAGCAGCTGACCTACCTGAGTGCTGCGCTCCGCTCCAGTAATCTGCTATAAAGCACCAGCAGCTGGCCTACTTGAGTGCTGCGATCCGGAGCAGTAATCTGCTATAAAGCACCAGCAGCCGACCTACCCGAGTGCTGCGCTCTGGCCCAGTAATCTACTATAAAGCGCCAGCAGCCGACCTACCTGAGTGCTGCGCTCCGCTCCAGTAATCTGCTATAAAGCACCAGCAGCCGACCTACCTGAGTGCTGCGTTTCAGGCCAGTAATCCACTATAAAGCACCAGCAGCTGACCTACTTGAGTGCTACGCTCCAGGCCAGTAATCTACTATAAAGCACCAGCAGCCGACCTACCTCAGTGCTGCGCTCCTGCCCAGTAATCCACTATAAAGCACCAGCAGCCGACCTACCGGAGTGCTGCGCTTCGGCCCAGTAATCTACTCTAAAGCACCAGCAGGTGACCTACCTGAGTGCTGCGCTGCGGCCCAGTAATCCACTATAAAGCACCCGCAGCTGACCTACCTGAGTGCTGCGCTGCGGCCCAGTAATCCACTATAAAGCACCAGCAGCTGACCTACCTGAGTGCTGCGCTCCGCTCCAGTAATCTGCTATAAAGCACCAGCAGCTGACCTACTTGAGTGCTGCGATCCGGAGCAGTAATCTGCTATAAAGCACCAGCAGCCGACCTACCCGAGTGCTGCGCTCTGGCCCAGTAATCTACTATAAAGCGCCAGCAGCCGACCTACCTGAGTGCTGCGCTCCGCTCCAGTAATCTGCTATAAAGCACCAGCAGCCGACCTACCGGAGTGCTCCGGTCCAGTAATATACTATAAAGCGCCAGCAGCCGACCTACCTGAGTTCTGCGCTCCAGCCCAGTAATCTGCTATAAAGCACCAGCAGCCAACCTACCTGAGTGCTGCGCTCCAGCCCAGTAATCCACTAGAAAAGCACCAGCAGCCAACCTACCTGAGTGCTGCGCTCCAGCCCAGTAATCCACTAGAAAAGCACCAGCAGCCGACCTACCTGAGTGCTGCGCTGCGGCCTACTGATCCACTATAAAGCCCAGAGCAGCCTGTGTGTATTTTTCCACATTCATTTGGTGTAATGTGAGAATTGGCAGGGGTGCCGGTGATTTCGGAGAGTGCCGGCTCCTGGTTGATGGGCATCTTCAGCCTGTGGGACCCAGGGGGATCATACGGGATGGCAGAACAGATGGCTTATGCTTCTCACAAGCAGATTCACTCTGTCAATTACTCACTTAATTGAGGTTGGTTGGGCACTGAAACTGATGCATTATACCCACCGCTCTTGCCACTGTGCCAGCTAGAGTTCACCAAATACCCATGAAAGTGGAATTGCTGACAGTAAATATAGCGTGCAATTTTTTTTAATTTGCACAAAAATGGCTTTAAGCAGAAATAGATCCTAAATGTAACCCCAAGAATAAAAAGAACGAGGGTACGTTTATTGGTATCGGTGGACTGTGACAGATTCCAGTCCACTTCATCAGGGTGCTAGGTGGGACCAAATGGGCCCCCACTGACCCCCTGTATCCACTTGTACGCCAAATGATAGGTACACCGGACAGGTTTCACACCTAGGGGCTTATCAGCCAGAACCCCTGTGACGCCTGTCAATGTCAATGGGGCCGGCGGCAGCATCGCACCGCCTGCTAGCTGCACGCGGCACGATGTGATTCCCGGTTTCCCCATTGAAAACAATGAGAGAAACTGTGATCCTTCAGCTGCGGCGGAGGAACGCTACTTATTCGAAGTGATGCGAGGCGGGTTTAAGATAGAAAATCCTCGCATCCATGGGGAAATCGCATAGTGGCGAGCGCGATATTGGGCGGTGATTCAAAGCCCGTGTGACGTTAGCCTCAGGCTGCTCTCACATATCCGTTTTACCAGCGTTTTACGTATGTTCAGAGCAGCGCTAAACGCGGTCAAACGTTACCATTGATTTCAGAGGGGCTGCTCAGACATGCGCTAAAACGCAGCGGTTTGCAAGCACTGTCCTATTTTCATACATTTCTGTGATTTAAAACGCGGCATTTTTACAAGCGCATGTGTGAGAGTGGCCTTAGTCTGAGAGAATTGCATCAAAATCGTGCTGTGTAAGGGCTGTGTGCTGCGTGTGCGTCTCTCGCGCAGGAGCACGCAGAAGTGCGCAATGCATTGCGTACCGACAATCCCCATACACTGTCTTGGCGTGTATGCGTGCATAATGCACTCCTAGATGGTGCATGCAGAGGCACAATTGAAAGTCAGTGTTAAGATTGGTACCGCGTGAATAAAACCTGCGTGTAAAATGCACTCGTGTGGGAGAGCCCTAAACATTGCTTCTGTCGTGGTTAAGGGTGTGGGCATACTTGGGCCTCAGTTATCAAATGTCTAGAAGAAAACGGTCTGATCAGAGCTCAGCTTTCATTTTACCATATGTATATTTATCATTCCACTCTTGGATCACTCCTAGAGTAATCTGTGACATCCTAGAGTGCATCATGTGACCAGAAGTCTGAAGCAGATGTAACGAAGTTATTGTGAATTCTTTGTCCATTAATGGTCACTTGTTAAGTTAAATATGCTGTGGACTAAAAAAATCTGTTACATGCTTCTATCATCGGTCTATACGGGCTTGTAAATACTCATCAGACAGAGGGAAGGCTTCTGACCGCTTCATCTCTGCTACTTCTGCATCCTTTTCAATGCTGCACCATTGTCCGCCCACGATAAATTGGCCCCAACATGTAATTGTTCTGTTTTCAAGCTTGTTTTTGGTTGGAGCACAACTAGCACACTCCAAGTGTGCTCCAGTAATGATGAATAGCCAGAGCATGTGTTTAGAAGATGCTCCCGGCAAAGATGAACAGGCAGAGCATGTTTTCTGCACTCCGAACATGCTCAAAGTGCAATAATGACTATGCCTCTGGGTAGTTCAGAAATAAAGCTGAGCTCTGATTGGTTGTTATGGGGAACAGACAGCGTTTCTCCTAGACAGTTGTAATAAATAAGGCCCAGCATTGCCAGAAATGAAAGTAATTCAGTTTTCCTTTTTGTTGCTCCTCTTACTATAAAGGCTAAGAAACCACAGAATGCTGCGGTGTGGAAACGTGCCTGGATCCCCGGCTGTGGGGATGGCTTTACGTTAACTCTTTAGTACATCTCTCAGTACGCAGGCTCGTGTTGTTGTATTTACATAGGACTGCCCAGATGACGCTTGAACACTGCATTTAGCTCTATTGACCCAACTTATGTCAAAACTGTCCTTTGTCTCTGGTTGGGGAGATATGGGTCTGCATATCCTCCTGTTTATTGAAGGGGATACTGTGGTCTACTGACTGAAAGCAGAAACCATGTGAAGTGGAGACCAAAGTGGTCTCCGCTTCACACATAAAGGCTACCAGGTCACCACCTGAAAGCAGCTTTTGGCATCTGAAATGAGAGCTGAGATGGAGGTGCTGAGATGGAGGTAAAGCTGCAGTGACAGGACCCATAGGGGCTGATCACGTTGGGATGTAGTCATCAGTCAATCGTGTTTGTTCTCAAACAAAACCCAATAAATATATATATATATATATCTTCACGTACCCGGAGGCTAGAGTTAGACGGATGCTTAAAGGGGACCTGGCAGAAGTTTTTAACAAAGTAAGCTGATAGCAGCCGTACACTTATTATTTGGGATCGGTCTTCCCAACACTTTCTGCTTTGAATGTGGCTACAAGCATACCTGCTTGCGTTACACGCTGTAGCCATATGTCCGTGTGACGGAGCCCTTGAGCACAACCCTAGCAGTATGCAGTCCACGCTGTCTGGGGATTTATAGCTAGGTAAAAGCAATATGGAGGTGTCCTTATTATAATGATGACCTGAAGGAAATCCGCATGCAAAGCGTAGGACTGAACGTGACGTGGTGGAAAAAGGTGGACCTTTGTTTTGAGGCCACGGAATGGCACATTGTGTTCTTGGGAGTTGCATGTTTAGCATCTATGGTTTATTGTCACTGGATGTGTCTCCTGGCCCGCCTTCACATCTGAGGCGGGGAATCCCATGGCCAAACAATTGGGTTCGTCCGGTTTCTGCTCAGCTGCCCGGTATTTTAGCGTAAGCAAACGCTGCACGCCGCACTCTTTCGTCCGGTAATTATGTGTCGGATCTGCAACGGAATCGCAGTATTGAAAATACAGTACTGTGTAAAAGTTTTAGGCCATCTGCATATGGGCGGATTTACATTGCGGAATCTGAAGTGGACCTCCACCTCCGGAGTCCACAGCAAATACCGCCCATAACATGCTATTGAGAAGCGCCTTTTACTCTACATGAGTGGAAATCAATTGTGATATTTCCACTAGTGGAGGAAAAATTGCAGCATGTTCTATTTTTGCGCAGAATCCGTGCGGACGGCTTCCATTGAAAGCTGTCCGATCCGCGGTCCCTCCCGCAAGGACATTGCGGAAAGGTTTTGGATTCTGCATCATCGCAAGGCAATGACGCGGGAAAAGCAGAGGTTTAAAAAAACATCTGTACTGCATGTCTGACAGCTCGCCGTGCGGTACAGAGAAGGTTTCAGAAAGGTGGGAACGTGTGGATGCCGGCCGGGCACAGAGTCGGATTCTGCATGCGGAATCCGACCCGCCCGTGTGCAACCAGCCCTAGGCAGGTGTGGGAAAAAATGTTGCAAACTAAAAATGCTTTCCAAAATAGAAGTGTTTAATAGTTTATTTTTGTCAACAAAATTCAAAGTATGTGCCAACCACTGTATCTACGATCCTCAACGTTGCCCGTGTCCTTGTGCTTGTTCAAAAGAGCTTGGAACACCTCTTGAAACCCCAGTATGCTTTGAGATCTTTGCCTAGGAGAGACCTTACTGATGCAGTATAACTACCTTGTGTCTTGTTGCTGTGCTCAACCTTACCATGGTGTATGAACTGTGACAGGAAACTGTCTTCCACAACCTCACCTCTGTAGCAGAGTTTGGCTGTTCCGTACCCAGTTTTAAGCCTCCTACACAACGGTTTCTGTTAATAACTGTATATCACCTGTTTCGTACAATTGGTTAATCATACGCCTGACTATAAGGCCCCCTGTCCACGGCCGTGATGGAATATCACTAGCGATATTCTGCCTTTGGGGAGCAGGGGGAGAGATGTCAGGTCTCCGCGCTGAGCCTATCTGACGCTATGGAAAGTGTTCACTGCGTTACCCTCGGCCAGATTATCGCTGTGGGTAACGCAATAAACTATCGCCCGTGGACAGGAGCCCTTATGCTACAAAATCCGTGACTTTGTACAAGTGTAGATGGTGGTTTGGAAGCAAAGACTGGTCTGATTTGATACAGATTTCCGTTTTGTTCATTCACTCTACATTTTGTTAATTGACAACAAAAAAAACTATTTTAGAACTTTTCTATTTTGGAAAGTATTCTTACTTTGCAGCATTTTTCCTGCTTAAGGCCTCATGCCCACGGGCGGATGGAATTCCCGCAGTGGAATCTGCCCCTGCAGGCGGCCCTGGACACAGCGGGTCTTCTACTTACCTGTCCGGGTCCTCATTTTCTTCACTGTGGATGCGTGCAGAAGCTGCTGTTGGAGCGCTGCAGCACATCCACACTGGAGTTTTTGTGGTCCTGCTGTCCCGCGGACAGGTTGTGGATCCTACGGCTTCCATTGACTTCAATGGGAGCTGTCCGTCCAGGATCAGCACTAAAATAGAGCATGCTGCGACTTAAAAATAAAAATTGTTCTTTTTTTTCTGACCAGAAGGTCTGCAAATCAAATCCGCATGCTTTATTTCATTTGCGGACGCCCATGTATCCCTATGGGCGGTTTGATTTGCAGATCACCTGCAAATGAGATCTGCCCGTGGACATAAGACCTAAAACTTTTGCACTATACTATGTATAGTAAACCCTGCATATACGGTACATAATAGCAAATGAGGAAGACCTGTACAATAAATGCAATTAAATATAGGCTCATATAACCACTATAGTGGGACTATTACAGCTCTAGCAGCAGCCTATGGGGAAGTGAGGGCCTCATCATTAGAGAGCATATCTAGCAGGAGGCTTCCTCCCGCTGTGTATCTGCTTGGTGTTATCAGCTGTGAGTACCGCTGCTCAGCTTGTGCTCCAGCTCTTAGAAAGCAGCGGCATCATTACGACCTGTGTGCCCCTTGTAATGGGACTCTGTTCTCTGCTTTAGTCTGACTTCTGCTATCTCAGCAGCAGTTGTCTATTCTGTATACCTATATACTGCACCTAGCGCTGTCTTACAGGTCTATATGCCATAGGTTCTACAGATAGGAACTGTAGCGGCTTACTAGACAGTAAAAATACATGTATTCAAATGCTGGGAAAACCCCAAACAAGCAATTATTCAACAGGCTTCTATCACTCAGAACTTTTTTTTTTTGGCTACAATCAAAAAGTCTATGCAAAAAATACCAGTTCCAAACCTACAGCTTCCTGCAAAAAAAACGCCATGTCAAGTGGGGAGGTTGGGGGGGGAGCCAAAAAATCCCATACATTTCCCTATTGACCTACATTTAACATTGGACCTCAGCATCTTATGCCCCCAAAAATATTTAGAAAAACTTTTTTTATTTTGTGTGGCAACTTGCCATGCAGTTTTTAAGCCAAAAGTGGACCGCATGTTATGTCCTATTCTGGGCTGTGAAAAACATTGTGCATGTAAATGGGCCCATAGGTTATAATCGGCTATGTTGCTGTCCATGGAATACACAGACTACACACGGCCCAGAGATATAGCCGTGTGCCTTTAACCCTAGAGACTGACGTAGACTATAGTCTGTCCTTGGACATAAAATAACTTTTTGGGAAATGGAATTTCCTAAAGTTTTAGTTCTCCGTAGCGGATCATAAAGTTCACATTTGTAAAGGAGGACACTCCATAATGATGATGTGCCATCGATGTAGCTTCCGGATGTCCGTATAGAGTCACATACACATCAGAACAGGACCAGGGTTTGTTTTTTTTTTCACACTAGTGTTCACATTACGTGTTAGAAAATCAAGCCTGTCCAGCATTTGGTTAGAGAAGATATCCAAAGCTTTATCCCCCAAAGTTCTAAGATCCACCGAGACACAATACGGCAGACTGGAATTCTTGCATGCTTTGAACATTCTATTAGTTCTTAATCAGAGCTCCAGCTTGAAGTACTAACCAGATGCGGGGTCAGCCTGATTTTATTTGCACCTGTCTGAGTAATATTCATGCTCTGGTTCTCCCTATTCACACTACCATGTAATATAAGGTTATATCGCAGGCAGAGACCATTCCTCAGGATGTTGCATGCAGAGGAGGTAAACCCTGGCGCCGCTGACTGCTGCTTCAGGCCGCTCTTTCTTGAGAACTACTTTGCATGCTGTATTAGAAATGCAAATACCCCTACAGGCAAAACATGTCAGTTTATTCAACCAGAGGCTCAACATGGTTTGCTTGTCAATGGGAAAATGCGGAGGAAGACGCCTTTCTAAGGAGAACATAAGCCATTTACATTCGGAAGCTTCCATCAACGTCCTCCCTGTTCATCGTTCATATGCTTCTCCCAGACGGCTGCCTGCACACGGGCAGCGGAGATGAATGAAGGAAGATGACTGCTGCTTCTTCCTAGGAAGAATATCCTATATGTCGTACATGGCATTCCAAACGGAAGCGTTCACCAACCGTGAGCCGACAGGATGGATTGTATAGTATATAGGTTTTATTTAAGTCACTAAAGTCACACTGCTCAGTCTCCTCCGCACAACCACCGTTGCTTCGGCTACCTTGTCATATACGTTGTCTGTGCTAGAGGGGAAGGAAAAAAACCCAAACCATTTGATTAAATATTCAACTTTCATACGCATTAAATTAATCTTGCATTACAAACTGAGATAATTACTCAGACGCATAAGAGTCTAGATGGCGTTATATATGACTAGTTATTACATGACTAGATCCCTGTGAATTTTTGAGCAGTAAATATTTCCAGAAAAAAGAAACTTTCTTTTTATTTATTTTTAAAACTTCATTTATTTGACCTAAGGATTCAAGACAAGACTTTATACTTTGATTTAGACAGCTTAGGCCGCCTGCAGACGGCCGGGTCAGATCCGGCTGCGAGAATTCTCGCAGCGGGACCCGACCTGCTCCCTTGCAGGGACCAGTTCGGGTCTCACCTGCGGCTCCGGCTTTGTGATGTGCCGGCTGCCAGCCGGCCCATGCGCAGAGCGGAGCCGGCGGCCCGGGAGTGACATTTCTCTACGAGACCCGCACAGAAATAGAACATGCCTCAATTTGTTTTCTGCGTGTGATTTTTTTTCACACGGACAAATCGTGGCCATCTGCCCAGGATTGCGTTTTCTAATGCAATCCTATGGCAGCTTCCACAGGCGGAAATTCTGTGGGAAATCCCACCGCGTAATTTCTGCCAGTGTGCAGGGGGCCTTACTTAGTATGTTATGCTAATGGGAGACCATGTCCATCTAGTTCAGCCTGCCTGCCCCCCCCCCCCTCGTTGATCCAGAGGAAGGCAAAAAAAAGAAGTTCCTACCTGACTCCAAGGTCATGATCAACAGCCCCGTTAGTTATTTAATGTCTATATCCTGTAATGTCATAGCGCTCTAGAAAGACATCCAGTCCCCTCTTAAGCTCCTCTATGGATTTTGCCATCACCACGTCCTCAGGCAGAGAGTTGCACAGTCTCACTGCTCTTACAGTAAAGAACCCCCTTCTATTTTGGTGATGAAACCTGCTTTCTTCTAGACGTAGCGGATGCCCTCTTGTTACAGTCACAGTCCTGTGTATAAACAGATCCTGGGAGAGATCCTTGTGTTGTCCCCTCATGTACTTATACATGGGTATTTGGTCGCCTCTTAACCTTCTTTTTTCTAGAGTAAATAATCCTAATTTTGATAGCCTCTCTGGGTATTTCAGTCCCGTCATTCCATGTATTAGTTTAGTTGCCCATCTTTGAACCCCCTCCAATACCGTAACATCTTTCCTGAGCACCGGTGACCAGAACTGTATGCAGTATTCCATGTGGGGCCTGACAAGTGCCTTATATAGTGATAGAATAATGTTCTCATCCCTCGCCCCTATACCGCTTTTAATGCACCCCTAAAAGAGGTATAGGGGCGAGGGACAAGAACATTATTCTTTCACTATGTGAGGCACTTGTCAGGCCCCACAGGCTTACGTGTGTCAGCGTTCAATACTCCCACCAGTTTTACAATGTACAGTGGAAAAATAAACATTAGAACATGTAAAGTTCTTTGTGTCACACTTAATACGTGTGCCTGAAAGTCACAGATCAGGCCATTTAATAGAAAGGGGGGACATGCACGGTCATCACTGCATAATCATGGTGAAAGTATGTGAAGCATTAAGGAAGTTCACCACTACTTCCTAAAGCCGTGTGCGTGTGCGCGTGTGTGTGTGTGTGTGTGTCTTAGTTATTTTCACAAGACGATTCCATGTCAGATACGTATGTATGGTGTTGCTATTTTTGAGTGAACTCAAGGGAAAAGTAATTGTCCTGCGTCTCAGACCTGCCACACTGCTGCATGCTGTTAAGAGTGGCCCTCTATATGGAGTGTTTAGGATGCAAGGATATCTTTTAAACCTTAAGTTATATTACAATGTAGATGTTATTACAAGTACTCAGTTGTCCCAAACTATTACGCAGGATTCTGCCATAAGGGCTCGCTCCCACTACCGTCTTCGTTCGTGTTTTGCTGTTTCATCGTGGAGACAGCAAAAAGGAAAGAAAACTTTTTAGTTTTGAAGTCATAGAAATGTTTTGAAATGGAAGGTCTTCAGTTTTAATCCGTTTCTGTATTTTTTGTTTCCATTTCATCTGGATCCAAAGCTCAGACGGCTGCACTTTTGTTTTCAGTTTTGGAAACTGAATATACATGGATCTGTTTTTTGTTTTTTCTTATTGTAGTGTACTCAATAGGAGGCAAATGCAACTTGAAGACAATCCATTTGCACTGTTGCCTTTCAATGCTGGGGGCCTAGGTTAAACCTGGACCCTCACACTGCAAGGCAATGTCTTATTTCAGTTTTTCTCTTCCGAAGACTGAGCAGAGAGACCGGAGCCCTGAACTGAGCAGTTGTCAAAGCAGCCTAAAGGCTCCTACCCGGTATTATGCGCACGGGTTTTGTGTGCGTAATATGTGGTACCAATCTCCGCACTAACCTTCAGTTGTGCCTTTCACAGTGCGAAAAATGCAAAAAAGTTTGCGGCATGCACTATCTTGGCATTTTTATTGTGCGCGTATACACACCAAGATAGCGTATGGGGATTGTCGTCACGCAGCAAGTATGTATGCAATTGCGCACTCACTGCGTGCTCCCGCGCGTGAAATAGGCTCATGTGATAGAGCCTTAAATGCGTTGTTTGCTGCATGCACAGATAATTTTGCATAAACTAAACGCCTATATTTCCAGATCAAGTTACATATTGATATATCAGCCCTTCTATGACAAGACTGGAGCAACTCTCTTATCCATTGAACTCGTTAGCCCATGTGTAGTTTCTGCTTGTACTTCATTAGAGGATGCCAGTTGTGCCACCATGCAGGTTCTCAGTGGGATTAAGGTCAGGAACTGATGGTGGCCAAACCATGATTTTATCTGCTTTTTATGCCCATAGCAGCCAAGCTGTCAATGTTTCTTTTTTTGCAGCATGGGATGGTGTGTTGTCTTGCATGGAAATGACTTTATTTTAGTAGGCACGATTCTTCTTTTCATATAATGGCAGAAAATCCTCAGTTAGTGTTCTTTTTGACGATAAAGGAAGCTACCATCTCGCTTCCCAATATTCCAGCCCAAAGCATCACCACCTCCCTGGTAACGCCTCAGTCTTGTAGGAACAGGGTGGCCGTTCAGAAGCCATGGGGAGCATCCAGTGTAGCATGGCATTCATCCGTGAAGAAAACTGTTTGAAAATTAGTCGTCTTGTATTTCTGAGCCCACGGCAAACACTTTAACTTTTTTGAGAGCTTTGGTTAGCAGTGGCCGAACTACAGTCTTGGGGCTTATTCAGACAGGCGTATATCGGCCATGTTTTCACTTCCGGCTAATATAAGCTGTCCCTCTCTGCAGGGGGAGGAGGCGGGCCAGGCTGTGAGCTAGTGTACTGAGCTCCCGCCCCCTCTCTGCCCTCTCCCCTGCTCTTCAGGGGTGGAGATAAGTTCCGCCCCTCCCATTGCAAACACGGGCGAAGAGGGGGCGGGAGCTCAGTGCACTAGCTCACGGCCTGGCCCGCCTCCTCCCCTTGCAGAGAGGGACAGCGTATATCGGCCGGGCGTGAACATCCGACCGATATACGCTTGTCTGAATTAGCCCTTATACACAACTACTAGCCTCTGCGGTATTCTGCACAGAGAGTTTTCTGACTCTCTGGAGACACCAGCACCTTCAAATACGGGTTTACTCATCAGTGGCATTCTTAACTTTTAAGAAGATTGATTGGTCTGGCAGTAACTTTCCTTATTAAGCCTTTATCAAATTGCATTTGCCTGTGAATCACTCGCATATCTGTTCACAGTTTGATGATCTCTCTTCCGTTTATGTGAAATACCAATTGTGTTCACGCCTTCTGCAAGACATCGGACTATTTAATGCTTTTCATCTTCAGAGAGGTCTTCCTTCCTTCCCATATTGCCTGAGAACCAGGACTTGTTTAGTAATGTGGCACATTCTCTTTAAGTAACTTTCCCTTTAACCAAGATCACCTGGCAGTCTGATTACCAAACCTGTCTGTGATTGATGCCACACATTTTATAAGGAGATGAGAATAATTTGTAACTCAATATATCCACTGCTTCTATGGTAATTCATAGGGTAACGGGTCAGAAGCCCCACCGCGCATGTATCCTTTTAGGCACACTTGACCATTGACATGTCTTTCTTCTTAACTTACAGGTTGCCTGTTGCATCTCTGTGCAAACCATGAAACGTACACGACTGCCAAGCAGCAGTGAAGACTCTGATGACAATGCCAGTAAGTTGTAACTTTTTTTTTTTTAAATTTATATGTAATTAAACCAAATTACAGGAAATTACAGTTCTTCGTCAACAGAAGACTTTAAGGATATTTAGAAAATTTTAAAGGGGTATTCCCATCTCGGCCATGACAAGCCAAGATGGGAATACCCCTTTAAGTCATCGTGGTAGTAGAAGAAACTAGCATTGTACTGAAAAGGGACAGACTGCTGAGAAACTCTGTCCATATCCATCACCAAAGGGAGTAATTTAATCTTTCTTGGGTCCCTGAAGAGTTACATCTTATATTAACCCTTTCCAATCCGATTTTGGATTCAGGGTTTCCTAAAAGGCTTTCTCTTTTTGCTATTATACAACAGTGCCATCTGCTGGCTAAAGCCAGTGTGTGTGCGCCAGAGAGGCTCCGACAGCGGAGTGGCTGGCAATAGACGGTAAGAATACCCTTTTGGACGTCTTCTGACATTGGAGCTGTACAAGCCTCAATCAGAATGTAGGGAGATGTGAGACAGTGGATTGGAAAGGGTTAAAGGGAACCTGTTGGCTCCTATGAGCCCTGTAAGCTACAGCTATGGGTTCATAGGAGCTGAAACGCTGAGTCTAGGGATTTGACTCTTACCTGCCCTCCTTAGCATTCCCCTGCTGGTCTTTTACAACTATGGCTGCCTGCAGACCACGGACTACATGGAAGGAGGGGACTAGTCTATAGTTATCAAAATTTATATCCTTTTATTAGTCTCTGAAAAATATAAGCAGTGCCCTGATTTGTTGCTAAGAACAAGTTGTTCCACTTCCGCATTAGTTTTGATCTCCTGATGCCTTCCTTCATCACATACAGAATGGTTTCTTACAGTATGCAATGAAGAAGCCACAAACGCCCCGCTAGAGATGTGACGTAGAAGATGCTGCTTCAGTCCATTATCTGAGAGCTTCAGTGTCTGACAGGATACAGAGACGTGTCGAGAATCTCTGAAGCGTAACCTACAAGACATTGTTGGGTTCTGAGCTTACTGCTCTGACAATACCGAAATCCTCAAGCATCTCAGCCCCACCAGAGAACAAACAGGAGTCTTTAATCATAGAAAACGTATATCCTCCTTTCTATTTCATGCCGTTTTGTCTCATTTTCAATACAAACTGAAAAATATATAAAGACGTCTTCAGTATGTGTCCCAGGAGATCAGCAATGTCCCACCTTGTCCTCCTCACAATCCTGTATCTGGGTGTGAGACAACTGGCTACAGGAGGCTCCACCTCTCTCCTGTTCGCAGTAGGCCATAAATTGAGATAAGCCCCACCCTCATATACTGCAAGGTGCTGATTGGTCTTTGCCTTTTCCTATGTCACCTACTTTTAGACTGAAAATGTAGTTAGAGTACTACTCGTAGGTTGGCTGTAGACCGGAGCTTGGCTGTTCAGCTCTATCCTAAGAGCTGAAGAAGAGAGCAACAGAAGTGCTGGATCTGGACGGCCCCAAATGGCCCTCATTGACTACAATGGAGTCCATCCAGCTTCCTGCAGGCCGGCAGAAATTTCCACAGATGAATTGCAACAGCATGCTGCGCTGCCTCCAGTGCAGATGTGAACATAGCCATATACCGTGTTTCCCCGATAATAAGCTCTACCCTGATTTTTGGGGAGGGTTGCAGAGCTTGAAATATAAACACTCCCTTGAAAATAAGCCCTAGCTACACTACAGAGGGAAAAAAAAGGCTCACCTAGCAGGCGGTGTACGGGTCCCTCACACTGGCCTGCGGCGCTCCGGCTGTCCTCCGTGTAGTCCTCAGCACTGAAAGAGCATTCTCTTCCTGGTAATGGGGCTTGAATACCCCGCCTCCCTCAAGAGATTGCTGTGATTGGCTGAGCCACAGTGCTTGTCATCCAATCAGAGCTGTTGCGATGAACCAATCGCAGGACTACACAAAAGACTGCCGTAGCGCCGCAGCCCAGCGTGAGCACCCGAACGCTGCCTGCTAGATAAGTATTAAGGCCGCCCCCCCCCCCCTTAAAAAAAAAAAGGACTCTGTGCCTCTTTTGGGGCAAAAATTAATATAAGACAGTGTCACTATCTTATAACCACCTTGGCGTGGGAAAAGGCGGTATGTCTGACCTAAATTTCATAGTTGTAGCCCGATTATATTTTTACAAATCTGCAGTGGAGATGATCTCCAAATATCGAGGCAAGCTATAGGCCGGGCTCGCATGGGCGTATGTTGACCGCATATTACGCGGGCTCTGTACGTCCGTGTGATATGTGGTAACTCACAGGCAATCAATTACATTGCCTTACACAGATCCAATCACATTAGCGTTTTGTAACTGCATAATACGCGAGCGCAAAAAAGAACGCCGCATGTTCTATTTTGCAGCATACATATGCGAGCTAGAGCCCATTGTTCTCCTCAGGCGTGTATATACGTGCGCCCATTCACAGTGCAGGGAATGACAAAAAACAGGTGTGCTGCACATGACCATTTCGACGCCATACGTGGCAGTACGCAGGGTCATAAGCCGGCTCCACCGCTGTAAAAACCGCTGCGGGACCTCTGCAGCATTTTGCGCTTACAGCTTTTGTATACGGATTTTGTGAGTAGTCGCATTGTCTTGAAGAAACCAGATTCCTTCATAAGCTTGCCTGAACTTTTGGAGACAGCGTTCACTTCAGGTCTGCAAAAAGAAAATTGGACTACAACACTTTGTATGGCCATGCTACGCAAATGGTGTGGAGCGCTCTGGCATGTGTTATGAATGGTGTAGTGCTTTGGCGCCTGCTACATCTGTATACCCTTGCTATGTAATGGTGTCTGATGCAGTGTTGTACTACCGGATAAACCAGTGTGCTGCAGTTTAGGGGGTTCGTGTTGATCGGAGCGGAGAAGAACAGAGAATTGCTTATTTTGGCAGTACGACTGCGCTCCTTGTTTGCTCACCTGTCATGATTTGGCTGAGGTCCTGACAGTAGCGTGTGGATAGGCACAGGTGTCCGTCCTGCAGCTCCCAGCTATGCGTTATGTCCTCTAATATCACATAGAAGAGGCTGGATGGTTTAACCCTTGTTTGCAAATTGGGTGAATTTAAGTATTTTTTACACGAATAGACTTTTTCTATCCCGCATGTAGTTGATTTTGTGATGAAATTGCTTACACGGTGTATAATTGTCATAAATGACGATACAACAAATAGGTCAGCAAGTAATGTGAGATAATGAACACAACTGGAAAAGCTGCAGTTATGCTGTTAGTATCAGATCATTAACCCTTTAGTGACGAAGCCTGGTTGCGCCTTAGTGACCAAGCCAAATTTTGGAAATCTGACATGTCACTTTAACATGGAATAACTCCGTAAAGGTTTTGCATATCCAAGTGATTCTGACATTGTTTTTTCGCCACATATTGTACTTCAATTAGATGGTAAAAATAGACCAATAGAATTTGTGTATATTTATTAAAAGCGCCAAATTTGGGGGGGGGGAAGTTGTTGTTTTTCACATTTTCAACTGTAATATGTCAAATATGTGCGAACATACTGTACAAGTGTTTGCTAAGATATATATTTCCATCTGTTTACCTTATTCTGGGCACACATTTAAAAAACTTGGTGGTTTTTTTTTTTAAGCATTTAGATGACGTTCAAATTTAGCATTACTTATCAACATTTTGAGGAACATTTTGTTTTCCTGCACCAAGCCAAGATTGCAAAGGTTCATAGGTGTCAGAATGATAGATACCCCCACACATGACCCCATTTTAAAAACTACACTACTTAATGTATTCACTGAGGGGGGTCAGGAGTATTTTGACCCCACAGGTTTTTTTTTTCAGGCATTAATGCAATTTAGAGGAGAAAATATAAAATTTCATGTTTTTGAAAATGTCATTTCAAAGACCTATTTCTTTTCTGTAGTGCCACATGAAAATGAGGATTTACACCCCAAAATAGATACCTCTGTCAGTTTTGTGTTAAGAGACATATCCATTGTGGCCCTAATCTTATGTCTGCATTGCTCGAAGGGGCCCAAACCGAGCGGGTGGCTTTCAGAACAGACATTTTACTTGAAGGTGCTTTAGACCCCATAGCACACCTGTAGAGCCCTTGAGCGGCCAAAACCATAGAGAACCCCCAACAAATGACCCCATTTTGGAAACTAGATCCTTTAACAAATTCATCTAGGGGTGTATGGCATATTTTGACCCCAGAGTTTTTGAATGAATCTCAGCAAAACAGAAGAAAAAATTACGATTTCTGGGGTGGATCTGTTGCAGAATGGTGAGAAAGAAGATCGCTTGGTAATATTTCTCCCTGTTTCCAGCAAAATGTTGTCTTGGTATCAAATTAGTCGCTTCAAAGACCCTTTTACACAGGCTGACAATCGGGTACGAACACTCGTAGAAATTCTGGTTGGCCTGATTGTGCGCAGCTTCCCACGGGCTGATAATCAATTGACGAATGAGCAGAGGGTGTTTCGTCAGCTAATTGGGTCGTTTATGCTGCCATGAAGCTTGACTGTTGTGGGCAGCACATCTCGCTGTGTGAACGAGGAATGTACTGCAAAAAGTGTTTTTAAAAAAGCACAGTGGCGGCATAGTTACCGTCATTCTATTAAATATGAAAAGCTCCGCCCCCTGGTGACCGCTATACTGAATGCCCCTGCTGGCAAGTATTCCTTTCAGCAGCCCAGCATTGGCATTCAGTGTAGTGGGCACATTACAGTTCAGGGTGCCGGACCAGCGGCAGGGATCGGAGCTCCTCTTCAGGCCAATGCCCCCCTCAAAAAAAAAAAAAGATGTAGATGAACAAATATCAGCCAGTTAAATAACAGGCCTGGATTGTATCTGTGACCTGTGTAAAAAGCCCTACATGTCTCAATAGTGGTCGGCGGTACAGATGCCGCAGTTGTTAACATGGCCGTCACATCATGACAACCGCCGAAAATCGAGTCCACTTATCATAACACGTTAACGTTTGCTACATCTGCGCTTTTCTATGTCGTGTTCTTTAATTGCAACAAAACTTAGTTTATTGCTACTTTTAAAACTGTCTTTCTTGTGGGTTTCCACCGATGTGTGAATGCCGGGCTCCGATCTCTGTACTGTGTTGCACACTTCTAGTATTCCAGACCTAATGACCTATATTGGTGGTGTGATAAGCAGAGATTGTGCGCTAGTTGTAGGGCGGGCGAGCTGTTGCCATGTGAAGACTTACTTGGGCTGTAATACTATAGTGCAGCTATTGACAAGCTCACACCAACTGTGTTCCCTGCTGGTCTGGCCAGTAATGTCATTGAAGCCACGTGACTCCAAGCCTTTTCCACAAGGGGCCTTTAACGCAGCCTCTGTTAGGCTGGGCTCAAACGGGACGGATTTCCAGCGGAATTCTCGCGGATTGGCCGCACCGAAAATCCACGAGCATTCCACTGGAAAACCACAGCTGTGGGTTTTGAATCGGCTTCACCGCCTGCATTTCCGCTGCGGCCATCTCTCCCCATAGAGAGGCCGCTGCGGGGAAAAAAAAAAGAATTGACAGTTGCATCTTTAATTTCCACGCCGCATGGCCGTTTCTGCACGGATTACCAATTTGTGACTCGCACCCACCACACGTGCTCCTGGTTTTTGCTGCCGCCGTTCTGTACGTCCTTACCCTGCAGATAATGTAACGGTACATACACATGTAGCAGATTTGTAATGTGTTTCATTCACCTGAATCACATGACATTCTACAAGCCTAATTCAAATGAATGGGACCGTTGCAGAAACGTCGTCAATAAACCTGCCGAGTGTGGGGTACGGGCACATGTTGGGGTAAACGCTGCAATTCTACTGCGTGTGGACTTGGCCTTTTAAAAAGCATTAAAAATCTCTGAGAATCTACTAATGTAGTGATGCGTTCAGTTTGATGCTACCTCCCACTGCGGTCATCTCTTAGCCAATATGTGACCTGCATAGAGGACTACCTCAAACTTCTACGTATTGTTTAGATCTACGATACGGGTTTTCTACTGTAGATCAACTAGCTGAAATCTGGCCGATGAACAGCCACCACCGTGACTCCAGTCCTGAGAATGAGGGAAGGGGCGTTGGTGGCCCCCTGTGCAATCCTTCATTAAAGTGAATGGGAGATACTGTTTCATCCCCAGCAGGCTCTGCTTCTCATCAGATCATCTTGTCTCTTGGGATTCCCTTACAGATGCACACGTTCGTTATTGCTAGGCACCTTTAAAGGGGTATTCCCATCTCAGGAATCCTATTTCAATGGGTTTTGAAATTGCAAAACAATGAGTTCACCCATTGTTTATTTTGAAAAAAGCCCCATTCCCCAGACATTTGCAGCTATTGAGCCCCCTGGTTGTTTACTGCTCGTTGCCATGGAAACAGACCACCTCTGCTATAGAAGAAATTAGCCAAGAACAATGGTAGCTGGGTTGAAAACTGAAAGATCCCGGCCATCAGATCTAGAATAAAGAGCACTAGTGCCAGCCTCCTCTGCTGCGTAAGGATGTGTTCACACGGCGGAATCCCACACAGAATGTTCTCGGGATTCCGCTTCTAAAACCCACAGCAGAAATCCGTGGCTCTTCTGTTACTACTTCGTCTGAAATTCCACGCGTGGATTTTGCCCGTTGACAGGTATAAATCCATGGGCAGATCCGTGCAGAAACGCACAACTTAGCCGTGGGCAGAATCCATGCGGAAAATTCTGCATCCGTTTCCACTGTGTGAACATGGTCTACTATTCACAGTTTGGGCAGGCACATAGTAGACTGGAGGGATGTAAGCGAGCACAGCTTGATGAGCGGGCTGTCGGAGCAGCTGGGTGGGGCGACTGCAGATGTTGTGTGGCCGCATAGCTTAAAGGAAACCGTTGTGAGCATAGATTGCTTGTACAATATAATTCAATATTGCAATATATTGTGCTTCTGATGCCAGCCAGATGAGATCCTGTCCACTAGATAGTCTGAAATGTACAGTTGCATGGAAGGCTTCACTAGGCCCCAGGCTCCGATGGCAACCCATCGGCACCCTGCAATCATGTTGTTAAAGGGGGTGGCAGGGCAATGGGGCTCTGGAAGATGTCCTTTGGATCGTTGCGTAGACATCACAGTCAGCATTGACCATGGCATCTAAGTAGTTACATGGCTGCAATTAGAGCTAGCTCCAATCACAACCAGATGTCAACCGAAAGCCTTGTCGGCTATGGAGCGGGCTGCTGATTCTGCACACGTCAGCCATTTATATATGGGGGATGTCACAAATGGGTTTAAACCACTAACTGGTAAATGAATAACTGATTATATCATGAGAATAGCCCCTGTCAAGGGGTGGCATATATTAGGCTACTATTACATGAGCACTAGTGGCTGCAGGTGCAGTCCACAATTGGCAATATTGCACCAGTGTTGACGGAGCTTGTTATAGAGGCCCTGGGAAATCCGTTGAAGTTGATGTGTTGGAAGCTGAAAAAATGGGGAAGGAGAAGGGTGTTTGCGACTGTGACAAAGCCCAGATTGTGATGACCGAGTCAGACCATCACCAAAAACAAGAAGTCTAGTTGGGTGATCCTGATATGAAGTTGTTGGTACCTACTAATGGTGGTACAAGGAAGGACAACCACTGAATTTGCTACTGGATCATGGGTATGCAAAGTTCATTGATGTGTGTGTTTGGGAAGCGAAAGTTCGCTCCCCTGGTCCAATTACTCACAAGAGCTACCGTAACAATAACCTCTGCAGCAATATAATGGGTGTGTGAGCATCAGAACTAGACTATGGAAGAAGGTGGCCTGGTCTGAAGAATTGCATTTTCTTTGACATTGTGTGTGTGTGTGTGTGTCACTTACCTGGGCAAGAGGTAGCATCAGGATGCTCCATTGGAACAAGCTAGTGGAGGCAATATGATGCTCTGGGCAACGTCTCCTGGAAAACTTTGGGTCCTAGCATTTATGTGTCACAAGTCACCAATTCAGTAAGATCGGTTTGAGAAACACGTTAAAGAATTCAAGAAGATGACTTGTCTCCAGATTCCCCAGATCTCAGTCTGATGGAACATTTATTGACTGTGCTGGAAAACTAAGTCCAGTCCATGGACGCCGTGATTCGACGTGATTGGGACTGGCAATATACATGCTTAACTCCTTAGTGACCGTCTGTTTGTATCTTAATGACCAGGGCAAATTGTGGAAATCTGACATGTCACTTTAACATAGAATAACCCCGTAAAGGTTTTGCATATCCAAGTGATTCTGCCATTTTTTCGCCGATATTGTACTGCATTAAGGTGGTGAAAATGCCATGTGAGACCGGCCTAGGGTAGAATGCTACCTTTTTATCAGGTGGCCAGAGACCGCTCAACAAGGCCACCGGTCACTGCTCCAGGCTAGGCTCTCGGTGACCTTTGAGTAAGGAGATTTTACATTTCCTGGGCTCCCCGGCTCCTGCGCAGGTGTCCAGTATTTTCGCGACAGTCGCAGATGCTGAGGAGGGTCCATGGACGTGGATCACCGTCAGGGTTCAAATGTGGAGGCCTCCGGTAAGATGTTTCATCTCCTCTCACCGATCACATCAGTGAGGGGAGATGAAACTTCAACTTTTTAAAAAACTTTTACATGATCTCCATTATCCATTGGATAATGGCAGTCACGTGACCAGGAACCGCATACCGCGGCCCCTCGGCCCACTCCAGGCACTCGGCTATCTTTGACAGCCAGGTGCAGGGGGATTTAAGATTTCCTTGACTTTTGCGCATGCGTCTGCCATTTTGCTAATGGGCCCATGTGCAGAAGCCGGTGTAAGGTTCGCGGATAAAGATCCCATCATGGGACAAATCCGGAGACCTTAGGTATGCAATTTCATCTCCTCTCGCGGATACGATCCGCAAGGGAGATAAAGTGTAACTTTTTTTTTATTTTTTTGATTTAACTTTGCATTATCACTGTTATTTGATGGATAATAGTGATCATGTGACTGGCAGCGGTCCCCGGCAACATCTCCCTGCACTCAGCTATCTTTGACAGCCGGATGCAGCGAGATTTTTAATTCGCCGGGCTCTCTGGCCTTCTGTGCAAGGTGAGTATTTTCAGCTTCCCTCATGGATCTGATCCATGAGGGAAAATGATAGTTTACCTTTTTTTCAGTTTTCCGTGATCGCCCTTATCCATTGGATAACGGTGATCACGGATCCGGGGACCAGTCACCACGCTCCCCGGTGATATCTCCTGCCTCTTGGCTACCTTCAGTAGCCGGGAGCCAGGAGATTTCAGATCTCCCGGGCCTCCCGTCCTTCTGCGTGTGACATAATACTGTCTGGCATGAATGTGCAGAAGGCGGCGTCAGGTCCTTTCTGGACCAGATTGCTGTGGGACATCGTGGAGGACGGGGGTAAGTACTCTCGACTCACCTCATGGATCTGATCCATGCGGGTAGCTGAAACTTTAACTTTTTTTTCACTTTCTGTTTACTTTTATGCAATCTGCGTTGGATAACGCCGATTGCATTACTGCAGGAGGGGGGGCTTCCCGCGGCCCCATGACAGCTCTAGGTTGTCAGCAATCTCCGGCAGTTACCAGCATGGAGCTGTTACGTGCACAGCCTGCAGGGCTTTAATCCCCAGGGGAAGCGTGTTTTTATGGCCCTGGGGATTAAAACCCAGCAAACCAGGATGTAAAAAGTCTGTGCGGTGGTCGCTAGAGGGTTAATCACTTCTGCATCCACGTAGGCACCTCTGTGACGTCCATCCTCCTGATAGGTGAAGGTCCTAGAGGTTGGACCCCGGCTGATCAGCTAGTTCTACCTTATGCTGTGGATAACTTCAGATCTTGGCATAACTCCTTTAAAGGATGTGCCGCTATTAACTTGCTGCCGGGTCCCACTGAACACCTCGCAGGTCTTCATGGCTCGGGAGGAGACGTGCCAACACAATATTAAGGGGATTTAATGTTATGGCTGTTCATTGTATGTCAATGCCGTACCCATAATTTTCTATTGTACTTTAATAGTAAGCTTTTATTACCGTCATCCTTTTTATTGTTCGCATAAAACCTGATAGAACTTGGAAGGAGAAAAATAAAACAGATGCAGAAATTTGCTGCGAATCTCGAGCACCTGAAATAATCTTCCATTATTAGAGGGTAAAGGTCCATCCGGCTGCGGTGGATTTACGTAACCTTCTAACGATGGGCCGCAGCAGGTTTATATAAGCGGAGGCCGCGGTGCATTTTTCAGTGATGTTCTTGCCACGATAAATTTAGCTTGAGCTCCCAGTGATGTCCGGCAGCGGGGCGGACCCCATCCTCGCAGAACACGGACTAGTAGCCTTCATCAGTAGGAATGGAGCCAAGATCAGATTTCAGTTCAGAAAGGAAACGGTTCTTGTCATGCCAGGAATACAGCCAGGATAATCCCCTATTCCATGGAACATGTTTACTGGGATGAGGAGCTGCACAAAGAATGTCCTGAGAAGTGCCCACAGATGTCTAGAAAGCCGGCAGCGCTCTTCTGCACTGTTGTGGAAAGGAACTTCCCAGAAGTCATCCAGAAGTTTTAACCAGCGTTGCCAAAACCTCTTCATCACATTACATTGTAGTACAAGCCACGAGCTCTAGTAGTCGGGGAGTTTTTGGTTATGTTTGGCAGCTTAGATGGATTAGTTTTGAAACACATTTTAACAAATCTCATTGATTTCCTCTCTGCTCACACAGCCGCGGGTCGCCATGTTTAATCCGATTTTGTACTGCAGACTTTATTCTTCTTTCTCTAAAAATAAATAGAAACTTGACGGCTGCGCAAAGGATCTGTCAAAAGCCTTATGGTTTTGTTATGTGTCCCCTCTCTGATGTGAAAATGGTTCATGTTTGTGGTCCTTTTTGGGAGGGAGGTTAAAAAGTCCATTTAGGGACTTTTCACCAGTGTGGAATATTTCTACGAGACTCGCCAAAGGCCGCCTGCACACGGGCGGATTTTTGCTGCAAAATCTGACGCGGGGATCCGCAGCAAATACCGTCCATAGCATGCTAGGGGAAGTCAATTCTTTCTGTGCACACGAGCAAAAAATCAATTGCGTTTTCCACTCGCGCAGGACAAATCACAGCATGCTCTATTTTTGTGCAGATTCTGCGCAGACAACTTCTATTGGTGTCAATGGAAGCCGTCCAACCCATGGCCCATCCGTAATTAACATTGCAGACAGGTTGTGGATTCCGTGTCATAACATAGCAACCACACGTGAAAAAAAAAAAAAGTGTCCATACGCGCCAGTGATGTGCTGGATGCATGCGCAGTGCAATTTAGAAGAAAAAAAAATCTGCTGATCCGCGGCACGCCCACGGTGTGGCTGTGGCCGTAGATCGGACGGCCTCCATTGACTCCAATGGAAGCCGTTAGCGCAGGATCTGCAGAAAAATGGAACATGCTGCGAAAAAAAAAAAAACACATCTGCATGCTTTAAATTATTTTGCAGATGCTAATGCATCCCTATGGACATCTTGATTTGCGGATCTCTCACGTGGGTTCCACAAATCAAATCCGCCCGTGGATATCGAGCCTTAAACAGCAGCTCAAGCATAACAAAGTCATGTACAAATTTCATTGCAGAGTTTTTGGTGTGGATTTTCTTGCAGGTTTACTTCCTTAATCTCAACATATGAACTCGGCCTTAAAGGGCTTGTCCATGTTTTTTTTTTCTCCCAATAGGCTGAACATGTTAATAAATAAATAAAAGTTCCTATACTCTCACATCGCAGGTCCCTTCCCCTCCAGCGCCGCACATCCCTTCACGCTTTTAAATCAGTTTCTAGGCTGTAGAGGCAGTTTGTGAACGGGACATCCCAGAATGCTGCAGCCAATGAAGACCTCAGCGGTCTGATACTTGTAAAGTAACATCTCATCAGCTGATCTTGCCGAGGGAAGCCACTTCTGGCCAGACATTACAGTGCTACTCCAGGGGGAATGTACACATGGTCATTCATGTGGGTCCGCCTCCTTAAATAACGGTCCCTTAACAATTAGCAGATCACAGCTGCTGGGATCCCTAGTGATCAACTCTACCCCCTATATAAATGCAGAATTCTCTAACAGGGTATCTGAACAACCCTTTTAAAACATACTTCTCCTGATAGGTTGTTAAAGTGATATCTAATTTACTACTACCCTCAAGTTTTCGATCTCGCCATTCTCTAGCATGAAATACATCATGTCAGTATAAAAATGTGTCTCTGTATCTTGGGCTGGGTTCACACCAGCGCTATCACTTTCCATTGTCCTAACTGCCAAACAGTGGAAAAATGGAAATGTTGAATCCAGCCTATGTTGGACTTGAATGGTGGTGCCAGACAGACTTCATTGGTTATAATGGGGTCTGTCTGGCTTCAGGCATGCCCTCCACTTTTTTACCAGGCAAAATGGCACAGCATGTAGAGATCTTTCTCTGGGTTGGCAATTTAAAAAACAAATAACTGAAAAAATTATCAGTTTTAATATGGGCTTTGATCAATGTTGAGGACTGGCAATCATTATTCTCTGGCTAGTGAGGGTGCAGTAGAAAAAGATGGATAAGCTCTGCTATAGTGGGCTTGGACATTTAATATTCATGCAACATCTGTACGGTTGTATGGTTTTGTTCGCGTGCAGCTAGAAGATTTAAAGCAAGACAAAATCAAAGCTCTATCTGCAATGCAGCCTGAGATATATAGGCAACAAAGTTGTATCTCATACGTCCTTGGCTACTGAAGTACCTCTCTGTAAAGACTTAGGAAATTCATCCTGAGTGCGGAAAGGGTTAAAATTGTCTGGTTTGTCACTAAGATGCTTCTTCCTCCACCTAAATTAGTGACTTGTCCATTGCCTTCACCAAGCTCTAGTGATGTTAGTCTTGTGAGAGTTATCCCATGGTGCAGTTTTTGACCATGACCTGGGATTAGACCCTCAGGAATAAAACCACCACGTATGGCTACAAAATCACTCTACCTGTTCTATGAGTTGCTATATTAATTGTGAAGATATGTTTGCATTACTTACAATTTGTGTCTTTATTTTATAGGCCTGTCTACATCTTGGTCTCAACAGACAAGGTCTCAACATGGCAGAATCTCAAGGCAGGAAGATCAGAAGCCCTCTGAGGTACTGTACGGACGGGTTTGTAGCAGGTCTATGACTGTTAAATTAATGTGTTGCTGCGCACCTGGCTTAAAGGGGTTGTCCCGCGGCAGCAAGTGGGTCTATACACTTCTGTATCGCCATATTAATGCACTTTGTAATGTACATTGTGCATTAATTATGAGCCATACAGAAGTTATAAGAAGTTTTTCACTTACCTGCTCCGTTGCTGGCGTCCTCGTTCCCATGGAGCCGACTAATTTTCGCCATCTAATGGCCAAATTAGCCGCGCTTGCGCAGTCCGGGTCGTCTTCTGTTCTCAATGGGGCTCCGTGTAGCTCCGCCCCGTCACGTGCCGATTCCAGCCAATCAGGAGGCTGGAATCGGCAATGGACCGCACAGAAGCCCTGCGGTCCACGGAGGGAGAAGATGCCGGCGGCCATCTTCAGCCGGTAAGTAAGAAGTCACCGGAGCGCGGGGATTAAGGTAAGCGCTGTGCGGATTTTTCTTTAGGTCCCTGCATCGGGGTTGTCTCTCGCCGAACGGGGGGGGGGGGGGGGTGTTGAAAAAACAAAAAAACGTTTCGGCGCGGGACAACCCCTTTAAATCATCTATGCAACTTCCGCCAACAATCACCACACCTATTCATGCAGGGGGGAAGCGGGAAGGCCTCTTTCACACCTCTGCTTATTTTTTCTATTACTTGGCTACCTCATAGGAGCCACTGCAATTGGCACATGCCAGACTCATTGACTATAATGGGTTCCGTACAGCTTCCATCCTTTGATCCAGCATTTTCCTAGATGATGTAGTGCAGCAGACTGCTACTTAATCTGGGATTTTATGCTGGATCTGTGCGGGAGGCCCTGAACGGAGCCTTCGGTGCAGATGTAAACATGCCCTAAACCTATTATTGCAGTCCATGGCCCTCCTCCAGGTCTGAGACAGTGTACTAGTTAGAACAGTTGGCTTGTGATCACTGTAACGCAGCGCTGCACTGAGCGATGGCCTCTTAGTGCTATTTCTGGCTGGATCTTGGACTTTTTGAACTCGTTGAACCTGATCGTCTACTAAAAATAACCCAGACTGGAATCCTCATCCACCCTGACCGGGTTTTGCTTTAATAGTTTTACAACATAACATTACTTGTGTATCAAAGCATAAATCCAAAATTCATTTATCAAATCGGAGATTGTGCTGCACTGTAATAGATAGCGATCGCTAAATATTATTCTAGTCAGTGGTAGGAATGTCTTATTGCACCCCAGAACATAAGTGGTTAATATATGAACATATAGAAGTTTTATATAACGTATGTAAGTGTAGGATTGACCTGCCCTCTATGTAATGTATCACATACTCCTTTAGGGCTCATGTCCACGGGTGTGTTTTCACCTCGTATTAATGGAGTCAATGAAAGTTGGTGGACTTTCGTTGATCCATGCAGATGTGCGTGTGGACAGACTGCTTGTCGATACGCACAAAAAATAGATCCCACCATGCTCTATTTATTCGTGTACCACGCAGCATGAGCCCCGATACACTTGTATAGGCAGTGGATGCAACACTGTCCATAGGCAAAGTCACACTGCGCAGTGCACTCAAAGCCATACATGGTCTCTGCCGGCAGACCCGCTATTTACTAGTATCGGTAGAACGCTGCAGGGAGACCTGCAGCGTTCTACCAATACGGTCATAGACAAGAGGCCTTAGGGCCCCCTGTCCACGGCCGTTGCAGAATATCGCCAGGGATATTCCACCGCGGGGAGGAGAGGGGGCCGCTCTCAGTTCTCTGCAGTGAGCCTATGTAAAAGATAGGCGCACTGCGGAGAATCGTGGCATGCTGCGATTTAGATCCTGCGGGCGGAGAATCGCTATGATTCCCTGCTCGTGGACGTGGCGGCTGCACTTTCCATAGCAACGCCGGATTATGCGGGTAACGCAATGAACAAACACGCGTGGACAGGCAGCCTAAAGGGGTTTTCCAGGCAGATACTATGTATCGATGATCTATTCTCATAATTGGTTGTCCATAGTAGATCGGCTGGTTGAACCCCAACTGATTGGATGCCTGCTGTCAGTGCCACCTCACACGTTGCGGGAAACACTGCTGTTGCGCCGCGGAATATCCTTGGAAATGTTTACTATTAAACTGAATTGAATTAAGGCTGTCCACAGGCGGGGCGGATTTCCGCCACAGGAGATCATTTAAAGTCACTGCGATTTTTCCGCGATGAACCTATCATTGTGATAGGTTCATCGCGGCATGCTGCAATTTTTAGACGCAAGCGGAAAATTGCTGTGGATTTCCTACTTGTGTACATCGGGCTGCGCTTTCCACAGTTCTCTTATGGAAAGCGTTACCCGCGTGCGGATTATCGCCGCGGATCACGCTGTAAACTATCGGCCATGGACGGCAAGCCTTAAGTAAATCCTGCTCACATGTAGAGGAAACATACGTAGCACCCTAAATGCCATTCAGAATCCATAATCAGCTAATGATATATCTACATGGGCCTTATCTATAGCTATACACTAAAGAGAACCGAGTGATATCGGGCGTTGGATTTCTCTTTCTGTGGTTTATTTCTGACTTTGTTAATATTGACGATGTGATTAATTGTCATTTACCTTTTTGTACTTTTTTCTCATTTAATTTCACAAGCCTTTCTGCGGCGTCTAGCAATACGGCTGACTAGATGAGCCCTATTTAATCCCTCGCAGGTATTATTTAGCCCAGTGGGATAGGCTTTTTGCAGTGAACGTCCACCCCGGTGATCATCTTCTCCTGCCAGCATTGTAATGGAATGCATTAAAATGTTAATCTCTCCATGCTGTCACGCAGGTGTTCCGAACAGACCTGATCACAGCCATGAAACTGCACGACTCCTACCAGCTGAACCCCGAGGACTATTATGTGCTGGCTGATCCGTGGCGGCAGGATTGGGAGAAGGGGGTGCAAGTGCCTGTGAACCCAGAGTTTATCCCAGACCCTGTTGCCAGGTGAGAAAAAAAAAAAAGGGCCTTGTTTAGTAACACCAGGCACAGCGGCAGATTATACACGCAGGAAATAGCCGTCCGCCGCCGTCGCTTATTGTGCACGGTGAAGCAGAAGCACATAAATCCCGTTGCTCATTGATCCTCTATAAATGCAGTAATTGCAAGGCCCTGTAGTCTCTGGTCATTTGTGTAGAACAAGTGTAATGGAAGGGACTGACTATTGGATAAAATAGCTTCAGCTTTAATCCAGCAGACCTAGAATTATATGATTAATGTATACACGGAAGGGGAAGTGACTAGTTAAATATTTTATTAGGAAATTTTTAAGTGTGTTCGTACGGGGGTTGTGTGGGAGAATGCTTTACTGGAAACGGCAGCTTGTAAAGTATAGGCAGAAGAGCCGGCATTGTAGACTTCTAGTAATGAAGCTTGAAAATAGTAGCTTTTGGCCGCCTGCACACGGGCGGAAATCCCGCGGCGGTATTTCCCGCGGGATTTCCGCCACTGAAAGTTTGCATAGGAGTGCATTACAATACGCACTCCTATGCAGACGGCCGCGGTTTGGCCGCGCGAAATATCGCGCGGCAAACATACCGCGGCATGTCCTATTTTTGTGCGGGGCTCGCACTTACCCGGCCTCCGGCTACGGTCTGCGCATGCGCCGGCTGTGCGGCAGCCGGCACATGAAAGAGCCGGGGCCGCCAGGCGCAGGTGAGTACGCGCTCGTCCCTGCAGGCTCTCGGGTCGGGTCCCGCGGCGAGAATTCTCACCGCCGGATCCGACCCGCTCGTCTGCAGGCGGCCTTTCTTGGATTTTTGCACAAGATGCACAACTTCATACAATGTCTCAAAAGGTTTTAGCAACGGTTAGCAAGATGCTACATGATGAGTCCTTCCCTTACTCTATTATTGCTGAAATAATACTGACAATTGTAGTACCCACAAAGTAAGCCGACCGACTCTGGACCCCCCTACCTGCTCCCTGAGTCGGCTTACCTTATTTCTCACTCGTGTCATTAGGGGACACAGCAAAAATCGTGGGATATAGCTTCTGCCACTAGGAGGCGAAACTAAGCACAGAAAGTGTTAGCTCCACCCGCTGGCCTCACTCAGCGCGAGCCCTATACTTTTGTATAGGCAGCGTATGCAACGCCGTCCGTAGGCAATATATTGCATTGCGAGTCCTACGTAAACCCCACTTGGGAATTAAAAAAAAAAAGACAGTCACCCTGGGCATGACCACGTGCGTAA
Organism: Eleutherodactylus coqui; assembly: GCF_035609145.1. NCBI lineage: Eukaryota > Metazoa > Chordata > Amphibia > Anura > Eleutherodactylidae > Eleutherodactylus > Eleutherodactylus coqui. The sequence goes on along the minus strand of NC_089843.1, from coordinate 141,920,574 downwards.
GATATTCGGTCATGCGCAGTACACTTGCTGCCATATGCGGTCTCTGCCGGCTCATACAGACCGTGGGACTTCTGCAGTGTTTTACGGATACGGTCGTGTAAATGAGCCCTAAGGGGCACGAGTGAATTTTTCACTATAGATGCTACGTGTGAAGCCAGCCTTTAATACTTGTCTGTGGTACATCCAACTCCCATACATTGTATTAAAGGGGCTGTCTGCGATTATGTTTAAATTGACCAAAAAGCAGTTAAAGGGGATATTTGGTGGTACATTCTTTATAGTTGACTATTGCATGCCCTTGCCGCTGCAGTCCTCCAGTCTTCACTCACTTCCGGGACTAGTTCAGACTGGCATGTGACCACTCTGACCAATCACTGGATGGTATACTCAGCAATAGGTGAGTATACCTTGCTTTATTATTTTCTAAGCATGAAAAAATATATACCCACCGGACAACCCCTTTAAAGGGGTTGTCTCGTGAAATCAAGTGGGGTTATACACTTCTGTATGGCCATATTAATGCACTTTGTAATGTACATTGTGCATTAATTATGAGCCATACAGAAGTTATTCACTTACCTGCTCCGTTGCTAGCGTCCCCGTCGCCATGGATCCGTCTAAATTCACTGTCTTCTGGCGTTTTTAGACGCGCTTGCGCAGTCCGGTCTTCTCCCTGGTGAATGGGGCCACTCGTGCCGGAGAGCTGGTCCTCGTAGCTCCGCCCCGTCACGTGTGCCGATTCCAGCCAATCAGGAGGCTGGAATCGGCAATGGACCGCACAGAGCCCACGGTGCACCATGGGAGAAGACCCGCGGTGCATCGTGGGTGAAGATCCCGGCGGCCATCTTGGTAAAGGAAGAAAGATGTCGCCGCAGCGCGGGGATTCGGGTAAGTAATAAACTTTTTTTTTAAATTTTTTTTTAACCCATCCCTTGGGTTTGTCTCGCGCCGAACGGGGGGCCTATTGAATAAAAAAAAAACTGTTTCGGCGTGAGACAACCCCTTTAAGTGTATAAAAGAGGAGGAAAAAATATTACTCACCTTTTCAATGTTTTGGGAGGTCTTATAGCAGTCAAATGCTGTTCATCGTTCATATGAATCCTACAGCCAATGCCACATCGGCACTGAGGCCAGTGATTGGCTACGGCGGTCACATGAACAGCACATGATTACTGCAGGAGTTTCCAGGATGGGAGCAATAGGGCATTGAAATCCAACATACCTGATCCTCTTTTTCTAATCTCCTGTTCTCGCAGAGGGGGTCTGGCATTGTCTTATTCCCCTGCACATAGTGAGCATATAAACATCCAAGTCTAGCATCCATTTGTATGGTGAGACAGGAAGAGGAACCATCTGCTGAAGGCTATCTAAAGTGTATGGCCACCTTTAAAATTGAGTGTAAGGCTAAATTCCCACGGGCATGAATCGTGCGCTAGTTTTCGGGTGTTGCGAGACGCTCGGATATGAACTCCATCCTTTTGAATGGACTTATTTATCTTTTTCCGGTCTGGGCCGCCTCCTTGTGATCCCAGCTTCCGCGTGGATTGGCATTTGCGGTGTGTTTTTCAGATGATTAGAAGCCTGCGTCCTCCGGCCGTGCGTCCCCAGGAGCGGCTCCTCCTCACTAACCCCCGGGGCTTCTATTTACCGGCTCTTATTAGCCCTACTACAAGTTGTGTCGGAGCCTGTTAACGAGGCCGGTGCGCCGCTCTCTGCAGTACTAATCCCATTGTGTGGCGTGTCATGAAATGTTATGATTGGGTGAGCTCATCATGTAATTATTTTTAGTCGGTCGTCTTATTGAATGAAGCATGCGTTTTGTTCGGGCTTGCCACCAACACGGTTATAGTCATCTTGGGCAAATTAGCCCCCAGTTGATCGTTCCCAGCTGCGCCTGAAAGGTGGAAATTGACGTCTAATTTCTAGTCTAGGTTCAGCGTTGGATGCACTTCGAGGGACGACAAACTGTGAAGTGATGACTTGTAACAGCGGTTTGCAGGCAAGCGTGGGAAGGCAAATCAGTGTGCTTGCCTGTGTATTATTTCACATTCAGATTTGTTTAGAGGGCTCCTGCGGAGATGCGGCAGCTGTTTACCTGCACTGAATTACTTAGGATTTGCCTTCCTTCCTCTCTGTGACAGAAGACAAGATGCAGTTTTGACTTTCCTTCCAGATTAGGTTAGTTGGTCGGATGGCCGCAGGTAACTCGGGTGAGCCTTGATATCCGGCTGGTTAATACTATACCTACTCCTCTGCGTTCCTGCCAGCGCTGTCTTATGGTTAGCACTCTTATACGGGACTGATGGCACCAATTGTTTACTACGGCACTTTGCAGCGATCTTGCTTCCACTTTGGTCCGCAGCTCCCTGCGTCTGACAGCGGAGTGTAGCATACCTTATCATGGATGAGGTGCGCTAAACGCCGACGATAGAACAGACTCCGCTTGAAAATCACGGTGCTGGAAAGCGCCACAATCAGTGGGCTGTCTGAGAGGCTCCATTGAAACCAATAGGAGCATTATACCACAATTAGCGCGGCATTGAAACCGCTGCGCTAATCGTGGTAAAAAGCGGCCGTGCGAGGGAGACCTATAACTGTTCGACAGAAGAGGACAATTAAAGTATTTCTATTTGCCGGTGTTTTTTTAATTTTTTTTTTTATTTAGGGGAAAAACTTTAAAGGCTAATCTCACCTACAAACACCAAGCTTTACCGGTCGGACGTACCGCTAAGGCCACTCTCGCACGACTGTATGTAAAAACACTGTGTGTTACTGCGTGCAGAGCTGCATTTTTTTGTGTGCGTTTGTTTGCCTGTGTAGTTTTGCGCAGTAAAAACACAGACAAGCAATCTGATGATGTGGAAACTTTTTTTTTTTTCTCTCCCTCCCGGTGTGATAGCAACCTGCATTAACAATACAATATTACGCATGCAGCTGCAGATTTACTGTGATTTGTACATACTCCATTCATTTCAATGGGAGATTTGGGCGTTAAATAAGCGATAAAATACCAAAAAGTGCAGGAGGCCCCGTTGAAATACATGGAATTTAGTGCTGCGTATTTCATGTGCGTAATACATAGCAAAAAAACGTTCATATGAGACTGGCCTTGACTCTATTCACATTATCGCCTTTTGGACAGCCGTTGGCCCCCGACTGTATGCGACCTGCAGGATAGTAAAGCTCGCAGTCAAAGGGAACCGGCATGAAGGAGCTAAACTCTCAAATGCTGTAGCCGTATACGGGTAGAAGTGTCCCCACGTTTCACTTGTTGATGCTGCAGCCTCTGATTGGCAGTTGATGGTCACCTAACCTCCAGTGTTAATAAAGACCGGAGGAATCTTGGGGCTGCAGTGCTGGATTGCTGGGGCTGCGGAGGGCAAGTTCTTTTTCGTTTTATTGTATTAAGTCATTTGGGTGTAAGTGTTTTTTTTTTTTTTTTTTTGGTTTTTTTTAAGTGAATTTCTTACCGGACGGCCCTTTAAAAATCGATAGATCTAACAAATCTATATGTGAAGTGATAAATAGGTTTTAGCTGTGCTCGGCGGACCCATGGTGGCACTAGTAACCTTATTAGTTGGTTTTACAATGGAAATGGTCAGGAAAGCTCAATGATGTAATGATGTCGGCGCTAAATCATTTCTCTATTTCTGTTTATTGTTGTAGGGCCATCGCTGAGAAAGACAAGGTGGTCACATACTCGAGACCTCGGAAATACGTCCATTCATCAGGGTCAGATCCTCCGGAGTTGGGATATGTTGATATCCATACCCTGGCAGATGGCGTGTGTCGCTATGACCTCAATGAGATGGATGTCACTTGGCTGGAGATGATTAATGAAGAATTCAAAGACATGGGTAAATACTTCTAAGGTCTCCTCTGACCTGCTGTGATCTAGGCAGACTACATGCTTTCATCTACAGCGTTGGCAAAGGCCTGAATTTACATTTCCCCATCATTGCCTGGATCCATCATCTGGTGTCTCTTCTTTCAATACAAAAAAATGAAATAAAGTAGAAATTACCTAATGCAACTCCACTTTAACCCTTTCACTACCAGTTTTCTGGGTTTTGTTTGTTTTTTTTAAACATTTTGAACCTCTGGTAGTCGGACACTTTTCCCACTTTAGGCAGATACAAATAAAACCTAAATTACAACAGTAAAACAATTGTCCTAACGGCACTCAGAGCTTTGGCGCAAAATTACCGGAAGAGTGTATAAAGAGTATTGATGAAGAATATTGATATTAGTGGCTAAAAGCATAAAATTACAAGTGCTATACCTTTTTCAGACAACTTTGCATCAAATAGTTATTATAAGCAATAATTGCATGAACATTCAAATTTGCAACTGAAATGTGTACTCAGTCAGACCCTTTATGCAAACAAGCTGTATTCTGCAAAAAAATAAAGGCCCATTTACACGCAAAACCAATCTTTCATAGGATTGAAAGATTGACAGTTCTAGGGATAATTTTGCATAAAGCACTAATGGACACTAATGCCCATTAGTACTTTATTAGCTTCATTTGCATGTAAATAAGCCTCCAGGAGCTGCTTGTAGAACACAGCAGGTGGTCTGAGCTCTGCAATCAGCTTCTTTGTTCTCGCATGGGCTGTCATCTGAATACAATGTAATCAGCTGCTCCAGTGCAGAACACAGCGTGCAGTCTGTGATATCTACCCTCCGGCTAAACGATGGATTTTAAGTTTTTACCTCGTATGCCATCATTTGAACGAATTTTGAGCGATAATTGTTGTGTGTAAATGGGGCTTAAGATGTCAGGAGTTCATACATTCCCCAGTCTATGTCCATAGGTGTGTGTGTTAAAGAAATGCCAATACTACAGGATGGTGACAAATGTAATATCTTAAAGAGGTTGTCTGTTTGTAAAATATTGATGGTCTACCCTCAGCACAGGTCATTAATAGCAGATCAGTGGGTGTCTGTCATCTGGGACCCCAACAAATCAGCTGTTCCTTGGCCACTGCACTGGTGCACTGAGCTGCTTCCTGCAAGAAACAGACAGCAGCATTCCTGCAGCAGTGATCAGGCTTGATACTTCTTATTCACTGCAGTACCAAGCCTGACCACTGCAGTGAGAATAGAGCTGTCTGCTTCCTGCAGAAATGTACTGGGCCAGAAACCAGCTGATAACTTAAGGTACCAGGTGACTGATTACCCCCAATTCTATTAACAACGTATCATGAGGATGGACCATTAAGAATTTTATAATTTAATATTCAATAAGTTTTTATTGAAAGAAACCAGCATAATAAACATGCAAACATATCAAGTATGATTTTATCAAAGATAATGATTAAAGTTCAAACACAACAGGCAATTCTCAGAGCTTAGGTTTGTATATCTTTGCCAATTCCTTATAAGAAAAAAAAAGAACATTCTCAGATCTCAATAAACATGAGGGGAGGAAAGAATAGGTAAGTGGGAGGGGGAGGGGGAGGGGGGGGAGATGAAAGGGGAGAAGGGGGAAGCATACTGTTCTCATCCACCAGTGATTGTTCTGTCAATTTCAACTTCGTGCTCAGACGGGTTAGTTCAGACGACTTCCTCTCTTCCGTCTACTTCTGGGTCAGATCGCATGACCTACGAGCATCGTTCTCATTTGGTTGGTCTTTCATGTGTTCAGATTTAACGTGGTTTGTTGTGGGTGAAAGTATTTTATCCATGGATCCCATGTCTCTATAAATCTGGAGATATTGTTTTCTCTTATGGCATAAATTTTCTCCATGCCCATGTGATCTGACATCATTTGGGTGATATCGGATAGGGAAGGTATAAATTGGGACCTCCAATTTCTCACAATCAAGAGTTTGTATGAAAGTAGGCTGTGGAAGATAAGTTTCCTCATCTCATGGGGTATGTAATCCATGTCCAGTAAAAATAGAACTCTGTCTGGAGTCGGGGAGATTTCAATCTTCGTAATTGTTTTTATAAGACGTAATAGTTCCTTCCAAACTCCATTGATTTTTGGACAGCTCCAAAATATGTGTAGTAGGGTGCCTCTCTGTCCACACTGTCTCCAGCAAAGTTCTGATGAGCCCGGGAAAAAATCTGCTAAGCGGACTGGAGAGCGGTACCAGCGGGTGGTCATTTTGTAGTGAACCTCTATCAGCAAAGCACAGAGGGAAGCCCTATTCGCCCATCTAAATGAGCTATTCCACTGTTCGACTGTATATGTTCTCCCCATTTCTCTTTCCCAGTTTAAGATGTTTGCCCTTTTTTTCTGGTGCAGTTGGCTCTTGGATTCACCGCAAAAGAGTTCATAGATGGTTCTTAGGGGGACCTTATGGGAAGAGGTGCTGAACAAAAAATTTGTTAAGACTTTTGGCATACAGGTCTTTCCTTGTGCTAGGGCCGGCCATCTGCTTTGGATTTGGGAGTAAAGGAGGAAGTCTCCACCTTGTAATCCATATTCTTCCTGGAGCTGTTGAAAGGGTTTTATTTTTTCCCCGTCTGCGAGGTCCAGGATCAATTTGATGCCCCTCAGTCTCCAAGGTTTAGTGTTGATGTTGTCTTGTATAAGATCCATACAACTTATCGGGAGGGGTACTTGTACTCTGGGTTGAAAGTCCTTCGTAATTTGTATAAGGTGCTTCCACACCAACAGTGTGTTTGTTATTATTGGGTTTTTGATTAAGTTGGTTTTCCAGTTTAAACTTGTAATCAGTAGTGCGTCTTTAAGTGTTCCGCCTCCCAGACTATTCTGTTCTATAGAAAGCCAGCTGATCCCTGGTTGGGATGTTCCCCACGGTCTCGACTGTTGGATTACAATTGCCTCGTAATAAGCGGCAATATTGGGAACTCCCAAGCCACCTTTTCTTTTGGGGGTGAACAGTATGGTGGCGGCAACTCTCGGTTTTTTGTTATCCCATATAAAAGACATCAGCTGTTTTTGAAGTTCTTTCAGTAGTTTAGGGTTACATTTCAGTGGGATATTTCTGAATAGATACAGAATTTTGGGGAGTATCATCATTTTATAAATGACTATTTTCCCCATCCAGGATAGTTCTGACTTGCTAAAGTTGGTCAGGTCGTGACGAATTGTTTGGATGAGTTGAGATATATTAATATCCATAGATTTTTTTATGGGAAGGTTAATTGTTGTCCCGAGATATTGAATGCCTTTAGGGTCCCACTCGAAAGGAAACTCCTCTTTTATAATTTTCTGAAGGTTTGAATGTAAGTTGATTGGGAGAATTTTTGATTTGGTTGGGTTAACTTTATAATATGAGAGGGTACCGAATGTCTTTAGAAGGCTATATGCTTCCCTGAGAGAACTTAGTGGGGAGGACAAGAACAAAACAATGTCGTCGGCGAGCAACCCTATTTTTTGTTCTCTAGCTGCCAGGGGTATTCCCCTTATCTTCTCATTCATTCTGAGTGCTTCAGCCAGCGGTTCTATAGTTAGTATGAATAATGTAGGTGAGAGGGGGCAACCCTGCCTAGTGCCGTTAGATATCATAAATGGGTCTGATAATACTCCATTTGTTAGGACTCTTGCTGACGGGTTTTTATAAAGCGCTTGGATAGCAGCTAGGATGTTTCCGCTGAGTCCAAATTTCTCTAGGGCTGAGAAGGTGTAGCCCCAGTGCAGTCTGTCGAATGCCTTCTCCGCATCCAAAGTTAGGAGCAGAGAAGGCATCCGGGACCTCTCCAATTCCCCAACTATGTCGACCAGGCGGCGGGTCGCGTCCGACGTTTGCCTGCCTTTAACAAACCCCGCCTGATCACTGTGTATCAAGTAAGGTGTGAATTCCAATAATCTCAGGGAAATAATTTTTGCGTAATACTTGGTGTCATTATTTAAAAGTGAGATGGGTCTATAATTAGCCGGGTTTGATGGGTCTTTATCTGGTTTGGGGATGGTTACAATAGTGGCCTGTAACATTTCATCTGGGAGGGAGCCTGTTTGCATTGCTGTATTATAAGTATTAACCATATGGGGAACTAATATTTTTTTAAATGTTTTATAGTATTCGCATGAATATCCATCGGGGCCTGGGGCTTTATCTTTCTTAGATTTGTCTATGACCTGGAGGACCTCCTGGGATGTGATGGTGGAGTTTAGTTTCTTGAGTTGTTCATCGTTTAATTTTGGAAGTTGTAGGTTTGATAGGAATTTATTTATAGAGTCTTTCGAGGGCGGGTGGGTATGTGGATTTTGGTTAAGATTATATAAATCTCCATAAAATTTTCTAAACTCCTCTGCGATGGCTTTAGGGTGGAGTATTTTATTTTTGGAGTTGGGATCCGTCACGAAGGATATTTTGGTTTTTATTCTTTTTTGTTTGACTCTGTTAGCCATCCATTTTGTGTTTTTGTTCATTTCGGTATAGTAGGTGGTCTTCATATGTTTTATATTTTTTTCGTGCTCGTCAATTAGTAGGTTCCGCACTCTTAATCTAGCTTCTCTTATTTGGTTACCCGTTGGGGGAGAGGAGTTGGCATGGGTTTGGCTCTCTAATTTTTTTAATTCTCCATGGCTTTTTTGAGAAGTATGTTTTTTTCTTTTTTGTATATTGATCCTTGTTGAATCATGGCTCCCCTTATGACAGCCTTATGCGCGTTCCAGAGCGTATATCTGCACATGTCTGGGTTATCGTTAAGTAGGAAGTATTCTTCCATCACTTCTCTGATTCTTTGCTGAAATTTTGGTAATTTCAGTAGAAATAGGTTGTTTCGCCAGGAGTTTGAGGTGTTAGCTAGGGGGCCCATTTTTAGTTTTAGTGATATTGGAGCATGGTCTGACCATGTTGTTACTCCTATCTTGGCTTCTTTAGTTTTGTTTAAGATGTGGAAGTCTCCCAGGAACATATCTATTCTCGATGAAGAGTTATGTCTAAAGGAATAAAATGTAAATTCCCTAGAGTTGACGTTTAGTGCTCTAAATACATCATATAGATCATTATTCTGTATCCAGGACTGGAGGTTCATTCCTCTGTTCCTTTCTGGGTGGCTTGAATCAAGGGATTGGTCAGAGATTGCATTAAAGTCTCCGCAAATTAGCAGAGAGCCTTTTTTTAGCTTCCTAATCTTCCTCGCCACTCTGTTCAAGAATTTAATTTGATGCGTATTTGGGGCATAGATATTGACCAGGGTGGCGAGGAAACCGTCTATTTCACAGACCAGGATCAAGTACCTTCCCTCTAAATCCCTGACCTCCTCGATTAGTTTAAAATTCACCGAGTCTCTAATAGCTATCATAACGCCGGCCTTTTTTTGGGGGGCATTGGCCAGAAAGCACCTGGAGAACATTGGATGCTCCATCTTTGGGTGGTTGGATTCCTTTAGGTGCGTTTCCTGAACACAAAAAATGTCTGCATGGGAAGTAATAGCTTCTTTCCATAGGCACGTTCTTTTGAAGGGGGAGTTAAGACCTCTAGCGTTTAAAGATATTAATTTCAACTCCATTTTTGTTTCTGGGTGATTGTTGTGAGGACCTGTTGGGTCTTGTGGTGTACTTTCGAAATGCCTGGAGATTCGTCTTTCTCTAGGTGCATCTTAGTTGGTTCAGGAGTCTGCATAGGAATTTTTTCTTGGTGGGAGAGTATGCAAGGGTTTTGTTGAGGGGGTAGGTTAAGGGGTGAAAAAAACTTGTAGCTGTAAAGCAACATAACAGTTGTTGCTGATATCATCAACTGATAACGTAGATAAAGTAAAAGGACCTTTCCTTCGTAGGGGCTACGGCCCTAGGTAGGTCTTGTTTCGGGGGTTTAAGAGTTCAGCCTGTGCCCAAGCATAAACGTGCTTGTTGGTGCCCAGGGTTTACTTGCAGTGTGAGGCTCATTTTTAATAGTTTCAACGGTGTGCGGATTTGTTCTTGTTTGGTCTGTTGTTTTGTTGGTGAGACCATTCATTGGTTATTTGAGAAGGGTGGTGTTCTCTGGGTACTGGGAGGTCCCATCTTCTTAGAAGGTGCATGCCTTCTTCAGCGGTTAAAATTGTGATGATCTTGCCGTCTTTGTTAACGTGCAGTTAGTGGGGAAACCCCATCTATATGTTATATTATTATCTCTCAGAATTTTAGTAATTGTCAGGAATTTCTTCCGTGCCAGCATTGTGATCTGAGAGAAATCAGCAAAGATTTTTATGTTGCTGTACGGGGGCGGGAGATCCCTCATGGTTCTTGATGTTCTCATTAAGTTGTCTTTTGTTTGATAAAAATGGACTCTCGCTATTACGTCCCTCGGAGCATTATCGGGGATGTTTTTTGGCTTCGGGAGCCTGTGGACTCTGTCCAATATGCGTTCTTCTTTTTTTGAATTAGGTAGTAGCGTTTTAATTAGTTCTTGCATGTACTCATTCAGTTCCTCTGGCTTCACTGCTTCAGGGATGCCTCTTAGCTTAATATTGTTGCGGCGATTCCAATCTTCAAGATCGGCCATTTTGTTTTTTAGTATTGCCACTTCCTCCTCGAGACTATAATGGGCGTCTATGAGCTCGTTATGAGAGGTGGTTAATTCGCCGGTTTTATTTTCTAAATGATCTATTCTTCCTTCCATTTCGTTGAAGTTTCTGTTGATTTTGGTGTTTAAGTTTGCCAGATCATTTTTAATGGAACTTTTCAAAGCAATCACCATATCTCTAATGAAACATTGAGACGCCATCTGGTCTGTACATTGAATATTAAATAGCGGGTCAGAAGCCTCCTCCTCCTCTTGTGCTTCCACTATTACATCATCAGTGGGTTTATGTAGGGGGTCTTTTCTGGGGCGCCTTTTATCGGGGCTCTTGCTGGGGGAGCTGATAGCTCTTTTTTCTTTAACCTGTGTGGATGTTTCAGGGGGGAAAGATGGCGCCTGCACTCCCCCCTCCCCTTCCCCCTGGCAGACACTGCCTGTCTCTGAATGCTCTTCCCTTCCTGAGGTCTCCCTGCTGCTTTTTGCGGGTTTCTCTTTGTGAGGGGGACAACGTGAAGGTGTTCTATGCGGTGGAGTAAGTGTAATGTTTCCTCCACTTACCTCTGGATCTTGCGTTCCCTTCGTTCGCGCTGCCTCCTCCTCTCCTGCTCTGCCGGGAGTCGACTCCGCCATCTTCTCCTCTTCTGAGCCGCGCGCCGGATAGAAGTCCGTGAGGCGCTTCGGACCCCCCTTCCCGGTCTTCCTGCGGGTGGACATCTGCAGGTAAAGTGTTCTTTGTTTCTCTTGAGCGGTTGAATACCCTGGGCGAGCTTCTAGTTGCTGTTAAGCTTGGTTCTTTAGCGGAGCCTTCTAATACACGACTTCCATCGGCTCCGTCAGGCCACGCCCCCAGAATTTTATAATTTGACTACCCCTTTATATTATGCTGCTTTCAGGCGGACGTAAATCAGGGGCTTTTTCTTCTATTTTTGCTCTCCTGTGGTCACAAAACATGAATTTCCTGCACACTGTAACTCTAGTTCTGATGAATTGCAGGAGGATCAGGTGTTGTGTATATGATACAAGCACAAATAAGACCTTATTACACTCATTTGAAAGCAGCAAAATATATAAATGTTATAATTTTTTGTCTGCGTGGGGTTGTTTGTGCAACATGTCTGACACCTCAATTCGGATGCTGCTAAACGTCTTGGTCTTGGAGTTAATGAACAGCCAAATTATAGAAGAGGAGAGATTAGGTGGGCAAGCACTGACCTTCAGTATTTGACACTTGGAGACAAAGCATGTTCTCTGGATCTCGGCAACTGTGGGTTGGTGGGGTGGGGAGAGAAGGGGTAAGTACCGTTTTTTCCCCCAGAGTAAGCTCTACCCTGGTTTTTGAGGGGGGTTTGAAATCTAAGCCCTTCACTCCCTGAAAATAAGCCCTAGCTAAAGTACATGAAAAAAAACATCAATTCTCACCTAGCCCACAGCGTTTGAGTCCCTCGCTATGGTCCCCGATACTGCAGCAAGCTGCTGTGTCCTCCACGTTAAGATATACTCTTCTTTCTGGTGACGGGGCTCTGAATACCCCGCCTCCAACAAAGCGAGTGCTATGATTGGATCAAGCACCAGCCAATCGGAGTCGGCGCTTGATCATTTATAGCCAATCTTTCTAATTTAGCAGACTTTTACAGGTTCACTGCTTTATTTCATGTCTTCCATTTATAACAGAAGACGCAACACTTCCAGTTTCACCTATCGATGGGTTATGTTGTTGTGTTTTGACCAGAGGAATACCCCTACGTGCAGCACCGTTCCTCCTACTACTAAAACTAATGGAGCCAAGACAGAGCCTTTAATGCAGATGTGAACAGACTCCTATTCTAATCTGTCTGTGGTGCCTTATCAGAATTTTTTTTTTTTGTCTTCACTTGTAGGTATGTCACAGTTGGATGAATACATCATGGAACGAGTAATGGAGGAGTTTGAACAGCGATGCTATGACAATATGAACCATGCCATTGAAACACAGGAAGGCCTTGGAATAGAATATGACGAGGATGTTGTATGCGATGTTTGTCAGTCCCCGGATGGAGAGGATGGCAATGAAATGGTCTTCTGTGATAAATGTAACATCTGTGTACACCAGGTAGGCACCTTTTATTTTTATATGCTGCAACAAAAATAGCAAAGAGATCAAATAGCCTGATGAAGCTTGATTGTTGAAAAGTGGATGATGCATTAGCATGTTGCCTTTTATCGAGATGTAGCTTTGGCAAATTGCAGTTGACACATTATCACAGCCCCCTCTCAGTTTGTAGCATTGTGATGATTGGCACCCTGCAGGCAGCACTTTTTATTCACACACTTTAGCTGACTTTAGCCATCATCCATTACATCAACTATGTGTGCTAAAAAGAAAACCGTAGATGGAGAAATTAAAAAAAAGAAACAAAAAAAAAACATTAAAACAATAGTTAAAAAATACGAAATACTCAAATCATAGAACCTATTAAAGATTTCTTCTCACTAGAATTAAAGCAATTGGCATTAAAGGGACTGTTCAATTATGAGCTCAAAAACAATATGCATGCCAGCACCCATAGCAGATTCTTATGTGTCTGTTTTTTTTGCCTCATCTTTTGCTCTTTGACTGCTTTTTATTTAACTCTATTAAAGCAGAGCTGCGATCTATGACTACAGTTTAGCTGCAGTGCCTTCAGGTAGTCTGAGACATACATCATCTCTTCATTGGTTCAGGGAAACACACCTCCTGCCTCATCATCTCTTCATTGGTTCAGGGAAACACACCTCCTGCCTCATCACAGGCTTCGCTTCCCTCCCCTACAGCACTGTGATTGGCTGCTGCCTATGACAGGTTCAGGCTGACGTCCGTACAGGGAGGGCTGTTTTCTACTACAGTAAAGGGCAGAATTATATTCAAGTATGCCTTCCTAAATCACCAGATGATTATAAGTAACAGCAGTTCATCTACTAGGACAACTCGGGGGAGAAGTGAAACAGAAAATAGATGCAGTGTCCCTCTTAAGCACTGGGGCTCTTAGGCCGGCTGTCCATGGGCGTTGCGGTATCCTGCGGTGAAGCTCTGCCGCGGGAGCCGCCTCCCGGGAGCAGGAGCCGTCGCCGAATCTCCACCAGTCAGCCCTATCTAATAGATAGGCTGACCGCGGAGAATCGCAATGATTCTCCGCTCGTGGACAGGTGCCGGCTCTTTCCATAGCAATGCTATGGGAAGCGCTGGCCGGTGTGGTCGCCGGCAAATACACTGCCGTGGACAGGGGGCCTTAGTCTAATCCAAGCGGACATCTCCATGGAGCTTGAATACTTACCATACATGCATAGACCTCCTCTGTGTTCTTCACTTTCCTCCCACATTCAAAAATGATTCTCTAGTTAATTGGTTTCCTATGAAATTGGCCCGGCAGTCTATTTCTGTGATAGGAAAATTAGGCTGTGAGCCCTCTAGGGGCTGGGCTGATACTTACAGTCTGTGTACCGCACCATGGCATATGTCAGTGCTGCAGAAGTAATGGGAATAGCTCTGTCAGAATGGTAGTAGATGCCATTGAGGCCATTGGCAGCCTATTTTCTCTGTAGACTTGTGTAGTTTCAGGAGCATGGAGGAAGTCTTGCAGACAAGGCAAAAACTTATTAGTTTTTTAAATTCCTTTCTAGGTCTTCCTGGTAATTTGCGTTTTAATATACAGAATCCAATGTATTCGTTTTACTAATCCCAATGAACATGGTATCCTGATGAATGAGGAGCCGCTCGTATGACTAATTACCATCCATAGAAATATTGTTTCCAGGTCTTGGCGTTTAGTGACATTAATACATGTAATATTGACAAATAGAGTTCAGCGGGAGCGTGCCTGCCTCCTCGGCAAGAAGAGATGGTTTACAGCGAGACGTACATTATAAATATTCACTTCATGCGAGCGATGACAAGCCTGTCCAATAGATGCTTCATGCTTGACATATTACACCTTATAAAGGAGCTGGATGGAAGCCTTACATCATTCCCCCGGTTACTGCTGCACGGTTACAGTCACAACGATTAACTATGCAATGTGATGACATAATTAAATAATGGGGAGATAAGCAGGGGCTTAGCCGGAATCGGAGTATGCTGCAATATACACAGTCCGTCTGCAGCGGACAAGCCCCTCGCCCCCCTTGATATATTTAAACATTTACCATATACATGGATTTTAACCTATTTTGGCTGTTCTCTGGTCGTTGTATAGGCAATACGTTAATGATCTCACTTTCCACATGATTTCAGGCCTGCTATGGCATACTGAAAGTGCCAGAAGGAAGTTGGCTGTGTCGGACGTGTGCCTTGGGGGTACAGCCAAAGTGCTTATTGTGCCCTAAGAAAGGAGGGGCAATGAAGCCCACACGGAGCGGCACTAAGTGGGTCCATGTCAGCTGCGCTCTATGGATTCCTGAGGTAAAGTACTGAGTACCTGCAGTTCTGTTATCCTGCCTGATCTGACAATGCATACACCCACCATGAACTCGAATTGTAATGTACTTTTTGTTTGGCGGGGGTTGAAAAGCATGGTCAAGGAGTTTTGGGGAGGGGGGTGACAGAACCTATGCCAAAGGACACCCCTCTGGCATGTAGGTCTAAGAGCTGTTATAGGTACACATGGAGTGCATTTGCTATTTTTCTGTATACGGGTGGCGACTAAACGTACTTTTTTTTGCCACAGCTGTTTTTTCTTTTCCCCCTTGTATTCAGTTACTTTCCCGACTTCTCACGCCGCTCTTAAAGCTCCAAGTGAGAAGATTTCGGGGTTTTTTTGTTTTTTTTTTAAGCTACT
This sequence comes from Eleutherodactylus coqui, assembly GCF_035609145.1. Taxonomy (NCBI): domain Eukaryota; kingdom Metazoa; phylum Chordata; class Amphibia; order Anura; family Eleutherodactylidae; genus Eleutherodactylus; species Eleutherodactylus coqui. Next base: position 141,905,357 of record NC_089843.1, on the reverse strand, counting down.
GATAAATCCTAAGTATAAACGATGTTGTGTTCTCTCAGGTGAGCATCGGGAGTCCAGAAAAGATGGAGCCTATTACAAAGGTGTCTCACATACCCAGCAGTCGCTGGGCTCTCCTCTGCAACCTGTGCAGTGAGAAGTTTGGAGCCTGCATACAGGTGAGGTTTGCTGGGACTCAACAACTATGTTCAAGTGGAAATTTTGTATAAAATGTTGTGTAATGTTGGGGCACATGGCAGCGTACATGGACGTACATGGCATATGCTGTGTATGCAGCAGGGTGGGAGGAGAGCCCATTCCGTATACGGCAGATATAAGCCTGCTAAAGTCACTATTGGAGAGGACTTGGAGTGCAGCTGCTACCCCTTTAAATGTGTCGTTCATTCTGACGACGACCTTTAAATGTCCCAGATGACCTTGCCGCAATAAGATCGTATGGTTTCTGTTCGGGTGTCACAGCAACTTTGTGCCTTTTTGAAGGCTTCCAGGGCTGCCATAATTGTTTGTCTATTTAAAAGATGCGATCAAACGATTAGAAGTTCAATGTCTGTATCGGGACGTTAAAAAAAGTAAAAATAACTAAAATAAGAACTTAACATTTTTAGAAAAGTAACAAACCCTTTCATCAGTTGTCGCATATATGCAAATATGCAATGCCAGTATTGTGTTTAGTTTTTTTTTTTTTTTTTTTTGCTCACTTCGCCTCCAAGAAAAAAATTGAATAAAAAGCAGTAGTTGTATGGTAAAATACCAAACCACAAAACGATAGCAATAAAAATACAGGTTGTCCTTAAAAAAAAACAAAAAAAAAGAAAACAAGCTCTCATAAAGCCCAATCGACCGAAAAATAAAAACATTTATTTATTTATTTTGTGAATGACAACTGCAGAATGTGAAGTGGACACTAGAGCGACAATCATCCTTGGTCATGGAGGGGTTAAATCAGTTCCCAAATTGGGGGTCTTTATTCTCAAAACCTCACTGATTAATATTTCTGAGATGTCACTGACGTAAACAGAAATGGCATCCAATGCGGGTTCTTTTTTAATTCCTACAACTGCACATATAGGGGCACATTTCCTAAGATCCGCATACAGGGATAGGCTAAGGTGTAGTACTTGGGGCACAGCACTCGTTTGAAGTTGGGGAAGCAGAATGAAAAGCTTTACGTTCGTAGAGGTGACCACAGAACGGTCTGATGCTGCCCCCTACACTGCCTTGTGGTGACCGCAGGGGTGCGTGTTATCTCTTACCATTAGGAGAGAAGGCATGTGCGGTCTGTCACATTTTTTTATGCTGCTTGCTTATGGTTTCCAGCATCAAACACCGAGTGCAGCAGGTGATACAATTTATCTGCACTTTCTAGAAGTTGTTCTGCACCAGCCTTTTATCCACGGGATTTTTTTAATGTATTTGATACAAATTGTTAGTTTGATGCAAAATTGCGTGAGGCGACCATGAATGTGAAGTGCTGGCTGACATTAACGCAGTTTGCCAGGTGTCTACTTTGGGATAATGTATTGGTATGGGGGTTATATACTCGCAGTGGATGCTGCTTTAAAATAAATGCATTTTAGTTTGATTTTCAAGGTTTTAGTTGTGCGTGTCAAAAGTATGAAAATTGGCAGTGAAAAGGGTTAAACGCCGCTACCTTAAAAATAAAATCCTGTTTAATATGTATTCCAGTCATTATCATATTATTCCCTGTGGGCATCATAAAAACAGGATGAATTTCATTTCTCAGGGGATGTTGCATAATCACAGATGTAATTATAGGGATTTTTTTCACACTTTTTTTTTTTAATTCTAGAATCCCTGCGGGTAGAAAATTGATGTAGATGTCTGATTAAACTGTTCTGCGAGCGCTTTTATCCGGTGAACGTAAAGTCCGTCCGTAGACTGCAGCCTGCCTCTAAACGCACACTTGTAAATGAACGGCTCCAATTGCTGTAATTACTGGCAGTCATTTAAATGCCATGGGATAATGAATAAAACCTTTCCACGGTCTAATTGTTCGCCATGGCCCAGGTGATGGCGGCCGTCTGTGCTCTGTGTAGTATCGATCACCTCCCCACACCCTGCAGTCGTCTCTTCATTTTCCAATAACAGCTTTTGTACTTTATGATGTTGTATTTTCTTATTTCCTTTTGCTCCTTTTAGGTGTATTTTTTTTTTCTCCCACCGTATTGATTTCCGACCGGAGAACAGCATAGACTTCATGATGTAAAGTCAGTTAATAACTGTCTTGTGTGTTTTCCCTTTCATCTGCGTGCTGAATCAACCTGAGCAGGAAAACCCAGAGGAGGGCGAATTGGCTTCTTTTCAAGGGAACGTAGAAATATTCTGTTGTCATTGTATGTTAGTCTCCGAGGTTAGAAAGCTGTCATGTAGCACAGCCTGCAACATGCACTTTCACTTAAAGGGATCTTTTTTTTTCCTTCTCCTTTTTTTTTTTTTTTTTTGCTAGTTTACACACGCTGGCAAAACATTATAGCAGTTGCTCAATACAGTCTGACTATTAACGAGGTAAAATAAACAGCTACAGGCTTTATAATTACTGCTTGTGTCTAATTTAATATCAACATTTATCCTGGCTTGCTAGATAGATACAGTGAATGGATACATTTTTTCAAGCAGTATAGACCAGCTCCAAAAAGTATCCACATCACATAATGATAAGGCTCTGCTGACATCTGCATTGGAAGCTCCGATTTGGCGCCTGACGGAGATTTATCTCACAATCATGGATGAAATAGCGCAGCATGTTGTGGTGTTTTGTCCAGGAAGACCCCTTATAGTCAGTAGGGTCGATTTGTTCGTCATAGGACAGACCCATTCCTAGCAGGGTTTCCGGTTTCTTACATTCATGAGTGTACAGGAAAACGGAAACCCTAAAAGCAGATGTGAACAGAGCCGTTCAATAGTGAAACACCCTCACTTACTCACAACACCCATTTTTTTTTAACTTAAATGAATTTTTGGGTGATTTTTTTTTTTTTTTTTTTTTATATTTTGGGATGGCAAAGCACTTAACCCTTTCCAATCCACAGTCTGACGTCTTAAGACATTATGTTTTAAGGCTGTACAGCTCCGATGTTGGAAGACGTCAGTCGGTGTTCTCTTACTGTATACTGCCAGCCTCTCTGCTGTTGGAACCTATCCAACATGTTGCTGCATGCAATACTGGCTTTAGCCAGCAGATAGAGCCGTTGTATAATAGCAGAAAAAGAGTAAGCCCCCTAGGAAAACCAGAATACAAGTTGGATTGGAAAGGGTTAATTCTTCTCTCCTGCAAAAATAAACGTTGTTTTTGGTCAAGAATAAGACTTTGCAGTCTTATGAGCAGAAGACAACTAAGCCATCAGTCCATCCTCACGGACAGAACTCCTACTGGGACTCGGACTCAGTGATATGTTAAAGCTGCAGAAGACAGTGCAAGATTTTTAAAGAAATCCTATTGCAAAAATGATCGTCCGCCCAGAATGCATGCATTTAAGTGCAAATAATAACCCCCCCCCCCAAATTTGTCCATAACCTTTTAACCATGTAACTGCTGACACCTAAGCTCGCACATCTGTATGCTCTCCACTTATTATAGCCGATTAGCAGTTTGATACAATTTTTTTTAATGTAAAAAAATATATATTTTTTTTCCTATTGTAATAGTTGAGATTATTCATTTAGGATGATGGTAGAAGAGACGAGTCCTGTATATTTATACCACACACATCGTCTTACTTGTTGGGTCTAACTAATGCATAATCAGGTGTTAGATGTCCACAGAAGTAGCCTTTTTTTCTCAGTTTATTGAAGAAGAAAAAAAGCTATGGTTACGGCCTTTTACTGAGGTTTCTATCTACTTGTTCTGAGTAGGTCGATGGCTTGGCCTATTTGGGAAATGCTGTTGTCCTCTGGGGCTGCCCCCTACAGGTGCTATGTTGTAGTGCTGTCGGTTGCCATGTCGTCCTGCACCCAGTATTACAATGAATCAATGTAAAAGTTGGCTAGGCAAACATTTTTTTTTGTGTGTTTGGTAGGTTTATGAAAATGTAGCCATAGCTTCACCGTTACCATAAATGTGTCATTCAGACGTCCTACTTTTTCTCCTGATTTGAGTTAGTCCATTGAATTGTCTTAAGTCCTGTCTTTCTTTTTGCTTTTAGTGCTCTGTTAAAAATTGCAGAATTGCTTTTCATGTCACGTGCGCCTTTGATCGTGGCCTGGAGATGAAGACTATCCTGACAGAAGAAGACGAAGTGAAATTTAAGTCTTACTGTCCAAAGCATAGTGGAAGCAAGAAAACAGAGGACGGCCAAATCATCGAGATCGCCAGTGACTGGAATGACGCCGCTGAGGCTTCCCCGGCCTGTCTGGATGACTTACAAGGTCTTGCTGCCTGCCAACAGGAGGCCAAGAATGGGAGCCAGCGTAAGCTGAAACTCCAGCAGCTAGAGGATGACTTCTATACATTTGTCAATGTACAGGAAGTGAGTCAGGCCATGCAAATCCCGTATGATGTCACAGATTATATATACCAGTACTGGAAGCTGAAGAGGAAATCCAACTTCAACAAACCACTTATAACTCCTAAGAAGGACGAGGAAGACAACTTGGCCAAGCGGGAACAAGACTTTTTGATTCGGCGGCTGCAGCTCTTTACTCACCTGCGGCAGGATCTAGAAAGGGTGAGAACCTGTTTTCTTCTGCATGTTTTTAAGTTGATATGTGACAAGGGGGTGGAAGACGATCTAGCAGAGGGTTGCAGGTAAACCTACTTGGCCGCCTTGAAGGGTTCTCGCAGTCAACTTCCAGACTTGATTACATTTGTTCCATTGTATAGTGTCTAGAGAGCCCATGATGAACTTTGTATCTTCAGGACTGCGTAGTATTGATTCTGTAGTCTCACTTCTTTCCATCTGTGTCTTACTTTGCGCTAGCCTACTTTTGGTGGCTTGCAAGATGTAGGCTACCGATAGACAAAAGTATGATTGAGGGATCATTGTTTGTTGCCATGCAGGCATAGTTGTAGAAATAGGATTGTAGAAATGTAATCAAAACTGTTTGAAAAGTTGCTTTATGAATAATTTGGGATGCAATAAAAATGGCTGTAAAGGGAAGCGCATGGCCTTTGATAACTGAACAAGTCTGCTGTAAGGGCGGATTCACATCTGCATTGGAATCTTCCTTGCAGATACGGCTGAAAATACCGTAAGAAAATGCGCTACATGCAGCATTTTTCCTCCGTCTGAAAGCCGGGTAGAAAGCAAGCAGACCGCATTATAGTCAATGGGGTCCACCCAGCGTTGTTCAGTTCCTTCCAGAGACTAAATTGTTTGACCATGGGGATTCCCCTTTCCTGCCCCCAAATGGAGCCGGAAAGTGGAATCCCCTAAAGCCCCTTCGGTATACCAGATTACAGCTTTCTCCATCCCTCATGCAGTGTTTCTGTAGGGCACCTGCGTGTCCGCATATACATTATTGGTGAAAATGCTGTAATACTTTTACATGAAAAATCCCCAATGATGATCTTTTAATATTCTTCATATAACATGCCGGCTTAGACGCCTCCTCACAAGATATATTGGGTGACTGGCAGCTGACGGACCAATACTCATTGCAGATCCTTTATCTTACGATGTTTCTGGGGAGAAGCGTGCATGACATGAGTGTTTGCAAACCGTCTGATTGCCTCCCCACAGTGCTTATCCCTGGGATCCGGTTACATGAATCCTGTGGCTTTACATTGCCGTCTGCACATCTGCTGTGGTGCGGTAATCCCCATCCAGCCAAGGGAGGCTTCTGGCGTCAAGTCAGGATGCATCCTGCGTGCTGAACAAATGCTCTAGCCGCACGCTGACGTCTCCGTTCTTCTCTGTTTTAGGTGCGCAACCTCACATACATGGTGACCAGGAGGGAGAAGATGAAGCGCTCGGTCTGTAAGGTTCAGGAGCAAATCTTTCATCTTTACACAAAGCTCTTGGATCACGAAAGAAGCAGCGCTGGTGAGATATACGGTGTAACAACATGCGGGCTCTTCTCTGTCCCGCTGAAGTCCGTTTTCCTCAGGAATGAGAGTTACCTCAAGAAACTGGCACATGTGCTATACTATAACTAATATAACTAATATATATATATTTTAACAGAATTTTTTTTACAGCCACTCTGTAGACACAGGAAAAGATTTGAAGTTAGTCTGGAGGAGTAGTGTTATCTGCGGCCCTCCATTTGGGTCTTTCTGCAGTAGATTCGTTGATTCCTGGGGCCCCTCTTTTGTCTTTGAAGATGGCAGCAGTGCGTCTCTGGCTGCCCGGGTGCGTCTCTGGCTGCCCGGGTGCGTCTCTGGCTGCCCGGGTGCGTCTCTGGCTGCCCGGGTGCGTCTCTGGCTGCCCGGGTGCGTCTCTGACTGCTGAACAGAGCAGCATGTTCGGTCTATGACTACCAATACGTCGGTGTAAATTTGGTTGCCAGACGAGTGCTGTGGTCATATTAAAAAACACCAGAGGGGCCAGTGGATCCATGGTAGAATAATGTAGGTAATAAGCACTAGCTTCCAGTAGAACTTCAAATCTTATCCCTGGACTGAAGGGTCACTTTAAAGGAGTATTCTGGGCCTAGTTGATCGATGGGGTTCCGCCACTCGGGACTCCCTTCAATCAGATGTCAGTGCAGTGGGTTGGATATAATCATCATCAGTGGTCACGGCTTTACTCCCGCTGAAATCAATGGGAGCGCCGTGCTTCTCTTACACTTCCTGCTTTTCTTATGGTCTGGATAGAAGGAAGGATGTTTCCTTAAGAGCTATAGTGCTCATGCCCAGAAAATGAGAGACTTGTGCTAAACAGAAATCCCTATATGTAAATGTCCGTATGAGCGGAATTTACTGATTGTGCGGCTAGTGACAATTTTTATGGGCAGACAGTCAATAAAGATCAACAGTTAACAGTCATTTTCTGCATTAACACGGGTTAATTCTAACTGTTTCTTGGAATTGAATGATTGGTAACGATAATTGGCAAGTGTAAACGGACCTTAAATACGACCTGTCAGCTCTTCCATCATGTCTGTGACTGTAAATACTGCTACTGCCCAAACATATTTGTATGAATGATTTAATAACTGTTACCACTCCCCCTTGTCAATAATATGTATCCCTACACAGTCTGATAGCGGTACTCACCATTCATAATGGTAACATCCGCAGCAGAATCCAACCCTGTGCCCGGCCAAGGACCCCTGCATACCTATCCGGATTCTTGTTCACTGTGCTGCGTCTGTGCCAGTACACATGCGCAGTACAGATAATGCCGCGCCGTCGCTAGCCAATTACATGGATCCCGCTGCCTTTTTTCGCAATGATTGCAGAAGGGCCGCGGGTCAGACCGCTCCCATTGAATTCAATGGAAGCCTTCCATACGGAATCCAGTTCAAAATACAGCATGCTGCGATTTTTTTTTTTTTTTTTTTTTTTCCCCGCTAGCGGAAAATTGCAGTCGATTTCCGCTCGTGGGAATAAAAACTTGCATTTACATTACATGTGTATGGCAGGTATTTGCTGCACAATCCAGAGGCGGGCGCCGCTCTGGATTCCTCAATGCAAATCTGGCCATGTGCATTGGGCCTAAGGAGAGGAAAATGGGATTCGTAAGCGTAAGTGGAAAAAATATAACGTCCTCATGATAGCTACTACTGTGTTTTGCCGATAATTAGCCCTGCCCCAAAAATAAGCCCTAGTTTAGTGATGGTGAACGTTTTAGAGACCGAGTGCCCAAACTGCAACTCAAAACCCACTTATTAATTGTAAAGTGCCAACACGTCAGGGGGCGGGGCTTATCACGACGTATGATTTTTACCTCCGTCGTTCTTAAAAGGACAAGGCTGTTTCAAAATAGACTGGGTGCAGATTTTGACTGAGCGGCCCCAGCAGTAAGGGTGACATCCCACATCAGCCAAGTAGTAATAGTGACATCCCACAGCAGCCCCCAGTAGTAATAGTGACATCCCACAGTGACCCCAGCGGTAATAGTGACACACCACAGTGGTCCCCAGTAGTAATAGTGACACTTCACAGCATCCCCAGTAGTAATAGTGACATCCCAAAGTAGCCAATAGTAATAGTGACATCCCACAGTGGCCCCCAGTAGTAATAGCGACATCCCACAGTGGCCCCTGTAGTAATAGCGCCCCCCTCTGAGATTCAAATTCCCCTCCCACCTTTTCTGCTTGGCGCTGTTGCTGCCACAGATCCCAGGAGCACACTGTGACATGCTGCCAGACACCACCTCCCTTCCCTGCTCTCGCGGAACCAAGTAGGAGACGTCAGAGGAGGGGGGAGGAGGATTCCGGCTGCACACTGACATCACAGTGTATGCCGGGATCAGCGCCTCTAGCAGCGCTGCTGAGTGAATACCAGCAGGGGAGCTGCGGCACCCCTGCCGGTATTTACTAAACGTGGTAAGCGGCCGACGGCGGCGAGTGCCAGCTGGGAAGGCTCTGAGTACCGCCTCTGGCACGCGTGCCATAGGTTCGCCACCACTGCCCTAGTTAAACCCTTTAAAAAAAGAAAATACTCCCCTCGCAGGTGCCGTCCCCATTCCTTGTCATCCTCAACCATGGAGAAGAGAAATGAGATAGCAATGCATGCTGAACACATATTAGATGAGTTACAACAAATTACACTCTACCAAGCTCCCACATTACCTACGGTTCAGAGAAGCATTCCAGCGCCCCAGTTAAAAACCTCTTAGAATCTGCACCTCAAAGTGTAAATTCATGATTCTAGACTAGAATTTCCATGCTATTTATTAAGGTCATTCCCTGCAGGCCGTACACTCCATTCACTGCCATGTGGGGTAGAGCAGGAGGAGACTTATTACTTCCTTCTGAGAGCTTAAATAACTTAAATATATTCTACCCAAGCAGAGGATTGTAAACGGGTCTGTTACTTCAGTCATGTGATTACAGCAGACTCTGCACTTTTTTAAGCATATAATTTGTGAAGTGTAAGAGGGAAAAGGGGAGCAACGTGAGCTAGCAAGCTGGCAGATGGCATGAGTGCCGGAGCTCCAATGAATCTGAAATCATGAATCCATAGTTTTTACTGTTAAGGTAAATGGGAAGATGGAACAATACCTCCGCAGCCCCACCTATTGGAAAGCAGCATTCCTGTAAGTCAATAGCAGATATTAGAGTTTTTGAACAGGCCTTTTAAGACTTGTTTAAAAAGTCTGACATTGACTTGCAGGAATGATGCCTTCCAATAGGTGGGGCTGCAGAGGTACTGTTCCATCTTCCTTATTTGCATAATCTCCAGAGGAGCATGCATGGCCTTATAAGTTTCCTCACACCTAATAGGTGTTCTCTTTAAGGAGAAACTACACCTTTCCTGACCCATAGTCAAGGTATCATGGTATTGACCTAATCCATTGTAGCTTCTCATCTGGACTTATTTTTTTTTATTTATTTTTTTGTTTTATCAGGTGCCTTTACAGAAAGCGACATTCTCTTTAACACACAGTCCTCTGGCCCAGACGCCCTAAAAATTGAGGATTTGAAGTGGCATTCTGCTTTCTTCAGGAAACAACTTGGTCCTTCTTTGGGGCACTCCCTGAAAGTGTCCCACAAAAAGAGCAGAGACCGAGCGAGATCACTGAGCAGCATGAAATCGCAGTACTCTCGACCTACATACAGTGACAAAAGGAGCGACGGAATACCTTCAGACTCTACGTTGTCTATGGAGAAGGCCATTGCCAAGGTTTCACCAGTCCAGCAAAAAAATGGGTCTAGCATGCCAGAGCACAGGAAAAGACGAGACAGCCGCCCTCGGTGCGATATTATAAAAGCAGAGCTAAAGGAGAAGCCCCATAAGCAGCACCATAAGACTCTGCGGACAGGAGAGCCGGTAGATAAGCAGGTCGACAGCAAGAGAACCCTAAGCCAGTGTAGTAGTAAGACAACTGCTATGGCCACAAGAAAGCCCTCCGCTGGAACCAACCTCCCTAGATACAGCGGCTCCATCATCAAAATACATTGCAACCAGACTTCAGTAAAAGTGCCTACAAGCCCTGTCAAAAACTGGGGGGGGTTCCGGATTCCAAAGAAAGGAGAGAGGCAAAAGGCCGAAACCTGTCCGTCAAACACAAACTGCCAATACATAGGACTTGTGTCACCAAACGATAGGACAAAGGGTAAACTAAAGCTGGTCAGTGACCATGATGGCTACACCCCCGACGTGGAGATGAGTGACTCTGAAACCGAATCCACAGAGAAGTGTCCGCTACAAAGGCTGTCCTCCGGCAGCACCATGAGCAGACGGTACGAGACGGACATCATTAGGAGAAGCATCCTAGCCTCTTAACTGGACGACCTCGTTCTATATACTCCAAACTGTAACCGTAGGACAGACTGGTTCCAATGTCTGCGACCGGACAGGCCGATAGTCCGCTCTTCCTATATATACTTGCTCCAGTGTGTTTACTTGCACTTGAAAACCCAGGACTTTATTCCTACCCGCAATGTTTTCTTCCCTAGTTTTCTGCCTATGTTGGACACAGAGTATGTCTAACAGGTAGGTTCCAAGCTTGAGGGTAGGTGGCACTGGAAGTGCTTTCAGTTATCCATTTGAAAGCACAATGAATATCTTTTGGAGTAATACACAGTTTGGGTTTTGGGTACACCAACTTGCACTTCTGGCCCGTTACATTTCCTTGCACTTGTTCTGACATCCAGGCATGGTCTTAAGTAGTGTTTTTTGTTTTTTTTTTTTCTTTTTTTTCCCATTTTTGCCTGTTTAAACTGTTTTGTTAGCACAATGGCCAATTGTGTTGGGTACTTGGTGGAGTGGAATCAATAATGTCATGAGATGTATAGAAGCTCTATTTCACCGCCTTGGGGGTGTGTGATGCAATATGCACTTGAAATTATTTTGGAAGTTTTGGGGAACTGGAATAAAAGGGAGCACCTCCTTCCTCAAAATAAAACTGCACTGTACACATATTGATGAGCTGTCCATGCTTCTTTGCCCTATTGCACATCTGGGTCTCGTACTCTTCATGTAGGGGACTTGCCAGGCTTTTGGGCACTTATATACAACCTTTTATTTGCAAGATAATCTCTGGCATCAAAAATTCAACCAAAACCTAACTAGCCGGTACACTAAAGTACTGGCGTGAGATGCCAGCCCCGATTTAATGTGTTTTTACGGTTCTTACAGTGTCGGATCGCTCTGAATATGGTTGAACATGCAAAACTAATGCTGACTTATACAAAGTACTGACAGCGATGCTCCTGTATATCCGTATACATGGATCATTACTGTTGGGGACTTCTGAATATGCATTCCACTCCCACTTTTTGGGTATTCACTACTACATACCTGCTTCCGTTCAGTTGGGGGGGATTGAATGCAGACAATAGTAACTGACCTCCTTCCATTCCCAGAGGATGAAGGATTTATACATGACGGGGATGCCGGTTTCCGGACCGGTGCATATGACTCCATCAGTACTTCCAGCGCACTCCGAGGCAACATATATATATGATGACAATGACGTGTCCAAACGAGCTGCTGAATCTGATCACATTAACTGACATGAAACGCACTGCCGCGTACTCGCCTGCACTAGTTAGCGCTGATAAAGATGTCAGTCCTTTCGCTGGGCTTGTTTATGGGAAAGGGTTTTCGCATTGGTCATACGAAACCCATCTATCCTTTCTCAATCCCTTTCTTTGGTACTTGCGGGATGATCAGTCAACACGTAGTCCTTGTAAAGTGCGTTTAGCCATTTTACCGTGTAAACTGACCTTGCCTGTACACGCCCGACCGTTTCTCTATGGCCTTATAAGGTCTTCCACAATGTGTTTTTTATGGTCTATATAACTCTAAACTCTGGGAAACGCCAATCTATAAATTGTGATCTAGTCATGGGATTCTCTTACTGTATTCCAGAAGGAACACCTCCTCCTATTCCCAGGTTATAGGGTTTGTGCAGCCTTGGGAAGCGGTCTGTTTTTGTTTTTTTTCTTTTTCTCCAGAAACCATGCCACTTCCGCCATGGCAAGAGGTTACGGTACATTTTATTACTACTGCAGTGATATATTTTGTGCCGTATAAACTATGGCTCGGACTCCTATACAAATGAATGGGACACGGATTGAGGCCTTAGTCAGACGGGCGTTTTTTTGCGCGATTTGCGCATGCGCATGCGATTCGCGCATATATAGAACCAATGGTTTGCTATGGTATCGGTCACATGTCTGCTTTTTATGCAGATATGCTATAAATCATAGGACACGACGAATCGCAGATCGCGCCTATCTGCATTTAATGTGCGCACCAAAATCATTTACTGGCGAGCACGCCGCACTGTACTACCGTCATCTGGCAAGTGCATAGTCTTCTAGGATGTGAGAACTTGAATGAAATGGCAAAGGCTGACAAGGTGCTCGTAATATGGAGGCAACATCTTATCCATGCACGGCGAAAATGGTGCAAAAAAGTCCCATAAAACTAAGTTCCGGCCAGTCCAAGTTTCATGCGCATTTTGATGCGCACGGCGATTTTACTCCGGTCAGACGGGCGTTTTGCTGCGACGATAAACGCGGCTAGGTGCAGATTTTTCCTGCGATTTCTCCCCCCCCCCCCCCCCCCCCCCCCCCGGTCACGCGATTTGCGCATGCGCATCCGTCATGCGATCCACAAATCGCGGCAAAAAACGCCCATCTGACTAAGGCCTTAAGAGTGTATTCCGCATCATATTCTGCTGTGTGAACACCGTATAATAGAGATGAAATGCAAAACCAGACATGGCACAGTGGCGCTATTTAAAAAAAAAAAAAAAAAGACTCTTTTTTTTTTCTTTAAATCAACAACCCCTTTACTTTCTTGGGTCCCTGTCAGTGAGACACTATGTGTCTATGTGGGCAACAAATTGCTTCTAGGCATTAGACCTTTGGCACACCAGTTGTGAATGTGAGTTATGCCAGTTCATGTCTTGTACAATTTGCACCTACACCGCATCGGTATGCCATATTTCTTAACCGTGGGACAGATGGTAATAGGACGTGCCATGAGTTATTTCTATGTAGTCCATTGGTCCATGTGGAAAAAAAAGTCAGTGTGCATACCCTCAGAAGCCTATAATGTGGCCCCAAATATGATTGTGTGCACCTAGTCTTAGTTGAAGCTTAACTTAAGGCCTGTTTCACACAGGCTACAAAATCTCTCGAAGCCCATGGTTGCCAATGGGATCTTTCAGGATACAAAATGTTGTTCATGTGAAAGAGCCAATTGGAAACCATGAGCTTCACATACATGCATTTTGTAGCTATGTTGCATCGCTACAAAATAGTGTGATTTTTGTAGCCCGTGTGAAACCGGCCTAAAGGGGTTGTCCAGTTACCACACAGCATCCCTTTAATAGAACTGCTTGTAGTAAAATAATAAACTGATCGGAACTTACCCCTCTGCCATCGGGATCCAGTGCTACAGCCCGCTGTGTCCTGGTGTTGGTTCTGACAGCTGCTGTCAGGTGACTGCTGTAGCCAATTAGGGACTGCAGCGTCACGGTCCCCGAACTTCTGGCATCATGGCATTTGTGATATAAGTGGTGATGCCGGGAGACCAAGTCGTGATGCTGCACCCCTCTCATTGGCTGAGCGGTCAGCTGACTTCTGGTGACGGCGGCTGTCACAACACACACCACAACCACAGCGGGACTGCATTTTTCTATTTTACTACAGGCAGCCCTATTAGAGGGGTGTTGTTTGGTAACTGGACCACCCCTTTAACCCATGTCCATGAACTCTTCTCTAAGTTCTGGGATTTAGTTAGTGGAACTGTTCATATGAGCAAACCATTAACCCCTTGAGTGGCACTCCCGGAAATTTTCCAGGACGAGCTCAACTGCCGATAGTGATATAGCCCGGAAGATTTCCGGACTATGTATCGCTATGGGAGCTGCAGAGCACAATGCCACAAGCTGTGGCATTGTGCTCTGCCTGCACTGTCCCACAGAGAACAAAGCGGGACATTGAGAAGCAGGAAGATATTGCCGATATGCGGCAATCTCCTGCTTCTAAGTCTCCTGCTTTGTATACAGGTTGCTATAGAGACCATCGGCTTGTCAGAAGCAAGCCGATGGTCTCTGTTGCAGGGAGAGCTGGTGCTTGGCTGTCAGAGGACAGCTAGGTACCAGCTGTTACAGCAGAGATCAGAGAAAACCTCTGATCGCTGCTGTGTTAACCCTTTACATGCTGCAGTCTGTGACTGCAGCATGTAAAGGGCTGCCACCATGAGACCCCCCCCCCCCCCCCCCAGAATCTGATCAGGGAGTCCTGATGGGTCTCTGTGGAAGTCCACTAAAGGGACAAAAAATTTAAAAAAAGTTAAAAATTATTTAAATAAAATTAAAAACACCTGTCTCCCTTTACTTTGTGAAAAATTAAAAATAAAATTACACATGTGGTATCCGTGCGTCGTAATGACCCAGAGAAGGAAGTTAGTACGTTATTTAACCTCTTAATGACACGGTCCCTTTTTTTTCTCCCCCCCCCCCCCCCCCCCCCCCCCCCCGTTTAAAAAATCATAACTCCTTTATTTATTCATCTACGTCGCTGTATGAGGGCTTGTTTTTTGCGGAATGAAGTATATTTTTCAGTGGTGCCATTTAAAGTACCATATAATGTACTGAAAAACTTTTACAAAAATCTAAGTGGAGTAAAATGAAAGAAAATGACATTCCACCATCCCTTCAGTGCGTTTTGTTTCTACGGGGCACAAACTGCAACAAAAATGACCTGATAACTTTATTCTATGGGTCAGTACGATTACTACGATACCAAATGTGTATACTTTTTTTTTTTACTATAGTACTTGTATTTTTTAAAATAATTTCCTGCTGCATCTTCTGCGCGCAATAACTCTTTTATTTTTCCATTGACGTACTTGAGCAATGGCTCATTTTTTGCGGGACGTCCTGTAGTTAACGTTGGTACCATTTTGGAATGAATACGACTTTTTGATCGCTTTTTATTGCATTTTTTCTGGGAGACAGGGTGACTGAAAGTGCATTTCTGGCGTTCTTTATTTTTTTTCGGACTACGTTCACCGTGAAGGGTAAATAATGCACTATTTTAATAGATCAGACCTTTACGGACGCGGCAATACCAAATATGTATTTTTCTTTTATGATTTAGATTTTTTATTATAGATATGGCAAAAGAAGGGAGATTTAACTTGTATTACTTTTTTCCCTAATCTCCCTACAAATTTTTTCACAAAAGTTATGCAATACATTATATATAGCCAAAAATGATGCCATCAAAAAGTACAACTTCTCCAGCAAAAAACAAGCCCTCACATGGCCGTGTCAATGGAAAAATGAAAAAGTTATGGCTCTTGGAACGCGACTGCAAAATTAGTTGAAATTAAATGATTGGCCCATTTAAAAAACCTGCCCTGATGGGCACGACAGGGGGGTAGGAAATCCGCCACTCAGAGGGTTAATCCGAAAACCCTTTATAACAAACAGAATACACGGCCCCCTCCTTATCCACGTGAGACCTTTTCTCTAGTTGTCCTATTCGGTCCTTCTTATCACTACCGGGTTTATTTTACTGGTCGACTCCATTCATGATGCTTTATAGCTTCCCTATGTAAATGGCCCCTTATGTGATGGTCACATGCTGGGGGTCCGGCAGACTGAATCCTCAGCAGGGTCCTTGGAGCTGCAGGTTGCTATTGTTAACACCAATTTTAATGTTCTTTTTATATATTCGTTCCATTTTTTTGGTGAAGCAATGGCATTTCTGTAATACATGATGGCAGTTATGAACTGTATGCTAATACATTGTAATGTCACATGCAAACTCTAATTCTAGTCTCTAAAGCCATTTCATAAACTCGTCAGATGCTTCCTGTTTAGACACTTCTGGACTTGCATCATTAATTTGCACTATTGTGAATTGTTGCGTTTTAGAACCTTTGCCTTACCTATCTGCTTTTCTTCAGCACGTAGAAAACATTGGAAGAAGTGGCTTCATGATCATCCCTGTCCATTGTATATAATGCAGCAGAACACTACGCAGTCATGTTACCCATAATGCCCTGCGTGCCCACCAGAGTGCTTCCAGCAGGGACACATTATTTCTAACAGAACATTAAGATAAGATAAGATAGAACTGCAAGACGACTCCATGTAGATTGGACACTGACTGCACCTGCACATCCTTGATGTGATACCCAGATGATGTCATCAGGCAAGTCACTCCATGGCTATAGGCCAAGCTTCTTTACATAGAAGTGATTGCATAGCCTTAATATATTGCATATAGAGGATAGAAGTTGCTCACATTTAGGGCTCATTTATTTGACCATTCTCCCCCTCCCCTTCATTTTTTTTCTTCTCCACCCCCCACCCCACCCCCTTTCTTTTTTTTTTGTGCAGAGGATATTTTTGTTCCTTTTTTTTTTTTAGAAAAGAGCCAATCACTGCAGGAAAAGAACACCGAGGATGGGAGATGTTTGCTGCACATTTATATCAAACATGACGTACTTCCTATAGTATCAGTCATCGTCTTTTACTGTGCACAGGAGATTACAAGAGTCCACACAGTTTTATACACTTGCTAATATAATGGGGAAGTGCATTCTATACACTTATTAAAAGCAGTGGGAGTCATCTGAAACTTGGGCAGACACTCATGGGGTAAGCGGGTACCCTCACATCCCCACGGCCTGCTAGCGTTATAGAGAAACTATTGACCAGCATTAACTGCAGCCTATAATCTATTTACAGGGTGTAGGGGCACCTATAGGAAGTGTACTGTCCCCACAGCTTTCCTCCTTGCTCTGTTGTAATATGTTAGCAGATGGATTTCCAAATTAGGTTTACGTGAAGACTAGAAGCTTCTCCTCTATTAGCAGATTAATACCCCTGCGAACAATTTATCGTACGTTTATCAGTGCCCGCCGTACACAAACGTAGAGAGACTCATCCATATTGCTTCAGCAAAAATGGTCGCTTTTTTCATCTGAGATCTGTAGTCTTGTACTACAATAAAAAAAAAAAAAATCATCATCTGGTTTTCATGTACACAAGAAAAATCTAAAATCAGCCCAACACCGATTCATGAACTGCAGGCGGCATCACCATGCTTTACCTTTTTTTTTTTTGCATCCCCATTGACTTGAGTAGGCGAATCTCCTCCACAAATCGGATCAGAACACAGTTTTTTTTGTTTTTCACTCTTGGGTCCCAAGTGAAAAAACTTCTGTGATTTCAGCACACTGATGACTGGGAGTCGTAGGCTCAGACCGTACACGGACTGTACATGGATGTGTGCCTCTAGACCTTCCACTGTTTTCTTCCAGTCATGGCCACATCAATGAGCGAGGTGTTTTGTCAATGTGCCTGACGAGTAGCCCCAGTACTTCCACCGTGGTTTTCTAGGGTGTAGGGACTTGGTAGATGACCAGTATTGTCTTCTCTAAAGCTGACAGGTGGGTACAGATGTGAACACTACACGGACACTTGTATCCTTGGACTACCTGCCGCGGAGAGTTCACCGATTGCTTAAATATCTCGCTACAATTTGTTTCTTTACATGCTGGAATATTTTTGTCAGCGAGTTTTCTTAAGAAACAAAATTTTAAAAAAACTCCAGAAGAGACAATAAAACAATCAAGACCTTCATTTATGTCTGAAGGATTTGTAGTATTAGTTCTTTAGGTATTATTAGTTGCAGAGAGGGAACGGGCAGCGCTGTTTATTCCACAGCAGTCAGTCGGAGCCAGTAGGAGGAGACCTGATGTTAACGCTTTCCACTTGGGTTTTTGTTTTTTTATTATTAAAATAATAGAAAATCTGCAGAATGCTGTCCGGCGCGAGGGACGGGGCGTTCTTCCCGCTCCGAGATCTATTATACTGTGACATTTACATTTCATATGAATTGTTGATCAGCTCCAGCTATTAATGATCTGCTGCGCTGGTATTGGTGACCAACTGTGCTAATCACAGCACAACCCACGTCTGTTATATAGAAGACAAAAGTAGAAATTGTCGCTCTGTGATTTCAAGCCAGCGTGTTATCTCTGGAATTAGGAACCGGGGGCTTCGTTATTAAACACGTGACGACTCTTGAGTTTCAGTTCTTATAGGCCCTTCCATAAGAATGAACTGGGTTGCACTGTGTGTTTATTTCAAGATGGTGTACAGAGATCCTCCTTTATGCAAAAACGTTTTCTGGCCTGTGCATTCACGGGAATTGGAGAAGAGTTGGGCAACTTTTCCTAATTGGCTTCTATTGGAACAGAGAGGTGCTGGAGCTACATGATTAGTCCATTTCAGCTTTACAATTCACACCTAAAGTTTGGGGAAATGTTATCTTTTTTAAAGTCAGAGTCACAGATTTTTGCACTAGTAGGGTTTGGCTCAAAACTGTCACTTTTTGCTGTTGTATGTGTATTAAAGGGGTTGTCCCACGCAAGCAAGCGGTGTTAAACACTTCTGTATGGCCATATTAATGCACTTTGTAATATACATCGTGCATTAAATATGAGCCATACAGAAGTTATACACTTACCCCTCCAGTGTTGGTGTCCCCATCTCCATGGCGCCGACCAAAGCCTTCTTCCTCGATTAGACGCGCTTGCGCAGTCTTCTCTTCTGTTCTGTTGAATGGGGCCGCTCCGGCGTGCTTGCGCTGCACAGGTCTTCTGCGCAGAAGAGTGTCCAGAAAAGGGGGTGGGGTTTGACTGGAGGGAGGTTTTGGGACAGATTTTAAAAGTGCAACTTTTTAAAAAGTTGCAACACTTGTCACCCAGTTGCAACCCTCTGCGCTTGATAAATTCCCTCACAGCATGGTCTTTGAATTTGTCCTTCTTACCACCTTACTACCACTTTGCAACAAACTGGTGCTAGTACCAGAAAATGTTGACAAAGGGGCGATTGACAAAAGGTAAATGTCCATGCGTGATGACTGTAAAAGTGGAGATAAGTGTTACATTAAGGGCTGCCAGACTTCAGCTGTTACTCCAGTAACAGGCTACGATACCTTGTGCAACCTGCTCTTGGATATTTACCAGTTCCACAAGCGGCAGTCATATGTAAGACCGTTGTCCATTGGTCAGTAGGTGAATTTATGAAGAGAGGGTTACAGATTTCCAGCTGTTAAGCTTAGAGGGAGACCATTTCTTATCAAGGAGACTGCTTGGAGTTCTTGGTACCAGACTGGGTTTTTTATCAGGTCTTACAGTTGGCTGTAGCCAATAAATGTAGGTTCTCCACCAGCTAGCCTAATCTGCTAAAGAAGTTTTAACAATTAATAGGACCCCACTAGGCTAATGGATCCAAGGTATCTTTCACTATATACCCCGGTCATCCATAGGTTATGGGAATACACATAAAGATCTTGGGGTCTGCTTCTCTGGACCAACGATGGTTTGCTGGGTGGGAACAACAGCATTTGGATCATTGGGCATATCTCACAGGTGAAACCTCTCCAAAGACAACCTTTTCCAGAAAACCACCCCTGGTTATTGGAGCTGTGTGACTTCAAGGGTCCCCATAAATGACACAATATGGTGTGCAGTCTGTAATTTGATGATATTTCCCCTTTAAACAGCGCGGTATTACTGTGTCTTGCTTCTATTGTATCGATCAGCCTCTGTTTCTCTGATTTTGTCATCTTGCAGAAAATGTACAATTTTCAAGGTAATGAGGATTATGGCCATTACTTTTCATTATGTAATCTGCTGAACTTGCTTTCACCGCTTTTTGTCTCTTTCTACTTTTATTTAAATATTTATAAGCTAGTAAAATACAGCTTTATTTTTTCAGCTCTGATACTACGTAGAATTGTGCCTTTTTGTCCGTTTGTGAATAAATGCTGTACATTTTGCTACATGATTGAGTCTTGTCCTTTTTTAGTTCTTCATTGTCCAATTCTGTTCTGTTCCATGCAGATTTAAAGGCAATGTTTTACACAATCAGGATTATCTCCACAATGGTCCGTTGATAAAGTCCCATTATCACAGAGCAATTATTGCTCAGATTCAAGAGGCCACTCTAATACATAGTAACCTAGTATGTAAGGCCGAATAAAGACAATGTCCATCTAGTTCAGCCTGTTTATCCTCCTATGTCGTCGATCCAGAGGAAGGCAAAAAAACCGCAAGAGGCAGCAGCCCATTAGCCCTTTTGGGGGAAAATTCCTTCTCGACTCCCTAATGGCAATCAGACTAATACCTGGATCAGCCTCTTATAGCTCCTACCTACTTGTATAACCAGATTAACAATTAACTAAGATTTATATCCTGTAATATCCTTCCCCACCAGAAAGACATCAAGTCCCCTTTTAAACTCCTCTATGGATTTTGCCATCACCACATTCTCAGGCAGAGAGTTCCGCAATCTCACTGCTCTAACAGTAAAGAACCCTTTTCTGTGTTGGCGATGAAACCTGCTTTCTTCTAAATGTAGCGGATGCCCTCTCATTACTGTCGCAGTCCTGGGTATAAACAGATCATGGGAGAGATCCTTGTATTGTCCCCTCATGTATTTATACATAGTTATTTGATCACCCCTTAGCCTTCTTTTTTCCAGGGTAAATAATCCCAATTTGGATAGCCTCTCTGGGTATTCCAGTCCCTTCATTCCATTTATTAGTTTAGTTGCCCTTCTTTGACCCCCCTAATAGGATGATAAATATAAGTAACTGAGTGAAGCAGTCTTAGAAGTGCTAAAGTATTCCTAGCCTAAAACTTCTAGAGGCCAATTAGAAAATGCTCTTGTAAATGTTGCTTTAATATTGTTAGGGTATTTGTAAGATACCATTTATACTGACAGATGATCGCTCAAACGATAGTTTGAGTGACCGTTTTGAGCGATCATCTTTACATAGTCTAAAATAGCTAAGTAGCTACTCGAACTATGCAGGCGGAGCAGGACACTACCGCTATCGCTCGGCGAACAATAGAGCTGTTCTGCATAAGCAAAGGGTTGTATTGTTTTCCGCGATTACAGCTTGCGTCCAGCTATAAGAATCTTATCAGCACTGTCCACTGTGATAACCGCTTGTACCGCTGGTTAGAGTTCATTGCTCAATGCAAGAAAACTAGAATTGAACGATGAATGACTCGTGCACTAAAACTGCACAATGTCCGTGCGTTTAGACCCAACGAGTCTCACTCAAAAGACTGCTTTGAGCGAATTTTGAGCATAAATCTTTGGGTCTAAATGGGCTATTAGACTGGTGACCTGTTCCCTTTTAAGGGCTCTTATGCACTGTCAATGGGACTTTCTAATCTTAATGCATCGCACAAAAATCGCAGAGCACAAACTTGCGATGCGTTTTTAACATTAGAAAGTCCCATTGACATTCACCTCCCGGATCCATCGCGCTGTTCCCGTCCCTCGAGCCAGCGCATGCGCAGTACAGTGCGTGACGCGGTGGGCGGGGATGCAGTTTCACGCGATGCTTCCGCTGTGCTACAGTGGAAGTATAGCGTGACGGCCGGCTTCCATTGACTACAATGGAAGCTGGCCGCGTGTATTCCCACGGCAATTAGAACATGCGGCTGTTTGTTTCACACTGTAGAATTCCGCGGTGGAATTCCGCAGCGTGGACATTGAGCTATTGGGTTCAGTAGAAATCCGGCCGTGGACATTACCCCTAAAGGTAGGATGAGAAATTAGAACAATCTGGCTGCTTTCTACTAAAGACAGCACCACCCCAGTCCATAGTTTGTCCGGTATTGCAGCTCACCTACATTGAAGGGTATGAGCGGAGCTACAATACCACGCAAGCTCTGGCCAGGTGTGGCATAATTTATGGGGGTAACCATGTTTTTCTAATTCTGCGCAATTCATTTAAGGTTAAAACTATATTCCAGTCAACCAGCGAACAAAACTAACATTATATAAAAAGTATGCTAAAATATTGTAATCCATTTGCTACTTCTCAAAGAATGGCCAGCTACAATATTTTCTTCTTTTACTCATCATGTAAAACCGTTCTAAGGAAGATTCAGAAAGAGGCAAATCAACATGAAGTGAACCTATGTCTTACCAGCTGCCTCAAGAAAAGTGAGGTCCATGCTTTTCACATCATGGCGAGTATGAACTCTGTGCAGACACCCACATTGCAGATCTGTATGCTACAGCGTCTCAAAAAAAACATACTTTGAACACCGGCCAGGAATGGGGCTCTGAGTCACAGGGCCGCGCCGCCTCTCCATGTCGCCATGACTGACTTCAAATCTTGTGCAGCCGTTCTGATCCTGGAAGATGCTACGGCGGTGACATGCTGCAGGTTGTGCACGTAACTGTTCAGCCAATCACAGGCTTCAGCAGTCATGTGCCGATCATGGCATTATAAGCTCTGAAGCCTGTGATTGGCTGAGCATTCATGTAGGTTATGAATGTCATGCAATCACTGATGCCTGTGATTGGCCAATTGGTCACATGCACAATGAATGGCACATGCCCACTCTAGCTTTATCTGGGATCAGGACAGCAGGGACCAGTGCGACTGTGCTAGATCGGGCAGGACCATTTAAAAGGGGTTGTATCACAGGGAATAACTTGCTGATTGGCAGAGGTCTCACAGCTGAAACCCCTACTAATCTTGAGAATGGCATTCCCGTGTCCCGCTCTCCTCTCACTGTGGGGGTCACTTCTCCCTCTGCACTGATGTCACTGGAATGGAGAGCTGGCAGCACATGAGCAGTCAGCACTCCGTTCATTTCAATGGGGCTGACAGAAATGGCGAGCGACACCTGCTCAGGTTTCTCTACAGTCCTATTGAAAGTAAAGGGAGAGCTAGTGTGCGACCAACCCTTCATTCGGTCTCCTCCTCACTGGGGGTAACCCTTCAGTGAGGTGTAGGGGAGGGGGGCATGGACCCCTGTTTGGTGGGGATGTCACTGCTGAAATCTCTCACTGATCTCAATCAGCAAGTTATCCCCTATCCTGTGGATAACTTTCAATTCTGGTACAACCCCCTTAGGCTAACTTCAAACTGGCAACAGTGGTATGGGGCCATGAATCGCATTGTTTTCAATAGGAGACCTCGAATGGCATTTGTGCACCTAGCACGTGGTGCGACGTTGCCACCGGCCTCATTGAAAATGATCGGCACTTCACGGTGAAAGCATACAGCAAGATAGAACATGCCGCAATTTGTTTCCCACCATGCAGGAAAACATCGTTCATGAGTATGACTCCATTCAAAAGAATGGAGTTCATGTTTGTGTAAGATTTTTGCATCTCGCACAAATTTGTCGCCTGTGTGAAGGCGGTCTTCAGGTAATATGAATAATTTTTTACATTTTATTACTTATCGTGCCCATAATAATCATAAACATAACGTTGTGCACTTGTGCTAAAAAGACCCACAATGGTTTTGGACCTGTAACAATGTTCTATCGCCACAGGAGACAAAAATGGAATATCCAGGTGGTCTTGGGTAAATTTGAGAATGGCTGCTTTTTGTTACAGCAGTGGTCTCCTTTTGTGAGGTCCTTCCATGAACACCATTCTTCAGTGTTTTTCTAATACTTGACACATAAATAAAGGGTTTTCTGTAGGCCTTTTGCAATTACCCTTTCTAACCTCTTTTAGGATTGCCCATGGTGCCCTTGGACTGGTCTTAGTAAGACGCCCACACCTCGGAAGTGTAGCAACGGCCTGAACTTTTTCTTCCAGCTGCCGATACTGTAATTTTTCTAACAGTGAATTGCCATATACCCAAGGCTATAGTATGTCATCTGAAAGTTGTTTGTATTCAGGCATGATGCACACTAGCCAGTCGTTCCTGAAAAGAACAGTTGTCAGTAACAGAATGTTGTGTGCCTTTAAAGCAACCTTCCAGGCTTGGACAAACAAAGATGGCTGCTCGAGCTTACCCGACTACCTGATGGGCCCTGTGCATTAGTTTGCACCATTAGTCTAAGACATTACACCTGCTTTGATTAACCAGCACTGCCCACCTGAGCAGTGCTGACCAGTCCGATCAGCATGGAATGTCCAACGCACTCTGCACAGTGTGCATCAGGTCGTCTGAGAAGTGGACATCTTTGTTTGCCCAGGCCTGGAGGGTCGCTTCAACGGGTCAAAGCACCTTTGAAACCCACACTTCTAATTTCATCTCTATTTGAAACACCTTTTGTGAATCGGCTCACGGAAAAGTTATTAAAAGAGGTTCCCTTACTTTTTCTTACTGCGTATGCAGGTTTACACAGTGCGCTCAATAAAAGAGGTGAACAGTACAACTGTTTGTGTATTATTAGTTTAGATTGTTATCCGAGTCCACATTTCATTAGTAATCAATGTAGAAATCCAGGTGATGCCAAAGGGGTCCACTTACTTTCTTCTTGCAACTGTATTCAGCAATAAATTAATTAGGTAGAGATATTGTGCCGACTCCGGGCCCCGGCATCAGAAAACCTTGCTAAGTAAATCTGAACTTTCCACTTCTTCCCTCTACAGCGCACACAAAAGGGATTTTCAAAGTAATATCAGGAATCGGGAAGATGCTGTTTCAAGCACTCGTCTGCCAAAGGTCGCTTCCTTTGTCTGCAATTATTTGCAGCCTGTAGTGCTTTACAAATGTACAAGGAGAAGCCCATGTCGATGCCCTGCGGGTCCGGTCAAAGGACATACATGCCAACAAAGTTGTTGAAGTAGATGGAGTGAGCTCTAACTCCAGGTGCTGGGAAAAGTCCTTGCTTGTGATGGCACTCTGAAGTAGTGTTGTTTGTCCACCTTGCTAAAGGAGCTCTTGGAGCCGTATTGTACGGGGATTCCGGCTACACAAAGTTGCTGTCAGATTAATGTTAATCAATAATTCTTAAAGTTTGCAATGTGGTTCTGCTTTGGATTTCGTGTCTGTAGCTCTAAACGCGTTTACCTTCTCCGGGCACTTCAGAAGTGTTTATTCAGAGGTTGCCCTGGGTACGACCTGTAGACAGTCCAGCTCCACAGGTAGGGTTGCGCAGCACGAATTGAGTAGAGATTGTTTTTTTGTATTTTTGATATTCAGGTCCAACACCAAAGGGACAAAACTTTCAATAAGGACTTATGAAATGTTTCAATAAGGACTTATGAAAAACCCTATGAACCCTCCATGTAGCTGACAAATCAAGTTCATAAGCATGCGGATTTACTACAGCCGTGATGACAAAGGGACGCACATAATGCGGTGCCAGTTTCAAAGACGAAACCTTCAATTTGAGATTTCTAGAAGACAAATATACCTTCTGTCCCATCCTGTAAGGTTCAGATACTGACAGACTCCTCCTACTACGCAACTGCATACGAGCCCCCGTTGCTTCCAGGTTCTTCTGTACTTCTTTCCATACCCCCTTGCAGCACATCTGTGGCGACATCAGCTGCAGGACAGGCAGACGGAGTAGAAATAGCTGTAAGGAAGTGAGGATGCTGACCATATACGCAAAGGAATGGGGATAACTCATTGGAAGAACAAGTACGGTTGATTAGCATAAACTCTGCCAACGGCAGGAATTCTGCCCACTGATGAGCCTTTTCGCTAGCAAACAACTGTAAATAGTGCACTAAATCCTGGTTCTTGCACTCAGTCTGACCATTAGTTTGCGGGTGGAATGCTGACGAGAAGGGAAGCGACATTCCCAGGTTTCTACAGAAAGCTCGCCAAAATTGCGCAACAAACTGAACACCGCGATCAGATACGATGTTCTCGGGAATCCCATGTAGACGAATGATTTCTTTTACAAAAATCTTGGACAATTCTATTGCAGAGGGTAGCTTCTTTATCACCATGAAATGTACCATCTTTGAGAAACGGTCTACAACAACTAGAATCGTGGTGAACTTCTGAGACTCAGGTAGATCGGTGATAAAATCTACCGATAAATGCGACCATGGATGACAAGGCACCGGTAATGGTCTCAGAGGCCCCTCCGGACGATGACGACTTTTACTGCCTGCACAGACAGAGCATCGCTTAACAAAGTCTCCCGAGACATGCCTGGCCACCAGTAGCGTCTAGTACGAAGATCCAAAGTCCCCTGAACCCCCAGATGGCCTGCGAGAACAGATTAGTGAGACTCTTCAATAACTCAGAGACGCAAGGTCTCTGTCACAAACCATATGCCCTCCGACACCCCTGAGAGAGCGTCCTGCTGACCATTTTGTAGATGAGGAACGAGATCAGATTCTACAGCTGCCACCTCTACCCCAGGTGCCAAGATATTCTCAGGAGCCACTGTCTCACTTTCCAGCGAACCGAAACACCGTGAGAGGAGTTTGCCTCCACGTTCTTCTCCCCTGGAATATATGTAACAACGAGGTTAAACCTGGCGAAAACAACGCCCACCTGGCCTGACAAGCTGTGAGTCTCTTAGCATTGGCGAGATATACCAAGTTTTTATGATCAGTATACACGGTATGCCTTACCCCCTCAAGATGGTGATGCCACTCTTCTAGAGACCACTTAATCGCCAATAACTCACGATTACCCACATCGTAGTTACATTCCACCAAACTGAACTTCCACGAGAAGAACGCACATGGACTATACACAGGTCTCCCACTGACTTCCTGAGACAATACAGCCCCCGCCCCCAACTCAGACGCATCGACCTCAATGAAGAATGGTCGCTGCACGTCAGGCTGTACTAGCACTGGGGCAGCAGTAAACGCCCGTTTGAGACTACTAAAAGCCCCTAGGGCCTCAGGCGACCATCTTACCAAGTCGGCACCCTTCTTGGTAAGATCGTTCAGGGGTTAATAACAGAATAATTCTTAATGAATTTACTGTAGAAATTTGTGAAACCTAAAAACTGCTGGAGAGCTTTCAGGTTATCTGGTCTGACCCCCTCCAGGCGGTAAATTCACATGCATGAACGATTTCCACAATCACGGGCAGAGATTAGTAGCATTTTCTCATCCATTCATGCAACCGTGAGTGTCATTATTAGCTAAAAAAAACAAGTCGCACCCTGGAAAACCCTCGCTCTGCATGAATCCTCGGGGAGCCTTTGGATGCCTAAATAGAGGCACTTGTAAGCTTTTCGCAGCATTGGACGCTGCTAAAATGCCTCCTGCTTTTTTTTTTTCCCCCAGCTCCCATAGGAGTTTATGGGAGTCTTCGCCGTATATCGGTCAAAAGATAGTTCCAGAACTATCTTTTTACCCACAATATATATTTACTTCCGCCACCATATTGAGGTCTCTTATATTCCATCCAATGTTTGTGTTCAGACAGTATGGGCCCCGGCCCATATACACTGAGGCTGCCATGCTGTCGCCCCTTCCCTCCCCGTTGCCAGCTCACCGCATCTATCCTCCGCCCCCATCCCTTGTCCGTAGCCAGCAATGGGAGGAGGCGTGATAGCTCTGCCCCTTCTGCCATCTCCCATTGCAATCAGTCGGAGGGGAGGAGAGAAGAGGGAGTGAGTTTAGCAGTCACGCTGCTAATCTCCCTCCCACCTCCCTTCTCCAGCCACTGTCATTGGCTCCCATAGGAGCCCATGTAGCGGCCGATGCATTCTGGCCCAAAAGATAGTTCCAGGACTATCTTTTGGGCCCGATGTAAAAATGCCCAGCGCTATATTGGCCAGCCGTGCGCTTTTACGCCGCGGAAATACGGCCATGTGATCTGATGCATTGGAATCCAATGCATCAGATCACGTTTATCAGCCGACCGTGAAAATGGCGGGCCGATATACTCTCATAGGAAAGAGGCCTGAGGTAGAGCCCTTTAGATATAAGTGCTTACATTTCTTCTACCAACTTGGCTGAAGTAATGACCACTAAGAATTAGGTAAATTACGAAGACAGAAACGTAACCCTTTCCAATCCAGTCTGTATACTGGTTTTCCTAGGGGGCTTACTCTTTTTCTGCTGTTATACAACAGCGCTATATGCTGGCTAAAGTCAGTACTGCATGAGGTGACACGTTGGATAGGCTCCAACAGCAGAGAGGCTAGCAATATACAGTAAGAGAACCCCAACGGATGTCTTCCAACATCAGCCTTAAATAATAATGTCTTCAGACGTCAGACAGTGGGTTGGAAAGGGTTAAAGGAGTTGCCCGGCCACGCAGGGTGAATTTTTTTTAATAATAATAATAATGCTTTCCTTTCACTAACCATTTTAAAACACACCATACATGGGTTCAAAACACCAGGCACATTACATGTTCTGTTTTTTTCTTACTTTATAAACTGGTGTTCCAAGCAGATTTCAAAGATGGCGCTGTTGTGCTGCAATCCCACAATGCCCTGCGCCTCCCCCCTCTGTGTGCGCACTCCTGATGATGGCAGGACGCATTGAACTCCTTGGCAGTCTCTCCTGGCCCCACCCAGGCCCTTCTAAGTTCACTCTACAGTACAGGACGTTCTCCTGCTCCCCCCATTCTAGTTTCGATGTGCTGTCTGCTGAGCTGTGTATCTAAACCCCTCAGGTGTGATACTGTCTGTTTAGATGCTGTATTGATACAACATCTGAGCAGACAGTATCACACCTGACAGGCATAGATACACTACCCCACTCTCCAACTCAGATTAGAACCACAGCCATACAGCAGCTCAGCAGACGTATCACACAGGACTGACTTAGATATGTCTGCTGAGACGCTGTATCTAAGCTGGTCCTGTGTGATACAAGAAACGGAAAGATAGCCAGCGGCACATCGCCTACTACTCATTCCATGGGGAAGGATAACTAAAATTTCGTGCCAGCTACCAAACGACCGTCAACTTCCCGTTCCCCAAGGGATAATCCAACAAATACGAGTAGTGGTCCTCAGAAACTCAAGTCCACGTCTGGTATCTTTAGAAAAAGTCCATTAGGTTTATTTGTTATTCCATACAAGTGTGCGACGTTTAGACCTAAGCTTGACAAAAAGCGCGAAACGTCGAAACGTCACACACTTGTATGGAATAACAAATAAACCTAATGGACTTTTTCTAAAGATACCAGACGTGGACTTGAGTTTCTGAGTGCCACTGCTTATATTTGTTGGTCCTGTGTGATACGTCTGCTAAGCTGCTGTATCTAAGCCGATTCTGTGTGATACAGCATCTCAGCAAATGTATCACATGATCGGATGAGATACATCTCCTCAGCAGAAGTATCACACAGGATCAGCTTAGATAAAGTGTCACAGCAGACTATCACACAGGATCTGCTTTGATATGTCTGGTGAGACGCTGTATCTAAGCCAGTCCTTTGTGATACATCTGCTGAGATGCTGTATCTAAGCAGATCCTGTGTGATAAATCTGCTAAGCAGATCATGTGATACATCTGCTGTGACTCTATCACACAGGATCGGCTTAGATGCATCTGCTCAGCAAATATATGACACAGGATCGGCTTAGATACAGCGTCGCAGCAGACACATCACACAGTATAAGCCACAGGATTGGCTTAGATACATCTGCTGAGACGCTGTATCTAAGCTGGTCCTCTGAGATACGGCTGCTAAGACACTGTATCTAAGCAGATCCTGTGGGACACATCTGCTGAGCTGCTGTATTTAAGCCGTGTGATAGTGTGATAGAGCGCCTCAGCAGACGTATCACATGATCGGTTTAGATACAGTGTCACAGCAGACATCACAGAGGATCTACTTAGATACAGTTTCTCAGCATAGTGGCCACGGTAGTAATATAGACCCCCCAATAGTTGCCCAAGTATCGTTTTCCCTGAAAATAAGCCCTACCCCGATATGCTCTACCCCTAATTTCAGGGGGGGCTTGAAATATATGCCCTCCCCTGAAAATAAGCCCTAGTAAATTGGGGAAAAAACCCCATCAATACTCACCTAGCCGGCAGCGGCTGAGTTTCTCATGCTAGTGCCCGGGGCTGCAGCAGGCTGCCATGTCCTCTGCATTGACACAGAACTCTCATTCTGGTGATGGGGCTTTGAATATCCTGCCTCCAGCAAGCGAGTCCTGTAAATGGATCGAGCGCCAGCCAATCAGAGCAAGCGCTTCATCATTTACAGCCATTCAGCGAATGACATCACTGAATGGCTGTGATTGGCTCTGCCAATCACAGCGCTCGCTTGCTGGGGGTGGGGTATTCAAAGCCCCGTCACCAGAAGGAGAGTTCTGTGTGAACGCTGAGGACACTGCAGCCTGCCGCATTGCTGCCGGAGATCAGCAGTGCCAGGGACCCAGACGCCATGGACCAGTTGAGTATAAGCCACCCCCTGAAAACATTGTGCCTCTTTGGGGGCAAAAATTAATATAAGACAGTATCTTATTTTTAGGGAAACACTGGAGTAATACAGAACCCCCCACCACCAATAGTTGCTCCAGCACCAATAGTGGCACCCAATAGTTGCCCCAGTAGTAATAGTGACACCCCAACCCCACTTACCCTTTAACTGAGGGCAGCCGGCCAGTGGGCGCTGCTGTGGATTGACTTCAGCTCTGGGCTATCAGCGGAAGCAGGCAAACAACGATGAAGCCTCAACAAGGAAGTAGACACTTAAAAAGAAAAAACTTAGTGCGCAATTAGTAAAACGAAACTGTATAATTTTGGTATTGCCATAATCGTAACATCCTGCAGAATAACTGGCATATTCTTTATGCTGCACAGTGATTTCAGTAAAAACAAAACCCAAAATACAAATGTCAGAATTGCTGTTTTTTTTTACCCATATTACTCCAAAAAGGAATGTGATTTTCAATACATCAAAACGATGCCATTAAAATTACAATTCATTAGAGATGAGCGAGCATACTTGCTAAGGGCAAATACTCGAGCAAGTACCTGCCCGCTTGTGAGAAAAGATTTGGGTGCTGGCGCGGGTAAGCTGTGTAGTGCGGGAGGGAGCGGGGGGTGGGGTGAGAGAGATCTCCCTCCCCCCCCCCCCCCCCCGGCCCCTTCCGCCGCTCCCAAATCTTTTCTCACGAGCGAGCAGGTACTCGCTAAGGACAATACTCGCTCGAGTATTTGCCCTTAGCGGGTATGCTCGCTCATCTCCACAATTCATCATGTAGGAAACAAGCCCGCACATGGCAACATGGATGGAAGAATTAAGACGTTACATCAGAATGTGATGCTGAAAGAAAAAACTCCTTAATATCCCAAATTGCTGCATGCTTATGTGATTAACCCTTTCCTACAAAAGACTTATCGCTTCCGTCCTGGCAGGGAAGCACTTTAGTAGTGAACAGAGTACTCAGGATTTTCTCAAAAGCACATTCAAATAAATTCCTTGTTTAATAACCAAGTTGGTTTACCGATGCTATCAGTGAGTCTGGTACGCTGCCGTGCTGGAGGCTAGGCTTTGGTAAATGCGCAGAAGCCTTCTTTGGTATATTGCAGCTTATTGCTGTGTCACACATAATTCAAAATATCCAATGCTTCTCTTATTTAGTCTTTACTTTCGCTATACATCAAGCACCTTGCTGCGTTATAGCAACCGCACTAAACTTATAACCATTACAACATCTTTAGTAACTCTAAAGATGGCGCCATATTTAATACTTTTGGTAGCATTAACCCATTTGGGTAGACCCATAAGGTCCAAGACCCACACCCTGGCCAGAGATTTTGTGCATAACAGAACTAGGGGGAAAGAGTGCGCTCATGATTGCTACCGCTAACCCCCTTTCCAGATATAGGCCTGTCCATAGTAAGCAGTCCAAAGAACCAGCTCCCGATCTAATACTCTGGAAGGTGCAGCTGCTCATCTTTCACAGGGTATTGCGCTCGATACGAGTGTATCTGCAGCATACTCTCAAGGAAGCCTAAAGACAGTGCTCTTGGCAGTTTGCCAGTAGCTCTCAGCATCCGCTTCAGCAGATAGGAACCACTCACAGAATATCGCCCCAGTGGTCTTGATAATTCGCAACACATTTTCCACACAGGCCACTCACTCTTAAGGTCAGAATGCTGCTGGCTGGCACACACTCCAATTTTAAACTTGTGTTACACCACTGCCAGGATAAATGAGGTTGCACCCAGCCTGCACAACGCTCCAGGATCGTGGCGGCCTCTGCCACTTTAATTGGCTGACTGGATAGGACTCTGTTCTGCCCTGCTCATATTTCTGCCACATTACAGTATTGAAGGCCTCCTTTTATAAACTCAATCTCTCAGCCAATCACCACAGAGCTTAAAGGAGATGTCCCGAGGCAGCAAGTGGGTCTATACACTTCTGTATGGCCATAATAATGCACTTTGTAATGTACATTGTGCATTAATTATGAGCCATACAGAAGTTATAAAAAGTTTTATACTTACCTGCTCCGTTGCTGGCGTCCTCGTCTCCATGGTGCCGACTAATTTTCGCCCTCCGATGGCCAAATTAGCCGCGCTTGCGCAGTCCGGGTCTTCTCCTCTTCTCTATGGGGCTCCGTGTAGCTCCGCCCCGTCACGTGCCGATTCCAGCCAATCAGGAGGCTGGAATCGGCAATGGACCGCACAGAAGCCCTGCGGTCCATGAAGATAGAGGATCCCGGCGGCCATCTTCAGCAGGTGAGTATGAAGACGCCGGACCGCCGGGATTCAGGTAAGCGCTGTGCGGGTGGTTTTTTTAACCCCTGCATCGGGGTTGTCTCGCGCCGAACGGGGGGGGGGGGTTTAAAAAAAAAAAAACCCGTTTCGGCGCGGGACATCTCCTTTAAGGTCCTGGCAGCTCAGTGTAGAGTTCAATTCAATTCTGTGACCTCCTTGAAAGATTTTTACACATACATACAATTTTCAACATGCAGAAGCAGGTATCTCAATTGGGTCAGACCCTTGCATCAGTATATTGTAGCTGGTGGTCTTGGGCAGTGATGGGGTAGAACAATGGCTGAAATAATCTTTTGGCAACTGCCGTTTACCCTTTTTAGTGTTTTGACCGATGCGGATTGCGGCAGTCATAGGGAAAGTATGTGGGAAGACTCCACCCTTTGATGTCACAGGAAATACCAGAATGTGCCAATAACTCAGTTTCCATTAAAGTATGCTGCCTGGCTAATGTCCAGGCATACATAGATATACCAGTACACGATAGTTAAAAAAAAATCAAGGTTAAAATCTCAATGGATTAAAAGAAAAGTTTTACAAAATTCTTAAATTTAAGATTTTTTTTTATAGGACGTTATTTTATTAAATTAAACTCTCAAAACAGAAAAAAACAGTCATTGTGAAAAAAAAATCCAGCACCTAGGAGGAGTTGTCGTTTCGCTGCAAAACTCGGTATACAGTTACATCTCAAGCAGATATGCAAATGATTAGAGTTGTGGTGTGATTAGATGAACGGTCTTGCCACGCTTTGCCTATAAAAAGGTTCTCAGAGGCTCCTTGTGGGAAGTAGAACTCTTCTCGCACTTTTGTAGTTCGTTGACCACTAAACATGGCTCCATGATGCAGTCCATGAGATTTCATTGAGTTAATACCGTAGTTTGAGAGGGCGCATTATTATAATGCGAAGACCTGGATGGCCATATTGACAAATTGCCAGCCACCTTGGCCATTCTGTCCAGTCTGTTAGGAAGGGTTGGAACCAGTAGACGCATGAGAGCACAGATACACAAGTTGACCAGGTTCGGGACGCCCTTGATAGGCGACCAGTAGAGAGGATCGACTGATCATTCGACAAGCAACTCAAACTGCTTTATTGTTTGCCATGCAGAGCCAGGCGGCAACATCGTTACCAGCCTGTGTGTCTGTCAGAACAATTTCTATGTGCTTGGATAAAGAGCATTTGGTCACACCTGGCCCATTACTTGTACTGACTTCGACACCCACCCACCATCTCTTCTGTTTTCAGTGGTGTTATGGACGGCTAGACTGGACTGCTGCGGAGTGGAACGGTGTTGTCTTCAGCGACTAATTCAACTTTAGTTTGGGCACGGATGACTACTAGAGATGAGCGAGCACCAAAATGCTCGGGTGCTCGTTACTCGGGACGAACTTTTCGCGATGCTCGAGGGTTCGTTTCGAGTAACGAACCCCATTGAAGTCAATGGGCGACCCGAGCATTTTTGTATTTCGCCGATGCTCGCTAAGGTTTCCTTGTGTGAAAATCTGGGCAATTCAAGAAAGTGATGGGAACGACACAGCAACGGATAGGGCAGGCGAGGGGCTACATGTTGGGCTGCATCTCAAGTTCACAGGTCCCACTATTAAGCCACAATAGCGGCAAGAGTGGGCTCCCCCCCCCCCTCCCAACAACTTTTACTTCTGAAAAGCCCTCATTAGCATGGCATACCTTTGCTAAGCACCACACTACCTCCAACAAAGCACAATCACTGCCTGCATGACACTCCACTGCCACTTCTCCTGGGTTACATGCTGCCCAACCGCCCCCCCTCCCCCCCACAGCGCACACCAAAGTGTCCCTGCGCAGCCTTCAGCTGCCCTCATGCCACACCACCCTCATGTCTATTTAGAAGTGCGTCTGCCATGAGGAGGAACCGCAGACACACTCCGCAGAGGGTTGGCACGGCTAGGCAGCGACCCTCTTTAAAAGGGGCGGGGCGATAGCCCACAATGCTGTACAGAAGCAATGAGAAATAGAATCCTGTGCCACCGCCATCAGGAGCTGCACACGTGGGCATAGCAATGGGGAACCTATGTGCCACACACTATTCATTCTGTCAAGGTGTCTCTGCATGCCCCAGTCAGACCGGGCTTTTTAATTCATAGACACAGGCAGGTACAACTCCCTATTGTGAAGTCCCTGTCGACCGACAGCATGGGTGGCTTCCTGGAACCCATCGGCGATACACAAAAATATCCCATTGCATTGCCCAACACAACTGAGGTAGTAATGTCGTGCTTAATGCAGGTGGGCTTCGGCCCACACTGCATGCCCCAGTCAGACTGGGGTTCTTTACAAGTGGAAACAGATGCATTTATAATTCCCTGTGGACCCACAGCATAGGTGGGTGCCAGGAAGCCACCGGCGGTACATAGAAATATCCCATTGCATTGCCCAACACAGCTGAGGTAGTAATGTCGTGCTTAATGCAGGTGGGCTTCGGCCCACACTGCATGCCCCAGTCAGACTGGGGCTCTTTAGAATTGGACACATGTAGTTACAACTCCGTGTGGACCCACGGCATGGGTGGCTCCCTGGAACCCACCGGCGGTACATAAATATATCCCATTGCAGTGCCCAACACAGCTGATGTAACGTCAGCTGTAATGCAGGTGGGCAAAAAATTAATTGGATTACACTGTAGGCGAGGGCCCACAAAAATTGGTGTACCAACAGTACTAATGTACCTCAGAAAAATTGCCCATGCCCAACCAAGAGGGCAGGTGAAACCTATTAATCGCTTTGGTTAATGTGGCTTAAGTGGTAACTAGGCCTGGAGGCAGCCCAGTTTAACGAAAAATTGGTTCAAGTTAAAGTTTCAACGCTTTTAAGAGCATTGAAACGTATAAAAATTGTTTAGAAAAATTATATGAGTGAGCCTTGTGGCCCTAAGAAAAATTGCCCGTTCGGCGTGATTACGTGAGGTTTCAGGAGGAGGAGCAGGAGGAGGAGGAGGAGGAATATTATACACAGATTGATGAAGCAGAAATGTCCCCGTTTTGGATGGTGAGAGAGAACGATGCTTCCATCCGCGGGTGCATAATACGTATTGCTTAGGTATCGCTGCTGTCCGCTGGTGCAGAAGAGAAGTCTGGGGAAATCCAGGCTTTGTTCATCTTGATGAGTGTAAGCCTGTCGGCACTGTCGGTTGACAGGTGGGTACGCTTATCCGTGATGATTCCCCCAGCCACACTAAACACACTCTCTGACAAGACGCTAGCCGCAGGACAAGCAAGCACCTCCAGGGCATACAGCGCGAGTTCAGGCCACGTGTCCAGCTTCGACACCCAGTAGTTGTAGGGGGCAGAGGCGTCACGGAGGACGGTCGTGCGATCGGCTACGTACTCCCTCACCATCCTTTTACAGTGCTCCCGCCGACTCAGCCGTGACTGGGGAGCGGTGACACAGTCTTGCTCAGGAGCCATAAAGCTGGCAAAGGCCTTGGAGAATGTTCCCCTGCCTGCGCTGTACATGCTGCATGATCTCTGCGCCTCCCCTGCTACCTGGCCCTCGGAACTGCGCCTTCGGCCACTAGCGCTGTCGGATGGGAAGTTTACCATCAGTTTGTCCACCAGCGCCCTGTGGTATTGCATCATTCTCGAACCCCTTTCCTCTTCGGGAATGAGAGTGCAAAGGCTCTCCTTATACCGTGGGTCGAGCAGTGTGTACACCCAGTAATCCGTAGTGGCCAGAATGCGTGTAACGCGAGGGTCACGAGAAAGGCATCCTATCATGAAGTCAGCCATGTGTGCCAGGGCACCTGTACGCAACACATGGCTGTCTTAACTAGGAAGATCACTTTCAGGATCCTCCTCCTCTTTCTCCTCCTCAGCCCATACACGCTGAAAGGATGACAGGCAAGCAGCATGGGTACCGTCAGCAGTGGGCCAAGCTGTCTCTTCCCCCTCCTCCTCATGCTCCTCCTCCTCCTCCTCAACGCGCTGAGATATAGACAGGAGGGTGCTCTGACTATCCAGCGACATACTGTCTTCCCCCGGCTCTGTTTCCGAGCACAAAGCGTCTGCCTTTATGCTTTGCAGGGAACTTCTCAAGATGCATAGCAGAGGAATGGTGACGCTAATGATTGCAGCATCGCCGCTCACCACCTGGGTAGACTCCTCAAATTTTCCAAGGACCTGGCAGATGGCTGCCAACCAGGGCCACTCTTCTGTAAATAATTGAGGAGGCTGACTCACACTGCGCCGCGCAAGTTGGAGTTGGTATTCCACTATAGCTCTACACTGCTCATAGAGTCTGGCCAACATGTGGAGCGTAGAGTTCCACTGAGTGGGCACGTCGCACAGCAGTCGGTGCACTGGCAGATTAAACCGATGTTGCAGTGTCCGCAGGGTGGCAGCGTGCGTGTGGGATTTGCGGAAATGTGCGCAGAGCTGGCGCACCTTTCCGAGCAGGTATGACAAGTGGGGGTAGCTTTTCAGAAAGCGCTGAACCACCAAATTAAACACATGGGCCAGGCATGGCACGTGCGTGAGGCTGCCGAGCTGCAGAGCCGCCACCAGCTTACGGCCGTTGTCACACACGACCATGCCCGGTTGGAGGCTCAGCGGCGCAAGCCAGCGGTCGGTCTGCTCTGTCAGACCCTGCAGTAGTTCGTGGGCCGTGTGCCTCTTCTCTCCTAAGCTGAGTAGTTTCAGCACGGCCTGCTGACGCTTGCCCACCGCTGTGCTGCCACGCCGCATTACACCGACTGCTGGCGACGTGCTGCTGACACATCTTGATTGCGAGACAGAGGTTGCGTTGGAGGAGGAGGAGGAGGAAGGTGCTTTAGTGGAGAAAGCATACACCGCCGCAGATACCACCACCGAGCTGTGGCCCGCAATTCTGGGGGTGGGTAGGACGTGAGCGGTCCCAGGCTCTGACTCTGTCCCAGCCTCCACTAAATTCACCCAATGTGCCGTCAGGGAGATATAGTGGCCCTGCCCGCCTGTGCTTGTCCACATGTCTGTTGTTAAGTGGACCTTGGCAGTAACCGCGTTGGTGAGGGCGCGTACAATGTTGCGGGAGACGTGGTCGTGCAGGCCTGGGACGGCACATCGGGAAAAGTAGTGGCGACTGGGAACTGAGTAGCGAGGGGCCGCCGCCGCCATCATGCTTTTGAAAGCCTCCGTTTCCACAAGCCTATACGGCAGCATCTCTAGGCTGATCAATTTTGCAATGTGCACGTTTAACGCTTGAGCGTGCGGGTGCGTGGCGGCGTACTTGCGCTCAAACTGTGGCGCTAGCGACGTCTGGACGCTACGCTGAGAGACATTGCTGGATGGGGCCGAGGACAGCGGAGGTGAGGGTGTGGGTGCAGGCCAGGAGACGGTAGTGCCTGTGTCCTCAGAGGGGGTTGGATCTCAGTGGCAGGTTGGGGCACAGGGGGAAAGGCAGTGGTGCAAACCGGAGGCGGTGAACGGGCATCGTCCCACCTTGTGGGGTGCTTGGCCATCATATGCCTGCGCATGCTGGTGGTGGTGCCTCCCCAGCTGATCTTGGCGCGACAAAGGTTGCACACCACTGTTCGTCGGTCGTCTGCACTCTCAGTGAAAAACTGCCAGACCTTTGAGCACCTCGGCCTCTGCAGGGTGGCATGGCACGAGGGTGCGCTTTGGGAAAAAGTTGGTGGATTATTCGGTCTGGCCCTGCCTCTACCCCTGGCCACCACACTGGCTCGGCCTGTGCCCACACCCTGACTTGGGCCTCCGCGTCCTCGCCCGCGTCCTATAGGCCTACCCCTACCCCTCAGCATGGTGTATTACCAGTGATTTGATTTCCCAGGCAGGAAAGAAAGTGGCGCAAGCCTGCAGCCAAAATACAATTTTTTCCCTTGTTTTTCAAAGGACAAGCCACACTGCGTGTATTCAATGAATACTACTAAGTTTAATAACTGTGTTGTGGCCCTGCAAATGTGTCAGAGAACTGCAGTAATGCAAAGTTATTGGCTCCAGCAGATCAGGGATTTCCCATGCAGGAAAAAAATTGGCGCAAGCCTGCAGTAAAACGTAGCTGGCTGCGTCTGATTTTTTTTAACGTTCTGCACGCAGCACACACGTACCCAGAGCCCTGAGGACTGTCAGAGGCAGGCGAAATACAATTTTTTCCCTTGTTTTTCAAAGGACAAGCCACACTGCGTCTATTCAATGAATAATGTATGTCTTCTGGCCCTGCCTACACAATTCTATCCCTGTAGTATTAATGCCGGGTGCAATGGTCTGCACAGCCGGTGTTGAGAAGAAAAAAAAAAAATGCAACACTGCTAACAGCAGCCTGGACAGTACTGCACACGGATAGATGTGGCCCTAGAAAGGACCGTTGGGGTTCTTGAAGCCTACACTCACTGCTAACACTCTCCCTGCCTAACCACCACTTCTGTCCCTATTGCAGGGCGCAATGCTCTGCAGATCCAATTTTGAAAAAAAAAATAAAAAATACAGTGCTAACACAGTACTGCACACTATTAGATGTGGCCCTGAGAAGGACCGTTGGGGTTCTTGAAGCCTACACTAACTCCTAACGCTCTCCCTACAGCAGCTCCAGCACGATACCACTGTCCCTCAGCTAAGTCACAAGGCATGTGTGGCGAGCCGCGGGAGGGGCCGACTTTTATACTCGGGTGACATCTGATCGCCCCAGCCACTCACAGCAGGGGGTGGTATAGGGCTTGAACGTCACAGGGGGAAGTTGTAATGCCTTCCCTGTCTTTCAATTGGCCAGAAAAGCGCGCTAACGTCTCAGAGAGGAAACTGAAAGTAACCAGAACACCGCGTGGTACTCGAACGCGTGGTACTCGTTACGAGTAACGAGCATCCCGAACACCCTAATATTTGCACGAATATCAAGCTCGGACGAGTACGTTCGCTCATCTCTAATGACTACCATATTTGGGTGCGGAGACCTAGGGGTGAGCACATCAATCTTGCCTTTGCTGTGGGGCTGCAAACGACCCACACTGCTGGTGTGATGGTCTGGATGGACATCTTATATGACAGTTGGTCACCCCTAGTAGTGGTACGAAGGACAATGACTGCTCAGCAATATGTTCAGGACATCCTGCAGCCACATGTGTT
Source organism: Eleutherodactylus coqui (assembly GCF_035609145.1). Classification (NCBI taxonomy): domain Eukaryota; kingdom Metazoa; phylum Chordata; class Amphibia; order Anura; family Eleutherodactylidae; genus Eleutherodactylus; species Eleutherodactylus coqui. The sequence goes on along the minus strand of NC_089843.1, from coordinate 141,865,759 downwards.
CCTCTCATGACAAAGCTTCCAAGAGGCATTTTCCAATGGGATAATGCTCAGCCGCACACAAGGGGGTCACAGGAATGTCCCCACAACATTGTTACACTTCAGTGGCCTGCCTGGTGGTCAGATTTATCACCAATAGGGCATATATGGAATAATCTTGTACGCCAACTACAACAGCCTACGAGTTTGCATGATCTAGAGGCTCAGTTACAGTAAATGTGGACCAATAGGCCATACAGAACCTGCATGCCTCCAAGCAAGAGGCAGTACAACAGGGTACTAGAGCCTCCATGCCTGCCTGTATCACATCCTGTCCCCAAGCTAGAGGTGGTACAACAGGGTACTGCGGTCTCCCTACAAGTATTCAGTTTTCCACAATAAATTCTCCTTTTGCTCTTATTGTAATCATATTGTAATCACTAACTTATCTCAACATTACAATCCCACAGGAAAGTTTCATTTGATTCCGACGACTTCTTTAGGGGATGCTTTTTTTTTTTTTTACCATGAGTGTATACTTTGACATTGTCACTGCTGTAAGCAGACTGTACAATAAATTTATAACACCATTTATGAAGCTTGGTGAACTGCTGTGAAATTGCCCTTTTTCTGTATTTTTGCCAAAATAAAAATGGATATAAATGAAATACTAATGCAGATATATCAAAACATGGCACTTAAATTACAGTTTTTTTTGCAAAAAAATAAAGCATCACACAGCTACAATGAATCAAAACTAAAAGCTATAGCTGCAAAAACGCAAAGGCGACATTTAAAAGAGAAGTTACGTAAGAACAAACTTCAATGATCATGTTGTGTGAATGCAAAGGACAGCACTCCAAGACAAAAAATGTCTTTATTGGATCTGGGATGCAGACACCATTTATGAAAGCTGCCCTTTGTTGTTGTTTTTTTGGAGCCGTTATATAATTGTGCGAAACTTTGGATTCTAACATTTTGCTTTTCTTTGAAGACTGATGTTCTGTAAAGAGAAGTTTCCAATATTGTTTGTTCAAAGCTTTAATGCTTCAGAAAGAGCATTCAGAAGAAAGTCAGCCATCTCAGAGGGAGGCCTCCTGGTAAGGACCACTTTATTCACTATAGAGTCATTTCACATATTAGCAGATAATTGAGTCTCCCCATGTCATTAATGCATTTCGCACTTCACAGTCTATAGTGAAAGAGCCTAAAGAGCCGAGAGACTTCTTAAATCATCCTAAATAAACTGATCTGACATTTTAAAACAAACTGTTTAAAAACACAAGATTTACTTTTACAATTTTATGTTACTTTTCTGATATTTTTAAGGCTAAACCAGTTGATTTCTGGGGGAATGGGGATTGGTGAACACTAGAGATGAGCGAACGTGTCCGTAACGGACACATCCGCACCCGGACACCGGCTTTAGCGAACACTGGAGTGTTCGCGCGTAAGTGTCCGGGTGCCGCCGGGGGGCGGGGAGATGCGCGGCGGCGCGGGCGGCAGTAGCGGGGAACAGGGGGGAGCCCTCTCTCTCTCCCTCTCCCCCCCGCTCCCCGCCGCACCCCCCCGCGCTGCCACGGCGGCCCCCGAACTTTTTCGCCCGAACACCGAGGTGTTCGCAAAGTTCGGTGTTCGGGCGAAAAAGGGGCGGGGCCGAACGTGTTCGCTCATCTCTAGTGAACACATATGGTAAAGACGGTTACTTTTAGATTACAATGTGGCCATTCTTCAAAGGCTGGCGAGTAGCGGTCCATTCTTAACGAGTTTATTTCCAACATAAACGCTACACCAGAACCCAACTTATAACATAAACCGAAGTCAGGGCATAAGTACAACCCCAGAATCATGCTCAATACAGAGATGAATTGTATAGTCAGGTTAGCCAAACTACCATATAAGTTTGTACTGTGTGAAGCTACAACTCCTGGTATAACCTTAACAATGGGAACGATGTGCTGAGAATTGTTCTTTCACAACCAAGATTGTTATCGCCCATGATCACTCTGCGGGCCATACAGTACTATAGTCACTGTATCAGACACAGTTATCAAGATAATTAACACCTTTAGTAAAACGACTTACAGGTGCCATGAACTCTGGAGTCATTATCTTCCTTTTCTTCTCCATCCGGCCCAGTCTTCATGATAACATCTCCCAGCCACATATCCTCTGTGCAGCTTGCTGCACATCAACATGCTGTGCCCCTGAAAATAACAGTATAACATATACAGTTTCTTGGATAAAAACATGCCCCACACTGTAGCCTCTCATTAAAATATGGCTTCTTACTGTGCTGTTAGATTAAGATTAGAGATGAGCGAACGTGCTCGGCCCCGCCCCTTTTTCGCCCGAATACCGCGCTTTTCGAGTACTTCCGTACTCGGGCGAAAAAATTCGGGGGGCGCCGTGGCGGCGCGGGGGGTTGCAGCGGGGAGTGGCGGGGAGAGGGAGAGAGAGAGGGCTCCCCCCTGTTCCCCACTGCTACCCCCCGCACCGCCGCGCCTCTCCCCGCCCCCCCCCGAATCTTTACGCGCGAGTACTGAAGTACTCGAAAATGGCGGTACTCGGGTGCGTAAGTACTCATTACGAGTACGTTCGCTCATCTCTAAGATATAACTGCAACCTCTGCCCCCTGATTAAAATATGACCCCAGGCTGTGTTTTGGACTAAAATACACCCCCACTATTACACCTATAATAGACTTGTCTGAAACAGGCCCTAGTCTGTTTCCAAAAGCAACTAGCACATTTTTGAAAAGAGAGAACTCAAAATGAATATAAAATAAGTGGAGAAAAACTACTTTTTATAGACAACTTTTTACATATTTAAACCGTGACATGTTGGAAGCAGAATCAGGATATATAATATTTTGTCCAAACGTAGAGTGGCAAGTGGCATTTTCCCTTAATTTGCAATTCACAGGGGTGCACAAGTTACTCATCAAGGATTTGGCGGTTACCGCTAGAGTGCTAAGCGCTGTAGACAGTACAGAGTGTCTCATTGATATCCCCTTGCAATTCTGTATGCGCGGTGTGCTGAGCGTACCTGCTGTGAAGCGACAGTGGATAGGCGATCACATTCAAGTATAAAACTGATCCAAACTAAATTCTCTGATTGAAGGCCTGGACTTGTCGGAGCGCAGGTTGAGGCACCTCTGGTATATGATAAAGCACAAACATAGCTCTGTCTTACAGAACCCACATGACAGCTTTAACCATCTAACCTAACTAAACTCTATATGTTTGATCTACACAGAGCTGCTCTTGTCTACCTAAGCTTGCCTCCAGCTTCCAGCTTTTTCTAATCATATCTAATTGCTTAGCTTCCTTCTGACTCTTTCTTATCTTCTTCAAGCCAGTTTGTAGCTTAGGTCTTCACGTTTTCCTCTGTAGTGATCAGGATACTCTTTGTGTCCCTACTCTAGCACCTAATTTTCTTATTTGGTGTACTAATGATGCAGATCCTTTTCTCTCCCTGGTAGTGAAGGACAAGATTTAATACTGAATACTTGAATTTCATGCTCAACAAGCCACCCTAGGCACTGGCCCTCCAATGCCTAGTGGCAAATATGGACCTGACAACAGTTCCATTATACTTTTAACCAATTCCTTAATAGCACTGCATCATTTCTTAAAAAAATATTACAGCCTGTTTTGTGCGGATTAATTTAATGAAATCTGTTTATAACATCTAGATCAACATTTTTCTGACACGCATCATCACATCACATATATAGACATTAAGTCAAATAATGTAATTCTGGTGGCTGAGTAGGCTAACACCCAGGGGTGGATTGGGATATTAAAGTGGCCCCATGTTGTAGATATGCCCAAACTAGCGGGGCAAATACAAGTATGTAGGGGTCAGCAAATCGCCGTCTGAAGTCACGAATATTAAGGAGGGGAGGAACCTATGTGGTGCGCATAGCTCACTGCAGTAAATTTACCATGAAGCATAGAACATGTTCATGCTGGAGGTATACATTAAGATGCCACCAATTTCTAACCCACTAAAGGAAGTCTGTCAGTCTGAACATACTGGCAGGCATGATGCTATAGACCAGGAGTAGCTGAGCAGACTGATATATAGTTTTATAGGGAAAGATTCAGTCTGATGGTATTTTATTCATTTATATCTCTGCTCATTGCGAGCTGAACAGTCAAGTGGGCGGAGCTATCAGTGATCGACAGCTATCTATATAAGACTGTACCTACAAGGGCAGCTGTCAATCACCGATAGGTCCGCCCATTGGACTATTCAGCTCAGAATAAGCAGAAGTTTAAAATCTAGAGTTTTATGAGGAAAGATTTAGTATAACTTGTATAACTTCTTCCGGTCACAACTTTTCTCTGCAGAATTAGACTTAGACATCTGACACTTCAATTTTCCAGGAACCTGGTTTTCTTTTCCTAACTTCTACATAATCTGCTCATGCTTAGTGCACTAGATAGTAGTAATGCCACCTGAGGGTCCCCACACAGTAATAGTATCCTTTTTGTGCTCCCTGTAGGCCCCATGTAGTAAGTGCCATTTTTGTATCCCACACAGTAAAAGTACCCCCACTCAATAATATTGCTTCCCTTTTGCCTCCACACTGTAATAATGCCTCTATAGACCTCCAATCGGTATAATGCTGCATATAAGCCCCAACTCAATAATAACGCCACCTTACAGGCTCCCACTCAATAATAATATCCCTCAAGGCCCCTACTCAGTAATAATGCTCCATATAGGCTCCCAATCAGTAATAGTGCCCTATATGGGCCCCCACTCAATAGTAATGGCCTTCTCAGGCTCCACACAGTAATAGTGCCCCATATAGGCCCCAGCCAACCACAGGACTGAGCCCCAGCACCCCCATTCAGTAGCAGTGTCCGTTATATTTAGTAAAGGACAAAAACATACTCACCAGTGTTGCTCCTCTAGCTACCGGCCTCTGCAGTCCGCACGCAGACTCGCATTGTTCACCAACTGAGTTCACATGAACGCTCTACCCTGAACTTATCAGGTAAACAGTGCAGGTGCGTACGGCAAAGGCCGGCAGTGGGAAGAGCGACACGGGTGAGTATAACTTTTTCTTGACATTTCAAAAAAAATATTTTAAAAATTTCCTCTCCTCAACCAGCTCCAGGACCCGACCAGCTCACCAGGAGGATTCCTGGTGGGTTGTATGGCCATTCCGCCCCCGCTAATACCCAAACTATTTAGATGCGCGTCCAGACAGCTCTGCTTCTAAAGGTTAAAAATCTGAACCAATGTACTCTATGTAAACCTTGCTTAGACTAATGCCACTTGCAACTGACTCTAGGAAGTTGCCCCAGTACATTTTATATCTTTTGGAACTGCCTAAGCCCTATTTTGGGAGAGGAAAGCTTCAGACCTACGTGGCCCACCAACCAGTGGCTCAAGTGACAGTTAGCTACAGAAGAAAGTGCAAGTGCCACCTGCTGAATTCAAATACTTTACAAGTGGGATTCTCCTTGACACCCCAGTTGGTACTTCCCTTTCAACATTATCTACCTAATAGCGATTATTGTTTCTGTGTAAAGGCAAAAGAATAATTATCGCTGGGATGACCTGTCAGGAATCTACGCCAAATAGGTTGTCCCATGTAAAAGTGATGTTTTAATTTATGCACAAGAGAAACAATAAAAAGGGAAGTAAACAGAGAAAAAGAAGATAGGGGGAAGTCCTGCGAATGAATTACTAACCCCAGCACCGGTCCAATTGTAAATAGCTTCTGTAGCCTACAAAACGGTAGCCATAAGGATTTTTTTTAAAGCCATGTCCTAGAAGCAGCTGAGATTGGAGCATATAGCACATGATCTAAATCTCAAGAGCCAAGATGCCCTAATCACATATTTTACCATTGGAAGAAGCAAAATACATAGTGTTAAAATACAACGTAGTCAGTCCAAGCATTCTTAATAGAATGGAATTTACTAAATGGTGTAATCAATTTGTGTTCACAGTAAATAGGATCGTTCTACCTTCTCAAACACAGCTAAAGAACATTGAACCAGGTCTGCTGTAGTCTATACTAGTAACACAGTTGACACCCTACCTTGTGCTTGCCTTTCTGTAAAGTGTTCTTCCTTGAAGATGAAGTTTTGCTCAGTAATACAGTGCCGATTTCCTGTAGTGTAAATGCTATCACAACAAGAGACACACAATGACTTTCTGAGTTATTAAGTCTAAAATATATCTTTCTTAAAAGGAAGCCAGCAGCTTTTCTGACAGGCATGTCAAATCTCATCATCTACTTACTAAGCCTTAAAGATCTGGTGTCACAACTGAGCTTCACACATCATCTGTCTCCAGAAATACATTGTTGCTTAAAGACAGTAGAAGCCAACACACCCGGTAAACCTGATGTTTATGTTGGTGTCAACCTATATCTATTATGGCATGACTTGTTAGGAAACAGGTGAAGGGAGAATACGATATAAGCACATCTCGTGAATATTCATAGGATGATAAACTCTCCATTAACCCTTGTTGACTTCGTTGCCCATGAAATTTACATAGTTACATAATTAATCAGATTAAAAAACAAAAACAAAAAAAAACAACTTCACAGGTTCAGAAACCAACCTATAAGTCTACTGTGTTGATCCAGAGAAAGGCACAAAACCCCATAAGGCAGACGCTCATTGAAACATATTAAGGGAAAAAATTCTATCTCGACTCAAAATATGGTGGCAGAAAAAAATCACATAGTCAACATGCCATCTCCAGAAATGGATTACCCTTAGCGTGTAATGTTTTGTCAAGAAAGGCATCCAGACCCCACAGGTAGCTAAAATAGATATAATAATAAACTTTATTCGTATAGCGCCAACATATTCCGCAGTGCTTACATAGACAGGGGGAATACAGAAAGACAAAAGTACAAACATCACAGAACCACGGTTACATAGTAATTAGTTGATGGAAACAATAGGGGTGCGGGTCCTGCTCCAACGAGCTTACATACTACAAATAGTAGGGTGATACAGAAGGTAAAAGGCTGGAGATGTGCACAGTATGGTGAGGTGGAGAGTGAGGGATGCTATACACATAGACAATGGTCAGACATTTAGCCGTGTGACGCCAGAATCAGTATGACTGCAGGAGCGGTTTATGATGGCTAGCAGAGATTGTAGTCACTAGTACAGAGAGCATGTTATCAGGCGGAGTACAGAGGGGTTTGTTTAGGGAATGCGGTATGCCTCCCTAAAGAGGTGTGTTTTTAGAGCACGCCTGAAGTTTTGCGAGTCCTGGATTGCTCGGGTAGCCTTTGGTAGTTCGTTCCAGAGGACCGATGCTGCTCTGGAGAAGTCTTGGAGGCGGGAATGAGAAGTTCGAATTAAAGGGGCGCTCAGTCTGGTTTCGTTAGAGCGGAGAGCCCGGGCTGGGTGATGGATTGAGATGAGAGAGACGATATAGGGTGGTGCTGCACTGTGGAGGGCCTTGTGGATGAAGGTAGCGAGTTTAAATTGAATTCTGTATTTAACGGGCAGCCAGTGCAGTGACTGGCACAGGGCAGAGGTGTCCGAGTAGCGGCTGGACAGGAAGATGAGCCTGGCTGCCGCATTCAGGATGGACTGGAGAGGGTAGAGTCTGGTGCAGGGGAGGCCGATCAGCAACGAGTTGCAATAATCGAGCCAGGAGTGGATTAGGGCAAGAGTAAGCGTTTTTAACGTGTCCACAGTGAGAAAAGAGCGGATTCTTGCGATGTTCTTGAGGTGCAGCTGACATGTTTGGGCAAGAGATTGGATGTAGGGGATAAAAGAGAGATCAGAGTCGAATATAACCCAAAGGCAGCGGGCATGTTGTCTAGGAGTTATGGTGGCGCCACACACTGAGATGGAGATGTCAGGATGAGGTCAGTTAGTGGAGGGTGGAAATACCAGTAAGTCAGTTTTAGAGAGGATATGTTTACTCTGTACCAATATCCCCAAATCTTTCTCAATGAACGTTTTATCCAGTGTTTTATTATTTAGTTCATAAATGTACATTTTAGGAGAACTATATCAAGTCTGGTGCAATGCAATAGTGGAGTAGATGCCCATGGAAACCAATCAGATTCCACCTCTCATTTTTTGGAGGCCTTTTGGAAAACAAAAATAACCCGATTGATTGTCTTTGGCAACTTCTCAATGTTTTGCCGATTAGTTTTGTCTGTTTCCTAGGCCAAAGTGGATAATCTTACATTGATCCAACTTAAGCTTCAAGAAATGAGTCCTTCAAAACACGAAAAGGAGACTTCTAAATGTAACCAGAACATTTTAAAAGAATAATTCAGAATCCAGCATTGGGAATGTTGAGAAATAATATTAAAACACTCGAACAGAAAAAAAAAAATATATAAAAAATATCTAGCTAAAGATGCTCGACTCCCCCCCCCCCCCCCCCCCCTTTTCTTCAGAGCTTTGTCGCTATGCTGAACATGCTTTGGATAATCCAGGTCATCCCTAATAAGGAAGAGACATTTCAGGACTCTAAAACATTCAATTGGCCAATTAACCTTTATGTTCTTACATTTCTATGTTTCCAAGTAGCAGAAACATTACACGAGTTTATGTCTACTTTATATATCATGCGTGCACAAAAAATGTTAATTAGAACCTACATTTTTAATTTCTAATACTGTATTAAAAGCACCATTTTAAAGTCACTGTTCCTGCGCCAATCATACACTGCAATAGCATAAAATGTTGTATCGCACTTGACGTATGATCATGAAATGGTTAATTATTTTTATTATGAAAGAATTTCTTTTAAACAATCCCATTATACCAAAAAAACTGAATGAGAATGTTTTTTACTCTCAGTTAGAAGCTTACAAGTCATGGAGTTAGGAGTTGGTAAGGTCCATGATTGATAGCTACAGATGTTCTCTTGTATTACCCTTTTCTTTCGCTGTACTTTACTTGCACTCACACACCGGAGCTGTATTTACCATATATATTTGACACATTATCTGCTGTCAGCCTGTCATGATTCCCCCATTACAGAGTTGGAGAAGAGTCCCTTAATAAGCTCTTCAGCAGCAGAATGTGGTTTCATAAAGTTTCTGCATGTTTGTCACCTGCATACCACACTACAACTGACTTTTTCATTCTTTTCTTGCCACTTTCTTAAAGTCGCAGGCACTGGCTATAATTGTATGAAGTCATAATATAGCAGCCAAAGAAGTGCATTGGGTCATACTGTACACCTGTAATCCCATACAGAAATTGTTTCATACTGAATCAGACAAAAAGAAATCATGGCATGCCACAGTGTATTAATCTCACAGAGCAATACTCCTACTATTAAAGGGAACCTGTCAGGTCCCCACAGCACCGTCAACTAAGTTATGGTGTTCTTAGGGAATGTGACAGGGAGCTGGTGATGTATTTCTTATACTCACCTGCTGCCTGGATCCGGCACCATTACCCTCCCTACTCCTGGGGGCGGACGGAAATCTCTTTTCAGAGTCCCATGCGCACACTCTCCAATACAAGTCTATGGGAGACTGCATTCAGGGGTCAGATTTTTGTGCCGCATGCCAACTTCAGAGGGTGACCGTGCTGGATTGCAAGAGTGGGAGAGTATAAAAAAAGCATCACTCAATCGCTATCACATTCCCTAACAGTACCATAACTTGGTTGATGGTGCTGTGGGAACAAGACAGGTTCCTTTTAAAGGGCTTGCTTGACTTATTTAACTTTTTATGTAAACTGGTTCTCTATATGGAAAAATAAAAAAATTATGCAGACAACCCCTTTAAGTAAGGTTAATTATTTTCAGTGCTTTCTTAAACAATGGCGTTCTGGATTTTTTAAAGGTTATTTAAAAGAATTCATATTTGTTCTAACTTTATTCATATGCCAACAATTATCTAGTATTTGGCATTATGTAGTATATTTCACTTTCAGGTGACTTCTCAGAATTAGCAGTTGTGTGTGTGCATGAGTAGCGGCACTATTTGTAGTCTTTATATGATTTGTATAGGAATTTTTCACTAGTTTCCCCTCTGCAGGCTGTAGTATATCAAATTTTCACTTTTTTACAAATTGATGGGTGCAGACTGCCGATATTATGGTTCTATATGCTGCACATGGAGAAAAAACAAAACAAACAGATTTTGCTCCCTATATAGCACACTTAGTAGAATAACAGTATCATAGAGGACATTATACGACAGTACTGAGCAGTGTAGATGTGATGCAAGTAGCCGTAAATCACTTACTAATAGATGCAGTCATGTTTCTCTAAGTCTCTCTCCCTTGGCCCCTGTTTGTAGACGTTTATGGGCAGTATGCAACAACACCATACAGACTTCTTGTGTTCAATCTTCGTGTCTCTGCTGTTACTAGAAATGGACTTCCCTAGACAGAAAATTAGAAGGAAGACCCCTAGTGGACAGCACTTTAGAGTGATTTTTCAGCACAAAGATATCTTTTTGGTAAAGTTATTTGTACTTTTGGTAGATCTCAAAGTGGCCATTATATTATCAAAAACACAAGTTGTGTCAAAATGTTGTGACCATTTAACTTTTCAGTATCTACTTGTTTTATGCATCTTTGAATACTAAAATGTAACAACATTTCTTGAATGCCGACTGTATGTAAAAGTAATTCTTCCAAAGATTCAAGAACATGAATAGATGGTAAATGATCTACAAAAAAAACAGTAAGTGGAAAAATCATCAGGAAATACATTTCATTACTCTTGAATAAATGAATGTGAATAAATGGTTTATTAGTAGAGATGAGCGAATGTACTCGTTTAGGGCAATTACTCGATCGAGCATCGCTTTTTTCGAGTAACTGCCTACTCGGGCGAAAAGATTTGGGGGGCGCCGGGGGGTTGCAGAAGGGAGTGGGGGGGGGGGGTGAGAGAGAGAGCTCCACCCTGTTCCCCACTGCTACCCCCCGCTCCACCATGCCGCCCCGCCGAATCTTTTCGCCCGAGTAGGCAGTTACTCGAAAAAAGCGATGCTTGATCGAGTAATTGTCCTAAACGAGTACGTTCACTCATCTCTATTTATTAACTGTTACATTGTGCTGTTGGGAAGTCTGGTTCACTACCACATGGTCACCATATGAACTCTCTCAGCTTCCCCAAACTGCGGAGTGAGTGATGGACCAAAATAGGATAAATATATATTCAAAGACAAGGAATTAGCCGACAACCTGTTTTTGTATTAGTTCATACTTGACCTTACTAGTATTTCTCTATGAACCTTACAGAGGTAGCAGTAATGTAGGCAGAGTACGCATCATATGGGTTCTGGTTGCCTATCTGCATTGGAGACTATAATAAATCAACTAGCAAGCATGGCAGCTGCAGTGGATCACAAGATTTAGATATTGTAAATACTGAATAAGAACATTAAAGTGACCTCTGGTTATGGGACAAAATTCTCTCCTGGGACTGGAGGCTGGAAGGGTATCTTACATGTACTTGAGCTTCACTACCTGGCCCCTCCGTTCTGCTAGTTCAATGCTTTATTTTCGAGTGATCAGGACAGCTGTTGCCATTTTCTAACTACCTAATAGACCACGTGAACTGCTCTGTGATTGGCCAGGGCTGATCATATGAGCATTATTGGTCAATCACAGAGCAGTTTCAGTGCATTGGTAGTTTAGTCCCAACACTACCAATGCACTATGGATGCTCTGGTAGTCTAAAGATGGCATCTTGGCAGCCTGAAACAAATCCAGTGCAACGAAGGACCAGGAAGAGAAGAAGTAGTACAGGTAACATCCTCCTCTATAGAGATGAGCGAGCACGCTCGTTTAAGGCTGATGCTCGATCAAGCATCGGTCTTGTCGAGTAACTGATTAACCGATTACTCGACTGAGCACCATGCAGGGGTGGCGGAGAGATCTCTCTCACTCTCCCCCCCCCCCCCCCCCCCGGCCACCCCTCCCCGCATGGTGCCCGGTCGAGTAATCAGTTACTCGACAAGACCGATACTCGATCGAGCATCAGCCTTAAACGAGCGTGCTCGCTCATCTCTAGTCCTCCACCCTCTGGTCCCAAGACAGAATCTTTTCCCAAAATTAGAAGGTCAGCTTTGAATGAATATCACAGGCTTCATTCTAAGTACAGCAAATTGTACTAAAGTAAGACCCCTTAAATGTGCTTTCTGAACCCAGTTTCATTAAAAATACTTGTTGCTGTTGTCCAAATATGAAGTACTTTTTTGCCTCAACGAATTCTGTACATTTAGAGGGAAAGACAATTTGCTGTAGCGATTCATAAATCTTCATGTAAATTTCATACAGATTGCCTTTTATCTTATAAATACATGAAAAACTGTATTAAAATATGAAAAAAATGTTTTCTTGTGAAATATGCAAATGTGCAGAAAACATGCCCTTAATTAAATGAAGAAGTCTTGTCATTTGAATTTCTTTTGAAGTGTAAATTTATTATATAAAAATTATGCTTGGTGACTAATGCAAAATTATCTATTTTCCTGTTCTAAACTAATGCAGAGACTTGGTGGCTGGGAGAAGAGCTCAAGGCTAGAAGTTCTGACAGGCCGGTTGTTTAGTGGAGAACGTACAGCACAAAGGTGGCTATTTTTACTGATTTATCTCAGATTCTGGATTCTCGTGTCACAACAATCACAATACTTGTCAGTTCTTCTGTGGCCAAAGCTGTCCTATGTTATATTTACATTATCATCAGGTTTTGCATAAATTCTGATAATGTAAAAATATTTGCAGCCTATCTCATAAGTCTTATTTTCCCACTGATATCATATATCTAGTTTACAGGCTTTGGAGTGCTAGCATTAGTATTAAATATTACACTGAAATATGCGTGGGAAGATAAGAGATTGAAGAAATGCAAATAGCAAGGGAGCAAAAGAGGTTTAAGTAGCAAGCCTATGATTCACCTTTAGGAATGACAATCCATTAAATGTCCATAGAAATTAAGGAAATGCAAGCTGATACCTCATGTATATAAAGTGGCTACAATTCAGCTGTTGTAAGGATGTCCCAGAAAATCAGACTTGTAAGATCGCTGAGGACACCCACCAACCCCAGGAAGAAGCTGATCCAGACCAAGTCGCCACCTTTGATAAGAAGGTGGTTACACCATCACTTTCCACGAGACTCGATGTGAAAGCACTGCTACCATAGCTCTCACAATGTGACTGGAGAGAGATGGCGTGTACAAATTTACCTTGCAAATAAGGAAGAAGGAACACTACCTCTGCAGCTCCACCTATTGGATGGCAGCATTCCTTCAAATCAATGTACGACTTTTTAACAAGTCTGTAAAACAATGATTGGGAATAGGAAACCAAGCCAGAAAATCATACACAGACAGCTGTTACGGGGTGTTTGCCCCTCATCAGTGTGCAGTAGGTTTCTGGCTTGGCTGGTGAGATGCCTGTGAACCTCTCCTGACCCAAATTTACCTCTTCCTCGAAAAAGGTAATGGCTTGTTCCCAGGTTTATTGAGGTCTCAGTAGTTGTGTCCCTGCTCAGAGCTCATGAACACTGGAATAACACCTGCATGGCTTCTTTAGTATGGACTCAATGATCAAAGTGGGCAATACCTTCATACATATGGAGTCCGAAGGAACAGGCCAGGAAAAATTCTCTGTATGTCCCATATGAAAAATTGAAGGAATATGAAGGTACAGTAGAGGGCTCATTTATCCTTTTACACTTTTGGACCACATTGAGGTGTAATATAAGTGTGTGCATGAGCCCTTATCTGTGCTTAAAACAAGGAGTGATTTGATCCTGATGGCCTGGTCAACTAGAGACTGCATCTCTGGTGCAACACTTGGTGCCTGAATGTATCAAAGGGTAGTTATACTCCCTAGTTTATTTGATGCGGCAGATTTGGGTACCTTACCATAATGTTATTTGGTAGCTCTAAAATCGTATTATTTCAGCAATATACTGTATATCCACTAGTATGGGATTATGTTAACAAAAGGCACTTCACACGGCCCCAACTAGCCAGTCCTGACCAATGCATAATAATGATTAGTGGTGGACGTATCTACAGAGTATTTGAAAAACTGGGTGGACCAAAGGTGGATAGGGAGCTCTGGTCCACCTTTGCTCCACCCAGTTGTATTTCAAATACTGACAAAATGGAGCAACTGATGAGTAATATAGCTAACAGCAGCAATTGATAACAGTGAGCAAATTATAAATAATTTAATCTTATGAAATGGTGATATGAGTCATATACAAATTTAAGGAAAAAAAGTTGTATAAAAATATATTTGTGACAAGTGTTCATTTTTTTCTCATTATAAAACCATCACAGACTGTCCACATCTGAAAGGTTCGTATCGCTGTTCACCGCAGCATCGACAAGAAGTCATTAATTCTTTATGTTCTTCCATGTTTTACTGCATGTTGCATATTCCCAATTAGAACTGTTGTATTCGTATTTTTAGATTTTCTCAAGGTCCAGTTCATGAGTTGTTTTTCTCCTCTGGGAAACAACACGACTGAGCTGCCAAAAATATATGCAAATGGTTAAAAAGAAAGGAAATTTCTCTGCGCAATAGAATAACAAATTCATGTTGAGTAATAAAGTACCAATTCTCGCCTGGAGATTTCTGTAATCGTGTAAGAATGTTTCTGGGTAATTGGACAAAACTATCAAAGTTCTAGATCTACAAGTAAAGCACAAGTCAGCTCTTATTCTTTGCAGAACTTTATTTAGTAAAGCAGTATGGTATGTCCCAAGAGGGCAGAGCTACTATATACACTGGCCCAGGAATCGAAAGATGTGAGGGAAGACCACCACTTCTCTATTATTGAGAGAGGACACGCATGAAACTTAGTTTCTAACAGTTCTTCTTGAGCAACATCTCGGCTCCCGGTTTCAGTCTTGCCCAGTTATGGCTATGAGCTCCGAAGTAGCTAGGCATCGGTGAGCATTAAATGTTGGGCAATAACACAAAACGGTATGCCTGTCACCAATGCAGCGAGTGCCACAGATGGGGCCAATAGCGGCAGCCCCCTTTACTCTTCCAGTACGATAGCAGATGACAAAAAGGTGGTGAAAAAAATCATGAATATGAAGTTCTTAGTGTTTTTAATAGTGATGAGTGAGTATACTCGCTAAGGGCAATTGCTCGAGCGAGCATTGCCCTTAGCGAGTACCTGCCCGCTCGAGACAGAAGGCTCGGGTGCCGGCGGCGGGTAGGGAGCTGCGGGGGGGGAGTGGGGAGGATCAGAGGGGGAGATCTTTCTCTCCCTCGCTCCCCCCTGCTGACTGCCACTACTCACTGCTTCCCCGCGCCGGCACCCAAACCTTCTGTCTCGAGCGGGCAGGTACTCGCTAAGGGCAATGCTCGCTCGAGCAATTGCCCTTAGCGAGTATACTCACTCATCTCTAGTTTTTAACATACTTTCAGACCCTCACCATTAGTGGTCTATCCCAGGAATAGACAATCAATATGGAAACCCCTATAAGTAACAGAGATTCCAGTCTTTATTCACATCTAACAAATGTCCATGCTAGACCTGACAACAATGTACAGGAATTAACTGGCAAATGGGGGGAGTCAAAACAAAACAATTCATTTGTTCTTTTCTTGTATCTCCATGATGGAGGTTCAATAATAGGGAGCTGCATTCTAAGTCAATGCCCACACAGCCCCTCTGCAATATAAATATACATATTGGGCCTCATTTATCAAAACTGTCTAAAAGAAAAACTGTCTTTATTGCCGATAGCAACCAGTCATTCTGCAGCTTCCACTTCTAAAACTGCTCCGGTAAAGTGGAAGCTGCTCTGAGATTGGCAGTTTTGTTAACTTTGCCCCAATGTGTCTGTAACAGGTATGCCGTAACCTGCATAGAAGGGTCTACAGCCATCTACAGCGCATGGATGGTATATATCCTCACATTACCCTGCTTGCAAGTAATGCTCCCCTTAAAACAGTTGTAACTATACAGTCAACTAAGAAAATGTAACAGTTTGCAAATAGGATTAGAAAATGGAAGCGAGCGTATGACTGGTTGCCATGGGCACTGTCTTTACTGTACACTAGTTTTGTGGCCGCCAATGTGTCAGATTAAGGAGTGATAATGAAGAGTTCCCTCCAGTGCTTCCACCGTACACTAACTTAACACATCAACTTTTCTTCATTCATTTAATTTGAGCAAGACTTCTCATAGAGAACCATGCTGACTATGAAGAATCCTCTGACTTGATCACACCTGAAAATATCTGGCTTAACATATGTCAAAATACCAAATGTACAATCTCGTAGATGGGCCCAAATGTACACTGATGTTTTACATTCTGACACTTCTATTACTTGTAAATGAAGACATGTCCTGTAGCTTTTACCACCATCATTACAATCTATCTTTACAAGTGAGACATTTGTCAGAATCCATAAAAGATCATTGAATACATAGGATTCTGTACTAAATGTACAAATTGTATCTTGCGTAACATCAAATCACTATCATAGGGCAAAATTGCTGCAATGTGGGTAGTAAAGTAAGCTCCGCCTTTAAAATGGAATTGCATAAATCAGAATTGCTTAATATCATGTTATTACCGCAATGATTTAGGACAGCCCACTACCTAGACCTATAAACGCTTCAAATCAAATGTAAATGTTTAAGTAATCAATAGAATGGAAAACATGCTGCTTTATCAGTGTAATGGTTTGTATATATCATACACAAGATAAACAGACAGCACTGTGCAAAAGTTTTAGGCATGTGTGAAAAAAATGTTGCACAGTAGAAAGGTTCTTTTACACGCAAAGATAATCTTTCCAACTGCCAAAAGATTGAAAGATTTAGCGATGTATTTGCATAAAGTGTTAATGGCTTTAATGGCCATTAACACGTTATCATCTACATTTGCATGTAAAAGGACCTCCAGGGGCCCAAGGTGTGTTTAAACACACTCACAGCTGTGTAAACAAGCTGTCTGCACATTCCATTGTTCCTTTGTGTACCTTTTTCATTTAATTCACATACTATCTCCTTCCCTTTTACACACAAAGATCTTTCAAACGAATGAAAGATTCAGCGATCTATTTGCATAAAGTGTTAATGGCCATTAAAAAATTATCATCTTCATTTGCATGTAAAAGCACCTCCAGGAGTTGTTTGCAAAGCCCAGCATGTGTTTAAACACACACCCAACTGTGCAAACAGCTGCCAACACATTCCATTGTTCTCCTCCTGGCTGCTGACACATTCCATTGTTCTCCTCGCAGCTAGTGTAAACATGGCGCAGGGAGAACATCATGCAGTCTTTTGAAGGATGAGCAAAATGCATTTAAATGTAATGTAAAGTATTTGCTCAGTCTTCCAGCGGCTGAACAATGGATTTTATGTAAAGTATAATCCATGGTTTAAACGTAAAGAGCACGATGCCCACATTTACATGTAATGATTATTGCTCATTTTCGGATGTTTGGATGAATTTTGAGTGAGAATCGTTGCGTGTAAAAGGGCCTTTAGAATACTTTCAAAAATAGAAGTGCTAATAGCTTATTTTTGCAAATTAACAATGCAAAGTGAATGAAAAAAAGAGAAATCCCAGTCAAATCAGTATTTGGTGTGACCACTCTTTGTCTTCAGAACAGCATCAATGGTTCTCAGTACACTTGCATAAAGTCAGGGATTTAGTAGGATTATAGTCAGGTGTATGATTAACCAATTAAACCAAACAGGCAATAATGATCATCATTTTCACATTTAAGTACAAACCTAGTCATTAACAGAAACAGCAACAGCTGTGTAGGGGGCTTAAAACTGGGTGAGGGATCCAGAACTATACCTCAGCAACTAACCTCTTTGAAATCCCACAGCTCTAATGATACATAAAAGCTCTCTACAACGTGACCTCCAAAGTTGTTTATGTTCTTTTCAATATTTACAGCTCATTATACAGATCCTTTATCTATACCCCATTGTGTGAGGTCTTTAAGGCAGACTGTTGCAAAATTTTATATTCAAAATTCAAGAAATACATTTGAAACATAAATCAGAGTGAGGAACAGCAAAACTGCTATGAAAGGTACAAAGTTGAGGTTGTGGGAAGACAGTTTCCTGTCACAGGCCATGCACTATGGCAAGACTGAGCAGAGCAACAAGACCACAAGGTAGTTACACAGCATCAAAAACGTCTGTCCCAGGCAAAGATTTCAAAGCAGATTGAGGTTTCAAGATGTGTTCAAGCTCTTTTGAAGAAACAGAAAGACACGGGTAACGTTGAGGACCGTAAGATGCAGTGGTAGGCCAAGGAAACGTAGCGCAGCAGATGAAAGACACATCATGCTTACTTCCTTTCGAAATCAGAAGATGTCCAGCAGTAGAAACCAGTGGGACCCAGGTCCACCAATTTACTGTTCGAAGACGGCTGGACAAAAGCTGCCTTCATAGATGAATTGCAGCCAAAACGCTATTTCTTGGATGTAGAAAGAATGCCAGGTGACTCAAAAATGCACAAAAACAGAGGTTGGAGAAAAATGGCAGCAGATACTCTGGGCTGATGAGTTAAATGTGAAATATTTGGCTGAAACAGAAGGCAATTTGTTAATTGAAGGACTGGAGAACAGTGAATGATGAGTATCTACAGGCAACAGTGTAGCAAGGTACAGGTTTCTTGGAAGTTTTGGGCTGCATTTCCGCCAATGGAGTTGGGGATTTGGTCAGAAATAATGGTGTTCTCAATGCTGACAAATACAGGCAGATACTTATTTCACTCTGCAATACCATCAAGGAGGTGTCTGATTGGCTCCAAATTTATTCTGCAGCAGGACAACAAGCCCATACAACCAATGTCAACTATCTTCAATCCGGCCATTCCTCACCACAGACATGCTAAATAGACACTCGTGGTCGCCCTCATCCACTCCCAACTCGTCTACTGCAACTCGCTGTTCACTGGCCTCCCCCACAGCAGACTCGCTCCACTCCAATCCATACTAAATGTGGCAGCTAGGCTCATTTTTCTATCTAGCTGTTACTCAGATGCCTCTGCATTATGCCAGTCACTGCATTGGCTGCCCATCCACTGCAGAACTAAATTTAAACTCCTCAATCTCACCCACAAAGCTCTGCATGGCACTGCACCAGCATACATCGCCTCCCTCCTGTCAGTACACCACCCAGCCAGGTCACTCCAATCCGCTAACACAATAAAGACAAAACACCCCTCTACTACAAACCTCACATGCTCACCTTCATGACTTTACCAGAGCAGCACCTATTCTCTGGAATGCTCTACCCCAAGGCATCCAGACAATTCCTGATGCATGAAATTTCATAAGCGCCTTAAAAACGCACCTCTTCAGGGAGGCATACCAAATCCCCCTGGCCTAGACCCCTGCCCCTGGGGCCATTATAAGGGTCACTGTTGCTACTGGGACCACTATGGGGGTCACTGTTACTACTGGGGTCACAATGGGGGCCACTATTACTACTAGGGTCACTATGAGGGGTCACTATCACTACTGAGACTACAATGGGGGACCTCCTTACCGCCCCACCCCGCTTACTTTCTAATAACTGATTTCCACATTAAATCCTCTACTGCCTGTGTTCCCCATGCCTTGCTCCCCCCCTTGTACCTCCTGTACCACACCCACGCCATTTGTTTCAAACTGATTGTATCTCACATTGTATTTGTTGTATTGTTTGCATTTATCCCATGCTTGAAAGTGCTGCGGAATAAGTTGGCGCTATACAAATAAAGATTATTATTATCTTTAGTGTAAAAAACAACAAGAAGCCCTGGAAGTGATGATATGGCCCCCCATAGAGCCCTGATCTCAATATCATCGAATCTGACCGGGAAGAGAGAGAAGGATTCGAGAAGTCTGCATCCACAGAAGATCTGTGGTTAGTTCTTCAAAATGTCTAGAACAACCTTCCTTCTGAGTTCCTTCAAAACCTGTGTGCAAGTGTACCTAGAAGAGTTGATGCTGTTTTGAAGGCAAAGGGTGGTTACTAAAATATTGATTTGATTTAGATTTCTCATTTGTTTATTCACTTTGCATTTTGTTAATTGACAAAAATAAACTAACACTTCTATTTTTGACAGCACCGTTCCCACATCTGTCTAAAGCTTTTGCACAGTACTGTACATATTAGATAGATAGATATGCTTTTAAGTGTAGCTCTGAATGTTTTAATGTTGAAGCGTAGGGAGCATTTCCTATGTAGATTTTTGGGTGACTCATGACAAGCGGAGAGTGAAGGCTCATGCATCATCTTTAGTTGCAGCCTATAACAGAACATGGAATACAGGCTGCTTGGAGACACAGAGCAGGCACTTTGCATACATTAAGTTTACAGTCAGCTTCACATTCTGTTGAATAAATATGCAATTGGAGAAATCTATTAATTCTTGTTACACAGCCATACCTGTTTTGAAGCCTCTACCGCTCGCTCCTCTGCTTGGTCCAGCCGTTTCTGAAGCCGTGTGCTTTTTTCCTGTAAATCTGCTATCAAGCTTCCAAGCTAAAGAATAAAAATAATTAATTGAAGGTATAGAGTAGAAAGATTTTGTATATATGGATACATGTGCCTAGAGCAAATGTCTAATCCGAGACTTTATGTGCATTGACTGTCTTGCAGGACGACACTTAAGGGTTTGTATACAGTTTACAACTCAAGATGGAGTCTCTTATGGGGACTAAACACCTAATGTCCATGAGTGGTTCTGATTTGGGGGGCACCTGCGTGGAAGATCTGCAGTTCAAGCCGCCCATAGCGAAGCATGGGCATCTGCACTTCAATTTACACATGCGGATTTGTTTTTTGGATTCTGCAAGTGGAAAACAAATCGCTGAGTACTCCATTTTAGTGCAGTTCCTGCACAGTTGGCTTCCATTGAAGTCAATGGAAGCCATTCGATCTGCGGCCGGGTCGCAGTGTAAATGACTTTCTGGGAAAGCAGTTTTTCTTTTAAAGTACTGAATAGATATGAGCGAACGTGCTTGTTTAGAGCAATTACTCGAACGAGCATCGCTTTTATCGAGTAACTGCCTATTCGGGCGAAATGATTCAGAGGGCCGCGGGGTGGAGCGGGTGGTAGTAGGGGGGGAACAGGGGGAGCTCTCTCTCCCCCCCTCCCTGCTCACCCCCGGGGCCGCCCTTTTCACTCAATTAGGCAGTCACTTGCAAAAAGCGATACTCGTTTTAGTAATTGCTCTAAATGAGCACGTTCACTCATCTCTGGTACTGAAATACTGTACATTTTTTTGCATTTCCGCAGAGAAAAATAAAACCCGAAACAGGTACGCAGGGTTCTCGGCCGCGGGCAGGGTCGGATTGTGTTGTGGGCTCCTGCATGCGGAATCCGACCCGCTTGTGGACATCAGGCCTAAGGCATAAATGTTTTGGTCCCACCACAGAGAAGGACTGTATCTCTACAGATGATACTTTATATGAATGACTAATCTCAAAAAACTGTAGCATGCCAGACTCCAGAGTTGTATGTCCTGGGCTCCTCTATGAGAGGCAGCTTGTAGAAGAGTTTCTAACAATGCAAGAAAATGGGGAATTTACTAGGACAAAAATTTGCAGCATCACACACAACCACATAGTCAATGTGAAGTATCAATCCACCCTGAACTACTTCCACATGCTCTACTGTCAGCAACCACTTATAATATTATAGATCAATATATTAGTGCTATGGTGCTTTACAGTAAGGGTTTTCTTAAACGTTGCAGCTTAACATCTAGTTTAGGTGGATCTGTCTATATAACCGCACAGGTATCACGCATACTGAATGGATGTCATTATTCTGGAAATCCCTAGAAGATACATTGTCAAATCACATTGACAAATATTAATCCTATTTTAAATTAGAAAACTTTAACAATTTGGTATGTGGTGGACTTGAAAAAAAAAAACAACAACAACAAAAACCCAGTAATTACATGTTAACTTTACTCTGTGGGCGAGTACAAGCACGACAATCTGAAATTTAGGCCTCCTTCCCACGAACGGATTTCCGCCGCGTAATTCGCGGCGAAAATCCGCTGCGTTGCCTGCAGTTATTAGGTTCTATTGAACCTAATAGCTCAGGGCACACGGTGCGGAATTCCACCGCGGTGGAATTCCGCACCGTGAAATCTCCCGTCCTCACCCGCGGCATGCTCTACAACTTTTTGATCGCACATTTTCAAAAGGCGAAAAGAACAAAAAAGAAAAAGAAAAAACGGAAATCCTGAGATTTTTTTCCCTTTGTGTTCATATTATGGGATAAACAACATGATCCTATTATAGTTTGTGACAGAGGCGTAACTTGAAGATTCAGGGCCCGAATGCAAAATCTGTAACAGGGCCCCCCAACTAGAATGCTTTATTCATACTAGTAGGCTCCCTATATGGAGAAGATGGGACTTATGGGCCCCCTAAGGCTTCTGGGCCCGGGTGAAACTGCATCCACTGCACCCCTATAGTTACGCCCCTGGTTTGTGAATAGAGATGAGCAAGCATGCTCGTTTAAGGCTGATGCCATCGGTCTTGTCAAGTAACTGATTACGAGACCGAGCACCATGCGGGGGCGGTGGCGGGGGGGGGGGGGGGGGGGGAGAGAGATCTCTCTCACTCTCCTCCCCGCCACCATACCGAATGGTGCTCAGACGAGTAATCAGTTACTCGACAAGACCGATACTCGATCCAGCATCAGCCTTAAACGAGCATGCTCGCTCATCTCTATTTGTGAAGTTATGAATGTAGCCATTTAGCCATAATAAAGCATTCTTTGCTGTAAAGAGTCATTTTTCTTTAACTAGACGTTTTGTAATACTTTAATATTTCTTATTTACACAAGGTGATATGAGCATGTGATCATTTCCTTATTTAATTTACTGCACTACTGATGTAGTGCAGTATATTATGTCAACCTACCAGTATCCTCCTGACACTCATACTATTCGGCGTTGCAGCTGGTCTATGGGGTCACAAAAGAAGACCCCTTCCTCTCATTGCTTAAGTAATGCACTTGCTAATGACCACAGCATTTAAACAGTTCAATAACCAGGATCATTACGAGGTCCGATCCCAACCATCACAGCAGGGTGCCAGTTATATTTTACAGCCCACGACATCACTGCATCATCCATATACGGTGGTTTGCTCTGCATCTTACAGTTCAAAGTATACATTTATGGTGCAGGGTGGGAAGAAGTTAAATAAACCCATCTATGACTGACTTCTTGGGTGGGGGGTAGTTGTCTTAGAAGGATCCCGATCTCAGAAACTATTTTTGACCAAAGGTTCTTACAAACTCCATGGATTCCTCCAGCTCACTGACTGTATTTGTCAACACCGTGTCAGAGAAGATGTCCATAGTAACTTTTTGTCATTTCCTTACCTCAATATTTTTTTCATGGTTGGTTTCTAACTGAGAGACTAATTCTTGATTGTGTCTTTTTTGGTCATTCAACTGACTTCTGTAAAGACAAACCCAATGGTAGAGTAAGAAATGTGGGACAACGTAATATTATACAGTGGATATTACTTTACCCCTATTTCCTTCTCAAGTCATAACCGCTCATCAACCACTTATCATACTTGGATACAATAATATCATTAGGATATTGAAGCCATACAACATATCTGTGCATGCAGCTGGAGTGTAAATCTTCTTTAATACGGCTTGATCCCCCAGTATTTTACCCTCGGCGTGTGATGACTCACGAGGATAAAGTTTGCAGATTCATTTAGAGGTCACTTGATGATCATAATCCCACTTAGCAAAGTAGCAATAAAAGCGATTCATTCTATAACAAACTATTTAAATGGTTCTGTGGCAGAAAGCAGACACGGGTTTAATCAAATGCCAAGTCCATTCTGCCTAAATGAGTCACAAAATAATGAAAACTATGAATTACTTTATAACGCCGAAGCAAAGATAACCTTCATTTATAAATCTATGGGAAGAGACATAGTGTATATTATTGGTGACAGCATTTTTATAGTGTACTTTGGTAAATGCCCTGAAGTGCACAGAAGTCAAAATATATCAGCTACAATATAAGTGAAAACGAATCTCATTTGAAGTTTAATTACATACATCCATGTGGTTGGAATATATCTTTAAACCCTCCTTATGGAAAAAAATTGTGTCAGAGTACAGATATCGCATAGTGACAGTCCTAACAGGAATAGAGGAGATAGGTTGGGTTGTATCAATCTGTTCTTAATAAAGAGCCTCCGACTCGGTAGGATGAGTAGGGCACCATGACAGGCTGCCAGACCATGATATTATATATCCATTGACACTTACCACCAGATATACTACGTAGAAATATTAAAAGGTTCTCCCCCGGCTGCTGCTTCGGTGGACATGGCCGAAGCTAACTTGACCTCTCTAGATACACCTCCGCAGGCAGTACAGCAATGTGGAAGTATTATCCTTCAGCTACAATGTATGTATTCTGCAACTTAGACCGTACCCATGTCTGATGGCTTTTATCAATGAGGTGGTTGTTGTTAGTTGTTTACGACCCTTGGCGACCCAAAAGACAAGGAAATTATGTAAGACTGAAGTATTCTTACAAAATGAGTCATGGCGATTAGCTGCTGATTGTTGCGGTTTTGGCGCCTAAGATCCCGAGCAAACAGCTGATTTTTAGGATTCAGCCGGCAACACATTTGTATGTATAGTAGTATTACATGGTGGTCATTCCGATGAATGGCCTTCCATGTAATACTCCCCCCCACCTCCCACCTCAATGACATCCATATGTCTTAATTTGGCACTTGGTCAAGGTTTCTCGTAAAACAGTAAGACAACCATTTGATTATAAAACATCCAGAAACTGTACAAATATTACAATATTCTAGGACTAAGCAGTCTTGGTTTGGCAAACTCAAGATGCTATCCTGCTATTGTTTCTCAATACCCAATTCCACAAGATCTAGTGTACTTCAACGTACAGTCTAATGCGCGCATCTTTAGAAGATGGAAATTTCCTTTAAGAAGGTTGTTTGATATAGAACACCCATGTGCGAATACGCTATTGGGAATAAAGAATTAGGTGTTATTCAAGTGGGCATACCTCTATTAAACCCGTAAAAACTGGGCACAAAGAAAGAACAGATAGCACACAGATGCTGTCCATGTGCTGTTCACTGATACAGGTGCCCAACATTGCATATTCGATTCTTGTTTGAAAAAATGAATGAGAATAGGACATGTTGCGATTTTTCTCAAATGGACCATAGCTCTGTGTGGGTGCAGTTCCTGGAATACAAAGACAGCAGATGGGCCGAAAATAATGATTTTTCAGATGGATGTAAAGTGGATATAGGGGAGGAGGGGGTGGAGGAGTTTATCAATCAGAATGCTTATCTATTAACCAGAGTGAACAGCAGCTATTCATCTCATTCTGGGGAATCTGGCAGGTCCAAAGATTACATGGACAATGATGGGTGGGTATCTGTTGAGTCACAGTATTGTTACAATCTAACAGGCCTTGGTGTGGATGGTAGATTTCCTTTAAGACCCCATTTACAGTGACAGAAGATCGCTCAAACGACAGTTTGAGTGACAGTTTTGAGCGATCATCTTTGCATAGTCTGTAGTAGCTAAGCAGCTACTTAAGAACTATACAGGCGGAGCAGGACACCACCGCTAACGCTCGGCAAACAATACAGCTGTTTTGCATAAGCAAACAGCTGTATCGTTCTCCATGATTACAGCTCGCGTCCTGCTGTGAACTACCAGAGCTGAAAGAATCTTATCAGCGCTGCCAACTGTGAAAACAGCCTGCACCGCTGATAAGAGTTCATCGCTCAATTCAAGAAAACCAGAATTGAGCGAGAAATGACTAGTGCACGAAAACTGCACGATGTCCGTGCATTTAGACCCAACGATTCTCGCTCAAAAGACTGCTTTGATCGAATTTGGAGTGAGAATCGTTGGGTCTAAATGGGCCTTAAAACCCCTTCATGTGTATCCACTTTCCCAGCAAGGTACTAATGAAAGCATTATGTTGCCTTTGATTTCTCCAGTCTGGGACACCGTTTTGAGTGGTAGATGAAATGGGGTGACAGAAAAACTACAATTACATTAGGATCGCTAGCTACAATATTCTGTTGGCTGACACGGTGCATGAAAAACTTGAGATCGGAGATATTTCTAGCCCAGACCTTAGAGTACTGCGTATAAGTTTATGTTTGTTCTATATGCTTTTTTATGGCATGCGGTTGAGATTTCATTTTCCTTGATTTTTTTCAGAATGTACAAACAAGTGTGGACTTCTGAAATAAAACAGGCATCCAATGAATGTGACCAAGAGAATGTTGAGCAATTCATGGCTTGTTGATTTGTCCTGTACTTCAGCTTGGGAAACAATATGCGCAGCGTTGCTGTTCCGATGCTTTGCGTTTTATATGCTGTTTTTATATGGCAGTGAAACCTAGACTGAAAACGCCTTACAGTAATCAACCTTTACAGAAGCTAGAGAAGCTGTAAAATTTCCCAAATTTGTCAACTGAGTAGCTGCAAAATATTGCGGCTTTCTGAAAAAGTCAGATAAACAAAATGCTTTTAGGCTGCTTAAAAGTACTAATATAAAAAGGTACTTGAAGGTGAAAATCAACTTGAAGGACCGTCGGTCGGTGGAGCGGTGGATGATCCTGATTAAGGAGTTTTGGAAAAGCTAGACATTTAACACAGACAAAAGGTATTGAAAACTAAAATGTGCTTTATTTCATAGCTTGGCAAGTAGGTTTCGGATGTGCCAGCTGTAGTTGGTGCATTATTCATGATGCACAGATAACAAATTAACAGAGCTTGTGCCAGATGTGTTTTGTTCTAGTGAAAAAACGGCAATATGCTTTAGTTACTCTCCGTGATTATGGATTTCTGTATTGTGCCAGTACCTGCAGCTGTCTTACTCAACCAGCAGAAAAAGTCTTTAATGATATTCTTTTGTCAAGATAGGACAGCTGCCAAGCAAAACACACATGCAGATCGGGAATATAAAAAAGTAATACTTTCGAAAGTAAATACAGAAATAAGTGCAGACAGCATTAGCATGCACCTTACACTGTGACATTGGGAACCTGCATAGTTCTTCTGGGATACAAGGTAATAAACGTCTAGCAGTGCGAACAATCTTATCAGGCTAAACACAATCTCATTTTGTTTTATGGTGGTGGCAGAACTGGAAGAGGTGACTTTTTCTGGCCGGATGGATAATAACGGGCGCTGTAAAGGTGCAGATGACTTTGGCGACATGGATGACACTTTCTGTGTAAGGGCTCAGTCGGACAAGCGATTTTTTTAGTGCATGTATAGGCGCCCTAAAAAAAAAAAAATCATAGCTGGTAGAACCAATGCTTTTGAATGGAAGCGGTCACGTCTGATTATTTTTACATGCGTGAACCCCCTTCCCCCCCCCCCGCACCTCTGAAAAATAGGACGGAAAAAAATGTGAAACCCCTGGATGCCGTCACATCCAGGGATTTCATCTTGTTGCCAATTGGGCCAGCGGCTGCAGCGCCAGCCCCGTTGAAAATATAGGGAGAAAATCGCGCTCCCCTGCCACAGCTGTGACATTGAATGACAGATGAGCGCTGCCTCTGATTGGTCACAGTGCTCAGCCAATCAGAGGCAGCGCTTTCTAGAGGCGGGGATTTTTCAATCCCCGGCCACCAGAATACAGGAGAAGACTGGCGGGGACTAGGGAGAATAGCCTTCATCCCATGTACAGTTAAAGCTAGCTACAATATTCTTCTGGCTTCTTGTTAGCAGAGAGCAATGCATCATGGGAGCTCAGGTGACAGTTGCATAGTTGGCGCTAAATTGCAGACTATGAGATTCCAAGAAACATCATTCATTAAAAAGGACAAGAAACATTACATGAAGGTCATCCTGTGTGTTTTGTAGTGTCACTTTTCTGCAGCAGTTTACTGCTGGGAAAAAAAAAATACAGAGATCAAATGTAACATACAAGTGAATGAAAATTTCAAAAACTGTCTTTTCTGGAGGCTTGTAAGCAAAGAATACAAAAACATGAAAAAGCGCTTAAATAAATAGTCCATATAATATGTGTTACTTCTATATGCTGATGGAGAGGACTAGCTGGAATAAAAGTTAAGGGAAAATAAAATAAAAAAAATCAATAAAGCAATAAAAAAATATAATTGATATAATCATCAACACAAATGATCCAAAATAAATAAATAAAAACACTAAAATTATAATGAATTATTGTAAAGAAAAAAAAGAAAAAAAAATTAAAATAATAATGATAATAGTAAGTGTACTGAAGTCACTTACAATTTTGTAACCACATACAACCAATGCCATGCCACACTCTAAAAGAGAAACATTGGCCCATCTCATTACAGGATCCATATACGGGTGACCGCTTTCCGACAAAACTCAAAATAACGTTGAGAAGAGCATGCACACTGAAGTCTGTGCTAGCTCCTGGTAAACCGGCAGGGAAACAGCCGAGCCATTTCCTTTTTCCTGAGCCTGAAGGCTGTTTTTGATGTGGTAAAAAGAGCTGCAAGTTTTGTGCCAATATTTGCAATAGAAAAACAAGTTTCACTGGCCGCGCCACAAAAAATGTTTTCCAATCAAGTCCTTCCTTAACGGTTCCTCAAGTTTTGTCATTCATTTATTTGAATATCTCTGCCATCTTTAGTATGTTGGGCGCACTACTCCGGCACAGATCCAACTCTGCTAACAGCATCCTGAAAAGTAATAGCTCTAGGCACGCAAACATTGCCCACAACCGGAACTTTAGTAATTTTGCTGTAAAGATCCTGGAACATGTTGCGCTCAGTGTAAGCAACAGACTGAGGTATTAAAAAAGGGAATCATTATGGATATTCAAATTAAACACCCATGACCCAATGGGCCTAAACGAACGTCTTGAGAAGGTTTTTGAAGGATGGCCTTCAATTCGAAGTAAATATTCTCCCACTGCCCTCTCCCCTCACTTATATTTCCACTTTTTTTCCTGCCTTCCAACGCTCTCCCCCTCCTACATAATCTGCTCATATGGACATCTTCTTATCTAGTCCCCTGTTCATGGCGTTCCAGCACCACATGGGCCCTTTGTACCCTCTATTCGACAATGGCCACTTCCACCGTTATCCTTCATCTATTGATCTGCTTGTACCAATCCTGACCGCACCAATATTAGCTGTCCTATGTCTCTTTCACCTATGCAGTTTTCCATACTTATTTGAATTCTTCCCCATAGGTTGGATACATTATGGACTATACTATCTACTTATATGCATACAAACACATATAAGTACATGTTTATTATGTTTACAATTGTATCCTATGCACAGTTCCTCTTTACAGCATTGCTTCTTTCCACCTGTCCCCACATTACCTCTCCATTATATTTCATGCTCATATTTATTTACCAATCACATTTACACATTTTCCCTCTTTAACTTGTACACACTTCCCTTGCCAACCTCTGCACACTCTCCCTGCCCTGCGTGTACTTGGCCTCGCTCCTTTTGGGTAGCGCTGACATACAACCCTGCTCAGTTAAGCGACATTCCTGTAATTAGCCTTACCTCTTCTGTGCCTGCGTGAATCTTTGGTGTCCCTTATCCCCATAGCACATGCGCTGCCTCGCCAATTCCTTTATTTAACCCCCCGACAGTCTCATCACTTCTTCTCTTGCTTCTCCTCCTGAACCGCCGATAGGTTCTTTCCAAATTTGCAAAATTGTCAAAATAGTCACCCTTTGGTCATTTACACCACTTCATTGATCTATTCGACTGCTTTCCTTCCTAGGCATCCCTTTCCTGTCCTATCAGGTATATGCCTGTGCCTTCCAAAACATGTCAGGTTGAGTCCTCTCTCCTCTTACTGTCCTCTACCCCTGCCCCCCACTCACACGACAGTCTAAGTTACCAATTACTAGTCAATATATAAGCTCATATTGTGAATTATCATTTCCTAAGCAATAGCCTCTTTTCCCACCAGTTCCTTTCGAAAGAGTTCTAGTTATCGAAGACCTTTTTGCCATTTGTCCTACTATTCTACGACTGCCGTTTTCAATATTGAATTGCTTAGGTTTGGATGTTTTTTATTTATTTCATTTGTATACTGCACTTTCATGTGTCTGGACCCCAAACTTGTATCTCTCTTAATACATTTACTATTATTATTTTACCCTTATTTCATTACATCAGCCCTATTCTTATTTGCACAAGGAAAGACTAGAACCAATGGGATGAAACTGAAAGGGAAGAGACACAAATTAGATATTAGAAAAAACTTTCTGACAGTGAGGGTGATCAATGAAGGGAACAGGTTGCCACAGGAGGTGACGAGTTCTTCTTCAATGGAAGTGTTCAAACAAAAGCTGGACAAATATCTGTCTTGGATGATTTAGTGAATCTGCACTGAGCAGGGGGTTGGACCCGATGACCCTGGAGGTCCCTTCCAACTCTACCATTCTAGGATATGATTCTATTGTTATTTATTTACATTGTCTTATAATTTAAGTCAATGTATTTATTTAATTCAGATCATTTGTGTAATCAATTATATCATTTATATATTTTATTGATTTATAGTTGTTTTTGTATTTCCCTTATCTTTTATTTCGCTGTGTTCTATACCTTGTGCTCTGTAATCCCCTTGAGTATTTCTTTATATTTTAGTACCCTCCCAAGCATGGCTGATTAAGCGGTTCACCTTGAAATATGTTGTATTGCTGGTTGAAATTGATTAATAGAAGAGAAGTTGGATTCTACACTCTTATTGTCCTACGTCTTGTCTCTGGAGTGTTGGCCGACATACCATGTTTTTGTTTCTCCAGTCCATCCATACACTTTGCTCACTCTTTGGGGAGTACACTTGGTTAGCAGCAACTCCCGTATTTGGGTTTTTTCAACCTCCCCTAAGGGATTACGCCTGGGACCCAGTCCCTTGTCATCTTTTGGGCTTGCTCCGCTCCTCCTTTTTCTGCCTTCAGCTACATGATTCTTGTGAATATGACCTACAGTACAGGCTGGAATATACAAGCTAGCATGAAGGTGTAAAATATCATGCACATTAACACCCATGTAATCATCACTCTGATGTAGGAAAAGGTGCCTCAATTTGCAAAACGCCAAGAAGCTGATGGCACAGAAGCACCCAATGACAATAGATTGCTCTGTCTGCCTCAATGTACTGCAGATACGAGTTTTATTAGGCTGCTAACTCTTCAGAGTGACTGCTTCTCCCATACCAATTTAAAAATCTGGGCAACGTTCCAGCTTAGTCTCTGAAAGATTTACAGATCTTCTGTCAGCACACAAACAAGGCAAAAAAAAAAAGAAAAAAAAAAAAAAGTCAGACGTGCACTTATATTCAAATACTATATCCAGCGGAAAACAAAACTACAAATGCCAGCTACGGCTCAGCTTCCATTCTGAATAATGATCAAGTTTAAACACATAACAGCTGTTTAAAGAATATTTTCCTTAAACTAGCGGCACCATCGAGGGTCACTATTTGCTGAAGCCATTCTCAAGCAGTATAAATAACACTGCAACATTAAATTCTGCTGAGCAAGTTTTTAATTAGCATACCTTGGAAAAGCAAAGCACTTGGATGAGCTTCAAGTCTCAGCAAAAATGTCAGCTAAAGGGCACTGAGAATGAAAGAAATGTGTATGCAATGCATATTTGTAAATACAGATGAAGTGCGCACGCTTGTGCCATGCTATTAATTATTTTCTTCACATTGATTCTTTGGCAAAATAGAAAGATAGTTTCCAAGCGGAATAAAAATAGAATCGGCTATATCATGGTGACACATTCTGGGGTAGGACGCTGTGCATTCGGCTAAAATTAGGTTAAGTTAAAGTAGCTGACTTGGCAAAACACAATTTATTAATAAGGGAAATTTGAAGCTTATGTTAAGCACATCACTTCCAGGAGATCTGACAGTATCAGGACCCTTCTTTCTAGCTTTTCCACTAACTAAATACACACCTCAAGTAACTTTTTCAGGATTTTTTCTACTTCTTCTCTAAGTAGCTCAGTTGCACAAATGACTGTAGCTAACTACGGTTTCCATGAACATAAGACCCTGTCTTATATTAATTTTTGTTCCAAAAGAGGTGCTAGGTCTCATTTTTGGAGGATGTCTTATTATACTTACCAAGCAGGCTCAGTCTAGGTTCCTCCCGCTGCTCTCCGGAGCTCCGATGCACTTCTTGCAGTCCTCGGTCACTGGCAGAAGATCACTTCCTGGTTACGAGATTCATAAATCCCGCCTCCAGGAAGTGATCGCTTTGATTGGTTCTCGAGCACTGCCTAGCCTGCTAGGTAATGTATTCCTTTTTTATGTAATGCGGATAGGGCTTATATTTAAAGCCTCCTTGAAAAATCAGGGTAGGGTTTATCTTCAGGGTAGGTCTTATTTTTGGGGAAACAGGGTATTTAGCTAGATGGTTAGTAAAGCAATTCTATAGGCACCAGCACCATTTTCAATAAAATAGCAGATTTTGAGTAGTTAAAGGGGATATTCCACCGAAATAACTGATAACCCATCCACAGTACTGGTGATAAATTACTGATCACTAGGGATCTGATCATTGGAACGTTACACCCCAAGTCCCCCTTAGGCTGACAGCAAATGAACAGAACTTGCATGATTTTCTTGGCCGTGTAAATAAGCCCTTTGTGAATGGTAATGCATATGCATGTCCACCACTCCATTCCCTTCAAGCAGTCGGACGTCTAACAATTAGTCATTTTTCACCTATCCTGGGGAGAGGTAATAAATGCTTTTAGTGGGATAACTCCTTTACTTCCATCCCTGACAATTTCTGTTTACAGTAATCACATAGGTTGTCAATGTATATAGCACTATATTCATTAATAAAGACTGGAGGATGACACTTCTTGAAAATCCCCTGTGCAACTCCTCCAATGTTAAAGCAGTGTCCATTGGTAAGCATATTATATTTCGCATTCTCTGAAATATAAAAGGCCAGAAGCGGTACAACATCATGAAATGTTGAAGCATGAAAATGTCAAGTTGCTCCTGTTTGGCTTTAGTAATTGAAATCTTAGCGCTGTTAAAGCACTATAATTCATGGCTGGGGTTGTTGGCGTCTTGGGGAGGAGGTTAGTTGGTAAGGCCTGGCCTTTTGTGAAATTGGCTGAACAGTTTGGAGATAGCAGGTTAGAGAGCACTGGGTGCTGTCTGTAAAAGATAAAGCTTCCAAATATAAAGAATATTTAAATAAAACTTGATTTTAAAGATTAACGGACTATAATTAATCCTTGCATAGAACAGAAAAGGGCTTTCACACCTTCATCAATCACAACATAGAAATTGCTGGCCATGAAATTTGAATCCAATGAGAAGAAAATGCCTGTATTTTGCACTTTGTAGCTACTTTGGCATACTTAGAGATTTAAAGAACACCACATGATCTCCCTTCCTAACTACACATGCTATAATCAGTGCCAGAGTATAATATGGGTGGTTTAGGTGGCCGTCTAGGACCCACAGAAATACCAAGTACAGAAATAGATTCCATAGATATGGAATGGAGCGGCAGTGTATGTGTGACCACTACTCAGTTTAAGCTTCTCACTATGGGTTTGCGGTAAAGAAAAATGGGGCTCTCAGGTCACTCCTTCCAGGGATAGTGGAGGCCCCAGTGATCGGATATGTATCACCCATCTTGTGGATGGTGATAAATATCCATTATAGGACAGCTCATTTAATGCAGGGATCTGGTTTGAGGTCTGAATTTTTTTAGGGGTCTGATCCTGGCGTCTGCAAAATTACGGTAGGTCAGACCCCAGACCAGACGGCTAAATAAATTCAGTTTGGCCTGGGAGCTGAATTTATTTAAAGGTCCAGTCTGTAGTCTGAATTGTGTTGCAACAGATGCTGGGGATGGCTGTAGAAGTTAGTAGCCAAAAATGTCTCAGCAGCAAAGTTTGCTTGTCAGGTGAAACTGCCAGGTTGGTCAGGGCGGGATGGAGAAGAAAAGGGAATAGAATGTCTACAATCAGAGAAAAGTATTTTAGTAAATACTTGTATTACCCAAAAATTATGTAAAACATTTCCATGTTGCCAAGGCTTAATCATCAACTGTGTGCTATCATTCCTCCTGTCAAGAGGATATGTCCCTGCACAATCCAATACTATCAGCAATAACTGGGCACTGTCAGTATGTAGTGGTAAAGCCCTTTGAAGGGTAATGGTATCATTCAGTTGTCAATTTATTCATATAGTGCTTACTGTTTAACAAGAATTCAATCTACTAGCACAGAAAGGTGATGCTGACTGTAGAAACAACCTGGCAGGGTTGCAGTGAGGGTCTAAAGTTTGGGAAAGACTGTTGAGCTCATATTACAATCAACCACTTTCTGTGTATGATCGTTTTGGTGGTGGCAACGTGCTAGCTTAAGACAGCATCACAGTCTATAACTGATTTGCAGAATGGAGAGATAACAGGAGTTAGTTACACTTGTTTCAACATTTCCATTGTCTTCTATGGGGAGAAGAGGAATTTTATGTGGCCCAAAGTACATGAAACATACCGCAATTTTCGCAACCTTGACTCCGTGCTTCTAGTAAGGTTAGTTGTCTCCTCTTTCCACTTGTGACTTGTTTTCTGCTGAGCCATCAGAAGCTTCATTAATTCTTCTATGGACTTGCGATACCCGTCTTCCATTTCCTGTAATTGTACCTTGAAGCCTTGCTCCTTTACCGAAAATTCATGTCTTAAAGTGCTTAACTATGAAATTTAAAAAAAACGTACAGTGACAAAGTGACACAGTCAACCCACGGAAAAGAGTTACCGGAATATTAAATTAACAGCAATTTAACCCACGATGGAAAATTTAACTCTGGCTGGAATCTTATCACAGTCAAATGCTAACATAGCTTAATAATAGCCGAAACTCAAGGGTATTCTGTCAGTTTTTAAGTTTTAAGCACCGTTTTGAACACATTGCCTGACATAAGAAACATCATTCAGGTGTCCAAAAAGTTCAAAAACCTTGCAGTGAGGACCAGTGCTCCCGATTCAATGCCTTTCCCTGATAAAACAGTGGCTCTGCCGGGGTTGTACCATTTTTTATTTTTAACACGCAAAAGGTAGTATTTTAGTGAAAAAAAGCCATAAGAATTAAACCAAGACAAAATATAGGTCTTCCTTCTCTGTTCTACAGACACAGGGATAACCAATTCTATTGAGTAAAGACCCTGCAAACAAGAATATAGATCTCTAGTTCACAAACCCGACACCTTTCCTTCGTTTTCATACCTAGCAATCTTTGTGCCATCAGACAAAAGTTCTGTTTGGCAACCAACTTGTCTTCCATCTGATAGTTTATTTCCATTTCACGTTTAGATCTGACTATTCTCTCTCAAAGCCATCTTTTGAGCGATAATTGTTGGGTCTAACTGCACTGACCGTGCAGTTTTCGTTAATGAATCGATGATCGTTCTCTTTCATGTGCTGAAAGAGAACCATCAGCCTTATCAGTCGTTCACGGTAGGATACAGCTGATATTATTGTTTCAGCTGTAGCCTGCTCTGTGAACAGCCGGGGTATAAAGAACACAGCGCTCTAGCTGTGTTCTTCATACTCCGACAGGAGCGCACAGCTGTATAGCAGCTGAGCGCTCCATGAACAGCCAGGGCATGAAGATCACAGTGGTCTAGCTGTGTTCTGCATACCCCGCTCGGAGCACAAAGTGATCACTCAAAACTTGAGCGATCACCTTGCTCAAAAGACATCTTTTAAGCGATAATCGTTGTGTTTAAACCAGGCTTTTGGCCATGTTGTGATACATACATCCAAGTAAAGCAGAAATATATTATCTGGCTACATAAAGAATTGGATACCACCCGGAACAACCCATCCTCCCCATTAGCTAGTTTTATAAACTGAAGTTAAAACTTTTTATGGAGGCAATCAGAATCATCCATGTCTCCCCACTACTATAGTTACAGGCAAATAAAAAACACTGGTTCTCCAGGATAGTGCAAGTTTGCGAATTTCTTATTTTTCCCAATGATTCCAGACAGCATTATTGCCCCTTTATTTCCCGTTTTTACCCTTTTCTTTATACCAACTGTTACAGGTGTACAAATAAATCTGTTCTCCTAGAATTATACAGCAAGCTGATAAGAAATACTATTCATTTTAATAAGATTACAATATATAATAATTGCTTTCCAAAAGCTCCAAGTGTTTGCATTGTTCAGTTTTCCAGCATTTGCCATCTGTCTGTCGAGGTAATTTGCATGGATACATTTGGCGTTTTAAATTGTAATTTATGGAAAGTGCTCAGCTTCTAATTACTGTACTGAAATCTACAAAAATAAAACTTTCAATGGCCTTCTCAGACCAGACATGTAAACAGTGGTTTAACATAAGAAGCTGGCTTAGGGTGGGTAACTGGGATTCTCAGCTGTAACAAACTAAATCTGCCCACGGGATTGTTTTTTCCAAAGTTTCATCAAGAAATTTGAAATTCTGAAATGGAATATCATAACTACCCGGAAAGCCTGCTAATCAAAACCCATAGGCTCATTATGTTGTAGATGGGATTTCTTCACAACTTGTGTTTATTTCCTGTAGCTTATATTGGGCCAACATACTCCACTGTGCTGTACAGATTAGCAACACTCACATCAGTCCCAGTGCACTTTGAGATTCAAGCTCTAATTTCTCTCTAACCCCCATGCACTTTGGGGCTTATTTCGAAGGAAGCCAATCACTTTTTGAAATATGGGAGAAAACCTAAGAGCCCGGAACAAATCCAGACAAATATGGGGAAGACATTAGAGATGATCTAGCATGCTCGGTAAAGGCAGATACTCGAGCAAGCATAGCTCTTCTCGAGTAACTGCATACTCGTCCGGGTGGGGGGCGGCGGGGAGAGTGAGAGAGATCTCTGTCTCTCTCTCTCTTCCCCCCGCTCTCCCCCACTCACCCCCGCATTTGCTCGGATGAGTATGCAGTTACTCGAGAAGAGCGATGCTCGCTCGAGTATCTGCCTTTACCTAGCGTGCTCGCATATCTCTAGAAAACATACAAACTCTATGCCGATTTTACTCTTGGTTGGATTACAATCAGGATCCCAGTGCTAAAAATGCTAACTATTGAGCTGTTTTGAAGCAAGATTTTATTCTTTGAACTTCTATATTGTGCAATCAAATAATTCCCACAATGACTGAATTAACCTTGAGATGCCCGAATGTCCACAGAAACATCTCAGCTTTTTAAAGACTATGGTCATCTAGGGGGTAATTTTTTTTTACTTAAATGCATGTATTTTTGGCTAAAAATCATTTTTTGCAATGGAGTTTCATTAACAATTTTACACGATTTGGGTTCTGCAACTTCTATACATCATTGCACATACAGTCATTGTAAAAACAAAAATACAAGCACCTAGAAGGAGTTGTTATTTTGTGGCAAAACTCAGCATGCAGTTACATCTCATGCAAATAATTAGACTTGTGGCGTGATTAAATGAACAGTCTTGCCACCACCTGCAGCCCTAAAAGTGGTTCATCCCCTGGTCTATAAAAAAGCTTTCAGAGGCTACTTGTGTGTAGTGGAGCTCTCTATTCATTTGTGTAGAGCTTGTTGACCACTAGACGCCTCTACGATAAAGATTTCGCTCAGTTAACAGTTTGAGAGGGGCGCATTATTGGAATGCAAGAAGCTGGATGGTCATAACAATGAATTGCCCACCACCTGGGCCGTTCTGACCAGACTGTTAGGAGGTGTTGGGACCAGTGGATGCGTGAGGGCATGCACACAAGGCGACCGGGTACAGGATGCCCTCGACAGACAAACAGAGAAGCTCATCTGATTGTTAGACAAGCACGAGCAACTCCAATTGTTTCATTGTTCTCCATACAGAGACAGGTGGCACCATGTTTACAGGCCCCTATGTCTGTTGGAACCATTTGCAGGCACTTGGCTGAGTCACATTTGGTCTCACCGTGCCCATTAAGTTAACGGACTTTGACATCCACCATCGCCTCTGTTTGCATTGGTGTTGTGCACAACAAAACTGCTATGGAGTGGAACTGGGTTGTCTTCAGTGACAAATCCAGATTTAGTTTGGGCATAGACGACGGCCGTGTTTGTGTCTGGAGACATACGGGTGAGCGATTCAATCCTGCCTTTGTTGTGGAGCAGCACACTGCCCCCTGCTGGTGTGATGGTCTAGCCCTAGTGGCACAAGGGACAATGACAGCTCAGCGATCTGTTCAGGACATCCTGCAGTCACAGGTGTTCCTCTCAGGGCTCAGTCACACGGGCGTTTTAACGCGCCAATTTTTTTGCACATAACACATGCGTTCAAAAATTTGCATGACCGAAGGGGGCGGCACGCAGGGAAAAACAGAGATGGATGCTTTTTTCCCACACAAAAAGTGCGCTACCCGCTATCCCCCCCCCAGCGGTTCTCCCGGCAGTCATAATGCCTCCCCTCCCCCCCAGTGATTCTCCCAGCAGTCATAATGCCTCCCCTTCCCCCCAGCGATTCTCCCAGCAGTCATAATGCCACCCCTTTCCCACCAGCGGTTCTCCCAGCAGTCATAATGCCTCCCCTTCCCCCCCAGCGATTCTCCCTGCAGTCATAATGCCTCCCCTCCCCCCCAGTGATTCTCCCTGCAGTCATAATGCCTCCCCTCCCCCCAGTGATTCTCCCAGCAGTCATAATGCCACCCCTATCCCCCCAGCGGTTCTCCCAGCAGTCATAATGCCTCCCCTTCCCCCCCAGCGATTCTCCCTCCAGTCATAATGCCTCCCTCTCCCCCCCCCCCAGTGATTCTCCCAGCAGTCATGATGCCTCCCCTTCCCCCCAGCGATTCTCCCGGCAGTCATAATGCCTCCCCTTCCCCCCCAGCAATTCTCCCGGCAGTCATAATGCCTCCCCTCCCCCCAGGTATTCTCCCAGCAGTCATAATGCCTCTCCTTCCCCCCGAGCGATTCTCCCAGCAGTCATAATGCCTCCCCTCCGACCCAGCGATTCACCCAACAGTCATAATGCCCGCCCCCAGCCCCCCATACTTACCCCTCCTCCTCGTGGGAGCGCCGTTCCTCTTCTGCCTGATCCCAGGTGCACACTGATGGCAGTGTGCTGTTGGATGCCTCCTCCCCCTGCTCTTGCGGAACCAAGTAGGAGACGTCGGGGGATGGGGGAGGAGGATCCCGGCTGCACACTGAAGTCACAGTGTGCGCTGGGATCAGCGCAGATAGCAGCGCTGAGTGAATGTCGTCAGCATGGGAGCCACGGCCCCTGCAGGCATTCACTAATGTGGTGAGCGGCAGATGGTGACGCATGCCAGCAGGGAGGGCGCTGCATGCCGCCTCTGGCACGGGTGCCATAGGTTCACCACCACTGATCTAGAGGCTCAGTTACAGCAAATGTGGACCGATATGCTGCAGAATACCATATAGATACCTGTATGCCTCAATGCACGCCCGTATCACATCTTGCATCCAAGCTAGAGGCGGTACAACAGGGTACTAGAGGCTCCATGCCTGCCTGTATCACATCTTGTATCCAAGCTAGAGGCGGTACAACAGGGTACTAGAGTCTTCCTTCAAGTGTTCACTTTTCTGCAATAACTTATCCTTTTGCTCAGATATTGTAATGACTTACTTATATTAATGTTACAATCACACATATAAAAAAAAGTTTCATTTGATTCAGACAACTCCTAGGTGCTTGATTTTTTTTTTTTTTACAAATCAGTGTACTTCAGATCCCACTGAGAGCTTAAGGTCTATTTATACAGGACGAATGTCTGGCAAACGATGCCCGACACTCGTCCCTGTGTGTCCGCGCTCCCGTGCTGAGCTAGTATTGCTGGCCAGCAGGGGAGCGGGGCAGTGCAGGAGATTTCTCTCCTTTCGATTCCCTGCCCCTCTTCATTGACTTAATATAGTGGCTGTTCAGTCCTGAACGGCCGCTATTTAAACTTAACGATGAGCTAATTGTCCATCGTTTATGCAGCATAAGCGATGGATGATGAGCTCATTGTTTAGTGTAAATAGCGTCCGTTCAGTACTGAATGGCCACTATATTAAGTCAATGGAGAGGGGCGGGGAAGTGAGAGGAGAGAAATCCTCTGCACTGCCTGGTCCCCCTGCTGGCTGGTCTGTGAGCGAGCCAGCAATACTAGCATTCGTGCAAAAGCACCGCAGCGCGGACACACAAGGACCAGTGTCGGGCATCGTTTGCCCGACATTCGTCACGTGTAAATGGGCCTCTAGTTTCGCTCTGCTCTCTTCTCTGTCTTGAAAAGTCTTATTAGCTAATTTATGACCACAACAAAGATAAACTTTGTATAAATCATAAATGAGCTGATAAGAAAGTTCAGGAAAAAGTAAAGATGAAAGAGAAACTAAGGGTCCTTTTACACTGAACAATAGTTATCCAAATTATCGCTGGATTGCATGCGTCTGAACAATAATTGCGCAGTGTAAATGCTGGCAGGGACTGATCGATGAATGGTAATTCGTTCGCTGTTCAGTTTCTGCAGGCATAAAAGTCAAACAATGATTGGCCGCTGTAAGCAGGCTGTTATTCATCTATGAACGTTGGCCCGTTTACTGTGAGTGAAGGCGGGTGGGCCGGAACGCTCCACCTCAATTCACTGAGCAATTATCCCTTGGGTTGACCGTTAGGGCGCTGAAGTACTCGACAGTCATCCCGTTTAAAAGGACCGTAAACGGTCAGTCCAGCTTCACTGGGGGACTGAAATGTAAACCATGACATATAAAAGCTGCAGAAGCCAAACGGTGCAAAATCTTTAATGAAACCCTATAGCAAAAATGATTGTCAGCCCATACAGGCATTTATGTTTAAACCCCCCCAGCTCCCTAGACCCTTTGTGCTAGAGTTCGTGGATGGGTCCTAATGGTTTTTGTCCCAAGTGATTAGACATAAGTCATCCTAGTGATATGCAATCGATGTCTATGGCGGGAAAACTTAAGAAAGATAATCGATACACATGAGACAAGAATGGAAAATGAGAATGTATGACAATGAGGAGTTGTTTTCCAGGAACGCACCATCCTGGACTATTGCTTGTCATAAAAAATTTACAGAACGTCCATTGGTTGAATATTTTATACTTCTCCAGAAAGTTTTCTGCGGCAAAGCTTGGATAAATAACAACCGCGTGCGCACAACCCGATGCTGAACATTACCTGAAACGTGACTTTCTGCTGGGCCTCCATAGCGGACCTTTTCCATTCTTCCACATCTTTCCGTAACTCTTCATTTTCCTGCACGAGTTTTAACCTCTCCTCGCTCACAGACCTACTCTCTTTTCTCTCCGACTCCAAAACTTCATTCAGCTTTAGAATAGTTTCATGGCGCCTCGACAGCTCCTCTTCAGAACTGAAAATGAAACATATTTCTGCATTTTACTAACTAAGCACGAACAATAGAGCAATTTGGTAAAGAAAAACAAAAAAAAACTAAAATCTCCGCTGTCCCGTTAGAACTCTGGGCTACACAAAATGATAATTTTAGGGATCACTCACATGAGCGTTTTTTGGCTGCGTATTTTTTACGAATGTAACATGTATTCCCTGCATATTTTACCTAACTATATACTATAATGGGTGTAATACGCACCAAAACAGGACATGCTGCTTTTTTTTTTTAGGTGCGGGAAAAAGACAGGTCTGAATGGCCCGCTGTAAAGCACAGGTGTTTTAGCACTTCATATAAGGCAGGGCTCACATGAGCGCAGGTTTATCACATATTACGTGCAGGTACCTTAGACTGCCTGTCCACGGGCATTTTTGCATTGCGTTCCCCAGGGAACACAGTGCACGCTTTCAATAGTGTTGCTATGGAAAGCGCAGCCCCCCTGTACACGAGCAGAGAATCATAGCGATTCTCCGCTTGCGGGCAGCAAACCGCGATTCTCTGCAATAAGTCTATCTGTCAGATAGGTGCGGGGTAACAGGGCTTTTCCCCGAGAGCTTGGAAGGAGGAGGTGAGGCTGAAGGGATCTGCCCCTAGCGCCAACCTCTAGCTCCCCCCCTCTATTTTAGCTATGGGAATCCCTGTGAGATACAATGTAGCCCTGCCCCACCTCTCTCTCTCTGAGGTTTTGGGAACCCTATAAATGGATCTTACTAAACGATGAGCGAGACAACTGTGTTGGCTGGGTGGACTGAAGTAGAGTCATCTTGTTGTCATATCGTGTTTCCCTGAAAATAAAACCCTGTCTTATATTAATTTTTGCCCCAAAGGAGGCACATGGTCTTATTTTCAGGGGAAGTCTTATCATACTTACCTAGCAGGCTCCATTCGGGTCCCTCTTACTGGTCTCCAGTGCTCTTGCGTCAGTCTTTAGAAGAACGCTTGCTCGTAAAGGGGCTCGCAAACCCCGCCTCCAGCAAGCAATGGCTGTGATTGGTTCTCCAGTGCCGCGCTCTAAGAACCAATCACAGCCATCTACATGGCTTATTTTTGGCATTGGGTTTATATTTCAAGCTCCCCCTTCCTGAAAATCAGGATAGGGCTTATTTTAGGGGTAGGTATTATTTTTGGGGAAGCACGGTACATAAAGTACATAAAGGTCCTTTTACTTTTAAATGACGAATACCAACCAACAAGATTGGCATTCGTCTACCAGGCTTTCATAAAGGCCAATTCAGATTCTATTGGGGAACAAATAATCATTTTATTTTTTTTATCATAAATCATTTTATTTTTTAAAGGAACATTAGACAAATTATACAGTTCAGGAACAAGCAGAAAGATACAAAACCAAGTGATAGCAGGTAAGCACAAGCCTGCAAAAAAAATCAATGTAGCATATTAAAAGGTATTCTTATACAGTTAAGCCTCATGCCTACATCCATGACGGACTCCACCAGCGGAATATCGCATCGGAGTCCACCACGGCGTCCCCCCAAACCTCCATACTTGCCATTCCGGATCCGGCGTAACCCCCCCGCATAGAGTCCTGCGGGGCAACGCCGCGTAAAATGAGGCAGAAATCCGGGCATGGGCATTAGCCCTTAGCCTCATGTCCACGGGGAAAATCAGATCCGCTGCAGATTCTACATGTAGAATCTGCAGCGGGTCCCTCCTGCCCCGCGGACATGAGCGCTGAAAAGAAGAATTTACCTATCCGTAGCGGGCGGGGAAGGTCTGCTGTTCCTCACGGCCGGATCTTCTTTTTCGGCCGGCGGATGAATTCGTCACGCCGGCGGCACGTCGCCGGGCACATCCGCCGAGCCGAAGCAAGAAAGATCCGGCCGTGAGGAATAGAAGACCTTCGCGGTCCGCTCCGGATGGGTAAATACTTTTAAATTCCTATTTTAGGTCTCCCGCGGATCCGGACGGCTTCCATAGGCTTCAATAGAAGCCCGCGGGAGCCGTCCCCGCGGGAGACCCGCACGAAAATGGAGCATGGTCCAGATTTTTTCATGCTCCATTTTTTTTTAAATCCCTTTTATTGACCATCCGCGGGTATTTATCTACCCGCGGGTGGTCAATGCATCCCTATGGGATGCGGATCCGCATGCGGGAGATCCGCTGCGGATCTTAAATCATATTTTGCCCGTGGACATGAGGCCTTAGGCCTCATGTCCACGGGGAAAATCGGGCCCGCTACGGATTCTCCATGGAGAATCTGCAGCGGGTCCCTCCTGCCCCGCGGACATGAGCGCTGAAAATAACAATAAATAAGAATAAACTCACCTCCCATCCGCTCCGTTTCTTCTCTTCGCCGCGGCGTCATCTTCTCTTGTCGCGGCCGGATCTTCTTTCTTCGGCTCGGCGGATGTGCATGATGACGTCGGTGACGTGCCCCGCGCATGCGCCGGGCCGAAGCAAAATGATCCGGCCGCGACTGAGAGAAGATGGCGCCGCGCCGAAGAGAAGAACCGGAGCGTGTGAGTAAAATATGATTTTTGTCTCCCGCGGATCCAGACGGCTTCCATAGGCTTCAATAGAAGCCCGCGGGAGCCGTCCCCGCGGGAGACCCGCATGAAAATGGAGCATGGTCCAGATTTTTCCATGCTCCATTTTTTTTTAAATCACTTTTATTGACCATCCGCGGGTATTTATCTACCCGCGGGTGGTCAATGCATCCCTATGGGGTGCGGATCCGCGCGGGAGAAGAGTTAAAATCCGCTGCGGATTTTAATTCTTATTTTGCCCGTGGACATGAGCCCTTAGAGTATGGCTGCCTTCCCCATTTTTATATAGGTCAAACAGAAGGACAACAATTCCCAACAGGGAATTCAAAGAAAGAACAACAAAAACAAACAAAAGAAGAAAAAGGAAATCATACATGTAGTGCGACCATGCAGATGGGAAGCATAAGCTCCAACGCCAGCGCCTTTGTACAAAAATCAGCAACTAATCTGATGTCCCTAATACAGTAAAAAGGACTATTACCCAACGGCCCCACACCTTATCAAATTTAGCAGGACGACCTCAAGCCGTATATTCAATCTTATATGTAGGGACTAAGTCGTTATCTTCCTGTATACAAACATTTCTAGTAGGGTCTTTAGGATGTTTCCAATTAAGTAGGACTACTTTCTTGCATAGAACAATAGCAGTTTATACAGGCTATGTGTTCCTATGTTCACTGAGATGTCATCCACAGGTCCAAAGAGACATAACTTGGGATGAGACTTTAAGAACCTCAGAA
Organism: Eleutherodactylus coqui; assembly: GCF_035609145.1. Classification (NCBI taxonomy): domain Eukaryota; kingdom Metazoa; phylum Chordata; class Amphibia; order Anura; family Eleutherodactylidae; genus Eleutherodactylus; species Eleutherodactylus coqui. The sequence goes on along the minus strand of NC_089843.1, from coordinate 141,821,137 downwards.
CGCCATGCTAGCAGTCCTGCAGGACCGTGCACTCCCAGAATGATTGTGCTCACACCCCCATAGCATCTCGGGCAATCCGCCATATGAGACAATTCCATAGTATATAAATCGGAGAGGAGTGTGATATATTCTATGCACAAATTTTACTTGTATGAGCGCTTATCTCTAGCACTGACCCAAGGAGGGCCAGAACCAGCCAACAAGTCCCTTTCATCATCCAAGTCCAGGTCTGGGATATCCCTCTCCCACCTATTCATATGACTGTTTATCCCCCATAGAGCTTCATCATTGGTGGCACCTTCACAATCACTGCCCATTGAGAGGGCAAAAGAATGCTCCTAGCAACATTTTGACCCACTCATCAGGCAAAAGGCCCGTAAATGTCACCTGTATTCAGGTGAAGGGAACTTGATAAAGGCACCTCATGCAGGAGGCTTAGTTACCCCACCAAGGTGTGGTAGGTGTGGGAAGTTTTGAAAGCAGACCAGTGGAACCAGGTTTTATACCGAACAACTTCCGCAAGGGTTTGGGCAGTCAACCTTTCCATATGTTGGGTTTGAACAATCCTTACAAACCCTTCTTTCAAAGTTGGAGGATCAGCTAATTTCCAATGGTGGGGAAAAACTGTTTTAGCGACTACCAAAAGGTGGCGGGTATGAGATCTTTAAAATGTGTAGAGCGCGTCATATTAAACATAAACACAAGAGTGGCCACGGGGTGGTGGGGGGTGTTTGAGAGCTAACATCTGTGACTTCATAAAATATTCTAAGAACTTCCTCCCAAAAACCCCTCACGAATAAAACAGCTCCATCATATAGGTGATGTTGTTTCCCCTGCCTCATCGAACCGCCAACAAACAACCTCTATTGAGGAACACTACCTATGAAGTTATGAAAAATAGTAAGGATATGGGACTGAAAAGCCTGTAATTCTCTCTCTTTCTGAAACTGCACTATTTCAATAGCCCCCAATTGGATGTTTTCGACTTTATCCAAGCAACCTTGGTGATAGAACAACTCAAGGACAGAGCTTCCCAGTGCCATATAAAGTATTATTATTACTGTTTTATAACTCTACAGTCAGCACACACTCCTTTACCAATATATAGAGATGGTGTCCAGTCTTTCAGAGGTTTCCGAGATCGTGAAGAAATGAGGCAAAAACTATTTTTATAAAGTTGCATACATTATGTAGATAAGACGAAGGTTCTCCATCTATATCCATTATATACGGTGACGGATACCGGCGGTCTTCCTATAAGTACTAACCTACATTTTACACTACAGGGCAGGGAAAAAAATCTCCACTCTCCCTATATGAATAAGAGTGAAGAGGCAATCATCATTCTATACAGCCAGCGAACTAGAGGAAAATGTTTATTTTAAAGGCGTTTCGATCTCGCTAAGAAATACGTTGCATCATTACATTATGTATTTTCCTTCAGCCTGCACGAGTTTAGAAGACAGAATGCAGGGTGAGACTATTCTCCCAAATGCCGCAGATCAGCAGGCTGTGATCCATGTGTTCTACCTAGGAATAATGTGCTAATCAAAAGTGACTGCGGGGAAAATCAAAATATAATATTGTCATCTTGCAGTTACTAATTCAGAACATGGAACAATAGCTTAAAGTGCGTGAGCTTTGATTTGCATCAGATCCGAACAGTGGAGCTCTTTAGGTAGTCTGAATCTAGACAGAAAAATATGCCCTTTGGAGAATTACAATTGTAACTGTAATCACAACTTTTCAGAAAAAGGTATTACATATAGATTTATGCAGCTGGAAAGCTAAAAGTGCTCATAAAAAACTAGGAGTATAAAAAATGGGAAGAAAGAATCGCATAAAAAGGGATAGCAGCCATAAAAAAGCAAGCTGGAAGTTATGGGCTAATAATATTTTTCTTCTATGACTAAACACATAATTTTCAGTAAATAAAATATTACAGGCTACTGAGATTGTGGAAGAGGATGTTTTACCAAGATCTCATAGCGAGGAGTAAATGTATAGAAGACGACCGGAGACTATAGAAATCAAAGGACATGTGAAGCACATCCTATCCGTCCGCGTCCTGAGGGGAGCTCAGTGGGGCTGGTATTAGGAACGCCGCTATATTTTAGGAAAGGACTTCTGACGCTTTCATCAACACCAAAGTTTCATTCAAATAAGCCAAGGCTACATGAGGTATCATTAATAAGCCAAGGCTACATGAGGTATCATTATACAGTCAGGCTGCAGGTTTAGCGGAACTTTCTGAGTAGAATGTTGAAGATGAGGTCAAGAATTATACTGGATAAATGGAAGAAAAAGTACCAAATGGCTTAGGTCCTAAATTGGTCTCAATGATTTCCATAATGGCAGAGTCTTCTCAACATTTAGAGGTGTCCAATTTTAGAGTTTAAATTTGAAATGATCCCATCTTCAAGTTCAGCAATTTTTCAAATACATTGCATTACTTATCTTGTGTTATTCCTGAATTATGGCATGTATTATAATCCAGAGCTGCACTCACAATTCAGCTGGCTGTATTGTAATCCAGGGCTGCACTTACAATTCAGCTGGCTGTATTGTAATCCAGAGCTCCACTCACAATTCAGCTGGCTGTATTGTAATCCAGGGCTGCACTCACAATTCAGCTGGCTGTATTGTAATCCAGGGCTGCACTCACAATTCAGCTGGCTGTATTGTAATCCAGGGCTGCACTCACAATTCAGCTGGCTGTATTGTAATCCAGAGCTGCACTCACAATTCAGATGGCTGTATTGTAATCCAGAGCTGCACTCACAATTCAGCTGGCTGTATTGTAATCCAGAGCTGCACTCACAATTCAGCTGGCTGTATTGTAATCCAGGGCTGCACTCACAATTCAGCTGGCTGTATTGTAATCCAGAGCTGCACTCACAATTCAGATGGCTGTATTGTAATCCAGAGCTGCACTCACAATTCAGATGGCTGTATTGTAATCCAGAGCTGCACTCACAATTCAGCTGGCTGTATTGTAATCCAGAGCTGCACTTACAATTCAGCTGGCTGTATTGTAATCCAGAGCTGCACTTACAATTCAGCTGGCTGTATTGTAATCCAGAGCTGCACTTACAATTCAGCTGGCTGTATTGTAATCCAGAGCTGAACTCACAATTCAGCTGGCTGTATTGTAATCCAGAGCTGCACTCACAATTCAGCTGGCTGTATTGTAATCCAGAGCTGCACTCACAATTCAGATGGCTGTATTGTAATCCAGAGCTGCACTCACAATTCAGATGGCTGTATTGTAATCCAGAGCTGCACTCACAATTCAGATGGCTGTATTGTAATCCAGAGCTGCACTCACAATTCAGCTGGCTGTATTGTAATCCAGAGCTGCACTCACAATTCAGATGGCTGTATTGTAATCCAGAGCTGCACTCACAATTCAGATGGCTGTATTGTAATCCAGAGCTGCACTCACAATTCAGATGGCTGTATTGTAATCCAGAGCTGCACTCACAATTCAGGTGGCTGTATTGTAATCCAGAGCTGCACTCACAATTCAGGTGGCTGTATTGTAATCCAGAGCTGCACTCACAATTCAGCTGGCTGTATTGTAATCCAGAGCTGCACTCACAATTCAGCTGGCTGTATTGTAATCCAGAGCTGCACTCACAATTCAGCTGGCTGTCACTGGAAACAGTGGACAAATACTTTCTGATAAGTTTATCTGAGTTTATACAATGTAGTGGGATATGTTTTTTGTAGTAGTGTGAAAACTACACATGTGAGTATGCAGATCTCAGAGTGTGAAGGAGGAGATAAACTTGTTTATCAGTCATTGATAAATTGTTAAGGAATGGTCAGACTTAAAGCTATATACACAGGCTTGTGCACAAACACACAGTGGCGAATTTACTATTCAAAATATAAACAGTTGTGTAGTACAAATAACTCCAGTAAATGGTCTTCCATGCTTGGTGTCACATTTACGACTTGCACGAAAAAGTGGCGTATCTAATTTGCACCAGCCAATGCCACAAACTGTGTCAAAATTTGGGGTCAATTTTTGGCAGAAAATCAAGCCAATAGATGGTCTAAACTAAGTCTAAACAGTCTTAACCCTTTCCAATCCAGTGTCTTCCGTCTTCCTATATTCTAATTGAAGCTTGTACAGCTCCAATGTCAGACAAGACGTCCGACAGGGTAGTCTTACCGTCTATTGCCAGCCACTCTGCTGTCTGAGCCTCTCTGGCACACACACATTGGCCAGCAGATGGCACCATTGTAGAACAGCAAAAAGAGAAAGCCTTTTAGGAAACCCTGAATCCAAAATTGGATTGGAAAGGGTTACAACTTGACACAATTATCATTAGGCAAAGCTACTGTGATATATCTGGCGCATTTTAAGACGGTTTAGTTTAAGTTCACTGTAACGTTTAGACAGTTTTAGTAAATAAGCCTCATTATAAGCATCACGTATCAAAGTCGTCTCAGAAAAAAAAGTGGCCTTGTAAAAGACAGCGACTAGAGTTTACGTTTCATCTTTTAAAAATTGTGCAGAAAAGATGGCACACTGTGGCCAAAAAGCCATTTTATCTCATCTAAGGCCGGCTGCACACGACCGGGTTGGATTCAGCATCTGGGAGCTTGCAGTGGAATCCATCTCTAACCGTCGCCAGTGACCCTGTGTACCTGCTTTTTCCTGTATTGTTGATTACCCTCGCACTCGGTCATGTGCAGTACACATTTTTTTTTAAAAAATTTTTGTTTCACCCGCACCGTTGCTAGGCAATGACGCGGGTACCCGTGGCCTGTCCCCAATGTTAGTTGCAGTTGGGCCGCAGGTTGGATGGCTTCCATTGATTGCCCACAGAAAAATCGAACATGGTGCCATTTTAAATCCACTCGTGGAAGTCACCATCGCTATCGGCTCATACGCAATTCAAATCCGCTGGTGTGCAGCTGGCCCAAGACAGCTTTGATACACATGGCCCTGTATCTTTAAGGGCCACGCAGACTAAAAGGACTCAAATACTCTAACATTTATTCTTCTACACTTCTGACTTTACGGCTATCCTGAGAATTTGCAAATGCAGGTTCCCTGGTAACATGTGCTTTCTCTATGCACCACTAAACAGAAGAAAAACTTTTTACAATTCTTTATAGAGCCTATAAATCCATCAGATCATTACAAACAAATAGAAGAAGTGAAGGATTGATGCTTCTGAAAAAACAGCAGAGCTGTTCAGGGCTGATGGAAACAAAACAGATCTTTATTTATGGTAGAGGAGACTGGTATTCCAGAACTTTGGTCATAAATGACCAAACATGGTGCTTAAAATGGGCTCATTGAGCTAGTTTCCATTTGCTTTCATAGGATGTCTATTTTATGACAATATATTGTTCGGATGTGAGCAATAAAAAGGTTTGATTGGTTCATGCAAAAATATGAAAAAGAGGTTTTCATTCCGTTCACCATATTTATAAACAGTTAACACCACTTTTAAAAGAGCCCCGTGTGGTGCAGAGTGCTAAGGCAGCAGTATGCAGTCCTAAGCTCTCGCTCACGACCTGAAGGTCGCGGGGATTGTAGGTAGCCGGCTCAAGGTTGACTCAGCCTTCCATCCTTCAGAGGTCGGTAAAATGAGTGCCCAGCTTGCTCCTTTATTTATCCATCCATTGACATCACTGTATGAAGGCCTTTTTTTTGCAGGACAAGTTGTATTTCTCAATGGTACTATTTAATGTACCATATAATATACTGAAAAACTTAAAAAAAAAATCTAAGTGGAGTAAAATAAAACAAACAAACAAAAAAAACCAACACATTCCACCATCTTTCAGTGCGTCTTGTTTCTACGGTGCACAAACTGCAACAAAAATTACATAATAACTTTATTCTATGGGTCAGTATGATTACAATACCAAACTAAGGGCTTTTACCCACTAGCGTTTTTTTTAATGCTGGGATATCGCTGCATTTTTTTTTTACTGCAAATGTCAATGGGGTTTTCTAATGTTAAAATCGCATCGCACAAAAATCGCAGAAGCGCAAACTTGCGTTTTTTATGCGATGCGGTTTTAACATTAGAAAATCCCATTGACATTTGCAGTAAAAAAAAAAAAATGCAGCGATATCGTGGCGTTAAAAAAAATGCCAGTGGGTAAAAGCCCTTATGTAGCTTTTTTCCTGTACTTTTATTTTCTTCAAAGACATTTAATTTTTTTAAATTATTTTCTGCAGCCATCTTCTGCTCACAATAACCCTTTTATTTTTCCATCGACATAGTTGTAAGAGGGCTCATTTTTTGCAAGACGTAGTTTACGTTGGTTCCACTTTGGAATACGTATGACTTTTTGATAGTTTATTGCATTTTTTTCTGGGAGACAGAGTGGCCAAAAAAGTGCATTTATGGTGTTGTTTTTTTTTTTTTTTTTCAGACGACGTTTACCGTGTGGGGTAAATAATGCATTACTTTGATAGATAAGACTTTTACGGACGCGGCGATACCAAATATGTATTTTTGTATTATGATTTAGATTCTTTTATAATAGATATGGCAAAAGGGGGTGATTTAAACTTTTATTACTTTTTTTTCTTTCTTACAATTAGTAAAACTTTATTGATTTTATTTTTACTTTTTCTTTTAGTGCTCCTAAGGGACCACAATTTGTGATGCTTTGATCACTCATGCAGTATGATGTAATGAATTAGAATTACATCATACTGCGATCGGGCAGGCGGTCTATCAAGCCACCCCACGGGGATGGCCTGATAGGCAGTCTGCTAAGACAGCCCTGGGGTCTTTCAGATGGACCCCGGCTGCCATGACACCCACACTGCTCCCTGCGATCTCATCGCGGGGAGTGGGGGGGCATACTGGAATCCCAAACATCATTCAGGGAATTTAAATGCCGCTGTCAGAATTGACAGTGACATTTAAAGGATTAATAGTGCTGATCAGCTGCGCAGCTGATTGCACCTATTGCCCACGGGTTGCAGCTGTAATAAATATCTGGCGCTCGCACTGTGTGAAAAGAGGTCACCTCGGATTTCTCTTTATACATACCCTGACCCCGCAGGACGTAACTGTACATCCTATAGCAGGAAGGAGTTAAAGGGAACTAGTCATCACCTAAAAGCACCATAAGCTAAGTTTATAGACTCATGGTACAGGGGCTGAGGAGTCCAAAGATATGCTTAATAGACTTGGCTTCCTGTTCCCTTACTGTCAGCCCAGGAAACCATCGGACTCATCTCTGTAGTTAATGCATGCGCACACCCATAGGGAGAAGGGTGTCCGCACACACTGACTGAGATGAGTCCAATAGAGGGATCGAGCCTGGGCTGACAGTGAAAGAATAGGGTGACAAAGACGTATATAAAAAAAAAAAAAATCACATCCCTGGACTCCTCAGCGCCTGTCCTAAAAGCCCATAAACTTAGTTTATGGTGCTTATAGGTGATGACGAGGTTCCCTTTAAAATTTTCCATCTTTTTTCATCTGTTCTGAAAAGTTTGTTTAGATGTAAAAAACTAAAACTCCTGATTAAAAGGGTGCGAGTTGCCAAGGACATCTTTCTCTGCATCTGTGTAGTACGATATAAAGAAAACATAGTATGCATAGACTGACAAATCACAGCAACTCAGGTGCCTCACAATAACTGTAAAAAGCGCACCCTGTAAAGGCAGTTTTACCAAATTGCTGAAGTTATAGATGGCATTTTAAAGCCATTTCTTTTATGCTGAAAGTGCTGAAGAATAAATGGCCAACAATGTGTGGCCTTATCTCATAATGATACACTATTCTCCACTGAACGCTAATCTACATAGTCATCTTGGAAACCTTCAGCAATACTTGACTTTCCCCAGATATAATTGATAGTTAAAAGGGTTTGCTCACTTTAGTTCCAGTTGTTTCATTTTCTTCTGCACTGCACTCAAACATATCTTGAGGTCATCTTTTGTGCGTTCTGCAATCAGACATCGCTGTTGTAGTTCCTCCAGCTTCCTATAATCTTTCTCATTTCCCCGGCCTTCTCGATACACCTGCAACAAGAGATTGGCTCACATTGGCAATAGATCACTATGAAGGATTGAAATGTAGCCACCGGATAAGGGCCAAGTCAGGAAGTCCAAAGCAAAACGAAACAGCTTCATACACAGTGTATCAAAGAAGAAATTTGTGCTTGTTTGTGTCATTTTAGTTTTTTTTTTACCAGTATTATTCCATAGGAGCCTAAATGCCATCAATGGCACTATAAATGCTGCTAGATAGGCTCTAATAAACTCTGTCGCAATTTCGTTCCCCAGTGCTCATGTTAAGGATCAAGAATGTAGGGAAAAATAAGTTTAAAGTAACACTTCGACCAACAATCAATAAATGTTAGAACTGACACCATGGGGACATTTAAAGGGGCTTTCCCACAACTTAAAATTGCTTCACAAGCACTTTGTACTTCCTGGTTGCTGTTGACCGGGATATGTGACTGCTGCAGCCAATCACTGGCAACAGCAATGACCAGTGGCTGCAGCAATCACATGTCCTGGTCAACGGCAACAAGGAAGTACAGAGTGGCTATGATGCAATTTTAATTGTGGGAAACCCCTTTTAGTATAAATTATCTCAGAAGCACAAATATAATGACCTCTATTACTAAACTTATAGCAGTAATTGTCATAGGCATCCCCCTTCCCCTCTATGACATCCGTCAATGCTCTATATTTCTTGGGTGAAGATGCACTATTGTAAAGCTCCACCCACATAGGGGCTGGTAGACTATTAGTGGTCATGAGGGCAGATTCTGTTAGGAACAGTGCTGTGATGCTATTTCCCCTGTAAAAATGATGCACACCACAATGGAACCCTGACTGACCCCACTGTAAATTAACATATTCATCATACAGCTGAAAATATGATGAAAATGGGAATATAGCCTTATATCTATGGCCAACAGGCAATTTACACAACACCAACAAAAGTTTTTTTGTTTTAAGATCGAATGATACTAAATGTCACATGCCCTCAATGGTCAGTTTGAACAATTAGTCATTTTTGCTCAAATTTGAAGGAATTGTACAGGATTAGAAAACCATGGCTGTTCTCTTTTTCTCAAAAGTGCTACTCCAGTCCACTGGTTGTATGGGGTATTGCAGCTCGGCCCTATTAACTTCAAAGGAGATGAGCTGTAATAGCAGGCACACTCCGTGGACAAGTGTGGTGCCATTTTTGGAAGAAAGTAGTAATATTTTTCTAATCCTGGACAACCCTTGTAGGTATATTTGTCCACAGCAGTAGGATATGTCTGTATGGCATTAAGCATCTATTCCACATCAATGAATGTATGTTACAGGCAATCTGTGAAATGAGTCATTGTATAGGATGACCAAAATGGGACATCACAGTAGGACACGATGACTAACACATTTCCTAGACATTCTATGCAATGCCAAAAGGCGAAGCATCAATGTATAAAATACTCCCTCTAGCGGGGGACTGGACGCTCCTTCCTTGGCCTCCCCATTTTTTCCCTACACCAAAAGATAGGATTCCATCCTTTACATGATCAACACCCATCTTTTTCCAATGTCCCACAATCAACCCCATCCCCTTTCAACAACACACAATCGAACCCTCATCCTACTCCAATGTGCACTACTAGAGTCCTGCAGGCATATTAACTTTTTCCACCAGACTCCTGCCCTATTCAGCAATTCCAGCAACCTGTTTGTTTGGGTTGGCTGATTCACTGCCCCCTTTTGAGATGTGCACCAGGATAGGACGCATATTAACTTTTTCCAATCCTCGTGCACATCTCAAAAGGGGGCAGTGAAGGGGCGGTGAATCAGCCAACCCAAACAACCAATCAGGTTGGTGGAATTGCTGAATAGGGCAGAAATCTGGTGGAAAAAGTTAATATGCGTCCTGAAGTAACCACTGACACAGCCAGCCTAGGCCCCCTACTGCCTTACTCTTCCACTGCACCCAAGTTGACATACAGTCCAAACTCAAGAGACTACATTGCCTGTAGGCTACCTGCATGCAAGGCTGGACAGGCCTGGCCCTCCATCGGTCAGTGTGATGTTGTTGGCACATGGTGTGCGTGATCTTGCATCGGAGCCTCATTGTTTTCAATGGGAGAAACTCCATGATCCTCTGCCGCGGTCATGACAGCCGCACCGTAAGATCCCTTCATCCCCGAAGTGATGAGAGGCGGTTTTCCCATGAAAACTCCTGGCATCCATGGGTATTTCACATGGTGGGGAGCGCGATATGGGGGCGGGATTCACGACCCCATATCGCGCTTGCCCATGTGAAGTTAGTCTTAGAAAAAGAGACGGGCGAAGGCTCACTGACCATTGCTGCGGGGCTCCAAAGGACTCAAAGACACAGGCAATGCATTCCACTAGGTTAATAGGTTTTATTTTTCCAGTAAGACCGTTCTGAATGTCTTTTTCTTTTTTTCTTCAAATAAGGCCTTTTTATGACTCACTTTTCATACTTAGCCAAAAATAGTACTTGTTGTTCTCTAAATGCCTGGGTATTCTATACAATGCCTAGGGAAAGTATATAGCATATTTAAATAAAACACATGTTTCAGACTTTGCCTAGGCATTCTATACAATGCCTGCTTTTCACACATTGCCAGTCACATATATAAATACAGCAGCCAAACTCGTATTCCCCAATCACTCTCCCACGCTCTCAAAGATCAGCGCTCAGAGACGAGTACATTAAAAAGCTAGAACATGTATAGAAATAAAGTGACTTTGATAACATTAAATATTTTTTTTAACCTTCTCCAGTTCTTCCTCCGCTGCTCGCTTGTCTCTTAAGGCACGTTCGATTAGACTCTGCTTCTCAGCACATTCCTTTGCAGATAAAAACAGCATCATTTCAAGGAGTAGTATAATATACTGTATAATACATGCATTTCTGTTTGATCTTCAGACAGGCCCAACTTGGGTTAGACAATTTTTAATAGCTTGTCATCCACTTGTACATTGGTGCCTGCCTATGACCCTGCTGCCGGTTCACGTATGATGCTCACCCCTACCGGAAAGTAATGCAAAAGTGGTCAGAATTTTTTTTTTTAGATGATGTAGGTCTTTTAAATTGCAGATAATAAATAGTACAGGTACTAGCTCAATATAGTCTCCATCACAAGTGACATATTTGCACTATCGTTGAACACAACCCACTCCTTCACAGCAACTGTCACCTCGCCTGTGTCAACAAAAAAATTGTCCCCAAAGGCTGCCCTTCATTAAACCAAACAGGTGAAAGTTAGAGGTCAGGGCCATCGACCAACTGCGTTTGTTGATCTCAGAGATGTGTGTGCTCACACATTATCATGGCGAATGTGGATCATTCACATCCTTTTCATTCTCTTCCTCCTTGTGGCTTCTCTAAGCTTATTCATTTTCTCCATGTACCGCTCTCTAGTCTCAGAATGGCGACATTCCAGAAAATCAAGAAGAATGCCACCCTAGTCAGCCCCAAAAACAGTCACCATGACTTTCTGTGTTGATGACTGACTCTTGAACTTCTTATGTCTTGGAGAAGAGGTGCAACTCCATTCCATGGACTGATTCGCAAAAAGATGTGCCAGCGTTTCATCACTTGTCACCAGGTCAGACAAAAATGTGTCTTCGTTAGCTTCAAATGCTTCCAGCAGCTCAGAGCCAACTACCACTCTTCTTTCCTTCAAATTGGGCGTCAGCTGCCAAGATACCCAGTCTGCACATATTTTCAAAAAAGCCTTCCAGCATCTTCCATATGGCATTGTGACCACAGTCCAGTTGTGCAGAAAGCTCACAGATTGTTACCCTATCTCCATGTGAAGCAATTCACATCAGCGGTCACAGTTGAAGGTCTACTGCTGTGCAATTTGTCTTCAATGCTGGTTTCCCTTCTTTGAACTTCATCCATCTGAGCACATTGCTCTCGTCAATGATACCATTTCCATAAATACTCTATAGTCTTCTGTCGGGCAGCCTGCACCCCTCCCTCTTCCAAAACTCAACCATGTCATGGTTTTTCTGCCTGGAATCCATTATCTACCTGCATGAAGAAGAAGGGCAACTATACTATGGAGCAAGAGTCCCTCTATCAACATGTGCAATCTGAGCGAACTGTGTAATCTTAATTTAAAAAGTTCTGACAACTTTTGTATTCTTTTTGGTATGACCAACTGCCCTCATAAAATGCATTGTATAACTCATACGCTTGTTGGAAAACAAAGTGGAAAAATACACAGAAAATCTGGGTATTCAGACCCACATAACATTTACTTTTCTATAGCGGTTCCATTTGAGTTTTACTGTTCTGTCGTGGAAACAGCGAAACGGAAAAAAAAACACTTCCGTTTTCAAGTCCATAGAAATGTATTGAAGCGGAAGGTCTTCAGTTTTAATCTTTTTCTGTATTTTCCGTCATCGTTCAATTTTTTACACTGCATCAAAAGCGCAGACTGATGCGTTTTTATTTTCAGTTTAGGAAATGAAATACGGATGGGTCCTATTTTTTTTATTATATTGTACTCAATGGGAGGCGGAGGAACTTGAAGATAATGTGTTTTGGTGGTGGTGGCTCTTCCATGAATGTCACTCAGTGGTTAGTACTGTTGCCTTGCAATGCTAGGGTCCTAACTTCGAACGTCACCTAGGATAACATCAACTTTGAAAAACTCCATACAGCCATCACCCTTGGTCAGATTTGAACCTACAACTAGAGGCACTGCAAGGCAGCAGTGCTAACGACTGAGCCACCACATTTGTTATTTCATGCTTGTGTGAATGTAGCCCGAGAGCAATTGGTGGTGTGCATAATATGCGCGTGTCATGCTGCGAAGTACGCTCATGTGAAGCCATCCTTATAATGAACTATATCATAACTCAGTCTCCTGACTATATAGTTTGGGTATGCAGCTTATTCAGGTGAATATAAAATACAAAATATAATGGCAATGTTCTCCCTGCAGGCAGAGATGGTACAGTCTCTAGCTGTACATGTGATGTTGTGCTGATGCATCATGGGATTGATAGCATAAAATAGTGAAAGACAAAGTAGGGAGGAATTTTAAATTCAAGATTGTGCCTGATAAGCATTAGACAGGAGGCTGTGCTACATGGAAGTGACTGCAATATACGTAGGAGACCTCTAGAATGTGACAGGCAATAATTAGGCGTGCAGTGATAGAAAAATAGGTTTTTACTGGAGTGGCTTTTTAATATTTATATTATCTTCAAATAACTAATTTAACTACATAGTATTGATTATACATCAGGTTATGGTTATATGATCAATCAAAAAGGGGGCAGGAATGTTGAAAAAAAATGTGAGTAATCAAAGTGGCAATATGCAGAATGGGCCAAAGCAGATACTATATATACAATTTCATCAAGTCTCTCTATAAATATTTAATTGAATAAGCCAAATATAACAGTGGAAATGGATATGGATCTAAGAGAGGAAACCTTACACCAATATTCTCATTGAGTATTACCCAGCCTTTACATAGTGTGATATTTTCAGAATGGCAAAGCCTTAAAGGGGTTGTCTCGCGAAATCAAGTGGGGTTATACACTTCTGTATGGCCATATTAATGCACTTTGTAATATACATCGTGCATTAAATATGAGCCATACAGAAGTTATTCACTTACCTGCTCCGTTGCTAGCGTCCTCGTCTCCATGGTTCCGTCTAAATTCGCTGGCAGCTTGCTTTTTTAGATGCGCTTGCGCAGTCCGGTCTTCTGCTCTGAGCACGAGCCGCTTCAGCCTGCTAGCCGCTACAGCTCTTCTGCGCATGCGCAGACGAGCTGTCACTTCTCGGGAGCGCGCTGGAGCGGCCATTCTGTACCATCCTCTCTTAGAGGAAGGTGCAGAAACTTGAGCCGCCCAGCCGTCCCGAGAAGCCGCCCAGCCGCCCCGAGAAGCCGCCCAGCTGTCCCGCCGTCCTGCCGCCCAGGTAAGTGATGGGCCGGGGGGGGGCTGCCGCTTTGCCGGGGGGGGGGCTGCCGGTTTGCCGGGGGGGGGCTACCGCTGGGCCGGGGGGGGGGGGGGCTGCCGCTTTGCCGGGGGGGCTGCCGCTGGGTCGGGGGGGCTGCCGCTTTGCCAGGGGGGGCTGCCGCTTTGCCGGGGGGGCCTTCGTCTGTTGTCAGGGGTCTAGCGCCGGTTACCTGCTGCCTGGCGGTGAGTGACTATGTGCCGTGGTCGGCGGCTGCGGTGGGTCCGGTCGGCGGCTGCGGGGCGTCTGGTTGTCAGGGAGACAGAGCTGGTAGCGTCTCGGGAGCGCGCACGTCGGGCTACAGCAAGCGACGGGAAAAAAGCCGGCGGCCATCTTGGGAAAATTTTTATAAGTTGCTGAAACGCTGGAACTGTAAGTACAAACCAGCTAGAAAAGTCATTTACAGGGGGGCTTAGTAATGTATGCTTAATTAGGGGGACTGGGCAAAAAAAAAAAATTCACTGCTTCCTCGAGACAACCCCTTTAATCGTCACACTATTTGTATTGATGGGCTTATGAATTATGCTTTTACCGGACACTGTGCAAATTACATATATAGTTGGAAATAAATATATTTCAAGAGAGCAATTTAAAATGCTGAGCAAGACCACAGCGGGGGAATCTTTGGTTTTCCTCGAAGTAAATGAACGCTAAGTAAATAGAAGTGTTGTGTTATCTTAGCGGAGGCAAATATGGCTCTGTATTATAGCCTACAACAAATGTGATTATGTTTGCTACTCTGGGCTACATAGTAACAGCTAATAAAACTTTAGATTCATTAGTAATGGCTTTTTTTAATTCCAGCTTTTTTTTTTTTAATTCACTTGTAGAGATTTTTGGAAGCTGAAAGAAAAATGATATCTTGTAGAATTCTTAATGGTCTCGCTGTATTCACACCCTAGCGAATGGAAAGAAAGAGAGAGACATTCATCCACAGATCTCAAATTATCCCTTAAGTGTTAAATGCTACTATTTGCATTTAATGAGCACAAAATGGTACTGAATTATAAGGGCTTTCTCTGTCTATAGAATAATTCCGCTTGCCTTGAAGTCCACTATGCCACCATTTAGAAAAACATAATGTACTGTTAATCACACTTAATTTAAATAGGACGTTTGCCAATTTCAAAAGTCATTTATAGGATTTGCAATGCGACTCTATAGTAGAGCTGAAAATATAAAATAAATACAATTACCAGACAAAAGTTGGAAAACATTCACAGACTTGTAACATTTGAGGGCAAAAAGCTTCAACTCAAAGCAACCCAACAGATGCATGTATAAATGTTCTTACTCAAAGGAGTTGTCCAAGATTAGAAAAATTAATGTCTTTCTGACAAACAGTGCCCCGCTGGGGGAGTGTTTCCCCAGCATTTTTCATTACGCTGTAGGATTATGTTAAGGTGTTACGTCACAAGTGCCAAAAACAGCACTGTGATAGAACCCCCAAACAGAAGCCAACACTGTCATAGGCATACTGGCAGGGGTTGCCAGGGTCGCAACGGCGATCCGGCCCTGCGCTTGAGGGGGCGCAGAGGCCGCCCTCCACCATACACTTTCACTTCGCACTGTCAGCAGCCGCGTGCTTAGTGCGGTCCGGCCGACAGCACAAGCCAGAGACAAAAGTAGGAGAAGGGAGGAGGAAGGACTTGGAGAGAGGACAGGGGAAGAGGAGGGGGGGGG
The DNA here is from genome assembly GCF_035609145.1 of Eleutherodactylus coqui. Taxonomy (NCBI): domain Eukaryota; kingdom Metazoa; phylum Chordata; class Amphibia; order Anura; family Eleutherodactylidae; genus Eleutherodactylus; species Eleutherodactylus coqui. The sequence continues at coordinate 141,805,475 of NC_089843.1, read as the reverse complement.
AGGAGCAGAGAGGACACAGACACAGACTCATGGCACAGCACAGCATTGAGTGGAGCAGAGATGATGATGTCATCTCCCTGCTGCTTCCCTCCTGTTGACACTGTACAGCTGCTCTCCTCACCAGAGAAGCAGTCCGGGCACTGGGGTATCTATCTATCTATCTATCTATCCATCCATCTGCTTGATCGCTTGACTGTATGTCTTTCTATGTGTCTGTCTATATATCTATTTCTCTTTTCATATCTATTTGTCTATCTATCTCATATCTATCTATCTGTCTATCTATCTCATATCTATCTATCTGTCTATCTCATATCTATCTATCTCCTATCTTTCTCTGTTCTATCTATCTCCTATCTTTCTCTGTTCTATCTATCTCCTATCTTTCTCTCTTCTATCTATCTCCTATCTTTCTCTCTTCTATCTATCTCCTATCTTTCTCTCTTCTATCTATCTCCTATCTTTCTCTCTTCTATCTATCTCCTATCTTTCTCTGTTCTATCTATCTCCTATGTTTCTCTCTTCTATCTATCTCCTATGTTTCTCTCTTCTATCTATCTCCTATGTTTCTCTCTTCTATCTATCTCCTATCTTTCTCTCTTCTATCTATCTCCTATCTATCTCTCTTCTATCTATCTCCTATCTATCTCTCTTCTATCTATCTCCTATCTATCTCTCTTCTATCTATCTCCTATGTTTCTCTCTTCTATCTATCTCCTTTGTTTCTCTCTTCTATCTATCTCCTATCTTTCTCTCTTCTATCTATCTCCTATCTTTCTCTCTTCTATCTATCTCCTATGTTTCTCTCTTCTATCTATCTCCTATGTTTCTCTCTTCTATCTATCTCCTATCTTTCTCTCTTCTATCTATCTCCTATCTTTCTCTCTTCTATCTATCTCCTATCTTTCTCTCTTCTATCTATCTCCTATCTTTCTCTCTTCTATCTATCTCCTATCTTTCTCTCTTCTATCTATCTCCTATCTTTCTCTCTTCTATCTATCTCCTATCTTTCTCTCTTCTATCTATCTCCTATCTTTCTCTCTTCTATCTATCTCCTATCTTTCTCTCTTCTATCTATCTCTCTCTTCTATCTACCTATCTATCTTCTATCTCTCTCTCTTGTATCTATCTATCTATCTCTGCCCTATCTATCTCTGCCCTATCTATCTCTGCCCTATCTATCTCTGCCCTATCTATCTCTGCCCTATCTATCTCTGCCCTATCTATCTCTGCCCTATCTATCTCTGCCCTATCTATCTCTGCCCTATCTATCTCTGCCCTATCTATCTCTGCCCTATCTATCTCTGCCCTATCTATCTCTATCATATCTATCAAGCAATCAAATCTATCTATCTCTCTCTCTCTCTCTCATATCTATCTATCCATCTCTCTCTCAAATCCCCCTCTCTCATACCTCTCTCTCTCTCTCTCTCATACCTCTCTCTCTCTCATACCTCTCTCTCTCATACCTCTCTCTCTCTCTCTCTCATACCTCTCTCTCTCTCATACCTCTCTCTCTCTCATACCTCTCTCTCTCTCTCATACCTCTCTCTCTCTCTCTCATACCTCTCTCTCTCTCTCTCATACCTCTCTCTCTCTCTCTCATCTCTCTCTCTCTCATATCTCTCTCTCTCATATCTCTCTCTCTCATATCTTTCTCTCTCTCATATCTATCTATCCATCTCTCTCTCTCAAATCCCCCTCTCTCATCTCTCTCTCTCATCTCTCTCTCTCATCTCTCTCTCTCATCTCTCTCTCTCATCTCTCTCTCTCACCTCTCTCTCTCACCTCTCTCTCTCTCTCACCTCTCTCTCTCACCTCTCTCTCTCACCTCTCTCTCTCTCTCTCTCTCATATCTCTCTCTCTCATATCTCTCTCTCTCATATCTCTCTCTCTCTCATCTCTCATACCTCTCTCATCTCTCTCATACCTCTCTCTCTCTCTCATACCTCTCTCTCTCTCTCTCTCATACCTCTCTCTCTCTCTCTCTCTCATACCTCTCTCTCTCTCTCTCATACCTCTCTCTCTCTCTCATACCTCTCTCTCTCTCTCTCTCATACCTCTCTCTCTCTCTCATACCTCTCTCTCTCTCTCTCTCTCTCTCATACCTCTCTCTCTCTCTCATATCTATCTATCCATCTCTCTCTCTCATCTCTCATACCTCTCTCTCATACCTCTCTCTCTCTCTCATACCTCTCTCTCTCTCATACCTCTCTTTCTCTCTCTCATACCTCTCTCTCTCATACCTCTCTCTCTCATATCTCTCTCTCTCATATCTCTCTCTCTCATATCTCTCTCTCTCATATCTCTCTCTCTCATATCTCTCTCTCTCATATCTCTCTCTCTCATATCTCTCATATCTATCTATCCATCTCTCTCTCTCAAATCCCTCTCTCTCTCTCATCTCTCTCTCTCTCTCATATCTCTCTCTCTCTCATATCTCTCTCTCTCTCATCTCTCTCTCTCTCTCATATCTCTCTCTCTCTCATATCTCTCTCTCTCTCTCATATCTCTCTCTCTCTCCCATATCTCTCTCCCAAATCTCTCTCCCAAATCTCTCTCCCAAATCTCTCTCCCAAATCTCTCTCCCAAATCTCTCTCCCAAATCTCTCTCCCAAATCTCTCTCCCAAATCTCTCTCCCAAATCTCTCTCCCAAATCTCTCTCCCAAATCTCTCTCCCAAATCTCTCTCCCAAATCTCTCTCCCAAATCTCTCTCCCAAATCTCTCTCCCAAATCTCTCTCCCAAATCTCTCTCCCAAATCTCTCTCTCAAATCTCTCTCTCAAATCTCTCTCTCAAATCTCTCTCTCAAATCTCTCTCTCAAATCTCTCTCTCAAATCTCTCTCTCAAATCTCTCTCTCAAATCTCTCTCTCAAATCTCTCTCTCAAATCTCTCTCTCAAATCTCTCTCTCAAATCTCTCTCTCAAATCTCTCTCTCAAATCTCTCTCTCAAATCTCTCTCTCAAATCTCTCTCTCAAATCTCTCTCTCAAATCTCTCTCTCAAATCTCTCTCTCAAATCTCTCTCTCAAATCTCTCTCTCAAATCTCTCTCTCAAATCTCTCTCTCAAATCTCTCTCTCAAATCTCTCTCTCAAATCTCTCTCTCAAATCTCTCTCTCAAATCTCTCTCTCAAATCTCTCTCTCAAATCTCTCTCTCAAATCTCTCTCTCAAATCTCTCTCTCAAATCTCTCTCTCAAATCTCTCTCTCAAATCTCTCTCTCAAATCTCTCTCTCATATCTATGTATCTATCCATCTATGTATCTATCCATCGCTCTCTCTTAGGCCTCATGCGCACTTGCACGCATGGATTTCACTGCTGAATCCCGCAGTGAAATCCGTGCATGCCCACGGACATGGAGAGGGAAAATACATTACACTCACCTCCTCCCTATGGGCAGCAAGACACACAGATCTCCTGTGCGGAGGCCACATGCGGATTTTATAAATAAAATTCGCACGTGGACATTGGCTCTCAGGCATAGGTACGGGGCGATGGGGAAATAAGGGCCCGGGGGGGGGGGGGGGGCAGCTGAACTTTTGTACCCTAAGCCTTTAGATACGCCCCTGAACACTGTCATGACTGATATGAACACTACTTTAGTGTCCTTTTCACAAAGCCTCCCTTTGTTTCCACCCTAGACAATAACATAATTCTATACTCCAAACAGAGCGTAAACGAATGGAAACCCTTTCAAAAGGAAAGCAAAGTAGGGTCCATTTCAATGCCAACGGTGAATGGTTTCATTCATTCCCATTCAGGGGTTCCGTCAAAGTGCTATTTCTAGCACCAGTTTTGTAACCCCCTTAACTGAATCCTGCAGTGCAGTGAGAAATGCTGTGCGAATGCTTCCTAATCCATGAATTGGGTTTGGCATTTCATGTGGACAACACATACAATAAATAACAGGCTTTATTTCTTAACGGAGTCGGTCACTTTACAATTTATATTAAACACTGCTTATTAGTAAGTTACTAATGTATTCTGTATCGCTCTTTTCTGCAGTTATCGAAGTCTCCCCCCATCCTTGTCCCATCCTGACTGCTCCTCCGGTCAGAACATGGTTGCATATGGAGGGACATGAGTCCATAGAGGTCACCCAGCTTCCTCCAAAGTAAGGCCTCATGTCCAAAGCATGCATGGATTCTGCACGTGGATTTTCGCAGCGCAATACCTGCGAGTCAGTGCAAAAATGATTTTTAAATACTTGCTGGCGATCACGGATGCAATTTTTTTTTCCAGGCGGAATAAAAAAAAAAATCACAAGCCCAAAGAGACTGCCTTTTCCCTCCTCCCTGCTTGGTCTCCAAGCAACCAGAGAGGTATCTGCCTACAAATCCGCAATTGAATTACCAATGCATTGCGGGTCGCTCGCTTCTATAGACATCAATGGAGCCCAACCACGGTAAAATGGAGCATACTGCGATTTCTTTTCTGTACAAAAAATACGCAAAACAAATCTACATGTGTGCATGGAGGTGCGGATGCTGCATGCTTTCCTATGGGCAGCTTGAACTGCAGATCTTCAGTGCATGTGCCGACCGCAGATTCCGCAAATCAAATCCGCTTGTAGACATGAGGCCCAATAGTTGGCACGCAGGCGAAGTGGAGGGGGCTGAGTGACCTCTATGGTGACATGCCCCTCCACATTCAGCCATCTGAAGGACAGAGGAGTAGTCAGGACAGGATGAGGGGGTGGCCAGCAAGAGGGGGTAGAAATCAGCACTGCAGCAATAAAGATGGCATTAGTAAGTTATTAATAAACTGATTTCCTACCAACGTTTTACTATTAATTCTATAGAGATCAACCCCTTTAAATCCTGGACAACCTCTTAAAGCATACCTGTTGCTTCAGGTGACTTTTCAGAATAAGCTGTTGTGTGTTCATTCGTATATCGTACAGTCTTTCATAGGACAATGAGGAAGAAACAAATTCTTGTCTGTCGTTCAGCCGTTGTCCATGTTTACATTGAACAATCATCGTTCCGATTTGCTTGATCCAATGATTTTTTGAATAATTGCTGTGTGTAAAAGGGCCCTAAATGGGGACGGACTTCACTTCACTTGACAACAGGTAGTGGACAGCAAATTATAGGAATGGGAGACGCCTGCAGGCTATCACTTTAAAGGGATTTTCCAGCACAGTAATGTCTTTTTAGGTAATTTTGGTAAGCGACTTGCACTTTTGCTAGTTATCACATGTTGTCACATGTTATCAGTTGTTTGAAAACTTAGTGACCATTTAAATACAGACAACACATCTAGTAAGCAAGTACTGTACATACCCTTTGTAGCACTGAGATGTTGCTAGTCAACTGTGAAATCTTTACATTGTGCAACTTTTTGGCATTCTCTACCTGAAACAGAAAATGTGAAAGCGTTTTAGACCTACAAGACATTACTTTATATATACACACACACAACTATGTAATAGAAGGGCATCTAGCTACTACAAAGTAATAATACATAGGGAAAGACCTGATAATGCAAAAGGCAAGTGGAATGATGACAACCAAACATTCAGCTACTGTCTGGCAGGATGGATATTATAGGGTAGAATGTCTAATGTGGTGTCTTGGTGTCCTAAACCGATCCCTTGGAAGGCTTTTCTGAATTTTATTAAATTACTAGTTTACCCGTCGCGCGTTGCTGCGAAGACAGACAGACATACATTCATTCGTTTTTATATATCTAGATAACAACCAATCACAGCGCAGCTTTCATGTTACCTCAGTGGTATAATATATAACAACCAATCACAGCGCAGCTTTCATGTTACCTGAGCAGTAAGAGAAATAACAACCAATCACAGCGCAACTTTTATTCTGCCTCAGCAATATAAAAAATAGCAACCAATCACAGCGCAGCTTTCATGTTACCTCTGCGGTATTATATATAGCAACCAATCACAGCGCAGCTTTCATGTTACCTTAGTGGTATAATATATAACAACGAATCGCAGCGCAGCTTTCATGCAACCTCAGCAGTATAAGAAATTGCAACCAATCACAGCACAGCTTTCATGTTACCTCAGCAGTATAAAAAATAGCAACCAATCACAGCACAGCTTTCATTTTACCTCAGCATTCTCAATATCCAGCAATTGTCTTGCGAACCGTTCGGCGGATGCATCATTTTGTAGTTGAACACTCATCCCGTTGCTCGTAATGCCTTTTGCTTTCGTGCTTGACATGGAAATCAAACAATCTTTGTCTGGGGGGCATAACTGTCGACGATGCTCGCACGCACCTCACCTATCGTAGGATAGTTGTACTATGCCTATAATCTTCCCAGGAGTGTACTCAGCAACTTCCCATAGTCTCATGGCAATTGGATGAATGGTGTAGTAATGCATAAAGGACAGACAGACAGACATTCATTTATATATATCAGGAAGTGAGAAAATTAGATTCCGTACGTAAAATGTGGACGCTAATTGTTTTGCGCTTAGAATTGAATAATCGACTTGGGACCCATTAACTTTTCCTATTTATGACATATTCAATGCCCGTGCCAAATTTCAAGTTTCTATGTGAGAAAATTACATTCCGTATGTAAAATTTGGACGCTAATTCTTTTGCACATAGAATTGAATAATGGAGTTGGGACCCATTAGCTTTTCCTATTTATGACATAATCAATGCCGGTGCCAAATTTCCCGTTTATGTGACACAGGAATGTGAGAAAATTAGATTCCGTACGTAAAATTTGGACGCTAATTCTTTTGCGCATAGAATTAAATAATGGAGTTGGGACCCATTAACTTTTACTATTTATGACATAATCAATGCTCGTGCCAAATTTAATGTTTTTATGTGAGAAAATTACATTCCGTACGTAAAATTTGCACGCTAATTCTTTTGCGCATAGAATTGAATAATCGAGTTGGGACCCATTAGCGTTTTCTATTTATGACATATTCAATGCCCGTGCAAATTTCAAGTTTCTATGTGAGAAAATTAGATTCTGTACGTAAAATTTGGACGCTAATTCTTTGGCGCATGGAATTGAATAATCGAGTTGGGACCCATTAGCTTTTCCTATTTATGACATATTCAATGCCCGTGCCAAATTTCAAGTTTCTATGACATTGGGAAGCGAGAAAATTAGATTCCGTACGTAAAATTTGGACGCTAATTCTTTGGCGCTTAGAATTGAATAATCGAGTTGGGACCCATTAGCTTTTCCTATTTATGACATAATCAATGCTCGTGCCAAATTTCATGTTTCTACAGCATCGGGAAGTGAGAGAATTAGTGGCAATGATGGAAATCGAACGATCTATGTGGGGGGGGGGGGTCGTAACTGTCGACGACGCACGCACGCGCGCCATTTATCGTAGCATAAATGTACTATGCCTATAATCTTCCCAGGAGTGTACTCAACAACTTCCCAAAGTTTCATGGCGATCGGATGAATGGTGTAGTAGCGCATAAAGGACAAACAGACAGACAGACACGCAGACAGACATACATTCAATTTTATATATATAGATTGACTTAGGTGGTGGGATGCCATCCAGACAAACCTCCATCCTTGCTGACCTGATGTGGGTTCTCGGGTGAAGGTAGTAAAAGAATGTGGGCACAACAATGGACAGACAGCATCTCCATTGCTATTTCCTCCATGTTGCTGATGTGATACTAATGTATAGCAATGTTTTTCAACTCTATCTCCAACAGGTCATGTATTCAGGATCTCCATAGACTTACACAGGTGAGGTAACTATTCTCAGTGTCTCCGAAACTGCTCTAAGTGTTCTCCCAATAAGGATATCCCTAAATCCTAACCTGTTGGGGGCACTACAGTCGAGAAACACTGCTGACCAGCATCAGGGCAGCAGTCTCTGTACAGTATTCTTTATATTATATATAGATAGATATGAGATAGATAGATATAAATAATATAGCGTTTCCCTGAAAATATATTATTTTTGGGGAATGTCTTCTTTTACTTACCTAGCAGGCTCTGTCCAGGTCCCGCTGGCTGCTCTCCAGAGCCCCGAAGTGCTTCCCGCAGTCCTCGACCGGCCACACAGGATCACTTCCTGTTTACGTGGCTCAGCCAATTCATAAATCCGACATCCTTGAAACAATGGCTGTGATTGGTTTTTCGAGCGCTGCTCAGCCAATCACTGCAGCACTCGAATAACCAATCACAGCCACTGGTTTGTGGAGGCGGGATTTATGAATCCTGTAACAAGGAAGTGATGTTGTGTGGCCGGGCGAGGACTGTGGGAACCACGTCGGGGCTCTGGAGAGCAGCGGGAAGGACCTGGACCGAGCCTGCTAGTTAATGTATTCCATTTTTTAAATGTAATCCACCTAGGGCTTATGTTTGGGGTATGGCTTATTTTCCGGGAAACCAGGTATTTTGCTGATGTGACATTTTATATAGCACATACTGACTTCTGAACTGATTCCATACACTGTTTAGTAACAAGACTGCAGAATGCAAGTTCCGTGATAGCCCAGTAGTCTTCAATGTACCTTGAAGAGTTGTCCGTGCAATGAAATCACTTATTTGCATATTTTCTCTTAAGCAGCATATATATCTCTAAATTCCATTTTGTTGTTTAACACAGGCTTTTTATTAAATGGTTATGTACAAATATTTTTTTTGCGTTTAAACCCAGATAAAGGGATTAAAAAGGATTATATTATTAATAAGAAAAACAAGAAGGAAAAGAAGACACTATGTAAACAGAAGAGAAAATGCTTTAATTTTCCTGGTACTAAACCTGCAAAATGTATATACCCATTAGAGTGCTATTAGTCTGGTATATTAGGTATACTCGTAGGTTGTGGATAGGTGTACAGGCCATATCAATGTCCTCTAGATATGTAAATTGAAACAATTAACAGATCTACTATGTGGGCAAATTAGGCCATATTAGTTTGCACTACGGAGGAGCGATTTCAGCTTTAAATAGAAGCATCTGCAAGATGGGTGGTCTTTGGAAACTGCCAAAATATATCACAGACTTCGGTCTGTAAAATGCTTGACCACTAAAGGCAGTGAAAAGTTTTATAGAAAAGTTGAAAACAGACCCATTTTCTGTCTTTACTAAGCAAATGTCACACATTAGCTGGGAACTGTATTTATTTCCATCTACTGCGTAGAAGAAATGATAATCTAATAATATATGTTTGGGCTACTAACCACAGTAGTCTATCATAGGCTACATCTGCCTCACCTTGTTCGCCATGTTAAAAGAAAAAAACCCCAAAAAACTTGTATTTCCATTATTTTCTTTTAACAAAGTAATTATTAATGGCTGATTTGCTTAATATAATTAAATGGCCATACTAGTGAAAACACATTTTTCCATCATGCCCATCACCTTATTGCCTATCACACTCTGGATGTCTCCTCTGTATTATGCTGCCATGGTTATGCAGTGCAGCCTTCTGTCTGATACTTATCATGCACCATCTTGATGCAGAAATTTCTGCCTGCTTTCTCTGTCACTATTCTGTGCGGTCAAATCCGATGATGCATTAGTACAGCATAACATGACCATCTAGAGCTAGTACCATTTCTGCCTCCTGGGAAGACAGTGGAATTATCATTACCGTCTATATTCACCTTAATACAGACAATAAGTACATAAGTATAAGTCTACTTCATTACATGAGCAACTAGAAGCTGTACCATCTCTACCTGCTGGGAGGACACTTATTATTATTACCTTCTATATACATCTAAATTAACTACAGCCCACAAGTGTACAGTCAGAAGGCTAAACTATCATCTCCTTCATTGTAACTGTGTGACAGGAGCCTCCAAATCATCAGCAATAAGGGTGAATGCACACGGGCGGATTTAAATTGCGGAATCTGAAGTGGGCCACTGCCTCTGGATTCTGCAGCAAATACCGCCCATAGCATGCAATGCAAAAAATGATTCTTCATATACATGAGCGGAAACCAATTGTGGTTTCCACTCGTGGATGAAAAGAAAAAAAAAATCTCAGGGTGCTCCATTTTCCTGTGAATTCCGCACGGATGGCTTCCATTGAAGTTAATGGAAGCCGTCCGACCTGGCGCCTGTCTGAAATTGACATTGTGGACGGGCCGCGGATTCCCCAAGAGAAGAAGGAGTTTTAAAAAAATATCGGGGCAACCAGTGAGGGAGGGCAGCACAGAGGGGGCGACCGGTGAGAGAGGGCAGCACAGGGGGGCGACCGGTGAGGGAGGGCAGCACAGTAGGGGCGACCGGTGAGGGAGGGCAGCACAGTAGGGGCGACCGGTGAGGGAGGGCAGCACAGTAGGGGCGACCGGTGAGGGAGGGCAGCACAGTAGGGGCGACCGGTGAGGGAGGGCAGCACAGTAGGGGCGACCGGTGAGGGAGGGCAGCACAGTAGGGGCGACCGGTGAGGGAGGGCAGCACAGTAGGGGCGACCGGTGAGGGAGGGCAGCACAGTAGGGGCGACCGGTGAGGGAGGGCAGCACAGTAGGGGCGACCGGTGAGGGAGGGCAGCACAGTAGGGGCGACCGGTGAGGGAGGGCAGCACAGTAGGGGCGACCGGTGAGGGAGGGCAGCACAGTAGGGGCGACCGGTGAGGGAGGGCAGCACAGTAGGGGCGACCGGTGAGGGAGGGCAGCACAGTAGGGGCGACCGGTGAGGGAGGGCAGCACAGTAGGGGCGACCGGTGAGGGAGGGCAGCACAGTAGGGGCGACCGGTGAGGGAGGGCAGCACAGTAGGGGCGACCGGTGAGGGAGGGCAGCACAGTAGGGGCGACCGGTGAGGGAGGGCAGCACAGTAGGGGCGACCGGTGAGGGAGGGCAGCACAGTAGGGGCGACCGGTGAGGGAGGGCAGCACAGTAGGGGCGACCGGTGAGGGAGGGCAGCACAGTAGGGGCGACCGGTGAGGGAGGGCAGCACAGTAGGGGCGACCGGTGAGGGAGGGCAGCACAGTAGGGGCGACCGGTGAGGGAGGGCAGCACAGTAGGGGCGACCGGTGAGGGAGGGCAGCACAGTAGGGGCGACCGGTGAGGGAGGGCAGCACAGTAGGGGCGACCGGTGAGGGAGGGCAGCACAGTAGGGGCGACCGGTGAGGGAGGGCAGCACAGTAGGGGCGACCGGTGAGGGAGGGCAGCACAGTAGGGGCGACCGGTGAGGGAGGGCAGCACAGTAGGGGCGACCGGTGAGGGAGGGCAGCACAGTAGGGGCGACCGGTGAGGGAGGGCAGCACAGTAGGGGCGACCGGTGAGGGAGGGCAGCACAGGGGGGCGATCGGTGAGGGAGGGCAGCACAGGGGGACGACCGGTGAGGGAGGGCAGCACAGGGGGACGACCGGTGAGGGAGGGCAGCACAGGGGGGCGACCGGTGAGGGAGGGCAGCACAGGGGGGCGACCGGTGAGGGAAGAATAAGCTGTATATACAGAACAGGTTGTAAGGAGCGCACTAAAGATACTGGAGAACTATGACAGGTTAGTGGTGAGAACATGGTCAATATACAGATGGATATATGCTGCAATACGAATGCATAGAAGTAACGGATTACAAATGAAAAGTACACTGGAGCTGTGCAGGAACACTGATAATACTACACAGAAATAAGGCTGGACATTAACAGTAATGGTAAGCAGCGGCAGGACCAAATCACAAACTTTGAGAAGACTGAAAAATTGGACCATTTGCAAAATCTTGGTCACATTAGAAACCATTTTGGCTGCCATTTGGAGCCCGATGTTGAAAAACATGACTTTTCAAATCAACAATTGTTGGAGGTTTAAAAAGTTCTTCCATAGAAAGGGCCTTCATATTTCCTCATGTACTTCTCGAGCATGCCGCTACTCCCTAAATGGCTTTGTCTTCAGAATGCATAAATGAATTATTAGCCGCAGCGTTCCAGAGTCAGCACTTCCTTCTACTCTAACTAGTCAAAATGTTCTACTTTTACATCCTATGATAATAATGGGGAAAACAGCATTTTTAATTTCCGCACTTATAGACTATAACAGTATATAAATAATGAATGAAATAAAATGCGCTATTCACTTTTCAATTGCTGATTCTGTACAATTTACAGCTTTAGCGTCTCGTGGCATCACTACAGGAAAATGGACTAATTTTAAAGATATTTGTCCTGCAAAAAAAATCTAAAATGAACTTTTCTAATCACTGCCAGACTATTTCGCAATACTTTGTAGCTTTAATATTTAATGAGATGGCTGCAGACATTAGAATCTGCACACTCGCAAAGTTCCCATCTCCAAGGAATTTGGGTAAATCTTTGTTTCATTATGATTATAAGGTACATCGGTTACAACAACGCAGATGACCTTCTGAAAGCCGAGCTCATGGACTGCTCAGAGAATGATAGAAGAAGTATCTCGCCATTTCATGGCTGTATATTACTATTGTGAACTGTTCATTTGTAACAAGACAGTGTGATTCACAGTTTAAGCACAAAAAAAACAAGAAAATCTTTCTAATCATATGCATCATCATTTAAAGCAGGGCTTTACGGTACATAGTTTCTTTAAATTGCATATACTGTAGGTCAAGGGTAGAATGAATGATCGAGGAATACGCCATCTCCCAAGCTGTCCTTTAACATAAGCATGCTGTCAGAGCAGACATATTCTCTTTCCCAAGTGTCAAGCGCAGCACTAATGTATGTGCATGTAATTTGCAAAAATAACCATACAAGACAAAAAAGTGAAAGAAAAAAAAAATGTACATAAAATCCTGTCTTCTGACAGACACGTTAAAAGATATTGGTGGGGGTGATATAGCAATTGATGTGGATCTTTGCAGCTATTAAGAAAGGAGTCCTATCCGCTTGATTTCAGGTGTCAGTGCAGAGCCTTTAAAACCATTATAGTGTATGGCACATTTTCATTACACTTAATTATAACATTCCTCACATTAGGCTATATTATCGGTACAACATATACTGTATTTAAGAAAATTCTAATGGTGCTTAGTTATCACCTACTATTTCTACAAGGCCAACATAAGATGCATTTGGAGCCAACCATTCTTGCTCAAAGACGTCTTTTGAGCAATAACTGTTGCGTCTAAATGCAGTTTTCTTGAATTGAGCGATGAACTCTTAGCAGCGGTGCAGGCTGTTATCACAGTTGACAGTGCTGGTGAGATTCTTTCAGCTCGCGTCCCGCTGGTAGTTCACAGCGGGATGCGAGCTGTAATCGCGGAGAATAATACAGCTGTTTGCTTATCCAAAACAGCTGTATTGTTTGCCGAGTGATAGCGGCAGTGTCCCACTCTGTCTGCATAACTCTTAAGTAGCTACTTAGCTACTATAGACTATGCAAAGATGATCATTCAAAAATGCTACATCATCTGTCAGTGTGAATGGGGTCACATTCTGCAAGGCTACACAGAGAAAACTCTCCGTTTTTGTCACCAGTGGGGCTTATAGAGTATTTCACCACTTATGAAAGGTCCTAGAGCTAGGATTCTGATGTGATGTGAAGAATACAAAGAGTATCCCTGGATGGATGACTTCAGCATGTTTCAGTATGGAGAGAATATACCGTTACTGTTCCCTGAAAGCACATATAAGTCAGCACTGCAAGTCATACATATTGGTTAAGACGCCTCTACCTCTTTGCGTGTTCTTGCTGCAGCTTCTTGAATTATCTTGGCAATTGCTTGTTTCATAGTTTGAATTTCTTCCTCCTTTTGCTTTTCTCTAAGAAGTGCCTGTAAATGATAGAGACCGTTCTATGATAAGAGCACAATATGTTACATATAATATGCAGAAGCTTACCGCAGCGCCTCAAAATTAAAAAGTTCAACAATCTAAGAGGAATACACTGTGCATTATACCGGGCTTCAAGGAACACATGAAAGTCATGATTAGTCCATACCGAGCAACTATTATGTATTGAAAAACTCTCATATTAAATTTTAAAAGTACATATCTACATTATACACTCACCAAAAGCTTATAGGGTAGTCTGCTGTGGATCAACAATAGAAGGTAATAGGCTGTGTAGGTTCAAAAGCTCGCTATAACATCATGCATCTTTGTATTATATATATGTTACACACATACATATAACAAGGCACAGATATGGTGTGATTAATTTGCACTTAAAGCCATACCACATCAGAATGAGCAGAGGAATAAATAATTAAGGCTGATTTAGACAACGATTTTCGCTCAAAAATTGTTCAAAGCCATCTTTTGAGCAATAATTGCTGTGTGTAACTGCACTGACATCGTGCAGTTTTCGTTAGGGAATCGCTGATCGTTCTGAAAGACAATGATGAGCCTTATCAGGAATTTACAGCGGTATACAGCTGATACTATTGTTTCAGCTGTAACCCGCTCCCTGAAGACAGGCGGGGTATGAAGAACACAGCTGTCCAGCTGTGTTCTTCATACCCCAATCGGAGCGCTCGGCTGTATAACATCCGGGTGCTCCGAGGAGAGAACAGCTGGATGCAGAAGATAAGCGCCCCCGCTCGGCTGTATAACAGCTGGGTGCTCTGATCAGGTAACAGCTGTATGTAGAAGACAAGTGGCCCTGCTTGTTTTCTGCATCCCCCGCTCGAAGCGCAAAGTGATCTCTCAACGTTTAAGCGATCACCTTGCGCTTAAAGGCACACAACGATTATCGCTCAAAAGATATTTTAAGTGATAATCGTTGTCTAAACTAGGCTTTAGTCCAATGATAGGAATGTAGCAGTTTTTTCGACCTTACATACTATGTTACCATTTACCCCATCAGGGGTAACTAAGTAGCAGAAGAACACTACAATCTACACTCTCTATGGAAAATCCCCGATTTCAATATATGCCTTATAATAGCATTTTTTTGTACTGTAAGCTAAACATGGGGGTCTTATCAGCAAAATATCCATATCACTCTGTTAGTTAGAAGATGCAGTATTCACCATGCAAATAGGGTCCTATCTGTGGCTTATAAGCATCCTATGCAAGAGATCATATACAAACGACCTAAAAGAAGCATTTATTTGCAATTACACTGAGTGGGAGCCTGTATGCAATAACAGGAGGAGGTGGCTATTTATCGCATGCACATTTAAAGAAAGAGACATATGAAAATAACTGAGGTCAGCAACCAACTTCCCACGGCTTGCAATTTCTGACCTCCCTTGAACAAGAAGGTTTCATTTACTATTGGGTGAAAGCCAACAGTCTGGTGTTCTACAGTAGACTTGGTAGCAATTACGTAAATTGGAGTGACACTAACATAAGATCCCATGCTAGGAAACACATTAATTATTTAATTAACGCCCGAGTGTCAGCAGGCATCAGCTAATGCACAAAGTGACATAATGTCTATATGAAATAGATTAACAAACAGGACCTGCAAATACAGATGCCATTTCAAAAATATGCTTCATCATGGTCTGTTTAACTCGCGTTTCCTTGGCTATGACAGGCTTTTAGAAGCGGTGATGTATTAGCCTATTCTGAAAACTCCAGTGATTTCATGGTAGGAAGAAATTCTATTTCTAAAGAATAAGGAAAGCTGCAAACTTATGTGTCTAACCAGAGCCGATGACAACTGCACTGTGCCCAGGCCATCTATGTCTTTCCTGGCAGGTCTCTCCGCAGTGATCACCTGCCCTCCACTTCTTTCCTCTGACCCTACTCTTCCTCCCTGCCGTGCCGTCCAGACAGCAGCTGCTGCACCCAGAACTCCCGTGGAGTGACCTGCCAGGGAAGACACAGCAGGGATGTCATCACCACTGATCCATTTAGGGCAGTCACTTTCTGACAACATCGGCAAGTCTAAGACTATGGTGGCCATTTTGTGTAGGAGTTGGGGGACCAGAAATCTACAATGGGGGCACCATCATTCCTAAAGATGGGGCTAGGTATGTTGACTATATATTTCTCATGTACAACCAAATTTTAGTTTTGGACTAGAGTGTTGTTTTAATTTGTTTCAGGACAGGGAACGGAAAAAAAGCAAACCGCATGTAGAATCATAGAATGGTAGAGTTGGAAGGGACCTCCAGGGCCATTGGGTCCAACCCCCTGCTCAGTGCAGGATTCACTAAATCATCCCAGACAGATGTTTGTCCAGCCTTGTTTGAACACTTCCATTGAAGGAGAACTCACCCCCTCCCGTGGCAACCTGTTCCAGGTGGTGATACCAAATTTATATATTTTTAAACTACTTTTGCACAAAATAAAACCCTTTTTTAAAAATAACAACTTCTGCAGTGTTGCATTTTGAGACCAATAACTTATTTTTCCATCACGGAGCTTGATGATGGCTTGTTTTTTTGCGGGATGAGCTTTAGCTTTCATTGGTGCTATTTTAGAATAGGTTGGACTTCTTGATTCATTTTTATTTCTTTTTCTGGGAGGGAGTTAAAAAAACATCTATTCCGCCCTGTTTACTGTTTGTATAGCAGTGCAAAGCTGGATTCACTGTTCTACAGGCTTTACAGCTGAAATCTCCCAGCATTCCTTGCTTAGGGTGTTGCTCTAAACTTATATGTTATAGGAGCTAAGATGACAGATGTGGACTGGCCAGCTTGGTGATTATTTGCAAAAACAACCAGCACAGATGGTAAATTTACTCAAATGTTATCTTTTCATAGTCTAAGTATATATGAAATGGTATTCAAGAATTACCATGCCATTTTACAAGATTCACTAATTTAGAAACCCTGCGAGGGTCATGCTGATGCTTTTCAGCTACAAAAAACATTTGATCTGCTGAGTAGGGTTGTGATGGAGCAATTGTAGAGTAAGGGGTCAAAGTAATTCTACATATAGTATAGAACTGCAAATTCGGTATAAGCCCCAGTAAGTTACCTTGCACATGAAGGAGATTGGTCTACAGATCGGTTCATAGGGCTTTATCCCACAACTACACTTGTGCTTGTGAATCAACCATAAATGTGCCATCAAGGTCACCCAAAACCTGATGTCTGTGACCAGAATGAATGGCTTTACCTGGTCTTTCTGTAGGTTGGCTTCTTCTAGGATCTGTAAACTGTCACGTACTCTGGAAACCGCTTCATACTTCTCCAACTCCAATTCGGAATACTTTGTCTGCAGCTCTCCAAGGTGCTTTTCTAGTCGGGTTTTTTCTCCTTTCAATTGTTCTACATCTTGCACTGCTGCTTTCAGCCTTTGTAATGAAAATCAAGCATGAAAATTCCTGAACACGCACAATAACATGAAGGAACAGATTATAAAACATCTTGTGCATAGTGTCCATGACATATGTAGCTTGTAACCAATTTCATCACACCTGATATTATCCTCTTTTCATATGTAGTTTACCAAGTTATACATTCACAGCACTTATCCATTACAGCAAAAGTCCAGCACAAGATAGAAGTAAAAAGGTGTTCATGTAGTAAATTAAATTTGATAGCAGATAATAAAAACTTACTAATATACACAAGTAGATATGTACCAGGTCTTCACTTCAGTGCAGTTAGCTGGTTTGTCATGGAATGGTCCATAGGTTTCTATGGACAGGAGGGCAGGGAGCCCATGACTTCTTCCGAAATCACCTAGTCACACTATGATAATGATGTAGTTCATTGTACTACTAAAGATAACGAATACATCTGTACTAAATGTCAGAACATAATACTGGGCAGACACAATGGAATAAGGAGGATTGGGGGAACACCAGCAGTTCTACTTCTTGTTACCATGCAGGGCGGCGCAGGGTCCCGCGGTCAGTGTGCGCCACCCCGGCGTCAGCTCCGGCGTCCTGGAGCCCTTACGTCGGGGCTCTCCTGGCGACGTGGAGCGGCTGGTGTGCGGTGGTGTGGGCGTGTCCGCCCGTAGGGCGCCGCCCGCACTCCTCCACCTCTCTTGTGCAGTAGTGGGGGAGCTGGCTCCTCCCACTCTCTGCCCCAGGGCGGAGTCTTTCGTTTATAAGGCTGGCAGTGACCTGAGCTCACGGCCAGATATTGGTTCTGCTTGCATCTAGTCAGCCTGTCTCAGTCAGTGCTAGTTGCTAGTCAGTTGACTTCCAGTTTGCCTGTCAGTTTCCACCTCCAGCCTTGCTTTGCCTTGTAAGTCCTGTTGGTCTTTTCCATCTGCCTCTCTGTCGGTACTCTGTCCCCCCATCAGTTAGTTTCTTCTTGTCAGTCGCCAGGTCCCTAGCCAGCGCAGGGACCGCCGTCCAGTTGTCCGCCTGGGGTTAGTCAGGGCTGAGGCAAGTAGGCAGGGACAGTGGGGTGCGGGAAGTTCAGGGCACCCCACCTGGCGCTCGGGGGGCAGAGTGCCATAACACTTCTCTTCTGGTATAAGTCCCTCTTGCCCCTCCTTCTTTATCTCTCCGCTGACGGACCACAGTAAGGAGCTACAATTGCCTGGTGGGGGGCCCAACCAACAGAGCACGCAAGTGATGCACAGACAGGAGACCACTTGAGCTGTGCGGTACGCCTGCAGCCTCCTGGGCCTTGCCATCACCCTGACTGACGGATAAAAGGCATTACTACTGACTGGAAGCAAAAGGGGGATTATTATTGAATGGGGCAAAAAGGGGGCATTAATACTGAGTAGTGTAAAGAAGGCATTATTATTAAGTGGGGGCACTTTTACTGTGTGGGAGTCACTATAAAGCAGCACTTACTATGTGGACGCAACGGAGGTCACAAAAAGAAGAATACTATTACTGTGCGGGGTATCAAGGGTAGCATTATTAATACCTGGGGCACTACAGATAGGGAGATTATGCAGAAGTGTGGAAAAAGTAGGAGGGTTGCTGAAAAAACAAGGAACCAAATATCTTTGTCTGTCATTCTGGAGAGACTGTGCTGTAATCATTTATATGGTTTAAAGAGTGTCCTAGTAGAGCTGGTATCTATCATATGATATATATGGTCACTGTACAGGGGCAATAATGGGTCACTTTATAGTATTTTATTCTGCAACGGTATGGTGGTATTCAGTCACTGTGTGGTGGTAGTATGTGATCATGGTCAGGTGGTATTATTTGGCCCTTATGTACGGTTATTATTGGTAGTACTGATTTTGGTATAGTGGGTTTTGTTCAGTGAGAGTTTGGAGGTAATATGAATGGTAACAGCATTTGCACCTTGCATATATGGTATAGGATATTATTTTAGTGTCTGGTCTGGGGTAACATATCAGTGCTTAAAGGGGTTTTCCAGGGATTTTTAAAATTCATCTGGAAAAGTGGAGTCAGAACAGCCACTTCCAGCTGAGTGCCAATAAGTGGTCACTTAATATTGTGGCCCCTTTGTTGTCGGTGACATCATCGGTGAGGTGTTGGCTGCGGGCTCATTATAATAACCAAGCCAGTACCCTTCTATCACAGCCAGGGAAACAGACAGAGGGACCCACTGAGACTCTAAAACCCACATAAACCTAGAGCCAGCCTTGCAGAGTAATTGGACAATATTTGAACTTGCCAGTCATAATGTATTTCTTTGTCGTAGAGAATAGATAACTGGACTTGGCCATCTTGTATTAATTATCTAATAAAAACTTTGGTACCAATTCCAGACTTTTTGTGTTAATCAGAACTTTTTAAAATGGTACTTTGAAATGATAAAGCTTATTCATTAGAAGTCTTCATATAGGTGTTTATTAACAGTCTCGATGTATCGCTGTTTTGCAAGCAAACATAACACGTTGATAGCACATGTACGCAGAACACTGCATTATCCTTTTATATACCGTATACTGGACTACATGTTCCGATCATCAAAAGATGGCATTGCTACAACAGATCACCATGAAACCAATTACTCACACAAAGCAAACTCATTAATTAGACAAGGCTATTACTGCATGTATGGAAATAAAATAACTCATATTCAGCATAGCAGTCATTACCTGGTTTCTAATTGCGTTACTGCAGTCTGAAGCTGTTGCCCCCGTTTATCTGACGCGTCTTCCTTGCCCCGGGCTGCCAACACCTCATCTTCCTACAGAGCAGAGAACAACTTCAACATAACCCATTTACAGCACTAACAAAAGCACCTGGATCTCTTTCTGCTCATTATGAGCTGGAGAGATTGCAAAAAAACATCATTACATATACATTTTCATTGCGCGCAATACTTACTTATTGATTTCTTAGCAGTGTCTCAATTATGGCTTCAGACATTAAGACAGAGATAGGCATAGCTCTTCCATTTTTGCTACCCCTTCGGGGGCCATTGCTTGAGGTGAAATCTCCGCCATTTTATCAGTAATGAGGTAGGGCAGATGCTGGATTAGGATTTCACAGATCTGCTATTATAGAGGTTATGGGCTCTATGAAGTGCAATTCGACTTGACAGAAAGGCTTCATCGTCCAAAAATAAAAGGCTATACACTTGATACAGTAAGATAACTAAAAAGTAGTAATGAAACACAAAGCTATCGTATGTAATACGACTTATCTGTGGGTGTACATAGGACTGTGCATTATAGTAATGGGGTATTCCAGTCTGAATGTATTATCACCCATTCACTGGGATCTCTATTAATTGCTAGAACAGGACATCACGGTCCCCTGTTCCCACCACCGCTAGGAAGAATGCCCCCAGCGGTCGGATTCCCAATAATCTAGCGGCTTTCACCTATGTATAGGTGATGAAGGGATATTTGGATCAGTAGAAATTAACTTATATTACTAGCACTGAGATTAGAGGGGTTCTACTGGACTAACACAGTGATGGTCCAAGGATAGACCCTCAACGTTTGATTTGTGGAGGGCTGACCTTTGGGACCTACGTAGTTCATAACAAAGACGATGGGTGGTTGTGCATGGTCCTGCAACTCCCCAAATCCAAGTAAATATGATGGACTGCAGGAGTCCCGTTGTGTTGATCAGGGTCTCGGAGGTGAAACTTCCATCGCTTAAAACACTGATGGCCTATCCTAGGGATAGGCTATACATGTTAAAGGGTTTTTCAGGGTAGATACTATTGAAGAACTATCCTCAGAATAGGTCATCAATAGTTGATCAGCTGGGGTCTCCTCTCAGGACTCTGGCCAATCAGCTAATTGGGCGTTCGCTGTCAGCGCCACAACACAGGGTACTGAGCAGAAGCAGACTGCTCTAATTTTAAAGGGAGCTGTACCTGCAATTACCAGCACCGGCCACAACACAGGGGTCGGAGTTATATGCTTCCAATTTTACCTCGTGTTTTGCTAGTGACAGCCAATCAGCTACAGCTAACCTATCTTGAGGACAGGTCATCAATATTATTTGCCAGGACCATTTAACCCCTTCAGTGGCAAGCTTATTATTACCATGTCATGCCTCACAGGGCAGGTTTTTTAAAAGGAGTTAACAATGCAATAAAATCCCCGGAAGATTTCAGATGACAGCACAGTGCTCTGCACATTTCAGCACTAGAGCTGTCCACAGAAATCTTCCGGGGTTTAACTGCATTGTCAGTGCAGCAAGCCCCGGAGAAGCAGTAGTCTAAAAGGTACCTTTACATGGGATGACTCTAGCTCCTGAGCGTTCACACAGGAGCGATTGGCGCTCTCTGCCTGAATGACTGAGATCTTTTCAGTGCAAACAGTCCTTCATAGATGAATGGCTGTCTGTTGACATGGGCTAATAGTGGCTTGGTTTTGAGGTGATCTAAAAAACAACCTCTCCATAAAGTAAGTGATTTCTCGCTCAGCGCTCTGTCGGTGGCCATGTGTAGATGAGATGACGATCGCCGAAAAATCACAGTTTTCAGCGATTATTTGGGCGTAAAAGGTAACTTAAAACTTTCCTGACACCTGTAATAGTACATCTACAAAAGGGTTAAGATTGGAGATGAGCGAGCGTACTCGCTAAGGTAAACTACTCGATCGAGTAGTGCCTTTTGCAAGTACCTGCCCGCTCATCTCTAAAGATTCGGGTGCCGGTGGGGGACAGTGGTGAGTTGCGGGAGTGAGCAAGGAGGAGAGAGTGAGAGAGAGATCTCCCCTCCCCATTCCTCACCGCTCTCCCCTGTCGGCACCCGAATCTTTAGAGACGAGCGGGCAGGTACTCACATAAGGCCCTACTCTCTCTCGTAGTTTGCCTTAGCGAGTACGCTTGCTCATCTCTAGTTAAGATTCAATCTGTCCGATTCGCGCTTTCCCCGATGACACTTGAGCTGTCTCGGTAAACATGAATTGGTGAAGGATGCCATAATGATTGCCAAAATGCTTTAACAAGTATTTATTGTGTGTGGCCAGCTATACGCGCCCCACAACTATCGTTACTCTTCAAATTTCCAGTCTTCCAACAATCTACTGCACTGACAGGTGTCAGTTTGTCTTCACTCCGCCAGCGAATTCCCATCCTTTTCATCTATGAGCAAACTTAAAGTGTTATTACTAATTCATGACTTACCTTTCTCTTCACCTGATCTTCTAATGTTTTTCCAACTGCAACCATTTCTTCAGATTTCATATTTGCTACTTTTGCATCCAATTTTGCTTGCCTGTTAACATACATTGGACCAAATAAAGAGGCTATTACGGCACCCACATACTGTGAAAAAGCATTTATTCTGTTTTTACTTGCAGAATAATAATCTGTGAAATATGCGGTATGGATGGAAAAGACACCTCTGTTGACAACAAAATAGTCACAAACAAGGAGAACAAATTTTATAATGCAATACCTATACAAGACAATTTAGAGTCTTTACTTGAACTTGCCATTTACTACTATTATCCAATGTCTCACGCTCCATAACACTGCATTAGCCTGATGCACATTTACACCACACCACTACTACTTTACAAATAAAATGATACACATATGCAATACCTTAGCTGCTTCTGAAGCTGGTCTATCTCCCGTTGCTGCTCACTCACTGTATGTAGAAACTGTTGATTTGTCTGAAAAAGAACATATCTGTAAATACTAGTAGAAAGTCCATCTCATGACGGCGACTGCAATCTGTACATATCTATAGATATATATATCCGGAGAGACCATTAGGAATAGTGATAATAATCTGAAAGCGGCAGCTATTTCAAACACACACAATACCCAAGGTGAACCAAGACGTAGGTGCCTTTGTGGTCTCGTTCTCTCTACTTGCGCAGCTCGGCGCTCCTCTTTGCTATTATGTATTTAAGGATGTACTATTAAGTTTGGAATTTGTTAATATTTTGACACTTTGGGAGACAGTCATCATGGAACCTCAGCAGATGATTGATGAAAAACTTTACATTTTATGATGGAGGCTTGTGTGTTTGATTGAGAAATGTAGCTTTGTGCCGCTTGTGTGAATGTAGAGGAAGTGAGACATGAAGTTGGCTGCAGATGCTATAGTTATGATGAGTGAGTGCGAGGCATAGCTTGGAGTAGGATATAATGCATACACATAGGCGCAGAGTTGCTTTAATATATATATATATATATATATATATATATATATATATATATATATATAAAAACGCAACCCATCAGGCTAAGGGTGGTTTCACACCTGAGTTTGGAGTCCTTTTAAAACAGATCAGTTTTTAACTGAATGTGGACCGATTATAAACTGAAGCAAAACTGAGGCATTCATGCAAAATACTTTTTGAGGGGTAGAGTAGCTGATTATTTGATGTGAAGGTCTGCCAGAGCTCTTCCTCTAAAAGCCAGCACAATGCACACAACACCCACTACTGGCTTGTGGGTGGTGGCTGGGCTTCTTCCTCCCCTTCCCTGAGCTTTTCTTCTCTTCCCTCCCTCGGAGATCAACGATTGTTTTGCTTTGCAGTGTACTGAGAAAAAAGATCTGTTCAACATCCGGTACTGGTGTCAAATGTCTCCACCAGAATAATGGGTGGAGACATGGTTTGGCAGTCCTGAGTATAAGGAAAAGCCACGAACACATGCCGCTGGAAGTGGTACCAGCACTGAAGCGGAGGCCGCTACTGCTGCTGGCCGCACATCTCCTCCAGCAACCCCTCAACCCTCCCGGCCCCTATGAACACATGCTGCTGGAAGTGGCGCAGTCACTCTGCAGCCGCTACTGCTGCTGGCCGCCCGGCTTCTCCAACAACCCTCCCGGCCCCCATCAACGCAATGCCGCTGGTAGCGGCACCGGAACTGTAGCTGCAGCTGCTATTGCTGCTTGCCGCCCAGCTCTTCCAACAACCCCTCAACCCTCCCAGCCCCTATGAACACATGCTGCAGGAAGCGGCACCGGGACTGAAGCTGCGGCCGCTACTGTTGCTGGCCACCCAGCTCCTCCAGCAACCTCCTCAACCCTCCCGGCTGGTCCCCATGAATATTGCTGAAGGCTGCATGTGTACTACTGTACCACAGCAGCCAATTCACAGCTGGGGGCGTGACCTGGCCATTCCTGTCACTGAGCCCAGCCAACCCATGTCTCCACCCATAGTTTCAATGGAGACATATGACACCAGTACCTCAACACTGTACTCAGACTGAAGCCTTTAGCTTGCTTCCCTACATCATTGACTTTAATGCAAAAAACAAAATGGAAAGGTCCTTTCCTTTTTTTGTACGAGAACAATAACGCTACAAGCTGCGCTTTTTTTTACCATTCAAAAAAAAATAATTATATATATATATTATATATATATATATGAGAGAGAGACAGACACACACATACATTAATATATATATATACACATACACACACACAGATATATAAGGCCATATTTGCAATGTAGTATCAGGAATAAATCAAGACTGCAATAGCCATGTATAAAAAATAAAACACTTCATCTAATAATATCAAGTATTTTTCAGTGCTAAACCTACATGTATTACATGTTGGGAAGGGAGCAGTCTGGTGGTTCCCTCTTATTTCTTGAAATTATCATTATTATAACAGTACAGAAGCTTATAAATCTGTAGAAATACTTTATTAAAGAGTGTAGGAATACAAAACTGATTAATAACGGAGGAGAACATTTCCTATCCTTTTATCCCCGCGTTTTAATGATTGTGATAAACATCTGAAAACGTTCATTGGCCGGCAAATACTGTACATATAAACCAATATCTTTCAGCAGAAAGTGGCTAACTGTGGTGTACTTTATAATTACTTCTAGTCACCTAAATGGCCAGCGTACTTTAAAACAACCTGTGTTAATATGATAGCCAATGTAATATTAAAAACACACATCACTTTATTTATCTAAAATGCTATTTTTGGGCTGAAAAATCCTTTCAAAGAGCTGGCTGCTAGGGGTCTCCTTTCCTCCTAACAGAAATACATGGCAACAGCACTCAGTCACATTTAATATCTGAATAAATGCATAACACATATTAACCACATAAAAATGTTAGATTCTTCGTGCCTATTTTGATCAAAACATGTGAGCCCATCCATCATGTCCAGGCAGTGTCTGTTAAAAGGTAGGAAACCTATCTTTTCCAATTAATTTTAATTAAGCCATATAGCCTGGTATCCAACTATACTGAATTCATTTGCAGCTCAGGCCTAAAAGAGATGTTTCTGTTAGCGTTATGACTAGAGATGAGCGAGCACACTTGTTTAAGGCTGATACTGGAGAGAGCATTGGTCTTTTCGAGCAACATGCGAGGAAGGCGGCAGGGGGGAGAGTGAGAGAGATCTCTCCCCCCCCCCCCCCCCCCCGCATGTTGCTCGGACGAGTAAGCAGTTACGCGAAAAGTCCAATGCTGTCTCCAGCATCAGTCTTAAATGAGCGTGCTCGCTCATTTACGGTTATGACCTGTCCTAAAGAATGGTCACTTTGATGTGGTGGATGGGGGCACATGTTTTGATCAAAAAATGCGCTAAGAACCTTGCATTTTTATGTGGTTAGTATATACAAAAGTATTAAATGTGCACTGTTGTCATGCATTTCTGCTTGTACTGCCATCCAGCATTACGACATAGCGAGTTGCGATGCACACAATAACCTTATGCAGGACAGTGTCCAGAGCTGAATATCTCTCCGAGGTTAACATCTCTGCTCTAGTAATATAATTAATTAGGAATAGGAAGTGGAGGTGGGTGTTTTCTCATGCTGACCATAGAGATCTATGCAGAAGTAAGGGGGAGGATTATAGCTACTGAAATCACATCTACACTGTCCAGTATATCTGCACATTGTCCTCCATGATGCTGTTCATGTACACATACAACATTTCATTTTGAAAAATCATCTTGGTGCAGGAATTCTTTAATAAATAAAACTTTGATGCATGCCATGTAGCCCACTTTTTGAATGCTGGAAACCAGCCATTTAGTACATTTCCTCCACATGCTTAATATGTAATAACCCAGAAGTATGTCTTATACTGTTGTGTTTCCAAAAGTCTTTAATAATTAAATGGTTTAGAATCAGATTTTATAGTAAAACTGAAAATTTGATCTACACCAGAGGAACAGGATGGATTATTATCTTCTAGTTTCTTTGTCCCACTTTGTCCTCTCTACTAGGCTCTATGTCTGAAATAATGTCTGACACTTCTACCCTTTCTTTCCATTTATCCAGCATTAGTAAGAAACCCACAGCTGACTAAACAAGTACAAAGATTTCCTTTCTCAAGTTTTTGCTGTTTGGTAGTTGACAGTCTATTTAAACCTAAGCGCTGGGTTATGTCAGGAGATGACTCAATGTCCTGCATGTTCTCACAACGCCCAGTAACCACAAATACATGAAAAACCACATAAAGTGTATGAAATTAATCATTCCAGAAACTGGTATACTAAAAGTACAGATGGCTTGTAAGCAAACTTATAGTTCAATTCGACATCCATCACACTTCAATGGCTTCTGTGTAACAAATCCCAACAATGGCTACATTGCAGTTTATCAACATGAATCATAGCCTATATATGAAACTTTTAACATACTGCTTACGCAAAGATAGAAATGTGACTGTGTCCGAAGTGAGGTCAATATCACTTTTAGGTATATATCGAAGTGTGTTTGCTTTGCTGAAAATGGGGAAACTTTTCATTGATTATGATGTGCATATCAACCATCCTTTAATGGTTAATAACCTGAAGTAGAGCTTCCATACAGTTTCTTAGGCCACTGCCTGGCAGTAATAATAGCTGAAAGAGTTGCTCTAAGTAGCTGTCGCCAAAGACTCTGCACAGCAAATAAAGTGCTGCTTTAATTACAAAACCTCCACTTGAACGACCTTCTACAATATTTCACAGTTTAAGTCAACAAAGTTGAGTCACTTTGCTTTACTTACCTTGTACCGCTTTTTAATTACTTGATGTTTTATCGGCTGTTCAGACGGAAAAGTAAATTCAGACTCCTGCTGTACTCTTGTTACCAGAGAGCAGTCCATTGTGGGAGCTCAGATGACAGGCACACACTAAAGAGGGTTCTCAGATTGGGACAATCTCTACTCGTTAGATTCGTCTCTTGACAATAAGATGATGAACCACAGACACCTAAAATATTCACGGCAGGAAATTCCCACATGGTCCATCTATTCTGCCCTTCTATTACTTCTCTCTTAGGATAGATCTATGCTTATCTCAGACATGGCTGAATTAGTTTATTGTCGATTTGTCAACCGAGTCCGCCAGAAGTTTGTTCCAGGCATCTACTAAGCTTTCAATTAAATAGTATTTTACAATATTCATTCTGATATTCCCTAAACTAATCCCAGATTGTGCCCTCTTGTCCTAGTTTTTAGCTTCCTGATAAAACCACTTCCCTCCTAAGCCTAATTTATACCTTTAACATTATTTAACCCCTTCCTGCCCCAGGGCGTAAATGTATGTCCTGGCTGAGAAGGGGTTACCGAGAATGGGCATAAGTGTACGTCCTATGGATGATGTAGGCTTACAAACTATGACTGATAGCTGGCCTCCCTCAATCAATGTTGATTGTGGCATGCTAAGTGTTCACAGAGGAAGGTTGTCCCCAATTCGCCACGTAGTCTCAAAGGGTCGATGAGTTGCTATGGCAACCAGACGCCAGACTGTGGCGTCTGGGTCTGCCATGGCCAGTGATTACTATGAAAAGCGATAATGCATTGTAGTACAGAAGGGACATATAAAATAGAATAAAAAAAAGCAAAAAAAATTGTGAAAGAAACCGTCGCACGCTTTTCCCTATTTAAAAAAAATTAAAAATTATGTTAAAAATTTAAAAAACCCACATCTGTATAAATAATAACTTGAACGGGATTTTGAATGTAGTGATGCAAAAAAAATTATAAATAAATAAATTTGTATTGTGCAAAAGGGGAAACGCCTAAATATGAAAAATGCATATTTTTTGGACTTGTACCTACCCGCAGAAAAAAAATGTATCATGTAATTTATGCTGCTTGAAGAACGCTGTAAAAAAATAAAATAAAATGACAGAACTGATGTTTTTTTTTTCTCCCTACCCTCCAAAAAATGAATAAAAAAGTTATACCTCATCATTGAGGAGGTGCGCTAAACACCGAAAAATAGAACAGACTTCGCTCGATCGAGTGGCTGTTTGAGAGGCTCCAATGAAAACAATGGGAGTGTTATACCGTGATTAGTGCAGCAGTGAAAACGCTGCATTAAGCGCAGAAAAAACACGCCTGTGTGAGGGAGGCCTTATGGTTTTTGAAAAGCGGAGATGAAAAAAAAATCACCCAAAAATTGTCAAATCCTTTCGATCCAAAATAGTCTATGCCAATAAGTGGTTAAATGACAAAGTGTCTTCATACTGGGATTCCCAACATTTGCTTACAGTAGAAGAGTGAAAAGCGCTCTCCACTCTGGTCAAGATATAAGAATAGGAGCCCCCCTCTATTAACGCCAAACATGAAAAACATGAAAAAGTGGTGATAGAAATAAAACAAAAAAAAAAACTATACTCCCCTTTCTTCAGCTGCCAGGGCTCAGCCGCTTCCAGCCGACTCTTCTCCTGCACTGCTGTGAGGAGTATTCAGCTGGATGGGATTTAAAATCCCCACCTGCTGAATGGGCTGCCTCTGATTGGCTGAGCACTGTGACCAATCAGAGTCAGCTCTCAGCTATTAAATGACAGCTGAGAGCTGCCTCTGATTGGTCCCTGCGCTCAGCCAATCAGAGGCAGCACTCACCCATTCATGAATTCAGGTAAGTATTTTTTTTTTTACACTAAAATTCACTTTTTTTAGGGAAGAGCTTATATGTTAAGCTCTTCCCCGAAAAACAATTCAGGGGTGGCGGCAGACCATTGTCTTCAATGGAGCTCCCGGCAGCCGCGGCTCCATTGAAGACAATGCGTGCATTCCCTATGGTGCACGCATGTCCTATCTTTACAGGCACGCACCTATAAAACACGGATATGTGAACACACCATGGGGAATGCATTGATTGTAATAGAAGCATGTTTGTGTGCGTGCGTATGCGAGCAGAAAAACACTCGTGTGAAGCCACCCTGGGGTTGGAAAAGCCCTTTACAAACTTGCGATGTTGAACTGAATTTACACTACAAACTGCTAAAAGCTTGATCTTCATGTATGTTTGGATTTGTAGTAAGTAAAGTACAATAAAAGCTCCTTTACTATGGCCTGTACTGGAGCATCGGAAGAAGTTTCTTAACCTGAAAATCACTAATGACAGTAATTTTCAATTTAGACTAGTCTTCCAATGAGTTCAAGATGTACGTGGATGCTAGTTGTGGAGATTCTGTATATAGTTAGCAACTTGTTCCTTTGGTAAGGCTTTGTAGGGGGCATATGTGTTAAACCCCTTTTCGCCTGCCTGCCTATATATGGGTAGATTTCTATATGTTCAAGGACCTTCACAGATAGAGTTCACATGTTTATTTACAGTGATTGTGTGGCTGTGAAGACAAAAGGACCTATGACCCCGACCCGCAGAAATGTCTTGGAAGTCTGCTCCTGTTCTGGGACTGTGAATGAGGACTAAGCCCTGCTGCCAGGTGATGTCACAGCAGCTATCTTGGCCATATAAGTGATTACAGGTGCATCACAAGAGGACACAGGAATCAGCAAAATGTGAAAACCTGCAAAGTGTATGTGAGTAGCAGCAGGCTAGGAACAATGGCAGTACACAAAGGGCAGCAGCCTTAGCAGTAGCAGTGATGGAGGCCTACCAGCTATGTGGTGGCTGCTGATTCTGAAGAGGATGACGTGAGCGCTGTGCCCATGCTGTGGAGCAGCGCAGGAAAGGGCCCCCATGACCGAGGGCTGAAACAAATTATAAAAGGCCTGACTACAAGGGGCCGAAGGTGCGAGTTGCCAGTGAAAGGGCTCTGATGCCCTGAGGGCCGAAACCAACATCATGCCGTATGGAAGGAGAGGGATTCTCTCTTCCCGCAGGAGACTCAGTCCTAAAAGTAACAGACATTGACATGAACCTGGATTCGACGATGTTGTTGTGGACCCAAATGTTACAAAGCTGCCGGATACATTAGACTGGTCTAACGACTGTTTAGTGTATGTACATTAGAGACTATGATGGTCAAATACGGACTGGGGATGAGGGAACTGTCAGTATTCAGAAGTGTGACGTTATAAGAGTTTGAGGTTTATTGATGGGATGTATTAGTATATAAGTGAACATAAGACTGCATTTGTAAGTGAAGCAATGCCATGTGGAGAGATGTGATATACTGTGATGGGGAACTAGGCACTTAAGTGTAGCAGTGCTATACGTCAGTAAGAGAGGCTGTTAGACAGAAGATCTTGTGTTGCACCTACGGTGCATTGAGTCTGCAATGACATGCTGCTCCTAAATTGGTGATATATTCTGGCACCTATGGAGTGGAAGGCTGCCATTTCGTGGATCTTCTAGAATGGGAAGGAAGGGGGTTAGGGGAGGATCTGTCAAACTCATTTTAATCGAAGGCCAAATCAGCCTTATGGTTACCTTCAAAAGGGCCGATTCTAATTGTAAGACTGTCTAATAATAGTGGACCCCATAGTGGCCCAAGTGGTAATAGGGTCCACATACTGGCCCAAATATTTACCCCAGTAGTAATAGGGTCATCCATAGTGGCCCAGTAATAATAGTGATCCCCATAATGGCCCCAGTAGTCATACTGGTCCTATAGTGGTCCCAGCAGTATTAGTGACCCCCATAATGGCCACAGAAGTCATAGCAAGGTTCATACAGGTTTTCAAAAAACTTTTTCCATGACAGAATCTTGATTTCCAATGACACTTGTGGAACTCGAAATACACGCAATCAAAGGTTTAGGTCTCCTGTACACTGGTGATCGCGATATGGCTGCATGAAAATTGAGACCTTTTCCTCAAGATTTTTGAGTGTCAGAACTGCTTTTTCTCGCAAAAACATGGCTGCCACTTGCAATTTTTTAGCGCGAAAGTCAATAGGACTTTCTAAGGATAAAACCGGGTCACATGAAAATCGCAAGTTCTTGCTTGGCGATGCGATGCGATAAAAAGGAGGCTCCATAGGGAAACACTAGCACTCACATCGCTCAAAAAATGCGGGATTTTCTCGCAATTGTGAAAGCACCCTTATTGTTTTTTTATATACAAAAATAATAAAAAACACACCCTGCTAAGTCAAGCTATTTCCAGTTAAATAAATATATAAATATATATTTTTTTTTTTTACAAAAAATCCCCAACCATCTCATGATTGAGGATTTTTTGAGGCCGGTTGAGAACAAAAACTGCAATGTACTTCAAAATCTGAAATATTTTTGAGTATTGAGATTCTTGTGTGTTTTTAGTTATGTTCATCCAAAACAATTTCTTTATTCCTCTGGCCTATATTGTGAAACACAATACTGGATCGTAATGGAAAAACTAAATTGTTTTGGACAAACCTAAGTAAAACCCACAAGAATCTTAGAAATTATTATTATTACTCAGAAAAAAAATCCATGACAAAAAACAAAAATCCATGACAAATCAGAAAAGTCCATGACATTTACAGGTATTCGATGACTTTCATCAAATTCGAGGTATTACTGGTTTTCCATGAAGTATATGAACCCTGCACAGTTGTCACATAGTGGCCCCAGTAGAAATAGTGATCCCCATAGTGGGCACAGTAGTAATAGTGATCCCCATAGTGGGCACAGTAGTAATAGTGATCCCCATAGTGGGCACAGTAGTAATAGTGATCCCCATAGTGGGCACAGTAGTAATAGTGATCCCCATAGTGGGCACAGTAGTAATAGTGATTCCCATAGTGGGCACAGTAGTAATAGTGATCCCCATAGTGGGCACAGTAGTAATAGTGATCCCCATAGTGGGCACAGTAGTAATAGTGATTCCCATAGTGGGCACAGTAGTAATAGTGATTCCCATAGTGGGCACAGTAGTAATAGTGATTCCCATAGTGGGCACAGTAGTAAGAGTGATTCCCATAGTGGCCACAGTAGTAATAGGGTCCCAGATAGTGGCCCCAGTAGTAATAGGAACCCCGATAGAGGCCCCGGTAGTAATAGGTTCCTCCATAGTGGCCTCTTTAGTAAGTGTTCCCTATATTGGTGGCCCCAGTAGGAATAGTGAGCGCCATGGTGTGTCCAGTAGTAATTTTGTCCTCTATATTAGCTACAGTAGTAAAAAGTGACCTCCATAGTAGTCCAAGTAATAATAGTGACCCCCCTATTGGCCTCTGGACGCCCAGCATCCCAACAGGCATTCCACTCACTCAGGCTGTAGCTCTGTTCTGACGGCGGTAGTCGCTTCTCAGCCAGTGACCACTGACCTCTCACCTCAGCGCCGTGCTGCATACAGAATGGCGCGTGCAATGCCAGAGTAAAGTCAGTGGTCACAGACTGCACTGCTGCCGCTGGACTGCTGCTGGAGGCTGGATGAATGGATTGCCTGTTAGGGTGCCTTCACACTGCCGATAGAATCGCGCGAGATTTGTGCGTTGCGAGGTGCACAAATCTCACACAAATTTAAAACCCATTCTTTCGAATGGCTTCATACACGTCTGCAAGGTGTTCCTGTAAAGCACCGTGTCAGAAGATCGCCATCTCCTGCCCCCGGGCTGCGGCAGGAGATTCCATCAGCCCTGCTGTGATACGAGGCCGTTCCCCTGTTAAATCACCTCGCATCCAGGGGTTTCAGAAGGATTGCGAGAGCGATTTCGGGCCGTGAATCACAACCAGATATCGCTCCCGCTAGTGTGCAGGAGCCCTTAGATTGCTGCACAGTCGGTGGGCCACATAAAATGAGATGGCGGGCCAGATTCGGCCCACGGGCCTTGTGTTTGTGTTCCAGAATGTAATATGTAGGAAAACTATGAGTATGGAGAACTACGATGAAGAGGTTTAGCTATGATAGAGTGGAATTGCCTTATCTCAGCGACATGTTACCCTGACATGGTTATGAGGAAATATGTTCTAAGTGTGAATTACAGTTAAAATTATGTTACATTCACGTATAATACCCTCCTATGGAGCAAAATAATATTTGACTCATTTGTTGTTTATTTTTGTAAAAATATGCTGCCACTGCAACCACCACCGCGCCATAATACCATCCACCCACTTACACTTTAACCCACATTTGATCACCTGTAGGGTACACCTTCAAGTGCATTCCATTAAAAGGCCTCCATTGCACTGCCATATTTCGAGCCATGTGCTGTCTGCCTTAATCCACGAACAGTACATGGCCCCAATATAAGCCTATACTTTATTTCGATTAACTCCCAGCACTCCTCAGGATTTTTAAACCTATTAAAAATTACTAACAAGTCAATAGGATGCACGCCAGACATGCAGGGGTAAGAGCTCCAGAAACCCCAAGAAGATATACTCCAATGTCTCAATAAAGGAATGGCAGCATCCTGGGCGTAATGCAAAGCAGTAATTTATTCCTCCAACATCTAGCTACGTTTCGACCCCGTTGGGGTCTTTGTCAAGCATAAGGGTAACATACAACAAACTCCAACATATAACACAATTACAGTTGTACCACCACCAATCACCTTTACAGAGTCACATGTGTGTGCAATCATCATTACCTTATGGCTCAACCTCATGGTCTGGTAACTTTCCATTAGTAACGACATAGGGTACGTTCACTATGGCTGTCTCCATGTGGAGTGCGTGTTCTCCTGA
Source organism: Eleutherodactylus coqui (assembly GCF_035609145.1). Classification (NCBI taxonomy): domain Eukaryota; kingdom Metazoa; phylum Chordata; class Amphibia; order Anura; family Eleutherodactylidae; genus Eleutherodactylus; species Eleutherodactylus coqui. The sequence continues at coordinate 141,771,571 of NC_089843.1, read as the reverse complement.
TGTCTGGCATTTTCTTTATCTCACTGCGCATGTGCGGGATGTATCAGGTCCCGCGAGTATCCCTCTTCCGCCCTATGTGTGTCTGGACTCCTGTGTGCTAATGCTTCTGCGCGGGGCTTAACCCTCAGTCTCATGATATCTAATTACCTATAGTGGGTTGTATTAAGGAGTACTACACACTCTAGGTGCTCTGGTTTCAATGAAGTCCTATGTGTGTGGGCGGGGCTAAGGCTCGTGCCCCAAGCCCTCGAATCATACTCAGGGTGTTTTAGTTTTAGCACAGTCCTATGTGTGTGGGCGGGGCTAAAGCTCCGTGCCCCAAGCCCTCGGATCATACTCAGGGTGTTTTAGTTTTAGCACAGTCCTATGTGGGCGGGGCTAAAGCTCTGTGCCCCAAGCCCTCGGTGCTGCCATTCCTTTATTGAGACATTGGAGTATACCCAATATAGGCCTATGACAGTGTGCACATTGATGTTTTTTCATATGGACTGATGGTACACATGAACAAAAGTCAGGACGTGTCCTATTCCTGTCCGTTTTACGGAAGAGAAATAGGATAGGTCAATACATATTAATGTGCAGTATCTATATTGGACAGCGCACAGATTGGTGTCAGTATGCAGTCTGATGCGATTCGCGCCTGAGCCTCTCAGTCACAACTTACACTTAGGCCTCGTGTCCACAGGCAAGTCGGATTGCGCATGAGGGAGCCCAAAGCGGGGTCCGATCCTGCCAGCGTCTGGGGACCCTATGTACCTGTCCAGGTCTTCTTTTATTTGTTCTGTAGATGTGTGCAGAAGTGCAGGTCGGCGCGCCAACGCACATGTGCAGTACACGGTTTGTTTTTTTTAAATCCTGCTTTCCAACGGAATCTGCGTTCCGCGATGTCATCTGCGGATGGGCTGCGCCGGATGGCTTCCATTGACCTCAACGGAAGTCGTTCGTACAGGAACCGCAGGAAAATGGAGCATGCTTCGATTCTTCATCTCTTCCGCTCGTGTACATGAAGAATCGTTTATTCATAGCTTGCTATAGAGAGCTATTGCTCAGAATTTCACAGCAAAAATCCGGATGTGGACATTGGGTCTTATAGCTAGTGTGCACTTAGCCAAAGTATGGGTCCAAAGGCTACAAGTTCTAAAAGTATTGTAGATTCCGGATAATTTAACGCTTTCCAATCCACTGTCTGATGTCTTCCTACATTCTGATTGAATCTTGTACAGCTTCAAATTTAGAAGATGTCCGACAGGGTATTCTTACATCTATTGCCAGCCACTCCACTGTTGGAGCCTCTCTGGCACACACACACACTGGCTTTAGCCAGCAGATGGTACCGTTGTACAACAGCAAAAAGAGAAAGCCTTTTAGGAAATCCTGAATCCAAAATTGGATTGAAAAGGGTTAAGATGAACAGACAATGCCTCTACACACTGCTTCACTTCTTACAATCCTTTCAATTATCCTATTTAGTCTTCCTAAAGACAGTAGAAGTATAATTGCCTTGATTAAAGTGCTGTATGCGCCACTCTTTTCTAAGTCCAAGCAGCGGGAACACAATTTGGATCTGATGCTTACTGTGCTCCAGCGGAACAGATATGAGTTTCTAGCTTAAATTAATATCACAGCTTCAGATACTTATCCAAGGTCAAAACCAGTATTCATACAAACCTTTGCCAGTGCACACAGACATGAGCTGTATTTATCAGAAGGGTTTACAAATACACTGGTCTAAAAGTTAATTTGCGAAAGGTTCATAGAGGACATGGCATCTGCCATCAAACACAGACCAGTGACCCAGATATGCTTATTATTGCCATCAGACTAAGATAATAAGTGGTTTCATATATTGGTCCGCTTACTATAGGGACCAAGGAAAAGCAAGCGGCTATCTTTTATCCTTTCTAGCAATATGTATTGGTCATTTAAACACACACTGTTACAAAGTATATTCAGTGTAAAATGGACTGAAGCTGTAATTGTAACACCCCATTAGACTTCCCTTACGAGCAGTCTGTAATAGACCCTTAAATATGCACCGTTCATACTTCAGTAACGCCACTGAAGGTTTAGCACGCCTCGTTCGGCCACCCTTTCCATTACATTTCACACATCACGGTCGATACAGGTCTTTATGGTTATTTCACCTACCTGTTCCACCTTTTCGTGTGCTCCGTGAAGCTGTTTGGTCAGCTGCTGAAGATTTGCTAGCTCTTCCTAAGAAATACATTAAATTGGACTCAATTATCATTATTCTTTAATTTGATAAACTCTAGAGCAAAGTGTCATTTTAAAAAAAATGAATGTAACAGCAAAATATTCCTATTCAGAATCCAAGGTCAAACTAGCTATAAACCAACTTTATTCTTAGGTTACAGATGCTTTGGTGTTTGTAAACTGCTCATAAGTAGAGATGAGCGAGCATACTCGCTAAGGACAATTGCTCGATCGAGCATTGTCCTTAGCGAGTATCTCTCCGCTCGGCAGAGAAGGTTAGCCACTGCGGGTGACAGGTGAGTTGCGGCAGTGAGCAGGAGGGAGCGGGGTGAAGAGAGGGAGAGAGAGATCTCCCCTCCGTTCCTTCCCGCTCTCCCCCGCAGCTCGAGCAGACAGGTACTCGCTAAGGGCAATGTTCGCTCAAGCAATTGCCCTTAGCGAGTATGCTCGCTCATCACTACTCATAAGGTATCATTTTGGCAGTAATGTATAGCACCAACATACTCCACAGCACTGTTCAGAGATTGGCATCACTCATGCCAGTCCGTGTATCAAATGAGGCTCACCATCTACATTCTAGATGAATCTATTAGTACTCTGACAATATACAAACTTCATGCAAATGTTACACTTGGTGGGATTCAAACACAGGATCCCAGTTGAGCCCAGTAATCTATAGTCATGTGAGCATCCCTACCCCTGGCCATTGATGCACCGATAACGTGGCTAATACAATAAGCTTCTGAATGCGATCTAATAATTGGCGATCACCATCACATGGCCAACGTAAAGGAGAAGCTTAAAGAGCCGCTCCGGTGATTTTTTTTTTTTTCATTCATTATTTAACTGGCCCCCTAAAATATATAAGTTGGCTAATTTTACCTTGCTTAGTTATTCCTTTCCATGTGATATTCTGTCCACCTGAGATTTACCATATATACTCAAGTATAAACAGACCCGAGCATAAGCTGAGGCACCAGGTTTTAGCCCCAAAAAACTGGGAAAACGTGTTGACTCGAGTATAAGCCTACGGTGGGTTTATACTCGAGTGAGGTCCGTGCACCATTGCTTGACTTCAATGAATGGCTGAGCGCTGCCTGTGATTGGCTGAGTGCCCAGCCAATCAGATACAGCCCTTTCAGCAGGTGGGGATTTAAAATCCCCACCTGCTGAAAGAACTTCACAGTACTGCTGGAGGACCAAGCGGCTGGACACGCCTGAGCTCCTACAGCGGCGGAGAGGTGAGTATTTATTTTTTACATGTTAGGGATGATTTTTTTAGGGCAGGGTTTATATTTAAAGCCCTTCCTCGAAAATCACTGCACGCAGCCAGTTGCTTTCAATGGGGTCGCCGGCAGCAGCGGCATCCCCATTGAAAGAAATGGTGCATGGACCTGCACTTGAGTATAAGCCAAGGGGGGCTTTTTCAGCATAAAAAATGTGCTGAAAAAGTTGGCTTATACTCGGGTACATACGGTACCTGGTTTTATGTCAGCATAATGCATGTGTGACGGATCCTACCACACAAAATCTTTAGACAGGGCATAAACACAGTTACTGCTGATGATTGGTTCCTGTCACACAGTTACAATGAAGGAGATCCTTCTGACTGTACACTTATGGCCTTGTAGCTTATTTAGAAAGAAATAATAATAACAGTGTCTTCCCAGCAGGCAAAAATGGCACAGGTTCTAGCGATGTCATGCTGATGCATTATGGGACTAATAGCACAGAATAGTAAGAGAAAAATCAGGGACAAATCTCAACATCAAGATGGTCTCTGATATGCATCAGATAGGAGGCTGCACTGCATGAAAATGACTGCGATATACATAGATGTCCAGAGTGTGAAAGGCAATCAGGTGAGAGAGGCAGGGATGGAAAAATGCGTTTTTGCCGAAGTGGCCTTGTAACATTGTTTTCTGGCTAGTTGGTGTTATAATTTACATTGTATGCACATTGACAATACAGCAACAGTCCAGCCTCCACCTATATAACTGTACTATGTATATGGGTGTTTCCATCATTTATGTCTGATAGGTGTAAAACCAAACTCTACTCTTTCCCAAAACTAAGTGATGTGGCTGGTGGCCACTTCATCGAGTTAGATGGCAGTGGGGGGACCCCTACCACATAGGTGCGGTTGTCCTTTAGGTGGGATCTACATCTATCAAATATATCCCGTGGATATACTGTAAATATCTGTGATGGGAATGCTCCTTTTACAGTACCACATTGACATACAATCAGCAAAAAAGGCAGCGCTCCAGGGATCAGAGCTAGAGGACAGTCAGGTGCAGTGAGATGGAATATGGCTGGCTTCTCATAGGGCGGAATCCCAGTGGAAATCTCACAGTTTTTCGCTGCAGCAAAAGATTTAAGCCGGGAAAGCGCTGCTTCAAAACCTGCGGCACTTTGCCGCGGATTTTGGAGTGCATTGGCTGCACGCTTTTTTGTAGCGACCGGCGCTCCCATGGAGAGCAGTGTGGCCGCAACGGAAAAAAAAAATAGACATGCTATGGCCGGGGAATCTCGTCACATGGCTGGCTAATCCTGGGATTGGGGGCCGCAGGCGGACCTGCTGCAGCGAAATTCTGCACGGAATTTCTGCGGAAAATCCGCCATACGTGAACCCAGCTTGCAGGTGAGGAAATGAAAGGAAGACTCACCTGACGTGATCGGACAAACCCAAGGATGGACAGTCTGACAAGCCCACAATCACGGTAGGTAGTAAAAGATAGTTATTCAAGTTTCATTAGGTTTATCCACCCTGGTCATACTGCCATCCAGTAAGAAGCGGAGAGCATCAATGGGGTTCTGAATGGATATTTCGGAGAACATGCAGGCAAATGACAATCGTCAAACGAAAAGCCCCAGCGCTCCAGGAGATAAACCAACTATATAAAAGTGTAAGTGGAGAACTTACAAGTGAGTAGTTGAACAGCACATGTAGTTCCACCATCTTAGAGGATATTCAGCGGGGCAGCAGGTATGTGTATGATATTTTTGTCATTTAATAAATAAACAAAGGATGCAGGATAAGGCTGGGTTCACACGGGGCGGATTTGCCGTGAAAATTCTGCACGGAATTTCGCCGCGGCAAATCCGCCTGCGGCCGCTAATCTCGGTATTAGCCAGCCATGTGGACGAGATTTCTGAGAAATCTCATCCACACTGGACGGCCAATCCGCTGTGGTAAGTCAGGCAGGAAGTGCGGCTGCAGCCTCGGCTTTCAAATATGCAGCATGTCTATTTATCTTTTCTTTCCACTGCGGCCGCGCTCTCCTCTATGGGAGCGCCGGCCGCAGAGGAAGAGCGAGCAGCCGGGCCGCTTCAAAGCCGCTGCGGGTTTTTCTGCAGCGGTTCTCCCGGCGGAAATCTCGCCGTTTTTGCTGCGGCCAAACCGCGAGATTTCCGACAGGAATCCGCCCCGTGTGAACCCAGCCTTAAAGCTAAAATACAATAAATACAGTACTTGACAGCAGACAACATGTTTCAGTGTTAACATGAAAACCTTTCCTTGGAACCCTTGGAACTACATGTGCTGTTCAACTGCTCACTTGGATTGAGGGGTATTCTCATCAGAGATACCCCTATGCAGGAAGTTCTCCACTTACACTTTTATATAACTGGTGTATCTCCTGGAGCGCTGGGGTTTTTGTTTAACTACTATCATTTGCCTACATTGACAAACGCTTATCGTTTATAGTAAACTCTTCCTTTAGCACCTTCTAAAATGAGTTGATATCCAGGAGCAAAACACTGGTGTGTCAACTGCATCCACTAATTAACCACCTGAAGTGCTAAAAAGGAGGTGGAAAAAGGCCCATTTACACGGAGCGATGATGCTCTAACGAGTTTGAGTGACAGCTTTGAGCGATTATTTTGCATAAACCATTAAGTAGCAACTCAGCTACTTAATAGCTTATTACTACTAGCTGTACAAATGAAGCCTTCAGCTGAATGCAGTTAATAGCCGGAGGGCTCTTATCTGCATTCAGCTCCTTGGTTCTCCAATGGGAAACAATACTATCAGCACTACCCACGGAGAACTCAGCGTGCGGTCCTGATAAGACCGCACAACAATTTTTAGGTTGACCTGAATTCAACGATCGGCTAGCAGTGCATGAAAAGTGTATAATGGCCGTGCGTTTAGACGCGCCGATTATCGCTCAAACAATCGCTTTTTTGCGGTTTTTGAACGATCATCACTCCATGTAAATGGGCCTAAAGAAAGGCGCAGTCACAGCAATAATCTATCAGCGTTGCTGATTGAGATACTGTAATACCACCCCTGACTCCAAAGAAAAGCAGCAGAGCCATAAAGAGCAGCGCATGATAACCAGCCAACTGTATTACAGCCTTATATGGATATCTTTATTTTAATAGGGAGCGACTTGTATAGCGCCAACTTATTCCGCAGCGCTTTCAGGTAATTTATTTATCTCATTTTACCGACCTCAGAAGGCGGAGTCAACCTTGAGCCGGCTACCTGAACCATGCGAGAAATGAACCTGCAACCTTCAGGTCGAGAGCGAGAGCTTAGAACTGCATATTGCTGCCTAAACACAGGAGGCTCTATTTTAATAGGTCTTTAATTAGAGCCCTACATATATTCCAACCTTTTGCTTCTGTCTCTCTGCCACATGTATGTGTGCATCAGTCATATGTTTCTGGTACACTACTTGCAAGCGATCCATTTCCTGTGCGACCGTCTGCCACAGCTGTAATGCATTGTCCCTTTCCTGGAATAAAAAGATGACCAATAACAAGCTTTTTAGTACAATGCAGTCCGATGGTTGTGAAGAGATGAAAAGACGATTCTCTTTCTGGATATAATAAGTACATAAAAGCAGCGGAGCAGCTTAGCTGTGTTTCATCTAGTAGTTAGGCACATAAAATCGCAGCCATTTCAGAGACGAAGCTTAAAACCTTTCATTTCACTGAAGGTTAAGCAAAAAGTACGTTGCTATCAAGTAGGGGGCACTGTTGTTTCACCTATCTCCAGCGCGCACACCATCGGACTGAGCAGTATATTGCTGTACCTTGTGTACTCCAGATAGAATTTCTATTCTAGCACCATATATGAAGAGCTAATTTAATAGGTCACAGATGTTTCGTGAGTTAGTGTACATCTGTGTAGTTTAAGAAAGCTGTGCCAGCAGAGCTAAAATAGCTCTTACCAAAGTCATAAAAGGTTTACTTCTCCTTATTTTTATTTTTTTTAAGTTTATCCTGGCTTGGCTTTGTGGGAAAAGGAAATACACAAAGGTGCGATACCATTGGGACATTATCAGTCTATCGAAAGGAATATCAAAACAATGTCTTCGGCTTACTTGATTTGCAAGTAGCAATTGTTCCTGTAGATTCTTGATCGCTTCTTGCCCCGTAGAAGCTTCGTTGGCCAAAGCGGCATTAGTAGGGAGCGATTCCAGCTGCTTCTCCAGGGACTCTTTTAATTGTTCGTGAAGCCTAGGAGAAATAAAGGCAATCTCCTCAGAGTTCTTTACATGGTGCCACCTCCCTCTCCCTTTTCTGTCACTTTGCATGTAGTGTTTTGTAGCTGTCTGCGCAATTCAACCTCTAATTAACTTTCCACAGTTACGAGATCTGAAGGGGAATTAGACAACAACATTATTCCCATTATCAGCTGTATCCCATGTTATGTGCAATGTGTATGATGGCTTCATTAGTGAAAGGCTCATGTTAATGTAGAGATTCTCAAAAGTTGGCAGGGAGGATGGTAGCGGTTATAGTGCCAATTATAAAGCACTCTGCCAAATGGATAGAAAGCATATCTTTGTACATTTTTGAGAACTATGAAACAGAGTCAATATTATGTGGGAGCTGTATACATAGAAATGTGATGAAATAAAAACAAATGAGCCACTAAGACGAACTAAGCCAAACAACGGGTGTAAAACTGTGGAGGACGGAATGGAGAGCAAGAAATTAATGTCGTTTATTACATAAAAAAAAAAGAGAATTCAAGTATTTATGTATATATGATTACTGGCTCTAACATGAGAAGACCACATAAATCTAAGCAGAAGACTCTACAGTCACCTGCCTCTTACAAGATCCTTGAAATTTACATACAACTCCATGTTTTCCTAATACTGGCACCACGAGTGCAGATGACAAGGGCTTCCATGTCTTCACCAACATGGCAGTACGGAATGTTAAGAGTCGCTAAAGAGAAGCTGTCACTAGAGATGAGCGAGTATACTCGCTAAGGCACATTACTCGAGCGAGTAGTGCCTTAGCTGAGTATCTGCCCGCTCGTCTCTAAAGATTCGGGGGCCGGCGCCGGTGACAGGTGAGTTGCGACGGGGAGCAGGGGTTAGCTCCGTTCCTTCCCGCTTTTCCCCGCTGCTCCTCCTCGCCCCCCGCCGGTCCCCGAATCTTTAGAGACGAGCTGGGAGATACTCGGCTAAGGCACTACTCGCTCGAGTAATGTGCCTTAGCGAGTATACTCGCTCATCTCTATCTGTCACCATGTTTCCACATCCCCTGCAGCGATGATTTTCAGGAAGGGGAGGGGGCTTGAAATATAAGTCCTACCCTGAAAATCATCCCTAACTGTAAAAAAAATAAAATAAAATAAACTCACCTAGAAGAGCAGTCCAGCTCTTCTCCCAGTCCCCATCAGTTTTCATCTGTCTTCTGGTGGCCGGAGATTGAAAAATCCCCGCCTCCAGAAAGCGCTGCCTCTGATTGGTTGAGCGCTGTGACCAATCAGAGGCAGCGCTGAGCCATCATTCAATGACAGCTGAGCGCTGCCTGTGATTGGTTCCAGTTCTCAGCCAATCAGAGGCAGCGCTTTCTGGAGGTGGGGATTTTTCAATCCCCAGTCATCACAAGACAGATGAAGACTGACGGGGACAGAGAGAAGAGCCGGACAGTGCTTCTAGATGAGTTTATTATTTTTTTTTTTTACAGCTAGTGATAATTTTTGGGGTGGCACTTATATTTCAAGCCCCCCTGAAAATCATCGCTGTAGGGGATGCCTTCATCCCATTGCTTGCAATGTGGTGGCAGCAGTATCGCCCTCATTGTAAGCAATGGGACAGCATCGCGGACCTCTGCCACAGCTGTGACAGGAGACTCCTTCATCCCCATGGGGATGAAGGAATCCCCTGCTGTAGCTGTCGCAGCTGTGTCAGGGGAGCGCGATGTACTCCCTATGTTTTCAACAGGGTTGAAGCTGCTGCCGCCGCCCCGTTGGGTACAATGGGCAATAGATTTTTCTTAGCGCTGTGAGCCTTGAGTGAAGACATCGCAAATGAGAATTAAACCATTGAAAATCATTGGTTTTATAATCATGTGTCTTCCCTCGCATCGCAGGAAAGCCTATCGCCAGTGGGTACGAGCCCTTAAATGCAAAATCAACCAACTCAATAAATAGCAGTTATGTAAAGTATGTGTATTTTAACATGCAATTTAACAGAGTTTTAGATTTTATCAATGCAGGAAGATATGCATTTAATAAACATTATCTTAATAAGAGAAAGGAATTAAACATGCAATGGTGTTACAGAATGAGCTGAGATGTTTGTGGTAATATTATATTCTGGTGGTGGTACTCATCTAGGTACATTATCTAATAAAGGGTGTTGTGCAATGTACCTAAAAGGAGCAATGCAACCAAGCTGCAGCTCCACCATTTAACACAAATTGGGCAAAAATGTGTATTACCATTTCGATAATCATTTTGGACCTCTGTATCCTTCGTTTATTTTAATACCCATCAAGCTTGATTGTATTGTCTTCAGTGCCTGAAGAAGCTTGAGAGTGCTTCCCACAGTGCCCTCCTTCCAAAACTTTTACTTAAATAGGTTGTAGTGTTTAGTAAATTCCTTTTCCTCTACCCTATCAGGGAACTCTGAGCTAACAGAAGAAGGTCACCTCTTCAGGATCCTCATGTCTTGACCAAAGTGGAGAGCAGTTACAAATACGTTTATTGCTCTGGTGGACCAAACCTGTTCTGCATTTTACACTGACATTACATTGCTTTGAAAGAACTCAGTGTATTGCTTAAAAGAGACTCTGTCAGTTACTTTGAGCCCTATAAACCAAGCTTATGGGCTAGAAGTAGCTGACCCGCTGAGTCCGGAAATGTAAGTTGAATACTTACCTTCCTAGCTGTGCCATCGATGTCAGCGCTCAAACTTGCAGTGCATTAAGCAACATGCCAAGTAGTCCTCCCATTCTAAACTTAGAATGGAAGGACTACTTAACATGCCTCGCAATGCACTGCAGTCGCCAATTTGAGCGGCGACACTGGGGGAAAGGCAAGTTAAAAAAAAAAAAAACTTACATCCCTAGACTCAGGGGGGGTCAGCTACTTTTAACCCATAGGCTTAGTTAGTAATGGACAGAGAGTCTCTTTAATTTCCTCAGGTAGCAAAAGTGAATAATTGCCTGCCACGTTTTCCAGCAGATAATTGCTGATCATTGGGGGTCCAAGCATAGGGATACTTTGTGATCAATTTACTGTCAAGAGATTGTCCAGAGATGAATGCCCCTTTAATTCCGATAAAAACAGAAACTGAAATCATAAGAAAAGGTTCTAGTTTTTTTTTTTACTTAACTGTTTCTTTTAGTTTTTGCACCTCCTGGTTACTGAGTGGAGTGGTGTGATCAGGCAGTGGGAGGTTATGAAGTGTAAGTGTGAGAACAGGCGGTGCCTAAAAGCTAATAAAAGATCTGCCTAAAACAGACGTCAATGTAGTGACACAGCCGAGTTCCTGACAAGTGTCGAGGCAGCAGTGTTCCGGCCCGTGATAAGGGAGGCCTGCACGGAAAACATGCCACGAGGTACAGAGACTGTTGAGGAGCAATCTCAAGACTGACAGACCGGGAATAGGTAAGGATAAGAGAAAGAAAGGCGCAGGCAAGACTTGTATAGAACTCCATTCAGGTAGATAATATGGTGATCAAAAAAAAAAGAAATTCCAGAAATGTCTCCAAGTCCTCTAACAAGCGAAATAAGGTTCAGACTAAGGGAGCAGGAACAGTCATGAATATGTGTAAAGTTTTATTACTGAAACATTTGTACAGATATTTATCAAGGCAAGGTCACTTTCTCTAAAATCTAACAGCCCCATCTCCCTCATTAATGTGGACATAAAGCTTCTCATTAAAATCTTAGCTTCACGTTTAAATCCAGCCTGCCATTAATAATTGGAAGAGATCAGGTCGGGTTTATCCTAGGCCGTCATGCCCCGGATAATATCCGTCGAAAAACTCATCCCACACATATCTGCCATGTTGCTCTCTCGGAACGTATGCAAGGCCTTTGACACCTTGAGTTGGTCATACATGGTTGGGAGTATTATACACTTTCCCTAAAGCCTTACAAAGGTTTCTGTTCGGATGTAATTTCTATCCACTGGGGAACACGACAGGGGTGCTCTTTATTCCCCTTACTCTTCATCTTAGCCATGGAACCTTTACCAACTAAAATTCACAATAACTCAAACATAAAGGGAATTGAGATTGCATTGGTTCATCATAAGATTTGCATGTTTGCAGACGATATCCTAATGAGAGTATCCTCTTCCCACGCAACCATCCCAAACTTACTGGGGAAACGGTCCAGGTTTGAGTCGCTCTCAGGTCTAGTAATAAATAACACAACATCAAAAGCTTATAATCTCACATTACCTCCAAATCTGGTGTCTTCACTTCAACCAGATTTTCTCTTCCAGTGCTCAGGGAGGGGATCACTGGACTAACTGGGCATTAGTTTAACTCTTAGGCATCTTTATATACCCAGAATTATATCCCTCTTCTCTGCAAATGCAGACTGCTGCTAGAAAGTTGGAACTGCTACCATATGTCATAGATTGGAAGAGTAAATTCTTTAAAGAGGACATCATTGATTGGCTGTGATTTCATTGATTGATGCGGCGCTGGATTAAGCAATCAGAGCATTAGCTTGCTGGAGGACGTGGAAGCCTTAAAGGGGTTGTCTCGCGGCAGCAAGTGGGGTTCAGCACTTCTGTATGGCCATATTAATGCACTTTGTAATGTACATCGTGCATTAAATATGAGCCATACAGAAGTTATTCACTTACCTGCTCCGTTGCTGGCGTCCCCGTCTCCATGGCTCTGTCTAATTCTGATGTCTTCTGGAGTTTTTAGACGCGCTTGCGCAGTCCGTGCTTCTGCCTGGTGAATGGGGCCGCTCGTGCCGGAGAGCTGGTCACCGCGTCGTCATCGTAGCTCCGCCCCGTCACGTGTGCCGATTCCAGCCAAACAGGAGGCTGGAATCGGCAATGGAACGCACAGAGCCCTCGGTGCACCATGGGAGAAGACCCGCAGTGCATCGTGGGTGAAGATCCCAGCGGCCATCTTGGAGGAAAAGAAGGAAGAAGTTGCAGAGAGGGGGGGATTCGGGTAAGTAAAATTTTTTTTTAAATTTCAACACATTCCTTGGGTTTGTCCTGCGCTGAACGTGATGGGGCGGAGCTACGCAATGACACGTAGAAGGGGCAGAGCCAGAACGCTGCTCGTGCCCAGACCGACCAGAAGGGAGAAGACCCTTCTGCGCAAGCGCGTCTAATCGGGCGATTAGACACTGAAATTAGACGGAGCCATGGAGACGAGGACGCCAGCAACGGAGTGGGTAAGTGAATAACCTCTGTAGTGCTTGTGCCAATCTCTGCAGGGAAAGTTGTTTGGCAGAAGACATCTGATTGATTTCTTCTATGTTAGGAACTTGGGACTCATGGAACTGGGGAGCCAGGAGCTCAACCAGACTCATGGAGGTGCATTAATAACGACCCCCTTTAAAGGAGTTCTTTGTACCTCATGTCAAAAAATGAAATACAGCTGAACATTTAATAGCCCTAATTAGAAACTTTGTGAAAGGATTACCACAAAACAAAGTAATACCAAAGGCAATCACAGAGTTTTTAAATAGTACTCAGAGTTATATTCTCCAAGACTCTATTCCACTGTGGAATAAAATCCAATTTTCTAAAATCAGTTGAATTTAACATTTTTTTTTACATGCAGAATATTTTAATACATTTACCTGCTTGCATATAAATTGCCTTTTATAACACAGAAGCTCGTATCACCATCATAGTCATCAGAACAAAATAGCATTGGACATTATTTGTGGTTTGTCGCATTCAGCGGTGATAACTTTTAATAGACTAACAGAATTCTGCAGCAAAAATTGTGCATTCAACCTAAGAAAAATACTGTACTTCCCAATGAGCACATACATTCACAAGTTTCCACCGGAACCTTTGTACTTCATGGGTTGCTACAGCAACAGGCTGAGTCCCATAACTTTTATAGACTAGACGACTAATACTAAAAAAATGCTCTACCTAGCAGAACTTTAACAAGTCTATCTGTGAAGGGCTTCAACAAAGAGCAGAGCGGCAGCATGTTCTCTGGCTGTTGAGCCAAGCATGATTGATCATGGAGCACAAGGAAACTGCCAACTCTAAAACTAGCATTATGCACCAGGTCAGATAACCAAGAGAATATGGGATTTTCATTACACAAAACATATAGAGATGATGTCTATGGTTTTTAGCAGAAGGCCAACTTTATTGAAGAATCAATTAAAGGGGTGGTCTCGCGAAACCAAGTGGGGTTATGCACTTCTGTATGGCCATATTAATGCACTTTGTAATGTACATTGTGCATTAAATATGAGCCATACAGAAGTTATTCCACTTACCTGCTCCGTTGCTAGCGTCCTTGTCTCCATGGTTCCGTCTAAATTCGCTGGCAGCTTGCTTTTTTAGACGCGCTTGCGCAGTCCGGTCTTCTGCTCAGCGCGAGCCGCTTCAGTGTGCTCCCCGCTACAGCTCTTCTGCGCATGCGCAGACGAGCTGTCACTGCTCGGGAGCGCGCTGAAGCGGCCATTCTGCACCATCCTCTGTTAGAGGAAGGTGCAGAAACTGGAGCTGCCCAGCGGAGAAGCCCAGCCCAGCAGCCCCGAGAAGCGTCCCAGGTAAGTGATGGGTCGGGGGGGGGGCTGCCGCTGCGCCGGGCTGCGCCGGGGGGGGGGGCTGCCGCTGCGCCGGGCTGCGCCGGGGGGGGCTGCCGCTGTGATGGGGGGGCTGTCGCTAGGCTCCGGAACCTAGCGCTGGGCTCCGGGGCCTTCACCTGGGCTGAGGGTCTAGCGCTGGGGAGCCGGGGGCTAGCGCCGGTTACCTGCTGTCTGGTCGGCGGCTGCGGGGCGTCTGGTCGGCGGCTGCGATGCGTCCGGTTGCCATGGAGACACAGCTGGCGGCGTCTCGGGAGCGCGCACGTCGGGCTGCAGCGAGCGACGGGGAAAGAGCCGGCGGCCATCTTGAGGAAACTTTTATAAGTTGCTGAAACGCTGGAACGGTAAGTACGAACCAGCTAGAAATGTCATTTACAGGGGGGCTTTGTAATGTATGTTTAATGGGGGGGACTGGGCAAAAAAAAAAATTAACTGCTTCCTGGAGACATCTCCTTTAAGAGTTCAACCAAATTCAGTTGCTGACTTGTGTGTAGAGCTAAAACTACGAAGAAGAATGCCTCCAGGCAACCAGAGGAGAACCTGTAACTTCCGTCCCCCTCAGACACAGCAGTCCTGCTACAGAACCCTCTATATAGTTACAGTCATGCTGGTAACTACTTAAAGGGTTTTGCCAGAGAAATACTATTCATGGTCTATTATCAGGATAGGTCATCAATAGTTGATAGGTTGGGGACCCCTACTGATCAGCTGAGCGGGCATATACTGTTTGCACCACAAATACACAGAGGTCGATGCGGAAGCCTCCGCGCCGACCTCTGTTTAGTGGCCGGCGCTTGTAACTGCAGGCACGGCTCCCATTTATTTTAATGAGACGTGCTTGCAGTTACAAGCGCCAGCCACTACAAGGGAGATCAGCGCGGAGACTTCCGCTCCAAATACACAGAGGTCGGAGCAGAAGCCTCAGCGCCGACCTCTGTGTAGTGGCCAGCGCTTGTAACTACAGGCACAGCTGACAATTACAATGAGAGCTGCGCCTGCAGTTACAACTGCTTACATCGAGAAGTGACATGTAAATATGACAACAACGAAGAGTTCAATTTTTAGTAAAAAACAAAAAAGGAGGGATCTGCTCCAAATTTTATTTTATGTTAAGCCCATTCAGACAGACGTATATTCAGGCCATCTGCTGTCTTTGTATTCCATTCTAGTCAATTAGGTAATTCACACGAATGTTCTTTCACATGTTTCACATGGACCTAATAGACAAATGCTTTGTTAGGTCTCCAGCGGCCATATTAAGGCAACACCCCCGTAATCGAATTGTGAGGGTAAAATGTGCTAATAGAAGTAGTCCCTTTCCTATCAAAATCCTTAGATGTCATGGTCGTTATTGCCCACGGCATCTAAGGAGTCAATATGACCAGACACCAACTTCACTGGTCTCTGATCAGTGCCTGATGCCCTAGATTGTTACTTACACCCATGGCAATGGTGCTACATTGTGCATAGCTTATGTACCGAAAAGTAGTCTCTTAAACGGCCACCATAAAAACACTACACAGCAGTCGTAAGAAGTTAACAAGAAAAGTTTGCACTGTGTCATCACTTTTATTTAACTTGTATTCCTTCTTTTTTTAGTAGAGGTGATGATAAAAAAAACTGTATTCCATCCTTGTTTTCTTTTTAAAATAGTGATATCAATTATGTGTACTTTGTAATAGCATACTTCGGGCATAGAACCTGAAGAAGTAGTGTATGCCTAAACAACCCCTTAAAACAAACAAAACGCATGCAAATAGATATGAAGCAGAAGTGAGTGCAATATAAATAGATAAGGTTGGAAAAATGTGTTTTTGCTGGAGTGGCCCTTTAAAAGGCAGCTTGTTGCAGCAGACACCTTTTCCAATGAAGCCAAGACACTGCTGAAGATGGTGGGAGGAGATAGTCTTAAAGAAAATCAGGCAAATTGGCTTTTCTCATTGATCATTTTTCCTCTCAGTTTAGTATCTATTTAACATGCAATGTTTTCTCATTACACGGAAATCTAAAATATTTTACTACATACAACCGGGCAGTTCTTACATTCATAGATACCAAGGTAAAGGATTTTCTAAAAAATTTCAATAGTTGACCTTAATATTTTGTGTTAACAGTGATGAATTAACTGACGAGCTACAAAGTGAAAGCTGCTTTTATGCAGGAAGAACTAGAACATATAATCGCAGCCTGTCACCTACCTAAAACAGACAATTACAGGCATTATCTGGCTGGCTTGTCCCTTCCTGCCATGCTTGACCGGTAGGAATATCTGCAGACTACTGCTAATATTAGATTTAGCTTTCATCCATCATCTCAGCAAACGTATACCTTCAAATGTTTGTGACTAGAGATGAGCGAGCATACTCGCTAAGGACAATTACTCGATCGAGCATTGTCCTTAGCGAGTACCTGCCCGCTCGGCAGAAAAGGTTCAGCTGTCAGCGGGGGTGAGAGGCGAGTTGCGGCAGTGAGCAGGGGGGAGAGGGAGAGAGAGATCTCCCCTCCGTTCCGCCCCGCTCTCCCCCGCTGCCGGCAGCCGAACCTTTTCTTCTGAGCGGGCAGGTACTCGCTAAGGGCAATGCTCGCTCAAGTAATTGCCCTTAGCGAGTATGCTCGCTCATCTCCATTTGTGACATAACTTAGACTCATACTTTCTTCTACTATATGCAGCCAGATTTACGGATTAGATGTTTATTTACTGGTTTTAATGCTCTAATGTAACAAACCTTCAATGCCGTATCATTCTTACTATGCAGTGGACATGCATACAGGTCCAAAAAAAAACAAACTACAATTCTAAGATACTCTGTAGGGAGATGTATATGCTATTTGTCTGTGCGACCACCGAATGATTGTCAAGTACGTTGCTGCATATTTAGGGTTTGCTAGCACATTGCATGTAATTCTGCTAACTCAGCAAGCAGCAGTTTACCCCTGGTCACTTGGCATCCTGCATTGGACTGTCCCCGTTGCTCTTCCTTCCGCTGCTCTCCTGCTAGGAACTCTGCTCTCACGTGGGCTGTAACTAGACTTCTAAAAGGATTAGCGCACACCAAGTAACTTTCACTGCAGTCAATCCCCTTTCTCATTGCCCAGGGACGGAACAATAAGGTATATTAGGTACCAGAAGCTGCAAAGATGTTCTTCTGTTCCGCATACTTAGTATCTGACCTGGCTAGTCTTCTGATGTCTTTCTGTGTGCTCCCAGTTCTGACCTTCTGCCCATCTACCAGTGTGCCAGAACTCCTCCAGCCCTGATCTTGGATTATTTATTGCTGTGAACATTTACTGCCAGCTCTGACCTCAGCCCAACTGACTAGGTCTACTGCCTTCTGCCTTTGTACCATGATTTGGGGTTTCCAGTCCATCTACTTGTTAGCTGTTGCTAATAGAGACTGCTATTTAAATAGCAGGCCAGGGCTACTATTAAAGGGGTTGTCTGGTTAGTGGACAACCCGCTTCAATAGGGCACGCCATGATAAAATAATAAACTGAACTAGACTTACTTCTAGGGATCCAGTGCTGCAGCCTCACTCTGGTCCTGGCGTTTGTGGTGACAGATGATGTCACAGGAAATCAGGTGACAAATGCAGCCAATGAGAGGTTGCAGTATCACTGCCCATTCTCCTGGCATTGGCGCTCACATCCTGAGTGTGGTGATGCCAGGAGCTTAGGAACATGACACAGCAGTCTCTCATTGGCTACAGCGGTCCCCTGATTTCCTATGACATCATCTCCTACAACAAACGTTGGGACCAGAGAGGGGCTGTAGCACTAGATCATGGTGGCGGTAGAGGGCCAAGTATAGTTCTGTTTATTATTTTTAGACAGGTGGCCCGATCGAAACAGGGTTGTGTGGTAACTGAACAAGCTTTTCAAAATAGTATACCATTGCCAAGAGCTATAGCTAAGCGTTTGTTCACTTGGGGCAAAAATTGTGTGGAGCGCTGCCTCATGCAAATATTTAGTGCACTATAAACACTCTAAGCTAAGAAGCAGAGCGTGTAAAAGTAAAAGGAACATGCTCTTAAAAGTCTAAGGCCGGCCATACACATAAGATAATGATCCGTCACAGCGTGACTAATCAATCATTCAAGGGAAACAGTCTCACCTGTAACACTGAAGATTACAAAGAACGGTCAGGGAGTGCGTTTTATAAAACAGAATCCATGGGCTAGTACAAAATCGGCAAAATTCCGCTTGGTTGAGATGATCATGGAATACACATGTGGTGGCAAACACTGGCAAAATTTTCCAAATTGGCCAATAACATTTTTGGCAGAAAGAAGTCGGTCGTCGACCATTGTGAAAGTTTGTTCATTTTAATTTTTCAACCGGTTTTGAGCTCGTATGTTGAATTTCAGCATCACAGCTACCATGGTTCTGCAAAGACCACATGTCAAACTTTGCAAAAGCTTTGCTGTTGACGCCGTGTGGTTGGTGGGACCTCCACACAAAGGGCTGTGATGCTCCAGGTATATAATATCTGGAGCTAAAACTTTACAGAACCTTGTTCCAAACATTTGTATACAACCATTGAAATTTTCAGCAAAATTGGAGATGGTCGAGTTGGGAAGATTTCTAACCCCTTAAGGACATGGCCTATTTTGGCGTTGAGGACCAAGCGATTTTTGGTATTTTTCCCATCTCCATTTTTCAAAAGCCATAACTTTTTTATTTTCTGTCGACGCGGCCAAATAAGGGCTTGTTTTTTGTGTGGCGAACTGTAGTTTTTAATCGGTGGCACTTTTGGGTACATAGACTATATCGTAAAACTTTTATTCTTTTTTTTATGATAACAGGGAGAGAAAACGCATCAATTCTGCCATAGATTTTTTTTTTTACAGCGTTAATCATGCAGCATAAATGACACACAAAATTTTTTCTGCGGGTCAGTACGGTTACAATAATACCAAAATTCTTATATTTTTTTTAGGTTTTTACACTTTTTTGCAATAAAAACCTTTTTTTTTGGAATTTTTTTTTTTCTCTATAGCTACATTCAAAGTCCTGTAACTTTTTTATTTTTCTATGTACGGAGCTCTATGGGGGGCTTATTTTTTGCAAGACGAGCTGTAGTTTTTATTGGTACCATTTGGGGGAATGTATGGCTTTTTAAATCACTTTTATTGCTTTTTTTGGGAGGCAAAATTCTAAAAATTTGCATTTTGCCTCTTGTTTTTCAGCGGGTTTTTTTTACGCTTTTTGCAGTACAAAATAAAAAGAGTGTTCAACTTTTTGTACACGTCGTTACAGACGCGTCAATACCCAATATGTGGGGTTTTAATTTTTTTTGACCTTTTTTTATGCTAATATTAAAAAAAGCACCAAAAAGGGTTTTTTTTACATTTTTTTTTTACATTTTTGTTTTCTTTTTTTTTTTACACTATTTGAGTCCCTCTGAGGGGCTTACATCACTGGACTTATGATCGCTGTGATAAGGCATGGCAGAGCTACTGCCCTGCCATGCCTTATCGCTTATACAGCGATCATAGGCATTGGCACTACAGGACGCCAGTGTCTGGTGTTCTGTTGCCATGGCGACAGGCCAGGCTCTGTTATCGCGAGAGCCGGCTGGAGACACAGAGGGAGCGCGCTCCCTCTGTGAACTCTTTCACTGCCGCGATCTACTTAGATCGCGGCAGGGAAGGGGTTAACAGTGGGGGGCCAATCTCCGATGCCCCCCGCTGTTGCAGCGGGACGCTGGCTGTGACTGACAGCCGTCTCCCGCTGCGGGATAGCGCGAGGTCAGTCATGATCCCGCGCTATCCCGATGACGTAAGGGTACGTCATTTTGCGCGAAGTACCAGCCTGCCATGACGTACCCTTACGTCATGGAGCGGGAAGGGGTTAAAACTGGTCCAGTTTTAGAGAGGTTTTCAATTTTTTGGTGGCAGTGGGGGGATGCAGTACATATATAAAAAATAAACACAATACTCACCTCCCACTGTCATGCTGCTCCTTCACTTCCACTCACCGCGCTCCAGCCTTCTGTTTACAACTCCTACACAGTGGTCACGTGGGTTGTTTACCCATGTGACTGCTGCAGCCAATAGAAGGCCCAACAAGCACATCACTGTTGACGCCCCGTAAAAGTGCTGGGGGCTTCTACATTTGAAGCTCCCATGGTAGTTTTCTGTGCATAGAATCATAGAGTTGGAAGGGACCTCCAGGGTCATCTGGTCCAACCCCCTGCTCAGTGCAGGATTCACTAAATAATCCCAGACAGATGTCTGTCCAGCCTCTGTTTGAACACTTCCATTGAAGGGGAACTCACCACCTCCCGCGACAACCTGTTCCACTCATTGATCTCACAATGCACAGAAATTACGGGTGAAAATTGCCCGTGCAAATGCACCCTCAGGTGGGCATGCCAAGAGGAAATCGAAACAACACCCTGTGGCAACAGAAAATTATGTAACAGCAATATCTAGATACAGGAGCATTTTTTTTTAAAGTCTAATTACAAATGGTTATTTTTACGTAAGCTAACAGAAAAAGAGTACTATATAATGGCTGCACAACCTCTTTAAAGCAATTATGCCATATAATGTGAACAGTGGAAGAGCAATTTATTCTGAAGACAGAAATATGTAGAACTGAGCAGGACCAAACTGCTTCACAATGGAAGGTGAATAAATAGGATTTGACAATGGCAGGTTACTTACATTTCATTTTCCTTTACAAGGCTTTCTAGCTTTAATCTCATTTCAGCCATTTCAGCCTTTTCAAAAACATAAGAAACAAAAAGCGTAAAATGTAGGAAAAATAACAAGAATGAATAGCATGTAAACCGTTTAACCCCTTAATGACCAAGCAAGGTAAATTTACGGTGCTTGGTCCTGGGCTTTAATCCCCGCTGACAAAAAATACGGCACGGGATTAAAGATTCTCTTCCTGCAATCAAGCAGAAGCAGGTCGGATCTTCAGCTATCATACACAGCTGAGGACACAGAGGAGAAGGGAGGAGTGGATTTTAACCACTTCTGCCTTCTCCTTTCCAGGCTACATAGCGCTCAATGAGTGCTAGGAACTAAAAAGTGAAAGTATTTTTCCACTATGCGACCTGGCAATCACGTGACTGCCGAGAGCCCCGTTACAACAGAGCTGCATTCCCCTTTTAAACTACAGTGGACCATGTGACCACTGAATGACCCCCAGAGGTCTTATATGATCTCATGGGGGGACATTTTTTTTTATCATCCAAGTAAAAAAAAAAAATATAAAAAATTACAGATTAAAATATATACATAAAAAAAGAAAACCTGATGCCAACCAAAACCGTTGCCATATGCGCCCTGTAATCCACAACTATACATATTATATATCAAAACATCCTAAAACAAAACGAGGACCCCGTTCACATACTTTATTTTAATGTAAATATGCCAATTAAAAAAACAACTATAATTGAAAAAAAAAATGTTTTAAGCTTTTTAGCCCAAATAAAACAGGAAAAAAAGTCAGTGAAAAAAAGAAATAAAAAAATACAGCAAAAATAATTTTAGTAGCTGAAGGAAAAAAAAAGTAGGGCAGTAAAACCAACACATGGGTAAAATCCCTAAAAAGTGTCTGGTCGTTTAGGACCAAAACAGCTTGGTCCTTAAGGGGTTGAAGCTTTGCTATTTATCCTCAGTTGCATGTAGAGAGATTTACAGACTGGACAGATAGATACCTGAAACGAATGGAGTTGGTTACTCATTTCTTCGCTGTATTTGTCGAACTCCCCAACTAAGAGATCTGCATTTCTAAAAGGGACAACACAAGGGTAGAAGTTCTGTGCAACAGATCCAATATACCTGGTATGACCTGTGACTAATACAGTGTTGGCTATAAACTCACCTTGTTATAAGAATGTCATTTACAGGCCCTAAGCATTAGTAAAGTCCCCTATTTTTGCTAGATGTTAATCTCATATTTAAAAATAAAAAAAGATCAGCGGTGGCCTATACAAGTGGGCTTCCGGTATTGTAACACTAGCAATCTACTAGTCATAATACCAGTATGAAAAAAACTGATAATTCAGCTTATGTGCTTACCTTTTCTCAGCTAGACTGGAAGCGGCAGTCTCATAACTCCTGAAAGTACCACGAGTCTAGAAAAATAAGAAAATAAAAGATTATTTTATATATATATATATATATATATATATATATATATATATATATATATATATATATATATATATATAGTGATTCTAAGGTATGGAATTACTCAAATACATAGAAAACGGTGGTTGGAAATGTCATTCTGTGTGTGGCATGTTGTTAAGGGGAGGGGGGGCCAATCTGTGAGGGGCGGTGTCCTACATGGTGGCTATTTTTTTTTAACCAAGTCGATATGATACATGCAAATGATAGATAATTTGATGAGGGATCCAAATATGTGCTTAAATGTCATGTACCTTTCATGTCAAAGTTATTAACATTTTTTCCATGACATGGAACCCAATGACGATCCACTATAGGATATGCTCCCTGTTGTCTAATTGTCAAGGCTATCCATTTATTCAGGTGTCTCCATACCTTTGGGCTACCCTGTACATTATATACATACATATACACACAAACAGATATTTAGACAAGATCTAATGATTTCAGGCAACGGGATCCTGAGCAATGAAGAGTAATATGATTACTATCGCATATATTTATTGAATAACGTTGTCCAAAAGTTTCATTATCTGTGTTCTTATAACTAGTTGTACATTTTGCCGCAATGAATACAGCCAAATGTTTCCTATAATTGTTCTTCTTAGTCATACAGCTGTAGACTAACCTGCAGCCGCTTGTTCTAATGAAGGTTAATGTCAAGGTGAGGTGGTCCATAGTGACGGATACAATACAGTAAAATCTCTTTCAGATGACCACCTAAAATTGAACTGAAAAGTGGTCTTCTCAAAGAGGATGACCAGCATGCAAACTACACGGTGGGACTGAAAATCAGTCACAGTTCATCTGGTCTGGATAAGGGGGTGGTCTTCCTAAAGAGCTGATGTTTTGGTGGTTTCGCTATACGTGGGTTTTAGCTCCAAGCTTCTATCAGTTGTTCTCGTAAGCTACAGGGCATCATGGTTCACATTTGGTGGGACTGTCCAATAGTTAGGAAACTCTGAATTTGTGCTTAGAATTTTACTTTCATGAGCCCTACTAAACAAATGTATCTCCAAGTCATTTTATTTTATAGTCACAATATCCAACTTTTGGAAGATTCCTTCTACCTCTCTAAAAAGGCGTTTCTGAGTTATGGTATATGTTGTTTTTGTTAAAAACACGCTGGCCATACAGAAAAGCAACAAACTGGTCTAGACTCAACCGTTGAGGTCTGTGATTGGCTGCAGCAGCTTGTGATATCTCGTCAACAGGGTGACGACAGCGTGTAAACAGAGCACCCATGGGGAGAATGGAGAGGCAGAGAGTCAGGAGGGCTGGTTACAGGTAAGCAATAAGAGGATATAGTTTCTGAACAACAGGGTAAGCAGCAACAGCAACAGGAAAGTTGAGAAAAGCTCATGTGGTACACATGATCCACATAGGGACTACAACATCAGGCTATACAAGCTGGAACAGCAGCTGATTATCTACATATCTATTAACTGTTTGCAATTTTGGATTCAGGGTTTCCTAGGGGGCTTTCTCTTTCTGCCATTATACAATGTCGCCATCTGCTGGCTAGAGCCAGTACTGCAGTATGTGACATGCCAGAGAGACCCCCGACAACAGAGCGACCAGTAATCTACAGTAAGAATACCCTGCCGGATGTCTTCCGACATCAGAGATGTACAGCCTTCAATCAGAATGTCTTTAGACGTCAGACAGTGGATTGAAAAGGGTTAATGGGCTACTCTCCCCTCACCTGACTGCTTGTCATACTCTGGAAGTATCCTGTATATTTCAGCCACTTCCCTGTCGTGTAGCCCCCCCCCCCCATCTGATGCTTATCAGGCACCATCTTGAAAGGGAGATGCTTTATTTTCAGTTTCATATCTATCCCATGATGCATCAGCACAGCATTAGCTGAGGCTATACAATTTTTAATTGGTGGGGGTTTAGTTTAATTAGCATTACCCATTATATTCAACTAAACAAGCTACAGACCATAAATATACAGTCAGGAGGATGAGCTGTAATCTCCTCTATTATGCCTGTGTGACAGGAGCAGTGTGATCATCACCAGCAACTGTGACAAAACAGTCTGTCTCCCCCTCTAGATAGTTTATGTGATAGGATTCATGCAACAGCATAACACACACTGAAAAATTAACTAGAAAATGAAGCCATAAACCCAAGTAAATGTGAACTGGTCAGAAATGAGATCACATGACCATGTAAGGAAAAAGAGGCTGGGAGTTTCAGACAGAAAGAAATAACTAGCCAAGGTAACACTAGCTCACACATAATATATATTATATACACACACACACACACACACACACAAACACTAGGAGGATCACAGAAGTGGCACTTTAATTATGCTAATGGGTATTACTGTAGTATGTCTCCACCAGAAGTATGGGTTGATCAGGCTGAGCTATAGTAACCCCCAGGTCACACCCAAAGCTGCCAAAAGCTCCCGAATGGCTCCTGCACACACACCTCTACAGATTCCTGAGGTCCAAGCTGAGCTGCCAAGCGAGCGATCAACCCAGAGGCTACAGCCACACAACCTCTGAGCTTCCAACCCAAGCTCTGGGCTGAGCGAGCAATCAGCCCCAAGGCTACAGCCACACCAACCTCCGAGCGCCCAAGTGCTACTGCTTTCTGCTCAGCAGCTTTCATGATGCCTTCTTCTCAGAACAATTGGATGCGCAGCAGGCCTAGTTTCGGCAGTGAAGAAAAGGTATGCTAGCAGGTCAGGAGCTCGGAAGTGGCCGTGTCTGTAGCCTTGGGGCTGATCGCTCATCAGCGCTCGGAAGCTCGTCTGGGTGTGGGTGTAGCCTCCTGGGTACTTCCAGTGGAGACATACTATACTAATACCATGCTAATGTACCTTCTAGCAGTAATGAGCATTGTATACATGTGTCTGTTGCAGATATGAGATGATCCTTAAATTTACATTTTGAAAACAGCGGTTTCTATCTTCCTGTAAAAGCACCTGCTTCCTTTACAGCTATAGAATGCAACAAAATGCTAGCCCTCTACAGCAACCACTGGATGGCGCTATGGCGCAAACTGAAAAATGACTCATTATTGAGTCACAGTTGTGCGAACTAAGTTCCTTGCACAGGCAGACAATTGTACCATTGAACTATAGCATTGTTTGAAGTGAAGCAGAGGATTCGGAGTTCTATATCATAAAATTGGACCTTCGATCCCTGTAAAGATAGATTATAAAATTAATCAGCAAGGAACATAGTTCTAAAAACTAAACGATGTTCGTAGTTAGAAAGAAGCCTGCGGTGGTGTGGTTGGTGTATCATTTTATAGATGAGTTCTTGTTGAGGCCTTGGAGTACTACTGGCAGACCAGCTACTCCTGGGAAAAGTCATTGTTCCAATTCCTCTCTATATGGAGCTAATGAGTCTCACTGCGGTTTGATGCCATCCAAGAGCTTAGGTTTTGCAACGTATTTCAGACATATATATATTTCTCTACATCTCTTTACTTTTATTGCCTTTGATCTTGGCATGACGTCCGTGCGTTAATTACATCAAGCTCATGATTAGGTCCAATCTATGACCTAAGTGTAAGATTATCTTGGTCCCTAAATAAACGCAGTTATAACGGAATGACTATAACACAATGCAACGCAATTTTTGTAACATAGAAGCAGAAAGGCGGCTTATAGTAATTTTAGTGCGCTGAATTCAAATATGATATCCGTTTTTTTCTGCCACGTAAGGTTTTCCAATTATGGGGAATAATGTAACCCAAATTGCCCTTGTATTGTATTTTTTGGAAATATGCTTATACAATTAATCCAGCAGGCTCGCCATTAACCTTGCTTAACC
Organism: Eleutherodactylus coqui; assembly: GCF_035609145.1. Lineage (NCBI taxonomy): Eukaryota > Metazoa > Chordata > Amphibia > Anura > Eleutherodactylidae > Eleutherodactylus > Eleutherodactylus coqui. Next base: position 141,745,388 of record NC_089843.1, on the reverse strand, counting down.
CATTAAGGACCAGGCACTGTAAATATACGGCACCTGGTCCTGGGCTCAAAGCCTAGACGTATGTAAAGTTACGGCGGGGCTTTAAGTGACAGCTGATAACCTAGAGGAGAAGGCAGGAGGGGATTTTAACCCTTCCTGCCTTTTCCTTCGCCAAGTACACAACGCTCAATGAGCACTGTGTACTCCAAAAGTTAAAGTAGAAGTGTAGCTTTCACTACGGGAGTCGGGGAGGGGGGTGTCACATGACCGCCGGAATTCCCTGCTACAGCAGAGCTGGAGGGTCATACTAGACCCTTATCAGCTCTGCCAATGACTAATGTCACCACAGGGGATGTTTTCCCCTGCAACTGGGGCTCCTGTGGATTGGCTCCTATAGATGCCCCGGCTACAGTGGGAAAGTGTCAAATAAAAAAAAAAAAAAAGTGAATGTCCCCCAGAGGTCTTATTTGACGTCATAGGGGACACAAATAGTAAAAAAAACATGATTACATACATAAGTAAAACAAGATTACAGAATAACACAATAATCTTTACAAGAAAATAACCCAAAACCATCGCTATAAATGCCCTGTAATCCAAAATCATACATATTATATATCAAAACCTCTGAAACAAAATGAGGAACCCGTTCCCATACTTTACTTTAGCGTAAATATACTAATTAAAAAAATAACCAGAAATGTTAAAATCATTTTTTTTAACGGTTTACCCCCAATAAAACTAAAAAAACTGAAAAAAAGTCAGTGAAAAAGATATATACCGTAAGAAAAATCACCCTATATGTCACAGGAAAAAAAAAACGCAGCAAAAATAATTTTGATAGCTCAAGTAAAAAAAATAGGGCCGGAAAATCATCACATGGGTAAAATCCCCCCAAAGTGTCTGGTCCTTAACCCATTTAGGACCAGCCACAGTAAATTTACGGCGGCTGGTTCTGGGCTTAGAGCACCGCCGATAGTAAAATTATGGTGGTGCTCTAAGTCTCCTTCCTCTGCAATCAGTCAGAGGCAGGAACGGGTTATCAGCTGTTAGTGACAGCCCGGAGCAGAAGGCAGGAGGGGTTTTTAACCCTTCCTGCCTTCTGCTTCCCTGATATACAATGCTCAATGAGCACTGTATGGGGAAACTGAAAGTAACATTTACTTTCACTACGGGAGCCTCGGGGCGTCATGTGACCTCCTGGGATTCCCTGCTATCCAGAGCTGGAGGGTCAGACTTAGACCCTGGCAGCTCTGCAGGTGACTAATGTCACCACAGGGGTTGCTTTCCCCTGTAACTAGGGCTTCTATGGATGCCCTAGCTATAGTGGGAAAGTGTCAAATAAAGAAAAAAAAAATATGTGAATGTCCCCTAGAGGTCTTGTATGACGTCATTGGGGACACAGATAGTAAAAAACATATTTATATACATAAGTAAAACAAAATAATAGAATACAACAACAATACATACAAAAGAAAGAGAATAACACAAAGCAGACACCAACAGAAACCGTCGCCATATGCGCCCTGTAAACCAAAACCATGCATACTATATATCAAAATGTCCGAAACAAATAGAGGAACCCATTTCCATACTTTATTTTAGTGTAAATATAAAAATAATTTAAAAAAAAACAAACTATAAATGTTAAAAAAATTATTTTTTGCATTTTACCCCCAATAAAACTAAAAAAAATGAAAAAAAAAAAGGCAGTGAAGAAGATATTAAAAAAATAGTCCTATATGTCATGGTAAAAAAACCTCAGCAAAACTTATTTTGGTAGCTAAAGGAAAAAAAATGGAGCAGTAAAACCGCCACATGGGTAAAATCCCTAAAAAGTGTCTGGTCCTTAAGGTACAAAACAGCCTGGTCCTTAAGGGGTTAATAAAAAGAACAAAAGTGATTCACAACTATTTTGCAAATCACTGATGCACACCGTGCTGACTGAACACTATAAGGGTAGGTTTATGTAACATAAAGAGTATGTTTCAACGTGGCGTAAACACTGCGGATCACATTACATGTTTAGTATCGATGCATCCGTAAAAGTCCGATCTATCAAAGTAATGTATTATTCACCCCTCTGCACGGTGAACATCGTCCAAAAAAAAAAATTAAGGACCCCAGAAATGCGCTTTTTGGTCCTTCTGTCTCCAAGAAACAAAATGCAATAAAAGTAATCAAAAAGTCGTATAAATTCCAAAATGGTAGTAAACGCAAACTACAGGACGTCCTGCAAGAAATGGACTCTTGCATAGCTACATAAGTTTGGTATCATAGTAATCGCACTGACCCATAGAATAAAATTGTTGTGTCATTTTTGTTGTAGTTTGTGCGCCGTAGAAACAAGACGCACCGAAAGATAGCGGAATTTCGTGTTTTTTTTATTTTACTCAACTTAGCACTTTTTAATAGTTTTTCAGTACATTAATAGCACCATTGAAAACTACAACTCGTCCCGCAAAAAACAAGCCCTCATACAGCTACATCGATGGATAAATAAAGGAGTTACGATTTTTTAAACAAAAAAAAAAAGCTTGGTCACTAAGAGGTTAAATAACTTGAAGATGAGACGTGCCGCTATTATTCAGGTTTACCCGTGTAATCAACAGGTTTTAATTTCACAGAAACATATCAATTACTTTCTGCCATGAAAATTTTTAAATAATTTGTTGCACAGTGTAATTAGTTGGATGAGTCAGTGTAAGATAGAAACGTAAAGATGCTGGCACTTATAAAGAATTTAAGCTAATGAGGTTTCCTCCTTTAACGCTACATATTCCAAGATACGTGGCACAAGATTAAAAAAAACAGACATTGGAAGGATGCCACCCATCACCATATGGCTCCGATGCCTAATAAACATGTACTGTCTACTGCAGGGGTTCCCAAACTCTTTCAGCCATGAAGAGCCCCTTGTAAAGGAAAAGTTTCTTGTGGAGTCCCAAAGCAGGACAGAGGGTGTGGTCGGGGAGCTGGGAGGGCGTGGCTTATCAAAACTTATTATTTTTACCTCCGTTATTATAAAAAGGACAGGGCCGTATTTAAAAAAAAAAAACAGGAAGGAACGCTGGCGCGCTGGATGGACTATTGATATAAATTTAAAATTAACATACCCCGGAACTAAATCCCGCACCCCATGTCAATATCCGTACCGGTTTTGTACAGATTTTTTTTCACAGCATGTGGATAAGTTTTTCAAAATGTCCCTCTTTGCTGCTACAGCTACTGTAAATTCTGTAGCAAATCTGTCCCGTGTAGTAATAGTGACCCCCTGCATTGGTGGTCTCAGTAGTAATAGTGACCCCCTCTATTGGTGGCCTTAGTAGTAATAGTAACCCCCCCCCCCCCAATATTGGTGGCCCCAGTAGTAATAGTGACCCCTTATATTGGCCCTAGTACTAATAGCGTCCCTTATATTGGCCCCAGTAGTAATGGTGTCATCCTATATTGGTGGCCCCCATAGTAATAGTGACCCCCTATATTGGCCCCACTAGTAATAGTGACCCCCTATATTGGCCCTAGTACTAATAGCGCCCCTTCTATTGGCCCCAGTAGTAATAGTGTCCCCCACAGTGGCCTCAGTAGCAATGGTGACCCCAATAATAGCTCCAGTAGTAATAGTGACCCCACCCACACTGGCCCCAGTAGTAATAGTGACCCCCCCCCACAGTGGCCCCAATAGTGACACCCCCCACAGTGGCCCCAGTAGTAATAGTAACAACACCCCCCCCGCAGTGGCCCCAGGAGTAATACTGACTCGCCCCACACACACAGTGGCGTCAGTAGTAATAGTGACTCCCATAGTGGCCTCAGTAGTAGTAGTGACCCCCCCAGTGGTCCCAGTAGTACTAGTGACCCCCCTCCCAGTGACCCTAGTAGTAATAGTGATTCCCACAGTGGCCCCAATAGTAATAGTGGCCCCCACGGTGGCCTCAGTAGTAATAATAACCCCACAGTAGCCCAGGTAATATTAACCCCCTCAGTAATATTAACCCCACAATAGAAACAATAATAATATTAACCCCCTCAGTAATATTAACTCCCCATTAATAATATGAACCCCACAGTAATATTATTAATCCCCTCAGTAAAATTAACCCCCACAGTAACAATATTAACCCCCACAGTAGCCCCAGTAATAATAGCCCCCCAACCCATATACATCCCTTCTCCTCTGCTGTGGAACCAAGGAGAAGAGGACTCAGGAGAGGAGGATCCCGATGTCATGGTGTGCAAGGGGATCAGTGTTGCTGCAGGATTACCGACAGAAGAAAGCCGCCGTTGGCATGCGTGCCATTGGTTTGCCACCACAGACCCTCGGTCGGAGCCCCTGACTTTCACTCGCGGAGCCCTAAGGGCTTTGCAGAGTACAGTTTGGGAACCACTGGTCTACTGGATGGTGCGAGAAGATATTATTTTTGTATCATGAGAGGTTGAAGTGTTTAGCGAAATTCAAGCCAAAGTAAGGGTGACAACATCTTTATTGCGCATAAGAGAAAAACAGACAGTAAAAGATATCAATCTTATTCCAACATAGCATTACCAAGTGTGTTAATGTATGCATGAAAACATACAAATACATATATCACACATAGGGCTGGGCAATTGATCAAATTAAAGCCCCCAGACGGCTGCCATCAAAAGGCATATGGGCAGTTGTTAAGAGGTTATTTCATTGCTGCGTATGCGATTCCCTTACGTAATTAAAAAAAAGAAAAAATTGTCTTGATATTTTTATCTTATTTAGCAAGAAAAAAGAAAAAAAAATCAAGAGCAGATTGAAAAAAAAAACAAACCAAAAAAGTGACTTTGTAAATACATTGAATTACTTGTGACAGCATCACAGAGCTCAAATGTCACAGCAGTCCTTGCTGGCTCGGTGACTGCACACAGCTTTGTCATTAAATGTCAGTTTTGGACTAGGAACAGTACAGTAATCGGATACATGAAAGTGGCTTTAATGGCAACCATCTAGTTTATGTTCTGCCCTCTGCCATTTGTCAGGACACATTATCACTAGGGGATGCATTATTTTGTCCTGGATTTAAACAGATAATTGTGACAAAGGCTCCAAGCGGAACCTCCAGCGGAGATGGGAACAAGCCCCAAGTTCTAACAACAAACTGATCAATTGTTTCCAATGAACAGCAGCATTATGAATACAGCTCTGCACAATAATACAATCAGGGCAATATCAGTAACAAAGTGATTCAACTACAGTATAGATTACATACAATATAACACCCTAATGTTAGGTAGAAGATTATTAGAAGCAATTTGAGACAGTTTCCACATCGTGTGCATTTATAGAAGTCATGGACGTCTGAGGTGCTTATCCTTTATAGTAGAAGGCATGGCATTCCTTATAATACATATCTCAGCAGTTGTATAAGGCCTCCTTCACACAGGCAACACGGCATCGCAGCAAGAAAATCGCATCGCTGGTCAGTTATGCTGCGATTTCTTGTGGTGATACCGCTATTTTGTAGCGCTAGAAAGTCACATGTGGTGCTACAAAGTCGTGCGAAAATATTGAAATATAAGCCCTACCCCGAAAATATGCCGTGGCTGCAGGATAAAAAAAAAGTAGTATACAATCACCTAGAAGCACTGTCCTGGGTTCCGCCGCAGCATCTTCTCGGTCCTTAAGACTCTTCTTCTTCATCTCTTCTGGTAAGGGATTGAAAAATCCCCGCCTCCTGGAAGCGGTGGCTGTGATTGGCTGACACTTAGCCAATCACAGCCAGCGCTTGATGAATAGCTGTGACTAGAGATGAGCGAGTGTACTCGCTAAAGGCAATTGCTCGAGCGAGCATTGCCTTTAGCGAGTATCTCCCTCGCTCGAGACTGCAGATTCGGATGTTGGCGTGGGGGAGCGGTGAGTAGCGGCTGTCAGCAGGAGGGAGCGGGGGGGGGAGAGAGGGAGAGAGAGATCTCCCCTCCGTTCCGCCCCGCTCTCCCCTGCAGCTCCGTGCCCGCTGCCAGCACCCGAACCTGCAGTCTCGAGCGGGGGAGAAACTCGCTAAAGGCAATGCTCGCTCGAGCAATTGCCTTTAGCGAGTATACTCGCTTATCTATAGCTGTGACTGGTTCATCGAGTGCTGGTTGTGATTGGCGAAGCGCCAGCCAGTCACAGCTAGCGCTTCCAGGAGGCGGGGATTTTTCAGTCTCCAGCCAGAAGAGAAACAGTGCCGGGGACCGAGAAGAAGCTGCAGCAGCATCAGAGAGAGCGCTTCTAACGTGATGTATGCGTTTTTTCCCCCTGCAGCTACGACTTAGTTTAGGCTTTGACAGTAGCATTTCTTGATTAAGCGTTAATGGACATTAACACTTTATGCAAATAGATCGCTACATTTTTCAATCTTTCAGTCCTTTGAAAGATTATCTTTGCATGTAAAAGAGCCTTTGAGATTTTCCAATGTGTCCTTAAAAACCACTGAATATCTGATTTTTGGATAAATTGTCCAAGAAAAGCAAAAAAAGAATAAGGGGTTAGCAACCCCGAAACATGTTATAAACATCCTTATAATGGCCATGCCATACCTGTAGTACCTCTTGTTCAGAGAAGTCTTTTTCTTCATATTGCTTTAATTTCTCTCTTAATATTTGCACTACAATAAAAAACATACATTATATATTTTATAGAACTGTGATAGCGGAAGGTTTAATGTGTAGGTTTAATCAGAAGTAATACAATATACAGTTTCAGAACTTTACATAATAAGCCCCTTTTTCTGCAGATGTCTTGGATAAAAGGAGTATACAGTAAGGAGGATAGTTTATTAGTAACGCGGATCTGTCAGCTCTCCTGATACACCTTTTTAGGAAATATTGTATTCCCCATAGAGTAACAATTTAAAAAAAAATAATCCTGTGTTGTACTGTTCCTTTTATTCCCCCGAGAATTTCTGAATAGGGCAGGGCTCACACGGCCGTAGGCGTTAAATGCTGCGGACAGTTTTACTGCTGAGGAACTGGCGATGACCCTGAATACCGCCGCGTGTGGAGGTGAAATTGTACCATCACGCGCAGTGTGCACCTGTTCTTTGGTTTATATATTTCTTGCGCCGTTGCTAGCATAGACGGCGTCCATGCACAATGTAGTTGAGTATGGAGTGGAGTATGGACGTGCGTATTTACGTGCCCATAGAGAACAATGGGCTCTATCTCGGGTATATACGCGACAAAATAAAACATACATGCTGAGTTCTTTATTGCACCACACTAATGTGCTTGGAACTGCGTAAGTCAATGTAACTGATTGCCTGCAAGTTACCGCGTATTACAATACCTCCACAGTGCCACCTATTCCTGCCTTCCAATAGGAGGCACTGTGGAGGTATTGTTCCATCTCCATGATTTGCTGGATCTGAGACATGTCAGACCTAAACATTGCCAGACAAACCCCATTGACCATAATATGGTTTGTCTGGTTTCTGCAAGCAGTAAATAAAAGAAGTCTATTCCTCCAGATATTTATAAACAGTCATGTGTGGCACCCTAGGGGCATCGGGACATCTCCCATGGGCATAGTAAGTTTCCTAGAGCAGCATTGCATGACCTTGTATATGTTTGGGTTCACACAGGGCAGATTTGCCACGGAAATTCCGTACAGAATTTCGCTGCGGTGAATCAGTCTTAGCCAGCCAAGTGGACAAGATTTGTCAAAAATCTCGTCCACGAGGGACGACCAATTCATTGCGGCAAAGCTGGTGCTGCGGTGCGGATTCCCAGGCCGCAGCATGGATATTTTTATTATTTTTTTACCATTGCGGCTGCGCTGCTCTCAACTGAAAAGTATGCGGCAAGCCGCTCCAAAACTCGTGGCTAAGTGCTGTAGGTCTGGAAGCTGCGCTTTCCCAACGGAAATCTTGCGGATTTTCACTGGGCAAAACTGTGAGATTTCCAGCGGGATTCCGCCCTGTGAGAACCCAGCCCAAGTCCTCTTACATCTACTAGGTGCTCTCCAGAAGGACAAACTATCCATCTTGCTGAAAGTAGCGGATGAAGAACAAAAAGGCTAAGGCCTTATGTCCACGGCCGTATTAGTAAAACGATGCGGGCCCCCCTCCAATGTTTGTAAATACCGAGTCTGCCAGCAGAGACTGCTTATGGCTGCAAACCTACTGTGCATGTCCGCATATCACACGTACGCAGTCATGCGCAGTGTGATTTTTTTTTTTTTAACTCCCCGCTCTGTTCCACAAATGTATAGAGCTTTCATTAACTCCAATCACCACATATCACGCAGCCGTGCAACGTACACATAATACGCGAACAGCTGCCCGTGGACATGATGTGGTCACTGGCATGCTGAAGTGGGTATTTTTATACATCTTTATCCACAGGGTAAATAAGGGTAACATTAGAGAGCCCAACCCTCTCACATTATAGCAGCGCTTTACATTATAAATCGGGGTAGAAGATCCCCTAAGTGGTTCCCTTTAAAGGCTACATGTTATTCACTACCAACCCAGTTCACTCCAGTATGGACGGCACGTTCTGCTTCCTGCGCTGTCCATACTGACAGCAGGGTAACGATCATTGATCGGCAGGGATCTGGAGCAGCAGACCTGCCAATCAGCGGGAGAAAAAAATAGCCAGAAAACCCCTTTAATCATAAAAGTTAAATGGGAAGCACTCAAGCATTAGGCTTCATAGATAGCAGCACACTCCTTATACCATAGTACTACACGGGCTCATCTGTAATCATTCAGGCTTTACTAGTAACCCGATTGATCCCACTCAAGCCGTAGTGAGTAGAGACAGAACATGCTGCACTCAGACCAGACTGGGTCTACTAACAATGGTCAGATTGCAAGGTCAGTATAAAATAAATGGTGACAACGGTTTCAACTTGTCATAGGCCGGCTGCACAAAAGCGTAATCCACTGCGTGCCGCCCGCATGTGGCAATTGCGTGGCACACAGCAAGTATGCAACAAAATTGCGTATATGCTGCAAGCCACCAATGGCCATGCACAATATCAGCATGTATGCGCAGGTAATTTGCGCCAAAATAGAACATGCTGCGATCTTTATTGTGTGATCGGCAGCATGGGAGTCTATGGCCGGCTGCACATGGGCGAATTTGCATTAAATAGTTTACATAGCATTCTATGGAAAAGTTTTTCTTCCTGCACATAAGTGGAAACCAATTGCGGTTTCCGCTCTCGGCGGAACAATCGCAGCATGCTCCATTTTTGCGCAGATTGCACGCGGACGGCTTCTATTGAGGTCAATGGAAGCTGTGTGATCAGTTGCGCTTTCACAATTGATATTACAGGAAGGTCGCGGATTCCGTGTCAGCGCTAGGCAATAACGTGGGAAAAGCAGGAGTTTAAAAAAAGAAATCAAAAATCTGTACTGCGCATGTTGGATGGTGAGCCGTGCAAACCATCCGCAGGACAGACTAAGAAAAGGAAAGGCAGGTACATGTGGACGCTGCTGCTGCCGGGGCCGATTCCGTATGGGGAATCAGACCCACCCGTGTGCAAGCAGCCTATGGCAGATTGGTGCAGCGTATTCCGCAAAAACCTGCTCGCAGTATACGAAGTAACAACACAGTCCTGTGGCCTTAGGCCTCATGTCCACTTGCATGCAAGGATACCATTGCTGAATCCCGCAGTGGTATCCGTGTGTGCTCGATGACATGGAGAGGAAAAAAATAATTTTTTTACCTCTCTGGATCCAGCAGGGGTCTCCTCTGCGCCGGCCGGATCTTCTTTCTTCAGCACGGTGGAGGCTTCTGTGAGCGCCAACGCACCCGGCGCATGCACAGTGCTATCTTTTTTATTTTCAATCTCCTGCTCCACCACGTATCCGCGGCACAGCACAAAAACATCTGTGGCTGTGCCGCAGATACGGACGGCTTCCATTGGTTTCAATGGAAGACGCAGGAGCATTCTGTACAGGAAACCAGCAGTAAAATGGAGCATTCTGCGTTTTCTTCCCGTGCGTGCGACCCACACGTCGGGAAGAGATCGCATCCGCATGCTTTTAGGTGCCCTACGGATGCCAATGCGTCCCTATGGGCAGCAAGACGCACGGATCTCCCATGCGGGGGCCATGCGCGGATTTTATAAATAGAATTCGCACGTGGACATTGGGCCTTACTTGTGTAATTGAAGAGTAATAACAAATCTAATCAAACAATCGCAGTATCAATATTTAGCTGCACAGATTGCATAAAATAAATATTTAGAGAACAAATTTATTGAAAATTTCTGTTATAATTACTTACTGCTTACAATTGAAGAGTTTTTGACCACAAATGCTCAGAAATTATTGGGAAGTAAGGCCGGCCTCACACAACCAGATTTGAACATTGTGTATGGGCTGCAGGTACCCGCGTCATCGGCGTGGGAAATACAAACAAAGAAAAAAAACTCTGTACTGCGCATAACCGCCTGCGAGCCTCCGCGGTCATCCGAAATACAGGTTAATGCAGTACGCAGGGTCACTGGCTGGGCTCACAGACGGAATCCGCTGTGGGCCTCCCGCATGCGGAATCCAACCCAGTGGTGTGAGCTCGGCCTAAGGCTACACAGGAGGCTGATAAGAAAACACAAAGAGCCATATAGCTATAATAAATCGCTGTTTCTACCTCACATAACTATGTGGTTTGTCTGTTAGGAACTAAAAAGCTTTTTGTGCAAAAATCGTACTAGAAGAATTGCCCCATATACCCCGCGCCTTCTGACATTCTTCAGGACACCTTCTATTTGTACAGATACATTTTCATAGGGAATAGATATTAATCATCATATCTCTCCTTTGGGCCATAGTTGGAGGTTGTCTGCCCATGCACCAAATCTCTGAGTCTCTCTGTACTGGAATCCCCAAAACCTTACTAAGCAAATCAGTCACTTCATACAAAGAGGCTTCAATCTCAGGACATCCCCACATCAAATGTAGGATATCAGCATCTGGTGCAAAACATCTATGACATTGGGAATTGGTTGGACCCCCCATCGGGTACAGTATTTTTGGGAGTAATGTAGCATTGATGTAAAATGTATAATTGAACGAGTTTGTTATTTACCACTTGAGATACTGAGAAATGAGATTTCATGGCATTAAAGGGGTTGTCTCATGCCAAAACGGGTTTTTTTTTGCATAGGCCCCCCGTTCGGCGCAGGACAAACCCAAGGGATGTGTTAAAATTAAAAAAAAAAATATTACTTACCCGAATCCCCGCTCTGCGACTTCTTCCTTCTTCCTACTTCTTCCTTTTCCAAGATGGCCACCGGGATCTTCACCCACGATGCACCGCGGGTCTTCTCCCATGGTGCACCGTGGGCTCTGTGCGGTCCATTGCCGATTCCAGCCTCCTGATTGGCTGGAATCGGCACCCGTGATGGGGCGGAGCTACGGGATGACGCGTAGAAGGGGGCGGAGCCAGAACGCCGCTCGTGCCCAGACGACCAGAAGGGAGAAGACCCTTTTGTGCAAGCGCGTCTAAAAAAGCAAGAAGACCCCGAAATTAGACGGAGCCATGGAGACGGGGACGCCAGCAACGGAGCAGGTAAGTGAATAACTTCTGTATGGCTCATATTTAATGCACGACGTATATTACAAAGTGCATTAATATTGCCATACAGAAGTGCTGAACCCCACTTGCTTTCGCGAGACAACCCCTTTAAGTGATGGAACAATGGATTTCTATTTATGCTCTACTTTTAGGTGTATAGCTGAAAATTTAGACTGAATCAGGTGGATACGAATCATTTAGACCCTTGTGTATGTAGTATTCCAACCAAAGGATAGGTCGAGATGTTTGGGCAAGGTTCAGGATACTGGGCACATACATGATGCAGCTGAAGAAACCTACAGAAGCTCAATCTGGGTATAACATATATCTGTTGTAGTTACTTAAAATATACAAAAATCTCATTAACAAGTAGATGTAATAATGATGTTATTCTATGTTCTATCTAACCTATAGAATCAAGAAGTTTATAAAGATGTGACAGTCCTTCATTATCCCACAAAGGAGTCTCAGAAGGGTGGTCGCCATACCCTACCAGTCGCTTCGCTAGATCCCACATTTGGAAGGCTAATTTATGTATAGGTAATAAATATTTAGAATATGCTGTGACTTATTTTCAGGGTAGGTCTTATTTTCGGGAAAACAGGCTATTGGGTGGTGTTCAACGTTTGGTAAAAGGTTCATCAGATATCCAATGCTTTAAAATATTGCAGTTGACCTGCTACATAATATCATTCCTTATTTTATACTCTAAATTCCCCAAATAAAAGATGACAATATTGAATTTACTGTGATAAAGAATTTCTGTGAAATTATAACATCAACATGGTCTAAATTATAGTGAAGCTTCGGGAGGATTACCATTTTAATAAGGTTTACTCTCCCAGCTGCAGATAAAGTTAAAATCTAGAGTTCCCTAGAATCCCTACCTTTATCATTAAGAAGAGGGGATTAAAAGGAACATTATTAAGTCTATAGGAATATTGCTTATCTGTAGAGATATAAACTCCCAGATATCTAAATTGTGATACTACATCAAGTAGGTATATTTCATCTCCTAAAACCCATCTCCGCTGACTCAGTGGCATAAACATGGACTTCTGAAAATGTATGAGTAAACCAGAGAAGTATCTGAATTTATCAATTATTGAAATGACATGTGGAATAGTGTGGTGTGTGTTAGAGAGAAATAATACCATGTCATTGGCGTATACACCCTTGCAGTCTTGCCCAAGTCCAATTGTTATTCCTCGATATTCCAAATTAGAGATGAGCGAATATACTCATTTCGAGTAATTACTCGATCGAGCACCGCGATTTTTGAGTACTTCCGTACTCGGGTGAAAAGATTCGGGGGGCGCCGGGGGGCGGGGGGCGGGGGGAGGCGTGGCGGAGCGGGGGGTAGCAGCGGGGAACAGGGGGGAGCCCTCTCTCTCTCCCCCCCCAACTCCCTGCTGCAACCCCCCACTCACCCACGGCGCCCCCCGAATCTTTTCGCTGGCGCTCGGGCAAAAAAGGGGCGTGGCCGAGTAGGTTCGCTCATCTCTATTCCAAATCTTGTCTGATAAGTAAAGCCAAGGGCTCAATGGCCACTGAAAAAAGAAGAGGCAACAATGGACACCCTTACCAAATAGAATGAGGAGAAGAGCAGGCTATTCACTAGAAGTCTAGCACTAGCCTTTTTGTAATTGATGATTATGCATTTAATGAAGATTTGTCCAGATCCAAAACAGTATAATACCTTTAGTAAATAGGGCCATTCAACTGAATCAAGAACCTTGGTGGCGCCTAAAGACACCAAAGCCCAATCCTGTTGTTGTTACGAGCCTGAGAGACCACTTGAACCCTTCTGCTGATCTCCCAGGTGTAAATCCAGATTGGTCTGGTTGACTAATATCGGGAATGGCCAAATGTAATCTATTTGCTACTATTTTTGTAATTATTTTATAAGCTGCATTAAGGAGAGATACTGGACAATAAGACCCAGTTCTTCAAGGTTTTTATCCTATTTCAATATAACCACCTATAGTTGACTTGTAAAGCAAGTCTGGAAATTGAGCATCTAGCAATGCTTTCATACCTCAGGATATTGCATATAAACCTCTATTGGGGAGGCCATCTGAACCTGGGAATTTACCCTTAGTTTCAGCTACCGCCTCCAGGGTAAAAGGGTAATCCAATAGAGCTACATGCTCTGTGGATAATTTAGAAAAAGTGATGGCTATCAAATAGGTCTGGAGATCCTCCCTCTAGTATAGCAGTGGGGTCTTTAAATAAGTGGTTCTCATTAAACTGTATCATCAGCATAGGGGCAGAAGAACTTTGGTGAACCATATGTGCAATGGAAGATTGTTTGGTTTTTAAAAAAAATTAAATTACATTATATATATAAAAAAAAAAATATATATATATATTTATTTATTTGAGGCACCTTCTCCTTCAAGAGTTGTAGATATTCTCTCCTTATCATCAATCATTGATGATACAGGCTAAACTACAGGCTAAGTTCAGCACACTTAGCCTGTAGTTTCTCCTCATGCCGAGCTATGGCTTTTTTGTTTCAAAGAATTTTATTGAAAATATGTAGAAGTACATAAAATTGGGCTTTTATAAATTCCCCACGCAGGGGGCATCTAAAGGTCATTGAAAAATAAAAAAAGAATAAAAAGGGGAAAGGAAAAAAAAGGAAATTCACACAAGTGTAAAAACATAAATCAACAAGCAGTATCAAGATGTATCAAAGTGGTTGTGATATGCTTCAGCTCCCCTGTATCCACTCCATTCCCCTCCTCGTCTTATAATCAATATGTGATATATGCATCCAGCAGCCCACCCCTCTCCTCCATTCCCTCCCGTAAGCCCCAAACCCAGGCCCCATCCCTCTCCACCCCGCCGTCCCCACCTCTGCCAAGACCCTCTACCATCCGCCCCTCCCCGGCGTGCCAAGGGGGAAGCAACAGGCAACTCCGGTCCGAAACCTTAGGTGCTAAGAGTTCTATTTAGGCCTGGCATGTCTAGGGAGTCCGCCCATGGTATCCAGGTTTTGAGGAATAGTTCCATGCTGTCTTCCTTCATAGCTGACAGTTTCTCATATAACAACATTCCCGAGACTCTTGCAGTGACTGGGTCTAGAGAGTGTTGGTGACAGCCATTGAGAGGCTATGTAGATTCTAGTGGCAATACATATTTTCTGTGCAAGCTTATGTTGTTGGTTATTAAAGCCCATGGGCCTGTCAGCAGGCAAGCAGAAGGAGAGAGAGGGAATCTTTTGCCCAATACACTAAAGATAAGTCTAGTTACCCGTCTCCAGAGCGACCTAACCAACGGGCACGCCCACCATATATGGGTCATTGAGCCTAAGCTGTCGCAGCCCCTGAAGCAGTTTGGGGATGTGGACGGAGACTATTTATGGATTGTTGATGGAACTAGATAGGCTCTGTGCAGGATTTTTAGCGATGACTCGGCCAGTGTGACTTGGTGACTATCTTTTGAAATGAAGGTGCAGAATGATTCCATCGTGGAAGTGAGAGGTAGATACTGAGGTCTGTTTCCCAACGATACATAAAGGGAAATTTGGATCCCGGTGGGGGTTTATTCATGCAAGCATATAGTGAGGAATATCATACCTGATCAAAGCGGTGACCAGATATAGGATCTCTCGAATGCTGTGGGGATGGCATTGGCACCAGTGGGGCCTAACAGGGAGTGAAGGAAGCTGTAGATTTGCTTCACCTCGAGCCATAGACAGGCTGGGACTGAATATTTGTAAAGCAGTTGGTGCAAGGTAGGAGGTTTGCCTTGAGGCATAAAATGGTGATGTGCCTGGCTCGCCACCATTGAAAACCTCCGTCCTGCAGGCTCAAGGGGAGTCCCTGGTTTTGATAACAGGTAATAGCGGGAAAACGGGCAACATCAAGGAATATTTAAATCTGTTTTTCCTCCAGATCAAAAACAGGTGATAAGTTAGTGGTGATAATTGATGGGCATGTTAATTTTAGATTTCTATCCCAGAAAAGTGCCCGAGGTCCGTTGGGACCAGAAGGGAGGCCTTCATATTAACACACAGAGGTCTCCTTGTGTCCCCGAAAATAGGGGGGGGGGGGGGGGGGGGATCTGCGACAGCTGAGCTGCTATAAAATATTTTTTCAGGTTAGGGACCGACAATCCCACGACTCTTATGATAATACATTAATTTTTGTTTGATCCTGGGTCTTTTGTTCCCCCAGATAAATTGGGAAATTGAGCTCTGCATCTCAGACGAGGCAGGATTGTCATTTTAACCGAATTGATGCGACCTATCCATGAGAGCGTAGGCTGACTCCATTTCTTCATTTCTGTCTTCAGGGAAGCAAATAAAGGGGGGTAGGTCCATTTATAAAGTGTATCAAGCGAGTAAGCCTAACACCCAGATAGGTAATATATTGTGGGCAAGCCTTAAGCCCAAAATTAATCTCTATGAGTTTCTGAGTATATGGGGGGGTATTGTAAAATAGGTCTTCTGTTTTGTCCATGTTGACTATTAGGCCTGAGACTTTCGCGAATGAATCTAGGATTGCTATTAGGTTTGGTAGAAAGGTGAGGGGCCTGGATAGTGTGAGGTGAATAGGCAGCCCAGCCGTGTTCCTCTTTGTACAGAAATTTTATTGATTGACGAACAGGGCAATTTTAGTTCTGATGAGGGGGTTGAGTAAAGGGAACGTAGCGCTGTGACGAAGCCTCCCTGCATACCTGCCTTCGCTAAAACTGTGAAAAGGTAGTCCCAGGGAGAGGCTGTCAAAAGTCTTTTCAATGTCAAGGGCTACAGTCACTAGCGGGGTTCTGTTTATTGTTGAGACATGTATGAGGTTGAGGACTTTTCTAATGTTGCTGGGGCCTGACGGGTGGGGATAAAACCAACCTGATCTTTATGGATCAGCGAGGGAAGAAAAATGTTTAAACGGTTGGCAAAAATACTGGTCAGGATTTAGTAGTCTAGATTTAGAAGCGAAATTGGTCTATAATTTTTGAGCGAGGTGTGGTGCTCGTTTAATTTGTTTGCTAGTTTGAAATAAACCAACTGGGTCCACTGAAGGCCCCTCTCTGCCTGGAAGGTGTACAAGAGATTAATCTGTAGTTTTATGTCTCTAATATTTTTAGTCAAAGCTATATTAGGACATTGTTGGTTGGCTATTTCTAGGAGGGCAAGGTGCCTCTCCAAGGCCAGTAGGGCCTGAGTTTTTTCCCTCTTCTTAATGGAGGCTACCCGGGAGATTTGGCACCTCATGTAGGCTTTATGCGAAAGCCACAGCCACACCGGTTGTGTGTCTCCATTGTCGTTTGTTGCCCAAAATGTTGCTAATTGATCCAAAATCTGGGCGAAGGTTACAGGGCCTTTGAGCAGGGACTCGTTAAGTCTCCATCTCCTACGTATAATCTGCGGGAACTGACCCACAAAATGAGTTAGAACAATATCATGATCCGACCAGACACAAGGTATGTGCCTAGTCTGTGCGAGAGTGGGGAGTAGATGAGTGGACACCAGCGCCCAATTGATACGAGAATATGATTTGTGAGGGGCCGAGAAGAAGGTGTATCCCCTACGTGGGCCGTGAACTTCCCTCCAACAATCTGCCAATGCCAAATCCTTCAGCGTGGCAGTTATCGATGCTCTTTGATTTGGACTCCTTTTATCTGTGCCGTGAGAAGAGTGGTCCAGAGAGGGAGAGAGGACCATATAGAAATCTCCCAACCAATAAATGGAGGCCCGAGGCAGTTTCCTAAGCGTTTTGGAAACCTAGGAGAATAATTTGAAGGGGTTATTAACCGGAGCATAGGAGTTCACCAGAATCAGCTTCTGGTCGTGTAAAAAGCCTTGCAGAATAATAAATCTACCCAGAGAGTCCGTTTCCACGTTATCGATTGGGAGGGGTAATGAATTATGCAAGAGGATAGAAACGCTTTGATGTTTTTTGGCTGCTACAGATGAGTAAGTCCGCAAATATTGGGGATGAAAGTATCTAGGGGCCGAGAAGGAGGAGAAATGCGTCTCCTGAAGACATAATATCGGGCTTAGTTTTGAGGTATTGGATGAATGCTTTCTTTCTTTTGAGAAGGGAGTTAAATCCTTTAATAATGTGTGATATTATGGTGACCATTGCGAAGAGGGGAGAGGGGGCCGAGTTAAGCTAAGAATCTGCCGTGGGGTTTGAGGATCTTCGGAATGATGAGCAATATGTATACTGCATGTGGCGATATAATTAGACAGGAAAAGGAAAGACTTATACAATAAAGAAAAAATTTACATATTATCAAACAGAATTGGGTTCCAGAACCCAACGAATCTCAAACTGAGTACTCCTCTAAACATGTAGAGGGGGAGCACTTGAAGTCTGGAGGGGTGTGAGCATCAAGTTTCTCTGATCTGTCCCAGAACATATGGTTAGCATATAATAACAGAAACGAGTAACCTTAATGTTATTAGGAAAACCACCTGACTGAAGCAAAGAAGGCTAGAAGCCACTATGGTTGTGAGGTTCCGCATCTATCCGAATGAGGCCTGGGCTTCATCCAGAACGGTGTCCTGCAAGCCTATTGCCTCAAGTACTACTGAGGTTAACTGTGGGCGCCTCGGGTCCTCACACAGACAAACACCAAACCACACAAATCTAGTATCCGGGCTGGCGTGGGCAGTGGCCCTGTCCAGCTATGAAAAGGTGCTAAGTTTTTGGACGAGTGCCTCCTGTTTGTCACACTTGAGGGCTTGGTAATAGTAACCCAAATCAGGGACCCAGCTCTCTTCACCTTCTGCGCCCTGTCAGCCCAGAGTCCTGCTGAAGTGAGTTCAGGACTAAGAGGACCTAAGAGATTCTCTCTGGCATCACCAAATGTCAGCAGGGGAAGGGGGGGGGGGTTATCTCAGCCTCTTATATACAGCAAAGGCGATTCCTGTTGTCTTCACCCCTCCTGCCCTGAGGGCCTGTTAAACCTTGTGGCGATAGTAGTCGAGAGAGCCAAGCGCTCCCCTGCTTAAAGGTGTTGCTAGGCCACCTCTCGCAGTGCCAGTTCGCTGGCTCGCTATTCATGGCCGTCCTTGCTCTAAAATGGCAGCCGATCGGTCCGGGGAGCTCTCTCTCCTGAGACTCCATACCCGAGTGCAGCTCCGGCACCGATCTTGTGATCTGCTGTGGTTCGGGGGGGGAGGGGGGGGGTGACACTGTGCTCCTTAAGTCAGTGCTGGTAATTAGGCCGGTGGTCGATTATGTCCCATTACGCTGCAAAGCCCCGCGGACGGCGCCGCCGTCCTCCTCGGGGGGTGGGTGGGGCTCCAGTGTTAATCTCGGAGGTCCCCAGTACCTCGGTCGGCCTGCAGGCTCTGAGGATCCCCGCTCCGGGGCTGCTGGAGCAGGGTCTAGACGCCTAGGCAATCTGTGTGGGGGATCCTCTGGGTGTGGGTTTACCCATCCAAGACACGGGCGGTTGCAGCGGAGCTAGGCCGGGACTCTGATCTCCTCCGTGCAGCAGCGGTGACCGTCAAAGGCGCTCTCCAGGAACCAGGCAGTTGTTGCAGCACGGCACGGACAGCTTTGTTTAAAAAATGCCTGCTGTAAACCCCGATTTAGCCCAAAAAGTCAGGGTGTAATGGCGGAGCTGAGTAGTGAGCATCCTCTCCCTGTGCCTCAGCTATGGCTTTTTTAACGAATGAAATAGATAATTTCAAAAAACCCCTTCCATATGATTTAAAGTGTCCCACACCAACGTAGTATAGTGACTAGGAAAAATAACCGCAAAGAAAAGTTTTAACTGGTCAGGAATCCTGTCTGAGGGATAACCAGAAAAAGTACTCTCTACTTCCTGACAGATTGGGGAGTAGGGGATTTCAACGTTATCCAGACATGGGGGTGATTAGATACCCCTCGGGGTAAGTACTACACCGTCTCTATCATGGAATAAATGATGAAGGCAATCCTAAAATGTGGTTATTGTGGCTAAGAGTATGTCTAGGAGCAGTACGACAGGAGAACTATCTAGCAGAAGGATGATATTCTCGCCATAAATCCAATGATCCAAGAGTTATGGGACAGGAATTAATATCATGTAGGACCCCCACTAGCTCAGCAACGTTACTAGCAGACAGAAGATGTCTAGGGATGTTGAGCCATGCCTCCTGGATAGCCACCCACAGCTGTTTGGTGCTTGTAGGTATAGGATCTCGGATGCGATTAGACCTCTACACCACATCTTATAAATGCTTGTTTGGGCTCATGTTGGGCAAATGTACAGGCCACACCATTTGTAGAAACTCCATGGAATGCTCCTTGAACCAATTCTGGAAAACTTGAACCGAATAGTATGGTGCATTATTATGCTGGAATAATTCATTATTATTGGGGTACACAAAGTGCCTGAAGGGCTGCAAATGGTCACCAAGCAGTGAAATGTAGCAGGAACTGGGCAATGACGTATTTAGGTGGACCAGTAGACCTAACTCATGCCATGAGAACCCACCCCACAACAGTATAGAACCGTTATCAACCTTTTGTCTACGTCAAAACCCTACCATCAGCCCAAAACAATTGGTACCATGACTCATCGGTCGATGCCACATGTTCCCAGTCCTCTAGGGTCCAGTTAGAAACCTCACAAGCCCAAGTGAGGTGCTGTGTCCGGTGTCATAGTGCTAACAGAGGCACTCTTGAGTTTTCTGCTTCCATATCCTATGGAACCTAAAGAATGGTGCATTAACCTGCAGGATATGCACGTGGGCTCTCCTGCAATGAATGTGGATGTAATTTCTGCCAGTCTCTTGTCTGTTTGCACAGCCAATTCTAGTCAGAAGAGGCTGATAGTGATCATTAAGCACCCTGGCTACTACACTGTAGGTAGTAGTGCCTTCAATAACGTTTCCCGATGCACATGTGACACTGTCCGCACAATTTTGAAAATGTAATGTCCTATGTTTCTCGCACCCACTATCATGCCGCGTTTGAACTTTGATAACGCAAATCGCCTTGCCAGTGTTAAACCTCATTCACAAGAGAACACCTTACAAATTATACAGGTGTGGGCATTCCAAAGACATCACCTAAGGTAAGTCCACTACATAATCAATTTACATACTGCTATCCCTATTGGTATGTCAGTGTATTGCGAAACTGGGTACAAAAAAAATTCCCAGCTCCCAGCAAGGTCTTGCCATCCTTAAAGCATGCCTAACATTTCAGACTAAGCTAATAGGTGCGTGTAAAAGAGAAATAACGCTGTGTCTGGCTGTTATATGACTTGTATCCTGCATTTTCCCCATTTGCCACTCTGCAGGGTGTATATCGGATTCTCAATCCTCTCAGGGCTGGTGGGAGGAGCTCGGCTGCTGTACTGTGTTCTATAGATTGTGTCAGAGAACTGTAGATTCTGGTCTATAAATGTAACACAAAGGCATAAAATCATTATGTATGTCAGTGTATAGCAAGACAGTTGCTATTGGGGTACATATTATTATGCTTTGCTTCCTGGGCACCCTTTCAGAGTGTCTGGTGATTCACTGGGGTAGTGGATAGTTTCGAGTGATTGTAATTTACATTTCCTTCCTTTATATTGACCATTGCTTGAGCGCTCTCCTACCCATTTGCTTCCTCTAGTGTACAACAAGAGTGAGCAGTGCAGATGTGATTTCTGTGGTAAAAACACAGTAAACAGTCACTAACTACTAGCATGCAGGCAGTCTCTGTGTGAATCTCTCCTCCCCATTCCCTTCGTTTTGTTCTCTATACAATTCAATGAGCCATAGAATTTTTATTTTTTGTCAACATAACTGTATGAGGGTTTGCTTTTTCCTGGTCTGAGTTTTAGTTTTCAATGGCACAGGTACAAACAATAATTCACAGATACATGTAGAAAGGCATAATGCCATATGTGCAAAGTAACACAGGAGCAAAATATGGATGAACAACTACTCACACACCTATCATGTATTGGGGGTGGCTGCTTAGTATTATACTGACACAGAGATAAGGCTTTTATAGGGAACCCCTTATGTATATTATAGGATTACCAGATTACGATAACAGAAAACAGCTGACCCCAAACTCTTCCAAGCACAGGATTGCTATGCCAGTATTAGACTAGGCCTCCATGTTTTTACAGTGGCTAAGCCCAAGGCCCCTCAGTGACCACCGTAAAAAAAAAAAGTATGGCAGGTTAAAAGGAGAGTATGAGCTTTACTGTTATGTTGTCCCATAAACGGAAGTCTAAGGCTGGGGTCACACGGGGCGGATTCCCGACGGAAATCTCGCGGTTTGGCCGCAGCAAAAACCGCAAGATTTCCGCCGGGAGAAGCGCCGCGGAAAAACCCGCGGCAGCTTTGAAGCGGCCCGGCCACTCGCTCTTCCGCTGCGGCCGGCGCTCCCATAGAGGAGAGCGCGGCCGCAACGGAAAGAAAAAAGAATGGACATGCTGCGGTCGGCAAAGCCGCGCCGCAGCCGCAGTTTCGGCCGGATTAACCACAGCTGATTGGCCGTCCTGTGTGGACGAGATTTCTGAGAAATCTTATCCACATGGCTGGCTAACCTCGAGATTAGCGGCCGCAGGCGGATCTGCAGCGTGGAAATTCCGTCCGGAATTTACGCGGCAAATCCGCCCTGTGTGAACCCCCCCTTAGTTCTTCATTCTGCATTTTATACAATGTTTTGTAACAAAGACATAGATATTTTCCATACAGATTTTTAACAAGTTAGTACTTTCCCACCTTAAAAGTGTTTTTTGGGACTTAAAAGCATTAAAAGGGCTTAAACCTGAAGGTTGCAAGTTCGATCCCCGCATGATTCAGGTAGCCGGCTCAAGGGTGACTCAGCCTTCGATCCTTCCGAGGTCGGTAAAATGAGAACCCAGCTTGGTGGGGGATAATAAGTAATAATTACCTGAAAGTGCTGCGGAATAAGTTGGCGCTATACAAATACCAAGATTTATTTTACTTTTATTTTATTTAAAATAAAAATTGAATACTCACCTCTGCCCGCGGCTCACTGTCCAGAGCTGCAGCCCCAGCACCCGTTACACGGAACCCGGAAAAAGCAGCGGGCGGCCTTTGTGCTGTTCAAAGTCTATGCGACCACTCAGCCACTCACAGGCTTCAATGGTGATTCTTCTATGGGTGCTGAAGCCTGTGAATGGCTGATTGGTTACATGCACAATGAACGGCACATGACTGCCCATCACGTCTTCTGGATTCACTAGGGCTGCAGCGCTTCACTTTCATTAGTGTGCAATGTCACAGGGCTATGCCGTGATCTGTGACCGAGTGACCTGTGTCATGGCCAAAGTGTTTGTGTAGTGTTAGTGTAAATGTCACTAAATATTAACAGTTTCTCACCTTGCTCTCGAAGGAACTCCGTTTCTACATTCGCCATTTCACTGCTCCTAAAAACACAAAGCAGATCGATAAGATTAGCACCTAAATAATGCAGAAAAGACTTTTGATTATAATAGTTATGAAAAATAAAATGACTCCGTGAAGGCAATGACCGTTCGTTACGTAAACGATGATCCAAAAAACGGAATCGATTAGGAATAAAAAGAGCTTAGCTTATTGTTAGAAATAAGTTAAGAGAAACCACTATAAAACAAATACCTATTACTATCCAATGTTCTTGCCACAGCTCCAGGCACTATAATAACAGCTACCACAATCTCTAATTACAGCCTACACCAAGTGTGTCACACTCAGTACTATTCTAACCTCCCCAAGCCTTGCCTCCGCTACGTGTTAATATTTACAGAGCGCTTCCATGACATTTCTATTTCTATAAGGATGCAATTAGAAAACACTATAATAACTAGGAGCGTAATGCCTGGAGACAAGCCAACACCCCACCCCAGGAGAGGATATCAGGAGTATTCCCTGCGTAGTATGAGAGCACCAGCTCTTATTCTCATGATCCATTGTGTCATCTGTATAAAGAAATACTACCCTATCAATTTATACAGACGATCAACAAGGGCGATCAGCCAAAAATTACCTCTCCTCCAGAACGAATTACATTCTGGTCTACAAAGAAATGGCTGCCGTTTAGCTACTGGAAACTACTTCAGCGGTAGCCATGTACCGTAGCTTTCTGGCTGCTGCACTGGACATAAAAACACCTCTAAGTTTTATAGCCAGCAATATACTGTGTGATATTATCATTCCATGCAACCATAGGTCTGGTAATAGCACCACTCCTCTGGTCTGGAGAAACAAAGATGACCGCACCACTGCTCTGACTGCCTGATGCACGCTGTGCATTAGTATGCACCATTAGTCTTAGGAACTACATCTGTTTGATAAACTAGTGCTATCCACAATGAAAAAGCTGAAAACGGCAGATGGAGCAGGAGCGCACTGAAGTGAAGACGCAGGTACTCTTTCAGAGAAGGGAGTATTGATCCCAGAGGAAGATTTTCAAATATGTTCTCATAAAAAACAAATAGATCAGAATTCGCTATACCCACCACAGGCATGGGATGAAAATAGACATTTCACTAAAATCTTCGCACAGCAAGGCCGGGCTCACACAGGCGTAAGCATAAAACGCTGCAGGGCTCCTGCAGCGTTGTACAGCTGTGAACCCAGCAGTGATCCAGAGTACAGCCACGTATGGCGGCGAAATTGTACTGTGCATGACCATGTACCCACACAGGTGGTCATGCGCAGTATACCTGGTTTTATATTTGTTTATATTTCCCACGCCATCGCTTAGGGATGGCACATATACGGGTATAGAAGCGAGACTAGAGAACAATCTCCCGTATAAACGCATTCTATTTTGTGCTTGCGGATTCCGCAATTCCGGCACCCTATTAAGAACAGAACTGCATAAGGCAATGTAATTGATTGTCTGCAATCTACCGTGTATCACACAGGCATACAGAGCCTGCATAATACGCCTTAGGCCAGATTCACACTGCCATGTTTGCGTGCAATATCTGTGTGCGCAGTACACAGTGAAAAGGACCCATTGATTCCAATGGGTTTTCCTGAGCATTTCAAGCAAAAAAAACAACCAAAAACTCAGCACACTCTAATTTTCTTGCGCTCACTCTGCCTTGCAAAAGTCCTCCAAATCTGTCAGGTTGCAAGGGCTTCTCCTGTGTAGCGCCCTCTTCAGGTCAACCCAAGATCTTCAATAGGATTCAGATCTGGGCTCTGGCTGGGACATTCCAAAACTTTGATCTTCTTCTGGTGAAGCCATCCTTCCGGTAATTTGGAGGTAAGCTTTGGCTCGTTGTTGTGTTGAAAGGTTGAAATTCCTCTTCATCTTTTTAGCAGAAGCCTGAAGGTTTTGTGCCATAAGCAACACCTCTGTGAAGTCAGCACCCCATCTTTCAAAAAAGTTATTTTTTTTATGAGTTCTGGATGCACCCCAAAGAGTTCTAGAGTTCCCTATTAATTTTTAAAATAGTTCTAGCGAATTAGGCAAAAAAAACACAAATGTATCTCTGCGGTGCTAACTTCCAAAAATGATATTAATAAATCAGCGAGAACTTGGTAAATATGGGTATTAGAGCTTCGAGCATTAAGAGTTTTCTTCAGAACTCTTGAGGTGCTACCCAGAACTCTTATAAAATCGCGGGATTTCCCCCCAAAATTTTTTACACATAATAACTGAAATTTTTTTGATCTGGCATCTAAAAATCAGCGAGCACTTTATAAATATTGGTTCTAGAGCTTAGAGCATTCAGAGTTTTCTTCAGAACTCTTGAGGTGCTACCCAGAACTCTTATAAAATCGCAGGATTTCCCCCAAAATTATTTACACATAATAACTGAAATTTTTTTGATCCGGCATTTGAAAATCAGCGAGAACTTTGTAAATATTGGTTCTACAGCTTCGAGCATTCAGAGTTTTCTTCAGAACTCTTGAGGTGCTACCCAGAACTCTTATAAAATCGCAGGATTTCCCAAAAAATTATTTACACATAATAACTGTAATATTTGGAGCCGGCATCTAAAAATCAGCGAGAACTTTGTAAATACTGTTTCTAGAGCTTGAAGCATTCAGAGTTTTCTTCAGAACTCTTGAGGTGCTACCCAGAACTCTTATAAAATCGCAGGATTTCCCCAAATTTTTTTTTACACATAACTGAAATTTTTTTGATCCGGCATTTGAAAATCAGCGAGAACTTTGTAAATATTGGTTCTAGAGCTTCGAGCATTCAGAGTTTTCTTCAGAACTCTTGAGGTGCTACCCAGAACTCTTATAAAATCGCAGGATTTCCCCCAAAATTATTTACACATAATAACTGAAATTTTTGGAGACGGCATCTAAAAATCAGCGAGAACTTTGTAAATATTGGTTCTACAGCTTCGAGCATTCAGAGTTTTCTTCAGAACTCTTGAGGTGCTACCCAGAACTCTTATAAAATCACGGGATTTCCCCAAAATTTTTTACACATAACTGAAATTTTTGGATGCAGCATTTGAAAATCAGCGAGAACTTTGTAAATATTGGTTCTAGAGTTTCGAGCATTAAGAGTTTTCTTCAGAACTCTTGAGGTGCTACCCAGAACTCTTATAAAATCGCAGGATTTCCCCAAAAATTATTTACACATAATAACTGAAATTTTTGGATCCGGCATCTAAAAATCAGCGAGAACTTTGTAAATACTGTTTCTAGAGCTTCAAGCATTCAGAGTTTTCTTCAGAACTCTTGAGGTGCTACCCAGAACTCTTATAAAATCGCAGGATTTCCCCAAAATTTTTTTTTTTACACATAACTGAAATTTTTCTGATCCGGCATCTAAAAGTCAGTGAGAACTTTATAAATATTGGTTCTAGAGCTTCGAGCATTAACCCCTTAGTGACGAAGCCTGTTTGCGCCTTAGTGACGGAGCCAAATTTTGGAAATCTGACATGCGTCGTTCAACGTGGCATAACTCCGTAAAGGCTTTACATATCCCAGTGATTCTGACATTGTTTTTTCGCCACATGTTGTACTTCATTTAGATTGTAAAAAGAGACCGATATAATTTGTGTATATTTATTAAAAGTACCAATATTGGAAACATTTTGAAAAAATTGTCATTTTTTCACATTTTCAACCGTAATATCTCAAATATGTCCAAACATACTGTACAAATTTTTGATAAGATACATATTTCCATCTGTTTACTTTATTCTGAATGCACACTTGAAAAACTTTTGTGTTTTTTTTAACCATTTAGAGGACGTACAAATTTAACATTACTTTTCAGCATTTTGAGGAGCACTTTGTTTTCCTGCACCAAGCCAAGTTTGCAGAGGCTCATAAGTGTCAGAATAATAGATACACCCACAAATGACCCCATTTTAAAAACTACACCCCTTAGTGTATTCACTGAGGGGTGTCATGAGTATTTTGACCCCACCAGTTCTTTTCAGGAATTAGTTCAATTTAGGGGACAAAAAATAAAATTTCATATTTTTGCAAATATGTCATTTTAAAGACATATTTTTTTTCCTATAGAGCCCATGAAAATGAGGATTTACACACCAAAATGGATACCCCCGTTTCTCCCGTGTTCAGAAACATACCCATTGTGGCCCTAATCTTATGTCTGGATGCATAACGGGAGCCAAAATGAAAGGAGTAGTCGGTGTCTTTCAGAACATAAATTTTGCTTGAAGGCGTTTTAGGCCCCATAGCACTTTTGTAGAGCTCTTGAGTGGCCAAAACCAAAGAGAACCCCCACAAGTGACCCCATTTTGAAAACTAGACCCCTTAACGAATTTATCTAGGGGTGTACTGACCCTTTTGACCCCACAGTTTTTGAATGAATTCAAGCCAAGCAAAAGGAAAAAATTGTGATTTTCATTTTTTTGTCAATTCTGTCATTTTAAAAACAGCTTTTTTTGTACAGCACACGCATGAATGAAGCCTTTCATCCCAAAATGGATACCCCTGTTTCTCCCGTGTTCAGAGACATACCCATTGTGGCCCTAATCTTATGTCTGGATGCACAATGGGGCCCAAAACAAAAGGAGTAGTCGGTGGCTTTAAGAACATAGATTTTCCTTGAAGGAGTTTTAGGCCCATAGCACTTTTGTAGAGCTCTTGAGCGGCCAAAATCAAAGAGAACCCCCACAAGTGACCCCATTTTGAAAACTAGACCCCTTAATGAATTTATCTAGGGGTGTACTGCCCATTTTGAGCCCACAGTTTTTGAATGAATTGAAGCAAAGCAAAAGGAAAAAATTGTGATTTTCGTTTTTTTGGCAATTCTGTCGTTTTAAAAACTGCTTTTTTGGTACAGCACACACATGAATGAAGACTTGCACCCCAAAGTGGATACCCCTGTTTGTCCCGTGTTCAGAGACATACCCATTGTGGCCCTAATCTTTTGTCTGGATGCACAACGGGGCGCAACATGAAAGGAGTAGTCGGTGGCTTTCAGAACAGAAATTTAGCATGAAGGTGATTTAGACCCCATTGCACACTTGTAGAGCCCTTGAGCGGCCAAAACGACAGAGAACCCCCACAAATGATCCCATTTTGAAAACTAGACCCTTAACAAATTAATCTAGGGGTGTACTGTGTATTTTTACCCTACAATTTTTGAATAAATCTAAGCAAAGCAGTAGGAAAAAAAATACAATTTTCATCTTTTTGGCAGTTGTATCAATTTAAAAACTGTTTTTTTTGTACAGCACACATATAAATGAAGACTTTCACCCCAAAATGGATACCCCTGTTTGTCCCATGTTCAGAACCATACCCCTTGTGGCCCTAATCTAACTAAAGGACGCATGGCTAGGCCTATAATGGAAGGAGCACCCGTTGGATTTTAGGGTACAACGGAATAAATTCCAGGCCCCATTGCCCACATAGAGTCATTGAGCGTCCAAAACTATAAAGACCCCCACAAATATCCCCATTTTAAAAACTAGACCCCTTAACGAATTCATCTAGGGGTGTATTGCGTATTTTGACCACACAGTATTTGAATAAATTTCAGCAAAGCAGAAGAAAAAAATTACAATTTTCATTTTTTTGGCAATTTTGTCAATTTAAAAACTTTTTTTTTTGTACAGTTTACATAGGAATGAAGACGTTCACCCCCAAATGGATACCCCCGTTTGTCCCGTGTTCAAAAACATACCCATTGTGGCCCTAATCTACTTACAGGAAACATGGCTAGGCCTATAATGGAGGGAACACCCGTTGGCTTGCAGGGCATAACTGAATAAATCCCAGGCCCCATTGCTCATTTGTACGGAATAAAAATTGACTCCCTAAAATCCCCCCCCCCCCTCCGCGCCCTTTTCGGCGTTCCCCAAATCTTAGATAAAAGTAATAATGTGAACTGTGTAGTATTTCCAAAGACGGGTAATTATGGAGGCTGGTTGGGATGAGCACATGGGGCAATAAAACCGGGTATCCCCCCTCCTCTCATGCTTTTTGGGAGTCATTTTTTGACCTCAGCGGTGGGGATGGGGTGTAAAAAGTGGCGCTCTGTGAGTCTCCGTAAGCTTGATGAGGTGCGGCGGTCTCACACAGAAGGCGCTCAACAAGGTGCTCCTGGAACTGCATGAAGGCGGGCGTTCCCGGGGCTTCTTGTAAATTGCGTATTACAGGTAGCGGTCTGAATAACGCCGGGCTCAGGCAGCCGTATGGGGAATCCGCTTGTGGAGGCCCGAAGCGGATCCCGGCTGTGAGCCCGGCTGTGACCCTGTGTACGGCCGCGTAATGTACTGCGCATAACTGCGTACTCACACAGGCGGTCATGCGCAGTACACTTTTTTTTTTGTTGTTTGTATTTCCCGCACCGTTGCTTAGCGATGACGCAGGTACCCGCAGCCCGTATACAACGTAGTTGCGTATGGGCAGCGGGTATATCCGCGACTATGGAGCACAATAGGCTCTATGTTGCGGATATCCGCGGTAAAATAGAACCTGCTGCGTTCTCTTTTCTGCAAGTGGATTACGCAATTCCAACCCGCTAATGTGAGCGGAATTGTGTAATCCAATGCGATTGATCTGCGTATTACCGCGGATCAGACGCATGCGGAATCCGTAATTCCTATCCGGTCATGTGAGACCGGCCAAAGGTAGATCGCTACCATTTTTTCACGTGACTGGGGACTGCTCAACGAGGCCACCAGTCACTGCTCCGGGCTCTCGGTGACCGTTGGTCGCCGAGAGCAAGGAGATATTAAGTTTCCTGGGCTCCCCGACTCCTGCGCATGTGTGCGGTGTTTTGCCAGCGGTCGCATGCGCAGAATACGGGAAAGTTCACGGAAGAAGATTGCGTCGGGGTGTAAATATGGAGACCTCCGGTAAAAATTTTTATCTCCTCTCACCGATCGCATCAGTGAGGGGAGATGAAGCTTCACCTTTTTTTAACTTTTACGTGATCGCCATTATTCTTTGGATAACAGCGAACACGTGATCAGGAACAGCTCACCGCGGCTCTCCGTGAAATCTCCAGGCTCTCGGCTAAGTTTTGTAGCCAGGAGCAGGGAGATTTTAAAAAACCACGGCTTTTGCGCATGCGCCTGCCACATTGGTGACGGGCGCGTGCGCAGAAACTGGGGTGAGGTCCACGGATAAATCCGCAGGCCTTAGGTACGTCATTTCATCCTCCCTCACGGATATGATCCGTGGGGGGAGATGAAACGCAAGCTTTTTTTAACTTTTTAAAACTTTTTTTTTACTTTTTGCACTTTTTTTTTTTTACCTTTTACCCCTTTTTTTATTTATTTTTTTTTACTTTTTGCACTTTTTTTTTTACTTTACATGATCACTGTCATCCATTGGATGACAGTGATCATGTCCCTGGTGACGTCCCTCTGCTCTTGGCTACACATGGCAGCCAGGAGCAGAGCAATTTTGAATTTACCGGGGCTCGAGCCCCTCTGTGCACGCGCCCGATGTCAATCATCGGGCGCGCATGCGCAGACGGGGATTTCGGGTCCCGGGACATCGGGACATCGCAGAGGACCGGGGGTGAGTATCTTCACCTCCCCTCATGGATCCGATCCATGAGGGGAGGTGAAACTTTACTTTTGTTTTACTTTTTAAACTTTTTCGCGATCACCGCTATCACAATGGATAGCGGTGATCGCGGGCCCGGGGACCGCTCACAGTGGTCCCCGGTAACACCTCCTGGTTCCCGGCTACCTTCAGGAGCCGGGAGCCAGGAGATTTTAAATTTGCTGGGGACACCCGGGCTTTTGCGCGTGCGCGTGACGTCATCGTCAGGCGCGCATGCGCAGAAGGCCGCCGGCGGGTCCGGGAGGACCAGATCTCCGGGGGACACCGCCGACAAGCCGTGTGAGTATTTTCAGCTGCCGTGATGGATCCGATCCATCAGAGCAGCTGAATTACTACTTTTTTTACACTGTTTTCTTTACTTTTTTGCGATCGGCGCTATTCATTTTATAGCGCCGATCGCAATGCCGGGGGGGACTGCCCGCATCCTGGGATGACAGCTCCATGCTGTCGGCTACCTGCGGGCACCGACAGCATGGAGCTGTCACGTCCTCAGGCCAGTGGGCATCAATCCAAAGAGGATGCATAAAACTACGTCCTCTAGGATTAAGGCCCACTTTCTGAGGACGTAGTTTCCCGATGGGGCCGTCGTTAAGGGGTTAAGAGTTTTCTTCAGAACTCTTGAGGTGCTACCCAGAACTCTTATAAAATCGCAGGATTTCCCCAAAAATTTATTTAGACATAACTGAAATTTTTTTTGATCCGGCATCTAAAAATCAGCGAGAACTTTGTAAATATTGGTTCTATTGGTTCGGAAATCTTGCGGTTTGGCCGCAGCGAAAAACCGCAAGATTTCCGCCAGGAGTACCGCCGCTGCAAAACCCGCGGCGGCTTTGAAGCGGCCCGGCCGCCCGCTGTTCCGCTGAGGCCAGCGCTCCCATAGAGGAGAGCGCGCCCGCAGCGGGGAAAAAAAAATGAACATGCCGCGGTCGGCAAATCCGCGCTGGCTTAGCCGCAGCGGATTTGACGTCCCGTGTGGACGAGATTTCTGAGAAATCTCGTCCACAAGGCTGGCTAATCCCGGGATTAGCGGCCGCATGCGGATTTGCCGCGGCGAAATTCTGCACAGAATTTCCGCGGCAAATCCGCCCCGTGTGAACCCAGCCTTAGAAAACTGATTATATCAAGCAAACATGCAGTGGGCATAGAAGTGAAATAAGATGAGAGAGAAGGAGAAAAGAAAGAAATGAAACCACGTGGTTAGGTCCGGAGAAAATCAAAACTGGATCCAGATCATCCAGATAGAGGCACATTTCTCATGTCCTAGTTCGTCTCTGGCACTGAGCTCTTCCATATCTTTCAGGTGATCTAAAGCTTCCCACCACATTATTCTAGAGGGAGGTGTCGTAGATTACCATATTCTGGGGATTATCTGTTGCATGGCCAGTATAAAAAATCTGAGTAGGGAGCTTTTCAAATGTGCCACTGATCCTGGGAACATAGACAGTACTACTATTTCTGGCGTAAACTGGACCTGAGTTCTGCATACTGTGGAGTAAAGAGTGTTGATCTCCTGCCAGAATGGGCGCATCAGAGGACATGACCACCAGAGGTGAACAAATGACCCTCTTTCCGATTGGCATCTCCAACATTTATCCGGATACTGGGGGAATATCCTGGCTAGTTTCACTGGGGTCTGGTACCATCTTGTTAGTATTTTGTAGTTTAACTCCTGCACCTTGCTAGAAACCGACATTTTATGTGACAGGATGTATGATTTTTTTTCCAAGACTCCTCTGGGGGCGCCACCTAGTTCTCGCTCCCAATTCCTTTCAATGTCTTTCCCGCAATTGCGCGTGTCCTCCTCAACCAACATCTGATATAAAGTCGATATTGTTTTTCAAATGCCGCGATTTTATAAGAGTTCTGGGTAGCACCTCAACAGTTCTGAAGAAAACTCCTAATGCTCGAAGCTCTAGAACCCATATTTACAAAGTTCTCGCCGATTTTCAGATGCCGGATCAAAAAAAAATTCAGTTATTATGTGTAAATAATTTTTTGGGAAATCCTGCTATTTTATAAGAGTTCTGGATAGCACCTCCAGAGTTCTGAAGAAAACTCTTAATGCTCGAAGCTCTAGAACCAATATTTATAAAGTTCTCACTGACTTTTAGATGCCGGATCAGAAAAATTTCAGTTATGTGTAAAAAAAAATTGGGGGGAAATCCTGCGATTTTCTAAGAGTTCTGGGTAGCACCTCAAGAGTTCTGAAGAAAACTCTGAATGCTCGAAGCTCTAGAACCAATATTTACAAAGTTCAAGCTGATTTTTAGATGCCGGATCAAAATAATTTCAGTTATTATGTGTAAATATTTTTGGGGGAAATCCCACGATTTTATAAGAGTTCTGGGTAGCACCTCAAGAGTTCTGAAGAAAACTCTGAATGCTCGAAGCTCTAGAACCAATATTTACAAAGTTCTCGCTGATTTTCAAATGCCGGATCAAAAAAATTTCAGTTATTATGTGTAAATATTTTTGGGGGAAATCCTGCGATTTTATAAGAGTTCTGGGTAGCACCTCAAGAGTTCTGAAGAAAACTCTGAATGCTCGAAGCTGTAGAACCAATATTTACAAAGTTCTCGCTGATTTTTAGATGCCGGATGCAAAAATTTCAGTTATTATGTGTAAATATTTTTGGGGGAAATCCTGCGATTTTATAAGAGTTCTGGGTAGCACCTCAAGAGTTCTGAAGAAAACTCTTACTGCTCGAAGCTCTAGAACCAATATTTACAAAGTTCTCGCTTATTTTCAAATGCCGACTCCAAATATTACAGTTATTATGTGTAAATAATTTTTGGGGAAATCCCGCGATTTTAAAAGAGTTCTGGGTAGCACCTCAAGAGTTCTGAAGAAAACTCTTAATGCTCGAAGCTCTAGAACCAATATTTACAAAGTTCTCGCTGATTTTCAAATGCCGGATCAAAAAAATTTCAGTTATTATGTGTAAATATTTTTGGGGGAAATCCTGCGATTTTATAAGAGTTCTGGGTAGCACCTCAAGAGTTCTGAAGAAAACTCTTACTGCTCGAAGCTCTAGAACCAATATTTACAAAGTTCTCGCTTATTTTCAAATGCCGACTCCAAATATTACAGTTATTATGTGTAAATAATTTTTGGGGAAATCCCGCGATTTTAAAAGAGTTCTGGGTAGCACCTCAAGAGTTCTGAAGAAAACTCTTAATGCTCGAAGCTCTAGAACCAATATTTACAAAGTTCTCGCTGATTTTCAAATGCCGGATCAAAAAAATTTCAGTTATTATGTGTAAATATTTTTTGGGGAAATCCTGCGATTTTATAAGAGTTCTGGGTAGCACCTCAAAAGTTCTGAAGAAAACTCTGAATGCTCGAAGCTGTAGAACCAATATTTACAAAGTTCTCGCTGATTTTTAGATGCCGGATGCAAAAATTTCAGTTATTATGTGTAAATATTTTTGGGGGAAATCCTGCGATTTTATAAGAGTTCTGGGTAGCACCTCAAGAGTTCTGAAGAAAACTCTTAATGCTCGAAACTCTAGAACCAATATTTACAAAGTTCTCGCTGATTTTCAAATGCTGGATCCAAAAATTTCAGTTATGTGTAAAAAATTTGGGGGAAATCCCACGATTTTATAAGAGTTCTGGGTAGCACCTCAAGAGTTCTGAAGAAAACTCTGAATGCTCGAAGCTGTAGAACCAATATTTACAAAGTTCTCGCTGATTTTTAGATGCCGTCTCAATGCTCGAAGCTCTAGAACCAATATTTACAAAGTTCTCGCTGATTTTCAAATGCCGGATCAAAAAAATTTCAGTTATGTGTAAATATTTTTTGGGGAAATCCCACAATTTTATAAGAGTTCTGGGTAGCACCTCAAGAGTTCTGAAGAAAACTCTTAATGCTCGAAGCTCTAGAACCAATATTTACAAAGTTCTCGATGATTTTTAAATGCCGGATCAAAAAAATTTCAGTTATTATGTGTAAAAAAAAATTCGGGGAAATCCCGCGATTTTATAAG
The DNA here is from genome assembly GCF_035609145.1 of Eleutherodactylus coqui. Taxonomy (NCBI): domain Eukaryota; kingdom Metazoa; phylum Chordata; class Amphibia; order Anura; family Eleutherodactylidae; genus Eleutherodactylus; species Eleutherodactylus coqui. The sequence continues at coordinate 141,710,945 of NC_089843.1, read as the reverse complement.
AGTTCTGGGTAGCACCTCAAGAGTTCTGAAGAAAACTCTGAATGCTCGAAGCTCTAATACCCATATTTACAAAGTTCTCGCTGATTTATTAATATCATTTTTGGAAGTTAGCACCGCAGAGATACATTTGTTGTTTTTTTTGCCTAATTCGCTAGAACTATTTTAAAAATTAATAGGGAACTCTAGAACTCTTTGGGGTGCATCCAGAACTCATAAAAAAAATAACTTTTTTGAAAGATGGGGTGCTGACTTCACAGAGGTATAAGCAACTGATATTTGGAACGGTTCATAATGCTGCCCCCACCATCTTCACTGCAGGAGGGTGCTCTTTTGGTGATGCACAGTATTGGCTTTGCACCAAACATACCTTTTGGAATTATGGCCAAAAAGTTCACCCTTGGTCTCATCAGACCATAATAGTTCTCCAACATACTTCTGGCAGACTTTATGTAGTTTCTGACAAAACACAGCCGGGCTTGGATGTTTTTCTTTGTTAGAAAAGGCTTCCGTCTTGCCTACAGCCCAGACATATGAAGAATAGAGATGAGCGAGCGTACTCGGAAAAGCACTACTCGCTCGAGTAATTTGCTTTATCCGAGTATCGCTGTGCTCGTCCCTGAAGATTCGGGTGCCGGCACGGAGCGGGGAGCTGCAGGGGAGAGCGGGAGGAACGGAGGGGAGATCTTTCTCTCCCTCTCTCCCGCCCGCTCTCCCCTGCTCCCCGCTGCGACTCACCTGTCAGCCGCAGCGGCACCCGAATCTTCAGGGACGAGCACAGCGATACTCGGATAAAGCAAATTACTCGAGCGAGTAGTGCTTTTCCGAGTACGCTCGCTCATCTCTAATGAAGAATACGGGTGATGGTTGTCACATGCTCTATACAACCAGTACTTGCCAGAAACTCCTGCAGCTCCTTTTTGCTTTAAAAGCTCCCACATTTCAGTCAAACAACATGATGAAATTATGATGAATTGTATTTTGCACTAGATAAAAGAAGAAGGCCGGCCTCGCACGAACGGGTCGGATTCCGCTTGGAGATATCTGCAGCAGAAGACCTGCAAGTGATCGCGCAAATGAATTGCGAATGGCTGCGTATGTGTGCGGTTTTCTGCTCAGATATACACATACATGAAAGAAAACTGGTAAGCAGAGAATGACACCAGAACTGTACACAATCGACCGTCCAGGCGAAAATTCTCTCTCTCCCTCTCCTTCCCCAGCCGGAATTCCAGCATTTCTACCTGGTCTCCTAACAAGTTACGGGCCATTCCGCCGCCCATATGCAATGTTACGTGCGTATGGCCTGCGGGTCACACACATCCATAGACATCAATGGAACCCATCCGCGTGGAAACTTCCAAACTACGTGCCTTTCAATGCCCGCATATTACCGCAAACGGCAATCACAGAATCCGCAATTCAAAACCGGTCGTGTGAGATCGGCCAAACTGAGACCTTTGTGCCTTATTTATCAAACCTGTCCAATAGTAAAACTGCCCATAGCAACCAATCACAGTGCAGCAGTAAGAGAAGCTGTGCTGTGATTGGTTGCTATGGACAAATACCATTTTCATGGCAGATAGTTTTCATAAATGAGGGCTTTTGTCTCATGAAGTTTGCGCTCACTACACAGCACCGCGGTTCCAGGAAGCAAAATGGCCGCTCTATAACAGTAGTGTGGTATGGCGGAACAAATCTATAAGTTCAGTGTAAGAAATAACCGATGATCGTGGAGAAGAGATACACCTAATGGGGAAAAAAGTAAGGTGCGGTTCAAGAAGTTTCCTGCAACTGGAAATATTCTAAGCAGTCTGGAGAGCTGGGCAATCTGTTTCCAGAGAAAGTACAAGAAATCTGAGCGGGGTTTCAGAGACTTCTGGGGAAGTCAATTTGACAAGGATCTAGATAATTCAACATACCGCTAACGACAGTGCAAGGAGTACTGCGTATGCATCCTTTATAAGTGCAAATCGTCCAACAATGAAGCTAGACAACAAGCCGTGTACATAGGAATTTGCTACCAAAATATCGTCTGTAACACCAACAGTCACTTTCTTGGAAACATCTTGGTCTTAGGCCTCATGTCCACGGGCAAATTATGAATTAAAATCCGCAGCGTTTTTCCCGCACGTGTGATCCGCACCCCATAGGGATGCATTAGACACCCGCAGGTAGTTAAATACCTGCGGATGTCATTTTTCCCTGCAGGTGCGGGTCCCGCATGCAGGAAAAAATCCAGACCATGCTCCATTTAGGTACAGGTCTCCCGCAGGCTTCTGTTGCAGCCTATGGAAGCCGTCCGGATCCACGGAACACCCGCACCAGAATTTAATTCACCTGCTCTGGACGGTACGGGTCTTCCCTTCTTCGCGGCCGGATCTTCTTTCTTTGGCCCGGTGGATGTGCCCAGCGCATGCGCGCGGCACGCAGCCGGCATGCCGAGCACATCCGCCGGGCCGAAGAAAGAAGATCCGGCCGTGACGGAGAGAAGATCAGGAGCGTGCGGAGAGGTGAGTAATTCTTATTTTCAGCCCTCATGTCCGCGGGGCAGAAGGGACCTGCTACGAATTCTCCATGGAGAATCCGTAGCGGGCCTGATTTTCCCCGTGGACATGAGGCCTTATTAGGGCTCCTTAAGGGCTCATGTCCACGGGCAAAATATGATTTAGGATCCGCAGCGGATCTCCCGCGCGCGGATCCGCACCCCATAGGGATGCATTGACCACCCGCGGGTAGATAAATACCCGCGGATCGTCAATAAAAGGCATTTAAAAAAAAATGGAGCATGAAAAAATCCGGACCATGCTCCATTTTCATGCGGGTCTCCCGCGGGGACGGCTCCCGCGGGCTTCTATTGAAGCCTATGGAAGCCGTCCAGATCCGCGGGAGACCTAAAATAGGAATTAAAAGCATTTACTCACCCGCAGCGGACCGCGAAGCTCTGCTCTTCCTCACGGCCGCATCTCCCTTGCTTCGGCTCGGCGGATGTGCCCGGCGCATGCGCGCGGCACGTCTACGACGTGCCGGCGACGTGCCGGCGGCGTCAGGAATTCATCCGCCGGCCGAAAATGAAGATCCGGCCGTGAGGAACAGCTGACCTTCGCCGCCCGCGCCGGATAGGTAAATGCTTTTAAATTTCTATTTTCGGCGCTCATGTCCGCGGGGCAGGAGGGACCCGCTGCAGATTCTCCATGTAGAATCTGCAGCGGATCTGATTTTCCCCGTGGACATGAGGCCTAACACTGCTGAGAAAATCATGCGAGATTTGTGCATTGCAAGACGCACAAGTATGGAATCCCTGTTATAGTAATGATATATGTATTCTATTGTATATATCTTTTCATAGGTTTCTCTAATCAGTCTATGCAAACACACACACACACATTATATATATATATATATATATATATATATATATTCCTTCTTAGTAGATAACAGCATCTAAATGGTTAACTTGTTCAGTATTGTACACTGGAATGTATGAGATTCTTGTGTTCTATCTGCTATGCATGGTTCTCAGCTCTCACACCGCCCTCCCACAGATCTTTCCCACGAGAACGCTCCGGGGCAAACACCGCTGATAAGAAAAAGCTACTAGTATAATGAACACAGTATTAGTTTCATTTCTTCTTGCTTAGTTAGAAATCACTTCTTTTAGTAGCAATACACACCTTAAGGCGTTAACATTAGAGATGAGCGAGCACGCTCAGTAAAGGCAGATACTCGAGTGAGCATCGCTCTTCTCGGGTAACTGCATACTCATCCAAGCAAATGCGGGGAGGGTGGCGGGGGGGGGGTAGTGTGAGAGAGATCTCTTCCTACCCCCGCTCACCCCCAGCATTTGCTCGGATGAGTATGCAGTTACTCGAGAAGAGTGATGCTCGCTTAAGTATCTGCCTTTACTGAGCATGCTCGCTCATCTCTAGTTAACATATGTTAATCATTGGAATCTAAGCCAATCTTGGGTTGTAATGATTTTAGGGGCATGTATTTCTATTGCTATGTCATTTAGAGTATATATGTACTGTGATGCTATTAATAAATCAGAAGTGTACTGATGTTGACAAGCATTGTGCCAGTCTTACTGACTCTGCATGCTGCATGCATGCACTTCTCAATAACCAATTTGGAGCAGTACAGTGAAAACACATCACAGCATGTCCATTTTTTTTTTCGATATCCTTCCGTGGCTGTCACAGCCACGACGGAGATAAAGGGAACCCCTGCAGGGATGTTAAAGGGGTTGTCCCGCGCCGAAACGGGTTTTTTTTTTTTCAACCCCCCCCCCCCGTTCGGCGCGAGACAACCCCAATGCAGGGGTTAAAAAAAGAACACCGGAGAGTGCTTACCTGAATCCCCGCGCTCCGGTGACTTCTTACTTACCTGATGAAGATGGCCGCGGGGATCTTCTCACTCGGCGGACCGCAGGGCTTCTGTGCAGTCCATTGCCGATTCCAGCCTCCTGATTGGCTGGAATCGGCACGTGACGGGGCAGAGTTACACGGAGCCGGCATCCTGCACGAGAGGCCCCATTGAGAAAAGAAGAAGACCGGACTGCGCAAGCGCGTCTAATCCGGCGATTAGATGCTGAAAATTAGACGGCTCCATGGAAACGAGGACGCTAGCAACGGAACAGGTAAGTGAAAAACGTCTGATAACTTCTGTATGGCTCATAATTAATGCACAATGTACATTACAAAGTGCATTAATATGGCCATACAGAAGTGTATAGACCCACTTGCTTTCGCGGGACAACCCCTTTAAGGCAGGGACTTATTTTGGGGGGAAACATGGTAGTTAATTTTATACAAAGACATTTGAAACGAGGCTAGAAGACGCCTCACTTGTAATCATTATAATTTCTTAGCATTTGGTTATTAAAAACTCAACAAGTGCCCCACGTTGGGGTGACTTTTCTTTAGAGGCAGGACTTCTCTCAGGCCGATTGAAGCTGTTTCTCATGAGACCTATTCTATGGGAATTTAACATACGCACAAATATATGCATGTGAAAAAAAAATACATGGGACACATACGCCCATGTGAGGGAGCCCTTAACCATCTGTTGTAGGCATTGCACTATGTCTCTGCTGTCAGTCCTTGTGGTCCTTCCACCCTCTCATCACTGTGTGTTCCGGCTCTTCTGCCCTTCCATCGCTGAATGATGGTATCATATGGTCACCAGTTTGCACTGTGTAGGTTCTGTTGTTTCCGCCTGCACTCCTAGCAATCCGCTCATTGTCACAGTTTGCTGCCTTAGGAAAGAGCCTTGATCTTACTTAAAAGGGTTGTTCAATTGTAAACTTTTGATGGCCTATCCTGGTCTGCCACCCAGGACCCCTGCTCATCAGCAGTTCACTAGCTTGATGTGCTTACACAATGAGTTGATTTTTGCAGGAAGTAGACAGCTCTGTCCCCGCTCGTGCCTGAGACCGGCTCCTGGTAGCTCCGCCCCGTCACGTGCCGATTCCAGCCAATCAGGAGGCTGGAATCGGCAATGGACCGCACAGAAGCCCTGCGGTCCACCGAGGGAGAAGATCCCGGCGGCCATCTTCAGCAGGTAAGTAAGAAGTCACCGGAGCGCGGGGATTCAGGTAAGCGCTGTGTGGTGTTCTTTTTTAACCCCTGCATCGGGGTTGTCTCGCGCGGAACGGGGAGGGTGGCGGGGGGGGGGGATTAGTGTGAGAGAGATCTCTTCCTACCCCCGCTCACCCCCAGCATTTGCTTGGACGAGTATGCAGTTACTCGAGAAGAGTGATGCTCGCTCAAGTATCTGCCTTTACTGAGCATGCTTGCTCATCTCTAGTTAACATATGTTAATCATTGGAAACTAAGCCAATCTTGGGGTCTAATGATTTTAGGGGCATGTAAAAAAAAAAAAAAAAAACCCGTTTCGGCGCGGGACAACCCCTTTAAGGCACTAGGTTTTATTTTTGGGGAATGTCTTCTTATACTTACCCAGCAGGCTCGGTCCAGGTCCCTCCCACTGCTCTCCGGAGCCACGGCGTGGTTCCTGCAGGCCTCGTTAGCTCGTACAACATCACTTCCTGGTTACTGGATTCATAAATCCGGCCTCCACAACGCCATGGTTGTAGATTGATTCTTCACGCGTCACACTCAGCCAACCAATGCAGCATTTAAAGACCCAATCACAGCCATTACATCCTGGAGGCGGGATTTATGAATCCCGTAACCAGGAAGTGATGTTGTATGAGCGGCTGAGGACTGCGCCGGAGCTCTGGAGAGCAGCGGGAGGGACCTGGACCGAGCCTGCTAGGTAATTTATTCCTTTTTGTTAATGTAGTCTAATTAAGGCTTATATTTCAAGCCTCCCTGACAATCCTAAAAAATAAGGGTAGGGCTTATATTCGGGATTGGTCTAATTTTTGGGGAAACACTGTAATAAAGCAGATGACTTCCCATCACATTCGTTGCTGTGTGTGATTTGTAAGCTCCGTTGAGCATTAACACCTAATTTGGCTGCCTGAAAACATACCAGCTAGCGAATATTTGCGCTAACACACATATTGGCGTGTAATACGCACCAGAACAGGACATGCTGCATTACACACGTGTGAAAAAAAACACAGACCCAATAGAAGTTAATGGGCTTTTAGCACCACACATTATACATGTAATATGCGGGAGCCGTGTGAGTGAGCCTTTAGGGATCCTGCCCACAGCCAGATATTTGATGCGGAATCCGCGGAGGGCATCCGCAAATAGCGCTCATAGCATGCAATGGGAAAATGCGTTTTCCGCAAGCAGAGGAAAAAAAAACCGCAGCATACTCAATTTTTTCGCGGATTTGGCGCAGACTGCTTCCATTGAAGTCAATGGAAGACGTCCGACCTGCGGCCTGTATACAATGACATTGTGGTAAGGTCGTGGATTCCCCATCATGGTCATTGGGTATTAGGCCGGCTTCTCAAGGGCGATCCGGACTGAGAGATCCCACAGGGAAATCTGGCTGTGACCCCGGCCAGCGACCCTGCTTTATCTGTAATGCAGATGACCGCGGACGCTCGCCGTCAGTCATGCACAGTGCAGATTTGTTTTTTTTTAATATTTGGGTTTTCCGTGCCGTCGCTGGGTGATGACCCGGGCACCCACGGTCCATACGTAATGTTAACTGTGCACGGGGTGCGGGTCGTACAGCCTCCGCTGACTTCCATGGAGGCCGTCCGCACGGAGTCTGCAGCAAATACGGCATGTTTCGATTTTCTCCTTACGGAATCTGCAATTCGTATTCGCGAGTGAGAAGGAAAAAGTGAAGGTACAGGCCTTTTGTGTGTGCGATTCCTGCGGATACCGCAATAGGAATCCAGTTGTGTGAAGCCGCCTTATGGGAGCAGTTTTGGTGCATGTGATCTGCTATAATCTCCCTACGCTATAACTGTGCCTCTCACACAGTGCCAGAAATGCGCAGACAAGGTGAAAAAACACAGGATGCAAGTTTGAGAGAGGCTGGCGCAAGCCAATCAGAGCGCCTCCTTGCAGTAAAGTACTGGCCTGCAGCTCTTTATACACCCCCCCCCCCCCCCATTCCCATTCCCATTCCCATTCCCATTCCCAGGGAATACCCCAATACAAAGCGCCTGTCAGTATGAAGTGCTGGACATACATAGCGCCCCCTAAAGGGGCAGCCAGAGACTGCCGGTATACAGCTTCCTTCACAGGGGCTGCCAGACATGTCTGCACTAGTCAGCCTGAGCGCCACTGTACCGCCTCGGACTACATGTACCGCCCGGACTGTGCTGCCATACAGCGGCCTCCCGTGTACCGGCTGTGCCGCAGCTCACACCTCACTTGTGAACGTACCTTCAGAGGCAACAGCGGCTCTAGTTAATCCTATAACTGACAAGCGCCGCACACCGGAAGGACTCGTCTCCTTGGTAACCACACGCGTCCCTACCACAACAGCCAATCGAAACGACCGTTTTGAAAGCACCAATGAGCGCGCACCTTCTCTGTGACTCTAGCTTGTTGTCGTGCAACACCTGAGAGGCGCGCTGTGATTGGCTGCTGCGCGACTCCTCTATACAGGAGTACAGCGGTGCTGGCGTAAGATGGGCGTGACCCGGGCGGTGCTGGCGTAAGATGGGCGTGACCCGGGCGGTGCTGGCGTGAGATGGGCGTGTCTCGGGCGGCCCCACTTATGGTCCTGTCCTGCTGAACCGGGAAGTGGCGGTTTTGAAACTCGTGACAGGAATTGCTCCGACGGCCCTGAGGTACCGTACAGCCGTGTCCGGGAGGGCAGGACCTCCGCCTATCAGTGGCGGCCTTATAGCAGCTGCTGAGGTGGAATGTAGCCATTGTAGTGCTGCTAATGAGCTGCACCGTAAGATGCGGGAAGAAAACCTCCTGCAGGATGACGGACAGCCGAGCGGAGACCAGACGGACCCCTTATAGTCCGTGAGGTCCTGCCATGTTTTTTTATAGATGTCTGTGTGTATTTCTGTATATATACTTTTTTTTCTCGTTTTTTATCTCTTTGAGGTGAAATTTTGCAAGTAATTAATAAAGGTGTAATCTGTAATGTTGGCCGGTATATTGGTCTTCAGACGCCGTTTCTTCCTGCCATCATCCATTGTCTACAGATAGAACAGCCTGCGGCTTCGTTCACACAGGCTTGACGATTTTGGGACGGCCTTTGTCACAGCCACAGCGCGGCCGAAAATCACGTGAACGAGGGGCAGCTGGGACCAAGTCACGGCCGCAACCTCCGTTTTAACGCCCGTTCAGACGTCCGAGGCCGCAGCCCCGGAGTACCGTCACATATACGCCGCAGCCCCGGAATACCGTCACATATACGCCGCAGCCCCGGAATACAGTCACATATACGCCGCAGCCCCGGAACAGTCACATATACGCCGCAGCCCTGGAACACAGTCACATATACGCCGCAGCCCCGCAACACCGTCACATATACGCCGCAGCCCCAGGAATACCGTCACATATACGCCGCAGCCCCGGAACACAGTCACATATACGCCGCAGCCCCGGAAGGCCGTCACATATACGCCGCAGCCCCGGAAGGCCGTCACATATACGCCGCAGCCCCGGAAGGCCGTCGCATATGCACCGCAGCCCTGGAAGGCCGTCGCATATGCGCCGCAGCCCCGGAAGGCCGTCACATATGCGCCGCAGCCCCGGAACGCCATCGCATATACGCCGCAGCCCCGGAACACCGTCGGCCGGCTTATGACAAGGAGAGGAGGTGGAAGCTTAGCACAGCTAGTCCTTCCCCTTCTCTGCTCCAGCTTATGGGAGCTGCCACCAAGGAGATGGGGCAGGACTTTAGCACATTAGCTCCCCCCCATCCCACGCCCTCCCATTGCAGACAGCCAGCAAGGAGCAGAGAGGAGGGAGAAGGGGAAGGGAGTTTAGCAGGCATGATTCTAAACTCCCTCCCACCTCCCTTCCCCAGCAGCTGCCATAGGCTCCCATAGGAGTCTATAGCAGCGGCTGATGTATTCCAGCCGAAGATAGTTCCAGAACTATCTTTTCTGTCCGGCGTAAAAACATCTGTCTGGAACGCGCACCGTAAGCGCTATCCTTGCCGGACGGATGTTTTTACACATTGAAAATACGCCCATCTGAACTGATGCATTGGAAACCAGCGTATATCAGCTGGCTGTGAAAACCGATATACACTCGTGTGAAAGAGCCTTACCCCTGTGTGATAACCCGCCCCCTACAGCCCGGATCCGCCTCTCTTCGGATTTTCGCAAACTATTCTGCTCTCATGGTCTATATGATTTATGGCGGACTAACAGTCCTGCTGACCGGCTGTGTATTTTTTTGTACCCCTGTAGCATTTATAGACTTGGCTAGTTTTTGGTGACACTCCCACTCTTGGCCTTCTCCGCAATGTCTAGATCCGATTTTCTAGTCGGATTACGCTCCCATAGTGCTCTCTCATGCTACCATGCTGGCCACAGTTTGTCGTTGGCGGCTCAATGACCCCTGGGTCATAATCCTCCACCACCAGAGAAGATATTCACTCCCTTATTATTCCAATGAGCGCTCTTCGCGCAGTGCAGCGCTACATATATCTTCTTGCTTTCCGAATCTAGATCAAGTGTTCGAGCTGCTTGATGAATTACAAGTCGCACACATTTTGTGTAATCAGCTGATTCTCTCCGTTATTCGTCCCACAACATGAAAATTTATAGATTTCTAATAAAAGATGAGTTTAGGTGACACCTTACTCAGTACCCTCATTATCTACTTTTTGGGAAGCCCATAAAGTGGTGATAAGGGGACAGGGCATGGCCATTGCTTCATGCCTTAACCCCTTTAGTAGCACACCTGAAAAATCTCCAGGGCTTGCTGCACTGACCATGCAGTTAAACCTTGGAGGATTTCTGTGGACAGCTCTAGTGCTGAAATGTGCTGAGCTATCATCTGAAATCTAGAGATGAGCGAACGTACTCGTCCGAGCTTGATATTCGTGCGAATATTAGGGTGTTCGGGATGCTCGGTACTCGTTACGAGTACCACGCGGTGTTCCGGTTACTTTCAGTTTCCTCTCTGAGACGTTAGCGCGCTTTTCTGGCCAATTGAAAGACAGGGAAGGCATTACAACTTCCCCCTGTGACGTTCAAGCCCTATACCACCCCCCTGCAGTGAGTGGCTGGGGAGATCAGGTGTCACCCGAGTATAAAAATCGGCCCCTCCCGCGGCTCGCCTCAGATGCCTTGTGAGTTAGCTGAGGGACAGTGGTATCGTGCTGGAGCTGCTGTAGGGAGAGCGTTAGGAGTTAGTGTAGGCTTCAAGAACCCCAACGGTCCTTCTCAGGGCCACATCTAATAGTGTGCAGTACTGTGTTAGCACTGTATTTTTAATTTTTTTTTCAAAATTGGATCTGCAGAGCATTGCGCCCTGCAATAGGGACAGAAGTGGTGGTTAGGCAGGGAGAGTGTTAGCAGTGAGTGTAGGCTTCAAGAACCCCAACGGTCCTTTCTAGGGCCACATCTATCCGTGTGCAGTACTGTCCAGGCTGCTGTTAGCAGTGTTGCATATTTTTTTTTCTTTTCTCAAAACCGGCTGTGCAGACCATTGCACCCGGCATTAATACTACAGGGATAGAATTGTGTAGGCAGGGCCAGAAGACATACATTATTCATTGAATACACGCAGTGTGGCTTGTCCTTTGAAAAACAAGGGAAAAAATTCTATTTCACCTGCCTCTGACAGTCCTCAGGGCTCTGGGTACGTGTGTGCTGCGTGCAGAACGTTAAAAAAAATCAGACGCAGCCAGCTACGTTTTACTGCAGGCTTGCGCCAATTTTTTTCCTGCATGGGAAATCCCTGATCTGCTGGAGCCAATAACTTTGCATCACTGCAGTTCTCTGACACATTTGCAGGGCCACAACACAGTTATTAAACTTAGTAGTATTCATTGAATACACGCAGTGTGGCTTGTCCTTTGAAAAACAAGGGAAAAAATTCTATTTTGGCTGCAGGCTTGCGCCAATTTCTTTCCTAGCTTGGAAATCACTGGTAATACAGCATGCGTAGGGGTAGGCCGAGAGGACGTGGACGCGGCCGAGGACGCGTAGGCCCAAGTGAGGGTGTGGGCACAGGCCGAGCTCCTGATCCAGGTGTGTCGCAGCCGACTGCTGCACGATTAGGAGAGAGGCACGTTTCTGGCCTCCCCACATTCATCGCCCAATTAATGGGTCCACGCGGGAGACCTTTATTAGAAAATAAGCAGTGTGAGCAGGTCCTGTCGTGGATGGCAGAAAGTGCTTCGAGCAAGCTATCATCCACCCAGAGTTCTGCGCCGTCCAGTGCTGCAAATCCGAATCCTCTGTCTGCTGCTCCTCCTTCCTCCCAGCCTCCTCACTCCACTACAATGACACATGCTCTGGAGCGGGAAGACTCCCAGGAACTGTTCTCGGGCCCCTGCTCAGATTGGGCAGCAGTGGTTCCTCTCCCACCAGATGAGTTTATCGTCACTGATGCACAACCATTGGAAAGTTCCCGGGGTCCGGGGGATGAGGCTGGGGACTTCCGGCAACTGTCTCAAGACCTTTCAGTGGGTGAGGAGGACGATGAGACACAGTTGTCTTGCAGTGAGGTAGTAGTAAGGGCAGTAAGTCCGAGGGAGGAGCGCACAGAGGATTCGGAGGAAGAGCAGCAGGACGATGAGGTGACTGACCCCACCTGATGTGCAACGCCTACACAGGACAGGTCTTCAGAGGGGGAGGCACGGGCAGCAGCAGGGCAGGTTGCAAGAGGCAGTGCGGTGTCCAGGGGTAGAGGCAGGGCCAGACCAAATAATCCACCAACTGTTTCCCAAAGCACACCCTCGCGCCATGCCACCCTGCAGAGGCCGAGGTGCTCTAAGGTCTGGCAGTTTTTCACCGAGACGCCTGACGACCGACGAACAGTGGTGTGCAACCTTTGTCGCGCCAAGATCAGCCGGGGAGCCACCACCAACAGCCTCACCACCACCAGCATGCGCAGACATATGATGGCCAAGCACCCCACAAGGTGGGACGAAGGCCGTTCACCGCCTCCGGTTTGCACCGCTGCCTCTCCCCCTGTGCCCCAACCTGCCACTGAGATCCAACCCCCCTCTCAGGACACAGGCACTACCGTCTCATGGCCTGCACCCACACCCTCACCTCCGCTGTCCTTGGCCCCATCCACCAATGTCTCGCACCGCACAGTCCAGCCGTCGCTAACGCAAGTGTTGGAGCGCAAGCGCAAGTACGCCGCCACGCACCCGCACGCTCAATCGTTAACCGTCCACATAGCCAAATTTATCAGCCTTGAGATGCTGCCGTATAGGGTTGTGGAAACGGAGGCTTTCAAAGCTATGATGGCGGCGGCGGCCCCGCGCTACTCAGTTCCCAGTCGCCACTACTTTTCCCGATGTGCCGTCCCAGCCCTGCACGACCACGTCTCCCGCAACATTGTACGCGCCCTCACCAATGCGGTTAGTGGCAAGGTCCACTTAACTACGGACACGTGGACAAGCACAGGCGGGCAGGGCCACTACATCTCCCTGACGGCACATTGGGTGAATTTAGTGGAGGCTGGGACAGAGTCAGAGCCTGGGACCGCTCACGTCCTACCCACCCCCAGAATTGCGGGCCCCAGCTCGGTGGTGGTATGTTCGGCGGTGTATGCTTCCTCCACTAAACCCTCCTCCTCCTCCTCCTCCTCCTCAACCTCTGTCTCGCAATCTAGATGTGTCAGCAGCAGCAGGACGTCGCCAGCAGTCGGTGTCGCGCGGCGTGGCAGCACAGCGGCGGGCAAGCGTCAGCAGGCCGTGCTGAAACTACTCAGCTTAGGAGATAGGAGGCACACGGCCCACGAACTGCTGCAGGGTCTGACAGAGCAGACCGACCGTTGGCTTGCGCCGCTGAGCCTCCAACCGGGCATGGTCGTGTGTGACAACAGCCGTAACCTGGTGGCGGCTCTGCAGCTCGGCAGCCTCACGCACGTGCCATGCCTGGCCCACGTCTTTAATTTGGTGGTTCAGCGCTTTCTGAAAAGCTACCCACGCTTGTCAGACCTGCTCGTAAAGATGCGCCGGCTCTGCGCACATTTCCGCAAGTCCCACACGGACGCTGCCACCCTGCGCACCCTGCAACATCGGTTTAATCTGCCAGTGCACCGACTGCTGTGCGACGTGCCCACACGGTGGAACTCTACGCTCCACATGTTGGCTAGGCTCTATGAGCAGCGTAGAGCTATAGTGGAATACCAACTCCAACATGGGCGGCGCAGTGGGAGTCAGCCTCCTCAATTCTTTTCAGAAGAGTGGGCCTGGTTGGCAGACATCTGCCAGGTCCTTCGAAACTTTGAGCAGTCTACCCAGGTGGTGAGCGGCGATGCTGCAATCATTAGCGTCACCATTCCTCTGCTATGCACCTTGAGAAGTTCCCTGCAAACCATAAAGGCAGCCGCTTTGCGCTCGGAAACAGAGCTGGGGGAAGACAGTATGTCGCTGGATAGTCAGAGCACCCTCCTGTCTATATCTCAGCGCGTTCAGGAGGAGGAGGATGAGGAGGAGGGGGAAGAGACAGCTTGGCCCACTGCTGACGGTACCCATGCTGCTTGCCTGTCATCATTTCAGCGTGTATGGCCTGAGGAGGAGGAGGAGGAGGATCCTGAAAGTGATCTTCCTAGTGCGGACAGCCATGTGTTGCGTACAGGTACCCTGGCACACATGGCTGACTTCATGTTAGGATGCCTTTCTCGTGACCCTCGCGTTACACGCATTCTGGCCACTACGGATTACTGGGTGTACACACTGCTCGACCCACGCTATAAGGAGAACCTTCCCACTCTCATTCCCGAAGAGGAAAGGGGTTCGAGAGTGTTGCTATACCACAGGACCCTGGCGGACAAGCTGATGGTAAAATTCCCATCCGACAGCGCTAGTGGCAGAAGGCGCAGTTCCGAGGGCCAGGTAGCAGGGGAGGTGCGGAGATCGAGCAGCATGTACAGCCCAGGCAGTGCAACAGTCTTTAAGGGCCTGGACAGCTTTATGGCTCCCCAGCAGGACTGTGTCACCGCTCCCCAGTCAAGGCTGAGTCGGCGGGAGCACTGTAAAAGGATGGTGAGGGAGTACGTAGCCGATCGCACGACCGTCCTCCGTGACGCCTCTGCCACCCACAACTACTGGGTGTCGAAGCTGGACACGTGGCCTGAACTAGCGCTGTATGCCCTGGAGGTGCTTGCTTGTCCTGCGGCTAGCGTCTTGTCGGAAAGGGTGTTTAGTGCGGCTGGGGGAATCATCACAGATAAGCGTACCCGCCTGTCAACCGACAGTGCCGACAGGCTAACACTCATCAAGATGAACAAAGCCTGGATTTCCCCAGACTTCTCTTCTCCACCAGCGGACAGCAGCGATACGTAAGCAATACGTAGGCTGCACCCGCGGATGGAAGCTACGTTCTCTCTCACCATCCAAAACGGGGACATTTCTGCTTCATCAATCTGTGTCTAATATTCCTCCTCCTGCTCCTCCTCCTGAAACCTCACGTAATCACGCTGAACGGGCAATTTTTCTTAGGGCCACAAGGCTCACTCATCTAATTTTTCTAAACAATTTTTATATGTTTCAATGCTCTTAAAAGCGTTGAAACTTTAACTTGAACCAATTTTTAGTTAAACTGGGCTGCCTCCAGGCCTAGTTACCACTTAAGCCACATTAACCAAAGCGATTAATGGGTTTCACCTGCCATCTTGGTTGGGCATGGCCAATTTTTACTGAGGTACATTAGTACTGTTGGTACACCAATGTTTTGGGGCCCTCACCTACAGTGTAATCATAGCAATTTGTATGTTCTTCGCCTGCACTCATGGTACAGAAGTGTGTGTGGGGTTGGCCTACACTTTAGCTACATAAATGTAACTTGGGCCTTGGCTATACTGCAGCTACTGAAATGGAACTAAGACTGCGCTCCCACTATACTGCTGCTTCGGAATTGTTCCTGGGGCCTGTGTAGGCTGCTACTATTACTGAAATGGAACGAAGACTGCGCTCCCACTATACTGCTGCTTCGGAATTGTTACTGGGGCCTGTGTAGGCTGCTACTATTACTGAAATGGAACTAAGACTGTGCTCCCCCTATAATGCTGCTAGTGATATGTTAGTGGGGCCTGTCGCTAATGCTACGGCTGAAATGTTACTAATTCTGGGCTCTGCCTATACCGCTGCTAATGGTATGTCTCTGGGGTGTGGAAACAGAGGCTTCCCAAAGACATGATGGCGGCGAGGCCATTTCCCACCAACGCTGTTACTGTTAAGGTGCATATAACCACGGACACGTGGAGAGGACACGTAGTGCCTCAAAAACATCCCCCGCCACGGCCCACTTAATCCTGGCCACATTCCGAAAACCAACAAAATAAAACCGTGCTACTAGGTCCGCAGTCACCACCACATTACCACCAACGCGGTTACTGTTAAGGTACATATTACCAGTCTGACTGGGGCATGCAGTGTGGGCCGAAGCCCACCTGCATTAAGCACGACATTACTACCTCAGCTGTGTTGGGCAATGCAATGGGATATTTCTATGTACCGCCGGTGGCTTCCTGGCACCCACCCATGCTGTGGGTCCACAGGGAATTATAAATGCATCTGTTTCCACTTGTAAAGAACCCCAGTCTGACTGGGGCATGCAGTGTGGGCCGAAGCCCACCTGCATTAAGCACGACATTACTACCTCAGCTGTGTTGGGCAATGCAATGGGATATTTCTATGTACCGCCGGTGGCTTCCTGGCACCCACCCATGCTGTGGGTCCACAGGGAATTATAAATGCATCTGTTTCCACTTGTAAAGAACCCCAGTCTGACTGGGGCATGCAGTGTGGGCCGAAGCCCACCTGCATTAAGCACGACATTACTACCTCAGCTGTGTTGGGCAATGCAATGGGATATTTCTATGTACCGCCGGTGGCTTCCTGGCACCCACCCATGCTGTGGGTCCACAGGGAATTATAAATGCATCTGTTTCCACTTGTAAAGAACCCCAGTCTGACTGGGGCATGCAGTGTGGGCCGAAGCCCACCTGCATTAAGCACGACATTACTACCTCAGCTGTGTTGGGCAATGCAATGGGATATATTTATGTACCGCCGGTGGGTTCCAGGGAGCCACCCATGCTGTGGTTGCACAGGGAGTTGTAACTACATGTGTCCACTTCTAAAGAACCCCAGTCTGACTGGGGCATGCAGTGTGGGCCGAAGCCCACCTGCATTAAGCACGACATTACTACCTCAGCTGTGTTGGGCAATGCAATGGGATATTTTTGTGTATCGCCGGTGGGTTCCAGGGAGCCACCCATGCTGTCGGTCGACAGGGACTTCACAATAGGGAGTTGTACCTGCCTGTGTCTATGAATTAAAAAGCCCGGTCTGACTGGGGCATGCAGAGACACCTTGACAGAATGAATAGTGTGTGGCACATATGTTCCCCATTGCTATGCCCACGTGTGCAGCTCCTGATGGCGGTGGCACAGGATTATATTTCTCATTGCTTCTGTACAGCATTGTGGGCTATCGCCCCGCCCCTTTTAAAGAGGGTCGCTGCCTAGCCGTGCCAACCCTCTGCAGTGTGTGCCTGCGGTTCCTCCTCATGGCAGACGCACTTCTAAATAGACATGAGGGTGGTGTGGCATGAGGGCAGCTGAAGGCTGCGCAGGGACACTTTGGTGTGCGCTGTGGGGGGGGAGGGGGGGCGGTTGGGCAGCATGTAACCCAGGAGAAGTGGCAGTGGAGTGTCATGCAGGCAGTGATTGTGCTTTGTTGGAGGTAGTGTGGTGCTTAGCAAAGGTATGCCATGCTAATGAGGGCTTTTCAGAAGTAAAAGTTGTTGGGAGGGGGGGGGCCCACTCTTGCCGCTATTGTGGCTTAATAGTGGGACCTGTGAACTTGAGATGCAGCCCAACATGTAGCCCCTCGCCTGCCCTATCCGTTGCTGTGTCGTTCCCATCACTTTCTTGAATTGCCCAGATTTTCACACAAGGAAACCTTAGCGAGCATCGGCGAAATACAAAAATGCTTGACTTCAATGGGGTTCGTTACTCGAAACGAACCCTCGAGCATCGCGAAAAGTTCGTCCCGAGTAACGAGCACCCGAGCATTTTGGTGCTCGCTCATCTCTACTGAAATCTTCTGGGTTTTTTACTGCATACCCAGAGCAGCAAGTCCCGGAGATTTCCCTGCCATAATATGGTAATAATAAACCTGCCACTGAAGTGGTTAAAGGGGATGTCTCGACTAAAGCCCAGGAGCTTAGGACTCTTATTCGAACATTAGAATCGCAGATGTCAGCTAGGCCCACTGCCTCTTGTTTGAAGCACAAGTGCAGCTAAAGGACCTGGCAATACACACAAGGGTGATCACCTTCTGTACTTCAAGCAGCGTTTTACTAGAAGAGCAATAAAGCTCCTACATCCTAGCCTTGGAGAGCACACTCTTACTGGTCTCCAGAAGCTATTCCAGATGATTCAGGGTGTCTCTGCTACCATCCCAAAGATATTTCTTCCCTTTTTTAAGGTTATTACACCACCCTCTATAACCTCCCTAGTTTGCTTCCTGTTGATTACAGGGCCCACCCAGCCTGTCTACAAGACTATTTAATTTCCTGTAACCTCCCTTCTCTTCCTCCTGGAGCTTTGGCTTCCCTTAACGATCCAATTATTGATGAGGAGCTTCTGCCAATTATCAAGGATTTACCCAATGGCAAGTCTCCCAGTCCGGACAGGTTTACCTATCTATACTATGAAGTCTACCAGGCTGAGCTTGCCCCTTAGCTTCTTTCCTTTTTTAATTCCTTTCTAGAATGTTCCCCTATTCCTTCCACTATGCTTCACTCTCATATCACACTTCTCCCCAAACCGGGTCAAGACCCTCAGGAGCGTGTGAATTATAGACCCATAGCATTACTGAATATGGATTTGACATTATTCACTGGTGACTGTTTGAATGTTCGGATACACTTTCTTATTCATAAGGATCAAGTTGGTTTTGTTCCTTGCCATCAAGGGGGCGACAACACTAGGTGGGCAGTCGACTTAATTGAGGTGGTCAATAACCAATCGAATTCAGCCTTTTTGCTTAGCTTGCAATCGGCTTGTTTGGCTCTTTATGATGGAATCTCTTTAGAGCTTTTGGCATTTCAGGATTCTTCTTAAAAACCATTCAATCTCTGTTTCTAACCCCTCCACGGAGGTCAAATTACGCCATTATTCCTCTGCCCTTCTGAATTTCCAATGGTACTAGACAGGGCTGCCCGCTGTCACCTCTTCTTTTTGTCCTCTGTTTAGGACCTCTAGCACGATCCAGATATAACAGGTGTTCTGATTAGGGATAGGGAATTTAAGCCTTTCACGAATGATGTGCTACTTACGTTCACATCACTCTACCTAATCTACATCTCATCCTACAGGAGTACGGTTGGTTGACTTTCAGACTATAAAATAAATGTGTTTAAAACAGAATCCCTGCCCCTGAATGTTCCCCCTATTGATTTGGACTTGTTCCAATGTAACTTTAACTACTAATGGAGGGACTCTTCGCTTAAGTATTTGGGGGTACACCCCCCCCTACATACTCTACTCTTTACTTGCTAATTTCCCACCCCTCTTCAATGCGTTACGTATGCTCCTAGATAAATGAAAGCCCCATCATATTTCATAATTAGGGTTTATCGCAGTCGTTAAAATGACCCTATTACCAAAATAAATTACCCTATTGCCAAACTTAAATAACATTGGGTTGCCCATCTCAGTCATATTCCTTCTTGGTCTGCCCAATATGCCTTGACTAAATGGATGGAAATTGAGAAATTGTAGCTTCCTCCAGTGTAGCCCAATTCCTTGCTCCTCCAATCTTTTAGGCCCCATGAAATTCACAAGAGCTATATGGATCACCTGTCAACATCGGTACTCAGTAGCATCCCAAAAAATCATTCACAATTTCCCTACCTCTATACCTCAACGTTTACTGTCCCCTATGGTGCCAGCTTGATATGATAGATCCTCACACCCGTCAACTTCATTTGTTTGAGTTCTTCACGTTCCCTTCACCTTCTGTCCAGTGAAAGACTTAACTATTATCAAGCACGCCACTTTATAAACTCACTTTTTGGCTTAACTAAAGTTACTTTGCTGACACCCTTTAAAAAGTTATTTTGTGCCAATACTTTTATCAATGGAACCAAGTAGAAAAGATACCAACAGCACAATTTCAAGGCTAAATGTAGCCGGACAGGTGTATGCACAGCCACCATAGGTCCTGACCCAGGAATGGACCTCAGTTGCAGATCAATGTAAATAGACGAGATGGCAGCATCCGTGGTGCAATTAAAAGTAGATTTTTATTCCTCCAAGATGATATACAACGTTTCAACCCTTTTCAGGGTCTTTTTCAATACTTTGATCAACTTCTCCTGTGTCGACCTACTGACATACCTGCTCCTCACAGATATACGACCATATGGGAGGAAGCCCTAGGTAAAACTATCCATTTATCTTTATGGCAAATTATCTAGAATCGAACAGCTAAATCTTCCATCTGCACCACCTACTTCTGATGCATTGGTATGGTACTTCAGACCTGCTTCACTCTCTTAATCCTTCCATCCCGTCTAGTTGTTGGAGATGCCGGGCGGAGGTTGGTACCCTTGTCAATATTTTCTAGGAATGTGCTCTCATTACCCCTTTTTTGGATTGAGATCCTGGCCCATTTGGACAATATATTTCATATTTGGATTCCCTTGGAGCCTCTCCACTACTTGCTAAATGGCCCTCTAAGGTGTTTGGGGAAGGCTGTTTCCTTATATTTGTACATTGCTCAGCAAAGACTTTGACTGCAAAAGCTTTGAAACAAATGACCCCTCTCTCTCGGCTGGATTTGTTTGCCAGATTAAAGGGAGCCCGCTCTCTGGAGTATCTATAGGCGTCCTTGAATAACAGTCTAGATTTGTTCCAGGCCATCTGGGACCCGTGGGACACCTGATGCATCCTGAACACTCCATAATGTCGACATGACACATTACTTAGGAATAGGATAAACTGTCTCCCATATCTCTCTTCACCTATCTACCCCTCACCTACCCTCCTCCCATATTAATTTCTTCAATTTGTGGTGTCCCTTTGGGTGCATACTCCACAATTCTACATTTTAGGCTTTTTTTTATGTTTTGCTATGGATCATTGATTCTCCCCTCTTGGTATTATGTACTGGATTTCAAAACTTTTTAAATAAAAACACAGTTAAAAAAGTTGCACAAATCCGCCACACACATAAATATCAAGGTTTATACATTTTTCATTGACCTTATCCTGTACCCAATCTTTAGCATAACATTTGATGACTGCAACTCTTGTGATACCCATTAGAGTCATAGCGATGACGAATATCACTAGAGGGGAACGTTTAATGCATTTTTGACGGATGGAAAAGATTTTCATCAGTCAGAAAATATGTTACCTGCTTTTGCCATAAATAACCGTTTTGCACCCATCTGAAAGCGGTTTACTTAACACATTACGTGAAAGGGGTTGTCCAGATGGGGGCCATTTTAAACTATATCTACAAATTGATAAAATCACAGAGGTGAGGAAAAAGACAAAAACAAACACATTCACTGAAAAAGCCAAAAATACCTGAAGGTCTGCAAAGCAGACACGGTCGCCATAGGCACGATCGCCATAAGGCAGGCACAATCGCCACCGGCACAATCGCCGTAGGGCAGGCGCAATGGCCTTAAGCCCTGAGGATATGTAGTCAGCCAGACAATAATGTGTGGAGGAGCAACTTGTTCCTGGCAAGCTAATATGCAGTCACCCACTCAACCCAGCCCAGAATGGGGAGGAGTGGCTGCATATACTAAAAGCCTGCACATGTGAACGATACCAAAGATGTCAGCCATTGATAGGTGGTGACCCACCATACAGGATATCAACCCTGGCTGATATAACAGCGGGTTGCCCTGTATCTCTAAGGTGGGCCACACTGGCTGACATCTTGGGCTCCCCCACCAACTAGCAAACTACATACAAAAGTACTAATGCATACTGATAAAATGCGGGTGTTAGTACTGCATTTTGGCCAAAACGCATAGGCTGACGGACCGCGTCGAGGTCACACCGCTTCCGTCAGTACCTACGCTAACTCACGATAAATTACATAAAATCACAGAGGTGAGGAAAAAGAAAAAAACAAACACATTCACTGAAAAAGCCAAAAATACCTGAAGGTCTGCAAAGCAGACACGGTCGCCATAGGCACGATCGCCATAAGGCAGGCACAATCGCCACCGGCACAATCGCCGTAGGGCAGGCGCAATGGCCTTAAGCCCTGAGGATATGTAGTCAGCCAGACAATAATGGCAATATCTACAAATTGGTTATAATAAAAGCAGTGGTACAGACCTGTCCTTGTCCTCCACATTCCAGCACTGCAGCTCCCACGGTCCTCTGAGTTCTTATTTAGGATTGGCTACCACCTGACTGCTGCAACCCATCAGAAGCAGCATCGGTCATGTGCCTGTTCTCCTGGCATCATGGCCCCCAGGATTGGAGCAGTGATGATAGGAGAACAGCACGTAACTGCTGTGGCCTCTGATTGGCTGCAGCGGTCAGGTGCTAGCTGTTCCTAAACAAACACCAAGAGGACCGCCGGAGCTGCAGCGCTGGATGGCGGGGGATGAGGATGGGTGAGTAGCGCTGCTTTTATTATTTTAACACATTTGCAGCTATAGTTAAAAAATCAATAAATTGGCCCACACTTATACAACCCCTTTAAGTTTAGGGATTTACAGAGTTTGTGTAGGAGCATAGGAAATGCATATACCTGTATAATTCCCAATTTTATTTACATATGTAAATTAGTTGTCGATTTTCTTTAACAAACGCACCTATGAACGTAGATGTGTGGGATGTATGGACCGCTCACATCCTATAGTGTTCGCAGAGTGCATCTTGTTTGCACAAGGGATCTGTCTGCTTGAATACACATTTTAGTCACAAATTAGAATTTTCGTGCAATTTGGAACGGCTGCCTGTAAAACTTTGGAAATGGGCGAGCGGAAGATCTCTGTCCGGCTCTGCCTCCATTCACTGTGCGATCATTGCTCCTCTGTGAAAGCACAAGAGCAATTATCACTGGGATGACTGTCAGGTGCTCAAACGCCAAAGAATCATTCTGTGTAAAAGGGCCCTAAAGATATGTTCATGCGGCAGAATTTGCAGTGGAATTTTCCATGGCGAATTCTGCCTAAAAAACTGCAGCTTTCTGACACAGTTTTTGGGGAAGATCCACATGCAGAATTTGTCCTGTCAATGGTGAACAGGCAGTAATTCACCCTAATGATAGTTTTCCCTAATCTATCTCTGAAGCTGACCCGAACACCAGATACCACTGTCCCTAAGTATCCCTAAAGAAGCCCTGCCTGAAAAACTGATCCTGACAAACAATAAGAGGGAATTAAGACCCAGACACAAGAGAATTAAAGGGGTTGTCCCGCGCCGAAACGGGTTTTTTTTTTTTTCAACCCCCCCCCCGTTCGGCGCGAGACAACCCCGATGCAGGGAGGTAAAGAAAGCTCACCGGAGCGCTTACCTTAATCCCCGCGCTCCGGTGACTTCTCTACTCACCGCTGAAGATGGCCTCTTCCTCCGTGGACCGCAGCTCTTCTGTGCGGTCCACTGCCGATTCCAGCCTCCTGATTGGCTGGAATCGGCACGTGACGGGGCGGAGCTACACGGAGCTACACGGAGCCCCATAGAAGACTGCAGAAGACCCGGACTGCGCAAGCGCGGCTAATTTGGCCATCGGAGGCCAAAAATTAGTCGGCTCCATGGAGACGAGGACGCCAGCAACGGAGCAGGTAAGTATAAAACTTTTTATAACTTCTGTATGGCTCATAATTAATGCACAATGTACATTACAAAGTGCATTATTATGGCCATACAGAAGTGTATAGACCCACTTGCTGCCTCGGGACATCTCCTTTAAATGGAGCAGAAGAGAAGTGAGACAAGACTGATAAAACAGGGAAGGCAACAACAAAGAAGCTAAGGACTGGACCAGAGACAACTACAGGAACGAAAGCTGCCCTGACAAGTAACAAATCAAAATTAAAAATAAGTTAGTATAAGCATATAAGGACTTATAGATTTAAGTGCACATAGCTATTCTATAAGGAGTAACAGTTTGCAGAAGACAGCACAACCCAAGTAGAATGGTCTTGACTCGGGTAAAGAATCTCATAATAACAAACAAATTTGCAAAGTTTAGTGAAAGTCTGAGATGGTCTGGTGTCACCCCAGTATTATTGTATCTTGTCACCACCCGGAAGCTAGGGGTTTGACAGGGCTTGGATGGAGGAACGCCCCTGTCACTCCCCTAGCTTGCGTTTGGTTGAGTTCTGTAAGGTCCTTCAAGGTCCTAGCAGCAGTGTGTAGATTGATTTTGTGCCCATGCTGGAGGGTTAGGATTAGGGGGTAGTTTTCCTGTTAGGCTTAGATTATTAGCTGTAAATGCAGAAGCCTTTACAGCTATAAATGTAAGCCAAATAGGAATACTAATCCCTAACCCTCCAGGGCAGCCAAAAAGCAGTACACATGCTGCAGCTGTCCCTGCGCTCCCTCAGTGCTCCGTGCGGCCATTTCTTTGCAGCAGCTGTATCGGCTGTCAACTCTGTACCCGCCGGCAATTGCCACGGTCACTTGCTCATGTGGTCCGCTGTCCGTGTGCCTCAGCCACCGCCTCTACCTCACCTGCCGCTCTGACTCTTGCCGCGATCCTCCTCCCATCACAGGACACCACTTGGAGTATTCAAGAGGCCGCCGCTCCCAGTCTCGTCGGTGTCCTCTGGCGCCTCTGCTGCCTCTGTGTGTGCCGCCGCTCCCACGGCAGTGGCCGATGTCCTCTGGCGCCTCTGCTTCTGGCTGCGCCGGCACTCCCTGCCTCGCTGCTGTCCTTGGCCCTGTCTGAATTTAGTTACACCCCCCAGCCAATGAGAAGCTGGAGGGGTTACTAAATTCCTTGACAGCTGGTACCTTGTCACCACCCCTAACTTCCGGTGGTGACAAGGTACAATAATACCTGTCATCCCTCAGGTGATTTGTCCTGGAATGACGCAGGAGATGATGATACAGCAGAAGAATTCATGCTGATATAAGCCTTCACGCTCGTGTAGCAACGTACATGACACTGATTTGAAAGGGCTATTTGCATGCTCTGCTTGGGGCAGCACATGGATCCCCAAGGGCATTTGCCCAGTTTTCCCCCACCCTTATGCTTGGCATAGGCCCTGTGATCAGGAACTCATTCGTTAACTTAGAATTCATGAGTAACATATTTGAAAATGTTTTTTTTTAAAAACTAGACTAAAGTATGCTGATGAAAATTAGCTGTGACATTTCCCGCTGACCTTTCCCATCATAATATAGAGATTTCATTGTTAGCATAAGCACATCTCAGCATGAAATTAAACAAAAGAATTCTTCACTTCCTTCTTTGCTATATCACTTTCTACTAATATTTATCTATCCATCATTCATGAACTACAGTACTTGCCTAAATCCGTGGTTTTAAATTCCTCTCAGCCAGAGACGACTTTGTAGAATCAAACTAGCTCTAGTGGCAGCACGGCCTTGGCATCACAATGAGCTTCGTCTCATGCATACAGTGTAGTCAGACTATAACAACAGCGCTCATACTTTTCTGTTTCAGTAAGTTTCAACAAATCTCAGTCATGAGCATATATACACAGAAAGATGTGAACCAAATACAAAACACCAAATGATGACAGAAGCTACACGGATGATTTCTGGCAGAGAAATCACTTTACAAAAATTCTTAGTAACCCTTTACGGTATGTTCACACGGGGTAGAATTTTTGCTCAAGTTTCTGAAACTGTTTCATACACCTCCAACGGGGTGTGTAAAAATGCAGGTACGAAACAACCTCGATCAGATGTATGTACAGGGGCTGGACAAAAATATGGAAACACTATAGGAAATGCCCGCCTTTGGAATCGGGCTCTACATGTCTTATTGAAATATGATTTATAAGCCCATGTATCTTAAATGGAGGGAATATGACACAGATGTTGCTGGGCAGAAGTGAACATCTGCTTGAGAAAAAAAGGTTCCATTGGTCAGGGGTTTGAGCCACTCAGCTGCTGTTACCAGCTGGCTTCCAAAACTACACAGAGCAGGGCAAGAGGTATAGTAATCACAAATTTGGCAGAAAAGCTCTCAGCCAAGCAGGGGTCAAAATGACAGCTCAGTAGAGATGAGCGAGTATACTCGCTAAAGGCAATTGCTCTAGCGAGCATTGCCTTTAGCGAGTATCTGCCCGCTCGAGACAAAAGGTTCGGGTGCCGGCGGCGGGCAGGGAGCTGCGGGGGAGAGCGGGGAGAAACGGAGGGGAGATCTCTCTCTCCCTCTCTTCCCCCCGCTCCCTCCTGCTGACAGCCGCTACTCACCGCTCCCCTGCGCCGCCACCCGAACCTTCAGTCTCGAGCGGGCAGGTACTCAATAAAGGCAATGCTCACTCGAGCAATTGCCTTTAGCGAGTATACTCGCTCATCTCTACAGCTCAGTGCTAATGATTTAAATCCCATGCATTTCATGCGGCGTTTCCATATTTTCGATGACCCCCTGTAAGAGTTTTTCAATCACAGAAAATGATGTAACAATTGTGCCACATGTAAATGGATGCCTATGCTTGCCAAGAATTGTGCCACATTTTACGTCTGATTCAGGAGTCTTATCTACTGGAAATTACAGATAAATATTATTGCAATGTTGCTTTTGAGTTACTTTCATTCAATTTGAAGTATCCCATATATAAATGGCCAAACACATTAAAAGGGGTTTTCTGAGACTTGACTCGATTGGCTTGGATCTGCTGTTTGGGATCCCATGATCAGCTGTTCACTGGAAGTGTTGCTACTATAGACAGAGTCAGAAGCAGACAGCACTGTTGGTAGTGTAGTGGCCTGGAATGGTATTGCAGGCATTGCTCCTATTCAGCTCAATAAGAGCAGTGCTTATAGTACCGACCCAGGCCGCTGCAGTGTGGACAGAGCTGTCAGCACTGACCGTGCAGGATAACAGCTGATTGGTGGGGATCCCGAGTGGTGGATCCTCACCAATTGGCTATTAATGTCCCATCCTGAGGATAATTCATCAACAGTTAAGTCCCGTAAAACTCCTTTAAATCAAAGTCAGCTCTACCATTTCTGCAGATTTGTCAATCGAATTGCCTGTTCAGCTCTCATTTGTTTGGTCTATGCATATGGAAATTTCTAGTGTATACAGCTGACTGTATCCATAGGCCCCTGTTAATCTGGTGTATACCAAAAGAGTGTATTTGCATCCAATTTTTTTTTGTGTGGAATGGCACAGGGGACTATGCTATTGCATGCCAAGATATACAGAAAAAACATACTGTGTGTTACATGGGTAATTTTCGACAACGGGAACCTATTAACAACCTCTCCCACTGTAGGACTATATTCTGAGGGATACTTGCCAGCCTTCTGTTAGGGGTATACATCAGGAGTTCCGCCCATTGTATAACTCAGATGGAAAGCTCTTAATATTATGTGAACAGCGTCTAATGTGTATGGCATCAGGCTGATGGACATTGCGGACACAAGTATTGGCCGTGTGACGTTTTAACCTGCCCAATCTTTGGTTCCCAGTGGGAAAGATAGATACAAATGTGCAGGTTTGTAGGTAGGTCAGGCCTGACCGCTGATGACTGAGCAAGCATTCGGCTGATAGCTATTGTTTGGGCGGCCAGCTTTAGGCAGTGTAATGTTATGTGAATGAACGAACTGTCATCCTGCTCTACAAATGCTATCAGCAGGTGTGACTGCATGTTCAATGGAACAGGTTCTCTTTAAAGGGCTTCTCCCATGCTGGATTTTAATTTGTGTTGACAAGTAGTGGAATCTTGTTAGGTCACCTAGTGGAGTAGTGCTATATTCTTCATTTCAAGTGACCCATGATTGCATTATCACAGTGCTATAGATTTAATGCACTGGTCCTTAATAGCTTATATTAGTTATAGCTCTGGAAGATGGGGACAGCTGGGGCAGTCTTGATTTGACTTTAGGTGCTGTGATTGGCTTGGACCTTGGACCGCTGCATTATGGTGGGCCTTCTCCAAATTGGCTGCCTAGCCCACCAACCACCATAGAAAAGAGCCTAGAGTGGGGTCCGAAGCTGCAGTCTGCCGTTACCCTACCTGAACTTCAAGACAACAGAAATAAGCAGAGACGGATCTTGACAATAGGAAAAGTAAGGTGAGGGTGAATGTAATGATGCTGGCTGGAAACTAAACAGCATAATTTGACTTAATCTATAATAGTCACCTTTCCTGGGTACTAACAATGAATCTCAGGACTCCTATATCCCCTATATGAACAGTAGGACCAAATTGTGCAATAATCGGACAGTCACAAGAACAATAATATGAAGCGCATATCAACACTAGTAGGTACTCAAAAGTGGAAGCTTATCGTTGGATGACAGGAATATGGTGGGGAGTGTATTCAGATGATAGCACAAATGGATGATGATGGTGTTATCAGATATTGGTAGAGATGGTGTAGGTACATGATCATCGTTCAGTGCAAACAGCAGCCGTTCAGTACTGAACAGCCGCTGTGCTAAGTGAATGGAGAGGGGCGGGGGAGAGCGAGGAGTGAAATCTCCAGCCGCCTCGCTGCAAGCCAAGGATACTCCTGTGCAACAGCATGGGGGCGAGTGCATGCACAGATAATTGTCGGGCATGGTGTGCCTGACAGTCGTCCTGTGTAAATGGAGCTTTAGGTTCAGTGCCAGGGATAGGTTAGAGAAAGTCTTAGGCCTCATGCTCACCTGTCCGTATCCACCACGAGTGTCTCGGCCAGCAAGCCGGTGCGCATGCGCAGTGCAGGACATGACACGCAGCGCTATGACGCGGATTCCCGTGATACTTTTTCACTGCTCACTGTGGAAGTATCACGGCTTGGACAGCTTCCATTGACTGAAAATCGCAGGTGATTTCTGCTCGTGGGCAGGGGAGAATCTTTTAACCTAGCTTGTCTATGGAAGGACATTGCTGCGGAATTTGCGGAGGGCGTCTGGCTGCGAATCCTGCAGCAAAAATCCATCCGTGGGCATTCGGCCTTAGGGAGAGCTAACATTAGGGTTACTTATTGTCAGTTTGTTATTGTCTGTCTACCTACACTATCTCTACTACTATCTGATAACACCATCGTCATCCATTTGTGCCATGGCTCCAGACACTGATCTGTGTGCCACTGCTGGGGGCTGTGGCCATGAAACAGGTGAAGGCCATTTCCAGAAGCAGGGGCTACAAGCGGTCTCTGAGTCACGCACCTTTGGCCTACACACCTCTCCTGTTAACTTCTGTGGACAGATTTTTGGCAAAACTGGACAGATGAACATTGGGAAAAAAATTTGGTAGCCTGAATAATTTCTATTTCTGCTACACACAGATGGGCAGGTTAGGATTTGTCATAAAACCACATAAATGAACGATTGGTTGGTGTTGGTACTTGTAATTTAGACTAATTATAATATAGATTGGGCTTTTAATTCTGATCATCATTTACTGTAAGTGTCCTAGTCTGAGTATAGCTGCCAATGGTGCAGAATCCTCAGCGATCAGTCTACCATCTTCCAGCAGCACAGTGCAAACACATCAGCATATACATATACATTCTATTGTAATACAGTAAATGGCTAGCCTCACTAAGACTGCTCTGCGGGTCTCCCCTCTTTTAGTTATTATAGAGACCTGCTAACAAAGAGGGACCCTTTCCCTTGTGGATCCAACCTGAGCCAAAGCTATTGCTTAGGTACCCACTACTGGAGGAGGGTGCCTTAAATAGCCCAGAAAACATCTAGATTGTATGGCAAAGCTGAGTGTGTGTGTGTGCGCCTGCCCTTTAACCCCTTAACGACTGCCCATATGTCTTTTGACGGCAACTGTTAAGGGGCTTCATTCTGTAGCGCCATCTTTTGACAGCAGCTGAATCAAAATCCTGGCCAGGGTCTACCGTGCCAGGCAGAGGGGGTGTTCAGCTATTGGATAACAGACAGGCACTTGCTCTAACATCAGGGACCGAAGAAACCAAGAATCCCTGCTGTTTAACTTGTTACATACCGAGGTCAGTGCGACTGCGGCATGTAAAACGCTAACAGAGGAAGGAGACTCCCTCTCTCAGCCATCGGACTCCTGCGATGTGACCACGGGGTCCCAATGGATTGCTTTGGCATCCGGAGGCTTGAATATAGCCACTGGTTGAGCGTCATAGGCTTTCTAATACAGTACTATACTGAACTATAGTAGGGAATTAGAAGTTCCTCAGTGGGCTAAAAATAAAAAGCTAAGAAGTATTTTAAAAAATAGTAAAAAAAAAAAACACAAAGACATCAAAACCCCAACTCTCCCCCTTTGCTATGTAAAAAAATAAAATTACACATGTGGTATTGCTGCGTTTCTAATGACCCGGAGTAAAAAAAAAATTGTACATTATTTAATTTGCACAGTGCAAGTCAAGAAAAAAATGACGAAAATAGCTAATTTGGCCTTTCTCGCTTTACAAAATGCATAATAGAAATCGATCAAAATGTTGCAGGGATCAAAAAAATTGTACCATTTATAAAGTACAACTCATCCTGCAAAAAGTGAAAACGTAGCAAAAACCTACCGTATATACTCGAGTATAAGCCGACCCGAGTATAAGCTGAGTCAATAAGTTTTACCACAAAATACTGGCAAAACTTATTTACTCGAGTATATACTAGGTTAAGAAAAAATGCAATACTCCTCTCCCAGCCTGCGTCTGTGTCCCCGGTGCGATGGTCTCCCGGGCGGTGTGGCAAGCTGCTTGAGAATTCTCCCCACTGTTATCTCCCTGCTCGGTTTTGAATTCCCCCACCGTCAGCGCTGTGTAAGGAAGCGCTGTGATTGGATCGAGCACCAGTAGAGTTGAGCGAACATACTCTGCCGAGCTTGATGCTCGTTTGACTATTAGCGTACTCGATGGTGCTCATTACTCTAACGAGCATCATGCCGTGTTCGACCCCGCCCCAGTTTTCGGCTCCTCCCCGCTGTGACGTGTCTGTTTTGACCCCTCCCCGCCGCAACGCAGCGCGCGTCATTGGCAAATCTTTTGTCTGGCAGGCAGGGGAGAGAGAGAGATAAACCAATCACAGCCATTCAGTGATGTCATTCAATGAATGGCTGAGAATGATCGAGCGCCGGCTTTTACTGAACACCATAAAAATAAAATCCAAAACACAAATCGCCGAATTTATTTTTTCCTAATCCCACCCAAAAAAATTAGTAAAAATTTGACAGTACATTATATGTACCCAAAAATGATACCCATTAAAAAATACAAATTGTCACGCAAAAAAGCCCTCATATGGCTATGTCGACAGAAAAATTAAAAACTTATGGCTCCTGCAATACGAAGATGAAAAAAGCTGAAAAATTAGTTGGCCATTACTGCGCAAACATGCTTCCCCACTAAGGGCTTAGGAGGCAGGCCAGGCGCATACACACACTCTACGCCTGACACTAACAGCAGGGAAGATGGTGCGTGATCTACCACGCTGGGGACACTGAGGATGCCATTGGCTATGACTGGCACAGTTGGGAGGTGAGAGTGATCCGAGGCCAGCGGCTGTCACAGGCGTTCTCTCTGTGTGACTTAGTTATGACTAGTTTATTAAAACTTTCCACAAGTAGGTATGTAGTGTTTTCAGTAGCTGCATGTAAAAATGTGTCCATTGCATCTTCCTAACAATTCCTAGACTTCACATTTCTTAGCCTTGAGCATATCGAGCTATTTTGGTACCGTACATGGAATTATTGTAGAAAGGCTAAGTATTAGTTGCTTGGGGCCGTAGTTTAACCTGTCGTGCTGCCAGTTTGTCATCGGGAGCATTTTACTGTTATATGTGAGGAAATAAAGAAAACGTTATTTTATGGACATCAACAACAAACAAGCCTTTTCTTTTGCTGAGTTCACTGAATGCTTGCTTAATGAAGCACATTTCTAAAGACAGTATTAGGCACCCTAATTTATAAAACTAGATTGACCCGATGTTCGCTACACAAACATAAAATGTTTCAAGGGTGGTGGTTGTGAACTTCTAAATCTGTATTGTAAGGTGCTTATTTAGAGCATCATTTTGTATTTGGAGCAGATCTAATATAAAAAAGCCTACAGGTCTTTCTCTCTGCTTGTCTGTCTTTCTCTCTGCTTGTCTGTCTTTCTCTCTGCTTGTCTGTCTTTTCCTCTGTTTGTCTTTCTCACGCTCTGTTTCTCTGTGTCTCTCTCTCTCTCTGTTTCTCTGTCTTTCTCTCTGTTTCTCTGTCTTTCTCTCTGTTCCTCTGTCTTTCTCTCTGTTCCTCTGCCTTTCTCTCTGTTCCTCTGTCTTTCTCTCTGTTTCTCTGTCTTTCTCTCTGTTTCTCTGTCTTTCTCTCTGTTTCTCTGTCTTTCTCTCTGTTTCTCTGTCTTTCTCTCTGTTTCTCTGTCTTTCTCTCTGTTTCTCTGTCTTTCTCTCTGTTTCTCTGTCTTTCTCTCTGTTTCTCTGTCTTTCTCTCTGTTTCTCTGTCTTTCTCTCTGTTTCTCTGTCTTTCTCTCTGTTTCTCTGTCTTTCTCTCTGTTTCTCTGTCTTTCTCTCTGTTTCTCTGTCTTTCTCTCTGTTTCTCTGTCTTTCTCTCTGTTTCTCTGTCTTTCTCTCTGTTTCTCTGTCTTTCTCTCTGTTTCTCTGTCTTTCTCTCTGTTTCTCTGTCTTTCTCTCTGTTTCTCTGTCTTTCTCTCTGTTTGTCTTTCTCTCTGTTTCTCTGTCTTTCTCTCTGTTTCTCTGTCTTTCTCTCTGTTTCTCTGTCTTTGTCCCTGTTTCTCTGTCTTTCTCTGTTTGTCTTTCTCTCTCTCTGTTTGTCTTTCTCTCTCTCTGTTTGTCTTTCTTTCTCTCTTTGTCTTTCTTTCTCTCTGTTTGTCTTTCTCTCTCTCTGTCTCTCACTCTATAGCTCTGTCTTTCTGTCTCTATTGCTCTTTCTCTCTGTCTCTCTATCGCTTTCTCTTTGTCTCTCTATCGCTATCTCTGTCTCTCTAATGCTTGCGCTCTGTCTGTCTATCGCTCTCGTTTTGTCTGTATCACTTTCTGTCTCTCTATTGCTATCTCTCTATTTGTCTCTATTGCTCTCTCTGTCTCTCTATTCCTCTCTCTCTCTGTCTGTCTCACCATCTCTCTCTTTCTGTCTCTCTCTCTGTCTTGCTATCGCGTTGTCTCTGTGTTTCTATTGCTCTTTCTCTCACTGTTTTTGGCCGCCTGCAGACGGGCGGGTCGGATCCGGCGGCAAGGATTCTCGCTGCGGGAGCCGACCAGAGCGCCTGCAGGGACCAGCGCGTACTCACCCGCGGCTCTGGCTGTTTGATGTGCGCTCTGCGAGCCCCGCACAGAAATACGACATGCCGCGATTTGTTTGCGACATTTCGCGCGGCCAAACCGCAGCCGTCTGCATAGGATTGCGTTTGTTAACGCAATCCTATGCAGGCTTCCAGCGGCGGAAATCCCGCCACGGAATTTCCACTTGTGTGCTGGCGCCCTTTTTTCTCTATTGCTCTATCGCTCTCACTCTGTCTTTTTATTGCTCTCTGTCTCTCTATCGTTGTCTCTCTCTGTCTCTATCGCTCTTTCTCTCACTGTCTCTATTGCTCTCTCTGTCTATCGCTCTCCCTGTCCCTATCACTTTCTCTGTCTTTCTATCGCTCTCTCTCAGTCTATCTCTCTGTCTCTCTATCGCTCCTGGTTCGGCAGTGTGTGGTGCAGCTTAGCAGTGTATGCTGTGTTGCTTAGCAACGCTTCACTCATTCCAGCGCATGCCTGAAGCACAGCAGCGCCGCCCATAGACTTAACACTGTAACTCCCAAACCGCCTGACACTCCCTGAATGTATTACACTCACATTTGATGATTTTCACGGCATTGGTGAGCATGTGTGTCATCTAATGACACCAACATCATACACCAAAGTTACAGCAAAGGGGTCAAAGTGCAGTGCAAGAAAAAGCATGTAGGCTTATTTATATTAGATGAATGCTATATTTGCTGTGCTGAAAAAAACTGTGCTTGCACCAGATTAATTTTTTTGTGGATTAGGTGAATATTGCCCCTTCTTTGCTGATTAGAAACTGCAAAAATGACACTTTTTCTAAATTGAGTTCTGGTTTCTTATCTGTATAAAATGTTAAATCAGGCATATATTACTAAGGCATTGTTGCTATATTATCATAAGAAAGTCAAATACTTTTCAGTGTTACATGAATAAAGCATCTGTTCCCAACCTTTATATTTTATTCAGCGAGGAGAGGTCTACAAACCATTTTGAATGTATAAGTAATATTTCAGACTATTGTCCCTTTAAGAACAATGGCATTTGGGCTTTTGAGTTTATGAAACAGTCATTTTTTCCCCCATCTGTTTCCTTCTGCAGTTAACAATTTATTTTATACCTGAAGGATGGGAAAGAATTGCGGTATCCCTCAATATAGATAGATCTTAATGGCGCACAGCCAGCAACCAAATCACATGCAGTGTTACTTGGAGACACATTTTGTGCTGTTACTATATGTGTGAGCTCCAGCCGCTACAGACAGCTTGATACTCTGCTAGCAGGAATTCTCATTCACAACTTTTACCTAGGAGGCAGGTATAGCGCGGTACAATGTGATTCTCAGAGACTAGTAGCCTTCACCACAGCTGTATCCGCATAAATGCTGCTAATATTGAGTGACAGATACATTTAAAGCCATTTGATTCAGAGCCTTCCACTCCGGTATTAGCTGTACCTTTCTGGAACACATAAGACCTTTTGATCCAACCTTGTTCTCCTGCAAGTTGATAAATGTGACAATTTTAGATGTGTCATATCACATATATAAATAGAAGGATACTGGTAGTAATTAGCAACGTGTTGCGACTTATTCAAGAATATGTCCTCATTGGTCCTAATTTCCTTTCGTATTGCACTATCCCATCGAAAGTATTTGTATTCTAACACAACAAATATGTCAACTTTCTTTTATTCTTTAGTTTTTTATAAAACCCTATAAAAATAATTGAAAAGAAAGTATTTGGGCAGTTCCATCAGAATGGATCATGTCTAGAGATGAGCGAGCGTACTCGCTAAGGCAAATTACTCGAGTATTGCCATTTTCGAGTACATACCCGCTCGTGCCAAAAGATTCGGGGCCAGCTGGGGGCGGGGAGCAGCGGGGAAGAGCGCTCTCTCCCCCCCCCCCCCCCTGCTCCCCCATGCACACTCCCACAACCCACCGGCCCCCGAATCTTTTGGTATGAGCGGGCATGTACTCGAAAATGGCAATACTCGCTCGAGTAATTTGCCTTAGCAAGTACGCTCGCTCATCTCTAATCATGTCACATGTCTTAATCCATGCTAAATAAGGTTTAGACCCTTGAAGGTGTCAGCTATAGTTTAAGAGAGCTGCACAGTATTAGGCCGAATGCACACAGGCACGCACGGATTCCGCATGGGAAATCCCACATGGATTTCGCATGGGGCCAGCGACCCTGTGTACATGTCTGTGTCTTGTTTATCTGTACTACGGATGGTACGCACGGCTCACCATTGGACATGCACAGTACAAATTTATTTTTAAAACTACTGCTTTTCCGCGGCCCATCTGCACTGTCAACTGCGGACGGGCGCGGATTGGACAGCTTCCACTGACTTCAATGGAAGTTGTCTGTGTGGAATCACAGGAAAATGGAGCATGCTGCAAAATTTTTTATCAGAAAGTGGAAACTGCAATTTGTTTCTGCTCGTGTGCATGAAGAAGAGTTTTTCCATAGCATGCTATGAAGGGTTATTGCTGCGGAATCCGCAGCAATAATATAGTTTTGTAAAACTGTATTTTTATTATACAGTTATGTTCCCTTTTAAGGTTATCTCTAAAATGTAGGTGGTGAATGGAGAACCAACAAGCCCAAAATACAAAAACCAGAGTGTATACACAATGACTCTGCATTCTGATGCACCTCTCTGGCCCCTGAGCTCTATGCTCTTGGAAAGACTCAGAGTCCATATATACACCTGCCCAGTTCTGGAGGGTTCAATTAGCAGCTGATATAGCAGTGAAGAAGAGTGAGTGTAGTTAGAGCGGTGGTGAAGGAGAGGTGTAGTTAATAGTAAGAAAGCAAAAAAGAAGAAAACTGTTTATTACCTAAATCATGAGGAAAAACCAATCACAGCCAGTGATGTCATTCTGAAGGGCTGTGATTGGTTTATGGAGCGCCAGCTGTGATTGGCCGACGCTCTATCCAATCACAGGATATTTGCAGGATCAGTGGAGGGAAATACCAGCTGAAGTGTATCAGGCATTAGTAGAAAGTATGCCACGGAGAAGATCCAATGTCATTAGGGCCAAAGGAGGCTTCACAAAGTATAAACATATACAAATAAATACTACTCTTCATTCTTTCCCAGGTGTCTAATTACTTTTGATAGGATCTATTGCATTCTGAGTATTACATTAGTTTCCACTGTGCTGGATGCCTTCTGAAAAAAGACTTTCTAGAAGGACATATTCACACATCGGAATCCACCATTTTCTGCCACAGATTATGAAGTGGATGCATGTTGTTTTTTTGCTACAAGGATTTTCCTAATAGTCCATGGTAGAAAATCGTGGCTGAGTTGCCGTGGATCTGCACACGGGTTAGCTCTTTTTCAATGTGTATTTCTGGATACAGAGTCTCTGTCAACAAGTGGTATGTCACTTCTTCCTTAACCACATGCAGATTTCAATTCGCGTCATATAGGCTATGGTGTGGATTTCCATTAAAATGAATGGAACAATTATTTGTGTATTTGTGCGGATTTAGCATCATATTTGATTCAGAATCTGTGTGGAATCTGCAGGTAAATTCTACATGCTAGGCCGCTCTCACACTGGATGCTTTATAGGGCTTTACAGAGCTGCACTCAAACGCAGCATTTCTAATGCCATGATTTGCCATTGCTGTCTGCTGTATTTTTCCGCGTTTTAGCACTTTTTAACAAAACCTCATCACCCATCACAATAATGGGGTGCATTCAAAAACGCTGTGAAAACCATTCCAAAACTCTACTCGCAGGAAGTGGGGCTAGGGAGTCAGAATATACACCATACTTATTACCAGAGTCCACTACTTTTATCATTCAAAATATTGGTGTAAAGTTTGGCAGGCATGGAATGGTGTAAGGAAGAGAAAAGGGTCTTAACCCTTTCCAATCCAATTTGTATCCTGATTTTCCTAGGGGGCTTACTCTTTTTCTGCCGTTATACAATGGCGCTATATGCTGGTGTTAAGAGAATTGTAGATCAATGTATCAATTAGTTGTTCTTTTATTGCATTGTAGACTAGAAATATATAGCATGATACTAGTATAAGTAGTGAAGGGGTTAAACGGAACCCTTCTATAGCAGTGCATTTTTTCCCATGGGACAGACAAGAGATAAGACAGGTCTCCTAGACCACCCATGTATGCATGTTTACTGATGGGGCAGACAGGAAGTAGGACAGACTTCCAGACCTCTCTTGCATTCCTTTTTCCTGAATTCATAACGGGTTTATTGTATGTTATAGTTACACCTTAAGAGGTGTAACTTATGTTAATCATTTTTTGTTTTAGCCTATTGTGTATTCTTATTAATCTTGGAGGTATATACTTTTCCTGTGATGTCATTTATGGTACATAAGCTGCGAACACCTTAGAATAAAGTAGAAATCATCTGATACCGCACAGGCTGGTGTGATTTGTATTTCTCCTGGGCCCAGACTTCTGCGCGAGATCTGGGATCATCTTCTCTTTGATAAACATATAAATTCTCCTTACAGCTGGCTAAAGCCAGTACTGCATGAGGTGACACGTTGGATAGGCTCTAACAGTAGAGCAGCAGGCAATATACAGTAAGAGAACCCCAACAGACGTCTTCCAACATCGGAACTGTACAGCCTTAAATCATAATGTCTTCAGACGTCAGACAGTGGATTGGAAAGGGTTAACAAGTTGGACACCACTGTGAAAAATTTGGGGACGTTTCACCTACCCCCTTTAGTTTTATTCTGTATAAGCTTAGTACAGAATTAAGAAGTCCGCTCCATTGTGGGTCACCAAATCCAACAATGTTCACACACACACACTGCATAAAGCCTTACTTGCACAAGAGGTTTTGGAATTTTTGTCCTTTTTCTGCTGGCTTCATCACTTCTAAAAAGGAATGGGACTTGGCAAAAGGGGGAAGGTCACCCATGGCCCAATTTTCTATATTCTATACCAGAAACTGGTGCAAATATTGGTGGTGTATGAATCGCTGCTAAATTGCTGGCCCAAGATGCATGAGGTGTGTGTCTTCATAAATTCGATTGGTCCCAGCAAGAGAAACCATGTAATCTTGTAGATGTGATACCTTTTTAATGACTACCAAAAATACATAATGTTAATGCGAGCTTTCAAACCAACACAGGGTTCTGCATCAGGCTTAAATTAAATGGATCCGATGAGGCATGCATATATTTTACACACATACTTATGACAAGGCACAGACATGGATGTGAATTATTTGCACTTAAAAGAATACTACAAGAGAAATACAGACATCTTGAAATAGTCACTGGTAAAGGAGTGAAGGTTTTATGGTCCTTAAATTAGTGTTGGGGGGGGGGGGGGTCACCAGGCTGGCAGTTTTATCTGTGCTGTAGATGTCTCATACTTCCCATTCACGCATGAATCCTTGTGAAGAATTTAGCCCTCTATTGAAAGCGTCAAAAGTGGTTATAAATTTATATTCCCAAATTCTTCTATGGCTTTGTGACTTGAAACCTCCCTTCAATATCATAACTTTCATATCTTCTTTGTTGTGTCCATGACTAGAAAAGTGCTCGGCTACAGGTAATTCTATCTTTCTTTCTTTAATTGTGTGGCAATGAGATCTCATCCTGGATTTCAGTTTTCGTCCTGTTTCTCCAATATAAAGGGCACCAACAGGACATTTACTGCATTGGATCAGGCACACAACATTGGACGTGGAACATGTAAAATGTCCCTGGGATCTTATAGTCCTGCTGTGTGTTGGGGATTTGTATCCTGTCCGCAGTCAGTACATGTGAGCAGGTCTTACAGCTCCTTACCATACAGGGATAAATTCCTTTTTGGGTAACAGAGGGCAATGCACTCCTGATTATAAAGTTCCTTACATTTGGAGGAACAGAAGTGGAGGGTCCAGGAATATGGTTTTCAGACCGTCATCCTTGTGCAGGGTATGGTGGAGTTTTCTTGCGGTTTTCCTTAGTACCTCTAGCTGTGAATTGTAGGTCACTACTAGAGGCACACGTCTGCTTCCTTCCTTCTCTGTGTATTGGAGTGGTTGATTCCTGGGTATCCTGGTGGCTCTGGTGATTTGGTCATCAATTGAGGTGGGATGGTAGCCCTGATTTATAAATGTCTTTTTACGATGGTATAGATGTTCCTCTCTGTCTGTTAAGCTGGAGCAGATCCGTTGGATCTGATGGCCTGTCTGTAGACAATTGATTTTTGATGTGTTTAGAGTAGAAGCTGTCCCATCTGAGGTATGTGGGCCGATCAATCGGTTTTCGGCCTGTCTGATATTGAGTTGTTTGAAATTTTTATGGTGGTGTCCAAAAAGTTGATTTCGGTATATGAGTAGCTTAATATCAGGTTTATGGTGGGGTGGAATGCATTGAATCCCTCATGGAATTAGTTCTTGTTCGGTGTTGGTCCAGATGATTATGATGTCATCAATGTAGCGGAAGTAGGCCAATGGTTTGCTGGAGCAGGAGCCCAGAACTCACTCTCCAGTCTTGCCATGAAAAGGTTGGCATACTGTGGTGCCATTTGCCACATGCTTACTCCAGCAGGCGCAGCACTATGACCAGCATATGAAATGGCGGTCTTACGAAATGCTCCCCAATATGGCATGCAACATGTTAACATATCCTTACATTTATTTATAAGTGCTGAACAGTAAAAGAAAGTAGATTGAGATACCCAGTAAGTTTTCAGTGAATTCGCTGCAGGTTGGCGATTTGCTGATGGGCTCTTACAAGAGGGCATTTTGTCACATTTTATTTTTCACATTTGCTTTCAGAAAAGCCTTGTACATCTTCAGTGTCAATGTTTGTCAAAGGGCGGCTGAAGCTTACTGACACCTGTCAAGATAGATGTAGCTTGGGATTCAAATGAACTGATCAGTACTACTCAGGAACAGCACAAAACAGTATAGAATTTTTACAAATGGTTACAAGAAAAAGAAAGTGAACCCTTTGGCGTTACCTGTTGTTTTGCATTGATTACTAATAAAATATGCTCTGATTTTTGCCTAACTCACAATTATAGACACACACAATCTAACTTAACTAGTAACACACGGACAGTCTTTATTGAGTATACAACCGCAGTGCAGGGAGAAAAAGAAAGGGAAACTCTGTGTTAATGACTTCTCCAAGAGCTACAGTAAGGGGTAAAAGGTGGTTGAATCAAAGACCTTTTTTGTTTAAAAAATAAAAAAAATCTATTGATCGCCTATCCTCAGGATACGACATCAGTGGCAGATTGTTGCCCACGACCTTTGGCTATCAGCTAATGTGAAGAGACTGTGGCTGGCCAGAAGATACACAATGCCATCTGTAGTGCGGTAGCCCAGAATAGTCGTCCAGCTTTCTCCCATTGAATTGAATAGTCTCCAAATAGCTCTGTAGTAAACCACATGATTAATAGAGCTTTGCAGTATGCAGTGCAGTGAAGAAACTGTAATTTTGTCAATATATTTAAAGGTTACGGACACCATTGGGAGCATTTATTTATTTAAATGAAAGTTTTTTGGGCTGAAAATCTTTTTTTTTCAATAGGATTTCAATAAACATTTTTCCCATGTTTGGATTCTACACTTTCCCCATATCATTGTATATAGCAAACCGCAGAAAGCATCTCCCTTTAGATTAGTCATTGTGCTACACTGAGGGCTTAAAGTCCTTTTACATGGGACCAGCCGTTGGGCAAACAATGCCTTACACTCATCCTAGTGATGCGTGCCCCTGTGCTGTTATACAGGAGCAAGTAACGTTGGCATTGCTCAAAGTGCTGCCATCTTGGAGGCGGAGGCGTGCGGGGAGCGTTCTCCCTCCACCAGCCTCCATTCACAGCAAATAGACAGTCATGCAAAAGCGAACAACTGCTGTTTATAAATCCGGTTCAGTCGCTGCATGCAGTCACATGGTACAACTGACGTTCTAATTCCTGAGCGATTCAGAACAATAAACATCCCATGTAAAAGGGCCTTCAGCTTTCAGGTGATCTCTCCCTTCTGCTGAACATTCTTGTCAGCTGATATATGACCACTACAAGGTCAGGAGAGAAGAGATGAAGGCACATAAGTATATGTGAAGTAGGCCACTCTCGCTGCCTTTTCCAGATGCAGTAAGCTGCGTCCAGCAGACGTTTTTAATGTACCCCATCATTGTGATGAGGTGTGTTTAAAAGCATGAAAACGCGGCAAAATAGAGCAGACAGCGGTCAAAAATCCTGTCATTTTCTAACGCCGCGATCGAGCGCATGTCAATGGGAGCATTATACCGCATTTACAGTGCCGTTCAAAACGCTGCGGTAAAAAGTGTGAGAGTGGCCTTAACCCCTGTCTGTTGAGTAAGGGAGTTGAACCCCTGTGCGCTTGAGATGAGCAAAAATTTAGGAGTAAAATAAAATTTTAGGAGGCAAATTTAAATATTTTATAGTACGACATTAAAATTTTTTTTTTAACTAAACCACTCCACAGAGAAAGCTGAAAAAAATGTATATAGGCGCCCCATATATTGAAAGCTTCTTACCACAACATTTCAGAAAGGTATTCTTTGAAGATTTATTACATGTTTTTAATTTAAATTCATTTAATGACATTAAATTATTGATTATTTAGCTGAACAAATGTTCAACAATCTGATTATTATATAAAGCACATTGAGGTGTATTTGGTCATAGTTGTTGATGCCACTAAAATCATTGTCAGTATAGAGTTGGTCAACATCAATATTTTTTTCTTAACTACAAAAAGCACCTTCCTGAAATTTTGTGATAAGAAACCTCAGTGTATGGGACATATCTATACATTTTTTCAGCTTTCTCCCTGGTGTAGCTCAGTTTACACAAAAATGTTGACATTGTTGTTCCAGTTCTACTATCCACATATTAGGAGCAGAGTGGCACCTTGCACATCTTCCTACACCCAATAGTTTCCGAAATCTGAATGATCAAAAGCTATGGTTCTCTGTGATTTTTGGAAAATTGACCCGTCCCCCCTGTAGTGGTGATTCCATGACCAAATTGAGATTTTTATATAGATTCTAGTAACAAACAAATGTGCAAAGCTTCGTAAAACTCTGGGATGGTCGGGTGATTTGTTCTGGAATGACCCAGTATACTTTACCCAGATCATTCAAAGCAGTGCTCACTAAATATATATACTGTACACCGGGCCATGCCCTAGTATACTTATCCAGAGTGCAATTACTTGGAGAAGTTTAACCCTTTCCAATCCACTGTCTGACGTCTGAAGACATTATGATTTAAGGCTGTACAGCTCTGATGTTGGAAGGCGTCCGTCGGGGCTCTCTTACTGTATATTGCCAGCCTCTCTACTTTCGGAGCCCATCCGTGTCACCTCATGCAGTACTGGCTTTAGCCAGCAGATAGCACCGTTGTATAATGGCAGGAAAAGAGTAAGCCCCCTAGGAAAATCTGGATACAAATTGGATTGGAAAGGGTTAAAAGTATGTTCACAAATAGAGATTTCTGTCAGCATCTGCATCGGCAATGTGAGCAGGATATTTTTTGCTTCATCCACGTGCCCCAAAGTAATCTGTGCAAAATAATGACTCTACCACAATTTTATAATCTGCAACATGCTCATTATTTGAATGGATTCCAAGCTGAAATTAGCGCCATAAACTTCAATGCAGCAAATTCTCATGCAAATCCTGACTGGATGAAATGTTACTTTGATAGACCAATTTATTTATTGTAAACTTTTGTATAAAATGTGGCCTACAACTGATAACAGCATTATAATGGCAATATTAATGTTATGGAAAGGAGTCCAGAGAACACGTATTAATGGTTGCACATTTACCCGATTGGATCGTTGTGACTGCCGTGACTCTTGGGCCTGGACTGATTGGAAGTAGACTTGGATGTGAGTTACAGCTCTTTTCATCAGAGCAGTGATTTATAACGGTGAGGGAATCCGTGAAATATATGTTTCCACTCCGGGGAACCCCCGACTCCTACTATTTCCATCCCATGGGAGGGTAAAGCATTCTATAGATTTTTTAATATTTTGTGTGATCTTTGTACCAAGCATTCCTGAGCAGGCGGCTGTAAAAGTGACAACGCGGAC
Organism: Eleutherodactylus coqui; assembly: GCF_035609145.1. Classification (NCBI taxonomy): domain Eukaryota; kingdom Metazoa; phylum Chordata; class Amphibia; order Anura; family Eleutherodactylidae; genus Eleutherodactylus; species Eleutherodactylus coqui. The sequence goes on along the minus strand of NC_089843.1, from coordinate 141,667,939 downwards.
TCCGCTGTCTGCTGGCCAGGTTCTAGGGAGTTCTGCTCAGGAATCCATACATTAGCAGAATGTTACATTATAGTAAAAAGTATCCAGATAGCCTTAAATTCTGCAACCATTCTGAGTGGTGTTGTGCTGTAGTATTTCTGCCAGCATTACAGAAACCATCATTTATCTACTTCTTATACCTGCAATTTCTGTCATGTCTTTAGAAATGTTTTTCTGAGCGTTGCTAGCATAGTTTTGTAAAACACCAATTTTATTTTTCTTGGTTTAGATGGAATGTACAATTCAGAATGAATGGAACGGCGCCCCCATAGCACATGAGCCGGTGACAATCTGTCTGAAACCAGCACCTGGAGGGTTACAGATGGATGTTTCTGCCCCATTTTTCAATGACCCTCCCGCACCCTCAGGCCCAGTGGGAGAACCTTTCGAGGCACTTTGGGACTATGAAGGTTTGTATGCATTTATATGTGTTTTTGTTTTTAAATAATGTTTTATTTTTAAGGCCTCATGTCCACTAGCTAAATGGAATTGCGGATTCCGCAGCGGATTTTGCCCATAGGGAATCATTGGCCATTTTAAAAGAATTGCGTTTTTCACGCGCGGGAGAAAAAACGCGGCATGCTTCATTCTGCCACGGATTCCGCGCGGATCGGCATCATTGCTATCACATTGATAGCAATGTGTGCGGATATCTGCATGCAAAAAATACCATTTAAAGCAAATCCGCGCGGAATCCGCCGCGGAAATCTGCGGCAGATTCTGCGCGGATTGTATTTTTCAAGTGGACATGAGCCCTTAATGTTCATCTTTTTTATACAACTGTAACCCGAGTGTCGATAGACGAAGCGATGACTTTCTGATGTTTTTTATTGTCCCATATTCACAGGGGCTGATTAGGTAAATGTAAGTACGTCTTCTCTACACCGTCTCTAGCTTGTAGAGCTTGTCTTGCCAACTTCTATTTTGATGGCGCCATCATCTCATAGCAGAAGCATGCTTTCCTTTCTCTCCTGAACTACTTTTAACCTTTCCAATCCACTGTCTGACATCTGAAGACATTGTGATTGAAGGCTCAACAGCTCTGATGTCGGAAGACGTCCGGTAGGGTATTCTTACTGTATATTACTGGCCGCTCTGTTGTCGGTGGCCTCTCCAGCATGTCCCATACCGCAGTACTGACTCTAGCCAGCAGATGGAGCCATTGTATAATGTCAGAAAGAGAAAGCCCCCTAGGAAACCCCGAATCCAAAATAGAACCTGGTTTCTATGAATTGGGCTTCATTAATATTGTGTTCATAACCCTGTCATGGTCCCGTCCAAGAGCTCCATCTGGATGGCTGAAATCTGTGTCCAAACAAAACGGTAGGCCACCATTACTAAAACGGAGACCAAAACTGCAATCTTTACACTCCGTTTTAGAAGCTTGCTGTTGGATTCCTGCATTTGGTCTGCCAGAAAAGCGTAGTCGTTTATGCTATTTTGTGCGGAAAATGCCGGAATACATAGATTGGAAACCTGCTAAAGTGGAGACCAGATTGCAGCTTCAGGCTCTGTTTTATTAACTCCTTAGTGACCAAGCTTTTTGTTTTTTTATTTTTGTTTTTTCATCCCTCCTTTAAAAAAATCGTAACTCCTTTATTTATCTATTGATCTAGCTGTATGAGGGCTTGTTTTTTGCTAGACGAGTTGTATTTTTCAATTGTACTATTTACTGTACCATATAATGTACTAAAAAACTGTTAAAAAATACTAAGTGGAGAGAAATGGGAAAAAACGACATTCCACCATCTTTCAGCGCGTCTTGTTTCTGCGGCGCACAAACTGCAACAAAAATGACACGATAACTTTATTCTATATGTCAGTACGATTACTACGATACCAAACTTATAAAGTTTCTTTTTTCGCTGTACTATTTGTATTTTTTTTTAAGATATTTAATTTTTTTAAATTATTTTCTGTCCCCATCTTCTGCGCACAATAGCTTTTTTTTATTTTTTCATCGGCACAGTTGTGCGAGGGCTCATTTTGTGCAGTACGTCCTGTAGTTTCTGTTAGTATTTTTGAATACAAACAACTTTTCGATCGCTTTTTATTACATTTTTTCTTGGAGACTGGTTGACCAAAAAAACGAATTTCTGGCATTCTTTTTTTTCAGACAAAGTTCACCGTGCGGCGTAAATAATGCACTACTTTGATAGATCAGATGCAGCTATATCAAATATGTATTTTTGCATATGTATATAGATTCTTTTATTGTAAATATGGCAAATGGGTTTTTTTTTTAAACTTTTTAAAATAATTAATAAAACTTTTATTGTTCTTATTTTTACATTTTCTTTTAGTCCTCCTAGGGGACCACAGCATGCGGTGCTTTGATCACTCTTGCACTATGCCATAGCATTACATCATACTACAATCTGACAGGCAGTCTATCAGGCCACCCGGTGGGGATGGCTTGATAGGCATACTGCCAAGACAGCCCTGAGGCCTTTCAGAAGACCCCCGGCTGCAATAACACCCACACGACTTCCTGTGATCTCGTCATGGGAGGGCCATACCGAGCCCCCAAACATCGTTAGGGGGATTTAAATGTCGCGGCATTTAAAGGGTTAACAGCTCCAATCTGCCACGCGGCTTTTTCGGGGCTGTTGCCCGTGGGTGTCAGCTGTAAGAAATAGCTGACACCCGCGATGTATGGAGGGAGGTCGCAGCGCAATCTCCCTACATACACGTCCTGCAGCTGCAGGACTTAAAAATACTATAGGGCGGTCACTAAGGAGTTAATGAAGCTAATAAATAGTTGCAGTGGTGCTCATAGCCTAAGCATACTATTAATTACATCCTTGTAACAATATACTTTTGAAACTCTAATTCTCCCCTGATATATTTTTTTTTAAAAGTTATGAGATTGTTCAATTTATGGCCAGCTACCTCAAAGTTTTTGTGCTTGACTGCCAAGCAATGCTTGAGACGTCCTTTACACTATATCTCTTGCTTGCCATATCTCAACAGTTGACACAATTTTCCTGAACCTTATTATGGATTGCCAGCAGTGTATGTCTGAAAACACCCTGTTTGCACTCAGTGGGATTAATTAGTGGTTTATTCGTTCTTATGCCAATCCACATCACTAATTATTAACCGAGGTCTGTTGTGAAACACTGACCTTAGTGATCAGTGCTGCTGATTCTCACTGGAAAATAGCTAAGCATCACTGCTGTTGTTTGGCTAAAAGAGGTCAGGTCCATAGAGATCTGTCTGGGCTTAAAAGGAAAATCAAGGCTAAAGGAAGCATAAGTACTGAATGTGATTTACATTGCTGTGGCATTAGTATATATTCAACCTCTAGGTTTCGATGGCTAAGGGCTTATTCACACGAGCGTATATCGGCCACCATTTTCACGGCCGGTCGATATATGCTACCATCTGATGCATTGGATTTCAATGTAACATATTCACGCAGCGTAAAAGCGCTCGGCCGGCAAATATAGCGCCGAGCGCTTTTACGCCGGGCAGGAAAGATAGTCCTGGAACTATCTTTCCCGGTCGGAATATGGCCGCTGCCATAGACTCCTATGGGAACCAATGACAGCTGCCAGAGAGAAGGGAGGTGAGGGAGAGTTTAGCTGGTGTGCCCCGCTCCCTCTCCGCCACTTGTTAGCAGCCAGCAATGGGAGGGAGCTTAGCACACTGGCTCTCGCCCCATCCCGCCTCCTCCCCTTGCAGAGAGCCCAGAAGTGGGAGACAGCTTAGCAGAGCTAAACTGTCTCCCTCCGCCCGACGTCAATGCGAGCTCGGCATACATGCACTGGGCCTGTGCCGTCTCAACGGTTAGATTTGTGTGCTCATTCATGCGTTTTTATGGCATCGGTGGGCACATGTAAAAACACCTACAGCCGTGTGAATAAGCCCTAAGGCTGAGCTGGTACAATCATTATGAGTTGTGTAGAAAGAAACACAACTCTAGTAAACAGCTGAATGGTGTAGAATAGTGGAAAACCCCTTTAACCCTTCAGTGACAGGTTTATTGTTACCAAATCATGCCTCACAGGGCAGGTTTTTTAAATGAGTCAACAATGCAATAAAAACCATGGAAGTTTGCAGATGACAGCTCAGTGCTCTGCACATTTCAGCACTAGAGCTGTCCACGGAAATCTTCCAGGGTTTAACTGCATGGTCAGCGCAGCAAGCCCCGGAGATTTTCCGGTCGTGACACTAAAGGGGTTAAATGCAGTCTGCTAATATGTATAACTGCCAATTCCTTATACTCAGTCAGAGAAAAGAAAGAAAGTAGACCATTCAATTTTATGTTTCGTGTTTTTTTTCTTTCATCAGTGACTAATTAACAATTGTCTAGTATCCACCAATTTCTATAACAAAAAAACCCACAAAGAATGTCAATAAAGTTTTCTTCCTCCAATAAGCAGCGAAATGAATAAGGCCTCATGTCCACGGGGAAAAGAAGAATTAAAATCCGCAGTGGATCACCCGCACGCGGATCCGCACCCCATAGGAATGCATTGACCACCCGCGGGTAGATAAATACCTGCGGATGGTATTTAAAAGTCAATAACAAAATTTCTGGAGCATGAAAAAAATGGACATGCCCCATTTTAGTGCGGATCACGCATGCGGGAGCTCATAGAGCACATAGCTCAATTGATCTCCCGCATGAAAAATAAAAGACAATTACAGTGCATCCGCAGCCCAAATTCGCGTTACAAATCCGCAGCGGATCTGATTTTCCCCATGGACATGAGGCCTAAGTTAACATCAGTAAGACAAGATTGCATTTTTGTTATTCCGCTGACGCCTGATTTTAGGGATTGCACAGGTAAAAATGTTGCTATGGCCTCATGTCCATGGGGAAAATCAGATCCGCTGCGGATTTGTAACGCGGATTTGGGCTGCGGATGAGCTTAAAATTGTATTTTATTGCATGCGGGTGACATGCGGATGCATTTTTTTTCACTCCATGGAGAATCCGTAGCGGGTCCCTCCTGCCCCGTGGACATGAGGCATAAAAATAAGAATAAACGTACCTCTCGCCCGCTCCGGATCTTCCCTTCGACTCGGCTTCATCTTCTCTCCGTCGCGGCCGGATCTTCTTTCTTCGGATCGGCGGATGCGCAGGGCACATTGGTTACGTGCCCCGCGCATGTGCCGGCCCGAAGAAAAAAGATCCGGCCGCGACGGAGAGAAGATGAAGCCGCAGCGAAGGGAAGATCCGGAGCAGGTGAGTAAATACCGATTTTGGTCTCCCGCGGATCCGGATGGCTTCCATAGGCTTCAATAGAAGCCCGCGGGAGCCGTCCCCGCGGGAGACCCGCACCAAAATGGAGCATGGTCCGGATTTTTTCATGCTCCATTTTTTTTTAAATCACTTTTATTGACCATCCGCGGGTATTTATCTACCCGCGGGTGGTCAATGCATCCCTATGGGATGCGGATCTGCGGGCAGGAGAAGAGTTAAAATCCGCTGCGGATTTTAATTCTTCTTTTGCCCGTGGACATGAGGCCTTAAGCTGGAGGTGTTTTTTTGCCCACTTTACCCCACCTCCTAGTACTTTCTCCACCTCCCAGCCTTGAAATCCGCAGCGGATCTCCCGCACCCATTTAATTCACATTTAATATCCGCAGCGGATCTCCCGCACCCATAGAGATCAATGGGGACCATCCGGAGCGTGATCCGCACTTAAATGGAGCATGGTGCGTTTTTTTTCATGCACCGTAAATTTTTAAATCACTTTTAAATACCATCCGCGGGTATTTATCTACCCGCACGTGTCCAATGCATCCCTATGGGGTGCGGATCAGCGTGCGGGAAAAACGATGCGGATTTTAAATAAAAATTATCCCGTGGACATGAGGCCTAAATTTGTACGAAAATTGCAACTTTTGTTTTGATACTTGAAGCTAAAAGAAAAGCGCATGGTTGGGATGTTAGAATATGTTTATAGACTTCTTTACAAAAGGTTAAAAAAGGACAGTAACTCATAGCAGCTGTGCATAGAAATACAGAAAGAGAATTCCAAATGCCCCAGATTTTGTAGGTCATGTGCATCTGGGAATAAATTAATGAAACAAATGGTGCTTACCTGTCCTTGGCTCCGGCAATCTAGCATTGCGATTCTCACAGTCCCTGTTGACAGCGGAAGTCAGGTGATCGCTGCCTTCCAATCAGAGGCCACAGTATCACCATTCCAAACGCATGGCATCATGGTCCCCAGGTTGTGAGCGCTGATGCCAGGAGAATGGGTGGTGATACTGAGGCTTCTGATTGGTGTGCATACGAGTGCTATACAATGTCTTTAAGGTCCCATTGAAAACAATGGGTGATGTGTTCCGAGGAACTTGAAAGAATAGGACATGCAGCAATTTTTTTTTTACCTTGCAGCATCGCTGTGAGGGAAAACATCTCCCATGTTTATGACTTCATTCATTGTGTTTGTGTGCATGTAGCTACAAGTATTACAAACTTTGTGCTGTGTTGCTGGCAGTAAAGTTATTTTTTGGAGCAGAAGTATTGTCTGTTGATATGTGGTCGCAGCCAAATCCCACTGTTGATGCCCTATCCGGTGGGAGAGAATCTGCTTGTTGCAGATTCAATTTCGCCTTGCCCATAGATGTACCTGGGGCCGCAGGTAAGCCCACATCACGAGTGCTCCCCATATTACCACCCTCTCACTGCCAGCCCATCTCTGCACCCCTCTTTATATACACACTTTTTCATTTGATGCTAATGTACTTTAGTATGTTGATTTTAAGTTTCAATGTCTTCCAGTAGGCCCGTGTCTAAAAACGCTGAATGAGTTATACCACAATGCCTCACTTATACCCTATAGATGTAGCAAAGCTGTAACGAGATTATGATAACTTCCTGTTCTAAGTAATTGGAAATCTATTGTTATAGTAACACAACAATGCCATTGAAAAGGTAATCAAACTGTTGTACAGAATGTTATCTTAACCCATTGAGAGTCAAGTTGAACTTTGCTATGTCTGTAGAACAGGGGTGCACAACCTGTGGCCCACAGTGGCATAGTATGTGGCTGTCAACCATCAGGAGACAGACATCAGAAAACAATGACTGTCAAAATACATCGGCATCCTTCTGATGGAGTGCTGTCATTACACAGCAGTGCTGTTCTCTCTTCTGTGCTCTGATGGTAGCGATTAGCGTAGGACTTCAAAGAATAAATATGAGCTTCCTTACATTGTATTTCCCATGTCAGAGGGGAATGGTACACAGCACAGGGGCATTGGCTGGTATGGTTGGTGTTAATGTAGACATTGTGTAGCCGGTTTTGTTATGGGATGAACTCTGCCTTGTACAATTATGGCTAACCTGTGTGGCTGTATAAAGGTCCATTTAGACCCAATGATTCTCACTCAAAATTCGCTCAAAGGCGTCTTTTGAGCGAGAATTGTTGTGTCTAAATTCTAGTTTTTTTGAATTAAGCAATGAACTCTTATCAGCAGTGCAGGGTGTTATCACAGTCAGCAGCGCTGATAAGATTCGATCAGCTCGCGTCCCGCTGGTACTTCACAGCGGGACGCGAGTTGTAATTGCAGAGAACAATACAGTTGTTTGCTTATGTAAAACAGCTATATTGTTCACTGAGCAATAGCGGCAGTGTCCCGTTCTGCCTCCTGGGAGTAACATATTACGACCCTGTAGCCCTTGGAAAAGAAAAGGTTTTGTGCACCTGTGGTCCAGAAAGATGAACAAGTAACCGTTTACTACATGAAGGGCTTTAGTACTTATATACTTTATGTAGATAACTAGGAGTATATTATAAAAAAATTTAAATTATTACAGACTCGTATTTATTAGTCTAAAATATAAAGTTTCACCCTATCAAAGGATTATCCACTTATCCACAGGATGGGGGTAGGAGAAAACTTACTGTTTGGTGGGGGTCTGACTTCCGGGACCCCAACTGATCCAGAAAATGTGGTTTGGTGTTTCCAGGAATGAACAGATCAGTGGTCACATATGCACACTACCACTCTAGTCATCTCTGAGACTGCTGGAGATAGCTGTGCACTTGAACTTTAACTTAAAGGAGATGTCCCGCGCCGAAACGGGTTTTTTTTTTTTTAAACCCCCCCCCCCGTTCGGCGCGAGACAACCCCGATGCAGGGGTTAAAAAAACCACCCGCACAGCGCTTACCTGAATCCCGGCGGTCCGGCGTCTTCATACTCACCTGCTGAAGATGGCCGCCGGGATCCTCTGTCTTCATGGACCGCAGGACTTCTGTGCAGTCCATTGCCGATTCCAGCCTCCTGATTGGCTGGAATCGGCACGTGACGGGGCGGAGCTACACGGAGCCCCATAGAGAAGAGGAGAAGACCCGGACTGCGCAAGCGCGGCTAATTTGGCCATCGGAGGGCGAAAATTAGTCGGCACCATGGAGACGAGGACGCCAGCAACGGAGCAGGTAAGTATAAAACTTTTTATAACTTCTGTATGGCTCATAATTAATGCACAATGTACATTACAAAGTGCATTATTATGGCCATGCAGAAGTGTATAGACCCACTTGCTGCCTCGGGACATCTCCTTTAAACCTGAATCTAATGAAACTGCAATGTGCATGTGTGACCGCTGCTACATTCATTCCTGGATGCATGGAAACCCCGTTCTTGGGATCCGTGGGGGTCCTAGAGGTCGGAACCTCACCGATCAGCAAGTTATTCCCTGTTTTGTGGATAGGGAATCGCTTGCTTTCATTGGACATCGCCTTTAAGTAAACTCAACATCTCCAAATTCTTGATTTTTACCAGAAGGCTGGAGGTTCACTTTAAAGTGACCCTACGGTATCGGGACACAATTCTGTCCTGGGACTGAAGGGGGTATATTACCTGTAGTTGTTCTTCTCTGTCAGCCCTCCAACCTTGTTCCACGTCCTGTTTCCGCCACTTAAGATGGCTGCCACAATTTTCTGACTAGTTAATGTACACTGTGCACTGCTTTTTGAACCCTACCAGTGCTCTGTGGTGGATTAGATAGTCTGGTGATTGCGCCACCCATCTGGGACTGCTGATAACAGGAGCGAGAACAGGCAGATGGGAGGAATGGCAGAGAAGAACAATTACAAGTAATGTACCCCCTCCGGTCCCAAGGCAGAATTTTTCCCCAAACTGTAGGGTCGCTTTAATGGGTACATGTTTTTTCAATCTCATGTTATTAGATACAACTGTAGGAGTACAAGTTTATAGTTAAATTAATACTACTTAAACTTTTTAATAGAAATTATTCTTAGGTGAAATATTTGTGACACAACATATGACACTATGACTGAGGTCAGTCTCACACAAGCGGATAGTAATTGCGGATTCCACGAGCGATTGATTCGCGGTATTGCGCAGATCAGTAAAATGCATTGAATTATGCAGTTCCGCTCACATTAGCAGGTTGCAATTGCGGAATCCGCGCACAGAAAATAGAACGCAGCATGTTCTATTTTACTGCGGAAACCATGACCATAGAGCCTATTATGCTCTATAGTTGTGGATGTATCCGCAACCCATATGCAATTACATTGTGTATGGGCTGCAGGTATCTGTGTCATCGCTAAGCGACAACACTGGAAATCTAAAAAGGAAAAAAAAAAGGTATACCGCACATGACCGGCTGCGTGAGTACGCAGTCATATGGAGTAGATTACGCAGCCATACACAGTGTCACGGCCGGGCTCACAGCTGGAATCCGCTGTGGAAGGCGCATGGTGGATTTTGCATACAGTCATGTGAGCCCGGCCTTAGTGTGCTGAAGTGAAAACTGGAATTCTACACTAAGCATATTGATTTCTATGTTTTTTCTACTAATGATAGCAAAAAGTGTTTGTGAAGTTTAAAAGCAAAACATGTTGAAGTGCAAATAAATAGTGTTGTTTCTAGGTAAGCTCAGAGAGGTTAACCTAGAAGTTCCAGAAGATTGAAAAAAGGCAAATGTTGTCCCTTTCTTCAAAAAAGGGAAGAAGGTGGATCCAGGAAACTACAGGCCTGTGAGCCTGACTTCTATACCGGGAAAGATCTTTGAACAAATTATTAAACAGCATGTATGCAAGTACCTGGATGAAAATGGAGCAATTAACTAGAGCCAGCATTGGTTTGTAACAAACAAGTCATGCCAGACTAGTCTAATTTCCTTCTATGACAGAATCACAGACTTTGTTGCTCAGGGAAATGCGGTGGATATCGTTTATCTTGACCTTAGTAAAGCATTTGACAAAGTATCTCATACCATACTTATTGAAAAAAATGACCAGATAAGGGATTGACAAGGCAACTGTTTGGTGAATTCACAACTGACTGAGTGATCGTACTCAAAGAGTGGTCTTAAATGGCTGAGCATCCAAGTGGAAGAATGTATCAAGTGGGGTACCTAGGCCCAGTGTTGTTCAACATTTTTATAAATGATCTGGAGAAGGGAATTAATGAGAAACTGATCAATTTTGCAGACGACACAAAGCTAGAAGGGATAGCTAACACTAGAGAAGAGAGAGAGAGTATTCAAAAAAATCTAGAAAAACTTGTACAGTGGGCAGCAACTAACAAAATGGTATTTAACAAGGAGAAATGCAAAGTCCTACATCTGGGCAAGAAAAATGAAGAAAGCACATACAGAATGGGAGGAATTGAGCTAAACAGTACATGTGAAAAAGACTTGGGTATACTAATAGATCATAGACTGAACATGAGTCAACAATGTGATGCAGCACCCAAAAAGACAAACACAATTCTGGGATGTATTAAGAGAAGCATAGAGTCTAGATCATGTGAGTTAATTATCCCCCTCTACTCTTCCTTAGTCAGACCTCATCTGGAATACTGTGTCCAGTTCTGGGCACGCCACTTTAAAATAGATATATACAAAGTGGAGCAAGTTCAGAGAACAGTTCCCAAGATGGTGAGTGGTCTGCAAATCCTATGAAGAGCGGTTAAAGGATCTGGGAATGTTTAGCTTGCAAAAAGAAGGCTGAGAGGAGACTTAATAGCTGTCTACAAATATCTGAAGGGCTGTCAGAGTGCAGAGGGATCAGCCCTATTCTCAATTGCACAAGGAAAGACTAGAAGCAATCGGATGAAACTGAAAGGGAGGAGACACAGATTAGATATTAGAAAACACTTTCTGATAGTGAGGGTGATCAATGAGTGGAACAGGTTACCACGGGAGGTGGTGAGTTCTCTTTTAGTGGAAGTGTTCAAACAGAGGCTGGACAAATAGCTCTCTGGGATGATTAGTGAATCCTGCACTGAGCAGGGGGTTAGACCTGATGACCCTGGAGGTCTCTTCCAACTCTACCATTCTATTATTCTATGACTACCAAAGTAATGTCACGGTTCTGGTGTCACAGATATAAATGTACTGCAGCATCACGTAGGGCAGTGATTCTAATGTGGAATTGTTAATTTTACATAACATTTTTACTGAGATGCTGCACATATTAAATGCACAACTTTCTGAGTGAATATATTGCCGTAGCAATATGAGGAAGATGACTTCTTTGTATCTCTAATTTACTCAGATCGGGACTCAGGATAATGGTGCAGGCTTTCAATGATGTGGAAGATTTGTACCTAGAATTCTTATTAACAGGCTAAAAGGCTAAGATTTGTAATTGGAAATTACTGCACATTATGAAAGCAATATCAAGCCAAAATAAGAAGTAGCAGTGAAGTTGTAGATGACGGTGCCAAATTTAAAGTGTACATTCCAATTTCTTGTTAACTTTAGTAGCAAGTTAATGATATGACAACTGGCTTGCCTGAATTATAATGATGTTACTGACTTAGGGAGCAAGAATTGTAATAACTGTGTTAGAAAGTATAATAAAACTATGAAAATGCTTTTGTGCACAACCTCTTTAGACGAACAAAGTTTTTCATTTACAATCTACTTCACTGTGACAGGAAGTAGGAGACAACCTCCATATTTACTCTGCTGCGGCCATTTAACTCTGGTCACAGTCAAGGATGATAATGGACAGCACATACCATGGATCCTTATTTTCTGACAGCGCTCATAGGGTTTATTGAATATCTCCAGACATCCACAAAAAATTGCAGCATTAATGTTTCAGGCCGATGCCCTTCATCAGGCATTGATACTAAAGGAAAAAAGTGTCAGGTGAATCCACATATTTGTCTGATACACATGACAATCTGTACGGCGAATTTGGGTCCCTTTTTCCTCCCCCCACAGTGACTTGGTGTTAGATGTCCACATAGAGAGTGTTATGTATATGAGTCAAATCTGTGGATTTACCTGGCACTTTTTTCTTTTTGCATCAATGATTGATGAAGGACATCATCTTGAAACAATAATTTTGCAATTTTTGGGGGATGTCTGAAAAAAAGTCAATGAGCACTGTCAGAAAATAAGGATCCTTAGTGTGTGCTGTCCATTTTTGTGGATATTGTGGAGTCTGGAACGGTGAGACTCAAGAATATTGCACCATATTCATAGCACCAGAGTGAGTGCTACCAACTCTTGTTATACAACCAAGGATAACGACACACAATCCGCCACGGCTTCCCCTCCCACAGTCTGCTCTCTGTGCCCATCACTCTTCAAAGATCCCTTTCATATAGCCCAGCCACATAGCCCAGTCACATAACTTGGCGATACACATAAAGAAAAAGCCACCCAAACTTAGGTAGATGTTAAGAGAATTAAGGATCGGGCATGTTGGGTTTCAGCATGCCCAATCCTTTGCTCCGACAGGAGGTAAATTGCTCCTAGAGGGGTCTGGCATTGCTTATTCCCCTCTCCCTATTGAAAATATGAGTCGAACATTCATGTGTATGGGAAAGCTGAGAAAATAGCTGCGCAACCAACAGGTGTGTGGGCACCGTTAAAGCTTGCTGCCTCCCGTAGGCCAGCCCCTCCAGTTATTTAGATAAAACATAAAATAAAACATAACCAATACTGTGTAAGAATGTATATATAGAGATAGATCATATATATATTTTTTTATAATTGAGACCTTTCTTTACTGTATATTTTGGGTCTAAGGAAATCGCTTCATAGTTTAAACACACACTAATTGCATTTAAAAGACAAGAGAATTAGTCTTTAAATCACTAAACAATTAATTTCTTTATTTTCATACAGAGAATTGCACTCCAGAACTACTTATGAAGTGTGTAACTTCTTCCTCTCCTGTTCTTTTCTTCAGTATAGGAATAGAAATTCCCGAAGAGGTAGCTTTACATAAAGTCCATGCATGGATAGAAAAGAGTTCAATGTATATCTTATTCTGGGTCAGCTTCCTGTTGGTGTGCCCTGTGTGATGAATAAACCTCATTTAATAAACATGACTCTTTTGAATAAATAATCACGTTACACTATTTTCGTTTTTTTATTGAATTTTTATGATACTAAGTTCAGATTTATTGTTCACGGATATAAATTCTCTGCCAGTTTTGTTGATTAGTAAACTTGAGTTTGGCTTTGTCATTGCATTTTTTATGAGGCTGAAATTATTAATCAAAGTGTGGAGAAAACAATAACTGCATTCGATTTTCCTGGAAAAAACATGCAGATATTGTTTGCTGTAAAATAATATTTCTATCATTTTAGAGCTGCAGATGCTAAGGGTTTAACCCAAGCCGGTGGTGTATTGTGGTAGTGTAACAATCAGGTGCAGATTCGGAGCCTCTGATTGCGAACATTGCGGGCTGATAGTGTGGTCAGGGGAAGCCAGAGGTCGTACACAAGTAATTTCGGTTTCGGTACAAAGGAGCAGGCAGGTAGCGGAGTTTGTGGAAGCCAGAGGTCGGTACACAGGTAAGCAGCTATTTGTAGAATGAGGAACAGGACGAAGAGGAGCTTGACTACAGGCTGGGAGCTCAATAATTACGCGAGGATGGGAGGTGCAAGGCCATGTTACATAGGGTATCTAATCAGGAAGCAGGGTGGAGCTAATCAGAAAGACAGGGCCAAGGTTTAGCAGAGGAGCTGTCCAACAAGCTGGATATCTCACTGGAGAGAGACGTCACCAGAAGGTCCTGGGTTCGTGTCCCAAGAGGTAGTCCTGATGTATACTACTTTATACTTTGTAGAGTTCATCCTTCCAATAAGTGATGAAATAATCCTCTACAGGACTACCTATTGAATGGTAGCAATCCTATGAGTCAATATCCGACCTTTTAACAAGCCTTACAACAGGACTATTGATGTAAACCAAGCCAGGATATCCATGAACAGACTGCTGTTTCAGGGTTATTGCCCTTCATCGTTGTAGTGTAGAACAGTGGTTGGCTAGGTGGAAGGCCAGCAACATGAATATGGGAAAGGAGGAGGTGATAATCAATATTCCTTCTTGTGGAGAATACCACAAGAGTGTAGGGAGTCTTACATAGGCCATGCAGTGCTCGGTGCAATTACTTGAGAAAGGAAGGGATGCTGTTACCTCCGAAATATGTTGTGTGATGTATACTGTATCCTGTCGCCAATAAACCTGGATGAGTCCTGCTGAATTGATGCAGAGTGACTTCAGATTTGACTTTCCTGGGGTCTGGGGGGTGCTAAAAAGCTTAAGCACCACCCATTGAAGTAAGTAGAGGTTGATATATAATTCACTATTAGAATACAGTAAAGTACAGACTGCCGAGCCCTGTTTTTCCTTTGTTATTTTAACCCCTTAATGATGAAGCCTGTTGACCAACTAATTTTCCTTTTTTTTTTCATTGTCATATTCCAGGAACCATAACTTTATCGTTTTTCCATCAATGTAGTTTTATGAGGGCTTGTTCTTTTGCGGGTCAAGTTATATTTTTCAATGACCTTTTTGGGTACATATAATGTACTGTATAACTTTGATAAAAAAGTGTTTAGGGAGATTGGGGGGAAAAAAAATGTATTCTGTCTCTTGCTCCTTGTATTTCCTTTTTCCAGTGTTCAGTGTGCAATATATATAATGTGATGACATTATTCTTTGGGTCAGCACGATTCTAGCGATGCCAAGTTGATAGTTTTTTTTTTTTATGTTTTGCTATTTCTGTACACAAAATATAAAGAAAAAAAAAGACTTGTTTTTGTGTCGCCGCATTCCAAGAGCCATAGCTTTTTATTTGTCCATTGCCAGAACTTTATAGGGGCTTGTGTTCTGCAGGATGAACTGTAGTCTTCATTTATACAATTTTAGGGAGCATAAACCATTTAAATTTCTTTTTATTCCATTTTTTTTCTAGAGGCAAGATTAAGGCCTGATGTCCACACGCAGATTTTAATTATAAAAGCCACACTTGTCTCCCGTAGCTCTAGCCGCCCACAGGGATGCAATAGCATCAGCAGGGCAATTTAAATAATGCAGATTTGATTTCCCCCCCGTCATGCGGATGGGACGCGCGGGAATAAATCGCAGCATGCTCAATTTTGTCTGCGGATCCCATGGGACAGCTTCCATTAAAGTCAATGGAAGCCATCATATCCTCGTTACAGCCACAGCTGTCATTGTGGCTGTGCCACGGATCCGCGGGAAATCAGGACAAAGAAAATGCAATGCGCATGCATCCGGCATGTCCTAACGCATATGCCGTGCTAAAGAAAGACGTTCCGGGCCATTTTTGTAGAATCATGCAAAGTTTTGACCGCTTTCTATTCTGTTTTTTGTAAGGTGAGATTTTCTCCATGTTTTTTGGATTTTTTTTCATGAGGTGCACTATGCAGGTTAAATAATATACTACCTTTTTTATTTGTCATTACGAACGTAGCGATACCATGTGATTTTTTTTTTTTTTAACATAGTAAAGAAGGAAAGGTGGGGTTTTGATGTTTTTGTTTTTATTTTTTCTATACTTTTTATTTTTATCCCACTAGGGGACTTGATTATCAGAATCTTTTTATATTCTTCTAATGCACTACCATACTTCATATTAGAGAGTCTATAAGACTCAACCTTTAGTATATTCAAGCCTCTTGGTGCCATTGCAACCTGTTGAGACCACGCAGTCACATCGTGGGGGTCCGATGGGTGACAGAGGGAAGCCCTGCAAAGGCTCCCTATGACAGCTTTTTACATTCTGTGGTCGCACTGACCGTGGCTTGTAAAGGGTTAAACACAGAGGATCTGAGGTTTCTTCGGTCCCCGATGGAGCAACTGCCTGGTTAAAAGATGGCGCTGTAGAATAAAGCCCCTTAACGACCGCTGTCAAAAGACGTATGGGCGGTCATTGAGGGGTTACAGGGGTTGTCCCGTGATAGCAAGTGGGGTTATACACTTCTGTATGGCCATATTAATGCACTTTGTAATATATATTGTGCATTAAATATTGGCCATACAGAAGTTATACACTTACCCCTCCGGTGCTGGCGTCCCCGTCTCCATGGCGCCGACTAAAGCTGCCTTCTCCCTGGATTAGACGCGCTTGCGCTGACTCCCCTCTTCTGTCCGGCTCCGGCGTGCTCGCGCTGCAGAGGTCTTCTGCGCTTGCGCTGTCTCCCCTCTTCTGTCCAGCTCCGGCGTGCTCGCGCTGCAGAGGTCTTCTGCGCAGAAGACCTCTGCAGCGCGAGCACGCCGGAGCCGGACAGAAGAGGGGAGACAGCGCAAGCGCGTCTAATCCAGGGAGAAGGCAGCTTTAGTTGGCGCCATGGAGACTGGGAAGCCAGCACCGGAGGGGTAAGTGTATAACTTCTGTATGGCCAATATTTAATGCACGATGTATATTACAAAGTGCATTAATAGGGCCATACAGAAGTGCTTAACACCACTTGCTATCACGGGACAACCCCTTTAAGTTCATTGATCTAAATTGGGACATTTTGGCAGAACGTGCATGGATTTCTGCAGATCCTATTTAGATGAATGGGATACCTGCAGAAATTGTGTGTGACTATGCCCTTATGTGGCAACTGTTGAGTGATTGTTGTGCCAATGTTGGGTCGAAAAATGTATCTCCATGATGCAGAACAGTTTAGTTTCTGGATACACTTCTGTAGATGTGTAAGTCAGGAAGGGTGTGACATCATTGAGTCATAAAAATTTACATGTTTTCTAATATGAATCTGAAATACTAGTTAGAAGTCCAATTTTCTGACAGCAACCTGGTAATGGATGAGTTTAGCAAGTGCGAAGAATACACAGTGTGGTTTTCGCATGTGCTATAACTTGTGCTTTTGCACCTTACTTGAGAGATTAAATTACCGTTATCACAGTGGCGATTACCAGTACTTTTAATGCTTTTAATTACTGGCACTTAACACTAAAGGTGGCCTTGTGGCATAGGAAAATCTAATGGGCTTATTTAACAAACTCTATATCTCAACATTTAGCAAAAACACGCCTTAAGAGTAAAAGCATTCTTATCACAACAACAGTAAAAGGAAAACAACACATTTACATTCTGTCAAATTAATTAGAAATGTCTTACAAGAGTAGATCGGGATAAATGTGTTAGAAGTATCTAACATCAAGATAAAGTTGAACTTTGTCAGTGATCATATTACATTATAGCATGTTACAACATTTTTTGATCTTGATCATCATCTTAACCCTTTGCAATCCAATTCAGGGTTTCCTAGGGGGCTTTCTCTTTCTGCCATTATACAATGGCGCCATCTGCTGGCTAGAGACAGTACTGCAGTACATGACAGGCCGGAGAGGCCTCGACAACAGAGCGGCCAGTGATGTACAGTAAGAATACCCTGCCGGATGTCTTCCAACATCGGAGCTGTACAGGCTTCAATCAGAACGTTGGAAGACATCAGACAGTGGATTGGAAAGGGTTAAAGCCGGGGTCACAGGAGAGTATTTGAATTCCGTATTACTTGGAGGATGTATGCACATATGCATGATAGAGCCCTATTGTTCTCTATGGGTGCGTACGAAAATGCTGTACAAACACAATTACATTGCGTATTTGTGGCATTTTTTATGCAAAGTTGCTAAGAGACAATAGAAGGAAAGTAAAAAAAAAAAGAAACCAGGAAGCCGGTGCGTGAGAGCATGCACAGGCCAAAAAAGGGACGATATGCCATTCCACACCCCGGTAAAACGCTGCGTTTTACCATACTTCGTATGAGCCTAGTCTGAATGTGAAATAGGAGAGTAGGATGGGTTTGCTATTAGAAATAATACTCAGTAATAGAAATAATGTTCATTTTGGAAACTGTGCTGGGACGTACGATGATGTTCTGCGATGTTCCTGCCTCTTCTCTGTGAAGCGTAAGGGTGACCATACCCAAAACTGTCATCTGAATAATAACCCCTCAAAAGAACGAATGCAAGCAATAGACGTTCCATGTAAACATGGCCAGCCACATGGTGATGAGCAATAATTCATTCACTAGTCACTTTGTTTCGGCTCACCTTAAAAATAGTCGCTGATTGATTAAACGTTGTCGGGTGCAAAGTACCAGTCATTCATAAGCTATACAGTCACCATTCCTACCGGTCGTCTGTCAACCCACATACTTTGGCTTACAACAGTCCCAAATTTTTGTGCACAAATTTGCAAACTTTGGCCTTTTTTTCCCACTGTCCTTAGCAGTTTCCTAAACAAAAAAGGGGGTGGGGTGTAACGTCGGGGAACATTGCCACCTACAGCACAACAAGTATATGTTATGCCAGACACTGATGTAAATTATTATGCAAATTTTCTAATTGCCATAGATTCAACATTCCAGCACACGTAGAAATGCCAAATGTATTAAAAGGTGTGCGCCTTTTAATACATTCCTCACATCTTACTCCAACGTGCATTGCACTTATACCATTGTACGAAATGCCAGTCTTGGTACATGTGCCCCATGACTGTCTTGGAAATGCATCTATTAGTTTAGTCGAGCATTTAGGATGATGGGCTAGTCAGCTTCTAACATTAGTTAATTAAATCTATTTTTTGTTCTTCTTGTTTTATAGTCGTAGAAGCTTTTTTCCTTAATTCTGAAAAGGAACAGTATCTAGAAGTCGAACTTGGGCCGTAAGTATTTCTAAAAAAGGGAAATTCAGTACAAATTGGTAATTTTTGGGCAATCCCATTTTGAAAATATTCATTGTTATGGTGTATCCACGCAGGGCCGTAATGATTCGACAGAAAGGCATATATCACAGCCAAGCTATGTGAATTTTGAAACCACTTTTTTAATTAGGGTTCTTAATGTGCTCACCAATTCAGGGCTAGATGATAAATGTTGGCACTGGAGTGCTACTGTTTGACTGGCCATGCCTTTTTTTTCGGAAAAATCCGTTGTTTCTGCTAGGAATGTTGGGTAGTATTCATAACAGGACGCTATGAGGTATTCCGAAATGCGTAAGCTGCCAGTTGCAATAATGGTGACAATTGTAAGTTTTTAAATTCTTTTTTAATAAATGTGAAGTTTTATTCCCAAGATATTCCTGTGCTGATGTATTTTCTTATTTTTACCTACTGAATTTATAAATGTAGTTACACCAGAATTCTGACATAAAAAAAGTGGTAAATTTGTGTAAGTCCTACTCGACCCATCAAATTCACACCAGCATCTGGTGTAAATAATAGACAGACTCTATGCCAGTTTTAGCTGAATGTGGGTATGCAGATACCCCAAAATGTTGCATGTTAAGGGCGTTGTCCAGTGATCGCTGAGCTCTTGATATTGGCTGATTGCAGCCTGACAACAATAAGCCACTTGGGAGATCAGGAGCCGCCGGCAGGGGACTTGCAGGGAGAAGTGAGTATGAGCTCTTCATAATGATTTTCACACCAGGGACCTATTTTTATTAAGAAGTTGTATCTCTGACAACCCCCTTCACCTCTTAAAGCAATCCTCCAGTCCTGGACAAACAAGAATGGCCTCATTGCTTCTCAATTAGTTTGCATGGTTAGTCTAAGACACTATACCTGCTTTGATTAACCAGTGCTGCCCACCTGAACATCACTGGCCAGTCAGATCAGCATGTAGTATATTAGACTAGATGCGGTGTGCATCTAGTAGTCAAAGAAGCCTTGCAAACATCTGTGTTTTTCCAGGATTGAAGGGGTCACTTTAACACATTTGGCACATCTTATTCCAGCAGCACATCTTTAACCCTTTCCAATCCACTGTCTGACATCTGAAGACATTATGGTTTAAGGCTGTACAGCTGCGATGTCGAAAGACGTCTGTCGGGGTTCTCTTACTGTATATTGCCAGCCTCTCTGCTGTCGAAGCCTATCCAACGTGTCACCTCGTGCAGTACTGGCTTTAGCCAGCATATAGCGCCATTGTATAATAGCAGAAAAAGAGTAAGCCTCCTAGGAAAACCAGGATACAAATTGGATTGGAAAGGGTTAAAACCTGTGCAGGAAACAGTAGTCTTAGATAAATGTGCCCCATACAGTCTAATAAATGTTTGCAATTCACGGCTTTCTCATCAATTTGGTTTTAAAGTAAAGTCACACAGAATACGTTTCCTAATTAAAAGCAACCCTCCGGTCCAGGGACAACATTTGAAATGTGATGATCAGAGAATTGCCTTTTTTTCTCTTTTGAAGTCCCCTTTGGCTCTTTCCGACCACCTGTTTTGCAGGTTGAAGTGGCCTAGAATAGCCCCACTGATTTTAATGGAACCATGTTCACATATGCAGTTCACATATTTAGAGATTTAGTAAAGCAAGAGACCAAGCTAAGATGAAGGGTTCTGGGCCTAATAAGAATGCCAGGAACCCTTGCTTCAGGCCATTTGTGAGAAATGAATCTCCTGTACCTCATTTCAAAAAGATAATACAACGGGATAACTTTCTTACTTATCCTGACAAGCTGTTTTTTGTGTTTTAATGACACTGACTTTCAGGGCATAAATCATTCTATGCACTTTAAACAGTGTTTAATCAGCAGCAGTTAAGATGCTACTGAAGTTTCGCAGAGTCGAAAATGAGCTATCATAAAAAGTGCTTGTTCCGCACTACTCTTAACACTTATGAGTATACTAAAATGTATCTGTACAGAGCAGAATCATCAGTGGTTTTAAGCCTTATCATGCCCAACAATAAAGCACATTTCTAAAAATTGCCTTTTTAAAAACAATTTTACAAAGTTACTTGCCCTCTGCCCAGTTTTGAAAAATATCAGAAGACCCCTTTAGTTCATGGGAATGTACACTGAATGACCACTTATTAAAGACGTCAATGAATTAGCATGTTAGACCTCCTATGGCCATCAGAATCACAGCTATTTACTGTGTCACCTATCCACAGATACCAGAGGACCCAGGGTATGCCACGAAAACATTCCCCACACCATTGCTTCACCTCCATAGGCCTGAACTGTTCATTGTTCATAGATTCAAGCTGTTTGCACCCAATTCTTATACTCTCATCAGCTCTTCTGCTGTTATAGCCTATCTGTGCTAAGAAATGATGAGTTGAGCATTTGGAAATGTTATTTGGAGCTCCACCATTACATTCAGATGCAGTTTGCCTGACCGTCCTTTGGGGCAACAGCAATTGCCATATAGTGCTGCACCTAATAGAGTAGGGATCTACAAAAAAAGAGGTTGCTGTCAAGTGGCTAATAGGCTTATACAATTTGATCAAAATGTGTAATAAGAACCTCATTCTAGTTTGTAAATTTTGCTGAGCAGCAGTACGCGGATGTGCAGTTTGTTTTTCCTACATTTGGGCATATATTATGGGATCCCCTGGGGTTTAATTGTTATATTTATTTAGTGTTACTGACACTAATCTGTATGGGGCTTTTTTAATGAATACATTTATTTATTGATCACCGCATATATAGTTGAACTCATAAGTTTACATATGTCTTATCCACATTCATTATCACTAAGTTTTTTTTACAATTCTTGACATTTAATTCTAGCACAGATTTCTTCTCTTAGGTCAGTGAGAGTCCCCACTATACTTTAAGAATGGGAAATGTCAAATTAATATTGGGTACAATGATTTATTTCAGCTTTCAATTCATTCATGAGATTCCCAGTGGCTCAGAAGTTTACATACACGTGGTTAGTATTTGGTAGCATTGTTTCTTAAATTGTCTGACTTTGGTAAAATGTTTCGAGTGGCTGTCTGCAAGCTTCTCACAGTAACTTGTTGGAATTTGTGTCCATTAATCCTGACAAAATTGGTGTATGTGACTCAGGCTTGTAGACCCCCGTACACCCACACACATTTTTTCATTTCTGCCCACTAATATTCTATGGGATTAAGGTCATATCCTTGTGATGGCCAATCTATTACTTTCAGTTTGTTGTCCTTAAGCCATTTTGCCACATGTTTGGAAGTATGCTTGGGGTCACTGTTTATTTGGAAAACCCATTTCTGCTCAAGCTTTAACTTTCTGGGTGACATCTCGAGATGTTTCTTCAATATGTCCACAGAATTTTCATTCCATATAACGTTCCTTAGGGAACCACACCATATGGACCAAATTTTATCAAACTTCCGTGGGCGTCTTCTATTGTGGTAGAGCGTCTTCTCATAAGGAAGCATACTGTTACTTACAGACAACTGTTAAGTGATGGAGGGAGATATGCTAGCCTTCCACTTCAGGGCAATTAACTTTCTAGCCATAAACAGTACCTCTTGTATCAGAATTCAGTTGTAGGTATAAGTCCTGTTTTGTTAAGTCTAAGAGGAGTCAGTTAAGCCTGATGTGTTATATGTAGCTGGGTTAGTCTATTGCTATGGGCCGGAGACACATTTTTATGAGAGGTCAGCACATAAGCCTAACCATCGACCGTCATATGCAGTCAACCTACTGGACGTGAGCTCTAGGTGATACACAACAAAATCTTTCCCGCATAATGTTCTAAAGCTTTGAAACCAGACCAATTTGGTTCGGAAGAGGTCACCAATTTAATGACCTGAAGGGTACCCTGGAAATTGTACCAAAAAGGCATGCTGTAATTGGAGAAAGTGATAGAAATCACACTGTAGAAATCCATTTTAAGTTAATAAAACATGAGCCAAATTTCTTACTCAATAAAATGCTTAATTTGTGTAATTCCCAAGTGTATCCAGTATGTCCATCCCTGCAAACCTAGTAATTCAGTTAGAAGAGGGTTTTCCTACAGATACCAACAAGTTAAGGTTCCCTGAGTACCAAGTCGCTTTTTAGTTCCTCCACACATACTTGCTTATGCAGAAAGTGTAGTGGAGCAGGCTGATCCACTATTCCACCCTCCAAGTATCTCTGTAAGCTACTTAGGTTGTATGCACCCTGCAACATACTTTAACCTCCTTTATATTCAGTAGAAACCAACCATTGACCTAAGTATTTAAATTGGGATGCTAAATAGTAGCATAAGAGGTGGGGCAGGACTAGGCTACCCTTGTTTTTGGGATGCTTAAGAATATTAACACTGAGTTTAGCCCACATACTAACCCATAGAAAGGACACCAAGCAGTTATGAAGAGTACGAAAAAATGATTGGCGTACACAAACCCATGTATGTTGAAAAACATAAAGCAATTTTGGTAGAATAAGAATTTTAACCAGGTTCAGCTGAGCAACGACTGATAGAGGGAGTTTGCACCAGACACTGTTTTTTTCACGTACTGATGTCAGAACAGGAGAGATATTTTGTGATATAAATTCAGTGCAGAACGGAGTTATGATAATACCTAGGTACGTAAACTGTAAAATAGCTTGCAAAGGAAAGCCCCTACCAATAGAACATGTATCCGTGTGCCCGTCTAAAGGGAAAATAACTGACTTGGTTCAATTAATTAATGGCCTTAAATGTGAGCCAAACTTGTTGATTTGAATGGCAGCTGAAAGGGAAGGGTCAGAATACAGGATCAAGTCATTGGCGCAGAGCACCAGTTTGGTTGTGACATTCTTACAAGTTAAACCCACTATCCGGGGTGAATCATGTAAGCGCATGGCCAAAATCTCAATGGCCAGGTCAAAAAGGAAGCATGAAAGAGGACACCGTTGATGATTTCCCATGTGGAGCCCAAAACTGAAGGAAAGGGTACCATTAGTTAAAACACTGGCCTCAGACGTCAAGTACAAAACCTGAACACATCTCCTAAAATTCGGGCCAAACTCCTCCAAACAAGCCCACAAAAAGTTTCATTCCACAGAGTCAAAGACCTTGGCCGCATCCATCTATTATTAGACACGGCCAAGGCCTTTAACTCTGTGAAATGAGAATTTTCTCTCTCCCACGTGGTTGTGTGTCACTGAGTTATGAATAAATACTTTCCTCAAATTAATCGAAATGGATTTATGGGGCATGAACCTGGATTGTTCAGGGTGTATAAATATCCAGTATAGCCCTGCTGAGGTGTATAGCTAAACATTTGGCTAGAATCTTACAGTCACAGTTAATCAAATAAGTGGGCCTATATGACCTGGAGTCCCTGGTGTCCTCTCCTGGCTTAGACAGGATCACAATAGGGGCTTCATACATAGAGGGAGGGAAATGACCAGGAGTAAAACTAATGTTGTAAAGAGTAAGCAACTGGAAAAAGACCATAATTGGACTACCCAATCCCATGCTTTGATTTCCAATCACATATTGCTTCTGGCATGCCCATAAAGGGCAAGTAACTCATAATGCTTTATAAGATGCTATACGCCTACTAATAAACAGAGTCCAGGAAGACTTCCTACATTGACAGTCTTGTCTCCGTGTGATCTCTTCTATTGTGCGCACAATCTCTTAACATGAATCTGAAAGGGTGCAAACATTCCTATTGATTACGCCGTGGATCCCAAATAAATCCACGACAAGAGTAGAATTGAGAAAGAGTCAGAAGTAGTGAGGACAGAAGTGACTATAGTATCGAAGGGATCCCGAACATGTAAAATAGACTGAAGCAAACTAGTAGATGAGGCCATGTAGGCCAACAGTTTCCCCGAGGTGCCCCCAAATTCAAAAAAACAATTACACTTGGCTTTAATAGACAAAACGTGATTATGCACCCTTTGTGAACATCTCTAGGCGTCTGTTAGAAGGGGAAGGGTTAGAGACATATATTCTTTCAGCCTGGATAAGGAACTCTTCCAATAACTCCTCTGATTTCCATGTTGTCTTTTTGATATGTAAAACAGTAGAATGGAGATAACCCCTTATATAGGCCTTGAAGGTATCCCACGTAATAAGATTATCAGAAGTTTATCAGCAATAGGGGAGTTTGTTTAAAAAATGGGTGAAACCTCTAGCAAAAGGCTTCTGATTAATATTGACAGAAAGCAACATTGGGAAATGATTAGAAATGCCCCATGGGAGATATTGCATACTGGAGACACCAAGCAAAACCAGGGAAGAGCAGAAAAAGTTACCGATACTGGAGAGAGATGTGGGTGGGCGAATAGCAAGAACAACAGCCTAAAGGAAAGAGGTGCCTCCATACATTTCTCCAACTAATCTCATCCAGCCACCGGTTGTTCCAAGTTGTACTTGTGCCATAAATAAGGAGAAAAACAGTCTATAGAAAAGAGCTAGATTTTCAGCCAGCAAGCAGACTTCAGTGGCAGGAACCAGGAAGTGGGTATGAAAAATACAACAGTTACCTCCTTGTTACCTCACCTAACAGTGCCATCAGTTAGTTTATAGTGCTTTAGGCTGGTGACAGGTTCTCTTTAAAGGGGTTTTCCATGGTTAATACTACTGATGACCAATCCTCACACAGACTATGGGGATCAAATATGTGTCCATGCGTATAATATAATATGGAAAAATATATTTTAGAAAAAAATGGAAAAAAGAATTCAGTCGTGCAGGTTGTAAACATGCATACTTCACATTATCTACTATGCTAAAGAAATAATATACTATCTCTAAAAAAGTATTTGGACATTGCTACCCGTAGAATGGATCATGTCTTATTTGCGTGTTGCATGTCCTAAACCATTCTATATAAGATGCAGACCCTTGGAGGTGTCAGCCATAGTTTGTGACGGAATCTGCATACTATTGGACATACCATTTATGCTGCTAAACACAAGCCAGCCATCACTAAGTACAATGCATCGGCCGAACTACAATAGTGCAAGGAGTGTTGTCATTGGACAGTTGAGTAAAGGAAGTAGGTATGTTCTGTGGATTAACACATCACGCTACTCCATCTTCAAATCAGATGGACGTACCTGGGTGTGGAGGATGCCTGTGTGTGTTATGCCAACAATCAAGTACGGCAGAGATTCTGTTGTGGTCTGGGGATATTTTATGTGGCATGGTGTCGGTCCTTTGGCTGTAGTGGCAAGAACCATGAACACAGAGGTGTACCTTCACATTTTAGACAATAATGTGTTGCCGACAATATGGCAATACTCTGGGAATGGTCAGCAATACTTCCAACAAGACAATGCACCTCACCACAAATCCAACGCTTTTTTACATTGGTTTGAGGATATGAATGTTCCACGATTGGACTGGCCTGAACCCTATTGGACATTTTTGGGACGACTGAAACATCGGGTCAGGAAATATGAATAGCGTCCATCTTCTTTGAGAGAATTCATTAGACGTTTGCAGGATGGAAGGAGGGAAATACCAAGTGAAGTGTATCCGACATTAGTAGAACGTATGCCGTGGAGAATATCCAATGTTGTTGGGACCAAAGGAGGCCCCACGTTGTGATAACCTATGAAAATAAATACTACTTTTGATTCTTGCTAAGGTGTCCACTTTTGTAGAATAGTGTATATGTCACATCTATACAATTTTCAAGAGTGTAGAGGAAAAAGGTCTTCTGTGCCAGGGGCCTAACATTCTACAGTGGCACACGGTGTCCCTACGGTGCCATAGTATATGTGTCTCCACATGATGCCTCTACATGGCACTATTATGCAGTATCCGATGAAGCATGCTACAATTTTTTCCTACTGCT
This sequence comes from Eleutherodactylus coqui, assembly GCF_035609145.1. Lineage (NCBI taxonomy): Eukaryota > Metazoa > Chordata > Amphibia > Anura > Eleutherodactylidae > Eleutherodactylus > Eleutherodactylus coqui. The sequence continues at coordinate 141,641,160 of NC_089843.1, read as the reverse complement.
TTCTACATGAAATATGAAGCATTCAGTGGATCCAGTAAATACAATAGTGCTCAATTAAATATTTTTATAGGTGCCGTATTAGGACTCTGTGCAACAGGTTGAATGGAATCCGGTGGCTGAACTATAGGGGATGCGGATGCACCTGGGCCCACGAGCCTTAGGGGGCCCATAAGGCCTCTCTTCTCCATTTAGGGAGCACAGTACTATGAATTAAGCATTATAGTTGGGCGGCCCTGTTACAGCTTTTTCCATTGAGGCTCAGGAGCCTCAAGTTATGCCTCTGTGTTAAGGGGTTAAGAGACGTTGGGGGGCCCCAAGATAAACTTTTACCCCTGGGCCCATGAGCCTTTAACGCAGCTCATCACCCAGCACAATGATGGAGTGCGTTAAAAACCACTGTCGGAGGCAGTAACCTGCATCTGGAAACAGCGGTAAAATCGCTGCAGGATGCCGCAATCTAAATCCCGCAGCGTTTTGCCAATGGCATGTGTGAGAGTGGCCTTACTGTTTAGGTTGTGCCTGAAAAGGGAACAGCGATAGTATACTGTAATTAACAGTGGTTTGACAATATGGACATCTTATAAGTCATGAGTAAGACTCTTTTGTTTTATATATATATATATATATATATATATATATATATATATATATATATATATATATATATATATATATAAATATATAGATAGATAATGTGTGTGTGTGTGTATATATATATATATATATATATATATATATATATATATAATTATTTTATCAAGTGCCCAGGCAGCATTAATGCACTTAAGTAGCTCTAACCAAATGTTATTTCTAATGTATTTCTACTCCTTTTGAGTCTTTGTTCGCTTTTCCCTAGAGGAGATCATGCAACAGGTTCAAATGTACTGTTACTAACATCCAGGCATCGCTGTATCCGGATGCCTGATTTCTCTCTCAGGGAACCAAAGCTTATTTTATAATAGTAAAGTTCACACAATTTGTTCACTTTTTCATTAAAAAAGCAAAGGAGGCTCCAGCAGGAAAGCAGCTTTTTAGTGTGAATGTGCTGTAATCTCCTGACTAACGGTGCAGCGCTGGCTTAGCATTATGCAGTTGTGCAGGTGCCGCTGTGTGCGCAGTGTGAAAACAATCATACTTGCATTACGTGTCTCTCTTCCCGGCTGTAGAATTACCGTACTTATGCTAGAAATGACTCAAGTACAAACTGCTGTGCATTTTTATTTTTGCAGACACGGGCATCATTTGGTGCTACTTCTCTCACAACGCAGAAATATTTGGAAGGTAAGTGAGGGTAATGGTTTTGCGGAGTCTCCAATCCTGCTGAGCAGCCTGAAACGTGGATCATAAACATTTAAAACAGCTGAAAATCAGATCTTCCACACGCCGCTGCAGAGGAGCAAATGAGCTACCTTGAGGATCGTCTGCCTTCTCTTTCCTCATCCTTTCAGTCCTAGGCTTTCCCTGCCAACAGCCATTTAATAAAATGAAATTTCTAATTAAAGCTGGCATGTTCTGCACAACACAGTTGTCAGCTATAAAACAGGAGGGCGGGCGAAGATTAGGGATAATACAGTTTAAAAACCTTTAGCTTCCTCCTTTCTTCTTAGTTCCATGAATAATTAGTGGTGATTTGCCAAATTTAGAATGTGTCTGCACTCTACAGCGCTTGGCTTCATCACAGGATGATTATATCTAATTGATAATTCGAACAGAGTGTTAAGTGCATCTGTATAACCCATAAGTAACGGGAGCTTGATGTGCATTGGTGGAAATGTAATAGGAGTGTGCAGCATAGCTGTTGGACAAACAACTACCTGCACTAACAAATACAAAATAAGAGACCAGTAACATGTTGCCTATGTAACAAAGGAGAAAATAAATACAACCACGGGAGTGACAGTTTGGTTCAAAGGGTTGCTTAGCTTTCAAATAAAGCATTTTCCAGGGTATAAATGGTTTTCAAGGGCAAATATTATTGCTGACCTATCCTAAGGATAGGTCATCAATAGTTGATTGGCTGGGGTCCATCGCTTGGGACCCTGACCGATGAGCTGAGTGGGTGCATGCTGTCAGTGGAGCAAATACACAGAGGTCGGAGTAGAACTCTTCATTCCGACCTCTGTGTAGTGGCCGGCGCTTGAAACTGAAGCCACAACTCTCATGGATTTCATTAAGAGCTGTGCCTGCAGTTACAAGCAACGGCCACTGCACAAAGGTTGGCGTGGAGACTTGCGCTCCAACCTCTGTGTGTTTGCGGCACTGACAGCATGCACTTATTCAGCTAATCAGTCAGGGCCCAATCGATGGACCCCAGCCGATCAACTATTGATGACCTATCCTGGGGATGGGTCATCAATAGTATTTGCCCTGGAAAACCCCTTTAACATTGATGGCCTAGCTTTAGAATAAGCAATCAATGTGTGGGGTCCGGATTCTCCTGGCTACAATATTTCCCAGCAACATAGTGCCATTTGTTTCCTTGCGTCTGTGCATGCTACTGCAACTCAGGCCCAGCTTAACTCCATTTACTTCAATGGGGCACATAGCTATTGACCCGTGAGGGAGGTGCTCTTTGATGAGCATCTCACTTTCCACAACCAGATTTTGATCAAAATAGCACTTAGGCCAAGTACAAAAACTTGATTTGGCAGCATACAGATTGCAGTATTACAGACCTGTAGGCACTCATTTTGCTGAGGTTTTTCTTTTGTGTAAAAAGGTAATTTACTGTTTATTTGAAGGTTTCATTTCATGGGTTTTTGTTAGCTATTTGTTTCCTTTGTAAGAAAAAAAAAAGGAAAAATAGCAGTTTTGTTTCCTTCAGATGTATCCAAATGTGTACCATGCTAACATGCACATGTACGCTTTTAAGAATTAAAGTGGTTTTGTCATAAAAAATTTAAAAAATTCTATACTCCCCTTTTTCTTCCACATCAGTCTCCTTACCTGAGCTTCTGCAGTACCCCAGGGTCACCTCTCTGCACGCTGGCCAGCTTGTTATGAAGCCTGCATTCCTTGCATTCCCTGTACTGTAGCATTCACTGGCTAGGAAGGAATTCTGATCTATTGCTGAGACAGCGGGCATGAACAGTCTCTGCAGTAGATCAGCACTCCCCCTGCTGGCCTGTGAACTGTGACGTAATGCACATTGGCTGGCAGGAAGAAGACTGCCATTAATGTACGTAACCTCACAGGAAGGAGAGGAATCAGCCAGCTGGAGGTGAGGACTGCAGAAGACAGGAAAAGATAGGTGAGGTGAAAATCTGGTAGGTTGACAGGGAAAGAATAGGTAAGTATACAGTTTCTTTTTTTTTATTACAGAACCCCTTTAAGGCTCAGTTGCCAATGCCTTGTATTTAAAGTACAGAGTGGTCTAAGGGTAAAGAATATGCTAGCTAAAATTTCAATATACAATTAAAGGAGTTTTCTGGGACGCAAAAAAAATTCTATGTCCATGAAATGTACTATAAAGAAAAAAGTCATACTTGCCTCCTTAAATGGCTCCTGGTCCAGCACAGGAGGCCGGTTACTGCTGTTCTGAACTTGGTAAAAGATGGCAGCAGACACAGGCCATTCATTGTGCATATGACCACTCAGCTAATCACAGGCTTCAGCAGTCATGTGCTGTTCATGGCATTAGCATCGCTTAAGCCTAGGATTGGCTGGGTGGTCACATGCACAGTAAACGGCTCATGAACACTACCAGCTTCTTCCTGGTTCCCATCAGTGGCGACCTGGACTCCTGTGTTGGAACGGTGGCCATTTAAAAAAGTGAGAATTACTTATTTCTTTGTCTTATAAAATTCCATGATCATAGATTTTTTTTTTTGCGTTCCAGAAAAACCCTTTTTAAGTCGAAATAAAAAGATTTACTTGGTACAAGGCTCTGTTCATAGATTTTTTAAACTACATTTGGCATATGTGCTAAGAAAGCTTTCAGTTCTTTACTGAAAACATCCATATGGGGCCTTGTGTACTTGGCATTTGACAAATGTGTCTTTTTGCATACCGTAGTTTGTTATGTGGCAATAGTCTGCTGAACTTTCCTTTACAGAGGTATATTAAACCCTGCACTGAGCAGGGGCTTGGACCCGAAGACCCTGGAGGTCCCTTCCAACTCTACCATTTTATAATTCTAAAAAAAAAGTTTAGGGCAGAGAAGGGTCTAATGTCATCATCCATGGCACTCTAGGGCAATGGAAGAATAAATGCTTATACCTGGGGTCAAGTGGATTACTCAGCTCGCCAGGACAAAGCTGGAACCTGGAGAGCTGTTCTGCCCAATCTCTAAGGGGAGAGCTCATGGAGTCTGCATGGCACCAGACATGGGATTCTTGTAGTGAAGCTTAAAGGAGGCGGTGGCAGTTTAAGTGATGGGCACTGTGGGCAGAGTAATATACACTTCCTGAAAATCAAGCACCTAGAAGGAGATTTCGTTATGCTGCAAAAGTCAGCATACAGTTATATCTCAGGCAGATATGCATATGGTTAGAGTTGTGGCGTGATTAGATAAACGGTCTTGTCACCCATGGCCTGTAAAAAGTCTCTCGTATGCTACTTGTGGACCTCTTTTTCCGCTTGTGTCAAGATTATTGACCACTAGACATGTCTCTATTTAATTGAAGAGATTTATTGGAATGCGAGAAACTGGATGGTTGTATCGACGAATCACCCACCATCTGGGCCTTTTTGAGCAGACTGTTAGGAGGTGTTGGGACCAGTGGATGCAGGAGGACATCCAAGGTGACCAGGCTTAGAACGTCCTCAACATACCACCAATAGAGAGAATCGTCCGACAAGCACGAGCAGCATCAACTGTTTTGTTGTCCACCATCCAGAGACAGGTGGCACCATCATTACATTCCCTGTGTCTGTTAGAAGCATTTCCAGGCACTGGCCTGAAGGACATTTGAACTCACGGTGCCCATTACGTGTATTGCCTTTGACACCCACCAACCTTCGCCTCTGTTTGCAGTGGTATTGTGAATAACGAAACTGGACTGCTACGGAGTGGAACCAGGTTGACTTCATCGACGAATCTAGTTTTAGTTAGGGCATTGACGATGGCCGTATTCGTGTCTGGAGGCTTAGGGTTCAGGTCCTCCATCCTGCCTTTGTTGTGGAGTATTTACTTTATTCTAGGAGACATAAGCACCTACCTGAATATATAGATAGGGTGGTCCACTCAGCAGCGCCGTGTGCTAACATATTAGGTTTGTCTTTGTCAGGCTGAGATTTTCTCCTTCAAGCTCTTGCATTCAGAGCATATGTACCATAGTAATAATGCATACTGTTGTTTCTCAAACACTTATGTCATCCCCAAGTGTATACTATCTGTATAATATTCTGTATTAATTCCCTTTACAGGAATGCCTACCATTGTTCTTTCAAGCGTCCATATCACAGGGGACTTGGAAAGGCAGAGCACTTATTCCTTGGGAATACTTCCCCCCTTCGGTAGACCAATTTAATGCTTATGCAATTCATGGTTCTGGGCTTAAGAGAACATACGAGGCACTTTATCCGATCCCTGAAAAGGAAGTACAAGAAGGGCAGAAACCTGACTTGTAAGTGTTCCAAATATTGATGTGGACATCTGTTTTCTTATGTGGAAAGAAGTAATTGATCTCTGTACAGTGGTCTGAAGGCAATACAAGTAACGAGGGAAACAAAAGGCATGGCGCAAACTGAAATACAGCTACTGTTAAAGCTTTGATCACTAATTGGAGGCCTTTGATAAAGTTGTATGCCGTAGTCACAATGTGAATCGAATAGTTTACTGGTTAGAGCAATTTGTAAAACACCTTTCAAGATGCAGAATTAGAAAAGTTATTTATTTTGCAGGTAGTGGAAGTTGTGAAAGCAGTGATGTGATAATTGTACCGCTACAAATAAATGATGGGGGAGTCTTTTACATCCTGTCTGACGGTATATATAGCAAGAAGAAGAGGTGGTAAATAATGCCCCCGCAGCATATGCTCCACTGTGTTGTCAGTGGGGAGATCTTAGATCTAGGTTGACATCTATACAGAGATTAGCAGTCACTCTGCCCATATAAATACATTCTAGAGATTCTCCACCTATTTTTTTGTCTTTGCAAAAATGTTATTATTATGACAGTAAGACATAAAGAATAAAATTGCTTTGAGGACTGATGAGCCTTTTTGCTCATTTTTGCTGTGAGATGAAGTCCCAGGTAAATGAGGACAGACTAGTTGCTAGGAATGTTCTTCCGAGCAACCTCTTTAAACTACTGTAATTAGTAGCTAGGGTTGTCTTAGCAATCAGTATAACTTTGCAGTAGTCAAACTATGTATCTATAATATGCTACTTGATCTTATGGTCCTTTTACACTAGGGTCATTAGCGCCCGTGCAGAGCGTTTAGACAGACAGACTTCGCAGCTGGATCGCGGGCTTCTCGCTTAGCATGTAACCTTCTATGTGAAGTGCTGAGCGGGGAGCATTTACATGGAACAAGAGGCCAGCGATCAAGCGATAATGACCTGTGAACGAATAGTGAACAATTTTTTTTTGCATTTACACCGCACGATTATAATTTGTTTAAACGAATTTTGAGCGATGATTGGTACATGTAAATGGGCCATTACTCTGCCTTATTTATCACACTCATTGACAAAAGAAAAAAGCAGAAAGAAAGTGTTGTTGGGATTGAATGAAATGTTATATGTGTGAAAGTAATGATGATACATGTGATTTCAATATTAGAGCAACAGGATACGTTTATTGGGGAGAACTCTACAATTCAATTGAGGCTATAGTACCTTGTTAGCGCGTGTTGTGAGGAAAACGTGTGGGCCCATCTGCCACATCCAGGCAACCATGCTTTGATTTTTGTTGCATTTTTAGAGGAATGTGCCTCCCATTTTGTTATGCTCTCCATCCACCCATCTGTCCCAGGTCTGTATAGCCTGGAATCCTACTAACCCTGAATCCATTGAGGCTATTGTCCAAAGAGAGGTGTCTATAGTAACTCATCAAGAGTAATGGTCGCCTGGATGTGGCAGATGGGGCCACATGTTTTCATCAAAATATGTGTTAAGAATCTAGCATTTTTATGTGGTTTGTATATTTAATAACAGTTGTGCATTTGTATTCAGATGTTAAATGTGCATGAGTGCTGAGGCATGTGTTTCTGTTACTATATGTGTTGCAGCTATGGCTTACATGCACGTACAAATCTGATTTATTTGTTGGAGGTGCAGATTTTTTTTTTCACCACTACTGATTATATAAATATATATTACAACATATACTTTGTTGATATACATGACATAAATTAAAAGTCTAGATAGTTTTTTTATTTTTTTTAAACTTTAAGAGTTTTTTGAAAATCACTTATTCTAAATAAAAAACAACAATGTGATGAATGGACAGAAGGGAAATCCACACTAAGAGCTCTTATTATCTACTATTGAGGACAGGATGTAATTCAGTGGCATTTTCCATCTTTATTCATTTATTATTTTGTGCAAACTTAGGTGAACAATTCAGATACTTATTCTAACCACAGAAATAAGCATCTAATACTAATATGAGCTCATTAACATAATTTACGGTGAACTGTCAAATGATGATTACAATCCTAGTAATACGGGCTTCTCAAGCTTTAAAAAAAAGTCACAAAATATAATTTTTTAATGATAAAGACTGGCCACCAGTCCCCTACTTTTAAGGCCTGTCCATGCAATTAAGGCAACATTGATTCCAGAGAGGGTAGGACGATAACCCTTCCGAAAGAAAAGCTTTACATTTCTGATCTACCTAGAATTTGTGTCTGCTTTGGTATTTTTCCTACAAATTGGCCCCTTGCAAGTCCCATAGTAAAGCAAACTGATCTTCGTATCATTTGAGTTCCTCTTCTTAAGTCGTAGCTCATTGCTATACACAAAGAAAACATAATGATAAAATAGCGTTAAAGTGAAGTTCCAGTAGAGCAGATTGTGAGTGAAATGAATAATTTGTGATGGGAAATGGATCTCATGTGTCACATTCACACCTACATTGTAAGTGAAATAATAGCTATATGGAACAAGAGAAATCTCTTATATATTTAACAGCATGCCAATGGTGTTCTCTTTATTTTATAGTCACCGACTGGAGTATTTCAAGCCTTTTAACTTCAAGGCGTTGATGGGTGAAGAACGGAAAGAGCCCGCGTCCAGCCTTTGGAAAGTGTAACTTGTCTGCACTCCTACGTTTTATACTTTAAATGTCTTCAAATTATTCAAATCCGATTTCTTTTAAGTATCAGCAGTGAAAATCACAGGAGAATATAGCATTGAATGCGGTAATACTTTTTATTACAGTCTGGGAGAGTTCTGTATTAAAATCCTCCAGCTGTAGAAAAACAATCACATCAACTTATCACCTTGCTTCTGATTGGAGATTTGTATTCCCAGTTGGTAAACCTAATGTTAGATGTCAGTTATATTTACGGGTTCTAAACTTTCTATATTTTTATATTAATGTTTTCTTAAAGGACCACGGTATTAATAAAAACTAAAAATATTCCAAATACTCCATTATTTATGCTTAAAAAAGAGAAATTGATAAACTACTGTGCATTGACTGCTTCCTATGTGAATTTGGTAATGGCTCTAATAACCAGGGAATGAAGCAATCTGGATGGCAGAATATATCTACACGACCCATCTTTCCCTTGACTCTTGGGTTACTGAGCTGGGCCAGAGACTTCTACGCCCTAAGCCCGTGATGGCGAACCTATGACACGCGTGTCAGCACTGACACGCATAGCTATAGTCGCTGACACATGGCCGCTAACCCTGTTAGTGAACACTGGCAGGGGCTGCGGCTCTCCTGCTAGTATTTACTAACCAGCGCTACTAGCGGTGCTGATACCGGTGCACTTTGTGATGGCAGTGTGCACCCGGGATCCTCCTTCCCCCTGCCCTGACGTCTCCTACCTGTTGGTTCCGCGAGAGCGTCCAGAGGAGGAGGCGTCCAGCAGCACTCTGACATCACAGTGTGCACCGGAGATCATCGCTGCTGGAGGGCGCGGAGTTCAGAGGAGGAGCAGAGATTCCAGGACGTGGAGGGGGTAAGTGCATGGGTCTCTGGGGCCACTGTGGGGGGCACTGTCACTGCTGGGGGCACTTATTGCTGGGGGTCGCTGTGGGGGGCACTGTGACTGCTAAGGGCCACTGTGAGGGGCACTATAACTACTGGGGGGCACTGTGACTGCTAAGGGCCGCTGTGAGGGGCACTATCACCGCTAGGGGTCACTCTTGGTGGCCGCTGTGGGGGCACTGTCACTGCTAAGGGCTGCTGTGAGGGGCACTATCACCGCTGGGGGCCGCTGTGAGGGCGCTATCACTTCTGGGGGGTCGCTGTCACTACTGGGGGCCGCTGTGGGGGGTGCTGTCACTGCTGCGGGCCAATGTGCACGGCGCTGTCACTGCTGGGGGCCGATGTGAGGGGCACTATTACCGCTGGGGGTCGCTGCTGGGGGCTGCTGTGGGGGTGCTGTCGCTGCTGGGGGCCGCTGTTGCTGCTGGGGTGGTGCTGTGGGACTCTGTTGCTGCTGGGGGTGCTGTCACTGCTGGGGCCGCTGTTTCGGCACTGTCACTGCTGGGGCCGCTGTCACTGCTGGGGGCTGCTGGGGTGGTGCTGTGGGGGGCGCTGTTGCTGCTGGGGATGCTGTCACTGCTGGGGCCGCTGTGGGGCACTGTCACTGCTGGGGGCACTGCCACTGCTGGGTGCCGCTGTGGGGTGCACTGTCAATTCTGGGGGCCGCTGTGTGGGGCACTATTACTGCTGGGGGCCGCTGTCACTGCTGGGGGCCGCTGTGAGGGGCACTATCACCGCTGTGGGCTGCTGTGGGGGGCGTTGTCACTTCTGGGGGCCACTGTGGGGGGCACTGTCACTACTGGTGGCCACTGTGGGGGTCGCTGTCACTGCTGGGGGCCACTGTCGTGGGGCGCTGTCACTGCTGGGGGCCACTCTCGGGGGGCGCTGTCACTGCTAAGGGCCGATGCGAGGGGCACTATCACCGCTGGGGGCCACTGTGAGGGGCACTATCACCGCTGGGGGCAGCTGTCACTTCTGGGGGGCGCTGTCACTACTGGGGGCCACTGCGGGGGTCGCTGTCACTGCTGGGAGCCACTGTGGGGGGGGGGGCGGGCGCTGACACTGCTAAGGGCCAATGTGAAGGGCACTATCACCGCTGGGGGCCACTGTGGGGGGTACTGTCGCTGCTGGGGGCTGCTTTGGGGGGCGCTGTCACTGCTGGGGTGGTGCTGTGGGGGGAGCTGTCGCTGCTGGGGGTGCTGTCACTGCTGGGGCCGCTGTGGGGGGCACTGTCACTGCTGGGTGCCGCTGTCGGGGACACTGTCACTCCTGGGCGCCGCTATGGGGGGCCGCATTCACTCCTGGGGGCCGCTGTGGGGGCACTGTCACCGCTGGGGGCTCATCATTACTGAGATAAGTAAGGGGGAGGCAGCGAGAGGCGAGGGCCTGTGCTATGGGTGTTTTGGGTTTATTAAACACAGTTCTATATTACAATTATACATTTTTGTTAATTAAACTGTAAATATCGCAAATTAATGGTTTTCTTCTCGAAGTGACACACCACCCGACTTATGCTCGTATTTTGGCAAATTTTGACACACTGAGCTCAAAATGTTGCCGATCACTGCCCCAAGCTATTCTGGGGTTTGGCTTCCAGAATTTCATCTAACATAGGTGGAACCAGGAAAGGGATGAATTGATCATGTATCTGCATTCAGTATCCATCCAGAATATTGAATACCAGAATATTGACATATTGGGGGGGAAAAGGGTGAGATTATGGGGGACCCTTTCTCAGCATAAAAATAAGTAATTTAAAAAGTCAATTTTTTGAAGTCTATAAATCTCCATTTATAGGAGGGGGGAGAGAGGGAGAGAGATCTTAGTGATGCAATTGTACATTAGAGCAAAATTGCATTTATGATATATTGAGAATATTTTCCCAGAACAAAAAATTCTCCTTCTGCTATTTTAACTTTGATTAATGAGTATTTCGTATAACTGGGATGCACCTGTCACTTAGAAAATGCAATTTATCAAGAAAGGAAAAAAAAATCTGGGGATTTTTATTGCCGTTTTAGGGTGACTATCCACTAGTGTTTGCGAATTTGCTGTATTTTTTTTCAGGGGTCTATGGGGCTTTCTAATGTTAAAAACGCATTGCAGCAACTTTGCGCGATGCGATTTTAACATTAACAAGTCCCATAGACCCCTGGAGAAAAAAAAACGCTACGAATTTCGCTGTGAAAAAGAACTGTAGTGGGTCGTCACCCTTAAAGTTAAATGCCTGCATTCTAAAAAGATCCACTTTTGGTCACATTTTAATGAACAGTTCATCAGGTAAAAGGAGAGGAGGGGGATTTCTTACAGCACAGATGTGGCGAGTGACCACTGTGGAATGGAGTTCGTCTACAATATATACACAATATTTTAAATGCCATACACTAGCTCCTCTTGCCTTCCTTCAAGCATCTGTTCTGCATATGTAAAAGGTAAGCAAATTTTCATTCATGAGAAACGTCTTTTATTTAATACATAAAAAACACTTAAAAATTCCTGGCATGCTCTCACATTTTTCTGCACAACTTTAATTTTATGTGTATTCCCATTTTTTTCCAGATCATGAATTTTATACCGTGTGCATCTTGACGTACTGTAAAATAGCGAAATATTTTAAGTCCTTTTAAAAAAAATATCTAACTCTTAAAAAATAGAGGTAAAATAAGAAGCAGCGTTTTATTTTCATATTTTGTACTTCTCACATCCAACCTGGACGCCTGTCCTTATACAACCAGACACTGGGAAGGGTCCTACCTGAAAGCTGGGTGATTGCCCCGATAAGGACTGCCCTGGCCGTGTGCCTCGGCCCCTAGTTGACCCTATGTGGGGAAAGGAAACAAAACCAGAAACCCAAAATCATTATGCAAACAAATACAGTACTTAGCTTGAGCTGCAGCAAGTAATTAAATGATCCAGTACAAAGCTTCTGACTGCTAGCCCAGTTAGGGAGAGACTGAAAAGTCAACCGCAGTTCAGCTCAGTCTCAAGCCAGGCTAAATAGCCCTAGTAATTATCCACAGGTGTGACTAAACACTTCACACCAAATACCACACCTACTGAGCCAGAAGATGTAGAAATATCTCCCAAACCAGCACCAGACTATCAGCAAGGCAGCAATCCCAGAACTGTTGCAAGAGTACCTCCCCTTTCAGAAGGGGCCCCAGGACCCTTAGGACCAGGTCAATTTGGATTTAGTCTGTGAAAATTTTTCACAAGCCGATCCGCATGGACATCTGCCGCTGGTACCCATGTCCTCTCCTCAGGGCCATAGCCACGCCAATGCACTTAATACTGTAGTGCTCTCCTAAACAGATGAGAGTCCACTATGCGACTTATCTCAAAATGAATATCCCCATCAACCACAACCGGGGCTGGCGGAGATGAACCATTTTCTGAGTCAACAAACTTCTTTAATAGAGACCTGTGAAACACATTAGTTATTCCCATCGAACTAGGAATCTCTAAATGAAAAGACACAGGGTTAATTTTTTCAATGATTTTGAAAAGGCCGATAAAATGTAAACCTAACTTAAAAGACTGTTGTTTGATTTTTATGTTCTTAGTTGACAACCATACTAAGTCTCCCACCGAGAAATTAGTCCGCTCAGAACATCTATTATTAGCCACCTGCCTAAAATCTTTACCATCCTTTGAATATTCTTCTGAATATCTTCCCACACCGCCTCGATGTTAGAGTAGAATTCATTCTCCTCTGGTACGTCCAACACCTACTTAGAAAAGGGACGAAAACATGGATGGCACCCATAATTACGAAAGAATGGCGACTTCCCCGTAGATTCCAACGATCTGTTGTTAAGTGCGAATTCAGCGAATTCTCCTGATTTTCTGAGACATAACACCACAAGTATTGTTCCATACTCTGGTTACATCTCTGTTTGTCCATTAATCTCTGGATGATAGGTCCAGGAAAATGAGAGCTTAATACCCAACCGAGAGCAAACAAAGCGCCAGAATCTGGAAATAAACTGGACCCCACGATCGTAGATGATATTTGCTGGTAAACCGTGCAGTCTCACGATATGCGTAATTAACAATCTGGACAAGGTTTTAGAACTAGGAAGAGTTACAAAATGACACATCTTGCTAAAACGGTAAACCGCAACCCAGATAACAGTATTACCCTCTGAAAGCGGCAAATCCGCAATGAAGTCCATAGACAAATGAGTCCAAGGTTTCACAGGTATTGGCAAAGGTATCAACCTCCCTGCAGGGGAGTTACTAGGAAATCTAGTCATGGCAAAAACCTTACAGGACCAGGCAAAGCTGAATACATCTCGCCATAAAGATGGACACCGAAAAATTATTTTGAGTAATTTACGGGTATTATTAATCCCCAGATGACCAGCCAACGTAGAACTATGTACTTCAGACAGCACTTGCAGCCTCAAAGGAACCAGAACAAACAGCTTTCTCTCAGGAAGACTTGCCGGAGCTAAATCCTGTGCTTTATGGACCTGCTCCTCTAAATCTAGTGAAACCGTGGACACCACAACCCCCTCTGAAAGAGTGGGTATTGGAGGTTCGTCCAAAATTACCGAAGCAAAACTCCTAGAAAGAGCATCAGCTTTAACATTTCTACTGCCAGGACGATATGTAACCAGAAAGTCATAGTAGGGAAAATATAAAATCAAACAATCACTGAAAACGGCCAGATACTTACTGGTACAAGAGGGCAGATAGCTGCATCCCCTCAACATGCAGGTGGCTTAACTGAGAAATGAGGGAGCCAATTACACCTGTGCTGGACACCGATGAAGCAGCCACTCACACAGCCTCTTAATATAGAGGGGGTGGCTGCTTGGTGTCTACTCCTGCACAGAGTAGATACAAAGTGCCAGACCTTCTGATACATGTAGTCCACCATGCAGACTAGCAACCTATTAATGACGGCATAATAGTTCGGTCGGCTGCACTGCACCTCAAAAAGTGAACCAGAAAGTCTAAACATTAAAAAATAGTGACCACCGTGCCTATCACGGGTTAAGTCTCTTGGCTGACTTTAGGTAAATCAGGTTTTTCTGATCCATAAAAACCGTCACCTTATGCTAAGCCCCTTTTAATAGGTGCCGCCATTTCTCAAATGCCCACTTAATCGCCAAAATCTCTCTATCACCAATGTCATCATTTTGCTCTGCAGTAGAATATTTACATGAAAAAAAGCACAAGGATGAAGCTCTTGCAATGTACTTGTTCCCTGGGATAGCACCCGCACAACCCCAACTTCTGAGGCATCAACTTCCACCATGAACGGTCTGGTTGCACTAGAACCGGGGCCGTCGCAAAACATCTCTTCAAGGCATGAAAAGATTCTAATGCCCTTGGTGATCATTAAGAAGGTAAACAACCCTTCCTTGTCATATCCGTCAATAGTTTGACCATCACCGAAAATCCCTTGATAGACGCCCTTCATATTCTCTGGTAATACCCAGTCCCGCATTGCCCGGACCTTCTCCAGATCAATTTTGAAACCTCTTGGGGTAATAATGTGTCCCATAAATGTGATCTCCTGTATGGAAAAAAAAAATTATTCCTTTTTCACAAACATAATCGCCTAACTGCAGAACTCGTGCAAAAATCCTCAATAGAAGAGTCTGCCTGATGTAAACCTCTGAGCTTCCCCTCTGCCAGTAACACCCTATTGGGGTCATCATAGATTAACCTGAGGACATTGAAAAAACGATCCACAGAGGACAAAGGTTCAGAGGAGGGAGGCAAGGAAAAAGCCCACAGCTGTGGAGCTGGTGGTGAGCGGCCTATCACTGCGTATGGTAGTGATACTGTACTACGCATGACAGGGTATCTCACTCACACTGTTACTGCGTAGTAGTCCTGTTTTTTCCCCCACGCTGTCTCTTCACAGTGGGCTGAGATCTGCATATGGGCTGCGTTGATTATGTGCACATAGAGTGCAATACACAGCAAAATAGAACATACTCCTTCCTTTTTTGCGCAATGCATAGATACAGCGATACAGCGTAAGGCAATATATTTGATTGCCTGCGAATTACCGCTTATCACATGGTAAACATACGCTCGTGTGAGCCCGTCCTAACTAAGATTGCCTACCCAAAATGTTACATTGTATTTCCTGTTGCATATATAACAATATTATTCCACAGCGCCGTACAGAGATTATTATAAATTGTCCATGTATACAGGATGGGCCACAGAAAAGTAGCACAGCATCGCGCTTTTACGAAAGCTGTCTGAACAAAACAAAAATCTTTCTTGTCCATAGCAACCTAATACAGCTCAGCTTTCATTTGAACTCAGCAGTATTAAAGTAATCCATCCAATCTATCATGATTATTACAGAAATCTTGACATATCATAACAAGAATGAAGCTGACAGTGATGAAGAAATGGTTGATTAGTAACAAGATTAAATGCCTAATTTCTATTGTAATAGAAAATCTTAGACTTAAACTAATGCTGATCTGAAGCAAGATTTTCACATGTATTGTGTAGAGAATAAAAGAAAATCTATTCAGGCACATGTGCTACATGAATACTTACTTGAAAAAACTTTACAAATTTCTTAAAAATAGTCTAGAGGTGGCTTAACACCACACCATGCCGTCATTCATTCGGCAAGAGCTGCCTGTGATTGGCTGAGCACGTCAGTCAATCACAAACAGCTCTTTCAGCAGACAGGGATTTTAAATCCCCGCCTGCTGATAGATCAGCACTAGAGAGCCGGGGACAGCCAGGAGAAGACGCGGCTGAGCCCCGGCAGCCAAAGGGAGGTAAATATGTAATTTTTTTTTGTTTTTTACAGCACTTTTACTTGATTTTCAGGGAAGGGATTATATATAAAGCCCTTCCCTGAAATCAATTGACAGCAGCAGAATACTGACATCTGACATCTGTGACAGCTGCGGTAGAGAATTTTAGAATTCCTCTGCTGCATCTGTCACAGATGTAGCAGCAGGGAATTCTTTTAACTAGCGGGGATGAAGGAAAGATGTGTTCTTCATTCCAGCAGGGGTTACGGCAGCGGAGGAGAGGTAAGTATATATATATTTTTTTTAGACTAAAATTTTTCTTTTTCAGGGAAGGGCTTATATGTAAAGCCCTTCCCTGTGAAAGAATGCAGGGGTGCTGGCAGACCATTGTTTTCGATGGAGCCGCCGGCAGCAGCCGCGGCTCCATTGAAGACAATGCGCGCATTTTTTTTTACACTAAAATTCATTTTTTTCAGGGAAGAGCTTATATGTAAAGCCCTTCCCTGAAAAACAACTCAGGGGTGTCGGCAGGTACCTATGTACGCGCAAAAACACGCTCGTGGGATGGGCGATTATTACACCTCCGTTATGTTTTATTTACTTACAGAGATATTGCTATTGCTGCCTTTTGTTTCTGTTGCAACAGCCATTTTTTTAGACCGCTTCAGCCATATTTAGACGTGCCTTATGATTTAGGTTCTCTGAGAGGGACAGTATATTATCACTCTTAACATATATCCAATCCATAATAGACACAGTTTTACCTACTAAGCATAAAAAAACGGCGGTGTAGGAAGAAAGTGCAAATATTCAATGGCAAAGTGTCAAGAGCACTAACTTGTGCCCACGGAGAGGACTCGTTGGTCTTTTTAATATGGCGGTAGTACTTTACTACTTTCAGTGAGCAGAAAATATTCTTTTGGAAATTGTATGGGACATGCAAATAAATGGGCACATTGGGGCAGATTTACTGTTTAGTATATGATAGTTTTCTGTCGAAAAAAGTTAGAGGACAGCAAAATTTTCGGTGCCGATAAAACATTACATCCAACAGGATGTGTTTTTAATTTCTTCATTGTCATAAAACAGTGACATTTCGACTACATCCCGTTTTTGTCAAGCTCATGATAGTTTGATAGTTGTCAAAACTATGATAGTTTTCTGGCCCAAATTCTGCCAGAAAACTGTTGTATATGCTTTACTATGTTTTAGACACTTTTGGACACTTTTTCTGGGTTGTCTGAAAAAGAGACGTGGCCTATATTGCACCAAATTTCCAAAAATTGTGCCAAAATGTTTGTACAATTTTTGGCGCAAACTAGTCTCACTAATAGGTGGCCTAAACTTAGAAGAGTAAATTTTACAGAATTATCATTCAGAAAAGCTACTGTACTAAATTTCTAAAGCCCTATTAACACGCAACAATTATTGCTCACAATTCGTTCAAACGATGCCATATGAGCGATAATCGTTGCGTGTAAATGCTACCATCGTTCACTCTTCGGCTGAACGATGATTTTAAGGTCGCTAGAACACTCAATTTTTCAGCCATTTGAAAGATTGTCTTTGCATGTAAATGAGCCTTAGGTTTGCACTGTCTAAAGGCCCATTTACATGGGACGAATGTCAGGCTGGCTTGCTCACAGAGTGGCCAGCAGGGGGCTGCGGCTGCTGGGGGAGATTTCACTCCATTCATTTAACACAACGGCTGCTGTTTACATTGAGCGATCATTGTTTATACAGCTTAAAATCCTGAGCGATGATCATTCAGTGTAAACAGCAGCCGTTCAGTACTGAACAGACGCTGTGTTAAGTGAATGGAGAGGGGCGGGGGAGAGCGAGGAGTGAAATCTCCTCCAACCGTCCCCATGCTGGTCCGCTCTGTCAGAGAGCCAGTGATAATCACTCCTGTGTGACAGCATGGGAGCGAGTATGTGCGGCGACGAGTGTCGGGCATCGTTTGCCTGACATTCTTTCCATGTAAATGGGCCTTAACTTTCGTACAGTATTAGTAAATAAGCCCTATTGTTTCAAATTTTCCAGGGTGATCAGGCTGAAAGCATTTCTCATGATCTGATACAGTTTAGTATATTTTAATCACAGTGCAGAAAATGTGTTAAATGTGGCCAACATCCTAAACCATCCTTTCTGTTACACTGACAGAAATAAGAAGAAAGGAGAGAAATGGAGCATGTCATTTTGAGAGCTAATAACAAACAGGGAAATGACTATCAAGATGCTGAACAATTTTGGGATATGAATAAAAAGTTACAGTATTTACCGTAATTCTGAAAAAATGAATTGTGGAATTTTGAGGTGAATGGAGAGACAAGATTAGATTGAAGAAGGAAAAGCAAGAAATGGGTCATTTGAAGGCATCATACCATACAGTTTCCCTAATGACACTATTTAGTCCTTTTGCTGAGTTAATGTGTTCCATAACCAATCACAGAAAACGGCCATATACTTACTGATACAGGAGGGCAAACGTGCACCACTTCAGCATGCAGGCAGCCATACTGCAAAATGAGGGAGCCAGTTACACCTGTGGAGGACACCGATGAGACAGCCACTCACACAACCTCCTAAAATAGAGGGGGGTGGCTGCTTGGTGTATACTCCTGCGCAGAGTAGATACAAAGTGCCAGACCATCGTGATACATGTAGTCCACCATGCAGACTAGCAACCTATTAAGGATGCCATAATAGTTTGGTGGGCTGCCCTGCACCTCAAAAAGTGAACCACATTGGTACTGCCACCCTGGGCTCCCCCGGCATTTAAAAGCCTCATTGCAAGCGAATAATACATAATAAATGCAAGGTATTACTCTAAAAAGCCTTTAAAATTATGCTTGTGATGTGTTGCGCTTGCATGTGAACAGGCCTGCTTGCACAAAAGGTACAGTATTATGCTCCAATGCGTGCTCAAATCTACCTAATCAAACCTTGTTCACTGTGCAACTGCGTTGCGCTTAAGCATGCACAATTGCATATATGGTCATCCAAATCAGCCCTTAGAAACAGCTTGTCCTAGGGGTTTGAATGAAATTTGTAATCTGAATGTGTTTCTATAATATGTACTATAGGTTCTTGCACCAGGGGAGTAAAAAAACAAACCAGAGAATTAGTATGGGAAGCGTGGAATAGGCAATATGTGGTTTTTATTATAACATCAAAGGTAAAGTCCCCTGGTGCAAGCACTGAGTCATGACTGACTCCACAACATGATGTTTTGTCGGCAGACTGTTTTTTGCGGGGTGATTTGCCATTGCCTTCCCCAGTCATCTTTTACCCCCCAGCAAGCTGGGTACTCGTTTTAACGACCTCGGAGGGATGGAGGGCTGAGTCAACTTTGAACCAGCTACCTGAACCATGTGGGGATTGAACCCACAGCTTTCAGGTCGTGAGTAGAGATGAGCGAGCGTACTCGTCCGAGCTTGATACTCGTTCGAGTATTAGGGTGTTCGAGATGCTCGTTACTCGAAACGAGTACCACGCGATGTTCGAGTTACTTTCACTTTCATCTCTGAGACGTTAGCGCGCTTTTCTGGCCAATAGAAAGACATGGAAGGCATTACAACTTCCCCCTGCGACGTTCAAGCCCTATACCACCCCCCTGCAGTGAGTGGCTGGCGAGATCAGGTGTCACCTGAGTATTAAAATCTGCCCGCCCGCGGCTCGCCACAGATGCATTCTGACATAGTTCAGGGAAAGTGCTGTTGATGCCGGAGCTGCTATAGGGAGAGCGTTAGGAGTGATTTTAGGCTTCAAGAACCCCAACGGTCCTTCTTAGGCCATAGAAATCGCAGATCGCACCTATCTGCGATCTGCGATTCCTGTTCTCTTCTCTATATGCGCTCAATGGGGCCGGCGGCAGCAGCGCCGACCCCATTGAGAACATATAGAAGACAAATCATTCTTCTCTGCCACAGCTGTAACAGCTGTGGCAGAGAAGAACGATGTTTGCCCATTGAATTCAATGGAGCCGGCAATACAGCAGGTTCCACTGAAAGCAATGGGCTGCCGGCGTGCGCGGGATGAATTGTCGGGAAGGGCTTAAATATATAAGCCCTTCCCTGCAATTCATCCAGAAATGTGTTAAAATAAAAATATACATATATATATATACTATTACTTACCTTGTCCCGGCAGACGGAGTTCAGCCGCCGCGGCCGGCTTTGGGTGTGAAGGGGGTGTGAGTCAGACTCAGCGCTGAGCCAATCAGGGGGCAGGTCTGACTCACACCCCCTTCACACCCACTGTAGGCCGGCCGCGCTGAACTCCGTCTGCCGGGACAAGGTAAGTATATACCGTATATACTGGCGTATAAGACGACTTTTGAACCCCGAAAAATCTGCTCTGAAGTCGGGGGTCGTCTTATACGCCGGTAATACAAAAAATAAGAAAGTGTCAAAAAAAAATTTCATTACTCACTTCCCCCGGCGTTCTGCGGCGCTGCTGCAGGCTGTCGCTCCCTCCTGGTCCCTGGCAGAGCATTGCTTTCTGGACGCAGGGCTTGAAATCCCCGCCTCCAGAAAGCTACTGTGATTAGCTAACACACGCCGTCAGCCAATCACAGCCATTCAATTACATCATTGTCATTGGCTGTGATTGGCTAAAGGCACGTGTGTTTTCTGGAGGCGGGGATTTCAAGCCCTGCGTCCAGAAAGCAATGCTCTGCCGGGGACCAGGAGGGAGCGACATCCTGCAGCAGCGCCGCAGAACGCCGGGGGAAGTGAGTAATGATTTTTATTTTTTGCTCCGCTGTATTCCCGGCGTATAAGGTGACAGTTGGGGGGTCGTCTTATACGCCCCGTCGCCTTATACGCCGGTATATACTTTTTATTTTTACACATTTCTGGATGAATTGCAGGGAAGGGCTTCTATGTTTAAGCCCTTCCCGACAATTCATCCTGCGATCGCCGGCAGCCCATTGCTTTCAGTGGAACCTGCTGTATTGCTGGCTCCATTGAATTCAATGGGCTAACATCGTTCTTCTCTGCCACAGCTGTTACTGCTGTGGCAGAGGAGAACGATCTTTATGCTGACAGTGCCGGGGGAGGGGCACTCTTGCCGCTATTGTGGCTTAATAGTGGGACCTGTGAACTTGAGATGCAGCCCAAGATGTAGCCCCTCGCCTGCCCTATCCGTTGCTGTGTCGTTCCCATCACTTTCTTGAATTGCCCCGATTTTCACACAAGGAAACCTTAGCGAGCATCGGCGAAATACAAAAATGCTCGGGTCGCCCATTGACTTCAATGGGGTTCGTTACTCGAAACGAACCCTCGAGCATCGCGAAAAGTTCGTCCCGAGTAACGAGCACCCGAGCATTTTGGTGCTCGCTCATCTCTAGTCGTGAGCAAGAGCTTAGGACTGTATTTCTGCTGCCTTAACACTGCTGCCATACTAGGCCCTCATTATAACATTAGGAGGTTAATATTTAATGGTACAATATTTATTGTTTCTCTGACTGACATATCTTCTTTGTGGATATGGTATAAATGTCAGGGATCAGTCTCTATGGGCAGTGCTAACGCTCTGTCAGAAAACGTAACATAACTTTCGCAGACCTCTAACAGTTTCTTGCAGCTCCTCTGCTATGCTGTTCGTTGTTTTCTAACCTTGTCATGGCCTTGTAGATGAAACAAATGGCCATGTCTAGCAATTCAGGAGAGTATTGCGTTCTGTTTATTGTGTATGGATTATAGACTGGTAAAGTCCCACAGCATAACTCTGAAACAGCCATGCAAACCTGATAACAATTATGCTGCTGTTACTGAGAAGAAAAAAAACCTGAACACTCTGCTCCCATTTGATTTTCAGTTCATGCGAAAATGGGACGGTTAGTATATATGCACTTGAGAGGGAGTTTCCAAAAGTGTCCAGCTCATTACCTAGTCCAGTCTTTTATTGAAATTGTGTTGTTAAAAAATAGAAAACCGTGCTATCTTCTATGAGGTAACTGAATAGAACTATCTGTAAATATGGTGACCTGGACATTTCACTATGTTTAGATGTCAGCAGCTAATTATTCAAGTAATTGTACAGGTATGTAAAAATTGTTTAGTGAGAAGAATTCTTTTATTTTTACTAACCTCAATACCATCCATACACGTCCTGCAATGGCAGGACGTAAAAACACTATAGGGCCGTCACTAAGGGGTTAAGCCACCCTCCCCTACTAGTGATTGCCTGAGCAATAAGTTCCTCTGAACTTTGAAGAGGTGCTGTAGTTTTGTGATTGACTTTTGCTTTAATCCGTGCCTGATTCACCCAGTTTTCCCGTTTTCTGCTGTCTTGACCTCGTTTTTTTAATCTTAACAGCAGTTTAATTGCTCCCTGCCATGACCTTCTATCTGTCTCTTTGTTAATGCAAGAACACCACCTGTTCTGAATTCAGCCTCAATATTGGCTATGTCTCCGACTGTTCCCCTTGTACCGTTAAAAGGTGGGAAACTAAAGTAATAAACGGAATGGGCAAACTACAATACCCAGAGAGGTTATCAAAATTGGTATTATTTAGAAATAGACAGCTGAGGGGCAACCTAATCAAACTACTAATGACCCCTTGTCCATCAGTGAGTGAGTTACATGCTCTGCCCTGATCACATGATGGTGATGTCATCAAAGGACTTTCATCCAGAGGGAGGCAGTTACATGCTCCGCCACTGATCACATGAGTTATGCATCCCCTACAAACCCCCACGGCCTCAGTTGCTATGGAATAGGACCTGTGATGACATCACCGTCATGTGATCAGGGGCGGGGCATGTAACTTACTCCAGATGATTGGGGTGGAGCATGATGGTGTTTTATTCGGTGTGAGTGAATTTAAAAGGGGCCTTGATGCCTTTCTTGATTGTAACAATATTACATGTTATAGTCATTATGGTCATGATCCAGAGATTTTCTGATTGCCAGTTTAGCGGGGGAGAGAATTTTCTCCCTTAAAGGAGGATATTGGCTTCTACCCTCATGAGTTGTTTTTTTTTGTCTTACTCTGGATGAACGTTATGTGTGTGCATGGGGGGTAATAGGCTGAACTGCATGGACATATGCCTTTTCACAGCCTCATATACTATTTTACTATAAATATCCCTTTAATAACCCTTTTAAATTTCTAGAATTTAGTGAACTTTTGATGCACATTGTGTGTTTGAATCGCACTTCTTAGGAGCATAATTAATTTTCCCTTTTTTGCCTTGACCGATTACGTAATGTTACCAATTTCTCCAGTGTTTGTTCAGGTGGTATACTTACATCTTTACTCATGATACAATGATTTGATCTTTTTATGTACATATTTGTTGAACGTGTCATTCAACTGACTTATAAATGAATATGGAATATTCTAAAGTAAATACAAGCTGTAATAGTAGTTTAGAAGTTGTCTTGTAAACCTTTATTGACATTGGCTATTTTAGCGTATCAAAATGCCATAACTCATTACATTGTGTCCATCACATGTGCGTCACTTGTGTTTGATGTTAATGACGCCTAATTATTGGATAATGCAGCCTTCCAATATACTTTGTTTCAATTACTCACGATTTTCCTTCAGTGAATGGCATCATTCTTGTTTACATTCAGAATCTGATTACTGTACATGCTGCTCAAACAGGTACAGGGATCAGTAAAGGGGTATTCCCATCACAGACATCTATGGCATATCCACAGGATGTGCCACAAGTGTCTGATACTATCGATGTGTGATGTGTGACTCGCACATAACTCAAGAAGGGGATCCATGAACTCCTATCTAGTGAGACGACCTTCAGCAATGGTTAAACATTTCAACTAGTGCAAAACATTGTTGTAAACTAGTTTCTGGTGTCTTAATGGGAAAAAATAGTACTATTTTTCTTCCTTGTTAAAATTCTCAATACTGTTTAGTAGTTCTAGATCTATAAAGGGCAAAAAGCATAGTCGATTAAAAAGTTATGCCATCACAATGTGGTAATGTGGTGTTTGCTAACATTAAGCCTTTAGTGACGAAGCCTGTTTGCGCCTTAGTGACGGAGCCAAATTTTGGAAATCTTACTTTGACATAGAATAATTCCGTTTGAACATCCAAGTGATTCTGACATTTGTTTTTTTGCCACATATTGTACATCATTTAGGTGGTAAAAATAGACCAATAAAATGTGTGCATATTTATTAAAAGCGCCAAAATTGGGAAAATGTTGAAAAAATTATAATTTTTTCACATTTTCAATTGCAATATCTCAAATTTGTGCAAACATACTGTACAAATTTTTGATAAGGTATATATTTCCATTTGTTTACTTTATTCTGGCGCACATTTGAAAAACTTTTTTTTTTTTTATTATTGATTATCAACATTTTGAGGAACACTTTGTTTTCCTGAACCAAGCCAAGATTGCAATGGCTCATTGGTATCAGAATGATAGATACCCCCACAAATGACCCCATTTTAAAAACTACACCCCTTAATATATTCACTGAGGGGTTTCATGAGTATTTTGACCCCATGGTTTCTTTTCAGGAATTAATGTAATTTAGAGGAAAAAAAATAAAAATTCATATTTTTGCAAATATGTCATTTTAAAGGCAGTTTTTTTTCTATAGTGCACATGAAAATTAGGATTTACACCCCAAAATGAATACCCCTGTTTGTCCTGTGTTCAGAGACATACCCATTGTGGCCCTAATATTATGTCTGCATGCACAGCGGAGCCCAAACTGAAAGGAGCGGCCAGTGGCTTTCAGAACGGAAATTTTACTAGGCATTTTAGGCCCCATTGCCCACTTGTAGAGCCCTTGAGCGGCTAAAATAAAAGAGAACCCCCATAAATGACCCCATTTTGAAAACTAGACCCCTAAGGAATTCATCTAGGGGGGTATGGCATATTTTGGCTCCACAGTTTTTGAATTAATGTAAGCAAAGCAGTAGGAAAAAATAGCAAAATTGTCATTTTAAAAACAGTTTTTTTTGTACAGCATGCATTGGAATAAAGACTTTAACCCCCAAAATGGATAGCCCTATTTGTCTGTGTTAAGAAACATACCCACTGTGGCCCTAATATTATGTCTCTATGCACAACAGGGCCAAAACCGAAAAGAGCAGCCGGTGTCTTTCAGAGCAGAAATTTAGCTTGAAGGTGATTTAAGCCCCATTCCACACTTGTAGAGCCCTTGAGCTGCCAAAACAATGGAGAACCCCCAGAAATGACCCCATTTTGAAAACTAGACCCCTTAACAAATTCACCTAGGGGTGTACTGCATATTTTTACCTCACAGTTTTTGAATGACTAAGCAAAGTAGTAGGAAAAAAATTATGATTTTCATTTTTTTGGCAATTTTGTCATTTTAAAAAAAGTGTTTTTTTGTACAGCGCACATATGAATAAAGACTTGCACCTGAAAGTGGATCCCCCTGTTTGTCCAGTGTTCAGAAACATACCCATTGTGGCCCTAATCTACTTACAGGGCACATAGTTAGGCCTTAAATGGAGAGAACAGCCGTTGGATTTCAGGGTACAACTGAATAAATTCCAGGCCCCACTGCCCACTTGTAGAGCAATTAAGTGGCCAAAACGACAGAGAGCCCCCACAAATGACCCCATTATGAAAACTAGACCCCTAAACAAATTTATCTAGGGGTGCACTGCTTATTTTGACCCCACAGTATTTGAATTAATCTAAGCAAAGCAGAAGGAAAAAATTATGATTTTGTAATTGTGTCACTTTTTTTTGTACAGCATACATAGGAATGAAGACTTGCACACCATAATGAATCCCACTGTTTGTTCCGTTTTCAGAAACACTCTTTGTGGCCTTAATCTACTTACAGGACACATGGCTAGGCCTATGATGGAGGGACTACGTGTTGGATTTCAGGGCACAACTGAATAAATACCAAGCCCCATTGCTCACTCATTTTGTGTGGAAACAAAATTGACTCCCTAAAATAATCCCTCCCCCCTTCCCCTCCGCGCACTTTTTGTCATTCCCTTAATCTTAGATAAAAATAATAATGTAAACTGTGTGGTATGTCCAAAGACAGGGCTAATTACGGGGGTCTGGTTGGGATGAGCACATGGGGCAATTAAACTCGGTATCCCTCCTCCTTCCATGCTTTTTTGGAGTATTTCTTGACCTCAGCAGCAGGGATGGGGTGTACAAAGTGGCGCTATGTGAGGCTTCATAAGCTTGCTGAGGTGCGGCGGTCTCAAACAGAAGGCGCTCAACAAGCTACTCCTGGAATTGCAGGAAGGCGAGCGTTCCCGGGGCTTCTGGTAAATCTATATATATAAAATTGAATGTATGTCTGTGTGCGTGTATGTTTGTCCCTTATGCGCTACTACACCATTCATCCGATCGCCATGAAACTTTGGGAAGTTGTTGAGTACACTCCTGGGAAGATTATAGGCATAGTACAAATATCCTACGATAAATGGCGCGCGAGCGTCGTCGAAAGTTACGCCCCCCCCCCCACGTAGATCGAATAAGTAAGCCACCTGCTATTGTGATGTCATCACTGATGTCATCAACATCGGACGCCCTTGAACATGCCCCAACATGTTCTATAAAGCTGCATTGTGATGTCATTAAGGCTCTATTATGACACGTACAGCTTGGAACCACTAGAGCACGCCAGCCAATTACCATTGGAGTTGGAAGTGGGTAAACAAGTACTAGGATATCTTCCTAAGAAGCCACAGCAGCCGGATAAATTGTATGTTCCACCCAACGGCTATTTTATTCAGCCCGCAAGGGGGAAGCAGCGGCCTACAAAATCTAATTCTCTCATTTCCTGATGTCATAGATAGATAGATAGATAGATAGATAGATAGACTGTATGCAATAACCCAGATAGATAGATAGATAGATAGATAGATAGATAGATAGACTGTATGCAATAACCCAGATAGATAGATAGATAGATAGATAGACTGTATGCAATAACCCTGATAGATAGATAGATAGATAGACTGTATGCAATGACACGTACAGCTTGAAACCATAAATACTAGAGCACGCCAGCCATTTACAGTGAGTCTCCATTGGAGTTGGAAGTGGGCAAACATGTACTCGGCCAGTGATGGCGAACCTTTTAGGGACCGAGTGCCCAAACTACAACCCAAAACCCACTTATGTATCGCAAAGTGCCAACACGTCAGGGGGCGGGGCTTATCACAACGTATGATTTTACCCCCGTCGTTCTAAAAAGGACAAGGCTGTTTCAGAATAGACCGGGTGCAGATTCTGACTGCTTTTTGGACGCGGAAATACTGCAGAATGTCCTCAGCGGAGATTTCTGTGGAAAATTCTGCAGCATTTCCGCATCTAAAAAGCAGTCAAAATCTGCACCCGGTCTATTCTGAAAGAGCCCTGCCCATTTCTGCCACATGTACACATACCCCAGCGGTAATAGTGACACCTTCACCCCAGCGATAATAGTGACATCCCACAGCAGTAATAATAGTGACACTCCCCCCATTAGTAATAAGAGTGACATACCCCAGCGGTCCCCCAGCAGTAATAATGCCCGCTCCCCCCCCCCAGCGGTTCCCCCAGCAGTCATAATACCCCCCCCCCCAGTGGTCCATCAGCAGTCACAATGCCACCCCCAGCTGTCCGCCAGCAATAATAATGCCCCCCTCCCCCCAAGTGGTTCCCCCAGCAGTCATAATGGCTCCCCCCCAGCGGTTCTCCTGGCAGTCATCATGCCCCCCTTCCCCCACAGAGATTTTCTTGGCAGTCACCATGCCCCCCTCCCCCCAACGATTCTCCCAGCAGTCATGCCTCCGCTCCCCCGCCAGCGATTCTCCCAGCAGTCAGAATGTCTCCCATCCCCCCCAGCGATTCTCCCAGCAGTCAGAATGTCTCCCATCCCCCCCCAGCGATTCTCCCAGCAGTCAGAATGTCTCCCATCCCCCCCCAGCGATTCTCCCAGCAGTCAGAATGTCTCCCATCCCCCCCCCCAGTGATTCTCCCAGCAGTCAGAATGTCTCCCATCCCCCCCCCCCAGCGATTCTCCCAGCAGTCAGAATGTCTCCCATCCCCCCCCCAGCGATTCTCCCAGAAGTCAGAATGTCTCCCATCCCCCCCAGCGATTATCCCAGCAGTCAGAATGTCTCCCATCCCCCCCCCAGCGATTATCCCAGCAGTAAGAATGTCTCCCCCTCCCCCCCCAGCAATTCTCCCAGCAGTCAGAATGTCTCCCCCCCCCCCAGCGATTCTCACACAATGGCTATTTTATTCAGCCTGGAAGGGGGAAGCAGCGGCCTACAAAACCTCAGTGGTCGCTGCTGCCGTCATCTAGATATATAAAAACGAAGTATGTATGTATGTCTGTCTTCGCAGCAACTAAAATTGAATGTATGTCTGTCTGTGTGTTTGTCCTTTATGCACTACTACACCATTCATCCGATCGCCATGAAACTTTGGGAAGTTGTTGAGTACACTCCTGGGAAGATTATAGGCATAGTACAAATATTCTATGATAAATGGCGCGTAGATCATAGATCGTTCGATTTCCATCATTGCCACTAATTCTCTCACTTCCCGATGTTGTAGAAACATGAAATTTGGCACGAGCATTGATTATGTCATAAATAGGAAAAGCTAATGGGTCCCAACTCGATTATTCAATTCTATGCGCCAAAGAATTAGCGTCCAAATTTTACGTACGGAATGTAGTTTTCTCACATAGAAACTTGAAATTTGGCACGGGCATTGATTATGTCATAAATAGGAAACGCTAATGGGTCCCAACTCGATTATTCAATTCTAAGCGCCAAAGAATTAGCGTCCAAATTTTACGTACGGAATCTAATTTTCTCACATAGAAACTTGAAATTTGGCACGGGCATTGAATATGTCATAAATAGGAAACGCTAATGGGTCCCAACTCGATTATTCAATTCTAAGCGCAAAACAATTAGCGTCCAAATTTTACGTACGGAATCTAATTCTCTCACTTCCTGATATATATAAATGAATGTATGTCTGTCTGTCTGTCCTTTATGCATTACTACACCATCCATCCAATTGCCATGAGACTTTGGGAAGTTGCTGAGTACACTCCTGGGAAGGTTACTGGCATAGTACAACTATCCTACGATAGGTGGCACACGTGCGAGCATCGTCGACAGTTATGCCCCCCAGACAAAGATCGTTTGATTTCCATCTCAAGCACGAAAGCAAAAGGCATTACGAGCAACGGGATGAGTGTTCAACCAGAAAATGATGCATCCGCCGAACATATCACAAGACAATTGCTGGATATTGAGAATGCTGAGGTAAAATGAAAGCTGTGCTGTGATTGGTTGCTATTTCTTATACTGCTGAGGTAACATGAAAGCTGTGCTGTGATTGGTGGCTACTTCTTATACTACTGAGGTTGCATGAAAGCTGTGCTGCGATTCGTTGTTATATATTATACCACTGAGGTAACATGAAAGCTGCGCTGTGATTGGTTGCTATTTTTTATATTGCTGAGGCAGAATAAAAGTTGCGCTGTGATTGGTTGTTATTTCTCTTACTGCTGAGGTAACATGAAAGCTGCGCTGTGATTGGTTGTTATATTTTATACTGCTAAGGTAACATGAAAGCTGCGCTGTGATTGGTTGTTATATATCATACCACTGAGGTAACATGAAAGCTGCGCTGTGATTGGTTGTTATATATTATACCACTGAGGTAACATGAAAGCTGCGCTGTGATTGGTTGTTATCTAGATATATAAAAACGAATGAATGTATGTCTGTCTGTCTTTGCAGCAACGCGCGACGGGTAAGCTAGTTACATATAATTACGGATTACAAATAATGCTGGGCTCACATGGAATCTGCTTGCGGAGGCCCACAGCGGATCCCACTGTGATCCGGCCGTGGCACTGCGTATGGCCACGTGATGTACTGCACATAACTGTGTACTTATGATCCGTAAGGGGAGATGAAACTGATAACAGTGATTATATGACGGGAACCGCAGACAGCGGTCCCTGGTCACATCTCCCTGCACTCGGTTATCTTTGACAGCCGAGTGCAGGCAGATTTTAAATTTGCCAGGCTCTCCGGCCTTTTGCGCCTGTGCGCCACATCGGCGCATGCACCCTCAGGACGTCCCAATCACTGTGGGACATCACGGAGGACCAGGGTGAGTATTTTTTGCTGCCCCCATGGATCCAATCCATGGGGGCAGCTGAAACTTCAACTTTTTTAAACTTTTCTTCATTTTTCAGTGAGGATCCAATGGATACCGGGCAATCACGGGCTCGGGGACCGGTCCCTGGTGACATCTGCTTCCTGGCCACCTTCAGTAACCTGGAGCCACGAGATTTCAAATTTGCCAGGGCTCTCGGCCTTCTGTGCATGCGCGTGATGTCATAGTCTGGCGTGCATGCGCAGAAGAGCAGCGTCGAGTTCCGGAGGACCAGTTCACCACCAGACATCAAGAAGGACCGGGTTGAGTAATCTCATCTGCCATGATGGATCTGATCCATCAGGGTAGCTGAATTCTTAACTTTTTAAAAAATTTTATTTACTTTATTGCGATCGGCGCTATCCACTGGAGGGTGGTGGCGGGCTCCCCGCAGCCCGGGATAACAGCTCCACATTGCCGGCTACCTCTAGGCAACGACAGCATGGAGATGTCCCGTCCATAGCCTGGGCTTTAATCCTAAGAGGAAACATGTTTTTTCGTCCTCTAGGATTAAAGTCCAGTTAGCTAGGATGTAAAAACACTATGGGGCCATCAATAAGGGGTTAAAGATCACTGATCATTCACACTTAATTCACTTGTAAAATCTACACAGGAGTCCATACACTGATAGATCAGGTTACAGTTGCTGGCCTTAGTAGTCTATGGAGGAGAAGGGAGAGGGAAGTGTGAGAAAGATTGATAGCTAGGCTATGCTCAAACTATTTTAACTAAATATAACAGATGCTAACTTTACTTAGTATTTAGAATATTTTTTACATGGGGCTATAGGGTGGGGAGCTTAATGCTTAAAGGGGTTCTGACATGAATAATGTTTTTATGCTTTAGCAGCCATTGTTCCCTGGTCTGCCTAATGGACACAGGGAACCAATGGTTTAATGGCTGCTAAAGCATAAAAACATAATACTTACCTTGTCTTCTGTTGTTGTTGACATCGGGGGGGGGTTAGCTCCCGGCAGGCGCTGCTCCTCCTCTTCTGTCTGCACGAGCCGCGCCGCTCCGGGATCGCGCGCATGCGCAGTGGAGAGGTGCCCTCTGACAGGAGTCAGGACGGGCTGCGTCTCCACTGCGCATGCGCAGCACTCCGGAGTTCAGCCGAATGGACGGGCCGCCCACAGCAAGCACTGCTTGTGACATGCTTGCTGTGGTGGTCCGTCCGTTGACCTCGGAAGTGCCTGACGGACGGACCAGAGCAGGAAGCGGTCTTTTTGACCGCTCCTGCTCTGCTTTAAAGGCACAGAAGAAGATGCCGGCTGGAGGGGACATGCCTGGCGATCGTGCCAGGCCAGGCAAGGTGAGTACAATTTTTTTTTTTTTGATGTCAGAACCCCTTTAATTGATGAATAGAATGCATCGGATATGTTATTTTTCAGTTCCAGTGCATGTCTTTTTAGCGGTACTGTGTATTTGGCCTAATATTTAATGTACATTCCTTGTAGAGTATGTGTATTCCTAGGAATATTGATTTGTATTTTCCTTTTAATCAGACACATTGTAATATAACACACACGCTGTATTACCATTTATGTATTGCCTTAGCAAGATGCATTCAAGTAAAGTAGAAGAGAAACACAGCAAGAACTCCAAATACTGTATAGGTTTATGAGCTTTACAGATTGGAAGTTCGGCAAATGGACTGTAAAAGGCACTATAAATGCCAACTTGTTGTGTACTAACGTTTTATTGTTCATTTCAGGCTGGAACGGCATATCCAGTTCACATTATTATATACTTTTGTCCTTGTATGACATTGAATGTGTGCTCTATGATATACATTTTGCTGTCACAATCCTTCACAGTAAAATGTCATTGCCTGAGGTGCAAGGAGTTAAATTGATTTGTTCACATGGTCACTGGTGTTAGGATTCCGATCAGGTGCACCACTGAACATCACACTATTATAGCCCACGAACAGGAGATTTCACTATATAAAAGAAGGACTGTATGATTTATTAACTCTAACAAACAGTGAATGGAGTGATCGTGTACAAAATAATAGGATGTGTTAATATGACATTTATAGGGATAATAAAAAATCTATCAACCAATCCCAATAAGATTTTATTCATTCCATTTTTATTGGCTGTGTCAGAAAGATACATCTGGTTAGGGAAAAAGTGCTTATAGGTATCTTGCGAAATACCAATTCTATGGGTCAAGCATATACTGTAACAAAAGAGTGCCCTTTTGGCATACTGGAGCACACATCTGGCAGGTTGACCTCTGGATTCAGATTTTTTATAATTAAAGTCGGTAATAGATGTATACGGCTGTGTTGCCAGCTTCTTTAGATGGTTATTTCCATCTTTAGCGCATTTTTCCTACACAGTAGCATTTCTAGCCAGGGAAGTCCACCACAGCTCAATTAAAGTGATTGAGAGCACCACTATGCAATCTCCTTATTCTCAGGATCGATGGAGGTCTTGCAGGTTGGACTCCCACAAACACAAAGTGATAGCATATCCTAGCACTGGCATATGCTTCAATTGAAAGAATAATATTGAGATATTCAAAGTTTAAACTAATCTGGATATTTTCACCTCTAGTAAGTGATGAACTTGGGTCATTTAAGAAGGGGACAGACAGATGCCTCTTTGGATACTTTGACAAGTTTGATGATATGCAGTTGACAGATGTCTTAAAGGGGTTGTCCCGCGAAAGCAAGTGGTGGTATACACTTCTGTATGGCCATGTTAATGCACTTTGTAATATACATCGTGCATTAAATATGAGCCAAACAGAAGTTATTCACTTACCTGTTCCGTTGCTAGCGTCCTCGTCTCCATGGTGCCGTCTAATTTCAGCGTCTAATCTCCCGATTAGACGCGCTTGCGCAGTCCGGTCTTCTCCCTTCTGAATGGGGCCGCTCGTGCTGGAGAGCTGCTCCTCGTAGCTCCGCCCCGTCACGTGTGCCGATTCCAGCCAATCAGGAGGCTGGAATCGGCAATGGAACGCACAGAGCCCACGGTGCACCATGGGAGAAGACCTGCGGTCCACCGTGGGTGAAGATCCCGGCGGCCATCTTAGCAAGGTAAGTAAGAAGTCGCCGCAGCGCGGGGATTCGGGTAAGTACTATCCGTTTGTTTTTTTTTACCCCTGCATCTGGTTTGTCTCGCGCCGAATGGGGGGGCCTATTGAAAAAAAAAGAAAACCGTTTCGGCGCGGGACAACCCCTTTAAGTCTCCAAACCAGTAATGGTAGCGGTAGCCACTTTTACCCATGACAGGTGTTTGGCTACATGGAACCAGATAGGAACAAGTGGTATATTTTTACGCCTCGTCTAACTGCTAGTGACTTAGTGTGGACTTTGCTACCAAGTCTCAGTAATACCATGACAAGATTGGGGTCAGTAGTGAACGATAATATTTGGAGCTGCCAGCAGAGCCATTGCTTGGAGAACACTGTCGTGTATCTCCAGGATTATCTTCATAAAGAAAAGTCTCATCTGCATACAGTACATACTACACTTTTCTTGTAGAACTGCTTTAACCCTTTCCAATCCACTGTCTGACGTCTAAAGGCATTCCGATTGAAGGCTGTACAGCCCCCATGTCGGTAAACGTCCGGCAAGGTATTCTTACTGTAGATTACTGGCCGCTTTGTTGTCGGGGGCCTCTCCAGCATGTCACATACCACAGTACTGGCTCTAGCCAGCAGATGGCGCCATTGTATAAAGGCAGAAAGAGAAAGCCCCCTAGGAAACCCTGTATCCAAAATTGGATTGCAAAGGATTAACGAACCGTGTTTGACCAGTAGGACCAACCTCCAGGAAGAGTGATTAACTTTATCTCATACCTCTATACAGTACAAACGGCTAAAGCCTCTTTTTTTACATGCAACAATTATTTCTTAAATGGCCGAACGATTGAACGAATTGACGACATTTTTGCATAAAATAACTCGCACCTAATCATCTCTATTTTTCCTCATTAGCTAAAGTAAACTCAGTAGCTGTTTTTGGCTCAGCTGGGCGTGTGTTTGTGTGAGAGATTATCTGGCCTGCAGATTCCAATTTTCTTTCTCCCTTGCATAGTCCTCTCCTGCTGTGACTAAACACTGTACTCATTGTGTATGCAAGGCAAACAAAACCATCATAAAGCCGCTGAAAAGACTGAACAAACTGCCTTCAAATGGAACAGATTCTGAGCGGCTTGCCGATGGTGTTTACGCCTGCTAAGAACCAGCACTGAACGACAATAGAACAAATAGTGCACGACTGCCTGCGTTTACATGTAACGTTTATCGCTCACTTTTAGCCATTTTGAATAAATTTGGAGCCATAATCGTTGTGTATAAAAAGGCCTTAAAAGGTCGAGTCATTAGATCTTGCTTTGGACAAATTATAGAGAACAGCGCTTTGATATATAGATATAAATGATAAATATGAAACCGATTAAACTCACCTGGTGCTCAGCGGGATCCCCCAGTAAGCGAGGTACCCGCTTGCACCAGAGATCCTGGTAGGCTCAGCAATGGTGTCCTTCAACGATCCACATGACATGGAGAGCAGCAGTCAGAGATGCCCCGTAAGTAGGGATGAGCGAGCGTACTCGGAAAAGCACTACTCGCTCGAGTAATTTGCTTTATCCGAGTATCGCTGTGCTCGGGTATGAAGATTCGGGTGCCGGCACAGAGCGGGGAGCTGCAGGGGAGAGCGGGGAGGAACGGAGGGGAGATCTCTCTCTCCCTCTCTCCCGCCTGCTCTCCCCTGCTCCCCGCTGTGACTCACCTGTCAGCCGCAGCGGCACCCGAATCTTCAGACCCGAGCACAGCGATACTCGGATAAAGCACATTACTCGAGCGAGTAGTGCTTTTCCGAGTATGCTTGCTCATCTCTACCCGTAAGGAATTACCAAATGGGGAAGAAACAGCCAGGATCGGTGAAGAAAAAATCCCACTGCGCTTGTGTTGTGGTCCTTCATATTCGTCACCAAGACAATCTAATGGAACTCAATACAAGGCTCCAACCATTCATTTATTAAGCAATAGCCAAAGTCCAGTTATAAAACAGGTGGATAAATGCAATGTGTTTGGGTGTGTGTATAACACCCTTATCAAGCATAATAAATAAGTTAACAATACTCCTAGAAATAGTAGAGTATACCTGGTCTAGATGTGTGATGCAAGTAGGTGGCTGCTTCTCAGATGCTGGGCACTTTCCGGCACTACTGTGATGTCATCAGAGCGCACCCCATTGCGCACTCAGGAATGAGCACGCATGTGCCTCATGGACATCGCTATGGAACACAGATGGACTTTGGCTATGGTTGGAGCCTTGCATTGAGTTCCATTAGATTGTGTTGGTGACGATTCTGTAGGACCACAACACGAGCGCAGTGAGATTTTTTTTTCACTTATCCTGGCTAGATTTTGCTTTGGGACTTCAAGCAGAATACAACAATTTGATGCAGTAAAAACACCTTTAAGGATATTACCGCTCTCGTTCCTGTCAGTCAGATTAATTGAAAAGTACCCGCTAAAAAATATACAATTACATTTATTGTCAGTGTGATATAACTAGCGTGATGCCGTTCCAGAACGAGTTAAAGAGTTAATATGGCACCGAACCCCCATTTTCTGTAAAAAAAAAAAATATATATATCTCAAATAATTTTTTTCCCAACATATGATGAAGATAAGATGGAAACATAATGAAGCTTTTCTGGAGATCTGTTGATATCACTGGGGAAAACTACATATCTGCCGTGTGCTAAAGCAGCTAGCTAAAAATGCTTGCTAAAGGAGCATGTAGCTTCTTAAATTCGCATCGCTAGCACATTACAACCATAAAGGCTTTATGAATGTGAAGGCTAGATACCTTTTAATTATCCAACATATATAAGTCAATATTTAGGCCACTCACAATAACTTAATATCAGTGACCATGCAAGTGAAAATAAGACAGGATCACGCACACAACCGAGGAGTTATATTTTCATGCTACATTTGCTAAGGGTCTGTTGCCAAAAGGCTTTAATATTTGAACCCTTATGATTGGCCTGGCCATTGCTACAGCTATCAATTCTGAAAGTACTCAAGGGTATAGGTGCCATTAATCATTTCTTTTGTTGGAAGGAGCTGAATATTTTAACAGTTACTTGGCTATTACAAAGCACATTGAGTATAAATATACGAATCACATTTACTGAGCCTAAAAATTCTGCAGAAGGTTTGAAAATGAAGGCTGTGCTGATCTTAAGTCTTATCATTGAGTGCTACACTCATCATCTTCTGTCTGTCAGGTATTTCACCATTTAAGCTGTATAGGAAATGATCATTTTAGTTTTTGTTCTCATTTTAACACTAGTTCGGGATACTTAGCAATTTTTAAAACAGATTCCTTGAAAGACCCTGCTCAATTTTTTCCACCTGTTTGCGGAGATTTACTAAGCTGGAATTGAAAATTGTGTAAAAATCTGTGACACTTTTTTTAATGTATTTTTTTCACACAGCGACATCTTAAAAAGGGTCAAGCAAAAAGGCATAAGAAACATATATATCTACCATGGATGGCGAATTAAGCTAAAGTTGTTATATCACATGCATCATTTTGATAAATTTGGAACAGTTTCAACCAATTCCTCTGAACTCTAAATTCATCATATTAGGACAATTTGTATATTTTTTACCATAGATTTTTTTTGTATGTATACAAGTACATTCTTTTTGACCAATTGATTTAAGATCTGTATGGTTTTCAAAAATAGGGTTTCTTCGAACTAAGCCAGGGTTTTCCCAGAACACAGCATTAACGAGTGCTATCACATTTACAATAGGGAAGGCAAGCTCAGCCTACCTCATACGCGGTTGGTAAAGTGGATACATTGCAGCCATTATAGTGCGCTAGACAAGAATTATACATAGCCATATCTGTCCCTATATCAAGTTTCTTTATGGTACGAATGGTAGTTTCCCAAGGGAAGAGGCACGTTTTAATTATCCGCCATGTTTATTAGAAATCACTGCTACACACTGTTTAGGCAAGCACTTATATGTCTTGTTCTCTTTCCCAGTCATTGAGATCTACAACCATTGGAAGTGAATGGATATTCGTTTGTACTATATTATTTTAGCTAGACTTAGTACTGGTATATTTTCTCATTTATCTTTATTGTCCCCTTTAACTTGTCCACAATCAAATTATTTCCAATAACATTAAAGAGCAATTCTGCTTCTATCCATAATTTACAGTTTAATAGGGAGATTTATTAAGACTAGCATTTAATACTCCAGTCTTTAACTAATATGCTTTGAAGTAAGATGCACTACATTCTTTAGGAGGTGCACACCTCTTAATAAATTTGACGCTTGAAGGGCAGCTCTAATGACAGAAATTGAGATCTATGTCTGTCTTAAAGGGATTCTGTTACTAGGTTCATGAAGTTTGACTTGGAACTAAGCTGCAAGTCATGGAGGCAGGCTATGCTAGCTTCTCTGTGCCCGCATCATGCAGTATATATTTGTGTATAGGGAGCGAGCTGTATGCTGCGGGTAGGGAGGGGCTGGTGCAGCTTGGCTCCGAATCACACTTCATGAACCTGGTGACAAAATCCATATAATAAAATTCTGCAGGACCACTAGTGGTACTGCCCTCAGGGATAACTCTGCCTACTTTTCTCTCCACTTTTCAAAAGTGGCAAAGCCAGTGAAAAGTTGCAAAATTCAAGTGCCAATATTGTGCGACAAAATGTGTGACTCAGAGGCGTAACTTGAAGCTCCTGGGCCCCAATGCAAAATCTGTAACAGGGCCCCCAACTATAATGCTTTATTCATAATACTGGGCTCCCTATATGGAGAAGAGAGGCCTTATGGGCCCCTTAAGGCTCCTGGGCCCGGGTGCAACCGCATCCCCTGCATCCTCTATCGTTACGCCCCTGGTGTGACTACAAAAGTGATAAGTTCCCCCCAAAACTTCATAAAAACTTGAGCAACTTTTTGAGTATAAATAATGTAATTTGGTTTGTTGTGTTTGTGCCAATTTTTGAGCTGTTTTTGTAGTTTCCTCCAGCCTTATTCAGATCTGCTTTCACAATTCTCCTGGCTGTCAAGCATGCAATCTTACAGCTAGGATGCATCCAAGGGTGAACAGGTTGTTTACTTTGTAGCTTTGCGAGAAGAAGTGGCCTAAGGACGGTTTTATGCACAAAGATTATCGTTCAAAAAATCGTTGGATCATGTGAATTTGAACGATGATCATTCAGTGTAAACACGTCCAGCGATTGAATGACAAACAAGAATTTGTTCGCTTCTCATTCGTCTATCATTTTATGCAGGCATAAAAATAATCGTTCGCTCGTTTGAACATCGTTGTGTGTGAACAGCGATCGTTTAGTTGCACACATTGATCGGTACAGTGAATATAAACAAGTAAACGTTATGCAAATGCAATTGTGAACACATTTGCAAATAATTAACCTGCCTGTATAAAGTGGCTGCACGAGTGAACTCTGTCATTGTTTGCTTGAGCTAATGCTTTATCGTTCCATGTAAAAGGAGCCTAAGGGCTCCTTCACACTGCTGAGAAAATTGTGTGATTTTCTTGCGATGTGAGAGTGAGTTTAAACACATGACTATAAAACCAATGATTTTCAATAGTTTCATTCTTATTGGCAATATTTTCACTTCTGCGATGCTGCGATAAAAAATCGCAACATCTCCTTTCTTTTTGTAATATCATCCATTGTTTACAATGGGGCTGGCGGCAGAAGCCCCATTGAAAGCAGTGGGAGAACATCGCAATCTCCTGAAATGGCTGTGGCAGCTGTAGCAGAGATGAAGGGAACCACCGCCGTGATGCGAAACTGTTTCCATGTGAAAACACCTCGCATCCAGGGGTTTTCAGAAGGATTGCAAACACGATATCGGACTGTGAATCACAACTCAATATTGCTACCGCCAATGTGCAGGAGCTCTAAGTGTGTTTTACACAGCACAATTGTCGTCCAAGCGCTAATCATTCAGTGAATGGAGGTGGAGTGGGCTAGAGATTGCTTTCAGCACTTTGCCTCTATTCACAGTAAACAGGCAGTCGTTCACAGATGACTGCCTGTTCACATGGGATGATCGGCATTTGATTTTTATTTCTGCATAAGCTGAATGATGAATAATAGGCAAATGAATTATAATTATCATTTGTCGTTCTGTGGGTGGCTGTGTTTACACTGAATGATTGTCATTCAGTTTCGCATAATCAGTGATTAACTGATTGATAATCATTCCATGTAAAGGCCCATTTACACACAAAGACAATCTTTCAAAGGATTGAAAGATTGACCGTTTTAGCGATTGTTTTGCACTAAGTGTTAATGGATACTAATGTCCATTAACACTTTATCAGCTTCATTTGTGTGTTAGAGGGCCTCTGGAAGCTGTTTTTAAAGCACAGCATGTGGACTGAGCTCTGCACACAGCTCCACTAATCTCGCACGGGCTATCAGCAGAATACAATGTAATCTCCGACTCCTGTGCGGTCTGTATTATTTTCTCTCCGGCTGAATAATGGATTTCAAGCTCACCTTAAAATCATCCATCAGCCGAAGAGGGAACGATGGCAGCGTTTACACGCAACAATCATCGCTCATATGCCATCGTTGGAACAAATTTTGAGAGATAATCGTTGCATGTAAATGGGCCTTAAAAAGTCCATGAAGTGTGCAATTTATCTATTATTTCTTCCAAAAGCAACTGCTCTAGGAAAGTATAACTCATCCAGCAATACAATATTGTATTTATCTTTAAACTATCACCATGACTTGTAATTAGAAAGAAAGAATATAGACGGTAGATAGACTAGATTATAGATGAGGAAGCTCAATAAATAGAATATACAGTAGACAGAATACAGAGAAGAGACAGAGCTGACATCGGCAGAATATAGATAATAATAGATAGATTTGGGTGAATTTACTAAGTGACCAATTTGTTTTATTCCAAAACAAGTAAAGTGCAGCGTAAAGTAGGATTTTCTTCTTTCAGAATTCTAGAAATGTGAATATAAATGAGTTTACTTAGCATCTCCATAGGTTTTAAGAAGTTTAATCATTCACTTTCCACGTTCACCATTTTAAACAGGTCAAAACATCTGTCACGGATGAGGTAGGAGAAACCTTCTTGGCTAATAAATTTGTGTCAGGAATCTTAGTTAATACCCCGATTCATACATTCTCAGCACCGTACCTGCATAGGTAATGAGATCAATGCTAAATGCAACTAAGAGATTCGAGATGACAAATGGAAGTTATAAAAGGCACATTACTTGGAATGCGGAATGTCTAAGCATTAAATTCACACCTGCACATTGGGTCCTGTCACTTTCCTTTCACCATTTCGAAATGATTGTAGTGGTAATAGTTTTAATGATCATCTAGTCTATTGCTACTATTATCAGCCAAAATAATGAAGAAAATGAGTTTCTCTTCCTTTGCCGCCAACTGTCGGACATTGGCTGCTTCAGTAAAAGTGACACATTTTATTCCGCTTTTTAATTTATTTATTTACCCATAGTAACTGTGACTCTGTGCAGAGCAATAGAATTGAAATATTTTCAGCATACTAAATGCTTCCTCAGCCGGCCTGCATTTTTCCAAGACTGTTCTTTCTGAAATACCTAGATTAAATATTAACCAGCCGCCTAAATGCCTCCAAATTTATAGTAATAAAAAAAGACTACTCTGAAGGACCTTCTGTCACCGCAGTGCATCCTAAATCAAAAATATTTGACTGCAAATTGCTCCTGAACATCTTCTTAGTGCAGTATTAATCAGTGGCTATAAATTTCTTCATTATAATTGTCAAAAGAGCCACTAGCATCTTTAATCAGTTGCCAAGCAATTAGTCGCATTCAGTATCACTACCTGCATCTAATTGAATTTATTGTTATTTTGTCAAGATAAATAGCATTTTGAAAGTCATCTACTTTCGTTGCCTAATTCATCATTGTTATACCAAGGAATAGACTCGAGTATAAACAGATTAATTTTTGTAGGCAGTGAAAAATGGACATGCCAAAAAAGTCTGTGGTACCAATAACATCTAGGTCCCTGTCAGCAGTCTCATGTAGTGCATGAAATGAGATCTGGATATTAATATGTTCTTCTGCCATGTACAATTCAGGCGACCAGCCTCCTTAATGTTGTCACTTACATGGATTTAATAGTCCTTTTACTTCCATTTTGTCTCTTGACACAAAATTGTAATTATAAACTAGTTGGAGTGAATCTCGTTTGCTTAAAGAGTAGGAGGATGAGTTGTTTATGATCCAGAAGTAAATAACTGCTTACCCGATTTATCATCCAGCATCACTTGACATTGCCAGGAGTCTCACTTTGATAGGTGAAATGGCACACCTCCTGGAGAGTGATGATTAGAAACATTAGGCTGTGACTTTTCTGCTGGTATCACTCCTTAAATAGTGGAGATACTATAAATATGTAATTTGTGTTACTTACAGATTAAAACAAGAAACAAAGGTTAACGAGATGGGCAAATGAGCTTCCTTTAGAGATGAAGAGCACAGCAGAACTATGTGTAGATGGTAAATTGGGTTGCTGTATGTTACAGACCTTTCCAATGTGGAACTAGATAGCGTTTTATAGGTTTTAGAACTTGGGGCAAGTACTAACCTAAGAGGACTTCATGTGATATATATGGTGTGACATGTAATGTGGCCAAGTGATTCTCTAGCTAGATCGTAGGGTGTCACTCAACGAAATTGGGAAAACATGGGTTTTTATATAGAATCAGTTCTTTGATGGTAGGCAACAACAGCAGCGAGTCTTTTTGTACATTGGCCTTCCAGCCTATAAATGGAGGTGCCAGTTGTATGGACATTTGCTTCCTTGAGCCATCTGATGACTTCACTCTTCAGATCATTACACTTTCTTCTCTGCCCTATACTTCACTACAGCTTATAGACTTGATATGTATCTGCCACTTTACTCAGACACTCCTTAGCCTTGCTCCACTGGAGTCCAGCACTCTTCATGCTTCTGGATTCTACATCTCTGTCACAAGGTGTAACATCACATTGCTCTTCCAATTTGGTGTTCCTCTGGCAAATAGGCCATACTTTACCCTGGTTTAAACTATCACCACCTAACAAAGAAATTTGTTTTGCACATAAAAATGTATTTGAACATCACACATAAATAAAGGCACACCAACAACAAAGAGGTTTCTTCTCACTCTCATAAATATCACTAAAATATATCTGATCATTACGCAATTAACATGAATGGCTGTTATACCTCTATTTTGGTCAGTTATAGTCCTTTCCAGACAATTGTTTGGCTCCAGACTTTTGGGTAACTTCAGAGCAAGTCTTATCTTCAGACTCCATTTTCCTCAGGAACATACATAAAAAGTGAGTGTGTAAAACAATATCCTATAATAATAATCTTTATTTATATAACGCCAACATATTCCGCAGTGCTTATAAGACAGGGTGAATAAAGCAACATCAACTGATCTTCCCTGTGCTATTAGGGGAATAAAAGAATGCAGGCTATCTGTAAGCAGAGAGATGGTGAGGGAACACTTAATTAACTTAAATGAATTCAAGTCTCAAGGTCCAGATTAATTACATCCTAGGATACTAAAGGAAGCAGCGGAGATAATTGCTGAACCACTCGCCATAATCTTGAAAATTTTTGGAGAACAGGAGAAGCCCCAGAAGATTGGAAAAGGGCAAATGTTGTCCCTATCATCAAAAAAGGGAAGAGGGGGGATCTAGGAAACTACAGGCCTGTGAGCCTGACTTCTATACCGGGAAAGATCTTTGAACAAATTATTATTCAGCTTGTATGCGAGTACTTGGATAAAAATGGAGAAATTAACCAGAGCCAGCATGGGTTTGTAACAAACAAGCAATGGCAGAGGAATCTGATTTCCTTCTATGACAGAATCACCAACTGGGTTGATCAGAGAAATGCGGTGGATATAGTTTATCTGGACCTTAGTTAAGCATTTGACAAAGTATCTCACATTATACTTATTAAAAAAATGACCAAATATGGGATTGACAAGGCAAATGTTAGGTGGATTCACAACTGGCTGAGTGATTGTACTCAAAGAGTGGTCATAAATGGCTGCACATCCAAGTGGAATAATGTATCAAGTCGGGTACCACAAGGCTCTGTCCTAGGCCCAGTGTTGTTCAACATTTTTATAAATGATCGAGAGGAGGGAATTGATGGGAAACTGATCAAATTTACCGACGACAGAAAGCTAGGAGGGATAGCTAACACTAGGTAAGAGAAAGAGAGAGTGCATTCAAAAAGATCTAGAAACGCTTGCACAGTGGGCAGCCACAAACAACATGGTATTTAACAAGGAGAGTCCTACATATGGGCAAGAAAAATGAAGAAAGCACATACAGAATGGGAGGAATTGGGCTAAGCAGCAGCACTTGTGAAAAAAACTTGGGTATACTAATAGATCATAGACTGAACATGAGTCAACAATGTGATGCAGCACCCAAAACGGCAAACACAATTCTGGGATGTATTAAGAGAAGCATAGAGTCTAGATCGCGCGAGGTAATTATCCCCCTCTACTCTTCCTTAGTCAGACCTCCTCTGGAATACCGTGTTCAGTTCTGGGCACCCCACTTTAAAAAAGACATAGACAAACTGGAGCAAGTTCAGAGAAGAGTTACCAAGATGGTGAGAGGTCTGCAAATCATGTCCTATGAAGAACGGTTAAAGGATCTGGGAATGTGTAGCTTGCAAAAAAGAAGGCTGAGAGGAGACTTAATAGTGGTTTACAAATATCTGAAGGGCTGCCACAGTGCAGAGGGATCAGCCCTATTCTCATTTGCACAAGGAAAGACTAGAAGCAATGGGATGAAACTGAAAGGAAGGAGACACAGATTAGATATTAGAAAAAAAGTTTCTGACAGTGATGGTGATCAATGAGTGGAACAGGTTACCACGGGAGGTGGTGAGTTCTCCTTCAATGGAAATGTTCAAACAAAGGCTGGACAAATATCTGACTGGGATGATTTAGTGAATCCTGCACTGAGCAGGGGGTTGGACCAAATGACTATGGAGGTCCCTTCCAACTCTACCAGTCTATGAGTCTATCAGGAAATGCAATGAGAGCCAGAGATAGCACAAGCGTAAGAGATTGTGAGGAAGTGGTGAGAATGAAAGTGTGGTCAAGTTGCATCGTGTACTTAGGTTGCCAATAATGCTTAATACTTAGTTCACCAAAGCATTATTGGCAACCCAAAGTGTGCTATAGTAGTTTTACCATGTGAAACTACAAGTCCTAGTGTGACCTTAACAATGATAAGCTTGCAGCCAAACATAGTTTAATGCTCGTATTTGTTGCTTCTGCCCTTCTGCTGAACCGGGTTGATTGACAGCATTTTCTGAGAAGAGCTTCAGC
This sequence comes from Eleutherodactylus coqui, assembly GCF_035609145.1. Taxonomy (NCBI): domain Eukaryota; kingdom Metazoa; phylum Chordata; class Amphibia; order Anura; family Eleutherodactylidae; genus Eleutherodactylus; species Eleutherodactylus coqui. The sequence continues at coordinate 141,596,728 of NC_089843.1, read as the reverse complement.
CATCATCTTTAATTGGATGGACTTGCTGTATTTTTAGGGAGAGTCCTGTCAGTGAGTGACTCTCCAATCAGCAATGCTTATAATTATACTTATATTGTAGTGATAATATACTGATTTGCATTGTATCGTATTATATAGCTCAATCCCATTTAGAATCCTTGACAATGTGTTGACTGATTACAGTACCAAACAGCAGAATACTAAATGTACTTCTGGGTTAAATAGTACTTGTTCTAATGCTCGAAACAAGTAAGACAAAACTTTTAAAGTCTCAACATTTTACTTAAGTTGTGGTGTTGAAAGGGGTCTACATTTTGAAGTCATATGCTAATATTCTCATCGATATATGAAGTCTTATCATGATAAACTCGAGTGGAGTACCTTTCATTCCCACTGTATGATGGATACATTTTGCCTTGAAAACTTAGCAAAAACCTACTACCCTGTATAAAGACACTGACCATATTAAATATAAAGGTAAAAGCATGCAAAGGTTAAAGAACAAGCAATTAGACGCTAGCATTAGAGTGAAATAGATTACATTAACATTTGTGACTTCGTATAGCTCTTACAGACATGCTCATGAGGCAGGCATCACAGAATAACCTTTTTATGTCATGCAGGGATTCAGAGCATGTATCTGATCACAACTGACCAGAATATATATGCTAATGCAAAAATAATATTAATTATACTGCAAAGGCCTTTTTACACGGGCAGAAGTCTTTCAAATGTCTGCAAAGGCACTGACGTCACCGCTAAGGTCATCGGCGCTCGTGAAGAGCGTTTACACAGAAAGACTTGCCATCAACTCGCAGGCTTCTCATCAGCGCTTCATCTCCTATGGGACGGCTGAGCGGGGAGCTTATACACAGGGCGAAAAGCCAGCAAGCCAACAAGGTTTTTCAAGCTGACTAGAAAGTCAGCTTAACAAACCGCGAACGACAAGTGAGCAATTTCTTCACATTCACACTGAACGTCTACTAACATTGGTAATCCGTCTGAAAGCAATCGGCTTTACCTGAAACCGTTGCTTCTCGAGGTAATTATTTCCCTAGGAATCAATGTAAATCCAATAAAATCATTCTAGACATTCCAAAAAAACACCCAGCCACATTTAATGGAGAATAAATATGGTCTTTAATACCAAAAACAATAATAAATTAATCAAAAAGACTATGGTAAAGAATAAATGAACATGTTACTGAGTGCTATCTGTGGTGTTACATAGGACTGCAGGTCATATCTACTAGATTATCTGTCCTCAGCGTTATCACTGTGTTCTCTGTGCTGTTACATAGGACTGCAGGTGATATTTGCTGTACTACAGTACATCATCTGTCTTCAGCGTTATCACTGTGTTCTCTGTGCCATTACATAGGACTGCAGGTGACATCATTATCCGTCCTCAGCGTTATCACTGTGTTCTCTGTGCTGTTACATTGGAGTGCAATTGTACAGTAGTGTACTAGTTTATTACCTGATGGAGAAGGGTGGGTTGCTTTACGAGCAGTAGTGGGAGACGCCGAGCATAGATCATGTGAGTTTAGCAGCAAGGTCACGTGGGCCGGCACACGGCAGTGTTATTAGAGGCAACCAATGTTACTAGAGACAAAATTTTGGCTAAAAAAATGGCCTTAATCGAAATCAACCTTAGTAGATGTCAATGCTAGTAGAGGTTTTACTATAATTCCCTTGAAGCAGGTAAAGACATATGACCCAATCAATATGTCTCTTCCTATAGTAATTAACACTGTATGTAGTATACCTACCTACCTGCCAGAGAAGCACTCCATACAACTACTAAAGTGCCCAGTGGATTAGGAGCCTCACAACCGGTGGAGTAAGTTGCACTAAATTTATTACAAGGTGCACCACTTTTAATAAATTTGGCACATCGGCTGTCCGTGCGCCAGAAAACGAATCATTGATTTGCGTAGCCTGGCGGCCATTGCCCTCCTCTTTGACTTCATAAAGGGCATGTAGCCTGAAGTATTGTCTGTGCCACTGAAGCATCAGTAAGACTTGTTCGCTTTGCTAATCCTATTTTGTATTTGCTGTCCCAATCTTCTGTTGGATCTACTATACTCTGTGGCCAAGGACAGTCTGGCCCCCTGGGATTTGCACCACCTGAGCGACCTTTTCAGTGTGCCGCTGCTGACTTTGTATTGCAGATGAGCCATGAAGCACATATATTACGGTCAACCTCAGTAAACAGAATATTTTCCTCTAATTTTTCAAGATGACTAATTATTTATGTATCGCATTCAGCCATCTTTCCCAGTGAGAAGTCCAACTAGCGTGTCTACATCAGTATGCATGTGCTTCACCGCGTTATCAGTACTTTCTAGCTCTGTGCATCTCTCTAGCTCATATCTGTGCTACTTGGGATTCATGAACTTCATATCACTCAGTTAAGAGAGGAATCACAGCATTGTCCTGTACAAACTCTGCCTGAAGCGGAGATACTGCTAATTAATGTACTGTAGCTGCACAAACAGGATTGTGTGTTTATTTCCTAGTCTCTCGCTACCATCTCAGATGAATCACTCTTTACATTTGTATACAAGGACTAGGCCGCGTCTGCTAATGGTTCTGTTATCTGGAACATCAACACGTCAGCCCCATCCTCACCGTTAACCACTTTCTATTCCTCATAGTGAAAAATGGGAGTTCATTCATTGTATCCTGTCATTTTAAGGTAGCAGCTGAACTTTACCATTAGCCAGATGATCATATTGACATTGAATATTGGATGACTGGCTCCAGCTTTTTCTTAATTATATATAGATGACTTGATAATGCTCATTTAGTGGCTGCAATCCTATTGGTATGTCAGAGAGGAGAAATGACCTGTTGCATACAGATGTAGCAACCATTAACATGACGTGCACATCGTGAGAACACAAGGCAGTACATTGTAGCGAAGCAGTTATCATAATGTGTTAAGTGACAAGTTAATGTTTGCTACATCTGTATGCTTCCTTCAACAATGTCTATATGCCTCCTCTTAATAGAGTGGATATATATATATAGTCTCAACATGTTGCTGCTTATCAGATTATTGCTGGCTCTTGGTCTTGGAAACCACACATTTTAGATCAACCTATTCTACAAGTCATTCGGTGAATTGAATAATGAAAATTATATAATTTATATATATATATATATATATATATATATATATATATATGCCACATTTTAACCTGTACATTTAAGTGTATTTATTTATAAAGATATAATTGAAATAAAATACCAGATTAGTAGAGGTCCAACACCTGCCACCCCCTCAGATCAGATTTTTGAAGAGGCTACTGAGTTCACGTGAGCTCTGTGCCCTCTTTACTGTGTACCAGGCACAGTGCTGTGCATTTCATAGTGGCAGAGCATGGTATTGCAGCTGAATCCCATTGACTTAAATAGGACTGAGCTACACATAGGCCATGTGACATGACTTTTCAGGTCAGAGGAGAGGCTGCAGTTCTTGCCAGAGCATTATGGCCCCTTTAAACTGATCGGCAAAGAAGCAGAGCATTAGCCCCATACGATCTGATATTGATGTCCTATCATGAGGGCAGTTCATGAACAGCTTAGGTTCACATGTTTTGGATATGTAGCAGAATTAAAGCAGAATTTCCCCAGCAGATCTGCAGCAAATCCGCAGGTTAGAGTTACAGTACAGTTACAGTAGAAAATCTGTAGCATTTTTTCCTCTACATGTAATTCATATTAATATTTCCGCTGCCAATGTTACGTAGCATATCCGCAATGTGTGATCGCAGCTTTAACACTTTCTTCTGTGTACATTGCTGAAGAATATACAGTATGGTGCTCTACTGTTAGAGTGTGGCGCATTGGTTGGATCTTATTGCTAGTCTTAGTAAGTATTGTAAATCAATAGAAGATTGAAGCAAGCAGATTGCAAGAACATTACATATTAAACTATGAGTCGTCTTCTGTTGAATTCGTCCCTGCACACTCCAATGCCAGCTGCACATACCTTGAGCTGCATGAATAAATGAATGGAAAGGTCTTGTATGACAATTCTATTAGTGTGATAAGAAGCCAAGAGAGCGATCATACACTAGCCTGCTTACTATGTAATAGGAAGAGCTGGAATCCCTTGGGTCTTATGAATGCTACTGATCTCTGGAGAGGCAACACCTGTTTATTTGCATCATATTCCACAGCTTCTGAGTCCTGTAGAGCCAACTCATTTTTCCTAACAAAGAATTAACCTATTAAGAGTATTTGTATATTTTTAGATAAAGGATTATGTATATTAACATTTTCACCTTTCTGAGTTGAAGCAGGATATATACTGTTCACATTGATGGGCCTTTTACTTAAATTAAGATGTTTAGAGGATCTTTTGTATGTAAGAATATTGCAGCACTCTAACCAATTCTCCTGACATGTAATACTACTTTCTGCCACTAGATGGGAGAAGCAGCTCAAAAAATGAATGCCTCTTATTTGTGCTTTTTAAAAATTACTTCCTATAACAGCTGCATATTAATGCAATTTCTGAAGTAATACAGAAATCACTTGTATATGTCACAGAACTGTCAAGTCAACCAGGCTATTGGCTTTTTTCCCCTTTTTAATAAAGAAGTCTGGATATATTCTTTTTTTATCATCAGCCATTTTCTCTTACATGTACCAACCTGATACATTTCTGAAAAAAAACAAACATGAACCACTGGCTAGCTACCATCCTTGGGGCTCATTTGCAGCCGCAGCATTTTAATCTGCAGCCGTGAATAGTTTACATTTAATATCCGACAAGCCAGATTTTATGATAGTTTATTAATCTTTCATGAAATGCATTTAAAACTGAGCAATATCTCATTTAACATGCTGAGTAATTATGGCCCTTTAAGAGATCTTTTAAACGGATTTTACAATTCTAAGCCTCCCTAATCCACTTGCTGCAATAAAATCTGTGTAATGTGACAGCTCCAAGGAAGCATCCATCTTTAACAAAGATATGAGGCTGATCCCAGAAGGCTTTGCTGTAGGATATTTATTCTCATGCATACCGTATCTGTACACAGCACACCACATCATCCCTTGGATAGCATTTTCCTAGTACAGATATGTCTGCACTCACCTTTCATTGATTTTTCTTTAAGGACTCCAATTTCTCCTGGTATAATTTTAATACTTTACCGCATTATGCTAGGAAAACTCTTGACGGGCTGCAAGTCACATGGTTGCACATACGATACATATCTCCTGACAGAGTATCGCAAAATCATGTTTTGCTTTGTTCAAAGCTGTCCATCTGGTGCTATACATCTCAGGATATATAAAGCCAAGTGGAAAGGTAAGAAAGGACCCATCTATGCATTGCACTTACCTGTGTTTCTCTGTTTTATATCAAAGGGAACATGAACTCAAGACCAGCCTACACAATGAAGATGAAAAACAGGTGAATGTTCATTGATTCTTACATTCATCATAAAGAATAATGCGGCACACTAGTACAAATCAAACCATTTTTTACACTCTGTTTATTTTTATGGCCTCCCGCTGTCACCTTTTTCCTCCTGTAATCCTTTATCAGTATAGTACTGGTCATTTTCAACCAATCTCTTTAGCTTTTCGAGAGGACTGCCTCCTACTGGATCCCAGTAGGGCTGTTGACCCTTGGTGCTGTGCCACATATCCACTGCTTTAAGGGGAAATGTAGAGCCACATGCAGAATTTAACAGAGAGGATCTCAATGGAGCCTTAGAGACAGATGTAAATATAGTCTTAAAGAGGTTGTACGATATCCACAGGGTAGTAGATAACTTGCTGATCAGGGGGGATCCTCACAAATTCCAAAAACTGGGCTTCTGTGTCCCCTGATCCTCCTCAGGACCGACTTGGTGCACCCCATGCAGTGAGGAGGAAAATGAATGCAGTGCCAGTTGTGCAAGCACGCTCCCACTGCACTCATTTTCAATGGGACTGCTGGAGATAGCAGGGCAGCATTCATCCGCATTGAAATGAATGGAGTGTCAGCTGCACATGCTTGGCCAGTGATCTATTCACCTCTCTGGTCAAGTCTCAGGATCCTTGGGGATCTCAAAGGTGAGACCCCCACCAATCAGTAAATTATCCTCTATCCTGTGCATAGGCCTCGACAAACAAAGATGGCTGCACTGCTTTTTTGCCTACCTTATGCACATTCTATATTAGTATATATCGGTAGTCTAAGACACTACATGCTGCTTTGGCTGGACAGCAATGCTTATATGGGCAGTGCTGGTCAATCAAAGCAGGTGCAGTGGCTTACACTCTATGCATTAGCATGCATCATTAGTCTATTAGGTAATCAGAGAGGCGTCCATCTCTGTTTGTCCAGGCCCGCAGGGTCACTTGAACCATATTCAAGATCTCTGCTTTCCTAATCACAGGCTAAAAACGTCTATCCTGGCTTATCGTCTTAGAACTACAGTTTAATGCAATGTATCAAGTGCAAACATCTTCATCATGACTTGGATTCCAGGCTAATAATTTACATCTACACTGATACACTGTATCTACAGCTATGTGAAAGAAGGGGTAGGACTGTATAGATTCTAAAACATGCCTATCATGATAATTTTCTTCAGTACCATAAGTATTTAGTAGGGAAAAGTTGCATCTTTCTCACCTTCTACCTGCATGTAGCCACCCATTTCTTGCCTGAAGACTTTCTGAAATTGTTCAGAAACCAACTCAGTCCTCAAAAGATCCATTTTTAGAAATGGAGTAAGTAAACGGGAAGAAAGGAGAGTGGTGCTACTGCTGCTTCTATTCTTTTGTGTGTGTAAATGGCGGGTTACCTCTAAAGGGTTAGAATGTTGCCATGAGATGGATCGTGACTTAAGCCAAAAATTGCTCAAAAATCTCCGTATACACCAAAATTTATCCCAAATGTCAGCACACTGGAACTAAGCATGCTCAGTAGGAACTTTCTAGAGACTGAAGCTTTGGTTATAAAAGGAACCCTTTTGTGCTCCGTCACAGTGGAGAGTCAGTGCTGAGCAGAGTGAGCTGGAGTTGCTGCTGAAGCTGAGCCTGAGAGCTGACGAGCTGCTGCCTGTACGGGAAAGCTAATGAGCTGTTGAGAAAGGACGGCGACCGGAGAGTTCCTGGTATCTGCAGCCAAGAGAAAGAGGGCCGAACATGATGTGAAACTTGCTGATAATAGTCGAGTGTCAGTGATATTCTTCTCCCAAAATTATTTCCTATTGTGCACAAAGTATTATTTTTAGGATCTAGTTGGCCATAGTTAGTGACAAGTGATTCTAACGTTTAATTGCGGCCTCTCATACAAGCTTTGGGTTCAGATAGCTCAGGCCATTAGCCCAAAGGCCCTCACTGCTCTTCCATGGAGCCATACTTCATCAGATATTTCTTTCAGTACCAGGCATTCCACAGATTTAACACTATCTTGGCATTTAAACATCTTAATTGTAATTACTCCTTTAACGACTTCATCAGCCCTTTGACCCCTGAAGGGTTGTAAGATTCACTAGGCTGAGAATTTGCCTGACTGCAGAAAAACCCTATTTAGTGGGAGCTATACTATTGATAGCTTTTGAGTATATCAAAACTCACCTACTAAAAGGATCTAATAGACAGCGATGCATTACCTGGGGAACTTTTTTTAGTGCGCAGACTATCTGGGTATTGACCAAGACATCACTCTAAGTGATAACTGGGCACTGTTCCTCTAGGAAATATTATTAGGCTATCAAGTACCGCATATTAGCTTAGGAGGAATTACTGCAGCGATCACTCCTCATAGTGGGGTGCTAATTCAATACAGTACCTTACCTATACTTACTCATTGCCTCTAATGGATTATAGTCCTAATCTATAAACAATTTTCTATACTCAGTTCATGACTGATAATCTTTCTCCAGGGAATCATCCCAGGAGATACTTGAGCCCCTGAGGAGCCCACGCAGTTGGCGAAACGCGTAGGGAAATTACAAGGTCTATTTTGTACATAAAAACATCTGGGCAATTACAAGGTCTATTCTGTACATAAAAACATCTCATGTCTATTATACATTGGACTATATGAGTTGCATGTAGATTCCGGCTGATTACGACATCATGTTCAGGTTCGGAAAAAATGCATAGGTTTTTTGGAACATTAAAACCAAGAAACCCCCCCAAAAAAGAGCTATCTTTTGGACGTAAAAGACCTAATAAAGAAAACGTCCAAGATCGATACTGATCTTGAAGTGTTACTGTATGATACAATTTCACATTCCCTATCGGATAGTGGATTTTTTTTTTGTTTGTGTGTCCATAAGGTTTTTAAGCAATATTTATTAAAAGTTAATTTTTATGAATTTATATTTTTGGGTCCTAAAAGTGAGCTTGATTAAGTAATTGGGACCTTACTGCCTCTGTGAAGTGGTGCCTATCTCGGACAACCCTGCATTTCCTCCTGGGTCCTCTAATAACCACTTCCTGGGTAAAGATAAATATAAGCCTCTTTATTTTACACACATACTTGTGGTCATAAAGATCTATGTGTCAAGTTTCCTGAATATGGATGTGGAAAACCATTTACTTGCATGGGTGGCACATTTCACATGGATTTGATGCGGAATTCGGTGTGGACATCAATGTCAAATCCTCGATGTATGAATTTAGTCTTAATCATCGTCTTAGTTACATAGTACAGAGTGTTTCACTGAAAGTGCAATTCTTATTTCGGCTAGTAATTTGTGTAGAACTGTACTCATTTTCAGGTGTCTAATGTTTATGTCCTGCTTCCCACCAAGGGAAGGTATACAAATATCTGAAGGGCTGTCACAGTGCAGAGGGATCAGCCCTATTCTCCTTTGCACAAGGAAAGACTAGAAGCAATGGGATGAAACTGAAAAGAAGGAGACACAGATTAGATATTAGACAGTGAGGGGGATCAATGAGTGGAACAGGTTACCACGGGAGGTGGTGAGTTCTCCTTCAATGGAAGTGTTCAAACAGAGGCTGGACAAATATCTGTTTGGGATGAGTAAATCCTGCATTGAGCAGGGGGTTGGACCCGATGACCCTGGAGGTCCCTTCCAACTCTACCATTCTATGATTCTATAGATGTATTGTTTGTCGGGGCAGCACCCGCTGGCCTTTTGTTCACATTTCTAGAGAAGGTGGGGCTCATTTTTTTCCCATAGTAGCCAATCAAATCTCAGCTTTTATTTTACCAAGTTTCAGAAATGACAGCTGAACTCTGATTAGTTGCTCTGGGCCACAAGGACAGTATTACTGTTGGACAGTTTTGATAAATGAGGCCTTGCATCATCTGTGAGGTTTTCTCACTGCTTAAATGACAGGAACTTTGTTGAATGCACACAATGGAGGGTGGTCAAAGATGTCAGCCATCACAATCCAGGATGTGAGGGTACATTTGCTCCATTCCACGCAAAAATGTTTTGTTGTTTATCTCAAGAAACTGGTAAGTCCTTGGCAACATGTCAGTGAGCAGCAAAGCAAGCGATGTTGACTCCCTACCGCATCACAGATGTTCAGGAATTGCAGCTGCCTGATGTGGGGAATCACATGGAGTATGGGAAGCGGTTCCAGCGAAATGTAGACCAACATCAAGAACTGCTGGACCTCACGAGATTCACAGACGAAATGTGGTTCCATCTGTGTGCCCACATCAATAGCTAAAACACTCGGGCTACAACTAACCCACATGAAATCTATGAAAAAACACCATATCCCATAAATATTGGTGTATGTGCCAACACACCATTTGTTCTATCTTCTTCAATGATACCGTCAATGCTGAACGTTACGTGACGATATTCACAGAATTTGTGAACCAGCTGCATGATGAGAAGCTGCTAAATGGTTACTTACAGAAAGATGAGGCAACCTGTCACATGTTCAACCAGAGCATAGCAGAAATTCATTTTTTCTTCGGGGACAAGATCATCTTGTAGGGTTTGTGGCCACCGAGATCACCAGACTTAACAGGCAGATTTTTTCCAGTGATTCAATTTAAAAGGCAAAGCGCTCACCAATAAACTCAACACCATTGTGCTGAATAACATTAAATGCAATTGATGTGGGCATGTTGCAGCGTACTTTCGACAGCATGGAGCTCTGGGTTCAGAAGGCCTTGGAGGTCAGTGGTGGCCACTTCCAAAATTTTCTGTGATGTCTGTGAGCTTACCAAGAACCAAGCTTGGCGTCTGTATTCAGTCTTGTGAGATATCAGTGTCTTGAACACAAATATTGCAAAATTACTGGGTCGGGCTTCAAGTGAAAGACCTTGTATTGTGCAAGATTTTGAAACCTTTGATTTATTGTGCACCAAATACGAGATAATAGCTGTATATATCTGCTCTGGCTAAGGCTGAGCTCACACGACCAAATTGGATTCCGCATGCGGGAGACCTGCAGCAGATTCCGTCTGTGAGCCCGGCCGGTGACCCTACAAACGGCACTTCTGTATTACGTATGACCGCGGAGGCTTGCAGGTGGTCATGTGCTGTACAGTTTTTATGTTTGTTTGTTTGTATTTCCAGTGTGGTTGCTTAAGGATGACGTGGGTTGTTAATTGCGTATGGGCTGCAAGCATTTAAACCATCACTGACTCGTTCACTTATCGTTTGGTCTAAATGGCGCTCGTTTAGTCGTTCTCATTCCCTTATACAGCAAATGTGAATGACTGAAGGATTTCTCATTTGAACGTGCCAACGATGTGTCTGCTGTATAAATAGGCTGCATTCGCTCTTTCAAAAGCTAATCGTTTGTTGTATAAGCTGTGTAGGATAATTGGCTCCATCGAGGTCAATGTTCTATAAGGAGGCTCTTGGAGAAGTTGGAAACTTGGCTAGAGAACAAATTAGGTGTGATATAGATAATGTAAGGTTATAGGAGAACAAATTTAATCACTACACATAGCATGGTAAACACCAGGTAAAAACTAACACTGAAAAGGACTTGGGGCTATTAGTGTACTGAAAACTGAACTGTAGTAACGGCAAATAACATCACAGGAGACATCAAAAGCAGTATAGATGCACATGATGAAAACACAGTTTTACCTTTATAGAAATCACTAGTTGTACCGCACATAGAATCATTTTAAGTTCCTGTGTATAATAGCAAAGCTGGAGCGAGTGTAAAGAAAAGCAGCCAAAGTGACTAAGCCCTTAAGGACCAGGGTGTTTTGGTTCTAAAGAACCGGACACTTTTTAGGGATTTTACCCATGTGGTGGTTTTACTGCCCTATTTTTTCTCTTTAACTACCAAAATTATTTTTGCTGCCTTTTTTTCCCGTGACATATAGGGCTATTTTTTGTATCTTTTTTTTGTTTGTTTTTTTAGTTTTAGTGGGGCTAAAAAATAAAAAATATATTTTTAAAATGCATAGTTGTTTATTTTTAAAATTAGTATGAAGTACAGGAATGGTTTCCTCATTTTCTTTAGACATTTTGATATATAATTTGTATAGTCTTGGATTACAGAGCGCGTATGGCCAGTTTTGGTTGGCATCGGTGGTGGCTTGTTTTCTTTTTTATTTTATTCTGTATTTTTTTAAAACTAATTTTTATAACCATTTTTTTAACATCTATGTCCCCTATGATGTCATTTAACCCCTTTGGTGGTCATTCATGATGTGTTTTTTTTCTTACCCCACACTCTTACAGGGGAAACATCCCCCTGCAGTTACGATCGTCACTAACAGAGCTGATCTTGGTCTGCTATGACCCTGCAGCTCTGCTGTGATAGGGGGCACCCGACGATCATGTGATTGCTGGGTTGAATAGTGGAAGTAACACTTCCACTATCTCTCTGCACTACATAGTGCTCATTGAGCGCTATGTAGACTGTAAAGGAGAAGACAGAAGCAGTTAAAATCCACTTCTGCCTTCTCCTCTGGGTCCTTGGCTAGTTCTTACAGCACAGGACCTGACCTGCTCCTGCTATCTTGTAGGAGCAAGACCTTTAATCCTGCACTGGATTTTTGCCATCAACCGGAATTAAAGCTCAGGACCAAGCGTCGTAAATTTACCTCGCTTGGCCCTTAAAAGGTTAAGGGACAAACTAGTCTGCAGTATCCACAAACATTAGCAAAATGAAGGACTGCAATGTTGGAAAAATTGCCATATTTGCAGTCAGAAAGTAATTTTTATCCAATAATCGGGGCAATTAGCAGTAATCTCATAGTGGGTTGTTAATTTCCTTCCGTTGGATCACTACAACATGACTATAGGTTGTACTTGATGTCTTTTTTCAACCTATGTACTGTAACTACTGTATTTACTTCAGAAAAACTGTCTATTAGTTAAGGCCAAACCTGGTACAAGAGGTTTGCTAAAGGGGAAAATGTCACATGCTGCATTGTAGGATGCACAATTTAATTTAATTTGCACAAAATATAGTATAACAGCCATCTTTGACTAGTTTTGTAGAAAGTATTTACACCTAAATCTCACTGCATGGAACAGTTTTCAAAATATTTGCTTCTAGTTTTGAATTGTATCATTCAGCCTCCCAACTTGTCTGATTTTTAAGAAATACCATCTGCATCTTCATAAATATTAATTTGCAACTGAATACAATATAGAAGCAGTCTGTGGAAAGATATTTACCCAAAGACGTAACTGAAACCGTTTTTTTGCCTGGCACAATGCCCTAAGCCAAAAAGTGAGAAATGTCTGCATTGCTAAAGGAAAGAAAATATGAAGTAAAGGTACAGGATGTCTGCTGGGTCCTGTATGTGCGTACGTGACCCTGGAGTGCAGCATAATATCAAGTGAGCGAGTTCTCCGTGGATCCGCTTCAGTATACATCTACAGTAAAATGGGAAAATCGAGCAATTTCAAACGAAGCATAGTCATTGATGCTAAACTAGCTGGGACCAGTTTTTCAAAAACTACCAATGTTGTCCAATTTTTCTCATGCATCAGTGTCAAGGGTATACTGAGAACTGTGTGATTTAGGAAAAACATTTAGTGAATGGAGATCCTGTGGACATACACCACTCCTTGAGAAAATGGTTTATAGGACAATGTCAAGTATTGTTCTGACGAACAAGTGGTGTACAGTCAAGCAACTTGCAGCCAACTTCAATACTGATGCTCGAACTAACGTGTCCGAAAGAACAATTCTTCATTTCTTATCATGGATGGGCTATACCAGCAGATCACCAGTTCAAGGTACAGTTGCTATATAAGAGATACAGAAAGGTAAGACTCCACTGGGGAGAGTGCAAAAATTGCATAACTGAGCAGTCAAAGAACATTGCCTGGTCAGATGAATCCAGATTCTATTGCATCATGCTGATGGTAGGTCAGAATTTGGTGCAAGTAGCATGAATCACTGAGCCCTTCCTGTCAGCTGTTCAGGGCTAGTGAGTACCTCCATCTAATTTGTGGCAACTTCAAGAAGCTTCCTGTCCACATGGGTCAATATTCCTGTAGGATTATTTTGACACCTATTGGAATCTTTGCCACCATTAATTGGTGCAGTTCTGAAGGCCAAAGGAGGTCCAATACGCTACTAAATGGGCGACTATTTCATTAAGTGGGCATTCAGAGTGTCTCCAAAATGACAGGTCTTGTAGGGTGTTCCCAGAATGCAGTGGTTTGTACCTACCAAAAGTGGTCCAAGGAAAAGAGACCGGACAGTGATCCGGTGACAGGGCTCCCAGGTGCTGAAGGCTCATTGATGTATGTGGGGAATGAAGGCCAGCCTGTCCGGTCTGATGTTACAGAAGAGCTACTGTAGCAATAATTACTGAAAAAGTTAAGACTGGCTATTATAATATAATATAATATAATATATATATATATATATATATATATATATATATATATATATATATATATATATATATATATAAAGGTGTCAGAACACAAACAGTACATTACAGCTTGCTGGGTATGAGCTTTTAAAGCTGCAAAAGTGCCATCACTGATTTGTGTCCACTCTTGAAAGCGCTCACAATAGGCACATGAACATTAAAACTGGACCATGGAGCAATGGAAAATGTGACCTGGCCTGATAAATCATATTTCCTTTTACATCATGTGGAAGGCTAGGTACATGTGAGTCACTTGTCCTGGGGAACAGATGACACCAGGATACACTATGGGAAGAAGAAAAGCCATCCAAGGCACTGGAATGCTTTGCTAGAAAACCTTAGGTCCTGGCAATCATGTGCTGTTACTTTGACATGTATCCCCTATCTAAGCATTGTAAAGTCTCCAGATCCCAATCCGGTTGTCAATCAAGCATTTGAGGGATTGATGGAAAAACAATCCAGACGTAAATGATCTGCTTTCAACTCCTTGGTGACAAATTCAACAGGACACATTGCAAAGGATATGTGGAGTCCATGTCTTGGCAGCTCACAGCTGTTTTGGCAGCAAGAGGGGTATGCATGAATGTGTATACATACAGGGTGTCCCAAAATATGTATACACACTTCAACATGAAAAATATCAGCATAAAAGCTTTACTACTAGATTTCTATAGACATGAAAGGAGAGCTGTAAGACATGTTTGACTTCTGCAATCACATTAGGTGCTCAAAGTGGTCACCATTAATATCCAGACGCTCTCAAATTCCAACAACACATCACTGGTCTTGGATTGCTCAAAAGTCAAGCGTGCCTCCATTATTTTATTTGATTCTCCTGATGGCCATTGTGGCTTTTTAGCAATTGTGTGATTATTGACATCTTTAGAGACAACATAATATGTATTGCCACCATAATTCAATTTGGATTTTAAAAAAGAGCATGGAAAACCAGTATTGAAGGGACACCCTATGTTAATTTCAATGCACCGTCCAAATCGTCGACTTTTGGAAATAAACAAGAAAGGCTAGCTTATGAGGAATGTGAATTTATTTAGGCAAATTAAAGGAGATGTCTCGAGGAAGCAGTTAAATTTTTTTTTTGCCCAGTCCCCCCCATTAAGTACACATTACTAAGCCCCCCTGTAAATGACATTTCTAGCTGGTTTGTACTTACCGTTCCAGCGTTTCAGCAACTTATAAAAGTTTTCTCAAGATGGCCGCCGGCTCTTTCCCCGTCGCTCGCTGCAGCCCGACGTGCGCGCTCCCGAGACGCCGCCAGCTGTGTCTCCATGGCAACCGGACGCATCGCAGCCGCCGACCAGACGCCCCGCAGCCGCCGACCAGACGCCCACCGCCAGGCAGCAGGTAACCGGCGCTAGCCCCCGGCTCCCCAGCGCTAGACCCTCAGCCCAGGTGAAGGCCCCGGAGCCCAGCGCTAGGTTCCGGAGCCCAGCGCTAGTTCCCCCGGCCTAGCGGCAGCCCCCCCCGGCCTAGCGGCAGCCCCCCCCCGGCCTAGCGACAGCCCCCCCGGCCTAGCGACAGCCCCCCCCGGCCTAGCGGCAGCCCCCCCCGGCCTAGCGACAGCCCCCCCCGGCCTAGCGACAGCACCCCCGGCCTAGCGGCAGCCTCCCCCGGCCTAGCGGCAGCCTCCCCCGGCCTAGCGACAGCACCCCCGGCCTAGCGGCAGCCTCCCCCGGCCTAGCGACAGCCCCCCCATCGCAGCGGCAGCCCCCCCCGGCCTAGCGACAGCCCCCCCCGGCCTAGCGACAGCCCCCCCCGGCGCAGCGGCAGCCCCCCCCCCCGGCGCAGCGACAGCCCCCCCCCCCGGCGCAGCGCTAGTTCCCCCGGCGCAGCGCTAGTTCCCCCCCGACCCATCACTTACCTGGGACGCTTCTCGGGGCTGCTGGGCTGGGCTGGGCTTCTCCGCTGGGCAGCTCCAGTTTCTGCACCTTCCTCTAACAGAGGAAGGTGCAGAATGGCCGCTGCAGCGCGCTCCCGAGCAGTGACAGCTCGTCTGCGCATGCGCAGAAGAGCTGTAGCGGGGAGCACACTGAAGCGGCTCGTGCTGAATAGAGAAGACCGGACTGCGCAAGCGCGTCTAAAAAAGCAAGCTGCCAGCGAATTTAGACGGAACCATGGAGACGAGGACGCTAGCAACGGAGCAGGTAAGTGGAATAACTTCTGTATGGCTCATATTTAATGCACGATGTATATTACAAAGTGCATTAATATGGCCATACAGAAGTGTATAACCCCACTTGATTTCGCGAGACCACCCCTTTAATACTGTGATCGCTGCTAAAGGTAGATATCTTGATGAAAGAGAAATACAAAGCATGTTTATTTGACTTATTTGTGGTGTATTGAAATTAATGAGCTATTAAATTAGTGATCTAAGTGTGTTCTAAAACGATTATATTACATACATGCACACAGGCATTTCATTATATTTCAGTGTCTTTTAAGGTGGCATCTATGGACCTTTGTGTTGAGATCTGTTTAATTCTTATGTAGTATGAATTGTGTGTTTTGTATTACCAACTTTTTAGCTACATAATTCATATTTCCTTAAAACAATGAGCTGAGCAATGTTTTCATATAGTTAACCTATAGAATAACTACAACATGGGATAGCCTACCAGTATTACATGATCCAGTGACCTTCACTTTCAAGCCACATCAAGATGGGCTGCTAATAGAAGTTTATGCTCCATTCTTTGATGACCCAAAAGCACCACATGGGAAACCTGGGGAACCCTTCAATGGTCTTTGGGATTATGAAGGTAAGCTGCATTTTGTATTGTATTAATCACCCTCTTTATGGTCTTTACTAACTCTTGTAATAAACTATTTTTTCTTTGAATTCTTTTACAGTAGACCCTCAACTTACAGTATTAGAGGGGTTGTCCAGTTGTAAACTATTGATGGCCTAACCTAAGGTTAGGCCATCAAATAGTAGATTGGCACAGGTGAGTCACCCAAGAACCCTGCTGATCAGCTCATGCTAGATCAGTGCACTGAGCTGATTTCTGCAGGAAGCAAACCGCTCCATTCCCACAATAGAGGCCAGGCTTGGTATTGCACTCATGCACTTCAATGGGAACATCGATGCCTGTAATACTAAGCCTGACCACTGTAGTGGGAATGGAGCTGTTTACTTCCTGCAGAAATCAGCTCAATGCATGGACACACCAACCTGGCTAACAGCTAAATGGCGGAGGTGGCGGTGTCCTGTGTGACCAATCTGCATAGATCTATTATTAATGGCCTAACTTGAGGATAAGTTTACAACTGGAAAACCCTTTTAATTTGTCCCAGGATGACTGTTGTAAAATGTTACTCAGATGATTACTCTAGAATACTATAAACGGTTCAACTGTAGAATACTAGCAAATGTTTCTTTAGTTCCAAAATGTAAGCCTAAGGGGGTTTTCACACATGCAGATTTGAATTGTGGATTCCGCTATTCCCGCAGACGATAAGCGATAATACACAGGCATTGAAATGCATGGACTTTCACCTGTTCACTCGCACTTGGAGGTAGGAGTTGTGGAATCCGTGAACAGAAGAAGAATCGCAGCACGCTCTATTTTACTGCAGATTTCGAGTGCGTGGACTCCATTGATCTCAGAAAGAGGAAACAGAGAGAGAATGTTACCTGGAGAATATAAGTCTACTTTCTGATGTCATTCCCTGCTTTTGAGCTTTTACTGCGGAAAACCGCATGCATACGTGACCATGCGCAATTTGTTTCCATTATCATTCGCAGATCTTCTGCTGCGGATATCCGCACGCATAATCCAACCCACTTGTGTGAACCTGACCTAACAAAGGAAGGAAGGTGACTTCCCTTAAAGTCAATGTTTGACCTTTCAACAGGCCTTGACAACATGACTAAAGATATAAGCCAAACCAGAGTTTTCTCTAGAAGGAAAATACACCCATCGTAGACCGGGTGTTTCACGGTGTTTGCCCCTCAAGTCAGGTCTAAAGGAAGGTCTCATACTAGCACAGATATGAGAACTGTACTTGTAGCACAGGTAGAGAGCAGCGCAGTTTATGTAGAACAGGTAGAAAGCAGTAACATACATATAGTACAGGAAAAGAGCTGTACACTAGAGGTAGCATAGGTAGAGAGCAGAATAGTACATGTAGTGCAGGTAGAAAGCAGTTCAGTTTGTGTGATACACACAGTGATCAGTAAGTACCGTACAATGATAGCACTGTATGGTAGATATAGCATATGGGGGAGCAGTAAATTGCATGTAGTACATATAGGCAGCAGCACAGTACATGATGCATAGAGAGTAGTACATACAGTGCAGGTAGAGAGCAGTACTGTACATGCAGGATAGGTAGAGAGTAGTACATACAGCATGGGTAGAAAGCAGTACCATACATACAGCACAAGTCGAGAGCAGTGCTGAAGAAGCAATACATATAGAGAGCAAATCAGTACATACAACACAGGTAGACAGCAGTACTGTGCATATAGTACAAATAGAGAGCAGTACTCTACATACAGTACAGATAGACAGCAGTACTATACATGTAGTACATATAGAGAGCAGCACATACATCACAGATAGAGAGCAGTACTGTGCATGTAGTACATATAGACAGCTGCACTCTACATTCAGCACAGGTAGAGAGCAGTACTGTACATCAAACAATCATATCTTACTATTCCTCTAAAATCAGTACTACGTGTTTTGGACTATACAACCTAAGAGGCAAAAGTACCATAGACCCAACATTGAAGGTAGTATCTAGAGTATTTCCTATGGCAGATATCTCATCAACACCATCACCATTATATCCTATCTTAGCTAACTCAATTTTTTACTGAAATATTTAATTCTTGGATCTTAGACAATAAGTTTAGAGTCTGTGGAGGAGGTGCTGTGGATAGGGGGGGGGGGGGGCAGTGCTCCCATCACCTCCCAGTTCTTCATACTTTCATTGCGGCCTTTCTCCTGGTGCCTGGAGGCCTTTGACAGGTGCCATACTGCTAGTCAGGTGATTCTATTTTCTTGTCACCTGGCTAGCAGCATGGTGTTTGCTGGAGGCTGCTGTGTGCTAGGAGGTGCGTGTGGAGGGTTGGTGGTGCTGTGACTGCATAGCTTGGGTGCGTGCACGCAGCTGGTTTTCCGCTGCTGGAGGTCCGTGGCATTTGCCAGGGAAAGGGAGGGGATGCACTAGAGCAGGGGTATCAAACTCATTTTCACTGACGGCCACATCAGGCTTATGGTGACCTTCAAAGGGCTGATGGTAAGACTGTATAGTAAGGGGCTGTTCACACCAGCATATTTGCGTACATAGTATGCAGTGAATAGAAGCCATTGATTTCAATAAGTTCATTCACATGATGTATATTTGCACACAGTATGACCTATTTTGTTGCATACTACGCACCCCAATAGGCCATTGAAGTGAATAGGCCGGGCAAATACGTGGTGAATGGCAGGAAACCTATGTATTCACTGCATTTCAGTGGGCCCATCTGCGTTCTTTTTTGCGTGCCCAAATATGCAGGCATAAGTGATTTTCGATTGCGCAAATACACAGCGTATTTGTGCGACTGAAATACGATTACGCCCATGTGAACGAGCCCTAATAGTGTCCCCCTATAGTTGTCGCAATAGTCATAGTGTCCCCTATAGTGGTCGTAGTAGTCATAGTGACTCTCATAATGGCCCCAGTAATAATATTGACACCCACAGTGGGCCAATTAGTCATAGTGACTCTCATTGTGTTCCCAGTAGTAACATGGTACCCCACAGTGGCCCCAGCAATAATATAACCCCCCCTCCAGCAGCATTAACCCCCCTCCCTCAGCAACATTAACCCTCTCAGCAACATTAACCCCCCCTCCCCTCAGCAACATTAACCCCCCTCAGCAACATTAACCCCCCCTCAGCAACATTAACCCCCCTCAGTAACATTAAACCCCCTCAGTAACATTAAACCCCCTCAGTAACAATATTATCCCCATCAGCAATATTAACCTCCTTCACTAATACCAACCCCTCAGTAATAATAGTCCCGCCCCAACCCATATACTTACCTCCTCCTTGCTGTCAGCGCCGCTCCCCCTTTGCTCGTGCTGAGCACGGGTGCACACTGACGTCAGTGAACACTTCCTCCCTGAGTCCTCTCCTGCGGAACTGAAGCGCTTGGGACTCAGGGGAGGAGGATGCCGGCTGCACACTGACATCAGAGTACGCGCCGGGATCAGCGCTAACAGTGATTACCAGTGGGTAATCGCTTCAGTGGTGAGTGGCCATCGGCACGCCGCGGGCCACATAAAATGAGGCAGCGGGCCGGATTCGGCCCGCGGGATTGTGTTTGACACATGTGCACTAGAGGGATGATGGGTGAAAGGCATTGTGTCGGTTGCGCATACGTGGCTAGTTTCAGGTCAGGATCTGCACCTATTTCTTTTGCAGGGGTGCTGTGGAATTTGCTATGGGTTTTCCTGCTCCTGGGGGTCAGCGGCATTTCCGCTGTATACTTTAGACCTCACACAGGCGTTTTCTTACCATGATTAGCGCGGTGCTTTCAGCACTGCGCTAATTGCAGTACAACTTCCATTGTTTTCAATGGGACCGCTCACACAGGAGCAGACAGTTGAAAAATGCAGCGTTTTTGCCAATGCCTGTGTGGGGGAGGCCTTATATGCATTTATTCTGTAGATCATCTAGTGTTTAGTAACAGAAGATCTGCATGCTTGTAAACTGACTCATTTACTTGAACACAAGACACTGAATACATTTGTGTTTGCAAGTAGAGGCTTAGGCTGCTTTTTTTTCATTTAAATTATTCCCTTGTCAGATCATCATCTGTAGGTGTTTTTTTCTAATATCAACTCAGTAGATTACAATGCAGACAATCGGGAATTGCGAATCTGTGATGTATGGTTATCGTTGTATCACATGTGATCAGATCACCTACCTGATTATGATCTTTTGTCTAGTAGTTCCGGTGTGCCATACAGTGAATGCATTGGACTTGTGGTTGACCACACTTTTTAGAATCATGCCTAAGCTTTAGGCCTCATGTCCACGGGGAAAATCAGGCCCGCCGTGGATTCTTCATGCAGAATCCCGCAGCGGGTCCCTCCTTTCCCGGGAACATAGGTCTAAAAATAAGATTAAACTCACCTGTCCGGACGCTGCGGATCTTCTCTCCGTTGCAGCCGGATTTTCTTTCTTCGGCCCGGCCAATGTGCTCGGCACACCGGCAGCGTGCCGCGCGCATGCGCCGGGCCAAAGAAAGAAGATCCGGCCGCGACGGAGGGAAGATACGCAGCATCCGGACAGGTAAGTTTAATTCAGGTTCGGAGCATGCCGCGTTTTTTTTCCCGCACACGCAATCCGCGTCTGAAGGGAAAATGACATCCGCAGGTATTTAACTACCTGCGGGTGTCCAATGCCTCCCTATGGGGCGCGGATCCGCGTGCAGGAA
Organism: Eleutherodactylus coqui; assembly: GCF_035609145.1. Taxonomy (NCBI): domain Eukaryota; kingdom Metazoa; phylum Chordata; class Amphibia; order Anura; family Eleutherodactylidae; genus Eleutherodactylus; species Eleutherodactylus coqui. The sequence goes on along the minus strand of NC_089843.1, from coordinate 141,575,439 downwards.
AAACGCTGCAGATTTTAAATAACAATTATCCCGTGGACATGAGGCCTTACTGTGTGATTTTAAAGGCATCATTTAGTAGCCATGTCTTGCTTAGGGACATAATTACAGTATCTTGTAGACATTATTGATGGATGACACTTGCAAAGACTGATGAGAAAGTCAATAACTGCAATGGCCTAAGATGTCACCTTTACTGTCTGGATCATGGCTCAGTGGTGGAGCATAATATCCCTTTATCTTCATAAGGAAAATATCGAAAGAACAGCAGGCTGAGAATGTATCAGTCCAAGAACTGTGGGCATCTCTGTGAGACATTACTTCTTCTTCATGCTTTGAAAACAAAGGATTTTTACAAAAATGGCTTCTTCCTATGTGTCACTTAAGCTCCAACAAACTAATAAATCTTCATTTTTCTTCCTTTTACTTGCAGTGGTTGAATCTTTTTTTCTGAACAGCAAGACCACTCAATATCTGGAAGTAGAGCTGTGCCCGTAAGTACATTTCTGCCTTTGTATAAAATCATTTTTAAGTGATGAAAACAATGACTTAAAGCCGACAGCACTGAACTGTGAATGCTATAGACATTTAGCAATGGAGCAGGTACAACATTGACTGTAAATGTACAGAGTTTCTATAAACTGTTAAGCTTTGACAGCCCTGACCCTTTGTCAATGTAAGTCAGAAAAAATGGCTCTATTTTACACTGTCAGTGAAACCCAGCCAAGAGGGAAGCATTTTGGATTAAGACATGTTTTAGTTGGCTGATGTACAAGCGAGCGTGAAGTCTTTAAATCTTGCTACTGAGAAAGACTCTGAATGACATATACACACTTCTTTATCCACACGCAGCAATGTCTTTGGCAGCCAACCGTTGTAAATGTTGATGTTTTAGGAAATAGGATGAAGAATATGAGTAAAACATACTATCCCTTGTGTCTCTCTAGTATCCTTACTGTTCCCCCCCTTTTGTAGGTTCTTTCTTTTCGTCTAATGTATGTATATACTTGGCTGCTTTCTATTTGCTACATCGCTCACATTTGTCCTTCTTCACCTTCTATAAAACAGCTTCCTAGCTATTTTTCTGTCTATCTGTCTATGTAAACTAAAGCATTGTGTTTTAACACTTAGACTTTGTGCACACCTCTTATCAGTGCTATGTTTGACATACAGTACATACCAGAAAAATCTCCTGACAAGTATGTCAAACATATCCACTGGGTTCCATTCACCCAATGAACGCCAAAAAAGTGTTGATTTACTTTCTTTCTACAATATAGGAAAGTGCAATAGACTGTTACAGTGGGCCATCGCAAAAGCATATACTGCAGGGTATATTTTCTTTTACAATTGGAATTAATGAAAAACACATGTTACTGTATGCCTACATTGTAGCCTTCTGCAGAAGGTATAGGCTTGGAAATCTTAACAACATATACCTCTGACGGAGACTTGAACGCAGTGTCCACACAGTCTTACCTGTCTACCTTCACCTGCTTTGATATGCCCCGCAAGCCATAATGAATACTACCCTGAAAAACCATTTTATTTGATACATCAATCTGGTAGTGTGTTGGACATCCTTTGACCTTCAAAACTGCGGTAATTAGTTATGGCATCCATCTACAGGTGTACACCAAGCATCCACCCCCCTTATTATCAAGAGGCAGTGTGAGTGGGTGTTTTATCGGTGCCCTCACAGGTGTTATTGGCTCCTCCATTTGGTAGTCAGCTACCTGCATGGTGAGAGGAGGATGCATCTATATGCACTCCTCAGTCAGTAAGTAACGGCCATTTTCTGTGATTGTTTTTAATTCTTGATTTCCCCTTCTGTGATGCATTTATATTAGTGTAGGGACCCACTACAACGCAAGGAACCGTGAAGTGGTTAGTGGGCTCATGTACCTTGGCCAACATTCAACCAATGCCTTGCATTTATTATTTATCATTCACATGCAGTGTGGCATTAAGACTCCAGGGGGAGCCCAGGGTGGCACTACCAATGTGGTTCACTGTTGGATATGCAGGGCAACCCGCCAAATTATCATGGCGTCATTAATAGGTTGCTGGTCTGCATGGTGAACTACATATATCAGAATGGTCTGGCACCCTGTATCCACTATGTATGGGAGTATACGCCAAGCATCCCCCCCCCTCATTATCAGGAGGCAATGTGAGTGGGTGTTTTATCGGTGCCCTCACAGGTGTTACTGGCTCCTCCATTTGGTAGTCAGCTACCTGCATGGTGAGAGGAGGATGCATCTATATGCATTCCTCAGTCAGTAAGTAACGGCCATTTTCTGTGATTGTTTTTAATTCTTGATTTCCCCTTCTGTGATGCATTTATATTAGTGTAGGGACCCACTACAACGCAAGGAACCGTGAAGTGGTTAGTGGGCTCATGTACCTTGGCCAACATTCAACCAATGCCTTGCATTTATTATTTATCATTCACATGCAGTGTGGCATTAAGACTCCAGGGGGAGCCCAGGGTGGCACTACCAATGTGGTTCACTGTTGGATATGCAGGGCAACCCGCCAAATTATCATGGCGTCATTAATAGGTTGCTGGTCTGCATGGTGAACTACATATATCAGAATGGTCTGGCACCCTGTATCCACTATGTATGGGAGTATACGCCAAGCATCCACCCCCCTCATTATCAGGAGGCAATGTGAGTGGGTGTTTTATCGGTGCCCTCACAGGTGTTACTGGCTCCTCCATTTGGTAGTCAGCTACCTGCATGGTGAGAGGAGGATGCATCTATATGCATTCCTCAGTCAGTAAGTAACGGCCATTTTCTGTGATAGTTTTGAATTTTTTATTTTCCCTTCTTTGATGTATTTCCATCAGCATGGTGCAACAGAAATCTTGATTCATCTGACCAGGCAATGTTTTTCTGCTGTTCTATGATCCATTTTTTTTTACTCTTTTGCCCAATGGAGTCTTGCCTTGCTGTTTCTCTTAGATAGCAGTGGCACTCCAACTGGTCATCTCTTGTTATAACCCATTCATGCTAAGATACAACGAGTTCTGTAGTCATACTGTAAATGTTAGTTGGAACATCAGCATTGTATTTGCCAGTAATTTTCTTGAACTGCACCACCTGTTCGTCAGAACGATTCTTGACATCCTCCACTCACTCCTTTTGTTACCAAGTTGTTTATGTTTAAAAGATTCCCTCTTGATGGGCGTTTTTCTCCGACCACACTATTCTTGGTAGACTCTCGAAACTGTTGCAAGTGAAAACTACTCAAGGTTAACAGATCTTGAAATACTGCGCACAGTACTGATGACTATGCCTTGTTCAAAGTCTAGCACTGATGACTATGCCTCGTTCAAAGTTTCTTGGGTCACTCAATTTTCCCATTCTAATGTGTGCTCACGCTTAACCTGATCTATGGAACAATTGCTCACTTGATTATATGCTGCATTTTGAGGTCACATGTCGAATTTCCATATAGGGAAGCTCCGGTTGTGAAAGGCAGGTATCTGTAATAAAGTGTCCATTCACTCGTACCGTTAAGGCTGTGATTTCAAAGGATAACTACTTCCCTATTATATAATTTCACTATGACCTTGATTAATAAAAACATTGTCCTCTGTGCCTTTCTAGCCGTTTCTCTTTATTTTTGTTAGTTGTATCATTTTATTAGATTTTCTTTTTCCTTTGTAGACCAAGATAGTAGTCTATAGAGCTGTGGATGTCATCTCTATGACATCATTATTACCACAGCTCTACTGGTATACTTCGTCATGCTTTCCCTTTAAATCTCAAGAAGTGTACACAACTTTCTTTGCTTCTTCCACCCTCACTGCTCCCTTGTCTCTTGTGCTGTTTAAGGGCTTAGTCAGACGGGCGTTTTTTGCCGTGATTTGCGCATGCGCATGCGTCCAGCGATTTTTTAAAACCATTGCTTCGCAATGGTATCGGACACATGAGCGCTTTTTATGCGCTCGTCCGAAAAATTATAGAACAAAAAATCGCAGATCGCACCTATCTGCGATCTGCGATTTCTGTTCGCTTCTGTATATGCGCTCAATGGGGCCGGCGGCAGCAGCGCCGACCCCATTGAGAACATATAGAAGACAAATCATTCTTCTCTGCCACAGCTGTAACAGCTGTGGCAGAGAAGAACGATGTTTGCCCATTGAATTCAATGGAGCGGCAATTGAAAGCAATGGGCTGCCGGCGTGCGCGGGGTGAATTGTCGGGAAGGGGTTAAATATATAAACCCTTCCCTGCAATTCATGCTAAAATGTGTTAAAATAAAAAAAAATTGTATACTCACCTTTCCGCTGCAGCCAGAGTCCAGCCGCGGCCGCTGTCAGTTCTCCTGAACTGCTTCTCGGCACTATTCAGCCGGCGGGGCTTTAAAATCCCCGCCTGCTGAATGATCTGCCTCTGATTGGTCACAGCCTGACTAATCAGAGGCCGGTTTCACTCACACACCCATTCATGAATTCATGAATGGGTGAGTGACTGCTGCCTCTCAGCGCTGAGCCAATCAGGGGCAGGTCTGACTCACATCCATTCATGAATTCATGAATGGGTGTGAGTGAGGCATGCCTCTGATTGGCTCAGCGCTGAGCCAATCAGGGGGCAGGTCTGACTCACACCCCCTTCACACCCACTGCAGGACGGCCGCTCGGAGCTGCCGGCAGAAGGTGAGAATGCAATTTTTTTTTATTTTAACACATTTTAGGATGAATTGCAGGTAAGGGCTTATATATTTAAGCCCTTACCGACAATTCATCCCGGGCTCGCCCGCAGCGCATTGCTTTCAATGGAGACGGCTGTATTGCCGTCTCCATTGAATGCACTGCGCTGGACAGCTCCGGCCCGTTTCTAATGAAACGCGGCTAGGAGCAGATTTTCGGGCGATTTGCGGGCGACTTGCGCGCACCGGTCACGCGATTTGCGAATGCGCATCCGTCATGCGATCCGCAAATCGCGGCAAAAAACGCCCGTCTGACTAAGCCCTAAGCCAATCATACTGAAGCAGCAGTAAAGTTGGAACATATTGTAATACAAAGAGGAAGGGAAACATTTCCAACCATTTCTATAGTAGCCCGTCACTCACAACTATGAGGGATGAGGGGTCATGAATACACCAGACTCATGCAAATGGGAAGATGAAACAATGCCTCTACAGCTCCATTTATTAGAAGGAAACATTCCTGCAAGCCAGTAGATTGCTGGCTTGTCTGGATGAGTGACCTATAACGTAGGTCAGGAAGGGTTTAGTTTTTCCTTAGGGAGAGCACCTAGAAAATATAAGGCCATGCGTGCTCCTCTGGGAAATTTATGCAAATGAGAAGATGGAACAATACCGTGGCGGTGCCACCTACCAGGCAGCATTCCTGCAAGTGAAGGTCAGACCTTTTAACAAGCCTGGTAGCAATGACTGAGCATATAAACTAAAGCCAGAGTCTTCTTCAGAGTCTTCATGACTATGAATCCACTGTACTCTTTCATTGCTTCTGTTACGTAAATGGTAGACATTTTCTTTGTGCCGTTTTGGCTATGACCCTTATATTGGACAGCATGTTCAGCTGACATATCCCTTTAAATTTTGTACAATATACTACTTACTGCTGTTCTCTTGATGTAACATGTATTTTATTTACTTTCTTTTTGTATACATTGTTATACGGCAGCTTCCCACACTCAGTTATGACCCCAGAGAACATTTTTGGTTTCTATGCTTTTTATTGTTAACACTCAGTCCATTTATATCAGTTTTCTGGTGCATGTGCAATGTGGGATACGTGGTATGAAAAGGTTGGCTTCTGTTCATTTATTTAACAGCAGCCTCTGGCAAATCTCCAGGCTCATATGCATAACAAAACCTAAAGCATAAAGAGACATTTTAGGCTCTGGAGACTTAGCTAAACATGTTTGGCAATCTGTCACTGGACAGTTATCACTTTTACCGACACCCAACCGCATATTTACTTGTCTAAATAATGTCATGGCCTAGCCGCTCTCATTGTCGGCACATTTTCCCCCAGTGACACTTGTACAAGTTTCAGGACTTGCTTCATGTATCATTTATTATCATAATGACAATGGATGGCATCAGGAATTTTAGCTAAATTGTAAGATTTACATTAATATCTTGTTTAATACTAAATCTAGCATAGCACTGCGAAGAGAAAAAACAACTCAAATATCACTGCCAGCAGCCATATTTATCTATATACTAATACAAATATATACAAGGACCCTTACTGATCAACAGGTTATCCCCTATCCTGTGAATAGGGGATAACTTGTGATGGGAATATCTCACCTTGCTCAATCCAAGAGCACTTCTAAAATAACACGCAACTGTTTTATGTAATGTTGTATGAGCCGTCACCTTTGTGGGTCAGATCACGATGGAGTCCCGTAGGCTTTATGAACTGACAACTGATTTTACAATATTTAATGACTGCAATAGCTGTTAGTAAGCTTCGTGAATCCATGTCTCCAACCTGAAATGGTGGTTATACAGATAGTGTACTTTATAGTATCTTTAGCCCTGTGCTGAATGATTACTTTACCTTGGCCAGTGGTTGGGAACCTGCCTTTGATTTAGTTGTCTGGTTGATGTAGTTGATATATTTGAAGTGAATTACAACCAGCCTTGGTATTTTGTTGCAGCACTTACTGATAGTTGGCTACCCCAGCTGTACACACCAGGGGTTATTATTAGAGATGAGTGAGCATACTCGCTATGGACAATTACTTGATCGAACATTGTCCTTAGCAAGTATCTCCCCGCTCGGAAGAAAAGGTTCGGCTGCCGGCGCCGGTGAGAGTTGAGTTGCGGCAGTGAGCAGGCGGAAGCTCCTCCCCGTTCCTCCCCGCTCTCTGCCCGCCGCCAGCAGCCGAATCTTTTCTTCCGAGCGGGCAGGTACTCGATAAGGGCAATGCTCGATCGATTAATTGCCCTTAGTGAGTATACTCACTCATCTCTAGTCATTATATAATTTGGGCTTTAGTATTTATTTTAATGGCCCTTTTCTTCATTTTAGATCATTTGAAAACACGCAGTACTATTACCGTACTTGAAAATAAGGGAATGTTGTATGATACCATAATTACTGTTTAAAAATACTAAAAGACTGCAAGCGAAAAGTGTAACCAAATGGCCATAATAACCAAATATTACTCAATTTATTTCCCCAATTACAGGGTAACATATATAGTGACATGCATAGGACTCTGATCTCTAATGGACGAGAGATTGGTTTTCAGTCACCATTGAAAATGGAATATTTGCAATTCCATTACAAAATGTGTCAGTCAAAGTATAAAATGGCTGCATGGGTAAACTAGAGACAAATTACAATGTGGACAAAGTTATCCTATAAGTATGTCTACCGGCACTAGAAGGATATTACAACAATCCATCAAGCCACCAAAGAGCCAATTTGTAATGAATCCTAGTTGATGATGAATTATTTATCATGGATGTTTGTTTAATGGTCAGTTTGCTATACAGAAAAGTCAACAATGTCTTATAGTTTAAAAGGACGGACTGGCAGAACTTATGTACTCATACCATTCTGTTCAGAGTGTTCCTTATAAAATAATTAAAGGGGTAAATTGACCCAATGTTAAAGTTGTTGGCACTTTTAAGCAGCAAGATGGCTCAGTGATTAGCACTGTTGCCTTGCAGCACTGGGGTCCTAGGTTTAAAGGGGTTGTCTCGCGGCAGCAAGTGGGGTTATACACTTCTGTATGGCCATATTAATGCACTTTGTAATGTACATCATGCATTAAATATGAGCCATACAGAAGTTATTCACTTACCTGCTCCGTTGCTAGCATCCCCGTCACCATGGATCCGTCTAAATTCGCTGTCTTCTGGCGTTTTTAGACTCGCTTGCGCAGACCGGTCTTCTGCCTGGTGAATGGGGCCGCTCGTGCGGGAGAGCTGGTCCCGCGTCGTCATCGTAGCTCCGCCCCGTCACGTGTACCGATTCCAGCCGATCAGGAGGCTGGAATCGGCAATGGACCGCACAGAGCCCACGGTGCACCATGGGAGAAGACCCGCGGTGCATCGTGGGTGAAGATCCCGGTGGCCATCTTGGAGAAGGAAGAAAGAAGTCGTCGCAGAGCGGGGATTCGGGTAAGTAATATATATATATATATTTTTTTAACCCATCCCTTGGGTTTGTCTCGCGCCGAACGGGGGGCCTATTGAAAAAAAAAAAACCGTTTCGGCGTGAGACAACCCCTTTAAGTCTGATCAAGGCAATATCTGCATGAAGTTTTCTGTTCTACCAATGTTTGCTTCTGACATCCAGTATCTACATTAATGCAGTTGCCAAACACAGTGTGTTTTAATGGAGGAGGCATGATGACGTGTGATGGTGAACCAACGATCGCATGATGACGCCATCTCATGTTCGGCTGTATTAATAAGTAACATAAACACACCATTAAGACACATTTGTAGAGGCTAATTTAAAAATGGGCAATTAGTATTTTTTATATGTCAGTTGATCACACTATAAGCTTGTATCTTTCACAGCCAACATGGTTGACACAGATACCACAATGACTGGATAGGACAAGGAGACAGGATACACACCTGGGCATAGGACTAGAAGGTGTTGGGACCTATCCCTTATCTTAAATTGGCCAAACTGCCCTAACGGGTGGTGCACCTGCCTTGAAAAGGGTGATCCCACAGCAGGAACCTGAGGCTTTCCTGAAATGACCCTAGAGGGAGTAAGGAAGAGTTACAGGCACTAGGGATGGACTAAAGGGATAAACCCAGTAAACACACAGGACACACCTGACAACAGATACAAAATAGGAGCAAACCACACAAGGAGATAAGGGTACCACTTGATTCGGAACAAGAGACTGAAGAAAACACTGACCCAAAAGTAACACCTCCACACCACTACTAAACATGACCAGAAATACAGAGAAACAGGATAATATAACTGGCATCCAGCAGCTGGTCTACATATCCAAACAAAGTTACTGCTTGATGAGCTGGACTGCCCCTAACCCCAGTTGGTCAATCAATCCACTGCTGGAAGGGAGAAGTTGATTTTTCAGCATCCATAACCGAATAATACTGAGCATATGCTACCGGGCACATCACATAGACTAGGGCCGAAGTTGTGTCCGCCTGTCGGCAGTAGCCGTGCCATCACAATATCTCTAGTAACTGAAATTTAGGGCTACAGCCTCTTCACTCTGAAAATTGGTAGTGGTCCAAGCTCACGGATTACATTGATGTTATCCTTTGACACATATCATGTCGAAAGATGAATTTTAAATGGTTTGATCTTTAAATTGATGGTCAGACATGATCTTAGTATAACATTTTTCTTTGTGTAGAACTGATGATAGTTTTGAATCCAGGGTTGCCTTGGTCATAACAAGTATAGTGCTTCACAAATGATAGATGTCATGGGGCATCAATGAAGATACCCTAAATATGACCTTAATAAGGACTCGTATGATCTTACGATTAAGAGGTCGGAATAGTGTGCGTTCACTAATGGCTGCCCCTTCTTGAGTTCTCCCTGGATGGATTCAGTTTGGAGTGTTTTTTTGTAATTTTAGGACAGACTTTAAAGACAGTGGCATTCGAGTCGATTTTCATTCAAACATTTCCAGCTATTTTTAATCTTTCATTCACTGTTGTTCATTTATGTTTTCCTAGGCACGGGCAGCATCTGGTTCTACTACTCTCTGGAGTTGGAAATGCTTTTAAAGTGAGTATGACAATGCAGAACGATGCAACTATTTGTAATGATTACAGATGAAAAAACCCCTCTCAGAAGGAATCATGTTTAGTAAACAAAGGCGTGCATTGGCACTGACATCTCAACCTGGCATTATCACACTGCGAATGTCATAGGAGAGTCTGATTCATAATTGCTTATGAATTACCAGTTCCCTAAAACTGGAATCTGCCATCTCCGAATAAGCGTTGCTTGGAGGGAGGTAATTCAAAAGGACGTTAGCACCGTGCACTGCTCCTTCATGGGGTGAAACAATGATCAGCCACATTCACTTTTAACACCTCCTTCCCCCTGGCAAAAAACATGAGATGTATTCAGGTCACACATATTTATAAACTGGAAAACTCATGCAATTCATAGAACAGTCAATGTTAGGTATATACGTTTTAAATATACCAATCCCCAGAGCTAAAAGGGCAGATATAAATAGTACAACACAAAATGTGTATTCATATTATTAGGTGGATACTTTATTATCATCTCTATATTTTTACAGAAGTGATCTTAACCCCTTAGTGATGGAGCTTGATTGTTTTTTTCTATTTTCGTTCCCCCCCCTTTAAAAAAAAATCGTAACTCGTTTGTTTATCCTTTGATCTAGCTGTATGAGGGCTTGTATTTTTCAATGGTACTATTTAATGTACCATATAATGTACTGAAAAACTTTTACAAAATTCTAAGTGGAGAGAAATGGAAAAAAAACGACATTCCGCCATCTTTCTGTGGTCTTGTTTCTACGGTGCACAAACTGTAAGAAAAATGACCTGATAACTTTATTCTATGGTTCAGTATGATTACTACATATCAAACTTATACAGTTTTTTTTTTACTGTATTACTTTGATAGAGCGGACTTTTATGGAAGCAGTGATACCAAACGTGTATTTTTGTTTTATTATTTAGATTCTCTTATTGTTAATGTGACAAAAGTTGTTTTTTTAAAACTTTTATTACTTTTTAAAATAATTAGTAGGGATGAGCGAGTATACTCGCTAAAGCACTACTCGCTCGAGTAATGTGCCTTAGCCGAGTATCTCCCTGCTCATCCCTGAAGATTTGTGGGCCGCCGCAGCTGACAGGTGAGTCGCAGCGGGGAGCAGGGGAGAGCGGGCGGGAGAGAGGGAAAGAGTGATCTCCCCTCCGTTCCTCCCTGCTCTCCCCCGCAGCTCCCCACCCGCGCCGGCCCCCGAATCTTCAGGGACGAGCAGGGAGATACTCGGCTAAAGCACATTACTCGAGCGAGTAGTGCTTTAGCGAGTATACTCGCTCATCCCTAATAATTAGTAAAACTTTATTGCTCTTATTTCTACATTTTCTTTTAGTACTCCTAGGAAACCACAACATGCGATGCTTTGATCGCTCCTGCAGTGTGATGTACTGCCATAGCATTACATCATACTGCGATCTGACAGGCAGCCTATCATGCCACCCCACGGAGACGGCTTGATAGGCATACTGCTAAGACAGCCCTGGGGCCTTTCAGAAAGCCCCCGGATTTATAACACCCACAAGGCTTCCTGTGATCTCAATGTGGGGGTGCTGTACGAAACCCCCCAAACATCGTTGGGGGGATTTAAATGCCGCTGTCAGAATTAAAAGGCCGCGCAGCTTGTCGGGGCTGTTGCCCGCGGGTGTCAGCTGTAAGAAACAGCTGACACCCGAGATGTATGGAGGGAGATAGGCCCGCGATAGCCCTTGCAAGCCATAAAACAACACTATACTGCCGTCACTAAGAGGTTAAAAGGGAAAAAAAATACTTCTTTTATCATAACTTTACTGTTCCATTTGGCCACTCTCATACATACCAATTTTCACTGTGATTAGTGCGGCGTCCCGTGCACCGCGCTACCCACGGTACAATGCTGCCATTGATTTTAATGGGGCTTCTCAGACCTGCGCTCGAATGTGACATTTTTTTGTAACGCCGCGATTTTCAAGAACTGTCTGTTCTATTTTAACACGTTTCAGCACCTTTAACATACCTCATCACACATCACAATGATGGGGTATGCTAAAAAGTAATGTCAAACTTCGTGACATACGTTCAAAAACACAGCTGAAAATTGTGGTAAAATCCTGCGATTTCAAGCAGTGTTTTCTGAACGCATGTGTGAGAGTGGCCTTAGGCTGCTCTCACACAGCCAACTTTATACTGTGATTAATGCGGCATTTCAAATGCTGCGCCAACCTGCGTTAAAATGCTCCCGTTGATTTCAATGGGGCTTCACAGACCCGTGTTTTTTAACACACCTCATTACTCATTACAATCATGTGGTGCATAAAAAAACGCTGTCAAATGTTGTAACATGCGCTCGAAAATGCAGCGTGAAAATTCGCTAAAGCAACACTGTTTTGGACACAGCGTTTTGTGAACGCATTTGTGTGAGAGTGGCCTAAGTGTCTGGCGCCATGAAAACAATCATTGTCCTTGTGATGCACTCCTTATCCCTCATTGGTAACATTTGTGCATACAATGTAAATAAGTGATGCAGGAATGATGTTGTCAGGTGGTTATGTGATAGTTGTGAAGTGACAATGATGACACGTTTACTCGCTTATTGATCATATAAAGTGTAGAGATTGTGAAGTTACAATGATGACACGTTTACTCACTTGTTCATATAAGGTGTAGAGTTTGTGAAGTTACAATGATGACACGTTTACTCACTTGTTCATATAAGGTGTAGAGATTGTGAAGTTACAATGATTACATGTTTACTCACTTATTGTCCATATAAGGTGTAGAGATTGTGAATTTATAATGATGACACGTTTACTCACTTATTGGTTGTGTAAAGTCTAGAAATTAAACTGTGACAAGCAAAAGCAGAATCACTGCATAGTGGGTATTTTTAAATTGAAGATACCGTAATTTTCAAAAATGTAGGACAATTTTGTTAAGAATTGTAAACTTCCACTTTTGCCAATAATTGAATAATAATTGATAATTAAATATTATTGTCAAAGAATCATTCAGGAGTAAAATAATTGTAATATATTGTGCTTCTATATTATAGTGTTCTTTTTCTTCCTGCGTTAGATGTGCTTTACACCGTGGTCAATTTTACATTGCTGCCATCCCTCTTGGACTTAAAAAATAGATAAGGATGTCTGAACCGTTAATGTATACAAATGGCTCACCGAGAGCCTTTTAAAAGACTGCTAAGCCTAAAATTGCAGTTGTTTTAGATGAAAGAGCCAAAAGTTACATTCACAAATAGTTTCAGTATGTAGAACATTCTGAAGCTTAGCCAACGAAATCCAGCTTGATCAAACAGTTTTTGATCACATCAAATAGGACTCAAACTGTGCGATAGTTGGTCAGTTTGGTTGAAAGATATCAAACTGGGAGATAAAACTGAAGGCACGTTGCTGGGAAGACACAATTCTTTCTACAGATCAGCACTGTCACAGGACTTAAATGCAAATGAGACATGTTAGAAGATAACATCTGTGAGAATCCGTAAGCTTGGAACAGCTGATGTGATACTAGGGTAAAGGGTACTTTACACAAGGCGATTATCACCTTGATTCTGGCTGAAAACAGCAAATTTTGGTGATAATCGTCCCATGTAAATGCAGCCACCGATAGGGCACTGAGTGATAAATTACTTGTCAGAGTCCCTTGGTTTTTAGCAAAACGTAAAACCAAGCGACTATCAGCTCGTGTAAACAGTCAATGTTTGAGTGACTCCTCTCCATTATGAATGGAGGCAGGTGGGCCGAAGCGATCTCAGCCCACTCTGCCTCCAATTACTTGAATGACTATTGGCTATCAGGCGCTTATCCGACAGGCAGTTTTCCTGTGTAAAGGGACCTTTAGGTACCCAAATTTCTTCTATTAATTATGATAAGATGTCACATCATTAGTAGATGGCATTGGTTGGGGCGACCTGAGTTGGAACGTAATATTTATCGTTAGAATGAAGGTGCAAAAAAAAACATCAAACATGAACAAAGATCTTAAAATTTGTTCTAAGTGGAATTAGGCTGTTTATGGCAAGATGCATACAGCTTTCACTCTTAAACTGTGACTTTATATAATAATTAAAAATGTTAAGTAAATTATGCATGTACGTGTGATGTGGTCTAGCACTGATGACAATGTCTTCTAGCTAGATACTGTCCTGATGTCTTTTAATATCTTGTTTGATATTGCTTGTGTCACTTGATTTTTGCATTCTAATGTAAATTCACACTGAAACTGGTCCACAGAATACTTGTGCAGCGTCCAAGGAGCGGGTCCACAGCCAAGGAGATAGCAGGGTACATTGAGTCCTTGTCACAGGGGTCTACCATCTCCCCCCCTAGGGGTAGCACGGGACCCATCCAATCTACTGCTGGGGGCGTTTCACAGGGTAACCCAAGTAGCGGTTTACCTTAAAGGAGATGTCACTCGTGATGCCACTGTTCCATCCTCTGCGGTGAATCCAGTTGTTGAGAAAGAGTCCACACACTGGGATAATGTTTCAAAGCAGAATCGGGAACGGTTGGTTAAGCTCGTTTACTTGTACCAACGGGTAACAGTCCAAACAATTTATACAAGCCATCAGGACACTGGTGCAAACAAATTAGTGGTGTCACGGAGGAATCACAGGATGACAGACGAGTCCACAGTCCAAGTTATCTGTGGGGTTCTGTTCTTAGCCACTCTCCTTCTCTCTCTCTAGCTCTCTACCGCTCAACACTCACATTTAGGAAAGGGCACTCAGTGCTACATGGCAGCTACTCTCCCTCTCTCAGTCCTCTAGGTCAATAGCAGGAAGACCTGGGTGAATTGGGCCCAGGGCACACACAAGGCAATATCTCAGCCTCTTCCATCCTGGGGCTCCATACACGAGAAGGCACAGTCTCTCCCACTCAACAGAAGTTCCTTGCTTCCACTCCTAGGCTCTCTCAGACTCCCTTGGACTCACTTCTGCAGGAAAACTCCCTTACTTCTGCAGGAAGACTCCCTTAGACTAACTTGCATACACCTTGCAATCACACACACACACACACATATATATATATATATATATATATATATATATATATAAAAATAACATGGTCACATGACACACAGCAAGATACATTTTCCAGACATAACCCAGACAGTAACCCATTCAGTGCTGCAGAGGTGCAATACACCTCAAATTCATGCAACATAGAAGACACGGACAACACATATGCACAAGACAAATTAATTGTGGAGATGCCCCATTAACTCTGGGCTACTACACTTGCTGACTTTATTTTATTTTGCACTTTGGGGTCATTTGTCCAATTTTTTTATACAAAAACATTTCAATTGTGAAAACGTAAGGTCTCATTCCCACGGGCGTTTTGTGCTCAATAGTATGCATGTAATATGGAGAACTGAATCCCCATGGTCTGCATTAGGGTATTCAGACTTGCGTTTTTTATATCTATAAATTTACTTGCATGTCATATTCTTGTACTGCATTACAGACTGAAATACCTTATTGAAATCAATAAAATTGCACAAATATGCAGTGAATGCAGTTACTCGAGAAGAACGAGGCTCGCTTGAGTAACTAACTTATTCGAGCGTGCTCGCTCATCTCTAATCATGGACCGAAACTGAAACACCCTCGTGAATGAGCCCTTAGTGTCTCTTATAAAGTGTATATGAAGATATACGGACTACATTTTTATTTATATGTTGTTTTAGTGTCCTTTTACTGTGCATCACTATTGTGTTTCGCTAAGTACATGTTTATGGGCTTGCAAATTTTTAAGATGCTTGAAAAGTACCGATGAGAAATGCACTTAGTCAAAAGTAGATGTCAGATGGGTAAAAAGTGTAAACTGAGCAGTGGGTGTGAATATTTAATAGGCAACCCCTCAAAGTATGTAAAATACCCTAATTGAGAGCATTTTAAAAGGGAGAGAAGGAACTACTGTACAAATTCCTGGAGTGAGATGGTGACCATTAAGACATATATCCTTTCCTTCTTAGTTAACTCAGAAATAGTGTGCTGCATGACATATTTCTGTAGAATTGGGCTATGTGTCTAAATGGATCTAAAATATTTGCTTTGCTTAGATTTTATTTTTATTAAATCACATTTTTATACAAGTACAAAATGGAATATCAGCTTATACCCTCTCCAGAGAATTTCTGTTTTCAAAAATATCTGGTTTTAAGAGTGTTTGATGAATCTTTCATTGAATAATATCTTGCCCAAGTCAGAAGCGTGAAAAATGTCTCAGCTACCATAGGTGTAATATTAGCTGCCACCTTTGGCAGGGAAAGGTCTGGGTTTGTTTTAACCACTGGATGCAAATAAATGATTATCACAGAGTTTTGTAGGGTCCAAAGTTAACCCCCTCCTCCAAACTTCTCATTTTTCAATCTCGTAAAGTAAAAATGTTACTTAAGAATCTCCAAACATACCCATACTTTGGGGAAGTCTGTGAGTGATAAACTAATTCACTAACAGTGATAAAAAAAATCAAGCACCTAGAAGGAGTTGTCGGAATCAAATGAAACTTTCTGTATGTGATTTAATGTTGACTTTAGTGCACTGGAGCTGCGGTGCTGGTGAAAGCTGCTGCGTATACCCTAGACAGCAAGAGTAACAAGCAGAGAAGTCCTGAATCGTATAAGACCTGATATATCATTGGAGGGGAAGATGGCCGGGCTCGGGCTCAAGTATTTTGGCCATGTAATCCGAGCAGAGTCACTAGAAAAATCTATAATGCTTGGACAGATCAGTGATAGGGAGGGAGCTCGCCTTTAGGGTCGCCAAGGGTCGTGAACGATTAAACAGCTAGTAACAACAACAATAATCAGTGATTACGATATCAGAGCAAAAAGATAATTTATTGCTGAAAACTGAACACTTCTAGGGAAGCTCTAGTACCCTGTTGTACTGCCTCTAGCTTGGATACAAAATGTCATACGGGCAGGCATGGAGGCTCTAGTACCCTGTTGTACTGCCTCTAGCTTGCATACAAAATGTGATACGGATGGGCATGGAGGCTCTAGTATCCTGTTGTACCGCCTCTAGCTTGTAGACAAGATGTGATATGGATGGGCATGGAGGCTCTAGTATCCTGTTGTACTGCTTTTAGCTTGGATACAAGATGTGATACAGACTAGCATGGAGGCTCTAGTAAGATGTTGTACTGCCTTTAGCTTGGATGCAAGATGTGATACTGGCAAGACTGGAGGCTCTAGTACCCTGTTGTACTGCCTCTAGCTTGTATACGAGATGTGATACGGGTGGGCATGGAGGCTCTAGTATCCTGTTGTACCGCCTCTAGCTTGGCCACAAGATGTGATACAGGCGGGCATGGAGGCTCTAGTACCCTGTTATACTGCCTCTAGCTTGGATGCAAGATGTGATAATGGCAAGAATGGAGGCATACAGGTTCTATATGGTATCCTGTGGCACATTGGTCCTCTAGATTATGCAAACTCATAGGCTATTGAAATTGACATCCCAGATGGCCCCATACATGTTCTAGTAGTGATAAATCTAATTTTTATACCGATTGCCAGAATCACCTTATATTCTTTGTGTGGACATTTGCAGGCATCAATGTTGCCAGACGTTGGCAGCTGCTTTGGCCTGTGGGTTGAATGTCTGACTTTTGTTCAGTTTAGGGTAACATTCCATTCAGCCTAGAAACATGCACAAGGGTATTATTCCAAAACTGTTGTGCTTAGTGGCCCCTTTACTAGGCACACGTATATGCTTGCGTTTTAACACTTTAAGGCCTCATGTCCACGGGGAAAATCGGGCCCGCTACGGATTCTACATGTAGAATCTGCAGCGGGTCCCTCCTGCCCCGCGGACATGAGCGCTGAAAATACAAATAAATGAGAATAAACTTACCTCCGAACCGCTCCGTTTCTTCTCTTCGTGGCGGCGTCATCTTTTCTCGTCGCGGCCGGATCTTCATTCTTCGGCTCGGCGGATGTGCACGATGACGTCGGTGACGTGCCCCGCGCATGCGCCGGGCCGAAGCAAAATGATCCGGCCGCGGCTGAGAGAAGATGGCGCGGCGCCGAAGAGAAGAACCGGAGCGTGTAAGTAAAATATGATTTTTGTGTCCCGCGGATCCGGACGGCTTTCATAGGCTTCAATAGAAGCCCGCGGAAGCCGTCCCCGCGGGAGACCCGCATGAAAATGGAGCATGGTCCGGATTTTTTCATGCTCCATTTTTAAAAAAATCACTTTTATTGACGATCCGCGGGTATTTATCTACCCGCGGGTGGTCAATGCATCCCTATGGGGTGCGGATCCGCGCGCGGGAGAAGAGTTAAAATCCGCTGCGGATTTTAATTCTTCTTTTCCCCGTGGACATGAGCCCTAAGGACGTGGTTTAGTGTGGACCTTCAGGATGCCTATAGGGATACATGGGTGTCTGCAAGTGAAATAATGCATGTGGATTTGATTTGCAGACCTTTCGGTCCTGGAAAAAAATCGCAACATGCACCATTTCACTGTGGATCCCGCATGAATGGCTTCCATTGAAGTCAATGGAAGTTGCCTGATTCCGCAGGAAAGCAAGAGTTTAAATAAAAAAAAAACTCCACTGCGCAACTGCAATGGCACTTCTGCAGTGAAGAAAAGAGAAGACCCGCAAAAGTCCTGGACCGGTAAGTGGAAGTCCCCCAGTATCCTCGGCCATGGGCAGGGTCAGATTCCGCTGCGGGCTCCTGTATGCGGAATCCGATCCACCCGTGGACATGAGGCCTAAATCTTAATTTAGTTCATTTTTATGTGGAGAGGTATGAAAAACACATCACCTTCATTATGTAAGTTGTTATGATTTTGGTGATGCCACTTTTGCATAACAGCATGTCTTGTGTGGCAGCATCCCCATACCGTTTTTACTTTTCAGTTAATGTAGTTTGTTGGGGGAGGTTGTTTTTTGGGTACTGCTCCTTTTAAGCTGCGCTCTACAGAATTGAAAGAGTTATAAACACCAAACTCTGCTTTTTTCAGAGCTGTTATTGGGCTAATTAAGCCTCATTAGTTATTTTAACTCTTTCTTTTCCACAGCACACAGCTTAGAGGGTACCATTTGGGTTACATAGAAGTTATTAATTAACTTTTATCAATTGTTTTGAGTACAGTGATTGAAGAGACAGCAAATCTGATGTTTTTTTTCTGGATTTTTTTAAACACCAGAGGCAAGAATTATTCCAGATCCCGACAGTTACAGCGTGATGTGATCTGTATGTTTCAACTGAAACCCAATAGTCATGGCACAGATAAAGCTTGTGTGGGATGACCCACAAACTGTGATGTGCTATTTAGACATAAGTAGAGTTAAAGAGGATTTCCACCCCAAAACAAGAATATACCCAGCTGGACCGGCCATTTCCGGTTGCATTCCGACAAGAGGTCATGTGGTATTGCGGCCTCCATTATTGGTAATATCATAGAACGATGGGCTGTTGCCTCATTAAAATAATTAGGCAAGGGTCTCTTTCTATCATTGCATCGGCAGTGATAGAAAAAGGGCCATGCCTAATTATTGCAATGAGACGACAGCCCATCGCTCTCCTATGACTTCACCGACAATGAAGGCCATAGGTCTTCTTGTCGAACTGCAACCGGTAGTGTCATGTCCAAGCGTTCTGGTAGGAAATTTAAGTTGCTTGATAACCCCTTTAAAATCAGGGGCTTCATTGGTTGTCACTTTTTGATTATCTTCTCCAAAATGTCCTTTTTCTCATCTTGTATTGCTAATAACAATGTGACAATGGGTCATCAGTTGCTGGGAATCTGATTCATATATGGCAACTGCACCTGGGAAATTTTGTGAATTGGTTTGTGATTCACAAGTTTTATTAGATTGCATAGGGCAAATACAAAAAGAATAACAAGGGCACCTATTGTATGCTAAATCTGTGACTTAGGTAAATCTAATTTCCTACAATATGACCACTTTTAGGTTTTAATGAGAACTAGTGTAAAAATCTAATTTATCATTAAATATGTGGCAAATGGTTCAGTCATTGCTCAGATCAAACATGAAAATTGGAAAGACAACTCTTCTGAGGTTGACTGTGCAGCGATTAATTGCAAAGATCAGAGGAGAAGCAGGTTCAGGTTGACTAGAAGGCAATAGTAACTCAAACCATCATGGTAGTACAGAGGAACTTATCTGAACACACATTGGATAGACTGTAGTAACTAAAGGACCTGCCAGTTTCCACACTTGTCACCAAAGACCAGTGGACACTGCTACAGCATAATTGAAGTTTGTAGATAGTCTCATATAGATGATATAGTGAGAATTAGATGTAAACTACATTAAGTCATGCATGCTTCCTGCCTTGTGGCAGTGGTTGAGACAGTTGGTGGAATGATGGTGTATAGAATGTTTTCTTGGCACGTATTAGGCCTCTAAATACCATCTGTACACTGTTTAAATGCCACAACCTACATGAGTATTGCTGCTGACCATAAGCAGAACTTTATGGCTGTAGCCTGCCTGTGTTCTATTGAATAATTCCAGGAGCATAAATTGAAATGCCAGAACATAGGGCACTGGATTTCACTTCAATAGAGAACATTTCATATTATATATTCAATGGGAGAACATTGGGTAAGACTGACATGGGCAATGACCTAAGCAAATAAATGGACAGTAAACTGAACTGCAGCAACTAGTTTACGCCTGCAAGGCAAACATGGAATCCATGCAAGAGTAACAAAAATGCCCATTGTGAGAAAATGGTGTATATTGTGCACAGTTATAGGCACCAGAGTACAAGAAAGACAACAAAGCTGGGAAGGGTTCAGAGGTGGACAACTACATAACATGGAAAGGGTGAACTACAGTACTTGGATAGATTTGTCAAAATTGAGGATATTTAATTTGAAAACAATGGCTAAGTGGAGAACTAATAACTATGTACTGTATAAATATATCCAAGGTTAGAGATCTCTGTGGAGATCTATTTCGAACCAGTACTTTTACCATAACAAGGGGACATCCACTACCTCTAGAGGAAAGTTTCTACACTAAAATTAAAGGCCTTTCTGTCCTTTATAAGTCAAGTACTAGATTATTTGAGTTGGTTTGTTGATCGATTGCAATAGTTAGAATCAAAAAGGAATTTCTTTCTTCCAAAGGTGAGGGAAATCTTTTGCCTTATTTGGTGTATTGTGCCTTCCCTGGAATCAAGACTGCAGGATAATAGATTCAACTACACTGTAGATGAACTTATGCCTTTATTTCAACTTACTATACCTTCGGGATAGAAAATTTACAGCACGAGTTTGCAGCCAAGAGATCTGCAGCAACAGGTTGATGAGCTAGTGTGGGCCCACAAATAAGTGTGTGAAAATGTAGCTTGGCACTGTACTTTCAACAAACTTTTGCAAAATATAGACTTTGGGAATTGAAGAACTTGGTAATTTATCTTATTAGAAAAAAATTGTCAGAAAGTGTCGGGAATTACTTGGTTTTGGCTGAGGGATAGGGGGGTAGTTATTATTTAGGGCTATTTATTCTTGACTGATTGATTATTATGGTACTGAAGGATCAGTTATTTTGTGGTAAAATAGGTGATATGGAATGAGTAGTATTATGAGAGGAAGCAATTTAGAAGAGGATGAAGATGAGAGGGAGTTGAGAGGTAGTTTAGTGAGGAGAGGTAGCTTTTGTATGGAGAGTCTGAGTGTGTCTTTTCTAGTTCATATGATGGGGTGCTGTGTGAGTACTATTTTATGAGGGTTGTATGACTTATCTTCATTTAAGGGCTGTGATAGAATTTAAGGGTATTCTATATTGACCAATATGGCTGCAATACAGTGGTAGGTAATGATGGGAGATAGTAATGTCATGTAGAAGCAGGCTACACTCTTTCTTAACTTCATAGAGTGAATGTGGAATTTTGGTTGATCCTTGGCTGCCACACAGCTGGACTGGAGGTCAACACACAACTGATTTTCAAAAGTCATCTGAAACAACAGGTACGCTACCTTTTGGTTTGAAGCTACTCTTAAGGTTCTGCTCAGATATGCCTCATGGCTATCTTCATAATAGAAGCTGCAATGCTGTGGTGAATCCGTGGCACATGGATCACAATGTCACCCAATGGACTCCACTGACTTATAATGGAGTCCATCAGGGTTTCGTCATGGTTTCTAACACTTGCACAGTAAAAATTAAACTGCATGATGTGGTATTATTGCCATCAAATCTGATGGACTTGCCAATGGGGCTTCAGAATGGAGCCTCTAACATATTTGTGAAAAAAGAAGCTAATATTTTAGGGAATAGTCTTTTTTTTCTTGAAATCATTAATTTTATTATTAATGCTGCTGCAACATAAGGGCTCCTTTTACAGAACTGTATTGTTAGGGTATATTCCATGTGCGTTTTTTTGTGCGGAGAATACATTGTATGAATCTGCCATAGGCTCCAATGCTGCCGATCACACATATCGCACTAAATAAGCACGCAATAAACATCGTAGCATTTTGGCACCTATTACACGCCCATACACACCAAGATAGTGTATGGCAATTGCCGGCAAGCAACAAGTGCGCAATGTCATCGCGTTCTTGCTGTGTGCCGCACAACTGTCACACAGCAAACTCCGCTTATGTGCAGCTGGCCTGAGATGGGGGAGATGTATACGGCTAAGATTTATTAATAAACCCTCATTTGTTTTATGTTGTATATTTGCTTGTTTTATAGAAGTGTTGCATCATTCTTCAAATATTGCATGTTTTATATGAATATCCTTACATTGATATTCAGTGTTCTCCACTCTTCTCCCCATCCCCCATTCCCCCCCCAAAAAAATGACAAGAGACAACCCCTCGTGGCTACTAAGTTTTTGAATCTGGACATCAGGACGTGAGCAATTTCATGATCATTTTGTAATTATTTTAATTTATGTTAATGGAAATCTCCAACTAATGTAGTAAATGCAGTCGTCATAAAGAATGAAGAATCTTCCAGCATAAAAACGTAATAACAATCATTTGCAAATCATCTTATTCTCCAGTATAATTATTATTTTTTCGGAGACACTGCTTAATGTTTCTCAAAGCCAATTAAACGCAGAAGAGCTATCTTTTCTGCCTTACAGCTAAAGGTAGCAGAGTGAAATAGATATTAAGACAATGTTATTCAGCTTTGGGGCTTCTTGATACAGAACAGGCGAGTCTACAGTGGAGGATTGTCAGGGAAAAAAAAACTAATGGGGAAGGTGATATCATTGATGTGTTATATAATTTCTCAAGGTCATCATTTTAATTGCGTTGATAACATTACTCAGAGTAATTTTCATTATCGCTTCCTGTCGTTTGCGTACTGCTGGCAGTTGGCGTATTGCATATCAGCTCTTTATTCTCATTTTGTTTGCTGCCGAGGATAGTAAATTTCTCTGATCATTTATGCCACTGCCTGAAACATATATCTTGTTAATAGTGGACCATTTGTTAGAATAACGCCACAAAGTCTTCAAATCCCTTGTAAATTGGTTTCACAGATTTTCTTCAATCAAATTAATCAACAAGCCACCTGAATAGCAAACCCCAGACACGTCATATAGATTTTCTTCCATAGAGCAAGGACCTCTTTTAAGTATCTGAACTCCCCATTACTCCCCCCAGGCCACATCATGTTTTGAATAATGGAGTAATTTATTCTGCATACGATATTATAGAATATGTAATGGAGCTTGTCTCAAACTAAAGCATTCCTTTAATATATGGCAATAACGTTTCCCGTTGCCCAGAAGAATATTAATTCTTCACTTTTTGATTAGACATAAGGGTTAGGGCAAATATCTGATCAATATGCATTGCAGATGCTGACAAACATCCAACGCTTAGCATTAGTGTAGATGCGATTGTTTAGTGTTGGCAGTAAGATGAATTTAGCTCCTAGCATGCAGTCAAGCAATCAAAGACAGAAATTGGACTGGCATCTGTTTGCTAAAAAAAAAAAATGACACTAGTTGAGAGTTTCTGAAATCACTTAAAATGTCACACTGGTTAACAAAAACTACTATTGGGTTTGACTGGTGTTAAAATAACCACGGTAAGTCTTTAATATTGTAGTACAGACTTTCCTCAGAACCGCGCAACAGACATGCTCCAGGAGCTATGCTTTGAATAGTCCTACAGTTTTTACAGTTCAGTTTTGATTCCGAGCAGGGGGAATGCTACAGTTGTGGTAATGTTATTTTTCAGTAAACTAAAGATGAAATAACTTTCCAAAGAGAAACACTTTCTATTTTTTTTTCAAGATCTGAAGCCAAAAATGTGGCGCAGTTGAATATCCGGTCGAAGTAGTTCAATTGAAAAAAAATGGAATAAAAACAGCCTTAGGGTATTTGTGGATGAAACTATGAATTAAAGTCGAAAGTTAATTTTGTAATGGTCTTTTAGCATTAAAATGTCTCAAATGGGCTACATTGGTTTCTACTAGAGATGAGCGAGTATGCTCGCTAAGGCACATTACTCGAGCGAGTAGTGCCTTAGCCGAGTATCTCCCCGCTCGTCTCTAAAGATTTGGGAGCCGGCGCAGGTGACAGGTGAGTTGCGGGGGGGAGCAGGGGGGAAGGGGGAGAGAGAGATCTCCCTTCTGTTCCTCCCTGCTCTCCCCCGCCACTCACTGCCCCCCGCCGGCCCCCGAATCTTTAGAGACGAGCGGGGAGATACTCGGCTAAGGCACTACTAGCTCGAGTAATGTGCCTTAGCGAGTATACTCGCTCATCTCTAGTGTCTACGTAATGTAAGGTGGATCCTATGTAGAACAGATGGTAATGCCTTCTTTTTACCAAGAACTTTTTCTTGAGTGTCTATAGATGCACATATTGCATGCTACAACCATCTCTATGTCAGAGATTTTATGTTCCTCAGTTTAATAGCGGGAACTATAACCAGTAAGATCAGTGATATTTTTCTTGACTTCAAGATATTAAGAAAACAGAAAAATGTTCAAGGCCGTATTATAGCCCTGTATAAGTTCAGAGCTCTATGGATCTGCAATACGGCACCAATAAAAGTCTGTGGGCCCCTAGTGTACTGTTATAGGGTTTTTTTCTCTTAGATTCATATGAAATGTGACAGAAAAAAATAATTTTGCTGTCTTCCATCCAATACCGTATTACAGGAAATTCTCCCCAGAAGGATTGCTTCAACACTATGGAATGAGAGGGCTCCACCATATTGGCTATGTGTACATGGTTATTTCTCAATTCATTTCCTAACATGTACATCATTTCATTGAGTTGTCAAATTACACTGAACAACTTTCTCAAAATAGTTAAACTATAGAGATGAGCGAGCGTACTCGGAAAAGCACTACTCGCTCGAGTAATTTGCTTTATCCGAGTATCGCTGTGCTCGTCCCTGAAGATTCGGGTGCCGGCACGGAGCGGGGAGCTGCAGGGGAGAGCGGGGAGGAACGGAGGGGAGATCTTTCTCTCCCTCTTTCCTGCCCGCTCCCCCCCCCCCGCTCCCCGCTGCGACTCACCTGTCAGCCGCAGCGGCACCCGAATCTTCAGGGACAGGCACAGCGATACTCGGATAAAGCAAATTACTCAAGCGAGTAGTGCTTTTCCGAGTACGCTCGCTCATCTCTATTAAACTACCATAATTTGGGGCCGAGAAACACAAATATGACATTCGATTTTGTTTATCAACTCTTACTTTAGGATATACTAATCTCAAATCAAAATACCAAAAATACGCTTTGAAGTTCCTAAAATAACTTAACTACTCTAATTTTGGGTCAGGGAAAATGAATGTGACACTTGTCACTTGTACTCCTTTCTGGGGCGTCTCTTGTCACAGCAGAGAAGTATTTTTCTATTTTCCCTGATACCTTCATTCCATTTTTGATATGTCCTGATGGAATCGCTCTCCATGTTCGTCCCTCACGGCACAGCAGTTGTCAGGGAAGAAGTCCGGGTGAGAATGTAGGAAATGGATTTTGAGTGCCTTGTTGCGCCCTAATAGATGGTACTTTTCTAGAAGTTTATTCACAATCTCAAATTAGTTGTTAACTCTTCGATTTCCTGGGAAGCCATGCACAACATCTTTAAATGCCTCCCATGCTGCTTTCTCGTTACCCTGAAGAAGTTTTTATCTTTAGGAAGATGACAAATCTGCGGGCCAATGAAGATAATTTCTTTAATTTAGCATCACTGAGCTATGGAGCTTGTCTTTTGAGGTACTGAAAAGTGTCTCCAGCCTCGTTCATCTTCTTTTTAAAGTTCTTCATGAGTCCAAGTTTTATGTGTAGAGGGGGCAAAAGAATTTTGTTTCTTTTTACCAGAGGATCATGCTGGCCATTTTTCTCTCTGGGGCAGAGATTTTCCTTTGGAGGCCAGACTTTTATCTTGTAGTGAGAAGACCTATCCCGATTGTCCCACTGTCACTCATCTAACCTTGTGGATCTGAATAAAGGTACATATATTTAACCTAAATGGTCTACATCTCCGAGCCAAGAGCTAACTCAAAGTTTACAATGTCCTTTTCATTTCTTCCATGATTAAATGATTAAGAAATACCTATTTTCAAGTCAGAAAGATTTTCCCTGTTGACCAGTGTTATCAGTAAAATTAACTAGACCCGCTCTTGATTAACCAACTTAGCATCCAGGCAAAATAGTCCTATGCCAAAAAGTAAGCTGGGACTGTGCCAAAGTCTGGAATTTTACAGGTCTAGAAGGGAAGGGAGAACAAATCTTAAAGAACACAGGAGGGAGATAGATACAAATTTAGTCATTAGGAAAATCAGAGTTGTCACCCATTGAGCCCAGATCACAGCTTTTTGTTAACAATGGAAATTGATTGTACCTGTTATTAATAACTGCTTTAGTTTTTCCCATACACTAGTTTTAGCCATCTATTTAATCCCATTAGCATTTTGCATAGCACTGAAATTGTCTACTTCTGCTCTTCCCAAAAAATGGAAATGTCTCGAAGGTTCCCATATACATTTCACTATTGCAGCTAATTTAAAATTAGTTCAATAATTTGCATATATACTGAGTTCAGAGAAATCTCCCCAATAGACCACTTCTTTGAGACCAGATTTTCCATGGTCTTCTCAAAGAAGTGTTACAGTATTTACAATACTAGGGGAAATTTATAAAGGGCTGCACACCACTATTGTGACATAAAAAGTCGCATAGTTTTGTGTAAGCTGAACCTGAGCAAAAATGGGTATGAGACTTTATAGCCTTTTTCCAACACACTCACCAGTTCTCAAAAAATTAGGTGGGGCTTACTCAGCATAGCTGAGAAATTGACAAAAATTGTAATAGAAGTCTATGGTTGCTAATAGCTGGTGTAGATTTCAGTTTGTGGCTCACAGAAAGCCCTCTTGATACATTCAGTGCATCTTCCCCCAGCAGGTTTCAGATTATGCATATTTTTGTGTAAACTGTACTTAAGCAAAAATATGTAACTTTTAGCCTTTTATCGGTGCTCTCACCACTTCTCTAATATGTAGATGGGGCTTAAGGCCCTTTTACATACAATGATTATCACTCAAAATTCGCTCAAAAGCCATCTTTTGAGTGATAATCGTTGTGTGTAAATGTGTGCCCATCGTGCACTTATCGTGTACTTTTCGTCCGTCACTGACTTTAGGTGCGCATGAAATCCTCGTCCCTCAGGACGATAAGATAAGATGGACCGCACGCTGTGTTCTCTGCGGGCAACACTGTTAACAGCCTCTGTAGAACAATAGCGATGTATTTAGAGAACAGACCACCCGCTGTTCTCTAACTACGTGCAATGAATTACTAAAGGGCTAATTTAGCCCATTAGTACCTATGCAAAATAATCACTCAAAACTGTCAGTTTCTGACGAATTTTGAACATCATCTGTGTGTGTAAATGCACCTTTAGTCAACATAGCTAGAAGGTGGGAGCTTATCACAATTCCCCCTAGATTAGAACATAAAATGTATGTATACAGATATAAATGACACTACTGCTTTAAATAACTGTATAAAAAATCTGACTCAACTTTCCACTGGATATTAACAGATAATAAGGAGGCTCTTCTGCTTTCTTTGGTTTTCTTTCCCAATGTATGTATGAATTAGTAATTTTTGCCCTGAAAAGCAAAGTAAAATAGGAAATGAACTGGCAAACAGGCTCACGTTTTCCTTCCACGCCAGCCTGCCTTCTTAACATCTATTTTTTATGTCAAAGATTTTATGCAGTGATGAGGTTTATATTGAAAGTGTGGTGACATATTGCAGCCATCACAGGAGTCTTCTTTGATATTAAAAAATGAATAAACTTTCATTTGAAGCTGTCGTCATTCCTCAATACATAAGGGCCACCAAACCTCAGGATTGATTGCAGTGTTAAAGGATTAGATCAGTAGAATTAGATTTCCCTATCAGAGGCATTGAATTCATCCCAAGTGTCTCATTGATATTATGGCTTCAGGAAGGGAAGCAGGCGCCCTGCTCTGAATGACTTCAAGCAATCAATGTCACTTTCCTTTATGTGACTTTTTGCAGGTGTGTTTTCTGTTTTAACTAAGCTGAAAAAAAGAGAAAAAAACCTCTTAAAGGAGATGTCCCGAGGCAGCAAGTGGGTCTATACACTTCTGTATGGCCATAATAATGCACTTTGTAATGTACATTGTGCATTAATTATGAGCCATACAGAAGTTATAAAAAGTTTTATACTTACCTGCTCCGTTGCTGGCCTCCTCGTCTCCATGGTGCCGACTAATTTTCGCCCTCCGATGGCCAAATTAGCCGCGCTTGCGCAGTCCAGGTCTTCTCCTGTTCTCTATGGGGCTCCGTGTAGCTCCGTGTAGCTCCGCCCCGTCACGTGCCGATTCCAGCCAATCAGGAGGCTGGAATCGGCAGTGGACCGCACAGAAGCCCTGCGGTCCACGGAGGCAGAGGATCCCGGCGGCCATCTTCACAGGTAAGTATGAAGACGCCGGACCGCCGGGATTCAGGTAAGCGCTGTGCGGGTGGTTTTTTTAACCCCTGCATCGGGGTTGTCTCGCGCCGAACGGGGGGGGGGGGTTTAAAAAAAAAAAAACCCGTTTCGGCGCGGGACATCTCCTTTAAAACACAACTATTTTTTTTACTATTAATCTGTAAGACAAGGTAATTTTTTCATCTTTATGAAAGTGAAAATTGTTGAAAAAGAGCTGAAAATTGTGCAATTATCTTATTTAGTTTATATGGAATTCTAACTAAATCTTGAATAATTGATAAATGGAAATAGATGGAGCCTTTATAAAAAGGTCAACAATCCCCTTAGAAAAACCCCAAGACTATTGGCTAACAGCACGGACTGACTTGCAAGGTATTGAAAGATTTTTTCCCATTACTCTTAATCTGTGGTTCTGAGCTTCAGTACTTACTCAATTAGGGCTCATGGACATGGCCTTTCACTTTGCTTTGCATATATAAGTGTATGGGGCTTTATTGTACCTCTATAATCAAATTCCATAATTATCTTCTATGGAACAAGAACAGAATGCACCAGTCTTGTTTCTTAACTCCATTTGAGATGTATGGTAAATGTGACACCTAAAAATCAGTGAATGGGGCAACTTAAACTCCTAATTTCCAAGTATATAAGGATCTTAGAGTTATTATCTGCACCTATTAGACATTTAAGGCATCTCCATTGGATATGCCATACATATGTGAGATATATTTTTTTAAAGTCATAGAGTCAATCTTCTTAAAAATGACATAGGCTGAAAAGCTGTACATTTAACTTATATTCAATTTATGATAGCTGCAAAAAGTCACCATCACAACTGTATCACTAATCATGACAATGGATGTCAATGTAACGTGTAACTATTGCCCGCCTCCTCCACCAAAGATACTAGAGTAAAGTGGTTGCTTGAAATCACCTCCATAGTCTGTGCTATATTAGATGTCACCAAAACCTGCCACAATGGAGAAGATGCTTGGTGATGTCATTGATCGACATCTTTCCAACCACACAGTTCAGGGGACACTTGTCATTTTGCCAAGTTAGTAATGATTTTTTTTTTTTCTCCTTTTTTTTGTAGAGCAATGTTCTTCATGCTTAATGTAATATAAAATATACTCACGTCCTGGAAACTAGAATTCTCTGCTAAAGTCTATAGCTGTCAATAAATATTGATACGAGTACATAGAATGTACATGAAAGTCAGGAGACTATCATTTTTATACCTTATGCTCTACATTATAATTGGAATTGGGCGGTAATTTTAATCCCCTCTGAATAATGTTAAGCTATGAATCGCTTTATTTCAGTATGGAATATTTAACCTGTGTTATGATTCATGGCAGACACGAAAGAAAACCTGCCAATATCAACAAAGTCCTGCATGAATGCAAACCATTTTGGGAGCTGTGAGCCTGTGTTCTGATAGCTTAACAAAACCAGCTTTAGGGCGAGCAAAGTTTATTAATAAAATATGAGCTGGATTTAGGTGCAAAAAAAGTTAGACAGAAAATATTCCCATGTAGATAGCAGAAAGGTATTAATAATAAAAATAATATGTTCCGAGCATAATGCAAGGAAAATGGAAGTGTCACAAAATACGATCTGTTAGTGTAGACATTTCAGACCAATAACCTGGATGAAACAATGAAGGCATGCACTTCAATAGCAGATGATAAATTTCCCTGCTAATAGAATATATTTTAAATACAAGTTTTCAAGAGCAGAGCTTTTCCTTCGGTTTCTTAAAAATCCAATCACTTTTATAAGTTCTTATCATCTGGGGCCAAAATACATTATCATTTTTGTGTTCTTGAGCAGATTTCAACATTCCTTTGAGGATCTGACTGCTGATATAATTTTAAAGTGATCTGCATTTTGAGAAATAATGTCCGACCACTGTATCTTTTATTATGAGCTTAGTAGTACGACTGTCATCAACTCCCGAAGAGGCGCATTCTGAAAGCCCAATTGAAATCTTTCGTTCTTAATGCAAAACTGGAGCTGCAGTCACTTTTTGACCCGCGCTGTATCTTGTATTGATGATTGGACTTTGAATACAGACCTAGGCGTATTATATTATTTCGGCTGCTATGATGAAAATTATCATCTGTGCTTGCAAAGTTTTCTATAGAACTTTATGTACTTACTACGAGTGACAGGTATGAAGAAAGATATAATGCAATGGCTGAGTGAGTCAATACTTTTCTGTCGGAGTCTTAATGTAACAGTATGACTGGGCCACACCAATCTGGAATTCACTACAATAGTTATATTCCCGAATTACACAAATTCTGACCTCTTTTCCATTACTTTAAGTGTGACCCTCATACTGAAGGTATATTAGGATAATTATTGGTTAACTGGTAGGTTTCTGTGTGATGACTGTAATTCTGAGGCACTTTAATGACTAAATTATAGAATTGTCTTATGAGTAATTCTCTAGTATATAGAGCTGCAAGTTCATGTGGATAGAGAACAACTTTGTATCTTGGTACAGCTCTTTTAAGGGTCATTGTCTTGTTCCATCATTCATCATATCTTTACCTTGAGATCATAGACTGCTGCTTTATATTCTCCTGTTAAATATAATACACTTTAGAATTCATGGTTTGCTCAATGATTTCATAGTATCCAGCCCCAAGGCAGCTCTAAAGTGTGATGCATCCTTCACTATGCTTCATAGTTGAGACGAGGTTTTGGTGTTGGAATGCAGTGTTCTTTTACATCCAAACATGGTATTGTGCAGTTGTGCTGAAAAGTTCAAATTTTGCATCATATATCCAAAAGCATTGTGAAATATCTGGGTAATCTTGAGCAAACTTGAGTTGACCCACAATATTTTTTGAGAGAGCAGCATATTCTTTTGCCATATCCTCCTAAATACAATATACTTCCAGAATGTTTTTCTAATAGTGGAAAATGTTTGGCGCCATGATAGTGTTAGAGTACTAGAGTATTTAAATTTAGGCTCAAAAATAAGGCTACTGGGATCTGAGCTCTCCCATGTGTCCAAATTACTTTACGATGATCATCAGAGAAAGAACAAGAGACATCAACTGTGGGAAGTCACCACTGTACTGTATCTGAGAGGATCAGCTCAGTGTTAGCTTTATTAATAGTACACACTAGAACAAAGAAAGATATAGTGTCTAATCACGGTGGACAACTCCCTAGAAGTAACAAATCATTACAGAGTCTTAGTGCTGACAAATAATGTGACATGTGCTTACATTATCTTGCACTGATAAGAGTGAATGTCGATACAATGACTCAAGGTAACACTCAAACCCCCTCCTTTTTCGAGCATAAATGACATTTCAGTCCAGCTTACATTGCTTGATGAGCTTCAGACTAATCTATATTAACCCCTGAATAGCAAGAGTAAGACGGAGATCATCTTAATACTTTCAGATTAGCTAGTGGAACAAAATAATCTTGTGGGTATGACACCATTTAATGGCTAACAAAAAGAAATGATGTTAAAAGCACAAACTTTCGAGACTACTGAAGTCTTTTCATCAGACATGGTACCAATGTCAATAGTGGATCTAATTAGTCAATCTAATAGAGGATACATGAACAAAGGTTTTTGCCATTTGCAGAGTCTTCTGTAGGTAGATGCTGTTATTCTTGGGTTCTCCATCACCTCTTTTTTAGGATAAACTGAGAGACAACAGTTCTGAGTTTTCTCCATGTTTAATTAATTTGTCTTATCGTTGTCTAATGAGTTCAACCAAAGTTTTTATGAATGCTTTTCTAGATTTTTCTAGCTTTGTGTCTTTATAACAAATTCTTTGAAGTCTTTTGAAAGTTGTTTGCATTAAGGTATGGGTCGCACTGTATAATGTTTATTGAAAAGAATAGTTGGCAGTAATCAGGCATTGTATGCCTTTATTTTATGCACATGTGAAACAACTCATCTCCTTTTTTAAAAAGTCATAAACACAGACATGTGCTTACTCTTTATCTCTGCACTGTGGATATTAATTCAATGTGCTCAATAAAAGAAATTAATGTTACAAAGACATCCCAGAAATAT
This sequence comes from Eleutherodactylus coqui, assembly GCF_035609145.1. Lineage (NCBI taxonomy): Eukaryota > Metazoa > Chordata > Amphibia > Anura > Eleutherodactylidae > Eleutherodactylus > Eleutherodactylus coqui. The sequence continues at coordinate 141,542,704 of NC_089843.1, read as the reverse complement.
TGATGAGCTGAAAAACATTTGTAGGGAGGAATGGTCTAAAATTCCTCCTCTATGTTATGCAAATTTGCAGCTACAAGAAAAATTTGGTGGGAGTGTTTGCTGCCAAAGGGCTATCTACATGTTATAATACTAATGGGTTCACTTAGGCTGGGTTCACACAGGGCGGATTTGTTGCGGAAATTCCGTGCTGCTCCTAATCCCAGGATTAGTTAGCCATGTGGAAGAGATTTTGCAGAAATCACGTCCACACAGACTGGCCAATCTGTTGTGGCAAAGCCGAGCTGTGGCACGGAATTGACAGCCGCAGCATATCAGTTCTTTTTTTTTGGTGTGGCCTCTCTCCTCTCTATGGGGAGAGAAAGCCGCAACGGAATTATGGCGGCTGAACCACTCCAAAACCTGTGGCAAACTGCAACAGGTTTAAAAACAGCACTTATCCCGCGGAAATCTTGCGGTTTTTCGGTGCGGCCAAACCGCGAGATTTCCGCAGGGTCTCAGCCTTACTCATTCTCCCTGCACTGTAGATGTTTACACAGTGTGCTCAATAAAAGGCATGAATAGTACAACGGCTAGTCTGTTATTAGTTTAGTTAGTGTTTCAGATCACCTTTTATTAGCAAGCAATGCAGCAATCAGGGAAATTCCAAAGAGTTCAGTTACTTTTCTTGTAACTATAATTGCAATGGGTCCCTTTCCAATTAGGACAGAACATCTTACACTAAATACAGGCAGTATGGGTGGTCTTTTCAGAGTGTACAGGAATACAGGGTGTAATAACGAGCACCTATTTTGTTGATGGTAACTTCAGAGCAGTGGTGGAGGACTGGTTCGTCTTCAGCCATGCATGTTTATTATTGGATCAGCTGCAGGTGGATAACCCGCTTATAGTTCAAATAGATAGATATGTTAATTCAATACATTAGAAGTTGCAGCCTAATGTGTGTTATTAGCTTTGAGTCATATCTATGGAAATCACAGCAATTTATAACCACCATTCCATAAAAATTCTATACATTCATTCATTAAAGGGGTGGTCTCGCGAAACCAAGTGGGGTTATACACTTCCGTATGGCCATATTAATGCACTTTGTAATGTACATTGTGCATTAAATATGAGCCATACAGAAGTTATTCCACTTACCTGCTCCGTTGCTAGCGTCCTCGTCTCCATGGTTCCGTCTAAATTCGCTGGCAGCTTGCTTTTTTAGACGCGCTTGCGCAGTCCGGTCTTCTCCATTCAGCACGAGCCGCTTCAGTGTGCTCCCCGCTACAGCTCTTCTGCGCATGCGCAGACGAGCTGTCACTGCTTGGGAGCGCGCTGAAGCGGCCATTCTGCACCATCCTCTGTTAGAGGAAGGTGCAGAAACTGGAGCTGCCCAGCGGAGAAGACCAGCCCAGCCCAGCAGCCCCGAGAAGCCTCCCAGGTAAGTGATGGGTCGGGGGGGGCTGCCGCTGCGCCGGGCTGCGCCGGGGGGGGGGGGGGGGGGCTGCCGCTGCGCCGGGGGAGCTAGCGCTAGGCCGGGGGGGCTGTCGCTAGGCCGGGGGGGCTGCCGCTGCGCCGGGGGAGCTAGCGCTAGGCCGGGGGGGCTGTCGCTAGGCCGGGGGGGCTGTCGCTGCGATGGGGGGGGCTGTCGCTAGGCCGGGGGGGCTGTCGCTGCGCCGGGGGAGCTAGCGCTAGGCCGGGGGGGCTGTCGCTAGGCCGGGGGAGCTGTCGCTAGGCCGGGGGAGCTAGCGCTAGGCCGGGGGGGCTGTCGCTGCGCCGGGGGAGCTAGCGCTAGGCCGGGGGAGCTAGCGCTAGGCCGGGGGGGGCTGTCGCTAGGCCGGGGGGGCTGTCGCTGCGATGGGGGGGCTGTCGCTAGGCCGGGGGGGCTGTCGCTGCGCCGGGGGGGCTGTCGCTGCGCCGGGGGAGCTAGCGCTAGGCCGGGGGAGCTAGCGCTAGGCCGGGGGGGCTGTCGCTGCGCCGGGGGAGCTAGCGCTAGGCCGGGGGAGCTAGCGCTAGGCCGGGGGGGCTAGCGCTAGGCCGGGGGGGCTGTCGCTGCGCCGGGGGAGCTAGCGCTAGGCCGGGGGGGCTGTCGCTGCGATGGGGGGGGGCTGTCGCTGCGCCGGGGGAGCTAGCGCTGGGGAGCCGGGGGCTAGCGCCGGTTACCTGCTGTCTGGTCGGCGGCTGCGGGGCGTCTGGTCGGCGGCTGCGATGCGTCCGGTTGCCATGGAGACACAGCTGGCGGCGTCTCGGGAGCGCGCACGTCGGGCTGCAGCGAGCGACGGGGAAAGAGCCGGCGGCCATCTTGAGGAAACTTTTATAACTTGCTGAAACGCTGGAACGGTAAGTACGAACCAGCTAGAAATGTCATTTACAGGGGGGCTTAGTAATGTGTGTTTAATGGGGGGGACTGGGCAAAAAAAAAAATTAACTGCTTCCTCGAGACATCTCCTTTAATAAACAGAATGGCTTATCTCTTTGTTGGATGTTAAGTCTATTTAGTTTACATGTCGGTGATGCACCAATGATATTCCCAATAAATTACAAAGTAAGATATCCACATTAATTGTCTGCTACAGCTCATGCATGACCCCAAATGTTTTATAGCCTATATCAGGAAAAAGATAGATCCTGCGCTCATAGGAATCTATAGCATATAAAATTGTTGAAATAGACTTACTTCCAGGGAATGTCCCAGTCCTTGAAACCTCCCTGAAACGTCAGGCGTCATGAGAGAAATAGGAGATTCCCCAGGTCTTCCAACAAAGGGATTTATTTTCTCCAAAAAATGATAGAAATGTCAAATATGCAAAAATGAACCATCACTATAAAACTTTTATGACTTTGGTGAGTGACAAGCTTGATAAAGAGGCCCTGTTTGTTGCCCCGAAACGCGTTGCAGTATCTGTACTACTTGGACTCTGGTATCTTATTTGTATTGCTTGCAGATTGGAAATTTGTGTCATTTTTTGGAGAAAATAAATCCCTTTTTTGGAAGACTTGTGGAATCTTCTATTTCTCTTCTGCCACCTGACGTTTCAGGGAGGCCTCAAGGACTGGGACCTCAGCTGGAAGTAAGTCTCTTTCAACAATTATATATGCTATAGATTCCTATGAGCTCAGTACTAGAGATGAGCGAGCACGCTCGGTAAGGTCAGTTACTCGAGCGAGCCTCACTCATCTCGAGTAACTGCCTTCTCCTCCAAGCATGCTCAGGGGGGCAGCAGGGGGTGGCAGGGGAGAGCGGAGGGGAGTGGGTGGGAGAGTGAGAGAGATCACTCTCCCCACCGCTCAGCCCCGCCGCCCCCCGAACACGCTCAGAAAAAAAGGCAGTTACTTGAGATGAGCGAGGCTTGCTCGAGTAACTGACCTTACCGAGCGTGCTCGCTCATCTCTACTCAGAATCTTTTTTTTTCCTGATATATGCTGTTTCTTTCCTGGATTGCCACTGTAATCTGGAGTTGATTCCTGTCGACTCTCCACTTTGTGGATATACTTGAAACATAAGATTCCATCATATTGATGGCACCTTGGGGATGTTTCCTTTAACTTGTGGCTTGCAACTACCATGTATAGCCATAGGTCCCCGGTGAGTCCCTTTCGTTTATTTCCAGACATTTCTTTATCCCTAAACACTGCCCCTAATTACCGTTCCCAAATGTTTTATGGCACATTTTGTTAACCTTTAAACCAGTTGCTAGCTATCTTGTGTTCGCCACATTAATCTGCTTCTACTATCCATTACAGAAACAACCCCCCCCCCCATTGTTAGGGCATCTTATCAGAGTACATATTGTAATTAGTATAATAAATATGCATTAGGAAACATCTTCTCAAGTAAATGACCTCTAGAATAAAGTCACCAGTACATAGGTATGATATTTTTTCAGGCATAATCATTACCTTAACTGTTGTATTCTAATATTTATTAGACTGAGCTACCACTGGAATTTGCCGCAGACACCACATCAGAATGGGGCAAATGGCATGGCACTGCTCTGATCCCCTGGTCCTATTTTCCTCCTGGTGTTAACATGATGAATTCCTATGCTATTCATGGCTCTGGGATTGGCAGAGTTTATGAGTCGTTATATCCAGTTCCTCCACAGGACATTACTGAAGGACAAGGCCCCAATTTGTAAGTCTAATTATGTCTCTCTTCATTATAATTTCAGAGTGAACTGTAATAGATGGCATTTAGTATTGAATACTGAGTAACATTTAATTTGTATGCAGAGAAAGTAGATATCTACAACAATAGCTTTTTGGCGTATGCACACTTTATGAGGTACTACTGCTTTCCTTAACAAACTTATCCACATATAGTGAAACATCTTGGAGATGAACACCCAAAATTGCAGCTAAAGATATTCCTCTGTAGGAGTGGTTATTTCAAAGAAGATTGACAATATACACAAGCAGTTCTGGATTGAAATCTCAGGAAATTATAGGCCAAAATTGTTAGGTCAAAGAGCCAATAACTAGATCACCACCACCAGATCCAATTAGTCAGCATCTGAGTAAGGGAAGTGTAGGGCAGCTGAAAACTGGTCCAACACCTGGCACTGAGAATCACAACCACGAAATCGACTAGCACTCTCAAGTGAATTAAAACATGAACTTTATTCTATCTTGATAAAGAAGCTAAAGATAGAATAAAGGTCATATTTTAATTATTTTGTGTCATGGCTTTATGCAAATAAGGGAGGTGGAATAATACCTCCACAGCGCCACCTATTGGAAGGCAGCATTGTTTCAAGCCAAAGTTAGGCCTTAGTCACACGGGCGTTTTTTCACGCGATTTGCGCATCGCATGACGGATGCGCATGCGCAAATCGTGTGACCGACGCCGAAAAATCGGCCCAAAAATCGCCCGAAAATCTGCTCCTAGCCGCGTTTCATTAGAAACGGGCCGGAGCTGTCCAGCGCATTGCATTCAATGGAGACGGCAATACAGCGGCTCCATTGAATGCAAGCGCTGCGGGCGAGAGTGGGATGAATTGTCGGGAAGGGGTTAAATATATAACCCCTTTCCTGCAATGCATCCTGAAAAGTGAAAAAATAAAAAAAATGTATGTACTTACCTGCTCCCGGCAGCTGGAGATCCCGGCGGCCGGCCTGCAGTGGGTGTGAAGGGGGTGTGACTCAGGCTTGCCCCTGATTGGCTCAGCGCTGAGCCAATCAGAAGCAAGTCTCAGTCACACCCATTCATGAATTCATGAATGGGTGTGACTGAGATCAGCCTCTGATTGGCTCAGGCTGAGCCAATCAGGGGCAAGCCTGAGTCACACCCCCTTCACACCCACTGCAGGACCGCCGCGGGGATCTCAGGCTGCCGGGAGCAGGTGAGTACATCCTTTTTTTTTATTTTTTCACTTTTCAGGATGCATTGCAGGAAAGGGGTTATATATTTAACCCCTTCCCGACAATTAACCCCGCGCACGTCGGCAGCCCATTGCTTTCAATGGAGCGGCTGTATTGCCGCTCCATTGAATTCAATGGGCAAACATCGTTCTTCTCTGCCACAGCTGTTCCAGCTGTGGCAGAGAAGAATGATTTATCTTCTATATGTTCTCATTGGGGTCGGCGCTGCTGCCGCCGGCCCCATTGAGCGCATATAGAGAAGAGAACAGGAATCGCAGATCGCAGATAGGTGCGATCTGCGATTTCTGTTCTCTAATTTATCGGACGAGCGCATAAAAAGCGCTCATGTGTCCGATACCATTGCAAAGCAATGGTTTTAAAAAATCGCCGGACGCATGCGCATGCGCAAATCGCGGCAATAAACGCCCGTGTGACTGAGCCCTTAGACTGTTTATACAAGCCTTGTAACAATGACTGGCAATTAAAAGCAAAACCAGACTCCATGCACAGACAGCTGTTTCAGGGTATTTACCCTTCATCAGTGTGCAGAAGGAGTCTGGCTTTGCTAGCGAGAGGCCTGGGACGGGGGTCCGAAACGCTATATTTTCTCATTAGGGAGAGCACCTAGATGGTGAGTGAGGTGACTCACAAGACCATACATGCTCCTCTGGGTAATATGCAAGTAAGGGAGATGGAATAATACCTCCACAGTGCCACCCATTGGAAGGCAGCATTCCTTCAAACCAAAGTTAGACTCTTTATACAAGCCTTGTAACAATGACTAGGATTTAAAAGTAAAGCCAGACTCCATGCAGACATTTGTTTCAGGGTATTTGCCTTTCATCAGTGTGCAGCAGGAGTCTGGCTTTGCTAGCGAGAGGCCTGGGACGGTGGTCAGAAATGCTATCTTTTCTCCTTAGGGAGAGCACCTAGACGGTGAGTGAGGAGACTCAAAAGACCATACATGCTCTTCTGGGTAATATACTTTTAATTCCCAGTCGTTGTTACAAAGCTTGTATAAAGTGTCTAACTTTGGCTTGAAGGAATGCTGCCTTCCAATAGGAGGCACTGTGGAGGTATTATTCTATCTCCCTTATTTGCATATTACCCAGAGGAGCATGAACAACTTCTGAGTCTCCTCACTCACCATCTAGGAGCTCTAAGGAGAATAGATATGTATGGCTTTAAAATGTTTGTCTGCTGTTGCAAAATAAAGCAGAACATTGTGGTGCAGCATGTCTTTACCTGGTTGATCTCCTTTTCATTTGTCTTCTACTTATGAAACACTATCATCCTCTTTTCTATTTTCTTCTTATTGTTTAGTTTCTCCTTATGCACTCCATTCTATACAATGACAAAAAAATAATGTGAACATAATAAAGCACTAAATATTAAATACATACAAAAATAGAAGTTCTTGCTGTGTGTATGAAGGCCACATAAAACTATGTAAACTAGCAATCCAGATGGCTACTGTGCAAATACAGATGAAGAATCAACAGAACAGTAGATTACTGAATGTTATAACATGAGTATAAAAGAGACATGATTTAGGAAATTAATTTTCAAATAGCCTTTTAGAGGATTCATCGTTAATTCAGAATGATTAAAAAACAATGGGGCAAAAGTAAAGCTGATTTATTCATACACGAATTGACATACAATAGCCAGAATAATATAAAAAGATAGGACTCTTCCAAGTTTTTAATGCACTTTACAGATTTTCAATGTGGGCGCCATTGGTGACAATAGACAACCTAAAGGCCCATCTACATTGGACGAAATGTAGGGCAAATGATTTCCGACAGCACGTCCCAATGAAGCCTGCTCCTGTGCTGTTACATAGAGGCGGGGCAGCTGAGGGGAGAGTTCTCTCCCCACCTGCCTCAATTCACTGTAAGCAGACAGTCGTTCAGAATTGAATCACTGCTGTTTACACTGAAAGGCTTATTATTCAGATTTCTGAGTGAAGAATCTGAACAACTGAATGACTCTCCTCCAGTAATTTAGTCCCTGCATGCCTTTACATAGCCCGACTATCGCTCAATTACCCGCGGGAGCACGGGTATTTGAACAACTCTGAACGATAATCATTTCATTTACATGGGCCTTAACCCCTTAGTGACGAAGCTTGTTTGTCCCTTAATAACCAGGCCAAATTTTGGAAATCCAACGTGTCACTTTGACATAGAATAACTCCATAAAGGTTTTACATATCCAAGTGATTCTGACATTGTTTTTTTTTGCCACATATTGTACTTCATTTAGGTGGTAAAAATAGACTAATAGAATTTGTGTATATTTATTAAAAGCGCAAAAATTGGGAAAATTTTGGAAAAATTGTCATTTTTTTCACATTTGCAACTGCAATATGCTAAATATGTGCAAACATAACATACTGTACAAATTTTTGATGAGATATATATTTCCATCTGTTTACTTTTTTCTGGAAGCACATTTGAAAAACTTTAGTTTTTTAAAAACCATTTAGGAGATGTACAAATTTTACATTAATTATTAATGTTTTGAGGAACATTTTGTTTTCTACACTAAGCTAAGATTGCAAAGGCTCGTTAGTATGGGAATGATAGATACTGCCATAAATGACTCTATTTTAAAAATTACACATCTTAATGTATTCACTGAGTGCTATCATTAGTATTTCGACCCCACAGTTTCTTTTAAGGAGTTAATGCAATTTAGAGGAAAAAAAATAAAATTTCATATTTTTGCAAATATGTCATTTTAAAGGCAGTTTGTTTTTCTATAGTGCATATGAAAATGAGGATTTGTACCCAAAAATGGATACCCCTGTTTGTCCTGTGCTCAGAAACATATGCATTGTGGCCCTAACCTTATGGGCTTAGTCACACAGGCACATAAGAAGTCGGACGCACTTCAGGACGGACAACTCCCCGAAGAGCCGAAGAAAGAACACATGACCGGCCACGTGTTCTTTCTTCCGGCCCTGAGTCTGTAAGCACAATGAGGCCCAAACCGAAAAGAGCAGCTGGTGGCTTTCAGAACTGACATTTTGCTTGAAGGTGTTTTAGGCCCCATTGCACACTTGTAGAGCCCTTGAGCTTCCAAAACAATTTCCCAACGCGTTTTGCCCTGGAGTGGGCTCATCAGGGGCCAAAATGCTCTGCAGGATAAATGCATATATAAAGTGCACTGGAGGGTGGCTGAAATGCTTGTATTTGAACTGTATTGAATAATCTACAGGTGACTAAAGAATATTAGATGACTCGTCTATCTCATAGTTAGAGCATTGATAATCTAGTCTTTCTCTTTACGTGTAGTAAAAACAAACGTTCGTGATTGTTCTATGTAACAAAATGACCTTTAGTCAGTAAGACAAGATGGTCAAATAATTGGGCTTGCCTTCTGAACTGATGTCTCAAAGAGTGTAAATGTAAACTAGAGTAGGCCGGGACTATGTGAATAGCTCTGTCAACCAGATAATGCTAACTCTAGTCTACCAAGCTGTGATTTTGCTACCAAAGGATAGCTATGCTAGGGATGCTTTCAACTTAATTGCTAATGTAACCTAAAGTAGACCAGGACTTGTACAAATAGCCCTGTCTAACAGGTAGTACTAGCTCTAGCCTATATTAATACTACCAAAGGGTAGCTATGCTGATGATGCCTCAAACATAATTGCTATGATAGTGCCCTATGGTAGAGAAGGTTTAAATGTATAGATCAAAATAACATACAGATAGCATGTCAGTCCTGATGGTGGGCTGACAGCATGAAAAAAAATTATTTAATAAAAGTTAAATTTTAGTACTATTAGTCTGTCGGTCCAACCAGTGAGCTGACAATTTAAGCAAAGCAGAAGGAAAAAAAATACAATTTTCATTTTTTGGGTAATTGTGTCATTTTAAAAACTGTTTTTTTGTACAGCACATGTATAAATGAAGACTTGCACCCCAAAATGTTCAGAAACATACCCATTGTAGCCCCGATCTGCTTACTGGACACATGGCTAGTCCTGTAATGGAGGGAACACCCATTGGAGTTCAGGGCACAACTGAATTCCACGCCCCATTGCTCACTTGTGCAGAGAAAAATGTGGCTCCCTTAAAATAAACCCCCCTTCCTTTTTGACGTTCCCTAAATCTTAAATAAAAGTAATAATGTAAACTATGTCTGAAAACAGGGGTAATTACTGAGGACTGGTTGGGATTGGCACATGTGGCAATAAAACCGGGTATCCCCTCTCCTCCCATGCTTGCTGCAAACCCAACACTTTTTTTGTGGGTATTTCTTGACCTCAGTGGCAGGGATGGGGTGTAAAAAGTGGCGCTCTCTGAGGCTTTGCAAACTGCACATCCAATGGATAACAGTGATCACATGACCAGGGAGCACTTACCGTAGCCCCCTGTGAAATCTCCAGGCGCTTAGTTACATTTGGTAGCCTGGAGCAGAGAGATTTTAAATGATCCTGGCAATCCGTGGCTTTTGCACATACGTTCGCCATTTTGGGGACAGGTGCGTGTGCAGAAACCAGAGTAAGGTCTGCAGATAAATGCGGAGGCCTCAGGTACGTAATTTCATTTCTCCTCACAGATATGATCTATAAGTGGAGATGAAAAATAAACTTTTTAAACTTTTCTTTACACTTTTTTTTAGTTTACATGATCACCATTATCCATTGGATAACAGTGATCATGTGACCAGGAACCACAAACAACGGTCTCCGGTGATAGCTGCCTGCTCTCGGCTACTCATACTAGCCGAGAGCAGGGAGATTTTAAATTTCCCCGTCCTCCCGGCCTTCTGTGCATTGGCCTGACGTTTTCTGTCTGGCGTACATGCACAGAAGGTGGTGTCAGGCCCTGGAAGAACCAGAACGTCGCGAGACATTGCGAAGGATGGAAGTGAGTACATTCAGCTCCCCTCATGAAGCGCATCCATGAGGGGAGCTGAAACTTTAACTTTTTAAAACTTTTTCTACACTTTTATGTGACCGCCGTTATCTGGCGGGTAACGGTGATCACATGATCAGGTTTTGCTCCTGCAACTCCCGATGGCAGCAATAGGCTTTCGGCTATCTCCGAAAGCAGGGAGCTATCACCCGCATAGAACCGGGGGCCTTACTCCACAGGGCAGCCATCTTTTCATGGCCGTGTGGAATAAGACCCACTTAGTGAGGCTGTCAAAAGGCGTATCAGCGGTCACTAAGAGGTTAAAGCAATGCAATGATAACAAAGGATATGCTGGGATACGTCTCGGCAGAACTAGACTATTGACTTGACATTTGCCATGCCACCAACGGCGCCCACATCGAACATAAGGTAAAGTGCATTAAAAACTTACAGAGCTCTATCTAGTTATGTGCTTCTTGTTCTTGTATGTTAATTCATGTATGAATAAATCAGCTTTACTTTTGTACCGTTCTTGTTGAATCACCCTGTAGAGGGGAGTCTATTTATTGGCTGGGGATGATGGTATCTCCGATGAGTGTCCCTCACTTTAGTGGACACTATATAATGCTTATTTTCATCTATAATAGTGCTACAAGGGAATTGAACAATTGCTTCAAATTGCCTCCGACATAATACACCTAACTGCTCAGGGTAGTTGTAGACTTTGTGATTAGGTTATTTTTGAGGGAACCTACTTGCATTGTGTAGCAGCAATCATTCTTTTCTTTGCTGAAAAATGCAATAAAAAGGACATAAATTAGAAAGTTGCTTATTTTTTAACTTTACATAGAAACATTAAATTAATATCAGTCCTACTAACTAACAGTATTTAAGCCAGTAGTAACTGCACATTGATGAGGTAATTAGGAAAATGGAGCCCAGAAGCAGTAGGCAATAGGCCTGCAACTTCTCTCAATTATACCTGTACAAAAGAATGAAGTAGTAAGTCTTTGCATCTTTAATGCACAGCAAAGAGCTTTTATAAAATACTATGGAAACTGATGATTACTTGTCATTTTCTCAGCATGTTAAATCATTAACAAATTGAAACTGTACCAGTGCTTGCTGAGAAAATCCTTCAAAAGTGGCAATTGATATGGCTGAACTTTGGGTTTTTACTTTTGCAAAAATGACCTCCATAGCAAAAAACAAAACAAAACTGAAGGTCTGATATGTCAAAATCTCTGGATATTGCTTTAGATTCTGATTTACTACACTGGATATAAAGCCTGTTCAAAATAAAGTTAGGAAACTTTCATCTTTTAAATTTTAAACCTAAATCACAGGCATACTGTACAGAGGTACGATAAATGCCCCACACACTTGTATAGATGTCTTATTGTGATCATGTGTATGAAGCCTTGTTTTGTGCATTTGACTCTTTGCCTTATCTTCGGTAACTGCCCTTCCACTTCCCACCATGATGTATAATTATTTTGCCTTCTGATAAATGATCTGTACATAAAATTTCCTATTGCCTGTGTTCCCCATCCCCTGCACCTCCTGTACCACCCTCAACCCATTTGTGTCTAACCCAATGTACCTTATATTGTAATTGTTGTATTGTTTTGCATTTATCCATGCCTGAAAGCGCTGTGGAATAAGTTGGCGCTATACAAATAAAGATTATTATTATTATTATTATAATTATAAGTAACTAGAATTATAAAGTTGATTATATGCAGAAATTGTGTGATCACTGTTAGAGGAATCCATTAACCCCTTTAGTGGCACGCCCGGAAAATCTCCGGGGCTTGCTGCACTGACCATGCAGTTAAACCCCGAAAGATTTCCGTGGACAGCTCTAGTGCTGAAATGGGCAGAGCACTGAGCTGTCATCTGAAATTTCCTGGGGTTTTAATTGCCTTGTTGACTGATTTAAAAAACCTTCCCTGTGAGGCATGACATGGTAATAATAAACCTGCCACTGAAGGGGTTAAATGCTTGAGAGAAGAAGATATGAGAACATATGCAAAAGGGGATCTGTAGAAAAGGGGCTTCACAAGTGCAGTTAGGCTTTCACAATTATTATTCTATGTTTCTATTCACATATTTGCTAATCAGTGTGTTTACTTCTACAGTCATCTTCTGGAATATTTCAAAGAATTTAACCTTAAATGGATTATGGGGGAAGAATGGCAACAGCCCAACTCTCCTTTCTGGGACCCTGCTCCATAAATTCCATATTGTTCCATCAATTTTCGATGTTGTCTTTACAAAAACAAATGAGCCAAATGTTAAGGAACTTTTTCTTTTAGTGTTAAGTATTAGGAAAGTCCTTCAAAGGGAGTGTGTCACCAGAAAATGGCATATTGTATAAATCAAGTTTTTACATTAAAATAACTTTTGTTGATTTTTTTTTTTATTTTCAATGTCACAATTTTATACTTAAAAAAAAATTCCAATATCCTGCAGTTTACACACTGACCAATAGCCCTGTTAATAATTTGATATTTCCTGTTCTGTGGAGAAAACTTTTCAGCAGTCATCTTATTATCATCACAGGCCGAATTACAAATTAAAATACCAACTGTATACAGATAACACAAGATCCACCACTTACAGTAGGTGATGATCATAGCTGCACTCCTTACCCTGCACAATGACATCTGTAAATGTCACGGAGAATGCTTAGGCTGGGTTCACACGGGATGGATTTGCCGCGGAAATTCTGTGCAGAATTTCTGTGCGGCAAATCCACCCACGGCTCCTAATCCTGGGATTAGCCAGCCATGTGGATGAGATTTTGCAAAAATCTTATCCACACAGGGTGGCCAATCCGTCGCAACAAAGCTGGGGTGGAACCGGCGATGCAGTGCAGCATGTAATTTTTTTTTTTCGCTGCGGTCTCTCTCCTCTATATGGGGAGAGAAAGCCGCAGCGGAATGCCGGGGGCCAAACTGCTCCAAAACCCACGGCAAATTGCCGCGTATTTTGAAGCTGCGCTTATCCCACAGAAGTCTTGTGGTTTTTCAGTGCAGCCAAACCGCTAGATTTCCATGGGATTTCTGTACCATGGAAACCCAACCTTAAAGTACTCTTCCATAGAATGGCTGTATGGGTCAGCCCTTGTCCATTGTCTAAATGGCAATGAGTTCTGCTATAAAGCATGTATCTAAATGCTGTTATCTGCAACTTAACTAAATATCTTTTTACATGAAAAGATAATCTTTCAAATGGCCAAAAGATTGAAAGATTTAGCTATGTATTTTCCTAAAGTGTTAATGGCTTTAATCATCTTCTTTTGCATGTAAAAGGACCTTTAATCACCTTCTTTTTTCTCCACCAGTTGTTTGCTCAGCTGGGCTTGTGTTAAACACATGCCCAGCTGTGTAAACATCTGTCCGCAGATTCCATTGTTCTCTTGGCAGAGTACACAGTGTACTCACTATATATGCAAAGCAAACACAATCAGTACACTGTGTATCATGTAGTCTTTTGAAAGATGAGCGAAATTCATTGAAATGGAATGTGCTCAATCTTTCAGTGGCTTAAGCGATGGATTTTGTGCGGACTGAAATCCATAGTTCAAATGAAAAGTGCACGACTGTAAAGGCTACACTGCCTGTGTTTACATGTAACGATCATCACTCAATTTCAGCCGTTTGAACGAATTTTGAGCGATACTTGTTGCGTGTAAAAGGGCTTTTAGGCAGGATGGCAGTCCCATATTTATGTACAAAAAAGGAATAAAAGGCTAGAATCATAAAATAAAAACAGAACAGAAAATGGAAAAATGTTTCAATATCTGGTTTTAATTAGTAAAAATAAAACAGGCAATACATTCCCTTTAAAGTTCCTTATAATCAATGTTAATTCCATTTCTATATGCTAAAAGGGTTTCTGCTTTTAGGCGAATAATGCTTAATATTTAGAGATGAGGGAGCACCAAAATGCTCGGGTGCTTGTTACTCTAGACGAACTTTTCGCGATGCTCGAGGGTTCGTTTCGAGTAACGAACCCCATTGAAGTCAATGGGCGACCCGAGCATTTTTGTATATCGCCGATGCTCGCTAAGGTTTTAATTTGTGAAAATCTGGGCAATTCAAGAAAGTGATGGGAACGACACAGAAACGGATAGGGCAGGCGAGGGGCTACATGTTGGGCTGCATCTCAAGTTCCCAGGTCCCACTATTAAGCCACAATAGCGGCAAGAGTGGGCCCCCCCCTCCCAACAATTTTTACTTCTGAAAAACCCTCATTAGCAAGGCATACCTTAGCTAAGCACCCCACTACCTCCAACAAAGCACAATCACTGACTGCATGACACTCCGCTGCCACTTCTCCTGGGTAACATGCTGGCCAACCCCCCCGCACGACCCAGTGTCCACAGCGCACACCAAAGTGTCCCTGCGCAGCCTTCAGCTGCACTCATGCCACACGCTGGCCTCATAGCCACACCATCCTCATGTCTATTTATAAGTGCGTCTGCCATGAGGAGGAACTGCAGGCACACACTGCAGAGGGTTGGCACGGCCAGGCAGCAACCCTCTTTTAAAGGGGCGGGGCGATAGCCCACAATGCTGTACAGAAGCAATGAGAAATTCAATCCTGTGCTATCTCCATCAGGAGCTGCACACGTGGGCATAGCAATGGGGAACCCATGTGCCACACACTATTCATTCTGTCAAGGTGTCTGCATGCCCCAGTCAGACCGGGGTTTTTTATAAATAGTCACAGGCAGGTACAAGTCCGCAATGGGAATTCCGTGTGCACCCACAGTATGGGTGGCTCCCTGGAACCCACCGGCGGTACATAAATATATCCCATTGCATTGCCCATCACAGCTGAGGTAACGTCAGGTTTAATGCAGGTGGTCTTCGGCCCACACTGCATGCCCCAGTCTGACCGGGGTTTTTCATACATAGACACTGGCAGGTACAACTCCCTAATGTGAAGTCCCTGTGGACCCACGGCATGGGTGGTTCCCTGGAACCCACCGGCGGTATATAAATATATCCCAATGCATTGCCCATCACAGCTGAGGTAACGTCAGGTTTAATGCAGGTGGGCTTCGGCCCACACTGCATGCCCCAGTCAGACTGGGGTTCTTTAGAAGTGGACACATGCAGTTACAACTCCGTGTGGACCGACAGCATGGGTGGATTCCAGGAAGCCATCGGCGGTACATAAATAAATCCCATTGCAGTGCCCAGCACAGCTGAGGTAACGTCATGTTTAATGCAGGTGGGCTTCGGCCCACACTGCATGCCCCAGTCAGACTGGGGTTTTTTATAAGTAGACACAGGCAGGTACAACTCCCTATTGTGAAGTCCGTGTGGACCGACAGCATGGGTGGGTCCCAGGAAGCCACCGGCGGTACATAAATATATCCTATTGCAGTGCCCTGGACAGCAAAGCTAACGTCAGATTAAATGCAGGTGGGCTTCGGCGGTACATTAATGTATCCCATTGCAGTGCCCTGCTCAGCAGAGCTAACGTCACATACAATACAGGTGTGCTTCGGCCCACAGTGCATGCCCCAGTCAGAGTGGTAATATGTACCTTAACAGTAACCGCATTGGTGGGAATGTGGTAGCGACTGCAGACCTAGTAGCACGGTTTTATTTATTTGGTTTTCGGAATCTGGCCAGGATTAAGTGGGCCATGGCGGGGGGATGGTTGGGGGGGGCTCTCTTGTGTCGGTAAAGGTGAAATTCTTGGACTGCCACCAGACGGACCTATGCAAAGGTATTTGCCAAGAATGTTTTCATTGTTGGAGGAGGAGGGGGATGTTTTTGAGGCACTACTTGTCTTCTCCACGTGTCCGTGGTTATATGCACCTTAACAGTAACCGCGTTGGTGGGAAATGGCCTCGCCACCATCATGTCTTTGGGAAGCCTCCATTTCCACACCCCAGTGACATAGCATTAGCAGCGGTATAGGTAGAGCCCAGAATTAGTAACATTTCAGTGGTAGCATTAGGGACAGGCCCCAGTAACATATCACTAGCAGCATTATAGGGGGAGCACAGTATTAGTTACATTTCAGTAGTAGCAGCAGTCCAGACAGGCCCAGTAACAATTCCGAAGCAGCAGTATAGGAGGAGCACAGTCTTAGCTCCATTTCAGTAGTAGTAGCAGTCAAGACAGGCCACAGTAACATATCACTAGCAGCAGTATAGGGGGAGCACAGTATAAGTTCCATTTCAGTAGTAGTAGCACTCAAGACAGGCCCCAGTAACAATTCCGAAGCAGCAGTATAGGGGGAGCACAGTCTTAGTTCCATTTCAGTAATAGTAGCAGTCAAGACAGGCCCCAGTAACAATTCTGAAGAAGCAGTATAGGGGGAGCACAGTATTAGTTCCATTTCAGTAGTAGTAGCAGTCAAGACAGGCCACAGTAACATTCCTGTTGCAGCAGTTTAGGGAGATAACAGTCTCTTGCACATTTCAGTAGTTGCAGTATAGACAAGGCCCCAGTTACATTTATGTAGCAAAAGTGTAGGCCAACCCCACACACCTTGCTGTACCATGAGTGCAGGTGAAGCCCATAAAAATTACTAGGATTACACTGTAGGCGAGGGCCCAAAAACATTGGTGTACCAACAGTACTAATGTACCTCAGAAAAATTGCCCATGCCCAACCAAGAGGGCAGGTGAAACCCATTAATCGCTTAGCTTACTGTGGCTTAATTTGTAACTAGGCCTGTAGGCAGCCCAGTTAAAATAAAAATTGGTTCAGGTGCAAGTTTCAACGCTTTAATGAGAATTGAAATGTATAAACATTATTTAATAAAGTAATATGACTGAGCCTTGTGGGCCTCAGAAAAATTGCCCGTTCGGCGTGATTACGTGAGGTTTCAGGAGGAGGAGCAGGAGGAGGAGGATGAATATAATACACAGATTGATTAAGCTAAAAGGCCCCCGTTTTTTATGGTGATAGAGAATGACGCTTCCATCCGCGGGTGCAGCCTACGTATTGTTTAGGTACCGCTGCTGTCCGCTGGTGGAGAAGAGAAGTCTGGGGAAATCTAGGCTTTGTTCATCTTTATGATTGTAAGCCTGTCGGCACTGTCGGTTGACAGGCGGGTACGCTTATCTGTGATGATTCCCCCAGCCGCACTAAACACCCTCTCTGACAAGACGCTAGCCGCAGGACAAGCAAGCACCTCCAGGGCATACAGCGCGAGTTCAGGCCACGTGTCCAGCTTCGACACCCAGTAGTTGTAGGGGGCAGAGGCGTCACGGAGGACGGTCGTGCGATCGGCTACGTACTCCCTCACCATCCTTTTACAGTGCTCCCGCCGACTCAGCCTTGACTGGGGAGCGGTGACACAGTCTTGCTGGGGAGCCATAAAGCTGTCAAAGGCCTTGGACAGTGTTCCCCTGCCTGTGCTGTACATGCTGCCTGATCTCCGCGCCTCCCCTGCTACCTGGCCCTCGGAACTGCGTCTTCTGGCACTAGCGCTGTCGGATGGGAATTTTACCAAAATCAGTTTGTCCGCCAGGGTCCTGTGGTATAGCATCACTCTCGAACCCCTTTCCTCTTCGGGTATGAGAGTGGAAAGGTTCTCCTTATACCGTGGGTCGAGCAGTGTGTACACCCAGTAATCCGTAGTGGCCAGAATACGTGTAACGCGAGGGTCATGAGAAAGGCATCCTAACATGAAGTCAGCCATGTGTGCCAGGGTACCTGTACGCAACACTAGGAAGATCACTTTCAGGATCCTCCTCCTCCTCAGGCCATACACGCTGAAAGGATGACAGGCAAGCAGCATGGGTACCCTCAGCAGTGGGCCAAGCTGTCTCTTCCCCCTCCTTCTCATGCTCCTCCACCTCCTCCTCCTCCTCAACGTGCTGAGATATAGACAGGAGGGTGCTCTGACTATCCAGCGCCATACTGTCTTCCCCCGCCTCCGTTTCCGAGCGCAAAGCGTCTGCCTTTATGCTTTGCAGGGAACTTCTCAAGAGGCATAGCAGAGGAATGGTGACGCTAATGATTGCAGCATCGCCGCTCACCATCTGGGTAGACTCCTCAAAGTTTCCAAGGACCTGGCAGATGTCTGCCAACCAGGCCCACTCTTCTGTAAAAAATTGAGGAGGCTGACTCCCACTACGCCGCCCATGTTGGAGTTGGTATTCCACTATAGCTCTACGCTGCTCATAGAGCCTGGCCAACATGTGGAGCGTAGAGTTCCACCGTGTGGGCACGTCACACAGCAGTCGGTGCACTGGCAGATTAAAGCGATGTTGCAGGGTGCGCAGGGTGGCAGCGTCCGTGTGGGACTTGCGGAAATGTGCGCAGAGCCGGCGCACCTTTACGAGCAGGTCTGACAAGCGTGGGTAGCTTTTCAGAAAGCGCTGAACCACCAAATTAAAGACGTGGGCCAGGCATGGCACGTGCGTGAGGCTGCCGAGCTGCAGAGCCGCCACCAGGTTACGGCCGTTGTCACACACGACCATGCCCGGTTGGAGGCTCAGCGGCGCAAGCCAACGGTCGGTCTGCTCTGTCAGACCCTGCAGCAGTTCGTGGGCCGTGTGCCTCCTATCTCCTAAGCTGAGTAGTTTCAGCACGGCCTGCTGACGCTTGCCCACCGCTGTGCTGCCACGCCGCGCGACACCGACTGCTGGCGACGTCCTGCTGCTGCTGACACATCTAGATTGCGAGACAGAGGTTGAGGAGGAGGAGGAGGAGGGTGCTTTAGTGGAAGAAGCATACACCGCCGCAGATACCACCACCGAGCTGGGGCCCGCAATTCTGGGGGTGGGTAGGACGTGAGCCGTCCCAGGCTCTGACTCTGTCCCAGCCTCCACTAAATTCACCCAATGTGCCGTCAGGGAGATGTAGTGGCCCTGCCCGCCTGTGCTTGTCCACGTGTCCGTAGTTAAGTGGACCTTGCCACTAACCGCATTGGTGAGGGCGCGTACAATGTTGCGGGAGACGTGGTCGTGCAGGGCTGGGACGGCACATCGGGAAAAGTAGTGGCGACTGGGAACTGAGTAGCGCGGGGCCGCCGCCGCCATCATAGCTTTGAAGGACTCCGTTTCCACAACCCTATACGGCAGCATCTCAAGGCTGATAAATTTGGCTATGTGGACGGTTAACGATTGAGCGTGCGGGTGCGTGGTGGCGTACTTGCGCTTGCGCTCCAACACTTGCGCTAGCGACGGCTGGACTGTGCGGTGCGAGACATTGCTGGATGGGGCCGAGGACAGCGGAGGTGAGGGTGTGGGTGCAGGCCATGAGACGGTTGTGCCTGTGTCCTGAGAGGGAGGTTGGATCTCAGTGGCAGGTTGGGGCACAGGGGGAGAGGCAGCGGTGCAAACCGGAGGCGGTGAACGGCCTTCGTCCCACCTTGTGGGGTGCTTGGCCATCATATGTCTGCGCATGCTGGTGGTGGTGAGGCTGTTGGTGGTGGCTCCCCGGCTGATCTTGGCGCGACAAAGGTTGCACACCACTGTTCGTCGGTCGTCAGGCGTCTCTGTGAAAAACTGCCAGACCTTAGAGCACCTTGGCCTCTGCAGGGTGGCATGGCGCGAGGGGGCGCTTTGGGAAACAGTTGGTGGATTATTCTGTCTGGCCCTGCCTCTACCCCTGGCCACTGCACTGCCTCTTCCAACCTGCCCTGCTGCTGCCCTTGCCTCCCCCTCTGAAGACCTGTCCTGAGTAGGCGTTGCACACCAGGTGGGGTCAGTCACCTCATCGTCCTGCTGCTCTTCCTCCGAATCCTCTGTGTGCTGCTCCCTTGGACTTACTGCCCTTACTACTACCTCACTGCAAGACAACTGTGTCTCATCGTCATCGTCCTCCTCACCCACAGAAACTTCTTGAGACAGTTGGCGGAAGTCCCCAGCCTCTTCCCCTGGACCCCGGGAACTTTCGAATGGTTGGGCATCAGTGACGATAAACTGGTGGGAGAGGAACCACTGCTGCCCAATCTAAGCAGGGGCCCGAGAACAGTTCCTGGGAGTGTTCCCGCTCCTGAGCAGGTGTCATTGTAGTGGAGTGAGGAGGCTGGGAGGAAGGAGGAGCAGCAGACAGAGGATTCGGATTTGCAGCAGTGGACGGCGCAGAACTGTGGCTGGACGATAGGTTGCTCGAAGCACTTTCTGCCATCCAGGACAGGACCTGCTCACACTGCTCATTTTCTAATAAAGGTCTCCCGCATGGACCCATTAATTGGGCGATGAATGTGGGGGCGCCAGAAACGTGCCTCTCTCCTAATCGCGCAGCAGTCGGCTGCGACACACCTGGATCAGGAGCTCGGCCTGTGCCCACACCCTCACTTGGGCCTACGCGTCCTCGGCCACGTCCACGTCCTCTAGGCTTACCCCTACCCCTCAGCATGCTGCATTACCAGTGATTTGATTTCCCAGGCAGGAAATAAATTGGCGCAAGCCTGCAGGCCAAATATAATGTTTTCGCTTTTTTGCAAAGGGAAGGACCCACTGCGTATATTCAATGAACAAGAAGTTTAATATCTGTGGTGTGGCCCTCAAAAAGTGTCACACAACTATAGTGTAGCAGAGTTATTAACTCTAGCAGAGCAGGTATTTGCCAGTCAGGAAAGACAATGGCGCAAGCCTGCAGTAAACCGTAGCTGGTTGCGTCTGATTTTTGTACGTTGTCCACGCAGCACACACGTACACGGAGACCTTAGGACTGACACAGGCAGGCCAAATATAATTTTTTGTCCTTTTTAGCAAAGGGAAGACCCCACTGCGTATATTTAATGAACAAGAAGTTTAATATCTGTGGTGTGGCCCTCAAAAAGTGTCACACAACTATAGTGTAGCAGAGTTATTAACTCTAGCAGAGCAGGTATTTGCCAGTCAGGAAAGACAATGGCGCAAGCCTGCAGTAAACCGTAGCTGGTTGCGTCTGATTTTTGTACGTTCTCCACGCAGCACACACGTACACGGAGACCTTAGGACTGACACAGGCAGGCCAAATATAATTTTTTGTCCTTTTTAGCAAAGGGAAGACCCCACTGCGTATATTCAATGAACAAGAAGTTTAATATCTGTGGTGTGGCCCTCAAAAAGTGTCACACAACTATAGTGTAGCAGAGTTATTAACTCTAGCAGAGCAGGTATTTGCCAGTCAGAAAAGACAATGGCGCAAGCCTGCAGTAAACCGTAGCTGGTTGCATCTGATTTTTGTACGTTCTCCACGCAGCACACACGTACACGGAGACCTTAGGACTGACACAGGCAGGCCAAATATAATTTTTTGTCCTTTTTAGCAAAGGGAAGACCCCACTGCGTATATTCAATGAACAAGAAGTTTAATATCTGTGGTGTGGCCCTCAAAAAGTGTCACACAACTATAGTGTAGCAGAGTTATTAACTCTAGCAGAGCAGGTATTTGCCAGTCAGGAAAGACAATGGCGCAAGCCTGCAGTAAACCGTAGCTGGTTGCGTCTGATTTTTGTACGTTGTCCACGCAGCACACACGTACACGGAGACCTTAGGACTGACACAGGCAGGCCAAATATAATTTTTTGTCCTTTTTAGCAAAGGGAAGACCCCACTGCGTATATTCAATGAACAAGAAGTTTAATATCTGTGGTGTGGCCCTCAAAAAGTGTCACACAACTATAGTGTAGCAGAGTTATTAACTCTAGCAGAGCAGGTATTTGCCAGTCAGGAAAGACAATGGCGCAAGCCTGCAGTAAACCGTAGCTGGTTGCGTCTGATTTTTGTACGTTCTCCACGCAGCACACACGTACACGGAGACCTTAGGACTGACACAGGCAGGCCAAATATAATTAATTGAATTCGCTTTTTTGCAAAGGGAGGGCCCCACTGCGGATATTCAATGAACAATACGTTTAATAACTGTGGTGTGGCCCTGAAAAAGTGTCACACAACTTTAGTGTAGCAGAGTTATTAACTCTGGCAGAGCAGGTATTTGCCAGTCAGAAAAGACAATGGCGCAAGCCTGCAGTAAACCGTAGCTGGTTGCGTCTGATTTTTGTACGTTGTCCACGCAGCACACACGTACACGGAGACCTTAGGACTGACACAGGCAGGCCAAATATAATTTCTCTTCCTTTTTTGCAAAGGGAAGGACCCACTGCGTATATTCAATGAACAATAACTGTGTTGTGGCCCTGCCTACACAATTCTGTCCCTGTAGTATCAATGGAGGGTGCAATGCTCTGCACAGACGATTTTTAGAAAGAAAAAAAAATGCAACACTGCTAACAGCAGCCAGCACAGTACTGCACACGCTTAAATTTGGCCCTAGAAAGGACCGTTGAGGTTCTTGAAGGCTACACTCACTCCTAACACTCTCCCTGCCTAAGCACCACTTCTGTCCCTAATACCGGGTGCAATGCTCTGCACTGCCGATTTTGAGAAAAAAAAACAAAAAACACTGCTAGCAGCAGCCTGCACACAGGTAGATGTGGCCCTAAGAAGGACCTTTGGGGTTCTTGAAGCCTACACTGACTCCTAACGCTCTCCCTACAGCAGCACCAGCACGATAGTACTTTCCCTCAGCTAACTCACAAGGCATGTGTGGCGAGCTGCGGGAGGGGCCGATTTTTATACTCGGGTGACACCTGATCTTCCCAGCCACTCACAGCAGGGGGGTGGTATAGGGCTTGAACGTCACAGGGGGAAGTTGTAATGCCTTCCCTGTCTTTCAATTGGCCAGAAAAGCGCGCTAACGTCTCAGAGATTAAACTGAAAGTAACCGGAACACCGCGTGGTGCTCGTTAAGAGTAACGAGCATCCCGAACACCCTAATATTCGCACGAATATCAAGCTCGGACGAGTACGTTCGCTCATCTCTAGTGTTTATCCATTTAATATGTTTTTTGTGGGGATAATGTATATTTTTTTTCTTTAAATTATATTTTATTGAATTTTTGACACTATTTTCTTTCCCTGAAGGAGACTTGAAGATCCGATTGTTCAATTGCTAGGATAGTACACTGCATTACTTATGTAGTGCATTCTACTAAGCCTATGACAGCAGCTATTAGACTCAGTAGGCGGAGCCTAATAGGCTGAGTTATATGGTAGACATGGAGGCATTTGTCAGGCTTCTGGCAGTTGTGGGAACTTATTGGAACTTTATGATGAACTTTGCTGGATACTGATGGGAAACAGGAGGAGCTCCTCCCTCTGTCATCTGTTTACATGCTGCAAAAACTATTGATTGTGGCATATAAGGAGTTAAACTACCAGGAGCTGAGGTTCCTCTGCTACTGACTGTTAGAGCAGGACCCTGGCTGTCAGTCGTCAGTTACGCAGCTGCCTTTAAAGGATGTATGTTCAAGTTTAAAGCTTATTAGTGAGGTCAATAAAAAGGCGTATTGTGGCCTCTAATAGGCTAAATCTGCGTGAGTGCCAAGACACATATTTTTGCTATTATTGTATTGTTGCAGCCATGATTTATACTGGTCTATTTAATCTATTTGTAGGAAATGTTAACAGAATTATTTTTTTGTCGCCATGGCAAGTAAATGGCACATCATGATCTTGTCACCAGGGGGACCTTTTGGACAACAGAGGAAGGTCCCTCTGTGATGCCATTTAAATGCTGCAGTCAGCACTAAAGGGTAAATGACCAGGATCAGCATTATCTCCGAGCTTGGCCATTGTGACTGTCAGTTATCAAAGACAGACGATACCTGCTGCAGATGGAGCAGGTTTGGCTCTTGAGCCCGGTCCATACAAGCCCAGGGGTTAAATAAAAAATTAAAATAAATCTGTATATCATGTGGGTCCATCATGAAAATGACTTGACTCCCTATAGGAGTCCCATCTGAACTCCCTGATTTGGTGATTGCTCAGTGGCTTCCAACCCTACACTGCAGCATGTATGCATCATTTATGGAGTCCGATCATTTGCATGCCGGATAAATGTGTTATACAGATGTATTTGACACTTTTTAATTACATGGATTTAGAAAATTATTCATTTCTTAAGGGTCTAATACTTTTTTGAATAAAACAGGTACTTTATGTGAAGTTATTGGTCATCAACTTTAAAGGGGTTGTAGGAGAGTCACTGTGGAGAGGAGAGCCAATAGGAAACTGTGCTGGCTGAGTCTAAACTAGCGAGCCCCCTCAGTGGTCCAGCATTTAGTAGGCCTGCCCCTAGGCCGCGTTGTTCCAGTGACATACTGCGGTCCTGGAGGCGTCAGGATGTGCTCAGTGGAGCAGAGGTGAGCCACCTGGTGCTGTCATTAACTCCACCTCATTCTACCCTCTCTCTAATCTGAGCCTCTCTCTCAGGCTGTAGCTAGGTCAGCTACCCAATGGCAGGCAGCATTACTGTGAGTCTGAGTTAATGAGCGGGCAGTCCAGTGCAGACAGCAGTTAGCAGACGAGCCAGATCAGCCACCTCAACTGCATTAATTTAGAAGACATTAGTTCAGTGTTGTCTGCCTCTTTGTCTCAGGTGAGAATTAATTATGTGAAACCTAAGGGAATGTTCATACAGCGAAATTATCATATGTGCGAATTCTGCCTCTAAAAACTGCAGCTTTCTGCCATAGTTTTTTTCTGTTGATTTACATGCAAATTTAGATCGAGTCTGTGAGGGCAGACAAATCTTTAACTATTTAAACTTTGTTTTTTGACTTTCACATGATCGCTGTTATCTGTTATGCGGTATAGAGATATTAATAAATTATCTCCCAACTATCCAACTTGCCGCTTAGGATCCGGGTTAAGATGAATTCAATGTTTTAATCTCTCCTTCCTCCCCTCACAATCCTGATGTGCGTTCTTCCACAGGAAGTCTTTTGATCATGATGGCAATAAAAATAGCCAGTGATGGGTAAATGCTAATTGACCCCCCCTGCCAATGAGGCTTAACACCTTGGATAGTTCCTGCAGACTCACGGTCACCGAAAGCCAGATTAATGTGAGAATCTTTTAATAAGGGTTATTAGTTATGCAAAGGTCCTATCCTAATATGAGTTATATTTTTGGAATCGGGCAGGCCAGCTGAATAAAACGCACCTACCCATGTTGTGATATTAGCTTAGTATTCCCCCCAAACCACGTATTTGCGTACCTATTTATAATTTACGTGTCATGCTCGATGTTGCTGAATAGATAAAATAATGACTGGGAATATGCCGGGCCTATATTCCCGATCAAAAGGCCTCCTGCTGAGATATGGGGAAAAGGGGGAATTATGATTTTTCCATAAGGAATGCATGGGCCCAACCCTCCTGAATGACATCGGAGGGGGTGGGGGAAGGAGTGTTCTGAGGGATCCTTAATAATCCTGAGGGATCCTTATAATTAGGGCTCCACAAAGCCCTGTTGTCAGACCTTCCCATTGCTTCAGTGGCTTTGCACAGATCAGAATCCCAAATCTGGTATCTTTTGTTTATTTTTCTGTTTTATTTTAAAATACTGTATTGTGTATAATTATATACCCTTATATTCCCATGTAACAACATTTTTATATATCCTTTGTGTATATACAAATATATATTTAAATATATCTGCACTGCTTTTTTTTTTAGAATAAATATGCAATTTATTAGTTAAGCCTTGTCTGTTTTAAAACGAATCATAAACTCTTAAGATTGTGTTCAGAATTTATAGTCTGGGTCCCAGCTTCCCTGCACAGCTTCGAGCGGTGTTGTTGTGTGCTAAAGTGCGTTAGGCCGGATTAGGGGGTGATTTGTGCTTTTGGTCTGCATGTGATAGGACCCTGTGAAAGCTGGTTACAAATCCACCTGTAGTCTTGCAACTCTATAATCGCAATCTCGCTAGAGTGATTGATCAAGACTCTGCCGTAACACTTAGTCATAGTGGCGAGGCGCTCATAACAGTCAATCTGTGACAAATCAGTGATAGAGGCGGGATCAGTTGGAGTCTCCTCTTTCCCATCCATGACACAATAAATAAACTGATAGGAGGCAACTGTCACACTCCCTAACTAGCTTTATTCTACAAGGTCAACGTGTCTTCATGGCCCTGTAGAATAAAGCCCAGACACCCATGATGGGAAAACACGTATGGGTAGTCACTAAGAGGTTAATAAAGTATACATTTGTTTTCTTATTTTGGGTGCGCAATTTTTGCATATTGTGTTGCTTTTTTCTTTTTCTCATACAGTTCTGAAAATGTGATGCACTAAATGGGAAGGTTCATTTGTTGGAGAAATATAAGTTGACAGAACCAACAAGTTCTTTCTTTGCAGCCCCCTTTCTGTCACTTTATATACCTGTTTAGTGGGGTATTGCTGTACCCAGTAGTATATGGTAGATGTATTAGGTAGGGTATCATACTGATGTGTTATTTCAATAAGTCTGTCATAGTGACAGGTTCTCATTAAAGTGAATCCACTGTGCCATTCAATGCCTGCTGAACTACCTGAGGATAATATATGATAGAGCTCTGAAGAGGAATGAAATATCCCATTTCACAAAGTGATTCAAAAGAATAGTGTGTAAAAAGTATTTTATATGCTTGTTTCTGCTGCGAGATGAGAGTGGAGGTCTCACTTACCCCTACTTCAGCTTGTGATTGATAGCCTTCTATGTATAAATGTCATCCAGAAAATTCTCTCAGTCATTGAGTGAGACAACCTTCCCAAATGAGCATGAATAAAGCAAGGAAAACCGAACTCATAAGCCTAATACCAAAGAGTGAGTAACATACTTCTGAGTAGGTTTTCTTTTTAAAAAGGGATAACTTGTTCTCTATTACATGCTGCCAGCTCAAGACAGGTGACAGATCTATACCCTTCAATGTTTATTTTGTAAAGGGCATGTAACATTAGACAAAGGGACTTTAAAGGAACCAGTAGATATGTCAGATAGTTGCATTACTCCTTTCTATCTGAAAATTCCTGGAACCCTTCTCTTCAAGTGTGTTGTATGATCCCATTGTGACAACTTGAATATTACTTGTCTCTTTGTTCTCTCCAGAAGTCACTGTCTCAGTCACTGGAACTTCCTGTATGATAAAGCTGCATGGACCATATTACACAGGCTCTTCACAGAGGGTGTCAGAAATCCCTATCACAGTTACCAAAAGTGATTAGAGACTCCTACACACATTAAAGCTGGTTTCACATAAGCATATTATGGCTGCATTTATGCATCTGTATTATCGACAAGTATCCCATCCTAATGGCAGGTATGCTGAGCTGAACGTCAAGCATCACAGCTTCCTATGATGCTTGAAGTTTAGGTTAGGATATTCTATGTCAGCATGGGATTTTCATCCATGTTACGGACATATAAATGTGGCCGTAATACGCTCATGTGAAACTGGCTTTATAATAAAGAAGATGTCAATTTATCCTCCCTGACTGAATACTTATGGTCTTTATTTAGGAGAATATCAATGGTAATGATAATCACATAGTCCTCTTAGCAGGCAGAGATGGTACTGGCTCTGGTTGGTTATGTGATGCTGTGTTAATGGAGGGGGAAGAAATCTAGAAATCAAAATAATACCTGATAAGCATCAGACAGGAGGCTGCACTGCATGGAAATTAGTGCAATGCACTGAGGAGACCTCTGAAGTGTGACAAGCAATTAGGTGAGTGGTGTAGTGATAGAAAAAGGCGTTTTGGCTGGAATGGCCCATTAATCCTTAGGCATCTACTGAAAATACTATATTATACATCCAAAAGAAAAATAGAACCAACTTACCTTAAACGGACATAATCTCGAAGTCTGAACAGCATTGTACAAGAAATAAGAAAACACTTCAGTTACAGGTGGATCCAGTTCCAAAACACAAAATTTCTTCCAGCACTCATATATAATTAAAACTTGACTTTTATTATACCTTCTTTAAAAGCATCTTTACAGAAGCAGAAAGATGAAAAACAAGGAACAAGAAAGTGTTCCTTGTTTTTTTATCTTTCTGCTCCCGTAAAGATGCTTTTAAATAAAGTATAATAAAAGTCAGGTTTTCATTATATACGAGTGCTAGAATAAATCTTGTGCTTTGGAACTGTGTTATAGGTACCAGGCCTTATACTTTATACATTAGTTAGACTGTTTAGAGCTAAAAAGCCGCTGCGAATTTGGGAAATCCACATAAATTTGCAAAGAACACAGAAAACTAGAAAATAATAATATTTGGGATTTACCAATTGTGCCAAGTGTTGCAAGGCGCGGGAACTAAGCAACGTGTTACCACGCCACTCAGAGTCATTGTAGGCAGACATGTCGTAAGGTGGTAAGCACACAGCCACTAGAGCTATCTGCTTTCTTCTACACCTCAGCTCTGCAGTATAAAGTGTAACCCTTTGCTAATCAGTGGGGAATTCTGTTTTATCACCCCATTAAATATGATGCGTGTAAATGGAAACATTAGTGTAGTTAAAGCATAAACAATAAACATAAGGACAATAACAAATGACCAGGGCCATCTTCACACTTGCATTCATGAAGTATATTAATGTGCTTTGGCATCCAGCTCCAGCGACAAGCAGTAGTGAGGAGCTACAGAATGCTGCAAGTATTTCCCTTTTTTTTCAGAAACAGCAGGACATATAAGTGGAAATAAAGAGCACTTCATTTCTCCCTCATTTCACTCCCAGCATAATCCGCTTGATGCTTCCCACACATATATACAACAAACACAGGCACAATGCGGGATGTAATCAGTAAAATAAGTTCTTATATCCTTATGAGTCAGGCAGTTATTTTCTCCACATCTCAAGGGACTGTCTGACAACTGTTTACCTCATCTGCTTTCACAGCCTGAAGTTCTCCAAAAACGCGGAAAATATACTGCTGAAATCTAAATTCATACTTTTCCGCATTAAACAAAGACCGGGTGGGCATGCTTAACCCCACTGTCCACTAAATGGTGATGAAGCTCCCATAGGCTTGAAGAGATCAGAATGTGAACATTTTGACATAATTATTAGAGATGAGCGAGCATACTCGTCCGAGCTTGATGCTCGTTCGAGTATTAGGGTTCTCGAGATGCTTGTTACTCAAGACGAGCACCACGCGGTACTCGTCTCGATTAAACGAGCACTGACCATTGAATTCAATGGAGCCGGCAATTCAGCCGGCTCCATTGAAAGCAATGGGCTGCCGGCGATCTCAGGATGAATTTTCGGGAAAATCATCCAAAACTGTGTAAAAATTAAAAAAAAAAAATATATACTCACCTTGTCCCGGCAGACGGAGTTCAGCCACGGCCGGCCGGCAGTTCTCCTGAACTGAATGACAGCTGAGAGTTGCCCCTGATTGGTCCCTGCGCTGAGCCAATCAGAGGCAGCACTCACTCATCCATTCATGAATTCATGAATGGGTGAGTAAGAGCTGACTCTGATTGGTGAGGCTGTGACCAATCAGAGGCAGCTCATTCAGCAGGCAGGGATATATATTTTTAAGCCCTTTCCGAAAATTCCTCCCGCGCTCGCCGGCAGTCCATTGCTTTCAATTGAGCCGGCTGTATTGCCGGCTCCATTGAATTCAGTGGCCTAACATCGTTCTTCTCTGCCACAGCTGTTACAGCTGTGGCAGAGGAGAACGATCTTTATGCTGACAGTGCGGGGGGGGGGGGGGTCTCACTCTTGCCACTATTGTGGCTTAATAGTGAGACCTCGGAGCCCGAAATGCAGCCCTGCATGTTGCTCCTCGCCTGCCCTATCCATTTCTGTGTTTTTTACATGACTTTGGTGATTTGCTAAGATTTTCACAAATGAAAACCTTAGCGGAGCACCAGTCATATACAAAAATGCTCGAGTCGCCCATTGACTTCAATGGGGTTCGTTACTCGAAACGAACTCTCGAGCATCACTGAAAGTTCGACTCGAGTAACGAGCACTCGAGCATTTTGGTGCTCGCTCATCTCTAATAATTATTAGTTTCAATATTATATTTTGTCTAAAGATGCTACTTCATGTAGTCTTTCACCCTAATAATCTGTGCAAGCATATAGGAAGTGGCGCCTGTATAGTTTTTCTAGGGCGCCATGATAAAGTTGTTGCACCTTTGATGTCTAGTAGAGTATCTAGTGGAGAACCGGCTCAGGAGACAGCAGCTACATTGTTAATATTAGCTGTAGATAAGCCAAAACTCTGCAAATGTTAATTGATAGATTTAGTGATGATCTTGGGGGTTAGTCACGTCTTGGGACCTCCATCTTTCTGTAAAGACAGTTGCAACACACAGAGAAACTCACTACAACACTGACATTTTCTCTTTAATCTAACTTCTGCCTGCTTTATTGTTTCTTCACACAAAAATACTTCAAAGAGCACTTTATACCAACATAGTGCATAAAACAAATCCCTGCCATCTGGGCTTCACTAGACATTAAAGGGGTTGTCCAGTTTTAAACTCTTGGTGGCCTATCGTTTTTATCTCTCACCAGTACTACCTTATATCAACCCTGCTTTATTCTAGTCATTGATATTCCCCCCTCATGCCCACTGATCCATACATTCCATATATACAATCCATCCACATTACCCAATATACAGCCATACATAACGGACATATGTATGAATACACCAATAGGGGTCAATACGTACATATCTGCATATTGCATATACCTTAGTTTAAATTCCCTTATATTGCCCTTCCAAGTGTCTCTCCATGTCTAACCTCTGATGGTGACATATTATTTCTTCCTCTGATATAACCTGTCTACATGGTCCTCCACCCCATTATTAGAATTTTGGGTTCTCTTATGCTTTGAAATTATATAGATCAATGTAATTTATTTTACTCTCATGTAACACATATTTATCGTTTTGCTTCCTACTGCCGCATTTTGTGCTTTATGCTTATATTCATAATGTATACCATACTTTTATTTTAACTCTTGCTCTTCCATTATATTTTATTCTTTGTTTCCTTTATTTTTTTTTGCTTTGTATCCCGCCTCTTTTTCACTACATCGTCCATTATAGTGTCTTACCCCCAGCTTAAAGGGGTTGTCCCGCGCCGAAACGTTTTTTTTTTCATCGCGGGACAAACCCAAGGGACGTGATAAAAAAAAAAAAAATAATTTTACTTACCCGAATCCCGTCTCTGCAGCTTCTTTCTTCTTTGCAGCCAAGATGGCCGCCGGGATCTTCTCCCATGGTGCACCGTGGGCTCTGTGCGGTCCATTGCCGATTCCAGCCTCCTGATTGGCTGAAATCGGCACACGTGACAGGGCGGAGCTACGCGATGACGCGTAGAAGGGGCGGAGCCAGAACGCCGCTCGTGCGGAGACCGAAGAGAAGGGAGAAGACCCTTCTGCGCAAGTGCGTCTAATCGGGAGATTAGACGCTGAAATTAGACGGCACCATGGCGACGGGGACGCTAGCAACGGAGCAGGTAAGTGAATAACTTCTGTATGGCTCATATTTAATGCACGATGTATATTACAAAGTGCATTAATATGGCCATACAGAAGTGTACAACCCCACTTGCTGCCGCGGGACAACCCCTTTAACTGAAAAAGAGGCTGTGTCTCGAAACGCATTTTTCTGCTGGTTCTTAAATTTTATGTAATTAAGAATATCATTCAAACTTTTATTAATACTTCCCTTTATTTCCTATATGTTGCATGACCTGTTATTCACAGATTTAGACTGCCTGGCAGCACCTCCGCACATGCACGTCCACCACAAATTAATGATAGACAGTTGTCCCCAGCCAACCGAAAACACCACCACAGGGTTGATCCATCATTCTCTTTTTTCAGCTTTTACATTTCTCTCCGGCCTAGCACCCAAAGCTTTATAGAAATGCACCAGATACCAGCACAGGGTGCATCTCCTACCCTGTTATGCCTTATAGTTAGTACCACATGGTTCCACAGGCCTTCTTATATTACCTGTCTCTCTGTCTGGACTCATAACTGGGAGCCCTTTCTGAGAGGCACAGCTTCTTTTTATTGAGCCTTCTCAGGTGTCTCATACTTAAGCTCATTAGACAAGCCAACACCTTTTTTTTCCTCGGTTTTTAGACTCAACTTCTTGCAACCCTCTATAATTTGGTTCTCTAGTGGCCACTTCAATAACTGCACTCTTACTGTCTATCTATCATCATTTTTCAATGTGCGCATGTGTACATAAACATCCCATCCCAAGATTACATTCAACAATTTAACATTAGATGCAATTAATATTTAAAGAGTGTTATCACACTGTAGAACTCTTGGCTAAGGCATGTTGATCTTTTTAGATCTTTCTTATAAGTTCTTTCTCATGTATGTAATTTTTTATGTTTATTAGATGTAAGACTATAAGAGAAATATTTTAATCTAAATGTTGTAGCTATTTTTTTCTAGAATCTTCCCTAGGTAGCAGCCATATTGAAGGTACACCCTTCCTGTATTGTCTGTACAGGCAGCATGGTAACTGAATGAGTAAGTTGACAATGTGATAGTCTCAATGAAGTGATACAGTACAAACCCAAACACCAGAATTATACTGCATAAGTGATCAGATGATCACAAGTTCAAGTCCCCTATAGAGGCTAAATAGAACGTTTTTTTTAAATTACTGTTAAAAAATAAAATATATTAAAAGTTTAAACCCTCCTTTTCCCAGTCATTTCATTAAAAAATTGGTATCTCTTTGTCCGTAAAATTCCAATCCATTAAAACATCACATTATTAATTCATAATGGCAAACACCGTCAGAAAAAAACACTGTACGCAATGCTTGAAATGCGCTTCTTAGGTTAATTCGACTGCAAGAAAAATTTGAATAACTAATGATCAAAAAGTTATATGTACGCCAAAATGGTATTAACAAAAATTACAGGTTACCTCGCAAAAACAAGCCCTCACACAACCCCATTGATGGAAAAATAAGAAAATTATGCGGGTCAAAAGATGGTGGCAGAAAGTAATACTTTTTTTTTTTTAAAGGTATTTTAATTTTTAAAGTAGTACTACATTAAAAAACAACTATGCAAATTAGTTATTGCTGTAATCCTAGTGACTCAGGCTTGGGTGGGCCCACATGGTAACAGGTGAATTCGCCGGTGGGTCCTGAGCCAGGGTGGGCTTCCAGCCGCTCACCAGCTGCACACAGAACCTGCACATACTGTGTAAATGGGAGTTTATCAATTCCTAGCCACTAAATTCTCAGTAAACTTCAATGAAAACAGGGCTACATGCAAATTAAGCCCCCTTCCTATTGAAGCATATGGAAAATGCCGCAGCAAGGAATTTGTAAATGGGTATCAAGTAGAGATGAGCGAGCATACTCGTCCGAGCTTGATGCTCGTTCGAGTATTAGGGTGCTCGAGATGCTCGTTACTCGAGACGAGCACCACGCGGTACTCGTCTCGATTAAACGAGCACTGACCATTGAATTCAATGGAGCCGGCAATACAGCCGGCTCCATTGAAAGCAATGGGCTGCGGGCGATCGCAGGATGAATTGTCGGGAAGGGCTTAAATATATAAGCCCTTCCCTGCAATTCATCCAGAAATGTGTAAAAAAAATTTAAAAATACTCACCTTGTCCCGGCAGAACGATGTTAGCCCATTGAATTCAATGGAGCCGGCAATACAGCCGGCTCCATTGAAAGCAATGGGCTGCCGGCGATCGCGGGATGAATTGTCGGGAAGGGCTTAAATATATAAGCCCTTCCCTGCAATTCATCCAGAAATGTGTAAAAATAAAAAATATATATATACTCACCTTTTCCCGGCAGACGGAGTTCAGCGCGGCTGGCCTGCAGTGGGTGTGAAGGGGGTGTGAGTCAGACATGCTCCTGATTGGCTCAGCTGAGCCAATCAGAGGCAGATCTCACTCACACCCATTCATGAATTCATGAATGGGTGAGTGAGTGTTGCCTCTGATTGGCTCAGCGCAGCTCTCAGCGGAATTACAGCAGTTCAGCACCACAGTGCAGGGGACAGCAGGAGAACACGCGGGTGTGCCCCGGCAGCTGAAGGGAGGTGAGTATCTATTTTTTTTGTTTTTTAAATCACTTTTAATTCATTTCCAGGGAATGGCTTATATGTAAAGTCCTTCCCTGAAAAAGAATTCAGATGTGCCAGTGGACCATTGTCTTCAATAGAGTCGCCGGCAGCAGCAGCGGCTCAATTGAAGAGAATGCCTGCATTTTTATTCTTTTTTACACTAAAATCTTTCTTTTTCAGGTAAAGGCTTATATTTTTAAGCCCTTCCCGAAAATTCATCCGGCGCTCGCCGGCAGCCCATTGCTTTCAATGGAGCCGGCTGTATTGCCGGCTCCATTGAATTCAATGGGCTAACATCGTTCTTCTCTGCCACAGCTGTTACAGCTGTGACAGAGGAGAACGATCGTTATGCTGACAGTGGGGGGGGGGGGGGTCTCACTCTTGCCACTATTGTGGCTTAATAGTGAGACCTCAGCGTCCGAAATGCAGCCCTGCATGTTGCTCCTCGCCTGCCCTATCCATTTCTGTGTTTTTTACATGACTTTGGTGATTTGCTAAGGTTTTCACAAATGAAAACCTTAGTGGAGCACCAGTCGTATACAGAAATGCTCGAGTCGCCCATTGACTTCAATGGGGTTCGTTACTCGAAACGAACCCTCGAGCATCACTGAAAGTTCGACTCGAGTAACGAGCACTCGAGCATTTTGGTGCTCGCTCATCTCTAGTATCAAGTAATCAGGTAGTATTTGTATGTAGCTGTACAGTGGACAGCCAGGATGAATTTTACTGGTGGGCCCTGAGCACCTTATTTGAACACTGTACTGAGCCGCAGAATAAAATAATAGAATTGTTAATGCATTGTGACGGTCGTAAGAGCAATCCATCCTCCCAAAAAATTGTACACTCACATTTTTTTACATTCCTCACCATTTAAAGATATTCAAATGTTACCATAGAAAAATACAACTTGTCTTTCAAAAACAAGCCCTCATGTAGCTATGTCATCAGAAAATAAAAGAGCTATGATTTTGTGAAAGTGGAGAGGAAAAAATGAAAACAAGAAAATGAAAAAGGCCCGTAGTGGGAAGGGGTTAAATAATATGCAATTTAATATGTACATTTTCTAATGATACATTCCCTTTAGCAAGAAGAATATTAGTTTATTCCAATGGTTTACAGAAGACCAACAGATGGAGACTTCTGGGGGATATAGAGTGGTTATTCTGCATAATTTAGACCAGTGTGGATATAAAAAAAATCAATGCAAAGTATAAAAAGAGTTTAACAGAGATGAAAGGATTCTTCCATATCTTAGCTATTACACAGGAGATCTTGAGTGCCAAGAAAATTGCGTATGTACACTCTTTGTAGAAAAAAAAAATCAAGCACCTAGAAGGAGTTGCTGTTTTGCTGCAAAACTCAGCATGCAGTTACATCACAAGCATATATGGAAATGATTAGAGTTGTGGTGTGATTAGATCAAGGCCTTGAAGGCCTAAAAGTGGTTCCCTTCTTGGCTTTTAAAAAGGTTCTCAGAGGCTACTTTTGTGTAGCGGACCTCTTTTTCCACTTGTGTAGAGCTTGTTGACCATTAAATGCCTCTATAATTAAATTGTAGAGACTTCGTCCAGTTAACAAAATTTGAAGGGGCCGCATTATTGGAATGCAAGAAGCTGGTTGGTGGTATCGATGAACTGGCCACATTCCTTAGGCATTCTGACTAGACTGTTAGGAGGTGGACGAGCCAGTGTATGTGTGAGGGCAACCTCAATAGACGAGCATCAGAAAGGATCGTCTGATCAACCACAAGCGCAAGCAGCTCCAACTGTTTCATTGTCCACAATCTAGAGCCAGGTGGCACCATCGTTACTGGCCCTGTGTCTGTTGGAATCATTTCCAGGTGCTTGCCTAAAGGACATTTAGTCTTATAGTGCTCATCACATGCACTGCCTTTGGCACCCACCCACCATTACCTCCGTTTGCAATGGTGTAATGAATGATAAAATTGGACTGCAGCAGAGTGGAACCTGGTTGTCTACAGTGAAGAATCCAGATTAAGTTCAGGTTAATGACGATGGCTGTGCTTGCGTCTGGAGACCTAGGGTTGAGGGCTTCAATCCTGCTTTTGCTGTGGAGTGGCACACTGTCTTCACTGCTGATGTGATGGTTTGGAGGCGCCATCGCATACGACAGTCACTGCTAGTAGTGGTATGAAGGACAAAAACAGCTCAGCAATAATGTTCAAGACATCCAGTAGCCACATGTGTTTCTTTCATGGCCCAGCTTCAAATATGCATTTTCCAGCAGGAGAATACTTGGCTGCACACAGCAAGAGTGTCACAGGAATGCCTACGCAACATTGCTACTCTTCAGTGTCTGTCCGGTCACCAGATTTATTAGCAATAGAACATGTATGGGACCATCTGGGACACCAACTTTGACAGCCTACGGGATTGCATGAGGCTCAGTTGCAACAAATGTGGACTGATATGCTGCAGGATACCATATAGAATCCGTATGCCTCCATGCCCGCCTGTATCACATCTTATATCCAAGCTAGAGACAGCCCAACATGGTAATAGAGCCTCCCTTCAAGGGTTCAGTTCAATGCAATAAATGATCCTTTTGCTCTGATATTGTAATCACTTACTTATATTAATGTTACAATCACAAATATAACGTTTCATTCGATTCTGGCAACTCTTTCTAGGTGCTTAATTTTGTTGGCAATGAGTGTATAAATAGGTGCATTAACAAGAAATGTAGAAATGTAAGAAAACATTTACTGTATGCACAGATGAGCTTTACGCTTAAGATACTTGTGGTTTATTATTCAGCCCCTTAGTAAACATAGCTCCTAATATATATAATATAACTAGCTGATATACCCGGCTTCGCCCGAGTTAATTTGGTACTGGTGTTTATTTGGTGTTCACACGGAAAAGCTTATGAAGTCGTGGTTACTTTAGAGATACTGAGGAAAAAAAATATGTTCACCATTTTGCATAGTTCTCTGCGTTACCCAGGAAACACCACGTGGAGGTAACCATGCGACGTTTCCTTTATATAAAATGACATCAGGAAGTGAGAGAATTAGATTCCATACGTAAAATTTGGACACTAATTCTTTTGCGCTTAGAATTGAATAATCGAGTTGGGACCCATTAGCTTTTCCTATTTATGACATAATCAATGGTCGTGCCAAATTTCCCGTTTCTATGACACCGGGAAGTGAAAAAATTACATTCCACACGTAAAATTTCGACGCCAATTCTTTTGCGCTAGAATTGAATAATCGAGTTGGGACCCATTAGCGTTTCCTATTTATGACATAATCAATGCTTGTGCCAAATTTCACGTTTCTATGACACCGTAAAGTGAAAAAATTACATTCCGTACGTAAAATTTGGACGCCAATTCTTTTGCGCATAGAATTGAATAATGGAGTTGGGACCCATTAGCTTTTCCTATTTATGACATAATCAATGGTCGTGCCAAATTTCCTGTTTCTATGACACCGGAAAGTGAAAAAATTACATTCCGCACGTAAAATTTTAACGCCAATTCTTTTGCGCATAGAATTTAATAATTGAGTTGGGACCCATTAGCTTTTCCTATTTATGACATAATCAATGCTCGTGCCAAATTTCACGTTTCTATGACACCGGAAAGTGAGAAAATTACATTCCGCACGTAAAATTTGGACGCTAATTTTTTCAGCTTTATATATATATAGATATCAGTATTGTGCAAAAAATTTAGGCAGGTGTGGAAAAAATTCTGCAAAGTAAGAATGCTTTCAAAGATAGAAGTGTAGTTAATTTTTGGCAATTAACAAAATGCTAATTAAATGAAAACAGCGAAATCTAAATCAAATTAATATTTGATGTGACTGTCCTTTGCCTTCAAAACAGTATCAATTCTAAGTATACTTGTACACAGTTCTTGAAGGAATCAGCAGGTTGTTCCAAACATCTTGGACAAATAACCACAGATCTTCTGTGGATGTGGGTTTGCTCAAATTCTTCTGTCTCTCCATGTAATTGCAGACAAACTCTATGATGTTGAGATCAGGGCTCTGTGGGGGCAATATCATCACTTCCAGGACTCCTTGTTCTTCTTTACACTGAAGATAGTTCTTAATGACATTGGCAGGATGTTTGGTGTCATTGTCCTACAGTAAAATAAATTTGGAGTCCATCAGACACCTCCTTGATGGTATTGCATGATGGATAAATACCTGCTTGTATTTCTCAGCATTGAGGGTACGATTAGTCCTGACCACTTCCCCAACTCCTTTTGCTGAAATGCAGTCTCAAACTTGCAAGGATGTTTCCACCATGCTTCACTGTTGCAGACACTCATTTATGTACTGCTCTCAAGCCCTTTGGCAAGCAAACTACCTTCTGTTACAGCTAGAGATGAGCGAGCACCAAAATGCTCGGGTGCTCGTTACTCGGGCCGAAATTTTCGCGATGCTCGAGGGTTCGTTTCGAGTAACGAACCCCATTGAAGTCAATGGGCGACCCGAGCATTTTTGTATATCGCCGATGCTCGCTAAGGTTTCCATTTGTGAAAATCTTGGCAATTCAAGAAAGTGATGGGAACGACACAGCAACGGATAGGGCAGGCGAGGGGCTACATGTTGGGCTGCATCTCAAGTTCCCAGGTCCCACTATTAAGCCACAATAGCGGCAAGAGTGGGCCCCCCCCTCCCAACAACTTTTACTTCTGAAAAGCCCTCATTAGCAATGCATACCTTAGCTAAGCACCACACTACCTCCAACAAAGCACAATCACTGCCTGCATGACACTCTGCTGCCACTTCTCCTGGGTTACATGCTGCCCAACCCCCCATCCCCCCGCACGACCCAGTGTCCACAGCGCACACCAAACTGTCCCTGCGCAGCCTTCAGCTGCCCTCATGCCACACCACCCTCATGTCTATTTATAAGTGCGTCTGCCATGAGGAGGAACTGCAGGCACACACTGCAGAGGGTTGGCACGGCTAGGCAGCGACCCTCTTTAAAAGGGGCGGGGTGATAACCCACAATGCTGTACAGAAGCAATGAGAAATATAATCCTGTGCCACCACCATCAGGAGCTGCAC
The DNA here is from genome assembly GCF_035609145.1 of Eleutherodactylus coqui. Lineage (NCBI taxonomy): Eukaryota > Metazoa > Chordata > Amphibia > Anura > Eleutherodactylidae > Eleutherodactylus > Eleutherodactylus coqui. The sequence continues at coordinate 141,503,539 of NC_089843.1, read as the reverse complement.
ACGTGGGCATAGCAATGGGGAACCTATGTGCCACACACTATTCATTCTGTCAAGGTGTCTGCATGCCCCAGTCAGACCGCGGTTTTTTATAAATAGTCACAGGCAGGTACAACTCCGCAATGGGAATTCCGTGTGCACCCACAGCATGGGTGGCTCCCTGGAACCCACCGACGGTACATAAATATATCCCATTGTAGTGCCCAGTACAGCTGAGGTAATATCATGTTTAATGCAGGTGGGCTTCGGCCCACACTGCATGCCCCAGTCAGACTGGGGTTCTTTAGAAGTGGACACATGCAGTTACAACTCCGTGTGGACCGACAGCATTGGTTGCTCCCTGGAACCCACCGGCGGTACATAAATATATCCCATTGCATTGCCCATCACAGCTGAGGTAATGTCATGTTTAATGCAGGTGGGCTTCGGCCCACACTGCATGCCCCAGTCAGACTGGGGTTCTTTAGAAGTGGACACATGCAGTTACAACTCCGTGTGGACCGACAGCATGGGTGGGTGCCAGGAAGCCACCGGCGGTACATAAATATATCCCATTGCAGTGCCCAGCACAGCTGATGTAACGTCAGCTTTAATGCAGGTGGGCAAAAAATTTATTGGATTACACTGTAGGCGAGGGCCCCAAAAAATTGATGTACCAACAGTACTAATGTACCTTAGAAAAATTGCCCATGCCCAACCAAGAGGGCAGGTGAAACCTATTAATCGCCGCTCACCATCTGGGTAGACTCCTCAAAGTTTCCAAGGACCTGGCAGATGGCTGCCAACCAGGCCCACTCTTCTGTAAAGAATTGAGGAGGCTGACTCCCACTGCGCCGCCCATGTTGGAGTTGGTATTCCACTATAGCTCTATGCTGCTCATAGAGCCTGGCCAACATGTGGAGTGTAGAGTTCCACCATGTGGGCACGTCGCACAGCAGTCGGTGCACTGGCAGATGAAACCGATGTTGCAGGGTGCGCAGGGTGGCAGCGTCCGTGTGGGACTTGCGGAAATGTGTGCAGAGCCGGCGCACCTTTCCGAGCAGGTCTGACAAGCGTGGGTAGCTTTTCAGAAAGCGCTGAACCACCAAATTAAAGACGTGGGCCAGGCATGGCACATGCGTGAGGCTGCCGAGCTGCAGAGCCGCCACCAGGTTACGGCCGTTGTCACACACAACCATGCCCGGTTGGAGGCTCAGCGGCGCAAGCCAGCGGTCGGTCTGCTCTGTCAGACCCTGCAGCAGTTCGTGGGCCGTGTGCCTCTTCTCTCCTAAGCTGAGTAGTTTCAGCACGGCCTGCTGACGCTTGCCCACCGCTGTGCTGCCTGCCGCGCGACACCGACTGCTGGCGATGTGCTGCTGCTGACACATCTTGATTGCGAGACAGAGGTTGAGGAGGAGGAGGGTGGTTTAGTGGAGGAAGCATACACCGCCGCAGATACCAGCACCAAGCTGGGGCCCGCAATTCTGGGGGTGGGTAGGACGTGAGCGGTCCCAGGCTCTGACTCTGTCCCAGCCTCCACCCAATGTGCCGTCAGGGAGATATAGTGGCCCTGCCCGCCTGTGCTTGTCCACGTGTCCGTTGTTAAGTGGACCTTGGCAGTAACCGCGTTGGTGAGGGCGCGTACAATGTTGCGGGAGACGTGGTCGTGCAGGGCTGGGACGGCACATCGGGAAAAGTAGTGGCGACTGGGAACTGAGTAGCGCGGGGCCGCCGCCGCCATCATACCTTTGAAAGCCTCCGTTTCCACAACCCTATACGGCAGCATCTTCAGGCTGATAAACTTGCACTAGCGACGGCTGGACGGTGCGCTGAGAGACATTGGTGAATGGGGCCGAGGTCAGCGGAGTTGAGAGTGTGGGTGCAGGCCAGGAGACGGTAGTGCCTGTGTCCTGAGAGGGGGGTTGGATCTCAGTGGCAGGTTGGGGCACAGGGGGAGAGGCAGCGGTGCAAACCGGAGGCGGTGAACGGCCTTTGTCCCACCTTGTGGGGTGCTTGGCCATCATATGTCTGCGCATGCTGGTGGTGGTGAGGCTGGTGGTGGTGGCTCCCCGGCTGATCTTGGCGCGACAAAGGTTGCACACCACTGTTCGTCGGTCGTCTGCACTCTCAGTGAAAAACTGGCAGACCTTTGAGCACCTCAGCCTCTGCAGGGTGGCATGGCGCGAGGGGGCGCTTTGGGAAACAGTTGGTGGATTATTCAGTCTGGCCCTGCCTCTACCCCTGGCCACCGCACTGCCTCTTTCAACTTGCCCTGCTGCTGCACTTGCCTTCCCCTCTGAAGACCTGTCCTCAGTAGGCGTAGCAAACCAGGTGGGGTCAGTCACCTCATCGTCCTGCTGCTCTTCCTCCGAATCCTCTGTGCGCTCCTCCCTCGGACTTACTGCAATTACTACTACCTGAGTGATAGACAACTGTGTCTCATCGTCATTGTCCTCCTCACCCACTGAAAGCTCTTGAGACAGTTGCCGGAAGTCCCCAGCCTCATCCCCCGGACCCCGGGAACTTTACAAAGGTTGGGCATCGGTCACGACAAACTCCTCCAGTGGGAGAGGAATCGGAACCATTGCTGCCCATTCTGGGCAGGGGCCCGAGAACAGTTCCTGGGAGTCTGCCTACTCCTCAGAATGTGTCATTGTAATGGAGTGAGGAGGCTGGGAGGAAGGAGGAGCAGCAGCCAGAGGATTCAGAGTTGCAGCAGTTGACGGCGCAGAATTCTGGGTGGTCGATAGATTGCTGGATGCACTTTCTGCCATCCACGACAAGACCTGCTCACATTGCTCATTTTCTAATAAAGGTCTACCGCGTGGACCCATTAATTGTGAGATGAATGTGGGGACGCCAGAAACGTGCCTCTCTCCTAATCCCGCAGCAGTCGGCTGCAATACACCTGGATCAGGAGCTCGGCCTGTGCCCACACCCTGACTTGGGCCTCCGCATCCTCGCCCGCGTCCACGTCCTCTAGGCCTACCCCTAACCCTCAGCATGCTGTATTACCAGTAGTGCAGAAACAGAACACTGTAATTAAATGTGCCGCTTATTGGCCTGTGGTTGGAGGCTGACTTCGCTTACGGAACGCACAGCAGAGGCAGGAAAGAATTTTGCGCAAGCCTGCTGTAACAGTTAGCTGGCTGCATATGAATTAGGACAACTACCCCCAGCAGATACGCAGTACAGTCAGGACGGTCACAGGCAGCCCAAATGGATTTTTTTCCCCAAATTTTTTTGGAAAAGCCCACTGCCTATATAGACTGGATATGTCTTTAACTGTCCCTGCCTCACCCCCACTACTGGCCGTGGACTATGAAAAATTACTGCAGACTGTTTCACTCTGGACAGGATGACAGCAGTGATGTAAGAGGCAATGCAGAGGCAGGAAAGAATTTTGTGCAAGCCTGCTGTAACACTTTGCTGGCTGTGTATGAATTAGGACAACTACCCCCAGCAGAGACGCAGTACAGTCAGGACGGTCACAGGCAGCCCAAATAAATTTTTTTTCCCAAATTTTTTTGGAAAAGCCCACTGCCTATATAGACTGGATATGTCTTTCACTGTGCCTGCCTCACCACCACTACTGGCCGTGGACTATGTAAAATTACTGCAGGACGCAATGCTCTGCACGGCACGATATACAAAAAAAAAAAAAAAAAAGTGCAACACTGCAAAAAGCAGCCTCAACAGTACTGCACACGGTCAGATGTGGCCCTAAGAAGGACCATTGGGGTTCTTGAAGCCTAAAATCAATCAGCAGCACTTTCCCTGATCTCTGTCAGAATGCATCTGTGGCGAGCCGCGGGAGGGGCCGATTTATATACTCGGGTGACACCTGATCTCACCAGCCACTCACTGCAGGGGGGTGGTATTGGGCTTGAATGTCGCAGGGGGAAGTTGTAATGCCTTCCCTGTCTTTCTATTGGCCAGAAAAGCGCGCTAACGTCTCAGAGATGAAAGTGAAAGTAACTCGAACATCGCGTGGTGCTCGCCTCTAGTAACGAGCATCTCGAACACGCTAATACTCGAACGAGTATCAAGCTCGGACGAGTACGTTCGCGCATCTCTAGTTACAGCCAAATATTTCAAATCTAGACTCATCTATCCAGGGCACCAATGCTATTTTTCTGCTCCCCAGTTTCCGTGTTTATGTGCATAGCTGAGTCACTTAGCCTAGTTTCTTGGCTTTTTGGCTGCATTTCTTCCATTAAGACCACTTCTGGCCAGATGTCTTTGAACAGTAGATGGGTAAACCTGGGTCCCACTGGTTTCTGGCAGGTCTGAACTGATGGCTCTGCTGAACACCTTCTGATTTTAAAAAAAAGTAAAAATGATGTCTTTCATCTGCTGCACTAAGTTTCCTTAGCTGACCACTAAGTCTACGGTCCTCAATGTTGCCAGTTTCTTTGTGCTGCTTCAAAAGAGCTTGAACTTAAAGGAGATGTCCCGCGCCGAAACGGGTTTTTTTTTTTTTAAACCCCCCCCCCTGTTCGGCGCGAGACAACCCCGATGCAGGGGTTAAAAAAACCACCCGCACAGCGCTTACCTGAATGCCGGCGGTCCGGCGTCTTCATACTCACCTGCTGAAGATGGCCGCCGGGATCCTCTGTCTTCATGGACCGCAGGGCTTCTGTGCGGTCCATTGCCGATTCCAGCCTCCTGATTGGCTGGAATCGGCACGTGACGGGGCGGAGCTACACGGAGCTACACGGAGCCCCATAGAGAAGAGGAGAAGACCCGGACTGCGCAAGCGCGGCTAATTTGGCCATCGGAGGGCGAAAATTAGTCGGCACCATGGAGACGAGGACGCCAGCAACGGAGCAGGTAAGTATAAAACTTTTTATAACTTCTGTATGGCTCATAATTAATGCACAATGTACATTACAAAGTGCATTATTATGGCCATACAGAAGTGTATAGACCCACTTGCTGCCTCGGGACATCTCCTTTAACATTGAAACTGCAGTCTGCTTTGAAATCTTTGCCTGGGAGAGACTTTTCTGATACAGTATAACTACCTTGTGTCTTGCTGCTGTGCTCACTCTTGCCATTGTGGTGTGACCTGTGATATGAAACTCTCTTCTACAACCTCAACTTTGTTGCAGACTTTGGCAACCTGTTTTAAGCCTCCTACATAACTGTTTCAGTTAATGACTATGTTTCAACTTACTTATGAAAATGATTATCACTAGAGATGAGCGAGCACCAAAATGCTCGGGTGCTCGTTGCTCGAGTCGAACCTTTCATAATGCTCGAGAGCTCGTTTCGAGTAACGAAGCCCATTGAAGTCAATGGGCGACTCGAGCATTTTTGTATGGGACCGATGCTCCGCATAGGTGATGACTTGTCAAACACTAGAAAACATCAGAAAGTCATGGATACACCACAGAAACAGATAGGGAAGGGCTGGGGCAGCATGCATGGCTGCATCCGAGGCTCCCAGGTCCCAGTATTAAGCCAAAATAGGGGCAAGAGTCTGGCATCACCCCCCCTAACAATTTACTTGCGACAAACCCTCATAAGCAAGGCACACGCGCTGGCACATCTTAGCTAAGCACCACACTACCTGCAACCAAGGACAATCACTGCCTGCGGTTGACACCGCTGCCTCTTCTCCTGGGTTACATGCTGGCACTGCTGTCCAACACCCCCCCCTCCTCCTCGCATGACCCTGCATCCACAGCGCACACAAAATTTTCCCTGCAGAGCGTTCAGCTGGCTTCATGCCACACACTCGCTTCATAGCCACACCACCCTCATGTCTATTTATAGGTGCATAATGGATGAGGAGGAACTGTAGGCAAACACTGCAGAGGGTTGGCAGGGCTAGGCAGCGATCCTCTTTGAAAGTGTGGGCAATAGCCTACAATGCTGTTGAGAATTGATGATAAATTGAAGTACGATCATCAATCCAATCCCGTGCCACCTCCGTCACAAAATTGTCAGGAGCCGCAAATGTGGGCATAAAGGGAACTCAGGTGCCAGCACTTCTACACATCTCCACAATGCAGCAATACTCTGTGTGGGAAGCACGTGAGCGGGCCCTGGGTCAGGCTCGGTCCCAGCCTCCACCTTGTGTGACCCAAGGCGTCGCGAGTTACATAGCAATGGGAAATCCATGTGTCCCCACACAATCCAATCTGTGTAGGTGGCAGATAGCTCAACATTGCAATGGAAAGTCTTTGAGTTCCTTGGGCTCGGCTATGCTGTCGGTTCACAAAGATGGGATTACACAGGAAGAAATCAGAGTGCCGAAACATGGCAGAGTTTCACTCCACCAAGGAACTCGGCCTCGGGCCAAATTTCTGCCCAAGTCAGTCAGTGTATTTGTGCCAGAGAGGTAAAACACTGCGATGGGAAGTCTTTGTGCACCCACAGCATAAGCGAGCCCAAGGAACTCAAACATAGTATCACACATGAGGAAATCAGAGTTCCCAAACATGGCAGAGTTTCACCCTGCTAAGGGCCTTGGCTAACATTTCTGCCCTAGTAAGTCAGTGTATTAGTGCCAGACAGGTAAAACAACACAATGGGAAGTCTTTGTGCACCTACAACATAGGCGAGCCCAAGGAACTCAAACATGGTATTACACATGAGGAAATCAGAGTGCCCAAACATGGCAGAGTTTCACCCTGCTAAGGGGCTTGGCCTACATTTCTGCCCTAGTCAGTCAGTGTATTAGTGCCAGACAGGTAAAACAACACAATGGGAAGTCTTTGTGCACCTACAACATAGGCGAGCCCAAGGAACTCAAACATGGTATTACACATGAGGAAATCAGAGTGCCCAAACATGGCAGAGTTTCACCCTGCCAAGAGCCTTGGCCTCGGCCCACATTTCTGCCCTAGTCAGTCAGTGTATTTGTGCTAGAGAGGTAAAACAATGCAATGGGAAGTCTTTGTGCACCCACAGCATTGGCGAGCCCCTGGAACCCAAGGAAAGTATTACACATAAAGAAAACAGAGCACCCAAACAAGGCAGTTTCACCCTGCCAAGGACCTTAACCTCGGCTCACACCCTCAGTAATCATGGGCATAAAGCGGACTCGGATGCTAGTGCAACTGTGAATGTCTCATTAATGCAGTAATGCTCCTTTTCTTTGGCCCAAACCAGTGTCTCAGATAACTGTGGTAACACGAGAGAAAATACATGCTGCCCACCACTGATCCCCAGACCCCAAGCAGGAGGAGGAGGTGGCATAATAAGGCTGAGAAACCATGACCAAGAAAGGACCCGCAGTACTCTGTGTGGGAAGTACGTGAGCGGGCCCAGGGTCAGGCTCGGTCCTAGCCTCCACCTTGTGTAACCCAATGTGCCACAAGTTACATAGCAATGGGAAATCCATGTGTCCCCACACAATTCATTCTGTGTAGGTGTCAGATAACTCAACACCACAATGGGAAGTCTTTGAGTTCCTTGGGCTTGCTTATGCTGTCGGTACACAAAGATGGTATTACACAGGAAGAAATCAGAGTGCCCAAGCATGGCAAAGTTTCACCCCGCCAAGGACCTCGGCCTTGGCCCACATTTCTGCCCAAGTCAGTCAGTGTATTTTTGCCAGATAGCTAAAACACTGCAATGGGAAGTCTTTGTGCACCCACAGCATAGGCGAACCCTTGTTACATTTCTGTAGCAAAAGTATAGGCAAACCCCTGTAACATTTCTGTAGCAAAAGTATAGGTGAACCCCTGTAACATTTCTGTAGCAAGAGTATAGGCGAACCCCTCAAACCATTTAGTAGCAACTGTATAGGCGGACCCCAGTAACATTTCTATAGCAAGAGTATAGGCGGACCCCTGCAACATTTCTGTAGCAAGAGTATAGGTGAACCCATCATACCATTCAGTAGAAAGTGTATAGGCAGACCCCTGTAACATTTCTGTACAAAAGTATAGGCAAACCTCTCAAACCATTCAGTAGAAACTGTATAGGTGGACCGCAGTAACATTTCTGTATCCAAAGTATAGGCAGACCCCAGTAACATTTCTGTAGCAAAAGTATAGGCGAACACCTGTAACATTTTTGTAGCAAGAGTATAGGCAAACCCCTCAAACCATTCAGTAGAAAAGGTATAGACAGACCCCAGTAACAGTTCTTTGGCAAAAGTATAGGTGAACCCCTGTAACATTTCTATAGCAAGAGTATAGGCGAACTGCTCAAACCATTCAGTAAAAAAGGTATAGGTAGACCCCTGAAACATTTCTGCAGCAAAGGTATAGGTGAACCCCTCAAACCATTCAGAAGAAAAAGTATAGGCAGACCCCAGTAACATTTCTGTAGCTAAAGTATAGGCGAACCCCTGTAACATTTCTGTAGCAAAAGTGTAGGCGAACCCCTCAAACCATTCAGTAGAAACTGTATAGCCAGACCCCAATAACTCTTCTGTAGCAAGAGTATAGGCGGAGACCAGTAACATTTCTGTAGCAAAAGTATAGGCGAACCCCTGTAACATTTTTGTAGCAAGAGTATAGGCGAACCCCTCAAACCATTCAGTAGAAAAGGTATAGACAGACCCCAGTAACAGTTCTTTAGCAAAAGTATAGGCGAACCCCTGTGACATTTCTATAGCAAGAGTATAGGCGAACCGCTCAAACCATTCAGTAAAAAAGGTACAGTTAGACCCCTGAAACATTTCTGCAGCAAAAGTATAGGCGAACCCCTCAAACCATTCAGAAGAAAAAGTATAGGCAGACCCCAGTAACATTTCTGTAGCAAGAGTATAGGCAAACCCCTCAAACCATTCAGTAGAAAAGGTATGGCAGACCCCAGTAACAGTTCTTTAGCAAAAGTATAGACGAACCCCTGTAACATTTCTGTAGCAAAAGTGTAGGCGAACCCCTCAAACCATTCAGTAGAAACTGTATAGCCAGACCCCAATAACTCTTCTGTAGCAAGAGTATAGGCGGAGCCCAGTAACATTTCTGTAGCAAAAGTATAGGCGAACCCCTCAAACCATTCAGCAGAAACTGTATAGGCGAACCCCAGTAACATTTCTGTAGCCAAAGTATAGGCAGACCCTAGTAACCTTTCTGTAGCAAAAGTATAGGCGAACCCCTGTAACATTTCTGTAGCAAGAGTATAGGCGAACCTCTCAACCATTCAGTAGAAAAGGTATAGGCAGACCCCAGTAACATTTCTGTAGCCAAAGTATAGGCAGACCCCAGTAACATTTCTGTAGCCAAAGTATAGGTAGACCCCAGTAACATTTCTATAGCAAAAGTATAGGCGAACCCCTGTAACATTTCTGTAGCAAGAATATAGGCGAACCCATCAAACTATTCAGTAGAAAAGGTATAGGCAGACCCCAGTCGCATTTCTGTAGCCAAAGTATAGGCAGACCCCAGTAACATTTTTGTAGGAAAAGTATAGGCGAACCCCTGTAACATTTCTGTAGCAAGAGTATAGGCGAACTCCTAAAACCATTTAGTAGAAACTGTATAGGCAGACCCCAGTAACGTTTCTGTAGCAAAAGTATAGGCGAACCCCTGTAACATTTCTTTAGAAAGAGTATAGGTGAACCCCTCAAACCATTTAGTAGAAAAGGTATAGGCAGACCCCAGTAACGTTTCTGTAGCCAAAGTATTGGCAGACCCCTGTAACATTTCTGTAGCAAAAATATAGGTGAACCCTATATAACATTTCTGTAGCAATAGTATAGGCGGACCCCAGTAACATTTCTATAGCAAGAGTGTAGGTAAACCCCAGTAACATTTCTGTAGCAAGAGTATAGATGGACCCCTGTAGCATTTCTGCAGCAAGAGTATAGGCGAACACCTGTAACAGTTCTGTATCAAGAGTATAGACGAACCCCTCAAAGCAATCAGTAGAAACTGTATAGGCAGATCCCTGTAACATTTCTGTAGCAAAAGTATAGGCAAACCCCTGTAACATTTCTGTAGCAAAAGTAAAGGCGAACCCCTGTAACATTTCTGTATCAAGAGTATAGGTGAACCCCTCAAACCATTTAGTAGAAAAGGTATAGGCAGACCCCAGTAACGTTTCTGCAGCCAAAGTATAGGCAGACCCCAGTAACATTTCTGTAGCAAGAGTATAGGCGAACACCTCTAACATTTCTGTAGCAAGAGTATAGGCGGACCTCTGTAACATTTCTGTAGCAAAAGTATAGGTGAACCCCTGTAACATTTCTGTAGCAAGAGTATAGGCGAACCCCTCAAACCATTCAGTAGAAAAGGTATAGGCAGACCCCAGTAACATTTCTGTAGCAAACGTATAGGCGAACCCCTGTAACATTTCTGTAGCAAGAGTATAGGCGAACCCCTCAAACTATTCAGTAGAAACTGTATAGGCAGACCCCAGTAACATTTCTGTAGCAAGAGTATAGGTGGACCCCAGTAACATTTCTGTAGCAAAAGTATAGGCGAACCCCTCAAACCATTCAGTAGAAACTGTAAAGGCATACCCCCAGCAGCATTTCTTTAGCAAAAGTATAGGGGAACCCCTGTAACATTTCTGTAGCAAGAGTATAGGCGAACCCCTCAAACCATTTAGTAGAAAAGGTATAGGAAGATCCCTGTATCATTTCTGCAGCCAAAGTATAGGCGGACCCCAGTAACATTTCTGTAGCAAAAGTATACGCGAACCCCTATAACATTTCTGTAGCAAGAGTATAGGCGGACCCCAGTAACATTTCTGTAGCAAATGTATAGGCGAACCCCTATAACATTTCTGTAGCAAAAGTATAGATGAATCCCAGTAACATTTCTGTAGCAATAGTATAGGCGAACCCCTCAAACCATTCAGTAGAAAAGGTATAGGCAGATCCCAGTAACATTTCTGTAGCCAAAGTATAGGTGAAAACCTCTAACATTTCTGGTGCAAGAGTATAGGCTGACCCCTGTAACATTTCTGTAGCAAAAGTATAGGCGAACTCCAGTAACATTTCTGTAGCAATAGTATAGGCGAACCCCAGTAACATTGGTGTACCAATAGTATAGGCGAACATCTGTAAAAAATTTGCATACCATGAGTATACGCGAAGCCTGGAAAAATTAGTTTGCTAACAGTATTGGTAATGGCCTGAAAAATTGGTGTACCAGGAGTAAAAGTGTACCCCTGAAAAATTGCTCAACGACGAGAGCAGGTGAAACCCACTAACATTTTTTGAAGATACAGCTCTTTATTGGTTAATTTGTAACAGAGCCTGGAGGCAGTCCTCCACAAAAATTGGTTTAAGTTTAACTTTTACAACTTTAAAAACTGATAAAACTTTTAAAAGTTTTAAACCGGGCATTTTGGGCCGCAGAGAAATTGGCAGTTTAGCGTGATGAAATGCTGTTTTAGGAGGAGGAGTAATGATATACAAGAGGGATACAGAAAGCAAATTCTCCCCTTTTTTGGGGTGATAGAGGGTGCATTTTTCTCCTGTTGCAGCGAAAAGATTCTTTAGGATCCGCTGCTTTCCACCAGTGGAGAAGAGAAGTCTGGGGAAATCCAGCCTTTGTTCATCTTTATGAGGGTAAGCATGTCGGCGCTGTCAGTTGACAGGCGGGTACGCTTATCCGTGATGATTCCCCCAGCTGCACTAAACACCCTCTCTGACAAGACGCTAGCGGTAGCGCAGGCCAGCACCTCTAGGGCGTACAGCTCAAGTTTGTGCCACGTGTCCAGCTATGACGCCCAAATAGTTGTATGGAGCAGAGGCATCACGGAGGATGGTGGTACGATCGGCTACGTACTCCCTCACTATCTTTTTACATTGCTTCCTTTCACTTAGCCTTGACTGGGGAGTGGTGACACAGTCTTGCTGGGGAGCCATAAAGCTGCCAAAGGCCTTGGAGAGTGTTCCCCTGCCTGCGCTGGACAAGCTGCCTGATCCCCGAGCCTCCCCTGCTAGTTGGCCCTCTGAACTGTGTCTTCTGCCACTAGCGCTGTCAGATGGGAACTTTAGCATCACTTTTTCCACCAGGGCCCTGTGGTATTGCATCACTCTCGTACATCTTTCCTCTTTGGGAATGAGAGTGGAAAGGTTCTCCTTATACCGTGGGTCTAGAAGGGTTTACACCCAGTAATCCGTGTTGGCCAGAATGCGTCTAACATGAGGGTCACGGGAAAGGCAGCCTAACATGAAGTCAGCCATGTGTGCTAGGGTGCCAGTACACAACACATCGCTGTCCTCACTAGGAAAATGACTTTCAGGATCCTCCTCCTCCTCCTCTTCAACCCATACACGCTGAACAGATGAGAGGCAAGCAGCATGGGTGCCCTCTGCAGTGTGGCAAGCTGTCTCTTCCCCCTCCCCCCCCCCCCTTCTCCTCCTCCAAAACGCACTGAGATATAGACATGAGGGTGGTCAGGCTATCAAGCGACATACTGTCATCCCTCATCTCCTGTTCCAACCGCAGAGCGTCGGCCTTTATGCTTAGCAGCGAACTTCTGAGCAGGCAAAGCAGCGGGATGGTAACGCTAATGATCGCTGCTCACCCTCTGGGTTGACACCTCAGAGTTTCCGAGGACCTGGCAGATATCTGCCATCCATGCCCACTCCTCAGTAAAGAATTGGGGAGGCTGATTACCGCTCCGCCACCCATGTTGCAGCTGGTATTCCACTATTGCTCTAAGCTGCTTGTACAGCCTGGCCAACATGTGCAGTGTAGAATTCCAGCGTGTGGGCACGTCGCACAGCAATCGGTACTCTGGCAGCTGAAACCGATGTTGCAGTGTCCTGAGGGTGGCAGCGTCCGTGGTGGACTTTCAGAAATGTGCGCAGATGCGGCGCACCTTGCCAAGCAGGTCAGACAAGTGGGGATAGTTTTTCAGAAACCGCTGAACCAGTAGATTGAAGATGTGGGCCAGGCATGGCACATGTGTGAGGCTGCCGAACTGCAGTGCCGCCACCAGGTTACGGTCATTGTCACACACGACCATGCCTGGTTGGAGGCTCAGCGGCGAAAGCCAGAGGTCGGTCTGCTTTGTCAGACCCTGCACAGCTCGGGGCCGTGTGCCTCTTGTCACCTAAGCATACGCTTGCCCACCGTCGTGCTGCCGTGCCACGCGCTACTGACTGCTGGCAATGTGCTCACACTTCTTTATTGAGAGGTAGACGTGGCGGAGGAGGAGGAGGAGGGGGAGGGTTTGGAGGAGGTGGCATAAAACGCTGCATATACCAGCACCGATGTAGGAACCGCTATTGTGGGTGTGGGAAGGACGTGAGCAGTCCCAGGCTCTGACTCGGTCCCAGCCTCCACCAAGTTCACCCAATGTGCCGTCAGGGAGATATAGTGGCCCTGCCCACCAGTACTTGTCCACGTGTCTGTGGTTAAGTGGACCTTCCCAGTAACTGCGTTGGTGAGGGCACAATTTATGTTGCGGGAGACGTGCTGGTGTAGGGCAGGGACAGCACACCGGGAAAAATAGTGGCGACTGGGGACCGAGTAGCGCGGGACAACTGCCACCATCATGTTTTTGAAAGCCTCCGTTTCCACAAGCCTGTACGGCAGCATCTGCAGGCTGATTAATTTGGCAATGTGCACATTTAAAACTTGTGCATGCGGGTGGGTGTTGGCGTATTTCTCCAACGCTTTTGCTCCAACGCTTGTGTTAGCGACAGCTGAACACTGCGCTGAGAGACATTGCTGGATGGAGTGGAGGACCGTGGAGGTGAGGGTGTGGGTGCAGGCCGGGAGGCGCTTGTGCCTGCATCCTGGGAGGGGGATTGGATCTGTGTGGCAGGTTGGGGCACAGGGGAAGAGGCAGCGGTTTGACCCGGAGGCGGTGAATGTCCTTTGTCCCACCTTGTGGGGTGCTTGGCCATCATATGCCTGCGCATGCTGGTGGTGGTGAGGCTGGTAGTGGTGGCTCCACGGCTGATCTTGGTGCGATACAGGTTGCACACCACTGTTCGTCGGTCGTCCGCACTCTCACTAAAAAACATCCACACCTTTGAACACCTAGCCCTCTGCACGGAGGCTTGCCGCGAGGGGGTGCCTTGGGAAACAGTTGGGGGATTCTTCGCTCTGGCCCTGACTCTACCCCTGGCCACTCCACTGCCTCCTCCAACCTGTCCTGCTGCTGCACTTGCCTCCCCCTCTAAAGCCCTGTCCTCAGTAGGCTTAGCAAACCAGGTGGGGTCAGTCCCCTCATGCTCCAGCAGCTCTTCCTCCGAATCCTCTGTGCACTCCTCCCTCAGACTTACTGCCCTTACTACTACCTCACTGACAGACAACTGTGTTTCATCATCCTCATCCACAAAAAGCTCTTGAGACAGTTGCCAGAAGTCTCCAGCCTCATCACCCAGACTCCGGGAACTTTCCAAAGGTTGGGCATCGGTCACGACAAACTCCTCAGGTGAGAGAGGAACCCACTGATGGCAGGGACCCAAGAGCAGTTCCTGGGAGTCTGCCTGCTCAGAATATGTCATTTTCATAGAGTGAGGAGGCTGGGAGGAAGGAGGAGCAGCCAGAGAATTCAGAGTTGCAGTCCCTAGGCCGGGAGTAGTGGACTGCGTAGAAGACTGGGTGGTTGATAAATTGCTGGATGCGTTTTCTGCCATCCACGACAGGACCTGCTCGCACTGCTCTGTTTGTAATAAAGGTCTACCACAGGGACCCGCAAATTGTGATATGAATCTGGGGAGCCCAGAAACTTGGCTCTCTCCTAATCCCGCAGCAGCCGGCTGTGATTCACCACGCCCGGGAACTTGGCCTGTGCCCACACCCTCACTTAGACGCCCGCTTCCACGTCCTCGACCCTTACCCCTACTCCTCATCATGGCGAATTAAGAATAGAGCAGGGCCCAATTAAATTACTCCACTGTACAGCGCTGACAATAGTGGCTAATTCACCGCACACAGAGACTTATAGATAGCGGAGGCTCTATGCTGTGACTTGAAAAAATTAACACGTTGTCTTGCGCTGATACCTAGGGGTAATATACCGCTCACAGAGACTTGTAGATAAGAGAGGCTGTATGGAGTGGGAGAAGACTCTAAAGCCAGTGGATAGTGCTGGTAACTGTGGCTATCTCAACCCCACCAAGGAAAGGGTATTGTGAGACGCTCTGCATAGTGCAGAGCTAAAATACTTTGCAGTGGCCCAGGAAATATTACAGTACTGTTTCGCGGTGAGACCTCTTTCTAATGCACTGGACACACAGAACGATATAACTGAACTACTTTGCAGTAGGCTAGGAAGTTTTAAAGTGCAGTTTCATGGTGAGAGCTCGTTGTATGGCACTGCAACCTGAGAACGCTATAACTGCAAGGCTGGGAACAGGCCTAGATGCGTAATACAAAAGTTGGTGCACTACTGTTCCCAGCCAGCCACAACTGTAAAGCACATGGTCAGATGTAGCCCTAAGAAGGACCGTTTGAGTTCTTGCACAGAGGATCAAGAGTCCTGTAAAACTTTCCCTATATAGGCAGCTCTGTCCCTAATCTCTGCGTAATACACTGCAGACTGAGAACGCTATAGCTGAAATGGCCTGCACAGCCCGAGATGCTTAAAAAAAATAAATGGTGCACTACTGCTCCCAGCTAGCCACAACAGTAAGGCACACGATGAGGAGTAGCCCTAAGAAGGACCGCTGGGGTTCTTGAAGACAGGATCCTATGCTAACACTATCCCTGCATAAGCAGCAGCACTTTCCCTAACCTCTGCCAGCATGCGTCTGAGGCAAGCCACGGGCGGGACCAGTTTAAGTACTCGGCGGTCACCTCATCAGCCCAGCCACTCACTACTGTGGGGGGGAGAGAGCTGGCACGTCACAGCAGGAAGTGGTAACGCCTTCCCTGCATGTTTATTGGCTAAAAAATGGCGCTGAACATGTGGGGAAGGAAATGCAATTGACTCGAGTACCGCGTGGTGTTTGTCTCGAGTAACGAGCATCTCGAGTACCCTAATACTGGAACGAGCATCAAGCTCGGACGAGTGTGCTCACTCATCTCTAATTATCACCTTTGGTATAATTAGTTAATTACACACCTGACTATAATCCTACAAAATTCCTATCAGGAATCAAACCTGGGACCTCCCATACTCTAGCCGGCAGCTCTCCCTGTTGAGCTATCCAGCCTTTGGACAGTTTCCCTTGCATTACACTCAGCCTTGTTCCCTGATCCCAGTTATCTAATCCCTGCCTCCTGGTCCTGACTCCGCCTCTGTTCTTGATTGCACTTGCTATATAAAGCTGGGCCTGATCCCTACATCCTTATTGTGCTCTATTGCCTTACTCAAGTGTCATCTTCTAAACCTGCTCCTCTCCTGCAACTCTTGATTACCTGTTACTGACTTCTGGCTTCCCTCCTGACTAAGTTACCTGGCTCATCCATAGTACTGCATACCAAGACTTCCTGTTACTGACTTTTGGCTTCCTCCTGACTACATTACCCGCCTCATCCATTGTACTGCATACCAGACTTCCAGTTGCTGACTCTCGTCTTTCCATCTGACTATTCTCCAGACCTGCGGCTGCTACACCTGAGGCTCCTCCCTAGTGCCTGAACTGCTACAAACCCTGACTTAGTGTGAGTGTATCTACAAGTGATGCTTTTTTGAAGGCAAAAGGCAGTCACACTAATTATTGATTTGATTTAGATTTCTATTTTGTTTATTCACTTTACATTCTGTTATGTTCTTACTTTGCAGCATTTTTTAGACCTGTCTAAAAATGTTGCACATTATATATATCTGATGGGTTTAAGGAATATATCTGCTCTGTCATCATACTGTAGCTCTACCTTAACTTTCTCATTCCCAATGAACTATTGAGGTGTTTATATGTTCATTTATGAGAATTATTATTTTTTTCTAAAATACAAATGTCATGTTTGCATTAATTTTGTCAAAACTTTAAAGGGTAATTATCAGGGACCTAATTTAAAAGATTCTTGATGAAGATGCACCATAATATGTAAATCTAATTTACTCAGGAAATTGATTTTAGCAAGCTATAAAATTTTAGTTCATGGATATTAGTGAAGTTGAGTGAGTATAAGAAATAAATTCCCATCTGTCTCAGAACGTCTGTCACATGTAGTGCTTTTTCTTCCATCCAAATAGTCTGCCAGCTGGGCAGAAAGTGGACTGTCTTCATTATAGTCAGTGGGGTCCACCTGGCGCTAGTCAGTTCCGTCCAGAGACTGAACGGTTCAGCCACAGGTATTCCCCTTTTCTGCTCACCGAATGGACCAGGAAAGTAGAATTCTGATCTATTGCTGAAGCAAAGAGGGGGCACTATTACTGAACATGAGAGCACAGGGAAGCTTTACTACTAAATGTGGGGATACAAAGAGGCACTCTTAGTATGTGTGAGGACACATAAGGGGACACCATTAATGTAAGTGGGGTGAAAAAGGGGTGCATACAACAGTTAGAACATTAAGCAGGACAGTGAGTGTGATGGAGGATGATACTTGTCAAATGTTTGCCTCCTGTCCCTTAATATCCAGCCAGGTAGCAGACACACACTACATAAGAGCACTATTACTTAAAGTGAGCAACGGGCACTATTATTGATTGGGGCTACAGAGGGGGCATTATTAATAATAAGGGCTCTAGGGGGGAAAGTATTACTAATTAGGGGCACTATTACTATATTGGGCCACAGAGAGTGTGTTATTATTTAAAATGATGGAGAGGGCACCAAGATTGATTGGGGCCACATTGTGAAATCGTATACTAAATAGGGCCAGAGAGGGGGCACTATTAATAATTAGAGCCATACAGGGAGAACTATAACTGATTAGGGTCATATAGGGGACACTAACTAACTAAATGGGACCACAAAGGAGGCACTATTAATAATTAGGGCCACAAAGAGAGAGCTATTACTACTTAGGACCATATAGGGAGCACTATTACTAAATGGGAACCCACGCAAAATCTCTGTAATCTGTTTGCATTAGTCTGTCTCTATTCTAATATCTTTTATATGGAATAAAGAAACTGCATGTTTTTATCATTCCAGTGAGTGCTGCAAACATTTCTTTTTTTTACATACTGGATGTTTATGGATCTGTACTGATGGTACAGACCTTGGACTCCAGAGAAGAGGCTGAGATTGAAGCAGTGTCAGCAATAATCTTTGCATTGGACTAATCTTTGGAAAGCATGTTGTCACGTCCGCTTAAAATGAGATATAACTGTAAGCCAAAAATAATCACTCTGGCACTGTTCAAATCAAAGTACCAGGAAAAAAGCTATAAGTAGTAACCTAAAACAAGGAAAACTTTCCCTATGGGGATCCAGCAGGTGGCAGTCCCTACCCGTCCTGATAAGGACGCACTCACCCATGTTCCTGGGGTACTGACTATCCTTGCAACCTTTAACTAAAGATAACCACTGCAGAAATAAATAAACTCTACCACAAAACAAACCACTGTACTTATTTTAAAGAGTTGCTGGGAGAATCTCAGTTGCTGGATGAGCAGCAGAGCACAGCAATGTTTTCCTACACCTACAGAAGGAGAATGCATGAATTGATTAGCACAGAACCAAGGCAATGTTGAAATAAAAACCCTTCTTAATTGCCCTCAGATGTACTCCAACAGCAAAACACACCTATCACAACTCCCACCAGTGTTAGAGGAGACGAATGAAAAGAAATCCCTAACAACCAGCAAAGTCAAACTGACACAACGCATGTAGTCTATTTGAGAGCCGATGCACTACTAATGTCAGTGCGTGTACTATGATCTAAGAAGCTATCTTGAATCAGTGGAGCAGGGCTATAGCAGATGAGTAGCTGTAAGGGAACAAAGCAAGGCGCCAGGTAATACAATGTTTTCCAGCCAGTCTTGTCTCTAATGAATTTCAAATATTTACTTAGTTGTATTTTGCCTCTTTACTGGGCACATTTAGGCCACTGAATATCTTATTTGCTGCATATTTTATTACACAGGTTACTTGCTATACT
Organism: Eleutherodactylus coqui; assembly: GCF_035609145.1. Taxonomy (NCBI): domain Eukaryota; kingdom Metazoa; phylum Chordata; class Amphibia; order Anura; family Eleutherodactylidae; genus Eleutherodactylus; species Eleutherodactylus coqui. Next base: position 141,484,683 of record NC_089843.1, on the reverse strand, counting down.
TTGGAGGCTTATCTCAATGCTATATCTGTTGGAAAGTATCTAAAATACTCAAATAAACAGCAGTACCTAAAGTATCTCAACTGGATGATACTGAGCATGTCTTGCGCAGAGTATCTATATATTATAGTGCAATGCTAGCGACATAATCAGCATAGTGTGGACCAAAGGAGAGAAAGGGAAGGGTAGATGATGTCAACTTTTATATGAATGGAGCTCTTTTTGCCTCATTCAATTTCAAAACCTACATTTCCAGTTCACTGCATGCATATTTTAGAGGTGAAGGATGTAAATGCCATGGATTCTTGTTTGAATTGAGTTTCATATATAATCTAATATACATTGGGCGAAAGGACAATGAAAACTCCAGCAGGGAATTTAACTGTCTTAAAAAATATAATTCAAAACACATGTTGCCTTGGGCACAATGTTGCTATTATCTCTCATGCTGCACTGCAGATTATGTGATACCATTGGGGAGCAGAAATGCTTCTTTTCTAAATGATTCCATTGTTTTCTGGGCATTTTATTATGTACTTGTTTTATAGGTATCGTAATTGGTAAGAAAAATAGCATTTCCTTTCCTACTATTTCAAGAGTCACTTCAATTTATTTTTGTGAGCTACAATTAGACTTTCTCTCTTACCCTCTTGATCTAGAAAATAAGATTTAGGCATGCAGAACTATTTAAAAAGTATTGCCATGTGCTGCTCCTCATGGTCTTCCTGTCTCCTAGGACTCTTCCAAAACAAAAGCACATAGTTCGGACAGCACACACTAGAATAGTTTTGAAATACTCATAAGCATTGGCATAACTATAGGGGATGCAGAGGATGCGGTTGCACCCTGGCCCAGGAGCCTTAGGACAGCTCAGGAGTGAACATCAGTGGGACAAGCTGATGGGCATTGCTTGCCTGACAGCTCAACCCGTGTAAATGGGGCATAAGTTGCCAATAATATGTTGCCTTTAGATGGTTTGAAGGAAAAAATAATGGGACTTATTTACTATTCAAAATACAACAGTTTCTGCAAAAACTGCACCAGAAAACTGTTCTATATGTTTGTGCCAGACTTATCATGTGTTTTAAGACACTTTGAACAGTTCATCCGTCTTGTTGGAACAGGGATGTGGCTTTAATTGCACCAAAAATTACACCAAATTGTTGTGAATTTCCCCAAAAGATTGGCAAAAAATTTTGGCATAAGCTAAGCCAACTAATAGGTTTAAATGTAGACTAGACAGTATAAAAATTTGACAGATTTACCAATCAGTGATAAATCTGGTGCATTTTAAGGTCCAATGTCCACTTGCACTCATGGATTCCCCTGCTGAATCCTGGAGCGGAATCCCTGCGTGCCTGTGGCCATGGGGAGAAAAAGAGGTTTTCTTACCTCTTCGGGTCCAGTAGGGATCTCGTCTGTGCCGGCCTGATCTTCTTTCTTCAACACAGCGGATATGTCCAGACATGCGGATGCATGTGCAGTGCATTTTTTTTAATGTCCTGCTTTCCCACGGATCCGCGGCACAGCTACAATGACAGCTGTGGCTGTGTCGCAGATATGACGGCTTCCATTGACTTCAATGGAAGCCGTCCAACGGAATCCGTGGCCAAAATGGAGCATGCTGCGATTTTTTTTTTCTCACAGCTTGCGATCCGCACGCCGGGAGAGAATGGCATCCGCATGCTTTTAAATCGTTTGCGGATGCTAATGCATCCCTATGGGCGGCTTTGATTTGCGGATCTCCAGCGTGCAAATCAAAGCCACAAGTGGACATTGGGCCACAGACTATCTAGTTTATGTTCGCACTGTCTAACTTTTGGACGGTATTAGTAAATATGACTTTCATAGACTACTGTGGTATGCATACGCCCTCATCTTTAATTAATCATCATCTGTAATGTTTATGGCTAGTTTTTCCATTCCAGATGGCAACCTTCCATTATGAGATATGCATATAATGTAGTGACAAATGAATGGGTTATAATAGAATCTATTTATCTTTACACCCCTAGTTAGAAGCGCCAACAATGTAACAATAAACCCCCGACTGAAAAGCTTTCTTTCATGCGGCACAGTTTATATTAATGAGAAGACACATTTCCTCTTATATAAATATCATGTTGTGCAGTGGGTTGATGTACTCTACTTTCCGCCTTGATATCTAGTTCATACATACTTGTGAAAAGTCTGACAGTTTAATCTCCGAGGGAGATGTAGACAGGAAAATAAAAGGCGCAGACAAGATGCAGCAGTGAAGAGATAACTGGAAGTTGAAACGCACTGAGCTTACTGATATGTTGTGGTACATGTGGGAACTGCAGTCTTTGGCAGATCGCTTTATAGATTTATTTAAAATAAAATTCTAATTTTCTTCAATTGTAATCTGATGAAAAGTACTCTGAATGATCAGAACATAACTTGTATACTATTATATATTACAATCTATTTAAAATGCTCCTAACAGGCCAAAGTGCATCATAAGCCTGTCAGTCACTAACATTATCTATAGTACCATTTAGCATTGTCTGTAAGACAGTTAAAGGTCTATGGTCTAAAGGCCTTTTTACACACAAAGATAATCTTTCAAACGACTGAAAGATTTAGCGATCTATTTGCATAAAGAGTTAATGTCTATTAACACTTTATCATCTGCTTTTGCATGTAAAAGGACCTCCAGGAGCTGTTTGCAGATCCCAGAGTGTGTTTAAATACACACCCAGCTGTGTAAACAGCTGCCAAAACAAATTCCATTGTTTTCCTCTGGGCTACCCGCAGATTGCATTATTCTCCTCATGGCTAGTGTAAACATGCTGCAGGGAGAACATCCTGCAGTCTGTTGAAAGATGGGCGAACTACATTCAAATGGAATGTACAGTATTTGCTCAGTCTTTCAGCAGCTAAAGGATGGATTTTAAGTTTAACTAAAATCCATTGTAAAAACAAAAAGTGCACGATGCCCACGTTTATATGTAACAATTATCGCTCATTTTCGGCTCCTTGAACAGTTTTTGAGCGATAATCGTTGCATGTAAAAGGGCCTTAAAGTTTTAATTTTACTTCACTAGATCCACTCCAACTCACTTCCATGAAATTTCATACATCGAACCCACAGACATAAAAGTATTCTCTACAGGACTTCCAGTGATCCGCTTTAAAACATCTTCGGATATGCACCTCAGTGTGTAAGCTTGTAATATAGAATTAAAAATGAGTAAAATAGCTAAAAATGCTATTTGTTAGGTTCATTCATTTGTATTCTACACACTCCATTCAATATGGTTGGAGGAGACTTAAAGTAGTTTTTGCACTAAATATATTTATTCCCCTATTCTTCCACAGGATAGGGAATAAATGCCTGAGCACTGAGAGGCTGACTACTGGGACCCCTAGTGATCCTGAGTACTGTGCACTGTGAATGGTGCCATTGTGTGCATTCTTGACCACTGCTGCATTAATGTCTATGAGACATAGGGATATTGATGCCCTAGGTTATCTTCCTCTTTTCTACAGAAGTGAATGGAACGGTGGTCAAACTTGCACGGATCACTGGGGGGCCCCAATGGCCTGATCCCCAGAGATGAAACATTTACCCCTAGCATATGGATAGGGAATAAGTGTTATTTGTGAGAAAACCCCTTTAGGGCTCTTGCACACTGGCAATATGTTTTCTAGCGATGCGAGAATGAGTAAAAATGCATGATTATGAAACCAATGATTTTCAATGGTTTCAATAGTTTTATTCTCATTTGCGATGTGTTCACTCAAGCGTCGCTGCGATACAAAAAAGCTGTGATATTGCCCATTGTTTTCAATGGGTCTGGGGCCCCATTGAAATCAATAGGAGAAGATTGTGCAACAGCCTTGGCATCCCCCATGGCGAGGAAAGCGGACTGAGCTACAGGGGATCTCTGACATATTTCCCCATTGCTAGCTCCGCCCACTCTCTGACCATAAACCAACACCCCCCTCTCTGGGAAAACCCATTAGCTGCACCCCCTATATCTCCAAATATGGGGAGATATGTCAGAGATCCCCTGTAGCTCTGCCCCCCTCTCTCTCCTTGCTATGGAGGAGTCCAAGGCTGTTGTGCGATCTTCTCCTATTGATTTTAATTGGGCCCCCGCCTGATTGAAAACAATGTGCGATATCGCAGCTTTTTTGTATTGAAGCTAGAGATGAGTGAGCATACTCGTCCGAGCTTGATGCTCGTTCGAGTATTAGGGTGCTCGAGATGCTCATTACTCGAGACGAGCACCGCGCGGTACTCGTCTCGATTAAACGAGCACTGACCATTGAATTCAATGGAGCCGGCAATACAGCCGGCTCCATTGAAAGCAATGGGCTGCCGGCGATCGCGGGATGAATTGTCGGGAAGAGCTTAAATATATAAGCCCTTCCCTGCAATTCATCCAGAAATGTGTAAAAATAAATATATATATATACTCACCTTGTCCCGGCAGACGGAGTTCAGCGCGGCTGGCCTGCAGTGGGTGTGAAGGGGGTGTGAGTCAGACATGCCCCTGATTGGCTCAGCGCTGAGCCAATCAGAGGCAAATCTCACTCACACCCATTCATGAATTCATGAATGGGTGAGTGAGTGTTGCCTCTGATTGGCTCAGCGCAGCTCTCAGCTGAATGACAGCAGTTCAGCACCACAGTGCAGGGGACAGCAGGAGAACATGCTGCTGTGCCCTGGCAGCTGAAGGGAGGTGAGTATCTATTTTTTTTGTTTTTTAAATCACTTTTAATTCATTTCCAGGGAATGGCTTATATGTAAAGTCCTTCCCTGAAAAAGAATTCAGGTGTGCCAGCGGACCATTGTCTTCAATGGAGTCGCCGGCAGTAGCAGCGGCTCCATTGAAGAGAATACCTGCATTTTTATTCTTTTTTTACACTAAAATCTTTCTTTTTCAGGTAAGGGCTTATGTTTTCATCCCGCGCTTGCCGGCAGCCAATTGCTTTCAATGGAGCCGGCTGTATTGCCGCCTCCATTGAATTCAATGGGCTAACATCGTTCTTCTCTGCCATCGTTCTTCTCAGCTGTGGCAGAGGAGAACGATCGTTATGCTGACAGTGCGGGGGGGGGGGGGAGAGGGGTCTCACTCTTGCCACTATTGTGGCTTAATAGTGAGACCTCGGAGCCCGAAATGCAGCCCTGCATGTTGCTCCTCGCCTGCCCAATCCATTTCTGTGTTTTTTACATGACTTTGGTGATTTGCTAAGATTTTCACAAATGAAAACCTTAACGGAGCACCAGTCATATACAAAAATGCTCGAGTTGCCCATTGACTTCAATGGGGTTCGTTACTCGAAATGAACTCTCGAGCATTGCGAAAAGTTCGTCTCGAGTAACGAGCACCCGAGCATTTTGGTGCTCGCTCATCTCTAATCGCAGCAAGGCCTGAGTGAACACATCGCAAAGGAGAATGAAACCATTCAAAATCATGCATTTTCACTCTCTCTCACATCGCTAAAAAACCTATTGCCAGTGTGCAAGAGCCCTCAAAGTGTATCTGCACTTTCAGATTAGTTTTTAGAATAAACTGCGATGTGTGCATGAGGAATAATGCTGTTTCTGGCTTTTAGCCTGTATTTTTCCCCATTTTTCTCCTCTGTAGGCTGTGTCTGTGATTTACAGATGTTATATTGTAATTAGAGATAAGCGAGCATACTCGCTAAGGGCAATTGCTCGATCGAGCATTGCCCTTAGCGAGTACCTGGTTGCTCGGGAGCAAGGATTTTGGTGCCAACAGCGGGCGGGGAGCTGCGGGGGAGAGCGGGGAGGAACGGAGGGGAGATCTCTCTCTCCCCCCCGCTCTCCCCTGCTGACTGCCGCAACTCACCTGTCACCCGCGCCGGCAGCCGAATCTTTAGAGATGAGCAGGGAGATACTCGCTAAGCACAATGTCCGATCGAGCAATTGTCCTTAGCGAGTATGCTCACTCATCTCTAATTGTAATGCATATTGTCATGGCTTGTCGGTCATGACAGCATCATGGCATGGTGACCTCGATGCAGGCTAAGACCTGTTGCCTTGTTATGCAGGACAAGGGTTAATGCACCATATGCAGAGACTGCTGGGTGCTGTCTCTCTTTGCTGCATGTATGCATGCTGGATTAGTCATGCCTAGGAGAAGGTTGGAGGTGTGGTTGTCTAATTGCTCTGCCAGTCCTCAGGTGTGGAGTAGCTTTATTTTCTCACCCCTCCCTTTGCTCAATGCTGCTTATTCAGCTCCCTAGAGGAAAGACTGGAGTCTGGTGTTCCTCTAGGCTTGCTACATATTCGGATAATTGCTGTTGTTTGCTATCAGTTTATGTTGGTTTCCCTTATTGTTGTTGCTTGGTGGTGTCAATTCATCTCTCCAGGGGTTCCTATAGGAAGAAGACAGCAGGGCCACCTCTATCGAGGCGATGACCTTGCTTTAGGCAAGGACCTGTCACCTCCCTGCTAGGTTAGGGCTAGGCTTCCTTTCCCCCTGGAGTGGTGCTACTGATCTGCATAGTGTGGTGTTTTCTTATTTTCCCACAGTGTGTACGTCATCCTGCACCATGCTGAGCGTGGGGCTATTGTGCTGCATGGGCTTTACACATTGGCTTTCAGATTTCTGGTGTGGCGCGTACTGTTCTACAGGGCATAGTGTTACAACTGCAGTAGTGTGAATGTCACCCTGCGTCCTTGCCGAGCGTGGTGCTCGTGTGCCGCAGAAACGTGACAGATATACACTGCACATGGAGAAAACAGCAGATTATACTCTCTAGAAGCCAAGATCACCAAGCAGAAATTATGCTACTTGGCCATGCCATTTGCAGAAATTCACTTGAAAAAGCACTCATGCAGGGAATAGTCAGTGGAAGTAGGAGGAAAGGCCACTCAAGAACTCGTAGGCTTAATACCATCAAATCAGACACCAACATGAACATGGGTGAACTCAAGGAAGCAGTAATCAACAGATCTGTATGGAGTAGAATGATCCATAGAATTACCAAAAATGCATCTCAATTGAATGATGGATAATTGAGTTGAATTGAACTTTCTAGTTATCAAACTAGATTCTTTGAAAAGTTAGTGACCATGTAAATCATTGCAGCCCTTTTCTATAGAAATGTAAGAAATGGGAGGGATATAATCTTATGCAAACAGAAAACTACAAGCTGTTCTCAATTTCTGTAGAGGGAACCTGCCATGGTCGTAAGGTCACAACAAAATCTGCAGTGAATCAAGCAGGCAGTCTTTGTCTCTACTGTGTGATAGGAAAAGAGAGAAAAGTGTAATGTAAGCAAACAGGCATGTAGACATAGTGACTGAGACCGAACTGAAGCTCCACTGTAACAAGTACCTGTAAGACAATGACAACATCCTGTTAGAGAATTATGGCCCTTTAACTCGGGATAATAATCGTTCAAATTCCCGCACCCCGCGGGAATTTGATGAATGATGGTCCCACATAAATGAATGCAGAGACTGAACGAGCATTGTTCAGTTGTTCAGTTTTTACTTATGGTGAAGGTTTAGGTTTGTGTCGGCAGTGAGTCATTTTCTTTTTTTATACAGATTTTTATTTTATTCAGTATTTTTTTTACTTATTTTTGTAACTATTGAACAATAATCGTACCGTGTAAATACATGCAGAGACTGAATGAGAATTGTTCAGTTGTTCAGTTTCTACATGCAGAAAACTGAATGATGAGCTGTCCATTGTAAACCACAGTCATTCACTTTTAAACGACTGTTGGCTTGTAGTCAATGTAGGTGGGTGGAAGGGGAACGCTCCCCGCCTGCCCCGTCTCCATGCAGCAGCGCTGTGAGTGATTCCAGCGATATTCGCTCCTGTGTAACAGCACAAGAGTGAGCATCACTGGGACGAGTGGTTGGGCAGCGTTTGCCCGCCAGCTTGTTCTGTATAAATTGATCTTAAGTAATGAGAAATCTGAGGCACGAACAGTTGCACTTTGAACAGAAAAGGTACTGCCATGAGGATCTAAGAGGCAAAAGTGCACTTTTAAGTAAATTTTCACGCTTCTCGTATATCATTTACTTATTATGATAGTTCCAAAATGCTGCACTGCTTTATATACCTTTATACGAGTCAAGCTTTAGGTTACTTTAATGCAGAGGTCCAAATTTCTTTAATAGAGGCTGCCTGTACACGGGCAGCGGGATGTGACCTATGCCCCGGTATTGAGCTTATACTCACCGATCCGGCGTCTTCGCTCTCTGCACTGCGATGTGCCGGCTGGTGCACAGCCGCACTCGCGCAGTGCAGAGCCGGCGCATCAGCGGTGACGTTTCTGTGCGGGCCTATGCAAGGCTCGCACAGAAATAGGACATGCCGTGTTTTCACGCGGTCAAATCGCGGCTGTCTGCATAGGATTGCTTCATCTAATGCAATCCTATGTCAGCGGGCACAAGTGGAAATTCTGCGGGAAATCCCACCACGGAATTTCCGCCCGTGTGCAGGAGGCCATACATGGGTTTAGATGGCATTTTGACTTGTTGTTACCACCTCAAAACACTTATACCATAACATTTATACACTGAGCTCAATAATAAAACAGTATGCAGTACACTCCAAAGCATCTTCTAATAGTGGTAACAGGCACCCAAAATCTTATTAACCCCTTAAGGCCTCATGTCCACGGGGAAAATCAGATCCGCTGCAGATTCTACATGGAGAATCTGCAGCGGGTCCCTCCTGCCCCGCGGACATGAGCGCTGAAAATAGCAATTTAAAAGCATTTACCTATCCGTAGCGGGCGGGGAAGGTCAGCTGTTCCTCACGGCCGGATCTTCATTTTCGGCCGGCGGATGAATTCGTCACGCCGGCGGCACGTCGCCGACGTGCCGCGCGCATGCGCCGGGCACATCCGCCGAGCCGAAGCAAGAAAGATCCTGCCGTGAGGAAGAGAAGACCTTCAGCGCCCGCTCCGGGTGAGTAATTCTTTTAAATTCCTATTTTTGGTCTCCCGCGGATCCGGACGGCTTCCATAGGCTTCAATAGAAGCCCGCGGGAGCCGACCCCGCGGGAGACCCGCATGAAAATGGAGCATGGTCCGGATTTTTTCATGCTCCATTTTTTTTAAAATCTCTTTTATTGACGATCCGCAGGTATTTATCTACCCGCGGGTGGTCAATGCATCCCTATGGGGTGCGGATCCGCGGGCAGAAGAAGAGTTAAAATCCGCTGCGGATTTTAATTCTTATTTTGCCCGTGGACATGAGCCCTAAGGACCAGAAACTTTTTAAAGATTTTACCCATATGGTGGTTTTATGGCCCCAGTTTTCTTTTCTTTAGCTACCAAAATTATTTTTTCAGCATTTTTATTTTCTGTGATAATCTATTTTTTATATCTTTTTTTTTCGCAGATTTTTTGCCCGTTGTTTTGTTTCATTAGTGCTCAAAAAAATCATTATTTTTGAAATTTACAGTTGTTTATTTTTAAAATTAGCATATTTACGATAAAATAAAGTACGGGAATGGGTTCCTCATTTTGTTTTAGACATTTGATATATAATTTGTTTAGTCTCCGATTACCTGATATGGTGACGGTTTAGATTTGTGTTGGCATTCAGTCATTTTCTTTTTTTAAATAGATTTTTATTTAATTAAGTATTTTTTTAACTTATTTTGTAACTATTATTTTTAAAATATATGTCCACCATGATGTTATACAAGTCCTCCAGGGACATTCACATTGTCTTTTATTTTTTTAAATTTCACACTTTTCCATTGTAGAAAACATCCCCCTGTAGTGACAGTAGTCACTAGGAGAGCTGATTTGGGTCTGCTAGGACCCTACAGCTCTACCTTGGCAGGGGGCACCTTGTGGTTAAGTGATCGCCATATTGAATAGCAGAGGTGACACTTCCACTTTCTCTACTCTCTACACAGTGCTCATTGAGCACTATGTAACCTGCAAGAGAGAAGGCAGAAGCAGTTAAAAAGCTGAGGAGCTGAGGACAGGAGCTTTAAACCCGAGCAGTATTTTTACAATCAGCTGGGGTTAAAGCCCAGGACCAAATACCATACAGTTAATGGGTTAAGTGCGTATATATGTAGTGGACTTACAGGTCTATATCAGAAAAAAAAAGATTTCTGACCATTATAGGGACGTATTAACAAACCGATCAGCACAAAATTCTAGAAGCAAATATGAGCCTTAGGGCTTTTACCCACTAGCGGTTTTTTAATGCTCCGATATCACTGCGTTTTTTTCAATGGGACTTTCCAATGTTAAAATCGCATCGCGCAAACATTGAAAAAGCACAAACATGCGATTTTTGGGCTATGCAATTTTAACATTAGAAAGTCCCATTAAAAAAAAAGCAGCGTTAAAAAAACGCTAGTGGGTAAAAGCCCTAAAACTGAATTTGTAATCATCAGGGTGCAGAGACTCGACATAAGTGGTCTCTGGTCCATCACGGCTTCTTATGACCCCATTCTGAATAAAATCATTGCACTACTTTACACTGAATGTGCCTATAATAATTGCCTACATTGGGAGGGAGACTTAGAACAGATTTACCATTGGGGCCCAGAAGCTTCCTTCTTTCCTGTAACATATTGCACTGACAAGCAAGGTATTGTAAAGCATTGTTATTGTGTAAATCCAATGCCTAAACTAGTAAAACTGTAGAGTAATAAACTATAAAGCTCTGTAGTCGCCACGCCTTGATGTGCATTGAGAACATAATGACTCTTGCTTTACAGTGACACTTGTTTTTCCCTACTACAAAGGAAACGGTGCGATATAACATTCACGACAACAGAGCTAGAAGCTAGCAACGCTACAATTATACATCAAGATTAAAAAAATTTGATTAACTGTCACTTGAGAAGGCATTTTGGCAAGTGAAAATTGCATAGGTTTCTGTGCACGCTGTTAACTAACGGGATTCTGGATTCATTTAGCAGCTTTCCTTGTTCTTTCAACGATGAGCAACACTGTCAGAGAATCTTAATTACACTTTAAGTGGGATGCAAATGAGTTGTGACACTACATCATTTCACATGAAAGGTTCATTACTTACATTACCTCGCACAATGATGTTTCCAGCATACTAGTTATAGAGCGTGGACAGATTTAACCCCTGCTATGCTTGTTACCCTGACATTAGTGTGAAGGTTGGACTCAATGAGCATATACAGTCTGGTTGATTATTGTTCGCCATGATGTCAAAGTGAACTCATCCTTCTGATTTGATATATTCTATTGCACTAGGACGGCGTAATTTACTGCACATGATAGCAATGTGTTTTAGAAATGGATACATTTAATTCTAATCATATTTGCATCTGACTCATTCTTCACCCTCACCAGTCGTATATGTATGAGGGGGATGAGCAGATACAGTACGCATGATGAAGCTTGTGAGGAGCTGGAGGTCTGAAGAGACGGTACCAAAGACAGTGTGCAAATGGGAAATAATCATGTTGGATGCTACTAATTTTTATTTTATGTTTTCATTCTAATTTTATCCATTCCTAACATTTTCCCATTTTCGGTACAATTTGTTAAAAAAAAAAAAAAAATTCTTCAGTGTTTTGTAAACTAAATGACCATTGTATGAGCATTCAATGATTTCACCTACTATGGACCATTTTCTAAATATCCACATCTAGAACGGTCAATTGACCTACAGTCAATTCATTGATAGCCACTCAGATTGCCAAATAGCATGATTACATTATACAATTCTGCTCAACGACATATCATAGTACGGTATATGTAGCTAGGTCCATACAGTACATAGAGGAAGAGGAGACGAGTACAGCAATAAATTGGCCTTTCTAATTAACCCTTTCCAATCCAATTTGTATCCTGGTTTTCCTGGGGGGCTTACTCTTTTCCTGCAGTTATACAACGGTGCTATATGCTGGCTAAAGCCAGTACTGCATGAGGTGACACGTTGGATAGGTCTGACAGCGGAGAGGCTGGCAATATATAGTAAGAGAGCCCCAACGGGCGTCTTCCAACATCGGAGCTGTATAGCCTTAAATCATAATGTCTTTAGACGTCAGACAATGGATTGGAAAGGGTTAAAAGACCACTCTAGTGAAAACATATTTCTCCATCACTGCACCTGATTGTCAGAGTCTGGATGTCTTCTATGTATATTATACTCCCGTCTATGCAGTGCAGCCTCCTGTTAGACATCATCTTGATTTTTACATTTCTCGTCCTCTTTGCTGTGCTAGCAATTCCATGATATATCAGCACAGCATCGCATAACCAACTAGAGTAATACCATCTCTGCCTGCTGGGAGGACCTTGTGACTATCATAACCTTCTATATTCACCTACATAAGCTAAAGACCATAATTATACAGTCAGAAGGATGAACTGTCATCTTCTTCATTATAATTGGGTGACAGGAGCCTCTAATCATCATCAATAACTATGATAGGAGTTTCTGTCTTCCCCTGTGAAGAGCCTGTGTGATAAGGTCCATGTAATATCCTCATACAAGAATTATGAATTGACTGAAAACTGACTTCTTGAAAGAACATAAAAACAAGGAGGAGTAACAACTTGAAATTTTGGAACAATCCCTTTAAGATTACTGCTAGAAATTTATGGAACTCCTAAACGTACATGCAGTTAGTATCCATGATGTACATATTCCTTTTCCTTTAACCCATCAACAGTCACATTGAATTTAGAAAAATCCTCCTGAAAATGTCACATTTCTATTGTAGTTTTAAAATTGATGCCTCATATAAATATATCTGGCCCAGAACTTAGTCATATTAAGTTTAGTTTTAACTAGAGATGAGCGAGCACGCTCGTTTAAAGGGGTTGTCTTGCGCCAAAACGTTTTTTGTTTTTTTTCCATAGGCCCCCCCGTTCGGCGCAGGACAACCCCAATGGATGTGTTAAAAAAAACAAAACATATTACTTACCCGAATCCCTGCTCTGCGACGTCTTCCTTCTTCCTACTTCTTCCTTCACCAAGATGGCCGCCGGGATCTTCACCCACGATGCACCGCGGGTCCTTTCCCATGGTGCACCGTGGGCTCTGTGCGGTCCATTGCCGATTCCAGCCTCCTGATTGGCTGGAATCGGCACACATGATGGGGCGTAGCTACGATGACCAGCTCTCCGGCACGAGCGGCCCCATTCACCAGGAAGAAGACCGCACAGTGCGTTTAAAAACGCCAGAAGAAACTGAAATTAGACGGATCCATGGCGACGGGGACGCTAGCAACGGAGCAGGTAAGTGAATAACTTCTGTATGGCTCATATTTAATGCACGATGTATATTACAAAGTGCATTAATATGGCCATACAGAAGTGTATAACCCCACTTGCTTTCGTGAGACAACCCCTTTAAGGCTGCTACTCAAGTTTCATGCACGATAGAGGATCGTAAATGTTTCACATTAATTTCAACAGGAAACCTCGCATCGCATGGCATGGGACAGCCATGCAATGCATTGAAGCTCTCATTGAAATCCATTGGCGATGCATTCTGAGAAAAGTTAGAACATGCCACAATTTTTTCCCGCATCGCATGGGGTTCATATTCGTGTGAGATGTGTGCGACTCTCAATGCACAAATCTCACACGTTTTTTTTCAGCCGTGTAAAACCAGCCATAAAAGAAATAATTGCAGGTACATATAATGTATTATATGACTGTTTTTTGTTGTTGCGGAGCGGGGCCGTATTTAGCAGTAGGCACCTGAGGCAGGTGCCTAGGATGGCTGTGTTTAGGGAATGTCCTTGAGTACAAAAAAAAAAAAATTCCCTGGCACATTGCTCTTCAGCTGCCACCTAAATATTAGTTTAGCACCTCAACCAGGTGGCCACGGTTATTGTACCCTTGCCCATCTGCCTGCCATGTGCCTCACCACTCCAAAGTTGCATGCATGTAGTGCACTCCCATGCCAGGGAGAGGGAGTGGGCATACTGTAGACAATGCTCCCATGGGTTACCTACCAACTATAAGTGCCTTAACTCTGGCATACAACCTCCAGAATTGTGGTGCCGGAGCTCTAACAGGCTACACTTAAGTAGCAGACCAGACGAGAAAAGGGAATGTCCCTGTCAGTAATCAATAATCAATAAGCAGCATATGAGCCGCCGCTGCTTTCTTCTCATCTGGAATTTGCCTGCCATCTTCTCTGAGCAATCCACTGAAGGTTGCACGAGTGAGTGCAGTATATTTCAGTGTGTTGTGTCTATGTGTGTACAGTATATAAAATGTTCGTATGCAAAAATTCATCTACCCTATTTCCCCAAATATAAGACAGGGTCATATATGAATTTTTGCTCCAAAATATTTTACTTTTTTACATATATAGCTGCCCGGACACTATTTAAGTTGCCTTGTTTTATTAATTGTAACTAGGGCTTATTTGTGGAGAAGGGCTTATATTTCAAGCATCCTCAAAAATCCTGAAAAATCATGCTAGAGCTTATTTTTGGGGTAGCTCCTATTTTCAGGAAAGTGGGGTATGTGTGCTCTTGTATGTGTAAAAGTATGTGTAAACACTGGCATAACTAGGGGATGCAGTTGCACCCGGGCCCCAGAGCCTTAGGGGGCCGATAAGCATCTCCTCTCCATATAGGGAGCCCAGTACTATGAACAAACCAATATAGTTGGGGACCCCGTTACAGGTTTTGAATTGGGGCCCAGGAGCTTCCAGTTACACCTCTATATGTAAACGGAGGCAGGTGGCCGAAAGAGGCTCTAACTCCATAATCTGACAGACTATCGCTCTTGTGTAAAAGCACAGGAGCGATACTCGGTGTTACGGCTCTCGGTGCCTTGCGGAGGTGCGTTAAGGCTCTATTCATATTTACGTGGGAGGCTCCATTCAGAGCCTCTGGCAGAGATCCGGCATGAAATAACAGATTAAATAGCGCAGTATGCTACATTATTTGACAGACCCAGCATGCCACCAAGAGGAATGTGTCGCCGGCCTTGAGGTCTTTTTACATGGGCAGATATTTGGGCAGGAATGTGCGCTGTTCTACATTTTAGCAAGTCATTCGGCGCTTGCTTAGCTCTATTTACATGGAGCAATCAGCTGTTAGGCGATTGTTAAGGCACAATTCTAGATCATCTTTTTCTTACAATTCTGTGTTTTCCTACTGGAAATCAGTGCTAACAGTGCCAGACTATACAAGGACATGTGGCATTGGGAAAGGGAATAGTAACACTCAACTCAATTTATTCGTACATTATTTTGGAGAAATGACAAATAAACAGCAGAGAGTTAGAGAAAAAAATGCTTCAGACTCGTTACATTATAAGGAAAAGAAGTGTTTACTAAAACAAACATGTGAGGAGAACAGACAGGTCATATAGTGATACATCATAGGTTGGGTTTGGGGGGTTTGGAGTATGGGCATGGATTGAAACATCTACGTGCTTGCCGCATCTATGCTCCCCATTGCCTACCTCATCCTTTGATGCCATTGCAAAGTGCTGATGGGTTCAAATGGGAAGGCTCTTAGGCCTGCCATGTATTAATGCTTATTAAGTATTTTAGGCTAACATTGGAAAGTAAAATACACTGCAATATTGAGGTATTGCAGTTTATTGTTCAAGCGATCAAGCAATTGCATATTCTAGTCCTTTAGTAGGGAAAAAAGTATGATTAAATGTAATAAGATTTTTAAAAATATTGTAAAAAATATATTATAAAAGTTCAAAAAGCTTGCCTTTTCCAATGTTCCAGATAAAAATTTTAAATGAAGAACATAATTACTACTGCTGCATCTGTAAGTGCTCAAACTATTACAGTATTGCATTATTTCTCCCATTTCGTGAGCAACCTGCAAAAAATACATGATTCTGGAATTTCATTTTTTTGGGCACACAGTCTCAAAATTGTATGAAGAAAAATTACAGCTTGACCCACAGAAAACAAGCCCTAACAAAGCAGCTTCATCAGAAATTTTAAAAAGTTATGAGTCCCAAAGTGCGTTAACACAAATCAATTTTTTAAAAGTTTTTTTCATTCTTTTGAAAATAGTAAAAAACTAAAATCTATTGGGAGTTCTGCAATGCTTGTCTGTTTCTGTAACTTTTATAGAGTCATACACATGAGCATATACTGTAGTGTAGCCGTTTCTGTTTTCAACTCCTATTGTCTAGTGACCCCTGTTCCCCCATACGTGTCTTTCATTGGAATAAGTAAAGGTAAAGTCCCCTGGTGCAAGCACCGAGTTATGACTGACTACTTGGGTGACTTTACATTGTGATGATTTCTTGGCACCCTGTTTTGCAGGGTGGTGCCATTGCCTTCTCCAGTCATCTTTTACCCCCCAGCAAGCTGGGAACTCATTTTACCAACGTTGGAAGGATGGAAGGCTTGAGCCGGCTACCTGAACCATGCGAGGATTGAACCCACAACCTTCAGGTTGTGAGTGAAAGCTTAGGACTGCATTTCTGCTGCTTTAACACTCTGCGCCACACAAGGCTCTTTCATTGGAATAAGAATCCTTTATTTGGATTCTTACAACAGTGGATGGCACATTTCAGCGCTGGATTGGCTCTTTCATCAGATCACACAGATGTGCTGTTCTGGTGCTGAAATGCGTCATCCAAATAAAGGCTTTCTCTTCATCCTGTTTGGCTTTCCTGTGCAGCAGTAATGGGTCTTCCTCTTTTCCTCCTTCTCTCGGTGATTTGGATTGTCTGTATTACCTGTAGCGGCAGCATTATTGTCTTCATATGGGTTACGCCATCAGTGCAACTTATACCGGTGAATGTTGTTTATTAACTCTTTGCCGGTGATCCGTTGATCTGGATACTGGACAACATTCCTTCTATAGTGTCAACTGTGCTAAAACAAAAGTACTTATCTGTGCTCTGCAGCCATGATTCAGCACTGCAACCCCACCATAGTATAGGTGTTTGTTGTGACAGATGGCGTCACGGGAAGTCACTTGACTGCTGCAGCATCACCGTTTCGAACTCCTAGCATCATGGCGCCCAGAATATGAGTGCAAATGTCTTGAGAACGGGCAGTGGTCAATATTATTAACTAACTATTAAAACCATGGGCCTCATTTATCAAAAGCTGTCTAACAGTACTTCTCGGAGATCTAGTGACTTATCAGATGAGCACGGTGAAAGAATTGCACCAGGCATACGTACAATTGGAAAACGGTATGAAGAGAAGTGGATGCCTGTGATGCGGCTGATTACTGCTGGAATATTCCAAGGGAGAACACCAGCGGACATAAAAAAATTAATGACTTATGCAAACATTGCATCTAACTTTCTAGATTTTCATGCCACGTATGGACGTTCCTTGTTATTCTCCATCTGCCACCTGGTGATCGTATGTCCTGCTTATATGTTACCGTATTCAGGATTTACTGTTAATAAGTACATTTCTAAAACATATTTAACTGCGATTATATCCACTTCTTCATTCTACTGTTAAGATGATTGTCTGTAAATCCGTTCCTGACAGTCAAAATCCGAGCACAAATTTGGAATTGGGTGTGCCGATTCGGCACCCAAGCCTCTGAAAGAAACACGTAAAAAACTAAAAGCATTTTATCTGTAACACAGCAATAGTCTGTGTTTTATGAGCTTTGTTGATTTTTCCCGGCATTTTTGGAAGCTATTATCTGTCTGAAAACGCAATCTTCATTTCCTCTAATAAAGAAACAATAAAGTGAAACAGTGAAACACATGATATCAATAGAATAATCTGTTCTGTCTGCCAAAAGTAGTCTATGCATCCTTTTTGTCTATGAAAATCAATAGGCCCCAGAATGTAATTGAAGATCCGTCAATACCCAGGCTCGTCCTATTTATTGTCTTTCCCTGATATTATAATACGCAGACAGCTCAAGGCAAGCGGTGTGCATTGAATCCTGGAAGGGAGCATCTCAGAATAAGCAGCTGTATGTGACACTTTCTGGGTCCTGATATATTTGAGAGATGTTACCTGGATAAAAAAACTTTCTCCGAATGGCACTGATTTATAACATCCTCTTTAGGACTGTCAGGGCAAGCCATCAGAATTGGCAATACTATATAATCCGCCATGTCTTAAGGAGTTAAGTCTGGGCTAAAAACTTTAGTAATTCATATTAGACATTTTCCATCTTCCTGGATAAATTTGCAAACTGCAATTTATGCGCTAAACAGTTCTACAGCCGCCATATAATTTTTCTTGAAAAATGTTTACCCACCGTGCTTACTGTAGGTTGGAAAAAGCCTTTATATTTCAGAGGAAATAATGGTTTAAAACAGTTTGCTGGAAAAGGCACTATCCCAATAAATCATCTGTCACTATAGATAATAGAATACTAGATCATCCTCTATCAGCTTGAATAAAGGTTAAACACTATACCTTACTCACACACTGTGCCATCTCGCCAGCATATTCAGCACTTGCTTTAGTCTCTCTTTGGCTCATAGTTAATAAAACACCTTTTCAACTTTTGGAACTTTGTTATAATTTCTCAAAACTCCTGGAATTCTTGCGGTAATAAAAACATGCTGTTTAGAAAAGGTGATCCTCTTATCAAGATGTTTTTTTGCCTTCAATTACCACTGAGCATTCAATTTGTGAGCGCCATGAAGCTATGAAGATATGGACAGCAGGGGGCATTGTTGCCACTATTGCTTGGTCAATACAAGCTTTGCAAATGACCAAATGGACCATATTGTTGACTAATATTGTTAGGGCTCTATTACATGGGACAACTTGCTGGATGCAGATGCCCAACAGGTCGTTCCAGCGATGATGGTTCCTGTGCTTCTACACAGGAATGAGCGTCGCTCAGTGAATAGAGGCAGAATGGGCCGGGGATCGTTGCAGCCCATTCGGCTCTATACACAATAAACAGGCAGTCATTCATAAGTGAAGCTGTATAAGTGAATGAGAATGGCTGAACGATCCGTGTGAACGAGCCAACGATGATTTATTGTTCGTTGTTAAATCGCTGGCTGCGTTTACATGAAACGATTATCGTTAATTTTTGCTTGTTCTAACGATTTTTTAAACGATAATCATTCCGTGTAAAAGCACCTTAATACATCTAAAGGGTTAAAAAAATGGGACTTGAGTAATCTCCAATCCTGACTCACTGGAGGTATTTTTGTATAACTCAGCTAGGACTAGCTCTTCTCCTGAACCTGCTCCATGGGCCCCTTTTCGACATGACAATGCACATGTATTTCAAAAGTTGGAAAGGGATTAAAAGGAACCTGGCATTACCTTTGAACCCCATAACATAAGTGTAACTCGTTTTACAAGGCTGTGTGCGCGCACTCTTCCATAAAGATGAATGACGGCGCCCGTGCACACAGCCTTGTGAAAAGAGTTCCTGTTGCGCTGATGTCTCACGGGAACAGAGCTGGAACCGGGGACTGGTGAGTATAAAAAGTAATTCACCAGTCAAGCCTTCATCTAATTGTCACCCATTGTCCAGTGTTGAAACAAACTGTCGCTGTCATGCAAACATGTTACCACAGAGGGTTCAACGCTGCCGTCAAGCTAATGCAGCTTACAGGATACAGTGACAAGCCACAATTTCACCTCAGTCAACCAGCTGAAGTTTGAAAATCTTGTGCAGCAGATATGTGAAAGCTACGAGCGAACATGGCTCCTCAGCAGGCAGCTGAAGTTCGTAAATCATGTGCAGCTCATATGAGAAAACAACCAGCTAACATGTCTCCTCAGTGAGTAGCTGAACTTTGTAAATCACATGCAGCTTATGTGCAAAAATGAGCCAACGTGTCTCCTCAGCGAGCTGCTGAAGTTCGTAAATCACGTGCAGCTCATATGAGAAAGCATACCAGGGAGCATATCTCCTCAGTGAGCAGCTGAAGTTCGTAAATCACATGCATCTTATATGCGAAAATGAGCCAGCATGTCTCGTCAGCGAGCTGCTGAAGTTCGTAAATCACGTGCAGCTCATATGAGAAAGCTACCAGCGAGCATATCTCCTCAGTGAGCAGCTGAAGTTCGTAAATCACATGCAGCTTATATGCAAAAATGAGCCAACATGTCTCCTCAGCGAGCTGCTGAAGTTCGTAAATCACGTGCAACTCATATGAGAAAGCATACCAGGGAGCATATCTCCTCAGTGAGCAGCTGAAGTTCGTAAATCACATGTAGCTTATATGCGAAAATGAGCCAGCATGTCTTGTCAGCGAGCTGCTGAAGTTTGTAAAGCACATGCAATGTAAAGATTATCTCATAAACTTTGTTGATTAGCATTATTGTGGTATTCATGTTCTTGGTGTGCAGGAGGTCATTCCACGTTTCTTTTTCTCTTCGATACTATATTACTACGGTTTCTGAGCACTTATTTATGTTACCGTAATATTTGGTGATGCCCGTATATTTTTTCTTGCTAATTGACATTGGCACTTCATAGTGCTTTCACCTTCTAGAACTTGTATGTCCTCTAGCAGAGGTACCTCATGAGTCACCATAGACTCTTCAACCAGACCTTCTTTAGTTATCTTGTCACTTGTCAGCTGACGAAGACATTCTGTAGAATCACCTTCCTGAGGATGTTTTCCTTCCATAGTCTTTATGGCAACATCATATTGCACCATCAGTGCAGCAGTATCCTGTAGGGTGACTCTGGACCCAGGGCATATGTTGAGGAGCTGAAAGGGTAGAGTGGTCACTTGTCACAGTGGCACTTACCAGGCTACCCCCAGAAGGACACACGTAGTCTCGGCCAGAGCAGCGCTGGGCCTCTTCCGCACACCCCTAAAAGAGGGATGGCAAATAAATATAAGAACAGGAGAAAAGGCTGTCACGGGTGACACCTCCATTGCGTTACCCACCAGAATGACACTCGGCGGTAAATAAAGGATGCTGCAGACTGTGTAATGTACCTTAGGTCCCTGGGAATAGTCAGGGCCTGGCAACACTTTACTTGGAAGCTTTATCAGAATATACTTAGGAATACACTGGTGCAGGTAAATAGAAGATTAGAGGTCAGGGAGGAAACACAGGATGACACGGGTCCTGGAGTCGCAGTTATCTGCTAGGAACCGTTCCTGGAAAGGAAACTCTCCAGAGGAGGAAAGGGGTAGAGTCACTCCACAGACACTTTCTCGGAACAGTACCTCTGCACGGTAGTTTTAACCGTCTCTTCTCGCTCATTTTCAATCTCTCTCTTACTTGTCCTCACTCACTGTTGGTTCCT
Organism: Eleutherodactylus coqui; assembly: GCF_035609145.1. Taxonomy (NCBI): domain Eukaryota; kingdom Metazoa; phylum Chordata; class Amphibia; order Anura; family Eleutherodactylidae; genus Eleutherodactylus; species Eleutherodactylus coqui. Next base: position 141,463,537 of record NC_089843.1, on the reverse strand, counting down.
GGCATTTGGGTACTCAGGAAAACCTCTCTTCTTCTTCCATTCTTCACCACATGAGGGTTGAAGGTACCCCCATGTGGCTGTCACTCTCTCTCTCCGGAACCCAGAAGATGATGAAATCTAACTACACCCAGATCACTCATACTTATAGACAACATAGATCACATGACTAGACAAATACTGATACAGGTATCTCCCAGTCTCATACAAACATTAAAGGAGATGTCCCGCGCCGAAACGGGTTTTTTTTTTTTTAAACCCCCCCCCCGTTCGGCGCGAGACAACCCCGATGCAGGGGTTAAAAAAACCACCCGCACAGCGCTTACCTGAATCCCGGCGGTCCGGTGACTTCAATACTTACCGCTGAAGATGGCCGCCGGGATCCTCTATCTTCGTGGACCGCAGCTCTTCTGTGCGGTCCACTGCCGATTCCAGCCTCCTGATTGGCTGGAATCGGCACGTGACGGGGCGGAGCTACACGGAGCTACACGGAGCCCCATAGAGAACAGCAGAAGACCCGGACTGCGCAAGCGCGGCTAATTTGGCCATCGGAGGCCAAAAATTAGTCGGCACCATGGAGACCAGGACGCTAGCAACGGAGCAGGTAAGTAAAAAACTTTTTATAACTTCTGTATGGCTCATAATTAATGCACAATGTATATTACAAAGTGCATTATTATGGCCATACAGAAGTGTATAACCCCACTTGCTGCCTCGGGACATCTCCTTTAACCTTTCACTTGCTGCAGCTGTGTAATACACAAAACAAAAAGAATAAACACTTTACACATCAGCTCTCGTTCAGCCCAAAGTTTGTGGGAAGCAGTTTCTTGAACTGTCTTTCTTTGTTTCTCTAGCTACTCCTCCAGGCTGACATGGAAGGCTTTGCCCTACCCTGAGGGCTCCTTCACACTGACGATTGCGGTTTTGCTGTGAGAAAGTCTCTGTTACTGCAATTTTAGAGCATCAGTTATGCTTTTTCCTTATAATAATCTCGCATTGCCGCCGCCCGCGATTTTCTTATGCAAAAGTCAATAGGAGTTTCTAATGTCAAAAACGCATCGCATCCCATGAAAATTGCAAGTTCATGCGCTGCAATATGATAAAGCAGAGGCTCCACAGGGAACTATGAGAGATAAAAAAAGCAAAACGCAGAAAGATAGGGCATGCCACAATTTTTATTTTCACTCCACATTGCATGAGTGAAACACAACGATTGAAAATCATTGGTTTCATAATTCTGCGTTTTCACTCACTCTCGCATTGTGTCAAAATCGCAGGATTTTAGTGTGAAGGCACCCTTACACTTGCTAGTTCCTCCTGATGCCTAACTTTCCTTGTCTCAAGCTTGGCAGGAACAGCTGCAGTCCTTTCCGCTGTGGATCTACATCTCCAACATACCCCTGGGACACAATGCTTTTCTCTATTTTCCTTTCCCTATTTGCCCCCTGTACCTGCTAGGTTGCTTTAACTTTATTGGTCCCCTCACTATTCCTTGCATTATCTATATCCGGGGCATGGAAAATTAACATTGTCAGTACACTTTTATAACCCATGTATTTTCATTACACCATATTTGTTACACTTTAATGCATTAAACATTTAGCTGCCACGAGCAATGGCCTCAGTTTCACAATGCACTGAACTGGCTAGAATTTGCCTTACATGTATCTTCTGCATTAACCCTTTCCAATCCACTGTCTGACATCTGAAGACATTATGATTTAAGGCTGTACAGCTCCGATGTAGGAAGACGTCTGTCGGGGTTCTCTTACTGTATATTGCCAGTCTCTCTGCTGTCGGAGCCTATCCAACGTGTTACCTCATGCAGTACTGGCTTTAGCCAGCATATAGCGCAGTTGTATAACGGCAGAAAAAGAGTAAGCCCCCTAGGAAAACCAGGATACAAATTGGATTGGAAAGGGTTAATACACATTTCTTTGACATTCCCCATTCGACTTTTTTGAGGAACTGATACTCCAGCAACTGTAGACAACAGTTCAGGCATTGTCTTTGTTGAAGATAGTGAGCACACAGAGTCACCTGACTCAGAACTGTCTTTAAGGCCTTAGGCCGGCTGCACACGGCCGTGACGGGCTCTGCCGCGGAATATTCTGCGGTGAAGCCCGTCACGGCGCCCCCAGAGACCCCATACTTACCAGCGGATCCGGCGTTCTCGTTCCCACAAGACACTTCCCCGCCCACCGCCGCCACGTCATGTGACACGCCGGCCGCGTCACATGACACGCCCACCACGTCACATGACGCGGCCGGCCGTGTCATGTGACGCGCCTGCCGCGTCATATGACGCGGCGGCGGTAGGCGGGGAAACACAGTGGAAGATAGCGTGAACGGACGGCTTCCTTGACTGAAATGGGAGCCGGCCGCGGGTGAGGACGGGAGATTTCACGGTGTGGAATTCCGCGGTGGAATTCCGCACCGTGAGCATTGTGCTATTAGGTTCAATAGAACCTAATAGAAGCGGGCAACGCAGCGGATTTTTGCCGCGAATTACGCGGCAGAAATCCGTTCGTGGATAGGAGGCCTTATTCACATAATAATAATAAACTTTATTTGTATAGCGCCAACATATTCCGCAACGCTTACATAGACAGGGGATACAGAAAGACAAAAGTACAAACATTACAGAACCACAGTTACATAGTAATCAATTGATGGAAACAATAGGGGTGAGGGTCCTGCTCCAACGAGCTTACATACTACAAGTAATGGGGTGATACAGAAGGTAAAGGGGCTGGCAGTGTGCACAGTATGGCGAGGTGGAGAGTGAGGGGTGATATACACATAGACAATGGTCAGACATTTAGCCGTGTGATGGCAGAAACAGTATGACTGCAGGAGCGGTTTATGATGGCTAGCAGGGATTGCAGTCAGTAGGTCAGGGAGCATGTTATCAGGCGGAGTACAGAGGGGTTTGTTTAGGGAATGCGGTATGCCTCCCTGAAGAGGTGCGTTTTTAGAGCACGCCTGAAGTTCTGCGAGTCCTGGATTGCTCGGGTATTCACATGATTGTATATACGCAGCTATTGTAGCTGTGTCCAAAATTGCGCCCATCTGAAGCATTGGGCTCCAATGTATTTACGAGATGAGTCATTTTTGGGCGCATAAAAAAAATTGCGCTGGCAAAACTAGCACATCGGTAATCTAAAAGGGCGACTAATTTTATATGCAGCGTCAAAAGATAGGTCTTGCTCTATCTTTTGACGAAATATGCAGGAAGCTCCCATAGACTACTATGGAAACTGAATAAAAAAGGAGGGAGAGGGAGTTTACCTGTGTCCAACGCTGAGAAAAGAAGACAGCTGTCATTATTTAAGCATTAGCTGTGATTCTGAGGATTTCTACCGATTAAGGGATTTCCATGCTGTAGCGTATTTTTTTCGCCGATATGCCGCAGCCGCCCATGTGAATGGCTGAGAAAACGCTAGTTTAGATTGGGTCTTGATCGCGGCTATTCTTCATTCATAGGATTTTTGGCAGCAATCAGCTAAGCGTAAAAACGCATACCGCCACAGGGGCCTAACACACACACTCTGTTCAATGTGGTAGTTTAACTCAGCTGCACGTGTCTCATCTACTACACGCCTAGTCTGGTCAGCTAACAATGTCCTCATTGCACCGTCCAATCGTTTCATGGTCAGCTTTGTCAGCCAATGTTGTTTTCATCTCACTTGTGACCTCATTAAGTATTGCAACAGAATCAAAATTCTAGCTTACAGTCTTCAACAACACTGGCAACCCTTTATCTCTTTCAGGGCTCCTTCACACGAGCCTATGCGTTTTTATATTCGCACGTTCGCACTGTAAATTTGCATGAAATGACGATTTTCCACGATCAAGTCCTGTGCTTAATAAGCGATTTCTCGTCCATTGGCTGGGTGAGACATGGTCGGGTGCAACGTTCTAGCGAAAAAATATGCTGCGCCCCGGAAAACCCTCGCTCGGCATAAATCCTCGGAATAACCTCAAATGCCTATATAGAGGTACCTGTAAGCCTTTTGCAGTGTTGGACGCTACTCAACTCCATCCCCCTCCCTTTTATTTTCAGCTCCCATAGGAGTCTATGGGAGCCGGCAGCATATATCAGTCAAAAGATAAATCCAGAACTATCTTTTCATCCAGCGTATAATAGCAGATGCAGATTTCGGTCGCGTATGTTCTATTTTTTGCGACCGAAATCGCATTTTGCACATAAATTCGCCCAAGTGCACGAATGTATTGGAATCCAATACATCAGATGGTCACGTATATCGTCTGGCCATAAAAAAGCACCTACATAGCCACATACATATGCTCGTGTGAATAAAGCCATAGGTGCAGAAATCAGCTGTTTGCTATTAGTGACCACATCACTTTCACAGCTGTGACAGAAGTCCGCGATATACTCCCTATGCTTTCAGTGTAGCTGGCGCTGCTGCTGCTGGCCCCATTAAAAGCATTTGCAATATCGCAGCTTTTTTTTGCGCTGCAAGGTGAGTGTTTTCACTCGCTCTCGCAGCCCAAGAAAAAAAAAACGCTAGTGGGTGTCCACCCTTAAGCAGACTTCATTTTCCTTAGAAGCCAATTCAGACTGCGTAAGCTGCACTGCACATTCCTGCAAGGAAGGCATGTTATACACGTCACATGACTTCTTATCATCACATTTCAGTTTTGTGTCATTTGCAGCATATACTTTTACAAAAAAGAAATTTGCAACATTGAGTCCATCAGAATTTTTACGTTCATGCTGCACCCTTTTATTAGTCTTTAGAATGGTCTCACTATCCCTTGGACTCTTCTTTCAAATTTGCAGCATCTCTAGACACAAAGACAAACTATATTGGATGTACTGTGTTTCCCCGAAAATAATACCTACCCTGATAATAAGCCCAACCCTGATTTTGGGGTGGGGGTAGGGCCTTGAAATATAAGCCCTCCACCAAAAATAAGCCTTAGCTACAGTACATGAAACAAAAACAATGCTCACCTAGTAGATGGCGTTTGGGTGTCTCGCGCTGGGCTGAGGTGCTCGATTAACCAATCATAGCCATTCAAGGATGTCATTCAATGAATGGCTCTGATTGGTTAATCGAGCGCCGGCTCTGAGTGGCTGATGTGGCGCTCGATGAACCAATCATAATAATCGGGGTATTCAAGCCCTGCTACCAGGAAGAAAAGCTCTGTCAGCATTCAGGAGTACACGGAAGCCTGCAGCAGAACCACAGTCCAGCACGAGGGACCTGAACACCGTCTACTAGGTGAGTATTATAATGAACCGCCCCAAAATAAGACACCGTGCCTCTTTTGGGGCAAAAAATTAATATAAAGCAGTGTGTTATTTTCGGGGAAACACGGTAGTTCGCAGTATTAGACTGCAGTTCTCCACCCACCGTCTGCTAGGGAAACTTCCTTTTGCCTCTCTTGTTTAGGCAGCTGAACGGCGGGCTCCGTAGTAGGCTAAATGCCATTATATCCCTCCCACAACTGCCAGAAATACGGAAAGTCTCTGCCCAAGATGAACTCCACTTTCAGTTCTTCATATTTAATGAATTCATGTTGTACAGTTCCGTATACAGACCCAAAAGTGTCTTAAAAGTCTCAGACCAAACTTAAAGGGATTTTACAAGAAAAAAAATGGAAATTTTGAAAATGCTGAAATCTAGGAGGTACAGCTAAGTCGTGGAAACCTGTACCTTTTTTTGCTGCTCTAGACACTTTGCTTTGTCCAGGTCAGCCACTGATCTGCTGCTGTGTTTACACGCATTACTTCCTCAGTAAACACAGCAACAGACTGTCACCTACAACTCCCAGCATGCATAGAGCTTGTTTACCACCCAGCACTGTAGCTCCGCCCACAACTAACAGGTCCTACAACTTCCTGCACCAACCTACCTCTCACTCAGTGACAGAGAAAGCTGCTGAAGCCGACAGACAGAACCGTCCAACACTCTGACCTGCAGAGGAGCAATACAGCACAGCGCTTCCACTCCTCTCCTCCCATCATGCACTGCTCACAGGATTTTAGAGACTACAGATATGTAAATGATTAGAGTTGTGGTGTGATGAGATGAACGGTCTTGTCATCTGAGGCTCTTAGGCCTTAGTCAGACGGGCGTTTTTAGCCGCGATTTGCGCATGCACATGTGTCCGGCGATTTTATAAAACCATTGCTTTGCAATGGTATCGGACACATGAGCGCTTTTTATGCGCTCGTCCGATAAATTATAGAACAGAAATCGCAGATCGCACCTATCTGCGATCTGCGATTCCTGTTCTCTTCTCTATATGCGCTCAATGGGGCCGGCGGCAGCAGCGCCGACCCCATTGAGAACATATAGAAGACAAATCATTCTTCTCTGCCACAGCTGTAACAGCTGTGGCAGAGAAGAACGATGTTTGCCCATTGAATTCAATGGAGCCGGCAATACAGCCGCTCCATTGAAAGCAATGGGCTGCCGGCGTGCGCGGGGTGAATTGTCGGGAAGGGCTTAAATATATAAGCCCTTCCCTGCAATTCATCCTAAAATGTGTTAAAATGACAAAAAATTGTATACTCACCTTTCCGCTGCAGCCGGAGTTCTGCCGCGGCCACTGTCAGTTCTCCTGAACTGCTTCTCGGCACTATTCAGCCGGCGGGGCTTTAAAATCCCTGCCTGCTGAATGATCTGCCTCTGATTGGTCACAGCCCTGACCAATCAGAGGCAGGTTTCACTCACACACCCATTCATGAATTCATGAATGGGTGAGTGACTGCTGTCTCTCAGCGCTGAGCCAATCAGGGGCAGGTCTGACTCACATCCATTCATGAATTCATGAATGGGTGTGAGTGAGACATGCCTCTGATTGGCTCAGCGCTGAGCCAATCAGGGGGCAGGTCTGACTCACACCCCCTTCACACCCACTGCAGGACGGCCGCGCGGAGCTCCGGCTGCCGAGAGAAGGTGAGTATATATATATTTTTTATTTTTACACATTTTAGGATGAATTGCAGGGAAGGGCTTATATATTTAAGCCCTTCTCGACAATTCATCCCGGGCTCGCCCACAGCGCATTGCTTTAAATGGAGCCGGCTCTATTGCCGCCTCCATTGAATGCAATGCGCTGGACAGCTCCGGCCCGTTTCTAATGAAACGCGGCTAGGAGCAGATTTTCGGGCGATTTGCGGGCGACTTGCGCGCAGCGGTCACGCGATTTGCGGATGCGCATCCGTCATGCGATCCACAAATCGCGTGAAAAAACGCCTGTGTGACTAAGGCCTTAAAGTGGTTCCACCCTTGGACTATAAAAAGGCTCTCAGAGGCTGCTTGTGTAGTGGACCTCTTTTTCTGCTTCTGTAGAACCTGTTAACCACTAGACACCTCTACAAAGCAACCAAAGACATTTTACCCAGTTAATAGAGATGAGCGAGCACCCAAATGCTCGGGTCTTCATTATTCGAGTCGAGTTTTTCGTAAAATTCGAGAGCTCTATTCGAGTAATGAACCCCATTGACTACAATGGGAGACTGAAGCATTTTTGTATGGGACCCACGGGTTGCCGAGCTTTTTTTCCCCCTGTGTTCGTGTTCTCTCTCTCTCCGCCAAGCCAGCCACAAACTACCATTGATGTGCGCAGCGTCACAGCGGGGAGGGGTCAAATCTGACACGTCAGCGGTGGGGAGGGACCAAAACTGGGGCGGGGCCAAACACAGCGTGATGCTCGCTCGAGTAGCGAGCACCATCGAGTATGCTAATACTCGAACGAGCATCAAGCTTGGAAGAGTACGTTCGCTCAACTCTGCCAGTTAACAGAGTTTGGAAGGGTGGCGTGTTATTGAAATGCTGGATGGCCATATTGCCAAAATGCCTACCACCTGGGCCGTTCTGACCAGACTGTAAGGAGTTGTTGGGTGGATGCGTGAGGACATGCATACAAGGCAACCAGGATTGTGACGCCCTCAACAGAATACCAATAGAGAGGATCACCTGATTGTCCGGCAGGATCGATCAGCTCCAACTGTTTCATTGTCCGCCATCCAGAGACAGATGGCATCATTGTTACAGGCCCCTGTATCTGTCAGAACCATTTACAGGCACTTGGTTAAAGAGCATTTGGTCTCATGGCGGGGTTATTGCAAAAATGTTTAGAATCATCTATTGTCATGTTGTGCTCCTGGGACCTGTAGTTCTGTACGTTTCCAGGAGCACACTGCTGCAGGTGTGGGATAATTTGGCTGGCTGATGGTGTGGAGTTCTCCAGTCAGCCAATCACCACCTGTCTACTGCATATTAATACCATAAGTCATATTTATCCAAGCATGAATGTTCTGCTTTGGTGTTGCTTGCATGCATGAGGTTCTATGTGGGATTCCCTCTCTGTTTGTTGGTGTGAACAGCAACATGTTCAGTTTGTATGTTGTAATTCCATTGCTTTGTAGCCAGGCCCTTAGTCTCCAGTGTGGGGTCATCCCTATTGGGACAATCGCCCACATGCAGGTAGGACTTTCTTTGGGTTTGTTGTCTTGTTAGAGTAGGGACTCACAAGGCAACGAGGACCCTTAACGCGTGCTTGTGAGCTTCTGTACTTTTGCCAAAGCACTTACGAATACCTTGTATTTATTAGTTATCCCATTTGCTGATGTGTGTTGGTGTTCTTAGTAAGTGTTTTGGCATTTGTCAGTCATTGTTGGATATCTGCTCGCACGTCTATTTATCTGTCGTAGCATTGCAGTTCTGTTGTTGGTTGTTTGCACACACGTTCAGTTGATGTCGTTGTTGGTGTTCAGCATATATGCACATTCCATTCCTCTCTCTTTTTTTTCCTCGAGCCCTTGTTTGCATTAGGTCCATGTAGGTCGTTAATTCCATAGCCTGCATGGATGTAACATAATGACCAGCCTTCTTTTTACGTTCACCCTGGACATGGTGCATCTTACGCTCAATGTGAACGTGGCAACCTATTCTGTACAATTTTTTTTTTAAGTGCAGGTACTCTTCAATTTTATTAAAGGTATTCGAACACGATTCTACTATCTTTTCTATAACATTGCAATACTAATGAATTGCAATGCATAATGCCTGCCAATCTTCCATAGGGTCTAATTGGCACATACCCATGGCTGGCCTGTTTGTATTCTTTCCGATCCCGACTGTTACAGCTGGCTGTCAACTATTAGTTACAGTCAGCGCCCACTGGTCATGGAGCTGGCACAGTAGATGGAAGCATCAAAAACAGGTAAATGAATGCTCTCGCCTTCCTCTTTGGCTCATTGTGACGAGTAGGAGACCCTTTTTTTATTATCAGCTTGCAGAAGTTGGACGCCCACCTAACTGTAAAAAAAGTTGTCACAAAGAATATCAAATCTGTGCATTAACTTAGTACTGACCCACAGGTTACAAGCACTTATACTCCTATAATGAGCAAGTACAGTATCCATTTCTTTTCTTCTTAAAATAGGTCAATTGTTTACCTGGAGCTTAGCTATAAAAATATACTGTACAACAATTTATTGATGATTTACATAATGAGAAGGAAACCAGGGCAGGCAGGTGAATCTGTCTGCTTAGTAAATGTAATAAAGCAAAAAGAATATTATTGCTGGTCCTGTACTGGGAATAGAACATTGTCCATTTCCCCTGATTATATACCGCAAGCACCGCTCTCACTGACACTTTAGATCTATTAAATTATGCTAATTGTAAAATGGCTTTTCGCTTACAGTGGATCTTACAATGGCTGTCACAAAAGTTAATTTTGAGGCTCAGACTTATCGCTCTTGTCAAGGCTTTTAAGCAAAATATACAGTTCATCTAGTAAACAGATGGACAGAGATGACTTAGAATGAGCGCTGCTCCTACATTAACATAATTCTTGCCGCATTTTGTTTTCAAAGGACACAGCAGAGGTCACTATGTGTCTGCTAGACCAGCCGATACGGGTGGAAAAAGGAGAAAAAAAAAATCTGTAGCTTCAAAATGGAAGCCTGCTCGTCTTACGGTTACCGCTTGTGCAATTGTTTGAAAATCCCGATATCAGAAGTATGTAAATGAGCTGCACAGTGTGTTATCGTATTGATGGCTTTCCATAAATAAACACAAGCTGCATACGTTCCATTCTCCGCCTTATAGAAAACGATTCCGTATGTACAGAAAGATCTTCACACAACCTTTTCGGAGAACAGAAAAGTGGAACAGATGAAGCTTTATCCTCTTTTTTTTCTGTAAATAAACTCCAGTATGTCAGTTCTTGGACTGAGCTATGTAAAGTGTGTTCAGACAGCGCCTGACGGCTGCAAAAACAACACGTTCTAGAAATAGGAGATAAAGCAGTCTATCCAGGAGAACTGCAAAAAGGTCTGTTTTTTGTAATCTGTGCCATCTGCTTCCCAAACATTCTTGGGACTAATTGTAACCCTGGCAGCCCCGCATGCTGACCTTGCACAGTCTATTCATGTTATGAACTCCAGCCAGAAAAGGATTTTGTTTTATTTCCCAGCCTCGCTGTATTCGGGAAGGACATTGCCGTCTCCTTATAAACAAAACCGAACAGGTGCATCTTGGCTTTTTTTATCTTCCAATATGTTAATCCCTTGTGGTTCATAATAATATAAAGGTTTCATTTCTGTTAAGGAGAAAAAAACGGAAATAAAAGCCTGCAGGCGGACGGTTGTATGGCTGCCGTTAAGGTTTAGCTGGGTCTTTTCTTCTCATAGGAAAAGTGATTTTCAAAGTCCTACTTATCCTAGCATAAGGCATTTTTTTTAAGTGTGAAAGGCTACAGCGAGAAACTAGAACTGACCTGGAAGTTTCCCAAAGCAGCAGCAATGGAGTTTAGAGTTCAAATCCAAACCTCGGTAACATCTCTCTTGGAGTTTGCATTTTTAACCTGGGTTGCATGGGTGTCTTAGGTACTTCGGCTTCATCTCATATAATGTATTATGCAACTGGCCATTAACAATGTATATAAGTATGTATTTATGCATATTTTAGGGGGTTTTGTGCCAATCTTTGTACAGCACTGCAGGGTGAAGTAGGAATGTAAAGCATTATATATCTTACTGAATTTTTTTTTTTTGGGGGGGGGGGAGAATTATAAATCAAACCTTTCCAAATTCATGACGTACAGCCTGCTTCATCTGCAGTGGGAGCAAGATGTAACTGACAGCTGGGGTCCTGCTGCAACAGCGGGAATTAGAGAAAATACTGATCCCCGCTGTTAGCCGCTTACATGCTGCAATCAATGCTGATTGCAGAAGGGGTTAAAAGAGGGAGTAAGCAACCTTTGTGACATCATTGGCCCTCTGCCATGCAATCACAGAGATTGGGTTGCCATGGCAACTGGAAGGTGCAACTGGCCAAGGCTTGCCATGGCAACTGGACATCTGACAGTGGTTTTCGGGTCTCAGTCCAATCAATATATCAGATGCTTGACAATTGGTGTCGAAACATCGCATTCAATATGGAGTTAAAATAAACCTGATGGACCTTTTTTCTACAATACATTGAATGGAGTTGAGTTCCTGAGTGCCGCATTTCATATATTGATTGGACTGTGACTTTGGGACCGGTGAGTCGACAGTCATTTAATTGCTGACACTGGCTGATGTATCATCTTTCCTACTGAAGTGGTTACATACGGAGTGCCGCTGACCTTGCTACTGTATACTTGGAGTGGTTTCCGGGTCTGTCATGGATTGTGAAGGCAAAGATAAGAGATAATATGCTACAGTATAGAAGTAATGCAGTGTATTATCTGAGCAACCATAGGATCACAGGTTCACGTCCCCTGCAGGGGCATAAAAAGAGGTAAAAGAAGTCAAAATAGACTCATAAAATAAGTCAAATATCTAGGAGTTGCAATTTTGCTGCAAAAGCTGGAATGCAGTTACATCTCAGGCAGATTAGTGTGATTAGATAAATGGTCTTGCCACCTCAGGCTCTAAAAGTGGTTCCCCCCTTGTCCTATAAAAAGGCTCTCAGGGACTACTTGTGTGCAGTGGACCTCTATATTCACTTTCATAGAACTTGTTGACCACTAGACACCTCTATAACACAATCAAAGAGATTTCGCCCAGTTCTAAAAATAAAAAGGTTATAGGTCTTTGAATGTAGTGATGTCAAAACCAAATTGCTTTCTAAAGAAAAGGTTTTAATGCAAAAGTGAACAAACCTAAAAAATACATATAATTGTCGACTCGGGGTTATTGTACCGACCTGCAGTATTATACATTATATGTAGCCAAAAATTGTACCAATAAAAACTATAGCTTACCACACAATGAACTCGCCCTCATATGGCCGTGTTGACGGAAAAATAAAAGTCATAGCTTTTGAAAAGTGGATATGAAAATCACAAATAATTGTTGTTTCGTTAAGTACCAAAGGGTTAAATTGGGTGTCAACCTGAGGGCTCAGTCACACGAGCGCATCGGCACCCGTACACCGGCGCCGATGCGCCCATGTGACTGATAGTTAGAAGACGGCCGTACCTGAAGACGGACGTCTCTCTGCAGCGCTGATGAAAGAACACATGACCGGCAATGAAGCCGGTCACATGTTCTTCCTCCGGCGCTGCAGAGAGACGTCCGTCTTCAGGTATGGTCCTCTGCTACCTGCAGTAACACGGGCGCCGGTGCGCCGTGTGACTGAGCCATCAGGCCCGTTTTACATGGATGACAGTGATATCGCTGAAAGAAAAGTGCAGGGATGTCGATGCGTTTTCTCTCTGTGATATCGCAATTTTGTGTTGCTACAAAGATTTGCATGGCATGACTACAAATGGCTGAGATTGGTCCATCGAACGCTGCAGTGATTACCTGAGCCGCGGGACTCGAGCACCAATCAGAGCCAGCACTTCCTGGACAGAAAGGAAGGCTTCATAGGAGAAATGGGCTACAAAACAGCAAATCGCAGCTATATTCAGCATACCTCGATTTTATTTTCTCACAATGTAGCAGCCTACAAAGCATCGCTAATGTGAAGGAACCCATCGGAAAGCACGGGCTTCACATACATGTGATTTGCAGCACTATCATATTGCGAGAAAATCGTGTGATTTTGTCACCCGTGTGAAAGTGGCCTTAATGTAGTAGAATCTAATTACTACCACAGTCTGTAGAGGCATGGGGAGATATGACTGCTGTCCAGCTACTTTTACCAGTCTTTGCTGTCAGGACAACTGAACAGTCAGACATTCCAGTTGTTGGGGATCCAGAGGAGTTGTTGGAATATGTTCTACACTCCACCTCTGCTCCTATTGTGTGACTGATACATTTTACCACCATAGCCTTGTCATCAGCACAATTCAATGGCTGACAATTAGTAGTAGTGGGATCAATACCTCAGCACTATGTGTCCACGCAAGTACTTGTTTAAGGAGTCATCTTTTATAGATTTAAAGCATACCTGTTTGTTCAGGTGACTTTTCAGAATAATATACCATGTGTATACATGAGGAATAACACATATCTGACCATTATGTGACTTGCAACTTGCATTCTCCACCAGTTTTCCCCACTGCAGGCTGTATCTCTAATCAGTTTTCTCTGAGCTGGTAGGAGGAGTCTAACTCTAATGATGTTATGGCCAACCTAGCTATTCAATCCCAGAGACGTAACTTGAAGCTCCTGGGCCCCAATGTAAAACGTGTAACAGGGCCCCCAATTGTAATGCTTTATTCATAGTACTTGGCTCCCTATATGGAGAAGAGAGGCCTTATGGGCCGCCTAGGGCTCCTGGGCCAGGGTGCCGATGCATCCTCTGCATCCGCTATAGTTACACCAGTGTATTCCCCAGATTCTATGTCCATCTGGACCATCTGCCGTTTTTTGCTCATTGATAAGCTCCACTCGCACATCTTTTCCCCTCAACCTTTATCAATCATCCTTAACTATTCCACATTCTGCTATATGTTTTACAGATTTTATTATCATTATTCACTATGTATGTTCCCCCCAGATATACTTGCCGTACCCAGTTAGGTACTGACAAATTTGAAATATTCGCTGCCTCTGGTGAGTACCAGTAATTTGCTACATCCCTCACGACTCATCTGTCCCCCTTCCTTGGTCTGATTCAACTGTCCAGCTATTTTGGCAGTATTAAGACATTCCAGTGGTTACATTCCATTCCTTTTTGCTCTTCACTTTCTATCAATCAGTTTTCCTAATAATGTCCCCACTTGCCATTGACCACACAGCTTACTTTTTTGACTAGAGATGTTAACTTACCTTTACGTTCAACTAATACCCTGCTTTTTGTGTAATGACTCTACGTTTTCAATATTATAAGTATTAATTTATATCATAATTATATTTTGGTGCCCTATCCTTGTTCCCTATCATATCACATTAGCTTACCTAGGCTCCACAATTATATATTTTTCATTTTTTTAGTGTTAATCTACTAGTTCCATTATTTTTTTATCAACCCCTCCCCCGTATCATTACTTGTGCTCTATGATTATTTCTTGCTCTATCCTTGTTGATTTTTCACTTAACTAGTTATTTCAGGACAATAGCAGATCTTTTATGGCATCCTTGAGACTGTTTCTGTTGTAAGACATATCCAATTACTTTTATATATGCATTTTATAAAATACACCGCTTTGTGTAATATATCGCTGTTAATAATTACGGTTACTTTTTACTCTCTACTATATTTTCATTTATGCTTATATTTGCTACCTATATTCATGTGGTTTTAATTGTCTTTTTGTTCATATATTTATTTAATATTACCTGCCATATATATTTTTGGATATTTTTATGTAGCTAATCTTTGAGCCTTATGCTAATTCTACAGGCCCGTTGCTGTGAGGCTTCATTTAAGCATTTTATCCATGCCCCACTAGGCCATAACACCCCTATATTATTGCATTTTTTAATTTCTAGCCTTTTATTTTACTTATTGTGTACTTTTTTTCCCCTTGCAGCATTATTTTTATTATTTATGTTCACATGCGTAAATGATGACGGGGTTCCACCCTTAACACATTTTAATGCTGATTTTAATAATTCATAAAAGACAAGTTAGATCTTATATTTATTGTATTCTGATTCATCTTTAGAGGTTTGTGACAGTTTACCAGTCCTTTTTCACAATCTTGCACTCGCTTTACCATATTGTCTTGGTAGAGCATTCATCTGGTTGGCAGCACCTCTAAAAACAGCAAGTTACCATCCTGTTGACCCACTCCAGGATCTTTATTCAGAGCTAACCCCGGGGGTTGGGGTCCCTTTTTGAGTTTGCCCCACCTTCTATTTCTTTCTTCTTTCATCTGGTTCTAACTGTTATGATATCTCCGATACATTGCACATGGAGAAAATAGGAGATTCTTTTTTCTAACTCTTTGTAGCACACACATAAATAACAGCATAGTTGAGGACAGTGTAAAGCAGTACTGAGCAGTGTGGACAAAATTCCAGTAGTTGTAACATAGTAAATCACTTGCTATTAGCAATAGCCATATCTGTATGGGTCTATCTTCCTCTACAACAGCTTCCTCCTCCCTTCTGTTCAAAGACTTCTATGGGCAGCATAAAAAAAATATCACAGAAAGCAACCATATACTTACTGATATACTGATACAAGAGGGCAGGCATATACACTACATCCCTCAGCATGTAGACAGCTAGAATGCTAAAAGGAGGAGCATTGCCCATCTATGGGCAGCATGAGTTATTAACCTCCACCTCTTGTAATCCATCTTGGAGTCTCTGTTACTGGAGATGAACTTTACTTGACAATAGGTAACAGTAGGTAACAAATCAGAAGGAAGGGGAGGTCCTTAGTGACCAACCCTTTTGATTTTGAGTGATTTGAAGCACTAAAGAAAACATTTTAGGTAAATAAAGTTTTTTGGTTGGGGCCTTCTTACACATTTTGCACTTAGGTCCAGGAGATTCAAGTTCTGCCTCCTGGGAAGACAAAAAACTGTTCTCCACCTCTTATTGCTGCATGAATCATGTTTGAAAGTTTGGTAGGTATCCTATAGTCTATCAAAGGGATTTAAATGGACGTCTATTCTCTTATGACCCAACCGCACAATATTTATCTGCCATCATTGTTAGCATTAAAGAAATAACAATCCTAGACCTGTCTAGCCTCTATAGCCGGGAGGTGTAACCTGGGCCCTGATGTAAATATGTAACTGTGCCCCTGACTATCATGTGCCGTTTATAGTCCTTGTATGTAGATTGTAGGTTTTTCTTCTTGGGCTACCTACACATGGCTGAGCGTGATATTGAGCCAAGAAACTCGGCCCGATATCGCGCTCACCAATGTGCTTCTCAATGGCAATGAAAAGTGGTTTTCTGTCCAAAATGCCTCCCTTCACTTTAGTAAAAGTAGAGATCCCCAAGCTTGGCTTTTAGCCACGTTAGAGGATCCGTAAGTGTTTCTGATTGTTTTTAATGGGAAACTTCGCATTGCACTAGCCATGCAATGTGTTTTCCTGTCCTCTTGAGGGCTCATTCAGATGAGTGTAGTTTTTGCACTGCTAGCAGCACAAAAAGATCATGGCTATAGAGCTGTAAAGATCGCATGAACCGTCTGCTTCCACCTACTTGAAGTAGTCCATTTCCAGAATCCGAGGTGCGTGCTGCATGCTTTCAGGCTTCCATAGGAGACATGTCCTATCTTTGCATGCATCTCGCAGCCGACATGTGAGTTTGCACTCGCATGTCCCATCTTTGTAAGGCCTGACAATCATCCATGTGAACGCTTCTATAGAAACCTATTGGTTCCCTATAGAATCCCGTTCTGTGCACTGCTAGCAGCGCGAAAGCTACGCCTGTTTAAAAGAGCCCTGAACGCAATGGTTGAAGCGTTCCACTGAATGCGAAAAGATAGGTCATGCAGCAATTTTTTTTTCCTGCACCCCTGGCTCTGTTGGGTGATGTCTCAACTCGTGACTGTTGCAGTCTGTGATTGATCACATGTCTATACATGTTATCACTGGAGGATGCAGAAACTGTCAGGGCAGCAAGCAAGTCTCTATACTCCACAGGAGAAGCTGAAGAACATTCCAGTATAATGTATTTTTATTAGAGATGAGCGAGCGTACTCGGAAAAGCACTACTCGCTCGAGTAATTTGCTTTATCCGAGTATCGCTGTGCTCGTCCCTGAAGATTCGGGTGCCGGCACGGAGCGGGGAACTGCAGGGGAGAGCGGGGAGGAACGGAGGGGAGATCTTTCTCTCCCTCTCTCCCGCCCGCTCTCCCCTGCTCCCCGCTGCGACTCACCTGTCAGCCACAGCGGCACCCGAATCTTCAGGGACGAGCACAGCGATACTCGGATAAAGCACATTACTCGAGTGAGTAGTGCTTTTCCAAGTACACTCGCTCATCTCTAATTTTTATGTATTAGCAAAACCATAACAACTTGGATTTGCTACGGATATAACTTCCCCATTGAACACAATGGGGAAAATCTGCAACAAATCTGCATACATTGACACGTTGCAATTTCACATTTCAGTTGCAGACTTTTTTCCGCAGCGCACGGATGAGATTTTTTTGCAATCTCATCCACTTTGCTGCTACTGTAATACGCTGCCTATTTCCTGCACACAAATCCGCATGTGAACATACTCTTGTTCTCCCTCAATCCTAGCATTTCCAATATAGGGAATTCTAGACCAGATTGTCTTTTAGAACATAATCTTAGCTATTACTGTAATAATATATTAACGGTAACGCAGACTGTCATTTTTGGATTTCGTGCTTTGTGGCACAAATCAGGATAGTATTGCACTTATGTAACCTTTCTCAGACTTTTGTGTATTGCTTAACAAAAACTAACTCTGTAAGGATTTGCATACCGCATTGTGTGATTTGATAAGTGCTCTTACCTTTCAACTCTGCGTATGATTTTTAGGAGACATAAGCAGTCGAAAACATGTGAAGGTGAAAAGATAAAAAGTCTTGCTGCTAATAAGGCTTTTATTTCTGTCAGTGCGGCAGAAAAGTTAGCGCAAGACAAGTAAACAAGACTAGGAGACATCCACTGTGTAATTAAGATGTTCTTTGTACAGACAAATATAATAGAAAAGGTGTAAATTGCTAGACCAAAGAAAAAGGTGCTATGCACGGCAAGATGTGGAGAGCAGGCAGAACCAGACCTGCTAAGATTAGCATTACTGTTATTAATATTATTATCTTCCCCGCCATCATTATTAATGCACCCCTTGAGCTGTGCCATAGGCTTTCATTTTCTGTAAACTGTATGATTCTGACAGCTGTCATGGTTCGCTTTCTCACCTGTTTCTCGCCCCCATTATACAGCAACATCATTCTGCGTATTTCATGAAGAACGTTAACATACAGCCAGCGTGCAACAAGTGTAGCTACACTGGAATGTACAGAAACCAGCAAATCAAGGGTTAAGTATGATTTACTTAGGCCGGCTTCACGCGTATTTCGGCTGTGCAAGAAAGGATGTTTTATTTTCCTGCGGATTCGCGCACCAAAGATCCCCATAGAAGTCAATGGGGATGCATAAATGTACGCGCATTACACAAGGAGATGAGTGAAACACTGTGGATTTGCGCTGGATAAAGAACACATCTGGAACAAATTAGCCATTTCAATTGGTACATTTGTTTGCTGCATGCAAATGTAAATGTCCTGCGGGCAAAAAAAGTACAGTAGAATACTCCAATACGCACGCAAATAAGCCTCGTTCATAGCACAACAACAATAGCCCCGCCCCATCCCGCCTCCTTTCATTGCAAATAGTGCAGAGGGGCGGAGAGGGTGTGGAGAGAAGGCAGAGAGGGGGCGGGAGCTCAGTTCCTGCTCCTGGCTCTTCCATCCTCCCCTCCTGCAGATGAGGACGACGTATATCGGCTGGGCGTGAAAACCGAGCCGATATACGTTCGTCTGAATCCAGCCTAACATTGTGATTTTGAACCACTAGCAAGGGTTGCAAAGTAAAGGGGGTATAGCACCTTAACCCCTTCAAGATCAGAGATTTTCCTTTTTCTCTCTTTTTGTCCTTGCCTTCCTTATTTTTCTGTTGACATGGCTATATGATGGCCTGTATTTTGTGGGATGAGTTACAGTTTTTTCTAGTACCGTTGAATGTACCATATATCTTACTGAAAAAACTTTAACAATTTTTAAGTGGGGTGAAATGAAAAAGAAAAGCAATTGTGCTGTTTTTTTAATGGGGGAGGTAATTTTTACAGCATTCATGATGCAGTAAAAATGACGTGAAATTAATTTTGTGGGCGAGGAGGATATTTACATATTAAAAGTTTTACTACTTTTAAAAAGTTAAGAAACTTTTTTAAACAAAATTGCTTTCCTCTGCCGTATTCTGAGGGACTGAGACCCACACAAAAATTATTTTATCAATTGAACTTTGCAGGGCAAGATGTAGCTTTTATTAATACCCTTTTCGGATGTATATCTTTTTATTACTTTGTATTTATTTTTGGGGGATGTTTGTTAACAAAAAAAATGTCGACTCTCAAGCCAACTGCATACCCCATCTGCAACTGCAAGCTATATATATACATGATGTGATTGGGAAGTGGTCAAAAGGGTATTAGTATCTGAGACGTTTAATTACCAAAATTGTATGGATCGGACTGCATGGATGTATCTTAGTCCACATATTTGTAAATGTCTATGGATTTGATTAAGTTTTATTAAAAAATGCAATATGGTACATACATGGCAGAATAGAACTGCTATGAAAACCATTGTTGGTGTTTAGTGTAAACATGTAATGTATGAATGATATTTTACTTGATTTGTGAGATATTCTAAAGAAGTTGTTGCAGACATCACTCAAGAATCATGGTATCCTGTAAATGTCCAAAAGGATTATTGGCAAGTAGAATGCATTCATATGTAAATTATTCCATAGGTAAATTCATATGGAGATCAGTACGTTCACGTGTCATTGGGAATCATGTTTTCATGTGTTAACGAGTAGAGATGAGCGAACGTACTCGTTTCGAGTAATTACTCGATCGAGCACCGCGATTTTCGAGTACTTCACTACTCGAGTGAAAAGATTCGGGGGGCGCCGGGGGGCGGGGGGAGGTGTGGCGGAGTGGGGGTAGCAGCGGGGAACCCCACTCCCCGCTGCAACCCCCCACTCACCCACGGCGCCCCCCGAATCTTTTCGCCCGAGTACGGAAGTACTCGGAAAGGAGGGGCGGAAAGGAGGCAGAGAGGGGGTGGGAGCTCAGTTCCTGCTCCTGGCTCTTCCCCCCTGCAGATGAGGATGACGTATATCGGCTCGGCGTGAAAACCGAGCCGATATACGTTCGTGTGAATGCACCCTAAGGTAGATGAGTAGCAAGCTGCTTGTTTATGGTTTCCCGGTAGCAACAGATTCTTTATTAAGCAGAAAAGCACATTATAGAAATTTTAGTATATTGAAATGAATGAAGCAGCACAGTCCTTGGTGAGATTTCAACCTATTACCCCAACACTGCAAGACAACAGTGCTAACCAGTGAGTGACATTCATTACACCACCATGTGTCCAAACTGGAGCACAAACACTTTCTTTAGTGCCAAAGGGTGTTATTTGTTCACTTCAACCAGGCTACACAGGAAAACAGATCTGTTTTCAATGCTGTAAAAAGAAAAGTATTCTGTATGTTTTTTGACAGATCTGTTTAATAAGTCCACCAGGAAACGGGAAGAATGGTTTCTGTTTTTCTGATTTCAATTTTTGGTAAAACTGGATCAGTTGAAGAAAGCACTAGTGTGAATGTAGCCCTAATGTATTTTTTAATAGTGGCCAGGGCTCCATTTTTATGACATAAAGTTCCAAACCCTTCATAGATATATAATAATAATAATTATATAATAATAATAACGTTTCTAGATGTGGACACACACAAATACCACACAGGCTTAATTTTTGCATAGCTTTGGACTCTGTCTTGACTGTTGTCTGGCTTAGTATGTGGTACCAGTATTAACTGAGTTAAACATTTAACACATACAAATAGAGACGCCTGTGGCGAATGGATAGGGTACTTATTGTGCCTTTTATCCTTACTACCAGCGGATTGTTCCACATTGTTGTTGTTAGGCATTTAGTCCTTCACGACCATCGACGACCCAAAGGCGAGCTCCCTCTATGTTTTTCGGTTTTGCACTGCTTCTTTTAGTTGTATGATATCCATGCCAGTATCAGCTTTGACAGTATCATCCATCGTGTCCTTTGGTGGACAGGTCTTCTTTTGCCACCGATCTTATTTTGCAAAAGTCTAGAAACTTTAAATCTAAACAAAAAGATATTCATGTTGCTACAAAAGCAGTCATACTAAATACATGCCAGATTGTCAGAATGTTTCTAGACTTGGACACACACACACGACACACATTTTTAATTTTTGTATTGCTGTGGTCGCTCTGTCTTGACCGCTGTCCGACTTAGCACTTGGTACCAGTATTAACCGAGTTAAACATTTAACACTTAACAATAATAATAATAATTAATTCTTATTGTTAATTACCATTAAACTCCTCAAAATTATAGGCATCAGCCGAAACATCGGCTTATTTACAGAAAATGTGATGGAACACTGGAAGACAGAATTGTTAGTTGTAAACAAATGTTACAGAACAGTTAACATCAAGCATGGAATCTTCCAGGGTGGCTCTCTGTCACCACTACTGTTTATCATCACTATGATAAATATTTCACATCTGCTGTAAATGGATGACCTGAATTTGTATGGAAAAACAAGTAGAAATCCAGTCGTTGATGAACACTGTTCAAATCTTTAGTACATATATCACCATGGAATTTAGATAAGTGTTGAAGGGCCTGGATAAATGTTGAAGGGAAAAGGAAAAAATCCTGGAAAGTGATCGCATTGAAATGCCCAATGGTGAAATTATAAGATGATAGCAGCCTGAGGCCCTTGGCATTTTGTAGTTGGATAATATCAAGCATGGGCAAGTGAAAAATGTGATTAGTAAGGAATCGATCCAAAAAGTAAGGAAAATACTGAAGACACAGCTGAATGGTGGGAATACCATGACAGCCGTTTACATCTAGGCTATACCCATCATCAGATACACTGCTGTTACCTGGACTCAAGCTGAGCTGGATGCTTTGGATTGAAAAAGAAGAAAACCAATGACCGTTCACTATATCCATGTAGTGATATTGACACACTTTAAATGTCCAAGAAGATTGGGGGAAGAGGACTGTTGCTGCTTTTTCCCTCCCCTGTCCTGTAACTAGAGAAGCTACTGCACCATCCTGTAATCCCCTGTTGAACTGACTATTCACCAACTACTTTGAAGGAAGCCTGTGGCAGTTTCCAAGACCTGAAACCCTGTCACGTCGTGCTTTGCCTCCATGCTTACAGCAAACAGCTAGAGGAGGCGCTGACCCACAAGCTGAAGACAGCAGAGACTCTCCATAGGATCAACTGAGTGAGTACTGGAGAACTTTAGCGCATTTTTCTGGTTGCCAATTTCTACTAGTAGGGTTAATAAGAAGTCCTCATCAGTCTCTCTCTATAGCTTCCATTATCTCAGGTGCTCTGCCCCAGGGCTTATTTAACCATGTATCAAAGTTTAAATTGTGTTTATGCAAGTTCTACTGTCTAAAATGTTTGCTGACTTCCATAGTCAATAGTAAATGGTGTGCCTGTAGTTTACTTAAATACGTTTGTTAGTCTTATATCTCTACCAAGTTCTTCTAAAACAGGCACTGGCGTCACATTCAGTTAATTCTATTAGTCGATCATATCCTGTTGTCTACCTTCACCTGTGCACAAGACTATATAGAGTGCTGCTCTCATTGCCACCATGACATGGCTCCTCAGCCATCTCTTAGAAACCGCTCAGAGTGCAGGTTTTTTCCCGCTTGTTGCATGTTGCACATAAACAAAAGTCCTGGCTATAGTTAACATCAGGAACTCTGAAAAAAGAAGCAGAAGCAATGATTTTAGACATTTACATTACTATACCTGGTAATGGCAGGGTTAATGAGAAACAGCAACAGAAAATGACCAAATAGGAAGATTTGAAGGTCAAAATACAGCGTCTTTGGCACAAGCCAGCATAGTGCCAGTCGGTACACAAGGTGCTGTGCCTAAACACCTTGACCAGCATTTTAAACAAAATTAACATCTGTCAGTTACAAATGACCATACTGCTGGGCTCTGCATGCATTTTACTCTGGTACATAATGTTATTTTACTGGAAAAGAGCCAAAAATGCAGTACCTGATAAGATGAGGAGAAGGCACAATCTCTGCAGGCACAATCGCGATAAGGCGGGCACAATCACCGTAGGGAGGCACAATCGCCGTAGACCCCAACTAAATGTAGCAAGCCAGACTATAAACTGGAGGAGCTAAATTGTTCACTGCATACTTATATGCAGCCACCCACTCAACCCAGCCCAGGTTGGGGAGGAGTGACTGCAGACGAACCTGCAGTGTGTTATTCCCACGCAGAGCTTGGTGTTATGCTTGTTAGTCTAAAGTGTTTCTTTTACCTTCCCTGAGGATGGTGTGGACACCTGTTGTCCTCATCTGCATCTTATGCAGAACTCCTCTCTTTCCCTTTTGACAGGCATGGCCTCCAGATGTCTGATGTCATGTATGGTCAGATGGGTGATTTCTGACACTGTCAGTGGCTTACTCTCGTTCCCCTTAGTGTGAGGACACTTGGGCTAGCTATAGTTTACTAGCTGTAAGCATGAGAGTTCTGAGTGGGCTTCCTGTTTTGTGTGGTTTGCATTACCCGGTGTGTTGGTGTGAATAGCGACGTGTTTTATGTCTGTGCATGTGGCCAGACATGTGCTGTATGTGCAGTTCTGTTTTGTGTGGTATGCATTACCTGGTGTATTGGTGTAAACAGCGACATGTTCATTGGGTCTATGCAGGTGGCCAGACATGTGGTATATGAACAGTCGTGTTCTATGTGTGTGAAAAGTGTCGTGTCCTATGTTTTGTGCATCTCTCCAGGCTCCTAATCAGGGATAGACAAGTTGTAGATGAAAACAGTGGAGTCGTCCTTATTAGGGCACCTACCCCGCTTTTTGGAATGGTGCCCCACCTGTCCTAATTAGTAAGAAACAGGTTTTCTTCCATCTTTGCCTGGAGTGGTGCAATTAGTCCTTGCAAATGCTGTGTGTGTTTTAAATTTTATTAGAACACTATCTTGCATCCGTGCTGAGGCGTTGATGCTTTGTGTACCCAGGGGACATAACAAAAACTGTCTTTAAAGGAAGACATTTACTTCCAAAGGTTTGTGCAGGCATACTCTCTCACCTGATCAGAGACAACTAACTGTGCATTGGCTGTGAGAGGTGGCAAGTGAGTATTGTGCATTGGTCTTTTTAATTAGAATAGAAGCCATACCTAATACCCACTAGGCATCAGATAGTTTGCTTGGTAACTGACCTGCCCAGGTTGCAGTTGCATCTCTCTGTGCCCGATGTCAAAGTATGCCTGTACTATGCCTTTAAGTCTATCAGTGAGAGATGTAACTGAAGTGATTAACCTCATTAAGAAGCTCCTAATTAGTGATATTAAGTATTACAAATGACAGGATTAGAGAAAGCCACCTTTAAAACAAAGCATTTTTCCACCACTCATTGCTCCTAGTTTCTGACTGTCCTTTATAAAACAATGCTTTTTGCCACTGGTTTACTTTATGACTTCATTGTGTGTCTGGATTGCAAATGTTATGAGCTGAAATAATCAAGTCCAAATTAATGATCCATGAGTGGTAAGCAGCTCTGCGAGCAGGCTACTAATTATACAAAAGCTCTGGCCCAGACTTCCGTTTATCATGGAATGCAGATTCATAAGAGATTTCATATAATTAGGCAAATAACAAAAAAAGGAAATTAAGTGCATAATATGTAAAACTAAGGCTGTGACTATAATAATGGTGATACAAAATGTATACAGGAAATCCTGGGATAATAATGTCTAAAGGGGTGAAACATGAGTTGACTCAGTACACAAAGTGTTACTAATCTAATCTGTCCGCTCCCTCTATCCTATATAATATTGTGTGTATACTTTCTATTATTAATGTATTTATTGTTCTATTTCCTAATTCATTTATGTGATAATGGCTGCTCTAAAGGTTTTATTATTGTGCTTTTTGTTAGCATATTAGATAGATCAATCCATCATACTACACCTACAATTTTGCAATGAATAAATGAAGTACTGTAGCTTAAGAATAAAATGCTGGTACATTCTGAAAGCCCTTTCCTTAATGGCTTCTGTCTGTAGCAGCGTAAGCACCAGACTGGAGAGAGCCATGACAGAATACAAACTAGGAACTTGCCAAGGCAGGCTGATGCCAGGAAGCTTTCTGCGTAGGATAGAAGAAAGACCCAGAAAGCTTAGCTAAACAGGGCCCTTTGTAAGCCTTGTGAGAGAAGAGCAGAGTGCTCGCCTCCAATATAAATGATGTGAGCTGGGAAGGATAAAGAGTACATCCCTTAAATATCCTTTTAGAGGTATATCAGATGTGTATTCTGCTGTCACTCATTATATCAATTTCTTTTTTCTCACTTTGAAAATAAGACAAAAATGTTACTATTAAGGTCTAAAGCCATATCAAATATATTGTTTGTATAGAACAATCATTCTTGAAACAAAGTTCCAATTTTGCATTCGTGAGCAAAGGAATGAAATGTACAATTTCAGTCATTTTTGAAGAAAATGATCTGCGCTCTATACATTTAGAGTAGAGGATACATCTTTTTCACCAGAAAGATCCAGTCATTCTGTATTGACACAATAGATTCCCTACATGATACTGACATATATTGTATAATAGTTAAAGTATGGCAGGTTTACATGCTTTGACAGAATTAGTTTGGAGAGCTGTGAAGGGGCCTTATAGAATGTCAACCTATTAGTTAGGAATAGCTCAGAGCCCTTTCGGAGTGGAGTTCGGTCTTGAATATTGATAGCTCATTTCGAGTTTTACTCCAAAAAGTTTTACAGTGATGGAAATTGCTTCTTACCAGTTGCCAATAGCTCAAAAACATTGGAGAAATGTTCTTTATGCAATGATAGTGTATGTAGCACTAGCAGTATTTTGGCTATACAGGCCATCTTCAGCCATAAACGTTTATATTACTGTCATATTGCACTAACAATACTGAAAGGGGTTCTATGGGACTTCTGGAACTACAGCATAACATTATTGGTCTTTTAGGACATACAGAACCTCTTCCAATTAATGTAATGAACAGCAGTACCAAGCTATGTAGAATGTCTAGGGTATAAGACAGAAGCTCTCAGGATGCAGGTGTGGTCCACAGAGTAGTTGTTACAGAAACTACCCTGGCACCGGGCAAGGCAGCTGGGTAGGGTGTAAGTCTCCCCCACTCACCTGATCCAGGCAAATGATCCTGGCTTGACTACTGCTCAGCCCTTACTGGGAGTCATACAGAAATGTGTCACTATGCCACATTGTGATGCTTTGAAAATAACGTTCACTTGAAACGAATGAAAAAAAGAGATCGTAGTTCAAAGGCTTTATGAAGTGCATTATCGTTTCTCTTACCAAGGAGGTTACAACAGACACTTTTCTCAGAGTGGCAAATATGAAAAGTGTCCATAATGTTTTGATTCTTCATACACAACTACTACAGGCGTCCAAGTACTGAAATAATGAAGGACCACTCTTCTTCCTGTAGGGATACCATTTTGCCCAAAGAGTTCTGAAGACCAGAGAAGCAGAAGACCTGCTCCTCTTCTTTCTCTCTGGTGCCACAACAACCTTTTCCTGGGCTCCAAAACTAGTGCTTCTACCCTCCTAAGAACGCCCAGTGGAACCATGTATTCTAATAAAGCCCACACAGACAAGCTGCAGTGCATATGTTAACTATGAAAAATAGGAAGGAAGGAGCACAGCAGCCCAATTATTGTGGTGACAGGAGAGGGGGGTCCAGAGTTTCTTTCTCACTGATCAAGGACAGACCATCAATGCTATAACCCAGGAGAACACCCTTAATGCTTTGTAGTACTGCTCTATTGTACTTCATCTTAAAGTCTTTGTACAATTTATTTTATATAATAATCTTATAAGGTGAATGTCAGGGACAAAGGTGCATTTTTAGAAACATTTCCAAACAATTTTACCCAAGGTTAAACAAACACCAACATAGAAGAAGGTTCTTTACTGTAAGAGCAGTGAGATTATGGAACTCTCTGCCTGAGGACGTAGTGATGGTGAACTCACTAAAAGAGTTCAAGAGGGGTCTGGGCGCCTTTCTTGAGTGCTACAATATTACATGTTATAGTCACTGATTATTTCAGAAGGAGTGTTGATCCAGGGATCTATTCTGATTGTCAGATTGGAATCGAGAAATATTTTTTTCCTAAAATGAGCAAAATTGTCTTTCACCTTATAGGGATTTTTTCCTTCCTTTAGATCAACATTTCAAAATAATAGCCTAAACTTGACAGCTGTATGTGCTTTTCAACCTTTCAAATTATGTTACTAAGGTTAGTGGAAGAGTCATGGACCCTTTCAGACCAATTTACTCACTTGACATTTATCTACTTCAACAGCAGCACTTTTCTGCATATTAAGTATTTGTTATTCCTGGTTTTTGAGATTGCCACAAGTAAAATGCTCAAGCGCTTATCAGGCAAGGCCTCAGTGCCCAATGACTAGCTCGGCCACGACATTCCCAACCTTCCTTGCAGCATCTTTGGCAATCCGTTTTAAACCTTTGGCAAAAGAGCCAATATCCTTCCCAGTGAAGCTCCCTTTAACCATTTATTTCTATATTTCATTTTTGCTGATCTCAGTGCTAATTTACATATGCTAGAAATCTTAGCTGTAGTTTTTGTTTCATTTGAAATGAGGACAATGAGATCAGCATAAACTAAGAATAGAGGCAGTACATTCTGGTGCCAGGCACAACCTGCATCATGAAAGCTGAATTCCAATGACCCAATGTTGAATAATCTGTTGTCATGTCTGGGTGTCGTACTTTCTTCTCCTTTAGAAACACGTATCACAGGCTTGGAGCAAAGACAGTTCATTGCATAAATCACTGCTGAATAGAAACCTTCTGCTTATGTGATCATTGGGGATGGGGCTGACGGCGGGAGGCTGGTGAAGCTTAGGCTCTGTCACTGTGCTGGTGGTGGTTGTTATTCCTCTCTCTAGCTCTCTTGCCCTGAGTACTGTAGTATGTAGGCTAAGCCTTATTGCCCTGTAATCTTCAGATTCTTAATGCTGCTCATACTAGAGACACTGTACTCCTATTAGCATTGTATCCTATGTATAGTGATAGCAGGAATAAGGACTCAGCATAGCCTGGGTCTTAGTTTTCCTCCACTCAAAAGTGGGCCTCACATTTGCCTTTCGTAAGCCTTGGAAAAGAGCATGAAAGTTAACTCTGTGAGCTTAAAGGAGAATTCACACAGCATTAACTATACTATGTGATTCCTTTTGGGGGTTCCATATAAACTTTTTATAACATACACCAAAGGGGTGTCCATTGCATAATACAAGTGAATGACTCACTTTGTCTCCTTTTGGGGGTTCCGTCACAGTGCTTTTTTCTGCAGCTGT
The DNA here is from genome assembly GCF_035609145.1 of Eleutherodactylus coqui. NCBI lineage: Eukaryota > Metazoa > Chordata > Amphibia > Anura > Eleutherodactylidae > Eleutherodactylus > Eleutherodactylus coqui. The sequence continues at coordinate 141,435,004 of NC_089843.1, read as the reverse complement.
CATGGAACTCCTGAACAGAATCACACAACATATTAAATAATGCTGTGTGAATTCTCCCTAACTGAGCCTAAGCCCGTGAACTGTGTGGCTGACTTTACTATAACTCAAACTCCTCCCACTTGCCTAACTCTGATTGCAGGCAGTTTGTATGTAAACTATAGCCTGGGCTGCTTAACCCTTCCTATGCTGTATACTAGTCAGACAAGCAGCAGCCACTAACTGCAAACACAAGACACATTGAACAGGATGCCATAATCAACACGAGACATTATAAAAACACTGTAAGGCACAAAAAAAAAGGATGCACAATTAGTAGTACTAAATCCTTTTTCCCAGGTGCCACACTTATAGATGTTTTCAGTATTTCTGTCTGGTAGGTTATGTTAGTGCAGTATATCTCAGATTAAAGGGATTTTTCAGTCTTTATTAATTGATGGCCTATCCTCAGGGTAGGCCATCCACAGGATCCCCGTCGATCGCTGATCGAAGAGGTTGTGGTGCTCGTATGAGTGCTGTAGCCTTTTCACTGTTTATATCTGAGCAGGATTGTATTCATACTCAGAATGCTGTATCTTTTATAGCGGCTGTTCAATGGCTTGTCCCATTGAAGTGGATGTAAAAGTTAAATGCAAAAGTTAGTTTTGGCTACTTTTTTTTATGTATGAATTATAATAAAAGCTTCCTTTCTATTAATATGTAGCCCTACACACAAAATGAATTCTAATAGCTACGCAAGGACAAACCAGTCAAGGTTAGACTAGTTATTTAACCAGCATTTTTATGATTTATTTCCATTAAAAATTCCATTTGTCTGTGTGCATCATAATTTATATTTACTGTAGTTTGCGCAGTAAAAACATACAGTGCATTATAAAAATAAGGTAATTATACTAAACACAGAGATGGTGCGACTGCTGAGTTAATGTACTAGTTGCTCAAGGTCTATTATATACTTCACTATATTAGGAATATAGTTACTTTGGGAATAAACATATCATAATTTCATAGTCAGCAGTTATGTAACACCAACATAATGGAGATCCTATATATTCTCAAGCAAAGAGTTTAACGATCTTACTGTGTACATATAGATACTTCCCTAGACATGACTTATACGCCGAAGGTAAAATAAATCTATAAGACACCTATGATGGCTGGGCTAAAACATGTTTAATTGCTCAAGTGATGCAGAATTTGTGATTTCTGATCTTTTTTCACCTCACAACTGATGTAGGGAGAAGGCGGTAACATAAGGAGATGGAGCCTTACATATATTTTGGGATGAAACACCGGTCTTGGTAATAAAAGCCATCAGGAGCTACAATGTAGAACCTGTATTTCGTGGGTGAAGGGTAATATTTAGCCTTGTGGAGAGCTCCACTGTAGAGAATTCCACAAGGCTGTAGGCAGTGTTATATAGACCATGCAATGCTCCCTGGGAAAAAATAATGCAAATGAGTGATGAAATTATCTTCAACAGCACCACCTATTGGAATGGTAGTTATCCTTTAGTCAATATTCAACCTCACCTCTTAACAGGCCTTGCAATATGACTAGGGATATAAGTCAAGCCTGAATATTCTGATAAGAGGTTGTATATTGACTCAAAGGGTAGCTACAATTCCATTAAGTCTGACTGCAGAAGATAACTCCATCACTTATTTGCATAAAAACTGTACCTTTTTAAAACAGTGGCAAATTATAATAGTGCACAAAAATGTCACAGATTGTGGTACACGGTGCAGGTTCCAGGAGATGATGCAGAACACAGTTTTTAAAAAGGGAAACTTTTATTAAAACTTAGGCCTCCCTCATACATGCGTTGTGGTAAGCGACGCAATTTTATTTTCGCTTTCGGCCATTGTGGATGTTCTACAGTGGCAAATCTACAACAAATCGTCCAAATTTGCCATGGATTTCACACCTTCAAACGAGTGCTCACATTTAAGTTTTTTATGACCTAGTCACATGACTTTCGCATGGTAGAGATCAGGCAGATGATCGCCTTTCTCCCTGCGTGACATGATCTCTACGCCTTCACAGAGCCTAATGGGATTGGTGACAGCAGAATAAGAGGTGGGGCGGTCAGGATCAAGTGTCACAAGAGCACATCCGTGATCTATATTTTTCATGCATGTGCTATTGTTAGTCAGCCAACGCTACTGCCCAGTAATGTGATATGATGTATGACGACACATTCATTTTAGGCATTTGGAGCAGGAAAAACTCACATGGCCAATGTACAGCCCATGAATACAAGTGGACCAGAAATAGAGGTGGTCCCATTGGTAGCCCTTGAGAGAGCAGGATACGGTAGGTAATTTCTGCATGGTGCAGATTAGAGATTTTTAGTAGGGTACATTAGGACAAAAACGGAAAAGAAGAGTCTGAGAAAAACCCTTTAATGCTTTACAGTTTCTATTGCAGTTCCAATCAAAATTATTCAGCCCTACATTGCAAATGAGGTTTATTTGCCAAATGTACACATTTTCCACTTTTTGCAAAAAAAAGGAAAAATTTAAATAGCTCCATACAACTAATATAACAAGTGTTTTCTCCAAATTCAACACAAAATGCGACTTTGAATGACTACTGCAATCTCATAATTATTCAACCCCCTGCATAGAATCCCACATAAAGCACACATTTGCAAATCAGGTGCTGTCTCAAGCACACCTGATGCAACTAATCAAGTACTTCATTACATTTAAATACCTGGATTGACTAGGGCTTTGTTGACTGTGATGTTTGATTGCATGTTAGAAATATGGGTAAGGACTCCTTTTACATTGAACGATCATCATTCAAAAAAATCGTTGGATCATGCAAATTGGATCACACGGATCCTTCAGTGTTGTGGCTCAAATTTGATCCTTCAGTATTAACACAGCCAACGATTGAACGACGACCAAGAATGCGTTCGCTTCTCATTTGTCATTCATTTTCTGCAGGCGTAAAAATCATTGTTCATTGTTGCATGTAAACAGCGATTGTTTAGCCATTCACATTCACTGATACAGCAAGAGAACGATATGTTAAAGATTTATCTGCATGTATAAACTGTCAGAACAAGCAAACTCTGTCATTGTTTGCTTGTGTGAACGATTTGTTGCTCTATGTAACAAGACCCTAAGGGAAGAAGGTGGTTCAAAAAGTTAAGAGAAGAGAGAGATAATTCCTTGCACAAACAAGGAAAAGGATACAAAAAGATACGTAGCATTGAATGTTCCTAGAGATATAGCTGGAAGCACAGTTCTCAAGTTCAACATTAAAGGAACACTGGCTACATTACTTGGATGTGGCCGAAAGAGGAAGCTGTCACTGGCTGCCACTTGATTCCTGAGGCAGATAATCACAAACCCTTAAGTAACAGCAAAAGACCTGCAGCAAGATCTGTTGGTAGCAAGCACTGAGGTTTCCATTTGCACAATAAGACGCATACAAAATGGCCTTCATGCCTAAACTCCAAGACATCCACCTCTGCTGTCCGAAAAGCAAAAGAAAGGTGGACTCCAATATGCTCAAGATATTAAAAATAAGTCACAGAAGTTTTAAGGTTCTGTTCTGCAGAGTAATGAACAAAGCTGCAACTTTTCAGGCCCATGGATCAGCAGTATATTTGGAGGAGGAAGAATGAAGCAAACGCCCCGTTCGCAGTAAAGCATAGTGGTGGCTCAGTCATTCTCTGGGGCTGCTTTGCTTCCTGTGGCACTGGGAACATGCAGTGTGTGGAGGGCAAGATGGATGGATGAAGAAGGCAGTTGCAGCATGCAAACTCAAGAATATTAGTGAACTGGAGGTCACTGCCCATGAGGAATGGGCTAAGATTCTTGAGGAACACTGTCAGAAGCTGGTGTCTGGCTATGCATCATGTTTGCAACAGGTCAAAATAGCAAAGTGTGCTCCACTAAGTACTAAAGACACTTGTCATGAAGAGCTTGAATAATTCTGGGACCGCAACCAGCTGAAAGTTTGTAAATTTGGCAAATAAACCTACTGTGCAATGAGATAGAAAAGGGGTGGAACAAACACAGTGTATATGGGGATGTCCAGGGACCAGAAGCCTCAAGGAGCTGAAGAAAAAAAGAGTGTAGACTTGCGTGAAAATTAACTTCACTAGGAGGCGCTGCCAACCAGATAAAGCCACCAACTGGTGGACAAAATGGAGCAAATGGAGAAACCTGTCAAGACCACTTCGCCTGGTGTTCCCTGGTAGGCTCGCAGTACCTTCTGGTAACACCAGCACTTTTGGGTATATTCTCCAGCCCCAAGAGTCATGTCTAACCCAGCTTGACTGCTGAAGGGGCCTACCCCGAAATGCGTATCTGCTGATTTTAACTGACACAATAAAAAGAGAAGTTGGATAAATTGTATCCCGCTGCCTTTTGAAATTTATCGGAGAGCGGCGTCGGGCGACTAGTATTGTTTCTCCATTTGCTCTACTTTGCATTGAGGGGTGAGTAAGTTTGATTACAACTGTAGGTTCTTCTGGTAAAATACAGTCTTCGACTTTTGCCAGACATGTCTTTTGTCACTATGCCCGAATAAGTCTAGTCTATCTCTGCCTTGTTTGTCCGCAGCACATAACTCCAGACGTCCTAGTGTTTTCAGAGCAAACTTTAGACTTGCCTGGTGTTTTTTTAAACTATCACCCATGTAGCTCTTATTTATGTAGCTTCTCTCTAATGGTAGACTCATGCAATTTGACATCAGTAGTGATGAGAGATACCTGCAGTTTCGGTGATTACATTCTGAGCTTTTTAAACACTTCTTTCAGCAACTTACATTCTGCTCTCAGACTGAATCTGCTGGGACACTTGGTCTGTACAAGTTGACAGTTGTTTGAAATAAGATGATGTCCAATAGGTTTTTAAATCTCTTTCCATGCTCTCTGTATCTTTACCCTCTTTCTAAAAGCCTCAGAAAGCCCTTATCGTGTAGGCATGGTGATACTACATATTTCAACAACAAGAAAGCAAAAAGATTTTAATAAGCTATATTTCTCCAAGATCATTGCTAACCATGTTCTAATCATTTACACTTGATTTGATGCAACTGATTACAATTTTAAAGGTCTTTTTCAGGTCCTATCACATGAACGCCAGTGGCAACTGCTAGTGCTTGTATTTTCAAGTTAATTGCAAGGTTGAACTTAGAAGTGCAGGTTCAGCCTGGCAATTAGTGCTAAAATATTTTGGGCCAGTGGCATCCGCTAGCGCAATGTAATTGCACCCTTAGCTTAATCTAAGCTGTGTAATAAACACTAATTATCAAGTTCAGCGTTTGTTTACCTGGCCTTCACAAAGACTAGTTCAGACAGTATGGGGGAAGTACAATCTTTAATTTGATCATTTACCCCCATACAGTTTCATCACTGTCACCATCAAAATCCCCCCATTTATATGGAGAAATGTCTTGCCAACAATAACGATTTTTGGCAACGCCTGAAAGATGCAATCACCCGAGAAACAAGTATTTGTTCAATCTTCTGGTGATCAGCGGCACCCTCACAAGGTCTGATGATTGGGCAAACAAGCATCAAGCCATGTAAAAGGCCCTTAAATGTTTAACCCAATGCTGTCATTCCAGTCTATTTTAATACATGGGCATCGTGTCTCGAGCAGTGTCATGACCCAGGTATGTGATATAGTACCTCTTATTTCGTTGTGTTAGCAGGGTTTCTTAAGTTTTATTGACTGGGACCACACCATCAGGAAGATGATGATGTTTGTACCTTACCACTTGTGGTCTATGTTCCTGCCAAAATTACATATATGGCTCAATTTCTAATTCATTTGTTAGCTTAACTCAATATAACAGACTCACTAATAGGTGGGGGCATCTCACTAGTGAGGTCCAGCCTATAGTTTCAGAAACATTTTAGATGATCCAGGGTTTTACTGCCCTTCATTGCTGGACCACTGATTAGATTACCATCCATCATAATCCAGTTGATCTATTGGTTTCTTGTTCATTTGGTCGATCTGTTGGTTTAGTCACTATCTTTGTTTAATAGGTGTTTTCAAGTATTCAGGCTCTTATTCTATTCATGCTCTTGTAAGGGGGTAGCGGTGTCCTGCTCTTCCTTATTAGTGGCTCCAGCAGTCACTTGTTACTAGCGGTCGATGGCCACTGTAGTATGCCCTGCCCTCTCCTGGTCCAAGACCTGGCTAGAAGACTGGTGCTTGCCAGTGCCAGTCAGAAGAACACAGCAAGGCTGTGTAACATGCTCCCCTCCGCTGGCCAGATTCATGACTGGGTAGAGAAAACACAGGAAGATTGAGGCGCACGTGGGTGTCATATTTGGTGAGCCTCTTAGAAGATTAGGGCTTAGTGCTGGCCTAGGCCCTGCCTGCTCTCCAGCACAAAGCCAGTGGGTACACGATATATAAGAGGAACTGCATCACAGTTCAAAGGAGGACCAGTGGTGCAGGAATAGAGACTGCAGAGGAGCAGGGCAGCAGCACCGAGACAGCATGGCTGTCACCGAAGCGGCGGTGCCGAAGAATCACTACGCACCAAGAGAGAAGTGAGCAGCAAATACGATGTCAGCAAGGATAAGTGGACTTCGATCCTTAGCTAAAGGCAGGGGGGGGGGGGGGGGGATTAAATGGTCTCATGGGACTGTTAGCATAAAAGGGTTAATATTGCGTCATAGAATGGTCGAGCAAGGCCTTGCGAAGGCTAAGGTTAGGTGGAGAAATGTTATATGCCATGTTATAATATTATGCATTATAAAAGGATTAATGACCATGTAATGTAATGTGTCTGAGTGATGTGGATAAAATGTAATATAAAGCGTTAATGCAGATAAGTGATGCATATCAAAATGAAGACAGGCACTTGCTTAAGATGTCACAGCAGGACGAAATGTAGAGTAATATGAATGAGAAACCGCTAGTAAGGAAAGCTTCTCCTACAGGGTATTTGAGGTCGGGGCCTACGACCATCCATACTGATATTATAAATGCAAAAAAACTGTATGTCTGTTTGTTACCTTTTCACGCCTAAACCGCTGAAGTGATTTTGATGATTTGGCAGGGAGATAGCTTGCATCTTGAGGAAGGACGTAGGCTACGTTTTATTCCCAAAATGTATAGAGTTCTCTAGGGAGCACGATAAGGCAGATTTATTTGGTGATGCGCAGGCGCACCTCTGCTCCGCTGCCGTGCGGTGAGGTGAAGGGGAAGGGGGTGCTAAGCTAAGCCTCCCCAAATGGGCAGACACACTTAAGGCAGACGTCGTTGTCGCACGTATGCATTTAATAAGCTAGCAAGGATACCCTGCGTTGCCTGAGATTAATACTTGAATGAAAGACTCATTAACATGGATTGAGATTTTAAAGAAAATCTGTGTTGCCCGTAGCAACCAATTACAATGCAGTTTTCATTTTACTTCAGCAGTGTAACAAATGAAAGCTGAGCTGTACAACACAAACAGGCAGATTTTGCCTTGCAATTTGAACTAAAGACACATTAACATGAATTGAGATTTTTAAGAAAATCTGTGTTGCCCATAGCAACCAATCACATCTCCTAGCAAAAGATGACAAGATCAAAAACGTACAGAACTGAGTTGACAGCAGATTACTGTTACATTCTTTTCACTATTTCAACTTTTTACATTTCAATATACAGCAAAACACAGATAAGATAAAAAAGAATACAATTTGGAATAGAATAGAATTCCATGTGAACGAAGGCGCGGGTAACAAGCTAATAATGATGTATGTGGCACTTACACAGCAAGTAATGAGATGTAAAATTATGCTGGAAAAATAAGAGGAACACCATGTGCCTTGCTACTGCAGAAGGAACTATAGAGGAACAGAACGACATGTATATGTCAGCGAAAGAGGCCAAGTGATGAGAAGTACTGCCCCTTTAAGAGTTCTATCACTTTAAGGGTTTATTCAGACGACCGTATATCGGTTGGGTATTCATGCCCGGCCGATATACTTTGTCCCTCTCTGCAGGGGGAGGAGGCTGGAGGAGCCGGGAGCAGTGCACTGAGCTCCTGCCCCCTCTCCACCCCCTCTTCGCCCCTCGGCACTATTTACAATGGGAGGGGTGGAACAGGGGCGGAGCTAACTCCAGTAACTTGGCTCTGCCCCCTCCCATTGCAAGTAGTGCCGAGGGGCGGAGAGGCTGGAAGAGGCACTGTTCCCGACTCTTCCAGCCTCCTCCCCCTGCAGAGAGGGACACCATATATCGGCCGGGCATGAATACCCGGCCGATATACAGTCGTCTGAATAAGCCCTAAGTGAGAGAGTTCATGCTATCGGTTTATTATATAATGTTAAAAGTACACAAGCCCTCCTATGACATGTAACCTGTTTATTATGCAACTATTTAGTAAAGTTATTTTTATAGAAAAAGATTGTGCCTCTTTCCGTTTGTCATCGTCATGCCATCCTGGACCTGCGATGCACCACCACTCCCGACAAGTTCTTCCCTCTTGGCAAACCAAATGCAGAGAGTGATGCGGGAAAAAGAGGATCAAGCAGGATTAAGATAATAGTGTGATTGTTCTCAGTAAGAGAATGCAAGTAATCTTGTAGATATGATAGCTTTTAATGGCTAACAAAGATACATGATGTTATAGCAAGCTTTTGGATCCTCTCAGAAATCCTTCTTTGGGCATAATGAAACAGAGAGGATCTGAAAGCTCGCATTAACATCATGTATTTTTGTTAGCCATTAAAAGGTATCATATCTACAAGATTACTTGGTTTCTCTCACGGAGAACAATCACACTTTTCGCTACTGGCTAACACGTAACTAAACTCTTCTCGTTTTAAGATAATAGTCAAACGATTCCCTGTGATAAAACCTGGGAAGCACAAAACTCTTACTACAGCCTGTTAAGTTGTAAGTAGTTAAATGGCAATATATGTATATACTGTAAATATTCATATATGTATATATATATATGTATGAATATTGCTTACAGCCAGGACCTTCAGAGAGGGGTCACATGGTTTTGTTGACCTGAGCTGCACATTTATTGGCTGAGTATATAAAAGAAAGGCCCTGTTGCAGAGAAAAACTTGCAGCTCAACTTGAGAGGGAGGGCTTCGGTGATTAATACTGCTTCTTACAAAGCAAGAGGGACCTGTACTGGTGAGAGCTGTTGGCTCAGACTATAGGCGTACCATGTATAGACACAAGTTTATCGTGTATGCTTCTGGATCAGCGCCTTCAGATGCTTTGCTGTCTCAGCTATCAAGATCGTATTGTCTGCATATCTTAGATCACTGATGGTTCTTCCACCTATTTTCATCCTAATACCCTGATCATCTAAGTCCAGCTGCCTCATGATCACTTCCGTATAGAGTTTAAAAAGAAAAGGAGAGAGGATCCTTGTCTTGTGCCCCTTTTTGATCTTGAATCATTCTGTATTCCCATACCTGCTTCTCACTGTGGCTTCTTGATTGCTATAGAGGAACCTGACCAATGTGATCGGGTACACTGGTACTCCTACCTCCCTCAGTGCTTTTCGAAGCTTATCATACTCAACACAATGAAATCATACCCATTCAAATGTACAGAATGGATCCACAGACTTCAATTCATTCTGTATGTATGCTGTATTATGACATTCTACCACCCAGAATTAACACAGAGCTGTAATATGGTTGCGTGCATGAGGTCAAAAGTTAAACTTTTCAACTTTATTTCCAAACTTTGTCAGCTAAACTTCAAAGAAAACTGGGAAATGTTTCCCAGACATCCTGAAGGTGGCAGCAGAGTATCATGCACACAGCAGAAGGAACACACCCAATGCTAGGACGCAAACAAGAGGAAAGATTAATGGTGCTGTACACTGTTGATTATGACTCTCTAACTAAATGCACCTACCATGTCTATTTTCAAATGACAGTGCAGGTAAGAAGAGGGATGTTTTATTTTTCTGCTGCATTTATAATGAAATTAGAAAACTGCATGAATAAAAAAACACTCTCTTTTTTCATTGTGTGCCTTTCTTGCTGTATAATGTCCTCTTAGTTATATCAGTGACAGTATTTTTAAAAAGATAGATGAAAAGCAATCGCTGTGACGACTCTCATGAGAGAGAGAGAAAAGATACACTCCGTATTTGTGTGCTGGTTTAACTTGATTCATTTTGGGTTTTTCCTGTATGCTTGTAATAAACTGCATTTCATTCCCGAGTTGTCATGTGTTCGGAATCAGTAATGACATGATTACCAGACAAGCTTCAGAATAACAAATGGCAAAACGCTGTGTTATTATATCTATTCAAGGTGCACACTTTATTCCGAGGGTCCATTCGGCGGTGATGCAGCAGCAGCAGTAGCACATATGCATTATCCTCCCAATAACATCTAGCATGTTCCCATCATGAATGTGTCCCTGTGGCATTATCATAATAAAAAGACAAAATGTCCCAGGATCAAATTATTTTTAGTTGTTGTTTTCAGCAAGTAAAATGATGTTCTGGAAATCTAAGACTTGCAAGCGCTACCAGTTCTGATAATAGCTGGGCCTGCAGCTGGAAGGAATTCTGGAACTCGTGGCCTATTTGTGACTCACAATAAACTAGGACATTCCACCAAAATAGCATTTAGGGTCAGTAATGGTAAATTTGTACAGGGAATTTGACAATTAAGGGAATACATTTTTTTTTCACTAATGAAGTGCAATAACTGCTGTTTGCATAAATAGCATGTTTTTCTGCTCTTCATAATGTTGTTGTTATTTGGCTTTGGGGTATTTATGATTATTGCCATTTACTAAAGTCATAAAAATGTAATTCATTTTATGGTGGCTTCTGTTAGTACATGATATAGCTACATATACTACCACTGTATATTAACCCATGATAAAATGCTAATTTTAAGCACAGCACAGCGCATTTCATGGATTCAGACACATTAACAGCTGCTTTTGTATATTTGTAAATAAAAACTCTGTAAGAAACAGTCGAAAACCCATAGACATAATTATGAGACTCACAATGTTATTTCCATGGGGCAGCTAGGCCCTCACCCGATGCACTACATCAGTGGAAAATTAATCAGGTTCGACTTTTCTGTTATTTCCCAGCAGTGCCGACAGATGCTCAACTCCACAAACTCTACAGGATTGCCAAGTATGTAAGGCCAAGCAGGATGTACATGCTAATGGTAGAACCTTCTTCTTAATACTTGCTGAAAGTTTTTACTGGAGGCAATAATAAAAGGGATATTCTGCGCTTTTCTATTGGTGACCTATAGAGATGAGCAAACGTACTCGTTAAGGGCGATTTCGCAATCGAGCATCGCTATTTTCGAGTACCTGGCTACTCGGGTGAAAAGATTCGAGGGCGCCGGGGGGCGGCGTGGTGGAGCGGGGGGTAGCAGTGAGGAACAGGGGTGAGCTCTCTCTCTCCCCTCTGCAACTCCCCTCTGCAACCCCCCGCTCAGTCCCGGTGCCCCCCGAATCTTTTCACCCAAGTAGCCAGGTACTCGAAAATAGCGATGCTTGATTGCGAAATCACCCTTAACGAGTACGTTCGCTCATCTCTAGTGACCTGTCCTCAGGATAGGTCATCACTAGTTGATTGACAGGGATGTGAGGCTCATAGATCCCCTCTGATCAGCTGATCCTTGGGCCAACGGTCAGTGGAGCGGGGCCGGATGTCGTCATCAATGGTCAAGGCTGGCAGTGCAATTGACGGCTTTGTTCCCACTGAAGTCAATGGGAGTGATGCCTCCTATTACACTTCCGACTCTGAGCGCAATGAGAAGTCAAAAGTGTAATAGAAGGCATTACTCCCATTGATTTAAATGGGAGCAAAGCCTCTTTGTTACACTCCCAGTTCTGACCACTGATGACGAGATTTAGCCTGATACACTGACAGTGGGTCGGAGCATCAGCTTGTTAATGGGAATTCCAACTGGCAGATCCCCACCAATCAATTACTGATTACCTTTCCTGAGGACAGGTCATCTGTACTAAAAGCTGATAAATATAGCATTTCTTTTTTTTCCTTAGATTGTTTAGAGGCCAAGCTCCCATGTAAGAAGCTCTGGCTGAACAAGGAAGCAGTAATGTTTTTAAAAGAGTATTTCAGTTAAGAAAAGCCATTTTAATATACCTACTAGGGAATTCTTTCACTGTAAGGACCTCTAAAACGTAGCTTTTATTTATATACTTTAAAATAGAGTTCAAGCTGATGAAAGAAAAAAAAAAATCACCTACAATGCACCTCTTTACCCAATTACTCCATATTCTCTTAGCAGAAAGAGAAGGCAACCATATAGAAATAGTGGAGGCTGTCTTCTAGAGAATGTTGTAAACCATAGAGGGCATAAAGTAAGTCAAGGACTAGGCAAATATATTGTCCCCATCTTCCAACATCCTTCTCAGATGGAACCGCCTCCCAATGTTTTCTAGAATTGAAGCCTGATGTTTTTAAGCCCAAATTATCATCTTTGATGTATCCCAAATACTTTATTCATTATTCCCACTCACTGATTGTGAAAAACCCTTCACATGCCATATTCATACTTTAATCTATAAAGCTCAATACATTTCATCAGCCCTAGTAGTCGCTGTCTCGTTATTCATGAAGGGTCTTAGTCAGTGAGTGAAATGAAAACAACAGGCTTCAATACTAGGAAACATTGGGAGGTGGTTCCATCTGACGGGTGTTGGAAGAGGGAGACAATATATTTGCCTAGACATTGAGTTATTTCATGCCCTCGACAGTTTACAACATTCTCTACAAGCCAACCTCTGCTATTCTTATTCAACTACCTTCTTTAGCTTTGAAGAGTTGTGGAGTAATTGGGTAAATAGAAGCATTGTAGGTGCTTTTTTTCTTTCATTAGCTCGAGCTGTATTTTAAAGTATTTAAAGAAAAGTTACATTTTAGTGGTCCTTAGGCTGGGTTCACACAGGGTGGATTTGCCGCGGAAATTCCGTCTGGAATTTCGCCACGGCAAATCCGCCTGCGGCCGCTAAACCCAGGATTAGCCAGCCATGAGGACAAGATTTCTCAGAAATCTCGTCCACACAGGACGACAAATCTGCCGCAGCAAAGCCGGCAGAAGCTGGCGTTGCGGCACGGATTCGCCGGCTGCAGCATGTTCATTTTTTTTCTTCTTCTGCTGCACCTCTATGGGAGCGCCGGCCGCAGCGGAAGAGCGAGCGGCCAGGCCGCTTAACAACCCGCGGCTGAGGAGCGCTTCTCCTGGCAGAAATCTCTCTGTTTTTCTCTGCGGCCAAACCGCGAGATTTTTGCCGGGAACCCGCCCCGTGTGAACCCAGCCTTACAGTGAAGTGTTTTGCTATGGAGTGATATAATTATTTTCCTGGTCAGTGATTATTAGGGAATACTGAATTAAGAGAGGGGGTCCTAAGTTCAGATCATCATCCCTTGGCCAATGCAGAGAGTGGTTACAAGAGCATCACTTGCTCTGGAGGACCTGTCCTGCTTTTCACACACAACCCATTAGTATGAATGGCACTATGTAATCATTAATTTGCCCTTTGGTGGCTCTGCAGGAAATGTGAACACTTGCTACCAGGTTTCCCCATAGATGAAGGCCAGCTGCACACGACTAGGTCGGATTCTGCATAGGAAGCCTGCAACGGAATCCGGCTGTGATCCTGACTAGCGACCCCATGAACCTGCAAAATCTGTAAGGCGGATGACTACAGAGGTTCACAGTCAAAAGAAACTGTGGTTTCAGCACTACAAAGCCGTATGTGAGTCCGGCCTCCCTAAGAGTGTAGATGTGCTAGGGCCAGATATGCTTAGTCAGCAGGTCTGCTGTAGGGGAATAGAATTTGCACTGAGGAAACTGAACTGTTAGCAAGCTTCTGGAGCTCAAGCCTCTGCGAATAGACTGAGCCGTTTGCTGGCAAGGGGTATTCAGTAATACTTGAAGAGACAATACGAGGGTAAACTATAATTGTCCTTTCTATTGAAGGATATTGGAGTGTTGAGCCCAAAGGAGAAATCGTGTATTATATTCCTGTGAAATGGTATGGTTGTTGGTGAAGTGTTATTGATATTGTTCTCCAGGTATTACCGTTTCAACAGGCTGTTCACAAAATATTACTATTCCTGTGTTTTAGTTATCAGTAGATAGTGTGTAGGTACCTGATGGTAAAATTCAGTTGCTTAATCATTACTGTTTAATTTTTTACCTTCATTCCTGTGTTCTTAAACAAATATTATGTATTTTGGTTACTCCTTCTGCTGCGTCGTATCCTGAATCCTGCATTACTGTACATCCGCCGGTGACATTTCCATATTACAACCTCTGTGGGGACTATAAAGTCTCCATATTGTTGTCACACAACTTTTTCAAAAGCAGATGTAGTAAAAGGGCTTCTTCACACGACTTTGTTTGCATGGGTATTTGCGCGTGCAAAACACAGAGAATAGAATCCATTGATTTTAATTGGTTCTTTCCCTTAAACATGTTTTGCGTAAAAAAAGTAGGGCCTACTCTATCTTTCTGAGTTTTGTGCAGCAAAGGCCCCCAAAGAAGTCTATGGGGGTGCACAAATACATAAGGGGAAGCACTGCGCAAAATGCAGGTAAAACATCAAATCTGGGTCTCATTAGACTAGTCTTTTAATCAACGGAAAAAATAGAGCTCTATGCACAGACACACGTCCAAATGTTGCCCTGGGGCGAGTGTTTTTATGCATATGGTCTTTGAATAAGCCCTAAGTACGAAACAACTAAATAGGCTTTTAATAACTTGACAGTAGAAGACAATAAAGGCTTATAGCTAGAAACACTGTTTTAGAAACATGTAATTAGTAAAGTATAATAATATGTAGGTTAGATGGCATCACATCATACGTCATATACAGTATAAGCATTGTGTTCTGCATTATTTCATCTGATGCAAATAGAAGTCGCTCCACAAGATCTCTTCTAGAAGGATTTCAGCAGATAAAAGCTACAAGCCCTATAGCCATTACCAGGAACAATATTCTTCCCTTGCTGCTGAGGTGCATGTATTGTATGAAATGAATATCAGCATGAAATGTAGCTGCGTCTCTTCTACCAGATTACAATTTTGTAATGTATGAGGGACATCTCATGTCCATTTCCTGTGGTTTCAAAGTGATCCTCGATATCTACAAAGCAGACAACTGACAACCTGTGCAGTCATTTGTCAAAGCAATCTGTGAGTCTGAAGAGAAGCAGCCATTACTCACTACTATCCATTAGACCCTATTATGTCCAATTCAATATAACAGGTAATTAGTTTCAAGATCTACTCATCTTAAATATCAGCCCAAGCTCCGCTTTAAGAGCATATTTAAGATATAGTGAACTAAAATGGACCATGTGATGTGGAAGACTGCCTGAATAACAGCCATATCAATTATTATGAAAATGGCAATGTGAAGCATGCATATAAGCTGCCATGTCCAATACTTGCCATAACATTGATATTTTCTCTATATATCTGCATGCAGTATGTAGCAGACTTAAATTCATCATTTAAACCTTTTCTTTAGTATACCAGAGTAACTCAGTTGGGAGGGGGTGGGGGGAAATATTAACCCATTTCACAGCTAGAGTTGTCCCTCGTTCGATATTAATATTTCCCTGCATAGCTCCGATGTCCGTCGAGAGCTGACACATGTTTCTAACAGTATGTAGGACAGAGCTCCGATTTCGAAGGCTGTTCTAAATATGTATGCTACTGTATGCAGGACAGTGCTCTGATATCAGAGCGCTGTCCTGCATACTGTTAGAAACACATGTCGGCCCTCATCCAACATCAGAGCTATGCAGGGAAATCTTAATGTCGGATGAAGGCTGACAATGGATTAGGAATTGTTAATTTAAAAAAATTGCTAATAAAATCATCATGATAGATCATTTTTACGCATTTCTGTTGAGTAATTCCAAGGAATCCACAATGTGCTTTCCCACCCAAAATAAGTAATAGCTGGGGAGTGTGTGGATGGCAGGCAAATTGGATTGGAAAGGGTTAAAAGGGTTGTATGAGAATAGGAAAACATGGTTGCCTTCTACGTGAAACAGGGCCACTCTGTTCTTTAGGTCATGTGCAGTACTACAGTTTAGTCCCATTACTGGAAAACCCTTCTTCAATAGGACTCCCTGTGTGAAAATAGTATATAGAAATAAGGGAGATGGAATAAATCCTCCACAGTGCCACCTTTCAATAGGTGGCACTGTGGAGGATTTATTCCATGTCCCTTATTTGCATATTACCCAGAGGAGCGTGCATGGCCATTTGAGTCTCCTCACTTAGCTTATAGTATATAGTTGCTCTCCCTAAGGAGAAAAGAGCATTTCTGACCCCCGAATAATATATAGAGATATACTTTCCCTTTGTGGCCACCGGGATCCAGTGTTGCAGCCCGCTGTAGTCTTGATTATTCCCTTGACAGACACAGGGGATCCTATTGAAAAGGGGTTTTCCAGTAACCAAGCAATCCTTTTAAATGTGACTGAGCTGCAAATATACATCTGCCAATGTATAAAACAAGCCCTTTTCTGAAAGAAATTAGCTATGCATTTTATACCTTACAATCCTTTTAAAGAGGTATTCCAGCCTGAAGCATTTATCACCTGTCTACTGGATAAATGCTAGAGTGGTGGGGGTCCACCCATTGGGACCCCACCAAACACTAGAGCAATGCAGCATGTTACAGAGGAGGAGATGGCGAGCAGATTAATATATAGGGGTGTTGGAAAAGATTCAGGAAAACTTGTAATAATTTAGTTAACTCTCTACTAGTGATGAGCGAGCATACTCGCTAAGGGCAATTGCTCGAGCGAGTATTGCCCTTAGCGAGTACCTGCCCGCTCGAGAGAAAAGGTTCGGGTGCCGGCGGGGGGCGGGGAGCGGCAGGGGAGAGCGGAGAGGAACGGAGGGGAGATCTCTCTCTCCCTCTCTCCCCCCCCGCTCCCCCCTGCTCACTGCTACAACTTACCTGTCACCTGCTCTGGCAGCCTAATCTTTTCTGTCGAGCGGGCAGGTACTCGCTAAGGACAATGCTCGCTCGAGCAATTGCCCTTAGCGAGTATGCTTGCTCATCTCTACTCTCTACTTATTCTGAACTTTGAGGTCCAGTGGGCAGTTCTATCAGTGATTGACAGCTATCATGTATGACTGTGCACACAGAAAAAGCTGTTAATCACTGATAAGACCGCCCACTGGACCTCTGTTATGTCCAACCTGGAGGTATTAATTGGATCCTAAATGGATGAGTAAATATACACAAACAATATAAACACAGAGAACACAAACATGTAAAAAGGAAACACAAAAGGAAGATGGGGAATCTAACCCTAAACCCTAAGATAAGGGAAAACCCTAACTACTAGCAGAGTGCAGATAAATAAGAAAATTAGCAGACTTATCTTAAGAGGAATGTAAGTCAGGACAAGAAGTTGCCAACAGGCCAGAAAGACCTTCAGACTGAGAGTATAAAAGGCATTCTCTGTGAGCAGGGGCCAGGATGAATTTACACAAACTAAAGCTGATTGGCTGGCTGAAAGGCACACCTCCCAACCAATCTATCCATATACTGGCAGGGAAGTGTCCCCATAGGCACGCACCGGCATTAGGGTCACATGAGCCGGGGCTGATGCCATGGTGTCACCCTGCGCCCGATCCACATTTGCGGTTCACAGGCCGTGATAACCTCTAAGCTCTCAATGAACGGAGATGAATAAAATAAAAGCAATACTCAGTCTTTTCTCACAAAACTTTAAATTAATCTTCTCTCCCATTCTGCTATATAACATGCAGAATAGAATGTGATAGGTTCCCTTTAAGAAAAAATCTAAACACTGTTTACTTCCAGTGGATAAAAATCTGTATTGGTCACGAGATGAACATATGTGTGCTCGACTCATTACCCTTCTAGTACAGTTATCAGAGTTATGCCTTGAAATGTATTGATCATCTACGCCTCTATCACATGGCCAGGGAAGATTTTGATTCACTGGAAATAATCAATGAAGTGTCCTCTTCAATGACTGCAAGCAGAGATCTTGTAAGCCACAAAGAACTGATACAGAAAATATTTAGGAAAATTGTATGTAATACAAAAAAGCCTACCGGCTTTTTCTTGCACCATAATTTGACCCTTTGCTTGACCTTTGGTGTCATTAGATTTCTTACATCCTCACCTCCATCGTAAGATCCTAAAATTTGAGTTTGACACATTCAGGTTCCTATGTTAAATCTATGGCCATGCCCCGCTAGGGACAGTGAAGTGTTGCTATGCGACTGGGAGACGCAAGTGGTGCTGCAGACAAGCGATGCAGAGAGAGAGCGGTGCTGAAGCCGAATGGTGCTGAAAGTGAGCGGTGCTGAAGGTGAGCAAGTGCTGCAGGTGAGCAAGTGCTGCAGGTGAGCGGTTAGGGGGAGGAAGGGAGCTCTGCTACATGCAGCTACACACACTCAGCTCTCCTACACGCAGCTACACACACTCAGCTTTGCTACAAGCAGCTACACACACTCAGCACTGCTACATGCAGCTACACACACTCAGCACTGCTACACGTAGCTATACGCATTCAGCTCTGCTGCATGCAGCTATACGCATTTAGCTCTGCTTCATGCAGCTACACACAGCTATCCACACTCAGTTCTGCTACACACAGGTACACACACTCAGTTCTTCTACACGTAGCTATACACACTCAGCTCTGCTACATGCTACTACACACACTCAGCTATGCCACATGCAGCTACACACACTCAGCCCTGATACACGCAGGTACAACCACTTAGGTCTGCTACATGCAGTGATACACACTTAGCTCTGCTACACACAGGTATGCACACTCAGACTAATACACACAGCAACACACACTCAGCTCTGCTACACGCAGCTACACACGCTCAGCTCTACTACACGCAGGAATACACACTCAGCTCCGCTACATGCAGGTATACAGACTCAGCTCTACTACACACAGATACACACACTCAGCACTGAAACACGCAGCTACACAAACTCAGCTATGCTATACGCAGGTACACACAACCAGCTCTACTACACACCGCTACACATACTCAACTTTGCAAAAAGCAGCTACACACACTCAGCACTGATACACACAGGTACAACCATTCAGCTCTGCTACACGCAGCTATGCACACTCAGCACTGATAGACGTAGGTACACACACTCAGCTCTGATACATGCCGCTATACATACTCAGCTCTGTAACATGCAGCTATGCACACTCAGACTGCTACATCCTGGTACACACACTTAGCTCTGCTACACGCAGTTACACACACTGTTCTAGCTCTGTAGTAGATACAATCTGGAGAGTATACCAGAGATACAAGATATTACCATAGGATACAGAGAATAAACTGTGGGCTCCACAGTAACATATATTATACAAAGGGGTGTAATATACTGACATACAATATATACTAATTGACTGTTGCCATGTCCCTAAAATCTAAAGACCGACCATGGATGGTGAACAGTTCAAGCCAAATCCTCGGCTCGACATTTCTTAAAACATTTACCACCCCCTTTGCCAAGCTTTTTATGTTCGCGTAGCGAACATCGGATCAATCTAGTAACTTAAAATCTTGTAAAGAATAATCTATGTTTGTAGAATTCATAATACCGCATTATATTAAGAGCAAATATGATTGGCTGTCAACACCTCTGTTTTGCAGTTCGTATGTAAAGATCTTAGGTGCTTGAAACAAACAATGTTTTTAGGACTTTCTTATGTGACAGATATAATACAATTCGGCTCAATCAAATACCTGCTCATTTCAAAAGGACCTATCATTTTCCTTGCCAGAGAACAGTAGTCCCTTTTTTCAGAATAACCCTTAGGCCAGTTTCACATGGGCGAATAACAGGAGAGCATTGGACTCAGGAGAGAAGATACATATATGTATTTCCTTTATACCTGTGTTCTGCTTAGGTTCCTTAACCCCTTAAGGACCAGGGTGTTTTGGTTCTAAAACCCCAGACAATTGTTAGGGATTTTACTAGAGATGAGCGAGCGTACTCGGAAAAGCACTACTCGCTCGAGTAATTTGCTTTATCCGAGTATCGCTGTGCTCGTCCCTGAAGATTCGGGTGCCGCTGCGGCTGACAGGTGAGTCGCAGCGGGGAGCAGGGGAGAGCGGGCGGGAGAGAGGGAGAGAAAGATCTTACCTCCGTTCCTCCCCGCTCTCCCCTGCAGCTCCCCGCTCCGTGCCGTCACCCGAATCTTCAGACCCGAGCACAGCGATACTCGGATAAAGCAAATTACTCGAGCTAGTAGTGCTTTTCCGAGTACGCTCGCTCATCTCTAGATTTTACCCATGGTGGTTTTACAACCCTCATTTTTTTTTCTTCAGCTACCAAAATTATTTTTGTTGCATTTCCTTTACATGTGACGTATAGTGTTATTTTATTAATATGCTTTTTCACTGACTTTTTTTCAGCTTTTTATTAGGGTAAAAAAGATTTTTTATATTTATAGTAGTTTATTTTTAAAATTAGTATATTTACGCTAAAATAAAGTACAAGAATGGATTCCTCATTTTGTTTTGGATTTTCTGATACATAAATTTTGTAGTCTTGGTTTACAGGGCACATGTGGCAATGGTTTTGGTTTTAGTCGGTGGTGGCTTTTTTCCTATTTTATAACTGTATGTTTATTTTATTCTGTAATTTTTTTAACTTTTATTTTTGTTACTTTTTTTTGGTAACATCTGTGTCCCCCATTACATCAAATAAGACCTCTAAGGGTCCTTCATATTGTCTGTTTTTTTAAATTTCACACTTTTGAACTGTAACTGGGGTATCCATAGAAGCCCTAGTTACAGGGAAAAACATCCCCTGTGGTGACAGTAGTCACTAACAGAGCTAGGCCTAATAGGACCCTGCAGCTCTGCCTTGGCAGGGCTCACCCAGTGGTCACTTGATCACAGGGTCAAATATTGGAAGTAACACTTCCGCGTTCTCTCTTCACTACATAGCGCTCATTGTAGCCTGTAAACGCTTCTGCCTTCTACTCTACGTCTTCAGCTGTGACTAATAGTCAAGGTACTGACCTTTTTCTGTAGGATTGCTGGAGCAGAAGCTTTAATCCTGCGCCGTATTTTTACTATTAGATGGAATTAAAGCCCAGGACCAAGCGCCATAAATTTACTGTGCTTAGTACTTAAAGGGGTTGTCTCGCGAATGCAAGTGGGGTTATACACTTCTGTATGGCCATATTAATGCACTTTGTAATATACATCGTGCATTAAATATGAGCCATACAGAAGTTATTCACTTACCTGCTCCGTTGCTAGCGTCCACGTCTCCATGGATCCGTCTAATTTCGCTGGCTTCTTGCTTTTTTAGACGCGCTTGCGCTGTGCAGTCTTCTGCCTGGTGAAAGGGGCTGCTTGTGCCGGAGAGCTGGTCACCGCGTCGTCATCGTAGCTCCGCCCCGTCACGTGTGCCGATTCCAGCCAATCAGGAGGCTGGAATCGGCAATGGAACGCACAGAGCCCATGGTGCACCATGGGAGAAGACCCGCGGTGCACCATGGGAGAAAACCGCATTCCTGGGAAAGGACCGGCGGCCATCTTTGGGAGAAGATTTTTTAAACTCCTTATTTCGTCGGATCGGTGAGTAGCAAGCGGTTTAAAAACCGCTTTAAATTGCTATTTTATGCCAGGGGGGTGACGGGGGAATGGGCTAATGTAAAATTTTGATGCTTGCCGCGAGACAACCCCTTTAAGGTGTATTCTGGACATTTACTATTCATCACCTTTCCTCAGGATAAGTAATCAATAGTCGATTGGCAGGGATCTGCTGCTTGGGATCCTCACTGATCAGCTAATCCTTCAGCCCACTGTAAGTGCAAAGGAACCGGACATCGTCATTAATGGTCAGCATCAGAAGTGTACTAGAGGGCTTCACTCTCATTACAATGAATAGACACGATGCCTGATATTACACTTCTAGCTTCTCATTGTAATCAAAGCTGGAAGTGTAACAGAAGGCATCACTCCCATTTATGGGATTGAAATTGTCTAGCATACTTCTAGCCTGACAACTGATGGCGACATCTGGTTCAACTGCACTGACAGCATATCAGCTGATTGTTGAGAATCCCAAGCAGTAGACCTCTGCTGATCAACTATTGCGGATTCATTCTAAGGATAAGTCATCAATAGTAAAATCCCAGAATACTCTTTTAAGGATTGCATGTATCACACTGCATGTGCAATCCGTCCTGCTGAAGGTAACTTCCTACTTTCTGTTAGATTATATGTAAGGGACTGATGGCTTTCATACCTTACACTTTTGAGTAAATTGCTATAAGCTATTGGAGAGCAAGGGGACCATATTAGAGATGAGTGAGCATGCTCGTTTAAGGCTGATGCTCGAGTGAGCATCGGTCTTCTCGAGTAACTGATTACTCGTCTGAGCAAATGCAGGGGGGCGGCAGGGGACAGTGGGGGGGGGGGGGGGGAGAGTGAGAGAGATCTCTCTCTCTCTCCCAGCCACCCCCTCGCATTTGCTCGGACGAGTAATCAGTTACTCGAGAAGACTGATGCTCACTCGAGCATCAGCCTTAAATGAGCGTGCTCAC
The DNA here is from genome assembly GCF_035609145.1 of Eleutherodactylus coqui. NCBI lineage: Eukaryota > Metazoa > Chordata > Amphibia > Anura > Eleutherodactylidae > Eleutherodactylus > Eleutherodactylus coqui. Next base: position 141,412,426 of record NC_089843.1, on the reverse strand, counting down.
TCATCCTTAGACCATATACTATATTCTTGCTGGGAGCTCTGCTATCTGTATATATATATATATATATATATATATATATATATACCTGTGCGCCACTCCTCGTGTTCACTCTAAAACAACTGCTTTAAAAAATCTGGTTTAAATCTGCACTTTGCGACAAAGGTCTGCATATTGCATCCTGTAAAATCATTCTGAGTTGTGTCAAATGGCAAAGTCTGCTCTGGTACATAGAGAAACCCAGCTCTGACACATCTGTATGCTGATTGCACAGTTAGGGTAAAACAGGCATGAAAATACACTGTGTCTGTAACAATCCATTATGTTGCTACATTAAAAAAAGCTGTTGCAAATATGAGGAAAACATCAACATCACGCAGACTTGTCTGGCAACTAAGACACAAATTCAAGAATGGCAATGTGAATTGCTTATCATTAAGGAACATTATAAAGAGCATACATAATACATGTAGCCAATAAAGGTTAATAGAAACCTGTCTGCTTCTTGATAAAAACTATGATTCATAGTGGCATCCTTAGAATGTTAGCATCTCTTCTAAATATATGAAAACCATAAACGTTCTTGCAGATTTCTCGGAATGAAACCATATAAAGTGATTACTCTTCTGGAGCAAGTTTACATCTGGCGCTTTCCATAGTGCTGAAAACACATATATTCACTTGTAGAATTCTATATGCAAAGCTACAATATGCAAACATTGCTTTTATTAGGCTAGACAATCAGAAATACTGTGCAATCACATGAAATGTAGAATGTAGCCATGTAAACGATTTTAACATACCGATCAATGATCTGACCCGTAAGGAAAAAGGATACTTGGCAATTTACATATTAACATTGATTATACTGTATTTTCAGAAAATGTGTAGAATCATTGTAAAATGTAATATATTTTTAAATCTCCTATTGGTACCTGGAAAAAGTCAGCAAGCAGTTGTTTATGGATTGGATTTTTCCTTTATCATCTATTTAAGTACTTTGGATTCGTTTACTATATTGATTATTGGATAGCATTGTAGGTCATTATATTTCATGTAATTATTTGTGTACTGAGCACTGGGAATGAACTGTGTTGAAATCTGGGACATTTTGTAGTCTTTGGGTACGGTTAAGTGTATGTTATGTGCAGTTCTACAGTCAATGGCACCAATATTATGTAAGGCAATGATAAAAGAGAAGTAAAGAGTAGAGAGAACAGGCATGACAGCACTGGTGTAACTATAGGGGATGCGGGCCCCGGAGGGAGCCTTAGGGGGCTCATAAGGCCTCTCTTGTCCATATAGGGAGCCCAGTGCTATGAATAAAGTATTATAGTTGAGGACCCTGTTGCACATTTTTGCATTTGGGCCCAGGAGCTTCAAGTTATGCCTCCGTGTTAAGGAGTTAAGAGAAGTTGGGGGGGCCCCAAGATAAACTTTTGTACCTAGGCCCATGAGCCATTAGCTATGCCTCTGTGTGACAGTATACGTGGTGCAGATCCTCTTTATTTCTCACAGATGACAGAACAATACATACAACATTTCGACTCGATGAGTCTTTGTCAAGACTTGACAAAGACTCATCGAGTCGAAACGTCGTATGTGTTGTTTGGTCATCTGGGAGGAATAAAGAGGATCTTTTATCTGTGCCATGTATACTGTCACGCCTGTTCTCTCTACTGTATCCTTTGAGCTTTTTAGATCAAACTCATCTAGGTGACATGCATATTGACTGTCCAGCTGAAATGAGCTTCTTGAAGATTGTGCTGCTGACACCCTTGTCTCTCTAGAAGAGGAGGGAAGAGACAGAGGATTCCACTAATACAAGATACACATAATGCAGAATATCATACAGGACCTATTAGGCATTTATAGGTCACTTAAACTATTTAGACAAACATAACGACTCATGACAATTACTGACTATATGTTCTATCAGGGTACATTAATGTCACAGAGGAATGAGTCCTACCTAAGACCCCTCTGTGTGCTAGAATGGAGAGCCACTCTCTAAGACCAGCACCGGCTGTAGCAGCCCCGTTGTGTCCATAGATTACTTGGAGAACCATTCATTTATAATATATATTTGCACACAGCTTCCCCTGGTGATATCAGCTGTTTGTTGGAGATTATGGAAGCTTCTTTTTTCAAAAGAAGTTGTCTTCATGAGACAGCCCTATCAATGAGTGTGAAGTATTTGTGGTTAAAGAGTACCTACACTTTCAGAAGGCCTTTCAGAATAAGCTATCATGTGTGTGTTCGTAACATTATATTTGGCCTATATATGCCTCGTATTCTGCATTTATCTCTATTTGTCTCTTCTGCAGGCTGTATATCTAATTCTCAGCTGCTGCAGCATGTGTGAGTCTCTGTTTCTGTCTCTTTTCTCCTTCTCGTCCTCCTCTTCATAGACTTCTATGGACATTATTGGTCATTACCTTCCTCCATTTCCTGTCCTCCTTGTTATTTTTGTTACCACAAATAGACGTTACTTGACAATAGGTTATAGGCAGCTTATTAGAATGAAGAAAATACAATTTTAGGTAAAGTGATTTCTGTTAATAGGTTCTCTTTATTCCCTTCTTATCCCTTTAGAATAAAGACTAAAGGGAGAAAACAGTGTACACAACTTATACTTTCAACAGCCAAAATAGTTAGTCATTGCCACAAACAGCACAGAAATTTACATAAAAACGCTGCTGCACATTAGAAGCAACCTCTTGATCTAGCAATAAAGTATTCTAGCTAATTACTCATTTGTACCGTTCCCAAAAGCATGATGGAAAAGCAAACCATGTGTTCTATGTGAAGGTGCAAGCAGCAAAAGACCACGTGTAGTTTAGGTCAAAACTTATAACAGAACTGGACACTTTTACGTCACATCCTTCTCATTTTAATAACAAAAAACTTTTCCGGGAGGCGGGGAGGAGGGTGAAAATGTTCTGTTTAAAAGAGCAATGGAACATCCCAACATGTCTTAGATCATATTACTGATAGAGATGAGCGAGCATACTCGTGAAGGCGATTTACTCGAGAGAGCATCGCCTTTTTCAAGTACCTGCTGGCTCGTCCCTGAAGATTCGGGGTGGCGGGGCGGCGGAGGGGAGCCAGGTGGAGAGTGAGAGATCTCTCTCTCCCTCCCAATCCCCTCCGTAACCCCCCGCTCACCCCTGCAGCCCTCCCCCGAATCTTCAGCGACGAGCCAGCAGGTACTCGAAAAAGGCGATGCTCTCTCGAGTAAATCGCCTTAATGAGTATGCTCGCTCATCTCTAATTACTGGCTGTCCTTGTGGAGGTTACTTGCCTGTGTTGTGGTCTCTCTCTCTGGAGATAATGAACTCCTTGGTTATACAGAAATCACTGAACCCTTTTAGTGCCAGGAAATAGACTTACTTAAAGGGATTGTCCAAGATAAAAAAAAACAAAACCTTTTTCAAAAGGGATTACCCAGTGTGTAAGCATAATAAAGATCTAATAGAGCTCATACTCACTGCTCCCTGTTCCCCATGTGTCTCTTAATGCTGTTCTGGGTCTCTGCTGTGCTGTTTTCTTTGCAGGCTGTAGCCAGCATCCCATAAACCTGCTGCTGCAGCCAATGACGGAGCTCAGCGACGATTGCTAGGCTCTGACATTGGCAGCAGCCTGCTTATGGCATGGTACAAGCTGACTGCAGTCTGCAAACATGAATTCAGCAGGGAGACCCGGAACCACATGTGGAATTTACAAGCACAAAATCGCCCTTCTGTAGAAGCCGTTAACCTATTAAAAAAGCTATAGCTCTCCTATTTTAACTCAACAACACCCATTGTAAAGCAATTCAAAGTGTAAATAAACCACCCTGATAGCACGACACATCCCGATATCACATTGCATTAAGGGTCAAGCTACAAAAAAAACAAACATCTGTATATGACATAATGTACTTTCCACTATAGATTCACAGAATCGTAGAGTTAGGAGGGACCTCCAGGGTCATCTGGTCCAACCCCTTGCTCAATGCTGGATCACTAAACCATTCCAGACAGATATCTGTCCAACATCTGTTTGCAGACTTCCATTGAAGGAGAACTCACCACCTCCCGTGGTAACCTGTTCCACTCATTGATCACCCTCATTGTCAGAAAGATTTTTCTAATATCTAATCTGTGTCTCCTCCCTTTCAGTTTCATCCCATTGCTTCTAGTCTTTCCTTGTACAAATGAGAATAGGGCTGATCCCTGTGCACTGTGACAGCCCTTCAGATATTTGTAGACCGCTATTAAGTCTCCTCGCAGTTTTCTTTTTTGCAAACTAAACATTCCCAGATCCTTTAACAGTTCCTCATAGGACATGGTTTACAGACCGCTCACCATCCTGGGAACTCTTCTAAATCATACATTAATTAGAAGTCAAAACTCAAGTTAATGGGACTGTGCTGCAATACCCGGAACTATGATAGTTGTGATTGCTGATGCGCAGATAATCTGTGAAGGGGCTGCAGTGGTATACCAGTGCTAAAGTCCCTTCACTCTGAAAATTGCTGTAGGTCCCGGTAGTCAGACCCCAGTAAGTGATCCCATATTCTAGCAGCATACTATTGCTTTCTATGATGTAAAACCCCCTATTTATATTCTGGTGGATATGTACTGTGTTGTTCATTGTTAAGGAAAAGTAATAACATAGCAACGGATGGCTGTTATTGTAAATGCGCTAGTAAGCATACTATCAGAAATAAGATAATGATATTCATGGATAATGATGTATACACGCTGCACTGCTGTTTGTTGCTTAGTTCGGTATCATTCATTACATTCAACGTAAAGAATATATATATATATATATATATATATATATATATATATCATGGGTGCTTTCTCCTAGATACATCTCCACTTATGCACTTAGCCTGTCTTATTTACTCAAATGGGGCTGAGCTGCAATACCAGACCCGGCTATTAAGTATGAGCTGTATCAAGGGGAGTTCCCAGCAGATGACCCCCTCCATGATGTTCATATGCCTCATGAGACAACCCTTTTAAAGCTTACTAATTATGCTTGCGTTTGACAATGTGTGAGAAAATCTATTAAAATATATCTGATTAGAGTCATCAAAGGATGAGGTTAAAGGCTGCCTGTGAGAAGAACGATCTCAGCATCAAAATGACAAAACTTCCCGTCATACATAAACTGAGGGATTCCTTTTTATCTTGGACAACCCCTTAATCTTTTCCAGTGCCAGAGAGTCATGCGGCTCTCTGCGTGAATATTATAGAATTTCTCCATGATTTATCAATCTGCACTTTTGCTAGTTATCACATTGGCTATCATACAAGTTATCACATGCAAGGTATTACACACAAGTTATCACATTGGCTATCATGCAAGTTATCACATACAAGGTATTACACACAAGTTATCACATTGGCTATCATACAAGTTATCACATACAAGGTATTACACACAAGTTATCACATTGGCTATCATACAAGTTATCACATACAAGGTATTACACACAAGTTATCACATTGGCTATCATGCAAGTTATCACATACAAGGTATTACACACAAGTTATCACATTGGCCATCATACAAATTATCTGAAAGTGCAGTGAGCATTTAATAATTTCTACTCTTCCAGGGATTCACAGAAACCAGATCTACAATCAGAATACAGCCGTACTAATATCTGTTAACAGCAGCGAGCCTGTTTCGTGATGATTTCTACAACACATATTTGTTGTATATATCATAGAAAATCAACTGAAACAACAAATAAAGAAAAAGAAATATATCACTAATAGAGATCCAGAAGATTTATATTAAAGGCCCTTAAATAATTTTATTTTTAATGTGAAAAGCAAAATAATATATCCTTCTTGTCTGTTTGAGAGGTTGAAGTTAGAGGCTATTTATAAGAAGAGCTTTTGTGTCTTATCCCCACGACAGCACTCCCTATTTCTGTAGGCCGGCAGATCGTTGTTTTACCATTGGGGTTTATGTTGACCAATCAAATTAATTATTTTATTTTCATACTTGTGTTAGAAAAATGTAAGCTAGAGTCCGACTGTTTCAGAATGGCGCATATCATAACACAATGTATGACGGTAAGTGGTATCATGCTGATGCTGAGATAGTTTAGCCTCACCCTTTGATGACTATGATCAGATAGATTTCAATAGTTTTTTTTAACACTTTGTCAAACACAATTAGTGAGCTTTAAAGGGTTGTCGCCTGAGGAATATGGACATCATGGATGGATGATCATCTGCTTTGAGACCCCTTCGATTAGACATACAGGTGATCCACTTATAATGAGTGACTCTTGCACTGGCAACCTTAGTAATAAACATTTTATAGTTCTTTTTAAACTTATAGGAAATACTAGGCCATTCTCTTTCACCTTCTGATTAAAGTTCTACACTGACCTAAATATGATATTTGAGATTTTATTGCTGCATATCTTAGAATGAGATATCAATGTATGAATACATTTTTAACCACTGTAGGTTATACCATTTCCATTGTCACTTCAGAGTGGCCCTATACACTCTGGAAGTACTGACTGGATAGTGTCAGATTGTGTAAGTACATACCCTATTGAGAAGGGGCATACTAAACCCAGTCAGTGGCAAGCTGCCAATGTAGGCAGACCCCTCAACTGCTATGGGGCCCATAGGACAGGGGGCCTGTGGCCTAATGGCCCCACCTTCTGACCCACCACTGACTCACTTCCCCATTAACCTGAATATCCAGCCATTATTACAGAGGTTTTAGGCTTCATGTCCACTGGTAAAATGTGATTAAAAATCCACAGCATTTTTCCCGCAGCGTGATCCGCGCCCCATAGGGATGCATTGGACACCCGCAGGTAGTTAAATACCTGCGGATGTCATTTTCCCTTCAGGCGCGGATTGCATCTGCGGGAAAACACCCGCGGCATGCTCCATTTTTAGTGCAGGTCTCCCACGGGGACGGCTCCCGCAGGCTTCTGTTAAAGCTTATGGAAGCCGTCCATATCCGCGGAACACCCGTACCTGAATTTCTGCTCTCCGGCGCGTTAGTGCGGGAGAGCAGGAGTTCAAAAAAGGTGGAGTGCTCGGCGCATGCGCTCGGCACGCTGCCGGCACGCTGCCGGCGTGCCGCGCACATCTGCCGGGCCGAAGAAAGAAGATCCGGCCGCGACGGATGGAAGATCCGCAGTGTCCGGACAGGTAAGTTTAAACTTTTTTTTAGCCTAATGTCCCCAGGAAAGGAGGGACCCGCTGCGGGATTCTGCATGGAGAATCCGTGGCGGGCCTGATTTTCTCCGTGGACATGAGGCCTTAGTAACTTACAGTATTACTGCTCAGGATGGAGCTCTCAGTCAGTGTGGTCGGCTCCTCCCTCTCCTTCCTGTGCTCTCACTATACTACTACGGAGAGGGGGAAGCAGCCTGTGCACTGACTGCGAGAAATGTCCCGAGCAGCAGCACTGTAAGTTACTGAAACTCTTGTGCTGATGGTCCAACATTTGAGGAAGGGGGAACACAAGTACCTCATGGGGTTACAGAGGGGGCACTATTATCTTTTGGAGCCACAGAGAGGGGACACTATCACTGTGTAGAGCCAGTATCTATTATATGGTGAGTGCATTAATTAGAGTTATTTAATACATGTGTGATTCAGGTCTAGGGTCCCTTGACAGTTGCAGAAAACAGTACTGTGATGGAACCCCCAAAAAGAAAACAAACGGAGCCATTCACTTACAATGGTTAAACGGATACCCCTCTGGTGCACATTTTGCAAGGTTTACATTGGTTTCTCTTATATTTGGAGTAAAGAATAGCATAGTTAACTTCTTCATTCTAACCTTGAAATAAAATGCAACTGAAGAGAACCCTTGTAAGATGACACCAAAGGGCGTCTCTTCCATAATACAAGTGAATGGTTCAGTTTGTGGGTACCGTCAAAACGCAAATTTTCTGTGGCTAACATAAAATCCCCAAATGTAATCACCCAGGAGTGAATAAGGCTATGTGAACGCTCCCTTATACTAGAGCTGAGCAGCTGTATCTGCACCTGTTATGCTGCTGTTACGATCGTGTGGGCAAACTAAGCATGGGGCCCACATGATCATGACCAAAGGGGACTGGGTACACACATGGGTTTCACACGGTATTCACACGGGTTTCAAGCAAACTGACCCTGTGCTACAGGGAGGTTGACCTGGCCTTACCTAAGCGGGGACATTGCCCCAATAAGGGCAGTCCAGCAGTCTTCAGATCTGGGCCCTAGCTGATCCTAGGAGCCACGCACCAGAACAGGACGCAGTCACATGCCACATGACAGGGACTGAAAAACAGGACACACAGAGCAGAATACACAACATACGGCAGCCACAACACAAACACTAATAGCAGATGATAAGCTGAATATAAATGCAAGCTGTTAGTTCATACATTGGCCAATGAACTTAAGCTGCAAGCCAAACGTACAAACGAACATGAACAGCAAGGCACAGATCACACAGCAAGCTGCAACATAACAGATAACAGGACACAGGTCACAGATACATCCAAACAGTACAAGACCAGCTTTAGACTGACCAGAAGCTGGGTTTATATGTGAGCACAGACCCAGGAGATTGGCTAGCAGGAAGTACCACACACAGCCAGCTCAATCAATTAACCCTGTGAGGACTGTGCTGCTAGGAAGCCTAGAACTACAGATCCCAGCAGCACACGTAACAGCTGCCCCTAATATAATAGTTTTTTTGGGAGAGTGGGGGTGGAGAGGCTCAATCTAAATTTTGCTATGTTGCCCATGACTTCTTTATACACCCCTAAACCCAATCGATTCATACATTTCTAGGAGGCATACTAGAGGAATGGTGCAATGCAGAGTTTTAAGAAAAGATGTCCAAGCATTGTTTTTCTGGAGAATAGAAGTATTTATTACAACAGACATTTCAGGAGAAAGGACCGCTCCTCTTCAAAGTTGGGCTACTAAAACCGTCACTTTGACTCCTGTGCTTAATCTGGATTCTCCATCTCCCCTATTTTATCCATCCCCTAAATAATATAATCCAGTCATTTTTGTCACTGAGCTATAAAAGTATAACACAAAATTAACGAGTTTATTGTTTTCTTGTTTGCTTATTCATGAAATAAAGAAATCTAAAGGAAAAAGCAATTCCACAATGGTATATAAAAAGAGAAAACAAATTACTGTTAAAGTCGATGAAGAAAAGACAAGTTGCTATCTGTGTTAACATGCCTGACAAAGGGAGAATATACTTGATTACTGCTCATCAACCACAGAAAATGACTTGAAACATTTCATGCAAGGTGCCAGCTTTCGGTATGTGATAATGACTTCTAAAACAGGGGGAATGTTTGCAGTCTTCAACTTTGCCTACAGTTACATGCAGATTTTTAAATTAAAGTCTGATATGTGGAGGCTTGATTCTTCCTTGCTTCTGCCTTCTGTCTGAAGTAATTGCATTCTGATCCGTTGCCCACACAGTTATAAACCATTCTAGCCCATTCTTTTTTACTGGCTCACTGATAAGGACGGGATTGGATGAGTTTAAATAAAACACTTGATTGGCAAACACTTCACTATTTAGAGTTTTCTAAGAAATGAAACCTGAAATCAATTGCCAAAGCAGCCAAGCTTCTCAGGTTAGCACTTCTAGATCTTAATAAGGCAGACAGATTTACAGTTACATTTATTCCAAAGCTATGTTTTCTGGCACCGCGTAAAAGAATACCTCTTACTGATTCAACATGTTGTTTGGATCTTTATTTGTCAACTCAGGGCTTTCACAGAATGTAGTACTACAGCAACCAATCATTCGGTAATTTAGATTTTGCCTAAGAACACATGTACTGTCTATGTTGAACAATACATTTTCTTGTACTTTGAATAATACCGTCCTTCTTCAGGACATCGCACTGACTTTCACAAAAAGGGGTTGACCGGCAACAGCGCCACTTCTGTCCATGGGCTGTATCTCGTATTCCAACTAATCCATATTCAAGTGGATGGAGATGAGCTGTAATACTCAACTCAGAAAAATAAAATCCCAGAAAGCAGCCATAAACTTACTGATACTCTAATACAAGAGGGCAGGTATAGACACCACATCCCTCAACATGCAGACAGCCTAACTACCATGTGGAGGAGCAATTGCACAGGTGAAGGTACTGATGAACAGCCAATCGTACACCTTCTTATATTGAGGGGGGCGGCTGCTTAGTACTATTCTTGTACAAAAAAGGCATATACAGGGTGTCAGTCCACATAGTACGTTATTAATAGGTTGTAAGCTTACATGGTGCACTACATGTACTCTGTGACCTGACACCCAGTATATGCTCTCTTTTTGTGCAAGTATAGTAATAAGCAGCCCCCACCCCAATATAAGGAAGGCGTGTGAGTGGCTGTTCATCAGTACCTTCACCTGTGCAATTACTCCTCCATATGGCAGTTTGGCTGTCTGCATGTTGAGGGATAAGTGGTATTTATACCTATTAGTGTATCAGTAGGTATATGGCCGCTTTCAGTGATTTATTTTGTCTGTTTATGTTTCACTTTTCTGTGATTTTGTAATACCAGACACAATCCGCTGACGGCAGTGACGCTGTTGGTGGGGTAAAAAATCCTTTTTATTGTTAAGCAACCTCTTTGATCCTGAAGTGCAAGTTAATTAAGAATAATTCTTCTATATTTTTTATGGTCTAGTTAATTATTTCTTTTTTGGCTCAGATGGAGAAGATCTATATTCAGTGAATTATTCAGTCTCTATAGACCCAAGTCTCTCATCAAGCAGATTGAAGCTCAAATCTCAGGTGCTTTATCTACAGGTATCTGTTGCATGTAGTGGAAGCTGGACCTGAAAAGAAATTTCTCTATCCTGTTTTCAAAGATAAATGATTCCAGTAAGTAATAAACAGATACTCTTTTTGAAATAGCATATTAAAGCACTCTAAGTTGATAGAGAGAAATCCCTTACTTGGAGCCTTTATGAATTAGCCAGTGGAGAGTTCCTTTAAAGAGCATTTCTCTCTGGAGGACCAGGCATGACCATATATTATGTGCACAGCCTACTGATTTTATTAGGTACTATGTATTGTTTCATTCAACCTGTGGTGGTGCTGCAGGGGAACTAACACCTTGCTCAGGGGTTATCTAGTACAGTGTTCCCCAACTCCGGTCCTCAAGGCACCCCAACAGGTCATGTTTTCAGGATTTCCTCAGTGTTGCACAGGTGATGTCATTATTATCGTTGCCTCAGACATTGCCACAGGTGTTCTTACCATAGGATATCCTGAAAACATGACCTGTTGGTGGTCCCTGAGGACTGGAGTTGGGGACCCCTGATCTAGTAGATTCCAACTGATTGTTAGGGGTCCCATCAGCAGGGCATCGGTACTCAGCTTATTTTTAGGTGGCTCTTACAACAAAAAGGGATTGTCTAAAGCAAATATCTCCTCTAAGGGTGGGTTAACACGAACGTATTTGCGCACACAAAACACAACATGTTCTATTTTATGTGCATCTGTACACCAAAAGTCCTCATAGACGTCTATTGGAGATGCGCAAATGCACACTCAATATCCACATGTGCAATTGCGCTATATGCTAAGAAATTCCTGGGGGAAAGAACACACCGGAAACTAATTGGGCTAAAAAACCTTTAAAATCAAAGCGTGGGTGTGTCCCGCTCCCAAGTGAAGTGGCCCTGCGATCGCGAAAAATTCAGGAATATGCACAAAAATGCACGCAAAAGTGCATCGTCCATGGTGCAAACGTGCTATGCTTACACACGCGTTTTTGTGCACACGTTTATGTCTAAGGGTTCTTTTACACTGAGCGATTTATTGTTGGCATGAGCAAACAAGCGAACAATGACAGAGCTCACTTGTTTGCTCGTGCAGCCTATTTATACATAAATTGTTGGCTCGTTGACTTGTAAATCATACAGTTGTTCACATTCAATGCACCAATGAAGGACTAAACTACTGCTACTAACACACAAAGATGTGTAAACGAGTGAACCATGAAGTTTATGCCTGCATGAAATAAATGACGAATGAGAAGCAAACAAATTCTCATTCGTCAATCAGTTGTTGGCCTTGTTTGCACTGAATATTTATCATTTAAATTTGAATGATTTAGCAATTTTTTTGAATGGTAATCGTGCCGTGTAAAGGCACCTTTAGACCCTTAATACACGACACCTTTTTATGAATGTTGATGGTACATGGTGCACTATTGGGTAATATTGCTTGCACTTTAGTGAATGCACTAGCCAAATGCCAAATAGCTGTTCACCTGTTGTAGTTGTGGAAATTTACACACAACTCCTATCATACAAGGTAAGGTGGGAATAGGTTGCTGTAATGCCCCGGTCATCTGGAAGAGACATGTAGCAGATAAACTCCAACTCGTAATGTAGATAGAACAGACCGCTCAGCACTAAGCACAACTCCGGCCCTCTTCTACCTGGCAACACATCCCATACAGATTTTTTTAATCCTCCAATTTCCATTAAATCTCATAATTTGATTGAATACATTGAAGTTGCTTCTGACTGAGACTTCACTACAATTTACAATGGCTTAAGAATATCCGAGAAAAGTCAGAGGAGGAAACTTGAACAAAAACTAGAACATCTTTAATTGTATGAACATTGAAAACTTGACTCAGACTTCTGACCTTCTTCTTCTTGTTTAGCTCTAGGCTAAAGGATGGCTTCATCCAGGCCAAAAACATTGTTTTTCAGTAATGTTAGAATACAACAAAATATCAAAATAATTCTCAGTTCAGCTTCCCTAGTTCTTTCTTTTCTTTTGATAGATTTAAGACACAGTTTTACAAATACTGGTTATGGAGTTTTACAGATGCAGAAACTTTTAGCTTTAATGTGATAACATTACGCAAAACGTTATCTTAGGGCTCCTGCAGACAGGTGTACATGTACATACACTTGCGGCGAAGAGAACACTATCAAAAATTGAGAGCAGAAATGCAGAATGTGAGGCAACTCATTGAAATCAATGAGTTTATTCTTTGTGTTTTGCGCAAGCGATTTTACACGATTTTACTCATCCTTCTGTAGAAGCTGTTAACCTATTAAAAAAAATTATTGCACTTTTATCTTAACTCAACAAAGCCCATTGTAAAGTAATTCAAATTGTAAATAAACCAACCTGATAGCATGGCACATCCGGATATCACATTGCATTAAGGGTCAAGCTAAAAAAACCCACATCTATACATGACATAATGTACTTTCCGCTATAGACTCATAGAATCATAGAATTGAAGGATTGGAAGAAACCTTGTGGGTCATCGGGCCAACCCCTCATCAATGCCGGATCACCAACTCATGCCAGACAGATTTTTGTCCAGCCTTTGTTTGAAGATTTCTTTTGAAGGAGAACTCACCACCTCCCGTGGTAACCTGTTCCACTCATTGATCACCCTCACTATCAGAAAGTTTTTACTAGTATCTAATCTGTGTCTCCTCCCTTTCAGTTTCATCCCATTGCTTCTAGTCTTTCCTTGTACAAATGAGAATAGGGCTGATCCCTCTGTACTGTGACAGCCCTTCAGATATTTGTAGACCGCTACTAAGTCTCCTCTCAGCCTTTTTTTTTGCAAGCTGAATATTCACAGATCCTTTAACCATTTCTCATAGGACATGTCTTGCAGACTGCTCACCATCCTGGTAGCTCTTCTAAATTAGAAGTCAAAACTCAAGTTAATGGGACTGTGCTGCAATACCCTGAACTAAGATAATCGTGATTGCTGATGCGCAGATAATCTGTGAAGAGGCTGCAGTGCTCTACTAGTGTTGAAGTCTCTTCATTCTGAAAATTGCTGTAGGTCCAGGCAGTCAGACCCCAGTAAGTGATCCCATACCCTAGCAGCATACCATTGTGTAATGGTTGTGCTGGCTGGCATCTGTTGTACCACATAGGTTTCTAGCAGCACAGTTCCACAGGTGGGGAATGATTGAGCTGGCTGGGTGTGAGGTTCTCCTGCTAGTCAGCCACTATCGGTCTGTTTGCAGATAAATGCCCTCCCTCTGCAAGAGGAAACTAGTTTCCCTTCAGTCTAGGGTTTGTTGGTTTTGCATGCCTGTACATGTGTTATGTGGGTGAACAGTATCAGTCCAGTTTTTGTGCATGCGGCCAGGCATTAGGTGTGGACAGTCCTGTTCTGTGGATATTGTGAAAAATGGGTTGTCCAGTGTTTCTGCAGGTGGCCAGACATTAGGTGTGTATAGCCCTGTTCTGTGTGTATGGTGTGAACAGCATCATGTTTTGTATGTCTGTGCAGGTGGCTAGGCATGAGGAGTGAACTGTCCTGTTCTATGTAGTTGTGTGTCTGGCATGCTAACCTTAGTGTGTTGCTATGTGATTTGTGCTCCGTGTATTAACCCTTTAGGCATGATCGAGACTGAGGTTCCAGTGCGGGGCCACCTTAGTCGAGATGATCACCTTGCTTATTAGGTTAGGTCCTGCCATTCTCCCTGCAGCTTGCGGTCAGATGTCTTGCTAGTGTAGGGACCTGTAAGACAACGAGAAGCCTTGATGGCGGCTTGTGGGCTTAAGTATTTTGAACAATATAGTAACCAATACCTCATCCTTTTATAGCTATAACATCTGCTTATGTCTACAAGTATGCATGGCAAGTGTGTGTCATCATTCAGTTCCTGTTTGTGTCTTCTGCCAGTACGTCCAGTCTGAGTCCATTTCCTGTTACTGTTCAGGGTGGTCCATAACTTCTTTCTGCGTCACGCTTGTGTGGGCCTGGTGTTTGTTTGCCCGCATAAACGTAACACATTGCTTTTCATGATATAAAACCCCTTATTTATATTTTGGTGGATATGTACTGTGTTGTTCATTGTTAAGGAACAGAAATAACATAGCAACGGATGTCTGTTATTGTAAATGCGCTAGTAAGCATACTACCTCAAATAAACTAGTGATATTCATGGATAATGATGCATACACGCTGCACTGCTGTTTGTTGCTTAGTTCAATATCATTCATTAAATTCAACGGAAAGAAGCTGTATATATATATATATATATATATATATATATATATATATATATATATATATATATCATAGCCTGAACATTTACTCGAATGGGGCTGAGCTGCATTATTAGACCCAGCTATTCCACAAGGATGGTGCTGCTGCTTAAAAAAAAAAAAAAAGAAAAGAGTAATGTTATTTTTTTTCACCTCGCACAACTTTTTTTTTTTTTACTGTTTCGGTCAGTTAAATTGTAAAATATTGCTTTGGTGATGTTTGATACAGGAGTGCATGTTGGAAGAGCTTCTATTACTAATAGAAATCTTTCATGCTGCGGCTTTGTGACATTTAGTTGAACCTCAATGTATATTTGGACTGCGCGGTTTTATTCTTGTTTTCATTATTTTGTAGTCTTGTCTGATTGGGCAAAATTATCATCCTTGTGCACCTGTTTTATTGTTTCTGTGTGTAAATGACTTGGCTATATTTTCAGAGTAAAACCAGCGAGGAGGCTATGGGACTCTCCACTGAAGCTTTACAATTGCTCTGTTTCTCTGTAAACAGCTGAAATAAAACCTTCATGTTACAAGCTATTGTTCCATTTGTATGTGTTATGGTTCCTTGTATATTTTGAGTACATTTAATATAGTTTGATAACATTCTGTCTGTGTACTGTACGTCTTTTGTGGCTAAAAACAATTTTGGGAATGATAGATGCAGATACCCTGCTTTGCATATAAGCATTTGGATGGTAGGCAAGTTAAATACCAACATTTGGACAATTGCCCGGAGTGCTAAGTAAGTTTTGGAAAATAGCTTTTATTCAGCATTCAGCTGAAACAATTCATGTGGAACTAACAGACATTTCGGTATAGTTACATAGTGCATTTGCTAAAATGTGACTTGTAATTGCTCATTTTCACATCACTCCTCAATTAAACATCAATAAAGCATGATCGCATATGGCACGCTGTGATGTCATCGCATTGTAGCTTGTTCCAAGGATATCTGGGTCAATAAAATAATAAAGAGCCATAAAACGCATGACTAACCGATAGTTTAAAATTGTCATCTTCTAGAAATTGTCACCTGTCAAAATGTTTCTCAGCTGCAGAACTGCTTTGTTGACAGTTCTATGAGACAGAAAGGGTTTGAACTACGACTAAAACGGAATTTACCGTATAGGACTGACCATGAAATGCGTTGGTTGTATATTCTCTCTGTGATGCTAACACAGAACAATGATCTTCTCTAACCTTAATAATTGCATTTGGAAAGTATTTGATATCAGAGTCGTCTTACAATGTATGTTTTCAGTGTGATAAACCTCACGGCTTTCTTCTTCCTTGTAGCGGTTTATGAGGAATATATTTCTCATATTGTATAATCATTTCATTTTTTTTGTAATTTATTATTCCCAAGGAGCATCTGTTCTTTGCTGGAAGGCATTGTTAACTGTACATTTTTGTGGGAAGTTGATATTCCTCTTCTTACTGAGAAGAGGCTTGTATGGTTAAGTATTAACTGTGTTTTTAATTGTTTTTATTGTCTCCATTCTTTAATACTTTCTTATTTGTTGAGCCATGGGATGGCTTACATTATATGGTATCCTTTTCCTTTGGAGGTGTGCCAACTTGAAGCAGTAGCAGGAAGGAATTGGAACATGATGAATAGTTGAGAAATATAGAATTTTTAGCAGTTTCCAAATATTAATTTGCAAAAGTATCATTTGTGCTGATCCAATGTTTTCAAATGCTATATATGCAGATGATTTCTTGAGAAGTGGAATAAGACCTTTAAACCTAAATAATGCCAAGAAGTAATACTCCAGCTTCATCCAATGACAGCCCCCATAACTTCTCAACAATGGTCTGACACTTCACTTCCGCCTTCATTTTGTGTTTTCATCAATTCTAAGGGCAGTAAATCACTTCCTTATGACTGTCTTTCAAATTTCCTTCTGGGCATTGATGAAGGCGATAATTGAAAAGAACAGCATTTAAAGAATTGTAGTATTTTTCAATTTTTTTCATACTCTTAAATCGGTTTTCTAAGATCTAGAAAAACTTTGATAAATGAGGGAAAAGTACCAGAAATAACAAATTAACCTACACCCCTGCTTTGCCACACTAGTCCTCCCCATGGACTTTGTGTGCACGGATGCAGTAGTAATGTGACGGTATACCCATATGACAACTGCAGTGAATCACTGGTCACATCGGTCTCTAAAAAACTGGTCATTTAGGGCCAAAGCACTAAGATCATCAATGGGTAAAAAGCACTTGTCTGATAGACTAGGTTCATGAGGAGCTCAGTGAAGAGCTTTGATATTGTACAGGTGATTTTAGTTATTACTAATATTAAAGCCATTTAAGGGGGTTGTCTGCCATTGTGGTACTCCCCACCAGGCTTTATCTGCATGGTTGCAGCGGTGTCATGTCAATATTCCAACGTGACTGGTGCCGCTGTGTACAACACAGGGTCACTGAAGACGGAGAATGGCCACAGCAGCCAATTGATATACAGTTATGTCACTGCAGCACCAAAACCCGAGGAGAGGACTGAAGCAGCAGCACTGGAGTGTTGTGGGATCAAATTGCCGAGTATAGTTTCTTTTGCTGTGTTGTAATATTTCCCAATTTTTTTTAGATCTCATACAACCCCTTGAGATGTCTTCAATATTAGCAATAAGGAAGATCGCCTTCAAGGCATCTAACTAGAGATGAGCGAGCACGCTCGTTTAAGGCTGATGCTTGAGCGAGCATCGGTCTTCTCGAGTAACTGATTACTCATCCAAGCAAATGTGGGGGGAGGGTGGGGAGGGGAGTGAGAGAGAGCTCTCTCTCACCCCTGCCGCCCCCCGCATTTGCTCAGACCAGGAATCAGTTACTCGAGAAGACCGATGCTCGCTTAAGCATCAGCCTTAAACGAGCGTGCTCGCTCATCTCTACATCTAAGCTCTTTGTATTTGTCTTAATCATCTTTATGAATCTGCTAAATTACCTTAGCATTTTGGCCCTAAATGACCAAACATTTTTTGGGATTTTGCCCATGTTCATTGCTAATGTGGTACCAGACATTCAGAGTTTAGATTTTCTTTAATAGGCTATATTCTACACAACTCTGCCATGCAAGTGGTCACCAGTAATTACGTGACTGTCAGGTCCAATAGAGGAAGAGGCATTCTTGCTGTCTCTATTCACTACATAGAATTCATATGGTGAAATAGAGATGACAGAAGCAGTAATAAACTGCATTCTCTTCGGAATGGGCAGCAGTCTGTGACAGTGTGACAACGGATCTGCTCCTGCTTGATTTAAAGTTGTGTCATGCATTTATAATGGCACAGTTTTAAATGCCAGGGCCAAGAACTATACATTTATAGCTCATTGTCCTACACTGGTTAATTTTAAGCAAACAACTTGATTATGACCGTCCCATTTTTAATTCTAGAATCATACTCGTCAACAAACCGGCATAGTATCACATACGCTCATATACTTTTTTGGACATTTATGTAAATTGAGCATTAAATTGGAGTAATCCTGAAAAGCTGTGAGATATAATTAAAAATTACATGATGGTGCATGGCTGCTTCTATACTGGTGTAGAAAAATGTAAGCGATGTCACACCCTATTTAGGATGGCTCCTCTATGACCAGAATGAAGAACCCCTAATAACATTTGGCTCTCGCTGTGGAAGACTCACATCTGTAAAGGATTTTCCAGGAGGAAACAGGATAGGTCACCAGTAGGAGATCGATAGGGGTCTGCCACTTGGGTACCCTGCCAATTAGCTGTGGACAGCTGGAACTATCTATCAAAATGCTATTAGTAATATAGTGGTCCAATTTGGTAATGTAGTTCTCTCCCATTCAATTCAATGAGAGAGAGAGTGGCCTGCTTGAAAAAGGCTTGTCAAAAGCCGAAACGCGTTGCGATATTTACCCATTTGCTTTTGTATGCAATAAATTGTTTTATGAAGAATACCCCTGTTTCGTTGGAATTTCCCTGCTCCTTTGGATATTGGGGTGCCAGGAGTCCAGGCACCCCCCATCAAGTTAGATTTCCATACTTTGATACAGTTGGACGGAGCGCATTAAGTGAGTCTTTTTGCCTATTCTGAATACATATTTCTTTCCTCCTTGACACGACTGTTTCAGAGTCGCTCGCTGCTGCTCTCCCCTAGGGGATGTCTTAGGACCGTCAACGTATTTCGCCCTAAATTGGTTTGAAAGGCCTTAGTGGACTCACAAACTGACCGGTCTCCTTTTCATAGGACCGGTTCAGTTGCGGTGAGTTTCTTTTCATATTTATTCTGTTCTCAATTTTCTTGTACACCATTGGAGCGCCGCTTCTGATCCAATTATTCACTCAATGTATTCAATTAGTCTATATTTTAAAAGCTTCCCTACACTGCATGCTACCCATTGCTACTTGAGATGTTTGGCCGAGATCTCTCAGCTTTCAGTTGCTGTACTAAATATCTATCTCTCAAATAAAATAACATAGATAATAAGATTAAGCTGCAAAGTAGTATTCTATTAAAGTAATACGCGTATCTTTGTAAAACCAATAAAAGAGGAAAAGGGTCATCTATGATTTATAAAGAACAAACATGGGAACAAACTAAGAAAAATATAATGTACGGTAGATTGGGAGAGGGATCTCCAAAAAGAAGTTTCTATGTGTGAATGGGAATAGGCAAGCCTTGAAGAGGTTGTCCAGGATATTACAGCATCATCTTGGAGTGCTGAGCTCTGCGATTAGCTGCAGCAGCTTGTGATGTCCAAGAACGCAGGCTGCTGCACCCTGTAACTTTTAAGTCACAGAGATGACAAAAATGCTGATGGGAGTTTTTCAAGGAGCTAGGAGAGGTGAGTATTAGCTGGTTTGCTATTTTTTTCCATAGGGGCCTTAGTTTAACAAAAAATGTTATCATGGACAATCCCTTTAAGATATACAGTACTCATCAGAATACCAAATACATTATTTATAGAGATGAGCGAACGTACTCGGTAAAGCACTACTCGTCCGAGTAATGTGCTTTATCCGAGTACCTCCCCGCTCGTCCTGAAAGATTCGGGGAGCGCCGCTGCTGACAGGTGAGTTGTGGCGGGGAGCAGGGGAGAGCGGGCGGGAGAGAAGGAGAGAGAGATCTCCCCTCCATTCCTCCCCGCTCTCCCCTGCAGCTCCCCGCTCCGCGGCGCTCCCCGAATCTTTCAGGACGAGCGGGGAGGTACTCGGATAAAGCACATTACTCGGACGAGTAGTGCTTTACCGAGTACGTTCGCTCATCTCTAATTATTTACATTCACATTGTCCAAAAGATACATATGCATTTATATTTACATCCAAAGAAACTGGCTAAGGCCGGTTTCACATCTGTGTTGAAACTACCGGTTGGAGGTTCTGTCACAGATCCAGGACAAGATACCAGAAGAAAAAGCACTGAATGCAGCTGTCCAAAAGCTGTGTAGCTGAGCAGAAAGCGAATGGACGCCATTATAGTCAATGGGGTCAGTCCAGCGCTGTTCAGTTCCGTCCAGAGACAGAACCATTTGGCCATGGGGATTTCCCTTTCCTGCTACCCGATCGAAGCAGGAAAGCAGAACCCCCGAGTACAGATGTGAAGCCACCCAACATTTAAGTCTAACTCAGCCTAGGGTTGCTGCAACTTTGGTATCCTTGGGGACCTAATACATATGTGGTGGATTTGGTATAAGTTGAGAGTTTTGGTCAGGAGTTTCAGGATTACTAGATCGGGTGATATGAATCCAGCTATTTTTGACAGTATGATTAGCCCTCCTAAATTTACATTATATTAGATGTATTTGTGACAGAATAATACATACAGCACGCATATTGACCCCTTCAAGACCAAGTGAGTCTATGCCTTATTGACCAGGTCAAATTTTGAAAATCTAGCATGTGTCACTTAAACAGAGAATAACTCTGTAAAGGTTTTACACATCCAAGTAATTCTGATATTGTTTTTTTTTTTTAAATCACATATGACACTTAAGTAGACTGATTTGATTTGCGTACATTCATTTAAAACTGCAAAAATTGAGGTACATTTTTAAAATTTGTAGTTTTTTCAACTGTAGCATGTCTAATATATACATACATAGTGTACAATTTTTTTAAAATCACATGTATATTTTCACTTGTTACTTTATTTTGGAAGTACATTTGAAAAATGCTGCATGTTTCAGAGCAATTTAGGAGACTTACTGATGTGACATTAATTTTAAAATGTTGACATGCTGTTTTTAATTTTCATTTATATTTAGTTTATAATTTTTAACATATATACATGATATTGATTAAATTAATTGATGTAATAACTAATTTATGTAATAAATTAAAGTACGGGTAAGCTGTGGAAAATCTGCATCAAATTCTACATTACAGCATTGGTGCTGATCTTGATGGGATTGACAAGGCAACTGTTAGGTGAATTCACAACTGGCTGAGTGATCGTACTCAAAGAGTGGTCATAACTGGCTACACATTAAAGTGGAAGAATGTATCAAGTGGGCTACCACAAGGCTCTGCCCTAGGCCCGAATCTGTCCAACATTTTTATAAATGACCTGGAGGAGGAAATTGATGGGAAAGTGATCAAATTTACTGACAACACAAAGCTAGGAGGGATAGCTAAACCTAGGGGAGAGAGAGAGTATTGAAAAAGATCTAGAAAAGCTTGCACAGTGGGCAGTGACTAACAGAATGGTATTTAACAAGGAAACATGCAAGGTCCTACATCTGGGCAAGAAAAATGAAGAAAGCACATCCAGAATGGGAGGAATTGGGTTAAGCAGCAGCACATGTGAAAAAGACTTGCGTATACTAATAGATCATAGACTGAACATGAGTCAACAATGTGATGCAGCAGCCAAAAAGGCAAACACAATTCTGGGATGAATTAAGAGAAGCATAGAGTCTAAATCACATAAGGTAATCATCCCCCTCTACTCTTCCTTAGTCAGACCTCATCTGGAATACTGTGTCCACTTCTGGGCACCCTCTTTAAAAAGATAGACAAACTGGTGCAAGTTCAGAGAAGAGTTACCAAGATGGTCAGCGGTCTGCAAACCATGTTCTATGAGAAACGATTAAAGGATCTGGGAATGTTTAGCTTTCAAAAAGAAGGCTCAGAGAAGCCTTCATAGATGTCTACAAATATCTGGGTATCTTCAGGGTATCTAAGCTGGACAAGTGACTGGAGCTTGTACAACAAGCTTTAGAAGAGCTGACTTGCCCCGCTGCCAGTGTGCTGTCAGAAAGGGTATTCAGCACAGCTAGGGTGTAATAATTGACAGACACATCCACCTGTCCACAGACAATATGGATCAACTGACATTTATGAAAATGAACCAGGCATAGATTTCATCTGACTTCTGCAGCCACATGGCAAATTCCACTGATTGGTTAGCAGCTGGACATTTTTACTCATATATGACTGAGCATAGATTGATATCAAAGACCACCTTATGCCCTTAAGATGCTGTTGCTGCTGCTGGTGGTGCTGCTCTCTTTCCTGCTTCTGACGCATTGACTCCTACTTTCCCCCAAATGAAAAACATGTCCATATGAAAATACGGAGCTACAGCTCTTATGCTTCCATGAGGAGTACATTCTGCCGTCAAAGTGATGTTGCTGCTTGTGGTAGTGCTGCTCTTCTTCTCCTGCTTCCGCCATGTTTACTCCTCCTTCCCCTTCCCCCAAAATGAAACATTTCTAAAGCACAAGAAACAGCTATAGCTCCGCGGCTTTACCTTGGAGAAGGTCCGTGCTTGGCTGTTCTGTTCACTTGATGACTTTGTGACATTGCTTTTAACACAAGCACTACACATGATGTGCAATGATTCACCTTTACACCACTGTACACTATTTTGACAAATTTTGGGAGTAGCACAGTGTTCCCCTTAACAGCTCAAAGTCATTTTCTTTACTCAAGGGGCACAGTTCCTAGCTCTTTTGGGGTTCTATTAGAATGCTGTTTGGGGGTCAAGATGGCCTTGTCTGTTATATGGCATTGTAGATGCCTTTATGGAAACACTATTATGGCTTTATTGTGGTTGCGATTTTGGAGGCACTGGGCAGAGTTGGGTCACAATATTTAAAGGCAGGGTTTACATATAAAAGATCTGCTTTGCTTAAGTAATTTTGTAAAATTAGACAAACTTCAAAACTTCACACTGGGATGTGAGAACAGTTTCTTTTACATGACAAAACATGTTTTGCACCTATCTTATTCACACAATATGTAAATGATACCTTTTACTAAAACAGTAGGCAAATTGATATTACATGATTTATTGTGTAACGTTATAGGCATGTCGCTTAAACAGTAAACATATGTTTACTCTTCAGAAGTGTTCGGCTAATCTGCACAATCCATATGTTATTCTGCACATACTGTATCTTCTGGATTATTGTACTCTGCAAATCATGCCATCTATTCACTGCATTTTTAATTCTTTATTCCCCCTGCAATCTAGGTATCTGGAGTCGCTATATCGGATGGTAATACGACTACATTCTGACTAAGAGGTAGGAAGGTATTCAATGTCTGTTTAGGTCTTTAAATCTTTCTATATAAACACAAGGTCATTTCTGTGTGAGAAAATGGCACTTACAGTGGATGTGTTTATGCTCATACTTGAAAATTAATGTTTAAATATGCCTGTCGTGTCTGCATGTTGTAAAAATACAAACCATCATTTTTCTGCTTTATGAATCTATTTTATTCCGTTGCATTGAAAAAAATGAGGAAAACAATATAACCAGATGGATAATGGATTTATTCATGAGAGCTGCTTTCATAGATGCTTGTGCAATCACACTATGATGTTGAACAAAAGCTTAGGATAAAGACGACGGTTTCTTCTCTTATTTTACTCACAGCTTCACTATATTTCATGAATCATTTTCTTAAGTGCACTCATTGCTAATTCACTCTGAGGGGGACCTTGACAATTATTTTCACATATGAAATAGTCATTAGTAAACTGACGGAACAAGGGTCAATGATGATCTCTTCATTTTTATGTTTTTGTTTGCTGTATCACTTAATCGCCAAAATAAGTCTTTCCTACCCTTTTTGCAATGTTATTTCTGCTAATTTTCTAATATATATATATATATATATATATATATATATATATATATATATATATATATATATATATATAACTTTCTTGTTATTTTCAATACAGAGTTGCATTTTAGAGCATGGACTAGATGTACAAGTGATTAGTGGCTCGTGTTCATATCCGTCCAAATTTACGAAAATTATCATGAATGGGGACAGTTGATTCCGACATCTATTAAAGTCAATGGGAGTAAAAATTGGGATCACTAATTTGACATTGAGAAGGTCCCCAATGCAGCCAAAGCACCTCCAAAATTGCATGGAAATACAGCCTCATAATTGGGGAACATTGTGCACCTCCTTGTTTTAAAAGCAATGTCATAAATTTTACAAGAAAATTTTTTGCCAGGTGAACACAACACTCAAGCATGGGCCTGCTCCAAGGAGCAGCTGTAAAGCTACTAAACATTTTTGCTACCTAAGACAACAGGTGAGCTGCTTGTTGTAAAACAATGTCATTAACTTTACAAAATACAAATTCTACCAGGTGAACAGAACAGCCAAGCACGGGCCTACTACAAGGAAAAGCTGTAGAGTTTCAGTTGTTTCCTGTGCTTTCGAAATTTTTTTGTTTTGGGAAAAGAATAAGGAAGAGGAAAGAAGGCGGAAGCAGGAGAAGAAGAGCAGCAGTTCCACCACCAGCAGCAACAGCACTTTGAAGGCAGAGTGTGCTCCTTGTGGAAACATGATAGCTGTAGCTCCGTATTTACATTTCAATATATTTGTCATTTGGGGGGCAGTAGGAGGAGGAAACATGGTGGAAACATGAGAAGAAAACAGCTGTTGCACCACCAACAACAGCACCATGAGGGCAAAGTGTGCTCCTGCTGAAAACATAAGTGTTCTAGATCTGTATTTCCATATGGACATATTTTTCATTTGTGGGGAGTTAGGAGGAGGAAACATGGTGGAAGCAGGAGAAAGAGAGCAGCAGCACCACCACCACCACCAACAGTGTGGGCACAGTGTGGTCTTTAATATCAGTTATACTCAGTCATATGTGAGTAAAAATTGCCAGCATCCTAACTAATCAGTGGAATCTGCAGAAGTCAGGTAAAAATCCATGCCTGACTCATTTTGTTAAATGTCAGGACATCCATATTCTTATGACCATAGGGAAATTCTATGCTTGAGCTGAGGCTTTCCTGATAGTGTTGCATTTTAAAGTCCTTCTCCACTGCTAGAATGAAAGTTATCATTTTGGCCTTGTAGCGGGGATCAAGGAGAGTGGCCACCCAGTAATGATCTGATATTTAAAATCACTCATATGCCTCAAAGTGACTAAGGACAAAAATCCACATTCCTTGGGATCAGGTCTCAGAGTATTTTATGGATGGTCCAACCATCCACGTAAAATAGATGTGCTTAGTGATGGATGTAAGGAACATTGCAGAGCCATTTCTTGTCCAAAGTCTCTCTCCCTGCAGTGTTGAGTTTAAGGCTGAGCTGACAGTTGGGAGATTGGTATTCCTACCTCCTCCTGTGACTACAAAACATCATTGTCTCTGAAGTCCTGTAGCATTTTTTCCAACAGGCAGATGGTAATACTGATTAGTGCGTCATCATGACTGACTATTTTGGTCATTTCCTCAAAGAAGGTTAAAAAAACCACACGTTTTTGATCTGCAGCCACTATGCAGGCGTCAAGTGACCGACCTCTAACTAATGTGCTTATTTGCTGTTTCCTTGTTTGGTTTTCTTTTTGTTTTATATTAACTAAGAAAGCACTACCAATTCAATAAGCCACATTCCCTGGTAGGCATGATATGTGAAAACAGAAGGTCCCAGAGTATACCTTGTATCTTTGTGAACTGTCCCTATGTGGTGCAGCACAATTGAATTCTAAGCCTCCAATGCTAACTGTGTAAGGTTTGCAGATGATTCGTAGTGGCCGGACGAGCAACTTTCAATGGCATCGGAGGCCACAAACAGAGAACTGTAATATTCCCCATCCCAAGCTTATTTTGTCTGTCTGCTTTTCTGCTATATACATTGACAGCAGCAGAAATATACCCTCTCCCAATGTACAAAACACATTTTGTATAGGCATATAAACGTGATGCAAAACCTTTCTCTGCTCCTTCCAATGGTAACATAGTTACATGGAATGCTAGGCTGAAAATGACATATGTCCATCCAGTTCAGCCTATTACCCCCCACAATGTTGATCGAGAGGAAGGCAAAAAAATCCAATGAGGTAGAAGCCAATTTTCCTAATTTAAAGGAAGAAAAATTCCTTTCTGGCTCGAAGTCTAGCAATCAGAATAATCTCTGGATCAGCAACTCTTCTGAAGTAATTAGTAACTGTAACATGTAATATTGTAATGCTCAAGAAAGGCGTCCAGGCCCCTCCTAAAACTCTTATCAAATTCACCATTGTTCAATCCTCTCGCAGATAGTTCTATAATGTCACTGCTGTTACAGTAGAGAACCCCCTTCTATGTTGGTGTAGACCGTTTTACCTCTAGACGTAGAGGAAGCCCCTTTGTTACAGTCACAGTCCTGGGTATAAATTGATTGTGGAAGAGATCTCAGTATTGTCCTCTGATATATTCATACGTAGTTATTAGGTCGCCCCTCAGCAGTCGTTTTTCTAAAGTGAATAACTTCTCTGGGTATTGTAGTCCGCTCATTCCATTAATTAATTTAGTTGCCCACCTTTGAACCTGCTCAAGCTCTAATGTATCCTTCTTGGGTACTGGTGCATAATACACAGTATTCCATGTGTGGTCTAACCAGTGATCTGTAAAGAGGAAGAACATTGTTTCTGCTATTTAGCCCTATACCTTTTTTGATGCACCCTTTGATCTTATTTGCCGTGGCAGTAGCTGCCTGACACTGATTGCCCCAGTTAAGTTTACCATTAACTAAAATCACCAAGTCCTCTCCATGTCAGTTTTTTTCTAGTGGTTTCCAATTCAGTGTGTAATAGTGATATGTATTTCCCTGCCCATGTGGATAACCTTACATTTATCAGTGTTAAACCTCATTTTCCACTTTTTTGTCCAAGCCTCCAGTTTATCCAGATCTATTTACAACCATATTCTGTCCTTCTACCCGTCATCAATAAATATATTACAAAGAATAGGACCCAATACTAACCCATGTGGTAGCCCACTAGTAACGGTGACCCAATCAGTGTATGTACTACTAATAACCACCTTCTGCTTACTATCATTGCGTCAGTTATCTATCTACTTACACACATTTTAACAGGGACCAAGCATTCTCATTTTATATACCAACCTGCTATGAGGCACAGTATGAAACACTTTGGAAAAGTCAAAATACACAAGATCCAATTACTCTCCCTGATCTCTTCTAGAACTTACTTCCTCAAAGAAGCTGATCACATTGGTTTAACAGGAGTAATCTCTCATAAAACCATGCTGATATGGAGTTATATAACTATTTTTCTTGAGGTACTCCAGGACAGCATCTCTTAAAAATGCTTCAAACATTTTACCCACAATAGAAGTCAGACTTACCAGCCTGTACTTTCCAGGTTATTTTTTTTACTCCTTTTAGAATATCAGCACCACATTGGCTATGTGCCAATCCAGTAGAAATAAACCTCTCACTAAAGAGTCCTTAACTATAAGAAACAATGGTCTGTCTGTCACATTACTCAATTCCCTTAAAGCCCTGGGTAGTATGCCATCAGGACCCCGCAATTTGTCTATTTAATCTTTTTAAGGCAGCTCTGCACTTCTTCCTGGGTTAAACTGGTGACAATTAGTAGACAATTTACTCTGCAACTCATCTAAGATTTCATTTTCCTCTGTGAATACACTGAAGAAAAAACTATTTAGTAGATTTGCTTTTTCCTCATCACCCTCTACATTTTCTCCTACATTATTTATTAAATGGCCAATACTTTCAATATTAATCTTTTTACTATTTATATAACTGAATAACAGTTTAGGCCTCATTCACAAGAGTGTGTGCTCGTGCGTACATAGGTGCGCACAAAACCAGCGCACCCACGTATATGCACAAACATGCGTGAATGCAGGTCTGTGCAGTATTTCACTCAATGTGGCCGCTGCAGATTGAGATAAGCAAGACTATTGACATGTTATTATATGCCTAAATTAGAGTTATTTCTAGCTTTGCTTTTACTATATTTGTCTTACTGTTTCTATATAAAGCAGTTCTTTATTCAGTAACATTTACCTTTTCAAAATTGTACCTACAGATAGAGGAAGAAGTGATATTTTTCCAAGAAGAAATAATAATAATAATCTTTATTTGTATAGCGCCAACTTATTTCGCAGCACTTTCAGGCATCGATAAATGCAAAACAATACAACAATTACAATGTGAGGTACATTCGGTTTGACACAAATGGGTTGCGGATGGTACAGGAGGAGCAAGGCATGGGGAACACAGGCAATAGGGATTTCATGTAGAAATCAGTTATTAGAAGGCAAACGGGGTGGGGCGCCATAGGGAGGGGTGGGGGACTAGGTCAGGAGATTTGGTATGCTTCCCTGAAGAGGTGCGTTTTTAAGGCATGTCTGAAATTTTGTGCATCGGGAATTGTCTGGATGCCTTGGGGTAGAGCGTTCCAGAGGATGGGTGCTGCTCTGGTGAAGTCCTGTAGGCGAGCATGTGAGGTTCATATTAGGGTGACTACCCACTACCGTTTGCAAATTTGCTGCATTTTTTTTCCCCAGGTGTCTATGGGGCTTTCTAATGTTAAAAACGCATCACGGCAAAATCGCAATTTACCGCGAAATCGCAATTTTGCGTGATGCGATTTAAACATTAGCAAGTCCCATAGACCCTTTTTTCCCAGTGAAAAAGAACTGTAGTGGGAAGTCACCCTTACAGGGGTGTTTAGTCTGAATGTGTTAGCTGATCGGAGTGAGCGGGCTGGGTGGTGTACTGACAGGAGGGAGGCGATGTATGCTGGCACGGTGCCATGCAGAGCTTTGTGGGTGAGGTTGAGGAGTTTAAATTTAGTTCTGCAGTGGATGGGCAGCCAATGCAGCGTCTGGCATAATGAAGAGGCATCTGAGTAACGGCTGGATAGAAAAATGAGCCTAGCTGCCGCATTTAGTATGGATTGGAGTGGAGAAAGTCTAGTGCGGGGGAAGCCGATGAGTAGCGAGTTGCAGTAGTCAAGCCAGGAGTGGTTGAAGGTGACCACGAGTGTCTTTAGCATGTCCGTGGTTAGAAACGGACGTATTTTAGCAATATTTCTGAGGTGCATGTGGCATGTTTGGGCCAGAGATTGGATATGGGGGGTAAAGGAGAGGTCGAAGTCTAGTGTGACTCCAAGGCAGGGTTGGTTTTTTAAGCAGAGGGGATATGATGAAGTGTTTAAATGAGATGGGGAAAGTGCCAGAGGTTAGGGGGAGGTTGCAGATTGTGGTCAGGTGAGTAATGAGAGCTGGGGAAAGGGCCTGGAGGAGGTGAGAGGGGAGAGGGTCGCTAGTGCAGGTAGTTGGGCGGGCAGCGTAAAGGAGCCTGGAGACTTCTTCCTCTGTCGTTGGTTCTAACATAGAAAGTGAGTATGTGCTGGATGCAGTGCTGAGGAAACTGTGATCGGGGCTAACCATGCAGTTTTCAGAGATTTCTTTTCGAATGTTGTCGATTTTTTCTTTGAAATAGGCAACTAGTTCTCCAGCAGTCAGGTCTGTCGCAGAGGGGGAGGGGGGGGGGGGGCAGGGGAAATATCTATAAACAAATTCAAGATAAGAACCTCTACGTGCCTGGGAGGTGACTAGCCTTGACATGCAATGTTTAGAGGCACTCTGCTTTCCCCTATGGTCTGTAGATATAATCAAGATTAATTAAATCTTTAAAACTCCTAGTGGTGAAGAACCATATCTTATTATGCAAATAATTATATTAATTCTCTAGTTTGACACAAAATTTTTGGCCTTCTGCATGCAAGGTGTTAATGTTAAATGTCCATGTATATATCTATTGATAATATTGCTGTACTTCTTGTTCCTGTCAGCACCTGCAGAGAGAAGTCATGTGACTGTTTTTGTACTTTGACATTGCTGCTGTGGACTAACAGGGCCTGAGCTGCCTGCTGAATGGCTGTTGGACTTGGTTTAAATAGCAGGTCCTGTCCATGAGCTCTGCTGAGACTTATCAGTTTTAATAGAGAGCCTTGTGAGGAGTGAGCTGCCCCAGTGCTAGTGGAGAGCTGGATTTTCCTGTACCTGAGAGCTAGAGAGCGCAACTTGGATTCATGGAGTTGTGCTACCAAGCTGTTACAATATGAGTGCCAGGGGGAGATCCACCGATTGTCAAAGGAAACATCAGCTGCAATTACCAACCGCAGGTACCAAGCTGTCAAGGGGAGAGAGGCCCTCAGAGAGAGCAAATAGACTGTTAGCCAGTACTCAGATATTCATGTTTTCTTGGTGAGTAATCATGAGTACCATCACCCAGGATCTCAGACTCTTCCCCAGTAAAATGGATTATTTTAACGTTATCACCGTACAGCCTCCTAAAAAGTACTATGCTAATAATTTGATCACGGCATAGTGAATGCATATTTTTTTTAGCTAATTTAGTCATTTGGTTAACCAAAGTTGCTGCAAGACTAAGTTACTTCAGAGGAGATTCCTATTTTCAACCAGCATCTGTGGATCTATTTATGCCGGTCAGGGGAAACTATTCATTCACTGTGATAATTCCATAGTGCATTTCCAATATATGGACTGAGTTATAGCATTAATCAAACATTAGTAAACTTCATTGTATTCAAATAATACAGCTGTATGCTATGGCCATATTATTCTTTATTCTACTGTCTGTAAAGAATTTATTCAACTGGTGTAAAGCCTCTCCATCACTGGCCTCATATTCCACACCTGTAACCCATGTCATGACCACACTGTATTATGGCTCTGTGATGTGTGGATACATAAAAAAAACATCCTCAAATTGCTATCAGGCCATATTAAGGGCTGGTTTACATGGGCACATTTTTTCATGCGATGAGCGATTGTGTGTAAAAATATGTGGCAAGTTCTATTTTGGTTCATATTACGCACCGCAATAGGTCATGAAATTAGCGGTGCAAATACACAGGCAACCTGCCTATTCACTGCATATTTGTGTAGCATATCAATGGGCTCTTCTGCGTTCTTTTTTTGTGTGCACAAGTATGCAGTGTATTTGCACACATAAAAACATGCCAGAGTGACTAAAATACGTTGCCGTGCGTAATTTTCGGTTGCGTAAATTTGCAGCGTATTTACACCACTGAAACATCCTTACGCCCATGTGAACGAGTCCTAAGGCAAGAAGAAAAGGAAGACAAC
The DNA here is from genome assembly GCF_035609145.1 of Eleutherodactylus coqui. Classification (NCBI taxonomy): domain Eukaryota; kingdom Metazoa; phylum Chordata; class Amphibia; order Anura; family Eleutherodactylidae; genus Eleutherodactylus; species Eleutherodactylus coqui. Next base: position 141,380,961 of record NC_089843.1, on the reverse strand, counting down.
TGTAGGAACAAACATTGCGGAATGAGTCTTATAGTTTACTTTCTAGGTATTGCAGTAGGCTAACTTGAATTGGTCGATAGTCTTATGGCATAGGAGAAGTCTTGGATAGGTTAATGGAAGATGGTTACAATTAATAAATAAAGCTGTCTGAGTTTTTATAACCTGAGGGCAGCTTCACAAAAGCATATCCGCATGCGCAAAATTTGCATGTACAGTACACAGATACTAGAAACCATTTTTTTCAATATGTTCATTCTACTCTCCCTTTTTTGCACACGCATTACACGCACCCGAAACAAAAGCAGCATGCTCTACTTTTGTGTGCATTACGATGTGCGATTCTTCAAGAAAAAGAACCCATCCGGAACTCATTAGGCTAAATAACTATTTAATTGGAGCGTGGTTTTGTCCCGTTCGGAAATAAAACATGCCCTGCGGGTGCAAAGAATACAATAAAATACGCCAATATGTGAGCAAAAAAGCCTAGCTCATCCAGCAAAAAATGAAATGCTCAGACACGTGCAAAATCGCAATGCACTTGCTCCTGTACAATTTTTTGCACAGTGAACAAGTATATTTAGCGCTTGTGCCTGTGCAAATACAGAGCCAATTTGTGCAGGCACTGCTTGTTCACACGGGTGGGTGAGTCGCCCTGCCCTGATTTAAAAGGCTAATTTGCCTAACAAGATGTTGGTGATTGCAGGTATGTGCTGCGTTGAGTGCATACACATGCGGGCAGATATCCGTGATTACGCACTTCCCATAGACCTCTATGGGGTTCTTTGGTGTGCAAACACTTACAACATAGAGAAGGTCCTAAAAAAAAGATGCAAGAATGAACCCATTAAAATCAATAGGTTCTATTCTCTGCGTAATGTGCGCAGGAATTTCCTGTGTGCATAATCGCGGCGTATCACGTTCGTCTGTCGAATCCCTAAGTTATAGATTTATACAGCATTGCTATAAAAATGAATAAATCCCTAACCACATTCGTTTTCTATACCTTAGGGCTTAAATAGACTAAGGCCTCATGTCCACGGGGAAAATCAGATCCGCTGCAGATTCTCCATGTAGAATCTGCAGCGGGTCCCTCCTGCCCCGCGGACATGAGCGCTGAAAATAGAAATTTAAAAGCATTTACCTATCCGTAGCGTGCGGGGAAGGTCAGCTGTTCCTCACGGCCGGATCTTCATTTTCGGCCGGCGGATGAATTCCTGACGCCGGCGGCACGTCGCCGGCACGTCGTCGACGTGCCGCGCGCATGCGCCGGGCACATCCGCCGAGCCGAAGCAAGGGAGATGCGGCCGTGAGGAAGAGCAGAGCTTCGCGGCCCGCTGCGGGTGTGTAAATGCTTTTAATTCCTATTTTAGGTCTCCCGCGGATCCGGACGGCTTCCATAGGCTTCAATAGAAGCCCGCGGGAGCCGTCCCCGCGGGAGACCCGCATGAAAATGGAGCATGGTCCAGATTTTTTCATGCTCCATTTTTTTTTAAATGCCTTTTATTGACGATCCGCGGGTATTTATCTACCCGCGGGTGGTCAATGCATCCCTATGGGGTGCGGATCCGCGCGCGGGAGATCCGCTGCGGATTTTAAATCACATTTTGCCCGTGGACATGAGCCCTAACGAGCCTGCGTACATTTTTACACTCATGGAACTCACCCCTGCAAAACGTGACCAATTGAACCCATTGACTTCAATGGGTTCGTTCTCATGAGTGTGTTATGCAGAAAGTTGCCATAGAAGTCTATGTCAGGTTTTAAACAAATCCAGGTGAAAGGTGTGACCCTGCGGACAACCCTTGTTCATGTGCAAACATGCTCCATTACATATACGTTTGTCTGTTGAAGCACTTATAGCAATTATCACTATACTTAGGCTGCCTGCAGACGGGCGGAAATTCCGCGGTGGGATTTCCCGCGGAATTTCCGCCCGTGGAAGCTGCCATAGGATTGCATTAACAAACGCAATTCTAGACAGACGGCCACGATTTGTCCGCGCGAAATTTCACGCGGCAAACAAATCGCGGCCTGCTCTATTTGTGTGCGGGGCTCTGCGAGCCCCGCACAGGAACGTCACTCACCGGCCGCCAGCTCCACTCTGCACATCAAATAGTCGGGGCCGCGGGAGCAGGTGAGTACGCGCTGCTCTCTGCAGGGGCTCGGGTCGGGTCCCGCTGCGAGAATTCTCGCAGCCAGATCTGACCCGGCCGTCTGCAGGTGGCCTTAGGGACATGCATTGCTGTGTATAACCACTTATTGGTAAGTAGTATTTTTTATATTATTTTCCCTAAAATGTGTATCTATACCATCAGTACTAAAAATAAATAACTACACTTCTCCCTGTTTAATATGTCAACAAATATGTGTTTTCATAGCAGAGCCTAGTAGGAGCTTACTGATATAACACATTGTTCCCAGGCAACAACAGTCAGTCTGGTATTGAGTTGATGGAAGAACTTTGCAAAGGACTAAGGTTAAAATCATACAGTGTTTTGCTGCTGACTCCCCAGCTGCAGCGCATAATCTGCCTGAGAAAATAAACCTTATTATAATTTGGGAAAAAAAAACTCCACAGAAGTCTATCTCTATACACTGACAACAGTCAATCTGCAATTCAGTCCACAAAGGAACCCTGCAAAGGACTAAGGTTAAAATCACACCGTGTTTTACTGCTGACTTCCGAGCTGCAGCACATAATCTGCCAGAGAAAATAAACCTTATTATGATTCAGGAAAAAATTCTCACAAGCCTACCTCTCTATACTGCAGCGACTTAAACATTTCCTCGGGCTCTACTAGCAGCTCATGTTTTAACAATGCTCATGCTGAAGCACAGGTGAGGTGTTTGCAGTCTCGTTCCTTTTCATTCTCTCCAGGTGCTCAGTCAGTAAATGAGGCCTGTTAGTGGGTCCTCAGGATAGGTTTTAGCACCATAGCTGTACACTGTTGAAACTTATCACAATGGTACATTAGGTCCATGGGTAGAGAGAAGAAGGAGTCACACAGAGTTCATAAAATTATATAATGGGGATAACTGTGCTGCAGTTGAATTCACAGATACTGAGCTGTAAACTAGACTGCATTCTTCACTAGAAACAAGTTATGTGCTCTTAGTAGAAAGTTGGAGATTTATTTAAAGCAATGCCAGTAATCTCGGGAGGCGAAGGGAGGTGTAAAAGTGTCTATTTTAAAATAGAAAGTCTAAATTAAAATGGAAAAAAATGAGCTTCGACATACGGTAAGGAAAAGGGACTTGCTATTTGTATAGCGCCAACTTATTCCGTAGCGCTTTCAGGTAATTTATTCCCCCCACCCCACCAAGCTGATACTCATTTTACCGACTGCAGAAAGATAGAAGGCTGTGTCAACTTTGAGCTGGCTACCTGAACCATTCAGGAATTGAACTTGCAACCTTCAGGTCGTGAGTGAGAGCTTAGGACTGCATACTGCTGCCTTAGCACTCTGCACCACATAAGGCCAGATGTAGCAAAGTTTTAAAAAACTTAAAAGGGACATAAAAAATGGAGTAGTAAATTAAAATAAATTTCTCTGCGCTCATAGGAAACGTATGCAGAAAGAAAATAGTACTTACTGGAAAAGGAGGGGGATCTATGTCTAGAAACCTCTTTCCCCTTGGATGTGCAACCAGCAGCTTGACCAAGAAGTATTTTGTTCAAAAATGTAATCGTATAACAGGGTACAACAGGGTATAAATGAAGGGTACAACAATACAACGCGTTTCGGCATCAGCTCGTCGCCTTTCTCAAGCAACTATAAAAAAGTTAAAAGTGCTTAAAATGAAGCAAGATCGAATACTCACCTATCTCGGTAGCTTCCCATCCAGTGCTGCAGTCCCAGTGCCCGCCACTTGGAACCTGGAAGAAGCGGCGGGTGGTTACGTCATCAGTAGTTTACAACTGGACAACCTCTTTAAGTTAAAAGGGTTTTACGTGACATTAAAAAAATTTTTAACCGCTTAAAATGAAAAAAAATTAAACACTCACCTATCTCAGCATCTCCCGGTCCAATGTGCAGTACTGATGCCCACTGCATGGAACCTGAGGAAGTGGCAGTCACGTGCCATTCATTGTACATGTGGCTGCTTGGCCACTCACAGGCTTCAGCAGTGATTCTTCTATGGCTGCTGAAGCCTGTAAGTGGCTGAGTAGTCACTTGCACAATGAATAGCATATGACCGCCACTTCTTTAGGTTCCGTGCAGTGGGCACCAGTGCTGCTGCTTTGGAACCGGAGATGCTGGGATAGGTGAGTGTTTAATTTTTCTTCATTTTAAGAGGTTTACATCTTTTATGTCACATAAAACCCCTTTAACTTAAAGAGGTTGTCCAGTTGTAAACTACTGATGACTTAACCTTAGGATAGGTCATCAATAGTTAATCTGCAAAAGTCCGCCGCCAGGGAACCTCTCTAATTAGCTGTTCTCCGGGCCAGTGTGCTCATCCAAGAGGCAGACAGCTCTGTTCTCACTGTAGTGGCCAGGCCTGGTACTGCAGACAGTGTTACCATTGAAGAGAATGGGAACTTTGCCTGTAATACCAAGACAAGCTACTATGGTGAGAACAGAGATATCTGTTTCCTGCAGAGATGAGCTCAGTGCCCAAGTGCAGCGGAGTGGCAAACAGCTGATCATCGTGGATCCCAGATGACATGTCCTTTCCAATCTGCTGTTGATGGCCTGTCCTAAGGATAGGCCATCAGTAGTTTACAACTAGATAATCCCTTTAACTGTGATAACTTGCTGTAACATGATATCTTATTGGAACAATGACAAAAACCATTGAAAAGGTACTGAAGGGCAAATAAACTGCCACAGAAGTTTTTAACATGCTACTTATCAAGGTAAACTATAGTAGATCTGTAGCTCCATCTTATGCATATTAAAAGGCATAGTAAATTTTACAAAATGTTGACTGTAAAAATTGTAGCTCTTATATGCTTTATTGCAGAAACGGTTCACCTACAATAAACTTAGCTATTGGTGACTATTGGATGGGGAAGCAAATAGTGTGGGTGAATCAGTGGGCGTAAATTAATTGGACATTACATGGGCTCTTTTGTAGAGGCTAGCTGATGGATTCCCTCTTTAACTGTAAGAGGCCGAGTAGATAAAATCCTACTAAGAAATATCAGAAATATACGTAACGACAAAAAAAGCAAACTGATGTTCCAAGAAATCTAAATATCTTATATGTGTCAAGTCCACAGACAGTGAGATTTTTCACTGACATCTATTGTTACGTTCTTGGTCTTTGTTGACACAAAGCACAATGTAATTCTTTAAATTCTGCACATATCTAACAAGCATTTAACAGCTACAAGGTAAACTCTTACTTTCTATAATGCAATTGTACGTAAAGTAGTATTTGCTGTTTTGACCAATCTATAAGGTAATAATTAGAGATGAGCGAGCGTACTTGCTAGGGCAGACTACTCGAGCGAGTAGTGCCTTATGCGAGTACCTGCCCGCTCGTCTCTAAAGATTCGGGTGCCGGCGGGGGAGAGCGGTGAGTTGCAGGATTGAGCAGGGAGGAGCGGGGGGGGGGGGGGGGAGTGAGAGAGAGATCTCCCCCCATTCCACCCCACTCTCCCCCGCCGCTCCCTGCCCCCCACTGGCACCCGAATCTTTAGAGACGAGTGGGTAGGTACTCGCATAAGGCACTACTCGCTTGAGTAGTTTGCCTTAGCGAGTACACTCTCTCATAGTAATAATAAATACCATTTTAATCATTTGTATGTCCTCCTGTATGGGGGGGTGTTGTCTTTGGGGTACCTCAGTTTCCTACCACACTCCACATGGTATTAGATAACTTTGCATTGTGAGCCCACATGATAACAGATCCTGATATCAAGTGACGTACGGCACTGCAGAATATGTATGTACTACATACATGAGTAAAATAAGATAATAAATAAAAGTAATTAATTACATCATGCCTAATACAACAAAGTTCTTAGTGCATCTTGATGGATTAGTAGGCAATACTACCAAAAAGTTACTGTCATAGTTGGAAAGACTGCTCAATTCTTTTGGCCACCTAATGGAGAAAAGAAATAAAAGAAATATTGCTTAAAGAGGTTTTATGGGGAAAATACTATTGATGACCTATCCTTAGGATAGATCATCAATAGTTGATCAGCTGGGGTCCATCACTCAAGATACTGACCGATCAGATGATTATGCACACACAATTACATAGTGCTTGTAGCTGCAATTGGGAGCTGTCTCTGCAGTTACAAGTGCCAGCCACTATGCAGAGGTGGGAGCAGAGACTTCCGATGAGGATAGGTCATCAATAGCATTTTTCCTGGAATTCCCTTTAATTCCCTTATGACTCAGTGGCTGTTTGTACAACACAATGTTGCACCTATAATTGTGATCTTCCCAGAAAATAGTTATATACTGTACTAGCTGATATACCTGGCCTCGCCCGAGTTAATTTGATACAGGTGTTTATGTGTTGTTTGCACGGAAAGTTTTAAGAAGTGAAGGTAACTTTAGAGTAACTGAGGAATAAAATATGTATACACATAGAGGAGCATTAGATTCTCCTCAGGCTGCATGTACCGATGTCCCTCTGCAGAATGTGCCACCCCTCCCACGCTCCTCATTTAGGACCTAAAGAATGGTTGTGCCAAATTTCACGCTTATACGACACCGGGAAGTTACATTACCTAGGGGTGCACTTACTTTTGCAATTATCATTAAATAATTGAGCTGTGACCCCTTTTCTTTTCCTATTTAGGACCTAAAGAATGGTCATGCCAAATTTCATGTTTGTATGACACCAGGAACTTAGAGAATTAGATTAGGTACATTACATAGGGGTGCCAATATTTTTGCACTTAGCATTGAATTTTCAATTTGTGACTCCTTTAATTTTCCTACTTAGGACCTAAAGAATGCTCCTGCCAAATTTCATGTTTGTATGACATCGGGAAGTTAGAGAATTAGATTTGGTACATTACACATGGGTGCCAATACTTTTGCACTTAGCACTGAATTTTCGAATTGTGACCTCTTTACTTTTCCTAGTTAGGACTTAAAGAATGCTCCTGCTAAATTTCATGTTTGTGCTACACCGGGAAGTTAGAGAATTATTGGCGAATCTGCCAGTCAGTCAGTGAGGGCTTTCACCTTTATATATATAGAAGATGTGTGCATTTATTATATATCTCAGTGGAGGATATCCTTGTGTTCCATCTTGTTTGTAATTCCAAATCTGGCTTTTAAATGAGATCTGGGTTAGTCCTGTTATATATTTAAATTATTATTTTTTTTAAAGCAGTGGGATAAGACCCCTGTGAAACTGAGGTCCTACTGTGAGATGATGGGTAGATACTGAGGTAATCTTTCTTTAAAGAAATTATAAACAAGAATGAGCGCTTGAGATAATACCTATCACATATAGCCAAGACACAAGACAGCAGATATTGAGGAGGTGAAAGGTTATAATTGTTCTGTTTTCCTACAACAATAATAACACACTTTCCATGCAGCTTTCTGAACCCATTATCCTCTGAGCTCATGAGTCTACATTACCAGAAGAGTGCGTTCACAGCTTTACAAGAAGTGTCCTAGACATCGCTCGCAGTCATTGTGCATAAATTCTAAATGCAGCAAGGGCTGCCACATATTTTCATTTTAGTGACAATTTAAAGCACTTCCATTTATTTTAGAGCAGTTAGAGACCAGCGTTTAAAGTATTTTTATGTGTTCTTAAAGTTAACCCATTGTCTTCACCCAAGACCTCATTAGCATAGTTGCCGTAAAATATCAACTAAAGTAAAAGTTAGTTGACATTCTGTTTAATGTAGAGGTATAATTTAGGTAAATCTTTCTGCTTTATCATTCTTAGTTAGAGACTGATTCAACAAATGTTCTCTTCAATAGGCTTTTCTACAAATAAAACAAATAAAATGTCTTTAATTAGTTGGGGCAGAGGGAGCATGAACATCTAAAATATGGAGGCCTAGGACCTGAGGGTACCCAACAGCCAGACATCTGCCCCTCTAGTGCAGGGGTGGCCAAACCTTTAAAATATGGGGTCTAATTTTTATGGAGTCAGAGTATGCGATTTATCCAGGGGTTCAGAGACAGGCACATGTGGCATGCAGAAAATTGCTCTCTCAAGTATGTTGGTAGCTCAGAATTTACTGCTTAGCAAACATTTCTGTAGTGTATGTGCTGTGACCGAGACACAAGGCACAACACTGAGGAGGTGGTGGGGGTAGAGATGGCACTTGTCACGGTGGCTCTACCAAACTCCTCCCCAGAGGGACGCATACGGCTTGAGCCAAGGCACCGCTAGGTATTTTCCAGCCAATGCTGGGACAGCGATTACCTGTATAGGAGTGTAGTGGACTTGAGAATTTGTCACTTGTGACGCCACTGTTCCTTCGAACCGTTGGTTGTCTGGTGGGTAAAATAATAGAGTCCACACACAGTTATAATTGACTACCTCAATCACTGGGCAGGGACAGTGACTGGAACTTTACTTCTTTAAGGTAACTTTGACACACCAGTGCAGGAAAAACAGTTAAGCAAGGGAGGAGAACACAGGATGACACCGGGCCTACAGTCCTAGTTATCTGTATGATGCCACTCCTGAACAAACACACAGACTGCGGGACACAGGATGAAACCAGGCCTACAGTCCTAGTTATCTGTTCGACTCCGCTCCTGGACAGACACAGCGGAGGTGAACAAAACACTCCACAGAAACTCACTTGCGCTTAGTAGCCTGAACATTGCACAGCAGGCTCTTTTCTCCACTTACTCTCTACCTAGGGGTCCTAGGATGGGAACATCAGGATGCCTCTCCTCAGTTTCCATTCTTCACCGCATAAGGGTTGAAGGTACCCCCATGCGACCGGCACTCTCCCTCCACACGCTACCGTTGAAGCAATGAAACTCCCTCTCTAACTCCATGCAGGTATATATATATATATATATATATATATATATATATATATATATATACATATATATCATACAACATTACGTAACAAGACAGTTTGATACAATTTCCCCAATGTCTAATGTTATCATGGGACTGAGAGACAGCAGGTTGGTGACTGAGCTGTGCTGATGTCAGAAAAAAGACTGAGAGAACTGCTGATTCTGGTACCCAGGAGAGAGGGGAGGATTGTTATCGGACCACACCTGTACCGACCTTGTTGCCAGGTGCCAAATTGGTAGATACGGAAGCCTGCAATGAGACGATTGCTAGCAATATCTATGAATAACACAAAAGCACTACATGTTATATCAAAACGCGTCTCATGGGAACCCACAGGGAATTCTCTTTAATTGAAGACATTGCCAGTTTTTATACAAAGGGCGTTATCATACAAAGGTTACTATTACAAAGGTTACAACAATTATTGATCATAAATCATAAGGCTTATCGACATCTACAAAACAGTCTCAAAGCTCTTAAGGTTCATCTAGACAAGAAAATAGTTACAATCATGGTATTGTTATCTCATTATACACTGTTGACTATTTCTTTATGTTAACATAATTTAGTATTGCTATTTTTCCTATTGACTTCTTTAATCTATTAATCCTTGTTACCAGTACTACAAAGCATAGGTTTTAGTCTTCTATATAAGGGCCAATAGTCCAATCAGATAAGAATTACATACACTTATTGTATTCTGAAACGTAGCAGTTTATGTGCCATGAGAACCCTATGGTGAGTTATGTTTGGGGTTTGAACAGTAAAATACATCAAGTATCACTGTAAATCAATGCAAATTGCCATTATTGTTTGTCACGTAAACTGTCTTTGCCTTACTTTTGTCATTGAACGGTATTGCAGGTACCAGGGGTGCCATTGGCACCAGGCAAAACTGGTAAGACACTAGGGTCTTAGGAGGCCAATGGCGATCTTGTAAAGCCAGAGGTAAGATAGAAACAAGACCACTCTGAGTCCAAGGCCCATAAACACCTAGCACCATCCCTGATTAATATGATCCAATTAGCATGTAAATGTCCTCCTATGTATGATAATTGTGACGATTTTGTGTTCAGAGAATGGCCATCATTGACTATTTGAACTTGTAAAACATTTTCACATGGAAAAGAAATATTTGTTCTATGTGTTGTCTATAGTCTTTGATGTAGCAGTGGTTTCTTTTGTGTTTATAATCAGTAGAAAGTTGCAAAACTAGTTCTAGTCCCAATGCATTGCTGTGTGCTGAGAGATTCATAATGCTTTAAATAACACAGTGTAAAAATTGGCTGGTTGTACAAGAAAATCAGTGGTCCTTGTTATCTGTGCAGATGGCAGCACATGGTTTTATTTGGTCCACTTCCCTGCCAGAGGAATCTTTGTCAAAAATGTAGCAAAAACAACGGACGAAGTTAAGGGGTCACAAAGAATGGTGATGTACTGTATGGTAAGCAGATGAGGTGTATCATTAAAACTGCCAGATAAGCCGGGTTGTAGTTTGCCAAGCTTTTCTTGGCATCGGTGGAAATGCAAATCAACCACATCTCTCCATATCTGTAAGATTACTGCTGCTGGCTTCCTCAATATTTCATTGCAAACAAGACTTTCAAAATATGCTTTTTTTCTATAAACTTGTAACATATTTGTGTTCATAAAATTAAGCCCAAAACATCCCATCCATCAATTATGACATCTAAAGAATGTAAGAGCATAAAAATACCATATCAACATATGGCGCAGCACAATAATTAGGTGACTGTAATCGCTTTTTGAAACATTGAACAATACTTGTATTTCCAAGATGGAAGCATTCTTCTGTCTAAGCTCAACATCTGCAAAGTGTCTTGTTTGTTAATCCTGTCAGAGTAAAACATTTACGGTACGAAATTTCATGTGGATTGGAATTTTTATATCCAGAATAATGTGTTTAGCAGAACTCTTTTTCTTCCGTTCCGACACCAGTGATATAGAATGGAAGTCTGTGTTCAGGTTATTGCACAGAAAAATGTGCAATGCAATGAAAGCAATCTCAAACAAAGAAACAAGATGAGGACAAAGAAGGGAATGTGTGATACAAATCAATGTCATAGAAAAGATTACACTCGGATTTTTAATGTTCTGACTTCTGTGCACTTGGCAATAACTAAAAATGGTTGCAGGTAATTTCCAGTGTGTTGTTTCTGCCAAGTTATTGTATTTTGTGTCTTCTGTCTGCAGACTCCATGTTCATCTCTTTCACTGTGACTGCAAGTAAGCAGAAGTTCTGGCTCATTGCTGAGCAAAGATCTCAGCAGTTCTGAAAAGCTGACATATTGTTCATAATCAAAGAATTTATCAAATGATTGGAATATATACATCCTTTGTCCTGGTAGTTACTGGAGAAAAGCTTTTAAAAGTTATGAACTATCGTGGAAATTTGGAGTTCCATTTCGTAGTGGTAAACTTACACTGCATTCAGTCACTATGTACGGCATATTTATCTGCCTATATAGGGTTCTATCTGCCAGCTAGAAGTCCAATAAGTATGCTTTTTTATGTTGGTCTGGATTGCCTTTGTTTCCAACTACTGTACTGAAAAGCAGAGACCATTTTTATTAGAATGTTATGCCCAAAGATGCATTTTCTACTACGTAGTATAGTCTATGGCAAACATATGCAACTGTATTTGCATCTTCAGAAGCTTATAATTTAAGCTAAAATGTAAATGCAATTCAAAATCGACACATTCGGAAAAGCATAAATATGGGGAGATTGAAAGAATCAGAAGGCCTTATAACCTATGAGGAAATAGGAGTGTTATAGGAGATGAAAAGTGCCTGTTCTGTACAACGGTCCAGCCATTTTTAAAATAAATAGGGTAGTATACATAGTTCTGTATGAACCACTTACCAGCCAGTATGTATGTATGTGGGCTAAAACACATAGACTAGAGATGAGCAAGCGTACTCGGATAAGCACTACTCGCTCGAGTAATGTGCTTTATCCGAGTATCGCTGTGCTCGGGTCTGAAGATTCGGGTGCCGCGGCTGACAGGTGAGTCGCAGCGGGGAGCAGGGGAGAGCGGGCGGGAGAGAGGGAGAGAAAGATCTTACCTCCGTTCCTCCCCGCTCTCCCCTGCAGCTCCCCGCTCCGTGCCGGCACCCGAATCTTCAGACCCGAGCACAGCGATACTCGGATAAAGCAAATTACTCGAGCGAGTAGTGCTTTTCCGAGTACGCTCGCTCATCTCTAACATAGACGTGTTTTTGTCCCGCTATAACGGGACAAAACCAAACCATTGATTTCAATGGTTTAGTTTTCACTAGTGGGATTCTCGCCCTTACTATTAAATATTAATGCAATGTGCATGAAAGATAGGGAAGGACCTATTTTCCCGCAGTTTTTTTCAAACTCCTGCACTATGGTGCGGAGTTTGAACAGCTGGATAAGAAAAAAAAAACCTGTTCATGCGCAACTACGCTTCGTAGCATTGAGCAAAGTTGGCATACAGCTGTGTGAATCTGTCTTCAATATATAAAGTCCATAAGGACTCCTTCACACAGACATATGTAGGCGTGTATTTGCATGGGCAATATGCAGAGAATAGTACTCATTGATTTCAATGGGTTTGTTCTCACTTTCCTTTTTTGCTCTTTTTGTGAGCATTTGTGCACCAAGGGCCCCCTTAGAAGTCTATGGGAGGTATGCAAATGTACAATCCGCTGCACAATTCTGTGAAAAAAAGATCATGTCTGGACCTCATTCACAGCACAAATACATCGCACTGAGATGTGCCTGCTTTAGAACCTGCTCTACTTTTTTGTGTATTTGCGCACAGAAGGGCCCCATAGAAGTCTACAGGGGATGCGCAAATTCGCACACAATACGCTAGGGAATGTGCAGTGCACTTCGCAAAAGCATGGGGAAATTTAAAGATCTGGACTTCATTAGGCTAAATAGCCTATAAATCAGGGCAGGAGGGTGTCACATGCGCATATGAACATTGCCTGCGTGTGCAAAAAGTACAATGCTATGCGCAGACAGGCCCACCAAAACAAGGCAAATGTATTTGCACATACATCCATTTGAAGCCGCCTTTAGGGTGTATTGGGTCTTGGGAATATTGTGATTAGGTTCTGAATGTCGAAGTGTGATAAATGAGAAAGAATTAGATTAGGGGATGTGATAAGCCTCCCTAAAAAGATGTATTTTTAGGACATGTTTTAAACTGTGAGTATTTGTGATTAATTTGATTGTCCAGGGCAGTGCATTCTAGAGAACTAGCAGCTAGAGAGAAGTCTTGGAGATGGGAGTGGGAGGTACAGATCATTAGCAGAATGGAGAGCATGGGTAAGGTGGTAGACAGAGAGAAGGGAGGAGATAAGGGAGGAAATATAGGATGGTGCAGTACTGTAAAGAGCTTTATGGGTAACCAGTGCAATGACTGCAAAGCTGTAGCCAGGATTTTCTGCACTTGGGGCAAGCATGCACCTTGGTCCCCTCCCACCTTTCCCCTCCACCACCACTAACATACACACACACACACGCATCTAAAGTTTTGGGGAGTTTTAGGGGAGTTATTAAATGTAATATATCTTCAATTTAAAGTAAGGCCCTGTTCATACAACAATAATGACATACGCTGGGGGGAACTTCACATAGGCATATCAGCAATTGCGCATGCTTCAGTGCAGCATATTAGTGTGTGAGTGAGGCAGATTTGCGTGTAGTATCGCATTTCAATGTACTTTTTGTACATGCAGGACATTTTAATTTGCGTACAGTAGATGAACATACCCCAATTTAAAAGACTATTTAGCATAATAAGGTCTAGATGTGTTCTTTTTTTACAGAATTGTGCAGTGTGTTCCGCATTTGTGCGTACATTTAGCACATATTTGCGCACCTACCATAGACAGCTAATGGTGCGGGTTTTGAGGAAAACTTTCCACTGCTGATCTGCTGCAGTATGTCCATTGCAGACATTCCGCAGAAAATCAGCGCCGTGTAGACTCACCCTGAGGGAATGTTTACACAGTGAAAATGCTGTGGATATTCTGCAGGGGAAAATTCCATGGGAAAATCTGCAGCATTGTCGCACAAGACACAGAGCCAAAGTACGTATCATCGGTGTGGATGATAATTTCTGAGAATACCATATTCCCTCTTACCTCCAAAGTCCTTGCGCGTCCTCACTAAAGGCCACCAGATGGCTGGAATATCAGAGGTAAAATTATTCAATGTTATAGGCCACACCAAGCCACAACCCTGGTCACACCCCCTTTTGGTAGGGGTGCGCCATGGTAAAAATGTTTTCACAGTGGTGCCCCAAGGCAGAAAAGTTTAGCTAACATTGCCATGCACACATGCAACACAATGTGTATACACAGTGCAACAGGGTGAGAGGTGTGGTCTGGAGTGGAAGGTATGTATCACAGAGGTTATTAGCCTCTGTGATGTAGTCCTGTCCTCTTTTACTCCAGGCCAGATCTTACAACCAGTCCAGCATGCCATTTAAGGAGACAGGTGGAAGTTAGAGAGAGGTGTGTGTGTGCCTGGGAGATTCAGGCTGCAGTTAAACTGTGAGTTCCTTTGTGAGCAGAAAGGCGCTGTGGACAAGGTGCTGCATGGTTCCAGCAGGACCCCTGGGGTACGCCTGCCCTTGGACTAGAGTCTGAAGATACTGAAGGCGTAAGGACCCGCTGTGCTCTGGACATCCACAGGTCTGTGCAAACCTATGGACTTGTATGGTTTCCTCAGCTGAGGATTTACTCGCTTCACCTACGGACTGTGGAGGTTTAAACTTAAAAAGAGACTTTGTTGTTTCCATCATTTATTATTTCTCTGGAGACCCAGTCGTCTATGTTTTCTGTTAAAGATTATATAAATAAACCCAAACAAGAAGAAAAGTGACCGTTTGGTGTGTTCTTTAACCCCCGCTGTGCTACAACAGATACACAGTATATACAGATACACACATTGTAAATACAAATATACACACACACGGTATATACACACAAGCACACAATATATACACACTGTATACAGACATAGAAACATTATACAGTGGTACCTTGGGTTGCGAGTGCCTCAGCTTGTGAACTTCTTGACTTGCGAGCAGGCTCTCTCCCGAATTTTTGCTCTCATTTAAGAGCAAAAACTCAGGTTACGAGCCTGCTCACAAGTCAAGAAGCTCGCAAGCTGGCTCGAGAGGGGGTCTAATACCTACCGCCGGCATTCTGGTCCTCGCAATGGTCTGCGGTGCTGCTGCAGGCTGCTGTGTCCTCCGCATTCAAGCCCCGCTTTCAGGAAGAAATGCTCTGTCGTGTGGAGAAGGACGCGACAGCCTGCAGCAGCGCCGTAGACCATTGTGAGGACCGGAACACCAGTGTTCTTTTTTTACATGTAGTGTAGTTAATTTCGCCATTGAAATGAATTTGAAACGCCATTAATTTAGAACGCATTAATGGCATTTCAATTAATTTCAATGGGGAAAAGGGCTTTTGACATACGAGTGTTTTGGCTTAAGAGCTCTGTCAAGGAACGGATTAAACTCGTAAGCCAAGGAACGACTGTATACACAAATACACTATATATACACAGATACACATGAAAAGGAAATGGGAATGAATCCATTGGAATTAATAGGTTCTATTCTTTGTGCATTTGTGCAAGCAAATACGCCTATGTGGAGGAACTCTGAGCGATGGATCATGGAAATCAGCATTTCTGTCCTTATACTGTAATGCCTGCAGCCTGGGCACCATTAGGGACCTGATAGATTCCCTTTAAAGCACTGTAAAATATGTTGCACTATTTATAAAGGTGACTATTATTATTTTCCGAATTAGAGCAGTTTTCCAAGATATGCACTTTTTTTAAGTGTAGCAAATATTCTAAAATACTCCCCAGCTCAATCACCCGCCCGCCACTTGGGACCAATTGTTGCAATGGTGATGCATGAGTGACCACCACAGCCAATTGTTGGACTTAGCGGTATATGACTCTATATGACCGTAGTCCGGCTTTATGTCTTAGAACATTTCTTACATTTAGAAAAATAATGTATATCTCGAACAACCCTTTACAAAACATAGCAGTGCTTGTATCCTGTAAAGCAAGAGATCCTGGCTGCTCTGATAGTAAGTGATATGCCTATTATGTCATACAGCTCGTTGCCCAGCCCTAATAATACGGTTGGAATGCTTATGATTTGTATGGAGCATTATGGCGGCTTCCCACGGATGTATTTGTGAGCACAATACTCAGATAATAGAACCCATTGATTTCCATTCTCATATTGTTTTTGCGCGTGCATTATGCCCATGTGAAAAAATGCAGAATGCTCTATTTTAGTGAGCATTTGCGCACCAAAAGTCCCATAGGAGTCTATTGGGTCTGCGCAAATGTACACCCAATACACGTGTAATTGCACATTAAGCTTCGCAATTTCATCGAAAAGAAAACACATCTGGAACTAATTATGCTACATAGCCTTTTAAATCACGGCACGGCCCAAAAAGTACAGTAAAATGTGCAAAAGCGTGGTGTTCACGGTACAAATACGTTGCACTAACATGTGTCTTTCTGTGCATATGCCCGTGTGAAGCTGCCCTTCATATGGAACCCATAAATTTCTATTATAATGGGGTACAACTCTGATTTCATATGCTGGCATACGTTTTTTACATTTCTTTCTTTTGGCATTGTGGTATGCTCCATCAGATTCCATATTAGGCCTCGGTCAGACGACCGTTTTTTTGCCGCGATTTGCGGATGCGCATGCGATCTGCGCATATATAGAACCATTGCTTCGCAATGGGATCGGTCACATGGCCGCTTTTTATGCGGATGTCCAATAAATTATAGGACACGAGGAATCATAGATGTTATTCAATAGCTGAGAGCTACCCCTCATTGGTCCTTGCGCTGAGCCAATCAGAGGCAGCACTCACTCACCCATTCATGAATTCATGAATGGGTGAGTGAGAGCTGCCTCTGATTGGTGAGGGCTGTGACCAATCAGAGGCAGCCCATTCAGCAGGCGGGGATTTTAAATCCCCGCCTGCTGAATACTACACAGAGCAGTTCAGGAGAACTGCTGGCTGGGCGCGGCTGAACTCCGGCTGCAGGGGCAAGGTGAGTATATATATTTTTTTTATTTTTACACATTTTTGGATGGTTTTCAGGGAAGGGCTTATATGTTTAAGCCCTTCCCAAAAATTCATCCCACGCTCGCCGGCAGCCCATTGCTTTCAATGGAGCCGGCTGTATTGCTGGCTCCATTGAATTTCAATGGGCGGACAGCGCTGCTTTGATTGGGCCCGTTTCGCCGAAAACGCTGCTAGCTGCAGATTTTTCGGCGAATCGTCGGCCTTGTCACGCGATTTGCGGATGCGCATCCGTCATGCGATCCGCAAATCACGGCAAAAAACGGTCGTCTGACCGAGGCCTCACTGTGTAATACTTTCAAGAAGGAGTAATTCTATAATATGGTACCATACAGCGCCACACATATTGTAGCGTCTTAGTAAGGAGGCACAGAGACTCCATGCGCTTCTTTACGGCCTCCTTCTGCCATTTGTATAAGGCCTAACTCCGACTTGGAAAACAATTGCTAACTCGATAATAAGTTACAAACTCAGCTATCCTACTCCTGTTAATTGCTTATAAAGCCTAATTGACAATAGTGTTTTACAATTGTCTATACAGTCATTGTAACAATCTCCCATTATATATTCCAGTAAGAATTCTTGAAGGAAAAACACATAATTTTAAACCAAACCATAATACTTTAGATTTTTTATTTTCTATGTGGATGATATAAATAGGCACAGCTACAATCTTCTATTTACTTAGTTCTTAGAAAATCCATGAGACATTTACTTACAGTATTAGTTCAGCTCCAATCTCATTCCCTTCACCTTTAAAGAAGAATTGATCAAAAACTCTGATGCTTGTCAAAGAATAGGATTCTTTGAATAACTTACACATTTTTACCGCACCAGTAGAGCGTCATTGAAAGTGTATTTTCCATTCAATGCCCTCAAGTCATTTATTTAATTGACCATATACCTATTTCATTTTCTATTCAATAGCAATATCGTATGTGAGAGACTTGAGTTAATTGAGAAGAATTCTAAGGAATAACCATTCTGATCCAAGTAAATGGAATGAAGCGGATATTAACCAAGAGTAGAGGAGAGCTATTGTTCTTTTTTCATCAGAGTTCTCCAGGCCCCGTTCTGTGCTGCTGATCTATTGACCATATTATATATACTTTCATAGCACATGTCTATGTGAGATCCATGCAGTGAACCATGTAAATGGAGCAGCACTATAAATAGTTGGAAAGTGTTGTGAATTATTATGTTATTACAGAAATTGCACAAATAAAAACACAATATCTATAAATTTATATCTACAAATTTCAGATGCATCTGGCTTAATTACAGTTGCCTGCCTACAATGCAATAAAGTCTAAGGTGTAAAGAATAAATAAGTCATATTTTAATTAGTCTATTTTAAAAATCCGTTGAGACCAATCCTCTGTGTAAATATTGTACTGTACATACAGTAGGTAATTAACTTTATTTGTTCTTTGATTTAAATACTTGTTACTAAATTACTACGTTTGTTTTCAACCACCAAAGGTCTACAGCGGTAATAACAACAGCTCTAGATTTTGTGTAAATCGTCTATGTGAAAACTATAAAAGTGTCACAATGAGACACCTGCTTGATGAAGCCATCCTGTTCTTCACCCCATCTTCCTTAACCCCCTCTTTTCATGTTGCCTTATACCTTTTCTCTCCAAAACATTGGTTTATAAAGGATTGTTTAGATTTGCTGACAATTTTGACTATGATGATGATTTATCATTTCAGTCGTTGCCGATTTCCGGTCACCTTGTGGATCAGCATGCGTCATGCTTCCCTGTCTTTGGCCGCTTCCTTCAGATTTTCCACAGTCATGTTCGTGTCAAACTTGACTGTGTCTAGCCAGTGTGTTCCTTGGTGTCTTCTTCTTCTTCTGGACCCACTGACTGTGCCGAGCATTAATGTTGTTTCAAGAGAATTAGCTCGTATGACATGGCCAAAGTATGAAAGCCGTTCTTTGGTGATTTTACTTTCTAGTGGTACTTTTCATCTGACACCGTCTAAAATCGCCATATTTGTGACCATCTATGTTCAGGGTATGCGCTGCATACGCCGCCAGCACCACAGCTCAAAGGCCTTGATCCTTCTTCTGTCTACTTTCTAGAGTGTCCAGCTTTCGCATGTAGACTATAGGACATACCAATTTAGAGGTGCAGCTAGACTTTCTT
Source organism: Eleutherodactylus coqui (assembly GCF_035609145.1). Classification (NCBI taxonomy): domain Eukaryota; kingdom Metazoa; phylum Chordata; class Amphibia; order Anura; family Eleutherodactylidae; genus Eleutherodactylus; species Eleutherodactylus coqui. Next base: position 141,361,677 of record NC_089843.1, on the reverse strand, counting down.
TCAATCAGGGCAAAGATCCAGCTTGGCATCCCCACCTCCAAAACGTAAGCCCGTTCGCTGCCCTTCTCAATTAATGTAGTTTTTATATTCATGTATATTCGCTTGTACATAACTGAATTATAAAATAAACAGTAGGGACATAGCCAGGAAGAAGGTCGTGCACACTGAAAAAGAAGGCAGACTCAGTACTCAGCACTGTGCAGGTGGAAAGATATGACATAGCAAGAGTGCAATGGTTACCACATGGACAGTGGCTGGACATTTTTTTAGGAGTGACAAGACACTTTGGTTTTCTGAGTAGCTCCAGTGGCTCCAGTGCCTCTGTCAGTGACAGGGCTTCTCAAAGTTTTTCTACTCAGGTCTCACCCAAACAAATACTACCACTCTTCCTTGAACAAATACCACTGTTCAGCATCTTTATTACTCCCCAGCAGCTCCAACTGAAGCCATCACACAGCACACATAATACTCTCTATCAGCACCACATGACAGTACAGCACAATATCCCTCCTCAGAAGAGCCAAATAGCATAGTACAGCACTACTGGTAGCAACATTGTTCCTTTTCCTACCCTTCCTGCACTGACAACAGCATTGTTCCCATTCCCACTTTTCCACCACTGATGCCAACAGTGTCCTTCCCACCCCTCCACCCTTTCAAAAACAGCAGCATTGTACCCCTATCTACTCCTCCTCAGGTAGAGTAGCATGTTGACCCATTCCACTCCTTCCCAACAGTATTGTCATGCCCCTTTCTCAGACCTCACCACTGATGGTAGCATTGTGTCCCTCCTCACCTCTTCCCCACTGGCCTTAGTTTTGTCCCCCTTCTCAAGTATCCAAAACTGGCAGCAGCATCCCAACAACAAAAGCAGACACAAAGTGATACTAGAGGTGAAGGAAGAGTGTCAGGAGAGCCCTGCAGCTTCATCTTTTACCTCTTCTGTGGCACACTTCTAGCCTCCAGAAGTCTGGACGTAATCTAATCACAGTTCCTTTACCCCTTCTAGACATGGAGCAGCATTGATATTACAGGGGATCATGCAAGACTTGTATTTTAAGTGCAGTTCCTGTTTTGTACGTCAGAAGCACTGGTTTAAGATATCAACTAATGCTGCAGCCACTGGGAATGGTCATGTCTATGAGAGTGCCAGGTGGCTACACCATCAACTGATATTTTTTTAGACTTCCAGGCTGGAACCCCGCTCTATCCTGACTGCGCCTGAGGCATATGCCCCACCTGCCTCCCATTTAGCAATTGCTCCCATTTGATTTCTTCTGCTCTTCCTTCCAGATACCACAAATTTTTTTACTCTCATTATTTGGTAATAACCCAATTTCTTCTCATGTGCCTTTTGATAATTTGGATACTTCCATTAAGGGCCTGATTTTAGATATTTATAACATACTTTCAATTGAAGTATTAATTTCCATCTTGATCAGTCTCCTTAACAACCAATATGAACAATGTGAATCTTTTTTGGTCAGCCTATTCCCCCAGACATATGGCATCAAATAAGGAAATAATCAGCAAAAACCTCTAGCCAGTGCAAATTGCTACTGTTCTGGTAACATACAACAGATCTCCTACATAGTTGAAACGCTTCCATTCCCGACCACTGCTGGAGATGAGTTATACCAAGGAGAACTCTTATCTGTCTCTTTTTGTACATGACCACGAATTTGTCCTCTTTGGACTGAAAATCTCTGTAACACAGGTTTTGATACTCACTATACATGACCTTTAGACTCTATGTCCTACCTTCTAAACATCCATGCTTTGAAGTTAGGCTGACAATTTATCAGTCCTCTCCTTTATATACTCACTGTTGGACAAGAAAATCTTCTCCTTTTAGGCCTAAATTGTATTCAATATTCAAAGTTACATGAGGTATGTGATGCCTCTCAGTCCTCCTATAAAACAAAGTTGAGCTCCTTAAGGCAATCTGGACCACTTGGGATACCTACTGGATTTTGCAATATCCCTAGTTTTTCCAAAATTCATAAATAAGTACTACTCCGTTCTAACTACATCATTTTGTGTCTTTGATGTAGTCTATCATTGATATATTATGAAACTTTTACTCAAAATGTCTATCCCTTCTCCCAATCCACTTGTCCCCCCCCCCCCCCCCTAGTTCTTTCTTGTTTGCCTTTGTAATTTCGGTCGATTTCTAATAAATTTAGTAGGTGATATGTTAATCTAACCAGCTTATTTTTTTTAGTCATTTAATTGAAGAACAAATCTATTCAAACAATCACAGCATTAATATTTTGCTTCATAAATGAAATGAAATAAATATTTATAGAACAATGAAAACTTGTATTGTGAGTATTTGCAATGGAAGAGTTTCTACCACCGATGCTGATAAATCATAGCGTATCCATCTGCGCTAGAATCTCCGTTCGAAGCCTAAGGCTACACAGGAGGCTGATAAGAAAACACAAAGAGCCATATCGCTATAATAATTGCTGTTTCTACCTCACATAACTATGTGGTTTGTCTGAAAAGCTTTTCGTGTAGAAGTTGTACTAGAAGAATTGTACTATATATCCCGAACCTTATAACATTTTTCAGGACACCTTCTATTTGTACAGATACATTTTTCATAGGGAATGATATTATTAATCATATCTCTCCTTTGGGCCATAGTTGGAGGTTGTCTGTCCATCACATTCATCACCACCGCCTTGCGTACCAAAAAAAAAAGTATTTCACATAATAAGTTCTGTACATGGAGTTGTCATTGTTTGGTATTCAGAAGTCCCAGTAAACAAATCTCTGGGGCTCTTGGTACTGGAATCCCAACAGCCTTACTAATCAAATGAGTCACTTTGGACCAAAATGTTTCAATCTCAGGACATCCCCACATCAAATTAAGAAAATCAGCATCCGGTGTGAAACATCTATGACATTGGGAACTAGTTTGACTCCCCATCGGATATCTTATAATATTTTAGCTGTAGCTTAATAACATTTATCTATAGATCTTAATCCCCTTAGTACTTGACTTGGCTTTGATTGCAGGGTGTCTTGCTCACTAAATTATATATATTTTTTGGTAAACTAATATTTACCATCCAATCTTTAACTGTTCTCCACAAATCTACTGAAAGATAAAGGGAATAAAATCAATTGTCAAATGACGATAACACCTGTTAAGTGGCGGAATATGTTCGCGAATGACCAGACAGTAATTGAAGTTGATGTGCTAGAATCAGAAAAAATGAGCAAGTGTAAGGATATGAGAGGCTTTGACAGGGCCAAATTATGATGGTTAGATGACTGGGTCTCATCTGCTTAATGGCAGGTCTCGTGAGGTGTTCCTTTTATGCAGTGATTAGTACCTACCTAAAGTGCCCAAAAAGGACAATTGAGGAACCTGCAGCAAGGTAATGAGCACCCAAGGCTCATTAATGAGCATGGGGAGCAAAAGCTAGCCCATCTGGTTTCATCCCACAGAATAGCTGTATTCCCCATAACATCTGCATAGGCTATCTCTGTAGTTTGTATGCCACTATGACTGCTTGCTTATAAAACCCTACTCCCATGCTTTCTATATGTTCCATAAATGAGGTTCCCAAGACAGAAACAGGTGTATACAAGCAAGAATAAATGACTGTATACAGTATGTTTAAGATGCATAGTTACGTGTGCACTAGTCTTATAATGGAGGGATTTATTTTTCTTCCTACTTAGGAGCAAGTATTAACCTCTTAGTGACCAAGCCTGTTTGCGCCTTAATAACCAGGACAAATTTTGGAAATCGGACATGTTTCACTTTAACATGGAATAACACAGTAAAAGTTTTGCATATCCAAGTGATTCTGACATTATTTTTTCGCCACATATTGTGCTTCATTTAGGCGGTAAAAATAGACTGATATAATTTGTGTATATTTATTAAAAGTGCCAAAATTGGAACATTTTTTTTTTTAAATCGTAATTTTTTTCACATTTTCAACTGCAATATCCCAAATATGGGCAAAGATAATAAAGACATTTTTGATAAGATATATATTTCCATCTGTTTACTTTATTCTGGACGCATATTTGAAAAACTTTTGTATTTTTTTAACCGTTTAGGAGACGTACAAATTTAAAATGAATTATTAACATTTTGAGGAACATTTTGTTTTCCTACACCAAGCCAAGATTGCAGAGGCTCATAGGTGTCAGAATGATAGATACCTCCACAAATGACCCCATTAAAAAAAATACGCCTCTTAATATATTCATTGAGGGGTGTCATGAGTATTTTGACCCTATGTTTTGTTTTCAGGCATTAATGCAATTTAGAAAAGAAAAAATAAAATTTCATATTTTTGCAAATATTTTGTTTAAAAGACAGGATTATTTTCTATAATGCACATGAAAATGAGGAATTGCACCTCAAAATGGAGACCCCTGATTGTCCTGAGTTCAGAAACATACCCGTTGTGGCCCTAATCTTCTGTCCAAATGTACAACGGGGCCCAAACCAAAAGGAGCAGCTGGTGGCTTTCAGAACAGGCATTTTGCTTGAAGGCGTTTTAGGCCCCATTGCCTACATGTAGACCCCTTGAGCGGACTAAACGATGGAGAACCCCCACAAATGACTCCATTTTGGAAACTAGACCCCTTAACAAATTAATCCTGGGGGTGTACTGCGTATTTTGACCCCCAAATTTTTTGAATGATTCTAAGCAAAGCGGAAGGAAAAAATTTTTTTTTTTTTATCAATTATGTCATTTTAAAAACAGTTTTTTTTGGAAAGCACACATAAGAATGAAGACTTTCACCCCAAAATTGATACCCCTGTTATTTCCGTGTTTACAAACATACCCATTGTGGCCCTAATATTATGTCCGCATGCATAACGGGGCCCTAAATGAAAGGAGAAGTAGGTGGTTTTCAGAACAGATATTTGCTTGAAGGGATTTTAGGCCCCACTGCCCCCATGTAGAGCCCTTGAGTGGCCAAAATGATGGAGAACCCACACAAATGACCCATTTTGAAAACTAGACCCCTTATCAAATTCATCTAGGGGTGTACTGTGTATTTTGACCTCACAGTTTTTAAATCAATCAAGGTAAAGCAGAAGGCAAAAGTTACTATTTAAATTTTTTTGGTAATTGTGTCATTTTAAAAAAATGTTTGTACAGCATACATAGGAATGAAGACTTTCACCCCAAAATAAATCCCGCCCTTTGTTCTGTGTTCAGAAACATACCCATTATGCCCCTAATCTTCTGTCTGGATGCACAACGGGGCCCAAACGGAACGAAGCATCAAACTTTAACGGTGTTTTAACTTTTACATGATCGTTATTATCCATTGGATAATGGTGATCACGTGACCAGAAACCATTCACCGCAGCCCTTGGTTACTGCTCCAAGCTCTCGGCTACCTTTAGTAGCCAGGAACAAGGAGACTTTAAATTTCCTGGGCCCTCCCCAGCTTTTGCGCTTGCGACCACTATTTTGGCGATGGGAGCTTGCGGCAAAACTGGGGAAAGGGCCACAGATAAGGATCCCATCGGGGGACATTGACGCAGGCCTTAGCTAAGTAATTTCACCTCCCCTCACGGTTCGGATCTGTGACGGGACATAAGACTTTAGCTCTTTTTCACTTTTACATGTTCACCATTATCCATTGGATATCAGCGATCACATGACCAATAACCATGTACTGTGGCCCCCTGGGAGAGCTCTAGGCTCTCAGCTACATTTAGTGCGGGGAGATTATAAATTACCCCAGCAATCTGAGGCTTTTGCGCATGCGTCCGTCACTTTAGCGATGGGCGCATGCGCAGAAGCCGGGGAAAGGTCCGTGGATAATTAGGTACCTAATTTCATATCCCTTTATGAATATGATCCATGAGGGGATCATACACTTTTTAAAACTTTTTTTAAACTCGGAACTGCATACAGGGGCTCCTAGGGACAGCTGCCTGCTCTCGGCTACTCAGCCTAGCTGGGAGCAGGGAGTTTTTAAATTTCCAGTGTCTCCTGGCCCTCTGTGCATGCATGTGACATAATAACATCTGGCGCACATGCGCAGATGCCGGCGTCAGGTCCTGCAGAACCAGAACTCCATGGAACATCACGAAGGGTGGGAGTGAGTATTCTCAGCTCCTGTTACGGATTTGATCCATAAGCAGAGCTGAAACCTTAACTTTTATTTACTTTGTATTGACTTTAATGTAATCGCCGGACCGGGAAGGTGGTGGTGGGGGGACTGGGAAGTCCCGCGGCCAAGGATGGCAGCCCCAGGATGTCGGTTACCTCTGGTAACTGACAGCATGGAGCTGTCACAACCAGAGCCTGCAGGGTTTTCATCTCCAGAGGAAGCATGTTTTTACGTCCTCGGGGCTTAAAGCCCAACAGGTCAGGCAATGGGGTGGTCACTAAGGGGTTAAAATGCAGAAATAACACACTACAGTTTTCCAGGTCTTAATCATTCCTACAGATAATTATTTAGTAGTATTGCTTTATGTTCCAAAAAATGTTTTTCAAAGGATTTTTATAGTTTTCACATAGACAATAGAGATGAGCGAACGTACTCGTCCGAGCTTGATGCTCGGGCGAATATTAGCGTGTTCGGGATGCTCGTTACTCGTAACGAGCACCATGCGGTGTTCGGGTTACTTTCAGTTTCATCTCTGAGACGTTAGCGCGCTTTTCTGGCCAATTGAAAGACAGGGAAGGCATTACAACTTCCTCCTGTGTTGTTCCAGCCCTACACCACCCCCCTGCTGTGAGTGGCTGGGGAGATCAGATGTCACCCGAGTATAAAAATCGGCCCCTCCCACGGCTCGCCTCAGATGCCCTGTGAGTTAGCTGAGGGAAAGTGCTGTTCTACTGGAGCTGCTGTAGGGAGAGTGTTTGTAGTGAGTGTAGGCTTCAAGAACCCCAACGGTCCTTCTTAGGGCCACATCTACGTGTGTGCAGGCTGCTGTTAGCAGTGGAGAAATTTTTTTTTTTCCTCAAAATCGGCAGCGCAGAGCATTGCACCCGGCATTAGGGACAGAGGTGGTGCTTAGGCAGGGAGAGTGTTAGGAGTGAGTGTAGCCTTCAAGAACCTCAACGGTCCTTTCTAGGGCCACATTTAACCGTGTGGAGTACTGTGCAGGCTGCTGTTAGCTGTGTTGCTTTTTTTTTTTTTTTCTCAAAATCGGCGGTGCAGAGCTTTGCACCCTGCATTGATACTACAGGCACAGAATTGTGTAGGCAGGGCCACAACACAGTTATTAGTCATTGAATAGGCACAGTGGGCCTTTCCTTTTAAACAAAAGGGAAAAAAGTATATTTGCCCTGCCTCTGTCAGTCCTAAGGGCTCTGGGTACGTGTGTGCTGCGTGGAGAACGTAAAAAAATCAGACGCAACCAGCTACGGTTGAGTGCAGGCTTGCGCCAATTTCTTTCCTGCCTGGGAAATACCTGCTCTGCCACAGTTTATAACTCTGCAACAGTAAAGTTCTGTGACACTTTTGCAGGGCCGCAACACAGTTATATTAGTCATTGAATAGGCACAGTGGGCCTTTCCTTTTAAACAAAAGGGAAATAAGTATATTTGCCCTGCCTCTGACAGCCGTCAGGGCTCTGGGTACGTGTGTGCTGCGTGGAGAACGTAAAAAAATCAGACGCAACCAGCTACGGTTGAGTGCAGCCTTGCGCCAATTTCTTTCCTGCCTCGGTAATACCTGCTCTGCCACAGTTAATAACTCTGCAACAGTAAAGTTCTGTGACACTTTTGCAGGGCCGCAACACAGTTATATTAGTCATTGAATAGGCACAGTGGGACTTTCCTTTTAAACAAAAGAGAAAAAAGTATATTTGCCCTGCCTCTGTCAGTCCTAAGGGCTCTGGGTACGTGTGTGCTGCGTGGAGAACGTAAAAAAATCAGACGCAACCAGCTACGGTTGAGTGCAGGCTTGCGCCAATTTCTTTCCTGCCTGGGAAATACCTGCTCTGCCACAGTTAATAACTCTGCAACAGTAAAGTTCTGTGACACTTTTGCAGGGCCGCAACACAGTTATATTAGTCATTGAATAGGCACAGTGGGCCTTTCCTTTTAAACAAAAGGGAAAAAAGTATATTTGCCCTGCCTCTGTCAGTCCTAAGGGCTCTGGGTACGTGTGTGCTGCGTGGAGAACGTAAAAAAATCAGACGCAACCAGCTACGGTTGAGTGCAGGCTTGCGCCAATTTCTTTCCTGCCTGGGAAATACCTGCTCTGCCACAGTTTATAACTCTGCAACAGTAAAGTTCTGTGACACTTTTGCAGGGCCGCAACACAGTTATATTAGTCATTGAATAGGCACAGTGGGCCTTTCCTTTTAAACAAAAGGGAAAAAAGTATATTTGCCCTGCCTCTGTCAGTCCTAAGGGCTCTGGGTACGTGTGTGCTGCGTGGAGAACGTAAAAAAATCAGACGCAACCAGCTACGGTTGAGTGCAGGCTTGCGCCAAATTCTTTCCTGCCTGGGAAATACCTGCTCTGCCACAGTTAATAACTCTGCAACAGTAAAGTTCTGTGACACTTTTGCAGGGCCGCAACACAGTTATTAAACTTATTATTCATTCACTAGAGGCAGTGGGCCTTTCCTTTTTAAAAAAAGTTAAAAAATTATATTTGGCCTGCAGGCTTGCGCCAATTTATTTCCTGCCTGTGAAATCAAATCACTGGTAATACAGCATGCTGAGGGGTAGGGGTAGGCCTAGAGGACGTGGACGCGGCCGAGGACGCGGAGGGCCAAGTGAGGGTGTGGGCATAGGCCGAGGTCCTGATCCAGGTGTGTCGCAGCCGACTGCTGCGTGATTAGGAGAGAGGCACGTTTCTGGCGTCCCCACATTCATCGCCCAATTAATGGGTCCACGCGGGAGACCTTTATTAGAAAATTAGCAGTGTGAGCAGGTCCTGTCCTGGATGGCAGAAACTGCTTCGAGCAACCTATCGTCCAGCCACAGTTCTGCGCCGTCCACTGCTGCAAATCCGAATCCTCTGTCTGCTGCTCCTCCTTCCTCCCAGCCTCCTCACTCCACTACAATGACACATGCTCAGGAGCGGGAAGACTCCCAGGAACTGTTCTCGGGCCCCTGCTCAGATTGGGCAGCAGTGGTTCCTCTCCCACCAGAGGAGTTTATCGTCACTGATGCACAACCATTGGAAAGTTCCCGGGGTCCGGGGGATGAGGCTGGGGACTTCCGCCAACTGTCTCAAGAACTTTCTGTGGGTGAGGAGGACGATGACGATGAGACACAGTTGTCTTGCAGTGAGGTAGTAGTAAGGGCAGTAAGTCCGAGGGAGAAGCGCACAGAGGATTCGGAGGAAGAGCAGCAGGACGATGAGGTGACTGACCCCACCTGGTGTGCAACGCCTACACAGGACAGGTCTTCAGAGGGGGAGGCACGGGCAGCAGCAGGGCAGGTTGCAAGAGGCAGTGCGGTGGCCAGGGGTAGAGGCAGGGCCAGACCGAATAATCCACCAACTGTTTCCCAAAGCGCACCCTCGCGCCATGCCACCCTGCAGAGGCCGAGGTGCTCTAAGGTCTGGCAGTTTTTCACAGAGACGCCTGACGACCGACGAACAGTGGTGTGCAACCTTTGTCGCGCCAAGATCAGCCGGGGAGCCACCACCAACAGCCTCACCACCACCAGCATGCGCAGACATATGATGGCCAAGCACCCCACAAGGTGGGACGAAGGCCGTTCACCGCCTCCGGTTTGCACCGCTGCCTCCCCCCTGTGCCCCAACCTGCCACTGAGATACAACCCCCCTCTCAGGACACAGGCACTACCGTCTCATGGCCTGCACCCACACCCTCACCTCCGCTGTCCTCGGCCCCATCCACCAGTGTAGTTCAGCGCACCGTCCAGCCGTCGCTAGCGCAACTGTTGGAGCGCAAGCGCAAGTACGCCGCCACGCACCCGCACGCTCAATCGTTAACCGTCCACATAGCCAAATTTATCAGCCTTGAGATGCTGCCGTATAGGGTTGTGGAAACGGAGGCTTTCAAAGCTATGATGGCGACGGCGGCCCCGCGCTACTCAGTTCCCAGTCGCCACTACTTTTCCCGATGTGCCGTCCCAGCCCTGCACGACCACGTCTCCCGCAACATTGTACGCGCCCTCACCAATGCGGTTAGTGGCAAGGTCCACTTAACTACGGACACGTGGACAAGCACAGTCGGGCAGGGCCACTACATCTGCCTGACGGCACATTGGGTGAATTTAGTGGAGGCTGGGACAGAGTCAGAGCCTGGGACCGCTCACGTCCTACCCACCCCCAGAATTGCGGGCCCCAGCTCGGTGGTGGTATGTTCGGCGGTGTATGCTTCCTCCACTAAAGCACCCTCCTCCTCCTCCTCCTCAACCTCTGTCTCGCAATCTAGATGTGCCAGCAGCAGCAGGACGTCGCCAGCAGTCGGTGTCGCGCGGCGTGGCAGCACAGCGGTGGGCAAGCGTCAGCAGGCCGTGCTGAAACTACTCAGCTTAGGAGATAGGAGGCACATGGCCCACGAACTGCTGCAGGGTCTGACAGAGCAGACCGACCACTGGCTTGCGCCGCTGAGCCTCCAACCAGGCATGGTCGTGTGTGACAACGGCCGTAACCTGGTGGCGGCTCTGCAGCTCGGCAGCCTCACGCACGTGCCATGCCTGGCCCACATCTTTAATTTGGTGGTTCAGCGCTTTCTGAAAAGCTACCCACGCTTGTCAGACCTGCTCGTAAAGGTGCGCCGGCTCTGCGCACATTTCCGCAAGTCCCACACGGACGCTGCCACCCTGCGCACCCTGCAACATCGGTTTAATCTGCCAGTGCACCGACTGCTGTGTGACGTGCCCACACGGTGGAAATCTACGTTCCACATGTTGGCCAGGCTCTATGAGCAGCGTAGAGCTATCGTGGAATACCAACTCCAACATGGGCGGCGCAGTGGGAGTCAGCCTCCTCAATTATTTTCAGAAGAGTGGGCCTGGTTGGCAGACATCTGCCAGGTCCTTGGAAACTTTGAGCAGTCTACCCAGGTGGTGAGCGGCGATGCTGCAATCATTAGCGTCACCATTCCTCTGCTATGCATCTTGAGAAGTTCCCTGCAAACCATAAAGGCAGATGCTTTGCGCTCGGAAACGGAGGCGGGGGAAGACAGTATGTCGCTGGATAGTCAGAGCACCCTCCTGTCTATATCTCAGCGCATTCAGGAGGAGGAGGAGGAGGAGCATGAGGAGGATGAGGAGGAGGGGGAAGAGACAGCTTGGCCCACTGCTGACGGTGCCCCTGCTGCTTGCCTGTCATCCTTTCAGCGTGTATGGCCTGAGGAGGATGAGGAGGAGGAGGAGGAGGAGGAGGATCCTGAAAGTAATCTTCCTAGTGAAGACAGCCATGTGTTGCGTACAGGTACCCTGGCACACATGGCTGACTTCATGTTAGGATGCCTTTCTCGTGACCCTCGTGTTGCACGCATTCTGGCCACTACGGATTACTGGGTGTACACACTGCTTGACCCACGCTATAAGGAGAACCTTCTCACTCTCATTCCCGAAGAGGAAAGGGGTTCGAGAGTGTTGCTATACCACAGGACCCTGGCGGACAAGCTGATGGTAAAATTCCCATCCGACAGCGCTAGTGGCAGAAGGCCCAGTTCCGAGGGCCAGGTAGCAGGGGAGGTGCGGAGATCGAGCAGCATGTACAGCCCAGGCAGTGCAACAGTCTTTAGGGGCCTGGACAGCTTTATGGCTCCCCACCAAGACTGTGTCGGCGGTAGCACTGTAATAGGATGGTGAGGGAGTATGTAGCCGATCGCACGACCGTCCTCCGTGACGCCTCTGCCACCTACAACTACTGGGTGTCGAAGCTGGACACGTGGCCTGAACTAGCGCTGTATGCCCTGGAGGTGCTTGCTTGTCCTGCGGCTAGCGTCTTGTCGGAGAGGGTGTTTAGTGCGGCTGGGGGAATCATCACAGATAAGCGTACCCGCCTGTCAACCGACAGTGCCGACAGGCTAACACTCATCAAGATGAACAAAGCCTGGATTTCCCCAGACTTCTCTTCTCCACCAGCGGACAGCAGCTATACGTAAGCAATACGCAGGCTGCACCCGCGGATGGAAGCTACGTTCTCTCTCACCATCCAAAACGGGGACATTTCTGCTTCATCAATCTGTGTCTAATATTCCTCCTCCTCCTCCTGCTCCTCCTCCTGAAACCTCACGTAATCACGCTGAACGGGCAATTTTTCTTAGGGCCACAAGGCTCACTCATCTAATTTTTCTAAACAATTTTTATATGTTTCAATGCTCTTAAAAGTGTTGAAACTTTAACTTGAACCAATTTTTCGTTAAACTGGGCTGCCTCCAGGCCTAGTTACCACTTAAGCCACATTAACCAAAGCGATTAATGGGTTTCACCTGCCATCTTGGTTGGGCATGGCCAATTTTTACTGAGGTACATTAGTACTGTTGGTACACCAATTTTTTTGGGCCCTCACCTACAGTGTAATCATAGCAATTTGTATGTTCTTCGCCTGCACTCATGGTACAGAAGTGTGTGTGGGGTTGGCCTACACTTTAGCTACATAAATGTAACTTGGGCCTTGGCTATACTGCAGCTACTGAAATGGAACTAAGACTGCGCTCCCACTGAACTGCTGCTTCGGAATTGTTCCTGGGGCCTGTGTAGGCTGCTACAATGACTTAAATGGAACTAAGACTACTCTCCTCCTATACTGCTGCTTCGGAATTGGTCCTGGGGCCTGTGTAGGCTGCTACTATTACTGAAATGGAACGAAGACTGCGCTCCCACTATACTGCTGCTTCGGAATTGTTACTGGGGCCTGTGTAGGCTGCTACTATTACTGAAATGGAACTAAGACTGTGCTCCTCCTATAGTGCTGCTTCGGAATTGTTACTGGGGCCTGTGTAGGCTGCTACTATTACTGAAATGGAACTAAGACTGTGCTCCCCCTATAATGCTGCTAGTGATATGTTAGTGGGGCCTGTCGCTAATGCTACGGCTGAAATGTTACTAATTATGGGCTCTGCCTATACCGCTGCTAATGGTATGTCTCTGGGGTGTGGAAACAGAGGCTTCCCAAAGACATGATGGCGGCGAGGCCATTTCCCACCAACGCGGTTACTGTTAAGGTACATATTACCAGTCAGACTGCGGCATGCAGTGTTGGCCGAAGCCCACCTGCATTAAGCACGACATTACTACCTCAGCTGTGTTGGGCAATGCAATGGGATATTTCTATGTACCGCCGGTGGGTTCCAGGGAGCCACCCATGCTGTAGGTGCACACGGAGTTTAACCTACATCTGTCCACTTGTAAAGAACCCCAGTCAGACTGGGGCATGTAGTGGGGGCCGAAGCCCACCTGCATTAAGCACGACATTACTACCTCAGCTGTGTTGGGCACTGCAATGGGATATTTCTATGTACCGCCGGTGGCTTCCTGGCACCCACCCATGCTGTGGGTCCACAGGGAATTATAAATGCATCTGTTTCCACTTGTAAAGAACCCCAGTCTGACTGGGGCATGCAGTGTGGGCCGAAGCCCACCTGCATTAAGCACGACATTACTACCTCAGCTGTGTTGGGCAATCCAATGGGATATTTCTATGTACCGCTGGTGGCTTCCTGGCACCCACCCATGCTGTGGGTCCACAGGGAATTATGAATGCATCTGTTTCCACTTGTAAAGAACCACAGTCTGACTGGGGCATGCAGTGTGGGCCGAAGCCCACCTGCATTAAGCACGACATTACTACCTCAGCTGTGTTGGGCAATGCAATGGGATATTTTTGTGTATCGCCGGTGGGTTCCAGGGAGCCACCCATGCTGTAGGTGCACACGGAGTTTAACCTACATGTGTCCACTTGTAAAGAACCCCAGTCTGACTGGGGCATGCAGTGTGGGCCGAAGCCCACCTGCATTAAACATGACATTACTACCTCAGCTGTGATGGGCAATGCAATGGGATATATTTATGTACCGCCGGTGGGTTCCAGGGAGCCACCCATGCTGTAGGTGCACACGGAGTTTAACCTACATGTGTCCACTTGTAAAGAACCCCAGTCTGACTGGGGCATGCAGTGTGGGCCGAAGCCCACCTGCATTAAGCACGACATTACTACCTCAGCTGTGTTGGGCACTGCAATGGGATATTTTTATGTACCGCCGGTGGGTTCCAGGGAGCCACCCATGCACGACAGGGACTTCACAATAGGGAGTTGTACCTGCCTGTGTCTATAAATTAAAAAGCCCGGTCTGACTGGGGCATGCAGAGACACCTTGACAGAATGAATAGTGTGTGGCACATAGGTTCCCCATTGCTATGCCCACGTGTGCAGCTCCTGATGGCGGTGGCACAGGATTCTATTTCTCATTGCTTCTGTACAGCATTGTGGGCTATCGCCCCGCCCCTTTTAAAGAGGGTCGCTGCCTAGCCGTGCCAACCTCTGCAGTGTGTGCCTGCGGTTCCTCCTCATGGCAGACGCACTTCTAAATAGACATGAGGGTGGTGTGGCATTAGGGCAGCTGAAGGCTGCGCAGGGACACTTTGGTGTGCGCTGTGGGAAGGAGGGGGGGGGGCGGTTGGGCAGCATGTAAGCCAGGAGAAGTGGCAGTGGAGTGTCATGCAGGCAGTGATTGTGCTTTGTTGGAGGTAGTGTGGTGCTTAGCTAGGGTATGCCATGCTAATGAGGGCTTTTCAGAAGTAAAAGTTTTTGGGAGGGGGAGGGGCCCACTCTTGCCGCTATTGTGGCTTAATAGTGGGACCTGGGAAATTGAGATGCAGCCCAACATGTAGCCCCTCGCCTGCCCTATCCGTTGCTGTGTCGTTCCCATCACTTTCTTGAATTGCCCAGATTTTCACACAAGGAAACCTTAGCGAGCATCGGCGAATACAAAAATGCTCGGGTCGCCCATTGACTTCAATGGGGTTCGTTACTCGAAACGAACCCTCGAGCATCGCGAAAAGTTCGTCCCGAGTAACGAGCACCTGAGCATTTTGGTGCTCGCTCATCTCTAATAGACAACTTAGGAAAAACTATGTATAAAACTGTTGCTATTAACAATGCAGATCTTTGCCGGTTGAAAATAAGCCTTGTCATTTAGCAACAAATACTGTAAATACTTAAAGCAAAGAACAGAACTTACTTATCTACTGTTAGTTCAGTATTTACGTGCAAGATTTGGCTCAATAGATTTCCAAATGGAACTAATTAAAATGTGACTTATTTATTCCCTTTACCTTAGATCTTATTGCATTGCAGGCATTCAGCTTTTATCAAGCCAGATGGGAGCTACATTTATAGATATTGTAGGTCTATCTGTGCAGTTTCTGTAGTAACATAATTATTCCCAATGCTTCACCTGTGATTGTGTCGTTAAGAGACATGACGGTGTCACTCTCAGTGACCACAGCCTCCGGCTTCTCCTACCGCCTCTGTCCAGTGATCATGACCTCCATCCTCCTGCTTCTATTAGTTGTGACGGACACTGCATCTTTCTGCAACAAAAGTCCTTTATCTCTGCACTAGCGCACTAGAATGTGTAGCTAGCTTGTACATTCCCAGCCAATTGAGACAAGTCTTGGTCTATTTAAGGTTCCCTCTGAAGGTGGCATTAGTCCACTTGGTTTGCGAAGGTACTTTATTGTCCTGTTCCTGGTTGGGCCACTGACTGTTTTACCCAGCTTTCCCATCTTCTCTGCTTCAGACCTTGGCTTGTTATTTGATCATGCTTTCTCTGTCTGCTGCCTTAATTCTTGGCCTGATTTATTATTATGCAACAATTCTGTCTGCCCTGATCTCAGCTCTATTCTATGACTTAAAGGGGTTGTCTCGTGGCAAACATCAAAATTTTACCTTACCCCATTCCCCCTGTCACCCCCCGGCATAAAAAAAATAGCAATTTAAAGCGGTTTTTAAACCGCTTGCTACTCACCGATCTGACGAAATATGAAGTTATAAAAATCTTCTCCCTAAGATGGCCGCTGGTCCTTTCCCAGGGATGCACTGCGGTTTTCTCCCATGGTGCACCGCGGGTCTTCTCCCATGGTGCACAGTGGGCTCTGTGCGGTCCATTGCCGATTCCAGCCTTCTGATTGGCTGGAATCGGCACACGTGACGGGGCGGAGCTACGATGACGACGCGGTGACCAGCTCTCCGGCACGAGCGGCCCCATTCACCAGGCAGAAGACCGCACAACGCAAGCGCATCTAAAAACGCCAGAAGACATCAGAATTAGACGGAGCCATGGAGACGGGGACGCTAGCAACGGAGCAGGTAAGTGAATAACTTCTGTATGGCTCATATTTAATGCACGATGCACATTACAAAGTGCATTAATATGGCCATACAGAAGTACTGAACCCCACTTGCTGCCGCGAGACAACCCCTTTAATCTCTACTGGCTACTCCAGGACTGTGTTATGGTTACCCTGTTCAGTTTGCCTCAGCTGCCACATAATCAAAACTACTTCAGGGGTAATAGTCTGGGGTTCCCTGCAGCAAAGATCATACTGATGGTGTGCCACCACACACAGGCCTCACACTCACTACTTCTTCCCTCCAGCCTTGTGTCGTGACACAGCCGACTGAAAATCACTACGCTCATGTGAAAGAGCCCTAAGGGAGGAAGAGGTAGTGAGTCTGAAGCCAGTGTGTGGTGGCAGACAGAAGCTGCTACATAGCAGAAGTGAAGGAACGTAATAGGGTTGAACAGAGGTACAGACACAGGCTAGCAGTGGCAGCTTGTGGCTGAGAGTGTTGTTGAGACGGCCTGGGTTCGGCGCATATACACAGAGCCCGGAATGCAATTGGGCAGGAGAAGACCATTTAGCTCTACTAAACTACCTCCTCATTTCTGCCCCCTTGCTGGCTGTTTGCAATAGGAGGGGGCAGGACGGGGCGGGAGCTAGTTACCAAGCTCCCACCCTCTCTCCGCCCCTTGTTGGCTGCCAGCAATAGGGGGACGGGATGGGAGCTTGACAACTAGCTTCCGCCCTGTCCTGCCCCCTCCCATTGCAAATAGTCAGCAAGGGGCGGAGAGGAGGAGGGAAGGGGTGGGAGTTTAGTAGACATGCTGCTAATCTCCCACCCTCCTCCCTTGTCCGGAAGCTAACATAGGCTCCCATAGGAGTCTATGGAAGCCACCACCGTGTTCCGGACAGAAGATAGTTCCTGAACTATCTTTCGTGGCCGGCGTATAAGCTTCCTGCCGAAATGCGCCCTGTATGCGCTATCTTGGCTAGCTGGGCGCTTTTATGCCATGGGAATATGCCCATCTGAACTGATGCATTGTAAACCAATGCATCTCATGGACAGCGTATATCGGCCGGGTGTAAAAGCCTGGCTGATATAAGCTCGTGTGGATGAATCCGTACTCAGGAACCTCCTCCAGATCATGTGACCATGCCAGCTAAATGTTTTTCTTTTATAAAGGAGAAAAGTGGAGAAAAAGGCATTAAGAATAGAGATGAGTGAACGTACTCGTCCGAGCTTGATGCTCGCTCGAGTATTAGGGTACTCGAGATGCTCATTACTCGAGATGAGCACCACACGTTACTCGAGTCAATTCCATTTCCTTCCCTGCATGTTTTGCGCCATTTTCTGGCAAATAGACATGCAGGGAAGGCATTACAACTTCCTCCTGTGAAGTTCCAGCCCTATCCCACCCCCCTGCAGTGAGTGGCTGGCGAGATCAAGTGACCGCCGAGTATATAAAGCAGTCCCGCCCGCTGCTCACCTCAGACATGCGCTGGCAGAGATTAGGGAGAGTGCTGCTGCTATAGGGAGAGTGTTAGCGTCTTCAAGAACCCCAACGGTCCTTCTCAGGGCCACAGCTCACCTAGTTTTGGCTGCTGGGAGCAGTTTTGCACATTTTTTTTGTTTTCATCTTGGGCTATGTAGACTATTGCGTTGTCAGTCTGCAGCCAATTATACAGAGTATAGGGGCAGTACTGGTCAGGCAGGGACAGTGGTAGTGTAGAATCCTGTCAACAAGTACCCCAAAAAAGCTCCTTCTTAGGGCTACCTCTAACCGTGTGCATTACTGTTGTGGCTGCTAGGAGCAGTTTTGCACTTTATTTTTTTCATCTTGGGCTCTGCAGACTATTGCGTTCTCAGTCTGCCGCCAATTATACAGAGTATAGGGGCAGTACTGGTCAGGCAGGGACAGTGGTAGTGTAGAATCCTGTCAACAAGTACCCCAAAAAAGCTCCTCCTTAGGGCTACCTGTGAGCGTTTGCATTACTGTTGTAGTTGCTCCTTATTAGCCAGCTAGGCCTTTCTGCAGCCCAGCATATAATTTTTTCGGCTTACAGTGTGCATTACATAACCGCTGTGACCCTCCAAGTGTAGGCCAATAATTGCCTAATTTTTTACACCGCTCTGTGCGTCTAGTCAACTTCACGCACAGCGTGCGGCGACAGCCCCTGATAGAGGGAAAGACATATATACGCTATCTAGGCTCCTGGTTTAAAAAAAAAACCTGAAAAAACACTCCTCCTTAGGGCTACCTGTGAGCATGTGCATTACTGTTGTAGTGGCTCCCTATTAGCCAGCTAGGCCTTTCTGCAGCCCAGCGTATAATTTTTTCGGCCTACGGTCTGCGTTACATAACCGCTGTGACCCTCCAAGTGCAGGCCAATAATTGCCTAATTTTTTACACCGCTCTGTGCGTCCTGTCAACTTCACGCACAGCGTACGCCCACAGCCGCTGATAGGGGGAAAGACATATACACGCTATCTAGGCTGCTGGTTCAGCCTCCAATTGCACGCCACTAATTGCATAATTATTCAGACCGCTCTGTGTCTGCTCTATTGGTAATACACCATGCTGAGGGGTAGGGGTAGGCCTAGAAGACATGGCTGCGGACGCGGGCGAGGACGCGGAGGGCCAAGTGAGGGTGTGGGCACAGGCCAAGATCCTGGTCCAGGTGAATCGCAGCCGGCTGATGCGGGATTAGGAGAGAGGCAAGTTTCTGGGGTCCCCAGCTTCATATCACAATTTATGGATCCACGTGGTAGACCTTTATTACAAAATGAGGCAGTGTGAGCAGGTCCTGTCGTGGATGGCAAAAAATGCATCCAGCAATGTATCGACCACCCAGTCTTCTACGCCATCCACTGCTGCAACTCTGAATCCTCTGGCTGCTGCTCCTCCTTTCTCCCAGCCTCCTCACTCCATGAAAATGACACATTCTGATGAGCAGACAGACTCCCAGGAACTGTTCTCGGGCCCCTGCCCAGAATGGGCAGCAATGGTTCCTCTCCCACCGGAGGAGTTTGTCGTGACCGATGCCCAACCTTTGGAAAGTTCCCGGAGTCCGGGGGATGAGGCTGGGGACTTCCGGCAACTGTCTCAAGAGCTTTCAGTGGGTGAGGAGGTCGATGATGATGAGACACAGTTGTCTATCTGTGAGGTACTAGTAAGGGCAGTAAGTCTGAGGGAGGAGCGCACAGAGGATTCAGAGGAAGAGCCACTGGACGATGAGGTGACTGACCCCACCTGGCTCGCTAAGCCAACTGAGGAGAGGTCTTCTGAGGGGGAGGCAAGTGCAGCAGCAGGACAGGTTGAAAGAGGCAGTGGGGTGGCCAGGGGTAGAGGCAGGGCCAGAGCGAAGACTCCCCCAACTGTTTTCAAATGCACACCCTCGCGCCAAACCACCCTGCAGAGGCCTAGGTCTTCAAAGGTGTGGATGTTTTTCACTGAGAGCGCGGACGACCGATGAACAGTGGTATGCAACCTGTGTCGGGCCAAGATCAGCCGGGGATCCACCAGTACCAGCCTCACCACCACCAGCATGTGCAGGCATATGATGGCCAAGCACCCCATGAGGTGGGACGAAGGCTGTTCACCGCCTCCGGCTCGCACCACTGCCTCTCCCCCTGTGCCCCAACCTGCCACTCAGATCCAACCCCCCTCTCAGGACACAGGCACGAGCACCTCCCGGCCTGCACCCACACCCTCACCTCCGCTGTCCTCGACCCCATCCAGCAATGTCTCTCAGCGCAGCATCCAGCTGTCGCTAGCGCAAGCCTTGGAGCGCAAGCGCAAATACGCCACCACGCGCCCGTACGCTCAAGCTTTAAACGTGCACATTGCGAAATTGATCAGCCTGGAGATGCTGCCGTATAGGCTTGTGGAAACGGAGGCTTTCAAAAACATGATGGCGGTCCCACGCTACTCGGTCCCCAGTCACCACTACGTTTCCCGGTGTGCCGTCCCAGCCCTACACCAGCACATCTCCCGCAACATCAATCGTGCCCTCACCAACGCGATTACTGGGAAGGTCCACTTAACAACAGACACGTGGCCGTCAGGGCCACTATATCTCCCTGACGGCACATTGGGTGAATTTGGTGGAGGCTGAGATTGAGTCAGAGCCTGGGACCGCACACGTCCTACCAACACCCAGAATTGCGGGTCCTTCCTCGGTTCTGGTATCTGCGGCGGTCTATGCCACCTCCTCTAAACCCTCCCCCTCCTCCTCCTCCTACGCAACCTCTACCTCTCAATTAAGAAATGTGAGCAGCACGTCGCTAGCAGTCGGTGTGGCGCTGCAGCACAGTGGTGGGCAAGCGTCAGCAGGCCGTGCTGAAACTACTCAGCCTAGGTGACAAGAGGCACACGGCCCCCGAGCTGTTGCAGGGTCTGACTGAGCAGACCAACATCTGGCTTTCGCCGCTGAGCCTCCAACCGGGCATGGTCGTGTGTGACAATGGCCGTAACCTGGTGGCGGCTCTGCAGCTCAGCAGCCGCACACACGTGCCATGCCTGGCCCACGTCTTCAATCTGGTGGTTCAGCGGTTTCTGAAAAACTACCCGCACTTGTCAGAGCTGCTCGGCAAGGTGCGCCGCGTCTGTGCACATTTCCGCAAGTCCACCACGGACGCAACCACCCTGCGGACCCTCAACATCGTTTTAATCTGCCAGAGCACCAGCTGCTGTGCGACGTGCCCACACGGTGGAATTCTACGCTCCACATGTTGGCCAGGCTCTATGAGCAGCGTAGAGCAATAGTGGAATACCAACTCCAACATGGGCGGTGCAGTGGGAGTCAGGCTCCCCAATTCTTAAGCGAGGAGTGGACCTGGATGGCAGACATCTGCCACGTCCTCGGAAACTTTGAGGAGTCTACCCAGATGGTGAGCGGCGATGCTGCAATCATTAGCGTCACCATTCCTCTGTTATGCCTGCTGAGAAGTTCGCTGCACAGCATAAAGGCTGACGCTTTACGGTCGGAACAGGAGACGGGGGAAGAGAGTATGTCGCTTGATAGTCAGAGCACCCTCATGTCTATATCTCAGCGCGTTTTGGAGGAGTAGGAGGGGGAAGAGACAGCTGGGCCCACTGCAGAGGGTACCCATGCTGCTTGCCTCCCATCTGTTCAGCGTGTATGGCCTGTGGACAAGGAGAAGGAGGAGGAGGAGGAGGAGGAGGATCCTGAAAGTGATCTTCCTAGTGAGGACAGCCATGTCTTGCGTACTGGCACACATGGCTGACTTCATGTTAGGCTGCATTTCTCGTGACCCTCGCGTTAGACGCATTCTGGCCACTACAGATTACTGGGTGTACACCCTTTTCGACCCCCAGTATAAGGAGAACCTTTCCACTCTCATTCCCGAAGAGGAAAGGGGTTCAAAAGTGGTGCAATACCACAGGGCCCTGGTGGACAAACTGATGGTAAACTTCCCATCTGACAGTGCTAGCGGCAGAAGGCACAGTTCCGAGGGCCAAGTAGCAGGGGAGGCGCAGAGATCAGGCAGCATGTTCAGCGCAGCAGGGGAACACTCTCCAAGGCCTTTGCCAGGTTTATGGCTCCCCAGCAAGACTGCGTCACCACTTCCCAGTCAAGGCTGAGTCGGAGGGAGCACTGTAAAAAGATGGTAAGGGAGTACGTAGCCGATCGTACCACCGTCCTCCGTGAATGCCTCTGCTTCATACAACTATGGGGTGTCAAAGCTGGATCCGTGGCACGAACTTGCGCTGTATGCCCTGGAGGTGCTTGCTTGCCCTGCCACTAGCGTCTTGTCAGAGAGGGTGTGTAGTGCAGCTGGGGGAATCATCACGGACAAGCGTACCCGCCTGTCAACTGCCAGTGCCGACATGCTTACACTCAAAAAGATGTACAAAGCTTGGATTTCCCCAGACTTCTCTTCTCCACCAGTGGAGAGCAGCAGAACCTAAAGATTATTTCGCTGCAACCGCAGGTAAAAGCACTCTTCTGTATCACCGGGAAAACGGGGCATTTATCTTTGTCAATCTGTCTTTGACATTAGTCCTCTTCCTTCTACTCCTCCTCCAGAAACAACATGTCATCACGCTGAACAGCCAATTTTTCTGCGGCCCAAAAGGCTCATCTACATCTACCAATGTTTTTACAATTTTTCTAAGTTTAAAATTAGAGATGAGCAAACGTACTCGTCCGTGCTTGATACTCGTTCGAGTATTAGCGTGTTCGAGATGCTCGTTACTCGAGACGAGTACCACGCGATGTTCGAGTTACTTTCACTTTCATCTCTGAGACAGCGCGCTTTTCTGGCCAATAGAAAGACAAGGAAGGCATTACAACTTCCTCCTGTGATGTTCCAGCCCTATACCACCCCCCTGCAGTGAGTGGCTGGCGAGATCAGGTGTCACCCGAGTATATAAATCGGCCCCTCCCGCGGCTCGCCACAGATGCATTCTGACATAGCTCAGGGAAAGTGCTGCTGATGCTGGAGCTGCTATAGGGAGAGTGTTAGGAGTGATTTTAGGCTTCAAGAACCCCAACGTTCCTTTTAGGGCCACATCTGACCGTGTGCAGTACTGTTGAGGCTGCTTTTTGCAGTGTTGCACATTTTTTTTTTTGTATATCGGCCGTGCAGAGCATTGCGTCCTCGGTCTGCAGTAATTTTACATAGTATAGGGCCAGTAGTGCTGAGGCAGGGACAGTGAAAAAGGTGAAAGACATATACTGTCTATATAGGCAGTGGGCTTTTCCAAAAAAATTTGGGACAAAAAAATCTATTTGGGCTGCCTGTCACCGTCCTGAGTGTACTGCGTCTCTGCTGGGGGTAGTAGTCCTAATTAATACGCAGCCAGCTAAGTGTTTCAGCAGGCTTGCGCAAAATTCCTTCCTGGCTCTGCTGTGCGTTCCGTAAGCGGTCAGCCTCCAACCACAGGCCAATAAGCGGCACATTTAATTACAGCGTTCTGTTTCTGCACTATTGGTAATACACCATGCTGAGGGTTAGGGGTAGGCCTATAGGACGTGGACGCGGGCAAGGACACGGAGGCCCAAGTCAGGGTGTGGGCACAGGCCGAGCTCCTGATCCAGGTGTATCGTAGCCGACTGCTGCGGGATTAGGAGAAAGGCACGTTTCTGGTGTCCCCTCATTCATCTCACAATTAATGGGTCCACGCGGTAGACCTTTATTAGAAAATGAGCAGCGTGAGCAGGTCCTGTCGTGGATGGCAGAAAGTGCATCCAGCAATCTATCGACCACCCAGAGTTCTGCGCCGTCCACTGCTGCAACTCTGAATCCTCTGGCTGCTCCTCCTCCTTCCTCCCAGCCTCCTCACTCCATTACAATGACACATTCTGAGGAGTAGGCTGACTCCCAGGAACTCTTCTCGGGCCCCTGCCCAGAATGGGCAGCAATGGTTCCTCTCCCACCGGAGGAGTTTGTCGTGACCGATGCCCAACCTTTGGAAAGTTCCCGGGGTCCTGGGGATGAGGCTGGGGACTTCCGGCAACTGTCTCAAGAGTTTTCAGTGGGTGAGGAGGACGATGACGATGAGACACAGTTGTCTATCACTCAGGTAGTAGTAATTGGAGTAAGTCCGAGGGAGCAGCGCACAGAGGATTCGGAGGAAGAGCAGCAGGACAATGAGGTGACTGACCCCACCTGGTTTGCTAAGCCTACTGAGGACAGGTCTTCAGAGGGGGAGGCAAGTGCAGCAGCAGGGCAGGTTAGAAGAGCCAGTGCGGTGTCCAGGGGTAGAGGCAGGGCCAGACCGAATAATCCACCGTTTCCCAAAGCGCCCCCTCGCGTCATGCCACCCTGCAGAGGCCGAGGTGCTCAAAGGTCTGGCAGTTTTTCACTGAGAGTGCAGACGACCGACGAACAGTGGTGTGCAACCTTTGTCGCGCCAAGATCAGCCGGGGAGCCACCACCACCAGCCTCACCACCACCAGCATGTGCAGACATATGATGGCCAAGCACCCCACAAGGTGGGACGAAGGACGTTCACCGCCTCCGGTTTGCACCACTGCCTCTCCCCCTGTGCCCCAACCTGTCACTGAGATCCAACCCCCCTCTCAGGACACAGGCACTACCGTCTCCTGGCCTGCACCCACACCCTCACCTCCGCTGTCCTCGGCCCCATCCACCAATGTCTCTCAGCGCACCGTCCAGCCGTCGCTAGCGCAAGTGTTTGAGCGCAAGCGCAAGTATGCCGCAACGCACCCGCACGCTCAAGCGTTAAACATGCACATAGCCAAATTGATCAGCCTGGAGATGCTGCCGTATAGGCTTGTGGAAACGGAGGCTTTCAAAAGCATGATGGCGGCGGCGGCCCCGCGCTACTCGGTTCCCAGTCGCCACTACTTTTCCCGATGTGCCGTCCCAGCCCTGCACGACCACGTCTCCCGCAACATTGTACGCGCCCTCACCAACGCGGTTACTGCCAAGGTCCACTTAACAACGGACACGTGGACAAGCACAGGCGGGCAGGGCCACTATATCTCCCTGACGGCACATTGGGTGAATTTAGTGGAGGCTGGGACAGAGTCAGAGCCTGGGACCGCTCACGTCCTACCCACCCCCAGAATTGCGGGCCCCAGCTTGGTGGTGGTATCTGCGGCGGTGTATGCTTCCTCCACTAAACCACCCTCCTCCTCCTACGCAACCTCTGTCTCGCAATCAAGATGTGTCAGCAGCAGCACGTCGCCAGCAGTCGGTGTCGCACGGCGTGGCAGCACAGCGGTGGGCAAACGTCAGCAGGCTGTGCTGAAACTACTCAGCTTAGGAGAGAAGAGGCACACGGCCCACGAACTGCTGCAGGGTCTGACAGAGCAGACCGACCACTGGCTTGCGCCGCTGAGCCTCCAACCAGGCATGGTCGTGTGTGACAACGGCCGTAACCTGGTGGCGTCTCTGCAGCTCGGCAGCCTCACGCACGTGCCATGCCTGGCCCACGTCTTTAATTTGGTGGTTCAGCGCTTTCTGAAAAGCTACCCACGCAGGTCAGACCTGCTCGGAAAGGTGCGCCGGCTCTGCGCACATTTTCGCAAGTCCCACACGGACGCTGCCACCCTGCGCACCCTGCAACATCGGTTTAATCTGCCAGTGCACCGACTGCTGTGCGACGTGCCCACACGGTGGAACTCTACGCTCCACATGTTGGCCAGGCTCTATGAGCAGCGTAGAGCTATAGTGGAATACCAACTCCAACATGGGCGGCGCAGTGGGAGTCAGCCTCCTCAATTCTTTACAGAAGAGTGGGCCTGGTTGGCAGACATCTGCCAGGTCCTTCGAAACTTTGAGGAGTCTACCCAGATGGTGAGCAGCGATGCTGCAATAATTAGCGTCACCATTCCTCTGCTATGCCTCTTGAGAAGTTCCCTGCAAAGCATAAAGGCAGATGCTTTGCGCTCGGAAACGGAGGCGGGGGAGGACTGTATGTCGCTGGATAGTCAGAGCACCCTCCTGTCCATATCTCAGCGCCGCGTTGAAGAGGAGGAGGAGGAGCATGAGGAGCATGAGGAGGAGGGGGAAGAGACAGCTTGGCCCACTGCTGAGGGTACCCATGCTGCTTGCCTGTCATCCTTTCAGCGTGTATGGCCTGAGGAGGAGGAGGAGGAGGAGGAGAAGGAGGATCCTGAAAGTGATCTTCCTAGTGAGGACAGCCATATGTTGCGTACAGGTACCCTGGCACACATGGCTGACTTCATGTTAGGATGCCTTTCTCGTGACCCTCGCGTTACACGCATTCTGGCCACTACGGATTACTGGGTGTACACACTGCTCGACCCACGGTATAAGGAGAACCTTTCCACTCTCATACCCGAAGAGGAAAGGGGTTCGAGAGTGATGCTATACCACAGGACCCTGGCGGACAAGCTGATGGTAAAATTCCCATCCGACAGCGCTAGTGGCAGAAGGCGCAGTTCCGAGGGCCAGGTAGCAGGGGAGGCGCGGAGATCAGGCAGCATGTACAGCACAGGCAGGGGAACACTCTCTAAGGCCTTTGACAGCTTTCTGGCTCCCCAGCAAGACTGTGTCACCGCTCCCCAGTCAAGGCTGAGTCGGCGGGAGCACTGTAAAAGGATGGTGAGGGAGTACGTAGCCGATCGCACGACCATCCTCCGTGACGCCTCTGCCCCCTACAACTACTGGGTGTCGAAGCTGGACACGTGGCCTGAACTCGCGCTCTATGCCCTGGAGGTGCTTGCTTGTCCTGCGGATAGCATCTTGTCAGAGAGGGTGTTTGGTGCGGCTGGGGGAATCATCATGAATAAGCGTACCCGCCTGTCAACCGACAGTGCCGACAGGCTTACACTCATAAAGATGAACAAAGCCTGGATTTCCCCAGACTTTTCTTCTCCACCAGCGGACAGCAGCAATACCTAAACAATACGTAGGCTGCACCCGCGGATGGAAGCATCGTTCTCTATTACCATCAAAAACGGGGACCTTTTAGCTTCATCAATCTGTGTATTATATTCATCCTCCTCCTCCTGCTCCTCCTCCTGAAACCTCACGGAATCACGCCGAACGGGCAATTTTTCTTAGGTCCACAAGGCTCAGTCATATAATTTTTGTAAACAATTTTTATACGTTTCAATGCTCATTAAAGCGTTGAAACTTGCACCTGAACCAA
Source organism: Eleutherodactylus coqui (assembly GCF_035609145.1). Classification (NCBI taxonomy): domain Eukaryota; kingdom Metazoa; phylum Chordata; class Amphibia; order Anura; family Eleutherodactylidae; genus Eleutherodactylus; species Eleutherodactylus coqui. The sequence goes on along the minus strand of NC_089843.1, from coordinate 141,334,824 downwards.
TTTTTATTTTAACTGGGCTGCCTCCAGGCCTAGTTACAAATTAAGCCACATTAACCAAAGCGATTAATGGGTTTCACCTGCCCTCTTGGTTGGGCATGGGAAATTTTTCTGAGGTACATTAGTACTGTTGGTACACCAATTTTTTGGGGACCTCGCCTACAGTGTAATCCAATTAATTTTTTGCCCACCTGCATTAAAGCTGACGTTACATCAGCTGTGCTGGGCACTGCAATGGGATATATTTATGTACCGCCGGTGGCTTCCTGGCACCCACCCATGCTGTCGGTCCACACGGAGTTGTAACTGCATGTGTCCACTTCTAAAGAACCCCAGTCTGACTGGGGCATGCAGTGTGGGCCGAAGCCCACCTGCATTAAACATGACATTACCTCAGCTGTGCTGGGCACTGCAATGGGATATATTTATGTACCGCCGGTGGGTTCCAGGGAGCCACCCATGCTATGGGCCCACAGGGAGTTGTAACTGCATGTGTCTACTTATAAAGAACCCCAGTCTGACTGGGGCATGCAGTGTGGGCCGAAGCCCACCTGCATTTAATCTGACGTTAGCTCTGCTGTCCAGGGCACTGCAATGGGATACATTTTTGTACAGCCGGTGGGTTCCAGGGAGCCACCCATGCTGTGGGTGCACACAGAATTCCCATTGCGGAGTTGTACCTGCCTGTGACTATTTATAAAAAAACGCGGTCTGACTGGGGCATGCAGACACCTTGACAGAATAAATAGTGTGTGGCACATAGGTTCCCCATTGCTATGCCCACATGTGCAGCTCCAGATGGAGGTGGCACAGGATTGGATTTCTCATTCCTTCTGTACAGCATTGTGGGCTATCGCCCCGCCCCTTTTAAAGAGGGTCGCTGCCTAGCCGTGCCAACCCTCTGTAGTGTGTGCCTGCAGTTCCTCCTCATGGTAGACGTGCTTATAAATAGACATGAGAGTGGTGTGGCATGAGGGCAGCTGAAGGCTGCGCAGGGACACTTTGGTGTGCGCTGTGGACACTGCGTCGTGCGGGGGGGGGGGGGTTGGGCAGCATGTAACCCAGGAGAAGTGGCAGCGGAGTGTCATGCAGGCAGTGATTGTGCTTTGTTGGAGGTAGTGTGGTGCTTAGCTAAGGTATGCTAATGAGGGCTTTTCAGAAGTAAAAATTGTTGGGGGGTGGGGGCACTCTTGCCGCTATTGTGGCTTAATAGTGGGACCTGGGAACTTGAGATGCAGCCCAACATGTAGCCCCTCGCCTGCCCTATCCGTTTCTGTGTCTTTCCCATCACTTTTTTGAATTGCCCAGATTTTCACAAATGGAAACCTTAGCGAGCATCGGCGATATACAAAAATGCTTGGGTCGCCCATTGACTTCAATGGGGTTCGTTATTCGAAACGAACCCTCGAGCATTGCGAAAATTTTGTCCCGAGTAACGAGCACCCGAGCATTTTGGTGCTCGCTTATCTCTATTTAAAATATATTGAGACTGTTACATGAACCAATTTTTTCAACAGGGCTGCCTCCTGGCTCTCTTACAAATTAAGCAACAGTGAGCTGTATCTTTAAAAAAATGTTTATGGGTTTCACCTGCCCTCTCGGTTGATAAATTTTTCAGAGGTACACGTGTACTCTTGGTACACTAATTTTTCGGGCCCACGCCTACACTCTTATCCAACTAATTTTTCCGGCCTTTGCCTACGCTCATGGTATCCCAATGTTTCAGAGGTTGGCCTATACTATTACTACAGAAATTTTACTGGGGTCTGCCTGCCTGCCTGCCTATACTTCTGCTACGAGAAAGTTACAGGGGTCTTCCTATACTGCTGCCACTTACATGTTACAGGGGTCTGCCTATACTGCTGCCACTTGAATGTTACAGGGGTCTGCCTATACTTCTGCTGCAGAAATGTTACTGGGATCTGTCAATAGCCTTACTACTGAAATGATACAGGGGTCTGCCTATACTTCTGCTACAAAAATGTTACTGGGGTCTTCCTATACTTCAACAACAGAAATGGTGGTGGGGTCTGCCTATACTGCTGCTACAGAAATGATACTGGGGTCTGCATATACTACTGCTACATAACTGTTACTGGGGTCTGCCTATACTTCTGCCGCATAAATGTTACAGGGGTCTGCCTATGCTGCTGCCACTGAAATGCTACTGGAGTCTGCCTATACTTCTGCTACAATAATGTTACTGGGGTCTGCCTATACTTCTGCCACATAAGTTACAGGGGTCCTCCTATACTGCCACTGAAATGTTACAGGAGTCTGCCTATACTTCTGCTACAATAATGTTACAGGGGTCTGCCTATACTTCTGCCACGTAAATGTTACAGGGGGTCTGCGTATACTTCTGCTACAAAAATGTTACAAGGGTCTGCCTATGCTTCTGCTACATAAATGTTTCAGGGGTCTGCTTATACTGCTACTACAGAAATGTTACAGGGGTCTGCCTATACTGCTGCTACAGAAACATTACTGGGGTCTGCCTATACTGTTACTACAGAAATATTACTCGGCTCTCTCTATACTGTTACAACAGAAATGTTACTGGGGTCTGTCTATACTGTTACTACAGAAATGTTACTGGGGTCTGCCTATACTTCTGCTACAAAAATGTTACTGGGGTCTGCCTATACTGCTGCTACAGAAATGTTACTGGGGTCTGTCTATACTGTTACTACTGAAATGTTACAAATACTGGGCTCTGCCTGTACTGCTGCTACTGAAATGTTACAGGGGTCTGCCAATACTGCTGCTTCATAAATGTTACAGGGGTCTGCCTATACTGCTGCTACAGAAACGTTACTGGGGTCTGCCTATACTGTTACAACAGAAATGTTACTCAGCTCTGTCTATACTGTTACAACAGAAATGTTACTGGGGTCTACCTATACTTCTGCTAATGAAATGTTACTGGGGTCTGTCTTTACTGTTACTACTGAAATGTTTCAAATACTGGGCTCTGCCTGTACTGCTGCTACTGAAATGTTACAGGGGTCTGCATATACTGCTGCTACATTAATGTTTCAGGGGTCTGCTTATACTGCTGCTACAGAAATGTTACAGGGGTCTGCCTATACTGCTGCTACAGAAACATTACTGGGATCTGCCTATACTGTTACTACAGAATTGTTACTCGGCTCTGTCTATACTGTTACAGCAGAAATGTTACTGGGGTCTACCTATACTTCTGCTAATGAAATGTTACTGGGGTCTGTCTTTACTGTTACTACTGAAATGTTACTGGGGTTTCCCTAGACTTCTGCAACATAACTGTTACTGGGGTCAGCTTATACCTTTGCTACAGGAATATTACAGGGGTCTGTGTATACTATGGGTGCACTCAGTTTTCCCATCGCGGTGTTCTACCTATCTGGCCCCCCAAAAAACCCAGACTGTCTAGGGCATGGCGTGTGTGCTGCAGCCAACATGTATTTTCTCTCACGTTACCACAGCTATCCGGGGCACTGTAATGGGATTTCTTTCTGTACCATCTGTGTGTACCTGCTAGCCACCCATGCTGCGGGTGCACACAAACTTGCCATGGCGGAGTTGTACCTGCCTGGCACTTTAAAAAAAAACAGAATGTCTAGGGCATGGCATGTGGGCTGCAGCCAACATGTATTTCCTCTCACGTAACCTCAGCTATCTGGGGCACTGCAATGGGATTTCTTTCTGTACCGTCTGTGTATTCCTGCTAGCCACCCATGCTGCGGGTGCACACAGACTTGCCATAGCGGAGTTGTACCTGCCTGGCACTTTTTAAAAAAAACAGAATGTTCAGGGCATGGCGTGTGGGCCGCAGCCAACATGTATTTCCTCTCTCGTAACCTCAGCTATCCGGGGGGCTCTGCAATGGGATTTCTTTCTGTACCGTCTGTGTGTTCCTGCTAGCCACCCATGCTGCGGGTGCACACAGACTTGCCATAGCGGAGTTGTACCTGCCTGGCACTTTTAAAAAAAAACCAGAATGTCTAGGGCATGGCATGTGGGCCGCAGCCAACATGTATTCCCTCTCGCGTAACCTCAGCTATCCGGGGCACTGCAATGGGATTTCTTTATGTACCGTCTGTGTGTTCCTGCTAGCCACCCATGCTGCGGGTGCACACAGACTTGCCATAGCGGAGTTGTACCTGTCTGTCCCCAAAACACTGACAGACTTGGGTAGGGTGCAGAGTGCAGATGGTTTACCCCTTGCGTTGTCGATGAGGTATCTGACACCCAAACAGAATGAGTAGTGTGTGGACACATGGAGTCCCCATTGGATGCAGGGTCGTCCGGGGGGTTGGGCAGCATGTAACCCGGGAGAAGAGGCAGCGGTGTGTCCAGCAGGCAGTGATTGTGCTTGGTTGGAGGTAGTGTGGTGCTAAGCTAAGGTGTGCCTTGCTAATGAGGGTTTGTCCGAATTAAAAATTGTAGAGGGGGGGCCCACTCTTGCCGCTATTGTGGCTTAATAGTGAGACCTGGGAACATGAGATGCAGCCCAGCATGTTGCCCCTCGCCTGCCCTATCCGTATCTGTGTCGTTTTCATCACTTTCGTAGGTTTTGCAGATTTGCACAAATGAAAACCTTAGCAAGCATCGGTCATATACAAAAATGCTCGAGTCACCCATTGACTTCAATGGGGTTCGTTACTCGAAACAAACTCTTGAGCATCGCAGAAAGCTCGACTCGAGCAACGAGCACCCGAGCATTTTGGTGCTCGCTCATCTCTAATTAAGAAATTTCTTAAATTCAATTGTACTATTGATTGACATTTAAAGTGATGCATTTAACCATAATGTAAGATTGAGATTTCTGTGTGAAAAGTTTGTACTATTAAGGCTTCAGTCTCAGAGACAATCAGTTTTGGGGGTCTGTGGTGGTGAATCTGCAAGGTTGCATGTGGGGTGTTTATCCGGAAAAATACCTATACGAGGAGAGACAGGAGGAAGAATGAAAACGCAAGGCAAGGAAGACACAACACTGACGTTCAATTAGTATCCAAAAGCAAGTATATTGATGGATTTAGGGTCTATAACCCTGGAGAGGGAGTTAGAAATACAGTAGTAGCTATAAATGCTAACTACTATAGACTCCCTCACAAGGAGAAGGAATATAATGGTCAAACTCTTACTGGTGGGGAGGGTGTCTGAATAGAGTCCTAAAGAATAATGGATAACCAATGGAGTTACTGAGGGACCAGAAGAGTAAAGCTCAACTGCTTGGCTGGGCACAATTGTGGGGTTATATAATTTTTAATTTAGCAAAAAGAAGGAGAGAAAGTATACTGAAAATTAGAGTTGGACAATCTCAACATGGAGCCATATCTGCTCATGGATAAGCAATGATGTCCCAAAGAGGTTGCAGTTCAGTCCTGAAATCGCAAAGAAGGAAGTTCAGCAGGTCCTAAGATCAAGAAGTTGTCAAGTGTCTTGAAGACTGATATAGGAGCAAGCAATAGTTTCAGCTTTTTAGCCATGAGTTTCCGCCTCAAGCAAGACCTTTATGCTTAGTTTAACTCCTGATGTAAGCAATGGTGGGAGGGAGGGTCACAGTTCAGGTGGCCATTTTCGTTGTTATCTAGATATGCCCCAAGTTTACCTAATTTTAAGCATTGGTGAGAGATTGTCTTTAAGTATATCTATCACATTTTCTGCTTTGTTTTTTTTTTAGCACAGATGCATCTGCCTGTAAAGATCCCAGAGAAATAACAATTTGGATTTGTAGCAACCGTTTGATGATTTCAGGATTGTCCATTAATTTCTTTTTATGATTAATTTTGTCTGCTTTTATCTCTGCCTTCATTTTTTTTAAGAACACATGACTTCCTCTGTTTTTCATTAAATCTAATTAGAAAGACAGGACAAACATGTTTCAGAGTATATGATATCCTTGTGCCAGAGCCTGACTGTGTGAGTCACCGGTTGCTTCTTTCAGTAATTTACAAGGCTCACTGTATGATAAAGCACAGGTGCTTTGCTTGTCATCAGCAGAAGTGATTTATTAGCTCCAGTGGCACTACAGACCTCATCTACAAAACACTACATCAAAAGGATGTATACTGAAATAATATGTTTTTGCTGATGACCTCCGGAGACTCTTTAGCTGTTCTTGCCCTTTTAATGCTGCTGTTGGTTTAGCCATTCCTTCTCATTATTTCAAAGCCCACAGGATTCACTTCCTGTCTTAATCTCTCAGCAACCAAGGCTACCGTTGAGTTCGTTTTATTACTATGAATTTCTATTTGATCTGTCACACACTGCAAAAGACTTCTAACTAAATAAAAGATGCTGGATGACCATGGGGAAATATGATCACACAAGAATCCCAACTTCAGCAGTAAATCTTTCTATTTCTCTTTGTACTCCATAAATATGAAGTATTCCTTTAAATAAAATTGATATGTTGTAAATTATGCTTTGTACAGAGCTGAAACTCTTTATCTCTGGGATATTTTTTTTTTCCTGGGAAATGTGTTGCAACGTTTTGTCTTCCAGTTTACTTGACAGTGACTATCAATCAAAGTGACTGTCTTTTGATTATCTGAGTAGCCTTTGCAAAGATTAGAGAAATCTTTAATTACTATTAAATGCCTGCCAAGCATGGACATAGTTGAGAAAATCAGTCAGTCAATCAAAGTTCAGGCCTGTGGGAGCTGAATCATAATGAGCCCGATGATTAGAAAAGTAACTAGAAAAAAGGAATCAGGCTGGCTCAGTAAAATTAGTTAAAACACAAGACATTTGAGTGAATTGGGATAGCGGATAAAAGTATACAGTAATTAAGGCGAAATTAGATGGTGTGAAGCATCTATGAAATTCAGTGCAGAAGAATATCATACAAGCCACTAAAACCAATAGGATGATTGCGTTCAGTGTTTAAACAACCTTCCAAGGAGACATATAATGGATCATTGGTTCATGTATGTTAGAAGTGGGAGCAAATTGGTTCAAATGAGGGGTCTTTTCCTTGTTTAGCTCATCAATACACTGTATATGGCCAAGATATATGGACACCTAACCATACCATATGTATGAGCTTGTTGCATATCCCATTCCAAAATCATGGGTATTAAAGGGTTTTCTAGTTTAGGTCATCACTAGTTGGTCTATCCCTGCCAATCAACTGATCCTCTGGTCTACTGTTAGTGAAGCCAAGATGGACATTTGCATAGGAGTTAGAGCTGGAAGTGAGTGATAATGCAGTTGAAGCCGGAAGTGTAATAGAAGGCTTTTTTCCCCATTGATTTCAATGGAAGTGAAGCCTTCTATTACACGTCCGGCTCTGACCCTGATGTAGATGTCCAGCTCAGCTGCACTAACAGCTGGTTACAAGTTGGATTGTGCCAAGGAGAGGATGGCACCCAAAGCTTGTGAAAACCAACACAGTGAGATGTAAAAATGGGAATAAAATGTTTCCTGCAGCCAGATAAATATTAGTATGAAGTGGCCAATCCCTTTAATTCTTTCCTTTACTATGATTATATTTTGTTGCATATTACAATTCTAACAACAAAAAAAGAAATCTTCTCTATGGCTCTCAAGAGAACAGCCGTTTCCCTCCTCCTTTACCTGTGTCTGGCTGTAAGACAACTGGCTGAAGCGGGAGCCTCTCCCCATGCCATTTCTGCAGTAGCCACGACCTATGGACATGCCTTGCCCCCTCAACCATTCTCTAGAAATGTAACTTATTTGCATGAAATTAGCTCATCTACTTTCTACATGATCTTTACAAGACTGTTTGTTTAAAGGGGTTGTCCCGCGCCGAAACGGGTTTTTTTTTTTTTCAACCCCCCCCCCCGTTCGGCGCGAGACAACCCCGATGCAGGGAAGTAAAGAAAGTTTACCGGAGCGCTTACCTGAATCCCCGCGCTCCGGTGACTTCAATACTTACCGCTGAAGATGGCCGCCGGGATCCTCTGTCTTCGTGGACCGCAGCTCTTCTGTGCGGTCCACTGCCGATTCCAGCCTCCTGATTGGCTGGAATCGGCACGTGATGGGGCGGAGCTACACGGAGCCGCTCTCTGGCACGAGCGGCTCCATAGAAGACTGCTGAAGACCCGGACTGCGCAAGCGCGGCTAATTTGGCCATCGGAGGCCAAAAATTAGTCGGCACCATGGAGACGAGGACGCCAGCAACGGAGCAGGTAAGTATAAAACTTTTTATAACTTCTGTATGGCTCATAATTAATGCACAATGTACATTACAAAGTGCATTATTATGGCCATACAGAAGTGTATAGACCCACTTGCTGCCTCGGGACAACCCCTTTAAGGAAGTTGACACAAATCTTGCCAGCTGATGAACATAGTGGGCAAGTTTGTCTTCATTTTACTTTTAGCATTAATTTCTAGCTTTAGTATTCCTTTAACAAAAAGTAAATAAAAATAATTTGATTTCTGTAAATACTAAATAACTAATATACTGTTTTTCTCCCCAAATCCATGCAATTCAAAGTTTTTACATCAGAGTTCTTTGACCTGCCACTGATTATGATGTTACATGATACAGTAAGTCTTAAGTGTGCTACATAAATTGGCCTATCGTTCAGTTAAGTATAATAGTGCTGCTATTATTAAGTGAGAGAAAAGGGCACTTTTAGCAAAAGGCACATAATTAGTTTAAAACTTTACTTCCATTTGTCATATGCAATTTGCTAATAGTATCACTGTCATTTTTCAAACGACACACTCTTTTGTAGCTGTGTGCTAGAACCTGATTTAATCTGTTCATTTGTAGACATTACTTGTAGTTTATGCAAATTTGAAATTCTTCCATCCATGCAAGTAATTGGATGAAGTGGTATGTAGCTCATCTTGGCCTAATTTTGTGGATAAAAATTGTAAAGGTTTTACAATCTCATAGCAGAACAGACTGAAATATATTCAGAAACATGCATCAAAATTAAACATTTACTTATACTACACAGGGCAAACATTGCTTTTTCAGGCAGCAAAAGCACAAGCTGTATAACGTGAACTCCTTTCATCTGACACTAATATCCTGAATAAAAAAGCTAATTTAATCATTCCCTTTCAGAAATCAGAACAGGTTTAGCACAAATTACCATATACTGTATTTATACTTGCATAGACTTACACACATATGGTATAAAATTTAGTGATTAGCCGATCTGCGAGAACTTACTAAGCCATTTTTTTCACCGATGGTCAAAATTCTTTTTACACAGCTATATTTCCTCCAGTTCAGAAGTTAAGACAAATGGAGGCTGAAATGCTTTTATGTAGATACCTATTTCAACCTCCATTGTTTTGCTTAGGGTATATTAAGACAGCGCTGTGACACGGAGGTTGTTGCTCTACATATAAGGGCTATGTGGCAAAAAAATGCAATCAGTTTTACTGCAATTTTTCACAGTTCCGCAATTAGCACAGCTGTGAAGTTAACTAAGGCCTCTTTCCCGCGAGTGTATATCGGCCCATCGTTTTCACGGTCGTCCGATACATGCTGTGATCTGATGCATTGGATTCTAGTGCATCAGATCACATGGCTGTATTCCCGCGACGTAAAAGCGCCCAGCCGGCCCAAAAGATCGTCCTGGGCTTATCTCCGCCACTGCCCCACCGCCTCCCATTGGAATAAGCCGGAGGGGAGGAGAGAAGAGGTGAGCTGGCAACGGGGACGGAAGGCGAAGGCTCAATGGCATGGCAGCCTTGGCGTATATGCCCCGGGGCCCATGCCATGTGAACAGGCGCACAAAGGTTAGATACGTGTGCCCTTTCACAAGCTTTTAAGCCCCAAATGATAACATATATTGGCCGGCTGTGAAAACGGCGGTCGATATACGCTCGTGGGAATGAAGCCCCAAACTGTGAAAACTTAGCTATTTGCAGTAGAACACTTTTTTGCTGTGTGGTTCTCATTTATGCACAGCAACAAACAGTTTACAACTGTTCCGTCTTACTATACCCTTAATAGCTGCATACAGAAGTTAAAGAGGACCTGTCATGTCCTTATGTCAGCAGTGTCAACTACATAGCTCTCGAGCTGTGACCTTGCTAACATTATTATCACCCTTCTTTCCTCCTTACTCATTCCCCTTCCTCCTTAGGGTGAATGACTACCCACTAGCGTTTTTTTTTCTGCTGCGAATATGCTGCTTTTTTTTTTCCAGATGCCTTTGTGACTTCCTAATGTTAAAAAGGCAACGCAACGCAATGCAACGCAACTTTGCATTTTCAACATTAGAAAGTCCCATTGACAATTGGAAAAAAAGCAGCATATTCGCAGCAGAAAAAAAACGCTAGTGGGTAGTCACCCTCATTGTAGTACCCCAGAGATGGGGTCCCACAGCATTGCTATTGCTACCTTATGAAAAGTGGTTTTGTGTATCAGTAAAGATTTAAGATGGGAGTAATTATGTGTTTATGACTTTAAATGGTTAAATTCTGATGTTCTTACCACCTAATCTCCAATGTTTCCTGCTATAAAACTTTGCTGCTGACATACCCACTATATCCTTAGAAGAATACTTTTGGGCTGTATTTAAAAAACAAAATTTACAGCATTTTTATGTCATTCTTTCAACTCATCACCACTACCAGTGCAGAATGGGGCCTGAAACACTTTTTAGATAAATTTGTGTCCTTAAAGCCGCTAGGAAGGACGGCAGTAGGTGCAGTAAGTGGATAACCAGCTTCTGTTTATTTGTAGCTTACAGTTTTTTAGCCATTACTCCCTCATCTAAATCATATCTGAAGTTTGCAAAGATTGCATCTGTCTCCCATCAGGCTGAAGGCTTAACCCTCTCATGACCAGGGTCATTGATGCTGCTATTTCCAGGTAACATTGTGCAGATCTGGCATCCCCACTTTCAAAAAATTATTACTTTTTTTTATTTTTCCATCAATAGGGCAGTATGAGGGCTCTTTTTTTGCTGAATGACCTGTAGTTTTTACTGGTACCATTTTGGGGTACACATGATTTTATTTAATAACCTTTCTTCAGACAGGGTGACCAAAAATAGCAAATCAAGCATTGCATATTCTTTTTCTGACTGTGTTCACCGTGCGGGATTAATAACACGGTAGTTTAATAAATTGGACATTTACGGGCACAGCTATACAAATTCTTACATTTTTCTTTTAAACTCGCTTTATAAAGGAATAAAAAGAGCATAAATCATATTACTCAGCGACAAAGCTGAATGTAAGATGGTTCAAGTATAAGAATAGATTGGAATTACATAAACCAATGTACACTGTATAATGTAAGACGATTGAAAAAGGTACTTTATAGAATTCAAAATATCATCATCATACCTGTAAAAGACTAGAGGGTTCCTTGAAGGGTCAAAGACCGCATCAGGTCAACCAACTGCTGAAAAGCACTTTGGTGGGAGTTGTGGTTTACGAGCCCCAACAAATTGCTCAAATTTTATAAAATGTATCAGCATTTTTTATTTTTATACATTATCTTTTTGTATGGGAGAATAGAATTGACTAGTTTACACCATTGGGGGAGTGTCATGGGTCATCTGTCAATTCTTACATTTAAAAAAAAATGTAATTTTTTTTGATGCAGCAACTGAAAAAGGGAGGGGGGGGGTAACTTTTAATAATTTTTATATAAATTAAAAAGCCTTTATTTTAGTTAATTTAACTTTTTTTTAAGTCCCCATATGCGAACTGGAACTTGCTATAATTTGATACCTTAAGGTGGCTTCACACGAGGGTGTTTTTGTGCGTGCATACACGCACACAAAAACACGCATCTCTTAGCCCCAATGCTGCCGCGCGGCTCCATTGAAAACGATGGTCTGCCGGCACCCCTAAATTGTTTTTCATGGAAGGGCTTTACATATTAGCACTCCACTGAAAAACAAGAATTTTTGTGTAAAAATAAATAAATAATAATAAAAAAAAACGTACCCTCCGCCACTGCCGTGTCCCCCACGGGGATGCAGGACACATCTGCCGCATGCGGCAGATGCTTCCTTCATCCCCGCTTGTAAATATAATTCCCTGCTGCTGCACCTGCCACATCTGTGACAGATGCAGCAGAGGAATTCTTCAATTCTCTACCGCAGCTGTCACACATGACAGCTGCAGTAGAGGATTCTGCTGCCGACACCCTGTCATTGGATTTCAGAGAAGGGCTTTAAATATAAGCCGTTCCTTGAAAAACCATTAAAAGTAGTGTAAAAAAATAGATACCTTCCTTCAGCTGCCGGGGCTGAGCCGAGTCTTCTCTGCGTTGTCCCCGACTCTGTAGTGCTGTTCTTTGAGCAGGCGGGGATTTAATATCCCCGCCTGCTAAAAGAGCTGATTGTGATTGGCTGAGGTGCTCAGCCAATCACAGGCAGCTCTCGCCGAATGAATGACAGGGTGCTAGCAGTAGGATCCAGCACACATGACAGCTCCGGTAGGGAATTGAAGAATTACCCTGCTGCATCTGTTTTTGCTCGTACAGAGGTGCGCACACACGTAGGCACCTATGTACGCACAAAAACAGGCTCGTGTGAAGCCACCCTTATACAGTATAATCCGATACTATTGTATTAAAATATACCATATTACAGGCTGCCCAATAAACAATTATGGAGTAATAAATAGCCATAATGTTCCCTGTAGTAATAAATAGCCACAAGGTCCCATGTAGTGATACATAGTCATAATGTCCCCTGTAATAATAAATAGCCATACTGTCCCCATGTAATAGTAAACAGCTGTATTGTTCCCTGCTATAATAGCCAGAATGTTCCCTGTAGTGACAAAAAGCTGCCATTCGGTTCCCTTACAGTAATATACAGCTATACTGTCCCTCTGTAGTATGAAGTAAAAATAATGGACCTCTGTTGTGATACATAGCCTTAATTCCCCCTGTAGTAATAAATAACTGTACTGTCCCTCTGTAGTAACAGGTAGCCATACTGGCCCCTGTAGTAATAAGAAGAAGCCATACTGTCTCCTTGTATAAACATATAGCTATACTGTCCCTCTCTAGTAATAAGTAGCAATAATTGCCCTCTGAACTCCATATATATCAGTGGGACAGACACACTTTATATGCCTTATCTATGTTCAAGTATAACACTAAGCAGTCACTCCCCCCAATATATGGTAAGTATGTGAGTGGTTGATCATTAGTATCTTGCACTTCTACAATGCTCCTCCATATAACAGTCTGCCTAACTGTATTCTGCACGGAAGTAGTGTTTGTACATGCCCTTGTGTATCTTTCTACAACTGTTGGAGCATAGTCCATCCTTTAAGTATTTTCAGCACTGAATGCATAGAATACTTCTAATAACACTAAGTATATTAGTATGTTGGTTTTTATTTCACAATGATTAAAGTGCTAAAACTATAATTTTTTCTTAAAAGCGCAGTACCCTCATGGGCTAAGTAGTGCCAGAAGAATGTAAACCTGCTGTGATGGAAAAGAGGAGAAGTAGTGCATGCGGGTCCTCTCCTGACAGGATGGACCTACTGCACAAGTGATAAATTAATTCCATGCATAGTCAGTGCTGTTGGCTCTTTGCTATTATTTACAGTTTAAGGAAAAGGTAAGTGAACCCTTTGGAATTACCTGGATTACTGCATTGATTACTAACATAATGGGGTCTGATTAATTATTATTGAAGTTGCAATTATAGACAAACACAATCTAACTAAACTAAAAACACACAAACAGTTATACTATTCATGTCTTTTATTGAGCACATTGGGTGAAATTAACAATCCACAAATTCTTCTGTCATGGCACATCAACACTGCTCCCTTGTTCATGGAGGATGCCTAAGCAATTTGGTCTCATACTCCCAATTGTGACAAAGCCTCTCATAGTGCATATTCTGGTTCTGACCCTTACCTGATTCTGACCTTTCTGACGTCTGTGTTCCCTGATTTTGGCTCTGTATTCTGGACTTTGTTATTGCTTGCAGTCTTCCTTGACTTTCAGCCTGGATCTCGTTTAGACACGTGCCGCCAGCCCTGACCATAACCCGTGTTCCTGCAAAACTACTGTTCAGCTCTTCAGGTAAAACTCCTCAGCCCAGTGCACTGGGAATATCTGGACAAGTAACGGCCTGGGAACCCTGTAATAAATACCATATCCTGCTTGGAGGGTTCAAGGGTGAAAACCTGGGTTCCCTAGATGCTGCCTTTCCAGATAGCCCAAAGACAAACTAGTGTGTTTCAAGGTGGATCCATATTCCTTTGCCTGACACCTCCTGTAGCAGTAATCATTTTCACTAAACCTTCATGTAGCTGCAAATATGATTTGTACAACATTGCAGGGGAACTTTGGACCATTAATTCCTGCAAATGTATTTCAGTTTATTAATATTTCTAGAATGCCTTGCGTGCACAGCCTTCTTTAGTTCATGCCATAGCATCTCAACAGATCTAAGGTTAGGACGCTGGTCCGGCTACTTCAAAACACAAATCTCTTTTTTTGCTGTTTTCTGTTTCAATAGTATTTAGATTTTTCATTTTCAGAATAAAATAGAACACAGCATGCTTGATAATAAATGTACAATAATAACATTCCAATAGTCGAATGACACATATCATACATTAATTTAGTTATGTGATAAAGATTACAACTATTTGCATCAACAATTGAACAAGATTTATAAGCAGATGAGTATATTGTTATCAGGTTGAAAAAAGGATATTATAATCAAAGCTCCTAATATTTGTCAACCATTTAATAGAAGGGCAAGAGTCTACAAAGACTGAAAAATATAGCAGTCATCCAGATGTAGACTGACTCCAAGATGTCCATTCTCTCCAAATGGATTGAAATTTTCGAGAGGGTAGATGTGTTACATGCAAGCATTTTCTCACACATATGTCTGGTTGATTAACTTGACAGTTTGTCCTATATTAGGGATGTCAACACTTTTCCAATGTCTCAGTGTAATTAAATTTGATAATGCCAACACTTTGCATCCTAGAATTCAAAACTTCAGTAGGATTACATGGTAACAAATGTTCATCAAAGTTAACAAAGGAGTTTTCTGGACCTTGTAACAAACCATAGAGGTCAGTAACTAAAACACGGAGTCCCAGTATTTTTGGATAAATGGGCACTTACACAATATATGTAGCAGTGGTCCCCAGTTGCCACAATTCCTCCAACAATCAGCCGAACAATTATGATACATTTGGGCTAAACGTACCGGCATATAGTACTATCTTAGCATGATTTTCATTAATGTTTCCACATGCGTGCTACACTTAAGTGCATTATGAGGGTGGGTTCACACGAGCGTGTTTTTGTTAGTACTTAGGTGCGTATACATGTGCGCACCTAGGTACGAGCAAAAACACACAGGAACACAGCTGCGTGCTTGTTGTCAATGGAGCCGCGGCTGCTGCCAGCGGCTCCATTGAAGACAACAGTCTGCAGGCACCCCTGCATTCTTTTTCAGGGAAGGGCTTTACATATAAGCTCTTCCCTGAAAAAAGAAACATTTTACTGTAAAAAAAAAATACTTACCTCTCCGCCGCTGCCATGTCCCGCGGGGATGCAGAACACATCTACCGTGTGTGGCAGATGTTTCCTGCATCCCCACAATGAAAAAGAATTCCCTGCTGCACCTGCCACATCTGTGACAGATGCAGCAGAGGAATTCTAAATCCCTGCGGGGAATAAAGGATTCCCTACCGCAGCTGTCACACATGACAGCTGCGGTGGAGGATTCTGCTGCTGGCACCCCTGAAATGTTTTTCAGGAGAGGGCTTTAAATATAAGTCCTTACCTGAAAAACAAAAAAAAATGTGTTAAAAAAAAATAAAAAAATACTCACCTCCCTTCGGCTGCCGGGCTCAGCCACGTCTTCTCCTGTAGATCTCAGCTATCAGCAGATGGGGCTTTAAAATTCCTGCCTGCTGGTAGCTCTGATTGTGATTGGCTGAAGTGCTTCAGCCAATCACAATCAAAGCTACCAGCAGGCAGGGATTTTAAATCCCCGGCTGCTGATAGCTCAGCAGGGCTACAGAGCCGGGGACAGCGGCAGAAGCCGCCGCTGAGCCCCGGCAGCCGTTAATGACTTTTCAGGCAAGGGCTTCATAAGCCCTTACCTGAAAAGCCTTTTAAAATAGTGTTAAAAAAAAAAGAAAAGAATAGACACCTTCCGGGGCTCAGCGGCAACTTCTGCCGCTATCCCCAGCTCTGTAGATCTCAGCTATCAGTAGCCGGAGACTTGAAATCCCCACCTGCTGGTAGCTCTGATTGTGATTGGCTGAAGTGCTTCCGCCAATCACAATCAGAGCCTCCAGCAGGCGGGGATTTTAAATCCCCAGCTGCTGATAGCTTAGCAGTGCTACAGAGGCATGGACAGCGGCAGAAGTCACTTCAGCCAATCACAATTAGAGCTACCAGCAGGCAGGAATTTTAAATCCCCGGCTGCTGATAGCTCAGCAGTGCTACAGATCCGGGGACAGCGGCAGAAGTCGCCGTTGAGCCCCGGCAGTCGTCAATGGCTTTTCAGGAAAGGGCTTTCCTAAGCCCTTCCCTGAAAAGCCTTTTAAAATATTGTTAAAAAGAATACTTACCTGCTGGGGCTCAGCAGCGGCTTCTGCCTCTGTCCCAGGCTCTGTAGATCTCAGCTATCAGCAGTCGGGGATTTGAAACACTTTTCTTTGTTTTTCAGGGAAAGGCTTATATTTAAAGCCCTCCCCTGAAAAACATTTCAGGGGTGGTGGCAGCAGGATCCTCCACCGCAGCTGTCATGTGTGACAACTGTGGTAGGGATTCCTTTATTCCCCGCAGGGATTTAGAATTCCTCTGCTGCATCTGTCACAGATGTGACAGGTGCAGCAGGGAATTCTTTTTCCTTACAGGGCTGCAGGAAACATCTGTCGCACACGGCTGATGTGTTCTGCATCCCCGCGGGACATAGCAGCGGCAGAGAGGTACTTTTTTTTAACTTTTTTTTTTTTACACTAAAATGTTTCTTTTTCAGGGAAGAGCTTATATATAAAGCTCTTCCCTGAAAAAGAATGCAGGGGTGCCGGCAGCAGCCACGGCTCAATTGAAAACAATGTGTGCATTCCCTATGGTGCACGCATGTCCTATCTTTGCAGGCACGCACCTGCAAAGTACGGACATGTGCACACACCATATGGAATACATTGTTCTAAATACAAGCGTGTTTTTGTGCGTGCATATGCACACACAAAAACACGCTTGTGTGAACCCGCCGTGATTCTGAGAAAAAGCTTGCTTCCGTTCTTTGTCACCAAATTTTTGGCCTAACTTCTTCTCCCACTTTTTTATGGATGTGTTTTTTAAGCAACTAGGAGATTTTTGTTGTAATATATATACAATCTTAAAACTCTTTTGATTCCTTTAAAGAATATTTAAAATATATTTTTAATTGCCCCAGAATAATACACATTTGTGTATATAAAAATGCTATGTGTGTAAATATTTGTAATGATTTCCTGAAGTCAAATGAATTTGAGATCTTAGTTGCTTAAATGGAAGAAGAGATTCCTCTATCAATAAACGTATGAGTAAAAATACCCGACAATATTCACCTTGAAATATTTAAATATGGAATGGCATATTAAAGCAATTCTAAAGTGATCTATTCCTTCAAGAGGGAACTCTGGGTTTTTGTAAA
The DNA here is from genome assembly GCF_035609145.1 of Eleutherodactylus coqui. Taxonomy (NCBI): domain Eukaryota; kingdom Metazoa; phylum Chordata; class Amphibia; order Anura; family Eleutherodactylidae; genus Eleutherodactylus; species Eleutherodactylus coqui. Next base: position 141,317,233 of record NC_089843.1, on the reverse strand, counting down.
ATCATGACATTTTTCCCATGACTTTAAAGATATTTGAGTAAGCGGAGAAAAGTGGAAGGGTAGAGACAAATACCATAAAGGAAGTATGAGTAAAGATTTGGTCGAGACAAGAGAAGCAAGATAATGCTCTATATAGACCCATTGTTCATGGATTTCAGACGTCCACCATGGAGCTGTTATGTTTGTGCAGGCCATGTGAACAATGACCTACCAGTTTGTAATATATTTAAACCTAAAGGGAAGAATATCAAAATTACAGAAAAGGGAAATATAAACAGACATAAATATCACTAAAGGCGACCATCTGCTTACTGATATATTCATATAAGAGGGCAGGTATAGACACCGCATCCCTCAACATGCAGACAGCCAAACTGCCATATGGAGGAGCAATTGCACAGGTGCAAGATACTGATGAACAGTCCCTCACACACCTTCCTTATATTGTGTTTTAACCTGCCCTCTTGTATTAGTAAAGGGAAGAATATCCACTCAAAATTGGATATAAAGAACACCAAACAGACCAAAGGAGAATTAATCTAAAGAAAACAAGGAAGTCTGACTTTACACCCCAAAAGTCAGTGAATCATGCCTAAAAGCAGGACGATCACCCTGATAGGGATGGCCCCACACAGGAACCTAGGGTAAACCTGACTCACCCTATGTAGGAATGGAGAAAGAGACAGGGAACACTAGACAGAGTCAGAGCAATTTTAGACATAGCAAACCATAGACAGGATATAATTTGCATCAGGCATCTTCACACCTACAGATGGAGAGAAATTCAGACATAGGACATAGTTCAGACACCAACATCAGCACTTAAGGACAAAGGGGAAGTCAGGCATCCTATCACCTAAGAACAGAAAGGGTTCAGGTAACCTATCACCTTAAGACGGAAGGGGTTCAAGCATCCTATCACCAAAGAGGTACACCAAACATAACATAGTTTACACTAGTCATCTGCACACCTACAGATGGAGGGAACATCATACAAAACCCAAACAAAACCTCATGCATGCAGACCACAGACCAGATAGACAGAAAAAGTCCCAAAATGAAACAAAGATCTAAACAGCATGCATCCTAACACCCAGGTTTAGTTAGGAGATGCTAAGGTATAATAACCAGCATTCTCTAGCAAGAAGGGCTGGTAATTATGTACACAGATCGCAGGTGATTGGTTGGCTGGAGAGATCCACACAACATCCAGCCAAATCAACCTCACCTGCAGAAATGTGGTCAGGCCACTGTACATGTCAGGTCTGGGGGCCATTGTTTTGTCTCCATCTGCCATTGCAACCATCAGCATTTCATGATTACATCCCTCTGTAAACCACTTAGATGCAGCAGTTAGCACTGACAGCAGTATCTAAAGAGTTAAATAGTCAGCAATGCCATATATATATATTACAGTGTGTATTGCCAACAACTTAAAAAAAAGTTTGCATTTTTGAGACAATTGTATTTTATATTAGTGTCAAAGCTTAATATGTAGAAAACTATAATGCAATATGAAGGAATTCTTCATGTGTTTCATTGAAGGCAGAATAATACTTATAAGTTGCAATGCATTATGTGTAATAAGAAGGTCCCTGACATATGCCTGTTCTTGAAGGTCATGATTACAGATTTATGTGCTTCTTGTGTATAAATCCACTTTACCAAACATATATAGAATACCTTGCAAAACCAACAAAACCCTACATTGTTCTGTCTCAGAGAAACACTTCATGTTAAATAGGATAGTGGAATTGTGATATATAGAAAACACTACTTATAATCAATTCTTTATACTTTATAGAGTGGGATCAGTAAGATCTCATGGGAGATATTCTGGAACATTATGTGCTATATAATGTTTTGCTTAAATCATATTCCAGCAGAAGAGCTTGCACCTACTCCCTATATTATACTATCGTCTTACTTTAGCAACTACTTTGCAATGAACTTGTTGATAGACAAGAGACAAGTTAAAGCAGTTGTTCAGTTGAAAGACAATTTTTTTCAAGAGCTACTCCAGTGATTTTTTTTAATTCATTCATTATGTAGCTATCCCCCTGGTATACATAAGTCGGTTGGTCTTACCTTTGTTAGTTTCTCTAACTCGTAGCCTCTTTTTCCTCTGATGGTCATATGATCTCAGTTTCAGAGATATCAACCTGAAAGTGCCTTTCACAAGGTGATGGGAGTGGCCTTTAGAGGGTGTAGCTAACCTAGAGGGTGTGGCTAATGGAGAATTAAAAGGGAGTGTGTGAGAGAAAGGAAGGGATAGCGCAAAAAAGGAGGTATGAACAGAGAAAAAGAGGGAGCTTGGGACAGAGCTAAAGAGGGAGGGACAGAATGAGAGAGAGGGACAGAACAAGAGAGGGGGACAGAATGAGAGAGAGGGACAGAACAAGAGAGAGACGGACACAACGAGATAGAAAGAGGGACAGAATGAGATAGAGAGAGGGACAGAACGAGAGAGAGAGAGAGAGAGAGAGAGAGGGACAGAACAAGAGAGAGAGAGAGAGGAACAGAATGAGAGAGAGAGGGAGGGACAGAATGAGAGAGAGAGAGGGAGGGACACAATGAGAGAAAGGTAGGGATGGACACAGCAAAGGAGGGAAGACACAGAATGAGAGAGGGAGGGAGGTACAGAATAAGAGAGTGGGAGGAAGGGACAGAACAAGGGAGAATGAGAGGGATGGACAAGATGAGAGAGAAAGAAAGATAGTGCAGTCAAGTCATGTTTTATATTTGGGTTGCCAATAATGCTCTGGTATACTTAGTACACCAAACATTATTAGCAACCCATTCTGTTCTTTAGACATTTTTACCACGTGAAGCTATAACTTCCAGTGACCTTAACAATTGCTACTAGGATGAATAGGTTTCAGAGAAAGTTAGAAATATTGCAGCCATGAGGGCCTATGAAGGCAAAGAACAATTTCTCCTTATCAAGTAGAATAGTGTATAGGTAGGGCAGGCTGCGCAGAGACCAACAGCTGCATAGTAGAAAAGCAAGAGCCGACAAAACCCAACTTTGCGGGACCTCCAGCTCAAGGTGAGTTGTGGGGATTTCAAAGCAATGTTGTGCCAATGTTATGAAAAATAATGCATCATTTTGAGGGGAGCTTACAAACTTTTGTTTAAAGCATAAAATCGTAGGTAACATTTGCATTGTATTGCCCACATAAAATAGGAAGGAGTCTAGAGGTCATTGCCTTCATAGAACACAAGGATCCATCTACTGTTTTTCAGTTTGATTCCTTTTCTTAATGTAAAAATCAAACATGACTTTTCTTCTGTATTCACAAGAAGAATTATTCAAATAAGAAACCTCACTGCGCATTTTCCAAGCCAAAATTTTATTCTCAAATATTTGGTTGTTAATTCCTTTGAGAATGCTAACTGCTAAATACATCTTAGCGCACATTATCCAGGCTGTTAAATGCAAAATTTGACATAAAACATGCAGAATGAATGTTGACAATGAAAAAATACCATGTGTTTCAAACACAAACCTTTCCAAGTCTTCCTACACAGGGCCATTCCCAAGCGTTCCTACAATAAGTACATACAATGACACATCCCTGGCATTTATTGTAATTATAGTTTAGGAAATCCTGCTATGTGCTTATAAATAAAATAGAAAGCTAAGAAAATCCAAAACTTTTGGCAAACACTAATGATGAAAGAAATAATTGATTGTATATTATAACAGCAAAAACCTTAAAACCTGATGCATATGGTTAGAGCCCAGTGTACAGAGTCTGTATGATAGTATATGGAGTCCCTGTGCCTCCCCACTACAGCACTGTATAATGCTTCTAGGGGAGAATACATCCTTGATACAGCATCTACTGGAGTATGACAAGAATTTTTTCTTTTGGGTTCTGGATGAATCTGAATTTTTTTTTCAAATGTCTCCATTTGAAATTGGAGATTTATGGAGTTACAGTATAGACTCATATAGCATAGACTTATGTATATTACTACTGCTACTAACCAACTCAGAGGTTTTATAAAGCTGTAATAACTCAGTTCACATATACAGTGATTCCCACTTAAGGGTGACTACCCACTAGTTTTTTTTCACTGCAAAATTCGCAGCGGTTTCTGCAGGGGTCTATGAGACTTGTAATGTTAAAATCGCGATTGCGCAAAATTGCAATTTACCGAGAAATTGCGATTTTAACATTACAAGTCCCATAGACCCCTGCAGAAAAAAAAACGCTGCGGATTTCGCAGTGAAAAAAAACTGGAGTGGGTAGTCACCCTAAGAAGTTCCTGCATAAGATGTTTCCCCGCCTAAGAAATCGATTTGTCTTGGTCCTGAATTTTTGTCCATAAGATCAATGTCATTTTTTCCCACCTAAAACATATTCGCTTAAGAAGTGGCATTTTGTAGGTTTCTGAACATTTAAATATAATCAATTCACCTGCAGGGGATTGCTTAAACCGAAGCAAAGAAGGCCTTATATGATTGTTGACCTTCACAAGATCTGTTGACACAATCATATGAGGGCTTGCTTTTTTTGTGGGTCAACATTGACGGCAGGAATCAAGAGTTAAATGACTTCTATTGGAGCTACCGTATATACCGCCGTATAAGACGACCTTTGAGCCCAGCAAAATCTTTGCAAAAGCCGGGGGTCGTCTTATACGGCGAGTACTAAAAATTCCTGCACTAAAAGCTGCAGTAGAATCAGCGGTCGGCGTACGGCAGAACTTACCATGCTGTACGGAGCCGGCTCGGGCACGAGAGAATGACAGTCAGCCCCCCCTGATGTTGCCGCGGAGGACTTCTGCTGACTCTTGTGCGCCGGCAGCCTCCTCATCCCCGCCCCTCGTCTGTAGTCTCAGCGCTTGACAGCTGGACTCTCCGCTCTGTGGGACCCCGCTGAGAGCGAAAACATCGCGGCAAGGAAGCGCAGGCGATGCGGACTAATGGTAAGTCTCCCCGGGGTCTTTGTGGAACTTCCGATGGGCGGGACGGGCGGGACGCTATCGGAGGTTGCTGGGTGACCGGAGTGGAGGGACCGCATATTACCGGCAGCAGTTTCTGCTTAGGTTAAGCAGCGCTGCTGATTAGAGCCACCTGATTGGTGCACACTGTGCAGTCACGTGGTGCCGAAGAGCCAATCAGGTGGCTCTAATCAGCAGCGCTGCTTAACCTAAGCAGAAACTGCTACCGGTAATATGCGGAGGGACCCATGGTGCTCCTGGTGACCCGCGGCGCTATAAGGTACCGTATTTGGACCCATAATGTATTTAGATGCATAGCAATATGGCAATAGTCTTAGAGACAGGGAGGGCTGGGCAGGCAGGGAGCTGAGCAATCCAAGCAGGCTTTGTATACAACAACCAGCCAATCGCCGGTAAGGTACCGTACATCGCTTGCTGTGATTGGCTGGTTGTTGTATACCACATACAGCACCACTATCTGTACCTGTTTATTCAGCATAGCACCATTATCCAGTACATATGTCCTATCCTTCCTTTCAGCTTTAGAGTGATTTATGAAAAGTTTACGTTAATCCACTTGCACTGTTTTATGTTTACCGTACATGTTTGATGACAAACAGCCTTATGTTTATAAGTGACAGTTTTCCTGCTAAGTACCTGCATGTCATAAGCATGTGAATTAAAATTACCACATTGAAATCAAATTTGATGTTTTTTGGTGCGCCTGGAAAGAGGGGTAGTCTTATACGGCGAGTATATCTCAAACTCTAGATTTTAACTGCAAAAGTTGGGGGTCGTCTTATACGCCCAGTCGTCTTATACGCCGGTATATACGGTAGCTCTGATTGTGGCCATAACAGACAGGTGTGAGCTGTTTGAAATAATCAGCACTAGAGATGAGCGAGCACCAAAATGCTCGGGTGCTCGTTACTCGGGACGAAATTTTCGCGATGCTCGAGGGTTCGTTTCGAGTAACGAACCCCATTGAAGTCAATGGGCGACCCGAGCATTTTTGTATATCGCCGATGCTCGCTAAGGTTTCCATTTGTGAAAATCTGGGCAATTCAAGAAAGTGATGGGAACGACAAAGCAACGGATAGGGCAGGCGAGGGGCTACATGTTGGGCTGCATCTCAAGTTCCCAGGTCCCACTATTAAGCCACAATAGCAGCAAGAGTGGGCCCCCCCCCCCTCCCAACAATTTTTACTTCTGAAAAGCCCTCATTAGCAATGCATACCTTAGCTAAGCACCACATTACCTCCAACAAAGCACAATCACTGCCTGCATGACACTCCGCTGCCACTTCTCCTGGGTTACATGCTGCCCAACCCCCCCCCACCCCCCGCACGACGCAGTGTCCACAGCGAACAGCAAAGTGTCCCTGCGCAGCCTTCAGCTGCCCTCATGCCACACGCTGGCCTCATAGCCACACCACCCTCATGTCTATTTATAAATGCATCTGCCATGAGGAGGAACCGCAGGCACACACTGCAGAGGGTTGGCACGGCTAGGCAGCGACCGTCTTTAAAAGGGGCGGGGCGATAGCCCACAATGCTGTACAGAAGCAATGAGAAATATAATCCTGTGCAACCGCCATCAGGAGCTGCACACGTGGGCATACCAATGGGGAACCTATGTGCCACACACTATTCATTCTGTCAAGGTGTCTGCATGCCCCAGTCAGACCACGGTTTTTTATAAATAGTCACAGGCAAGTACAACTCCGCAATGGGAATTCCGTGTGCACCCACAGCATGGGTGGCTCCCTGGAACCCACCGGCTGTACATAAATGTATCCCATTGCAGTGCCCTGGACAGCAGAGCTAACGTCAGATTAAATGCAGGTGGGCTTCGGCCCACACTGCATGCCCAAACCTGACCGGGGTTTTTAATTCATAGACACAGGCAGGTACAACTCCCTATTGTGAAGTCCCTGTGGACCCACAGCATGGGTGGCTCCCTGGAACCCAGCGGCGGTACATAAATATATCCCATTGCAGTGCCCAGCACAGCTGAGGTAATGTCATGTTTAATGCAGGTGGGCTTCGGCCCACACTGCATTCCCCAGTCAGACTGGGGTTCATTAGAAGTGGACACATGCAGTTACAACTCCGTGTGGACCCACAGCATGGGTGGCTCCCTGGAACCCACCGACGGTACATAAATATATCCCATTGCAGTGCCCAGCACAGCTGAGGTAATGTCATGTTTAATGCAGGTGGGCTTCGGCCCACACTGCATGCCCCAGTCAGACTGGGGTTCTTTAGAAGTGGACACATGCAGTTACAACTCCGTGTGGACCGACAGCATGGGTGGGTGCCAGGAAGCCACCGGCGGTACATAAATATATCCCATTGCAGTGCCCAACACAGCTGATGTAACGTCAGCTTTAATGCAGGTGGGCAAAAAATTAATTGGATTACACTGTAGGCGAGGGCCCCAAAAAATTGGTGTACCAACAGTACTAATGTACGTCAGAAAAATTGCCCAGGCCCAACCAAGAGGGCAGGTGAAACCCATTAATCGCTTTGGTTAATGTGGCTTAATTGGTAACTAGGCTTGGAGACAGCCCAGTTAAAATAAAAATTGGTTCAGGTGCAAGTTTCAACGCTTTAATGAGTATTGAAACGTATAAAAATTGTTTAGAAAAATTATATGACTGAGCCTTGTGGGCCTAAGAAAAATTGCCCGTTCGGCGTGATTACGTGAGGTTTCAGGAGGAGGAGCAGGAGGAGGAGGAGGAATATTATACACAGATTGATGAAGCAAAAATGTCCCCGTTTTTGATGGTGATAGAGAACGATACTTCCATCCGCGGGTGCAGCCTACGTATTGCTTAGGTATCGCTGCTGTCCGCTGGTGAAGAAGAGAAGTCTGGGGAAATCCAGGCTTTGTTCATCTTGATGAGTGTAAGCCTGTCGGCACTGTCGGTTGACAGGCGGGTACGCTTATCCGTGATGATTCCCCCAGCCGCACTAAACACCCTCTCTGACAAGACGCTAGCCGCAAGACAAGCAAGCACCTCCAGGGCATAGAGCGCGAGTTCAGGCCACGTGTCCAGCTTCGACACCCAGTAGTTGTAGGCGGCAGAGGCGTCACGAAGGACGGTCGTGCGATCGGCTACGTACTCCCTCACCATCCTTTTACAGTGCTCCCGCCGACTCAGCCTTGACTGGGGAGCGGTGACACAGTCTTGCTGGGGAGCCAGAAAGCTGTCAAAGGCCTTAGAGAGTGTTCCCCTGCCTGCGCTGTACATGCTGCCTGATCTCTGCGCCTCCCCTGCTACCTGGCCCTCGGAACTGCGCCTTCGGCCACTAGCGCTGTCGGATGGGAATTTTACCATCAGTTTGCCCGCCAGGGTCCTGTGGTATAGCATCACTCTCGAGCCCCTTTCCTCTTCGGGTATGAGAGTGGAAAGGTTCTCCTTATACCGTGGGTCGAGCAGTGTGTACACCCAGTAATCCGTAGTGGCCAGAATGCGTGTAACGCGAGGGTCACGAGAAAGGCATCCTAACATGAAGTCAGCCATGTGTGCCAGGGTACCTGTACGCAACACATGGCTGTCCTCACTAGGAAGATCACTTTCAGGATCCTCCTCCTCCTCCTCCTCAGGCCATACACACTGAAAGGATGACAGGCAAGCAGCATGGGTACCCTCAGCAGTGGGCCAAGCTGTCTCTTCCCCCTCCTCCTCATCCTCCTCATGCTCCTCCTCCTCCTCCTCCTCAACACGCTGAGATATAGACAAGAGGGTGCTCTGACTATCCAGCGACATACTGTCTTCCCCCGCCTCTGTTTCCGAGCGCAAAGCGTCTGCCTTTATGCTTTGCAGGGAGCTTCTCAAGAGGTATAGCAGAGGAATGGTGACGCTAATGATTGCAGCATCGCCGCTTACCATCTGTGTAGACTCCTCAAAGTTTCCAAGGACCTGGCAGATGTCTGCCAACCAGGCCCACTCTTCTGTAAAGAATTGAGGAGGCTGACTCCCACTGCGCCGCCCATGTTGGAGTTGGTATTCCACTATAGCTCTACGCTGCTCATAGAGCCTGGCCAACATGTGGAGCGTAGAGTTCCATCGTGTGGGCACGTCGCACAGCAGTCGGTGCACTGGCAGATTAAACCGATGTTGCAGGGTGCGCAGGGTGGCAGCGTCCGTGTGGGACTTGCGGAAATGTGCGCAGAGCCGGCGCACCTTTCCGAGCAGGTCTGACAAGCGTGGGTAGCTTTTCAGAAAGCGCTGAACCACCAAATTAAAGACGTGGGCCAGCCATGGCACGAGCGTGAGGCTGCCAAGCTGCAGAGCCGCCACCAGGTTACGGCCGTTGTCACACACGACCATGCCCGGTTGGAGGCTCAGCGGCGCAAGCCAGTGGTCGGTCTGCTCTGTCAGACCCTGCAGCAGTTCGCGGGCCTCTTCTCTCCTAAGCTGAGTAGTTTCAGCACAGCCTGCTGACACTTGCCCACCGCTGTGCTGCCACACCGCGCGACACCGACTGCTGGCGACGTGCTGCTGCTGACGCATCTTGATTGCGAGACAGAGGTTGCGTAGGAGGAGGAGGAGGAGGGTGGTTTAGTGGAGGAAGCATACACCGTCGCAGATACCACCACCGAGCTGGGGCCCTCAATTCTGGGGGTGGGTAGGACGTGAGCGGTCCCAGGCTCTGACTCTGTCCCAGCCTCCACTAAATTCACCCAATGTGCCGTCAGGGAGATATAGTGGCCCTGCCCGCCTGTGCTTGTCCACGTGTCCGTTGTTAAGTGGACCTTGCCAGTAACCGCGTTGGTGAGGGCGCATACAATGTTGCGGGAGACGTGGTCGTGCAGGGCTGGGACGGCACATCGGGAAAAGTAGTGGCGACTGGGAACTGAGTAGCGCGGGGCCGCCGCCGCCATCATACCTTTGAAAGCCTCTGTTTCCACAGCCCTATACGGCAGCATCTCCAGGCTGATAAATTTGGCTATGTGCACGTTTAACGCTTGAGCGTGCGGGTGCGTGGCGGCGTACTTGCGCTTGCGCTCAAACACTTGCGCTAGCGACGGCTGGACGGTGCGCTGAGAGACATTGGTGGATGGGGCCGAAGACAGCGGAGGTGAGGGTGTGGGTGCAGGCCAGGAGACGGTAGTGCCTGTGTCCTGAGAGGGGGGTTGGATCTCAGTGGCAGGTTGGGGCACAGGGGGAGAGGCAGCGGTTCAAACCGGAGGCGGTGAACGGCCTTCGTCCCACCTTGTGGGGTGCTTGGCCATCATATGTCTGCGCATGCTGGTGGTGGTGAGGCTGGTGGTGGTGGCACCATGGCCTCTGCAGGGTGGCATGGCGCGAGGGGGCGCTTTGGGAAACAGTTGTTGGATTATTCGGTCTGGCCCTGCCTCTACCCCTGGCCACCGCACTGCCTCTTCCAACCTGCCCTGCTGCTGCACTTGCCTCCCCCTCTGAAGATCTGTCCTCAGTAGGCATAGCAAACCAGGTGGGGTCAGTCACCTCATCATCCTGCTGCTCTTCCTCCGAATCCTCTGTGCACTCCTCCCTCGGACTTACTCCAATTACTACTACCTGAGTGATAGACAACTGTGTCTCATCGTCATCGTCCTCCTCACCCACTGAAAGCTCTTGAGACAGTTGCCGGAAGTCCCCAGCCTCATCCCACGGACCCCAGGAACTTTTCAAAGGTTGGGCATCGGTCACGAAAAACTCCTCCGGTGGGAGAGGAACCATTGCTGGCCATTCTGGGCAGGGGCCCGGGAACAGTTCCTGGGAGTCTGCCTGCTCCTCAGAATGTGTCATTGTAATGGAGTGAGGAGGCTGGGAGGAAGGAGGAGCAGCAGCCAGAGGATTCAGAGTTGCAGCAGTGGACGGCGCAGAATTCTGGGTGGTCGATAGATTGCTGGATGCACTTTCTGCCATCCACGACAGAACCTGCTCACACTGCTTATTTTCTAATAAAGGTCTACCTGCGTGGACCCATTAATTGTGAGATGAATGTGGGGATGCCAGAAACGTGTCTATCTCCTAATCCCGCAGTAGTCGGCTGCGATACACCTGGATCAGGAGCTCGGCCTGTGCCCACACCCTGACTTGGGCCTCCACGTCCTTGCCCGCGTCCACGTCCCACCCCTCAGCATGCTGTATTACCAGTAGTGCAGAAACAGAACGCTGTAATTAAATGTGCCGCTTATTGGCCTGTGGTTGGAGGCTGACTTCGCTTACGGAACGCACAGCAGAGCCAGGAAACAATTTTGCGCACGCCTGTAGTGAGACGTTGGTGCGTATGACTGAGCTAGTGAAATTCACAGCGCAGAAGCAGTCAAGTGGCCAAAGGCCAGTAGTAGGCCTTAAGTATTTTGCTTCTATTTTTTTAAAATGCTGAGCTGATACAGCAGACAGATACTGTATAGAGATGAGCGAGCGTACTCGGAAAAGCACTACTCGCTCAAGTAATTTGCTTTATCCGAGTATCGCTGTGCTCGTCCCTGAAGATTCGGGTGCCGCTGCGGCTGACAGGTGAGTCGCAGCGGGGAGCAGGGGAGAGCGGGCAGGAGAGAGGGAGAGAAAGATCTCCCCTCCGTTCCTCCCCGCTCTCCCCTGCAGCTCCCCGCTCCGTGCCGGCACCCGAATCTTCAGGGACGAGCACAGCGATACTCGGATAAAGCAAATTACTCGAGCGAGTAGTGCTTTTCCGAGTACGCTCGCTCATCCCTAATACTGTAGGCAGCGTATAATATTATGTATACTGTTTCCCTCTGGCGGGATGACGGCGCTGATGTAACAGAGACATCAGATCCAGGAAACAATTTTGCGCAAGCCTGCTGTAACGCTTAGCTGCGTATTAATTAGGACTACTACCCCCAGCAGATAGATACTGTAGGCAGCGTATAATATTATGTATACTGTTTCCCTCTGGCGGGATGACGGCGCTGATGTAACAGAGACAGCAGATCCAGGAAACAATTTTGCGCAAGCCTGCTGTAACGCTTAGCTGCGTATTAATTACGACTACTACCCCCAGCAGATAGATACTGTAGGCAGCGTATAATATTATGTATACTGTTTCCCTCTGGCGGGATGACGGCGCTGATGTAACAGAGACAGTAGATCCAGGAAACAATTTTGCGCAAGCCTGCTGTAACGCTTAGCTGCGTATTAATTACGACTACTACCCCCAGCAGATAGATACTGTAGGCAGCGTATAATATTATGTATACTGTTTCCCTCTGGCGGGATGACGGCGCTGATGTAACAGAGACAGCAGATCTAGGAAACAATTTTGCGCAAGCCTGCTGTAACGCTTAGCTGCGTATTAATTAGGACTACTACCCCCAGCAGATAGATACTGTAGGCAGCGTATAATATTATGTATACTGTTTCCCTCTGGCGGGATGACGGCGCTGATGTAACAGAGACAGTAGATCCAGGAAACAATTTTGCGCAAGCCTGCTGTAACGCTTAGCTGCGTATTAATTACGACTACTACCCCCAGCAGATAGATACTGTAGGCAGCGTATAATATTATGTATACTGTTTCCCTCTGGCGGGATGACGGCGCTGATGTAACAGAGACAGTAGATCCAGGAAACAATTTTGCGCAAGCCTGCTGTAACGCTTAGCTGCGTATTAATTACGACTACTACCCCCAGCAGATAGATACTGTAGGCAGCGTATAATATTATGTATACTGTTTCCCTCTGGCGGGATGACGGCGCTGATGTAACAGAGACAGCAGATCCAGGAAACAATTTTGCGCAAGCCTGCAGTAACGCTTAGCTGCGTATTAATTACGACTACTACCCCCAGCAGATAGATACTGTAGGCAGCGTATAATATTATATATACTGTTTCCCTCTGGCGGGATGACGGCGCTGATGTAACAGAGACAGTAGATCCAGGAAACAATTTTGCGCAAGCCTGCTGTAACGCTTAGCTGCGTATTAATTAGGACTACTACCCCCAGCAGATAGATACTGTAGGCAGCGTATAATATTATGTATACTGTTTCCCTCTGGCGGGATGACGGCGCTGATGTAACAGAGACAGCAGATCCAGGAAACAATTTTGCACAAGCCTGCTGTAACGCTTAGCTGCGTATTAATTAGGACTACTACCCCCAGCAGATAGATACTATAGGCAGCGTATAATATTATGTATACTGTTTCCCTCTGGCGGGATGACGGCGCTGATGTAACAGAGACAGCAGATCCAGGAAACAATTTTGTGCAAGCCTGCTGTAACGCTTAGCTGCGTATTAATTAGGACTACTACCCCCAGCAGACACGCAGTAAACTGTAGACGGTCACAGGCAGCCCAAATATAGTATTTTTCCCCAATTTTTTGGAAAAAGCCCACTGCCTATATAGCCTGAATATCTCTTTCCCTGCCTCACCAGTACTGGCCCTATACTCTGTACAATGACTGCAGACTGCGGACGCAATGCTCTGCACGGCCGATATACAAAAAAAAAAATTGTGCAACACTGCTAAAAGCAGCCTCAACAGTACTGCACACGGTCAGATGTGACCCTATGAAGGACCGTTGGGGTTCTTGAAGCCTAAAATCACTCCTAACGCTCTCCCTATAGCAGCTCAGGCACCAGCAGCACTTTCCCTGATCTCTGTCAGAATGCATCTGTGGCGAGCCGCGGGGGGGGGGCGATTTATATACTCGGGTGACACCTGATCTCGCCAGCCACTCACTGCAGGGGGGTGGTATAGGGCTTGAACGTCGCAGGGGGAAGTTGTAATGCCTTCCCTGTCTTTCTATTGGCCAGAAAAGCGCGCTAACGTCTCAGAGATGAAAGTGAAAGTAACTCGAACATCGCGTGGTGCTCGCCTCTAGTAACAAGCATCTCGAACACGCTAATACTCGAACGAGTATCAAGCTCGGATGAGTACGTTCGCTCATCTCTAATCAGCACCCAATGGGTATGGAATGGGCTTGGCTCCTGAGCCTGCTCCAAACACCACCCATGACTGCCTACTATACATTTATGGTGGGTGGTCACACATGGGTTTATTAAATATTTAGTGCCCTTATGGAATCTATAGAGGCACACCAACCGAGTTCAGCCAGCAATCAATATGGGGGTTAGGTAATACACAATGAGAGCATTGTTTAAATGAAATATGCAAATTGCTACATACAATTATGTGTGCAAAACAGCAAAACAGTGGACCCATATGGAAGAAAACAGTCTCTCCCCAGTGACCTGTAAGTAGCTGCTCTGTAGGTCGATGTTCAAATCATAGAGAGCTTTGAATTATTACTAGGTATATTAGGCAACTAGAAACATTTATTTGTAGTTAGTTTTTTGTACAGAGCATTTGTTCCTCATCCGTAAGGTGTTCTAGTTTGCTGAGTAAGATGTCTTTGTAACAATTCTTGAATTTTCTTGCAGAGATCAGGCTAACCCTCAGATTTCTGCTGCAGATGTGCCATTGATGTGCCATTTGCACTGTCATGGATTTACATAAAGGTTATCCCCACTGTCATTCAGTTGGGATAATCCTCTGTTTTCATGCAAAATCCGAGAAAATAAGTACCGTAGCATCAGAATCCTACTGAAGGAAAGCAGTCCTTGCTTCCTGTTTCCCAGGGAGCATTGCCTGTAAAACTCCCTACACCAGCTGGATCTCTTCAAGTAGAATCAGTATCTCCAAGAGCTACTCTAAAAACATTTTCCTCAACCAACTATAACCCTACATGAGATGGAGAGCTTTTTGTATTATTTTTCTAAGCAGCATTGCCTTTAAGATCCCCATGCACCACCTGGATCTTTACAAGTAGTATCAGTTTCTTCCAATGCCTACCATTGTACAGATGTGGCAAAGTTTAACTTGGCTTTGATTTTCTGCGCCAAATTGTCTTAAGCAATTGAGAAGCTGTTGTTTTCTTAATGCAGCAAAATCCATTGTGAAGCTATTGAAAGTGCAAGTAAATTGTAGCACAGAATATTATCCTAACGCATTTAGGCCTTAGTCAGACGGGCGTTTTTTCGCGCGATATGCGCATGCGATTTGCACATATATAGAACCAGTGGTTCGCTATGGTATCGGTCACATGTCCGCTTTTTATGCGGATATGCGAAAAATTATAGGACACGACGATTCGCAGAGCGCGCTTATCTGCGTTCTGCGTTTTATGTGCGCACCAAAATCATTTTTTTCGCCGGTCAGTCTAAGTTTCATGCGCATTTTGATGCGCACCGTGATTTTTCTCCGGTCAGACGGGCGTTTTGCTGCGATAATTAACGCGGCTAGGTGCAGATTTTTCCCGCGATTTTTCGCCGCCGGTCACGCGATTTGCGCATGCGCATGCGACATGCGATGCGCAAATCGCGCAAAAAAACGCCCGTCTGACTAAGGCCTCAGAGTCAAGGTAAACTTTGCTACATATGCATCTGACAGTTACTCCCTAGGGTGCATTCACCTGACTGTGTGCTGGTGCGTAGATTTGTGCGCACACAACTGGCACACCCACGTACGTGTACAAACGCACGTTAATGCAGGTCCATGCAGCATTGCTTTCAATGGGGCCGCGGCTTGTTCCAGCGGCCCATTGAAAGCAATGGTCTCCCGACAACCCCTGCAGTGATTTTCAGGGAAGAGCTTTAAATATAGGCCCTTCCCTGAAAATCATTCTTATGTGGTGTAAAAAATAAAAAAACATATATACTCACTTCCCCACCGCTGCCATGGCTCAGCTGCATCAAGCCGCTTGGGTCCCGTCACTGTAATGAAGTTCTTTCAGCAGGCAGGAATTTAAAATCAATCATTGAATGGCCGAGCGCTGCCTATGATTGGCTGAGCGCTGTGACCAATCACAGGCAACGTTCAGCTGTAATTCAATGAATGGCTGAGCACTGCCTGTGATTGGCTGAGCACTCAGCCAATCAAACGCAGCCCTTTTAGCATGTGCAGATTTTAAATCCCCACCTGCTGAAAGAACTTTATTAGAGTGACAGGACCCAAGCTAGACGTGCCTGAGCCCCGGCAGCGGCAGAGAGGTAAGTATGTATTTTTTTAAATTTTTACTACAACTAGGATTCATTTTCAGGGAAGGGCTTATATTTAAAGCCCTTACCTGAAAATCACTGCGGGTGTGCCAGCATCCTATTGCATTTAATGGGGCCATTGGCAGCACGCCTATAAAACACAGACATATGAACACACCATAGGGAACCAATGGTTCTAATAGATGCGCGGTTGTGTGCGCACGTATGTATGCACATAAACACGCTCATCTGAATGCACCCTAATAGATAGTTGCACAAAGATGCAGTGATACAACAATTGTTTTAATAGAAGGAATATTGTATTGTTCAAATGCTACAAAATGTTAATTTAATAGAAATCCATAATAACTCAGCAACGATACAACGCTGCACTATGAAAATAAATAAGAAAATCGGAATATTGCTACATGTTCAGTGTTTTCTTTGTCTTATTTGTAGATTTTCTCTAGCATTAAGTCATTTAAACAGACAACTCAATTAGCATTAATACCCAACAAAGCAAGAAAAAACATCCAAGGTTCTGAAACATGACTTGAAAATTACTGGGAACAAAGATCTGAAAATAAGCTTTGTCAAGCGTTAAAGTAACGCAGATATGTAATAATTCTGTAATTTGATGTATATTTTGCTCTGTGTTTTCCACAGAAGAGAATATTGTTCTAAATGACATGCTGACACTCTCCATCTAAACTTGCAAATGTAAAATCCCATAATCCTTTGCATGATTCCTCCTCACAATAGACTTAAAGACATTTCCAGTTGATTAAATCATCAAAAAAGAAAAGTCACTTGAAATGTTTTTCTAAAATTACAGTATCATTTTATGTGGTACATGAAGGGATCCTGTAATAAACTGCTTACAGTAACAAGGCTAACCTACTGCAGATTGTTAATACGATAATCTCCAGAAAAAGGGGATGACTAGACATGTACAGCCGGGACAGGTACTCCAAAATACTATGTAAAGACTTTGTCCTCAAAAGGTAGACAGGCTCTTGATGGAGTGAAAGAAAGAACATCAGGATATTTCAGAAGTTTTATATGCTTATTTATATGAAATCCTCTTAAATGCAATTTCTTATCTCCTGTAAAGCACCTAGCTGCTATTTTGTCATTCAGAAGATATATTTCGGTGTTGTAAGCACTTAGTGACCTTTTTTCTCTTTTCTTGCAATATATAGATTGAATTTGCATTGAAACTCATAGCGCATTTTACATTGGCACATACCAGTTCTTATTGCTGGGCGGCATCCGGACATGATATGGGGCAATGTCCAAAGCTAAAGAGAAGCCTGGCCTGTGAAAGAGGAACTGAGTATTACATTCATTCTGGACTGCTAACAAAACCCTCAGATGACTTGGTACTGGAGCAGTCAGGACTGACATGTTTGTTTGCTACACAGGTGGCTAGACGCAGGAACAGACGCAAACAAAGAGGTAGCGATCAGAGCGGGGCACACTGAGCCACTCCGACAGAACCCACTAAGTAGCGGAGCACCCTTCCTGAAAGGGACAACCCAACTACTTCCACAATGACAGGTCCAAGTTCAGAAGGGAACCAAAGAACAGTAAACCAGGGACAAACAGAAACTGACAAATAAAAGGCGAGAAGACAGAATACAAGACAAACAGAAAAACGGGGGACAAATCAGAACACAGGAGCCAGACAACAGACAAGAGCACTGAGCAAGCTTACTTGATCAGGAACACAGAAATATAACCGGCACTCCCAATCAAGAAGAGCTGGGTTATATAGGGAGTGGGGAAAAATTGATTGGTTGACCCAGCTGTCAATCACCAGCCACCACCTCAGCTAACAGCTACAGGACTAATTAACCTAACTAGAGAGGACCAAAGACATTAACCCTAGCTAGACAGGATAGAACCCACAGAAGCAGAGGTATGCTGGCAGAGAAATGATAGAGTGCTGGCAGTGACGTGACACTGGGATTAATGACAGATGAGTAATTTAAGGGGGTTTAACTGCGGTCTCAATTATGGGATCTAGTCTGGGGTGTCAATTGTAGTGTCTGAATTATTGAGGTCTGGCCTGAAGTCTGAGAAATAGTTTTGGGGTGTGATTTGCATTAATGGAATTACTTGGGTTTTATAAAACTGGCACTTTAACAACAAATGGAATATGTACTCATTCTTATAGACAATCCTCTCCCTCTCTGCTGTCCTTATAGTGAGGATAATATAAAGGGAAATTCTTTAAAAAGTTCTATTCTGACACAACCTTCCACAAGACAAGACATAGTCCAATATATCCCACCCTATAGCAAATCACATCCTGATAAATCACCCTGACAAGGCTGAATTGTCACTAGAAAATTATTTTAAATATTGGCAACTATAAGGCCGTATATTTTACTGTGACGTCTAAGCAAGATTTAAGTAGATATGTGATACAGTATTTGCTTTCGAAGTGGTCCTTGAAGGTATGCTAATTCTATATGAAAGTATTTCTCTTTTAATTTATATGGTTCTAATTTATTTTCTTAGTTCCATAGTATAGTATACCATTCTTGATGCTTCACATAGTATTGTGTGTAGCTGTAAAAAGTTGTCTGTAGTTGGACTCCTAAAAAATTCACAATGGATTGGAGGGTGGATTCCACTGGATTTGGTGCAACACAGAGATGTTCCACCAGAAAACTTGGCCAGGCCCTGTTGTTGACCAAACATTAACAGAACTAAAGGTCCATAAACTCAATGACATACCTGGACCACAGTGGAAGTTCGTCACTGGTTAAGCCCCACCAATGTTGCTTTTTGAACACTACTTATATCTACAAGTCAAGTTTCCATACAGCTGAACTTTGGTTATAATTCTGTGGTGTCTTCCCATGAATACCTGAGATCATAAACATTACAAGGGCACTACTCTAGGGATTACGGAGTGCTAGCATAGTTCCTAACTGCCAAAACATTTTTGCTGGAAGAAGAGTGGTGTGACAACACTGGCCAGTAATGATTCAGTGAGTGCTTCTATTACCATTACAATGTAATATGATTTATTCTGTTACAATGTTTGCATGCTTATTTATTATATATATTCAGATGGTGTGGCCAAGGGCTAAAAAATTTGCCTCAGCACACATTGTAAATTCCTCTCTCCCAGAGAAAACCCTAATCAAATGGCCTGCTCATGACTATGATAGGGAAGGCCCACTGATATAACATAAATATAACGGAATATTTAGGAATTATGCAAATGTGTAAAAGTCATATATTAAAATTACTATCAGAATAAATAGCACATTAAGAGCCCTATCTCTTATCTTATTTCCGTGTGTCACAGAAGATACTCTCTGGAATGTTTCAATTATTGAGTTCAGTTCTATAACTCAATCTGGGCAAAGTATCAAAGTTTCTATGCATAAAATTGCTTATTGCAATATAAATGTCAAAATAACAGAGTTTAAGACCATTAAAATATTTTTATCTTATTTATTAAATGTTGACCTTTCTAAAGACCGGATAAGAGTTCTTGTAAGAGTCAACGTTTCTGCATCTGTCTTTGAATAAATATTTGCACAGTTATACACGTCTGAGTGCTTCCAGGCATACCATACATTTGATAACCTGAGTGACAAGATAAATATGGTTTGTATTAGTCATGACATTTCATTGTGACTTTTCCATGTTTTGTTTCATTTCTAAAAGTAGGAAATAAAAAAAAAAAAGTACAAAGATTCAAAATACACTCTTCAGTAATATAGTATATTGCGTGCAGCATATATACTGTATATACGAGGCTGGTAATGAATAACAGTATTAATTCATAACTGAATGACTTTCCATTTGTCCTTGGAATGAGTGACATATTCGGTTTGAATAAAGTCATTGTGACCTTTGAAATTTTTGCTCACCTAATATCAAAGATGGCTATTTTTCACATATGCCTTTTCAGCCTAGAAAATCTTGCCCACTGTGAATAGCTTACTAAAGAATCAGAGCTGATCTTTAAACACATCATTTACCAAAGGGCATTTCCTTTTTCAACAATAACCCATATTATGAATGTAGCAAAGCCCGAGTCTCTGTGCATTTACCAGCTTGCTTCATATTATTTCAGGGGTTATCTTTCGGTGAGACTCTTTCATGATTGCAAGATGTTTGAATGTCTTGGATGTAAGAGAACTCAGACTTGCACTCTGGAAAATGAATTTTAATAAAAGCAGAAGTAAACATGCACGTAAGAAATCTATGATAGAAAACCAGCGTTTGATCAACATTTCGCATAGTTTCAGAGAGTAAATTGACATCCTGTAAAATGTTGGGTGTACTCTCTCTTTCCTATACGTTAGATAATATGTAATCATTTTCATTTATACAAATTATTCTCCACTTACAACCAAAGGTACCTTTCAGGACCAAGGTTCCATGATGCTCCTGCATCCAGGTCACATTCTACAGTTCTGATATCTCCACTTTTAAAAAAATCATAACTTTTTGATTTTTCAGGTGACACATATAATATTAATATTTTTTACTTCTATTGTAATTAAAAACTTTATTTTGTTTTCATTTTGCTTTTTTTCGTTAGTCTCCATAGGGATCTCAAATCTGTAATCATTTGATCGCTTATATAGTATAATGTAATACTATAGTATTGCATTACACTGTATTTTAACAGGCTTTCTATTAAAGACATGCCACAGGCACATCTTTAACAGCCAATCAACATCCACATGGCAACCCCGGGATATTATTGGGGCCATTCGGAACATGTAAGTCCCAATCAGGACTTTTAAATGTTGCTGTAAGAACTGAGAGCAGTATTTAAAGGATTAACAGTCATGATCATGAGTTCTCTCTGATCTCGGCTGTTGCCTGTGGGTGTCGGCTGCCAGAGACAAATGGCACTTGCTGTGTATGGCTTGTGCTTGGCTTCTGTATGTAGTGGATGGCTATATATATGTTAACTGCACAAGGTATGTGCAATTAGGATGTATACCGCCGTAATTTACCCTTTAATCCATCCTAGAGATTGTTCTGGTGATTTGATTTGCATTTTGGGAAGTGTCATAACAGGTACTGTGCAATGTGATCAAGAAAATGTAAGGCATCAGGCACAAAGCAGTCTGACGCGCAAGGGACTGAGTATGTCGCCGAAGAATGCTTCATTGACTGCTGTTTCTATGGAGCTATTCTCCCCTTAAAGCCCATATGCAACAGTTCTAGAATAATAGAATTGTAGAGCTAAAAAGTTTTTTCTAATGCCTAATCTGTGTGGCAATTGGCGGTGCCCAGAACTGGACACAGTATTCCAGATGAGGTCTGACTAAGGAAGAGTAGAGGAGGATAATTACCTCCCGTGATCTAGACTCTGTGCTTCTCTTAATACATTCCAGAATTGTGTTTGTCTTTTTTTCTGTTGCATCACACTGTTGACTTATGTTCTATAATCTCCAAAGAAACTACAAAAAGCCATCTTTTGAGCGATAATCGTTGTGTCTAAATGTGCCCATCTTTCAGTTTTTTGCCGAACGATGGTTTTCAGTTCTGCTTGAAAACCATAGTTCGGCAGAACAGCTGATAAGCAGGACCACACGCTGTGCTCTGCCCAGGGAGAGCTGATTACAGCTGATCACATTGTATCAGCTGTTCTCAGCTGTCAGCCCAGTGGCAGAACAAAGGAATGTAATCAAGGAACAGCGGGTGGTGTGCTCCTTGACTACAGCTCCTGGCGGCTCACACGCTACTACTTGGTACTAATAGGCATTAGTACCAAGTAGTTTATGGAAAATGATTACTCAAAAGCCATCTTTTGAGCGATCATTTTTTCAGTGTAAATACACCATTACTCAACTTTAAAAAGATTTTGTCTAAATCTAACCCGTAAATTTGTTTTTGAAGGTAGACACATGATTTAGCAACATTTTGTGAGCAGTAACATTATTTCTACAGTACACCTTTATAAATCCAGGTCGTAATAATAGTAATAACCCAGCAGCCCAAAATCCACCAAATGCCAGGTTTATCATTTTCAATCAGAACAATGATGTGTCAATAAAGATTATTACAGTGTTTGACATGAGAAAATAATAATCTGACACCTTGCTGGTCCTGGAGTGATTTGCTGTGAGCTTTCTAACCTACTAAAAACATAAATATAGTGTATCGATTCAAAAAAGATGAATGTATTGTTCTATGCTGCTTTCTTTAAAGGGAAACTCCACCTTTAAGGTTCCTTCAGATGGACATATTTGCACACACAAACACAGAAAATAGAACCCATTGATTTCAAAAGGTTTGTTCTCATTTCCTTTTCTCTTGCATGCACAAAATAGGACCTGCTCTATTGTCCTGTATATTTGCGCACCAAGGGCCCCACAGAAGTCTATAGGAGTTTGGCAAATATATGAGCGAAATAGAAGAACATGCGAAATACACTGTACAATTCAGTGAAAAAGAGAACACGTCTGGACTTCATAAGACTAAACAGTTTTTTAATTCAGGGCGGGGGGGAGGTGGGGTGTCTCGCACATATGTGAACAGGCCCTGACTGTGCAAAAAGTACAGTACTATGCACCGATACTGTGCAAAGATGTTGTGCTGAATCAGCATATTTGTGCATACACTTGTGCCGCCCTTAGCATCACTTGAAGCATGTTGTGGCAAGGTAGTTCACCGGATGGACTGCAGAAGGCGTAAAAGCAGGCTTAATGTGTGCTAATCAGCAGGGACAGCTATGTGGGTGTATCTAGAGGAGTTAAAAGCTCCAGACACATTGAGTTTCCTACTGAAAGCCACAGGAAGTGGTTGCCTCTGTCCGGCACAGACCAGACTATGTTGGTCACTAGTCTGACAGGGGCGGATGCCCCCTAGATGCCCAATTAGGGTATAGTGAAAAAAATACTAAGGATTGTGAAGCCTGAATATGCTGATGCCTGTAATCCTTTCCTATGTGTGCAACAAAGCTAGCAGACACCAGACTGTTGACGAATCTAGCGTCTAGCGTCTCTATGATTGTGGTACCAATTATCTTAAAGGAGAAGATGGCAGCCCCCAGTAGCATGTAACCCCCAGGTAACCACAGCATGTTTACATGTGGCAGAATTGTTGCAGGAATTTCTGCCACTCTCCTCTTTATCTGAATGTGTCTTAAAGAAATCGATTCATATGCCGTAGAAATAATGTAACCCAACTCAGAAGTATGAAATATATATTTTTTCAGGAATTTCTTCAGTGAATCTGCTTTTGAAGAAAGGTTTATATTATTAAAGTGTCCCAGCGACAATGTTGAATATTTTACCTTCCTTTTATGATGTGGAACAATGCTTTATCAGGCTAAAAATTGCCCGTTATGAATGCTTCTAATTATGTCAGTAAGAGATGGCATGGCTTGTAGTACATAATTAATGGCATTTACATTGTTCTCTACAGTAGTGTCTTTAAAAATTAGCATTAAAAAACCTGGACCTCAAATTATACAGAAATGATTTGGAATTGAAAGGTACAGTAAATCTTTGGCTTATGTTATCCATGCTCTGTGACCTCTGTGGCTTCTAATCTTTTCCAGTTTTCCTTACAGCAATAGTATTTAATTATTACTGGTAACAAGCAGGCCTATTGGACCTTTCTTGCTAGAAAGTATAGATGTTCTAAGTGGTATAGAAATAAATTAGTATATAAAGGTAAAGAATAGAACCCGTTAGTTCTTTGTATTTATTTAAATCAAGTACATTATTAGAACATGAGAAGATAACAAGAAGAATGCAAAATTACGAAGATAATAGATGGCAAAGAGAATCCTTTTGTCGTCTAAAATGCACTATGCTGTCATGCTCTAACCTGTATTGAATAGATATTAACAGTTTTTTGTGACATTAGAGAACAATGAAGGCATCAAAACACTAATATAGAGTGCCACAATAACTTCTCCGTAGCAGCTCATAGATATGTGGGTACAGCTGTTACATTCGTGAAGGCCAAGGGAACAACGACCTACACAAACGCAATCTGTTTTAATGACTGGAGAGACTGGGGAAAGGGAGATAGGATGTGCCTACACGACCGGGTACCAACATTAAACAAGCACAAACCAAACGTTCATACAAACACCCACAGGGAAAAGAGGGACATTAGACCCCGCACCACACAGGTTGGCCTTATACTTACCAATTGACTTTTTTAAAGATTTTCTGCCATGTACTAAACAACCAGACAGATGGACATATCTATAAGTAGGTGCAAGACTAGTACCAGTGTTTCTGGTGGCGCAATGCACCACTTACTAATATAATATAGTGAAAGGGATTGGAGTTGGTCAAAATATTTCCGTGCAAGATTTACAAACTTGAGCTGGTGGCTGAGGTGAAATCGTGGCTTGTCACTGCGTCATGTAAGCTGCATTAGTTTCACAGTGGCATTGAACTGTTTGTAGTGACATGTTTGTAAGAAAGCGATGGTTTGTTTCAGCACTGGACAATGGTTGCCAACTAGATGAAGGCTGGTCTGGTGTTGGCGGCATTAGCACTTGAGATGACATGATATTAGATTCAGGAGCCTGTGAAGATAGTGGTGAAGGACTATGCTTCAATGTTGTTGGTCAATATGTACTGCCAGCTATGTATGTGGACATTTGTGAGGTGTCATTTATTGGAATCTCCACACAGGTGTTCAGCTGTCTACACACTGCAAGATTGAGTACTGCTGTATCCATAGCAACTGCGGCCATGAGAGTTTCTGGGGGATGTAGTCTGCCCATAATTCCTCAGTCAGTGCACAGGAATGAAGAACCTGTGATGACGTCACTGTCATGTGGTCAGGGGCAGAGCTCAGGGCCCCGGTGACTGATCATATGACGGTGACATCATCACATGTAATTTACACAGTCACTCAGTCACTCCCCACTCAGGTAGTCAGGTAATGACAGGTAGTCATTAGTATTTTGATATTGGTTAATATTTTGGCCAAAATACATAAGCTCACAAATCCACATCAAGGGTCCTCATTGACTTGTGAGCCCCTACACTAACAAGACAACTACAACAAAGATAGGGACAGCCCCACACTAAAACCTAGGGGTAAACTCTTTTGTCCTTGATGGTAATAAGCAGGGGAACCAGACCAGGGAAATACAATATAATACAAACTGAACAAGAAAGTTCACACCAAGGGACTGCAACATACAGGGGACACCACACAGAACAAGACATTGTTCACACCAAGTGTAGTCCACACCTTCAAACATACACTGAACAGGACCTTGTTCACAACAAGTGCAGTCGACACTTTCAGACATATGCTGTACAGCAGGGGTCCCCAACTCCAGTCCTCAGGGACCGCCAACAGGTCATGTTTTCAGGATATCCAATGGTAAGAACACCTGTGGCAATGTCTGAGGCACTGACAATCATTACATCACCTGTGCAATACTGAGGAAATCCTGAAAACACGACCTGTTGGCGGTCCCTGAGGACTGGAGTTGGGGAACACTGCTGTACAGGACCTTGTGGGCGAAACAACGTACATACCACAAACCACCAAGTACTAAGTGGAAATGATGTAAGTTCAGCACCCAATAGCAAAAGGGGCTGGAACTCATTTGCACAGATCAGTGGTGATTGGCTGCCTGGAGCAATCTATACACCCAGCCAGCTCAATGATCCTACACACATGGAAGTGTGCTCCTGGTAACCCATAGAACTACAGGTCTGTTAGTGAAATGAATATGACTCCATTTTCCCTTCCGTTTTACAGTATGCTCCTTCCATTTTGTATGCTTCTCTCTGTGTCTATGTTTTGTACTTTTCCTTGAACACTTTTTGCAGAAATGTACTAAAGAATAAAAAGGACCTTAGTGGTTAGAACATTACAAGATCCAAGATTAAGAAAGCAAACTAAATGGCCTGGGTCGTAGCGCCCTGTTCTCATTTGTACCTAAACAACTTATTGTTTACCATTCCTGTACGCGTGTTCCGAGAATTTAATCATATATGATCCCACTACGCCGGCATGTGTTTGGCAATTTAGATGTAAAATTCTTTATCTTGCATATTCATATTTGTGTTTTAGTTTATGAACCAATGGTAAAAAATGAATTATAATAAATTTGAATTATTGTAATTGAGGCATGTGCCTCTATAAAAACTGATACCCGTCTTGTGGTGAAGGTAATTTCCGAGCTCGGCCTATATAAATATCCTAATTTGAAACCCAAAGACATACTTTGGAAAGCAATCTTTAAGCTTTCACTAACATTTGGCGCCCATTGGGAGCATTGAAGCAATACGTAACACTACTATTTAAAATTATTTAATGTATAGACCATTTTTTGTTGTGAACATTCAAGCTGGCTGTATATAAGGCAATATTATAAAGAAAAAATAATTTTCAAACTTTATTTCATATTTTTTTAATGTATGTTTAGCCTTCAACATTACTGTCCATATGCATATGAAAGAAAAATAAAGGGAATTGAATGCTTATAGTATCCATGCCTTATAGTAACCTAGTTTTGCTTAAGAGATTCTTGGAAAGTTTTTGGCCAGGCAGAGGAAGGCATTCAAGAAATAGATAAATCTGGCACTGTCTGGGTAAGTATGTTGACAAGATTGGTTTGATATGCATGCATGTCTATGAATATAAAAAGTCTACACACCCCTGCTAAAATGCCATGTTTTTGTCGTGTCAAAAAATATGACAAAGATGAATCATTTTGAGATTTATTTCCATATGACCCATTATCTGTGCAATTCCATTGAAAATACAAATCAAATGTTTTAGGGTGAAAAAAAAAACAACTAAAATAATGTGGTTTCATACCCTAAAACTAATACTTTGTCGATGTGTCCTTTAATTTTATGACAGTATTCAGTGTTTTTGGACCTGTGTCTATCAATATGGCACAACTTTACTTGGCAATTTTTGCCCACTCTTCTTTGCAAAAGTGCTCTAGATCTGTCAAATTGTAAGGACATCTTGTGTGTAGCACCTTCTTCAGGTCAACACAGAGATCTTCAGTGGAATTCGCTTCTGGGCTCTGGTTGGGCCATTCCAAAACTTTGATCTTCTTCTGGCAAAGCAATTCTTTTGTTTATTTGGAAGTATGTTTTGGCTCCTTCTTTTCTTCAGCTTTTTAGTAGAGACCTGAAAGTTTTGTGCCAAAATGAACTGATATTTGGAACTATTCATAATTCCCTCCACCTTTACAAAAGCCTCAGTTGCAGCAGCAGCAAAACAACCCCAAAGTAACTGCTGCTGCTACCATCTTCACTGCGGGTCTGGTGTTCTTCTGGTGATTTGCAGTATTGGCTTTGCATCAAAATGCCAAAAAGTTCACCCTTGGCCTCATCAGACCATAAGACATTTTCCTACATACTTTCGGCAGACTTGATAAAGGTTTTGGCCAAACGTAGCCGGGCCTGGATGCTTTTGTTTGTTAGTGTGAGACAATGGCTTATATTTTTCTATGCTTACTCCATTTTGTCTGTCAGCTTCTGTAAAGATATTACCTAGAAAGGACAAGCAGCTTACAAGAGATTTTCTCCTACGCACAGATATACAGACAGCTTTCTCGTTTCAATAGGAAAACACTCTGCATGTACTAAAACTTATGATAACCGTAGTATCTGTCTGACTGAAGCAAAAAGCTATTTCCTCTTTTTCTAATGCTATTTAAGCTGATGCTCATGTTTAATAAAAGGTAACCATTTCCATTAACACCATCAGTGTAGTGTGCTATGTGTCTCGATTCCTCAAGCTCATAACAACCATCTCCCAATTAAGGAACCCACATTATATCCAACAGCACAATTGCGCTAACATTGGAAAAGGCTTTCGTCTTGTCACCCTACCCCACAGGCCAGACATATGAAAAATATGGGAGACGGTATCACATGCACTACACAACCAGTACTTGCCAGAAATTCCTGCAGCTCCTCTACTGTTGCTGTAGGCCTCTTCTGCTTGTCTTTTCAGCTATTTTTGAGGGATATCCAGTTCTTGGTAATATAACTGTTGTGCCAAATTTAATCAACTTCTTGCTGATCCTCTTCACTGTTTTCTACGGTATGCGTAATGCTTTGGAAAGGTTTTGATCCCCTTCTCCTGACTGATACCTTTCAACAATCAGAACAATTAAGGAACCCACATTATATCCAACAGCACAATTGTGCTAACATTGGAAAAGGCTTCCGTCTTGTCACCCTACCCCACAACCCAGACATATGAAAAATATGGGAGATGGTGTCACATGCACTACACAATCAATACTTGCCAGAAATTCCTGCAGCTCCTTTACCTGTTGCTGTAGGCCCTTTTCTGCTGGTCAATTTTTGAGGGATATGCAGTTCTTGGTAATATAACTGTTGTGCCAAATGTAATCAACTTCTTGCTGATCCTCTCCACTGTTTTCTACAGTATACATAATGCATTGGAAAGGTTTTGGCCCCCTTCTCCTGACTGATACCTTTCAACAATCAGAACACTTTGATATGTTGTAAGTTCTTTAGGCAACAACTAAGAAAATGACAGGAAAAATCCTCCCAGAAGAGCAGAACTTTATATGGGGTAAATCAGAATCCCTGTAAATAATGGCAGTGGAGTGCTGACTACTAGTTATCAGGAGTTTACATGTGATTGTCTAATTCTGAACACAACTACGACCAGATATAAAAGGGGGTTCACACTTATGCAAATACATTATTTTAGTTTTTCTACCCTAAAAGATTTCAGTTTGTTTTTCAATGGAATTGTACAGATAACGGGGCACATGGAAGGTGGAAATAAATCTGAAATGATTCACCTTGGATTTTTTAACATGACAAAAACATGGCATTTCAACAGGGATCTATAGACTTTTTATATCCACTGTATATAGTAATATTTTTTCATAGAGAACAATGTGGCTTATTTACTTATAACACTGTTTCCCATTCTGGTCTAAGTCGACCTGGTGCTTGCCTACGAGTGACAAATGTGTTCTGAGGCACAAGCCTCTAAATTCATTTGTTTCATCTACTGGCACTTCCATGTGCCAAATGGAACCTATGCCAGCTCCTAGTTGGAGTAGGTTCTTGCTATAATCTACACCAGTTTCTGGCAGAAATGCAAGGAGCCGCGTGACTTATTTTTATGTATTTAAAATAAATTAGATTTTCTGGAATATTTTTTGTCTATTTATATATTTTGTAGTCATATTGCGTATTGAAATTATGTATACTTAATACAGCATTTCTACTGTCACAATAATTACCTTTTATTTTAAAATTGTGTATGACATATAACCAATAATTTGTTTAAGAGCTGTATGGGAGGGGTAGGGGATGGATTTTGCGTTTAAGAACAAATGGTTTTCTGCACTAATACTGGAATGTTGTCAATCCTTGTGTTTGGGCCAGTGTACACTAACATACATGACGTAAGTATGGGCAACATTTAAAGTTTTTTTTTACACTAAAATAGAGCATCAAGTTAAAAGACATAAAAAAATTATACCTAGAAAATAGAGGCGGGCATTTAGAATTTACATCTGTATAATCTATATGTGGCTTCAGATGATAACTCTAAAGTTATCACACACATGTTGTGTCCATGAACTGGTGTACACCAATACTTGCATCAAAGGAGCAGCGGTGTTTGATGCTAACTACAACCTTTGGGATTTAACAAAGCATGAGTGTAGCTGCTGCCATAATATCCTAAGAGCCATCGTAAGGCTTAGGTGGAGTGGGTGGGCATGTGTCCAAAAGTTGTACTTGTCTTTAGTGCAATTAAACGAATGATTGTCCATCTGATAGCTGAACTTTATCGAGTGTAAAGAAGTACATTCTGAAACTCCTACCTTGGACACCAACCTGCCCTATCTACCCCTAACTCTGATAATGTTTCTTTGCCTCGTAGAGCTACAGAAATCCAAATTATAAGTTTGTGTATTAATAAGTACCATAGCCCCTTTGTTAACAACTCATCAATGGGGATCTTTACTTATAGAAGACATCCAAGATTATTTTGTTACATGTTTCAATGGCATATCAGTTTTCCTTCTTTTACTATAGTATATCTTTATTTTCCCAAAGGGTATCCGGCAAATGAAATGTGCAACCTATATGTATCTGTGTCTTAGACTGACTTAGTTATGGCAGAACTTGCTTAAACTCATTACCGGAAATATTTGGAGGCTTTCCTTGCTCTTCCCTCTTCCTCTAAGCTTCCTTACAGCAGTGTTTTAGTAAGAGAAGGTCGTCTTTGTTTACCAAACATGTTTAGAACAAAAGTCCGGTGGGTCACACGGCTGATTTTTAAGTTATTTATACTGTGCCTTGCTCAACATGTGCCCTTAAATAAAGATCGAGATTGTAAGCTGTGCAACCTGACAGGTCAGACGAAAACACTGTCTGGCAAGTACAACTGCAGACACAACAATTTCAGGTTTCAGCTCCGAGAAATAGTTAAAGTTAGTGGTACATTATTATGTGTGGTTAAGACTGCAACTATATACAGCTATCTATTACTCACTGTGCTGATGGGATTAATTTATAGCTAACTGTGTGCTGTATAGGTAAACATATCATATGTACAATCTGTGCAGCCGCACTGTGACCCAATGATTAAAGTTATATTCCCATTGCCACCTTAAAATTAGCTTCCCACTGTCTATTAGAGTGCATGTAAAAGGCTGAGCGAATTCATTTCATGCTTCATAATCACTAGATTATTAAATAGATATACAATAAAGGCAGTTGAGATGATCAAGAGGCAAGGGGCCCTGTTTTTCTTCCCATATGTTGTGAGATTCGGGCAGTTCCAGCTTTGAAATTTATTGCAATGTTTGTGTATATTAACCCCTTAAGGCTGGCTCCACATGGGCGATCACGATTTTGCTGAGAAAATCGCGGCAGAATCGCATCTTTATTCACTGCGATTTGTGAGCGTTAGCAGTGATCTTTTTTGGAGAATAATCTCGCATCGCAATCGCTGCTGCACGCGATAAAGTCACGCAACAAATTCCCCCGATTTTTTATCGCATAAGTCAATAGGACTTTGTAATGTTCAAATCTCATTGCATCGCAATGCGCGCTTGCAGCGTTGCGATGCGGTGAAAAGAAGCCTCCGTAGGAATACATGGGAGATAAAAAAAATAGCACATCGCAGAAAGATAGAGCAAGCCACGATTTTTTTCCTTCTCAACATAGCATCAGTGAAAACATCGCAGATGGGAATGAAACCCTTGTAAGGGCTCTTAGGCACTGGCGATAGAGTTTTCAGCGATGTGAGAGTGAGGGAAAATGCACGCTTATGAAACCGATGATTTTCAATGGTTTCATTCTCATTTACGATGTGTTCACTCGAGCCTCGGTGCAATTCAAAAAAGCTGCGATATCACCTATTCTTTTTAATAGGGCCGGAGCCCCATTGAAATCAATGGCAACAGCCTTGGCAAGGAATTGAATCACTATGAGAATCTTTCTAGCCCCTCCTCTCTAGCCGTGCCCCCTCCCCCCCGCTTTCAGGGAAACCCTGGGAAAGCCCTTTAGCCATGCCCCCTGTCTCTTCAAATATGGGGAGATATGTAAGAGATCCCCTGTAGCTTTGCCCCCCTCTCTCCCCTTGCTATGGCAGATTCCAAGGCTGTTGCACGATTTTCTCCTATTAATTTCAATGGGGCCCCGGCCCTATTGAAAACAATGGGCGATATCACATCTTTGCGATGAATGGCCAAGCGCTGCCATTCAATGAATAGCTGAGTGCTGCCTCTGATTGGCTGAGTGCTCAGCCAATCAGATACAGCCCTTTCAGCAGGTAGGGATTTTAAATCCCCGCCTGCTGAAACAGATTCAGAGCAGTGCAGGGAGAAGACAGGCTGGCCGCGCCTGAGCCCTGGCAGCTGAGGAGAGGTGAGTATATATTTTTTTATTTTTAACACATTCTAGGGATGATTTTCAGGGAAGGGCTTATATCTAAAGCCCTTCCCTGAAAAATCACTGCAGAGCTTGCCGGCAGCCCATTGCTTTCAATGAGACTGCAGAAGCACCAGTCCCATTGAAAGCAATGGGAGAACAGCTGTGGCAGGGGATTCTTTACTCCCTGCAGGGAGTCCCCTTGTCACTGAACACTGTGAGGCCTCGGTCACACGGGCGATTTTTCGTGCGATTTGCGCATGCGATCGCCGATTTTATAGAACCATTGCTTTGCAATGGTATCGGACACATGCGCTTGTCTGATTAATTATAGAAAAGAAATCGCAGATCGCGCCTATCTGCAATTCCTGGTCTTCTTTATATGCGCTCAATGGGGCCTGCGGCAGCAGCGCCGACCCCATTGAGAACATATACAACACAAATCATTCTCCTCTGCCACAGCTGTAACAGCTGTGGCAGAGAAGAATGATGTTTGCCCATTGAATTCAATGGAGCTGGCAATACAGCCGGCTCCAGTGAAAGCAATGGGCTGCCAGCGATCGCAGGATGAATTTTCGGGAAGGGCTTAAAAATATAAGCCCTTCGCTGAAAATCATCCAAAAATGTGTAAAAAGTAAAACAAAATATATACTCACCTTGTCCACGCAGACGGAGTTCAGCCGCGGCCGGCCGGCAGTTCTCCTGATCTGCTCTGAGTAGTATTCAGCAGCCAGGAATTTAAAATCCCTGCCTGTTGAATGGGCTGCCTCTGATTGGTCACAGCCCTCACCAATCAGAGGCAGCTCTCACTCACCCATTCATGAATGGGTGAGTGAGTGCTGCCTCTGATTGGCTCAGCGCAGGGACCAATCAGGGGCAGCTCTCAGCTGTCATTCAAAGGAAACGCGGCTAGGAGCAGATTTTTTGGCCCCGGTCACGCGATTTGCGGATGCGCATCCGTCATGCGATCCACAAATCGCGGCAAAAAACGCCCGCGTGACCGAGGCCTGACAGTGCTTTCACAGTGTTCAGTGACACGGGGACTCCCCACGGGGAATATTTACACACACCACGGACCTATGGTGCACGCATGTCCTATCTTTTACTGGTGCGCGCGTTTGCATGCCTGTAAAACATGGACATGTGAACATACCATAGGGAATCAACGTGTTACGATCGTGTGGGCAAACTAAGCACGGGGCCCACACGATCATGACCAAAGTGGACTAGGTATGCACACGGGTATCAGACAACTGGCCCTGTGCTACAGGGAGGATGAACTGGCCCTACCTAAGTGGGGACCTTGGCCCAATAAGGGCAGCCCAGCCGTCTTCAGATCTGGGCCCTAGCTGATCCTAGGAGCCACGCACCAGAACAGGATGCATTCAAATGCCACATGACAGGGACTGAACAACAGGACACACAGAGCCAGAATACACAGCATATGGCTGTGTACATTGGCCAATGAACTTAAGCTGCAAGCCCCGGCAAGGCCCCTCGTATCTTGCAGTCCCTACACTAGCAAGACACATCTACTAGAGGGCCCTAGGGGCCAACCCAGCGCAGACATAGCAAACAAACTCAGCAAACCAAACTGACACAAAATAAATGACATGAACAGCAAGGCACAGATCACACAGCAAGCTGCAACAAAACACAGATAGCAGGTCACACAGCAAACTTCAACAGACAAGGATTCATGACTGCTCACCCTGAACACCAGACAGACTGACAAGGAGCTGGGTTTATATGTGAGCACAAACTCAGGAGATTGGCTAGCAGGAAGTACCACACCCAGCCTGCTCAATCAATTAACCCTGTGAGGGCTGTGCTGCTAGGAAGCCTAGAACTACAGATCCCAGCAGCACATGTAACACAACGGTTCTAATAGACGCGTGGCTTTTTGCGCACATTAACACGCTCGTCTGAATCCACCTAAGGTATTAATACACAAGCTACAAGAGGAAGGTATGAAACATTTTCAGTGCAATACTGCAGAGATATTTCATTATTCTTGTCAGCACATACCCTGAGATTTAGTTTTATTATATTTTTATATGTATAATTATCCCCTGTCTTGACTTTAGCAGAAACGATGACATGTTCTCTCTACTCTTATACCGATTTTAGGTTATCTTCCACTTTACTCATTTGTATTTCTGTATACTCTGCATGATTTATTACCTTTTGCATAGGGTTGTACTTTATTTTATATGTAAAATCTTCAGTAAAGACGGATTAAACATAAAAGTGAAAGTTTTCTCTAATTTGCTAGTAAAGGTGTATGGAAATTAGATTTTTACTATCCGTTTCAGTGTAATTTGTTTGTGTTACATGGTCTACCTTTAAAAGCTCTTCCATTCTCCTCTCTCTTCAATAATTTAAGTCAAGTTACAATAATGGTGCGGTGTTAAAATAAGAGAATAATCAACAACTTTGTTGCGCCTTGATAATGGATTTTGGAGCAGTATATTTTTGTAAGATTCACTTTGAATGTAATAATCATATACATTATTAGATTTATGTTCCATGCATATGATAGTGACACCAAGCAGGGTACGTTTCCATCTGTGAACACTGTTGTTCCGCTTTTGATGAAAGATCTCATCATCTAGCTAATGGGTTTTGTGCATCTGCTACAGCATTGTGAACCGTTTTCTGTTACCGAAAGTGTCTGACATGTAAAAAAACGTAGACTGAATGCTTTATGCACTGTCTTTCTTAAGGAATCAAGCTGACGTCCTTGCGCCACATCATGTACAGAATCTGCCAATCTCTGTCTACTTCTGAGGCAACAATGGAATAAGTAAGTGTGAAGGAGAATGCTTCAGTCCTCAGCTATGAAGCCCATTTCAAGTATATCAATGTGAAGCAACCTAACATCAACTGTAGTATTGCCCGAGGCGAAAAGATATCAGTCATATGGCTTACATGTGATCTAGATAACTAGTCATAGGAGATTACATTAACCCGGATATGGCTGATTTTATTGACACTAATAAGTAGAAAATAAATGAGGGGCCTAGACAATATAATATGCATGCTTTTACCGTCTCACTGAAACGAAAGCATGACACAGATATATCACATCAAATTAGACAATGTGCACTTCAGTATAGAAAACAGTCTGTCCTTGTGTATACGGTAGCATGTAATCATCGACTGTGTTTCCTTGTCTTGACACCATGACTTTTGTCTTTAACTTCCATGTAAGAGAGTAGAATGGCCTTTTATCACATAGATTGTCCTTATTGAGAAACATAGTTTCTATAGTTTTAGCTGTTATCATGATGATATGTGGAAATATTTTTCTTAGAATACAAATAAGCTGTTTCATCAAGATTTAAAGAGAATACGTCCTATTGTGTAGATCAAGTTTTTATGTTAAATATGTGCTTTAATATAAAATATATATTTTTTAATGTTTCAAGTAGCTAGCTCAAGGTCGACTCAGCCTTCCATCCTTTCGAGGTCGGTAAAATGGGGGTAATGAATAAATTACTTGAAAGCGCTGTGGAATAAGTTGACGCTATACAAATAGCAAGATTTATTTTAACAAGATTTAATGTCATGATCTATATTTTAAGAATACTAAATTTGTGCAGTTTTTACACTTTCTGATCTGTGGAGAAAACTTTTCAGCAGTCATCTCATTATCATTATATGCAGGAATACACTGAAAGGTAACATTTGCTGTATAAATACATAAAATAGGATCTGCCATTTAGAATAGGTTATGGTCGCGGATTATATACTGCCCCTTCCTGCAGAATGACCTCGGCACAGATTAGAGAGCATGCCTAGAACAGTCTCCCATAGGAGTCAATGGGTCAGCTTCAAGTAAACTTACCTGATTGGCTGGAATCGGCACATGTGACGGGGCGGAGCTACGCTATGACACGTAGAAGGGGCGGAGCCAGAACGCTGTTGCTGCCGGACAGACCCGAAGGCAGAAGACCCTTCTGCGCAAGCGCGTCTAATCGGGCGATTAGACGCTGAAGTTAGACGGAGCCATGGAGAAGGGGACGCCAGCGTAGGGAACGTAAGTGAATAACTTCTGTATGGCTCATATTTAATGCACGATGTATATTACAAAGTGCATTAATATGGCCATACAGAAGTGCTTAACCCCACTTGCTTTCGCGAGACAACCCCTTTAACAGGACACGCTAGGATCTCCTCTAGGAAATAGTTATGTCTATTTTATGTGCGCACAGACACCGATGGATTTCACATCCCAAAGCCCAGTGTGCCTATACAAAGAAATTCCAATGACTTTATACAGAGTGGGCTGGCTTAGTGACAGTTTCATAATTATTGGTTACCAGTTCAAACAAAAGAACCAAAATTGAGAATTTCTACTTTGACTTTCGTACAGGAATACAAAAGGGAGGGGGAAATGTATCGGAGGGCTTTCTCAGCATCAAGTTAAAATGGTGCCAGGCAGATGCAGTCCAGCAGCATATAGTATTAAGAGAAGGAAACACCTTAGTTAACTCAGCTTTCTGGTTGATAACAGAGAGTTATAGCCGTTGTTACAATATTATTTTTCATGTCCTCGTACCACATTTTCACACAATGTATATACTCTAGTGTGAATGGTTTAATAAAAATCAATGTACTTTCATTGAGTCCATTCCAGAAGTTGCAGGAAGCTGAACACTGATAGTTCAGCTTCCTGTTTCCTCCTTGCACTGATCATACATATAAGTTCAGGGAGAAGAGAGAGAATTGTGCAGCTAATGTACAGCTGCATAGTTCTCTTATGATTGGGCATACAATTTCATCAGCTCTCTGCCTGATCATAACGAGGTGTGAGGGTATATGTATATATTGCCATATGTTTTTTTATGCTTTTATACCTGTATGCAAGTTCTATGCAATGCTAAAATGCAAAAAACTTAATATGTAGCCTTAAAGGGGTTGTCCCGCGCCGAAACGGGTTTTTTTTTTTTTTAACCCCCCCCCCCCGTTCGGCGCGAGACAACCCCGATGCAGGGGTTAAAAAAACAAACCGCTCAGCGCTTACCTGAATCCCGGCGGTCCGGCGTCTTCATACTTACCTGCTGAAGATGGCCGCCGGGGTCTGCTTCCTCCGTGGACCGCAGCTCTTCTGTGCGGTCCATTGCCGATTCCAGCCTCCTGATTGGCTGGAATCGGCACGTGACGGGGCGGAGCTACACGGAGGCGGCATTCTGCACGAGCGGCTCCATTGAAGAGAGCAGAAGACCCGGACTGCGCAAGCGCGGCTAATTTGGCCATCGGAGGGCGAAAATTAGTCGGCTCCATGGGAACGAGGACGCTAGCAACGGAGCAGGTAAGTAAAAAACTTTTTATAACTTCTGTATGGCTCATAATTAATGCACAATGTACATTACAAAGTGCATTAATATGGCCATACAGAAGTGTATAGACCCACTTGCTGCCGCGGGACAACCCCTTTAAAAATCATATCAGATATGCCAAGGTTTTTGCAAGACCGAGAGAGATGTGTCCAGAAATTCAGAGATGATACAGAACGGGATATGAAGGCCGCGTGCTTGGCTGTTTTCCCAGAATCAGCTTATCTAGATAACGACTGCTTATGACTAACACTGCCTCAGTCAGAACTGCAGACATCACATATATGGTTATGCGGTGGATTTGGGCCAATAAGAACAGTTACACACTTCTAATGATGTGACAAGGGGTATAAAGCCCCATGTATTCTATAATAAAGGGTTCAGTTATTTCACCGCCAGCAACGGGGCATTGGGGTGGGCCTGATTGGTGCTGTACGCAGAATTTCCCTGACAGAGGGGGCATTTTTAAAAAGTGCAATAGTGCTGCCACTCACCCTAAAATAACATAGCCTAGAGGACCTCTTTCTAGACATAGACCCTGGGTAATTATCTAGTATCTTCTACCCACTGTTCTTGCTCATAGAAGTACAGGGTACAGACCAGGTAATAGTAACAACCTATGAACGGGCTGTGAATAAGACAAGCTCCCCAGACATACTATCCTTCTTGCAAATGCCAAGGTTGTCAGGTGATTGTTTCAGACTTTGCTCATTTGTTCACATAAGCATTCCAGCCATTTAAAAAAATAATATTTTCTTCTTTTTATTTAATATTTTGGCATGTATAAAGCTTTCTGGCCAGTCCTCCTTTGACATTTCATTGAGATTAATCATCCTGGAATGGATATAACCTTTAAGACAAACCTTGATGGGTGTATGTGGTTTCCTACTCTTTCTTGGGTGGAATAATTGGGCGATTGTTGTGATATCACAAGGTCAGGGGTTGTTTAGAGCAAAGATGTTGACATTTACTCAAAAGCATCAGATTATCTTAAGTATTTTAGATGTATACATTGTATTTTAGTGAAAAAAGAATGAATTCATAAAAAATATTAACGTGTAAATATATTTTCTTTTCTACTAACATGCATGCGAAATATTTTACATATTGCCTACTCATAATTGTTTTTATGCTGTCAAGGAATGAGTGTTGTCAGAGAACAAATTGTATATTTATCCAGGATGATGGTCGGGAAAACAAATGCTTGGGTGAACGTTCATGACTGACCATCGGCCAATGTAAAAGGGCCTTTAACCCCTTAATGACGCGGCCCCTTTTTCTTTTTCCATTTTCGTTTTTTCCTCCCCCCTTCAAAAAAATCGTAAGTCCTTTATTTATCCATCGACGTCACTGTATGAGGACTTGTTTTTTGTGGGATGAGTTCTATTTTTCAATGGTGCTAATTAAAGTACCATATAATGTACTGAAAAACTTTTTAAAAATTCTAAGTGGAGAAAAATGAAAAACAAAAAACAAAAACGACATTCCGCCATCTTTCAGTGCGTCTTGTTTCTACGGCGCACCAACTGCAACAAAAGCAACATGATAACTTTATTCTATGGGTCAGTACGATTACTACGATACCAAACTTGTATAGGTTTTTTTATACTGTACTACTCTTTTTATTTTCTCCGGTCATTTTGTGTATAGTACCAATTTGGAATACATACGACTTTTTGATCACTTTTTATTGCGTTTTTTTCTGGGAGACAGGGTAACTAAAAAAGTGCATTTCTGGCAATCTTTTTTTTTTTTCGGACGACGTTCACCATGCGGGAAAAATAATGCACTACTTTGATAGATCAGACTTTTACGGACGTGGCAATACCAAATACATATTTTTATTTTATGATTTAGATTTTTTAATAATAGATATGGCAAAAGGAGGGTGTTTGAAACTTTTATAACTTTTTTTTTTTTACAATTAAAAAAACTTTATTGATTTTTTTTAAATTTTATTCTAAAGTCCCCCTGGGGGACTACAACCAGTGATGCTTTGATCGCTCCTGCAGTATGACGTAATGCTACAGCATTACGTCATACTGCCATTTAACAGGCAGTCTATCAAGCCACCCCGCGGGGATTGCTTGAAAGGCAGTCTGGTAAGGCAGCCCTAGGGCCTTTCAGAAGGCCCCCGGCTGCCATGACACCTGCACGGCTTTCCCGATCTCACCGTGGGGGGGGGGGGGCTGTACGGGACACCCCCCCCCCCCGAACATAGGGGGGGATTTAAATGCTGCTGTCAGAATTGACAGCGGCATTTAAACAATTAATAGCCGCGATCGGCCGAACAGTCGATAGCGGCTGTTGCCCACGGGTGTCAGCTGTAATAAACAGCTGACGCTCGCACTGTATGAAGAGAGGTTGCCCCCTTCCCGCTCTATGACCCTTACGTCATGGAGCAGGAAGGGGTTAAACTTGCATTGTGACTTCTATACCTACTAGAATAACAGTGGTTCTTCGGGGCTCATGTCCATGGGCGGATTTGATTTACAGAATCCGCACGGGTCATCCGCATGGAAGAGCCACAATTCAAAGTGCCCATAGAGAAGCATTGGTGTTTGAAACTGAATTAAAGAATGCAGATTTGATTTATGGATCAATTGATGCGGGAAAAACCATTGACCCCGCTATGTCCCACAAGCAATTAAAAATAGTTTCCGCAAGTCTCCCGCTGCGGAAACCCGTATATGGAATCCGACCTGCCCATGGACATGAGGCCTAAGGGTCCTTGTAGATGGGACAACATTGGGGCATTTAGGCATGTGACAGTCCTCTGAGTGATTATTGTTCCTGTGCTTTCATGCAAGAGCAATATAAATGTTCATTAAATGGGGATGGTGTGGGATGGAAATCACTTCTGTCTGCCCACCTCCATTCCCAGTAAACAGGCAGATGTTCATAGATGAACAGCTGCCTGTTTACACAAGTAGATCGTTGTTCGATTGTTATGTATGCCTAAATGGAACAATCAATGCCGAGCAAATGAATTATCGTTCATCACTCAGTTGCTGGCAGCGTCTACGATAAACAATTATTGTTCAGTTTTGCACAATCCAGCGATAATATGAATGATAATTGTTCTGTATAAAAGGCCCTTTAGCGATACCAGCTACAGGACCAGACACAGCCGTCCATATGAACACGCTACTCAGCGTGAAGAGAACGAATGTAGCAGACTGTTTATTGTACTGATCAGTGGGGGTCTTAAATGATTTATTAGCAAACAAAAATATATTATTGTGTTTTAATTAATTAAGAAAAAGAAGGAACCCAACACATTCGTAGATTAAAATGTTCCTTCTTTATTTAATTCAGTGTAAAATCATATAGCAAGCTGTATCAGTACCGCACATGCAGAGGATAAGCAGGCAGAGATAAGGAAAGATCAATAGCCTACACATTTAAACTTGTAACTAGAGATGAGCGAGCACCAAAATGCTCGAGTGCTCATTACTCGAGTCGAACTTTCAGTGATGCTCGAGAGTTCGTTTCGAGTAACGAACCCCATTGAAGTCAATGGGCGACTCGAGCATTTTTGTATATGACTGGTGCTCCGCTAAGGTTTTTATTTGTGAAAATCTTAGCAAATCACCAAAGTCATGTAAAAAACACAGAAATGGATAGGGCAGGCGAGGAGCAACATGCAGGGCTGCATTTCGGGCTCCGAGGTCTCACTATTAAGCCACAATAGTGGCAAGAGTGAGACTTCCCCCCCACACTGTTAGCATAACGATCGTTCTCCTCTGCCACAGCTGTAACAGCTGTGGCAGAGAAGAACGATGTTAGCCCATTGAATTCAATGGAGCCGGCAATACAGCCGGCTCAATTGAAAGCAATGGGCTGCCGGCGAGCGCGGGATGAATTTTCGGGAAGGGCTTAAAAATATAAGCCCTTACCTGAAAATCATCCTAAAATGTGTAAAAAAAAAAAAAATTATGTCAGCATTAAAGGGGTTGCCTCGCGCCGAAACGTTTTTTTTTTTTTTTTCAATAGGCCCCCCCCCGTTCGGCGCGAGACAAACCCAAGGGATGGGTTAAAAAAAAAAATATATATATATTACCTACCCGAATCCCCGCTCTGCGACGTCTTCCTTCTTCCTTCACCAAGATGGCCGCCGGGATCTTCACCCACGATGCACCGCGGGTCTTCTCCCATGGTGCACTGTGGGCTCTGTGCGGTCCATTGCCGATTCCAGCCTCCTGATTGGCTGGAATCGGCACAAGTGACGGGGCGGAGCTACGATGACGACGCGGGACCAGCTCTCCAGCACGAGCGGCCCCATTCACCAGGCAGAAGACCGGACTGCGCAAGCGCGTCTAAAAACTCCAGAAGACAGCGAATTTAGACGGATCCATGACGACGGGGACGCTAGCAACGGAGCAGGTAAGTGAATAACTTCTGTATGGCTCATAATTAATGCACGATGTATATTACAAAGTGCATTAATATGGCCATACAGAAGTGTATGACCCCACTTGCTGCCGCGAGCCAACCCCTTTAAGATCGTTCTCCTCTGCCACAGCTGTAACAGCTGTGGCAGAGAAGTACGATGTTAGCCCATTGAATTCAATGGAGCCGGCAATACAGCCGGCTCCATTGAAAGCAATGGGCTGTCAGCGAGCGCGGAATGAATTTTCGGGAAGGGCTTAAAAATATAAGCCCTACCTGAAAAAGAAAGATTTTAGTGTAAAAAAGAATAAAAATGCAGGCATTCTCTTCAATGGAGCCGCTGCTGCTGCCGGCGACTCCATTGAAGACAATGGTCCGCTGGCACACCTGAATTCTTTTTCAGGGAAGGGCTTTACATATAAGCCATTCCCTGGAAATGAATTAAAAGTGATTTAAAAAACCAAAAAAATAGATACTCACCTCCCTTCAGCTGCCAGGGCACAGCCGCGTCTTCTCCTGCTGTCCCCTGCACTGTGGTGCTGAACTGCTGTTATTCAGCTGAGAGCTGTGCTGAGCCAATCAGAGGCAGCAGTCACTCACCCATTCATGAATTCATGAATGGGTGTGAGTGAGATCTGCCTCTGATTGGTCAGGCTGTGCCCAATCAGAGGCAGCTCATTCAGCAGGCGGGGATTTTAAATCCCCGGCTGCTGAATACTACTCACAGCTGTTCAGAGCAGTTCAGGAGGACTGCCGCCGGCCGTGCTGAACTCTGTCTGCCGGGACCAGGTGAGTATATATATATTTTTTGTTTTTACACATTTCTGGATGAATTGCAGGGAAGGGCTTATATATTCAAGCCCTTCCCGAAAATTCATTGTGCGATCGCCGGCAGCCCATTGCTTTCAATGGAGCCGGCTGTATTACCGGCTCCATTGAATTCAATGGGCTAACATCGTTCTGCCGGGACAAGGTGAGTATATTTTTTTTTTACTTTTTACACATTTTAGGATGATTTTCAGGTAAGGGCTTATATTTTTAAGCCCTTCCCGAAAATTCATCCCGCGCTAGCCGGCAGCCCATTGCTTTCAATGGAGCCGGCTGTATTGCCAGCTCCATTGAATTCAATGGTCAGTGCTCGTTTAATCGAGACGAGTACCGCGTGTTGCTCGTCTCGAGTAACGAGCATCTCGAGCACCCTAATACTCGAACGAGCATCAAGCTCGGACGAGTATGCTCGCTCATCTCTACTTGTAACATCTTAATCTTGGCCAGATATTACCTATGTCTTTAGGGGATATTTAAATCCTAAAGCCGTCACACCTCCTATCCCATTGTGGACACGCCCACCATCACATGACATCCCAGCATACAATGGGCACGTGTTCCCCCACATTACCACCTGCATCTATTGCAAAACAACTGCAGGTAACACATCCCTATTACCACCTATTGTGATTCAATTTGCACTGCTAACAGGGTTCCAGTTATTGATTTCATATCATATCATATCATATCAAACAAATTGCATGACCGAAAACGTATATACAGTAGAAAATGCCACATACTTACTGAACCAGATTATTTCTGCTGGTCCCTATAAAGGGCCAAAAAATTGTAGGTATAAATAATTGGATCTGCTGCAATCTGGTCATAAAAATTAATCATATGATGATAGACTGTTTTTTGTGGCTACTTGTAATAGGTAACACTCGATAAGAAAGAACATCATTAATAAGTTTCTTCCTTTTTTTTTGACAGGTTAACATTCTTAAAAATATTTTAACTGATGAATTGTAAATTTTTCATCTGGGAGAATTCCTATGTAGTGACCCAGAACATCATACTGGTCCCTCTCCATAAATGTCGTATATGTTTGTCTTCTGTGGATGCACTGTGCAAGCCTGTCTTGTTATATCCAGTGTGTATGTTGCACAGCTGCGGCACTTGAGAGGTTAACTTTAATAAAATTATTGCCTGCCTGTAAATGTATCAGTCTGTCATGTTATGTGGTATGAGTGAAGGGTATAAATAGAAGTGTTTGAGAGCGGGAAAGGAGCTTCCACATTGCCTGCTACCTGAGTGCCACCAAACACAGGGCCACCTGGAAGCACCTTCAGCTTCTTTGTGGTGAAGATGGAGGAAAAGGAGAGACTTCCTGTAATGACTGCATTTTGAATGAGAGTGGAGTGAGCCCCAAGCCTAGGAGAGAGCTTTGTAAGTAATTAATTTTCCTGACAAAACACAGTGCAGAGGTACTAATTCAACCGTTTTCCTATGCGGCCGTCCAAAGTCAGGATCACCGTATAGAAGTACTCTCCTAAGTCACACCCACGTGTCTCCAGTGTGGGCTGCAAATCCTAACAAGTTAATAATAACTTCCAGAGTATCTGTGGAGTGACCCCTACCCTCTTTCCTCCTCTGGAGTACTCCCAGTCCAGGATAGGAACCATACAGATGATGCAGACTGTAGGACTGGTTTCATCCTGTGTATCCTCCCTGACCCTTGAACTTCTTTTTCTTATCTGCACTGTGAAGAATTGTACCTGAATTGTTGTGAATAATTGTTTTGCC
Source organism: Eleutherodactylus coqui (assembly GCF_035609145.1). NCBI lineage: Eukaryota > Metazoa > Chordata > Amphibia > Anura > Eleutherodactylidae > Eleutherodactylus > Eleutherodactylus coqui. Next base: position 141,273,115 of record NC_089843.1, on the reverse strand, counting down.
AAAGTTTTTCCAAGTAAAGTTTATACCGGGCCCTAACCGTTCCTGGGGATCCGAGGTACTAGAAACCGGTCTCTGTGTTTATTCTCTGCTGTGTGATATATTGGTGTGTAGGAACGGTGGCATCACTTGTGACAATTACTACCCCCATCATCCTGTTTGTTGGCATTACTTTCCCTCACAATAGCTTAAACTGTCATAATTATTTAATTCTACATCATTTAATGCAGTTTGTGTTATTTCTTTCAATACCATGTGAAGGAATGCATGTCCATCTTATTCTAGTATTTCATGCAATAGAAAGTGTGTCAAACTTATGTTAGGATTAGAGATGAGCGAGCGTACTCAGATAAGCACTACTCGCTCGAGTAATTGGCTTTATCCGAGTATCGCTGTGCTCGGGTCTAAAGATTCGGGTGCCGGCACGGAGCGGGGAGCTGCAGGGGAGAGCGGGGAGGAACGGAGGGGAGATCTTTCTCTCCCTCTCTCCCGCTCGCTCTCCCCTGCTCCCCGCTGCGACTCACCTGTCAGCCGCAGCGGCACCCGAATCTTTAGACCCGAGCACAGCGATACTCGGATAAAGCCAATTACTCGAGCGAGTAGTGCTTATCCGAGTACGCTCGCTCATCTCTAGTTAGGATATCATCTGATGGAAGGTGTGTTCATCATGTTTTGAAAGTCTTGTCCATCTTATACTAGGATGTCATGTGAGGTAGGCGTGTCCATCATGTAGTGTAAGGCATGTGCGTCATATACTAGACTGTGATGTGGCACAGTATGGGGACACAGATTGGTTTGGGATCGAGAAAAGTGTCCGACAGGGCTGCATCCTCTCACCCTTCTTGTTTAATCAATATGTGGAAGCGATTATGCGCAAAATGGCCCAAGATTAATTGGAAATCAGTGTGAAAATAGGTGGCAGAAACATCAACAATCTCTGTTATGCAGATGACACAACTATGTTTGTGGAAACAGAAGCAGGTCTGAAGCAGATGATGAGTAAGAGTAAGACTAAAAGTGAAAAAATTGGTCTCTATCTAAATTTAAAGAAGACAAAAATTATGGTGACTCAAAAAATGGCCAAATTAAAATCAAAATCGACGAAGAGGGCTTGGAATGCGTGCAAGACTTCATCTTCCTTGGTTTGAAAATTGACCAGGCAGGAGAACCTAAGCCAGAGGAAAAACATAGGATAGCATTAAGGTGAAGCGTGATGCTAAACATGGACAAAATCTCAAAAAGTAGGGATAGTGGCATAGCAACTAAACGCAGGATAGTGCAAACCACCGTTTTCCCCATAGCCATGTATGGATGTGAAAGCTGGACTGTGAAAAAAGCAGGTAGAAGGAGGATTGAAGCTGCTGTGTATGCCCTGGACAGAAAGAGTAACAAACAGAGAAGTCCTGAATCATATAAGACCTGGTATATCACTGGGGGACAAGATGACCAGACTCAGACTCACGGATTTTGGCCATGTAATTCGAACAGAGTCGATGGAAAAATCTATAATGCTTGGGCAGATCAGTGGCAAAAGAAGACCTGGCCGCTAAAGCACATGATGGCTGATACTGTCAGAGCTGATACTGGCATGGATATCACACAACTGATAGAAGCAGAGCAAAACCGAAAAACATGGAGGTAGCTCGCCTTTAGGGTCACCAAGGGTCGTGAGCAACAAATAGGCTAACAACATCATTTAGTAATAAATGGATCTAAATTAGACTATGCATATTTCTATCAGGTACCTCCCTCAGTTAGCTTCATAGCAATGTCATGACCTATAAAGTAGGTATGTCACTACTGGAAGGTACTTTTACATGTAATATATTTCATACTATATTGCAAACGAGTAACTCAGAACGATGCAGCCGTTAGATGACATAAATATGTCAAGACTAGGATAGGCCAGCCCTTTTGTATATGTGCAACATAATTAGTAAAAATACATTCTGTCCCTAGAAAATTGTTCATAATTATATATAAAGATATCATTGTGACAAGGCAAAAAGCAGCCAGCTATATTTCTCACTTAAAAACACAGCCTAATGTAAAGTATAATTAGAGTTGAACTCTCTGCTTCGCACAATAGGTCAGCTCTCACAGCACTATCTTGCGACTATTAACAAACAACTTTATTCATTTCATCCCCAAGCCAATCTGACATTAAAAGCAAAAAATGTATTAGTTTTTTACAAGTTGGATAAGATTATAGAGAAAGTCCGACATTCACTGTGCAAATATATCCTCAACTGTCTTCCCAATTATCAGCAAAAAAGATCTACAGCTCACAAAAAGGAAGATAAACAGGATTATTATGCCTAAATCCCATACTAATACTTTTCCAGACAGAGTTATTACACGATTCTTCCATTTCAATCAAATGAGAAGCCATTTCATAGTTGTTCTTGTCAGCATTTACTGATGCTAGTGGCCTAACTCACTAAAATTAAACATCATAAAGGCTCCAAGCACTGCACCATGGGTATAATAATAAGCAGGTACTAAAGTCAGGTCACATAGGGATGAACAAAAGGAGGAAAAAGGATTATAAAAAATGATCGAACCACCTATAAATATGTGTTGTCTGAAAGAAAGAAAAAGCGTGCTCAACAGCCAGCATGTTTCAATTTAAGCAATTTCTTACAGGTCTTTCATTTTGTTTCATTTCCCTAAAGCATTTCCAGTGTAAAAAAGCATTAAAGTGGCTGAATGATGTATTTTGAGCTTTTATTATGGAAGAACATTAACTGGCAACGCTGGTAATAAATCAAATGCTAAAATGTATTTATGCTACATGCATGTCATGCTGAATGTCAATCCCAAAACTATATATCTTTTATTTACACGTTTACTGACTGCGAATGGTGGAATGATAGCAAAGCTTTACACTATATAAAAGTATATGAAGCATATTTACCACTATGATGAAATTTGTCATCTGCAAAAAAGGTTGTCATGTAAAAAGGTTTGGGGGTGAGGGTAGAAAGGGGATTACTTATGGGAAATACTAACAATGATCAATTTCCATCATCTCCACAAATCAGTAAGTTATAGGGTGCTGTTAGGAACTGAACCACAGACCTTCTCTCTAGTCCATGGCGCTCACTACTGAGCCATCCAGTCTGTGGACAGCACCCTTGTGTTACTATTAGCCTTGTTCCATGAACATGGTCAGCTAGTTCCTGCCTCTGTCCCTGATTAGGCTGTTTGTAAAAGCCTGACCCTGCTACTGCACCAGTGCATGATTAATCTGCTTCTGCTTTATTGCTTCAAGCTCCACGTTGCCTGCTCCTTTGCTATTCCTGCAAGATCTCCTGATACTGACTTCTAGTTTCCTCTCTGACTACGCTAGTCACCTCATCCCTCTGTTCTGCAAACTGAGACCGCTCGTTGCTGACTTCTGGCTTCCTCTCCAACTACGCTCCCCGCCTCTAAGCTCTGTGTTACATACCGAGACCTCCCGTTACTGACTTCTGGCTTCTGGATGGATGAATGGCGCGAGACTATGACAGATGGCTCTGGCATAAAACTGGAGGAGACCAATGGTGCTGGAATAGGGGTCCCAGCAGACCATTACAAAATGTATGACTTATTCAAATGATTCATGACTGGAATACCCTTTTAAAGAGCTTGTCCATGATTAAAAAAAAAGAGAGACAGCAGATAATGGTATAAAATAAAAAAAACTATACTCAACTTTTAAATGGTCCCTGGGGTTCAGTGCCACTGGTCTGGTACCTGCCCATCTGGTCTCAGAAGTGCTTGCAGTGGTCACTTTCCAGTCAATATTCATGGGATTGCTCAGCCAATCACTGGCCTCAGTGGTCACATGAAGTTTATGTAGGCATACTTGCTGAGGCCAGTATTTGCCTGAGAATCAAGAGATGAGTGAATGGTGTGTGACTATGACAGATGGTTCAAGCATAAAACTGATGGAATCTAGTGGCATCGGAACAGAGAGAAGTCTTTTAAAAGAAAAGCCCTATACTCTTTGTTCCAGCACCACCGGTCCATTTTTCGCAGGCTTTGTTCTAGAAGAGCCTGCTGCAGTTACATGCCATTCCTCCTTCATGTGACTGCTCAGCCAATTACTGGCCTCAGCGGTTACGTCTGCATTAACTGCATGTTGATGCCAGTGCTTGACTGAGCCGTCAATTCGAAGATGAATGGCATCTGACTGCCGCACTTGCTTTCGGGAGCAGACTGGCTTTGGCTGGACCAGGGGGCCATTTAAAAGGTGAAGCTAATTTTTTTTTCAATATTTTATATCTGCTGTTTGCCTTTTTTTTTATTAAGTCTTATGCAACCCCTTTAAAATCTAGTACATTTCATGCAGTGTTAACTAATAAAATTGACCCCCTGTCATGTTTGAAGTTGTTTGCTTAACATTTGATTTAATTGAATCCTGTTGAATTTTATATCTATCACATACGAGAAATGTGCTTTAAAGCCCCCCGCTTGCTGCTTAATGTAAGACATTTCTGAGATATCAGAATACAGTAAGCTTATTAGTTTCAAAAGATATAAATACTGAGAAAAATGTGCCGTTTGGGAATTATAACTGACTTCATAAACTGATATTTTAGAGTTTGCAGAAGTCATTCTTCCCTAAATGTAACAACCTTATTAACCTAGCATAGCAATGCCAGAAAATTCCTAGCAGTTCTATGAGGAAAGTTAAATTAGATGTCTCCATAGCAATGGGGTTGAGCCAACTGGGGCACTGCATAAAATAAAACTGTCTCTGTCCCAGCGCTCTCCCTCAAATTGGGAAAGAATTAGACCCGCATCAGTCAGCAACAAAAATAAAGAATCAGAATCCTGGCAGTCTGCATAGAAGCACAGATGGCTAATTCTGGCAATGTTAAATAGTTTTCTAAATGTTTATCTGCAAAAATAGAAACACCTCTACAATATTGTGAGGTTGAAGCCATTGATTAATTTGAAGACGATACTCGCAAAGCTAGTTACTTTGGAGCCCTGGGCAAGTTTCTAATTTGTTCCCAGCAGATTTAAAGTTAAGGAGAAGCACTATAATAACTACATTTATGAAGCAGAATTAAACCCAGTCACCTCATCAACAATGCCGCATTGCTGGTTTAAGGAACCAACAACTTTACATCACCATGTAACAAAAAAGCTTACTTCCATGCTGCTCTAAGCAGTGTACAAATTGAATACTAAGCAGAGAAACTAAAATATGTAATTAACCTATTAGACCTTTCCTGCTCTATGCTGTACATTTATTACACAGACAGAGAGTACTTCCTGTACAATGATGTTTATATGCTTGCATGGGCTTAGGGGCTGCATCTGCGTCATTGCATGTCGGAGTAGGTGCAGTCAGGGATGTGAAAAGGCTGGGCCCCATAATAAAGTTTTGTAAAAGTTGTAAAAAAAACTAAAACTAGTCCACTGAGTGAGCCATTACCCTTACAGGCTATGGACTTATTCCGGCATTCGTATATAGGCCAGGTTTTCACGCCCAGCCGATATATGCTGTCTTTCTCTGCAGAGGGAGGGGGCGGGACGGGCTGGGAGCAGTGCACTGAGCTCCTATCCCCTTTCCACCTTCTCTCTGCACCTTGCCACTTTTTGCAGTGGGAGGGGGTGGGATGGGTGGAACTGAGCGCTGCCCCTGTCCCGCAGCTCGCATTGCAAACAGTGGCGAGGGGCGGAGAGGTTGCGGGAGCTTAGTGCACTGCTTCTGGTCCGGTCCGCTTCCTCTTCCTGCAGAGAGGGACAGCGTAAATCGGCCCTGGCGTGAAAGCCTGGATGATATATGCACGTTGGAATAAGCCCTTAGGAATAATGTAATAAAGCAGCTAAGAATTTATATATATATTTCCAGATGAAACTCCTAAATGATATTGCATTAGTGCTCCTTCACACTGGTGATCGTGGCAAAATCGCGTCTTTGTTCGAGCACTTTTTGAGCATCAGTGATGCCTTTTCGTGAGAATAATCTCGCATCTCTGCCGCCTGTGTTTTTTTACTGCATGAAAGTCCAAAGGAGTTTTAATGTTAAAAATGCATCGCACGAAAATCACAAGTTCGTGCGTTGTGATGCGATAAAAAGGAAACTCCGTAGGGAAACATGGAAAATAAAAAAAAATTGCAAACCGCAGAAACATAGGACATGCAGCAATTTTTTTCACTCCACATCGCATAAGTGAAAATATCACAAATGGGAATGAAACCATTGAAATCATTGCTTTAAAAATTCTGCGTTGTCATTCAGTCTTACATTGGGCAAAACTTATATGATTTTATTGCAAGTCTGAAGGCACCCTAAGGTGTAAATATTATCTCCATTAATGTTAACCCTATACTGTCAATGGAAAAAATCCACTATACCAAGACAAACCTTACCAATAATGATACTATATAAGGGCAAAATAAACACCATGATCAAATGTTACCACTACATAGTATTGGAGTAATAACACCATAGTGTTACAAAAAAAACTATATAGTGACAATAAAGTGGTAAATACCAGCTCTACACAGATGCTATGTAAATTATATAAGTGATTACAATACCATTATAGGCAATGATCAGAAGTGACTTGCCTTTTGATTGCAGAAATTCTATTTTACTTTTCTTCTCTGCCTGAGCCAGACCTCCATAAGGATTTCCCTGAAACACAACTTTTCTGTCAGGTTGTGCTGCTGGGATCTGTTGTTCTACTGGGTTCCAGGAGGATAATAGAGCTGTCTGGGTGTGGAGTTCCTCCCGCCAGCCAATCCCCTCAGGTCTGCTGTATATATATACACCAGCCCCTCTGAAAGAGGGAGATGGTATCCCTTCACTCTAGGGCTTTTTGGTCCTGCATGCCTGTATATGTATTATGTGTGTGAACAGTGTCTTGTTCAGTGTTTGTGCAAGTGGCCAGACATCAGGTGTGGACAGTCCTGTTCTGTGGTTGTTCTGTCTTGCATGATAGCCCTAGTGTGTTGGTGTGTGAACTGTGTCCTGTGCCGCTGGATCATGTATCATCTCTAGGCTAGTGGGGCCCATAGGTTCCAGCGTAGGGCCACCTTTATCGAGGTGATCGCTCTGCTTGCAGGCATGGTTCTGGGTTATGTTGTCTCATTAGAGTAGGGACCATAAGACATGAGGACCCTTGAAGCTGGGCTCGTGGCTTAAGTGACTTGGCCAATTCACAAACTAATTCCTAGTATTTATTACAGCAATTCCATCTGCATATAAGTGCAGGGATGTTTGGTGAGTGTGTTGGCCGTTTTTCAGTTCTGTGTTATGTCTGTCTGTGAGTCCAGGTTCCCGTAAAAAAGTTCCCTTTGGTGTTCCAAAAAGCACGTAGTGTGGGCACGCGATACCATTTCCACGTCCGTGGTGTGGCGAGGTGTGCACAGCGGACATAACATTTTTCACAACATTCTACACAATTGACCGCTTGCTATTCCAGCATCCTTCCTATGTTTTCTACAAGTCTACACAATGTTGCCATCCATAGTGCCCCAGTTAGTAATTAGACCTCACATATTAAGTGTCACTTTTAGTGCCCTCAATGCAGATAAAGCGCTGCTTTTTATGCCCTAATCAGTAATAATTCTACCAATGCCCCAATAAGTAATAATGCCACCTTATGGCTCTTTAAGTGCAAATACCACCTTTTGCTTCTATAAGTAAAAATGTTGTCTTATGTCCCATCAGCAATAATGCCTACTTATCCCTCCATAATAATGCCGCCTTATGTTACATCAATAAACCTGCTCACTTGTTCCCCCATAAGTTATAATGATGCTGTATGCCCCATTAGTAAAAATATTCACTCGTGTTTCATCAGTAATAATGCCCACTTATGCTCCAAGCAGTAATAATTCCACCTTATGCCCGCAAAAGTAGTAAATATCAGTAAAAATGGGTCCTTGTAAGAAAAAAAGTCAACATACCAACCTCTTTTGCTTCCCAGGCTGCTCTGCTCTGGCTCTCTAGTCTTTCTTCACTTCCAGATAGTGTGATCATGCACTGAACACATGATCGCTGAGGGCAATCCCTGGCTTTAGATGTTGAGGCCAGGAATTGAACTCTGGTCACATGCCACCTCGCATGTAATTGTTCTACCTGGAAGAATGATTGGAAGGCCAGAACGGAGCCTGAGTTCCCCTGAAACATAAGCCCTTAAGCAGCAGTTTTGGCTACTATAGCGGCTGTTAAGCCCCTGACTGCAACTAACAGCTGATATTCTGTGTCAATGGACAGAATTGAATATAACTTTTGCCCTGGCAGTTTAAACCTTTAGATGCTCAGTAGTGATGATGGCCCTTAAAGGCTTAGACACAGGAAAGAAACTCATACTGTTCCTCATTAAAAAAAAAAAGAAAGTTAAACACTAATGTACATGTACTTTAAGGGAGTTGTCTGGTGAACAAAAATATTGGGTAATGTGCTTCTTGCAATATACAAATAACTCAGCATAAACGTTTTATTTTCACCTGTGCCTTGTTCTTCACAGTGACATGACCTAGGAGTATAGTATTTATTGTTGAGACAAGATCCCCCATCAAGTGATCATGTTGTAGTACCCCAGAGTTGGGGTGCCACAGCATCACTATTACCAGCTAGTGTATATGTATGTGTATATGTTTATAAATGTGTGTAATTGTGTTAAATTATGTGTATGTGCCTTTAAATGGGCACTAAAGTCTTAATGTCTGGTGTTTCTACCACCTAACGTGGCATCACTGTGCATATTACACGCTAACCTGCTTTCACATTTGTCAGTCACCCCTGGGATTGAGTAGTCAGTTTTCCCTTAGCTCAGGATTGGTTAGTGGAAAGAGTATAAAAGACAGAGTTGGTGGGTTAGCTAGTCTAGTCATGGAATCAGCAGAGAAAAGAGCCAGAGATAGAGACCAAGGAGGAATAAGGAGTCCATCTTGACTGACAGCCAGTGCGGTGGGAAGCCAGAACATCTAAGTGTGAGTACACGAACGCCAAGAACTGTTTAGAGAAGAGATGAGAGTTCAGAGGGGAGAGAGAGAGCACTGAGTAGAGAAATAAGGAAAGAAAAGTCGTCAGTTAACCCTTGACAGTATGCATCTACTAACGGAATCTATAATGAATGATGCTTGTGGACTTGGTGATTTCAATAATGCCCGGTAATGGGAATTTTGTAACTGCTCTTGAGCCAAAGTAATCTCCTAATAAAGTCTGGAATTGTTTTCATTTAATGTCTGCTTCCTGTAGTGCTTCCCACCACCTACAACAACTGCACTGAGATACCACACAACACTACAGGAGAGCCAGGAATACTACCCCTATCTTTGTTTAGTTCTCCACTTTTTATATTTTTAGTTTCTTTTCGGAATAAGTCCCTACCCATATACAGACTGGCGTCATGACAAATGAACATCTTACCCTAGCCAACTCTACAGGTAGCAGGCTACAACTGTCTATTTTATTATTCTAGTTTATTAGTTTTACCACTGGTGTAGCTTGGCCGAGTAAACCACTATTTTTACCAGCTGTCAGGAGGAGCAGTAGAGCCACCGTGACTACCATCTCATTTCTGCCCTGCTGCTTAAGCGCCTCCTAGGTCTGGGTCACTACAATGTGACTTCCTCTCCAGATCTCCCATCCCTTGGATATAATATTACAGTGCCTGCCATGTACATATACAGTCTACTTCTTTCTGCAGCACAGAAACAGACAATATGTCTACATGATAGGTCCCATCATGTTCCTTGTGGTGATAATAGTGTTATGAAAAGTTTGTCATGTTCATTGTCATAGTTTGTTTCTTTTTTAATGAAACAGCTCTAGGAAAGTGTTTGATATAAAAACCTTGTCACAATACCAGATGTAAAACATTTTAAGTACTATTCTAATGCCAAGTTTTTCCCCATTGTCAGGGTGAGAAATTAAGGTCTGTCAGTGCCAGTTATGAAGGTCAGGGACAGTGATAGGAGTCATATTCAGATAGCAAGGTCAATGACAGGCAGCAAAATAAGAGAGGAGCAAACAGTAATAACTGCATTTGATATGTGATTCTGCTATCTGAGGATGTGATTCAATATCAAGTTCTATCTACTCTGTGTTTCTATAATCTCATACCGATTTATTTCTTATCTGTCTGCTTAAAACATATTTAAATTTAGATAGTTGATTTCGCTTTTAGGTGTTTGTACTGAATTTCAAGACAGATGGATGTGCAGAAGTCTAAACTATTAATTTAATCAAGCAAGGCAAATAAATACTTTCTCTTTTTCAATCTCCGAGTCTTAGGCCCCGTTCATAGGGAACAACTGCCGACTAAACGATCTGCACAAGTGTGTGACGTCACCGCTAGTTGTTCGCGCTCATGAATAATGTTTAGGTAGGCAGATCATTGCTGAAAATTACTCGCTTCTCTCCAAATTCTCATTCCATGTAAAACACTATTGAAGTGTAACATACATGATCAAAGGAGATTTCTGAGGACAAAAGTTGTTGATGCTCATCAGGCTCCAATAGGTTACAAAATCATCTCTAAAGAGTTTGGAGTCCCCCCATCCAGTCAGACAGATTGCGTACTAATGGAAGAAATTCAAGGTCCCTGGAGTGATCGACCAACAAAGACCACGTCAACATCAAGGCATATATTAGTCTGTAAGGTCACAAAGGAGCCCAAGGTAACCTGTAAGCAATTAAGGGTCTTTCCTACATTAGCTAATGTTAAAGTTCATGAGTCCACCATCAGGAGAACCCTGAACAATAGTGGTGTGCATGGCAGGATTGCAAGCAAAAAGTCGCTGTTCTCCAAAAGAACATTACTGCCCATTTACAGCTTGCTAAGGATCACCTGGACAAGCCAGAAGGCTATTGGAACAATGTTTTCCGGACAGATGAGACCAAAAAAATAGAGCTTTTTGGCTTAAATGAGAAACATCATGTTTGGAGAAAGAAACACACTGCATTACATCTTAAAATCGTCATACTATCTGTGAGACATGATGGAGATAGTATCATGGTTTGAGCTTGTTTGATGCATCTGGGTCAGGATTGCTTGTCTTCATTGATGGAACAATGAATTCTGAATTCTACCAGCAAATTTGATAGGAAAATGTTGGGACATCTGCCCGTGAGCTGAATCTCAAGAGAATGCGAGTCATACAGCAAGACAATGGCCCAAAGCACACAAGTTGTTATACAAAAGAATAGTCTTCTAGTCCTAAGTCCACCTGGCGTTATTTGGTCATATATCCCAATACCAAGCCACCATGATATGTTTAATTATGACATCACTGGCTAACTGAGCATGCGCCTGATATTAAGCGCAGTCCCATTTAAGATTACAGTGATACAGTAATAAAAACACCCAGCGAATCACAAATGCTGGTTTATACATAATTAACTGTGTACTCTGTGAAGATCAGCCTTTATACCATACATTACCTCCCTTTCCTAGGACTTCTTATTATCAAGGGATGAGATGATAGTGGGAATTATTTCCTTACACTAAGAGAGAATTCCTGGTTGGCTACAGAGCTGATCGGAAATAATCATGCAGAGAGGCTCTTGTGAAAATATATTTTAATATATTTAGACTCATTAACACAGTTGAAATCAAACTCAGCCAAGAATAATTGGTTTCAGTGACACAGGATACTGATCTCTCTGGTGTTATATTGGAGTTTTGAATAAATATCAGAATATAGAGTATTGCTTATATACGGACACGCCAAGATCATTTTAAATGATATTAGAAATAAAGGTTATATTTTAAGTGTAGTTTTTTTCAGTGAATTTAAATTTCAGGATCAGCCATTTTTAGACAAAAACAAGTATTAATGGTAAGTTTACTTTTCACACTCACTTTACCGTATCACAAAATATAACTTTCAAAAATTGCATTAATATCACTGTTAAGTATCTAGTAGCAGTGTACAAATTATTATTGAACTATGTTGTTTTACATTAGATGTTCGCTTTGATTTTAGCTATCACCAGCTCATATAGACTATAAATAAAAAATAAAACACGTATATGAGATGAATTTTGACAGCTATCCAAGTAACTTAAATTATTTATCTAGAAAAGATGCTTACTCAAACCAGCCAAGCAGTGGTAACCAAACAAGCTCATTGAAGGCAAAGTCAATGTCAAAAAAATGGATGTCATGAGAGCATGGCAGCAGCAGCGGAGAGTAGAAGACACGTTATTAAGTGGCTTACAGAGCTTGACATGTTACCCAATGAAATGTTTAAATCTTTAGTATAGGCATGTATATTCAATTTCTGTAACGCTCCAAATAAAAAACAGTGGGGAAGACTTGAACATGAATATTTCCTTCCCTGTCTGCTGAAAATATAGAGCAGAGGTCCCCAACATTTCTTTTGCTTTAAAGCCACATAAAAAAGTGGTGTTATAAAAATCTTTATAGAAATAATCTAAAAAAATTCTGTTTCCCACATGGGCTCCTTGATCCTAAAGGCTGGTTGGTTAACTATATTGATGGATGAAGATGCTTCTTTTTATTTTCTTATTTTCTGCCTACACAAAATCCTGTTCTAATGTAAAAGAAGGAATATAGTGCTACAAAGAAGGGAGTATAGTAGTGCATCACTTAGGAAAGTCCTAAGGCAGGCATGGATATGTCCTGGCAGAGATGTATCCATAGGAGGTGCAAAGGTTGCGGTTGTAATTGAATCCTTGAACACTTTTAATTAGTAAATAAAACAGCATAGAAATACTGTACTGTGCAAACATTTTAAGTAGGTGTGGAAAAAATGCTGCAAAGTTAGAATGTTTTCAAATATAGAAGTGTTAATAGTTCTTTAGTAAATTAACAAAATGCTAAGTGAATGAACAATAGAGAAATCTAAATCAAAGCATTATTTGGTGTAACAACCCTTTGTCTTCATAATAAAATAATAACCAGGAAATACAAGGTGGGGCAAAAGTCTGGACACACCCCTTTAACTTGGGTAATAATGAGAACATTGACTTCCAATGTGTGAAAGTATTATTAGGGAGGGAGGCTGCATTTTTTTGGTGGAGGAGACGGTTTAGGCAGACATTTTGAAATCCACCATATTGAATACAGCTTAGGTTTTTCTATTGGAAAGGGGGTCCTATTTTATCTACTGTTTTATGTGAATGGTGATGTCAGTCACCACAATGATAATTCGTCATCGATTGACCCATCAAAAACAATATGTTTGTAAAAAGGTCATGGTTTGGTTTGGAATTTGGGGGACTCCAATCATAGGGCATTTTTTATTGATCGATCACTTAATGGTGAGAAGTACCTCCAGATGTTACAGTATATTACCTTCCTATTCATACTTAATGAGAACAGGGAGTTTCAACAGCTCTGCACTGTGCTGTGACTGTAAGCAGATGGCTGGATAAGCAATTCTCTGGGCACTAGATTAGGTTGTAGACATCTGATAGAATGGCTGCCAAGGTTGCTGCCTTTGGACTTTTATCTTGGGGGTAATTTAAAGTCCCTTCTGTATGCAAAAAAAATATGGTTCACCTGAAACAGCAAAACTTACAGTGCTGTGAAGAAATATCACCTGCAGTACTTCAGCATGTTCAGAAAGGCTGGATTAAACATTTAACCTTGTGCATCTGGCAGAATGTTGAACACATTGAACATGTCATATAAAGCACTTAATGAAACTTTGCTCTCACTTCACTCCTGAACAAATAAAGCTAGGACAAACAGTTTTTTTTCAGTGTGTTTCTGAGTTAATTCAATATGGCGGAAATCAAAATAATCACCTAAAATGTTTCATCCAACAAAAAATACAGCATCCCTCCAAATTGATATTTTGCATATATTGGAAATTAATTATCTGATTATTATGTGGGTTAAAGACCTGTTTCATGCAGGCTACAAAATCAAACAATTTTGTAGCAATGCGACATCGCTACAAAATGCATGTATGTGAAGCCCATACTTTCCTATGGGTTCTTTCAGGCTACAAAACATCGCTCATGTGAAAGAACCAATTGGAAACTATGAGCTTCACATACATGTGTTTTGTAGCAATGTTGCTTTGCTACAAAATTGTGCGAGTTTGTATATAAGCAGAAAATAGAGATGGAGGGGAGCTGCTACCGTTAAAAATTTCCTTCTTTATTGAATAAAATAAAGCATACAGCTCACAAGTGCATGCTGAACGCGTTTCGGCAAAAGCCTTTGTGCGAGTTTGTAGCCCGTTTGAAACAGGCCAAACTAGTGTGTCCATACTTTTGCCTCACCCTCTATAAGTCCATAAGTTGAATAAGTTGACTTATATGACACATCCACAGAATATGCCTTAAAAGTATGATAGATGCAGGTTCAACTTTTGAGACTTGCACCTATCTCATGATCTGAGCTCCTCAACTGCATATATGTGGTAGCTGGGGGTGCTGGGCAGTATAATAACAGCTAAGTGAATGGGAGTTACAGACATAGTGTAGCATGGTGAGCTGCATTGTTTCCACACCCCTGAGTTACGGAAATAGAGGATCTGGCTTTGCTAATCTTTCTGTAATTTCCATTCACTTGTTCTATGAGAGTTATGGAAACAGTGTAAGACAACCCATTTGACTGTTTCTGTACTCCCGACCTCACTAGATCATTGCATGTAGGAGATATTGCAATGTCAGCCATGATTGGATGAGATCGGTATACTCCTTTAAGTTATGGTCTTGCTAAAAATTCTGAACGTTTTTTTACTTATTGTGTGAGAGTGGATAAGTACTCTCGTGAAAGTACTTATTGTGTGAGAGCTGAGAGTGGATAAGGGAGGCAATAAGAGTTTTTGATGTTCCCACAGTTAGGAAAAATCGTAGATGTTTTTGAGCGACAGGTGACGTAAGCAAGCAAGTGACTGAATATGTGGAGTGAAGCAAAAGGTTGGAATCAAATATGACCTCAAGACAGTGGGCGTGCTACTGAGAAGTTATTTTGGTAGCACAGACTGTTGGTTCTTTAGTAGATGGCAAAAACACAAAAATTTATTTTTTTCAAGGTTCAGTTTTAGATAGAGAGATAACATAGTATTAGAGACAGTGGGGAGGCAATCACTATTGTTTTGTAGTAGCATAAGTGTGATTTCTAGAAAAGAAGTATATAATTGAGTATCATCAATGTAGAGAGGGTATCGAAACACAAATCTACTGATAGTCTGTCCAATAGTGGCCATATAGATGAAAAAGAGGAGAGCACCAAACACTGAACTCTGAGGAACCCCAAATGCAAGGGGAAGAGGAAATGAAGGAGAAGAGTCGGCAAAAGATACACTGATTGAGTGGTCAAAAAGGTAGGAGGAGCAGGACAGAGTTATTTTTGAAGTCAGAAACAAAACAAAGACGAAGGAAAGTCAAATCAAGTGTATTGCTATCTTTGTGAAAGGGGAAGCTGTAAGCTGTGAGCGGCCAAGGGAGAAAGCTAGCAATTGAATCTGAGAGGTGGACGAGGAGATCAAGTCATCAATGGGGATGTTGAAGTAGCTCAAGATGAGACTTTGAATTTCACAGAATATGAAGTAGAGGAACCAAGTGGCAAAGTGATTGAGAAACAGGCTGGGAAGGCCTGGAGGCTGGTGTTAGACTGGAGTGTCCAGGGCCCGCCAGTAAAATTCATTCTGGGGGCCCACTGTACAGTTACATGCAAATGTTACCTTATCCTTGCTCACAAATTCCTCACTTTTATATTCACATATACTTCAATAGAAATGCGTCTGTGTTTGCGTGTGGCCCTGTTTCCACTGAATAATATGGAGAATGGAGCAGGTAGAACCATATGCAGATCCTGTGGGGGCTGCGGGCCCACCCAGGCTTAGGGCTCACTGGGGGATTCACCTGTTCTCCTGCTGGGGGTGGCAGATGACCATGATTTGCATGGACAGGGGATGGAAGAGTCTAAGGGTGTGGACCTCAAAAGAATAGAATGTGAGCAAGGGTATCGGGGGTTGGGAAGGGTTACCTGGAAGATGTATTGTAAAGCGAGAAGAATGCCTACGCCTGCACAATGTCTGTACTCAGATCTGGGGGTATGAGAAAAGTGTAGAACATCATAAGATCAGCGAGGGAGGTGGTGTCAGACTGTTAAATCCATGCCTCTATGAGACCCAGCAGGTTTAGAGATTTTGTAATGAAGTCACCATGGATGTGGGGAGTTTATTGCATGTCGACTACAAACAGTGTATAACAGGAAATAATGGCAAACAGTGTATAACAGGACATAACATAACTTTGCAGAACCAGTCCCAGTTAACTTCACTGCAACAATTGCAGTCTAGTGCACAGTTATACTTTCCACTTCACATGTCCACTTAAGTGGTGTAGTTCATGGTTACAGGCGGTTCATCTTAACATCCATTACAAATGCAGGGAACAACCTTTTATGTCATGATTAAAGCTATGATGATTAACTCAATTATAGGCATTCAGAATTCTTTAGTGTGCAAACTTAATATAAAGAAGCCTTACAAATCACACTAAATCACGGCTCTTGATGTCACAGCAATACTATAACTGACTGACAGTGATTTGCAACATTCTAACATTGATTTATTTTTTATATATTATGGGGGAGAGTTATCAAACCTCTTTTTGCATAAAAATATCATAATTTGGTGCAAGGCCAGCTTGTGCAAATATTTTGGGATTTTTTTTTTTCTGAAGTATGCCAAACTACACCATTTTCCCAAAAGAGGAATGGCGTCCCTGGACTGACACATTTATCTATAATTTTAGCTAAAACGGGCTTCAATTATACCAGAAATGGCAGCCACAGCAATGACGGCTTTGTGGTTGGGCACATTGTACTGCTGGGAGAGAATGCTTTCTTACAACTTTCTGCTTCATCTCTTTATGCAGTTGTATTAGAAGGTTAGCGTAGTATACCCCTGTCACAGTTTGTTCCTATGTCACAGAAGGGAAGATATAAAAACAAACACAGAAAATGGCCATATACTTACTAACTAAGGAGAGCAGATAGCTGCATCCCCTCAGCATGCAGATAGCAGACTACCAAGTGAGGGAGCTAATTACACCTGTGAGGGACACCAATGAAACAGCCACTCACACTGCCTCTTTATATAGAGGTGGGTGGCTGCTTGGTGTATACTCCTACACAGAGTGGATAGAATGCAGCTATCTGCCCTCCTTAGTCAGTAAGTATATGGCCATTTTCTGTGATTGGCTTTAGAAGGTAGCCAACCATCACCACACCCTCAAAAGGAGTCCCAAAAGACCAGTGCCATGACCTTCCCAGCTGAGGGTACTAACTTGGCCTTCTTTGGTGGAGGGAATGAGGGCTGTTGCCATTACATGAAGTTCTGTTTTGGTTCTGTCTGGAAGTGTGTTTATTCTGAAACGTCACAGCATTTCCAAATAGTACATCCATAGGGGTAACGTCTCACTAAACAACGCTCCCAATCATATTAATGGGTCTGCTCACACAAGGCTGAAAATGCAGTGTCTTCAACGCTGCGCTTTAGCAGTGTTGCATGTTCTATTTTTGGCCGTTTTTCAGCCCTGCGTTGCCCATTGAAATGAATGGGCAGCGGTTTCAGTGATGCCGAAAACACGGCACAACTTTGTACCGTGCTTTTGGAAGCAGTAAATGCCCTAGCTACACTGCCGGAGTAAAAAATATCAATACTCACCTTGCAGGTGATGTCGCTGTCCCCGGTGGTGCTCTCTGGACTTGTCAGCCGGCAGAGGAACTTTTTCTCTGGTGATGGAGATTCAAAATCCCCGCCTCCAACGAGAGATTGCTCTGAGTGGCTTTGATTGGACACATCCAAAGCTGGCTCTGATTTGCTCAGTCGGCTGTCACTTAACGGCGCTTAGCCAATCAGATCAACCGGCCGGCTTCACAAGGTCCAAACAGCAGCGCTGGGGACAGTGACTTCACCAGCTAGGTGAGTATTGATTTTTTTCTTCTATCAGCAGCCTTGGCTGTGCTTTCAGCTGTGTTGAAAACGCAGCCAAAACTCTGGCATAATGCATACCAGCGCTGCTGAAACTGTTGAAAAACGCTGCGTTTCTGCAAACGCCTGTGTGAGGGAGGCCTAATGAGCATATCTGTCCTGGGTTCATGCTGCCAGTGGAACATCATACCCCCCTCCTGTTAAGTAAGTGTATTTCTGTTGCCAGTCTTTTCACTTGTTGGACAGATTCATTACCACAGTACAGTACAGTACCACATTACCACAGTACAGACGTCTTACCACAGTACCGTGTAGCACAGGGACATTTTTTCTAAAAGAGCAAGAGAGAAGTCAACCAATATATCAGTGAGAATTGAAACTCTAGATGTACAGATGTGTCCACACTTAACTTAGGTCTAATTTTGTTAAGGACTCCAATTTTTCACGAAACCGTTACAATTAGAGATGAGCGAGCACCAAAATGCTCGGGTGCTCGTTACTCGGGACGAAATTTTCGCAATGCTCGAGGGTTCGTTTCGAGTAACGAACCCCATTGAAGTCAATGGGCGACCCGAGCATTTTTGTATATCGCCGATGCTCGCTAAGGTTTTCGCTTGTGAAAATCTGGGCAATTCTACAAAGTGATGGGAACGACACAGCAACGGATAGGGCAGGCGAGGGGCTACATGGTGGGCTGCATCTCAAGTTCCCAGGTCCCACTATTAAGCCACAATAGCGGCAAGAGTGCCCCCCCCCCCGCACTGTCAGCGTAAAGATCGTCCTCCTCTGCCATAGCTGTAACAGCTGTGGCAGAGAAGAACGATGTTAGCCCATTGAATTCAATGGAGCCAGCAATACAGCAGGTTCCACTGAAAGCAATGGGCTGCCGGCGATCGCAGGATGAATTGTCGGGAAGGGGTTAAATATATAACCCCTTCCCTGCAATTCATCCAGAAATGTGTTACAATAAAAATATATACCGGCGTATAAGGCGACGGGGCGTATAAGATGACCCCCCAACTGTCACCTTATACGCCGGCAATACAGTGGAGCAAAGAATAAAAATCATTACTTACTTCTTCTGACGTTCTGCGGCGCTCCTGCAGGCTGTCGCTCCCTCCTGGTTCCCGGCAGACCATTGCTTTCTGGACGCAGGGCTTAAAATTCCCGCCTCCAGAAACACAGCCAATCACAGCCATTCAATGACATCATTGTCATTGGCAGTGATTGGCTGAAGGCACGTGTGTTTCTGGAGGCGGGGATTTAAAGCCCTCCGTAGAGAAATCAATGCTCTGCCGAGAACCAGGAGGGAGCAACAGCCTGCAGGAGCACCGCATAACACCAGGAGGGAGTGACAGCCTGCAAGAGCGCCGCAGAACGTCAGAAGAAGTAAGTAATGATTTTTATTCTTTGCTCCACTGTATTGCCGGCCTATAAGGTGACAGTTGGGGGGGTCGTCTTATACGCCCCGTCGCCTTATACGCCGGTATATATTTTTATTGTGACACATTTCTGGATGAATTGCAGGGAAGGGGTTATATATTTAACCCCTTCCCGACAATTCATCCCGCGCTCGCCGGCAGCCCATTGCATTCAGTGGAACCTGCTGTATTGCTGGTTCCATTGAATTCAATGGGCAAACATCGTTCTTCTCTGCCACAGCTGTTACAGCTGTGGCAGAGAAGAAGGATTTGTCTTCTATATGTTCTCAATGGGGTCGGCGCTGCTGCCGCCGGCCCCATTGAGCGCATATAGAGAAGATTTATGGCCTTAAGAAGGACCGTTGGGGTTCTTGAAACCTAAAATACTCCTAACACTCTCCCTATAGCAGCTCCAACACGATAGCACTTTCCCTGAACTAATGTCAGAATTAGAGATGAGCGAACGTACTCGTAATGAGTACTTACGCACCCGAGTACCGCCATTTTCGAGTACTTCAGTACTCGCGCGTAAAGATTCGGGGGGCGCCGTGGGGCGGGGAGAGGCGCGGCGGTGCGGGGGGTAGCAGCGGGGAACAGGGGGGAGCCCTCTCTCTCTCCCTCTCCCCCCCACTCCCCACTGCTACCCCCCGTGCCGCCACGGCGCCCCGCGAATCTTTACGCGCGAGTACTGCTGTACTCGAAAATGGCGGTGCTCGGGTGCGTATGTACTCGTAACGAGTACGTTCGCTCATCTCTAGTCAGAATGCATCTGAGGCGAGCCGCGGGAGGGGCAGATTTCAATACTCGGGTGACACCTAATCTCGCCAGCCACTCACTGCAGGGGGGTGGTATAGGGCTTGAACGTTGCAGGGGGAAGTTGTAATGCCTTCCCTGTCTTTTAATTGGCCAGAAAAGCGCGCTAACGTCTCAGAGATGAAAGTGAAAGTAACCCGAACATCGCGTGGTACTCGTTACGAGTAACGAGCATCCCGAACACCCTAATATTCGCCCGAGCATCAAGCTTGGACGAGTACGTTCGCTCATCTCTAGTTACAATACAATATTACAACACTAGCAAAAGCCGTGAATTCTGCAGTCCACAAAACAACCACTGGATGGCCACAATAGACACATGTAGGATGGAGATCTTATGTAAGAGTAACACAAAGTCATGTTGTTTTGAAAAGCTGGTTATTTTGTGATACACATATTTGATACAGATACAGAACATATATGAAAATATTTTTGAAGCATTGGCGTAACTATAGGGGATGCAGGGGATGTGGTTGCACCCGGGCCCAGGAGCCTTAGGGAGCCCATAAGGTCTCTCCTCTCCATACAGATAGTCCCCGACTTGCGAACATTCGACTTACGAATTTCGCTAGATACGAACTATCTGTACAGCACAGTATGATGTAATGCTATAGCATTACATCATACTGTGCAGGGGCCGGAGAGGCTTCTATCAAGCCTGATAGAAGCCTGCCCGGTCAGATCGTGGTTGCTAGGCAGCCGGGGGCCTTCTGAAAGGCCCTAGGGCTGTCTATGCAGAGCGCCTAGCAAGCCGTGCGCTTGATGGGCACTCTGCATAGACAGCCCTGGGGCCTTTCAGGAGCTCCCCGGCTGCCTAGCAACCACACAGCGTCCCGCGATCTCATCGTGGGACGCTGTACGGGCCCCCTGAACGTCGGGTGCAGGCTGTTTCTTACATCGGGCACCCGGCGGCAGCAGTTCCGACGAGCTGCACCGCTCGTCAGAACTGTTAACACTTTAAATACCGCTGTCAGAGCGGTATTTAAAGTGTTAACAGTTCCGACAAGCGCCACGGCTCGTCGGAACTGCTGCTGCCGGGTGCCCGCTGTAAGAACAGCCGGCACTCGACGTTGTATGGAGCGGGATCCACCCGCGATCCCCTCCATACAAGCATTTGTTCGACTTGCGAACAAAATGGACTTGCGAACGGGCTCCCGGAACGGAACCTGTTCGCAAGTCGGGGACTATCTGTATAGGGAGCATAGTACTATGAATAAAGCATTATAGTTGGAGCCCTGTTACAGGTTTTACATTGGGGCCCCGAAGCTTCAAGTTACGTCTCTGCTTAGAAGTCTTAATTTGAAAACATTCAAGACACGACCGCATTTTTGTCTTTAAAGAAAACAATGAGGTGTTAAATTATCGGCTTCATTTGTCTGCTAAAGCATCACAGTATCTCTGTAAAATGATTTGGCTGGATTAAAGCAGAAGAGCAGTTTACAGCAGTTTGATGAACAATTATTCTGTAAATGGACTTTAATTTAATTTTTCCTTGAATGTGTAACACTATCCTAGGCTGTGCTGTACAGGTAAGTGATTCAGTGCTGGTAAGTAAGATGACCTCTAAAAGTATATAGACATTTTCTTCCTCCAACTCTTATTATTGCTCTCTTAGCTTATTTCCAGTGCGTATTTATTCTCTAGCAGCATCTCTAGACAATACTACATTTTTAAGTAAAATTCAATATCATAAAATAAGCATGAGTAAGTTTACTTTTTATGTTCATTTGACTCGTTTCATAGCATCTATTGTACATAAAGAAATTTATGGGAAAACGGACCATTTCACCTTTATAACACAATGGTCTACAAAGCAAAATAAATTCGGCATATCTCAGCTGAAAGTTTCCATTCTGACCCTGTATTTTGTTTTTCTTTTTGGCACCAAATGGAGATTTGAACAATAATTGTATTTTATTCACACAAAAAGAATTTAGTGGGTGAGAGAAAGGTGAATGCACCTGAAATAATGAATCCCGCTATTTTTTTATTATCCAACATCTTCTTGTGATATATTCAGAAAAGTCAGATTGCTGTACTTGCACCTAAGTTAGAACTGTAAAATTAGTTTGTTAATAAGTTTGTTAATCATAATAACTAAGAAAAGGAGTTGAAAAGGTTTTCCAGGAATAAAAAGAAACATTGTTAGGGAAGAATTATGCTAGTTAGCTTTAAGGGAGCCATACACCTTAGATAGCTGTTAGTCAAACCAAGAATCCAAGAGTTTGCAATGGAGAGAGAAGAAGAATGGCACTTTTAGATAAATCAACTGTCAGGCACTTAAAGGGGTTGTCTCGCTGCAAACATCAAAATTTTACTTTACCCCATTCCCCCTGTCACCCCCCTGGCATAAAATAGCAATTTAAAGCGGTTTTTAAGCCGCTTGCTACTCACCGATGTGCTGAAATGTGAAGTTTTAAAAATCTTCTGCCTAAGATGGCTGCCGGTCCTTTCCCAGGGATGCACTGCGGTTTTCTCCCATGGTGCACCGCAGGTCTTCTCCCATGGTGCACCATGGGCTCTGTGCGTTCCATTGCCGATTCCAGCCTCCTGATTGGCTGCAATCGGCACACGTGACGGGGCGGAGCTACGATGACGACGCGGTGACCAGCTCTCCGGCACGTGCGGCCCCATTCACCAGGCAGAAGACCGCACAGCGGAAGCGCGTCCAAAAAAGCAAGAAGCCAGCGAAATTAGACGGAACCATGGAGACGTGGACGCTAGCAACGGAGCAGGTAAGTGAATAACTTCTGTATGGCTCATATTTAATGCACGATGTCCATTACAAAGTGCATTAATATGGCCATAGAGAAGTGTATAACCCCACTTGCTGTCACGAGACAACCCCTTTAAAGGGCTTCTGTCAGCAAAATCACTTTTTAGGGTGGGCCCTGCATCCCTGTACAATCTAACCTGTTGAAAGAAAAGGTTAAAAAACAAAGTAAACTCGCCTAATCCCGTTGTATGTGTTCCCTCTCTTGTCAACCTGTCACGTGAGGGGTCATCTCCCAAAGGCTCCTGTGCTCTGACGCTGACCTGGCCACGTCTAATCTCTGACGCCCTCGGAGAGTGGATGGCGAGTGCGCAAGCGCGCCAGAAAGGGGGACGCATGCGCACTCACTGTCGACTCTCCGAAGATGTCAGAGGTTAGACGTGGTCAGGCCAATCAGTGGGCGATTTGTCAATTGTGACGTGTCGACCACTGACTTGGGTGGCAGTACTTCCTGTCCGGCAGTGTTCGAAGCAGTGGTGGAAGCTGGCACTTTGCCAGCTTTTATACTGCGATAGATAGCCTGCAGGAGGGACATCAAAAGAGCAGCAGGTGAGTATAATTTTTTTTATTTTGCTGACAGAATCCCTTTAAGCACCCGGCAGCTCTTCCAATGACTATTGTCTTCTGCTTTCACACAGAAACGGTAACTGCTCGGTGAATGGAGGCGGAGCTCGGCAACATTCACTATGAACAGTAAGTCGTTCAAAGATGAAGTTGCTCACCTGTTGCTTTGTTTCAGTGAGCCGAAATAAAGCAGCTAGCGACTAATGAGCGATATCTCACTCAGTGTCCTGTAGCATCCCACATTATAACTGTAGGTCAAAATAGCTCGTTTGAGCAAATTATCTGCTGATAGTTGGCCTGTGTAAAAGTACCCTAAGATGCTGCCAGATACCTCTGCCAGCGGCTTATCTCCATTGAGAACAAAAGGACTGGGTATGTTGAAACACAATATGCCCAAACTTTCTCCAGCCATTAGAAAAGAGTGAAGACACAAATCAGTGGATTCACCCAATATTCATCTAATGTATTTGATCACCGTTAGATTTTCTGACCGTAAGCGCTTTTATTCACTAGCATTTTTTTAACCCTGCGATATCGCTGCGATTTTTTTTACTGCAAATGTCAATGGGACTTTCTAATGTTAAAATTGCATCGCACAAAAATCGCAAGTTTGCGCTTCTGCGATTTTAACATTAGAAAGTCCCGTTGACATTTGCAGTAAAAAAAAAACGCAGCGATACCGTAGCGTTAAAAAAACGCTAGTGGGTAAAAGCCCTTATCTCACTGCCACAGGTGGCTAGACCTCCCACTTACAGATTCTGTACTTTTAAAATTTAATTTGCGGCACACTGCCCAACAGTAAGTATATGGCAGTGGCTATGAAAATCATTCATTAAATAAACAGATGTAGCATGCCAAACATCTGGATCTGTGTCCACTGAAGCACGGCAACTGTTACCTGAATGTGCTTTCCGAATTCCTGTAAATACACTTTTGAAATGTAACATAGTAACATAGTATGTAAAGCTGAATGAAGACAATGTCCATCTAGTTCAGCCTGTTGAATGTGAAATGTGTTCATGTGTTTCAACTGTACAAGCCAAGCGGCGAAAACATCTTTATATACAGTAAAAATCAGCTTGAAAACTGTGTGCAGTTTTTTAATGCAGTTCTTGCCCATGCTGTACAGTTCTGATATATATATATATATATATATATATATATATATATATATATATATATCTCATTTGAAGAAGAAAAAAATTCCTTCCTGACTCCATAATGGCAGCCACAGTAATCCCTGGATCAACATTCGAAATAAACAGCCCGCTAGTCACCTAATATCTATATCCTGTAATATCATAGCGCTCTAGAAAGACATCTAGTCCCCTCTTAAACTCTTCTATGGATTTTGCCATCACCACGTCCTCAGGCAGAGAGTTCCACGGTCTCACTGCTCTTACAGTAAAGAACCTCCTTCTGTGTTGGTGATGAAACCTGGGTATAAACAGATCATGGGAGCGATCCTTGTATTATTGACTAATGTATTTATACATAGTTATTTGATCACCCTTTAGCTGTCTTTTTTCCAGGGTGAATAATCCCAATTTTGATAGCCTCTCTGGGTATTCCAGTCCTCTCATTTAGTTTATTAATCTAGTTACCCTTCTTTGAACCCCCTTAAGCACTGCAACATCTTTCCTGAGCACTGGTGCCTTGTATAGTGGAAGAATAATGTTCTCGTCCCTCCCCCTTTCTGCTCCCCATCGTTTCTTCTAAAGAAGTTGTAACCCTGTAGATTCACTGCCCAATTGCACTTATCATCAAGCTATGTTTACATTATTCCCACTATATCTTAATTTTCATCAGCCATTCTCGTGTTAAGCTCCCCCACTTTACCAATCAGACTTCTTGCATCTATTGCCATACAATTTATACGGTTGTTGATGTTTTTTATATTTATTGTGCTACTAATAGTACTATTAGCTGTTCTGTCAGTTATAACTGTACTAACCACACCCCCTGCTTGACTCCCATTCCCATTATTTGGTCCCAGGTCACCATCTACACTATCTACCCCCCTGTTTTTCTTTTTGCCCTCCCCCCATTACCTAGATTAAACACTTCTCCAGCCTCATAGCCATCTTCTCCTCCAGCACAGCTGCACCCTCCCCATTAAGATACAGCCCGTACCTACGGTAGAGCCTGTAGCCGACAGCAAAATCAGCCCAGTTCTCCAGGATCCCAAACCCCTCCTTCAAATTCGGAGCCACTTGCTTGCCTTCCTAAGATCCTGCTGCCTTTCTAGTGTGGCTTGTGGTGCAGGTAGTATTTCCGAGAAAACTACCTTGGAGGTCCTCAATCATTTTTGAGGGCCCTCCATTGACCCCTAATTTGTTCATTGATGCGAATGTGCAACATGACCGCTGGATCCTCACCAACCTCTCCCAGCAATCTGTCAATCCAATCTGCAATGTGTCAAACTCGAGTATCAGGAAGACAACACACCGTTCGATCCCAGTGATACTGTACATATAGACCATTCTTTATGTAGCTATATAAGGATTATATGGACATGTCATGCATGTGCCGCTAAGAGACTCAACACACAAGCCACTCATAGGATACCCAAGCTAGACCTTTAGCACATGTGCAGCAGTCACAGGTTGGACGCATGCCTCACACATGCTGACACAGTACTGACCCTTGGTAGAATCCCAATGTTCACAAAAGAGAGCTCTCCCATGGGCAGATGAAATAATATATGCCTTCCACCATTTTGCAGGGAAGTACATGTAATCATAAAGAAGGCAAAGGAAGCATTGTATAGTACAGTACTGATAAAAAAAAAAGACATATAACTCACTCTGTACCAAGGTAAGCACAATAAGAATGTCTTACTCCTAAGTACCATGCACCCGTACATCCAAATGAAAAAAAAAACCTGACACTGTCAGTTATTATAACAGCAGTAAATATGGTGTAAAAAAATAAAACACAAAAAGGTTCTGGTAAAACCGCAGTAATGTAAAAAATAGTGATGGGGACAGACGTGTCCCCTTGGCAGTTCAATGGGGGGGGGTGCCCAAACCTGGTGGTTCTAGTGTTAAATTCAATATTACTTACTAAAGCCAATATGTAGAAATATGTGAAGAATAACAATATCCTTTTACAGGGTCTTTATTTGGTTCATGATCAGAGTAAATACACTATTATATATTAATAACATCATCAGTACCTAATCTCAACCACTATTATCACAGTGCAAAGTTTGACATTAATGTACCATTATCTGCTGCCTGGTATGGATGATTCTACTTTGCTTTTCATCTAGTTGCTCGGTGATTTAACGTCCCCCCCCCCCCCCTCCATGGTTCAGTGACTGACTATATAGACCTTGATGATCTAGACCATAGTTCCCTGTACCTGGTGTTCAGTGGTCACTTTTTGGGCTCACAGTTTTGCGTTATGATAAAGCTGCTTTGAGCAAATCCATATATCTTTTACGAATATAATGGGACAGGTTTATTAATAATGTCTAAAAATAAAGACCTCATAAACCAAGAGGAGACATGCAGAAGATGTGCCCAAATTATCAACGTGCCACACACTGAGTAATAGTTTTGGCACATCTTGAGAGACAAGTTAGATACTTTTCTTTGACTTATGCCACCTCTGTATTTTTCTGCCAAACGTGTGACGCGTACAGTACTGTGCAAATGTTTTAAGTGAGTGTGGAAAAAATGCTGCAAAGTAAGATTGCTTTTAGAGATGAGCGAACATGTCCGTTACGGACACATCCGCACCCGGACACCGGCTTTGCCGAACACTGCAGTGTTCGCGCGTAAAGGTCCGGGTGCCGCCGGGGGGCGGGGAGATGCGCGGCGGCGCGGGCGGCAGTAGCGGGGAACAGGGGGGAGCCCTCTCTCTCTCCCTCTCCCCCCCACTCCCCGCCGCACCCCCCCGCGCTGCCACGGCGGCCCCCGAACTTTTTCGCCCGAACACTGAAGTGTTCGCAAAGTTCGGTGTTCGGGCGAAAAAGGGGCGGGGCCGAACGTGTTCGCTCATCTCTAATTGCTTTCAAAAATAGAAGAGTTAATAGTTTATTTTTCTCAACTAACAAAGTGCAAAGTAAATGTACACTTTCACACAGTTTTTAAAGGAACGCGGCAGGGAGGTTGTCCCAAACATCTTGGAGAACTAACCAGAGATCTTCTGTGGATGTAGGCTTGCTCAAATTCTTCTGTCTCAAATCTCTTCATGTAATCCCAGACAGACTCAATGATGTTGAGATAAGGGCTTTGTGGGGACCACATCATTATTTCCAGGACTCCTTATTCTTCTTTACATTGGACATAGTTGTTAAAGGGGTTCTGACACGAATAAGGTTTTTATGCTTTAACAGCCATTGTTCCCTTGTCTGCCTAATAGACACAAAGAACCCACGATTTTTAGCGTGCTTAAGCATAAAAACCTAATGCTTACCTTTTTGTTCTGTTGTTGTGCAGTGGGGGTCATCTCCCAGCAGGCTTTCAGCTTCCTCTGACGAGCCAGGACGGCCCCCCCCCTCCCTCCGGGATTGCGCGCAGGCGCAGAAGACAGGTGCCCTCTGACAGGAGTCAGGATGGGCCACCTCTCCACTGCGCACGCGCAGAAATTGGAGTTCAGCCAGGACGGACAGGCCGTCTACAACAAGCACTGCTTGTGACGTGGTGCCCGTCCGTTCACCTCGGAAGTGGCTCACGGATGGAGCAGAGCAGGAAGCGGTCATTTTGACCGCTCTAGCTCTGCTTCAAGAAGCTACAGAAGAAGATGCCTGATGGAGGGGACATGCCTGATGATCGGTCTTGGCCAGGCAAGGTAAGACATTTTTTTTTTCCATGTCAGAACCCCTTTAATGACATTCAGTGAATGTTTGGGATTGTTCAGCTGCAGAATTAATTTGCAGCCAATCAGGGGCCTCCTCGATGGTACTATATGATGAATAAGTATCTACCTGTATTTCTCAGCATTGAGGACACCATTAATGCCAACCAAATGTCCAACTTCATTTGCTGAAATGCAGCCCCAAACTTGCACGGAATCTCCACCATGCCTTTCTGTTGTTGTGTTGTGCACCTAAAAGAATTGATGCTATTTTGAAGGCAAAGGGTGATCACACCATCAAAGCATCGCTAGTAGAGATAAGCGAGCATACTTGGTAAGGCGATATGAACATCGCCTTTTTCGAGTACCTGCTAGCTTGTCCCTGAAGATTGGGGAAGGGGGGCGTGAGGGTCGGGGACGACGCGGGGGAGCGAGGGGGAGCGGGGAGAAGAGTGAGAAGGATCCCTCTCTCTCTCCCTCCCGATCCCCTCTGCAACGCCCCGCTCACCCCCGCACCCCCCCCCCCCCCCGAATCTTCAGGAACGATCCAGGAGGTACTCAAAAAAGGCTATGCTCTCTCTCGAGTATATCGCCTTACTGAGTATGCTCACTCACCTCTAATCACTAGCTGTTGTCCCCTGTGGGGACTAAAAAAAAGTTAAAGATCAATAAAGCTTTACTAATTATTAAAAAAGAAAAGTAATAAAAGTTTAAAAAACCCTTTTGCCATATTTATAATAAAAGAATTGCTGCGTCCGTAAAAGTCCAATCTATCAAAGTAAGATGTTATTTACCCCACAAGATGAACATTGTAAAAAAAACAAACGCCTGAAATGCACTTTTTGATCACGCTGTCTCCAAGAATAAATGCAATAAAAAGCGATCAAAAAGTGATATGTATTCCAAAATGGCTCCAATGCAAACTACAGGACATCTAGCAAAAATGAGGCCTTGCACAAATATGTCAACGGGAAAATAAAAAAGCTATTGCGCACAGAAGATTGGGGCAGAAAATAATTTAAAAAATGTTGTATCTTTGGAAAAAAATACAAGTAGTACAGCAAAAAGAAAAGTATATAAGTTTGGTATCGTAGTAATCGTACTGACCCATTGAATGAAGTTATCATGTTATTTTTGTTGCAGTTTGTGCGCTGTAGAAACAAGATGCACCGAAAGACGCAGAATTTCATTTTTTTTCCATTTCCCTCTACTAAGATTTTTTCAGTACATTATTGAAATATACAACTCGTCCTGCAAAAAACAAGTTCTTATACAGCTACATCGATGGATAAATAAAGGAGTCTTGATTTTTTAAAATGGGTTAGGAAGAAACAAAAATGGGGGGAAAAAAGCTTGGTCGCTAAGGGATTAAACATACTAATGCTAGTCCGTGGCAGATTCAAAAGACATTTGCCACAATTTCTCCACAAATTTTGGTGAATTTGCTATAGTAAATCTGCCCAAATGACTATATAAAGGATTTTATATGTGACTAGGTCAGTAATATATTAATATATACACATGACTCCACCCTTTACTTTCTACAAATGTTAATAACTCCAATTTTGCACAATATAAATTCAATACAATATCATGACATGCTAACAAAACCCTCAATAGGCTATAAGATACATAATAACCCAGGCGTGGCAACGCATGGACAAATATAACGCATACTTCTCGAGACAGAGTAGCATGTCATGAAATTGTTTTTTTAAATAAATATTGGCATTTCACGCCAGTGAAGATATATTATGCCAAGAGGAAAGTAAAGACACTTCTGAATGACATAAAGGCATCTGGATTGTACTTTTGTACTTGATTAACCCGTTCCATTATTGCCTGATGAAGGACCCCGTGAGGTCTGAAAGCTTGCACAAACATCATGTATTTTTGTTACCCATTAAAAGGTAACATATCTACAAGATTTCTTGGTTTCTCCCACTGAGAACAATCACGCTTTGCTCTACAGGCTAGCACAGTACCAATCCCCTTGGACATTTCTAATAACACTTGTTTCTGAAAAGTTTATAAATTCTGGAAAATATTTGTTTTTCTGTATATTATTTTACTCTTGGAACTCTCTATGTTTACTTTGTAAATTATTTTTTATTAGATAGAAGTGATTAAATGTAGTATATCACAAAAACATTGCCTGTTAGAGTAGCACTGGAAATACAACTTTATAATGTTTCAACTTTGAAATAAATATGGATTATTTTCCACTTTATTTTCCACTTTTTTTGTTTGACGTATTTCTAAAAAGCTATTTCTGTTAGAAAATGGAAATTTGGAAGTCAAGCTAGAAACATGTCCATAGCCTTTTTTTTGACAGATATAATATAGTTCCTGTTTTGACTTTAAGTGGGATTCTTAGACAGCATCTTTAGACTGGAAAGTGTTGACTATTACAAAATGTGACTTTTACTAGTTTCCTATCATAGAAGACTTTCTACGCCACCTGAAAATCAAGTAGAAAGTACGAAGAGCTCAAAAGTTTTTTTATGTACATAGTCTATGAAAGATGGCTCCGAGTCCAAAAATGTAAATTATTGCAAGAGCATTAGTACATAGAGTGACACCATTAATCCCTTAAGTTTTGCAATACTTACTCAAGGCTCAAATGCATTTTAAGAGAATTATTTTTCTTTCTTTTGGTATTACCTAGAAGGGGCCATGCAATAACTTTATTTAGTTGTATAAACAATTTATCACATTTGTATTTTGATAGTTATTCACCTCATAGCAACCGTACCTTCCATTTATTGCTGTTGCCGCTCAGCCTATACATACCTTTTAAAAATGGCAAGCACGCTCGTTTAAGGCTGATGCTCGAGCGAGCATCGGTCTTTTCGATTAACTGATTACTCGTCCAAGCACCATGCGGGGGGCGGTGGGGGGAGCATCAGACCCTAAAACGAGCCTGCTCGCTCATCTCTAATGCCTTTGCCTCTTATGGCAGCTTCGCACGTTTTTGCGTGCACTATTGTGCATGCAGAAATTACAGAGAAACAGAATGCATGCAAAACACAGAGAACAGAATCCATTGATTTCAATGGGTTCATTCTCATTTCATCTCTTTGCACATGCAGTTCTTCTGCGTGCACAAAAATATAGGACCTGCTCTATTTTCCTGTGTATTTGGGCAACAAGGGTCACTATAGAAGTCTATGGGAGATTCACAAATGCGCACATAGTTTCATTTTCGCTAGAGGGATTCTCGTGTGTAGTATTTCTTATGCCAAGAGAGATAGGGCAGGACCTATCTTCCAGCTTTTTTATTCTAAAACTCGCGCCCAATAGCGCAGAGTTTGAATAGTCAAAAAAATAAACAGTTCATGCTCTAGTAGGCTCTGTAGTGGCAAGTGTATTAGCGCATGTACCCATCTGTTTAAGCCATGAATTGTACGTAGCACAATTCCATAAGGTGGCCATGTGATCACAGTTCATTAAATTGATCTGGTACTGTATTTGTACCCATCTATGAGACCGGCTACACATGAGCATATACGCAGTTGCAAGCTATTCAGGAGACAAATTGTGGCATGTTCTATCTTTCTGCATGCTCTCGCATTGCAGTACCCATTGTTTTTAATGGGGCTGGCTGCAGCATCCCACCACAAGCAAGGTACATGCTATGCGAGGTCTCCCATTGAAAACAATGGGAGAAACTCAGTGAAGCTTCGCCACGGCTGACAGCCGCAGCAGATTCCCTTTTTCCCCGAAGTGATGTGAGGTTGTTTTGACAAGAAAATACTTTGCATCCTTGGGGAATTCACATGGCAGGGATATAGGGGTGGGATTCATGGCCCCATATCATACTTACTCATGTGAAGTTAGCCTTACACTTAAAGTATCTCTTCAATGCAAAAGTGAGTTAAGTTGCAAGAACTGTATTGTGTTTGCATCTTATTTCCTTCGCCATCCTTCCTGCAACTGAATCTGACCTCTCTCCTGGCATCCCACCATGCCCTGGTCACATTACAGATGCTGTTTATTCACATCAAATTGGCTGTTGAAGCGGAAAAAGTGATACGTAGCGGTTGTCTGCTATATGTGTTCATATTGCAATATTGTAGAGTATATTTTATGATGATACTGTATGGAGGGCCAGTGAGGCACCAGAAATGCATGCTAAGGCTACACTTAAGTGCTTAAACAGATGGGCACATGCGCTAAAATGCCTGCCGCTACGGAGCGTATTAGCACATGAAACTGTGTTTTTTTTTGTTGTTGACTATTCAAACTCTATTGCATGCAAGTTTGAAAAAAACAAGTGTGAGGATAGGTCCCGCCTTATTTTACTTGCACCTAGAAAACCTACGTGCGAGAAAGATAGGGCAAGGTCTATCTTTTCTTGCATGTAGTAGCAACGCACGAGAATCCCGTTTGTGAAAACAAAACCATTGAAATCAATGGTTTCATTGCGTCCTGTTTTGTGGCCATCATTTTCATGGACTCAAAATGGGAAAGAAATCATCTTAAGGAGCCTTTAGTGTTAATTGTCGCAACTATGATGAGATACTTTGCCATGCACTATGCTTTAACGACATTAGGGTGTGTTCCCATAGATGTTTTCACTGTTCTGTGGGATTCTGTCTGGGAGTTCCATCACAGGTATCGAGAACAGCACTGTGATGGACCCCTTGAATGAAAATGAATGGAATCATTCCCTGTCATCAATTAAACAGACACGACTTTGGTGTCATTTGACAAGGGTTTTGTTAATTTCCGTTATATTTGGAGCATATGATAGACTAGCTGATATGCCCGTCTTCGCCCGAGTTAATTTGATACAGGTGTTTACGTTTTGTTCGCACTGAACATTTTATGAAGTCAAGGTTACCTTAAAGGGAACTGAGGAATAAAATATGTATACACAGTGGAGCATTAGATTCTCCTCAGGCTGCATGTACCGATGTCCCTCTGTAGAATGTGCCACTCCTTCCACTCTCCTCACTTAAGAGCTAAAGAATGCTCGTTCAAATTTCACGCTGAGAAGTTACAATACATAGGGGTGCACTTATTTTTGCAATAAGCATTCAATAATCGAGTTGTGACCCCATTACTGTTTTGATTTAGGACCTCACTTATCCTATTTAGGACCTAAGGAATGCTTGTGCCAAATTTCACGCTTGTACGACACCGGGAAGTTACATTACATAGTGCACCTACTTTTGTAATTAGCATTGAATAATCAAGTTGTGACCCCTGTACTTTTTCTATTTAGAACCTAAGGAATGGCTGTGCCAAATTTCATGTTTGTACGACACTGGGAAGTTAGAGAATTAGATTAGGTACATTACACGTGTGTGTCAAAACTTTTGCAAATAACATTGAATAATCAAGTCATGACCCCTTTACTTTTCATATTTAGAACCTAAAGAATGCTCTTGCCAAATTTCATGCTTGTACGACACCGGGAAGTCACATTACATAGTTGTGCACTTACTTTTGCACTTAGCATTGAATAATTGAGTTGTGCCCCCTTTATTTTTTCCTATTTAGGACCTAAAGAATGCTTGTGCCAAATTTAAGGCTTGTACGACACCGGGAAGTTACATTACATAGGGTTGTCAATACCTTTGAATAATCACGTTGGGACCCCTTTATTTTTCTTATTAAGGACCTAAAGAATGCTCGCACCAAATTTCATGCTTGTACGACACCGGAAAGTTACATTACATAGGGATGCACTTACTTTTGCAATTAGCATTGAATAATCGAGTTATGACCCCTATACTTTTCCTATTTAGGACCTAAAAAATGGTCATGCCAAATTTGATATTTGTACGAAAGCGGGAAGTTAGAGAATTAGATTAGGTACATTGCCAATACTTTTACACTTAGCATTGAATAATCAAGTTGTGCCCCCTTTACTTTTCCTCTTTAGGACCTAAAGAATGGTTTTGCCAAATTTCATGTTTGTACGAAACTGGGAAGTTAGAGAATTAGTGGCGAGTCAGTCAGTGAGTCAGTCAATGAGGGTTTTCACCATTATATATATAGAGTACTCGACTATGCTATTCTCTACTCCACATATAACAAAAACAAACAGAACTCTTATCAAATGGACAGCCCAAGTCTTTGGGAGAGCGCATGCATGGCACTGTGAAAAGAGTCAGATTTTCAGAGCCGTGTGCAATCTTCAGTGGAGGGGCCACAGGAACCAGGGAGGGGGTGAGTATAGGATTACCTCACCTGGTTGCCTGTCAGGTCCCCTAACAGCAGCATAACTTAGTTTCTGCTATGGTGGGGATGTGACAGGTTCCCTTTAACGAACATGGCAGCATGAGTAACATGCTATTGTTAATGAGAAAAATAATTGGCTAAATGTATGCAGAGATTTCTAATTTTAGACAGAATTAAACATAATTTTTTTCTATGTAGAATAAATGATTTAGGGATTAAAGCCATTGGTTAAACAAACTGTCTGTCCCCTGCAGCATGCATTTAGTCAAATAAATATCTAGTATGCATTGCCAGGAAAAATATATAAAGAGCAATGCCTTTTTGTTCCTTATGCTTTTGTGCACTAAGTTTTGCTTTAAACCCTGAGTAAATTTTACATTTGTGAAGAATGCCTTTCCTATAGGGAGCTTAAAAATACTCCCACCTTAATATCATGCAGGGAAAACAGCTCCATTCTAACTACACAGAAACAGTGATTTGCTGCAGAAGGTCATGGCAACTATTGCGCTATATAGTAAAGCCATTATCTGATTAGAATTATATCTAGCTGTATAAGAACACAGTCTTGTGGGATGCTGCATGCATTTGCTTTATTTTCTTGCCACACATTCTGCCGTTAACCCAGAGGCAGAATAGCAGGGAAATACTGACTGGTGAAATGTTAATAATACATATTGATTATTATCTAAAGACTAAAGAAATCTTGTTGCCGTACCTTTTTATTTCATTTAGTTACATACAGGGGCTTAATATGAATTTTTAGCTTTTGTTAAAAAAAACAAAGCAAGTATCCACAGTGTTATTCGCAATGCCTACAAAATTTCAAATATACAATGGGCACTACCATTTACAGTAGAATACAGTAATGCTCAGTATCAGAGATGTTCCTATCATGAGGCAACTTGAGACTCTGGCCTCAGGCAGCACCATATAGCTTCACAGAGGTTGGTGGCATTACAACTTAAGGGTGGCTTCACACGAGCGTGTTTTTGTGCAAACATAGGTGCGCACCTATGTACGTGCAAAAGCACGCGTGTATGAAGGTCCGTGCATTGCCTTCAATTGCCTGCTACCGGTGGCTCCATTGAAGGCAATGGTCTGCTGGCACCCCTTAATTGTTTTTCAGGATAGGGCCTTACATATAAGCCCTTCCCTGAAAAACAAGAATTTTAGTGTAAAAAAACCCCAAATAAATAAATTAAAAAAAAATACCTATCCGCCGCTGCCGTGTCCCGGATCCAGACGGCTCTTCTCCTGCACTGCTCTGAGGAGTATTCAGCAGGTGGGGATTTAAAATCCCTGACTGCTAAATGGGCTACCTCTGATTGGCTGAGCACTGTGACCAATCAGAGGCAGCTCTCAGCTATTGAATGACAGCTGAAAGCTCCGCAGCCAGGAATGGGAGGGAGAGGAGCGAGGCAGAGCTTAGCCCCACGCCCGTCCTGCCCCCTGCCATTGCAAACAGCCAGAGGGGAGGAGAGACTAGGATAGAAGAGGGAAGCAGTTTAGCAGTCACACTGCTAAACTCCCTCCTACCTCCCTTCTCCAGCTGCTATCAATGGCTCCTATAGGAGTCCATGCAGCAGCCGACGAATTCTGGACGGAAAGATAGTTCCAGAACTATCTTTTCAGCCCGGCATGAAAGCGCCTGGCACTATTTTGGCCCGGCTGGGAGCTTTTATGCAGCAGAAATATGGCCATGTGATCAGATCGTAGCATAAATCATCCGGCTGTGAAAACTCCTCACCCTCACTCACAAAGCTCTGCATGGCGCTGCGCCAGCATACATCGCCTCCCTCCTGTCAGTACACCACCCAGCCTGCTCACTCCGATCGGCTAACACACTCAGACTAAACACCCCTGTAATACGAACCTCTCATGCTCGCCTCCAGGACTTCACCAGAGCAGCACCCATCCTCTGGAACGCCTTACCCCAAGGCATCCGGACAATTCCCGATGAACGAAATTTCAGACGTGCCTTAAAAACACACCTCTTCAGGGAAGCATACCAAATCTCCTGACCTAGTCGCCCACCTAGTTTGCCTTCTAATAATTGATCTCCACATGAAATCCCCTATTGCTTGTGTTCCCCATGCCTTGCTCCTCCCCCCCACCCTTTGCAACTCCTGTACTACCCCCAACCCATTTGTGTCAAACTGAATGTACCTCATATCGTAATTGTTGTATTGTTTTGCATTTATCCATGCCTGAAAGCGCTGCGGAATAAGTTAGCGCCATACAAATAAAGATTATTATTATATAAATATCAACTTAAAATACAAAAATATATGAAAAACAGTGGGGCATGCTAAGCATAGAGATTAAACAAGAATGGATAGCACTTTAGAGAAGTATATAAACCATCAGGAGGTATACCCATCCATCAAACCGTGTCAGAGAAAAGAATTTCCCATGCATTTGCTACACCTTGGATACCTTCATCAGGGATCCAAGCAACCACCGTACTTCTCAGGTAGGGATGAGCACGTTTTTTGAAAATTTCAGTTCTGCTGGTTTGCCTAAAAGTTTAGTTCAAATTAGTTTGAACCAAAAGTTTTCCTTTGGTAAAATTTGAATCTAGAACCCGAGCACTGCAAGGCAACTTCTGTTTTTTCCATTTCAGTTTTTCTGCTGAAAACAATCTTTGCCATAATGCTTGCACTATGTATTCTTGTCTACATCCCTTCCAAGTACACTAAAGCTCTCTAACTTCCCTATCACTCATTTCCATCTTTTGACTAAAACTCTCCTGGTCATTCGACATTTTGGTTGAGCAGTGCCTTGGACTGATTTCCGATCAAAGGAAGTGCTTAATGTACAATGTAAATTAGTAGGGAGTGTAAAGAATGTGATGATGCAGTGATCATTCAGAATGTCACACCATTATTCCAGGTGCATCCCTTAGTATAATATACTAAAGATTACACATACGAAAAAATTATCTTTTTGTAGAGGAAGAAAGTCATTGTCAAGCTCCATGCACAAAAATAAACTGGAAAGTACATGTAAAAGAGGAATTGTATTTTGGAGGCTTACTCTGCCCATATCACAAATATTGAAATTAACATAGCAAGTGGGTAGGTGGGACAAAAATTTTTTACACCTGTTTAAAAAATATATTTCAGACGTTTTAGAAGAAATGGCTAAGAAAAAATTGCTGATTTAGTCTACACACACACATCTGCTCCAGGGGCTCCATTTGGAGCATCCAGCTCAGATCCGGCTTAAAATCCCCAACCAAATAGAGTAGCATGCTGTACTATTTGGTTCAGGAAAATTATGGAGGGTGTAACAGAAGCTGGATGGGCCCCATTAAAAGTCAATGGGGTCTGTTCATTGCTGTTCAATTCCATTGTAGGATATATTCATTTGGATAGTGATTCCATTTTGAAATCCCCAAATGGAAATCAAGCACAAATGTGAAGGTATCCTTAGAATGTATGACTGGTTTTGTTTTTGCTGTCTAGGTCTTCTACATGATTGGCAGTGGAAGCAAGCGGATGGTGCTCTGAGAACATTATACACAAACCTAAGTCTGCCTGAAAGCTGACTTGCAGGAATATGGTAGATATTATATATGTATATTTGGAATATCTCCTACTTTTTTGTTTTTACCATTTTTCCATGATGCAAAGCATTAATATAATTGTTACAGTTTCCCCTAACTGGACCATAACTTTTTTAATACGCTGCTTTGTACAATGTACCAGTAATTTTATAAAATTATTTTCAAATATCTTCAAATATATTTTTTAGGCATTCATTATCCAAGTGAATACCTGATAATGTGGTTCCTTAGTAATCTACTTTTATGAAAATAGTAAATTCTGCAGATTGACATCTTACTAAGCAATCCCATAAAGGGCAGATCAGACAGTAATGATCATCAATCATATTTAGCTGCTCAGCTTTTGCAACATCTGCTATACTTTGCTCCAACTTGGAGATATTGTCATAACTCACATTAACCTACCGACACGGCAGCCATAGCTTGCAGTGCATTCTATCAAATCAACATGTATTTTTAGTCTGAGATCTGTGTTATAAAAGGCTCAAGCAGTGCTTTTGCCATTCGGAGGTTGTTATTATGTGAGCCTATGGTCAAGATGAGTTCATGTTGAAGTGCGAAAACAGACCCAGTTCCTTAGGGTAAAAACTGTCTTGACAAGGTATGATAAATGTTCTTGGAATAATACTACAATTAACACCACTTAAAATGATGGAAAAACATTATTTGCAAAATGGTCTCTAAATACAGTGAAGTGGAAACATTGAGAGATATGAAAATTAATGTGTTAGTTTACGGTAAGAAGCCTTACTGGAACACTTGTAAGATCATTTATGTACCATGAGATATTCATTTATTATATCGACCCATTGTGAAAAAGTTGCTGGGATTTTAAGAAACAAAAACTCTAGGTCTCAAGCTGACAATTGAATATACAGAATATGAAGGTTATTTATTGGACCCTAGATCTACATTAAATAGACTGTGACAACATGGTCGGAGTTTTAGCGGATGGGAGGTATATGTCTCCCAGATTCCTATCAATTTGTGAGACAGCAGGTAGCAGGATCACCCGCTAGCTAATTAGTTGCTCCAGAGCTGCTATACCTGTTGTGAGTACAGGACTCTAAGTGGACTTGTGTTACTATTGCCTTTGGTTGAGTAGAAATAGTTTATCACTCAGCATTTACGACCAATTTACGTT
Organism: Eleutherodactylus coqui; assembly: GCF_035609145.1. NCBI lineage: Eukaryota > Metazoa > Chordata > Amphibia > Anura > Eleutherodactylidae > Eleutherodactylus > Eleutherodactylus coqui. The sequence goes on along the minus strand of NC_089843.1, from coordinate 141,233,951 downwards.
ACGGCAGAGCCAGACAGGTAGATTTTATTTTTGATGTTACTGTTTGAAGTCACTGAGGTCTGTAAAGCTGCACCAAGTTGAAGAAAAATAAACATCTCTTAGAGTTTGAAGATCCATGTGTAAGCTACTTGAAGTGTGTCCTTCAAGGTATGCCATGGGCAATCCCAAGTTAATTCCTCCTCAAGACCAGTATAGTATGGAAGCTTATAGGCAATGGACATCTTCGAGGGGGCAGTTGTTTTTGTTTTTACCTAAATGCATCTATTTTGGCCAGACAATCATTTTTAACAGGGTTTATTCAAAATTTTGTACCGTTTGACTTCTGCAGCTTCTACATATCACTGTACATAGATAATGCAGAGTAAAGGCCCATTTAGACACAACGATAATCACTCAAAAGATGTCGCTCAAGAGACTTTTGAGCGATCATCGTTGTGTCATTTACAGCGCAAGATGATGTCTTCTACATACAGCTGTTCCCCCACTTGGAGCGGACGGCTGTTATACTGCCGAGCGCTCAAAGCGGAAGATGCAGAAGACAAGTGGAGTGTCCCTGCTTGTCTTCTGCAATCAGCTGTTTCCCGCTCCCAGCGCCCGGCTGTTATACAGCCGAGCGCTCGGAGCGGAGGATGCAGAAGCCAAGCGGGGTGTCCCCACTTGTCTTCTGCATACAGATGTTTTCTGCACGGATTATACAGCTGAGCGCTCCGTGCCGGGTATAGAGAACAGAGCTGTACAGCTCTGTTCTTCATACCCAGCCTGTTATCAGGGAGCGGGATACAGCTAAAACAATAGTATCAGCTGTATCCCGCTGTGAATCCCTGATAAGGCTCATTGTCATGTTTCAGCACACTGAAAGACAATGATGAGCATCAGAATAACGAAAACTGCACGATGTAGGTGCAGTTACACACAATGATTATCGGTCAAAAGACGGCTTTTGAGCGAATTTTGAGCAATAATCGTTGTGTCTAAATGGGCCTTAAGTCTCCATAGGAGATCTGTCAGTGAGACTGGACTGACAGCTTAAGGTACCTTTACCTGGGCCAATAGTTACACAAATATTTGCTGAAAACGGCCATTACTTACTGAGTAAGGAGTGCGTACAGATGCATCATCTCGCCATGCAGGTAGCTAACTACCAAATGGAGGATCAAATTACACCTGTGCAGGACACCGATGAGACAGCCACTCATCCGCTGAATTATCATGGCGTCATTAATAGGTAAATGGTCTGCATGGTGAACTACATATATCAGAATGGTCTGGCACTTTGTATCCACTATGAGTGGGAGTATACGCCAAGCAGCCACCCCCCTCTATATCAAGAGGCAGTGTGAGTGGCTGTCTCATCGGTGTCCTGCACAGGTGTAATTCGCTCCTGCATTTGGTAGTCAGCTACCTGCATGGTGAGAGGATGCATCTATATGCGCTCCTTACTCAGTAAGTAATGGCCGTTTTCTGTGATTGTTTTAAATTTTTTTTATATTTCCCCTTCTGTGATGCATTTATATTAGTGTAGGGACCCACTACAACGCAAGGAACCATGAAGTGGTTAGTGGGCTGATGTATTTTGGCCAACATTCAACCAATGCCTTGCATTTATTATCTATCATTCAGATGCAGCATGGCTTTAAGACTCCAGGTTGAGCCCAGGGTGGCAGTACCAATGTGGTTCACTGATGGAAATGCAGGGCAACCCACTGAATTATCATGGCGTCATTAATAGGTTACTGGTCTGCATGGTGAACTACATATATCAGAATGCTCTGGCACCCTGTATCCACTATGTGTGGGAACATACGCCAAGCAGCCACCCCCGTCTTTATCAAGAGGCAGTGTGAGGGGCTGTCTCATCGGTGTCCAGCACAGGTGTAATTTGCTCCTCCATTTGGTAGTCAGCTACCTGCATGGTGAGAGGATGCATCTATATGCACTCCTTACTCAGTGAGTAATGGCCGTTTTCTGTGACTGTTTTTAATTTCTTTTATATTTCCCCTTCTGTGATGCACAAATATTTGCTCATGCAAGCGATTATGGGCAACTGTTAGCTCATGTACATATGGCCCCAGACAGGGCACTGAGCAAGAAGTCACTCAGTAGTCACTGGTCATTCCATTTCAGTGAGTTGAAATGGAATGATTACTGAGAGACTTCTTAGTGTAAATCTATGAGCTACTGCCTATTTGCAGAGAATTAAGGTGGACAGCCGGAAGAGATTCTCTGGCCCACTCGTCCTCCATTCTCATTTCTAAATGACTATCAGCCCTGTGTTGAAGCACAAAAGCGATAGTCACTGGACCGCCTGCGGGTGCTTATGCAGCCAACAGTCGCACCATGTACAGGTACTTTTAAATTCCGCCCTTATCTCTCCTCCCCAGGAGTTTTTATCAACTAATTTATGACCACAAGAAAGAAAGTTTGTCATAATCATAAATTAGCTGATAATAATGTTCGGAAAAAAGAGAAGAGAGAGCAAAGGGAAATGAAGCCATCGGAGCTGCCTTACTGCTGGATCTCCTATTGAGATTTAAGCTACAATGTCTATATACAGTGATATGTAGGAGCTACAGAAGACAAACAGTACAACATTTTTAATTAAACCCCATTGCAAAAATGATTGTTAGCATTTAAGTGAAAAAAAAATTGCTGCCAAAGCTGTCCATAGCCTTTAATGTTTGCTGCCAGGGGTTTTTAGACATTCTGCACCTCGGATAGCTAGGACAATTTTCATACTTTTGACAAAATAGAACTATCACACTAAACTTCCATATTTTCTGGAAGTAGACACCTGACATATTAATAGTGCAGTTTTCTTAGAAAAAAAAATTATATTCATGGTTAAAAGTGTGGCAGAATTAGTTTCCATCCTTATCTTATCTCTAATTTGGTGAAGGACTGAAATCTCTCATGAAACCAATACAATATAGGGATATGCTAGCAATATCCTCACCTTGAATTCTGCAATTCACAACACAACCATTGGCCTCTTGTACTGCAAAATCGTGTTGTTTTGAAAAACTGGTGATCTTGTGATGCACATGGCTCAACATATCCAGCCAAAAGGAAGGGTTAGAAAGACACATGAAAATGAAAGTTCAACATGTACAGAGTTCCTATGTTTTCATGTAGATGTCTTCATAATGTCACAGAACTGGAAACTGCATCAAAAACTATTTGTGCACTCCAGTCTTAAAGGGTGGTCAGAGTAATTTTTCCATTAAAAATCTGTTTCCTACAAAGTAAAATACTAGCAGGCTTATTCTCACCAATCTCTACCCCTCAGTGTGTCCTGCGGCATTGCTCCAGTTTTCCCCTCTGATGTCACTTTTACAGGCTGCCTCAGCCTGTTTACGAGATATCACAGGTGCTGCCGCCAATGGTAGAGATCAGCACCCAATCTTTGAGCTCTGTTATTGGTTGCAGCACCTGTGACATCACCTGAACTGGGCGGGACTGCTGCCTGTAAATAAATATATAAAACAGCAGAGAACCGAGTAATGTCATGGGACACTGCAGGATTGGGAAATGGGAGGGTGTGGCCTAAAGCGTGATGTGAGCAGTGGAGACAAACCAGGAGAGCTCCCACCTGTCAGGCTAACTTGATTTTCTTCCTGAGGTGGTGTTTCCAACTCTGCTATGCGGGCTGCTTTGCTGGTCCCTGGGCTTTTGGCTGTGCTGCACCACAGTTCCTGTTGTGGGGAAGCAGAAAAGTGTTTATAGCTCTGGTTAGTTTATTGTGAAGTTTGCCTGTTGTTTAACCGAGTTGTTTAATGCAGAGCTTTTTCTTACGGTATTTTGAGCCAGATCTGCAATGGAACCTCCGACTGGAGATTGCAACGCAGATGTGAAACCAGCCTTGTGCTATTTTATATCCAGCACGGCTAAGAGTTATAATGCAGGGGGAGACTTTTATAATTTGACATTTCTAGGGATGCTGCCTCCTATTTATATAACAGTAATACGTAGTCCTTTGTACCAATGGATTATTGGCAGAGTATTTGACCGCTTGATGAGATTATTTCTTAGATAGGTGGAAGATTCCTGGGTACTGCTCCTCAGTATTAGTGATCTTGCTGTGATATGTGTTTTTTGACCATTATCACTACGCCTAGGTGATTAGAGACCTAGGGTGTATGGGTATATATGTATGAGGTCTGGTGTAGTGGGGTGTTTTTGTTTTTTTTTTGTTTCCTTCTTCCTACTCCTCCTCTAACTTGCAATGGAACAGGCATCTTAAATTATATGTGTAAAACATAAATAATGAATATTATTTATCGGGGTCCAAGAGGGTAATATAACTTCATGGAGTGTGTGGGGTATGGGGGATAAAACTAAAAGACGTTTTTTTCAACCATTCAACAATTTCAACCAGCTATTGTTTGTGTATTAGAAACAAATTTAATAAAAGATACCGTATACTTGCTTCACCATTCGGTATGGGCACATGTACTGATTCATAAGAATACCTCTTTTAAATGAGGGTAATCTTCTATAGATTCCATGGGGAGATTTGTCTGTCTTAGATGTGTTATTATTAGAGATGAGCGAACGTACTCGTCCGAGCTTGATATTCGTGCGAATATTAGGGTGTTCGGGATGCTCGTTACTCGTAACGAGTACCACGCGGTGTTCCGGTTACTTTCAGTTTCCTCTCTGAGACGTTAGCGCGCTTTTCTGGCCAATTGAAAGACAGGGAAGGCATTACAACTTCCCCCTGTGACGTTCAAGCCCTATACCACCCCCCTGCTGTGAGTGGCTGGGGCGATCAGATGTCACCCGAGTATAAAAGTCGGCCCCTCCCACGGCTCACCTCAGATGGCGTGTGAGTTAGCTGAGGGAAAGTGCTGTTCTATTGGAGTTGCTGTAGGGAGAGTATTTGTAGTGAGTGTAGGCTTCAAGAACCCCAACGGTCCTTCTTAGGGCCACATCTACGTGTGTGCAGGCTGCTGTTAGCAGTGGAGAAATTTTTTTTTTTCTCAAAATCGGCAGTGCAGAGCATTGCACCCGGTATTAGGGACAGAAGTGGTGCTTAGGCAGGGAGAGTGTTAGGAGTGAGTGTAGCCTTCAAGAACCTCAACGGTCCTTTCTAGGGCCACATTTAACTGTGTGGAGTACTGTGCAGGCTGCTGTTAGCTGTGTTGCTTTTTTTTTTTTTTCTCAAAATCGGCGGTGCAGAGCATTGCACCCTGCATTGATACTACAGGCACAGAATTGTGTAGGCAGGGCCACAACACAGTTATTAGTCATTGAATAGACGCAGTGGGCCTTTTCTTTTTTAACAAAAGGGAAAAAAGTATATTTGCCCTGCCTCTGTCAGTCCTAAGGGCTCTGGGTACGTGTGTGCTGCGTGGAGAACGTAAAAAAATCAGACGCAACCAGCTACGGTTGAGTGCAGCCTTGCGCCAGTTTCTTTCCTGCCTGGGAAATACCTGCTCTGCCACAGTTAATAACTCTGCAACAGTAAAGTTCTGTGACACTTTTGCAGGGCCGCAACACAGTTATATTAGTCATTGAATAGACGCAGTGGGCCTTTTCTTTTTTAACAAAAGGGAAAAAAGTATATTTGCCCTGCCTCTGTCAGTCCTAAGGGCTCTGGGTACGTGTGTGCTGCGTGGAGAACCTAAAAAAATCAGACGCAACCAGCTACGGTTGAGTGCAGCCTTGCGCCAATTTCTTTCCTGCCTGGGAAATACCTGCTCTGCCACAGTTAATAACTCTGCAACAGTAAAGTTCTGTGACACTTTTGCAGGGCCGCAACACAGTTATATTAGTCATTGAATAGACGCAGTGGGCCTTTTCTTTTTTAACAAAAGGGAAAAAAGTATATTTGCCCTGCCTCTGTCAGTCCTAAGGGCTCTGGGTACGTGTGTGCTGCGTGGAGAACCTAAAAAAATCAGACGCAACCAGCTACGGTTGAGTGCAGCCTTGCGCCAATTTCTTTCCTGCCTGGGAAATACCTGCTCTGCCACAGTTAATAACTCTGCAACAGTAAAGTTCTGTGACACTTTTGCAGGGCCGCAACACAGTTATATTAGTCATTGAATAGACGCAGTGGGCCTTTTCTTTTTTAACAAAAGGGAAAAAAGTATATTTGCCCTGCCTCTGTCAGTCCTAAGGGCTCTGGGTACGTGTGTGCTGCGTGGAGAACGTAAAAAAATCAGACGCAACCAGCTACGGTTGAGTGCAGCCTTGCGCCAATTTCTTTCCTGCCTGGGAAATACCTGCTCTGCCACAGTTAATAACTCTGCAACAGTAAAATTCTGTGACACTTTTGCAGGGCCGCAACACAGTTATATTAGTCATTGAATAGACGCAGTGGGCCTTTTCTTTTTTAACAAAAGGGAAAAAAGTATATTTGCTCTGCCTCTGTCAGTCCTAAGGGCTCTGGGTACGTGTGTGCTGCGTGGAGAACCTAAAAAAATCAGACGCAACCAGCTACGGTTGAGTGCAGCCTTGCGCCAATTTCTTTCCTGCCTGGGAAATACCTGCTCTGCCACAGTTAATAACTCTGCAACAGTAAAGTTCTGTGACACTTTTGCAGGGCCGCAACACAGTTATATTAGTCATTGAATAGACGCAGTGGGCCTTTTCTTTTTTAACAAAAGGGAAAAAAGTATATTTGCCCTGCCTCTGTCAGTCCTAAGGGCTCTGGGTACGTGTGTGCTGCGTGGAGAACCTAAAAAAATCAGACGCAACCAGCTACGGTTAAGTGCAGCCTTGCGCCAATTTCTTTCCTGCCTGGGAAATACCTGCTCTGCCACAGTTAATAACTCTGCAACAGTAAAGTTCTGTGACACTTTTGCAGGGCCGCAACACAGTTATATTAGTCATTGAATAGACGCAGTGGGCCTTTTCTTTTTTAACAAAAGGGAAAAAAGTATATTTGCCCTGCCTCTGTCAGTCCTAAGGGCTCTGGGTACGTGTGTGCTGCGTGGAGAACGTAAAAAAATCAGACGCAACCAGCTACGGTTGAGTGCAGCCTTGCGCCAATGTCTTTCCTGCCTGGGAAATACCTGCTCTGCCACAGTTAATAACTCTGCAACAGTAAAGTTCTGTGACACTTTTGCAGGGCCGCAACACAGTTATATTAGTCATTGAATAGACGCAGTGGGCCTTTTCGTTTTTAACAAAAGGGAAAAAAGTATATTTGCCCTGCCTCTGTCAGTCCTAAGGGCTCTGGGTACGTGTGTGCTGCGTGGAGAACGTAAAAAAATCAGACGCAACCAGCTACGGTTGAGTGCAGCCTTGCGCCAATTTCTTTCCTGCCTGGGAAATACCTGCTCTGCCACAGTTAATAACTCTGCAACAGTAAAGTTCTGTGACACTTTTGCAGGGCCGCAACACAGTTATATTAGTCATTGAATAGACGCAGTGGGCCTTTTCTTTTTTAACAAAAGGGAAAAAAGTATATTTGCCCTGCCTCTGTCAGTCCTAAGGGCTCTGGGTACGTGTGTGCTGCGTGGAGAACCTAAAAAAATCAGACGCAACCAGCTACGGTTGAGTGCAGCCTTGCGCCAATTTCTTTCCTGCCTGGGAAATACCTGCTCTGCCACAGTTAATAACTCTGCAACAGTAAAGTTCTGTGACACTTTTGCAGGGCCGCAACACAGTTATTAAACTTATTATTCATTCACTACAGGCAGTGGGTCTTTCCTTTTTAAAAAAAGTTAAAAAATTACATTTGGCCTGCAGGCTTGCGCCAATTTCTTTCCTGCCTGTGAAATCAAATCACTGCTAATACAGCATACTGAGGGGTAGGGGTAGGCCTAGAGGACGTGGACGCGGCCGAGGACGCGGAGGGCCAAGTGAGGGTGTGGGCACAGGCCGAGCCAGTGCGGTGGCCAGGGGTAGAGGCAGGGCCAGACCGAATAATCCACCAACTGTTTCCCAAAGCGCCCCCTCGCGCCATGCCACCCTGCACAGGTCAAGGTGCTCTACGGTGTGGCAGTTTTTCACAGAGACGCCTGACGACCGACGAACAGTGGTGTGCAACCTTTGTCGCGCCAAGATCAGCTGGGGAGGCACCACCACCAGCATGCGCAGGCATATGATGGCCAAGCACCCCACAAGGTGGGACGATGCCCGTTCACCGCCTCCGGTTTGCACCACTGCCTCTCCCCCTGTGCCCCAACCTGCCCCTGAGATCCAACCCCCCTCTGAGGACACAGGCACTACCGTCTCCTGGCCTGCACCCACACCCTCACCTCCGCTGTCCTCGGCCCCATCCAGCAATGTCTCTCAGCGTAGCGTCCAGACGTCGCTAGTGCCACAGTTTGAGCGCAAGCGCAAGTACGACGCCACGCACCCGCACGCTCAAGCGTTAAACGTGCACATTGCAAAATTGATCAGCCTAGAGATGCTGCCGTATAGGCTTGTGGAAACGGAGGATTTCAAAAGCATGATGGCGGCGGCTGCCCCGCGCTACTCGGTTCCCAGTCGCCACTACTTTTCCCGATGTGCCGTCCCAGCCCTGCACGACCACGTCTCCCGCAACATTGTACGCGCCCTCACCAACGCGGTTACTGCCAAGGTCCACTTAACAACGGACACGTGGACAAGCACAGGCAGGCAGGGCCACTATATCTCCCTGACGGCACATTGGGTGAATTTAGTGGAGGCTGGGACAGAGTCAGAGCCTGGGACCGCTCACGTCCTACCCACCCCCAGAATTGCGGGCCACTGCTCGGTGGTGGTATCTGCGGCGGTGTATGCTTCCTCCACTAAAGCACCTTCCTCCTCCTCCTCCTCCAACGCAACCTCTGTCTCGCAATCAAGATGTGTCAGCAGCACGTCACCAGCAGTCGGTGTCACGCGGCGTGGCAGCACAGCGGTGGGCAAGCGTCAGCAGGCCGTGCTGAAACTACTCAGCTTAGGAGAGAAGAGGCACACGGCCCACAAACTGCTGCAGGGTCTGACAGAGCAGACCGACCACTGGCTTGCGCCGCTGAGCCTCCAACCGGGCATGGTCGTGTGTGACAACGGCCGTAAGCTGGTGGCGGCTCTGCAGCTCGGCAGCCTCACGCACGTGCCATGCCTGGCCCATGTCTTTAATTTGGTGGTTCAGCGCTTTCTGAAAAGCTACCCCCACTTGTCATACCTGCTCGGAAAGGTGCGCCAGCTCTGCGCACATTTCCGCAAATCCCACACGCACGCTGCCACCCTGCGGACACTGCAACATAGGTTTAATCTGCCAGTGCACCGACTGCTGTGCGACGTGCCCACACAGTGGAACTCTACGCTCCACATGTTGGCCAGACTCTATGAGCAGCGTAGAGCTATAGTGGAATACCAACTCCAACTTGCGCGGCGCAGTGGGAGTCAGCCTCCTCAATTATTTACAGAAGTGTGGCCCTGGTTGGCAGCCATCTGCCAGGTTCTTGGAAAATTTGAGGAGTCTACCCAGGTGGTGAGCGGCGATGCTACAATCATTAGCGTCACCATTCCTCTGCTATGCATCTTGAGAAGTTCCCTGCAAAGCATAAAGGCAGACGCTTTGTGCTCGGAAACAGAGCCGGGGGAAGACAGTATGTCGCTGGATAGTCAGAGCACCCTCCTGTCTATATCTCAGCGCGTTCAGGAGGAGGAGGAGGAGCATGAGGAGGATGAGGAGGAGGGGGAAGAGACAGCTTGGCCCACTGCTGACGGTACCCATGCTGCTTGCCTGTCATCCTTTCAGCGTGTATGGCCTGAGGAGGAGGAAGAGGAGGAGGAGGAGGATCCTGAAAGTGATCTTCCTAGTGAAGACAGCCATGTGTTGCGTACAGGTACCCTGGCACACATGGCTGACTTCATGTTAGGATGCCTTTCTCGTGACCCTCGCGTTACACGCATTCTGGCCACTACGGATTACTGGGTGTACACACTGCTCGACCGAAAGGGGTTCGAGAATGATGCTATACCACAGGGCGCTGGTGGACAAACTGATGGTAAACTTCCCATCCGACAGCGCTAGTGGCAGAAGGCGCAGTTCCGAGGGCCAGGTAGCAGGGGAGGCGCAGAGATCAGGCAGCATGTACAGCGCAGGCAGGGGAACATTCTCCAAGGCCTTTGACAGCTTTATGGCTCCCCAGCAAGACTGTGTCACCGTTCCCCAGTCAAGGCTGAGTCGGCGGGAGCACTGTAAAAGGATGGTGAGGGAGTACGTAGCCGATCGCACGACCGTCCTCCGTGATGCCTCTGCCCCCTACAACTACTGGGTGTCGAAGCTGGACACGTGGCCTGAACTCGCGCTGTATGCCCTGGAGGTGCTTGCTTGTCCTGCGGCTAGCGTCTTGTCAGAGAGTGTGTTTAGTGTGGCTGGGGGAATCATCACGGATAAGCGTACCCACCTGTCAACCGACAGTGCCGACAGGCTTACACTCATCAAGATGAACAAAGCCTGGATTTCCCCAGACTTCTCTTCTCCACCAGCGGACAGCAGCGATACCTAAGCAATACGTAGGCTGCACCCGCGGATGGAAGCATCGTTCTCTCTCACCATTCAAAACGGGGACATTTCTGCTTCATCAATCTGTGTATAATATTCCTCCTCCTCCTCCTCCTGCTCCTCCTCCTGAAACCTCACGTAATCACGCCGAACGGGCAATTTTTCTTAGGGCCACAAGGCTCACTCATCTAATTTTTCTAAACAATTTTTATATGTTTCAATGCTCTTAAAAGCGTTGAAACTTTAACTTGAACCAATTTTTTGTTAAACTGGGCTGCCTCCAGGCCTAGTTACCACTTAAGCCACATTAACCAAAGCGATTAATGGGTTTCACCTGCCATCTTGGTTGGGCATGGCCAATTTTTACTGAGGTACATTAGTACTGTTGGTACACCAATGTTTTGGGGCCCTCACCTACAGTGTAATCATAGCAATTTCTATGTTCTTCGCCTGCACTCATGGTACAGAAGTGTGTGTGGGGTTGGCCTACACTTTAGCTACATAAATGTAACTTGGGCCTTGGCTATACTGCAGCTACTGAAATGGAACTAAGACTGCGCTCCCACTATACTGCTGCTTCGGAATTGTTACTGGGGCCTGTGTAGGCTGCTACTATTACTGAAATGGAACTAAGACTGTGCTCCCCCTATAATGCTGCTAGTGATATGTTAGTGGGGCCTGTTGCTAATGCTACGGCTGAAATGTTACTAATTCTGGGCTCTGCCTATACCGCTGCTAATGGTATGTCTCTGGGGTGTGGAAACAGAGGCTTCCCAAAGACATGATGGTGGCGAGGCCATTTCCCACCAACGCTGTTACTGTTAAGGTGCATATAACCACGGACACGTGGAGAGGACACGTAGTGCCTCCAAAACATCCCCCGCCACGGCCCACTTAATCCTGGCCACATTCCGAAAACCAACAAAATAAAACCGCGCTACTAGGGCCGCAGTCACCACCACATTACCACCAACGCGGTTACTGTTAAGGTACATATTACCAGTCTGACTGGGGCATGCAGTGTTGGCCGGAGCCCACCTGCATTAAGCGCGACATTACTACCTCAGCTGTGTTGGGCAATGCAATGGGATATTTTTGTGTATCGCCGGTGGGTTCCAGGGAGCCACCCATGCTGTAGGTGCACACGGAGTTTAACCTACATGTGTCCACTTGTAAAGAACCCCAGTCTGACTGGGGCATGCAGTGTGGGCCGAAGCCCACCTGCATTAAGCACGACATTACTACCTCAGCTGTGTTGGGCAATGCAATGGGATATTTCTATGTACCGCCGGTGGCTTCCTGGCACCCACCCATGCTGTGGGTCCACAGGGAATTATAAATGCATCTGTTTCCACTTGTAAAGAACCCCAGTCTGACTGGGGCATGCAGTGTGGGCCGAAGCCCACCTGCATTAAGCACGACATTACTACCTCAGCTGTGTTGGGCAATGCAATGGGATATTTTTGTGTATCGCCGGTGGGTTCCAGGGAGCCACCCATGCTGTAGGCGCACACGGAGTTTAACCTACATGTGTCCACTTGTAAAGAACCCCAGTCTGACTGGGGCATGCAGTGTGGGCCGAAGCCCACCTGCATTAAGCACGACATTACTACCTCAGCTGTGTTGGGCAATGCAATGGGATATTTCTATGTACCGCCGGTGGCTTCCTGGCACCCACCCATGCTGTGAGTCCACAGGGAATTATAAATGCATCTGTTTCCACTTGTAAAGAACCCCAGTCTGACTGGGGCATGCAGTGTGGGCCGAAGCCCACCTGCATTAAGCACGACATTACTACCTCAGCTGTGTTGGGCAATGCAATGGGATATTTTTATGTACCGCCGGTGGGTTCCAGGGAGCCACCCATGCTGTCGGTCGACAGGGACTTCACAATAGGGAGTTGTACCTGCCTGTGTCTATGAATTAAAAAGCCCGGTCTGACTGGGGCATGCAGAGACACCTTGACAGAATGAATAGTGTGTGGCACATAGGTTCCCCATTGCTATGCCCACGTGTGCAGCTCCTGATGGCGGTGGCACAGGATTCTATTTCTCATTGCTTCTGTACAGCATTGTGGGCTATCGCCCCGCCCCTTTTAAAGAGGGTCGCTGCCTAGCCGTGCCAACCCTCTGCAGTGTGTGCCTGCGGTTCCTCCTCATGGCAGACGCACTTCTAAATAGACATGAGGGTGGTGTGGCATGAGGGCAGCTGAAGGCTGCGCAGGGACACTTTGGTGTGCGCTGTGGGGGGGAGGGGGGGCGGTTGGGCAGCATGTAACCCAGGAGAAGTGGCAGTGGAGTGTCATGCAGGCAGTGATTGTGCTTTGTTGGAGGTAGTGTGGTGCTTAGCAAAGGTATGCCATGCTAATGAGGGCTTTTCAGAAGTAAAAGTTTTTGGGAGGGGGGGGCCCACTCTTGCCGCTATTGTGGATTAATAGTGGGACCTGTGAACTTGAGATGCAGCCCAACATGTAGCCCCTCGCCTGCCCTATCCGTTGCTGTGTCGTTCCCATCACTTTCTTGAATTGCCCAGATTTTCACACAAGGAAACCTTAGCGAGCATCGGCGAAATACAAAAATGCTCGGGTCGCCCATTGACTTCAATGGGGTTCGTTATTCGAAACGAACCCTCGAGCATCGCGAAAAGTTCGTCCCGAGTAACGAGCACCCGAGCATTTTGGTGCTCGCTCATCTCTAGTTATTATGCAAAATAAATATTTTTCAGTAGGAATATATATCCCTCCTCCATATTCCAGCTAATGTATTAAGAAGGCGGTGGAATTTGTGGCTATATTCCCTGCTGTTCTAATGTTAATTATGGGCAATTTCAATAATTGTTTAAATTCCTGCTTGAATGGATTCAATAAAAGCCCTATGGTGGCTTCTACTTTCTTAACTTCTTTTGGTTTATGTGATCTATGGATGTTAAGAAATCTAGATGTTTAACAATGTGCTTGTTATTTCAGTTCACATAATACACTTTCTAGAATAGATCTTCTGATAGGTACTCCATTTATGCTTCCCGTAGGTTAAATCATTTTTGGTTGAACCTGCTGGATGGTTATGCTAGAACGGAGGAGGCTCTTTTTGGAATTTTTTCAGATTAACATTGGCTCTTCCTCAAGGCCTTACAAGCTTAAGCCATAGAACAAGCATATATACATTCTCCCACCAACTAGGCAGAAATTAATTGGAAACAGGCACAGTCTCAACTTGTGAATCATCTGAGAGGCTTTGAAAAAAATATAAGCGCCTTTTTATGATGCTGTAGATCTTTGAGGAAGGGGAAGCTGGGAATTTTTTGGCCTCTATAATTAAGAACTCCTGCACACTTGCGTTTTTCTTGCGGATTTTTTTCATGCGATATCACTGCGGTTTTTTTTCACACGATTGTCAATGGGACTTTCTAATGTTAAAAACACATCGTACAAAAGTTGCACCAACTTGCGATGCGTTTTTGAGGCCTGATAATTCTTTGGTTATAAAAGAGGCTGAAATTTTGGAGATATTTTTTCTCTATTTTAAAAACGTGCATGCTTCTAAGTTAAGTGTGCATTGTGAAGATCTTTATGAATATTTGGCTCGGTTGCAATCGCCAATTCTGTCTGATAATCAGAGAGTGATGTTAGAGGCTCCTTTGGCACTGAATTGGTTAAGGGATGCAGTAACAGCACTCTCTAAAGAAAAGACAAAATTTCATGGCCTTTCAAGTAACTTTTTTAAGCACTACAAGGATATGCTTCTACCATATTTATTGAAAGTGTTTAATGAATCATTGCAGGAAGGCATACTTCCTCCATGGATGAGAGATTCTATAATTGTCTTAAGTCCTAAACTGGGGAAGTGTTTGTCTTTTCCTGATTTCTGTAGTCCAATATTTGTATTGACCACGGATGTTAAAATCTTGGCGAAGGTACTTGAGAATAGATTACTTTTAGTAATTTCTCATTTAATACATAAAGACCCGTCTGGCTTTATGCTGAACAAATCAACTGCTATTAATTTAAGGAGGTTATATATGAATCTTCAGGCGGATCAACAACTTTGTGGGAGCACAGCTGTTTTTTTCACTCAAATGTTTTGACAGTGTCAGGAGGAATTATTTTGGGTCTGTTCTTCTTAAGATAGGTTTTGTAAAAAAAATTGGCTGGGTTACTCTACTGTATTCAATGCCAGGGGCAAGAGTGAGAGAAAATAGTCATATTTCAGGACAGATGGTGTTAGAGAGAAAAACAAAGTAGTGTCTCTTGTCCCCTCCTCTCTTTGCTTTGGCAATCGAGCCCCTGGCTGGTTTGGGAAGGCAATAACCGGATATTGTTTGATTGCAGTATAGAAAAATTGTGAAATGTATCTCACTATATGCAGAAGATCTGATGTTGTGTATGGGGGATGTCAGTAGATCAATGAGTCCTATATATTTGGTAAGATGTTGAGTCTTACTATTAACCTGGAAAAATCTGCAGTTCTTTCTTTAGATCCATTACTATTCATAGGAACATAGACAATTACAAATAGTAAAGAAATTCTGATATTTGTAAGTTGTGGTATATTCTAAGCCTCAATACTATATTTCTGCCAATGTGCTTCCATTGATACAAATGTTCAACTGAAATGTCAGTCTGGAATCGTCTCCCTTTGTTGATAATTGTCAGGGGAAATCTTATTAAAAGGGCATGCTTCCTTATAACTTCTTCCTATAACTTAAAACTTCTTTATATACTTCAAAACTCTTCAATTTGGATTTCATTACAATATTATTTTATACTTCATATGATATTTAGGAGTTCATTACGAAATAAGAAATCTAATAGAATTAAATTGGAGACCCTTCAAAGGGATATACGGTCTGGAGGGTTGGCAATTCAAAATGTTTAGATATATGTTTTGCTGTCTCAATTGCAAAAGTTGAAGGGTTGGGGAGAAAAAAATGAGGTGGAGTTGAATGGTACATTGGTTTCTTAAATGACAGTCTGTAGCCCCACTAAAACAGTATGTGACAGAGGGATTAAAGGAGTCAAAAGGGACTACATCCGACAATATTTTAATGAGCAAATTTTGAAATCAATTTTAGCAGATTTTGCAACTGGCTGGATTTATTATATACACTCCCTACTAAAGGAACCCCAAAATGCTAAATTGCCAGAGATTTTTAGGTTGGAGGGATTTTCAGAATGGGAGAAGAGAGGAGTAATGTTTTTAGAAAAGGTATAGTTTTGAACAATGTAGAAAGCTATATGATGTTTCCCATAGTTATTTTTTCCAGTTCCTTCAGTTTTTCTTGGGTGTTTTGCAACTACAAAGGGGCGTAATATCTTATTTATGCAGACAGATGCTTTCTTACTATTAACAGCAATTGCCAATAAAGTTAGAAAATGGGAAAAAATTTGGGCCATATTAGTGAAGATAAATGAGCTGTTGTGTTGTGTATAATTAAAATGATATCTGTAACTGAAAATCAATGAGTATTGCAATTATATTTGGTGCATAGAGTTTATCGTACCTCATTAAAATTGTTTAACATGGGTATTAGCATTAACATGGGTAAACTCAGACTGTCCAAAATGCTATATCAATGGTGCAGATTTAATGCATATCATAGAATCATAGAATGGTAGAGTTGGAAGGGACCTCCAGGATCATCGGGTCCAACCCCCTTTGGTCAGAGATTGTGCAAAATTGTGTGAATTTTAGAATGAGGTACTAGAGATAATTAAAAAAATATGTCTTGTCAATATTGATCTTAATCCTAGAATTTGTATAATGGGCATTATTGATGGGCTTGATGGGCATATCATTTTGGGAATTCAGAGAACTGATCTGATTAAAAAAAGGTAATATACGCCAGTTAGTTATTTTACTGAATGGATGTTTAATGGAAAAATATAATGCACCCCTTTAGTGCTCAGTCAGACGAGCGATTTTTTAATGCATGAATAGGCACGCTAAAAAATTGCATGTCGCAAATCACGTGACCTGGCATAATTTCTAAGTGCCTGAAGTTCGCCCATTCCCTGGAGCAGCTGCTCCAAGAGGAGAGAAAGAAGAAGCCCTGCAGGACTTCAGGATTTCCCCAGAGCAGGGAGAGATGGAGCAGACCTATGGGGGATTTTCCCCATGGCATGGAGAGATGGCATGGAGAGATGGAGCGGGGCTATGCATTAATCCCCCATCGCTCTACTCCTTTTCCCTTGCTATGGGGAAATCCCCCATAGGTCCACTCTATCTACCTGCTATAGGAAAATCCCAAGGGTGTGGTGGGGCTTAAATGAGTGGGCGGGGCTATATGGATTCTCACAAAGATTCCCTATAGCAAACCAAAGAGGGGGCGGTGCTAGAAGCGTGGAGCTAGGGGTGGATCCTTCTAGCTCCGCCCACCCAAACACTCTCGAGAAGAGCCCTTGGGGGAAGCCCTGTAACTCAGCCCCCTCTCTGTCCCACTATAGGGAACTCTCTTGGGGAGAGAGGTGGAGGGAGTCCCCTACTGCCCCCACTGTTGGGCATTTAAAAGGTGCTGCCCAGAAGCACTTTTCCAATGTCTCGTTGTAAATTCCTGTTATTTCCCGCCGGGATTAAGGGAACCCTCGGGGATTCCCCTCATCCCCGCTGGTAATAAAAGGAGTTTTCAGCGGGACATTTAAAATGTGCTTTCTGGGCAGCACATTTTCTCTTAGCAGCGGGGAATCTATTCCCAGCGCAGGAGTTTCCATTGACTCCTGCTCCCATAGGAGTCAATGGAAAGTCCTGTAATGCTCTCCTATCTTTATAGGTGCACTCTGTTTTGTGCACCTAGATTCTCTTATGTAAGTGCTTTTATGGAAACCCATTAGGTCTTTTCGAAGCGCTCTTTTTGAATGCACATAAAAATTGCTTTCAGATAGATGTAATGTAGCCCCATTTCATCCACTACAATGGGTGTAGTATAGTATTATTTCAGTGACTGTATTATGTCTGTGAAACCCACAACTCCTACAGTTTTACTGGACTGAACATAGATCACCATATGATCCTATGATACTAAACCTTAAAATATACCTATATTATACCCATCTAAAAGGGGCCTTAGGGCTTAGTCACACGGGCATTTTTTCGCGCGATTTTTTTTTTGCGCAAAACTGGTGCGCACAAAAAAATCGTGTGACCGAAGCCAGCATTTATCAGCCCTAAGGGCTCGGTCACACGGGCGCTGCCTGCTATCCTCTGCCACAACTGTTCACCCATTGAATTCAATGGAGCCGGCAATACAGCTGCCTCTGATTGGTGACAGCCCTCAGCTCTCACTCACTCATTCATGAATGGGTGAGTGAGAGCTGCCTCTGATTGGTTGAGGGCTGAGACCAATCAGAGGCAGCCCATTCAGCAGGCGGGGATTTTAAATCCCCGCCTGCTGAATACTACAGAAAGCAGTTCAGGAGAATAGCCGGCTGGACGCGGCTGATCTCCAGCAGCTGCCAAAAGGTGAGTATATATATATTTTTTATTTTTTACACTTTTTTTGGATGGTTTTCAGGGAAGGGCTTATATTTGAAGCCTTTCCCCGAAAATTAATACAGCGCTTGCCAGCAGCCCATTGCTTTCATTGGAGCTGGCTGTATTGCCGGCTCCATTGAATTCAATGAGAGAACATCGTTTTTCTCTGCCACAGCTGTTACAGCTGTGGCAGAGCAGAACGATCTTTAGTATATGTTCTCAATGGGGCCGGCGCTGCTGCCGCCGGCCCCATTGAGCGCATATACAAGAACATGCGTTCTGCGAATCGTGTCATATAATTTTCGGCACATCCGCATAAAAAACGGCCATGTGACCGATCCCGTCGCAAAGCATTGGGTATATATATTTGCAGATCGCAAGCGCATCTGCAAATTGGGCAAAAAACGCCAGTGTGACTGAGCCCTCACTGTGATTGAAATTAGAAAGTTAGAAGTGAAAATGTCTGAAAAATTTGCCGTATAAAGCTCATACAGCAAAAAATAAATACATCGCTGCAGCTGCTTTTAGGTCCCAGAAACTGAAGGTACATCTGCTAGGAAAAAATACAATTCTAATAAAATATTGCATTGTTCTGCTCACCCAAAAAGATATAGATCTGCTTTAGCACAATAAATGTAAAAAAACATACATGCTGCTATAAAAATATAAAGCTCTTTATTGGAAAAATGCTAAAGAAATTTGGTAACCCTAAAAAACAAACTAAAAAAAAACAGTAAATTGACATCTGCTAAAAATTGCTAAACACATTAAATATTTGTCAAAAACTATTCTGGGCAATAATAGGTTAACTTCATACCAAATAAATACGTTAAAGTTGAAACAAATCCAACATAAAAAAGGAAGGGAGTAACATTAGGATTACATTAAACCTTCATCAACTATATCTTGAGGGAATTTCCTGAAATGCACCACTCAGATCCTGAATTTTAGCTGATATGTTCTTGCCACACGCGTGTGTTGTTTTGAATTCTATAGAGAGCTCCATATGTTGTCCTTAATTAAGCACTGGCATTTTTGTGTTTAGAGAAGAGCGGAGAAATTGCGTTAGGAAAAAGGAGGTCATGAACTGATGATTATTTTAGAGGTCAGAATATGCATCTCTTGAGTTTTACCTTTTAAAGGAAGACTCTCAACCAAATATGCCTATTTCCCAAACTAGGTAGGGGTTATGAAGAGAAGTTGGATCATATCTCATGTTCCCATGAAAGTATAAGTATGAAGGAGAGAGCAGTCTTTTCATCTACCATGCATTCTATATAAATGAGCTGCAACCTATCTGATGGGCAGTCTTGCAGCTTGTAGTCATCCAGGCTATCTCTGCTCAGTAATTCACAGCTCTTTCCCTTGACATCTATAATTAAGCAAAGTGAGGAGCTATGGGTTATTGAGCAAAGACAACTTTCAGTCTTGCTAACAGACTTTCTTTAAAGCCTACTTGACTTTCCTGTTAACTTTGCAGAATAAGCTGCTATGTGTGTGTATATAAGGAATATCCCTATATCTGACCATTGCATGACTTGTATCCTGCACTTATCAGGAGTTTTCCCCTATGCAGACTGTGCTTTTTGATTTGCAGTTCTCTTTCACAGGTAGGAAACTTTTAGCTGTGATGCTGTCTTGGATACTATGCACACAGCTAAAGATGCAGATTTTGCCCCTAAATGTCTGTAGCACACCCACACAACACCATTAGGACGACACTAGAGAAGTACCGAGCAGTGGTGATGTGAATAAATAACAGTAAACAACGCACCATTAGCGCTAAATGTTTATGTCTATGTGAGTCTCCCTTCCCTCATTTCTCTGTTCACGGACAGCATGACTCATCTGCCTATCATTTGCTCACTAAGATCCATCTTGTTATCTCTGTTAGTAGAGAAGGGCTTCACATGACAACAAGCAGAAAATTGAAAAGGATACCTCTAGTGGTCAGTATTTTATAGTGATTTTTTTAGCACAAAAATGTCATCTTTGGTAAATACAGTGAATTACACATTTGCTAGCTACACATTGGCTATTATAAAAGCACAAGTTCTTTAAAAAGTTAGTGACCATTTAGGCAAAATATGTGGGACCTTGGACATTTTTCCGATGCCTCTCCCTATTTTCCACAATTTGGCTTCATGGAAAGGTTGTCAGAGTGCCTGAGGCTCTGGACATTTACTATAATTTATAGCATAACTTAAGTTATAGCGCAAATCTACCTCAGCTTGTGGATGGTGTAGATTTGTCTGTGTCTTGCATGGGACAGCCAGACGTGATAAATTTGCTTCTTAATAGATTTGTTTTATCTCACTTTGATGTAGACATTAGTAAGACCTGTGTATGAAATGCTGGTCTTCAGCAAAAAGCCGGAAGTGGGCACAGCAAAATAGTATAATTTAAATACTACCTTTTAAAGTTGTTGTAATTGCATCACAGAACACATTTTTATATAAAAAATGCCAAAAAAACCCATAATGTGGATGAAAACTACTTAACCCTTATGTCAAATCAATTGGTTTTATATATAATTTTTAATTTTAAATTTGTCCAATTTCTAAGGTTGATGACTAGAGATGAGCGAACGTACTCGTTTAGGGCGTTTTTGCACTCGAGCACCGCTTTTTCCGAGTAACCGACTACTCGGGCAAAAAGATTTGGGGGGCGCCGGGGGTGAGCGCGGGGTTGCAGAGGGGAGGGGGGGAGAGAGAGAGATCCCCCTGTACCCTACTGCTACCCCCGCTCCCCCTGGCGCCCCCCGAATCTTTTCGTCCGAGTAGTCAGTTACTCAGAAAAAGTGGTGCTCGAGTGCAAAAACGCCCTAAACGAGTAAGTTCGCTCATCTCTATTGATGACCTATCCACAGGTTCAGGGACCTCCACTGATCAACTGTACCCAGAGGCTGGTGTTCAAAAGTACAGAGCTCCTTTGTCACTAGAAGCAGTTGTCTCCGTACATTGCGCGGTGTGCCAGAGTGGTACTGCAGGTTGAGTCCCACTGTAGTGAGACAACCTCCTTATGCATTTCCCAATATTTATTCCTGTAGTATATTTAATTCCTGTAGTAACTGTATGGACAGCTCAGAATTGTGAATGAATGAATATTTGTTTTCCTCTCTCACGGCAAGACCGTCCTAGCTCAGTATCAAGCTCTGCTCATATAGTGCATGTTACCAAGCCCTTATCTTTCTATATAGCCTGGCTAATGTTTGCTTTTCACAACCATTTAACAGTAACAAAAAGTAGAAATAAACAACTGAAGCCCCTAACAAAGTTTCACCTATAATTCAGAGCAGAAGCCAGCGAAGCATATTTCTTCAATCTTTGCTTGGTTAGGTCTGTCTTTAAAGTGAGGTTTCAAAAGGCTTTCTCAACCTAATTAACAACTCAAAGAAAGCTTTATCCCAAATAGCTTAACTAAAGTCATTTAATTCCCTAGAAATATTAAAAGACTTTGTAAGATCTTCTCAAGCAAACAATATATATAGACGTTGCAATTAATTGATTCAGACTAAGACTTATGAGTATAATACTAATACAGCAACTGATTATCCATATAGAGTATATTCCCTATCTTTTCCCATATTTTTTAGCGAGCCAATTTTGAATTCATGCTTACATAGCTGTCCTTTGTAAGGGCTGAATGCCCTTCATCCTTCTACCTCTCTTTTACCCCACAGAGGAAGGAATATCTTCAAATAAGGCCTCCGACACACTAGTGTATTTGGGTCCATGTACTGTCCGTGTTAATTCACAAATAGAGATGAGCGAACGTACTCGTTTCGAGTAATTACTCGATCGAGCACCGCGATTTTCGAGTACTTCAGTACTCGGGTGAAAAGATTCGGGGGGCGCCGGGGGGCGGGGGAGGCATGGCGGTGCGGGAGGTAGCAGCGGGAACAGGGGGGAGCCCTCTCTCTCTCCCTCTCCCCCCCACTCCCCGCTGCAACTCCCCACTCACCCACGGCGCCCACCGAATCTTTTCGCCCGAGTACGGAAGTACTCGAAAATCGCGGTACTCGGGCGAAAAAGGGGCGTGGCCGAGTACGCTCGCTCATCTCTATTCACAAACAGTCAATGGACCTGTTAGGGTCTATGGAGTTGTGACATTTTTTTTATGCGGACCAATCACTTGCATGAAAAAAGTCATCACATGTTCTATATTTGTCAATATCAAGTATAAAAATTAGGACATGCAAATGCATGTCAATGTGCAAGCCGTCCATATATTGAACAGCCCAATGGACAGGTGTCAATGTTAGCACTAAGCTTTGTCTGATTCTAGACTTAAAAGGTTTGTCTTTGGGGTTATAGTTGGCCTTATAACAGCACTGTGCAGTTTTGGCATTCTCTTAACCTTCACTAGATAGTGCGATGCTTTTCCAACATTCTAGAAGCATGCAGTACAAGTATATAGGGTTCCAATATATAATAAATATTTATTGGTTGTTTTACATTTTCTGATCTTATCTCTAAGCTGCATGTGAAGACGTGACCATCAGATCCAATACAGTTCCATCACTTTTTTTTAATCAAATAGTTCTTGTACAGCCTGAATGCATCTCTTGGGTCACTGTCTAGCTAAAGACAAAATTATACAGCAAACATGCTCATACGAGTTTGGATGACATGTTGCTTCAAAATGAATGGAAATGGTTGAGATGCTGCATAAGATTGCCTTCAATCCCAAGAAAATATCTCTAACAGTGTCACCTAGAGAAACTTTTATACCATAACACCTCCTCCCTATCTTATGGTGGGAACCACACATTAAAACATAATCTTTTCCATATCTCAAGAACATACAGTGATCCCTCAACATGCAATGTTAATTAGTTCTGGGATGACCAGTGCATGTTGAAAATATTGTATGTTGAAACCTTAACTCTATGGAAAATTGGGTAATTGGTTTCCAAGCCTTCAAAATCAACCAAAAGTTATGCAAAAGTATGATTGAAGAAAGTCAAGCAGAAAGCTAATATGGATAAAGAAGCAAGTTCTTACATATAAGGGTCAGAAAGAGCTGCTAGAATCTGTGAATCATTTTCTGTGTAGTAGACAGCAGCTTCTTTAGTGTCCGGTTCATTGCATACAGTACAAGAAAATAACATTTTTACCTGTCCTCACCTGGTTTCCAAAGAAACCATTCATCCCGATTCAGGTAAAGAGCAGCGCAGAACATGTATTACTGCACTTTGCTGTAGAGATGAACTACTGAGTTACCAAGTCAGGATACAAATAGAAAAGATGTTTCAGGCACTGTTATAATTATACAATTAGAGTCTTTTATTGCAGGAGTGATACAATGAATATAGTCTTCATAAAACGTAACATAATACATCACATATTATCAAGATTCTTTAACCCTTTCCAATCCACAGTCTGACATCTTAAGACATTATGATTTAAGGCTGTACAGCTATGATGTTGGAAGACGTCCGTCGGGGTTCTCTTACTGTATATTGCCAGCCTCTCTGCTGTTGGAGCCTATCCAACCTGTCACTTCATGCAGTACTGGCTTTAGCCAGCATATAGCGCCGTTGTATAACGGCAGAAAAAGAGTAAGCTCCCTAGGAAAAACAGGATACAAATTGGATTGGAAAGGGTTAACATTAGAGATGAGGGAGTGTACTCGCTAAGGGCAAATACTCGAGTGAGTAATGCCTTTTGCGAGTCACTGCCCGCTCGTCTAAAAAGATTTGGGTGCTGGCGGGGGTGAGCCATGAGTTGCGGGAATGAGCAGGGAGGAGCGGGGGGGGAGAGGGATATCTCCCCCTGTTCTTCCCGGCTCTCCCCCGCCGCTCCCCGCCCCCCTACCGGCACCCGAATCTTTTGAGACGAGCGGGCAGGTTCTCGCAAAAGGCAATACTCGCTCGAGTAGTTGCCCTTAGCAAGTACGCTCGCTCATCTCTAGTTAAGATGGGACAACAATTTTTGTAACAGATAAGCAGATGGGTGGCCTATAGTATCTCTAGTGTGCTGAATTCAAATATGATATCCGTTTTTTTCTGCCAGTAAGATTTTACAGTTATGGGGAATGATATAATCCAATTGCCGTTGTACTTTCTTTTATGCTGTTGCATCCAGGGGTTTCACCTTGTGCTCAATGGGGCTGGCGGCAGTAGCACCGACCTCATTAAGAACACATAGTGAAGATCGCAATCCTCTGGCACAGCGCTACAGCCGGCTCCATTGAAAGCAATGGGCTGCCGGCAAGCCCTGCAGTGATTTTTAGGGAAGGGCTTTAAATATAAGCCCTTCTCTGAGAATCATACCTAAAATATAAGATATATATACTCATTTGAAAACCCCACCTGCTGAAAGGGCTGCCTCTGATTGGCTGAGCACTGTGACCAATCAGAGGCAGCTCACAGCTAATGAATGACAGCTGAGAGCTGCCTGTGATGGTCCCTGCCTGGGATTGGTCCCAGTGACAAGGGGACTCCCCGATAAGAAGAATAAAACTTTTGCCACAGCTGTCACAGCCGTAGCAGATGATCGTGATCATCTCTGTATGTCAATGGGGTCGCCGCTACTGCTGGCCAAAGGTGAAACCCCTGGATGTGACAGCATCCATGGGTTTTTGCATCCAAAGAATCCCCTGCTGCAGCTGTCACAGCCGCAGCAAAAGATAGCGGGCAGTGTACTTTATGTGTGAAAAAACACGGCCAAGTGCATTTTTTCTGCGTGCTGCCTGCTTCGGTCATGCGAATTTCTGTGCATTTGTGTTCCGCACACAAAACATTTGCACGTTAAAATGTTGACTGAGCCCATCTGACTGAGCCCTCAAGCATCATAGCACATGTAACTTGTAAAAGCAAACCATTATCTTCTTCCCTGTTATTTTCTTGCCTATTTCCAAAGTTTCACACTAAAATTCAATGAAAAACATAAGGATAGTGTTACATTGACAGCAAAAGTTCTTTTTTAGATACAATAACTTTGAACATTATCCTTATGAGATGAGTTTTCCTGATCTTATCTTTTAAGGTGAACTTATTTTTTTTGCTATCAAATTTCCCTGCAAGACTCCTGACATGTTTACTGAAGACCAAAAGCTTACAGCGTGCTACAGTATACCTACAGTATGCTTAATGCACAATGTAAGATACCATGGAAAAAGCATGCACAAACTATTTACATTAGATTATTGTATTCAGCATATAGCTTTCAGGTCAAGATGGAATTAATTTACTCCACATCCTAGCAATTGAGAGGAGAAAAAAATAAAATTTCATATTTTTACAAATGTCATTTTAAAGACAATTTTTTTTCTACAGTACATATGGAAATGAAGATTTAAACCCCAAAATGGATACCCCTGTTTGTCCTGTGTTCAGAAACATACCTACTGTGGCCCTAATCTTATGTCTGTATGCACAACGGGGCCCAAAAGGAATGGAGCAGCCAATGGCTTTCAGAACAGACATTTTGCTTGAAGTTGTTTTAGGCCCCATAGCACACTGCATCCAAAACGCTAGAGAACCCTCACAAATGACCCCATTTTGAAAACTAGACCCCTTAACAAATTCATCTAGGGGTGTAGTGCATATTTTAACATCACGGTTTTTGAATAAATCTATGCGTAGCAAAAGGAAAAAATTACAATTTTCATTTTTTTAGCATTTGTGTCATTTTAAAAAGTTTTTTTTGTACAGCACACATATGAATGAAGACTTTCACCCCAAAATTGATACTCCTGTTTGCCCTGTATTCAGAAACATACCCACTGTGGCCCTAATATTATGTCTGCATGCACAACGGGGCCCAAAATGAAAGTAGCAGCCGGTGGCTTTCAGAACAGACATTTTGCTTGGAGGTGTTTTAGGCCCCATTGCACACTTGTAGAGCTCTTGAGCGGCCAAAACGATGGAAAAGCCCTACAAATAACCCCATTTTGAAAACTAGACCCCTTAACAAACTCATCTAGTGGTGTACTGCGAATTTTCACCCCACAGTTTTTGAATGAAACTAATGATTCTGAATGAAGCAGATGGAAAAAATTACGATTTTTGTTTCTTTGGCAATTATTTCTTTTTAAAAACAGTTTTTTTTGTACAGTACAGATATGAATGAAGACTTTCACCCCAAAATGGATACACTCATTTGTCCTGTGTTCAGAAATATGCCAATTGTGGCCCTAATCCTATGTCTGGCTTCACAAGGGGGCCCGAACCAAAAGGAGCATCAAACTTCAACTGTCTTTTAAGTTTTATGTGATTGCCATTATCTGTTGCATTATGGCCATCACGTGACTGGGTACCGCTTACCACAGCCCTCGGTCACTGCACCTTTAGTAGCCAGGAGCAAGGAGATTTTACATTTGCCGGGCTCCGACCAGCTTCTGTGCTTGTGTCGGCCAATTTGGCATCGGGCGCACACGCCGAAGCTGGAGAAAGGTCACCGGATAAGGATCCTGTCAGGGGACATCGCCGGAGGCCTTAGGTAAGTAATTTTGCCTCCCCTCACGGATGGGATCCATGACGGATGGTGAAACTTTTACGTGTACCGTGCCCCCCTTTGGGAAATCTCCAGGCTCTTGGCTTTAGGATTTAGTCGCCAGGAGCGGGGAGATTTTAAATTACCCTGGCAATCTGTGGTTTTTGCGCATGCGTCCGCCATTTTGGCGATGGAACATCGTGGAGGACGGGGGTGAGTATTCTCAGCTTCCCTTGTTGATCCGATCTGTAAGGGGAACTGGAACCTTAACTTATTTAAACTTTATATTGACTTTAATGTGATCACTGGTATCCAGTGGATACTAGTGATCTCGTGACCAGGGGGTGGCTTCCCGCAGCCCCTCATGACAGCTCCAGGATGTTGGCTACCTCCGTTAACTGACGGCATCGAGCTGTCATGTCCACAGCCTACAGGGCTTTAATCTCCAGAGGAAGCGTGTTTTTACGGCCTTGGGGACTAAAGCACAGCAAAGCAGGACATAAAAACACCATGAGATGGTAACTAAGGGGTTATGGTTTCTTAAAAATGGGCCAAAATGACTTTTTTTTATCATTGTGTATTGTATTTGTAGAATGTTTAATTGTAACCTTAAACAGTGGATTACTTAATGTGTCAGCAGAAAAGGCAATGCAGGATCCGTATGGTGTTTTTTTAGAGTGCATTATAGTATCAATTTATTGAATTATACGCTTTCTGTGTGCTATTCGGTTCCTCTGTAATATCTCCTAGAACTAATGTGTCTAGCAGAGAATAGCTCTGTAATAGGCTATGGGGCACACTATGCATTTTTTTGTTCTACAACAGTCTGGCAGTACTGAAAGACACCCTAGGAGCTTGAGGGAGGTAAGTTTATTATTTTATTACTGGACCAGAGCAATTTCATGTTTATTACTCAGGGGGCAGAGTGGGAGCACATTAAAGGGATTGACCGAGATCTTTTTTTTTCTTCTAGAAAACCCATCTTTCCCTACCATAAAACAAAGAGCCATATAGCTACCTTTCCCTTCTTACTGATGTGACCTCTGTTGCAGCTCTGGGTTTCCCCCATAAAATTACACTTACAGGCTACCCCAGCCTGTTTATAGGGTGTTACAGGCTGCTACAATGATGGGGCACAGCTATTGAGTGCTGAACTCTGTTATTCACAGCAGAAACCTATGACATCCTGTAAACTTTTCTAGTATTGATTACATTGCAGGGTTTGTCTGAGTTAAAATATATATATTTTTAAACCTATCTTCCTCATGCCCATACATAATAAAACAGTTAATTGCTCACCTCTCCTGGCTCCCCGCATTTCCTACACCACAGCCAGCAGTCTCCCTGTGATGCCCTGTTTACAGATTGCAATTAGCCACGGTAATGGACATCACAGGCTGTGGCACCCAATTACAAAGCCCTGAACTTGATCACAGAGCTCTGTGATTGACAACAACAGCCTGTGAAGTCCTGTACACAGGCTGCTGCAGCCTGTAAACAGTAGAGAAGACTGGCGACTGCGGCGCAGAATATGCAGGGAGCCAGAAGAGGTGAGTATTAGCTGTTTTGTTGAATTTGGGGATGGGGAAGCTAGACTTAAAACGAAAAAAAAAAATGAACTCGGACACACCTTTTAATATATATATTTGGAGTAATGCAATTGTTATATTTAATAACTAGTTTAGGATAATTTTCAGCGACCAACACATATTTTAGTTTGTCAAGTAGGGAACCTGTTGAAAATTTGAATCCCACCCCAGTCAACATCTATATGATTGTTTCCTTGCATGTTACTGGTATGAATTGCTTCAGTTTTTCATGCACATTTTAATTAAAAATGAGTAAAGTTAAAATGAGTATTTGTATTTGTTTGAGCTATTTTATGGTTTTAGATAAACATGTCATAAGTAAATCCCAATAATCTACCTGGTGCTTACGATGCCAAAGTAAATATTTGTGTCAGGAGATTGTATTAAATGTAGCATGGTGATTCTAGAACACCTCTAGTGATTGAAGATGACAACTGCTTGTTAGAAGTGTCTGGATGGGACTCTACTACAGAGCTAAAGTGCAGCTGTTCTCTCTTGTCTCAAGAGATTGACTGGCAAAGCATCATGCATGTCACCATGGCATACGGGAATGCTAAGCTATTGGTATGAACAGGCGCTTAATGGTTAACTAAATAATTTATTGGCAGTACTCACCTACTATGGTTCCCAGCAGAGAAAGAAAAACATGTTATTAATACATTCATGGTGCGATTGTAACATTGTAAGAATCATTTGCTTTGTTTTATGGATGGATTTTATTATTCTGTTTCTGTTTTATGGAATAAAATTAACAGCAACAATAAAGCCGCGCTTACTGTTAAATACCTCAGCAACAAAGACATGTATTATGGAAAATGATCAAAAGAAGATTTAAAGATTGAATAATGTTTACACTGTGAATTTGTTTTAGATCTGCAACTGTACTAAACTGCTTCCAATGTTATTTCCATAGGAAATCACTCCTATAATGGATTTCCTTAAACTGCTGCTGCAGCAAAATACTGAATCCGAAGCAACAGGGATTCAAGAAGTCAGTCTGAACTGACAGGCTTATGTTTCTCACTAGTCAGAACTGTCAAAAAACACAGGAACTATGTTGATGTACTGCATCCCAAACAATATGTTACAGTAGAAACAGATTGCTATGTTCTAAAATTATCTAAAAGAACTGATAACTGATTTTCTATTATCACAATTTTTAACTGCTATTCCTTAGTTGCTCCTAAGGATTTATTACAGTATGAGGTCTTGTTCAGATCATGTTTATGTGCGTACATAGGTGCGCACAAATCCGTCCGTGCAAAAACACGCATGAACACAGTTCTGTGCCCATTGTCTTTAAAGGGGCCGTCGCTGCTGCCAGCAGCCGCATTGAAAGCAATGGTCTGCCGGCATCACTGCAGTGATTTTCATGGAAGGGCTTTAAATATAAGCCCTTTCCTGAAAATGATCCCTGGTTTCTGTAAAAAAATAAAAGAGCATATACTCACCTCTCCGCCGCTGTCAGGCTCAGGAGCGTCTCGTCTCTTGGGTCCCTGGCAGTGTAGTGAAGTTATTTCAGCAGAATTTAAAATTTAATGAATGGCCAAGCACTGCCTGTGATTAGCTGAGCACTGTGACTAATCACAGGCAGTGCTCAACTGTCATTTAATGAATGACTGAATGCTGCCTCTGATTGGCTGAGCGCTCAGCCAATCAGATACAGCCCTTTCAGCAGGCGGGGATTTTAAATCCTCGCCTGTTGAAAGAAATTCACTATTTTTACACAAACCAGGGATGATTTTTCAGGGAAGGGTTTATATTTAAAGCCCTTCCCTGATAATCACAGCATGGGTTGCCAGCAGCCTATTGCTTTCAATGGGGCCACTGGCAGCAGCGGCGGCCCCATTGAATGCAATGGGAGAACATCGGGATACTCTGCCACAGCTGTGGCAGGGGATTCTTTACTCCCCACAGGAAGTCCCATCATCACTGAACACTGTGACAGTGCTGTAACAGTGTTCAGTGACAAAACAGTGCTGTGACAGTGTTCAGTGACAAGGGGACTCCCTGCAGGGAATATTGACACGCAGCATGGACCTATGCGTGCATACATGTCCTATGTTTTGCAGGTACGTGCGTTTGCACGTGCGTAAAACACGGACATGTGAACACAGCATTGGGAACAAAGGGTTCTAAATAGATGCGTGGTTCTGTGCGCACCTATGTACGAGGCTGTGATTATCACATTATGCATTACATATAGTATTTGATTATTTAGATTACTTCAGAAAACATTTTTTTGCTTTTAAATGCATAGCTTATGGTGAATGATTATTTTATTTTATTACAGTTTTGTCAACTGCTTGGTGGCTCACTGGTTTGCCCTACAGTCCTGGATTTGAATCAAATCTAAAGCAACAAGTGTTTTAGGATGGCTTCACACAGACATATTTGTGGACATATTTGCAGGTGCAAGATTTGGACACACTATATGCAGAGAATAGAACCCATTGAAATGAATGGGCTCACATACATTTTCCATTTTTGCATGCACATTTTTAGGGTGCATTTGCACACCAAGGGTCCCTATAGAAGTCTATGGGAGATGTACAAATGTGCACTTAGTACATGGGCAAATGCGCAATGCACTGCATAATTCTGTGCAAAAAAGAACACATCTGGACCTCATTAGGCTAAATAGCCATTTAAATTGGAGTGTGTTGATCTGCCACAGGTAAATGAACATGCCCTGCTTACACTAAAAGTACAATAAAATGCACCAATACATGCGGAAATCTACCTCGTTCATACCACAAACACATTGTGCTGAAGCGTGCACAATTACACATACGCTCGTGTGAAGCCACCCTTACACGGAGGTGTACCACAAGAATAGATAAGTTCACATACACACAGGCTAACTATTACTAACATTTACTTAAATAGACAGAAATGGCATACAGACAGAATGTACAAGTAGTAGTCAGCAAAATACGGAAAAAACTAAACTATGTTATACTTAACATCTATATTTGGCAAGTAATCTGGGGGGAAGTTGCTTCAATGTTCATCAGTCTCAAAGTCAAGAGAAGACTTAACCAAAATGTTCCATGGTGGACTCCCCACTGACTTTGTCTACAGTGAACTTATAAACCATGGATGATGCTACATGATTTTTCTACAAAATTATCCAATGGGACATTTTATAGCCATTCTTTTAGCTGTTGTAAGGAAAAGCTTTCCTACTATCTGTACCATTCCTTAAGGGATGCAAGCAATGCTCAACTTAACAGGCAATACATGGATACCAGGTCAACCTATAGGTCTGGCAAACAGATGTCTGTGCAATAAGTATTTCCTTAAACATCATGATCAAAGAAGTGTAAGCCAGTGCTAGGTTAAAGGCTTTCAAAGCTATGAGTATACATTAAATACATATATGCATTTAGTCATGAATTAAAGGGATGGAGGTAAAATACTCCTTCCACACACAACCTGCATAGAGTTTTTGTCATTTTTCAGTTTCCTACAACATTCCAAAAGCATACTAATTAATTAGTGCTCTATGAAATTGGCCGAAGTGTATTTTTTTGTGGCTGAGATAGGAAAAGTATATCTGTACAGTACTGTAGAATATTTTGGTGCTATATAAACAACACTAGATAAATGAAGCATTCTGTATATCATAGTCTAATTAGGACATTTTTTCTGAATGCTGCATGTTCTTTAATTATTGTGACATCACTGCAAATAGAAAAATCTAATCAAATAACACTGTCTGCAGCCATATTTCCCTGTATCCTAATACAAAGATATACAAAAAAAGCATGTACAAACATCACTTCCCAGCAGAATGCAGACAGGCAGACTGCTATATGGAGGAGCATTGCACAAGCGCAAGATACTGATGAGCAACCGCTCACACACCTACCACATATTGAAGGGAGTGGCTGTTTAGTATTAAACTAACACATAGATAAAGCATACAAAGGGCGCCAGACCAATTGATACATGTAGCACACCATGTAGGCTTACAACCTTCTAATAAGGCCAAATACGTTTCAGCCTGGTGGGTTACTTTGCGATTGATAGTGAATAGAGATGAGCGAGCACCAAAATGCTCGGGCGCTCGTTACTCGGGACGAAATTATCGCGATGCTCGAGGGTTCGTTTCGAGTAATGAACCCCATTGAAGTCAATGGGCGACCCGAGTATTTTTGTATATCGCCGATGCTCGCTAAGGTTTTCATTTGTGAAAATCGGGGCAATTCAAGAAAGTGATGGGAACGACACAGCAACGGATAGGGCAGGCGAGGGGCTACATGTTGGGCTGCCTCTCAAGTTCACAGGTCCCACTATTAAGCCACAATAGCGGCAAGAGTGCCCCCCCCAACAACTTTTACTTCTGAAAAGCCCTCATTATAGCAATGCATACCTTAGCTAAGCACCACACTACCTCCAACAAAGCACAATCATTGCCTGCATGACACTTCGCTGCCACTTCTCCTGGGTTACATGCTGACCAACCACCCCCCTCCCCCGCACGACCCAGTGTCCACAGCGCACACCAAACTTTCCCTGCCCAGCCTTCAGCTGCACTCATGCCACACCACCCTCATGTCTATTTATAAGTGCGTCTGCCATGAGGAGGAACCGCAGGCACACACTGCAGAGGGTTGGCACGGCTAGGCAGCGACCCTCTTTAAAAGGGGCGGGGCGATAGCCCACAATGCTGTACAGAAGCAATGAGAAATATAATCCTGTGCCACCGCCATCAGGAGCTGCACACGTGGACATAGCAATGGGGAACCTATGTGCCACACACTATTCATTCTGTCAAGGTGTCTGCATGCCCCAGTCAGACCGCGGTTTTTTATAAATAGTCACAGGCAGGTACAACTCCGCAATGGGAATTCCGTGTGCACCCACAGCATGGGTGGCTCCCTGGAACCCACCGGCTGTACATAAATGTATCCCATTGCAGTTCCCATCACAGCTGAGGTAACGTCCGATTAAATGCAGGTGGGCTTGGGCCCACACTGCATGCCCCAGTCAGACTGGGGTTCTTTAGAAGTGGGCACATGCAGTTACAACTCCGTGTGGACCGACAGCATGGGTGGGTGCCAGGAAGCCACCGGCGGTACATAAATATATCCCATTGCATTGCCCATCACAGCTGAGGTAATGTCATGTTTAATGCAGGTGGGCTTCGGCCCACACTGCATGCCCCAGTCAGACTGGGGTTCTTTAGAAGTGGACACATGCAGTTACAACTCCCTGTGGACCCACAGCATGGGTGGCTCCCTGGAACCCACCGGCTGTACATAAATGTATCCCATTGCAGTGCCCATCACAGCTGAGGTAACGTCCGATTAAATGCAGGTGGGCTTCGGCCCACACTGCATGCCCCAACCTGACCGGGGTTTTTAATTCATAGACACAGGCAGGTACAACTCCCTATTGTGAAGTCCCTGTGGACCGACAGCATGGGTGGGTGCCAGGAAGCCACCGGCGGTACATAAATATATCCCATTGCATTGCCCATCACAGCTGAGGTAATGTCATGTTTAATGCAGGTGGGCTTCGGCCCACACTGCATGCCCCAGTCAGACTGGGGTTCTTTAGAAGTGGACACATGCAGTTACGACTCCGTGTGGACCCACAGCATGGGTGGCTCCCTGGAACCCACCGATGGTACATAAAAATATCCCATTGCAGTGCCCAGCACAGCTGAGGTAATGTCATGTTTAATGCAGGTGGGCTTCGGCCCACACTGCATGCCCCAGTCAGACTGGGGTTCTTTAGAAGTGGACACATGCAGTTACAACTCCGTGTGGACCGACAGCATGGGTGGGTGCCAGAAAGCCACCGGCGATACATAAATATATCCCATTGCAGTGCCCAGCACAGCTGATGTAACGTCAGCTGTAATGCAGGTGGGCTAAAATTACTATGATTACACTGTAGGCGAGGGCCCCCAAAAATTGGTGTACCAACAGTACTAATGTACCTCAGAAAAATTGCCCATGCCCAACCAAGAGGGCAGGTGAAACCCATTAATCGCTTTGGTTAATGTGGCTTAATTGGTAACTAAGCCTGGAGGCAGCCCAGTTAAAATAAAAATTGGTTGAGGTGAAAGTTTCAACGCTTTAATGAGCATTGAAACGTATAAAAATTGTTTAGAAAAATTATATGACTGAGCCTTGTGGGCCTAAGAAAAATTGCCCGTTCAGCGTGATTATGTGAGGTTTCAGGAGGAGGAGCAGGAGGAGGAGGAGGAATATTATACACAGATTGATGAAGCAAAAAGGTCCCCATTTTTGATGGTGATAGAGAACGATGCTTCCATCCGCGGGTGCAGCCTACGTATTGCTTAGGTATCGCTGCTGTCCGCTGGTGAAGAAGAGAAGTCTGGGGAAATCCAGGCTTTGTTCATCTTGATGAGTGTAAGCCTGTCGGCACTGTCGGTTGACAGGTGGGTACGCTTATCCGTGATGATTCCCCCAGCCACACTAAACACACTCTCTGACAAGACGCTCGCCGCAGGACAAGCAAGCACCTCCAGGGCATACAGCGCGAGTTCAGGCCACGTGTCCAGCTTCGACACCCAGTAGTTGTAGGGGGCATAGGCGTCACCGAGGACGGTCGTGCGATTTGCTACGTACTCCCTCACCATCCTTTTATAGTGCTCCCGCCAACTCAGCCTTGACTGGGGACCGGTGACACAGTCTTGCTGGGGAGCCAGAAAGCTGGCAAAGGCCTTGGATAATGGTCCCCTGCCTGCGCTGTACATGCTGCCTGATCTCTGCGCCTCCCCTGCCACCTGGGCCGCGGAAATGCGCCTTCTGCCACTAGCGCTGTCGGATGGGAAGTTTACCATCAGTTTCTCCACCAGCGGCCTGTGGTATAGCATCATTCTCGAACCCCTTTCCTCTTCGGGAATGAGAGTGGAAAGGCTCTCCTTATACCGTGGGTCGAGCAGTGTGTACACCCAGTAATCCGTAGTGGCCAGAATGTGTGTAACGCGAGGGTCACGAGAAAGGCACCCTAACATGAAGTCAGCCATGTGTGCCAGGGTACCTGTACGCAACACATGGCTGTCCTCACTCGGAAGATCACTTTCAGGATCCTCCTCCTCCTCCTCCTCCTCCTCCTCCTCAGGCCATACACGCTGAAAGGATGACAGGCAAGCAGCATCTGTACCCTCAGCAGTGGGCCAAGCTGTCTCTTCCCCCTCCTCCTCATGCTCCTCCCCCTCCTCCTCCTCCTCCTCTGGCCATACACGCTGAAAGGATGACAGGCAAGCAGCATGTGTACCCTCAGCAGTGGGCCAAGCTGTCTCTTCCCCCTCCTCCTCATGCTCCTCCCCCTCCTCCTCAACGCGCTGAGATATAGACATGAGGGTGCTCTGACTATCCAGCGACATACTGTCTTCCCCCGCCTCCGTTTCCCAACGCAAAGCGTCTGCCTTTATGCTTTGCAGGGAACTTCTCAAGAGGCATAGCAGAGGAATGGTGACGCTAATGATTGCAGCATCCCCGCTCAGCATCTGGGTAGACTCTTCAAAGTTTCCAAGGACCTGGCAGATGGCTGCCAACCAGGCCCATTCTTCTGTAAATAATTGAGGAGGCTGACTCCCACTACGCCGCCCATGTTGGAGTTGGTATTCCGCAATAGCTCTACGCTGCTCATAGAGCCTGGCCAACATGTGGAGCGTAGAGTTCCACTGTGTGGGCGCGTCGCACAGCAATCGGTGCACTGACAGATGAAACCAATGTTGCAGGGTCCGCAGGGTGGCAGCGTCCGTCTTGGAGTTGCGGAAATGTGCGCTGACCCGGCGCACCTTTCCGAGCAGGTATGACAAGTGTGGGTAGCTTTTCAGAAAGCGCTGAACCACCAAATTAAAGACATGGGCCAGGCATGGCACGTGCGTGAGGCTGCCGAGCTGCAGAGCCGCCACCAGGTTACGGCCGTTGTCACACACGACCATGCCCGGTTGGAGGCTCAGCGGCGCAAGCCAGCGGTCGGTGTGCTCTGTCAGACCCTGCAGCAGTTCGTGGGCCATGTGCCTCTACTCTCCTAAGCTGAGTAGTTTCAGCACGGCCTGCTGACGCTTGCCCACCGCTGTGCTGCCATGCCGCGCGACACCGACTGCTGGTGACGTGCTGCTGCTGACACATCTTGATTGCGAGACAGAGGTTGTGTAGGAGGAGGAGGAGGGTGGTTTAGTGGAGGAAGCATACACCGCCGCAGATACCAGCACCGAGCTGGGGCCCGCAATTCTGGGGGTGGGTAGGACGTGAGCGGTCCCAGGCTCTGACTCTGTCCCAGCCTTCACTAAATTCACCCAATGTGCCGTCAGGGAGATATAGTGGCCCTGCCCGCCTGTGCTTGTCCACGTGTCTGTTGTTAAGTGGACCTTGGCAGTAACCGCGTTGGTGAGGGCGCGTACAATGTTGCGGGAGACGTGGTCGTGCAGGGAACCGAGTAGCGCGGGGCCGCCGCCGCCATCATGCTTTTGAAAGCCTCCGTTTCCACAAGCCTATACGGCAGCATCTCCAGGCTGATAAATTTGGCAATGTGCACGTTTAACGCTTGAGCGTGCAGGTGCGTGGCGGCGTACTTGCGCTCGCACTCAAACAGTGGCGCTAGCGACGTCTGGACGCTGCGCTGAGAGACATTGCTGGATGGGGCCGAGGACAGCGGAGGTGAGGGTGTGGGTGCAGGCCAGGAGACGGTAGTGCCTGTGTCCTCAGAGGGGAGTTGGATCTCAGTGGCAGGTTGGGGCACAGGGGGAGAGGCAGTGGTGCAAACCGGAGGCGGTGAACGGCCTTCGTCCCACCTTGTGGGGTGCTTGGCCATCATATGCCTGCGCATGCTGGTGGTGGTGGCTCCCCAGCTGATCTTGGCGCGACAAAGGTTGCACA
Source organism: Eleutherodactylus coqui (assembly GCF_035609145.1). Classification (NCBI taxonomy): domain Eukaryota; kingdom Metazoa; phylum Chordata; class Amphibia; order Anura; family Eleutherodactylidae; genus Eleutherodactylus; species Eleutherodactylus coqui. Next base: position 141,197,156 of record NC_089843.1, on the reverse strand, counting down.
CCACTGTTCGTCGATCGTCAGTCGTCTCTGTGAAAAACTGCCACACCGTTGAGCACCTTGACCTCTGCAGGGTGGCATGGCGCGAGGGGGCGCTTTGGGAACCAGTTGGTGGATTATTCGGTCTGGCCCTGCCTCTACCCCTGGCCACCGCAGTGGCTCGGCCTGTGCCCACACCCTGACTTGGGCCTCCGCGTCCTCGCCCGCGTCCACGTACTCTAGGCCTACCCCTACCCCTCAGCATGGTGTATTACCAGTAGTGCAGAAACAGAACGCTGTAATTAAATGTGCCGCTTATTGGCCTGTGGTTGGAGGCTGACTTCGCTTATGGAACGCCAGGAAATAATTTTGCGCAAGCCTACTGTAACACTTAGCTGGCTGCGTATGAATTAGGAGGACAACTACCCCCAGCAGAGACCCAGTACACTGAGGACAGTCACAGGCAGCCCAAATAGATTTTTTTCCCCAAATGTTTTTGTAAAGGCCCACTGCCTATATTCAATAAATATATCTCTTCTCTCTCTGCGTCACCGCTACTGGCCCTGGAGTATGTAAAATAACTGCAGACTGTTGCACTGTGGACTGCAATACAGCGGTGATTTAACAGCCAACACAGAGCCAGGAAATAATTTTGCGCAAGCCTGCTGTAACACTTAGCTGGCTGCGTATGAATTAGGAGGACTACTACCCCCCAGCACAGACCCAGTACACTGAGGACAGTCACAGGCAGCCCAAATAGATTTTTTTCCCCAAATGTTTTTGCAAAGGCCCACTGCCTATATTCAATAATTATGTCTTCTGTCCCTGCCTCACAATATATGTCTTCTGTCCCTGCTTCACCACCACTACTGGCCCTGGAGTATGTATAATTACTGCAGGGCGCAATGCTCTGCACGGACGATAGACCAAAAAAAAAAAATGTGCAACACTGCAAAAAGCAGCCTCCACAGTACTGCACACAGTTAGATGTGGCCCTAAGAAGGACCGCTGGGGTTCTTGAAGCCTAAAATACTCCTAACGCTCTCCCTATAGCAGCCCACCAAGACAGCACTTTCCCTCCTCTATGTCAGAACGCATCTGTGGCGAGCCGCGGGAGGGGTCGATTTTTATACTCGGGTGACACCTGATCTCGCCAGCCACTCACTGCAGGGGGGTGGTATAGGGCTTGAACGTCGCAGGGGGAAGTTGTAATGCCTTCCCTGTCTTTCTATTGGCCAGAAAAGCGCACTAACGTCTCAGAGATGAAAGTGAAAGTAACTCGAACATCGCGTGGTACTCGTCACGAGTAACGAGCATCTCGAACACGCTAATACTCGAACGAGTATCAAGCTCGGACGAGTACGTTCGCTCATCTCTAATAGTGAACCACACTGGAGCAACACCCGTATCTTCCCCAGCATGAAAAGGCAGATTACTTACTGCAAAAAAACAATGATGAATACCATTAAAAAAGAGGTATTACTTAATATTTTGGCCAAAATATGTAAGCTCACAAGCCCACCACAAGGGTCCTTCTTATCTTGCGAGTCTCTACCCTAACATTTACAAACATATCACTGCAAAGGGAAAACAAACTCAAATATCACTGTCAAATTTACCAAAATACTAATACAAAGATATACAAGGGCAGGTACAAACACCACTTCACAGCAGAATGAACCATGATGGAAAAAAGTGCTTTGTAGTACGTCCATAACTGAGCTTAATGGACATGCTTGTGTAAATAGATCCATAGAACAGACATATATTCATGGATTAATTCTTCTGTTCATTTTTGCTCGACTGTGCAATCTGGATGATATATACTTCTTCACACATGGAAGGGAAAGGCTTTAATTGTACACCTATGGGTTTAATCAGTATCAGAAAACCCCAGCAGTGCCTGTTCTTTCATCACTGAACTAGGCAGATACATATAATCATTACTTGATCTTCAGAAGCTTCTTCAATTGATGTTGCATTTGCTCCACATACAGTGGCTTTCTGAGCAGCTTTCCACTGCTACATGCATTTCATAGATTTTCTATTTTTAGGCAGCTTGGAAATTAAATTGTGTTATTAGCCACCTGCTGCTTGCCGAATCTTACTGTTAGACATCTCTATTAGAACGCAACTGTACAGTAGAATCAGAAATGTACAGAGCTTTAGTCATTTATTCACATTCAGTATGCCATGTAATGGCTGGCATATACTGTACATACAGATATATTATATATCTATAGATCACAGATAATGCTCATGAATAGTGGAAGTCTCTAACGCTTGGGTTTTGCCTAGGGGTATTAAAAGTAGGTAACCTTCGTATCCTACATGAACTACATGATAATAGTGATGGGTCGGTGCTCATGTTTCATCTGTGCACCCTTGTTTTCTACTGATCCTTGTAATATAACACAGCAGAGATGGCAAAAGTCAACTGAACTGCAATCGCTTTTGCACAATCACCTTTCATCTAACTTTTGAGCAAGTATATTGATGTGAAAGCTGCTACCGGTAAGCAAATATTATTGGGTCCACATAGCATAGTAATTATTACACACCAAACACATTCGGGAAATTAGATCTAGAGTATATTTCTGAAACGTGTTTGATGCATAATAAATACAATGTTGAGTGTTTCTAGATCCACAGGGTCACAGTGTGGCTCATTTACCTTTTTCATGGGGCTCCTAGTCAGCCAACAGCATGCCAATGTTCTATGAGATTTGACTGCATTCTTGGTGATCCAAAAGCAAATGATGTTTGTACTACATGGATTCTTGGCAATGTCATGGAATGCAATAGTCCCTACATGTATGATCCCATCTGTTTTCTTCATTGTTGACCTTAGATTGTAGAAAAGACTGGTGCAGGGAGATTCTTGTATTCAAAGAGTTTCTGATTGTCTTCACAAATATAAGTTTATGTTAGTGAAGTAGATAGTACTCCAGAACCTTGAGAATGTGAAGCGTGAATTATTACAGGTTGGCATATCTCAATGACATTTGTATAAGCATTATATTGTTAACTACTCAGTGGCCACTGCCATGCTTTTTATGGATGCAGTTATGAGACTGGAATATATATATATATATATATATATATATATATATATATATATATATGGCAGATATTATGATATGGTAAACGTGTTGATTAAAGATGAGCGAACACCAAAATGTTCGGGTTCGCGTTATTCGAAACGAACTTCCCGCGATGTTCGGGTGTTCGTTTCGAATAACGAACCCCATTGAAGTCAATGGGCGACCGGAACATTTTTGTATTTCGCCGATGCTCGCTAAGGTTTTCATGTGTGAAAATCTTGGCAATTCAAGAAAATGATGGGAACGACACAGCAAGTTCTCCTCTGCCACAGCTGTAACAGCTGTGGCAGAGAAGAACGATCTTAGCCCATTGAATTCAATGGAGCCGTCAATACAGCCGACTCCACTGAATGCAATGGGCTGCCGGCGATCGCGGGATGAATTGTCGGAAAGGGGTTAAATATATAAGCCCTTTCCTGCAATTCATCCAGAAATGTGTAAAAATAAAAAATATATATATACTCACCTGGTGCCGACAGACGGAGTTCAGCGCGGCAGGCTGCAGTTCTCCTGAACTGCTCTGAACAGCTGTGAGTAGTATTCAGCAGACGGGGATTTAAAATCCCCGCCTGCTGAATAAGATGCCTCTGAATGGTCACAGCCTGACCAATCAGAGGCCAGCCCTCACTCACACCCATTCATGAATTCATGAATGGGTGTGAGTGAGGGCTGGCCTCTGATTGGTCAGGCTGTGACCATTCAGAGGCATCTTATTCAGCAGGCGGGGATTTTAAATCCCCGTCTGCTGAATACTACTCACAGCTGTTCAGAGCAGTTCAGGAGAACTGCAGCCTGCCGCGCTGAACTCCGTCTGTCGGCACCAGGTGAGTATATATATATTTTTTATTTTTACACATTTCTGGATGAATTGCAGGAAAGGGCTTATATATTTAACCCCTTTCCGACAATTCATCCCGCGATCGCCGGCAGCCCATTGCATTCAGTGGAGTCGGCTGTATTGCCGGTTCCATTGAATTCAATGGGCAAACATCGTTCTTCTGTCACAGCTGTTACAGCTGTGGCAGAGAAGAAGGATTTGTCTTCTATATGTTCTCAATGGGGTTGGCGCTGCTGCCGCCGGCCCCATTGAGCGCATATAGAAATGATTTCTCAGGGAAGAAAGTTAAAGTAACCCGAACATCCGAACATCGTGTGGTGTTCGTTACGAATAACGAACATCCCGAACACCCTAATATTCGCCCGAGCATCAAGCTCGGACGAGTACGTTCGCTCATCTCTAGTGTTGATGTCATTATGATGCTGATACTACTATTTGACCTCTACCCCCTTAGTGGCACAAGAACTGGCAGTACCTCTGAAGTGCCACCACTGTGTAGTCCTATGTGGACCTGGTATTTGTTTCAGATTGCTGCATGCACTACAATTTGAACCAATTCATAGCTTTTATCTTACTCTATCTCTGTACTCTCAGACTGTGAACATTGGACTGTCCTCGGGTTACATGAAAGTGTGGTCAAGATAAATTTGTACAAGTGTCCGCTTCTTTGCTTTCATCTTTGATTCTCCCGTATAGCAGCTAGGCATTTTTTGTCTTCCAAATTGCATTTAGCCGTCCACCTCTGCTCTATATCTCTCCCACTATCCCAAATGTAGATGACGCTGAAGGCAGGAGCTAAGCAACATGCATGAGAGAATCGTTAGAAATGATCTCCTCGATTAATTCTCCTGTATGTGTATAAACCAGATTCATACCAAATCATTAACCTGCCTAATGAATTCTTCATTGTTATACTAATGAGTGAAACTCTCTGCAAATGTCAACCTAGGGAATCAACTATACTCCAGTAAGTAGATCCTAAATTTAAAATGCAAGATAAACTTTACTACACTTACATCTCCTCTAGGAAACCTCATGCAGATACAACAGCACACATTAACCTCAATCCGTAAACGGTTACATAAATCCTATTTTAAACTCTGTACCAGCAAATTGATCTACCAAAAATATAATTCTCCCAATACATAAAGTACACATGCCTTTTTACACTGCCCAGAGATTCCATCAGGGAATTGTAGAAATCCATTACATGTGCAATACTTAATGCTGTGTTTAACAAATCGCCATTTTAAAAAAATCCAGAAACTGATGGACTCACAGGAGAATTCTATAAAGTGCTTTCATACACGTCCATACAGAAACAAATGAAGACTCCCAAACATATGTCAACTGAAAAGTAATTTTCTTATATAATGTGTAAATAAAATTCTATATGGAGATACAAAATCTGAATGATTGAAACTCCACATTAAAAAACAAATCAAGTAGGTTTGAGTCCTATAAGAGACGTAGCAGGAAATAACCTAAATATCCTCTTGTTGATCCATAATCTTGCTGAGCCCATAATCCTGTTAATACTACTCTCCATGGTTATTTCCGCATGGCTAAGATATCACCTATATCTATTATTCAGTAACAGAAAGAATCTTCATCACTGGGGAACATGATGAACATTTTAATACACTATGAGGGTAGCGTAGTCGAAAATCTGCAACAGTCTGCAGATAATCCGCAGCAGAAAAATCCACACAATTAGGGCTTCTTACATTGGGTGTATGTGCAACGCTGCTCGCTGCTATGGAGCATAGTTGTGTATGAACAAGGCATATATATATATATATATATATATATATATATATATATATATATATATATATATATATATATATATATATATATATTATTTACCTTTCAAACTCTTTGCTATCATGTGCAAGTTTTTCAAACTTGCGCAGTGTTTTGTGCATGTGGTTGTGTATTGCGCACCTCCCATAGACTTTTATGCAGCGCTTTGTTGCATGAATACGCAGAAAAATAGAGCAGATCCTTTTTTTTTGCACGCACATAAAAAAGAGAATGCGAATGAACCCATTGAAGTCAGTGGGTTCTAATCTCTGTGTTTTGTGCACGCAAATTTTGCATGCACAAAAGCGTGCACAAATGCATCTGCATAATGCCGCCCTTAGTGCTCCTGCAAACAATTGACATGCTGTGAATTTTAAAAAATGCAAATAACGAAGATGGAACACTACCTCTGCAGCGCCACCTATTGGCTGGCAGCATTTCTGCAAATCAATGTCAGACCCTCTATACAGGTCTTCATAACAATGATTGGGAATAGGAAAACTAGCCAGAATCCATACACAGACAGCTGTTTCTGGGTGTTTGTCCCCATCAGTATGCAGTAGGTTTCTGGCTTGGCTGATGAGAGGCAGCATTTGTCAGTTCCGTTATGGAATCAGTGCAAGATTTTTCCACGCCCTTTGGACAAGATTCATTAAGTCTCATCCATCTGGATTACATTCTAAATGCTGCAGATTTTTTGTGCAGAAATTCCGCAGCACGTACACCCTGTGTGACTATATTCTAACAATTTGCATGTGTGAATACAATTGTAAAGAGACAGCCTAACCTTTTTCCAAATGTGCCTGCTTACCACAAGGCTGGAGTTTACACACCTGGTTCATGGATTAAGCCGAGCAGATTTTAGCGATTAGAGGGATGATTTCAAAAATATTCAGCACTCTCTCGTCCTTTGAACAAAACCTCTTTACTGGACCTCTGGTATACGAAAGTAATGGAGAGAATTTATCAACATAAAAATAGCTTTGAAAATGCACAAATTTTGGTGCAAACCTGTACTCCAAAAATTTGCTACATTTTTAATTTTACACCGTTCATAGCCATTTCTAAAAATGTGGGCATGGCTTAGGGGGAGGTATGGGGTCACCATTGTGCAACACATTTAATCATACATTGCATTCATAAAATCTACAGACCTTTTTAATTTTTTTTATATATTTGTTATCTGGTGGCCTTGGGCAAATTTAAAGTTTTTCACCTTCATTCTGCACTCAATACCTCATGATGACAAAATGAAAACAGAATGCTAGAAATCTTTGTAATTTTTTAAAATATGAAAACTATCATTTTGCATTGACATAGGTTTTCAGACCTTGTACTTAGTTGAAGCAGCGTAGGCAGTGATTACAGCCTCCTGTTTTCTTGGGTTTAATGCCACAAAATATGCATAACACTAAGAACTGAGGCCAAAAAGTTCAATTTTGGTTTAATGCTGCATCTGTGTTCACGCGTGTTTTTGCTCGTACCTAGGTGCGCACGTATGTACCCACCTAAGTACGCACAAAAGCATGCTCGTGTGAACCCACCCTAAGGGTCCTTTTACATGGGACGATTTGTCTGGATGATTATCCCAGCGGTAACCGTCCCTATGGTTTTACACAGGAATGATCATCGCTAGTGAATACAGGCAGAACGGGCCAGGAATCATTTTGACCTTCCCGCCTCACAGTGAACAGGCAGTTGTTCATAAGTGAACACCTGCCTGTTTATACTGGCTGATCCCTCATTTAGTTTTCTGCACGCAGAAGCTGAACAACAAGAAGCGAATACATTTTCATTCGTCATTCTGTTTGGCCATGCATTTACTCTGAACAATAATTGCTCCAATTCCTGATTGATGCGGGAATCTGAACAATTTATTGGCCCATGTAAAAGGGCCCCAAGTTCCAATAGGAGATCTGTCATTGAAGCTGCGCTCAGGGCTTAGTTTTCCTCTGCTCCCTCTTCTTCTGCACCTTCTCATCAGCTAATTTATGACCACAGCAATGTTTATTTTAAGGGATCTGAAGATGCTCATCATCAACACAATGAGTGTGATTGCATGAATGGAAGGAAAGAGAGCCTGGGTGAGTTCTGCAGTTGAAGCACCCTTCAGATGATTTGAAAGCAATTGGCATACCATGCATGAGGCATGAAATGGTGGTATTATTAAATGTATCTGTTAATCTCACGTCTTATAGTTTGGTCAATGGTGCAAACATAAGACAATGGAAAAAAAACAGCAAGTCTGCAGTGGACACACTGGACAGTGATCAGCTGGTCAACTTGGACAAAAACCAACCTCAGTGGCCCCTGTCATATGAGTTTTTTAACTTAGTTTATGGTTCTGATAAAATCTGACAGGTTCCCGTTAACTCCTGGGTACACTCTCTACAGTCCTTTCCGATTTTCGCTGGATATTAGAAGGAGTTAAACTAATTATACTATCCACATAACACTGGTCTCTAAAGACCCATTTACACACAACGATTATTGCTCAAAATTTGCTCAAAAGCCATCATTTGAGCAATAATTGTTGTTTGTAAATGCTCCCATCTTCCACTCTTCGGCTGAACGATGATTTTCAGCTGTGCATAAAATCCATCCTTCAGCCAGAGTGAAGATAACACAGACCACATACTGTGTTTGCTGTCCATGGTGCTGAATTCCCCATGGGCATGCTGATTACATTGTATTCAAAAGAGAGCCAGCTGCAGCCCCATGGCAGAACAATAGAGCTGTATGCAGAGAACAGACCATCTGCTGTTCTCTGCATACAGCTCTTGGAGGCTCATTACATGCAAATGAAGCTGATAAGCTGCTAATAGACATTAGTGTCAATTAGCAGTTTATGCAAAACAATCCCTCAAAATCTTTTGAATGATTATCTTGCATGTAAATTGATCCTAACTTGGCTGATGTACGATGTGATGTTACTATACTCATCCATTCCACACCTCTTAGCATGAATAGCTTTGAGTCAATAAGTGAGATAAAAAGCATATCTATCTACTATCCTGGGAACCTAACGCATTACATCATGCCTGTCACTATCTACAGTATCATAATGAATCATAATTATTTGATGGTACATTTAATTTACAGGTATTAGGACTGTCAATGGGGATGAAATTTGGCAATAACCTGTATGTGGTGGGGTGGGGGGAACTTTTCAACAACAGTGATTCCAATATTTTTTGTCTAATGTGCTCTAGTATGAACACAACATAGGTAATCTTCTCATCATTTGGTGTGGAGATGTGTCACCCATACCAGAATTTATAACATAACTCAATAACAATAAAATGATCCCCACTAGTAATCTCCATGTGTACCAAATTTGATTTTAGGATTTACATTTACAAGGTAATGTGACAGAGAAATAGATAACAAGGTCTACTTACCATAAGCGCACTGCAGGAAACGCTATCCTGCATGCAATGAGTTGCCATTCACCACATGTTATTAAAGCCATCCCAGTAGGAGAATTATTAAAAACCAAGTGAAATTGTTCAAAACAAACTGAGCTTGATATAGGAAGCCTGAATATAAAATGTCATTTGTGGCAGCAAGGATTTTCTCAGTGGGTTCTAGATAGAGCCAGTAACACAGATCTATTAGATTTACTTGATGGTACAAAATGTCCCCAAAAAAAGAAAAATCTAAAAATAATCTGGTTTGCCTTTATCATTCCATATTGCCATATACATACATAGGAACATTATCAGTTTTATTAAGAAGTATCTACCAGCATCACATTGACTGACTGCAAAACAAACTGTCAGGTCTCCACAGTACCATAAACTAGTAGCTTATTATTTATCTCTTGTGGTGAAGTTTGGTCTATCCACATTTCCCTTAGAGTTGTCATCCTGATTCAGTTAAGTAGCCTGTGTATTATTTCTATATTGGAGTTGCTTCTGCCATGACCCCTGCTGCCTAAGGATGTTACCACCTGTTCTTAGCTATTCCTTATTTCCACCTAGGGAAAGTACAGGTGGCCCCTAAGTTCTAGCATTGGGCTGTCCCTGTGTAGTACCCCAGAGTTGGGTACTCCAGCACTTTCTGTGATGATCTTAGTGTTAAACCAAGTTTAATATGGTATATGACAAATATAAAGTGTTATGTTATTACGCTCACAATTCCTCACCGTATTATAATGTGCATTGGTAATATCCTGCAGTCCATAGAGAGGACAGGTCACCTAGTAACAGTCTGGGGAGTGTGCAGTCAGCCATCATAAACAGAGATAGCCTTGGATTGGATAATTGGTCCCCCCTTCCGATTGGGTTAGTGTGATACTATAAGAGAAGGAGTGGGTGGAGTTTAGGCAGTCTTCTATGTCCAAGTTAGAGAGTGGGCATAAGAGAGATCAGGGAGGAACTAGACCACCATCTTTAACAGCCAGTGCTGTGGGAAGGAGAAAACAACTACAATTGTGAGTACATAAGAGCAAAAACTGTTTTACACAAGAGAGAGAGAGAGAGAAGAGTAAAGAGAGAGGAGATCTTACGATAGCCATTCATAGGCACAGGAGAGAACAAAAAATTAAGTTGGCCACACATTGGCACAGCAGAGAGAAAAACTAAAGGTTAAAGCAAAATGTACCAGTCTAGATACTGAGAATAATCCCCTGAGCAATAATGCAGAACTAAGCAATGCCTGCAACTGTAACTGTTGAAACTACAGTCATCTCATGTGAACTGTATTAAGGAAGCTAAAAGGAACCCTTCTCTGCTCATGTAAAATAAATTCATTTTGGTTTACTTTTAACCCAACTCCTGGAGTCCCTTCCCACCAACTCACCAACAGCACTGAGCTACCACACTACGTGCTCCAGGGGGAAGAGAGGGTCTTCCACCATTATATTATTTTCTCCAACTTTTTCAATTTATTATTTTGCTCGGAACGGGTCCCTACCCATACACTGGCTGGCGTCATGACAAAACAACACCTTCCTCTACTTCACTGGGGTATCACCATCTTACCCTGCCCGACTCTGCAGGCAGCAGGCCATAACATCTGCCAATTCACCACTGTGCGCAACCGCGCCAGAACCAAACTTGTTTTCTCAGCACAGGGGAGCAGCAGAATCACCGTGACTACCATCTTATTCCTCCACTGCTTCCCTCTCCTAGGTCGGCACCACAGTTGCCACACCTATTTGAATTATACCCACACTTTAGTCAGGGGTTTTTCCTCTTCTGGCTGTTGGGGCTATATTTCCCACTTTTCCTCTTTGTTTGTGTTTGGGTGGTGTTTTTGGTATTTTCGTGGGACCCTTAAGGTGTTTATTTGTCCTGTGTTAACACTGCCATGCATCCATGCTGGTTCTGGTGTGTAAATGCTCAGCACTGACTTAACAGTAATATTTTGTCACCTAGTCTTATGATATCAATGAAAAAACTTTAAGATGGCTGTCTCATAAAGGAACATACATTCCCTGGATGCCAAATGTGTTCTTATATGAAAGTGTCTAAAACATCTTACTGCTACAATGAGCAAATTTAGTATGTCATCCATCAGAAATAAATTGCAGTACAAGGTAGTTTTTTGTTGTGTATTTAATAACTTGCCCACATTGCTGTCTCCAATATTTCGACTGTATTATCAAACAGCTTAAAAGGATTTACTAACACTTTCTAATAGTTAACCAGTATAAATTTAGACAGACAGTTATAAAATGTGTCAGTTTATCCTCAGTGGCTCACTCTAGTTGATAAATTGGCACATTTTAGATTGTCTAGTCTAACTTTATAACACCTATTAGCTTGCTAAGCTTTACGCCAGTTCTGGGGCTAAAATTTTGGTGCATTTTTGGAATCCAATGTTGCAGCTAGGCCACACCTATACCCCATGAAGTCACACCCCCTAACACAAAGCATCATTCCCTTTTTGGACTTGTCCAAAAAAGGTGAAACCAAAAAGCGTTGAGAGGACTCAAAATACATTAACTATCAGAAGTATACATACCCAAAATAAATACTCTAACCACATTAAATAATGCAAGGTTCTTGGTATATAATTTGATCAAATCATATTGGCCCATCCACCTACGTCCAGGTGACCAAGCTTTCTGATGGGTCCTAACGCTAATACCAGGTGGTTTAATTTTAACCTGGGAAAGATGGGTACCTACCTATAAGAATGCTCCTCTCTTAGGACTAAGCCTACAAATAAAACCAAGGAAGGTAGGATACCATTTACATGGTCCAATAGGAGGGACAGAAGGTAAATGGGCGGAGGGCGTGCACGACCAGTTGGAGGCAGCCATAACTCCACAATATTTGTAGAAAAAAATGATAAAATAGGTAAGCCCTTTCCAATAGAAATCTATAGGTGCACATTTACCCTTTCCAATCCATTTGTTTTTTTCTCATCCATTCTCCCCAGCTCCAAATAAATTGGAGCTGGGGAGAATGGATGAGAAAAAATAAGTTTTACCTTCACCCTCCTGATCTGACAGTTCAGGAGGGTGCAGGTGGTCACTACACCATGGGGGGGAATGTGGAAGTATTACTTACGCATTCTCCCTTCAGCCTCCCGACTCGGTGATCACGTGACAGCTGGGGGTCAGGTGACAATGGCGGTCACATGATCGCTGGGTGGGATGCGGAAGTAATACTTCCGCATTCTCCCTTCAGGCTCCTGGCTTGGCGTTCATGTGACCGCTGGGGGTGAGGTGACACTGGCGGTCACATGATCGCCATCCGGAATCTCTGTGCATTACATAGCGCTAATTGAGTGCTATGTAATGTATAAAGGAGAAGGCAGAAAGTTTTTTTTTAACCCTTTCTGTCTTCTCCTCGGGAGTCCTCGATGAGGACCAGTGCAGGAGTGCATCTGCACCTAATGTGTCTGACGATTGGTTGCAGATGCACTCCTGCACTGCAGTGTCGGGCCTGTCCCGATATCGGAGCTGTGGAGGAAAATGATGATGTTCGGGCAGGCCCGACATTGGATTGGAAATGGTTAAACCATGGCTGCAACATACAATAGAAGCAGAAACCAAAAAGTGGCAACAGCACTCAAAATACTGATTTACTATGAGGGCTTAGTCACACGGGTGCATCGGCGCCTGTGTTACTGCAGGACAAAGATGGCCGCACTTCAGGATGGATGTCTCACTGCAGCGCCGGAAGAAAGAACATGTGACCGGCTTCATTGTCGGTCGTGTTCTTTCTTCAGCGCTGCGGGGAGTCGTCCGTTTTGAAATACGGACGTCTTCTTTCTGCAGTAAGGGCTCAGTCACACGGCGCATCGGCGCCCGTGTACTGGTGCCAATGCGCCCGTGTGTCTAAGCCCTCAGAAGTATACATACCTGTAATAAATACTCTAACCACATTAAGTAATGCAAGGTTCATGGTATATAATTTGATCAAATCACATTGGCCCATACCAAGAACCTTGCAATATTTAACGTGGTTAGAGTATTTATTATAGGTATGTATAGCTCTGATAGTGAATGTATTTTGAGTGCTGTTGCTGCTTTTTGGTTTCTGCTTCTATTGTATGTTGCAGCCATGGTTTAACGTGCACCTATAGATTTCTATTGGGAAGTGCTGACCTATTTTATCTTTTTTTTGTCCAAAAAAGGTGTCTAAAAGCATCTAAAAGACATCATAAATTCGTACAAAACAGGTAAGACAGTTTTCTGCACAAATTAAAATGACACATTTTCAATAGCAAATATAACCCAAAGTTTGGGTACTTTGCTAAAGTACAAGGTGTGGATAATAGATATTTTAGGGAGAATTTATTAAGACCAATGTTTCATATAGTTCCTGCCAGCGCATGATGCATCTAATGTATAAAGCAGTTACATCTGTTCATACATTATGCGCATCTCGGGCCATTCATGCGCTCACACAGAAAGTTATGACAGCCACAAACTGGATTAGATATTTGGTATAATTTATACCCATTTCTGGAATAAATTATACACAAATCTGTCAGCCCTGGGTAGATGCACCCTATTTCAAAAATCTAAGCTCACTTTTTTAAAAAGTTGCAAACGATTGCATAAATTCAAGAAGTCACAATTTTTTTGTGCATGCGGGCATTACATCAAAGTTTTTTTGCCACTTTTGGCATGATGAATTCCTTCTTTTTACGTGGCATTAAAAGGGTTGATACTAAATATTTTGTAAACGATAATCAGTAAAATTAGATAATGTCAGCATCAGAAAACAAATTGTAATGCATAAATTTCATTTTTCCTCCCCATTTTAAAAAAAGAATCATAGTTCTTTTATTAATCCATTGACATAGATGTTTGAGGTCTTGTTTCTGTGGGATCAGTTGTATTTTTCAATGCTACTATTTAGGGCTGAGTCATACGAGCGAATTTTTCACGCATGTATAGGTGCTTTTTTAAAACGGATCTATTAGAACCAATGCTTTCCAATGAAAGTGGTCACATGTCCGTTTTTTAGAAATGGAAAAATATAGGACATGTGAGTTCCAATGCACCCGGGCACACAATTTTTTCTACATGCAATGTGTAATTTTTTTCCCGCACTTATAATGCATAAAAAATTTGCTTGCCTGACTGAGTCCCTACTGTACCAGAAAATGTACTGAAAAACCTTTAAAAAATGTGGAATAAAATGGAAAAAAAAATTCTGCCATCTTCAGGGAATGGGGGTATTGTTTCTATGACGTGCACACTGTAGCAAAAATCACATAAGTTCATTCTGTGGGTCAGTACAATGACTATGAGATGAAATTTATATAGTTTTTTTTGTTGCAATACTAAATTTAAAATATAAAAAAATCATTTGGCAAAAAAACTAAATTATTTTCTGCCGCCATGTTCTGACAGCCATTTTTATTTTTCCCATCAACATAGTTGTGTGGGGCGTGCTTTAATTTTCATTGGTAACAATTTGGAGAACATATGACTTTCTGATCACTTTTTATTATGTATATTGTTGGAAAATAGGGAACATGAGCTTGCGATAGTTTGATCTCTCCTGCACTATTATGTAATACCATAGTATTACATTATACCGCCATTACACCACAGACATAACTTGATAGGAAATCTGCAATGGCCACCCTGGGGGCTTTCGCAAGGCACTTGGCTGCTATGGCAACCAAACTGCACCTCATAGGGCCATTTGGTACCCTAAAACACCGATCGGGCCGTCTAAATGACGCTGTCAAAATTAACTGTGGCATTTAAAGGGTTAACAGCTAGGCTCAGCGGTGCTGATCAGAGCTGTTGTGGGCAGGTGTGAGCTGTAAGAAACAGCTAGCATCTGCATTGTATGGAGCGACATCGACTCCCAATCCCCTTCCATAAAAACCTGTACTTTCATGACATAAATGAACATCCTGGAGCATTAAGGGGTTAAAGTACATTATACAGTATTTTATAAAGGTTCACTTAATGCCACAAGGTACCGGACTTGTGAGTGGAATTGATTGCAAAAATTCTCAAGCAGGTGTGGAAATGTTAAAATTAGAAAGGAACGAGTGGAGGGATGAGATTTAGAGATGAGCGAGCATACTCGCTAAGGCAAACTACTCGAGCGAGTAGTGCCTTATGCGAGTACCTGCCCGCTCGTCTCTAAAGATTCAGGTGCCAGCAGGGAGGAGCGGTGAGTTGCGGGAGTGAGCAGGGAGGAGCGGGGGGGGGCTGAGAGTGAGAAAGAGACCTCCCCTGATGCTCCCCGCCCCCTCCGCCGGCACCCGAATCTTTAGAGATGAGCGGGCAGGTACTCGCATATGGCACTACTCGCTCGAGTAGTTTGCCTTAGCGAGTATGCTCACTCATCTCTAATGAGATTACAAGTGCTACTAATAACTCACCATATCTTGTGTTTTAGGTCACAAGTAAACAGAACAGAATGGGTCCTTCCAGTAATTCCTGGTGTATTCTAACCCATAGAAGATGTATGCTAGAAATCCAAGCTCTAAGGACATCTAATGAAATTGCAGCTGGAGGGTTGATGTCACAATGAAGATAAAACAGCAACTTTTTGTCAAGGTACAGTAGCTCTTGTATGAATATAAAATACTCATCAGTGCTAATGAGAAGAATTATTAGCGGCAACCATAGCACCACTAACACTAAAAACATACAAGTAAATGGCATATTGTGGTTTGAAAAAAAAAATCTAAAGTATTAATAATGGGTTTTCTTGTAAAATAATTAAAAGGTCTGTCTGGCTTAGAAAACCTACTGTCAAATACCTGTTTTAACAGTATGCTCTGTTCAGGACCCACATCTATAAGTCAAAGCCCAGCTGAGCTACAGAAAGCTCTGGAGGATCCAGTATGTCCTTACATTACACAGACATCCTACTATTATCGCGGGTTAATGTGTAATGCTTCAGTGGTCGCACTTAGGCCTTAGTCAGACGAGCGTTTTTTCGCGCGATTTGCGCATCGCATGTCGCATGCGCATGCGCAAATCGCGTGACCGGGGGCGAAAAATCGCGGGAAAAATCTGCACCTAGCCGCGTTAATCGTCGCAGCAAAACGCCCGTCTGACCGGAGAAAAATCGCCGTGCGCATCAAAATGCGCATGAAACTTCGACTGACCGGCGAAAAAAATGATTTTGGTGCGCACATAAAACGCCAAACGCAGCTAGGCGCGATCTGCGAATCGTCGTGCCCTATAATTTATCGCATATCCGCATAAAAAGCGGACATGTGACCGATACCATAGCGAACCATTGGTTCTATATATGCGCGAATCGCATGCGCGTGCACAAATCGCGCGAAAAAACGCCCGTCTGACTAAGGCCTGAAGGGAAATTGGGCACTTGGTGGAGAGGTTTACCCATAATTTACAGCTGATCACTGAAATTCTAAGCAGAGAGATAGTCTATTATCAACAAAAAAGGTCTCCAAATACATAAAAGAAAACAAAGTTCATTGATCAAAACTAACAAAAAAAACTGGTGTTGCCCATAGCAAATAACAATGTTGTATATAAGGAAATTAAAGTTTTGATTGGTTGCTGTGGGCCACAGAGCTAGTTTTTCTGCTAGACAAGTATAACAAAAGTCACCGACTCTTCTATATCTACTGAATCCCAATGTACGGTATAATCTGGTGTATAGTTATGGTTCATTTCATATGGCAATGAATTCTAATTCCTTATACTTGGTGTATTCATACTTGTTGGAACTTTTATCTACTAACTTTGTACATTTCTTCTGCCCATTATTACAAAGCTTATCTCCTATACTAAAGGAATTGATCAATATAAGATATACCAATGTGTATTAATATGCTACCTATATTGGCATCATGCACGAAAGTAGACAGAAGAAGGATCGAGGCCGTTGAGCTGTGGTGCTCATATGCAGCGCATACCATGGACATAGATGCTCACAAATAAGGCGATCCTAGACCGTGTCAGACCAAAAGTATCACTCGAAAGCAAAATCACCAAACAACGGCTTTCATACTTTGGTCATCTCATGTAAGCCAATTCTCTGGAAACAACATTAATGCTCGGCACAGTCAGTGGGTCCAGAAGAAGAGGATGCCAAAGAACACGCTGGGTAGACACAATCAAGTGTGACACGAACATGACTGTGGAAAATCTGAAGGAAGCGGCCAAAGACAAGGAAGTATGGTGTATGCCGATCCACAAGATGGCCGAAAGTTGGCAACGACTGAACGGATAAATCATCATCATCATATTGTCATACATGCATATGTGCAGCATTAACTCTTTCCAATCCACTGTCTGACATCTAAAGACATTATGATTTAAGGCTGTACAGCTCCGATGTTGGAAGACGTCCGTTGGGGTTCTCTTACTGTATATTGCCAGCCTTTCTGCTATCAGAGCCTATCCAACGTGTCACCTCATGCAGTACTGATTTTAGCCAGCATATAGCGCTGTTGTATAACGGCAGAAAAAGAGTAAGCCCCTTAGGAAAACCAGGATACAAATTGGATTGGAAAGGGTTAATGTGCAAAAAAATTTAATTAAATTTTTTTCGTCAAAACAGCAACAACTGCAAATGAAAACTTCTTAATAATGCCCCGGTTTCTCGATGTGTACAGAAAGCACCCTGTCTGTCTTTCTGTGTGTATTGTTTGCAACATGAATGTTTCTTGACCTAATTATTTACACTGTTAACACAATCTCCATAGCTGCAAGACAGTCTTCACTCCAAATGTCACACAGGTTTAGCTTTTACTTTTTCCTAAACACTTAAGACAGGGTTCATGTGCAGTCAAGCTAGGAATAATGTGAGAATCCCTAAGTGCGATATAATGTTTGTATTATTAATACCAGATATTTACGGGATCCATTTTTTTCTAGCTTTTTATTGAAGCTAAACTGCTTATTTGAAGTCCAGGCACCCCATGATTTTATCTGGGGTCCTAGAGAGCTCATTAATATCTCTGAATTTATAGAAAGGTAACGCTCACTGAGTTTAAAGGAACATTTATTTCCACATATCAAATGTAGAATAACTGTGGAGAAAGGCAGCTACAGTCAGGAACAATTCTTTTTGTGAATTGTAGACTTATGTAACGGAAGTGCTTGACAATAGCAACATCAAACATCATACTGATATAAACGACTACATTGATTATACACATTTACCAGCAATTTAGTCATATAAGAGAGTCAGTGATTGTCTACCCATTTGTGATAACTCCATTGTCTACAAATCCCTCATAGTTGTATCCAGTGACTGATTGCTGAAAAAGCGAATGGGAACCGTCTCGCTGTTTATTCTACAACCTCTCCGCAAACTGCGGCAATACTGTACTTGGAAGATGTCTATGAAGTGTTACATTACCATAAGAACTAATCAAAGTGTTTCTTTATAACTAAGCCATCCTTTACATGAATACAAATTACTCACCAGAAGAAAGGAAATAATGAAAAAACTATGAACTCGGCACTGGAAATAACTTGGGTTGGTGCGGGACTCACACAGACGGCTTCTATTGCAGTCAATGGAAGCTGTCCGGCCCGTGGCGATTCCGAAATGTCACTTTCAAAATCGCCGTGGATTGCATCTTCGCCGGCGCAGCATTTTATGCACTGCGCATGTGCGCCAGCATGCTGGCCCGTCACATACGCAGCAGAGAGAAGACAATCTGGAAAGGTACACAGGGGTTGACTGTCCGGCACAGGGTCTGATTCTGCTGTGGGATACTGCATGCGGAATCCGACCCGGCCATGTGCATTCGGCCTTATTCATTACTTAAATTCTAACAAAAAATTGTACAAGCTTTGGATATTTCCTTTGACAATTTAAATTAGATTTATTATGCATTCTATACAAATACTTCATTTTAAAGGGGTTGTTCCATCTCAGCAAGTTATGGCTGTTGGCTATCGGCTCTGCTATCTCCAGTTGTCCCATTGAAGTGAATGGAGTGGAGGCACACAATTATGGCCACCACTGCTAGAAATTCAGGATATGCCAGGAGTGAAATATCAGAATCAGTTAGATCCCAATGGTCAGTTCCCCACGGATCAGCAAGTTATCCACTATTGTGTTGATAAGGGTTAACTGGTTGAGATGGGACAACTTCTTTAATTGTCCATTTTTAGCTTTTTTTGTTCCTCTTGTGACATCATATGCCAGTTTTTCCTATTGAAGAATGAAATAATTCCATCATAAAACCAAACCTCTGGTAATGCATGTCCCATATGCTTGTGCTGCATAGCAAAGGAGAGACGAGTGGAAAATATCATATACAGAAGGCAGTTTTTGCATACTTTCTGAAAATATATAAAAGATCAGAAGGCAGGAAGGGGGCATAGATATCTAAATGCCCTTTTACACACAACGATTATCGCTTACAACTCACTCAAAAGCCATCTTTTGAGCAATAATCGTTGCTTGTAAATGTGTGCCCATCGTGCACTTTTCGGCCATCGCTTAGTTCAACTCAGCTTAAAATCTGTTGTCCCTGATAACAGGGACCGCATGCTGAGCTCTCTGTGGGCAGCACTGATAACTTTCTTTCAGCTGCTGTCCCACTGGAGAACAATAGCGATGTATTTAGAGAACAGACCATCCACTGTTCTCTAAATACATGCAAATGAAGCTAGTTAGCTACTAATGGGCTGCCAAAACTGTCAGATTCTGTCGAATTTTGAGTGATCATCTGTGTGTGCAAAAAAGGCTTAAAGAGAAGATTTATATCATTGATATTCGAAATAGCAACTTTGAGTTAAGTGATTATTCAATTAGCAATAGCTAAACTGCTTGAAATACTATTAGGGTACATTCACACTTGCATTAGAGCTTTCAGTTATCTGTCATCTCCCTGTTTCTTGTTTGGAGCAGAAAAACAGAATTAAAACAGAAATAAATATTTCAATTTTTTCCTCATTGATTTCAATGGCTTTTCAAAAACAAATTGGAATGCTTTCTATTTACGTTTTGTTATGGTTCGTCTTTTTCACTGGCACATACACCATGCTGTTTTTCCCTTCATATGAGTCGCTCAGACGCTTCTGTTCTCTCTGTGGATAAATCATTGTAATTATTTGCAGTTATATTTCTCTATTATGAGCCTGAAGAAGGACAAAAAGTTCTTGTTACTATTTGTGGATCTTGGAGACCCTGGTGAATTAATAAAGTTTACCGATTTTTAAGTGCACATCCTACACTGTGGTGCATTTCCTTTTTATTGCATGTATACTTTGGTGACTCCAAGGCAGTAGGGGTCCGAAATCCCACACATCATCTCTAAATTTCTTGACAGATGGGTGCATCCTATGCTCTGACTCTCACAATGAGATAACTGAGGGAATATAGCAGTACACCGAGCCCCTTTAAATCCAGCAGGCTGTCTCTGTAAAGATGCCCATACACCTTCAACAACTGTAAGACAAATGATCGTTTGTGTATTTAGGGAGTTAAGCTACAAGCAGACAGCACTGGTGGTGGTTTATCTCTAGGCCAGTGATGGTGAACCTTTAAGAGATCGAGTGCCCAAACTGCAACCCAAAACCCACTTATTTATTTAAGTGCCAACACGTAAGGGGGCGGGGTTTATCACAACGTATGATTTTACCTCCTCATTATAAAAAGGACGGAGCTGCTTCAAAATCGACAGGGTGCAGATTTTGACTGTTTGCTATATGCGGAAGTGCTGCAGAATGTCCTCAGCGGAGATTTCTGTGACAAATTCTGCAGCAGTTCTGCATCCAAAAAGCAGTCAAAATCTGCACCCTGTCGATTTTTGAAACAGCCCTGCCTATTTCTGCACCATGTAAACATACCCCAGCAGTAATAGTAACCCCCACGGCGGCCCCAGCGGTAATAGTGACGCCCCACAGCAGCCCCAGTACTAATAGTGACATCCCACAGTGGCCCCTAGTAGTAACAGTGACATCCCATAGTGGACCCAGTAGTAATAGTGCCCCCCTGTGCCCCCCTGAGGCAGTGTTCCTTGGGATTAGCACAGCTAGCAGCACAGCTGAGTGAATACCAGCAGGGGAGCCACAGTCCCTGCCGGTATTCACTAACGTGGTGAGCGGCCGATGGCAGCACGTACCAGCAGGGAGGGCTCTGCATGCCGCCTCTGGCTTGTGTGCCATAGGTTCGCCACCACTGATCTAGGGGAACAAAAGGATCAGGCATTGAAATTCAATATCCCCAAACCTTCTTTCTCTGTGTGTTTTTTGTTACATACTTAGGTCGCGGTCAGACGAGTGCCTTTTTTTCACGCCTCTGTGCGCGGAAAAAATTGCATCTATTAGAACCATTGGTTTCCTACGTAGCATTCACATGTCCATTATTTGGAGGTACAAAATACTTGCACCAGCAAAAGATAGGACATGTGTGCCTATCAAGCTTGATGGTAAGGTCCGTGCTGCCTGTAAAGACATCGCATGGTGTCCGTTAATCCCTGCAGGGAATCACCTCATCACTGAACACTGTGACAGCACTCTCACAGTGTTCAGTGATGAGGGGTCTGCAGCAGGGACGAAAGAATCATCTGTCACAGCTTTCACAGAGCACCGCAATGCTATCCCACTGCTTTCAATGGAGCCCCCTTAGGGCTCGGTCAGACGAGCACTTTTTTTCCCGCACCTATGTGCACAGAAAATGCGCTCCATGGATGTGCGAAATGCATTTGACAGTTGCTCTGTGTTTTTTTTTTTACATGTGCCCAAAATAGTTTGTGCAGGCCTTCATCGGGCAAAGTTTCAGATGCCCGATCACTGGAGCAGCTGTGCTTGTAGAAGCACATCTGCTCCACAAAGGTCCCTTCATCACTGAACACTGTGATGGCACAAAAGAATCCCCTGCCACAGCTGTCACAGCTGTGGCAAAGGACCGCAATGCTATCCCATTGCTTTCAATGGGGCCGGCACTGCTGCCTCCCCATTAAAAGCAATAGGATGAAGGCAACCCCTGCAGCAATGATTATTGGCGGGTGGCTTGAAATATAAGCCCTACCCCAAAAATCATCCCTAGCTGTTAAAAAGCTGACAGCCAGGCACTTGCTTCCCCTGCCACGCTAGACCTGTTCCCGACTTCTGATGCAGAGCTGTAAAAGGCATCAGAATAAAGCCCCTAATGTCTGCTGCAAAAAGTCATATGGGCGGTCGTTAAGGGGCTAATAATAGTTAGACATTGTCTGAACAATGAAGTGCCCAGCACTTCCTATGAGGCTATACATCTGAAGGACAAGTGCTTCATAATCTTTTACTGCTTTACCAGAGCAATGTGACCATCCTTCAATGTTTCCGATTACCTTGGACATGCCTGTGGAATGGTAATGCCAGCTTTATCTCTATTTGTCAGAAAGGTTAAAAAGTCTAACATACCAGATAACTGTAGACAATAAATTAGGGAACACTTTAGCTCCAACACTCCAGCTGTACAACACGTAGAGGAGGAAAGTGAGAGAACATATTTCCAGAGCACTTAATGGAATATGATTGTCGTAAATCTATCACTCACTTCACTGAGCTTTATTTTATCATATCAACTAATTCTGATATTCAAGTAAAAAAAGTTATTATAGCCACAGTATATTACCAGTATTTATAGCACATGCTTTGTCTCTACTATAAATCCACCTGTCTTTGTCTGGCATTAGAGCGTAGTTTATTTCAGACACACAATACCTTGATATGTTCTATAGCACAAAATATTCAGCTTCTACATTTCTTTCTTATGTTCTTTTTCCTTTATCTAAGAATTTTTACACTTTATATGTAACCAGTTTAAAAGTAAATAAAAAGTAAGGGCAGCTTAGTACTATGCAGGACGGGCATATCGCTTGGTGTTCTAGCCTCTTAATGACTACCTGCTCTAAAGAGTGTTTGTACTGGTTGTAAGAATAGAGAACTCGCGAAGCTCGCTGACAGAGACTGCAGATAGGTCAAGATCTGTTGAATTCAGCTGATGACTCCTCAGTTGTGTTCTGTGGATACAGACTTTGTAAGATGTGGTGTGTTTAAATCATGCTTTCTATGAGGATGCTGTGCAATATCAAGAGCTGATTTACTAGGTCTTCTGAAGTCCCGTATCATTGTTGGTAAGCGCATTGCCACATAAAAATCCATACACTAAATATATATGCTTGCCATATATTCTAAAAATAAGAAAACACTGTTGCAATGATACTTTATGTGATTGTTCTCAGCAGGAGAAACCAAGTAATCTTGTAGATATGATAGCTTTTAAAGGCTAACTAAAATACATGATGTTATAGGGAGCTTTCAAACCCTTCTTCCTTAGGCATAATGAAATAGATCCAAAGAGGCATGTATATATATATATATATATATATATATATATATATATATATATATATATATACGGTATATATACACACACACACACACACATACATCTGACAAGACACAGACATGAATGTAATTAATTTTCACTTAAAAGAATACCAGAAAAGGATGAGTAAAGAAATACATAAATACCTAAATAGTCCACGGATAAAAATGTGAAGGTTTTATGGTCACTGAATTAGTGTTAGGGGTCACCACTAACACTAATGCTACTTTAACAATGGATGCTAAATAGCAAAACTTGGTTTCGCCTTTAGCTGTCGCTTTTCCTGTGGACTAACAGTGTCTCTTAGTATTCCCAGGACTTGCAGGAGACATGAAAAGAAATAGACATATGGATCTAGATGGAGAATTTGTAATTGCACTCCTTCTCCTTCCTGGAATTGATATCGTATAAGTGCCCTTTACCCTCCTTCTATCAAAACATTGGTGTCTGTCTGCTACCACTCTTTTCTGTTATGGAGATCAACTAGATTTATAATAGGACTTCAATCCCATACTTCCCCTCTAACATGTTTTTTGGCAATCCAGCTTTTCCACTTGGACAGAACTGAATAGCTCATAGTTGATGGTTCCTTAATAGGTTCACTAGACTTTATATTACATCCCATAACAGTGTACTTATGGGGCAACAATTCAGTGAGAAATTTCAATCACCTTGGGAGAAGGTCTTGAGGCACGTACAGATCTTTTATGTTATTGCTTCCCTATGTAGGAACCAGAACCTTACCACAACTATGTTTGAGCTTAGATGCTGTGTAAATACCTTGTAGAGAAGTATCATAAGTCTCCTTTATACAGTTTGAAACAGCCCTCTCCCAGAGAGAAAGCTCCCTTTTATGATTAAATGGAAACAGGATCTCAATGTCTCCTTATCTATCTCATGGTGACACCATTGTTTTACCACATTGTTCAAAGAGAGCCAACAGGTAACTTTTTAAAGTTTGGAAAGATTGGAAAACCCTTTTAAAACTTGTTTAATGTAGTTTAAGAGGTTTCTGGGCAAATGCCATTGATGACCTATCTTTGCGATGGGTAATCATTATTTGATTGATGGGGATCCACCACTCAGGAATCCTGGTAATCAACTGTTTGCCCAGCCTGCTCGGCTGAGCAGTGAGGCCTGGATGTCGTCATGAGGGTCAGAACAGGAAGTCTAATTAACAGCTATGCTCTTACTGAAATCAATAGGAGCAAAGTGAACCAATTATGATGACCAGCCTTACTGCAATGACAGGAGGCCAGGGAATCAATTGATCCTTGTCAATCCTGAGCTGCAGATCTCTGCTGATCAACTATTGATGACCCATGCTGATGATAGGTTTTCCATAGTATTTACCCAGAAACCCCCTATAACAACATTAAACAAATTTAAATAGGGTTTTCCAAACTTTAAGGGGAACCTGTCACCTACCCAGAGCACCGTGAACTAATTTGTGAAGCTGTTAGGAGAGGTGACAGGGAGCCAGGTGCTGAATTATTTTATAGTCATCCTCTGAAGTCCGCACACTGGATGAAAATCTGAGTCCTTTCAGGGTCCTGTGCATATTATGGTAAAATTGGATGTTGGCTTTATTTTTTGGGTCAGTATTATTATATTGATACCAAATGTATATAGTCATTTCACCATGCAAGAATGTATCACTTTTGTATCTTGAGAAGTTGGAGTTCTGCACTGCACTGAAATCTGCCTCATATTTTTTACTTACTACTGTCTTGTTCAACTATACTTCTTAGACCCCATATGTCCATGCTGCTCTGCACAGTATATTCCTAGTAACTTTTCATTCTCAGCCCAGCTGAGTATCTCAATGCTAACTATTGTTATTGTAAAAGGGCTGCTATGGTTAATATTGTGCTGTCAAGTTGTTTTCTTTTTTCTGGGTATTGCAGAAAACAGATTATGACTTTTTTATGGATTTGTGCACTTACAAGGGATATAGTTGAGTTCATTTTTCAACCATAGATGTACTGAATGTAAGAAAATGCAGCAGTGGAAGCACTAGTGTGATTACTGAAATATTCCGGTCAGGAGTACATGACAGCCGATTCTAACTACCATTGAAATCAATGAAAATAAAAATCAGCTTCACCAATGTACAAATGTGTGTTTTTGATTTATGAATATGGCTCAATTGTAAACACTGCTACCTTTAAGTGCTGGGTCCTAGTTTCAAATCTCATCAAGAATAACATCTGCATGCACGTTGAAAAATGCTATTTAGATGTTGCCTTTTGGTGAGATTTGAATCTACAACTCCAGCACTGCAAAGCTGCAGTGCTAACAACTGAGCAACACCACTTGTCTATTCTGCTCCAGAGGAGACGGACAACTGAGCCCCTACACTTATCTGTCCTATGCCAGAGGAGGAGAGGAACAACAGCAAGAATAAACACAAAGAGAACATAAAACCCCTATCCAGATGTTGCCCTTGGTCAGTTTGGAACATAAAACTCCAGTGCTGCAAGGCAGCAGCACTAACTGAGTCCCCATGCATGGTCTTTCTCTTCTGGTGGAGTCAGAGAAACACAAAGAGAGAAGTTCATGCAGGTGATGTCTTTGGATAGATTTGAATTTAGGATCCCAGCACTGCAGTGCAATAGTGCTAATGACTAAACCACCATGCTAGGTCTTTCGTCTTCTCACTATTCCTTCTTGTCCTTCTTCGTCTTTTTTCTTCCTCCTACTGCTGAGGAGAGGGAGGAGAAGAAGAAAGTAAAGGAAATGGAGAATAAG
This sequence comes from Eleutherodactylus coqui, assembly GCF_035609145.1. Classification (NCBI taxonomy): domain Eukaryota; kingdom Metazoa; phylum Chordata; class Amphibia; order Anura; family Eleutherodactylidae; genus Eleutherodactylus; species Eleutherodactylus coqui. The sequence continues at coordinate 141,170,931 of NC_089843.1, read as the reverse complement.
TAGAATAATAAGTATACAAAGAAGACAAAAGTGCAGAAGGCGCTGGAGCAAGGGAAGAAGACAACGAAAAATAAGATATTATCCTTCTTATTTTTCTCCTTATCCTCCTAAGAAGTAGAAGAAGCAGAAAGAGGAATGAACAATCCTGATGGCTCAGTGCCTAGCATTGTTGCCTTGTAGCACTAGGGTTCGAGGTTCATGATTGGCTGATTAAGGACAACATGAAAGATTTTGCATGTTCTCTTTTTGCTTTTTATTTTTGTTCCTCTGGAGAAGGGAGAAGAAAGAAGTCTGGTGGCTCAGTGTTTAGCACTGTTGCCTTGCAATTCTGGAGTTCTAGGTTCAAATCTGTTCAAGGCCAACATCTTATGTTTTCTTTGTGTTTATCTTTCAAGTTCTATCCTTTCTGCTCTACAGAAGTAGAAAGTGTGGTGGCTCAGTTGTTAGCTCTGCTACAGGGCAGTGCTGGAGATCTAGATTCAGAGCTGACAAAGTATCACATCTGTATGGAGCTCATGAGGATGTTATCCTTGGTAGGATTTGAACCTAAAACCCCAGCACTGTAAGACAACAGTGCTAACACATGAGAGACACACAAAAAAACGGGTCAAAACGACAGTCTGATTTTGCAGCTCTGCCGATCACGACAGGCTAGAATAGTAAGCACTGAATTCTTAAAGCAAAGTGGAGTTTCAAGAGTATAAAGCAAACTGTAAGCCCATATGGTGCACACATCAATAAATGGTAAGGATGGGAGAACTCCTTTAATCATTAGTACTTAGGCATAATACTTAATAGGCACTGAGTAAAATGTTATAGCAGTCATATATCTGTGTAGTAAGAATTGTAATGGTCGATTCTTTGCTCCTCTCTCCATGGTTTTAACTTTGAGATTAAAGGTTAACATAATAAGATGTAATAATTTCAACTTCAAAGCCAAACCTTACAAATGACAAAAAGTCAGCCATAGATTTCCAGAGCGAGACAGAGAAAAGACGTGTAACTTATTAATTTCAAATGTTAACACCATTGTTTTCTTAAGTATCTTCTCATTGCCCTTATCTTTTTCTTTTATCAATAACATTCCTTATTCTCTGTCTTCTAGAGACAGACTCGCATGCACTCATATACAAGTTACATTGACAGCATAATGAAGGCATTGCAGAGCTGTCAAAGAAAATCTTTTATCATTTGTAAAATTATAGGCTGCTAGAAAATTACTTAACTGTGCCATTAACTCCAGGCGCATTTGGAACAAATAAGGAGTCATCCCTTTTGATATTATCTGATATATGAGAATAATAATACAGCTGCAGATTGAAGCAGGCTTATAAAGATTGTGGACATTACCAGCTTCTGGGTTAGCACAGAATTCAATACGACATAGAAATCACAAGTAACATGATAATAATGCACAAAGGATTGAATTTTCCAAAAGGTTTTGCAAAATAAGAGGATATGTTTTGCAGATATGATATTAAAATTACAATGTCAGAGAAACCTGTTCTTTTCTGGCCAAAATGTGCACACAATTGCACAGGAGGCCAAGTGCTGCTTTTCCATATAAATAAAGATGATTTGCAAAATGTTAGAGATAAACACGGATAAAATGATGATTCAGGTGAAAAAAAACATAATTATCATTGTTTTATATATTTACCTACGACTTGCTTTTTAGGCCATTTTATATTTTAATTTGACATCCATGGTCACATATTGGTCATTTCATGCTATACATTGGTACTCATGGTCACACAGTGCATATTCCTATCCTTGATTTCTGTATTATTGACCTAATAGAATAGTATTCTGATTTTATTTAAGATCTTAAAGGGGTTGTCCCGCGCCGAAACGGGTTTTTTTTTTTCAATAGGCCCCCCGTTCGGCGCGAGACAAACACAAGGGATGGGTTAAAAAAAAAACTGTTTAGTACTTACCCGAATCCCCGCTCTGCGGCGACTTCTTTCTTACCTTAGCAAGATGGCCGCCGGGATCGTCACCCACGATGCACTGCGGGTCTTCTCCCATGGTGCACCGTGGGCTCTGTGCGGTCCATTGCCGATTCCAGCCTCCTGATTGGCTGGAATCGGCACACGTGACGGGGCGGAGCTACGAGGACCAGCTCTCCGGCACGAGCGGCCCCATTCACCAGGGAGAAGACCGGACTGCGCAAGCGCGTCTAATCGGGCGATTAGACGCTGAAATTAGACGGCACCATGGCGACGGGGACGCTAGCAACGGAACAGGTAAGTGAATAACTTCTGTATGGCTCATAATTAATGCACAATGTACATTACAAAGTGCATTAATATGGCCATACAGAAGTGCTGAACCCCACTTTCTTTCGCGGGACAACCCCTTTAATTTAGTGCAAAGTACAGTACATGTGATGTAAAGGGAAACAATCCCGTGACTTCACACAATTGGCTTTACCTAAATTTTGGTTCATTTGTCAGCAGAATGCATGGATTAACACAATGTGTGTGCCTTTATGTAGCTAGGTAACAATTGTATAAAGAGGGAAGGGGGTGGTTTCTACAAATCAAAGCAAAGTATCACTGAAAGGAAAATTATAAAATATAACTTTTAATTAAAAATCAGGAACTGCTCATAACTAAAAGTGATGACATTAATGTAAAGCAAAGTAAAAACCCAAAAGAACCCCAAAACAGCACAAAATAAAAAAAAAGGGAGGAGGGGGGAACACATAAAAAATTCAGCTAGATCTCCCTCTGTAGTTGGTTATCCCCTAAAACGTATACAAAAATGGGCTCTAATTAGGGATGAGCGAGTATACTCGCTAAGGCACTACTTGCTCGAGTAATGTGCCTTAGCCGAGTATCTCCCTGCTCGTCCCTAAAGATTCGGGGGCCGCCGCAGCTGACAGGTGAGTTGCGGCGGGGAGCAGGGGAGAGCGGGCGGGAGAGAGAGATCTCCCCTCCGTTCCTCCCCGCTCTCCCCCGCAGCTCCCTGCCCCGCGGCGGCCCCCGAATCTTTCGGGACGAGCGGGGAGATACTCGGCTAAGGCACATTACTTGGGCAAGTAATGCCTTAGCGAGTATACTCGCTTATCCCTAGCTCTAATGGATGTTCGAGCGCAAAATATAATTAGTGTAACATATTCCACAAACTTTTATTTCTTACATCGTGCGTGTTACAGGCACATGGACCTTGGCATCACAATGATTGCTCATGGAGGTGAAAGCACACTGTTTATTGGTAAAGTAGTAACATTTTTTAGTGATACTACAAATAAAAGCTAACCACTAGCACCATTAGTCTAGCGGTACAGTGAGTGACCCTAGGCCAATGGTGCGTTTAGATGGAACTATTATCTTCACAAAATTGTTCAAATGAATGAAAGCAAATGATAATCATACAGTTTAAAATGCGAGCCAATCAGTGATCGACTAATGAGAATTGTGAGGTTTGACGTTCAGTTTTGGCCGGCTTGTTCACTTGTCATGCAGTTTAAACACTGATTGTTCAGTACAAAAACACTGATTAGTGAACGAGAACTACGAAATTCTCAATGAGAATCATGTAGTCTAAATAGGCTGCTGGAGCACGAACAAGCTGGTGATGACATCACCAGCTTGTTCGCTTGGGCAAACGAGAATTGTGGGATTCGCATTCGGTCTAAGGGTGACTACCCACTAGCGGTTTTTTTCTGCTGCAAATTTGCTCCTATTTTTTCTTCCAATTGTCAATGGGACTTTCTAATGTTAAAACCGCAACGCGATGCAACGCAACGCATCGCGACGCAATGCAACTTTGCGTTTTTAACATTAGAAAGTCCCATTGACAATTGGAAGAAAAAATAGGAGCGAATTTGCAGCAGAAAAAAAAACGCTAGTGGGTAGTAACTGTTAAGGCCTCCTTCACATGGGCGACACCGCATCGCTGCAAGAAAATCGCAGCAATATTGCATCGCTGCACTGTATGATATTGCTGCGTTTTTCTCGCAGCAATACCGCGATTTTGTAGCGCTATAAAGTCGCAAGTGACGCTACAAAATCACGCAACTTTGTAGCATCTGCTACTGTCAAAGTTCCACCGTGTTTTCGCGCGATGCGATGCAACAGAGAGAAAGGCTCCATAGAGAAACATGGGCTACAAAACCTAGTGTGTCGTGGGCATATCGCCGGACCTGTGAGGTTTGTGTGTCGTTTTGTAGCATGCTACAAACATCTCATGTGTGAAGGAACCCATAGGAATCCATGGGCTTCTAATATATACAATGCTACAAAATCGCGCGACTTTGTCGCCCGTGTGAAGGAGGCCTAAAGGGCCATAATTCATGAGTCTATACAACATTTTTTTTTACACTGGACGGTTGTCAGGGGCTTAAGTACCCAACAAATGTCCCAGGGATTATTGCTCCTGTGTTTTCACACAGGTGCAATCATCACTCAGTGAGGTGGAGCACACTGGAGATTGCTTCTGGCCGCCTGCCTCCATTCCCAGTAAACAGATTAGTGAATTTGAAAAAATAATATTTAGTGGAAAAAAGGCAAATTTTTTAAATGCACTCTTTGTAAAAAGCAAAAATGTCATTTTCCTTCAAAAATCAGCATGCAGTTACATCTCAAACAGATATGCAAATGATTAGAGTTGTGGCATGATTAGATGAACGGTCTTGTCACCTGAGGCCCTAAAAGTGGTTCCACACTCGGCCTAAAAAAGGCTCCTTGATGCTACTTGTGTGTAAAGGACCTCTTTTTCAACTGGCAAAGAACCTGTTGATCACTAGACATGCCTCTGATGTAATCGAAGAGATTTTGCCCAGTTAATACAGTTTGTCAGGGGATTGCATTATCACTATGCGAGAAGATAGATGGTTGTCTTGATGAATTGTTTGCCACCTGGGCTATTCTGACCAGACTGTTAGGATGTGTTATGGCCAGTGGATACATGAGGACATGCACACAAGACAACTAGGCAGAGGATACCTTTTGACAGACCACCAGCAGAGAAAAGCGCCTGCCTGACAAGCATGAGTTGTTCCCACTGTTTCTTTGTCCAAAGACAAGTGGCACCATTTTTACTGGCCCCTGTGTCTTTCCAAATTATTTACAGGTACTTAGCTGAAGGACATTTGGTCTCATGGCACCCATTACTTGTACTTCCTTTGACACCACTCACTGTTGCCTCCATTTGCAGTTGTGTCATGAACAATAAAACTGGGAGTGGAATCAGGTTGTTTTCAGTGACTAATCCAGGTTTATTTGGGGCACTGATTAAGGCCGTATTCGTGTCTAGAAACCTAGGGGTGAGCTTCTCAATCCTGCCTTTGCTGTGGAGTGTCACACTGCCCCCACGTCTGGTGTGATGGTCTTCGAGACTATCATATGCAAATGTCAGTCACCCCTAGCAGTGGTACACAAAACAATTACAGCTCAGCGACATGTTCAGGACATTCTGCTGCCACATGTGTTGCTTCCCATGGTGGCTTCCAAGAGGCATTTTCCAGCAGGATAATGCTCAACTTTACACAGCAAGGGTGTCACAGGAATGCCTTCACAACATTTCCACACTCTGCCCCATTGCCACATTTATTGCCAATAGGGGACCAAGTGGGACACCAACTTCGACAGCCTATGAGTTTGCATGATCCAGAGGCTCGGTTGCAGCAAATGTGTACCAATATGCCGCAGAATACCATACAGAACCTGCATACCTCTATGCCCACCTGCATCACATCTTTTATCCTAGCTAGAAGTCGTCCAACAGGGTACTAGAGCCTCCCTTGATTATTTCAGTTTTGCGCAATAAATTAGCCTTTTGTGCCGATATTGTAATCACTTACTTAGATCAATGTTACAATCACACAATAAAGTTCTATTCGATTCCGACAATTCCTTCGTGCTTTATTTTTTTCGACGATGAGTGTGCTATTCCATCTCTTAACAGTTAACATAACAGATCACAAGTAATTCTGTAATTACATGCTAATTACAAATTCTTTCAAAGATACAATTATTCAAATGTTCTAACTCTAATAGAAAACGCAAAAATGAAATACAAGTAAGCTGTTCCAGGAGTAGCTTATATGTGAGAACATTCCTGAAAGTGGAAATGTAACTATTTTTATTCTCAAGCACATGTTATGGTCTTATTTCTAGAGTTAAAGGACCTCTATGGCCTGAAGATTTAATGTTTATTACACTGAAAACACTAAATGTTAAAGCCTTTTGTATAAGCTGTGTTATTGGTGTATAGAACTCAGCCACTAAGGATACCCCTTCACCAGTGCAGAGGTAGGTACAGTCCATTCTAAATTCTTCTTAGGAGGTAAACCCTGCACTTGTTTAAAATGGCTACTTTTTTGAAGTCTACAATTTTCATTCTAGGCTGGGCCTGGGACTACTGGCCTGCAAGTGAATTTCACCTGACATTTTAGCATCCTGTTAAAAAATGTTCTTTATTTTGTATTACGTTAAAACGCAGATGTTAAACGGCAAGAAGATGCTTATCCTAATTAAACACCTACAAAAATATTTGATTTCGAAACATCAGGAAATAACATAGATGTACAGAATACCCAATGATAAATAAAGGGAACAGAGAAGAAAGCACCGGTGAAATGTGTGTTGGGGCATGGCTGCCATTTTGGTTGGCAGTAGTTGATATCGTTCAATATTTGTGATTTTTTTTTCTCTCGATACATTAATTGTTATGGCATATTACTAAGATTGCCTTACTTGTACCATGTTGGGTATGGTTTAATTGGATTCATGTAAGATACAGTATGATAGTATTTATGTACTTATACCTCTTGAGTATAGAACATATGGAATTTTATGGTGTGATCTAAAGGGGTTGTCTGCGTTATTTTTTTTATATAGTTTTGGGCCCCCTGTGCCCAAAACTTTATTAAATCCATATCTTACTGCGGCGTCAGAGCTCAGCTTTAGCACTCCGGCATCTGACGGATGATGTCACTGGGTCTTCTGGGTTTATGACGTCCCATAAACCTGTTACGTGGGCCTATAAAGTGGAAGGAGGAGCAGGTTTACGAGATGTCACTAATGAAATCCCTGTTGGGCCTCCTATTGGCTGCATCCATCACATGGATAAACAACCCACATGACTGCTACAGACCAAGTAAACAAAGCACAGGAGGATGACAGCTTAGGCAGGGTAGCAGTGCAGCAATGGGAAGGTGAGTATTTCTGTTTTTTTGTATGACTCATTCCTCCACTGTCACCAATAATTCATAACTAGGAAAACTCCTTTAATAAAGAATTTTCATATTTTCTCTGTAATTGTGGTGCATGTTTTAGACAACTATGCTGTAACATCCTGTTGCCTTAGACTTACATTGTAAAAATAACCCCAAAAGCAGCTGTAATGTCAAACTGGAACATGAACACTCTGCAGAGTCTTACCGGCACGTGAACTGCAGAACAACGAACTGGACACGAAACATGCGATCATGAGAAACAGACATAAATGTTATGCCATTCACACTCATGAACTGGCGAAACCAGTCCGAACAGCAGAACTGCGGAACGGACTTCATACTTGCAGACAGACACAAACCAACAGGTGATAAACACTCAAAACATGCACCAGGCATACCCACATGTATAAACAGATGGAATAGATACAATACGAGGTATTAGTTCATATTTTTGCCAAGATACTTAAGTCCATGAGCCCACTTCATGGGCCCTCGTTGTCTCATGGGTCCCTACACTAACAAGACAACTAACCCCAGGAAACCTGCCTGCAATGCAGGGTGATCATCCCAATAGGGATGACCCCGCCCTGGAACCTGGGGACCAACCTTGTTCTAAATGTTAAAGGACCCACAGCAAGACACAGTTCACACTACATGTACCAAGAGCTGCATAGACACGCAGGAGCATGACATTGTTCATACTGAGCATCTTGAACACTACACAGATACCTCATATCCAGCCACATGCACAGACACTCAGGAGAACATTGAACACACTGAACAGACAAAAAAGCCAGCAGCCTCTAGCAGAGGAGCTGGTATACATGAGCAACATGTTTTGTCTACGTTTCTGAGTTCTTGTGTGAACTGGACTTAACAGAATGTACACATACTGAGGTAACAAGTGACTAGATGTAGATGGTACCTAAGAAAATGATTAAAACAAGGCTAGAGAAAACAGAGAAGAAAAGATTCAGTTTAGATAACAGTAAATAAAGAAAGATTTAGAAAGAAGACTACAGGAAGAAGGATTTAGAAAGATGGAAGGTATTGAGAGAAGAAAGATATAAAGGAAGGGTTATATATATTGAAGGTTAGTGAATGAAGATTACAAGAAGAAGGATAGAGAAGGATGAACTGTTATACAAAGAAAATAAAGGAAATAGTTTGACAAAATCTCTGTGAATGTGTTGTGCCTTTGTTCTGTTCCCTCTCCTTGTCTGCCATACATGTGTATTCTGTAACGTCAAACTGGGACATCAACACTCTACAGAGTCTTACCGGCACGTGAACTGCAGAAGTACAAGCTGGACATGAAACTTGTGGACATGACTGAGAAACAGACATAAATGGTACGCCATTCACACTCACGAACTTGCAAAACCAGACCGAACACAGAACTGCGAAATGGGCTTCATACTCGCGGAGAGACACAAACCAATGGCTGATAAATGCTCAAAATGCGTACCAAGCATACCCGCATGTATCAACTCATGGGATAGATACAATATGAGGTATTATTTCTTATTTTGGCCAAGATACTTAAGCCCACTTCACGGGCCCTCATTGTCTCACAGTTCCCTACACTAATGAGACAACTAACACCAGAAAACCTGCCTGAAACGTGGGGTGATTGTCCCAATAGGGATAACCCCGCACTGGAATCTGCAGACTTACTTTATTCTAGATGATAAAAGACCCACAGCAAGACACAGTTCACGCTACATGTACTGAAAGCTACCGAGACATGCAGGAGCGGGACACCATTCACACTGAACGTCCTGAACACTGCACAGACACCTCATGTCCAGCCACATGCACAGACATGCAGAAGCATGATACTATTCACACTGAACATCCTGAATGCTGCACAGACAAACAGAGAAAAGACCAGCAGCCTCTAGCAGAGGAGCAACAGACCTTGGGGATTGGTTGGCAGGAGCATGACTCTGTTCACACTGAACATCCTGAATGCTGCACAGATACCTCATGTCCAGCCACATGTGCTGACATGCAGGAGGATGATACTGTTCACACTGAACACACTGAACAAACAAAAAAAAAGGCCAGCAGCCTCTAGCAGAAGAGCTGGCCTATATGAGCAACAAACCTTGGAGATTGGCTGGCTGGAGCAATCTACACCAAGCCAGGTCACTCAACACCACCTGTGAATCCATGCTGCTGAAAACCGATAAAGTCCCACAGATCCCAGCAGAAACAGATCTGTCAGGATCCTTCTTATCACCTAGACAGAAAAATGAAACAATTTCTATTTGGTGAAAAATAGATCCTGGTAAAAATCTGTCAAATGGAGGTGAACTGAAACTTTTAACTAAAACTTATGTTCTAGTTAAAACATAGAGTTTAAGAGGGCCTAGATGCTTTTCTTGAGTGCTTTAGTATTATGTGTTTTTATCATTAATAGCTTCAGAGGGATTGATGATCCAGGAAATAATCTGATACCAATCAGCCTGAACTGGATGGACATATGTTTTTTTTCGGCCTTGCATATTCTTACAATGGATATATTAATACTCAAACAGATATAATAACAGATTGATAAATTATTTTGTGAACCTAATTTAACTGTTTTAACTAATAACTTTCATATTTAGTTCACTCCTTGAATGAGCAGTTATTTTTATGTTGCTTATGAGTTATTTTGTTTGTGAATTTCCCTAACATGCACTTTCTATGCATTTTGTCAACTTGGAGGTATTAAACTCACAGGAATGCCATCTGTCCTCCACCTAGATTGGTGATCGTACCTTAATAACCCACGCCTAGGCCAGAATTTGTGGTAAAACTCAGGAAGCCTATATATTTTGCTAACATCACAGACAGAATAACAGAAACTTCTAACTGTTGTTAATAGTCACAGTACACACATTTATGCCATTCCCTGGCCGTCTGCTAACTAAAAAACACTGATATGCTAGCTAACCTTGGCCTAGTGCCTTACAAACAAAACCCATCATGCCCAAGCAGGGTATCATCCTAGGTGGCATCATTTCCTGTCAGGATCCTGGCTGTCAACCACAATTTGGCTCTTCTACTTAAAGCTAGTTTCTCTTGGACCTCACAGGGCCCTCTCTCAAGGACAGTAAGTGTCGGTGATCAAACCCAAAACCTCCTGTGTGCCAGTCAACGGCTCTACATGTTGAGCTGTCCCACCTTTTGTACAGCTTACTTGCTGAACCTTAGCCTGCTTCCCATATCCATGATCCAGTTCCCTGTCTTGGCTCCACCCTGCTCTTGATTACGCAAACTATAAAAGCCTGTCCCTGTCCCTCACTCCTTGCGTGATTATTCTGCTTTACAAGCCTTGATCAAGCTTCACTTCTGCCTGCTCCTCATTCAAACTGAGACCTCCTGATACAGACCTTTGGCTTCCTTTCTGACAACACTACCTGCCTCCTGCATTTGTACTGTGACACAAGACCTTCTGATAACGACCTCTGGCTTCCTTTCTGACAACGCTACCTGCCTCCTCCATTATACTCAAACTCAGAACAATTGCTGACTCCTGGCTCTTCCCTGACTACTCTCCCGACCTGCAGTTACCACACCTGAGACTCCAACCCAGTGCCTGAAACCCCTACACTAAGTGTAGCAGAACTGGAGGTCTTATTTCCTTCCTGCCATACCCACACAGGTGTTTTTTGTAATTTACATGCAAAATGACTGCTCTACTGCCCTCTGCAGGGCATCTGTGCTGCTACACTGCCAAAATATATACAGTACATAGACATATATATGTACAGAATGTTTATTAGGAACATGGTATATATTGGGAGAGCAAAACAACTTTAAAAAGATACATTTTTTGTAAAGAAGTGTTAAGCATGGGAAAAACTACAGATACAGTATAACCTCAATTATGTTACATTCTCGCAAGTAACATATGCTATGATCTAATAAAATCCACAAGACTTGCAAAATCAGTTAACTGAATATAAGCAAATTAAAGAAATGTCAATTGCTAATTGTTGTCAAGCACTGCAATGCTTTTCTCCAGAGATGACAGCAAGTACTAAGTGATAAAATGTAAGAACAAGAATAGAAGGCCTAAGAATGGCCTCCCACTGATTTTAATTAGAAGGACAAAGAAATAACGATATAGTCCTTTCTGAAATAATCTCGATACCTGATTGCATATGTTGCTAAATGCTGAGTGGTATGAGTTAAGCACTTGTATGTCTTCTGGTCGTAATACAGCATTATTATGAGTCATGTACATATTTTAAGCATCTCAAAGAGATTACAAAAAGATTTACAAAATATTAAGCTGCTTATGATTGTATCTAGTTTACGTATTATTCATTCTGCTGACTGGGTCTAGACCACACATGCCTTATGCTGCATTTACACGAAACAAATAATTATCGTTCAGAAAATTGTTTAAACGAGTGAAACTGAACAATAATCGTTCAGTTTAAATGTGAGCCACTGGCTGAATGACGAACGAGAATTATGAGGTTCTCACTAGTCATACAGTTTAAGCCGTCTCATGCTGGCTCGTGCTCTTATTCTGCAATTTAAGCACTGATCATTCAGTGTTTCCCACAGAAATGTGAAACACTCAACAATTAATGAATGAGAGCTGCATGATTCTCAATGAGAATCGTGCAGTCTAAACAGGCTGCCCAAGAGTGGACGAGCTGGTGATGACGTCACGAACTTGTTCGCTTGGACAAATGAGAATTGTGAGATTCTAAGGTGGTGTAAAAAGGGGATTACATGTAACTGATAAGGGTTTTTTTTGTGGTTTTTCTCAGGTGTAGGTCTTCTATCTTTTAATGAGAAACATTCAAGGGGTTTTATGTAGAATGGCCACTATTTCTCCATTATAAGGAAGTATGGTATGCAGTGCATGTCATAAAAGTAATTTCTGGAAAATCTAATTTAAAAGATAATGTTAGACAGACAAATTATGCATTTTAAATAGGTTTAAAATAATTAAAAAGAATACAATTGAGCTGCAATGTCAGGTATTGCCTTTAGATATGAATGGTTGTTACAATACTTGCCAAACACTGTAAAAATCCAATGGCCTGTAACACTAGCAATACATATTAGATTAATATCACCCATATCTGCTCCTTTTGGAAGTATGGGTAAACCATCTAATGTATATCGGGACTTCCAAGTCAGTAGTGATGGTAGATAGCCTGAGAGAGAAGGATCGGCAGTTGAATTTCAACGTGACTAATCCTTTCTAGGGGAGATAACAAGAATTTGACAGTGGTTCACTCCCCTTTCTCCGTTCAGAATACATGACCACTTGGTCAAGCCAAGTATGTATGTGTTTCGAGGGTGAGCACAGATTGCTATCTGAAGTATATGGCCACCTTAAGATGTGAATGGAGCACAGCAAATAACTAGGTAAATACCCTCAGGATAACAGCAGAAATGATGGATACAAGGTAGAAGCAATTGCAGTTAATCAAAGGGCACACAGGCAAAGACTGTTTTAAAGGGCATAAAACTAGAACAAGTCACAGTACTAAAAATTTGGATTTTTATGTTGTCTGAAGTAAGCCCAAACAGAATCAAGGTAGGTTCTGTTAGCAACACCATTGGCCACCATGGTAAAGGGCAAAGTTAAAGGAGTTGTCCAGTTGTAAACTATTGAAGGCATGTCCTCAGGATATGACTGTCAATGGTAGTTTAGCTTGGGTCTGCCACCTGGGCACCCTGGCGATCACGTGTTTGCTGGCCCCAATTCACTTGTGCATTGTGCTGATTTGTGCAGCTAGCAGACAACTTTATTCCAACTGCCGTGGCCTGTAATTACAGGCAAGTATGTGCCTGTGATACTATGAGAGGCCACTGTACAAGAGCGTTCTGCTAAACTAATGGCCTTGCCAAACAGCTATTAATGACCTATCGTGAGTCACTAATTATTTAGAGAAGGTAACCCTTTTAATGAGTTAAAAGATTTTATGTAGAATAATATGAGACATCTAAAGCATAAAATGATGATCAATCATCATTTTTGTATATTTTTACTATCAATCATAATTTCAGTCTGTTTTCTTTCTATATTTTCTTTTTCTTTTTATCTTTAAAAATGACATTTAAATGTATCCAGTGCAACAAAAAGGGAGGCCTACTTTTCTATGTATTTAAAGTCTGTCTGTTCTAGTTAGACCTAACTTCAAACACTACTGTATATACCAGATCATCTGCATATTGATCCCTTTAGCAAATTCTTTCATGTTGAATCAATTGATCCCCTTTAGTAGGAGCCCAGTTTGTCAGTCATGTTTATACCTCATCTGCTCCCATTCTTTCGAAATATTTCTGCCTAGCAAATAAATGTAGATTTTCAATATCTGAGTGATATGCTCCCTTATCCCAAGTGAAATGATATTGGTATATGTAGAGTTAAATAAAAACTTAAGGCTTTTTGGTGTCATAATGCTCCCATAAAGCACATGATAAAAGATTACTTTTAATGATGAAGCTCATTGACATTTCTAAGATTTTTGTGTTAATTGCTTCATTTTAAAAGCTTATACTGCACCACTCTTTAACCTCTTCAAATTTAAACTTTAATCACATGATAAAATTAAGTGAATGATTTTCCAGGAAATAAATAAAAAGTTTAATGAAATTATGTTGTTGGTATTCAGTGCAGAGATGTGATGAAGTAAAGTCACCGAAGTTAGAAGTAGTAAACTGTCTATTGGAAAAGTCTGTAGCATTAATATTTCTGTATTGCTGATATACAAGAAAAAGACATCATGATCAGCATTCAAGCTTTATTATGGAAGAACCAACATTGACCTCCTTGTAGGGTTATGTTAAGAATAAATTCAGCAAAAAGCTAACTGTTAATAGACAAGATAGTCGATCTGAGTTAAGGCCCATTTACATGGAAAGATGATCGCTCAAAATTAGTTCAAAAGATAACCTGAATGGCAGTTTTGAGCGATCATTTTGCATAAACTACTAAGTTGCTACTCAGCTACTGAGTCGCCTATTAGCATGCAAATGAAGCCTTTTGCTGAATGCAGATAACAGCTGGAGGTCTGTTATCCTCATTCCGCTCCATTGTTCTCGAGTGACTGCAACTGAAAGAATACTATTAGCTCTATCCCATGGAGGATTAAGCATGCAGTCTGATAAGGCTGCACAATGATTTTCAAGCTGGCTCGAATTCAGCGATAAACGAATAGTGAGCGGAAAGTGCATGATTGGCGGGCGTTTAGACACAGCGATTATTGTTCAAAAGATGGTTTTTAAACAAACAAAAAGCGATAATCATTGTGTCTAAATGGGCCTTTATACTGGGATCAACACGCCGTGAAAAACCTCTGCTGTAAATCCATTAGCAAGTTTTGTTGCGTATCTGCAGCAAGGACTCTATATTGGAGGGGTGAAATTCATGCCGCAAATTCGCAGCAAAAATTAACATGCTGCGAATTTCAAAATCAGCCTTGGAGGTCAGTTTTCATGCTGGGAAATTCTACATCTTTTCTGGTGTATGGTGACGTAACCTTAAAGGGGTATTTCTATTCTTTAATGTAATGGCATGCTATTTTCTAGGATTTGAAATCAGTTTATGATTGATAGGGGGTCCATCTCTGGAATCCCCACTATTCCTATGAACTATCCCTGTTTTTTCCTGCTTAGTGGCACAGTGGCCATCTGCTATGCAAAGAATTGCAGCCCAACCCCATTCAAATGTATAGGGCCAGATGCAGTTATCTGTACAACCAAGGAGCTGTGCAGGGAAAACTTAGATGGAAATGCAGCACTATACCAGTGCTGCAGCCCCTTTATTCTTGAAATTGGTGGAGTCCTGGTGATTGAATCCCACCAATCATAAAGTGATGGCATATCGTAACGCTATGCCATCATTTTATAAGATGGCAATATCCCTTTAAAGGGGTAGTCCAGGGATAGAAACAGATCCATGTCTATCTAGAAACAGGGGCACATTTTTCTATAGGTTTTATCTGGTATTACATCTCAGCTCTATTGAAATGAATAGGGCTCTTGAGTAGTTTTTGGAAGACAGGAGTCCAGCTAATGCTGGACAATCAATTTGACATTAAATTGATATTTTTATACACACATTATCAAAAAATAAAGCACTTATAATGTTTCATTCCATTCCAACAACTCCTATGTGTGATTTTAACATTGATATAGGTAAGTGATTACAATATCAGAGCAAAAGGATCATTTGTTGCAGAGAACTGAACCCTTGGAGGGAGGCTCTATTACCATGTTGGGCTGCCTCTAGCTTGGATCCAAGAAGTGATACGGGTGAGCATGCCGGCATACAGATTCTATATGGTATCCTGCAACATATTGGTCCACAACTATAACTGTAATTGATTGTGCAGACTTGCAGGCTGTCAAAGTTGGTGGCCCACATGGTCCCATACATGTTCTATTGGTAAAAAATCTGGCGATTGGGCAGGCCATAAAAGTGTGGCAATGTTGTGAAGGCAATCTCGTTATACCCTTGCTGTGTGCAGCTAAGCATTATCCTGCTGGAAAATGCCTCTTTGAAGCCCTGCCATGAGAGGAACACATGTGGCTGCAGGATGTCCTCAACATATGGCTGAGCTGTCATTGTTCTGTGTACCACTACTAGGGTTGATCAACTGTTAAATGCAATGGCCTCAAAGACAATCACATCAGCAGTAGGGGCAGTGTTCTGCTCCAAAGCAATGGCAGAATTGAGGCACTCACCCCTAGACCTCCAGATATGAACGCAGCCATCATCAGTTCCTGAAGCTAAATCTGGATTCATCGCTTAAGACAACCTGGTTTCACTGTCCAGTTTCTTTGTTCACAACACCTACTGCAAATGGAGGCGACAGTGGGTGTCAAAGGCAATACACATACTGAATGCCATGAGACCAAATGTTTTTCAGCCAAGTGTCTGGAAATGCTTCTGACAGATATAAGGACAAGTAATGATGGTGTTACCTGTCTCTGGATGGTGGACAAGGAAAAAGTAGGAGCTGCTCGTGCTTGTTGGGTGATCAGACAATCCTTTCTACTAGTGGCCTGTTGAGGGTGTCCTGAGCCTGGTGAGCCCCTCTTGCATCCACTGGAATGGCCAATTTGTGGACAATTTGTCAATACAACAATCCAGCTTTTTGTATTCTAATTATGCACCTCCTCTCAAACTCTATTAACTGGGTGAAATCATTGTAGAAGCATTTCTAGTCGTCAACAAACTCTAAACAAGAATAAAAAGAAATCCACTCCATACAATAAGCCTCAGAGAGGCTTTTTATAGGCCAAGAATGGAACCACTTGCAAGGCCTCAGGTGGCAAGACAACTCAACTAATCACATTCCAACTCTAATCATTAACATATCTGCCTGAGATGTAACTGCATGCCGAGATTTGCAGCAAAGCGACATCTCCATCTAGGTGCTTGATTTCTGTTGAGAAAGGATGTATAACCCCTTTTACATATTTATGGAATATCCACAAAAGAACAGCAGTCCCTTACCTGAACTCAGCAAGCTGATCAGAAGAAGTCTATTTTCATCGCCATCTTCTGCGCATAATAACTTTTTTATTTTTCTATTGACATAGTTGTGCAAGGGCTCATTTTTTGTGAGGCATCCTGTAGTTTATGTTCATATCATTTTGGAACACATACAACTTTTTGATCGCTTTTTATTGCATTTTTTTCTGGGAGACAGGGTGACTAAAAAAGTGCATTTTTGACATTTTTAATATTTTTTTTTTGGACGACGTTTACCGTGTGGGGTAAACAATGCGCTACTTTGGTAGATCGGACTTTTACCGATGCAGCGATACCAAATATGTATTTTAGTTTTATGACTTAGATTTTTTTTATTATAGATATGGTAAAAGGGGGGTGATTTGAACTTTTAATACTTTTTTTTCACAATTAGTAAAACTTTATTGATCTTCTTTTTTCTTTTTTTTAGCCCCTCCCCCCCCAGGGGGACCACAACTAGCGATGCTTTGATCGCTCCTGCATTATGATGTACTGCTATAGCATTACATCATACTGCAATCGGACAGGCAGTCCATCAAGCCACCCCATGGGGATAGCTTGATAGGCAGCCTGCCAAGACAGCCCTGGGGTCTTTCAGAAGGCCCCCGACTGCCATGACACCCGCACATCTCCCTGCGATCTCATCGTGTGGGGGGGGGGGGCATACTGGACCCCTGAACATCTTTCCGGGGATTCAAATGGCGCTATTAGAATTGACAGCAGCATTTAAAGGGTTAATAGCCGCGATCACAGCTATTGCCCACGGGTGTCAGCTGTAATAAACAGCTGATGCTCCCGCTGTATGAATGGAGGTCGTCCCGTGATTTCTCTTCGTACATACCCCGACACTGCATGACGTAAATGTACGTCATATACTGCGAAGGGGCTTAAATAATCAAAACAATGGCAGCTTATTTAGAATGTTGTGACGTATTTTCAGTAACCGTAATCACTAAGCAGTGCAAAAGGTACAAAAAGCTTCCTCTACAGCCTTGTCATTTTTCAAATCAGTAGTGGTTGAACTTTACCATCGTGATTTTGTATGTCTCTATCGCAGATCAGATTGCTTGAACTGGATTTTCCGTTACTGTTCTAGTAATGTGGAGGGGTGATTGGTTATGGTGATGGGGACCTGCTTTCTTCTTCCTATACTGGCGGCTGTCCCCTGGCGTCCACCTGGCAGATCCCACACCAATGGCCTCCACGTGGCGTGATAAATGGATGTTTTTGCAAAATGTTTACTATTCCTATTAATTTGCTTGTGACGCCAGTGCTTTACAGCACGAAATGTAATGGATGATGAAGATGATAAATTAATCACACCAAGTCAGGGTTTAGTAAAATAAATATAATTATTATTTTAATTTTCTCTTTTGTGATGAAGATTATAGCAGAAATGATATTGGTGTACAGTACAGTCAATCCGCAGCAATTAAACTCTTTCACTCCTTTAAATCCTCAAATGGGTGACCTAATTGTATAGGCTTCCCTTTGATAGCCTTGTAATTGTGCCTAGGGATGGCTTTGACTTCTGGTCTCCACATTAATTTGCCTCCGTGCAGGCGCTGGTGCACTGTTAGGCCTTAATGGAAATTTGGAGCCTTATCTTTTCTGATTGTGAGGGGGAGGGGGCGCTGCTGAAGTTGCCTCCTGACATAAGTAGCCTGCCTGGAAATCCCGATAATGGATGGTGTATGATGAGGGGGTTTTGTTGGTGATTTTCCCTCATCAGGGATGGCTTGCTCTCTTTCTCCCCAGGGATCAACACCACCACTCTGCCGAAGTAGGCTGCAACTCGCCACAGGGTCTGGTGAATCTCCCGGCTGGTTCCTGACAGGAATCCGCAGGGCTCCAGACACCTCCGATTTCCCGACAACAGCTTTCACTGTCACAGACCCTCACTATCCAATGACTGCATCCTTAAGAGAACTCCTATGTGCATGCTCCATTATACTGCTATCTTTGACTAAAATAGACTATCAGACTATCACTATTCTACTGATACTCTCTCCTATACCGACACTGACTTCTTCTCTGCTGCACACACTGACTGACATCTGACTGGACACTCACTAACTGACCTATCTCACTATTTCTCATCTGACTCTCTCTCTATTCTTATGCCGGCCCCTACACACTGCATTCACTAAACTCTCTAGTACATCAACTATCTTCTCTGTCTAGCAGTCGACTCACTGACTGACTAATATTAGTCTCTATCTTTTCATCGGGATGACTGACCAGACTCCTTTCTTTGTTTTCCTCTGACTGGACTCACTGACTGCACCACCTGACTAGAGCAACTCACTGGACTAACTGCCTGGACCAACTGTCACCTCACAGTGTATGCACGGTTTTTAAAAATGTCTTTCCTCCCGTGCACAATTCTGGTGTAACCAGGCAACGGGTGCTCCAATCACAGGCTTCCATGCTCCTGTTACCCTATGGCTTGACAGCCTATCAGGTTGCTCAGCTCATCTGTGCTGCTGTCCTATCAGGGCTGAATCTGCCGGCAACCAATGAGAATTAACTGGTTGCCCAGCTGATTATTAATGGCTGATTTGCAGGGCAGGTTAACCAGTGGTTAACCCCTGCTTGCCTTGCTGAATTTAAATGCCAACAAATAATGACAAAGGCTCTTTTGTAGGATCCATTTATGGGCCACTAGAGTAATTTCTCTAAAAAATTGTTTGTGTCTCTGTTTTTAAGGAAACACTTTAGAGTTTTGGGTGTTAAAGGAAATCTATCACTAGAACAAAATTTCTCTGTCTTGAAACATGTAAAAGCGTTCCTTTTCTGTTTTTATGTGTGCTGCTACCAGATGGTTTTAATAATATGAAATAAAAGTCAAGTTTTATATATATTTCTGAGAGCTGGAAGAACATGTTTTTGCTTGAAGATTGACTTATCTGAGGCGGAAATGGTTTCTTTTCCTTGCACCAAATCCTCTGAAAATATGGTATTGTGTCCAGTGTGAATGAGCTGCTTCTACACTTGTTAATAAGTCTGTAAGAAAACCTAATCACTGTAAACTAATGGGCTCAATTCTGACCAATTACTACAGGTTCCTTTTTAATTTTCACAACTTCAAATTGTTTTACAACCGTTCTGTCCTTCCTGGTTGTTGCTGACCAGGACATGACTCTTCTTAAATACCATATTGATTGTTAAGATCTGTTAGATAGAGGAGCATCTTTATATGTTGGCAAAAATACTGGGTAACAATATTATCTAAAAATTGAGTATATTTTACTGCTACTTCATGCTTTTTGCTTTTATAAATCTCCTGTTTGAATTCAAGTGCCAGCTCTTAGTAATAGTCATTCTTAGCATGCCACAGGCATAACTTATCATTTATAAGCTTCATTGAGTAAGAACTATGTATCTACAAACAACTCAGTTTAGAGAGTGACTGCTCTTTAGAAAAACAATCCATACTGTGCTGCTACATATTATCCCATCTCTTATTTTATAAATAAGTAGTTTAAAATATGTCTTTTTTTACTGCAGTGTTATACAAAAGATATCTTGGCAACGTGATTACCAACGGACTCATTTTTATTGAGACAAAAAATACTGTTTTATTTGAGATTTTATTCAAAATCAAAGCTAAGAATTACAGAAATCACATCAATTATATTGTTCTCCATATTTAACCACAGATAATAAATGCAGAAGAAAATGAAGCGCCATAGACATAAATGGCCTGTGTTCTGACTAGTGTCATGGCTAGCTATGAGGGAACTGTTTACAAACACCAACATACTATATGCTGATAACAACAAATTCATCCAGGCCTCAATGACTCTTCATGCCATGAAAATATCCAAAGCCTTCCGCTTCGTTCACACTTACATAGGAGCCAAGTAGGTAAGACCCTACTTGCAACTTACTGCTTCCAATTAAATTGCATGCACTGAACTGAGCCTTCTTTATCCCTAATTGAGATCTTACAACAATACTGTGTTTCCAGAGTGTCAAGAACTGGTGAGAATAATGTTGAAACTGAAATTGTTGCAAATTGTGGTGATTACACACTGTCCCCCCATGATAAAATATTACTGTCTTTGGTCTTAATTGGTGGACTACGAATTCTGCAATGCCCACCATGATTCAGAATGAAGGGACTTAAGGCTTTTTTACACTCAACGATTATCGCTCGAAATTTGTTCAAACAGTCGAAAGTGAGCGGCAATCGTTACGTGTAAACGCGGGCAGTCGTGCACTATTCATTCAATTGTCGTTTAGCGCTGTACTAGTGAATGTGCATGACTGAATGATCACTGTTTACACATAATGAGCAAACATAGATTTGTATGCTGGGATGAAATGAACAACAAACAATAAACGACCAAAGTATTGCTCGGCTTGTAGTCGTTGGCCATGTTTACACTGAAAGATTATCGATCAAATTCACATGATCCAATGATTTTTTGAACAATATCATTCTGTGTAAAAGCATCCTTAATTAAGTGTTTCCTGATTTTACCTGAACATTGCCACTTCGTCCACCTGATCAGCAGAAAACTACAACATAGCCCCATTCACTTGATCGCACTGTATAGTGAAGATGAACTGCTGAAGGCTCTTCTGTCACTTTGTTTCGGGAGTCCGAACTCCCCCTGATCATAAAATGATGGCTTTTCCATGTAATGACACTTTAAGTGTCTTTAACGACACCTATTATCTTTGATAGATATCTCATGAAACGGAATAGAACATTACTTCATCACTATTTCTAGAATTAGTTAAATGTGAACTTGAGTAATTATTGTCTAATTAAAAGGTAATGCAACTCAAAATGTTATTCTAACTGCTGCTGAACTTAAAATGTCTGTTAACAAAGTGACAGGAAACTGGAAGATAAAATTCTACCCAGCCAAGTCTTTTTGCTATTATACTAATATAACCTACTGTACATAGTTCTTATGGACACTTTCTGGTCACAGAAAATGGTATATATTATACATTTAATAATTTATGTGCATTTCATTTTTATATTGAAGATCAGCCTCTTCACTGTGCATCCCAAAATGGTAAATCAATTTTACAATCTCAGCCTAACCCCTTAACCCATTTAGGACCAGGCACAGTAAATTTACGATGCCTTGTCCCAGGCTTAAAGCCCAGCCGTATGTAAAATTACGGTGGGGATTTATGTCTCCTGCCTCTGCAATCAATCGAGGCAGGAAGGGTTGTCAGCTGTTAGTGACAGCTGATAACCCGGAGGAGAAGGCAGGAGGGGTTTTCAACCCTTTTTGGTTTCTCGTTCCCTGAGTACACAGCGCTCAATGAGCGCTGTGTACTGAAAAGTGGAAGCAGAAGTTTAACTTCCACTACGGAAGCCCAGGAGTCACGTGACCGCCGGGATTCCCTGCTGCAGCAGAGCTAAAGGGTCCCAGAAGACCCAGATCAGTTCTGCCAGTGACTAATGCCACTACAGGGGATGTGTTTCCCTTTAACTGGGGTTCCTATGGATGCCCCAGCTACAGTGGAAAAGTATCAAATAAAAAAAAACAAACATGCGAATGTCCCCTAGGAGGTCTTATATGACGTTATGAGGGACATAGATAGTAAAAACCATAATTACATACATCAGTAAATAAAAATGATAGAATACAACAACAATATATACATAAGAAAGAAAATGACCCAAAGCCGACGCCAACCAAAACAGCTGCCATTTGTGCCCTGTAAACCAAAACCATACATATTATATATCAAAAGGTCCGAAACAAAATGAGGAACCCGTTCCCATACTTTATTTTAGCGTAAATATACTAATTAAAAAAAATATCTAACTATAAATGTTTTAAAAAATCATATTTTTAGCTTTTTTCCCCTTATTAAACTAAAAAATGGGAAAATAAGTCAGTAAAAGACATATTTAAAAAATAGCCCTATATGTCACGAAAAAAAAAACGCAGCAAAAAATAATTTTGGTAGCTGAAGAAAAAAAAGGACAGTAAAAATACCACATGGGTAAAATCCCTAAAAAGGATCTGGTCCTTAAGGTACAAAACAGCGTGGACCTTAAAGGGGTTGTCCCACGAAAGCAAGTGGGTCTATACACTTCTGTATGGCCATATTAATGCACTTTGTAATGTACATTGTGCATTAATTATGAGCCATACAGAAGTTATCAGAAGTTATTCACTTACCTGTTCCGTTGCTAGCGTCCTCGTCTCCATGGTGCCGTCTAATTTTCAGCGTCTAATCGCCAGATTAGACGCGCTTGCGCAGTCCGGGTCTTCTGCTTTTCTCAATGGGGCCGCTCGTGCCGGAGAGCGGCTCCTTGTAGCTCCGCCCCGTCACGTGCCGATTCCAGCCAATCAGGAGGCTGGAATCGGCAATGGACCGCACAGAAGCCCTGCGGTCCACCGAGGGAGAAGATCCCGGCGGCCATCTTCAGCAGGTAAGTAAGAAGTCACCGGAGCGCGGGGATTCAGGTAAGCGCTGTCCGGTTTTCTTGTTTAACCCCTGCATCGGGGTTGTCTCGCGCCGAACGGGGGGGCTGTTGAAAAAAAACAAAAAACGTTTCGCGCGGGACAACCCCTTTAAGGGGTTAAGGTTTATGTTTTTTTGGTCCTAAAGGACCAGACAGTTCTGTCATTAAAAACAAACTCTATACTTACCTATTCCTTCCCCCGTTAGTCTACTAACCAGCTTTTCACCTCACCTATCTTCTTCTGTCTACTGCAGTCCAGGGGTTGGGGTCACCTCACTTCCAGCTGGCTGATTTCTCTGCTTCCTATGAGGTTACATACATTCACAGGCAGCCTTCTTCCTGCTAGCCAATGTACGTTATGTCATAGTTCATAGGCTAGCAGTGGGAGTGGCGATTCACTGCAGAGACTGCTCATGCGAGCTATCTCAGCAATAGATCAGAATTCCTTTCTAGCCAGTGAACGCTAAAGCACAGGGATGTAATATTCACTGACTTGGCCAGAAGAGAATGCGAGGAACGCAGCCCTCATAACAAGCCAGCTGGCGTGCGGTGAGGTGACTCTAGGGTCCTGCAGAAGCTCAGCAAGGAGAAGATGTGGTAAGGAGACTGAGGGCTCAGTCACACGGGCGTCAATGCGCCCGTGTTCCTGTATGATAAGACGGCCCCACAGCAGGTGCAGACGACTCTTCGCACCGCCGGAAGAAAGAACACATGACTGGCTCCATTGCCGGTCATGTGTTCTTTCTTCCGGCGGTGCGGAGAGTCGTCCACACCTACGGTGTGGCCGTCTTCTTCGTGCAGTAAGGATGGCTTCCCACCAGCGTGTTTTTGTACGTGCATACGCACGCACAAAAACACGCTTCTATTAGCAACATTGCATTCCTTATGGTGTGTGCACATGCTCGTGCTTTACAGGCATATATGTATATGTATATTTGTATAGTCTCAGATTACAGAGTGTATATGGAGGTGGCTTTGGTTGATGTCCTCAGCGGGCCAATTTCCTATATATATATATTAGTTTATTCTGTAATTTTTCTACTACTATTTTTGTAACTATTTTTTTTAACATCTATGTTCCCCAAGACTTTTGGGGATCATTCACATTGCCTTTTTTTTATTTCACACTTCTTCACTGTAGCTGCAGCATCCATAAGAGCCCCATTTAGGGCTCAGTCACACGGGCGCGTCGGCATCCGTACACCGGCGCTGATGCGCTTCATTGCTGGGCATGTGTTCTTTCCTCCGGCACTGCAGAGAGATGTCCGTCTTCAGGTACGTCCGTCTCCTTCCTGCAGTCACACGGGCGCATTGGCGCCGGTGTATGGATGCCGATGCGCCCGTGTGACTGAGCCCTTACAGTGAAAAACATCCCCCCCTAGTGTGACATTAGTTATTAACACAGTTGATCTAGGGCTGCTAGGACCCTGCAGCTTTACCATGGGGGTGGGCACCCAGCAGTCACATGATCATCAGGATGAATAACAGAAGTAATACCACCACTTTCACTCTTCACTGCACTAACTGAGGACCCAATGCAGCAGGAGTTTTTAATGTGTTTTTACTATAATTAAAGCCCAGAACCATGCACCGTAAATTTACTGTGTTTGATCCTTAAGAGGTTAAGGTATTTCTCTTACCCCGATTCACTATATAAGTAGCAGGAACTCAATATCTTCATTTTTTTTATCATTCTTTCCTTTATGAATGAAAATGCATAAAGGGAATGCAGCGCCTTATGCATTGACTTTCTGGTGACCTTATAATAGACTTCTTTCTATACACAGCAGCAAATGACACAAGACCAAGCTGCAACTGGAGGAGAGAGCAGCGGTCCGAACCAGTGATGAGACAAGGGTATGTCCCAGACTACCTGTGGCTTCCTGTAGACACTATAGATAAACTGTAGTCACAGTATGCTATTATAGAGATGAGCTATAAAGCAGCTAAGCAACAATAATTTAGGAAGCATAAATAGCAAATATATATACCCTATTTATTGATTGCACTGTATTTTTTAACTCATCCTTGGACAAACATACTAGTTCACTAATCTATAAAATACTGATCATTTTAATACAATTAAAGGCCCATTTAGACACAACGATTATTGCTCAAAATTCACTAAAAAGCCATCTTTTGAGCCATAATCTCTGTGCCTAAACTCCTGCCCATCATGCACTATTCGTTCATCTCTGACTTCAAGCCAGCCTGAAGTCAGTGATGAGCCTTATCAGTGCCGCATGCTGAGTTCTCAGCAGTATACTGCTGATAGTATTCTCTCAGCTGCTATCCTGCTCTGAGTTGTCAGCCCGATACCGCTTACAGCTCCAAGAACAAAGCAGCTGAATGCAGATAACAGACCTCCAGCTGTTATCTGCATATAGCAGGAGCCTACATTTACATAGTAATGAGCTCTTAAGTAGGTAATTAGCTACTTAAGAGTTTATGCAAAGTGATCGCTCAAAACTGTCACTCGAACTGCCGTTTGAGCGAATTTTGAGCGATCATCTTTCAGTGTAAATGGGCCTTAACGGGCCTTTCATAGAGGACAATTATCGTTCTGATTGTTCAGGCTCCCATGCCCCTGCAGGATTTTGAACGATAATCGTTCCATGTAAAAGCATGCAGAAACTGAATGAGAATCATCCAGTCGTTCAGTTTTAAGCATGCTTAAAATCCTGAACAACCATTGTTTAGGGTTAAACAGCAGCCCTTCAGTACTGAATGGCCACTGCTTACATTGAATAGAGAGGGGCGGGGGGAGAACAGGGAGAGAACTCCTCACCTCCCTGCTGGCTGTGGTGTGAGCCATCCAGCGATACTCGCTCCTGTGTAAAAGCATGTGAGCGAGTATACCCAGCGTGAGTGTCGTGCATTGTTTGTCCGACACTCGTCTTGTAAAAGGGCCTTAAGTCTAGCAATGTAAAGTGTGCCATACATTGCTATTTGTATAGAATATCTTTATACAGTATATGGTATTGTTCTTTCACTGTTCAACCTATTATTTACATTTCTCATTTAATGAAGTTTGTGGCACATTTCCTTTTTCATTATTGCAAATTAATAAAGTAACATTTATATTTAATGTCTTCTTCAAAGATAAACTTTTATAGATGTTAAGTAGAGTATATTTTAGAAGTAATTATCCAAGTAGAAATGAGTCTTACACTATCTGCGCAGACTATAAAGTGTTCCTTTATATACTCTTACATCTAGCTTACGACACAGGTGCTACATAAAGAAAAAGTTAAATTTGCCCATAAAGCTCTTATTGCCTAAGAAAATAAAATTGCATTGATTTCTCCATGGAAAAGAGTTGACTGCTGTATCATTTGTCAGAAGGCAAATAATGAGGAGCTATAATATACCAAGAGATCAAACTTTGTTTATCATCTGTAGGACTCCGTCTATAAAATCCTCTACTGGTTTACAGGTTTGTAATACTTTTAGCATCTTCTTAAAAAATGCAGTGAAGCATTTTGAGTTTTCTTTTCTTCTTTTGTGGCTTATGTGTCTTTTGTGCAAATCCAGGCCAAACTTCATTTTCTGAAAACATAATATTGCAAATTTACATTCTTCTACTGTATTAACTTGTAGTTACAGCTTTGATCTTGACTGGGAAAGAAACTTCTGATAATCTTATTTGTGAGTTACCCTAATCATTTGTTCTGTGCAAAAGCAGAGAATACTAATGCACATAACTAACGCCACCATGCACATATTCCTGAAAATAGAAAGGGCATTCATTAAAATACTGTCATTATTAGTCCCATTATATTTTTAAAAAAGATATCACAAAAAAGTGCGGTATATTCCACATGAGGAAATTACATTTCTACTAGGTTCACTTCTGTATTGCATGTTCTAGGGCAGATCTAGCATAAAACCCTAAATTAAATAGCGTCGCAAAACTGCCAGAGGGCAGAGCGAAAACCTGATGGACTCCATTATAGTCAATGGGGTTTGTCTGGTACTGCTTCTTTAAATCCCTGGATGAATCCGGCATTCTGTATTCCTGCTCCCAGAATGGAGATGAAAAATGGAGTGGCAAATGGCGGTGCATGCGTAGTCTTACTACAACAGCAATCTATCTATAAAGGAAATCAAAAAGATAAACATGTTTGAATTCTATTTATTATACTAAGTATATATACTATTAATTAGATAGAAATATAGATAGATAGATAGATAGATAGATAGATAGATAGAGTCTTAAGAAGATCGGATTTCTCGTGACAGATTTTGAGTTACACCATACATTATGTATACTGGCTATCTTATTTGAGACCAGTCCATGACTTTTCAATGCAGTTTTCGGTGGTTGTCTCAAAGAGGTTTTACTGTATACATTTGTTCTGAACCAACCATAAGCATTTACATAATAGCAGAGGTCCACAACCTTTTTAGGTCATGAGTAATGTCAGACTGTAGCACATAGGGACTATCAGTAAAATTTCTTCTGGGGCCACTATCCAACTACATATATCACCTAATCCCTGTTCCTAAATTTTACGGTGCCACATTCTGCATATACTCCAATGAAAAGGGGTCTGTTTTTGCATTATGCTTTGTTTCCATTGAAGTGCAGTATATATAGGATCAATGTTTGGCCATGTAATGCGAGCAGAGTCGCTAGAAAAATCTATAATGCTTGGACAGAAGGAGAGGGGACGCAAATACTTTTTCTTTCAGATACACCCTGCTGGGTAGCCTTTGAAATGTTTCAGTCTTTGGGGCCATTAGATAAAATACTTTCTGGCTTTTGCTTTGGGCTAGTGGCTCTCAAAGTTCTATGAGTGACGCATATATGCACATGCAGCACCAGGCCACAGACAGAAGCAAGAAGCTGCAAGATGATTGGCGTCACAGTGACACATTGAGTCTGGAATAAGTTGATCTTCAGAAAGAGTCCTACATCTAGTTTCTGCAAGTGCTTGTCCTTCTCTGAAGTAAGTCTGGCAAAGATTATTGAACAAGGAAAGATATTTAGGCCAAGACAAAGCCAGTGTCCTCAAAACTACAGTACCTTGTACGCATGAAAAGATGATTAAGACCCTTTGGTGTGAAAGGC
The DNA here is from genome assembly GCF_035609145.1 of Eleutherodactylus coqui. Classification (NCBI taxonomy): domain Eukaryota; kingdom Metazoa; phylum Chordata; class Amphibia; order Anura; family Eleutherodactylidae; genus Eleutherodactylus; species Eleutherodactylus coqui. Next base: position 141,142,718 of record NC_089843.1, on the reverse strand, counting down.
CTATAGCTCACTAATCCACTTGACTGACTAGATTACGAGCAAGTTGGCCTCTGTAGCAATTCAAAAGGTTGTTCACAGAACCAACTTTGGACCGTAGATAGTTACAACTTTAACCCCTTCATGATGTGGCCCCTTTTTTCCCCATTTTCGTTCCCCCCCACCCCTTAAAAAGATCGTAACTCCTTTATTTATCCATCGATGTCGCTGTATGAGGGCTTGTTTTTTGCAGGATGAGTTGTATTTTTCAATAGTGCTATTTAATGTACTGTATAATGTATTAAAAAACCTTAAAAAAATTCTAAGTGAAGTAAAATGAAAAAAAAAACCAACATTCCGCCATCTTTCAGTGCGTCTTGTTTCTACGGCGCACAAACTGCAACAAAAAACGGGGGGCGTGTGGGACCCACGAACATCGTTCGGTGGATTTAAATGCCACTGTTAGAACTGACAGTGGCATTTAAAGGGCTAATAGCCGCGATCAGCAGAACGGACGATCACGGCTATTGCCCACGGGTGTCAGCTGTAATAAACAGCTGACGCCCGCGCTATATGAAGAGAGGTCACCCCGCGACCTCTCTTCATACATACCCCAACGCTCCGGGATGTAAATGTACATCCTGGAGTGGGAAGGGGTTAACAATGGATTGGTTCTAGTTGGCTGAAGATTTTGGATGATTACTGGGAATAGCTTCATCAGAGGTTGCCTTGAAAAACACTTGCCTAAGAAGGCCAAAAGTGCAGAGACCTGGACTTTGAAGTATTGGAGCTTACTCTTTTTTCAAATACTTCCTGCTAGTAGTATTGAGCTAACTTTTGAAAACTTTGATTTGTCTGTTTCACTGAATTCTGGAAAAAAGTTTTGTTTGTACAAATGAGTTCAAACCAAACTGGAATTTCTCTTATACCTCTGAAACTGGTGTTTCCCAGTAATAGCTATAACAGATCTTCATCTTTTAAAAAAATGTATACTCTATATAAATGTAGGTGATTAATATGAAGAAAGAACCCATACAAACACAGGGAGAACATACAAAGTTAATGCAGATGTTGCCCTTTATCAGATTTGAACCTAGAACCACAGTGATACCAAGCAATAATGCTAACCACTGAACCATTGTGCTTCTTCTTCCTCCTTTTTTCCCTCCTCCTTCTTCTGAAGAAGAAATCCACACAAACACAGGGGGAACATAAACTCTATGTGGATGTTATCCTTGGTCCAGATTTGAACATAGGGAATAGGACTAAAAGCTGGCATTGGAGGAGGTGCAACACTCCAGGTTAAAGCATGTAGGAAGTGACCAAAGGTGTGGAAAACTTCTCCTTTTATTTAATAAAATACATGAACAGCATATGAAGACACATTTCGGGGATAACCCCTTCATCAGTTTAGCTGGTTTTTAAAACAAACAAGCAATTTGTGGATCCCCAAAGGGTTAGTAATGAGATCCTCTTTGCCTGTGTGATGAGAGTCAGCTAGGTGGTGTGTCATCTGGTCAGGCAGTACCTTCACCAAATCATTCTACTCTTTTCACCTTATATGCAGATTCATCCTTTACAATTAACACTGTGGTATGGGTTTTGCTCCACCCATCTCTCTTTTTTCCTCCTCGTCCACAGATTTTAACATAGGACCACAGTTCTGAAAGGTAACAGTGCTATCTACTAAACCACTATGCTCTTCTGCCGTTTACCTTCTTCCTGCAGCGCTGGGGTCCTAGGTTCCAAACTGACCAAGGACCACATCTGCATGGAGTTTGTATGTTCTCTCTGTGTTTGTGTGTCTTTTTCAGAAAAATAATTGCCTTTATTTATACAGCACATACATTTATTAAAAAGCGAAAGAAGATGAACTGAGATGAACTTTTAGCAACATTTGACCAGAAACAGGGTTCACTGTTTTGGTTCGCTTAACACTACCTGTAGGAATTTGAGAATGCGTAAATACGATTGTTCCATTGCCATTAGCCTTCTCTGGTCATGCCACCAGCTAAAGGTGGAAATTCTATGGGTAAAAGCTTTATTTGTTGTTGCTTCTCAGGCAGTTAACAAGGTTTAGACTACTACATTTGATAAGCCCATAGTTACAGCCTATGAACGCCCATGTATCAGTTTAAAAAGTGAGCAGTGCTCAGTCTATCCACATTAACTGCCTAGATACAGCTAAAAATATGAAGATGTGTCCAATACATCCAAAGTCAATAAATTAAAACATACCTGCAGTTTCATTTGATTTTTCAGAATAAACTACTGTGTGAATATGAGTTACTAGTAATTATTAGGAAATTATAGTACCAGTGTTTCTGGTGGCACAATGCTCGTCACATACACACAGCTCTGCTACATGCACATCACAGACACATAGCTCTGCAACTAGTACATCATATATAGCTCTGCTGCATACATTTTTCATCACATACAACAGGGATCATACCCAGCACAGCAAAGTCCTGCACACACTGATCAACCCTTTGGTCATGTGACCCTGGACTCCTCCCACACCGATGACTGATCACATGACGGTGACATCACAGGTCCTGTAAGTACATGACTGCAGTCCAGCTGTGTAGGTTTTTAATAAAGTGAAGGACCTGTGAAGACATCACCATCATGTGATTAGGGACAGAGCTCAGAGCCCCGGTGACTGATCCCATGATGATTGCATCTTCACATGTAACTCGCACAGTCACTCACTTACAGACAGGTGGTCATTAGTATTCCATAGCAACTGAGGCCGCGGAGGTTTGTAGGGGATATAGTCCACCCATAATCTGCACAGGGATGCAGGACTTGTAATGACATCACTGTCATGTGATCAGGGACAGAGCATATGACTCACTTACTCAAGGACACAGAGCCCAGGTGACTGATCACATGACAGTGACATCATCACAGGTTCTGTAAGCACATGGCTGCTGTCAGGCTCTGCATGTTTTATGTTTTAGGACCTTTGATGATGTCACCGCCATGTGATCAGGGGTACAGCATGTAACTAACGCAGTCACTCACACAGTCACTCATGGAGAGGTGGTCGTTAGTATTTTGATAACACTATTTCTGGCCATTATATGACTTATAACCTGATCTTTCACCATTTTACCCTATGCAGGCTATATTTCTAATTTTTAATTCTCTCTGAGCTGGTGGAAGGAGACTGCTGCAATGTTGTCTTCTATATACTTCACAATAACTGTTTCATGGAGGACAATGAACAGCAGTACTGAGTAGTGTAGATGTGATTCCATCTGTAAATCACTCACCATTAATTCTAGCAACCTCATCTGTGTGTGTCTCTCTCCCTCTCCATCCTTCTCCTCTCTGTAAACTTCTATTGGCAGCACGAGTCAGAACTTTCCTCGACCTCCTGTGTTGCATTTTGTTATATCTGATACTAAAGATGGGTATCACTTGACAGCAGACAGTGAACAGCAAATTCGAAGAAAACAATGCCTCCAGTAGCAAGCATTTTAGATGGATGCTTCAGCATGTCATTCCAAGTAAATAAAGCAAGTTGCACTTTTGATAGCTATCACATTGGCTATGATATTAGCATCAGTTAAAATCCTGCATAGATACTGTGTGGCTCTATGACTGCATCTTCTGACATATGCACAGTGAAGCCAGGTGTATGCAACTCAACTTCACAGATGCACTACACATGTACTGGAAGATGTATGCAGAGGGCTGTGCGGCGTTTGCACAAGGCTTCAATGCCAACAGCACTCTTAACAAGAGACAGGGGAAGGCGGTGAGCATGAGGGGAAGACTGGGCTTCTATGATGACACAGAGGCATGGTGGCACCACTTCTTTGACTAGAGATGGCAGATTTACATATAGGGCATGTAACATTAAAAGCAAGAATTTTAGATGAAGCTAAAAGGCTCCATTAGTATAAAACTGCATAGTGGTATGGCAGTGAATTTCCAACATTTTTTCTTCTGACAGGTTCCCTTTAAACTGTATTCCTTTTGTATCAATTATGGTTCAGAAAATCCTGTTAAGTTACCATGATATGAATGCTGCTGTAGTGAGATTTTTTTTTTATAAAAACAAATTATTATGAAGCACAAACTCTTGGCATATTGTAGCTATGGGGAAGTAATTCCATTTTTGTTAGGCAATATGTCTTAAATCTGTTGTCAGTTTCTCACCAGCTTTGGTACTATGAATATGTTATAGATATTTTCTGCTTCTGTTAATATACATATGGTACAGTTCATAATGTATATTCATTTTACACAATAGTATTTTTTACATTCAACTTTCTATTCTGTATCCTGTAAAGAAACCTTTCCACATATGCATGTGTTGATATTCTGTCATTAGTAGTATTGTATCTTTGAAATAATATGCATTTATTTATAAGCTAATGACTGTAGCTCATCTGGATTCTTGACCATCATTGTTCTCTCATCTCAGCTAATCTGACTTTATTCAATTGTTCATGCCCTTTCGCATTTTGGCTTTCATACTTGACCTCTTTGACCATGACTAGTATTTCATACTTCTTTTTGCTGTCGTATTTGAGGCTACTCTAGACTAAATAATCCTGACCTGACAAAATGGCTGAGACTCTACCATTGCTACCAGAAACCCCTCACTCTCCCACAACGTTTTTCCTTTGTTTTCCCAACCAACATTACACAAGGAATCAGCTGTTAGATAATAACTAGAGATGAGCGAGCACCAAAATGCTCGGGTGCTCGTTACTCGAGTTGAACTTCCCACAATGCTCGAGGGTTCGTTTCGAGTAACGAACCCCATTGAAGTCAATGGGCGACCCGAGCATTTTTGTATGGGACCTATGCTCCGCTAAGGTTTTCATTTGTGAAAATCTGGGAAATTCAAGAAAGTGATGGGAACGACACAGAAACGGATAGGGCAGGCGAGGGGCTACATGTTGGGCTGCATCTCAAGTTCCCAGGTCCCACTATTAAGCCATAATAGCAGCAAGAGTGGGCCCCCCCCCCAACAATTTTTACTTCTGAAAAACCCTCATTAGCAAGGCATACCTTAGCTAAGCACCACACTACCTCCAACAAAGCACAATCACTGCCTGCATGACACTCCGCTGCCACTTCTCCTGGGTAACATGCTGCCCAACCGCCCATTTCAGTAATAGTAGCAGTCAAGACAGGCCCCAGTAACAATTCCAAAGCGGCAGTATAGAGGGAGCACAGTATTAGTTCCATTTCAGTAGTAGTAGCAGTCTAGGGTATTAATGAGCGACTACTACCCCCAGCAGACACACAGTAAGCTGTAGACGGTCACAGGCTTAGCTGGGTAATAATGAGCGACTACTACCTCCAGCACACACGCAGTAAACTGAAGACGGTCACAGGCAGCCCAAATATAGTATTTTTTTTCCAATTTTTGGGAAAAAGTCCACTGCCTATATAGCCTCTATATGGATTTCCCTGTTGGAGGATGACTGTGGTTATTGAAAGCACAGTGCAGCCAGAAAAAATTATGCGCAAGGCTGCACTAACACCTAGCTGGGTAATAGTGAGCGACTACTACCCCCAGCAGACACGCAGTAAACTGAACACGGTCACAGGCAGCCCAAAGATTTTTTTTTCCAATTTTTTTGAAAAAGCCCACTGCCTATATAGCCAGTATATCTCTTTTCCTGTACCACTGTCCCTGCCTCACCAGTACTGCCCCTATACTCAGTAAAATGACTGCAGACTAAGGACGCTATGGTCTGCACGCCCGATATACAAAAAAAAATGTGCAAAACTGCTAAAAGCAGCCTCAACAGTACTGCACACGGTCAGATGTGGCCCTAAGAAGGACCGTTGGGGTTCTTGAAGACGAAGATAACAGCCTAACACTCTCCCTATAGCAGCTACAGCAGGACGGAACTTTCCCTAATGTCTCTCAGCGTGCATCTGTGGCAAGCCGCGGCCGGCCCCAGTTTATATACTCGGGTATCACCTGATCTCCCCAGCCACTCACTGCAGGGGGGTGGGATAGGGCTGGAACTTCAGAGGAGGAAGTTGTAATGACTTCCCTGTGTTTCTATTGGCCAGAAAACGGCGCAAACTTTTCTGGGAAGAAAATGGAAGTGACTCGAACACCGCATGGTGCTCATCTCGAGTAACGAGCATCTCGAGTACCCTAATACTCGAACGAGTATCAAGCTCGGACGAGTACGCTTGCTCATCTCTAATAACCATATATGAAGTTCTAGGCTAGAAAAGTATCATGATACTAACTGAGGTAATTAAAAGGGGGTTCTTACAGTTGAAATATGAGATTTGATTTAACTATTTCTCTACATATCATTGAACACAGTGTTTTGTAGAGAATAGAATTTGTGGCTTCATTTGTATGGCAATTTCTAATATTTCATATCAAGTGATGTTAAACTGGAAGGCAAAAACGTTAATCAAAATAACATGATAACACGCAAGGTGGGTACTTATTTCACTGACCTTGGACGGATGGAAGGCTGAGTCAACCTTGAGCCGGCCAACTGAACCATGCGAGGATTGAACCCGCAACCTCCAGGTCGTGAGTCAGAGCTTAGGACTGCATTCTGCTGTCTTAACACTATAGCAAATACAATAAACTAAAATCCACAGCTAAGAATAGCATTCTACAGTGGGCTAGTCATCATCCCAAATCATTGAAGCAAGGTATTTCAGCAGGACAGTACTTCAGAGTTAAAAAAAAGAAGCCTTTCAAATTGCCAGCATCAGCTGCAGAGATAGACTCTTGGAAAGAAATTATCCTAGAAAAGTTTTAAAAAAGTATAATTTAGAGATTCACAAACAAGTACATACATAGTTCACCATTGTCTATGAATTATGGCAGAGAAGAGGCAAAAATGAAAGAAAAAAACATAAAATGTGACAAGGGATATTTGACACCAAAGCAAGAGAGATTAAACAGATTTAGAAAAAAAGATTGGCCTAGTTTAGTCCTTCCCAAAATCCGGTCCTCAACCCCCAACGAGTCATGATTTGAAGACATCTTATAGAGATAACACCTATGACAATGTCTGAGACAATGATAATAATTACATTGCCTGTGCAATACTGAAGAAATCCTGGAAACATGACCTGTTAGGAGGTTGTAAGGACTAAAGTTTGGGAAATACTGGTCTAGTTTATTGGCTTAGAAGGATCTACAAAGCCTACAATAATGTACAGAGAAGGAAAACATATTAAAGATCTGGTTAGGAGACAGATACAAATTAGTTGATTGATAAACTCATATGGTTTTGCAAGTGAGTACATATCAAGCATGCTTGTTTATGTCGTAGGTAAAGACATTTTGAATTGACAATCAATGGAAGGAACTATGAGATTAGATCAACTGCACTTCAAAGTGTGTTATCTATGCAGTAATATGTGCCAGTAAAAACAGTTCAGAGTTAAGGTGCCTCTATAGGGCTGATAGTCCCCTGAATATTCGCTCAAACAAGTGATTATGGGCAACTATAGCCCTGTGTACACATGGCCCCCAAACGAGCATTCAGTGAGAGAAGTTGCTCTAAAGTTGCTAGTTGTTTTGTTTCAGTGAGCTAAAGCGGAATAACTAGTAGTGAGCAATTTATCGCTCAGTGTAAACAGGAGTCGTTCAAGCTCCAAATAACTGCCTGTTTGCAATGAATGAAGGTGGGCGGCTAAAAGAGATCTCCGATGTACTAAGCCTCCATTCTCTGAACCATCTTGTGTGAAAGCAAAAAGTCATAGTTGCTGGAACAGCTTTTGAGTGCTTCTGCACCAGACAGTTGTACCATGAAAAGCTACACTTACTTCTGAGTTCTTTAACACATGCAATACATTTCATAAATACAGTATGACAAAGAATAAACCTATTATAAGACATGTAAGGTGTTTTTATTACAATGATCCCAAATCTATATTCTTTTTCTATATACAGTCAGTTGAATTTGGTCAAAGAAAAAGCAGTTTAGCTAAGTTTTTGCTAAAAGCCCGATAGATTCAAAGGCAGGAGTATAGATGTCTAAAGGTCCAAATAAATGACCCTTACATTCTTTATCAATTGAACTGACTGGAAATATGTAAAAGAGAGTGAAATGAGTAATAGCAATATTTATGTTCAATATTAATGCTGACAAATACATAGATCATATGGGATGATCAAGTGTCACTATCTGCAGGCAAGGCTAAGAAAATAAGCATGCATTATTCTATACATAATGAAGTGTTTTTCAACCTATTCAGTATTAACATTAAAGGGGTTGTCTTGCGGCGAAAGCGAATTTTTTTTTTTTTTAAATGGACCCCTGCATTATGCCCTGTGAAAAAGAAAGCATTTGTTTGTTTTTAAAAAGCACCTTGCACTGACCTGCATCAGCGTTCTGCAGCTTCTTCATTTCTTCTTTTAAAGATGGCGCCGCTGGTCTTCTCCCACGGTGCACCGCGGGTCTTCCCATGGTGCACCGTGGAGTTTCTTCTTCTTTCTTCAGCGTTCCACTGCCGATACAGCCACCTCATTGGCTGATCGGCACCACGTGACGGAGGTGGAGCTACGATGATGACGCGGTGACCAGCTCTCCGGCACGAGCGGACCCATTCACCAGGCAGAAGACCGCACAGCGCAAGCGTGTCTAAAAATGCCAGAAAACAGCGAAATTAGAAGGAGCCATGGAGACGTGGACGCTAGCAACGGAGCAGGTAAGTGAATAATTTCTGTATGGCTCATATTTAATGCACGATGTATATTGCAAAGTGCATTAATATGGCCATACAGAAGTGTATAACCCCACTTGCTGCTGCGAGACAACCCCTTTAAAACAGACATGTTACATAGAAATATTTAATCTGAAGAAATGTGAATTTGCACTTGTTTTGATTGGAGTAGAATTATTGATGAGCTCATTGAATAGTGTCTGGCAGAAATATACATTGTCAGTAGCATTAATGTCACCCAAAATAGGTATTGGCAGCAGCAATAATATAATTGAGTAGAGTAATATCAGACGAACATAAGTAGAGTAAGGCTGAGACTACCCTGAGACTTTCTATAATGCCGCTGATTGATTTCAAACTATCAACTTACAGCTGCAGTCCACAACATTGCAGACAACTTAATATATTCCTTTGGATAGCAGCTGTAGTTTGATGAGAATTAAAAATCAATCAGTTTTTAGAAGAAACTGTTCTGCTTGTGGAGATCTAGCTAGTGTAGGGAGTTTTACTGGCAGTGCTTCCTGGGAAAAAAGTATGCAAATTAGCATTCCTGTAGAAGGCAGAAAACGGCCTCTCCAGAAGCACTTATAAATTCCCACACTGCCAGTCAATAAGTCAATATCTGACCCATTAATGAGCGTTGAGACAAGGATATCAGCCCATCTCTGATAAATATAATACTCGTATGAAGCTGAGCCATCAGTAATCAGAACAGGATCGCAGCTGTAACTTACAGCCATGGTCCTGCTGCAACCACTGTGATGGAGCTCAGATGCCATTGTCTAGAGGGCTTGGAGAAGGAGAGGGCTCCCTCCTTCTCCCCATCAGCACTTTCGCAAGGAGATCATGTGGTGTTGATGGTTTCCACAGCAAATGGAGATCAGATCATGACCTCCGTGTCTGCCATGTGCAATGGGCTGTGAGTATCAGTTTATTAATGTATAGTAACTGCCTATACTGTCAGTGATGAACGGACAACGTCAAATAATACCCAAATGTCAAATATGTAGTACAGTGTATTAAAATGATCAAAGGATCTCATCTTCGAGTCCCCTTGTAGTATGGACAAATGAAGCAAAGCAAAACATGTTTTCACATGCAAACCAGACGCCACCAAAATATATATATTCAAAAAGCACACTTTTTCCAATAAAACACTATTATTGAAAACATGTTAATTAAAAAAAACACGTATTTGATATTGAAACATTCATATGGCAAACGCCGTTAAAAAGGTTGAGAAACTCCCAAAATTGCTGATTTTGATCCTCCTGACTCAGAAAAATAAAATAAAAAGTGATCAAAAAGTTGTATGCATCAAAAAATGGTACAAGTTAAAACATTAACTTGTCCTTCAAGAATCAAGGCATTATACAGCTCCACAATTGGAAAAATAAACAAGTTATGACTCACTCAATATGTAAATACAAAAAATATATTTTCTATGAAAAATTATTTTATTGTCCCCAAGTAGAAATGTAAAAAAAAATATATTTATATATATACCTATTAGAGATGAGCGAACGTACTCGTCCGAGCTTGATATTCGTGCGAATATTAGGGTGTTCGGGATGCTCGTTACTCGTAACGAGCACCGCGCGGTGTTCTGGTTACTTTCAGTTTCCTCTCTGAGACGTTAGCGCGCTTTTCTGGCCAATTGAAAGACAGGGAAGGCATTACAACTTCCCCCTGTGACGTTCAAGCCCTATACCACCCCCCTGCTGTGAGTGGCTGGGGAGATCTGATGTCACCCGAGTATAAAAGTCGGCCCCTCCCGCGGCTCGCCACACATGCCTTGTGAGTTAGCTGAGGGAAAGTACTATCGTGCTGGTGCTGCTGTAGGGAGAGCGTTAGGAGTCAGTGTAGGCTTCAAGAACCCCAACGGTCCTTCTCAGGGCCACATCTACCTGTGTGCAGGCTGCTGCTAGCAGTGTTTTTTTTTTCCTCAAAATCGGCAGTGCAGAGCATTGCACCCGGCATTAGGGACAGAAGTGGTGTATAGGCAGGGAGAGTGTTAGGAGTGAGTGTAGCCTTCAAGAACCTCAACGGTCCTTTCTAGGGCCAAATTTAACCGTGTGCAGTACTGTGCTGGCTGCTGTTAGCAGTGTTGCATTTTTTTTTTTCTAAAAATCGTCTGTGCAGAGCATTGCACCCTCCATTGATACTACAGGGACAGAATTGTGTAGGCAGGGCCACAACACAGTTATTGTTCATTGAATATACGCAGTGGGTCCTTCCCTTTGCTAAAAAGGACAAAAAATTATATTTGGCCAGCCTGTGTCAGTCCTAAGGTCTCCGTGTACGTGTGTGCTGCGTGGAGAACGTACAAAAATCAGACGCAACCAGCTACGGTTTACTGCAGGCTTGCGCCATTGTCTTTCCTGACTGGCAAATACCTGCTCTGCTGGAGTTAATAACTCTGCTACACTAAAGTTGTGTGTCACTTTTTCAGGGCCACACTACAGTTCTAAAAGTTATTGTTCATTGAATATACGCAGTGGGTCCTTCCCTTTGCAAAAAAGGACAAAAAATTATATTTGGCCTGCCTGTGTCAGTCCTAAGGTCTCCGTGTACGTGTGTGCTGCGTGGACAACGTACAAAAATCAGACGCAACCAGCTACGGTTGAGTGCAGCCTTGCGCCATTGTCTTTCCTGACTGGCAAATACCTGCTCTGCTAGAGTTAATAACTCTGCTACACTATAGTTGTGTGACACTTTTTGAGGGCCACACCACAGATATTAAACTTCTTGTTCATTGAATATACGCAGTGGGTGCTTCCCTTTGCAAAAAAGGAAAAGAAATTATATTTGGCCTGCCTGTGTCAGTCCTAAGGTCTCCGTGTACGTGTGTGCTGCGTGGACAACGTACAAAAATCAGACGCAACCAGCTACGGTTTACTGCAGGCTTGCGCCATTGTCTTTCCTGACTGGCAAATACCTGCTCTGCTAGAGTTAATAACTCTGCTACACTATAGTTGTGTGACACTTTTTGAGGGCCACACCACAGATATTAAACTTCTTGTTCATTGAATATACGCAGTGGGGTCTTCCCTTTGCTAAAAAGGAAAAGAAATTATATTTGGCCTGCAGGCTTGCGCCAATTTATTTCCTGCCTGGGAAATCAAATCACTGGTAATACAGCATGCTGAGGGGTAGGGGTAAGCCTAGAGGACGTGGACGTGGATGTGGCCGAGGACGCGTAGACCCAAGTGAGGGTGTGGGCACAGGCCGAGCTCCTGATCCAGGTGTGTCGCAGCCGACTGCTGCGCGATTAGGAGAGAGGCACGTTTCTGGCGTCCCCACATTCATCGCCCAATTAATGGGTCCACGCGGGAGACCTTTATTAGAAAATGAGCAGTGTGAGCAGGTCCTGTCCTGGATGGCAGAAAATGCTTCGAGCAACCTATCGTCCAGCCACAGTTCTGCGCCGTCCACTGCTGCAAATCCGAATCCTCTGTCTGCTGCTCCTCCTTCCTCCCAGCCTCCTCACGCCACTACAATGACACCTGCTCAGGAGCGGGAACACTCCCAGGAACTGTTCTCGGGCCCCTGCTTAGACTGGGCAGGAGTGGGTCCTCTCCCACCAGAGGAGTTTATCGTCACTGATGCCCAACCATTCGAAAGTTCCCGGAGTCCGGGGGAAGAGGCTGGGGACTTCCGCCAACTGTCTCAAGAACTTTCTGTGGGTGAGGAGGACGATGACGATGAGACACAGTTGTCTTGCAGTGAGGTAGTAGTAAGGGCAGTAAGTCCAAGGGAGCAGCGCACAGAGGATTCGGAGGAAGAGCAGCAGGACGATGAGGTGACTGACCCCACCTGGTGTGCAACGCCTACTCAGGACAGGTCTTCAGAGGGGGAGGCAAGGGCAGCAGCAGGGCAGGTTGCAAGAGGCAGTGCGGTGGCCAGGGGTAGAGGCAGGGCCAGACCGAATAATCCACCAAGTGTTTCCCAAAGCGCCCCCTCGCGCCATGCCACCCTGCAGAGGCCGAGGTGCTCTAAGGTCTGGCAGTTTTTCACAGAGACGCCTGACGACCGACGAACAGTGGTGTGCAACCTTTGTCGCGCCAAGATCAGCCGGGGAGCCACCACCAACAGCCTCACCACCACCAGCATGCGCAGACATATGATGGCCAAGCACCCCACAAGGTGGGACGAAGGCCGTTCACCGCCTCCGGTTTGCACCGCTGCCTCTCCCCCTGTGCCCCAACCTGCCACTGAGATCCAACCTCCCTCTCAGGACACAGGCACAACCGTCTCATGGCCTGCACCCACACCCTCACCTCCGCTGTCCTCGGCCCCATCCAGCAATGTCTCGCACCGCACAGTCCAGCCGTCGCTAGCGCAAGTGTTGGAGCGCAAGCGCAAGTACGCCACCACGCACCCGCACGCTCAATCGTTAACCGTCCACATAGCCAAATTTATCAGCCTTGAGATGCTGCCGTATAGGGTTGTGGAAACGGAGTCCTTCAAAGCTATGATGGCGGCGGCGGCCCCGCGCTACTCAGTTCCCAGTCGCCACTACTTTTCCCGATGTGCCGTCCCAGCCCTGCACGACCACGTCTCCCGCAACATTGTACGCGCCCTCACCAATGCGGTTAGTGGCAAGGTCCACTTAACTACGGACACGTGGACAAGCACAGGCGGGCAGGGCTACTACATCTCCCTGACGGCACATTGGGTGAATTTAGTGGAGGCTGGGACAGAGTCAGAGCCTGGGACCGCTCACGTCCTACCCACCGCCAGAATTGCGGGCCACAGCTCGGTGGTGGTATCTGCGGCGGTGTATGCTTCTTCCACTAAAGCACCCTCCTCCTCCTCCTCCTCCTCAACCTCTGTCTCGCAATCTAGATGTGTCAGCAGCAGGACGTCGCCAGCAGTCGGTGTCGCGCGGCGTGGCAGCACAGCGGTGGGCAAGCGTCAGCAGGCCGTGCTGAAACTACTCAGCTTAGGAGATAGGAGGCACACGGCCCACGAATTGCTGCAGGGTCTGACAGAGCAGACGGACCGTTGGCTTGCGCCGCTGAGCCTCCAACCGGGCATGGTCGTGTGTGACAACGGCCGTAACCTGGTGGCGGCTCTGCAGCTCGGCAGCCTCACGCACGTGCCATGCCTGGCCCACGTCTTTAATTTGGTGGTTCAGCGCTTTCTGAAAAGCTACCCACGCTTGTCAGACCTGCTCGTAAAGGTGCGCCGGCTCTGCGCACATTTCCGCAAGTCCCACACGGACGCTGCCACCCTGCGCACCCTGCAACATCGCTTTAATCTGCCAGTGCACCGACTGCTGTGCGACGTGCCCACACGGTGGAACTCTACGCTCCACATGTTGGCTAGGCTCTATGAGCAGCGTAGAGCTATAGTGGAATACCAACTCCAACATGGGCGGCGCAGTGGGAGTCAGCCTCCTCAATTCTTTTCAGAAGAGTGGGCCTGGTTGGCAGACATCTGCCAGGTCCTTCGAAACTTTGATCAGTCTACCCAGGTGGTGAGCGGCGTTCAGGAGGAGGAGGAGGAGGAGGATGAGGAGGATGAGGAGGAGGGGAAGAGACAGCTTGGCCCACTGCTGGGGGTACCCATGCTGCTTGCCTGTCATCATTTCAGCGTGTATGGCCTGAGGAGGAGGAGGAGGAGGAGGATCCTGAAAGTGATCTTCCTAGTGTGGACAGCCATGTGTTGCGTACAGGTACCCTGGCACACATGGCTGACTTCATGTTAGGATGCCTTTCTCGTGACCCTCGCATTCAACGCATTCTGGCCACTACGGATTACTGGGTGTACACACTGCTCGACCCACGCTATAAGGAGAACCTTCCCAGTCTCATTCCCGAAGAGGAAAGGGGTTCGAGAGTGTTGCTATACCACAGGACCCTGGCGGACAAGCTGATGGTAAAATTCCCATCCGACAGCGCTAGTGGCAGAAGGCGCAGTTCCGAGGGCCAGGTAGCAGGGGAGGTGCGTAGATCGAGCAGCATGTACAGCCCAGACAGTGCAACAGTCTTTAAGGGCCTGGCCAGCTTTATGGCTCCCCAGCAAGACTGTGTCACCGCTCCCCAGTCAAGGCTGAGTCGGCGGGAGCACTGTAAAAGGATGGTGGGGGAGTACGTAGCCGATCGCACGACCATCCTCGGTGACGCCTCTGCCCCCTACAACTACTGGGTGTCGAAGCTGGACACGTGGCCTGAACTAGCGCTGTATGCCCTGGAGGTGCTTGCTTGTCCTGCGGCTAGCGTCTTGTCGGAGAGGGTGTTTAGTGCGGCTGGGGGAATCATCACAGATCAGCGTACCCGCCTGTCAACCGACAGTGCCAACAGGCTAACACTCATCAAGATGAACAAAGCCTGGATTTCCCCAGACTTCTCTTCTCCACCAGCGGACAGCAGCGATATGTAAGCAATACGTATTATGCACCCGCGGATGGAAGCTACGTTCTCTCTCACCATCCAAAACGGGGACATTTCTGCTTCATCAATCTGTGTCTAATATTCCTCCTCCTCCTCCTGCTCCTCCTCCTGAAACCTCAGGTAATCACGCTGAACGGGCAATTTTTCTTAGGGCCACAAGGCTCACTCATCTAATTTTTCGAAACAATTTTTATACGTTTCAATGCTCTTAAAAGCGTTGAAACTTTAACTTGAACCAATTTTTCGTTAAACTGGGCTGCCTCCAGGCCTAGTAACCACTTAAGCCACATTAACCAAAGCGATTAATGGGTTTCACCTGCCATCTTGGTTGGGCATGGCCAATTTTTACTGAGGTACATTAGTACTGTTGGTACACCAATTTTTTGGGGCCCTCACCTACAGTGTAATCATAGCAATTTGTATGTTCTTCGCCTGCACTCATGGTACAGAAGTGTGTGTGGGGTTGGCCTACACTTTAGCTGCATAAATGTAACTTGGGCCTTGGCTATACTAAGGCTACTGAAATGGAACTAAGACTGCGCTCCCACTATACTGCTGCTTCAGAATTGTTACTGGGGCCTGTCTTGAGTGCTACTATTGCTGACATGGAACGAAGACTGCGCTCCCGCTATACTGCTGCTTCGGAATTGTTACTGGGGCCTGTCTTGAGTGCTACTATTGCTGACATGGAACGAAGACTGCGCTCCCGCTATACTGCTGCTTCGGAATTGTTACTGGGGCCTGTCTTGAGTGTTACTATTGCTGACATGGAACGAAGACTGCGCTCCCGCTATACTGCTGCTTCGGAATTGTTACTGGGGCCTGTCTTGAGTGCTACTATTGCTGACATGGAACGAAGACTGCGCTCCCGCTATACTGCTGCTTCGGAATTGTTACTGGGGCCTGTCTTGAGTGCTACTATTGCTGACATGGAACGAAGACTGCGCTCCCGCTATAATGCTGCTAGTGATATGTTAGTAGGGCCTGTCCTAATGCTACGGCTGAAATGTTACGAATTCTGGGCTCTGCCTATACCGCTGCTAATGGTATGTCTCTGGGGTGTGGAAACAGAGGCTTCCCAAAGACATGATGGCGGCGAGGCCATTTCCCACCAACGCGGTTACTGTTAAGGTGCATATAACCACGGACACGTGGAGAGGACATGTAGTGCCTCAAAAACATCCCCCTCCTCCTCCAACAGGGAAAACATTCTTGGCAAATGCCTTTGCATTGGTTCGTCTGGTGGCAGTCCAAGAATTTCACCTTTACCGACACTACAAGAGAGCCCCCCCACCATCCCCCCGCCACGGCCCACTTAATCCTGGCCACATTCCGAAAACCAACAAAATAAAACCGTGCTACTAGGTCCGCAGTCACCACCACATTACCACCAACGCGGATACTGTTAAGGTGCATATAACCACGGACACGTGGAGAGGACACGTAGTGCCTCAAAAACATCCCCCTCCTCCTCCAACAGGGAAAACATTCTTGGCAAATGCCTTTGCATTGGTTCGTCTGGTGGCAGTCCAAGAATTTCACCTTTACCGACACTACAAGAGAGCCCCCCCACCATCCCCCCGCCACGGCCCACTTAATCCTGGCCACATTCCGAAAACCAACAAAATAAAACCGTGCTACTAGGTCCGCAGTCACCACCACATTACCACCAACGCGGTTACTGTTAAGGTGCATATAACCACAGACACGTGGAGAGGACACATAGTGCCTCAAAAACATCCCCCCGCCACGGCCCACTTAATCCTGGCCACATTCCGAAAACCAACAAAATAAAACCGCGCTACTAGGTCCGCAGTCACCACCACATTACCACCAACGCGGTTACTGTTAAGGTACATATTACCGGTCTGACTGGGGCATGCAGACACCTTGACAGAATGAATAGTGTGTGGCACATAGGTTCCCCATTGCTATGCCCACGTGTGCAGCTCCTGATGGCGGTGGCACAGGATTGGATTTCTCATTGCTTCTGTACAGCATTGTGGGCTATCGCCCCGCCCCTTTTAAAGAGGGTCGCTGCCTAGCCGTGCCAACCCCTCTGCAGTGTGTGCCTGCGGTTCCTCCTCATGGCAGACGCACTTCTAAATAGACATGAGGGTGGTGTGGCATGAGGGCAGCTGAAGGCTGCGCAGGGACACTTTGGTGTGCGCTGTGGGGGGGGAGGGGGGGCGGTTGGTCAGCATGTAACCCAGGAGAAGTGGCAGCGGAGTGTCATCCAGGCAGTGATTGTGCTTTGTTGTAGCTAGTGTGGTGCTTAGCAAAGGTATGCCATGCTAATGAGGGCTTTTCAGAAGTAAAAGTTTTTGGGAGGGGGGGGACCCACTCTTGCCGCTTTTGTGGCTTAATAGTGGAACCTGTGAACTTGAGATGCAGCCCAACACGTAGCCCCTCGCCTGCCCTATCCGTTGCTGTGTCGTTCCCATCACTTTCTTGAATTGCCCAGATTTTCACACATGAAAACCTTAGCGAGCATCGGCGAAATACAAAAATGCTCGCGTCGCCCATTGACTTCAATGGGGTTCGTTATTCGAAACGAACCCTCGAGCATCGCGAAAAGTTCATTCCGAGTAACGAGCACCCGAGCATTTTAGTGCTCGCTCATCTCTACTGGCTACCTTGAAATCATTATTATAGACAAATGTATAGAAATAAAAAAAAAATCAAGGAATGAAGACAAATATTGTTGTGAAGGTAAAGTGTGTCTAAATTATACTTTAGCTTGAATACAATGAACAATTAGTACAGCGAATACAGTCGATTACAGGAAATGCCCAAGGCCAAAAGAAGCAGAAGCAGGTTTTATTGTCTTTATACTGTACTATAGAGTGCAATGAACCACATGAAGCAAATAAGCTGGCAGTAACCCTCCTCCCCTGGTGACAGATCTTAAATAATGACTATGATGAGTATATTCTTAATGCATAAAACCTTCACATTCGAACATTGCTATCGTTTTGGATTTCAAATGAATGTTAGTTTTTTTTTAGATAATTCGATTAATTTAGGCTTAATTACACTAGTCAACAAATCAAAAAAAAATTCTGCATCTGGTTTGAAAACAGGTTGATGTAACTAATTTTGGGGTGCTGAATTCAGTGGAAGTATCAGATCCTATCTAACATCACATTTCTGGGATACATAGCATTATTACTATAGACAATAATACAGTATTGACAAATATTGTCTGGTTTTAAATACAAAAAAAAATAACACTGAGAACTTAATAATATTTTTCTGGTAATGTATTTGTGAATGAAACTCAAAAAATACCGATATGTTGAGGTAAGGATGAAGAGAAGTGCTTTATGCAGATTAAGGCCTCAGTCACACGGGCGCATCGGCACCCGTACACCGGCGCCAATGCGCCCGTGTGATTGCAGGAAGGAGACGGACGTACCTGCAGATGGCCGTCTCTCTGCAGAGCCGGAGGAAAGAACACATGACCGGCAATGAAGCCGGTCACATGTTCTTTCCTCCAGCGCTGCAGAGAGACGGCCGTCTGCAGGTACGTCCGTCTGCTGGTGTCAGTCACACGGGCGCATCGGTGCCGGTGTATGGGTGCCGATGCACCCGTGTGACTGAGGCTTAAAACAAACACTAAACAGCAGTACCGATAGACTCATGTTGGTAACCTTCCTGCTCAACTGCAATGTTCCGACATCCAGTGACCATTTTTAGAACTTAATTCACTGTGTATTACATTCAAATAAAGAGTTTAGCTTAGTCACCGATTTAATTTTATATAAATAATTCACCAGAAAATTAGCACAAACACAAAAACTTAAACAAAAAATTGAAAAAAAATTTAAATTACATAAAAACCTTACATGATACATCATTTCTGAAGGTAAATTCGAATTTTACTTCCAAAAATCCATAAGAATTGATATATCGCACACCAGATGCAAAAAAGTTGTAATTCTCAAGTTATCCAAGAGTAAATGGAGCACAAGACATACTTCTTCCAGGGCAGAAAACCCCTCTTTTTACTATAATTTAAAATTTATAATGGTTTCTCGGTTGAACATGACTAATTTACTTTTGCTTTACATTTTTGAGGTATTCAAGCATGTGTCAGTACTACTGTAGGAAGGACTTTTTACAAAAGGAAATCAAGATCTGTCCAATTTGTAAAAGGGTACACTAACCAATGTATGCTAAAGAAACTTACTTCATGACTCGGATTCAGATCAGTGTCAATTTCTCTTCTTGTACAGCCGTGATAGTCACAACTGTATAACAGGAAAAAACGAAACCACCAATAGTAAAGGATTTCAATAGTTTTGTTTCTCCTCTTTGGATTCTCGCCCGTGCAATTAACGTAGTGAATACTACATGTGGGAAAGATTGGGCAGCCCCTATCTCCGCTCTGCTGGTTTTCTAAATCCTGCATTCTGGTGCGGAGTTTGAAAAGTCGGCAAAAGGTAGAAATTCCCCTCGTTCAGGCACAACTACGCTCCGTGCCGCTGTAGTTGTGCCTACAGCCACCTGAATAAGCCCTTATGCTCCAAGAAATGCCACAATGAATTAGATTGGAGCAACCATTGCAGATTGCTTAGCCATGAACTTTTCGTGCATATATTTGCACAAACTGTGGAACAATAGTAACAATGGCGCCGATCTTCACCTAATATTTCACCATTTCTAAAATGCACATTATATAACTTTGATAGCTAATGTTTCTATCAGTCAGATTCAAAGTTATGCATGATGGGAGATTTCAAGCATAGCGGTTTTTTTTTTTGAAAAACACTAGTTTTTCCTGCGATTATATTCATTCAGCTGTTGGCTGTAAGTCAATAGAAAAATGTGAAATGCATTACAAACAGTGCATTTTTTTGTGGCCCTTTTCTCACTTTCCATTTTTTCTGGTCACTGTCATTTTTTTCAAAACACAGCATGCTCTAGGTGTTCTATTTCTTTAAGGCATTTTTTTCTACTAGCTTCTCACCAAGAAAAAAAAATGTTATAAAATGACTGTATTAAAAAATGCAACCAATAAAAGTCTCGTGAAAAACACATGAAAATTATGTTTTTTTTCTACAAGACAATGAAATTCTAAGGGATCTTTCACATGTCCTTTATTTTCACTATGGCGGTTGTCCATTCAACTAAAATTTTTGACAATGTCTTTGTGGGCATTATACATTAAACTTACAAATAACACTTTATTTTCACTACTGTCTTTGACCCCTGTTGTCCTACGGAATGCAGCATTCAATCACTGCTCCCATTTAGATGAAACATAAACCTGCCTACATATACACCCACTACTTGCTCTTTTCTACAGTGTATTTCACTATATCCATTTCTTAAAGGCCCATTTACATGCAATGATTATCGCTCAAAATTCATTCAAACAACAAAAAATGAGCGATAATTCATTACATATAAACATGCCCATCATGTACTTATCGTTTGAACAATGATTTTAAGGTGAACTTAAAATCCATGATTTAGCTACAGAGATAAAGCAAACACATTTATCTCTCGATAAACCGCAGGCTGTTTTCTTCCAACATGTGTTTGCACTAGCCAGAAAAGAATAATGGAATGTGTGGCAGCTGTTTACACCACTGGGCATGTGTTTAATCGCATGTTGGGCTCTGCAAACAACTCCTAGAGGTCCTTTTACATGCAAATGAAGATTATAAAGTGTTAATGGCCATTAATGGCCATTAACACTTTATGCAAATGTATGACCAAATCGTTCAATCTTTCAGTCTTTTGAAAGATTATCTTTGCATGTAAATGGACATTTAATTTAGATGTTATCAGTGAAGCAATCAATTGGTATTTATTTATACATTGTCCAATTCTCAAGTCTTTATAACAATTTTACTCAACAAGATTTGGCACCTTATATAAAAGTTTCAGAAAATGCTGTTTTAAACATACTGCAAAAGTCTAAAAACCTATAAAGAAGATGAAAGATGAACGGCAGCTTGACTTACCTGATTTCAAATTAGAAATGATAAAGAAAACATAATGTGAAAGACCGGGTAAAGGGAAACAATATAAGATATTATTTGTTCTGACAAAATAAGTGTTATTTCTATTAACACATCCAGCTTGCCAAATGTGTGAGTGATGGGAAATTCAACCTCCTATCGTCTCTTGGTAACTTTGGACTTAGGCAAAGTCCAGTGGTGTAATCATCTCCATTGCATCTGGGACTCTGTGCCTTCTTCATGCTACACTGCAATTGCATTGTTTTACTAATACCGGGCTTGTAGCTTTCCAGCAGTACATACAGCTATTTTATTGAATTAGCTTATGTCCACAAACTTTTTCAATATCGGAAATCCACAGGAGAACTTGCAAGAAAACTTTATACACTTGTAGCAAAAGGAAGACAATTAACCAAGTGTAATAAACTCTGCAGAATACATTGCAATGAGTTGGTGCTCGTTGTTTATCCCTTAATAGCAAGAAATTATTTCAGCTAAACAACTAAATAAATTAAAAACAATGGAATCCGTAAATTAGAATTAAACTCCTCAGCTATCATTACTAGACATTAAAGACTCACTAGAAAATGTTCAGCAATCACTCGTGATCATGGGGAAAAAATGCCAGTAATAGGTTTCATTGAGTAGATGAGTTTTTGTAGCATTAGCAAAGAGAAACTGCTGAATGGATATTTTATTACATAATGAAATTTGCAAGTAATGAAATAATTGGGTTACTTAATTTTTTTTTTCCAAAGAAATGAGTTGGTGGTGAAGAGGAAACACACAAGGGATCATTGGTTTAGAAAAAAAAGAAAACCTGATGTCAGAATCGGTGGTTCCTCATTAAAAGCCTTTTTAATATAAACTTTCATTTCTTCAAATGCCATGCAAGGAGCTGCTGAATATTATTGGTTGCTTTACAATCTTATTTAACCACAAATCCAATCTGTTTAAACATGAATCCAATCTAAAACACATTTAACACAAAATTGAAATGACAATACATCCTTGTTATTATTAGTTTTCTCCCTGAGATCAGAGATATATTTACATTTGGGAGATAGTGAATAATACCTCTACCACTGCAATCTCTAGTGGCCACAATTATTCATCTCTCTCATCTTATTTCCAAAGCTTGCATGACTACAGCAGCACAGTAAAATATCTATGATCTCTTGCTACTCAGAATTAGTCTTTCAATAGTTATGCAGTTATCGCCATGATAAACCATATCACTCAAATAACCTTTCTGGAGTAAATTGTGGCATTATAAATAGATTATAAGGCACTAAGTGGCCTTTGACTTGTTGAACTGAACCTAATGAGTCCCTATAAAACCATTCTTGTTAAAATTATATCTGCCAAACTGCAGGCATGATGTTATAGAGCAGGAGGAGCTGAGAAGATTAATATATAGTTTTATGGGGAAGGATTCTGTATAACTTGTGTTTTATTCATTTATATCTCTGCACATTCAGATCTGAGTGGTCCAATGGGCGGTCCTATCAGTGATTCACAGCTACCCCTGTGTGTACAGTCATTCACGGATAGCTGTCAATCACTGATAGGACCGCCCATTAGACTGTTCAGTTTAGAATCTGCGGAGGATTAACAAAATAAAATACTGTCTAAACTGTAGGCATCATGTTATAGAGCAGGAGGAGCTGAGCAGACTGATATATCTTCTATATATTTGTCAATGTCCGTTTGTTTGTTTGAGTATCATGTACAAACTGTACGACTGATTGACATGAAGTTTAGCACATAGTATAATCCCAAACTGGAGAAGGCTATAGGCTAAAAAATATCAAACATTTTTTGTTGTCTTGGCAACCTTATATGCATTTTTTTGCCTTTGCTTGAATTTCCATGCATCAACCCCCAAATTTGCTTTCACCGATGGATTCTACGTACTCAATTTAGTATTCCTAGTTATTTCCAACAAGTAATTCCCACTAAAAGAGTCATACTGAGTGTTGACAATTTGTGTTTCAGGACTGCTTTTTAGCCCCAGTCTAACCCTGGTGGAGCCACCAATCATTTGCCCATTTAGTCCTTCCTAATTCTACCTTGGATGTCTGTGTGGATAACAGTTTGCAAAAATGATATGTCCCCAGACAGTAATACATGGAGCAAATTTATGAACACTGGCCCTCATTTATCAGAACTGTCTAACAGTAAATCAACAAACAGTAAAAAAAAACTGTTTTTGGTGCCCATAGCAACCAATCACTGAACAGCTTTCATTTTATCTCATCACTGAGGATTGAAACCTGTTGCCCATAGCAACCAATCACAGCACAGCTTTCATTTTACACCAGCAGAATAACAAATGAGAGCTGAGCTATGATTGGTTGCTATTGGCAACAAAAAATACCAAATATTACTCAAACTGGGGATTTGAATATGACACAAACAAACAGATTTTGTGTTTTAGATATAAGATGCTGTCATGGAATTTAAAGTGTTAAGTTTCAGAATGCAATAAGTGAATGTTTCTTACCTTGTATTGGACTATTGACCCTTACATAGAAGACTAAAAAAACCTATGCTTTGTAGTGCCGGTAACTAGGATTCTAAGATAGTTGGTCAACAGAAAAGTTAAATAAGACTAAGCCATGTTAACAGCGAAGACACACAACTATAGCAGAAATAGTGTATAATGCGATAACAATATCCTGACTGCAGTGATTTCGATGTCTAAGACGAGCCTTAAGAGCTTTGAGACTATTTGGTAGATGTCAATAAGCCTTATGATCAATAAGCTTTGTCACCTATGTAACACTAAT
The DNA here is from genome assembly GCF_035609145.1 of Eleutherodactylus coqui. Lineage (NCBI taxonomy): Eukaryota > Metazoa > Chordata > Amphibia > Anura > Eleutherodactylidae > Eleutherodactylus > Eleutherodactylus coqui. The sequence continues at coordinate 141,118,892 of NC_089843.1, read as the reverse complement.
CTTTGTACCAAGTAACTTTTGAATATACCCTCTTCTTTCTATATAAGAGTTGGTAATGTTAATAATAAAATAGAATTCATTGAGTTCTCCTGGAGAAGTGTCTTGATATAACATGGAGTGATTTCATGCTATTGATAGATAATTGCTAGCAAATCTTCTCATCACGGGCTTCCATATCTACCAATTTGGCACCTGGCAATGAGGTCATCAGATCGGTACCGGTGTGGTCCGATAACAATGCCAAGTAAGCAAAGGACCTGTTTGGGCAGAAGGACAACAGCCACATTTAAAGTAGCAGCTGTTCGAGTAGCTGCAGCGCCGAAACAAACAAATGCCTGACTCAAGAATCAACACACTCGACAAGCCGCTGCTCGACTAGTTGAGACACCAAAGCAAACTAACGGCCGACTCGAGAATCAAGACACTTAACAAGCCGCTGCTCGAGTAGCTGAGACACTGGACCAAACTATCAGCTGACTCAAGAATCAACATAAGCGAAAAGCGGCCGCTCAAATTGTAGAAACTGACAAAGTAAAGCATGCTCGACATTCTTCAGACTGAGAGAGACACTCAATGACTCCGTCAGATATGCCATTCGATTACAAGCGTCTTCAGTTCCCATTTCGTTTGGCATTTTGCATGTCTGTCAACAAAGCACAAGGTCAAAGCTTGAAGGGGGCGGGAATTAAGATGGAGGAGTCCTGCTTTTCCCATGGTCAGTTGTATGTGGTGTTCTCAAAAGTTGGGAATGGAAAAAATCTTTTTGTTTACGCTTCTGATGGAAAAACGAGAAACATTGTGTATCAAATGGCCTTGCAGTAAAAGTTATATAATAAAAATGTTAAATGCTAGGATCATTGAATTTGTCTATTTTAAGTTTCTACATTCACAAAGAATTAATCAGCTCAGGTGCCTTTGACGTATTTATGTATACATTCGGATATCATCTTTTCTTATTTAAAATGTCACGTTTTATATTGCACTCGTTCTGTATTGGAGGTCTAGTAGTTTATGTGGAAGGATTCAGTGTAACTTGTATTTGTGAGCTGAACAGTCCAATGGGCGGTCCTATCAGTAATTGACAGCTATCACTCAGATCTGAATGTGCAGAGGTTTAAATGAATAAAAGACAAGTTACATTGAATCTTCCCCCATAAAACTATATATCAATCTGCTCAGCACATCCTGCTCTACAACATGATCCCTGCTGTTTGGACAGCACGTTCAAACAGGTTCCCTTTAACTCTTTGGTCTCATAGGAGCTCCTTCTAAAACTAAACTGTGGCTATTGAACCCATGTGGAGCACTGTTTACCAAATAAGCATGTTGCTTTTTTTTTTTTAATAAAGAGAAAATTAATGTAAATGACATTAAGGTAAATTAAATTAGTTTAAAAAGACATGTTTAGTGATTTTTAACATGAAAATATATTAAATGTGTAATTATTAGTAAATGACAGTAACAGAATGACTGTGAGAACTTCTCCAATTTTGTCCCCATGGCAACACATTATGCTCTCTGCGCTGGCAGTTATGTGCTATCATAGAGACACTAAATCTGCTTAAAAACAATCAACTCTTCTTTTTCATATCCTTTTAAGTGCAAGAAAAATAAAATCTGGATTCTGATTGGTAGTTGTGATTTTCAGTATACCTGTGATATGACTGAACTGCCAGAGGTCAAAGCAGGAGGCATTGCTGATCAATGCGGAAAGCTCTACCAACTGTTGACTTGAGCTATTAAAAGTAATAACGTTGAAAGGAATAAGGATTAGAGATGAGCGAACGTACTCGTCCGAGCTTGATGCTTGCTCGAGTATTAGAGTACTCGAGATGCTCGTTACTCGAGATGAGCACCATGCGGTACTTGAGTCAATTCCATTTCTTTCCCTGCATGTTTAGCGCCATTTTCTGGCCAATAGACATGCAGGGAAGGCATTACCACTTCCTCCTGTGACGTTCCAGCCCTATCCCACCCCCCGGCAATGAGTGGCTGTCGAGATCAAGTGACCGCCGAGTATATAAAGCAGTCCTGATCGCTGCTCGCCTTAGACACACGCTGGCAGAGATTAGGGCGAGTGCTACTGGTGCTATAGGGAGAGTGTTAGCATCTTCAAGAACCCCAACGGTCCTTCTTAGGGCCACATCTGACCGTGTGCATTACTATTGTGGCTGGCTGGGAGCAGTTTTGCACAATTTTTTTTTTCATCTCGGGCTGTGCAGGCCATTACAGCTATAGCGTTCTCCGTCTGCAGTCTATTATACAGAGTATAGGGAAAATGCTGCTGAGATACGGAAAGTGGTAGTGTAGGATCCTGTCTACAAGAACCCCAACGGTCCTTCTTAGGGCTACCTCTGACCGTGTGCATTACTGTTGTGGCAGCTGGGAGCAGTTTTGCACTTATTTTTTTTTCATCTTGGGCTCTGCAGACTATTGCGTTGTCAGTCTGCAGCCAATTATACAGAGCATAGGGGCAGTAGTTGTCAGGCAGGGACAGTGGTAGTGTAGAATACTGTCAACAAGTACCCCAAAAAAGCTCCTCCTTAGGGCTACCTGTGAGCATGTGCATTACTGTTGTAGTGGCTGACTATTAGCCAGCTAGGCCTTTCTGCAGCCCAGCGTATAATTTTTTCGGCCCACAGTGTGCGTTCCATAACCGCTATGACCCTCCAAGTGCAGGCCAACAATTGCCTAATTTTTTACACCACTCTGTGTGTCCCGTCAACTTCACGCACAGCGTACGCCCATGGCTGCTGATAGAGGGAAAGACATATACACTCTATCTAGGCTGCTGTTTTTTTCAAAAACATCTGGAAAAGAAAATGCTCCTTAGGGCTACCTGTGCGCGTGTGCAGTTTACTGCGTGGCTGCTAGGAGTTGTAGTGGCTCACTATTAACCAGCTAGGCCTTTCTGCAGCCTAGCGTATAATTTTTTTTTACCTACAGTGTGCGTAACATAACCGCTGCCAGCCTCCAAGCGCAGGCAAATAATTGCCTAATTTTTTACAGCGCTCTGTGTGTCCCGTCAACTTCACGCACAGCGTACGGCCACAGCCGCTAATAGAGGGAAAGACATATACACGCTATCTAGGCTCCTGGTTTTTTCAAAAACATCTGAAAAAAAAATCCTCCTTAGGGCTACCTGTGACCGTGTGCAGTTTACTGCGTGTCTGCTAGGAGTTGTAGTGGCTCACTTTTAGCCAGCTAGGCCTTCCTGCAGCCTAGCGTATAATCTTTTTGGCCTACAGTGTGCGTAACATAACCGCTGCCAGCCTCCAAGTGCAGGCAAATAAATGCCTAATTTTTTACGACGCTCTGTGTCTGCTGTATTCGAAATACACCATGCTGAGGGGTAGGGGTAGGCCTAGAGGACGTGGCCGTGGATGCGGGCGAGGACGCGGAGGTCTAAGTGAGGGTGTGGACACAGGCCGAGTTCCTGGTCCAGGTGAGAGGCAAGTTTCTGGGGTCCCCAGCTTCATATCACAATTTTTGGGTCCACGTGGTAGACCTTTATTACAAAATGAGCAGTGTGAGCAGGTCCTGTTGTGGATAGCAGAAAATGCATCCAGCAATGTATTGACCACCCAGTCTTCTACGCTGTCCACTGCTGCAACTCTTTCTTTCTGTACCGTCTGTGTGTTCCTGCTAGCCACCCATGCTGCGGGTGCACACAGACTTGCCATAGCAGAGTTGTACCTGCCTGGCACTTTAAAAAAAAAAACAGAATGTCTAGGGCATGGCGTGGCGGCCGCAGCCAATATGTATTTCCTCTCACGCAACCGCAGCTATCCGGGGCACTGCAATGGGATTTCTTTCTGTACCGTCTGTGTGTTCCTGCTAGCCACCCATGCTGTGGGTGCACACAGACTTGCCATAGCGGAGTTGTACCTGCCTGGCACTTTAAAAAAGAACCCAGAATTTCTAGGGCATGGCGTGTGGGCTGCAGCCAACATGTATTTCCTCTCACGCAACCGCAGCTATCCGGGGCACTGCAATGGGATTTCTTTCTGTACCGTCTGTGTGTTCCTGCTAGCCACCCATGCTGCGGGTGCACACAGACTTGCCATAGCGGAGTTATACCTGCCTGGCACTTTTAAAGAAACCACAAATGTCTAGGGCATGGCTTGTGAGCCAAAGCCAACATGTATTTTCTATCACGCAACCTCAGCTATCCGGGGCACTGCAATGGAATTTCTTTCTGTACCGTCTGTGGGTTCCTGGGGGCCACCCATGCTGTGGGTGCACACAGACTTCCTATTGAGGTGTTTTACCTGTCTGTCCCCAAAACACTGACAGACTTGGGTAGGGTGCAGAGGACAGATGGTTTACCCCTTGCATTGTCGACGAGGTATACGACACCGAGTATTGCTGCATTGCGGAGATGTGTAGAAGTGCTGGGCTGCCAGCAGACTCCCCTTTATGCCCACGTTTGCAGCTCCTGACGGAGGTGGCAAAGGATTGGAATGAAGATGGAACATCAATCTATTATCAATTCTCAACAGCATTGTGGGCTATCGTCCACACTTTCAAAGAGGGTCGCTGCCTGGCCCTGCCAACCCTCTGCAGTGTGTGCCTCCGGTACCTCCTCATGGCAGATGCACTTATAAATAGACATGAGGGTGGTGTGGCTATGAGGCCAGCGTGTGGCATGAAGGCAGCTGAGGGCTGCGCAGGGGCACTTTTGCGTGAGCTGTGGACACTGGGTCGTCCGGGGGGGTTGGGCAACATGTAACCCAGGAGAAGAGGCAGCGGTGTGTCCCGCAGGCAGTGATTATGCTTGGTTGGAGGTAGTGTGGTGCTTAGCTAAGGTGTGCCTTGCTAATGAGGGTTTGTCCGAAGTAAGAATTGTTAGGCGGGGGCACTCTTGCCGCTATTGTGGTTTAATAGTGGGACCTGGGAGCCTGAGATGCAGCCCAGCATGTTGCCCCCCGCCTGCCCTATCCGTTTCTGTTTCGTTTCCATCACTTTCGCAGGTTTTGTAGATTTGCACAAATGAAAACCTTAGCGAGCATCGGTCATATACAAAAATGCTCGAGTCGCCCATTGACTTCAATGGGGTTCGTTACTCGAACCAAACCCTCGAGCATCGTGGAAAGCTCGACTCGAGCAACGAGCACCTGAGCATTTTGGTGCTCGCTCATCTCTAATAAGGATCTATCTATCTATCTATCTATCTATCTATCTATCTATCTATCTATCTATCTATCTATCTATCTATCTCTCTATCTCTCTATCTATCTCATATCTATCTATCTGTAAAAGCCTAAACTAAAAATGATATACTATAAAAAAATAACTTATACAACATTTACTCTAAATATATTCAATATTGCTAGGTATCTACCTATACACAAATAGAAAGAGATCTGTCAATCTAGCCAATTCGGGCAGGAAGAAGCTGTGGACAGCCATCTCAATGACTCTTCTCCACATTCCTGGCTGCTTTTTAATGTATGTTTTCTCTGAAATGCTGTAGTATTTAAGAGTAAAACAGAGATGTCTGCAATGTATGTGTCTGACGGGTTCAATTTAGTTCATCCAACCAACCAGTACCCTGCTCTGTACTGATGATGGGCAAGAATTTTGATGCAGTCTATCTACAGATGGGTTGCTTTTCCTACTTGGAGGCATTTCTGATTTGGCTGACCAGAGCTAATTTGCATACTTTCTCCCATGGAACACTGCCTGAAAATAAGTCCCCATATGCCCACTGGGTCTCATCAATAAGAAACAGTACCCCTATCCCCCAAACATGAAATTGTAAACTGCATTCTATAGAAAAACGTTATATGCAAGTTATACAAGAAGCTTATTTATATATGACCAAGATCATCAAAGGGAGTTTGAAATCTGAATACCAATTTGTGAATATAAATCAAATCTGATGCTGCTCCTCCTTAGGTCCGATATTCATACACCCAGCCATACAGATTTTTTTCCCCCCTTTGGCACTGTAGTAAAATGTAGGGCAACTGATGCCAGAACTGTTTCTAGGGTACAGTTCAAGGCACCCAGCCCATCAGTTTTGTCTGCCTGCACTAGATAGAAAAATGGTGAATGTAGCTTTTTACTATACAGCTATGTCCAGATATGGACACCGGATAGGTACAAAAAGGGTGACAAAAAGGCATCAGTCATGTCCGGCTGTGACATGGAAACAATGAAAGGACACAACCAATGAATTGGAAACTAGCCGTACTCTCTTCTTAAAAAGCATGCATAAGAAATTATGATCATTGTTCACATAGTAACCATGAATCGTACAGCCCAGCATATAAAATAATTCATGTGTTGGAGGTTCGAAATGAGAATACTTCAAACTATAAACATTGTAGTATTACATTAATCTTTTTACAGAACTTTTTAAAAATAATGTTTATGTTTATTCTTCAGACGGCACATGGAAGACAAAAATGTCAGAATTTCTTTTACCAGAAAGTTAAAATATCAGTTTAACAATTATTAACCATCAAGAAAAAAATGCATGTAATCATAAATCAGCTAAACCTATTAACCTCCATGGTTACTAGTACTTAGAGTATAGTATCACCATGACTTCAGTGTGCAGAGAGCATCGTGCGGATTTACACAGATTACCAGGAGCCCTGAGACCATTGTCTACTTGTCTCTCTTGTGACAATCCTGTTTTTTCTCCTAGTAATCTCTAATCAGGATTACTCATATGTAAGTGTTTAGATCTGTAGTCTTATGGGAGATGCTATTTCTAAATCTTTCTTATTATAATCATGTTGGAAATAGAAGTGAGTCATATTAGTCTGGCAAACTGGCAACATTTGTTCAACTTTATTATACATAATTCATGTGCAGTATGTCTAATTTTATTGCTTTACACAGTTGTATTGTGTTATACTATAAGAAGACACAGCTCACTGGAGAACACTACTACACTGCTGACTTCTGCATCCCCATGGCAGATTCCACTGGTTAGCATGCCTGCATTTTCACTCACATATGACTGAGCACACTGTACCCTCAGGGTGCTGTTGCTGGTGGTGCTGCTGCTCACCTTCTTCTATTTGCACTATGTTTTGTCCCCCTACTTCACCCCAAATAAAAATATGTCAATATAGAAAACCAGAGGTACAGCTTCCATGTTTCCATGGGGAGTATACTCTGCCCTCTAGGTGCTGTTGCTGCTGGTGGTGGTGGAACTGCTGCTGCTCTCCTACCCTTGCTTCCGCCATGTTCCCTCCTCTTCCTTCCAAAACCAAAAATTTCTAAAGCATAAGAAATAGTGGTAGCTCTACAGCTTTTCCTTGGAGAAGGTCTGTGCTTGGCTGTTCTGTTCACCCGGTAGTATTGGTCCTTTGCTAATTTTAGGGGATTGTTTTTTAAACAAACAACTCACCTGCTGTCTTCCGTAGCAAAACTGTTGGTAGCTCTACAGCAGTTCCTTGGAGCAGGACCTTGCTTGAGTGTTGTCTTCTCCTGGCAGAAGTTGTCCTTCTAAAAGCCACAGTTACAAAAAGGTCATCTTTTTGTACAGTGCAAGTCAACAATAGCATATAATGAGTAAATAAAGGGCTTCTGAAATCTGCCGATTAGGGGTATGTATAATTTGGTTATTAGATTTATACTGAGTTTTCTGTTAGTGAGGAGAGAATAGCATAAGCTCACAGTATTGACTCCACAATTAACATTTATCTCTATGGCACAAATTACATATACTTAGAGGAAAAGGAAAGCAATGACCTGTTCAGGAACCTCATATTGCTGAATGTTCTGTACTAAAGCCAATCTGCATTACTTATTGAATAAATACATTTAATTAATAAGAAAGGATAACATTCATTGCAATAACAGGCTACCTATTGCAAAATATGACAATAACTCACCTACAGCAACTGTCAATGACTGTACTACTGAGATATTTCCCCAGTCACTAAGTTAAAGAATAGCTCTAGGAAATCTTAAATGTACAGAGATCCTCTCTGTATTAGGTCAGCTCTACCACACATATCTGTAATTGAAAAAGAAAAATGATAGCCCAGGGGATACACAAGATGGTGTCTGTGCAATACTATATTTAATTAGGAAATGGTTTGTAATTCTGCTCTCCAGTTCATATGATATTATTAGGTTCTGGGAAGTACTTTAGTCCAATTACTTACCATACCACATTCAGCATGTTCCATGCAAGGAACTCACCAGTGCTTGAGCAGCCCACTCAAAAGTTAAATATGTCTGTATATTAAAGGATGAAGTTCTCAATATATTTCTTTACCTATTAATGTCATCTAATCACTTTAATAATTAAAATGTCTTGAAGAAAAGGAATTCCTACCAGAAAACTTGTGAACTTAATTTTGGCAAATACCATAAAACTTTAGTAGGAAAACATTATCTACAATGAGTGTAGTTTAAGTCTACAGTATTCACCATATCTATCTATCTATCTATCTATCTATCTATCTATCTATCTATCTATCTATCTATCTATCTATCTATCTATCTATCTCATATATATCTATCTCATATCTATCTATCTATCTATCTATCTATCTATCTATCTATCTATCTATCTATCTATCACATATCTATCTATCTATCTATCTATCTATCTACCACATATCTATCTATCTATCTATCTATCTATCTATCTATCTATCTATCTCTCTCATATCTATCTATCTATCTATCTCTCTCATATCTCCCTATCTATCTATCTATCTATCTATCTATCTATCTATCTATCTATCCATCCATCTATCTCCTATCTATCTATCTCATATCTCCCTATCTATCTATCTATCTATCTATCTATCTATCTATCTATCAATCTATCTATCTATCTATCTATCTATCTATCTCTCTCATATCTATCTATCTATCTATCTATCTATCTATCTATCTATCTATCTATCTATCTATCTATCTATCTCATATCTCCCTATCTATCTATCTATCTATCTATCTATCTATCTATCTATCTATCTATCTATCTATCTATCTATCTATCTCTCTCTCTCTCTCTCTCTCTCTCTCTCTCTCTCTCTCTCTCTCTCTCTCTCTCTCATATCTATCTCATATCTATATTTCTGTATTTATTAATCCTTCTGCTAGTTTTTATTGTTGAAGTTCAGGATTATATCTTTTTTGCTTTCTTATCACAAAACACTTCTTTTTAATAGAATTTCCCACATGCACGTATAGAATATTTTTAGGCTGCTCTGTAACTGACTGCCAGATAGATCTGCAATCAGTATTATGCAGGGGTACTATGGGCTTAGGCTGGGGATCCATCTTCCTAATCTGCAGAACAAGTGTATAGCCATTTTAGTTGTAAATTAATTTCTGTTCTTTTTATGACATGCAGCTGCTAATGGAAAAATTGGCTGTTTGTGAACTAAGTAATGAAAGTGATTTGCTTGGCTGCCACTTTCAGATGGGGTTTTCTGCAGCTAGAGCTCATGAGCCCTATTATGGACTAGGTCCATGTACTGGAGTAGAACCTAGATGAACCAAAAGATTCTCTTGTTTGCCAGGCTAATCTTGGCTGCATTAGCATTTAGTGAATATTCAGCTTTATATGAGTTCCGTTCATGACTCTGTTCATTTTAACTGCCATTGACACTTGACTTTTCCTGATCTTGTTCAATTTTGACTTTTGATTTGCCCCAACTATCCCTGTCCCTCTAATCTGGCTTATTCTGATTGCAAAGTAAAACACAGGACAGGGTTTTATGTACAGACCGGCCATAAATCAAGAAATACACTTTTACTTTGTTTTTTATGCCTTCCTTTGGATCAACATGGTGGGGAAGGGGTTGGGGGGGGGGGGGGGGGTCAAGAGAAACCGGTTGGGTTGGATGGACATTGTCTTTTTTCAGTCCATTATACTATGTTATGTTACTCAATCTGCTCACATTAAATGGGTATTTGGGTGCTTCAAAGTGAAAGTTAAATGCTTCATTAGGTGATAAAATGTAATATTATAGTTTGCTGCAGAGATATTGCTTTACCTGTGCGTTTTCCCCCTTCTTAGTTCTATGTTGGTATCCAAAGGTTAAGACCTTTATGCTCCATGGTTTTACTGGTCAGGCATTCTCAATGCCTTTAAATTCTGTAATGATGACACAATTTGTACAGTTGTGAATGCGCACTCATCAAAAAATGGCATTGTTGGAGTTGCTGTTTTTGCACTCCCTGGCACCCAATTCAAATAACAATGTGGAAACCTGAAGCTCACTGGAACGCAGCAGTGGCACAAAACATTACTGGAGTTCAGTCTTACTATCTAGATGAACAATTTGGAATAATAGCTATAAAAGAAAACATTGGAGAAATTTTGAAAATTTTGCCCAGTTTCCACAAAATAAGCGACTGCATATTCACACAGTACAATAACAGTGTTTAGGAAAGGGTAGCTGCATGCTTCACAACACCGCCTGCAATCCTCTGTTGCCCGTCAGACAACTGTAGAAGACATAACACAGAGCTCCTCATCATTGCATACACCAATCCCAGATGAGATATTCTGGACTGGACGGGTCCCTTCTTCATGACGTGCCTGTTGAAGGGACCTGTCTGGTCCAGTAACGCGTTGTGGTATTCCCATTGAAAAAAATATTTTTGAATAATTTTGATAAAATTGGTGTGTTTGCTTCTAAAAGGCTATATGTTTTGTTTTCTACAATTGTTTTGACTGTGTCTATCCTAATTATCTAGTGATGACCCTTGGCTTGTTCCAGATACTCCTCTGCAGGGTTATGCCTCCTCCTTACTGATAATGCAGATTTAAGACTTACTACACTAATTCATTTTCAGTCTGTGCATCATTATAGTAATGACCACCAATCGGTGACTACTCTAAAAAGCATGGCACTTGGGGATCCAACTCAGACAGGCCACTCCTACATAAGGTGTTAAAGGTGCAGAATATCTAACATGGCCTCAGCTTAACCTGCTTAAAACCAGGTGGATCCTGAGGGCCAGTACCTCTTCCATCCATTTTTAATAAAAATCAAGACATTTTAGGTTCCTATACAGTTATTATATGCTAGCCCATTTCTAATAACCTCTATGCAGTTTGAGTTTCACTAGAATAACATAGTAGTTGCATCAATCCACATAGATGTCCATTCCTAATTCACTTCCACAGCTCCTTATGTACTGCAATTCAACACTTCACAGCTTTCATTTGCATCCTTCCCATTAAGTATCCAGCCTGGGACTCTAGATTGTATTGGTTCATTGCGAAGTCTTTATGTGTATCTTGTGACTTAATATTGACTTTTCCCAAGCTTTTTCTAGGAGTCTTCACTGGCACCATGCCAAGATAAAGGTGACCTTAGCTATTAAAGAAAGTTCCACAACTTCACAAAAGACACAAATACTTTTTGTCACAGGTAAAAGCATTTTGTGCATTAACGCTTCTTAGATTTTGTACTTACATTGTATTCTCTGCTTAAAAGCCTTTATATTTCATTCCAAATTTAAGCTAGATGTGTTCAAATTACCATATCCAATTAAAATAAAATGGATTAATAGACAGTCTCATTTATGCTCTGCATTTGTTAATTCACACAATATAAAACTCCCACTGTATGCAAATTGATAAAAGTTAGGGCTCTGGGGATTCAGGTGACATTAATGAAAAAGCACGCTTCAAAACAATTATTGCATTTAATACGGGAGAATTTAGCAATGGAGGCGGCACATCAGCTAACCTCTTGCTAAGCTCGTATCTTTGAAATTGCTGCTCTTGCAGGACAATTCTGGGAAAAACAACAAGCTTGAATAAAGCAATTTCAAAACTAGCTGCTGTGATCATTCTACAAAGTCTAGCAGTCAGGCCAGTGCGAAAATGTTGCAGTATTTATAGATACTGTGGCTGTAATGAATTAACTGTGCTCACACAAGGAGCTGAAAATCAAACAGTGCTCAAGTGATTGTTCCTCTCTTTGGAAATATGAGCTTTTATGTTTCACTTGTACCAGGTTCTTTATGTAGATAAGATGATGTATGACATTTTCTTAATTCTGGCGGTTTAATAATCATGAATAGAGTTAACTATCCCAATACTATGACTAGTTTAACCACTCCGTTTTTTGTTTTTTTAAAATTTATATTGCAATATTGATTGTTTTTGTTTTACATGTTTTGTAAAAATAGATACATTTTATGTTCATTTAAAAAAATAAAATAAATAAAAAATATTTTCAAGTCACTTTGCAGATTTAATAAGCTGTCAGAAGATGGCAGTGCAACACTTTAAAATTCATCCATATCCATCTCTTTATAAAGTGATATTAGATCCAAAATGACTTTCATGTTAAAAGCATGTATTATTCCTGGTAAGGATGCACAGAATCTCAAGTAAATGTGAGTTTTACCAGAAAGTTGTCATGGAAATCAATCTTCCGAGGAGTCGCTTGCGTCTCAGTTTTTATGCTAAACCTCGGAAATAGAAAGATTGAAGTGTGAATTATTGTTATCTGCATTCATCTTCAGGGAGAAAATGCAGCACTAAATTTTACAAAAGTCATACATAAGTGATCGGAGCTTTATCTCAAAATAAAATGTATTTTTGGGAGAAAAAATGAAAATACATTTAAAGTTATGTAAATTTTTCATTGTGTTAACAATGAGATCCTTGATTGAAGCACATAAAAAAAATTGTGCCCTATAGCTGCTTTCAGATGGGCATATTATGGGCTCATTTTACCATTTGTAATATATCTATAATACCCAGATCAGTTCTACTGAACCAGCCATAGGTCTTCATAGGATCTTCCGCCAATCTAAGTCCTGGTCAGTAGAACTATGGGATGTCTGGCCATTGTGTTCATAATGTCTCAAGACATTAACTATTTAAGTGAGGTAGTGAATAACTATTAGTAGAGAATACTAGTACCAGTGTTTCTGGTGGCGCAGTGCACCACTTACTAATATGATATAGTGAAAGGGATTGGAGTTGGTCAAAATATTTCCGAGCAAATAGTAAGCTATGCCATTATATGCAATTTTGCTGACCATATGAAACATGAACTTCAGCTGCTCGCTGAGGAAACATGTTTTCTTGCTGCTTTCGCATATGAGCTGCACATGATTTATGAACTTCAGCTGCTCGCTGAGCAGACATGTTCACTGGTTGCTTTTGCATATGAGCTGCACGTTTTTTGTGAACTTCAGCAGCTCGCTGAGGAGACATGTTCGCTCGTTGCTTTTACATATGACCTGCACAAGAATTACAAACTTCACCAGCTCACTGAGGTAAATTCGTGGCTTGCCGCTATATCATATAAGCTGCATTAGCTTCACTGCAACGTTAAACCCTCTGTGGGGATTATTGCACGACCGCAACGGTTTGTTTCAACACTGGACAACAGTTCACAATTAGATGAAGGCAGGACTGCTGTTGGCAGCATTAGCATTTGAGATGACCTGATATCACATTTAGGAGACTGGAAGATAGTGGTGAAGGACTGTGAAGACTGTGCTTCAATGTTGTTGGTCAATATGCACCGCGAGCTATGTATGTCTTCATTTGTGAGGTGTCATTTATTGGAGTCTCCACACAGGTGTGAAACTGTGTAACAAACAGCTACAAACTGTCAGACTGAGTATTGCTGTATCCATAGCAACTGAGGCTGCGGGGGTTTGTGGGGTATGTAGTCGGCCTGTAATCCCTCATTCAGCACACAGGGATGAAGAGCCTGTGATGACATCACCGTCATGTCATCAGGAGCGAAGCTCAGAGCCCCCGTGACTGATCACATGATGGTTACATCATCACATGTAACTCACACAGTCACTCATCACTCACAGACAGGTGGTCATTAGTATTTTGATTAACTAACAATTAAAGAGATTGTCCCACCAAAATAACCTATCCTTGGTATAAACATCTACCCATTCATTCATTTTAATGTAATTTCCTGAAACAACCAAACTCTTGCACTTAGCTATTTCTGGCAGTCCTATTCAAATAAATAGAGCTGTAGTATGCGCATATAACCACCGCTCCATTTATTCGGGGACACTCAGGACCCCCATTCTCGGCAGCCTGACATCCTCCAATCTGACATTTATGACATAACCTGTGGATAGATGATGTTATTTTCCTAGAACAACACCTTTAAAGACTGTAAATTTTAATCTTAGGTTCTTAACCCCCTCCCGCTATATGACATACATTTACGTCACGCAGGTGCGGAGAGATTGTGGGGTGACTTCCCTTCATTCAGCGTGGGCGTCAGCTGTTTATTACAGCTGACACCCGTGGGCAATAGCTGCAATCGACCGTGCGGCCGATCGCGGCTATTAACCCTTTAAATCCCCCTGTCAATTCTGACAGCGGCATTTAAATCTCCCAAACAATGTTCGGGGGTCCTGTACGGCCCCTCCGCGTAAGAACGCAGGGAGCCCTATGAGTGTCATGGCAGCCGGGGTCCTTCTAAAAAGCCCCAGAGCTGCCTTAGCAGACTGCCTATCAAATCTCAGTATTATGTAATGCTATAGCTATTAAAGCATTGCTGGTTGTGGTCCCCCAGGTGGGCTAAAAAAAAGGAAAAATAAGATAAAGTTTTATTAATTGTAAAAAAAAAAAAGTAATAAAAGTTTAAATCACCTCCCTTTTACCATATCTATAATAAAAAAATCTAAATCATAAAACAAAAATACATATTTGGTATCGCTGCATCCATAAAAGTCCACTCTATCAAAGTAGCACATTATTTACTCTACATGGTGAACGTCGTTCAAAAAAAAAAAAATTAAGCATGCTAGAAATGCACTTTTTCAGTCACTCCATCTTCCAAAAAAAATGCAATAAAAAATGATCAAAAAGTCATATGTATTCCAAAATGGTACAATTGTGAACTACAGGACATTCCACAAAAAATAGGCCCCCAAACAACTATGTTGCACGCAGAAGATCGCAGCAGAAAATAATATTAAAAAATTAAGTGTCTTTGAAAAAAAATAAAAAGTAGAATAAAGTTGTTGCAGTTTGTGCGCCGTAGAAGCAAGACGCTTAGAAAGGTGGCGGAATGTTTTTTGTTTTTTTTCATTTTATCAGTACATTATATGGTATATTAAATAGCACCATAAAAAAATACAACTCGTCTCACAAAAAAACAAGCCCTCATACAGCTACGTGGATAGATAAATAAAGGAGTTACGATTTTTTAAAGGGGGCAGCGTTATTATAAAGGAAGTGTCTGCTGTTTGAATTTCCAGGTTATTTTGATTGATTAGATAAGTGTATTTGTTAGTGCCTTTGGATTATAACTAGAGATGAGCGAGCACCAAAATGCTTGAGTGCTCGTTACTCGAGTCGAACTTTCAGTGATGCTTGAGAGTTCGTTTCGAGTAACGAACCCCATTGAAGTCAATGGGCGACTCGAGCATTTTTGTATATGACTGGTGCTCCGCTAAGGTTTTCATTTGTGAAAATCTTAGCAAATCACCAAAGTCATGTAAAAAACACAGAAATGGATAGGGTAGGCGAGGAGCAACATGCAGGGCTGCATTTCGGGCTCCGAGGTCTCACTATTAAGCCACAATAGTGGCAAGAGTGAGACCCCCCCCTGCACTGTCAGCATAAAGATCGTTCTCCTCTGCCACAGCTGTAACAGCTGTGGCAGAGAAGAACGATGTTAGCCCATTGAATTCAATGGAGCCGGCAATACAGCCGGCTCCATTGAAAGCAATGGGCTGCCAGCGAGCGCGGGATGAATTTTCGGGAAGGGCTTAAAAATATAAGCCCTTACCTGAAAAAGAAAGATTTTAGTGTAAAAAAGAATAAAAATGCAGACATTCTCTTCAATGGAGCCGCTGCTGCTGCCGGCGACTCCATTGAAGACAATGGTCCGCTGGCACACCTGAATTCTTTTTCAGGGAAGGGCTTTACATATAAGCCATTCCCTGGAAATGAATTAAAAGTGATTTAAAAAACAAAAAAAATAGATACCTCCCTTCAGCCGCGTCTTCTCCTGCTGTCCCCTGCACTGTGGTGCTGAACTGCTGTCATTCAGCTGAGAGCTGCGCTGAGCCAATCAGAGGCAGCATTCACTCACCCATTCATGAATTCATGAATGGGTGTGAGTGAGATCTGCCTCTGATTGGTCAGGCTGTGACCAATCAGGGGCAGCTCATTCAGCAGGCGGGGATTTTAAATCCCCGGCTGCTGAATACTACTCACAGTTGTTCAGAACAGTTCAGGAAAACTGCCAGCTGGCTGCAGCTGAACTCCGTCTGCCGGGACCACAATTCATTGTTTATAAGCACTTCCCGAAAATTCATCCCGCGCTAGCCGGCAGCCCTTGCTTTCAATGGAGCCGGCTGTATTGCCGGCTCCATTGAATTTAATGGTCAGTGCTCGTTTAATCGAGACGAGCACTGCGTGGTGCTCGTCTCGAGTAACGAGCATCTCGAGCACCCTAATACTCGAACGAGCATCAAGCTCGGACGAGTATGCTCGCTCATCTCTAATTATAACAATAAATGTGACTGGTTAGAAAAAGAGTTCTGAAAAACAGTTGAAAATGACAAATTTAGCCAGTTATCAGTTTAAGGCTAATGCTTTGCTTAAACTGAACAATTACACCGGGGAACACAATTTTTGGTGACTAAGATGTTAGAATTTTGGGGGGATTTTGGGATCATACTGTAGATTCTGAAAATGACATTAGTTTTTCTCCATCAGGTCTGCTTACCAAGATATGACATATGTCCATATAAATGTATACATGTACACACATTGTATTATACATGTAATAACTGGCAATCAAAAGCTGAAGGTACAGAGATAAATCCCAAGAAGCCTAAAACACGAATTAAAGAAAAGTTTCTCCATTGAGATGTTGCAGAAACTACCTTTTTATGACTTCCTGATGCTCCTGGACATTCGCTGAATGCTCTAACAGTCGTCTGCCATCATATGCATCTCCCATCGTCCGCAGCACGGTTCTTATTTCCTGGTTAAATCATTCACCTTGTTCATCACTTACATCACCAAGACAATCTGAAAAACCATCCAAAATGACTGCAGGTCCTACAATCTGATGCTCATGTTACACCCAAGTGTTAAGGGACAGAAGTGACCATATTCTCTAAGTTCATCATAGTTTACCGCCTTATAGGTCCCAAGGAAATGCTTTACAACCCTACAAAACAACGACCGCGGACGCGCCTCAAAGCTGTCCACTGAATCATAGAAAGGCCGGTCCTTCATGAGTTCCCAGACTTGTGGTCCATCAAATGTACCTGATTTCAGCTTCTCCATGTTCATTGCAGGAAATTTTCAATCTTCAATGTCTTTACACATTGTTTCATCAAGTTTGCTTGCATTGGTGGCGATATGTATCATATGTACTACTAGTTACCAATGCGGGCGGGAAAATAAAGTACATATAACAAAAATAGATATTGACATCAGGAATATCTCAAAAACTAGAGCTCCTAGAACGACATAGATGGTATTTTCGAAATCACCAACACAAACATAACTGGAATAAGGACTAAAATCCAGGCACCGAAAAAATAAATTTTTTTGTTCCCCGCTGTAATCGTTCAGAAAATCATTCAAATGAGCGAAACTGAACGATAAATGCTCAGTTTAAACACAGCCAACGACTGAACAATGAACAAAAATTGTGAGCTTCTCATTTGTTGTTCAGTTTCAGCCAGAATAAAAATCAGTGCCAACTCGGGAACTTATCATGCAGGTTAAACACTGATCTTCACATAGGAATGTGAAAGACTGAACGACAAGTGTACGAGAAATACACGATTCTCAACACGAAACATGCGGTCTAAACACGCTGCCCAAGCATAGATGACGTCACCTGTTTATTTGCTCCTGCAAACAAGAATCATGCAGTTTTGACCCTTGTAAAATGAGCATAACCCTTTGAATTCAGTGGGAACTTACCCTTTAATACCAAGCCAAGCCAGTGCAGTGAGAAGGGAGTTGTGTGCTTACTGCTCACATAACCGGCGAGCCCAGCCAATCTACTCCTGAGGATAGGTCATCGATAGTTTTCAAATGAAAAACTTCTTTAGACCGGTCTCACGTGACCAGATTTGAATTTTGTATTCCGCAAGCTCTGTTTGCGTGTATGATATGCGCTAGCTCGGGCAATCAATTGTATTGTCTTACACAGTTGCGATCACATTAGTGTGTAGGAACTGTGTAATCCGCAAGCGGAAAATAAGATGCTGCATGTTCTATTTTACTGTAGATATGTGTGACATAGAGCCCATCTGATGTTCTTTATGATCGCATATATACCCGCAGTTCATATGCAATTACATTGTATATGGGCTTCAGGGATACACGTTATCACTAAGCCACGGCACAGGAAATATAGACAAAAAAAACAGGTGTACCGTGCATGACCGCCTTTTCTCAGTATGCGGTCATAGGCAGTACAATTTCATACCCATATGCAGGGTTACGGCCGAGCTCACAGCTGTAATCTGCTGCGGGAGGCCCGCATGTGGATTCCACTTACGGCCGTGTGAGCCCGGTCTTCAAGTGTAGATTTGGTAATTATGCAGAGATGTTTTAGGCATATAGTTGCATATGTTTGGGGCATACATTAAATAGCACTGTTGAAATGTTGGCATCAAGTGTAATTCCCTAATTCAATATGAAAATAGCCTAATGCAATGAAACTGTTATTTTCCTTTTGAATTTAGTATTTAAGGGGTCTCCCACTTCTAACTATCGATGAACTCAGGATAGGTCATCAATAGCTGATTGGCAGGGTTCCGCTCCCTGGGAAGCCTACTGAGCAGTTGTTCCTCTCAGGCTACTGTTCGAATGAATGGAGTTGCGGTGTTGCTGGAAGCAGACAGCTCCGTACATTGTACAGTGGCCCAAAGTGGTATTGCAGGCTGAGTGTCATTAAAGTAAATAGGACTTTTACAAAAGACAAGAAAAAAGAATGCTGGTATAAATCCAGCTGGTTATGCTTAGCAGTGTCAAATGATAGATCAGAAAGCAGCAAGAATGCAGAGTAAGTCTACACTGTTCCTCTTAAGGATTTACCCTTGGTGCACTACAGGAGCTATATGGAGGCTACTGTTCTATCTGAATTGCTTAAGATTCACTGCCTATATTCCATGATTAAACTTGATCCTACACATTGTGTAAGCCTACTTGTCACAATAAACAACTCTATTGGATTTAGACACGTTTTATTTCTCATGAATTGTGTTAATTTTCAAAACAGTAATGATACATGAAAAAATATGTAAAAAGCACAGTCAATAATAGATGAGCAGAAGAACTAAGAATGTACAAGATATCCTGCATACGCAATGACCTTGATAGAAGTAAGATTCTTCTTCTACTCATTCAAAGATGTTGTTTAAGAAATACATTTCTAATAATTCAACTGCAACATATAAAGGGGTAGTAAGGGTTAAGACACAAAGGGAAAATAGGAAGGGGGTTAGGTTATAGTTGGGCATGTTCATCTCCTTATGTCCCACAGAGTCCCTCTCGTGAGTACAATCAGCCTGCTCCCCTTTAAATTGGGGGAGTCAAGGAGGTGCTGGTCAGCTGACTAAGATTGTCAGGGAGAATTTGATTTTGAGCCATAGGGTTCTATATCTGCATGGCTAGGGAATATGGTACCATGCTGCCCAGGTGCGATCGCAAAGTTCCTCATGGTCCATTAGAAGGGAAGCCAACTTCTCGTTGATCATGATCCAAGAAAGTTTAACTTTAACAAGGTCAATGCTGACTGATGCCTTCCTCCAGGAGCGCGCAATAGCCACGCGAGCAGACAAAAAGCACAGGAAGACCCCCCCCCCCCCCGGGATGTATGTTTGGGTATATCACTTATCTGTCTTCCCAGGAGTGTCTCCCATGGGGATTTGCACAAATTTAAATTTGTGATGGAAAATATCAAGTGAATTTAGATGTGTTTAGGTAGATGAGAGATAGATATGAGATAGATAGATAGATATGAGATAGATAGATAGATAGATAGATAGATAGATAGATAGATAGATAGATAGATAGATAGATAGATATGAGATAGATAGATATGAGATAGATAGATAGATAGATAGATAGATAGATAGATAGATAGATAGATATGAGATAGATAGACATAAGATAGATAGATAGAAGATAGATAGATAGATTGATAGATAGATATGAGATAGATAGATATGAGATGGATAGATAGATATGAGAGATATGATAGATAGATATGAGATAGATAGATAGATAGATAGATAGATAGATAGATAGATAGATAGATAGATATGAGATAGATAGATAGATAGATATGAGATAGATAGATAGATATGAGAGATATGATAGATAGATATGAGATAGATAGATAGATATGAGATAGATAGATAGATATGAGAGATATGATAGATAGATATGAGATAGATAGATAGATAGATATGAGATAGATAGATAGATAGATATGAGATAGATGGATATGAGATAGATAGATAGATAGATATGAGATAGATAGATAGATAGATAGATAGATAGATAGATAGATAGATAGATAGGATTCAAGTCACAATATTGGATGACTTTTCTCAGTATTCACTCATAAGCACATTCTTGTTTAGATATACAAGAAAGCCAAGTAGGCAACCTGGTTGACAGCTAGTTTGTCATGTGAAAGAAAAACTGTCAGTTCTGCTTTCCTTCACTTATTGAGTTAAGACTACATTTTTTGAAGATCTTGCATTTAATAAAACTATGAGAATGACAACCGAATATAAGATCATTTACAACCACGGGGAACAATGCCCTATGTAAAGTGTCTAACTGGTATCAATATTTACCTTCTGCATGCTACCACTAGCCTTTTTCTCTCTTGTTACTGATGCCAGCTTGTAACGGGTCCCAATATATTAACACACACCTTCCAGGTTTGGAGTACATGGCATTATTTTGATGATGCAGGGATTATGAGTTATATGCCACTGCAGATTACGTGCGCCTGAGGCCTTGGTTTTCTGGAGGTCACTTTGGAGTCAGTCATTTACCACTAGGATCTACTCTAATCCCTCAGTTTTAATTCTTGCATAATCCCTAACCTGCTGATGATATATCCTGTGTTTATAACAATAACGTTTACAATGGAGATAAATGGAGATGTGCACAGGTTCTGTATATATGGATGGCGAGTAGAGATGAGCGAGCCTACTCGGTAAGGCAGTTACTGGAGCGAGCATTGCTCTTCTAGAGTAACTGCTTAGTGATTAGAGATGAGCGAACGTACTCGTCCGAGCTTGATACTCGTTCGAGTATTAGCGTGTTCGAGATGCTCGTTACTCGAGACGAGCACCACGCAATGTTCGAGTTACTTTCACTTTCATCTCTGAGACGTTAGCGCGCTTTTCTGGCCAATAGAAAGACAGGGAAGGCATTACAACTTCCCCCTGTGACGTTCAAGCCCTATACCACCCCCTGCAGTGAGTGGCTGGCGAGATCAGGTGTCACCCGAGTATATAAATCGGCCCCTCCCGCGGCTCGGCACAGATGCATTCTGACAGAGATCAGGGACAGTGCTGCTGGTGCCGGAGCTGCTATAGGGAGAGCGTTAGGAGTGATTTTAGGCTTCAAGAACCCCAAAGGTCCTTCTTAGGGCCACATCTAACCGTGTGCAGTAGTGTGCAGGCTGCTTTTTGCAGTGTTGCACATTTTTTTTTTTTTGTATATCGGCCGTGCAGAGCATTGCGTCCTGCAGTAATTTTACATTGTCCAGGGCCAGTAGTGGTGAGGCAGGGACAGAAGACATATTTAGTGTATATGGGCAGTGGGCCTTTCCAAAAACATTTGGGAAAAAAATCTATTTGGGCTGCCTGTGACCGTCCTCAGTGTACTGGGTCTCTGCTGGGGGTAGTTGTCCTAATTCATATGCAGCCAGCTAAGTGTTACAGCAGGCTTGCGCAAAATTCTTTCCTGCCTCTGTGTTGCCTCTTACATCACCGCTGTATTCCTGTCCACAAGTGTACTGGGTCTCTGCTGGGGGTAGTTGTCCTAATTCATACGCAGCCAGCTAAGTGTTAAAGCAGGCTTGCGCAAAATTCTTTCCTGCCTCTGCTGTGCATTCCGTAAGCGAAGTCAGCCTCCAACCACAGGCCAATTAGCGGCACATTTAATTACAGCGTTCTGTTTCTGCACTACTGGTAATACACCATGCTGAGGGGTAGGGGTAGGCCTAGAGGACGTGGACACGGCCGAGGACGCGGAGGCCCAAGTCAGGGTGTGGGCATAGGCCGAGCTCCTGATCCAGGTGTATCGCAGCCGACTGCTGCGGGATTAGGAGAGAGGCACGTTTCTGGCGTCCCCACATTCATCTCACAATTAATGGGTCCACGCGGTAGACCTTTATTAGAAAATGAGCAGTGTGAGCAGGTCCTGTCGTGGATGGCAGAAAGTGCATCCAGCATTCTATCGACCACCCAGAGTTCTGCGCCGTCCACTGCTGCAACTCTGAATCCTCTGGCTGCTGCTCCTCCTTCCTCCCAGCCTCCTCACTCCATTACAATGACACATTCTGAGGAGCAGGCAGACTTCCAGGAACTGTTCCCGGGCCCCTGCCCAGAATGGCCAGCAATGGTTCCTCTCCCACCGGAGGAGTTTGTCGTGACCGATGCCCAACCATTGCAAAGTTCCCGGGGTCCGGGGGATGAGGCTGGGGACTTCCGGCAACTGTCTCAAGAGCTTTCAGTGGGTGAGGAGGACGATGACGATGAGACACCGTTGTCTATCCCTCAGGTAGTAGTAATTGGAGTAAGTCCGAGGGAGGAGCGCACAGAGGATTCGGAGGAAGAGCAGCAGGACGATGAGGTGACTGACCCCACCTGGTTTGCTACGCCTACAGAGGACAGGTCTTCAGAGGGGGAGGCAAGTGCAGCAGCAGGGCAGGTTGGAAGAGGCAGTGCGGTGGCCAGGGGTAAAGGCAGGGCCAGACCGAATAATCCACCAACTGTTTCCCAAAGTTCCCCCTCGCGCCATGCCACCCTGCAGAGGCCGAGGTGCTCAAAGGTCTGGCAGTTTTTCACTGAGAGTGCAGACGACCGACGAACAGTGGTGTGCAACCTTTGTCGCCGTCTCTGCGCACATTTCTGCAAGTCCCACACGGACGCTGCCACCCTGCGCACCCTGCAACATCGGTTTCATCTGCCAGTGCACCGACTGCTGTGCGACGTGCCCACACGGTGGAACTCTACGCTCCACATGTTGGCCAGGCTCTATGAGCAGCGTAGAGCTATAGTGGAATACCAGCTCCAACATGGGCGGCACAGTGGGAGTCAGCCTCCTCAATTCTTTACAGAAGAGTGGGCCTGGTTGGCAGACATCTGCCAGGTCCTTGGAAACTTTGAGGAGTCTACCCAGATGGTGGGTAGCGTCACCATTCCTCTGCTATGCCTCTTGAGAAGTTCCCTGCATAGCATAAAGGCAGACGCTTTGCGCTCAGAAACAGAGGCGGGGGAAGACAGTATGTGTGGCAGGTGGCAAAGGATTGGATTTCTCATTGCTTCTGTACAGCATTGTGGGCTATCGCCCCGCCCCTTTTAAAGAGGGTCGCTGCCTAGCCGTGCCAACCCTCTGCAGTGTGTGCCTGCGGTTCCTCCTCATGGCAGACGCACTTATAAATAGACATGAGGGTGGTGTGGCATGAGTGCAGCTGAAGGCTGTGCAGGGACACTTTGGTGTGCACTGTGGACACTGCGTCGTGCGCGCGCGCGCGCGCGGGGGGGGGGGGGTTGGGCAGCATGTAACCCAGGAGAAGTGGCAGCGGAGTGTCATGCAGGCAGTGATTGTGCTTTGTTGGAGGTAGTGTGGTGCTTAGCTAAGGTATGCATTGCTAATGAGGGCTTTTCAGAAGTAAAAGTTGTTGGGAGGGGGGTGGGCACTCTTGCCGCTATTGTGGCTTAATAGTGGGACCTGGGAACTTGAGATGCAGCCCAACATGTAGCCCCTCGCCTGCCCTATCCGTTGCTGTGTCGTTCCCATCACTTTCTTGAATTGCCCAGATTTTCACAAATGAAAACCTTAGCGAGCATCGGCGATATACAAAAATGCTCGGGTCGCCCATTGACTTCAATGGGGTTCGTTACTCGAAACGAACCCTCGAGCATCGCGATAATTTCGTCCCGAGTAACGAGCACCCGAGCATTTTGGTGCTCGCTCATCTCTATTAGTGATCCGAGCAGGCTCGGGTGGGCTGCGGGGGGCGGGGGAGAGCGGAGCAGGAGGAAGAGTGAGAAAGAAGGGGGTAATGGAGGGTGTTCTGTTATGAGCATTGGTGCTTTGCATCCCCTGGGGTATGGCTATTACTAAGTGCATTTCCCTTAAATAGTCTCCCTCAAGCTCCTTTCCATAGGCTGGTCTCCCGTGACCGTGTTTGATTTGTGGAATACGCGATCATCACCCGCAAGGGCGATCCATGACATTCTGCACACATTCAAACAATAGAACATCTGCATGTTCTCACATGAATGAACAGCGATTATGATTTTCGCCATGGGTGGCTTTTATTGAAGTCAATGGAAGACGTCTGACCCACAGCCCATCCGCAATTGACAGAGATTTAAAGCAGAGATTTTAACCCCTTAATGACGCGGCATTTTTTTTTCCATTTTCGTTTTTTCCACATCCCTTTTATAAAATTGTAGCTCCTTTAATTATCTATCGATGTGGCTGTATGAGGGCTTGCTTTTTGCGTGTCGAGTTGTATTTTTCAATGGTACTATTTAATGTACCATATAATATATTGAAGGACTTTTAAAAATTCTTTCGGTGCGTCTTGTTTCTACGGCGCACAAACTGCAACAAAAATGACATGATAACTTTATTCCATGAGTCAGTACGATTACTACGATACCAAACATATATATATTTTTATTTTCTGCTGCCATCTTCTGCACGCAATAACTTTTTAATTTTTCCATCCACATAGTTGTGCAAGGGCTCATTTTGTGTGGTACGTCCTGTAGTTTCCAATGGTATCATTTTGAAATACATATGGATTTTGATTGCATTTTATTACATTTTTTTCTGGGACACAGGGTGACCAAAAAAGTGAATTTCTGTAGTTTATTTTTTTTTTCGGACGATGTTTACCATGCGAGGTAAATAATTTGTTATTTTGATAGATTAGACTATTACAGTTGCAGCGATACCAAATATGTATTCTTATTTTATTATTTAGATTATTTTATTGTAACTATGGCAAAGGAGGGAGGGTTGAACTTTTATTACTTTTTTTTTTGACAATTAGTAAAAATTTATTGTTCTTATTTTTATTTATTTTTTAATCCCCATATAGGGGATCACAACTAGCAATGCTTTGATCACTCCTATAGTATGATGTACTGATATAGCATTACATCATACTGTAATTGGGCAGGCAGTCTATCAAGCTGTCCCCACGGAGACAGCTTGATAGACATTCTGCCAAGACAGCCCTGGGGGCCTCTCAGAAGGCCCCCGGCTGCCATGACACCCACACAGCTCCCTGCAATCTCATCATGAGGGGGGCGTACCAGACCCACGAACATCGTTTGGGGAATTTAAATGCTGCTGTCAGAATAGCCGCGCGATTTCTCTTCATACATACTCCGACCCTGCAGGACGTAACTGTATGTCCTATGGCGGGAAGGGATTTAAAAAAAATCTGTACTGCGCATGTTCGACGGTGGCTCGCAACAGCCATCCACAATTCAATCAGTGGCTGTCATTCAATGGCTGAGCACTGTCTCTGATAGGTCACAGTGCTCAACCAATCAGAGGCAGCGCATTCTGGAGTCGGGAATTTTCAATCCCTGGCCACCAGAATACAGAAGAAGACTGCAGGGGATGGGGAGAAGAGCCTTCATCACATTGCTTTCAATGGAGTGGCATCAGAACCAGCCTGATTGAAAACAATGCAATGGCATTGCACTCCTCTGCCACAGCTGTCACAGCTGTGGCAGAGGAGCACATCTTCTCCCTATGTATGCAATGGGGCCGGGGCTGCTGCAGTTGGCCGCATTGACAACAAGGTGTCACATCCAAGGAATCCCCTGCTGCAGCTGTCACAGCCACAGCAGGGGTTAGTGATCCGCTCCCATTGCTTTCAATGGGACGGCAGTAGCACGGTCCCCATTGAAAACAATAGGATAGCATTGTGCTCCTCTGCCACAGCTATAAAAGCTCTGGCAGGGGATTCTTTCATCCTGAACACTGTGACTGTGCTGTCACAGTGTTGAGTGATGAGGGAACTCACCGCGGGGATTAACAGTACCCTCCAGGAGTCCCCTCATCCCTGCAGGGACTAAGGGGTTAACAGCAGGACATTTAAAAGGTGCTTCTGGCCAGAAGCACTTTTTAAATGCCCTGCTGTAAGCAGCGGGGAAGCTATTCCCTGCACAGGAGTTTCCATTATTTCATGCTCCCATAGGAGTCAATGGAAACTCCTGCAAAATGCGTACCTATGTCCTATCTTTTTTAGGCGCATGCTGTTTTGCGCTTTAAATTCCTCGTATATGAACGCTTCTATAGGAATCCATTGGTTTTCTTAGAAGTGTGCATTTTGCGCGCGGAAAACACACTCTCGTCTGAATGAGACCTAAGGGTATTTTTTGGACCTGTATGGGATTCTCTAAGGATGAGATGTCTTCTAAGTTTGGATTATTAGTATGATTTTCCCTTTTAGCTGTTTCTGATAGACCTTATTTACAATGCTGCCTACATTTTGCCTTTCAGTATATTGGTTATTTATGTTTCTCTCAAGCATTCATATTTCATAGATTGCTTTTTGCTCTACCACTGTTTTTAGCCTGATAATGGATTTAATGGGGTCTGTGTTTTATCTATAATCCCTTGAGGTTGGTTACAGCCATTCTGGGCTGATTTTATCTCATTCTACCATTACTATGAATATTTTTAATGTGTGCTTTTAATATACGAGTATGATTTTAACTATCTAGTGAATAAAGTATTCTATCAATTGTACCATTTTAGGTAAATCAACTCTGTTTTATAAAAAAGACAATCAACTCCAGATGTTACATCAGGCAATACAGGGGTAACTCCATCTTCCCCTTGAAAATTGAATATTTGTATTCGTTTTTGTAATTATTATTTTTTTTACATTTATGATATT
The DNA here is from genome assembly GCF_035609145.1 of Eleutherodactylus coqui. NCBI lineage: Eukaryota > Metazoa > Chordata > Amphibia > Anura > Eleutherodactylidae > Eleutherodactylus > Eleutherodactylus coqui. The sequence continues at coordinate 141,091,782 of NC_089843.1, read as the reverse complement.
CAGATGTTGATTTATGTTTTTTTTTTTATGGCTTAATCCCTATTTCCTTCTGATACTTTATACTCTGCCTATATTTATTTCACATGACATTTGTCATTTGTCACACGATATTTGTATCTGTAAAAAACACCCCTTTTCCTCTCCCCCCTGTTTTTATTCTTATCACATGTTCTTAAATAGTGTTTCTGCAGCAAATTCTGAGGAAGGGGGTACTGTAACCTCGTGACTCACTGCAGCCAATGGCAGGGCAGATATATTCCATATAGAAACCTGAAAAGAACAATAACGATACAAGACCACTAGGGGGCATCATTATACAAAGAATCTTGCCACAGCAACTATCATTACTGATAACATAAATAATACTGCAAATGTCAAGACGGGGAATGCTTTGCTTCACAAACCCAACTTTCTAACCACCCCCCTTGTATTATGATATTATTGAATTTTCATGTTATTTTTTGTCCAGGTTCTCTCACAGCAGAGTCTTACTCTTTTGTCTGCCGAACAATAGTTTAATTAAACAAACAAAATAATTAGCAACTACCCCAGGTCTTCAGTGTGAGAACTAAATAGGGTAGGAATGCACCACAAGGTCTTCAAAACTCCGAAGGAACTTCGCAAGTACCAGATCCACTCGTTATCAGGAGAGCTGCTGGACGTTAAAAAGGGTTTCCCTTATAAAGGGTAACCCTCACAGAGAAATATAATACAATGATGTTAGAAAAAGTCACCGCGCTACGTGGTACTTGTGTTATGCATATAACTGATTTTTTCTCTTCCTTCTAGTGGTAATGCAGAAAGGTGAGTAATAGCAAACAAAAGACACTTACTGGAAAGGAGTGGGGTGTGTGTATTGCAGAAGCCCCCTCCTTGAAGTGCTGACTCCAATCACTGACTCCAATCACTGACTCCAATCACTGACGAAAAGTACACCTCAATGTGCAGGATAAAAATCCAAGATTTATTTCTGATCCACCGATCGTGGGATCAAATAAAAGGCAACGCGTTTCGGTGTCAGGATAACACCTTTCTCAAGCCAATAAAATCATGCATAAAAACATATAAAACATACTCACATTTATAATGAAAATGAAAGCTTAGCCAGTACATGGGTAGCACCATATTGTGGGAGGGGTTAATAGTGACAGCATGTGGTGTCATAATAAGGGGAGGAGTAAAGTGCGCATAATGATAGGCCCTCCCACATCATTATGCGCGCTTTACTCCTCCCCTTATTATGACACCACAAGTGTCCTGTAAGTGTCTTTTGTTTGCTATTACTCACCTTTATGCATTACCGCTAGAAGGAAGAGAAAAAAGCACTTATATGCATAACACAAGTACCACGTAGCGCGGTGACTTTTTCTAACATCATTGTGTTACATTTCTTCAGTGTGAGGACCCTGATAAGCAGATAATATCATCATCTCCTCTTCTATAGCTGATCACACAGAAATCCTACTGTTAGCCCCTCCAAAACAGGGATACAATAGTGCGTGTCAGGGCACATAAGTAAACGCGAAGGAATACAAAACTAGTCTCATTCCAGCTTTTAAAAAACCTGAAATATTAAGAATCAATCAAGAGAAGACAAGTATTTAATCGACACAGAGCACATAAGCTTTATCAAAGTGGAACAAGTTCATCCATGTGTTATAATCCAGGGGCAAAGGGACGACAGGGCTGATAATTGCATGTTTTGTTCCAGGGCCTACTTAAGAAGCCCCTGGCAGACATTTAAATATAATGGAAGTATATACTAAAGATTTCAAATGCTTAGAATGCTCAGCCCTCTCAGAAGCAGCATTAGAGTAACACTGAAATGACTTCCCATGTGAATTCTCTCTACAATAACCTACATTATCACCATTTCCTCAGGACATGGAATGCATTGCGGAGGATTGTTTTTATGTTTAATGGGCTTCTGCCCTACATATTAGATTGTGTTTCTAAGGTGATGTGTAGCATAGATCTAGACAAATCAAGGGCTCTATACACAATGATCTGCAGTGCCTTGGAATAAGAAATATTAGAAAGGAGGAATGTTTCTAATAACATTCATTTCATTTTATCATACTGAGTGTATGTGGCATCATACTTTATTGTTCGAGAAGAAAATGCCTGCAACCACTGTAAATCATAGAAACACAGAATGTTAATGGAAAGTGGTTGTCCCATTTTGCCTTACAAATGGATTGTTCCTGTGAGTGGCTTTACTTCTCTTTATTCTCATTCCATTGTATTTGCTGTAACATGACTTTCTTACTTATAAGGCTAAATTTTATCTATGAGAATGTGTACACAGACAACCTCTCGTGTCATAAACCTTTTAGATTAATCATCCATTTTAGAGTTCCATGTATACATTAATGAAGTACAATATCGCTTGAGAGAAGAGTAGAAGTGGTCAGTAATATATATATATATATATATATATATATATATATATATATATATATATATATATATATATGTAGATATGCATGAGAGTCATACTGAAAGGAATGCAAAAGTGGTCATAACTTCTTTTTAACTGATGTAGATCGTTCCAATTGTACATGTAGTTAGGATAACTCGTCCTCTATACAAATTTGCTACTCAATATAGTCTCCATTAAAAGTGATGAATTTGCGCCATCGTTTATCTCAACTCTCAAATTCTCTTTGAAAAAAGTCAGGTGTGCACTGTCATATGCGCTTCTTTGCAGCCACTTTTACGTCATCTATATCATCATATCGTTGTCCCCAAAGATTGTCTTTCATTGGACAGAACAGGTAGAAGTTAGAGGACGACAGATGAGGTGGATGAGGGACCATGGGCCAGCCCAATTTGCCAATCACTTGATTTGTTGCCAAAGAGGTATGCGTTCTCACATTATCATGGTGAATGGGGATTGCTTTCAGTTTCTTGTGCAATCTCATTCTACTAATGGCTTCTCTAAACTTCTGGAGTGTCTTAATGTACTGTTCACTATTGATGGTATGGCCTCGTTCCAGAAAATCAAGGGGAATGATGGCCTTTTCATGCTAAAAAACTGCCACCATGACTTTCTGTGCTGATCGCTGGCTGTTGATCTTCCTAGACCTTGGCGAAGAGGTGTGCCGCCACTGCATAGACTAAGGGCGAGCACCCACTGGCGTTTGCGTTTTCGGCGGGAAAAAACGCAGCGTTTTCGCCGCGTTTCCCGCGATTTTTCCGCGCGTTTTTCGCAGCGTTTTTCGCGGCGTTTTCGCGGCTTTTCCATTAATTTCCATTGACTTTCATGGGTGCATTAGGAGAAAAATAAGGACACATATGCAACTGACAGTTCCTATGTTAAAAACGCAAACGCAACGCAAAAAAAACGCCAGTGGACAGGAACACATGTTATCTCTATGCCTGTGCAGGAAAAACGCAAAACGCAGGTAAAAAAACGCCAATGGGTGCTCGCCCTTATTCTTCATTTTCCCTGTCACCAGACTGCAAAAAAAATGTGTCTTCATTGGCTTTGAACGCTTTAAGCAAATCAGAGCAGACTTCCAACCTTCTCTACTTGAAATCGGGTCAACTGCCGAGGTACCCACTTCGCACAGACTTTCATATACCCCAAGCTTTCCACCATCTTCTGTATAACAATAAGACCTAAGCTCAGTTTTTTTAACACGCTCATGGATTGTGACACGTCTGTCCATGAGAATCAACTCGACGATTCATGTCAGCGGGCGCAGTTGATGGCCTCCCACTGCGTGGTTTGTCTTCAATGCTTGTTTCCCCTTCTGTAAAGTTCATCCACCTGTGAACATTGCTCTTGACAATGATGTCATCTCCATTCTGTAGCCTTCTGTGGATGCCAGACCGCCTGCACTCCTCCTTCGTCAAGAACTCAATCACAGCACGTTGCTTCATCTTATAATCCATTATTCACTTGCAAGGAAGAAAAATATTCTGAAACACCTGTATAGAGGAAGAGTCACTCCAACGACATGTGGAATTTGAACAATCTACATCAGTTTATAAAGAGGTTATGAACAGCCCTTGTATATATTGTATTTTACTGACCACTCTTACTTGACTCTCAATCAATATAAATATATATGCATTATTATTAAAGTACAATATTAAGTAAGAGAAAAGTAAGAATGGCCAGTTAAATACTATATATATATATTTATTTTTCGAAGACACTGGAATACACACATATATATAATTTATGTGTGTGAGTGTGTATTTGCCCCCACCCAAATTCTCCAATTTTTGCTAATTTGTCACATTTTAATTAGAGTTGAGCGAACATACTCTGGCGAGCTTGTTGCTCGCTCGAGTATCAGTGTACTGGATGGTGCTCGTTACTCGAACAAGCATCAAATCGCGTTCGACCACGCCCCAGCTTTTGGCTCCTCCCCGCTGTGACGTGCCTGTTTTGGCCCCTCCCTGCCGCGACGCAGCAAGCGTCATTTGAAATTTTTTTTGTCTGACAGGAAGGGGAAAGGGAAGGGAGAGAGAGAAACACGAACCAAGAAAAAAACAAAAAAAAAGCTCGTGACCCTGCGTTCCACATACAAAAGTGCTCGAGTCTCCCATTATAGTCAATGGGGTTCGTTACTCGAGCAGAGCTCTCAAATTTTACGAAAAGCTCAACTCAAATAACGCGGACCCGAGCATTCGGGTGCTCGCTCATCTCTAATTTTAATGTTTCAAATTGTCCAACTAATTTAGACATATCAAAAAAGATTCAGACATTAATGGTAAACGTAGGGGGCAGCTTTTAAATGACCATGCCATGTATTGAAGCTAGAGATTTATTCATATGAAATTGATGAAAACTTTATTAATCTCTACTCACTGCTATTAGAGATTGCTTAGCGTTGTACCCTGCTTCTGTTTGGCAGTCCCATAGAGATGAATGGAGCAGGAGTGCGCTGCTTGACCTGCTGTAGAGTTTGCATTGGGGGTTATGTCTCCAACAGGATCTTCTAATTGCCTTATAAACTGGACTTGAATTTACTATAAGGGTACTTTTACATGGGCTGAGCCCAAATATGCAATTTCCAATTATAGTTGTCCTCATTACTCATTACTCGCTAGTCACTGAAGCAAAGTGACTAATGAGCGACTGCTCACTCAGCACAAAACCGGTAGTCATTCATCTATGTATGAATGACTGCCTCTTTGCTGTGAATGGAGGCGAGTGGCTGGAAGAGATCTGCGGCCCACTCCATCTCCATTCACTGAATGACTATCCCTCCTGTGTGAAAGCACAGAGGCGGCAGTCATCCCATGAAAATACCTTGCATCTACACAAAAATGAAAGAAGTTGTAGATTTTGTCACACAACAGCTGGAATAAGCAGTAAGTTCCTCACCTCAAACAAAGATGAAGTTTACAAGAAACACCCTGGAAGGCTCAAGCTGCTCTTCATTTAAAGCACATCATGCAAGAATACCATTTTTGTATGTTCAGTCATGAGAGTTGAACAATTAAGGCCGAATGCACATGGTGGGAAATTCCGCGGCGAGATTTCATGTAGAATTTCCACCGTTGCACGCTGCCATATGCAATCCTATGCAGACAGCCACGATTTTGATAAAGAAAAACTTGCGCCAAATCGTGGCATGTCGTATTTGAGTGCGAGCCTCGCAGAGGCTTGCACTGCCGAGTCAACGCTGTTGCGCCAGCTCTGCACTGCACATGTGCGGCTGTGCACCAGCCAGCACATCCGCAGAGCGAAGATGCCAGACAGGTAAGCCGCGAGTCACTGCAGAGGCATGGGTCACATCCCACTGTGAGAATGTCACAGTTGGAATCCGACCTGGTCTTCTGCATTCAGCCTTATACTAACAATTTCTAAACATGCATGTAGTGTAAGGTTTTGCAATATACTAAATAATTTTTTTTATGCACTCTTAGCAATGATGAGTGTGTCATTTTGGATCACTGCAGTAATCTTTGGGTTGTATGCCTCCCAGTAGTAGGGGGAGACTTATGGCCCTTTTACACATTACGCAAAATGCACGATTCTCGTTTGCCCAAGGACACAAGCTGGTGACGTCATCACCAGCTCATTCACGCTCATGCAGCCTGTTTAGACAGGTGATTCATCGTTGAGAATCATTCACTTCTCATTCGGTGCTTCACATTCCTATGTGAGCGGGGAGTGTTTAAACGCACCAAGACGCGAATGGGCCAACAATGGTTTTTATGCCAGCTGAAATTAAGTGGCGAACGAAAAGCGAACAATTCTCATTTGTTGTTCAGTCGTTGGCTTGTGTTTAAACTGAACGATTTTCGTTCATTTTATGAACATTTTAAATGGTAATTGTTACGTCTAAACACACTGTTACTAATTTCAACCAATTATTGCTTTAATTTTCCAAGCAGAATCAGAGCTTCCTATTGTATTTAGGTGAAGTGGCTTTACATGTACTGTCTAATATTTAGCTAAGTCAAAGAAGAGAGGGATATAGTAGTAGTAGTGAGATTTAGTAGTAGTGAAGTAATATTCTCCCCATGTTTATTCCACATATATACTTATAAACACATACATTCATCTGTCTCTTACATTTCCATGTGCAATTATTGCAAATAAATAATTGTGTTCTTTACAATATAAAGCATGGGATTACGGTTAACAACCACTGTTTTGTGCTATTACAAGCTGCAATCACTCTGACAAGCTTTAGCTTTACTAACATATGTTAGGATTTTAAGGTATCAACTGAAGTGATGTTGACTATAAAGAAAAGTGATACAAAAGGAATAGGGAACAGTTAGCAGACAGCAATTGTTCAGCATCTGTTAAATGGCTGGCATGCTCATATTTTAAATGACAACATCTCAAACATACATGGAGGGCATTAGGGGTATGCATCTAAAAAACTTAGATAAGGACTGGTGCTAAGAAACTTTTAAAAGTTATTGAAACCTTATTAAAATATAGAACTGCAATAGCAATGTACTGAGGGAAAGTCAATTCAGTTACAGGTTTCTGTAAAAGTCCTTATCATAGCAACATTGTAGCACATTAGGGGCATAATCCTGGTGGAAATCTTGAGGTTTCGCCACAGCGAAAAAATGCGATATTTCCGCCGGGAAAGCGCTGCTCAAATCCTGCGGCTCTTAGCCGTTGGTGTTGGATCAGCTTGGCCGCATGCTTTTCTGTTGTGGCCGGCACTCCCATACAGAGCAGCGCAGGTGCAACAGCAAAAAAAATTAGACATGCTGTGGCTGGGGAATCCACGCCACAGCGCCGGCTTGTGCCGACTTTGCCACAACGGATTTGCCGTCCCGTGTGGACGAGATTTTTGACAAATCTCATCCACATGGCTGGCTAATCCCGGGATTAGCAGACATAAGCGGATTTGCCACAGCGAAATTCCAGACCGAATTGCCGCGGCAAATGCGCCATGTGTGAACCAAGCCTAACTCCAGCATTGAAAAGCAGCAGAGTGCTAACAACTGAGCCACTTTACTGGGCTCCTCTGCTCCAGACGAGAACAACTACAAGAATAAACACAAAGATAACACAAAGATAATCCCCTCCAGATGTTACCCGTGGTCAGATTTGAACCTACAATTCCAGCTCTGTAAGGCAGCAGTGCTAACAACAAAATCACCACACCTGTGCTTTTAGATACACTGAAGGAAAAGAACAGGAAGAATAAACGCAAATAGAACATAAGAAACACCATCCAAATGTTGTTATAGGGAACTTTGGACCTAAAACTCGGGTAAGGCAACTGTGGAAATAACTGAGCCACCACGCTTGTTCTTCCTTCTTGTTCCTCTTTCTTCTTCTTCTGCTGGCAAAGGAAAAAACAAGAATGTGAAGTAGAAAAATAAGAAGGAGGAGAAGGAAGAGGAAAAGGAAGAAGGAGATGAAGAAGAAGGAAATCTTCTACTTTTCCTTCTTCCTTTTCTGCTTCTCCACCTCTGCATAAGAAGAAGCAGGGGGAGGAAGAAGCAAGAAGCTTGGTGGCTCAGTGGCAAGCACTATTGCCTTATAGTACTGGGGTTATATGGACAATATCTGCATGGAGTTTGTATATTCTCTGTGATTATTTTTCTTCTCCTCCCCTGGAAAAGAAAGAAGTGTGGTGGCCCAGTTCTTTGCAGTGCTGGAGTTGTAGATTCAAAGCTGACCAAGGGCAACATCTAAATGATTTTTTTATATTCTTTTTGTGTTTATTCTTGTTGCTTTTTATCTAGAGCAGAACAGGTGAGTGTTTAGCACTGTTGCTTTACAGTGCTAGAGTTGTAGGTTCAGATCTGACCAAGGACAATATCTGGATGGAGTTTTTCAAAGTCCATGCAGATGTTATCCTTGATAGAATTTGAACCTAGGACCAAGCACCGAATTCAACACTAGTACTGAGCACATTACTTATAACTGCTGAGAGGAGGGCCGCTGGTCATAATAACCTGTGGTATACTGATCCCATACTTACTGCCTGAACCTATTGGAAACATAGCTGTACTGGATCCAGTTACACGGCCTAGCTTAGTAATTGGGCAGTGTTATTTAGACACGTGCTTGAGAGTTATTTTACCACCTTACAACATTGTTCTTTTATGATTACTGTATATTTGTTGTGTTTATAAATGTCATTGCTTATAGCAATGTATTCTTCCTTAAAATAGTAGCACTCTATATCTGATTATAGGCCTCTCTTTTTAGTGGAGATTCATCATTTGTTTTCTCTTTGCAATAATCTATTTATCTCCTGACAGTGCTCTCCCGTTAGTTGAAATGAGATGTGATAATCCTCTCATCACTCAATAGTTTAGAGGCATGGGTTACAGCGTGCCACCATTGATAGAAATATATGATATTATTGAAGCATAGATAGATCCAGAAAATTCCTCAAAGAGCACACGGAGTAGGCAGGAAATGGCAAATATAGCTGAAATGCATTCCTTTTTATATATAGTAGCTATAAAAAGTATTTACCCCCTTAAACATTTTCATTTCTCCCTGTGTAACAGTGGATTCTGTTAGGGCTCATTCCCAAGAATGCATTTGCGCTGTGTATTACGCAGGCAAAATCTGCACATGCAGTATGCATTGAATATAGCCATTGATTTTAATTACTTTGGTCAACTGTGCATTTTTTGTGTGCGTATTTCAGTCGCGCGAAAGAAAACCCGCTGCATTTCCTATTTTCGTGCATATTGTGCATGAAAATAACTCATATTAAACTAGTTCACCTTAATTGCCTACTGAAATCAATGGGAGCATACTTGCATGTTCATCTGCACAAATATGCAAAAATACAATAAAATTTGCACACAGGCACAGAAAAATGCAACGCCTATCAAGCAAAAACGCCATTCAAATGCGTGCATAAATATGCTTACACCTGTGTGAAGCCAGCCTTAGAGCTCCTTCATGTGACCGTATATGCTTGTATGGTCTCCCGCATGCACCATAAAATTGCGTGAATGAAGAAAAGGCGCAATCAAATCCCAAGCTTAATTAGCTTTTCCTCATCCATTTACACAATCGAGTGTCACGTATTATCGGAAAAATACGCCACAGCCCGGAAATCCCTCGCTTGGCATAAATCCTCGGAATCACTTCTAATTACTAAATAGAGGCACATGTAAGCTTTTCTATGCATTGGATGCTGCTAAACTCCCTCCCCCTCCCTTTTTTTGCAGCTCCCATAGGAGTCTGTGGGAACCGCCAAAGTAACTCGGTCAAAAGATAGAGCAAGACCTTTTTTTGTGTTTTTTTTCCCACACATATTTTATTAAACATTTTCTTTAGTCCCACAAGGGAACCTTCACCATATTATCACTTGACTGCTTCTATAATACACTGCAATACTTCCAGGTTGCTGTGCATTGTGGCTGTACCATTAGAAAGAGGGTGTAATAGGTGTACTATGATGGCAGGCCTGGAGGCTTTTACTAAACCTCTGGCTTTCGTGACCACAACTAATCATCCCATGATCACATTGCAAAGGAGCTGATTGGGTGACAGAGAAAACATCTCCCTTTTTCTAACCACTAACTGTAGATCACACAGTCATCATTGATCGTTAAATAGCTGGTATCAGAGTTATCTTTGATCCCAAACTGTGCAGGTGGGTACAGCTGTATAATACAGGGTGCACCCACCACATACAGAATTCCCTCAGCTCAATGCAAGCCCTTACAACTTCCGATGTACCTGTATAGCAGATGATGGGAAGCATTAAAGATCAAAGAAGACTGCTGCAGAAAGAAAGAGATTGTAAATTAAGCCTCCAGCATCCCTATTACTAAGACTCATTTGCTTTAGTATATGAGCAGAACTTATCTGATGTCCATTTTTTTCACTGTTTTAGTAGACTGTACTTTATAAACATTATGTCCTTGCTGTAGTAGAAATCAGCTATTCATGCACTGACGCACTGCTGAGCCTGTGGTAGACTTGTGTTTATACACAGCAGTCAATCAAAGGAGGGAAAGTTGCAGGGAGAGGGACAGAGCAGCAGCCTTAACCAATGATGATACAGGGGGTGTGTCTCAGACTACCTATAGGCACTTTGCCCAAACTCTACTCACATATCACAGTTCTGGCCTAATGGAGTTGAGCTAAAAAGCAGTGCAGTTGATCTGCTGATTGCTATTGGTCCAGATTCTGAAACCTCAAGCTATTGTGGCTAGGGTAAGCTATGGTCAGCCATACATTTCCCCTATATTGAGTGCTGCTGGAAAATGTACTATCACATGCCTGCCATTAAGATTAATAGCCAACCCATCCTAACATTCTTCTATGATAACAATATGCCCTAAAAGGATTGTTTGTCTCCATGAGACATTTAGAGCTAAATAAATTGCAGTGTGACCATGTGCCAAACTATGCACATAATTGCAAAGCCTTATTTGCCAACACAGTTGGGGCTTCTAAATATTGTCCAGAGAGGGGTTAATAGTTATGCATTGCATTAATTTAGCAGATATTTTAAGCGCAATTATAATTACATTAAAAAGATCCCCAACACTTATATTGCCACAGAGAATGATCGCCATTTGGTGTGAAAGGAGAGTGACACAAACTTGGTGCCGGACTAGAAAAGTTGGTATTGCTTACTAGGAAATGTAATTGTGGCATTACAGAACAGATAAAACTCCATTCATACCCCATTTGGTGTGAACGTCCAATGTGTGCACAACTGTATGGCATACACAATGTATACACAACTGTACGTCATACACAATGTATACACAACTGTATGTCATACACTATACAATACACTACGCAATAGTTGTCTCACTGCTCATTGTACTGTCTAGAGCTCGTAGGAGATTTTTTTACTTATGTGAAACTTTTCCTTCTCTAATTATGCCTTAAACTAGCACTGATTATGAGACCGAATTGCATCTATTCTGAGTGGTCTGTATGTACACAGGTTTCAAGTCCTATAAACCTAAAATGCTATTTAAAAATCTATGTTTTGTTCAAAGTAAAGAATCGTTAAAAGACAAATCAGCTTATTAGCAATTTCGGGAGAACTAACTTTGCTCATCCAGAATAAATTTATCGTGCAACAAATTTGCCTGTGCCTAATAGAAAATGATCTTTACGCCATTGACATTTGACTGTGGCAGTGTAAGGCTTTGTTACTATGGCAACTTCAAAGATGTCTTACAATTTCAAACAGAGCATCAGCTTGTCAAAGACTGCAATGTTATCAGAGCTTCAGAGAGTAGAAACTCTGTCTGTCCTCAATTTGAACTAACATAAAGCTTTTCCTAAGACCTTACACAATAAAAATCAGAAAAAGACATGCCAGCATACCAGAATTACCCGCCTGCTCTAAGATATATATATAGTGTTTAACTACAGGACAGCGCCAGGACAGAACCTTTTAGTTACATATGGGATACATTTTCCTGCAAATTACAGAGGTACTGCATTTATGTATATACCTAATCAGCATTGGACTGACATGCCCTGGGCCCACTAGAGAAAAAGATCCTGTTTTCTCGTGTGGCGCAGAGTGTTAAGCTCTCGCTCACAACCTGAAGGTTTCGAGTTCAATCTCTGTATGGTTCAGATAGGTGGCTCAAGGTTGACTCAGCCTTCCATCCTCCCGAGGTCAGTAAAATGAGTACCCAACTTGCTGGGGGGGGGGGGGGGGGTAATAAATAAATTACCTGAAAGAGCTGCAGAATAAGTTGGCGCTATACAAATAACAAGTCCCTATTATGCACCTCCACTTTTAATTATATCCCAAAATACGGTACCCTTCAATAGCCATCGGCTGAGATGAGTCTGCATGTGTTCTCAATGGGTAGAGGACAAAAAGCTTCTGCAAGATTCCTTTATCAGTGGCTAATCGCCTATGAAAAAAGAATCGACATATTGAAACCTAAAATGTCTGAAACTTTTTTCTCCCCATATCTGCAGTTGGTGGAAAGTCAACACACTCCCATACACAAGAGATTGTCGAACGGTCATCCATAATAGGTAGGTTCAAAAGATGTTCCCCTTATGTGCATGTCCACCTTAAATTGCACTGTTATCATTATGCATATAGGTCATATCATCAGTAAATTCTTAAAGTTATTTGTAAACCAACCTATGAAAATTGTTCCAAACAGCAATTAATGGAAACCAATATGCTGTAGAGTTTCCAACGATAATGGAACTTTGAGGCTCATTGGCCCAACACTGGAGGATCTTCTCACTCTTGTGAACAAGTCCGAACCTCTAATACATACACTACAATTTTAGCAGGGCTCTCCTGCTTCTAAAAATATGGCTTATTAAGCAACATAGCATATGGCTTGCATAAGCTTCTTGTAAACTGGAAGTCAGAGCTGAGCTCTTAAAGAACAAAGCCTTTTGAAAATATGTCTAGAATAAACTTTCCTCAAAAACTCACTGTACAAAGAAGCTACTAGTGGGGAGGGGAGACTAAGAGATTACACAGGCTTTCATTGCTAAAATGGAAAGTGCTGCACATACGGCAACTGCAACACCAGTCCGTCACTACTTTTGGCTTTATGTAATGTTTTCCACTATTGTACTTACTAAATATAGCAAACAATTAAAATTACCATATGTTACACACAGATACATAATGTTCCTACATCAAACTGCATGCCTACAGTAGAAATCTGAGTGTTAGCCATGGAATCCACAGTAAACTAATGTCGGATCTGCCTATGGCAAATATGGCATGACGTGTGAATATACCCTTTGGATCACTCAGCCACTCTGTGTTTGCTTTTATACACACACACACATATATATGTGCACACACAAATAAGTGATTTAAAGAGTATATTCACACTTCAGATACGCCATATTTGCCATAAGCAGATCTGACATTTGTTTACTGTAGAATCCATGGCTGACACTCAGATTTCTACTGTAGGCATGCATTTTGAGGTGCTGCAGATCTGCGTACCATCTGTATAAAATCCTGGAGGTGTGAACAGAGGCAAATTGAGGGCCAAATAGTGAAAAACACTCCAATTTTGGTTGCATGTTGCCCAGCAATAAGGGCAGGTCAGCACACAACTGTACAGTATGGTGCCCACCCACCTCTGTGCACTGAGAATGCCCTGTTGCTGGTTCCCGACTCCCTGTCAGCCGTTGCACAGTCCTCTGCCAGTCCTCTTCTCTTCTTGTTCATTTAATATCGGCTCTGTCTTCTACTCTTCCTTCTTGACTTGCTACAGCTCTGTCTTCTTTTCTGTTATCTTCTTCCACCTGCTCCTTTGCCCCCTCACTCCTGACTGGCCACACACTCCTCCCTTCAGCATCTCACCTGACCGTTTCCCTGCTCTGTCCAGCCTCCCTGGAAATGACTGCATGCTGTTGCAATGGGGGTACATTCCTCTACCCCTTACACATGTGCTGGGGTATGTCAGTTTACACATATAGTAGAGTATCATATAGGCACTTTGGGTGACCACCCAAAAGGCCCATATGATAATCCGCCATAAACTGTCACTATTATTGCTATAACATTTTTTTATTAAAGGGGTTGTCCCGCGCCGAAACGGGTTTTTTTTTTTCAATAGCCCCCCCGTTCGGCGCGAGACAAACCCGATGCAGGGGCTTAAAAAAAAAAGCGCACAGTACTTACCCGAATCCCCGCGCTCCGGTGACTTCTTACTTACAGTGCGAAGATGGCCGCCGGGATCTTCACCCTCGGTGGACCGCAGGGCTTCTGTGCGGTCCATTGCCGATTCCAGCCTCCTGATTGGCTGGAATCGGCACGTGACGGGGCGGAGCTACGAGGAGCCGCTCTCCAGCACGAGCGGCCCCATTCAGAAAAGAAGAAGACCGGACTGCGCAAGCGCGTCTAATCCGGCGATTAGACGCTGAAAATTAGACGGCACCATGGAGACGAGGACGCTAGCAACGGTACAGGTAAGTGAATAATTTCTGATAACTTCTGTATGGCTCATAATTAATGCACAATGTACATTACAAAGTGCATTAATATGGCCATACAGAAGTGTATAGACCCACTTGCTTTCGCGGGACAACCCCTTTAAGTATTTCATTTTTTTATCCCTAAAATCAACCCTGTACAAAGTGCAAAAGTGTAAAGAAATAAATAATATATTGAATATCCTTATCGCAATTATACTTTTCTTCAAACTGCTGGAAGAGACTCATTACTTTAAAAATGTAAAGATGTTGAATTTTTATGAATCTTTAATGTGTTCTATACTCGCACTTAAGGTCAGATAAGAACTATCTTGAGAAGAAATGGTTGGCAGATTTTGGAAGAACAGCTTGACCTGTTTAGTTTGTACATTTGTTGTCCATTTTGATATCCCACATATTATTAGGTTTGTTTCTTTCGGTATGTTTTGAAACAGTCTTTTGTGAACCAAAATCTGTTTTATATTTCCCTATAGCAGTAGCCTCCACAACCTCAGCTCAGTAGACTTTTAATGAAGCAACCAAAATTTTCCTAGATGACGCACATCACGGCATTAACCCATACTTTTTTACATGACCTCTTGTTCCTACATCAATCTCTGTTTGAAATACATACCTATTTGGTTGATACTCGGAGGTATAGATGTACTTCTATCATTTTCACTAGCTTTCCTCTTCAAAGCTTTCTTACTTTAATAATTTATTATGTATTGTCGGCTTTGCATGATTTTATGAACATTAAACCTGACTTTATACAGTACTCACTGATTCAATTTTGAAAGTATTTCCTAAAAAAAAATATTTCATGCCTCGACAAATAAATTGCCTAAAGCCCCATTTACACACACAGAAGACCGCTCAAAATTTGTCAGAAACTGACAGTTTTGAGCGATCATTTTGCATTAGCTACTAATGGGCTAATTAGCCCTTTAGTAGCTAACTAGTTTCATTTGCATGTATTTAGAGAACAGTGGGTGGTCTGTTCTCTAACTACATCACTATTGTTCTCTTGTGCAACAGCTGCTGAAAGAATGTTATCAGCGCTGCCTGCGGGGAAGTCAACATGCGGTCCCTTTTATCAGGGATGACAGATTAAGCTGAGCTGAACTCAGTGATGGACGAAAAGTGCATGGTAAGTGAATTATGGGCACACATTTGCAGGCAACGGCTATCGCTCAAAACCATCGTTTGGTTGAATTTTGAGCGATAATTATCATTCTGTGTAAATCAGCCTTAATACATAGCTGTGTTGAAGAGGTAATTAGAGTGATAATGTGTTAACAGTTAGTTTACAATGGGTGGGCGGAACACACACAACTATGCTCAGTAAACTGATTACCAGGGTACTGTAGATAAGGCAAATAAAATCTATGCAACTCAGGGCCCTTTAAGACTTAATGAGAATCTCACAATTCTCCTCTGTACGAGAAGAAGAGCTGGTGACATCCCGTTGAGAATCCGGCAGTTCTTGTTCACTTATCGTTAATTTTTTTTACATTCCTCCATGAAGGACTGAACAATCAGTGTTTAAACTGCCCGACAAGTGAACAAGTCGATGCTGATTTTTATGCCGGCTGAAAATGAATGACGAAGGAGAACTGCACGATTCTCTTTGTCATTCAGTCATTGGCTTGCGTTTAAACGGAACAATTATTGTTCAGTTTTGCTCATTTGAACGATTTTCTGGACAAATCATTCCGTGTAAACAAAGTATTAAGGTAACTTTATATGGAATAATTACTGGCTGCATAATCATTCGAAAGAGTGAATTCAAATGATAGCCGTTCAGTGTAAACATAGACACTGAGGCCTCGGTCAAACAGGCGTTTTTTGCCACGATTTGCGGATCGCATGACGGATGCGCATCCGCAAATCGCGTGACCGGGGCCGAAAAATCGCCAGAAAAATCTGCTCCTAGCCGCGTTTCCTTTGAAACGGGCCTGATAGCAGGAGCGCTGTCCAGCCCATTGAATTCAATGGAGCCGGCAATACAGCCGGCTCCATTGAAAGCAATGGGCTGCCGACGAGCGCAGGATGAATTTTCGGGAAGGGCTTAAAAATATAAGCCCTTCCCTGAAAATCATCCTAAAATGTGTAAAAAGAAAAATATATATATATACTCACCTTGTCCGTGCAGCCGGAGTTCAGCCGCGGCCGGCCGGCAGTTCTCCTGAGCTGCTCTGAGTAGTATTCAGCAGCAGGGGATTTAAAATCCCTGCCTGCTGAATGGGCTGCCTCTGATTGGTCACAGCCCTCACCAATCAGAGGCAGCTCTCACTCACACCCATTCATGAATTCATGAATGGGTGAGTGAGTGCTGCCTCTAATTGGCTCAGCGCAGGGACCAATCAGGGGCAGCTCTCAGCTATTGAAAGACAGCCTACCCTGTCCCTGGATGGCTTATAGATATCTCCTTTTGGTCAGTCAATTTGAATGACCACACAAATATTCCAAGGAGCAAGTGTAAAATAATGCATCCAGAGAAGGTCCCAGACAATTGGTGGATGGTGCAGTATTGAGAGAACAGGTAAGTTCAACTACTATAATAACTGTACTTATGAAATTAAACACGCTGATAGAATATTCATAATACCCCAGAGACATGTTTCAGATGTTCAGGGGTTCCTCCTTCATTGAGCCCTTATATATTTAAGTTGTCCTAATGCAAGATCTATGCCTTAGCATCTAAGGATTATCCATGTTTGTGTACCTGGGGCAGCATGTGTTCTTAACGTCAGAAGTTCAACCGCCTGAGACCTAAAGTGACATGTGCGTGTCAAGCACCAAGGTGCAGTATGTTCCAATTTACAGAAATAGCCTAGCCAAATACATGGATAAACTGAATAAAGGCTCAAAATAATAAAATTTACAAAAATTTAATATTTACAACAAACTGGTACTTGTTATTTGATACTCTAAGAGAAAGCCATAATTGAAAAATATGTAATAAAAATATATAAATAAGGACACCCATATGTTACTGTGTCGGAAAAAAGTAGTCATTATCATAAATAACACACAAGTAGAATAACAAGCAAAAGATAAGATGTATAAAAAAGAGTTTTCCAAATGTGAAAACGTAGAAAACCGCAAGTATTCAGGATAAACTTCTAATATCCACTGTGTAATGTTAAAAAATCCAACAAAGATGAATTATTTCAGATTTATTTCCACCTTCAGTGTGACCCGTTACCTGCACAATTCCATTGAGAAACTGAAATCATTCAGAATGGTAAAATAAAAATAGCAAAACTAAAATAATGTAGTTTGCGTAAGTGTGAACACCCTCTTATATTTGGGGATGTGGTTGTGTTCAGAATTAGCCAATCACATTTAAACTGTTAGAAAGTAGTCAGTACATAGCTGCCATTATTTGTTGATGAACCCCAGTGATTCCCAACTCGGGATGCCATGGCTCCCAGGCTGGAAATCACTCAGCCAACATTAAATTTGCTTTCCAGGCAGCACCAGCCGGGATACACACAGGAGTTGGAGCAGAAGTGATGTTTCGACCCCTATGTAGTGTCCGGCGCTCCACCTGCAAATTCAAGCACTGCTCCAGTTGATTTCAGTGAGAGCTGAGCCTGCAATTAAAAGGGACGTCCACTACTCAGGCATCGGAGCAGCGTGTCTGCTCTGATCTCGGTGTATCCCCGCAGGTGCTTCCTGGAAAAACCCTTTAGTTTGGGTCTACACAGGATAGATTTGGCATGGAATTTGCATACAGACGTTCTATATGGAAATTCCGTGGCATTTGCAGTAGCAGCATGGCCCATCTTGATGTGACAATCTTTTCCCACTCTTCCTTGCAAAAGCACTCTAAATCTACCTATCTATCTATCTATCTATCTATCTATCTATCTATCTATCTATGTATCTATCTATCTATCTATCCATCTAGTATCGGAGATGGCCAGTAGAAGGCTCTGTAAAAGTGATTCCAGCAAGTTATTCAATAGTAATTCAAGTCTATCAGGCGTCCCTCCACTCTGAATTAGTTAGAGACTCCTGAGTAGGAGAGAGAATCCCAGACTGTGTATGAAAGAGACACAAATTGTGTGTTGGAAAATAGACTGTGCTTTGTGGACTGTGTTTTGACTAAGCCTATGTCTAAAGAGGGAGGTTAATGTATAGTAAGAGGTCAGGCGGCCAGGATTTATTTTTGTGTATTTACCAGTGTAATGTGCAGTTAAAATACTGTAATCAGTTGCTGAGTGTAATTATGTTGGCAGCTACTAGACTTAAAGAAGTCGGGTTGTAAAGAATATTCATGAGAATGGCGCCAACCGTCTTGGGTGAAGAAGACAGCAATATGATTTAAAGAAAAAAAAAACAACTGTAATAACACACATTTTAAACCATGAGATACACTACCTGAACTCATGCAGATCACAATACTCTATACCAAAATACATAGATTATAATATCATAATACTAGCTGATATATAGATATGAAAAGCGAAAAAAGGAAGGCAATGAACCTTACTGCAGATGGTAAAGTATTTTGAGAGCTTTTGCGGTAAATGAATTTAGACTATAAATCCAGTACTTTTCTTTCCCGCACAGATTTTTAAAAACTAGAGGGTCTATTTTTTCAGTGAGTATAATACGCATAAAATGTCTTAAAACACTATGTTTAGTAAAATTTTTATTCATTTTGATTTGCGCTTATTAATTTCTTGTTGAAGTGGGGTAACAGTTTTCCCTGATAAGAAATAGTTTATGCTACAATTAAGGCTCAAAGTATCCTTTACTGTTTGTTCAATAGAAGCTACATGAGTTTTTTCACCAAGGGGTGCACCTAGAAAACGAAGTGCCTTATGCAATAACCAGATAGGGTACAAAATAAACAGAACGCTTATCCTGGTTAAGGGTTTACAACAAAATTGTAAGGTTTTGTGAGGTTTGGCAAAAGGATAGATTGTTTTAGTATTATGAAAATGAATAGTGTTGTTTGAAATTACCTGAGACATGGCGCATTAACATTATAATGATATACAGAGTGGGTCATGGTAATGCAGCATCCCGTAGGGTGACCTCAGACAAAAGGCACATGTTAAGGAGCTGGGAGGGTAGAGTGGTCACTTGTCACTGTGGCACTTACCAGGCTCACTTCCAGAGGGACACACGTAGCCTCAGCCAGAGCAGCGCTGGACCTCTTCTGGAAACCCCTAGGATAGGGATACCCAATAAACTGGAGAACAGGAATAGCAGATGTCTTGGACCGTTCCGTTACCCACTGGTATGACCCTTGGCGGAAAATAAATGGAGCCGCAGACAGAAGTAACATACCTCAGGTCCCTGGGAATGGTCAGGGCCTGGCAAAACTTTACTGGAAGAACTTCTTGCATACAAGGCTCAAATGACAATGATTTGCAGTGCAGGTATTAGACAAACTTGAGAGTACCTCCACTTGGTGATCCCAGACTTCAGGATAGCTGGGTGTGAAAAACAAATGGGTGTACCTCTACGCAGTGATCCACTAGATCCAGACAGCCGCATAGGAAAAATGAATAAAGAGTACCTCTGCATTAGGCCTTGGAAGTGGCACCTCCTTCTTGCTCACACTCTCTCTTTCTCTTCAATTGGGACTCATCTCTGGAACATACACTCTCAGGAAACCTCTCTTCTTCCTCCATTCTTCACCACATGAGTGTTGAAGTACCCCCCCATGTGGCTGTCTCTCTCTCTCTCAGGAACCTAGAAGAAATGCAACTCAGAACTCTGAAGAATGGACTCTCAGAACTCCTTTCCCACTCTCAGACACTCCTATTTATATTCTCAATACCATGTGACAAGACAAATTGATACATTGCAAGCATCAACCACACTTTTGCAAACACTTAAAGGGGTTGTCCCGCGCCGAAACGGCTTTTTTTTTTTCAATAGGCCCCCCGTTTGGCGCGAGATAAACACAAGGGATGGGTTAAAAAAAAAAAAGTTTAGTATTTACCCGAATCCCCGCTCTGCGGCGACTTCTTACTTACCTTACCAAGATGGCCGCCGGGATCTTCACCCACGATACACCGCGGGTCTTCTCCCATGGTGCACCGTGGGCTCTGTGCGGTCCATTGCCGATTCCAGCCTCCTGATTGGCTGGAATCGGCACACGTGACGGGGCGGAGCTACGTGATGATGCGTAGAAGGGGGCGGAGCCAGAACTCTGCTCGTGCCGAGACCCAAGAGAAGGGAGAAGACCCTTCTGCGCAATCACGTCTAATTGGGAGATTAGACGCTGAAATTAGACGGCACCATGGAGACGGGGACGCCAGCAACGGAGCAGGTAAGTGAATAACTTCTGTATGGCTCATAATTAATGCACGATGTATATTACAAAGTGCATTAATATGGCCATACAGAAGTGCTTACCCCCACTTGCTTTCTCGGGACAACCCCTTTAACTCCTCACGTGCTGCAGCTGTGCAACACACATAGCAGAATGACAAGTCCCTTTTGCACAGCGCACCAACACAAGACATGACATGTATGACATTATGGAGAGGGCCAAGAATAGATGTACTGGACCACTACAGTAAAGTAGCCAGACACCACACTCTTATGAAAGCTGTTTAAAAGAAAGTCTGTCTTTGTTATCTATAGCAACCACTCATAGCACAACTTTCATTTTACCGCAGCAATATAAGAAATGAAAGCTGTGATTGATTGCTATGGACAACAAAGATGGACTTTCTTTCGGACAGCTTTCAAAAGAGAGTGGTGCCCGGCCTCTTTGCCATGGTCCACCCTTGTGAAACCTTGCTTTGCCATTCACTCTGGGAAATCTTGCATCGCACTCGGATGAACATCGTACACCATATGATGTGTTTTCCGGACCCATTGAAAATGATAGGCTAGGCATTTCAAGAGAACGCCCAAAGATAGGACATGCCCCAATTTTTTCTTTCCCCAGGAACCGCGATGGAATATAGGAAAATTCACCATTTTTGCTTTACACATTGTTTTATTATTCAGGCCTCATTCAGATGATCATTGTTTTTGCGCACTATACTCGTGAGAAAAGTTTGTGGCTATAGTTCTGTAAAGATCGCATGAGCGGGCTGCTTCAAACTTGGTGAAGTCACCCATTCACACAATCCGAGGTGCGTGCTGCATGCTCTCAAAGCTCCCATAGAAACCTATGGAAAGCATGCATCAAGATAGGACATGTCTAACCTCGGAGTCCTATCTTTTGAAAGGTGCGCTGATGCAGCGTGCCTAACATTCTCTCATCTGAAAGCTTCTATAGGAAACCCTTTGATTCCTATTAGAAGCGCTTCCTGTGTGCTGCTAACAGCTCGAAAACAGCGCTCGTCTGAAAGAGGCCTGACAAGCATAAAAAGGATAGAAACTACACATACTGTAATTTCGGTTTAAAAGTGCCTTGAAAAATAATGCCAGAATACGGTAGTTGTTTTCTGTTCATCTTGGCTTCTAAAAACAGGAATAAAAATCATGAAAAAGTTGTATATAACCCAAAATGGTGTCAATGAAAACTTCAAGTTTACCAACCTAAAATAGCCCTGATATAGCTATGTGTATGGAAAATATAAGGCCAAATGCCCACAGACAGATTATCGCTGCGGAAATCGGGGTCAGACGCCTGCCGGGATTTCCACAGCAATTTCTGTCCATGTATGTTGTGTAAAGCGATTCTCCTATGCCCACAAACGGAAATCAGCTGCGATTTTCCACTCACGGGGAGGTGGGGGAGAAATGCAGCATGTTCTAATTTGAGCGGAAAAACGCACAAATAGCTCCCATTGCAGTCAATAGAAGCCGTCCATCCCGTGATACTTCCACACAGGGGCGTAACTATAGAGGATGCAGGGGATGCAATTGCACCCAGGCCCAGGAGCCTTAGGGGGCCCATAAGGCCTCTCTTCTCCATATAGGGAACCCAGTACTATAAGTAAAGCATTATAGTTGGGGGCCCTGTTACAGGTTTTGCATTGCGGGCGCAGGAGCTTTAAGTTACGCCTCTGCTTCCACAGTGAGCACAGCGGAAGTATCGTGGGAATCTGCGTCATACCCCACTCTCGCTCGCTGGCCGACAGTCTTGCTGCAGATCCAGACAGGTAAGTATGGAGTCTCTGGGGGGCGCCGGGTCTGATTCCACTATGAAATTTCACAGGCGGAATCCAACCCCGCCGTGAACAGGAGCCCTAATGCTATATGTTTTAGAATAAGACAACACAAAAACAATTCACTTTTTAAAAAAAATTTTTTGGTGTGTTCAAAAGTAGCAAAACATAGCAAAAATGCTATCAATTTGGTATTGACATACTCATAACCATCCACAGAATAAAGTGAATGCGTCATTTCACATGCTGAGCACTTTTAAAATAGATTCCAGAAAGAAGATGGTGAATTGCTGTTTCTTCCCACTGTTCCCCAGAAAATTAATAAAAGTGGATCGTTACATATACCCCAAAATGGTTTCCACAACTTTTCACACAAAATGCAAGGTCTCAAGCAGGTACATTGAAAGAAAAATTATGACCACTGAAGCACGGCGGGAAAGGGCGAAATTTTGCTGGTCCTTAAAGGGGTTGTCCCGCGAAACAAAGTGGGTCTATACACTTCTGTATGGCCATATTAATGCACTTTGTAATGTACATCATGCATTAATTATGAGCCATACAGAAGTTATCAGAAATTTTTCACTTACCTGTTCCGTTGCTAGCGTCCTCGTTTCCATGGAGCCGTCTAATTTTCAGCGTCTAATCGCTAGATTAGACGCGCTTGCGCAGTCCGGGTCTTCTTCTTTTCTGAATGGGGCCGCTCGTGCCGGAGAGCGACTCCTTGTAGCTCCGCCCCGTCACGTGCCGATTCCAGCCAATCAGGAGGCTGGAATCGGCAATGGACCGCACAGAAGCCCTGCGGTCCACCGAGGGAGAAGATCCCGGCGGCCATCTTCAGCAGGTAAGTAAGAAGTCACCGGAGCGCGGGGATTCAGGTAAGCGCTGTCCGGTGTTCTTGTTTAACCCCTGCATCGGGGTTGTCTCGCGCCGAACGGGGGGGCTGTTGAAAAAAAAAAAAACAGTTTCGGCGCGGGACAACCCCTTTAAGCCTGGTTGCAAATGACCAAGCGGGATACCGGGCCATGCAACTTGGCCAGATATTACGCTTGGGAACGTGCGATGTACCTGCGGATGTGAGGCATTTTTGTGTCAATAACATCTCCCGTCAGTTTAGTATAGTTGCGATCCCCTGGCGTGGCTTTCAGCTGTGTCAGGATTGTCAAGTGTTTCCCATTGTTTTCAATGGGAAACCTTAATCACTGAGGCAGAACGAACACCAGATGGCGAATTAGTTTAGTCACTGTAGGGTTCGGAGCACAACTAAAACATAACTTTTATTAGGTACCAATAAAAAGAAACTTTGTCAAACAAGTTTCAAAAAAGACACACACGTAGTATAAAAGGAATGCTCCTCATGCGATAATCCCAGAGCTGATCTATACACGGAAATGGCCGTAATTCTGGGAGACAATATGAGAGCTTAATGTAAAATTCAGAACTTCAAAACGGTTCAATTGATCAAAAAGCCGACCATAGGGTTAAATAGTACAGCTATGACCGTTTAGTCAACTATATAGATCAGCTCTGGGATTACCGCATGAGGAGCATTCCTTTTATACTACATGTGTGTCTTTTTTTAAACTTGTTTGACAAAGTTTCTTTTTATTGATACCTAATAAAAGTTATGTTTTAGTTGTGCTCCGAACCCTACAATGGGAAACCTTGCATCGCACTCACATGCACATCGCACGCCATATGATGTGTTTCCGGCCCCATTGAAAACACTAGGCCAGGCATTTCGAGAGAGAATGCCTAAAGATAGGACATGCCGCGATTTTTTTCCCCCGAATTGCGATGGGATACGGGAAAAAAAAATCACTCATGTATTTGACCCCGTTCGAAAGATATATAGTCTTACAACGCAAAAATCTCACATGATTTTCTGGGCCATGTAAACGCACTGTGAAGGGGTCACCCCATTTCTAGTTGATTTGCAGCAGGAAGCAGGCAGCTCCATACTTTGTGCAGTGACCCAGATTGGTACTGTAGGCTGAGTCCCATTCACTACAATAGGACTAAGCCTGCAGGATCCACCCCAGCCACTGCCCGATGAATAGAGCTATCTGTTCATACACACATTTTAAACTAAGTTATGATGCTTATAGTTTAAGTGACATGGAGTCTGGGGAGCCTCTTTTCATACTTACCAGATCTCTCTTTCTTGCGTGCACCCAGCAAGTGTGACTTTTTCCAGAAAGGAGTGAGCGTGCGCTCAATTACAGATTAATGGAAATGCGAAGCACTCTCTTCTGAAAAGAGTCATGCTGGCTGTGTGTGCGCAGACTACACCGGGGGATACCACAAAAACAGGGTACTGGTATGAAAATAGACTCCCTGGACTCCATGTCACCTAAACTATAAGCACCATTACTTAGTTTATGGTGCTTATACTCGATGGCAGGTTCCCTTGAAGACATAAATTTGAAATCCACAGTACAATAAAAAAAAAGTTACACTTTCAGAAGAGTTTTTCAACTTTTAACAAAGCTTTTAGGAGTTAAAAAGAGCAATTGTCTCAAAAGAGAATTGTAGTTGGAAGGGAGAGATTTCCATATTTGTGTCCACTCCCTATAGGTATTGCACTTTACAAGGGTGTGGAGGGATGCATGAGGGACATGGAAGGGAAACAGTTTTTGCTGGTTGCTGCAGCGGTGTGCAGTGAGCGGAGCAGTACGCTGATCCCTACGGGACACCAGCTTGATTCTTGCCCTACGGGTAATTCTGAAGCAGCATTGAACAAACTGCACAATTATGCTTACTGCAGCGGTCATCGCCCGGGTATCTCTCTGCATGGATGTTTTGATAATGCTGGCAGCCGGCCGATAGTTAGATCGAGAGACTTTACATTCCAAACAGCTATGGATTCTGTTTATCCTACAGCTGGACCAGCCATATTGAACTGTTTAAAGAAAATTTGGAGCATTTCACCAATGTCTAATACCTGAGTTATCCATGCCAATCTTTTTGGATGCCCCTTCCATGGGGACAAGTTAAAGAGGCAAAACACTGTCTGGTTCTGTACCTGCTGTGATGCGACTCGGTCACGAAGGGTTAATATCTTTGGTGCCAGAGACTAAAGACCAGAGTACAATAATGCAAATGCAAACACAAATGGATGTGAATCTTCCCCTGGTCAAAGATACACTGGCCACTCCAAAGGCAGGGGTTATGGGGAGTCCTGAATCTACGACTGGAACCCCCTCTACAGCGTTAGCAAGGCAATACCCACTGTCCAAAGCACCAGCCTACTCAGAACCATGCAGAACTCAGTCTGGTTCACTTTCAGTCCCTAGTTTGATGAAACAATGTTATGTTCACCTCACTATTAGTATTAAAGATGTTGCAAGCCTATGAGGCGACGCCATTTTTTATAACCCCTATAACAGCCATAAATAGTGCTTTGTGTTACTCTTTTGATTTATGCAGTTAGGCCGCCTGCACGCAGCAGATCTGGATTCTGCATGTAGGTTTCTGTAGCGGATTCTGTCTCTGACCGCAGCCAGTGACACTGGGTACTTGCATTTTCTCTTCTTTTTCTGTACTGCAGATAGGGAAAAATAAACATTTGAAAAAAAAATCTGTACTGCGCATGTCTGACGGCGGCTCGCCGCAAGCATCTGCAGTACTGATTTTTTTAAAAAATCTAATTTTTCTGTCCTATCACTATGCGATGATGCGGAATTCACGATGCTGTCCGCAATGTTATTAGTGCACAGGCCGCACATCCGATGGCTTCCATTGACTTCAATGGAAGTCGTCCATGTGGAATCCGTGCAAAAATTGAGCATGTTGCGAGTTTTCCTCTGTGAGCCAAAATTGCAATTGATTTCCACTCTTGTGCAGGAAAAATCAATTTCCCATAGCATGCCATGGGTGGTATTTACTGCGGATCTGCGATGCAGAATCCGCAGCAAAAATCCCCCCGTAAGACTGGTAATCTGACACATTTAAGAAGGACTGGGCATGTTGATCTGCATACATGATCCTGTAGCACAATCACTTGTGGTCGACAGTTTCATTACTATGAAAGATAGTCAATTCTTTTTTTCATTATAGCGCTGTGGAATATTTTGGCGCTATATAAATAAAGATTATTATTATTTTTCCATCTCTTACAATACCTGCGGGTTACAGAAACTGCCCAATTATGAAAGTCCTTGTCTAGTGTAGTGGATTTCAGTCTTAGTTTCGCCCATGCCAGACAAAAACATTCTCCTTAGTATTAGAAAGGAATATATAACATTTTATAGTGTATCCAATTTTCCGAAAAGTTGTTAGATTTTGTATAAAACGTAGAGAATAAAAATCCAGCAAACAGTTCTGTTTGTGCTAAAAACAGACTCGTTATATAAAAGGTTTTGTGAAAATAAACACATTCATTTTTTCCCTCAAAGTTCTTAAATGATTGCTTTAGGGAATCCTGTGGCATAGTGCATTCACATCAGCATTCGCTGAAGATTACCATTTATGCCTACAGACAGGAAAGTGTATCTGGGGTGATTCTCTCTTAGAACTGTTTTTGGAAGGATTTGTTTAAAAGCCGGTTGATGGTTTACTGATAAACTGTTAATATAGCCTGCTTTTGCTAATTTTCTCTGGGGACAAATAGGACAAGACAAGAACAACCTGCTTTTTAAGCTGAGCAGGCACTGTACCCTCAGGCAACAGAAGCAGTGAGGAAAACAAAGAATCTGGAAAATATGAAAGTTCTCTACACAATGAAGGGAAATAGTTTTGTTTTTGTTGAGAAAACATACTGAAATGTATATACCATATGGAAATAGCGTAGCAGTTAGTGCCACGCGGTTAAACCTCGGCTACATATTTAACAGCATTGTATGGTTATTATTTTAACGTTACTTTCTCCTTTTTTGAACCAATAGGGTGTTATTTTCATAGCTTTTTATAAAAATATGTTGCTTAAAGTTACATATGGTTAACATTTAAGCATTCCTTAAGGCCCATTTAGACACTACGATTATCGCTCAAAAGATGTCACTCAAGCGACTTTTAAACGATAATCGTTGTGTTATTTAAAGCGCAAGATGATCGCTTAAGATGAGTGATTACCTTGCTCTGCCTGCGGAGAATGCAGAAGACAAGCGGGGTGCCCCCGCTTGCCTTCTGCATCCAGCTGTTTTCTGCACGGAGTGCCCGGCTGTTATACAGCCGAGCGTTCCGTGCCGGGTGTGGAGAACAGAGCTGGACCGCTCTGTTCTTCATACCCAGCCTGTGATCAGGGAGCGGGATACAGCTGAAACAATAGTATCAGCTGTATCCTGCTGTGAATCCCTAATAAGGCTCATCGTCATCTTTCAGCACGCTTAAAGACAACGTTGAGCGACGGGATGACGAAAACTGCCCAGCGGAAGTGCAGTTATACACAACGATTATAGCTCAAAAGACGGCTTATGGTTGTGTCTAAATGGGCCTTTAGTTACTATTGGTCTAAAAGTGTCATTAGGGCTCCATGAGAGGACTGGATAGGGTTAAGCAGTAAGTGTTAACAGAGATAATCCACTCAAAGGCAATTTGTCAGTTCAAACATTCTATCCTAACTGCAGGCATCATTTTGTAGAGTAGGAGGAGCTGAGCAGACTGATATATAGATTTATGGGGAAGGATTCTGTATGGCTTGTATTCTGTTCATTTGAATTTCTGCTAAGTCTTAGCTGAATAGTCCAATGGGCGGCCCTATCAATGATTGACAGCAATGTGTATGACTCTACGTACAGAGGTAGCTGTCAATCACTGATAGGGCCGTCCATTGGACTGTTTAGCTCAGAATAAATAAAGGTTTAAATTAATAAAATACAAGTTCTACTGAATCTTTCCATATATATATAAATATATATATATATATATATATATATATATATGATTCTGCTCAGCTCCTTCTGCTCTATAACATCATGCCTGCAGTTTGGACAGCATGGTCAAGCTGAAAGACTCCCTCTTAAATGAATTATTCTACCAGAAACATTGATTTTAAGCATGAAACACAGCTCTGCCCTGAGCATGTCTTTGTGAAAGGCAGAAGATTTTTCATTACACTAAAACCTCACTTTTATATTCTGCCATGCTGTATGTGAATCAACCCAACTTGAGTCACAGAGGTGGACTGTCTGAGCCCTAAGTCACAGCATGTTGCCTTTCTTTGTGACTTTTGCAGCTCGCCACCTCTCCTTGCTACTGACATCAGCACAAGCAGCAGTGAAATCCCATACTTGTGCTGTGCGGTTCTCTGCCCAATCCTGCACAGCTCGGCCATTTCACCTTTACGCTGGTGAAAGTGCAAGCAGCGGTGAAAACTCTCATTTACGCTGTGCAGTTGTCTTCCGTAATAACAAAAAAATATAGCAAAAGGGGCAATTCAATTCAAGAAAAACATAGCAGGCAACCATACTTACTGATATAATGGTATATAAATTTAAGGGAGGTGAAAACACACTTCCCAGCTGTATACAGACCAGGCATAATACATATGGAGGAACTTGACCAGGTGCAAAATACTGATGAATAACCACTCATGCTCACCACAAATGTGAGACAGCTTAGTATTATATGTGCAATAGGACATATTATGGGTGTCAGCCACACAGATACATGTAGTGCACCATACAGGCTTACAGCCTATAAGTGATGCCACTATTCAATCCGACAGGCTGTCCTAAACTTTACAAGTGGACCACAATAGTGGAGTTATTCTGGGCTCCCCCAGCATTTTAAAGCCAGACCACCTATTGCAAAAGTTACAATAAATCCAAGGTATTAGTTAATATTTTGGCCAAAATATGCAAGCTTGCAAGCCCACGTCAAGGGTCCTTGTTATCCTGCGAGCCCCTACACTAATACTACTTCCTCCATCATTATTAAAAACAGCCTGGTCTACATGTGGCATAATAGGCTGTAAGCCTGTATGCAGCCCTACATGTATCTGTGTGGCTGCCTCCCTCACATGCCTTATCTATGTACAAATGTGACACAGGCGCCGAAATGTGTGATAGGTGTGGCTGTTCATCAGTATTTTGCACCTGGTCAAGCTCCTCTATATTCATTTTGCCTAGTATGCATGCTGCTAAGAACCAGTGTTTTCACCTCCCTTGTATTTATATACCATTATATCAGTCAGTATTGTCACTTGCTATGTTCAATGTTGATTGACAAGTGGGCAGCGCTATGGTACCTGCTTATAACCAATATTTCTGGTGACAGACTCCCATCATAAAAAGTAATGGCATAGAGCTGGGCATCCCACTAGGCAGGACAATCCAGTTCTAAAACTGTTGGCAAAATCTGAAGCTCCTAGGGCCCAGTGCAAAAACTGTAGGAAGACCCTCCACCTACAGTATCACATGTCATTAATATCCCTGGTCTCATTTGTGCCAGTGGGACCTTTTTGTCTCCCTCAGACTTTAGGACCTAGGTGCAACCTCAACCTTTGTTTCCCTTATAGTTATGCCCCTGGCTGCAACCCCATATACTCTCAGAATCGGTGGATTCCAGTCAATTGAATCCCCCACTTATCAGATAATGATAAGGTTTCTCGATGACATGCCATCACTTTCTCTGATGGAAACAGGTGTTTAATTTAGCTAATATGCTGAAGTAGATTTACAAGTAAACCAGCCATATGTTTCATGAATTTAATTTAAATGCAGTCCAATTATTAAAGATCTACATGTATCAATTTTGCATTCTAGCCTCACCTATCCGTTTCTTTCAAAGGACCAGAACTTGATTCAAAAACGTGCCATTCTCTCCTTAGAAGAGATAGTAGATCTGATATACCAGCATTGACACTCACAACAAATCTATTTAGATAATCAGTTTAGAAGTAAAGTAAAGATTTGCTCATCTAGGGAGATGGGTGACTTTATTCACCAGGTTGAAGAGTCACAGTGATCCACATTTTGTAGAATCAATGCAAGAGCGAATTCTAAAATCTCTCTATTTCCTACATGTTCTCTAGCACAATGATAGCTTAAATTGACTTGGATACAGTATATCTCTGGACCAAACGTTATCATAAGGTAGTTTATTTAATACAATAGTGTGCACAGTGTATACAGTATGCTTATAGTATTTATCTGATATGGAGTTGTATATATATATATATATATATATATATATATATATGTGTGTGTGTGTGTGTGTGTGTGTGTATGTGTGAATTATATTATGTTAGGCATTACTGTACCTCCATATTCCTTAATATACTATATAATAAATTCTTAGCAACTTCAGTTTTGCTACATGCAGGGGTAATGCTTTGGTAGAGGAAGAAATACTGGGAATGAAAAGACCCTATTGACTGTTCCACAAGAATCTATAGCCTGCGTGCCATTGATCCACAGCTTTTTCACGATGAGTGAATTCTTGAAAAATCTTCTTATGTCTCGTGGAAACCCTATTAACATGGATCAGTCAGTCGGTTACTGAAAACATGCACATAAAAGCCTACATCAGGGACTGTACCACATGGTATTGGCCATATGAACCGACATGTCAATTTCACTTATCTCAAACTAAATATTTTGTCCACCCTATGTTAATCAACACTGAACAATCTGAAACTCAACCCAGAATTCACTGCATTAAAAGTGATTTTCTCTGCAAGTAAACCTTTGTTGTAGGGAAACCTGATTGAGAAATACTGCTGTGTGCCAAAGACAGACTATAGATCATCATAAATTAGGTCTATATTTTAGAGATGGGGAATAAGAATTCCCTGCTCCTTTGTGCAAAATGCAATAATAGTTCTCAAATGTTATAGCTAGAGCAGTAGATGGGAAAGCATTTTAATAACTTTATTTATACATAAATGGGTTAATAGAGCCACTTTTTGACTTTTTTGGAACATTGGCATTAAAAGAAAATTAATTGGACTCTGGATACATTGATATGAGAATGAAAAACAGCCCTAAAATGTTACACAGTATGCAAAAAATGGGCAAGACAATAGGAGATAAATGTCATTTTTAAGGAATTCCATCACAATTTTTTGCAGTGTCTATCATATTACAAAAAAATAAATATGTTTATCCATTGTCTACAAAATCTTGCTGTGGAGAAACCAAGATACTGAGTGAAAATATGTCACACTGCAACCATAACTGTGAAGCCATTTGTAAAAAGAAAAAAAAAATTGCTCTGTATTATGACACGCTGAGCTCTAGTAGCGCGGAAACTTTTTATTGATTTCACAAAGTGCGGTTTGCTATGCCAGATGTTACACTGTCCTACACATAGCCAAACACAGTGAGAAGTAAATATCTTCAAAGTGAGGGAAGAGAAATATCTAACATTTAACACCTTGGGATTGAATCCTTAGTAAAACATAAGCTTCTAAGTGGAACTGCAGTTGCTGAGTCACTTGATCCAACAGTATTTGGCAAAGATATTGGATATGATACAATTTATCAAGTATCTGAGTACTCTAATAACAGATATTGTTTAATAACTGTGATCTTGATATTTGTATAAAGATTTACCATGTTTAGAGTATATTTTGGCAGAGAAAACAAACTAATTTTGCATTATCTTTAATCTTTTTATTTGCTAACAGTATAAGAAAACTGTACAGCATTATACTTCTGCATTCACTGGCGTAACTATAGGGGATGCAGGGGATATGGTTGCAACCGGGCCCAGGAGCCTTGGGGGGCCCATAAGGCCTCTCTTCTCCATATAGGGAGCTCAGTACTATGGATAAAGCATTATTGTTGGGGGCCCTGTTACAGGTTTTGGATTAAGGCCCAGAAACGTCAAGTTAAGTCTCTGCGTAAAGGGGTAAGAAAAGTTGGGGGGCCTCAAGATAAACTTTTGCACCTGGGCCCAAGAGCCTTTAGCTACGCCCCTGTCTGCATTATAGAGTTACAAGAATGCTTGTGTTCTGAGCCACATAAAATCTGATGGAAGAGGTTAATTGTTTTATCATAATCACTATGTAACTCACTAGACATGCAAAAATTCTGTAACTTAATATCTGGTGTCATATTCTGATTTCAGATAGTAGCTTTAGGGTACTTTTACACGTAATGATAATCATTTGCCTCAGTGAAGCAGCAATCGATGTCACAGTTTGCTCATTCGCTTGGGTGATCCTTTTAAACACAAAGATAAATCTTTTTTTTTTTTACAGGATCGTTCAGTTTACTGCACCAGTGAGTGAGAATGACGGGACGATCGGTGTTTAAATCGAATGATCAGCAAACGATCTAATGAGGATTTTTATGCCTGCATGAAATGAATGATAAGCAAACTAATTGGTTCATTGTTCAAGCATTGGATTGTGTTTACACTGAACGATTATCATTCAAATTCAAATGATCCAGCAATTTTTTTGAATCCTAATCATTCTGTGTAAAAGCACCTTTACTACGCAGAGCCCTAGCTAGACTTTTCCTCACATACGATTTTTTACTCACATAGATTGCCCTCCTCTTGTATGTAAATACTGTAAACTGACACAGGTAGATAACTTAATGATACTCAGGACGTGTTGCGACTCAAGGTTTAGGCAAATAGAGTCAACAAACTATAAAATAGTTGAGAACACTGAAATAAAAGTGAGTACTTGGTTGGGAATGAAAAAGCAACTGAATTCACTTTAACTTTAAATACCTATATATTATTTCCGATTGACTGAAACATGATATTAATACATTGTAATATCAATAACTCTTTTCTAACAGTAGTGCGATTTCATGAAAATATGTAAATATAAATTATAGAACACAATGCTAGGTTCCACTTTGGGAATTAACTTCCTTTTAAGAACAGTTCTGATTTTCCCCGGGGGTGGGGTGGGGTTATCAAGCAATGGAAACTGAATTGCATCACCTACAGTTTGATACATAGGAGTCACAGCTCCTACTGACTCAAGCGGTCCTATAGAGTTGTCCAGGGTCTCCACATTTTTCTCTGTCTCCTCATTGGTGCTGATCAATCCTGTTGATCCGTTTCTTTGCTGTGAGTTTTGTATCAACCTAACTCTGCTCCCTCTCTGGCCTTTTCCTCACGTTCCCTGCATTCCTTATTTACCTAATAGGCTGCAACAATAATCTTTTATATCAGAAAATTCCTCAACCAAATAATGTCCAACAAGGATGCTCAATTCCATTGAACTAAAATTTGGCACAAATTTTGGTGCACATAGCGATTTGGCACAATTTTTAATGCACCTCTCCAATCAGTCTCTATGGCAACATTAAACACTTCGGGTGAGTCCCTTACACTCAGCCTTGGCACATGCCATCACCCCACTACAGCTCAAGTTGTATGCAATTTCGGCACTCTGGTGATTCAAACCACTGCTCCAACTAGTTGTCAACCTCCAGTATGTTATCTAAAATAATATATATATTTTATATAATGTTTTAGAACAGTTTTCAAAAATACTGTGTGTATCAGAATACACATTTGATGCCATAAATGTTATGTTCAAATTTGGATTGAGGGCTCTAAAGATCTGGCACAAAATCCTATACAATGTAATGCGGCGTGCTGTGTTATCTTCCCTGGGAAATGCCAGATGGCATGACAAAACACAGATGGATTCCATTATAGTTAATTTCATTTTCCATCATGTAACATATCCGTCCCAAAGCTGGCATTCTATTTTCCCCATTCGTATGATGGAACAAGAATCGGAATGCCACAATGCATGTGGGAATGAAGCCCAAGGCTTGGGCAACATTGAAACTTTTTGTTTTAACCATTAAGCTACTGCTGTAGTCCAATAAATACATTGAACTCTATGCAGTCTTGTGGACTATAGCTGTCACTAAATAAAAATCAATCAGTAGTGTCACAAAAAGTCTCCTTGCAGCCCAGGCCTTAGATTTACATTGCTTACAAGATGCTATAAAACTAACCTGCGTTTCCCTGTGTGTAATACATCTCAAGCCTTTTAAAATTCTGTATAATAGAAACACATATGGAGCTTTAGTTTTCCAAATTTTAGTGTCCACAACTATTTTTTATCAGTTTCTCAACAATGGTATATGGGAAATTTAATACTGAGGCCTAACATGATACGTGATAATTAAACCCAAATTAAATTTGGTACATAGCTATTGATTGAATTACATTGAAGCAGATATTCCCGCTCCTCTTTCTTTTTCCTCTCCTACACATAGATACTTTTAGGCAGTTCTTGAGCTCTTGAACAGGTCAAACACTATATATAATGTATAGTATATATTTTTACCGCTTCAATTGTTCATAGGGCAAAGGAAGAACAATTTTATAACAAAACTTCAAAGCAAAAAGTAGTTGGCACTGCTTGAATGTACGGTATATCAGCAACCAAGTGTAGAGAGACTTGTGCCTGGATTAGTGATGCTTAACATGGAATATAGTCCATAAACTCTTACTACAGTTTTATTGCACTTGGCATTAGTGTTGTAACTTTTCCTTCTATGACATTTGATAGCTACTGGATTTAACCAAAACTTGAATGGATCATTGACATGCAGGCAATGTATGCCATGCTTACCAGTTTAAACTTAGATGATATTAGGAAAGTATCCTAGAGCTCTGAATTGAAGGTAAATCTCAGCGGATGAGGGGTAGTTTGATTGTGTTACTGTCAGGGAAATTTCTGCGTACAACACCAATCAGGCCCACCCCAATGCCCCGCTGCCGGTGGTAAAGAAGAGACACCACACACGGAGGTCTGGTATAGTTCCTCACATGGGGACATAACTGCGCACTTTATTACAGATTACATGGGGTCTTATACCCTTTGGTCTCATCACTAGGAATGGGTGATGGTCTCATTGGCTCAAATTCACTGCATAACCATATATGTTAAGTCCGGATTTCTGGCTGAGGCACTGATAGTCATATACGTAGTTAAACAGTCGTTATCTTGATACGGCGCCTCTGGGAAAACAGCCAAGCACACGGCTTTCGTGTTCGGTTCTGTATCATCTCTGAATTTCTGGACACATCTCTCTCAGCCTTGCAAACTTTTGGAATATCTGATGTAAGGCGACATATAAGTTTTTCTCATTTTAACTTTGAATAGAACTTGCATACAGGTATAAAAGCATAAAAAACATTTGACAATATATACATATACCCTCACATTACTATAGAGTAGAATAATTTTGATTCCTATATATAAAAGGGGTTAGATTAATTTTAAGGTATGTGCTGTTCCGACAGTGTCGGAAAACATTAACTTGACAGATAACACTTTAAATACACCATTGAAGAAACCGTTAAATTGACACTTAACACAACAAAGGGTATTGAAAAAGTTAAGATAAGGTATGCTACAGCTGTGTCTTAAGTGTCAAGTTAAGTGTAGCTTTATTTGTGTTTTTACATCATTATGTTAAATATGCAGCATGTTCTATTGTTGTCCAATATTTCCATCTAAATACATATTCCTTGTATGGTGGCTGGAAAAAGGGAAGCATATGGTTGTAACACAACTGATAAAAGAGAAAACTGACAACATAGCATTTATTGACTGAAAATTAACACAGGCTTCATATGAAGGCAACTATGTGCAAAGCAATGTCTGTATTAGATTATTGAAGTGCACATGAAACCATATTGCAAAAAGCATTTTCCCCCAAATAATACCCTAGGACAGAATATGTGTGATCAATTTGGATCCAGCCACTGGGAACCCAGTAATCAATAGAATAGTCCAACTAACCAAGGAGAGGTTACTGTTCTATACTTGCTGACTTTTGGTCATTTTGTGGATCAGCATACACCATACTTCCTTGTCTTTGGCCGCTTCCTTCAGATTTTCCACAGTCATTTTCGTGTCACACTTGATTGTGTCTACCCAGCGTGTTCTTTGGCATCCTCTTCTTCTGGACCCATTGACTGTGCCGAGCGTTAATGTTGTTTCAAAACAATTAGCTTGTATGACATGACCAAAGCATGAAAGCCATTGTTTGGTGATTTTGCTTTCTAGTGATACTTTTAGTCTGACACAGTTTAGAATAGCCTCATTTGTGACCATCTCTGTCCATGGTATGTGCAGCATATACTGCCAGCACCATAGCTCAAAGACCTCGTTCCTTCTTCTGTCTACTTTCTTGAGTGTCCAGCTTTCGCATACATATGTAGTTATTGGTAAAATTATTGCATTGATTATTTGAATATTTGTTGTAACGCTGATGTCTTTGCTATTCTATATCTTTACCATTCCTTGCATTGCACTTCGGCCAACGCTGATTCTTGGACTGATCCAATTTCTTCATTGTTGAATGTTATGGGTAGTACAACATTGCTTGCTGTTGTCAATAGCTTTGTCTTCTTAATATTGAGATACAGTCCCATGTGTTCGCTTTCTTCTTTGACTCCTCAAATTAGGTATTCAAGGTAATTTTCATTTTCAGCAAGTTGAGTTGTGTCGTCACCATATCAAAGATTGTTTGTGCTTCTTCCACCAATTTTCACTCCAGTTGGAGATTCCTCCAGATTGCATTGCCTTATGATCATTTTGACATACAGATTGAACAGGGTTGGGGATAGAATGCAGCCTTTTCAGATGCCTTTCCTGATTTCAAACCAGTCAGTGCTACCAAATAAAGTCTTGACTGTGGCTTCTTGGTTCTCATAAAGTGATCTTATCAATTCTTCCAGATGCTCTGATATTCCTATTTGCTCTAGGCATTTCCACAGCTTGTCATGCTCAACACAGTCAAAAGCTTTGCTGTAGTTGATGAAGCACAGGTATGTTTTTTTGTTGTTCACTTGTCTTCGCCGTGACCCAGCACAAGTTTGTGATTTGGTCTCTTGTTCCATGCCCTCTGCAGAGCCCAGCTTGAACATCAGGGAGTTCCACTTCAATGAAGGAGGCCATACGTTTTTTTAATCATTTTTAGCAGAATTTTGCTTGAATGCGTTATAAGAGCGATGGTCCGAAATTTGCCGCTCTCTAGATCTTTCACACTCCATTGAAATACTACATACCTGTTACAGAAACTGTCCAGAACTCCAAATTTATTGGGCTCCATATCCTCACTGCTGCTTGGGGTCTATCACATGGCAAAACCACTATGTTGAGAAAGCTGCTACACTGATCCACAGTTTCCAAACACAGATCAAACTTGTATGGGCAGATAAAATAACCTAATGAATCATTTCAGTTGTGCTAGAAAACACAAACAATTAAAATGTTTTGCATGCGCAATTTGAGTTAATGTATAGTAAGATATATTTCCCATTCAGTAGTTAAATATCAAGAAGAAACTAGAACTTTTTTATGTTGTCATTTCTGTTTTACATTGCTAATGCATAATTTAATTCAATAAATAAATCAGACCCAATTTTAGTCACACAGAAGTGTTAATTCAAGGACTATTAACATTTCTCGTTTGCTTTCATATGTCACAGATTTTTATATATTTAAGATGTACGTTATGTAGACCTTCCTGACGACAGGTTGGAATTATTCTCTTATCAATAGAAGTATGCTGGGGAAATAAACCAAGCGGAATTGAGTCAACAAGGAGAATATTTCACTTTCATGGCATGTAAAAATCTTTATTCCCTCTTGATGGCTGCAATTTATCTTCCTTTGTCCAGATTTTTGTAAGTGACCACAGTTACCCTGCACTTACTAAAGTTATAAACATTGCAAATGTAATTCACTGAGCAGACTTTAATTAATGACCTTTTCACAATCTCTCTACGGTGCTAGCTTTTTATTTACTATTGTCTTTCAACATAATAATAGCAAATGAATCTTCTCATACAATGAACAAGTAATGCTTCCACATTACAATTACGATATATAACAACTGAAAA
Source organism: Eleutherodactylus coqui (assembly GCF_035609145.1). Lineage (NCBI taxonomy): Eukaryota > Metazoa > Chordata > Amphibia > Anura > Eleutherodactylidae > Eleutherodactylus > Eleutherodactylus coqui. Next base: position 141,053,538 of record NC_089843.1, on the reverse strand, counting down.
AAAAAATAAAAAGGACTTTATGGCACACTATATAGAAATAACCTTTTTGTGCCAGGTAGACTTGGCTGTCCGCCTGTTTAACAGTAAAATGTCTGTAATAAGAATGTTTTATGGAAAATACGTGCTCAGTTTGTATTCTGTTAAATATATAGTAAATAATTACAATATGTTCTTACGAGAGGAAGTGCATAGAAAACCAGCAGCATAGCTGAAAAAGAAAAAATATATATATTAGATATATGACCTTGTCCTTGACGAAGAATCTTAAGAAAATAAGAAATAGGACCAGAGATGTGTGAAGACCACATTGTTAGAGATCACTGTTCAGGGTCATCCCTTATGGCCCTTTTAAATGGGCGGTTCAATAATTCGGATTCCTGCACCCAACGGGATTTAGAACAATATCATTTAGTGTAAATGCATGCCCCAACTGAACGACGAATGAGAATTCATTCGCTTCTTGTTTGTCGTTCAATTTATGAATTTATAAAACTGAATGATGGATCAGCCCATGTAAACAGGCAGTCATTCATTAATGAACCACTGCCTGTTTACTGTGAATGTATGCGGGTTGGCTGAAATGATCCCCGGCTCGCTCCACCTCCATTTATTGAGCAGTGATCGTTCCTGTGTAAAAGCATAGGGACGATCATCACAGGCACGGCCTGTTGGGCATCTGCGCTCAGCAGATCGCTCAGTATAAAAGGGCCCTTAGATTATAAATAGGGATGAGCGAGTATACTCGCTAAGGCACTACTCGCTCGAGTAATGTGCCTTAGCCGAGTATCTCCCTGCTTGTCCCTAAAGATTCGGGGGCCGCCGCAGCTGACAGGTGAGTTGCGGCGGGGAGCAGGGGAGAGTGGGCGGGAGAGAGGGAGATAGAGATCTCCCTTCCGTTCCTGTCCGCTCTCCCCCGCCGCTCCCCTCCCCGCGGCGGCCCCCGAATCTTTCGGGACGAGCAGGGAGATACTTGTCTAAGGCACATTACTCGAGCAAGTAGTGCCTTAGCGAGTATACTCGCTCATCCCTAATTATAAACTTTATCAAGACTTTATGAGTTGCTTCAACATATATTTACTTTTTCTCCCTTGTATACCGGAGCTTGGTATAAAATTGTGCTACTTCATGAATAAAAAATAATACTTGCAACCTGCAAAAGACTTTAGTTGGCATATGCTTCAATGCCGAATATTGTTACCTACAGTAAAAATGTGCTGATAGAAAGTAATAAGAACATTTACAAGTAACATTCACCTATAATAGGTGCTTATGTGAAAGCATAGTATTCTGCAGATGTAATGTTACTGTCAGTAGGAATTGACTGGCCAGCAACAGTGGATCCACAAGTAGATTAAGCGCTGGATACTCTGGTTAGCAGATCCTGGGGACCACAGGTTTCTACCCTTTAACCCTTGATCAAGGGATTTAATCTTTACTGTTGCGAAATCCCAGGTTGCTTCTCCAGAGTAGCTGCTGATTGATGAAGCAAACAGAAGACAGTGTTAACAAACCAGTGGTCAATACCACGTAGTCAAACTATGCCAGAGCAAAAGGGTAAATCACAATCAGAGTCAGGGACACAGCTGAGTTAAATATCAGGAAATAAAATAGCAGGTAAACAGGTGGTCTGACAAATCCAAGGTCAGGATTACAGAAGTCAGTCAATATCACTCCAGGTGGCACGGTAATCCATACAGAGGAATTTATAACGACCGCTGTGCACTCTCATAGTGCTGCGGAATAAGTTGGCGCTATATAAATAAAGATTATTATTACTGCAGAGTATCACAGATTACTTTGCTGACCTGTCAGTCAGGCTCAGCTGGCAGACCCCAAAGCACCTAAACTCAGTATTAAAAAAAAGTACCAGAGTGCATAACACGACACTGTCTGGATTGCTGGGGGTCCGGCCCACACACCACCAGGCGGGTTTTCCGGTACCAGCACTGTCATTAGTCGGTTGTATCTGACCTCAAAGTCGTGAAAACGCAAACAGGTAATTGCTTTCTGTCAGCACTAAGCAGATGATTGCCATCGTTCACTTTAGGGCCCATTTACATGCAACGATTATCGCTCAAAATTCGTTCAAAAGAACGAATTTGAGCGATAATCGTTCAGTGTAAACACGGAAAGAATCGCTCACTGTACATTCAGCGGAAAAAAAAAATATTGTTGAATCACTGGCTTCTTATTGCTTGTTAACGCTCATCACCTCACATAGAAGGTGAAGAGCTGAGCGAGAAGCCAACGATGTCTTTCAGTCTAAACGTTCTGCATGAGCACTGACGACCTTAGCAGTGACGTCAGTGCTCGTACATGTAATAGGGCCCCTTAGACCTTGACCACAATGGTGCTTACAATCTAATTTTCCTATCACACACATCATTGTTATAGGAAGTTAATTAACTATCACATACTGCATCATATACAAATGTAGGACCTACATGCTCCATGCAGATACTGTCCTTGGTCATATTTTAAACCAAGACCCAATACTGCCAGGGAACATCCCTAACCACTGAGCCACTGTGCTGCTCATATCACATCTTACATGAATAGTACATGGTAAAGTAACTGTAATTAATGTAAAAGACCAACATATTATCATTTAGAATAAAACACTAGCTTATTGGATGAAGGTGTTTGCAAGGTGATTACAATGATATTATGATTTCATAGCACCCAGTGCTTGTGTCCCTGATTGCAGGCATCTAGATAATTGCAATCATCTAAGGAATTACTTGTTCCGCTAACTAAGCAGTTAGACATGTTTATATACACTGAGTGGGCTTTCCAAGACAATTATATCCATCAGCAGCTAGAATTGGTTTATATAAGCTTTGTTACAATATAAAATACAGGTAAATGCCCACTTTCTTGCCCTAGATGATCACTGGTTCAACAGTGATGATCATTAGATCACTAACGATGGCCACTATACCACTCTGTAACAAAGGATTGCCACTATATCATCAACTACTGGATGATCTAGTAGCAATCCTAGATAATTATCAAGGATTAAATAATATGAAAGAAAAATTAATAGCAAATTTTGGATGGCTGCTAAAGAATGGAATCACAAGTCATAGTTGCTGGGTAATCAGTAATATCCCCCAGGAACAGAAGCTGGATAGGTACCAGTGAAAAACATGACTGATTAAAATAAATGCACAAAAATAAATTAACCATAAACATTTAATCAGTAGAAATTGATTGATTAATGTTTCAGGTCCAAATAATTAATACACAGTAGAGATGAGCGAGCATAGCCGTTAAGGCAAATTACTTGAGCGAGTATCGCCATTTTCGAGTACATGCCTGCTCGTCTGAAAAGATTCGGGGGGCCGACGGGGGTGAGCAGTGGGGAGGCGGGGGGCGAGGGGGGGCAGAGACAGAGAGATATCCCCCCCGTCAACCCCCGCTCTCCCCCGCTGGCCCCCGAATCTTTTAGGGCAAGCAGGCATGTACTCGAAAAAGGGGATACTTGCTTGAGTAATTTCCCTTAACGAGTACACTTGCTCATCTCTAATAAACAGGGATGACCGTTAAATTACAGGATCACTAGTAATTAGAGATGAGCGAACACCAAAATGTTCGGGTGTTCGTTATTCGGAACGAACTTCCCGCGATGTTCGAGGGTTCGTTTCGAACCCCATTGAAGTCAATGGGCGACCAGAGCATTTTTGTATTTCGCCGATGCTCGCTAAGGTTTTCATGTGTGAAAATCTGGGCAATTCAAGAAAGTGATGGGAATGACACAGAAACGGATAGGGCAGGCGAGGGGCTACATGTTGGGCTGCATCTCAAGTTCACAGGTCCCACTATTAAGCCACAATACCGGCAAGAGTGGGCCCCCCCCCCTCCCAACAACTTTTACTTCCGAAAAGCCATCATTAGCATGGCATACCTTTGCTAAGCACCACACTAGCTACAACAAAGCACAATCACTGCCTGCATGACACTCCCCTGCCACTTCTCCTGGGTTACATGCTGACCAACCCCCCCCTCCCCCCCACAGCGCACACCAAAGTGTCCCTGCGCAGCCTTCAGCTGCCCTCATGCCACGCCACACTCATGTCTATTTAGAAGTGCGTCTGCCATGAGGAGGAACCGCAGGCACACACTGCAGAGGGTTGGCATGGCTAGGCAGCGGCCCTCTTTAAAAGGGGTGGGGCGATAGCCCACAATGCTGTACAGAAGCAATGAGAAATAGAATCCTGTGCCACCGCCATCAGGAGCTGCACACGTAGGCATAGCAATGGGGAACCTATGTGTCACACACTATTCATTCTGTCAAGGTGTCTGCATGCCCCAGTTAGACCGGGCTTTTTAATTCATAGACACAGGCAGGTACAACTCCCTATTGTGAAGTCCCTGTCGACCCACAGCATGGGTGGGTGCCAGGAAGCCACCGGCGGTACATAGAAATATCCCATTGCATTGCCCAACACAGCTGAGGTAGTAATGTCGTGCGTAATACAGGTGGGCTTCGGCCCACACTGCATGCCCCAGTCTGACCGGGGTTCTTTACAAGTGGACACATGTAGGTTACACTCCGTGTGCACCTACAGCATGGGTGGCTCCCTGGAACCCACCGGCGGTACATATAAATATCCCATTGCATTGCCCAACACAGCTGAGGTAGTAATGTCGTGCTTAATGCAGGTGGGCTTCGGCCCACACTGCATGCCCCAGTCAGACTGGGGTTCTTTAGAAGTGGACACATGTAGGTTAAACTCCCTGTGGACCCACTGCCTGGGTGGGTGCCAGGAAGCCACCGGCGGTACATAGAAATATCCCATTGCATTGCCCAACACAGCTGAGGTAGTAATGTCGTGCGTAATACAGTTGGGCTTCGGCCCACACTGCATGCCCCAGTCTGACCGGGGTTCTTTACAAGTGGACACATGTAGGTTACACTCCGTGTGCACCTACAGCATGGGTGGCTCCCTGGAACCCACCGGCGGTACACAAAAATATCCCATTGCATTGCCCAACACAGCTGAGGTAACGTCAGCTGTAATGCAGGTGGGCTAAAAATTAATTTGATTACACTGTAGGCGAGGGCCCACAAAAATTGCTGTATCAACAGTACTAATGTGCATCCCAAAAATTGGCCATGGCCAGCCAAGAGGGCAGGTGAAACCCATTAATCGCTTTGGTTAATGTGGCTTAAGTGGTAACTAGGCCTGGAGGCAGCCCAGTGTAACGAAAAATTGGTTCAAGTTAAAGTTCCAACGCTTTTAAGCGCATTGAAACTTATAAAAATTGTTCAGAAAAATTATTTGAGTGAGCCTTGTGGCCCTAAGAAAAATTGCCCGTTCAGCGTGATTACGTGAGGTTTCAGGAGGAGGAGCAGGAGGAGGAGGAGGAATATTAGACACAGATTGATGAAGCAGAAATGTCCCCGTTTTGGATGGTGAGAGAGAACGTAGCTTCCATCCGCGGGTGCAGCCTACGTATTGCTTACGTATCGCTGCTGTCCGCTGGTGGAGAACAGAAGTCTGGGGAAATCCAGCCTTTGTTCATCTTGATGAGTGTTAGCCTGTCGGCACTGTCGGTTGACAAGCGGCTACGCTTATCTGTGATGATTCCCCCAGCCGCACTAAACACCCTCTCCGACAAGACGCTAGCCGCAGGACAAGCAAGCACCTCCAGGGCATACAGCGCTAGTTCAGGCCACGTGTCCAGCTTCGACACCCAGTAGTTGTAGGGGGCAGAGGCGTCACCAAGGATGGTCGTGCGATCCGCTACGTACTCCCTCACCATCCTTTTACAGTGCTCCCGCCGACTCAGCCGTGACTGGGGAGCGGTGACACAGTCTTGGTGGGGAGCCATAAAGCTGGCCAGGCCCTTAAAGACTGTTGCACTGCCTGGGATGTACATGCTGCTCGATCTACGCACATCCCCTGCTACCTTGCCCTCGGTACTGCGCCTTCTGCCACTAGCGCTGTCGGCTGGGAATTTTACCATCAGCTTGTCCGCAAGGGTCCTGTGGTATAGCAACACTCTCGAACCCCTTTCCTCTTCGGGAATCAGAGTGGGCAGGTTCTCCTTATACCGTGGATCGAGCAGTGTGTACACCCAGTAATCCGTCGTGGCCAGAATGCGTGCAACGCGAGGGTCACGAGAAAGGCATCCTAACATGAAGTCAGCCATGTGTGCCAGGGTACCTGTACGCAACACATGGCTGTCTTCACTAGGAAGATCACTTTCAGGATCCTCCTCCTCCTCCTCAGGCCATACACGCTGAAAGGATGACAGGCAATCAGCCGGTGTACTGTCAGCAGCGGCCCAAGCTGTCTCTTCCCCCTCCTCCTCATCCTCCTCATGCTCCTCCTCCTCCTCCTGTACGCGCTGAGAAATAGACAGGAGGGTGCCCTGACTATCCAGCGGCATACTGTCTTCCCCCGCCCCCGTTTCCGAGCGCAAAGCAGCTGCCTTTATGGTTTGCAGGGAATTTCTCAAGATGCATAGCAGAGGAATGGTGACGCTAATGATTGTAGCATCGCCGCTCACCACCTGGGTAGACTCCTCAAAATTACCAAGGACATGGCAGATGTCTGCCAACCAGGCCCACTCTTCTGAAAGGAATTGAGGAGGCTGACTCCCACTGCGCCGCCCATGTTGGAGTTGGTATTCGACTATAGCTCTACGTTGTTCATAGAGCCTGGCCAACATGTGGAGCGTAGAGTTCCACCGTGTGGGCACGTCGCACAGCAGTCGGTGCACTGGCAGCTTAAAGTGATGTTGCAGGGTGCGCAGGGTGGCAGCGTCCGTGTGGGACTTGCGAAAATGTGCGCAGAGCCGGCGCGCCTTTACGAGCAGGTCTGACAAGCGTGGGTAGCTTTTCAGAAAGCGCTGAACCACCAAATTAAAGACGTGGGCCAGGCATGGCACGTGCGTGAGGCTGCCGAGCTGCAGAGCCGCCACCAGGTTACGGCCGTTGTCACACACGACCATGCCTGGTTGGAGGCTCAGCGGCGCAAGCCAGCGGTCGGTCTGCTGTGTCAGACCCTGCAGCAGTTCGTGGGCCGTGTGCCTCTTATCGCCTAAGCTGAGTAGTTTCAGCACGGCCTGCTGACGCTTGCCCACCGCTGTGCTGCCACACCGCGCGACACCGACTGCTGGCGACATGCTGCTGCTAACACATCTTGATTGCGAGACAGAGGAGGAGGAGGAGGAGGGTGCTTTAGTGGAGGAAGCATACACCTCCGCAGATACCACCACCGAGCTGGGGCCCGCAATTCTGGGGGTGGGTAGGACATGAGCGGTCCCAGGCTCTGACTCTGTCCCAGCCTCCACTAAATTCACCCAATGTGCCGTCAGGGAGATGTAGTGGCCCTGCCCACCTGTGCTTGTCCACGTGTCCGTAGTTAAGTGGACCGTGGCAGTAACCGCGTTGGTGAGGGCGCGTACAATGTTGCGGGAGACGTGGTCATGCAGGGCTGGGACGGCACATCGGGAATAGTAGTGGCGACTGGGAACTGAGTAGCGCGGGGCCGCCGCCTCCATGATACTTTTGAAGGACTCCGTTTCCACAACCCTATACGGCAGCATCTCAAGGCTGATGAATTTTGCTATGCGGACGGTTAACGTTTGAGCGTGCGGGTGCGTGGCGGCGTACTTGCGCTTGCGCTCCAACAGTTGCGCAAGCGACGGCTGGACGGTGCGCTGAACTACACTGCTGGATGGGGCCGAGGACAGCGGAGGTGAGGGTGTGGGTGCAGGCCAGGAGACGGTAGTGCCTGTGTCCTGAGAGGGGGGTTGCATCTCAGTGGCAGGTTGGGGCACAGGGGGAGAGGCAGGGGTGCAAACCGGAGGCGCTGAACGGCCTTCGTCCCACCTTGCGGGGTGCTTGGCCATCATATGTCTGCGCATGGTGGTGGTGGTGAGGCTGTTGGTGTTGGCTCCCCGGCTGAGCTTTGCGCGACAAAGGTTGCACACCACTGTTCGTCGGTCGTCAGGCGTCTCTGTGAAAAACTGCCAGACCTTTGAGCACCTCGGCCTCTGCAGGGTGGCATGGCGCGAGGGGGCGCTTTGGGAAACACTTGGTGGATTATTCGGTCTGGCCCTGCCTCTACCCCTGGCCACCGCACTGCCTCTTGCAACCTGCCCTGCTGATGCCCTTGACTCCCCCTCTGAAGACCTGTCCTCCTGAGTAAGCGTTGCACACCAGGTGGGGTCAGTCACCTCATCGTCCTGCTGCTCTTCCTCCGAATCCTCTGTGCGCTGCTCCCTCGGACTTACTGCCCTTACTACTACCTCACTGCAAGACAACTGTGTCTGATCGTCATCGTCCTCCTCACCCACAGAAAGTTGTTGAGACAGTTGGCGGAAGTCCCCAGCCTCTTCCCCCGGACCCCGGGAACTTTCGAATGGTTGGGCATCAGTGACGATAAACTCCTCTGGTGGGAGAGGAACCGCTGCTGCCCAATCTAAGCAGGGGCCCGAGAACAGTTCCTGGGAGTGTTCCCGCTCCTGAGCAGGTGTCATTGTAGTGGAGTGAGGAGGCTGGGAGGAAGGAGGAGCAGCAGACAGAGGATTCGGATTTGCAGCAGTGGACGGCGCAGAACTGCGGGTAGACGATAGGTTGCTCGAAGCACTTTCTGCCATCCAGGACAGGACCTGCTCACACTGCTCATTTTCTAATAACCGTCTCCCGCGTGGACCTATTAATTGGGCGATGAATGTGGGGACACCAGAAACGTGCCTCTCTCCTAATCGCGCAGCAGTCGGCTGCGACACACCTGGATCAGGAGCTCGGCCTGTGCCCACACCCTGACTTGGCCCTCCGCGTCTTCGGCCGCGTCCACGTCCTCTAGGCCTACCCCTACCCATCAGCATGCTGTATTACCAGTGATTTGATTTCACAGGCAGCTAATAAATTGGCGCAAGACTGCAGGCCAAATATAATTTTTTCCCTTTTTTGAAAACGAAAGGCCCCACTGCCTCTAGTGAATGTATAATCTAAGTTTAATAACTGTGCTGTTTTCCTGCTAATGTGTCACAGAACGTGAGGGTAGCAGAGTTATTAACTGTGGCAGAGCAGGTATTTTTTTTCCCAATTAAGGAAAGCAAATGGCGAAGCCAGGAGTAAAACGTAGCTGGGTGTGTCTGATTTTTACAGGTTGCACACGCAGCCGACACGTGTCCACCGCCCTTAGGACGGACAGAGGCAGGACAAATAGAATTATTTTCCGTTTTTTTGCACCAAAAGGCAGCACTGCGTATATTCTATGAACATGAGAAGTTTAATAACTGTGCTGTTTTCCTGCTAATGTGTCACAGAACGTGAGGGTAGCAGAGTTATTAACTGTGGCAGAGCAGGTATTTTTTTTCCCAATTAAGGAAAGCAAATGGCGAAGCCAGGAGTAAAACGGAGCTGGGTGCGTCTGATTTTTACAGGTTGCACACGCAGCCGACACGTGTCCACCGCCCTTAGGACGGACAGAGGCAGGACAAATAGAATTATTTTCTGTTTTTTTGCACCAAAAGGCAGCACTGCGTATATTCTATGAACATGAGAAGTTTAATAACTGTGCTGTTTTCCTGCTAATGTGTCACAGAACGTGAGGGTAGCAGAGTTATTAACTGTGGCAGAGCAGGTATTTTTTTTCCCAATTAAGGAAAGCAAATGGCGAAGCCAGGAGTAAAACGTAGCTGGGTGCGTCTGATTTTTACAGGTTGCACACGCAGCCGACACGTGTCCACCGCCCTTAGGACGGACAGAGGCAGGACAAATAGAATTATTTTCCGTTTTTTTGCACCAAAAGGCAGCACTGCGTATATTCTATGAACATGAGAAGTTTAATAACTGTGCTGTTTTCCTGCTAATGTGTCACAGAACGTGAGGGTAGCAGAGTTATTAACTGTGGCAGAGCAGGTATTTTTTTTCCCAATTAAGGAAAGCAAATGGCGAAGCCAGGAGTAAAACGTAGCTGGGTGCGTCTGATTTTTACAGGTTGCACACGCAGCCGACACGTGTCCACCGCCCTTAGGACGGACAGAGGCAGGACAAATAGAATTATTTTCCGTTTTTTTGCACCAAAAGGCAGCACTGCGTATATTCTATGAACATGAGAAGTTTAATAACTGTGCTGTTTTCCTGCTAATGTGTCACAGAACGTGAGGGTAGCAGAGTTATTAACTGTGGCAGAGCAGGTATTTTTTTTCCCAATTAAGGAAAGCAAATGGCGAAGCCAGGAGTAAAACGTAGCTGGGTGCGTCTGATTTTTACAGGTTGCACACGCAGCCGACACGTGTCCACCGCCCTTAGGACGGACAGAGGCAGGACAAATAGAATTATTTTCCGTTTTTTTGCACCAAAAGGCAGCACTGCGTATATTCAATGAATAATAACTGTGTTGTGGCCCTGCCTATACAATTCTTTCCCTGCAGTATCAATGGAGGGTGCAATGCTCTGCAGAGGCGATTTTGAGAAGCAAAAAAAAATGCAGCACAGCTAACAGCAGCCAGCATAGTACTGCACACGGTTAAATATGGCCCTAGAAAGGACCGTTGAGGTTCTTGAAGGCTACACTCACTCCTAACACTCTCCCTGCCTATGCAGCACTTCTGTCCCTAATGCCGGGTGCAACGCTCTGCAGAGCCGATTTTGAGGAAAAAAAAATTGCCACTGCTAACAGCAGCCAACACACAGCTATCAGTGGCCCTAATAAGGACCTTTGGGGGGTCTTGAAGCCTACACTAACTACCAATTCTTTCCCTACAGCAGCTCCGGTACAAACAGCACTGTCCCTCATCTAACTCACATGGCATCTGAGGCGAACCGCGGGAGGGGCCGACTTTTATGTTCGGGTGACATCTGATCTTCCCAGCCACTCACAGCAGGGGGGTGGTATAGGGCTTGAACGTCACAGGGGGAAGTTGTAATGCCTTCCCTGTCTTTCAATTGGCCAGAAAAGCGCGCTAACGTCTCAGGGAAGGAAGTGAAAGTAACCAGAACACCGCATGGTGTTCGTTACGAATAACGAACATCCCGAACACCCTAATATTCGCACGAATATCAAGCTCGGAAGAACACGTTCGCTCATCTCTACTAGTAATAGCCATTGAAATAACTAAACCATCAGGGAAGGACTCAAATACAAGGAACAACTCTAACAATACAGAGCCTGCTATGTACTTTTAGTGATTTGTTGCTGTGGCGTAGTGTGTTATTTGCATGTTAACATTCTATCACAGATTCGGCACAAAATCCTAGGTGAAATAACACAGCGTGCTGCACTACTTTGTCTTGGACAATGCTGTGTAACATGCAGGAAATCCGAAATTATAATCAATGTGGTTTATCGGGCTCTATTTGGGTCCAGCATGGGCCAGATCTGGGGTTTCTGCTATTTTTTTTGTCCGACTCCTATGATGAAACCTAAAAACAAAATAGGGAAGTGCAGATGTGAAAAGGGCTTAAACCACCATAGATTCAACGTTTTATTCCACTGACCACAAAAGACTAGAAAGATATCACTAGATCACCAGAGATTGGACAGTATCTCAGTGGATAACTATGGGCTAGAAACTTTTATTGCAATAGAAAATAGGTACAGGACATGTCATAGATATACCAGTCACTGGTCTCATGTGGTAGCAGTCATTAGTTCTTTATATAGAATTGTCTTGGACACAATTTGGGGTGCATGGCATCAAGACTTAAGATTTTTTTGGACAGGAAAATACTATAGCAAACTTCCTACTAATTGCACCTTTTATATAATTGAAGTCGACTACACCTGAAGATTACAACTGAAAGATTAAATGGTAAAGTATGCGTTACATGGGCAATACTTATTAACGATGATAAAGGCCATGATTTAACCATTTACAACATGCAAGACAGACAGCTATCAGTGACCATATCCAGGCAGAGAATGCTTGTGAAGGTTACCATGCTGCTTGATTCTAATTCCATGGTATACCATGTGAATATCCCATATAGTCTAAGGTGGGGAAATCCTTTCAACTAAAGGACTAGTGACTGACTGCCTAGTGGTTAAAACTTACATGTGTTTCTTTCAGTCAAGTCATACAAGCCTACTACAACATGCTGCTATAATTCAATATCACAAATAAAGGCCCATTTACTGTACATGTGGCATGTCAATTGTTGAAATATGAACAGCAGAACCAGTATTTGCATTTACCATTGTTCCTAGTACATTACTGTAAATATGGAGAGATTAGAGTAATAATTTGTTCATTCTATGGTGTGCGCACCTAGCATCTCTGATGTGATCCACATTACATATAGTTTGATGCTCCTATCCAAGCGGTCTTACAGTGCTGTCCAGGATCGGGAGTGCTACTCTCCACATCTTTCTCTGTCTCCTCATTGGGGCTAATCGATCCTGCTCCTTTCTGTTGCAGGCGGCACTGTATCCAGCTTTTTCTGTGTCAGTCTTGTGCCACCTCAACTCTGCTCCCTTTCTGGCCTTTTCCTCTCAGTCCCTGTTTGCCTTCTTTCCACTGTAAGCAGCAAAAATGATCTTTTATATCAGAACATTCTTCAACCAAATAAGTCTAGTGAGCGTGCTCAGTTCTGTTGCACTAAAGTTTGGCATAAATTTTGGTGCACAGGACGATTTTGGCACAATTTTTGGTGCACCTCTCCAGGTCTCTATCAACATCAACTCCTTGGGGGGAGTCCCTTACACTCAGCCTGGTTACGTGCTCACCTCATTCTGTCTGGGCGCCTCCCTGCTACACCTCAAGTTGCATGCAATTTCGTCACCTAGTGATTGAAACCACTGCTTTAACTAGTTTCCAACCTCCAGTGCAATATCTATAAATAACATATACACCTTATAGAATAATATTCTTACAGTTTTAGAACAGTTTTCAAAAACACTGTGCATCAGTATACACATTCAATGTCATAAAGGTTGGGTTCACATTTGCATTGAAGGCTCTGAAAAGCTAGCACAAAATCTTGTACAGTGTAGAGCAACATGCTGCATTATCTTCCATCTTATTCTTACAGTTTTCACCAGTTGGTTGCCATTCGTGTGCCACCAATGGGTGGATTTCTGCTAATAGGATTGTATTTATATGGATCCATATTTTACAACTGTTTTCCGGGGACATTTGTTTTTTCAAAAACTGGCTCAGCCTACAGTACAGACACAATAAAAGACATGCTCAACTTTTCCAGTGCACTCACCTCTCCCATTCCCACAGTGCCCGGTCCCCACTAGTCTTCACTTCTGGGTGCAGGAAGCTGGTGATGAAGTCACTGACACCAAGGCCATATGACAGCTCAATTCAGCTGATGCTAAGCTGCAGTGGTCACATGATCTTGTGTCAGTAAAATCATTACTCTTCACTCAGATGCGAAGACCAGAGGAGACCAGGCCCTGGCAGAACAGGAGTGGCAAGAGAACGAGGATGATGAGTATGTCTTCTATTATCTTCATACCAGACTGAGACAGTTTATAAGAAACAGATGTCCCTGGATAACCCCTTTAAGCTTTTCAGTCTTCATTGACTTTTAGTGTAAAAAAAAAAAGTATTTGTGAAGGACGCTCTAGAGTGAATTTTTTTCTTTAAGGGAGTAGATCAGACAAATTTAGATAATCTGTTTCTTGTCTTCACTTATTTAATCGCAGGCAATCTATTTACCTCTAATAGCATAGCTGAAATTTTCCTAGAACATTCAGAACATAAAATGGTTTGCAGAATAAAATGATGGCTTGCATTACCCAAACATTCACTATACATCACTGGTTATCCCAGAAGTATTTTACCTTACTTGAATCTATTGTATTCTCTGGAACATTTAGGATCACAGTTCATCTAAAGGATAATCATCAGGGATAGACTGATAAATTAGGTTGTTAGTAGTAACAGAAAGACATAATCACAATGCGCCTTCTCTTCCAATCTCTGCTACCACAAATAGCTTCGAAAGTAAAATGCGTCAGCTCTAAAAACACTGACATTTCATATAAGTCTTGATATTTTTTGCTGTGATGGGCAAAAAATGAAAAATCCTGCAATCACAGCGGTGTGTATTTTCTATGGTATTGTTTATTGAAAATTAACATTTCTATTATCATTGGGATTAAAAAGAAGAAAAATGTGTTAGAGCCTCATGAAGCTGCAGAGGACTGCTTATCAGGAAAACTGCAATGATAAGGGAGTCTCTGAAATAACATAAACTGTCTCTGAATTACAATAACTGAAGCATTATTTCATTACATTAGTGTACAGGTGTAGAGCAAACATAGTGTGGTGACGTGTTAGCCAAAAACGTCTATGTGATGTTAACCTTGGAAGCCCCTAAGGTTTTTGACTCATGCCGACCCCCAATGTGAGTGCGTTAGACTCACAGTCAATTCTGAGTACTGTATCACACGTTTCACAGCAAATGTGGTTTCAAAGGACTTTCTGTTATTTCACCATTAAGTGGCTGAGAATATCACTAACACAAATAAGTTATCCTTGGAACGCTTTATTAATCTCTTTTCTTATACAAGATATTGAAACTAATGTTACCAAATAATACCGCGCTGTTAATTTACTTTAAACATTTTGTGCACACTAGGGAATGGTCTCTCGTGAAACCAAAGCTTTCAAAGCTTGAAAAAGACCATGGAGTTCGAAACGTAACTGCTTGTCTTTTCGTTATGGAAGAAAAAACCTGATCCATTGCTTTGCACCACTTTATGCTGCCAAGTATCTGTTTATTCCTTGAACTGTTACGGGGACGAGGCTTTGATCCCTATCTTGGCTTTGCATGCTGATCCGTCCTGCCCAGAGTGGGTTGCTGTGTGGTGCTGCGGGTGTAATCTCTTTTGCTTAACTGTATGTCACTGTTGTCGTCTTTCGAAATCAAACAAGTTATTTCTTTGTCACTAAGTTTTCTTTTTACAAGAGAAAAAATCCTGGCGCTCCAGTTGTTTGGTGTATGGAAGGAAGGAAGACGAAATGTAACTTACTTCGTAGGGGTGTCAATGCCTGTGACACCCCTAAAATCCAGGTTAGCATATAGGATTATGGATGGAGTACGTGCTCATGAAGTTCCAGAATAGAGATGTTTATTTTAAAGACATGCAAAGCGTTTCGGCTACTACAAATAGCCTTTATCAAGTATGCTTGTATCCTGCTTTCTCTGGTATATATTATGCCTAGAGCCACACCGTGATGCTCTCCCACCTTGGGATGTCTGCCTGACCAGTTCTTTGGACCCTGCATTTTACACCATCTGCTTTCCTGGATAATTTGGACGAAACCGTTACCCCACATCCAGGGTACGGCTGCGTCTGGGGTAAGTTGTTTTACTTATTCCATTTCAAAATTAAGCGCTTTTCTTTCTCCACCTCACATTGGAGCGCCACTAATCTCATCCTTTGCCTTAAGTTTTCTTTTTGACATTCTGAAACACTAGAAGCAGGGAAAAATTATGAACACGTACACTTGTTCTCTAAATACTACTATCTGGCAAATAGTGCTTAACATGTCTTTCACAATTGTGGTGGGGTCTACCCAAAACCACTGAGATACATTATGTACAGTCCACAGAAAAGCACAAAGGTGGGAAGAACAAAGGACCCAGAAAATAACTTGTGAGTCCGTCAGACTCATGTTAGGAGTCTATGTAACAAAATTAAGGAATAGCATTTTTCTGGTTCATACATAATGGTGAGAAGAAAGTGCAAAATCATGTTATATGTGGAACAACATGATGGGGGAGTAGTGAGGGGAATATTACACGAAGCTAAAAGGAAGTACCACCAATTCTCAAAAACATTGTAGCATGAGTCCAAGAGACTCGCCTTGGGTGTTCCAGGGTAAAACTCTATTGTATAAAAAGGCAAAAGTATTATAGAGGTGATACTATTATTGGCTATCATAAAAAATATATTTGCCAGCTCTCAAGGCTACTTAGAACCTCTATATCAGTGTAGAGTCACAGATTATAGCTGAAGAAACATCTAATATAAAAAAAGCCTACAGGCTTTTTCCTGTACCACACTTTGACCCCTTTTGTGTGACCTTTGGTGGATGATTTTGGTGTCATTATATTTGTGACATCCTCACCACCATCGTAAAATCATACAATTTGAGTTTGATACATTGAGTGACCTGTCAGGACTGGTCAAAGTTCCTATGGTAGGTATAGCGGCGCTGTTGTGCTTCAGCCAACATCTCCACTAGGGAGAGTCAGGGCTCCTTCACACTGGTGAGAGTGAAATCGGGCTGTGAATCACAGTCCTTATATTGCCTTCACAATCCATGTGGAAACCCCTGGACGCGAGGTGTTTTCACATGGAAATAGCCTCGCATCCCTGCAGGGCTGAAGGAATACCCCAATGTGGCTGTCACAGTCGTAGCAGGGAATCGCGATGTTCTCCCATTGTTTTCAATGGGGCCGGCGCTGTTGCAGCTGGTCCCATTAAAACAATGGGCGATATTGCAAAAAGAAAGGACATGCTGCGATTTTTTTCTCTGGTATAGCATCGCAACGCGGTGCTATGCAGGTAAACGTCGCAAATGTGAATTAACCCATTTTATGTTCGTTTAGGGAACATCGCGTCAATCTAGTTTACATTAAACAGCTGTAATATTGTGTGATTATAATCTTACATTATAAAAAAGGCAGGAAAAGCACTGTATTTAAAATTATATTTGTGCATAGGATAAAAGAGGGAAAGGTCATGATTTGGGAACTCACTGATCAGGCATAATAAATCATAAAACCAGGTGCTAAATTCAGCCTGTTAATATCTGCAAAGTTATCAGTTTGATTTCCAATTTATCATTTTTTAAATGACCTCTGGGAATTGTCTTTTAGATCCCTTAAACTATGATCTGGTCCAGAAAAATAGTTCCCCAAGGGTGTATCTAGCTCTTTGTTATTGTGTGTCTGTGCAAATTTATCCTGTACTGCAGTCTTTGTTTTGTTTCTCCAAAGCATATGCCTTCAGGACACCTTTTAGACCGTATCATGTACATCAAATTGGAGGTTGTACAGGAGAAAATGTCAGTGATTTTATTGTTCTGTTGTGTGTTGAGTATGTAGACTGTGTCTGTTGGTAGGACATAGGATACAAGATATGTACCCCCATTTAAAAATACATCTCCTTGTGTAAAAACACAAGCCCTCATATGACTAGATTAATGGAAAAAATATCATGGGTCTTGAAATGTGATAAATAAATGCTTGGTTCTTAAGGTGCAAAATATGCTGCAACTTGGGAGGTTGCTCAAGTAGAGTTGGTCTTAAATAACCCAGTTTGCCATTATGTGCGTTTGGTCTTATCTACCTAGGCAGCTCTTCTGGCTGCATTTCTTGCCATCACTTTTAATCAGTTCTGGATTACATAACATATATAAACATCATGCAGTCATGAAGGGTGTATGAAGCAGGCTCAGGAGCTGAGTCTTCTCTATACCTGGTGGCTATTAGCTGTTTTTCACAGTTGACAGCCGTTGGCAACTGCTGCCATTGGAGCTAGTTCCAATTGCGGCAGTTAGCTGTTTAGTGTAGAAGCCGCGGTTAAAGCTGACCATGTGTTCAAATAGTCAGCTGGAGGGTAGCCCTCTGGCACTCCCATGATGTGATCACAGGGGGCCAATGGGCTTACTTAGTAGCCTAGAGTCTAGTTAAGGCTCTCAGGGCTGAAAAGCAGAGATGACTGTCAAGTTATATCTGTGGGTTTAATAGGCAACATTAAAATTCACTACCTACTGCATTATTGAAGTATTGCAGTATATAGTAGAAGCAATCAAATGACCACAAGTTCAAGTTCAAATCACCTATGGAGACTGAATAAAAATGTAGAAAAAGGATTTACAAAAATGTTTTAAACCCTTTAAAAGATATATATTATACTCTTCAACAGCCTCCAAGAAACATCAGGGAGTGATCATTCTTGTGCATAATTCCCTCCCGCTAAATGTCACCCATGTAGAAGCCAACCTACAGGGCAGATTTCTTATCCTGCAGGGTACCCTCTATGACAATAAAATAACAATAGTTAACTCCTACGCCCCTGTCACAAACCCACATAAAATTTTTACTATGGTGTCTAACAAACTCCGAAATATCCCAGACTCCCACTTATACTGGATGGGAGATTTTAACATGGGGCAGTCCCCCTCCTTAGATCGCTCTCATTCAGGCCCAGATAGACTAAGCCCAGCACAGCGAGCCTCATCAAAAACTGCATTAGCAAATCCCACAATAGGAGATGTGTGGAGGGAGAAACATAGAGCACGAAAAGGTTACACCTTCTTTTCCCCACTTCATAAGTCCTACTGGTGCATAGACTGGACCCTGGTATCCACCTCGATCCTACTGGCGTTGTTCCAGGCTCGACACATTTCATGCGCCTGGTCAGACCATGATATAGTTATGACCCATCTCCTAGATCACCTCCCACGCACACACACGGGAAGATGGAGACTTAATGAAACCCTCCTTAAAAATCCAGTGTCTCATTCTAAAATTAATGATCAACTCAAAAACTATTTAACTACTAATGTCACCCCCGATTCACAACCGATCTGGGTTTGGCTAGCACACAAAGCATTCATGAGGGGACAGATCATTAAAAATGAGTCACATATTAAGCAAGAGAAAGCTGGAAAAATAGATGACCTAGAGAGACAGCTAGGCACCTTGGAACAAGCTAATCAACAGCTTCCAAGCCTACCCTTAATTAAAGAAATAAGAGACATAAAACTCCAATTAAACCTACTCTACACATCCCAAGCTGAGAGAGTCCTCCAGTGGACGAATGCCCACTATTACCGGCTGGCTAATAAACCTGATAAACTACTAGCTGCCAAGCTTAGGCAAAGAGTGAGGCTCAACACAGTCTCCTCTATACGATCCAACAATGGGACATGCACCTCAAATCCCCGCACAATTGCCCAGACATTCCGGGAGTTCTACAGCTCCCTTTATAAACATAAACCACAAAGACATCTATCAGCACCACAATCCTTCTTGGATGGAATTCCCCAACCCAGCTAGACCCTAATCAACAATCTGATCCAAACCAGCCCGTTGTGGCGGAGGAGGTGAAAAAAACCATAAAAAACCTAAAACTGGGCAAAGCCCCGGGGCCTGACGGGTTGACTGCCCTCTGCTATAAAAAGTTTGCAGAATCCCTTTACGACCCCTTAGTCCGTCTGTACAATGACATTCTATCGGGAAAACACATACCCAAAGAATTCCTAGACACTCACATAGGGGTAATTCCTATACCCAATAAAGATCACACCACCCTGAAAAACTACCGCCCCATCTCTCTGCTAAACCTTGACTATAAAATATTCACTAGCATCCTTGCCACACGGCTAAATAAATTCCTCCCCACCCTGATCCACAACGATCATATTGGTTTTATACCCACGCGTCAAGCCCCAGATAACGTCAGTAAAATTTTAAACCTCGTCCACATCTCACAATCTCAAAAGTCCCCACTGCTCCTCCTAGCACTCACCATAGAAAAAGCATTCAATAGCTTGTCATGGGAATATCTATTTGCAGTCTTAGATAGGATGGGGGTGAGAGGCCCATGTGTGGCGGCCTTGAGATCCCTGTACTCCCGTCTGTCTGCGAGACTGAAGCTCCCCGGCTCAGAGAACGACTCGATTCCTATCCAGAGAGGGGTGAGACAAGGCTGCCTACTATCCCCAGCCCTATTCACACTTGCGATGGAACTGGCCTACCTAATTAGACAAAATTTGAATATATCGGGTCTTAGATGTGGGGAAAGGGAATCTAAACTGAGCCTTTTTGCAGATGATATTCTACTATCTCTTACTAGACCCCTAACCTCCTTACCCAACCTGGTTAGATCTCTTGACTCCTTTGCAGAGGTGTCAGGCTTAACGGTCAATATGGACAAGACTGAGGCTCTTTATATTAATATCCCCACTCAGATGAAAAAGCTGATAGACCTCAATTTTGGGTTCCACACTCCCTCCCACTATCATACTTACTTAGGTATAAAGCTTACCCCCGATCTAGCCTCGTTATACAGGTGGAACTATCCCCCATTATTTAAATCCGTTAAGGCAGATTTGAGGAGATGGGACCAGCCTGCTCTCTCCTGGATTGGACACATAAATGCTATCAAAATGACAATACTACCACAACTATTCTATCTTTTCGGATGCCTCCCCATTAACATCCCGGCGGCAGATCTGAAAGAGATCCAAAAGGCGGTCTCCCAATTTATCTGGAGGGGAAAGAGACCAAGAATCAGGCAAAATGTTATGCACTACCACAGACGGGTGGGCGGATTATCTGCGCCTAACTTTCAAAAATATTTTACGGCGGCCCAATTGTCTCAGATCCCGACGATATTTGCAGGGTCAGGAGCATCAATTTGGGCAGAATTTGAGTCCTCTATTATAGCCCCAGTGGACCTTCATGCAGTTTTTTGGGATAGGGGCTTCTAGGTCTCGGCCTTGCGACTACTGTCCCCATTGACAGCTCATCTTTTGATATCTGGAGAAAAACTAGATTTAAATATTCCTTGATGACAGATTTCCCGCCCCTTTTACCCATTATCCCTAACCAGGATTTCTCTTTCAGTACCCAACAGGGGGATTTGCGGTGGTGGAGGAGCAAGGGTATAACACATTTACACCGCTTCCTATAGTTCCAAAAGTTCCTTAGCATTCCACAAATTATTGAGAAATATGACATCCCTAACAATCAATGGCTCGAACTCCAGCAGATCTACAGTTTTGACAGAGCATTGCTGCCTAGGTCGACATCTATACCCAATAACACCACATTCGAAAGGATATGCCTATGGACCCCCCTTAAACCGGGGACTATTTCCTGTCTATATGCATCTATGAACCAACCCCCTCTCGACAGAAAACTACGGTATATGATTAGATGGGAAAGAGACCTTAATATTTCTCTCTCTCTGCCATGTTGGCATCATTGTTGCACATTTGCATCTAAGGGCAGCCACCAGGTGACATTGGCGGAGACCTCAATTAAGATCCTTCACAGATCCTACTTGGTTTCTGAAATAATTAGCAAATATGATCAAAACTGCACATCGTCTTGCTTTCGAGGCTCTGCGAAATTGGGCTCTACTGTGCACACCTGGTGGACCTGTCCAAGGGTGACATTCCTCTGGAGACAGGTTGCTGGCCTCGTCTCATCAGTGATTGGTAAGCCCTTTGATCGATCCCCAGCGACATGTTTGCTGGCGGATCAACAGCTAGGCTTCAACAACCA
This sequence comes from Eleutherodactylus coqui, assembly GCF_035609145.1. Classification (NCBI taxonomy): domain Eukaryota; kingdom Metazoa; phylum Chordata; class Amphibia; order Anura; family Eleutherodactylidae; genus Eleutherodactylus; species Eleutherodactylus coqui. Next base: position 141,032,303 of record NC_089843.1, on the reverse strand, counting down.
ACAGCATAAATTGGCTCAAAACATTTGTATGGCAACCAGAGTATATATAGCGTTACAATGGTTATCGCCCGTATTGCAGATAGGCCCGGTCAAGGCTAGAATCTCGTTGATTATGGCATACGAGAAGCTTTCAGCTATCAGAGAAGACAGGATGGAGTTGTTCTTGAAAACATGGCAGCCATGGTCTCACAGAGGCCCTTCAGCGATAAGTTGGGGAGGGGAGAGAGATATAAAGTAGCCCTACAGAAGGTATGGATAGCAGCAGAACTAACCCCAAAAATACATTACAAGGTTTGCGGAAGTTGTTGCCTGGATACTTGACTAATCTTTACTATGTTATGTTTTATTTTATAAATTTCTTCACTTTGAAATCCCCTTGCGAGGGGTATATCTATAGATACTATAGTGTAATAATTTGAGAAAAATTAATAAAACTATTTGAAACTAAAAGATATATATTAAATCGGTCAAAAAACCCTTTTATCATAGAAAAGTCTAAACAAAGAAAAAAAAACATATTTGGTATTACTCTGTTCATAGAAGCCCAAACTATTAATATAGCACAATCTTTATCGTACACTGTGAACTTTACTAAAAAAAAAGTACTGAATTGCAGGGTTTCATTTGGCTCCCCTAAAAATTAAACAAAAAGTGATCAACAAGATATACGTTTCCCAAAATGGTATTAATGAAAATTACAGGTCGCCCCATAAAAAACAGGCCCAATTGTTACTTCCAGAGCAATTGTTACTTCCATGCAGGCCATGGGGAAAACGACCTACACAGACGTAACCAAGTGTTGTGTCAATTTGAGTTTGACTTTGCTGGTTGTTTTGGATTTTTTTCCATTTGACTCACACTGGTGGTAGTTGTTTTTGGTGTGCTTTACTGTTGGAGTACACCTGAGGTCAATTAGAGAGGGTTTTTATTTCCACCTTGCCTTAATCATGTGCTGTTCAATTTATGCAGTCTCCTTCTGCTGGTGTAGGTGAACATTGCTGGATGAGGGTTCTGTGATTCTCCCAGCGACTCATAATGATAAGCACTGGGGTTAATTTTGTGGAATTTGTTTCTTTGCTCAGTGGTAATAATTTGTTATAGGTTGCAGGGATAGTGAGTGTCTTAAGAACAAGGGTGGATGCGTCCTTATCACGGCGGGTCATTCACTATTAGGTAGGGACTGTCACCATCTAGTGCCCAGTTCTCCTCCTCTTTTGTTTTCTTTACCACATATAACTTGTTTTCCTGATACCATGGTGTGAACAGTGCTAGAGTGATTATTTTGGTTTACAGTTTTGGCACGCTAGAAGCAGACGTGATAGATTGAACAGCCTTACTTTTTTTGTGGGATATTGTGTTGTGAATTTATGGATTATATAGAAGTTTGTCCCACAAGCTCAGGGCGCTGGCAATTGAGGTTGCTTAAGTTAAGTGTCAGCAACCAATTCGGATGGGCTTGGTGAAGGAACCGAAGCTTGAGTTACCAGACTGGTTTTCAGGTAACAGGCAAGAGTTTGGTATGTTTAAGGAGTCCTGTAAAGTATGTCTTAAGTTTTGCTTCATTTTGGGTGATGAGAGTCAGACAGCGGGGATTGTGATTTCTAGGTTGCAGGGAGACACGCAGGCCTGGGATAATTTGTTTTTCTGCATTAGGTCTAATTTATGATGACCCGGACATGATGTCATTGTCAGAAGGGAAGGTCAGGGCTTTGTGTCAGGGTGCATCATTTATTGAGGAATTTTGTGTTGAATTTCGTCACTGGGGGACTGCTTCTCAAAATGCATTCCTGGTACTCTGGTGTGAACAGTGCCATAGTGATTATTTTGGTTTACAGTTATAGCACGTTAGAAGCAGATGTGGCACATAGTTATGGCTGAGTCATTCTGACATGTTCACCTTGAGCACAAGACACACCATGCTCACAATAAATGTATGGCCATGCTTACACTGGGAGAAAGAACGTGCATAAACAACAACACAAGCACCATATAACAATAGCAATCTATACTATAGCTCTGAAAAATAAACCAGATGTGTGTGCAAACAACGAACAACAACTGACAAATGCCAAAACCCTTAATAATAATACCAACCCACGTTAGCAGGTGGAACAGCTAATAAATGCGAGGTATTAGTAATTTGGCCAAAGTATGAAAGCTCACGAGCCAACATCAAGGGTCCTTATTGTCTGGTGCATCCCTACTCTAACAAGGCAACTTAACCCCCCCCCCCCCCGAGTCCTGCCTACAAGCAGGGCAATCATCCCAGTAGGGACAGCTCCATGCAAGAACCTAGCGGCCTGGTCACACTAAATGTTAGCTGACAGGAAACAGAGCAAATACAAACAAGACATTAAACAAACAAGCAGGACCTAGTTCACACAAGGCATATGCACACCTACAGGCAGACAAAACAAGGCCCTAGCGTCCGCCTACCAACAGATAAACGGGACAGGACAAAGCTTGGGTGTCCACCCACTAACGAAATGGTAGAAGAAACAAACATGCACCACGCGTCCGACAACCAATGGATGGGAGGAACAGACATAGGACATAGTTCCGACATAAGCCAAAACAGAACATTAGACAGAATTCAGACAAGGGAAATGCAGACAGAAAACAAACTGTACTGTATGTATGCAGACCACAAAGGAGACTGACTGAATAAGACACACAGAACAAAGATCTGCACAGCATGCATAATAACTCCAAGGTAAGTTAGAAGATGTTATAGGTATAAATGACCAGCACCCCCTAGCAAGAAGGGCTGAAATTTAAGTGCACAGATTGATGGTGATTTGCTGGCTGGAGAACACTACACAATCAAGCAACCACAACTGCAGCAGTGTGCTCCTGTAAACCCAAAGTACCACAAGTCCCAGGAGCACAAATGTGACACCAATTAACAAAAAATAAAAATGTCATGGATTTCATAATATAGTGATGGAAAGCAATTTTTGTTAAAAAAAAAATAGTTTTTAAAAGTACTAAAATATAAAAAAGCTCCATAAAATTAGTATCACTATAGCTGACCCCCAGAATAAATTTCACATGTCATTTATACTGCACCATGAATGCCATAAAAACTACCCCCCACCAAATTAATGGCACAATCACATTTTTTTTTTCATTTCACCCTGCTTAAAATGTTTAAAAAGCTTTTCAGTATATTATATGGCAAATTTAATGGTGCCATTAAAAAATACAACTTGCACCACAAAAAACAAGCCCTCATACAGCTTTGTTAATAGAAAAAATAAAAAGAAAGGTATGGCTCTTGGAATACAGGGGAAAAAACGAAACAAAAATAAATCTCTGTCTTTTTTCTACCTCGAGGACCCACCATGAGAATCATGTTCCACTAACCAGTTAACTGTTGCAGCCTCTGGCAGATGTTGAAGTCTATGGAAGAGTTAGAGAGATACTGAGCTAATACCTATCAATTATATCTTTACTGATAAACATCTATGATTGGGAAACTTTGGTCACTACATACTTCATTTTAATTATAACAGTAAAAGAAAAGCTATGCATAGTTTTCCATAAATGACACATTGTTTAACAAAGTACTGAGAGTACTGAATAATTAGTCTCAACTTTGTGAAAAAATCACCACAAGCATCTGTACAAATTTGCATTGACTATGTATAAATAGCTAAGATCTACAAGTAGAACGGCATGCAAATTAAACATATACTATCACTTACCAAATGGCAGCACTACAGCTCTTGTCGCCTAAATATAAGCAAAAGCAAAACTGCAATATATTAGGGAAGTATCATGATAGTTCACTGCTGAATATAATATAAATTATTTTCATTATTATGGCATGTTATTTTCCCTCATTTATATTTAAGTTTTGTTTAAGCCTGGCAATAAATTCTCAACTGTACCACTACTGCACAAAGAAATACGATCTGAAGGAAACTGATTATAATTTAGTCTGTTTACTTTTTTAAAAGAACAGTTAAATGGAAAGGAAAGACTGAAGATCTGTCCAGATCTGCGCCACACAACAGTTCCTATCAGCGTCCATTGGAGTTATGTTAGGGTTCCTATGGCTTCAATGGCAAGAATATCACTGTACAATTGTTATGCTATTCTTTCAGTCAAAATGACAGAACCAGGGGCGTAACTATAGGGGATGCAGAGGATGCGGTTGCACCCGGGCCCAGGAGCCTTACTGGACCCATAAGGCCTCTCCATTAGCCCAGTATTATGAATAAAGCATTATATTTGGGGGCCCTTTCACAGATTTTGCATTGGTGCCCAAAAGCTTTAAGTTACCCCTTTGGACAGACCTATTTAACATAGCGTTATAAGTCCAGTCTTGGGCACTGTGGGGTCTTCCCAGTGAAGTCAACATAGAAAACAATTTAAACTTGAGTTACTGAGCAGGTAATAGAAATAATCCTAAAAGTGGTAGCTTTTACTGTGGCCATACTAGTTCTAGTAGAGGATCCTCCAAGCCACAATCAGATTTTCACTGGCTGAACCAGAGTTTAAGGGTTTTCCTGGTATTTACCATTTAACCCCTATATGGGGATTTGGACTTCCCTGCAGGGAATTCCCAGATTGTGATCCCTGCAGTAGTTTCAGATTCGTATTGGCAATATATTGTCAGTGGCAAATGAAGGACCCTCGAAAGTAGTCAGAAAGATCGCAATAAATATGTAGAGAAAGATCAAAACCATGCACCAACCAAAATCAATAACCAGGAAAGTACAGAAAATATAGATCTAAAGGGTCGAACAGAAGGACAGTCAAAGACAAGCCAAGAAGATTTTGCTGGTAAAATAGCAGTATGCTCTGCAAAATCGAGTGGTTAATGGCCGCTGTACATTTTGGCTGCATGTGATTATCGCAACATATGACCCTGCCCTTACAGCAGGCCTGTTGACTTTATGCAGAACAGCTGATTACCAGCACAGCTCAGGACAAGGAAGAATTAACCATTGCACTGATGCTGCAGAGCAGGGAGAACAAAAGAAATAGAAATATGCAAAAATTTAGTAGCGTGTATAACAGTCTTATATAACATCTTATATGGATAATGCCTAATGTATCCCCAAAATGGTTTAAGAAGAGTTCCGCCATGAACAATACCTGATAGTTAGACATGTTTTCTAATAAGCACACAATATCTTGCTGCTTGAAATCTGTGATATAAATGTCTATAATCAGAGATTGCTTAACAAGCAGCCCAGTTTATTGTTGTATAGATGCGTAAGTTGACTTAGATGACATCAACTTGCAGATTGTTGTTGCTGCCTAAAGCCTTCTAGTACTTCAGCATGTGTCCTCAGCCCACAAAGCTCAGAGGGCCCCTAGTCCAAGATCAGAGCCAAGCAGTGGCCTATGGAGGACCCCCACCTTAAAAACAATCCTGTTTTCGGAGGCTAGGACCAGGCTGCAGGATGATATTGAAAAAAGGTATGTATGTTCTCTTTCCTACTAGGTTATTAAAATGCATTTATTTTCCGATTCTTGTCATTCCTTTCCCCTAACTCCCAGCATGCCCAAACAACTGAAAACCCTACTGGGAGTTGTACGTAGATCTCCCCAAAGCTTGAATCATTTTTAGGGTTGAATTCACACATATGAGCCTTGGTGTTGCCGTAATATAGCTGAAGGCTCTGCTGATGTGGTTTTACTGCAGATTGGCACAGTTCTCAAATTAATTAATAATGGCTGTGTGGTTTTGCAGTTAAAACGGCTATTTACCCGCAAAACTGTGCATCCATTATCAATCAGTCTGAAAACTGAGCAGATTTGCGGCAAAACAATGTATAGGTGTTTTTTGTCCATGCTGTGGCTTTTTACTTTTGAGGTCACCCATTAAAATATATGCCATAAATATCACCTCGAGGATCCAAGAATGGGGGGATCCAAGAATTTCTGCCTGATGCATTCTTCATGAACTTTCAGTGGAGACATGACCTCATCAAATGCAGATTCATTTCCATTGAAGTGTATGAAGAATACAGGCTAGTAAACGGGAATCAGGTATTATTTGGTTGTAGCTATACAGTGGTTTACCAGAATGAATTTTACTGGCGGCTCTAGACACTGTAGTCTGATATCAGTGCCCTTTAGATACTCACTCACTGTCCTGGCCAGGTTGAGGAAGGGAGGTCATAGCTTAAGCTGAGCCCATACACCTACCCACCCCAATCTTGCTTGTGGGGGCAAGCAAAACAACTTTTAGAGCATTAAATGTAGGAAAAAACAGAGAATGGTGTGGCTGTCTTTAATCAGTAAAGCCATAGAGAATCAAGGATAAGTTTTATTGGGGCTACGCATTACAAAGTCAGACAGACTTCTTTGTCAGGACTGACGAGGAAGTCTATCCAACTTTGTCTTTACTCAGTGAATCCAAAGGGAATCAAGGATAATTTTTATTGGGGCTACTGGTTACAAAGTCAGACAGTCTTCTTCTCCTATTGCTTTTGCTATCTAGTGCTTTTCCATTAGCACTATCAAGCGAGCACCTTTGCTCTAAATATTTAATCTTCTATGTCGGTGATGTCTGTACTAGAAAAGCTTTTTTTTATTTATTTTTAAACATTTAGAGCATGGCTGGCTCAGATACAGTGGCTCAGTGCTAGTATATCTCTAAATAATGTAGCCCAATGTAGCCAACAGCTCTACACAGTGATTTTCACTGCAGTGCAGTTATCTCTAGTGATATCTTCTCTGATTAGAGTCATCCAATTTCATTTTTTCTTCTCTCTGGACCCAGACTGCCATGAAGATTTTTTCTTATCATGAGTTGTCTCTGCAGACTCTTCCCATCCTGCCTCTACCCCCAATAAAACTCCCAGTGCCCTTTCTTTAATCCCACAAAGTAATAATGCACTCCTCTCCGGTTCACAAGATATTAGTGCTTCCTCTGTCGCCCCGCAAAGTAGTAATGTGTCCTTTGTGCCTCACAAAGTACTAGTTTGGGGACACTATAAGGGATTCATCTGTGGTCCTATCTATTAATAGTGCCTGTCTGTTGTCACAGTTATAGTGCCGCATCTGTAGCCCCACTTAGTTATACTGCCTGTTTTGTGGCTCCATTCAGTTATAGTGCCCTGTCTGTAACCCATCTTAATTATAGTGCCCTCTTGTTGTTTGCACCTATAGTAGCACTGTCTGTGGTCCCATTATATAATAGTTACACCTGTGTGACCCCACTATATAATAGTGCCCCCCACTTAATAATATCTGCCCTCTCCATCTCATTGTCAGGCCAGGCAGATACATAATGGTGTAGTTGACAGATAAAGATGGAGGCAGTATTTTTTTGCAAACAATTAAAATTTATTAACGTGATGCATGGCTTTGCCTCACTCCATAGACGGGTATGTGACTTAATTGTTATAGATTTAAAAGAAATCAAAACTTATAATATTTTTATCAGAACGGCAAGGCACATTGTGGAACTAACTTCACTCAAAACTAACCATTAAAGGAGATGTCCCGCGCCGAAACGGGTTTTTTTTTTTTTAAACCCCCCCCCCGTTCGGCGCGAGACAACCCCGATGCAGGGGTTAAAAAAACCACCCGCACAGCGCTTACCTGAATCCCGGCGCTCCGGTGACTTCTCTACTCACCGCTGAAGATGGCCTCTTCCTCCGTGGACCGCAGCTCTTCTGTGCGGTCCACTGCCGATTCCAGCCTCCTGATTGGCTGGAATCGGCACGTGACGGGGCGGAGCTACACGGAGCTACACGGAGCCCCATAGAGAACAGCAGAAGACCCGGACTGCGCAAGCGCGGCTAATTTGGCCATCGGAGGCCAAAAATTAGTCGGCACCATGGAGACCAGGACGCTAGCAACGGAGCAGGTAAGTAAAAAACTTTTTATAACTTCTGTATGGCTCATAATTAATGCACAATGTATATTACAAAGTGCATTATTATGGCCATACAGAAGTGTATAACCCCACTTGCTGCCTCGGGACATCTCCTTTAAGTCTCCACAACTCTGCTTACTGCACTTTCAGAGATTCACAGCACAATAAGACATCACTGACTCATGGACTGTAGCTGCAAAAATATATCTGTGTCCACACAGAATGCAGGCCATCACAACCGTTTCACATACATTCTTTTCAGTGCATTACACTAATACAAAGTGTCTTGTCACCCACTTACAAAATATCTACACTTAACATCACTTGTAAACTATTTCCAGTTGAATTCAATGTGAGCCGCACCTGCAATACCAACCCAGGCCCTGCACTATGGTCAGCACTTTCTGCTTCCTCCAATGACCATTGCAACAGTGGCACTGGGAATTAGCTGATAGGTGGGGATCCAATTGGCGGGTACCTGCCTATTGTCTATTAATGGAAAAAGTTTACAAAGTCCCAAAATACCGCTTTAACCATAAACAGTGAATCAATGTTCCCATTTTACTACACTCCATTTTGGGGAAGTTTTCCCCCAGTCCACATCCGTCTGTAGAGTGATCTGTCATTGGAGACTGGTTTTACATATCCTTAAGCTTGATTCTGGTCCCATTTCATGACGCTACCATCAACTTCTGGGACCGAGTCCTGTGTGGAAAGGGAGTCTTCTTCTATGCAGTGCATAGTCATTTGCCACCTCTTGACATTGAGATCCATAATACAGTTTCTCTCCTCCAATGGACTTTCTGGCTGCTAAACACAGCTGCTCCCTAATATGAGGATGCAGCTCATGTCAGGCATCTGCTGTCTCACAGCCCCTGTCTTATGTAGCTACTGGCTGTTCCCCAGCATAGGGAGACAGCTATACAGCTGGCCTAGATGGGGCCTAACATGCAGCTTAGACCACATTCTGCACAGGAGGCGGCCTCTGCCACTTTATATATGATACTGCAGTCTCTCTCAAAATGGTGACAACTTAGCCTTTTGTAATGTCCTGGTCCCAAAATGGCTGTCATCTCCTTAAGGTTTTTACCAAGAAGGCCACTGCTTTATGTCCCTTTGGGGTCGGGGCTACAATTCCCATATACTCACAATGGCTCCACTGATTGCTATTAATAGCAGTAATTAGAGCTCCATCTGATGTCCAACTGTAATAATGTAGTCTGTCCATTAATGTTTATTTTAAACATACTTTTCAGCGCTCTATCTGGGATCTTGGAGCAGCAGAGCTGCTGTCATGACTAAGAGGGGAGCAGCTATTTGGTCACACAAGCCATGCTTTTGTCGCATATAGCGACGCAGAATTCAGGATTTAATGCAGCAGATAAAGTAACCAAACTACACACTATATATTGAAACACACAATAAAATAATACAGGACAGTGATACAATAGCAAAACTCATTGAGCAATTATACTTTTATGATTAAGTACTTAGGCTCTATCTACTGCTAGCTAAAATGTATGAATAATACTACCTTGTGAACACTCCATATTAACAGTAACACCCCATTAACAGCAGAACAAACACTCACCTTATATTGGTACCATTCCTAAGAAATACAGGTTACAGAATATAATGCATAGCTCCCATTTGGTGGTTACTAGAGATAAGCGAGCGTACTCGCTAAGGCTTACTACGTGGACCTTGAAACTAATGAATTTTAAAAAGTAACTTTTATTCTTAATACTTAAAGGGGTTGTCCCGTGAAACAAAGTTGGGGTATACACTTCTGTATGGCCATATTAATGCACTTTGTAATGTACATTGTGCATTAATTATGAGCCATACAGAAGTTATTCACTTACCTGTTCCGTTGCTGGCGTCCCCGTCTCCATGGTGCCGTCTAATCTTCAGCGTCTAATCGCCCGATTAGACGCGCTTGCGCAGTCCGGTCTTCTCCCTTCTGAATGGGGCCACTCGTGCCAGAGAGCGGCTCCTCGTAGCTCCGCCCCGTCACGTGTGCCAATTCCAGCCAATCAGGAGGCTGGAATCGGCAATGGACCGCACAGAAGACCTGCGGTCCACCGAGGGTGAAGATCCCGGCGGCCATCTTCACAAGGTAAGTAAGAAGTCACCGGAGCGCGGGGATTCGGGTAAGTACTACCCGTTTTTTTTTTTATCCCTGCATCGGGTTTGTCTCGCGCCGAACGGGGGGGGACTATTGAAAAAAAAAAAAAACGTTTTGGCGCGGGACAACCCCTTTAAAATAAAGAAGAACAAACACATACACATACATATATTATATAAGATGGGAAGGCATTAGAAAGATATATTCTGATTGATGCCACTTTCAATAAATGGATGAGGACCAATCAAGTGGAGTGAAAAAAGTTGCACTCATTGCACTCGACTTTTATGTAAGCTCAGGTTTTCTGTAATGTCATCCCTTACCATCAGGATGACACCTGTGCAATAGCTTTGGAAACATTTATTTTTCCTTGTTAAAATTCAGGACTAAAATTACATAATAGTCGAGTGCAAATTTTTGCCACTCTACTTGGTTGGTCCTAAGAAAGTGGCATCGGGTCATACCATTGCTCAGGTTCCTTGTAATGTCACCCCTTATCATCAGGTTGACACCTGTGCAATAATTTTGGAAACATTTATTTCTCCTTGCTAATTCAGGACTAATATTACATAATAGTTGAGTGCTACTTTTTTCACTCCACTTGATTGGTCCTCATCCATTTATTGAAAGTGGCATCAATCAGAATATATCTTTCTAATGCCTTCCCATCTTATATAATATATGTATGTGTATGTGTTTGTTCTTCTTTATTTTAAGTATTAAGAATAAAAGTTACTTTTTAAAATTCATTAGTTTCAAGGTCCACGTAGTAAGCTTTGCAACATTAATTCTTTGGACTGATACTGCCTCTGTGAATACTTGCTAAGGCAAACTACTTAAGCGAGTAGTGCCTTATGCAAGTACCTGCCCGCTCATCTCAAAAGATTCGGGTGCTGGCGGGAAGAGCGGTGAGTTGCGGGAGTGAGCAGGGGTGAGCGGGGAGAGAGTAAGAGAGAGATCTCTCCCCCGTTCCTCCCAGCTCTCCCCCGCCAGCACCCGAATCTTTTGAGACGAGCGGGCAGGTACTTGCATAAGGCACTACTCGTTCGAGTAGTTTGCCTTAGCGAGTACGCTCGCTCATCTCTAATGGTCACCACTCCAAAACAGTAAGGCCAGTTTCTGTATATGCCTCTTTAAATAACTCCATCTGTGAACACGGCTTGAGCACTGGATACTTTCCAACAGTTCTGTGTCCTTGATATGAGGCCTATTTCCTAAAGCACACCTGATGACTATCCTCCCCCTTGTACTTTTGGTGTGCACACCTACAGTTTTAATGAGAATGGCCTTAGGCCTCCCTCACACAGGCGTTTGCAAAAACGCAGCGTTTTTCAACGCTGCGTTTACTGCAGATTCTCCCCAGTTTCAGCAGCGCTGGCATGCGTTATGCCAGCATTTTGGCTGCGTTTTCAGCACAGCTGAAAGCACAGCCATGGCTGCTGATAAAAGAATAAAAATCAATACTTACCTAGCAGGTGAAGCCGCTGTCCCCGACGTCGCTGTCGGAACCTTGTAAAGCCGGCCGATTGCTCTGATTGGCTAAGCGCCGCTGAGTAACAGCTGGCTGAGCCAATCAGAGCCAGCACTGGATGCGTCCAATCACAGCCATTCAATGAATGACTGTGATTGGACACATACAGTGCTGGCTGTGATTGGCTGAGTGGGCTGTCACTCAACGGCGCTCAGCCAATCAGAGCAATCTCTCTTTCCAGCATGTGCTTGCCTCTACCCTGCATCACGGCTTTCCCTCTCCATTGCCTTTTTACATGGCGCTTGCAACATCAAGAAGATTTCCGTACCTTCCAGGGGGTGGGACTCCTTTTCTTCACTCTCTTTTCTGTCACTTCTATGTGCCACAATCTGGTCTTAATCCATCTCTTTGCGTCCCCTGCTCCGTCTGACAAAGAGGCAGAGCCAAGTGTGGCTTAGCCACTTTTAGTAGTAACATGAAAGTGGGGCACTGCTCTCCCCTCTTACACGCTCAACTCCCATTCTCGTCTTTTCTGGTTCTAAACATAATGTACCGCAGAGCCTGGAAGCGAGAAGCTAGGAAAATCAGGACATGATATTTTTTTTCTACAACAAAACCATAGTGCCTTAATCCGCTATCCTGAGGGACATCTCCGCACGAAGGTTTATAGCAATTTTAATAAATTCATTATCTTGGTTCATTTATTAAAAAAACCCTCTGGAGATTGATCAATAAAATGTTGTTCAATGAATACTTTAATTCACTGCTAAACTGCTGTAATCACTTTGAACCATTTACTGCTTCAGGGTGTTATCTACAGTTTAGCATTCTGTGTTATAAAATATCTGCAAGCTTCAGTGTATAAAAACACATTTCCAAGTCTTTGCTGCAAGGCAGAAATATGATGACGCATTTCTTTGCAGGTACTAATTTACTTTATGAAAAAAGATACAAAATAATGTTGTAGACTTAAGTACATTTTGAAAATTCTGCAAAGCATTTCCAATCTGAGAAAGATACACTGATTCTCCTTCAAGTCATTTGTGCCAAATGCTTTTTTTTTTCCTTTTCCCCATTTTCACAGGGCTTTGAAGCACCATCATAGTCTGAGCCAGCCTGACAGTCTCTTGCCTGCAAGGCAGATTCTTAGATCAGAATCCCTTCTCACCTTCTGGCTAATTAGCTGCTGATTTGAATAGCAGAATATATATCATCTGTATAAGCTACAACACACTTGTTTCATGCTATGGATAGAGCATTTCATTATGAATGAAATGATTATAACGAAAAATGCATATATACCAGAAAAGCCTTTTATAGTATATATACTTGCTCCATCGTAGATTGTAAGCTCTTGTGAACAGGGCCTCGCACATATGGGTACTATGAAATAGTTTGTTATTTTGTAATAACTCATTTTGTTTGTAAACCCATTCTCTGAATTGCAAGGTGCTGCGGAATATGTTGGCGCTAAGTAAAAGTTATCATTATGCCGTGATTCTAATCTACTGTATATTGCATATCTCCAGCTTCTTGTGTTTCTGTCGACTGTAGATGGCAATGCATGCCTTCTTTTAATTTGCAGCTAGAATTTCCTCAGCTACGATTTTTTTGGAAGCTGTGTAATGTTGGCATGCTCCACTTTTTTTTAAAGAATAATATACTGCTTTTTTTCAAAGTCAATTAACACTTAGGGCAAATGAGATGTGGAGAGGTAAAGGTCAATTACTTTAGGTCTGCTTCTAAACCTTTACGATTTGCACAGAATCCAGCTAGGAATTGGAGATCTTTAGTAAAAGAGTCTGAACAATAATTAGTTCATTCCTTGTCACTGTGACTAGAAAAAGGAATTTAAACAGGTTGTTTAAGTTATTTGGCAACCGCTCTTATCTTGATTCATTCACAACATTGATATATTCACTTACAGCTTGATAAGATATTCATCATTTATTGTGGAAATTGGTACCTTGTGACATCATATTGGCTCATCTCCAAAGCATCTCAGGCATAGACTGTACTTTACTAAAAGATTAATAGAGACAAATGATAGATTTATTACAAGGTATAAGTGTTGGTTGACCTTACAGCTTGTAGAAGAAGTGACTTTAATAATAAAGAATATATTAAGAAATTGCTTTGATTCGGTGAAAATAGAATCGGTAGTTATTATGTCTACAATATGTATTTACATGAAAATCAGGTTTGGTATCTATTAATCTGTTTAGTGTTAAATTGTATTTTGAATGACTAAAATATAAAAGATTAATGTGAACACTAAAGGGAAATGTTTAAATCCCACCCTTTTAGTTGAGTGTTAATTTAACTGGAGCAATCAGTGTCAAGCAGCCGCTGCGGAGACGAGTTAAAATTTAGGGGTTGCATTAAAAGAATCATATGTACTGTAGTGGTGGAGTATCAGAATGGCCTATAGAGGGTGCTAAATAGGCAGTCTGATGCCTGGAAAGGAAAAAGTAAAGGTTAACACCTGATGGGTGTAGCAGGAAGTGGCTACAAAAGAGCCAGTTCCTGCCAGAAACAGAGAAAGACACTGGCTGAGAGAGCCAGAGAGGCAGTGAAGGGAGCCGCATCAGGGACTTGGAGCCTAAGGTCCGGTGTGGACCAGCTGGGTCTGTGACCATGTCTGACAGAGGAAGACGCCCTCCAGATGCCCCAGGAGGGGTTAGTGACAGGACTCTGTGGGTTGTGAACCCTAATGCTTATTTGGACTTTATAGAGGACCAGCAAAGGCCCTGAGCTTGAGAGGGACAACAACCCTAACCTCACACCCAGGTGGGTGTTTATGGACTTCATATTGGACCAGCAAAGGGCCCGAGGTTGACAGGGACAACAACCCTAACCTCACACCCAGGTGAGGTGTTTATGGACTGTGTATGCTGTGTGTGAGATACCTGTTTGATGTACTGTGAATAAAGGCTGGCAAGAGCCAGATTATGAAAAGAGAATCTACGTTTCCTGAGTGTTTCTGCATGGTTGGTGGCCACTCCAGTCTAAACCGTTGGCGATCCAGTAGCAAGTGTACCCCCTGCTTGCTTACAGTACACATGATAAGAACATTGTTCTTCCTCTTAACAATTTACTGGTTGGACAACATATGAAATATTGTGCACAGTTTTTCTAGGGTCATTTACAAGGAATAATTATCATTATTATTGTTCTTGCTGGATCATCCAAAATTGAATGATCATTGTAAACGCTGCAATTGACTGAACAATCCACAATATTTTTTGCTTATCATTCATTGTTCAGTCTATGAAGGCATAAAAATCAAACGGCAATTGGCCTGTGTAAACAGGCAGTATGAATGATTGCCTGCTTACTCTGAATGGAGGTAGGTGGACGAAAATGTTTCCTGCCCTTTTCCACACCATTTAGTGAATGATTATCGCTCCTGCGGGAAAGCATAGAAGCAATAATTGTTGGGGCACCTGTTGGGTGCTTAATGCCCAACAATCCTTCTGTGTAAAAAGGAACCTTATCTCTTCCCTCTGCTTCTAGCTTTTAATCTTTAGCTAATGTTACCTGGCTATATATCTCAGGACTTTCAGCTCTCCTCTGCCAGTTAATGTTATTACTCTTTTTTTAGTCCTGTTTTGGTGGGCTTTCTGAATACCTGACCAGGCATTTTGATCCGGCTCCTGGATTACCCTTGGTTTGTTTGTGTGTAACTTGAACTCAGACCAACTGACCTTGTTGCTGCCTGTTGTACTGTTAATTATAGACATTTTCAGGTGTTTTCACTTGGCTAGTATCTGACCTGGATTTTATTTCCTGATTTAGCTTAGATAATGTACTTAAATAATGTCACCCAACTTAGTCCTCTGGCTCACATGTTTTCCTTACAGCCCAGTTGATGGTTGATGGTTGCTCTGCAGATGTAACCAGGAGGCCCCTTGCAGCCAAATCCGACCCTCTGTGAGAGGGGCCTGGGTGAATCCCAAGATCCTTAAAGACTCTGCTACACAAAATGACTTGTGCAAAGTCCGACCACTTTGGTCCTTTTGGGAGGACGAGCTTAGTCCTCTCTGTGCAGTGGGCAACTAAAGTAATAAATAGAATGGGGGACTATAATACCAAGAGAGATCAGGGTTATTTAGTTTAGAAAAAAGACAGCTGAAAGGTGTTCTAATGAATATGTATAAATATATTAAGGGTCAATATTCTAGATCTCTCTCATGATCTTTGTACTCAGGACTTTAACAAGGGGGCATCTTCTACATCTAGAAGAAAGAAGGTTTTTACATCAACGTAGAAGGGGGTTCTTTACTGCAAGAGCAGTGAGACTATGGAACTCTCTGCCTAAGAATGTTGTGCTTGTGAATTTGTTGCGGCAGTTGGTAGGTGACACAGATACCAGGATACAAGGTAGACACTGGATTTACAGAAATATACATTTTCATTACAACTTTTAATGGTAAAGGAATGTGATTAAGCAAGGTTAATGAACAGTTGCAATCATTACGCAGCTTTAATGATCACATACCAAGGTCCTGTTGTTAGCTAACTAGCACTAACAATTTCTAATGTAGATGTTCAGCAATTAGCAATCAGTGGTTACAATAGAGGTAACATTTTTCAAATAACAAATAAACAATATACTAACAATAAGAAACAAATTAAAACTGTCAGTTTGCCGCACTCAGTCCAAGTTAACAAAATGAATGTCTAAAAGCCTATCTGCAATGAGCGGAAGTGTACACCTAAAGTAAAGGTCCTCTAAAGAACTGGCCTCGGCTCCAAAAATGTCCTTTACCTTTAACTAACTGAGTAAGCTGTCAAGTTTGCTTAAGTCCTACAAAATAAAATCTGGTGAGTAGCAGGCATGTGTAGTTTCTATCAGCTTCCTTTGTTCATGTGCAGACTTGCTGTTTTTGCCAAGGTCCAACCTCACTTACAAATTTCCTGATGTACACTGGCGAAACCTAGGCTGTCGAATGGCCAGATGTTTTGGCTTGCTCTCTCTCATGAAGCAATAATCCCAGTAGTCTCTGGCAGACAGTAGCCCTCTGCACCTGTTGCATAGTGTCCTGTTGCTTATAACTCTCAAATTTGCTCCTCAAAGTGCAGCAACAGCTCAGAAAGCAGGACTTAGCACAACCTGTTTCTTTGCTGCCGCTCTGCACAGCCTCCAAAGTCCTCTGCACCAATCCTGTCCTGCTGCTCTTTTCCTGCAACTGTCTGCTTTTCTCCTCTCAAGCAGTAGCACTGCTTCAATTGGCACACAACCTCTCTCTGTGCACCCTGCTGGCTCTCTGGGCTGTATTCAGTGATGGAAACACAATTCCCACATCCTGTACTGCAGTCTTTGTGTTCTGGAGGCCCTCAGAGCTGCTATCTCTTCTCTCACTGTCCAAGGATCATCTGACCAACTTCCTGAGATGCAGTAATAATTCTTTTTCTCAGTCTGCAGAGTAGCCAATCCCACCCAGTACTTCTGGATATCCTCAATTCACCTCAATTCTAGACCTCTTACAATTTCAGTAAAATAGTTCAAAAGGAGCCTGGATGCCTTTCTTGAGTATGAGGTATTACAAATTATAGTCACTAGATTACTGAAGACGTATTGTTAATTCAGTGATTCATTTTTATGATTGACAGATTTGGAATTATGCTGAATCATTTCCCTAAAATGAGGAAAATTGTCTTCTACTCATTATTTTTTCTTTCCTCTGGAACAAGATTGTAGGAAACTTGGCTGAACTGGGTGGACCTATGTCTTTTTCACCCTTATAAACTATGTCACTATATTTCCAGGTTACATCCTAGAACATACAATAATACATAACAAAAGTATTGCAGGTTTTCTCTCACATAACTATTCTTGTAGTTTCTATACTTATTGGATTTTGGACATTCTGTGCGAACACTGTCACAATACCTTTGCAGCTTGAATTAGTGCATAACGTAATGTTAAATCAATGAATCAGGACAGATAAAACAATTAGAAGCAACTTTTTTAATGGCATTGGCCCCATCCATTTCATGTGTCACCTGTCAGATGAAGTAGCTGTAGCTAAAAAAAACCATAGACATGAGTTACTTCAAACGGTGGAGGAGCACCTCCTCTATGATGAGGGGGTCCATCAGAGAGGTTATGCATTACAATGAGGTAGGTTTAATTTAAAAAAGGGATAAATATTAGAGATGAGCGAACGTGCTCGTCCGAGCTTGATGCTCATTCGAGTATTAGGGTGTTCGAGATGCTCATAACTCGAGACGAATACCACGCGATGTTCGAGTTACTTACACTTTCATCTCTGAGACATTAGCGCGCTTTTCTGGCCAATAGAAAGACAGGGAAGGCATTACAACTTCCTCCTGTGATGTTCCAGCCCTATACCACCCCCCTGCAGTGAGTGGCTGGGGAGATCAGGTGTCACCCGAGTATTTAAATCTGCCCCGCCCGCGGCTCGCCACAGATGCATTCTGACAGAGATCAGGGACAGTGCTGCTGATGCTGCTGCTGCTATAGGGAGAGCGTTAGGAGTTATTTTAGGCTTGAAGAACCCCAACGGTCCTTCTTAGGGCCATATCTGACCGTGTGCAGTACTGTGGAGGCTGCTGTGAGCAGTGTTGCACATTTTTTTTTTGTATATCGGGCGTGCAGAGCATTGCGTCCTCAGTCTGCAGTAATTTTACATAGTATAGGGCCAGTAGTGGTGAGGCAGGGACAGTGGGAAAGGTGAAAGAGATATACTGTCTATATAGGCAGTGGGCTTTTTCAAACAAATTTGGAAAAAATACTATCGTTGGGCTGCCTGTGACCGTCTTGAGTGTACTGCGTCTCTGCTGGGGGTAGTAGTCCTAATTAATACGCAGCTAAGTGTTACAGCAGGCTTGTGCAAAATTCTTTCCTGGCTCTGCGTTGCCCGTTACATCACCGCCCTCATCCCGTCCAGAGGGAAACAGTCTGCAGTAATTTTACATAGTATAGGGCCAGTAGTGGTGAGGCAGGGATAGTGGGAAAGGTGAAAGAGATATACTGTCTATATAGGCAGTGGGCTTTTTCAAACAAATTTGGGAAAAATACTATCTTTGGGCTGCCTGTGACCGTCTTGAGTGTACTGCATCTCTGCTGGGGGTAGTAGTCCAAATTAATACACAGCTAAGTGTTACAGCAGGCTTGCACAAAATTCTTCCCTGGCTCTGCGTTGCCCGTTACATCACCGCCGTCATCCCGTCCAGAGGGAAACAGTCTGCAGTAATTTTACATAGTATAGGGCCAGTAGTGGTGAGGCAGGGACAGTGGGAAAGGTGAAAGAGATATACTGTCTATATAGGCAGCGGGCTTTTTCAAACAAATTTGGGAAAAATACTATCGTTGGGCTGCCTGTGACCGTCTTGAGTGTACTGCGTCTCTGCTGGGGGTAGTAGTCCTAATTTATACGCAGCTAAGTGTTACAGCAGGCTTGCGCAAAATTCTTTCCTGGCTCTGCGTTGCCCGTTACATCACCGCCGTCATCCCGTCCAAGGGGAAACAGTATACATATATACGCTGCCTACAGTATCTGTCTGCTGTCTCAGCTCAGCCTTTAAAAAAATAGAAGCAAAATACTTAAGGCCTACTAGTGGCCTTTGGACACTTGACTGCTTCTGCGCTGTGAATTCCACTAGCTCAGTCATACGCACCTACGTCTCACTACAGGCTTGCGCAAAATTCTTTCCTGGCTCTGCTGTGCGTTCCGTAAGCGAAGTCAGCCTCCAACCACAGGCCAATAAGCAGCACATTTAATTACAGCGTTCTGTTTCTGCACTACTGGTAATACACCATGCTGAGGGGTAGGGGTAGGGGTAGGCCTAGAGGACATGGACGCAGGCGAGGACGCGGAGGCCCAAGTCAGGGTGTGGGCACAGGCCGAGGTCCTGATCCAGGTGTATCGCAGCCGACTGCTGCGGGATTAGGAGAGAGGCACGTTTCTGGCGTCCCCAGATTAATCTCACAATTAATGGGTCCCCGAGGTAGACCTTTATTAGAAAATGAGCAGTGTGAGCAAGTCCTGTCGTGGATGGCAGAAAGTGCATCCAGCAATCTATCGACCACCCAGAATTCTACGCCGTCCACTGCTGCAACTCTGAATCCTCTGGCTGCTGCTCCTCCTTCCTCCCAGCCTCCTCACTCCATTACAATGACACATTCTGAGGAGCAGGCAGACTCCCAGGAACTGTTCCCGGGCCCCTGCCCAGAATGGGCAGCAATGGTTCCTATTCCACCGGAGGAGTTTGTCGTGACCGATGCCCAACCATTGGAAAGTTCCCGGGGTCCGGGGGAAGAGGCTGGGGACTTCCGGCAACTGTCTCAAGAGCTTTCAGTGGGTGAGGAGGACGATGACGATGAGACACAGTTATCTATCAGTCAGGTAGTAGTAATTTCAGTAAGTCCGAGGGAGGAGCGCACAGAGGATTCAGAGGAAGAGCAGCAGGACGATGAGGTGACTGACCCCACCTGGTTTGCTAAGCCTACCGAGGACAGGTCTTCGGAGGGGGAGGCAAGTGCAGCAGCAGGGCAAGTTGGAAGAGGCAGTGCGGTGGCCAGGGGTAGAGGCAGGCCTATGCTTGAGAAAGACCCCATGAGGGTCGAAACGTAGCATGTTTTTGGAGGAATAAATTATTTATTTTTGCATTACGCCCTGGATGCTGCCACGAACTTTTTTGTGAGATACTGTGATATACTTTGGGGGGTCTTCTGAGGCTCTGACCCCCACATTGCTGGTGTGCACCCGTTGGACTTATTAGTCCCCTTTTCGGTTTGGTTTGAAGAACCCTGAGGTGTGCTGCGAGTTAAACCCGTGTGGATTGCGACAGGGGTAGAGGCAGGGCCAGACCGAATAATTGTTTCCCAAAGCACCCCTCGCGCCATGCCACCCTGCAGAGGCCGAGGTGCTCAAAGGTCTGGCAGCTTTTCACTGAGAGTGCAGACGACCGACGAACAGTGGTGTGCAAACTTTGTCACGCCAAGATCAGCCGGGGAGCCACTACCACCACCAGCCTCACCACCACCAGCATGCGCAGGCATATGATGGCCAAGCACCCCACAAGGTGGGACGAAGGCCGTTCACCGCCTCCGGTTTGCACCACTGCCTCTCCCCTTGTGCCCCAACCTGCCACTGAGATCCAACCCCCCTCTGAGGACACAGACACGACCGTCTCCCGGCCTGCACCCACACCCTCACCTCCGCTGTCCTCGGCCCCATCCACCAATGTCTCTCAGCGCACCGTCCAGCCGTCGCTAGCGCTCAAGCGTTAAACGTGCACATAGCCAAATTGATCAGCCTGGAGATGCTGCCGTATAGGCTTCACGCACGTGCCATGCCTGTCCCACGTCTTTAATTTGGTGGTTCAGTGCTTTCTGAAAAGCTACCCACGCTTGTCAGACCTGCTCAGAAAGGTGCGCCGGCTCAACGCACATTTCCGCAAGTCCAACATGGACGCTGCCACCCTGCGCACCCGGCAACATCGGTTTAATCTGCCAGTGCACCGACTGCTGTGCGACGTGCCCACACGGTGGAACTCTACGCTCCACATGTTGGCCAGGCTCTACGAGCAGCGTAGAGCTATAGTGGAATACTAACTCCAACATGGGCGGCGTAGTGGGAGTCAGCCTCCTCAATTCTTTACAGAAGAGTGGGCCTGGTTGGCAGACATCTGCCAGGTCCTTGGAAACTTTGAGGAGTCTACCCAGATGGTGAGCGGCGATGCTGCAATCATTAGCATCACCATTCCTCTGCTATGCCTCTTGAGAAGTTCCCTGCAAAGCATAAAGGCAGACGCTTTGCGCTCGGAAACGGAGGCGGGGGAAGACAGTATGTCGCTGGATAGTCAGAGCACCCTCCTGTCTATATCTCAGCGCGTTGAGGAGGAGGAGGAGGGGGAGGAGCATGAGGAGGAGGGGGAAGAGACAGCTTGGCCCACTGCTGAGGGTACCCATGCTGCTTGCCTGTCATCCTTTCAGCGTGTATGGGCTGAGGAGGAGGAGGATGCTGAAAGTGATCTTCCTAGTGAGGACAGCCATGTGTTGCGTACAGGTACCCTGGCACACATGGCTGACTTCATGTTAGGATGCCTTTCTCGTGACCCTCGCGTTACACGCATTCTGGCCACTACAGATTACTGCGTGTACACACTGCTCGACCCACGGTATAAGGAGAACCTTTCCACTCTCATACCCGAAGAGGAAAGGGGTTCGAGAGTGATGCTATACCACAGGACCCTGGCGGACAAACTGATGGTAAAATTACCATCCGACAGCGCTAGTGGCAGAAGGTGCAGTTCCGAGGGCCAGGTAGCAGGGGAGGCGCAGAGATCAGGGAGGATGTACAGCACAAGCAGGGGAACACTCTCCAAGGCCTTTGACAGCTTTATGGCTCCCCAGCAAGACTGTGTCACCGGTCCCCAGTCAAGGCTGAGTCGGCGGAAGCACTGTAAAAGGATGGTGAGGGAGTACGTAGCCAATCGCACGACGGTCCTCCGTGACGCCTCTG
Organism: Eleutherodactylus coqui; assembly: GCF_035609145.1. Lineage (NCBI taxonomy): Eukaryota > Metazoa > Chordata > Amphibia > Anura > Eleutherodactylidae > Eleutherodactylus > Eleutherodactylus coqui. Next base: position 141,010,365 of record NC_089843.1, on the reverse strand, counting down.
CCCCCTACAACTACTGGGTGTCAAAGCTGGACACGTGGCCTGAACTCGCGCTGTATGCCCTGGAGGTGCTTGCTTGTCCTGCGGCTAGTGTCTTGTCAGAGAGGGTGTTTAGTGCGGCTGGGGGAATCATCACGGATAAGCGTACCCGCCTGTCAACCGACAGTGCCGACAGGCTTACAATCATAAAGATGAACAAAGCCTGGATTTCCCCAGACTTCTCTTCTCCACCAGCGGACAGCAGCGATACCTAAACAATACGTAGGCTGCACCAGCGGATGGAAGCATCGTTCTCTATCACCATAAAAAACGGGGACCTTTTAGCTTCATCAATCTGTGTATTATATTCATCCTCCTCCTCCTGCTCCTCCTCCTGAAACCTCACGTAATCACGCCGAACAGGCAATTTTTCTGAGGCCCACAAGGCTCAGTCATATAACTTTTGTAAACAATGTTTATACGTTTCAATTCTCAATTCAATAAAGCGTTGAAACTTGCACCTGAACCAATTTTTATTTTAACTGGACCACCTAAAGGCTTAGTTACAAATTAAGCCACATTAACCAAAGCGATTAATGGGTTTCACCTGCCCTCTTGGTTGGGCATGGGCAATTTTTCTGAAGTACATTAGTACTGTTGGTACACCAATTTTTTGGGGCCCTCGCCTACATTGTAATCCTAGTAATTTTTAGCCCACCTGCATTAAAGCTGACGTTACCTCAGCTGTGCTGGGCACTGCAATGGGATATATTTATGTACCGCCGGTGGCTTCCTGGGACCCACCCATGCTGTCGGTCCACACGGAGTTGTAACTGCATGTGTCCACTTCTAAAGAACCCCAGTCTGACTGGGGCATGCAGTGTGGGACGGAGCCCACCTGCATTAAGCCTGACGTTAGCACTGCTGAGCAGGGCACTGCAATGGGATTTATTTATGTACCGCCGGTGGGTTCCAGGGAGCCACCCATGCTGTCGGTCCACACGGAGTTGTAACTGCATGTGTCCACTTCTAAAGAACACCAGTCTGACTGGGGCATGCAGTGTGGGCCGAAAACCACCTGCATTTAATCGGATGTTACCTCAGCTGTGATGGGCAATGCAATGGGATATATTTATGTACCGTCGGTGGCTTCCTGGGACCCACCCATGCTGTCGGTCCACACGGAGTTGTAACTGCATGTGTCCACTTCTAAAGAGCCCCAGTCTGACTGGGGCATGCAGTGTGGGCCGAAGCCCACCTGCATTAAACCTGACGTTAGCTCTGCTGAGCAGGGCACTGCAATGGGATTTATTTATGTACCGCCGGTGGGTTCCAGGGAGCCACCCCTGCTGTTGGTCCACACGGAGTTGTAACTGCATGTGTCCACTTCTAAAGAACCCCAGTCTGACTGGGGTATGCAGTGTGGGCCGAGGACCACCTGCATTTAATTGGACGTTACCTCAGCTGTGATGGGCACTGCAATGGGATTTATTTATGTACCGCCGGTGGGTTCCAGGGAGCCACCCATGCTGTCGGTCCACACGGAGTTGTAACTGCATGTGTCCACTTCTAAAGAACCCCAGTCTGACTGGGGCATGCAGTGTGTGCCGAAGCCCACCTGTATTAAACCTGACATTACCTCAGCTGTGATGGGCACTGCAATGGCATTTATTTATGTACCGCCGGTGGGTTCCAGGGAGCCGCCCATGCTGTGGGTACACACGGAATTCTCATTGCGAAGTTGTACCTGCCTGTGACTATTTATAAAAAACCGCGGTCTGACTGGGGCATGCAGACACCTTGACAGAATGAATAGCGTGTGGCACATGGGTTCCCCATTGCTATGCCCACGTGTGCAGCTCCTGATGGAGGTGGCACAGGATTGGATTTCTCATTGCTTCTGTACAGCATTATTGGCTATCGCCCCGCCCCTTTTAAAGAGGGTCGCTGCCTGGCCATGCCAACCCTCTGCAGTGTGTGCCTGCGGTTCCTCCTCATGGCAGACGTGCTTATAAATAGACATGAGGGTGGTGTGGCATGAGGGCAGCTGAAGGCTGCGCAGGGACAGTTTGTTGTGCGCTGTGGACACTTGGTCGTGCGGGGGGGGGTGAGGGGTTGGGCAGCATGTAACCCAGGAGAAGTGGCAGAGGAGTGTCATGCAGGCAGTGATTGTGCTTTGTTGGAGGTAGTGTGGTGCTTAGCTAAGGTATGCATTGCTAATGAGGGTTTTTCAGAAGTAAAAATTGTTGGGAGGGGGTGGCCCACTCTTGCCGCTATTGTGGCTCAATAGTGGGATCTGGGAACTTGAGATGCAGCTCAACATGTAGCCACTCGCCTGCACTATCCGTTGCTGTGTCGTTCCCATCACTTTCTTGAATTGCCCAGATTTTCACAAATGGAAACCTTAGCGAGCATCGGCGATATACAAAAATGCTTGGGTCGCCCATTGACTTCAATGGGGTTCGTTACTCAAAACGAACCCTCGAGCATCGCGAAAATTTCGTCTCGAGTAACGAGTACCCGAGCATTTTGGTGCTCGCTCATCTCTAATAAATATCCTTTTTCACAGATATTGATCTTCTAGACCACCTTCTTGAATTCTTTTACAAATATCATTGAAATTGTACTGACCCTCAAAGATGCTGAAATTGCCTTTTTTCCCATTTCATTCCACTTTGATTTTTTAAAAGTTTTTCAATACATTGTATAGTGCATTAAATAGTATCATTAAGAAATACAACTGGTCCCCAAGAAACAAGCCCTCAGATAGCTACATTGATGGATAAATAAAAGAGATGATTTTTAGAAAGTGGAGTAAAAAAACTAAAAGTGAAAACAAAGGGATGCTTCCTTAAAGGTTTAAAAGCATAGTACATGCAAATCAAAGTTTCTTAATCTATTCCTTGCATCCACTAAGGCAGAAGTCAGAAGGGAATGTATGGAGCAGGCCTAGGAGCTGATTAAACTCCACAGGTAGTGGTTCTTGCTGTGTTATACAGCGATGATGGCATCTGAGTGGTTAAATGTGGATCTTCCTCTGTGATCATGGAGTGTCAAGTGCTTGTCATGGTAGCCTAGGGCCTAACAATGACATTCAGGTCTACTATGTATAGAGGCAGGGCTTAATAGACTAATACAGAAAGGCATAATACATGGCAAGTTATTATATAAGCAATCATACATTCAAGTTCCTAACTAAAAACATGTAAAAAAAAATGTTCAATATTTAAAAAATCCAATGTATTAAAAGTTTGAAAAAAAAACATTTTCCTATTCTTTAGGTAAAGGAAAACATAATTGGTATTGCCACATTGCGAAAAGTCTTAACTATGAAGATATTTCATTTATCCTGCATGGTGAAACACCATGAAATAAAAAATACATAATCATTAATTATTCTTTTTGGTTAATCCGCATCCCAAAAACTTGTCATTTTTACCACACAGTAAACATCGTAAAAGTGATACTCTCAAAACATTGGCGGAATTGCATTTTTTCCATTCCAAAGCACAATTTTTTCTAATTTTAAAAGATTTTCAATACATTATATGGTACATAAGTTGATGTGATTAAGAATGCAATTCTTCTTGCAAAAAACACCTCACATGATTATGTTAACGGAAAAATTAAAAATAAAGTTATTGTTGGAACCCAACAATGAAAAAACTAAAATGAAAAGCTAAAATTGTGCATGTCTCTCAGGGGTTAACCAGACATTGACACAACAGATAAACAACATGACTGTCTAGTTAAAAAGAAAGTTTCAAGCAGCACTACTTCCATTCACAGAATATGGTGGGTCGAGCACTTCCCATTCAAAATATGTAGAACAATGGAGTTGTGGAACAACACACATACCTGGAAGGATTTATGCAGAACCACAGAAACACCACTAATGTAAAATAAAAAAAAAAACTAAAATTTTGGGTGAGGACTTGGAGAATCTGGATAATTGGCCATCAAAGTCAATGTCTTTTTCCAGTGGAAATTCAAAAATCTCATTCATTTGCATTGGTTGCGGATTGTGAACAGGATTGTTGGCGAATTAGGTAGAAATCCGTGCTTAATTCCTCACTGAATCCTCAATGTTTGAACATGACCTTACTTTCCATATAGAATATAGTTTTGCCAAGGTATGTTTTAATAAAAATTGAAATCCACATACTGCACGATATGCCATGGATATAGTACATAAAATATCAAGGAACATTTACCTACCATTAATTCATTTAATAAACCAGTAGACTGATATGTGAGGGATCAAAGCCACCATGCTGCTAAATTAACTGTTTATAGGGATTTTCCCACTTTGAAAAAAATAAAGCGGGACATGTGCTCAAACAATAAAAGAACCGCTACCCACCTGTCTTCTGCTTGGCTGCAGCAGTCACATGCCGTTGTCATGTAGGCAAACTCCGCTAGGACCACAGGTGCTGCAGCTCTACATCACAGGAGCAGAGTAATTGTTCCTTTATCGTTGTATCACATTTCTAGCTTTATCTTTTTTTTTCAACACCTTTAATTTGTAGCACATTTAGTAGCGATAATGTTTTGAAGAGACATTAGAGACATTAGGCTTTTTCATTTGAAGCTTCCTAGATTGAAAGGAAAACATGATTTTTCACATATCTAAAAATTAATGAATATTTCTGCATTCCAGTTAATCCAGCCTACTCTTTCTTTTCTGCAATTATGGTCCAAATACTCTATTGTTGTTTTATCATATTTTACTAATTCAGTGGAGTTAGATTTGCCGGTCATTACAGTGTAATACTATAATATTATGTCATTGTCATGGATTTACAAATTGTTTTCATTATAAGCTCATGCCTTAACATTGATCTTTGAGTATCAGTTCAATAGATCAAGAACAAGTTGTATTATGGAGCTGTATTATATTAGGCATTGACAGAATGAGGATAAGTTATTGAGAGGTTCATACAGCTGTCATTCATATTCTGAGTGTTAGTGAAATGAAGGACATGTTGTTAATGAGAGATTTTAGTTTCAAGAAAGCCGATAAGTAAAAGGAGAAACCATAAATACAGACACATGTAAATCACTCCACTTGGCCCGTCATACATTTTAAAGTGTGCAATCACTATCATGTCTATTATTATTATTATTATTATCTGCAGTGGTGCCGTAGCAGGCAATGATTTGTCTTGTGGAAATCCAATGGTAGAGGATCTCTAAGACATTGCTGTCTAGGAACAGTATACGCAATAGATCTTCATAAAAAGGAAGGACATTGGGTAGATTTACTATTCAAAATAAGACAATGTCTGGAGGAAATTGTGCCACAAAACTGTTGTACATGCTTTTGAGCCATATTTACTGTATGTTTTTAGATACTTTCGGACAGTTTTTCCAACTTGTCCAGAAAAGGATGTGGCCTAAATTGTGCAAAAATTGGGCCAATTTGCTTAGAATTGCACCACAATTTTGCTCAATTTGTGGCATAAACTAAACCAACCAAGGGCTTATTTACACGAGCATTTATTGGCCGGCAATTTCACAACCGGCCAATATATGCTTCCATCTGAATAGTCCCCCGCTTCCCTCCCCCTCACCGGCTCTCCTCCCCTCCGAGCAGTTTGCAATGGGAGTGGTTGGGACGGGACGGGGGAGGTTTGTCTGCAGCCAGCAATGGGAGTGGGCAGGGCCGAGTGGAGCTTAGCTTTGTCCACTCCCATTGCAAACAGCAGAGTGGAGGAGAGAGGCAGAGAGTTGGTGAGGGGGAGCAAAAGGGGGGACTGCTCAGATGGAACCATATATCGGCTGGCCGTGAAATCACCGGCCGATATACGCTCATGTAAATAAGCCCAAATAGTGGTCTAAACCTAGACTAGAAAGTCTTTAAATTTAAGAGATTTACTATTCACCATAGCCACCATGATAAATCTGGTGCATTGTAAGATTGTCTAGTCTAGGCTTGCACTGTCTAATTTTAAGACCGTATTAGTAAATAATCCCTTTTCTCTTTGCATTACCACCTATAGGTGACTGTCCTATATAGTAAATCAAGGTCAGACTCTTAAACACCCTTGAAATATGACTTGGGTTATCGTCCAAACGAGACACTGCTATGTAGACAGTTCTGGTTCAGAGCTTTTGCTTCTCATTAGTACACATAGATTTGCATAGTAACTGTATAAACAAGGTGATAAGAAAATTTGAAGCAAAACGCCTCGCAGAGTCACTTCATTTTCCATTTGCATAGCTGCATTTTATGCATAGATGCATTAGCAAAATAAAGATGACTACAAAAGGTATACATAGCCATTTAAGCCTTTAGTTCCTGTAGTATAACATGATATGCATTGCATATTTTTTCTTAGTTTTGGAAAACAGGTTTCATACAAATCATTGACATGACTTAAAAAGATTTCCTTACAAAGGAATTTTCCAGGCAAAATACTATTAATGACCTATCCTCTTTATTTGCGCATGCTAAAAAAACCCGCACAAGCATGCTCCTATTGATTTCAATGGGTAATTATGTTTAATTAGCTTAATATGTGCAATCCACACAAAAATGTGGGGTTTTTTGTGCGACCAGAATACCTGCACAAAAATTGCATATGTGCCCGAACCCATTGAAATCAATAGGTTCTATTCACTGCGCAAATGCGTTCCAGGGAATAAGCCCTCAGCCAATAAAAATTGAACTTTTTCTCTTCAATTACCTCTTCAAAGTCTTCTCCTTCCCAGCTCTGCATCCATATTTCCACTGACTATTACTTTTCCTATGTATTTATTCAGTGAGAGATGACCATGTGTAAACTGTACTTGCATCATAGATTTCAGTGACATTTTAACAGCAGTGTATTACTTTGTTACATTTTTATTGGACAGATGAAATCATTGCAAACATATCAATTCTACATGTGGCTTTTATATATCACATAATTCCTAGGTGCAATATCAATTACGTATAGCAGACTGACTTTTTCATGTATCTAAAATATTTACTTGCATGAATCTGAACTATTTCTCAAGACCAAGATAATATTTCACCTACTTCTGCATTTTCCACACGTTGTGCACAATCCACCATCGGTAATAATAGCCATGGAGATAGTATATGATACAAATGCAGGCTTATGTTTAGCACTGAGTGAGCTACATTAGCAATATGGAGATTAAGTAAACTCCACTAGAGGAAAAGCATCAAGGAAGACAAGATCCAGTTCAGGGTCAGTGATACAATAAATTTGACTATTCTGCATTAGTAAAAACAATTCTGCTATCGATTACAATTCATTTTCATAGCATGAAAAAAAAAGAGATGTTGGGTAAGACAAAGAAGTTCACCACTGGTATAGCACAAAAATATACATTTATTCAGGTATCAAAAGATAAGGATAGACAAGAACGCTTATTTATAAAGCACCTACTTTGTAACACTGTTTGAAAAAAAAAAAACATCCAACAAACACAGCATAAAGTTTGCACACAGTGGTCCCTTTTTATATGTCCCCAAGTTTGTTTTTTTTTGTGGATGAGCAATTTGGATTTGTTGTAGATTTCTGACTATCCCACTGAACTCAATGGGGAAAATCATAACAAATCTGCAACCATTCCACAGCAGAAATTGACAAGCTGCGGATTTTAAAATCCATACCACTCATTTTTTGTAGCATGTTAAAATCTCATCCTCTTTGCTGGTACTATAAAACACAGTAGAATATTCACAGGCAATTAGAGTATGTCTACTAGAGTTGAGCGAACATACTCTGCCGAGCTTGATGCTCGTTCGAGTGTTAGCGTACTCGATGGTGCTCGTTACTTGAACGAGCATCAAGCCGTGTTCAACCCTGCCCAATTGTTTGGCTCCTCCCTGCTGTGACGTGCCTGTTTTGGCCCCTCCCCGCCATGACGCAGTGCACATCAATGGCAAATTTTTTGTCTCGCAGGTGGTGGGGGGTGGGGGTGGGGGTTGGGGTGGGGGAGGAGAGAGAGAGAGAGAGAGATAGAGAGAGAGAGAGAGAGAGAGAGAGAGAAAGCTCTGGACCCGACGGCCCACATACAAAAATTCTCGAGTCTCCCATTGTAGTCAATGGGGTTCGTTACTGGAGTAGAGCTCTCGAATTTTACGAAAAGCTCGACTCGAATAATGTGGATCCGAGCATTTGGGTGCTCGCTCATCTCTAATGTCTACAAGTAATCTATGCGCTGCGTATTTTCCAATGTAGATATGCATACAAAAATCTGCAGTGTTAAAATTAAAGCAATGTGGACGAGATTCCGATAACTCCTATGCAAATGCTGTGGAAAAAAATCTGCAGCGTAAATTGATCTACAGTGCGGATTTTTTAATGCGCAGCATGTCAATTTATGCTGCAGATTTTCACAGCAAATTTCAGAGAATGCACACTTACGTTCACATGGTGGATTCTGCTGCAAAATTTTCTGCATGGAGCCTGCCTGTAAGGGTGGCTTTACATGAGCGTATGTGCAAAAACGCTTGTGATAGAGTGACTTTTTTTGCAGTGAAAGTTGCGCTATCGTGTGTGTCTTATTGCATTTTACTGTACTTTTTGCGCTTCCGGGGACCATTCACATCGGTAATACCCATTACTTTACTTAAGAGAGATTCCCAGCAAATCTCTGGATAATTAAAATCTCCCATGATCACTATGTCATGCTTTTTTTGAGAGCCTGGCCATCTAATGTAGAAAGAGTTCATCAATATCTTCTGATTGTCCAGGCGGCCTATACGGTAGTAAATGCTTACAATAGTGTCCTTTCTGTTGTTCTCTCCTTGTATTCTTACTAGAGATGAGCGAGTATACTCGCTAAGGCACATTATTTGAGTGAGTAGTGCCTTCGCCGAATATCTCCCGGCTCGTCTTTCAGGGAACGCCGCCGGTGACAGGTGAGTTGCGGCGGGGAGCAGGGGGAAGCTGGGGGGGGAGAGAGGGAGAGAGAGATCTCCCCTCCGTTCCTCCCCGCTCTCCCCTGCTGGCCCCTGAATCTTTAGAGACGAGCGGGGAGATACTCGGGTAAGGCACTACTCGCTCGAGTAATGTGCCTTAGCAAGTATACTCGCTCATCTCTAATTCTTACCCAAACAGTATATACAGAACTACCATGCTCTAAAGCTTGGATCTCAGTGGAGATCAATGTTTTCCTAAAATACAGTGCAATAGCTCCTCTCCTTTTTTTAGGTCTGTTTCTTATAAATAAGTTGTATTCTTCAAGCCTTGTGTTCCAATCATGTGTATGATTCCACCAAGTTTCCGTTATGCCTATGACATCATATTTCTCTTTCTGTGTTAGGAGCTCCAATTCTTCTTGTTTGTTTCCCATGCTCTGTGCTTTTGTGTAAAAACATTTTAGTTTGTGATCGGTGTCTCTTGCTCCTCTACTTTCCTTCTGATTTTTTTTGTCTTTGTATTTTCTTTCCACTTCTAATAGCAAGGTTCTCATTTTTATTCATTAGCTGTATATTTTTACCCAGCCTTTCCATATTGTTCTAGTTTAAAGCTCTCCTGAGGAACCTGGCAAATATATGCTTGCCTGTCTTTGTAAAGTGCAACCCAGCTCTAGCAAGGAGTCCATCATATAGGTAATTTAATCCATGGTCTAGAAATCCAAATCTTTGCTGATGGCACCACTGACATAGCCAGTTGTTCACCTCTAGAACATACCTGTTCAATCTCCTTATTCCATGGCCATCCACTGGGAAGTTGAATGAGAAGACTACCTGTGATGCTAATTCTTTCACTTTCCGTCCGAGGTCTTCAACGTCTGTACAGATAGTTGCAAGGTCCTTTTCACATGTGCAGAACAACCCCAAAACGTGAAATGCTCTATTTTGGTGCATATTTGCGCACCATAGGAGGCATCAGAGGAGTCTTTGGGGGGCGCAAAGGTGTACCCTATACCTGCACAATTTTGAAGAGAAATCAATACCACTGGGAACTAATTAGGCTGCACAGCCTTTAAAATTATAGCCCAGATATTCCCCATGCCGATCTGAATGGTTCCCGGCAGCGCAGAATGTACAGTAAACAGTGCAGATATACGTGCAGATATAAGCGCAACCTTCACAGCCCAAGCATTTCTATGCTTACGCTTGTCTGAAGGAGCCTTAAGCATGGATGTGGATTTTGACACAGATCGACACCAATTTCACGTTCTACCACTGCTAGGAGTCTCTGTTCTGCCTTCCCTACATCAGCAGTAATGGTTATAGTAAGAGTCTATAGACAGTTTGATTAACCATGGGCCCTCTGGTGCCCACTCACATGGCTAACACTGGTCAGAGGGAGCATCTGCAGGATCTGAGAAGAAAACGCTGAAGGCAGAGCAATGCAAAGTAGTAGCTGTAGCCCACAGCCACATTCCAGCTTCCTTATTAATCACTGTGAGCCACTCTTCTCCATTGTTCTGCTGCTTGCCCCACCTGTCCCCCACTCTGCTCAGCTATTCAGCTGTGGTCCTGCAAATAAACAGCTGTATAGCAGTTTTTGGGCCCAGTTGAGGATGGTGACCCTGGGCAATTGTCTAGTTTGCCTCTTCCCCCAATGCGGGGTCCTGTAAATATGTAAATATTCTGTCTCGCTCAAATGTTATATATATATATATGTATATATATATATATATATATATATATATATATATATATATATATACCTATCAGTGATATAAAAGTCACACGACTTTGTAGCACCACATGCAAGGATTTTAGGGGGTGGGGGCTTGAAATGTTAGCCCTACCCCAAAAATAAGCCTAGCTGCAGAAAAAAATGTAAAAAAAGTATACATTACCTTAGAAGAGCTGTCCGGGGTTCTGCTGCGGCTTCTCCCCAGTCTCTGGCCCTTTTTTTCATCTCTTCTGGCCGGGGACAAAAAAATCCCCGCATCCTGGAAGCACTGGCTGTGATTGGCTGATGCTTAGCCAATCAGAGCTAGCGCTCAATAAATGGCTTGATTGGTTCATTGAATGCTGGTTGTGATTGGCTAAGCGTCTGCAAATCAGAGGCAGCGCTTCCAGGAGGCTGGGAATTTTTAATCCCCGGCCAGAAGAGATGAAGGAGAATAGTGCCGGAGAGAAGATGCGCCGGAGATGACAGCGCTTCTAAGGCCTCCCTCACACAGGGCGTTTTATACAGCGTTTAGTGCTGCCTTTTCAGTCCAGCGCTAAACGCTGTACAACACTCCCATTCATTTCAATGGGGCTGCTCACACAGGGCTGAAAACGCAGCGCCTTGCAACACTGCGCTTTGACAGCGATGCAAGTTCTATTTTGGGGCGTTTTCAGCCCTGCGTCGCCCATTGAGATGAATGGGCAGCGGTTTTAGCACTGCTGAAAACGCAGCAACAGTGGGTGCCGCGTTTTTGGCAGCGTTAACCGCTCGCCGATTTTCGGGGTGAGGGCTTGCAATAGAAGCCCTACCCCGAAAATCTGCCCCATCTAGGTAGAGAGAAAAAAAGAAAGTTAATCGGCACGCTCGATGCCCAATCACAGCCCTTCATTGACTGTCTCAGCCAATCAGCGCCGGCAAGCTCTGATTGGCTGAGACAGTCAATGAAGGGCTGTGATTGGGCATCAAGCAAGCACTGACAACCAATCACAACACTCTATTGCCGGAGGCGGGGTTCTCAAACTTGGCCTCTGGCAATAGACTTGGGAGTGTCGAGGAAGCCCGGATCAGCGGCAGAGACCAGCGGCCGCGACCCGGACTGCAGCGGCTAGGTGAGTATTACTTTTTTTTTCTTTTCAGCATTCTTGGCTGCATTTTCAGCCGAGCTGAAAACGCAGCCAAAATGCTGGCATAAAGTATGCCAGCGCTGCTGAAACGGGGCAGAATCTGCAGTAACGCAGCGTTCAAAAACGCTGCGTTTCTGCAAACGCCCTGTGTGAGGGAGGCCTAAGGTGATATATACTCTTTTTTACTTTTTCCTGCAGCTAGGGCTTAGTATAGGGCTTTGACAGTAGGATTTTCTTCTGTCAAAGTTGCATCGCACCGCAAGAAAATAGTGTTTTCATGCAATGCGATGCAACAGAGAGGAAGGCTCCATAGGGAAACATGGGCTGCAAAACCTCATGAGTTGCGTGCATATTGTCGGACCAGTTAGGTTTTTGTGTCTGATTGCCGCATGCTACAAAAGATTGCACATGTGAACTAACCCATAGGAAAGCATGGGCGTCACATACATGCGATTTGTAGCATTGTAGCAACGCAAAAAAATAGTGCGACTTTGTCACCCGTGTGAACGAGGCCTAATAAATATAAATGGGTCATCAATGTTTGAAAAGTAGGGTCCAATCTTTGGAACCCCTTACAATCATTGTTCGAACTGACACAGCAGTTTGTTTCTATGGGCAGCTTTTCATAGTGCTGCAACTTGCCTAGTCAGTTGTCTCAGTATACATACATGCGTCTTGTAGCGATGATGTTTTAGTGAGATTTTGTAGCCTGAGTGAAAGAGGCCTAAAGGGTGGTGGTATCTTGTTAGGGTCTGTTAAAGGAATATACTGTATTGTATTACAGAAAGTCTGAGAAAGGTCGTATTTAGAGTTGAGCGAACATACTCTGCTGAGCTTGATGCTCGTTCGAGTATTAGCGTACTCGATGGTGCTCGTTACTCGAATGAGCATCACGCTGTGTTCGACTCCGCCCCAGTTTTTGGCTCTTCCCCACTGTGACGTGCCTGTTTTGGCCACTCCCCGCCGCGACGCAGCGCATGCGTCAATGGCAAATTTTTTGGCTGGCAGGCAGGGAGAGAGAGAGAGAGAGAGAAAACACACGAAACAAGAAAAAAAAAAAGCTTGGGACCCGGCGTCCCACATACAAAAATGGTTGAGTCTCCCATTGTAGTCAATAGGGTTCGTTACTCGAGTAGAGCTCTCAAATTTTACGAAAAGCTCGACTCGAATAATGTGGACCCGAGCATTTGGGTGCTTGCTCATCTCTAGTCATACTCATCCCTCCAACTATCTAGTGGGAGCAGGTTTCTTTTTTGTTAAAAATAAGAGTGGTAGCTTATGTCTTTGAGTTGATTACAAGGAGTTGAACCAGACTGCAGTGCATAATCTATATCCTCTTCTGTTTATACTTAGTATTTGTAACCAGCTAGCAGGCACTCATTGTTTTTTTCAAGCTAGATTTATGTGGCACATGTAAGTTCACATGTATTTGAGAACAGGATAAGTGGAAAGCCGTATTCAATACTCCTGAAGGTCATCATTATCAAAATCTTGTCATGCCTTTTAGATTAACTAATGCTTCAACGGTTTTTCAATCATTTATTAATGACATTATTTACAATTTTATTGGTCGTTTCATCCTAATTTACCTAGGTGATAGTCTTGTTTACTCCCCAGATTTATCTTCTCATAAAATTCATGTTCATCAGGTTTTACAAATTCTCAGAGAAAATGACTTGTTTGCTAAGAGAGAAAAATGCTGGCTTGTATTACAAAAAAAATACTTTCTTGGTCACATAATCCATCCTCATGGGATTAAAATGTATCCAGTGAAGGTTCAGACCATCCTTGTCTGGGTCCAACCAGAATATCATCAGCCTCTTCAATGCTTCCTTTGGTTTGCAAATTATTATAGAAAATGTATCTACAGCTTTTTGGATATTATGAAACCTCTCACTGATATGACCAACGAGGGAGCTGATTTGACTAAGCCGTCTCCTGCCTCCAAGGAAGCCTTTAGTTTTTTAAAAAAATGTTTCTCTACTGCCCGGATCTGGTTCAACTGGATACTTTAAAGACTTTTATTGTGGAGGTGGATCCTTCTGAGATTGGTATGAGGGCAGTATTGTCACAAGGTCCCAGCAGTTTGACCCATTTATGCCCTTGCGCTTATTTTTCTAGAAAAATCAAACCAATGGAGTAAATTTATGATATTGATGACAGGGAGTTGTTGGCTGTTAAGTGAGCATTCAAAAAATGTTACATTCATCACGGATTATAAAAATCTTGTGTAGAGTCAGTTAAGAGATTAAGCCCCAGACAGACAGATTGGTCATTGCTCTTTTCACGTTTAGATTTTGTTGTTACTTATTGGCCTGCAAGTAAAAAATTTAAATCAGATACTTTTTTCAAGGTTTTTTTTTCCCCGCTGGTCTCCACGGATCCACCCACTGCTATTCCAATGAAAGGAGGGGCACTATTCACCCTCTCTTTGAGTTTGAAGGATCAAATTAAGGCAGCTCAAAATCTTGTCCTTAATAGTCTCCAGAGGGGGAGTTGATGTGGATCAATAAAGCAAGGTCCCAATTCAAAAGAAGATAGTTTGAGCTTAATACCTTTGGTAGAAAGCTATACCTTCTATCCTACCTAGAAGTTAAGACCATCAGATATAGCTTCATCTGCATCGCAACTGTGTAAGACTATCCTGAACCCTATTTCATATAGTACATTATCAATATGAGACAAAAAGTAGTTTTCCTTTGGCAAATCAGATACAAACACAGAAAAAGATCCAAAATAAATACATAACTACAAAAATGGAAAAGTACAAGTGAGATCCTGGGAGTGATTATTTAATGTGAATTCTGCTCAAGGCAAGAAGCTGGGCTAATCATCCTGGTTGTCCAACACAAAGCAACACTAATACATCTCCAAACTTGAACTCAATCTTTCCATTTGACCATTGGTTTCAGGATGGCATGGTGAGAAAGATGATAATGGAATACCTAAACAAACACCTAAAGAGCGCCAGAACCTAGATACAAATTGAACACCTCAGTTGGAGACTATACTTATTGGTAAACCATGAAGTTTAACAATCTTGGCAATAAAAAGTTTGGCTAAACTTTTAGCATTTGGAAATCTAAGTAAAGCATTTTGCTAAAACGATAAACCACCATCAAAATAACAGTATTACTGTCAGAATTCAGAAGATTTGAAATAAAATCCATTGATAAATAGATTAACCACCACCAACATAACAGTATTACTTTCAGAATTCAGAAGATTTGAAATAAAATCCATTGATATGAAATCAGCAAGGCCATTAACTTCTCACCAAGGAGCTTGTGGAAAGAACAAGCGCAAATATCACAAGCTTTTATATAGTTTTCTACATCTCTTCCAAATAGCTGGCCATCAAAATGTTCTAGAAATCAACCTTTTCATATTATTTATACCTAAAAGAGATTATTAATCCATCTTATTTCAGATTAGAGAACTTTTAAAATCATTTTTTTCATAAGTCTTTGCTCACATATATGCTACTCCAATTCATGATAAAGCATCTCCTCATACGGTTATTGTTCATGGTAGATTGCAATTTAAAATACAAGAGATTGTTTATTCTCATCAGTTTCATGGTTGTCTTCTGTACCTTGTATACTGGCTAGGTTATGGACTGGAGGAGAAATCGTGGGTTTCAGCAGCAGACATTAATGCTACTCATGTTATAAATGGTTTCATGAAAGCAACCCATTGAAGCCTGGTCGTGGGGGTCTGGAGGCCCTTTCTCGGAGGAGGGGTACTGTCACAGTGCTGCTGACTCTAAGTTGTAAACATGGGTCAGGGGTGATGTCACAGTGTCAGCACGGGCCTATGTGATATGACTGCCAATGCAAACTCAGTGTCATTTGGTGCTGGATGGCCAGGAATTAGCATGTCCTTTCTGTCTATTGACTGACTAGCTAGCTGGACTGCCTGTTATTCCAGCCAGCCTATCAGTAACTTGATTTAGATATTTATATTGGTTCCTCTGTTGCCACTTATGCAATGATGTTTCCTTGCATTGCTGGTCAAATTAAGGGGTGGTCTAGAGTTGTTACTTTAGTTCAATGTATTGGACAATCTCTTGTTTCAACTCAGGTTGTACCCTTATCTCTTTGTGCAGTTTGCTCCTGTTTTGTAAGTTTTGTCAGGTTTCCTCTTTGTGTTTACTGGATCAATCTTGTTTCGTCCATCCTTAGTGCCTGTCTCTCCTTTACTTCATCTTGGGTCATTACAGGGAAGTCCCAGGTTCCTTTTACAGGGTTGCCCATTTCAGGGTGGGTACTCTGCTCGTTAGACAGGTTCAGCCCTTGAGTAATAGAAATAAGTCTTGATTAGAGATAAGCAAGCATGCTTCTCTGAGCTTGCTGCTCATTCGAGCATTAGCATACTTGAAAGTACTCGTTACTCGAGCGAGCACCATGTGGTGTTTGAGAAAATTTCACCCTCTCCTTCCCACAGGTTTAGCAGCTTTTTTAGCCAATGAACATGCAGGGAAGACTTTGGCACCATCTGCTATGACGTGCCAACCCTGTGCACGTCTATAGCAGTCATTGGGTGGCTGGATCAGGTGACCTAGGATCATAAAAACTCAGGTCACCTGATGCTCACCTCACACGGAGGCTGGATTAGCTGAGGGACAGAGCTGCTGTGAATGAGGGAGAGTGTTAGTATAGGTTAGAAGGAGCATTTAGGCAGGGATTCATCTTCAAAGAACCCAACAGTCCTTTTTAGGACTACAATTCCACTTTTGTGCATTATAAATTTGGCTGCCTGGGACCAGTAGTGCACACAAAGCATTCACAAGCATCCCGGCTGTATAGTGCATACTGTTACCGGTTCTATACAGTATACTGCAACTCGTGTTGACAGACTATATAGGAACTAACAAAACTCCTCTCATTTTTCATTTCTGTATTTGTTTTTGGCTGAAAGTATTTGCATAATAGGCCCAAGTGTGTGTCCTGTTGATCCACACTATATAACAAGACTGTACACATTTTACCCTGTCTATTTTTGGCTTAAAGGGTACCTAAAATACCCTTAGTGTGTGTCCGCTCGATCCGCACTATATAACAAGACTGTACACATTTTACCCTGTCTATTTTTGGCTTAAAGGGTACGCAAAGTACCTCACAGTTTGCATAGCATTTCGATGAAGTGCATTATACAACATGATCAACACTAGGAATAAGGGTTGGTACTGGTTCGAGCTTCATACGCCCACAGAGTTCACAAATGTATCCTAGTGCATTGTCCAGCTATCTGACACCGAGACAAAATGAATTGTCCTAGTTTAACCACTCTAATTTCTTCATAGTACATGCTGTCTTTCCCTGGGGCACCGGTTAAAAAGCCCCTCGGGGAGATGCAGGAGCTGGGACAGGTGGTAGCTTGCCTGTCAGTAGACCGCCACCTAGATCCCATTAAGCAAGTACGAGCTCTATGTTAAAAAAATATTTCAGGGGTTCACCTGCACTCTGGGTAAACAAATCTTTCAGGGGTTCGCCTATACTCTTGGTAAACAAATCTTTCAGGGGTTCACCTATACTCTTGGTAATCAAATACCCTGCACTCTTGCTCAAAAAATCTTTCAGGTTCTCACCTGCAATCTTGGTAAAAAAAAAATTCTTCTTTTTAAAATGGGTTGTTTTCTTCATTGAAAATGTAGAAGTACTGGCCTCTGAGTCCCCCCTATGCTGGCGTTTGTGGCTAATGAAATGCTGCGACGGAGGTGGCATGGGGTGGCACTTGCAATCATACATTAATTTGTCTGCAATTTTTCAGCTATGAAGCACAATTTTAAAAGGGTCACACGGCGTACGGACACGTATCCCAGCGGGGTGTCCCTCTTTGCCAATAATTTCTTTACAGCTCATGCTGTCTTTCCCTGGGACACTGGTTAACAAGCCCCTTGGGGAGAGGCAGGGGCTGGGACAGGCGGTAGCGTGCATGTTGGTGGACTGCCACCTGAATCCCATTAAGCAAGTACGAGCTGTCACTCAAAAAATCTTTCAGGTTTCTACCTGCACTCTTGGTAAACAAATCTTTCAGAGGTTCACCTGCACTTTGGATAAAAAAATCTTTTGTTTTAGAATGGGTTATTGAATTGTGGAAATGTGTAGAAGTACTAGCACCTGAGTCCCGTTTATGCCCACGTTTGTGGCTAATGAAATTTTGTAATGCAGGTGGCATGGGATTGGAATTATAATAATACGTTAATTTATCAGCAATTCTCATCAGCATTGTGGGCTATCGCCCAAAATTTCGAAGAGGGTCACTGCCAGGCTCTGCCAACCCACTGCAGTGTGTGTCTCCTGCTCCTCCTCATCCAATACACACTTATAAATAGACATGAGGGTGGTGTGGCTATCAAGCGACTGTGCGGCATGAGGACAGCTGAACGCTGCGCTGGAAAAAATTTCAGTACGCTGTGGCCTACTGAGTAGGTGAAGGTGTGCACCTTACCCCATCTGGGATGGGGACAGCTGGATGCTGTGCTTGGAAAAATGTCAGTACGCTGTGGGCTACTGGGTAGGTGAAGGGGTGCACCTACCCCATCTGGGATGAGGACAGCTGGACGCTTTGCTGGGAAAAATTTGAGTGCGCTGTGGGCTCATACTCATGCCTGCGTCCTGTGGGGGATTGGACAGCAATGCCAGCATGTAACACAGGAGAAGAGGCAGTGGTGTCACCTGCAGGCAGTGATATGCCTTGGTTGCACCTAGTGTGGTGCTTTGCTAAGATGTGCCAGCGCGTTTACCTTGCTGATTATGGTCTGGCCCAACTAAATTGTTAGGGGGTGACCACCAGGCTCTTGCCCACAATTTGGCTTAATAGTGCAACCTCGAAGCCTCAGGTGCATCCAACATGCTGCCCCTGCTGTTCTGTATCCATTTTTGTGGTGTTTCCATCACTTTCTAATGTATTCAGGTGATTCACACAACTTCCCCTATGCAGAGCATCAGTCACCTTGAAAAATACTCGAGTCTCCCATTGAGTTCAATGGGGTTTGTTACTCGAAAAGAGCTCTTGAGCATTACAAAAAGTTCGGCTCGAGTAACGAGTACCCGAGCATTTTGGTGCTCGCTCATCTCTAGGCCTGATCCTTCTCCATTCTTTTGTCCTGGTGTGTATCTCATCTCCCTGTCATTCTTGTCACACATGACAGTCCATTTAGCTTCCTTTAGCGATTTCATGGTTAGTCCATTATAGTCAAAGGCAAATTTTGGAGGAGACAAAGTTTCCTAGCCTCACTGTTACTCTACTTCAGTAATTGGCAATGGTAACAAACGTCAGACTTCATGATCATACTGTACATTAGCAGCATATCTTAGAGCTATGCCACCCATACCTATGCTGAGACAACCCCTTATTTTAGACCTATGAAGTACATGCCGCTGTGTTCCATGCATTAGCCATAATAGTGCAACAGTGTTGGTACATCATTATTCTAAATAAATCTCAGTGCCCAAGACTTTATAATTGAATGGTTATAATTACAATTGCATATATAATCAACTGCTGGTATATGTATACTCTAAAAAGTATACTATTTTATACTGCATTTCATAAACTGTAATAAACATTGTACATTTCTCAACATTCGTCCTTACTTACTGGATATAGAAAACTCACATTGTAATTAATTATAGATTGCAGAAGCAAAATGATATAGTGGCTGTGCCAAAAATCTGCATTGGCTTAAAATGAGCAGAAAAGAAGAAAAGTAACATATAGATGTATGGAGGTTATAGCAGGTGAGTAATTGTAATTGAACTGTTATCTGATCAGTAAGTGAGGACGAAAGGAGGACAGCAGCCTCGGGTGAATTTTACTTTTGAGTGCAATACAACAATTGTCATTGAACAGTCTGCTTTTCATCGTTTAGCCACTATCAGGCTCTGGAATCAAGAAAACAATAGAGAGAAATGACAAGACGATGATCCGTTCTGCATACCTTGAAATATGTTTGGAGATGCTACAATTCAAAATGAGTATCTCAGTTTTTTTTCCCTTCCATTCTTTCATACTTTTTAATTACTGAAAACTTGAATCTGCAGGGAAAATTGTTTATCACTTACAATTCATTTAGTTCCCCTGAATATTCTTGCATTAATTATTTTTGTTCTTCTCATTTGCATGATAGCAAGTTTCCTGCCACTGTGACTTGTGGTAGCATCCTCTCACCCAGGTGTCTTAGGTGTACTTGCTCAGTAACTCAATCAGCACTATTCATCTCACTGAGGAAAGAAAAGAAATATACTTAAGTGAGAAAGACACAGCTGTATTCATTGTTTGACCTTCAGTTTCTAGAAGTGAATATTTGATTTCTCGTATTATGAACAGTTTAATTCATTCCTGTTTACGTAACGCAGTTCTTCATGCTGCAAAAATAAGGCTTGTTAAGAGATCATTGTCTGATAGCAGAACAAAATATCAATCTAAAATAAACCACCGGGTGAACTATTGAATATTTGCCTTGTTATCATCCGTGTGGGGTAGCTTTTTACATTTTTTGTTTGACTTGGTGGTTAGGTTCATGGAAAACAAATTACCGTAGAGGTTTTGCCTGCTTTATATTTTTGACTATACTGTGCACTTAAGAACTACATGCAAAATATTGTAATTCTACAAGAAGTTATCAGCCAGGCTTAAAACTCCTGAATACCAAGGGAAACTATTTTCAGATTACTGCTGCTATAAAATAATCTCATTATAATAGTAGGTGGAGGTTTGGAATAACATAATCTGTTGTTCTCTTGATAGGACTAAATAAATATGGCCTAGATAAACAGGGGCAATGACACATGGAAAAAACAAAGCAGAAAAAGTATAGAATGTATTGCATGGTATGTATATTTTTTACTATACATCTTTGTATGGAAAAGTGTAGTCTAGTATGCTATTCCATATCACATAAATAGGACTATATTTACATATACTGTACCAGCCGTAGGAGGACAAGACCCTTTTGGCCAGAGGCATATACAGATCCCATGGGGCCCCATAGCAAAACTCAAAGTAGTGCCCTGCCATGGCTCCTGCTCAACCATCATCTCCCAGTAAAAATGGGATTAGATACTCATGTGGTATTATTGTACCTTGTCACCATCGGAAGTCAGAGGTTTGACAGGGCTTGGATGGAGGAACGCCCCTGTCACACACTTAGCTCCCGATTGGGTGGCTTCTGTAAGGTCCAAGCAGCAGCATCTGTATAGATAATCTATACAGATGCTGCAGCAACGAGTTTCCCAGGAGCAGCCGTCCCCCTAGCATCTCCCCTGGGCGACCGCAAGATGGCACCTCCACGCTGCAGTAATCCCCCTGCACTGAGGCTCTGCCTCCGCTGCCTCACCGCTCCGGCTGTGCTTGCGCCACTGCCAGTGTCTCTTCTGCCATTGCCGCAGCTGCTCCGAGCCTGCACTTAGAGGACTACAGACAGCTGTGCCTCAGCTGCCACCACTGGTTCTGCACGTCCCGCCAGCGCTGCCGGCGGCGCCGCCACCACTCACAGGCTTGCTGCTGTTCTTCCCTATTGGCGCAGCCTGTCCATCCTCTGGATCTCCTGCCGCTGCTGGAGCTTTGACTGTTGCCGCTGACTGTTGATCTCATGCCGGCGGTGCCGCCGCCACTGCTCCCGGGTTTGCCTCTGTCCTTCTCTGCACGCTGTCTCTGGAAGCGTATTGCCCTGCCAGGACCTGCATGGCAGCCAGCACTGCAGCCAATCAGCTACAGGGGGCGTAACTGGCCTGTCACTCTTGTCTCCACCAGTACTTCCTGGTGGTGACAAGATACAATAATACCTACTCATGTTTAGTGCATCAGTTTCCTGCATGCTGTTCTCTGACAGCAAAAAATGGAGGAGTAGTATGTAATAACATTTTTACTGTTGGCGGGTGGTTCAGGGATAAAGGTTCTACAAATGGCTTGGGGAGCAGGGCTATTTACTCCAGTGCCCCACTCCTGAGAGCCCCATAGCAATTGCATGGTCTGCTTCTGTTGGCAGCCCTCCACTGCTTTTGGCCTCCATTAGTGAAATGTAGCACTAGCAGTATAGATATGCTGGTTCTGTATCACCACTGAGCCATAACCTAGCTTTCCTAGTCTCAGCAGCAGTTTCAAAGTATGTCATCCCTAAGCAGTAACTCAGCTTTTACTATCTATTTTAGTGTCGGAAAACAGAAGTGGTGTTGTGGTCTGCCGCTGGATGGTGCTCAGGAAGGGCTCCTATGCTTTGTAATGAGAGCTTCTTACATTCTACTAATCTAATACACTGCACCTTGGGGATCTCTTTCATATACAGGAAACCTCGAGGTACAGTGCAATAGATTAGTAATGTAAGAAGCTTTATTTTCATAAAAATGGTGTTTGTTTAACAATGAAACAACAAAAATATATTTGAAAACAAATATTCATGTATTTATTACAAACATTTGGCGATGTGACAAAGTTGTAGCCCTGAAGCATTACCAATAGGAGGCTAAGGAGAACACAAAGTTTAAGTTTCTACTTTGAACTCTAAATGCTCTTTTTAGACATTATAAAGGATGGAAAACATTTGCTGTGTCTTACTGGAAGCAATGACATACCTATGTTATATCACAGCGAGCTGCTAATTATCCTTTGAAATGAAAGACGCTGCAATCAGAGACAGTTTTTTTTCTGAATAATGTTGGTTTAGTGACATGATGTACTTACTGGTTTACTTATTTATCTTTAACTTTGCGGCATAAACAATCATTCCGGAGTAGAATTACGTCCCAAGATA
This sequence comes from Eleutherodactylus coqui, assembly GCF_035609145.1. Classification (NCBI taxonomy): domain Eukaryota; kingdom Metazoa; phylum Chordata; class Amphibia; order Anura; family Eleutherodactylidae; genus Eleutherodactylus; species Eleutherodactylus coqui. The sequence continues at coordinate 140,987,911 of NC_089843.1, read as the reverse complement.
TTTTTTACACGTTCTTTCAAATAAATATTGCCTGCCCCTGCTGCTGCAGACCTGACTGAGCCCCCTGTGGTAATGCTACAGCCTCGGAGGGAACCAGAACTTAACCCCTTACAGCATGTTGCAGAAGAGCCACCCTCTGTCAGGGCTGCATTGGTTCTCCTTAACCCTGCGGCTGTATATCCCCTGCCTATGGATTCTGCCCTGATGCCTGCAATCCCACTGGGAGCCTCAAGTAGCTCATCAAGGTCAACTTCTCCTGATCTGAAAAAGGAGGAGGGATCAGCTATAGCAATCACCGTACACATCCAAACTGACTTCGAGGTAAACCTATTGGTGGCCCCCATGTTTGACTTATCTCAAGTGCCCCTGAGTGAGAGAGGGCTAAGGCCAATAGTGCCACAGAAAACCTGCATTAGAGGTATGAACCAGGAGCCTGTGGAGGGGGGGAGAAAGTAAAATTAGGAGTTAATGCAATTGCTCAACTTTGTCATCACATTGATACTTAATGGAGCCACATTACATACAGGACTATGCCACGTTATATAGCAGGGACATAGTCACACCAAAGAGCTCTACTCAGGATATCCTATGTTTGCACTGTTTTATTGCCTTAAACAGCCTAGTAACATACAGCTAGGCTAAAAAAAAGACAAATGTCCATCCAGTTCAGCCTGTTTCTTCTGCCCTTGTTGATCCAGAGGAAGGCAGCAACATTTCAAAATCTGTCTGCCCCGATTTGCACATAGGGACCCAGCAAAGAGGAAAAGAAGCATGATGGCTGTTCATTTCAGGGATGGTATCTTGCCTTCATATTTCTACAGTTTTTTATATTTTGAATTGCTATTGTGTTTTGGGTCCTAAGTGCCATTGTAAACCCAACCCTTATGGTACTTTAAGGCCTTAGTGCCGTTGTAATTCATACTGTGAATGTTCTATAGGCATGTTTTATGAGAATATTTTTATATGACATAAGCATATTATTGAAGCGTCTACTATTGGCATATTTTATAGGAAATGTTTATAGTATTAGAATAATATTTATTTTGAGCTGTAAAGAAAAGCTGTTGGTACCCCCCATTTATTATAGTGTAATATCTAGTAAAACCGCCCATATACAGGTTGTTTTAAGGTACCAGGTACTATGTAGAGTTAGATTTTTAAGGTGGATCCAGATGGTCAGTTTGTGGGGAGACGTTGTGAATTGGCCCCATGCTTGCGTGAGACCCAGGGATTCACCCTGACTCCATGACCTTCTGCTTTAATCCCGTGCCATATATTTACTATCTGCAAGCTTTAAAGGGTTTATGGTCTGATTATGTTGAGAGACTTCTTCTTAGATGTTAATTTCCAAAGTCTTTGCTTTCTAGAAATAAATACAGAGAAAAAAAATCACAGCTTTGCTACTTATAAGACAAGACGAAAATCACAACTTCTTTTGGGGCTTGAAACTTAACACTTGTTACCATCAACATCAAGATGGCACATGTTTAGACGCATAATAATGCTTATTGTGTATTTTTGTAAGAGTTGTGTTATTGCAACTTGTAATAGAAGTTTACTTCTGTTTTTATTCTTCCCATTTCCTGTTTATGTTTTATTTAAAGAAACACTTCAGTCTATCTCTTATCTATTTAATATGGGAGCAATCATGTTACTGTAAGAGCAGTGAGACTGTGGAACTCTCTGCCTGAGGACGTGGTGATGGCAAAATCCATAGAGCAGTTTAAGAAGCGACTAGATGTCTTTCTAGAGCACTATAATATTACAGGATATAGACATTAGGTGACCAGCAGGTTGTTGATCCGTGTCTTGCATTCAGGTAGGAACTATCAAAGCTTGATCCAGGGATTAGTCTGACTGCCATTATGGAGTCGGGAAGGAATTTTCCCCCCGAAAGAGTTTATTGGCTTCTGCCTCTTGGGGGTTTTGCCTTCCTCTGGATCAACAAGGAGGTTAAAAAAGGGTGAACTAGATGGACATTGTCTTCATTCAGCCTAACATACTATGTTATTATGTTACTATATAGAGTTCCAAACTGAGATTGATTGAGTTAATAGAATCTGTCTGGTCTTATAAGCACCGTAAATTAAGTTTATGGGTTCATAGGACAGGGGACGCTGAGTCTGTGGTGTGCTTTTTATACTCACGAGCCTCTCCATTCTTTTGCTGACCACAAGGAATCTGGCTATTGGTGCATACATCGGATTCATCTTTTCACTCCTCGGTGTGTTCGCATATTATCAGTAAGACAATGGCCATTTAAACACACAGATAACCTATCAACTTATGGCCCTTTTACACCACGAAAGTCGTCAGCGCTCTTGCAGCGTGTTTACACTGAAAGACTTCACCGCTGGATCGCGAGCTTCTCACTTAGTGCTTCACCTTCTATGTGAAGCGCTGAGTGGGCAGCATTTACATAGAACTTGTACATCATTTATGTTTGGTGTTCACAAAGAATTTTTGGTGTAAGTGTGGGCAGGCTTGTACATGCATGTACACATAAGTGTATGTGCATCAGTCAATATATTAATATTAGGGATAATTTTTTTGCTATAATTTGCATTTTTTCTTGAGTAATTATATTTTTCCTTCTGGATATGCTGACTGTGGAGTGATTTGAGATTGCTAACTGGTGAGGAGTGGTGAGTGCTTTATATTTTAGGACTAGTAATTATTAGGAAATTATATTACCTGTGTCTTTGGTGGTGCAATGCACCACACAGCTTTGCTACATACATGTCACACACAACTGTGGTACATGAGCATGTGACAGACCCACACAGCTGTGCTACATGCCATGTGCCTGACAGACAGAGCTTTGGTACATGACATGCGCCTGACAGACATGACATGTGGATGGTACAAACACAGGTCTGCCACATTATATGCACGTGACAGACACAGCTGTGCCACAGTATATGTGCATGTTACAAACTCAGCTCTGCTCACCCCCGCTGTCCCCCGAATCTTTTCAGACTAGCAGGCAGTTACTCGAAAATGCCGATGCTTGCTCAAGTAATTTCCTTAACTGAGCATGCTCCCTCATCTCTAATCATCACAGGTCCTGTACTTTCTGTCAGCTTATCCAACATACAGTACGCATATATCTATATTACACTCAAGTTCAGCACTAACAACCAATCAAGTTGAATCAGGGAACCGAAACAGCCAATAAGGTTGAATTGGACAAGTCAAACAATCAATCAGGTTGCTGGAATTGTGAATCAGAACCAATGAGGTTGCTGGAATTGTTCCATAGTGCCAAACTTGAGTTTAATTTAGATATATGCATACAGTACTACCAAACTCCAGAATGACTCCTCCCACAGCAGTGACATCACCATAGGTCCTTCAGCCCACCGGATCTCTCTGGTAACAGTAGGTCAGTGTCTCCTGTCAGGACCGCTGAGTTGTGTCTGACATAGTAACGGCTTAGTGGTATTCTCAGTGTGTTAGAACCTGCCGTAACGGTGCCAGGGGCGGAGGTATGACGGTGCCAGGGGGCGGGGCTATAAGATTCCATTACACACATACTTACCATGCAATTTACTTACCACGCAATTTATGTTGAGCAGCGAGAGAAGCTGGAATTATCAAAAAGTCACAAATGCACAAAAATGTGTTTCTTTTTACAGCAGAAAAATGGTGTAAATAGGTTAATAAATCCCCCCATGACTATAGTTGTGCAACTGTTGTATGACCTTGGAGTTTCACAGCAGTTATATCTATTTAACTAACTATTTGATGCGCCTTTAATGCAACATGCTACAATTTCTCTATTTAAGGCCTCCTACACACAGGCGGGTTGGACCTCCACATGCGGCATTCCCACAGCGGAATTCGACGCGGTGCCTGGCTGGTGACCCCGGAGTGGCCACCAGCACACAGGCAGGTCGGACCCCGCATGCGGGATTCCCGCTGCGCAGTTCAACCCAGTGCCAGGCCTGCTTACCTATCCAGCATCTTTTCCATCTTTTCCTGTCCTGTCAATGTGCTAGGTGGAACATGCACAGTACAGGGGAAGCTGTGCCGTTGTTATGGTGATGACATGGCCTCTTGCTCTGCAAATGTGCGCAGTTGAGAGGACAGTGCGCCATTCCCATAGCGATGACGTGGCTCCTACAGTCATTCCGCAATGAGAATTGCAGAATGGCCGCGGCACGGACGGCTTCCATTGACTTCAATGGAAGCCGGCCGTGCGTATCCTGCACAAAATCGCAACATGCTGCAATTTCCTTCCTGCGAACGTAAAATCACAATTGATTTCCGCTCGTAGGCAGGAAATCACATTTTTCTATAGCATGCTATAGGTTGGATTTGCTGCAAAATCCAGAGGCGGAATCCCGCTCTGGATTTCGCAATGCAAATCCGCCCGTGTGCAAGAGGCCTAATTTTGTTGAGATTATGCAACTTGATTTTCATGATCTAGTTTCAGTTGCATAATTTACTTGTTACATGACTTAATGCCTATTGCAGCTCATTATCATGACTGACACATTGTGATAATTTGATTTACCGCATTGTAATGCATTGTAGTCAAGTTATCATAATGTGAGATCTATATCTGCGGCAAAGTGGTAGGGCTCTCACATTAACGTTTTCTCCTATGTCATGCAGGCGTATCTCCCGTGCGTGGTGCATGCACTAGTATGCATTTCATTGCGTACTTGATGTGTGCCGATAATCCCCCGTACACTATCTTGGCATATATGTGCCTGTAATATGCACAAGGATAGGTCATGTTGCAATCTTTTTTGCACACACACTCATGCTGCATGTGCAAGGCACTGTTTAAAGTTTGTTACCATTCATTGTGTGTACAATATGCATAAAAAACACTCGTGTGAGAGAGACTTTAGTGTAAAGAAGAAAAAGGGTCCCTAAAATATAGGCCAAGGTATAACAAGTAAATATAGCATTTTGCCACTAATGAACACACAATAAATGTATTTAGGGGGAGTCACACGAATAAATTCTAATTGCGGAATCCACAATCGCCATCCACACAGAGGATCCATGGCAAAATCCAGGTATTGAAAGGCATGAGTTTTCAACTTTTCCTTCATGTTCACGGATACGAATTGTGTATTCCGCCACCGGAAGAAGAATTGCAGCATACTCTATTTTGCCATGGACTCCACATGGACGGCCTCCATTGAAGTCAATGGAAATGTCCGACCCGCAGCCCATATGCAATTAACATTGCATATTGGCTGCAGGTACCCGTGTCATCCCTTAGCGACGGTACGGCAAATACCAACAATTACAGTCATTCCCAATACAGATTAATCAGGTACACATGGTGACCAGCCGAGCTTACAGACGAAATCCACTGCGGGACTGCTGCATATGGAATCTGACCCGTTCATGTGAGCCTGGCCTTTTATGTATATCCAAACATATAAAATGCACAGTAGAAACATAAAAACAAAAACATCACAAATAAAAAAAGGGATTATTTCTGTTTTATTTGCCTTGCTCCTTCACATCTAATGTAACATCAAGGAAAGACTAAATGAAATGGGATAAAACTGAAAGGGAGGAGATGCAGACTGAATATTAGAAAAAACTTTCTGAAGTGAGGGTGATCAATGAGTGAAATAGGTTTCCACAAGAGGTGGTGACTTCTCCTTCAATGGAAGTCTTCAAACACAGACTGGAGAGATATCTGTTTGGGATGATTTAGTGATCCAGCACTGAGCAGGGGGTTGGACCAAATGACCCTGGAGGTCCCTCCCAACTCTACCATTCTATGACATTGATATTATTGTATTTATTAAGATCCATGAGGTCACAGGGCAGATTTAAAGGAAAGTGAGGAGCAAAAATAGACAAATGAAAACCAGACATTATTTAATACCGTAATAAAATTATTTGAAGCCCAACAATTTCTCTGCCATCTGCTATGGAAATTCAATTATTGCAGAGACATCTGGATGCTCAACATTTAGTGTAAGGTACACTGACATTCATAGTAAATTACTACATTGCATTCATTCTCTATCAGTATGAGATGGGTATACTTAAAATTATATGAAAACTTAAAGGGTCAGTCATCACCTTTGAGTCCCATGGGACACAGGCTCATACATTCTAAGATAGTGTATGGGGGATTGTCGGCACACATCAAGTTGTGGGGCTCAAAGGTGTGGGAACATGGAATCTGGGAGATATCTTTCATACTCACCTAGTCCCTTGTTCCATTTCTGTATCACATGTGAAGTTCGCATGTGGCAGCAGCTTGACTCTCTCTAGGTGCAAACCTCCCATTTATCTCTATGGCAGGTGCACAAACAGAAAGAGTAATGTAAACTTTGTGGAGACAAAACACTGAAATGGAGTGCCTGTTGAGTATGAAAGATACCTCCTGGACTTCCCGATCAATCACCTTTGATTCTATAACTTAATTCATAACTAAAGCCTGACTGAGAGGAAACACATGTGACTGCAGAATAACCTGAACATATCGCTGAGCTGTCATTGTGCTTGAATCCACTACTAGGGGTGATCAACTATTGAATGCGATAGCCTCTCAGACCATCACACCAGCAATGCCACTCCACAGCAAAGGCAGGATTGAGGCGCTCACCCCTAGGTCTCTAGACATGAACACAGCCATCGTCAGTGTCTAAACTAAACCTGGATTAATTGCTGAAGACAAACCAGTTCCACTCCACAGCAGTCCAGTTTTGTAGTTTCCGACACCACTGTAAACGGAAGTGACAGTGGGCGTCAAAGGCAATACACGTGATGGGTGCCGTGAGACCAAATGTTCTTCAGTCAAGGGCCTGGAAATGGTTCTGACAGACACATGGTCCTGTAACAATGGCGCCACCTGTCTCTGTATGGCGGACAATAAAACAGTTGGAGTTGCACGTGCTTATCAAATGATCACCTTGTGTGTGTGCCCTCATGCATCCACTGGTCCCAACAGATCCTAACAGTCTAGTCAGAATGGCAAAGGTGGTAGGCAATTCATCGATATGATCATCCAGCTTCTTGCATTCTAATCATGCGTCCCCTCTCAAACTCTGTTAACTGGGCAAAATCTCTTTGATTGCATTTTAGAGACACAAGCAGAAAAAGAGGTTCACTACACTCAAGTAACCTCTGAGAGCTTTTTTTAGGCCAATGGTGGAACCACTTTTAGGGCCTTAAGTGACAAGACCGTTCATCTAATCACACCTATCCCATCATTGTTGTGGGTCCATGAAATGTTGCAAATGGTCACCAAGCAGTGAAATGCAGGGAACGCTGGTCAATGACATTTTTAGGCAGACCAATGGAACCGACCCATACCATGAGAGCACATTCTATGCCATTATGGAACCACCACCAGCTTGCACAGTCCCTTGTTGACAGTCCCTTGTGTCTGTGCCAGACACAAAGCATACCATCAGCCGAAAGCAATTGTTACTGTGACCATTCGAACCACACCACATTATTAGTTCTCTAGGGTTCTGTTAGCAACCTTACAAGCCCAGGTGAGGCACTGTCTTCATTGTCAGGGTGTTAACAGAGTCACTCTAGTGGGTCTTCTGCTCCCTTATCCTATGGAAGCCAAAGAACACTGCACTGACCTGCAGAATATATGTGTGGGGCTTCCTGCATGGTATGTTGATGGGATTTCTGCCTGAGTCACTTGCCTGTTTGCATTGACAATTCTAGCCAGATGACACAGGTCATGATCATTAATCACACATGGGTGGAAACTGCTCTGTCCACTGTGGGTGGTAATGCTTTCAATTATGTATTCAATTATGTATTCCTGGTAAACACATGACACTGTGAATCAAGGACTGCTATATGTCCAGTCAACTTTGGAAATGGAATGCCCCATCAGTCTGACACTGACTATCTTGCCTCGTTTGCGTTCCAATAATTCATGTCATCTTGCCATGAATGCACTGTCCAGTGTTCAACCTTATTCACAAGATGAAAACTCACAACTTAAACAGCTGTTGGCACTTCCAAACCATCACTTAAAGTAATATCACTTCATATTCAATACTGCTATCCCATGACTTTTGGCATGCCAGCGTATAATATGAGGGGACAAATTTGGGATCTGAGAAGAGCAAGTGTGATTCTAAACCCCTGACAAATTTTGCCCCAGTCATTAAAATGAATTAGCATAAAGAAAAACTGCTGTGCTGACTTCTAAGAATTAGTGTCAGAGATCCATTTGTTGAAGGTCTTAGGAAATGATTGCCTTATATTTGACTCTGTACAATTACTCAAACCATAACAGTTGGCAAACCTTTTCTAGTTATCAATATATTGAGGGGGATTCGTCACCGTAGCAATGAAATCCTTTTTCAACTTTAATGAAACTTGTCACCGAAAGGACCAAAAATAATAAAACTTAGCTTTTATTGATTTTTAAATAATAAAAAGGCGTCCTTATATTTTCTCATATGTGCTAAAAGTCACACAATAATTAAAAACAGTAGGGCTTAGATATATAGATGAACACTGCTCTGTCCCAACAATCTAGGTGCATTGGCCAGGAATCGAACCCGGGCCTCCCGCGTGGCAGGCAAGAATTCTACCACTTCTACCACTTTTCTATTCCCTGATGTCTTTTTCTATCCAGGGTTACTCAGATTTCTATTTGTCAATGACTTGCACCACCAGATGTTTATTAAAGTGTGGTGAAGCACTCACTGTCAGTGACCTTGAACACTTTTAATTCTCTATCACAGGGTAGGCCTGATGTCCTCTGATTAGTCACGGTACAGTGATGTCTGTTAATTTACAGTCAGTAATATTGTACTTGACACACATTTACTAGTACTGTCGTCCCATTTATAACAGTTGCTCATTAATATTGCTTGGGTCGTATTTGTTCTTATTATTTCTAGAACAATATTGCGGTGATTGATTTATGTAGAAATCACCCCGATATGTCACCATTAAGTGTTAAGTCCGGAGTATGTTTTTGTATAACGCAGACCCAAGCTTATATTGGCTTGATACTCTATGGTATTCCCTTATGCCTATGACTGATCGCATGAGCCATTCATTTCTTATGGCTCATGTGATTACATACCAAGGTTAAGTGGTAGAAGTGGTAGAATTCTTGCCTGCCACGCGGGAGGCCCGGGTTCGATTCCCGGCCAATGCACCTAGATTGTTGGGACAGAGCAGTGTTCATCTATATATCTAAGCCCTACTGTTTTTAATTATTGTGTGACTTTTAGCACATATGAGAAAATATAAGGACGCCTTTTTATTATTTAAAAATCAATAAAAGCTAAGTTTTATTATTTTTGGTCCTTTCGGTGACAAGTTTTATTGAGGGGGATTCAGTCTCCCTCTTGTTTAATGATATAAGTAGCTTAGCAGCTTGGATTAACCAGATACTCAAACAATTTCTGGAAGGTTAGAAATGTTGAGAAGGGAACCCAAGAAGTATAGTTGCAAGCAGTTGAGTAAAATGCTCCTAAATAGTAAAAGGCTTCGAAAGTTCCACTCAGGAACAATCCAGGAGAGTTGGGAGGTTAATTGAGTCTAGGAAAGAAGAAATGTGTTCTTGTCTAGTCAGCATGTCTGAGTTATCTGAGGCAGTATATCAGTTATATAAAGAATGATAACAGGTGCAGAACTCTTTAGCAATTTTACTTGTTTCAGAATATCTAGGTCCAACAGGGAATTTCCTAGCATTTCTGAAAGCTTTTTCTTTCTGCTTTTTCAGAACAGGAATTTCATTTTAGGACACTTATCTCTGTGAAGGTAATTATTATTATTATTTTTAAAGCACTGTTAATTGTAGTAATAATAATTTTTATTTATATAGCACCAACATATTCCGAAGCGCTTACAATACAGGGGAAATAGCACAAGACAACAGTTACATGAAGTAATCAAGTGATGGAGACAGTAGGGGTGAAGGTCCTGCTCCAATGAGCTTACAGATTACAGATTATGGAGTGATACAGAAGGTAAAGGGGCTGGAGATGTGCACGGTATGGGGAGGTGGAGAGTGAGGTATGCTATACACACAGACAATGGTCAGGCCGTAGACTGGCGGAATCGGGATGAGTACAAGTGCCGGTTGATTACGGCTAGCAGGGATTGCAGTCTGTGGGACAGGGAAAATGTTATCTGGCGGAGTACTTCGCGGTTTGGTTTAGGGGATATGGTATGCCTCCCTGAAGAGGTGCGTTTTTAGAGCACACCTGAAGTTTACTGTGTCAGTGATTGCCCGGATATTTTTTGGTAGCACGTTCCAGAGGACAGTTGCTGCTCTTGAGAAGTCTTGGAGGCGGGAATGAGAGGTTCGAATTAAAGGGGCTGGCTGGTGGATTGAGATAAAGGAAGCAATGTAGTGCTGATGTACTCTGTACCGTAAGAATAGGGGTTTAAATGCATTGCATATATAAAATGACAGGAACAATAAATATCTACCAAGTGACTAACACATTGATTCAGAGTGAAAGAAGACCTTGTCTGCGAGAGATTACAGTCTACAAGGAAGGGGGGAGGAGACACAAGGTCAGAGCAAAAGGTGTTGATGTTACTGATCTTACTGAAACTTTCCAAGATGGTGAAGAGTCTGATGTGTTATGGTAGTGAGTTCCAGAGTACACAGAAGAGGACACACAGGGGAAATTTTGATGACAATTATGTGAGGAGCAGAGTAGAGGATAGCAAAAAAATAGATCTTGTGACAACTGTTAATAAAAGCAACAGTTAAAGATTTCATTTAAATATTAAAAAATAATATATAACACAAAACAAACAAAGAAATAAATGCATAAATAAATGTAAATATATTATACAGCTACTTGGGACATATGCAGTGTCAGTCTTGGTAATATTTACTCCTGCAATCAAATAGTCTTGATATGCAGTTTCATATGCAGCTTGAAAAAGATGAAAATGTATAATTTTATACTGAAGAAGACTTAATTAGACTATTGCATCCTCAGAAGACCACTATATGTCATTTCGAGTCAAGCAGTGTACATAGATGATATGCAATGTGATCAAACTAATGAAATAGTCTGTCAACTTTTACAACTGCCTAAGGCTACATGAGGCTTTTTGAAAAAGGAAATATATGTTTTACTCTGCCAATTACAAATTTCATTTTCAAAAAGAGTTGTATTTTAATCATCTCTCTGTGTTTCCTTTTTTAATAAAACAGGTGTTGCGTATGCTGTGCACTCTTTTAAATCAGGGTATCATCTGTTATCTAAAATATTTAACTGATATTTTGCCAATATCTGCACTGCTGGGAACAGAGACTATGTAACATAAATATATTCTTGTTCCAGATCCAAAAATTAATACTAACAGTATTTAATGCTTGATAGATTTCAGATCAAATAACTGTCTTTTACAATACCTAATGCCAAAGATAATAATTAGGTTGCAACTTGCACTATATAAGCTGATTTGTTATAATCTGCTGCTAAAATGATATTAAGAAGATAGAAAGTCACATCTTTAATAACATGTCAATCATTTTGTTTTCTTACATTTACTCTGTAAAATGTTCTTTACCGAATATTTAAGCCGTTCTAAGACTTCTTTTCACCTTGGTATAGAACATGAATATCAGAATAGTAAAGGGACTTCATTTTTAGTTTAACAGTTTTACTTGCTTGCGATATGATATCAGACAAGTTAAGGTCTGACAGTTAGATAGAAAATATTTGTGATTTGATAAAAAATTGGCTAAAAGAGCATATTCAAAGAGTAGTCTTAAAAACAATGATATTCAAACTGGAGTAATGTGGAGGACATTCGGGGCCAGTACTGTTTAACCTGTTTGTATATGATTTAGAGTTTGGATTTCATAGTACTGAAATATGACACGAAGTTCTGTCGTGTTGAACCGTACATCTAGGGTGACCTCGATAAACTTGCCAAATGGGATGCAAAATGGCAGATGAGGTTCAGTGATGATAAGTGTAAGGACGAACAGTTTTGCAAGAGTTAACTCCACTCAGCAATCTGGGAGGGGGGTGAGGTATTTGAATCACCTCAGTGATTTTTGCTGTGATAGCATAGAATCATAGAATCATAAAGTTGAAAGGGACCTCCAGGGTCATTGGGTCCAACCCCCTACCCAATACAGAATCACTAAATAATCCCAGACAGATGTCTGTCCAGCCTCTGTTTGAAGACTTCCATTGAAGGAGAACTCACCACCTCCCGTGGTAACCTGTTCCACTCATTGATCTCCTACAAAGTTTTTTCTAATATCTAATCTGTGTCTCCATCCTTTCAGTTTCATCTCATAAAACTCTCTGCACTTCTAAGTTATAGTGCGCTGTCTCTGGACCCAGTGAATCTGAATTCTGTATCTTGTCTGTATCATGTTTCCAGTATCCTATTTCCAGAGCCAGACTTTTGCCTGAATTATGAAACCCAAATCTGTAGATTTATCTGCACCCTGCATCTGAGCTTGTTTCTTGTACCATGAGACCTAGGGGTGTATCCTGTACCCCATTACCTGTGCCATTATCTGGAGTCCTGAAGATGAGCCTGCTGAGCCCCGCTGTAGAACTTGTATTTACTAGTTGTCTTTGTAGTGGTTGTTCTAGTGTAACAAATTATGCTCTGTTGTCTTCCCTTGCTGGGTTACATCTGTTTTCCCTGAACTGCTAACTGAGCTGTGCTGTTAATGGATGTAACTCAGCTCTGCAATGTTCCTGATCACTGATACTGAATCCTGTTTCCTGTACACTGGGACCCATGGGTGTATTTTGTACCCCATTACTTGTGTCCTAATCCAGAGTCCCGAAGATGAGTCTGCTGAGAAATAGATTGACTGGTCTTCTTCCTAGTAGTTGCTCATGTGTCGCGGACTCAGCTCATCTGTTTTCCCCATATTTTCTGGAAGTAATAGAGTCTAGACCTCTATCATGTCTCCGCATTGCTTCTTGTACCCAGTATCTGAATTAAGCCACAGGCTGCTCTAGTTCACTGAATGTGCATTTTGTATATTGTTTTATTGTATATGAATTTGTGCCTGAATATATTAACTTTTGTCTTTGAAATTCACCTGTGATATTATTATTTGCTCATGCAGTCCAGCCTCAACTGATATTTCCAAATCTCTTTGAGGTTCGCCAATGCAGTAAACTAGACCATGACATTAGGTTCTACATTTTTGTGCAAAAAAACCCCCTGATATTATTGATATCCTGAGTAGATTACTATTGGGGTGTCTACAATGGAGTAATTGACATGGAAGATTGCGATTTTGAAGATAACTTATCAAAACTAAATGTACTTGCTCTATAGAAGAGAAGACCGAGGATTTAGGAGATTACTGATTCCTATTTAGGACCTAAAGAATGCTTGTGCCAAAGCCAGATTTCACACTTGTAAGAATGCTGGCGCCAAATTTTATGTTTGTATGGCACCGGGAAGTTAGATAATTAGATTAGGTACAATTAGCCCCCGATGGTTTTGATTTCCCTGCAAAACTGTGCAGTTAATGGTGCAATTGCACACGGATTGAATGCACATTTGCGCATCCCCATTGACTCATATGGTGTCTTTGGTGCGCAAAACACAACATGCTTTACGTTTGGTGCTTTTTAATGAGGTTACCCAATAAGCCTATTTATAGAACTGGAAAAAGAACAGAAAATACATTTTTAAATGTTACAAATAAAAAATACCACAAAAAATGGTTGAGAAAAACTCTTGAAATGCATGACTTTTCTTTTACAGGTATTTAAAAATTCAGCAAAAATAGTTTACTTGAAGAAGACCTAATATCTATACAAACTGCACCGACAGAAACTGCATCTAAAACCCACTGTAATTTACTATAAAACTGCATTATGCATTATTGTTGGGTGTTTTTTGACCAGGCACGCAATACTGGATCATGCTGTATAATTGCACTCTAAAGTTTCTTGAATGAAATGTATCAGTGCTCTTCATAACTGCAATAACAAGAAGCTTTCACTGTAAACTGTAAGGGCAATCTAAAAGTAAAGCAGAGTAGGTGCAGTATATACATCCCCATTCAGAGTTTCCTCAGTATTTCTTGCACACCAGAATCAATGGGATACTTTTACTATCAGGATCTTTGGGCTATTTGTAGCTTGTCTATAAAAAAGTTAAAGGGGCATACTTAATAAGTCCTGTCCGTATGGTGTACAGAAGTCAGGAATGTGCCACCCCTCCCACTCTTCTCACTTAGGACTTAAAGAATTCTCATGCCAAATTTCACGCTTGTACAACATCAGGAATTTACATTATATAGGGGTGCACTTACTTTGGACTTGGGAGCTAAAGAATGCTTCTGGCAAATTTAAAGCTTGTAAGAATGCCCGTGCCAAATTTCATGATTGTACCACAGCGGAAAGTTACATTTCATAGGGATGCACTTACTTTTGCAACTAGCATTTAATAATTGAGTTGTGACCCCATTACTTTCCTTATTTAGGACTTAAAGAATGCTCGTGCCGAATTTCACGCTTGTACGGCATCGGGAATTTACGTTACATAGGGGTGCACTCACCTTTGCAATTAGCATTAAAAAATCAAGTTGTGACCCCTTTTCTTCTCCTATTTAGGAGATTACTGATTCCTATTTAGAACCTAAAGAATGTTTGTGCCAAATTTAACGCTTGTAAGAATGCTCATGCCAAATTTAATTTTCGTACGATACCGGGAAGTTAGAGAATTAGATTAAGTACATTACATAGGGGTGCCAGTACTTTTGCACTTACCATTAAATAATCAAGTTGTGACTCTTTTACTTTTCCTATTAAGGACATAAAGAATGATCCTGCCAAAGTTCATGTTTGTACAACACCGGGAAGTTAGAGAATTAGATTAGGTACATTACGTAGGGGTGCGAATATTATTGCACTTAGCATTAAATAATCAAGTTGTGACCCTTTTATGTTTCCTATTTAGGACCTTAAGAATGCTTGAGGCAAATTTAATGTTTGTACGACACCGGGAAGTTAGAGAATTAGATTAGGTACATTACGTGGGGGTGCCAATACTTTTGCACTTAGCATTGAATAATCAAATTGTGAACCCTTTATTTTTCCTACAAAGGACCTAAAAAATGCTCATGCTAAATTTCATGTTTGTACGAAACCAGGAAGTTAGAGAATTAGATTAGGTACATTATATAGGGGTGCCAATTGCTAATTGCAAAAGTAAGTGCACTAGCTTTCTGGTGTCGTACAAGCCTGAAATTTGGCAGGAGCATTCTTTAAGTCCTAAATAGGAAAAGGAAAGGGTCCCAACTCGGTTATTCAATGCTAATTGCAAGAGTAAGTGCATCCTTATGTAATGTAACTTCCCAGTTTTGTATAAACCTAAATTTGGCCCCACCAATCTTTATGTCCTAAATAGGAAATGTAAAGGGGTCACAACTTAATTATTCAATGCTAATTCTAAAAGTAAGTGCACCCCTATGTAATGTAACTTCCCAGTGTCGTACAAGCGGGAAGTTTGGCACAATCATTCTTTAGGTCCTAAGTGAGGAGAGTGGGAGGAGTGGCACATTCTGCAGAGGGACATAGGTTCCTGCAGTCTGAGAAGAATCTAACGCTCCTCTATGTGTATACATATTTTATTACTTGGTTTCTCGGAAGTAACCACGACTTCATAAAATTTTCCGTGCCGACAACACGTAAACACCTGTATCAAATTAACTCGGGCAAAGCCGGGTATATCAGCTGGTTCTTTTATAAATCCTAAATACCTTCGTAAATGTGACTTAGCACCTTGCAATAGAATATTTTCTAAAAATAAAGGCTTTTTACTCACAGCCGTATCTTAGCATGTCTTTGCGTGTGGAAAAATGCTGCCCACAAAATGCGAAGAATAGAACCTAAAGCGTAAATCAGTGCGAGGTGATTCATTCACCCATGTGAGCTAGTGATGCCTGCACAAATATGCACAGTATTGTGCATAGTCACATGCATAAAGTACACACGTTCACTGTGCAAAAACGTTGCGCAGGAGTGAGCGTATTTTGCAATATGCCCCTGTGAAGCTGTCCTAAAGGTGCAGAACAGTAAAGCCCCAGAGGAACCTTTTTTTATAATAGTGCTGGTAAATCTTTTTTGAGAAATTCGAATTTTATTCAGGTGTTAGCTTTCTTACCTTTTTTTTGTCAACTCTGTTTTCGTATTTTCAGAGCAGAACTTAACGGCTTCTTTATAAGTCATTGTTAATATATTCATTCATATAGAAAACATTTAAAGCTGAGTTCACACGTGGTATAATTGCTGACTTTCAGTGCTAAATCCTGCACCAGTGCACAGTACAATATAAGTAAATAGGGTTTTTGAAAAAAGAAAACACATTTGCAGGCTGTAGAAAACGCTTCTCTTGTTTCAATTTAACCCTTCTAACTAGCGTGATGAAGACAGAAATAAGTACAGGTATAGCCAAATGTAACTTGGATGTAATGCTGTAAATAATCATGTGTGCCATAGATGTTAAACCCTTTCAATAGTTTTACAGAGTACTGTATTGTTCGCTTTATAAGATGCACTTTCTTCCCCCAGGGAGTGAGGGGAAAAAGTTATAACATCTTACAAAGTGAACATGCCGAAATTCAGACTTCGGCCAGCAGCTGTGTGATAAGGTTTGCACGTCCTCATCACACAGTTGCCGGCCAGGTCCGCTCCATAGCAGGGCATAGAGCAGTTCTCTTTTTCCTCTGCACTGCTACCTGTACTTTCTGCTGATTGGTGGTGAGCACCGTCGAGAACTGCTGCTGCTCTCCCGCCTCCACCTATCAGCTTCCTTCTGCCGTACCATGACCGCCGCTGTTTCTGACCTAGAAGACTGGTAACCTACATTATCAGCCAAGACATTTACTATCAATGTCTAACTTTTCAAGCTGTTTTTCCATTACAATTAATTTGATAAATCTCCTGAAATGTCTCTACCAAGCACCCCCACTGGTTGCACATAACCTACAATGTTCTTGTTTCTGCACGTTCTTCCCTTGTCTTTACTATATTGTATTCTGAAGCATCTTGATTTCTTGTATAATCTTATTCTTCCTGGTGTCTCTGTATTAGGTTTGTTAGATTTACAGCACAGTAATATATGCTTGGCTACCATAGAATTACAATGAAAGGTCCCTCTGACCTCTTCTGTATATCTACACTGGCTCCATGTACGCAGACGGTGGTCGCTTAGTAGGGAAAGGGTGACCGAACATTCACAATCTGCCGAGTACACTGGGGGAATGCAATTAAACATAGTGGAGATTCTGCAAAAGTATCTATATTTAACTTTTAAAGGAGGACAATCTTTTTTCCTATTTTCCTTCTCTAAAACCAAGGTGCATCTTCTCATCAGGTGCATCTTACACAGCCAAAAATACTGTACTTTCATACATGGTGGAATATTCTGCCATACAAAAATTCTGCAATTTCTTTGCGGAATTGCTGCATAAGTCTCCATTTGCAAATCTGCAGTAATTGTGCCACAAATGTCTTAGATATGTGGATTTTGGTGCCAATTGTTTCTGATGCAAAATATTTACCTACTTAAACAAGAAGTGGGAAATATGATCTAAAGCCATGGGAAAAATGGAGCAGGGAAATAAACATCAAGCTCTTCTGGGCTGCGTGGGAAAACCTGGCATCACAGTAGAGGGCACCAGATTGGTATCTACTACGGGGCACCGCCCTTCTTCTGTGTATGCAACGAGCAAGAGGATTTGGTCTTTCCGACTGTGAATTTGCCATTGTAAAACATAAAATATCACGGCTGCATAACGGGATGAAATCACGCCCATCCGTTTAACCCCTCTGTATGTGTGTTTCATTTACTGTATGTAAGCTGTGTATATGTGTGCATATTTGTTTAAGAATTTTGCCATTGCTTTTAAAATTTTATATACTACTACATAAAAAGCAGGAATTATCATTTTCAGCTGCTCTAAATAGTTAAACATGTTAGTCTCGATTCACATCTGTGTTGCCATCTCCATTTTCCTGTTCCGTCATAGGAGCAGAAAACCGAAAATAATACAGAGGTGCATCCGTCACATGATGGACACAAATGACATCCAATGAACCCCACTAAATTATAATGAAGTCTGTTGGGTACTGTTAGGGCAGCTTCACACAACCATATTCACAATTTTGCACACCTCAACGCAACATATTTGCACAGTGAGCTAGGTTTAATGAGGTAGAGCTACGCATGCGTCGGTGCATAGTACTGTACGTCTGTTACTCACGTAAGGCCTGTTCACATGCAAACGCGACACCCACCCCTCATGCCCTAATTTAAAAGGCTAATTAAATCTAGTGTTCTCCTTTTCATGGAATTGTGCAGCATATTGCACATGTTCTTACATTTTGCAGGGGCAATTGCACACCTCCCATAGACTTCTATGGGGCTCTTGGTGAGCAACTATGCAGGAAAATACAGCAGGTCCTATTTTTTCTTGTACACACGAGAAATGCCCGCCCAAAAAAAGGAAATGGGAACAAACCTTTTAAAATCAATTGATTCTATTTTCTGTGTTTCACGCACATACATTTGTGTGCTCAAAACATGCGCAAATACATCCATCTGAAGCCGCCCTCAGGGCTGTTACCCACTGGCGATACCTGCGATGCGAGAGTGAGTGAAAACGCATGATTATGAAACCTATCATTTGGAATGGTTTCATTCTCATTTGCAATTTCTTCACTCAAGGCTTGTATTGCTAAGAAAAATCTGTGCTATTGCCTATTGTTTTCAATTGGGCCGGCAGTAGCAGCACCAGCCCCATTGAAAACATAGGGAGTACATCACACTCCCCTGTCACAGCTTTGACAGCCATCACAGAGGATTCTTTCATCCCCGTGGGACTGTGGGTATGATGGAATCCCATGCCACAGCTGTGGCAAAGGTCCGCGATGCTATCCCATTGCTCTCAATGTGGCTGGTGCTACTGGGACCTCATTAAGATCAATGGGATGAAGGCATCCCCTGCAGTGATGATTTTCAGGGATAGGGGTGGGGGGTGGCTTGAAATATAAGCCATACACCGAAAATAATCCCTAGCTGTAAAGAAAAAGTACAAAAAGAACATTAACTCACCTTGCAGAGCTATCTTGCTCAGTCTTCATCCATCTTCTGGTGGCCAGGGATTAAAAAATCCCCACCTCGAGAAATTGCTGCCTCTGTTTTTGAATCCTTGGCCACCAGAAGACAGATGAAGACTGACGGGGGTGGAGAGAAGAGCCGGATTGCCCGTCTAGGTTTTTTTTTTTCATTTCTTTTTACAGCTAGGGATGATTTTCGAGGTAGGGCTTATATTTCAAGCCCCTATCCTAAAATTCATCGCTGCAAGGCATGCCCTCATCCCATCGCCTTCAATGGGGAAGCAGCAGCGCCGGCCCCATTGAAAGCAATGGCATAGCATCGCGAACCTCTGCCACAGCTGTGACTGTTGTGGCAGGGGACTGCGGGGACGAAGCAATCCCCTGCCATAGCTGTCACAGCTGTGTCAGGGGAGCGTGATGTACTCCCTATGTTTTCAATGGGACCGACGCTGCTGCCGCTAGCCTCATTGAAAACAATGGGCGATAGTGCAGATTTTTCTTAGTGCTGCGAGTTTTGAATGAAGACACTGCAAATGAGAATGAAACCATTGAAAATCATTGGTTTCATAATCAGGCATTTTCACTCACTCTCGCATCGCAGGAAAGTCTATCGCCAGTGGGTAAGAGCCCTTATACATAGATAGTGGGATTAGTAATTTTGCTATCTTTCCTTTATGCAGTTTATTCCATGTTTTCATACTGTGCAGAACTATCTGCACTCCCACATAATCTCTCTATATTCTGTAGGCTATATTCACAAATCACATAAAATACATTATTTACAAATGCCATTAGTTAACTGCTACATTAGCCAGACAATGTTCTTTTCCTTTGGCCAAGGTGTCCTAATGATGACCTTTAAAAACGCCATGCCATTTTCTTGTTGCACTGAACATTTGTTATACATTGACACTAAAATCACACTATTATAAAATGTTGACTAATTATCTGATCTGCTTGGAGGAATTTTGTGTATCAAGCCAAGTGTTACATGCTGGCAGAAAGTGCAAGCCGTCAAATGTTCTGGCAGTGCAGAAATTAGACACATCCTTACATTTCATAATGTAAATGAAAAAATAATAATAAGTAGTTGATTTATTGTCAAGCAGCATAGAAATCCTTATGTATTAGAAGAGCAAGCTATTTTTCTTCACCGCAGATATGCATTCGTACCTTCAAGTAAGTCTAGGTTGCAGCTGTCGGAAAGAAGAGTTATTTCCCTTAGAATAGTATTTGTGGATATTGGTACACCATGTTTATGTGAGCTAAATATGTGTCACAACATTCTTTACACAACATGCATTTGTCTATTCATCTACATGTTAAACATGTGCAATTCTGTGTATAATATATTCTAAATTAATTTTGAGAGCATAAACAAATACAGTATAGCAGGATTTTTATGTCTCATCATTTTGTTAGCTTTTTGCTTGCATGCATACAGCTTCTCTCCCTTGCTGAAATTTGGCTGCTTTCCATATGTCCTTAATTATTGCATATGTGAAACACTAATTGGTTCCTGATATTTAAGCAAAATATCACATTAAATGTAACACATGTTTTGGAGTACTAGTGTATGTATTTAAAGTGAATTTCCACCTTTGGGCCTCATTCTGATGAGTGTGTGTTTTGCATGCGCATAAAGCACGCTTCTAAAAGCACCAACAGCTTCCTATAGAAGTGTTCATATGCATGGAATTAGAAGTGCAAAACAGCGTGCAACTAAAAAAGATAGGACATAGGTACGCATTTTGCAGGAGTTTCCATTGACTCCTATGGGAGCAGGAGTTAATGGAAACTCCGGCGCTGCCAATAGCTTCCCTGCTGCTAACAGCAGGGCATTTAAAAGGTGCTTCTGGCTCGAAGCACCTTTTAAGTGTCCCGCTGTTGACTACTTAGTCCCCGGGGGAATGATGGGACTCCCAGAGGGTTCCGTTAATCCCCGCAGGGAGTCCCCTTATCACTGAACACTGACAGCACTATCACAATGTTCAGTGATGAGGGGACTGCAGAGGAGATGAAAGACTTCCTTGCCACAGCTGTCACAGCTGTCGCAGATGATTGCGTTGCTATCCCATTGCTTTCAATGGGGCTAGCGCAGCTGCCGCCCCACTGAAAGCAATGGGATTAAGGCAACCCCCACAGCGATGATTTTCAGGTAAAACTTGAAATATAAGCCCTACCCCGAAAATCATCCCTAGCTGTAGAAAAAAAAAGTTACCAAGAAGCGCTGTCCAGCTCCTCAGCAGTCTTCTTCTGTATTCTCGTGGCCAGGGATTGAAAAATCCCCTACTCCAGAAAGCAGCACTCAGCCATTTATTAAATGACAGCCGAGCCGTCATTTGGGAGAAGCTGTCATGGGGAGAGGAGCTGGACAGCACTTCTAGGTGAGTTAACTTTTTTTTTTCTACAGCTAGGGATGATTTTCGAGGTAGGGCTTATATTTCAAGCCCACCCACCCCCAACCGCCTGAAAATCACTGCTGCAGGGGTTGCCTTCATCCCATTGCTTTCAATGGGGAGGCAGCAGCGCCGGCCCCATTGAAAGCAAAGGGATGACATAGGGGTCCTCTGCCACAGCTGTGACAGCTGTGGCAGGGGATTATTTTATCCCCTTTGCAGTCCCCTCAACACTGAACACTGTGACAGTTCTTTCCAGTGTTCAGTGATGAATGGACCTTCGTGGAGCAGTTGCTCCAGTGAACTAGCAAAGTTTCCTGCATAAACTTTGCCCATTCACTAAGTGAGGAGCTCATTTTTTTCCGCACACATAAGCGCACAAAAAAATTGCTCGTCTGAATGAGGCCTTAACATGTCATTTTTTAACCTAATATTCAGTGCAGAATTATATTTTATATATCTTCTTTGGCCTTGTTCACATTCTCCAAGTGCAAAGTAGTTACAAATTCCAGAAGAAATAACATGACGTGCTATACCATTTTGTCCAGTAAAATTCCAAGCAACATTATAAATAACAAGGTCCATTGGATGCCATCTGTATCAGTAAGGTCCTGGATCCAGCACTTTTGACATTTTCTCGGTTTGGTGACCATGACAGAGATGAACAACGGAAAAGATGAGCTCATATGTGCACCGGCTTTAGAGATTTAAGTTCCATTTTTCTGAGAAAAAGCTCCCAAAACTCTGTATGAATATATCCTACAGTGATAAAACACTGGGTGACTTCAGACACCACTAGAGGTGCTTACTGGCTTTCTGCATTTAGATTTATTGTTAAGTTTAAATTATCAATAATATACAATAAGCTGTTAACATGAGCTCAGTGAGTGCTATGTACTAAAAAGTGAAAGTGGAAGTGTTTCTTCCACTAAGCGAGCCGGTAGTCACGTGACCACCGGAATCCCCTGGCACAGCAGAGCTGCAGGGTCCTAGGAGACCCTGAACAGCTCTGCCAGTGACTGTTGTCACTACAGGGGATGTATTCCCCTGTAACTGGGGCTCCTATGGATGCCCAGCTACAGTGGAAATGTGGCAAATGAAAAAAATAAAAAACATGTGAACGTCCTCCAGAGGTCTTATATGATGTCATGAGGGACATTAATGCTAAAAAAAATAATTACATAAATAAATTACAGAAGAAAATAAAAATATATATATTAAGAAGAAAATAACCTAAAGCCTATGCCAACCAAAACCGTTGCCATATGCGCCCTGTAATCCAAAACCCTACATATTATATATCAAAACATCCTAAGCAAAATGAGGAACCTATTCCAATACTTTATTTTAGCGTAAATATACTAATTAAAAAAAAAAACTATAAATGTTAAAAAAATCTTTTGTCTTACAATAAAACTTAAAGACAGAAAAAAAAGTAATATTTAAAAATAGCCCTATATCTCACGGGGAAGAAATGCAGCAAAAATGATTTTGGTAGCTGAAGGAAAATACATAAGGCAGTAAAACCATCACATGGGTAAAATCCCTAAAAAGTGGCTGGTCCTTATGGTACAAAACAGCCCGGTCCTTAAGCGGTTAAACGTAATCATCCACTGCTTCAGCACATCATGTGGCTAAATGACACATGATCAGCAGTATGGAAGTAATTGGAGACTGGTTGGGAGGACTGGAGATGTGGCGCAGAAGTGATGAGGGATTACACAGGTTTTTTTTTTTGTTTATATACATTTTCAGATACTCCCTGCCTTTTGTAAAAAGTAAATGCATTGGACAACCTGTTTAATTCTCTGCATATGAAGGGTATTTGGAGATATATACCTGCCACTAGAAAATTGCAGAATTTTCTACTTAGGTTTTGAGCAGATCTGTGTTCAGCATTTCTATTTTCCTTTTCCGTCATGGGAGCTGTAAAACAGAATTCCTGCTGGGAATGGATCTGTCCAATGATGAAATCAGATGGTGCCTGATGGACCCTGTTGGAGCAATCCCATAATTTAGGTGATACTCAAGGGGTGTCGAAGCCTCATCAATCAGATATGCCGAATTGCCTGTACTGTGCACCGGAGAAGAACACAACATGAAGCAATCAAGTGTTGTTTCCGAGCCCTTCTTAAAGAAAGAGCTCACACACCAGAGTTTTTATTACAAAAACTAGATCAAAGGATTCTATAATAGACCTATCATAAGTGGACAATGTCCTACGTTACACCTCTGCAGTGTTAAAAAGACATCATTATAAACAGTTTGATAATATATAATATGATGCTTGCATACATTATTATTTGATAAGAAGTACAAAAATTCAGATATAATGACTATATATGTACTTCAGAAAATGCTCATACCCCTATCGCTTCCCAGAGACACTATGTATCCGTGAGCTTCGTATAAAGATGTAGTAACCCCTTAAATAACAAGTGTAACACACGTCATATTAATACTTTCACAACCCCATTGACTATACTGATGTCTGTCTTCCTTAATGCCCTCTAGCTTTTCCCCAGACACAATAGCGCTGTTTGCAGTGCGATTCCACCCTGGATTTTTAGATGTCTGCTCCAGAACCTCGGATTCAGATTTAGATTAAATAACAAGCTAATACCAAATTGGTATTGAAGGCTGGACATTTACTTTAATAAGCAAAGCTGTTCAACATACATATCATGCAATGTTTAACAAAAACTATTCTTCTATTATTGTCAGCAGACATTGTCACATTGTTTTACTCAAAAAGGTATGATGTCTTTCCACCTGAGTGAGCTCCCCAGTCTCTAGACCCAATCGCATTACTAGACCCCATGCACAGCAGCATCCTTATCGTAAGGACTTTGGCAAAACATCTGAAAACTGTACTTTTGTTACTCTTCAGGAAACTAAGTGGAAAGCTAATTTTTGTTTGTTCTTCAGCTAATAAACAGCTTACAAGAAACTCTCCATAATGATGTTATGGTACACAAATCAGTTACTTCTTTAAGGACAAGATTTTTAATAAATACTATACATAGTCTAATGCTGTGAGTAAAGTTGCTGTTCAGTAGAAAAAGCAATACCCTAGTACTTGCATAAAAGGAAATCTACAGCACACATGAGATTAGTCTTGCCATTAAAGTATTTATGCATATCAATAGACTTTAAACAACCAATTCATTAAAAATAGATAAATTGCATTTAGCATCACAATCCAGAGTTCCATATGTTCCAGAACGTCCACAAGTGCTCTGGATTCACTGTATAAAGTTGATCAGAAAACTCATGGTCTTGTGTTAGTAATGCCAAAAACTGTGCAAATATATGATGTAGGTATATAGTTTTATTTCTTAAATAAATGAAGTACTAGTTAAGAAGCGTCTTTAGGTATTTGCAAATCTTCACTTTGTTTAGTTAGTTGAGATGTCAGAAACTATTCAATTTGACAGAAATGCAATACTAGGGACAATCTGACATATTGTTGTAGAGCATCTATCTATCTATATATCTCATATCTATCTATTAGAGATGAGCGAGCACCAAAATGCTCGGGTGCTCGTTACTCGAGACGAACTTTTCGCGATGCTCGAGGGTTCGTTTCGAGTAACGAACCCCATTGAAGTCAATGGGCGACCCGAGCATTTTTGTATATCGCCGATGCTCGCTAAGGTTTTCATTTGTGAAAATCGAGGCAATTCAAGAAAGTGATGGGAACGACACAGCAACGGATAGGGCAGGCAAGGGGCTACATGTTGGGCTGCATCTCAAGTTCACAGGTCCCACTATTAAGCCACAATACCGGCAAGAGTGGGCCCCCCCCCCCCAACAACTTTTACTTCTGAAAAGCCCTCATTAGCAATGGATACCTTAGCTAAGCACCACACTATCTCCAACAAAGCACAATCACTGCCTGCATGACACTCCGCTGCCACTTCTCCTGGGTTACATGCTGCCCAACCCCCCCTGCACGACCCAGTGTCCACAGCGTACACCAAATTGTCCCTGTGCAGCCTTCAGCTGCCCTCATGCCACGCCACACTCATGTCTATTTATAAGTGCGTCTGCCAGAGGAACCGCAGGCACACACTGCAGAGGGTTGGCACGGCTAGGCAGCGACCCTCTTTAAAAGGGGCGGGGCGATAGTCCACAATGCTGTACAGAAGCAATGAGAAATCCAATCCTGTGCCAACTCCATCTGGAGCTGCACACGTGGGCATAGCAATGGGGAACCTATGTGCCATACACTATTCATTCTGTCAAGGTGTCTGCATGCCCCAGTCAGACCGTGGTTTTTTATAAATAGTCACAGGCAGGTACAACTCCGCAATGGGAATTCCGTGTGCACCCACAGCATGGGTGGCTCCCTGGAACCCACCCGCTGTACATAAATGTATCCCATTGCAGTGCCCTGGACAGCAGAGCTAACGTCAGATGAAATGCAGGTGGGCTTCGGCCCACACTGCATGCCCCAGTCAGACTGGGGTTCTTTAGAAGTGGAAACAGATGCATTTACAACTCCCTGTGGACCCACAGCATGGGTGGCTCCCTGGAACCCACCGGCGGTACATAAAAATATCCCATTGCATTGCCCATCACAGCTGAGGTAGTAATGTCATGTTTAATGCAGGTGGGCTTCGGCCCACACTGCATGCCCAGTCAGACTGGGGTTCTTTAGAAGTGGACACAGATGCATTTACAACTCCCTGTGGACCCACAGCATGGGTGGGTGCCAGGAAGCCACCGGCGGTACATAACAATATCCCATTGCATTGCCCATCACAGCTGAGGTCATGTTTAATGCAGGTGGGCTTCGGCCCACACTGCATGCCCCAGTCAGACTGGGGTTCTTTAGAAGTGGAAACAGATGCATTTACAACTCCCTGTGGACCCACAGCATGGGTAGCTCCCTGGAACCCACCGGCGGTACATAAAAATATCCCATTGCATTGCCCATCACAGCTGAGGTAGTAATGTCATGTTTAATGCAGGTGGGCTTCGGCCCACACTGCATGCCCAGTCAGACTGGGGTTCTTTAGAAGTGGACACAGATGCATTTACAACTCCCTGTGGACCCACAGCATGGGTGGGTGCCAGGAAGCCACCGGCGGTACATAAAAATATCCCATTGCAGTGCCCAACACAGCTGATGTAACGTCAGCTGTAATGCAGGTGGGCTAAAAATTAATTTGATTACACTGTAGGCGAGGGCCCACAAAAATTGCTGTATCAACAGTACTAATGTACATCAGAAAAATTGCCCATGGCCAACCAAGAGGGCAGGTGAAACCCATTAATCGCTTTGGTTAATGTGGCTTAATTGGTAACTAGGCCAGGAGGCAGCCAAGTTAAAATAAAAATTGGTTGAGGTGAAAGTTTCAACGCTTTAATGAGCATTGAAACGTATAAAAATTGTTTAGAAAAATTATATGACTGAGCCTTGTGGGCCTAAGAAAAATTGCCCGTTCGGCGTGATTATGTGAGGTTTCAGGAGGAGGAGCAGGAGGAGGAGGAGGAATATTATACACAGATTGATGAAGTGAAAAGGTCCCTGTTTTTGATGGGGATACAGAACGATGCTTCCATCCGCGGGTGCAGCCTACGTATTGCTTAGGTATCGCTGCTGTCCGCTGGTGGAGAAGAGAAGTCTGGCGAAATCCAGGCTTTGTTCATCTTGATGAGTGTTAGCCTGTCGGCACTGTCGGTTGACAGGCGGGTACGCTTATCTGTGATGATTCCCCCAGCCGCACTAAACACCCTCTCTGACAAGACGCTAGCCGCAGGACAAGCAAGCACCTCCAGGGCATACAGTGCGAGTTCAGGCCACGTGTCCAGCTTCGACACCCAATAGTTGTAGGGGGCAGAGGCGTCACGGAGGACGGTCGTGCGATCGGCTACGTACTCCCTCACCATCCTTTTACAGTGCTCCCGCCGACTCAGCCGTGACTGGGGAGCGGTGACACAGTCTTGCTGGGGATCCATAAAGCAGTCAAGGGCCTTAAAGAGTGTTGCCCTGAATGTGCTGTACATGCTGCCTAATCTCCGTGCCTCCCCTGCTACCTGGCCCTCGGAACTGCGCCTTCGGCCACTAGCGCTGTCGTATGGTAATTTTACCATCAGTTTGTCCGCCAGGGTCCTGTGGTATAGCAACACTCTCGAACCCCTTTCCTCTTCGGGTATGAGAGTGGAAAGGTTCTCCTTATACCGTGGGTCGAGCAGTGTGTACACCCAGTAATCCGTAGTGGCCAGAATGCGTGTAACACGAGGGTCACGAGAAAGGCATCCTAACATGAAGTCAGCCATGTGTGCCAGGGTACCTGTACGCAACACATGGCTGTCCTCACTAGGAAGATCACTTTCAGGATCTTCCTCCTCCTCCTCAGGCCATACACGCTGAAAGGATGACAGGCCAGCAGCATGTGTACCCTCACCAGTGGGCCAAGCTGTCTCTTCCCCCTCCTCCTCATCTTCCTCCTCCTCCTCCTCCTCACCGCGCTGAGATATAGACAGGAGGGTGCTCTGACTATCCAGCGACATACTGTCTTCCCCCGGCTCTGTTTCCGAGTGCAAAGCGTCTGCCTTTATGCTTTGCAGGGAACTTCTCAAGAGGCATAGCAGAGGAATGGTGACGCTAATGATTGCAGCATCGCCGCTCACCACCTGGGTAGACTCCTCAAAGTTTCCAAGGACCTGGCAGATGTCTGCCAACCAGGCCCACTCTTCTGAAAATAATTGAGGAAGCTGACTCCCACTGCGCCGCCCATGTTGGAGTTGGTATTCCACTATAGCTCTACGCTGCTCATAGAGCCTGGCCAACATGTAGAGCGTAGAGTTCCACCGTGTGGGCACGTCGCACAGCAGTCGGTGCACTGACAGATTAAACCGATGTTGCAGGGTGCGCAGGGTGGCAGCGTCCGTGTGGGACTTGCGGAAATGTGCGTAGAGCCGGCGCACCTTTCCGAGCAGGTCTGACAAGCGTGGGTAGCTCTTCAGAAAGCACTGAACCACCAAATTAAAGACGTGGGCCAGGCATGGCACGTGCGTGAGGCTGCCGAGCTGCAGAGCCGCCACCAGGTTACGGCCGTTGTCACACACGACCATGCCCGGTTGGAGGCTCAGCGGCGCAAGCCAGCGGTCGGTCTGCTCTGTCAGACCCTGCAGCAGTTCGTGGGCCGTGTGCCTCTTATCTCCTAAGCTGAGTAGTTTCAGCACGGCCTGCTGATGCTTGCCCACCGCTGTGCTGCCACGCCGCGCGACACCGACTGCTGGCGACGTGCTGCTGCTGACACATCTTGATTGTGAGACAGAGGTTGCGTTGGAGGAGGAGGGTGGTGTAGTGGAGGAAGCATACACCGCCGCAGATACAACCACCGAGCTGTGGCCCGCAATTCTAGGGGTGGGTAGGACGTGAGCGGTCCCAGGCTCTGACTCTGTCCCAGCCTCCACTAAATTCACCCAATGTGCCGTCAGGGAGATATAGTGGCCCTGCCCGCCTGTGCTTGTCCACGTGTCTGTTGTTAAGTGGACCTTGGCAGTAACCGCGTTGGTGAGGGCGCGTACAATGTTGCGGGAGACGTGGTCGTGCAGGGCTGGGACGGCACATCGGGAAAAGTAGTGGCGACTGGGAACTGAGTAGCGCGGGGCCGCCGCCGCCGCCATCATACTTTTGAAGGACTTCGTTTCCACAACCCTATACGGCAGCATCTCCAGGCTGATAAATTTAGCTACGTGCACGTTTAACGCTTGAGCGTGCGGGTGCGTGGCGGCGTACTTGCGCTTGTGCTCAAACACTTGCGCTAGCGACGGCTGGACGGTGCGCTGAGAGACATTGGTGGATGGGGCCGAGGACAGCGGAGGTGAGGGTGTGGGTGCAGGCCAGGAGACGGTAGTGCCTGTGTCCTCAGAGCGGGGTTGGATCTCAGTGGCAGGTTGGGGCACAGGGGGAGAGGCAGCGGTGCAAACCGGAGGCGGTGAACGGCCTTCGTCCCACCTTGTGGGGTGCTTGGCCATCATATGTCTGCGCATGCTGGTGGTGGTGAGGCTGGTGGTGGTGGCTCCCCGGCTGATCTTGGTGCGACAAAGGTTGCACACCACTGTTTGTCGGTCGTCTGCACTCTCAGTGAAAAACTGCCAGACCTTTGAGCTCCTCGGCCTCTGCAGGGTGGCATGGCGCGAGGGGGCGCTTTGGGAAACAGTTGGTGGATTATTCGGTCTGGCCCTGGATTTAATGCCCTTACTACTACCTCACTGATAGACAACTGTGTCTCATCGTCATCGGCCTCCTCACCCACTGAAAGGTCTTGAGACAGTTGCCGGAAGTCCCCAGCCTCATCCCCCGGACCCCGGGAACTTTGCAATGGTTGGGCATCAGTCACGATAAACTCCACTGGTGGGAGAGGAACCACTGCTGCCCAATCTGAGCAGGGGCCCGAGAACAGTTCCTGGGAGTCTGCCCGCTCCTCAGAATGTCTCATTTTCATGGAGTGAGGAGGCTGGGAGGAAGGAGGAGCAGCAGCCAGAGGATTCTGAGTTGCAGCAGTGGACGGCGCAGAACTCTGGGTGGACGATAGGTTGCTGGAAGCACTTTCTGCCATCCACGACAGGACCTGCTCACACTGCTCATTTTCTAATAAAGGTCTACCGCGTGGACCCATTAAATGTGCTATGAATGTGGGGATGCCAGAAACGTGCCTCTCTCCTAATCCCGCAGCAGTCGGCTGCGATACACCTAGATCAGGAGCTCGGCCTGTGCCCACACCCGGACTAGGGCCTCCGCGTCCTCGGCCGCACCCACGTCCTCTAGGCCTACCCCTACCCCTCAGCATGCTGTATTACCAGGAATGCAGAAACACAACGCTGTAATTAAATGTGCCGCTTATTGGCCTGTGGTTGGAGGCTGAGTTCGCTTACGGAACGCCAGGAAATAATTTGGCGCAAGCCTGCTGTAACACTTAGCTGGCTGCGTATTTATTTGGAGAACTAATACCCCCAGCAGACACGGACCCAGAACACTGAGCACAGTGACAGGCAGGCCAAATAGATTTTTTTCCAGTATTTTTTTGAAAAGGACCACTGCGTATATTCAATCTATAATATATGTCTTCTGGCCCTGCCTACACACTTCTGTCCCTGGAGTATTACTGCAGGGCGCAATGCTCTGCACGGCCGATATACCAAAAAAAAAAAAATGTGCAACACTGCTAAAAGCAGCCTTCACACTACTGCACACGGTTAGATGTGGCCCTAAGAAGGACCGTTGGGGTTCTTGAAGCCTAGAATAACTCCTAACGCTCTTCCTGCCTCCACACTTCTGTCCCTGGACTATTACTGCAGGGCGCAATGCTCTGCACGGCCGATATACCAAAAAAAAAAGATGTGCAACACTGCTAAAAGCAGCCTCCACACTACTGCACACGGTTAGATGTGGCCCTAAGAAGGACCGTTGGGGTTCTTGAAGCCTACACTAACTCCTAACACTCTCCCTACAGCAGCTCCAACACGATACCACTGTCCCTCAGCTATGTCACAACGCATCTGAGGTGAGCCGCGGGAGGGGCCGATTTTTATACTCGGGCGACACCTGATCTCGCCAGCCACTCACTGCAGGGGGGTGGTATAGGGCTTGAACGTCGCAGGGGGAAGTGGTAATGCCTTCCCTGTCTTTCAATTGGCCAGAAAAGCGCGCTAACGTCTCAGAGATGAAAGTGAAAGTAACCCGAACATCGCGTGGTACTCGTCGCGAGTAACGAGCATCCCGAACACGCTAATACTCGAACAAGTATCAAGCTCGGACGAGTACGTTCGCTCATTTCGCTCATCTCTACTATCTATCTATCTTTCTCATATCTATCTATCTATCTATATATATATATCATATCTATCCATCTATCTCATATCTATCTATATCTATCTATATCTGTCTCACATCTATCTATCTTCTATATATATATATATATATATATATATATATAATATCTATCTATCTATCTCACATCTATCTATATCTATCTATCTATCTTTCTCTTATCTATCTATCTATCTATATCTATCTATC
This sequence comes from Eleutherodactylus coqui, assembly GCF_035609145.1. Taxonomy (NCBI): domain Eukaryota; kingdom Metazoa; phylum Chordata; class Amphibia; order Anura; family Eleutherodactylidae; genus Eleutherodactylus; species Eleutherodactylus coqui. The sequence goes on along the minus strand of NC_089843.1, from coordinate 140,956,412 downwards.
TTTCTCTTATCTATCTAGCTATCTCATATCTATCTATATCTATCTATCTGTCTCATATCTATCTATATCTCATATGTATCTATCTATATCTATCTATCTATCTATCTATCTATCTATCTATCTATCTATCTATCTATCTATCTATCCATCCATCCATCTATCATTATTTCTCTCATGCCTATTTTCTTTCAGGGATTTAAACTACAGCCATAAAAGCTTCATTTGGAATCTGCTGATTTTTAATGCATCATCATAAACTGTTGAGACCATTGGATTTCTACAACAGTAGCATCTGCTAAGAGGCGCTCCAGCCACTTGAAGCTCATTAAGACATACTTGAGTTTGACAATGTGATGAGAACATCTGTCAGGGTTGGCCAAGATTTCAATCATTTCTGATGCTTCTCTGTCACTTTGCTAAAACAGCTTAATAAATGAACTGATGCTGTCAAAGTGTAAAAACATAAATTCTAATTGTTGTTTTGTCACTGTATCTCATTGTAAATATAATTTAAACAAATATGTTGTTTTTGCATTGTATTTAAATTTTTGATAAATATGTACGATGAATGCAAATATGTATTCAATGTTACGGAAAGAAAACAAAAAACATATTAGTATGTAAACATGCAGATTGTAGTTTGTATCCTTGTTTCTTGTAAATAGTATAATAAAGAGTTTACTAAAATTACAAACAAAATTGCAGAAAACTACTGGCAAAACAGAACATTGTTGCTTGCTTAACCACACACATAAACACACACCTGCCTTGTTTCTTGTAAAAATTAGCAGTCTACAAAGAGTAAAGCAGCACAATATTTTTGTAATTTTTTTGCTTATTAGTTTGCTGGATTTCGAAGACAACACATGTGAAGGGGTCCCCAAAAGAAACAGGAACCTTCTTAGGGTGGGTTCACAGGAGCGTGTTTTTGTGCGTACTTAGGTGCATACATACGTGCGCATCTAGGTACAAGCAAAAACACACGTGAACACAGCTGCGTGCTTGTTGTCAAAGGAGCCGTGGCTGCTGCCGGTGGCTCAATTGAAAACAATGGCCTGCTGGCCCCCTGCATTCTTTTTCAGGGAAGGGCTTTACATATAAGCCCTTCCCTGAAAAGAAACATTTTAGTGCAACCCCCCCCCCCCCAAAAACTTACCTCTCCGCCACTGCTGTGACCCCCGCGGGCATGAAGAACACATCTGCCGCATGCGGCAGATGTTTCTTTCACCCTCACTAGTTAAAAGAATTCCCTGCTGCTACATCTGCCAAATCTGATTGTGATTAGCTGAACTGCAAAAAAACAATGCATGCATTTCCAATGGATACACGCATGTCCTATATTTGCAGGCACGCACCTGCAAAGTACGGACATGTGAACACACCATAGGGAATGCATTGTTGTAAATACAAGCGTGTTTTTGTGTGTGCGTATGCACATACAAAAACATGCCCATGTGAACCCACCCTTATGGTGAGCAAGGCATTACTTGTACAGTCTTTTGTTGCTAGCTGAATGTCTGTGGAACCCTTCTCGGGCGATATGCCAGCCAACATTTTTGGGGAAGATTGCGTTCAGTTCCAGTGATTTTTCTTCAGCAAGCTGTTCAGCTTTCGCCTATTTTATGATGCCTGATTCATACAAACACGAAATGAACAATGCTAATTTGTTTATTTGATGTGAGAGGGATACCGCACTTAGAATTTGTAACACAGGGTCAAATAGTTAACCAAAGCTTTTATTTGAAAGTTTCGTAAAGGCTGATACACAATGTATACATCCTGACTTGTGGCAAACAAGTCACTGGTCTTCTATGATGACAATACTCCTGCCTACACAGCACTGATTTGTTAGTAATTTTGTAATGAAAAATAACAGTACAGCATGTATTTTATTCCAGAAAATGCCAGAAGGCATGATGGGAGCCCAACCAATCCTATTATAGTCAAAGGGGTCTGTGCGATTCCGTCATAGAACAAATCCGTTCTTTATAGAGGTTCCATTTTCCTGTGACTATGACAGGGCAAGGAAATGGAAATTTCTCCATAACAAACAAGTAAGCCGGGTTTCTCAGTGCAAAAGATTTTTCTTCCTTTATTATTTTCTTTTATCACATGGTGGGACACAGAGATAAAACCACCAGCCGTGTTTCAGCCAAACAATGGCCTTTCTCACAGCGGTTTTATCTCTGTGTCCCACTATGTGATAAAAGAAAATAATAAAGGAAGAAAAATCTTTTGCACTGAGAAACCCGGCTTTGTTATGGAGAAATTTCCCTGCTGTTGGGACTTGCAGCTCACCAGAGTTACCTGTGCACTTCCCAAAGTCAGTGAATTTAAAGCCCATTGATAGAGGTGACCTTACAATCTCTCTTTTATTATTGCAACAAAATGGAAACCCAAATGCAGATGAGAAAACAGTCTAAAGGCCCATTTAGACACAGCAATTATTGCTCAAAATTCACTCAAAAGCCATCTTTTGAGTGATAATCGTTGCATCTATACGAGCGGCCATCATGCACTTTTCGTTCACTATTCGTTCATCTGTGATTTCTAGCAATCTAGAAATCCCCAATGACTGTTATCAGCACTGCACACTGATTTTCTGAGCAGGCGACACTGATAGTATTCTTTCAGCTGATATCCCGCTGGCGGTTCTCAGCAGAATATGAGCTGAAAGCTGCAAGAAGAAAGCAGCCATTTCCATATAAAAAACAGCTGCTTTGTTCTCTGAGCTATCACAGCAGTATCTTACTCTGTCTGCATTAACTCTTAAGTAGCTAATTAGCTACTTAGAGTTATGTAAAGATGATCACTCAAAACTGTTACTCAAACTGCCGTTTGAGTGATTTTTGAGCAATCCTTAAGTTAGGACCTTAAGTTATATCATTCTTGCAGGATGTAGCCACAAAGGGGGCCTAAGTGCATAGGAATTTATACTACAGGTCATGAATGCTTTGGAAGCTGTAAAATTCTGTATGTGCGGAGCTCCCTTCAAAAGGGGGCAGTAGGTCACCGCTATGACAGTATCTTGTCAAACTAGTCCTGCAGATTAATGCATAGCTTGTTCTCATTCCCATAACTATACGTTTCCAAAATGCACACTCCCTCTGCAATGCCAATCAAGGAGTACAAAAGCTTTTTAGTTTGTGAATCAGCATGCCTTCATTAGGAAATTTTAGAAGTATCCAGTACAGTTACATTTGAATATGATACTAAGTATCAGAGAATTTTGTTTTTCATGTATACAAGGAACTTGTTTACATTCAGTTAGTAACATTTCCTCTTCATACTTCTTAAAACATGGATGGTTACCATTTAGTATCGATTTATTCTTTGAAAAAACAATTTCAATGTTTATTTATCAATAGTTAGATATTCATCACTCATCTGTTTTTGTACATTAAATATGCAATACTAGATGGTAATAGCATTGTCTTCTATCTCTGATTGTTTTCCAGGCAGTCAATAACCAGGGGGTATCCAGGGCTCATTACAAAGGTATTTGTTTGATATTTTATTTCCATTTTCGAGATCTACACAAGGGTTGGTCTGGATTCTTTGTTGTCTTTTATATTCTCCCTTGTGTGTGATGAATAAAAAGTTGGTCTGGTGTCACAAGCTCCAAGCTTGTTATTGCCGAGGGAAGCTGTAGGTGACTATTAGAGATGAGCGAACACCAAAATGTTCGGGTGTTCGTTATTCGGAACGAACTTCCTGGGATGCTCGAGGGTTCGTTTCGAACAACGAACCCCATTGAAGTCAATGGGCGACCAGAGCATTTTTGTATTTCGCCGATGCTCGCTAAGGTTTTCATGTGTGAAAATCTGGGCAATTCAACAAAGTGATGGGAATGACACAGAAACGGATAGGGCAGGCGAGGGGCTACATGTTGGGCTGCATCTCAAGTTCACAGGTCACACTATTAAGCCACAATACCGGCAAGAGTGGGCCCCCCCCCTCCCAACAACTTTTACTTCTGAAAAGCCCTCATTAGCATGGCATACCTTTGCTAAGCACCACACTAGCTACAACAAAGCACAATCACTGCCTGGATGATACTCCACTGCCACTTCTCCAGGGTTACATGCTGCCCAACCGCCCCCCCTCCCCCCCACAGCGCACACCAAAGTGTCCCTGCACAGCCTTCAGCTGCCCTCATGCCACGCCACACTCATGTTTATTTAGAAGTGCGTCTGCCATGAGGAGGAACCGCAGGCACACACTGCAGAGGGTTGGCACGGCTAGGCAGCGACCCTCTTTAATAGGGGCGGGGCGATAGCCCACAATGCTGTACAGAAGCAATGAGAAATAGAATCCTGTGCCACCGCCATCAGGAGCTGCACACGTGGGCATAGCAATGGGGAAGCTATGTGCCACACACTATTCATTCTGTCAAGGTGTCTGCATGCCCCAGTCAGACTGGTAATATGCACCTTAACAGTAACCGCGTTGGTGGTAATGTGGTGGTGACTGCGGACCTAGTAGCACGGTTGTATTTTGTTGGTTTTCGGAATGTGGCCAGGATTAAGTGGGCCGTGGCGGGGGGATGGTGTGGGGGCTCTCTTGTTGTGTCGGTAAAGGTGAAATTCTTGGACTGCCACCAGACGAACCAATGCAAAGGCATTTGCCAACAATGTTTTCCCTGTTGGAGGGGGATGTTTTTGAGGCACTACGTGTCCTCTCCACGTGTCCGTGGTTATATGCACCTTAACAGTAACCGCGTTGGTGGTAATGTGGTGGTGACTGCGGACCTAGTAGCACGGTTGTATTTTGTTGGTTTTCGGAATGCGGCCAGGATTAAGTGGGCCGTGGCGGGGGGATGGTGTGGGGGCTCTCTTGTTGTGTCGGTAAAGGTGAAATTCTTGGACTGCCACCAGACGAACCAATGCAAAGGCATTTGCCAACAATGTTTTCCCTGTTGGAGGAGGAGGGGGATGTTTTTGAGGCACTACGTGTCCTCTCCACGTGTCCGTTCCATGTAAGCAATAGTAGCACTCAGGACAGGCCCCATTAACAATTCTGAAGCAGCAGTATAGCGGGAGCGCAGTCTTCGTTCCATGTAAGCAATAGTAGCACTCAGGACAGGCCCCATTAACAATTCTGAAGCAGCAGTATAGCGGGAGCGCAGTCTTCGTTCCATGTAAGCAATAGTAGCACTCAGGACAGGCCCCATTAACAATTCTGAAGCAGCAGTATAGCGGGAGCGCAGTCTTCGTTCCATGTAAGCAATAGTAGCACTCAGGACAGGCCCCATTAACAATTCTGAAGCAGCAGTATAGCGGGAGCGCAGTCTTCGTTCCATTTCAGTAGCCTTAGTATAGCCAAGGCACAAGTTACATTTATGTAGCTAAACTGTAGGCCAACCCCACACACCTTTCTGTACCATGAGTGCAGGCGAAGAACATAGAAATTACTATGATTACACTGTAGGTGAGGGCCCCAAAAAATTGGTGTACCAACAGTACTAATGTACCTCAGTAAAAATTGGCCATGCCCAACCAAGATGGCAGGTGAATCGCTTTGGTTAATGTGGCTTAAGTGGTAACTAGGCCTGGAGGCAGCCCAGTGTAACGAAAAATTGGTTCAAGTTAAAGTTCCAACGCTTTTAAGCGCATTGAAACTTATAAAAATTGTTCAGAAAAATTATTTGAGTGAGCCTTGTGGCCCTAAGAAAAATTGCCCGTTCAGCGTGATTACGTGAGGTTTCAGGAGGAGGAGCAGGAGGAGGAGGAGGAATATTAGACACAGATTGATGAAGCAGAAATGTCCCCGTTTTGGATGGTGAGAGAGAACGTAGCTTCCATCCGCGGGTGCAGCCTACGTATTGCTTACGTATCGCTGCTGTCCGCTGGTGGAGAACAGAAGTCTGGCGAAATCCAGCCTTTGTTCATCTTGATGAGTGTTAGCCTGTCGGCACTGTCGGTTGACAAGCGGCTACGCTTATCGGTGATGATTCCCCCAGCCGCACTAAACACCCTCTCCGACAAGACGCTAGCCGCAGGACAAGCAAGCACCTCCAGGGCATACAGCGCTAGTTCAGGCCACGTGTCCAGCTTCGACACCCAGTAGTTGTAGGGGGCAGAGGCGTCACCAAGGATGGTCGTGCGATCCGCTACGTACTCCCTCACCATCCTTTTACAGTGCTCCCGCCGACTCAGCCGTGACTGGGGAGCGGTGACACAGTCTTGGTGGGGAGCCATAAAGCTGGCCAGGCCCTTAAAGACTGTTGCACTGCCTGGGATGTACATGCTGCTCGATCTCCGCACATCCCCTGCTACCTTGCCCTCGGTACTGCGCCTTCTGCCACTAGCGCTGTCGGCTGGGAATTTTACCATCAGCTTGTCCGCAAGGGTCCTGTGGTATAGCAACACTCTCGAACCCCTTTCCTCTTCGGGAATCAGAGTGGGCAGGTTCTCCTTATACCGTGGATCGAGCAGTGTGTACACCCAGTAATCCGTCGTGGCCAGAATGCGTGCAACGCGAGGGGCACGAGAAAGGCATCCTAACATGAAGTCAGCCATGTGTGCCAGGGTACCTGTACGCAACACATGGCTGTCGTCACTAGGAAGATCACTTTCAGGATCCTCCTCCTCCTCCTCCTCCTCCTCCTCCTCAGGCCATACACGCTGAAAGGATGACAGGCAATCAGCCGGTGTACCGTCAGCAGCGGCCCAAGCTGTCTCTTCCCCCTCCTCCTCATCCTCCTCATGCTCCTCCTCCTCCTCCTGTACGCGCTGAGAAATAGACAGGAGGGTGCCCTGACTATCCAGCGGCATACTGTCTTCCCCCGCCCCCGTTTCCGAGCGCAAAGCAGCTGCCTTTATGGTTTGCAGGGAATTTCTCAAGATGCATAGCAGAGGAATGGTGACGCTAATGATTGTAGCATCGCCGCTCACCACCTGGGTAGACTCCTCAAAATTACCAAGGACATGGCAGATGTCTGCCAACCAGGCCCACTCTTCTGAAAGGAATTGAGGAGGCTGACTCCCACTGCGCCGCCCATGTTGGAGTTGGTATTCGACTATAGCTCTACGTTGTTCATAGAGCCTGGCCAACATGTGGAGCGTAGAGTTCCACCGTGTGGGCACGTCGCACAGCAGTCGGTGCACTGGCAGCTTAAAGTGATGTTGCAGGGTGCGCAGGGTGGCAGCGTCCGTGTGGGACTTGCGGAAATGTGCGCAGAGCCTGCGCGCCTTTACGAGCAGGTCTGACAAGCGTGGGTAGCTTTTCAGAAACCGCTGAACCACCAAATTAAAGACGTGGGCCAGGCATGGCACGTGCGTGAGGCTGCCGAGCTGCAGAGCCGCCACCAGGTTACGGCCGTTGTCACACACGACCATGCCCGGTTGGAGGCTCAGCGGCGCAAGCCAGCGGTCGGTCTGCTCTGTCAGACCCTGCAGCAGTTCGTGGGCCGTGTGCCTCTTATCGCCTAAGCTGAGTAGTTTCAGCACGGCCTGCTGACGCTTGCCCACCGCTGTGCTGCCACACCGCGCGACACCGACTGCTGGCGACATGCTGCTGCTAACACATCTTGATTGCGAGACAGAGGAGGAGGAGGAGGAGGAGGAGGGTGCTTTAGTGGAGGAAGCATACACCTCCGCAGATACCACCACCGAGCTGGGGCCCGCAATTCTGGGGGTGGGTAGGACGTGAGCGGTCCCAGGCTCTGACTCTGTCCCAGCCTCCACTAAATTCACCCAATGTGCCGTCAGGGAGATGTAGTGGCCCTGCCCGCCTGTGCTTGTCCACGTGTCCGTAGTTAAGTGGACCGTGGCAGTAACCGCGTTGGTGAGGGCGCGCACAATGTTGCGGGAGACGTGGTCGTGCAGGGCTGGGACGGCACATCGGGAAAAGTAGTGGCGACTGGGAACTGAGTAGCGCGGGGCCGCCGCCTCCATGATACTTTTGAAGGACTCAGTTTCCACAACCCTATACGGCAGCATCTCAAGGCTGATGAATTTTGCTATGCGGACGGTTAACGTTTGAGCGTGCGGGTGCGTGGCGGCGTACTTGCGCTTGCGCTCGAACACTTGCGCAAGCGACGGCTGAACGGTGCGCTGAACTACACTGCTGGATGGGGCTGAGGACAGCGGAGATGAGGGTGTGGGTGCAGGCCATGAGGCGGTAGTGCCTGTGTCCTGAGAGGGGGGTTGCATCTCAGTGGCAGGTTGGGGCACAGGGGGAGAGGCAGGGGTGCAAACCGGAGGCGGTGAACGGCCTTCGTCCCACCTTGTGGGGTGCTTGGCCATCATATGTCTGCGCATGGTGGTGGTGGTGAGGCTGTTGGTGTTGGCTCCCCGGCTGAGCTTTGCGCAACAAAGGTTGCACACCACTGTTCGTCGGTCGTCAGGCGTCTCTGTGAAAAACTGCCAGACCTTAGAGCACCTCGGCCTCTGCAGGGTGGCATGGCGCGAGGGTGCGCTTTGGGAAACACTTGGTGGATTATTCGGTCTGGCCCTGTCTCTACCCCTGGCCACCGCACTGCCTCTTGCAACCTGCCCTGCTGATGTCCTTGACTCCCCCTCTGAAGACCTGTCCTCCTGAGTAAGCGTTGCACACCAGGTGGGGTCAGTCACCTCATTGTCCTGCTGCTCTTCCTCCGAATCCTCTGTGCGCTGCTCCCTCGGACTTACTGCCCTTACTACTACCTCACTGCAAGACAACTGTGTCTGATCGTCATCGTCCTCCTCACCCACAGAAATTTGTTGAGACAGTTGGCGGAAGTCCCCAGCCTCTTCCCCCGGACCCCGGGAACTTTCGAATGGTTGGGCATCAGTGACGATAAACTCCTCTGGTGGGAGAGGAACCGCTGCTGCCCAATCTAAGCAGGGGCCCGAGAACAGTTCCTGGGAGTGTTCCCGCTCCTGAGCAGGTGTTATTGTAGTGGAGTGAGGAGGCTGGGAGGAAGGAGGAGCAGCAGACAGAGGATTCGGATTGGCAGCAGTGGACGGCGCAGAACTGCGGGTAGACGATAGGTTGCTCGAAGCACTTTCTGCCATCCAGGACAGGACCTGCTCACACTGCTCATTTTCTAATAACCATCTCCCGCGTGGACCCATTAATTGGGCGATGAATGTGGGGACGCCAGAAACGTGCCTCTCTCCTAATCGCGCAGCAGTCGGCTGCGACACACCGGGATCAGGAGCTCGGGCTGTGCCCACACCCTGACTTGGCCCTCCGCGTCCTCGGCCGCGTCCACGTCCTCTAGGCCTACCCCTACCCCTCAGCATGCTGTATTACCAGTGATTTGATTTCACAGGCAGGAAATAAATTGGCGCAAGACTGCAGGCCAAATATAATTTTTGCCCTTTTTGGAAAACGAAAGGCCCCACTGCCTCTAGTGAATGAATTATCTAAGTTTAATAACTGTGCTGTGTCCCTGCTTATGTGTCACAGAACGTGAGGGTAGCAGAGTTATTATAACTCTTGGAGAGCAGGTATTTTTTTCCCAATTAAGGAAAGCAAATGGCGAAGCCAGCAGTAAAGCGTAGCTGGGTGCGTCTGATTTAGCAATGTTGTTCACGCAGCTCACACGTGTCCACCGCCCTTAGGACGGACAGAGGCTGGACAAATAGATTTGTTTTCAGTTTTTTTCCACCAAAAGGCAGCACTGCGTATATTCAATGAACATGAGAAGTTTAATAACTGTGCTGTGGCCCTGCTAATGTGGCACAGAACGTGAGGGTAGCAGAGTTATTATAACTCTTGGAGAGCAGGTATTTTTTTCCCAATTAAGGAAAGCAAATGGCGAAGCCAGCAGTAAAGCGTAGCTGGGTGCGTCTGATTTAGCAATGTTGTTCACGCAGCTCACACGTGTCCACAGCCCTTAGGACGGACAGAGGCTGGACAAATAGATTTGTTTTCAGTTTTTTGGCACCAAAAGGCAGCACTGCGTATATTCAATGAATAATAACTGTGTTGTGGCCCTGCCTATACAATTCTTTCCCTGCAGTATCAATGGAGGGTGCAATGGTCTGCAGAGGCGATTTTGAGAAGCAAAAAAAAATGCAGCACAGCTAACAGCAGCCTGGACAGTACTGCACACGGATAAATATGGCCCTAGAAAGGACCGTTGAGGTTCTTGAAGGCTACACTCACTCCTAACACTCTCCCTGCCTATGCAGCACTTCTGTCCCTAATGCCAGGTGCAACGGTCTGCAGAGGCGATTTTGAGAAAAAAAAAATTCCCACTGCTAACAGCAGCCAACACACAGCTATCAGTGGCCCTAATAAGGACCTTTGGGGGGTCTTGAAGCCTACACTAACTACCAATTCTTTCCCTACAGCAGCTCCGGTACAAACAGCACTGTCCCTCATCTAACTCACACCGCATCTGAGGCGAACCGCGGGAGGGGCCGACTTTTATGTTCGGGTGACACCTGATCTTCCCAGCCACTCACAGCAGGGGGGTGGTATAGGGCTTGAACGTCACAGGGGGAAGTTGTAATGCCTTCCCTGTCTTTCAATTGGCCAGAAAAGCGCGCTAACGTCTCAGGGAAGGAAGTGAAAATAACCAGAACACCGCATGGTGTTCGTTACGAATAACGAACATCCCGAACACCCTAATATTCGCACGAATATCAAGCTCGGAAGAACACGTTCGCTCATCTCTAGTGACTATACAAACTAATACATGCTTTTACTAAAATGAATGACCCATCATGTGATACAGTACTATGTATGGTCATGCTGAGTCAACTTGTGCAGAGAGCAGCTCAAAATATAGCACATTGACTTTCGCTTGTCATACCAAGCAAAGAGGGCATATAAAAAGGATTTCTTCATGAGATAGGTTCAAGCTAAATGATGCACTCACACCTACTCAGGATTCCTCTGTAGGGAACGTCTGTGTGTCCAGACGGGGCCATAAACCCTACATGTATCACCCAAAATTGATTTGTTCGAAGTGTTTACGGGCGATACTTGTGGGGTTCTTGCCCCCCTCTAAACATACAAAAATGCCTTATGAATGCACTATAGTAAAATAGGGAATAAATGAAGCGGTAGTATAACTTCCAACAGGCGATCTCTAACCATTGGTCTATTAGGCCAGCTGCACACGACCAGGTCTCTGAATCTGCATGCCGGTGCCCGCAGCGGAACCCGACCCTGTGCGCGGTCTCCTTCTTTTCTGTTCTGCGGATGGCCAGCATGGCTAGCCATCGGACTTGTGCAGTACAGATTTTTTTGGAAGGGCCGTGGGTGGGACGGCTTCCCTTGACTTCAATGGAAGCTGTGCACGCAGAGCCTGCACAAAAATAGAACATGCTGCAATCTTTCCTCCGGAAGTGGAAAGTCGCAATTGACTTCCGCTCGTGTGCAGGAAAAAGCGTGTTATGCAGTAGCTTTTCTTGTAAGCCATTTTATTTATTTTTTTTAAGTTTAGAGCATGCATGTTAATAAAGAATGTCATTTCTGATAATTCTGATGAGTATTGCACACCTCTGACTCTTTGCTTTTGTGTTTGGTGTCATATGGTGAGCATCCGGGTTTATTCCAAATGGTTATCAAGTGCAGCCAGCCTATATTTTTGTGCTCTCTGAATTCACAAATGACACATATTTGTGCTGCCTTATTCTAGTCACTGCAGAGGGCCCCTGAGATGTCATCTATTGGAAATCCATCAGTGGGTTCAGAGTATAATATGCACTGCTGCACATCCCAGCTACAACATCTTCTGTGGTGTACAGACTGATTAGCTCACAGGAAAGTGTTTCCCCTGAGCTGACTAATGATCCATAATGGTAGTATATCTAATCTGGGCCCTCCTCTACATGGGCGCTGGTTAATGTCCCGCCTGAGGTGTTTGGTGAGATAGTGGACTCCTTTCAGCTAAGTATCTGTGGCTATTTATTCTGTGGGAGGCTTAGTCACTTCTGCTAAATACGATATTACTTACTTTACTCTTTCCATTTGTATTTAACATCTTTCTTATCTTCATTCTAGGGACAGACTAGGTCCCCTAGTTTCCTAATGTGTTGAAGCCCAGCAAGGGTGATCACTCTGCTTTCAGAGTCTGCCACACCAAAGGTGGTTAGGGATAGTATTCCCATCCCCATATTTCTGTTACCGTTATTTGCACTATTTTGTGTTCCCTGCATTTTGGTGATGTAATATATGTCTATATTGGTCTATGAATTATATCTTGGTCTGACCTCCATGAGGGGCACCATACTTGCCTCTGCAAAGATTTTTTAATTTTAGATGGATTATATAAAAGTATGAATGCTATGACTCATTAACACATCACATATAAAAAAACATACTTGGCAAATGACGAAGAATGATTTAAATGCTCCTAATGAACCAGCATATTTAAGGTTTGATATAAAAAAGACATACTCTGTGGAAAGAAATGGTTCCAAACTAGCATTTGAAATATGTCAAATGTAGAGAAACAAGGTAAATACTGTAGGTGTGTGAAAGTAAAGTTTCTTTGTAATTATAAAACTTACATAACTATAGTAACATGACAGCTTTACTAGTTGATTCTAGGCAAAAGTACTTATAACACGACAAGCGACCAGTATTACTGACTATGTATTTCATTAGGTGCAAACCTTCTGCATTGAAAATAGTAATACTGTCACATCAGGAATTGCCACCAGCCACTTGTTAGCACTATCTTGTAAAACTAATTAGCAATTATCCTGAAGAAGTATTCAAATATGCTCAAAGTTTTCTTTGCCAACTTTAAAATAAACTGAGATATGAGTATTTCACATTGTACCTGCTCCATTGTACGCTTGGAATTTTTCACGCGCATTATTTCTCACAGATAAATTATATGTGTTGTCATGGAGTTAAATATTTGGCTGTTCTGTTGCATGATGTGACATTTTGATGTTTTTGCTTTGCAAGCTACGTTTTTGATGTGTAGAATGATGTATAACATTTTTGGACATTGATTAGGTCATTAACATGATGCACTGGCAAACATTAGGGCACATTTGAATTTGCATTATGCAGAAGTGCACAATGTTGAACACTGTCCAGAGCTGTTTATGTCAAGAATAAAGTGAAAAGTTGTGTTTGGCAGTGGCTATTTCTATCATCTTGCTTACACATGGACAGATGTAACAAAATGTAACCAAATGCTAATAACTTGTTGCAACAACTAATGTTATCTTAACACAACAAAAGCCATTGAAAAAGCTATTGAAAGAAAAAGGAAAAAGGTACTGCATCTGTATATCGGTAGTTATAAACATATTATTATCTGAGATTTGTGATCATTTAGATGGGACGAATATTGGGCAAATGATACCCGACACTCGTCCCCACACATTACTAGCTCTCGTACTGCTGCATGGGAGCTAGTATCCCTGGCTCGCAGCGGGGCGGCTGGAGAAGATTTCTCTCCTCGCTCACCCCCGCCTCTCTCCATTCACTTAATATAGCAGCCGTTCAGTACTGAACGGCTGCTATTTACACTGAACAATCAGCGATCTGCTCATCGTCCATCATTTATGCAGCATAAACGATGGATGATGAGCTGATCACTCATTGTTCAGTGTAAATAGCGGCTGTTCAATATTGCACGGCCACTGTGTTAATTCAACGGAGAGGGGCAGGGGAGCGTGAGGAGAGAAATCTCCTCCAGCCCCACTGCCCCCCTGTTTGCCGCTTTGTGAGCCAGTGATAGTAGCTCACATGCAACAGCACTGGAGCGAGTGTATGCGGGTATGAGTGCTGGGCATTGTTTGTCCTACATTCGTCCTGTCTGAATGGGGCTTTATATATTTCATTTTAGTTTCATTAAAGGGCTCTCTCATCTCCATAAATCGTGGCTAAGATGGAAATAACCATTTTAATTTTGCAGCCAGAGATGGCGGGGACTACAGAGACAGGAGATTTGAGTGCTTAGTGCTGTTTCTGTAACTCTCGATGAAGTGAATGCAGACAGTGCAGCATAGCAAACTACACGTTTTAGTAATTTAACAGCATAGCTCTTTGCACTATGCTGTTTCTTTAACTCTCATAGAAGTGAATAGTAGTTACAGAAATAGCATACAATAGCCATCTCTGCTCTTTCACCTGTGGTCATGGCATGTAGAAGGGTAGTCGTATCTCAACCATGATTGACTGAAATTAATACCCCTTTAATTATATGTATGTCTGTAGAAGAGAAACAATGTGTTTGTTCTTAAGTTTTGAATGTTGTAACTAATTTTTTAATTTTTAAAAACTTTTGATGGCAGCCATATTGGAGAAACACACTTTACCTCTTATATTTCTTGTATAGACACTGCAGTCACCCTAGTGGAGAATCCATAGGAAATCTGACGTGTGTGAATGTACCCTCAGGGTATTTTCACATGTAGCGGAAATGGTGTGGAATTTCTGCACCAAAATTCACAGAATTTCTGCTTCAAAAGCCACATCAAAATCCACACTATTGGGCCAGAATTTGGCTTGTATTGTGTTGCGTATCAGTAGCAGACTTCACCCCTTCTAATGAAATGGTCAAATCAACTGTGAATCCAGACCTCAGCCCACATCAGAATCTGCACTAACGGTACAGATTTTAATGCTTTTTTTGATACAGAAATTATGCCCCTTTTTGTACCTTTAACCCCTTCCTGATGTGTGCTGCACATGTATGGCTCATTTTAGGTGTCTGTGTTTGGAGCATACATGGTAGGTGTTACCCATCTTTGACAACTAAGACCTGTTTGCAGCAGTCATGATTACTGATGACGGCTGTCAACCCTTTAAATGCCGCTGTCAATGCTGCCATCAGCATGTAAATATCCCAGATGTGTTCCTCCTTCTGACTAGATTGCAGTGATTACCATTCAGGGGACAGTATAATCCAATACTACAATATTGCATTATACTGTATAAACAATCAAACGATCACAAACTCATGTCTATAGAAGGGATTAAAGAAAAATGTAAAAATAAGTAAAATGAAATTGACACATTAAAAAAAGAAAAGAAAAAGATTTAAAAAGTGGTATCACTGCATCTGTAAAAGTCCAAATTGTTAAAGTATCATAATATTAATGCTGCACAGTGAAATCCATCAGAAAAAAACCCATAATGCTAGAATTGTGCTTATCTGGTCACACTGGCTTCAAGAAAAAAATGAGTAAAAAGTGATAAAGTCATATGTTCCCAAAATGATATAAATAAAAACGATAGATTATCAATCTGTATCAAACCATTCAATAGTTTTGTTTCATCCCATTTTGCAGACATGATTCTATGGCTGCATAACGGGACAAATACACGCCCATGTGTTTAAGGGTTCTTTCACATGAGTGAATATACGGCAGCGGTGTTTTAACATTTTCACGCCTGCTACATTTAAGTGCCTGAATGCGCATTTTTCCGCAATCACACCCAGCGTTTTCTTAACAATTTAAATGACCGTGAGCGTGGTTTTTAGCGAAAAATACGCCACACCCTGGAAAACCCTCGCTCTGACAAAATCCTCGGGATGCCTTCCAGTGCCTTTATAGAGGCACCTGTAAGCTTTGTGCAGCATTGGACACTGCAAAAGTTCCTCACCCTCCCTTCTTTTTCCCTGCTTCCATAGGAGTCTCTGGGACCTGCGGGCGTATATTGGCCAAAAGATAGTTCCAGAACTATTTTTTTGGCCACCATACATATGCCGGATGTATTTCTTCCGCTTTTGTTCCATGCTTCACGGTGCTGACTAGAGATGAGCGAGCATACTCGTCCGAGCTTGATGCTCGTTTGAGTATTAGGGTGTTCGAGATGCTCGTTACTCGAGACGAGCACCACGCGGTGTTCGAGTTACTTTCACTTTCATCTCTGAGAAATTTGCGCGCTTTTCTGGCCAATAGAAAGACAGGGAAGGCATTACAACTTCCTCCTGTGATGTTTCAGCCCTATACCACCCCCCTGCAGTGAGTGGCTGGGGAGATCAGGTGACACCCGAGTATTAAAATCTGCCCCGCCCGCGGCTCGCCACAGATGCATTCTGACATAGATCAGGGAAAGTGCTGTCTTGCTGTAGCTGCTATAGGGAGTGTGTTAGGTGTTATATTCGTCTTGAAGAACCCCAACGGTCCTTCTTAGGGCCACATCTGACCGTGTGCAGTACGGTTGAGGCTGCTTTTAGCAGTGTTGCACAATTTTTTTTTTTTTGTATATCGGGCGTGCAAACCATAGCGTCCTCAGTCTGCAGTCATTTTACAGAGTATAGGGGCAGTACTGGTGAGGCAGGGAAAGAGGTATACAGGCTATATAGGCAGTGGGCTTTTTCCAAAAAATTGTGGGGGAAAATACTATATTTGGGCTGCCTGTGACCGTCTTCAGTGTACTGCGTGTCTGCTGGGGGTAGTAGTCATAATTAATACGCAGCTAAGCGTTACAGCAGGCTTGCACATAATTGTTTCCTGGCTCTGCTGTGCCGGTTACATCACCGCCGTCATAGCGCCAGAGGGAAACAGTATACATAATATACGCTGCATACAGGGTCTGTCTGGTGTTTCAGCTCACCATTTAAAAAAATAGAAGCAAAATACTTAAGGCCTACCACTGGCCTTTGGCCACTTGACTGCTTCTGCACTGTGAATTCCACTAGCTCAGTCATACGCACCTACGACTCACTACAGGCTTGCGCAAAATTGTTTCCTGGCTCTGCTGTGCCCGTTACATCACCGCCGTCATAGCGCCAGAGGGAAACAGTATACATAATATACGCTGCATACAGGGTCTGTCTGGAGTTTCAGCTCACCATTTAAAAAAATAGAAGCAAAATACTAAAGGCCTACCACTTTTTTTGGCTTTTTCCCCAAAACTTCCAAAAAATACAATATAAGGCCTGCCTGTCACTGCCTTCAGTTTACTGCGTCTCTGCTGGGTGTAGTAGTTGTTGAATTAATACCCAGCCTTGCGCATAATTGTTGCCGGCCTCTGCAGTGCGTTATGTACGCGAAGTCAGCCTCCAACAGGGCAATCGAAATACAGTGCATATCACAGGCAGTGTGGTTGTTCCCACAAATTTAAAAAATATACAAGATTTGGCCTGCCTGTCAGTGCCTTCCGTTTACAGCGTCTCTGCTGGGTGTAGAAGTTGTTGAATTAATACCCAGCCTTGCGCATAATTGTTCCCTGCCTCTGCAGTGCGTTACGTACGCGAAGTCAGCCTCCAACCACAGGCCAATAAGCGGCACATTTAATTACAGCGTTCTGTTTCTGCTAATCTCGTAATACACCATGCTGAGGGGTAGGGGTAGGCCTAGAGGACGTGGACGGGGGCGAGGACGTGGAGGAAGAAGTCAGGGTGTGGGCACAGGCCGAGCTCCTAGTCCAGGTGTATCGCAGCCGACTACTGCGGGATTAGGAGAGAGGCAAGTTTTAGGGGTCCCCAGATTCATCTCACAATTAATGGGTCCACGCGGTAGACCTTTATTAGAAAATGAGCAGTGTGAGCAGGTCCTGTCGTGGATGGCAGAAAGTGCATCCAGCAATCTATCGACCACCCAGTCTTCTACGCCGTCCACAGCTGCAACTCTGAATCCTCCTGCTGCTGCTCCTGCTTCCTCCCAGCCTCCTCACTCCATTAAAATGACACATTCTGAGGAGCAGGAAGACTCCCAGGAACTGTTCTCGGGCCCCTGCCCAGAATGGGCAGCAATGGTTCCTCTCCCACTGGAGGAGTTTGTCGTGACCGATGCCCAACCTTTGGAAAGTTCCCGGGGTCCGGGGGATGAGGCTGGGGACTTCCGGCAACTGTCTCAAGAGCTTTCAGTGGGTGAGGAGGACGATGACGATGAGACACAGTAGTCTATCAGTCAGGTAGTAGTAATTTCAGTAAGTCCGAGGGAGGAGCGCACAGAGGATTCGGAGGAAGAGCAGCTGGACGATGAGGTGACTGACCCCACCTGGTTTGCTAAGCCTACTGAGGACAGGTCTTCAGAGGGGGAGGCAAGTGCAGCAGCAGGGCAGGCTGGAATAGGCAGTGCGGTGGGCAGGGGTAGAGGCAGGGCCAGACCGAATAATCCACCAACTGTTTCCCAAAGCGCCCCCTCACTCCATGCCTGCAGAGGCCGAGGTGCTCAAAGGTGTGGCAGTTTTTCACTGAGAGTGCAGACGACCGACGAACAGTGGTGTGCAAGGTTTGTCGCGCCAAGATCAGCCGGGGAGCCACCACCAGCAGCCTCACCACCACCAGCATGCACAGGCATATGATGGCCGAGCACTCCACAAGGTGGGACGAAGGCCGTTCACCGCCTCCGGTTTGCACCACTGCCTCTCCCCCTGTGCCCCAACCTGCCACTGAGATCCAACCCCCCTCTCAGGACACAGGCACGACCGTCTCCCGGCCTGCACCCACACGCTCACCTCCGCCGTCCTCGGCCCCATCCAACAATGTCTCTCAGCGCAGCGTCCAGCCGTCGCTAGCGCAACTGTTTGAGCGCAAGTGCAAGTACGCCGCCACGCACCCGCACGCTCAAGCGTTAAACGTGCACATTGCCAAATTGATCAGCCTGGAGATGCTGCCGTATAGGCTTGTGGAAACGGAGGCTTTCAAAAACATGATGGCGGCGGCGGCCCCGCGCTACTCGGTTCCCAGTCGCCACTACTTTTCCCGATGTGCCGTCCCAGCCCTGCATGACCACGTCTCCCGCAACATTGTACGCGCTCTCACCAACGCGGTTACTGCCAAGGTCCACTTAACAACGGACACGTGGACAAGCACATGCGGGTAGGGCCACTATATATCCCTGACAGCACATTGGGTGAATTTAGTGGAGGCTGGGACCGAGTCAGAGCCTGGGACCGCTCACGTCCTACGCACCCCCAGAATTGCGTGCCCCAGCTCGGTGGTGGTATCTGCGGCGGTGTATGCTTCCTCCACTAAACCACCCTCGTCCTCCTCCTCCTCCAATGCAACCTCTGTCTCGCAATCAAGATGTGTCAGCAGCAGCATGTCGCCACCAGTCGGCGTTGCGCGGGGTGGCAGCACAGCGGTGGGCAAGCACCAGCAGGCCGTGCTGAAACTACTCAGCTTAGGAGAGAAGAGGCACACGGCCCATGAACTGCTGCGGGGTCTGACAGAGCAGACCGACCGCTGGCTTTCGCTGCTGAGCCTCCAACTGGGCATGGTTGTGTGTGACAACGGCCGTAACCTGGTGGCGGCTCAGCAGCTTGGCAGCCTCATGCACGTGCCATGCCTGGCCCACATCTTTAATTTGGTGGTTCAGCGGTTTCTGAAAAGCTACCCACGCTTGTCAGACCTGCTCGGAAAGGTGCGCCGGCTCAGCGCACATTTCCGCAAGTCCAAGACGGACGCTGCCACCCTGCGGACCCTGCAACATCGGTTTAATCTGCCAGTGCACCGACTGCTGTGCGACGTGCCCACACGGTGGAACTCTACGCTCCACATGTTGGCCAGGCTCTATGAGCAGCGTAGAGCTATAGTGGAATACCAACTCCAACATGGGCGGTGTAGTGGGAGTCAGCCTCCTCAATTCTTTACAGAAGAGTGGGCCTGGTTGGCAGACATCTGCCAGGTCCTTGGAAACTTTGAGGAGTCTACCCAGATGGTGAGCGGCGATGCTGCAATCATTAGCGTCACCATTCCTCTGCTATGCCTCTTGAGAAGTTCCCTGCAAAGCATAAAGGCAGATGCTTTGCTCTCGGAAACGGAGGCGGGGGAAGACAGTATGTCGCTGGATAGTCAGAGCACCCTCATGTCTATATCTCAGCGCGTTAAGGAGGAGGAGGGGGAGGAGCATGAGGAGGAGGGGGAAGAGACAGCTTGGCCCACTGCTGAGGTTACCCATGCTGCTTGCCTGTCATCCTTTCAGCGTGTATGGCCTGAGGAGGAGGAGGATCCTGAAAGTGATCTTCCTAGTGAGGACTGTCATGTGTTGCGTACAGGTACCCTGGCACACATGGCGGACTTCATGTTAGGATGCCTTTCTCGTGACCCTCGCGTTACACGCATTCTGGCCACTATGGATTACTGGGTGTACACACTGCTCGACCCACGGTATAAGGAGAGCCTTTCCACTCTCATACCCGAAGAGGAAAGGGGTTCGAGAGTGATGTTATACCACAGGACTCTGGCGGACAAACTGATGGTAAAATTCCCATCCGACAGCGCTAGTGGCCGAAGGCGCAGTTCCGAGGGCCAGGTAGCAGGGGAGGCGCGGAGATCAGGCAGCATGTACAGCGCAGGCAGGGGAACACTCTCCAAGGCCTTTGACAGCTTTATGGCTCCCCAGCAAGACTGTGTCACCGCTCCCCAGTCAAGGCTGTGTCGGCGGGAGCACTGTAAAAGGATGGTGAGGGAGTACGTAGCCGATCGCACGACCATCCTCCGTGACACCTCTGCTCCCTACAACTACTGGGTGTCGAAGCTGGACACGTTGCCTGAACTCGCGCTGTATGCCCTGGAGGTGCTTGCTTGTCCTGCGGCTAGCGTCTTGTCAGAGAGGGTGTTTAGTGCGGCTGGGGGAATCATCACTGATAAGCGTACCCGCCTCTCAACTGACAGTGCAGACAGGCTTACTCTCATCAAGATGAACAAAGCCTGGATTTCCCCAGACTTCTCTTCTCCACCAGCGGACAGCAGCGGTACCTAAACTACACGTAGGCTGCACCCGCGGATGGAAGCATTGTTCTCTATCACCATAAAAAACGGGGACCTTTTGGCTTCATCAGTCTGTGTATTATATTCATCCTCCTCCTCCTGCTCCTCCTCCTGAAACCTCACGTAATCACGCCGAACGAGCAATTTTTCTTAGGCCCACATGGCTCAGTCATATTACTTTTGTAAACAATGTTTTTACGTTTCAATTCTCATTAAAGCATTGGAACTTGCACCTGAACCAATTTTTATTTTAACTGGGCTGCCTCCAGGCCTAGTTACAAATTAAGCCACATTAACCAAAGCGATTAATGGGTTTCACCTGCCCTCTTGGTTGGGCATGGGCAGTTTTTCTGAGGTACATTAGTACTGTTGGTACACCAATTTTTTTGGGCCCTCGCCTACAGTGTAATCCTAGTAATTTTTATGGGCTTCGCCTGCACTCATGCTGCAGCAAGGTGTGTGGGGTTGGCCTACACTTTTGCTACATAAATGTAACTGGGGCCTTGTCTATACTGCAACTACTGAAATGTGAAAGAGGCTGTTATCTCCCTAAACTGCTGCAACGGGAATGTTACTGTGGCCTGTCTTGACTGCTACTACTACTGAAATGGAACTAATACTGTGCTCCCCCTACACTGCTGCTTCGGAATTGTTACTGTGGCCTGTCTTGACTGCTACTACTACTGAAATGGAACTAATACTGTGCCCCCCGTATACTGCTGCTTCGGAATTGTTACTGGGGCCTGTCTTGACTGCTACTATTACTGAAATGGAACTAAGACTGTGCTCCCCCTATACTGCTGCTTCAGAATTGTTACTGAGGCCTGTCTGGACTGCTACTACTACTGAAATGGAACTAATACTGTGCTCCCCCTATAATGCTGCTAGTGATATGTTACTGGGGCCTGTCTCTAATGCTACCGCTGAAATGTTACTAATTCTGAGCTCTGCCTATACCGCTGCTAATGCTATGTGGAAACGGAGGCTTCCCAAAGACATGATGGTGGCGAGGCCATTTCCCACCAACGCGGCTACTATTAAGGTGCAAATAACCACGGACACATGGAGATGACACGTAGTGCCTCAAAAACATCCCCCTCCTCCTCCAACAATGAAAACATTCTTGGCAAATACCTTTGCATTGGTCTGTCTGGTGGCAGTCCAAGAATTTCACCTTTACCGACACAACAAGAGAGCCCCCCACCATCCCCCCGCCACGGCCCACTTAATCCTGGCCACATTCCGAAAACCAACTAAATAAAACCGCCCTACTAGGTCCGCAGTCGCCACCACATTCCCACCAACGCTGTTACTGTTAAGGTACATATTACCAGTCTGACTGGGGCATGCACTGTGGGCCGAAGCACACCTGTATTGTATGTGACGTTAGCTCTGCTGAGCAGGGCACTGCAATGGGATACATTTATGTACCGCCGATGGGTTCCAGGGAGCCACCCATGCTGTGGGGCCACAGGGACTTCACATTAGGGATTTGTACCTGCCAGTGTCTATGTATTAAAAACCCTGGTCAGACTGGGGCATGCAGTGTGGGCCGAAGCCCACCTGCATTTAATCGGACGTAACCTCAGCTGTGCTGGGCAATGCAATGGGATATATTTATGTACCGCCGGTGGCTTCCTGGGACCCACCTATGCTGTCGGTCCACACGGAGTTGTAACTGCATGTGTCTACTTAAAAAGAACCCCAGTCTGACTGGGGCATGCAGTGTGGGCCGAAGCCCACCTGCGTTAAACCTGACATTACCGCAGCTGTGCTGGGCACTGCAATGGGATATATTTATGTACCGCTGGTGGGTTCCAGGGAGCCACCCATGCTGTGTGTCCACAGGGACTTCACATTGGGGATTTGTACCTGCCTGTGTCTATGAATTAAAAACCCCGGTCAGGTTGGGGTATGCAGTGTGGGCCAAAGCCCACCTGCATGTAATCTGAAGTTAGCTTTGCTGTCCAGGGCACTGCAATGGGATATATTTATGTACCGCCGGTGGCTTCCTGGGACCCACCCATGCTGTCGGTCCACACGGAGTTGTAACTGCATGTGTCTACTTATAAAGAACCCCAGTCTGACTGGGGCATGCAGCGTGGGCCGAAGCCCACCTGCATTAAACCTGACGTTACCTCAGCTGTGCTGGGCACTGCAATGGGATTTATTTATGTACCGCCGGTGGGTTCCAGGGAGCCACCCATGCTGTGGGTGCACACGGAATTCCCATTGCGGAGTTGTACCTGCCTGTGACTATTTATAAAAAACCCCGGTCTGACTGGGGCATGCAGACATCTTGACAGAATGAATAGTGTGTGGCACATGGGTTCCCCATTGCTATGCCCACGTGTGCAGCTCCTGATGGAGGTGGCACAGGATTGGATTTCTCATTGCTTCTGTACAGCATTGTGGGCTATCGCCCTGCCCCTTTTAAAGAGGGTCGCTGCCTGGCCCTGCCAACCCTCTGCAGTGTGTGTCTGCGGTTCCTCCTCATGGCAGACGCACTTATAAATAGACATGAGGGTGGTGTGGCTATGAGGCCAGCGTGTGGCATGAGGGCAGCTGAAGGCTGCACAGGGACACTTTGGTGTGCGCTGTGGACACTGGGTCGTGCGGGGGGGGGGGGGGGGGGGACAGCATGTAACCCAGGAGAAGTGGCAGCGGAGTGTCATGCAGGCAGTGATTGTGCTTTGTTGGAGGTAGTGTGGTGCTTAGCTAAGGTATGCCTTGCTAATGAGGTTTTTTCAGAAGTAAAAATTGTTGGGAGGTGGGGGGGCCACTCTTGCCGCTATTGTGGCTTAATAGTGGGACCTGGGAACTTGAGATGCAGCCCAACATGTAGCCCCTCGCCTCTCCTATCTGTTTCTGTGTCGTTCCCATCACTTTCTTGAATTTCCCAGATTTTCACAAATGAAAACATTAGCAAGCATCGGCGATATACAAAAATGCTCGAGTCGCCCATTGACTTCAATGGGGTTCGTTACTCGAAACGAACCCTCGAGCATCGCGAAAAGTTCGGCTCGAGTAACGAGCACCCGAGCATTTTGGTGCTCGCTCATCTCTAGTGCTGACGTATTTACGCGCCATATAATTGCCCATGTGAGCGAATGCATTGGGAACCAATGCTTCACATTGGTAGCGTATATACGCCCGGGTGTGAAAACGCGGCCTATATGCGGCTGTAGGAATGAAGCCTAAGCCCTATATGTGTATAAATAAAATGTTCATGCAATTTATCTGTATAGATCAATAAATATATCATGCTAAGCAGATACACATACATATAGAAAGTGTATGTATTGTGTATAGAGCTATGCATATGGATCTACTTTCCATACACTAGTATGTGAAAAAATAGGCAGTGACATAAATAAAAATCACAGACACAAACTTTCTGTACATTTTATCGATCGCTTTGTACACCGGTACTGCTTTATACACACTGTAGTAGGCAGATTGTACAGTTATGTAGGAAGCCAGGCACACACAAGGTCACAGTGTGCTCATGGGAATTGTTGTTTCTTAGTATATCACACCTCAAGGCTGCTGAACCACTCACACAAGTGTTTTAAAGGGCCAGCATTGCTAGAGCAGAAGGCGTACAAAGATGGGAAGGGAACAGGCAGAGGGGGTTAGTGAATGCACACTTACATGCATGTACAGTGTTATGATGATTATAGCAACTTTATTGTCAAATAGAAACTTGACACAACCCCTTTAATTAGCTCTGATTGACAATGAAGTTGATCAGCACTTATTAAGGACCTTTTACATTGGGTAATTGTTTGGAAATGACTGGACACTCAGACAATTATTCACAATATTTATCTGACAGACATGACTGATTATTTTGTCTTTCTAACAGATGCAATCAAATTATTGTTTGCTGTTTTATTGCTTGGCGTGTTTACATTGAGCAATTAATGAAAACAAATGTTCATACTTAAAAACAATCCAGTCAATAATAACCTTATGTAGAAGGTCTTTTACTATCTTGCCTTATCTACGCCTGCAGCAGTAAAAGGAGCTGTTAGTAACTCACCTACAGTAGAGCTCTTGTTATGTCCATGCACCATCAGGGCACCAAGCCTCAGCACGGACGCAGGCCCGCATTTCACACAAATGCCATAAGCACACACAAAATGCATACTGAACACCAAGGTAGGACTGTGAACTGCATACTTGTTAATGGGCAGACATATTATATCCCTACTCTAATGGGATAATCACCACGTGAAATCCTGCCTGCAAGTAGGGCAATCGTCCCGATAAGGATGACCCTGCACTGGAACCTAGGGACCTACCTATCCCTGGATGGCAAACGATCCACAGCAGGACAAGATGCAGCTCACACCAACTCTACAGAAGAGGACTGTTCACACCTTGTGTCTGGAAACCTACACAGACACTGAACATGTTGCTGTTCACACAAATACACTAGGGATTGCTTGCAACACAGAACAGGACTGTTTATACACCATGTCTGGCCACCTGCACAGACCCAATGCACACGTCACTATACACACATGCCCAGTCACCAGCACCGACATGCACCACACATCATGCATAGAAGCAAAACCGTAGGGTGACAGAGAAATCCAATGCAGAAACCCCACTCAGAGCTCACATGCATACAGATAAACTATTGGTAGTGCAAGTGTCCTCACACCAAGGGGAAAGAATCAGAAATCGTACTGACATACAGGGAACAGTGTCAGGCATCACCCATCTGACATACACGTAAGACATCAGATGTCTGAAGGCTGCATCTCTCAAAGGAAAGGGTAGTGGAGGTCCGCATATGATGCAGATGGGGACTACAGGTGTCCAGACCGTCCTCAGGAAAGTTGAGAGACACACTACAGAATTCATAAAGAAGAGAAAATGACCAGCATTCTATGGCAAGAGAAGCTGGTATTTATGTGCAACAGACCAGGCAGATTGGCTGGGTGGAGAATACCACACCCAGCCAGCTCAATTATCCCACACCTATGAAGCTATGCTCATGAAAACTTGTAGAGCCACCAGTCTCAGCCACACAATCTAACAGCTCTCCTACCCTCTAATAATATTAACATAACTCTGCTCATCCTGTCCCAGTTGTGCAACAAAACTGACCAGTGAATTAAAGAAGGCAGGAAGAGTTAGTGTATTATGTCTACTCTTGTGGCCAAAGTAAACCTGGAATAGTTCAAGATTTTTTCTATGTGTGTCGCCACACACAAAAAAACAGAAGAATATTAATACATATGTTTAGAATAAAAGTCTGATTTTAAATTTGTGTCATTTCTAATTATACGTTGCCTCTAAGGGCAAAGCAAGAAGCAGTACAAATTCTGAGCTGTTTTAATTGGTGATCTATTCTATTCACACAAATGTACCTAGAATTTGACCAAAATGAGGAAGTCAGGTGAAACAATTGTGCTCTCTGTACGAATCCTGGCAGCATTTAAACTACATTCTGCATAAAAAAAAACATAATAAAATCACGAAAAACAATATATTCCAGAGCTTAGTTTCATCTCTGTATTGAGATAGCGTAGCACAGGAAACCTGACAGAGGTGTCTTCAACTTTATTTACATAAGACAAAACAAGACGTTGAATTGTCTAATAGTAGATATTGGCATGGATATACAAGCGTCCATATATTACTAAACTCCAGCCTAGTTTTACAATTGCATAAAAGCATCCCCAATCTCTCAAAGTCAATAACCTAAAACAAATCAACTTGTTTCATATAAAATCCCTCTTCACATATTTATGCGTTCCTCCATATTTCATCACATTGTGTGGATTATTTTGGTAAATGACGGCTATCATAACTATTATGGACAACTGCAAAGAAGAAAAATAGTTATATACAATCTCATTGTACAAGAAAAAGTAGTAGCAATTGCGTAAAGTGAACAGGGCCGCTAAAAGAGCACAGTGGCATTGTTACTATAGCTCTTTAAGCCAACTAGAAAGCACAAAGCTATAAAACAGGAGTGCCCTTCAACGGGAGGCCAAAGTATTCAAGATGAGAGGGATGAGTGTCCAAATTATCATTTTAAAATGGAAAATTCTGAATTGCAGCAGTGATGGTAATATTATACTTAAAAGTGGCAATATAGCCGAGGTGTGACATCTTTACAAAACTTGAAAGTAGACTTTGTGGTAACTAAACAAAGAGAGAAAATGGCTTGTAAAAGAAAATGATTGCACATCATGGAAACGTTTGGGTAGTATGTAAGCATTTTAGCTGTCAGTACATTATACATAGAGTAATTTGCAGTGGACTGGCCTGAAATATGTGAGAAAATTGAATTTAACCACCCACAAAGCTTTTTGCACTTGGAGTTAGAATACACAAAGCTCTTTTTGGAAGCAATTGTGTTGAACAGAACAGCTTTAAAGAACTAATGAGTATTTTCCATTAGGAGGTATAAAACTGCTGCAGCGCTGGGAATTATAGAACAAATATCAGTCGATGTCCGTATATTTAAAAAAACAGCGTGTTTTTTATGCCGTAACATTAAGCCTTGTATTTCTTCTGTTTTTTTCTTAGTGTTGAAGTAATTTTCATTCTGTTTCTTTCTTTGATTTTTATTTTCATTTTTGCAACTTATCTGAACATTGTGCTACTCTATATAGTTTCTAAAAGTTCTCTAACTGCTTTGTTCGCTTTCTATTAATGTATCCATGCCAACAAAATGCACAGCAGGGATTTGACAAAACGTTGTTCATTTTATTCATAATTCTTAGACTTTTTTTTGTCTTGGCTACTATAAAGTAGCTCATATAATTTGTTGAGACTAACAAGGCTTTGTATGACATTGTCTCTCGCAAGAAGGAATTCCTTATATATTGAAAGGGAAAATTCTGAAAAAGTCCACTTTTCTTGTTTGTTAAGGCTTCTTCACTCGGACATATAGGCTTGCATTTTTGTGCATATATATATATGCACGGCGCACGCAATGTGCAGAGAATAGAACCTATTGTTGTCAATGGGTTTGTTCTTATGAGTGTTTTTTTTACATGCAATTCGTGAGGCATTATCTTTCTGTGTATTGTGCAGCAAAGGTCCCTCATAGACGTCTATGAGAGGTACAAAAATACGCACTCAAAATGTGTGCGAATCCACAATGCATTGCGCAATTCAGTGTAAAAAAAAATATATCTGGACCTCATTAGGCTAAATAGCCTTTTAAACCACAGTAAGGGCTTATTCACATGAGCGTATACCAGCCGGTGTTTTCATGAGTGCCTCAAATACGCTACCATGTGATGCACGGGCTTGGCGTGTATGCCGTCGGGCAGGGGAACACAGCTTAGATCTGCTAAGCTGTCTCCCCGTTCCCTCCTCCTCGCGGCTCACCTCCTCTATCCTCCCCTCCAGCTGTTTGCAATGAGAGGGGGTAGGACGGGGCAGAGCTAAGCTCCTGCCCCCTCCCCGGCCCTTGTCTGCAGCCAGCAATGGGAGGGGTGGCACAGGGCAGAGCTTAACACTGCCCTTCCCCGCCCCCTCCCATTGCAAACAGTGGCAAGGGGCGAAGAGGAGAAGAGAAGGGGGAGAGAGTTTAGCAGTCATGCTGCTAAACTCCCTCCCACCTCCCTTCTCCGGCCGCTGTCATTGGCTCCCATAGGAGTCTATGGCAGCGGCCATAGTCAGGCCAAAAAGGACTATCCTTCCTGTCTGGTGTAAAAGCTCCTGGTTGGGCGCTTTTATGCCGCGGGAATACGCCTGTGTGATCTGATGCATTGGAATTCAATGCATCAGATAGTAGCGTATATCAGTCGGCCGTGAAAACAGCAGATGATTTACACTCTTGTAAATAAGCCCTAAAGGTTGTATCGTGTACACATGTGAACTATTCCTGCACGAACAAAATGTACAATACTATGTACAGATGTGTGCAAATCAAGCTCTTTCATAGCGCAAATATGCATATGCCTGTGGGAAGGGGGCCTAAAATGGCACTTGTTGACATACTACACTCCTTATTAATGATACCCTAAATGTAGAATTGAAACAGCATAAAATTAGTTAGCGTTGCTTTACATTTTCTGTAATTGATTGATTCCTTATAAAATTAGAGTAAAAAAATCTAGATGTCGTATTTACAAAATATAAAAAGCTAAAAATTGTCTCCAAGCCCTATTTTTGTTCCATTACACTTTTGAAAAACTTAATGAGTATCAAGCACACAACTATCTGCATTGGAAGCAGGCTTTAATTTATATCCTTGCCACCCTTAGGCTTATTTTTATGTTGCATCCCACAACACTATCTCTATTGCATTTGTGTTCCAATCTTCACATCCTATCCTGTTCATTTAAAATGAATGAATAATTTCAGCCATCATTTTATCCATGGTTAAATGTTTATAATGTATCTGCTTAGTGGCAAATTAACATTACCATTAGCCTAGGGCTATGTTCATACCATGAAGCTTCACTCCATGTGTGTTTTTTATGACTGTGCACCAACTGAGACAGTCATACTTTAATATGTACTCCAGATTAGTTCCAATATGTGCAGAGCACCTAAGAGCTCAAGTATTCGCGATACAGAAGACACATTTTTGCAGCTGTTTTAGTTCTGCATATTTCCTGGTAGAAGTCATCAGAGGGATTTGCTTTTAATGGGTTTAGTATCAACTGGAATACAACCTCTTGATATCTAGGATCCCTTTTCATGATTACAGTCAATATTTTTTTTCAATAATTGCACCTCTAAATAAGAAATGTATAAACAAGATCAAGAGAAAGTGGAGTCAAAGTCAGTATGAAAATGTTACCTTTTTTACTAATAGGCTGACTGGAAAAACCTAATATTTAATTAATGCCACACTAACAGCACCCCGTATACAAATTTACTGCAATCTATCTACATTTATTAAGATTTTAATCCCATAAACATTAAACATATTTAAAGGGGCTCTCCCAAAATGTAAATACCCAAAAAGTTGTCTTAGAGTTTTTACCCACTAGTGTTTTTTTTTTAATGCTGCGGTATTGCTTCCTTTTTTTTTTTATGGAACTTTCTAATGTTAAAATAGCATTGCACAAAAATCGCATAAGGTGCAGATTTAGTTGCATGCAGTCGCTCCTCCCTAATCTGGGTTGGGTTGAGTGGATGACTGCATGTAAGGGCTTAGTCACACGAGCGCATCGGCACCCGTACACAGGCGCCGATGCGCCCGTGTGACTGAGCCCTTACTGCAGGAAGAAAACGGCCGTACTTCAAGACGGACGTCTCTCTGCAGCGCTGAAGAAAGAACACATGACCGGCAATGAAGCCGGTCACATGTTCTTTCTCCCGGCGCTGCAGAGTGACGTCCATCTTGAAGTGCGGCCGTCTCCTACCTGCAGTAACACAGGCTCCGATGCGCCCGTGTGACTAAGCCCTAAGTCTGCAGTGGACAATTTAGCTTCTCCGGTTTATAGTCTGGCTTGCTGCATTATTGTTAGGTTCTACGATCATTGTGCCAACCCTACGGCCATTGTGCCAGTCTTATTGCGATTGTGCCTGCTTAGCGGCGATCATGCCTGCTCTGCACCTTATCAGGTATTGCATTTTTGGCTCTTTTCCAGTGATATGTTTTTGTGTTTCCCCTCACCTCTGTTATTTTTAACATTAGAAAGTCCCATTGAAAAAAATGCAGCGATATCGCAGCGTTAAAAAACACTAGTGAGTAAAAGCCCTTACAGTGTATAAGGGCTTCTTCACACAAGCATAAGCGTAAAAACATGTGCTCCTGTGCAACGTACTTGAGCAGTGAGGTCTCGGTCAGACAAGCGTTTTTTCCGGCATGAATAGGTGCACAAAAATAAAGCCCCTCGTTTGTGGGAAAAAATCATGTCACCGGGTGAATTCCAGCTATATGAAGTAGCCCATTCACACGATCTGAGGTGTGTGTTTTCCAGCTCCCATAGGAGTCAATAGAAAGCACGCTCCAAAGATAGGACAGGTCCTATATTTCCTTCCAGAGCGGACCTTAGAGGTATGCATTATTGCCACGCTGTCTTATCTTTTACAGGTGTGAGTATTTTGTGCCTCTAAAACACGTACATGTGAGCACTTTCACAGGAAAGCATTGGTTTCAATAGACGCAATGTTTTTGTGCGCCTATTCGGGGACCGCGGGGATGAAGGAGTCCTCTGCTACAGCTGTGGCAGAAGTCCGCAGCATTCTCCCTATGTTTTTAATGGGGCTAGGGCTGCTGCTGATCCCATTGAAAGCACTGCTTTCTGCCAAGCCTTGTGGAATGATTATCAGGGAAGGGCTTAAAATATAAGCCCCTCCCCGATAATCTGCCAAAAGTGTGTCCTCCTGGTGGCTCCCCGGCACTGCTATTAAGCTCTTTTAAGCAGTACGGCTTAGCTATTGGCTGAGCGCTCAGCCAATGACACACTACTCTTAGCTATTCATTCATGAATAGCTACTCATGACTGAATAGCTAAAGTAGTGAGTCATTGGCTGAGCGCTCAGTCAATAGCTAAGCAGTAGCTGCTATTGGCTGAGCCCTCAGCCAATCTGCACAGCCCTTTCAGGAGGTGGGGATTTTTAAATCCCCGACTGCTGAAAGAGCTTAATAGCAGTGCTGGGGAGCCACCAGGAGGACGCGGCTGGGCGCCGGAGAGGTGAGTATAATTTTTTAAAATTTTTTACACACTTTTGGCAGATTATCGGGTAAGGGCTCATATTTCAAGCCCTTCCCCCGATAATCATTCTGCGGGGCTTGGCAGAAACCATTGCTTTCAATGGGATTGGCAGCGGTACTGATCCCATTGAAAGCAATGGGATAGAATGCCAGGGACTTCTGCCCCAGCTGTGGCAGAAGTCCCCGGCATTCTGCTTCTCTTTTCAATGGGGCTAGCGCTGCTGCCGCTAGCCCCATTGAAAAGACTGGCGATATGCCGGCGTCATGCCTATATCCCGGCGTCATGCTGGCTTTTTTCTCGCACTGCGATGCGAGACTTTAACTTTAGTCTCGCATCGCAGTGGAGAAAAAAACACCACTGGGTGTCCACCCTGAGGGCGCCCACCCACTGGCGTTTGCGATTTTCGTGCGTGAAAAACGCAGCGTTTTCCGCGCGCTTTTCGCGGCGTTTTTTGCCGCGTTTTCGTGGCTTTTCCATTAATTTCCATTGACTTTCATGGGTGCATTAGGAGAAAAATAAGGACACATATGCAACTGACAGTTCCTATGTTAAAAATCGCAACGCAACGCAAAAAAAAACGCCAGTGGACAGGAGTACATTCAATTCTAATTGCTCTTGAGAAAAAACGCAAAACGCAAAGAAAAAAAAATTGCCAGTGGGTGGGCGCCCTGAAGGAGTGTTTTTTAAGTGCATGTCTGTGCAGATATTGTGCGTATTTGTGCAGGCACCACTACTTCATAAGGGCGGGAGAATCAGCCTGGCCTTGATTTAAATGACTGTTAAGCCAAATAAGGCTCCAGTGTTTTCCAAAATAAACAGAAATGGAAACCAGGTTAAATGGAGACTAAAATCAACTATGCTCCTCAAAAAACGGTAATGAGCAGAAACCAGGTCAGATGGAGACCAAAGTTTGTTTGAGTAAAGGCGCATTTACACGGAGTGATGATCACTCAAAATTTGCTCAAACGACAGTTTGAGTGACAGTTTTGAGCAATCATCTTTGCATAACTGCATGAGTTATGCAGGCGGAGCGGGATACACTGCGATAGCTCGGAGAACAATGCAGCTGTTTTGTATATGCAAACAGCTGCTTTGTTCTTGCAGTGCTCCACTGAGCTGCTAGCTCTGAGAAACAGCAGGACCGCTGACAGCTTGTTTGTTCTCAGAGCTTCCAGCTGTTATCCCGCTGGGAAGTCCTAGCAGGATACAAGCTGAAAGAATGTAATCAGTGTCGCCCACTGAGAAAATCAGTGTGCGGTACTGGTAAGGCTCATTGCTCATTTCTAGCTGAATATAAATTAGCGATGAATGAACAGTGCACGAACAGTGCACAATGGCAGAGCATTTAGACAGAACAAATATCACTCAAAAGATGGCTTTTGAGCTAATTTTGAGCGATAATCATTGCATCTAAATGGGCCTCAAGAGTGAAAAAATTATTCAGATGGAAACCGTGATGGACCCATTAACTGTAGTTGAGCTAACAGAGACCAAAGATACAAGCTTTGGTCTCCATCTGACCAGGTTTCTGCTCATTACCATTTTTTGAAGGACACAATAGCATAGTTGATTTTGGTCCTCATTTGACCTGGTTTCTATTTCTGTTTATTTTAGATAACACAACAATGTAGTTGATTATGCTATTGTGTCTTTTAAAATAAGTAAGAACAAACAGAAACCATGTCACACAAATTCCAAAGTTTTCACCTTTGGTCTTCATTTACCTCATTATAGTCAATGTTTCAATCATGAATATGAGCTGGCTGGTTTGGGAACTACACTTGTCCCTGGAGAGTCTCAGCACTTTGGCTACTAGAATTAACATCTGGCTCAGGGAATGCCTTTGTGAAGTTTTTCATGAGAAGAGGAAAATTTGTTTGGCCCCCAACTTTTCCAGACCACTCCAGCCATTCTCAGCTCCCTTTACTGAGGAACCATGGAAGTAGAGTGGACCAAGCTCTAATCAAAGGAATGCCTAAGGAGATTCACACAAAATGTATGCATGTACTATGGTGGTAATGGAGATCCTGCCCAGTGAAGCCAGGAAACTCTACCACCTATGCCCTGTAGGAGAAGCTGTCCCAGGTGACAATGGGTCCTTTGTAAGGCTTCTGCTTCCTGCATTCCTGACTTGTGGTGACTCACCGTTCTCTATAGAGGCTTACCTGGACTCTGGAGTTGTCAGAAACTTCAACCATCATGCCACGGTGGTCAAGCACAGGATGCTCATGCAACCCTTGAAGAAACCCTTGTCTATGTCATTGAGTTTGCCACTGTTCCTTTGAACTTACAGAATAGAGTCCTGTAAAGAAAAAATATTTAATTGTAGATTCTTCCCCGGTTTATAAACTCTGAGTTGTTGAGACTTCCCTGGCTCTGTCTGCATTCCCCAGTCATCCACTTGCACACTGGCTAGATCTCCCACTGGGGTACCCACTGCTACACCCACTGTCTATGTTCATTTGCTCCTTTCCAGAAACCACCAGTTCCTCCATATCTCACTGGCCTATTCCCACAGTATATTATGTATGCCAATGTGTTTAATTAAAAAAAGGCGGATATGCCACACAGACCATATGATTGCTCCACTGACTTCCTGCTAGACACCTCACCTCCCAGAGGTCGAGTTTTCCTGTTGTCCTTACCAAAGATTCAAGCTATGTCTGATTACATCAAGAGAGAATTTATTTAAAAAATCTACCTCATCAGCGGGCACAATATTTTTCTTTGTCACCTTTAATTTCTGAGCTCCTTAACCAAATTAATGGGGCTACTATCTTCACTAAACTTGATCTCTGAGGGATCTACAATCTTATCAGCATACATGAGGATGTGAGGGAGGTGAGTGGAAAATGGCATTCAATACCAGGCATATTTGAACAAATTAAACAGCATGTATGCAAGTATTCGGATAAAAATGGAGTAATTAACCAGAGCCAGCATTCCTGCCAGACGAATCTAATGTCCTTCTATGACAGAATCATAGACTGAGTTGATCAGGAAAATGCGGTGGATATGGTATATCTTGACTTTAGTAAAGCATTTGAGAAAGTATCTTATACCATACGTATTGAAAAAATGACCAAATATGGGATTGACAAGGCAACTGTTATGTGGATTCACAACTGGCTAAGTGATCGAACTCAAAGAGTGGTCATAAATGGCTGCACAACACATCCAAAATGGCTGCACAATCTCCAAAATTCCTAATACCATAATCTGGGTAGTGATAGACAGGTTTCTAAAATGTCTCACTTTATTCTACACCCTGGTCTTCCCTCTGCTTTGGACCTGATACATCTCTTCTTTGTGAATATCTTCAAATTACACAGTCTTCCACTCTACATTGTCTCAGATCGTGGAGTACAATTTATGACCAGATTGTGGACAGACATTTGATTGATGTTATATTGTAATTTTCCTCTGCATTCCATGCTCAGTCCAATGACCAGATGAAACAGACTGATCAGTCGCTGGAGCTATATCTTCATTGCTTCCAGCAGAACCTTTGGACATCTATTCCCTCTTGGCTGATCTCTCTCACAACAACCACACGAGCCAATTCTCATGAGTAACACCATTCCGCATAAATTATGCTCTGCATTCTCGAGTAGCTCTGGCTGTTTTCTCCTCCGCACATGTGTCAGTGATGAATCACTGTCATCAGGAGTTCATGATAATCTGGGTCCAAATCAAGACCTCTCTTCCACATATCGCTGATCTCATGAAGAGGGTCTTTGATAGGAGGGATCGAGTCTGGTTATTCTTAAAGAATATATCAGAAGATTTCTTCATTCAAATTTGCACCAAGCTTCCTTGGTTCCTTCCAAATCTTGAAGCAAATAAACTGTTACTTACAAGTTTGCCTGCTGCCCACCTGGAGAATCCCAAATTCTTTCCATGTTTCTCTCTTAAAGCCATTAATGCTCCACCAACATTATCAAACTTCAATCCCTCCTGCTCATTCTACTTTTGCTTAGTAAAAATATAAGGTCCAGGAAATCCTTGATGTAAAAAAGATAAACAGCAAATTATTTTTTTCTGCCCGACTTGAAAGGCTACAATCTTGACGAGAGATCATGGGAGCCCAAGAAGAACATCCATGCTGCTGAGTTAGGCCTCATGTCCACGGGGAAAATCAGATCCGCTGCAGATTCTACATGGAGAATCTGCAGCGGGTCCCTCCTGCCCCGCGGACATGAGCGCTGAAAATAAGAATTTAAAAGCATTTACCTATCCGTAGCGGGCGGGGAAGGTCAGCTGTTCCTCACGGCCGGATCTTCATTTTCGGCCGGCGGATTAATTCGTCACGCCGGCGGCACGTCGCCGGCACGTCGGCAACGTGCCGCGCGCATGCGCCGGGCACATCCGCCGAGCCGAAGCAAGAAAGATGCGGCCGTGAGGAAGAGAAGACCTTCAGCGCCCGCTCCGGGTGAGTAATTCTTTTAAATTCCTATTTTTGGTCTCCCGCGGATCCGGACGGCTTCCATAGGCTTCAATAGAAGCCCGCGGGAGCCGACCCCGCGGGAGACCCGCATGAAAATGGAGCATGGTCCGGATTTTTTCATGCTCCATTTTTTTTTAAATCTCTTTTATTGACGATCCGCGGGTATTTATCTACCCGCGGGTGGTCAATGCATCCCTATGGGATGCGGATCCGCGGGCAGGAGAAGAGTTAAAATCCGCTGCGGATTTTAATTCTTATTTTGCCCGTGGACATGAGACCTTAATCAGTAAGTTTTGTACTGCCAGAAGGAGGGTCCCTGGGGGGTACTGTCATGGTGTACTCTTGCCGCAACTCATGTGTCACTGCAGCTGTGGTTGGCTGCCATCATCTCTTACAGCCAGGATGCTGTCCTCCTCCATGCAGCTGTGCCTCTGTTTCCTCTTCACATTCCACTCATAGGTTATGCATGCGCTGCAGTGCTTGATTACAGATTGTTATGCTCCTGGGTACATGTGCAAACAATATCCTAAATAACAGAGTGACAAATAATTAACAACTTAAACAAAGGGATTCAGTGTCTTTCTTGGAAAACCTAAAAATTTACAAGTAAATAGTGATACAAGAGGTAAAAGTGCTAGATTTATACTGTTGTCTAGCCATCTTATATAAAAGATTGGCAAAAACATACACTGCATGGGCCAATCATTCTGTTATTATATTATTGACCGTTTTGAATGAAGAGGTCTGGTTCTGAGAAATAAGGTAAAGGGCTGCGTATGCTGTCACAGCAACAGATATCCTATTACATATTCATCCACAGCTTGACAAAGGACCTATTAGCTCTCAAATGTCAAATTGTATCACTGAAGCTACAATAAATGAGTGCATTGATTACCATAAATTAAGTTGTATGCTCTCTTACTTGCTTATGGTGCAACATGAGAAAAATCCTGGAGACAGGAGTAGGAGTTTCAGATTATCAAGGATGTTATTCTTATATTACTAACAGAACACAATTAGACACACAAAAAGGAACTTATCTCTGCAAGGTAAGGAGCTGTAAGACCTGCTGACATATACTGACCAAGGACAGGATGCAAATCCCCAACACACAGCAGGACTATAAGATCCCAGGGATATTCACATGTTCCACGTCCAATGTTGTGTAACTGATCATGTGTAGTAAATGTCCTGTAGGGGGCCTTTATGGTGGAGAAACAGGACAAAAACTGAAAGCGAGGATGAGATCTCATTATCTCACAGTTAAAGAGAAAAAGACAGAATTCCCTGTGGACAAACACTTTTCTAGTCACAGACACAACATGAACACATGAAAGTTCTTATACTTAAAAGTAATTTCAGATCACAAAGACACAGAAGAATTTGGGAGTACAAACTTATAACAACTTTTGACACTTACAACAGAAGGTTAAATTCTGCAAGAGGATTCACGTGCAAATGGGAAGTATGAGACATCTATATCACAGATAACACTCTGGCCTGGTGACCCCCTAACACTAATTCAAGGACCATAGAACTTTCACATCTTTATCAGTGAATTTTTAAGTATTTTTTTTATTCTCTACTCATCCTGCTGTAATATCCCTTCAAGTGCAAATTAATCACATCCATGTCTGTGCCTTGTCATAAGTATGTGGGTATATATATGCATGCCTCTTCGGATCCATTTCCTTATACTTGAGGAAGGACTCTGAGAGGTTCGTAAGCTCGCAATAACATCATGTATTGTTGTTAGTCAATAAAAGATATTATATTTACAAAATTATGTGGTTTCTCTTGCTGGGAACAATCACATTTCAACACTATTAGAGAAATGTAGGGAGATCTAGCACTGGGAGAATTTTGTGGACTGGATTTAGATTTCTGAATTATCTAAATCCTGGTCAACCTCTCATATTTTACACTCTGAAGTCATATAGTTTAAAATTAAAGGTTTACATAGAGTAAATATCTCCCATATTATCGCTGGAAACAATGAATTTGGGTAATAGTCATCTCATGTACAAGCGGCTGCTGACAGGGCACTGAACGGCAAATGGCTCATTTATTGGAGTCACTTGGTTTCAGCTCACCTAAAAACCACTCTGCCTGCATCCACAGAACAACTGTCACTCCTGTGCAAAAGCAAAGGAGTGATAGTTACTGGGATGGTTGTCTAGCAATATACGCCATCAGTCGTCCCATGTAAAGGGACTTTAAGACATCCTACTAACCTCATTATTATGCCCTGTAACTCTTATCTGTCCTATTTTTGTGAATCATGGAATTTTCTCATTGTGTGAAATAAAGCCACCACTGTACATGACACTTCCCACTCAAAATCTTTTAACTTGGTGGCACTCACTGAATTCTTGATTCTAGAGTCTGATATTGGCCCTCTTGTTGTCCTTTCTCATGGAGGGCTGTTGTTAAATCACATTTTCAGACCGGCCAGTAGGTAAAGTGGGGGTGTAGGTGTAGTACTGCACCTCAGACAATTTATTTAGTTATTTTTTTTAATTACATCTACAGTCCCCTCTCTCACTTTCCTATCTTTTGAAGTCCATAATATAAAACTTTACCACCCATTTTCCGATGTGTTGTCATCATTTAATAGGAGTCTGCTGGCTCGAACATGCTGTCCAGACTGCAGACATCATGTTAGAGCAGGAGGAGCTGAACAGACTAACATATAGTTTTATGCAGAAAGATTCAGTATAACTTGTATTTTATTCATTTATATCTCTGCACATTCCGAGCTGAGTGGTCCAATGGGCGGAGCTATCAGTGATTGACAGCTACTCTTGTATGCACAATCATACACAGACAGCTGACAATCACTGATAGGACCGCCCACTGGACTGTTCAGCTTTGAATTAGCAGAAGTTTGAAGGAATAAAATATAAGTTATATTGAATCTTTCCCCATAAAACTTTATATCGATCTGCTCGGATCCTCCTGCTCTACAACATGATGCCTGCAGTTTGGACAGCATGTTTGACCTGACCGATTTACTTAAATGCCCTCCAGGCCCAGCTATTCTTTTTATTGATCACTTTGCTGCCTGACTCCCATACTTCGTGGTCTGTCAAGAATTTGCGCTCATTATAGGTGACTACAACATCCTCATCAATAACTCACTGTTGCAGTTAACCTCTAAGCTCTGTTTTTCATCTGTTTTCCATTTTATAAACTCCCCAATACATAGATAGCAACTTGCTTGATTACATTTTCACCTTACTAGGCTCTGTCTCTCATCTCTCCAACTCACCCTTACTGCTTTCAGATCTTCATTTCCATTTTTACTACCCTATTACCTTTGGCCCATCAGAAAAACCTACTACCTACATCCATATAAATATGCATGCCATTAACCCTAATCATCTTTCAAACACCCTTTGACCCTAACCATCTTTCAAACACCAATAGACCTACACTACATAGAGGTATGGTCAGCCAGGGATACAGCACAATGCAATTTACATTTTATTGTATGTTCATAGTGGCCTATCCATTTCTTTCTTGTCCTAAGTAGGCCATAGGCCATTATGACCATACACTAAAATGTAAATTGCATTGTGACCATACTTCCATGAGCTATAGATTACAACCTTTGGCACACAGCTCAAACCTGCTGAAAGTGAACTTCTCCTGACCTTCAATAAAAAAATAATTTCTAATATTGTTCCCACTTCACCAATGTTAATGCTAAAATACTTATCTAAGCCCTGCCAATTTTCATATAAACTAGCTCACTATTGGCATTTCATTAAACAAGCCGACTTTGTTTCAATCTACCATGAACAAACCAGCTTTGGTCCAGCAGTCATACTGCTTTAACTTCTCTATTCTCTTATTGCTTACACTGGTTACCTGTTTGTTGAAAATTCAATGCAAAGGTCCTCTACTAGTCTGCAAAGCTCTCCACAATACTATGGGACTATGGAACTGATGGAGATCATAATAGTTGGCTGTTTCCATCAGCTCTATAGAAATTGATTAGGGTTGTAGAGCACATGGCTGACAATCGCCCCAGTTTAACTCTTCCTCTCTGAGACCATGCAGTAAGGAGGAATGGAGGTATGGGGCCCCCATTCTAGTGATTCCCAACAGTGGTGTCCAAGCAATTATATATAGTTATCATCTATCCTGTGGATAAGTGAGAAATGTCGATTGTGGGAAAAACCCCTTAGTGCAAAAACGTTCACTAAGCTTTTACTAAAGTTTATAACATGTCAATACCAATTTTGTCAGCTTTCACAATTCTGCCTTGTTGGTTACAGTGAAAACTGCCAGTTTATGACCTGATGCTAAGGCCACAGTCAGACAAGCGTTCTTTTCCGTGCATGAATAGATACGCAAAAAAGGCAGCTCTATTAGAACCATTGCTTTCCAATGAAAGCGTTCACATATCCAATTTTTACAAGCGCGAAAAAAATCGCATCTGCAAAAGATAGGACAGCGTTTACCAAATGGGATGCAATTTTGACAGTAGGAAAACCTACTGTCAAAGAACTTAAATAAGCCCTAGTTGTAGGAAAAAAAGAAAAAAAAAATACATCACCTAGAAGCACTGTCCAGCTCTGGCGCGTGTTCTCCCTGGGTCCCCGACACTGGTCTTCTTCATTTCTTCCTGCCAGGGATTGAAAAATTCCCGCCTCCTGAAAGTGCTGGCTCTAATTGGCTGAGCGCTGTGACCAATCATAGCCATTTATTGATTGGTCGGGCGGCTCTATTGACGACAAGGTGAAGCAAAAGCGTTTCACATGCAAGGAATTCCCTACTGGAGCTGTCACAGTCGCAGCAGAAAAAAGCAATCCTCTCCCATTGCTTTCAATGGGGATGTACTATTTATGTGTGATTTAGTGCGATTTGCATCGGTCACACGTTTCTTACACATACATCTTATTATTTTTTAGTGCGCCTATTCGTGCACTAAAAAAATCGCTTGTGTGACTGAGGAGAAACTTATAGATATGTAAGTGGTGTGTGCCAAGATTTAGAAGAGGAATGTTTTTCTAAGTGTACAATGAGAAAAATAATGGTATGTACATGCTCACCCATGATGTTGAAGGGGCAGCAATACTATATATTGCCTGCAATTGCTTGCCGGGCATTAGAGAATTTAGGCTTGTGATGATCTGTTGATTGCCAAAGGTGGCTGCAGTCTAAAAAGACATTTATATTGGACATTCACTTTAAATCTAGTGTAAATATACATTTACTAGTACAGACAGGCCCCTATGGACTATTAATCCCCTAGAGACCAGTCTATTTTGTGCCTTAAGTACCAAGTGATTTTCATCATCACATTGCAGAAGACATAACTCACTGACCTAGCCATATGAGACCTTGTTTTTGTGGGACAAATTGAATTTTTTAATGGCAGAACTCTGGGGTACATATAATGTGTTGTCTAGCATTCATAATAATTTTTTTTTAAAGGAAGGAGATGGAAAAGACATGCAGAAATTCCATCACTGTTTTGGGGTTTTGTTTTTACAGCATTCACCATTTGGTAAAAATAACATGATCATTTTCTTATCTGGATCAGCACGATTACTGCGATACCAAGTTCATACAGATTTTAATATTTTTTTACTACTTTTGCACATTTTTTATGAAAGACAGTTGAATCAGTATCTCCACATTCTAAGACCCATAACATTTGTATTTTTCAAGCAGCAGAGCTACTGAGGGCTTGTTTTTTGCAGAGAGAGTTGTAGTTTTTATTGGTACCCATTTGATGTACGTTTGACCTATTGGTTTTTGATTGAATTTTTTGTTGGACAAACAAAAGAAAAATGACAATTCCAACATTAATTTTTAAAAAATATTTTTATGACCGTCATAATGCGAGATAAATAACAAAATGTTTTCATTGTCTGCATCATTACAAATGTGGTAATACCTATTATGTGTTGCTTTTTTTTTTAAACTTTTTTTGTATTTTATCCATTTAATTTTTTTTTTTTTTGGGGGGGGGATGCATGTTTTTTTAAACTGGATTATTTTTCTGTAAATGAAAATTTAATTGAAATTTTTGGACACTATTTTTAGTCCCTGAGGGGGACTTGAAGATATGATTGCTCGATTGAAAAAATATTAAACTGTATAACTTTTGTAGTTCATTATACTAAGCCTATGACAGGAGCCTATTATACTCCATAGGAGGTTGGGCCTAATAGGTTGAGTGGCATGGCAGACACGACGGCCTTTGTCAGGCTTCCATCTGCCATGGGAACCCATTGGAACTTTACAATTGCATTACTGGGTGCCAATGGGCGACAAAAGGAGCCCCCTCCCCCCTGCTTACATGCTGCAGTTGTATTGATTGTGGCATTTAAGCGGTTACACTACCAGGATCTGAGGTTTCTCTGCGATTGGCTGTTGGAGCAGGAGCCTGGCTGTCAGTTATCAGTCAAGCCACCGCCTGAAAAAGAGGCATGTGTAGGTTTAAAGCTCATCAGTGAGCTCAGTAAAAAGTCATATTGTGGTCTCTACGGGTTAAGGCTGTCACGTTTCTATGAGAACAGGAGTTATTTGCGAAATTCAAGATACATCATTGTAACTATGATTGCATTATATATACTTAAAACCTTATCATCGTTTGATATCAATGTTAAAATGTATATAGACAGAAAATTATCCCCACTTATTACATCAAGTGATTACATTATAATGTATAATACACACTATGCATATTTACAAGGCGTCGGTGCAGCATAATGCTAAAATATATTAAATCAATCATCATTTGCCAATGGACACATAGACAGACTTCTTCTCACAATCAACTGCATAATGATGCCATGTGGGGACAAATCCAGCACTGTGAAAAT
Organism: Eleutherodactylus coqui; assembly: GCF_035609145.1. Taxonomy (NCBI): domain Eukaryota; kingdom Metazoa; phylum Chordata; class Amphibia; order Anura; family Eleutherodactylidae; genus Eleutherodactylus; species Eleutherodactylus coqui. Next base: position 140,913,893 of record NC_089843.1, on the reverse strand, counting down.
AATGATCCTGAGTAGGTAAGGTAGCGCTGAGCTTATTTCTAGATAATTCAATCTACTAATTTCCTATCGCATTTCTAAAACATGTATATGGCTACATTAGATTGTGGTGGCCGGTCAACTCTAATTATCCAATCGTGTTTGTCAATGTGTGTTGAGCCATTATATACTGTAAATAAGAGAGATGATATAATTATTTTCTGAGAAATAAAGTTGGCAGTGCTTACTGATACAACTCCTGATGGATTATGCATTTTCGAAATATCAAAAGGTCATAGCAACAAATATTTTCTGTTTTTATTTATTAGGAGTAATGTGAAACTTTATTGGTAGAGAATGCGGGCAATGATGTGCACCTGATTTTGTGCCATGTCACTAGGCTTTACAGCAATAGGCCTACAACGGGATAAAATAACAGTAAACGCATCTAATGTGACATCTTCAGCTGAAAGGTTTGGAGCATCATAACAAGCAGAAGTAGCAGACTCACGTTCCTGAGATTTAAAGCTGAAAAATTAATGATATTTCATAAGCAGAGTGGAAAGAAGCCTCGATCCATAATTCTGAAAACCCTGGTTTGATGTTAGAAACTAGAGCAACTGAAATATTTTTTTTTCTCTGTAAAATGCTACAGGCTTCATCCTCTGGCTTTTATGAAAGGAGAGAAGATGAAAGACAGCAGAATTTTGGTAGCTGTGGAAATTACAAATCAGCTTCATATAAACAGATCTTTATAATAAACACAATATGCTAGTTTCTGAAGATTCACTATTCAGATATAGGAACCTTCAGTGCTACTGCATAATTAATAACTAAATATTGAAATACACTGGATAAATAGGGATTTTGCATAAGAACACAGGCTCTGTACTCTATACGGATATCCACTACATATTAAGTATACATTCTTGGCGAAGTATTATGTCCTACTGCATTTGCCTAACCTTTCTATAATAAGGTCAACTAATGAAGTAGTGTAAGTCTGAAGTAGAAAAACTAGGACAGCGCTCGAATGAGGACAGGTAACACATGAAAAGTCCCAACTCTGAAACATGATTTATACAAAAAAATGAACAAGTACAAAGACAATTCCCAGTAGAATACATTCCGAAGGTTTCAACAGTATAATTGATATAATCACCGAGATGGAGGTAGACATAACCACCTTAATATTTCATTCCCATCCAGTTCATATAGATAAAGCTAAAGGGGAGGGCAACAGTTAAAGAGCAGTGCAATACAGTGAGAGATTAATTCTGAATAATGAAAATGACAAGTCAGTTGGGCCAAATTGTAGAAAATCGAGTGGAAAGGGGGCTGAGAGGACATTGCTGATGAAATTCTTTAACTATGTCATATAACAGGTGAATTCTCCAGTAGTATGTGAATGCATAATTTAGTTCTACTTGTGGCAGCTGTATGCCTACTGAATAGGGAATTAGTGAAATGGGAGGCAAAAATATGTGAGAAGTGATAATTACATATGAGCCTCTGTATTATATGTCTCCATACAAAAATAAATTTGGAAAAATTTGTACGTTCAGTCATCATTACCCAAAAAAGTGACAGCCGCATAGAATACATTGAAGAGTATTAACCTCGGAAGATTTTCATTTCACGGCTTGACTTTGGAAGCCTTCTGCTCTGGTGCGGTATGACCTTCATGTGCTACTTGGGCAAAAGCATTCATTTTATATTACATTCATTTGGTGCTTTGGGGAAATATAATGCAACTGTCTTTGTTAGTTTTTAACAAACAGTTGTGCATGTAAGCACAACATTAAGAAGCTAGGTCAATGCATACCATCTCCACATATACCTAAGAATACCACCTCCACATGTATCTAAGTCAGATAAACTGGGAAATCTCTCAAGGTATAAGCTGAACATATCCACAGTTTATAATGAACCAGAAATATGCGAAAATAACACTTTTTGGGTAATGTTATTTGGCATACCCTATTCCTGCATGGAAAAGCATAGTAAATTATGCTTTTCAGTACAGAGTTCTTGCAAAAGTTGATATATGTATACTCATATATATATGAGTATATATATATTCTGCGATATAGCGTTTTTAACCTGTTGAAGTCAATAGGAGACATAGTGTTCATGCTTCTCCTTCTTTGCTTTCACTTTCCCCTTCTCCTCTGGAGCAAGAAGAAGGAGGAGAAGAAAGATAGAAGAAGGAAGAACAAGCGTGGTGACTCAGTTTTTACACTGCGGCTTTACAGTGCTTGAGTTCTAGGTTCAAATTTGACCAAGGGCAAAATCTGTAAGGAGTTTTTAGGTTCTATTTATGTTTATTCTTCTCCTCTGCACAAGAAAAAGTGTGGCCCAGCTTAGTTGTTAGCATTGCTGCCTTAGGCCGCCTGCACACGAGCGGGTCAGATCCGGCAGCGAGAATTCTCGCCGCGGGACCCGACCCAAGAGCCTGCAGGGACGAGCGCGTACTCTCCCGCGCCTGGCGGCCCCAGCTCTTTCATGTGCCGGCTGAAGCGCTGCCGGCGCATGCGCAGACCGGAGCCGGCGGCCGGGTGAGTGCGTGCCCCGCACAAAAATAGGACATGTCGCGGTTTGTTTGCCGCGCGAGATTTCGCGCGGCCAAACCGCGGCCGTCTGCATAGGAGTGCGTATTGTAATGCACTCCTATGCAGACTTTCAGTGGCGGAAATCCCACGGGAAATCCCGCTGCGGGATTTCCGCCCGTGTGCAGGCGGCCTTTCAGTGCTGTAGTTCTTGGTTCAAATCTGATCAAGGGCAAAACCTGTATGGTGTCTTCATGTTCTTTTTGTGTTCTTTTTCTTCTCCTTTTCTGGAGAAAAAAATAACTGTAGTGGCTCAGTTGTTAGCACCTCTGTTCTAGGTTTAAATCTGACCAAGAGCAACATTTGTACATAGTTTTTCAAAGTTGATGTAGATTCTTTCCTTGATGAGATTTAAACTTAGTACCCCAGTGCTGTAAGGCAACAGTGCTAACCACTGAGTCACATTCATTGAGGAGGCGGTTCTTCCTCCTCCACCTACAATTTGACTGCATTAGGAAACCTCTGGAGGCCAAATTAGTGAACTCAGCATTTACGTCTATTGACTTTAATGGGAATCGGGATTGGGTCGTTCTGACACCAGATTATTTTTGGAAAAATGATTGTTAGTATTGTGGCTAATTTTAGTGGCAGCCTACAGCAATATAACATTTTATTAGTGGTGTAATCAATCTGATCTATATCTACTTCTTTCTTTATGATATATCACTAACTAATGTATTGCTAAAAGTCAACTTCAGCAATAAGTGACCAACTGTTTGACAGAGCATTTGAAGTTTTAAAAAATGAAGTCATAAATCCGGTGGCTACTTGTAATATTCTTGCATTATTATATGGAATCTAATAAAGTGATGCCTTTTCCTAATTTTTCAGCTAATGATGTATAATGTCTGTACAGTATTTTACTTGATATTTACTTACAATCTCTTGTACATAGATAACTGTCTTGTATCTATATCCTACATCGGCAGATTTCTCTCCTAGCATTTATCATGACCCAATAGGCAGAGTGTTCATAAAAGAAATTTTTATGTGCTTCTGCATCAGGAACACAGAGTCTAGTTATCTTAAAAGGTAAAGTAGTCATTATATGCAACAAAGATATATAATATTAGTGTCTTAATGTTTCTCTCCGCATGCAGTGTGCACTTTAATCAATGATGAATGCCATCATTTGGCATGTTGAGAGCGACAAAGTTTATAAAATTTTGCATGCTCCATTGATCCTTAAGGAACTTACAAACTGAATCACAGGTTGTATAACCATAAAACAACAAAGAGAAAAACTGGTTATGGGCATGCACACCATTTTACTAATCTGCTCACTGAGCGTTGATTTGCAGTGATAATCTAAGCATCTATGGCAGAAAAGATGACATTTTTCTTAATATGCCAACAAGCATTATAGATGTTTCTAATAGTTTATAAATAGTTCTTCAACTGTTTTTCATGAGACGTTAGCGCGCTTTTCTGGCCAATTGAAAGACAGGGAAGGCATTACAACTTCCCCCTGCGACGTTCAAGCCCTATACCACCCCCCTGCAGTGAGTGGCTGGCGAGATCAGGTGTCACCCGAGTATAAAAATCGGACCCTCCCGCGGCTCGCCACAGATTTGTTCTGACATAGAGGAGGGAAAGTGCTGTCTTGTTGGAGCTGCTATAGGGAGAGTGTTAGGAGTATTTTAGGCTTCAAGAACCCCAACGGTCCTTCTTAGGGCCACATCTAACCGTGTGCAGTACTGTGGAGGCTGCTTTTTGCAGTGTTGCACATTTTTTTTTTTGGGTATATCGGCCGTGCAGAGCATTGCGCCCTGCAGTAATACTCCAGGGCCAGAAGCGCTTAGGCAGGGACAGAAGACATATTGATTGAATATAGGCAGTGGGCCTTTGCAAAAAAATTTGGGGAAAAAAATCTATTTGGGCTGCCTGTCACTGTCCTCAGTGTTCTGGGTCTCTGCTGGGTGTAGTAGTTCTCCAAATTCATATGCAGCCAGCTAAGTGTTACAGCAGGCTTGCGCAAAATTATTTCCTGGCTCTGTCTGGGCTGTGAAATCACCGCTGTATGGCAGTTCACAGTGCAACACTCTGCAGTTCTTTGACATACTCCAGGGCCAGAAGCGCTTAGGCAGGGACAGAAGACATATTGATTGAATATAGGCAGTGGGCCTTTGCAAAAAAATTTGGGGAAAAAAATCTATTTGGGCTGCCTGTCACTGTCCTCAGTGTTCTGGGTCTGTGCTGGGTGTAGTAGTTCTCCAAATTCATACGCAGCCAGCTAAGTGTTACAGCAGGCTTGCGCAAAATTATTTCCTGGCGTTCCGTAAGCGAAGTAAGCCTCCAACCACAGGCCAATAAGCAGCACATTTAATTACAGCGTTCTGTTTCTGCACTACTGGTAATACACCATGCTGAGGGGTAGGGGTAGGCCTAGAGGACGTGGACGCGGGCGAGGACGCGGAGGCCCAAGTCAGGGTGTGGGCACAGGCCGAGCCAGTGCGGTGGCCAGGGGTAGAGGCAGGGCCAGACCGAATAATCCACCAACTGTTTCCCAAAGCGCCCCCTCACGCCATGCCACCCTGCAGAGGTCAAGGTGCTCTACGGTGTGGCAGTTTTTCACAGAGATGCCTGACGACCAACGAACACTGGTGTGCAACCTTTGTCGAGCCAAGATTAGCTGGGGAGGCACCACCACCACCACCATGCGCAGGCATATGATGGCCAAGCACCCCACAAGGTGGGACGAAGGCCGTGCACCGCCTCCGGTTTGCACCACTGCCTCTCCCCCTGTGCCCCAACCTGCCACTGAGATCCAACCCCCCTCTGAGGACACAGGCACTACCGTCTCCTGGCCTGCACCCACACCCTCACCTCCGCTGTCCTCGGCCCCATCCAGCAATGTCTCTCAGCGCAGCGTCCAGACGTCGCTAGCGCCACTGTTTGAGCGCAAGCGCAAGTACGCCGCCACGCACCCGCACGCTCAAGCGTTAAACATGCACATTGCCAAATTGATCAGCCTGGAGATGCTGCCGTATAGGCTTGTGGAAACGGAGGCTTTCAAAAGCATGATGGCGGCGGCCCCACGCTACTCGGTTCCCAGTCGCCACTACTTTTCCCGATGTGCCGTCCCAGCCCTGCATGACCACGTCTCCCGCAACATTGTACGCGCCCTCACCAACGCGGTTACTGCCAAGGTCCACTTAACAACAGACACGTGGACAAGCACAGGCGGGCAGGGCCACTATATCTCCCTGACGGCACATTGGGTGAATTTAGTGGAGGCTGGGACAGAGTCAGAGCCTGGGACCGCTCACGTCCTACCCACCCCCGAATTGCGTGCCCCAGCTCGGTGGTGGTATCTGCGGCGGTGTATGCTTCCTCCACTAAACCACCTTCCTCCTCCTCCTACGCAACCTCTGTCTTGCAATCAAGATGTGTCAGCAGCAGTACGTCGCCAGCAGTCGGTGTCGCGCGGCATGGCAGCACAGCGGTGGGCAAGCGTCAGCAGGCCGTGCTGAAACTACTCAGCTTAGGAGAGAAGAGGCAGACGGCCCACGAACTGCTGCAGGGTCTGACAGAGCAGACCGACCGCTGGCTTGCGCCGCTGAGCCCCCAACCGGGCATGGTCGTGTGTGACAACGGCCGTAACCTGGTGGCGGCTCTGCAACTCGGCAGCCTCACGCACGTGCCATGCCTGGCCCATGTCTTTAATTTGGTGGTTCAGCGCTTTCTGAAAAGCTACCCACACTTGTCATACCTGCTCGGAAAGGTGCGCCGGGTCAGCGCACATTTCCGCAACTCCAAGACGGACGCTGCCACCCTGCGCACCCTGCAACATCGGTTTCATCTGCCAGTGCACCGATTGCTGTGCGACGTGCCCACACGGTGGAACTCTACGCTCCACATGTTGGCCAGGCTCTATGAGCAGCGTAGAGCTATTGCGGAATACCAACTCCAACATGGGCGGCGCAGTGGGAGTCAGCCTCCTCAATTATTTACAGAAGAGTGGGCCTGGTTGGCAGACATCTGCCAGGTCCTTGGAAACTTTGAGGAGTCTACCCAGATGCTGAGCGGGGATGCTGCAATCATTAGCGTCACCATTCCTCTGCTATGCCTCTTGAGAAGTTCCCTGCAAAGCATAAAGGCAGAAGCTTTGCACTCGGAAACAGAGGCGGGGGAAGACAGTATGTCGCTGGATAGTCAGAGCACCCTCATGTCTATATCTCAGCGCATTGAGGAGGAGGAGAAGGGGGAGGAGCATGAGGAGGAGGGGGAAGAAACAGCTTGGCCCACTGCTGAGGGTACACATGCTGCTTGCCTGTCATCCTTTCAGCGTGTATGGCCAGAGGAGGAGGAGGAAGAGGGGAAGGAGCATGAGGAGGAGGGGGAAGAGACAGCTTGGCCCACTGCTGAGGGTACACATGCTGCTTGCCTGTCATCCTTTCAGCGTGTATGGCCAGAGGAGGAGGAGGAGGATAATGAAAGTGATCTTCCGAGTGAGGACAGCCATGTGTTGCGTACAGTTACCCTGGCACACATGGCTGACTTCATGTTAGGATGCCTTTCTCGTGACCCTCGCGTTACACGCATTCTGGCCACTACGGATTACTGGGTGTACACACTGCTCGACCCACGGTATAAGGAGAACCTTTCCACTCTCATTCCCGAAGAGGAAAGGGGTTTGAGAATGATGCTATACCACAGGGCGCTGGTGGACAAACTGATGGTAAACTTCCCATCCGACAGCACTAGTGGCCGAAGGCGCATTTCCGAGGGCCAGGTAGCAGGGGAGGCGCAGAGATCAGGCAGCATGTACAGCGCAGGCAGGGGACCATTCTCCAGAGCCTTTGCCAGCTTTCTAGCTCCCTAGCAAGACTGTGTCACCGGTCCCCAGTCAAGGCTGAGTTGGCGGGAGCACTGTAAAAGGATGGTGAGGGAGTACGTAGCCGATCGCACGACCATCCTCGGTGACGCCTCTGCCCCCTACAACTACTGGGTGTTGAAGCTGGACACGTGGCCTGAACTCGCGCTGTATGCCCTGGAGGTGCTTGCTTGTCCTGCGGCTAGCGTCTTGTCAGAGAGTGTGTTTAGTGTGGCTGGGGGAATCATCACGGATAAGCGTAGCCACCTGTCAACCGACAGTGCCGACAGGCTTACACTCATCCAGATGAACAAAGCCTGGATTTAACCAGACTTCTCTTCTCCACCAGCGGACAGCAGCGATACCTAAACAATACGTAGGCTGCACCCGCGGATGGAAGCATCGTTCTCTATCACCATCCAAAACGGGGACCTTTTTGCTTCATCAATCTGTGTATAATATTCCTCCTCCTCCTCCTGCTCCTCCTCCTGAAACCTCACATAATCACGCCGAACGGGCAATTTTTCTTAGGCCCACAAGGCTCAGTCATATAATTTTTCTAAACAATTTTTATACGTTTCAATGCTCATTAAAGCGTTGAAACTTTGACCTCAACCAATTTTTATTTTAACTGGGCTGCCTCCTGGCCTAGTTACCAATTAAGCCACATTAACCAAAGCGATTAATGGGTTTCACCTGCCCTCTTGGTCGGGCATGGGCAATTTTTCTCAGTTACATTAGTACTGTTGGTACACCAATTTTTGGGGGCCCTCGCCTACAGTGTAATCAAATTAATTTTTAGCCCACCTGCATTACAGCTGACGTTAAATCAGCTGTGTTGGGCACTGCAATGGGATATATTTATGTACCGCCGGTGGGTTCCAGGGAGCCACCCATGCTGTGGGTCCACAGGGAGTTGTAACTGCATGTGTCCACTTCTAAAGCACCCCAGTCTGACTGTGGCATGCAGTGTAGGCCGAAGCCCACCTGCATTAAACATGACATTACCTCCGCTGTGCTGGGCACTGCAATGGGATATATTTATGTACCGCCGGTGGGTTCCAGGGAGCCACCCATGCTGTGGGTCCACAGGTAGTTGTAACTGCCTGTGTCCACTCCTAAAGAACCCCAGCCTGACTGGGGCATGCAGTGTGGGCCGAAGCCCACCTGCATTAAACATGACATTACCTCAGCTGTGATGGGCAATGCAATGGGATATATTTATGTACCGCCGGTGGCTTCCTGGCACCCACCCATGCTGTGGGTCCACAGGGAGTTGTAACTGCATGTGTCCACTTCTAAAGAACCCAAGTCTGACTGGGGCATGCAGTGTGGGCCGAAGCCCACCTGCATTAAACATGACATTACCTCAGCTGTGATGGGCAATGCAATGGGATATATTTGTGTACCGCCGGTGGGTTCCAGGGAGCCACCCATGCTGTGGGTCCACAGGGAGTTGCAACTGCATGTGTCCACTTCTAAAGCACCCCAGTCTGACTGGGGCATGCAGTGTGGGCCGAAGCCCACCTGCATTAAACATGACATTACCTCAGCTGTGATGGGCAATGCAATGGGATATATTTATGTACCTCCGGTGGCTTCCTGGCACCCACCCATGCTGTGGGTCCACAGGGAGTTGTAACTGCATGTGTCCACTTCTAAAGCACCCCAGTCTGACTGTGGCATGCAGTGTAGGCCGAAGCCCACCTGCATTAAACATGACATTACCTCCGCTGTGCTGGGCACTGCAATGGGATATATTTATGTACCGCCAGTGGGTTCCAGGGAGCCACCCATGCTGTGGGTCCACAGGGAGTTGTAACTGCCTGTGTCCACTCCTAAAGAACCCCAGTCTGACTGGGGCATGCAGTGTGGGCCGAAGCCCACCTGCATTAAACATGACATTACCTCAGCTGTGATGGGCAATGCAATGGGATATATTTATGTACCGCCGGTGGCTTCCTGGCACCCACCCATGCTGTGGGTCCACAGGGAGTTGTAACTGCATGTGTCCACTTCTAAAGAACCCCAGTCTGACTGGGGCATGCAGTGTGGGCCGAAGCCCACCTGCATTAAACATGACATTACCTCAGCTGTGATGGGCAATGCAATGGGATATATTTATGTACCGCCGGTGGGTTTCAGGGAGCCACCCATGCTGTGGGTCCACAGGGAGTTGCAACTGCATGTGTCCACTTCTAAAGCACCCCAGTCTGACTAGGGCATGCAGTGTGGGCCGAAGCCCATCTGCATTAAACATGACATTACCTCCGCTGTGCTGGGCACTGCAATGGGATATATTTATGTACCGCTGGTGGGTTCCAGGGAGCCACCCATGCTGTGGGTCCACAGGGAGTTGTACCTGCATGTGTCCACTCCTAAAGAACCCCAGTCTGACTGGGGCATGCAGTGTGGGCCGAAGCCCACCTGCATTAAACATGACATTACCTCAGCTGTGATGGGCAATGCAATGGGATATATTTATGTACCGCCGGTGGCTTCCTGGCACCCACCCATGCTGTGGGTCCACAGGGAGTTGTAACTGCATGTGTCCACTTCTAAAGAACTCCAGTCTGACTGGGGCATGCAGTGTGGGCCGAAGCCCACCTGCATTAAACATGACATTACCTCAGCTGTGATGGGCAATGCAATGGGATATATTTATGTACCTCCGGTGGCTTCCTGGCACCCACCCATGCTGTGGGTCCACAGGGAGTTGTAACTGCATGTGTCCACTTCTAAAGCACCCCAGTCTGACTGGGGCATGCAGTGTGGGCCGAAGCCAACCTGCATTAAACATGACATTATCTCCGCTGTGCTGGGCACTGCAATGGGATATATTTATGTACCGCCGGTGGGTTCCAGGGAGCCACCCATGCTGTGGGTCCACAGGGAGTTGTAACTGCATGTGTCCACTCCTAAAGAACCCCAGTCTGACTGGGGCATGCAGTGTGGGCCGAAGCCCACCTGCATTAAACATGACTTTACCTCAGCTGTGATGGGCAATGCAATGGGATATATTTATGTACTGCCGGTGGCTTCCTGGCACCCACCCAAGCTGTGGGTCCACAGGGAGTTGTAACTGCATGTGTCCACTTCTAAAGAACCCCAGTCTGACTGGGGCATGCAGTGTGGGCCGAAGCCCACCTGCATTAAACATGACATTACCTCAGCTGTGATGGGCAATGCAATGGGATATATTTATGTACCGCCGGTGGCTTCCTGGCACCCACCCAAGCTGTGGGTCCACAGGGAGTTGTAACTGCATGTGTCCACTTCTAAAGAACCCCAGTCTGACTGGGGCATGCAGTGTGGGCTGAAGCCCACCTGCATTAAACATGACATTACCTCAGCTGTGATGGGCAATGCAATGGGATATATTTATGTACCGCCGGTGGGTTCCAGGGAGCCACTCATGCTGTGGGTCCACAGGGAGTTGTAACTGCATGTGTCCACTTCTAAAGAACCCCAGTCTGACTGGGGCATGCAGTGTGGGCCGAAGCCCACCTGCATTAAACATGACATTACCTCAGCTGTGATGGGCAATGCAATGGGATATATTTATGTACCGCCGGTGGGTTCCAGGGAGCCACCCATGCTGTGGGTCCACAGGGAGTTGTAACTGCATGTGTCCACTTCTAAAGCACCCCAGTCTGACTGGGGCATGCAGTGTGGGCCGAAGCCCATCTGCATTAAACATGACATTACCTCAGCTGTGCTGGGCACTGCAATGGGATATATTTATGTACCGCTGGTGGGTTCCAGGGAGCCACCCATGCTGTGGGTCCACAGGGAGTTGTAACTGCATGTGTCCACTCCTAAAGAACCCCAGTCTGACTGGGGCATGCAGTGTGGGCCGAAGCCCACCTGCATTAAACATGACATTACCTCAGCTGTGATGGGCAATGCAATGGGATATATTTATGTACCACCGGTGGCTTCCTGGCACCCACCCATGCTGTGGGTCCACAGGGAGTTGTAACTGCATGTGTCCACTTCTGAAGAACCCCAGTCTGACTGGGGCATGCAGTGTGGGCCGAAGCCCACCTGCATTAAACATGTCATTATTACCTCAGCTGTGATGGGCAATGCAATGGGATATATTTATGTACCGCCGGTGGCTTCCTGGCATCCACCCATGCTGTGGGTCCACAGGGAGTTGTAACTGCATGTGTCCACTTCTAAAGAACCCCAGTCTGACTGGGGCATGCAGTGTGGGCCGAAGCCCACCTGCATTAAACATGACATTACCTCAGCTGTGATGGGCAATGCAATGGGATATATTTATGTACCGCCGGTGGGTTCCAGGGAGCCACCCATGCTGTGGGTCCACACGGAGTTGTAACTGCATGTGTCCACTTCTAAAGAACCCCAGTCTGACTGGGGCATGCAGTGTGGGCCGAAGCCCACCTGCATTAAACATGACATTACCTCAGCTGTGATGGGCAATGCAATGGGATATATTTATGTACCGCCGGTGGCTTCCTGGCACCCACCCATGCTGTCGGTCCACAGGGACTTCACAATAGGGAGTTGTACCTGCCTGTGTCTATGAATTAAAAACCCCGGTCCGGTTGGGGCATGCAGTGTGGGCCGAAGCCCACCTGCATTTAATCTGACGTTAGCTCTGCTGTCCAGGGCACTGCAATGGGATACATTTATGTACAGCCGGTGGGTTCCAGGGAGCCACCCATGCTGTGGGTGCACACGGAATTCCCATTGCGGAGTTGTATCTTCCTGTGACTATTTATAAAAAACCCCGGTCTGACTGGGGCATGCAGACACCTTGACAGAATGAATAGTGTGTGGCACATAGGTTCCCCATTGCTATGCCCACATGTGCAGCTCCAGATGGAGGTGGCACAGGATTGGATTTCTCATTGCTTCTGTACAGCATTGTGGACTATCGCCCCGCCCCTTTTAAAGAGGGTCGCTGCCTAGCCATGCCAACAATCTGCAGTGTGTGCCTGCTTTTCCTCTGGCAGACGCACTTATAAATAGACATGAGGGTGGCGTGGCATGAGGGCAGCTGAAGGCTGGGCAGGGACAGTTTGGTGTGCGCTGTGGACACTGGGTCATGGGGGAGGGGTTGGGCAGCATGTAACCCAGGAGAAGTGGCAGCGGAGAGTCATGCAGGCAGTGATTGTGCTTTGTTGGAGGTAGTGTGGTACTTAGCTAAGGTATGCATTGCTAATGAGGGCTTTTCAGAAGTAAAAGTTGCTGGGAGGGGGGGGCCCACTCTTGCCGCTATTGTGGCTTAATAGTGGGACCTGGGAACTTGAGATGCAGCCCAACATGTAGCCCCTCGCCTGCCCAATCCGTTTCTGTGTCATTCCCATTACTTTCTTGAATTGCCCAGATTTTCACAAATGAAAACCTTAGCGAGCATCGGCGATATACAAAAATGCTCGAGTCGCCCATTGACTTCAATAGGGTTCGTTACTCGAAACGAACCCTCGAGCATCGCGAAAAGTTCGTCTCGAGTAACGAGCACCCGAGCATTTTGGTGCTCGCTCATCTCTAGTTAATAATGTATATTTGGTGACTACATTTTATAGATAAAAAAATAAGAAGTAATGTCATAAGTAAATGGACGAAGCCCATTGATGTTAAAAAAAAAATATTGCCCACTTTCAATATATGAATTAATAAATGATTTAAATACTTTAAAACTTAAACTACTACCCAATATTGAAAATAATTCCTCATGCAGAAGAGGATATACCCTCAGCTCTAACTATGAGCATGAATATTCCAAAAGAAAAATATACTGAAAGTAGAAAGCGTTTCTAATGCTTACACAGTGGAAATCTGACAAAACCAGTTCCATTCAATCACATGTTGAAAAACTTCAAAGGCTTGGACAAGAGAGAGGATAAAAAGATCAAATTCTCAAACACATCTGTCTTAATCACATGTATTTAAGATTGACAAAGAGTGTGAAAAGGTCATGTTAAAGAACAGAACTTGACTTTGACAAGATTAAAAACAGATACTATTTTTGCCGCTAAGCCTTCACCTCTTGGTAGCACAAATGTAAAAAAAAGTCCTAAAATGAAAAGTAATGATCAACTCAGAAAGAATAAAAGTAGTCACTGATATATATTGCAATATGCATTGCTTTGTTCCGAGCTTTGACTGTGAATGTGATTAAACTGAGCTGCATTATAAAGACTCTTAAACAGTCATTGTCCTTTTTATTTATTATTTTACAGCCATATAACTATGAAGACTCCCACTTTTTCATCAGGAAGGCCATCAGTTCCTAATAATGATTCTATAACTTTAAATTCATTAAAACGGTAAAATAATGAAGTCATAAAAACATTTTAAAAAACTTCAGCAAGTCTATGTAAAAATGTTGCGGAGGATTTAGAAATGGTATGATGGAAAATAGGGTTCATTTGTACAAGAGATTTGGACATTTTAACATAAAGAGTGATTTATACATATTTCCAAGTCCTGTCAGGACAGGATTCTTCAGGTGCTTAAGGCATAGTTTTTGGGATGAACCTCACTATCCTCAAGCTTTGAATTTCAGATGGATATTAATTGGTTCAAGTGTCCTTTTCCCTATCAATCCCAAGACTTATGTTATGTGGGATTGTATCTAATACATACTATTTCACTGTACCCTCATCCCCTTTACATGTGCAGTTCTCAATGAATGGTTGTCTAACCACCATAACATATATCTAAAGGTCCTTTTACATGCAATGATTCTCGCTCAAAATTCATGCAAAGGCCGACAATGAGTGATAATCGTTAAATGTAATCGTGGGCACTGTGCTCTTTTTGTTTGAACAATGAATTTTTGTTACTTTAAATCAATCGTTCAGCTGCTAAAAACTGAGCAAATAGCATTCTATTTGAATGCATTTAGCTTATCCTTCAATAGACTGTAAGATGTTCTACCCAAGGTATGTTTATACTAGATGCAAGGAGGACAATGGAATGTGCTGGCAGCTGTTTATACAGCTGGGCATGTGTTTACAGGCTGGGCTCTGCAAACAACTCCTGGAGGCCCTTTTACATGCAAATAAAGATGAAAAAGTGTTAATGGCCTTTAATGGCCATTAACACTTTATGCAAATAGATTGTTAAATCTTTCAATCTTTCAGTTGTTTGAAAGATTATCCATTTCCAGGTCCATCATTGACACTGTGATACATATTATAAACACACTATCATACAATAGCTTCTTATCTTTATTCAGCCACTTCCAGAAGAAAAGGCCAGATGCGGCATTAGTTTAAGAATTGCTAGTCCAGGTCCAAAGAGATAATGAAAGAGTTGAATAACCTGAGCAAAAGAGGTGAGAGAGACACTGACAGACTGTTACAAATAAATGCTGCAATTACCTTGTATTAAATTCTTCCTGTATTTTCAATCTATGAGAAATATTTTCTGTAAAGAACATGTTATCATGTTCCCTTTTTAGTTGTGAAACCAAATTCAGTTTTGAAACATTGAAATTACCTTGTGTCCTCCAGAAGAAAATATAAGTTCAGTTGATTGCGTTTCATTTCTGCTTCATTCCAGAATAAGCTTAGATGCCAGCACATTGGGATTGTGTGAACTGGCTGTTCTGGTCCCCTTCTATCACAATAATATTCGACATGTATTTTTTCATTTATTGTTATTATTATCATTATCCAAGAAAAAGTTTATATGAAAACATTAGTTGTAGATTGCAAAATAAAGAGAAGATCTGGCAAACCAATGTCATTCCTACCCAGGGTTTATATTGAATGTTGCAGTTCATTCCCTTGAAAGTGAATGGAGCAGAGCAACATTAACAGAAAAGGCCAATGGGCAAGAAAGGTGCTGTTTTGGGAAAAATAGCAGACTCTTTTTTCTAATTCTGGATAACCGATTTATTAGTAATAGTAATATACACGCTAATACACACGTCTAAGTGAGCTCTTGGGGGCCTCCCATGAGTGTAAATGCATATACACTCGCTATCGAGAGACATATATGCGCTATGTATGGCGCACAGTTGCAGGCTATTGCTCACCGATAATGCATTTTGCTTTACTCTATTGTGCTGTCGAGACCACTGACATCAGCCTGGTCACCGCAGTGCCATGTTGGAGTACGCTGGATCAGCTACTTAGTGGGTGGGGCAGCAACCCTGTATGCAGGTCAGCTGAATCTGGAGGCAGGTTAGCTGACTTGCTAGACCCAGGTGTTTTCAATTAAGCCCACAAAATCGCATAGTAAATTTTGGCAGACAGTTGCTTTCCATGCGCAATTTCATTGAAAAATAGAGCTTGTCACGTTTTTTTCCCCACCCTCAGAAAGCGTGAGGAAAACACACATCGCACGACCCTGCGTCTATAGCGCACACAAAATTTTCCCTGCGCAGCGTTCAGCTGGCCTCATGCTACACGTTCGCTTCATAGAGTCACACCACCCTCATGTCGATTTATAAGTATGTCTGCGAAGAGGAGGAGCCGGAGACACACACTGCAGAGGGTTGTCAGGGCCAGGTAGCGACCCTTTTGAAAGTGTGGGCGATAGACAGTACGATCATCATTGCAATCCAGTGCCACCTCTGTCACAAAATTGTCAGGAGCCGCAAATGTGGGCATAAAGGGGACTCAGGTGCCACTTCTACACATCTCCACAATGCAGCAGCACATACTAACACCAAAGACTGGTTTGAAGCAGGAAGTGTTGCAAAAGTAACCACCACAGGTATACAGTGACCATGTGAAAGTCTCATGAAATCCTTTATGCTTCCTGTGAATGCTCCAATCCAGTATCTCGGATAACTGGAATTATGCTGATCGCCAGACCCCAAGCAAGAGGAAGAGGTGGCATAATAAGCCAGAGAAACCATGACCAAGGTAGGACCCGCAATACTCTGTGTGGGAAACACGTGAGCGGGCCCAGGGTCAGGCTCGGTTACAGCCCCCACCTTGTGTGACCCAAGGTACCGCAAGTTATATAGCAATGGGAAATCCATGTGTCCCCAAACAATTCATTCTGTGTAGGTATCAGATAGCTGAACACCGCAATGGGAAAGCCTTCTGTGCCCTACCCAAGTCAAGTCAGTGTATTTGTGCCAGATAGATAAAACACGACAATGAGAAATCTTTGTGCACCCACAGCATAGGTGAGCCCATGAAACTGAAAGACAGTATTACACATGAAGAAATCAGAGTGCCCAAACATGGCAGAGTTTCACCCCACCAAGGACCTTGGCCTCAGCCCACATTTCTGCCCAATTCATTCTTTGAATGTGTCAGATAGCTGAACAACGCAATGGAAAAACCTTTGTTCAACCCACAGCATAGGCGAGCCCATGAAACTCAAAGACAGTATTAAACATGAAGAAAAGAGAGTGCCCAAACATGGAAGAGATTCACCCCGCTCAGGACCTCGGCCCACACTTCTGCCCTAGTCATTCAGTGTATTTGTGCCAGATAGGTAAAACACTGCAATGGGAAAGCTGTCTGCACCCTAGCCAACTCAGTCAGTGTATTTGTGCCAGATAGGTAAAACAACGCAATGGGAAGTCTTTGTGCACCCACAGCATAGGTGAGCCCATGAAACTCAAAGATGGTATTACACATAAAGAAATCAGAGTGCTCAAACATGGCAGTTTTTACCCCGCCCTGGACCTCGGCCCACACTTTTGCCCTAGTCAGTCAGTGTATTTTTGCCAGATGGGTAAAACACCGCAATGGGAAAGCCGTCTGCACCCTAGCCAAGTCAGTCAGTGTATTTGTGCCAGACAGGTAAACAAACGCAATGGGAAGTCTTTCTGCACCCACAGCATAGGCGAGACCATGAAATTCAAAGATGGTTTTACACATAAAGAAATCAGAGCGCCTGAACAAAGCAGTTTCACCCCGCCAAGGACCTCGGCCTCAGCCCACACCCTCAGTAATCGTGGGCATAAAGCAGACTCGGATGCTAGTACAGCTGTGAACATCTCATTAAATCAGTTATGGTTGCTTTCATCGCATGTCGGCGCTGGCAGTTGTCAGGCGCGTACGCTTATTCGTGATGATTCCCCCAGCTGCACTAAGCACCCTCTCTGACAAGGCACCGGCCAGCACCTCCAGGGCGTACAGCGCATGTGCGTGTCACGTGTCCAGCCTTGACACCCAATAGTTGTATGGAGCAGAGGCATCACGGAGGACGGTGGTACGATCGGCTACGTACTCCCTCACCATCTTTTTACAGTGCTCCCTCTGACTCATCCTTGACTGGGGCGTGGTGACACAGTCTTGCTGGGGAGCCATAAAACTGGCAAAGGCTTTGGAGAGTTTTTCTCTTCCTGCGCTGGACATGCTGCCTGATCCCCACACCTCCCTTGCTACTTGGCCCTCGGAACTGCGTCTTCTGCCACTAGTGCTGTCGGATGGGAAGTTTAGCATCACTTTTTCTACCAGGGCCCTGTGGTATTGCATCACTCTCGTACCCCTTTCGTCTTCGGGAATGAGAGTGCAAAGGTTCTCCTTATACAGTCGGTCGAGAAGGTGTACACCCAGTAATCCGTGTTGGACAGAATGCGTCTAATGCAAGGGTCATGGGAAAGGCAGCCTAACATGAAGTCAACCATGTGTGCCAGGGTCCCAGTACGCAAGACATCGCTGTCCTCACTAGGAGGATGACTTCGAATTCCATCCTCCTGCTCCTCCTCCTCCTCTTCAGCCCATACACGCTGAACAGGAGAGAGGCAAGCAGCATGGGTACCCTCTCCAGTGTGGCCAGCTGTCTCTTCCCCCTCCTCCTCCTCCAAAAAGCGCTGAGATATAGACATGAGGGTGGTCTGGCTATCAAGCGACATACTGTCATCCCTTGTCTTCTGTTCCAACCGCAAAGCGTCGGCCTTTATGCTTAGCAGCAAGCTTCTCAGCAGGCAAAGCAGCAGGATGGTAATGCTAACGATGGCCGCATCGCCGCTCACCATTTGGGTAGACTCCACAAAGTTTCCGAGAACCTGGCAGATGTCTGCCATCCATGCCCACTCCTCAGTCAAGAATTCCGGAGGCTGACTACCACTCTGCCGCCCATGTTGCACCTGGTATTCCACTATTGCCATACGCTGCTCGTACAGCCTGGCCAACATGTGCCGCGTAGAATTCCACCGTGTGGGCACGTCGCACAGCAGTCCGTGCTCTGGCAGCTGAAACCGACATTGCAGGCTCCTCAGGGTGGCAGCGTCTGTGGTGGACTTGCGGAAATGTGCGCAGACGCAGCGCACCTTGCCGAGCAGATCAGACAAGTGGGGGTAGTTTTTCAGAAACCGCTGAACCACCAGATTGAAAACGTGGGCCAGGTATGGCACGTTTGTGAGGCTGCTGAGCTGCAGTGCCGCCACCAGGTTACGGCCTTTGTCACACATGACCATGCGCAGTTGGAGGCTCAGCGGCAAAAGCCAGAGGTCAATCTGCTCTGTCTCACCCTTCAACAGATCGGGGCCGTGTGCCTCTTGTCACCTAAGCTGATTATTTTCAGCACAGCTTGCTGACGCTTGCCCACCGCTGTGCTGCTGCGCCTCACGCAACCGACTGCTGGCGATGTACTCATTCTTCTTACTTGAGAGGTGGAGGTGGCGGAGGAGGGGGGTTTGGAGGAGGTGGCATAAAACACTGCAGATACCAGCACCGAGGTAGGACCCGCTATTCTGGGTGTGGGTAGGACATGAGCAGTCCCAGGCTCTGACTTGGTCCCAGCCTCCTCCAAGTTCACCCAATATGCCGTCAGGAAAATATAGTGGCCCGGCCCGCCAGTGCTTGTCCACGTGTCCGTGGTTAAGTGGACTTTCCCAGTAACCGCATTGGTGAGGGCACGATTTATGTTGCGGGAGACGTGCTGGTGTAGGGCGGGGACAGCACAACCGGGAAACATAGTAGTGACTGGGGACCTAGTAGCACGGGACCGCCGCTACCAGCATGTTCTTGAAAGCCTCCGTTTCCACAAGCCTTTACGGCAGCATATCTAGGCTGATTAATTTGGCAATGTGCACGTTTAAAGCTTGTGCATGCGGGTGAGTGGTGGCGTATTTCCGCTTTCACTCCGAGGCTTGCGTTAGCGACAGCTGAACGTTGCGCTGAGAGACATTGCTTGATGGAGTGGAGGATCATGAAGGTGAGGGTGTGGGTGCAGGTCAGGAAGCACTCGTCCCTGTGTCCTGGGAGGGGGATTGGATTGGCCATCATATGCCTACGCATGCTGGTGGTGGTGAGGCTGGTAGTGGTGGTTTCCCGGCTGATCTTGGTGCGGCACAGGTTGCACACCACTGTTTGTCGGTCGTCCGTGCTCTCACTAAAACACATACATACCTTTGAACACCTAGCCCTTTGCACAGAGGCTTGCCGCAAGGTGGTGCTGTGGAAAACAGTTGGGGGATTCTTGGCTCTAGACCTGCCTCTCCCGCTGGCCACCCCACTGGCTCTTCCAACCTGTCCTGCTGCTGCACTTGCCTCTCCTTCTGAAGCTCTGTCTTCTTTAGGCTTAGCTAGCCAGGGGGGTCAGTCACCTCATCTTCCAGCAGCTCTTCCTCCAATCCTCTGTGCGCTCCTCCCTCGAACTTACTGCCCTTACTACTATTTCACTTATAGACAACTGTGTCTCATCATCCTCATCCACAGAAAGCTCTTCAGACAGTTGCCGGAAGTCCCCAGCCTCATCACCCAGATTCCAGGAACTTTCCAAAGGTTGAGCATCGGTAACAACAAACTCCTCAGGTGAGAGAGGAACCTTTTTTTCTCACTCAAGGCAGGGACCCGAGAACAGTTCCTGGGAGTCTGCCTGCTCAGAATCTGTCATTTTCATGGAGTGAGGAGACTGGGAAGGAGGAGCAGCAGCCAGAGGATTCAGAGTTGCAGTCCCTAGGCCGGGAGTAGTGGACTGCGTAGAAGACTGGGTGGTCAATACATTGCTGGAGAAGTTTTCTGCCATCCACGACAGGCCCTGCTCGCACTGCTCTGTTTGTAATAAAGGTCTACCACGCGGACCTGCAAATTGTGATATGAATCTGGGGAGCCCAGAAACTTTCCTCTCTCCTAATCCCTCAGCAGCCGGCTGTGATTCACCCCGCCCTGGAACTCGGCCTGTGCCCACATCGTCACTTAGACGCCCGTGTCCGCGTCCACGTCTTCAACCCTTACCCCAACTCCTCATCATGGCGGATTAAGGATAGAGCAGGGCCCAAATAAATTACCCCACTTTACAGTGCTGACAACTGTCGCTAATTCACCACACACAGAGACTTGTAGATAGCGGAGACTCTATGCTATGACTTGAAAAAATTAACCCGAT
Organism: Eleutherodactylus coqui; assembly: GCF_035609145.1. Taxonomy (NCBI): domain Eukaryota; kingdom Metazoa; phylum Chordata; class Amphibia; order Anura; family Eleutherodactylidae; genus Eleutherodactylus; species Eleutherodactylus coqui. The sequence goes on along the minus strand of NC_089843.1, from coordinate 140,893,208 downwards.
GTCTTGCGCTGATGCCTTATAGAGATTTGGAGTTACCTTGTACATCACCAAGCTGCTGTAGTGAGTTTGTGACAAATTTTGTGACTTTTTAAAAAGTCACATGTCATAAACATCTCTAGAAACCTATCCATTCAAACCCTGCCTCCTTTTTTAGACACTTTTGAAAAGTGGAGTCATTGATTTTAATGAGAGCTGTGCCTACAATTATAATTGCAGGACACTACACAGGGCTCAGAGCAAACTGCTTATTATCCATACCCCAGGACATTGTGGTGCTCACAATGTGTGCTCAATCAACTGATCTGCTGGGGTCCTGAGTAGTGGACCACAGCCAATCAACTTTTGATGACTTATCCTGAGGATAGGTCATCAACTGTATTTGCCCAGAAAACCATTTCAAGGGAACCCTGGAACATGACGTGTTAAGTAAATTAAGCGATGTAGTCTGAGGTCTGAAATAATTTTTTATACTCTTTTATGAGGTCTAAATTTTTGAAGTCTGGTCCAAGGTCTGTAACTATATAAAGGTCTGGTATGGAGTTTTTATTGGCTTAAGGGCGTTGTCTAGGATCTGAATGTTTTTATGAAACTGATTTGAAGACTGTATTAAATTAAATGTTCTGGTTTGGGATCTGAATTTATTTAGGAGTATAGTTCAAAGTCTTGTTTAAGTTTTTGATCTTATCTTTGGTCTTTATTAGTTTAGGGGGTCTGATCTGAGGTTTTAGATTATTTGGGAGTTACTCCATGTTCTGAATTGGTTTAGGGAATGAGTTCTGAGATGGTAATTTATTTAGGGCCTAGTATGTATTCTGAATTAATTTTAGGTTCTGGGGTCTATATTCATTTATGGTTGTGAGTCGGAGGGTTGAACTTATTTAGGGATTTATTCTGAGGGCTGAATTCTTTTGGGGGTCTGGTGTCTATATTTATTTATGGGTCTTATCTGAACTCTGAGTTAACTTATGGTTTTAAATTAATTTTGAGGTTTGAACTGGGGTTTATTGCCTCCCCTGCACCAATTCAGGAATTTCTACATATGTGTTTTTCTACCCCCCACCCTCCCTTCAATATTTCAACTCTGAATCCTTCAGGTATCACTGAGGCAGAAAAAAATCAGTGTAACACTTTGTAAACTTTCAAGGTTCTGATTTTTGAGATTGTATATAAAACATAACTTTTAGGCCTCATGTCCACGGGGAAAATAAGAATTAAAATCCGAAGCGGATTTTAACTCTTCTCCGGCGCGCGGATCCGCACCCCATAGGGATGCATTGACCACCCGCGGGTAGATAAATACCCGCGGATCGTCAATAAAAGTGATTTAAAAAAAAATGGAGCATGAAAAAATCTGGACCATGCTCCATTTTCATGCCGGTCTCCCGCGGGGACGGCTCCCGCGGGCTTCTATTGAAGCCTATGGAAGCCATCCGGATCCGCGGGAGACCTAAAATAGGAATTTAAAAGCATTTACTCACCCGCAGCGGGCCGGGAAGGTCTTCTCTTCCTCACGGCCGCATCTCCCTTGCTTCGGCTCGACGGACGTGCCCGGAGCATGCGCGCGGCACGTCGGCGACGTGCCGCCGGCGTGACGAATTCATCCGCCGGCCGAAGAAAGAAGATCCGGCCGCGACGCAGAGAAGAAACGGAGCGGATGGGAGGTGAGTTTATCCTCATTTATTCTTATTTTCAGTGCTCATGTCCGCGTGGCAGGAGGGACCCGCTGCAGATTCTACATGTAGAATCCGTAGCGGGCCCGATTTTCCCCGTGGACATGAGGCCTTAATGTTAGAAGGTTAAAAAATTGCCTGGACACACACCAACATACAACATCCAAGATTGTGTCACCAAATAAAGGTGTCGTAGATGTTTTGCATATCTCACACTCATTATTCTACATAAAGTGGCTTAGGCTGTGCTTATTCTTGCACACTATTATTCTAAAAACAGGAGAGAAAATAACACTTCTCCTAGAAACAGTCCTCTGATCAATGATCCTTCACTGTTTCATCTATATAGACTACAGGCCAGTGTATCAACTAAAGGACCTTGTCCTATTATTTTTGATATTAAGGTAATTTTTAGATACCAGATGACCTGCAGTCGTACGGTGCTTATATACAATTGGGTTAAACGATCATAACTATAAAAGCAAATTGTCAGAATGATTCTTAATTCTTCATTTTTATTGTAATTTATGTGGTTCTTCAGTACTATGGTTCAACGAGTTTCTGTTGTTACAAATCAACTCATCACAAACCGGTTTATTTTTATATGAAGAAAAACCCAATAGAATTAGCACAGTGAAATGTAATCTTCGCTCATACAGATATTCGAGCAAAGACAACACATTTCCCACAGGCTAACCACCTACTAAAACCAGTAGGAATGATTAGGTGTAGTTCCCAATAAGTACCCGAGAATACTGAAACAAACATTCAGGAACCGACACCAAGTTAGCATAAAGTGAGCATTCGTTTACTGATCAGGTCAGTGGACTGTATTAGAAAGCCTCAGAGAAATAGACCCAGGTCCGATGATTGACCGAGTATCTGTGGTATATTTCCTCTAATGTCCTTTTTCTAACTACCTCTCTGTATCCGTAAGCTGTTATCCCATTACTATTCTTAGCTGCAAACTCAATTACCCAAATAGGTAGCTTGCCTAACAGACAGGATACATAGAATAAAACAAAAAATACAGAGAGATTATGCAGAGCCTTCTGCCCTGATGGTAGGCAGAAGGCAATCAAGCTGTCCTAACGGCAGTGTGCACTTATATAGTCCACCCTTAGTTACCTCCCTTTGGGGCTGCGTCACTGTGCGGCCAATGCCAATGGGGGGTGTCACTTAGTATCTGCCCCCTATATACTCCATGTCAGAGAAATTCTACATCTCCTACATAAACTTCACCACATCATATTAAGCCTACCAACAGAACTCCTCTCCTGGACGATGCTGTAGTTCATCCCCAAAGCCAGATGTGAGACACGCACATGTCTCTGCGAATGCTACAGTAAACAGCAGTGGATCCGGGGGGTGTGACATGCAGGTAGCATAACCGCTCTCAAAGTCACATGGCCACTCAACCAATGCTGTCACATGACGCCTCATTATTTGGGCTGTCTCTAATGTATGTGATCGCATCTCTGCATATTGGCACATGCACACAGAGTGGGCAGAAATAATACAGCATTTCTATTAGCCACAAGCAGGCTGGTTGTTTGTTGTGACAGATATGTTGTTGTGACAGATATCTCCATGACCTCCCTGCTTCCCCGACTTCTGCTCAGACCATCTGCCCTTCAGCTGCTAAAAGACTTCCCTTTTATGGGGGAGGGTTTAGGCGGGCAAAGAAAAAAAACAAGTTTTCCTGAGGTGGCACTACGTGGGCTAAAAACTAATGAGCCCAGAGGCCCAGTTACATTGGAAAAGACTCTTTGCCAAATAGAACACGGCTGTTGGAGGTGCCAGGAGTTAGGACATATCTCAGCCCTTTGCCCATTAACGACCAAGCCCATGGAGTGTGATGGAAGTTAGCACCATTCCTTGCTTGTGGAGCCTGTGTGTATTGCATCGCCAGGGCTAGAGACTGAACCACAAGTGTGTGAACTGAGTCTAAAAATGTTTTTGTGAAGGCTCTTTTGGACTCAGGTAGTCTGGTTACATTAATTCATACTTGCCTGGTAGCTGAGGGCTATCTATCAGGAAAACACATGAGTGTAAAGTGCATGCATGGGGATACAAAGGTGTACCTGGTAGCTCTTGCCACAATAGAGACAGTGGAGGGGACTGTGTCCTACTAAGTAGGCGTGGTAAAAATAACTTGATGCACAGTGTAATAGTGTGTAATACCCTCTATTTTGGGATGTATGCGGAAAAGCAACATCTCCTACTAAAAGGATTGAAGTAACCCCTATTAACTATCAGCATCCTCCTGACAGCATTGGGAATATGAACATTGAGGAAGAATGTATTAACTTTCCTTTGCAGGCCTTGGCTGGAGAAGATGATGAGGATACTCCTCCTGTTCAGGGTGTGTCTGATCTAGAGATTTCACAGGAAAACTTTGGGACAGCACAATTAAGAGATCCTACTCTCACAAATGCATAAGCAGGTGTTGTGGTCATAAATAATGTACTTCAAGAACAAGGTGTAGGCTAGTGGTTTCCCCATTTTCCCTGAACAATGATACTAAAAATACTGGGGAAATGGTTGAACAGCTGGCCATACCAAGGTCATATAGAAGTAAGGTTCTTGATATGGTGCATAATCATGTACTTGTGGGAGACTTTAGGATTGACAAGACACAGGACCGAGTTCTGCAAAGGTTCTGATGGCCTCAAACCTATAAAGAAATAAAAGAATACTGTGAATCTTGTCCTTCATGTCAGATGACAGCCCTTATGTCACATTTTTGCAGCCTGTTAGTGCCTATTCTCGTTATCGAGGTACCATTTGAGAGAACTGGTATGGATCTAGTGGGTGCCATGGTTAAATTGGTGAGAGGACATCAGTATTACTGGTTGTGCTAGACTATGCTACCTGAGATCCAGAAGCTGTCCTCTTAACAAATACTACTGTCAAGAATATTGCACAAGAATTGTTTTATATGTTTTTCAGAACAGGGTTGGGCACTGTTATTTCTTTATGTGTAATACTGTCTTTGGGTTTCATGGGCTCGCCTATGCTGTGGGTGCACAAAGGTTTCCCAGCGCGGTGTTCAGCTATCTGACACATACACCGAATGAATTGTGTGGGGACACATGGATTTCCCATAGCTATGTAACTCACGGCACATTGGGTCAACCAGTTGGAGGCTGGGACTGAGCCTGGCCCTGGGCCTGCTCACAGAGTATTGCAGTCCTACCTCGGTCACTGTTTCTCGGGGTTATTATGCCACCTCCTCCTCCTTTGGGTCTGGGGATCAACGCTGGTCGGCATGTATTATCTCTCATGCTACAAATTACCACACTTATCCGAGATACTGGATTGGAGATAGCGTCCCCACTTTCAAAGAGGGTCGCTGCCTGGCCCTGCCAACCCTCTGCAGTGTGTGTCTCCGATTCCTCCTCATCAGAGACGCACTTATAAATCGGCATAAGGGTGGTGTGGCTATGAAGCGAACGTGTGGCATGAGGGCAGCTGAAGGCTGCACAGGGAAAATTTTGTGTGCGCTGTGGACGCAGGCTTGTGCGGGGGATAGGACAGCAATGCCAGCATGTAACGCAGGAGAAGAGGCAGTAGCGTCACCTACAGGCGGTGATTGTCCTTGGTTGTAGCTAGTGTGGTGCTTAGCTAAGATGTGCCAGCATGTGTGCCTTGCTGCTTATGGTCTGTCCCAGGTAATTGTTAGGGGGGTGACCGCCAGGCTCTTGCCCCCAATTTGGCTTAATGGTGGGACTTATGAGCCTCAGATGCACCCATGCATGCTGCCCCTGCTGTTCCCTATCCATTTCTGTGGTGTTTCCATGACTTTCTGATGTTTTCAGGTAATTCACACAACCTCCCCCATGCGGCGCATCGGCAGCTTGAAAAATGCTCGAGTCCCCCATTGACTTCAATGGGGTTCATTACTCAAAACGAGCTCTCGAGCATTACGAAAAGTTCAACTCGAGCAATGAGCACCCGAGCATTTTGGTGCTCGCTCATCTCTAGTCTTGGTATCTGTGATGAAAAGCAATTTTCTCGCTAAGTGGAAAGGTCCTTATGAAATAGTGGAGAAGGTTGGAAACGTAAATTATAAAGTACACTAACCAGCGAAAAGAAGACCTTACTAGATTTACCATTTCAATTTAATTTGGCCCTGGAATGATAAGGAGTCTTTGGGTGCCTCGGGCGTTATGAAGGAAAAGTTGCAGCAACCCATTCCTGCAGTCAGAATAAGAGAATCCCTTGCAGTGCACCAAAAACAAGGGGTCAAAGATTTCCTGCAGAGAAATAGAAGGACGTTCTCAGGTCTGCTGAATCAGTGCGATGGGTGCCATGCAGGGGTGTACCTAAAGCCTAAGGGGCCCGGGTGCAAAAGTTCAGCTGGGCCCCACTTCCATCTGTACCCGTACCTATACCTAAACCGTGCTAATTTACAAACATGATGCAGACCCTTGGCGTAAGCCTTCTCATCAGGACTCCTTTCCTTGACTACGTAAAAACCTGTTGGTAATGTCTTAGGCCGCTTTCATATGGCCGCACAAATTGCGTGAGATTTGTGCGTTGCAAGTGTGATTTGGGGTATAGTTTCACGGCCCAATATCAGACTCACTTGTGTGAAATTAGCCTAAGGCCGGCTGCACACGGCTGGATTTGCATTGCGGAATATGGAGCGGGCATCCGCCTACGGATTCCACAGCATGTACCGCCCATAGCATGTTATGGAAAAGCATTTTTTTCTCTACACGAGCGGAAAGCAATTGCGGTTTTCCACTAACGGAGGACAAAGCATGGCATGCTGTATTTTAATGCATGTATATACCCAGGTTATACCAGCTATACATATCTAATTATATACAGGAGAGGTATAACCTATACCAGCTGTACATATATAATTATATACAGTATATACCCAGGTTATACCAGCTATACATATCTAATTATATACAGGAGAGGTATAACCTATACCAGCTGTACATATATAATTATATACAGTATATACCCAGGTTATACCAACTGTACCTATATAATTATATACAGGAGAGGTATAACCTATACCAGCTGCACATATATAATTATATACAGGGAATACCCAGGTTACACCAGCATGGGACATGCCACTATATACAGGGGGATACACATCCTGTATATAGTGATATGGAGCATGCTGGTGTAACCTGTGTATCTACTGTATATAATTATATATATATACACAGGAGAGGTATAACTTATACCAGCTGCACATATATAATTATATACAGTAGATACACAGGTTACACCAGCATGCTCCATATCACTATATACAGGATGTGTATCCCCCTGTATATAGTGGTATGTCCCATGCTGGTGTAACCTGTGTATTCCCTGTATATAATTATATATGTGCAGCTGGTATAACTTATACCAGCTATACATATATAATTATAATTCCTTCTCTACTCACCTCTGCAGCAGCCTCTGGGCAGCCTGTAATGGAAAGTCCCCCGTCATTTGACCAGGGGTCTGGTCATGTGATCTGCAGCCACAGGTCCTCTCCCAGGTCCTGTGCATCCAGCGCTCCGGAGGTGAGTAGAGCCGCAGTAGCCCCTCCTCCTGGTAATCGCTGGCCGGCAGAGACTGATAGACTGCAGCTGTGACCACTCAGGGGCCGGGTCGCCATGGCAACCCCAGCACCCCCTGACGCTATGCCTATGGTGCCATGTACTAAAGCATGACAAAATAACTGAGCCTGGGGTGAAGGTAAATCTCAAAACATGCAGGATACCAGAAACGTGTAGCGAATCAATCTCTGCCAGGGTCAACTGCATGCTTGAGCTAAGAGTGATTGATATTACAACTCTGGATCTTACAAAGGGGTACTGTCAAATGCCTTTGATGGATAGAGCATAAGGGAAAACCATGTTTTCCACCACTTGATGGTTTGCTTCAGTACAACAACATGCCGTTTGGATTGCAAGGGGCACCTGCTACTTTTCAAAGGATGGCTAAGCCAGATTTTGAAGCCACACTGTGATTATTCCACAGCATTAGAGATGAGCGAGCACCAAAATGCTCGGGTGCTCGTTACTCGAGACGAACTTTTCGCGATGCTCGAGGGTTCGTTTCGAGTAACGAACCCCATTGAAGTCAATGGGCAACTCGAGCATTTTTGTATATCGCCGATGCTCGCTAAAGTTTTCATTTGTGAAAATCTGGGAAATTCAAGAAAGTGATGGGAACGACACAGAAACAGATAGGACAGGCGATGGGCTACATGTTGGGCTGCATCTCAAGTTCCCAGGTCCCACTATTAAGCCACAATAGCGGCAAGAGTGCCCCCCCCCAACAATTTTTACTTCTGAAAAACCCTCATTAGCAAGGCATACCTTAGCTAAGCACCACACTACCTCCAACAAAGCACATACACTACCTGCATGACACTCCGCTGCCACTTCTCCTGGGTTACATGCTGCCCCCCCCCATGACCCAGTGTCCACAGCGCACACCAAAGTGTCCCTGCGCAGCCTTCAGCTGCCCTCATGCCACACGCTGGCCTCATAGCCACACCACCCTCATGTCTATTTATAAGTGCATCTGCCATGAGGAGGAACCGGAGGCACACACTGCAGAGGGTTGGCAGTGCCAGGCAGCGACCCCCTTTAAAAGGGGCGGGGCGATAGCCCACAATGCTGTACAGAAGCAATGAGAAATCCAATCCTGTGCCACCTCCATCAGGAGCTGCACACGTGGGGAACCCATGTGCCACACACTATTCATTCTGTCAAGGTGTCTGCATACCCCAGTCAGACCGGGGTTTTTTATAAATAGTCACAGGCAGGTACAACTCCGCAATGGGAATTCCGTGTGCACCCACAGCATGGGTGGCTCCCTGGAACGCACCGGCTGTACATAAATGTATCCCATTGCAGTGCCCTGGACAGCAGAGCTAACGTCAGATTAAATGCAGGTGGGCTTCGGCCCACACTGCATGCCCCAGTCAGACTGGGGTTTTTTTTTATAAGTAGACACAGGCAGGTACAACTCCCTATTGTGAAGTCCGTGTGGACCGACAGCATGGGTTGCTCCCTGGAACCCACCGGCGGTACATAAATAAATCCCATTGCAGTGCCCAGCACAGCTGAGGTAATGCCAGGTTTAATGCAGGTGGGCTTCGGCCCACACTGCATGCCCCAGTCAGACTGGGTTTCTTTATAAGTGGACACATGCAGTTACAACTCCGTGTGGACCGACAGCATGGGTGGGTCCCAGGAAGCCACCGGCGGTACATAAATATATCCCATTGCAGTGCCCTGGACAGCAAAGCTAACGTCAGATTACATGCAGGTGGGCTTCGGCCCACACTGCATGCCCCAACCTGACCAGGGTTTTTAATTCATAGACACAGGCAGGTACAAATCCCCAATGTGAAGTCCCTGTGGACCCACAGCATGGGTGGCTCCCTGGAACCCACCGGCGGTACATAAATAAATCCCATTGCAGTGCCCAGCACAGCTGAGGTAACGTCAGGTTTAATGCAGGTGGGCTTCGGGGATGTTTTTGAGGCACTACGTGTCCTCTCCACGTGTCAGTGTTTATATGCACCTTAACAGTAACCGCGTTGGTGGGAAATGGCCTCGCCACCATCATGTCTTTGGGAAGCCTCCGTTTCCACACCCCAATGACATAGCATTAGCAGCGGTATAGACAGAGCACAGAATTAGTAACATTTCAGCGGTAGCATTAGCGACAGGCCCCAGTAACATATCACTAGCAGCATTATAGGGGGAGCACAGTATTAGTTCCATTACAGTAGTAGTAGCAGTCAAGACAGGCCCCAGTAACAATTCCGAAGCAGCAGTATAGGGGGAGCACAGTATTAGTTCCATTTCAGTAATAGTAGCACTCAAGACAGGCCCCAGTAACAATTCCGAAGCAGCAGTATAGGGGGAGCACAGTATTAGTTCCATTTCAGTAATAGTAGCAGTCTAGACAGGCCCCAGTTACAATTCCGAAGCAGCAGTATAGGGGGAGCACAGTATTAGTTCCATTTCAGTAATAGTAGCAGTCTAGACAGGCCCCAGTTACAATTTTGAAGCAGCAGTATTGGGGGAGCACAGTATTAGTTCCATTTCAGTAGTAGTAGCAGTCAAGACAGGCCCCAGTAACAATTCCGAAGCAGCAGTATAGGGGGAGCACAGTATTAGTTCCATTTCAGTAGTAGTAGCAGTCAAGACAGGCCCCAGTAACAATTCCGAAGCAGCAGTATAGGGGGAGCACAGTATTAGTTCTATTTCAGTAGTAGTAGCAGTCAAGACAGGCCACAGTAACATTCCCGTTGCAACAGTTTAGGGAGATAACAGTCTCTTTCACATTTCAGTAGTTGCAGTATAGACAAGGCCCCAGTTACATTCAGGTAGCAAAAGTGTAGGCCAACCCCACACACCTTGCTGTAGCATGAGTGCCGGCGAAGCCCATAAAAATTACAAGGATTACACTGTAGGCGAGGGCCCCAAAAAATTGGTGTACCATAAGTACTAATGTACCTCAGAAAAATTGCCCATGCCCAACCAAGAGTACAGGTGAAACCCATTAATCGCTTTGGTTACTGTGGCTTAATTTGTAACTAGGCCTGTAGGCAGCCCAGTTAAAATAAAAATTGGTTCACGTGCAAGTTCCAACGCTTTAATGAGAATTGAAACGTATAAACATTGTTTACAAAAGTAATATGACTGAGCCTTGTGGGCCTAAGAAAAATTGCGCGTTCGGCGTGATTACGTGAGGTTTCAGGAGGAGGAGCAGGAGGAGGGGGATGAATATAATACACAGATTGATGAAGCTAAAAGGTCCCCGTTTTTGATGGTGATAGAGAACGATGCTTCCATCCGCGGGTGCAGCCTACGTATTGCTTAGGTACCGCTGCTGTCCGCTGGTGGAGTAGAGAAGTCTGGGGAAATCCAGGCTTTGTTCATCTTTATGAGTGTAAGCCTGTCGGCACTGTCAGTTGACAGGCGGGTACGCTTATCCGTGATGATTCCCCCAGCCGCACTAAACACCCTCTCTGACAAGACGCTAGCCACAGGACAAGCAAGCACCTCCAGGGCATACAGCGAGAGTTTAGGCCACGTGTCCAGCTTCGACACCCAGTAGTTGTAGGGAGCAGAGGCGTCACGGAGGACGGTTGTGCGATCGGCTATGTACTCCCTCACCATCCTTTTACAGTGCTCCCGCCGACTCAGCCTTGACTGGGGAGCGGTGACACAGTCTTGCTGGGGAGCCATAAAGCTGTCAAAGGCCTTGGAGAGTGTTCCCCTGCCTGCGCTGTACATGCTGCCTGATCTCCGCGCCTCCCCTGCTACCTGGCCCTCGGAACTGCGCCTTCTGCCACTAGCGCTGTTGGATGGGAATTTTACCATCAGTTTATCCGCCAGGGTCCTGTGGTATAGCATCACTCTCGAACCCCTTTCCTCTTTGGGTATGAGAGTGGAAAGGTTCTCCTTATACTGTGGGTCGAGCAGTGTGTACACCCAGTAATCCGTAGTGGCCAAAATGCGTGTAACGCGAGGGTCACTTGAAAGGCATCCTAACATGAAGTCAGCCATGTGTGCCAGGGTACCTGTACGCAACACATGGCTGTCCCCACTAGGAAGATCACTTTCAGGATCCTCCTCCTCCTCCTCCTCAGGCCATACACGCTGAAAGGATGACAGGCAAGCAGCATGGGTACCCTCAGCAGTGGGCCAAGCTGTCTCTTCCCCCTCCTTCTCATGCTCCTCCTCTCCTCCTCCTCCTCAACGCGCTGAGATATAGACATGAGGGTGCTCTGACTATCCAGCGACATACTGTCTTCCCCTGTCTCCGTTTCCGAGCGCATAGCGTCTGCCTTTATGCTTTGCAGGGAACTTCTCAAGAGGCATAGCAGAGGAATGGTGACGCTAATGATTGTAGCATCCCCGCTCACCATCTGGGTAGACTCCTCAAAGTTTCCAAGGACCTGGCAGATGTCTGCCAACCAGACCCACTCTTCTGTTGAGGAGGCTGACTCCAACTACGCCGCCCATGTTGGAGTTGGTATTCCACTATAGCTCTACGCTGCTCATAGAGCCTGGCCAACATGTGGAGCATAGAGTTCCACCGTGTGGGCACGTCGCACAGCAGTCGGTGCACTGGCAGATTAAACCGATGTTGCAGGGTCCGCAGGGTGGCAGCGTCAGTCTTGGACTTGCGGAAATGTGCGCTGAGCTGGCGCACCTTTCCGAGTAGGTCTGACAAGCGTGGGTAGCTTTTCAGAAAGCGCTGAACCACCAAATTAAAGACGTGGGCCAGGCATGGCACGTGCGTGAGGCTGCCGAGCTGTAGAGCCGCCACCAGATTACGGCCGTTGTCACACACGACCATGCCCGGTTGGAGGCTCAGCGGCGAAAGCCAGCAGGCGGTCTGCTCTGTCAGACCCTGCAGCAGTTCGTGGGCTTTGTGCCTCTTCTCTCCTAAGCTGAGTAGTTTCAGCACGGCCTGCTGACGCTTGCCCACTGCTGTGCTGCTACGCCGCGCGACACCGACTGCTCGACTGCTGGCGACGTACTGCTGCTGACACATCTTGATTGCGAGACAGAGGTTGCGTAGGAGGAGGAAGAGGAGGAGGATGGTGGTTTAGTGGAGGAAGCATACACCGCCGCAGATACCAGCACCGAGCTGGGGCCCGCAATTCTGGGGGTGGGTAGGACGTGAGCGGTCCCAGGCTCTGACTCGGTCCCAGCCTCCACTAAATTCACCCAATGTGCCGTCAGGGAGATATAGTGGCCCTGCCCGCCTGTGCTTGTCCATGTGTCCGTTGTTAAGTGGACCTTGGCAGTAACCGCGTTGGTGAGGGCGCGTACAATGTTGCGGGAGACGTGGTCATGCAGGGCTGGGACGGCACATCGGGAAAAGTAGTGGCGACTGGGAACTGAGTAGCGCGGGGCCGCCGCCGCCATCATGTTTTTGAAAGCCTCCATTTCCACAAGCCTATACGGCAGCATCTCCAGGCTGATCAATTTGGCTATGTGCACGTTTAACGCTTGAGCGTGCGGGTGCGTGGCGGCGTACTTGCGCTTGCGCTCAAACAGTTGCGCTAGCGACGGCTGGACGCTGCGCTGAGAGACATTGCTGGATGGGGCCGAGGACAGCGGAGGTGAGGGTGTGGGTGCAGGTCAGGAGACGGTCATGCCTGTGTCCTGAGAGGGGGGTTGGATCTCAGTGGCAGGTTGGGGCACAGGGGGAGAGGCAGTGGTGCAAACGGAGGCGGTGAACGGCCTTCGTCCCATCTTGTGGGGTGCTTGGCCATCATATGTCTGCGCATGCTGGTGGTGGTGGCTCCACGGCTGATCTTGGCGCGACAAACCTTGCACACCACAGTTCGTCGGTCGTCTGCACTCTCAGTGAAAAACTGCCACACCTTTGAGCACCTCGGCCTCTGCAGGGTGGCATGGCGCGACGGGGCGCTTTGGGAAACAGTTGGTGGATTATTCAGTCTGGCCCTTCCTCTACCCCTGGCCACCGCACTGCCTCTTCCAATCTGCCCTGCTGCTGCACTTGCCTCCCCCTCTGAAGACCTGTTCTCAGTAGGCTTAGCAAACCAGGTGGGGTCAGTCACCTCATTGTCCAGCTGCTCTTCCTCCGAATCCTCTGTGCGCTCCTCCCTCGGACTTACTGCAAGTACTACTACCTGAGTGATAGACAACTGTGTCTCATCGTCATCGTCCTCCTCACCCACTGAAAGCTCTTGAGACAGTTGCCGGAAGTCCCCAGCCTCATCCCCCGGATCCCGGGAACTTTCCAAAGGTTGGGCATCGGTCACGACAAACTCCTCCGGTGGGAGAGGAACAATTGCTGCCCATTCTGGGCATGGGCCCGAGAACAGTTCCTGGGAGTCTGCCCGCTCCTCAGAATGTGTCATTTTAATGGAGTGAGGAGGCTGGGAGGAAGGAGGAGCAGCAGTCAGAGGATTCAGAGTTGCAGCTGTGGACGACGTAGAAGTCTGGGTGGTCGATAGATTGCTGGATGCACTTTCTGCCATCCACGACAGGACCTGCTCACACTGCTTAGTTTCTAATAAAGGTCTGCCGCGTGGACCCATTAATTGTTAGATTAATCTGGGGACACCAGAAACGTGCCTCTCTCCTAATCCCGCAGCAGTCAGCTGCGATACACCTGGATCAGGAGCTCGGCCTGTGCCCACACCCTGACTTGAGCCTCCGATTCCTCGCCCGCGTCCACGTCCTCTAGGCCTACCCCTACCCCTCAGCATGGTGTATTACGAGTAGAGCAGAAACAGAACGCTGTAATTAAATGTGCCGCTTATTGGGCTGTGGTTGGAGGCTTACTTCGCTTACGGAACGCAGAGCAGAGCCAGGAAACAATTTTGCGCAAGCCTGTAGTGAGACGTAGGTGCGTATGACTGAGCTAGTGGAATTCACAGCGCAGAAGCAGTCAAGTGGCCAAAGGCCAGTGGTAGGCCTTAAGTATTTTGCTGCTATTTTTTTAAATGGTGAGCTGAAAAATCAGGCAGACCCTGTATGCAGCGTATATAATGTATACTGTTTCCCTCTGGTGCTATGACGGCGGTGATGTAACGGGCACAGCAGAGTCAGGAAACAATTTTGCGCACGCCTGTAGTGAGACGTAGGTGCGTATGACTGAGCTAGTGGAATTCACAGCGCAGAAGCAGTCAAGTGGCCAAAGGCCAGTGGTAGGCCTTAAGTATTTTGCTGCTATTTTTTAAAATGGTGAGCTGAAACACCAGACAGACCCTGTATGCAGCGTATATTATGTATACTGTTTCCCTCTGGCGCTATGATGGCGGTGATGTAACGGGCACAGCAGAGCCAGGAAACAATTTTGCGCACGCCTGTAGTGAGACGTAGGTGCGTATGACTGAGCTAGTGGAATTCACAGCACAGAAGCAGTCAAGTGGCCAAAGGCCAGTGGTAGGCCTTAAGTATTTGAGTATATGGCGCTATGATGGCGGTGATGTAACGGGCACAGCAGAGCCAGGAAACAATTATGCGCAAGCCTGCTGTAACGCTTAGCTGCGTATTAATTATGACTACTACCCCCAGCAGACACGCAGTACACTGAAGACGGTCACAGACAGCCCAAATATAGTATTTTTCCCCAATTTTTTTGAAAAAGCCCACTGCCTATATAGACAGTATATCTCTTTCACCTTTCCCACTGTCCCTGCCTCACCAGTACTGCCCCTATACTCTGTAAAATAACTGCAGACTGAGGACGCAATGGTCTGCACCCGATATACAAAAAAAAAAATTGTGCAACACTGCTCCCAGCAGCCTCAACAGTACTGCACACGGTCAGATGTGGCCCTAAGAAGGACCGTTGGGGTTCTTGAAGACTAAAATAACACCTAACACTCTCCCTATAGCAGGAGCAGCATCAGCAGCACTTTCCCTGATCTCTGTCAGAATGCATCTGTGGCGAGCCGCGGGCGGGGCAGATTTTAATACTCGGTTGTCACCTGATCTCCCCAGCCACTCACTGCAGGGGGGTGGTATAGGGCTGGAACGTCACAGGAGGAAGTTGTAATGCCTTCCCTGCCTTTCTATTGGCCAGAAAAGCGTGCAAATGTCTCAGAGAAGAAAGTGAAAGTAACTCGAACATCGCGTGGTGCTCGTCTCGAGTAACGAGCATCTCGAACACCCTAATACTCGAACGAGCATCAAGCTCGGACGAGTACGCTCGCTCATCTCTACACAGCATGCCTGGACGATGTGGTGATTTACAGTTTAGATTGGGAAATTCACTTTTTTAAAGTGCAGGCTGTCTTGGATGCAATAAGGGATGTGGCTCTGTCCATAAACCTGGAGAATGCGCTTTTGGCTTGGAGGAAGGCAAATACCTTGACTGCATAATTGGCAAAGCCATAATCAAACCTTAGGTTAATAAGGTGGAGGCCATACAGAGTTGGCCTAGGCCTTTAGCTGAGAAACATTTTAGGAATTTTCTGGGCATCACCAGTCACTAGTTTGTGCGAAATTTTGCCTCCATTGCTACATCATTGACTGACTTAACTAAAAGTCAGAAGTCAGTAATGGTGAAGTGGATTCCAGAGGCAGAGAAGGCTTTCGTAGACTGAAATCTGCTCTATGCCCACAGCCAGTACTAATCACCTCTGACTTCACCAAAGAGTTTATAGTGTAGACAGATGCTTCTGAAACGAGCTTGGCCGCAGTATCGTCCCAATCACTAAATGGTGAGGATCATCCAGTACTATACGTAAGTCGGATGTTGTCCCCTGCAAAAAAAAAAAATGATACCATAGTTGACCCGGAGTGCCTAGCGGTTAAATGGGCACTGGAGTCGTTAAAATGCTATCTACAAGGCAGAAAATGTAGGCTGATATCTATGTATGTGGATAAAGCAAAACAAAGAGAAAAATGCAAGGATGACGAGATGGTTCTTGTCACTACAAATCTTTTGTTTTGCCATCGAATACAGACCCAGCAACTCTCAGGGTTATGCTGATGTGTTATCAAGGGCACGCTGTGTGATGGCTACAGTTACCCAGCCCCCTGGTCTGGAGAATATGGGGGGGGGGGGGTATGTGGATAGGTGGAAGGAAGAGTACTGGATAGTGTGTACATCTCACCCAGATGCTTAGCTTGGGGGAGATGAAACTCTAGTACAGGTCTTCCTCTTGGGTCTCAGTGAGCTCAGCTGAGTTCACTAAGCTCATCATTTGGACATAAAAAGGCTGAAAGTCCAGGCAGTCAGACACTGAGAGTGAGCACATCTACATTGTAAACTTCTGTTGATTTGCTGCATAGTATGAGTAAGTGAGAAACTACTTTTTAATTAGCGCCCTGCTGGGCAAATGTTTACTTGTTTACTTGCACCAAGTATAGGTGCTGCCAGTGGCTGTATTGCCACTGTTTATTTTTCTGTTGCCATCCATCTTGTGGCCTTAGTCACACGGGCGTTTTTTCCCGTGATTTGCGGATTGCATGACGGATGCGCATCTGCAAATTGCATGACCGGGGCCGAAAAATCACCCGAAAAAACTGCTCCTAGCCGCGTTTCAATAGAAACGGGCCGGAGCAGTGCAGCGCTGTCCAGCGCATTGAATTCAATGGAGCCGGCAATACAGCCGGCTCCATTGAAAGCAATGCGCTGCGGGCGATCTCAAGAAAATATATGATATAAGCCCTTCCCTGCAATTCATCCAGGAATGTGTAAAAATAAAAAAATATATATATACTCACCTAGTCCCAGCAGACGAAGTTCAGCCACGGCCGCCGGCAGTTCTCCTGAACTGCTCTGAGTAGTATTCAGCAGCCGGGGATTTAAAATCCCCGCCTGCTGAATGAGCTGCCTCTGATTGGTCACAGCCTGACCAATCAGAGGCAGCTCTCACTTACACCCATTCATGAATTCATGAATGGGTGAGTGAGTGCTGCCTCTGATTGGCTCAGCGCAGGGACCAATCAGGGGCAGCTCTCAGCTGTCATTCATGAATTCATGAATGGATCTGAGTGAGAGCTGCCTCTGATTGGTCAGGCTGTGACCAATCAGAGGCAGCACATTCAGCAGGCGGGGATTTTAAATCCCCGGCTGCTGAATACTACTCAGAGCAGTTCAGGAGAACTGCAGGCCGGCCGCGGCTGAACTCCATCTGCTGGGACCAGGTGAGTATATATATATATATATATTTTTACACATTTCTGGATGAATTTCAGGGAAGGGCTTATATTTTTAAGCCCTTCCCGAAAATTCATCCCGCGCTCGCCGGCTGTATTGCCGGCTCCATTGAATTCAATGGGCAAACATCGTTCTTCTCTGCCACAGTTGTTACAGCTGTGGCAGAGAAGAATGATTTGTCTTCTATATGTTCTCAATGGGGTCGGTGCTGCTGCCGCCGGCCCCATTGAGCGCATATAGAGAAGAGAACAGGAATCGCAGATCGCAGATAGGTGCGATCTGCGATTTCTGTTCTATAATTTATCGGACGAGCGCATAAAAAGCGCTCATGTGTCCGATACCATTGCAAAGCAATGGTTTTATAAAATCGCCGGACGCATGCGCAAATCGCGCGAAAAAACGCCCGTCTGACTGAGCCCTTAGAAGCATTTATCATGCAACTAAAAGAAAAGGATCATTTATTAGCAATGCATACAAGAGGTGTGCGGGTCAAAAAGTTGTGGGAAGTGTCTATGAATAAGTTACGTTGGACATGACTTGAAATGACTGACAACTTTTGCCAACATATTTTTCCAGTGTCTCAGTATAAACGTCTCATCCATATTCACCTATAGAATGGCTTAAGATGAAGAAATCTTTTTTTATATAAGTGTTTTTAAACATCAAAGCTTTATATTAATGATCATTTCCCAGCTGAAAACATAATGATAATGTAATGATTAGATTTATGTTGATGATTTTCAAGCACTCAGAAGACAAATCATTAATCTTTCATACACATTTTATTATGGCCCAAAACACACATTAAACTTCCAATTAAGTTCACATATTTGGAATCCCTGTAAAATATAGAAATTGAATAATAAAATAAAGAAAAGATTAATCTTATACGTGAAATAAGTTAGAAAAAAATAGTGTTACATTTCCCATCTTTCATTTCTAGCCTACTCACTAAAATACAGAAAATAATAAATTAGCCCCTGAAAACCATCATGACCACTACCTACATATTACAGTTTTGTAATAGCTTATTCATGACCTATTTAAAACCGCCACATCTGAACATAGCCTGAAGTTTATTAATAGAATGATATAACCTAGTGAGCTTCACTGCATGAAGGGAGCTCCCTAGTAGAGATGAGTGAACCAAATCTGTAGAACCTATAAATTTGTGTTGAATTTTACTAAAAATTCGGTTTGGCGAGGCCCCGAACCTGAAACTTAATTTTGGAAAGCAAGAACATTAACTTGATATTTAACGCACTGTGATCACTACAATGTACTACAGCTCTGTAAATAAAGTTATTATGATGAGCCTATCATGTTAATGGTTGTTACATTTTTACAGTGAAACTGAAACAATGAATTATGCACATTGCAGTCCTAAGGATCTGAATTAAAGTTCTTTTCTGATTTGCATCAAGTCTGGAGTACTGTTCCCTTTCTCTGGTATTTGTAATATCGTGGACATTTGGCAGTAGGGACTAGCTATTAGTACACAGCACAGTAAATTTTTGCAAAGAGGTGAGTGCAGTCACTTGGTATATTGGATTGCTTTGTCACTCACATAGCAAAGTATGAATAAAGTAAAAGAGTAAACTGTTCTTAATGATATAACTAGGGAGAAGAGATGAGCGAACTTTTATAAATTTCGGTTTGGCCAGTTCAACAAATTTCATCAAAAATGTCAATTCGGTTCTAATTATTTTGAATTGAACCAGAAGTTCATCAAAACCCCTAAAACAAAAACGCAACACTTAATGATGGTGGTGGTTCAATCATTAGAACTTCTGCTTTGGAGTTCTTGTGTCCTAAGTTTAAAACTCATTGAAGACAACATCTGTATGGACTATGAAAAACTCCATGCAGATGTTGTCCCCAGGACTCAATCATTAAAAGGCAATCTGTGCTGACCTCTGAGTCACCACACTATTTTTTCCTTATTCTTAGGAGAATAACAAGAAACACAAACATAACTTCATACAAGTTGTCCTCAGTCAGAGTTGAACTTAATACTCCAGCACTCCCAGGCAAGAGCGCTAACCACCATACTTCCTCTACTATCTTCTCTTTCTTTCAGCTCCAGAGTTGGAGAACAACCACAGGGAGAACATAAACCCTCCATGCAGATGTTGCACTTGGTAAGATTTGAATCTAGAACCCCAGCACTGCAAGACAACAGTGCTAACCAATGAGCCACCATCTTCATCTTCCATCATCTACCCTGTGCTTTCTCTGAAGGAGGAAGAGAAATAGAAGGAGAAAATGATCACATTCTTATTGTCTATATTCTGCTCCTTGTTTTCATCCTTTTTCTTCTCCTTCTCATTCTTATTTTCTTTATTCTCCTGTGCCTTCATCTTCTCCGTCTTCCCAGAGGAGGAGAAAGGAGGAAGAAGGAAGAAGAGAAAAAAAGGAAAAGCATGGTGACTGAGTGGTTAGCGCTGTTTCCTTGCAACACTGGAGGTTTAAATCTGACTGAGAACAACATCTGTATGGAATATGTATGTTCTCTTTGTGTTTGTCCTCTGCCTCTTTCAGAGGAGAAGGAAAAAGAAGAGTTGCGGTTCAGAGTCTAGTGCTAATGCCTTACAATGCTGGAGGCCTAGGTTTAAATCTTGCTGAGGACAACATCTGTCTAGTGTTTGTATGTTCTCTTTGTGCTTCTTGATGTCTTCTTTGGGGGAAGGAAAAAGAAGTGTGGTGGCACCCAGTTTTGCACTGTTGACTTGCAGTAATGGAGTCCTAGTCTCAAATCTGACTGAGGGCAGCATCTGTTTTGGGTTTTCATGTTCTCTTTGTAATAATTGTTCTTCTCCTCTGCAAAAGAAGGCAAAATAAGTCTGGTAGCCAAAAGATTAATGCTATTTTCTAGCAATGCTAGAGTCTTAAGTTGAAATCTGATTGAGGACAACGTCAGCATGGACTTCGGAAAACTTTGGTGAGATCTGAACCTAGTACCCCCAGCAGTTCTAACCACTGAGCCACATCCATTAAAACAGCACCACCACTGGTGTTTCAGGGGTCTTAGAAAGTGTTCAGCACTTGTTAAAGGGTTTTTCATCAACTAATCATCAGAACCAAACTTTTCAAAAATTGGATTATCTCTACTCCTTAAAGGGGTTGTCCCGCGCCGAAATGGTTTTTTTTTTTAACCCCCCCCCCCCCCCCCCCGTTCGGCGCGAGACAACCCCGATGCAGGGGTTAAAAAAACAAACCGGAGAGTGCTTACCTGAATCCCGGCGGTCCGGCGTCTTCATACTCACCTGCTGAAGATGGCCGCCGGGGTCTGCTCCCTCCGTGGACCGCAGCTCTTCTGTGCGGTCCATTGCCGATTCCAGCCTCCTGATTGGCTGGAATCGGCACGTGACGGGGCGGAGCTACACGGAGCCGGCATTCTGCACGAGCGGCCCCATTGAAGACAGCAGAAGACCCGGACTGCGTAAGCGCGGCTAATTTTGCCATCGGAGGCCGAAAATTAGTCGGCACCATGGAGACGAGGACGCTAGCAACAGAGCAGGTAAGTATAAAACTTTTGATAACTTCTGTATGGCTCATAATTAATGCACAATGTACATTACAAAGTGCATTAATATGGCCATACAGAAGTGTATAGACCCACTTGCTGCCGCGGGACAACCCCTTTAAGTTGTATACTGTAATTCAAATACTGTATACTGTAAAGCAATTACATGTTTTACTTTATTTAGATTTTGTTATGTGAATGACCAAGAAATCCAGTGACTGCACTTGCCTTATTGCAAAAATTTACTATGTCATGAATCAATTCCTGGTCATTACTGTCTAGAAGCCCACAATATGACAAACACAAGTGAGATAGAGCAGCACTATAGACTTAATGCAAATCAGAAAATAATTTTAATTGAGATCCTTACTAGTGTTGCTTATCTTGATGTTGGCAAAATCTAATCTGGATAGTTTGAACCAATTTTTTGGGAAAATCAAATTTTCCATAATGTCTGATGAAGAGATCAGCATACAGCCTTTCTGCAGCCAGCGAACCTTGCTGATGTCACCAAATGTGTCCTTCATCTTTCATATGGGCCGAACTTTTATTGGATGCCTGAATCACATAGCCTAGCCTTATATAACAAAGGCACAGTGTAGCCAGAAGCCATTTTACAGTTGAGCACAAGATAGAGAAGCTGTATGACATTTATATGCCAATTTAGGGCTCAGTCACATGTGCGTTTTTAACGTGCGTTTATCCAAAAAAATTTGCACTAGATAGAACCAATGCTTTTCAATAGCAGTGGTCACATGTGCGAATTTTACATGCGGAAAAACGCCTGCAGCGAAAATTATAGGACTCCAGTTTGCAGAATGCAAGTAACTTCTGAAAGAGTTTTATATTCAAACAGCATCTGTAGAGCTATTTATCCTTGGCTAGGATACACTATTTATAGACCGTGATAATTCTATACTTTGTACACAATATTAAGCATACTCGATTCACAGGTTCAATAGAGTGGAAGTGTAAATTGAATAGTAGTAAACTGTTTGGGTTTTAGCCAAATAATACTGTTGTATGTTTTTGAAATATTATTCCTTATCATACATTCATAAAGCATTGTTTATTCAACTGAGCTGGTTTAAAGTCCCTCCATAATTGGCATCATATTCTGCAACTTTTACACCACTACCAGCCACTATCAACCACCATACTGTGCCCTTTGTGATATAGAGGTTTTGTAACTGCAAGCTCATTAAAACAAGTAAACCTCATGTTACGTTCGCGTGGGCAAATAAGCACAAGGCCGACACAAACCTGCCCAAAGGGCGGGAATATCACAAACACAGGGACCTAAAACGGATTTCAGACAGGACATGCGGGCAACAGGACAGAGAAACTGCATACCGCGGAGTGGACTCACGGACAGACATAACATAGGACAAACGGCCAAGACACTCATCAAACATCCCCACACGCTAAAGCAGATGCAATAGCTGAAATATAAATACAACGGATTAGTTCGTAAATTGGCCAAGTCATTTAAGCTGCAAGCCCAGTGATCAAGGATGCTCGTGTCTTGCGGTCCCTACTTTAATGAGACATCTGATCCAGCAGCAATGGACACAGTTCACACAGCAGGCAGCAAAAGCACAGACAACAGGACACAAGTCATGCAGCAAGCTGCAATACAGAAGTAACATGACACAAGTCACACAGCAAGCTGCAAAACAGAAGGAAATATGACTATTCACTAGAGATGAGCGAGCATATTCGCTAAGGACAAATACTTGAGCGAGTATTGTCCTTTTCGAGTACCTGCCCACTCGTGAGAAAAGATTCGGGTGCGAGCGGGGGACGGCAGGGGAGAGCGGGGGGGGGGAGAGCTCTCTCTCTCCCTCCCCCCCACTCCCTCCTGCTCACTCTCGCAACACCCCCCCGCCAGCACCTGAATCTTTTCTCATGAGCGGGCAGGTACTCGAAAAGGACAATACTGGCTCAAGTATTTCTCCTTAGCGAGTATGTTCGCTCATCTCTACTGCTCACCCTGGACACCAAACAGACATTGGCAGGAGCTGGGTATATATGTGAGCAAAGACCCAGGGGATTGGCTATCAGGAGATCACCACGCCCAGCCAGCACAATAATGCCACACCAGTGGAAATGTGCTTCTACAAACCATAGTACTACAGATTCTAGCAGCACAACTTAACACCTCAGTTCTGTATCTGAGCCTCCACCCAATGCTAAAACAACCTGCAGCCTGAATCTACAGGTCCCAGCCTGCGTAGGAGCCATGCTCACTCCACCAGTGGGCCCTGGCCTATCTTACACATGGGATGCTCCTGGTATTGCAATACCAATCATAGACTATGAACACAAGGAGTGCTGTTACTACAAATATTCAAATGTTTTTTATAACCACATTCCACCCTTTTAAGTTTATTACAGTTTAACTAAAATGAGTAAGGTGCTCCTGTGATCTTTATTCTACACTGGTAAATAACTCAGAATACATCTAATTAGGATGCATGTGTTAAAAATATACCAGCATGCCTTTTAACATGTTTAACTTTGAAACATACCCACTAAAATATTTCATGTTTTACTCCTCCTGTCTGAAGGAATAAGACGACATTGTTTTTGAGAAAGGTTCTGAATTTGGAAATAGTTCACTATTGTTCCTCCCCTGAAAGCACCATTAAAACTATTGAATGCAAGCTGATTATAATTTATGGTCTTTATTCATATGTGCTGTAATGTGTGATGATCAATTTCATCACAGGTGACAGCAGTAACTATCAATAGATACTTCCCCTTTCGAAAGTTGAATAGAGCCTGATTTTATAGTTAAGCACCTGGAATAATATTTCAGGGCTTTCTGTACCGCAAGTTTATTGAAGAACTAGATGAAAATTGATGGATTAGAAACTCCGTTTTTGACTGGATAAAAGACACACAATACCTATAAGTTATAATGAGCTGTAAATTTATGTCAATTTGTCTTTTCAACCAATCTGCCGAAGGCCGGATAAGACCTTAGATAGGAAAAGCATTTAACCCCGAGATGTTTTTAAGTCTTATTGAAGTCAACTTGGTAGGTATCCGAAAGAACTAATGACATCCTCAAACGAAAACACACAAAGATTGTGTATATTGAATATTGAAAAGATGCAAAGATAAAATATGGAGATGGCAAATTTGTGCCTACTTAAAACATAATATCTGAGATAATGCTTAAATACCAGCCATAATCCGCACATCGCAGGTTTGTTGTCGCTTTATAACATAGTTTGGCAGATCAGCAAAAACAAATGTGCCAAAACTGTGATATGCGAACATGCCAAAAAAGTATACTAATAGATATTGTGTATAAACGCAATAAAATCATTACTGTTAGGGCTTAAACAGATGAGTGTGTGTGTAAATACGCTCGCCGTAACGGAGCGTGTTTACGCATGAGCAAGGTTTTGAGATGGTAATAATCTGGATGATATGCACATGTCAGTACATGGTATTGTCAATTTTGCACTTGAAATGCCAGTTCACACGCGTGCATTACTCCCTTTCCATGGAAAAGAATGACTATTTAAAGCCAAATAAGGGCCAGCTGTTTTCTTTTCCCTTCGTTGTACGCAAGGTCTCACTCTTCCACCTGATTTTTAAAATCTGCTATAGACTTCTATGGCTGTTTTCTGCAAAGGGCTCCTTCACACAGGCGCTGAAATTTTTGGCCGCCCGTGTCGCGTCCGCAAATAGCGCATTTCCCGTTTTTTCACCCATGCAGATGACTTGGTGTGGTGAGTATACATCAGTGTCCGGAATACCCTCGGGCAGGGGGAGACAGGTCAGCTTTGAGGGCAATGGGGAAGGGCTGTTTGGGACAGGAGCTAGTGTGCTAGACTCCACTCTCTGCCCCTTGCCGGCTGATGGCAATGGGAGGAGGTGGGATGGGGTGGGAGCTTAGTAAAGCTAGTGTGCTAATCTCACGCCACGTCCCGCCACCTTCCTCTGCAGGCAGATGGCAAGAGGCGGAGAGGGGGAAGGAAGGAAAAGGGAGTTTAGCAGAGCCGCTCCTAAACTCGCTCCCATCTCCCTTTTCCAGCAGCTCTCATAGGCTTTCATAGGAGTCTATGGGACCAGCCGGCGTATTCCGGCGAAAAAAAGGTCCAAAGCTATCTTTCCGATCAGTGTAAAAGTGGCCACCCGAAATGCGCACCGTGTGCACTATCTTTTCCGTCTGGTGAACTAAAAAATTGTTCATCTAAACAAATGCATTTGAATCCAATGCACTAAATAGTCACGATTTTCGAACAGTGTTTTATCATGGCAAAATTGCCGCAATAAAATGTTTGTGTGAACACAGCCTAACATGCAGAAAGATCGGGCAGGTCCTATCTTTTCCTGCGCGCAAAGACATTCACAGAAACGCTATCTTTTCTCCTTAGGGAGGATCTAGACTGTGCTTTTAATTCCTAGTCATTGTTACAAGGCTTGTATAAAGAGTCTAACTTTGGCTTGAAGGAATGCTGCCTTCCAATAGATGGAACTGTGGAGGTATTATTCCATCTCCATTATTTGCATATTACCTACATTATTGAGAGAAAACATAGTGTTTTTAACCATAGATAACATTGCAACTGTATTTCTTAGCATTTTATCTGTATTTGCCCCTATAATTGCTGTTATTTGTTTTATTTTCTACTACCATGTTTCTCCGAAAATAAGACCTACCCTGATAGTAAGCCCTGTCTGATATTTGGGGGGGGGTGAGGGGGCTTCAAATATAAGCCCTACCCTGAAAATTAGTCATAGCTATGATACATGAAAAAAAGTACTACTCACCTAGCAGGTGCCGCCCGGTCCTTCCCGCTGGGCCTGCTAGGTGAGTATAAGACACTTCCTGAAAATAAGACCCTGTGCCTCTTTGGGGGCAAAAAATAATATAGGACAGGGTTATATTTTCAGGCAAACATGGTAGGCAAATACAGATCCATAAATGTCCAAAAGAAAATAATACTAATGAATGCAAATACAGGGAGAAAGATGAACAAAAGTAGAGCATGCTGTGTTTTTTAAAACATAGCCATGAAAAACACGCTCATGTAAGTAGATACATAGATTTATATTACGGCTTCACATCCCAATCTGCAAAACACAGACCAAATGTGGAGCAAAAATTCACTTGTCTGAAAGCAGCCTAACTCCTATCATGGATTATTTGAAATAGTTGCTCTGAGATATAATATATATCTGAATTTTAAAAACTTGCTAAGATTTTATGAACTCACCTAAAAGTTGCCTATTATTTGATTGTAAGAGTTCCATGTGTTATGCTAACAATACGCCTGTGGTGACGGAGCAGTCCACGGATGATGCTCTCAGGACATTATTGCTGACTTCGAGGTCCCATGAAAGTGTAGCCTCAGCACTGTGATCTCATGCACAACTAGAGGTATAAGACAAAGTATATATATTTTTATTGGTATTTGTAATTCTTTGGTAGGTAGATAAATATATTTTGTTGTAATAGTTCAAGTAATAAAACAATTGATGATGTCATTTTAGAGTATTTTCGAAGGATTGGAATCATAGAATCAGAGGTAGCAATAAAAATAAAATATTTTAAACTCAGAATTAACTTTCATAGCTTATAATTATCTAACAGCGTGAAAATTATTATTAGCAAGTATCAACGCTGGCAGTTGATAATTATCTACCATATACAGTGTACAGGTGACAAAACAGTAGGCCATATAGCTAATTTACTGAGTAACATTAGGACAGCTGCACACAAACGGCTTTGCATTGCAGAATCCGTGGTTGGCGTCCACACCGCTGTGCCGCAGTAAATTCCAAATTGTAGCATGCCATGGGAAAGTGCTTCTTCCTGCACACTTGCGAAAACAACAATTGTGATTTCTGCGAGCGAAGGAAAAATCACAGCATGTTCAGGAAAAGAATGGCTGTTATTTGAGTCCTGTGTAGAGGTCCATTGGTAATATTACTCTGTATATACACTAGAATATTATAGGACATTTCATTCAGTGACAAGATGGAAATAATATTTAATCACTGTATGGGGTAGGATTTGCTACTGGTATAGTGGAATTATTGAATAACTATACCGAATATAAATCATTTTATTGTGGGTGTGTAGGAGGGCATATGACTTGTTGTTAGTACAATATTTTAGCATTTCGGTCCCTAAATTAACCCCTTCCCGCTCCAGGACGTACATTTATGTCCTGGAGCGGGACCTCTCTGTCGCGGGGTGAGCTCTCTGCATACAGCGCGGGCGTCAGCGGCATTTAAAGCCCTCGAACGCTAGTCGGGGGTCCTGTACGCCCCCCCCCCATTGTGATATCAGGGGAGTTGTTAAGGTGTCATGGCCCCAGCGCTGCCTTGAGAGACTGCTTATCAAGCCATCCCCGTGGGGTGGCTTGATAGGCTGCCTCTCAGAATGCAGTATGACGTAATGCTATAGCATTACGTCATACTGTAGGAGCGATCAAAGTATTGCATATTGTAGTCCCCCAGAAAAACTGAAAAGTAAAGTAAAAAAAAGAGCAATAAAGTTTTTTTAATTGTAAAAAAGTAATAAAAGTTTAAATCACCCCCCTTTTGCCATATCTATAATTAAAAAGTCTAAATAATAAAGTAAAAATACATATTTGGTATAGCCACATCCGTAAAAGTCCGCTCTATCAAAGTAGCACATTATTTACCCCGCACGGTGAACGTCGTCTTAAAAAAAAATAAAGAATTCCAGAAATGTACTTTTTCAGTCACCCTGTCTTCTAGAAAAAACACAATAAAAAGCGATCAAAAAGTTGTATGTATTCCAAATTAGTACTATCGGAAACTACAGGACATCCCGCAAAAAATGAGCCATCGCTGAACTACGTCAACGGAAAAATAAAAAAGTTACTGCGCGCACAGGATGACTGCAGAAAATAATTGAAAAAAATTAAACATCTTTGAAAAAAAAAAAAGAGTAGTATAGTAAAAAAAAAAAAAAACTATATAAGTTTGGTATCGTAGCAATTGTACTGACCCATAGAATAAAGTTATGATGTCGTTTTTGTTGCAGTTTGTGCACCGTAGAAACAAGACGCACTGAAAAATGGCAGAATGTCGTTTTTTTTTTTCTTTTTACTCCACTTAGAATTTTTTTTAGGTTTTTTAGTACATTATATGGTACATTAAATAGCACCATTAAAAACTACAACTCGTCCCGCAAAAAACAAGCCCTCATATAGCGACGTCCATGGATACATAAAAGAGTTATGATTTTTTTAAGGGGGGGAGGAAAAAACTAAAATGGAAAAAAAGGGCCGCGTCCTGAAAGGTTTAAAGGGGTATTCCAGTTAGGCAAAGTTGCTGTCAATAAATGATAATCAAAGTTATTAAAGTTTGCAATGTGGTTCTGCATTGGGTTTTTTGTCTGTAGCTCTAAAAGCCTATACGTTCTCCGGTCACTTCAGAAATGTTTATTTACAAGTTGCCCTGGGTACAACCTAGAGGAATACCAATGCTACAGGTTTCGCTTGCGCAATAAAAACGACCGAGGATGGCTTTTTTTCACTTCAGCTCTTAGATCCGATTGTTGACCAATAACAGGGCAGCACTTAGTGGAGACATTCACAGGAAGGAATTACGGAGCAGAAAATTATGATAAATGTAGTATCAAGCAGCATACTGGCAGCGAATTGTCAGCTATCTTGGAAAATAGCGATGTAGGAAAAGATCAGGAATGGAGGGCAGGATAAGAAGGTAATGACTGCACCATGTATACCCATAATCAGCTGTGCATAAACATGATACAAACACCTTTCACATATGGAATTTTTAAAAATGTTCTTCACAACTTGAACACCCCTTTAAATTATGCCCAGGGTCATTCTTTGCCAAAAAACCATCCCTAATACAGAGCAGCCTCTCTGCAATCCACTGCCTGTTGTTCAGCATTGCGCTTCTGTGGTTTTAGGAATAGTAGAAAGTTTGCTTAACTGTGAGGTAGGGGCTTTCTTCACAGGCTGGCCCCATGCATTTACAAACTGACAGATCTGCAGACACAGTATCTGCATTCTCCACAATCTCTGCCTCTCTTGCTGTTACAGCATATGTGTGTGCACATTATATTGTGATTACTACCTATTTGACAATTATCCTGGGGCAGTACAGGGGTAGGCATTCAGATACTGCCTCCCTGCTGATTGGACCAGAGCCAGCACAATGTGGCACAGAAAGTGAGGGAAAGAAGTACAGAACAGTGAACTACAAGCATAATGGTAGACTTGTGACACACCCCCTGCCTGAAAGTATATTGCAAACTGCAGGGTAGCACAAAAATGGGAAAGACCAACTGAAAATCAGAACTTACAAAACATGAAGCATGGTGCAAATTGTAGCAAATGAGTGAGTGCTATATTTTAGAAAACTTGTTGAAAACTCGGGTATGACTTAATTTGGTTAAGGGCTGCTGCAATTTCTCATAAACCAATTTAATACAATATTGTGACATGCTACCGAAACATAACAAGCTGTAAATCACATCACAACCACTGAGTGGCACAATAGATGCATATATAATAAACATCTCATGACAAAGTATCGTAAAATCCTGTTGTTTTGAAAGGCTGGTTATCTTGTGTCATACATACCTGAACATATGCAGTCACGAGAGAAAGTAAAAAAGGACATATAATTACAAATATAATGTATTTCTCAAAAGACAACTTTACTAAGCCTCATATATCACCCCAAACCTGTCACTACAAAGCCATAGGCGTGTGAAAAGATCGCAGCTATACTGTACTAAAGCTCGCTTGAACGGGTGATTTCCAGCTATTTTAATGTCTATTCACATGATCAGAGATACATGGTGCGTGTATTTCAGCTCCCATAGGAGTCTATGGAATGCATGCACCAAAGATAGGTCAGGTCCTATCTTTTCTTGCACCATGAACCTTAGATGCGAGCTTTGCAGTCACATGTCCTATCTTTGATTGGTGCAAGTATTTAGCGCATCTAAAATTCCTTCATGTGAACGCTTCTATAGGAAACCATTGGTTAAATAGAAGCGCTTTCTTTGCTCGCCTCTAATGCACTAAAACAGCACTTGTGTGAATGAGGCCTAAGTCCAGAGTTTGCTCTCTTGTCTGAACTGGAGGTCAGTCTTCCCTGTATGAGGGACTTCCTGTGATATACAGGATGAGATCATCATATATCAAACCTTCCCTGGCAGCTCCCCTCCACATGAAGCTCCAATTACTTCTTTATTATTAAAGGGAACCTATCAGGTTCTTTATTCTACCCTCACTGGGGGCAGCATAAAGTACTGACAGACATGCTGATTCCAGCGGTTTGTCACTTTTGGAGTAATTTGCAATGGTTTTTAAGACCTTTCAGCTTGTTCCTGCAGTCCAGTTTATTGAAGAGGACCTACTAGCACTTCCCACCCTCCGTGATACAGTTTTCCGAGTATGCAGTATAATAGCTAGCAGACTTTCAAGGCTCCTGCACACTGGCGAGGGCAAAATTGGGCCATAAATCACGGTCTGATATCGCCCTCGCAATCCATGTGAAACCTCTGGATGTGGGGCATTTTCATCTGAAAACTGCCTTGCTTCACTGTGGGGATGAAGGAATCCTCCACCATGGCTGTAACAGCCGCGGTAGAGGATCGCGAAATTCTCCCATTATCAAAAGGGCCAGCACTGCTGCTGCCAGCCCCATTGAAAACAATGAAAAGATAGAACATACTGCGATTTTTTTTTTCCTGCATCGCATCGCAACAAGGTGCCATGCAGACAAACATTGCAAATGTGAATGAACCCATTATAAAGAATGGGTTTCGTATCTGTTCAAGATTTGTGCACTTCACAACGCACAAATTTTGCACAATTTTGATGCCAGTGTGAAGGCCCCTTCAGGGCAATGGGACAGGGCTATTTGCCCCTCATGAATAATCTGGAGTCACCCCTTACTGGATTCTGCAGAAGCATACAGGAACAGCCTGGAAGTTTTAAAAAAACACTGCACATTACCCTATAAATGACAGACCACTAATGAGGACAGCACAAGGTACATGACAAATTCCCTTTATGTATATAATACAGTATTTCTGAAGAGCACAATTTTCTTTCAGTGTCCATTCAAGTAGAATAGTGCCCAAATTACTTGCTCCCACTAAAGAAAAGTGTTTCTCTTTTCCCCAGTCACTCATTTTTGTTTTATCTAGTAACTATCTCTTTTTACCTTGCCTATCACAAAATTTTATCCAGCTGTTATCATCAATGGCTATGTTGCATATGTAATGCATTTACTCCTCTTCATATGTGCATTAAGTCCATGCTTACCAATTCCCCTAATGCTTTGTATTGTAAGACTTTGTAAAATGTGGTTGCATATAAAATACTAAAACAACTATAGAACCTTGAAATTGTATATTGTTTTGAAGGGGTTTCCCAGTTTTAGAATACTAATGGTCTATGAGCAGGATAGCTCAAAAATAATTATAATAGATCAACCATTGGTTTGCCATGTGGGACATTTGCCAATCACCCATTTGCTGGGTCAGTGCACTCTCCCATTCACTTCAATGCGAGCTGGGCCTGTAATACCAAGCCTGCCCACTGCAATGAGAATGGAGCTACCTGCTTTCTGCAGCTCAGTGTACAAAGTTACAGCCCAGTGAACAGCTGATTGGCAGGAGTACCTAGAAACGGACTCCTGTCAATCCACTACTGATGCCATATGTTACGGATAGGCCATCAATAGTGTGAAACTGGACAACTGCTTTTAGTTAACTTATTATTATTAAATACAAGTAATTCTTCTATTACAGCGCATTTTGTAGCTCAAATTCTGTATTGCATTTAATTTTTGATACAGAAAAAACTAAATTCCATATCTATATATTATCAATTTTACATAATCAATGAAGAATACAGTTGTACATGTGAAATAATGAACTTTAATATTTAAACAATAAAATGATAAAATAGTTGAAATCTAAAAAAAAAACATTATTTTTACAATTAAGTCTTTGTGATGTTTTCTTTACAGTAGTGTCATGGCTTCCACTTATAATGAAGCCACGACTGCCCTGACAGATCTGTTTGCAAAAGGGCACCATCAAATTCTGACAGACTCCTTTGACTTTAATGGGATCAGTTGGGGTTCTGTTGTTTTTGGAAGGACAAGTAATGCTGCAAACTGGACTATTATTGGCATGAAACATGCCAGAAAGCCTGACAAAATCCTACAGGACCCCATTAACACTAGTGTACAGAGCCATGTATTCACGTCATTTCCTCTTTTTTATTACATTATTTTTACTACAATTATATCTATAGGGAATTACTCATTTATTTTGCATAAAGTCCACTTATACAGGAGTTAAAACTTGGATTTTTGTCATGTGCACAGTTCAGACTTCATGAGATGCTGTCTTGGAAAATTGTTGACACACAGAATATTGATGCACCCGCTGCAGAGATGCTTATGATTTGTGTCAACCTAATTGGCAAATGAATGTCATAAAATTTGTTGAGACTGAGTATAAATTATCTGTCAGTGTCAACCTGGTTCGCAGAAACGCACACAAGGTGATTCCAAGTTACAGGTGCTTCAGTCAGTGTTAACATCGGAGCTTTGATGTTATATTGCGAATATACTGCAGATACAACTTTAATGTTTAATGTTATTAATTTAGATATTTATAAATAGTAAACTTGAGCTTTTAAAATAAACTTTTTATAATATCTTCTAATGCCAGTAGTGAGTAACGCATTTTTCTCGGAAAATAAAAATGAACTTTTGTACATTTTCGCAAGATGATAGAGATTTTAGTTTGGGAACTATTTACTGCATGTCACATTTTTAATGTTGGCACAGAAAGGGAAATACATCGAGTACAAATATAGCAAACTTTAACTTGATATTTAATGTGTTATGATAACTAGCCTGCAATATACTGCAGTGCTGTCAGTCAAATTATCATGATGTGCCAGTCATATTAACAATTGCTTCATCTGTACTAGCAGAAGATGACAAAATTGCTTATGCATCAACCCAGTTCAATGAAAATCAGTTTGATTTTCTTCTAGCAGTTGGGTGAATGCGGAGTATTACTTACAGTGTCCCTCTCAAGCAGCAGTTCTCCTTTACTCTGTGCTGCTACTATACTGCAGACTATTATGCTCAGAAGACCATTGCTTAGGTCTGAAGTTCTGAATTTCAAGTTCTCAATTTCTCGACTATTGACCGCTTAGAGCAAGTTAATTCTTGCACATCTCTGGTGAGATGTTCAGGACCTTTACGCAAACTTCTCTGGCCGGATTATTGCTGGCTGAGAGTTTGCAAGGTTTATATTGGAGACTAAATAGTCCTGGAACAGGAAAGTTGGTAATTAGCGGACTTTGGTAAAAGTGGATACTGACACTATAGCTCAGTAAGTGTGCTGCTACCTGGAACAGAAGGAAGATCAGACTAGGACTCAGATTCAGTCCTGCCATTTGATAGTACACAAAGACACTTGTGTGGTGGAATATGTTTGTATGCATGTGGGTTACAGCTGATTGGGGTATATGTCATATTTACAAAATACAAATTGATGTAAACTGCATTGTGTCATCAGCAAACAAATTTAAAGTGGCGTAGTGCATAATATGAGTTGCTCTCCAGAAAAATTTTGGTTGCTTTTGATAAAAAGCAGGGTTGTATTTTTAATGTAGACCCTATCGTCTCTTTTACATGCAGTCAACAGAACAATTAAGAACATGTTTCTTCCCCATATGCGCTTTCCTATTTGGGGTCTATTATAGCTATGATCATGCCTGCTATGCTTTATCATTGATCATCAACTATAGCGCTGTAAAAAATAATAATCAATGGCACAGTTGATAAATGTAGGTGCCACTTGTCATGGATGAGAGAGGGGAGAGATGGGGGGAACCCGATTGATCCCGCCTCTAACACCAATTTGTCATGGATCGACTATTCCCAGTGCTCTCATCGCTGCTAACACGTGTCGCGGCATAGCCTCGATTGATCACTCTAGCAGGATTGCAAGTGCAGAATCGTTAGAATACAGGTGGTTTTGTATCTAGCTTTCTTAGGCTTCTGCACGCATGCAAAATGAAAGCTCAAATCACCCCCTGATCCTGTCTAATGGCTCCAGCGCTCTACAATATTCACACACTCGCTACCACCACCAGCATTTTTTCCCAGGTGGAACCCACGCATATGAATTATTAACACAATCTTCAGAGTTATGGTTGGTTTTAAAACTGACAAGGTTTGACTAATAAGTGGCAGATTTATTCTAAAAAAGACTAACAGTGCTAAATATCTACATATGTACAAAAATATACAGAAAAAGATCTTACAGTGGAGATAAGGTTTACAGCTATACAGAACAAACAGTGTTTAAAATAAAACAAGGAAGAAATAAAGAAGGTACCAGATTTGGGATGTTCGGCCCAAGCAATGGGAAAGTCCTTACACTGTGGTGTATCTCTGCAGGTCTCTCTGAGCCCCTAGTTTTAAAGATTCCTTTCAATGTAGCTCCCCCACCCCCTCTGAGGTCATTTGGAGAAGGGTGGGGTGAATGCATATGGACCTGTGGAAAAACCATAACTCCCCAATTTGGTCATATCTCCGCAGGAGATCCTCCATTTCGGAATATATGCCTGGCATATTTCCGGTCATGATTTTATCTTCTCAGCAATATCAAATATGACACAGAAATTATTACCAGGTATATGGATATGCCATTTGAGGGTATTCTGGGCCCTGCACCTCAATAAGTTTAGATGTGTTTTGTTCAGCTGGCACCCCCGATTCTGAAAATATAATTCATATCGGGCTAGGAAGTTCACACAACCAATCATTTTGATAAAAAGATTTTTCCCTAATTTGAATGTCAGAGCCACAGCGTCTGTGGGAACCCAGCTCCTAGGTGAATGATTTTCCTTAGACTTCATTACCAAACAAATGGCCACACAATTGGGTTTCTTCATGCTAATTCTAAACCAAACAGACCAGAAAAAAAAGAAAGGGGGTTATTTACATTGCAGCTCTTATACAAGGTAAGACCCCATTTACACTTAAAAATATTCGCTCAAAACTCACTCAAATGACAGTTTTGAGCGATCATCTTTGCATACTTTATAGTAACTAATTACCTACTATAGAACTATGCAGGCAGAGTGGGACACAGCTATGGCCACTAATAGAACAACACAGCTGTTTTGCATAAGCAAACAGAAGAATTCTTCTCAGCTTTGACTGCTAGTGCCCCCGCTGTCAATTCACAGCAGGACACAGGAAGAAAAAATCTTATCAGCACAGCCATTTGCTAACAGCCTGCTCCGCTGATAACAGCTGATCCCTCAATTCTAGCAAGCTAGAATTCAGCGATCTGCGACTCGTGCACAAAAGCTGTACGATATTGGGGCATTTAGACAGAACAAGAAGCGCTCAAAAGATGGCTTTGAGTGTTTTTTGAGTGATTCTCGTTGTGTCTAAATTGGCCTTTTGGTTAGACAGGTTGTCTTTCTCAATATGAATATCAACAGGCAGGAGTGAGTAAAGGGATGAAAGGTTGATTGAATATTAAACATGCCATCTAATGACAATCACACAAGGCATTATTGCTGTCTAGTACGCTGCCAGGTCCTGCTGCTCAGTGGTGTGAACTATGCTCCCTAGGGCTGCTCTCACACAGCCTGCCATTTACCGCAAACAGCGTTGCCTTTCAAATGCCATGCTAATCACGGTACAACACATCTATTGATTTCAATGGGGCTTTGCAGACTTGCACTCTAATACAGCATTTCTGACATCATTATTTTCAAGTTCTGTCTGCTCTATTTTTATTTGTTTTAGTGCTTGTTAACGCCGCTCATCACCCATCACAATGAATGGGTACATTAGAAAATGCTGTCAAATGCTGTAGCACGCGTTCGAAAATGCCGCACAAAATCACGGTTAAACACCGCGGTTAAAGATGCATGTGTGAGAGGGGCCTAAGACTTAAGTGTTCTGTATTTCTCAATACAACACACAATGCTGTTCCAGAATTTGTATGATACTTGTATACATAGATTTGCTCTACCCAGATAATAATAAATACACTGACTAAATATTGCCGCTACACATTTACTGGATAACACTCCCATACTATAGCTTAATAAAAACATTATGAGAATACCAAAGATACCACCATAATGCAAGCGAATATTATCAATATACTAAGACTATATGCTATTAACCCATGTGCTTAATGTACTATAACCCTCCAGTATTCTTAATACTATATACTATGCCCCCACCTATATATACCATCAACTTATGTATCCACCCATAAAACAATACGAAATAAAAAATATCACCAATGTAACAAATTGGTTAAAGACCTCAGTGAAATAAGTAACACCATGTTACAGTGTAAAAAAGGTGTTTGCATATCAGTAGCCAAGACATAGAGCCTGCAACAAAAATAAAGTTGTATTGACAAATAAAATGCAAGTGAAGACAACATATATCAGGGGGCAAGGAATAGCACTAGTACAACACTAATACCCTTCTTATACACTATGACCACCATGTTCCCTGTCCTAAGTACTGGGTTACCCAGTATTCCCCCTTCTATATGCAGTACTATGAATCCAAGTTTACCTCTGCAATATGCTCAAAACCTGTGTCTCCTATTTTTTATACTACCAAAAAAAAAAACCTGTGTGTCCCTCTCCTAAATACAGTGAACTCCTGTGTTTCCCCTCCTATATATTATGGACCTCTGTGTGCCCTCTCCTGTATACCATGCCCCCTCATATATACTATGACTTTCCCTGGGTTCCTCCTTCTGTATACTATAACTCCCTGTATATCAGTAGTGCACTGGTGAGTGTTCAGCCTCATGTTTTGTTGCTTATACTTACTCAGTCTCCTCCTCTGTCACACCCCTGGTCCCAGCTGGCACTCACTTCATTGGACTCCTCCATACTTCTCATACTGGTGCCCTCTCAAGATTGCTAAGCTTCTGCGCCGGGCCATTGTCATCCTTTTACTTGTGATGCCACTGCTCGAATTGATCAAGATCTGAGTAAAGATCGAAACACGTACTCTGTAGACACCTTATAACCATGATGCTGTGAGCACAATGTCTAAATAGAGCATGGAAGTTACTTTTTAAGAAGTCCGAGCTCCTGAATATTTTTTGCATACTTCATATAAGAAGCCGGTTGGATAGAGTGGCAGCGGACTGAAAAGTACTCCAAGGAGGAGCTGCTCCCAGAAAGTGATAGAAGGGAAGGCATAATCTGGCGTGGAGGTGAGCGTCTTCTTATATTATATACGGCTGAATTCAGCATAGGCTTGTGAAGGGGAAAGCCTGCAAAAGGATGCCCCACTCTTTATTTGTGGGCTCGCACTCTACCCACATTCTTTCTGTTTCCTGCCAATAGTGCTCCCTGTGTGCCTCCACAAATGTAATAGTGCACCTAGGTGTCTCCCCAAAAATAATAGTGCCTCTCTGTGCCCTCACAAAATAAGTTTTTCCTTTGTGCACCCAAAAAAGTAATAGTGCCCCTGTGTACTCAAACAAGCTAATAGTGCCTCTGTATGTCTCCACAGCAGTAACAGTGCTTCCTCTGTGCCCTCACAAGTGTTTGAAATACAGTCAGGGTAAAGCTTCTGAACAGAGCAACAACAGCTCTGCCATTACACTCCTACCACTGGCCCATCTGACATTTGCCAGATTTGCAAGAGGGACACTCCAGCTTTTAGAGTTTCTGGGAATAATAATGACAAATCGCACCTCTCTGCTCTCTTTTACAAGCACCTGCAATGGCTCCCTTATCCCCCTTACACTTTTCATTTGTTTCAATGGAGGGTGCATTTGGCAAAATACTATAATACGTAGTATGGTAAAATATGGGGTGATTTATAGATAAAATTTAGGTTTTTAAGAAGTACAAGACGTACAGTATCTCTACAAGGAAGTTTAAACATATTTTATCTTTGAGAAATATTATTCAATGTAATTCTTTGGTGAGTAGCAGATAGAAATGAGTATTAAAATGTTTCATGCTTTAAAAATGAGCTTTTTCCTAAGCTGGAAGAATATTATGAAATATTATGTTAATCTCATGTAGTTATAAGGTTGCAGGAAATGAGAGTAGAAGGTGATGATATCCTAGTGACTTCAGGATGC
The DNA here is from genome assembly GCF_035609145.1 of Eleutherodactylus coqui. Classification (NCBI taxonomy): domain Eukaryota; kingdom Metazoa; phylum Chordata; class Amphibia; order Anura; family Eleutherodactylidae; genus Eleutherodactylus; species Eleutherodactylus coqui. The sequence goes on along the minus strand of NC_089843.1, from coordinate 140,855,191 downwards.
AAGCAGACTTGTACTGTCACTTAATTCCTTCTTAATTAATCCTTAATTTTAGAACAATTACATCACGGTGAATGTAGTTGAGGCTAGTAACGTGCTGATTAACAATGGTAGCATAACCTTTTATCAGAAGCGACTAACTAAAAGGGATGAATATTGTATATTTCTCTAAGAATTCACTTCATTGTAACCTTTCTCTACTGCTGTAAACCAAGTGCAATAAAATGTCTCCAAATAGTAAGTTAAATTGAAAAAGGTTAGTAGATACCATGAATAGAAGTATGGTAGGATATCATCCTGAGTTCATTATCTTACAATGAGAATATGGCAGCAATAATATTTATCATCCATAGTCCATGGGACTATCAAAAACCATTCCAAAACCGTAAAGGGGTTGTCTGAGTTGTCGGTCTTTCCTTAAATGCCTTTCCCATGCAATAAAATAACTACCAGGCACATACTCACCTCTCCCTGCTTCCGTTGTGTTCCCCACTGCTGCTCCAGGTCTCCCCTCTGACGTCATTAATTGTTGAGCTCTGTTATTGGCTGCAGCACCCGCGGTGTCCCGTTAACCAGGTGGAATTGCATCCTGTACACAAACAAAGCAGCAAATTATGCCAATGGGAGCTGGGAGAGGTGAGTTTATTCCTGTTAGCTATTTTTCTTGCATTGGTTCAAGGTTGAAGCATGTTTTGAGTCCTTGTCTGTTTATGATCTTTTAGCTTTCAGATTTTGTTGATGTGAAGGATAGACGATTTTTTCCCCCATTCGCAATATGGGGAACTTCATATGCTTCCATGTCATGACCTGTCACACAGCCCTAAAGAATAGCTGCCCCTGCATTGTCAGAAAAAGAGGCTACTGCCACTTTTTGAGCCATACCTCAAAACTTTGGTGCTAAGCTAGCCTGGTGCTTGATTCTTAGAAATTGCATCAGTGGATGGAAAACAGAATTTTTAGAAAAAATGGAGGATTCAATTGTCATGGCTTGCTATGCAAGGGGCTTATGTGCAGAGTAGAAAAGTTGAATATTTAGTCAATTAGAGTCATGTTTATTCAAGATGCAGCAGAGCTGGGATAGTCAAGAGAAAGTAAGCTTGTGATTACTAAGATGGTCCAGAGTTCAATAATGATGTAGCAGATCCACATACAATACAGAGGGAGCAGGCAATTGGCTAGTCAGACAATCTAGAGTTGAACACTCATCATTTAGGAAGGTTCTCTACAGTTTCTACTCATCATTTAGGAAGGTTCTCTACAGTGATTAGAGTTGAGCACAGTGGAGTAGTAGAGTAAGGTGACTAGATGTCCCAATTTAGGTGGGATGTTCCTGCTTTGGGACGCTGTGTTCCGTTTTCCCCAGAATCCCGCTTTCTCTTTCGGGATGTGAGGTCATCTTTAAAGTGATTACTAGCTGGGGTGCCACAGCTCCCCAGCTGGTAATTACTCTGCGGCGCCAGATGCACACACTGCCGGGATCTTCCTCCCCTCCTCCCTTGACCTTTTCTCTCTGGTTCTCCAAGAGGAGAAGAGAAGGGAGGGATGCTGCTGTGGGCGCAAACGCTTCCTACCACAGCAGTGCTGAAAAGAGGATCAGCGGTGCTCTGCAGAACAAGAGAAGGTAAGTATACGGGTTTCAGGGGGGGCTCTAATACTACTGTGGCTACTGTGGGAGTCACTGTTACTACTGGGGTCGATATAGGGGATACTATTAGTAATAGTGTCCCCTATATCAGCCCCAATAGTAATAGCATTACCACTAAGGCCACTGTGGGGGTCACTATTACTACTGAGGCTAATAGATTGGTCACTATTACTACTGAGGCCACTGTGGGACAGTGTGGGTTACTATTACTACTGGGACTGATATAGGGGACACTATTATTACTGAAGCTAATATAGGGGTCACTACTGAGACCATTGTGAGGAGCACTAATACTACTGGGGCCACTGTGGTGGTCACTATTTTTACTGGCACTGATATAGGGTTCACTATTACAACTGAAGCTTGTATAGGGGATACTATTACTACTGAGGCCACTGTAGGGGACACTATTACTACTGGGGCTACTGTTAGAATCACTATTACTACTGGTGTTAATATAGGGGGTCACTATTACTACTGGGGCTAATATAGTGAGTCACTATTACAACTGGGGCTAACATAGGAGTCACGATTACTATTGAGGATGATATTGGGGACACTATTACTACTGAGGCCACTCTGTATGTTGCAACATACCTCTAGCTGACTTAGGTTATGTTTACAAGTGTTGGAAATGCTGAGGAATGTCCACAGCAAAAATTTATATGGCAAATTACACAGCATTTCCACATCCAAAAACAGTCAAAATTAGTATATTTAGTGCAAATTTTGACTGGAAATCAGCTCCATCCCCACAGCTGATTTCATACTGTGTGGCGCACCCCCCCCCCCTCACCTCCTCTGAAGGCTTCCCGCTGACAGCACTCCCTTGCTTCCAGTTCCTAGCGGCCTGGTCAAGTGCGGCGCTGGTTAGGAGAGGCTGGTCAGGTGAGGCCACTACAGGTCCCTTGGAATAGAAAGCTGGAGAGCGCTGACAGTGAGAAGCCTTTGTAGGAGGCGAGGGGGAGTGCTGAATAGTATGGAATCAGCTGCGGATACGCTGCTGATGTTTAGTCAAAATTTGCACCAATGGTACAGATCTGGACTGTTTTTTTGGATGCATAAATGCTGCAGAATTTGCTGCCTTTTCAAACGGCCCTGTACTTTTTATTACGACAGAGGTAAAATCATATGTTGTGATAAGTCCCGCCTCTTACCACACCCCTTTATCCTGCTTTGACCCTGGGAAAATCTGGTCACCTTAAGTAGAACCAAGTATAGAGTAATGTGGGGCAATCTAAAAATGTAGTAAGGAACAGATTAGATTAACCCTGCAATAAAACCAAACTGGAATCAGAAATAAATGCAGCCACATAGGAAAACTAAATCCAATAATTGGCACTGCAGCTATAATCCAATCAATATAAAGAGACAGCCAGTTCTTTGGGTGGTCAAGCAGCCCTGTACTCTGTGCATGTGTCAACCTATGTCCCTACTAGTGTCCTATAACATTCCTATCAGCCCTGCCAAGAGACTTATTGTAGAGCTGTATAACACTGAGACAGCACTGAAGCATAATGAGGTAAGTATGTTAGTTAGTAGATAAGGTATTATTATTTACAATTGCATAATGTAGTGTAAACATACATAGAAATAGGAAACATATATACTATATATCCAGGTACACATTAGGAATTTAAATAAAATATATCATCATTAAAGGGGTTGTCTCGAGGAAGCAGTGAAATTTTTCTTTTGCCCAGTCCCCCTAATTAAGCAAACATTACTAAGCCCCCCTGTAAATGACTTTTCTAGCTGGTTTGTACTTACAGTTTCAGCGTTTCAGCAACTTATAAAAAGTTTCCCCAAGATGGCTGCCGGCTCTTTTCCCGTCGCTTGCTGTAGCCCGACGTGCGCGCTCCCGAGACGCTACCAGCTGTGTCTCCCTGACAACCAGACGCCCCGCAGCCGCCGACCGAACCCCGGGATTGAACGGGACCGACCAGTCACCCACCGCCAGGCAGCAGGTAACCGGCGCTAGGTCCCGGCTCCCCCGCGCTAGCCCCCGGCTCCCCCTCGCTAGCCCTGGCTTCCCCGCGCTAGCCCCGGCTTCCCCGCGCTAGCCCCGGCTCCCCAGCGATACGCCCCGGCTCCCCAGCGCTACGCCCCGGCTCCCCAGTGCTACGCCCCAGGGCCCAGCGGTAGGCTCCGGGGCCCAGCGGAAGGCCCCGGGGCCACAGCGGCAGTCAGTCACGCGTCACCCCCGTCAGTCCGTCACCCATCACTTACCTGGACGGCTGGGCTGGGCTCGGCGGCTCTGCTGGGCGGCTGGGCGGCTTCTCGGCACGGCTGGGCGGCTCTGCACCTTCCTCTAAGAGAGGATGGTAGCAGAATGGCCGCTCCAGCACGCTCCCGAGAAGATACAGCTCTTCTGCGCATGCGCTCGTGCTCAGAGCAGAAGACCGGACTGCGCAAGCGCGTCTAAAAAAGCAAGCCGCCAGCGAATTTAGACGAAACCATGGAGACGAGGACGCTAGCAACGGAGCAGGTAAGTGAATAACTTCTGTATGGCTCATAATTAATGCACGATGTATATTACAAAGTGCATTAATATGGCCATACAGAAGTGTATAACCCCACTTGATTTCGCGAGACAACCCCTTTAAAAAAAAATACAATTCAGTTAAAAAAAAACTTCCAAGAAAAATATTTAACACAAAATCTACAGTTCTGGTTATTCCATACAAATATGTCATCTATGTATCTATGCCATAGGGCTAGGTTTGCACCAAGTTTAGGATTCATGGTCAGATTTTCCCCATGTCTTGAAGAGATTGGCATACGTTGGTCACTGTAGCTGTAGGCATAGCAGAGGTGTCTAATGTGAAAAATAAGTCACAAGCATTAGAAAGGTTAAGCATAGTAATTTGTATATAAGCTATAAGTACACAAGTTAAATCGGACAGACAAGCATTAGAGTGCACTGTCAAATAAGATCTCTAATAGAACTAGTATTTTGATGTCCATTTTATATTAAAAAAAAGCTATTCCCACCTCCCTCAAAATGACTATTTTAGTTTAATAAAATGCACATTTAGTTCCTGGTGATTGGTTCTCTTTAAATACTCACATCTACTGACAATTGCTCCTGTACACAGAGAACAGCACTATAACACTATGTGCAAAATTAATGCCAGACAGCTGTATGTACTTGCAGCAAGAAGATAAATGTATGCTGGGACTTAGCGATGTTTTCTTCTTTATCAAATGGTGTACATCATATAAATGCATAGAGTGCACCTGGACATACAACATGTTCAGTCATTGAAGCAAGGAACTGCAGTGAATTACAGCGCTTTCAAAATGCCTTTTGCTTATCTAAAGGTCCTTTTACACAGCTTGATTATTGGGAATGAATAGTCTTCCAAATACTTCTTTGCCCCACAATTGGGCCATGTAGAAATGCCAACAATCAATCGATGAAAAAGGAAATGTTCATTTATCAGCTGATCTGTGACTTTCAACGAGCTTAAAAATGCTTCAAGGTTATGTCTGTACATCTGCCCATGTGAACAAGGAGATAGACAGACAACTTACAGAGATGAACGATCATAATTATGATTATAATCTCGATACTTGTCTATGTAAATGAAAGTTAAACAAGAAAGAGCCTAAAATTCTGCAGATGTAAAAGGATCTTATGTCTTGTAACATATGGCATGCATGACACATTGATTTTGGTTTATAGATCATGGGTACGGGTTTACAGTGAAATAATAAGCACTGATCCACAATATAGCAAGTATTATATGTTTTAGGCTTCTTTCACATGAGCGCATATCGGCCAGCAATTTCACGGCCACCCGATATGCGCTGTGATCTGATGCATTATATTCCAATGAATCAGATCACATGGGCATATTTGTGAGATGTAAAAACGTTTTTACGTTGAGCCCAAAACATAGTTCTGGGAGCCCATGGCAGTGGCAGTAGGTGGGAGGGAGTTTAGCAGCGTGGCTGCTAAACTACCTCCCTCTGTTCTCCTCCCCTTCCCTGTGCAGGCTTACCTCTCCTCCCCACTCGGTCTCTGCAATGGGAGGGGGCTGGGTGGGGCGGAGCTAAACGCAGATTTGCCCCTCCTCCTCCCATTAATGGCTATGGACAAGGAGCGGGATGTGGGCAGAGCTAAGTGCCCGCCTTGTCCCCGCCCCTTGTTCATACCCCTCAATGGGAGGAGGTGGGGCTGACCGGTGCTTAGCTCCGCCCCCTCCCATTGCACAGACGGAGCGGGGAGGAAGATAGGTAAGCCTGCGATGGGGAGGTAGGGGAAATGGGCGATGGCCTGGTGAGGTCGCTGCATTTGCCATATGAACGGGCGCACAAACATTTGATTTGTGCGTCCGTTCAGCAGTTTTTTTGCCCCCAATGCAGCGTATATTCACGGCCGGCCGATATGCGCTTGTTTGAAAGAAGACTTAATTGTAGATTTTTATATCCTGTTTTTGGAACATAATTAAGAGTTTATATTGTCTGAACTGCTGTTAACAGTATTCAGAAATATACTGTATAGCAATCGCGTAGATAACTCGTTGACTTCTATGAGAGAGGGTTCTAGGCATTATTGCCGGCAACACATCCCCTGTTTACACAAAGGAAGACTTTTCTAACAAACACTCATTTTCATTGAGCATAGAAGATGCGATTAATGACAAATAAGCAAATTATTATTTATTGATTAATCACTTGATATGTTTACATTGGGCATTTATCAAGTATGAATGGTCATTCAACAATAATCATGTCATGTAAAAGGCCATTGAAGTTTTCTCTTGACAATTCTTGAATGTAGTTTATCTAGATATTGTAACATCTTTGCAGGGAGTAAGTGTGGCAAGCCTCACAAATAAACACCAATACATCAAACCAAGATGCAATTACCATATATACTCGAGTATAAGCCGAGTTTTTCAGCACAAAAAAATGTGCTGAAAAAGTCACCCTCGGCTTATACTCAAGTGAGGTAAAAAAAACCCCCGCAATACTCACCTCTTAGCCGGCGTCTGTGTCCCCAGTGTAATGCTCTACCCTGTGCGATGCTCTCTCCGGCAGTGTGGCAAGCTGCTTCAGACTTCTCCCCGCTGTGATCTCCCTGGCTCGGTTTTGAATTCCCCTACCGTCGGCGCTGTGTAACTAAGCTCTGTGATTGGATTGAGCGCCAGCCAATCACAGCCGGAACTCAATTATTCACAGTCATTCAGTGAAGGACATCACTGAATGGCTATGATTGGTTTATCGAGCGCCAGCTGTGATTGGCTGGCGCTCAATTCAATCACAGTGCTTAGTTACACAGCGTCGACAGCCGGGGAATTCAAAGATGAGCAGGGAGATGACAGCGGGGAGAAGTCTGAAGCAGCTTGCTGCACTGCCGGGTAGAGCATTGCGCCGGGTACACAGACGCCGGCTGGTAAGTGAGTATTGCGTTTGGTTTTTTTTTACCTAGTCTATACTCGAGTATAGCTAGGCTTATACTTGAGTCAATAAGTTTTACCAGTTTTATGTGGTAAAACGTATTGACTCGGCTTATACTCGGGTCGGCTAATACTCAAGTATATGCGGTATGTCCATAATCAACAAACATACACATATATTTTAACACCTAAACAATGGAAACAGAAATATAGGAGAAGGAACGTTTTCCCTAACCAACTTCGGCTTTATGGACCCTGCTTAATAGCATGATAATCGTCCCTATGGCGAGGGCACCATGTCTTGAACCTAAGGGCTCTAGCCTGTTCCTAGATGGAAGATAGGGAAGAATATGCATATAACAGATAGAAATGCTAACAGAGCTCGGCAAAGCAATATAACTGATGGGAGACTACTGCCACATCAACCACAGAAAGGACATCATCAAACAAGGATTAGATTCAGGCATCCAGCAAATCTTTGCACAGAGAGAACAGACAGGGCAAGACTCAGGGATCGTACAACCGATTGGATGGAGGAAACAGACTAAACAGGACTCCTGCATCCAACCACTATTGGACAGAGGCAAAAGATGGGGAAAGTGTTTTTTCCTGCACACGAGCGGAAATTAATTGTGTTATTCCAACATGCTCTACTTTAGTGCAGTGTCCACAGGGACAGCTTTGATTGCAGTCAATGGAAGCCGGACTACATATGCAGTCACCGACCGAGGACACAGGGTCGAATTCCGCAGTGGGATTTCGCATCCGGAATCCAACCCAGTCATGTGCATCGGGCCTTACACAGCATGGCCACTCATTTACTTTGTATTGGAGCAGTTGTGTTACAAAACTTCATTAGGAAAATTGCAACATTTAAAGAAGGTCACCAAAACTTTAAAAAAATATGTTTAGCATGAAAACTCGATTTAAACAATAGGTCATTTTCTGAGGACACATTCCCTTTAATTTCTGGGTTTAACTCTAAGCTACTCTTAACTTAGGTAAAGGTCCGAAAAGCTCTGAGACCTTGCCAATAGCACCTTCAATAAAATTAAAGGAACCTGAAATACTACGCATGTTCATGCTTGTATGTGTTTCTTTTTCCCTGCTATGATAAATTCAGTAAATAAACAGGAATGTTATAATGAAATGCTCATAAATGGCCATATTTTAGGTTTGCCTGCAGAGCTCATGTTAGCTTCTTTCTATGGGAGCTGGATATTTACTTTGACAGGGGGGCTCATACGTTTGCAAAAGACTTTCCATGCACATATTAATAGTTACAATATGATAACATTTCACCAGTTTTTAGTGTTGGCTTAGAAAATAAATCCCAGACAAATAACACCACACAACTTTTTTATGAGCTAAACTCTATGAAATTATTAGGAAACAAAGTTAAGCTTTCTTCCTGTACAAATTAATATTTAAAGCAAATTTAGTAATACATTTGGGCTAGTCATACCATTTTTGCAGCAAAAGTATTGAAGTACAATACTTGAGAATGTAATCACAAAGAAGAAGTACTCAGTTTGCAAGTAAATTGAAAAACAAGATCCAAGAGTGCCATCTAATTGTACTTATAACCTCTGCTTAATGAGAGATGGTGGAATGAATGCTTCTGGCATCTCATTATTTAAAAATCTAATAATGCAATGGACTAATAATGCTGAGCATAATCATTAGTTTTCTCTTCCAGATTAAAGATCCATTTTAGTTGAAAGGTTATGATCTCGGGTGCAATTCTTCAGAAAGAAAAAGTAAAATAACTAAAGAACAGTTGCGTTTCTGTTTATAAAGAGAAAGATCCATGTTTTCACTATTTACATTTCCATAGATAAATTTCACCACAGTATTCCTATATCTGTAGCAAGTGTCATTCCATGATGATTCTAAATAACAAACACGAATAGGAATGCTGTTCTTCACGACTTCTGTAGTATGCAAATGAAAGTACTTTGTATAATGCCAGGAAAAGTACACATTTTTCAAAGGCAGCCTTTAATTAAAAACAAGTTTGCAGTGAAGTATAGACATTTTTAAAAAGACGTATGCCTGAACACTGATTTGGGGTATGTTATGGAATTCTGAAAGGACTGCAATGCAGAAGGTTTCTGGTAAGTCTGAAAATGCCCACTGCTTTATTTATTAGCTGTATAAGGGATGTCTGACTTAAACTATTCATATAGTTTTGGCCCCCACATTCCCCAAACTATATGAAACCAATATTCTCACCATAGCCACAGTATCTGAGAGGCGAAGTAAAAATGTTACAGAGGGCGGGTGCTTAGCCCCGCCCACTCCCCTTGTCCATAGCCATCAATTGGAGGAGGCTCCACCCCGCCCCATTGCCCTCCTACCATTGCCCTCCTACCATTGCACAGAACGAGTGGGGAGGAACGAGAGGTGAGCCTGCACGGGGGGAGGGGAACAGAGGGAGGAAGTTTAGCAGCCACACTGCTGAAATCCCTCCCACCTACAGAGCCCATGCAGCCCAAGCAGTGGCCGTCGTATTCCTGGCCCAAAAGATAGTTCCAGGACTATTTTTTTGGGCCCGATATAAAAACGCCCGGCACTGTATTGGCTTGGCCAGGCGTTTTTACGTCTCACAAATATGCCCATGTGATCTTATGCATTGGAATCCAATGCATCAGATCACAGCGCATATTGGCCGGTCGTGAAAACGTCCGGATGATATGCGCTCATGTGAAAGAAGCCTTAACATGTTAAGCAGAGATGTAGTTAGGTTTTTCAGCACCCAGGGTAATGATTCAATTTGGGGCCCCCCGCCTTTGAATTTTAAGTTGAACTTCGTTGACTGCACCCCATACCCCACCACCAATTAATGTAATATTAAAATTCATACATTTGGACCCCCAGTGATCTAATATTTATCACTTGTGGATAGATGATAAATGTCAAATCTGGGAATGCCCCCTTAAATGTGCTGTGTTTTTTCCCCTATATTTTGTTATATCAGTTAGGGCTCCTGCACACTTGTGTTTTTCTTGCGCGTTTTTTTCACGCGATATCACAGCGTTTTTTTCACATGGTTGTCAATGGGACTTTCTAATGTTAAAAAGTTTAAAACGCATCGCAAGTTGGTACTTTGCAATTTTTGTGTGATGTGTTTTTAACATTAGAAAGTCCCATTGACAATTGCGTGAAAAAATCGCAGCAATATCGCGTGAAAAAAACGTGGAAGAAAAACGCAAGTATGCAGCAGCCTTAAAGGTACCCTTACAAGAGACACCTATTAGCCCCAAAAACAAATTCAAATAATAGGTGTTCAGTGTAAACATGGCCACCAGCAAGGTGACAAGCGATAAATTAACATACCATACAAATATATTAAAGTACCGATGCTCGTACAATGAATATAATGAAATATAACTAAATCAATCTATAGATGTTATAGGCTGCAAGTGCATGTAACAAGAGGGAGAACCCAACACACTCGACATGCGTTTCATCAAAGCTTCATATGGGTTGACAAGTAGCACACTAAACACATAAATAGATAGGTAATCAGACCTCTGCACATTTAGTGCAAGTAAGTATATAATAAGCTGCAAAGCACATACCACATGATTGTATATAGCAAGAGGACGCTTTGCTCCACGTCTCCCATGTCTCCTTCACTTCCAGGTAGCACCCTATGATCCAATACTATGACACGACTGCATGGCACATATGATGAATAGCATAGCACATCACGTGGTTCAATGCATGTGTTTGATCCACCTCCCACAATCTTACTAAAGGGAGATTGTAAAAATCCCAGCCATGTTGGTGTGCTCAGTCTATCTCAGTGTTTCCCAACTCCAGTCCTCATAGACGCCCAACAGGTCATGTTTTCAGGATATCCTATAGTAAGAACACCTGTGGCAATGTCTGAGTCACTGACAATAATTGCATCACCTGTGCAATACTGAGGAAATCCTGAAAACATGACCTGTTGGGAAACACTGGTCTATCTAATGCGAGGTAGTTATATTGTAGTTAAACATATTAAAGCATGTAATTAAACATCTAAACAAACATCAAGTGTATATAAATCTAAAATGAGAGACAAACCAGACAAAAATAAAACTAAAAATATACAGGACAAGAAGGCAATAAAAAAATAATAAATATTACCCAAAAAGAAGAAAACAAAGAAACAAAATTTTAGGGGATAGAAATGTATCCAAAGAACAGGAAAAAGTTAGGAGACAAAATAGTCCATGACAAAAAACAAAAACAAAAAAACATTTAAGGGATAGTAATCTATCCAGAGTGTACAAAAAATGTAAGAGGCAGAGTAAATCCAGAAAGTGAAAGTAAAAACAAAAAGGAAAAAATATTCATTTTATTAGAAATATAAATTTGCAAATATCACAACATAGTTATTAGGCATGTGCCCAAGACCTACCTGCCTCCACTTATTTCCTCCAGACGTTGGTGTCGTTCGGTTTCCATGGTAACCTGAACTGCTGTACATTTCCTTCCAGCAGTGCAGGGGTAATCCCTGCAGTGTTCCAGTTCAGCTGCAAAGCATTAGCCATCAACTTCCTATTTAGCTAAACTGGGATTTTAGTCTCATTGCCTTAGTGCTGATGTACCTTGCTACAATCCAGTTTGGTTCCTAGTTCTAAGTGCTTTCCTGCTCTCCAGCTAGTATTTCTCCTGTGTTTGTGTTCCCAAGAGGGTTTGATTCTGTTCTCTCAAGCCGGGAAACTTCTCTGCTTAGGTTCATTAGGGAAGGCTACACTAGGTGAGCATCAGTCCTCTCCAAGATTAAATCATCCAGTGACATTGTTCCTTTCTGGTTCCCAGGTCACTATGGCGGCCTTTTTGGACTCCTGGTCAACCGGAAACTTCTTTCAATAGGCCATTGTGGACCGCTACCACATCCCTGTCTGACACCTTGAGAGATACCCCTGGTGGTCACTACCGTCAATTGAAGCACCCTGTTGGAGACCATTTGTTTTGTCATGGAACTGCTGGAATTTCTCTGTTGGTCCTTCCTGGGGCAACCAGTCCTTTGCTATTAGGACTGCTTTGGCTATGGCAACACAATCCTACTATGGATTGGAGGTCTGCAGAAGTGTTGCATTGGGGAATGTCATGCTATACGTAGTGCTTGCCTTTAGTTCAGCTGGTTCATCGTACCACTGTACACCAGAATCTCCAAAGCCTGCCAGAGGTCTACTGCAGCCTTGCGGATGTCTTTGACAAGAAGAAGGCACAGTGTCTACCACTTCATCGCGCATATGACTGACTTCTTGAGGCAGGGTATATCCCTTGTTGCTTTCTGAGACTCATGCCATGGCCGAATACATCAGGGACAAGATGCCCAGAGGTTTGATTTGTAAATTATCTTTCCCTGCGAGGGCCGGGTTCTTTTTTATAAAAAAAAAGATGGGTCGCTCCATCCTTGTTTTGACTATCGGGGTCTGAAAAGGATTTCCTATAAGAACAAATACCCATTACTCTTTATCTCTGATTTGTTTTACCGATTTCACTAAGCTCAATCTTTGAGCAGTGTATAACCACATCTGCATCCATGAGGGTGACGAGTTGAAGACCAGGTTCAACACACAAGATCGGCACTACGAATACCTAGTCACACCTTTCAGCTTTGTCAATGCACCGGCCATATTTCAAGAGTTTGTGAACAATATATCCAGGGATCTTCTCTATGAGTGTGTGGTTGTGTACCTTGGCGACATCCTGTTTTTTTCACCTGACATCCACTCACACCACCGACAGGTCCATACTTTACTCCAGTGGTTAAGAGAGAACCATTTGTATGCTAAGTTTGAAAAATGCATTTTTGAGAGTGAATCTCTTCCTTTTTTGGGTTACATCATGTCCAAGACTGGCTTACAAATGGACCTGGTCAAGGTACTCCAGATGTCCAAACGAGCCTTTTATTCTGCACCCATGTTGCACCAACCGGAAGTTTCCAGACAGTTTTGGTTTAGAGGTGGATGCTTCTTCCTCTGGAGCAGGCATGGTCCTGTCACAGAAAAGTGCCTCTGGGAGAATGGTGTCATGCAGTTTTTTTTTCCAAATTGTTAAAATCTCCCATAATCACAACGTCATGCAACTTTGAGAGCTTGGCCATCTGATGTAAAAAGAATTCATCAATATCTTCTGCTTCTCCAGGCAGCCTGTAGTAAATGCTTACAATAATGTCCTTTCTGTTCTTACCCAAACAGTTTCAGCAGAACTCCCATTCTCTGAAGCTTGAATCTCTGTGGACATGAATGTTTGCCTAATATATAATGCAACACCTCCTCCTCTTTTTTAAGTCTGTTTCTTATAAATAAGTTATATCCTTCAAGCCTTGTATTCCAATCATATGTATCATTCCACCAAGTTTCCGTGATGCCTATTGCATCATATTTCTCCTTGTGTTAGGAGCTCCAATTTTCTTTGTTTATTTCCCATACTCTGTGCATTTGTGTAAAAGCATTTTAGTTTGTGATTGGTGTCTCTTGCTCCTCTACTTTCCTTCTGATTTTTTTGTCTTTATTCTTCCTTTCCACTTCTAATAGCAAGAATTAACAGACCAAGAGGATCATTCTTGCTATTCTGGCACCTTCTGTGAAACACAGAAAATTAGAGCTGTACTGTAATATAAAATCAGAGGAGTATATGATGTGGTGCTGCTTAGAATGACTTCAAAGTCCTTTGGAGGGCACAATAGTGTAGTTGACCACACTATTCTGTCCTCCATAAACAATAGAAACAAAGGGAAACCAGTTTAAATCAACACCAACGTATGCAAAATCAATGGTTCCATTCTGGTTTCTGTCTGAATACTGCTATTCAAACTGAACCCTGAAATGGAAAGGCTGAGTGTAGACTGAAAGTTAATCTGAACTTGGCCTAAACTGTGAAGAAAGGGGAGAGGGACTAAAGGCCTTTTACATACAAAAATAATCTTTCAAACAACTGTAAGGTTGAAAGATTTAGCGATCTATTTGCATTAAGTGTTAATGACCATTAATGGCCATAAACACTTTATCATCTTCATTTGCATGTAAAAGGGCCTCTCAGAGTTGTTTGCAGAACTCAGCATGTGTTTAAGCACACTCCTAGCTGTGCAAACAGCTGCATTGTTCTCCTCATGGCTGCCAGGAGAATGCATTGTTCTCTCCCAGCTAGAGAAAACATGCCATAGAGAGAACAGCTTGTGGTATACTAAAGAGCTAAATGTGTTTGCTTTATCTCTCAGTAGCTAAACGGTGGATCTTAAGTTAGCCTTAAAATCATAGGTGCACGATGCCAGCATTTACATGTAACATATCGCTCATTTTCGACCGTTTGAATGAATTTTGAGTGATAAATGTGGCATGTAAAAGGGCCTTCATGCAAAGGACTAGAACGTCCAAGTTCCCAATGTGCATGTACCAGCGCACATCCATAAATGTCCATTGGAAACCAGAAATAATAAAGAGAATAACTCTACAGGTTTGCTAGACATTATTTAGTGACAGAGGTATTTTCTTGAAAAGGTTCCAATTGATCAACTGCCTAGGGGATTTTCATACAAAGGAGTGCACTGTCCTGACACTTTCTTGTTAATGGAGGCCATAAGGAACTACATAAATATTGCAAAGATTTTGCTCCTTATTTCTATTTGAATGGAAGTGCACAACCTTTATGACTTGAAAATTGCATATTGTGATATGGGTTGGTTAAATGACCTACTTCTGAGACTGCATATTTAAAACCATTCTCTGACATTGACCTAAATATCTCTGTTTTTATCTGCTAAATCATTATTTTAAGACATTTTATTCAATCTAAAATATTGTGCATTAATATGTATTTTACATGGCACGTCCAATGATATCAGTGATAGCTTTACACTAATTAGCTTGTATATTTTTTATATTATTCCTTTGTTTATCTGATTACTTTTTGGGAAACAAATATACAGTGTACTCTTCATTTATCAAACTTCACAAGTACTTAAAGGTCAACTCACAATTTTTTGAACATGGGTCTCAACAAAATCTGCAAGTCAGCTCTGTGATCTTTACTTCAGTTTTGAATTAATTATTCATTTGCTTTTAATTATTTTGCAGCCTTCTGTAATGTAAGTTCATTATTCTTCTTCTGAGCAACTAACAATTAGTAAAGTAGATCATAGTTCACATTCTAATAAAATACCCCAAACTTGGTGAATTATTTCTTTAAATTGCCCCAGCACAATGAATATTAGAAATACACTACATGGCTAAATTATTTGAGAAATGAAAAATGTCTACATTATAAATATAAGCTACTTTAATATGCGTAACAGAGAGAAAGAGCTAGGATGTTTTGCCAATTATGATTACACTTAGAATGCTTTTGTGGTTGCACTGCTCATCATTCTGTTCTATTATTTAGGATGTATGACAGTTAAGAGTCCCTAACCATATCACATATTGTGCAGCTTTTCTTTTTACTAAATATGTGTACAAATATGTATCCAATACAGTAATAAGTGACTAAGGAAAAATAGTTTTCAGTGTTATATGTATACATTGCTGTGGTACTGTGTATGTGTCGCTGCCAGGACCTTCAGAGAGGTCATGTGGTTGGTTTCACTCTGGCTTTGATGCAGTGGACTGCTAGGACCCGAGCCACACTGCTGATTGGCTGGAGCCTGAGACTATATAAAGGCACTCGGTTTTCTGTGCAGTGTGGTGTGACACAGCAACTTCAGACTGAGCAAGAGGGACCTGTTCTGGTGCAAGCTAGCAGCACAGACTACAGGTGTGGTGTGTTTTGGCACAAACTCCTCTGCAGGCAGAGCACACAGTCAATAGAGACCCAGATAGCAGGATTCTACACTGGTTCAAGTGCAAAGACTGCAATGGCTGCTGAAATAACTGTAGGGGCATTTGGTTAAATAACCTCAACGGTGCATGATTGTGAGTAATACTGCTCTGCAATACCCCCAATCTGCTGTACAGATAGTGACTCCTAAAAGATAGTGTTCAGCCTGAGATACCATGCTTACATGTTAGTTTGTAGAGAAAGACTATCCTTGAGGGAAGCTGCATATACCTGGCAATACACAAGAACTTACTATACAGATAGGTTTTACAAGGAACTGATTAAAGTACCAACAAAGCCCAAAGAATGCCCCAACAGTTATATTAAAGGAACTACCCTTCATTTCAAGTTCGGATTCAGTGTGACTATCAATGGCCAGGATGGACTTTATATTGACCATAGTAATTTGAGGGTGTTCACCTATCATTTCATGTACCTGTTCTTAAAGACTTGTCTGATAAACATATACCATTGTTTCAGTTATGGAAAACTGCTCCCATTGATTTATAATTCTTAGAATGCATGTTGTAATCTATATAATTTCATTACTCAACTGTCAGTAAAGTATTGCTTTCTTTGCAAAGCTCAAAAGCTTCTCCATAAATGGAGTCATATTCAACACCTTTAGGCCTTAGTCACAAGGGCGTTTTTTGCCACGATTTGCGGATCGCATGACGGATGAGCAAATTGTGTGACCGGGGCCAAAAAATCGCCCGAAAAAACTGCTCCTAGCCACGTTTCAATAGAAACGGGCTGGAGCTGTCCAGCGCATTGAATTCAATGAAGCCAGCAATACAGCTGGCTCCATTGAAAGCAATGCGCTGTGGGCGATCTCATGATGAATTGTCGGGAAGGGCTTAAATATATAAGCCCTTCCCTGCAATTTATCCAGAAATATGTAAAAATAAAAAAAATATATATACTCACCTTGTCCCTGCAGACGGAGTTTAGCGCGGCCGGCCAGCAGTGGGTGTGAGTGGGTGTGAGTGAGAGCTGCCCCTGATTGGCTCAGCGCTGAGCCAATCAGAGGCAGCACTCACTCACACCCATTCATGAATTCATGTATTGCCAGCTCCATTGAATTCAATGGGCAAACATCGTTCTTCTCTGCCACAGCTGTTACAGCTGTGGCAGAGAAGAATGATTTGTCTAGTATATGCTCTCAATGGGGTCGGCGCTGCTGCCGCCAGCCCCATTGAGCGCATATAGAGAAGCGAACAGGAATCGCAGATCGCAGATAGGTGCGATCTGCGATTTCTGTTCTATAATTTATCGGACGAGCGCATAAAAAGCGCTCATGTGTCCGATACCATTGCAAAGCAATGGTTTTATAAAATTGCCGGACGCATGCGCAAATCACGCGAAAAAACGCCCGTCTGACTAAGGCCTTATACTGTTTTCATGCAGTTTTTATATTCTTATCATGGATACAAAAATAGTTTTTTCTTTACACTTTTCCTCTCTTCCCTCAACTTCTGACTTTAAATAAATGAAACAAAACTCTTTGAAATGCCCTGTGTGAACCTGGACATAGATTGGTTGAAGCAAGCAAACTGACAACCCTTATCTATAAGTTATAGTTGTTAGCATTGTATGTTCTATTCTATGGGAAGCAATATGTCTTGAGGCCTCGATCACACGGGCGTTTTTTCCTGTGACTTGCACATGCGATCCGCGTAGATATAGACCCAGTGCTTCACAATCGGATCGGTCACATGTCCGCTTCTTATGCGGATGTGCGATAAATTATAGGACACAACAATTCGCAGAATGCGCTTATCTGCGTTCTGCGATTCGTTGTGTTCTATATATGCGCTCAATAGGGCCGGCGGCAGCAGCGCCGACCCCATTGAGAACATATACTAAAGATCCTTCTCCCTTGCCACAGCTGTAACAGCTGTGGCAGAGAAGAACGATGTTCTCCCATTGAATTCAATGGAGCCGGCTGTATTGCTTTCATTCAATAGCTGAGAGCTGCCTCTGATTGGTCCCTGTGCTCAGCCAATCAGAGGCAGCACTCACCCATTCATGAATTCATGAATGGGTGAGTGAGAGCTACCTCTGATTGGTGAGGGCTGTGACCAATCAGAGTCAGCCCATTCAGCAGGCGGGGATTTTAAATCCCCGTCTGCTGAATACTACAGGGAGCAGTTCAGGAGAACTGCCGGCCGGACGCGGCTGAACTCCGGCTGCAGGAAACAGGTGAGTATACTTTTTTTTTTTTTTTTACACATTTTAGGATGGTTTTCAGGGAAGGGCTTATATTTTTAAGCCCTTCCCGAAAATTCATCCCGCGCTTGCCGGCAGCCTATTGCTTTCAATGGAGCCGGCTGTATTGCCGGCTCCATTGAATTCAATGGGCGAACATCGTTCTCCTCTGCCACATCCGTTATGCGATCCACAAATCGCGGGAAAAAACGCCCGTGTGACCGAGGCCTGAAGGAGTTGTCTCACAAAGACATCCCATTTTCTTTAAACTCTGGCTAATCTGGATCCTGAAACTCATAACAATTAGTTGATATTAAAAAGAACCCAGATGGCTAAAAAAGGGAGGCCTGGAAACATTTCTTAAATGATTTGAACAATGTATCACTTGTCCAGGTTATTCAGCACATACATTTTCCAGGGATGCAGCTAGGATAGCTGGTGGGGAATGTGTACCAGATGCTGGATGTTAGGGGAAAACGTGACAAAAAGTTACTGAGGAGTAAAAAAATCTACTTAGCATCATGCAAAACTAAATGCAGCCATTATAACAGTGTAGCCACTCTTGCACAGTGCTCAGTGACAAACAGAATATTTCTCCTTTTTTGTTTCTTTCTGACTGTCACAATAATACCTTCTCTAACTCAAAATGAGTTCTGCAGTACAAGCTAGAAGAAGGCCGTAAGGCTGAAACGTTGCTGTTCATGTTTGTGATGGGGCAATAAACTATATTTTCTATTGCATCCCTACATTGCTGCCAGTCCTATTTGTTTTATATTGACTTTCTAAAGGAGTTTTTGGTTTGAACTCCCACTCTAGCTGTTGCATCTAGCGGCCAGACCCAGTGTGGGATATTATTGGTGCTGATGGTATAACACGTTTTTGTATTTTGAACCTGCTTTATTGTCACACCAGAAGGCAGAATAACATTCTTCCAAACATATATTTAGATGGCTCTTATGATACAGGGCAAGCACAGGATTATAACAAAATATGTAGAATTTCTTCTCCTCTAAACAATCTCATAAATTTAAATATTAGGCTGGGGGAAGTTGGCACCAATGTGAATCTTTGTCATGGCAAAGGAAAAGTTAGCTATATCTCTAGCTATATCTCTATAGTACTAAAAAGTCATAATGTCCCCTGAAAAAGTAGCCATAATGTCCCCAGTAATAGTAACCATAATGTCCCCTGTAGCAATAGCAATAATGCCCCCTATATTATTAGCCATAATGTCCCAGTAACAATAGCTATAATGTTCCCTGTAATAGTAGCCATAATGTCCCTTGTAGCAATAGCCATAATATCCCCTGTAATAGCAGCCGTATTGTCCCCCCATATTAAAATAATAGGCACATCACATATGGTCCCATGGCACCTTCTGTCCACCCTCAGGCCTAGTCTGTCCGACGCAGGGGGCATGTTGAAATCATTGTGCCACCTGTGTCACATAGTAGATGCCAGGCAGTGGACCAGGGAGTCCAGCATGGCTTCTGGCACTAGTGCTAGCACTATTACTTGTATCCGCATCCTACAGAAACAGATACAATTAACTTCAAATTCAGTCAGAGAAACAGCAGTCGCTGGGTGCCGCCAAAGACCCATTGATCCCTGACAGTCAGGCAGATTACCAGTGCCAGCCTTTATGCAGAAAGCAGAATTTCCACCCCCTGCATTTGGATAGGGGCTTTGTCTAAAGGCAAAATACTCTACCCATTTCATAGACGGGGCACATCTGGTTTTTCCCTACCTTTTGGCTCAATATGTCCTGAGATACATGGTGCAAGATGACCAGTTTTAAAAGAAATAACCATTATTTTGTGATGTTTGTTATTTTGTACATGCTATATTGTTTTTGTCTATTTGCAACCACATAGCCATTGTGATGTGACTTGCAGACTGTCGAGGGTTTTGCTAGCATGTGGTGATAATGTTTTGAATTTGCATCATGAGAGTCCTTAACAAAATTCATAGTAAATTAAAAGGGTTTGTCCAGAATTATGTATTTATTTTATTCTTTTATGTGGTGCGTGCATATTCTAAAAAAGAATTTGCTGTGTCGGATTTGTCAATGGGCTTTATCTAATATTGCAGTTCAATTCCATTCACTTGAATATGGATGAGATGCGATATCAGACACAGCCCATGGACAGACGTAGTACTGTTTCTGGAAGAACAACAGAGCCTTTTTTATATAGTAATTAAACTCTTAAAGAGTTAAATTTATCCCCTATCCACAACATAAGTGTCTGAATGGTGGGGTCAGACTATTGGGACTCGAGCTAATCATGGGAGCTTGAATGGAGCAGCAGCTGAGACTGCAACCGGCCATTCCATGTAACTCTACAGAACTGCCAACGAGAATCCAAGTCCAAAGCTTGACTATGTCTGGCACTCCGATAAAGATAAAGGGAATAGAAACGTAAAGGCTTAATTACTGCTCTAGTCATACAAGGAGACGCAGGATGATCATACTCATGAGGATTGGGAGTTCCAGAGGTTGGACCTCCACCAGTCATACACTCATGGCCTGTCCTATGGATAGGGGATGAGATCATATTTTGCAACATTCCTCAAATGAACTTAGAGCCACAGCAGTACATTGGACCAGTTATCTAATGCATCATAGAAAGTAATGTTTCAGATTTTGAAATCCAGAGTGAAATGAGTTACCTAAAGGGTTACAATGGAAACATGGGACAAGTATTTGCACCAAAGTGGTATTTAAACTAAACACAAAAAGCTGTAAGAATTGAGGATAATTTAAGCAGACACAAATGTAAATCATAAACAACAGCACAGCTCAGCAAGAGAGGTAATGATTACAAAGTAGATCTCTGCTCAAAAACAAACTCATTGAATCTCATTAATGAAATCATGAGTTCAAGCCTTGATTATGTTCAGTAATTCTATCGCACACACTGCAAAAACCATCATCACCATCCTTAAATGACACTAATTTAGTCCCCAGTACTCCTGAAATGACTGCATGATTGAAAGTGGAGATTTTAATGAGCCTTTGATAACACAGCGTCTCAAAATAAATGTAAAATCTGCTTCTTAAGTTGAACAGTTACTGCTCTTTACTATGAAAAAATCATGTATTCTTTAGTAAAGTCTAAAATATTAATCACTGAACATTGTCAAACGTTGTGTCATTTTCCCTCTTTTTATTGATTTTCCTCTAAACAAAACAATGCTTGAGAGTTCCGTGATTTAGCAATTGTAAAGTGGTTGTAAAAAGAAAACCCAATGACAAATGACATACACTTTAAAGTTATTTCCTTAATTACACAAGACACACTGCGATGTAACTGAAGCATCAGACTCTGAATTTGCAGGTTTATTAAGTAGTATTAGCTGTTCTATGTAGCAAGAACTGCTATGAGCACTATGATAGGAATATAGGCAACATAGATATCTATTAGGAAATAACCTGATGTTAATAACATTGCTTTAAATTTAATTTATACTGTTTTTGTAACCATCAAAATGTGAAAATGTTGCTTGATTTAGAAATCTCATCTTTAAATGCACTATTAGAGAACGTTGAATAAAAGGGATTGTTTTATGAAGACAATTCCTGTCAACATGCCCCATTTAGTCATGGTTATTTAAAAAAAATAGGCTTTCCCCATTTTTTCATAAAATAAAGAACTAAGCTCTCAATTGACCAAGGCAAGGGTTTCAATCTCAAAACTTTGTTTCTCCCTATTGATCCACCATTGATCAACATTCAATCAAAGGATCTAAATAGTGTATTTACAACAGAAACTATCTGATTTTTTTTTCTAATAAATCACTGAGGCCTTTCTTGAAATCTCCAACTATTTTTACTTTAACTAGCTCTTACAGTAGTCTATTGAAAAACCTTCACAGCTCTTACAGTAAAGAACTCTTTCATGGATTAAACTTCTTTTTTCCAGCACATCCCACAGATGTTTGATCACATGGACATTATTTTGAAGGTCCAGTTAACCAAGATAACCTTTGAATAATTCCTGATAAATGTAGTGTGCAGCACAATTATCCTTTTGAAAAAGAATACTTCCATTAGGGAATGCCTTTATCCTGAAGGGGTATGCTTGGTATGTAACCATGTTTGGGTAGGTGTTACTTTACGTGTAAGTAACATTCGCAATACCAGGAGCCAAGGACTTCCAGTAGAACATTGCCCAAAGTATCACACTGCCTCCACCAGCTTGCCTTTTTCCCAAAGTCCATCCTGATGCCATTTTTTTCCCAGGTAAGCAACATGCACGCATCCGGTACCCATATGATGTAAAGTAAAACATGATGCATGGGCAAATGTCAGCATTGGCATCCGGTATCCATATGATGTAAAGTAAAACATGATTCAAATGTCAGCATTGGCACTCTGGTTGATCGGCAGCTATGCTGCTCTATATGCAGAGAGCTGCAATATGCGGGGTGATCAGTGTGCTGTGTGTGATATATTTCTATCATAGCCAGCTTAACTTTTCAAATAACTTGTACTAAAGCAGCTGTTCTCTGGGACTGGACCACACAGAATGGCCTTTACTCTGCCAGGCAGATCATCAATCATTGGGCAACCAAGAATCTGTTACCCATTCAGCGCATGTCCTTCCTTTGATCACTTTCGATAGGTACTAACTATTGCTTACCTGAAACACATGAAAATACCTGCAGTTTTGGAGATGCTCTGTCCCAGTTATGTAGATATATTACAGTTTAGCCTTTGTGAAAGTTACTCCGATCCTCACTCTTGCCTATTTTCCAGCTTCATACACACCAACTTTAAAATGCTACCGTTCATTTGCTGCCTAATATGCAAATGGCCTTGACAAATGCCATTGAATCAAGAAAATACATATTCATGTGTCCTGTCAGTGGTTTTGATGTTATGACTGATAAGAGTATGTTGTCTCCTAAACTCTGTTTTATCTTTCTCCTACTTCTTAATAACTTATGTTTGGTAACAATGGACTTAAAGGGGTTCTGACATAAAAAAAAAAAAATTGTACTCACCTTGCCTGGCCTGGCCCGATCGCCAGGCATGTCCCCTCCAGCCGGCATCTTCTTCTGTGCCTTTAAAGCAGAGCAGGAGCGATCAAAAAGACCGCTTCCTGCTCTGGTCCGTCCGTCAGGCACTTCCGAGGTCAACGGACGGACCGCCACAGCAAGCACGTCACAAGCAGTGCTTGCTGTGGGCGGCCCATCCATCCGGCTGAACTCCGGAGTGCTGCGCATGCGCAGTGGAGATGCAGCCCGTCCTGACTCCTGTCAGAGGGCACCTCTCCACTGCGCATGCGCGCGATCCTGGAGCGGCGCGGCTCGTGCAGACAGAAGAGGAGGAGCAGCGCCTGCCGGGAGATGAACCCCCGATGTCAACAACAACAGAAGACAAGGTAAGTATTATCTTTTTATGCTTTAGCAGCCATTAAACCATGGGTTCCCTGGGTCCATTAGGCAGACCAGGGAACAATGGCTGCTAAAGCATAAAAACATTATTCATGTCAGAACCCCTTTAACAGGTTGGAATTTAACCTGTGAATATTTAGTTTCTTCTTAAGATGAGTGGAGACAGAGATGTTTGGAAGTAGCTTAGGTTTTTTTTTTACAGCAGCCAAATTCTTGGCCTGATGTAAAAAGTCCCAATCAGGATGCTTGTTGATTGACATTTGTTTAATTTCCTTGCACACAGCACATCATTCATTCACATGGGAAAATGTATATTTTTTGCTGGCTAAAAGTCAACGATAAGCTGATGAATAATTTGATGCATTGCCCAATTGTTAAATGAAAAAAATGTTTGGAGGAATGTTCATATCCAAACATCAGGGCATGTAAAAGGACCCTTACACTCTCCTATTAAAATAGCAAATGTGTTTGGTTAACTTCAGCTGAATGTGTGTGTTAAAGGGGTTGTCCCGCGCCGAAACGGGTTTTTTTTTTTCAACAGCCCCCCCGTTCGGCGCGAGACAACCCCGATGCAGGGGTTAAAAAAGAAAACCAGACAGTGCTTACCTGAATCCCCGCGCTCCGGTGACTTCTTACTTACCTGGTGAAGATGGCCGCCGGGATCTTCTCCCTCGGTGGACCGCAGGGCTTCTGTGCGGTCCATTGCCGATTCCAGCCTCCTGATTGGCTGGAATCGGCACGTGATGGGGCGGAGCTACCAGGAGCCGCTCTCCGGCACGAGCGGCCCCATTCAGAAAAGAAGAAGACCGGACTGCGCAAGCGCGTCTAATCCGGCGATTAGACGCTGAAAATTAGACGGCACCATGGAGACGGGGACGCCAGCAACGGAACAGGTAAGTGAATAACTTCTGATAACTTCTGTATGGCTCATAATTAATGCACAATGTACATTACAAAGTGCATTAATTTGGCCATACAGAAGTGTATAGACCCACTTGCTTTCGCGGGACAACCCCTTTAATGGGACAGTTGAAATGATAGCAGTGAACTGAAAGCTGTTAATAGCTATAGCTGGATTTAGTGCATGGCATTACTGTTTATATTAGGTACTGTAAAATATTCTGTATAAAAAGCAAAAAAGAGTAGTAGAAATTATCTCTTTATTGGCTATCTTGAAAAATAAAATAGGTAAGCTTTTGAGGCTACTTTATGCCCCTTCATCAGGCTCATTAGCCTGATCAGCACACGTACATGGATGTTGTTTGACTCATTCACTTGTTGGTGTGTTCGAACAATAGTAACATAGTATGTTAGGCTGAATGAAGACAATGTCCATCTAGTTCAGCCTATTTCCACCCTCTAGTTGATCCATAATGGCAATCAGAATAATCCCTGGATCAACCTTGATAGTTTCTACGTGACTGTAAGACCCATAACTACAAAGCCGCTGATCACCTAATGTCTATATCCTGTAATATCCTTCCACTCTAGAAGGCATCTAGTCCCCTCTTATACCCCTCAATGGATTTTGCCATCACCACATCCTTAGGCAGAGAGTTCCACAGTCTCACTGCTCTTACAGTAAAGAACCCTCCCCTGTGGTGTTGATGAAACCTGTTTTCTTCTAGACATAGTGGATGCCTTCTTGTTATCGACGCAGTCCTGGGTATAAACTGATCAGAGGAGAGATCCTTGTATTGTCCCCTCATGTATTTATACATAGTTATTTGATTGCCCCTTAGCCGTCTTTTTCAAGGGGGAATAATCCTAATTTTGATAGCCTCTTTGGATATTCTAGTCCTTCCATTCATTTTATTAGTTTAGTTTCCCTTCTTTGAACCCCCTCAAGCACTGCAACATCTTTCCTGAGCACCAGTGTCTAGAACTGTATACAGTATTCCATGTGGGGCCTGACAAGTGACTTATATAGTGGAAGAATAATGTTCTCGTCCTTCACCCCTATACCTCTTTTAATACACCCCAAGACTTTATTGGCTTTTGTAGCAGCTGACTAGCATGGGTTGCTCCAGTTAAATTTACAACCCACTAGTACCCCCAGGTCTTTTTCCATCTCACTTTTTCCTAGCAGTCCTCCTTTTAGTGTATATTGCTGACATCTGTTTCTCCTGCCAATGTGCATAACCTTACATTTATCAACATTGAACTTCACTTGCCATTTTTCTGCCGAAGCCCCCAGCCTGTCTAGGTCCTTTTGTAGCCGCACATTGTCTTCCTTTGTATTAATTGTTTTATATAATTTTCTACCAGTTGCAAATATTAAAGCCATGCTGGTGAGGAGTTACTTACATAAGCAATAGAAAGGTAAAGAATAAAGATGAGCGAACCAACTCGTTTCGAGTAATTACTTGATCGAGCACCGCGATTTTCGAGTACTTCAGTACTCGGGTGAAAAGATTCGGGGGGCGCCGGGGGGCGGGGGGAGGCATGGCGGCACTGGGGGAAGCAGCGGGGAACAGGGGGGAGCCCTCTCTCTCTGCCCCACTCCCCGCTGCAACCCCCCACTCACCCACGGCGCTTCCCGAATCTTTTCGCCCGAGTATGGAAGTACTCAAAAATCGCGGCATTCGGTCGAAAAAGGGGCATGGCCGAGTAGGCTCGCTCATCTCTAGTAAAGAACTTAACATTTAATAAATCTGCATTCAAATATACAATCCATATATAACCATACAGCTGCCAAAAGCAGTAACTGAAGCAAGAAAACTAATAGATGCGTGCATAAACCACCACAGACACACAAGCTGCAGATAATAGTAAGACAGGGTGTCAAAAAATAAGTAATGGAACAATCTTATCACCATCTGTAAAAATAGCACTTTATGAATTACACAGTATGCTGGTATCAGTAGTGCTCCATGGTCCGGAGAGGTGATAGGCCTTAATGCATAAAAGGTTCCATGTATTCTGACTGCCATTATGGAGCCGGGAAGGAAATTTTCCTCCAAATGAGCTAAATTGGTATCTGCCTCGTTTTTTTTTTCCTTTCTCTAGACCAACAAAGGGGCGTCGAAACAGGCTGAAATAAATGGACATTGTCTTCATTCAGCCTAACATACTATGTTACTATGTATATTACAACATAGCCTCACAGGATATAATATAGCAGGGAAGTATTGTTGCAAAAAGCATCTTACCCTAGCACTCACTGTTGTCTGTCTGGCCCTGAAGTGTTTTAGGGAGTATACATCCTGACAAGGATGACCCTGCCCGAGGTCTGGCCCTGAAATAAAAGGCCCTAGCAGACCTGACAAATTACGAACAAACCTAAAGACTTAGTTAATTAATAAGTAATGGAACAATCTTACTGTTGTCTGGAGGAATATCACATAATGTGTCACACAGTATGTTGACCTCAGTAGTGCTCCACGGTCAAAATAGGTAATGAACCTTAATCCACAGGAGGTTCCATGTATGACAGCATAGTCTCACACGATACAATATAGACACCTATTTTTTGTCCTCTATATTTTGGGCTGATGAGCATATGTGGGACGTAAAATTGTAGACTATTAAAAATGTAGACTTCTAGGAGAGAATTGGATGAAGGTAAAATTTGACAATATATGACAACAGCTAGAACATTTTTTTTCTTTAGCATTCTTCTCAGACTTATCTTGCCATTTGCTAATGCATTTGCAAAGTAGAAAGTTAATGTTACAGTAAATATAATCAATTCTATTAATTGTCATATTAATTTCAGATATAATGGCTTTATAACATGAACACAGTTTGGAAAATACGAGCCCCATATCACTATTTTCAATGGTACAAATTATATCAATCATTTATTTTTAGATAATTAATAAGCATAATTACTTTGATTACCGCAATTTAATTCTTTGCCAGAAATTTTGTTTTGCATTGATTGCGTGAAAATTAATTATTAGGGTCATAGCTATTTACATTACCTATTAATGAACCACTTTTATCTTAACAGATGACATTAAACGATAAAAGGTCATGAAGTAAGTATGCAAACTGATTATTTGGAGAGGTACATGCACTTGAATATGTTTGTAGTGACTGTAGACAAATAAAATGTCAATTGCAATCTAATATGTACTAACTAATGATCAAAAAAATGGATATGTGCCGCTTAGACAACTTAAAAGGAACCAGTCTTCAAGATCACGGTACCCTAGATTCAGGAAGCATAATTTAGTGATAGGTACCTCTTTCATATTAAACTATTTTTTTAAACACAATTTTTTTTTGAGAAATACTAATTTTAACACTGACTCACTGCCAATATTTTCTTCCAAGTGAAGAAAAAATGAATAATAATACAGCAATAACAGTTTTTTGTGAAAATTGTGCCATAGTGTATAGATTGTATCCCCGAAAGTGCTCCATATAAAATTTGTTATATACAGCGTGGCCAACTATGTGTCCAATATAAATTAAGTCACATATTTAGTGCTCCAAAAATGTCCATATAAAATGATGTCCCCCCACAGTGTCACATATCATTTTATGACCCTCTACAATGTCCCATATAAAGTTGTAACACCCAAAAGTTCCCAATTTGAAATGATAGTTTCCCCAAAATGTTCCATATAAAATTACAACCCCATATACACAGAACCTATGTAGCCTCACTCACACAGAAGGAATCTAATATGGCCAATTCTCTGCTGTCTGGGCAGTTTGCTGTTATTTCACATGGGTGACCAGACTTAAATCATAAAGTCAATGCAGTGCAAGCATATGACATACACTAAGGTTACAGTACTAGGCAAACAAGAAAAAAACCCTGATGCTCCAGTGCTATGGATATAGAATATAAAAAAATGTGACTTACTTCGTTGGGGTGCCTGGTCCGTGGCACCCCTCAATCCCAGATCGCATATAGTATGAACAGATGATGAAGATGTTTTCCAAAGGTTCGAAAAATAACAGTTTATTCAGAAACATGCAACGCGTTTCGGCTTTAAAAACAGCCTTTATCAAGCATGTTCCTTTTTGGACGCAACCATCTAATACACTTATTCTGCTAACTAGGATTCTTTGACGTATCAGGATCCCCATAGGGTCCTGTTACGTCTGGGGTAAGTCTGCATCGCTACTTTTTTTCTTTCCCGCCACATTATCCTACTCTGCCTTTGGAGCGCTACTAATCTGACTCTTTCGTTGTTTCATACACTAAGGTTAGATATTGTGTAGGCTGCTTGCTAAAAAGAGGTCTATACTACCCATTTATGCAGCACACTATCACATGCTTTAGAAAAATTAGGATATACAATATGACATACAACAACTCTTACCCGAATAGATGGTATTCAGAATAAATTGACAGGACAAATCTCTTATAAACCCATGCTGGTAAGGAGTTATATGTTTATTTTCATTGGGATACTCCAGGATAGCATCTCTTAGAAAACCTATTGGACTCTCTTTCTTAATATTGACATCATATTTGCCATATACCAGTCTTATGGAGTAAACAATGTCATTATAGAATCCTTTAATATAAGAAATAATGATCTATCACTGTACTTAATCTCTTTCAAACAAAGTGGTGTATGCTATCTGAACAGAATGATTTGTCTGTTTTAATCTTTTTAAGGCAATGCT
Organism: Eleutherodactylus coqui; assembly: GCF_035609145.1. Classification (NCBI taxonomy): domain Eukaryota; kingdom Metazoa; phylum Chordata; class Amphibia; order Anura; family Eleutherodactylidae; genus Eleutherodactylus; species Eleutherodactylus coqui. The sequence goes on along the minus strand of NC_089843.1, from coordinate 140,826,118 downwards.
GCACTACTTTCTTAGACAGACCACATTTAATAGAGAGTTTACCTTATTACTCTGTATTTCACAAACATTTCATTTTCCTCTGTGAATACACTAGAGAAAAAGGTGTAATATATTTGCTTTCTCCTCATCACCTTCTATAATTCCTCCCTCATTAATTTTAAAGGACCAACATTTTCAGTTTTAACCTTTTCACTATTTATATTGAAGGATATTTTAGCATGAGCAACTCTAAGGTAAATAGGCTAATCAGACAAGCCCACTCACACTTGGGCTGTAATGAAAGGTTTCTAAAAGAAATAATATTTTTTCTACATTTAAAAAAGAATGTATTTTAAAACCATGGAAAAATAAGACCTTTGCTCTAAGCTTCATTGTTATGTAATTGACCAATCAAAAATGAAGATATTTGCTGATTGCCTTCAAACACCACAGAACCCATTGCAGCTGGCGTTATCTTCCTTGTGGTAGAAATACATCAGCTTTGTTGATGAGCCTACAATGCCAAGAGCACTTAAAATTAAAAATGTAAATAAACTTGTGCAATCTGCTTGCCCTAAAAGACATTTTTCTCTAAGTAAATTGCATTGGAATCTTTTAATAAAATAATACAATGTTCTTGTCAGTTTCTCAGAACTCAAGTGTTTTGTTAATTTCCAGATTCTTATGTCAGCTTCTCAGAAGTAAAGTATTTTTTTTTTACTTTGATGAGAAGTTTCATCTATAAGGAATGATTTGCGTATGTATGACTTACTGAACACAGTCAAACTATTGGACAACAAGGATTTATTATCATTCAGATGCCAATGTATTTAATTAACGTCTCAAAGTCCCTAAGCTTTCTCAGACTACGTGCATTTCATTTGAAGGAAATATTTAACTTGAAGCTGTTATACATAAATAGATTTTGAAATGTTGGATTAGATGTTAAAGGGGAACTCAAGTGATAAAAACTAGCCATTATCCTATGTAATTTCGGGGAGTAAAAAATCAGGTTTACTAACCTGAATTCTTTTTTATTTATGGAGAAATGATCCAAAAATGATGGACAGCCAATATCTTTTACAGACACTCTGGAAACCATAATGAATGATAAAGATCATAACACGATACATGTTTGTAAATTGATAAAAACTGATTACCAGCATTTAATGTAAGCTGGAACATGGCAATAATTAGTCATAATAAGCTGCTCAAGTACCAACAACCTCAAAAAAATCATGGATATATTAATTTTTTTAATAGACACTGGAAAAAGTGTCCAATTTTTTACAGGAATTTTGGCATCCTGGGTAACAATATTGTGAACAGAAGTGGAAATGACAGGTTGAGGGCCTAAGTTACAGGTCACCCGTCACAGAGGCACAATCTGAGGAAATCTTCCAGTAAAATTTATTGAAAATTAGTTCAAGCTCAGACCTCCTTGGGGGACAATGACCCACACTAACCCTTCTATGATGAATCTCATCTGGTATGGTTAACAGGCAAGTATATGGCACTCACTCTAGCTACAAAAAGACTCTACATACTATGAATACTGCCCCTTATGATTTAGAGGTATTGTTGCAAGGCAAAAAAAAACCCAAACAATTTGTGGCCACCTACTGTTTGTGAAACATGCTCTGCATGCTTGACAAAAATGCTTAACAGCTCCTACTTTGAATTTAACATATTAGATTGGGTTGGTGGAAGCCTCCTCTGATCAGCTTCTCAGTATTATTGTATCTTGCCACCACCATGAAGAATGTGTAGAGACAAGATGAATGCCCCCAAGCAATGCACACAATTTTATTGACTGCCCTGGAGAATAGGTGGGCATTATCTCCCCTCCAGTCTCGTGTCACTCAGCCCTATGGCGTTGTGCCTTGTGCCCTGTAGAATCATAGAATGGTAGAGTTGGAAGGGACCTCCAGGGTCATCGGGTCCAACCCCCTGCTCAATGCAGGATTTAATAAATCATCCCAGAGAGATATTTGTCCAGCTTTTGTTTGAGCATTTCCATTGAAGGAGAACTCACCACATCCCGTGGTAAGCTGTTCCACTCATTGATCACCCTCACTGTCAGAAAGTTTTATCTAATATCTAATTTGTGTATCCTCCCTTTCAGTTTCATCCCATTGCTTCTAGTCTTTCCTTGTGCAAATGAGAATAGGGATGATCACTCTGCAGTGTGACAACCCTTCAGATATTTGTAGACCGCTATTAAGTCTCCTCTCAGCCTTCTTTTTTGCAAGCTAAACATTCCTAGATCCTTTAACCATTCTTCATAGGACATGATTTGCAGACCACTCACCATCTTGGTAACTCTTGTCTGAACTTGCTCCAGTTTGTCTATGTCTTTTTTAAAGTGGGGTGCCCAGAACTGGACACAGTATTCCAAATGAGGTCTGACTAAGGAAGAGTAGAGGGAGATAATGACCTCACGTGATCTAGACTCTATGCTTCTCTTAAAACATCCCAGAATTGTGTTTGCCTTTTTGGCTGCTGCATCACATTGTTGACTCATATTCAGTCTATGATCTATTAGTATACCCAAGTATTTTTCACATGTGCTGCTTAGCTCAATTCCTTCCATTCTGTATGTGCTTTTTTCATTTTTCTTGCCCAGATGTAGGACTTTGCATTTCTCCTTGTTAAATACCATTCTGTTAGTCACTGCCCACTGTGCAAGCTTTTCTAGATCTTTTTGAATCCTCTCTCTCTCTCTTCCCTAGTGTTAGCTATCCCTCCTAGCTTTGTGTCTTCAGCAAATTTGATCAATAACCAGCGTCTGCACTTTGGACTTGCTGCAGACGTGCCTTCCTGTGTTTTTCAGCACACCTCCCACACCGGCAACGAAGCAAGCTCCTGGAAGTGCCTCTGGCAGGGTCGCTGCGGCCTCTCCTGCTCCTGGCCGGGCAGCTTCTGGAACTGGCATCGACACCGCCATTGCGAGTGCTGCATCTTCAAGCTGGCAAGCTCCTAGAAGTGGCTCCGGCAGGGCTGCTGCAGCTGCTCCTGCTCTTGCTCCTACTAGGACAGCTCCTGGATGTGGCTCTGGCAGTGACACTGTGGCGGCTTATGGACGGTAGCGCAGCCAGACATAGTGGGCATTGGGGGATAGCATCGCTGGACACAAGGTCAGTATGGAGGCAGACAGTGTATCTAGCATCACCCAGGGATGGGAGCTCAGGCATACACAGCTGTCAGCAGGAGTGCAGATGGGACAGCGACACAGACAGCTGTCGGCGGGGAACAGGAGCGCAGGCATACACAGTGCAGAAGCCGGTGAGTGATACTGACAGATATGGACTTCCAACCAATTCACTTTCCAAGGAAAATATGGCCACTACTTCTCACTTCTAAATCATAGACTTGAAAGTGAGAATTTTTAAAAATTATCAGCAAAGAATGTTTGTCCCAATGTTCATTCACCCAATCATTACCTCATGTGAAAAGCTAATTTGTCAGGTGATCACATCTTTTATGCTATTTCAAAAATTATTGGTTGTGGGCAACACACTGCCGTATGTAAACTGTGCTTCTGGGACATGTAGTATTATGGGTTTCAAGGAACACATTTCCACAGATGTGACATGATTTAGCTGGCTGGGTGTGGTGCTCTCCAGCTAGCCAATCATCACAGGTCTGTTACATATAAATACAGGCCCTTTGCTGGCGGGAGCTGGTATTCCTCATTCCCCCTTGGGTTTGCATTCATGCTTGTTACTCTGTGGGTGTAAGCTGCAATGTGTTCTGTTGCCAGACATAGGCTGTGAACAGTCCTGTTCCGTTTTGCATGTATTCCATGCTGTATTGGTGTAAACTGCCTCTTATGCTTTGATCATTTACCATCTCTGGGCTACTTAGGTCCTTAGGTTCTAGTGTGGGGCCATTCCTATCAGGACGAACACTCTGCTTACCACTTCCTGCTGTGACATGCCAACCCTGTACACCTCTACAGCAGTGAGTGGCTGGCGGGATCAGGTGACCGCTGAGTACTTAAACTGGTGCCGCCCGTGGCTCGCCTCAGACGCATGCTGGCAGAGTTTTTAGGGATAGAGCTGCTGAGATAGGGAAAGCATTAAGGTAGGGATTAGGTTGCCGTTAGGCAGGGATCCTGGCTTCAAGAACCCAACAGTTCTTCTTAGGGCTACTCCTCATTGTGTGCATTAGCATTTTGGCTGGCTGGAACCAGTAGTGCACCCTTTTTTTTTTTTTCAAGCATCCGGCTATATTCTGCCCACTGGTAGAGGTTTTATGCAGTTTACTGCCAGGGGTGTGCACACAGTACCTAAGAATTTACCATTTTTATATTACATTTTTTCTGGCCTAGCTCAGAATCTATAAAAGCTACCAGTCTCTGTGGGCGGTGAATTAGGCCTAGTTCTCAGTGCTATACAGTGGGTTAATTTTTTCTGGCCTTGCTCAGAGTCTCTAAAATCAACCAGTCTCTGTGGGTGGTGAATTTGCTCTACGTATCAGCGGTATACAGTGGTTTAGTTTTTTTCTAGCCCTGCTCTATCCCTTATCCAAAATTATGAAGACTAGGGGTAAAGGTCGAGTAGTAAAATACCAGCTGCAACATGGCCGGCTGAGTGGTAGTCAGCCTCCGCAGTTCTTCACAAAGGAGTGGGCATGAATGGCAGACATCTGTCAGGTCCTTGGAAACTTTGAGGAGTCTACACAAATGGTGAGCGGCGATGCGGCCATTATTAGCGTTACCATCCTGCTGCTTTACCTGCTGAGAAGTTCGCTGCTAAGCATAAAGGCTGACGCTTTGCGGTTGGAACAGGAGATGGTGGGTGACAATGTGTCGCTTGATAGACAGACTACCTTCATGCCTGTTTCTCAGCACGAATTGGAGGAGGAGGAGGAAGGGGAAGGGACTGCTGCCAACACTGCAGAGAGTACCCATGCTACTTCACTCACATCTGTTCAGCGTGTATGGGCTAAAGAGGAGGAGGAGGATCATGAAAGTCATCCTCGTAGTGAGGACAGTGATGTGTTGCGTACTGGGACTCTGGCACACATGGCTGACTTCATGTTAGGCTGCCTTTCCCATGACCCTTGCGTTAGACGCATTCTGGCCAAACAGGATTACTGGGTGTTCACCCTTCTCGACTGGTGGAAAAGCTGATGCTAAAGTTCCCATCTGACATTGCTAGTGGTAGAGGACATAGTTCAGTGGGCCAACTGGCAGGGGAGGCACAGGGATCAGGCAGCATGTCCAGCACAGGCAGGGGAACACTCCCCAAGGCCTTTGCCAGTTTTATGGCTCCCCAGCCAGACTGTGTCACCAGTCCATCTCAAGGCTGAGACGGAGGGAAAACTGTAAAAAGATGGTCCGGGAGTACCTAGCTGACTGTACCAACGTCCTCCGTGATCCCTCTGCTCCATACAACTATTGGGTGTCAAAGCTGGACACATGGTACAAACTTGTACTGTACGCCTTGGAGGTGCTGGCCTGCCCTGCTGCTAGCGTCTTATCAGAGCGGGTGGTTAGTGCTGCTGGGGGGATCATTAGGAATAAGCATACCCACTTTTCAACTGAAAGCGCTGACAGTCTTACAATCATTAGAGATGAACAAAGGCTGGATTTCCCCAGACTTCTCTTCTCCACCGGTGGTAAGCAGCGGAACATAATGATTCTTTCAGCTGGAACAGGAGAACCATGCATCCTCTATCACCCCCAATAAGGCCTATATTCTGGCTACAGAAAGGTTTCAGGGGTTTGTGTATACTCTGGCTACAGAAAGGTTTCAGGGGCTCGCCTATACTCTGACTACAGAAAGGTTTTAGGGGCGCGCCTATACTCTGGCTACAGAAAGGTTTGAGAGGTTCGCCTATATTCTGGCTACAGAAAGGTTTCAGGGGTTTGCCTGTACTCTTGCTATAGAAAGGTTTGAGGGGTCCGCCTATATTCTGCCAACAGAGCGGTTTCAGGGGTTCGCCTATACTCTGGCTACAGAAAAGTTTCAGGGGTTTGCCTATACTCTGGCCACAGAAAGGTTTGAGAGGTTCGCCTGTACTCTGGCTACAGAAAGATTTTAGGGGCTCGCCTATACTCTGGCTACAGAAAGGTTTCAGGGGTCCACCTATACTCTGGCTACAGAAAGGTTTGAGAGGTTCACCTATATTTTGTCTACCGAAAGGTTTGAGGGGTCCACCTATACTCTGGCTACAGAAAGCTTTCAGGGGCTCGCCTATACTATGGCTACAGAAAGGTTTCAAGGTTCCACCTATACTCTGGCTACAGAAAGGCTTCAGGGGTTCACCTATATTTTGGCTACAGAAAGGTTTCAGGGGTTCGCCTATACTCTGGCTACAGAAAGGTTTGAGAGGTTCGCCTATATTCTGGCTATAGAAAGGTTTCAGGGGTTTGCCTATACTCTGGCTACAGAAAGGTTTGAGAGGTTCGTCTATTCTCTGGCTACAGAAAGGTTTCAGGGGTTTGCCTATACTCTAGTTACAGAAATGTTTCAGGGGTTCACCTATATTTTGGCTACAGAAAGGTTTCAGGGGTTTGCCTATACTCTGGCTATAGAAAGGTTTGAGAGGTTCGCCTATATTCTGGCTATAGAAAGGTTTCAGGGGTTTGCCTATACTCTGGCTACAGAAAGGTTTCAGGGGTCCGCCTATACTCTGGCTACAGAAAGGTTTCAGGGGTCCACCTATACTCTGGCTACAGAAAGGTTTCAGGGCTTTGCCTATACTCTGACTACAGAAAGGTTTTAGAGGCTCGCCTATACTCTTGCTACAGAAAAGTTTGAGGGGTCCGCCAATATTCTGCCTACAGAACGGTTTCAGGGGTTCAAATATACTCTGGCTACAGAAAGGTTTCAGGGGTTTGCCTATACTCTAGCTACAGAAAGGTTTGAGAGGTTCGCCTATATTCTGGCTACAGAAAGGTTTCAGGGGTTTGCCTATACTCTGGCTACAGAAAGGTTTGAGAGGTTCGCCTGTACTCTGGCTACAGAAAGGTTTGAGGGGTTTGCCTGTACTCTGGCTACAGAAAGGTTTCAGGGGTTTGCCTATACTCTGGCTACAGAAAGGTTTTAGGGGCTCGCCTATACTCTGGCTACAGAAAGGTTTCAGGGGTCCACCTATACTCTAGCTACAGAAAGGTTTGAGAGGTTCACCTATATTCTGGCTACAGAAAGGTTTCAGGGGCTCGCCTATACTATGGCTACAGAAAGGTTTCAGGGTTCCACCTATACTCTGGCTACAGAAATGTTTCAGGGGTTCACCTATATTTTGGCAACAGAAAGGTTTCTGGGGTTCGCCTATACTCTGGCTACAGAAAGGTTTGAGAGGTTCGCCTATATTCTGGCTATAGAAAGGTTTCAGGGGTTTGCCTATACTCTGGCTACAGAAAGGTTTCAGGGGTCCGCCTATACTCTGGCTACAGAAAGGTTTCAGGGTCCACCTATACTCTGGCTACAGAAAGGTTTGAGAGGTTTGTCTATACTCTGGCTACAGAAAGGTTTGAGGGGTTTGCCTATACTCTGGCTACAGAAAGGTTTCAGGGGCTCGCCTCTACTCTGGCTACAGAAAGGTTTCAGGGGTCCACCGATACTTTGGTTACAGAAAGGTTTCAGGGGTTCACCTATATTTTGGCTACAGAAAGGTTTCAGGGGTTCGCCTATACTCTGGCTACAGAAAGGTTTGAGAGGTTCGCCTGTACTCTGGCTACAGAAAGGTTTTAGGGGCTCGCCTATACTCTGGCTACAGAAAGGTTTGAGGGGTCCACCTATACTCTGGCTACAGAAAGGTTTCAGGGGCTCGCCTATACTATGGCTACAGAAAGGTTTCAAGGTCCCACCTATACTCTGGCTACAGAAAGGTTTCAGGGGTTCACCTATATTTTGGCTACAGAAAGGTTTCAGGGGTTCGCCTATACTCTGGCTACAGAAAGGTTTGAGAGGTTCGCCTATATTCTGGCTATAGAAAGGTTTCAGGGGTTTGCCTATACTCTGGCTACAGAAAGGTTTCAGGGGTCCGCCTATACTCTGGCTACAGAAAGGTTTGAGAGGTTCGTCTATACTCTGGCTACAGAAAGGTTTCAGGGGTCCGCCTATACTCTGGCTACAGAAAGGTTTCAGGGGTCCACCTATACTCTGGCTACAGAAAGGTTTGAGAGGTTCGTCTATACTCTGGCTACAGAAAGGTTTGAGAGGTTCGCCTGTACTCTGGCTACAGAAAGGTTTGAGGGGTTTGCCTGTACTCTGGCTACAGAAAGGTTTCAGGGGTTTGCCTATACTCTGGCTACAGAAAGGTTTTAGGGGCTCGCCTATACTCTGGCTACAGAAAGGTTTCAGGGGTCCACCTATACTCTAGCTACAGAAAGGTTTGAGAGGTTCACCTATATTCTGGCTACAGAAAGGTTTCAGGGGCTCGCCTATACTATGGCTACAGAAAGGTTTCAGGGTTCCACCTATACTCTGGCTACAGAAAGGTTTCAGGGGTTCACCTATATTTTGGCAACAGAAAGGTTTCTGGGGTTCGCCTATACTCTGGCTACAGAAAGGTTTGAGAGGTTCGCCTATATTCTGGCTATAGAAAGGTTTCAGGGGTTTGCCTATACTCTGGCTACAAAAAGGTTTCAGGGGTCCGCCTATACTCTGGCTACAGAAAGGTTTCAGGGTCCACCTATACTCTGGCTACAGAAAGGTTTGAGAGATTTGTCTATACTCTGGCTACAGAAAGGTTTGAGGGGTTTGCCTATACTCTGGCTACAGAAAGGTTTCAGGGGCTCGCCTCTACTCTGGCTACAGAAAGGTTTCAGGGGTCCACCGATACATTGGTTACAGAAAGGTTTCAGGGGTTCACCTATATTTTGGCTACAGAAAGGTTTCAGGGGTTCGCCTACACTCTGGCTACAGAAAGGTTTGAGAGGTTCGCCTGTACTCTGGCTACAGAAAGGTTTTAGGGGCTCGCCTATACTCTGGCTACAGAAAGGTTTGAGGGGTCCACCTATACTCTGGCTACAGAAAGGTTTCAGGGGCTCGCCTATACTATGGCTACAGAAAGGTTTCAAGGTCCCACCTATACTCTGGCTACAGAAAGGTTTCAGGGGTTCACCTATATTTTGGCTACAGAAAGGTTTCAGGGGTTCGCCTATACTCTGGCTACAGAAAGGTTTGAGAGGTTCGCCTATATTCTGGCTATAGAAAGGTTTCAGGGGTTTGCCTATACTCTGGCTACAGAAAGGTTTCAGGGGTCCGCCTATACTCTGGCTACAGAAAGGTTTGAGAGGTTCGTCTATACTCTGGCTACAGAAAGGTTTCAGGGGTCCGCCTATACTCTGGCTACAGAAAGGTTTCAGGGGTCCACCTATACTCTGGCTACAGAAAGGTTTGAGATGTTCGTCTATACTCTGGCTACAGAAAGGTTTCAGGGGTCCACCTATACTCTGGCTACAGAAAGGTTTGAGAGGTTCGTCTATACTCTGGCTACAGAAAGGTTTCAGGGGTCCGCCTATACTCTGGCTACAGAAAGGTTTCAGGGGTCCACCTATACTCTGGCTACAGAAAGGTTTGAGAGGTTCGTCTATACTCTGGCTACAGAAAGGTTTCAGGGGTTTGCCTATACTCTGGCTACAGAAAGGTTTCAGGGGCTCGCCTATACTATGGCTACAGAAAGGTTTCAGGGGTCCACCGATACTCTGGCTACAGAAAGGTTTGAGAGGTTCGTCTATTCTCTGGCTACAGAAAGGTTTGAGGGGTTTGCCTATACACTAGTTACAGAAAGGTTCCAGGGGTTCACCTATATTTTGGTTACAGAAAGGTTTCAGGGGTTCGCCTATACTCTGGCTACAGAAAGGTTTGAGAGGTTCGCCTATATTCTGGCTATAGAAAGGTTTCAGGGGTTTGCCTATACTCTTGCTACAGAAAGGTTTCAGGGGTCCGCCTATACTCTGGCTACAGAAAGGTTTCAGGGGTCCACCTATATTCTGGCTACAGAAAGGTTTCAGGGGTTTGCCTATACTCTGACTACAGAAAGGTTTTAGAGGCTCGCCTATACTCTGGCTACAGAAAGGTTTGAGGGGTCCGCCTATATTCTGCCTACAGAACGGTTTCAGGGGTTCAATTATACTCTGGCTACAGAAAGGTTTCAGGGGTTTGCCTATACTCTAGCTACAGAAAGGTTTGAGAGGTTCGCCTATATTCTGGCTACAGAAAGGTTTCAGGTGTTTGCCTATACTCTGGCTACAGAAAGGTTTGAGAGGTTCGCCTGTACTCTGGCTACAGAAAGGTTTCAGGGGTTTGCCTGTACTCTGGCTACAGAAAGGTTTCAGGGGTTTGCCTATACTCTAGCTACAGAAAGGTTTTAGGGGTCGCCTATACTCTGGCTACAGAAAGGTTTCAGGGGTACACCTATACTCTGGCTACAGAAAGGTTTGAGAGGTTAACCTATATTCTGGCTACAGAAAGGTTTCAGTGGTTTGCCTATACTCTGGCTACAAAAAGGTTTCAGGGGCTCGCCTATACTCTTGCTACAGAAAAGTTTCAGGGTTCCACCTATACTCTGGCTACAGAAAGGTTTCAGGGGTTCACCTATATTTTGGATATAGAAAGGTTTCAGGGGTTTGCCTATACTCTGGCTACAGAAATGTTTCAGGGGTCTGCCTATACTCTGGCTACAGAAAGGTTTCAGAGGTCCACCTATACTCTGGCTACAGAAAGGTTTGAGAGGTTCGCCAATTTTCTGGCTACAGAAAGGTTTCAGGGCTTTGCCTATACTCTGACTACAGAAAGGTTTTAGAGGCTCGCCTATACTCTTGCTACAGAAAAGTTTGAGGGGTCCGCCAATATTCTGCCTACAGAACGGTTTCAGGGGTTCAAATATACTCTGGCTACAGAAAGGTTTCAGGGGTTTGCCTATACTCTAGCTACAGAAAGGTTTGAGAGGTTCGCCTATATTCTGGCTACAGAAAGGTTTCAGGGGTTTGCCTATACTCTGGCTACAGAAAGGTTTGAGAGGTTCGCCTGTACTCTGGCTACAGAAAGGTTTGAGGGGTTTGCCTGTACTCTGGCTACAGAAAGGTTTCAGGGGTTTGCCTATACTCTGGCTACAGAAAGGTTTTAGGGGCTCGCCTATACTCTGGCTACAGAAAGGTTTCAGGGGTCCACCTATACTCTAGCTACAGAAAGGTTTGAGAGGTTCACCTATATTCTGGCTACAGAAAGGTTTCAGGGGCTCGCCTATACTATGGCTACAGAAAGGTTTCAGGGTTCCACCTATACTCTGGCTACAGAAAGGTTTCAGGGGTTCACCTATATTTTGGCAACAGAAAGGTTTCTGGGGTTCGCCTATACTCTGGCTACAGAAAGGTTTGAGAGGTTCGCCTATATTCTGGCTATAGAAAGGTTTCAGGGGTTTGCCTATACTCTGGCTACAGAAAGGTTTCAGGGGTCCGCCTATACTCTGGCTACAGAAAGGTTTCAGGGTCCACCTATACTCTGGCTACAGAAAGGTTTGAGAGGTTCGTCTATACTCTGGCTACAGAAAGGTTTGAGGGGTTTGCCTATACTCTGGCTACAGAAAGGTTTCAGGGGCTCGCCTCTACTCTGGCTACAGAAAGGTTTCAGGGGTCCACCGATACTTTGGTTACAGAAAGGTTTCAGGGGTTCACCTATATTTTGGCTACAGAAAGGTTTCAGGGGTTCGCCTATACTCTGGCTACAGAAAGGTTTGAGAGGTTCGCCTGTACTCTGGCTACAGAAAGGTTTTAGGGGCTCGCCTATACTCTGGCTACAGAAAGGTTTGAGGGGTCCACCTATACTCTGGCTACAGAAAGGTTTCAGGGGCTCGCCTATACTATGGCTACAGAAAGGTTTCAAGGTCCCACCTATACTCTGGCTACAGAAAGGTTTCAGGGGTTCACCTATATTTTGGCTACAGAAAGGTTTCAGGGGTTCGCCTATACTCTGGCTACAGAAAGGTTTGAGAGGTTCGCCTATATTCTGGCTATAGAAAGGTTTCAGGGGTTTGCCTATACTCTGGCTACAGAAAGGTTTCAGGGGTCCGCCTATACTCTGGCTACAGAAAGGTTTGAGAGGTTCGTCTATACTCTGGCTACAGAAAGGTTTTAGGGGTCCGCCTATACTCTGGCTACAGAAAGGTTTCAGGGGTCCACCTATACTCTGGCTACAGAAAGGTTTGAGAGGTTCGTCTATACTCTGGCTACAGAAAGGTTTGAGAGGTTCGCCTGTACTCTGGCTACAGAAAGGTTTGAGGGGTTTGCCTGTACTCTGGCTACAGAAAGGTTTCAGGGGTTTGCCTATACTCTGGCTACAGAAAGGTTTTAGGGGCTCGCCTATACTCTGGCTACAGAAAGGTTTCAGGGGTCCACCTATACTCTAGCTACAGAAAGGTTTGAGAGGTTCACCTATATTCTGGCTACAGAAAGGTTTCAGGGGCTCGCCTATACTATGGCTACAGAAAGGTTTCAGGGTTCCACCTATACTCTGGCTACAGAAAGGTTTCAGGGGTTCACCTATATTTTGGCAACAGAAAGGTTTCTGGGGTTCGCCTATACTCTGGCTACAGAAAGGTTTGAGAGGTTCGCCTATATTCTGGCTATAGAAAGGTTTCAGGGGTTTGCCTATACTCTGGCTACAGAAAGGTTTCAGGGGTCCGCCTATACTCTGGCTACAGAATGGTTTCAGGGTCCACCTATACTCTGGCTACAGAAAGGTTTGAGAGATTTGTCTATACTCTGGCTACAGAAAGGTTTGAGGGGTTTGCCTATACTCTGGCTACAGAAAGGTTTCAGGGGCTCGCCTCTACTCTGGCTACAGAAAGGTTTCAGGGGTCCACCGATACTTTGGTTACAGAAAGGTTTCAGGGGTTCACCTCTATTTTGGCTACAGAAAGGTTTCAGGGGTTCGCCTATACTCTGGCTACAGAAAGGTTTGAGAGGTTCGCCTGTACTCTGGCTACAGAAAGGTTTTAGGGGCTCGCCTATACTCTGGCTACAGAAAGGTTTGAGGGGTCCACCTATACTCTGGCTACAGAAAGGTTTCAGGGGCTCGCCTATACTATGGCTACAGAAAGGTTTCAAGGTCCCACCTATACTCTGGCTACAGAAAGGTTTCAGGGGTTCACCTATATTTTGGCTACAGAAAGGTTTCAGGGGTTCGCCTATACTCTGGCTACAGAAAGGTTTGAGAGGTTCGCCTATATTCTGGCTATAGAAAGGTTTCAGGGGTTTGCCTATACTCTGGCTACAGAAAGGTTTCAGGGGTCCGCCTATACTCTGGCTACAGAAAGGTTTGAGAGGTTCGTCTATACTCTGGCTACAGAAAGGTTTCAGGGGTCCGCCTATACTCTGGCTACAGAAAGGTTTCAGGGGTCCACCTATACTCTGGCTACAGAAAGGTTTGAGATGTTCGTCTATACTCTGGCTACAGAAAGGTTTCAGGGGTCCACCTATACTCTGGCTACAGAAAGGTTTGAGAGGTTCGTCTATACTCTGGCTACAGAAAGGTTTCAGGGGTCCGCCTATACTCTGGCTACAGAAAGGTTTCAGGGGTCCACCTATACTCTGGCTACAGAAAGGTTTGAGAGGTTCGTCTATACTCTGGCTACAGAAAGGTTTCAGGGGTTTGCCTATACTCTGGCTACAGAAAGGTTTCAGGGGCTCGCCTATACTATGGCTACAGAAAGGTTTCAGGGGTCCACCGATACTCTGGCTACAGAAAGGTTTGAGAGGTTCGTCTATTCTCTGGCTACAGAAAGGTTTGAGGGGTTTGCCTATACACTAGTTACAGAAAGGTTCCAGGGGTTCACCTATATTTTGGTTACAGAAAGGTTTCAGGGGTTCGCCTATACTCTAGCTACAGAAAGGTTTGAGAGGTTCGCCTATATTCTGGCTATAGAAAGGTTTCAGGGGTTTGCCTATACTCTGGCTACAGAAAGGTTTCAGGGGTCCGCCTATACTCTGGCTACAGAAAGGTTTCAGGGGTCCACCTATATTCTGGCTACAGAAAGGTTTCAGGGGTTTGCCTATACTCTGACTACAGAAAGGTTTTAGAGGCTCGCCTATACTCTGGCTACAGAAAGGTTTGAGGGGTCCGCCTATATTCTGCCTACAGAACGGTTTCAGGGGTTCAATTATACTCTGGCTACAGAAAGGTTTCAGGGGTTTGCCTATACTCTAGCTACAGAAAGGTTTGAGAGGTTCGCCTATATTCTGGCTACAGAAAGGTTTCAGGTGTTTGCCTATACTCTGGCTACAGAAAGGTTTGAGAGGTTCGCCTGTACTCTGGCTACAGAAAGGTTTCAGGGGTTTGCCTGTACTCTGGCTACAGAAAGGTTTCAGGGGTTTGCCTATACTCTAGCTACAGAAAGGTTTTAGGGGTCGCCTATACTCTGGCTACAGAAAGGTTTCAGGGGTACACCTATACTCTGGCTACAGAAAGGTTTGAGAGGTTAACCTATATTCTGGCTACAGAAAGGTTTCAGTGGTTTGCCTATACTCTGGCTACAAAAAGGTTTCAGGGGCTCGCCTATACTCTTGCTACAGAAAAGTTTCAGGGTTCCACCTATACTCTGGCTACAGAAAGGTTTCAGGGGTTCACCTATATTTTGGATATAGAAAGGTTTCAGGGGTTTGCCTATACTCTGGCTACAGAAATGTTTCAGGGGTCTGCCTATACTCTGGCTACAGAAAGGTTTCAGAGGTCCACCTATACTCTGGCTACAGAAAGGTTTGAGAGGTTCGCCTATTTTCTGGCTACAGAAAGGTTTCAGGGGTTTGCCTATACTCTGGCTACAGAAAGGTTTCAGGGGCTCGCCTATACTCTGGCTACAGAAAGGTTTCAGGGGTTTGCCTGTACTCTTGCTACAGAAAGGCTTTAGGGGTCCGCCTATATTCTGCCTACAGAGCGGTTTCAGGGGTCTGCCTATACTCTGGCTACAGAAAGGTTTCAGGGGTCCACCTATACGCTGGCTACAGAAAGGTTTGAGAGGTTCGCCTATATTCTGGCTACAGAAACGTTTGAGAGGTTCACCTATATTTTGGCTACAGAAAGGTTTGAGGGGTTCACCTATACTCTGGCTACAGAAGGGTTTCAGGGGCTCGCCTATACTATGGCTACAGAAAGGTTTCAAGGTTCCACCTATACTCTGGCTACAGAAAGGTTTTAGGGGTTCACCTATATTTTGGCTACAGAAAGGCTTCAGGGGTTCGCCTATACTCTGGCTACAGAAAGGTTTTGAGAGGTTCGCCTATATTCTGGCTACAGAAAGGTTTCAGGGGTTTGCCTATACTCTGGCTACAGAAAGGTTTCAGGGGTCCGCCTATACTCTGGCTACAGAAAGGTTTCAGTGGTCCACCTATACTCTGGCTACAGAAAGGTTTTAGAGGTTCGTCTATACTCTGGCTACAGAAAGGTTTCAGGGGTTTGCCTATACTCTGGCTACAGAAAGGTTTCAGGGGCTCGCCTCTACTCTGGCTACAGAAGGGTTTCAGGGGTCCACCGATACTCTGGTTACAGAAAGGTTTTAGGGGTTCACCTATATTTTGGCTACAGAAAGGTTTCAGGGGTTCGCCTATACTCTGGCTACAGAATGGTTTGAGAGGTTCGCCTATATTCTGGCTATAGAAAGGTTTCAGGGGGTTGCCTATACTCTTGCTACAGAAAGGTTTCAGGGGTCCGCCTATACTCTGGCTACAGAAAGGTTTCAGGGGTCCACCTATACTCTGGCTACAGAAAGCTTTCAGGGGTTTGCCTATACTCTGACTACAGAAAGGTTTTAGGGGCTCGCCTATACTCTTGCTACAGAAAGGTTTGAGGGGTCCGCCTATATTCTGCCTACAGAACGGTTTCAGGGGTTCAATTATACTCTGGCTACAGAAAGGTTTCAGGGGTTTGCCTATACTCTATCTACAGAAAGGTTTGAGAGGTTCGCCTATATTCTGGCTACAGAAAGGTTTCAGGGGTTTGCCTGTACTCTGGCTACAGAAAGGTTTCAGGGGTTTGCCTATACTCTGGCTACAGAAAGGTTTTAGGGGCTCGCCCATACTCTGGCTACAGAAAGGTTTCAGGGGTACACCTATACTCTGGCTACAGAAAGGTTTGAGAGGTTCACCTATATTTTGGCTACAGAAAGGTTTCAGTGGTTTGCCTATACTCTGGCTACAAAAAGGTTTCAGGGGCTCACCTATACTCTTGCTACAGAAAAGTTTCAGTGTTCCACTTATACTCTGGCTACAGAAAGGTTTCAGTGGTTTGCCTATACTCTTGCTACAGAAAGGTTTGAGAGGTTCGCCTATATTCTGGCTATAGAAAGGTTTCAGGGGTTTGCCTATACTCTGGCTACAGAAAGGTTTCAGGGGTCTGCCTATACTCTGGCTACAGAAAGGTTTCAGGGGTCCACCTATACTCTGGCTACAGAAAGGTTTGAGAGGTTCGCCTATATTCTGGCTACAGAAAGGTTTCAGGGGTTTGCGTATACTCTGGCTACAGAAAGGTTTCAGGGGCTCGCCTATACTCTGGCTACAGAAAGGTTTCAGGGGTTTGCTTGTACTCTTGCTACAGAAAGGTTTTAGGGGTCCGCCTATATTCTGCCTACAGAGCAGTTTCAGCGATCTGCCTTTACTCTGGCTACAGAAAGGTTTCAGGGGTCCACCTATACTCTGGCTACAGAAAGGTTTGAGAAGTTCACCTATATTCTGGCTACAGAAAGGTTTCAGGGGGTTGCCTGTACTCTTGCTACAGAAAGGTTTGAGGGGTCCGCCTATATTCTGCCTACAGAGCGGTTTCAGGGGTTCGCCTATACTCTGGCTACAGAAAGGTTTCAGGGGTTTGCCTGTATTCTAGCTACAGAAAGGTTTGAGAGGGTCACCTATATTCTGGCAACAGAAAGGTTTCAGGGGTTCACCTATACTCTGGCTACAGAAAGGTTTCAGGTGTTTGCCTATACTCTGGCTACAGAAAGGTTTTAGGGGCTCGCCTATACTCTGGCTACAGAAAGGTTTCAGGGGTCCACCTATACTCTGGCTACAGAAAGTTTTGAGAGGTTCACCTATATTCTGGCTACAGAAAGGTTTCAGGGGTTTGCCTATACTCTGGCTACAGAACGGTTTCAGGGGTTTGCCTATACTCTGGCTACAGAAAGGTTTTAGGGGCTCGCCTAAACTCTGGCTACAGAAAGATTTCAGGTTTCCACCTATACTCTGGCTACAGAAAGGTCTGAGAGGTTCACCTATATTCTGGCTACAGAAAGTTTTCAGGGGTTTGCCTATACTCTGGCTACAGAACGGTTTCAGGGGCTCGCCTATACTCTTGCTACAGAAAGGTTTGAGGGTTCCGCCTATACTCTTGCTACAGAAAGGTTTGAGAGGTTTGCCTATATTCTCTTACAGAACGGTTTCAGGGGTTCGCCTATACTCTGGCTACAGAAAGGTTTGAGGCGTTCGCCTATACTCTGGCTACAGAAAGGTTTCAGGGGTTCGCCTATATTCTGGCTACAAAAAGGTTTCAGGGCTTTGCCTATACTCTTGCTACAGAAATGTTTCAGGGGTTTGTCTATACTCTTGCTACAGAAAGGCTTTAGGGATTTGCCTATACTCTTGCTACAGAAAGGCTTCACAGGTTCGCCTATATGCTTGCTACTGAATTGTTTCAGGGACAATAACAGGAAACGGCCATTACTTACTGAGTAAGGAGTGCATATAAATGCATCCTCTCACCATGCAGGTAGCTGACTAACAAATGAGGGAGCGAATTACACCTGTGCAGGAAACTGATGAGACAGCCACTCACACTGCCTCTTGATACAGAGGGGGGTGGTTGCTTGGTGTATACTCCCACACATAGTGGATGCAAAGTGCCAGACCTGCATGGTGAGAGGATGCATCTATATGCACTCCTTACTCAGTAAGTAATGGCCGTTTCCTGTGATTGTTTTTAATTCTCTATATTTCTACTTCTGTGATGCATTTATTTTAGTGTAGGGACCCACTGCAATGCAAGGAACCGTGAAGTGGTTAGTGGGCTCATGTATCCCGGCCAAAATTCAACCAATGCCTTGCATTTATTATCTATCATTCACATGCAGCATCGCTTTAAGACTCCAGGTTGAGCCCAGGGTGGCAGTACCAATGTGGTTCACTGATGGAAGTGCAGGGCAACCCGCCGAATTATTATGGCATCATTAATAGGTTGCTGGTCTGTATGGCGAACTACATTCTGTGATGAATTATTTCAGTGGTTTGCCTATACTCTTGCTACTGAATTGTTTCAGGGGTTCGCCTATGCGCTTGCTGCATAAAGGTTTCAGGGGTTCGTCTATACTGTGGGTACACAAGGGTTTCCCAGCACGGTGTTCAGCTATCTGACACATACACAGAATGAATTGTCCTGCTTTGTCCACCCAAATTTCTTCATGGTTCATGCAGTCTTTGGAGCAATCAAAGGAACCGTAACTGATTTAATGAGACTTTCACAGACGTACTAGCACCCGAGTCCGCTTTAAACACCATGAGTGGCAAACAGCCGATTTGGTTTGGGTCTGATAGATGCACGCATCCCTTGAGGTCAGCGCTGGTGGCCATGTATTAGCTCTCGGGTTACCACAGTTATCGGAGACACAGGTTTGGACCAATCAAAAGAAGCATAACTGATTTAATGAGATGTTTACAGCAGTACTAGGACCCGAGTCTGCTTTATGCCCACAATTGTTGAGGGTGTGGGCAGAGGCAAAGATTCTGGGTGGGGTGCAACTGTGCCAGGTCTGGCCAGTGGAATTTCTTCATGTTTCAACTAGTCTTTGGAACGATGAAAGGAACCGTAACTGATTTAATGAGATGTTCACAGCAGTACTAGCATCTGAGTCCGCTTTATGCCCACGATTGTTGATGGTGTGGGCAGACGCCAAGGTCCTGGGCAGGGTGCAACTGTGCCAGGTTGGCCAGTGGAATTTCTTCGTGGTTCATCCAGTCTTTGGAGCTATGAAAGGAACCATAACTGACGCCACATTGGGTCAACCAGGTGGAGGCTAGGACCGAGCCTGACCCTGGGCCCGCTCACGTGTTTCCCACACATAGGATTGCGGGTCCTACCTTGGTCACAGTTTCTCAGGCTTATTATGCCACCTCCTCCTCCTCCTTGGGGTGTGGGTATCAGCGCTGGTCGACATGTATTTGCTCTTGTGTTACCACAGTTATCTGAGACACTGGTTTGGACCAATCAAAAAAGAGCGTAACTGATTTAATGAGACATTAACAGCAGTACTAGCATCTGAGTCCGCTTTATGCCCACGTTTGTTGTGCATAGTAATGCGGACTAGGCTTTTGCAAGCATCCCGGCTGTATAACAGGTCAACTCATTGTACACTGCCTGTTTTTGGATGTCTGCTGACGTATAATGCCCTGAGTGGTAAACAGCCGGATTGGTTTAGGTGTGATAAACGCACACATCCCTGGGCGTCTGCACTGGTTGGCATGTATTATCTCTCGTGTTACAACTTACCACAGTTATCCGAGATACTGGATTGGAGTGTTCACAGAAAGCGTAACTGATTTAATGAGATTTTCACAGGGTCACTGTATACCTGTGGTGGCTACTTTTGCGACACCTCCTGCTTCAAACCAATCTTTGGTTTTAGCATGCGCTGCTGCATTGTGGACATGTGTAGAAGTACTGGCATCTGAGTCCCCTTTATGCCCACTTTTGCGGCTCCTGACAATTTTGTGACAGAGGTGGCATGGGATTGGAATTATGATCGTATGTTAATTTATCAGCAATTTTCATCAGCATTGTGGGCTATCGCCCACAATTTCAAAGAGGGTCGCTGCCAGGTCCTGCCAACCCTCTGCAGTGTGTGTCTCCGGTTCCTCCTCATCCAAGACACACTTATAAATAGACATGAGGGTGGTGTGGCTATCAAGCGAGTGTGTGACATGAGAGCAGCTGAACACTGCGCAGGGAAAATTTTGTGTGCGCTGTAGACGCAGGCTCGTGTGGGGGATTGGACAGCAATGCCAGCATGTAACCCAGGAGAAGAGGCAGTGGTGTCACCCGCAGGCAGTGATTGTCCTTGGTTGCAGCTAGTGTGGTGCTTAGCTAAGATGTGCCAGCGCATGTGCCTTGCTGCTTATGTTCTGTCCCAAGTAAATTGTTAAGGGGGTGACCACCAGGCTCTTGCCCCCAATTTGGCTTAATAATGCAACCTGGGAGCCTCAGATGCACCCATGCATGCTGCCCCTGCCATTCCCTATCCGTTTCTGTGGTGTTTCCATGACTTTCTGATGTTTTCAGGTAATTCACACACGCTCCCCTATGCGGAGCATTGGTCACCTTGAAAAATGCTTGAGTCTCCCATTGACTTTAATGGGGTTCGTTACTCGAAACGAGCTCTCGAGCATTACGAAAAGTTTGACTCGAGCAACGAGCATCCCAGCATTTTGGTGCTCGCTCATCTCTAGCTGTTAACAATAATGGCACTGTATGTGCCTGAACAACTGCACTTACTATTAATTTTGCACAAACAGTGCAGATGATTGTTCCACGTAAATGGAGCTGAATAAGTGCTGATTGATTGCAACATGTTGCAATCAATCAGCACTCAATCTGCCAGTGTAAAAGTACCTTTACTCCTCTGTTTAGTTAGCAGACAGAGAGATGACTTGCAAGCATGATATTGTTTTCCTGCCAAATAATTTTAGTGATAAATAAAAAGATGCATAGTTTTACCTAACATATTCCATTTTTTGCCTTTCATTACCTTGGAATTTCAATGTGACTGTGAAATGAGAACATAGGTTGTCTAAATTTTGAAGCAAAACGAACTTTCCATGAAGAACTGAAGTTTAAATAAATAATTTGACTTTGCTAAAAGTCATTCAAATTGTAGGCCTTTTAATACTTTATTCATTATCTATTCAGTTCGTGGCTCGGGCCAGTCTAGAGACATAATCTTTCCTGGAGACAGACTTTTGTCAAACTTCAGATACCTTAAAGCAGGATGTTGTTTCCCTATTCAGGATGCACGTTAGATCATCAGTGAAGCAATGCAACCAAAGAAGGAGAGATTTAAGCAACTTTCTATGTATAATATACAAACTGTAATTTCTGAATAAAAAAGTGACCTAAAGATTGAAAAAAAGCAACAACATTTCACTCTTATAAAAAACGGTAAAATAATAAGCCAATCTAATTGCCTTCAGAATTCTTCACTGTTACCCTGGTGCTAATGTTTAGACCTTCTATTTGTTTCTATTTGACTAATGAAAGACTATGGTTTCGACAAAGTTCCATCTAAATGCTGTTTTCAGTGATCCAGATGGAACTCTGGCATTAAAAGGCAAAGTGGACCACACTAGTGCAGAGTGAACCCAGTCCAAGCTAATTATAAGATAAATGAAAGATTTGATGAAAACGAAGAAGAGCTTTAAATTTAAAAAGATAGGTTAAACATTTACAAGATACTTAGCTAGCCTGGAGTAGTTAACTGGTCTGGGGACATGGGATATAAGATGTTAAGAAGAACACAATACTGCAAAATGTAATTGGTCACTAGAGGAAGAATCAAAAGTAGTATTTATTCATATATGTTGATACTTAGTGGGGCCTTATGCCATCATATACTCCCTGTTGCATACTTTCCACAAACTCTTGATACACTTCAGTTTGGTATTTCTTGCCATTCATCCTAAAAACAATCGCCAAGTTTTCTCAAAGAAGATGGAAGCTGTTCATGTTTTCTGACCAGATGTTTCAGTTAATGTATAGTAGGGTTTAGTTCAAGACTCTGTTCATGCCAGTCCAATTCTATAACATCCGTAGCCTCTAATCAACATTAAGCAGTGCTGAATTTGTGACAAGGTGTGTTGTCTTATTGAAAGTATTGCTGACAATGTCCAGAGTATTGTCACAGTCAAGATACACCATTGTGTTCATGCTTCTTGCGACTACAACCAACGGACTATTTTGCATCTTATGCAGCATGGTTTAGAATGTCTGACATACTAATAAGACATGATCCATTGTCCAAATACATTTGGTAGGGTAGTGTACACCATGGTGCCAACAGAGAAAACTCCTCCCTGGTGTGGCTCTCCTAGATGTCTTATTATTCCCTAATCAATACCCCTTCTAATACCTAGTCCCAATATATTAGTAGAATTGCTTAGACATTGACTCTAGCTACATCTAGCTAGATCTAGACTAAATAGCAAGGAGTGCATGATGCATGACCTTGCAGTTAGGGAGCATTCATACAGGGGATGTGATATTGGCCTGAGAAACTCAGACTGATACTGCTCTAGTAGAATTATGATTCTAGATGTGAACACAATACCTTTTTGTTTAAAAAATGCATCGACTTGTATCTATGCACTTGCAATTTTCACCCACGTGCAAAAAAAATCTAAACATAGTATGTTAGGCTGAATGAAGACAATGTCCACCTAGTTCAGCCTATTTCAACCCACTTGTTGATCCAGAGGAAGGCAAAAACCCCAAGAGGCAGAAGCCAATTAGCCCATTGGGGGAAAATGCCTTCCTGACTTCATATGGCAATCAGAATAATCCCTGGATCAACCTTTGATAATTCCTACCTGACTGTAAAACTCAGAAGTACAAACCCGCTGGTGACCTAATGTCTATCCTGTAATATCCTTCCACTCGAGAAAGACGACTAGTCCCCTCTTAAACTCCTCAATGGATTTTGCTATCACCACGTCCTCAGGCATAGAGTTCCACAGTCTCACTGCTCTTACAGTAACCCCTTTGGGTTGATGATGAAACCTGTTTTCTTCTAAACAGCAGATGCCCTCTTGTTACCATTGCAGTCATGGGTATAAAGAGATCATGGGAGAGATCCTTGTACTGTCCCCTCATGTATTTATACATAGTTATTTGATCGCCCCTTAGCTGTCTTTTTTCCAGGGTGAATAATCCTAATTTTGATAGCCTCTCTGGGTATTCCAGTCCTCCCATTCAATCTATTAATTTAGTTGCCCTTCTTTGAACCCCCTCAAGCAATGCAACAACCTTCCTGAGCGAGCACTGGTGTCCAGAACCGTGCCTTATATAGTGGGAGAATAATGTTTTCATCCTTCGCCTCTATACCTTTTTAATGCACCCCAAGACTTTATTAGCTTTTGCAGCAGCTGACTGGTATTGGTTGCTCCAGTTAAATCCACAATCCACTAGTAAGCCAGGCCTTTTTCCAGTTTGTCGTTTTTCCTGCCCCTTTGCATAACCTTACATTGAACTTCATTTGCCATTTTTCTGCCCAAGCCCCCAGCTTGTCTATGTCCTTTTGTAGCCGCACATTGTCCTCAATTGCATTATTTGTCTTATATAATTTTGTATCATCTGCAAATATTGATATTTTACTGTGCAGTCCCTCTATCAGGTCGTTGATAAATATATTGAACAGAATGGGGCCTAGTACTGAACCTTTTGGCACCCCACTAGTGACGGTAGCCCAATTAGAGTATGAACCATTTATTACCACCCTCTGCTTTCTTTCTCTGAGCCAGTTCTTTACCCAGATACACACGTTTTCACCCAGTCCAAGCTGCCTCATTTTATATATCAACCTATTATGCGGCACGGTGTCAAATGCTTTAGAGAAATACAGATATACGAGATCAATAGACTCTCCCTGGTCCAGCCTAGAACTTACTTCATCATAGAAGCTGATCAGATTGGTCTAATATGATCGACCCCTCATGAACCCATGCTGGTGAGGCATTATTCCGTTGTTCTTCTTGAGGTATTCTATGATGGCGTCTCTCAGAAACTCCTCAAATATATTTCCAGTTTTTAAAGTGAGACTTACCGGCTTGTAGTTACCAGGCTCTCTTTTGGACCCCTTTTTGTAAATTGGAACCACGTTGGCAGTGCACCAATCCAATGGTACAACCCCGGTCTTGATAGTGTCCTTAAATAAAAGAAATAGAGGTCTAGCTATCACATCACTTAGTTCCCTTAGAACCCTTGGGTGTATTCCATCTGGACCCAGCAATTTATCAATTTTAATCCTCTTTAACCAGCTCTGCACTTCCTCCTGCGTTGTGTATGCAATATGTATTCCCCTGCATCTCATGTGACATTTCCTTTTCTTTCGTGAATACACTTGAAACGAAACCATTTAAAAGATTTGCCTCTCCCCCCCCCATCATCTGCTATGATTTCTCCTGCATTATTCATTAAAGGGCCAGTGCTCTCAGTGCAAATCCGTTTGCTGTTAATACAGCTGAAGGATAGTTTAGGGTTGTTCTTGCTCTCTTTGGTGATCAGTCTTTCTGTCTTCTACTTAGCAATCTTGATCTGTCCTTTACATATTTTATTTTTTTCCCTGCATGATTTTAGTGCTTCTTCGCGGCCTTCTTGTTTTAGTAGTTTAAACGCTTGCTTCTTTTTGTTTATTGCCCACCTTACAGTCTTGTCAAACCACATTGGTTTCCTTTTACTTGAATATGTTTCAAATAGCAATCATGTAATGGAGTTTAATTCCACAAATTAGAAGGACTCACAACCTAATTATCATCCACTATACTATTATCAATATGGGCCTCGTGTGGCACAGAGTGTTTAGAATTAAGTCCTAAGCTCTCACTTATGACCTGAAGTTGGCGGGTTCAATCCCTGCATGGTTTAGGTAGCCGGCTCAAGGCTAACTCAACCTTCCATCCTTCCAAGATTGGTAAAATGAGTACCCAGCTTGCTGATGCGTAAAAATGACAGTGGAAGGCAATGGCAAACCACCCTACAAGAGTCGGCCTAGAAGTCGGTCCACGTAAGGTAAAGTCACCCTAGGAATCAGTCCCCGTAAGAATCAGGAAACAATCTAGATGAAATCCGAAATAGCAAACAAATGTTTTCACAAATGTAAGAGAATCACATAGTCTTGTAGCTCATGCAAGCTGTGGCAATTCTGAGCAGGCCCGTCACAGTGTGAACACTGACCAGCTGACATAGACCTGTCATTTTACACTGTAGCAGATCTTGCGTGCCACTTTGGAGAGGCCAGAGATAGCAAGACAAGGAGAGTCTCATTATAATGTGTCGAATCTTGACCCAAGTTAATAGACACGTCATAAAGTCACATTGCTCATGCACTGTAAGGGTAAAATGATTTGTTTTCTTCTCTTGTAACAGGCATTTTAAATACAAGACCAACATGAGTAGGAATATGCCTAAGTGACATATAACGTATCAAAGACCTACTGAGTACGTACAAAAATCAAACTTGTTATAAACTCACACTGCGATTTTGACAGCACTTGATGCCTACTTCTTTTAATGACATTTCCTGAACATAAAGACGGCATACTGTACATCAATTAGAGCTAATACACTACGCGCATTCAAACTGTTAAATGTAAATGCTGAGAATGATAGACATTCTGCAAGTGCAAAGCAAAATTAAATTAAGATGTGGGGCAGGTTCCTCCAAATTGTGTTTACTAATTATGGATAATCTGTTTAGCTAACAACTTAAATAATGGCAACACGTAATTATAGATAAATCCTTTTAAAAAGTGCGATGAACCATAACACTTATAGTAAGATTGTTGTCTTTTTTAAAATAGATGAGTCAACTCAGAATGCATCTGTAGTTTTGAAAACGGTTCAAACACTTCATTATTGCTCATTACAAAATGTCATGTAACAGAAAACCAGTGTTTCTAGTGATCTAAGCAAAACAAAAGATGAAAGATAAATCTTAAGATTGAACTCAAGCGTAGATCTTTTCAGAAAAAAATTCTAGTTACCCATAAAATATAGATGAGTAGTTTCTTTGTGAATCAAACACATTTTAACTAAAAGATATCTAAATGAATTAACATCATTTGTAGCAGATAATGAAGATGATGTCTGCTTAGTTGTGTTACAGACTATGAGTATACACACACAGCCTTCTCTTCTGTCCGATTTTCAGGCCGAAAAATTAGTCCAAAAATCGGATGGAAACCACACCCATTCTTTCGGATAGAAATAGTACCCATTCTATGGAATGTGTGCATGCTCGTGGGCTTTTATTTTACTCCAACAAATGGTCTGAGTAAGGCCTAATGCATACAAGCTTGACATTTTCGCTCTCACAAAAGCATGAGACTATTGCTCTAAGAATGGAGTGCTATCACATCCTCTCACGAGCGGATCCATGCTCTTTTACTGTACTTTTATGCACTGTCGGGCCTGTTCACATGTGCACAGGACGACTGGGGCATGTTTAACCCCTTAGTGACGAAGCCTGTTTGCGCCTTAGTGACGGAGCCAAATTTTGGAAATCTGACATGCGTCGTTCAACGTGGCATAACTCCATAAAGGCTTTACATATCCCAGTGATTCTGACATTGTTTTTTCGCCACATGTTGTACTTCATTTAGATTGTAAAAAGAGACCGATATAATTTGTGTATATTTATTAAAAGTACCAATATTGGAAAAATTTTGAAAAAATTGTCATTTTTTCACATTTTCAACCGTAATATCTCAAATATGTCCCAACATACTGTACAAATTTTTGATAAGATATGTATTTCCATCTGTTTACTTTATTCTGAATGCACGCTTGAAAAACTTTTCTGTTTTTTTTAACCATTTAGAGGACGTACAAATTTAACATTACTTTTCAGCATTTTGAGGAGCACTTTGTTTTCCTGCACCAAGCCAAGTTTGCAGAGGCTCATAAGTGTCAGAATAATAGATACACCCACAAATGACCCCATTTTAAAAACTACACCCCTTAGTGTATTCACTGAGGGGTGTCATGAGTATTTTGACCCCACCAGTTCTTTTCAGGAATTAGTTCAATTTAGGGGACAAAAAATAAAATTTCATATTTTTGCAAATATGTCATTTTAAAGACATATTTTTTTCCTATAGAGCCCATGAAAATGAGGATTTACACACCAAAATGGATACCCCCGTTTCTCCCGTGTTCAGAAACATACCCATTGTGGCCCTAATCTTATGTCTGGATGCATAACGGGAGCCAAAATGAAAGGAGTAGTCGGTGTCTTTCAGAACATAAATTTTGCTTGAAGGCGTTTTAGGCCCCATAGCACTTTTGTAGAGCTCTTGAGTGGCCAAAACCAAAGAGAACCCCCACAAGTGACCCCATTTTGAAAACTAGACCCCTTAACGAATTTATCTAGGGGTGTACTGACCATTTTGACCCCACAGTTTTTGAATGAATTGAAGCCAAGCAAAAGGAAAAAATTGTGATTTTCATTTTTTTGTCAATTCTGTCATTTTAAAAACAGCTTTTTTTGTACAGCACACGCATGAATGAAGCCTTTCATCACAAAATGGATACCCATGTTTCTCCCGTGTTCAGAGACATACCCATTGTGGCCCTAATCTTATGTCTGGATGCACAATGGGGCCCAAAACGAAAGGAGTAGTCGGTGGCTTTAAGAACATAGATTTTCCTTGAAGGAGTTTTAGGCCCATAGCACTTTTGTAGAGCTCTTGAGCAGCCAAAATCAAAGAGAACCCCCACAAGTGACCCCATTTTGAAAACTAGACCCCTTAACGAATTTATCTAGGGTTGTACTGCCCATTTTGAGCCCACAGTTTTTGAATGAATTGAAGCAAAGCAAAAGGAAAAAATTGTGATTTTCGTTTTTTTGGCAATTCTGTCGTTTTAAAAACTGCTTTTTTGGTACAGCACACACATGAATGAAGACTTGCACCCCAAAGTGGATACCCCTGTTTGTCCCGTGTTCAGAGACATACCCATTGTGGCCCTAATCTTTTGTCTGGATGCACAACGGGGCGCAAAATGAAAGGAGTAGTCGGTGGCTTTCAGAACAGAAATTTAGCATGAAGGTGATTTAGACCCCATTGCACACTTGTAGAGCCCTTGAGCGGCCAAAACGACAGAGAACCCCCACAAATGATCCCATTTTGAAAACTAGACCCTTATCGAATTAATCTAGGGGTGTACTGTGTATTTTTACCCTACAATTTTTGAATAAATCTAAGCAAAGCAGTAGGAAAAAAAATACAATTTTCATTTTTTTGGCAGTTGTATCAATTTAAAAACTGTTTTTTTTTGTACAGCACACATAGGAATGAAGACTTTCACCCCAAAATGGATACCCCGGTTTGTCCCGTGTTCAGAACCATACCCCTTGTGGCCCTAATCTACTTAAAGGACGCATGGCTAGGCCTATAATGGAAGGAGCACCCGTTGGATTTTAGGGTACAACGGAATAAATTCCAGGCCCCATTGCCCACTTATAGAGTCATTGAGCGTCCAAAACTATAAAGACCCCCACAAATATCCCCATTTTAAAAACTAGACCCCTTAAAGAATTCATCTAGGGGTGTACTGCGTATTTTGACCACACAGTATTTGAATAAATTTCAGCAAAGCAGAAGAAAAAAATTACAATTTTCATTTTTTTGGCAATTTTGTCAATTTAAAAACTTTTTTTTTTGTACAGTTTACATAGGAATGAAGACGTTCACCCCAAAATGGATACCCCCATTTGTCCCGTGTTCAAAAACATACCCATTGTGGCCCTAATCTACTTACAGGAAACATGGCAAGGCCTGTAATGGAGGGAACACCAGTTGGATTGCAGGGCATAACTGAATAAATTCCAGGCCCCATTGCTCATTTGTACGGAATAAAAATTGACTCCCTAAAATCCCCCCCCCCTCCACGCCCTTTTCGGCGTTCCCCAAATCTTAGATAAAAGTAATAATGTGAACTGTGTAGTATTTCCAAAGACGGGTAATTATGGAGGCTGGTTGGGATGGGCACATGGGGCAATAAAACCGGGTATCCCCCCTCCTCTCATGCTTTTTGGGAGTCATTTTTTGACCTCAGCGGCGGGGATGGGGTGTAAAAAGTGGCGCTCTGTGAGTCTCCGTAAGCTCCCTGAGGTGCGGTGGTCTCACACAGAAGGCGCTCAACAAGGTGCTCCTGGAACTGCATGAAGGCGGGCGTTCCCGGGGCTTCTTGTAAATTGCGTATTACAGGTAGCGGTCTGAATAACGCCAGGCTCAGGCAGCCGTATGGGGAATCCGCTTGTGGAGGCCCGCAGCGGATCCCGGCTGTGAGCCCGGCTGTGACCCTGCGTACGGCCGCGTAATGTACTGCGCATAACTGCGTACTTACACGGGCGGTCATGCGCAGTACACTTTTTTTCGTTGTTGTTTGTATTTCCCGCACCGTCGCTTAGCGATGACGCGGGTACCTGCAGCCTGTATACAACGTAGTTGCGTATGGGCTGCGGGTATATCCACGACCATGGAGCACAATAGACTCTATGCTGCAGATAGCCGCGGTAAAATAGAACCTGCTGCGTTCTCTTTTCTGTGAGTGGATTACGCAATTCCAACCCGCTAATGTGAGCGGAATTGTGTAATCCAATGCGATTGATCTGCGTATTACCGCGGATCACACGCATGCCGAATCCGTAATTCCTATCCGGTCATGTGAGACCGGCCAAAGGTAGATCGCTACCATTTTTTCACGTGACCGGGGACCGCTCAACGAGGCCACCCGTCACTGCTCCAGGCTCTCGGTGACCGTTGGTCGCCGAGAGCAAGGAGATATTAAGTTTTCTGGGCTCCCCGACTCCTGCGCATGTGTCCGGTGTTTTGCCAGCGGTCGCATGCGCAGAATACGGGAAAGTTCACGGAAGAAGATTGCGTCGGGGTGTAAATATGGAGACCTCCGGTAAAAATTTTTATCTCCTCTCACCGATCGCATCGGTGAGGGGAGATGAAGCTTCACCTTTTTTTAACTTTTACGTGATCGCCATTATTCTTTGGATAACGGCGAACACGTGATCAGGAACCGCTCACTGCGGCCCCCCGTGAAATCTCCAGGCTCTCGGCTAAGTTTTGTAGCCAGGAGCAGGGAGATTTTAAAAAACCACGGCTTTTGCGCATGCGCCTGCCGCATTGGCGACGGGCACGTGCGCAGAAGCTGAGGTGAGGTCCGCGGATAAATCCGCAGGCCTTAGGTACGTCATTTCATCCTCCCTCACGGATATGATCCGTGGGGGGAGATGAAACGCAAGCTTTTTTTTAACTTTTTAAAACTTTTTTTTTACTTTTTGCACTTTTTTTTTAACTTTACATGATCACTGTCATCCATTGGATGACAGTGATCATGTCCCCGGTATAATCTCTCTGCTCCTAGCTACACATGGCAGCCAGGAGCAGAGCAATTTTGAATTTCCCGGGGCTCGAGCCCCTCTGTGCACGCGCCCGATGTCAATCATCGGGCGCGCATGCGCAGACGGGGATTTCGGGTCCCGGGACATCGGGACATCGCAGAGGACCGGGGGTGAGTATCTTCACCTCCCCTCATGGATCCGATCCATGAGGGGAGGTGAAACTTCACTTTTGTATTACTTTTTAAACTTTTTCGCAATCACCGCTATCGCAATGGATAGCGGTGATCGCGGGCCCGGGGACCGCTCACAGTGGTCCCCGGTAACACCTCCTGGTTCCCGGCTACCTTCAGGAGCCGGGAGCCAGGAGATTTTAAATTTGCCGGGGACACCTGGGCTTTTGCGCGTGCGCGTGACGTCATCGTCAGGCGCGCATGCGCAGAAGGCCGCTAGCGGGTCCGGGAGGACCAGATCTCCGGGGGACACCGCCGACAAGCCGTGTGAGTATTTTCAGCTGCCGTGATGGATCCGATCCATCATAGCAGCTGAATTACTACTTTTTAACACAGTTTTCTTTACTTTTTTGCGATCGGCGCTATTCATTTTATAGCGCCGATCGCAATGCCGGGGGGGACTGCCCGCATCCTGGGATGACAGCTCCATGCTGTCGGCTACCTGCGGGCACCGACAGCATGGAGCTGTCACGTCCTCAGGCCAGTGGGCATCAATCCAAAGAGGATGCATAAAACTACGTCCTCTAGGATTAAGGCCCACTTTCTGAGGACGTAGTTTCCCGATGGGGCCGTCGTTAAGGGGTTAAACATGCGGGGTAGCCTAAATATTAGGAGGGCCAGCCTAGTCAGTCCCTGGTGTTACCAATTAGCACCGTGAAATTGCACCGTTCAGTGAGCAATTTTGTTCGAGACAAGTGCACATTTGTACACCCCATAGACTCTTATTGAGCCTCGGATGCTCAAATGCACACAAAAATAAAGCATGTTGCCTATTTATTCACCCAATGGGTTTTAACGGATGCGGTTTCTGCGACTGAATTTCTGCACACAAAGACGGGTGCAAAATTGCCCGTGTACAGAAGCCCTTAAAAAAATTACAGCGTGTCCAATTATTGTCTGTTAGGTGCACTGTTCAGACAAAAACTTCCGCTTTTGTGTCTGGCAGGCAAGTCCGTTGTCCTGCTTTCCCTGTTCACTGAACTTTCATTTATTCTCTTCCGGCACTCCTAGGGTTAATTGCTTCTGGGCCTCCTGCTCAGGTGATGCATCTTTTCTAATCAGCGCCCTATATAGCTGCCCTGGGCCTTTTAGTCACTGCTGTTGTGTTGTTGTGTGATTTGTGTCCATAACTCCATGTTTAGCCGATGCTCTGGCAGTTTCCTTGCTACCTTGCTTTCTGCTCGTGTTCTGTGTCCTCCGTTCATGTATCCAGCTGTCTGTTATCCCCGTGAATCTGCTTCTCTGTTTATCCTTGTCGGTCTGTACCTTCTTTGTTCCTGTATGCCCCAGTTTTGTTCTATCATTTGTTTTATAGTTTTTCTGTCCCATCAGGGTCAGTCAGCACCTAGAAGAAGCCGTCAGGATGAGTGCTCCACCTATAGGCAGGGCTTTGCCTCTCGTATTTATTAGTTCAGGACAAGATACTTTTCCTAGTTTCATCTACGTATGGGGTTCATTCGGTATCTTACCTTCCACGCTGGGGTTGGTTGTCAACCGTGCTGAACTGGATCATCACCTATCCGGTAGGTTGACGCAGTGGTTCCACATCCACAGTCGTTACACTGTCTGATTTTTGGAAAAGAATAGCACATGCTGTGTTTAGCACATTGGACAGCACGCGGACGGGAGCCCCCCGGGGGGGGGGCTCCCGTTCCTCAGGGGTAGTTACTAGGGGAGGGACAGTATACTTTATTACCAGTGTAGCCAGCCCATTTTGGTAACCTATAGGAATCCTCTAAATATATATAATCTAAAAGCCCTCTGTGTTGTTATTTATATTTACAATGACATACTGTAGCATACCTTTAACGGTCACAAACAGCCAGGATTTGAGTCGATTTGGGAAAGTTGCAAAATGTCATTGGCCTTCTCTTTTAAGTCTGGCTGTGAATGACTAGACCAGTAGTTGGCGGCAGAGAGCTAACGATGTGAAATAATTCAAAGACAGCAATTTGCTCACGTTGTAGTCAAGAATTTGAACAATACTTTAAAAAATTCTGTAGCTTTAGCATAAACAAAGATACAGACAACAATAGGTTCTCGGTGGGAATAGAACAGGACAGTTGCTGCTTCATTTAGGAAGGATCATCTTAAGGCAGTTAATTAGCTTTGTCAGTCAGTTGTCACAAACCACAGGACTGAACTTTTCCATATTTGGAATTCTTTAAACTAACATCTTGACTTTGCCAGCAGGTGTACTAAAATTCTGATGACATGAGAAGAATAAATAATCTTTGATATAACTTTTTGTGAAATCTAGTAAGAATAACTGTATCTTTAGATTACGGAGTCATTGTTTGAGTGGGTATGTTAGCAGGCGATAGTGCTTCCAGCACTTATAAGTAAGCATGCACTGCAATAACATTGTAATTGAATGTGCCCACCATGCAGTTACCAAAACAGAAGTGAGGAAGTTTTGAATGATATAATTCACAATGGAAACCTAAAAAGACATTAATCTAATAGGGTATCTAAAGTGGAATTGTGTAAAAACTTTTTCGAACAATGGAATTAACTAAAGCCAATCTTGCAGTTTTATTATGGTTTTCGAAGTATGAGTTTAACATAATTACTAATGTATCATACTGAAAATATAAGGGTTTATATACAATTTCTTCATAGTGTGTGGTCCAAAGTGTTTCACTAGCTTAAATAATTAAGATTAAAATTAGAGATGAGCGAGCACCAAAATGCTCGGGTGCTCGTTGCTCGAGTCGAACTTTCCACAATGCTCGAGAGCTCGTTTTGAGTAAGAACCCCATTGAAGTCAATGAGTGATTTGAGCATTTTTGTATGGGACCGATGCTCCGCATAGGTCATGACTTGTGAAACTCTGGAAAACCTCAGAAAGTCATGGAAACACTACAGAACCGGATAGAGAAGGGCAGTGGCAGCATGGATGGCTGCATCTCAAGAGTCTGGAATCACCCCTCTAACAATTTTTACTTCGGACAAACCCTTATTAGCAAGGCATACCTTCGCTAAGCACCACACTACCTGCAACCAAGGACAATCACTGCCTGCGGGTGACACCGCTGCCTCTTCTCCTGGGTTATATGCTGTCCAACCACCCGCACGACCCTGCGTCCACAGCGCACACAAAAGTTTCCCTGCACAGTGTTCAGCTGACCTCATGCCACACGCTAGCTTCATTGCCACACCACCCTCATGTCTATTTTTAAGCGCGTACTGGATGAGAAGGAACCAGAGGCACACACTGCTGAGGGTTGGCAGGGCCTGGCAGCGACCCTCTTTGAAAGTGTGGGAGATAGCCCACAATGCTGTTGAGAATTGATGATAAATTGACGTTCGATCATCATTCCAATCCTGTGCCACCTCCGTCGCAAATTTTTTAGAAGCTGTAAACCTGGGCATAAAGGGGACTCAGGTGCCAGCACTTCTACACATCTCCACAATGCAGCAATACTTTGTGTGGGAAGCACGTGAGCGGGCCCAGGGTCAGGCTCGGTCCCAGCCTCCATTTTGTGTGACCTAAGGCGCCGCGAGTTGCATACCAATGGGACATCCATGTGTCCCCACATACTTCATTCTGCATAGGTGTTAGATAGCTCTACACCGCAATGGAAAGTCTTTGAGTTCCTTGCGTTTGCCTATGCTGTCAGTGCACAAAGATGGTATTACACAAGAAGAAATCAGAGTGCCCAAACATGGCAGAGTTTCATCCCTCCAAGGACCTCGGCCCACATTTCTACCCTAGTCAGTCAGTGTATTTGTGCCAGACAGGTAAATCACTGCAATGGGAAGTCTTTGTGCACTCACAGCATAGGC
Organism: Eleutherodactylus coqui; assembly: GCF_035609145.1. NCBI lineage: Eukaryota > Metazoa > Chordata > Amphibia > Anura > Eleutherodactylidae > Eleutherodactylus > Eleutherodactylus coqui. Next base: position 140,792,006 of record NC_089843.1, on the reverse strand, counting down.
CAGCCCAAGGAACTCAAGCATGGTATTACACATGAGGAAATGAGAGTCCCCAAACATGGCAGAGTTTCACCCCGCCAAGGACCTCGGCCCCCATTTCTACCCTAGTCAGTCAGTGTATTTGTGCCAGACAGGTAAAACACCACAATGGGAAGTCATTGTGCACTCACAGCATAGGCTAGCCAAAGGAACTCAAGCATGGTCTTACACATGGGGAAATCAGGATGCCCAAACATGGCAGAGTTTCACCCTGCCAAAGACCTCCGCCCACATTTCTACCCTAGTCAGTCAGTGTATTTGTGTCAGACAGGTAAAACACCGCTATGGGAAGTCTTTGTGCACTCACAGCATAGGTGAGCCAAAGGAACCCAAGGAAAGTATTAAAAATGAAGCAATTACAATGCCCAAACATGGCAGACTTTCACTCCACCGAGGACCTCGGCCTCTGCCCACACCCTCAGCAATCGTAGGCATAAAGCGGACTTCGATGCTAGTACAGCTGTGAACATCTCATTTAATTAGTTGCGGTAGCTTTTACCGCTCCAAAGACTGGATTAACCAGGAAGAAGTTCCACAGGCCCAACCTGGCACAGTTGCATTTCCCCCAGGACATACGCCTCTGCCCACACCCTCAGCAATCGCGGGCATAAAGCGGACTCCGATGCTAGTACAGCAGTGAACATCTCATTAATGCAGTAACGCTCCTCTTGTTTGGCCCAAACCAGTGTCTCAGAAAACTGTGTTAACACGAGAGAAAATATATGTTGCCCAGTGCTGATCCCCTGACCCCAAGCAGGAGGAGGTGGTGGCATTACAAGGCCAAGAAACCATGACCAGGACCCGCTATAGTCTGTTTGGGAAGTATGTGAGCGGGCCCTGGGTCAGGCTCGGTCCCAGCAAACACCTTGTGTGACCCAAGGTGCCGCGAGTTACATAGCAATGGGAAAATCCATGTGTTCACACACTATTCATTCTGTGTAGGTGTCAGATACCTCAATCGACACCGCAAGGGGAAAGCCATCTGCACTCTGCACCCTACCCAAGTCAGTCAGTGTATTTGTGCCAGACAGGTAAAACACTGCTATGGGAAGTCTTTGTGCACCCACAGCATAGGCGAGCCAAAGGAACCCAAAGACAGTAATAACCCTGAAGAAATTACAGTGCCCAAACATGGCAGACTTTCACTCCGCCGAGGACATAGGCCTCTGCACACACCCTCAGCAATCGCGGGCATAGAGCGGTCTCCGATGCTAGTACAGCAGTGAACGTCTCATTAAAGCAGTAATGCTCCTCTTGTTTGGCCCAAAACAGTATCTCAGATAACTGTGGTAACACTAGAGAAAATATATGTTGCCCAGTGCTGATCCCATGACCCCAAGCAGGAGGAGGAGGTGGCATTACAAGGCCAAGAAACCATGACCAGGATCCGCTATAGTCTGTGTGGGAAGTACGTGAGCGGGCCCTGGGTCAGGCTCGGTCCCAGCAAACACCTTGTGTGGCCCAAGGTGCCACGAGTTACATAGCAATGGAAAAATCCATGTGTCCACACACTATTCATTCTGTGTAGGTGTCAGATACCACAATCGACACCGCAAGGGGAAAGCCATCTGCACTCTGCACCCTACCCAAGTCAGTCAGTGTATTTGTGCCGGACAGGTAAAACACCGTTATGGGAAGTCTTTGTGCACCCACAGCATAGGCGAGCCAAAGCAACCCAAAGACAGTAATAAATATGAAGAAATTACAGTGCCCAAACATGGCAGACTTTCACTCCGCCAAGGACATAGGCCTCTGCACACACCCTCAGCAATTGTGGGCATAGAGCAGACTCCAATGCTAGTACAGCAGTGAACGTCTCATTAATGCAGTAACACTCCTCTTGTTTGGCCAGAACCAGTGTCTCAGATAACTGTGTTAACACGAGAGAAAATACATGTTGCCCAGTGCTGATCCCATGACCCCAAGCAGGAGGAGGAGGTGGCATTACTAGACCATGAAACCATGACCAGGACCCGCTATAGTCTGTGTGGGAAGTATGTGAGCGGGCCCATGGTCAGGCTCGGTCCCAGCAAACACCTCGTGTGACCCAAAGTGCTGTGAGTTACATAGCAATGGGAAAATCCATGTGTCCACACACTATTCATTCTGTGTAGGTGTCAGATAGCTGAACAACGCAATGGGAAAGCCATCTACACTCTGCATCCTACCTAAGTCAGTCAGTGTATTTGTGCCAGACAGGTAAAACACCGCTATGGGAAGTCTTTGTGCACCCACAGCATAGGTGAGCCAAAGCAACCCAAAGACAGTAATAAACCTGAAGAAATTACAATGCCCAAACATGGCAGACTTTCACTCCGCCGAGGACATAGACCTCTGCACACACCCTCAGCAATCGCGGGCATAGAGCGGACTCTGATGCTAGTACAGCAGTGAACGTCTCATTAATGCAGTAACGCTCCTCTTGTTTGGCCCAAACCAGTGTCTCAGATAACTGTGATAACACAGGAGAAAATACATGTTGCCCAGTGCTGGTCCCATGACCCCAAGCAGGAGGAGAAGGTGGCATTACAAGGCCAAGAAACCATGACCAGGACCCGCTATAGTCTGTGTGGGAAGCACGTGAGCAGGCCCATGGTCAGGCTCGGTCCCAGCCTTCACCTTGTGTGACCCAAGGTGCCCTGAGTTACATAGCAATGGGAAATCCATGTGTCCCCACACAGATAGCTCACACTGCAAGGGGAAGTCTTTGAGTTCCTTGGGCTCGCCTATGATGTCAGTGCACAAAGATGGTATTACACAGGAAGAAATCAGAGTGCCCAACCATGGGAGAGTTTCACCCCACCAAGGACCTTGGCCTTGGCCCACGTTTCTGCCCTAGTCAGTCAGTGAATTTGTGCGAGATAGGTAAAACACCGTGATGGGAAGTCTTAGTGCACCCATAGTATAGACAGACCACTGTAACATTCCTGTAGCAAAGATATAAACAGATCCCAGTAACATTTCTGTAGCAAAGGTATAGGCGGACCTCAGTAACATTTCTGCAGTAAAAGTATAGGCAGACCCCTGTAACATTTCTGTAGCAGAAGTATATTCAGACCCCTGTAACATTTCTGTAGAATTGGTATAGGCGGACCCCAGTAACATTTCTGTAGCAGGAGTATAGGCAGACCCCAGTAACATTTCTGTAGCAGAAGTATAGGCAGATCCCAGTAACATTTCAGTAGCAAAGTTATAGGCAGACCCCAGTAACATTTCTGTAGTAAATGTATAGGCAGACCCCTGTAACATTTCTGTAGTAAATGTATAGGCAGACCCCTGTAACATTTCTGTAGCAGAAGTATAGGCAGACCCCTGTGACATTTCTGTAGCAGAAGTATATTCAGACCCCTGTAACATTTCTGTAGAATAGGTATAGGCAGACCCCAGTAACATTTCTGTAGCAGAAGTATAGGCAGACCCCAGTAGCATTTCTGTAGCAGAAGTATAGGCAGATCCCAGTAACATTTCAGTAGCAAAGTTATAGGCAGACCCCAGTAACATTTCTGTAGTAAATGTATAGGCAGACCCCTGTAACATTTCTGTAGTAAATGTATAGGCAGACCCCTGTAACATTTCTGTAGCAGAAGTATAGGCTGACCCCTGTAACATTTCTGTAGCAGAAGTATATTCAGACCCCTGTAACATTTCTGTAGAATAGGTATAGGCAGACCCCAGTAACATTTCTGTAGCAGAAGTATAGGCAGATCCCAGTAACATTTCAGTAGCAAAGGTATAGGCAGACCCCAGTAACATTTCTGTAGTAAATGTATAGGCAGACCCCTGTAACATTTCTGTAGCAGAAGTATAGGCTGACCCCCCCCCCCCCCCAGTAACCTTTCTGTAGCAGAAGTATAGGCAGACCCCTGAAACATTTCTGTAGCAAAGGTATAGGCGGACCCCAGTAACATTTCTGTAGCAGAAGTATAAGTGGACCCCAGTAACATTTCTGTAGTAAGAGTATAGGCAGACCCCAGTAACATTTCTGTAGCAGAAGTATATGCAGACCTCAGTAACCTTTCTGTAGCAAGAGTATAGGCAAACCCCTGAAAATTGGTATACAATGAGTTTAGGCGAAGGCAGGAAAAATTAGTTAGATAACAGTATAGGTGAGGGCCGGAAAAATTAGTGTACCAAGAGTAAAAGTGTACCCCTGAAAAATTGCTCAACCGAGAGCGCAGCTGAAACTCATAAATATTTTTTAAAGATACAGCTCGCTGTTGCTTAATTTGTAACAGAGCCTGGAGGCAGCCCTGTGAAAAAAATCGGTTTCTGTTAAAGTATCAATACTTGTAAAACTTTGAAAACTTGTAAAAAAAATTGTAAGCAGAGCCTTTTGGGCCGCAGAAAAATTGGCAATTCAGCGTGATGACATGCTGTTTTAGGAGGAAGAGTAGGAGGAGGAGGACTAATAATATCCGAGAGTGATTGGCAAAGCTAATTCCCCCTTTTTTTCCGGTGATAGAGAATGCTTTTTTCTCCGGTTGCAGTGATAAGAAACATTAGGTTCCGCTGCTTTCCGCTGGTGGAGAAGAGAAGTCTGGGGAAATCCAGCCTTTGTTCATCTTTATGAGTGTAAGCATGTCGGCACTGGCAGTTGACAGGCGGGTACGCTTATCCGTGATGATTCCCCCAGCTGCACTAAACATCCTCTCTGACAAGACGCTAGCGGCAGGGCAAGCCAGCACCTCCAGGGCGTACAGCGCAAGTTCGTGCCACGTGTCCAGCTTTGACACCCAATTGAGAAGGGTGTACACCCAGTAATCCATGTTGGCCAGAATGCGTCTAACGTGAGGGTCATGAGAAAGGAAGCCTAACATGAAGTCAGCCATGTGTGCCAGGGTACCAGTACGCAACACATTGCTGTCCTCACTAGGAAGATGACTTTCAGGATCCTCCTCCTCCTCTTCCACGGCCCATACATGCTGAACAGATGACAGGCAAGCAGCATGGGTACCCTCTGCATTGTGCCCAGCTGTCTCTTCCCCCTCCTCCTCCTGCTCCTCCCTCTCCTCCTCCTCCTCCAAACCGTGCTGAGATATAGAGATGAGGGTGGTCTGGCTATCAAGCGACATACTGTCATCCCCCATCTCGTGTTCCAACTGCAAAGCGTTGGCCTTTATGCTTTGCAGCGAACTTCCCAGCAGGCAAACCAGCGGGATGGTAACGCTAATGATTGCCGCATCGCCGCTCACCATCTGGGTAGACTCCTCAAGGTTTCTGAGGACCTGGCAGATATCTGCCATCCAGGCCCATTCCTTGGTAAAGAATTGGGGAGGCTGACTACCACTACACCGCCCATGTTAGAGTTGGTATTCCACTATTGCTGTACGCAGCTCATACATCCTGGCCAACATGTGAAACGTCGAATTCCACTGTGTGGGCACGTCGCACATCAGTCGGTGCTCTAGCAGCTGAAACCGATGTTGCAGGGTCCTTAGGGTGGCAGCGTCCGTGGTGGACTTGCGGAAATGTGCGCTGACGCGGCGCAACTTGCCGGGCAGGTCAGACAAGTGTGGGTAGTTTTTTAGAAACCGCCGAACCACCAAATTGAGGATGTGGGCCAGGCATGGCACGTGTGTGAGGCTGCCGAGCTGCAGAGCCGCCACCAGGTTATGGCTGTTGTCACACACGGCCTTGCCCAGTTGGAGGCCCAGCGGCGAAAGCCAGAGGTTGGTCTGCCTTTTCAGACCCTGCAACAGTTCGGAGGCCGTGTGCCTCTTGTCACCTAAACTGATTAGTTTCAGCACAGCCTGCTTACGCTTGCCCACCGCTGTGCTGCTGCGCCGCGCGATACCGACTGCTGGCGATGTGCGGCTCACACTTCTTAATTGAGAGGTAGAGGTTGCGTAGGAGGGGGAGGGTTCAGAGGAGGTGGCATAAAACACCGCAGATACCAGCACCGAGGTAGGACCCGCTATTCTGGGTGTGGGTAGGACAGGGGCGGTCCCAGCCTCCCCCAAATTCACCCAATGTGCCATCAGGGACATATAGTGGCCCTGCCCGCCAGTACTTGTCAACGTGTCCGTGGTTAGGTGGACCTTCCCAGTAACCGCGTTGGTGAGGGCACGATTAATGTTGCGGGAGACTGCTGGTGTAGGGCTGGGATGGCACAGCGGGCAAAATAGTGGCGACTGGGGACCGAGTAGCTAGGGACCGCCACCGCCATCATGTTTTTTAAAGCCTCTGTTTCCACAAGCCTGTACGGCACCATCTCCAGGCTGATTAATTTGGAAATATGCACGTTTAAAGCTTGTGCATGCGGGTATGTGGCGGCGTATTTGCGCTTTCGCTCCAACGCTTGTGTTAGCGACAGCTGAACGCTGCGCTGAGAGACATTGCTGGATGGCGTGGAGGACAGTGGAGGTGAGGGTGTGGGTGCAGGCCTGGAGACGCTCGTGCCTGTGTCCTGAGAGGGGGATTGGATCTGTGTGGCAGGTTGGGGCACAGGGGAAGAGGCAGTGGTGTGACCCGGAGGCGGTGAACGGCCTTTGTCCCACCTTGTGGGGTGCTTGGCCATCATATGCCTGCGCATGATGGTGGTGGTGAGGCTGGTAGTGGTGGCTCCCCAGCTGATCTTGGTGTGACACAGTTTGCACACCACTGTTCGTCGGTCGTCCGCGCTCTCACTGAAAAACATCCACACCTTTGAACACCTAGCCCTCTGCGCGGAGGCTTGCCGCGAGGGGTTGCTTTGGGAAACAGTTGGGGGATTCTTTGCTCTGGCCCTGCCTCTACCCCTGGCCACTCCACTGCCTCTTCCAACCTTTCCTGCTGCTGCACTTGCCTCCCCCCTCTGTAGCCCTGTCCTCAGTAGGCTTAGCAAAGCAGGTGGGGTCAGTCACCTCATCGTCCAGCTGCTCTTCCTCTGAATCCTCTGTGCGCTCCTCCCGTGGACTTACTGCCCTTACTACTACCTCATTCACAGACAACTGTGTCTCATCATCATCATCCTCCTACCCCACTGAAAGCTCTTGAGACAGTTGCCGGAAGTCCCCAGCCTCATCACCCGGACTCCGGGAACTTTCCAAAGGTTTGGCATCGGTCACGACAAACTCCTCAGGTGAGAGAGGAACCATTTTTTCCCACTCATGGCAAGGACCCGAGAACAGTTCCTGGGAGTCTGCCTGCTCATCAGAATATGTCATTTTCATGGAGTGAGGAGGCTAGGATGAAGGAGGAGCAGCAGCCAGAGGATTCAGAGTTTCAGTCACTAAGCCGGGAGTAGTGGACTGCGTAGAAGACTGGGTGGTCGATACATTGCTGGATGCATTTTCTGCCATCCACGACAGGACCTGCTCACACTGCTCTGTTTGTAATAAAGGTCTACCACGCGGACCCATAAATTGTGATATGAAGCTGGGGACCCTAGAAACTTGCCTCTCTCCTAATCCCGCAGCAGCCGGCTGTGATTCACCTGGATCAGGAACTTGGCCTGTGCCTACACCCTCACTTGGACATCCGTGTCCACGTCCACGTCCTCGACCCTTACCCCTGCTCCTCATCATAGCGGATTAAGAATAGAGCAGGGCCCAAATAAATTACCCCACTGTACAGCACTGACAACTGGGCCTTAATTCACCGCACACATAGACTTGTAGATAGCGGAGGCTCTATGCTGTGACTTGAAAAAATTAACCAGCTGTCTTGCGCTGATACCTAGGGGTAATTTACTGCTCGCAGAGACTTGTAGATAATAGAGGCTGTGTGGAGTGGGAGAAGACTCTAAAGCCAGTGGATAGTGCTGGTAACTGCGGCTATCTCAACCCCACCAACGGAAATGGTATTGTGAGATGCTCTGCACAGCGGCTGAGCTGAAATACTTTGCAGTGGCCCCGGTAATATTACAGTACTGTTTAACGGTGAGACCGCTGTCTAATTCACCGCAGACAGAGAACGGTATAAATGAGGTAGCTCGCAGCAAGCTAGGAATAATTTGAGTTCACTTTCAGGGTGAGAGCGGTATTGTACGGCACTGCAGCCAGAAAAAAGTATTACTGAAAGGCTGCAAATAGGCCTAGCTGCATTATACAAAAATATTGAAGCAATAAAACTCCCAGCAGGCCCCAAGTAAAATGCACACAGTCAGATGTAGCCCTAAGAAAGAGCTTCGGGGTTTTTGCACGGAGGATACGGACTGTATAGTGTATATTACTTTCCCTATAGAAGTGGCTGTTGCCCCAACACTCTGCGTCTAATTCACTGCAGACAGAGAACAGTATAAATGAGGTAGTTCTCAGCAGGCTAGGAATTCTTTGAGTGCACTTTCCTGGTGAGAGCGGTATTGCACGGCACTGCAGCCAGAAAAAAATATTGCTGAATGGCTGCAAACAGGCCTAGCTGCGTTATACAAAAATATTAAAGCACTACTACTCCCAGCAGGCCCCAAGTAAAATGCACACTGTCAGATGTAGCCTTAAGAAGGAGCTTTGGGGTTTTTGCACTGAGAATACGGACTGTATAGTGTATATTAATTTCCCTATAGAAGTGGCTGTGGCCCCAACACTCTGCGTCTAATTCACCGCAGACAGAGAACGGTATAAATGAGGTAGTTCGCAGTAGGCTAGGAATAATTTGAGTGCACTTTCACGGTGAGAGCGGTATTCTACGGCACTGCAGCCAGAAAAAAGTATGACGGAAAGGCTGCAAACAGTCCTAGCTGCGTTATACAAAAATGGACGCACTACTACTCCCAGCAGGCCCCAAGTAAAATGCACATGGTCAGATGTAGCCCTAAGAAGGACCGTTGGTGTTCTTGAAGACAGGACCTATGCTAACACTTTCCCTATATCAGCAGGAGCACTTTCCCTATACTCTGTATAATACACTGCAGACTGAGAACGCTATAGCTGAAATGGCCTGCAAAGCCCGAGATGAAAAAAAAAAATTGTGCACTACTGCTCCCAGCCAGCCACAACAGTAATGCACACGGTCAGATGTAGCCCTAAGAAGGACTGTTGGGGTTCTTGAAGACAGGACCTACGCTAACACTTTCCCTATATCAGCAGCAGCACTTTCCCTAACCTCTGCCAGCGTGTGTCTGAGGCGAGCCGCGGGCAGGACTGCTCTAAGTACTCGGCAGTCACTTGATCTCGCCAGCCACTCACTGCAGGGGGGTGGGATAGGGCTGGCATGTCACAGCAGGAAGTGGTAATGCCTTCCCCGCATGTCTATTGGCTAGAACATGGCGCTAAACATGCGTGGAAGGAAATGGAATTGACTCGAGTACCGCGTGGTGCTCGTCTCGAGTAACGAGCATCTCGAGTACCCTAATGCTCGAACGAGCCTCAAGCTCGGACGAGTCTGCTTGCTCATCTCTAATTAAAATCAAGCTATTGTGTGTGGTTAATTCATACAAAATTACATCACTGCAGTAGATATCGGAGTTAATACTCTTCTCACCCACACCTAACCTATATCACTACACGATCAAAGTGATTTTCCATGCAAAATACTATTGATGACCTAACCTATCCATCTGAGTAAATCTTGTGAAGTAGTCACAAATGCTTAGACATGCTTCTCTCTCTAATCCACTGGGTATGCAGAGAGGATCCCTGGTGTTGTAACTGCCAGTGTGTATGTTCTGAAGCCAGTCAATCAGACTCTAAGATGAAATGGGGCTTTTTAGATGACCTCTGAGCATGCACACTGGCAGAATGAAGATGCCAGAGCATTCTCAGTAAATAAAAAAGTTTTCTGAACCTCCTCTGTTACCCGTGTAGATGTTACTGCAGGGAGTATAAGTAGGGGATTTGTGACCACCACCTGCTGTAAATGGTGGATCTTGTGTTATCTACTATATATAGGTGTCACCTTTCATTGTACTCCTGTCTGTGATGATAATGAGATGATTGCTGAGAAGTGAACAGGAGGTGTCACTCTACTATGAAGCTCCATGTGAAAACTGCAATATTTAAGGATTTTTATATATATATATATAAAAATATATATATATATATATACACTGGTGATCAGGGTTTCCAAAACTCCAGTTCTGGTTATTCTATAGTGCCAATAATTGCATCACTTGTGCAATACTGAGGAAATCCAGAAAACATGACCTGTCCGGATTCATGAGGACTAGAGTTTGGGAAACACTGCTGCAGATAGTGACATGGAAAATGTACAAAAAACAAAACACTACAATGTTTTTAAATATGTTTAACAAAGTAACTTTATTATAACACAGGGCAATTTTTTGATGATGCATTTCTTTACATAGTTTAAATCCGATTTATGCTTTTTTTAAAAGGATCACCATTTGCCAACTAGTTCTCCAATAGTCGGTATTCATGGAATGCAAAACACATGCTATTATTGCCCTTGGAATACCATGAGTGACAATATTAGTGACATTTAAATTGCAATTATAATGAATTCATTTTGGAGTGACACTCCATTAGAGTCAGTGAGGACAATATTGGCATTATGAGTGACACTTCTTCAAAATGAGTTAATGTCACCTGAGACAAGTAACAAATTTGCAGTTATGATACTTTCAAGGAGGAAAACATGCACAAATGTGGCTTAACCTTTTGTTTACAGGGTGTTAATGCAACTGCATAATAAGAAGAATTGTAACTCTTTAAAAATATAAAGGGCCAATAAATGAAAACATATGGCTTTATCTCTGTTATTTTACACTTGAGTTACTTAAAATATTTTGACTTAACTTATCTGTACTGCCCCCATTATGTGCTCTGTGATTGACAGTGTTATTCATTGTACATTGTGTGCATTTATGCAGACCTTGAACAGCCATTCAAAGGTACATATGCCTCCTTGGAAAGGCGTTTTCTGCTCGGTATGCATGTTGCTTGCAACACAGAGCCACTAGCAACATGGAAAGGAGTTTTCTGCTCAGTGAGCAGACACTCTCTGGGACGGTTCTGAGGGTGGATTGCAGCATGGGAGTGCAGGATGATGAGGCAGCTAGGTGAGAGGCAGTTAAGCCTGCTTTCCACGCGATTTTTCATTGCGTTATCCGCTGTGATAATCCGCACTCGGGTAATGCATGAAACGCTGTTCCATAGGATAACTATGGAAAGCGCTGCTCGATGTACCCGAGCGGAAATCCGCCGCGATTTTCCACTCACATATAAAAATCGCGATTTACCGTGATTTTCTGTGATGAACCTAACATAATGATAGGTTCATCGCAGAAAATTGTGGTGACTTTAGTGTTCTCCCACGGCGAAAATCCGCTTGCCCATGGACTGAAAAACGCGGCGGAAAATCGTAATGTCCGTGGACAGGCAGCCTAAGAAGGAGGGATAGCGGGAAGAGTATCAAAAAAGCTAGTACTGAATGGTAGATGAGGGGAATACTATGACAGGGTTAGCACTGCTGCAACACGACAACTTCTCTGACTGCTAGGGAGATGTTTGTTCCAGAAAGAAGGGGAATTGGAATGTAGGACAGGCTGGAAAGGTCCTGTTAGTAGGACACTTAATTATTAGGGGGACAGACAATGTAATCAAAGAAAATAGTCATATAACGCCATATCAGAATGGGCTTATGAGGGGACGCTTCAGTCAAACCAATCTAATACGCTTCTATGAGGAAGTAAGTACAAGATTGGATCAGGTAAAGTCATTGGATCTCGCATATCTCAATTTTCTAAAGTGTTTGATACTGTGCCGCAATTGGTTCTTGGTGGGAATAGAATAAGACAGTTACTGCTTCATTTAGGAAGGATCATCTTAAGGCAGTTAATTAGCTTTGTCAGTCAGTTGTCACAAACCACAGGACTGAACTTTTCCATATTTGGAATTCTTTAAACTAACATCTTGACTTTGCCAGCAGGTGTACTAAAATCTGATGACATGAGAAGAATGAATTATCTTTGATGTAACTTTTTGTGAAATCTAGTAAGAATAACTGTATCTTTAGATTACGGAGTCATTGTTTGAGTGGGTATGTTAGCAGGCGATAGTGCTTCCAGCACTTATAAGTAAGCATGCACTGCAATAACATTGTAATTGAATGTGCCCACCATGCAGTTACCAAAACAGAAGTGAGGAAGATTTGAATGATATAATTCATAATGGAAACCTAAAAAGACATTAATCTAATAGGGTATCTAAAGTAGAATTGGGTAAAAACCTTTTAGAACAGTGAAATCAACTAATCTTGAAATTTTATTATGGTTTTGGAAGCATGGGTTTAACAAATAATGTATCATATTGAAAATATTGGGGCTTTTATGCGTTTTTTCCATAGTATTTAGTTCAAAATATTTCACTAGATTAGATAAATTAGATAAATATCAAGCTACTGTGTTTGGTTAATTCATATAATAATCTTTATTTGTATAGCGGCAATATATTCCGCAGCTCTTACATAGACAGGGGGAATGCAATGCAGAAAGACAAAAAATACCAAAATTACAGAACCACGGTTACATAGTAATCAGTTGATGGAAACAATAGGGGTGAGGGTCCTGCTCTAACGAGCGTACATACTACAAGTAATGGGGTGATACAGAAGGTAAGGGGCTGGAGCTGTGCATGGTATGGCGGAGATCTGCATGGTATGGCGAGGTGGAGAGTGAGGGATTCTATACACATAGACAATGGTCAGACATTTGGCCGTGTGATGGCAGAATCAGTATGACTGCAGGAGCGGTTTATGATGGCTAGCAGGGATTGCAGTCAGTAGGTCAGGGAGCATGTTATCAAGCGGAGTACAGAGGGGTTTGTTTAGGGTATGCGGTATGCCTCCCTGAAGAGGTGTGTTTTTAGAGCACGCCTGAAGTTCTGTGAGTCCTGGATTGCCCGGGTAGCCTTTGGTAGTGCGTTCCAGAGGACCAGTGCTGCTCTGGAGAAGTCTTGGAGGCGGGAATGAGAAGTTCGAAATAAAGGGGCGCTCAGTCTGGTTTCGTTAGCAGAGCGGAGAGCCTGGGCTGGGTCATGGATTGAGACGAGGGAGGCAATATAGGGGGGAGCTGCGCTGTGGAGGGCTTTGTGGATGAAGGTAGTGAGTTTAAATTGAATTCTGTATTTAACGGGCAGCCAGTGCAGTGACCGGTACAGGGCAGAAGCGTCCGAGTAGCAGCTGGACAGGAAGATGAGCCTTGCTGCCGCATTCATGATGGATTGGAGAGGGTAGAGTCTGGTGCAGGGGAGGCCGATCAGCAATGAGTTGCAATAAACGAGCCGAGAGTGGATGAGGGTAACAGTAAGCGTTTTCAGTGTGTCTACAGTAAGAAAAGAGCGGATTCTTGTGATGTTCTTGAGGTGCAGCTGACATGTTCAGGTGAGAGATTGGATGTAGGGGGTAAATGATAGATCAGAGTCGAATATGACCCCAAGGCAGCGGGCATGTTGTCTAGGAGTTATGGTGGAGCCACACACTGAGATGGAGATGTCAGGATGAGGTCGGTTAGTGGAGGGTGGAAATACCAGTAAGTCAGTTTTAAAGAGGTTTAGTTTTAGGTAGAGAGAGGACATAGTGTTAGAGATAGCGGACAGACAGTCGGTGATGTTTTGGAGGAAAGGTGCAGAGCTGGGTGTCATCAGCATAAAGGTGGTATTGGAGGCCAAAACTCCTGATGGCTTGTCCAATGGGGCTGTGTAAATAAATTACATCACTGCAGTAAATATAGAAGTTAATACTCTTCTCACTCATATCTAGCCTATATCACTACATGATCAAAGTGTTTTTTTATGCAGAATACTATTGATGACCTAACCTCAGGATACGTCATCAATAGTTGATGTTTGATACTGTGTCGCATAAAAGGTTGATACATAAAATGAGAATGCCTCATACATGTAGGTGGGTAAGTAGCTGGCTCAGTAATAGAAAGCAGAGGGTGATTACTAATGGTACATACTCAGATTTTAACATTGTTACTAGTGGGGTACCGCAGCGGTCAGTGTTGGGCTGTATTCTTGTTTAATATACTTATTAAAAACCTTCTTATAGGATTATGCAGTAAAATGTCAATGTTTACACTTTGTACAAAACTATACAAAGTAATTAACACAAAAAAGGACTGTATATGGCTGCAAATGGGTCTGGATAAGTTGGGAGCTTGGGCAGAAAAATGGCAAATGAGATTTAAAACTGATAAATGTAAAGTTCTGCACATGGGTAGGGAAAATGCTACCATTACACATTAAATGGGAAATCACTGGCTAAAACTAACATGGAAAAGGACTTGGGGATTTTATTTAACTGTAAACTTAACTGTAGCACCAGGTTCTGGCAAATAAGATTATGGGGTGCATTAAAGGGGTTGTCCCGCGAAAGCAAGTGGGGGTATACACTTCTGTATGGCCATATTAATGCACTTTGTAATGTACATTGTGCATTAATTATGAGCCATACAGAAGTTATCAGAAGTTATTCACTTACCTGTTCCGTTGCTAGCGTTCTCGTTTCCATGGAGCCGTCTAATTTTCAGCGTCTAATCGCCAGATTAGACGTGCTTGCGCACTCCGGTCTTCTTCTTTTCTGAATGGGGCCGCTCGTGCCGGAGAGCGGCTCCTTGTAGCTCCGCCCCGTCACGTGCCGATTCCAGCCAATCAGGAGGCTGGAATCGGCAATGGACCGCACAGAAGAGCTGCGGTCCACCGAGGGAGAAGATCCCAGCGGCCATCTTCAGCAGGTAAGTAAGAAGTCACCGGAGCGCGGGGATTCAGGTAAGCACTGTGCGGTTTTCTTGTTTAACCCCTGCATCGGGTTTGTCTCGCGCCAAACGGGGGGGCTATTGAAAAAAAAAAAAAACGTTTCGGCGCGGGACAACCCCTTTAAGAGAGATATAGAGATGCATGATGAGAACATTGTTCTTCCTCTCTGTAAATTACTGGTCAGACTCAACATTAAATATTGTGTACACCTTTGGGAACTGGTGCTCAAGAAAGATATATCAGAGCTTGAGTGAGTTCAAGGACAACTGAAGTAATAAATGGACTGGGCATGGCGAAGGGGCAACCTAATAACTATGAGTAAATATATCAGGGATCAATACAGAGATCTCTTCCATCATCATCTATTTATACCCAGGAATGGGACTGTGAAAAGGGGGCATGCTTTACGTCTAGAAGAAAGAAGGTTTCTACACCAACATAGAAGGGGGTTCTTTACTATAAGAGCAGTGAGATTATGGAACTCTCTGGCTGAGGACATGGTGATGGTGAACTTACTAAAACAGTTGCTGAGGTTCTAGAATGCCTTTCTACAGTGCAACAGTATTACATGTTATAGTCACTAGCTTAATTCAGAAGGATTGTTGATCCAGATTTAAAGTTGCAAAGGAATTTTTTCCCCTAAAATGAGTATATTTAGCTTCTACCTCATGTCTTTACAGGCTATAGGCTGAACTGTATGGACATACCTGTACGTCTTTTTTCAGCCTTGCAAGCTTTGTAATTATGGCTTATCTCATCTCTAAATTATGTATAAATTAGATTAAATCTATCAGGTAAATCTATAGCTACATTTAGACGGGACAAATGTCAGGCAAACGATGCGTGACACTTGTCCCTGTATGTACTCGCTCCCGTGCTATTGAACGGAAGCTAGTAGAGCGGGCTTCCTCACAGAATGGCCAGCAGGTGGCAGGGAGGCTGCAGGAGATTTCTCTCCTCGCTCTCCCTGCCCCTTTTCATTGACTTAACATAGCGGCTGTTAAGTACTGAACAGCTGCTATTTACAATTAGCAATCAGCGATCAGCTCATCGTCCATCATTTATGCAGCATAAATGATGGACAATGAGCTGATCGCTGATTGGTCAGTGTAAATGCAGCGTCCCATAGGGTGACCCCGGACACATGGCATGTGCTGAGGAGCTGGGAGGGCAAGATGCTGGCTTGTCACGGCAAGCACTTACATAGTAACATAGTAACATAGTTCGTAAGGCTGAATGAAGACAATGTCCATCTAGTCCAGCCTGTTTAGCCTCCTGTTTTGTTGATCCAGAGGAAGGCAAAAAAAACCAAAAGCACAAGCCAATTAGCCCTTTTGGGGAAAAAAATTCCTTCCCGACTCCCTAATGGCAATCAGACTGTTCCCTGGATCAACCCCTAATAGTTCCTACCTGCCTGTATACCAGGATTAACAAATAACCTTAGATTTGTTCTTCCCTGGAGGGACGCACTCAGCCAAAGCCAGGGCAGTGCTGGGCCTCTTCTGGACAACCCTAGGATAGGGATGCCCAATAGATGGTTGAACAGGGATTGTGGCAGTCACAGCTGATGCCATCATTTCGGTATCTACCGGTATGAGCATCGGCAGAGAGTACATAAGCCGCAGACAGGAATAGAGTACCTCAGGTCACTGGGAACGGTCAGGGCCTAAAATAACTTTACTGGGTAACAACTCCAACAATACAAGGTAAAAATAGACCGTATTCCAAGTGCAGGTAGAGTTAAGGATATATACAGACAGACTTGAAGATGAGTACCTCCCCCAGCGGTCCCAGACTTCAGGATGTTTGGGCGTGAACAATTGAAGAAAAGAAAGAGTACCTCTACACTGGGCCTTGAGAAAGTCTTCTCACTAGTTGCTCACTCTCTCTTGGGGGCTCACTCCATCTTCATCACAGAAACAAGCACTCGGGGAAACGTCTCCTCCTCTTCCATCTTCAACACATAAGGGCTAAAAGTACCTCCATATGTCTCTGTGCTTTGCTCTTTCAGCTTGAACTTGAGATGCAAGACGACACTCTGAACTCCTTTCCCGTTGTTAAGCACTCACATTTACAGCTTAACTCATACCATGTGACAGGATACATTTACAAACAGTCTCCAGGCTTTGCAAACACTTAACATCTCACTTTAGGCAGCTGTGCAATACACATAACAGAATGACAAGACAGTTTTGCACAGAGCATCTACATAAGACATACATGTATGACATTATGGAGGGGGCCAGGAAAGCATGTACTGGGCCACTACATAAATAGCAGCCTTCAGTACTGAATGGCCACTATGTTAAGTCAATGAAGAGGGTCGGGGGAGCGCGAGGAGAGAGCTCTCCTCTAGCCTCCCCGCTTTGAGCCAGTGATACTAGCTCCTGTGCAGCAGCACGAGAGTGAGTATATGCGAGTATGAGTGCCGGGCATCATTTGCCTGACATTTGTCCATTCTAAATGAGCCTTATGATGCTTGGTTAAATCTGATTATTAAATGTACATCAGATTTTTTCTACTAAATATTGAAGATGCCAATCTTATTACCTTAAAAAGATTATCAGAGATTCTTGTAACTGAACAAGGATAGAAGGATAGAAAAAATGTTTAAGGGCTTAGTCACACGGGCGCATCAGCACCCGTACACGGCCGCCGATGTGCCCGTGTGACTGTGCTCTTACTGCAGGAAGAAGACGGCCATACTTCAGGACGGACGACTCCCCACAGCGGAGAAGAAAGAACACCTTATCGGCAATGAAGCCGGTCACATATTCTTTCCTCCGGCGCTGCAGAAAGACGTCCATCTTGAAGTGCGGCAATCTCCTTCCTGCAGTAACTCGGGCGCTGATGCACCCATGTGACTAAGCCCTTAGTCTGTACTGCATCCTCTGGGGATAATACAGTCTTTTTCCATGTATAAAGAGTTTGAAAGCTATACAATAAAACTATTGCCAGATTATCTATCTATCTATCTATCCATCTAACTGTCTTATATCTATCTCTCTCTCATATCTATCTCTATCTTATTTTTCTATCTATCTAATATTGATCTATCTATCTAGTATGTTTCACTGAAACTTAAAATTTCAAATCATAGTGTAAAATTATCTAAGATCATAGTTGTCAACCTAATTGCAACAATCTCACTCACATTCTTCAGTAATAAAATATTTTTTGTATTTATTAAATTATCACAACTCCTTTAGCTATACCGCTGTGTGTTCTTCTATTAAACTTAGCCTGGGCCGGTGTCACACAAGCGTACTAGGGCCTGTTCACACTGTTGCTCAGGTAATCATCCCCATTTTTCTGTACCGCTTGAGGAGCACAGAAATGGGAAAAAAATGGAATTTAACGTTTCCATTTTGTTCCTCATTGACTTCCATGGGTTTTCATTAAAAATGGTAATATTTCAATTTTGTTCAGTTTCATTTCATTCTGCTTTATTTCCATTTTTCAAACAGAACAAATAGTGTAGCTGACAGGAAAAAAGAAAATAAAATGGCATTGAATTAAACGTAAATATATGGTAATATTTCTGTTTTTAATGAAAAGCCATTGAAATCAAAGTGGAACAAAATTGAAATGCTTAATTTTGTTTTTATTTCCTTTTCTCTGCTCCAGAAGCATAACAGAGAAATGGAAATGCTAACTGACCCTAATGTCAGTGTGAACAAGCCCTTACAATTGGATTTATGCGTCTATAATATGGATGTGTGTACTGACCTGACGACAGGTCTACTGACCCGAACTCAAAACATCATAGATCCCTATGATGTTCCGAGTTTCAGTCAGTAGAGCCTGACGGTCAGACTAGGTTAGCTATTCATATTACAGAAGCATAAATGCACCCATAATATTCTCATGTGAAACCAGCCTGAGTAAGACTACCATAGTCAAATTACATATCAAGTCAGTCCCTCATTATGGGAAACAGTATTTTACATTTGCAATACTTTAATATCTCTATAATTTTTGAATACATAGTTAACCCATTCAAAACAAATAGGCTTGTAAAGTGTCTTGTGTAAAGCAAAAAATGTATGCGCCTGAATTACAAATAACACAACCAGATTATATAAAAAACACAATAATATCTTTATTTGGCTCACATGGAACAAAATAAAATACCATAAGAGAAATGAATATATACCTACAATGTAAGAAGAGGATGTTTGGTCAATAGCTAAGCAATGCCAGCTTAATATTATAGTACATACAGTGGACATAAAGTCTACATACTCTTTTTAAATTGTCATTTTTGTCATGTTAAGAAATCGAACAAAGTTGAGTCATTTCAAAATTTTCTCAAACCTTCAATGTGACCTGTCATCTGTACAATTCCATTGAAAAATAAACTAAAATCATTTAGAGCGGAAAATAAAAATGTAACTAATATAGTGTAGTTGCATAAGTGTGAACACCATCTTATTTTCGGGGGGGGTTGTGGTTGTGTTCTGAATTAGCCAATCACATTTTAACTCATGTTAAATAGTAGTCAGTACTCTGCTGCCGTTATTTACAGCGATTCTGATTTACCCCATATAAAGTTCAGCTCTTCTAGTTTTTCTAGTAGGATTTTCCTTTCAGCAAAATCCATGGTCTGCAAAGAGCTTACAACACTTCAAAGGGATCTGATTGTTTAAAGGTATCACTCAGAAGATGGATACTAAGGAAAATTCAATGCATTACATATACCACGGAGCATAGCGAATGGATTAAATTTGACACAAAGGTGACATTATCAAAAACTGGACATCCCTTGAAAATTGATGAAAAAGCCCAGAAAAAATTGGTTTGAGAGGCTGCCAAGAGGCCTACAGTAACATTAAAGGAGTTTCAGGAATTTCTGGTAGGAGCTGGTTGTGTAGTACATGTGACAACCATCTCCCATATTCTTCAAATGTCTGGGCTGTGGGGTAGGGATAGGATGGCGAGACAGAAGTTTCCTCTAGCAAAGAAAATCATCCAAGCTTGGCCACATCAAGTCTGCCAAAACCAGTAATGCACATCACTAAAAGAACACCATACCCATAGTGAAGCATGGTGGAGGCAGCATTTGGGTCTTTTTTCTGCTGTTAGAACTTAGTTAAAGGGGTTGTCCCGCGGCAGCAAGTGGGTCTATACACTTCTGTATGGCCATATTAATGCACTTTGTAATGTACATTGTGCATTAATTATGAGCCATACAGAAGTTATAAGAAGTTTTTCACTTACCTGCTCCGTTGCTAGCGTCCTCGTTTCCATGGAGCCGACTAATTTTCGGCGTCTAATGGCCAAATTAGCCGCGCTTGCGCAGTCCCGGTCTTCTTCTTTTCTCAATGGGGCCTCTCGTGCAGGATGCCGGCTCCGTGTAGCTCCGCCCCGTCACATGCTGATTCCAGCCAATCAGGAGGCTGGAATCGGCAATGGACCGCACAGAAGCCCTGCGGTCCACCGAGAGAGAAGATCCCGGCGGCCATCTTCAACCGGTAAGTAAGAAGTCACTGGAGCGCGGGGATTCAGGTAAGCGCTGTGCGGTTTTTTTTTTAAGTCCCTGCATCGGGGTTGTCTCGCGCCGAACAGGGGGGGGGGTTTGAAAAAAAAAAAAACCCCGTTTCGGCGCGGGACAACCCCTTTAAGGAGGGAATTATAACCAGCTCCAAACAACAGTCCAATTTGGCACAAACACTTCAGCCTCTACTAAAAAGCCAAAGAGGAATTTTGCCCTTCAGCATGACAATGAAGCAAAGCATACCTCCAAATCAACAAAAGAATGGCTTTGACAGAAGAAATTTAAAGTTTTGGAATAGTCCAGCCAGTCAAGATGTGCTAAGCTGATAGATACCTACCTAAAAAAGACTGAATGTTGTCATAAAGTCAAAATAATGTGCAACCACATTATTATTATTTTTTTCTACCCTAAAAGATTTCAGTTTGTTTTTCAATGGACTCCTAGACACAACGGGTCACATTGAAGGTGGAAATAAATCTGTCTAATTTATCTTTGTCGGATTTTTTTACATGACAAAAACATGGCATATTTGAGAGGGGTGCGTAGACTTTTTATCTGCATTGTGGTATGTATTTACTGAATACAAAATGTTTCCAGTTCAATTCAAAGTCAACTGTTATACATGACTCTGAAAATATTTTATACCACTTGGGAGATAAGGAAAAGGTATATAAAATGATAGATGAGAACCACACACATCTTGACAATAAATCATTTATCAATAGTTGAACTATTGTTTAAATTACCTATAGACTTTGAAAAGTAAACTCTATGCCTTGTTTTATATTAAATCCGTTTAGAATTTGGACAATGTTTTATTGGTAGTCACCCGCATAATGCTATTTACACTTTCTGACATACCCTGTTCAGTAAAATTGGTTTATTATTAGAATCTATAAATCTTTTCTTGAGATTTATTACATTTGGACCCTAGTGGCCAAAGTGTTTTCTGATGCCTTCATGTAAGTTTAGTATTACAGCAATGTTATTTTATCTCCACTTCCATGGAGATAACAGCCTGTGGTCTATTGAGAGATACTTTATATCTCACTAGCAGAACAAAGGATTTTCATTTCCCCTTAAAATCATTGTTCAAGCAAAAACTACACGATGCCCGCATTTACATGGAACAATTATCGCTCATTTTCAGTCATTTGAACACATTTTGAGTAGAGATGAGCGAGTATACTCGCTAAAGGCAATTGCTCGAGCGAGCATTGCCTTTAGCGAGTACCTGCCCGCTCGAGACGAAAGGTTTGAGTGCCGGCGGCGGACAGGGAGCTGCGGGGGAGAGCGGGGCGAAACGGAGGGGCGATCTCTCTCTCCCTCTCTTCCCCCCACTCCCTCCTGCTGACTGCCGCTACTCACCGCTCCCCCGCGCCGGCACCTGAACCTTCTGTCTCGAGCGGGCAGGTACTCGCTAAAGGCAATGCTCATCTCTAATTTTGAGCGATAATCGTTACAAGTAAATGAGTCTTCAGACTATCTGAGACTCCCCCTAGGTACTTAGAACATCAAAGTGATCCAGTATGCGAACAGTAATCACTGATAGTGGCAACAATCAAATCGGATATATTCACTGTGAAAAAAGTAGATAAAACCAAACTTTATTTGGAATACTTAAAAATAGAATTTGGTCCCATCAAGAGAAAACAAGTAATCCTGTAGATATGATACCTTTTAATGGCTAACAAAAATACATGATGTTATAGCGAGCTTGCAAACCTTTCGGGGTTTTAATTCAGGCTAAAATGGAATTTGTTTTCATTATACTTAAAAATAGAGCACACAAGCCTTGCGCACATATATTAAGACATACAACAATGAAAAGAACACAATGACGTTACACCTCTATTGTCCTAGTAGAAGCTAGGGGGAAAGGGTACTGGTCAGTGTGCTTGAGACCTACTACACCCCCAAGATGCACAAATGGTGGGTGGAGGAAAATACAAAAGAACAAAAGTCTTATAAATTTACCAACACGTTTCTACTTTACAAGGTTTCATCAGGGGTATCATATAAAGAGTTCAAAACTGGTAATAACCTACACCAATCGTAGACAGTGAATAATGCTCAAAAACAGTGAAACTAATTGGAGCATAAAGATCAAAAGCTCCCATAATGACACCCCTGATAGACTTCTAACAGTCCAAGGTGTAATTAAAGAATGACCTTGCATAAAAAGCAACAGCCCCTAAATAGCAGCACAGTGTAAGACAGAGCAGATGAAGGAGTCTGCATCTATGCCTACATAAGTTATATAACCGCCTATTTACATCGCAGCATAGCGCCCTCAACAAGGAGGGTCAGATAGTACACAACCCTACCTAACCAGATGTCCAATAATTAGCTGAAAATGCTGTCGAGATATGTCTCTGCCTATATATAACTGCAAAGATGCGCAGTTAGGACACTATCCATGCCTAGCAAGGTAAGTGTAACAATCCTGGTTGCTTGCTGAGATAAATGAGCACAATAGAGATATGTCTTTGCCTAATATAACTGCAAAAAGCGTAGTTAAGTATACTAGCCGTGTCTATCATGGGCGCTATATCAAATTGTCAACCTCTGAAATTGATTGGCCTGACAAGGCTCATGAAGGTGGGGCTCCACTCACAACTGCCTCGTCATCGCTATATCATCATCAGTAGGGAAATGCCACATCATCAGGCAAGCTATATCATGTGACCTGACATCATTAGTGATGACCACGCCCACTGGTAACCAGGGCAGCGAGATGCATCCATGTTCCCAGGAGCGGGGTAAGTGTAAAAAAAGCAATCTGAAATGCAGCAAAGAAGCACTTCTAAAATTTCAGAGATGCATAGTCAACCACTTAAGCAAAATTAGTCACTCAAGGGACAAACCCCTAGCCAAGCACATTAACAAGTTAGATGGTGGTCATGTCCACTGTTTACAATTCCAAGTTGTGTTTCCCTGCCTCCTCATGGCAGAAATTGGGATATTATTTTTCTTAGGAAGGTAAATATTCTCCCTAAATACTGGACATGGGGGTACAATTGTAGTTATACCCCTACAGAGAAAATGGCAGTGCTAAATTGACATGTACCAGGAAGCAATACTGACCACATATAATAAATACAACCCCAAGGCTGTATGACTGCAAGAATAATATTATCCCAATTTTATCCCATTTCTTAAGTCTATGCTGTGTTTGGAATCTAAATATCTGACAATTACAGATGAGTTTGGGGCTATTTAGATAAGCAGGAATTTTGGCATATTTGTGCTTGATAAAATGTAACTTACTGTACTCCTATTTTGAGAAGTGAACCATGCAGAGCAAAAAATGTATTTATGTTGAGTTTTTCATGAGTACATAGAAATGAAAGGAAACAAAAGCGGTTGACGAGAAATAATTAGAAATTATGTGAACCCTAAATGGAGAGGTCTGTCAATACTTGCACTGTTATTATAATTATTGTTATTGAAGTCTGCACACATTGAATTTTAGTATGCCAGATGTAAGCAATTAATCAAACTTTGGCTAGCAATCTTTCAATTATGGATATTGTGGACTTTATGAATATATGGCGAATGTATTTTGGAAATTGTTTTACTTGCCAGCATATAAAACTGCAGTATGAATAAAGGATAGAAAATGGGAGCAATATGAGGGAAAATGTCTATTATTTGAGATTAATAACTGTATATTATTATTTTTTAACCAGTAATTCACATATCACTATCTATCTATCTATCTATCTATCTATCTATCTATCTATCTATCTATCTATCTATCTATCTATCTATCTATCTATCTATCTATCTATCTATCTATCTATCTATCTATCTATCTATCTATCTATCTATCTATCTATCCAAAAGTGCAAATAGTCTTTTAGAAGAAAACTGAAATATATACAGTCAGTTTCACAAGTATTTGAGCAGTGGTACAATTTTCAGAATTTAGTCTCTGTACACAACCACAGTGGATTTGAAATACAGCTATTAAGATGTAATTGAAGCATAAACTTTTGTGCTTTATATAAAAGAGCCTCATGTGGCGCAGAGTGTAAGCTCTCACCTATGACCTGAAGGTTGCACGTTCAATCCCCGTCTGATTCAGGTAGCCGGCTCAAGGTTGACTCAGCCTTCCATCCTTCCGAGGTCGGTAAAATGAGAACCCAGCTTGGTAGGGGATAATAAATAATAATTACCTGAAAGCACTGCAGAATAAGTTGGCACTATACAAGATCTATTTATTTATTTTATTTTATATCAGGAAAGTTAAAAAAAATTGGATTTTTTTTGTACATGGTCCTACCATTTTTAGAGCCAGAAAGTGCATGGACTGGCTAACCTAACTAGGAACATATGAATCAATTTAAGTTGTAGTAAATGACTGTCTGGAGTCTGACATGCATGGACTTCACCGAACATTATATTTTCTCTCTTTGCTTTGCCGGGCCTTGATGCAGTTGCCTTCAGTTGCTGTTCATGGATTTTTTTTGCCTTCAGTGTTGTCTACATTAGGTCAAAATATAGTGTTACATCCGGGGGCGTGGCTTAACCTCAAGAGCGGGAAGTCGCACATCAGGAGAGCTCGCTGGAGATAAGTGATTAATTCACCAATTATCACACCCTCCACTTACCCAAAGCCTCTCTGAACACCATAAGACTTCCCGGAGGCAGAGGGAAGTCCCGGAGACTCGGCAGCAGCAGACAGACGGCCTAGAAACACCGCCGCGGGTGAGGCCTGGCGGGCCCTTAGGAGCCGGGGGCTAAATTTCCGGCCGGAAGAGGCCGCGGCTGACCGCATCGTACGGAAGGCACCCGGTGAGTCCGTACCTGCGGGGGGGACCTCTCACCACACCATCCATAGCAGCGGAGCACTGACAGGGCCAGAGGGGGGTCCGGAGAAGACAGAGAGAATAGTGGGGGTTGCGGAGGTCGCGTAACAGACCCGCTCACAAAAGAAAACAACTCACTCACCACAACCTGCGGGAGGCACCAGCTGGAAGCAGCAGAACCCTCTAGTCTGAGGTAAGGGAGTAAACGTTATCTCCCCTCTTCCCCTGCTTCTCAGCTATTACATCCACGTGAGGGAACTGGTGCTTTCCCAGGTGGGGCAGGCAGGCCCCCCAGACAACACAAGCACTCATCCTGCAAACAACTTTGAGAACTGCCTCATACCACGCGTGATACCCACAACTCGCTAGCTGCGACTCACACTGTCTCCCATAATATTCAGAGGTGAACCACGTCCCAAGACAACAGAAAACGAAAAGGTTCATCAACAAACTTTTACTAGTACCTGGAGTGCTGCGACACTATCACCATTCGAACTAACCTTTACTAATTTGGGCAGCGCAAATTGCGCAATAGATATGTTCTAAATTGTTCCTGGCATTTGTGCCCTGCGCAGAAGTAATATCCCTCAGCGAAAAACGAAATGGTTAAAACAACAAAGGATAAAGCCAGCTTAGGGGCAGGTCAGCAGACAACCTCTAAAAGCCAACCAGATTTACAACGATACCTGAAAAAAAAAAGCGCTCAGTCCCCAGCGGGAGCAACCAAAAAAAATACTGCACCTACAACAGAAGAAGATAATTACTCAGCATCAGATATGGATAGTGAGGACGATGCAGAATTAAGCAATATGCACAGAGCAAGTATTTCAAAGAACTTTCTCAAGAAGGCGCTGTCACAAGCTATCCACCCGGTACTGAAAGAGCTATCAGAGATCAAAACAGAAATACAACAGATCGGAGGTAGAGTGGAGGATCTAGAGAATACATGCACGGACCTTATCACACAAACAAACGACCTCTCCGACAATCTGGAAATACAGAGAGACCAGATTGACAGAGCTTTAACACTAATCGAAGATCAAGAGAATAGAAGTCGTAGACGCAACATCAGAATCAAAGGTCTGCCGGAATCAGTTACCTCGGATTCCCTCCGAAGCATGGCAGCGACTTTATTCACGGATCTGTTGGGAGAAGAACGTGCAGAACAGATCGTAATAGAAAGAATCCATAGAGCCCTCAGACCCAAGCCAAGAGTGGGAGACCCCCCTAGAGATATAATCTGCGGCCTTCTTTCTTACAACGACACACAGGCAGTACTATCTGCATCCAGAGACAGAGGCCAGCTAAAACACCAAGAAACTAATATTCAACTCTATCAAGATTTGGCCCCCTCCACTCTAGCCAAGAGGAGACAACTGAAGCCACTTCTTGAGGCGATTAGAGCAAAAAATCTACAATATTCGTGGCTGTTCCCATTCGGTTTGGCAATCCTAAAAGATGGCAAAAGAATTGTTATACACACTCCGGCAGACCTGGATAAGGCCTGGAGCACGTTGGACATAACACCCATACAGATACCATCATGGATGCCACTTGGAGAGAAAGAGGCAAAAAAAAAAAATTGAGAAACAGACACCCTGGAAAGACGCATCACGCTCCAGATCGCCAAGAGACAGAAGAACCAGAGCAAGACTGGACTTTCAGCAGCCACAGTCTACAGAAACTCCAAACTCTAAGGACATATGAGAAAGCGGGAGACACAGGAACTTAACATATCGATGGACTGATCCGGCGAATATCCAGCTTGCAACTGGAAGGTCCCAGCTCCTGCAAACTGACATTTGGTCCTGACAGAACTTAACCATTTTCTCTCCCACTTCTCTATACCTTTCTATAGACCCTCTTTCTCCACATAGTGCAGGACTTCATGAATACATCCACAACACGAATGGAGTCCTCACCCCAGAGTGATGAAGAATAGCCAGACAAGGACTTGATCTGCAACAGATGAGTACTACTTCGCACCACACTTACAGTTTCATTCATCAAGGGACGTGCTCGTCTCCGCCTCCTCCTTCCCGGCCGGGTGGCTTGGGCCCACACGGGGGTGGCCCTTAGGCCTCTCGCGGTGGGCCTGACCCCACTTCCGGCCGCGCTGGAGCTTAAGCGACAGAACTGGTGAACTGTTATGTTGATTTGTTGTGCTGTTGAACAGATATATGGAGGAGGGCCTGGGTCCTTCCCCCCCCCCCCCCCGGACCTCGGTGGGGGGGTGGACGGACTCATGCAATTTAAGTTTCTTATAATTCTGTTGGGCCTGTGAGTTGGGTTCACAATGGAAAGATTGAGTTGCGCACGTGATTACACAGGATACTATTCGTTGAGGATAATATTAAAAAGTTATCTTATGCATATATATCTGCCCTCTGCACTAGGCGGGGCACCTCATGTTTGGAACAAACTACACTAGTACGGTTACAGACAAATTAACTGCTAACCTAATAGTGTCAATATCTACCTCCTGGACCCTGTTTCAGGAGAACTGTTATTAGATTTGTTTTTCCCCTTCTTTTCCTAATAACCCTTAAACCCGATACCACCTTACCCCCGGCATCTACAATGTCCGATAGATCCAAACCCACACGCAGCATTCTTAAAGAAGCCCCAACTGCAGACGAAATCACTATCACAACCTTAAACACCAAGGGGCTAAATTCGCCACAAAAGAGGAGTAGAGTTCTATGGCTACTGAAAAAACTAAAAACATCCCTAGCTTTCCTACAAGAAACCCATTTTAAGGGCAAAAACCCACCAAAGCTTCTAAAAAAACCATTCGATAAATGGTACTTCAGCAATCACCCAACAAGCGCATCTAAAGGAGTTGCTATAGCAATTCACTCCACGATACCATTTATATTAGAGAACAAGTTAACGGACAGTGAAGGAAGAATACTCTTTTTAAAGGGCAAGATTCACTCAGAGACATACACTTTGGCAAACCTATATGCCCCAAACACGCACCAAGTCACGTGGTTGCTAGAAGCATTAGGTAAACTTAAAACATTTGCGGAAGGGAAAATAATCATAGGTTCTGACTTAAACCTAACTCTAAACCCCGCCCTTGACTCATCCTCAGGGAAATCCCAAATATCTCAAAAAGCGAGAAAAAAACTGCTGAGTGCACTCCAAGACATTCAGATGATCGACGTATGGAGAACTCTTAATCCATCAACCAAGGACTATTCCTTTTACTCGCAGGTGCATAAAACGCATCAAAGAATAGACTACATCCTCACCTCTTCAACCTTAATTCACCAAATAAGGAACCCAAATATAGGAAATATAACAGTCTCTGACCATGCGCCAATAACAGCCTCCCTAGCCCTAACGGGTTCAATACGTAAGAGTTGGAGTTGGAGGTTAAACGAGTCACTACTAGACAAACAAGAAGTAGTCCAAACTATATCAAATAATTTATCACTCTTCTTTAAAGAAAACACCATGTCCTCAGAAAAGCAGCCATTGGTTTGGGAGGCCCACAAGGCATACATCAGAGGCCTTTTCATAAATCTGGGTGCAGCTCAGAAAAATTGCAATCAAAAAGAAATCGATAACATACTCCAACAAATCTCAGCCCTAGAACAGATATCAAAACAAAAAAAGGCGCAAGAGGCCCAAACCAAATTGATTGAACTCAGAGAAAAACTGAAAGACATATTAAATAGCAAGTTTGCAAAATCCCTGCTCTACTTCAAACACCAACTCTACCTGCATGGCAACAAAGGTGGTAGACTAATGACGTCATATATCAAAAAAGCTAGAAGCAAAACACATATACACAACATTTTAGACCAAGCAGGAAACACGCAAAACAGCTCCAGCAAAATAGCGCAGGTCTTCCAGGAATTTTACACAGATCTTTACAACTTGAACAAATTCGACACCCACAATAGTGACGACAAAAAGAAAAAAATGGAAGACTTGCTCTCATCATTAGATCTCCCATACCTGAAGGAGGAAGAGGCTAGCGACCTAGTAAAACCTGTAACGCTAGAAGAACTAACATTAGTTTTAAATAGCTTCCCTCTACACAAGAGCCCTGGTCCTGACGGTTTCCCTCTAGCCTATTATAAAAAATTCCAAGAAATAATCCTACCACAACTTGTTGCCTCATTTAACGCCCTACTGGGGGGGGGCACACTTGCCCAAACAGACCCAAGAAGCATTTATTACACTTATTCACAAAGAGGGCAAGGATCCACTCCAATGTGGTAGTTATAGGCCCATTTCTCTCCTAAACCTGGACGCCAAATTGTGGGCAAAATTACTCTCAAAAAGAATTAGCAAAGTCATCCCCGATCTAATTAGCGAAGAACAATCAGGATTTGTCGCAGGCCGGGAGGGGAAAGATAACTCAACCCGCCTCTTACATATCATAAGTTACGCCCAAAAAAAAAAATACCACTTATATTTTTAGGTATCGATGCTGAAAAAGCATTCGATAGGGTGGATTGGTCCTTTATGCAGGCAGTACTCGATAAGTTTAAATTTCCACCCACTTTAATACAGGCCATATTTACGTTATATTCTAACCCACACGCAAAAATAAAAATTAATGAAATATTTTCCTCGCCCTTTACAATAACAAATGGAACAAGACAGGGCTGCCCCCTTTCCCCCACTCTCTTCATCCTCTCCTTAGAAATACTACTACAAATGGTCAGACAGTCCAAGGAAATAAAGGGAATAAAGCTAAAATACAACTCAATTAAATCAGTAGCCTTTGCAGATGATATTCTCTTCATCTTAACGAACCCGGAGGAGAGCCTCGATAAAATCAACAAGATACTGAAATTATATAGCTCAATCTCTAACTTCAGAGTCAACACCTCCAAATCCACTGCACTAAATATAACCCTCCCACAGCCAGTTGCGGAAAAACTCAAATTACTTACCCCCTTTAGCTGGTCCGAAACTCAAATAGAATACCTGGGGATACTAATTACAAAGAAAATTGAGAACCTATACAACAAAAATTTCACCCCACTACTAGAAGAAATAACAACACTCCTACGATCATACGACCTGCCTTTTCTCACCTGGTTTGGCAGGAAAAACCTGATCCAAACATACATAGTCCCAAAGATTCTATATAAGATGCAAATGATACCGATATCCATCCCAAACGGCTTTTTTAAAAACATTAAAATAATTTTCTCTAAATTTCTCTGGAACAACAGAAGACCCAGACTATCCCACAGGATGCTGGTCCAGAGAAGGGAGAGAGGAGGAATCAACCTACCGGATATGTCACAATACTATAAGGCAATGCAACTAAATAGATGGTTAGAATTAGTAAAACCATCAAAAAACTCAATAGTAAGTGCCCTAGCGCAGGCAACCCACGGACCAACCTTCCTAAGGGACCTATGGCATCCACAACGCAAAAATTATAAAAAGACTTCATTTGACCCCCTGCTTAAGGGTGCATGTGAAGCTTGGGACTCCTTGCGGGAAGATTTTGCGCCTCACCCATCCCCCATAGCACCTCTGTCGCTCATTCCAGAGTACTTAAATATCGAGCTGGATAAGCACACAGAACAGATGTGGTCTATCTTTAATAAACTCACATTAGCCGACCTTTGGTCGCACCGCGCAAACAAAAGCGTACGGCTTACTGAAACGCTGATAACACAAGCACAATGCCCTTGTCTCAACCATCTACAAGTTCTAGACCTAACCAAAATGATAGACAAGTTCAATAAAACCTTTCCTTCCTCACGTCCGTTAACTGAACTAGAGCGAATAGCGTCTGCACAAAGTACTCGCAGCAGGAAACTTGCCCTTCTCAAGAAAAAATTCACAACACAAGACACAACAAAACCTTCCTTCATCAGGTCATGGGAAATGGAGCTTAAGATACAGCTGTCAGATAAAGAAGTGAAATCAATTCTGAGTAGCTCACACGGCTTCTCCAGATGCATTAAAATACAAGAAAATCATTACAAACTGCTCACACGCTGGTACAAAACACCAGAATGGCTCTATGCCTACAAACTTACAGACTCCAACAAATGCTGGCGATGCAACAAACATGTAGGCTCATTAGTACACATCTGGTGGACTTGCCCTTTGATAAGGCCCTTCTGGAATCAGATAGAAACTAAAATAAAAGAACTAACGGGCGGCCCCTTTGACTTGAAGGCAGAATACATATTCCTAGCTAAGGCATCAGAGGATTACAGACCGTCGAAATCAAATCTGGTCACACACCTTATTTCGGCAGCAAAAACCTTAATACCCATGGCATGGCTTGAACCACAGGCTCCAACCTTTGAACAATGGATAGCTAAGGTAAATGAAATCCGTAGATTTGAAGAGCTAACAAGCTGGTCTAGCAGGACACACGAGCAATTTGAGAAAACATGGGAATGCTGGAAAAAAAAAATCTAACTTCACAATTGACTTAAATATGCAACCATACCATCACATACAACAGTAGAACCGGAAACCACTTGCAGAAACTCGCCCCTCTAAAAGAAACAGAATGCGTGTAAGAAAAGAAAAAAAAAAAGCAAATGAGACGCAGGCAGTAGGGAACAGCCGGACAAAATCTTAAAAGATGCTCCCTTTACCCCCCCCCTCCCCCATACCCCCCCTCAACTGATTCCCCCTCCCTCCTTTCCCATCCCTGTCCTTTCACCTGAAAATTAAAAAAAAAAAAAAGTTTTGTATGATATGTAATGTTCAGCTTTATTCTGTAACTATGATTCATTGTAACAAACAAATAGTTGACCATTCTTTTTGTGTAAACCTTCATTTGAATAAAATAAAGAATTAAAAAAAAAAATATATATATATAGTGTTACATCCACACAGGATATGTCTTTTATTTACTCCATTGTTATAAAAACAGCAGCGACGTTTCGACTACGTGCTGTAGTCTTTGCCAAGCACGTAATCGAAGCGTCACTGCTGTTTTTATGACAATAGAGTAAATAAAAGACACATGCTGTGGGATGTAATGTTTTATTGGCACCTGAAGCTTGCTGTCCTGCACAACTTTATTTATTGCTGGCTATCTTTTGGGCTTGGATCCTGCCCATAGCAGGACATGCAAAGAGAACCGCTTCTCAGGAGCTTATACCCGGTTGGTGAGGAGTGCTGCTGTGAACAACATTATTTCTTAAGTCAAAAGTATGTCAGATGGAGCATCTAAGAGTATTTCATTTCTTTACCATAAGAAGCGCTTTGGTTTCTTTTGTGGTATGTTTTAAGTCATTACTAGAGATGAGCGAGCACCAAAATGCTCGGTTGCTCGTTACTCGGGACGAAATTTCCACGATGCTCGACGGTTCGTTTCGAGTAACGAACCCTATTGAAGTCAATGGGCGACCCGAGCATTTTTGTATATCCCTGACGCTCGCTAAGGTTTTCATTTGTGAAAATCGGGGCAATTCAAGAAAGTGATGGGAACGACACAGCAACGGATAGGGCAGGCGAGGGGCTACATGTTGGGCTGCATCTCAAGTTCACAGGTCCCACTATTAAGCCACAATAGCGGCAAGAGTGCCCCCCCCCCCCCCCCCCCGCACTATCAGCATAAAGATCGTTCTCCTCTGCCACAGCAGTAACAGCTGTGGCAGAGAAGAACGATGTTAGCCCATTGAATTCAATGGAGCCAGCAATACAGCCGACTCCATTGAAAGCAATGGGCTGCCGACGATCGCGGGATAAATTGCAGGGAAGGGCTTATATATTTAAGCCCTTCCCGACAATTCATCCCGCGATCATCGGCAGCCCATTGCTTTCAATGGAGTCGGCTATATTGCTGGCTCCATTGAATTCAATGGGCTAACATCGTTCTTCTCTGCCACAGCTGTTACAGCTGTGGCAGAGAAAAATGATTTCTCTTCTATATGTTCTCAATGGGGTCGGCGCTGCTGCCGCCGGCCCCATTGAGCGCATATAGAGAAGAGAACAGGAATCGCAGATCGCAGATAGGTGCAATCTGCGATTTCTGTTCTATAATTTATCGGACGAGCGCATAAAAAGTGCTCATGTGTCCGATAAAAATTCGCCGGACGCATGCGCAAATCGCGCGAAAAACGCCCGTCTGACTAAGGCCTTAGTCAGACGGGCGTTTCTTCGTGCGATTTGCGGATCGCATGACGGATGCTCATCCGCAAATCGCGTGACCGGTGCCCGAAAATCGCCCGAAAATCAGGTGGAGCTGTCCAGCGCATTGCATTCAATGGAGTCGGCAATACAGCCCGCTCCATTGAAAGCATTGCGCTGCGGGCGAGTGTGGGATGAATTGTCGGGAAGGGCTTAAATATATAAGCCCTTCCCTGCAATTCATCCAGAAAAGTGTTAAACTAAAAATATATATATATACTGACCTGCTCCCGGCAGCCGGAGTTCCGCGCGGCCATCCTGCAGTGGGTGTGAAGGGGGTGTGAGTCAGACCCGCCCCCTGATTGGCTCAGGGCTGAGCCAATCAGGGGGCAGGTCTGACTCACACCCCCTTCACACCCACTGA
This sequence comes from Eleutherodactylus coqui, assembly GCF_035609145.1. Lineage (NCBI taxonomy): Eukaryota > Metazoa > Chordata > Amphibia > Anura > Eleutherodactylidae > Eleutherodactylus > Eleutherodactylus coqui. The sequence goes on along the minus strand of NC_089843.1, from coordinate 140,758,520 downwards.
ATGGGTGTGAATGAGACCTGCCTCTGATTGGCTCAGCGCTGAGCCAATCAGGGGGCAGGTCTGACTCACACCCCCTTCACACCCACTGCAGGACGGCCACGCGGAACTCCGGCTGCCGGGAGCAGGTCAGTATATATATATTTTTTAGTTTAACACTTTTCTGGATGAATTGCAGGGAAGGGCTTATATATTTAAGCCCTTCCCGACAATTCATCCCGCAATCGTCGGCAGCCCATTGATTTCAATGGGGTCGGCTGTATTGCCTGCTCCATTGAATTCAATGGGCAAACATCGTTCTTCTCTGCCACAGCTGTAACAGCTGTGGCAGAGAAGAATGATTTGTCTTCTATATGTTCTCAATGGGGTCGGCGCTGCTGCCGCCGGCCTCATTGAGCGCATATAGAGAAGAAGGACCGTTGGGGTTCTTGAAGGCTACAATAACTCCTAACACTCTCCCTATAGCAGCTCCAACACGATAGCACTTTCCCTCAGCTAAGTGAGAACGCATCTGTGGCGAGCCGCGGGCCGGCAGATTTTAATACTCGGGTGACACCTAATCTCGCCAGCCACTCACTGCAGGGGGGTGGTATAGGGCTTGAACGTTGCAGGGGGAAGTTGTAATGCCTTCCCTGTCTTTCTATTGGCCAGAAAAGCGTGCAAATTTCTCAGGGAAGAAAATGAAAGTGACTCGAACACCGCGTGGTACTCGTCACGAGTAACGAGCATCTCGAACACCCTAATACTCGAACGAGTATCAAACTCGGACGAGTATGCTCGCTCATCTCTAGTCATTACTTGTCTATACTGTGAAGTGTCGTTCTATCAAATGTTTAGCATTTGACCTAATTCTTCTACAAAACTCTACAGTCACATCATCAATAAACACAAGTGACCCAGTACTATTGGCAGCCATACTTGTCTATGCCATAGAACTACCTCCACTATGTGTGACAGATAATGTGGAATGTTTCAGATCATGAGCTCTTTCTTTCTTTCCTTCCCCAGAATGTTCTCTTCCCATCATTCAGAACTGATCCAGAACTGGGCAGCGCATTTTACATGTTCTTTAGCAAAGTTTTATCTGACTTTTTCATAGTTGAATGGCTTGCATCTAGAGATGAGCGAGCGTACTCAGAAAAGCACTACTCGCTCGAGTAATTTGCTTTATCCGAGTATCGCTGTGCTCGGGTCTGAAGATTCGGGTGCCGGCACGGAGCGGGGAGCTGCAGGGGAGAGCGGGGAGGAACGGAGGTAAGATCTTTCTCTCCCGCCCGCTCTCCCCTGCTCCCCGCTGCGACTCACCTGTCAGCTGCAGCGGCACCCGAATCTTCAGACCCGAGTACAGCGATACTCGGATAAAGCACATTACTCGAGCGAGTAGTGCTTTTCCGAGTACGCTCGCTCATCTTTACTTGCATCCAGTGATCAGCCCTTTGTATGTACATTCTTGAAGGCCCCTCTTGACTTTAAGGCCCTTTCACACGGGATGATTATCGTTCTGGTTGTTCAAAACCCCACGCATGCCTAATTTCTTGAGAATGTTCCCGACCTAGCTAATTGTTGTGAAGTTTCTTTTAATTTACCAAGGAAAACAAGTATCATCCACTTTCGCTGTTGTCTTTGCTACTTCAGGTGTTTTGGTGTTGCTGATCCTGCCAGGGCTTTTCTTGTTTTTAAGAATTTACCAAACTGTCCACTTGGCCACTCCCAAAGCCATGGCTTTGTTTCAATTCTATTATGGTGATGAAGCTACATTCTGAAAATTGTGTCACTGTCTAAATTTTCCTGGACTGAATTGTATATAGATATAGAGAAGCTGAAAATCCATAGCAGAAGAATCTGGTCTAGCTAGCAGTAGTCTTCTAAAAGAACTGGTCTTTTGAAGTGGTTTCACTGTGTTTATTAAAAACAAAACATTTATGGGAAGCTTAGTGGATCACTCCAATCTGAAAAGAAACTAATAGGTTAAGTGGCATATGAACAGGAGTGGTTCTAACGGAGCAGCCTTTTTAAGTTATATGGCAATGAATATAAGCTGTTTGTATATTATTTAGTGATGTTACTTTCAAAGAAAACTAAAATAATAGTTCTTTTTGAAAGTATATCAACCGGGACTATTGAGGGAGCTGGTAAATAGATATACATTCTGTACATTTCTGCTCCAGTGAATTTAGATGCAACATTTAAAATATTGATTTTACAGCCTTAAGAGAATTGTGCCCTTTCAACAATAAATAAAATATCATCTTATTGCCTTCTATATACAGTATATATTTCTTTATAATTAAATATCTCTTGATTTATTACAATGGAGAATACCCTGCTCTACAACATTTTGAGTTCTCGGAATTATGTTTTTTAGATCTAAAAGTGTCCAATATTTTCAAATATTGTGACTTCTTTCATGTATACCCTTGTTTTCTTTACTCTGAAGACTAAAATATGTTGCTCACGTAGAGCAAACCACATGGGTAGAGAAGTACACAGATTACATATTCAGAATTGTTCTTAATACATTGCTTGGAGGTTTTTGATTCTCCCTTTAGGAATACAGAACGTATTTCTTGTAATTAAATATTTTCATATGGAACAGTTACCTCAAATAAAAGTAACCACAGGCATAGATGCCTGCCATGCTGCAATGCCTGCTTGCTTGGTTTTATAATGGAAATAAAACAAAGTGTACATTTTGAATTTCAAATAGAAATATTGAGACAAAGGCATCAAAATGATATAAGCTCAAACACAGTTTAACTATTTTATAAGCAGCCTTTACCCAGTAAACATTAGTAAAAAGACACATTTAACATACTGTATCTTTGTTGCTTGTAAGGTTGTGTAAGTGTGCATGTAACATCGTGAGATTCCAGATGTAAGGAATAGCTTCTAAGGAGATATATAAATGGAACACACATAATTCCATCAAATAGACAATATATCCTCAAAGAATGAGTATAAAAATAATTATAGTACATTAAACTTCTGAGGTTGCACTTTGCAGCTTTGAAATATCTCCAAGTAAACAATTTCATTTAAAAAGCTCAAATATTTGTGACTTTCTTATAAGTCAATGTTTAACCTTTCAAGAAGCCTTAACATGACTAAGGTTATAAACCAAACCAGCATATTCTCCAGAAGGTAAAGACACCCATCTGCAGACAGGTTGTTTTGGGTTGTTTGCCCCTTGTCAGTGCACAACAGGGTATTGGTTGGCTAGGTGAAAGACCTTTAATGTGGATTTGGGAGGATTAAGTTATTTCTTAAGGAGAGTACTTAGTCTGTAGAGGGAGTCTTATATAGGATATGCAAAGCTCCTTGGGAAAACATGCAAATAGGGGATAGAAAAGTACCTCCATAGCACCAACTTTTAAGAGGCCTCGACAACATGACTAATTATATAAGTCAAATCAGTATCCTCCAGAAGGAAAAAAACACCCATCTGCAAACAGCTTGTTTTGTGGTGTTTGCCCCTCATTAGTGCAGAGCAGGGTACTAGCTGGATAAGAAGTAGTAGATAGATAAGAGTGACACAATTCTTGTCATCCCTTATTCATATATTTTTCCCAAAGAGACTTGCATGGCTTACATAAGATTGCCTCCATGGACTTGGCTTGCTTCTCAAGGGGAAACTTAATCTCATCTGACCTCAGTCTTTATTAACATAGCCAGAGCAGTCTATAATCCCCCACTGGTCTCTTAAAATTGCCTATATTCATAATTTATATGTATATATATAAAATTATGATCTTTGAGGACATATTCCATCAAAACAGTAAAATTATCATTAAAAAAATTACTATGCAAGCCATTCAAGAGCAAAATTGCCAAGTTAGATACCATGTTCTGTTTTAATTTTGTTTGCATGCTTTATTGCTAATTAGTAATAAAAAAACAATGAAAATGTTACAGAATGATGTTTATCAAACAAAGATACAATGTTCACCTAAACTTAAGAAAAGTTCTATAAACATATGCTAAACTTAGCTACTCTGTGTATGATAATAGTTGAATACCATTTATTAATGGTTTTATTATAAATACTATTATTGAGGAAACCGAACCAGTGAATCCCTCTTTCGGGTCGAACTTTGCTAAAAAGTTGGTTCGGTGAGGACCCAAACCTCAGAATGTTAATTTCTGTTGCATCACAAGTTCATAAAAGCACATAACGCTAGCATTTAATACTGTTTAAGAGCCCTGAAACAATATTGGGGGCTCAATTGATTTGGCTCAATAGTTATCATGATGCTTTGCAGTGCTGGAGTCCTAAGTTAAAAATTGACCAAGGACAATGTCTGTATAGACCTTGTTTGTTCTCCCTGTGTTTGTTTCTTTTGCTCCTTTCCTCCTCCAGAGTAGGACATAGGGGGAGGAAGAAAGAACAAGAAGCATTGTTATTAGCACTGATGCCTTGCAGTGCTCAATACCTAGGTTCAGATCTGAGTAAGAATGACATTTGTTTGGAGTTCGTATGTTCTCTTCATGTTTGTTCTTCTCGAGAAAGAAAAAGACTTGTGTTGCCTTGCAGTACTGGAGTCTTGGGATTAATTCTGACTGAGGACAATATCTGCATGGACTTTTACAAAGTCTATGCAGATGTTTCCCTTGGTCAGATTTGAACGTAGGACCCCAGCGAGGGTGGCAGGCAGCAGTGGTAACCAGTGAACCATATATATTGATAGAACACTACTGTTGCTTCAAAGGTCTTAGACAGTTCAATATTAGTTTTAGGGGGGGTTATAAAATATCCGATTTGGTGTGAACTAATTTGGACTGAACCAAACTTTTTGATGAAATTCAGTGAACCAGCTGAACCAAACTTTGGAAAGGTTCACTCATCTGTAATAAATAACCTACATAATAACAATTTAGGAATATTATCACATATTTACAACACCATTTGACAGCATAATCTTTCATTTGGGAAGAAATAATGTACTGCATTTCACTAGGTAAATGCGGAACAGTTTACAGTTTGGAAAACTAATCATAGAAGTAATTCTTTTTCATGATGAATTTGAATAAAATTCAAAGAGATATACAGTACAAAGAAATGAATTATCTTTCTTCCTTCATCTGAAATATATGGGTTTCAATTATTTATAGCCTTACACTGTAACTGAAGTTAATTGGGGAAAATTAATAATTTAAATTTGTCAAAAATAGTGTATTGTCACTCCAAAAGATTTAATAGAAATGGATCATAGTAAAGAAACTAAAGACATCTGTTCTGATAATATCAGTGCATTTTCTGGAAAAGGTCATAAGGTAATGTAGAGATATAAAAATTTAGCACCATTGACTATATGTTCTACAAACAGTAATAGGAGGGACTATATTGAGACATATAGAGAAAAAAATACCCCCCTTGCTCCTTCGCAAGAAAATCACGCAATTTTCTCGACAGTGTAATGTGAGAGTGAGTAAAAATGCATGATTATGAAACCAATGATTTTTAATGGTTTCATTCTCATTTGCAATGTTTTCATTCCTGTGATGCTGCGTGGAAAAAAAAATTGCAGCATCTCCTTTCTTTATGCGTCATCGCCCATTGTTTTCAATGGGGTCGGCCGCAGCACCACCAGCCCCATTGAAAACAGTGAGAAAACATTGTGATCCCCTGCCATGGCTGTCACAGCTGCAACAGGGGATTCCTTCAGCCCTGCATGGATGTGAGGCTGTCTTATCCAGGGGTCTCCACATGTTTGCAATAGGGGCGGAGGCAGCAGTGCCAGCTCCATTGAAGACAGTGGAGGAACATCGAGATCCCGTGCCAAGGCTGTGACAGCCATGGCGGGGATGACAAGAACCGCCGCAGTGATGCGAGGCTGTTTCCATGTGAAATCGCCTCACATCCAGGGGTTTTCAGAAGGGTTGCGAGAGCGATATTGGGCCGTGAATCGCGGCCGATATTGCACTTGCCAGTGTGCAGGAGCCCTAAATGTGTGAACCCATTTTCCCTTTTGACAAATAAATGTATAACTATAATGACTTTACAAACAGTTAAGGTAACCCTGTATCCAAACAAATAGAAGCTACAGACTTTGTACTTTATAGCCTAAAGAGAGGAACTATGAGCTCTCCTAACATGTCTGTTTTAGTAAATATGTGTATTCCCCATAAAATGACAGTTCTGGGGCATCTTTTCTTAAAGCTCTGCACTGTGCAGCTCCTCTAGTATGCCCCTATACAGACACTGTCAATGTAGACAGTGGCATCTAGATGGTTTGGAAAGGGAGCACATTCCCTCCTTTATCCCATTTGCAATTCTGTGATCTGATCACACGGTGTCGATGGTTGCCATGACCTCCAGGTCATCACTGACAACAATAGATATTATTGTCAGTGAGGAATGGGACAATTTCAGATAATGCCCTGCGCTACATAAATAGTTCTGTATATTATCGAAGCAATGAAAGGAGTGCATCTTCAGGTTCCCTTGTGAGAAAAACAAATGTGGTAAAAAAAATAAAAATGTTTTCACATGTAAACCCCTGCTCAAAAACAAATTGCCATTTTCCCAAAAACACACTATTTATTATTGGAAAAATGCAATCTAAAAAAATCCCACAAATTTGGTATTGAAGCATTCATAACTATTGACACTATAAAATGTTGTCATTTCTTCCTCATGGTATAGGCCTTTAAAAATAAATAAAAACAATGTCAAAATCGATTATTTTGATCAGCCTGCCTCACACAAAATAAAATAAAAAGTAATCAAAAAGTTGTATACATCTCAAAATGGTACAAATGAAAAATTCAACTCATACTGCAAAAATCAAGCAATTATACAGCTTCATGAAGACGTTGAAGGGTGCACTTTTTATAATGGGGTCATTTATGGGGGTTTCTAATACTGTATATAGGTCTCTGAAAGTCACATCAGAGTTGGATCCTTAAATATAGATTTTAGAATATTTTAACCAAAGTTAGAAAAATCGTCGCTAAAATTACATGCTTTCCGATGTCCAAAATAAATAAAAGAATGATTTCAAAATGGCATCAGCATACAATGCATATATGGTAAATTTACGTGTTAATTATTTTGCATGATTTCTGTCTTACAAGCATGAAAATTCAAAGTTTAAAAATTGCAATTTAAAAAAAAACAAAAACATTTCTGTATATTTAGTTTTTTTTAATAAATAAATGCAAAAGGTATTGCTCAAAATTCCCTGTTGCCATAAAGTACAATGTTTCAGGGAAAAAAACATTCTCAAAATCACTTGCATAAGTAATAGCATTCCAAAATTAAGACCACTTTAAGTAACACATGTGAAATTTAAAAAATGGGTCAGGGGGAAAGAATTAAAGAGCAATCTACGAGATTTAAAAAAGGCTATGCTTTATTCAGAAACAGTGTCATGCTTGTCTGTGAGTATGCTCTCTGACAACAACTGTCCAGCAGTAAATAATCAGAATAACTTGGCTGTCACAGTGCAGAGGGATCAGCCCTATTCTCATTTGCACAAGGAAAGACTAAAAGCAATGGGATGAAACTGAAAGGAAGGAGGCACAAATTAGATATTAGAAAAAACTTTCTGATGGTGAGGGTGATCAATGAGTGGAACAGGTTACCATAGGAGGTGGTGAGTTCTCCTTCAATGGAAGTGTTCAAACAAAGACTAGACAAATATCTGATGATTAGTGAATCCTGCACTGAGCAGGGGGTTGGACCAGATGACCATGGAGGACCCTTCCAACTCTACCATTCTATGATTCTATAACTTAAAAAAAATATTTTTTCAGTGTGCCTTGGGAAGAACCTGTCACCATGACAAAGCCATTGCAATGAGGACATTGGTTTGGTATCTTAATGATGTTAGGCTTATTAACAAGATAATTAATTAAATAAACCTCTAGAGTGCCAAAAGAAGGAAGGAGGAAACTAACCATTTCGTACTGGAGTTACATTGTACTTTATGCAGTGAACACTTTCACAGCACAGGATGACCAGAGCAAACAATGGGGGAAAGAGTAGAAATTTTAAGGACAAGAATATTGCAAAGTGTTCACAGAGAACCGCCTAAAGATCCCACTTTGGCACACAGGAAATGAAAGACTGCACTGTATTTCTGATTTGCTGTTTTGTGATAAGTTTTGGGTATCTTTGGAAAAACCTTTCTATACCAAAACATTCAAACACCCATTTTCATTGCAAATCATAGCCTTTAATTTTTTTTCTCTTATCTCTAAATATAAAACTTCCAGCAGAATATGTAATAAAAAAAGCATACGCATTACTTACCTATTAAATCCTTAATTTCTCCAGCACTAATACTCCTGTAGAAACCGACTGGTCTTCACCTACAATTTGTGTAAAAATAAAAAAGCACAGCAATCCTGGAGTTCATAGGATTCTACTCTGTCTTGCAATATTTGCAGATTTGGCGCTCCGTTTATGCAAAATAAATGGGATTTAGTAAAGGCAATCCATAGACGTTGTGAAGTTAAAATAGTTATTAAACAGATGTAGGGGGGAGCAGTCTTAATGGTTTGCAGAGAAATTAGAGATGGATAAGCAAATCTGTTTGGTACCAAGTGCAGGTATAGTATAGCCAGACTGCTAATACTACATAGATGCCTGTACACAGACCAAACCTACTTCCGGTAACAGACAGGAGCAGCAGTCAGCAGAAAAGTGGAACTCACATGATGTAAACAGTCATGTGATGGAAAGTAAAAAGGGTCTGTCCAACATACTGTCGCGTTGTAATAGTATGTGAAGGCACCCAGATAGGCTATGTAACCTGAATCTGTAGCCCCTTATGTAAAATATTGATCGGCAGCGATGATGTGCCAGTATATACTGGAATGCTATGACTGCAGCCAATCAATGAACCCAACAATGATGCCAATAAGTATGGCACATGACAGTTCAGGGCAGTGATTGGATGCAATGGTCATGTACTTGAACAGAATGTCATTACTGCTGATATGTAAAAAGATATCGAGGGTGGAACTCTGCACCGCAATACACAATGAATCCAACAACAAGCGGCTTCTCGTGTGTGTGAATGGGATTTCCACAAGCCCAAGCAAATAATACAGAAAATTATTATGCTTATTTTTGGATATGCCATGGAAAAAACCCTGCTGAAATAAGTAGCATGTTCTATAGATTTCACATCGAAAGGCAGAAAATTAGCTTCCTTAAAAGACAATGGGCTAATCCTCATGTGGACCCAAGGTAGTTCAAATAAATGGCAAAAATCTGTGTGCCACCCACTTATTTCTACTGGTGAATCCCCTGGTTAATACGCATCAGATGAAATCTGACATGTGTGCACCAACATTTAAGGGATGTCCTCACTGTTAAAACAGCTGAACAAGCTGGATCTGTAGATGGGTCCAGTTCAATTCAATAAGAAAACTACTGCAAGAGTTTATAGTTACCAAAAAACATACTGTAGAAAAGGAGGTTTCCTTTTTGTGCCCTCAGCCACCCCCTAAGCTCTCAGATGACCTTGATTGGAGTTAGTCATGACATACAGTTAAAAAATGTAACAAATATTAAGTAAAAGACAGAATCCTAAAATAATTCAATTTCTATTAAATGTACTTTCATTCTGACGTTAAAAACATGCATTTTACCAGTTTCCTTTATGTCAAGAGAAGAGAACGAGAAAAGTGATTACATCCAATTAAAACCTTTGTGTTCTATGTGTTTAATGTCCCTTTTATCATGTCAAAAATTTCTGTTGAAGTCTTTTAATCATTAGCTTTGTCTTTCCAGCTTTATGAATATTAGGTTATATTTCAGTGATATGTCTGTGATCCTCTGAATCCTTCATTTTTTTAATTATACGTGCTATTACAAATGCTCTTAGGATATGTAAATACATGATAGTGCAGTCCAAGGGCATAAAAACCTTGTAAAGTTAATGTCTTAGTACCTGACACACACAATAGTTTAATATTCCATACAATTTGATGAAAAAAAATGTATGAGCAGTAATGATTTATGTTATTATGTTACCAATTCAGTTGCTCATAAAAATTCGGTATGCATATTTACCTATCCATGTACTCAGCCATGACTATGGTGTTAGTGGACACTAAGCTGTTAAAAGTTAGCATTCATCTGAATTGTTTCTAAGCTCCCTTTGAAGAAATCCCAGACTAAATAACAAAGATAAGGGCTTAAACAGACAAACGTGTTTTAGTCCCATTATGTGGCCGGCTGCATAACAGGACGAAACGAAACCATTGATTTCAATGGTTTCGTTTTTACTTTGCCTTTGCTCAGGCAGGAATACTACACCCAAGAAAAGATAGGACTTGCCCTATCTTTCCCGCACATAGTTATGACTACTGTACGTGTGGGAAAGTCAATATTACATGTGGGGAAGATACATGATATAACCAGAAGGGTAGTTGATCCGGGTATCTTCCCACTGACGGTCTTGGAGTAAGTAAGAACTTTCCAAATGTTGATCCAGGGATTATTCTGACTGCCATTATGGAGTCTGGAAGGAATTTTCCCCCAAAGTGGGGTAAATAGGCTTCTGCCTCTGTTTTTTTTTTTTTTGCCTTCCTCTAGATCAACAAGGAGGTCGGGTGGGGTGGAAAAAAGGCAGAACTGGATGGACATTTGTCTTTTTTCAGCCAAGCATACTATGTTACTATGTATGTTAGATAGAGTAGGATTTATCTTCCCACATTTTTTTTAAACTCCTGCTCTATGGCACAGAGTTTGAACAGCCAGAGAAGCAAAAAACATTCATGTGCAATTATGCTCTGTAGTAGAGAACATAGTTGCACATACAGCCATCTAAAAAAGGGAATTAGGGCCTTTTTTCATGACCTAATCATTTGCAGTTGTTACTGAGTACTGATAGCATGTCTATCGCTGCTGGTTCAGCTGTGCACACAACAGAAGCATCAATAGTATGGGGATTAATGACTGTCACTATGAATGTTCCTCCCCATATAAAGTGTATTCCTCGGCAGCGTAACACAATGTTCAAGTGGGGGACTGTGACAATGAAAAACAACTATTTTTATGTCTGAATCAGATGAACAAGCAAATGTTTGCTTGTTTGATAGCTAAGTGTCTGGCATCTGGTTACTATTGCAACCCACTGGTCCACCGCGATTACATAGCAGAACACTGATGCAACATCTACATTTATTGCGGCATGTAAGGGGTTAACAGAGGGGGATCGGTATTTTCACCAATTCCTGCTGTTACAGTGGGAGGCCAGCTGTTGGTAACAGTTACCTCCCACTGTGGATGAAGCAAGCTCAGCTTCTAAGCCCACAACCTCCACAGGATGTTAGTTTACATCCTGCTGTGTTAAGTACCATGGGCCCAGGATGTAAACTTATGTCCTGTGGCGTTAATTGGGTTAAATTACTATATTTTGCTATTTTTGTTTGCAGTTAACTTAATCAATGAGAAGCCAAAGAGGTCAACATAATTAGCATGTCTAAAGATATGAACATTGCTTCTTGTATTGGAACAAAATGTATTTTCATTACAATACGAACATTAGAGAAAAACATAATTGTTAAGAGCAATATGAAAGACTGTGACCCAGTTATTTCCAACTTTTCCACTGGGGAAAATGTTAAGAAATTTGGATATTTAAGTGTATCAGCAAACACTGATAATGGTTTTGGATGAAAAACTTTCATTTAAGATAGGAAAGTGGATGTATATCAATATTTGCTGGAATTAGCATGTAGTGGATTATAGTCAGCATTGTTCTAGGCCAATATTTACCTTAGAAATTGGTCTGCTTTGCAATATCTTTGTAATGCCTTGAATGGCAAAACTACCAGTATTTTGCATGTTAATGAGGATTCCTGGAGTTTTCATGATGTAATGTTCAGCTTCAGAGGGTAATTGTTCTGAAGGTTAATAGTTTAACTTTAATTCAATGTGCATTAAATGGATACATGAATTTATTTATATTTCTGTTCTTTCGGGTTATTGTATTTAAGTCTCTACCTGATAGAAATCCATAAAATAATGCTTGACTTGCTTTTGGGAAACTTATGTACTACTAATCACAGTTTCTGGAACTCTGGTCAGCATTTACATTTCTATGTTTCGAAGCCAAGGTCTTAGTTTAATGTAATTCAATTGTATCACAAACGTAGGAGCCATTTGCTGATCTACAGAACAATATGCTGTTTAAAATAGTAGAGTGCAATGAAGAAGGTCAATGCCTTCATCTGCAGTCTACCATATCTACTTTATAATGGTTAGCATATACACTAGCTATTTTGGTGGTTCTATAAAGATAAAGTGTATTGCCAATACTGTACAGTGTCTTACCGACCTTGCACTGGTCTTGATTTACAGACTGCAGTATAGTCCACAGTCCAGTGCCAGAATTTACTTTGTTAGGTATGGTGGAAAGTCTCAAGAACAAAACTTATCAGAAAAGCCTTGAAGAATTTAATTTGTATAGCCTGGAGGAAGGAAGGGAAAGGGAGACATAATTACATAGTAACATAGTATGTTAGGCTGAATGAGGACAATGTCCATTTAGTTCAGCCTATTTCCACCCTCTAGTTGATCCAGAGAAAGGCAAAAATCCAAAGAGGCAAAAGCCAATTAGCCCATTTGGGGGAAAATTCCTTCCTGACTCCATAATGGCAGTCAGAATAATCCCTGAATCAACCTTTGATAGTTCCTACCTGACAGTAAGACCCGAAACTACAAACCCACTGATCCCCTAATTTCTATATCCTGTAATATACTTCTACTCTAGAAAGGCATCTAGGCTCCTCTTAAACTCCTCTAAGGATTTTGCCATAATTGAAACCTTTATATATGTTAAAAGAAATAAATAAGGATTGGGAGGGAAGTATTTTTATTAAGAAGCTAAACACAAGAACAAGATGGCACAATCTGAGATTAGTTGTGGGAAAAATCAGAAGCAGAGTCAGAAAAGATTGTTTTTTTTGAAAAATTAGTAGATGTTAGAAGAAGCTTCCAGGTGACATGGTTGGAAAATTGACAATAAATGAATTTAAGCATGCATGGGATAAGCATATTTCTACCCGAACAGAGAAATAAAAAGGAAATTATATAAGTATAGATTAGATAGACCATATGGGCTTTGTCTCAAATAGTCTCTACTTATTATGCAAATAACACCTTTTCCATCTGTCCTCAAGCTGTGAAATAAAATTTAAGAAAGTGGCAACTGCTGCTAGGAATCCATATTGAGTTATTGCTCTACATCAGCTTTTAGGAATGGATCAATAGTATGCTTGTTGCAATTTTTGTGGATTTGCATATTGTTTATAATTGAGCAAACATTGGTATACATAGAACAGAGAGAGCATTCTAGAAATACCCAAGATAGAGACAACTGCTGGTGCTACTTCATGCCATAAATCTCCACTATACTGGAAAAGGAGAAGCCAAAGCTTGTTACCCCATCACCAGGCTATTGTACAAAAGTAGGGCAGCAGTGCACTCTTGTTGTTTGGCTATGTTCCTGCAATTGTGTAGGTTCACATAGCCCGTAGGAAAGGGGTATAGGACTGGCCATAGCAACTGCATAATATTGACTAGAAGCTATACAGTGTATCTTTCCTTACTTTTTCTCTTGCTTGAACATATCCAACATTTGTGTGGTGCAAAATGACCAACTTAAAAAACAAAGAATGTTGTGCCTTCTCTTGTCCAGAGATGTATATGCTGTATGTGTGGTCATCCAGTGGTTGTGATGTAATTGCAGCTTGTCAAGGGTTCTCCTAGCACGTTGCGATGATGTTTTAACTGTGTATTCTGTGACATTAGAGTAATAAATAAAGCTTGCAGAAATGTTGGACACGTGTATATGTAGCAAGTATTTCACACAATATATCCTATGCTGCAGTGATAACCAACTGCATCCTGTAGCCACTTGTAAGGCTCATTTTCCTCACGTAAAGAACCCAAAGGAAGGCAATGAGCAATAATGTACATTGAGAGCTTTGTTTTCTCCCCTTTCATAGAACACTCTGTTAGCGTTTTCATCTCCAAAAGCTATGTAGTAGGTATGTTTATAGAACTATCTATATAGAATTTTTAATATGTATGTGGTTTGTTTCTTTCATATGTATTTTTCCAAAAACAAGAGCAGATTTTGTAAGATTTGTTTTGAATGTTTGTTACTTTCTTTCTCTAAGGTCCAATTCCACTTGCACTGAATGCCGCAGTGGAATCCGTGCGTGCCCGCGGACATGAGAAGGAAAAGACTTTTTCTTACCTCTCCGAATCCAACGCGGGTCTTCCCCGCACGGGTTTCGCAAATCAGATCTGCCCGTGGACATTGGGCCTAAGAAAAATCTATGCAGGCATTAAAAATTGCCAGCCAGATATAGTTCAATAGTGGTGACATGTTAACTTGTAAGTTAGTATTGTTGACATGCTATAAATGGGGTCCATGGTTTGAATTGGATTCAATCAATAACTGCATAGAGCATACACTCTCTCTATGCCTTAATATTTTTTTTCCAAGCACTTTGATTCTCTTCTCCAACATACTCACTATTTAATTACATTTCTATAAAATTGGCCCTGCACTATATTTGTGATTAGAGATATATTAAAAGGATATTTCAACCTGTAAATATGTTTTTAAATGTTGCTCCAAATGTAAAAAAAAAAGTTAAAGGTGGTTTGGCATATAGTAATTTAAATCAAAACAGCATGGCTGTTTTAGCTGTGTTTTTAAGGCAAAAAATGCTGCACCAAAGGTTAGCTGTTGGGCAATAAAAAATATGAAATGCACTACTCAGAGTAAGGCATATTCACTCAAAACAGCGATTCATACATTGTACAAGTAAACTGTGCACCAGCATTCCTGTGACAAAGTTGTTGAGAGGCTTGTACCTCTTAATACAGTGGTGCTTGAAAGTTTGTGAACTATTCAGAATTTTCCATATGTCTGCTTATATTTGACCTTAAACTACATCAGATTTTCACAAAAGTCCTATATAAAGAGAACAAAATCCAACAAATAGGTCAAAAATATTAGACTTGGTCATTTTATTTGTTGAGGGAAATGATCCACTATGACATGGTTGTGAGTACCAAAAGTTTGTGAATTTTTATGATTAGCAGATAATTTGAAGTAAAATTAGAGTCACGTGTTTTCAATCAATGAGATGACAATCAGTTCTGAGTGGGTGACCTGTTTTATTTAACGCCTTAGTGAACACCCCCATAGACTTTCTAGATCCTGTTTTGCTTGTGTTTAATTCCCAGGGTCGTAAAAACACGCTTCCTGTGGGGATTAAAGCCCTGCAAGCTGTGGACGTGACAGTTCCATGCTGTCAGTTACTAGAGGTAGCAGAGAACCTTGAGCCATCATGGGGGGCTGCGGGAAGCCCTCCTCGGTTATGCGATCACCTGTATCCACCGGATACCGGCGATCACATTAAAATTAATATAAAGTTACAAAAAGTTAAATTTTCAGCTCCCCTTACAGATCGGATTCGTAAGGGGAGCTTAGGATACTCACCTCCAGCCTCCCTAATATCTGGCAGTGTTCTGGTTCAACAAGACCTGACACCGATGTTTGTGCATGCGTGCCAGACGTAATTATGTCATGCACAGAGGGCCGGGAGACCTGGGTAATTTAAAAACTCCCTGCTTCCAGCTATCAGGAGTAGCCAAGAGCAGGGAGCTGTCACTGGGGACCGATGTATACAGTTCGCGGTCACATGATCGCTGTTATCCAGTGGATAACAGCAATCATGTAAAAGTTAAAAAAAGTGTAAAAAGAAAAAGAAAAAAAAAATGTTTCGCCCCCTTTATGGATCATATCTGTGAGGGGAGATGAAATGACATACCTAAGGCCCCTGGATTTATTCGCGGATATTACCCCAGCTTCTGCACACACGACCATTGCCAGAATGGTGGATGCATGTCCAAAAGCCACAGATTGCTGGGGTAATTTAAAATCTCCCCACTCCTGGCTACCAAACGTAGTGGGGGGCCACGGTACGGAGTTCTTGGTCACGTGATTGCTGTTATCCAATGGATAACAGCGATCCCATAAAAGTAAAAACAGAAGTTAAAGTTTTACCTTCCATCACACATCCGATACATGAGAGTAGGTGAAATTACTTACCTAAGGCCTCCGGTGATGGTCCCCGATGGGATCCTTATCCATGGACATTTTCCCAGCTTTGGCGCATGCAGCTGTCACCACAGTGCTGTCACAGTGTTCAGTGATGAGGGGATTCGCTATGGGGAGTGGTCATTAAGGCGCAAAAAGGCTTGGTCACTAAGGGGTTAAAGAACAGGGATCTATCAAAGTTTAATCTTCACAACACATTTATTGAAGTGTATCATGGCAGGAACAAACAGATTTCTGAGGACCTCAGAAGAAGAGTTGCTCGTCAAACTGGAAAGTTACAAAACCATCCCTAAAGAGTTTGGAAGCCACCTCTCCACTGTCAGATAGCGTGTATACAAATAGAGAATATTTAAGACCCTTATTACCCTCTCCAGGAGTGGTCAATCAACAAAGATCACACCAACAGCAAGGTGTATAATAGTCTGTGAGGTCACAAAGGAACCCAAGGTAACATCTACAGAACTAAAGGCCTTTCCCATATTAGCTAATGTTAATGTTCACCATCAGAGGGCATTGAACAATAATGCAAGGCAGGATTGCAAGGGGAAAGATGCTCTCCAAAAAGAACATTGCTGCCAGAACAAGCCAAAAGGCTAATGGAACAATGCTTTGTGGACAGATGAGACTAAAATAGAGCTTTTTGGCTTAAATGTGAAGCATTATGTTTGCCAAAAGAAAAACATAGCATTACAGCATTAAAACCTCATATCATCTGTGTAACACAGTGGTGGTGGTATCATGGTTTGGCCTTGCTTTGCATATCTGGGCAAGGTTGGCTTACTATCACTGATGGAACAGTGAATTCTGAATTATACCATCAAATTCTAAAGAAAAATATCAGGACATCTGACCATGAGCTGAATCTCAAGAAAACATAAATGATGCAATAAAACAACAACCCAAAGCACACAAGTCATTCTACAAAAGAATAGTTAAAGAAGAATAACGTTAAAGTTTTGGAATGGCCAAATCAAAGTCTTGACCTCAATCCTATAGCAATGTTACAGAAGAACCTGAAGCAAGCAGAACATGCAAGGAACCCAACATAAAAGTTGAAGCCTTTTGTTCAGAGGAATAGGCTAAAGTTTCTCCAAGCCGATGTGCAGGATCATCAATTACCAGAAATGTTTAAATGCAGTTATTGCTGCACAAGAGGGTGACACCAGATACTGAAAGCAAAGATTACCAGAATTTTGCCACTCACAGATATCTGATATGGGATCATTTTCCTCAGTAAGTAAATGACCAAGTCTGACTTTTTGGTTCATTTCTTTACTTTGGTTCTCTTTATCTATTTTTAGGAGTTCTGTGAAATTCTGAAATATCGAAAACTCCAAAGAGTTCACAAACTTTCAAACACCACTATATAAGAGTTGGACCTGGTGGCACCTTTATGCATCAGATGGATATGCAAGTTCAAGTGATAATATACACCAGTTTATGTTGTGTATTGTAGTAAATTATAGTAAATATGACAGACTGTACGCAACTATTCCCTCTAATGCTAGGCCTTGTTCAGTTTTTGAAAATTGCAAGAATTCCAATTTTGATGTGTATGCCAAGATTGCAACTTTCTATACAAAAAACGCCATCTAAAAGATGGTAGATATGCACCATTTTTTGTGTGATATTTTTCCTCACTTGCACTATTTTGGGTCCATGACTTGTGTTTCAAATGCTGAATGCTCTAGGGTAGGCATTATTTTCAGATAATTTCCCATAAACTTCTCTGTAGGAGGAAATAGCACCTGATAAAAAACGTGTGTATAACTAAAAGACTAAACTTCATGGTGCTTTTTACTAACCTCAAAAAGCACCATGAAAAATTAAGTCTGACGGAACCCTAAATTAGACACAATTCATCACTGCCTGAGGTCACGTATTTGACAATAGAAAGTGATGGGTTACTTTTCTGATCAACAGTATGCAAACAGCAAAACATTGAAAATGTAATTCTGTTTTTTTTTTGGTTTAAGTTTTTTTAGTGGGAAAACCCATATAGGATTGGAATACTAAATTGTCATCTCTGTCAGAACAAACTGTACAGAATATTTGCGCTATATAAATATGGGTAAAATAAGTACATAATTTATATTTACTATAGGAAATATTTGAAATTGTTGAATTTTTCCTTCCTTATTAATACAACTGCAGAAAAAATGTTGTAGCCATAGCATTCATAACATAAAGTGTTTTTTCCTAACTAATCAGACATTTATACCTGAATAAGCAGGAGTTATTACGAGCATTGTCAAAATGTAATAGAATTTTCTTACATAGCACAATAAAACAAAACAACAGCTACTTAGAATAATGTTTTTATGTGGATAAGAATATAAACAAGTATACTATTAATATGCTACAAGGTTCCCTTCATTTCCTGTAGAATACAGCAGTAAATATACACTTCTCAGCAATAGTCATTTCTCTGGTGGTGATGGTGTAAATGAACAAAATGCAAGAAAATATTTCACTGTCTATAACAGCTTCAATGTATTCATGTGTTTAAAAAAAATCATTACTTTCGTGTCTATTGCAATTACAGCATTATAGACATATCACTTTTTCTCCGTTGGAACATGTCCCTGTACAGAATACAAGGTCATTACATTAGTTACGCATATGCCTTAGAATGAATAAATCGAATTGAATCATAGATCTGAAACAATGAGCAAGAAACCATTATCTCAACAGTAGATATTGACAAGAGATCCAGATGGCCCTGAAAGTTTTAGATTCTCCACATTTTAAAACATTACCTCCATAATGCAATTGATCATACCTTGTTTCATAATTGTTATTGTTATTAAAGGTATTTTATCAGATACTTCAATGGAAAAATCCATTTCTCTGTACGGTTATCATAGAAAGTTCTCTTAAGTATGTGTATTCTTTTATTACGGAGCACAAGCATATATTTAGCTTTACATATGTTTTTCATACATACCAGAAAACAATGAGTTTGTAAAAGAAACTTAATGTATCAATGCAATGCTTCCAGTGATTGTATCATCCCTGAAAGGGATGCACAAAGCAGAGCAGTACATTTCCATTGTACAAGGCTGTATTGGGCTTCAAACTAGATAAAATGTGATAATATCATCATTAAATTTCATTTTGACTGAAATATCTCTATTCAATAATTAATTTGGTAAATGTATAAAAGGGTTTTCTGACTTTCAGATGAACCTTGTAAAATCTTTCCATTGTGTGAATTGTACTAATCTAATAAAGATTACAATATATACTTCAATAACTACTGTTACTCGCCTTACCTGGTTCCAGCAGGGTTTCTCTTTGAGCAGTTGTGGTTCCTTCTCTTCTGTGCTGAGCTTCAGGTGCAGCCAAACTGGTCCTGTCTGTGGCCCTCATCCTCTGCATCCCTGGTAATGTTACATTATCTGGGCAACTAGTGTTTCCATATTGCATTGATGCAGATGACCTCATGAGAGGTGATTCCAATCTTTGGATTTCACTTGAAGATCAAGGAGCACCATTGAATGCTTAATTTTCACTCTGTTATTGGTTCCTGATCCAAACTTTGACCTTGGCCTTGTTCTTGGATGATATTCCTATCTCATATTTTGAATTTGCCACCTGGTTCCAATGGTTCTGATTCCGGTATTGAATTCTAACCTTTCTTCTGCATGTGGTTCCATTTTTTTCTCTGATTTGTTGCATCCCGATTCCGTAATAACCAATGGCTACATTCCAGAATTTTCTTCAAATTCTTCACTGCAGCTGCTTCCATTTGTGATTATTTTAGGGACTGTGACCTGGCAATCCAACCAGAAAGACCATATCTCCTTGTAGACCTTAAGCATGAAGAACAAAAAGATTGCTTAGACTCTACACCCCGGTCTACCCAGCACCAAATCAATTGCAGCTCAGAAGATCCACTTCTATTCTGAGAAATGTAACACCTTTACTACTATTCACTACAATTCGTTCTGTGAGCCCCCACTAATCCATCACATGACCATGTCCACCATGGTGGGCAATGGTGGGAGCCATAATTATGTAGAAGGTATATTGGAAAGTATTTAACTTGAAACAATGGCCAGAATACCGTGATTTTCAGCAAAGCCCTTAAATATAATGTCATTATCAGAATAGCACCCTTTTACTAGTGACATCTATTATGAGCAAATAGCAACATAATTACATAACTTGTATTCTGTTGACTTTCAAAGAACAAGAGTCTCTAGTATACACAGGTCTTTAATAGAGATGAGCGAGCACCAAAATGCTCGGGTGCTCGTTACTCGGGACGAAATTATCGCGATGCTCGAGGGTTCGTTTCGAGTAACGAACCCCATTGAAGTCAATGGGCGACTCGAGCATTTTTGTATATCGCCGATGCTCGCTAAGGTTTCCATTTGTGAAAATTGGGGCAATTCAAGAAAGTGATGGGAACGACACAGCAATGGATAGGGCAGGCGAGGGGCTACATGTTGGGCTGCATCTCAAGTTCCCAGGTCCCACTATTAAGCCACAATAGCGGCAAGAGTGCCCACCCCCCCAACAACTTTTACTTCTGAAAAGCCCTCATTAGCAATGCATACCTTAGCTAGGCACAACACTACCTCCAACAAAGCACAATCACTGCCTGCATGACACTCCGCTGCCACTTCTCCTGGGTTACATGCTGACCAACCCCCCTCCCCACTGCACGACCCAGTGTCCACAGCGCACACCAAATTGTCCCTGCGCAGCCTTCAGCTGCCCTCATGCCACGCCACACTCATGTCTATTTATAAGTGCGTCTGCCATGAGGAGGAACCGCAGGCACACGCTGCAGAGGGTTGGCACGGCTAGGCAGCGACCCTCTATAAAAGGGGCGTGGCGATAGCCCACAATGCTGTACAGAAGCAATGAGAAATATAATCCTGTGCCACCGCCATCAGGAGCTGCACACGTGGGCATAGCAATGGGGAACCTATGTGCCACACACTATTCATTCTGTCAAGGTGTCTGCATGCCCCAGTCAGACCGCGGTGTTTTATAAATAGTCACAGGCAGGTACAACTCCGCAATGGGAATTCCGTGTGCACCCACAGCATGGGTGGCTCCCTGGAACCCACCGGCTGTACATTAATGTATCCCATTGCAGTGCCCATCACAGCTGAGGTAACGTCCGATTAAATGCAGGTGGGCTTCGGCCCACACTGCATGCCCCAGTCAGACTGGGGTTCTTTAGAAGTGGACACATGCAGTTACAACTCCGTGTGGACCGACAGCATGAGTGGCTCCCTGGAACCCACCGGCGGTACATAAATATATCCCATTGCAGTGCCCAACACAGCTGATGTAACGTCAGCTGTAATGCAGGTGGGCTAAAAATTAATTGGATTACACTGTAGGCGAGGGCCCCCAAAAATTGGTGTACCAACAGTATTAATGAACCTCAGAAAAATTGCCCATGGCCAACCAAGAGGACAGGTGAAACCCATTAATCGCTTTGGTTAATGTGGCTTAATTGATAACTAGGCCTGGAGGCAGCCCAGTTAAAATAAAAATTGATTCAGGTGCAAGTTTCAACGCTTTAATGAGCATTGAAACGTATAAAAATTGTTTAGAAAAATTATATGACTGAGCCTTGTGGGCCTAAGAAAAATTGCCCGTTCGGCGTGATTATGTGAGGTTTCAGGAGGAGCAGCAGGAGAAGGAGGAGGAATATTACACACAGATTGATGAAGCAAAAATGTCCCCGTTTTTGATGGGGATAGAGAACGATACTTCCATCCGCGGGTGCAGCCTACGTATTGCTTAGGTATCGCTGCTGTCCGCTGGTGAAGAAGAGAAGTCTGGGGAAATCCAGGCTTTGTTCATCTTGATGAGTGTAAGCCTGTCGGCACTGTCGGTTGACAGGCGGGTACGCTTATCCGTGATGATTCCCCCAGCCGCACTAAACACCCTCTCTGACAAGACGCTAGCCGCAGGACAAGCAAGCACCTCCAGGGCATACAGCGCGAGTTCAGGCCACGTGTCCAGCTTCGACACCCAGTAGTTGTAGGGGGCAGAGGCGTCACGGAGGACGGTCGTGCGATCGGCTACGTACTCCCTCACCATCCTTTTACAGTGCTCCCGCCGACTCAGCCTTGACTGGGGAGCGTAGACACAGTCTTGCTGGGGAGCCAGAAAGCTGTCAAAGGCCTTAGAGAGTGTTCCCCTGCCTGTGCTGTACATGCTGCCTTATCTCCGCGCCTCCCCTGCTACCTCGCCCTCGGATCTGCGCCTTCTGCCACTAGCGCTGTCGGATGGGAATTTTACCATCAGCTTGTCCGCCAGGGTCCTGTGGTATAGCATCACTCTCGAAACCCCTTTCCTCTTCGGGAATGAGAGTGGAAAGGTTCTCCTTAAACCGTGGGTCGAGCAGTGTGTACACCCAGTAATCCGTAGTGGCCAGAATGCGTGTAACGCGAGGGTCACGAGAAAGGCATCATAACATGAAGTCAGCCATGTGTGCCAGGGTACCTGTACGCAACACATGGCTGTCTTCACTAGGAAGATCACTTTCAGGATCCTCCTCCTCCTCCTCCTCCGGCCATACACGCTGAAAGGATGACAGGCAAGCAGCATGTGTACCCTCAGCAGTGGCCCAAGCTGTCTCTTCCCCCTCCTCCTCATGCTCCCCCCTCCTCCTCCTCCTCAACGCACTGAGATATAGACATGAGGGTGCTCTGACTATCCAGCGACATACTGTCTTCCCACGCCTCCGTTTCCGAGTGCAAAGCGTCTGCCTTTATGCTTTGCAGGGAACTTCTCAAGAGGCATAGCAGAGGAATGGTGACGCTAATGATTGCAGCATCCCCGCTCACCATCTGGGTAGACTCCTCAAAGTTTCCAAGGACCTGGCAGATGGCTGCCAACCAGGCCCACTCTTCTGTAAAGAATTGAGGAGGCTGACTCCCACTACGCCGCCCATGTTGGAGTTGGTATTCCACAATAGCTCTACGCTGCTCATAGAGCCTGGCCAACATGTGGAGCGTAGAGTTCCACCGTGTGGGCACGTCGCACAGCAGTCGGTGCACTGGCAGATTAAACCGATGTTGCAGGGTCCGCAGGGTGGCAGCGTCCGTCTTAGAGTTGTGGAAATGTGCGCTGACCCGGCGCACCTTTCCGAGCAGGTATAACAAATGTGTGGGTAGCTTTTCAGAAAGCGCTGAACCACCAAATTAAAGACATGGGCCAGGCATGGCACATGCGTGAGGCTGCCGAGCTGCAGAGCCTCCACCAGGTTACGGCCGTTGTCACACACGACCATGCCCGGTTGGAGGCTCAGCGGCGCAAGCCAGCGGTCGGTCTGCTCTGTCAGACCCTGCAGCAGTTCGTGGGCTGTGTGCCTCTTCTCTCCTAAGCTGAGTAGTTTCAGCACAGCCTGCTGACGCTTGCCCACCGCTGTGCTGCCACGCCGCGCGACACCGACTGCTGGCGACGTGCTGCTGCTGACACATGCGCTGGAGGAGGTGGAGGAGGGTGGTTTAGTGGAGGAAGCATACACCGCCGCAGATACCAGCACCGAGCTGGGGCCCGCAATTCTGGGGGTGGGTAGGACGTGAGCGGTCCCAGGCTCTGACTCTGTCCCAGCCTCCACTAAATTCACCCAATGTGCCGTCAGGGAGATATAGTGGCCCTGCCCACCTGTGCTTGTCCACGTGTCCGTTGTTAAGTGGACCTTGGCAGTAACCGCGTTGGTGAGGGCGCGTACAATGTTGCGGGAGACGTGGTCGTGCAGGGCTGGGACGGCACATCGGGAAAAGTAGTGGGAACTGGGAACCGAGTAGCGCGGGGCCGCCGCCGCCATCATGCTTTTGAAAGCCTCCGTTTCCACAAGCCTATACGGCAGCATCTCCAGGCTGATCAATTTGGCAATGTGCACGTTTAACGCTTGAGCGTGCATGTGCGTGGCGGCGTACTTGCGCTTGCGCTCAAACAGTGGTGATAGCGACGTCTGGACACTGCGCTGAGAGACATTGCTGGATGGGGCCGAGGACAGCGGAGGTGAGGGTATGGGTGCAGGTCAGGAGACGGTAGTGCCTGTGTCCTGAGAGGGGGGTTGGATCTCAGTGGCAGGTTGGGGCACAGGGGGAGAGGCAGTGGTGCAAACCGGAGGTGGTGAACGGCCTTCGTCCCACCTTGTGGGGTGCTTGGCCATCATATGCCTGCGCATGCTAGTGGTGGTGGCTCCCCAGCTGATCTTGGCGCGACAAAGGTTGCACACCACTGTTCGTCGGTCGTCAGGCATCTCTGTGAAAAGCTGCCACACCGTAGAGCACCTTGACCTCTGCAGGGTGGCATGGCGCGAGGGGGAGCTTTGGGAAACAGTTGGTGGATTATTCGGTCTGGCCCTGCCTCTACCCCTGGCCACCGCACTGGCTCGGCCTGTGCCCACACCCTGACTTGGGCCTCCACGTCCTCGCCCGCGTCCACGTCCTCTAGGCCTACCCCTACCCCTCAGCATGGTGTATTACCAGTAGTGCAGAAACAGAACGCTGTAATTAAATGTGCCGCTTATTGGCCTGTGGTTGGAGGCTGACTTCG
This sequence comes from Eleutherodactylus coqui, assembly GCF_035609145.1. NCBI lineage: Eukaryota > Metazoa > Chordata > Amphibia > Anura > Eleutherodactylidae > Eleutherodactylus > Eleutherodactylus coqui. The sequence goes on along the minus strand of NC_089843.1, from coordinate 140,733,879 downwards.
CTTACCGAACGCACAGCAGAGCCAGGAAATAATTTTGCGCAGGCCTGCTGTAACACTTAGCTGGCTGCGTATGAATTAGGAGGACAACTACACCCAGCACAGACCCAGTACACTGAGGACAGTCACAGGCAGCCCAAATAGATTTTTTTCCCCAACTGTTTTTGGAAAGGCCCACTGCCTATATTCAATAAATATGTCTTCTGTCCCTGCCTCACCACCACTACTGGCCCTGGAGTATGTATAATTACTGCAGGGCGCAATGCTCTGCACGGCCGATATACAAAAAAAAAAAAAGTGCAACACTGCAAAAAGCAGCCTCCACACTACTGCACACGGTTAGATGTGGCCCTAAGAAGGACCGTTGGGGTTCTTGAAGCCTAAAATACTCCTAACACTCTCCCTATAGCAGCTCCGACACCAACAGCACTTTCCCTCCTCTATGTCAGAATAAATCTGTGGCGAGCCGCGGGAGGGGCCAATTTTTATTCTCGGGTGACACCTGATCTCGCCAGCCACTCACTGCAGGGGGGTGGTATAGGGCTTGAACGTCGCAGGGGGAAGTTGTAATGCCTTCCCTGTCTTTCTATTGGCCAGAAAAGCGCGCTAACGTCTCAGAGATGAAAGTGAAAGTAACTCGAACATCGCGTGGTACTCGTCACGAGTAACGAGCATCTCGAACACGCTAATACTCGAACGAGTATCAAGCTCGGACGAGTACGTTCGCTCATCTCTAGTCTTTAATCATAAAATCCAAAGTTTATTAGGTACATTAACAACATTTGGCAGGGGGACATGTTGAGCAGAAGAAAATGCCTATGTGTATCGGATACTTACTCAAGGCATGCCGTGATCCCACTGCAACAGGGTTTAAAAACATATAGTCAACTCATCACATCCTGCCATTCAGGTGTGTTCACATCTAGTTTGCATATTAACCCTGCAAATATCTGAACAAGATCCTTGAATACATTATTTCTTTAAGCCTTTAAGGGAACATATCTTTTTAATAGCAAGAGCCACTAATTGACATATTAATAAAAATACAAGTGAGGTCTGTGGTTGATACCATGCAGGGACCTAGTATCCAATGTTAAGATTATCTAGTACGCACTTTATGTCCCCAGTCTCCACCCCCTGTGGTACATGCAGAATTGCAGATATATAAAGTTAATTGTACTCAACAACAAATACATTTCTACTCATCTCGAAAATTCCCTGCCATTCAAAGCGCTAACAACCCCAGGGTCCCCACCCATCTGTTTTCATTGCTGCAACAAATTGCTTATATGTCTATTTCCTAATTTAATGTTTAAAACAAATCCAGGAGCTTTACTTTAATGAAAAGATGCCCTTACATAAGAGATGAAATCTTCTGCTGAAATCAGTTTGTTCTTCCAATTACAGCTGAATTATCTAATGTACATTCTTTGTAAAAAAAAAACAAAAAAAAAACAATCACCTAGAAGGAGCTGTCCTTTTGCTGCAAAACTCAGCATGCAGTTACATCTCAGGCAGATATACAAATGATTAGGGTTATGCAGTGTTTAGATGAATGGTCTTGCCACCTGAGGCCCTAAACTTGGTTCCATCCTTCTGACCAGACTGTTAGGAGGTGTTGAAACCAGTGGAGGGCATGCACACAAGGCGACCGGTCTCAAGACGTCCTCAACAGACTACCAGTAGAAAGTATAATCTGATCGTCCAACAAGCATAAGCAACTCCAACTGTTTTGTTGTTCACCAACCAAAAACAGGTGGCACCATCATTACCGGTCCCTGTGTCTGTCAGAACCATTACCACGTGTTGGCTGAAGGACATTTGGTCTCATTGTTCCCATTATGTGTACTGCCTTTGAATCCCACCATCACTTCTGATTGCATCATGATTGACAAAACTGCACTACTACAAAGTGGAACGTGGTTGTCTTCAGTGACAAATCCAGGTTTAGTTTGGGCAATAATGATGGCTGTGTTTGTGCCTGGAGATCTAGGGGTGAGCAGCTTAATCCTGCCTTTGCTCTGGAGCGGCACACTGCCCCAACTGCTGATGTGATGGTCTGGGGAGTCATTTATATATATAAAATTGAATGTATGCGTGTCTGTCTGTGTGTCTGTGTGTTTGTCCTTTATGCGCTACTACACCATTCATCCGATCGCCATGAAACTTTGGGAAGTTGTTGAGTACACTCCTGGGAAGATTATAGGCATAGTACAACTATCCAACGATAAATGGTGCGCGTGCTTGCGTCGTCGACAGTTACGCCCCCCCCCCCCACGTAGATCGTTCGATTTCCATCACTGCCACTAATTCTCTCACTTCGCGATGTCCTAGAAACATGACATTTGGCACGAGCATTGATTATGTCATAAATAGAAAAAGCTAATGGGTCTCAACTCGATTATTCAATTCTAAGCGCCAAAGAATTAGCTTCCAAATTTTACGTACGGAATCTAATTCTCTCACTTTCCAATGTCATAGAAACTTGAAATTTGGCACGAGCATTGATTATGTCATAAATAGGAAATGCTAATGGGTCCCAACTCGATTATTCAATTCTATGCGCCAAAGAATTAGCGTCCAAATTTTACGTACGGAATGTAATTTTCTCACTTTCCAATGTCATAGAAACTTGAAATTTGGCACGAGCATTGACTATGTCATAAATAGGAAAAGTTAATGGGTCCTAACTCGATTATTCAATTCTAAGCGCCAAAGAATTAGCGTCCAAATTTTACGTACGGAATGTAATTTTCTCGCTTCCCAATGTCATGGAAACTTGAAATTTGCCACAAGCATTGATTATGTCATAAATAGGAAAAGTTAATGGGTCCCAACTCGATTATTCAATTGTAAGCGCCAAAGAATTATCATCCAAATTTTACGCACGGAATCTAATTTCCCCGCTTCCCAATGTCATAGAAACTTGACATTTGGCATGAGCATTGATTATGTCATAAATAGGAAAAGCTAATGGGTCCCAACTCGATTATTCAATTCTATGCGCCAAAGAATTAGCATCCAAATTTTACGTACGGAATGTAATTTTCTCACATAGAAACTTGAAATTTGGCACGAGCATTGAATATGTCATAAATAGGAAACGCTAATGGGTCCCAACTCGATTATTCAATTCTATGCGCAAAAGAATTAGCGTCCAAATTTTACGTACGGAATCTAACTTTCTCACATAGAAACTTGAAATTTGGCACGGGCATTGAATATGTCATAAATAGGAAATGCTAATGGGTCCCAACTCGATTATTCAATTCTATGCGCAAAAGAATTAGCGTCCAAATTTTTACGTACGGAATGTAATTTTCTCACTTTCCAATGTCATAGAAACTTGAAATTTGGCACGAGCATTGATTATGTCATAAATAGGAAAAGTTAATAGGTCCTAACTCGATTATTCAATTCTAAGCGCAAAAGAATTAGCGTCCAAATTTTACGTACGGAATCTAATTTTCTCGCTTCCCAATGTCATGGAAACTTGAAATTTGGCACAAGCATTGATCATGTCATAAATAGGAAAAGTTAATGGGTCCCAACTCGATTATTCAATTCTATGCGCTAAAGAATTAGCATTTAAATTTTACGAACGGAATGTAATTTTCTCACATAGAAACTTGAAATTTGGCACGGACATTGAATATGTCATAAATAGGAAACACTAATGGGTCCCAACTCGATTATTCAATTCTATGCACAAAAGAATTAGCGTCCAAATTTTACGTACGGAATCTAACTTTCTCACATAGAAACTTGAAATTTGGCACGGGCATTGAATATGTCATAAATAGGAAACGCTAATGGGTCCCAACTCGATTATTCAATTCTATGCACCAAAGAATTAGCGTCCACATTTTACGTACGGAATGTAATTTTCTCACATAGAAACATGAAATTTGGCATGGGCATTGAATATGTCAGAAATAGGAAAAGGTAATGGGTCCCAACTCGATTATTCAATTCTAAGCGCCAAAGAATTAGCATCCAAATTTTACGTACGGAATGTCATTTTCTCACATAGAAACTTGAAATTTGGCACGGGCATTGATTATGCCATAAATAGGAAAAGTTAATGGGTCCCAAGTCGATCATTCAATTCTAAGCGCAAAACAATTAGCGTCCAAATTTTACGTACGGAATCTAATTCTCTCACTTCCTGATATATATAAATGAATTTCTGTCTGTCTGTCCTTTATGCATTACTACACCATTCATCCGATCGCCATGAGACTTTGGGAAGTTGTTGAGTACACTCCTGGGAAGGTTATAGGCATAGTACAACTATCCTACGATAGGTGGCGCACGTGCGAGCATCATCGACAGTTATGCCCCCCAGACAAAGATCGTTTGATTTCCATCTCAAGCACGAAAGCAAAAGGCATTACGAGCAACGGGATGAGTGTTCAACTACAAAATGATGCATCCGCCGAACGTTTCGCAAGACAATTGCTGGATATTGAGAATGCTGAGGTAAAATGAAAGCTGTGATTGGTTGCTATTTCTTATATTGCTGAGGTAACATGAAAGCTGCACTGTGATTGGTGGCTACTTCTTATACTACTGAGGTTGCATGAAAGCTGTGCTGCGATTCGTTGTTATATATTATACCACTGAGGTAACATGAAAGCTGCGCTGTGATTGGTTGCTATATATAATACCGCAGAGGTAACATGAAAGCTGCGCTGTGATTGGTTGCTATTTTTGATATTGCTGAGGCAGAATAAAGGTTGCGCTGTGATTGGTTGTTATTTCTCTTACTGCTGAGGTAACATGAAAGCTGCGCTGTGATTGGTTGTTATATTTTATACTGCTAAGGTAACATGAAAGCTGCGCTGTGATTGGTTGTTATATATTATACCACTGAGGTAACATGAAAGCTGCGCTGTGATTGGTTGTTATCTAGATATATAAAAACGAATGAATGTATGTCTGTCTGTCTTTGCAGCAACGCACGACGGGTAAGCTAGTCACATATGATAATCGGTCATCCTTAGTGGTGGTAGGAGTGACAACGACAGCTCAGGAATTTGTTCAGGACATCCTGAAACCACATGTGTTGCCTCTCATAGCAGGATAATGCTTGGCTGCAGCAATGGTGCCTCCAAACCATTGTCACACTTCTGTGGCTGTCCAATCACCAGATTTATCACCAATAGAACATGTATGCGACCACCTAGGATGCCAACTTTGACAGTCTACGAGTTAACACAATCTAAAGGCTCAGTTGTAGGAAATGTGGATTGATATGCCACAATATTCCATAAAGAACCTGTATGCCTCCATGCCTGCCCATATCTTGCATCCAACAGGGGCCAAAAATCTCCCTTCAAGTGCTCAGTTTTCTGCAATAAATTATCTTTTTGTTCTAATATTGTAATCACTTACTTACAATTTGTAGACAGCGATTAAAATTTTTAATCACTTACTATTTTAAGAAATTTATTAAGGCTGAGAGGAGACTTAATAGGTGTCTACAAATATCTGAAGGGTTGTCACAGTGCAGAGGGATCAGCCCTATTCTCATTTGCACAAGGAAAGACTAGAAGCAATGGGATGAAACTGAAAGGGAGGAGACACAGATTAGATATTAGACAAAACCTTCTGACAGTGAGGGTGATCAATGAGTGGAACAGGTTGCCATGAGAGGTGGTGAGTTCCCCTTCAATGGAAGTGTTCAAACAGAGACTGGATAGACATCTGTCTGGGATGATTTAGAGGATCCTACATTGAGCAGGGGGTTGGACTAGATGATCCTGGAGGTTGCTTTCTACTCTACGATTCTCTATGTAAACAATGAAGCTGTTACCATGCGGTGGTTGTGGCTCCTCCCAGGGCAGCGGGGTGCTGGGTCCCGCGGTCAGGGCACGTCCCCCGAACTTGTGGTCTGGCTGTCGGGGGGCGCAGGTGCCTGGCCGGCGGTGTGCTGGTGGCTCGCGGTGCCGTGCGCGTGCCCACCGGTGAGTGCAGTTGCCGTGCACTAGCTTCCTTTTTATATTGTCTGTTGGGAGTTGGCTTCTCCTTCTCTCCGCCCCTGGGCGGAGGCTTTTGTTTATAAGTCTGGCAGTGACTTGCAATCACTGCCAGTTATTGGTTTCCCTCAGTGAGCTAGCTCGCCGGCCTCTGTCGGTCTCCTGCTCTTGTCAGCTTATTTGCTATTTCTGCCAGGTTATTCCATCTGCCTCAGGTCTGCTTTGTATTTTTGTATTTGTTTATTACATCTGCCTTTTCTGTCGTTATTCTGCCCTTTCCATCAGGTACGCCAGCGTTCCTTGTGGGTCCCTAGCAAGAGTACGAACTGCCGCCCAGTTGCCCGCCTAGGGTTAGCCAGGAGTGGATGCAAGTAGGCTGGGACAGGGGTTGCGGGTGAGATCAGGGGAACCCAGGTTGGCATATCAAGGGCAGTATATATTAACAGAAGCATTTGTTAGCTGATCGATTCATTCGTGTTGTCAGAAAAGTCATCACTATTGGCAGCACATCTCCCCATGTGAACAGGAAATATGCTGCCGACAGTGAAAGGGGGAGGAGAAATGATGGATTGTATGAATGATTGTTTGTCCCCCCTGCAGGCGGTATCAGTCTGTGTAAAGGCCATTTAAATAAGTGACAGTCTAATTGATTGGAGTTTGGTATCTGGCTCATATCAAGCTGTATAAACGTCTTCTAGTGTGGAGAGCAAACATAATTTTTTTTAATGGATCTAATTTGTACAGGCCTGTGGGAACATGTTTTAGTGTAGGAAACCCATTTTTAAATACTCAACTTTAGCTTTTGGAATTAACAGATGGGCTTCAAGTTTGAGACTTCCATTAATTTGCTGGAGCATTGAATTGCCACTTTCTTAGACATGTCTATTGATTTTAATGAGTTCATGTGATATGTATAGGGCGTTTGAAAAGTAAGGAAACACCCATGTAAAAAATAAATTTGTTTGGCGGATGGTGATCTAATTTAGACACAAATTGCGAAGGAAGGAGGAACAAGGTTAAAGAGGTTATCCAGGGACATAATATTCTGTAAAAAATGGTTAGCCTGCAGCATTAAAATAACAGTTCACATACTCACCCTTTCGCGCCTCCCCGCCGCTGCCATCTCTCTGGCTTTCTTCACTACCAGATGCAGGGAGGCAGAGATGCAGCCAATCACCAGCTCCCTTTAGCCAGTAAATACCTGCAGTGCTCACGTGACCTAGTGTTGGATTGTCATCACTCCTCTCTTGGAAGGGAAGCTCAGTGAGAATCAGAAAACCAGTGAGACTGCATCTTAGATTGAACTTCCATTTTTCAAATGGGAAGGTATGTATGTGACACACCAAACTGGTAGAGAATTTCACTGGAAAATCAATGGTTTGCTTCATGTTGTCATAATTAGAGATGAGCGAGCACCAAAATGCTGGAGTGCTCGTTACTCGAGTCAAACTTTCAGTGATGCTCCAGAGTTTGTTTCGAGTAACGAACCCCATTGAAGTCAATGGGCGACTCGAGCATTTTTGTATATGACTGGTGCTCCGCTAAGGTTTTCATTTGTGAAAATCTTAGCAAATCACCAAAGTCATGTAAAAAACACAGAAATGGATAGGGCAGGCGAGGAGCAACATGCAGGGCTGCATTTCGGGCTCCGAGGTCTAACTATTAAGACAGAATAGCGGCAAGAGTGAGACCCCCCCCACTGTCAGCATGAAGATCGTTCTCCTCTGCCACAGCTGTAACAGCTGTGGCAGAGAAGAAGGATGTTAGCCCATTGAATTTAATGGAGCCGGCAATACAGCCGGCTCCATTGAAAGCAATGGGCTGCCGGCGAGCGAATTTTCGGGAAGGGCTTAAAAATATAAGCCCTTACCTGAAAATCATCCTAAAATGTGTAAAAATAAAAAAAATGTATGCTCACCTTTCCGCTGCAGCCGGAGTTCAGCCGCGTCTGGCCGGCAGTTCTCCTGAACTGCTTTCTGTAGTATTCAGCAGGTGGTGATTTAAAATCCCCGCCTGCTGAATGAGCTGCCTCTGATTGGTCACAGCCTCACCAATCAGAGGCAGCTCTCACTCACCCATTCATGAATTCATGAATGCGTGAGTGAGTGCTGCCTCTGATTGGCTCAGCGCAGGGACCAATCAGGGGCAGCTCTCAGCTGAATGACAGTGATTGGCTGCAGACAGACTGATCAGGTCGGAGGTGATATATAGGGAGACACAATGGTCGCAGGAGAAAGAAGAAGTTGAGAAGAAAGGGAGAAGCAGGAAAGAAGCAGAGAAGCAGGGGAGAAGCAGAGAAGTGGAGAAACAGAGAAGCAGAGAAGGAGAGTCAGCTGTGACAGTGAGTAGAGGGAAGTCTGCTGTTGCAGGGAGAGTGAGCAGTGAGTGTTGCAGTGAGAAGAGGAGATGCTGAGGACAGGAGAGATAAGAGAGAGCTGAGATGAAGAAAGGGAGATAAAGAGATACAGAGATGTAGATATGAAGAGGGATGGAGAAAAGAAATAGTAAGCTCCCCGTATATAAACGTGTTATACACAAGTATCTTCATTGTTGCAAATTGTATATAATTCACTAGCAATTCGCTGGAGATATCATTTATTACTCACTGTGTGTGTTGAAGAGAATTACCTCATCTGCCTGTCTGACTTAATAATAACACCATGTTTACTATAAGTTAAGCAGAATATCTGCTTCCATGTATTATTCAGCACCTCACTACTCAGTACAACAAATCGTGCCCAAGGGCACTAACGACTTGAACAAATAAAAAAACAAAACAATCATAAATTCCCACTAATAAGCCCACCATACTATCCCAAGCAGAACATTTAGGATCATCCTCATTTCCAGTAAACAAAGCACATTTGTCATTGAAGAGGATTTCAACCAATGCCACCCAAAAAGGTCTTCTATTACCCACAGTACAGTTGCCACACCTCTTGCTAAATACTTGGAAAGAGGTTTTGTTGCTAATAAAACAAAAGATTGTTGACCAAAGATTGCTATGGATCTAGCAATAACAACTACTGTTTTGGTCTCATTTAGCAAGAGCCTGAAATGCAGAAATTGTTGGTCTCAGGAATGTGGATTAGCCATGCCTTTATTCAGCAAATTTTCTCTATCCATTAATAGCACCCTAGCAAAATTCAGATACTGAAATATCTGACTGAAGACAACCCAGACTATTGGAGAGAATTTGCAGAATGAGTGGCACAGCAACTTTAGATAAACCCTTGTTTTCCCCATCAGGTGCTGTTCACTGATGAGGCAGATTTGGCAAGAAGTTTGGCAACTGCACTGAGGGTAATGGGGGGCCTGTTTGGGTGGTGTTGGTTGAAATGTTCTATGATGATACATGTCTTTTTCTCTGGAAATTAGGCTGACTTCAAAATGTTCTGCTTGGGTTAAAAACACTAATCACATCACCTCTACAAGCCCCCCACTGTTTTAACATGAGAACGAACAAAGTTATGGTAAAATGAAGCCCCCCCTTTTTTGTGAAATTCTCTACCAGTTTCTTGTGTTATACACCTACCTTCCCAGTTGAAAAATTGATGTTGAATCCATGATGCTGGCAGTTAAGATGGCCACCATCATGGTGACAGGACCTAACAGGTTTCCTCTTCCTCCACAGTTTGTGCCTAAAATTGGATCACCACCTGCCAAACCGTTTTAATTTTATATGGGCATTTCCTTACCTTTGAAACACCCTGTATTTTCTTTGTAGTTGCACTACAGGAAAATTGACATGGGTGACATTGAAGGTCCCAGCAGCAAATCACCATTTGATTAGCTAGTTTACTGGTAGTGAGTGGTTAACCTTCTAACAAAAAAATGACTGCCAAAATCATATGATTCTTATAACAGAAAAGTAATATTGTAAAACTATAGCAAAACAAACATTTGGAAATCTTATACAATTACCTGGATCTGTAAAGTCTATTGTAGAAGAATCAGGTAAAACTACACACATACTAGTTCAAGACTTGTTATTTTCACATTGGTAATTTACACTGTGGTCTACAATGATTAAACAAACCCCTTCTATTTTTTAAGAGAAATTTCCCAAAGGAATTTTTTTTTTTTATTGGAAAGTTACACAAAACATTTTATCTGAAAATGTAATATTGAATGGCAGGTTTGTGTATTACAAGGAGCACAAACCTGTCAGGACGGGAGCAACACAAACAGAGAGGCTTTCTATTTTGGCTTATGAGGGGTGCAAGCAAAGGATCCCCCTCTTTGATGACCATATATTCTAATGGATTTGTACAATTTATGCAACTTAATATCTCTGCATGACATCAACATGCAAAAAAAGTTGTATTGTGAAGCAACTCGAATGCAGCACATAACAGTTTCTCTATTTACTTTGATTGGAAAAGGAAAAGATCATTTAACTTGAGTTGCACAGCAGTTTGTGTTGCACAAATTCTCACTATGATTAAGGATGTTATGTAAGACATGTAAATCAAGCTTTGTAGGTTTCTACTCTAGATCTTTTAATTTTGCTAAAATGCAATATTCATTCATTCATTCATTTATATTTCTTTAACACCATCCTGATGTTGTAATTTTGTTTATATATTGCACAATTTACCTGCAATTGATGTTGTGTGACTGAAGTCATCAACTAAGGCTGGAGCGACTTATGGTCATCCATGAGGAACGGTAAATTCACAACATTTCTGCAACATCAATGTGATTTAATGGGAAAAAAAATTACACATGGCCAACTGATGACTAGGCTTGTAAAGAAACATTAAGTTGAGCAAGGGATGCCATGTAGCCATAGCCTTAGACCATCCTTCTATAATATTTCTATTCTACTAGATAATATCCATGTACAGTATATATGTGGAGGTTTTTCTTTCCCTATTCCATTATTCATTCCAAATAGATGCATTGATAATTTTTCATCATTTATAGGAATTGAGCCTGAGCTTTTGTGGATTTCAATGTAATTCATGACCATGTTGTTTTGCTCCTATTGAGTTAACATTATGGTAAGACATATTGATTATGATTAAAGTAAGATGCTATAAATGTATTCTTTTTCAAAATAATCATCTTCTTTGTATAAATAATTAAAGCAAGGGCTACACCGCAGGATGCAGTCGTTCAGTGATTGCAAAGTACTTTGAGCCATTATTACATTGTATTGCATACTTTAGCTGATTGAAAGATTTTATTACTTTATATTTTGGGGGCTGGTTCTTTTTTTCATTATTATGCATTATAGAATAATTGCAATCAGTACTGAGTATCCTGATTTATAAAGTGGAAAAAATGTGATCATTTTCCAGATAACCTTCCTCAAATAAATGTTTGTGTCTAGACCTGTTGGGAATGGATATTACATATATTAGTCAAAATCCCCAGGCAACTTAATTGACCAGATGAAAATATGATCTGCAGTATGTGATAGCAACTGTTTTAAGATATTCAATAGAACTATGGAGTACATTTCTCCTACCATTTTGTTTAATGAGCCGTTCAATTAAAACAGCAAGCACAACTAAGCATGTGAAGTTATAACAGTTGGATGGATTGCAAGAAAATGGAATCTACTTTGAATCACTAATTGTCTTTTTATGCAGCATTGTGTTAATAGAGTACAGACTTGTATCTATTGCTTGAAGTTAATCCCAGGGAAGATTTACTTGATAAGAAATAGCACATCTCTTTAATTCTTAAAACCTTTTACAATGTGTTAGATACATTTAAGGCTCATACAAGCATAATATGGCTTCTTACGACCTCCAAGCTTCATACAACTAATTTAACGCATGCAATAAGCATAGTTAGATCTCATAACATTCTGACGGAAAAAGACTTGGCATTCTCCATTGAATACTATACTACAACTCCATTCTTCCATAGAAGCTTTGATTGTGGTAGAGCAGCATACAGTAGCCCATGTAGCTGCTCCTCACTATGGAGCCACATGCACTCTGTGGGCCTCCATAAAGCCTCCTGCTATTGATTTACTACAAGTGTTCTATATGTACAATTTCTTATGAAAACATTTTATTTTATATATCAATAATTTATAATAAATTGCTAACTAAATTGTTATATTTTTTTATGTAGAGGCTGGATTCACAAAGCCATCCATGCTGGTTGTATAAACTGGTACGTGGTGGCCACAAACAAATGGAGGCAAAGATTGATAGTTTTGCTTATAACCTACAGATTGAAATGACTAGAGCAGTCCTAAAAAGAGGTCTGGAAGCATCAACCATTACAGGATTCCCACTGAGAGGTCCTACCGAGATCCAGATGTTCCAAGACGCATGTTGGCCTTGGACCAGACAGATAGAATATCGTTTTGGTGGGTGGGAGGCTTGTAAAGACCACTCCAGTAAAATTATTTTGCTTTTGTAGATCTACAGGGAGGGCCAAAGAAAAACAGCCTGGCACCACACTCTTATGAAAGCTGTCTAAAAGAAAATCTGTCTTTGTTACTTATAGTAACCAATCACAGCACAGCCTACATTTCTTATACTGCTATGTTAAAATGAAAGCTGTGCTGTGATTGGTTGCTCTGGGCAATAAAGACAGATTTTATTTTAGACAGCTTTCATAAAAGTGAGGTGCCGGGCTTATTTTCCATGGCCCATCCTGTGCAATAATAATTTATTCACAAAGCAGCTAATTCCAAAGATTAAATACTCTAACGTTATCACTGATATAAATTTATGAGGGGTAGAAGGGGTTACTCAAAAGAAGCCACAAAGAGAAGGAAATCAAGTCTCAACTAGAAAATGAAACATTTTAATACTTACACTGTACCTCTCTACTGCAGACTTGTACCTGAGAATTATAGGCATCGGGAAGGATAGTAACTTTTACATTAAGACTTTTCATATGCATTAATGCCTACTTGCTTCGCAGATGTGGACTTTCAACAAGACCATTCCTAGATTCTTCTTTTTAACCCTTGTGCTGAAAACATGCACCAATCAAAAGCGATAATGCGTGCTAGTGCTGTTACACCTCTTTTTGGCCACTACTGCCTCTTCTTTTTGTGGTTCTTTTTAAAAATAATCTTTATTTATATAGCGTGGACATATTCCACATCACTTTGCCAATCAGAGGGTACACCTAAATAAAAATATACGGTAGTAAACCATTAATTCAAACAATAGGGATGAGAGCCCTGCTTGGAAGAAAATCTATAAGTAATCACTGGGTGGGACCCCTAAAACGTAACCTTTATTGATTTATTGATTAAAAGGTCCTATATTTGGGACCAACATGAAAAGACCACAAACAAACATACTTCTCTAATTTAGGCTACAAGCCAGTATTGAAGAAATGTCCAAAAATACACAATGGAATTGCCCAGGGCAAAGCGATCCTGTGTATTTGGATTAGTATTAGAGTGATAAACGTGTGTCAATTTAAGTCACTATGGAGCGCGACCAGACTAATACCCATCAGTGATAGTTCACTATCTATGATGCTGCGATAGAAATATGCCGATTGCCACATAGATAAAGTACTGAAGTTCGGGTAAAATTGTGTATACTCTTAGCACAACGGCTGTTGTACAGGTAGCTCTGTTCTGTGAATATATCGTTTTTTATAACAAGTTCTACATGTTTCGTCATGCATGACTCATCAGGAACCAAAATTGGTTTCAGAAACAGAACTGGTCATGAGAAATGTCCACCAAAAATGGCTCAATATAGCCTATGAGATGCCCACACGGGGCAAACCTCTACTGCTCTGTACTATGGCTACCTATCTAGGTATAGGTGGGCTTAATCTCTGATAGTTGCCCCAGGTGCTAAATTATCTACCAACCTAACCTGTAGCTAGCTATCTAAGTTTAGATGAGGTTAGCTGAAGTGGCTATCTATGATGCATATGGTGCATCAAAAGACTGCTTGCCCTAATAACTCCAAAAGCCCAAGGCACAAAATAACAAAGCAGCAAAAGCACAGAGTCTCCTGCCCAGATGGTAGGCCAGAGAGCAATGAAGAAGCAGCAGAGGTGCTGGTGTTTATAGTCAATTCATGAGCCCTTCTCACCAGGGATAGGGTCTTCAGTAGCCAATGAAACACAAAACTATGCCTGTGGGCGGGATGTATAGCAACACCCACCTCTATGTTAATCAGATGTGACCAGGTGTCAGGAGAATGAATAGAAAAAGAAGAAAGAAAGAGGGTAGGTTAACCCTTTGTGCACCCAATGCAGTCCTGTCTGTTACAGGATCTTATGCGCCGACATAAGCCTCTTATAATCCAGAGAGTATAGTGCCGTAATGCTGGTAGCCTCCGTCATAGACAGATCATGTTATGGACACACGGACTAGTATCACAGCAACGGCCTGATGCAATAGATAACATGTCCAGGTAGCATGATACGGAGCCGGTCATTTGACTGTCATGCGACCAGATGTCACAACAAATGCCTAGTCCCCGGCAGCGCCCCGGAGTATGGATAGTACAGCAAGGAGCAGACGATAAGTATTCCACGGTGTCCGTGCAGTCTCTCCTTGAACTGTTCTTTACATGGAGGCGGCTCTGTTAGTGGTTACGCATAACCCGCTGATTTATCATTTGAATTGCCAATAAATGACAACCACATGATGTTCATGGAAGAAGCAAGGTAATGATTTTAGTATACTGTAACAGAAGGGGTACCTTTACATAATAACTGTGGTGGCGGGTAACCAGGCTAGTGTGTAGCGCCTGGTACCAACCAACACGCAAATGTCCACAGGTGAGTGCAAAGGGGGGCACTAATGTACTTTCAAAATAGAGATACAAGAGGCCTGTAATGATAATATCCATAACAAAGAGTACATGGTGATGTAATATTGGGCTACAAATAGAATTATAATGGTAAGGATAATAATGGTACCTCAGAGGCAGCTAGCGTGCATACCAAGCATCAATACAGGTAAGTAGAGAAGTCCAATATAATAGAAGCAGACCATCTACTTTCTAAAGTAGAAGCCGACCAGGTTGAGGGGAATGAAAACGAGACTAAGGTTGAATGAATAACGCCTCAGATAGTAATATGGGCTTATGGCTAAAGGAAGCTAGTGAAGGACAATATTTCATTCAGGCCCCTTGGATGTATGGAATCAACTCTGTAGATCCATTGGGCTTCCTTCTGCAAGATGCGTTTATCTGGATCACCTCTCCTCCCTTGTGAACAAATAGTTTCAATGCCTTGGAATTTGAGATTATGCTCATCCCTCTTGGGATGAAGACGCATGTGATCCGCAGGGGGGTCCGTTCACCCCTCCTAATGTTTCCCACATGCAAAAGGATGTGTCTTCTCAGCTGTTGTGTGGTTTTGCCAATGTAATTTTTAGGGCAAGTGCAAGACGCAATGTACATCAGATGAGACGATCTATAAGGATACAGAGGTGACACAAGAGGTACAAGTTCTTGTTGTGTACATTGATCTTGCCATCTTTTTCTAAATAGGGTAATAAACAAAAAGCTTCTTGAGCCAGAATCTCTGTATGCACAGATATGAAATATAGGGAATACTGTTGAATGCAGGTGTCAGGTTCGTAGGAAGAAAGGCAAGTAGAGAAATGTTAGATTAGGGAACATGATTGGCCTGTCTAAATAAGTGTGTTTTTAGGGCATGCCTAAAACTGAGGATTAACCTGATTGCCTGAGGTACAGAGGTAGCATTGCCATTCTTGAGGCATGGTGCACTACATTTGCAGTGCAGACCGCCAGTCACCCATTTAAATGCCAGCCATGCTATGCATATAGCATAGCCTTGCCGAGTCACACTGACGAATGACAAATTAACGCAGGAACCTGCTAATGCGAGATGCAGTAGAGGTGTTACATTCCGAGAGCTGGTGCAGCTCATAGAGATGGGAGTGGGAGGAACGAATTATTCAAAAAGTTAGTGTTAGATCATCATGTTTTATTGTCATTGAGTTGAGTTAGCATGTTACAAGTTTGTCTTCTGAGAGATATTAACTGGTTAATGATCTGTGACTCAAATTATTCCTTGAACATCTATTCGAGAAAGCATACTGTTATATATACACACACACATACTGTATATATATATATATATATATATATATATATATATATATATATAAGTATTTTGCAGATTTGGAAGCCCAGATACTGTATCTGAATGAGCAGCTTGCAATATTTATTATTAGTCAAGGTGCCACAAAAATACTAAATTTCAGGAAGGCCAAGCTCAAGCAGCTTTGAGACTGGGACAATGTCCTAAGAAATATTCTCCCACTTAGACGGAACTACAGTTGTCTAAACGACTGCATGAGTGCTGACATCACCACTAGGGTCGTTCACGCTTGTGCAGAGTGTTTAGATGGGCAGACTTCACTGGTGGATCATAGGATTCTTGCTAGCTTCCTGCTCAGTACTTCACATTCTATGTGAAGCGCTGAGCGGGAGCATTTACATGCAACGACAAGCCATCAGTAATAGCGAATAGTGAAGGAACAGTAAACGATTTTTTGCATTTATATTGGATGATTATTGCTCAAATGTGTTCCTTTGAATGAATTGTGAGCAATAATCATCCTGTGTAAATGGCCTGTAAGAGTACATACGATCAATTGGAAATTTTTAAAAACATCTTAAGTACTTACTGTGAGTGGTTCATACTGTATAACTTTATTGTAATCCTTTAAAAACATATATGGGCCGACAAACAAACTAAACACTAAAGACAAGGGGATCGCTGATGATTAACAGGGTAACTGCTGATATTCATCAGATAAATCTCAGTGATGAAGTATGATAGCTATACGGTCTCTCTGTTTGTTTAACTATAATGTCACTCAGGACATAAAGCGTGGAGATTATAGACGTTGGATCTAAATATAAAGATTCCAGCATCTAATTTAGCTTAGAAGAGAACAGTTCATAATAGCACATTGTTTCTTATTATGGATGCAAAAACGCAAATGCGAATCAAAAAGCTTCAAAGAGCCAACAAAGGAACAGCTTGATGCATTTCCCTGCTTTATTACCAGCACTAATAAATGTAAGTATGCACATGGGTAGGGGAAATATATGTCACCATTACATGCTAAGTGGGGAAACACTGGGTTAAACTGACATGGTAAAGTCCTGGGATTTTAGTTAACTGTAAACTTAAGTGGTAAACAGGATAATGGGGTGCATCAAAAGAGGTATAGGGGTACATGACAAGAATGTTGTTCTTCCTCTTTACAAATCACTGGTCATTCCACACATGGAATACTGTGTACAGTTTTGGGCATCAAAGAAGATATCGGAGCTTGATGGGTTCACAGATGGGCAACTAAAGTATAAACTAGAATGGGTGGACTGCAATACCCAGAGAGATTATCAAAATTGTAGTTATTTAGTTTAGAAAAAATATGTCTGAGATGCGACTCAATAACTATGTATAAATATTTCAGGGAACAATAAGAGACATCTCATGATCCATGTGTATCAAGGACTGTGAGTGAAACAAGGTGGCATCTTTTACGTCTAGAAGAAAGAAGATTTCTACACCAGCATAGAAGGGGGATCTTTACTGTAAGAGCAGTGAGACTATAAAATTCTCTTCCTTAGGATGTAGAGATGGTGAACTGACTAAAAAGTTTAGGATGTATTTCTTGAGTTTAACTACCGTATATACCGGCGTATAAGGCGACGGGGCGTATAAGACGACCCCCCAACTTTCACCTTATACGCCGGTATTACAGTGGAGAAAAAAAAAATCAGTACTCACCTCCCCCGGCGTTCTGTCGCGCTCCGGCAGGATGTCGCTCGCTCCTCGTCCCCGGCGCAGCATTGCTTTCTGAATGCGGGGCTTGAAATTCCCGCCTCCAGAAAGCTAATACACACGCCGTCAGCCAGTTACATCCATTCAATGACATCATTGAATGGCTGTGATTGGCTAAAACACACGTGGCTTCAGCCAATCACACTATTCAATGACATCATTGAATGGGTGTGATTGCTAACACACGTGCGCCTTCAGCCAATCACAGCCATTCAATGATGTCATTGAATAGTGTGATTGGCTGAAGCCACGTGTGTTTTAGCCAATCACAGCCATTCAATGCTGTCATTGAATACCTGTACCGGCTGACGGCGTGTGTATTAGCTTTCTGGAAGCGGGGATTTCAAGCCCCGCATTCAGAAAGCAATGCTGCGCCGGGGACGAGGAGCGAGCGACATCCTGCCGCAGCGCGACAGAACGCCGGGGGAGGTGAGTAATGATTTTTTTTTTTTACACTTTTTTTTTTTGTATTACCGGCGCATAAGACGACCCCCGACTGCAGAGCAGATTTTTCGGGGTTCAAAAGTCGTCTTATACGCCGTTATATACGGTATATTACATGATATAGTCACTTATTACTCCAAAAGGATTGGTGATCCAGGGATTATTCTGATTGCCAGATTGGATTCGGGAAGGAATTTTTCCCTCTAAAATAAGGAAAGTTGGCTTGCAACTTATGGGGACTTTTGCCTTCCTCTGGAGCAACACTGTAGGATAGTAGGCTGAACTGGATGGACATTTGGGTGGCCGGCCCAGAAAGATATGGCAAAAAATAAAGTGACAGCTATACAGCAAGACGCCTTCCCAATTTGTTATACCTGCTAATAGTAATGTCAGGGTACATTTTCAGCTTTAAATTCCAATTGCAAGATGGTGCTCAAAACTGATGTATATTATGATATATGGCACTTAAGATTTCCAATTACACAAGCTACAGCATTAATATTAACAATTTGATTTACCGCTATACTTTAAAACATTAAGTATTGACAATGGCATTTGTCATGTACTAATAATACTAATACTAATAATACACACTATGTTACTAGATGTTTGTGTCACAAAGTACAATTGGAGCTTAATTTTAATAATTAGTAGCCTAAGCATGTAAAGGTATATTCCAGTATACAAAAATAGTCTTTGCATTTTTCCATACTTTTCCATATAATTACCACTAACTGACCCGAAATGTGATGTTTAAAGCACATTGACTAAGGATACAACCTGTAGTTCAACTTAAGAATCCCAGTTGAGCATCCTCAGTTCCGGTACTAGATATTTATAGCAAGGTGTTACTGAGAAGTAATGTGATTAGCTCAGTAGTAATGTGATTAGCTCAGTAGTGAAGAAGTACAATATCAATTGCAGAAGAAAGGGAAGGACTTGCTTTTCAGCAACCAGGGGTATACATGGGAAGCGAACAGCTTGGAATGGATGTCAGCAATGTAGATGGGAATGACAGTTTGATATCTACTTGGGCTGCTGCTGAAGCTAAGCTCATTGCTGTTGCACTGGGAAGGAGCACATAGGGAGCAAAAGTGTGAGTCAACTAAGTGATGTTAACAAAACAAAATGGCTCCCTTTGTCTGATTGCAACAGTTAAATATAGCAACCATTGGCCTAAGGAAGGACCACAGTACTGCTATAAGTATGTGCCTATTAGGCTATGCCTAAGGCATGGCCTAATAGGCATCTGTCAGTTTGTCACTGATAGGCAATAATGAATTGACATATAGAGGATTATGTCTGTCAGAACTGAGTGAGTCAAAATAGAATAATCCCTGCATGCCCACTGCCAAAATTGATAATGACCTTGACAAGTTAAAAGAGTTGCCCCATTATATAGCCTTACTCAAATGATCAACTGCTGTAGTTTGCGTTAGCAATGGCTGAACACTACAAGGGAAATGCAATATTACATGCCATTCGTTCCAGTGAATAGTTGACCAAATAATTTATGGGTGACCTGGTCCAACACAGCAAGAACTCCTCTCTGTTAGCTACTGTCTATTCTAAATAATAGACTAGATAGTCTTGAATGGGAGATCCCCACCCTCATTATGGCATTCCTATGCCCCAATAGTAAATAGGGAAAGGAATTATTTTCATGACACAACTATTTAAAGCTAATGATGATAAAAAGACACTTACCCCACTTCAATCATCTTGCACCAACTGTTTCAGGCAATAGGGCACAACTAGTTAAATATCTAACAGCATAAAACTTGGCTCTAGTGAGATACAGAAGGTATGTTAAGTAGGCACATAGACTGTATAAATAACATACTGTACAATGAATATTCCCTGATTCTTTTATTATCATTCATTCTCATTTTAATGACGCTTCAGCATCTGTTGTTCCAGGTTTTTAAGATGTGTCCTTGCACTGAAAAAGCTTACTCATCAATGTTAACTTTCCAATATTAGAACATGCACAGCCATAACAATGTAAATTGACTCTGTACCTTACATTACTGTACGTTGTAAATGTCCTTACGGAGCACAAGGTTTAGCTAAATTATTAGTGTATGAAACCATAACCATAGTACAAGCAGGATTTTGACTTTGTTTTAAAGCACCCTTATTAATATTTAATATTTTGCACACAGGAATATATTTATATCCTAACCAAATTATTTTGTACGGAGGAATATTCTTTTCTTAATTATAAATAATATTAATTACGATTACGATTATTGATATTATTTTAGTAGCACAAGAGAAAATACACATTTTTTTGTTTTAAGTTTTCTTTCAAACTATAAACTACTTTCTAAGTTTTTGCATTTCATGTGAGTCTTAGACCAAATCATGCAGGAACCTATATTTTCTTACTTTTATTTACCGTGAAAAAAAATTGATTTATTAATTTAAGAAAGCAGATTTAATTTTGTCACCAAAATCATACTTGTTCCCTAAACTTGAATTCCTGTTTGTGCCACCTTTAGGAGCAAGAACTGAGCTTAACCAAATTGGAAAACTCAAGATCAGTTCATTTTTTCGACTAATGTGAATGCATTTTGGCCTACTCTATACTTTATAGAATTGTCACATGGGATACTTTCTGAACCTGAACTGATATTTAAGGTCTTGCTACAACATCTCATTGGGGCTCATGTTAGGATTAGACTAGGACACGATAAAATGTTCATTTTGCTTGGACTTTGGGTATTTATTTTACTGCCTAATCCAATTGTGTTTGATCTTCAGATCTCTGACTGATGAATGGAAATTTTCTTTCAAAATCTACTGATGTAGAGCAGAATTATGATTCTGTCAATTAAGACAAGCTCTGAAGTAGCAATACATCCTTTAACCATCACAGATTTACACCAAGTTTAATGTTGATGTATTGTTATTGTGGAATATTGTCTTTGTTTTACCGTATGCCATAAACTTCCATAAAGTTCAAGCTTCAACTCATCTGTCCTCAGAAAATTATACTTAAAGGCTTAGGAGTTATCAAGATGATTTTTTTCTGTAAATGTGAGATTAATATTAACATTTTCTGAGGCGAACAAGGTCTGCAGTGGCATAGCCGTTTGTCTATATTTTTCTGTGCCTTCTTGGATCAATGTGGAAAAATTTTGGTGCGTTGTTAATGAGTATTAATTAGAGATGAGCGAGCACCAAAATGCTCGGGTGCTCGTTACTCGGGACGAAATATTTGCGATGCTCGAGGGTTCGTTTCGAGTAACGAACCCCATTGAAGTCAATGGGCGACCCGAGCATTTTTGTATATCGCCGATGCTCGCTAAGGTTTTCATTTGTGAAAATCTGGGCAATTCAAGAAAGTGATGGGAACGACACAGCAACGGATAGGGCAGGCGAGGGGCTACATGTTGGGCTGCATCTCAAGTTCCCAGGTCCCACTATTAAGCCACAATAGTGGCAAGAGTGCCCCCCCCCTCCCAACAACTTTTACTTCTGAAAAGCCCTCATTAGCAATGCATACCTTAGCTAAGCACCACACTACCTCCAACAAAGCACAATCACTGCCTGCATGACACTCCGCTGCCACTTCTCCTGGGTTACATGCTGCCCAACCCCCCCTGCACGACCCAGTGTCCACAGCGCACACCAAATTGTCCCTGCGCAGCCTTCAGCTGCCCTCATGCCACACCACCCTCATGTCTATTTATAAGTGCGTCTGCCATGAGGAGGAACCGCAGGCACACACTGCAGAGGGTTGACACAGCTAGGCAGCGACCCTCTTTAAAAGGGGTGGGGCGATAGCCCACAATGCTGTACAGAAGCAATGAGAAATATAATCCTGTGCCACCGCCATCAGGAGCTGCACACGTGGGCAAAGCAATGGGGAACCTATGTGCCACACACTATTCATTCTGTCAAGGTGTCTGCATGCCCCAGTCAGACCGCGTTTTTTATAAATAGTCACAGGCAGGTACAACTCCGCAATGGAAATTCCGTGTGCTCCCACAGCATGGGTGGCTTTCTGGAACCCACCGGCTGTACATAAATGTATCCCATTGCAGTGCCCTGGACAGCAAAGCTAACGTCAGATTAAATGCAGGTGGGCTTCGTCCCACACTGCATGCCCCAAACAGACCGGGGTTTTTAATTCATAGACACAGGCAGGTACAACTCCTTATTGTGAAGTCCCTGTAGACCGACAGCATGGGTGGGTGCCAGGAAGCCACTGGCGGTACATAAATATATCCCATTGCATTGCCCATCACAGCTGAGGTAATGTCATGTGTAATGCAGGTGGGCTTCGGCCCACACTGCATGCCCCAGTCAGACTGGGGTTCTTTATAAGTAGACACAGGCAGGTACAACTCCCTATTGTGAAGTCCCTGTGGACCGACAGCATGGGAGGGTCCCAGGAAGCCACAGGCGGTACATAAATATATCCCATTGCAGTGCCCAGCACAGCTGAGGTAATGTCATGTTTAATGCAGGTGGGCTTCGGCCCACACTGCATGCCCCAGTCAGACTGGGGTGCTTTAGAAGTGGACACATGCAGTTACAATTCCGTGTGGACCGACAGCATGGGTGGCTCCCTGGAACCCAAAGGCGGTACATAAATATATCCCATTGCATTGCCCATCACAGCTGAGGTAATGTCATGTTTAATGCAGGTGGGCTTCGGCCCACACTGCATGCCCCAGTCAGACTGGGGTTCTTTAGAAGTGGACACATGCAGTTACAACTCCGTGTGGACCGACAGCATGGGTGGCTCCCTGGAACCCACCGACGGTACATAAGTATATCCCATTGCAGTGCCCAGCACAGCTGAGATAATGTCATGTTTAATGCAGGTGGGCTTCGGCCCACACTGCATGCCCCAGTCAGACTGGAGTTCTTTAGAAGTGGACACATGCAGTTACAACTCCGTGTGGACCGACAGCATGGGTGGGTGCCAGGAAGCCACCGGCGGTACATAAATATATCCCATTGCAGTGCCCAGCACAGCTGATGTAACGTCAGCTTTAATGCAGGTGGGCAAAAAATTTATTGGATTACACTGTAGGCGAGAGCCCCAAAAAATTGGTGTACCAACAGTACTAATGTACCTCAGAAAAATTGCCCATGCCCAACCAAGAGGGCAGGTGAAACCCATTAATCGCTTTGGTTAATGTGGCTTCATTTGTAACTAGGCCTGGAGGCAGCCCAGTTAAAATAAAAATTGGTTCAGGTGCAAGTTTCAACGCTTTAATGAGCATTGAAACGTATAAAAATTGTTTACAAAAATTATATGACTGAGCCTTGTGGGCCTAAGAAAAATTGCCCGTTCGGCGTGATTACATGAGGTTTCAGGAGGAGGAGCAGGAGGAGGAGGATGAATATTATACACAGATTGATAAAGCTAAAAGCTCCAAGTTTTTGATGGTGATAGAGAACAATGCCTTCATCCGCGGGTGCAGCCTACGTATTGTTTTGGTATCGCTGCTGTCCGCTGGTGGAGAAGAGAAGTCTGGGGAAATCCAGGCTTTGTTCATCTTGATGAGTGTAAGCCTGTCGGCACTGTCGGTTGACAGGCCGGTACGCTTATCTGTGATGATTCCCCCAGCCGCACTAAACACCCTCTCTGACAAGATGCTAGCCGCAGGACAAGCAAGCACCTCCAGGGCATACAGCACGAGTTCAGGCCACGTGTCCAGCTTCGACACCCAGTAGTTGTAGGGGGCAGAGGCATCACGGAGGACGGTCGTGTGATCGGCTATGTACTCCCTCACCATCCTTTTACAGTGCTCCCGCCGACTCAGCCTTGACTGGAGAGCGGTGACACAGTCTTGCTGGGGAGCCAGAAAGCTGATAAAGGCCTTAGAGAGTGTTCCCCTGCCTGTGCTGTACATGCTGCCTGATCTCCGCGCCTCCCCTGCTACCTGGCCCTCGGAACTGCGCCTTCGGCCACTAGTGCTGTCGGATGGGAATTTTACCATCAGTTTGTCTGCCAGGGTCCTGTGGTATAGCATCACTCTCGAACCCCTTTCCTCTTCGGGTATGAGAGTGGAAAGGTTCTCCTTATACCGTGGGTCGAGCAGTGTGTACACCCAGTAATCCGTAGTGGCCAGAATGCGTGTAACGCGAGGGTCACGAGAAAGGCATCCTAACATGAAGTCAGCCATGTGTGCCAGGGTACCTGTACGCAACACATGGCTGTCCTCACTAGGAAGATCACTTTCAGGATCCTCCTCCTCCTCCTCAGGCCATACACGCTGAAAGGATGACAGGCAAGCAGCATGGGTACCCTCAGCAGTGGGCCAAGCTGTCTCTTCCCCCTCCTCCTCATCCTCCTCATGCTCCTCCTCCTCCTCAACGCACTGAGATATAGACAGGGGGGTGCTCTGACTATCCAGCGACATACTGTCTTCCCCCGCCTCTGTTTCCGAGCGCAAAGCGTCTGCCTTTATGCTTTGCAGGGAACTTCTCAAGAGGCACAGCAGAGGAATGGTGACGCTAATGATTGCAGCATCGCCGCTCACCATCTGGGTAGACTCCTTAAAGTTTCCAAGTTCCTGGCAGATGCCTGCCAACCAGGCCCACTCTTCTGTAAAGAATTGAGGAGGCTAACTCCCACTGCGCCGCCCATGTTGGAGTTGGTATTCCACTATAGCTCTACGCTGCTCATAGAGCCTGGCCAACATGTGGAGCGTAGAGTTCCACCGTGTGGGCACGTCGCACAGCAGTCGGTGCACTGGCAGATGAAACCGATGTTGCAGGGTGCGCAGGGTGGCAGCGTCCGTGTGGAACTTGCGGAAAGGTGCGCAGAGCCGGCGCACCTTTCCGAGCAGGTCTGACAAGCGTGGGTAGCTTTTCAGAAAGCGCTGAACCACCAAATTAAAGACGTGGGCCAGGCATGGCACGTGGGTGAGGCTGCCGAGCTGCAGAGCCGCCACCAGGTTACGGCCGTTGTCACACATGACCATGCCCGGTTGGAGGCTCAGCGGCGCAAGCCAGCGGTCGGTCTGCTCTGTCAGACCCTGCAGCAGTTCGTGGGCCATGTGCCTCTTCTCTCCTAAGCTGAGTAGTTTCAGCACGGCCTGCTTACGCTTGCCCACCGCTGTGCTGCCGTGCCGCGCGACACCGACTGCTGGCGACGTGCTGCTGCTGACACATCTTGATTGCGAGACAGAGGTTGCGTAGGAGGAGGAGGAGGAGGAGGAGGAGGAGGGTGGTTTAGTGGAGGAAGCATACACCGCCGCAGATACTACCACCGAGCTGGGGCCCACAATTCTGGGGGTGGGTAGGACGTGAGCGGTCCCAGGCTCTGACTCTGTCCCAGCCTCCACTAAATTCACCCAATGTGCTGTCAGGGAGATATAGTGGCCCTGCCCGCCTGTGCTTGTCCACGTGTCCGTTGTTAAGTGGACATTGGCAGTAACCGCGTTGGTGAGGGCGCGTACAATGTTGCGGGAGATTTGGTCGTGCCGGGCTGGGATGGCACATCGGGAAAAGTAGTGGCGACTGGGAACTGAGTAGCGCGGGGCCGCCGCCGCCATCATACCTTTGAAAGCCTCCGTTTCCACAACCCTATACGGCAGCATCTCCAGGCTGATAAATTTGGCTATGTGCACGTTTAACGCTTGAGCGTGCGGGTGCGTGGCGGCGTACTTGCGCTTGCGCTCCAACACTTGCGCTAGCGACGGCTGGACTGTGCGCTAAGAGGCATTGGTGGATGGGACTGAGGTCAGCGGAGTTGAGGGTGTGGGTGCAGGCCAGGAGACGGTAGTGCCTGTGTCCTGAGAGGGGGGTTTGGATCTTAGTGGCAGGTTGGGGCACAGGGGGAGAGGCAGCGGTGCAAACCGGAGGCGGTGAACGGCCTTCGTCCCACCTTGTGGGGTGCTTGGCCATCATATGCCTGCGCATGCTGGTAGTGGTGAGGCTAGGGGTGGTGGCTCCCCGGCTGATCTTGGCGCGACAAAGGTTGCACACCACTGTCGTCTGTACTCTCAGTGAAAAATTGCCAGACCTTTGAGCACCTCGGCCTCTGCAGGGTGGCATGGCGCCAGGGGGCGCTTTCGGAAACAGTTGGTGGATTATTCGGTCTGGCCCTGCCTCTACCCCTGGCCACCGCACTGCCTCTACCAACCTGCCCTGCTGCTGCACTTGCCTCCCCCTCTGAAGACCTATCCTCAGTAGGCGTAGCAAACCAGGTGGGGTCAGTCACCTCATCGTCCTGCTGCTCTTCCTCCGAATCCTCTGTGCGCTCCTCCCTCGGACTTACTCCAATTACTACTACCTAAGTGATAGACAACTGTGTCTCATCGTCATCGTCCTCCTCACCCACTGAAAGCTCTTGAGACAGTTGCCGGAAGTCCCCAGCCTCATCCCCCGGACCCCGGGAACTTTCCAAAGGTTGGGCATCGGTCACGACAAACTCCTCCAGTGGGAGAGGATTCGGAACCATTGCTGCCCATTCTGGGCCCATTCTGGCCCGCAGCCAGAGGATTCAGAGTTGCAGCAGTGGACGGTGCAGAATTCTGGGTGGTCGATAGATTGCTGGATGCACTTTCTGCAATCCACGACAGGACCTGCTCACACTGCTCATTTTCTAATAAAGGTCTACCGCGTGGACCCATTAATTGTGAGATGAATGTAGGGACGCTAGAAACGTGCCTCTCTCCTAATCCCGCAGCAGTCGGCTGCGATACACCTGGATCAGGAGCTCGGCCTGTGCCCACACCCTGACTTGGGCCTCCGCGTCCTCGCCCGCGTCCACGTCCTCTAGGCCTACCTCTACCCCTCAGCATGCTGTACTACCAGTAGTGCACAAACAGAACGCTGTAATTAAATTTGCCGCTTATTGGCCTGTGGTTGGAGGCTGACTTCCCTTACGGAACGCACAGCAGAGCCAGGAAACAATTTTGCGCACGCCTGTAGTGAGACGTAGGTGCATATGACTGAGCTAGTGGAATTCACAGCGCAGAAGCAGTCAAGTGGCCAAAGGCCTTAAGTATTTTGCTTCTATTTTTTTAAAATGCTGAGCTGATACAGCAGACAGTGTCCGCAGGTAGCCGACAGCATGGAGCTGTCATCCCGGGCTGTACGGACCCCCCCCCCCCACCCGGCATTGCGATCGGTGCTATCCAATGGATAGCGTCGATCGCAAAAAAGTAAATAAAAGTTGAAAAAAAGTTACATATTCAGCTGCCCTGATGGATCGGATCCATCGGGGCAGCTGAAATTACTCACCGAGGTCCGCCGCACTGCTCCCCGCTCTTCCGATGCTCCGGGCCCCGTAGCCGTCCTTCTGCGTATGCACGCCAGGCGGCATTATGTCAGCCGCATGCGCAGAAGGCCCGGCGTCGCGGGAAATTTAAAATCTCCTGGCTCCCGCCTCCTGTAGGTAGCCGGGAGGCAGGAGATGTCAGCGGGGACCACGGTGAGTGGTCCCCGGTACCGAGATCGCCATTATACAATGGATAACGGCAATCACGGAAAAGTAAACAAATATGTTAAAAAAAGAAAAGTTTCACCTCCCCTCATGGATCGGATCCATGAGGGAAGGTGAAAATACTTACCCCGCTTCCTCCATGTCCTCCGGCCGGTCTCCTGACCCCCTGCTGGCTTCTGCGATGTGCCGATGTGGTGCGCATGCACAGAAGGCCGGCGAGCCCGGCAAATTCAAAATCTCCCTGCACCCGGCTGTCACAGTTAGCCGAGTGCAGAGACATATGACTGGGGACCGCTGTATGCGGTTTCCAGTCATATGATCACCATTATCCATCGGATAACGGTGATCATATAAATTTAAAAAGTAAAAAAAACAAGTAAAAATTTTAAAAAGTTAAAGTTTCATCTCCCCTTATGGATATGATCCGTAAGGGGGGATGAAATTACGTACCCAAGGTTCCCGGATTTGTTCCCTGATGGGATGTTCATCCGCGGACCTTACCCCAGCTTCTGCGCATGCGCCCGTCAGCATGATGGCGGACGCATGCGCAAAAGTGAAATATTGCCCAAGAAATTTAAAATCTCCCTGCTCCTGTCTACCAAAGGTAGCCAAAAGCCTGGAGATATCACGGGGAGCTGCGGTATGCGGTTACTGGTCACGTGATCGCCGTTATCCAATGCATAATGGCGATCACGTAAAATTTCTTTAAAAAGTGGAAGTTTCATCTCCCCTCACCGATGCGATCGGTGGGGGGAGATGAAATATCTTCTCGGAGGCTTCCGCATTTGAATCCAGATGCGATTATCCTCCATGGACCCTTCCGGCTGCTGCGCATGCGCCCACCGGCAAAATGCCGGACACATTCGCAGGAGCCGGGGAGCCCAGGAAATTTTAAATCTCCTCGCTCCCAGCGACCAACGGTCGCTGAGTGCTTGGAGCAGTGACCGGCGGCCTCGTTGAGCGGTCCCCGGTCACGTGATAAAGTAGCGATCTAACATTAGGCCGGTCACACATGACCGGAGAGGAATTACGGGTTCTGCATGCGCTGGATCAGCGGTAATCCACGGATCAATCGCATGCATTGGATTACACAATTCCCCCCAATTAGTGGGTCGGAATTGCGTAATCCACTCGCAGAAACAGAACACGGCATGCTATATTTTACCGCGGATATCCGCGACCTAGAGCCCATTGTGCTCTATGACCGCGCATATACCCGCAGCCCATATGCAAACACATTGTGTACGGGCTGCGGGTACCCGGGTCATCTCTAAGCGACGGCACGGGAAATAAAAACAAACAACGGTGTACTGCGTGTGAGTAGACAGTTATGCGCAGTACATTACGCAGCCATATGCAGGGTCACAGCCGGGCTCACAGCTGGAATCCGCTGCGGGCCTCCGCAAGCAGATTCTGCATACGGCCGTGAGAGCCCGGCGTTATTCAGACCGCTACCTGTAATCCGTAATTTACAAGAAGCCCCTGGAACACTCGCCTTCATGCAGTTCCAGGAGCAGCTTGTTGAGCGCCTTCTGTGTGAGACCGCTGCACCGCAGCAAGATTACAAAGCCTCACAGAGCGCCACTTTTTACACCCCATACCTGCCGCTGAGGTTACGAAATACCCCCAAAAAAGCATGAGAGGAGGGGGGATACACGGTTTTCTTGCCCCATGTGCCCAACCCAAGCAGCCTCCGTGATTACACCTGTCTTCGGACATAAAACGCAGTTCATATTATTACCTTTATCTAATATTTAGGGAATGCCAAAAAATGGAGATGGATTATTTTTAGGAAGTCAATTTTTTTTCCGTATAAGTGGGCAATGGGGCCTGGAATTTATTCAGTTCTGCCCTGAAATCCAGCGGGCATTCCCTCCATTATGGGCCTAGCCATGTGTCCTGTAAGTAGATTAGGACCACAATGGATATGTTTCTGAACACGGGACAAACCGGGGTATCCATTTTGGGGTGAAAGTCTTCATTCCTATGTACACTGTACAAAAAAAACAGTTTTTAAATTGACAAAATTTCCAAAAAATGAAAATCTTAATTTTTTCCTTCTGCTTTGCTTACATTCATTCAAATACTGTGGGGTCAAAATACACAGTACACCCCTAGATGAATTCGCTAAGGGGTCTAGTTTTCAAAATGGGGTCATTTGTGGGGGTTCTCTATTGTTTTGGCCGCTCAATGGCTCTACAAGTGGGCAATGGGGCCTGGAATTTATTCCGTTGTACCCTGAAATCCAATGGGTGCTCTTTCCATTATAGGCCTAGCCATGTTTTCTTTAAGTAGATTAGGGCCACAATGGGTATATTTCTGAACACAGGACAAACAGGGGTATCCATTTTGGGGTGAATGTCTTCATTCCTATGTACACTGGACAAAAAAACCTGTTTTTAAATTGACACAATTGCCAAAAAAAATGAAAATCATAATTTTTTCCTTCTGCTTGGCTTAGATTCATTCAAAAACTGTGAAGTCAAAAAAGTCATCATACCCCTACATAAATTCGTTAAGGGGTCTACTTTTCAAAATGGGGTCACTTGGGGGGGTTCTCCATCGTTTTGGTCACTCAATGGCTCTACATGTGGGCAATGGGGACTAAATCTCCTTCAAGCAAAATTTCTGTTCCGAAATTCACCTGTTGCTCCTTTCATTTTGGGCCACATTGTGCATACAGACGTAACACTAGGACCACAATGGGTATGTTTCTGAGCACAGGACAAACAGGGGTACCCATTTTGGGGTGCAAGTCTTCATTTATATATGTGTTTACAAAAAACTGCTTTTGAAATGACAGAATTACCAAAAAAATGAAAACCGTTATTTTTTTCCTTCGGCGTGGCTTAGATTCATTCAAACACTGTGAAGTCAAAAAAGTCATCATACCCCTAGATAAATTCGTTAAGGGGTCATTATTTTCAAAATGGGGTCACTTGTGGGCGTTCTCCATCGTTTTGGTCACTCAATGGCTCTACAAGTGTGCAATAGGGCCTAAATCTCCTTCTAGCAAAATTTCTGTTCCGAAATTCACCTGTTGCTCCTTTCATTTTGGGCCCCATTGTGCATCCAGACATACGATTAGGGCCACAATGGGTATGTTTCTGAGCACAGGACAAAGAGGGGTATCCATTTTGGGGTGCAAGTCTTCATTTATATATGTGCTGTACAAAAAAAACTGCTTTTAAAATGACAAAATTACTAAAAAAATGAAAATCGTAATTTTTTTCCTTCGGCTTGGCTTAGATTCATTCAAACACTGTGAAGTCAAAAAAGTCATCATACCCCTAGATAAATTCGTTAAGGGGTCATTATTTTCAAAATGGGGTCACTTGTGGGCGTTCTCCATCGTTTTGTCACTCAATGGCTCTACAAGTGTGCAATAGGGCCTAAATCTCCTTCAAGCAAAATTTCTGTTCCGAAAGCCACCAGTTGCTCCTTTCATTTTGGGCCCCATTGTGCATACAGACGTAATACTAGGGCCAAAATGGGTATGTTTCTGAGCACGGGACAAACAGGCTTATCCATTCTGGGGTGCAAATCCTCATTTGCATGTGTACTATAGAAAAATTCCTGTCTTTAAAATGACATATTTGCAAAAATATGAAATTTTAGTTTTTCTCTTCTAAATTGCATTGACGCCTAAAAAAAACTGTGGGGTTAAAACACTCATGACACCCCTCAGTGAATACGTTAAGGGTAGTCTTTAAAATGGGGTCATTTGTGGGGGGTATCTATCATTTTGACTCCTATGAGCCTTTCCAATCTTGGCTTGGTGTAGGAAAACAAAGTGTTCCTCAAAATGCTGAAAAGTAATGTTAAATTTGTACGTCTCCTAAATGGTTAAAAAAAAAAACGAAAGTTTTTCCAATGTGCACCCAAAATAAAGTAAACGGATGGAAATATATATCTTAGCAAAAATTTCTATATTATGTTTGCACATATTTGAGATATTGCAGTTGGAAATGTGAAAAAATGACGATTTTTTCAAAATTTTCCCAATTTTGGCGCTTTTAATAAATAAACACAAATTCTATCGGTCTTTTTTTTTCCGCCTAAATGAAGTACAACATGTGGCGAAAAAACAATGTCAGAATCGCTTCGATATGCAAAACCTTTCTGGTGTTTTTCCATGCTAAATTGACACGTGTCAGATTTGCAAAATTTGGCCTGGTCATTAAGGCGCAAACAGGCTTGGTCACTAAGGGGTTAAAATTATTGTTTTTCAGGGAAGGGCTTATATGTAAAGCTCTTCCATGAAAAACAATTCAGGGGTGTCGGCAGACCATTGTTTTCAATACTCAAGGCTCCCATTGACTTCAATGGGGTTTTTTACTTGAAACGAGCTCTCGAGCATTACAAAAAGCTCGGCTCGAGTAATGAGCACCCAAGCATATTGGTGCTTGCTCATCTCTAGTGCTTACCCATCGATATCTTTACTGAGACAACACCTTAAGAACAGAAGTGTATGTGATGTTTTTTTAAGTTTATTACATTTTTCTAGTTTATTGTAATTTATAAGTACTTTTAGGTTTATATTTTTAACTACAATTTTTTCCATAATGTGGAACATTCATTGCTTTAATTGTTTTTTTTTTAAATAATTTGTTCTTTATTAGTTTTGACAAAGAAAATTGTTCATTTAGTTACAATGACAAAAATAGTCAACAAAATAGGTACTTAACAGTATTTTCAAAGTATGCATCTTCAAATTATTTTCCTTTTGCGTGCGTGTATAGTGTCCATTTCTCTGTCCTGTGAGGCAAGAATGGGTGTGGAACAAAATTTTCACCAATATGAACATAGATCAGGACATATTTTTTGTTCAAGGAAGAAAATAATATATAACAAACAACATTTATCATGTAATTGCAAAGTATTTGAAATAGCGGGGGCAGGGAGGGATAACACAAGGGGGGGAGGGGTTAGGAGGGATAGTTAGGTAGCCATGGATTCTACTTGTTTAGGTATTTTGCGAAGCATCCACTTTTTTGGGCGTAAACTTTTTCATATATGTTATGGTCGGACATTGTCTGGATTACCTCTGCGATAGTGGGGACATTAGGGGATTTCCATCTTCTCGAGATCAGCAGTTTAGCGGTGAGGAGGATATGGCACAGTAGGTTTCTCAATGGGCCAGGGATGGATCTATTGTCTAATAATAGTATAGCCAGAGCTGGGGATTTGGGAATGACCAGTCTCACGATCCTTCTCAGCATAGAGAACACGTCGTTCCAAAACCCTGAAAGCTTTGGAGAGCTCCAAAATATATGGCAAATATAGCCTATGTGTCCGCATTGTCTCCAACAGCGGTTATCTAGTTCAGGGAAGGCTCTAGCTAGTGCCACCGGGGTGTAATACCACCTGGTCAAAACTTTGATATGAACCTCGAGAATGTTTGAATTGAGGGTAGATTTATTCGCCCACGTGAAGGCCGAAAGCCACTGGTCAGGTGGGAACCTCCTTCCTACATCTCTCTCCCAGTTGAGAAGGTGAGCTTGTTTTACATCTCTCATGTCACCAGAGAGGATATTATAGCAAGTTCTCACAAGGGAGCGGGACGCCGGAGTAGGGTTGTTGAGTATTCGCATCAGTTCCCCTGGGATTTCTATAGCCCAAGGTCTAAAGGCCTGCAACAGTGAGAGAATCTGTAAGTATTTAAATATATCTCCCTGTGGTATATTAAATTGTTTCACCAGGGCCGAGAATGGTACAATATCCTCGCCCTGCAGCGCAGATCCAGATCTGGGATGAAGAATTCGAGAATTGTTAGTGAGAAGTTATCAATGGTTCTCCCTGGTAAGGGACCGTTTTTTTGAGCCAGCCAGATCCACGAGTCCACCGAGGCCTGCATAGGCAGTGAGATAGAATGGAGCTTGTGAACCCGGGGGAGTGCTGGTGTAAGAGAGCAGAGTATTGAGGCTAATAGGAGTGCACCAATGGGTTTGTTGTCGATGAGATGGGATTCTATTTGAAGCAATCCTGGACCTGAAATCTCTTTCAACCACTGTCTGGTTTGATTGATATTAATCGCATGGAGATATGACCATAAATTCGAACCCCCAAGCCTCCTTGTTTCCTATTAAGATATAGGATAGACGCAGCGACCCTTGGCTTTCCCCCTCTCCATATAAAATCAGAAAGTTGTTTTTGGAGCTTTGCAATTTCTTGTCTAGGTATCGGGAGAGAAATTGTATGGAAAAGATATAGGATTTTTGGCAAAACGAACATTTTATAGAGTACCACACGTCCCAGCCAAGATGGCTCCTTACTCGCAAGGGAACCCAGTTCAGTCTGGAGTTCAGGCATTAAGGGTTGCAAGTTGGCTGGTATGATATCGCATAGAGGGATGCATAATTTAATTCCTAAGTATGGAATATTTTTCTCCCCCCATTGAAATGGAAATTATTTTTGGATGTTATTTTTTAGTAAGTTATCTATGTTTATAGCTAATATCTGGGATTTATCTATATTTAGCCTGTAATATGACACCAAGCTGAATTGGTGAATTATGTCACAGACCTCCCTCAGTGAGGTTATGGGGTCCAAGAGGAGCAGTAGTATATCGGTGAAAAGACTGATTTTATGCTGTCTGAGGCCGGCCGGGATTCCTTTAATATTTATATTTTGTCTTATAGATTCGGCTAGTAGTTCCATAATTAGCGTGAACAGTAGGGGGGACAAAGGACAGCCCTGGCGGGTACCGTTGGTAATATGGAAAGTTTTTGAGACAATGCCGTCAACTAGAACCCTGGCAGAGGGGGACCCATAAAGGGCTTGTATGGCTTTGAGTATATTTCCCTAAAAGCCAAATTTTTCCAGCGTGGCGAAGGCGAAGCCCCAATGCAGCCTATCAAAGGCTTTTTCCGCGTCTAAAGCCAGGAGCAGAGATGGAATGCGGCTTGTTTGTGCCATTGCCATGAGGTTGCCATGGCAGGTGGGAGTATTTTTAATAGTCGTTGGGCTAGGAGTTTTGAGTAAATTTTTGTGTCACAATTTAATAGTGAGATGGTTCTAAAATTGGCTGGCGAGTTTAGGGATTTACTTGTTTGGATATGGTAACTATGGTGGTGCTTAGCATTTCATCTGGGAGCTTACCACAGGACATAGCTTTGTTAAGCGTTTCAGAGAGGCAAGGGGCCAGGTCTGTGGCGAAGTCTTTAAAATATTCATTCGAAAATCCGTCTGGACCCGGGGCCTTGTATGTTTTTAATGTTTTAATTGTCCCAAGGATCTCCAGAGGGATAATGGGGGCATTTAATGTTTTGAATTGGTCTTCTGTAATGGTTGGAAGATTTATTTTTACCAAAAAGTCATTGATTTGATGGATATCAGGCTGGGGCGTGGAATCATCGTGCTTTAGATTATATAGTTTAGAATAAAAGTGGCTAAATTTGTCCGCTATATCTTGAGGATGTGTTGGTTTTGTTTCTGTTCCATCTTGTTTAATCAAGTAGGGAATTTTAGATGTCGCCTGGTGGTGTTTCGTTATTTTGGCCATCAATCTTGAGGGTTTATTGAAGGACGTGTAGTAATTCATTTTTGAGGTATTTAATGATTTGGCGTATTCTTCAATTAACGCGTGACGGAGACTATGTCGCAAGGACATTAGTTCTCTATGTAACGAGATTGAGGGAGAGAGAAATCACTGGAGCAGGAGGAACACCAGATGGTCAAACTGAATTTGTCACTGTAGGGTTCAAAACTAAAATATAACTTTTATTAAATCTTTATAAAAAAGAACTTGATGAACAAGTCTCAAATAGGACACACATATAGCTAAAAGAGAGTACTCCTTAAACAAAATTCCCAGAGATGACGGAATGGCCGTATTTCGGGATAGAGAATTTAAAGCTATACAGCTTTAAAAGGAGTAGACCATAGAAGGTTCAAAACAATCAGTGATTTGCTA
Organism: Eleutherodactylus coqui; assembly: GCF_035609145.1. Classification (NCBI taxonomy): domain Eukaryota; kingdom Metazoa; phylum Chordata; class Amphibia; order Anura; family Eleutherodactylidae; genus Eleutherodactylus; species Eleutherodactylus coqui. Next base: position 140,698,340 of record NC_089843.1, on the reverse strand, counting down.
CAGAATTATGTAGTGTAGCTATAACCTTTTACTCAAAGGGTCAAACTAGCTAGTACGTTCAGAAGTTTCTCAGAACACCAACAACCTCGAGAAGTCTCCGTAGCCCTCTAAACGAGGGGTTATCTCGGTGATTGGGTTCAGAATTTTTGGAACTTCACACGTTACCCCAGCCTAGTTTAGTGCACAGAGGTATACATAAATCCCTCTAAATTGCACTCCAATAGAGACTTCAGGGTAATCTCAGCAGAAAAGAGAAGATCCACTCCTCCCAGATCTAGTCCACTATATATAGATAACTTCCCATGTGGCTATATCTGATGGAGAATAGACCATTGATAACTTAGAAAAAATTCCAAAATTGATTACTTCCAATCCAAAATAAGGAGAGGAAAGATAATCCATCAATTATATGGAATAGTCTTAGGACGTCACTTCTTAAGAAAAATTACGCGGTTCGACGCGTTTCTGCTACAGTTAGAGTAGCGTCATCAGGAACCAAATTCCATATCTGGACGTCAAAAAGTCAGTAAACAACGTCCTTAAACTGCTCGACAAAAAGTAGATTGTAGCGGAAGTTGTAAAGGTAAAGGAGAGGTAGACGATGCTAGCATTCAAAGGGTTAAATATCCCCCAGAGATTCCCCCCTAGAAAGCAATAAGAACGAGAGAAGGTAGCAGCACCAGCCTCTGTGGTAGGCTGGCGGCTAATGACCCATAGTGTGTCTCAACAGGGTTTAAGTAGTGGATAACTCCTCCCTTGATTCAGGGGTGTGTCGTCATATAGCCTATTAAAATAGAGTGCCTTGTAGCTCCACCTAATCTGACATCATTCACCTGTCACTTTTTTTTTTTTCCTCTTTTTCTATCTCCTATCTTTATTGAATTTACCTGTCACATTTAACTGGTTGTTGTACTGATCCATATTAATGCTATGGGGTAGCTGGTCAGTTTTGGAAGTATTCCACAGACTGTCCAGGGACTTGTTTATGATGCACCTCCTTGTTGTGATCCTGTTGTAAGCGTGCCGTTGTTATGGGGGCTCGGCTCCGCGTGCAGCGCTACCACGGTCCCATGTGATCAAACGTGGTGACGTAGGACGCTGAAAGGGTGCATAGGGAGAATTGTCATCCCCTCACCGTGCGCGCGCCCACGTGATCAAGCGCGATGACGTGGAGTGCTAGAAGAATGTACTGGGAGAACTTTGAAAAGTTATAGTTTCCCTGTGCGCGCGATCACGTTTCTTCTCTGACTACAGGACCGAACCTGGTAGGAGAGTAAATCAGAGGGAGGTGTAAATATCAACCCCTTACATCAACATGGCTTATGTTGTACTTATACTCCGATCATAAGACCGGTCCTGTTGGTGAAAATGATGAATGAGCCGTGTCTGTAACCTCCCCTAATGGTCACATGATCATGGCCGAGGATATGACTGGTGGTGTCCTATAATGCTGTTGTGTAGTGCCCAAATAGACAGCGCCGAGGTGGATCGTCCACTTAGTGCCCCTATTGGTAATTTGGTACCAGAGTGTCCCCAACGGTACACATAGGTAAGTATATCTTTAATAGTATATGATCATAAGACTTCAAAGTTGGGCAAGCTTGTAGATAAACAGCTATCATATAATGTATTGCCAGCTAGTCCGGGTGCCGACATAGTGAAAGACTATATCCACCCCTGTATGTTTTTAAGTATACAGGTAACAGGGTTGGATTTTTTATTGATATCAACATGATGATGGGCATAGAATCATGTTCCACCATCAAATCTAATACGCTTGTGGTCGGAATAAATGTCCAGGGTTTATTAGATACATATAGGCAGATAAAGGCAATTTATGATGTTAACATCTGGTGCAATATTAGGCATACTCTATTAAGGCTGTATTCATATGACGCTTATAGGAGGAGGGTGTATTGATAACACCTCATATCCTCTTAATAAATATCCGAAAAGAGAACAAAGTGGGCTAGATTACTAGAATGTATTGCTCAACTCAGGAAAGAAATATGACAGAGTTTAGTCCCAGTTCATATAAAGCATGCAAAAGAAAGGGTTTCATTCAGGCCCTTTGGTTGTATGCAGTCCATACGATAGGTCCATTGTGACTCCTTTTGAAGGAGCCTCTTGTCAAGGTCACCTCTCCTCCCATAGCTCCTGATGGATTCTACCCCCTGAAACATTAGTAGGTCAGGGTTACCTCCATGGTGTTCTCGCATGTGGTTTGCTACAGGTGTTTTGTCGCCTCGTCGTATATTCCCAAGGTGGCCAAGAATTCGTCGCCTGAATTCTTGCCTCGTCTTCACTATATAGTTCTTCTTACAGGGGCATGTTGCCATATACACTAAATGGGAAGAGCGACAGTTGAAAAACTCTCTTAGCGTGTACATCTTACCAGTATAGGCACTCTTGATAGTGTCTCCCTTAAGGATATTTCGACACGCTAAGCAGTCAGAACACGGGAAAGTACCCATGGGTCTCGATATAGTCAGCCAGTTACCAGATTGTGGTGTCTTCAAGTGGCTCTTGACTACTCTATCCTTGATGTTACGACCCCGTCTGAAGGTTAGGAGCGGATTTGGAGGTAATATAGTTTTAAGGTCCGGGTCTTCTTGGAGAATCCCCCAATATTTGGAAAAGATGTTGCGCATATAGGGAACTCCATTGTCAAAAGTGGATATGATACGTAATTGACTATCTGGGTTCTTAATTTTAGGGACTAGCAGTTCTGGTCTGCTTTGTTGTTTAGAGAAATGATATGCTTTCTCTATGGATTTAGTGGGATAACCTCTGTCTGAGAATCTGTTTTTCAACTCCGTGCTTTTATCTTCAAAGTCCTTAGAATCTGAGCAGTTTCTCCTAAGGCGCAAAAACTGCCCTTTAGGTATCCCATTTTTCAGGGAATAGGGGTGGGCACTATCCCAGGCAAGCAGGCTATTGGAAGCGGTTGGTTTCCTGAAGAGAGAGGATTGTAGGTAGCCATTGTTAGTTTTGCTGATACAAATATCCAAGAAAGAAATAGAGTTCTCTTGGATCTCCATGGTAAGTTTGAGGTTGATTGAGTTGTCATTCAAAACATCAACAAACTCCATGAATGACTCCTTGGTTCCAGTGTATAGGATCAGGATGTCATCAATAAATCTCAACCAAAGTGGGATGTTATCTGTCCACTTGGTGTGCTCTTCTGTGAAGACCATCTGTGTCTCCCACCAGCCCAGGAACAGATTTGCGTACGAAGGGGCACAGGGACTCCCCATCGCGGTGCCCCTGAGCTGGTGGAACAGATGGCCTTCGAACAGGAAGTAATTTTTAGTGAGCACGAAGATCAGGAGATTTTCAACGAACTGGTTGTGATGTATGTATGCCGTTCCTCTCTGCTTCAGGAAGTGTCCAACCGCTTTAATCCCTATATCATGGGGGATAGAACTATACTATCCTTCTACATCTAAACTTGCCAATAGGGTACCGGGTTCAACATGAATTCCAAGAGGCTCCTTCAAAAGGAGTCACAATGGACCTATCGTATGGACTGCATACAACCAAAGGGCCTGAATGAAACCCTTTCTTTTGCATGCTTTATATGAACTGGGACTAAACTCTGTCATATTTCTTTCCTGAGTTGAGCAATACATTCTAGTAATCTAGCCCACTTTGTTCTCTTTTCGGATATTTATTAAGAGGATATGAGGTGTTATCAATACACCCTCCTCCTATAAGCGTCATATGAATACAGCCTTAATAGAGTATGCCTAATATTGCACCAGATGTTAACATCATAAATTGACTTTATCTGCCTATATGTATCTAATAAACCCTGGACATTTATTCCGACCACGAGCGTATTAGATTTGATGGTGAAACATGATTCTATGCCCATCATCATGTTGATATCAATAAAAAATCCAACCCTGTTACCTGTATACTTAAAAACATACAGGGGTGGATATAGTCTTTCACTATGTCGGCACCCGGACTAGCTGGCAATACATTATATGATAGCTGTTTATCTACAAGCTTGCCCAACTTTGAAGTCTTATGATCATATACTATTAAAGATATACTTACCTATGTGTACCGTTGGGGACACTCTGGTACCAAATTACCAATAGGGGCACTGAGTGGACGATCCACCTCAGCGCTGTCTATTTGGGCACTACACAACAGCATTATAGGACACCACCAGTCATATCCTCGGCCATGATCATGTGACCATTAGGGGAGGTTACAGACACGGCTCATTCATCATTTTCACCAACAGGACCGGTCTTATGATCGGAGTATAAGTACAACATAAGCCATGTTGATGTAAGGGGTTGATATTTACACCTCCCTCTGATTTACTCTCCTACCAGGTTCGGTCCTGTAGTCAGAGAAGAAACGTGATCGCGCGCACAGGGAAACTATAACTTTTCAAAGTTCTCGCAGTACATTCTTCTAGCACTCCACGTCATCGCGCTTGATCACGTGGGCGCGCGCACGGTGAGGGGATGACAATTCTCCCTATGCACCCTTTCAGCGTCCTACGTCACCACGTTTGATCACATGGGACCGTGGTAGCGCTGCACGCGGAGCCGAGCCCCCATAACAACGGCACGCTTACAACAGGATCACAACAAGGAGGTGCATCATAAACAAGTCCCTGGACAGTCTGTGGAATACTTCCAAAACTGACCAGCTACCCCATAGCATTAATATGGATCAGTACAACAACCAGTTAAATGTGACAGGTAAATTCAATAAAGATAGGAGATAGAAAAAGAGGAAAAAAAAAAAAAGTGACAGGTGAATGATGTCAGATTAGGTGGAGCTACAAGGCACTCTATTTTAATAGGCTATATGACGACACACCCCTGAATCAAGGGAGGAGTTATCCACTCCTTAAACCCTGTTGAGACACACTATGGGTCATTAGCCGCCAGCCTACCACAGAGGCTGGTGCTGCTACCTTCTCTCGTTCTTATTGCTTTCTAGGGGGGAATCTCTGGGGGATATTTAACCCTTTGAATGCTAGCATCGTCTACCTCTCCTTTACCTTTACAACTTCCGCTACAATCTACTTTTTGTCGAGCAGTTTAAGGACGTTGTTTACTGACTTTTTGACGTCCAGATATGGAATTTGGTTCCTGATGACACTACTCTAACTGTAGCAGAAACGCGTCGAACCGCGTAATTTTTCTTAAGAAGTGACGTCCTAAGACTATTCCATATAATTGATGGATTATCTTTCCTCTCCTTATTTTGGATTGGAAGTAATCAATTTTGGAATTTTTTCTAAGTTATCAATGGTCTATTCTCCATCAGATATAGCCACATGGGAAGTTATCTATATATAGTGGACTAGATCTGGGAGGAGTGGATCTTCTCTTTTCTGCTGAGATTACCCTGAAGTCTCTATTGGAGTGCAATTTAGAGGGATTTATGTATACCTCTGTGCACTAAACTAGGCTGGGGTAACGTGTGAAGTTCCAAAAATTCTGAACCCAATCACCGAGTTAACCCCTCGTTTAGAGGGCTACGGAGACTTCTCGAGGTTGTTGGTGTTCTGAGAAACTTCTGAACGTACTAGCTAGTTTGACCCTTTGAGTAAAAGGTTATAGCTACACTACATAATTCTGTAGCAAATCACTGATTGTTTTGAACCTTCTATGGTCTACTCCTTTTAAAGCTGTATAGCTTTAAATTCTCTATCCCGAAATACGGCCATTCCGTCATCTCTGGGAATTTTGTTTAAGGAGTACTCTCTTTTAGCTATATGTGTGTCCTATTTGAGACTTGTTCATCAAGTTCTTTTTTATAAAGATTTAATAAAAGAGATTGAGGGAGAGGCTTGAATATTTTGCTCAGCAATGGCTATTTGCGAAAGAATATTGTTTATGTGGAGTTGTTTTTTCTTTTTGTGATGTGAGCTAATTTTAATCAAGATGCCTCTTATGTATGCTTTATGGACACACCATGTGGAAAACACATCTGTGTCTGGGTTTGTGTTGACTGAAAAATATTCAGCCAGGGATTTTTTAATCGATGTATTGTATTGGGGTATTCTCATAAGGGGAACATTGTTCCTCCAGTTTCTGGACGCCAGAGAGAAGTTAGTAGTTTCAAGCATAAGGAATGTAGGGGAGTGGTCCGACCATGTTGTATTGCCTATCTCTGCTCATCTGACCCCTGGGAGGGTCCATCTGTCGACCAGGAACAGGTCGATCCTGCAGAAGGATCTATGGCGAGGAGAGTAATATGTATATTCTCTAGAGGTTGAGTTGAGGCACCTGAAAGTGTCAAAGAGCGCTTCTCTGTGTAGCCACAGAGCTAGAGCCAGGGACAATCTATTAGCGGAGCTAGTGGAGTCGAGTGTTTTATCGGGGATTATATTGAAATTACCACATAATATAAGTTTGCCTGCCTGAACTTTGTGGATCTTTTTTAGGCCTTAGTCAGACGGGCGTTTTTTCGCGCGATTTGCGGATCGCATGACGGATGCGCATCCGCAAATCGCGTGACCGGTGCCCGAAAATCGCCCGAAAATCTGCTCCTAGCCGCGTTTCATTAGAAACGGGCCGGAGCTGTCCAGCGCATTGCATTCAATGGAGCCGGCAATACAGCCCGCTCCATTGAAAGCAATGCGCTGCGGGCGAGTGTGGGATGAATTGTCGGGAAGGGCTTAAATATATAAGCCCTTCCCTGCAATTCATCCACAAAAGTGTTAAAATAAAAAATATATATATACTCACCTGCTCCCGGCAGTCGGAGTTCAGAGCGGCCGGCCTCCAGTGGGTGTGAAGGGGGTGTGAGTCAGACCTGCCCCCTGATTGGCTCAGCGCTGAGCCAATCAGGGGGCAGGTCTGACTCACACACCCTTCACACCCACTGCAGGCCGGCCGCGCGGAACTCCGGCTGCCGGGAGCAGGTGAGTATATATATATTTTTTATTTTAACACTTTTCTGGATGAATTGCAGGGAAGGGCTTATATATTTAAGCCCATCCTGACAATTCATCCCGCGCACGCCGGCAGCCCATTGCTTTCAATGGAGTCGGCTGTATTGCCGGCTCCATTGAATTCAATGGGCAAACATCGTTCTTCTCTGCCACAGCTGTTACAGCTGTGGCAGAGAAGAATGATTTGTCTTCTATATGTTCTCAATGGGGTCGGCGCTGCTGCCGCCGGCCCCATTGAGCGCATATAGAGAAGAGAACAAGAACCGCAGATCGCAGATAGGTGCGATCTGCGATTTCTGTTCTATAATTTATCGGACGAGCGCATAAAAAGTGCTCATGTGTCCGATACCATTGCAAAGCAATGGTTTAAAAAAATCGCCGGACGCATGCGCATGCGCAAATCGCGCGAAAAAACGCCCGTCTGACTAAGGCCTTAGAGTTTTGTTTAAGAAGGAAATTTGGGAGGAGTTTGGAGCGTAAATGTTTACTAGAGTTATTTGAATATTGTTAAACGTTCCCACTAGTACTATATATCTTCCATGGGGATCAATCATCTGTTCCGCGAGAACAAAATTAATGGTGTCTTTAATTGCTACCAAAACTCCTGCTGTCTTCCCCTCAGCACAGGACATAAACATTTTTGAGAATTTTTATGGGAGAATGAGGGATGCGCTGCAGACGAAAAGTGTGTCTCCTGGAGGCACAAAATATCCACTTTGTTGTGGAGTGTGTCTTTCCAAACCGCTGACCTCTTGAAAGGGGAGTTTAGCCCCTTAGTATTAAGGGAGCATATTTTTATAGACATATTAAAAATAAAAGAGTGCTTTTGAAAAGGTGGAACCATGGAAAGCTACCAGTTTTTGGAAGGAGGGGGATGGGGTAGGAGACATGTACATTTAACACAAAAACAGATGGCCAGGAACGCCAAACAAAATGGCCAGATAGAAAACATTTTCTGAGAATGGTACTCGGAAATAGAAAGGTAGCGTGAAACAGCAACATTAATATAGCTGTCTTCGCAGGTGTGGGTGCCTGCGGATTCTCAGGGGGGAGAAAGTTCGCCTGATGTTGGGAAAAGGAAGTAACCTCCAATCCTGTTAAGAAATGCTGGTGGATCAGCGGGGAGGTGCTGACTGGGAGCTTTCTTTAGATGAGCTGGCCTGGAAGACGAGATCTCTGTTTTGAGGTTTTTCAAGAATCTGGACGCCCCAGGACAAAAGGGTTTTTTCGCCTTCCTCTGGTTTGTTGATTGTATGTATAGAACCCTCTCTGTGGAGGATTAATTTTGTGGCGTAACCCCATTTATATGGGATCTTTTCTTTTCTGAGAGAAGCAGTTAAATGGGAGAAAGATTTTCTAGCTTGAATTGTAGCAGCAGATAAGTCCACAAAAAGTTGGATATTTGCGAACTGAGCAGGGAAGGTAGGTACCTTGCGGGAGGCGAACATGAGCGCCTCTTTAATATGAAAAAAAATGGATCCTTGGTATTGCATCTCGCGGGACATTGTTGTGGAGAAATTTTGGTTTTTGTAGGTGATGCGCCCTGTGAATGATGAGTTCTTGGTCAGGGGTGGAGGGCAGAAGCTTTTTCATTAATTGTAAGAGGAAGTCCTTTAAGTCAGCTGGGCCAATTTTTTCTGGGATACCCCTGAACTTGACATTGTTTCGTCGGTTAAGGTCCTCCAAGTCCGCCATCTTTACTTTATTCTGACCCACTTCCTCCTCTAGGGAGTAGTGCGCATCTATCAGAGTGTTATGCAAATTAGTCAGTTCTTGCATTTTATGTTCAATATGAGAGGAATTCCTCTATTTCTGTTATGGTGGAGTTAAAAGATGTGAAAAAAGTATTGAGGTCTTCCCGCATAGAGCTTCTTAGTGCGAGCATCATTTCTTTAATGAAGGCTTCTGAAGCAGGTTGATTTGTGGTAGGGACCATATCTAGGAATTCTGCAGCATTAGGTGGGGGGAGAAGTGTATTTGCTGCCACTTCTAGTCTGGGTCTCCTTTTATTAGGGCTGGATGTAGGAGAATCCCTATTACCGGGGGTTGCCATGTGGCTGGGCGCAGTTTTAGGTGAGTGAGTGGGGCTGAGTGTAATGGGTGCTGAAGTCTCACTCACCCCCCCCCCCCCCCCGGATGCAGTGCCGAGACGGTCGTCCCCCCGAGTGGCTCCTGGGCTGTTTGCCGGTGTCTCCTGGTTCCTTGGGGGCTCGCTGACTGAAGCACCAGAGATATCCGAAGAGGAGAGGAGTGCTGCTGTCGGGTCCCTCCTGCTGCTGCGAGCAGAAAAGAAGTCGGCCACTCGCTGCTTGGAAGCCTTCGCTGGCTTGCCTCGGGTCATGCCGGAAGTCGGGTAAGTAATTCTGGTGGTGATGGGTTCCACTGAAGCTTTGTAAGTAGCTGTGGAGGTTAGGGCCGGAACGGAGCTTAGGCAATGGCGTCCATCTCGGTCCTCTGTCAGGCAATGCCCCCATTGCTTTAATTATTTTGAACCATATGTTTTCCAAGAGCAGGAACTTTTCAGGAAATGTACAAATCATATCCTAGTGATAAAGAGAAATTAATAGTTAGGAAGTTATCATAAAAAAAAAATAGAATGAATTAAAATAAATATTGAAAAATAAACAAAATATTACACATTTTGACAACAATTGGGGAACTGTGTATTTAAGAATTAGAACCATTCAATTGTTCAGTGGTTTCAACTAAAGTCTTAGTTTCATTTAAAATACTTTCTCTATCTTAGAAATGACACATAAGAATATGGCACATGATAGGCAGTGAGCTTTCTTACTCATTTTACAGAAGCTTTAAAGGGGTTGTCCCGCGCCGAAACGGTTTTTTTTTTTTTTCAACCCCCCCCCCCCCCCCCCCCGTTCGGCGCGAGACAACCCCGATGCAGGGAAGTAAAGAAAGTTTACCGGAGCGCTTACCTTAATCCCCGCGCTCCGGTGACTTCAATACTTACCGCTGAAGATGGCCGCCGGGATCCTCTGTCTTCGTGGACCGCAGCTCTTCTGTGCGGTCCACTGCCGATTCCAGCCTCCTGATTGGCTGGAATCGGCACGTGACGGGGCGGAGCTACACGGAGCCGCTCTCTGGCACGAGCGGCTCCATAGAAGACTGCTGAAGACCCGGACTGCGCAAGCGCGGCTAATTTGGCCATCGGAGGCCAAAAATTAGTCGGCACCATGGAGACGAGGACGCTAGCAACGGAGCAGGTAAGTAAAAAACTTTTTATAACTTCTGTATGGCTCATAATTAATGCACAATGTATATTACAAAGTGCATTATTATGGCCATACAGAAGTGTATAGACCCACTTGCTGCCTCGGGACAACCCCTTTAATGTATGGGTAGAAATGTAATATCTTGTAGTTGAATGATTCATGTTTTTATTGATTTAGAAATCTAATGATATTATTGAGTGAATAAAACAAGACTGCATAACACAATTGTTCAAGATAGACAAGGGCTACATTTTAGATGCCAAGATATTCTTAAAGAGCCACATTTCAATATTTTATTAAATTTCTGCTCTGTATGCATAACTTTGATATTTATTAAATTATATGTTTAGGCCTCATATCTCACCTTATTTCTTGACTCATAGTAATTATTTTTTTTCTGTTTCATATTATTGTATCTTATCACTTTCCTGGGCTTCTTTTTTGTTAAAAAGAGGAGAGCTGATAATATTTTTGACATAAGACTATGTATTTTTTTCTATTTTTTTTGTAATGAATCTGATGATATCTGACCTTCTATTCCAATGTGGCTTGCAGACAAAAGCAGCTCTCTTCTCAAACTTTTGAAATTATACCTAGACAAGATTAGATCTTGTAACATCTTGGCTTAAATCCATTTTATTTCTCTCTGCGTTTCAATTTACCATAATGATTAGTATCATTAAAATTTAATTAACAAGTGCCAACTGTGAAAATATATACATAATGATAATCAATGTCAAGTATACATCAGTGAACTGGTATGACACAAAAATGTGTTAATTATGCAACAAGAAGAACAATAGATTCTTTACAAAATTGAAAACAATGTAATATACTACCTAGAATAAGTGAGTGGGCACTTAGCTGTACATATAAAATAAACTTAATTAACCCTCAGAGATTGAACTGATTATAGTGATTAAGATTCACATCTAAAGAATTAGTAGTAAGCATCAAGATGAGGTTCAAGGTACAGTAGACCACTCCAAAAAATGTTATTGAATAATATATGTTTTGTAGTGTATATGAACATTGTGTAATCATCAGCCATCATTGAAACACTACCGGTGAGTAGTAACTTACAGAATGTACTGCAGGTTTAATTAAAGGGCAAAACCAATCACAGACTAGAATGTAAGACATAACTTTTATTTCAAATATAGATAAAAACAGAGCATGTAGAAAAAAGACTGCTGTTTCTACAATAAAGAATAAGGTGTCAATAGTGTGTTTTCTCAAAAACGGATTGCAAGGACGTTCATAAAATTTATATGTGAAGAAGTAAAATATGAGTACACAACCATCTCATGGGAAGCACAGCTGGTAGTAACTGTTTAAGCGGAAGGACGCATCCCTAAAAATTATTGCACAGCCCAATAAAGTACCTGATGTGCAATAAGGAGTCCTTCAAAGTAAAAAAGGATAATAAACACTAGCAGAAAGCAGGATCCAAAGGAACCACCCAGGCAATTGTAGCCCAATGGGGTACAACTATATCTCTGGTTCTATATATAACCTGATAAATCGGAACGGAGCCTGTTGCTCCATCAGCCAGACTGATTTTTTTTTACACTTAAATCATTGTATTCCATGGAAGGGCTTATATGTAAAGCCCTTCCATGAAAAACAATTCAGGGGTGCCAGCAGACCATTGTCTTCAATGGAGCTGCTGGCAGCAACCGCGGCTCCATGGAAAACAATTTAGTGTGTCCTGTCCATCTGCAGTATATAACAAGACTGTACTCATTTTACACTGTCTCTTTTTTGCTAAAGTGTATGCAAAATACTATTTTGCATACACTTTAGCAAAAAATAAACATGTGGGGAGGAGAGGGTGAAATTTTCTCGAGCACCCTGACCACCCGGTGGTGCTGGCTCGAGTAATGAGTATTTTCGAGTATGCTAATACTCAAACGAGCATCAAGCTTGGACGAGCATGCTCGCTTAACTCTAGTAATAATCATAGTGGTGAAAACCTGCTATTGCTGGTTTGGTATAGCTGCCAATTTATTACTAGTGTTAAAATAAGTATGTCTTTAATATAGGTTTATACACATATTCTTCTATTTACAACAAACAGTTAGTACTACTTCTAATCTGTACATGTTATGAACAGTGTCAATAAATGAATAAGCATTTTAAATTGGGTAGTTATTCAATATGAAGTAAACTATAAATGAACAGAAATGAACTCAAACACGTTTTTTCATAAACTCATGCAAGTGGCTATAAATGAATTCATGCAGTTATAACTGTTACTAAAATGGCTAATATTCATACTCTGCTGTGTGAGACTTCTATGTTTTTTGGATCCTATTAATGGCTATTAATTTTAATGGCTGATGCACTACATTTTAACTTTATTAGACTGCAGCAGTTCATAAAAAACATTGAACTGCTCATGCATTGATATGTAGGTACATATACGGTGAATTCATGAATGCTAATACCTAAAATGGAATAGAAGGGTACTTTCTGTGCTTTGTTTTCTCATCATGAAGAAATATTGTTACCCTTGAAATTCCAGTAAATCTATACGATCAATGTTTTTATTTTTGTATTTAAGTCATAGTTAAGCTCCCACCTTAATGCATTTAGTCTTTGGCTTCATACAAACATTAAAGGTACTTACTACTGAGTTTTACCTCTGATTTTTTTTTTATTCTTAAAAAAATATAGCAGTCACAGGTCAAATGTGAAAATGGAAATGTATTAATTCCGATTTACACACAGTAGGAATGGATTGTGAAATTCTGAAGACCTGAAGCATTTGTTTAGTACTTTTTTCTTTAAGGGCTTAGTCACACGGGGGCATCCGGACGCCGATGAGCCCGTCTTTCTGCAGGATAAGATGGCCGCACTGCAAGTGCGGAGAAAGAACACATGACCGGCTCCATTGCCGTTTATGTGTTCTTTCTTCCGGCGCTGTGGAGAGTTGTCCGCACCTGCAGTGCAGCCGTCTTCATCATGCAGGAAGACGGGTGCATCGGCGCCCCGATGCGCCCGTGTGACTAAGCCCTAAAGCAGCAATATTCAGAGACTCCTCTCAAAATAAATTGCACCTGCTCGAATTGCCTTAACATGTTGTGTCTTTCAGAGAGGGCTTCATGCAGTTACAGACTGCTACAGATTGTGACTTTTGTTTATGTTTAACATGTATGCTGGCAATATCCTTGGTGTACACTGCAAACATGTCCATAGTGGTCCATCCATGAATCAGATGAAGCCAAAAAAGTGTGCTTTGGGCCTCCATCTGGCTGTTATACTTTAGTATACAGCAAAAAAGTAAACAGAATAACATAATACACTAGGGTATTCCATCCATTTTTTTTAATTACATGGTAACCTATGAGTGACTGTATAGCATTTCTTACAGGCATCCATTAAATATGCATGATGAACTTTTATGAGTTTTAAATTACATGTTCGATAAATGGATACCAAAATAGCCTAGGATGAAAAGTGCCTGTAATGTATTCCAAACAGCGGCATCCATCACCAATAAGCTATAACGGCATCCTTTTAATGAATATGTCATGAAAAGCTCATGCCATATGCATTACACTAATGCCATTACAGCCTATGGGTGACAGTTGCCAGAGATAGTAAAGGGAGAAAAGGAAAGATGAGCACCACTAAAACAACCAAAGATGTGTAGAACCTGATGTTCATTGATTTTAGATGCCACTGTTACCGTAGGTATCTGTTACAGCCTAAGTTTAACATATATGTAGAAATAGCACAAAGCATTAGCCAATCAAAGAGCTCCTATTCCAATGAACTCTTATTTTATGTAATTTGTGTTGCTTGCAGAGCATAAAAATATTTTTAGTGCTGTTCAGAGATCATTATTAACATCAGTATGTCTACAATAGACATTGTAATTTCCTTCACTTAGACATGCTAGGGTCAATCAGAAGTAGACAAATTATCTATGAAAATCTAGAGAAGCCCCATGCAAACACAAGGAGAACATATAAACTCAGTGCAGGTACTGCCCTTGGGTTGTGTTTGTACGCAGATTGACAGTGCTGCAAGAAAACAGTGCTAATCATTGAGCTGCCTTTAAAAAATTTACAGTATCATCTGAAATGATATGTCAGTGGCCAATCATCTCAACAGGTCTATTCACCCTTCTGCAGAGGAATTTCGACTAAGTAATCTATCAGAATGTTCAACTGCAGTCTATCGACAAGTGTATTTATATTGTTGAAGACAATGTTGGCACTTTAATAAATAATGCAGGAGAAATTGTAGTGGGCGAAAACAAATCTTTTAGGGTGGGCTCACACAAGCGTGTTTTTGTGGTGCATACACACGCACAAAAACACGCTTGTATTTACAACAATGCATTCCCTATGGTGTATTCACATGTCCGTACTTTGCAGGTGCGTGCCTGCAAAGATAGGACATTAGTGCACCACAGGGAATACACTCATTGTTTTCAATGGAGCCGCGGCTGCTGCCGGCGGCTTCATTGAAAACAATGCTCTGCCGGCCCCCTGCATTATTTTTCAGGGAAGGGCTTTACATATAAGCCCTTCCCTAAAAAAGAAACATTTTAGTGCAAAAAACAAAATAAAAAAAAACAAAACTTACCTCTCCGCTGCTGCTGGCATGAAATACACATATGCCGGATGCAGCAGATGTTTCCTTCACCCCCGCTAGTTAAAATAATTCCCTGCTGCTACATCTGCCCCATCGGTGGATGCAGCAGAGGAATTCTTCAATTCTCAACCGCAGCTGTCACACATGACAGTTGCGGTAGAGAATCCTGATGCCAGCATCCGCCTCAATGTTTGTTCAGGGAAAAGCTTCATGAGCCCTTACCTGAAAAGCCATTTAAAAAAGTGTATTAAAAAAAAAAAATCAATACTCACCGCCCTTCAGCTGCCAGTTCAGCAGCGACTTCTGGCGCTGGCCCCGACTCTGTAGTTCTGAGCTATCAGCAGCCAGGGATTTAAAATCCCCGCCTGCTACCAGCAGGCGGGAATTTTAAATCCCCGACTGCTGACAGCTTACCTCTCCGCCGCTGCAGTGACCCCCACGGGCATGAAAAACACATCTGCTGCATAAAAGCCTGAAAAGCCATTTAAAAGTAGTGCAAAAAAAAAAAAATGGAATACTCACCTGCCGGGGCTCAGCGGTGACTTCTGCCGCTGGCCCCAACTCTGCACTGCTGTTTTGAGCTATCAGCAGCCGGGGATTTAAAATCCCCGCCTGCTAGTAGCTCTGATCGTGATTAGCAGAAATGTTTCAGCCAATCACAATCAGAGCTACCATCAGGCGGGGATTTTAAATCCCCGGCTGCTGATAGCTCAGAACCACAGAGCCGGGGACAGCGGCAGGAGCCGGGGACAGCGGCAGGAGCAGCGGCTGAGCCCCGGCAGGTGAGTATTCCATTTTTTTTTTTACACTACTTTAAAATGGCTTTTCAGGCTTTTATGCGGCAGATGTGTTTTTCATGCCCACGGGGGTCAGTGCAGCGGCGGAGTGGTAAGTTGTTTTTTTTTTGGCTACTAAACTGTTTCTTTTTTAGGAAAGGGCTTATATGTAAAGTCCTTCCCTGAAAAAGAAAGCAGGAGGCCGGTAGAGCATTGTTTTCAATGGAGCCTTACTTCTATTGTGGGTAAAATGTTTAATGGGGATTTTAAGAAATGCTATCCTGGAGGGAAAATGGCCATATAACTCCAAATCAACATGGGATTATGAGAGACAGCTACTGTCAAACCAATCTGATCAGCTTCTAGGAGGAGGTAAGTTTTAAACTGGACTTGGAAGAGTCATTGGATCTTGTGTATCTGGACTTTTCCACAGTATTTGATATTGTGCCGCATAAAAGGTTGGTATATAAAATGAGAAGGCTTAGTCTGGGTGAGAATGTGTGTAAGTGGGTGAGTAACTGGTCAGTGATAGAAAGCAGAGGGTGGTTATAAATGGTAAATACTCTTATTGGGTCTCCGTTACTAGTGGGGTACTGCAGGGGTCGGTTTTGGGCCCTACTTTTTAATATATTTATTAATGATCTAGTAGAAGGATTGTGCAGTAAAATACCAATATTTGCAGATGACACAATATTATTTTAAGAAATTAACGCAAGAGAGGATGCAAGGAGATTGCAAGAGGATCTTGATAAGTTGGGGGCTTGGGCAGAAAAATGGCAAATGAGATTTAACATTGATAAATAAAAAGTTATGCACATGTACGGAGGAAATACATGTCACCTTTACATGCTAAATGGGAAACCACTGGGAAACACTTATATGGAAAAGGACTTGGGAATTTTAGTTAACTGTAAGCTTTAATTGAGCAACCAGTGGCAGACAGCTGCTGCCAAGGCAAATAGGATCATCGGGTGTATCAAAAGAGGTATAGGGGCACATGATGAGAACATTGTTCTTCCTCTTTACAAGTCACTGGTTAGACCACAGATGGAATATTGTGTACAGTTTTGGGCACCGGTACTCAAAAAGGATATATCAGAGCTTGAGCAGGTACAAAGACGGGCAAATAAATTAATAAATGGAATGGGCGGACAATAGCCAGAGAGTTTATCAAAATTGGGATTATTTAGTTTAGAAAAAAGATGGCTGAGGGGCGACCTAATAACTATGTATTAATATTCTAATGGACAATACAGAGCACTCTCCCATGATTTGTTTATACCCAGGACTGTGACTGTTACAAGGAGGCATCCTCTACATCTAGAGGAAAGAAGATTTCTACACCAACATAGGGGGTTCAAGCGGGGTTTGGATGTCTTTCTTGAGTGATATAACATTATACGTTATAATTAGAGATGAGCGAGCACCAAAATGCTCGGGTGCTCGTTACTCGGGACGAAATTATCACGATGCTCGAGGGTTCGTTTCGAGTAACGAACCCCATTGAAGTCAATGCGCGACTCGAGCATTTTTGTATATCGCCGATGCTCGCTAAGGTTTTCATTTGTGCAAATCGGGGCAATTCAAGAAAGTGATGGGAACGACACAGCAACGGATAGGGCAGGCGAGGGGCTACATGTTGGGCTGCATCTGAAGTTCCCAGGTCCCACTATTAAGCCACAATAGCGGCAAGAGTGCCCCCCCCCCCGCACTGTCAGCATAAAGATCGTTCTCCTCTGCCACAGCAGTAACAGCTGCGGCAGAGAAGAATGATGTTAGCCTATTGAATTCAATGGAGCCGGCAATACAGCAGGTTCCACTGAAAGCAATGGGCTGCTGGCGTGCGCGGGATGAATTGTCGGGAAGGGCTTAAATATAGAAGCCCTTCCCTGCAATTCATCCAGAAATGTGTAAAAATAAAAAAAATATACCGTATATACCGGAGTATAAGGCGACAGGGCGTATAAGACGACCACCCAACTGTCACCTTATACGCCGGGAATACAGCGGAGCAAAAAATAAAAATCATTACTCACTTCCCCCGGCGTTCTGCGGCGCTGCTGCAGGATGTCGCTCCCTCCTGGTCCCCGGCAGAGCATTGCTTTCTGGACGTAGGGCTTGAAATCCCCGCCTCCAGAAAACACACATGCCTTCAGCCAATCACAGCCAATGACAATGATATCATTGAATGGCTGTGATTGGCTGACGGCGTGTGTTAGCTAATCACAGTAGCTTTCTGGAGGCGGGAATTTCAAGCCCTGCGTCCAGAAAGCAATGCTCTGCCAGGGACCAGGAGGGAGCGACAGCCTGCAGCAGCGCCGCAGAACGCCGGGGGAGGTGAGTAATGCTTTTTTTTTTTTTTGACACTTTCTTTTTTTTGTATTACCGGTGTATAAGACGACCCCCGACTTCAGAGCAGATTTTTCGGGGTTCAAAAGTCGTCTTATACGCCAGTATATACGGTATATACTTACCTTGTCCTGGCAGACGGAGTTCAGCGCGGCCAGCCTACAGTGGGTGTGAAGGGGGTGTGAGTCAGACCTGCCCCCTGATTGGCTCAGCGCTGAGTCTGACTTACACCCCCTTCACACCCACTGCCGGCCGCCGCGGCTGAACTACGTCTGCCGGGACAAGGTAAGTATATATATATATATATATATATATATATATTTTTATTTTAACACATTTCTGGATGAATTGCAGGGAAGGGCTTATATATTTAAGCCCTTCCCGACAATTCATCCCGCGCTCGCCGGCAGCCCATTGCTTTCAGTGGAACCTGCTGTATTGCCGGCTCCATTGAATTCAATGGGCAAACATCGTTCTTCTCTGCCACAGCTGTTACAGCTGTGGCAGAGAAGAATGATTTGTCTTCTATATGTTCTCAATGGGGTCGGCGCTGCTGCCGCCGGCCCCATTGAGCGCATATAGAGAAGAGAACAAGAATCGCAGATCGCAGATAGGTGCGATCTGCGATTTCTATGGCCTAAGAAGGACCGTTGGGGTTCTTGAAGCCTAAAATCACTCCTAACGCTCTCCCTATAGCAGCTCCGGCATCAACAGCACTTTCCCTGAACTATGTCAGAATGCATCTGTGGCGAGCCGCGGGCGGGCAGATTTTAATACTCGGGTGACACCTGATCTCGCCAGCCACTCACTGCAGGGGGGTGGTATAGGGCTTGAACGTCGCAGGGGGATGTTGTAATGCCTTCCCTGTCTTTCTATTGGCCAGAAAGGCGCGCTAACGTCTCAGAGATGAAAGTGAAAGTAACTCGAACATCGCGTGGTACTCGTCTCGAGTAACAAGCATCTCGAACACGCTAATACTCGAACGAGTATCAAGCTCGGACGAGTATGCTCGCTCATCTGTAGTTATAATCTATATATATAAAATTGAATGTATGTCTGTCTGCGTGCGTGTCTGCGTGTCTGCGTGTCTGCGTGTCTGCGTGTCTGCGTGTCTGTTTGTCCTTTATGCGCTACTACACCATTCATCCGATCGCCATGAAACTTTGGGAAGTTGTTAAGTACACTCCTGGGAAGATTATAGGCATAGTACAAATATCCTACGATAAATGGCGCGCGAGCGTCGTCGAAAGTTACGCCCCCCCCCCACGTAGATCGAATAAGTAAGCCACCTGCTATTGTGATGTCATCACTGATGTCATCAACATCGGACGCCCTTGAACATGCCCCAACATGTTCTATAAAGCTGCACTGTGATGTCATTAAGGCTCTATTATGACACGTACAGCTTGGAACCACTAGAGCACGCCAGCCAATTACCATTGGAGTTGGAAGTGGGTAAACAAGTACTAGGATATCTTCCTAAGAAGCCACAGCAGCCGGATAAATTGTATGTTCCACCCAACGGCTATTTTATTCAGCCCGCAAGGGGGAAGCAGCGGCCTACAAAATCTAATTCTCTCATTTCCTGATGTCATAGATAGATAGATAAATAGATAGACTGTATGCAATAACCCTGATAGATAGATAGATAGATAGATAGACTGTATGCAATAACCCTGATAGATAGATAGATAGATAGATAGATAGATAGATAGATAGATAGATAGATAGATAGATAGATAGATAGACTGTATGCAATGACACGTACAGCTTGAAACCATAAATACTAGAGCACGCCAGCCATTTACAGTCAGTCTCCATTGGAGTTGGAAGTGGGCAAACATGTACTAGGCCAGTGATGGCGAACCTTTTAGGGACCGAGTGCCCAAACTACAACCCAAAACCCACTTATGTATCGCACCAACACGTCAGGGGGCGGGGCTTATCACAACGTATGATTTTACCCCCGTCGTTCTAAAAAGGACAAGGCTGTTTCAGAATAGACCGGGTGCAGATTCTGACTGCTTTTTGGACGCGGAAATACTGCAGAATGTCCTCAGCGGAGATTTCTTTGGAAAATTCTGCAGCATTTCCGCATCTAAAAAGCAGTCAAAATCTGCACCCGGTCTATTCTGAAAGAGCCCTGCCCATTTCTGCCACATGTACACATACCCCAGCGGTAATAGTGACACCTTCACCCCAGCGATAATAGTGACATCCCACAGCAGTAATAATAGTGACACTCCCCCCATTAGTAATAAGAGTGACATACCCCAGCGGTCCCCCAGCAGTAAAAATGCCCGCCCCCCCCCCCCAGCGGTTCCCCCAGCAGTCATAATACCCCCCCCCCAGTGGTCCACCAGCAGTCACAATGCCACCCCCAGCTGTCCGCCAGCAATAATAATGCCCCCCTCCCCCCAAGTGGTTCCCCCAGCAGTCATAATGGCTCCCCCCCAGCGGTTCTCCTGGCAGTCATCATGCCCCTCTTCCCCCACAGAGATTTTCTTGGCAGTCACCATGCCCCCCCTCCCCCCAACGATTCTCCCAGCAGTCATGCCTCCGCTCCCCCGCCAGCGATTCTCCCAGCAGTCAGAATGTCTCCCCCCCCCCCCCCCCAGCGATTCTCCCAGCAGTCAGAATGTCTCCCATCCCCCCCCCAGTGATTCTCCCAGCAGTCAGAATGTCTCCGATCCCCCCCCAGCGATTCTCCCAGCAGTCAGAATGTCTCCCATCCCCCCCCAGCAATTCTCCCAGCAGTAAGAATGTCTCCCCCTCCCCCCCCAGCAATTCTCCCAGCAGTAAGAATGTCTCCCCCCCCAGCAATTCTCCCAGCAGTAAGAATGTCTCCCCCCCTCCCCCAGCGATTCTCACACAACGGCTATTTTATTCAGCCTGCAAGGGGGAAGCAGCGGCCTACAAAACCTCAGTGGTCACTGCTGCCGTCATCTAGATATATAAAAACGAAGTATGTATGTATGTCTGTCTTCGCAGCAACGCGCGACGGGTACGCTAGTCATTAATAACTTCAAAAATGTTGTTGATCCAGAGATTATTCTGAGCCAGGAGGAAATGTGTTTTTCTAAATGGGGAAATTGGCTACTACCTCATAGTTTTTTTTGTCTTCCTTTGGAACAACATTGGGGGTTAATAGGCTGAACTGGATAGACATATGTCTTTTTTCGGCCTTACATACTATGAAGACACAGCTGCAATTGAGTGAAAAAGCATCGAGAAATCTAACAATGCCAACAAAAGGATAAAATGCACAGAACAAATGTTCAAATAAAGAAATATTTAATTTAATTAAAATGCAAGCATCACATTTCAAAAAAATGTGGCATCTATCATATCACCATTATGCATGCAGCACTTGACATAGTACAATGGCTCTCTATACGAAGTCCTAAATGTTTATTTTGTTTTCATGACATTCTTCAGGATCTCAATTAAAATGAAAAATTATCTTTTCCCTTACTGATGGGCATTTTACTAGCAATCATGCATATCATACTCTCCTTGTTTATGATTAAAACATTGGAATCAATTTTGCTTATTTTATCTTCATAATGAGTCCAACGAAGCAAGATTAAATTATGCTCAGCTCTCTCTTCATTCAGAAGAAATTTGTATGTTTACTAAGTCCTGCACCTATAGTGGCTTTTGTCAGCTTTAAACTTATTGTTAATTAACTTTTCTTCTCAAATTCCTGCAAGCTTGACTCCAATGATGAGTTATCAGACTAAACCAATAAATCTTGAAGCAATTTCATAAATATTGTTATTTAATCTAAATTGGATTCTCCATCAATGATGCCGAATCAATTTTTTAATGTCACATTACTATACACCAGAATAGAATACTTTTGCATCAAAATAGATTTATCGTGGATCCTAATTCTACTAGTTTTAACAAAAAAAAATGTAAATGTAATAGTGAGCCTGGTAAAAGCATATCTTGCATCTCTTGGGCCCAAAAGAAAAACCATAACAGGGACCCCAACTATCATGTGTAATTTATAATATTGCTCTTTTGTCATCTGACAAAGGGGCTTTCAGGCTCCTCAGGTATAAGGGCCTAGGTATGTCTGTTACTTCTGTGTCCACTAGAGCCATTCCGTTAAAGTATGTAACATCAATAATGGTACTGTATATATTGGCAAATTTACAGTATAGTTTCATTACTTACACAAGTGTTGACAATGTGACCATTGCAATGATAATAATAATATAAAACATAAGAAGAAGAAGAATTGTCAGTAATGGAAGTTGTAATAGTATTTAAAATGTTTAATTAAACTTGTATGTAACTGTATGTCTATACAGATACGTATGTCTGCAATGTTAAGTCAAAGGAATACCAATGTATAATTGGCAAACATAAGCCAAAATAACACTAAAGTATTTATTACCTCATTTAGTATCAAGGCTCAGGGAAAATTAAATAAAGAAGACCATTTTCACACCACCGTCACCAACTTATGTTCTTCCAGCAATGGTTTAAGGGTGTTTGTTTTCTGATGTTAATTGACTTACACGCCAATGTCCACCCATTAGATGAAGCAGAAAATGTGACTCAGCAGAGAAGGCAACTCTTTTCCAATCAGCATTGGTTCAATTCTGTGCAAATTAAAGCCTTTTCTTCCTATGTACCTCTATTCGCATAGGTGCAGTGAAAATCTGTCTGCTTTGGAGCCCCATATGCAGTAGGGTTCACTGCACAGTTATTTCAGGCACATGTCTGGTAGCCCCCTGGTTCTTTTTTATCGTGAGCTGCTACACTGTAGTGTATTTGTCGGCCCTTGTGCACCTTCGCAACAGACGTTCACCTCTCACATCAATGGCATGTGGTGCTCTTCAGTTTCCATGTCAGTTATTTCCAATGATGTCAGTTGTCCACTCAGAATACACTTGATCAGCCTCTTTTGCAATGGTGATAAATTTCCCATTTTACCTATGACAACAACAAAGGATATGTGAGCAGGCAGCCTTTTGCACACCTTATATACCCATCAAGCCAGCCCATGACACATCACTTCCTTCTCGCGCTATGCTTTGCCTATGTTGATAGTAGGAGGTGGTCATAATAATGTGACTTAATTGTGTATTAAAGCATGAGCACTCAACACTAGAGATGAGCGAACCTACTCGACCACGCCCCTTTTTTGCCCAAGCGCCGCGATTTTCGAGTACTTCTGTACTCGGGTGAAAAGATTCGGGGGGCGCCGTGGGTGAGTGGGGGGTTGCAGCGGGGAGTGGGGGGGAGAGGGAGAGAGAGAGGGCTCCCCCCTATTCCCCACTGCTACCACCCGCTCTGCCACGCCTCTCCCCGCCCCCCGGCGCCCCCCGAATCTTTTCACCCGAGTACGGAAGTACTCGAAAATCGCGGTGCTCGATCGAGTAATTACTCGAAACAAGTAGGTTCGCTCATCTCTACTTAACACCCATAAAAACACATCTATGTCACACATGATATCTAAAATTGGAAAGAGTTCAGAGCAGTATATAATTTTTTATATAGGAGGGGGTTTACTTTTAAATTTTCTTTAATGTTTCTAATTTTAATAATTTTCATTAATTGTTTTAACATTTTACTGTAATAATTAATTTTTACTATGGAGGCACAAGTTATCATGAAATACATTATCTATATCTTCCTTGCTGTCCCCACATACAGATCACTGATAAACAATGACCTAATGGTAACTACTAGAGATGAGCGAGCATACTCGTCCGAGCTTGATGCTCGTTCGAGTATTAGGGTGCTCAAGATGCTCGTTACTCAAGACGAGCACCGCGCGGTACTCGTCTCGATTAAACGAGCACTGACCATTGAATTCAATGGAGCCGGCAATACAGCCGGCTCCATTGAAAGCAATGGGCTGCCGACGACCGCGGGATGGATTTTCGGGAAGAGCTTAAAAATATAAGCCCTTCCCTGAAATTCATCCAGAAATGTGTAAAAACAAAAAAAATATATATACTCACCTGGTCCCGGCAGACAGAGTTCAGCCGCGGCCGGCCAGCAGTTCTCCTGAACTGCTGGGAGTAGTATTTAGCAGCCGGGGATTTAAAATCCCCGCCTGCTGAATGAGCTGCCTCTGATTGGTCACAGCCTCACCAATCAGAGGCAGCTCTCACTCACCCATTCATGAATTCATGAATGGGTGAGTGAGAGCTGCCTCTGATTGGTGAGGCTGTGACCAATTAGAGGCAGCTCATTCAGCAGGCGAGGATTTTAAATCCCCAGCTGCTGAATACTACAGAAAGCAGTTCAGGAGAACTGCCAGCCAGACGCGGCTGAACTCCGGCTGCAGCGGAAAGGTGAGTATACATTTTTTTTTTTTTTTTTTTACACATTTTAGGATGATTTTCAGGTAAGGGCTTATATTTTTAAGCCCTTCCCGAAAATTCATCCCGCGCTCGCCGGCAGCCCATTGCTTTCAATGGAGCCGGCTGTATTGCCCATTGAATTCAATGGGCTAACATCATTCTTCTCTGTTACAGCTGTGGCAGAGGAGAACGATCTTTATGCTGACAGTGCGGGGGGGGGGGGGGGTCTCACTCTTGCCACTATTGTGGCTTAATAGTGAGACCTCGGAGCCCGAAATGCAGCCCTGCATGTTGCTCCTCGCCTGCCCTATCCATTTCTGTGTTTTTTACATGACTTTGGGGATTTGCTAAGATTTTCACAAATGAAAACCTTAGCGGAGCACCAGTCATATACAAAAATGCTCGAGTCGCCCATTGACTTCAATGGGTTCGTTATTCGAAACGAACTCTGGAGCATCACTGAAAGTTCGACTCGAGTAACGAGCACTCGAGCATTTCGGTGCTCGCTCATCTCTAGTAACTACCCATTAGATCATGGCTAGCTGCAATCTTGCACAGACATGTAGAAAGGGTATACATAACATCTTCTCTGCATGTCTCCATGCCATGTGTGCACATGGAATCTCTATGTTTAACATAGAAACTTGATTGAAAAAATAAGACATTTTCTGATGACACATTCCCTTTAATCCAGTCTTGATTTCTGCCATACATGTACTGCAGATGTGAGCGAGATTTGCATTGGGGGGCTTGGGAGCTGAGCCCATTACATATGCAATGGGTACCAGCTGTAAAATAAAGCTGACACCCAACCATAGCCTTCCTCAAGGGGTCAAGTAGCAGGTTAAATTTTATGTTGGTGACACATTCTAAGTGGTCCTACGCACTTCATTCTATCATCACACCTAATTTTACAGCTCTTCGTTTTACTATATTATGCATTTGTGGTAATCTCAGTGGCAAAAATGGGACCACTATTTTGGGGGTTGCGGGAGGTACAAATGGCTGTGCCCTATCAATCAAATAATTATAGCATATTTCATTGATATTAAAAGTGTATAATGGAAATAACATTTTAAGGCCTTGTGTCCACGGGGAAAATCAGGCCCGCAGGGATTTCTGCTGCGGATGCACTATAAGGCCTTAGTCAGACGGGCGTTTTTTCACGCGATTTGCGCATGCACATGCGTCCGGCGATTTTTTAAAACCATTGCTTTGCAATGGTATCGGACACATGAGCGCTTTTTGTGCGCTCGTCCGATAAATTATAGAACAGAAATTGCAGATCGCACCTATCTGCGATCTGCGATTCCTGTTCTCTTCTCTATATGCGCTCAATGGGGCCGGCGGCAGCAGCGCCGACCCCATTGAGAACATATAGAAGACAAATGATTCTTCTCTGCCACAGCTGTAACAGCTGTGGCGGAGAAGAACGATGTTTGCTCATTGAATTCAATGGAGCCGGCAATACAGCCGGCTCCATTGAAAGCAATGGGCTGCCGGTGATCGCGGGATGAATTGTCGGGAAGGGCTTAAATATATAAGCCCTTCCCTGCAATTCATCCAGAAATGTGTAAAAAAAAAAAAAAATATATATATATATATACTCACCTTGTCCCGGCAGACGGAGTTCAGCGCGGCCGGCCTGCAGTGGGTGTGAGTCAGAGCTGCCCCTAATTGGCTCAGCGCTGAGCCAATCAGAGGCAGCTCTCACTCAACCCATTCATGAATTCATGAATGGGTGTGAGTGAGACCTGCCTCTGATTGGCTCAGTGCTGAACCAATCAGGGGCAGCTCTGACTCACACCCACTCACACCCACTGCAGGCCGGCCGCGCTGAACTCCGTCTGCCGGGACAAGGTGAGCATATATATATTTTTTATTTTTACACATTTCTGGATGAATTGCAGGGAAGGGCTTATATATTTAAGCCCTTCCCGACAATTCATCCCGCGATCGCCCGCAGCGCATTGCTTTCAATGGAGCCGGCTGCATTGCCGGCTCCATTGAATTCAATGTGTTGGACAGCTCCGGCCCGTTTCGAATGAAACGCGGCTAGGAGCAGATTTTTCGGGCGATTTTTTGGCCCCGGTCACGCGATTTGCGGATGTGCATCCTTCATGCGATCCGCAAATCGCGTGAAAAAACGCCCGTGTGACTAAGGCCTAATTGAGATATGAGCTCTGTGAGCTCCCGCATGCGTGATCTGCGTTAAAATGGAGCATGCCACATTTTTTTTCCAGCACGTGAAATCCGCAAATCACTTAAAATACCATCCGTGGCTATTTAATTACCTGCGGATGATCATTTCTTTCCTATGGGATGCGGATTTGCATTTTTTCTCCCGCGCGAATTTACTAAATACAATTTCCCCACGGACATGAGGCCTAGACTATATCTCAGCTTTCTGAAAGACTATAAAAAATAAAATGGGATATACGTTGAACTAAATTTTTTTGATTTTTTTTGAACCACAATAATGATGTTTTTATATTGGTTTGAGAGGCTATATCAACAGACAAGGCCTGTTTTTATACACTAGGTTAAGTGTTTTCATGAGCAAAGAGATTAATGGTCTGGTAACCTCAAACAAACAATAAATGTACTTCTTGCTCTTTGAATGTCTTTTTCTGAAAGATTTGAACAGTGGCGACAAATGAATGTTTGTTATAAAACATAAAGGTCTTTGAAACATTTCCAACATTGATGAACCTGAGCTGATAATTGTTTCTCTGCCATTATAGCACTGTACACTGTTGTGTGACAGTTCAATTAGTGAGTGAAATAACATAAGTATGAGGCCTCGTTCACACGGGTGACACGGCATCGCCGCAAGAAAATCGCAGCGATATTGCATCGCTGGTCCATGCGATATTGCTGCATCTTCTAGCGGCAATACCGCGATTTTGTAGCGCTACAAAGTCACATGTGGTGCTACAAATTCATGCACCTTTGCAGCACCACATGCAAGGATTTTCGGGGGTGGGCTTGAAATGTAAGCTCTACTCCGAAAATAAGCCGTAGCTGAAGTGAAAAAAAAAAGTATACATCACCTCTCCCACACTGTCCGGCTCAGCTGCAGCTTCTTCTCAGTCCACAGCACTTTTAATTTTTATCTCTTCTGGCTGAGGATTGAAAAATCCCCGCCTCTTGGAAGTGCTGGCTGCGATTGGCTGATGCTTAGCCAATTGCAGCCAGTACTAGATGAATGGCTGTAATTGGTTCATTGAGCATTGGCTGTGATTAACTAAGTGTCAGCTAATCACAGCCAGCGATTCCAGGATGCGGGGATTTTTCAATCACCGACCAGAAAATTGATGAAGAGAAACAGTGCCGGGACCCAGGAGAAGCTGCTGCGGCGTCGGAGAGCGCTTCCAAGGTGATGTATGTATTTTTTTGTTCCCTGTAGCTAGGGCTTAGATTAGGGCTTTGACAGTAGGATTTCCTATATCAACATAAATCAATACTAAATCAACATATACTAAACAAAGACATGCGGATAATAAGAAGGTGCTGGCATCCATGGGGGAAAAAACTCACATTGTAAGCATAGTAACAAAAAATACTAAGTTAAGTGCACAAAAATAAACAGATATACTATAAGAGATAATAGACTTAAATAAGCACCAATATTTGGGCTTATTCACATCAGCATTGGGGAGTTCTGTTTTCCTGCTTTGTTTGGGGACCAGGAAAACAGAACTCCCTGTCTATACGGCTCCATCCTATGATGGAACTGAACGGCTCCAAACAGACTCCCTTTGACTATAATGGGGTCTGTTAGATTTTCAGCTAGCAGTCCAGCATTTTGCCGGATGATACAGGACAAAATACTGCAGCTCACTTTGCTATTTAATCCTATTTTCTAGCAGAAATTAGGTTCTAGCCATATGATTTTAGGAGGGCTTATATTTAAAGCCCTTCCCCGAAAATCCCTGCAGGGGCTGCCGGCATCCAATTGCTTCAATGGGGCAGCCGCGGCCCCATGGAAAGCAATGGGAGAACCTTGCGATCCTCTGCCATAGCTGTGAGAGCTGTGGCAGGGGATTCCTCACTCCCCACGGGGAGTCCCCTTGTCACTGAACACTGTGACAGTGCTGTCACGGTGTTCAGTGACAACAGGACTACCCGCAGGGAATATTTATGCGCAGCACAGACCTTCCCGGCGTGCGGATGTCTTATCTTTTGCAGGTGCGCGAATTTGCACGTCTGCAAAAGACGGACATGTGAACACACCATTGGGAACCAATGGTTCTAATAGATGCGCTGTTTTGCACACACATACATGCGTGCAAAACAACACTGGTGTGCACGAGGCCTAAACATTCTTCCAATTTAGAGAGAAATGTGCTATTCAAACGTCTAGAAAACTACAAGACACTTTGGGTATGACAGCACTGAATAAAGCTAATCATATTTTAATTATAGAAAAAATATGGGTCATTCGACCATGGAAATATGCCAGTCGAAAGAAAACAGCTGTCACTATTTAATTCTATGAGTGTGCCTGGACAGCCAGTGAACCAACATACTGGAGCTACTGGGCTAAAATTTGACAACTATTTAAGAATGTCATTGTGAAGATGTGGGAACTTTGCCAAACTAGAACACATCATAATGAATAATATTGTTTCTTACTATATTAAGTATCATCTCTCCTATTGGTAGGACAAAGCTGATTCAAAGTGCTTTACAGAAATTACATAGTATATTGAATTATTTCATGACTTTGGACTTGTGGGGAATTTGTAAGATATATGAAAATAAACATTATATAATTTATAGTAGATAAAATTAAAATATGAATAGTGATTGTTCAAAATTAATTCGGTTACAGTAAAGTTACTGAATTAACCCCTTAACGACCGCCCCATCGGGAAACTACGTCCTCAGTAAGTGGGCTTTAATCCTAGAGGACATAGTTTTATGCATCCTCTTTGGATTGATGCCCACTTGCCTGAGGACGTGACAGCTCCATGCTGTCGGTGCCCACAGGTAGCCGACAGCATAGAGCTGTCATCCCAGGATGCGGGCAGTCCCCCCCGGCATTGCAATCGGCGCTATCCAATGAATAGCGCCGATCGCAAAAAAGTAAAGAAAAGTGCGTAAAAAGTTAGATATTCAGCTGCTCTGATGGATCGGATCCATCAGAGCAGCTGAAAATTCTTACCTGGCTTGTCGGCGGTGTCCCCCGGAGATCGGGTCCTCCCGGACCCGCCGGCGGTCTTCTGCGCATGCGCACCAGACGATGACGTCAGGCGCATGCGCAGAAGCCCGGGAGCCCCCGGCAAATTTGAAATCTCCTGGCTCCCGGCTCCTGAAGGTAGCCGGGAACCAGGAGGTGTTACCGGGGACCGCTGTGAGCGGTCCCTGGGCCCGCTGTGAGCGGTCCCTGGGCCCGCGATCGCTGCTATCGGATAGTGGTGATCGCGAAAAAGTTAAAAAAAGTTTTTAAAAAAAGTCAGTTTCACCTCCCCTCATGGATCGGATCTATGAAGGGAGGTGAAAATACTCACCTAAGTCCTCCCCGATGTCCCGGGACCCGAATCTCCGTCTGCGCATGCGCGCCCTATGATTGACATCGGGCACGTGCACAGACGGGCTCGAGCCCCGGGAAATTTAAAATCCCTCTGCTCTTGGCTGCCATGTGTAGCCAAGAGCAGAGGGATGTCACTGGGGACATGATTACTGTCATCCAATGGATGACAGTGATCATGTAAAGTAAAAAAAAAGTGTAAAAAGTGAAAAAAAAGTGTAAAAGTAAAAAAAAAAAGTTTTAAAAAAGTTTTAAAAAGTTTAAAAAAAGGTAAAAAAAAGCTTGCGCTTCATCTCCCCCCACGGATCATATCCGTGAGGGAGGATGAAATGATGTACCTAAGGCCCGCGGATTTATCCGCGGACCTTACCCCAGCTTCTGCGCACGCGCCCGTCGCCAAAATAGCGGACGCATGCGCAAAAGCCGTGGATTGCCAGGATAATTTAAAATCTCCCTGCTCCTGGCTACAAAACTTAGCCGAGAGCCTGGAGATTTCATGGGGGGCCGCGGTGAGCGGTTCCTCGTCACGTGTTCGCCCTTATCCAATGGATAATGGCGGTCAGGTAAAAGTAAAAAAAAGGTGAAGCTTCATCTCCCCTCACCGATGCGATCGGTGAGAGGAGATGAAACTTTTTACCAGAGGCCTCCGTATTTGCACCCCGACGTGATCTTCCTCTGTGAACTTTCCCGGATCCTGCGCATGCGACCGCTTGCAAAACAGCGAACACATGCACAGGAGTCGGTCGGGGAGCACAGGAAATTTAAAATCTCCTTGCTCCCAGCGACCAATAGTCGCCGAGAGCCTAGAGCAGTGACGGGTGGCCTCGTTGAGTGGTCCCCGATCATGTGATAAAAAGGTAGCGATCTACCTTAGGTCGGTCTCCCATGACCGGATAGGAATTACGGATTCCGCATGCTTCTGATCCGCGGTAATACATGGATCAATCGCATTGGATTACACAATTCCACTCACATTAGCAGGTCGGAATTGCGTAATCCACTCGCAGAAAAGAGAACGCAGCATGTTATATTTTACCGCGACTATCCGCAGCATAGAGCCTATTGTGCTCCGTGGTCGCGGATATACCCGCAGCCCATACGCAACTACATTGTATACGGGCTGCGGGTACCCGTGTCATCGCTAAGCGACTGTGCGGGAAATACAAATTTAAAAAAAGTACTGCGCATGACCGCCTGTGTGAGTAGGCAGTTATGCGCAGTACATTACGCGGCCGTACGCAGGGACACAGCCGGGCTCACAGCTGGGATCCGCTGCGGGCCTCCGCAAGCGGATTCCACCTACGGCCGTGTGAGCCCGGCGTTATTCAGACCGCTACCTGTAATACGCAATTTACAAGAAGCCCCGGGAACGTTCGCCTTCCTGCAGTTCCAGGAGCAGCTTGTTGAGCGTCTTCTGTGCGAGACCACCGCACCTCATCAAGCTTACGGAGACTCACAGAGTGCCACTTTTTACACCCTATATCCACCACTGAGGTCAAGAAATGACCCCCAAAAAGCATGAGAGGAGGGGGGATACACGGTTTTATTGCCCCATGTACCCATCCCAACCAGCCTCCGTAATTACCCCTGTCTTCGGAAATATCACACAGTTCACATCATTACTTTTATCTAAGATTTGGGGAACGCCGAAAAGGGCACGGAGTGTGCGTGGGGAGGGGCTGGGATATTTTTAGGGAGTCAATTTTTATTCCGTACAAATGAACAATGGGGCCTGGGACTTATTCAGTTGTGCCCTGCAATCCAACGGGTGTTCCCTGCATTACAGGCCTAACCATGTGTCCTATAAGTAGATTAGGGCCACAATGGGTATGTTTTTGAACACGGGACAAACGGGGGCATCCATTTTGGGGTGAAGGTCTCCATTCCTATGTAAACTGTACAAAAAAAACAGTTTTTAAATTGACAAAATTGCCAAAAAAATGAAAAACGTAATTTTTTCCTTCTGCTTTGCTTAGATTTATTCAAATACTGTGGGGTCAAAATACACAGTACACCCCTAGATGAATTCATTAAGGGGTCTAGTTTTTAAAATAAGGTCATTTGAGGGGGTTCTTTATAGTTTTGGATGCTCAATGGCTCTACAAGTGGGCAATGGGGTCTGGAATTTATCCCGTTGTACCCTGAAATCAAACGGGTGCTCCTTCCATTATAGGCCTAGCCATGTGTCCTTTAAGTAGATTAGTGCCACAAGGGGTATGGTTCTGAACACGGGACAAACAGGGGTATCCATTTTGGGGTGAAAGTCTTCATTCCTATGTGTGCTGTACAAAAAAAAACAGTTTTTAAATTGATACAAATGCCAAAAAATGAAAATTGTAATTTTTTTCCTACTGCTTTGCTTAGATTTATTCAAAAATTGTAGGGTAAAAATACACAGTACACCCCTAGATTAATTCGCTAGGGGGTCTAATTTTCAAAATGGGGTCATTTGTGGGGGTTCTCTGTCGTTTTGGCCACTCAAGGGCTCTACAAGTGGGCAATGGGGCCTAAATCACTTTCATGCTAAATTTCTGTTCTGAAAGCCACCGACTACTTCTTTCATTTTGGGCCCCGTTGTGCATCCACACATAAGATTAGGGCCACAATGGGTATGTCTCTAAACACGGGAGAAACAGGGGTATCCATTTTGGGGTGCAAGGCTTCATTTATGTGTGTGCTGTACCAAAAAAGCAGTTTTTAAAACAACAGAATTGCCAAAAAAACGAAAAACACATTTTTTTCCTTTTGCTTTGCTTGAATTCATTCAAAAACTGTGGGGTCAAAATGGGCAGTACACCCCTAGATAAATTCGTTAAGGGGTCTAGTTTTCAAAATGGGGTCACTTGTGGGGGTTCTCTTTGGTTTTGGCCGCTCAAGAGCTCTACAAAAGTGCTATGGGCCTAAAACGCCTTCAAGCTAAATTTACAGTATGTTCTGAAAGACACCGACTACTCCTTTCATTTTGGGTCCCGTTGTGCATCCAGACATAAGATTAGGGCCACAATGGGTATGTTTCTGAACACGGGAGAAACGGGGGTATCCATTTTGGGGTGTAAATCCTCATTTTCATGGGCAATATAGGAAAAAAATATGTCTTTAAAATGACATATTTGCAAAACTATGAAATTTTATTTTTTCTCCTCTAAATTGAATTAATTCCTGAAAAAAAACTGGTAGGGTCAAAATACTCATGACACCCCTCAGTGAATACATTAAGGGGTGTAGTTTTTAAAATGGGGTCATTTGGGGGAGTATCTATTATTCTGACACTAATGAGCCTTTGCAAACGTGGCTTGGTGCAGGAAAACAAAGTGTTCCTCAAAATGCTGAAAAGTAATGTTAAATTTGTACGTCCTATAAATGGTTAAAAAAAACACAAAAGTTTTTCAAGTGTGCATTCAGAATAAAGTAAACAGATGGAAATATATATCTTATCAAAAATTTGTACAGTATGTTTGGACATATTTGAGATATTACAGTTGAAAATTTGAAAAAATTACAATTTTTTCAAAATTTTTCCAATATTGGTACTTTTAATAAATATACACAAATTATATCGGTCTCTTTTTACAACCAAAATGAAGTACAACATGTGGCGAAAAAACAATGTCAGAATCACTTGGATATGTAAAGCCTTTACAGAGTTATGCTATGTTGAACGACGCATGTCAGATTTCCAAAATTTGGCTCCGTCACTAAGGTGCAAACAGGCTTCATCACTAAGGGGTTAAAGTATAAATCTTAGAATTACAGTGGATTTTGCAGCAAAAAAAATGTCCTCACATATTATTGGAACAAAAGTTTTTATTTTATTTTTTTTTTAATTTGCAAAGATAATGATATTTTTTATTTTGTACTGGTGACGTTTTTTTAAAAGTGACAGGGGTACATATTAAAAGAATGACAGGGATGGAAACTATAAACACAGAAGGCATTGGTAGCACAGCTTGCTGTGTAGAGAATGTGGTGCGAAATCCTAGAGTCCCACCATCCAGGACTCTGCAGTAACCATACAGGAAAACTGGACAGCACGCTCTTCTTGAACAGTGCTCTTAAGATTTATTATTTAACTCCAGCTATGCACAGTAGAGTGTGATGTTTCGGGCTAATGCCCTTTATTAAGAAGATGCCATTGACAGAAGACTTGAGTTCAGACACATAAACTGTGAGGAGTGAGGATATAAATATCAAGAATGATCAAATACCAAAGGGAGAAAGGAAAAAGGACCAAATGTCACCACTAGCTTGAAGCTGAAATAGAAAGTATGTGAGATGTAGAACTTAGATTACTTTTATATGGGCTAGCTATTGGCTGAAAAATTGCTCAAATTTGCAATGTCTTCTGCTACAGTCAGAGAGCAGATGTTTTCAAATAAAGCGGCGAAGATCACTGCATATTAAAACATGTATAGCCACTCCTGACATGCTTCACCGTTAGCGGGGTGTTATTGGAAGAATGTGGCTTACTGACAACTGAATGAGAATGATAGACCTTAAGAGTCCTATATGACATCATCACAATGTGCCCACCTAGATGGCCAATCCTGATGCAGGATTTCTATGGTATGATCATTTTTTCAAAATAAATTTTAATATTTATTAAGAAAATGTTCTGATTTTAATAATTTTTGGCTGAACTTTTGGATGGGGTGGACTTCTATATATATATGCTTAGCAAATGAGGGCATAGAGTTTGTGTTGGCTCAAACGAAAATGGATGTGACAAGAAACGATAATCCACTGTATAAAGATATTCCACAATAAAGATATTAGAATTGTATCTTAGATTGTGTTGGACTATCTTCTATCATTATATCTGCTCATGCAAAGGGACCTTAAAGGCCTGTTATTGCATATGAACATCATAGAGCGGGATCCCCTACTCATTGCTCACCTAGAATGGAGAGCCGCTTAGTAAGAGTGGCTACCTTACTGAAAGACTTCCTGTCATCCTGGTATTACAGAAAAAAAACATTCACATGAATGGCTATTCTGTAAGAGTATACTTTCTCAGCAGCAGCCACTACTGGCAAAATCAGCTAATTGCATTGCTGAGAGTTGGACCTTTGTTGATCAGCTGCTTGTCCCAGGCCTCACATTCTGGGAGGGCTTATCCATATTAGCACAACCCCTTTAACTTTGCAACATCTTTAAATAAACAGGAAAGTATCTATAAATTGTTTACTTTGCATAATGTGTCATAACAATGTATGATAGTACAACATGTTAAGGCAGATATTGAGCAAATGAGTGTTCATATGAATACATTCCCAATGCTACATGGAAACAGGGCAGTGATGAGCAAACCCTCATTTGCTGGCAGATTGCAGCATTGTGCTGCTGCAGAAATCCTTGTTCTCAGCAGCACATCTCATATCAACTAAGGATATGCTGCCAACAATGATGAAAGTGTATTGGGGAGCAAATGATCCTATTAACAATCATTTGGACCCCATAAGTCTGCATTGGCCTGTGTGAAGACCCTTTAAATGTGTACTGATATCATTGACTGGCACTTGCCATCTGGCTCGAATTCAACCATGTAAAATGACCCTCATAAAGAAAAGTCTTCTTTAATTTATGCCTTTAAGTGCTCTTTTCTATCTTAAATACATCATTTTGCTTTACTCTAAAATGCCTTTGGTAAAGAAGAACAGAAAATATTTCTGTAATTAAAGGTGACTTTTCTTTTTCGCTTTTCTTTTCTATGATAAAGTTATATCTTAAACTTTGTTCTCAATAACTGTTCGGTTTTGTTACTTCCATCATTATCCTATTTTGCTTTTGGCCAGAGATAAATGTGTAGACTGGGAAAGCCAGAGGAGATTAAATGAGCCTACCAGATGCTAAACATTGTAAATATGATTACTGATGTGTAGGTCTGTTGTCCTCTTGATTGCTGGCAAGATCTAATTCCCAGGATGTCAGCAGTTGCCATACAAGATACTGCAGACCACAGTTCAAATGTTACATGGGTCTACAAACCACTGGAGCATAGTGTGAGGAATTAAGATAGAAAAGACGGTGGAAGTATTGTTTGTTCATAAAACAGTTCTGTGATTTAAGATTTGCATGCTATTATTTCCTTTGGCCCTATCAAGTCACCCTCAAGCCAGAAAACTTGTTTACTTGCAGTTAGATTTGTGAAAACACTTTAACGTACATTTCAAATTTGTTACATATATCATAAAACCATCTGTTAACGCGGTTTATGTTTTAACTGATTTTGATGAATTTGTTGGAAAGTATTTTATGACTACGGATGCAGCTGAGCTCAGTTTGTTAGTGTAGTGCAGTGAAGTTGGTCATTTAATGCAACATGTTCTTTTCTAATTATGAGATATTTGTAGATTTTCATTAGATTGCAGGGAAGTGAGAGTTACTGCTATCCACCAAATAAACAGATCAATGCTTATTTCAAAGATGCGACTGTATATCTGGAAATGTATTGCTTTTTTTGCAAATCTTTATTTACAAGCAAGAAGAAAGTAATCACATTGTGTATTAAAATCGGAAGGAGGGTATTGAGTACAGCTGAGTCCAGCAAGTATAAGGCCTCATTCACACGGGAAATGCGATTTTATGCCAGCCGCATTGCGACCAAATATCCCATCAATGAAGAATAGTCGTGATTGAGTCATGAGGTTAATTAGCATTTTCTTGTCCATTCACACGGGTGTGTTGCGTGCAAAATACAATGCAGCGCAGAATTCCGTCGGTCGGGAGAAATCCTCAGAATGACTTCTAATGCTTAAAGGGGTTGTCCCGCGGCAGCAAGTGGGTCTATACACTTCTGTATGGCCATATTAATGCACTTTGTAATGTACATTGTGCATTAATTATGAGCCATACAGAAGTTATAAAAAGTTTTATACTTACCTGCTCCGTTGCTAGCGTCCTCGTTCCCATGGAGCCGACTAATTTTCGCCCTCCGATGGCCAAATTAGCCGCGCTTGCGCAGTCCGGGTCTTCTTCTTTTCTGAATGGGGCTCCGTGTAGCTCCGTGTAGCTCCGCCCCGTCACGTGCCGATTCCAGCCAATCAGGAGGCTGGAATCGGCAATGGACCGCACAGAAGCCCTGCGGTCCATGGAGACAGAGGATCCCGGCGGCCATCTTCAGCAGGTGAGTATGAAGACGCCGGACCGCCTGGATTCAGGTAAGCGCTGTGCGGGTTGTTTTTTTAACCCCTGCATCGGGGTTGTCTCGCGCCGAACGGGGGGGGGGGTTAAAAAAAAAAAAAACCTGTTTCGGCGCGGGACAGCCCCTTTAAATAGAGCCAGCTGTCTTTGTTTCTGGGCACAGGTAAACTCCCTCCCCCTCCCTTTTTTCCATAGTTTATGGGAGCCTCCAGCGTTTTTCGTCAAAAGATAGGTCAAGACCTATCTTTTGAAGCAGCGTGAAAAATCGGCGACCAAAAAAGGTTTGACAGTGCGATTTTTACATGACAATCACCCATGTGAATGAATGCATTGGAATCCAATATGGTCGTGATTTTCATCTAATGTTTTATTGCGGCTAAATAGCCGTGTAAAATCTCCCACGTGAATAAGGCCTAAAAGTGAAAAAGGGTTAGGTCTGCAATACTGGAATGACTTGGCATATTGTACAAGGTGGGCAACAAAAAAGAGTTGTAATAATCATAAGGTAAACATAAATATTTACATAGTTCCCCTATGAGCTGGTAGATCAGGTGAATGGTAGATCCAACAAATTATATAAGGTTACGTTTGCACTAACCTCCACAAAAACACCCGTAACCAACATGTCAAGTTTGACTTGACTCTAGGACCACAAGAACCTTTTCAGATTGACTGAGACGGCAGTGCAACAATCTAATGGGCATTAAAACATTGAGGCTGTTGGAAGTCCATCCAGGGAGACCAAACCTGTTTAAATTTAGTGTATTGTCTGTTTCATGAGGAAGCTTATTCTTCTATCGTACAGATGGACTCTAGTCTGTTAATCCAGAGTTGGATAGGTGGAGGTTTATCATCTCTTCACCGTGCGGGGATCACTAATAGAGATGAGCAAGCATACTCGCTAAGGACAATTACTCGAGCGAGTATTGCCCTTAGCGAGTACCTGCCCGCTCGGAAGAAAAGATTCGGGTGCTGGCGCGAGTGAGCGGTGAGTTGCGGGAGTGAGCGGGGGGAGTGGGGGGGAGAGAGAGATCTCCCCCGTTCCCCTGTGCTCTCCCCCGCCGCCCCCTGCCGGCACCCGAATCTTTTCTTCCGAGCGGGCAGGTACTCGCTAAGGACAATGCTGGCTCGAGTAATTGTCCTAAGCGAGTATGCTCACTCATCTCTAATCACCAACTTTGCTGCTGTAATCATCTCGATGGATAGATCATCCGATTTGGGTGTTAAAAAGTTTGAACGGGCTCATAATAATATTAATGAGTAGTAAGTGGAATTTTTTACAGTGATTTTTTTGAACAAGGTCAGAGCAGATACCATAATGTACATAATTGACATTCCTTCGGATATTGCTGACAATATGATAACACAACAAAAAAACTATCATAACTTTGCTTTTTTTTTTAAATATGCAAACAGTACTTGTGGAGATAAACATATATAATACAATTATAAAACTACTTTAACCTATTTAAAACCTATCACAGAGACAGTGGATATGCAGATACTCTATATGCAAGCATGAAATCACTTATATGCTGCACATATTTATTTCACTGATGATTTATACACCTTATGTTTGCGGTCCAGATGTTACTTTTCTGCAAAGAAAATTAAAATAGCAGTCTCAAGCTTTAATGATCATAACCCTCATTAACCTTTCAATGCCCTCAGCAGAGTAATCTGGCCTAAATGTTTTTAATCCAATTACTACTGTGAGTTAATTTTAGAATAGCTCTGCCATGTAGCAACTCTGGATAGTGAATGATGTCTCTTTCATCGAATGAACCCCTAAATTCAAGCTGCCAGAAACTTTATTCTCTGATGTGTATTTTTCTGTGTTTAATATAGAAGGGAGAACTTTTCAGCAAATTTGAGCATACAAAATTTGCGTGTGTAGTACGTAGAGAGCAGAACCCATTGATTTCAATGAGTTTGTTCACATGTGTATTTTGCGTGCGCATTTCAGTCGCACAAAAAATATGCAGCATGTTTTATTTTCTTGCACATTTCTGCAGGGAAAGAGATCACATAGAACTCATTAAATAAATTGGCCATTTCAATGCCTGAGAGCATAGTTGCGTGTTTTTTTGGGGCACGCAATTGCACACGGCTTGCTCACACAAAAACTACAGTAAAAAGCACCCATTCATTAAAAATGCAGCACAGATTCATACAAAAAATATGCATACACTCATATGAATATGCCCTTAGGAAGATTGTTTGAGGTTACTAATTACTAGTGGCCCCATGCAAGAAGTAAGAAAAAAGTCTGAATGCCAAAAACAAGCTAACATTTTTATTTTAAAAACAGATAAACGCTAAAGGAAAGTATGTTCATTCACTGCCATGAAAAAGCAATGTGTTCTGTAATGTAAATCAATTATAAAGTAGATATTCCTATAAATGAATGAAAATGAATAAAACAGTCGTCCAGGATTATCTGAAAACCCAAACTCAAAACCAAATAAATGCAGATGTACAGTTCCGCAAAACAAATGTATAATGTAGATTGGAGTCCAATATATGACTGAGCTGTTTTTCTTTTTTTTCCTTTTTTGAAACGACCCCCTAGACAAACAAAGATGGCCGCATCGCTTCTCTGACTACCTAATGAACTGTGTGCATTACTATGTATCAGTAGTCTAATACACTACATGCTGCTTTAACTGGCCAGCACTGCATACTTGGGCACCACTGGTTAATCAAAGCAGGTGTCGTGTCTTATACTAATGATGTATACTAATGCACATTGTGCATCACAAAATCAGAAAAGCTGCTGCAGCCATCTTTGTTTGTGCAGGACTGAAGTGGCACTTTAAGGACATAGAACAGACGAAGAATTGTAGACAAAAGATGTACAATTAATAGAGATGAGCGAACACCAAAATGCTCGGGTGTTCGTTATTCGAAACGAACTTCCCGCGATGTTCGAGGGTTCGTTTCGAATAACGAACCCCATTGAAGTCAATGGGCGACCGGAGCATTTTTGTATTTCGCCGATGCTCGCTAAGGTTTTCATGTGTGAAAATCTGGGCAATTCAAGAAAGTGATGGGAACGACACAGCAACGGATAGGGCAGGCGAGGGGCTACATGTTGGGCTGCATCTCAAGTTCACAGGTCCCACTATTAAGCCACAATAGCGGCAAGAGTGCCCCCCCCCCCTCCTAACAACTTTTACTTCCAAAAAGCCCTCATTAGCATGGCATACCTTTGCTAAGCACCACACTACCTCCAACAAAGCACAATCACTGCCTGCATGACACTCCACTGACACTTCTCCTGGGTTACATGCTGCCCAACCGCCCCCCCTCCCCCCCACAGCGCACACCAAAGTGTCCCTGCGCAGCCTTCAGCTGCCCTCATGCCACACCACGCTCATGTCTATTTAGAATTGCGTCTGCCATGACGAGGGACCGCAGGCACACACTGCAGAGGTTGGCACGGCTAGGCAGCGACCCTCTTTAAAAGTGGCGGGGGGTGGGGGGGTGGGCCCACAATGCTGTACAGAAGCAATGAGAAATAGAATCCTGTGTCACCGCCATCAGGAGCTGCACACGTGGGCATAGCAATGGGGAACCTATGTGCCACACACTATTCATTCTGTCAAGGTGTCTGCATGCCCCAGTCAGACCGCGGTTTTTAATTCATAGACACAGGCAGGTACAACTCCCTATTGTGAAGTCCCTGTGGACCCACAGCATGGGTGGCTCCCTGGAACCCACCGGCGGTACACAAAAATATCCCATTGCATTGCCCAACACAGCTGAGGTAGTAATGTCGTGCATAATACAGGTGGGCTTCGGCCCACACTGTATGCCCCAGTCAGACTGGGGTTCTTTACAAGTGGAAACAGATGCATTTATAATTCCCTGTGGACCCACAGCATGGGTGGGTGCCAGGAACCCACCGGCGGTACACAGAAATATCCCATTGCATTGCCCAACACAGCTGAGGTAGTAATGTCGTGCTTAATGCAGGTGGGCTTCGGCCCACACTGCATGCCCCAGTCTGACTGGGGTTCTTTTCAAGTGTACAGATGTAGTAAAAACTCTGTGTGCACCTACCGCATGGGTGGGTGCCAGGAAGCCACCGGCAGTACATAGAAATATCCCATTGCATTGCCCAACACAGCTGAGGTAGTAATGTCGTGCTTAATGCAGGTGGGCTTCGGCCCACACTGCATGCCCCAGTCTGACTGGGGTTCTTTTCAAGTGTACAGATGTAGTAAAAACTCTGTGTGCACCTACCGCATGGGTGGGTGCCAGGAAGCCACCGGCGGTACATAAAAACATCCCATTGCATTGCCCAACACAGCTGAGGTAGTAATGTCGTGCTTAATGCAGGTGGGCTTCGGCCCACACTGCATGCCCCAGTCTGACTGGGGTTCTTTTCAAGTGTACAGATGTAGTAAAAACTCCGTGTGCACCTACAGCATGGGTGGCTCCCAGGAACCCACCGGCGGTACACAAAAATATCCCATTGCATTGCCCAACACAGCTGAGGTAGTAATGTCGTGCTTAATGCAGGTGGGCTTCGGCCCACACTGCATGCCCCAGTCTGACTGGGGTTCTTTTCAAGTGTACAGATGTAGTAAAAACTCCGTGTGCACCTACAGCATGGGTGGGTGCCAGGAAGCCACCGGCGGTACATAGAAATATCCCATTGCATTGCCCAACACAGCTGAGGTAACGTCAGCTGTAATGCAGGTGGGCTAAAAATTCATTTGATTACACTGTAGGCGAGGGCCCACAAAAATTGCTGTATCAACAGTACTAATGTACATCCAAAAAATTGGCCATGGCCAGCCAAGAGGGCAGGTGAAACCCATTAATCGCTTTGGTTAATGTGGCTTAAGTGGTAACTAGGCCTGGAGGCAGCCCAGTGTAACGAAAAATTGGTTCAAGTTAAAGTTCCAACGCTTTTAAGCGCATTGAAACTTTTAAAAATTGTTTAGAAAAATTATTTGAGTGAGCCTTGTGGCCCTAAGAAAAATTGCCCGTTCAGCGTGATTACGTGAGGTTTCAGGAGGAGGAGCAGGAGGAGGAGGAGGAATATTAGACACAGATTGATGAAGCAGAAATGTCCCTGTTTTGGATGGTGAGAGAGAACGTAGCTTCCATCCGCGGGTGCAGCCTACGTATTGCTTACGTATCCTTGCTGTCCGCTGGTGGAGAAGAGAAGTCTGGGGAAATCCAGGCTTTGTTCATCTTGATGAGTGTTAGCCTGTCGGCACTGTCGGTTGACAAGCGGCTACGCTTATCTGTGATGATTCCCCCAGCCGCACTAAACACCCTCTCCGACAAGACGCTAGCCGCAGGACAAGCAAGCACCTCCAGGGCATACAGCGCTAGTTCAGGCCACGTGTCCAGCTTCGACACCCAGTAGTTGTAGGTGGCAGAGGCGTCACGGAGGACGGTCGTGCGATCCGCTACGTACTCCCTCACCATCCTTTTACAGTGCTCCCGCCGACTCAGCCTTGACTGGGGAGCGGTGACACAGTCTTGGTGGGGAGCCATAAAGCTGTCCAGGCCCTTAACGACTGTTGCACTGCCTGGGATGTACATGCTGCTCGATCTCCGCACCTCCCCTGCTACCTTGCCCTCGGTACTGCGCCTTCTGCCACTAGCGCTGTCGGCTGGGAATTTTACCATCAGCTTGTCCGCAAGGGTCCTGTGGTATAGCAACACTCTCGAACCCCTTTCCTCTTCGGGAATGAGAGTGGGCAGGTTCTCCTTATAGCGTGGGTCGAGCAGTGTGTACACCCAGTAATCCGTTGTGGCCAGAATGCGTGCAACGCGAGGGTCACGAGAAAGGCATCCTAACATGAAGTCAGCCATGTGTGCCAAGGGACCTGTACGCAACACATGGCTGTCTTCACTAGGAAGATCACTTTCAGGATCCTCCTCCTCCTCCTCCTCCTCCTCCTCAGGCCATACATGCTGAAAGGATGACAGGCAATCAGCCGGTGTACCGTCAGCAGTGGGCCAAGCTGTCTCTTCCCCCTCCTCCTCATCCTCCTCATGCTCCTCCTCCTCCTCCTGTACGCGCTGAGAAATAGACAGGAGGGTGCTCTGACTATCCAGCGACATACTGTCTTCCACCGCCCCCGTTTCCGAGCGCAAAGCAGCTGCCTTTATGCTTTGCAGGGAATTTCTCAAGATGCATAGCAGAGGAATGGTGACGCTAATGATTGCAGCATCGCCGCTCACCACCTGGGTAGACTCCTCAAAATTACCAAGGACATGGCAGATGTCTGCCAACCAGGCCCACTCTTCTGAAAAGAATTGAGGAGGCTGACTCCCACTGCGCCGCCCATGTTGGAGTTGGAATTCGACTATAGCTCTACGCTGTTCATAGAGCCTGGCCAACATGTGGAGCGTAGAGTTCCACCGTGTGGGCATGTCGCACAGCAGTCGGTGCACTGGCAGCTTAAAGCGATGTTGCAGGGTGGCAGCGTCTGTGTGGGACTTGCGGAAATGTGCGCAGAGCCGGCGCGCCTTTACGAGCAGGTCTGACAAGCGTGGGTAGCTTTTC
Source organism: Eleutherodactylus coqui (assembly GCF_035609145.1). NCBI lineage: Eukaryota > Metazoa > Chordata > Amphibia > Anura > Eleutherodactylidae > Eleutherodactylus > Eleutherodactylus coqui. The sequence continues at coordinate 140,654,903 of NC_089843.1, read as the reverse complement.
AGAAAGCGCTGAACCACCAAATTAAAGATGTGGGCCAGGCATGGCACGTGCGTGAGGCTGCCGAGCTGCAGAGCCGCCACCAGGTTACGGCCGTTGTCACACACGACCATGCCCGGTTGGAGGCTCAGCGGCACAAGCCAGCGGTCGGTCTGCTGTGTCAGACCCTGCAGCAGTTCGTGGGCCGTGTGCCTCTATCTCCTAAGCTGAGTAGTTTCAGCACGGCCTGCTGACGCTTGCCCACCGCTGTGCTGCCACACCGCGCGACACCGACTGCTGGCGACATGCTGCTGCTAACACATCTTGATTGCGAGACAGAGGTTGCGGAGGAGGAGGAGGAGGAGGAGGAGGGTGCTTTAGTGGAGGAAGCATACACCTCCGCAGACACCACCACCGAGCTGGGGCCCGCAATTCTGGGTGTGGGTAGGACGTGAGCGGTCCCAGGCTCTGACTCTGTCCCAGCCTCCACTAAATTCACCCAATGTGCCGTCAGGGAGATGTAGTGGCCCTGCCCGCCTGTGCTTGTCCACGTGTCCGTTGTTAAGTGGACCGTGGCAGTAACCGCGTTGGTGAGGGCGCGTACAATGTTGCGGGAGACGTGGTCGTGCAGGGCTGGGACGGCACATCGGGAAAAGTAGTGGCGACTGGGAACTGAGTAGCGCGGGGCCGCCGCCTCCATGATACTTTTGAAGGACTCCGTTTCCACAACCCTATACGGCAGCATCTCAAGGCTGATGAATTTTGCTATGCGGACGGTTAACGTTTGAGCGTGCGGGTGCGTGGTGGCGTACTTGCGCTTGCGCTCCAACAGTTGCGCAAGCGACGGCTGGACGGTGCGCTGAACTACACTGCTGGATGGGGCCGAGGACAGCGGAGGTGAGGGTGTGGGTGCAGGCCATGAGGCGGTAGTGCCCGTGTCCTGAGAGGGGGGTTGCATCTCAGTGGCAGGTTGGGGCACAGGGGGAGAGGCAGGGGTGCAAACCGGAGGCGGTGAACGGCCTTCGTCCCACCTTGTGGGGTGCTTGGCCATCATATGTCTGCGCATGCTGGTGGTGGTGAGGCTGTTGGTGTTGGCTCCCCGGCTGAGCTTTGCGCGACAAAGGTTGCACACCACTGTTCGTCGGTCTTCAGGCGTCTCTGTGAAAAACTGCCAGACCTTAGAGCACCTCGGCCTCTGCAGGGTGGCATGGCGCGAGGGTGCGCTTTGGGAAACAGTTGGTGGATTATTCGGTCTGGCCCTGCCTCTACCCCTGGCCACCGCACTGCCTCTTGCAACCTGCCCTGCTGCTGCCCATGCCTCCCCCTCTGAAGACCTGTCCTGTGTAGGCGTTGCACACCAGGTGGGGTCAGTCACCTCATCGTCCTGCTGCTCTTCCTCCGAATCCTCTGTGCGCTGCTCCCTCGGACTTACTGCCCTTACTACTACCTCACTGCAAGACAACTGTGTCTCATCGTCATCGTCCTCCTCACACACAGAAAGTTCTTGAGACAGTTGGCGGAAGTCCCCAGCCTCTTCCCCCGGACCCCGGGAACTTTCGAATGGTTGGGCATCAGTGACGATAAACTCCTCTGGTGGGAGAGGAACCACTCCTGCCCAATCTAAGCAGGGGCCAGAGAACAGTTCATGGGAGTGTTCCCGCTCCTGAGCAGGTGTCATTGTAGTGGAGTGAGGAGGCTGGGAGGAAGGAGGAGCAGCAGACAGAGGATTCTGATTTGCAGCAGTGGACGGCGCAGAACTGCGGGTGGACGATAGGTTGCTCGAAGCACTTTCTACCATCCAGGACAGGACCTGCTCAAACTGCTCATTTTTTAATAACCGTCTCCCGCGTGGACCCATTAATTGGGCGATGAATGTGGGGACGCCAGAAACGTGCCTCTCTCCTAATTGCGCAGCAGTCGGCTGCGACACACCTGGATTAGGAGCTCGGCCTGTGCCCACACCCTGACTTGGCCCTCCGCGTCCTCGGCCGTGTCCACGTCCTCTAGGCCTACCCCTACCCCTCAGCATGCTGTATTACCAGTGATTTGATTTCACAGGCAGGAAATAAATTGGCGCAAGACTGCAGGCCAAATATTATTTTTTCCCTTTTTTGAAAACGAAAGGCCCCACTGCCTCTATTGAATGAATAATCTAAGTTTAATAACTGTGCTGTGTCCCTGCTAATGTGTCACAGAACTTGAGGGTAGCAGAGTTATTAACTCTGGCAGAGCAGGTATTTTTTTCCCAATTAAGGAAAGCAAATGGCGAAGCCAGCAGTAAACCATAGCTGGGTGCGTCTGATTTTTTAACGTTGCACACGCAGCTCACACGTGTCCACAGCCCTTAGGACGGACAGAGGCAGGACAAATAGATTTCGTTTCCCTTTTTTTACACCAAAAGGACCCACTGCGTATATTCAATGAATAATCTAAGTTTAATAACTGTGCTGTGTCCCTGCTAATGTGTCACAGAACTTGAGGGTAGCAGAGTTATTAACTCTGGCAGAGCAGGTATTTTTTTCCCAATTAAGGAAAGCAAATGGCGAAGCCAGCAGTAAACCGTAGCTGGGTGCGTCTGATTTTTTAACGTTGCACACGCAGCTCACACGTGTCCACAGCCCTTAGGACGGACAGAGGCAGGACAAATAGATTTCGTTTCCCTTTTTTTACACCAAAAGGACCCACTGCGTATATTCAATGAATAATCTAAGTTTAATAACTGTGCTGTGTCCCTGCTAATGTGTCACAGAACTTGAGGGTAGCAGAGTTATTAACTCTGGCAGAGCAGGTATTTTTTTCCCAATTAAGGAAAGCAAATGGCGAAGCCAGCAGTAAACCGTAGCTGGGTGCGTCTGATTTTTTAACGTTGCACACGCAGCTCACACGTGTCCACAGCCCTTAGGACGGACAGAGGCAGGACAAATAGATTTTGTTTCCCTTTTTTTACACCAAAAGGACCCACTGCGTATATTCAATGAATAATCTAAGTTTAATAACTGTGCTGTGGCCCTGCTAATGTGTCACAGAACTTGAGGGTAGCAGAGTTATTAACTCTGGCAGAGCAGGTATTTTTTTCCCAATTAAGGAAAGCAAATGGCGAAGCCAGCAGTAAACCGTAGCTGGGTGCGTCTGATTTTTTAACGTTGCACACGCAGCTCACACGTGTCCACAGCCCTTAGGACGGACAGAGGCAGGACAAATAGATTTCGTTTCCCTTTTTTTACACCAAAAGGACCCACTGCGTATATTCAATGAATAATCTAAGTTTAATAACTGTGCTGTGTCCCTGCTAATGTGTCACAGAACTTGAGGGTAGCAGAGTTATTAACTCTGGCAGAGCAGGTATTTTTTTCCCAATTAAGGAAAGCAAATGGCGAAGCCAGCAGTAAACCGTAGCTGGGTGCGTCTGATTTTTTAACGTTGCACACGCAGCTCACACGTGTCCACAGCCCTTAGGACGGACAGAGGCAGGACAAATAGATTTTGTTTCCCTTTTTTTACACCAAAAGGACCCACTGCGTATATTCAATGAATAATCTAAGTTTAATAACTGTGCTGTGGCCCTGCTAATGTGTCACAGAACTTGAGGGTAGCAGAGTTATTAACTCTGGCAGAGCAGGTATTTTTTTCCCAATTAAGGAAAGCAAATGGCGAAGCCAGCAGTAAACCGTAGCTGGGTGCGTCTGATTTTTTAACGTTGCACACGCAGCTCACACGTGTCCACAGCCCTTAGGACGGACAGAGGCAGGACAAATAGATTTCGTTTCCCTTTTTTTACACCAAAAGGACCCACTGCATATATTCAATGAATAATAACTGTGTTGTGGCCCTGCCTACACAATTCTTTCCCTGTAGTATCAATGGAGGGTGCAATGCTCTGCAGAGGCGATTTTGAGAAGAAAAAAAAATATGCAGCACAGCTAACAGCAGCCAGCACAGTACTGCACACGGTTAAATATGGCCCTAGAAAGGACCGTTGAGGTTCTTGAAGGCTACACTCACTCCTAACACTCTCCCTGCCTATCCAACACTTCTGTCCCTAATGCCGGGTGCAACGCTCTGCAGAGGCGATTTTGAGAAAGAAAAAAAAAAGGCACTGCTAACAGCAGCCAACACACAGGTATTACTGGCCCTAATAAGGACCTTTGGGGTTCTTGAAGCCTACACTAACTGCTATTTCTCTCCCTACAGCAGCTCCGGTACCAGCAGCACTGTCCCTCATCTAACTCACAAGACATCTGAGGCGAGCCGCGGGAGGGGCCGACTTTTATATTCGGGTGACATCTGATCTTCCCAGCCACTCACAGCAGGGGGGTGGTATAGGGCTTGAACGTCACAGGGGGAAGTTGTAATGCCTTCCCTGTCTTTCAATTGGCCAGAAAAGCGCGCTAACGTCTCAGGGAAGGAAGTGAAAGTAACCGGAACACCGCATGGTGTTTGTTACGAATAACGAACATCCCGAACACCCTAATATTCGCACGAATATCAAGCTCGGACGAACGCGTTCGCTCATCTCTAACAATTAACATATACTGTATATTCAACTAGATCTACACAGACCAAAACATTTTATTAAACCTCACTCACCCCTCTTGAATACCACAATGGATGAAAGAAGAAACAAGAAAAAAAACTAACCTAGAAGGTTTTTTCTTGCTCAAAAGTCAAGGAATTTACCAAGAGTTTATTAATCTTAACATGAAATATTTTTTCATAAAGCAAAGTAGTAAAAGTCCTTTTTTTTCTCATCAAAGATTGCAGGAATATCCTTTGACAGCCATTTACTTGCTCTCAATTTATGAGCCACATAAAGTATAATAATTTCTGTATAGCCATTGCCACTTCAGAGGGGATGTTAAAAAGGTCAGAAACTCCCAGTATACAGAGTGCTTCTTGAAAAACTTAAAGATTGAACCAATAGTATTAAAAAAATCAGATTCCAAAATCTATGATGTTTTTGGCATTTTAAAAGCAGATGACTCTATCAATGGAGAAATTCAAATTTCTTTCTATTTCACTCTTAGGGCTTATTCAGATGGGCGTATATTGGTTGGTTTTTCATGCCCGACCGATATACGCTGCCCCTCTTTGCAAGGGGAGGAGGTGGGATGGGCTGGAAGCTTGTGCATTGATCTCCCATCCCCTTTCCGCCCCCTCTTCAACCCTCACCACTGTTTGCAATGGGAGGGGTGGGACGGGGCGGAGCTACATTCTGACTCAATTTTGCCCTTCTAATTGCAAACAGTGGTGAGGGGCGGACTAGCTCCCGTCCTGCCTCTTCCTTTGCAGAGAGGGGCTGCGTACATCTGAAAATCCGACCGATATATGCCCATCTGAATAAGCCCTTACATACATTATAGGGTTATATTGTAAATGATGGGTAATATACAATTGTGTCTGTATATAAAATATGTTTGGAGTCACTAGGGGGCATTTTTCAATGTGTTTGACTATGCTTGTTCCGAGAGACCTGCCAGCTCAGATCTCCATTTATGTTCTTCGCCATAGGAAGTATATTGCTAGAAAGTCCTTTATCAAAGAAATATACATTTTAGAAATAATAGGTTTCTAATTCTTAGAAAGTAAAATACTATTTACATCAGGAGTGTCAACAGAAATCAATCTCTCTTGACAAACTACATCACATGTAGTGGAATTAACAAAATTGTGTAGCAAAAGTAGCAACATTTTTATTATTCTAATACTAAAAGTAACAATTGAATAGCAAAGGTCAGTATACGAAATAAGCACAATTTCATATAACTATTTCTACCTATAGGAATACAGGCACATGCATATTCTTTCATGTAGCAGAAATTAGGATTTAAAGATATTTTAAGCTGACATTACTTCTGTTAAATTTGTGTTTTAAAACCAGCAACTGAGGATAATATAAAAAAAAAAAAAATCATATTCCAACAACTTGTATTTACATTTCAGCAATTTTTCTAAATAATGTAATATTTGCTCATAAAATATTCCTTGAAAAGATAAAATCATTCCTGCACTTAAATACAAACAGATGAGTATTAAGGAGTTCTTCAGACAACCATATGCACAATTGTACATGTTTCAGCGCAACTTATTTGCGCAGTGAACGAGGTTGATGAGGTAGATTTGCATGGTATCGCAGCATAGTACTGTACCTTTTGTGCACACAGGACCTGCTCACGTGCACACAAAAAACACCCCCGCCCTGATCTAAAAGGTTATTTAGCCTAATGAGGTCCAGATGTGTTCTTTTTTTTACGGAATTGTGTAGTGTATTCAAAATTTGTATGCACATTGAGGCCTCGGTTACACGGGCGTTTTTTCGCGCGATTTGCGGATCGCATGACGGATGCGCATCCACAAATCGCGTGACCGGGGCCGACGATTCGCCGAAAAATCTGCAGCTAGCAGCGTTTTTGGTGAAACGGCCCAGCGCTGCTCGCTAGGAGAATGAGGTTCGCCCATTGAATTCAATAGAGCCGGCAATACAGCCGGCTCCATTAAAAGCAATGGACTGCCGGCAAGCGCTGGATGAATTTTCGGGAAGGGCTTAAAAATATAAGCCCTTGCCCTGAAAACCATCCTAAAATGTGTAAAATAAAAAAAAAAGTATACTCACCTTTTTCCTGCAGATGGAGTTCAGCCGCGTCTGGCCGGCAGTTCTCCTGAACTGCTCTGTGTAGTATTCAGCAGGTGGGGATTTTAAATCCCCGCTTGCTGAATGGGCTGACTCTGATTGGTCACAGCCCTCACCAATCAGAGGCAGCTCTCACTCACCCATTCATGAATGGGTGAGTGAGTGCTGCCTCTGATTGGCAGAGCGCAGGGACCAACCAGAGGCTTTTCAGGGAAGGGCTTATATTTTTAAGCCCTTCCCGACAATTCATCCAGCGCTCGCCGGCAGCCCATTGCTTTCAATGGAGCCGGCTGTATTGCCGGCTCCATTGAATTCAATGGGCGAACATTGTTCTTCTCTGCCACAGCTGTTACAGCTGTGGCAGAGGAGAACAATCTTTATAGTATATGTTCTCAATGGGGCCAGCTCTGCTGCCACCAGCCCCATTGAGCGCATATATAGAACACAAGGAATCGCAGAACGCAGATAGGCGCGTTCTGCGAATCATTGTGTCCTATAATTTATCGCACATCCGCATGAAAAAGCAGACATGTGACTGATCCCATTACGAAGCATTGGGTGTATATATGCGCGGATCGCATGCGCATGAGCAAATCGGGCGAAAAAACGCCCGTCTGACCGAGGCCTGAGCGCGTATTTGCACTTCCCATAGACTCCTATGGGGGCCTTTTCTGTGCAATATGCAGAAAGATACAGCAGGTCCTCCTCTTTCGTGCGCACCAATGGGCTCTATCTTCTGTACATTGTGCACAATAACACATGCAAGTAGGATCATCTGAAGAACCTCTCATGACATAATTTGTAACAAATCCTTTAGTTCATAACTACAATCTGCTAGAAACGTGCCTTAAAAGTTTGATAATTGACCACCTAAAAACAAAAAGTCATTGGACCCTGAACAACATGGCTTTACTGAAGGCAGATAATGTTAAGCTAATCTCATTCATTTCCTTCACTATGTCATAAAAGTGGTGAATGAATCTGGTGCCATGGATATTGCCTAGCAGGATTTCAACAAAGCCTTTGATACCATTCTACATAAACAGCTTATAGATAAATTATGAAAATTGGACTTAGTCCAGTGAATTCGCTCTTGGCTAAAGACTAGATATCTGAGTGTTGTGTTAATATTGTGTATTCTGAGACTGACCACAAGTAGTGACCACCTAGTTCAGTTCTGTGCCCTATTGTTTTTGATATGTTTTAGGTGTCCTGGGAGGTGGTTTGGCAGTTAAGTTGTGTCTCTTTGCTATTGACATGAAAGTGTTCAATAAGATTGCTATTCCTGTAAGATAGGGCTCATGCCCACGACCATGTTTTCACAGTGTATCATCCGTGCGTTGCACGGCCGCCTGATTGTCAGTGAATGGAGTCAATGAAAGTCAATGGACCTTCATTGTTCCATGCACACCGGCATGTGAACATTTCACATTGTGGCCCCTTGTTTTTGTTTTCAGTTTTTTGTCGTGTTTAGTTATATTGGATTGGGAAGAGTATAATTTCTCCTTAAGGAGAGCACCTAGCAGGTATGTAAGGAGACACCTAATAGGTAAATGAAGAGACTTATAAGGCCACCCATGGGAAATAAGAAAGATGGAACAATACCTCTGCAGCACCACCTATTGTAAGGCAGCATTCCTGCAAGTCAATGTTAGATTCTTTATACAAGCCTTATAAGAATGACTGGGAATTGAAAACTAAGCTAGAATCCATATACATTCTGACTTGGTTTTCCATTCCAGATCATTATAAGGCTTGTAAAAAGAGTCTAACATTGACTTGCAGGAATGCTGCCTTCCAATAGGTGGCACTGTTGAGGTATTTTCCATTTTCCTTATTTGCATATATTTCCCATAGGAGCATGGGTGGCCTTATAAGTCTTCACACTCACCTTCTAGGATCTATACATTTCCCAACCCAATATAACTAAACACGACAAAAAAACAAAGAAAAAAAACAAGGGGCCACAATGAAAAATTAATTAATTCCAGAAGCAATGGCAGAAACATATATTTTGCTGAAAGACTGGTAGATGTTTGGAACAAACTTCCTGCAGATATGGTTGAAAAATCAACAGTAAGAGAATTTAAGTATCACTGGGATAAGCATATATCTACCTTTAGAAAAAAAATTAAAAAGGAAATAATATAAGTGTAGAATAGACAGACCATGTGGTATTTTTCTGCTTTCAATCTTCTATGTAGGTAATGACTTGCTCTGAACAGCTGACAGGAGGGTTCATGAATTCATGCTGCTTGCACCAAATTCTAACCCTCCCAACAGCATGGTGCAACAGAAATATGTCTCTAACTGACCAGGCGATGTTTTTGCACTGATCTGTGATCCAATTTTTCCTTTTCTACCCACTAAAGTGTTACCTTTCTGTTTCTCTTGGACAGCAATGGCACTCAAATTGGTAATCTGCTGATACCATATAGCCCATTTATGCTAAGGAATGATGAGTTATGCATGTAGACATGTTAGAGTACCAGCATTATATTCAGCTACAATCTGCTTAACTGTGCACCACCTATTTACAGAACTACTCTTGACATCCTCCCCTGACCCCTTTCATTAACAAGTTGTTTCCATCCACAGGATCCCCTTTTGCTAAATGCTTTTCTTACATCACACCATTCTTAGCATATTTTCAACATTGTAGCATGAGACAACCGCACTAGGTTGGCAGTTTTTGAAATACTGGTCGCAGCTAGTCTAGCACCGATGACTATGTCTCCTTCAAAGTCACTCAGATTACTTGATTTTTCAATTCTAATGTAGGTCAACACTGAAACTTGCTCACTTGATTCTATGCTGAACTGTAATGTCTATTTTCCATACAGGGAAGCTCCAATCTTGAAAAGGCAGATGTCTCTGATAAAGTGATCATTCAGTGTATGTTTGCATATTTTCTTGACTATAAAAACAATTCTATACACTACATTCTATAGGAACACCCTTAATTATTTTGTTTACATTGTTTTATTTGGCCCTTTGATCCTTTTGGCAGCATTTGGTTACCTCGGAATTCATAATTCTGACTAAAGCCAGAAAATCACTGGGCTTTGTCAGTGATCACCTACACAATAAGAGTAACATGGTGTTTGGTTACAATGCTGGTTACAGAGCTGGCAGACAACATTCTAGGCTTCAGTAGAATGCCAGTCTAAACTTATGCCACTCTAAATGCTGATTGGAAAAGCAGATGTAGCTGTGAGCTCTTGTACTCAGTCCCAGCACCTCTGTCAGTAGCCTGGAGAAAGTTTGTTGACTGATGCCTATAATTCATGAATAAACTGCCTGGAATGAGCTGATGCCAAGAAATTACAGAAGTGCCAGCAGTTCTACAAACATGGAATGACATGGCTCACTCCAGTTATCTCAAGCTCCTGCCTTCACATGCAATTTAATTTAATCCTGTATTGTTATGTTGCACTATCTCTTCTAAATCATGCTAATCACAACATATGAATACAAAGACTTAATATTCACATTTTCATAATAAAAATATCACAATGTAATAAATGACTAGATGACTCCAAAAACACTTGAATATTGTCCCTAAATATTTAGCAAAACACTAAAATGTTACCTGATACACAATTGTGCTCCCCAGCATTGTACACATATCCAAAATGTGTATATTCTTCCTATATAATGAGCACATTATATTGAGACTCACATATTAGTAGCAAATAGAACATTTAGCAAAAATAATACTTACTTTAATAATTTAGGTATTTCCAATTATAAATGTCAGTAAAAGGATTGTTTAGGCCAGCCTTGACTTTTTATGATGCGTTAGCAAATGCTTAATGGCTAAGGGCTCAGTCACACATGCGCCAATGCTCCCGTGTTTTTGCAGGATAAGACCGCTGCATTACCGGTGCGGACGACTCTTCCCACCAGCCGGCAGATAGAACACATGGTCGGCAATGGAGCTGGTCATGCAGAGAGACATCCGCACCCGGTACGGCCGTCTTATCGTGCAGTAACACGGGCGCATCGGCGCCCGTGTGACTGAGCTCTGAAGCTGAGCCACAGTACATTGTCCTGAATTTACAGATTTCAATTCCAGTGTACATTAACCTACCGAAAGTAATTGCACACTTGAGCAAAAATCAGACGTAGTATTTACTTACATATGTTAATACTTAGTGGGGCCATCTTTGATCCTAATAACATTGGATACTCTCTGTGGCATACTTATACTTTCTATTAATGTCTGATACATTCCACTGCTTTTTCACTTTATTCATCCTGCACACATCTGGCAAGTTCTCTTAAAGAAAATAGATGTTGTTCATATTTTCTGACCAGATGTTGCAGTTTCTCCCAAGGATGTTCAATATGGTTTAGGTGAGTCCAATCGTGGAACATCCCTATCCTCAAACCAATATGAAATAGCATTGTATTTGTGATAAGGTTTGTTGGCTTGCTTGACGTAATGCTGACCATTGCCAGAGTATTGTCACATTGTTGGCAACACATTATTGTCTAGCATGTCAAGGTATGCCTCCATGTTCATGGTTCTTGCCACTACAACCAACTGACTGAGACCATGTAAAACATACCAGGCCATACATAACTGTTCGCACAACACACCCGAGCAAAAAGTGTACCCTGGGCATCCTTCACACACAGGTATGTCCATCTAATTTGAAGATGAAGTAACGTGATTCATCTCTCCATAGAACATTCTTCCATTGCTCACCTATCCTATGCCAATGCTCCTTGCATCATTGTAAATTTGCCAATGCATTTTCTTTGATAGAACTCGCCTGATGTTTGCAGGATGAATGGAGGGAAATACCAGCTGAAGTGCATCAGATGCCAGTAGAAAGTATGCCATGGAGAGTATCCAATGTCATTGGGGTCAAAGGAGGTCCCACTAATTATTAACATATATAAATAAATACTACTTTTGATTCTTGCTCATGCGTCCAATTACTGTTGTAGGATAGTGTATACCAAACATGCACTATAAGCTGATAAGAAGGTATCAGCTGGGAACACTTCTGCTTCTAGGAGTTTTGCCTTTTTTTGGAAACCACTTTAAAATACTTAATTAGTGCATTTGGAAGTAATAGAGAGGTTCTTTAATTAACAGAGATCTTCATCCAGGACCTCCTTCAATTTATCAGGAGCAGAGAGAAACTATGAAAGGGGTTTCTCTCTCTTTTTCTTTTCCTTCCTACAGGAGCAAGCATGTCTCTGAATTGCTTACCTGAGAGATGAGCAGCACCAAAAGTATCTGTCAGCCATTTATTTCCTTGCCACAGTTGAACTAACTTCGAGCCTTGCCCGAACCAAACATGCGCAATCATGGCAAAACAGCTGTTGACTTTAGTGTACTTAGTAGTTGTCCAGGATCATTTAACCCAATTAAATGTTTGTTATACAGTTCCTAGACATTTTGTATATATTTCACTTGAGATTAGTTTTTCCACACAGCTTCTTCTTGCTAGTTTAATAAAGCACTTTTATATTCAGATAATTGCATCCCAGTTCTAGCATTTCACATGGAATTGCATCACAATTTAATAGACGTCAGTGACACTGGAAACATTGTGTCAAGAAAGTGAAACCAAGTTGGAAAAGTATCAAATTCATGAAATGTCAGTTTACAAAAAAAGTATATATTTTACCATTCAATAATAAATAAATAATGTCCAATGAAGTATTAGTGTGCACAAAACTTTAGCAATTATGGGGAATGCTACAAAATTGTTCACAGACTCTGATAACTTCACGTCGTTTCTGACTTGTAACTAAGTAGATATTTAAATTAAAAGAAAAAAACTAGGAAAGTAGAAGTCTGTTAAATGTGCATTATCATACAAAAGTCGGTATCATAGGTACCAAAATAATGATCTATAAACAAAGACAATGCCCAAAAGATCTATTGCATTTGACTTATTGTCATAACTTTGTCATATTTGTTGAAATGTACCAGAAATAAAAATTTTATCTGTTATAATGGGCTATCAAAACTGTCAAACAGTTTAAAGACACTGACGAATACGATGAGATTGACTGTTTTCTGTAACTTCCTAAAAGTGAAATTGTTCCATCCAAATGGCCATTAGCAGGTTCTTTTCTAAATTATCAAAAGCTGTTTGAAAAAAAAAAATCTGTCAAATAATACATTGTGCACTGTTACTGTGCTGGAAGAGAAGATGAAATAGTCACCCAGAGGAAAAGAGAAAGAGGCTAGTAAACATTATTTGAGAATATTTCAAGAAATAATTGAAAGAAAAGTGCACGTGTGTGTCTGTATGTGTGTGTGTCTGTATGTGTGTGTGTATGTGGTAAAGTATATAGTCAAATGTACACACCGTACATAGAAACATATATACAAACACTTATTTTTATGTATTCCACATTTATAATTAGACTAACTTTTGCTCTCGACTTCATCCACGTGAAATTTATATTTTGCTTTTTAGATGATAGAAATCAAGCTATCTTCATAATTATTATGCTGCTAACCCATCGCTAATTAGCCTATGTTATAAATAGAGTTGAGCGAACGTACTCTTCTTAGCTTGATGCTCGTTCAAGTATACTTGATGATTAGCATACAAATATACTCGATGATTAGCATACTCGATGGTGCTCGCTACTCGAGCGAGCATCACACCGTGTTCGAACCCGCCCCAGTTTTGGCCCCTCCCTGCCGCTGACGTGTCAGATTTGACCCCTTCCCACTGCGATGCTGCACACGTCAGCGGTAGTTTGTGGCTGGCTTGGCAGAGGAGAGAGAGAGAGAGAGAAAACACGAACACAGGGGGGAAAAAAAGCTCGGCAACCTGCGGGTCCCATACAAAAATGGGGTGCTTTACTTGAATAGAGCTCTCGAATTTTACGAAAAGCTCGACTCGAATAACGAGGACCAGAGCATTTTGGTGCTCTCTCATCTCTAGTTATATATGGTGTTTCTTTATTATATAAACCATTCTCATAATACCTGTATCATGAGAGGTCCTTCACAAATCCTTATTAGTGAAAGACCTCTTTGGAAACTACATACGCAGCATTACCTTCAAGTGCAAGGATCACCAGACTGCTAGCAGATCTCACTGTGGAACAGGCCACATAGAACTGACCATGTGAAAAACAGTCCTCCCTCAAGTTTATTCTGGCTGTCTTCAACGATTGCCCCTGCAATTTATTAATTGTCATTGTAAAGCAGACCTTGAGGGGGAACTGCAGTCTTTTGAACTCAAACGGGTACTCAGCAGGTATTAACGATATTTATTGTACGGATACAGTTTCCTGTTTTGCACACCCAGTGATTACTGTAGCTAAATTGTGTTTCATGCCAAGCAAAGTGCTGCATCTCAAGCTTGCTTCTCATTCATCTGCACCAATGAAATTAATCTGCAGAAATTGAGGTTTTTGTTCGGGCAAACACAGCAACTAAATGGTACACCTGTGCTTGCACTTTGAAAAAGGGCATTAAACCATTTTCTGCAATTTTCTTGGCTCCAAAGGACATCAGTTGAAAGCAACTATTGTATTTTCTAATACAGTCCATAAAATGTATGCGCTCCAAATGAAGACCCATAATTAAGCTATAGGACAGCTCAGGCAAAGGCTCAAAAGTTGGAATTTGCACCTCACCACCACTTCAACATATACCAGCAGCCTCTTATTTCCACTTAACGGCGTTTCAAAATATACATTCATGAGTCATAGTTCTCAGAGCAACAGTTTTATCAGATTCATAATCCACGCCAGAATCATACAACATTCCGGAAAAAGCTTTAGCCTTCCATGGAAGTGATTACCTTTCTGATAGCCCTCTTGGATTATTTCTGTCATATCTATTAACAGCTGCTCTGTGAATTATGAGGTTATTCAACTGATATTTAGCTGATAATTCAGCTTTATAAACCTCGGGTATATTTTCTTGGTATGTAGCTGCTGCAGGTCTATGAACATCAGAGTTATTCGGTGGATTAGCTGCAGCAGTTCTATGAATCCCGGGTTTATTTTCTTGGTATTTAGCTGCAGCAGCACTATGAACCTGTGGATTTGTTTGTTGGTAAGCTGTCACTGCAGCACGCTGAACTTCCCTATTTCTTTTTGTGCACTTAGTAGTGACTTTGTTGAACTATCTTCTTATCGCATCAATAAATCTAGCTCAGTGTTTTTTAGCAGTTTTCCCAGAATTCAAAGTACTTTTAAGCTGAAGAATGGGGAGTGTGTTTGACACAGCTTCATAAGGCAGGTAAACATGGAAATGTCTGTTAAAAAGATCTTGTAAAGAAGTAAGATGCAGTCCATTTATGGGATTCCCTTTAACTCCGAACTTTCCATACAACTCTCAATTGTGATAGACTTCATACACTGAGCCAAATACTCGCCCAGCTGCTACTAATTTGCACAAACCACCATAAGTGTGACACATCAGCAAAATAGTCAGAAGAACTGTTATAAATATTCCCATGATTATCATGAGATAAAACCATGACCGAGGTAGGACCCGCAATACTCTGTGTGGGAAGCATGTGAGCGGGCCCAGAGTCAGACTCGGCCCCAGCCTCCACCTGGTTGACCCAATGTGTCGTCAGTTACGGTTCCTTTCATTGCTCCAAAGACTGGATGAACCACAAAGAAGTTCCACGGGCCAAACCTGGCACAGTTGCACCCCCCCCCCCCTCACCAGGACCTCGGCCTCTGCCCACACCCTCAGCAATTGTGGGCATAAAGCAGACTTGGATGATAGTACTGCTGTGAAAATCTCATTAAATCAGTTACAGTTCCTTTCATTGCTCCAAAGACTGGATGAACCACAAAGAAGTTCAATAGGCCAAACCTGGCACAGTTGCATGCCTCCTGTGAACGTCTCATTAATTCAGTCATGCTTCTTTTGATTGGTCCAAACCAGTGTCTCAGATAACTGTGGTAACACGAGAGCAAATATATGTCAACCAGCGCTGATCCCCGACCCCAAGCAGGAGGGGGAGGTGGCATAATAAGCCAGAGAAATCATGACCGAGGTAGGACCTGCAATCCCCTGTGTGGGAAGCATGTGATAGGGCCCAGAGCCAGGCTCGGTCCCAGCCTCCACCTTGTGTGACCCAAGGCGCTGTGAGTTACATAGCTATGGGAAACCCATGTGTACCCACTCAATTCATTCTGTGTATGTGTCAGATAGCTGAACAATGCAATGGGAAAGCCGTCTGCACCCTACCTAAGTTATACAGTGTATTTGTGCCAGACAGCTGGATACTGTGCTGGGAAACCTTTGTGCACCCACAGCATTGGCGACCCCATGAAACCCAAGGACAGTATTAAACAGGAAGAAAAGAGAGTGCCCAAACATGGCAGAGTGTCACCCCGCCCAGGACTTCGGCCTCTGCCCAGACTTCTGCTCAATTCATTCTGTGTATGTGTCAGCTAGCTGAACAACACCATGGGAAAGCCTTTGTGCACCCACGGTATAGGCGGACCCCTGAAACATTTCTGTAGCAAGAGTATAGGCGACCCCCTCAAACCTTTCAGAAGCAATAGTATAGGTGGACGCCTGAAACACTTCTGTAGCAAGAGTATAGGCTAACCCCTCAAACCTTTCAGTAGCAAGAGTATAGGCGAACCCCTCAAATCTTTCAGTAGCAATAGTATAGGCGAACCCCTCAAACATTTCTGTAGCAAGTGTATAGGCGGACCCCTCAAACCTTTCTGTAGCAATAGTATAGGCGGATCCCTGAAACATGTCTGTAGCAAGAGTATAGGTGAACCCCTCAAATATTTCAGTAGCAAGTGTATAGGCGGACCCCTCAAACCTTTCTCTAGCAATAGTATAGGCGGACCCTTGAAAGCTTTCTGTAGTAATAGTACAGGCGGACCCCTGAAACATTTCTATAGCAATAATATAGGCGGACCCCTGAAACATTTCTGTAGCAAGAGTATAGGCGGACCCCCGAAATATTTATGTAGCAAGAGTATAGGTAGACACCTGAAACATTTCTGTTGCAAGAGCATAGGCGGACCCTTGAAACATTTTTGGAGCAATAGTATAGGCAGACCCCTGAAACATCTCTGTAGCAAGAGTATAGGCAAGCCCCTGAAACATTTCTGTAGCAATAGTATAGGCGGACCCCTGAAACATTTCTGTAGGAATAGTATAGGCGGACCCCTGAAATATTTCTGTAGCAAGAGTATAGGCGCGACCCTTGAAACAATTAAGTAGCAAGAGTATAGGCAGACACCTGAAACATTTTTTGGGGCAAGAGTATAGGCGGACCCTTGAAACATTTCTGTAGCAATAGTATAGGCAGACCCCTGAAACATCTCTGGAAGCAAGAGTATAGGCAAGCCCCTGAAACATTTCTGTAGCAATAGTATAGGCGGACCCCTGAAACATTTCTGTAGGAATAGTATAGGCGGACCCCTGAAACATTTCTGTAGCAAGAGTATAGGCGGACCCCTGAAACATTTATGTAGCAAGAGTATAGGCAGACACCTGAAACATTTTTTTGTGGCAAGAGTATAGGCGGACCCCTGAAACATTTCTGTAGCAATAGTATAGGCGGACCCCTAAAACATTTCTGTAGGAATAGTATAGGTGGACCCCTGAAACATTTCTGTAGCAAGAGTACAGGTGAACACCTGAAAAATTTGTTTACTAAGAGTATAGGCGAAGTCCGGAAAAATTAGTTTGCTAAGAGTATACGCGAAGGCCTGAAAAATTGGTGTACCAAGAGTACAAGTGTACCCCTGAAAAATCGGTTTACCCCGAGGGCAGGTGAAACCCATAAACATTTTTTAAAGATAGAGCACATTGTTGCTTAATTTGTAACCGAGGATCTCAAGTAGCCTAATACTCGAATGAGCATCAAGCTCGGACGAGTGTGCTCGCTCATTTGTAATAATAACCTATTTTTACAAAATAAGCTGGAGTAAGTTTACCTGTTCGTCCAGAGTGTACTTGCCACCCCACCCCCTGATGGACTATATGGGTAAACAATATTCTATATTGTATAAAAAAGTTTAAGAATTAGAATTATGTGAGAGGTGTAGATATCGGATAAAGAGTGGAGCATGTGGCTGTGTAATAAACTGGATATGTGAAAATCAACTTTCATAAACATTTTCAAATGTTTCATTCAGGTCCATCAGCATAAGAGTGTTCAATTTAAAAATCCAATTCATTTCCTGTTTTTTCAACTTTTCAAATCTATTTATTTCAGTATCCTCTATTTGTTCTATTATGGTAATTTTGAAGGTACTAAAAACACTATTGTGGAAGATTGATGCATGTTTTGAAATACTGTGCTTTGGGAAACAGTTATTGACGTTTGATCTGTGTTTGTTAATACGAAATCTCAGTGGTTGGGTGGTACGGCCAATATACTGTAAATGCAAGGGGCATTCCAATAATTATATGACAATCTCTCTCTCTCTCCTAAAAATTTGACATCTACACACACTGGGGAGGGGCCAAAACAGGCACATCACAGCGGGGAGGGGCCAAAAACTGGGGCGGGGTCGAACACGGCTTGATGCTCGTTCGAGTAACGAGCACCATCAAGTACGCTAATACTCGAACAACCATCAAGCTCGGCGGAAAATGTTCGCTCAACTCTAGTCATGATGACATTATTTTTAAAATCCAGTTCCTTTTTAACTTTTTTGAACTGGAATTCCTATCTTTTTCCATGGCTTCTGTAACTAGGTGACGCAGATATCTTTTCTGCTTGAATTTGCTGACTACGTTTTTACTTTGGGTATCAAACTCCTCAATTATGTCTAATTCATTTAACCCCTTGAGTGGGTTTTCCAGGACAAGCTCCACTGCTCATAGCAACATAGCCCGGAAGATTTCCGGGCTATGTATCACTATGGGAGCTGCAGAGCATAATGCCACAAGCTGTGACATTGTGCTTTGCCTGCACAGTCCCACAGAGAACAAAGCAAGGGCTTTGAAAAACCAGCAGAAGATATTGCCGACATGCCGGCAATCTCCTGCACTGGTTTGTTTACAGGTTGCCATAGAGACCATCGGCTTGTCAGAAGCAAGCCGATGGTCTCTGTGGCAGGGAGAGCTGGTTGTTAGCTGTCAGAGGACAGCTAGGTACCAGCTCTTACAGCAGAGATCAGAGAAAACCTCCGATCTCTGCTGTGTTAACCCTTTACATGCTGCAGTCTATGTGACTGCAGCATGTAAAGGGCTGTCACTGCAGCATGTAAAGGGCTGTCACCATCGGACCCCCGGAATGTGATCTGGGGTCCTGATGGGTCCCTGTGGAAGTCCCCTAAAGGGACAAAAGAAAAAAAAAATAAAAAAATAATAAAAAAAATTATAAAAACACTTGTCTCCCTTTACTTTGTAAAAAATCAAAAATATAAATCACACATGTGGTATCCATTCCTCGTAATGACCCAGAGAAGGAAGTTAATACATTATTTAACCCCTTAATGACATGGCCCCTTTTTTTCTTTTTTCCCCATTTCTTTTTTTCCTCCCCCCTGTTTAAAAAATCACAACTTGTCCCGCAAAAAACAAGCCCTTATATGGCTGTGTCAATGGAAAAATGAAAAAGTTATGGCTCTTGAGACGCAACTGCAAAATTAGTTGAAATTCAATGATTAGACCATTTTAAAAAACCTGCCCTGGTGGGCACGACAGGGTGGTAGGAAACCCGCCACTCAAGGGGTTAACTTGTCCAAGGGGAATATGAGTTATCAATTTTTGTAGTGTCCACTTCTGAAGTCCAGATAGCTATTACTAACCATGCTTACAATATGTCTTTGTAATAATCTTATTGCTCTCTTGTCTTAGTATGAAGTCCAAATAATCAATGGATGATGAAGAAACCTTAACCGTAAAACGGTTATGGTTTAAATATAAAATACAAGTTTTAAAATCTTCTTCTGGTCTCTCCCAGTTATAATGTTGATAGCCAAAATATGAGGTTTAAATTAAACTGTTGTATGCGTTAGAGTTAACAGCAGTTTGCTTATTTAGCCAGATACAACCTAATATACAACCTACGCTAATACACTTACATATAATTATGCACCAGCAAATAACAGTGTTAAAAGAAAGATCTCATATAAAAATGGGAATGATTTTTCATTAAAAAAATATTAATAGTAAAAAGTAATAAACAATAATAAAGTATATTAAATATATGTAGCAAGACAATAAAGTACATTTGCTGTGCACGATAGAAATGCATAAAATATATAAAGAATCCATGTAACTATATCACCATGACAACCTGATTGGTTAACAATAAAGATGAGCGAACGTACTCGTCCGAGCTTGATACTCGTTCGAGTATTAGGGTGTTCGAGATGCTCGTTACTCGTGACGAGCACCACGTGATGTTCGAGTTACTTTCACTTTCTTCCCTGAGAAATTTGCGCGCTTTTCTGGCCAATAGAAAGACAGGGAAGGCATTACAACTTCCCCCTGCAACGTTCAAGCCCTATACCACCCCCCTGCAGTGAGTGGCTGGTGAGATTAGGTGTCACCCGAGTATTGAAATCTGCCCCTCCCGCGGCTCGCTATGGATGCATTCTGACATTAGTTCAGGGAAAGTGCTATCGTGTTGGAGCTGCTATAGGGAGAGTGTTAGGAGTATTTTAGGTTTCAAGAACCCCAACGGTCCTTCTTAAGGCCATAAATCTTCTCTATATGCGCTCAATGGGGCCGGCGGCAGCAGCGCCGACCCCATTGAGAACATATAGAAGACAAATCCTTCTTCTCTGCCACAGCTGTAACAGCTGTGGCAGAGAAGAACGATGTTTGCCCATTGAATTCAATGGAGCCAGCAATACAGCAAGTTCCACTGAAAGCAATGGGCTGCCGGCGATCGCGGGATGAATTGTCGGGAAGGGGTTAAATATATAACCCCTTCCCTGCAATTCATCCAGAAATGTGTTACAATAAAAATATATACCGGCGTATAAGGCAACCGGGCGTATAAGACGACCTCCCAACTGTCACCTGTCAACTGTCACCTTATACGCCGGCAATACAGTGGAGCAAAGAATAAAAATCATTACTTACTTCTTCTGACGTTCTGCGGTGCTGCTGCAGGCTGTCGCTCCCTCCTGGTTCCCGGCAGAGCATTGATTTCTCTACGAAGGGCTTTAAATCCCCGCCTCCAGAAACACACGTGCCTTCAGCCAATCACAGCCAATGACAATGATGTCATTGAATGGCTGTGATTGGCTGTGTTTCTGGAGGCGGGGATTTCAAGCCCTGCCTCCAGAAAGCAATACTCTGCCGTGGACCAGGAGGGAGCAACAGCCTGCAGGAGCGCCGCAGAACGTCAGAAGAAGTAAGTAATGATTTTTATTCTTTGCTCCACTGTATTGCCGGCATATAAGGTGACAGTTGGGGGGTCGTCTTATACGCCCCGTCGCCTTATACGCCGGTATATATTTTTATTGTAACACATTTCTGGATGAATTGCAGGGAACGGCTTATATATTTAACCCCTTCCCGACAATTCATCCTGCGATCGCCGGCAGCCCATTGCTTTCAGTGGAACCTGCTGTATTGCTGGCTCCATTGAATTCAATGGGCAAACATCGTTCTTCTCTGCCACAGCTGTTACAGCTATGGCAGAGGAGAACGATCTTTACGCTGACAGTGCGGGGGGGGGGCACTCTTGCCGCTATTGTGGCTTAATAGTGGGACCTGGGAACTTGAGATGCAGCCCACCATGTAGCCCCTTGCCTGCCCTATCCGTTGCTGTGTCGTTCCCATCACTTTGTAGAATTGCCCAGATTTTCACAAACGAAAACCTTAGCGAGCATCGGCGATATACAAAAATGCTCGGGTCGCCCATTGACTTCAATGGGGTTCGTTACTCGAAACGAACCCTCGAGCATTGCGAAAATTTCGTCCCGAGTAACGAGCACCCGAGCATTTTGGTGCTCGCTCATCTCTAGTTAACAATGTAAAAGTTAACTATTTTAGAGTAAGTTTTAGGGTGCCTACCCACTTGCGATTTTTTTTCCTGTGATGTTTTGCGTTTTTTCTCAAGAGCAATTAGTATAGAATGTGTTCTTGTCCATCTGGGTTTTTTTTTCCGTTTCGTGGGTTTTTTTCACATAGGAACTGTCAGTTGCATATGTCTCCTTATTTTTCTCTTAATGCACCCATGATTTTCAATGGAGGGCTGCAAAAAACGCCACGAAAAACGCACGGAAAACGCCGCGTTTTTCACGCGCGAAAATCGGCAACGCAAGTGTGTAGGCGCCCTTAATCTGAATTCCAAACTGTACTTAAGGAGAGGGCTTGTCTTTAACAAAAAAATATAAGATATAAAAATAATAAACAACTGAAATATATCCAGATCCTAATGGTGTTAATTAGAGATGAGCGAACGTACTCGTCCGAGCTTGATACTCGTTCGAGTATTAGCGTGTTCGAGATGCTCGTTACTCGTGACGAGCACCACGCGATGTTCGAGTTACTTTCACTTTCATCTCTGAGACGTTAGCGCGCTTTTCTGGCCAATAGAAAGACAGGGAAGGCATTACAACTTCCCCCTGCGACGTTCAAGCTGTATACCACCCCCCTGCAGTGAGTGGCTGGCGAGATCAGGTGTCACCCGAGTATATAAATCGGTCCCTCCCGCGGCTCGCCACAGATGCATTCTGACAGAGATCAGGGAAAGTGCTGCTGATGCCGGAGCTGCTATAGGGAGAGCGTTAGGAGTGATTTTAGGCTTCAAGAACCCCAACGGTCCTTCTTAGGGCCACATCTGACCGTGTGCAGTACTGTTGAGGCTGCTTTTTGCAGTGTTGCACTTTTTTTTTTTTTTTATATCGGCCGTGCAGAGCATTGCGTCCTCAGTCTGCAGTCATTGTACGGAGTATAGGGCCAGTACTGGTGAGGCAGGGAAAGAGATATTCAGGCTATATAGGCAGTGGGCTTTTTCCAAAAAATTGGGGGAAAATACTATATTTGGGCTGCCTGTAACCGTCTTCAGTTTACTGCGTGTCTGCTGGGGGTAGTAGTCCTAATTAATACGCAGCTAAGCGTTACAGCAGGCTTGCGCAAAATTGTTTCCTGGATCTGCTGTCTCTGTTACATCAGCGCCGTCATCCCGCCAGAGGGAAACAGTATGCATAATATTATACGCTGTCTACAGTATCTATCTGCTGGGGGTAGTAGTCCTAATTAATACGCAGCTAAGCATTACAGCAGGCTTGCGCAAAATTGTTTCCTGGATCTGCTGTCTCTGTTACATCAGCGCCGTCATCCCGCCAGAGGGAAACAGTATACATAATATTATACGCTGCCTACAGTATCTATCTGCTGGGGGTAGTAGTCCTAATTAATACGCAGCTAAGCGTTACAGCAGGCTTGCTCAAAATTGTTTCCTGGATCTGCTGTGCGTTCCGTAAGGGAAGTCAGCCTCCAACCACAGGCCAATAAGCGGCACATTTAATTACAGCGTTCTGTTTCTGCACTACTGGTAATACAGCATGCTGAGGGGTAGGGGTAGGCCTAGAGGATGTGGACGCGGGCGAGGACGCGGAGGCCCAAGTCAGGGTGTGGGCACAGGCCGAGCTCCTGATCCAGGTGTATCGCAGCCGACTGCTGCGGGATTAGGAGAGAGGCGCGTTTCTGGTGTACCCACATTCATCTCACAATTAATGGGTCTACGCGGTAGACCTTTATTAGAAAATGAGCAGTGTGAGCAGGTCCTGTCGTGGATGGCAGAAAGTGCATCCAGCAATCTATCGACCACCCTGACTTCTACACCGTCCACTGCTGCAACTCTGAATCCTCTGGCTGCTGCTTCTCCTTCCTCCCAGCCTTCTCACTCCATTACAATGACACATTCTGAGGAGCAGGCAGACTCCCAGGAGCTATTTTCGGGCCCCTGCCCAGAATGGGCTGCAATGGTTCCTATCCCACCGGAGGAGTTTGTCATGACCGATGCCCAACCTTTGCAAAGTTCCCGGGGTCCGGGGGATGAGGCTGGGGACTTCCGGAAACTGTCTCAAGAGCTTTCAGTGGGTGAGGAGGACGATGACGATGAGACACAGTTGTCTATCACTCAGGTAGTAGTAATTGGAGTAAGTCCGAGGGAGGAGAGCACAGAGGATTCGGAGGAAGAGCAGCAGGACGAGGAGGTGACTGACCCCACCTGGTTTGCTACGCCTACTGAGGACAGGTCTTAAGAGGGGGAGGCAAGTTCAGCAGCAGGGCAGGTTGGAAGAGGCAGTGCGGTGGTCAGGGGTAGAGGCAGGGCCAGACCGAATAATCCACCAACTGATGTGTCAGCAGCAGCACATCGCCAGCAGTCGGTGTCGCGCGTCGTGGCAGCACAGCGGTGGGCAAGCATCAGCAGGCCGTGCTGAAACTACTCAGCTTAGGAGAGAAGAGGCACACGGCTCACGAACTGCTGCAGGGTCTGACAGAGCAGACCAACCTCTGACTTCCGCCGCTGAGTCTCCAACCGGGCATGGTCGTGTGTGACAACGGCCGTAACCTGGTGGCGGCTCTGCAGCTCGGCAGCCTCACGCACGTGCCATGCCTGGCCTACGTCTTTAATTTGGTGGTTCAGCGCTTTCTGGAAAGCTACCCACGCTTGTCAGACCTGCTCGGAAAGGTGCGCCGGCTCTGCGCACATTTCCGCAAGTCCCACACGGACGCTGCCACCCTGCGCACCCTGCAACATCGGTTTCATCTGCCAGTGCACCGAGTGCTGTGCGACGTGCCCACATGGTGGAACTCTACGCTCCACATGTTGGCCAGGCTCTATGAGCAGCGTAGAGCTATAGTGGAATACCAACTCTAACATGGGCGGCGCAGTGGGAGTCAGCCTCCTCAATTCTCTACAGAAGAGTGGGCCTGGTTGGCAGACATCTGCCAGGTCCTTGGAAACTTTGAGGAGTCTACCCAGATGGTGAGCGGCGATGCTGCAATCATTAGCGTCACCATTCCTCTGCTATGCCTCTTGAGAAGTTCCCTGCAAAGCATAAAGGCAGACGCTTTGCGCTCGGAAACAGAGGCGGGGGAAGACAGTATGTCACTGGATAGTCAGAGCACTCTCCTGTCTATATCTCAGCGCATTGAGGAGGAGGAGCATGAGGAGGATGAGGAGGAGGGGGAAGAGACAGCTTGGCCCACTGCTGAGGGTACCCATGCTGCTTGCCTGTCATCCCTTCAGCGTGTATGGCTGGAGGAGGATCCTGAAAGTGATCTTCCTAGTGAGGACAGCCATGTGTTGCGTACAGGTACCCTGGCACACATGGCTGACTTCATGTTTGGATGCCTTTCTCGTGACCCTCGCGTTACACGCATTCTGGCCAACACGAATTACTGGGTGTACACCCTTCTCGACCCACGGTATAAGGAGAACCTTTCCACTCTCATACCCGAAGAGGAAAGGGGTTCGAGAGTGATGCTATACCACAGGACCCTGGCGGACAAACTGATGGTAAAATTCCCATCCGACAGTGCTAGTGGCCGAAGGCGCAGTTCCGAGGGCCAGGTAGCAGGGGAGGCGCAGAGATCGAGCAGCATGTACAGCACAGGCAGGGGAACACTCTCTAAGGCCTTTGACAGCTTTCTGGCTCCCCAGCAAGACTGTGTCACCGCTCCCCAGTCAAGGCTGAGTCGGCGGGAGCACTGTAAAAGGATGGTGAGGGAGTACGTAGCCGATCGCACGACCGTCCTCTGTGACGCCTCTGCCCCCTACAACTACTGGGTGTCAAAGCTGGACACGTGGCCTGAACTCGCGCTGTATGCCCTGGAGGTGCTTGCTTGTCCTGCGGCTAGCGTCTTGTCAGAGAAGGTGTTTAGTGCGGCTGGGGGAATCATCACAGATAAGCGTACCAGCCTGTCAACCGACAGTGCCGACAGGCTTACACTCATCAAGATGAACAAAGCCTGGATTTCCCCAGACTTCTCTTCTCCACCAGCGGACAGCAGCGATACCTAAACAATACGTAGGCTGCACCTGCGGATGGAAGCATTCTTCTCTATCACCATCAAAAACGTGGACCTTTTAGCTTCATCAATCTGTGTATAATATTCCTCCTCCTCCTCCTGCTCCTCCTCCTGAAACCTGACGTAATCACGCCGAACAGGCAATTTTTCTGCTCATTAAAGCGTTGAAACTTGCACCTGAACCAATTTTTATTTTAACTGGGCTGCCTCCAGGCCTAGTTACAAATTAAGCCACATTAACTAGAGCGATTAATGGGTTTCACCTGCCCTCTTGGTTGGGCATGGGCAATTTTTCTGACGTACATTAGTACTGTTGGTACACCAATTTTTTGGGGCCCTCGCCTACAGTGTAATCCAATTAATTTTTTGCCCACCTGCATTAAAGCTGACGTTACATCAGCTGTTATGGGCACTGCAATGGGATACATTGATGTACATCCGGTGGGTTCCAGGGAGCCACCCATGCTGTTGGTCCACACGGAGTTGTAACTGCATGTGTCCACTTCTAAAGAACCCCAGTCTGACTGGGGCATGCAGTGTGGGCCGAAGCCCACCTGCATTAAACATGACATTACCTCAGCTGTGATGGGCAATGCAATGGGATATATTTATGTACCGCCGGTGGCTTCCTGGCACCCACCCATGCTGTCGGTCCACACGGAGTTGTAACTGCATGTGTCCACTTCTAAAGAACCCCAGTCTGACTGGGGCATGCAGTGTGGGCCGAAGCCCACCTGCACTTAATCGGACGTTACCTCAGCTGTGATGGGCACTGCAATGGGATACATTTATGTACAGCCGGTGGGTTCCAGGGAGCCACCCATGCTGTGGGTGCACACGGAATTCCCATTGCGGAGTTGTACCTGCCTGTGACTATTTATAAAAAAACGCGGTCTGACTGGGGCATGCAGACACCTTGACAGAATGAATAGTGTGTGGCACATAGGTTCCCCATTGCTATGCCCACGTATGCAGCTCCTGATGGCGGTGGCACAGGATTAAATTTCTCATTGCTTCTGTACAGCATTGTGGGCTATCGCCCCGCCCCTTTTAAAGAGGGTCGCTGCCTAGCCGTTCCAACCCTCTGCAGTGTGTGCATGCAGTTCCTCCTCATGGCAGACGCACTTATAAATAGACATGAGGGTGGTGTGGCTATGAGGCCAGCGTGTGGCATGAGTGCAGCTGAAGGCTGCTGCGGGACACTTTAGTGTGCGCTGTGGACACTGGGTCGTGCAGGGGGGGGGGGCAGCATGTAACCCAGGAGAAGTGGCAGCGGAGTGTTATGCAGGCAGTGATTGTGCTTTGTTGGAGGTAGTGTGGTGCTTAGCTAAGGTATGCATTGCTAATGAGTGCTTTTCAGAAGTAAAAGTTGTTGGGAGGGGGGGTGCACTCTTGCCGCTATTGTGGCTTAATAGTGGGACCTGGGAACTTGAGATGCAGCCCAACATGTAGCCCCTCCCCTGCCCTATCCGTTGCTGTGTCGTTCCCATCACTTTCTTGAATTGCCCAGATTTTCACAAATGGAAACCTTAGCGAGCATCGGCGATATACAAAAATGCTCGGGTCGCCCATTGACTTCAATGGGGTTCGTTACTCGAAACGAACCCTTGAGCATCGCGAAAATTCCGTCCCGAGTAACGAGCACCCGAGCATTTTGGTGCTCGCTCATCTCTAGTGTTAATCATAATAAGAAAAAAATGCCATTAAAACCAAAGACTATTTTTTTATATACATGCATTAGCCCCTCCGGGAACATGAAACTTGCATTTTAATTAAAATTAAACTTAAAAGCATCTTACATTTGCTGCTTGATAAAATAACTGGTAGTCTAATTCTTTTTAAAGTGGTAATCCAGTGACATAGCTCAAAAACCTCTTCGGTCTATTTTAGTGAAATAACAGAGCTCATTCTCACCCTTCCATGTTCCCCTGCACCATTGCAATCTTGCTGACTCTCTGGTTCCTGCTAAACTTCACTTACTGGAGAGGAGTGATGACAACCCAACACTGGGTCACGTGAGTGTCGCAGCTATTCACTGGCTGAAGGGAGCTGGTGATTGCCTGCAGTGGTCACATGGCCCTTTTGTCACGGATGTGATGGCCGGCTTCCTACATCAGGAAGTTAAGTTTACTAGAGACTATGTCCCTAGAAAATTCCATTAAGTAATATAAGATAATTACCGTATATACCGGCGTATAAGACGACTTTTGAACCCCGAAAAATCTGCTCTGCAGTCGGGGGTCGTCTTATGCGCCGGTAATACAAAAAAAAAAAGTGTAAAAAAAAAAAATCATTACTCACCTCCCCCGGCGTTCTGTCGCGCTCCGGCAGAATGTCGCTCGCTCCTCGTTCCCGGCGCAGCATTGCTTTCTGAATGTGGGGCTTGAAATCCCCGCTTCCAGAAAGCTAATACACACGCCGTCAGCCGGTACAGCTATTCAATGACAGCATTGAATGGCTGTGATTGGCTGAAGGCGCACGTGGCTTCAGCCAATCACACCCATTCAATGATGTCATTGAATAGTGTGATTGGCTGAAGCCACGTGCGCCTTCAGCCAATCACAGCCATTCAATGCTGTCATTGAATGGCTGTAACTGACTGACGGCGTGTGTATTAGCTTTCTGGAGGCGGGGATTTCAAGCCCCGCATTCAGAAAGCAATGCTGCGCCGGGGACGAGGAGCGAGCGACATCCTGCCGGAGCGCGACAGAACGCCGGGGAAGGTGAGTACTGATTTTTTTTTTCTCCACTGTAATACCGGCGTATAAGGTGAAAGTTGGGGGGTCGTCTTATACGCCCCGTCGCCTTATACGCCGGTATATACGGTAAGTTGTTTTAGTTGGTTCTATGCGCTGTTGCATGTTTTTGTTATTTAGTATTTTCATTGATGTTTAATTACTAAAACAGGGCACTAGTAAGATTTAAAAATATTTACTTACAAATTGAAGGATGGATATGCTAATATACACATCTGTATATGCTAAAATACACATATGTTTAATTCTGCTATTACAATACATTATTACCACTTTTAAAACTAACTCATAGATGCTTAAAGTGTACCTTACTGTTCAGATGACCTTTAAGAATAAGCAGTCATGTGTGTGTACATGAGGAATAACAATATTTCCAGGTGTCAGGGCTCGAATCCATGGCAGCTCTCTCCACTAGGCCATCCAGGACTTGGACAGTTCTTTTGCTGGAACCTAGCCTTGTTCTGTATTCCCTACTAATCTAGTTCCAGCCTCTCTGTTCTGGCCCCGCCCTGCCACTAATGGAGACTCTATAAGAGCTTGGTCCTGCCACTGACTCCTTGCATGATTATTCTGCTTCTGTTTGGTCAAGCTCAACGTTACCTGCTCCTTCACTATTTCTTCAAGACTACCTGATAATGACTCCTGGCTTCCATCTGACTACACCTTGCGCCTCATTCATTGTACTGCAACTGTGACTACCTGCTGACGACCTCCAGCTTCCTCCTGACTACTATCCGGTCCCACACAGCTCCTATCCAGCATCGGTAAGACGGTACACCAGTATGTATATGACTTGTATCCATTTATCACCAGTTTTTCCTCTCTATAGGCTAATCTAATTATCAGATGTCCCTAAATTGGTGGGTGTAGACCGCTTCTATGATGTCTTGCTACACTGTGCTCAGAGACAATAGCAGAATATATTCTTTGCTCTTTGTAGCAAACATCTTGCAGGACACTACACAGCACTGCTGAGCGGTGTGAATATGAGTTCAGTAGCTGTCAGAGACAGTAAGCACTTACTAGTTACTGCAGCATGTGTGTGAGTCTCTCTACCTCCTGTTTCTCCCCCTGTCTTCTTCTCTCCATAAACTTCTATGAGCAGCATGAGTCACCCTCCTATACGTCCTGTTATCTATGTTGCTAGAGATGGACTTCACTTGGCAGTAGACAGTGTATAAAAAACTAGAAGAACTGGAGATCCTCAGTGAAAAGCAATTTAGTGGGATTTTTCAGCAAATGTATTTTAAGTATACAAATGGATTTGCATTTTGTTAGTTATATTGGCTATTATAGTAACACAAATTGCTTGAAAAATCAGCGACCGTTTAAACGTTCAGTGAATTCACATGTTGTGGTTTGGTCACAATATTTACAGAGCCACTATGTTGTTTATGCTGTTTTGTGAAAATCACAGCAAAACTGTTTTAAAAAAACAGCATGAAAATATATTCTTATTTACATCTGAGCGCACTTTATGAAGCTGAATGACTGAACTTCAGGCATATGCTATTGTAGATTTGCTTATTTACACCATATTTACATGTTGTGGAGTCTGCCAGAATTTAGACACAGATTATGGGGCAAATTAACAACCTACTTTACACCAGTTTCTGTTGAAAAAAAAAAGTCACAAATTTCTGCACAAACCTAGCGCAAGAAGTATCGGGCTTAGTAAATTTCCCCCTGTGTGTCTAACTCCAGAAAAATCCCACAAGCATTCTGTCTGCATTGCATGCATATTAGGATCCATAGTATGTTCATTTTTTATGTGGATTTGCACTCAAAAGCAGCAGAGTAGCTCTATTGATTTTTGATTAACTTAAATTATGTGTGCATCTACATATCAAACTGCGGCATAAATCCAAATTTTATCTGTGGATTACTGCTACAGATTTTCTTCAAAATCCAATGAGCACTCATTCTAAATCATTTAGTTAAAATATATATTTTTAACAAATCTTTATTTATAACAATATATAGACACCAAAAGTATAAGCATTTTTATGTAAATTGTGGACTGTAAAGAGTTAATTTATTTAGATCAAAATGTAAAATTTAAGAATGACATCGAAGGTGAAAGGCAATTTTGACCAAAGTTGGCTAAATTATTGATTGCTCAATACCTGTGCTTCAGGTATATTTTGTTCTTTCAAATTAGAAGGAAAATAGATGAAGTACTTCAAAGAGCAAGGAAATTACAAGTATATTCAATATGAAATAACAGACTTAAAGGGGTTGTCTCGCGAAAGCAAGTGGGGTTATACACTTCTGTATGGCCATATTAATGCACTTTGTAATATACATCGTGCATTAAATATGAGCCATACAGAAGTTATTCACCTACCCACTCCGTTGCTGGCGTCCCCGTCTCCATGGCTCCGTCTAACTTCAGCGTCTAACCGGCTGATTAGACGCGCTTGCGCAGAAGGGTCTTCTCCCTTCTGGTCGGTCCGGGCACGTGCGGTGTTCTGGCCCCGCCGCTTCTACGCGTCATCACGTAGCTCCGCCCCGTCATGTGTGCCGATCAGCCAATTAGGTGGCTGTAATCGGCAGTGGAACGCAAGACATCCACGGTGCACCATGGGAGAAGACCCGCGGTGCACCATGGGAGAAAACCGCGGTGCATCCCTGGGAAAGGACCGGCGGCCATCTTTGGAAGAAGTTTTATAAGTTGCTGAAACGCTAGAATGGTGAGTGGAAACCATCATTAAAAGCCATTTACACTTGTGCATAGTAATGTTTGCTTTAGAAGGGGGACTGGGCAAAAAAAAAAAATTCACTTTTGCCTCGAGACAACCCCTTTAAGTATCCATTCTACAGATATGGTCAAGTTCAAGGTCTTGCCATCTGGTTGGAATTAGGAGTTTTACTACTGTAATCATTTGTGTTGGTAAATCATTTTATCTTGGGTGAAAGGATTTTGTGGGCAACCATAGAAGTATGAGAGATGGGGTTAGAGGAATCTTTCTACTAGTGATTTGTTTCATAGGGTTTGAGCTAGTGTTCCAGAAACCCTGAATCTTAGAGCAGTACATCCAACATTTGTCAGCAGGAATAAGATTGATTTTATACAAGAAGTCTAGAGTATGATACCATCTAGACAAGGTTTTGAAAGAGTTCTCCTTAATTTTCACACACCTGGAGAAGCTGTGAGAGTGTCTTAGGATAAAGGAGGTAGTTTCTTTTGAGAAAGAGGTTCCAAGTTCTCTCTCTAAAGCCATAATAAAATTGGCTTAAGAGGAGAAGCCTGGTGTAAGAGGCTTCCACACTATTTAGAGATCAGTCTTGATGGAAAGTATGGCAGAAGTAAATATGTTTCTAACCAAGGAGGTTCATGAAGAGTGCTAAATTTGGCTAAAAATTGTTTACATTGACCCTGAACAATGATCCATTGAGATGTAGAGAAAGTTAATAAAGTATCTTTCCTGAGCAAGTGGTAGGGAGAAAGAATCTGGGGATGTCCTATTTTTAAAGAATTCAATCACTGAGACATGGGGCCAGTTTTTCCAGTTGATCAATCATACTTGTGTAATGTTTAAGTATAACGATAGGAAGCTTAAATGTGCCAGTAATTAAATTGATCTAATGAGGTTTAAAGAGGCTATACATTGTTGAAATATTGAAACAGTTCCTTTGGTAAGAGGCCCAATGTTATGTTTATAAGCTGAGTTTATTGCTGGTTAGCATAAAAAACCCAAGTGATGGTGACCCAAAAAGCTTTTTTCTTGAGATATATGTAAAAGGTTTTTGTACAACCTGGAAAGATATAACCACCTACTCAGATGCACTGCTTTGTAGTAGTAAAAAGGATCTGGTAAACCCATACCACTATCACAAGGTTTGAGTATCAGCAATCTATATGGAAGTCTTCTTTTTTGCCATTCCAAAAGAAAACATGTCTGATTTTATTAAACAAGGATTGTGGGATAAAAATTGGGACTGTATGAAAGGTAAATAGCAACTGATGAAGAATATAAGATTTTAAGAAATTCTTCCTTCCCATCCAGGCAAGTGAGGAAAAATTGAGGGTGTTAAGTTGCGTATTGATTTTCGCGATCAAGGGGAGATAATTAGCTAAATAGAGATCATTGGGAAACTTAGTTAAAAGAATACCCAAGTATTTTATGTTGTTCTGGCTACATGAAAGAGAGAAATTTGTAGAGATTCTTTACCTCATGCACCAGTGCTGATATATTAAGAACTGCAGAATTTGAATAGTTTATCTTAAGTTTAGATATGAATCAAAATTGTTTGAAGATGTATAGTATAGGGGGAATGGCTGATTTGGGGTTAGAAACAATCAGTAGTAGGTCATCAGTAAATACTGCTGTGGAGTGAGTGAAATCACCCTCAACCCTCTGATCTCCTCTGTCTAGTTGATTGTTTTGAATCAATGTTTCCATAGTAATTATAAAAAGGGAAGGAGAGAGTGGGCAGTCCTGTCTTGTGCTGTTATATATATTAAAGTCAGAAGACAGGGTACAATTAATTAATAGTTTTGCTGTAGAAGCTCTATACAAAGTAAAAATAGCAGAGATTTTTACTTTGGATGCTACACAATAGTCATATATTATCAATGTCTATTCCTCTCCATTTGGCCACAGCAGTATGAAAAAAAACGTTCAGTACCAGGAATGCTCCAAAAACCTTATATGATTCCAACCAGAATTTCATTATTCATTGTATTTTGCTTTTCTTTTCTACATAATATGTTGCAATTGCAACTCTAACATTTCCTAAATAATGCACACATCTATGCAAATAGTTAAAAAAAATCAAAACAATTTTTTACACAATCATATGGAAACAAATGAGGAAAAAACATAGTAATTAATTAACAGTAATATGGTATTTTTTCGCTGCGCAGTAATGAGTGTATTCATAGTTCTGATAGAGTGCTTAGAATGCCAGAATCGCAAACACTGTTTCAGTCATTAATGCGATGATGCATCAAATAAAAAGTTAGAAATATAATTAAAAGTGTAGAATTTAACACTGAAGCATATGTCTGCTTTTGTCACTTACAAGTCGTTTCAACTTTTTACAAATAATGAATCTGTTCACAGTTTGAATCTTGCTATAAAATAATACCAGCCACAGTCTATGTCACATTAAAGGGCAGGGATGTAACAATTTGAAGGATAACATCCACATAAATAAACTTTTGCGAACTGCTGTAGCTAAGATAAAGGTGTAAAGAAGTCAAACAATACTCTATATGATAAACCTTGTCTATAACAAGCCCTTTACAAAAAAACCGGCAAGCACAGCTTAACCCTTTTAGTACCATCAACATAGGAATTCAAAGATGGGTTCATGTCTTTCTGACCATTTAAGAAACTGTAATTTAGCAATTCTAAATAGTATTTATCATGATTATTTATTTTTATATCACCAGAAATGTATAAAGTTCTCTCAGTGCAGTGATCATGTGAATGAAAAATAGTACATGACCACTGCAGGAGCTTCCAGGACCACATGGAAGAGTGTCTCTTGACACTACAAGATCTTTCAACATCCTCACTTCTCTTATGATTATCGCATAGATGTCATGAACATCTGTGCTAGTGAAACTGAGTAAAATTAATGCTAATTCATATCTGTGGTGCTAATTTTTGTTTAGTAGGGAACTTAATAGTGACTTTTGCAAAATTTTCATTTGGATGGATACTGTTTCTTTACTTCTTCATTTTTCATACTGTATTATATTATATAAGATGTTTTATCACCAAGTGATGTGAAGAATTTTAAACAAATGAATATATCAAACCATACTCAAATATCAAATAAATAAATCCTTCTGTAAATAAATTTATATTGCTAGTTTTTAAAAGTGAACATGTTCATTTGTTTGGGTAGAATACACAATATCTGTCTTAGGAAAAAAGAAAGATAATTCCCAAGGAATATTTCATTTAATTAAATAATTCACTTCATTGACTATTGATAATGTATGCATAGAGGTATGAACCCATCATTTTCTGCGTGACAACAGCACAGAACGACCTTCAGATAATTTGAAACAAAGGCTGTAAAGCAAATTAATCTATACAATCCAATATAAGGAAACTGATCTTATTTCGGTTACATTGTCTTTGCATTATTTTTGCATTATTACTACAATCTACATTAAATGTACAGTGTTTGAATACAAAATTGAGATGCCATCTTTATGAAAGGATACTACAATAACACAATCTTCACATATTTTCTAGCCAAATCAAATGTAACATTCCTTACAATATACACCTTTAAATGGCTTCGGCAGTTTATAGAGCTCATTGAGTTAATCTATTATCACATATTCCTTATATATTACTGATTTTGTAATCTATTTAAGCAAAAAACTTTGTCATATGCCAATAAAATAAAGCTAAAACTATAGATCACAGGTGTCAAACACAAGGCCCGCGGGCCGAATCCGGCCTGCCGCCTCATTTTCCGTGGCCCGCCGGCTGTGCAGTAAGTTCCCTCACTCCTCCGTGCTGCTGTCCGTAGATGATCTTCTCTCGGCTTGTTCTGTCTAGTGCAGACAGTAATAGAGGAGTGCCGATAGCAGACTGACAACGGCCGCGGAGGAGGGAAGAAGACTGCAGAGAACATGATCTCTGCAGCAAGAAGAGCGACGTTGAGGAGGAGCAGCTACAGGGTGGGATCTTTGTGTGTGTGTCTGTATATATATACATATATATATATGTGTGTGTGTATATGTGTGTGTATGTCTGTATATGTGTGTGTGTGTGTCTGTATATATGTGTGTGTGTCTGTATATGTGTGTGTGTGTGTCTGTACGGATATGTGCAGAATGGTGTGCGTGTGTATGCGCAGAATGGCGTGCGTCTATGCGCAGAATGGAGTGCGTGTGTATGCGCAGAATGGTGTGCGTGTGTATGCGCAGAATGCTATGCGTCTGTATAAGCAGAATGGTATGTGTCTGTGCATGTGTATGCGCAAAATGGTGTACGTCTGTATAAGCAGAATGGTGTGCGTGTGTATGCGCAGAATGCTGTGCGTCTGTATAAGCAGAATGGTGTGTGTCTGTGCATGTGTATGCGCAGAATGGTGTGCGTCTGTATAAGCAGAATGGTGTGCGTCTGTGCGTGTGTATGCGCAGAATGGTGTGCGTCTGTATAAGCAGAATGGTGTGCGTGTGTATGTGCAGAATGGTGTGCATCTGTATAAGCAGAATGGTGTGCGTGTATGCGTGTGTATGCGCAGAATGGTGTGCATCTGTATAAGGAGAATGGTGTGCATCTGTGCATGTGTATGCGCAGAATAGTGTGCATCTGTATAAGCAGAATGGTGTGCGTCTGTGCATGTGTATGCGCAGAATGGTGTGCGTCTGTATAAGCAGAATGGTGTGCATCACTAGCCACTATGGAGGACCTTATTACCAATCGGGCCACTGTGGGGTTTACTTTTACTTTACTGTCTTACAATTAGAATTGGCCCTTTGAAGGCAACCATAAGGCTGATGTGGCCCTCGGTGAAAATGAGTTTAACACCCCTGCTATAAATCATAAGGAGATGGAAACCTGTCGTCTGCCACCAACTATTATTAAAACTACCAATTCCTACTACCACTGCTACTACTACAGTATTTCTGCTATATATTTAAAATAAGTAGTATAACCCTTTCATAAATATGTAAACAGCATAGGTGAGTTTCTGATTAGGTGGACAAGAGCAAGCATTCAAATCAAGTGACTGTTGGAAACTTATGTGAAAGGCAAGAAAAAAGAGGGAACGAATTAAGGCTTTGTTGATCAAACCTAGCATAATTGTCCCATTACATATTTTAAAATTTTTTTTAGTGTGCATGGCATGGAGGGAACATTTTAAGCATATGGTTGTAGAGCTTTATGATAAACTTTCAATCACATGCTCATAGTGAGGGCTTAGTCACACGGGCGCAGCGGCGCCCGTGTTACTGCAGGAAGGAGACGGACGCCTCTCTGCAGCACCGGAGGAAAGAACATGTGACCAGCTTCATTGCCGATCATGTGTTCTTTCTTCTGCGCTGCGGGGAGTCGTCCGTCCTGAAGCACGGCCGTCTTCTTCCTGCAGTAAGAGCACAGTCACACGGGCGCATGTCTGTTATGAGTGAGTTATTTAGAAATCTAAACTCAGAAACCTGTGTAAAAAGGTAAGTCAGTAATTTAATTGCATTTTCTAGCAATTTTCAATAGAGGAGTCTTTTCGATTAGAGATATCGAAGAGACCTTGTAAAGGAGGGACCATAACACCAATTACAAACTAAAATGAAATTGGTGTAATATGATTGTAATACAAAGCTTGAAGGATGCAACCTTTTTATAAGAATCAGACCTAATAAAAGAGGAGGAGATATTGTGTTGTATGTTAGTAAAGCATACTTCTCTACAGAGATTTAAGCTTCATAACATGGTAGTTATGTAATAACTGGGTAAGAATACAAGTAAAGAACAACAGAAAAGACACCATTGTAGGCATTTACTATATGCCGCCTGGACAAGCAGAAGATATGGATGAACTCTTTCTACATCAGATGACCAAGTTCTCAAAAAAGCACAGCATAGTGAGCGTGGGAGATTTTAACTATCCAGAGATTTGTAGGGAATCTCTCTCAGGAAAAAGTAATGAGTTCAATAAATTCTTATCTGCTCTTCCTGACAACTTTATCTTTCAAAAGTTAGAAGAGAAAACAAGTGTATCTAATCTCTTGGACCTAATTCTTACCAACAGGAAGGAAATAGTTGAGAAAGTATGAGTGATTGAGACCTTAGGAGGCAGTGTTTATGTTATCCTTGAATTTTAGATAACAAGGGAAGGAAGCCCTCAAAAAACTCAGACCTCAAGGTTGGATATCAGAAAGGCAGATTTTAATGGAATCAGAAAAAGGGTAGGAAGGATCGAATGCTGGATGTTCTTAAGAACAGAAATGTCCAAGATAGTGTGGAAATATTGCTAAATGAGATTCTCAAAGCACAATTGTTAGCAATCTCTAAAATAATAAAGATTACGAAGCATTTAAAGAGAACAGGATGGATGAACACAGAACCTACACAGATGCTAAAATGGAAGAAAAATGTGTTTATCAAATGTAAAGAGTGGAGAATATCTAAAGAATAATATAATGCAGTCTGCAGAAACTGTAAGACAAGTATCCGAAAAGCTAAAGCTAATAATGAATTGAGGCTTGCAAGAGAGCCCAAAAGCAATTAAAAAAAAGTGCTCAGGGATTTTGTGGTATGTCAAAAGCAAAAGAAAAGTCAAAGATGGTATAAGATGTTTACAGTATGAAAATGGTGAATTGCTTAAAAATGATGTTGAGAATGTAAACTTTTAAATTTCTATTGTATCTGTTTTCTCTCAGAAAGTAGATGTAACAGCAACTGATCTTCCCTGCGTTATTGAAGGAATAAAAGAATGGAGGCTATCTATAAGCAGAGATATGTTGAGGGAACACTTAGCTAATTTAAATTAATTCATGTTTCCAGGTTCAGAATAATTACATCTTAGGATACTAAAGGAAGCTGCAGAGGTAATTGCTGAACCACTCGCTGTAATCTTTGAAAATTCATGGAGAACAGGAGAAGTCCCAGAAGAGTGGAAAAGGGCAAAGGCTGTCCCTATCTTCAAAAAAGGGAAAAAGGTAGACCCAGGAAACTACAGGCCTGTCATCTATACCAGGAAAGATCTTTCAACAATTTATTAAACAACATACATTCAAGTACTTGAACTTGAAAAGTAATTAACCAGAGTCAGCATAGGTTTGTAACAAAAAAGTCATGCCGGACAAATATGATTTCCTTCTATGACAGATTCACTGACTGGGTTGATCAGGGGAAGGCAGTAGATATAGTATATATTGACTTTAGTAAAGCATTTGACAAAATGCTTATTGAAAAAATGATCAACTATGGGATTGACAAGGCAATTGTTAGGTAGATTCACAACTACCTGAGTGATCATACTCAAAGAGTGGTCATAAAAGACTGCACATCCAATTGGAAGACTTATAAATGATCTGAAGAAGGAAATTGAGAGGAAACTGATTACATTTGCCGACGACACAAAGCTAGGAGGGATAGCTAACACTAGAGAAGAGAGAGAATTCAAAAACACCTAGACAAGCTTATACAATGAGCAGCAACTAACAGAATGGTATTTAACAAGAAGAAATGCAAGGTACTAAAGCTGGGCAAGAAAAATTGAGCTAAGCAGCACATGTGAAAAAGACTTGGGTATACTAATAGATCATGGACTAACATGAGTCTACAGTCTGATACAGCAGCAAGAAAGGCTAATACAATTCTCGGATATATTAAGAGTTTAGAGCATGTGATCATCACATTCAAAATAAATGGCAAAGAAAAATACGACAAATATAATTATCTGAACATTAAGTAGGTACCTATAGCTAAGATTAAGTAAAAGGTTCACCATAATTCAACAATCAGACACTATGTGATTTAAGAAAAATAGACAGTTATCAGAAAAAACTCACCAATAAGTGACAATGCAGGTTTTTTTGTATCCTGATGGCATGGTCTGTCATTGTTCAGAAGGTATATGTTTTTTTCATAGGACCACTAAGTACTTAAAAATTAAAGAGTTATCCCCATCTTGTAAAGTGATAGAATATGTCTAGGATATACATCACTGGCTGATTTGTAGGGATCTGACCTCTGGGAACACCATGATCCAGAGAATAAAGAGGCCACAACACTGCATTCACTAGAATTGGGCTATGATTAATTACCTTCCACGGTGGAAGGCAAAGGGGCCAAAATGCACTTAAATGCAGTGAAGCAGGTGTAGCACTAAAGCAGAACACTGGCCTCTTCTTTCTCAGGATTTGTGGAAGACCCAGAGGCAAGACCATCATCAGTGATAAAATTATGGCATATCCTAATCTTCAGCATTAATGCATCACAATCTCTTAAATTGTCACAAAGAGTAGACTAGGTTTCAATAGCAATACTTGTAAGTAAAAAAAATTGAATCATTACCAAGACGCTTTCAATGTTTTCCTACTGGAAAAAGGTGACGACTAGAGATGAGCGAGCACCAAAATGCTCGGGTGCTCGTTATTCGAGTCAAACTTTCAGTGATGCTCGAGAGTTCGTTTCGAGTAACGAAACCCATTGAAGTCAAAGGGCGACTCGAGCATTTTTGTATATCGCCAATGCTCGCTAAGGTTTTAATTTGTAAAAACCTGGGAAATTCAAGAAAGTGATGGGAACGACACAGAAACGAACGGATAGGGCAGGCGAGGGGCTACATGTTGGGCTGCATCTCAAGTTCCCAGGTCCCACTATTAAGCCACAATAGTGGCAAGAGTGAGACACCCCCCCCCCGCACTGTCAGCATAAAGATCGTTCTCTGCCACAGCTGTAACAGCTGTGGCAGAGAAGAACGATGTTAGCCCATTGAATTCAATGGAGCCGGCAATACAGCCGGCTCCATTGATGCCGGCTCCATTGAAAGCAATGGGCTGCCGGCGAGCGCGGGATGAATTTTTGGGAAGGGCTTAAATATAAGCCCTTACCTGAAAATCATCCTAAAATGTGTAAAAATAAAAAAATAAAAATTATGTCAGCATTAAGATCGTTCTCCACTGCCACAGCTGTAACAGCTGTGGCAGAGAAGAACGATGTTAGCCCATTGAATTCAATGGAGCCGGCAATACAGCCGGCTCCATTGAAAGCAATGGGCTGCCGGCGATCGCGGGATGAATTGTCGGGAAGGGCTTAAATATATAAGCCCTTCCCTGCAATTCATCCAGAAATGTGTAAAAATAAAAAAATATATATACTCACCTGGTCCTGGCAGACGGAGTCCAGCGCGGCCGGCGGCAGTCCTCCTGAACTGCTCTGAACAGCTGTGAGTAGTATTCAGCAGCCGGGGATTTAAAATCCCCGCCTGCTGAATGAGCTGCCTCTAATTGGTCACAGCCTGACTAATCAGAGGCAGATCTCACTCACACACCCATTCATGAATTTATGAATGGGTGAGTGACTGCTGCCTCTCATTGGCTCAGCGCAGGGACCAATCTGATTGAAGTCAATGGGCTAACATCGTTCTGCCGGGACAAGGTGAGTATATATTTTTTTTATTTTTACACATTTCTGGATGAATTGCAGGGAAGGGCTTATATATTTAAGCCCTTCCCGACAATTCATTCGCGATCGCGGCAGCCTATTGCTTTCAATGGAGCCGGCAGTATTGCCGGCTCAATTGAATTCAATGGTCAGTGCTCGTTTAATCGAGACGAGTACCGCGTGGTGCTCGTCTCGAGTAACGAGCATCTCGAGCACCCTAATACTCGAACGAGCATCAAGCTCGGACAAGTATGCTTGCTCATCTCTAGTGACGACGCACCTTGCAATTTTTTTTTTAAATGCCTTTAACCTTTTTGCATAGTGAACCTGTAGTACTACAATTTTATTGTAAATTATGTGAAAATAATGACACTGTGGAGCTGTTTCCTTATGGAAAAAAAGTTGCATCTCAGCAGATCAAAGCTTTTAACACATTTCTTGCCCACTTATCAGAGTTTCTCGAAAAATCTCTAATTAGTATATGCTTATGAAGATTTCCTTACATTAGCTGGAGGTATATTGATCAGTAAAAAGTTGTTTTCCTCATGTTTGCTCCAGTTAATTTTGACATGAACTATAAAATAAGTAGTTATATTTTAACTACAGTTGGAAGTAAGTTATTCAACTCACATTGCAATTAAGATTTATCAAATTTACAAAATTCTATTTTCAAAAAAATAAAACCATCAAACAAGAACAATTCAAAGATCTCAACTAGAGATGAGCGAGTGCACTCGTCCAAGCTTGATACTCGTTCCAGCATTAGGGTGTTCAAGATGCTCGTTACTCGAGACGAGCACCACGCGGCACTCGACTCCATTACATTTCCTTCCCTGAGAAATTTGCGCCCTTTTGTGGCCAATAGAAACACAGGGAAGGCATTACAACTTCCTTCTGTGACATTCCAGCCCTATCCCACCCCCCTGCAGTAAGTGGCTGGCGAGATCAAGTGACCCCCAAGTATTTAAATCTGCCCCGCCCGCGGCTCACGACAGACACATGCTAAGAGAGATCAGGGACAGTGCTGCTGATGCTGCTGCTGCTATAGGGACAGTGTTAGCGTCTTCAAGAACCACAACGGTCCTTCTTAGGGCCACAGCTCACCTAGTGCATTACTGTTGTGGCTGCTGTGAGCAGTTTTGCACAATTTTTTTTTTTTATGTATATCGGGCGTGCAGACTGTAGCTTTCTCAGGCTGCAGTCTGTACTTGAGTATAGGGGCAGTATTGGTCAGGCAGGGACAGTGGTAGTGTAGAATTCTGTCTACAAGAACCCCAACGGTTCTTCTTAGGGCAACCTGTGACCGTGTGCATTTAACTCCGTGGTTGCTGGGAGTTGTAGTACCTGTAGTGGCTGCTGTGAGCACTTTTGCACAATTTTTTTTAATGTATATCGGGCGTGTAGACTGTAGCGTTCTCAGGCTGCAGTCTGTACTTGAGTATAGGGACAATATTGGTCAGGCAGGGACAGTGGTAGTGTAGAATCCTGTCTACAAGAACCCCAATGGTTCTTCTTAAGGCAACCTGTGACTGTGTGCATTTAACTGCGTGGTTGCTGGGAGTTGTAGTACCTCTGTATTGCACTACAGAGCCTGCGTGCAGCCTTCATTTAAACATATTTCTGTCCGCACTTTGCGTTGCCTCACTGCAGTCTGCCTCTAAGTGTACGCCAAGACACCACACATTTTCTACAACGCTCTGTGTTATACGTGTGCTGTCTCAGAAGTTCACGGTCTGCCCGACACCCATAGATTGAAAGTTCAATACACACTGCGTAGCCTCAGCCTTCATTGCATGGTAAAATAAGGAGATTTTTTTTTAAAATTCCTTTTTACGGCTACTGGAGACACAGTGCATTTGCCTGCGTGGCCTGTGGGACTTCACGTCCATCCAAACTGCATAGTTCACAGCTAGGCCTTAGTGCAGCCTTCATTTAAACATATTTCTGCCCGCACTTTGCGTTGCCTCACTGCAGTCTGCCTCTAAGTGTACGCCAAGAAACCACACATTTTCTACAACGCTCTGTGTTATACGTGTGCTGTCTCAGAAGTTCACGGTCTGCCCGACGCCCATTGATGGAAAGTGCAATTCACACTGCATAGCCTCAGCCTGCATTGCATAGAAAAATAAGGAGATTTAAAAAAAAAAAATTCCTTTTTACGGCTACCGGAGACCCAGTGCATTTGCCTGCGTGGCCTGTGGTACTTCACGTCCGTCCAAACTGCATAGTTCACAGCCAGGCCTAAGTGCAGCCTTCCTTGTAATTTATCTCTGGCTTCATTTAGCGTTATATTACCGCTGGCAGCCACCAACTGCGTGGCAATAATTCACAAACATTTTTACACCGCTCTGTCTCTGCTCGATTTTTAATCTAGCATGCTGAGGGGTAGGGGAAGAGGACGTGGACGTGGTCGCGGTCGAGGACACGGAGTCCCAATTGAGGGTGTGGGCATAGGACGAGTTCCTGGTCCAGGTAAATCGCAGCCGGCTGCTGCGGGAGTAGGAGAGAGGACAGTTTCTGCGGTCCCCAGCTTCATATCACAATTTTTGGGTCCACGTCGTGGACCTTTATTAAAAAATGAGCAGTGTGAGCAGGTCCGGTCGTGGATGGCAGAAAGTGCATCCAGCAATCTATCGACCACCCAGTCTTCTACGCTGTCCACTGCTGCAACTCTGAATCCTCTGGCTGCTGCTCCTCTTTCCTCCCAGCCTCCTCACTCCATGAAAATGACACATTCTGAGGAGCAGGCAGACTCCCAGGAACTGTTCTCGGGCCCCTGCCCAGATTGGGCAACAATGGTTCCTCTCCCACCGGAGGAGTTTGTCGTGACCGATGCCCAACCTTTGGAAAGTTCCCGAGGTCCGAGGGGATGAGGCTGGGGACTTCCGGCAACTGTCTCAAGAGCTTTCAGTG
Source organism: Eleutherodactylus coqui (assembly GCF_035609145.1). Classification (NCBI taxonomy): domain Eukaryota; kingdom Metazoa; phylum Chordata; class Amphibia; order Anura; family Eleutherodactylidae; genus Eleutherodactylus; species Eleutherodactylus coqui. The sequence goes on along the minus strand of NC_089843.1, from coordinate 140,611,601 downwards.
TGTGAGGAGGACGATGACGATGAGACACAGTTGTCTATCAGTGAGGTAGTAGTGAGGGCAGTAAGTCCAAGGGAGGAGCGCACAGAGGATTCGGAGGAAGGGCCGCTGGATGATGAGGTGACTGACCCCACCTGGTGTGATAAGCCAACTGAGGACAAGTCTTCAGAGGGGGAGGCAATTGCAGCCGCAGGACAGGTTGGAAGAGGCAGTGGGGTGGCCAGGGGTAGAGGCAGGGCCAGAGCGAATAATGCACCAGCTGTTTCCCAAAGCACCCCCTCATGCCAAGCCACCGTGCAGAGGCCAAGGTGCTCTAAGGTGTGGCAGTTTTTCACTGAGACGGCGGATGACCGACGAACAGTGATTTGCAACCTTTGTCGCGCCAAGATCAGCCGGGGAGCCACCACCAGCATGCGCAGACATATGATGGCCAAGCACCCCACAAGGTGGGACGAAGGCCATTCACCGCCTCCAGCTTGCGCCACTGCCTCTCCCCCTGGGCCCCAACCTGCCACTGAGATCCAACCCACCTCTCACGACACAGGCACGACCGTCTCCTGGCCTGGACCCACACCCTCACCTCTGCTGTCCTCGGCCCCATCCAGCAATGTCTCTCAGCGCAGCGTCCAGCTGTCGCTAAGAGAATCATTGGAGCGAAAGCGCAAATACGCCGCCACGCACCCGCACGCTCAAGCTTTAAATGTCCACATAGCCAAATTGATCAGCCTGGAGCTGCTCCCCTATTGGCTGGTGGAAACTGAGGCGTTCAAAAGCATGTTGGTGGCGGCAGCCCCGCGCTACTCTGTCCCCAGTCGCCACTATTTTTCATGGTGTGCCGTCCCAGCCCTGCACGACCACGTCTCACGCAACATCGTACGTGCCCTCACCAACTCGGTTACTGGCAAGGTCCACTTAACAACGGACACATGGACAAGCACAGGCGGGCAGGGCTACTTTATCTCCCTGACGGCACATTGGGTGAATTTAGTGGAGGCTGGGACTGCTCATGTACTACCCACCCCCAGAATTGCGGGCTCCAGATCGGTGCTCCTATCTGCGGCGATGTATGCCAACTCCACTAAACCTTCCTCCTCCACCTCCAACGCAACCTCTACCTCGCAATCAAGACTTGTCAGCAGCAGCACGTCGCCAGCAGTCGGTGTCGCGCGGCAGCACAGCGGTGAGCAAGCGTCAGCAGGCCGTGCTGAAACTACTCAGCTTAGGAGAGAAGAGGCACACGACCCACGGACTGTTGCACGTTCTGACAGAGCAGACCGACCGCTGGCTTGCGCCACTGAGCCTCCAACCGGGCATGGTCGTGTGTGACAACGGCCGTAACCTGGTGGCGGCTCTGCAGCTTGGCAGCCTCACGCACGTGCCATGCCTGGCCTACGTCTTTAATTTGGTGGTTTAGCGGTTTCTGAAAGGCTACCCACAATTGTCAGACCTCCTCGGCAAGGTGCGCCGGGTAGCGCACATTTCTGCAAGTCCAACACGGACGCTGCCACCCTGCGCACCCTGCAACATCGGTTTAATCTGCCAGTGCACCGACTGCTTTGCGACGTGCCCACACGGTGGAACTCTACGCTTCACATGTTATCCCGGCTGTATGAGCAGCGTAGAGCTATAGTGGAATACCAACTCCAACATGGGCAGCGAAGTGGGAGTCAGCCTCCTCAATTCTTTACAGAGGAGTGGGCCTGTATGGCAGATATCTGCCAGGTCCTTGGAAACTTTGAGGAGTCCACCCTGATGGTGAGCGGCGATGCTGCAATCATTAGCATCACCATTCCCCTGCTATGCCTGTTGAGAAGTTCCCTGCAAAGCATAAAGGCTGATGCTTTGCGGGCGGAAACGGAGGCGGGGGAAGACAGTATGTCGCTGGATAGTCAGAGCACCCTCATATCTATATCTCAGCGCATGGAGGAGGAGGAGGAGAAGGACGAATATCATACACAGATTAACAAAGGTCTTTAGGTAGCGCTGCTGTCCGCTGGTGGAGAAGAGAAGTCTGGGGAAATCCAGGCTTTGTTCATCTTTATGAGTGTAAGTCTGTCGGCGCTGTCAGTTGACAGGCGGGTACGCTTGTCCGTGATGATTCCCCCAGCTGCACTAAACACCTTCTCTGACAAGACGCTAGCCGCAGGGCAAGCCAACACCTCCAGGGCATACAGCGCGAGTTCGGGCCACGTGTCCAGCTTTGACACCCAGTAGTTGTACGGAGCAGAGGCGTCACGGAGGACGGTGGTACAATCAGCTGCGTACTCCCTCACCATCTTCTTACAGTGCTCCCTCCAACTCAGCCTGGACTGGGGAGGTGTGAGACAGTCTTGCTGGGGAGCCATAAAGCTGCGAATCACCGCGAATGGGCAATTTTTCTGTGGGCCAAAAGGCTCATAACTTTTCTAAATAATATTTATCTGTTTCAATTCTCATTAAAGCATTGAAACTTCCACCTGAACCAATTGTTTTTTAGACTGGGCTGCCTCCAGGCCTAGTTAAAAATTAAGCCACAGTACGCTAAGCGATTAATGGGTTTCACCTGCCCTCTCGGTTGGGCATGGGCAATTTCTCTAGGGTACATTTGTACTGTCGGTACACCAATTTATCGGGCCCTCGCCTACAATGTAATCAAAGTAATTTTTATGGGCTTCACCTGCACTCATGGTACACCACTGTGTCTGGGGTTGGCCTACACTTTTGCTACAGAAATGTAACTCTGTTATGCCTACCTATACTTCTGACACAGTAATGCTACAGGGGTCTGACTATACTTCAGCAACAGAAATGTTACTTCAGTCTGCCGATACTTCTGCTCCTGAAATGTTACCTTGGTTGGTGTATACTGTTACTATTGTAATTTTACTAATACTGGACTCTGCCCATAATGCTTCAACGGAAATGTTACTGGGGCAGGTCTATACTGCTATAACAGAAATGTAACTAATAGTGGGCTCTGCCCATACTGCTTCTACGTTACTGTTACTGGGGTCTGACTATACTGCTACTACTGAAATGTTACAAATACTTTGGTCTCCCTACACTGCTGCCAGGGAAATGTTTATCTGCTGCTTTGCCCATACTGCTTCGACATTACTTATACTACTGAACTGTTACTGGGGTCTGTCTATACAGATACTACTGAAATGTTACTGGGGTCTGTGTATACTGCTGCAAATGAAGTGTTAGTGGGGTCTGTCGTCACTGCTGCCAATGAAATGTTACAGGGGTTTGTGCATACTCTTACCGCTGAAATGTTACTAATTCTCGGCTCTGCCTATACTGCTGCTACTGCAATGTTACAGGGTAGTGGAAACGGAGGCTTCCCAAAGACATGATGGTGGCGAGGCCGCGCTACTAGGTTCCCCAGGCGCGACAACTTTTCAGCGACGCGGTCAGTGGGAAGGTGCATATAACCACGGACACGGGGACAGGACACATACTGCCTCAAAAGCTTCCCCGTCCTCCTCCAACAATGAAAACATTCTTGGCAAATGCTTTCGCAGTGGTCCGTCTGGCACAGTCCAAGAATTTCACCTTAAACGACACAATAAGAAAGCCCCCCACCATGGCCCACTTAATCCTGGCCACATTCCGAAAACCAACGGAATAAAACCACGCTAATAGGTCCACAGTCGCGACCACTATCCCACCAACGCGGTTACTGGTAGGGTGCATATAACCACGGACACAGGGACAGGACATGTACTGCCTCAAAAACTTCCCCATCCTCCTCCTCCAACAAAGAAAACATTCTTGGCAAATGCTTTCGCAGTGGTCCGTCTGGCGGCAGTCCAAGAATTTCACCTTAAATGACGCAATAAGAAAGCCCCCCACTACGGCCCACTTAATCCTGTCCACATTCCGAAAACCAAAGGAATAAAACCACGCTAATAGGTCCACAGTCTCGACCACTATCCCACCAATGCGGTTACTGGTAAAGTGCATATAACCACGGACACGGGGACAGGACACGTACTGCCTCAAAAACATCCCCGTCCTCCTCCTCCAACAATGAAAACATTCTTGGCCGAAGCCCACCTGTATTTAATCTGACGTTAGCTCTGCTGTCCAGGGCACTGCAATGGGATCTATTTATGTACCGCCGGTGGGTTCCAGGGAGCCACCCATGCTGTGGGTCCACAGGGACTTCGCATTAGGGATTTGTACCTGCCTATGTCTATGTATTAAAAACCCTGGTCAGACTGGGGCATGCAGTGTGGGCCGAAGCCCACCTGCATTTAATCTGACGTTACCTCAGCTGTGCTGGGCAATGCAATGGGATTTAGCACTCTTGCCGCTATTGTGGCTTAATAGTGGGACCTGGGAACCTGAAATGCAGCCCAGCATGTTGCCCCTCGCCTGCCCTATCCATTTCTGTGTCGTTTCCATCAAATTCTTGGGTTTTGCAGATTTTCACCAATGAAAACCTTAGAGAGCATCGGCGATATACAAAAATGCTCGAGTCTCCCATTGACTTCAATGGGGTTCGTTACTCGAAACGAACCCTCGAGCATCGCGGAAAGTTCGACTCAAGCAACGAGCACCCGAGCATTTTGGTGCTCGCTCATCTCTAATCTCAACACAAACAATATAATAAATGGTTTCTCAAACGTCAAAACAAAATGCCAAATTTAATGACTACTACAGTCTCAAAATTATTGAACCCCTTCAAGACCTGCTGCAAATGTGACGCATTAGCGAGCTTCTTTCTTTGAAAGTTTCTGAGGAATCTTAGTCCAGTCCTTATGGGTAATGACCTCTAGTTTACTAATACTCTAAATGCTTTGTCTGCCTTTTAAAAATCTCCTCAAAGATTTTCTATGAGGTTCAAGTCAGGCAACTGTGACAGCCACTAAAGAATCCTACAGGACTTGAAATCAAGCCTTGGTGGGCTCTTAGGTATGCCTAGGATTAGTGTAGTTTGTCATGAATGTCTAGGCGAAGCAATTCAGCCGATCTTTGCAAAATGGGATTATCAGAAAATCATTTTACAAAGGTGTTTGAGTGTTCTGTGAAAGTGGCTCAGTTGTTAGCACTGTTCCTTCTCAGTGCTGGGGTCCTTGGTTCACATCTGATCAAGGACCTGCATAGACTTTGAAATCGTGATCCAGATGGTGAGATTTGAACGTACAAATCCAGCACTGCAAAGCAGTAGCAGTTGAGCTTCCTTACTTGGTATTCCTTCTCTTTCTCGAGGAGACAGGGAAATACAAAGTCCATGCAAATGTTGCCCTTAGCCAGATTTGAATCTAGGACCACAGCATTGCAAGGCAACGGTGCTAATAATTGAGCCACCATGCTTGTTTTCTCCTTATCTAAAGTAGGAGAACAAGATTGTCTTCTTTTTTTCCTCATTCACCTCCTGCTAAGAAGAAAAAGTAGGACAAAGAAAAAAGAAGCTCAGTGGCTAGCACTGTTGCCTTGTAGCACTAGGTTCTTTGTTCACAACTGAATAGAGATGAGCAAGCACCAAAATGCTCGGGTGCTCGTTACTCGAGACAAACTTTTCGCGATGCTCGAGGGTTCGTTTCGAGTAACGAACCCCATTGAAGTCAATAGGCGACCCGAGCATTTTTGTGTATCGCCGATGCTCGCTAAGGTTTTCATTTGTGAAAATCTGGGCAATTCAAGAAAGTGATGGAAACGACACAGAAAAGGATAGGGCAGGCGAGGGGCTACATGTTGGGCTGCATCTCAAGTTCCCTGGTCCCACTATTAAGCCACAAAAGCGGCAAGAGTGCCCCCCCCTCCCAACAATTTTTACTTCTGAAAAACCCTCATTAGCAAGGCATACCTTAGCTAAGCGCCACACTACCTCCAACAAAGCACAATCACTGCCTGCATGACACTCCGCTGCCACTTCTCCTGGGTAACATGCTGCCCAACCCCCCCGCACACCCAGTGTCCACAGCGCACACCAAAGTGTCCCTGCGCAGCCTTCAGCTGCACTCATGCCACACGCTGGCCTCATAGCCACACCACCCTCATGTCTATTTATAAGTGTGTCTGCCATGAGGAGGAACCGCAGACACACACTGCAGAGGGTTGGCACGGCCGGGCAGCGACCCCTTTAAAAGGGGCGGGGCGATAGCCCACAATGCTGTACAGAAGTAATGAGAAATCCAATCCTGTGCCACCTCCATCAGGAGCTGCACAAGTGGGCATAGCAATGGGGAACCCATGTGCCACACACTATTCATTCTGTCAAGGTGTCTGCATGCCCCAGTCAGACCGGGGTTTTTTATAAATAGTCACAGGCAGGTACAACTCCGCAATGGGAATTCCGTGTGCACCCACAGCATGGGTGGGACCCAGAAAGCCACCGGCGGTACATAAATATGTCCCATTGCAGTGCCCATCACAGCTGAGGTAACGTCCGATTAAATGCAGGTGGTCTTCGGCCCACACTGCATGCCGCAGTCAGACCGGGGTTTTTAATACATAGACACTGGCAGGTACAACTCCCTAATATGAAGTCCCTGTGGACCCACGGCATGGGTGGGTCCCTGGAACCCACCGGCGGTACATAAATATATCCCATTGCAGTGCCCAGCACAGCTGAGGTAACATCAGGTTTAATGCAGGTGGGCTTCGGCCCACACTGCATGCCCCAGTCAGACTGGGGTTCTTTAGAAGTGGACGCATGCAGTTACAACTCCGTGTGGACCGACAGCATGGGTGGGTCCCAGGAAGCCACCGGCGGTACATAAGTATATCCCATTGCAGTGCCCATCACAGCTGAGGTAACGTCAGGTTTAATGCAGGTGGGCTTCGGCCCACACTGCATGCCCCAGTCAGACTGGGGTTCTTTAGAAGTGGACACATGCAGTTACAACTCCGTGTGGACCGACAGCATGGGTGGGTCCCAGGAAGCCACCGGCGGTACATAAATATATCCCATTGCAGTGCCCACCACATCTGAGGTAACGTCCGATTAAATGCAGGTGGTCTTCGGCCCACACTGCATGCCCCAGTCTGACCGGGGTTTTAATACATAGACACTGGCAGGTACAACTCCCAAATGTGAATTCCCTGTGGACCCACGGCATGGGTGGCTCCCTGGAACCCACCGGCGGTACATAAATATATCCCATTGTAGTGCCCAGCATAGCTGAGGTATCATCAGGTTTAATGCAGGTGGGCTTCGGCCCACACTGCATGCCGCAGTCAGACTGGGGTTCTTTAGAGTTGGAAACATGCATTTACAACTCCGTGTGGACCGACAGCATGGGTGGGTCCCAGGAAGCCACCGGTGGTACATAAATATATCCCATTGCATTGCCCATCACAGCTGAGGTAACGTCCGATTAAATGCAGGTGGTCTTCGGCCCACACTGCATGCCCCAGTCTGACCGGGGTTTTTAATACATAGACACTGGCAGGTACAACTCCCTAATGTGAAGTTCCTGTGGACCCACGGCATGGGTGGCTCCCTGGAACCCACCGGCGGTACATAAGTATATCCCATTGCAGTGCCCATCACAGCTGAGGTAACGTCAGGTTTAATGCAGGTGGGCTTCGGCCCACACTGCATGCCCCAGTCAAACTGGGGTTCTTTAGAAGTGGACACATGCAGTTACAACTCCGTGTGGACCGACAGCATGGGTGGGTCCCAGGAACCCACCGGCGGTACATAAATATATCCCATTGCAGTGCCCTGGACAGCAAAGCTAACGTCAGATTAAATGCAGGTGGGCTTCGGCGGTACATTAATGTATCCCATTACAGTGCCCTGCTCAGCAGAGCTAACGTCACATACAATACGGGTGTGCTTCGGCCCACAGTACATGCCCCAGTCAGAGTGGTAATATGTACCTTAACAGTAACCACGTTGGTGGGAATGTGGTGGCGACTGCGGACCTAGTAGCGCGGTTTTATTTAGTTGGTTTTCGGAATGTGGCCAGGATTAAGTGGGCCGTGGCGGGGGGATGGTGGGGGGGCTCTCTTGTTGTGTCGGTAAAGGTGAAATTCTTGGACTGCCACCAGACGGACCTATGCAAAGGTATTTGCCAAGAATGTTTTCATTGTTGGAGGAGGGGGCTGTTTTTGAGTCAGTACGTGTCCTCTCCACGTGTCCGTGGTTATATGCACCTTAACAGTAACCGCGTTGGTGGGAAATGGCCTCGCCACCATCATGTCTTTGGGAAGCCTGTTTCCATACCCCAGTGACATAGCATTAGCAGCGGTATAGGTAGAGCCCAGAATTAGTAACATTTCAGCGGTAGCATTAGGGACAGACCCCAGTAACATATCACTAGCAGCAGTACAGGGTGAGCACAGTATTAGTTCCATTTCAGTAGTAGTAGCAGTCCAGACAGTCCCCAGTAACAATTCCGAAGCAGCAGTATAGGGGGAGCACAGTCTTAGTTCCATTTCAGTAGTAGTAGCAGTCAAGACAGGCCCCAGTAACAATTCCGAAGCAGCAGTATAGGGGGAGCACAGTCTTAGTTCCATTTCAGTAGTAGTAGCAGTCAAGACAGGCCCCAGTAACAATTCCGAAGCAGCAGTATAGGGGCAGCACAGTTATAGTTCCATTTCAGTAGTAGTAGCAGTCAAGACAGGCCCCAGTAACAATTCCGAAGCAGCAGTATAGGGGGAGCACAGTATTAGTTCCATTTCAGTAGTAGTAGCAGTCAAGACAGGCCACAGTAACATTCCCGTTGCAGCAGTTTAGGGAGATAACAGTCTCTTGCACATTTCAGTAGTTGCAGTATAGAGAAAGCCCCAGTTACATTTATGTAGCAAAAGTGTAGGCCAACCCCACACACCTTGCTGTACCATGAGTGCAGGCGAAGCCCATAAAAATTACTAGGATTACAATGTAGGCGAGGGCCCCAAAAAATTGGTGTACCAACAGTACTAATGTACCTCAGAAAAATTGCCCATGCCCAACCAAGAGGGCAGGTGAAACCCATTAATCGCTTTGGTTAATGTGGCTTAATTTGTACCTAGGCCTGTAGGCAGTCAAGTTAAAATAAAAATTGGTTCAGGTGCAAGTTTCAACGCTTTAATGAGAATTGAAACGTATAAACATTGTCTACTAAAGTCATATGACTGAGCCTTGTGGGCCTAAGAAAAATTGCCCGTTCGGTGTGATTACGTGAGGTTTCAGGAGGAGGAGCAGGAGGAGGAGGATGAATATAATACACAGATTGATGAAGCTAAAAGGTCCCCATTTTTGATGGTGATAGAGAACGATGCTTCCATCCGCGGGTGCAGCCTACGTATTGTTTAGGTACCGCTGCTGTCCGCTGGTGGAGAAGAGAAGTCTTGGGAAATCCAGGCTTTGTTCATCTTTATGAGTGTAAGCCTGTCAGCACTGTTGGTTGACAGGCGGGTACGCTTATCCGTGATGATTCCCCCAGCCGCACTAAACACCCTCTCTGACCAGACGCTAGCCGCAGGACAAGCAAGCACCTCCAGGGCATACAGCGCGAGTTCAGGCCACATGTCCAGCTTCGCAACCCAGTAGTTGTAGGGGGCAGAGGCGTCACAGAGGACGGTCGTGCGATCGGCTACGTACTCCCTCACCATCCTTTTACAGTGCTCCCGCCGACTCAGCCTTGACTGGGGAGCGGTGACACAGTCTTGCTGGGGAGCCATAAAGCTGGCAAAGGCCTTGGAGAGTGTTCCCCTGCCTGCGCTGTACATGCTGCCTGATCTCTGCGCCTCCCCTGCTACCTGGCCCTCGCAACTGCGCCTTCTGCCACAAGCTCTGTTGGATGGGAATTTTACCATCAGTTTGTCCGCCAGGGTCCTGCGGTATAGCATCACTCTCGAACCCCTTTCCTCTTCGGGTATGAGAGTGGAAAGGTTCTCCTTATACCGTGGGTCGAGCAGTGTGTACACCCAGTAATCCGTAGTGGCCAGAATGCGTGTAACGCGAGGGTCACGAGAAAGGCATCCTAACATAAAGTCCGCCATGTGTGCCAGGGTACCTGTACGCAACACATGGCTGTCCTCACTAGGAAGATCACTTTCAGGATCCTCCTCCTGCTCCTCCTCAGGCCATACACACTGAAAGGATGACAGACAAGCAGCATGGGTACCCTCAGCAGTGGGCCAAGCTGTCTCTTCCCCCTCCTCCTCATGCTCCTCCCCCTCCTCCTCCTCCTCAACGCGCTGAGATATAGACATGAGGGTGCTCTGACTATCCAGCAACATACTGTCTTCCCCCGCCTCCGTTTCCGAGCGCAAAGCGTCTGCCTTTATGCTTTGCATGGAACTTCTCAAGAGGCATAGCAGAGGAATGGTGACGCTAATGATTGCAGCATCGTTGCTCACTATCTGGGTAGACTCCTCAAAGTTTCCAAGGACCTGGCAGATGTCTACCAACCAGGCCCACTCTTCTATAAAGAATTGAGGAGGCTGACTCCCACTACGCCGCCCATGTTGGAGTTGGTATTCCACTATAGCTCTACGCTGCTCATAGAGCCTGGCCAACATGTGGAGCGTAGAGTTCCACTGAGTGGGCACGTCGCACAGCAGTCGGTGCACTGGCAGAGTAAACCGATGTTGCAGGGTCCGCAGGGTGGCAGCATCCGTCTTGGACTTGCGGAAATGTGCGCTGAGCTGGCGCACCTTTCTGAGCAAGTCTGACAAGCTTGGGTAGCTTTTCAGAAAGCGCTGAACCACCAAATTAAAGACGTGGGCCAGGCATGGCACGTGCGTGAGGCTGCCGAGCTGCAGAGCCACCACCAGGTTACGGCCGTTGTCACACATGACCATGTCCGGTTGGAGACTCAGCGGCGCAAGCCAGCGGTTGATCTGCTCTGTCAGACCCTGCAGCAGTTCGTGGGCCTTGTGCCTCTTCTCTCCTAAGCTGAGTAGTTTCAGCACGGCCTGCTGACGCTTGCCCACTGCTGTGCTGCCACGCCGCGCGACACCGACTGCTGGCGATGTGCTGCTGCTGACACATCTTGATTGCGAGACAGAGGTTGCGTAGGAGGAGGAGGGTGGTTTAGTGGAGGAAGCATACACTGCCGCAGATACCAGCACCAAGCTGGGGCCCGCAATTCTGGGGTTGGGTAGGACGTGAGCGTTCCCAGGCTCTGACTCGGTCCCAGCCTCCACTAAATTCACCCAATGTGCCGTCAGGGAGATATAGTGGCCCTGCCCGCCTGTTCTTGTCCACGTGTCCGTTGTTAAGTGGACCTTCGCAGTAACCGCGTTGGTGAGGGCGCGTACAATGTTGCGGGAGACGTGTTCGTGCAGGGCTGGGACGGCACATCAGGAAAAGTAGTGGCGACTGGGAACCGAGTAGCGTGGGGCCGCCGCCGCCATCATGTTTTTGAAAGCCTCCGTTTCCACAAGCCTATACGGCAGCATCTCCAGGCTGATCAATTTGGCTATGTGCACGTTTAACGCTTGAGCGTGCGGGTGCGTGGTGGCGTACTTGCGCTTGTGCTCAAACAGTTGCGCTAGCGACGGCTGGACGCTGCGCTGAGAGACATTGCTGGATGGGGCCGAGGACAGCGGAGGTGAGGGTGTGGGTGCAGGCCGGGAGATGGTAGTGCCTGTGTCCAGAGTGGGGGGTTGGATCTCAGTGGCAGGTTGGGGCACAGGGGGAGAGGCAGTGGTGCAAACCGCAGGCGGTGAACGGCCTTCGTCCCACCTTGTGGGGTGCTTGGCCATCATATGTCTGCGCATGCTGGTGGTGGTGAGGCTGGTGGTGGTGGCTCCACGGCTGATCTTGGCGCGACAAACCTTGCACACCTTCGTCGGTCGTCTGCACTCTCAGTGAAAAACTGCCAGACCTTTGAGCACCTCGGCCTCTGCAGGGTGGCATGGCACGAGGGGGCGCTTTGGGAAACAGTTGGTGGATTATTCGGTCTGGCCCTGCCTCTACCCCTGGCCACCGCACTGCCTCTTCCAACCTGCCCTGCTGCTGCACTTGCCTCCCCCTCTGAAGACCTGTCCTCAGTAGGCCTAGCAAACCAGGTGGGGTCAGTCACCTCATCGTCCAGCTGCTCTTCCTCCGAATCCTCTGTGCGCTCCTCCCTCGGACTTACGGAAATTACTACTACCTCACTGATTGACAACTGTGTCTCATCGTCTTCGTCCTCCTCACCCACTGAAAGCTCTTGAGATAGTTGCCGGAAGTCCCCAGCCTCATCCCCCGGACCCCGGGAACTTTCCAAAGGTTGGGCATCGGTCACGACAAACTCCTCCGGTGGGAGAGGAACCATTGCTGCCCATTCTGGGCAGGGGCCCGAGAACAGTTCCTGGGAGTCTGCCTGCTCCTCAGAATGTGTCATTGTAATGGAGTGAGGAGGCTGGGAGGAAGGAGGAGCAGCAGCCAGAGGATTCAGAGTTGCAGCAGTGGACGGCGTAGAAGTCTGTGTGGTCGATATATTGCTGGATGCACTTTCTGCCATCCATGACAGGACCTGCTCACACTGCTCATTTTCTAATAAAGGTCTACCGCGTGGACCCATTAATTGTGAGATGAATCTGGGGACCCCTGAAATTTGCCTGTCTCCTAATCCCGCAGCAGTCGGCTGCGATACATATGGATCAGGAGCTCCGCCTGTGCCCACACCCTGACTTGGGCCTCCGCGTCCTCGCCCGCGTCCATGTCCTCTAGGCCTACCCCTACCCCTCAGCATGGTGTATTACGAGTAGAGCAGAAACAGAACGCTGTAATTAAATTTGCCGCTTATTAGCCTGTGGTTGGAGGCTGACTTCACTTACGGAACGCACAGCAGAGCCAGGAAACAATTTTGCGCACGCCTGCACTGTGACGTAGGTGCTTATGAGTCAGCTAGTGGAATTCACAGCGCAGAAGCAGTCAAGTGGCAAAAGGCCATTAGTAGGCCTTAAAGGGGTTGTCTCGCGAAAGCAGGTGGGGTTATACACTTCTGTATGGCCATATTAATGCACTTTGTAATGTACATCGTGCATTAAATATGAGCCATACAGAAGTTATTCACTTACCTGCTCTGTTGCTAGCGTCCCCGTCGCCATGGATCCGTCTAATTCTGATGTCTTCTTGCTTTTTTAGACGCGCTTGCACTGTGCGGTCTTCTGCCTGGTGAATGGGGCCGCTCGTGCCGGAGAGCTGGTCACCGCATCGTCATCGTAGCTCCGCCCCGTCACGTGTGCCGATTCCAGCCAATCAGGAGGCTGGAATCGGCAATGGAATGCACAGAGCCCATGGTGCACCATGGGAGAAGACCCGTGGTGCACCATGGGAGAAAACCACAGTGCATCCCTGGGAAAGGACCGGCGGCCATCTTTGGGAGAAGAGTTTTTAAAGTCCTTATTTCATCGGATCGGTGAGTAGCAAGCGGTTTAAAAACTGCTTTAATTTGCTATTTTATGCCAGGGGGGTGACAGGGGGAATGGGGTAAGGTAAAATTTTGAGGTTTGCCGTGAGACAACCCCTTAAAGTATTTTGCTTCTATTTTTTTAAATGCTGAGCTGATACAGCAGACAGATACTGTATGCAGCGTATATAATGTTTACTGTTTCCCTCTGGCGCTATGACGGTGGTGATGTAATGGAGACAGCAGAGCCAGCAAACAATTTTGCGCACGCCTGCACTGTGACGTAGGTGCGTATGACTCAGCTAGTGGAATTCACAGCGCAGAAGCAGTCAAGCCTGCTGTAACGCTTAGCTGCGTATTAATTAGGACTACTACCCCCAGCAGACACGCAGTACACTGAAGACGGTCACAGGCAGCCCAAATATACTATTTTTCCCCAATTTTTCTTGAAAAAGCCCACTGCCTATATAGCCTGTATATCTCTTTCCCTGTACCACTGTCCCTGCCTCACCAGTACTGGCCCTATACTCTGTTCAATGACTTTAGACTGAGGACGCAATGCTCTGCACGCCCGATATACAAAAAAAAATAAATGTGCAACACTGCTCACAGCAGCCTCAACAGTACTGCACACGTTCAGATGTGGCCCTAAGAAGGACCGTTGGGGTTCTTGAAGCCTAATATAACTCCTAACGCTCTCCCTATAGCAGCAGCAGCATCAGCAGCACTGTCCCTGATCTCTGTCAGAATGCATCTGTGGCGAGCCGCGGGCGGGGCAGATTTTAATACTGGGGTGTCACCTGATCTCCCCAGCCACTCACTGCAGGGGGGTGGTATGGGGCTGGAACATCACAGGAGGAAGTTGTAATGCCTTCCATGTCTTTTTATTGGCCAGAAAAGCGCGCAAATGTCTCAGAGATGAAAGTGAAAGTAACTCGAACATCGCGTGGTACTCGTCTCGAGTAACGAGCATCTCGAACACCCTAATACTCGAACGAGTATCAAGCTCGGACGAGTACGATCGCTCATCTCTACAACTGAATTATCAATAACATTCGCATGCAATTTATATCCTCTCTTTGTGTTTATTATTTGTGTTCTTCTCCTCCTCTGGAGAAAGGAGCAGAAAGAAGTGTCGTAGCTCAGTTGTAAGCACTGTTACCTTGCAGTGCTGCAGTTCTAGGTACAAATCTGTCCAAGGGTAGTATCTGGACTATGTGTTTATGTTCTCTTTGTGTTTATTCTTCCTGTTCTTTTCCTCTGCAGGAACATAAAGAACAGGTGTGGTGGCTCAATTGTCAGCACTATTGCTTTGCAGTAAAGGAATATAAGGTTGATATCTACCCAAGGCCTATATATATATATATATATATATATATATATATATATATATATATATATGTGTGTGTGTTTTTATGTTTGCATTGTGCTTATTCGTGTTGTTCTCCTCCTGCCCAAGAGCAGAACAAGCAAGTGTGATGGCTCAGTTGTTAGCATTCCTGGCTTGTTCTGTTCGAGATCTAGGTTCACATCTGTGCAAGGGAAACATCTGGATGTTTTTATGTTTTTTTTTTTGTGTTTATTATTCCTGCTCCTCTGATCATCTGAAGCAGAAAGGGCAGGTGTAGTGGTTCAGTTCTGAGCACTGTTTCTTTGCAGTGCTGGAATTGTAGTTTCAAATTTGACATGGGGTAACATCTCAGTAGGATTTTATGTTCTCTTTCTATTTATTCATGTTGTTGTTCTCATTCTTCTTTGGAGCAGAACACACGAGTGTGGTGGCTCAGTTTTTAGCACTGCTGCCTTGCAGTGCTGGAGTTTTAGGTTCAAAGGTGTTGCATTGTATACTAGGAAACCATATGTCTCTGCAGAAATTCAAGTTTCAGAGAATGGTACTGTAATTTCCTGGGTCCAGATGGCTTATAATGCTGTCCTTTCTATTGTTCTCTTCTCATTTTCATACCCAAACAGTTTCTATAGAAGTACCATTCTCTGAAACTTGAATTTCTGCAGAGACATATGGTTTCCTAGTATACAATGCAACACCTTTGAACCTAAAACTCCAGCACTGCAAGGCAGCAGTGCTAAAAACTGAGCCACCACACTCGTGTGTTCTGCTCCAAAGAAGAATGAGAACAACAACATGAATAAATAGAAAGAGAACATAAAATCCTACTGAGATGTTACCCCATGTCAAATTTGAAACTACAATTCCAGCACTGCAAAGAAACAGTGCTCAGAACTGAACCACTACACCTGCCCTTTCTGCTTCAGATGATCAGAGGAGCAGGAATAATAAACACAAAAAAAAACCATAAAAACATCCAGATGTTTCCCTTGCACAGATGTGAACCTAGATCTCGAACAGAACAAGCCAGGAATGCTAACAACTGAGCCATCACACTTGCTTGTTCTGCTCTTGGGCAGGAGGAGAACAACACGAATAAGCACAATGCAAACATAAAAACACACATATGTGTTGCATTGTATACTAGGAAACCATATGTCTCTGCAGAAATTCAAGTTTCAGAGAATGGTACTTCTATAGAAACTGTTTGGGTATGAAAATGAGAAGAGAACAATAGAAAGGACAGCATTATAAGCCATCTGGACCCAGGAAATTACAGGCCTGTGAGTCTAACTTCTATATCAGGTAAGGTGTTGGAACAAATTATTAAACAGAATGTATGCAAATACTTGGATGCGAATGCAGTAATTAACCCGAGCCAGCATGGGTTTTCAACAAACAAGTCATGTGTAACTAATATAATTTCTTTCTATGACAGAATCACAGACTGGATTGATCAGGAAAATGTGGTAGATATAGTATATCTTGACTTCAGTAATGCATTTGACAAAGTTTTATATGCCATCCTTATTGAAAAAATGACCAAATATGGGATTGATAAGGAAACTGTTAAGTGCATTCAGAACTGGTTTAATGACCATGTTCAAAGTGCTGCACATCCAGTTGGAAGAATATTTTAAATGGGGAATCACAAGGTTCTTTCCTAGGCCTAGTATTGTTGAATATTTTTTATAAATGATCTAAATTAAGGAATTGAGGGAAACTGATCACATTTAACAACGACACAAAACTAGGAGGGGTAGCTAACACTAGAGAAGAGACAGAGAGGATTCAAAAACATCTAGACAAGTTTTAACAGGGAGGAGTTCAAAGTCCTACATCTGGGCAAGAGAAAATGTAAAAAGCATATACAGAATGGGAGGAATTGGACTAAGCAACAGGACGTGTAAAAAACTTGTTGCGTTCCAACAACTGGGGGATAAGGTGGGTGTCTGGCGTGTAATGCTGTGTGAGGCCTGTAAACACGATGGCATCATAATGGTGCCATGCATTACACTGGTACATGTAATGAGGTCCTCATTACACCCACCTCATCCCCCAGTTGTTGGAACACATTCCTGCATTCCAATATGGAGCATATCATGATGATCATGACTAGAGATGAGCGAGCACCAAAATGCTCGGGTGCTCATTACTCGGGACGAAATTATCGCGATGCTCGAGGGTTCGTTTCGAGTAACGAACCCCATTGAATTCAATGGGCGACCCGAGCATTTTTGTATATCGCCGATGCTCGCTAAGGTTTTCATTTGTGAAAATCTGGGCAATTCAAGAAAGTGATGGGAACGACACAGCAACGGATAGGGCAGGCGAGGGGCTACATGTTGGGCTGAATCTCAAGTTCCCAGGTCCCACTATTAAGCCACAATAGTGGCAAGAGTGCCCCCCCCTCCCAACAACTTTTACTTCTGAAAAGCCCTCATTACCAATGCATACCTTAGCTAAGCACCACACTACCTCCAACAAAGCACAATCACTGCCTGCATGACACTCCGCTGCCACTTCTCATGGATTACATGCTGCCCAACCCCCCCGCACGACCCAGTGTCCACAGCGCACACCAAAGTGTCCCTGCGCAGCCTTCAGCTGCACTCATGCCACACCACCCTCATGTCTATTTATAAGTGCGTCTTCCATGAGGAGGAACCGCAGGCACACACTGCAGAGGGTTGGCACGGCTAGGCAGCGACCCTCTGTAAAAGGGGCGGGGCGATAGCCCACAATGCTGTACAGAAGCAATGAGAAATATAATCCTGTGCCACCGCCATCAGGAGCTGCACACGTGGGCATAGCAATGGGGAACCTATGTGCCACACACTATTCATTCTGTCAAGGTGTCTGCATGCCCCAGTCAGACCGCGTTTTTTTATAAATAGTCACAGGCAGGTACAACTCCGCAACGGGAATTCCGTGTGCACCCACAGCATGGGTGGCTCCCTGGAACCCACCGGCTGTACATAAATGTATCCCATTGCAGTGCCCATCACAGCTGAGGTAACGTCCGATTAAATGCAGGTGGGCTTCAGCCCACACTGCATGCCCCAGTCAGACTGGGGTTCTTTAGAAGTAGACACATGCAGTTACAACTCCCTGTGGACCCACAGCATAGGTGGCTCCCTGGAACCCACCGGCGGTACATAAATATATCCCATTGCAGTGCCCAGCACAGCTGATGTAACGTCAGCTTTAATGCAGGTGGGCAAAAAATTAATTGGATTACACTGTAGGTGAGGGCCCCAAAAAATTGGTGTACCAACAGTACTAATGTACCTCAGAAAAATTGCCCATGCCCAACCAAGAGGGCAGGTGAAACCCATTAATCGCTTTGGTTAATGTGGCTTATTTTTGTAACTAGGCCTGGAGGCAGCCCAGTGAAAATAAAAATTGGTTCAGGTGAAAGTTTCAACGCTTTAATGAGCATTGAAACGTATAAAAATTGTTTACAAAAATTATATGACTGAGCCTTGTGGGCCTAAGAAAAATTGCCCGTTCGGCGTGATTACGTCAGGTTTCAGGAGGAGGAGCAGGAGGAGGAGGATGAATTCTATACACAGATTGATGAAGCTAAAAGGTCCACGTTTTTGATGGTGATAGAGAACAATGCTTCCATCCGCGGGTGCAGCCTACGTATTGTTTAGGTATCGCTGCTGTCCGCTGGTGGAGAAGAGAAGTCTGGGGAAATCCAGGCTTTGTTCATCTTGATGAGTGTAAGCCTGTCGGCACTGTTGGTTGACAGGCGGGTACGCTTATCTGTGATGATTCCCCCAGCCGCACTAAACACCCTCTCTGACAAGACGCTAGCCGCAGGACAAGCAAGCACCTCCAGGGCATACAGCACGAGTTCAGGCCACGTGTCCAGCTTCGACACCCAGTAGTTGTAGGGGGCAGAGGCGTCACGGAGGACAGTCGTGCGATCGGCTACGTACTCCCTCACCATCCTTTTACAGTGCTCCCGCCGACTCAGCCTTGACTGGGGAGCAGTGACACAGTCTTGCTGGGGAGCCAGAAAGCTGTCAAAGGTCTGAGAGAGTGTTCCCCTGCCTGCGCTGTACATGCTGCCTGATCTCCGCGCCTCCCCTGCTACCTGGCCCTCGGAACTGCGCCTTCGGCCACTAGCGCTGTCGGATGGGAATTTTACCATCAGCTTGTCTGCCAGGGTCCTGTGGTATAGCATCACTCTCGAACCCCTTTCCTCTTCGGGTATGAGAGTGGAAAGGTTCTCCTTATACCGTGGGTCGAGCAGTGTGTACACCCAGTAATCCGTAGTGGCCAGAATGCGTGTAACGCGAGGGTCACGAGAATGGAATCCTAACATGAAGTCAGCCATGTGTGCCAGGGTACCTATACGCAACACATGGCTGTCCGCACTAGGAAGATCACTTTCAGGATCCTCCTCCTCCTCCTCAGGCCATACACGCTGAAAGGATGACAGGCAAGCAGCATGGGTACCCTCAGCATTGGGCCAAGCTGTCTCTTCCCCCTCCTCCTCATGCTCCTCCTCCTCCTCCTCAACGCGCTGAGATATAGACAGGAGGGTGCTCTGACTATCCAGCGACATACTGTCTTCCCCCGCCTTTGCTTCCGAGCGCAAAGCGTCTGCCTTTATGCTTTGCAGGGAACTTCTCAAGAGGCATAGCAGAGGAATGGTGATGCTAATGATTGCAGCATCGCCGCTCACCATCTGGGTAGACTCCTCAAAGTTTCCAAGGACCTGGCAGATGTCTGCCAACCAGGCCCACTCTTCTGTAAAGAATTGAGGAGGCTGACTCCCACTGCGCCGCCCATGTTGGAGTTGGTATTCCACTATAAGCTCTACGCTGCTCATAGAGCCTGGCCAACATGTGGAGCGTAGAGTTCCACCGTGTGGGCACGTCGCACAGCAGTCGGTGCACTGGCAGATGAAACCGATGTTGCAGGGTGCGCAGGGTGGCAGCGTCCGTGTGGGACTTGCGGAAATGTGCGCAGAGCCGGCGCACCTTTCCGAGCAGGTCTGACAAGCGTGGGTAGCTTTTCAGAAAGCGCTGAACCACCAAATTAAAGACGTGGGCCAGGCATGGCACGTGCGTGAGGCTGCCGAGCTGCAGAGCCGCCACCAGGTTACGGCCGTTGTCACACATGACCATGCCCGGTTGGAGGCTCAGCGGCGCAAGCCAGCGGTCGGTCTGCTCTGTCAGACCCTGCAGCAGTTCGTGGGCCTTGTGCCTCTTCTCTACTAAGCTGAGTAGTTTCAGCACGGCCTGCTGACGCTTGCCCACCGCTGTGCTGCCACGCCGCGCGACACTGACTGCTGGCGACGTGCTGCTGCTGACACATCTTGATTGCGAGACAGAGGTTGCGTAGGAGGAGGAGGAGGGTGGTTTAGTGGAGGAAGCATACACCGCCGCAGATACCACCACCGAGCTATGGCCCGCAATTCTGGGGGTGGGTAGGACGTGAGCGGTCCCAGGCTCTGACTCGGTCCCAGCCTCCACTAAATTCACCCAATGTGCCGTCAGGGAGATATAGTGGCCCTGCCCGCCTCTGCTTGTCCACGTGTCCGTTGTTAAGTGGACCTTGGCAGTAACCGCGTTGGTGAGGGCGCGTACAATGTTGCGGGAGACGTGGTCGTGCAGGGCTGGGACGGCACATCGGGAAAAGTAGTGGCGACTGGGAACTGAGTAGCGCAGGGCCGCCGCCTCCATCATACCTTTGAAAGCCTCCGTTTCCACAACCCTATACGGCAGCATCTCCAGGCTGATAAATTTGGCTATGTGGACGTTTAACGCTTGAGCGTGCGAGTGCGTGGCGGAGTACTTGCGCTTGCGCTCCAACACTTGCGCTAGCGACGGCTGGACGGTGCGCTGAGAGACATTGGTAGATGGGGCCGAGCACAGCGGAGGTGAGGGTGTGGGTGCAGGCCAGGAGACGGTAGTGCCTGTGTCCTGAGAGGGGGGTTGGATCTCAGTGGCAGGTTGGGGCACAGGGGGAGAGGAAGCGGTGCAAACCGGAGGCGGTGAACGGCCTTCGTCCCACCTTGTGGGGTGCTTGGCCATCATATGTCTGCGCATGCTGGTGGTGGCTCCCTGGCTGATCTTGGCGCGACAAAGGTTGCACACCACTGTTCGTCGGTCGTCTGCACTCTCAGTGAAAAACTGCCAGACCTTTGAGCACCTCGGCCTCTGCAGGGTGGCATGGCACGAGGGGGCGCTTTGGGAAACAGTTGGTGGATTATTCGGTCTGGCCCTGCCTCTACCCCTGGCCACCGCATTGCCTCTTCCAACCTGCCCTGCTGCTGCACTTGCCTCCCCCTCTGAAGACCTGTCCTCAGTAGGCGTAGCAAACCAGGTGGGGTCAGTCACCTCATCGTCCTGCTGCTCTTCCTCCAAATCCTCTGTGCGCTCCTCCCTCGGACTTACTCCAATTACTACTACCTGAGTGATAGACAATTGTGTCTCATCGTCATCGTCCTCCTCACCCACTGAAAGCTCTTGAGACAGTTGCCGGAAGTCCCCAGCCTCATCCCCCGGACCCCGGGAACTTTCCAAAGGTTGGGCATCGGTCACGACAAACTCCTCCGGTGGGAGAGGAACCATTGCTGCCCATTCTGGGCAGGGGCCCGGGAACAGTTCCTGGGAGTCTGCCTGCTCCTCAGAATGTGTCATTGTAATGGAGTGAGGAGGCTGGGAGGAAGGAGGAGCAGCAGCTAGAGGATTCAGAGTTGCAGCAGTGGACGGCGCAGAACTCTGGGTGGTCGATAGATTGCTGGATGCACTTTCTGCCATCCACGACAGGACCTGCTCACACTGCTCATTTTCTAATAAAGGTCTACCGCGTGGACCCATTAATTGTGAGATGAATGTGGGGATGCCAGAAACGTGCCTCTCTCCTAATCCCGCAGCAGTTGGCTGCGATACACCTGGATCAGGAGCTCGGCCTGTGCCCACACCCTGACTTGGGCCTCCGCGTCCTCAGCCGCGTCCACGTCCTCTAGGCCTACCCCTACCCCTCAGCATGGTGTATTACCAGTAGTGCAGAAACAGAACGCTGTAATTAAATGTGCCGCTTATTGGCCTGTGGTTGGAGGCTGACTTCGCTTACGGAACGCACAGCAGAGGCAGGAAAGTATTTTGCGCAAGCCTGCTGTAACACTTAGCTGGCTGCGTATGAATTAGGACAACTACCCCCAGCAGAGACCCAGTACACACAGGACGGTCACAGGCAGCCCAAATAGATTTTTTTTCCCAAATGTTTTTGGAAAGCCCACTGCCTATATACACTAAATATGTCTTCTGTCCCTGCCTCACCACTACTGGCCCTGGACAATGTAAAATTACTGCAGACTGTTTCACTGTGGACAGGAATACAGCGGTGATGTAAGAGGCAACACAGAGGCAGGAAAGAATTTTGCGCAAGCCTGCTGTAACACTTAGCTGGCTGCGTATGAATTAGGACAATTACCCCCAGCAGAGACCCAGTACACAGAGGATGGTCACAGGCAGCCCAAATAGATTTTTTTTCCCAAATGTTTTTGGAAAAAGCCCACTGCCTATATACACTAAATATGTCTTCTGTCCCTGCCTCACCACTACTGGCCCTGGACAATGTAAAATTACTGCAGGACGCAATGCTCTGCACGGCCGATATACAAAAAAAAAAAAGGTGCAACACTGCAAAAAGCAGCCTCCACTCTACTGCACACGGTTAGATGTGGCCCTAAGAAGGACCATTGGGGTTCTTGAAGCCTAAAATAACTCCTAACGCTCTCCCTATAGCAGCTCCGGCACCAGCAGCACTTTCCCTGAACTATGTCAGAATGCATCTGTGGCGAGCAGCGGGAGGGGCCGATTTATATACTCGGGTAACACCTGATTTCGCCAGCCACTCACTGCAGGGGGGTGGTATAGGGCTTGAACGTCGCAGGGGGAAGTTGTAATGCCTTCCCTGTCTTTCTATTGGCCAGAAAAGCACGCTAACGTCTCAGAGATGAAAGTGAAAGTAACTCGAACATCGCGTGGTACTCGTCTCGAGTAGCGAGCATCTCGAACACGCTAATACTCGAACGAGTATCAAGCTCGGACGAGTACGTTCGCTCATCTCTAATCATGACTCTTTGGCAGCCTTGGTCCCGGCGGTGAGTCCATCTCCCTTGGTTTCATTTTGCATTGTGTCTTCTATTCTCTTCTGTCTTCCTGTATCTTTATGCTTGAAAAAGGCACATGCTTGGGCCAATATGCATTGCATCTACCTGTATTGCCTATTAAAAAAGACTATTCCATTGGACATCTATCTTCATCTGGATTTTTGGTCCTAAGGAGGCGGTTACCCTATTAGAGACTCTACCCCCTCCTTCCAATGTTAGTGATTCAATTCTCTTTCCTATTGTTTCACAAATCTTATGAGTGCAGAGACTTTTTTCTATTCTCACCATCTTCAACTCTGATTCTATGACATTTTCTCCTAGGATTTCCACACACTGTAGGTTTCTAAGGCCATAAAAATCAAAGGAACCCCAGAACAATCACCAAGTCATTGCCATTCACTCTAAGCAGGGTATTCTTTCTAGTGAATGCTTCATTCTTCCTTCTCCAGACATACCGCCAATTCATAAAATGAAAAGTTCCAGTTTTGTTTAATTGCACCACAGTACAGAATCCTAAAACCTATGTGGCTTATTTATATGGTTTTGAGCATATTGTAGATAACGTTTCTTGCCATTTTGGGTCAGTGAAAGTGAACGTCTTGGAGTTTGAGCATGAAGACCTTCAGTATTTAGTATGCACCTAACTGTGTAAACTGAAACCTCAGTGCCTGCTGACAAAATTTTGCTGCGGGTCTTTTTCAGTCACTCAAGGGTTTTTGACCACCTGCCTTCTCAAGAATCTGGTGCCAAACTGATAGCTTCCTCTTTTTGTAATTTGTATAACCTATAGGAAAAAAGGGAAAGGGGAGACATAATTAAAACCTCTAAACCCCTGTAAGGCAGGGGTCCACCCCTGCGCTAAAGATTACCACAACCTGTATTCGCTCTATAGTAAAAGGATATTACAATTTTGGACTAACAGAGTTTATTCTATCACTTCAGCTCACCATGCATTGTTTAATCTTTTTATCTCTCTTAAGAGGAGCTAGCATGCTGAATCCCTCCCCTTTGCAAAAATCTCTGTTCAGCTTCACTTCATGGTAGGGTTAGAGCGATAAGATTGCAGTGATAATGACAGTTTAATTTTAAATAGTGTTGAGCAATCTGAAGCAGTAGAACCCTGTTTCAGGTTGAACTTTTCTAAAAGTCTGTGTCATATCCGTTTCAAGCATGCAATAACTGTAAACCAAAACAAAGTGAACTGCAAGCGAGGTTTGCGAGCAGACATCCAACAATGACTGACAAAAGCCAAAACACGTACCTAAAATACCAATACACATAAGCAGATGGAACAGTTAAAGTATGTACGGGGTATTGGTTCATATTTTTGCCAAGATACTTAAGCTCACGAACCCACCACAAGGGTCCTCATTGTCTTGTGAGTCCCTACTCTAACAGGACATTTTAAAACCCAAGGAGTCTTGCCTACAAGTGGTGCGATCATCCCAATAGGGTCGGCCCCATGCTGGAACTTGGCGACCTGGCTCACCATAGATGGTAACCAGCATGCAAGCAGAACAGGACAATGTTCACACCAACAAACAAGACAATTCCACCCAGAACCTCATGCATGCAGCAACACTAAGCAAAACATGCAAGGCTCCAAACACCAGGGTTCTGAGAGGAATTAGAAAAATAAATGACCAGCTCCCATTAGCAAGAGGAGCTGACATTTATGTGCAGTAAACTGGTGGTGATTGGGTGCCTGGAGCAATGCTTACCCAGCCAGCTCAATCATCCCACACCTGTGGAAGTGTGCTCCTGAAAACCCATAGAACTACAGGTCCAGGAAGCACTATGCAACAGCATCTCCCCTTTAAAAAAGGGACCTTTAAGGCATAAAAAAAATAGCAACTCTTCCATTAGACATCACGTCGTACAGGACTGATCCATAAGGGCCTGATACATATACATCTATGTCATAAACAGGAGCAAGTAAAGTATTGTGCACTTCTAGACAGAACCTCTGCGCTTTACATATATGGCCTCAGTCACAATGGACTGTACAGAAGGAGTGCATGAACCCAGAGGGGAATAAAGATGACAATCTCTTCTACTGACACAATGTTGTACAGGACTTTATCCATACAGACTTAGTACAAACGCATATGTGTGAAAGGCTGGAGAGGGAATAAAACATAGTTGCACAACACACAGGGGGAAAGTGCATTCTGTAAAGCTGGTAAATCTGTCACATTCATTTGAAGCATGCAATAACTATAAACCAAAACAAAGTAAACTACAAATGGGACTTGCGAGTAGACATTCAACAATGACTGACAAACACCAAAAAAATTACATAAGATACCAACACCCATAAGGAGAAGGAATAGCTAAAGTACGTATGAGGTATTGGCTCATATCTTGGCCAAGATACTTGAGCTCACAAGCCCACCACAAGGGTTCTCGTTGTCTCGTAGGTACCTACTCTAACAAGACAACTCAAACCCCAGGGAGTCCTGTCTGCAAGCAGAGCGATTGTCTCAATAGGGAGGGACCCACACTGAAACCTAGGGATCTGGCTTGCCATAGATGGTAAACGGCATACAAGCAGAACAGGACACTGCTTACGCCAACAGACAAGAGAATCGTACCCAGAAACTCATGTATGCAGCAACACCAAACAAACAGGCAAGACTCCAAATACCAGGGTTCTGAAAGGAATGAGGAGAAAGATAAATGACCAGTTCCTACTATCATGAGAGACTGGCATTTATGTACAGCAGACTCGTGGTGATTCACTGGCTAGAGCATTACAAACCCAGCCAGCTCAATCATCCCACGCCTAAGAAAACCCATTGAAACTACAGGCCCCCAGAGCACTATGTAATAGTCTGGTTTAACACAAACCTGAATGTAGATTTTAGCAAAGTTCTACCTAAAACAGGGTTCTACTGGTTTGGATCTGGTGTATGTGTTATATAGGACGTTTAGGTCTCTTAGACAGTGTTATACACCAGTTTCAGATGTTTGAGTTCCCGTTCGGTTCAAACTAATTCAGACTGAACTGAATCCTTTGAAAAAGTTTGGCAAAAAAGTTGAAAATATTCAAAAGTTCACTGATCACTAATTTTAAGAGATAATAGTTGATTTTTATAGCATGTAGACAGAAAATGAGTACAATATAATAAGAACTTGCAAACATGCACAGCTAAGTGTTTAGCAGTGTTGTAGAAGATTCGGGTTCTGGCTTGAATGCAACTAAAGGAAACATCTGCAAGGATTCTTCATGTACTCCAAGTGTTTCCCTTGGATTTTCCAGTTTTAACTGATACTCCAACAAAACATTGTTAGGTTAATTGACTTCCTACTAAATCGGTTCTGCTATGTATGTATATGTTAGAGAAATTAGGCTTTGAGCCTTATTAGGGACAGTGATTGACATCAGTGATTATCTCTGTGTAGTGCTGTGGAATGCGTTCGTACAATAGGAAATAAGAAAAAGGCGAGCATAAAAGCTCTCATACACAACATATAAATAATCCAAATAAATATAAGCAAATAAAAACCCAAAGAAATGCTCTGTATTCTAAAAAATATAAAATATTCAAAAAGCCATATTTCCATTATTCTTATTGTCATAGTGTATATTTCATTATGAACAGGTTTTTCCGTTTATTCCATGATTTAAAACTTTTACAAATTTATTCCATTTTCTGTTATGTGAATTCACACAGAAGTGAGTGACAAATAAATCCCAGCAGTGTTATTTAAATAATAGAAATGCAAACATCACCTTATGACAGTCATATTAATTAGAATGACTTAACACTATAGAAGCATTGTATTAGTAAAATAATCCATAATTATAGCAATGCCAAAGAAAAAAAGTAGGCTATTATGTTTCAGACAAATGAAACACTTGTATAAAATGTTATGAGAGGTGTCAGCTCTGTGCATTTCAATCACTTGCAAGGCTTGTAATTACCATACTTTATAACCTGTACATAGTTCCATCCTCCAATTAATAGCATGTCACTATTACTGCAAACTTTTTCAACTTTTGTTATATTACAATGTATTAAAGTGAGTGGTTTATGTGTTTGATGTAATTACAAGAACAAAATGTCCTCATCTTAACTCTTACTTTATATTCGTATTATGTCTGCTGCAAACTAATATTTCTAATAGCTAAAATTAATCTCTGTTTATGATAAATATGATTATTTTAAAGCCTGCAAAAATACTTTATGAAATAGGTTGTAGATTTTAAACATAGTAATATAGTAGGCGGGTTGAAAAAAAAGCACACGTCTATTGAAATGAACATTTCAAGTGCACTTGATTCAAAATAAGGTAAATCTGAGGCCTCTTTCACACTACTGTATGCGTTTTTACATTCCTTCATATGCGCTGGAAAATCACATGAAAGAAGAATAGCTGCGATCAAGTCTCGATCTTCAGCGGCGTCTTTTCTGTCGTTCACACGTTTGGCTACAGCGTATCGGCAAAGAGATACGCTGCAGCACGGAAATCCCTTGATCAGCAGAAATCCTCAGAGTGACTGCTAATGCTTAAATAGAGTCTGCTGTATTATTTCCCCAGAGTTGGAAGAAGCTAAATCCCCCCCCCCCCCCCATACCCCCTCTCACTTTTTTCAGGAGTCTGTGGGGCCCTCCAGCACATCGGCCAAAAATAGCGAAAAACGGACGCCGATGTTCTATTTTTGCCAGCGCAATTTTTTTTACGTGGCTAATGAATAATTGGAATCCAATGCTTCAGATGTTCGCGATTTTTGCCCAATTTTTGGACGCAGCTAAATAGCTGCGTATTTACAGTCGTGTGAATAAGGCCTTAAAGTTGATATAATCAAGATCTGAGGGAAGCTGCAGCCGACCAAACAATTTAATGTGCAAGTTAACCGAAATACTAGAAGCCCGCAGCACTCACTGATTACAAAAAAAACTCCCATCAGGGAGGAACCTCCTCAGCATAAGGAATGCAATAGCCACAAAAGGTTGTGAACTAGCAACCTAGATGTCATCCAGAATATGTATGTGTGGCAGCATATATGATTGCAATCAGTTATTCAAAAAAAGAAAGAACTTTATTGATCCATGTAGCCAATTCAGGCAACGTTTCGGCCACACATCGGGCTTTATCAAGCCATCTGACCAGGCAAAGAGTCCATGCTGAAAAGAGTCCAAGCTGATTTTCAGCATGGACTCTTTGCCTGGTCAGATGGCTTGATAAAGGCCGATGTGTGGCCGAAACGTTGCCTTAATTGGCTACATGGATCAATAAAGTTCTTTCTTTTTTTAAATAACTGATTGCACTCATATATGCTGCCACACATACATATTCCAAACAATTTAATGTGGCATTACAGGCTTCTTATTCAAATGAATGGCTATGCGTGGAAAATACAGATGCATCCGGTCCTCCAGATCATGAGACGCTTTTGCAGAGTGGATCCTCATTCTGGCTCTCAGAGTCCAAGCAAGGCACCTACTCTATGATGTCTGCCAAGCTATAAGGACATATAAGCAGGTGTTGTACTAATGGGATAGCCTCATTAAGTGTTACTATGCAATTTAATCTTGAATGGTAAGTTCCTTTACATTAGCCTAGAGCCAATGTTGGATGCCCACTACATCTGTATACTTGGATTAATCTCACTCTAACAAACTATTGATTTTACTAAAATGTTATGCTACTCAAACCCAATCCCTAAATGATCAGATCCCAGAACCCTACATTTTCAGTATCTAGACCTGCAATTACTGTAGTTTTTTTTAATGTTTTATGACTTTTGCACAATAAAAACATTTTTATTTTGTGTAGCTGAGCTCTGATACTCATAATGTTTTATTTTTCTGCTGACAGAGCTGTGTAATGGCTTATTTTTTGTGGGATGAGCTGTAGTTTTTATTAGTATCATTTTGTGTCACTCAAAGCAACTAAAAACACTCCTTAAAGAGCTTGTCCCGCGGCAGCAAGTGGGTCTATACACTTCTGTATGGCCATATTAATGCACTTTGTAATGTACATTGTGCATTAATTATGAGCCATACAGATGTTATAAGAAGTTTTTCACTTACCTGCTCCGTTGCTAGCGTCCTCGTTTCCATGGAGCCGCCTAATTTTCGGCGTCTAATGGCCAAATTAGACGCGCTTGCGCAGTCCGGGTCTTCTTCTTTTCTCAATGGGGCCGCTCATGCAGGATGCCGGCTCCGTGTAGCTCCGCCCCGTCACGTGCCGATTCCAGCCAATCAGGAGGCTGGAATCGGCAATGGACCGCACAGAAGCCCTGCGGTCCACCGAGGGAGAAGATCCCGGCGGCCATCTTCAACCGGTAAGTAAGAAGTCACCGGAGTGCGGGGATTCAGTCACCGGAGCGCGGGGATTCAGGTAAGCGCTGTGCGGTTTTTTTTTTAAGTCCCTGCATCGGGGTTGTCTCGCGCCGAACGGGGGGGGGGGGGGGGGTTGAAAAAAAAAAACTGTTTCGGCGCGGGACAACCCCTTTAATTTTGTTTTGCTTTATAGCATTCACCATACTTGATATATGTATACATTTTTGTAGCATAGTTGAATTTGTGATTTATTTTTATTTTTTTACATAATACATAACTTTCTAATGGCAAAAGAGGTCTACGAGACCATGGAATTGCTTCATTGCTGACATAATTCAATGTATTGCTGTGTATTATGCCTGTTAGCGTAATACAGACATATATCTTATTAGGCCCTATGTACAAAGATAGCAGACCTGGGGCCCTCATCAGGTTCCCAGTTATCATAGAATCTCATTGACATCTTGCAATTACAATGCTGGGATGCCAATGAAGGAGTTGTGATGGTCTCTCTGTCTAATGCTTCAAATGCTAGGGTTGCAACGGTATAATATGTCTATCATTGAAACGGGACGGCAAATACATGTTATAGTTGACTTCTGATGGCAAGGGCTCAGCTCATTAATGCTGAGTAAACAAGTAGTCATTGTGTTTGGCAAGGTAAACAATCACCCCTCCCCTCAAGTTTTTCAGTTTTTAAGGGGAATGCCATTCAAATGGAACCAATAGTGAACTACCTAAAGACTATTTTTATGCTGGCTGAAACTCAGTGGTAAATGACAACTGATTAAATAGTGCACGATGGCCATGTGCTTACACGTAACAATTATCGCTCACTTTTGCTCATTCGAACAAATTTTGAGTGATAATCATTGCATGTAAATGAGCCTTTAGGTACATTCCTTACAGTATACATATATTAACTAATTTAATGACTAGAGATGAGCGAGCACCAAAATGCTCGGGTGCTCGTTACTCGAGACGAAATTTTCGCGATGCTCGAGGGTTCGTTTCGAGTAACGAACCCCATTGAAGTCAATGGGCGACCCGAGCATTTTTGTATGTCGCCGATGCTCCCTAAGGTTTCCATTTGTGAAAATCGGGGCAATTCAAGAAAGTGATGGGAACAACACAGCAACGGATAGGGCAGGCGAGGGGCTACATGTTGGGCTGCATCTCAAGTTCCCAGGTCGCACTATTAAGCCACAATAGCGGCAAGAGTGCCCCCCCCCCCTCCCAACAATTTTTACTTCTGAAAAACCCTCATTAGCAATGCATACCTTAGCTAAGCACCACACTACCTCCAACAAAGCACAATCACTGCCTGCATGACACTCCGCTGCCACTTCTCCTGGGTTACATGCTGCCCCCCCCCCCCCACAGGACCCAGTGTCCACAGTGCACACCAAAGTGTCCCTGCGCAGCCTTCAGCTGCCCTCATGCCACACCACCCTCATGTCTATTTATAAGCGCGTCTGCCATGAGGAGGAACTGCAGGCACACACTGCAGAGGGTTGGCACGGCCAGGCAGCGACCCTCTTTAAAAGGGGCGGGGCGATAGCCCATAATGCTGTACAGAAGCAATGAGAAATCCAATCCTGTGCCACCTCCATCAGGAGCTGCACACGTGGGAATAGCAATGGGGAACCCATGTGCCACACACTATTCATTCTGTCAAGGTGTCTGCATGCCCCAGTCAGACCGGGGTTTTTTATAAATAGTCACAGGCAGGTACAACTCTGCAATGAGAATTCCGTGTGCACCCACAGCATGGGTGGCTCCCTGGAACCCACCGGCTGTACATAAATATATCCCATTGCATTGCCCATCACAGATGAGGTAACGTCAGGTTTAATACAGGTGGGCTTCGGCCCACACTGCATGCCCCAGTCAGACTGGGGTTCTATAGAAGTGGACACATGCAGTTACAACTCCGTGTGGACCCACAGAATGGGTGGCTCCCTGGAACCCACCGGCGGTACATAAATAAATCCCATTGCAGTGCCCTGCTCAGCAGAGCTAACGTCAAGTTTAATGCAGGTGGGCTTCGGCCCACACTGCATGCCCCAGTCAGACTGGGGTTCTTTAGAAGTGGACACATGCAGTTACAACTCCGTGTGGACCGACAGCATGGGTGGGTCCCGGGAAGCCACCGGCGGTACATAAATATATCCCATTGCATTGCCCATCACAGCTGAGGTAACGTCCGATTAAATGCAGGTGGTCTTCAGCCCACACTGCATGCCCCAGTCAGATTGGGGTTCTTTAGAAGTAGACACATGCAGTTACAACTCCGTGTGGACCGACAGCATGGGTGGGTCCCAGGAAGCCACCGGCGGTACATAAATAAATCCCATTGCAGTGCCCTGCTCAGCAGAGCTAACGTGAGGTTTAATGCAGCTGGATTTCGGCCCACACTGCATGCCCCAGTCAGACTGGGGTTCTTTAGAAGTGGACACATGCAGTTACAACTCCGTGTGGACCGACAGCATGGGTGGGTCCCAGGAAGCCACAGGCGGTACATAAGTATATCCCATTGAATTGCCCATCATAGCTGAGGTAACGTCCGATTAAATGCAGGTGGTCTTCGGCCCACACTGCATGCCCCAGCCAGACTAGGGTTCTTTAGAAGTGGACAAATGCAGTTACAACTCCGTGTGAACCGACAGCATGGGTGGCTCCCTGGAACCCACCGGCGGTACATAAATATATCCCATTGCAGTGCCAAGCACAGCTGAGGTAACGTCAACTTAAATGCAGGTGGGCTAAAAATTACTAGGATTACAATGTAGGCGAGGGCCCCAAAAAATTGGTGTACCAACAGTACAAATGTACTTCAGAAAAATTTCCCATGCCCAACCAAGAGGGCAGGTGAAACTCATTAATCGCTTTGGTTAATGTGGCTTAATTTGTAACTAGGCCTGTAGGCAGCCCAGTTAAAATAAAAATTGGTTCAGGTGCAAGTTTCAACGCTTTATTGAATTGAGAATTGAAACGTATAAACATTGTTTACAAAAGTTATATGACTGAGCCTTGTGGGCCTCAGAAAAATTGCCCGTTCGGCGTGATTACGTGAGGTTTCAGGAGGAGGAGCAGGAGGAGGAGGAGGAATATTATACACAGATTGATGAAGCTAAAAGGTCCCCGTTTTTTATAGTGATAGAGAACGATACTTCCATCCACAGGTGCAGCCTACGTATTGTTTAGGTATCGCTGCTGTCCGCTGGTGGAGAAGAGAAGTCTGGTGAAATCCAGGCTTTGTTCATCTTTATGATTGTAAGGCTGTCGGCACTGTCGGTTGACAGGCGGGTACGCTTATCTGTGATGATTCCCCCAGCCGCACTAAACACCCTCTCTGACAAGACGCTAGCCGCAGGACAAGCAAGCATATCCAGGGCATACAGCGCGAGTTCAGGCCACGTGTCCAGCTTCGACACCAAGTAGTTGTAGGGGGCAGAGGCGTCACGGAGGACAGTCGTGCGATCGGCTACGTACTCCCTCACCATCCTTTTACAGTGCTCCCGCCGACTCAGCCTTGACTGGGGAGCGGTGACACAGTCTTGCTGGGGAGCCATAAAGCTGTCAAAGGCCTTGGAGAGTGTTCCCCTGCCTGTGCTGTACATGCTGCCTGATCTCTGCGCCTCCCCTGCTACCTGGCCCTCGGAACTGCGCCTTCTGCCACTAGCGCTGTCGGATGGGAATTTTACCATCAGTTTGTCCGCCAGGGTCCTGTGCTATAGCATCACTCTCGAACCCCTTTCCTCTTCGGGTATGAGAGTGGAAAGGTTCTCCTTATACCGTGGGTCGAGCAGTGTGTACACCCAGTAATCCGTAGTGGCTAGAATGCTTGTAACGCGAGGGTCACGAGAAAGGCATCTTAACATGAAGTCAGACATGTGTGCCAGGGTACCTGTACGCAACACATGGCTGTCCTCACTAGGAAGATCACTTTCAGGATCCTCCTCCTCCTCAGGCCAAACACGCTGAAAGGATGACAGGCAAGCAGCATGGGTACCCTCAGCAGTGGGCCAAGCTGTCTCTTCCCCCTCCTCCTCATCCCCCTCCTCCTCCTCCTCAATGCGCTGAGATATAGACAGGAGGGTGCTCTGACTATCCAGCGACATACTATCTTCCCACGCCTCCGTTTCCGAGCGCAACGCATCTGCCTTTATGCTTTGCAGGGAACTTCTCAAGAGGCATAGCAGAGGTATGGTGACGCTAATGATTGCAGCATCGCCGCTCACCATCTGGGTAGACTCCTCAAAGTTTCCAAGGACCTGGCAGATGGCTGCCATCCAGACCCACTCTTCTGTAAAGAATTGAGGAGGATGACTGCCACTATGCCGCCCATGTTGGAGTTGGTATTCCACTATAGCTCTACGCTGCTCATAGAGCCTGGCCAACATGTGGAGCGTAGAGTTCCACCGTGTGGGCACGCTGCACAGCAGTTGGTGCACTGGCAGATTAAACCGATGTTGCAGGGTGCGCAGGGTGGCAGCGTCCGTGTTGGACTTGCGGAAATGTGCGCTGTGCTGGCACACCTTTCCGAGCAGGTCTGACAAGTGTGGGTAGCTTTTCAGAAAGCGCTGAACCACCAAATTAAAGACGTGGGCCAGGCATGGCACGTGCATGAGGCTGCCGAGTTGCAGAACTGCCACCAGGTTACGGCCGTTGTCACACACGACCATGCCCGGTTGGAGGCTCAGCGGCAAAAGCCAGCGGTCGGTCTGCTCTGTCAGACCCTGCAGCAGTTCGTGGGTTGTGTGCCTCTTATCTCCTAAGCTGAGTAGTTTCAGCACGGCCTGCTGACGCTTGCCCACCGCTGTGCTGCCACACCGCGCGACACCGACTGCTGGCGACGTGCTGCTGCTGACACATCTTGATTGCGAGACAGAGGTTGCGTTGGAGGAGGAGTGTGGTTTAGTGGAGGAAGCATACACCGCCGCAGATACCAGCACCGAGCTGGGGCCCGCAATTCTGGGGGTGGGTAGGACGTGAGCTGTCCCACGCTCTGACTCGGTCCCAGCCTCCACTAAATTAGGCCAATGTGCCATCAGGGAGATATAGTGGCCCTGCCCGCCTGTGCTTGTCCACGTGTCCGTTGTTAAGTGGACCTTGACAGTAACCGCGTTGGTGAGGGCGCGTACAATGTTACGGGAGACGTGGTCGTGCAGGGCTGGGATGGCACATCGGAAAAAGTAGTGGTGACTGGGAACCGAATAGCGCTGGGCCGCCGCTGCCATCATGTTTTTGAAAGCCTCCGTTTCCACAAGCCTATACGGCAGCATCTCCAGGCTGATCAATTTGGCTATGTGCACATTTAACGCTTAAGCGTGTGGGTGCGTGGCAGCGTACTTGCGCTTGCACTCAAACACTTGCGCTAGCGACGGCTGGACGGTGCGCTGACAGACATTGGTGGATGGGGCCGAGGACAGCGGAGGTGAGGGTGTGGGTGCAGGCCGGGAGACGGTTGTGTCTGTGTCCTGAGAGGGGGGTTGGATCTCAGTGGCAGGTTGGGGCACAGGGGGAGAGGCAGTGGTGCAAACTGGAGGCGGTGAATGGCCTTTGTCCCACCTTGTGGGGTGCTTGGCTATCATATGCCTGCGCATGCTGGTGGTGGTGAGGCTGGTGGTGGTGGCTCCCCGGCTGATCTTGGCGCGACAAAGGTTGCACACCACTGTTCGTCGGTCGTCTGCACTCTCATTGAAAAACTGCCAGACCTTTGAGCACCTCGGCCTCTGCAGGGTGGCATGGCGCGAGGGGGCGCTTTGGGAAACAGTTGGTGGATTATTCGGTCTGGCCCTGCCTCTACCCCTGGCCACCGCACTGCCTCTTCCAACCTGCCCTGCTGCTGCACTTGCCTCCCCCTCTGAAGACCTGTCCTCAGTAGGCTTAGCAAACCAGGTGGGGTCAGTCACCTCATCGTCCTGCTGCTCTTCCTCCGAATCCTCTGTACGCTCCTCCCTCGCACTTACTGCAATTACTACTACCTGAGTGACAGACAACTGTGCCTCATCGTCGTCGTCCTCCTCACCCACTGAAAGCTCTTGAGACAGTTGCCGGAAGTCCCTAGCCTCATCCCCCGGACCCCGGGAACTTTCCAAAGGTTGGGCATCGGTCACGAACAACTCCTCCGGTGGGATAGGAACCATTGCTGCCCATTGTGGGCAGGGGCCCGAGAACAGTTCCTGGGAGTCTGCCTGCTCGTCAGAATGTGTCATTGTAATGGAGTGAGGAGGCTGGGAGGAAGGAGGAGCAGCAGCCAGAGGATTCAGAGTTGCAGCAGTGGACGGCGTAGAACTCTGGGTGGTCGATAGATTGCTGGATGCACTTTCTGCCATCCATGACAGGACCTGCTCACACTGCTCATTTTCTAATAAAGGTCTACCTCGTGGACCCATTAATTGTGAGATTAATCTTGGGACGCCAGAAATGTGCCTCTCTCCTAATCCCGCAGCAGTCGGCTGGGATACACCTGAATCAGGAGCTCGGCCTGTGCCCACACCCTGACTTGGGCCTCCGCGTCCTCGCCCGCGTCCACGTCCTCTAGTCCTACCCCTACCCCTCAGCATGGTGTATTACAAGTAGTGCAGAAACAGAATGCTGTAATTAAATGTGCCGCTTATTGGCCTGTGGTTGGAGGCTGACTTCGCTTACGGAACGCACAGCAGAACCAGGAAAGAATTTTCCGCAAGCCTGTAGTGAGACGTTGGTGTGTATGACTGAGCTAGTGGAATTCACAGTGCAGAAGCAGTCAAGTGTCCAAAGGCCACTAGTAGGCCTTAAGTATTTTGCTTCTTTTTTTTTGAAGGCTGAGCTGAGACAGCAGACAGTTACTGTAGGCAGCGTATATATGTATACTGTTTCCCTCTGGATGGGATGACAGCGGTGATGTAACGGGCAACGCAGAGCCAGGAAAGAATTTTGCGCAAGCCTGCTGTAACACTTAGCTGCGTATTAATTAGGACTA
Organism: Eleutherodactylus coqui; assembly: GCF_035609145.1. NCBI lineage: Eukaryota > Metazoa > Chordata > Amphibia > Anura > Eleutherodactylidae > Eleutherodactylus > Eleutherodactylus coqui. The sequence goes on along the minus strand of NC_089843.1, from coordinate 140,575,582 downwards.
CTACCCCCAGCAGAGACGCAGTACACTCAAGAAGGTCACAGGCAGCCCAAAGATAGTATTTTTCCCAAATTTGTTTGAAAAAGCCCACTGCCTATATAGACAGTATATCTCTTTCACCTTTCCCACTGACCCTGCCTCACCACTACTGGCCCTATACTATGTAAAATTACTGCAGACTGTTTCCCTCTGGACGGGATGACGGCGGTGATGTAACGGGCAACGCAGAGCCAGGAAAGAATTTTGCGCAAGCCTGCTGTAACACTTAGCTGCGTATTAATTAGGACTACTACCCCCAGCAGAGACGCAGTACACTCAAGACGGTCACAGGCAGCCCAAAGATAGTATTTTTCCCAAATTTGTTTAAAAGACCACTGCCTATATAGACAGTATATCTCTTTCACCTTTCCCACTGTCCCTGCCTCACCACTACTGGCCCTATACTATGTAAAATTACTGCAGACTGTTTCCCTCTGGACGGGATGACGGCGGTGATGTAACGGGCAATGCAGAGCCAGGAAAGAATTTTGCGCAAGCCTGCTGTAACACTTAGCTGCGTATTAATTAGGACTACTACCCCCAGCAGAGACGCAGTACACTCAAGACGGTCACAGGCAGCCCAAAGATAGTATTTTTCCCAAATTTGTTTGAAAAAGCCCACTGCCTATATAGACAGTATATCTCTTTCACCTTTCCCACTGTCCCTGCCTCACCACTACTGGCCCTATACTATGTAAAATTACTGCAGACTGAGGATGCAATGCTCTGCATGCCCGATATACAAAAAAAAAAAAAAGTGCTGCTCACAGCAGCCTTAACAGTACTACACACGGTCAGATGTGGCCCTAAGAAGGACCGTTGGGGTTCTTCAAGCCTAAAATAACTCCTAACGCTCTCCCTATAGCAGCAGCAGCATCAGCAGCGCTGTCCCTAATCTCTGTCAGAATGCAACTGTGGCGAGCCGCGGGCGGGGCAGATTTAAATACTGGGGTGACACCTGATCTCCCCAGCCACTCACTGCAGGGGGGTGGTATAGGGCTGGAACATCACAGGAGGAAGTTGTAATGCCTTCCCTGTCTTTCTATTGGCCAGAAAAGCGCGCTAATGTCTCAGAGATGAAAGTGAAAGTAACTCGAACATCGCGTGGTACTCGTCTCGAGTAACGAGCATTTCGAACACCCTAATACTCGAACGAGCATCAAGCTCGGACGAGTACGTTCGCTCATCTGTATTAATTACCTTAGAAAAAAATAAAAATTATTTTTTAAAATTGTTTTTCTGTTTTTGTCCATTTTCTACAAAATAAGACCTACAAAATAAATGATAACCCACCCAATTTGGAACAATAAGATTTTTTTGCAAATGAAAATCTTCTGAATGCAGCTTTTAACTAGGTAGAATTTATCTCTAGACATCGAAACCCTAGACATCTAGACATGCATAGTCATTTAAAGGTTAATCTGATTTTCTTATTTAACTAAAGTAGAACTATTCATAACTTTATGCTCATAACTCTATTATGACTGTTAACAGCAGCCATGCCTGTTTAGTTTAACAAAAGGCCACATTGTTTAATTAGTACAATACTTGAAGCAACACCATATAATTAAGCTCTGGGTAACAGGTAAATTCATATATTAAGTTATAAAATGTCAATTTTTTAATGTCTGTTTCAGGCCTAATGCCTTCATTACACTATTAAGTGTTAATTGGATAAATTACTGTTAGAAGGTTCTCAAATCATAGAAAAAAATTAGATTCTGTGACACATTTTCGAACAATATCACTTCTGCAATTATTGCAATCTTATTACAAATGTGAATGTTAAAGATGGTAATCAATAATTGTAAATTGCAGGAATTCAGAACTAATTTTTTAGAATTAAATGACCTAATTTATGAACCACTTCTAGACGTACTGCTCTGTAAATCCCTCTGCAGTTAGCTTGGTTTAATGACAAATACTATATTCTGGAGATAGATGCCAAATGCCACAATTAAAACTAAATAATCTAATCTTTTACAATGTTTAACTTATTCCTGGGAAGTCTGCAGTTTCTAATATGTTGTTTAGCTTAGCCCAGAACAAATATACAGAATCCACTTAGCTGAGCATGTACAAACAGGAGAAAAAATATTGTGTATTGTCCAGCACCAAACACAAATATACAAGTTCTTTACTGAAGACATTAAAAAACCGCCATAAATCAGATTTGCAAGAGGCAACTATGCTTATGCGTTTCACACTCAACACACGTCCTTATTCATAGCCAAATGATGTCTCTTGAAAATCCATTTTTATGGTAGCTTTAACGTTTTCAATAAAGAAATGTTAATATTATAGTGTTTAGTGCTACACAACACAATATTTTTTGTCTACAGATTATATAAGTAGTGGTTAATCTAGAGTTCAGATGTTCAAATGTTAAAAAGGTAGTCTGGGGAGAAAGAATTTAGTTGAAGTGTGCTCAGCACTGTATACAAAATTACAAAAGCCCTACTCACTCTACCAGTTTCCCACAACATCCATTCCAATGGTGCCTGATGCCGTGCTGCACTTCTCTTCTCATTCCAGCATGCTGCAAGCAATTGCAGGCTGTAAGTAAGTCAGGATCATCTAGTAATTGGCTACAGCAGTGACATGCTCCTGTGACTGTTGCAGCTAGAAGAAGAGTGGGATTGAGCAATGTTTGAAAGGGAACTGTGTGGGATTAGGTAATGTAAGTGTGACATTTTTGTATGTTTTTATACAGCGCTGAGCACAGTTTTATTAATTTTATTTTTCCAGTGTTATGTCAAATACAGGCCATGGGGAAAACGACAGAACTCAAACTAAGGCTGCATTCCCACGAACGTATATCGGCTCGGTTTTCACGCCGAGCCGATATACGTCCTCCTCATCTGCAGGGGGGAGGATGGAAGAGCCAGGAGCAGGAACTGAGCTCCCGCCCCCTCTCTGCCTCCTCTCCGCCCCTCTGCACTATTTGCAATTAGGAGAGGCGGGAAGGGGCGGTGCTAATTCTCGAAACTTAGCCCTGCCCCCGTCCCGCCTCCTTTCATTGCAAATAGTGCAGAGGGGCGGAGAGGAGGCAGAGAGGGGGCGGGAGCTCAGTTCCTGCTCCTGGCTCTTCCACCCCCCCCCCCTGCAGATGAGGACAATGTATATCGGCTCGGCGTGAAAACCGAGCCGATATACATTCATGTGAATGCACCCTAAGACTGCACATTCCGTTGTGTTTACCCTGAGCAAAGGATGCACCTCGCTCATCACCAAACCCAGGATGAATTCAAAGTTTTGTTCACACAAGGATAGGGAACGTGCATACACAACAACACAGACAATAGATGTCAACAGCAATCTGTATTGTAACGTTACAATAGATACATCAGGCATGCCTGAAAACAAACTACACTGACTGACAAACATCAAAACACTTACCTAGGATACCAACACGCATAAGCAGATGGAATAGCTAAAGTACGTAGGAGGTAATGGTTCATATTTTGGCCAAGATACTCAAGGATCCTCGTTGTCTTGTGAGTCCCTACTCTAACAAGACAACTGAACCCTAGAAGTCCTGCCTACAAGCAGGGCGATCGTCCCAGGGATGGCCCCATGCTGGCCCCTGGCTCACCCTAGATGGTAAGAGACAGCACACTGTTCAATCTCACCAACAGATAAGGAACATCCACCCTGAACAGGTAACTGTTCTCCCCAAATGTCTCAAATGTCTGATCACCTACATAGACACTGATCATATCACTGTTCACACCAACAACAGACAAGGGGAATACATACACACTGAATAGGGTTGTTCACACCTTACGTCTGGTCACATACACAGACACTGAACACATCGCTTTCGCACCAACAACCAGACAGAAACCCCACTCAGAACTCATTCATACAGATAATAAACAGAAGCTAGTGCAAGTGACCTCACAGCAAGGGGAAAGAGCATCATACACCGAACTAATGAAAAGGGAACCATGTCAGGCATCACCCACCTGACAACACACATGACATCAGATGCCTGGTTGCTGCACCTGTCAAAGGGAAAGGGAGAGAGGGTCCGCAAAAATGCAGAAAGGGAATACGGGTGTCCAGGCCATCTTCAGGTAGGGTGGGAGAAACACTTCAGATTAACATCATGCATAACACCTAGCTCTGAGTGGGATTGAGATTAAGGATGAATAAATGACCAGTGCACTCTAGCAAGAGGTACTGGCATTTATATGCAGCAGACTGGTAATGATTGACTGGCTGGAGAACTCTACACCATCAGCCAGCCAAATAAACTAGACCCGCAGCAATGTGCTCCTGGAAACCAAACAGAACCACATGTCCTAGCAGCACAAACATGACACCCAGACTCCCCATTTTATAGTACCTGCAGCACCTATTGTATATTACAGATTGCAGCAATTCATACGATAATTAGAATTAAAGTACTTTAGTGAATTTGGACAACCTCTCTAAAGGACCTTTTGCATGGGCTGATTGTTTGCCCATTTGCTGATTTGTTTGCTGTTAAACAGCATGCCTATTGTTGCTTGTTACTGCCATGGACATTTACAGAAAATTAGTGATGAAGGGATACATGATCATTAATTTAACCCTTTGCAATCCAATTTTGGATTCAGGGTTTTCCTAGGGGGCTTTCTCTTTCTGCCATTATACAATGGCACCATCTGCTGGCTAAAGCCAGTACTGCGGTATGGGACATGCTGGAGAGGCCCCCAACAACAGAGCAGCCAGAAATATACAGTAAGAATACCCTGCAGGTTGTCTTCCGACATTGGAGCTGTACAGCCTTTAATCAGAATGTCTTTAGATGTCAGACAGTGGATTGGAAAGGGTTAATTGTTCGTCCTCAAACAGATGGCTTTCGTCAAAAGCATATACCCGGTCCTGTTTTCATGAGGGGGAGTGCTGTTGATGAGCGAACATTTTTATGTCCACATAAAAGATCCCTATTATAGAATCTTAATACATACTGCACATGATTTTTCAAACATTCAGAAATGTAAAAACTTTAGGAAAGGCTAATAAACAATAAATCTCCCTCATTGTTTCTAATTAAATCAAACAGTGCTATAGGCCTCAAAAGAAGCTCATCATCTCTGACTCCTAGCTACATTTGATCTAGATTATTAAACAATGGTAAAAGAAATAAAAGGATGACTATCAGTTTTTAAAATGTCAACTTTAATTTCTTGATTGGATCACTAATACTTGCCTTTCTCAATAAAGACGAAGAACAGTTGTATTTTGACATCCCTTAAGGTAATGAGCATCTTATTTGTGCTGCCTAAGAATTTCCTTTAGACCCTGTAATTGTAAATGTACATGTTTTTATCTTTACCTGGGGGAATTGTCTTGTGCTGTTAATGCCATTATTAAGATAATATTTTAGGTCACTTCTACAGTTGACAAGTTGACAAAAAAGTTTTAGTCCAGAAAAGCCTTGTCATCAATTGACAGTCTTCTGAAGACCAACTAATTTCAGTTGTAATATGTGTAAAAACTCAATGTAAAAACAACACAGTTGTCTTAAGTTGTCTATCTATTGAGAAATAAAACTAAATACCATTTTTCAAATGACTTGAATAGAAAGATTTATAATAGAGGACAACTGTAAAGTTCTTACAGCATATATGAGGATCAACAATACATAATCCTTAGGGCTCTTTAACACAAACGTATATCGGCCGCCATTTTCACAGCTGGCTGATATCCACTACGATCTAATACACAGGATTCCAATGCATAAGATCACATGGCCATATTCCCACAGTGTAAAAAGCGCCCGCCTGGGTCAATATAGCGCTGGGCACTTTTTTTACGCTGGGCCAGAGAGATAGTCTTGGAATTCTTTTTCCAGCTGGAATACATCGGCCGTTGCATGGGCTCCTAAGGGAGCCAATGACAGCAGCTGGAGAAAGGAGGTGGGAGGGAATTTAGCAGTGTGACTGCTAAACTTCCTCCCCCTTCTCTCCTCCTCCCCTCCAGCTGTTTGAAATGGGAGGGGGTGAAGAGAATCTAAGCTCTGCTCCATCTCGCCCCATCCGATTCTTGGCTGCGGACAAGAGGCAGGGAGAGGTGGGAGCTTAGCTCTGCCCACATCTCGCCCCCTCCTATTGCAAACAGCTGGAGGGGAGGAGAGAAGAGGTGAACTCTTGAGGGGGAGGGAAGCAGGAGACAGCTAAGCTGTCTCCCCCTTTAGCATTGTGGCAGTGGCATTGCGGCCTCAGCATATATGTGCAGGGGCTGTGATTCCTGAACGGGCGCACAAACGTTAGATTTGTGCACCTGTTCTCATGTTTTTACAGCACCAGCGGGTACACATAAAAACGCCTACAGCCATGTGAAAAAGCCCTTAGAGAGATTGAAATATACAGAGGTCAGCGTAGCGCTCCTGCGGTCATATATAGTGAGATATAAGATATTAAATGAGGACTTACCCGGTACTGCGCAGGGTCTTATACCAAGACAGGCCCTGCCAGCACCTCTCGGTCCAAGATCGCCTTAAAATTTTTGATGAAAATTCTTCCTCCACATCCACAGATTGGGAGAGCTGCAGGGTTCCTTGAGTGCCCCAAGGAGGAGACCCAATAAATTCAGGAAAATGGTAGAAAGAAAAATGGCCCCAGCGCTCGCTGGAGAAAAATTCCAATATGTATGGAAATAACTAGTTTATATTGCAACGCGTTTCAGCCACTGCACGTGGCCTTTTTCAAGCATAAAAGTCATTCATACACAAACAGTATATATAAGTAAAACAAAACTTACAATCAAGAAGTTCATAGGTGCCTGCTGTAGCTGTGCATGTGTCCTCAGGCAGCGGCCATTTTGGAGGCGGGGGCAGCTGTGAATTACACCCCCCCTCATAAAACTTTTGTTCCATAAGCAGAGATTCATATATATATCCCCCTATCACTAGAGGATGATCCCTCTCCAACATAGATACCCTCATAGGGTGAAAGTTTGTAATATAATAAACATTAGCACTATAGCCAAAGGATTCATGTGTCATGTGACATATGGACACATGATTAAACTATACGTCACCACACTAGTGTGTGCTGACCCTCTGAGATAACAAAAACTCCACTTTTACTATGGAACCTGAGGAGAGGTCATGTGATCTGCATCTCCGGCGTACATGACGCCGGCATCATTCTATCATGCATCATAGCGCTTACAGTGAGAGAGGAGGCAAAGTACTCACTAAGCCCTACGTCACCACGTTCCCAGGCGTCACCGTACAGCGTCTCACAGCACTCAGAGACGTATAGTTTAATCATGTGTCCATATGTCACATGACACATGAATCCTTTGGCTATAGTGCTAATGTTTATTATATTACAAACTTTCACCCTATGAGGGTATCTATGTTGGAGAGGGATCATCCTCTAGTGATAGGGGGATATATATATGAATCTCTGCTTATGGAACAAAAGTTTTATGAGGGGGTGTGTAATTCACAGCTGCCCCCGCCTCCAAAATGGCCGCTGCCTGAGGACACATGCACAGCTACAGCAGGCACCTATGAACTTCTTGATTGTAAGTTTTGTTTTACTTATATATACTGTTTGTGTATGAATGACTTTTATGCTTGAAAAAGGCCACGTGCAGTGGCTGAAACGCGTTGCAAAATAAACTAGTTATTTCCATACATATTGGAATTTTTCTCCAGCGAGCGCTGGGGCCATTTTTCTTTCTACCATTTTCCTTAGAGAGATTACTATTAATTGGTGAGTTAAAAAGCATCTGTAATACAATTTATGGTTTTGTATGTTTTTTTCCATGAGATTTGCTAAAAGTATAATATGTGATACATTAATGCTACAGGAGGATTACAGCATTTCCTTTAAATACCAATTCTTGAGATCCTACTGAATTTTATCTATATTTCTTATTTAAACTACTGCTTATAATTATTAACTAGAAGCTCCTCCCCTGGTCATTTTAGAGTGCATAAATTAGCAGCTTTCTTTATATGCTCACCACTCACTGTCTGTCCGGTAGCTTTACATGAATGGGATTTTTTAAAGCTCTGCACGTCTACAAGCTCTGTCATACATACTTTCTGATGTAGAATTCCTCAGACCTAATTACATCTAATTAAAATGGTATAATGGTGAAACAAGAAAAAGTTTTGTAAATCTTTTAATATTGTTAAATACTAGAGATGAGCGAACGTGTTCTTCCGAGCTTGATATTCGTGCGAATATTAGGGTGTTCGGGATGTTCGTTATTCGTAACGAACACCATGCGGTGTTCTGGTTATTTTCACTTCCTTCCCTGAGACGTTAGCGCGCTTTTCTGGCCAATTGAAAGACAGGGAAGGCATTACAACTTCCCCCTGTGACATTCAAGCCCTATACCACCCCCCTGCTGTGAGTGGCTGGGAAGATCAGGTGTCACCCGAACATAAAAGTCGGCCCCTCCCGCGGTTCGCCTCAGATGCCGTGTGAGTTAGATGAGGGACAGTGCTGTTTGTACCGGAGCTGCTGTAGGGAAAGAATTGGTAGTTAGTGTAGGCTTCAAGACCCCCCAAAGGTCCTTATTAGGGCCACTGATAGCTGTGTGTTGGCTGCTGTTAGCAGTGGCAATTTTTTTTTTTCTCAAAATCGGCTCTGCAGAGCGTTGCACCTGGCATTAGGGACAGAAGTGCTGCATAGGCAGGGAGAGTGTTAGGAGTGAGTGTAGCCTTCAAGAACCTCAACGGTCCTTTCTAGGGCCATATTTAACCGTGTGCAGTACTGTCCAGGCTGCTCTTAGCTGTGCTGCATTTTTTTTTTCTTCTCAAAATCGCCTCTGCAGAGCATTGCACCCTCCATTGATACTGCAGGGAAAGAATTGTATAGGCAGGGCCACAACACAGTTATTATTCATTGAATATACGCAGTGCTGCCTTTTGCTTGTAAAACAAGTGAAAATAATTCTATTTGTCCTGCCTCTGTCCGTCCTAAGGGCGGTGGACACGTGTCGGCTGCGTGTGCAACGTTTAAAAATCAGACGCACCCAGCTACGTTTTACTCCTGGCTTCGCCATTTGCTTTCCTTAATTGGGAAAAAAAATACCTGCTCTGCCACAGTTAATAACTCTGCTACCCTCACGTTCTGTGACACATTAGCAGGAAAACAGCACAGTTATTAAACTTCTCATGTTCATAGAATATACGCAGTGCTGCCTTTTGGTGCAAAAAAACGGAAAATAATTCTATTTGTCCTGCCTCTGTCCGTCCTAAGGGCGGTGGACACGTGTCGGCTGCGTGTGCAACCAGTAAAAATCAGACGCACCCAGCTACGTTTTACTCCTGGCTTCGCCATTTGCTTTCCTTAATTGGGAAAAAAAATACCTGCTCTGCCACAGTTAATAACTCTGCTACCCTCACGTTCTGTGACACATTAGCAGGAAAACAGCACAGTTATTAAACTTAGATTATACATTCACTAGAGGCAGTGGGGCCTTTCGTTTTCAAAAAAGGGAAAAAATTATATTTGGCCTGCAGTCTTGCGCCAATTTATTAGCTGCCTGTGAAATCAAATCACTGGTAATACAGCATGCTGAGGGGTAGGGGTAGGCCTAGAGGACGTGGACGCGGCCGAGGACGCGGAGGGCCAAGTCAGGGTGTGGGCACAGGCCGAGCTCCTGATCCAGGTGTGTCGCAGCCGACTGCTGCGCGATTAGGAGAGAGGCACGTTTCTGGTGTCCCCACATTCATCGCCCAATGAATGGGTCCACGCGGGAGACGGTTATTAGAAAATGAGCAGTGTGAGCAGGTCCTGTCCTGGATGGCAGAAAGTGCTTCGAGCAACCTATCGTCTACCCGCAGTTCTGCGCCGTCCACTGCTGCCAATCCGAATCCTCTGTCTGCTGCTCCTCCTTCCTCCCAGCCTCCTCACTCCACTACAATGACACCTGCTCAGGAGCGGGAACACTCCCAGGAACTGTTCTCGGGCCCCTGCTTAGATTGGGCAGCAGCGGTTCCTCTCCCACCAGAGGAGTTTATCGTCACTGATGCCCAACCATTCGAAAGTTCCCGGGGTCCGGGGGAAGAGGCTGGGGACTTCCGCCAACTGTCTCAACAACTTTCTGTGGGTGAGGAGGACGATGACGATCAGACACAGTTGTCTTGCAGTGAGGTAGTAGTAAGGGCAGTAAGTCCGAGGGAGCAGCGCACAGAGGATTCGGAGGAAGAGCAGCAGGACGATGAGGTGACTGACCCCACCTGGTGTGCAACGCTTACTCAGGAGGACAGGTCTTCAGAGGGGGAGTCAAGGGCATCAGCAGGGCAGGTTGCAAGAGGCAGTGCGGTGACCAGGGGTAGAGGCAGGGCCAGACCGAATAATCCACCAAGTGTTTCCCAAAGCGCCCCCTCGCGCCATGCCACCCTGCAAAGGCCGAGGTGCTCTAAGGTCTGGCAGTTTTTCACAGAGACGCCTGACGACCGACGAACAGTGGTGTGCAACCTTTGTCGCGCAAAGCTCAGCCGGGGAGCCAACACCAACAGCCTCACCACCACCACCATGCGCAGACATATGATGGCCAAGCACCCCGCAAGGTGGGACGAAGGCCGTTCAGCGCCTCCGGTTTGCACCCCTGCCTCTCCCCCTGTGCCCCAACCTGCCACTGAGATGCAACCCCCCTCTCAGGACACAGGCACTACCGTCTCCTGGCCTGCACCCACACCCTCCCCTCCGCTGTCCTCGGCCCCATCCAGCAGTGTAGTTCAGCGCACAGTCCAGCCGTCGCTTGCGCAACTGTTGGAGCGCAAGCGCAAGTACGCCGCCACGCACCCGCACGCTCAAACGTTAACCGTCCGCATAGCAAAATTCATCAGCCTTGAGATGCTGCCGTATAGGGTTGTGGAAACGGAGTCCTTCAAAAGTATCATGGAGGCGGCGGCCCCGCGCTACTCAGTTCCCAGTCGCCACTACTTTTCCCGATGTGCCGTCCCAGCCCTGCACGACCACGTCTCCCGCAACATTGTACGCGCCCTCACCAACGCGGTTACTGCCACAGTCCACTTAACTACGGACACGTGGACAAGCACAGGTGGGCAGGGCCACTACATCTCCCTGACGGCACATTGGGTGAATTTAGTGGAGGCTGGGACAGAGTCAGAGCCTGGGACCGCTCATGTCCTACCCACCCCCAGAATTGCGGGCCCCAGCTCGGTGGTGGTATCTGCGGAGGTGTATGCTTCCTCCACTAAAGAACCCTCCTCCTCCTCCTCCTCCTCCTCTGTCTCGCAATCAAGATGTGTTAGCAGCAGCATGTCGCCAGCAGTCGGTGTCGCGCGGTGTGGCAGCACAGCGGTGGGCAAGCGTCAGCAGGCCGTGCTGAAACTACTCAGCTTAGGCGATAAGAGGCACACGGCCCACGAACTGCTGCAGGGTCTGACACAGCAGACCGACCGCTGGCTTGCGCCGCTGAGCCTCCAACCGGGCATGGTCGTGTGTGACAACGGCCGTAACCTGGTGGCGGCTCTGCAGCTCGGCAGCCTCACGCACGTGCCATGCCTGGCCCACGTCTTTAATTTGGTGGTTCAGCGCTTTCTGAAAAGCTACCCACGCTTGTCAGACCTGCTCGTAAAGGCGCGCCGTCTCTGCGCACATTTTCGCAAGTCCCACACGGACGCTGCCACCCTGCGCACCCTGCAACATCACTTTAAGCTGCCAGTGCACCGACTGCTGTGCGACGTGCCCACACGGTGGAACTCTACGCTCCACATGTTGGCCAGGCTCTATGAACAACGTAGAGCTATAGTCGAATACCAACTCCAACATGGGCGGCGCAGTGGGAGTCAGCCTCCTCAATTCCTTTCAGAAGAGTGGGCCTGGTTGGCAGACATCTGCCATGTCCTTGGTAATTTTGAGGAGTCTACCCAGGTGGTGAGCGGCGATGCTACAATCATTAGCGTCACCATTCCTCTGCTATGCATCTTGAGAAATTCCCTGCAAACCATAAAGGCAGCTGCTTTGCGCTCGGAAACGGGGGCGGGGGAAGACAGTATGCCGCTGGATAGTCAGGGCACCCTCCTGTCTATTTCTCAGCGCGTACAGGAGGAGGAAGGGGAGGAGCATGAGGAGGATGAGGAGGAGGGGGAAGAGACAGCTTGGGCCGCTGCTGACGGTACACCGGCTGATTGCCTGTCATCCTTTCAGCGTGTATGGCCTGAGGAGGAGGAGGAGGAGGAGGATCCTGAAAGTGATCTTCCTAGTGAAGACAGCCATGTGTTGCGTACAGGTACCCTGGCACACATGGCTGACTTCATGTTAGGATGCCTTTCTCGTGACCCTCGCGTTGCACGCATTCTGGCCACGACGGATTACTGGGTGTACACACTGCTCGATCCACGGTATAAGGAGAACCTGCCCACTCTGATTCCCGAAGAGGAAAGGGGTTCGAGAGTGTTGCTATACCACAGGACCCTTGCGGACAAGCTGATGGTAAAATTCCCAGCCGACAGCGCTAGTGGCAGAAGGCGCAGTACCGAGGGCAAGGTAGCAGGGGATGTGCGTAGATCGAGCAGCATGTACATCCCAGGCAGTGCAACAGTCTTTAAGGGCCTGGCCAGCTTTATGGCTCCCCACCAAGACTGTGTCACCGCTCCCCAGTCACGGCTGAGTCGGCGGGAGCACTGTAAAAGGATGGTGAGGGAGTACGTAGCGGATCGCACGACCATCCTTGGTGACGCCTCTGCCCCCTACAACTACTGGGTGTCGAAGCTGGACACGTGGCCTGAACTAGCGCTGTATGCCCTGGAGGTGCTTGCTTGTCCTGCGGCTAGCGTCTTGTCGGAGAGGGTGTTTAGTGCGGCTGGGGGAATCATCACAGATAAGCGTAGCCGCTTGTCAACCGACAGTGCCGACAGGCTAACACTCATCAAGATGAACAAAGGCTGGATTTCCCCAGACTTCTGTTCTCCACCAGCGGACAGCAGCGATACGTAAGCAATACGTAGGCTGCACCCGCGGATGGAAGCTACGTTCTCTCTCACCATCCAAAACGGGGACATTTCTGCTTCATCAATCTGTGTCTAATATTCCTCCTCCTCCTCCTGCTCCTCCTCCTGAAACCTCACGTAATCACGCTGAACGGGCAATTTTTCTTAGGGCCACAAGGCTCACTCAAATAATTTTTCTGAACAATTTTTATAAGTTTCAATGCGCTTAAAAGCGTTGGAACTTTAACTTGAACCAATTTTTCGTTACACTGGGCTGCCTCCAGGCCTAGTTACCACTTAAGCCACATTAACCAAAGCGATTAATGGGTTTCACCTGCCCTCTTGGCTGGCCATGGCCAATTTTTGGGATGTACATTAGTACTGTTGATACAGCAATTTTTGTGGGCCCTCGCCTACAGTGTAATCAAATTAATTTTTAGCCCACCTGCATTACAGCTGACGTTACCTCAGCTGTGTTGGGCAATGCAATGGGATATTTTTATGTACCGCCGGTGGGTTCCAGGGAGCCACCCATGCTGTAGGTGCACACGGAGTTTTTAATACATCTGTACACTTCTAAAGAACCCCAGTCTGACTGGGGCATGCAGTGTGGGCCGAAGCCCACCTGTATTACGCACGACATTACTACCTCAGCTGTGTTGGGCAATGCAATGGGATATTTCTATGTACCGCCGGTGGCTTCCTGGCACCCACCCAGGCAGTGGGTCCACAGGGAGTTTAACCTACATGTGTCCACTTGTAAAGAACCCCAGTCTGACTGGGGCATGCAGTGTGGGCCGAAGCCCACCTGCATTAAGCACGACATTACTACCTCAGCTGTGTTGGGCAATGCAATGGGATATTTTTATGTACCGCCGGTGGGTTCCAGGGAGCCACCCATGCTGTAGGTGCACACGGAGTTTTTAATACATCTGTACACTTCTAAAGAACCCCAGTCTGACTGGGGCATGCAGTGTGGGCCGAAGCCCACCTGTATTACGCACGACATTACTACCTCAGCTGTGTTGGGCAATGCAATGGGATATTTCTATGTACCGCCGGTGGCTTCCTGGCACCCACCCAGGCAGTGGGTCCACAGGGAGTTTAACCTACATGTGTCCACTTGTAAAGAACCCCAGTCTGACTGGGGCATGCAGTGTGGGCCGAAGCCCACCTGCATTAAGCACGACATTACTACCTCAGCTGTGTTGGGCAATGCAATGGGATATTTTTATGTACCGCCGGTGGGTTCCAGGGAGCCACCCATGCTGTAGGTGCACACGGAGTGTAACCTACATGTGTCCACTTGTAAAGAACCCCGGTCAGACTGGGGCATGCAGTGTGGGCCGAAGCCCACCTGTATTACGCACGACATTACTACCTCAGCTGTGTTGGGCAATGCAATGGGATATTTCTATGTACCGCCGGTGGCTTCCTGGCACCCACCCATGCTGTGGGTCGACAGGGACTTCACAATAGGGAGTTGTACCTGCCTGTGTCTATGAATTAAAAAGCCCGGTCTAACTGGGGCATGCAGACACCTTGACAGAATGAATAGTGTGTGGCACATAGGTTCCCCATTGCTATGCCTACGTGTGCAGCTCCTGATGGCGGTGGCACAGGATTCTATTTCTCATTGCTTCTGTACAGCATTGTGGGCTATCGCCCCGCCCCTTTTAAAGAGGGCCGCTGCCTAGCCATGGCAACCCTCTGCAGTGTGTGCCTGCGGTTCCTCCTCATGGCAGATGCACTTCTAAATAGACATGAGTGTGGCGTGGCATGAGGACAGCTGAAGGCTGCGCAGGGACACTTTGGTGTGCGCTGTGGGGGGGAGGGGGGGCGGTTGGTCAGCATGTAACCCAGGAGAAGTGGCAGCGGAGTGTCATCCAGGCAGTGATTGTGCTTTGTTGTAGGTAGTGTGGTGCTTAGCAAAGGTATGCCATGCTAATGAGGGCTTTTCAGAAGTAAAAGTTGTTGGGAGGGGGGGGGGCCCACTCTTGCCGGTATTGTGGCTTAATAGTGGGACCTGTGAACTTGAGATGCAGCCCAACATGTAGCCCCTCGCCTGCCCTATCCGTTTCTGTGTCATTCCCATCACTTTCTTGAATTGCCCAGATTTTCACACATGAAAACCTTAGCGAGCATCGGCGAAATACAAAAATGCTCTGGTCGCCCATTGACTTCAATGGGGTTCGTTGTTCGAAACGAACCCTCGAACATCGCGGGAAGTTCGTTCCGAATAACGAACACCCGAACATTTTGGTGTTCGCTCATCTCTATTAAATACATAATTTTAGTTTAGTACTTAACTGAAAATATATATTCAGCTAACAATAGTTGTGAAACCAAAAATAGATTCTTTTAGTAATTTAAAGGAGTCAGAAACACAATATTGGCACAGTTCTTTACTGGGATACTGTGGACTCTCCAGATACAGTATGATCAAGATTACTGGAAAAAAATCCATAATTAACAAGCCTTGTTATTTTTTATTAATAAGAGGGCTGGATTAAAAAAAATACAACAGAAACCGATTCTTATGGTACACATAAAGATGCATTGTACATACATATGCAATTAAAACGTCTTAAGCCTAGTTTACACAGGCCGATGATCGCTCAAATCGCTCAAACAACAGTTTGAGTGACAGCTTTGAGCGATCATTTTGCATAAAGTATAAATTGGTATTTAAGTAACTACTCAGTAAATACCATTTAGGTGTGCAAATAAAGCCTTCCCTGAATGCAGTTAATAGCCCAAGGGCTATTATCTGCACTCAGATCCTTTGTTCTCCATGGGGAAACAATGCTATCAGGACTCCCGTGGAGAACTACTGATAAGCCTGAAAGAGGATGTTTAGGTTAGCTTGAATTTAACGATCAGCTAACAGTACCCGAAAAGCGGACAATTGGCGCACATTTACACGCACCGATTATCGCTAAAACGATCGCCGATTAGCGATTTTTAAAAAAAAAAATTCCCGTTTTTTTTAGCGATCATCGGCTGGTGTAAATGGGCCTTTACTTACCTCCAAACCCCTACTATCAGACAGCTATTTCCTTTCCTATGGATAGGAGGTAACTTAAAGGGGTATTCCAGTTAGTTGATGTTTTCCAAGTTTTCACTCATTTATTGGATAACTGAAAACGGAAAGATCGGTAAGAGTCTCACCATTGGGATGCCCACCAATTGCCAGTAGTGGCCACAAATGTATGCTATGGCTCCACACATTCTTGAAACTTGGGTACCCATATTCTGGCAATCAGTTGGGTTCACAGCACTAAGGCCTCTATCTATCTATCTATCTATCTATCTATCTATCTATCTATCTATCTATCTATCTATCTATACATCTTCACCTATGGGTAAAAACTGGAAAAATAACCAACTAAGCACAATACACCTTTAATTTCAAGGGGCAACCACTTTAACATAACATTTATTCCACAACTTCCTGCTTGATTTCCTCTATCACTTAATCTGCCAGAGAACTTTTAAATATTTTCTCTGGATGTATAATTATTAAGAGAAAAGGATATAGCTGACAAACGCAGCTATTCCATTTCAACAACTAAGTAACTAAGTTGAAACAAACTGAAAAAGATAATTTATATGTTGCTTTTAATTACTTGGCTTTTCTTTACTTGTACAGTTAATGCAATTAAAATCTCTGTGTACAAGTTCAATTGCAGATCATGTAATTAAAGGAACATTGACACTTTTGCTAACTGAGGCATAATGTTTTTACATTTCATTGGCTCAAACATTAATGTTTGACCAGTAGCACATAATAGCTTCTTGTGCGGAATCAGTTTAAAATTGAAAACTAATTTAACATGAAGTTTCTTGTTTAACTTCAGAGGTGATCAAGAACTAAAGGTAGAATTCAGTCTAGACATAGCAAATAGAATACACTGGGAATATGGTCCGAGTAAAGAGCGCTTACTGCACATAACTGCTTATGTGGTAATTTTGGAAAACCATGAATTATAGCACAATCACAAAGCTAGTTTGCTAGTGTGCTGACTTCAGATTGGAAAGTCAGTCACAAGGACACAACTTACTGCTACCATATAATGATTCACACTGTGCATTACTTCAGTTCATACGAGTATACAGAAGAGTAGATAGGCTGCCTTGTAGGTTAAGAAATAGTCCCTTATGCCATGTGTAGATGTAATATAGTATGCAAGTACATGGCATACATTTACTTATGTGATTTATAGCATGGATGGAAAATGATATGCTATTGTCAGCTTAAAATACAGATACATGACACCGGTGAGCAGTGATTATGGCATACACAGTTGTTATACACTAAATTTCCACTTGTCTTCCAAAAAAATATGAATATGTTAGAAAAACTAAATTAGATGAGCTTAAAGATCCCCTTATTGACTGGTACAATGTCCTAAAAAATAAGAGCATAAACAATAACTGGAATTTTTTTAAAAGTATCTTAGTATTCACTGTGAGTGGTTTATACCTTATGGTAAGGGTTAGGAACAAGATAAATCCAATGTGGCTGAATAAGTGTTTTCTTTTTGTTGTTTATTGCCCTCTTTACATCTTTAAACTACTAAAGCAATGAGGCAGTGAAGATGCAATAAAACATGGGGATTTTAGTTCACTGTAAACTTAGCTTGAGCAGCCAGTGTCAGGCAGCAGCTGCCAAGTCAAATAGGATCATGGGGTACATAAAAAGAGGCATAGGGACACAGGATGAGAACATTCTTCTTACTTTTTACTCTTCACAAATAGCTGGTCAGACCTCACATGGAATATTTTGTACTGTTTTAAACACTGATGCTCAAGAAAGACATATCTGAGCTTCAGCGGGTTCAAAGACGGTCTGCTAAAGTAATAAAGGGATTAGGGTACTACAATACCCAGACAGATTATAAAAAAATAGGGTTATTTAGTTTAGAAAAAAGATGGCTAAAGGAACACCCAATAGCTATGCATAAATGTATCAGGGATCAATACACAGATCCCTCCAGTGATCTACTTATACCCAGGACTGTAACAAGTGGCAATACTCTACAACCAGAGGAAAGGAGGTTACATCAAACATCGAATGGCATTCTTTATTGTAAGGCTTTATTCAGATGGTCGTATTTTCCACCTGTGTGCTGTCTGTATTTCACAGATGGCACACAAACCCAAGACTATAAACATGGTTGAGTTTTAAGACTATTCACATGGGCGAGTTTTCACATGGACCAGTGGTCCATGTGGAAATAAATTACTGAGCAGGGGGTTAGACCAGATGACCCTAGAGGTCCCTTCCAACTCTACCATTCTATGATGAGGGGCCTGGATGACTTTCTTGAGTGCAACAATATTAAATGTTATAGTCACTAGCGTGCTTCAGGGGGATTGTTGATCAAGAGATTTGGGTGTTGATTTTTACGCTGGCTGAAACTGAATTAAGTGCACAATTATTATTTGTCTTTCAGATGTTTGCTGCGTTTAAACGTGATGATTACTGTTCAATTTTGCTTACTTAAATGATTTTCTGAACAATAATCGTTCCGTCTAAACACGGCATTATCTTTTGCCATCTGTCCATTTTCTACATTAACAAAAGGTTTGTTTATTATCTTTACACTAAATAGTAGCAAAGGTACAGCTTCAAGTTTTAACTGTTTTAGTGTAAAGGCCCATTTACATGCAAAGATTATCACTCAAAATTTGTTCAAATAACCCAATTTGAGCGATAATCATTGCATGTAAACGCGGGCATCATGCACTTTTCGTTTGAATGATGATTTTAAGGTGAACTTTAAATCCATAGTTCAGCTACTGAAGAAAAAGCAGTTTGCACGGAGAGACAGCAGTTAACATTGCATTCTGATGGCACCCGTGATGAGAACAATGCAGCTGTGTGCACATCTGGGCATGTGATTATTCCCGTGCTGGGCTCTGCAAACAACATGTGGAGGCCCATTTACCTGCAAATGAAGATGATAAAATGTTATTGGCCATCAGTGGCTATTAACACTTTATGCAAAAAGATCGTTAAAAATTAGAGATGAGCGAACACCAAAATGTTCGGGTGTTCGTTATTCGTAACGAACTTCCCGTGATGCTCGAGGGTTCGTTTCGAACAACGAACCCCATTGAAGTCAATGGGCGACCGGAACATTTTTGTATTTCGCCGATGCTCGCTAAGGTTTTCATGTGTGAAAATCTGGGCAATTCAGGAAAGTGATGGGAATGACACAGTGACGGATAGGGCAGGCGAGGGGCTACATGTTGGGCTGCATCCTAAGTTCACAGGTCCCACTATTAAGCCACAATAGCGGCAAGAGTGGGCCCCCCCCCCCTCCCAACAACTTTTACTTCTGAAAAGCGCTCATTAGCATGGCATACCTTTGCTAAGCACCACACTACCTCCAACAAAGCACAATCACTGCCTGCATGACACTCCACTGCCACTTCTCCTGAGTTACATGCTGCCCAACCGCACCCCCTCCCCCCCACAGCGCACACCAAACTGTCCCTGCGCAGCCTTCAGCTGCCCTCATGCCACACCACCCTCACGTCTATTTAGAAGTGCGTCTGCCACGACGAGGGACCGCAGGCACACACTGCACAGGGTTGGCACGGCTAGGTAGCGACCCTCTTTAATAGGGGCGGGGCGATAGCCCACAATGCTGTACAGAAGCAATGAGAAATACAATCCTGTGCCACCGCCATCAGGAGCTGCACACGTGGGCATAGCAATGGGGAACCTATGTGCCACACACTATTCATTCTGTCAAGGTGTCTGCATGCCCCAGTCAGACTGGTTATATGCACCTTAACAGTAACCGCGTTGGTGGTAATGTGGTGGTGACTGCGGACCTAGTACCACGGTTGTATTTTGTTGGTTTTCGGAATGCGGCCAGGATTAAGTGGGCCGTGGCGGGGGGATGGTGTGGGGGCTCTCGTTGTGTCGGTAAAGGTGAAATTCTTGGACTGCCACCAGACGAAGCAATGCAAAGACATTTGCCAAGAATGTTTTCCCTGTTGGAGGAGGAGGGGGATGTTTTTGAGGCACTACGTGTCCTCTCCACGTGTCCGTGGTTATATGCACCTTAACAGTAACCGCGTTGGTGGTAATGTGGTGGTGACTGCGGACCTAGTACCACGGTTGTATTTTGTTGGTTTTCGGAATGTGGCCAGGATTAAGTGGGCCGTGGCGGGGGGATGGTGGGGGGGCTCTCTAGTAGTGTCGGTAAAGGTGAAATTCTTGGACTGCCGCCAGACGAACCAATGCAAAGGCATTTGCCAACAATGTTTTCCCTGTTGGAGGAGGAGGGGGATGTTTTTGAGGCACTACGTGTCCTCTCCACGTGTCCGTTCCATGTAAGCAATAGTAGCACTCAAGACAGGCCCCAGTAACAATTCTGAAGCAGCAGTATAGCGGGAGCGCAGTCTTCGTTCCATGTAAGCAATAGTAGCACTCAAGACAGGCCCCAGTAACAATTCTGAAGCAGCAGTATAGCGGGAGCGCAGTCTTCGTTCCATGTCAGCAATAGTAGCACTCAAGACCGGCCCCAGTAACAATTCTGAAGCAGCAGTATAGCGGGAGCGCAGTCTTCGTTCCATGTAAGCAATAGTAGCACTCAAGACAGGCCCCAGTAACAATTCTGAAGCAGCAGTATAGCGGGAGCGCAGTCTTCGTTCCATGTAAGCAATAGTAGCACTCAAGACAGGCCCCAGTAACAATTCTGAAGCAGCAGTATAGCGGGAGCGCAGTCTTCGTTCCATGTAAGCAATAGTAGCACTCAAGACAGGCCCCAGTAACAATTCTGAAGCAGCAGTATAGCGGGAGCGCAGTCTTCGTTCCATTTCAGTAGCCTTAGTATAGCCAAGGCACAAGTGACATTTATGTAGCTAAACTGTAGGCCAACCCCACACACCTTTCTGTACCATGAGTGCAGGCGAAGAACATAGAAATTACTATGATTACACTGTAGGTGAGGGCCCCAAAAAATTGGTGTACCAACAGTACTAATGTACCTCAGTAAAAATTGGCCATGCCCAACCAAGATGGCAGGTGAATCGCTTTGGTTAATGTGGCTTAAGTGGTAACTAGGCCTGGAGGCAGCCCAGTGTAACGAAAAATTGGTTCAAGTTAAAGTTCCAACGCTTTTAAGCTAATTGAAACTTATAAAAATTGTTCTGAAAAATTATTTGAGTGAGCCTTGTGGCCCTAAGAAAAATTGCCCGTTCAGCGTGATTACGTGAGGTTTCAGGAGGAGGAGCAGGAGGAGGAGGAGGAGGAATATTAGACACAGATTGATGAAGCAGAAATGTCCCCGTTTTGGATGGTGAGAGAGAACGTAGCTTCCATCCGCGGGTGCAGCCTACGTATTGCTTACGTATCGCTGCTGTCCGCTGGTGGAGAACAGAAGTCTGGGGAAATCCAGCCTTTGTTCATCTTGATGAGTGTTAGCCTGTCAGCACTGTCGGTTGACAAGCGGCTACGCTTATCGGTGATGATTCCCCCAGCCGCACTAAACACCCTCTCCGACAAGACGCTAGCTGCAGGACAAGCAAGCACCTCAAGGGCATACAGGGCTAGTTCAGGCCACGTGTCCAGCTTCGACACCCAGTAGTTGTAGGGGGCAGAGGCGTCACCAAGGATGGTCGTGCGATCCGCTACGTACTCCCTCACCATCCTTTTGCAGTGCTCCCGCCGACTCAGCCGTGACTGGGGAGCGGTGACACAGTCTTGGTGGGGAGCCATAAAGCTGGCCAGGCCCTTAAAGACTGTTGCACTGCCTGGGATGTACATGCTGCTCGATCTACGCACATCCCCTGCAACATGGCCCTCGGAACTGCGCCTTCTGCCACTAGCGCTGTCGGCTGGGAATTTTACCATCAGCTTGTCCGCAAGGGTCCTGTGGTATAGCAACACTCTCGAACCCCTTTCCTCTTCGGGAATCAGAGTGGGCAGGTTCTCCTTATACCGTGGATCGAGCAGTGTGTACACCCAGTAATCCGTAGTGGCCAGAATGCGTGCAACGCGAGGGTCACGAGAAAGGCATCCTAACATGAAGTCAGCCATGTGTGCCAGGGTACCTGTACGCAACACATGGCTGTCTTCACTAGGAAGATCACTTTCAGGATCCTCCTCCTCCTCCTCCTCCTCCTCCTCAGGCCATACACGCTGAAAGGATGACAGGCAATCAGCCGGTGTACCGTCAGCAGCGGGCCAAGCTGTCTCTTCCCCCTCCTCCTCATCCTCCTCATGCTCCTCCTCCTCCTCCTGTACGCGCTGAGAAATAGACAGGAGGGTGCCCTGACTATCCAGCGGCATACTGTCTTCCCCCGCCCCCGTTTCCGAGCGCAAAGCAGCTGCCTTTATGGTTTGCAGGGAATTTCTCAAGATGCATAGCAGAGGAATGGTGACGCTAATGATTGTAGCATCGCCGCTCACCACCTGGGTAGACTCCTCAAAATTACCAAGGACATGGCAGATGTCTGCCAACCAGGCCCACTCTTCTGAAAGGAATTGAGGAGGCTGACTCCCACTGCGCCGCCCATGTTGGAGTTGGTATTCGACTATAGCTCTACGCTGTTCATAGAGCCTGGCCAACATGTGGAGCGTAGAGTTCCACCGTGTGGGCACGTCGCACAGCAGTCGGTGCACTGGCAGCTTAAAGTGATGTTGCAGGGTGCGCAGGGTGGCAGCGTCCGTGTGGGACTTGCGGAAATGTGCGCAGAGCCGGCGCGCCTTTACGAGCAGGTCTGACAAGCGTGGGTAGCTTTTCAGAAAGCGCTGAACCACCAAATTAAATACGTGGGCCAGGCATGGCACGTGCGTGAGGCTGCCGAGCTGCAGAGCCGCCACCAGGTTACGGCCGTTGTCACACACGACCATGCCCGGTTGGAGGCTCAGCGGCGCAAGCCAGCGGTCCGTCTGCTGTGTCAGACCCTGCAGCAGTTCGTGGGCCGTGTGCCTCTTATCGCCTAAGCTGAGTAGTTTCAGCACGGCCTGCTGACGCTTGCCCACCGCTGTGCTGCCACACCGCGCGACACCGACTGCTGGCGACATGCTGCTGCTAACACATCTTGATTGTGAGACAGAGGAGGAGGAGGAGGAGGAGGGTGCTTTAGTGGAGGAAGCATAGACCTCCGCAGATACCAGCACCGAGCTGGGGCCCGCAATTCTGGGGGTGGGTAGGACGTGAGCGGTCCCAGGCTCTGACTCTGTCCCAGCCTCCACTAAATTCACCCAATGTGCCGTCAGGGAGATGTAGTGGCCCTGCCCGCCTGTGCTTGTCCACGTGTCCGTAGTTAAGTGGACCGTGGCAGTAACCGCGTTGGTGAGGGCGCGCACAATGTTGCGGGAGACGTGGTCGTGCAGGGCTGGGACGGCACATCGGGAAAAGTAGTGGCGACTGGGAACTGAGTAGCGCGGGGCCGCCGCCTCCATGATACTTTTGAAGGACTCCGTTTCCACAACCCTATACGGCAGCATCTCAAGGCTGATGAATTTTGCGATGCGGACGGTTAACGTTTGAGCGTGCGGGTGCGTGGCGGCGTACTTGCGCTTGCGCTCGAACACTTGCGCAAGCGACGGCTGAACGGTGCGCTGAACTACACTGCTGGATGGGGCCGAGGACAGCGGAGATGAGGGTGTGGGTGCAGGCCATGAGGCGGTAGTGCCTGTGTCCTGAGAGGGGGGTTGCATCTCAGTGGCAGGTTGGGGCACAGGGGGAGAGGCAGGGGTGCAAACCGGAGGCGGTGAACGGCCTTCGTCCCACCTTGTGGGGTGCTTGGCCATCATATGTCTGCGCATGCTGGTGGTGGTGAGGCTGTTGGTGTTGGCTCCCCGGCTGAGCTTTGCGCGACAAAGGTTGCACACCACTGTTCGTCGGTCGTCAGGCGTCTCTGTGAAAAACTGCCAGACCTTAGAGCACCTCGGCCTCCGCAGGGTGGCATGGCGCGAGGGGGCGCTTTGGGAAACACTTGGTGGATTATTCGGTCTGGCCCTGCCTCTACCCCTGGCCACTGCACTGCCTCTTGCAACCTGCCCTGCTGATGCCCTTGACTCCCCCTCTGAAGACCTGTCCTCCTGAGTAAGCGTTGCACACCAGGTGGGGTCAGTCACCTCATCGTCCTGCTGCTCTTCCTCCGAATCCTCTGTGCGCTGCTCCCTGGGACTTACTGCCCTTACTACTACCTCACTGCAAGACAACTGTGTCTGATCGTCATCGTCCTCCTCACCCACAGAAAGTTGTTGAGACAGTTGGCGGAAGTCCCCAGCCTCTTCCCCCGGACCCCGGGAACTTTCGAATGGTTGGGCATCAGTGACGATAAACTCCTCTGGTGGGAGAGGAACCGCTGCTGCCCAATCTAAGCAGGGGCCCGAGAACAGTTCCTGGGAGTGCTCCCGCTCCTGAGCAGGTGTTATTGTAGTGGAGTGAGGAGGCTGGGAGGAAGGAGGAGCAGCAGACAGAGGATTCGGATTGGCAGCAGTGGACGGCGCAGAACTGCGGGTAGACGATAGGTTGCTCGAAGCACTTTCTGCCATCCAGGACAGGACCTGCTCACACTGCTCATTTTCTAATAACCGTCTCCCGCGTGGACCCATTAATTGGGCGATGAATGTGGGGACGCCAGAAACGTGCCTCTCTCCTAATCGCGCAGCAGTCGGCTGCGACACACCTGGATCAGGAGCTTGGCCTGTGCCCACACCCTGACTTGGCCCTCCGCGTCCTCGGCCACGTCCACGTCCACGTCCTCTAGGCTTACCCCTACCCCTCAGCATGCTGTATTACCAGTGATTAGATTTCCCAGGCAGGAAATAAATTGGCGCAAGACTGCAGGCCAAATATAATTTTTGCCCTTTTTGGAAAACGAAAGGCCCCACTGCCTCTAGTGAATGAATTATCTAAGTTTAATAACTGTGCTGTGTCCCTGCTTATGTGTCACAGAACGTGAGGGTAGCAGAGTTATTAACTGTGGCAGAGCAGGTATTTTTTTTCCCAATTAAGGAACGCAAATGGCGAACCCAGCAGTAAAGCGTAGCTGGCTGCGTATGATTTAGCAATGTTTTTCACGCAGCTCACACGTCTCCACAGGCGTAAGGACGGACACAGGCTGGACAAATAGATTTGTTTTCAGTTTTTTCCCACCAACAGGCAGCACTGCGTATATTCAATGAACCTGCGAAGTTTAATAACTGCGCTGTGTCCCTGCTTATGTGTCACAGAACGTGAGGGTAGCAGAGTTATTATAACTCTTGGAGAGCAGGTATTTTTTTCCCCAATTAAGGAAAGCAAATGGCGAACCCAGCAGTAAAGCGTAGCTGGCTGCGTATGATTTAGCAATGTTTTTCACGCAGCTCACACGTCTCCACAGGCGTAAGGACGGACACAGGCTGGACAAATAGATTTGTTTTCAGTTTTTTCCCACCAACAGGCAGCACTGCGTATATTCAATGAACCTGCGAAGTTTAATAACTGCGCTGTGTCCCTGCTTATGTGTCACAGAACGTGAGGGTAGCAGAGTTATTATAACTCTTGGAGAGCAGGTATTTTTTTTCCCAATTAAGGAAAGCAAATGGCGAACCCAGCAGTAAAGCGTAGCTGGCTGCGTATGATTTAGCAATGTTTTTCACGCAGCTCACACGTCTCCACAGGCGTAAGGACGGACACAGGCTGGACAAATAGATTTGTTTTCAGTTTTTTCCCACCAACAGGCAGCACTGCGTATATTCAATGAACCTGCGAAGTTTAATAACTGCGCTGTGTCCCTGCTTATGTGTCACAGAACGTGAGGGTAGCAGAGTTATTATAACTCTTGGAGAGCAGGTATTTTTTTTCCCAATTAAGGAAAGCAAATGGCGAACCCAGCAGTAAAGCGTAGCTGGCTGCGTATGATTTAGCAATGTTTTTCACGCAGCTCACACGTCTCCACAGGCGTAAGGACGGACACAGGCTGGACAAATAGATTTGTTTTCAGTTTTTTCCCACCAACAGGCAGCACTGCGTATATTCAATGAACCTGCGAAGTTTAATAACTGCGCTGTGTCCCTGCTTATGTGTCACAGAACGTGAGGGTAGCAGAGTTATTATAACTCTTGGAGAGCAGGTATTTTTTTCCCCAATTAAGGAAAGCAAATGGCGAACCCAGCAGTAAAGCGTAGCTGGCTGCGTATGATTTAGCAATGTTTTTCACGCAGCTCACACGTCTCCACAGGCGTAAGGACGGACACAGGCTGGACAAATAGATTTGTTTTCAGTTTTTTCCCACCAACAGGCAGCACTGCGTATATTCAATGAACCTGCGAAGTTTAATAACTGCGCTGTGTCCCTGCTTATGTGTCACAGAACGTGAGGGTAGCAGAGTTATTATAACTCTTGGAGAGCAGGTATTTTTTTCCCCAATTAAGGAAAGCAAATGGCGAACCCAGCAGTAAAGCGTAGCTGGCTGCGTATGATTTAGCAATGTTTTTCACGCAGCTCACACGTCTCCACAGGCGTTAGGACGGACACAGGCTGGACAAATAGATTTCTTTTCAGTTTTTTCCCACCAACAGGCAGCACTGCGTATATTCTATGAATAATAACTGTGTTGTGGCCCTGCCTATACAATTCTTTCCCTGCAGTATCAATGGAGGGTGCAATGCTCTGCAGAGGCGATTTTGAGAAGCCCAAAAAAAATGCAGCACAGCCAACAGCAGCCTGGACAGTACTGCACACGGATAAATATGGCCCTAGAAAGGACCGTTGAGGTTCTTGAAGGCTACACTCACTCCTAACACTCTCCCTGCCTATGCAGCACTTCTGTCCCTAATGCCAGGTGCAACGGTCTGCAGAGGCGATTTTGAGAAAAAAAAAAAATCCCACTGCTAACAGCAGCCAACACACAGCTATCAGTGGCCCTAATAAGGACCTTTGGGGGGTCTTGAAGCCTACACTAACTACCAATTCTTTCCCTACAGCAGCTCCGGTATAAACAGCACTGTCCCTCATCTAACTCACACCGCATCTGAGGCGAGCCGCGGGAGGGGCCGACTTTTATATTAGGCGAACACCTGATCTCGCCAGCCACTCACAGCAGGGGGGTGGTATAGGGCTTAAACGTTGCAGGGGGAAGTTGTAATGCCTTCCCTGTCTTTCAATTGGCCAGAAAAGCGCGCTAACGTCTCAGGGAAGGAAGTGAAAGTAACCAGAACACCGCATGGTGTTCGTCACGAATAACGAACATCCCGAACACCCTAATATTCGCACGAATATCAAGCTCGGACGAACGCGTTCGCTCATCTCTATTAAAAATGTAAATCTTTCAATCGTTTGAAAGATAATTTTTGCGTGTAAATGGGCCATTAGGATAAAAATTAAAAGGTATGTTGGATATTTGCAGGTTTAGGTTGTATCATGCTCTCAATATGTTTCTTTGGGGCATATTCACATGACTGTGTGCTATCCCACTTGACTTAGACAGCACACAAAACTATAATAACTAATTAGGCTATTCATACATGTGACTTTTCAAGTAGGCCCATGGTTCATCTGAAAAAAAAATCACAGCATGTCTGTTTTCATGGACATGAATAGGCCATACAATATTAAGTGTTCCTTTAGCACCAGATAACACATGAATAATGTCTGTTTGCTGTCTAATGTATTCTGTATGCAATTTTATGTACAGCACACGGGCACACCTGTGTGAATAAAGCCTTAGCATTTTTAGGTTTTGCAAAGATAATCAGCAACTTACGGTATTAAGATCGGTGTTTCATACAGCGGTTTTAATGTGAACCTCACTGGAGTAAAATCTGCCAAATGTCTGAAAAGCTTCTTAATATGTTTGAGTGGTCTGTGGATGTCTGTGTGCCAAAAAAAAAGAAACTTAAGCCAATTATGACCTGAAGTAGATTTTTGGTATAATTTGCATCAGTTTTTTGGGTAAATTATAGTTAAATCTGTGGTGAAGGGGAAGCTATGCCCCATTGCACTGTTTTGATCACTGTTGGTGCACCGTTTTGATTTAAAATCCCCGCCTGTTGGTAGCTCTGATTGTGATTAGGTGTGGCAGATATAACAGCAGTGAATTCTTTTAACTAGCAGGGGTAAAGGAAACATCTGCCGCATTCAGCAGATGTGTTCTTCATGCCCGCGGGGGTCACGGAAGTGGCGGAGAGGTAAGTTTTTGAGTTTTTTTGCACTAAAATGTTTCTTTTTCAGGAAAGGGCTTATATGTAAAGCCCTTCCCTGAAAAAAATGCAGGGGGCCAACAGATCATTGTTTTCAATGGAGCCGCTGGCAGCAGCCGCGGCTCCATTGACAACAAGCACGTAGTTGTGTTCACACGTGTTTTTGCTCGTACCTAGGTGCGGACGTATGTTCGCACCTAAGTACGCACAAAAAGACGCTCGTGTGAACGCACCCTAAGTCTGGCAATACAGAGCTGGACTCCCAACAGGACACAGACACAGGTAAATTCAGCTGTGTTAATAGTCTGTTACATCACAAACTCACTAATGCAGAGCTCAGGGTGCTCCCACTTGAACTCTAGATAGAACTCTGGTAGTTATGTAAGGGTGGTTGGCAGTGCCCTGCTCCCCTCTTATGGATTACAGTGGCTCATGTTTGTGCCAAAGCAAAGTTCTATCCACTGCTGCTGTCAGCCACTCTGTGGCACTCTAGATGGAGCTCCATAAAGCACATGTACACATCCTTCTGATATTCACACGTCTTCTCCATGATCCATCACACATTTGCAATTTGATCACTGGTTCCACATCCTGTGTAAAATCCAGCTTGGACACGGAGCTCCTTCTCAATAAATGAGTTAACGTGTTTTTAAATAATCCTGAGCAGGATTTTGCTTGCATGTGATAGGATTGCGGTGGTCCAAAAGTTGCAGCATTCTTGCATATCACCTTTTTTTGGAAGTGGGATCGTATCTAGTCTTTGGGCTACAATTTGGTCTTCCGGATCTGTTGACAAAGCATTGTTAACATTCGGATTGGCACTGCTTTGAGTAACTGAACTGGTATGCTGTCAATGCCCAGGGCTTTCCAGTTCGGAAGTTATTTCATCTTAACTGGTTTTCTAGGTCATCAGCTTTAGATTGACACATATCAGATTTTTTAACTGCCGCCTGCACCATGGCTGGTAGTGGTTGTATCTTATCTTCTACACTGGAGACTCTTCCATCTCATGCAAGCGTTCTCTCACGTTTTGCAAATCTTGACGGATTAGGTTAACATCAATTTTAATTTCTTCTATCTTTCCCGTCAGAGATGTTTTACAGGTATGAATAGCCTCCAGCACCTGCCGCAGGGTAGGTTCTGGTTCTTGCTCTTGTTCTGTATCAACATCTTTAGCCTTAGCAGGCGTGGATTTCGCTGACCGTGATGTCATTTCAGCAGCGTATACCCAAGCAAAGTCTCTGAGTTTATCCAGTACGGATGAGTTTTTTGTACGCGTACGCATGGTAGCAAGTTATATGTATTAATAGGATGGATAAACCTTGAGTCTCTATATATGTTGTAATAGAAGAGTCAGCAAGTATTTCCAGTCTCTGGAAAGGATGTTTATGCAAGTTTGGTCAGTTTAGTGTCTTTTATTGAGTAGGGTTGTAATGTTACAGAGATTTCTTCTAGGAGGGGGGGGAGGGTGCCCTGCTCCTCCCACAGAGCTACTACTCCTCCTATCATTCACTGTTCCTGTCAGCTGGAGTGCTGGTCTGTGTTATGTTACACTTCACAGACTGCGAGCCTGAAGTTTATTTATGGTGCACAGCGGGCTCCACGTGGTGCTGGACTGCACGTGGTAATGGAGGCTTCTCCCTTCCTCTCCTTCCCGCTCCCACCAGATGTCAGTCTCACAGTCCCAATAGCAGGGCTATGCACCCCTGATCTCGCTATCCCTCTCCGCTCCTCAAAATGACAGGACAGCGGTGATGTAAAGAGCTCCCAGCCACCGCGGATTCCTCTCTCTGCCCATACTCCCCCACTTCACCCCCTTTACCGCTTTCAGTGTCCGGGCATCTCCTGTCACTGATGCTGCAGATATCTCTTCCACACACCCGCCCTGGCTGTGTGGTGTCTTCTGGTGCATCTGCAGCTCTCCCCTCCAGCTGAGCACAGCATGAGGTGAGCGCTAGTTACCTTCAACAGGGTGTTGATCTCAGGTCACAGTGCTTTCAGGGCCTTCCTGGTCGGCAGTTCAGACACTGCTATGAGGCTTCCCCAGTACCTCACTGGTTTCAGTCTGTCACTGGGTCTTTCAACAGATTAGCAGCAGCCGATATCTGTTTATTTTAAAGATCCTCTCAGTCCCTCTCCTCAGGATTATGCAGGATGATGAGATGCCCCCCGGGGAGCTCAGCTCACAGACGTCCATCCATGTTGCCAGCTAGCCATGCCCCTGTCCAGTTCGGAAGTTGTTTCATAGCCCAGGCTACCTCTCCTCTAGAAGATCTGGCTCTTGCTCTGTTGCAACGTCCTGACTGGTTGCTTGACTTGGGCCATTGCCTGTCTATATCTTTGCTGTGTATTATTGCCAGCTTCTTGATTTTCACTATAAAGTGCTTTGCATATAAACAGCATTTTGGCTGCTCAAACAATGTGTTTGCAATCAATAAATTATTTTCTTGACAGCATTGACCCAAATGATCCCCAGCCTCATTTCTTTCTACTATTCTGAAGTTGCCTATGACTGGTGTTTTTTCTCTTATGCCTACTTTTGCATTGAAGTCCCCAGTAACAAAGATAATGACTTTGGCAAAGACATGATTCATTGTTGAAGATCTGCATAACATTTTTCAACTTCTTTTGCATCAGTAGTGGGTGCATAAATCTGCAAAATTGTGAGTGAATGAGGCTTCCCATCGAAGTGTAGGGATATGATTCTTTTATTTGTGGTGTTGAAACACTGAACCGCTTTAGCAGTATTTCTGTTTGTGATGAGAGCTACTCCATGGTGTCTGGTGTTGTCATTCCCAGAGTATTAAACTGTGTAGTTGTTGCTGTTAAAATAGCCACTCGCTGATGCCAAAAATATCAATGTTGAGCCATTCCATTTAATTTTTTACGATGACCAGCATATTCTTGCCATGGATGTTCCAAGTTCCAATATTGTGAACCTTTGTGAAACACACCTGGTATTAGGCATGATTGTAGAAGGCCCATCAGACAAATCATACCTCATGAAATTAATTACATAAAGAATACTTCATGAAATTAAATCTGAAAAAAATATTTAGTGACAAAGAGAAGACAGAACATTTAAACACCCATAAACCAGAGAAACTAGGGGCCAAAAAGAAATATAGTATGACTGGACACTCCTATCTGGCTGCAGTACCACTTTTGGACCAATATATTGATTATTTTAGATGTGTGGTGCTGTCTAGAATGCTGAGGAAATTGAAATAAACATTTCATAGTGTAAAGGAAAGAAGGACCATATATTCTGTAAATTAAAAAAAACAAGTCTGTAGAAAAAGTTAGGGCTATAGTCATCATGAACAGATAAGACTACATGAAAGAAGCGGACAAACAGATCACTTGCACAAGATATATAACACCAAACTAGTTCAAGACACAACTCAAAAATATATGAAGAAGTTGAGAAGGGGGATCAGAAATCTCTGGAGTCTATAAAACCTTTGGACGTGAAACGTGGGAATCTCAAGGTTGGCACATCCTGCATGCTTCCCAAAATACATAAACTTGGCAATCTAAAGAGACCAATCATCTCAGGTGTAGGAACCCTCATTGAGCAATCTCGTGATGGATAGAGTTTTTCCTCAAATCACTGGTAAAAAAAAGAGCTAGCTATAAAATAACCATATATCTCCTCTCCAATGGTGCCATCCTAGGCACCATGAATGTGGAGTCCTTATATATCAACATCCCACTTGAGAAAAGACTGACCACTTTACAGGTGTACCATGAGACTAATGGGATTGCTTCTGAGTCTGTGCTACAACTCACATAATGTATACTTAGGGTGCGTTCACACGAGTGTGTTTTTGTGCGTACTTAGGTGCGAACATACGTCCGCACCTAGGTACGAACAAAAACATGCGTGAACACAGCTGCGTGCTTGTTGTCAATAGAGCCACGGCTGCTGCCGGCGGCTCCATTGAAAACAATGCTCTGCCAGCCCTCTGCATTCTTTTTCAGGGAAGGGTTTTACATATAAGCCCTTCCCTGAAAAGCAAATATTTTAGTGCAAAACTAAAAAAAAATAAATGAAACTCACCTCTCCACCGCTGCTGTGACCCCCGCCGACATGAAGAACACATCTACCTCATGCGGCGGATCTTTCCTTCACCCCCACTAGTTAAAAGAATTCCCTGCTGCTACATCTGCAGCAAAGGAAATTCTTCAATTCTCAACCGCAGCTGTCACACATGAGAATCCTGCTGCTGGCATTCTGTCAATGGCTTTTCAGGAAAGGGCTTCATAAGCTCTTCCCTGAAAAGCCATTTAAAAAAGTGTTGTGGTGCTGTCCCCGGCTGCTGATAGCTCAAAACAGCAGTGCAGAGGGGGACAACGGCAGTCGTCACTGGCTTTTCAGGGAAGGGCTTCATAAGCCCTTCCCTGAAAAGCCTGTTAAATAGTGTCCAAAAACAACAAAACAAAATACTCACCTGCCAGGGCTCAGCCGTGGCTTCTGCAGCTGTCCCCGGCTCTGTAGTTCTGAACTATCAGCAGCTGGGGATTTAAAATCCCTGCCTGCTGGTAGCTCTGATTGTGGTTGGCTGAAGTGCTTCAACCAATCACAATCAGAGCTACCAGCAGGCGGGGATTTTAAATCCCCGGCTGCTGATAGCTCAGCAGCGCTACAGAGCCAGGGGCAGCGCCAGAAGTCGCTGCTGAGCCCTGGGAGCTGTCAATGGCTTTGCAGGGAAGGGCTTCATAAGCCCTTCCCTGAAAAGCCTTTTAAAATAGTGAAAAAAAAAATAAAAATACTCACCTCCTGGGGCTCAGCGGCGACTTCTGCCACTGTCTCTGCCTCTGTATCTCTCAGCTATCAGCAGCAGGTGATTTAATATCCCCGCCCGCCTGCTGGTAGCTCTAATTGTGATTGGCTGAGCGCTTCAGCCAATCACAATCAGAGCTACCAGCAGTTTTTCAGGGAAGAGCTTATATGTAAGGCATGTCCTTTCTTTGTAGGCACGCACCTGCAAAGTACGGACATATTCACAGGAAATGCATTGTTGCAAATAGAAGCGTGTTTCTGTGCGTGCGTGTGTACGCACAAAAACATGCTTGTGTGAATGCACCCTTAAGCACAACTTTGCTTTTTTCTGCAAATAGATAATTTTTTAAACCCCAAATGACCACCCATATATCCTTTGATGGTGACTGTTAAGGGGCCTTATTCTGATGCAAAATCTTTTGACAGCAGCTGTATCAGAAGCCTGGCATGAGAATGGCATGGATGACAGCCTGGCACCTGCTCTAACATGTGAAAAAACATGGATTCTTGCTGTGTAACCCTTTACATGCTATGCCAATGCACCCCTGTGATTTGATTGCGGCATCCCCATGATTTGCTATGACATGCGGAGTATGGGCATGCTTGAGTATGGACTCCGGGTCTGTCAGTCATGGTAGCCTATGAGTATCCACCTTTGGCTGAGCTTCATAGTCTTTCTAATGCACAGCTATACTGAAGTATAGTAGTGTATTAAAAGAATAGTAAAATATATTGATATTCAAGTCTCCTGGTGGAACAAAAATAAAGTTAAAAAATTGCAAATAAAAATGTTGACAACTGACCCCAATGTCAAAATCACAAGTGATACCACTGAATTTCTAATGATCCAGACAAAAAAGACCTAGAGGACAAAGTTAATACATTATTTAACTCGCAAAGTGCATGTCATAAAATGTTTTTTGTTTTTTTTAAAGCATGGCAAAAATAGCTAATTTTGCTTATCTCACCTTTCAAAGAACAGAATAGTAAGTGATCAAAGCATTGCATGGTACCATTAAAAAGTACAACTTATCCTAAAGAAAACCCAGTATCGTTGACAAAAAAAAGAAAGCTCTTAGGGATCTTTGAATGCAGCAATAAACAAAAAATACCTATTTTTTTAAAGGGTGAAATAGTTGCAGAAAAACCCCAACTATATAAATTTGGTATTAACATAATCTGGCCTGTAGAATTAATTTAACATATTATTTATGCTGCATGGTGAAAGCTGTTAAAAATAAAAACATTCGGGAATTGCAGATTTTGTTAATCTTGCCTCCAGAAAAAAATGAAATGAAAAGCAAAAATTGGATAAATGAAGACTGGAGTTCATCCTGCAAAAAACAAGCCCTTAGGGTGGGTTCACACAAGCGTGCTTTGGTGCGTACTTAGGTGCGTACATACATCCGCACCTAGGTACGAGCAAAAACACGCGTGAACACAGCTGCGTGCTTGTTGTCAAAGGAGCCGTAGCTGCTGCCGGCGGCTCCATTGAAAACAATGCTCTGCCGGCTCTCTGCATTCTTTTTCAGGGAAGGGCTTTACATATAGGCCCTTCCCTGAAAAAGAAACATTTTAGTGCAAAACAAAAAAAAATAAAAAAAAAAACGTACCCCTCTGCCACCGCTGTGACCCTCGCGGGCATGAAGAACACATCTGCCGCATGCCTCCTTCACCCCCACTAGTTAAAAGAATTCCCTGCTGCTACATCTGCCACATCTGTGGCAGATGCAGCAAAGGGAATTCTTCAATTCTTCACCGCAGCTGTCACACATGACAGCTGCGATAGAGGATCCTGCTGCCGGCATCCCGTCTATGGATTTTCAGGGAAGGGCTTCATAAGCCCTTCCCTGAAAAGCCATTTAAAATAGTGCAAAAAAAGAAAAACAATACTCACCTCCCTTCAGCTGCCGGGGCTCAGCCGCAACTTCTGGCGCGGTTCCCGGTTCTGTAGTTCTGAGCTATCAGCAGCTGGGGATTTAAAATCCCCGCCTGCTGGTAGCTCTGATTGTGGTTGGCTGAAGTGCTTCAGCCAATCATAATCAAAGCTACCAGCAGGCGGGGATTTTTAAATCCCCAGCTGCTGATAGCTCAGCAGTGCTACCGAGCCGGGGACAGCGGCAGAAGTCAACGCTGAGCTCCAGCAGCTGTCAATGGCTTTTCAGGAAAGGGCTTCATAAGCCCTTCCCTGAAAAGCAATTAAAAGTAGTGTAAAAAAAAAATTACTTACCTGTCTGCCGCTGCTGTGTCCCCCTCTACTGCAGCTGTCACACATGTCAGCTGTGGTAGAGGATTCTGCTGCCGGCAATTGATTTCAGGGAAGGGCTTTGAATATAAGCCCTTCACTGAAAATCAAGTAAAAGTGGTTTAAAAAAACAAAAAAATAGATACTCACCTCCCTTCAGCTGCTGGGCACAGCCACGTCTTCTCCTGCTGTCCCCTGCACTGTGGTGCTGATCTCTCAGCAGCCGGGGATTTAAAATCCCCGCCTGCTGAAAGAGCTGAATGTGATTGGCTGAGGTGCTCAGCCAATCACAGGGAGCTCTCACCTGTTATTCATTCGGGGAGAGCTGCCTGTGATTGGCTGAGCACCTCAGCCAATCACATTCAGCTCTTTCAGCAGGATTTTAAATCCCCACCTGCTGATAGATCAGCACCACAGTGCAGGGGACAGCAGGAGAAGACACAGCTGAGCCCCGGCAGCTGAAGGGAGGTGAGTATCTGTTTTTTTTTTTTTTTTAATCAC
Source organism: Eleutherodactylus coqui (assembly GCF_035609145.1). NCBI lineage: Eukaryota > Metazoa > Chordata > Amphibia > Anura > Eleutherodactylidae > Eleutherodactylus > Eleutherodactylus coqui. The sequence continues at coordinate 140,539,929 of NC_089843.1, read as the reverse complement.
TTTTACTTGATTTTCAGGGAAGGGCTTATATGTAAAGCTCTTCCCTGAAAAAACAATTCAGTGGTGTCAGCAGACCATTGTCTTCAATGGACCCGCCTACAGCAGCAGTGGCTCCATTGAAGTGAATGGCTGCATTTTTTTATGCCAAAATGTTTCCTTTTAAGGGAAGAGCCTTTAAGTAAAGCTCTTCCCTGAAAAACAATTCAGGTGTGCCAGCAGACCATTGTCTTCAATAGAGTCGCTGGCAGCAGCAGTGGCTCCATTGAAGAGAATGCCTGCAAATGTATTTTTTTTTTACACTAAAATCTTTCTTTTTCAGGGAAGGGCTTATATGTAAAGCCCTTCCCTGAAAAAGAATGCAGGGAGCCAGCAGACCATTGTTTTTAATGGAGCCGCCGGCAGCAGCCGCAGCTCCATTGAAAACAATGCGTGCATTCCCTATGGTGCACGCATGTCCTGTCTTTGCAGGCACGCACCTGTAAAACACGGACATGTGCACACACCATAGGGAATGCATTGTTGTAAATACAAGCGTGTTTTTGTGCGTGCATATGCACACACCAAAACACCCTCATGTGAACCCACCCTTATTAAGCTCTGTTAATGGAAAAATAAAAATGCTATGGTGCTTGGTTTTCAGCTACACAAAAGCAAATCTTTAAAAAAAGAAAGAAAAGTTATTTGTGTACAAAAATAGCAAAACAAAGAACTGCTGTATAAACTTGGTATTGACCTAGAGAATAAACATGCTGACCTAGATAATAATGTTAACACATTATTTTGCACAATGAACGCTGTAAAATAGAAATCTAAAAAACAAGAATTTCTTTTATTTCCCCAATTCCCATTATGTGTACCCAAAAATGATGCCATTAAAAAAATACAACTTGTTCAGAAAAAGTCATCATATGTTTATGTTGATAGAGAAATAAAAAATGTATGGCTTTAGAAATTTGATGATGAAAAAAAGCTAAAAAAAATTTGGTCATTAGGCCTCGGTCAGATGGGCATTTTTTCGCGCCATTTGCGCATGCGATCTGCGCATATTTAGAACCATTGCTTCGCAATGGGATCGGTCACATGGTCGCTTTTTATGCGGATGTCCGATAAATTATAGGACATGAGGAATCTCACCTATCCGGCTATTGAATGACAGCTGAGAGCTGCCCCTGATTGGTCCCTGCGCTGAGCCAATCAGAGGCAGCACTCACTCACCCATTCATGAATTCATGAATGGATGAGTGAGAGCTGCCTCTGATTGGTGAGAGCTGTGACCAATCAGAGGCAGCCCATTCAGCAGGCGGGGATTTTAAATCCCCGGCTGCTGAATACTACACAGAGCAGTTCAGGAGAATTGACGGCCGGCAGCGGCTGAACTCCGGCTGCAGGGACAAGGTGAGTATATATATATTTTTTATTTTTACACATTTTAGGATGATTTTCAGGGAAGGGCTTATATTTTTAAGCCCTTCCCGAAAATTCAAACCGCGCTCGCCAGCAGCCAATTGCTTTCAATGGAGCCGACTGTATTGACAGCTCCATTGAATTCAATGGGCGAACATCATTCTTCTCTGCCACAGCTGTTACAGCTGTGGCAGAGGAGAATGATCTTTGTAGTATATGTTCTCAATGGGGTCGGCGCTGCTGCCGCCGGCCCCATTAAGCGTATATATAAAACACAAAGAATCGCAGATCGCAGATAGGCGCAATCTGCAATTCCTCGTGTTTGCCCGTTTCGCTGAAAACGCTGCTAGCTGCAGATTTTTCAGCGATTTTTTTCGGCCCGTTCAAGTGATTTGCGGATGCGCATCCGTCATGCGATTCGCAAATCGCGGCAAAAAACGGTCGTCTGACCGAGGCCTTAAGGTGCAAATCGGCTTCGTCACTAAGGGGTTAACTCACTGATACCAATGTTGTAGTAAAATAGCTCTAAAAGGAAAAATGACATCCTGGCATTATTCCCCATCCAACTATGGAACTACTTTTTCTACAGGGATGATATTATATTCATCTAAACTGACTCTGAACAAGAACTAATAAAAGTCCATGAAGATAAATTTCACTCTACCATAAACCTGACATTGAGCTAATCATACATGAAAATAAACTTTTTGAATTCTAATCAACTCAAAAGAAACATCCCTGAACTGAAAACCTATTGATTGGCCAGAATACCTCATGTGGGCAGCATCTACCCAAAACACGGCCAAGAAAATCATGCAAGATTTGTGTGCTGCGAGACACACAAATCTTGCACAAATATGAACACCATTCTTTTAAATGGGGTCATGTACATGAGTGATTTTTGAGGTGAGAAAAAATCACAGCATTTCCTATCTTTGGGCATTCCCTTTTCAAAGCCTTGCCCATTGCTTTCAATGGGGCCAGGAAAAACATCACAGGGCAAGTTGCAAAACAATGGGAAACACTTGCCAATTCTCCAGCGCGGCTGTCAGCCTTGCCAAAGGACCGCTACTTCCCTGAAGTGATGCAAGGCGTTTTTGCCACAAAAATGTTTCGCATCCACGGCAAGATCGCACGTTGGCGAGTGCGATATCTGACCGATTTTCATTGCCCAATATCGCACTCGCCTGTGTGAAATTAGCCCTTGGTAATAAAATTGAAATAGAAATATAGTCTCACCTCTCCTGCAGTATCTCAGTAGTTTTAGGAAGATGCAATGGGAGCTGGATCCCCAAAATGCCATCTTCTAGCGGCTTTAGTGACATTTCAAAGAGAAAAGGTGGAGGACAGCTTCAACCATAAAAAAACATTTTCTTCTTTATTATTTATTCCATGAAAAAAGCAATCTGCTTGCAAAAAGATGCTGAATGCGTTTCGGCCAACTGGCCTTTGTCAACAGCTTTTGACAAAGGCCAATTGGCTGAAACGCATTCAGCATTTTTTGCATACAATGTTTGCAAGCAGATTGTTTTTTTAATGGAATAACTAATAAAGAAGAAAATGTTTTTTATGGTTGAAGCTGTCCTCCACCTCTTCTTTTTGAAATTAGCCCTAGTCTACTATTTTACAAAATAACTCAATTGAAAAGAATTGTCTTTTTGAACATGGGAATATATGTTTTCTGGAAGAAAATAAAAGAAAATGTTGGCATTATGTATGATACAGAACACTGTTGTTAAGGACCGTTACACATGACCGGTCACATTAACCTTTCAAGCCTTGGGTTCCAAATTAGTTCATACCTGGATGCATCAGAGAGGCCAAAAACTATATGATTTATAGTAATTAGCTCTCACAGATATGTAGAGATGAGCCGCGGCAAGTATATACAGCCCACTCTGCTTAAGGCGCGTACACTGAATCTTTATTGACTGACTATAGTTCTAATACAGGAAAGCAATACGTCATTAGTCACGAGGTTTAATCTCATTGGGTTAGAAAAACATTAAGAATCATGCATTGTTTAGTGAGAATATATCTGTTATGTTCTCAAGCGTCTGTTTCTTTTCAGCGTTATCTCCCTTGTCCTCCCTTGTATTCACTTTGTTATTCAGGTGGTTGCAAGACAGTCAGTTCCCTTGTCCAAGTCTTTCTGAAAGTGTGGGAAGACTTTTTCTGATAAGAACTGTTGTCCAGACTTGGTTCTCATGAAAAAGAACAGAGAGAGACACATCATTACACATTGCACCGAATATACTGCTCTAAAGCTATTTCTGCTTGAATAATTGTTTCACTACACACAAGCTTATTTACATCTTATAATGCTCCATTTTGTATCTAGCGGCCATTTTGAGACAGATTCTTCCATTTTATGGACCTGTACCTTCTCAAATCCCCCTAGAAACTGTCTCAAAATAAACAATACCTTATAACTTCTACTGGGCGGGGTAAGGTTTGCTTTCCCTATCTCTAGTTTATGATCTATGCCCTACCTATCATTGTTGGTCAGCTGTCCAAGGGCTAATCCCTTCCCCAACAACTAATCCTAGCTAACTAAACACGAAGACCTAATAGACACAGAAGGGATCTACAACACACATGCTATTCTATTCTAATGGCTGGGAGACTAGAGTGGTCACCCCTGTTTCTGCTGAGACAGATCCATAAGGGGACAAATCGCTCTGTTGTATCATAGGCATATAGCCATCGCCTGGGGTTTCTATATCTACGTATACGGGGGCGACAGGTACCATCTGATCTGTAAGCTTAGCACAGGAGCGTTTTATGCAGGGCACAATACAGACAGAAAGTAGCAGGAGTATGATAAGAGTAACCAGAATCCCTATTCCTATCTGCATCAAGAATTGTTTCCATTGTCCGGTCCATACAAACCACTCATCCCAGGGGTTAGTTATCCCAGAATTACGCTTCAGCTCTTCTGACAATGTGGCCAATTTCTTTATTGCGATAGTCACTTTACCTGAGGGCCCTGTATTATCTGGAATATATGTACAGCAAGTTTTCACCAATCATTTTACAAACACCACCTTTCTTGGCTAGCATCATATCCAGAGCCACTCGGTTCCGGAAAGCCATGGTGGCCGTGGGGCCCAACTGATCAGCAAGCCCCTAAAGTGCATCTCTTGTATAGCTCACGAACCCCTGCTGGTTGTAATATATATACAAACATTCTTATTGATGGTTACTATTCCAAACAGGGACTCAAATCCGGCCTCAACTTGATCCCTGGCTTTAAACTCATCTGGCACCCCCCTTGGCACTCTGATTGCATCTATATATATATATACACATGTGGATCAAACCTGCCACCTGGTTTCAGATTGTGACGCTCGTCTGTAGGACCTGAGAGAGAAACAGAGACCACAGAATGCGTTATTGGCAATTCCTTGGAGAGACCTATGACAAAATTAACAAGAGAATCATTTCCCAAACTTGGCTACTGTGGCATGTATCCTCCGGAGAAAAAGAAAAACTAATGGAAGACACTCAATTCAAGATTTACCCGTTTCCTTCATTGCCCATGGATCTACTTTCCCACTACTCCGTGGACGGTAGGGTGTGTGAAAAGCCTGGAATATACCCAAAGCAGACATGATGTATTGCATTATTTCACCTGTGACATTTGTACCTTTGTTAGACTCAATCACTTCCGGTACCCCATATCTGCGGATTACCTCATTCATGAGCTTCTGTACGGTTACCTGCTTATTTACTTTGGTAACAGAGTAGGTCTCCAACCTGAAAAGAAATCAACAACAAGCACATATTCATGCTTCCCAACAAGTGGGAGCTGAGTGTAGCCAATTTGCAATCTCTGAAATGGGTAGAGTGGTCTAGGCAAGCGTTATGTGGCAAATTTACTTCTGCCCTGTTGCTTACGGCAAAGATCATGCAAAATTGGACAAGTGATGATGCAGCAACTACAGGAAACCCAGGAGCCACTCGTCCTTGTTCAAGCGTCGACATCATTGCTGCTTTGAACGGGGTGCTGGATGAGGCAAGCATCGCCACCATGCTGAAGGAGGTGCTAGAAGGCCTGGAGTACCTGCATAAGAACGGCCAGATCCTCAGGGATGTTAAGGCTGGAAACATCCTCCTGGGTGAAGACGGTTCCGTGCAGATCGCAGATTTCGGCGTCAGTGCGTTTCTAGCCACAGAAGGCAACATTATCAGGAATAAAGTCAGAAAGACCCTCGTGGGCACGCCATGCCGGACGGCACCGGAGGCGACGGAGCAGGCCAGAGGACACGACCTCAAGGCGGACTTCTGGACCCCCGGTAGGTGTGTCTTTCCGTGCATTCGCTGGGCCATCATGTGGCACAGGGACCGTGGTGGGCAAGTTCTGTTGACTGTTCGCCATTCACCGTCCCATTTCTGCTGCTTCCATATTTAGTCCATTTGTCTTTTTCTTCATTGCTGGCTTGTAACTGTAAAGTCTTTAGCATATCAAAGTCCAAAGTTTGTATCAAAGTAATTCAAAGTCCAAGGTTTATATCAAAGTCCAAAATTATTGTTAAATTCTTCTTTTCTTCCACGGCTTAAGGGCCGCTGCCTTTGCTGTGTGATCTGTGATGGCATTGCCTCTTGTTTCTCTGCTGTAGGAATTGGTGTGAGCTTTCCACTTTGTCACCGCTGCACCATTCTTAATTGGCTGTCTGGCCTTCCATGTTAGGCCGTAGTCATGAGCTATGCCAAATGCATACCGGGAGTCAGTGTAAATGTTTGCCGTCTTACCTTCTACCACTCCACACGCCTCAGTGAGGGCCTGTAACTCCGCTTCCTGTCCTGGGACATGCGGAGGCATTCTGCTTTTAGGACATCTTGTTGCGTGACCACTGCATATCCAGCGTGGAGTCGTCAATTACCCTGGTACCATCTACAAAAACAACTCAGAATATGCATTATTAACAAGGGCTTTCAGTTAACATAAAGAAGAGACAGTGTCTGCAATTGCATCTTCCTGGACATGTGTCAGGGGCTACTGACGGACCAAGGGGGCTAATACCTAGATCACCTATGCCTTCCCCCCCCCTGTGAACCAGGATACTCAATTAAAAGAAGAGTAGCCAGGTTCAAAAGAGCACATTGTAGCCAGATCTGACAGGCCAGAGATAAGTGCTTGGGTTGCACTTGCGTGAGTATGGTCCGAATGACATGAGGGGTGAGGACCACTAAGGAATGGGGGGGCGGGGGGGGTATAGTCCAATATCAACTCAGAAGGTTTGTCAACCATTGCCTGTACTACTGCCACCGCACAAACACATGAGGGAGCTCCTCGAGCCACTGGATCCACCCTCATTGAGTAGTATCCAAGTGGCCGTGGTTGTCCTCCGTGCTTTTGTGTCAACACTGCCGTCACATGGCTAGAAAGTTCAGTACAGAAAAGAGTAAAGGGTAAAGAGTAGTTGGGAATACCCAAGACTAGAGAGCTGCTTCAGAGGTGAGAAAGAAAAGAATAATTGAAAGACAGTCATAGAGTGGTTGCATGAGAGAGGAAACCGAGTGGATTCATGGGTGACAGTATGAAACAAGGCCCAGAAAGGTGCGGAGTTTGGCAACAGATGTAGGTACAGGTATGGCCTGGACAACAGCCTTTTGTTCCTCTGTCAGATGTCCAGTTCCTTGGCCTAAACAATGACCCAGGAGAACAACCTTTATTTTGCAGGACTGGAGTTTGTCATTTCTGCAAGAAAAATTAACAGTGAAATTGTGGCCTGTTGGCAGGCTTCCAAATTATCAGCACACAGCACCGACATGCCGTAGGTGTCTGGCTGATCCTTCAGCGTTTTTTCTGGACTGGAAGAAGAGGGGTGTTTGTTGGAGCAGTTAGTTTACAAGACTCTTCTGAACTGGCACCTGAGGTCTCAACCTGTACCGATCTATCCGGTGGGAATTTGGTGGATGCAGATAAGGCCTGTAAGATATCAGTACCAATAACAGAGACATGAATTACATTAGGGTAGAATATTCTACAAACATCTATCCACATTGAAAATTTACAGTCTGCATATGCAGGGGGGAGGAGAGGAAATTGTATCCCCAGTCAATATCTGCATCGTCTGAACACGGGTCATTAACTCTCATCCATCCATGCGGTCAAGTCTGTCTCTCTCATTCAAATGCCTATGATTCACCACACACACAATGTTTGTGCCGTTACAGAGTTCAGGAAATTGTGGATACATTGCACTAGGATGCACACCGTTCACACCAGGAGATAACGCGTATGATGCAACTGTCCTTATCTTGCAAACAAATGCATTCAATCACTACCACCCCTCCCTGGAAACAGTCAAACTTTAACTGTCTGTAATACTAGAGATGTACAACAGATTCCACAACACTAATATTCCCCATAAAAGAACACACATTTAGCAATTATGCACACGTCCAACCAATTACAGAACTGACATTTACACAAAGAACAGCAAAAACAGTAAGAGTCACTGGATTCATTTTGGGTTCTATTCTAGTCAAGCAAACTTAATTATTGTCCAGTGTTCTCCGCTCTAATCTTTGGTCTTGAGAGTTAGATGAAGAGAAAAACAAAGGGAAGGGGGGAGGACCTGCTCCGGACTAGCTGCGTCTTCTCATAGATCAAGCATTAACCCTCTATGTACTCCTTTATATTTATATATCTATATATATTATCACACACTGACCCTCTCCTTCCGACCTTTCTTCTCAGCAGTATCTGACTTATGAGGAATGGACAACACGTACAGCAATGACACAATGTTATGACATTAAAACATACAGGACAGACAGCACGGTGGTTAATTGTCACATAATTGTTTGCAGACTCTGCATGAACTTGCTTCATGTCATAGGGGGACACATACTAGAGGATTCCCTTTCTCCTCCATTTTTTCCCCTTGCAAAGTGGAAAAGATTTTTCCAGCAACAACTACATTTGTGGGCAATTTTAAGCACAGACCTACTTGGGATGGGGGTGCTAAACACAGACTGCAGAACAGATAATCGGGAGAAGGCTATTTGCAGGTGGGATGAGGGGACTTGAATGTTTCTATGTAAAATTCAGAAAAGGCACTCGTCATTGCAGTTCAAAGAATTGGTATGCCGGGTAAAAACATACATAGATGGGAGGTCAGAGGCCAGCTCATTTCTGCTGCGGAGCTAAGAGGACGTCTGAGCGGCAGCTGAAGGTATTGTTACAACAGAAGCTAAAATGGCCGCAGGGCTATGGCTGGCACTGAAATGGCCACCGAAGGCGTGGCCTGACTGGGCGATGGTGACGGGAGGGTCCAGGAATACTACATACTAGACACGTATCAAGATATATCGACTGGTATTGGCCCCAATAACAACACGGCCATCTAGGGGCAGGACAAAAGGGAGAAAAACATCGTCCATGACACGGCCGGGGCGGTGCCCTCAGATGTGGTGAAGGACTGCCTTCCTTTGTCTTCAACTCAAAGCATATGAATAATCGCCATCTTGAATCTGCAACTTTCTTACTTCAACTTTACATTACTTACTGAAACATCTTTCTCTGCAAACTTGAGCAAACGTCTATTAACTACAATTCCTTCATTATCAGCTAACACACTTTTCAAGCCTTCTCCGACAGCCCCACCTTTGTAAAACGGCTGTCCGCTCTCTGTGAATATGAACTATTCCCTGCATTTAGACTCATAGATAAACACATATGCTGGGTTTTGAATTCCACACCTTGTGCACATCCAATGTGGAACATCATCAGTCTTATCAGAGCCCTCGTATGGAGGCGGTCTGACAGGCTTACGGTACTTGTAAGACTTTACATGTTCTTCAATCCATTCAACTTCCTCATAACCTTCAGCTTTCAACTGTACAGAAACCTTATGCCACATTTCAGCGTCTTTCAATAAACCAGCATCATTCAGTGACCCTCTACACTTAATCAACATTTCTGACCACAATCCAGGTTGTAGCCTGCCACCAGACGGCATACCCACTATCTCACATAACTTCTTAACCTTCTTCACATACTCCTTCCCTCCTCTACATGACACCAAGTGGACAGGATCCAGGAGCCAAGTAACACTGGACTTCTTCTTAAAGAACTTCAACATGTTTCTAATATCTGAGCCCTTTTTCCACTGGAGGTCTGACGCCCTATGCTTAATCACGTGATGTTCAAAGACTTTCACGTCTGATGCCCTATGCTCAATCACCCCCTGGAACCTATACTCATGGATATCTTTAAATACACCTAATATCCGAGCCCTTTTTCCAATGGAGGTCAGAATCGCCCCCTGGAACCTATACTCATGGATATCTTTAAATACACAATAAATTTGCAACAGCAACTTAGGTACCTATATCTATCGATTCTGTGCCTTGGTGTCACTTAAGATTACCCAAGACCTGAGGTAACAATGTCTATTGATGACAGCTTAACAATTGTACATTGAAATAACGACTGACCACAGGACAGACTACAATCAAACGTGCCAAAACAGACCACGGTAGACATCATATATATGTATATATGAGACTTACCGCGCTGTATGGGGTTGATCAGTCCCCGGACTTTGGCACGGCTGATATCATCAATCCAGGTCTGTGTCGCAGTCCAATGGTTATCATCAGCGTCAATCAATAATCCTGCCGACTACGCCAGTTGTTAAGGACCGTTACACATGACCGGTCACATTAACCTTTCAAGCCTTGGGTTCCAAATTAGTTCATACCTGGATGCATCAGAGAGGCCAAAAACTATATGATTTATAGTAATTAGCTCTCACAGATATGTAGAGATGAGCCGCGGCAAGTATATACAGCCCACTCTGCTTAAGGCGCGTACACTGAATCTTTATTGACTGCTATAGTTCTAATACAGGAAAGCAATACGTCATTAGTCACGAGGCTTAATCTCATTGGGTTAGAAAAACATTAAGAATCATGCATTGTTTAGTGAGAATATATCTGTTATGTTCTCAAGCGTCTGTTTCTTTTCAGCGTTATCTCCCTTGTCCTCCCTTGTATTCACTTTGTTATTCAGGTGGTTGCAAGACAGTCAGTTCCCTTGTCCAAGTCTTTCTGAAAGTGTGGGAAGACTTTTTCTGATAAGAACTGTTGTCCAGACTTGGTTCTCATGAAAAAGAACAGAGAGAGACACATCATTACACATTGCACCGAATATACTGCTCTAAAGCTATTTCTGCTTGAATAATTGTTTCACTACACACAAGCTTATTTACATCTTATAATGCTCCATTTTGTATCTAGCGGCCATTTTGAGACAGATTCTTCCATTTTATGGACCTGTACCTTCTCAAATCCCCCTAGAAACTGTCTCAAAATAAACAATACCTTATAACTTCTACTGGGCGGGGTAAGGTTTGCTTTCCCTATCTCTAGTTTATGATCTATGCCCTACCTATCATTGTTGGTCAGCTGTCCAAGGGCTAATCCCTTCCCCGACAACTAATCCTAGCTAACTAAACACGAAGACCTAATAGACACAGAAGGGATCTACAACACACATGCTATTCTATTCTAATGGCTGGGAGACTAGAGTGGTCCCCCCAGTTTCTGCTGAGACAGATCCATAAGGGGACAAATCGCTCTGTTGTATCATAGGCATATAGCCATCGCCTGGGGTTTCTATATCTACGTATACGGGGGCGACAGGTACCATCTGATCTGTAAGCTTAGCACAGGAGCGTTTTATGCAGGGCACAATACAGACAGAAAGTAGCAGGAGTATGATAAGAGTAACCAGAATCCCTATTCCTATCTGCATCAAGAATTGTTTCCATTGTCCGGTCCATACAAACCACTCATCCCAGGGGTTAGTTATCCCAGAATTACGCTTCAGCTCTTCTGACAATGTGGCCAATTTCTTTATTGCGATAGTCACTTTACCTGAGGGCCCTGTATTATCTGGAATATATGTACAGCAAGTTTTCACCAATCATTTTACAAACACCACCTTTCTCGGCTAGCATCATATCCAGAGCCACTCGGTTCCGGAAAGCCATGGTGGCCGTGGGGCCCAACTGATCAGCAAGCCCCTAAAGTGCATCTCTTGTATAGCTCACGAACCCCTGCTGGTTGTAATATATATACAAACATTCTTATTGATGGTTACTATTCCAAACAGGGACTCAAATCCGGCCTCAACTTGATCCCTGGCTTTAAACTCATCTGGCACCCCCCTTGGCACTCTGATTGCATCTATATATATATATACACATGTGGATCAAACCTGCCACCTGGTTTCAGATTGTGACGCTCGTCTGTAGGACCTGAGAGAGAAACAGAGACCACAGAATGCGTTATTGGCAATTCCTTGGAGAGACCTATGACAAAATTAACAAGAGAATCATTTCCCAAACTTGGCTACTGTGGCATGTATCCTCCGGAGAAAAAGAAAAACTAAGGGAAGACACTCAATTCAAGATTTACCCGTTTCCTTCATTGCCCATGGATCTACTTTCCCACTACTCCGTGGACGGTAGGGTGTGTGAAAAGCCTGGAATATACCCAAAGCAGACATGATGTATTGCATTATTTCACCTGTGACATTTGTACCTTTGTTAGACTCAATCACTTCCGGTACCCCATATCTGCGGATTACCTCATTCATGAGCTTCTGTACGGTTACCTGCTTATTTACTTTGGTAACAGAGTAGGTCTCCAACCTGAAAAGAAATCAACAACAAGCACATATTCATGCTTCCCAACAAGTGGGAGCTGAGTGTAGCCAATTTGCAATCTCTGAAATGGGTAGAGTGGTCTAGGCAAGCGTTATGTGGCAAATTTACTTCTGCCCTGTTGCTTACGGCAAAGATCATGCAAAATTGGACAAGTGATGATGCAGCAACTACAGGAAACCCAGGAGCCACTCGTCCTTGTTCAAGCGTCGACATCATTGCTGCTTTGAACGGGGTGCTGGATGAGGCAAGCATCGCCACCATGCTGAAGGAGGTGCTAGAAGGCCTGGAGTACCTGCATAAGAACGGCCAGATCCTCAGGGATGTTAAGGCTGGAAACATCCTCCTGGGTGAAGACGGTTCCGTGCAGATCGCAGATTTCGGCGTCAGTGCGTTTCTAGCCACAGAAGGCAACATTATCAGGAATAAAGTCAGAAAGACCCTCGTGGGCACGCCATGCCGGACGGCACCGGAGGCGACGGAGCAGGCCAGAGGACACGACCTCAAGGCGGACTTCTGGACCCCCGGTAGGTGTGTCTTTCCGTGCATTCGCTGGGCCATCATGTGGCACAGGGACCGTGGTGGGCAAGTTCTGTTGACTGTTCGCCATTCACCGTCCCATTTCTGCTGCTTCCATATTTAGTCCATTTGTCTTTTTCTTCATTGCTGGCTTGTAACTGTAAAGTCTTTAGCATATCAAAGTCCAAAGTTTGTATCAAAGTAATTCAAAGTCCAAGGTTTATATCAAAGTCCAAAATTATTGTTAAATTCTTCTTTTCTTCTTTTCTTCCACGGCTTAAGGGCCGCTGCCTTTGCTGTGTGATCTGTGATGGCATTGCCTCTTGTTTCTCTGCTGTAGGAATTGGTGTGAGCTTTCCACTTTGTCACCGCTGCACCATTCTTAATTGGCTGTCTGGCCCTCTATGTTAGGCCGTAGTCATGAGCTATGCCAAATGCATACCGGGAGTCAGTGTAAATGTTTGCCGTCTTACCTTCTACCACTCCACACGCCTCAGTGAGGGCCTGTAACTCCGCTTCCTGTCCTGGGACATGCGGAGGCATTCTGCTTTTAGGACATCTTGTTGCGTGACCACTGCATATCCAGCGTGGAGTCGTCAATTGCCCTGGTACCATCTACAAAAACAACTCAGAATATGCATTATTAACAAGGGCTTTCAGTTAACATAAAGAAGAGACAGTGTCTGCAATTGCATCTTCCTGGACATGTGTCAGGGGCTACTGACGGACCAAGGGGGCTAAGGGCTTGTTCCTCTGCGTACGTAAGAGTGAGGACGGGGAGAGGTGTCGCTTGGTCTGCTGCCATCCGACAGAAGGTCGGGTGACTTTCAGACCCGGGGTGTATACGAGCCTCACCGGACAGGTGAAGTTTGATACAACATCTCAAGGGTCCCATCACGCAATTCTCAATATGCTTTCAGGACCTTCCAGCATAAGGAAGCGCATGAGGTATCGTGACCCTTAAAACACTACCTCAAGCGGTTCAGTTTCTGCCAGCTGAATTGGCACTTCTGAAACCCCTTGCACCGATTACTGCTAGACAATCAGGCTGATATTCTATTTCAAATAGATCATAATCTTGTTGCAAAAAATTTTAAAAATAGCTGATCTGCAATACCTAGATCACCTATGCCTTCCCCCCCCCCCCCTGTGAACCAGGATACTCAATTAAAAGAAGAGTAGCCAGGTTCAAAAGAGCACATTGTAGCCAGATCTGACAGGCCAGAGATAAGTGCTTGGGTTGTACTTGCGTGAGTATGGTCCGAATGACATGAGGGGTGAGGACCACTAAGGAATGGGGGGGCGGGGGGGGGGGGTATAGTCCAATATCAACTCAGAAGGTTTGTCAACCATTGCCTGTACTACTGCCACCGCACAAACACATGAGGGAGCTCCTCGAGCCACTGGATCCACCCTCATCGAGTAGTATCCAAGTGGCCGTGGTTGTCCTCCGTGCTTTTGTGTCAACACTGCCGTCACATGGCTAGAAAGTTCAGTACAGAAAAGAGTAAAGGGTAAAGAGTAGTTGGGAATACCCAAGACTAGAGAGCTGCTTCAGAGGTGAGAAAGAAAAGAATAATTGAAAGACAGTCATAGAGTGGTTGCATGAAAGAGGAAACCGAGTGGATTCATGGGTGACAGTATGAAACAAGGCCCAGAAAGGTGCGGAGTTTGGCAACAGATGTAGGTACAGGTATGGCCTGGACAACAGCCTTTTGTTCCTCTGTCAGATGTCCAGTTCCTTGGCCTAAACAATGACCCAGGAGAACAACCTTTATTTTGCAGGACTGGAGTTTGTCATTTCTGCAAGAAAAATTAACAGTGAAATTGTGGCCTGTTGGCAGGCTTCCAAATTATCAGCACACAGCACCGACATGCCGTAGGTGTCTGGCTGATCCTTCAGCGTTTTTTCTGGACTGGAAGAAGAGGGGTGTTTGTTGGAGCAGTTAGTTTACAAGACTCTTCTGAACTGGCACCTGAGGTCTCAACCTGTACCGATCTATCCGGTGGGAATTTGGTGGATGCAGATAAGGCCTGTAAGATATCAGTACCAATAACAGAGACATGAATTACATTAGGGTAGAATATTCTACAAACATCTATCCACATTGAAAATTTACAGTCTGCATATGCAGGGGGGAGGAGGGGAAATTGTATCCCCAGTCAATATCTGCATCGTCTGAACACGGGTCATTAACTCTCATCCATCCATGCGGTCAAGTCTGTCTCTCTCATTCAAATGCCTATGATTCACCACACACACAATGTTTGTGCCGTTACAGAGTTCAGGAAATTGTGGATACATTGCACTAGGATGCACACCGTTCACACCAGGAGATAACGCGTATGATGCAACTGTCCTTATCTTGCAAACAAATGCATTCAATCACTACCACCCCTCCCTGGAAACAGTCAAACTTTAACTGTCTGTAATACTAGAGATGTACAACAGATTCCACAACACTAATATTCCCCATAAAAGAACACACATTTAGCAATTATGCACACGTCCAACCAATTACAGAACTGACATTTACACAAAGAACAGCAAAAACAGTAAGAGTCACTGGATTCATTTTGGGTTCTATTCTAGTCAAGCAAACTTAATTATTGTCCAGTGTTCTCCGCTCTAATCTTTGGTCTTGAGAGTTAGATGAAGAGAAAAACAAAGGGAAGGGGGGAGGACCTGCTCCGGACTAGCTGCGGCTTCTCATAGATCAAGCATTAACCCTCTATGTACTCCTTTATATTTATATATCTATATATATTATCACACACTGACCCTCTCCTTCCGACCTTTCTTCTCAGCAGTATCTGACTTATGAGGAATGGACAACACGTACAGCAATGACACAATGTTATGACATTAAAACATACAGGACAGACAGCACGGTGGTTAATTGTCACATAATTGTCTGCAGACTCTGCATGAACTTGCTTCATGTCATAGGGGGACACATACTAGAGGATTCCCTTTCTCCTCCATTTTTTCCCCTTGCAAAGTGGAAAAGATTTTTCCAGCAACAACTACATTTGTGGGCAATTTTAAGCACAGACCTACTTGGGATGGGGGTGCTAAACACAGACTGCAGAACAGATAATCGGGAGAAGGCTATTTGCAGGTGGGATGAGGGGACTTGAATGTTTCTATGTAAAATTCAGAAAAGGCACTCGTCATTGCAGTTCAAAGAATTGGTATGCCGGGTAAAAACATACATAGATGGGAGGTCAGAGGCCAGCTCATTTCTGCTGCGGAGCTAAGAGGACGTCTTAGTGGCAGCTGAAGGTATTGTTACAACAGAAGCTAAAATGGCCGCAGGGCTATGGCTGGCACTGAAATGGCCACCGAAGGCGTGGCCTGACTGGGCGATGGTGACGGGAGGGTCCAGGAATACTACATACTAGACACGTATCAAGATATATCGACTGGTATTGGCCCCAATAACAACACGGCCATCTAGGGGCAGGACAAAAGGGAGAAAAACATCGTCCATGACACGGCTGGGGCGGTGCCCTCAGATGTGGTGAAGGACTGCCTTCCTTTGTCTTCAACTCAAAGCATATGAATAATCGCCATCTTGAATCTGCAACTTTCTTACTTCAACTTTACATTACTTACTGAAACATCTTTCTCTGCAAACTTGAGCAAACGTCTATTAACTACAATTCCTTCATTATCAGCTAACACACTTTTCAAGCCTTCTCCGACAGCCCCACCTTTGTAAAACGGCTGTCCGCTCTCTGTGAATATGAACTATTCCCTGCATTTAGACTCATAGATAAACACATATGCTGGGTTTTGAATTCCACACCTTGTGCACATCCAATGTGGAACATCATCAGTCTTATCAGAGCCCTCGTATGGAGGCGGTCTGACAGGCTTACGGTACTTGTAAGACTTTACATGTTCTTCAATCCATTCAACTTCCTCATAACCTTCAGCTTTCAACTGTACAGAAACCTTATGCCACATTTCAGCGTCTTTCAATAAACCAGCATCATTCAGTGACCCTCTACACTTAATCAACATTTCTGACCACAATCCAGGTTGTAGCCTGCCACCAGACGGCATACCCACTATCTCACATTACTTCTTAACCTTCTTCACATACTCCTTCCCTCCTCTACATGACACCAAGTGGACAGGATCCAGGAGACCAGTAACACTGGACTTCTTCTTAAAGAACTTCAACATGTTTCTAATATCCGAGCCCTTTTTCCACTGGAGGTCTGACGCCCTATGCTTAATCACGTGATGTTCAAAGACTTTCACGTCTGATGCCCTATGCTCAATCACCCCCTGGAACCTATACTCATGGATATCTTTAAATACACCTAATATCCGAGCCCTTTTTCCAATGGAGGTCAGAATCGCCCCCTGGAACCTATACTCATGGATATCTTTAAATACACAATAAATTTGCAACAGCAACTTAGGTACCTATATCTATCGATTCTGTGCCTTGGTGTCACTTAAGATTACCCAAGACCTGAGGTAACAATGTCTATTGATGACAGCTTAACAATTGTACATTGAAATAACGACTGACCGCAGGACAGACTACAATCAAACGTGCCAAAACAGACCACGGTAGACATCATATATATGTATATATGAGACTTACCGCGCTGTATGGGGTTGATCAGTCCCCGGACTTTGGCACGGCTGATATCATCAATCCAGGTCTGTGTCGCAGTCCAATGGTTATCATCAGCGTCAATCAATAATCCTGCCGACTACGCCAGTTATTAAGGACCGTTACACATGACCGGTCACATTAACCTTTCAAGCCTTGGGTTCCAAATTAGTTCATACCTGGATGCATCAGAGAGGCCAAAAACTATATGATTTATAGTAATTAGCTCTCACAGATATGTAGAGATGAGCCGCGGCAAGTATATACAGCCCACTCTGCTTAAGGCGCGTACACTGAATCTTTATTGACTGACTATAGTTCTAATACAGGAAAGCAATACGTCATTAGTCACGAGGTTTAATCTCATTGGGTTAGAAAAACATTAAGAATCATGCATTGTTTAGTGAGAATATATCTGTTATGTTCTCAAGCGTCTGTTTCTTTTCAGCGTTATCTCCCTTGTCCTCCCTTGTATTCACTTTGTTATTCAGGTGGTTGCAAGACAGTCAGTTCCCTTGTCCAAGTCTTTCCGAAAGTGTGGGAAGACTTTTTCTGATAAGAACTGTTGTCCAGACTTGGTTCTCATGAAAAAGAACAGAGAGAGACACATCATTACACATTGCACCGAATATACTGCTCTAAAGCTATTTCTGCTTGAATAATTGTTTCACTACACACAAGCTTATTTACATCTTATAATGCTCCATTTTGTATCTAGCGGCCATTTTGAGACAGATTCTTCCATTTTATGGACCTGTACCTTCTCAAATCCCCCTAGAAACTGTCTCAAAATAAACAATACCTTATAACTTCTACTGGGCGGGGTAAGGTTTGCTTTCCCTATCTCTAGTTTATGATCTATGCCCTACCTATCATTGTTGGTCAGCTGTCCAAGGGCTAATCCCTTCCCCGACAACTAATCCTAGCTAACTAAACACGAAGACCTAATAGACACAGAAGGGATCTACAACACACATGCTATTCTATTCTAATGGCTGGGAGACTAGAGTGGTCACCCCTGTTTCTGCTGAGACAGATCCATAAGGGGACAAATCGCTCTGTTGTATCATAGGCATATAGCCATCGCCTGGGGTTTCTATATCTACGTATACGGGGGCGACAGGTACCATCTGATCTGTAAGCTTAGCACAGGAGCGTTTTATGCAGGGCACAATACAGACAGAAAGTAGCAGGAGTATGATAAGAGTAACCAGAATCCCTATTCCTATCTGCATCAAGAATTGTTTCCATTGTCCGGTCCATACAAACCACTCATCCCAGGGGTTAGTTATCCCAGAATTACGCTTCAGCTCTTCTGACAATGTGGCCAATTTCTTTATTGCGATAGTCACTTTACCTGAGGGCCCTGTATTATCTGGAATATATGTACAGCAAGTTTTCACCAATCATTTTACAAACACCACCTTTCTCGGCTAGCATCATATCCAGAGCCACTCGGTTCCGGAAAGCCATGGTGGCCGTGGGGCCCAACTGATCAGCAAGCCCCTAAAGTGCATCTCTTGTATAGCTCACGAACCCCTGCTGGTTGTAATATATATACAAACATTCTTATTGATGGTTACTATTCCAAACAGGGACTCAAATCCGGCCTCAACTTGATCCCTGGCTTTAAACTCATCTGGCACCCCCCTTGGCACTCTGATTGCATCTATATATATATATACACATGTGGATCAAACCTGCCACCTGGTTTCAGATTGTGACGCTCGTCTGTAGGACCTGAGAGAGAAACAGAGACCACAGAATGCGTTATTGGCAATTCCTTGGAGAGACCTATGACAAAATTAACAAGAGAATCATTTCCCAAACTTGGCTACTGTGGCATGTATCCTCCGGAGAAAAAGAAAAACTAAGGGAAGACACTCAATTCAAGATTTACCCGTTTCCTTCATTGCCCATGGATCTACTTTCCCACTACTCCGTGGACGGTAGGGTGTGTGAAAAGCCTGGAATATACCCAAAGCAGACATGATGTATTGCATTATTTCACCTGTGACATTTGTACCTTTGTTAGACTCAATCACTTCCGGTACCCCATATCTGCGGATTACCTCATTCATGAGCTTCTGTACGGTTACCTGCTTATTTACTTTGGTAACAGAGTAGGTCTCCAACCTGAAAAGAAATCAACAACAAGCACATATTCATGCTTCCCAACAAGTGGGAGCTGAGTGTAGCCAATTTGCAATCTCTGAAATGGGTAGAGTGGTCTAGGCAAGCGTTATGTGGCAAATTTACTTCTGCCCTGTTGCTTACGGCAAAGATCATGCAAAATTGGACAAGTGATGATGCAGCAACTACAGGAAACCCAGGAGCCACTCGTCCTTGTTCAAGCGTCGACATCATTGCTGCTTTGAACGGGGTGCTGGATGAGGCAAGCATCGCCACCATGCTGAAGGAGGTGCTAGAAGGCCTGGAGTACCTGCATAAGAACGGCCAGATCCTCAGGGATGTTAAGGCTGGAAACATCCTCCTGGGTGAAGACGGTTCCGTGCAGATCGCAGATTTCGGCGTCAGTGCGTTTCTAGCCACAGAAGGCAACATTATCAGGAATAAAGTCAGAAAGACCCTCGTGGGCACGCCATGCCGGACGGCACCGGAGGCGACGGAGCAGGCCAGAGGACACGACCTCAAGGCGGACTTCTGGACCCCCGGTAGGTGTGTCTTTCCGTGCATTCGCTGGGCCATCATGTGGCACAGGGACCGTGGTGGGCAAGTTCTGTTGACTGTTCGCCATTCACCGTCCCATTTCTGCTGCTTCCATATTTAGTCCATTTGTCTTTTTCTTCATTGCTGGCTTGTAACTGTAAAGTCTTTAGCATATCAAAGTCCAAAGTTTGTATCAAAGTAATTCAAAGTCCAAGGTTTATATCAAAGTCCAAAATTATTGTTAAATTCTTCTTTTCTTCCACGGCTTAAGGGCCGCTGCCTTTGCTGTGTGATCTGTGATGGCATTGCCTCTTGTTTCTCTGCTGTAGGAATTGGTGTGAGCTTTCCACTTTGTCACCGCTGCACCATTCTTAATTGGCTGTCTGGCCCTCTATGTTAGGCCGTAGTCATGAGCTATGCCAAATGCATACCGGGAGTCAGTGTAAATGTTTGCCGTCTTACCTTCTACCACTCCACACGCCTCAGTGAGGGCCTGTAACTCCGCTTCCTGTCCTGGGACATGCGGAGGCATTCTGCTTTTAGGACATCTTGTTGCGTGACCACTGCATATCCAGCGTGGAGTCGTCAATTGCCCTGGTACCATCTACAAAAACAACTCAGAATATGCATTATTAACAAGGGCTTTCAGTTAACATAAAGAAGAGACAGTGTCTGCAATTGCATCTTCCTGGACATGTGTCAGGGGCTACTGACGGACCAAGGGGGCTAAGGGCTTGTTCCTCTGCGTACGTAAGAGTGAGGACGGGGAGAGGTGTCGCTTGGTCTGCTGCCATCCGACAGAAGGTCGGGTGACTTTCAGACCCGGGGTGTATACGAGCCTCACCGGACAGGTGAAGTTTGATACAACATCTCAAGGGTCCCATCACGCAATTCTCAATATGCTTTCAGGACCTTCCAGCATAAGGAAGCGCATGAGGTATCGTGACCCTTAAAACACTACCTCAAGCGGTTCAGTTTCTGCCAGCTGAATTGGCACTTCTGAAACCCCTTGCACCGATTACTGCTAGACAATCAGGCTGATATTCTATTTCAAATAGATCATAATCTTGTTGCAAAAAATTTTAAAAATAGCTGATCTGCAATACCTAGATCACCTATGCCTTCCCCCCCCCCCCCTGTGAACCAGGATACTCAATTAAAAGAAGAGTAGCCAGGTTCAAAAGAGCACATTGTAGCCAGATCTGACAGGCCAGAGATAAGTGCTTGGGTTGTACTTGCGTGAGTATGGTCCGAATGACATGAGGGGTGAGGACCACTAAGGAATGGGGGGGCGGGGGGGGGGGTATAGTCCAATATCAACTCAGAAGGTTTGTCAACCATTGCCTGTACTACTGCCACCGCACAAACACATGAGGGAGCTCCTCGAGCCACTGGATCCACCCTCATCGAGTAGTATCCAAGTGGCCGTGGTTGTCCTCCGTGCTTTTGTGTCAACACTGCCGTCACATGGCTAGAAAGTTCAGTACAGAAAAGAGTAAAGGGTAAAGAGTAGTTGGCAATACCCAAGACTAGAGAGCTGCTTCAGAGGTGAGAAAGAAAAGAATAATTGAAAGACAGTCATAGAGTGGTTGCATGAAAGAGGAAACCGAGTGGATTCATGGGTGACAGTATGAAACAAGGCCCAGAAAGGTGCGGAGTTTGGCAACAGATGTAGGTACAGGTATGGCCTGGACAACAGCCTTTTGTTCCTCTGTCAGATGTCCAGTTCCTTGGCCTAAACAATGACCCAGGAGAACAACCTTTATTTTGCAGGACTGGAGTTTGTCATTTCTGCAAGAAAAATTAACAGTGAAATTGTGGCCTGTTGGCAGGCTTCCAAATTATCAGCACACAGCACCGACATGCCGTAGGTGTCTGGCTGATCCTTCAGCGTTTTTTCTGGACTGGAAGAAGAGGGGTGTTTGTTGGAGCAGTTAGTTTACAAGACTCTTCTGAACTGGCACCTGAGGTCTCAACCTGTACCGATCTATCCGGTGGGAATTTGGTGGATGCAGATAAGGCCTGTAAGATATCAGTACCAATAACAGAGACATGAATTACATTAGGGTAGAATATTCTACAAACATCTATCCACATTGAAAATTTACAGTCTGCATATGCAGGGGGGAGGAGGGGAAATTGTATCCCCAGTCAATATCTGCATCGTCTGAACACGGGTCATTAACTCTCATCCATCCATGCGGTCAAGTCTGTCTCTCTCATTCAAATGCCTATGATTCACCACACACACAATGTTTGTGCCGTTACAGAGTTCAGGAAATTGTGGATACATTGCACTAGGATGCACACCGTTCACACCAGGAGATAACGCGTATGATGCAACTGTCCTTATCTTGCAAACAAATGCATTCAATCACTACCACCCCTCCCTGGAAACAGTCAAACTTTAACTGTCTGTAATACTAGAGATGTACAACAGATTCCACAACACTAATATTCCCCATAAAAGAACACACATTTAGCAATTATGCACACGTCCAACCAATTACAGAACTGACATTTACACAAAGAACAGCAAAAACAGTAAGAGTCACTGGATTCATTTTGGGTTCTATTCTAGTCAAGCAAACTTAATTATTGTCCAGTGTTCTCCGCTCTAATCTTTGGTCTTGAGAGTTAGATGAAGAGAAAAACAAAGGGAAGGGGGGAGGACCTGCTCCGGACTAGCTGCGGCTTCTCATAGATCAAGCATTAACCCTCTATGTACTCCTTTATATTTATATATCTATATATATTATCACACACTGACCCTCTCCTTCCGACCTTTCTTCTCAGCAGTATCTGACTTATGAGGAATGGACAACACGTACAGCAATGACACAATGTTATGACATTAAAACATACAGGACAGACAGCACGGTGGTTAATTGTCACATAATTGTCTGCAGACTCTGCATGAACTTGCTTCATGTCATAGGGGGACACATACTAGAGGATTCCCTTTCTCCTCCATTTTTTCCCCTTGCAAAGTGGAAAAGATTTTTCCAGCAACAACTACATTTGTGGGCAATTTTAAGCACAGACCTACTTGGGATGGGGGTGCTAAACACAGACTGCAGAACAGATAATCGGGAGAAGGCTATTTGCAGGTGGGATGAGGGGACTTGAATGTTTCTATGTAAAATTCAGAAAAGGCACTCGTCATTGCAGTTCAAAGAATTGGTATGCCGGGTAAAAACATACATAGATGGGAGGTCAGAGGCCAGCTCATTTCTGCTGCGGAGCTAAGAGGACGTCTTAGTGGCAGCTGAAGGTATTGTTACAACAGAAGCTAAAATGGCCGCAGGGCTATGGCTGGCACTGAAATGGCCACCGAAGGCGTGGCCTGACTGGGCGATGGTGACGGGAGGGTCCAGGAATACTACATACTAGACACGTATCAAGATATATCGACTGGTATTGGCCCCAATAACAACACGGCCATCTAGGGGCAGGACAAAAGGGAGAAAAACATCGTCCATGACACGGCTGGGGCGGTGCCCTCAGATGTGGTGAAGGACTGCCTTCCTTTGTCTTCAACTCAAAGCATATGAATAATCGCCATCTTGAATCTGCAACTTTCTTACTTCAACTTTACATTACTTACTGAAACATCTTTCTCTGCAAACTTGAGCAAACGTCTATTAACTACAATTCCTTCATTATCAGCTAACACACTTTTCAAGCCTTCTCCGACAGCCCCACCTTTGTAAAACGGCTGTCCGCTCTCTGTGAATATGAACTATTCCCTGCATTTAGACTCATAGATAAACACATATGCTGGGTTTTGAATTCCACACCTTGTGCACATCCAATGTGGAACATCATCAGTCTTATCAGAGCCCTCGTATGGAGGCGGTCTGACAGGCTTACGGTACTTGTAAGACTTTACATGTTCTTCAATCCATTCAACTTCCTCATAACCTTCAGCTTTCAACTGTACAGAAACCTTATGCCACATTTCAGCGTCTTTCAATAAACCAGCATCATTCAGTGACCCTCTACACTTAATCAACATTTCTGACCACAATCCAGGTTGTAGCCTGCCACCAGACGGCATACCCACTATCTCACATTACTTCTTAACCTTCTTCACATACTCCTTCCCTCCTCTACATGACACCAAGTGGACAGGATCCAGGAGACCAGTAACACTGGACTTCTTCTTAAAGAACTTCAACATGTTTCTAATATCCGAGCCCTTTTTCCACTGGAGGTCTGACGCCCTATGCTTAATCACGTGATGTTCAAAGACTTTCACGTCTGATGCTCTATGCTCAATCACCCCCTGGAACCTATACTCATGGATATCTTTAAATACACCTAATATCCGAGCCCTTTTTCCAATGGAGGTCAGAATCGCCCCCTGGAACCTATACTCATGGATATCTTTAAATACACAATAAATTTGCAACAGCAACTTAGGTACCTATATCTATCGATTCTGTGCCTTGGTGTCACTTAAGATTACCCAAGACCTGAGGTAACAATGTCTATTGATGACAGCTTAACAATTGTACATTGAAATAACGACTGACCGCAGGACAGACTACAATCAAACGTGCCAAAACAGACCACGGTAGACATCATATATATGTATATATGAGACTTACCGCGCTGTATGGGGTTGATCAGTCCCCGGACTTTGGCACGGCTGATATCATCAATCCAGGTCTGTGTCGCAGTCCAATGGTTATCATCAGCGTCAATCAATAATCCTGCCGACTACGCCAGTTGTTAAGGACCGTTACACATGACCGGTCACATTAACCTTTCAAGCCTTGGGTTCCAAATTAGTTCATACCTGGATGCATCAGAGAGGCCAAAAACTATATGATTTATAGTAATTAGCTCTCACAGATATGTAGAGATGAGCCGCGGCAAGTATATACAGCCCACTCTGCTTAAGGCGCGTACACTGAATCTTTATTGACTGACTATAGTTCTAATACAGGAAAGCAATACGTCATTAGTCACGAGGTTTAATCTCATTGGGTTAGAAAAACATTAAGAATCATGCATTGTTTAGTGAGAATATATCTGTTATGTTCTCAAGCGTCTGTTTCTTTTCAGCGTTATCTCCCTTGTCCTCCCTTGTATTCACTTTGTTATTCAGGTGGTTGCAAGACAGTCAGTTCCCTTGTCCAAGTCTTTCCGAAAGTGTGGGAAGACTTTTTCTGATAAGAACTGTTGTCCAGACTTGGTTCTCATGAAAAAGAACAGAGAGAGACACATCATTACACATTGCACCGAATATACTGCTCTAAAGCTATTTCTGCTTGAATAATTGTTTCACTACACACAAGCTTATTTACATCTTATAATGCTCCATTTTGTGTCTAGCGGCCATTTTGAGACAGATTCTTCCATTTTATGGACCTGTACCTTCTCACTATCACTGCCTCCCCTTAAAATACTAACTTTAAAAGTGCAGATATGTGATGCAAAAAGTGATAGTTACACAAATGTAACACTAACTTTAATGTGTGTATTAGTATGCTTAAGTACCAGGTAAATGACTATTAATTTACTGATTTGCACAGCATGAAAGATTGCAACATACGAGTATAAAACTAAATGCAAATAATTTAAAGTCTTGAATAATGAATATTCCGAAGTGTGTCATTTCATAGTCTTTGAAATTATAAATTGTGCTTAGAATATTTTAGTAGGATCATCTATACAAAACAACTGTGGGTTAAATACTTCAAGTAAATCAAACATTTCAGCAAAGTAATGTGTTTGCCTGATTGCATTGCAAGCAAAGTTTACAGTTTTATATAAATATAATATATGATTTTTTTAGTAGACCGCTTGCTCAGAAAGCTGTTTTGCATAATATCTATATATTCACTAATATGTATGTTCAAGGGTATGAATACAGGTTTCCATTTGCACTTAAAGGTTTACTCAAATCTGCATTGGGAATTCATTTTTTTCCTGTTCTATCACAGAAATGGAAAAAAAAGGGAATGCAAGTCAAGAATAGAACAGTCACAAACAGCACTGGTTCCTGTCAAGCGCTCGTTACCCGAAAAAATAGCACAGCATGCTAAATAATTTTCTCAACTTTTTTTTTTTACAACACATATGTGAACACAAATGTGAAAAATCCTTATTTCTGGGAAATACACAGCTCTGTTGGGTTTTGCAACTTTTCATTCTCATCAACATCTATTGTGTGTTTATTGTTTAGTAGTTTAAAGTACTCATTGTTGTCAATACATCCATTTAGCAGGATTCTATTCCACTTTTAAAAGGGTTATCCTGTGAATCATTTTTACACTCAAAGTCCTGAAAGTCTGTTAATAGCTATTGCAAAATAAGTTGCAGTGTTTCTAGCATAAAATAAATACCTTTCCCATTCTTTTTTGCTTCAATGTGTTCCCCTTGGTGTTGATGATATATTCTGTACTGCTGGGTGGGCTCTAGACAGAATCAGTCTCCTTTCTAATCTGGCAGCTGATAATATAGTCCTTTCTTACTGCTCCTGTCTTCTCAGGTATACCGCTACACTACTGCAGGGGTCCCTGTCAAGAAAAACAGAAAGTTATTTCTACTGGCAGCATAGCAGTGAACACAGGAGAGGATGACTGAGCATGTATGTCCACCAGCATTCAGCTCATTAGCTGGATGTGCACATTGTTATATACTTGATTCCATACTGTGCAAGTAAATATTAGAGATGAGCGAACACGTTCGGCTCCGCCCCTTTTTCGCCCGAGCACCGAACTTTGCGAACACTTCAGTGTTCGGGCGAAAAAGTTCGAGGGCCGCCGTGGCAGCGCGGGGGGGTGCGGCGGGGAGTGGGGGGGAGAGGGAGAGAGAGAGGGCTCCCCCCTGTTCCCCGCTACTGCCGCCCGCGCCGCCGCGCATCTCCCCGCCCCCCGGCGGCACCCGGACACTTACGCGCGAACACTGCAGTGTTCGGCAAAGCCGGTGTCCGGGTGCGGATGTGTCCGTAACGGACACGTTCGCTCATCCCTAGTAAATATCATAACTCTTAACAAAATAATTTTTTAACAACATGTCATTGGCAAACATTGTACATGTTTTATGATCTGTATACTTAATATGATTCATTTTTTTGCATTCTAAAACTGCTTCTAAAGGATATTAAAAAAGTATTACTTTCCAGAAACAGTGCGGCTCTTGCCCATGGGCTTTGGCTGGTGTTGCAGCTCAGCACCATGCACTTGAATAAGGATGAAAGACAAAATAAGATACTTAATAAAGTTTATTCTGATATATATATATATATATATATATATATATATATATATATATATATATATATGTATATTAAGGTGGCAAAACATAGACCTCTATGTACAAGCCGTGTAGAGAGACATCAATACTTTTTATCTATGACTAATAGAGATGAGCGAGCCTACTCGGCCATGCCCCCTTTTCGCCCAAGTACCGTGATTTTCGAGTACTTCCGTACTTGGGCGAAAAGATTCGGGGGTGCCGTGGGTGAGTTGGGGGTTGCAGCAGGGAGTGGGGGGGGGGGGGAGAGGGAGAGAGGGCTCCCCCCTGTTCCCCACTGCTACCCCCCGTGCCGCCACGCCTCCCCCCGCCCCCGGCGCCCCCCGAATCTTTTCACCCGAGTACTGAAGTACTCGAAAATCGCGGTGCTCGATCGAGTAATTACTCGAAACGAGTAGGTTCGCTCATCTCTAATGACTAACTATTCATCTGAAGATTAATTAGAATAGGAAAATTTATTTGAAGCATTTCTTAATTGCTGCACATTGAATAATTTCTTTCTGGAGGCATTTTAGAGATCATAAAAAATATCCTCATCTTTGCTTTTCTATTGTTAAGATGCAATAATGTATTTGGGCATCTTAATTGAATATAATATAATCTACCAGCATTTCAATCATCATTTGCGGTACATTTTAAGACTTCTTCTCAATCTGCCTGGGAATACCCAGAAATCTTCCGATATTGTCTACTTTGAGGCATATTTTAGTGACAATATACACAAAATGGATGGG
Organism: Eleutherodactylus coqui; assembly: GCF_035609145.1. Classification (NCBI taxonomy): domain Eukaryota; kingdom Metazoa; phylum Chordata; class Amphibia; order Anura; family Eleutherodactylidae; genus Eleutherodactylus; species Eleutherodactylus coqui. Next base: position 140,512,011 of record NC_089843.1, on the reverse strand, counting down.
TAAATGGTGTGAGAATAAGGCTTATGAGGGTTTGCTAGTTAAAATTCACACTCTTCAACATTGAAAAAGTAACACCAAGAATCATAAGTCATGCAAATATGGAAATTACAGGATCAATAGACATGTTAATGATATGTAAATAATGAAAAAATGGACTCAAAATATTCAAAATATCTTGATTTATTCAGTATCAGCACCACACACAGAAATACATGCACTTACGTGCCTTGGCATGCTATCAATGATGTTATTAATGGTTGTCTGAGGAATGTTCTCCCATGTTGAATGCACTTGAGCACACAAATCATTAGGATACAGTGTTAGCAGCTCCATTTGCAATTGCTGATTAATGACCTTCCAGATGTGCTCAATGGGAGACAAATATGGACATGATGAAGGCCATAGTAGAATATTTAGTCCATGCAGGCTGCTCACAGTTGCACAAGGAACATGTAGCTTCTGGAACACTTTGGACAAATGCCATACGACTAGTTCCACAACCAAATCGACATAGCACTGAGCTGTTAGTTTATCTGTAGAAAAGACTAGAGAGGTCTGGCTACCATACATTATGCCCCATACCAAAATCCCAGAAGTAGGACCAGTGTGATGTTCCCTCATGAAGATCTCTTCGTGGCATTGCCCATGTGGTCTCTAGATCAGTCTCCAGTTATCATTGCATCCAAAACAAAAGCAAATATTCATTTATGAAGAGTATAGACCTCCATGCCAGCCTCCATTGCCATCATGCTCTGCACGATGTTAGTCTTTGAGAGTGGTGGTGTGAGATCAATGGAACACCTGTGTCTGGACATCTGGCTCATAGCTCAATGTTTTGCAAACACTTAAAGATGGTTTGTGTAGACACTGTTCGATGCCCTAGGCTTGGAATATGATGTCAACTATGATATTAACTATGATACTACTTTACCTGTAGTACAGAATGGATCACTATGTTCCATTCTTCTATTCTGACAATCTGTCCATTCATAAATTTACCTCTGTTTGCCATGATTCTCCCAATCACTTGGAGATGTAACATTGACATTGATGACATCCCCACCTAAGTGCATAGGAATCTGCTGAAGAGATAAACCAGGGTCTCTTCCAGTTTGCAATGAGTGGTGATAACTGACATGTTGATGAACAGGAGGCATTGCCCAATCATGCCACAAGACTATGTATGATTTTTGAGGTTTCATGTGGCTGAAAAAACTTGCTTTCAATCTGGCTTTGATACCATTGAAGCCCCATTCTACATGCCACATGTCATTTGTATATGTTAGCGGCACCTTCAGCTTCCTTAGATTTTCAAGAACGTATGACTTTTCCTTCTTGGTATTGCTAATTCAATGTTGAGGAGTATATAGGGGTTCTGCAGATGAACAGTCCACAAACTCATCAGCAGAGGGATACATTGTGTATCTGCATCATATTGGAGTAAGAATAGAGGTTGCTACAAAACCTCCTACACTCTGTGTGTATATAGGGACTAATAAAAGCAAACCTATAAACAGAAAGTGCTGAGAAACAGTGATGTATCATTGTAGTTACACAATGATTTAATCCTGCTAGAGGATGTATTTTCACTTTGTAAGGAATACCTATAAAATAAACTAAAGTTACCATACATTGAACTTTTTGGGCAAATTAGTTCATTGATATTAACTATGATACTATGCCTGCTACTGTAATTTATTTCTTGTGCTATTTTCATTCCGGTTGTAGTCTTGAAGTCCTTATAATGTTGTATACAAGTGCTGTATAATAGAACCAAAGCACTTACAATTATTTTGTTCATTCTCTTCAATCTGTAAATCAGCTTTGACACTGAGGAGTGAGTATACATTTGTTTGCATCCACACTGCCTTAATGTGCACTGTGACATCTTTACAGTAGGATGGGAAAAGCATGTTTGATCTTGCTGTTAATAACCTTTCTGAACTCATCAGTACACGCTTTTACACAATATCGATTTAAAGTATTTGAGTCAATTACCAAAAACTTAACATCATGATTTTCTCTTGGGAAACCTAATCAGTGCAATTTCTGGCTAAGTTCAAGCTCAATAGCTTTCCATTTATATTTTTAGCATTGGTATACCTTGAGTGATAAATGCAGTCTATCAAGGCCACTAAAGTTTACTTCTGTGTAAAGTAAACTCCCTCTTTGCAGAAAAATTAAAAATAGAAACTTAAAAACACTAAAAATCAAAAATAGAAACTTAAAAAACACTAAAAATCAAAAATAGAAACTTAAAAACGCAAAAATTAAAAATAGAAATTTCAAAATACTAAAGATCCCTGACTTATCTTTCAAGCGGGCATTCTGTGCAAACTGAAATACTGTGTGAGTCCATCATTTTCTAGGTACTTATGCTTTAACCCCTTCATGACATGGCCTATTTTGGGCTTAAGGACGCAACAATTTTTGGCGGATTTTCTTCTCCATTTATCAAAAGTCATAACTTTTTTATTTTTCCGTTGACGCGGCCGTATGAGGGCTTGTTTTTTGCGTGGGGAACTGTAGTTTTTATCGGTGCCACTCTTGGGTACATAGACTATATTGTAAAACTTTTTTTTAATTTTTTTAATGATAGCAGGGAGAGAAAACGCATCAATTCTGCCATACATTTTTTTATTTTTTTTTAAACAGCGGTACTCATGCAGCATAAATGAGACATTCCATTTTTTTGGCGGACCGGTACGGTTACAACGATACCAAAATTCTTACATTTTTTTTAGGTTTTTCCATTTTTCTGCAATAAAAACCATTTTTCTGGGTAATCTTTTTTTTTTTCTAAATTGCTGCATTCAAAGTCCTGTAACTTTTTTATTTTTTGATGTACGGCACTCTATGAGGGCTTATTTTTTGCGAGACGAGCTGTAGATTTTATTGGTACCATTTTGGGGTACATACGGCTTTTTTGATCACTTTTATTGCGTTTTTAGTGGCCTCAGTTTTTTAGCGGTTTTTTTTTGCGTTTTTTTCCGTGCACAGTCAAAAGCATGTGCAACTTATTGTACGCGTCGTTACGGACGCGACAATACCAAATATGTGGGGTTTTATTTTTTTTTTTTACCTTTTTTTATGCTAATCTGAGAAAAAGCATTAAAAAATTGTTTTTTTAACTCTTTTTTTTACATTTTTTTAAATTCTTTTTTTAATCTTAGTTTTTTTTACACTATTTGAGTCCCTCTGAGGGACTTTAACCACTGCCCTGATGATCGCTGGTATAAGGCATGGCAGAGCTACTGCTCTGCCATGCCTTATCGCTTGTACAGCAATTATAGGCATAGGCAATACAGGACGCTAGTGTCTGGCGTCCTGTTGCCATGGTGACAGGCTGGGCTCTCGCGATGACATCGCGAGTTCCGGCCGGAGACACAGAGGGAGCGCGATCCCTCTGTGAACTCTTTCCCTGCCGCGATCTACTTAGATCGCGGCAGGGGAGGGGTTAACAGCGGGACGCCGGCTGTGACTGACAGCCGGCTCCCGCTGCGAGAGAGCCCGGGATCTTATGTGATCCCGCGCTATCTCCAGGACGTAAGTTTACGTCCTGTTGCGGGAAGTACCAGGCTGCCAGGACGTAAACTTATGCCCTGCAGCGGGAAGGAGTTTACAAGGGAAACAAAGATGGGTTTGAATAAGTGCAAACTAGCTAGTCAAAATGGCTCTGTGCTAATTAGAGTATATTACTTTGCATTAATATTTTACATATTACGCTAATATGTTTACAGAATGTTTCAAAGCTTTTTTAGTTTTAAAGAGGCAGGTGATGCTCATTTTGCACCTCTCCGGACCTGTATTGCTGTTGTTTAAAGTGCACTAACTCTAATTCCACAACTAGCAGGAAATGTCCATCCAGAATAGGATTATCATACGTGTGCTGGAATGGGATCAACAGGTGAGTGGCTGTACTGCAATGTCACAGTGTTGCTATTTCCCTTCCACAGTGGTTATGGTGATGTTATTTATGCACTTGGTTGGATGTTAGTCCTTGAGTGTAGATGGTATGTGGCAATGTGTAACCCATTTAAAGTTCAGAGAGACAAAGGAGGCAGGTTAACTCATGGTTACATGCTCAATAGGCATGTTGGTACAACATGCAAAGACAAAGGCACAGTTCTTTAGCATCAACAATTTAAAACAGGCTTTTTGGTTGATGGTGACTGTGATCCCTCTTTGAGCTGTCTCTTCCATTCATACTGCAGTCTTTAGCTTCTTATGTGCCCTCCTACCTCATACCAAAAGCATTATTTCCTGGGGTCTAAGTCTATCTGGTAACAAGATATAGTGTAGCCTGAGCCTCGTCTTACTCCACTAAAAAGTTAGCCACACATCTACGTCTCCTAGGCCTTAGAGAATAGCAGGACATTACTTGTTAAACCTAATCCATCATGTACCCAACTACTATTACTTGCAGTAGGTGGGTAACTGCCTTACATAGCTTGAGGTACTCCCACTTGTCTAACTGTGGTTGGAGGCTATGTGTATGGAAACTGTAAGCTGGTTGATCAGCCCTCACTATACAGATGGGCCAAATTTTACCGTGGTTGTGATAGAACAGCACAGAAAGTCATGTTATGTTAACCCATTAAAAAATGTTTCCCTATGTTAACACAAAACCCATTGTAAAGTAACTCAAAGTGCATATAAACCACCCTGATAGCACAGCACACCAAGATATCACATTGCGTTAAGAGTCAAGCTAAAAAAAAAAAACATCTGTACCGCTGCCTAAATAATTTGTAGCCCCCACCTGTAAACAAAATACAATAACCATAGATCATTTAAGACAAAAGTCAAAAATAGGGACACCTGTCCACGGCCGCGACGGAATATCACTAGCGATATTCCACCATGGCGGAGGAGAGGGGAGCACTAAAAGGTCTCTGCGATGAGCCTATATTAATGATAGGGTCACCGCGGAGAATCGAAGCATGAATCACGCGAGCAGAAAATTGCTATGATTTTCCGCTCGTGTGCAGTAGGCTGCGCTTTCCATAGTTATCCCATGGAAAGCATGTCTTGCGACCTCCGCATGCGATTTATCGCGATAGATCTCGCAATGACACCTCGCCTGTGGACAGCCAGCCTAAAGCAGAATAAACATGCTAACAGTATAATAGATTGGCACTCTTCTTCAGGGTAAAATCTGGGGTACTGTTTCTAGGTACCACAATATACATTTTTTTAAAGAAATCTGTACCTTATTAATCTGTGTGGGGCAGTAATGCAGACTTCTTCAGGGAGAAGCTATTACTGTATATTGCTGTCATCCATATGTATAAACAGCCTGACAAGGCTTAGATCTAATCACACTTTGAATAATGAATCACCTCAAGGTAAATATATAACTGAGTTTCAGGAGGTTAATAAGGTTACAAATGATTTTTCAGGGTTTTCTGTATTTTTATGCCGGGGCAATATTTCAAACATTTTCCTTGAATAGAAAAAACAGATGCAAGTATTAAATAATACAATCTGTTCTATATGAATGTGTTCACTCCACTAAATCGTTATTAAGAAAGTGTATCAATGTGCTGCACATGAGCCTGTAGCCTTATTTTATGAGTAGGATGTCTTACTTCTGTACAAGACAGAGAAGTGTGCCAATGTTTGCTTTACTTCTTAGAGAAGTCCAACTCCATAAAACATCATTATAACTCCTGGCAAGATGTGGATATATGTTAGGAAATCATTTTCACATTATCAGTATGCCTTTCATTACATTGTAAAATATGTAACTACTACAAAAGAAGTCTTTATAGCCAATGTGAGAAGCACTTTACGGTATTTATGACTAATCACACTGGACAGAATTGTTTCCTGTTAGTCACAATGAATACTATTCTGTCCATTAGGAATTAGAAGTGATGATATCAAAGAGAACAGTCAGCTATTACCCGGGCAAAGTACTTGCCACAAGCTTTCCCAGATGATAATATCAAATGACACAGATGAAATTAAAGTTGGATCTTCAGCTCCTTAAGGCAAATAAACAGCTATTATAGAAGTGTATAGATAATTCATTGAAGGCATACAAAGGTTTTCATAGGTTCAAAATCTCTTTATTATATTCTTCTTGAAATATAGCATATATTTGAACTATGCTTTCAATTAATTCATGTTAAAATTGTCTATATCCAATATTAATGTACGCCATTAATATGAAGAGGCAAAATTCATTTAAATATTATGGAAATAAGGACCCAAGTTTGTTTTTTTCCCCCATCATTTATGCTAATTTTATTCAGCATAATTTATTATTCATGCAGTTTTAGGCTACAATTGGTGCCATTTAAAATTACATGCTTTTCTTAACTGATGTCTTGAGGCATTAAAGATACCCTACCCATTCACCATGAGCAAGGTTACTAACATAATAAATGTAGGCATAATTAAGGAATTGTCACCTTCGTTTTCTTTGACTAGAGTAGTTTAATTTTAAGACTTGCAATTTCATATGGCGATAAAAACAATCTGCTTTCAACAAATATCTTTATACAAGGAGAGAAGAATCTTACATTGTCTACAAGACAGGTCAGTAATTATCTATTTAACATCACATAAGGCTTATATTACCTGGTGGCATATAGCTGCTGATCTGATGGTATCTGGGGCTCAGATCTGGTGACCCAAGATGGCCACGTCACTTCTTGAAATACCAGATGCACAGTGCATGCTGCTTTCTCATCGAACAGGGCTACTCATGTCATCTGTGCTAGATAATCAAAGCAAGGTGTAATGTGCATAGGGTAGTTTAAGAAGCATTGAGGTCATCTTGGATCATGGGAGGGAAGCTCCAGTATCTGAAAAATTGATAGCTTATGGGATTGAAGGGAAGCAAAAAGTAATATAATCCTTTGAAAATGAAAAGGGAATGGAATGGATCATAAGTAGGACAGTTGGATGAAGCTTCACGAGGGGACATTCTGATGTATCAAGCTAATATGTTCAAAAGACGAAATACAATAGGAAGTAATGTATAGTAGGTCTCCTAGGATCCATGTCCATACTGATAGCCTCCAGAGTTTAAAGATACGTACATCCTGATCTGTATTTTCATGCTCACAAATAATGGCTCTTTATGTCTTCTGACAAATACATTACAAGCAGAAACACATGGCAACAGCACTCCTAACACTAATTGATACCTCACTTTTAGGTCTAGGCCAATTTATTCAGGTTAGCTGAATTAGGATACCAGGCTACATAGTTTAAATAAATAACTTGGGAAAGATGGGTTTCCAAATCTTGCATTTTAATGAAGCTAGTATATAAAAGAGTTTAGCAGTTTTATTCATCTGCCTGCCTAGTCAGAATGGAGGCTGGAAGCAATCTCAGGCATACTCTACCACCATCACTGAATGATTACAGTATGTAACACACTTTTTGTCCTTGGCAAGTGAGTGTTATTTCCTGCTTTCTTAGAAAATGGCCAATATACCTTCCAAAGTTTGCTTTTGTGCTCAGGAGAATGAGTTTTATATTTTGCATATCTACATATACATAAATGGGTAACATTTTTATTTTCATAAACAGACAATATCTAGATCAAAAGTAATGTTTGTTTATTTATTTAGAAATGTGTGGTTTTTCTAGATTTACGGTGGTACTGCACACCACTTTCCCGAATTAGTCCCCATATGTAGTCTCCCATCATGCTCTCATTGTACTGTCCTTGGTATCGACGTTCAAAGGCCATAACATCTTGGTGGAAGCGTTCACCATGCTCCTCTGAGTATTGTCCCATGTTCCACTTGAAGAGATCCAAATGAGCATCAAGGATATGGAGCTTTAGAGACATCCTGCAACCCATCATGGTGTTTTCATTGGACCACAGGTAAAGAAGCTCATCAAGTGCACTGAATTCCCAAAGAAGCTAACCAGAAAGGAAAATGCAGCTTGGAACAGCTTTGTGGCAGTACTTAAAGGTTTCCTTGAGAATCACAAGGTTTGCAACTATGTAAAGCCGGTTGAAACTCTGGTTATGAACTATGGCAAGATGGGTTACAGGATGTCTCTCCCCTGCAGTGATTTTTGGGGAAGGGATTTAAATATAAGCCCTTCCATGAAAATCAACCCTAGCTTGTGTAAAAAATATATATATACCCACATCTCCGCCGCTGTCAGGGCTCAGGCGTGTCTTGTGGTGGTGATCCAATCAGGCGCAGCCCTTCCACGAGACAGGGATTTTAAATCCCCGCCTGCTGAAAGAACTTAATTTCAGTGCTGGGGACCAAGCAGCTAGATGCACCGAGCCCCGGCAGCGGCGGAGAAGTGAGTATGTTTTTTTTATACAAGCTACGGTTGATTTTCAGGGAAGTGCTTATATTTGAAGCCCTTCCCTGAAAATTATTGCAGGGGTTGCCGGCATCCGATTGCTTTCAACGAGGCTGCCAGCATGTGGCCCCATTGAAAATAATGGGTACGGAGCCTTGTTCACTCGTGTTTTGACAAGTGTGTGGACTCGCGGTTTTGCACGCGCGTATGTAAGTGCAAATCCACACTTGTGTGAATGAGGACTTAAGGTTAGTGCAACTTGTTCTTGCATTTTGGCAAACATAGAGTCCTTGCATATTCTGTGTGTTGGAATTGTAATTTCTTGTTATGTCTTTGAGGGAGCACAGTACTTCAGCAGGGCAAGATGCCAAAAAATCTGCTTAAAGAGCACATATGCTAAAAAAATTATATGACTTTAAATTGCAAAGTCTCCATATCAGCCCTATTTTTAATATCTTCTTCTGTACTGAACTGTAAAATGGCCACTGGTTATGTTGCGCCTATTATTATGGCTAGCCCATGTGATGCGGGCATCCAATGAAACTTTTGCCCATATACAAGATAGAGAACACATTTGGTGACATCATCAAGGCACATTGGCTGCAGCAGGTAATATGGGAAATTTGTTTTTCCTGCTATTTTCTAAAAATAAATAAGTTAGAATTTATCCAATTCAATTTTGCTATAAAAAGGGTGATTTTATTGCCAGGACTATCCAGACAAGCAACATTAGCCAAGAGTTTCACATATGATATGAAGACCAATGTGTATATTGATATCTAAAAAAACTTTTAAGCTATGTACTCTGCTACTTTTGATTTATTATTTTAGAGGAGTTATTGTATCTATACATATAAAATTGAATGTATGTCTGTCTGTCTGTCTGTCCTTTATGCGCTACTACACCATTCATCCGATCGCCATGAAACTTTGGGAAGTTGTTAAGTACACTCCTGGGAAGATTATAGGCATAGTACAATTATGCTATGATAAATGGAGCGCGCGAGCGTCGTCGACAGTTACGCCCCCCCCCCCACGTAGATCGTTTGATTTTCATCACTGCCACTAATTCTCTCACTTCGCGATGTCGTAGAAACATAAAATTTGGCACGAGCACTGATTATTTCATAAATAGGAAAAGTTAATAGGTCCCAACTCGATTATTCAATTCTAAGTGCCAAAGAATTAGCGTCCAAATTTTACGTACGGAATTTAATTCTCTCACTTCCCAATGTCATAGAAACTTGAAATTTAGAACGAGCATTGATTATGTCATAATTAGGAAAAGATAATGGGTCCCAACTTGATTATTCGATTCTAAGCGCAAAAGAATTAGCGTCCAAATTTTACGTACGGAATCTAATTTTCTCACTTCCTAATGTCATAGGAACATGAAATTTGGCACGAGCATTGATTATGTCATAAATAGCAAACATTTAAGGGTCCCAGCTCGATTATTCAATTCTAAGCGCCAAAGAATTAGTGTCCAAATTTTACGTACGAAATCTAATTTTCTCCCTTTCCAATGTTATAGAAACTTGAAATTTCGAACGAGCATTGATTATGTCATAATTAGGAAAATATAATGGGTCCCAACTCGATTATTCAATTCTAAGCGCAAAAGAATAAGCGTCCAAATTTTACGTACGGAATCTAATTTTCTCACTTCCCAATGTCATAGAAACTTGAAATTTGGCACGAGCATGGATTATGTCATAAATAGGAAAAGCTAATGGGTCCCAACTCGATTATTCAATTCTAAGCGCAAAAGATTTAGCGTCCAAATTTTAAGTACGGAATCTAATTTTCTCACTTCCCGATGTCATAGAAACTTGAAATTTGGCATGAGTATTGATTATGTCATAAATAGGAAAAGTTAATGGGGCCCAACTCAATTATTCAATTCTAAGCGCCAAAGAATAAGTGTCCAAATTTTACGTACGGAATCTAATTTTCTCGCTTCCCAATGTCATAGAAACTTGAAATTTGGCACAAGCATTGATTATGTCATAAATAGGAAAAGTTAATAGGTCCCAACTCAATTATTCAATTCTAAGCGCAAAATAATTAGCGTCCAAATTTTACGTACGGAATCTAATTCCTGATGTCATCTATTTATATAAAAAGGAATGTATGTCTGTCTGTCCTTTTTGCGCTACTACACCATTCATCTAATCGCCATGAAACTTTGGGAAGTTGTTGAGTACACTCCTGGGAAGATTACTGGCATAGTACAACTATCCTGCGAGCATTGTCGACAGTTATGCCCCCCAGACAAAGATCGTTTGATTTCCATCTCAAGCACAAAAGCAAAAGGCATAACGAGCAACGGGATGCGTGTTCAACTACAAAATGATGCATCCGCCGAACGCTTCGCAAGACAATTGCTGGATATTGAGAATGCTGAGGTAAAATGAAAGCTGTGCTGTGATTGGTTGCAATTTCTTATACTGCTGAGGTAAAATGAAAGCTGTGCTCTGATTGGTTGCTATTTCTTATACTGCTGAGGTAACATGAAAGCTGTGCTGTGATTGGTTGCTATATATTATACTGCTGAGGTAACATGAAAGCTGCTGTGCTGTGATTGGTTGTTATATATTATACCGCTGAGGTAACTTGAAAGCTGCGCTGTGATTGGTTGTTATCTAGATATATAAAAACGAATGTATGTCTGTCTGTCTTCGCGGCAACGCGCGACGGGTACGCTAGTTTATTATATAAGTGGTTGACCATGCTTTATAGCTATGATACCCCGATTTGGCTTTAATTTTACATTGTTTTCTGCGCTTCATCTGAATATTTGAGATGATGATATTAATTAATCTTAGATCATCTTCTTGTTTGGATAAACTGTATATTATGTGTATAAGTTATATGTTGTCCCGCTCCTCTATTGCTGATATTTTGATTTAGCTCTATCTGGCACTTTGTAATAGTATATTCCATTTAGCCACAATATGCTACTATGCCACAGAATTATCTATACTAAGACAATTCATTTGGGTCTAGATTCTCTCAATTTTTTTTTTTTTATCCTTTTACTGTATGTCTTAATGGTCTAATATTAATACCGTGAAGGTATCCTGATAAACCCATCATGAATAGGAGAAACATGTCAGAACATAGGGCGGACTGGAATTGCAAATTGTTGAGAGGCTTAGTTATCAGTTATTAACAACACTAAATTGGACTGGGCAGCCCTTTTTTTTTTCTTTTCCATTTTTTGCTACTGCTTCTACCTTAAATGCATATGTACTACACCAACAGTCTTTTTCTGGACTTATTTACCATCTTGAAAAGTGTGTGATTCAGAGCTACTGCTCTTCTGATGACAACTTATTTACAGCGGATCAGATAGATTTTTATCAGCACCCGTTTGGGATCTATATAAGTGATGTAGTTGATAGTCTGCATTGGAGTCAATGCAACTTTTGCTCAGAGCTGGCTGTTGTTATATCTTCTAATGGACAGTTTGTCTGATTTTGATTTCTTTTGCTCCGTGCTGACAACTTATTTTGAGTAGCTTGGATACATTTTTATTGACATTTGCATGAGATCTATACATGTGACAGACTTTATGTAAATTTTGCTAAGATAAAGTTGATAGCTTTTCATTTTACCTCTCTCTAATGAAATATCATATGTTTCACCCATTGTTTGCCATCATCAGCATAGAGTCTTCTTGGAAGAGGTTTGGGAACAGGTTCACCCTTGTGAGGGTAGTTACCCTGTTTAGGCAGGAAGTTAAAATATATATGATAGGATTCCTTTTTAGTGAATTTTATGTCTATGAATTAAAGTTAACTTTTATCTTCTAAAAGGGTTTCTGTTTTGAGGTTTTTGATTGTCAATTTTGGGTATGCCCTTGTTTTGACTATTTGATTGCAAACTTCACTATTCAGTTTGTATTCTGGTTTTGTTGTTTAAGTCAGACACACATGGTATAAAATTTGCCCATTATTGTACAGATAGCTTAACAAAAATCCAAGTGTTGTGTATGGATTATATAAATTAGCCATTCCTGTTTGACTGGACCTCTTTCCTATGTGAATAAATCCTGTACTACTGCTATGATTTTGTAGACTATATCCAATTGTATATACAGTATAGTGAATTTCATTCATACATATTTCACTCCCTAAGCTTTACTGAACCTTAGCTGAAAGAGCTTTCTGGATCATGAAGTCAGTAGCATATTGGCTGTCAGTGACAAAACCTTCCACAATTTCATTAGATTATTATTGGCAAGATCAGAGCTCAGGAGTTTGCAAAAGGTTAATGGAGTTTCACAACACTGACTCAAGCATGATGTAGTGATACTATGAAACCCATTGCTTTACTAGTCTAAGTGTTTATTTGTGCAGTGAAAGTCTATAAATGGACATGTCCCATAGATTCATGGCACTCACACAACCCTCTATGTCATTTAGTTAGTCAAATCCTTCATTTTTTTGGATCAAAGTGGTGGGAAGCATAGTAAAAGTTTTATTACTACAGATTATATTACAGATGTGTAAATAGCTAAATGTCATCACCCTGTAAAATTCATGAATACTTTGATGTGTTTTAAGAAATTAATGACATATATAGATTTTATAAACTGTTCTATTGGAATAAAATAAAGCATAAAGAAATAGAATAGTACAAGTCATATTTTCAATATAACAATTTATAAAAAGAAATGTTTGCTACCATTTTACCCAGCAGAACAAAGTGCTCTTGCTCTCAGAAAGGGTGACTTCACACAGTGCTAAACTTCCACAGCAAAGTGCAGTACAATGTAAGTAAATAGGGTTTTAAACCCATTCAGTTACAGTAGAAAAAATCCCTAGTAGAAGATAATCCCTAGTAGAAGATATCACATGCTGCCGATTTTCATATCCACAGCATACTCTTGTTTTGGAAATACCCTGGCTTTTCAATGCAGAATGGATTCGTGGCAATGAATTTTAAGGTGGAAAATCAATACCAAAAACTGCTTTAAAAAAATCTGCACATGGACTTTGGTGCGGATTTACTCCGCAATGTGTCATCATACCCTAAGGGAAAATCTTTGGATTAATTTAACAGCGGATAAAAAGTGGGAAATGTTAAACATTACTAATTTCTTTCTAAAAAAAATGACTGTCATCAATCAGCTGTGTGATTTTTCTGTGACTTTTCATTCCTGCTAAGAGCAATAATGTTATTATATTTCTGCTATTATATTTAACCATACAAAAGGCTTTCTTTTTGCGAGCTGAATTGTATGTCTTAAAAGTACCATTTATTTATTGAAAAAATGCTCAAAAACTTAAAGTAGGTTGGAATGGAAAAAAAGCTCTGATATTACATGCTAACATTTTTCTGTTGGTCAGTTTACCGTATTTTCTGGCGTATAAGACAACTGGGAGTATAAGATGACCCCCCCAACTGTCGACTTATACGCCGGGAATATGATGTAGGAAAAAAAACCAATACTCATCTCCTGCGGCGTTCTGTGGCATTGCTGCAGGCTGTTGCTCCCTCCTCCTCGAGGACAGAGCATTGCTTTCTGGATGCGGGGCTTGAAATCCCCGCCTCCAGAAAGCTAATGCTCTGATTGGCTAATTCAGGCGTCAGCCAATCACAGCCATTTAATGACATCATTGAATGGCTGTGAATGGCTAATGCAGTGCCAGCTTTCGTTGGTTGACGCCGCCTGAGTTAGCCAATCAGAGCATGAGCTTTCAGGAGGCGGCGATTTCAAGCCCCGCATCTAGAAAGTGATGCTCTGTCAGCGAGAAGGAGGGAGCGACAGCCCGCAGCAGCGCCGCAGAATGCCGTGGGAGGTGAGTATTTTTTTCTTCTTCTACAGCTTATACCGGGCATATAAGACGACCCCCAACTTTGGAGAAGATTCTCCGGGGTTAAAAAGTTGTCTTATATGCTGGTATGTTACCAAAATCTAAGCAAATAACTGTTTTTCCATTGATGAAGCTTGGTATAATTTTGGGGTACATATAACTTCTTGGGTATAGATAATGAAGAGACCAAAAAACAGCAATTCTGGCATTGTATATTTTTTGTACAAATGTAGCTAGCGTTAACATGACTCGTGCATTGTGATAACTCAATTCACAACATTATAGAATATTTTAGTTATCATATCACGTTCAATGTTAACATTTGCTACAACTGTATATTATATGCCATGTGATATAAATAACATTATGCAGGGTGATTCAAAAAGAATGGTTCTAAAGTAAAGCTGATTTATTCATGCAGGAATTGACATATAACATCCAGAATGACATGAAATGACAGAAGACCTCTTCATGCTTTTAATGTGAATTACAGATGTCTGATGTGTGTGCTGTGGTTGACATGGCAGATGTCAACTTGGTAGTTCAGTTCTGCCCAGAAGTATCCCAGCATAACCTGTGTTATCGATTCCACTGCAGTGGAGATTCATTGCTTTAGGTCATCTAAGTTTTGTGGCATATGGGCCACAGAAGATCTCTAAGGTGCATTAAAAATGTAAAGAGGTCTACCATCTTTTTATATCATTCTGACTGTTGTATGTCAATTCATGCATGAATAAATCAGCTTTGCTTATGAACCATTCTTTCTGAATCACCCTGTTGTTATATATATCAATTATAGTAATTTTTATTGTTTCTATTTTTACATGAAAAATTGAATGTTTTATACTTTTCATTAAAAAAAATACAATTTAAAAAATGTTATTAAACTTAATTTTACATAATCTTTGTCTCACAAAGAGACTTAAAGGGGATATCCAAGTTTTAGAAATTGATGGTCATCAATATCTAATGGTGGGGGTTCGATACCTGGGACCCCTGATGATCACTTGATTAAATGGACCATAATGATCATCCAAGTTTTGCATCTGCTTCCATGTTTACATTTGAGTATGATCCTGTTTGTACTCACAATTTGGTACTTTTTTTTGTAAATTATTTTTTTATTAAAGATAAATGTCAAATGCAATAAAGCATTATTCGCTGAGTATGCAAAATTGTAAGAACATCTTACATGTACATTACAGTTAAATGAAGCTTAACATTTCCATTATTTCAAATAATAAAAAGGGGCGTAATAAGAGGAGGTGGGACATAGTAGGTAGGGCGGTGGGGGAGGAGAGGGTTTAGGATTGGGGTATAATGAGTGACTGCTGCCTCTCATTGGCTCAGCGCAGGGACCAATCTGATTGGTCCCGCTGAGCCAATGAGGGGCAGCAGTCACTCACCCATTCATAAATTCATGAATGGGTGTGTGAGTGAGATCTGCCTCTGATTGGTCAGGCTGTGACCAATTAGAGGCAGCTCATTCAGCAGGCGGGGATTTTAAAGCCCTGGCTGCTGAATACTATAGAGAAGCAGTTCAGGAGAACTGCCGGCGGCCGCCGCTGAACTCCGGCTGCAGCGGTAAGGTGAGTATAGATTTTTTTTTTTATTTTTACACATTTCTGGATGAATTGCAGGGAAGGGCTTATATATTTAAGCCCTTCCCGACAATTCATCCCTCGCTCGCCCGCAGCGCATTGCTTTCAATGGAGCCGGCTGTATTGCTGGCTCCATTGAATTCAATGCACTGGACAGCTCCGCTTTCTAATGAAACACGGCTAGGAGCAGATTTTTCGGGCGATTTTTTTTGGCCCCGGTCACGCGATTTGCGGATGCGCATCCGTCATGCGATCCGCAAATCGCGCGAAAAAACGCCCGTGTGACTAAGGCCTAATTCAGTAAATGGGTGTGAAGATGGAAATGCCTTGTTAAATTTGTCAAAGTTTTAGAAAGTGTCCAATTTAGGAAGGACAGCGCCTTGCTTAAGTCTCTACTTGTATTTTTTCCCTTCAATCCTCTTGATATTCACCCAGAATGGAAAGTAGCATATACAACGTGAAAAACAAAAAAAAATTGGGGGTAGTATAGGTAGTTTAGTATATGATGCTTGAAAAGTGCAACAACGGTGGCCGAAACGCGTTTCACAAGACGGGTGACCTCTCGTGTTTAGAGGTTTGGACTTTGTGTATTTCTTGTATGAGCCTTTTTATATGACCAGAATTCATGGAATAAAAGAAAACTTCTGACTAGAGATGAGTGAGTATACTCGCTAAGACACATTACTCGAGCGAGTAGTGCCTTAGCCGAGTATCTCCCTGCTCATCTCTAAAGATTCGGGGGCCGGCGCTGGTGACAGGTGAGTTGCGGCGGGGAGCATAGGGGAGCGTGGGGGAGAGAAGGAGAGAGAGATCTCCCCTCCGTTCCTCCCCGCTCTCCCCTGCCGCTCCCTGCCTCCCGCCGGCCCCCGAATCTTTAGAGACGAGCGGGGAGATACTCGGCTAAGGCACTACTCGCTCGAGTAATGTGAGCGAGTATACTCGCTCATCTCTACTTCTGACATTTACTTGAGAGATTTGGAAGCGATCTTAAATATCAGGGGAAGGAGGTTTCTCCCAGAGTGACTTCTCACAGAGGGACACTTCCTCACTCCATTAAGTGAGTACCCACATCTCTGATCTTCTCCTCTCTATGAGCGCATACATTACTATATTCTTAAGTTTTAGAAAGGTAGATCTTTTGTAGGAGATTAAGAGGAGGAGACTCTTTTTGGGAAAGCAGATTTTCTAGAGCTTGCATGCTCTTAAGTGTACGACTGAACTAAAGGTCCCCAATTGAAAGGCCCCTTGGAAGATAACATATTTGTAGTGTATGAGCATCGAGATCTATTTTTACAGAGGCAAAAAAGTTGATAGCTCTGACCTACTGTCCAGGCCAGAGGCCCTATCTCTCAGATTTCCTATCAGAATTACTATCCTTTAGTGAGGCAGTAATAATAGCAACAATATTAGGAATTAGTATTACTCTCAGCATCGGCTGCTAGCGCTAGAAAAATGAGCGAAAAACTAGTTTCCTATTCTTAGCTTTTAGCTCTCTTTATGAACTAAAGTGAGCCAGTCTATCTGGCACTATATCATACTTGTCTTGAAAAACTATGCTCTAAGCCAGTTTTTTGGCAATACTTCTATCGAGCATTATTTTTCAAATAAACTTGAGAATATACACCATATGAAATATTCTCACTATGCATAAGAGTGAGCTTTTTGACATATGAAAATACCTCTATGAAATTTGCCCCACATTTTATTACTGTTGCAAAAATCAGATCAACATTAATAATACGGCTATCCATCCCGATTGCAGATATAATAACTTATGATGCAATTAAGGTCGATATCCCGATTGCAGTAACTTATGGTGCAATTAAGGTGGATATCCATCCTTTACAACACAATAGGATAGTAAATGAGAGATCTATCTTGCTTTTGTAATATCAAGATCAATCTTCTGAACTCTTGAGTGGGTAATATCCCATATAAGATATCGAGAAAACCAAAGCTCAACAGGCTCCTGATGAGCCGCTTATATCTTGCGGTGAAACGCGATGAGTTTAGAAAAATAATATGAGCTTGGAAAGCAATATATAGTGAACTTATGTCTGTTCAATTATATCCAGCGGAATAAGATATAACACACTATGAGCTTATGTTCGCTCAATAACATCTGGGAAGTGTAAAGACACATAGCGAAAATCATCACTGTCCTTTGATTTATATACAAAAAAGAAAAAAAAGACATGGGATGTGCTAAATACCATTTATTAAACATCTCTGACTGAAAAGCACATATTGACAGTGGATAAATTCGCCTATTGATATTAGACAATAAAATAAGATATCTTACTAGAAAATAACCCATCTCACAAGCACTCGAGTTTCAATCATATTGTAAGCTTTTTTCACCCCTTTAGAACAAATATCATTTTACCGAACCTTCTAGTATAAAGAGGGTCCAATCTTCGGATTAGAGGTTTCATACGCATGTTTCCTTATACAGGTATACATCTAGTTACCTGAGCATCAAGCACAATATCATACATCTTTTTTGATGCCTAGTTGGGGACTTATTTGTTCTAGAGGTGTACTGTCTTTGTGTGTATTAGCGGTCTATGATTGAGATCCTGCTACCCCTAGGTTCTCTAAGGGACTCTATATGGTGCCCTGCTTTCTGTTTATTTTAACAAGTATTTAATAAAAAGGAATACATTTTAACCATTGTCTAAACTGTGAGGAGCATCAAGATCTAGTCCCAGATATTCTGGTACTATGCTCAGTGGGGCTATAGGCGAAGGGTGCAGGGCCAAGTCCCCTCGAAGAGCATCCCAGATTTCACATGGTCCTCTTAGGAGGAGATCAAATGAAGCCCTCTTGTATGTTTTTGGTTCAGGGAGCCATAGGTCTTTAAGGAAGGAAGTCCCATAAGAAGCCTGTGCTAGTTGCCTAACCACTTGGTTTTTAGAAGGGTTTATTAATTCCAGCAATCTGTTAAGCTGAATTGATTTATAGTTCTGGGATTTTTCAGGCAGGTTTCTCCCACCATTCTTCCTTCTCTGAGCCAGAAGACGAGAAGCCAGGCAAGGTCTTTTATGCTTCCAAATGAATCTAGAGAAAATTGGCTTAATCTGCTTAAAGAAAGATTCTGGATAGTGAATTGGAAGCATTTACAGCTTATATAGAATTTTTTTAACTATATATCTTTGTAATAGGTTTTAACAACCAAACCAGAAAAGTACTAGTAAATTATATACCTGTAAAAGCGAGGATACCTTTTTAAGCGGGGATGCAAAATTATTGTCATAAAGATATTCAAATTAGTGATCTTAATTCCCAAATATTTAATATAAGTATCCACCTATATATATTAAGAATACGATTGTAGTTTTTTGTTTGTATCTTGTGGTAATGTTGTATTGAGCATTGTTGACTTTGAGATATTAACTTTAAAAATTGAAAAGGAGCTATATGTTTGCAGGATCTTATTAAGAGATAAGAAGGTCTTGTTCTAGGTTAGTTAAGATAAATAATAGGTCATCAGTGAAAGCCACAGATTTTAGTGAAAGATGCTTTAGCTTAATTCCTTCAATTTTTTTACTCTGCCTCACTAATTGGAGGAGGATTTTTAAAGAGAGGATGAAGAGCGTCGAAGATAAGGAGCATCCTTGGAGTGTCCCATTGGTGATGGAGAAGAGAGGCGAAAAGGAGTCATTTACTTTGATTTTAGCATATGGGTTGGAATATAACAAAAAGATTGTTGTAGTTATAGGAGGGAAATTAAACCTTTTCAAAACTACTTGCATAAAGTTCCAATACACTCTATCAAATGCCTTTCGGCATCTATTCCCAGTAGCATTAATGGGATTTTTTTTCTTTTGGACATATCTTATTATATGCAGGAGCCACACAGAGTTATCTCTTCCCTCCTTACCTGTTACAAAACCTGATTGCTCATCGTTAATCAAATTAGGTATTAGTTTATTAATCCATCTGGAGAGGAGTATAGCCCACATTTTGATGCTTAGATTCAACAGAGATATGGTCCTGTAGCTACCACAAAGGAAGGGTTCCTTCCCCTCCTTGTGGATAAGAGTAATAAATGCTTTCTGTGACTGTTTGGGTAATGGTGCTTCCCCCAACAGAGCATTAAATGATAGAGCTAAATGAGGAAGGATTATTTCCTGGAATTCTTTGTAGTATGCTAGAGGGAGTCCATCTGGCCCTGGACTCTTATGCAATGGGAAGCTATTAAGGACTGAGGTTAGTTATTCAAGAAAAATTTGGGCAGTCAGCTCACCCATCCTGGCACAGAAAGGGGAGATTAAGCAATGTCAACAAGTCCTCTAATTTTTTACTTTTGATTTCATCCGAGAGCCTATCTGGCTTGTTTAAATTGTACAACTTAGAATGAAAATCTTAAAAAATTATGACCTATTTTTGCTGTTTACCTGTAGATCTTTCCCTTTGGGTCTTTTATTCCTGCAATATGTGTTTTTCCTCTAGCTTTTTTTATTAGCAAAGACATGAGTCGGCCACTCTTGTTACTGTGAGAGTATAGTTGGTGCTTCAAATATAAAAGAGCCTTTGTAAATCTATTATTTAGGATATCTTTGAGATTCTCCCTCAATTCCGTTAGTTTTGATTGGGCCTCCTGAACATTTTTCTGTTTAGACACCTGTTTTAATTTAGAAATTTAGGTAAGAATTTCCTCTATCTCCTTTTTGTTCTTTCTGTGCTAAACCTGTAGCTATAAATATGCCTCTGATATATGCTTTATGTGTTTCCCACACTAACAGGTGTTTGTCTGGAGATTGTGTATTTTCCCTAAAAAAATTATTTAGATGTGAGGATATGTTTTTAATTACTTCCTGATTGTCTTATTCATTCAGTCTCCAGTTCCAATCTTTGTGAGATGATGTGGACAGATTTAGAGAAACTGTTACCGGCGCATGATCAGAAACTGTAATATTTCCTATATTAGTATTGTTTATTTGGAGAATTAATGAGGAGGAAATGAGGATGTAGTCTATTCTTTGGTATGTACCATGAACAAGGGAGTAGAAACATTAGTCTCTAGATGAAGAGTTTAGCGTTCTCCAAGCATCCAAAATTTGCATATTCTGCAATGTTTTATGAAGTTTTTTTGCACGCCTGTGAGCAGGAATCTAGTATGGGGTTTAGAGTGAGGTTGAAATCAGACCCCATAAGCCCTACGCAAAAAGACTCAGCTTATTTAAAGCGTCTGTTAGCCAGGGGACCTGGTTTTTGTTTGGAACATATAAATTTACAAATGTGGAAGTTTCTACTAAGATTTTTGCCTTTTAAAAAAGGAGTCAGAAAGGCTGCTATGGAAGATAAAGGGCACTGAGGATAGTAGCGCAATAGCCACTCCCTTAGATGTTCTAGAAGGGTGATTGTTAAAATACCACCTATCAAATGGTTTTCTTGGGAGCCTTGCTTCCATAGTTCCCTTAAAATGGGTTTCCTATAAGAACGTAATGGATGTTTTAGTTTCTTTAGGAGCCATAGCACTCTAATGCTCTTTTGGGGGGAATTTAGGCCTTTAGTATTTAAAGATGTGACAATAAATTCGTCCTTTATTGTAGCTGTCAATCAAGCAGTATTGTGACAATAGGATATGATGGATAAATATGTCAGTCAAAGATTGTCTGATAAGAAACCTCTCTGTAAGTGTTTGGGGATTAGATAAGGGATAAACTAGGATTAAAGGGTAGGTAATACATTACACTTGAATTGAGTTTATGCACTTGTTTTCCAACCACCAAGTTGTCAGAATATTGGGTTGGAAATTAGTCAAACATAGTGTGCACCTACTTATGTAGCACGCAACTAACTAATTTAGAGAGATTTTACTCTCCAAAGATGACAACAATATTGTATTTCTTTTCTTGGTCAAGTGAACAGTAAACTTAACTATCAATTTAGAAAAATGTGTCTACATGACTCAGAAGTCAATGGTCAGGGCCAACCGAGTGATGGCTGGGGGAACAGAGAGAGAGGGGGTTTTCAGGCCAAGCTCACCCGCTGTCCCACCCAGCCACAGTCAGAGAGAAGTACACAATCGGGACCATATGTCCACAGACCATGCAGGTGAATACCAAGAGAAGACTGCAAAAAGCATTACATAAAAATCTATCTTAGGCAAAATACTTGTCTGGATTTCATGCGTAGTTCTGCTCAGCTCAAGAACCACTCCCCTTCACTGCTTCCCCACCCACAGCACAGTGGATATGGTCAGGACCACCCAGGAGGAGCCCAAGGACTCCCTATAGGCCAACCCAAGCCCCCCCTGCAACCGGAGGCAAGGAAGGGGGGTGGGGGAAGTTACGCCCAGACTCCAACTGCTCAACAAGCTGGTCAGAAATAGAGCACAATTCACCTATAAGATCAAACTTATAAGAGCCCCCTCAAAACAGAAACCTGAAGTAAAATAACGATAGAGCCCAATATAAAGTCTATTACTTATCGGAAGAACCCGTTGTTAAGGACCGCTACACATGACCGGTCACATTAACCTTTCAGGCCTTGGGTTCCAAATTAGTTTGTACCTGGATGCATCAAGGAGGCCAAAAACTATATAATTTATAGTTATCATTTCCCACAGATACGTAGAGATGAGCCGCGGCAAGTATACAGCCAATCTGCTTAAGGCACGTACACTGAAAGCTTATTCACTTTGGTATAGTTCTAATACAGGAAAGGAATACGTCATCAGTCACGGGGTTAATCTCATTGGGTTAGAAAAACATTAAGAATCATGCATTGTTCAGCAATCAGTGTAGTGAGAATATATCTGTTATGTTCTCAAGTGTCTGTTTCTCCCAGCGTTATCTGGTCCTCCCTGGTCCTCCCTTGTATTCACTTTGTGATTCAGGTGGCTGTAGTACAGTCAGTTCCTTTGTCCAAGTCTCCAAATGGAGGTGTGGGAGGGCTTCTTCTGATAAGAACTGTGTCCAGACTTGGTTCTCATGAAAAAGAACAGAGGCCCATCATTAGACATTGCACCAAATCTCATGCTCTAAAGCTATTTCTGCTTGAATTATTGTTTCACTACACACAAGCTTATTTACACCTTGTAATGCTCCATTTTGTATCTAGCGGCCATTTTGAGACAGATTCTTCCATTTTATGAGCCTGTACTTTCTCACCGTTAGTCCAAACGGTCTATTACTGGTGTCAAGAAAGTCCTCAATAGAGCTGTGGTGGCATCCGAAATGGTCATGACCTGGAATTCAACAGCTGCAGCGTGAAGAAAAATAAAGCAAAGGCAAGAGGAAAAGAGAAGAAATAGAAGAAAAGATAGCCAAGTAAAGGGCAACATCAGCGTTACTCTCCTCTCTGCTCTGGACCTGGCAACTCCGTTAATACTCTATATGAAGTATGGGCATTGGTGGAAATGTTCTGATTCTTTATTTGGGCACCAGAGTGAAGGTAAATCAAGTGTCCTGTAAGCATTTAGACTGACCAGGATCACACTGAGGGAAATCCAATCTGGCTCTGAATCTTCAATTTCTTGGAGACTTGATTTCTCTTTTCATTACAGCATTGTGGTATTGCTGTTTTTGGAAGAGCCTCTTTCTCTCCGAGCGGCATCCAGGAGGGAATTTGGATTGGCACTAAGTCTAGAATATGCCAGGCTCTTTCCAGGTCTGATGGGCTATGAATGATGATGCGTTTGCCATCTTTCTGAACCGCTAGCCCGAAAGGAAACATCCAATTATATAGTAAATTCTTAGCTCTGAGAGCTTCGAGCAGCGGTTTCATTTGCCTTCTTTTAGCTAATGTGGATGGGGAGTCCTGATAAAGCTGGATGGTAGATCCTTGGTAGGTTAATTGATATTTGTCTCTGGAGGCACAAAGTATATCTTGAGTGTCATTAAAGGAGAGGAGGCCGCAAATTATGTCTCTTGGATCATATGTTTTTTGGTTTGGGGCATACAGCTCTGTGGATTTTTTTCAATTGTAACTGAACGGGCTCTTTCTTCACCCATGAGGTCAGCTAATACAGTTAAAGCAAAGTTTTTGAGCTCATCTCATGTGTGAGACTCAGGCAGACCCTTGATCCTAACATTTTGCCTCCTGCTCCTGTTCTCTTGGTCCTCTATCAAGGTAATTGCTCTTCAATTTGGTCTCGCTGCATCATCATATAATCGGAAAGCTTGTTGGTTTGTATGATGACAGCAGTATACGTGTTTTCTAATCCCTCAACTTTGTTGCCTATGTGTTGGATTTCTGCTTTTATATCATTCAGCTCTGAAGAGCACAGGCTGGATGGCCTGCACTAGGGTTTATTTGACAAATCCTTTAGATATATTTGATTTCTGAGAGTGGTCTTGCTACATCTCGCTGTTGCTGTCTAGATCAGAGTCTGCCAGAATTTCCTCCTCATTTGTGAGTGGCACATTCTTTTTAGAGGCTCCTGCTGGAAAGTGGGCACTTTGTTTTTTTTTTTAGAAATCGTTGTAAATCAGCCTGGTTTTTGGAGGCTGCCTGCTGCCCAAGTGTGTGACCCACTTTCTTTTTTTCTGACTTGACCATCGTGGTATTTGGTATTGCAATCGTTGCTGCGTAGGGCACAGAAATGTGGTGAGATTTAACCCCTTAAGGACATGGCCTATTTTGGCATTGAGAACCAAACGATTTTTGGAATTTTTTCATCTCCATTTTTCAACAGCCATAACTTTTTTATTTTTCTGTCGACGCGGCCATATAAGGGCTTGCTTTTTGCGTGGCGAACTGTAGTTTTTACTGTTACCATTTTTGGGTACATAGACTATATTGTAGAACTTTTATTATTTTTTTTATGATCATAAGGAGAGAAAACTCATCAATTCTGCCATAGATTTTTTTTTATTTTTTAAACGTTAATTATGCCGCATAAATGAAACACTACATTTTTTCTGCGAGTCGGTTTGGTTACAACGATAGCAAAATTCTTATAAATTTTTTTAAGGTTTTTCCACAATAAAAACCCTTTTTTTGGAAATTATTTTTTTTTCTAGACTCACTGCATTCAAAGTCCTATAACTTTTTTTATTTTCCCATAGACAAAGCTCTATGAGGGCTTATTTTTTGTGAGATGAGCTGTAGTATTTATTGGTACCATTTTGGGGTACATACGTTTTTTTATCACTTTGAGGCCTCGGTCACACGGGCGTTTTTTCCCGCGATTTGCAGATCGCATGACGGATGCGCATCTGCAAATCGCGTGACCGGGGCCGAAAAATCGCACGAAAAATCTGCTGCTAGCCGCGTTTCATTAGAAACGGGCCGGAGCAGTGCAGCGCTGTCCAGTGCATTGAATTCAATGGAGCCGGCAATACAGCCAGCTCCATTGAAAGCAATGGGCTGCGGGCGATCTCACGATGAATTTTCGGGAAGGGCTTAAAAATATAAGCCCTTCCCTGAAATTCATCCAGAAATGTGTGAAAAGTAAAAAAAAAATATACTCACCTTGTCCCGGCAGACGGAGTTCAGCCGCGGCCGGCCGGCAGCTCTCCTGAACTGCTATGAGTAGTATTCAGCAGCCGGGGATTTAAAATCCCCGCTTGCTGAATGAGCTGCCTCTGATTGGTCACAGCCCTCACCAATCAGAGGCAGCTCTCACTCACCCATTCATGAATTCATGAATGGGTGAGTAAGTGCTGCCTCTGATTGGCTCAGCGCAGGGACCAATCAGGGACCAATCAGTGCAGGGACCAATTCGGCTGCTGCCGCCGGCCCCATTGAGCGCAAAAAAGAGGTGCGATCTGCGATTTCTGTTCTATAATTTATCGGATGAGCGCATAAAAAGGGCTCATGTGTCCAATACCATTGCAAAGCAATGGTTTTATAAAATCGCAGATCGCACAGAAAATCGACCGTGTGACCGAGGCCTTATTGCGCTTTTTTGGGAGGCAAAATGCTAAAAATTAGCATTTTGCCTCAGTTTTTTAGCGTTTTTTTTAACGCGTTTTGTTTAAAAAGCATGTTCAATTTATTGTACGCGTTGTTACGGATGTGTTGATACCAAATATGTGGGATTTTTTTTTAATGCTAATTTGTGAAACAGCATTACAAAGGGTTTTTTTAACTATTTTTTTACATTTTTATTTTTTGTACTTTATTTTGCTCTTATTTTTACACCATTTGTGTCCCTCTAAGGGACTTACAGTGCAGCACTAATGATCGCCATGCCTTATCACTTACTATAGCAATCTTAGGCAATGGCTATACAGGACGCCGGTATCTGGCGCTCCCTCTGTGAACCCTATCCCTGCCACGATCTACTTAGATAGGAAAAGAGAGTAACAGCAGCACTCCAAGTTGAAAGACACCACTGGTGCAAGGCGTCTCTATGCAAAGCCTGGATCCGGGACCTGACTCCAAAGGTCCACCATAAAGTACAGATGAGGAAATAGAAGTCATCCAGGCAGCATCCGTTAAAAGATTGCTTTTTTATTCAGTGCATAAAATCACAGGTGAGGCAAGCAGCAGCTACGTATCGACCCTATGCATGGGTCTTTCTCAAGGTCTTTCTCAAGACCCTATGCATGGGTCTTGAGAAAGACCCATGCATAGGGTCGATACGTAGCTGCTGCTTGCCTCACCTGTGATGTTATGCACTGAATAAAGAAGCAATCTTTTAATGGATGCTGCCTGGATGACTTCTATTTTCTCACGATCTACTTAGATCACGGCAGGGAAGGGGTTAACGGTGGGTTGGCGCATCTCCGATGCCCCCGGCTGATGCAGCGGGAGGATGGCTACTAGTGACAGCCGACTCCCGCTGCCGGATAGCGCAAGATCTGCTATGATCTTGCGCTATCCCTATGACATAAGGGTACGTCATTTTGTGGGAAGTACCCCGCTCCAATGACGTACCCTTATGTCATGGGGAGGGAAGGGATTAAATCATGGTAGTTCTGCAACCCAGGTTGCCAACGCTGGATGAAGATGAGGTTATTGGTTAGTTTACATTGCAGCAGAAAGAGTGGGTATAGCTGAGCAATAGGGTGGGATGGGTATGGATACCTTCCAAGATTTTTCTTTTCTTCAGGTATAGCAACTCTAACTCTCCTTACTAGGTGTCAGTCTGTGAACATAGTTGAAGATGTTTACATAGAGAGTATAGAATGGAATGTCTCTAGATGTACCACTTAAGTTGTTACTCACTGTGTAGATAATTTCTTCCCTCCTGTGATAAATTGCTGATTTCCAGCAATTTGATTTGACTCCAGCAAGAGATTTGTAAATCCTTCTGATCTCAATTTTAGGGCACCCTCCTGCTGCTTCACTTTCCTGTTGGCCTGCATGACTTGCTATTTTAATAGCTTCTGGTATAGCCAGGGAAAAGATGGCTGCCGACCACAACTCCCGCCGCCGCCACTACAGAACCTGCCGGTCTTCCCTTCACTATCCCAGGTGGAAGGAACTTGCCCCTGATGGTAGGAGACAGCGGGTTCAAAACCAGGGCTGCCCTTTCCCCCAATACAGCACCTCAGAGGCTTTTTGCAATAGCCGTAAACTGCCACATCAGGAGGCACCTGGAAATCCAGTTCCTGGCTTTCAGTGTCCCGAGTACCCCCTTATTTGCACCCGTTCTTACAGGCTCTCCTGCTAGCTCAAAAGGGACCTTCACTGTCTCCGGAGGGTCCCTGAAAGATTCAGTGTGGGTCTGGTGAGCTGAAGTTCAAAGGGGACCGTTCAAGTGCACAGAACTGTGCAGGATCCCACGGAGCTCTCCTGTGATGCGACCTCTCTTAAAGGCGCTTGGGCCACATACCCCAGAATATGGTACTTTTTGTAGCAACCATTCTGAGTATTGCTGTCTTGTCCCATTCACTTCAAATTCTCATACATCAGGAAGATATGTTACTGACAGATGAAGAAATATGCGAATATCACTAAGGGTTCAGTCAGATGAGCCTTCTTTTTTGTGCACCTATGTGCACAAAAAAAGTGCGCTGCACGGATGTGCAAAATGCGCATGACTGAAGCTCCGTGCTACTGCAGCAGCTGTGCTTGTAAAAGTGCAGCTGCTCCACAAAGGTCCCCTCATCACTGAACACTGTGACAGCACTGTCACAGTGCTCAGTGATGAGGGGACTGCAGCGGGGACAAAAGAGTTCTCTACTACTACTACTTGAAAGCAATGGGATGCAGGCAACCCCCGCAATGATTTTCGGAGAAGGGCTTGAAATATAAGCACTTCCATGAAAATCATCCTTAGCTGCTGAAAAAAATATATATACATCACCTCTCCACCGCTGTCCAGCTCTGGCGTGTCTTCTCCCTGGCTCCCCATCACTCTTTCTCCTGGCTGGTGATTTAAAAATCCCTGCCTCCTGTAAGCGCTGAGTCTGATTGGCTGAGTGCTGTGACCAATCACAGGCAGCCCTCAGCCATTCATTGAATGACAGCTAAGTGCTGGCTGTGATTGGTCACAGCGCTCAGCCAATCAGAGGCAGCACTCAGCCATTCATTTAATTCAATTCATGGGTGCACGTATGTTCTATCTTTTGCAGGTGTTAGTATTTTGTGCTGTTAGAAAATGGACATGTGAACACTTCATAGGGAGCCAATGGTTCTAAGGCATGCGCAAAAAAATCGCTCTTCTGACTTCAGCCTTCAAAACAGTAGTAGTAATAATAATAATAATAATAATAAATAGAATAGCAATGGCATCATGGAAGATAGATAGATAGATAGATAGATAGATAGATAGATAGATAGATAGATAGATAGATAGATAGATTAAATGTAACATTAATGACAACATTTTCACCCATTCATAGCTTGAGTGTGTTTTATAAGAAAGGGTAACTTTTCATTGTCCTGTATTCTTCCTGATATAATTGTCCTGTCTTTTCAGTGCACTGTCCATGACATGTGGAAAGCTGGATCTTTCAAGCTAATATTATCACCTGAGTACATCATTTTATTAAATATGATCTTCAAAGTAAGAGGAGATCAAAGACACACAATATAGATCAAGCTCATCAGCTGTATCTTTAACAATTTTATTTTTACTACAGTTCAAAGTGAAATTATAAACATTGCTTTTATGATTTCAATAAAAGGAATTTTTAATTTAACCCTGCATTCTTAACTGCCTGTCATAATGATCATTAATGGTTTTGAAATAAATGGAAATTTTAATGCGATCTGTTAAAATGCACAGATAGATGTCTTGATAAGTAATCCGTACATTTAAAAGGTCATCTAAAAGTGAACTTGTCACGTTCTATATTTTTAGATAGAAAAAAAACAACTACTGCTTTTTCATCTTCAGTAATATACCCAATGGTATTCTTGGTGCTTATCTTATGTTATTAACAGATTATGCCCCTTTTTTATGCAAGTTCTAGACTCAGTTACATGATTTCATGATCTGATGTTTAGATAGGAGGAGGATTGATGGCCATGCTCTGATACAATATTAAACATTTCTTAAAAAATAGAATTCTGAAATTCAGAAATGTATATAAAAAGTAAAAAAAAAAACATAATTACATTTCCTTAGTAACAGTAGCTAATTGTCTTTCATTGCTAGTTAAGGGGGCTATAAAAGAATGCAGTTTTATTACTTACTCATAGGGTAGGTGATAAAAGTCTGATCGCCGGGGGTCTCACTGCTGAGACCACCGCCATTCCCAAGAAGGGGTCCAATGTCTCCCTTTCCTCCTTATTGTGGCCTCATTGCACTCAATGCAGTGAGGAGGAGATTGAATGGAGTGATAGTTGCACATGTGCTGTTCCATTTATTTTATTGTCAGAGATAGCTGGAGATAACTA
This sequence comes from Eleutherodactylus coqui, assembly GCF_035609145.1. NCBI lineage: Eukaryota > Metazoa > Chordata > Amphibia > Anura > Eleutherodactylidae > Eleutherodactylus > Eleutherodactylus coqui. Next base: position 140,482,547 of record NC_089843.1, on the reverse strand, counting down.
GAGGCTTGCACTCAGCTATTTCCATCAGCTCCATTGAAATAAGCTTACTCTTTGGCTTTGCCCATGTTGTAGAGGTTAGAGTCTGACTGATTAATTGAGTCTGTGGACAGGAGTCTTTTATACAGGTGACCATTTAAGACAGCTGTCTTTAATGCAAGTAATGAGTTGACTAGGAGCATCTAACTGGTCTGGAGGAGCCTGAACTCTTAATGGTTGGTAGGGGATCAAATGCTTATTTCTCTGTGCAAAATGCAAATAAATATATATATAATTTAGACAACGATTTTCTGGATATTTTGTGGATATTCTATCTCACTGTTAAAATTAACCTACCCTAAAAATTATAGACTGTTCATATCTTTGACAGTGGGAAAACTTACAAAATCAGCAAGGGATCAAATACTTATTTCCTTCACTGTAGATGACAGTCTCAAGTTGAGAGTCTCCATCTATGAAATCTATATTTCCTTATAGCACATTTATTGTCTATTAACGTTTAAAATAAAAAACAAAAATATCCCGCGCCTTTAAAGAAACCAATCTTTTTTTATTTTGTTTAAAACAACACGTTTCGACACATAATTGTGTCTTTATCAAGTTTATACATACAACAAGGTGTGTGCTGCCTTATATAATGAAGGATAACATACATCTGAGGCTCACTTTCCAATTGACTAGGGGCGTGATTTTTCAATTTAGGTGATTTATTTGTCACCTGTCTGACCACGGAGCTCTCAATGGAATGCTTTGCATTCCATAGTTTTGTTTTTTTGTTTGTTTTTTTTTTCTTTTGAACTTTATTGTTTCAGTTTTGTTTCTTTTCATACATCTGGTTTAATTCTAAAACTGTCTCATTGAGACTGTTATATCGGATTATTATCTGTTTATTCTACCTGTAGTTTTTATTTTTTGAAGTATGTTTTTTTTTATTTATTTATTTTTTTTTTATTTTTTAAAAACCTCCCAATTATAAATTCACCACCAGATTTTGATAAAATAAATAAACGATTAGAGAAAAATAAAGAAGAAGTGGAAGAAATAAGACCCACAATCACCAATGACGACGAAAAAGAAAAAGAAAAGGAAAAAGAGGAAAATGAAAGAGTAAACCAAGAAAAATCATCTAAACCTGAAATAAAAATTGATTATAAGAAAACAGAATATTTTTTAGGGGCACGCCCAAAAATCTTTTCCCCAAAAGAACCACCAGCAAACACGATTCCAATAAAGAAAAAAACGATAAACAAAGCAACATTTACTCCACCAATCACCAGATCAAAAATTCAACATTACTTTCACACTCCGTCACCAAAATTGCAAACAAAAAAGAAAAAATCAGACGAAAAAGAGGCAAAAGAGGAGGAAAAAAGAATAACACCAACAATAAAGAAAAAAACCTATGCGAAAATTTGAATGAAGAAATTAATAACACAGAAGCAACAGAAAAAGGGATTTTCAATATTTCAAAGAAAAAACTAACAAGGGGGGAGGTACAATTATTAAACAAAGGACTATCGTTTAGCCCATCAATTCGTTCATCACAATTTGATTTGTTTATTGATCTAAATGAATATATAAAAAAACTGACAAGAAGTAGATATTTTTTAATGAATGAAAAAGTAATCTCCACTAATAATGAAATGGAATTTCATATAGATATGCCCATAACCACGGAGCTCAAAAATAAAAGTAATTTTTTCCCAATAGAAGCTAAAGGATCAAACATAGAATTATTTTTCAATAATGTAGCACGAGAATTTAAAAACTTACATAAAAATAACAAACGGTACAAAGATAATTTATCAAAAAAAGAAAGAGAGGTCCTCAAAAAACTAACAGAAAACAAAGAATTGGTAATAAAAAGAGCTGATAAAGGGGGGGGAATCGTTATAATGGACACAGATAGATACATACAAATAGGGAATGAACTAGTTAATGATGAAAATAACTATAAAAAAGTAACTAATGACCCCACATCAACCATTCATAAAGAATTAAAAACAATGGTAATGGAAGCAGAAGCAAAAAACGCAATTAGTAAAATGGAAGCAAAATACATAACAAGCATAGAACCAGAAATCCCATTTCTATACCATATACCAAAAATACATAAAAATACACAAAATCCCCCTAGTAGACCAATAATATCAGGAATAAACTCAGTCACGAGCCGTTTAGCGGAATATATAGATAACATCTTACAGAAATACGTCATAAGCCTCCCAACATATATAAAAGATTCTAGCCAAATATTAGACATCATACAAAAAATAGAATGGAAAGAAGAATACATGTGGTGTACCCTTGATGTCGAATCTTTATATACCAGCATACCACATGAACTAGGGGTAGAAGCAATCGCGTGGTTCATTGACAATGACCCACTCATGCCACAATCTCAAAAAAAGTACATATTAAAATTCATTATTTTTGCATTAAAAAATAATTATTTTTCTTTTTTAAAAAATTTTTATTTTCAAATAACCGGAACGGCGATGGGGAGCAAATTTGCTCCGACATTCGCTAACTTATACATGGGACAATTTGAGGTCGAAAAATTCAAAAACAAAAATATAATTTATCATGGTCGCTACATAGACGACATATTATTAATATGGAAAGGTTCAAAACTAGAACTAGAAAATTTTATAATAAACATCAATAGAAACGAAAAAAACCTAAAATTTACGTCCACAATTGATAAGAAAGAAATCATTTTTCTAGATTTAGTTTTATACATCAAAAATAATATCATTAATACAAAAACTCATTTTAAAAAAGTAAATAAAAATAGTTATCTTCAATACAACAGTTGTCACCACAAAAAATGGAAAAACAACATACCATACAGTCAATTACGACGAATACACAGAAATTGTAGTGAAAAAAACATTTTTGAAGACCAAGCAAAAAACATAATTCACCGATTTGAAAATAAAAATTATCCAAAACAGCTATTAAAAGACGCATATCAAAAAACCATAAAAAGTGAAAAACCAAAAGAAAAAATAGACATAAAACAAAACACCTATAGTAACAACATATTCATCACGAAATTCAGCACAGATCATAATAAGATAAAAAATATCATACAAAAAAACTGGTCTCTTTTAAAAAATGACCCTTATTTAGGAAAAACATTAGAAAAAAATCCTAGAATCATCTTCAGAAAAAATAAAACGATCGGTAATAGTTTAGCCCCATCAAATCCCCTAAACAATAAAAAAGAAAAAAACTATTCTTTCAAAGAAGAAAATAAAATAACAACAGGTGGTTTCAAATGTAACAATATGAAGTGCAAATGCTGCACACATATGTGTCACAAACAAAACTTTATACAAAAAGGCGAAGAAAAAATAAAAATAAAAGAAAAAATGACATGTAAAAGTAAAAACATCATATACCTATTAGAATGCCCTTGCGGCTTGCGATATATTGGGAGAACAAGTAACAGCCTAAATATTAGGATTAACCAACACCGGTATAATATTAAAAGGGGATATGAAAAACATAGCATATCAAAACATTTCAAAGAAAAACACAATAAAAATAGTAAAAAATTAAGATTAATACCTCTAGAAACGATAAAACAAAATTCTATAATGAGACTACGAAGAAAAGAAATGTACTGGATTTATCGCCTAAATACCTTAATGCCAGAAGGTTTAAACGAAGTATTAGAGAAATTTTAATATGATGAAAGCCTTCATTTTTTAACAAAAAATTTAAAAAAAAAATAAAAATAAATTAAAAAAAAAACTAAACAAAAACATACTTCAAAAAATAAAAACTACAGGTAGAATAAACAGATAATAATCTGATATAACAGTCTCAATGAGACAGTTTTAGAATTAAACCAGATGTATGAAAAGAAACAAAACTGAAACAATAAAGTTCAAAAGAGAAAAAAAAACAAAAAACAAAACTATGGAATGCAAAGCATTCCATTGAGAGCTCCGTGGTCAGACAGGTGACAAATAAATCACCTAAATTGAAAAATCACGCCCCTAGTCAATTGGAAAGTGAGCCTCAGATGTATGTTATCCTTCATTATATAAGGCAGCACACACCTTGTTGTATGTATAAACTTGATAAAGACACAATTATGTGTCGAAACGCGTTGTTTTAAACAAAATAAAAAAAGATTGGTTTCTTTAAAGGCGCGGGATATTTTTGTTTTTTTATTTTAAACGTTATTATTAGAGATGAGCGAACGTGTTCTTCCGAGCTTGATATTCGTGCGAATATTAGGGTGTTCGGGATGTTCGTTATTCGTAACGAACACCATGCGGTGTTCTGGTTACTTTCACTTCCTTCCCTGAGACGTTAGCGCGCTTTTTTTGGCCAATTGAAAGACAGGGAAGGCATTACAACTTCCCCCTGTGACGTTCAAGCCCTATACCACCCCCCTGCTGTGAGTGGCTGGGAAGATCAGGTGTCACCCGAACATAAAAGTCGGCCCCTCCCGCGGTTCGGCTCAGATGCCTGGTGAGTTAGCTGAGGGACAGTGCTGTTTGTACCGGAGCTGCTGTAGGGAAAGAATTGGTAGTTAGTGTAGGCTTCAAGACCCCCAAAGGTCCTTATTAGGGCCACTGATAGCTGTGTGTTGGCTGCTGTTAGCAGTGGCAATTTTTTTTCTTCTCAAAATCGGCTCTGCAGAGCGTTGCACCTGGCATTAGGGACAGAAGTGCTGCATAGGCAGGGAGAGTGTTAGGAGTGAGTGTAGCCTTCAAGAACCTCAACGGTCCTTTCTAGGGCCATATTTATCCGTGTGCAGTACTGTCCAGGCTGCTGTTAGCTGTGCTGCATTTTTTTTTGCTTCTCAAAATCGCCTCTGCAGAGCATTCCACCCTCCATTGATACTGCAGGGAAAGAATTGTATAGGCAGGGCCACAACACAGTTATTATTCATAGAATATACGCAGTGCTGCCTTTTGCTTGTAAAACAAGTGAAAATATTTCTATTTGTCCTGCCTCTGTCCGTCCTAACGCCGGTGGACACGTGTCGGCTGCGTGTGCAACCTGTAAAAATCATACGCACCCAGCTACGTTTTACTCCTGGCTTCGCCATTTGCTTTCCTTAATTGGGAAAAAAAATACCTGCTCTGCCACAGTTAATAACTCTGCTACCCTCACGTTCTGTGACACATTAGCAGGAAAACAGCACAGTTATTAAACTTCTCATGTTCATAGAACATACGCAGTGCTGCCTTTTGGTGCAAAAAAACGGAAAATAATTCTATTTGTCCTGCCTCTGTCCGTCCTAACGCCGGTGGACACGTGTCGGCTGCGTCTGCAACCTGTAAAAATCATACGCACCCAGCTACGTTTTACTCCTGGCTTCGCCATTTGCTTTCCTTAATTGGGAAAAAAAATACCTGCTCTGCCACAGTTAATAACTCTGCTACCCTCACGTTCTGTGACACATTAGCAGGAAAACAGCACAGTTATTAAACTTAGATTATTCATTCACTAGAGGCAGTGGGGCCTTTCGTTTTCAAAAAAGGGAAAAAATTATATTTGGCCTGCAGTCTTGCGCCAATTTATTTCCTGCCTGTGAAATCAAATCACTGGTAATACAGCATGCTGAGGGGTAGGGGTAGGCCTAGAGGACGTGGACGCGGCCGAGGACGCGGAGGGCCAAGTCAGGGTGTGGGCACAGGCCAAGCTCCTGATCCAGGTGTGTCGCAGCCGACTGCTGCGCGATTAGGAGAGAGGCACGTTTCTGGCGTCCCCACATTCATCGCCCAATTAATGGGTCCACGCGGGAGACGGTTATTAGAAAATGAGCAGTGTGAGCAGGTCCTGTCCTGGATGGCAGAAAGTGCTTCGAGCAACCTATCGTCTACCCGCAGTTCTGCGCCGTCCACTGCTGCCAATCCGAATCCTCTGTCTGCTGCTCCTCCTTCCTCCCAGCCTCCTCACTCCACTACAACAACACCTGCTCAGGAGCGGGAACACTCCCAGGAACTGTTCTCGGGCCCCTGCTTAGATTGGGCAGCAGCGGTTCCTCTCCCACCAGAGGAGTTTATCGTCACTGATGCCCAACCATTCGAAAGTTCCCGGGGTCCGGGGGAAGAGGCTGGGGACTTCCGCCAACTGTCTCAACAACTTTCTGTGGGTGAGGAGGACGATGACGATCAGACACAGTTGTCTTGCAGTGAGGTAGTAGTAAGGGCAGTAAGTCCGAGGGAGCAGCGCACAGAGGATTCGGAGGAAGAGCAGCAGGACGATGAGGTGACTGACCCCACCTGGTGTGCAACGCTTACTCAGGAGGACAGGTCTTCAGAGGGGGAGTCAAGGGCATCAGCAGGGCAGGTTGCAAGAGGCAGTGCGGTGGCCAGGGGTAGAGGCAGGGCCAGACCGAATAATCCACCAAGTGTTTCCCAAAGCGCCCCCTCGCGCCATGCCACCCTGCAGAGGCCGAGGTGCTCTAAGGTCTGGCAGTTTTTCACAGAGACGCCTGACGACCGACGAACAGTGGTGTGCAACCTTTGTTGCGCAAAGCTCAGCCGGGGAGGCAACACCAACAGCCTCACCACCACCACCATGCGCAGACATATGATGGCCAAGCACCCCGCAAGGTGGGACGAAGGCCGTTCAGCGCCTCCGGTTTGCACCCCTGCCTCTCCCCCTGTGCCCCAACCTGCCACTGAGATGCAACCCCCCTCTGAGGACACAGGCACTACCGTCTCCTGGCCTGCACCCACACCCTCACCTCCGCTGTCCTCGGCCCCATCCAGCAGTGTAGTTCAGCGCACCGTCCAGCCGTCGCTTGCGCAACTGTTGGAGCGCAAGCGCAAGTACGCCGCCACGCACCCGCACGCTCAAACGTTAACCGTCCGCATAGCAAAATTCATCAGCCTTGAGATGCTGCCGTATAGGGTTGTGGAAACGGAGTCCTTCAAAAGTATCATGGAGGTGGCGGCCCCGCGCTACTCAGTTCCCAGTCGCCACTACTTTTCCCGATGTGCCGTCCCAGCCCTGCACGACCACGTCTCCCGCAACATTGTACGCGCCCTCACCAACGCGGTTACTGCCACGGTCCACTTAACTACGGACACGTGGACAAGCACAGGCGGGCAAGGCCACTACATCTCCCTGACGGCACATTGGGTGAATTTAGTGGAGGCTGGGACAGAGTCAGAGCCTGGGACCGCTCACGTCCTACCCACCCCCAGAATTGCGGGCCCCAGCTCGGTGGTGGTATCTGCGGAGGTGTATGCTTCCTCCACTAAAGCACCCTCCTCCTCCTCCTCCTCCTCTGTCTCGCAATCAAGATGTGTTAGCAGCAGCATGTCGCCAGCAGTCGGTGTCGCGCGGTGTGGCAGCACAGCGGTGGGCAAGCGTCAGCAGGCCGTGCTGAAACTACTCAGCTTAGGCGATAAGAGGCACACGGCCCACGAACTGCTGCAGGGTCTGACACAGCAGACCGACCGCTGGCGTGCGCCGCTGAGCCTCCAACCGGGCATGGTCATGTGTGACAACGGCCGTAACCTGGTGGCGGCTCTACAGCTCGGCAGCCTCACGCACGTGCCATGCCTGGCCCACGTCTTTAATTTGGTGGTTCAGCGGTTTCTGAAAAGCTACCCACGCTTGTCAGACCTGCTCGTAAAGGCGCGCCGGCTCTGCGCACATTTCCGCAAGTCCCACACGGACGCTGCCACCCTGCGCACTCTGCAACATCACTTTAAGCTGCCAGTGCACCGACTGCTGTGCGACGTGCCCACACGGTGGAACTCTACGCTCCACATGTTGGCCAGGCTCTATGAACAACGTAGAGCTATAGTCGAATACCAACTCCAACATGGGCGGCGCAGTGGGAGTCAGCCTCCTCAATTCCTTTCAGAAGAGTGGGCCTGGTTGGCAGACATCTGCCATGTCCTTGGTAATTTTGAGGAGTCTACCCAGGTGGTGAGCGGCGATGCTACAATCATTAGCGTCACCATTCCTCTGCTATGCATCTTGAGAAATTCCCTGCAAACCATAAAGGCAGCTGCTTTGCGCTCGGAAACGGGGCGGGGGAAGACAGTATGCCGCGGGATAGTCAGGGCACCCTCCTGTCTATTTCTCAGCGCGTACAGGAGGAGGAGGAGGAGCATGAGGAGGATGAGGAGGAGGGGGAAGAGACAGCTTGGGCTGCTGCTGACGGTACACCGGCTGATTGCCTGTCATCCTTTCAGCGTGTATGGCCTGAGGAGGAGGAGGAGGATCCTGAAAGTGATCTTCCTAGTGAAGACAGCCATGTGTTGCGTACAGGTACCCTGGCACACATGGCTGACTTCATGTTAGGATGCCTTTCTCGTGACCCTCGCGTTGCACGCATTCTGGCCACTACGGATTACTGGGTGTACACACTGCTCGATCCACGGTATAAGGAGAACCTGCCCACTCTGATTCCCGAAGAGGAAAGGGGTTCGAGAGTGTTGCTATACCACAGGACCCTTGCGGACAAGCTGATGGTAAAATTCCCAGCCGACAGCGCTAGTGGCAGAAGGCGCAGTACCGAGGGCAAGGTAGCAGGGGATGTGCGTAGATCGAGCAGCATGTACATCCCAGGCAGTGCAACAGTCTTTAAGGGCCTGGCTAGCTTTATGGCTCCCCACCAAGACTGTGTCACCGCTCCCCAGTCACGGCTGAGTCGGCGGGAGCACTGTAAAAGGATGGTGAGGGAGTACGTAGCGGATCGCACGACCATCCTTGGTGACGCCTCTGCCCCCTACAACTACTGGGTGTCGAAGCTGGACACGTGGCCTGAACTAGCGCTGTATGCCCTGGAGGTGCTTGCTTGTCCTGCGGCTAGCGTCTTGTCGGAGAGGGTGTTTAGTGCGGCTGGGGGAATTATCACAGATAAGCGTAGCCGCTTGTCAACCGACAGTGCCGACAGGCTAACACTCATCAAGATGAACAAAGGCTGGATTTCCCCAGACTTCTGTTCTCCACCAGCGGACAGCAGCGATACGTAAGCAATACGTAGGCTGCACCCGCGGATGGAAGCTACGTTCTCTCTCACATCCAAAACGGGGACATTTCTGCTTCATCAATCTGTGTCTAATATTCCTCCTCCTCCTCCTCCTCCTCCTGCTCCTCCTCCTGAAACCTCACGTAATCACGCTGAACGGGCAATTTTTCTTAGGGCCACAAGGCTCACTCAAATAATTTTTCTGAACAATTTTTATAAGTTTCAATGCGCTTAAAAGCATTGGAACTTTAACTTGAACCAATTTTTCGTTACACTGGGCTGCCTCCAGGCCTAGTTACCACTTAAGCCACATTAACCAAAGCGATTAATGGGTTTCACCTGCCCTCTTGGCTGGCCATGGCCAATTTTTGGGATGAACATTAGTACTGTTGATACAGCAATTTTTGTGGGCCCACGCCTACAGTGTAATCAAATTAATTTTTAGCCCACCTGCATTACAGCTGACGTTACCTCAGCTGTGTTGGGCAATGCAATGGGATATTTTTATGTACCGCCGGTGGGTTCCAGGGAGCCACCCATGCTGTAGGTGCACACGGAGTTTTTAATACATCTGTACACTTCTAAAGAACCCCAGTCTGACTGCGGCATGCAGTGTGGGCCGAAGCCCACCTGTATTACGCACGACATTACTACCTCAGCTGTGTTGGACAATGCAATGGGATATTTCTATGTACCGCCGGTGGCTTCCTGGCACCCACCCAGGCAGTGGGTCCACAGGGAGTTTAACCTACATGTGTCCACTTGTAAAGAACCCCAGTCTGACTGGGGCATGCAGTGTGGGCCGAAGCCCACCTGCATTAAGCACGACATTACTACCTCAGCTGTGTTGGGCAATGCAATGGGATATTTTTATGTACCGCCGGTGGGTTCCAGGGAGCCACCCATGCTGTAGGTGCACACGGAGTTTTTAATACATCTGTACACTTCTAAAGAACCCCAGTCTGACTGGGGCATGCAGTGTGGGCCGAAGCCCACCTGTATTACGCACGACATTACTACCTCAGCTGTGTTGGGCAATGCAATGGGATATTTCTATGTACCGCCGGTGGCTTCCTGGCACCCACCCAGGCAGTGGGTCCACAGGGAGTTTAACCTACATGTGTCCACTTGTAAAGAACCCCAGTCTGACTGGGGCATGCAGTGTGGGCCGAAGCCCACCTGCATTAAGCACGACATTACTACCTCAGCTGTGTTGGGCAATGCAATGGGATATTTTTATGTACCGCCGGTGGGTTCCAGGGAGCCACCCATGCTGTAGGTGCACACGGAGTTTTTAATACATCTGTACACTTCTAAAGAACCCCAGTCTGACTGGGGCATGCAGTGTGGGCCGAAGCCCACCTGTATTACGCACGACATTACTACCTCAGCTGTGTTGGGCAATGCAATGGGATATTTCTATGTACCGCCGGTGGCTTCCTGGCACCCACCCAGGCAGTGGGTCCACAGGGAGTTTAACCTACATGTGTCCACTTGTAAAGAACCCCAGTCTGACTGGGGCATGCAGTGTGGGCCGAAGCCCACCTGCATTAAGCACGACATTACTACCTCAGCTGTGTTGGGCAATGCAATGGGATATTTTTATGTACCGCCGGTGGGTTCCAGGGAGCCACCCATGCTGTAGGTGCACACGGAGTTTTTAATACATCTGTACACTTCTAAAGAACCCCAGTCTGACTGGGGCATGCAGTGTGGGCCGAAGCCCACCTGTATTACGCACGACATTACTACCTCAGCTGTGTTGGGCAATGCAATGGGATATTTCTATGTACCGCCGGTGGCTTCCTGGCACCCACGCAGGCAGTGGGTCCACAGGGAGTTTAACCTACATGTGTCCACTTGTAAAGAACCCCAGTCTGACTGGGGCATGCGGTGTGGGCCGAAGCCCACCTGCATTAAGCACGACATTACTACCTCAGCTGTGTTGGGCAATGCAATGGGATATTTTTATGTACCGCCGGTGGGTTCCAGGGAGCCACCCATGCTGTAGGTGCACACGGAGTTTTTAATACATCTGTACACTTCTAAAGAACCCCAGTCTGACTGGGGCATGCAGTGTGGGCCGAAGCCCACCTGTATTACGCACGACATTACTACCTCAGCTGTGTTGGGCAATGCAATGGGATATTTCTATGTACCGCCGGTGGCTTCCTGGCACCCACCCAGGCAGTGGGTCCACAGGGAGTTTAACCTACATGTGTCCACTTGTAAAGAACCCCAGTCTGACTGGGGCATGCGGTGTGGGCCGAAGCCCACCTGCATTAAGCACGACATTACTACCTCAGCTGTGTTGGGCAATGCAATGGGATATTTTTATGTACCGCCGGTGGGTTCCAGGGAGCCACCCATGCTGTAGGTGCACACGGAGTTTTTAATACATCTGTACACTTCTAAAGAACCCCAGTCTGACTGGGGCATGCAGTGTGGGCCGAAGCCCACCTGCATTAAGCACGACATTACTACCTCAGCTGTGTTGGGCAATGCAATGGGATATTTCTATGTACCGCCGGTGGCTTCCTGGCACCCACCCATGCTGTGGGTCCACAGGGAATTATAAATGCATCTGTTTCCACTTATAAAGAAACCCAGTCTGACTGGGGCATGCAGTGTGGGCCGAAACCCACCTGCATTAACCCTTTCCAGTCCACTGCGTGACCTGTGAAGACATTAGGGTTTAAGGCTGTACAGCTCCGTTGTTGGTAGACGTCCGTCGGGGTTCTCTTACTGTATATTGCCAGCCTCTCTGCTGTCGGAGCCTATCCTACGTGTCAGCTCATGCAGTACTGGCTTTAGCCAGCATATAGCGCCGTTGTATAACGGCAGAAAAAGAGTAAGCCCCCTAGGAAAACCATATACAAATTGGATTGAAAAGGGTTAAGCACAACATTACTACCTCAGCTGTGTTGGGCAATGCAATGGGATATTTCTATGTACCGCCGGTGGCTTCCTGGCACCCACCCATGCTGTAGGTGCACACGGAGTTTTTACTACATCTGTACACTTATAAAGAACCCCAGTCAGACTGGGGCATGCAGTGTGGGCCGAAGCCCACCTGCATTAAGCACGACATTACTACCTCAGCTGTGTTGGGCAATGCAATGGGATATTTCTGTGTACCGCCGGTGGGTTCCAGGGAGCCACCCATGCTGTGGGTCGACAGGGACTTCACAATAGGGAGTTGTACCTGCCTGTGTCTATGAATTAAAAAGCCCGGTCTGACTGGGGCATGCAGACACCTTGACAGAATGAATAGTGTGTGGCACATAGGTTCCCCATTGCTATGCCCACGTGTGCAGCTCCTGATGGCGGTGGCACAGGATTCTATTTCTCATTGCTTCTGTACAGCATTGTGGGCTATCGCTCCGCCACTTTTAAAGAGGGTCGCTGCCTAGCCGTGCCAAGGTAAGCTGATCACCTGCAGGATGTTTAAAACAGATGTCAGGATATATGGCAGAAAAGACAGTGCAAACTACTTACTAAGAAAACTATTGAACACTCAAGCATCACCTGAAAATCTTCGTATGTAAGCAAGGCTTCAACATCCAATGGTTGGCTAAGCAATCAGATTTCCCTGCTTCCTTTACTAAATTACATCAGTTTTAAACATTCTGCAGGAGATAAACTTGCATCATAAGTTTAACTATGCATTAACTAACTAAGTTAATCTTAGGAAAGAAAATCAGGGAACAGATTTAAAAATATTAGATCAATTTTATAATTTCTTTTCTTTCCCTTTTCTTCTTTTACCTGTTCTTTCCTGCACATAAATTGCATCTTAATTAACATAATTATCATACAATTACAGGAAAACCAATAAACACAGCTTAGGATATGCCTTATCCCATTTTTCCCTTTTGCTATCCCTCTGTCCTCCCTAACCCCTAAGGGCTCATTCCCACAAACATATTTTCACAGTGTATTATACGCATGATGTAGACGCACAAAAATGTGGTTAATAAAGTCAATGAAAGTACATTGATTTTCATTGATCCATTCACACTTGTGAATATATATTGCAAGTAATACAAGCACAAAAAAGAAAAAGGAGTACACTGCTATGAAGCAGTGCGGGGAATAAAAAAAAAAGAAACTAGTCACACTGCGACAATGTTCACAATCGCTGCCATATGCAGTGATAACCGGCTTACATGGCAGTAAAATGGTACACGATAAGCGCAGTGATTTACACATATGGCCATGGGAGTTAGCCCAATCTCCTATACTATAAATATATAGATCTCTATACAAAACAAACTGGCAGACGGACAGGCTGTTTCACTAGGTAGTGTAGGTAAAAAACTGCTCTAAGATAGCTTAGCCATCCTGATGAACCAGCCACGAACAATAGGTGGCTGGGGAAACGCGTCAATAGGCGGCTTCCAACAATACTAGAGAGCTAAAATATTATTAGAGATACTACTATAGGAAATTCTGGCAACAGCATTAAGGCAGAAGTGGTCTTTGGCTGCGATTTATCACTGCGAGACTGCATTATTATCTGGCAGTCTATGGATAGCAGCCAATCACAACATAGGATCTTGTGCTGTTGCACAATTAATTAATAAATATAAGGGACAGTGCTGTATACACTTTGATATCCTATGTATTGTAAAACGGCACTACGAATGTGCGTTTGATTGGATATCTGTGGGAGATAATTACCCTATAAATAGATTTCTCCGACAACACAGATAATTTGCGCCACTATAAAGTGAGCTGATGTTAACCAGTGAATATCAAATAGTGGTCTTGGGCTGCATCCTATGTATTGTAAAACAGCATTATGAATGTGCATTCATTGGATATCCGTGGGAGATCATTATTCTGTAAACAGATCTCTCTGATAACACAGATAATCTTCGCCACTATAATATGAGCTGATGCAAACCAGAGAATATCAAATACTTTGGCGATAAATCTCAATCTCCTATGCAAACAACAGAGGGGCCAGCAGCACGTACAAAAGGTGCTTGAAGTAAGGAGGAGATCCCCCGCATAGTAGAGAGGTAGAAAAAAGCGTACCTTTATTAGATATCCCAGATAAAACAGCAACGTTTCGGCTATAGGTTAGCCTTTATTAAGCTCATTAGTGTAACATACAGACACCATATTTAAATACACCAACACCAATCAAAGAGAGCATGTAAAACCACACCTACAAAATACTTGCCTCTGGTTGGGGCGTGGAAATGTCCATCAAGGGGGGCCACCCTGGGTCATCAGCATCACCTGTGTCACCTGCAAAGAGCCTAGCAGCCGATGGCACCATCACTGAAACATCATCACATGGAGACCAGCGGCTCGCATACCGCGCCTGCACCTGGTCGCCATGGTTATGTATAAACAGCTGAGGGATGAAGCATCATCAGCAAAGATGCCCCAGACCTCTCCAACGCGCCGTTTGTAGTCAATCAGCTGAGGAGTTAAACCTGGTCACAGGGGATGCCCTGGCCGGCTCCGACGCGTCATAACGGGGCGTGGCCTCAGGAGGGCGCGTCATAACGGGGCGGAGTTACAAAAAAAAACAAAAACAAAACACACATTGTCCCAGTGCCGGCGCGTCAAAGCGGGGCGGGGCTTAGGGGATATGGCGCGTCATAGGGGGGCAGGGTTACTGGGAAAGCCTGCGCAGCATCCAAATTTTATGAGACATACAGACGCGCAGGGCAATCAAAACCCTGCGCCTGCGTATAACCGCCATGACCACATATCCTCAGCAGAGGGTGCGGTAATGGCAGAGGAAAGGCACAAGATGATTTCAACGTGTTGCACCAGATCGTCGCAGCGGGACAAAACACAAAAAGTATGCATTGCAGGCTTCTCATCCAAAAGCATACACCAGCAGTAAATAAAGCTCCTTAGAAGTCACCAGTGTCAATAAAGCATCTGGTGACAGCAAGGCACAGAATATAAGAATGCATAATGCAGAATATTGGTACTGCAGTGAATGGTGTTGCTAGGGAAAGGACACAACGGGGAAAGACTGCCAAAAAATCCAATTGACTAAGGGTATGCACATAAAATTATGTTTTATTGAATTGCGCAAAATAACATAGTCACAAACTTGGAATCAAAAGCATAATAGTGCTGATGTCACAAAGTCAATGTGTAGGGTAGGGCAAGGAAAAGAACGGGGGAAGCTAACAATCCCCTCAGCCGCGGCCAGTGAGAAGAGAGGATCCAAGGCAGGCAACGAGAGGAACTGGAGCAGCATGCCAGAAACCGACAGTCCACATCTAACTGTAGAGAGCAACACAAAACATAAATCTATATATATAAAGCTGAAAGCCCTCACTGACTCACTGACTGACTGACTCACTGACTGACTGACTCACTGACTGACTCACTGACGGACTCGCCAAAAGTTCTCCAACTTCCCAATGTCGTAGAAACATGAAATTTGGCGCAAGCATAGATTATCTCCAAAATAGGGAAATAAATTGGGTCCCAACTCGATTATTCAATTCTAGCGCAAAAGAATTGGCGTTGAAATTTAACGTACATAATCTAAATCACTCACTTCCCAATGTCATAGAAACGGGAAATTTGGCACGAGCATTGATTATGTCATAAATAGGAAAAGTTAATGGCTCCCAACTCGATTATTCAATTCTATGCGCAAAAGAATTGGCGTCAAAATTTTACGTACATAATCTAAATCTCTCACTTCCCAAAGTCATAGAAACGTGAAATTTGGCACGAGCATTGATTATGTCATAAAAAGGAAAAGCTAATGGGTCCCAACTCGATTATTCAATTCTATGCGCAAAAGAATTAGCGTCCAAATTTTACGTGCGGAATGTAATTTTCTCACTTTCCGGTGTCATAGAAACGTGAAATTGGGACAAGCATTGATTATGTCCTAAATAGGAAAAGCAAATGGGTCCCAACTCGATTATTCAATTCTAGCGCAAAAGAATTGGCGTCGAAATTTTACGTGCGGAATGTAATTTTCTCACTTTCCGGTGTCATAGAAACGGGAAATTTGGCACAAGCATTGATTATGTCCTAAATAGGAAAAGCTAATGGGTCCCAACTCGATTATTCAATTCTATGCGCAAAAGAATTAGCGTCCAAATTTTACGTATGGAATCTAATTTTCTCACTTTCTGGTGTCATAGAAACAGGAAATTTGGCACGAGCATTGATTATGTCATAAATAGGAAAAGCTAATGGGTCCCAACTCGATTATTCAATTCTATGCGCAAAAGATTTAGCGTCCAAATTTTACGTGCGGAATGTAATTTCCCCACTTTCCGGTGTCATAGAAACGGGAAATTTGGCACGAGCATTGATTGTGTCATAAATAGGAAAAGCGAATGGGTCCCAACTCAATTATTCAATTCTAGCGCAAAAGAATTGGCGTCGAAATTTTACGGGCGGAATGTAATTTTCTCACTTTCCGGTGTCATAGAAACGGGAAATTTGGCATGAGCATTGATTATGTCATAAGTAGGAAAAGTTAATAGGTCCCAACTCCATTATTCAATTCTATGCGCAAAAGAATTAGCGTCCAAATTTTACGTACTGAATCTAATTTTCTCACTTTCCGGTGTCATAGAAACGGGAAATTTGGCACGAGCATTGATTATGTCATAAATAGGAAAAGCTAATGGGTCCCAACTCGATTATTCAATTCTATGCGCAAAAGATTTAGCGTCCAAATTTTACGTGCGGAATGTAATTTCCCCACTTTCCGGTGTCATAGAAACGGGAAATTTGGCACGAGCATTGATTGTGTCATAAATAGGAAAAGCGAATGGGTCCCAACTCAATTATTCAATTCTAGCGCAAAAGAATTGGCGTCGAAATTTTACGGGCGGAATGTAATTTTCTCACTTTCCGGTGTCATAGAAACGGGAAATTTGGCATGAGCATTGATTATGTCATAAGTAGGAAAAGTTAATAGGTCCCAACTCCATTATTCAATTCTATGCGCAAAATAATTAGCGTCCAAATTTTACGTACTGAATCTAATTTTCTCACTTTCCGGTGTCATAGAAACGGGAAATTTGGCACGAGCATTGATTATGTCATAAATAGGAAAAGCTAATGGGTCCCAACTCGATTATTCAATTCTATGCGCTAAAGAATTAGCGTCCAAATTTTACGTGCGGAATGTAATTTTCTCACTTTCCGGTGTCATAGAAACGGGAAATTTGGCACGAGCATTGATTATGTCATAAATAGGGAAAGCTAATGGGTCCCAACTCCATTATTCAATTCTATGCGCAAAAGAATTAGCGTCCAAATTTTACGTACATAATCTAAATCTCTCACATTCCGGTGTCATAGAAACGGGAAATTTGGCACGAGCATTGATTATGTCATAAATAGGAAAATTTAATAGGTCCCAACTCGATTATTCAATTCTAAGCGCAAAAGAATTAGTGTCCAAATTTTATGTACGTAATCTAATTCTCTCACTTCCTGATGTCATTTTATATGAAGGAAACGTCGCATGGTTACCTCCACGTGGTGTTTCCTGGGTAACGCAGAGAACTATGCAAAATGGTGAACATATGGTTTTCCTCAGTATCTCTAAAGAAACCACGACTTCATAAGATTTTCCGTGTGAACACCAGATAAACACCAGTACCAAATTAACTCGAGCGAAGCCGGGTATATCAGCTAGTAAAATATATAAAGCATATTAGACCAAAAAAAGGAGAAGAACACAAGTCATATAACAAAACTTATATGGTACTCCAAATTCATGCCACCAGGCTGGAACGTGCCCAGTCTGAAAATCCATTGTAACTCAAGGAGTTTGAGTTTCCTTTCCCTGTCACCTCCACGAACAGATCTTGGTACCCCGTTGATTACTCGATAGCGTAATTGGCAGACTGAGTGGCCTGCGGCAACAAAATGTTGTGCCACAAGTACACTCAGGTCCTTGGTTCTGATGGTAGACTTATGTTTAGAAATGCGGAACTTGACATCCTTGGTAGTTTCCCCTATGTACATGAGGCCACAAGGGCACACAATCATGTAAATGACATAGGAAGACAAACATGTGTACCTACCGCGGATGTCAAATCTCCGGCCTGTCCTAGGATAATAGAAACAATTACCACGGATTAGGTTGCTGCAGCTAACACAGCTGAGACATGGAAAGCAACCCTGTTTGACACCGCAGTGGATCTACTCCTTACATAAAGCACCTTTTGTACGTGCTGCTGGCCCCTCTGTTTGCATATTCGATATCCATTGGGCCCATTGGAAAGTCTGGGCTCAGACCCAGCGTGCACGACATTATAGTTGCTGCTTTTTTTCTCGCCCACCCCGGACTACGGGCTTTTGAGGGGTGCTGCTGCATATTCTGTTTTTGCTGAAATCTCAATCTCCTATCTTAAAAACTCTGAAAGCAGCATTACGGCAGGGGTAATCTTTGGCTGCGGTTCATTCATGTGGTTACTGCCTGGATCTAATCCATGTAGCCTATAAAGAGCAGCCAAATATCATAAAGGTCTTGTACTGTTAACCAATAAACAAATAAACAGAAATATACACACCTTGACATCCTATATATAGTAGAACAGCATTTGTGTTGTCCATTTTTTGGATATCTGTGGGAGACTACTATTCTAGATATAGATCTCTCAGATGACACAGACCACCTCTGCTGCTATAAATTGTGCTGACATAAATCAGTGAATATATGATATCCCGAGATAAGAATTTCAATCTCCTACTTGATATAGAGAGTTTTATGTGTACAGTGCTCGATCTAATTAAATGACGACCTGTGGGTTCCTTGTCTTTCCTTTTTAAAACCCTGGGAGAAGAAAATAGATCCCCATTATATAAAGAGATATATCCAAATAATTTTTGGCAGCCCTGAGATGGTGCCTATATAATACTAATATTTTGCCGCACCCTGTCACGGGAAGACATAGGTCCCTTTGTGTTCAGAATGAATGGGCTGGAATATGTTAAAGGGGTTGTCCCGCGGCGAAACAGGTTTTTTTTTTTTTCAATAGCCCCCCCGTTCGGCACGAGACAAACCCGATGCAGGGGTTAAGAAAGAAAACCGGATAGTGCTTACCTGAATCCTCGCGCTCCGGTGACTTCTTACTTACCTGGTGAAGATGGCTGCCGGGATCTTCACCCTCGGTGGACCGCAGGTCTTCTGTGCGGTCCATTGCCGATTCCAGCCTCCTGATTGGCTGGAATCAGCACGTGACGGGGCGGAGCTACGAGGAGCCGCTCTCCGGCACGAGCGGCCCCATTCAGAAAAGAAGAAGATCGGACTGCGCAAGCGCGTCTAATCCGGCGATTAGACGCTGAAAATTAGACGGCACCATGGAGACGAGGACGCTAGCAACGGAACAGGTAAGTGAATAACTTCTGTATGGCTCATAATTAATGCACAATGTACATTACAAAGTGCATTAATATGGCCATACAGAAGTGTATACCCCCACTTGCTTTCGCGGGACAACCCCTTTAAAGACTAATTTTGGAGTCCCGCTGGACCATATTCACATACACTGAATTGGATGTAAATTGAGATTTTTTAGCAGATATATGCGTGTGTTGTTCTATAATTTTAATTTAAAATACTTAATGAAAGTTAAGTTTTAGTCCTTTTCAGTGACTTCTTGAATATCTAAGTACCTAAATTGCCACGGTGACATTTGTAAATGTATTATTGCTAGACAAAAGAAAATGAACGAAAACACTGAGCACAGAGAGTGAGAGAAATGAAGTAAAAATTAAAAAACAATTGACAGTCAGAGTTACAAAAATGGAGTCTGTCCTAATAGTACATTAAGAGGTGTAAAAGATTAATTTGAATTAAAGAGATCTATTTATCCACATCTTGATTCCTAATATACTTTTTGAATAATTCCAACACAGTTTGAGAATTCCTGTGCATTTTTCTTTTCATATACCATGTTTTTTTTTCACACATTATGATCCTATTACCATTTCTAATGTAGTTTAAAATTGGCGTTCAATATACTATCCTCTGTTTCACAGTAGTTAATCTAAAAAAGAAGCTATTTATCAATTGCATGCTTGTATTTATTTATTCATACTATCCCTTTCACATTACCCAATAAACAAACATGGGGCTTATTTGGTGGCTCACAACTATAAATGTCACCCATAATTTCCATAAAATTACAGTAAAATGGTTGTATTTTTGAGCATTTCTACCATATATGTGTTACATCTGCATCAATATCTAAGGTCTTAGTCACACGGGCGTTTTTTACGGCGATTTGCGGATCGCATCCGCAAATCGCGTGACCGGGGCCGAAAAATCGCCCGAAAAAGCTGCTCCTAGCCGCGTTTCATTAGAAACCGGCCGGAGCTGTCCAGTGCATTGAATTCAATGGAGCCGGCAATACAGCCAGCTACATTGAAAGCAATGGGCTGCTGGCGATCTCACGATGAATTTTCAGGAAGGGCTTAAAAATATAAGCCCTTCCCTGAAATTCATCCAGAAATGTGTAAAAATCAAAAAAAAAAAAATACTCACCTGGTCCCGGCAGACGGAGTTCAGCCGCGGCTGGCCGGCAGTTCTCCTGAACTGCTGAATGAGCTGAGAGCTGCCCCTGATTGGTCCCTGCGCTGAGCCAATCAGAGGCAGCACTCACTCACTCATTCAGAAATTCATGAATGGGTAAGTGAGAGCTGCCTCTGATTGGTGAGGCTGTGACCAATCAGAGGCAGCTCATTCAGCAGGTGGGGGGTTTAAATCCCTAGCTGCTGAATACTACTCAGAGCAGTTCAGGAGAACTGCCGGCCGGCCGCGGCTGAACTCCGTCTGCCAGGACCAGGTGAGTATATATTTTTTTGGGGGGGTTTTACACATTTCTGGATGAATTTCAGGGAAGGGCTTATATTTTTAAGCCCTTCCCGAAAATTCATCGTGCGATCGCCGGCAGCCCATTGCTTTCAATGGAGCCGGCTGTATTGCCGGCTCCATTGAATTCAATGGGCAAACATCATTCTTCTCTGCCACAGCTGTTACAGCTGTGGCAGAGGAGAAGGCTTTGTCTACTATATATTCTCAGAGGGGTCGGCGCTGCTGCCGCCGGCCCCATTGAGCGCGTATAGAGAAGAGAACAGGAGTCACAGATAGGTGCGATCTGCGATTTCTGTTCTATAATTTATCGGACGAGCGCATAAAAAGTGCTCATGTGTCCGATACCATTGCAAAGCAATGGTTTTATAAAATCGCCGGACGCATGCGCATGCGCAAATCGCACGAAAAAACGCCCCGTCTTACCGAGGCCTAATAATGCGATAATAATTTGAAAAATAGTTCAAATGAGTGAAAGTGAATGATAACAATGGGAAACAAAATAATATATTGTTTTGGTACTTGAAATTTTCAATCGGATTCTGGGTATTTTTGTGCCGAAGATTACAAAGATGCTATTCTTTTCCTTGTAGGAGCTCTAGTTTTTGAGATATTGCTGATATTATTAATTATTATCACTTTATTTTTGCTGCAGAATTTGTTTACTTTTCGTATATTATATCCTTGATTTTGTTGATGTTCATATGTGTTTTGTTTCTTTTACAAACAAAGATATGGCTACATCAAGAAGAAAACGTGTCCATCCTACTGATGTTTTTTTTATTTCATTTGTGAGGTATACACATTCCCTAAGCAGAAACAAGCTATAATGGACTTTGTGAAAAGAGCTTATTTAGCTTACTTTGCAGTGGAACTGGGGGATCATGACAAGCCTTGGGCACCACATATTGTCTGCAAAACATGTACAGAGCGCCTGTGACAATGGTGGAACAGGAAAAGGAAGTGCATGAAATTTGGTATACCAATGGTATGGTGTGAGCAGAGCAACCATAACAATGACTGGTACTTTTTTTGGTGAATATAAGGGCATCAATAGGAAAAAACGGAATTAGTGGACATTTTCAGATTTAGCCTCCACTAAATGCCTTGCACCACATTCATAAGATATACTGGCTCCAACATGTAGCAGCATTCCATAGCTCTCCGAAGAAACAGATGAACCGGCTGGTGAGAAAGAAAGCTATGCTGAGCAACATGACAGTGATTTTGCAGAACCTTCATCAGCTGCATCAGGTTTCAATTAAATAGAATTGAACAACCTCATAAGAGACCTAACTATTCCAAAGAAAGCATCTGAGTTGTTAGTTCCCAGCTGGCAGAAAATAAGTTTAATGTTACCGAGAGCTAAAATCATAGTATAGTGCAGGTATCATATTTACAAGATTACTTGGTTTATCTTACTGAGAACAATCACACTTAGGCCTCAGTCACACGGGCGCATCGGCAACCGTACACCGGCACCGATGCGCCCGTGTGACTGACACCAGCAGACCGACGTACCTGCAGACGGCTTCATTGCCGGTCATGTGTTCTTTCTTCCGGCGCTGCAGAGAGACGGCCGTCTGCAGGTACGTCTGTCTCCTTTCTGCAGTCACACGGGCGCATCGGTGTACGGATGCCGATGCGCCCGTGTGACTGAGGCCTTAGATAGCTCCAAATGCCGCTTAAAATGTATGCTTCAACATTACGTAAACAGATTCAGGTCAATTTGTATTGGTCACTCAGTTAGTATGCGGGAAGATCAGGCAACAATAGCCATAGTCCTACAGAAGATAGTGTATTGCAATCACCAATGGATCATCTGTGTGGATTTGAAAATGGTGAATTTGCTTTTAGGGCAGCAGGGCAGGTACCCAAAGTACCCATGTTTTCTATGTCGGTGGGACAGCAGAGCTAAAGATCAGCACTGGCTGAGAAGACCATCGCCTTTGGGAGAAAATGTGGTTCCTGGAGCAGAAAAAAAATCACAGAACCTTTGCTAGACAGAGTAAAGAACATATTGCCATTATTGCACATTAAACTTGCTTTGTTGAAGCAACTTGTAAAGGCTCTCAGGAGTGACAGTATGTATTTCGACTACATATGTAGAATGTTTCCTGGGCTGAGCATGGAGAAACTAAAAGCAGGCATATTCGATGGACTGCAAATCAGGGAACTTATGAAAGACAAGTGTTTTCAAGATTCTATGAACAATATTGAGGCACATACATGGTTAGCGTTTTGTATGGTTATAAAGAATTTTTTTGGAAACAACAAGGCCAGTAACTACAGTGCAATTGTGGAGAATATGCTTACTGCAGTTTGTACACATGGTTGCAACACGAGTATCAAGTTGCACTATCTGTACAGTCATTTGGATTGATGTCCATTGTGTCTTGGTGATGTCAGCGATGAACAGGGGGAACGATATCACCAAGAAATAAGGATCATGGACAAACCATACCATGGACGATGGGATACACATATGATGGCAGACTACTGCTGGATACTGGAGCATTCATTGCAAGCGTCCAGGAACACTGCATCATAGGAAATCACAGAAACAACATGATATATCTAGAGATGAGCGAACCTACTCGGCCATGCCCCTTTTTCACCCGAGCGCCGCGATTTTCGAGTACTTCCGTACTCGGGCGAAAAGATTCGGAGGGCGCCGTGGGTGAGTGGGGGGTTGCAGCGGGGAGTGGGGGGGGAGAGGAAGAGAGAGAGGGCTTCCCCCTGTTCCCCGCTGCTACCCCCTGCTCCGGCACGCCTTCCCCCGCCCCCGGCGCCCCCCGAATCTTTTCACCCGAGTACGGAAGTACTCGCAAATCGCGGTGCTTGATCGAGTAATTACTCGAAACGAGTATATTCGCTCATCTCTAGATATATCCCAATGAAGAAAATTTTGTGTGAAGTTTGCTTTCTAAGCTTCATGGAATATATCCTTCCAATACCATATATTTTTAAATAATATAGTTATTAATGGTTAATGGTGGAAATGTTCAATCAGTTTTATTGAGAACTTTTTCAAATAAAATAAATAATTCGAGAAGGTTGCGCAGCACTTTGTGAAAAGAAAATTAACATATCATGTAATAATACAAAATGGAATAATTCAGGCCAACAACTACTACCTCTCAGGGCTTAGTTAGACGGGCATTTTTTCGCGCGATTTGCGCATGCGCATGCGTCCGGCGATTTTATAAAACCATTGCTTTGCAATGGTATCGGACACATGAGCGCTTTTTATGCGCTCGTCCAATAAATTATAGAACAGAAATCGCAGATCGCACCTATCTGCGATCTGCGATTCCTGTTCTCTTCTCTATATGCGCTCTATATGCGCTCAATGGGGCCGGCGGCAGCAGCGCTGACCCCATTGAGAACATGTAGTAGACAAATCATTCTCCTCTGCCACAGCTGTAACAGCTGTGGCAGAGAAGAATGATGTTTGCCCATTGTATTCAATGGAACCGGCAATACAGCCGGCTCCATTGAAAGCAATGGGCTGCCGGCGAGCGCGGGATGAATTGTCGGGAAGCGCTTAAATATATAAGCCCTTCCCTGCAATTCATCCAGAAATGTGTAAAAATAAAAAAAATATATATATACTCACCTTGCCCCGGCAGACGGAGTTCAGCGCGGCTGGCCGGCAGTTCTCCTGAACTGCTCTCTGTAGTATACAGCAGCCGGGGATTTAAAATCCCCGCCTGCTGAATGAACTGCCTCTGATCGGTCACAGCCTGACCAATCAGAGGCAGCTCTCACACACCCATTCATGAATTCATGAATGGGTGAGTGAGTGCTGCCTCTGATTGGCTCAGCGCAGGGACCAATCAGGGGCAGCTCTCACTCACACCCATTCATGAATTCATGAATGGGTGTGAGTGAGAGCTGCCTCTGATTGGTCAGGCTGTGACCAATCAGAGGCAGTTCATTCAGCAGGCGAGGATTTTAAAAGGTCATCCGCATATAGTGCTGTCTTATAATAGACTCCCCCTATTTGCAATCCCTGGATATTAAGATTATTCCTGATTGTAATTGCAAGGTGTTCCACCACTAACGCATAATGTAATGGGATAGGGGATTGTCTGGTGCCATTTTTAATAGGAATGGGCGAAGACCGTCTGCCATTTACTCTGATCCTAGCCATAGGGCAGGTGTAGATGGCAAGAATTCTAGCTAAAAATTTAGGGTCCAACACTATTTGTTTAAACACTATTTGTTTAAGCGTCTCTGCCAGAGACCCCTGGTGGACTCTGTCAAAGGCTTTTTCTGCATCTACAGACAACAAACACATAGGTTCAGACCCAGTCTGAGCCTTGTTTGTCAAAGTTAGGGTTTTTATAATATTATCAATAGCGTCTCTCCCTTTGACAAAGCCCGCCTGATCTGTGTATAGAGTGGATGGGAGAAACGGAGAAAGTCTATTAGCTAGCGTTTTAGAAAAAAAGTTTTATATCTACATTTATCAAGGATATAGGACTGTAATTAGTTGAGATTGTGGGATCTTTGCCAGGTTTCGGTAAAACACTGATATGTGCCTCTAAGGATTATCATAAGAAAGGGGCCTCTGAAGAGATTGTGGAAAAAACCTTGGTCAAGAAAGGCATAAGCTGCTGCCTGAAAAGTTTATAAAAAGCAAGTGTGAAACCATCAGGCCCTTGGCTCTTCCCTGCTGGAGTGGTTTTAATAGGCTCCTCTAGTTCATCTTCTGTGAAATCCATCTCTAAAGTGTCCATAAGTTCAGTGCCTATGGTCAGCAAGGCTGTCTCTGCTATGTATCCAGAGATGCCATCCTGTAGGGCAGAAGTATTTGTATCTGTGAATTGGCCCTTAATGCCATACAATTGTGAGTAATAGTTTTGGAATATGTCCAAACTGTTTTTAGGATTATGTGTGTCTATGCCTGCTGGGTTCTTAGTGTATCAAACGGGATAGGGGCTTGCCTGCTCTGTTAGAGTATTCATAATAAAAACTTTTGAATTGGTCTCTAAAGTAGAGATATTTTCGGTCTAATTTGGATTTAAGTTAATTTCTAGTTCTGACTAGGTCTCCTAATGTAGCTGAGGATAGCATCTGTTTGTGTGAGGTTTCTAAAATATGGATTTATTGGAGGAGGTTGGCTATTTCAGCTGTTCCTTTTTCCTTAATTCTTGTGCTGTGTTTGATTAAGAGGCCTCTAAGAATGTATTTCAGCACCTCCCTCTGTGTGGGGGCAGATGCGCAATCCGTTGCATGAGTTGTTATGAAAAGATCAATGTGCTCCTTTATTTCAGCTACACTTATACTGTCTTTCAACAGGTTATCATTTAGTCACCACGTCCATTTGATCGGGTGTAGAGAGAGATAGAAATATTGGAGGGTGATCTGACCATAACATATCTCCAATAGTGGCCATAGGATGCCAGGATAGGGTATGATGGTCTAGTAAAAAATAGTCTCTGCAGCTATAGGAATTGTGTGGATGTGATAAAAAGGTAAAGTCTTTGTCTTGTGGATGTAGGATGTGCCAGGCATCTACTAACTGAAGAGTATGTAACAAATTTTTTAGTGACCGTAGCTTTCTGTGGGGAACATTGCCTTTACCCGCTGAGCTCTCAATACTGGGGTTTAGAGTCATATTATAGTCACCTCCAGCGATTAGTATTCTTTTAGCAAATGTAGCTAGCATTTTCAAAAAAGAATAATATGCTGTGGTCTGGGGCTGATTTGGAGCATACCATATGGCAACTGTGAGCTTAGTTGACCCGACAATCAATTTGATAGTGGCGTATTGACCCTTAGGATCCAAACGATTATCAATTAGGCAATGTCTAATGACCTGTGGAGGGCAATAGACCCCCCACCAGAACAGCTTTTGGAATTGGCACTGTGGAACCAATGTGTGTAATAGCAGTCTCGTATATTCGGAACAAGCCCTGCTTTAAAGTGTGTTTTCTTGGGGTAGCAATACTTGAACCCTCTGCTTATGCATATGATGCAGGACCTGGGATCTTTTTTGTGGGATATTGAATCCTCTAATGCTAAATGAGCTGAATTTAAGTGGTGCCATGGGTAAAAGGGGAGAGTGGGAGGAGGGTAGAGAAAGAAAGAAGTGAAAAAAAGAAGAGGAGAAAAAAATGTAAAGAAAAGCTTTGAAAAACAGAAACTCTAACTTGCGTCTAAACGCCAAAAGACACAAAACTTCTAATGGGTAGCAGGTTTTCTATCAGAGAAGTATCCCCCTAACTTGGGGAGCCATTAATAGACTTGAACCATTATTAAATGCAAAGCATTCACTGCATTAGAGTATAGCCTAGATCCCTGATCAGTGAGTATCAGCAGTCCAAGACACCCATACAGTAATATAGCTTCCCTCAACTCGTTTCTTGAGAAATCATAAATTGAGTTTACTGTGTCCTTATAAGTACCCTTTTGCCCATAAGCATGTTTGAAAGCAATGAGCTGCGATAGATCCACTGATAGTATTGATTTAAATATAAAGCTGAGACGGTACAGGTGCATAAAAAATAAAGAATCTGTCTCAAAATAGCGGCTAGATACAAAATGGAGCATTATAAGATGTAAATAAGCTTGTGTGTAGTGAAACAATAATTCAAGCAGAAATAGCTTTAGAGCATGAGATTCGGTGCAATGTCTAATGATGTGTCTCTATTCTTTTTCATGAGAACCAAGTCTGGACAAAGTTGTTATCAGAAGAAGCCCTCCCACACCTCCATTTGGAGACTTGGACAAAGGAACTGACTGTGCTACAGCCACCTGAATAACAAAGTGAATACAAGGGAGGACCAGGGAGGACTAAGATAACGCTGGGAGAAACAGACACTTGAGGACATTACAGATATATTCTCACTACACTGATTGCTGAACAATGCATGATTGTTAATGTTTTTCTAACCCAATGAGATTAACCCCGTGACTAATGACTTATTCCTTTACTGTATTAGAACTATACCAAAGTGAATAAACTTTGAGTGTACGCGCCTTAAGCAGAGTGGGCTGTATACTTGCCGCAGCTCATCTCTACGTATCTGTGGGAACTGATAACTATAAATTATATAGTTTTTGGCCTCCTTGATGCATCCAGGTACGAACTAATTTGGAACCCAAGGCCTTAATGTGACCGGTCATGTGTAGCGGTCCTTAACAACTGGCGTAGTCGGCAGGATTTATTGATTGACGCTGATGATAACCATTGGACTACGACACAGACCTGGACTGATGATATCAGCCGTGCCAAAGTCATAGGACTGATCACCCTTATATACAGCGCGGTAAGTGACATATATACATATATATGATGTCTACCGTGGTCTGTTTTGGCACGTTTGATTGTAGTCTGTCCTGCGGTCAGTCGTTATTTCAATGTACAATTGTTAAGCTGTCATCAATAGATGTTGTTACCTCAGGTCTTGGGTACTCTTAAGTGACACCAAGGGACAGAATCTGTAATTTGACTATATACATATATATGTGTTTTCATTGTGGGTCCATTTTGGCTGTTTAACTGTACATGGCATTTTGTGGGTCCATTAGGACTGGCTGCTTAACGGTACAAGGCATTTTGGCTGTTTAACTGTATCGGGCATTTTGGCTGTTTAACTGTATCGAACGTAGAAGTCTGTGAACACTACGTCATCGCGGACAGGGCATTTCGACGTGGAAGTTTTGAACACTACGTCTTGTTGTATCATACGTAATAACATGTTGAAGTTCTTTAAGAAGAAGACTACTGATCAGGGTCTCCTGGATCCTGTCCACTTGGTGTCATGTAGAGCAGGCAAAGAGTATGTTAAGAAAATTGCAGTTTCAAGATGGTGATTATTCATATGCTTTGAGTTGAAGACAAAGGAAGGCAGCCCTTCTTCACCATCTGAGGGCACCGCCCCGGCCATGTCACGGATGATGTTTTTCTCCCCTTTGCTCTGCCCCTAGATGGCCGTGTTGTTATTGGGGGCAATACCAGTCGATATATCTTGATACGTGTCTAGTATGCAGTATTCCTGGACCCTCCCGTCACCATCGCCCAGTCAGGCCACACCTTCAGTGGCCATTTCAGTGCCAGCCATGGCCCAACGGCCATTTTAGCATCTGCTGTAACAATACCTTCAGCTGCCGCTCAGACGTCAGGTTAGCTTTGCAGCAGAAATGAGCTGGCTTCTCATCTCCCATCTATGTATGTTTTTACCTGGCATACCAATTCTGCGCACTGCAATGACGAGTGCCTTTTCAGAATTTTGCATAGAAACATTCAAGTCCCCTCATCGCGCCTGCAAATAGCCTCCTCCCGGTCTGCAGTCTGTGTTTAGCACCCCCATCCCAAGTAGGTTTGTGCTTAAAATTTCCCATAAATGTAGTTGTTGCTGGAAAAATCTTTTCCACTTTGCAAGGGGGAAAATGGAGGAGAAAGGGAATCCTCTATTCTGTGTCCCAATATGACATGAAGCAAGTTCATGCAGAGTCTGCAGACAATTATAGGACAATTAACTACCGTACTGTTTGTCCTGTATGTCTTAATGTCCTAACATTGTGTCATTGCTGTACGTGTTGTCCATATCTCATAAGTCAGATACTGCTGAGAAGAAAGGTCACTATAGGTGCTAGAATCACAAACGGCAGTAGAAAAGCTTACAGAAGGAAGGAGAGGGTCAATATGTGATAATATATATATATATATATATATATATATATATATATATATAGGAATAGATAGAGGGTTAATGCTTGATTTGTGAAAAGCCGCAGCTGCAAGTCGCCCCCCTTGTCTCCGAAAGGGGGGGGGGGGTATAGTGAGGAGGAACAGAGTTTAGTGAGATTTGCAGAGAAGGAATGTGTGCTTCTCAAGGCCAAAGATTAGAGCGGAGAACCCTGGACAATAGCGTTGTTTGCTTGAACAGAATAGAACCCGTAATGAATCCAGTGAATCTTACTGTCTTAAAAATAGGAAAGGTAATTCTAAGGTATATTTTTGCTGTTCTTTGTGTAAATGTCAGTTCTGTGATTGGTTAGACGTGTGTGTAATTGCTAAATGTGTGTTCCTTTTATGGGAAATATTAGTGATGAAGTGGTTGTTGTGGAATCTGGTGTACATCTCTAGTATTACAGACAGTTAAAGTGACTGATTCCAGGGAGAGGTGGGAGTGATTGAATGCATTTGTTTGCAAGATGAGGACAGTTGCATCATACGCATTATCTCCTGGTGTGAATGGTGTGCATCCTAGTGCAATGTATCCACAATTTCCTGAACTCTGTAACAGCGCAAAAATTGTATGTGTGGTGAATCATAGGCATTTGACTGAGAGAGCCAGATTTGACTGCATGGATGGATGAGAGTTAATGACCCGTTTTCCGACTGTGAAGAATGTAAGATGTGTGATGCAGATATTGACTGGGGATAGAAGTTGGAAGTGTTTTTTCCTCCCTCTGCATGGGACTTTACTTGTTTGTGATGTGGATGCGCAGACTGTGGAGTTTTTTTTAATGAAGGTGTGAAGAAAGAAGCAAGCAGCCAGTATCGAAGGGGTGTAGCCTCTCGTTCACAAAGGAGGGGGTGAGAATCTTGAGCAGCTAGTAAAAGTTTTTTGTTTCCTCAAATTTGATGAGACATTGCAAGCAGGACCAGACTAATAATGAATTTGCTTAAGGAATATCACATTCCAAATATTAATAGGTGTTTGTAGATTATTCTGCCCTGATGTAATTCATGTCTCTGTTATTGGCACTGATATCTTACAGGCCTTATCTGCATCCATCAAATTCTCACCGGATGGATCGGTACGGGTTGAGACCTCAGGTGGCGGTTCAGAAGAGTCTTGTAAACTAACTGCTCCAACAAACACCCCTCTTTTTCCAGTCCAGAAAAGACGCTGAAGGGTCAGCCAGACACCTACGGCATGTCGGTGCTATGTGCTGATAATTTGGAAGCCTGCCAACAAGCCACAATTACACTGTTAATTTTTCTTGCAGAAAATGTCTGTAAAGCCTCTAAAGACAAACTCCAGTTCTGCAAAAAAAAGGTTGTTCTCCTGGGTCATTGTTTAGGCCAAGGAACTGGACATCTGACATAGGAACAAAAGGCTGC
The DNA here is from genome assembly GCF_035609145.1 of Eleutherodactylus coqui. NCBI lineage: Eukaryota > Metazoa > Chordata > Amphibia > Anura > Eleutherodactylidae > Eleutherodactylus > Eleutherodactylus coqui. The sequence goes on along the minus strand of NC_089843.1, from coordinate 140,451,659 downwards.
TGTCCAGGCCATACCTGTACCTACATCTGTTGCCAAACTCCGCACCTTTCTAGGCTTTGTTTCATACTGCCGCCCATGGATCCACTTGGTTTCCTCTCTCATGCAACCACTCTATGACTGTCTTTCAATTATTCTTTTCTCTCTCACCTCTGAAGCAGCTCTCTAGTCTTGGGTATTCCCAACTACACTTTACCCTTTACTCTTTTCTGTACTGAACTTTCTAGCCTTTTCTGTACTGAACTTTCTAGCCATGTAACGGCAGTGTTGACACAAAAGCATGGAGGACAACCACGGCCACTTGGATACTACTCCATGAGGCTGGATCCAGTGGCTCGAGGAGCTCCCTCATGTGTTTGTGCAGTGGCAGCAGTACAGGCAATGGTTGACAAACCTTCTGAGTTGGTATTGGACTACACCCTCCCATTCCTTAGTGGTCCTCACCCCTCATGTCATTCGGAGCATACTCACGCAAGTGCAACCCAAGCACTTATCCCTGGCTTGTCAGATCCGGCTACAATGTGCTCTTTTCATTCTTTCCAATGTTGCTACTACTTTGCACCTGGCTACTCTTCTTTCAATTGAGTATCCTGGTTCACAGGGGGGAGGAGAAGGAATAGGTGATCTAGGTATTGCAGATCAGCTATTTTTAAATTGTTTGCAACAAGGTTCTGATGTATTTGAAATAGAATATTAGCATGATTGTCTAGCAGTGATGCAACAAGAAAATGTAAGTTTTAAGAGGTTACTGAAGCCCCTGTTAACAATGCATATTTTGAGTTGTTTTTTATAGATGGTCCCAGGGTGAGGATGGACGACTCCATACGGGATATGCAGTGGTCACACAGCAAGATGTCCTAAAAGCAGAATGCCTCCACATGTCTCAGCACAAGAAGCGGAACTGAAGGCCCTCACTGAGGTGAGTAGAGTGGCGCGAGGTAAGACGGCAACCATTTACACTGACTCCCGGTATGCATTTGGCATAGCTCATGATTACGGCCCAACATGGAAGACCAGACAGTTTTTTACCTCAGCAGGACAGCGAATTAAGAATGGTGCAGCGGTGCAGAGTCTCATGGAAGCCCTACTACTACCTGACAAAGTGGAAAGCTCACACCGATTCCTACACCGGAGAAGCAAGAGGCAACGTCATCACAGACCACACAGCAAAGGCAGCGGCCCTGAAGCCGTGGAAGAAAAGAAGAAAAGAAGAATTTGACAAAAATCTTGGACATTGACTAAACTTTGGACATTGACTAAAACTTTGGACATTGATAAAAACTTGGACTTTGATATGCTAAAGACTTTACAGTTACAAGCCAGCAAGGAAGAAAAAGACAAATGGACTAAATATGGGAGCAGCAGAACCAGGATGGTGTATGGCGAACAGTCAACAGAACTTGCCTACCACAGTCCCTGTGCCCCGTGATGGCCCAGCTGATGCACGGAAAGACGCACCTCTCAAAGCAGCAATGATTTCGGCGCTTGAACGAGGACGGGTGGCTCCTGGGTTTTCTGTAGCTGCTGCATCATATCATTCGTCCAATTTTGCATGGTCTTTGCCGTAAGCAATGGGGCAGAAGTAAAATTTGCCACATAACACTTGCCTGGGCCACTCTACCCATTTCAGGGATTGCAAATTGGCTACATTCAGCTCCCACTTGTTGGGAAGTATGAATATGTGCTTGTTGTTGATTTCTTTTCAGGTTAGAGAGACCTACTCTGTTACCAAAGTAAATAAGCAGGTAACCGCACAGAAGCTCATGAACGAGGTAATCTGCAGATACGGGGCACCGGAAGTGATTGAGTCAAACAAAGGTACACACTTCACAGGTGAAATAATGCAATATCTCATGTCCGCTTTGGGTATATCCAAGGCCTTTCACACACTTTACCATCCACAGAGTAGTGGGAAAGTAGATCCAAAGGGCAATGGAGGAAACGGGCAAATTTTGAATTGAGTGTCTTCCATTAGTTTTTTCTTTTTCTCCGGAGGGTACATGCCACAGTGGCCGAGTTTGGGAAATGATTGTCTTGTTAACTTTGTCGTAGGTCTCTCTAAGGAATTGTCAATAACGCATTCTGCAGTTTCTGCTTCTCTCTCAGGTCCTACAGACGAGTGTCACAATCTGAAACCAGGTGACAGGGTCCATGTGAAAAAGTTTGAGAGAAAAGCCCGGTTTGAAGGTCCCTACCAGATGTTGCTCACCACCCCAACTGCAGTCAAGCTTGAAAGAAAGTCCACTTGAACCACACCTCGCACTGCAAAAAGGCCCTGGGTCCCGGAGCACAGAACTCATGATCCTACATATCCTTTACAGGCTATGGGCAGAGTTGGGGACCTGGGCGGAAGTGGATGTCACAGTGACATTGTGGTACAATTCCTCTAACACACACAAGTAGCCACATACACCTTTGACTACTGTACACTAGCCCCCTGTTTCAGGGATCAAAACAAATCGATACAATCAATAAGACTACACTGAGGGTGAGAATCCAACACCACATCGTGCTAAGAGAGAAATTGACGATCCAGGTGGCAGGTTTGATCCACATGTATATATATATAGATGCAATCAGAGTGCCAAGGGGGGGTGCCAGATGAGTTTAAAGCAAGGGATCAAGTTAAGGCCGGATTTGAGTCCCTGTTTGGAATAGTAACCATCAATAAGAAGGTTGATATATATAACAACCAACAAAGGTTCGTGAACTATACAAGAGATGCACTTCAAGGGCTTGCTGATCAATTAGGCCCCACAGCCACCATGACTTTCCAGAACAAAATGGCTCTGGATATGATACTAGCCGAGAAAGGTGGTGTTTGTAAAATGATTGGTGAAACTTGCTGTACGTATATTTCAGATAACACAGGGCCCACAGGTAAAGTGACTATCGCAATAAAGAAATTGGCCACATTGTCAGAAGAGCTGAAGCGTAATTCTGGGATAACTAACCCCTGGGATGAGTGGTTTGCATGGATCGGACAATGGAAACAATTCTTGATGCAGATAGGAATAGGGATTCTGGTTACTCTTATCATACTCCTGCTACTTTCTGTCTGTATTGGGCCCTGTATAAAACGCTCCTGTGCTAAGCTTACAGATCAGATGGTGCCTGTCGCCCCCGTATACGTAGATGTAGAGACCCCAGGCAATGGCTATATGCCTATAATACAACAGGGCGATTTGTCCCCTTATGGATCTGTCTCAACAGAAACAGGGGTGACCACTCTAGTTTCCCAGCCATTAGAATAGAGTAGCATGTGTGTTGTGGATCCCTTCTGTGTCTATTAGGTCTTCGCATTTAGTTAGTTAGGATTAGTTGTCGGGGAAGGGATTAGCCCTTGGACAGCTGACCAACAATGATAGGTAGGGCATAGATCATAAGCTAGAGATAGGGAAAGCAAACCTTACCCCGCCCTGTAGAAGTTATAAAGTATTGTTTATTTTGAGACAGTTTCTAGGGGGCATTGAGAAGGTACAGGTCCATAAAAAATAAAGAATCTGTCTCAAAATGGCAGCTAGATACAAATTGGAGCATTATAAGATGTAAATAAGCTTGTGTGTAGTAAAACAATAATTCAAGCAGAAATAGCTTTAGAGCATGAGATTCGGTGCAATGTCTAATGATGTGTCTCTATTCTTTTTCATGAGAACCAAGTCTGGACAAAGTTGTTATCAGAAGAAGCCCTCCCACACCTCCATTTGGAGACTTGGACAAAGGAACTGACTGTGCTACAGCCACCTGAATAACAAAGTGAATACAAGGGAGGACCAGGGAGGACCAAGATAACGCTGGGAGAAACAGACACTTGAGAACATTACAGATATATTCTCACTACACTGATTGCTGAACAATGCATGATTCCTAATGTTTTTCTAACCCAATGAGATTAACCCCGTGACTAATGACGTATTCCTTTCCTGTATTAGAACTATACCAAAGTGAATAAACTTTGAGTGTACGCGCCTTAAGCAGAGTGGGCTGTATACTTGCCACAGCTCATCTCTACGTATCTGTGGGAACTGATAACTATAAATTATATAGTTTTTGGCCTCCTTGATGCATCCAGGTACAAACTAATTTGGAACCCAAGGCCTGAAAGGTTAATGTGACCGGTCATGTGTAGCGGTCCTTAACAAAGCCAGTAAGGCATAATTTTTGCAGTCCTTAACAAAGCCAGTAAGGCATAATTTTTTCTTGCAGAGAAAAATTTGCAATTGTTTAGGCATATTGTAATTTGGGCAAAATGTCCCTGAGAGTCATCCAACCATATAGAAAGGTGAATTTAGGCTGATGAATTGCTAGGTAGGCCTGGTCCCTGTCTCAGCCCAATCCTCTCTTTTCTTTGATGTCTGTCGGTTCCTTGGGATTGTGATGATATTCCCTCTGGATGTGCTGGGGGCATAGAAGGCCAATCTTGAATTGTCACTTGAATTGTCACTGGGATGCCCAGTGCTGAAGTGAAGGTAGAAAGGTCCCTAGGGTTATGAAGAATGCGTAGGCGGCCCTCATGGCGGACCTGTAAGCAGAACGAGAATCCCCAGGTATCAGATATATTGTGTTGAAATAACGCATCAAGCATAGGTCGGAGGGTTTTCCTTTTCAAGAGAGTGACATGTGACAGATCAGGGAGTAACTGTATGCATTTGCCCTGCTTGTGTATAGGGTGGGGTTCCCATGCCTGTCTCACGATGCACTCCTTCACTTGATACCGATGCACACGACACATTATATCTCTGGGATGCTCAGAGTCCTCTGATCTGGGATTGAGTGATCTATACGCATGGTCAAGCTCATGGCAAGAGTCTGGGGGGACTTTTAAGATAGACTTGAAGATATGTCGGAGCGTTTCTTCTAAGTCTTTTAGCTCAATTTTTTTCATAAATGCCTCGTATTATCATGTTTCTCCTCCTCCTGTTTTCCATGTCATCTAGTGAATCCATCATATATTGTATTTGATATGCATGAGTGTTTAGTAGGGATTCCTGTGTGTTCACTTTATTTACTAAATCAGCCAAGGAAGTCTCTGTGGTTGTTACGCTTGAGTCAATTTGTTGTGTCTCAGTATGAACAGCCGCTAGCTCTGTTTTTTTTCTGCAACCTATAAGATATAAGCCTCCATGTCTTCCTTTGTGGGTATAGCTTTAATGTGTGAACTAAGAGCCCTAATCTCTGCCAGGGTTACAGAGATCTGAGTTTGTTCATTTAGCTTGGGAGGCATCAGGTCAGTTGTATAAGGGGGAGAGGTGTGCTGGTGGCAGTGTTTAATGCACTTTCTCTGCTCCTGGTGGATGATGAGGAAGTAGTGGAGACAGGAGTTGTAGTTGCTGGTATGTGCAGGTTTACTTCCCCTCCCCCTCCTGCCTCTGGTATCTGCAGCCCAGCATCGGCAGGGGAGTGCAGGAAAAGGATGATCTAATTCATGTCCTCAATCACCTGTGATCTCTGTGCACGTGGAGATGTTTCTCCTTCTCCCCTCCTCTCTCTCACCTCCTCCTGCAGCTGTGGAGATACCATGCTTAGCCCGCAGTCCCCATCGGAGTGATGGTGCTGTTATCTTCCTGCTGTGGGAGCTTGCTCTGGTGAGCGTTCAACCACGGCCATTATCTGCAGGGCATGCGTTGCCTCCACCTGCTGCTGCCCAGTGAGGAAGCACATGATGCCTTGTGAAGATGAAGCTCCTGCTGGGAAGACGTTGGACAGAAACACCTTCCCCCTTCTGTTGCCCATAATTGCGAGTAGGAATGCCTTTGTAGGTGCTGCTAATGGCTGCTTTTCCCACAGTTAGATGGGAGGAGAGGATAAACATGTCCTCACTCCATAGCCAGGCTATGCCCCCTGTTACTGGTGGTATAATATTCAAAAATCAAATAGTTTGTAATGAAAAGGAGACTTGATGGACATAAATGAATGCCATTTTCCAAATGTACGACCAACAAATATCCCAAAACAATTCTAACATCTTAGGCACAAAAATTGTGTTCCCCAGTGTAATTGTTCAGTTTAAACACAACCCAACTACTGAACAATGAATGAGAATCATTCGTTGTTCAGTTTCTGCAGGCATATATAAAAGCATTGTTGGCTCACTTGCTTATCGTTCCACTTAAACAGTAATCATTCATTTCCTGTATTCACTTATGCAAGGACTCAACAATTCTGATTTGAAAGAGTAAATGATGCATTTGCCTGTCTGAACAAGCTGCATGAATGTGAATGAGTAAATGGCTCTTCTTAAATGACCATAAGAAATTGAAACATTTGGAGGTTCACTGATTCCAACTTTATTTAATGTCGTATTCGGTCACAGAAGCCACCTGCTTAGATGTCATGTCATCAAGCTAACTGGGCACAGGTTCACTCTGTCACTCACAGAGAGACTATACACATTAGATTGGGTCCAGTAAATTATCTAATGAGTATGGTGTCTTCTAGACACTCCTCTAATGGCAGATCATGGATTTCAACTGCCTTTTCCTTTTATCATCAAGGAGATAAGCAGCTAGCAGCGGCTAAACCTTTTCTGCATTCAGAACTCATGCATGCGTAGTGGAGTGTGAATGTGTATTGCAATGTCAGGCAAGATAGTTGTCAGACAAGATATCATTTGGCCTTCAATTATTTTATGGGCATGAGTAGCTTAACCAATGGTTTTTTTTATCCTAAATTGCTCTTTCAATCCAGGTACTTCATTATGCACGATTCCTCTCAGAAAGGCTTTGTTTGTGTCTATGTCTTCCGATGTTGAATACCAGGAAAGAAAAAGTTTAATTACTATATAAACATGTTATAGTGTTTAATTAACATTAAGGATTAATTTTATAATCTCCTTGGGTATGCTTTTTTGACAATCTATGACAAGATTTATTAACGTGCCATAGGTACTGTATGTTGTCTTAGACTAATACTATACATTCTAGCGCAGGTTCCAAGAATCAGATCACTTCTTGAGAATACTTTATTATCAAAGTTGCATCCTTTCCAGATAGGAGCGCATGCATCATTTCAAGAGAAGATGTTCTGATTCTGACCCCCTTAACTGCTAGCAGCGTAAGCCCCAAGACATATTTTTGTCCCCCACAAAAAAAAGAAAACAACAGCATCCCAGCCCTATATTTATTAGTATACATCTATTTTGTGCACTCATAGTGATAGTGAATACAGTACAGTTACCTCCAATGATCAGAGGTGACATCTTCTCTGAATGCACACATTCACTTTCCCCTTTCTTTTTTTTCTATACCCAGATCACCAGAAAAATACTCTCCCCATCCATTCACAGCCACCAATGCTCCTCTTTGAGTCTTCTCATACTACTAGTGCCTCTCTGTCGCTATACAAAGCATTGATATTCCTTTTTTGGCCCTTCTTAGTTATAGTGCCCCCTTACTGGCTCCACTTGATAATAGCACCACTAGGTAATAATTCTTTATCTGTGGCTTCCCCTATAGTTCCCCTTCTGTGGACCTTCAGTTATAATGCACACTCTGTGGCCCCTAAAAGTAATAGAGCTCCTCTGTACCCACACCAATTCAATAATGCTTTTATGTGCCTTTAATAGTGTCCTCTCTGTGCCCCATAAAAGTAATAGTGCCTTCATAAAAGTAGTAGTGTCCCCTCTATGCCCACACAAAGTTATAGAGCCCCCTCTGTGCCTTTTTTTAAAATCCTGAATCTGCATCTCAACACCACCTATCTGCAACAGTGGTACTGCAGTTTTTAGATTTTCCAAGGCACTCAAAATCTCTATATATACATGTTATAAAAAAATTTATATTGGTTCAATTTTTAACATACAACATCTTCCCTTTCTTAGGCCGCCTGCAGACGAGCGGGTCGGATCCGGCAGCGAGAATTCTCGCCGCGGGACCCGACCCGAGTGCCTGCAGGGACAAGCGCGTACTCTCCCGCGCCTGGCGGCCCCAGCTCTTTCATGTGCCGGCTGCGGCGCAGACGGCGCATGCGCAGACCGGAGCCGGCGGCCGGGTGAGTGCGTGCCCCGCACAAAAATAGGACATGTCGCGGTTTGATTTCGCGCGGCCAAACCGCGGCCGTCTGCATAGGAGTGCGTATTGTAATGCACTCCTATGCAAACTTTCAGTGGCGGAAATCCCGCCGCGGGATTTCCGCCCGTGTGCAGGCGGCCTTACAGATAATATTTTTTCAACTTTAGAAGCCTAAAATGCTAGATATAAAAGAATGAAAAGCTCATATTAAACAAAAATTGTCAAAATGATATTTTTTGTAAAGTGATTATATATCATAATTAATAGTAACTTTTGGCAACATTTTAAAATGAATTAATGTAAAAAAATTATATAGTATACACAACTGGAACATACATCTTTGGAAGTCTCAGAAAAAGAACACCAACAAGTAACATGTTTAAATAACACTAATGGTGGCTTCACATGAGCGTGTTTTTGTGCATATGCACGCACAAAAACACGCTTCTATTTGCAACAATGCGTGTTCACATGTCTGTGCTCTACAGGCGTGTGCCTGCAAGGCAGCTCTTCCACCCCATCATTCATTCGAGGAGAGTTTCCTGTGATTGGCTGAGCACCTCAGCCAATCACATTCAGCTCTTTCAGCAGGCGGCACCATTGAAAACAATGCACAGACCTGCATTTATGCAGGTTTTTGCACATACATGGGTGCACACCTATGTATGCACAAAAACATGCTCGTGTGAAGCCACCCTAAGTGTTAGTAGTTTATATTATGCGTGTGACTTCCTGACATAATCATTGTGATTAAACCTTTGAATGAATCCTTCAGAAATATCTTTATAATCAAATATTTTTATATTTTATATTTTTAGTTATATATTTAGTTTATACTTTCTGTAGTCAAATATTTATGTTCTGACAGTAGATGGCAATATGACTTCTAAAAACTAAGTTTTATACTTCAGTCAGCTCCTTTTTAATCACATTTTCTAATTTAATACTGTGTCGTTTTGTTTATTTTTTCCTCTTCTTGAAATTAAAAATCCCTTTAAACTTCTGTTTGAATTATTAATAATTACAAATGAAAACCTTAGCCCTAAACCTGAAAGTAGTGATCAAAGTACTTTGATAGACATTTGAATTGAAAATGAAGTAACACTATATGAAAATAGTTTGCATGCAGTGTTAAGATTTATATTTCAGAAAAGCCAGTTTTACTGGAATTTAATATTTACATGCTTGGATTTAGATTTTTGCTTTCCATAACAATAAAGGATTTGGGGTTTATGTGTTGGTAATAAGCATGAAAAGATGACAATTTTTGTGTATGACTTTACACAAGGGTAAGGGAATAATATACAGATGTAGGAATCGATAACATGACTGGTGCATTGTAATAAATCAATTTACAGCATTGTAGTGTATTGTAGTTAAGTTATGGTATTGTCAATTACTAACATTGTTAGTAGAGATGATCGAACATGCTCGTTTAGAGCAATTGCTTGATCGAGCATTGCTTTTTCCGCGTACCTGCCTAATCGGGCAAAAAGATTCGGGGGGCGCCAAGGGTGAGCGGGGGGTTGCGGTGGGGAGTGGTGGGGAAAGAGAAAGAGAGAGAGCTCCCCCCTGTTCCCCCCTGCTACCCCCGCCCCCCCCCCCAAATTTTTTCACCCAAGTAGGCAGTTACTCGAAAAAAGTGATGCTCGATCGAGTAATTGTCCTAAACGAGCACGTTCGCTCATCTCTAATTGTTAGTAAAGTGAGTAAAGCTTTATTTGGGTCAAAGCTAAATCTTTTTTGTAGTTAACATTTTGGAAGCCACACTAATGGTTAGCTATCATTGAGTAGCCTCAATCTTGAAATTATATACGTGCAGGTAGTACCCCTTAATAACCTGACTTATAAACAGTGTAATCCAGTATTCTCAGCCTGAGCTAGTGTTGCAAATGATGCTATAACCTGATCCAAATAACAGTGACCACAGCAGACTATCTCCACACTAGCACTTTAAGCACATACGCCATAGTTTCAGGAGTTACACTCACAAACCCCCTTTTTTAAGCCATAGAGGAAAAAGGGTGTATGTGAGTGTAACTCCTGAAATGCGTCGCTTGGATAAACGCTGTTGTCTTCTAATAAACTCCTGGTTTTGATGATCCTGGCTATGAGAATTGCCTGAATATCCAATACTTTATCAGTCTGATTTCTCACATTTACCTGGAAAGGGGGTAGTGCGCATAACATCCCATTGCCCCTTGGATCATGTAAGTCCTCTATTATAATAGCCTTGGTATACAATGGCTTATTCACAAAGTTTATTCCCCTGAGCACAGGATTAAGCTATTTAGTCTTTTTTATACACTATATACTGAGACTCTGTGGATTCTTGCAAGTTCCCAGCACTCTCTCAGATGTGAATGTCATGCTGGTCGAGTAGTCAACTAATTTTCCTTATTGTGGTATTTGAATCGCTGGCTTGGACCAACAGGTGTTACAGGGGTGTTATTTTTACCTCTGTGGAGATCCTCCTCACTCACCAAATGAGTTCCATGTATTATTTTCATTTTTTGTTTTGACATTTACTCCATTGGTGGAGGGCTAATCAGTTATTACTATCATCCTGTTCTATTACACAGGACAGTACTTCATATTTGTAAGCTAATGTTAGGAATAGTAACCTAAACCCTTACAATACACACTGTCACCGGCCAACCCTAGGGTCCTAGCTAAGACCAGGCATCATGGATGAAGTCCAAATTGATGATATTCCTTACGTTTCCCCAAAAGCAAACTTATTTGATCTCTAAGCTACGTGAGAATTTAACAAGTCACTTGGCAGTGACTACAAAGTTTCCTGCATGTGAAAAATGTAATAGTAATTCCTGTGAGTATGTACTTAACTGATTTGCAGTAATGTGGTCATTGTAAAACAAATACAACCTAAGTATTCAAATATGCATCCATGCATTGTTTGTGCCAATTATTTTCATTTTTGGTTTTGTCATTTACTCCATTGGTGGAGGGCTCATCAGTCATTACTTACATCCTGTTAGTACTTACATACTGTTAGGACAGTACTTCATATTTGTAATGATTATTGTTAACTAATCAGATAAAACAGGAGGTGGAAGACCATTGACTAGTCTTTCCGGATATGCAGGTGAATGAGATAGTAGTGGTTTACAATACTTCAGTATTAGTGATGAGCGAGTATACTCGCTAAGGCACATTACTTGAGGGAGTAGTGCCTTAGCCGAGTATCTCTCCGCTCGTCTCTAAAGATTCGGGGGCAACTCACATGTCACCGGCGCCAGCCCCCGAATCTTTAGAGACGAGCGGGGAGATACTCGGCTAAGGCACTACTCCCTCAAGTAATGTGCCTTAGTGAGTATACTCGCTCATCTCTATTCAGTATATAGTTTTCTGTTTTTGAAAAACAGGCAGCAATTTCATTACTTAAAATACTAGCTATACATTTGTATTCAATCAAAATGAAATAATCTGTAGTATGGCTTTTTAATATTATCAAGTGGCCAAACATATGGTTCAAGGCTGTTATTTTATTTATAAACATAAAAATAGAAATTCAATGCACATTTCCTATATATATTTTACTTGGCACTTGTATTTGTATAACAGCTGTCCAAAAAACACAGTTGCTAATCATTACTAAGGCCCTAGTGTTTTACTATGTAAAAGTGGAGCATATGATTGCTCAAATGCATCAATAATCATACTCTATAATGTTGCAAAGTCTGGAGAAAAATACATAAAAAAATGTTATATGTGTAATAAACTTTTACTCTTGTAAAAAAATACTGTATGGCTGTATATTATGGCTTTTATAGTACTAAAGTGCTGTTGTTTTACTTCACTCTCTATACCGCCCCAAAAGTTTTCATCTTTCCTGCTCTATCAAGATTTCCATAGCACACTGCCTTTTCTAGAGTTCAACAACATGGTCCCCCAGCATTATGGTCTAGCAGCACCTTCTCTACTTTTTTTCTGTTCTCTTTTAACTTATTCCATCATGCAAGCACACTCTTATCCTTGCACACTCTGCCTCCCTTTGCCCATTTCTTTATGACTATTCCATAGAAATGGATACAGTAAAAACCTATATCGTGTTTTATAGGTTTTGGTTTTTTTAAATAAGAGCCTATTTGCAATGTATCCCATTATAAACCTTAAGGGTCAGCTAATCCTCCAGATGTATATAATCAATATATGGTTCTTAAAAGTATGTGAAAAGAGCCTAGTAGTGCATTGGTTATGCAAAGCACTCACCGGTAACATCTTCTAACCATACCTGTAACATCTTCTGGCTTTACCGGCTGATTGTTGCAAATAAGAGTAGCTGAACCAATGATGATGAACTGATCTTTAGAGAAACTTCATCCTAACAATAAGATAACTCATCCTCAAATTGGATAACTACAATATTGGACAAAATTGTAAAGATCTCTTTTAAAAAGTGCATTTTTGTTGTTTGATGTATCACAACTCTAATTTTTGTAATAACATACAATTCTACATCATCTGAAATATATTTTAATGAACAATGTAATTCAACACAGTTTGTTCAGTTATCTGAACTCTGTCCAAAGTAAGAGCTAAATAACCAGAAAAAGCAAGAACAACCTTCTCAAGTTGATATTACCTAGCTTTCCTTGACTGGAATATAACCAATGAGCATAACTGCATAGAAAGCCAATAAGCTCATAGTAGCATTCAGCTGTCAAGGACATGAATTAGAAATGACCGAAGAATTGCTATAAAGTTGGTCACATTTTTTTTTCCTTTATGTCATGATCTTGTAGAACTTAGTAAAATGAAAGAAAATATATGAAGAGAAAAGACTGGTCTCCCCAAAAGTAATGTAAAATAGTAATTTTGTATGAATAAGGCTACATTTATGATGGAATTACAAGAAATAAATGGTGGAAAAATCACCCAAAGAGGTATTTCAAAACTTTTAAAGAGGTGTAAGAAAACTCCCTACATAATGACCTCTGCACAGGTCACAGAGCATGTCTAGAACAGTCTCCAGTAGAAGTCCATAGGCCCCCTCCTGTTAATTGTGTGAATAGCCCATGATTTCTGTACAACATCCTTTTAAATGCTGTTAATGCAGTTCATGTAAGATTGCTTCCCTCCAATGGTAATGTACAGACAACATCCTCAGGTTGATATTAACTGGCTTTCTTTGATTGGAATATACCCAATAATCTTAACTGTTTAGAGAGCCAGAGAGGTTAAAGTAGCATTCAGCTCTCAAGGTTATGAATTAGAGATGAGAGTAGAATTGTTATCCAGTTGGTCACCTTTTTTTTATCTTTGTGCAGTGAGCTATTAGAATTTAGTAAAATTTTTAAAAAAACTGTTAAAAGGGTAGACTGGTCTCCCAGAAAGTGATGTAAAATAGTAATAAAATAGTAAGTTTCTATGAATATAGCTACACTTAGGCTGCTGTCACACGAGCGTCTGTTAAAACACTATGTTTCAACACATTCAGAAGCATTTGACAGCATTTTTTAAATGCACCCCGTCATTGCAATCTGTGATGAGGTGTGTTATAAAGCGCTAAAATGCACTAAAATATAGCAGACAACATTTGAAAATTGCTAGTTTGCAAAGCCCCATTGAAATCAATGGAGATGTTTTACAGGGTTTAGCGTGGCATTTGAAACGCTGCGCTAAACGCTGTAAAAAGCGTTGTGTGTGACAGTGGCCTTATGATGAGGTATAGGGAAACTCAGACACTACAAACCAGACTGGTAAAGGCAGAACAAAGTGCACAACAGCAGGTGGTGCTAGAAGAATTAAAAGATTGCGTGTAGGTAACTTAAGAGGTCAGAAACGCTCTTTTCTCCTTAGGGAGAGCAACTATATACTATAAACTAAGTGAGGAGACTCAAATGGCCACGCACGCTCCTCTGGGTAATATGCAAATAAGGGAGATGGAATAAATCCTCCACAGTGCCACCTATTGAAAGGCAGCATTCCTTCGAGTCAAAGTGGGACTTTTTATACAAGTCTTCTTACAAGTCATTCCCCAGTCATTGTAAGAAGACTTGTATAAAAAGTCCCACTTTGACTCGAAGGAATGCTGCCTTTCAATAGGTGGCACTGTGGAGGATTTATTCCATCTCCCTTATTTGGTAACTTAAGAAACACAGAGTTTCTATAAAGTGAAGTGTCAGAATGTGGTATGAAGTTAATCTCTCAGTGACGAGTCCTGATCTTACTCCTATCGAAAATCTATGGAGCCGATTAAAGAAACTTGTTAGTCAGAAGTAACCAAGGAATAAAGCACAATTAATGGAAGCAATAATACATCTTTGGTTTCATATTATTATAACACCTGAAGAACTAAAAAGAATTGGTTCACTCCATGGGAAGGCATTGTAAGGTCGTAATTAAAGGGGTTCTGACATGAATAATTTTTTTATGCTTTAGCAGCCATTGTTCCCTGGTGTGCCTAATGGACCCAGGGAACCCATGGGTTAATGGCTGCTAAAGCATAAAAAGATAACACTTACCTGTTCTCCTGTTGTTGTTGACATCGGGGGGGTCATCTCCCGGCAGCATATTAGCACTTTCTGCTTAGGTTAAGCAGCCTGACTAGAGCCACCTGATTGGTGCACGCTGTGCAGTCACGTGGTGCCGAAGAGCCAATCAGGTGGCTCTAATCAGCAGCGCTGCTTAACCTAAGCAGAAAGTGCTAGTATGCCTCCCGGCAGGCAGTCTTCTTTCTCCAGCAGCCGCGCCGCTCCGGGATCGCGCGCATGCGCAGTGGAGAGGTGCCCTCTGACAGGAGTCAGGACGGCCCGCGTCTCCACTGCGCATGCTCAGCACTCCGGAGTTCAGCCGGACGGACGGGCCGCCCACAGCAAGCACTGCTTGTGACGTGCTTGCTGTGGCGGTCCGTCCGTTGACCTCGGAAGTGCCTGACGGACGGACCAGAGCAGGAAGCGGTCTTTTTGACCGCTCCTGCTCTGCTTTAAAGGCACAGAAGAAGATGCCGGCTGGAGGGGACATGCCTGGCGATCGGGCCAGGCCAGGCAAGGTGAGTACAATTTTTTTTTTTTCATGTCAGAACCCCTTTAAGGCTAAAGATATTCTAACAAAGAACTAATTGACATGCTCAAAAGTTTTGAATATTTGTTCTTTCCAATCTGTTTCACTTTTCTTGTTTAGAACTGCTGTTCTACTAGGAATTGTTTTATTAAATTTTGCTGCATTATATTCTACAGTAAATTATATTTCCAATGATTTATAATGTCATAGTATTATTACAAAAAATAGAGTTATGTTATGAGCCTTCAAACATTAAAAACATATTTTTCAAAAGGTTTTCACATTTTGGCCACTAATGTAATTTAACATTTACTGAAGTTATTTTAAACTGTTCCATTGTATTAAATGCGCACTGAACTTGACCTTGTTCCTATTTGATCCAATATGACATTAAATTCCTCCATTGCTTAAGGTGCAAGCAATCTGATTGCCTTTAGAACATGTTGGCATGGGTTGCAATAAGTTTCTTGTCTCACATGTTTCATATTAAACAGGTAAATTACTATTTTCAAGGTTAATAGCTAGCTGCTAAATAGCTCACAGAAATTATATTGTACAGCTTTTGAAATAGTTTCTAAATTACATTCCATACATTTTAAAGTTGACAAAGACTAATCACTTTTCATTCCATTATTAATATCTAGTTTTGTGTTACTACATTTTGGTAAAAGACCTTAAAGTAGCAATGTTTGTCTTTTTAGAGCTTGGTGAGATATCAGTAAAACAGGAAACATAACTTGGAAAGGAAAAATAATTGCTGAAAAGTGTGCACAGACGTTCACACATACATCTAATATATTACTGTCTTCTGTTTCCCAATTAACTTAACCCTAATCAAGATTTCACAACACATCACATGTCTAATTTAGTATTTGCTAAAATTTAAACTATATTTTCAGTCAGTACATTCCAGAGCATAGGTCAGTAAAATGTGGCCTAACGGGTGATTTGGTGAACTCATTACTAAAATTTGAAACATAGATCAGTGCAAATTAAATAACCCATCTTACATTAGCATTTTTAAGCCGTGCAGAATGTTAAAGGGATTCTTAATTACAGCCTTATTTTACCAAATAGCATTGCTCTAGGGCAAAACTATGTTCATGAGAGAAAACTAGTAAATAGCGGAGATAGATAGATAGAAAGATAGATAGATAGATAGATAGATAGATAGATAGATAGATAGATAGATAGATATTGCTTAACTATGTTCATTAGGTTGGTTTCACATATAACACTTTTAAGACAAATGGCATGTTTTTAGTGTTTTTAATGTAATTGTTTGCTTTTTTGTGTGGGGAGATACTGTGGCAAGATGTTAGCTGGAGTCACTAGGAATATATTGGCACCTTCCCAACATGTGCCGTACATGTATCGTGCTGATTATCAGAAGGCTCGGAAGCTGAGCCCTCAGTAACTACACTGGGATAGCAGCTGTAACTTAGAGCCACGGTGCCACTACAACAAACAGGATAGCAGCATCTAGAGGGTTCAGAGAGCGTGGCACTTTCTCCCTATTAGCACTTCTCCTTCCTGAGGTGCTAATGGTTGCCATGGCAACTAGAGGTCAAATCATGACCTCCAGATTTGTCATATACGGTGGCCTGTGAGGATCACTGTCATCACTGACAGTAATGGACTTCACGGTTAGTGTTGAAGGTAACAATATTAGATAATACACTGTACTACATAAGTAGTGTAGTGTATTATCTAAGTGATCAAAGGATCACATCTTCAAGTCCTCTTGTAGGACTAACAAATATGGTAAAAAAAGAATAAAATACATTTTCACACGTAAAGCCGTTCCCTGAAAAAATAAATCTGAACATCATCATTTTTGTAATAAAGTTTTCCATAGAGCCCAGAAAAGATTCTAAATGTTTAAACAATTCTTCTCATTGAATAGAATCCTAAAACATACCCTGTTTTCAATATTTTTACAAATACAAAACTGAGTAAATATAGATTAATGTCCTTATCCCCAGAAATACTACAAAAGTATCCATAAAATAATCTATAAGGGCTTAGTCACACAGGCGCATCGGTGCCCCTGTTACTGCAGGAAGAAGACGGCCGTACTTCAAGACGGATGTCTCTCTGCAGGGCCGGAAGAAAGAACATGTGACCAGCTTCATTGCCGGTCATGTGTTCTTTCTTCAGCGCTGCGGGGAGTCGTCCGTCTTGAAGTACAGCCGTCTTCTTCCCGCAGTAAGGGCTCAGTCACACGGGCGCATTGGCGCCTGTGTACGGGTGCCGATGCGCCCGTATGACTAAGCCCTTAAACCACAGATACAACACTTGCCCTATAGGAGGCCAGATCATACATGTAGCCTATGTTTGTATAAAGGCCAAAATCTGACTATCCTCAAGATATTTATTTTTTAAAAAATCACTGATTAAAGGAGAAAATCTGATAGTTTAGCTAGAAACACCTGCCAGGCACAAACTGGCTAGATGACTAAGTAACACTCCCTAGTCATGACCTTCAATGGATGCTCAAAATGCTCTACCTGTTTCTCTATCTCTTCTTATGCTAGAGCATCAGGAGCAGTTGGATAAGAAACAAAATACCATCAGCCATGTTATGTTGCCTGTGGTTCGTGAGATAATTTCACAAACCACCATATGGTAGTATATTATGAGATAAGGACATAAATCTATATTTACTCAGTTTTGTGTTTTTTTTTAAATACTGAATAAATACTATGTCTGAGGATTTTATTCAGTGAGAATGATTTTTCCAATAAAATGCTATTTATTATTGAAAAAATGCAAATAACCCCCCCACCAATAATTTGGTATGCAAGCATTCACAGCAATCAGTAGTATAAAATTACTTTGTTATCTATTCCATATGTTTATGGGATCCCATTGCTGCTTTTGATCATCCTCCTACACAGAAAATGAAATTAAAAGTTGGGTGCACCCCAAGTAGAAATGAAAATGTAAATTGATGATGCAAAAACAAGCTCTCTTATAGCTCTGTCGATGGAAAAATATAAAAGTTATGACTCTCTGAATACGACGATGCTAAATTTGTTTTCTAAATGGTTTTGTTGAAAAATGCTTTAATAGTCCCAAAGCGGGGAAATCTTAAGAAAAACACAAAACAATGTAAATGCATTATCAATGGAATCATGATAACCCAAAGAATGACATATCATTTATACCACACAGTCATTGTACTTTTTTTCTCATACCAATGTCAGAGTTGTCAAAACACACACTAAAAATTATCAAGTAGTCACATACACCCAAAAATGGTACCAATGAACATGTCAATGTATCCAGAAAAATGAGCCCTCAAGAAGCTCCTTCAATTCTGAGGCCTGAGTTAGAGTCTTAGTCCACAGTAGGGCCACATGTGGGATATTTATAAAAACTGCAGAATCAGGGTAATAAAAATTGCATTTTGTTTTTCTGATAACTTCTGTGTTGTCACATAAAACTAAAATTTTCAAATTAATCTTCTGTTTTGTTTTAGTTCCTGTGAACAACTAAAGAGTAAACGGAATTTTGAAAATCCCATTTTGAAAATGGTGCACTTTTTAAAATTAGGCGATTTATGGGAGTTTCTAATATATAAGCCTCCCAAAGTGACTTTACAACTAAATTGGTCCCTTAAAAATAGTTTATCATCAATCTGTGTGCCCTTTTGGTTAGGATCGGAGCTTTTCCGGCTCATGCATACCCATCTTATCAGCTCAAAGGGCATAGCTCTAAGTGAAAACATTCATTAACCCATTGAAAAAAAATGAGTGCACATCAACAAGACCTTACTTGGATGCTTCCTTTAATCTGCTCATCAAGATAATAGCACTCGCTTCCTTGAGGGACACTGTGAGATCTATGGGGACCAGCTTTTTAAACTATAGCTGGAGCTTTCCCCAATGGTTGGCAATATTCTTACATTAACTTGAAATTTTGGTAGTGAAGCAGGTTGGGTATTTCATGGCCCCCTGTTTCTTCTCTAACCACAAAACTATTAAAATTCAGGTCGTTTGGGGTGTTAGTTCTATTTCTGTCTCAGGCTCCTAGAAACTCATAGTGGATCTGCCAACTTAATATGCTGCACTATATAAGGTCAACATATTACAATTGCTAGTAGGCAGAATGCAAACAAATGTGCTATTTAGTTAATTGGAAGTCCTAGTTATGAGTTTGGTGAATGTATAAGGAGAGTGCTCCCACTACCCGTAACTGCCTATTCCTTCCTCTCAGACTGGTGACTAACAGGCTGTTGTGCCTTTGTGCACAAAAAAGAATAAGTAAAATAGCACTGTATGTAAAATGGATATCTTTGGTTTGCTGATATCCATAGTTGTGTCTCACAGCTGTCTGTGGGTTGTGCAGTGGCCTACAAAGTTAAAGTGGCTACCTACAAGTAATACAGATACTAGAGACACAATTTTATTCCTTCTGCAAGAGGGCTTCTTAAACGCAAAAAAAGGAGCTACAGTAAAGGCCCTTTTACACACAACAATTATCGCTCCAAATTTGTTCAAATGGCCAAAAAGAGCAATAATCGTTACATGCAAACGCGGCATCGTGCACTTTTCTTTTAAACAGGGATTTTAAGGTTAACTTAAAATCCATCATTCAGCCATTGAGAGATAAAGCAAACATATTTATCTTTCAATAGACTGCACACTGTTCTCTCCATGGCATGTTTATTTTGGTGGGAAGAGAACAATGCAATCTGCCAGCAGCCACGAGGAGAACAATGCAGCTATTTGCACAGCTAGACATGTGTTTAAGCACATGCTGGGCTCTGCAAACAGCTCCTGGAAGCCCTTTTACATGCAATTAAGATCATAAAGTGTTAATACCTATTACAACCTTATGCAAAAATGCTAAATCTTACAATCTTTCAGACATTTGAAAGATTATCTTTGTATATAAAAGTGCCCTGAGGTGTGTTACAATAAAATATATGTATATAGAGGTAGCAGCATAGTTTAGCTTGTCTGTGAAAATGTGTTGCAGAAAGTTATCTTATCTTAAACTATTAAACTATCGTTCTCTTATGTTACCACAACAGTAAGTGCCTATAGGTATAATATGACTTTGAGGCATCTAGTGCAAATGTACTTAAAGAATCTCATAAAGACATTACTATTGTCAATAGTTGATTGGTCAGACATGACCCCTCTAATAATGCAATTGATTTGATAACTTTTAACATTTTGCTTGTAAGTACTTTTGCTAATGGTTTCTAATCCATTTTTCCATGACAAATTAGGCAGTAGCATTCTTATTCAAGCAGATTTTTCCCTTTCTTCCCTCATTGATAGATCTATCTGATAGGATTCAATAATAGCTTAGTAATGTCTCAATAATACCTTACAGCATTTTTAATCTTGCCATATAAGTCATCATTACTGGGAGATTTATTTGACATTAATGTTCAGAGTTCTCTATAAAATTCTGATAACTATTGAAGGATCTAATGTTTTTCTAAGTTCTTTCAATACACCCGTACTTGACATATATTCTCCAAAAACCTAGCCGGCTGATCATGGGCATAGTTATTTTTGGATGAATACATTTTTTGAAAATATTGAAGAACGACATCTCTGATCTGTTGTGAGTCACTGATGTTGTTTTCTACTTTTCTCATAGCTGGAATAAATTTGGAACGTTTAATATCAATTAACATACCAGAAAGAAATGTTCCTTGGTCTCCCTGTTAAGAATATTTAACATACCTTCCTATTGATATTTATTGTCAAATATTTACTTTCAAATTCATTATTTGGGGTCTATAAGTGCTCCTCTCTACTTTTCTTAAAGAGAACTTGTGAGGTCCCCTAAGCTTTCCAGGCAGAAAGACATGCTGATTGATTGACTGGTTTAGCAAATCTTGCTTTTGGAACTTTGCAAGGTTGGACTGGAAGTGAAATCAGTGAAGCTCATACATATTCATATATGCATATTCCCCCACCCTCCTCCTCCCTCAAGATGCTGATTGGCAGGTCCATGTGAGCAATTTGTATGTTCCCTTTCATATTTCTAAACTGTGATGATAATTAAAGGGAAATTAGATTGTGGGTCACATTGGGGAAAGGCAGGGATGTAAATGATGACAAACTTCATACAGCACTGCAGAATTTGTGGAGCTATATAAGCATCATACATACCTAAATAAAGAAATAGCCTTAAATATGTCTCTACCATTGTAATGCACCTACTGACCCTGCCTAATGCTCCTTTGCATCAGGCTCTGTCATTGAGACCATGGAGGTGGCACTAGGAAACTTACCGGGTGACATCTGGCAGTGCATAGCCCTCAGAACAATTCTGTATTATTCCTGTTGTGTTTGTATCCATTTAATTCTGAATTGAATGCTTCCTGGATCTTTACCTGTTAATCAGTGTCTGCCAGCACACCAATCAGTGCACTATTCAAGCAGCCAATTTGTGTGTTCTGCTTTGTTTTTACCCCTTAAGGGTGACTACCCACTACAGTTTTTTTCACTGTGAAATTCACAGCGTTTTTTTTTTTTTTTGCAGGGGTCTATGGGACTTGTAATGCTAAAATCGCTATTTCGCGGTAAATTGCCATTTTGCGCAATCTCTATTTTAACATTACAAGTCTCATAGACTCCTGCACAAAAAAACCCGCTGCGAATTTCGCAGTGAAAAAAAACTGTAGTGGGTAGTCACCCTAAGGGCTCAATCAGACAGGCGCTTTTTGCTGTGCATGTTTTTTGCATTTGCAATTCGCATCTATTAGAACCAATGCTTTTCAATGGCAGTGGTCACATGTCCGATTTTTACCTGTGCAAAAAATTTGCACCAGTAAAAAATAGGACAGTGAATTGCAAAATGGAACTAACTGCAGCACCAAGATTCTTTGAACGTTGCCAATGGGGCTGGCGGCAGCCCCATTGACAACATACAAAGAAGATTGCAATCCTCTGCCACAGCTGTGACAGATGTGGCCGAGGATTTCTTCATCTCTGCTGGAAGTCCCCTCATCACTGAACACTGTGACAGCCCTGTCACAGTGTTCAGTGACAGGGGGACTTCCCGCGGGGATGAATAATTTCCATGCTACAACTGTCACAACTGTGGCACAGGAGCGCAATGTTCTCTGATTGCTTTCAACAGGGCTGGTGTTTCTGCAGCCTCATTGAAAGCAATGGGCTGCTGGCAACTCCTGCAGTGATTTTCAGGAAAGGGCTTTAAATATGAGCCCTTCCCTGAAAATCATCCCTAGAATGTGTAAAAAAAATATATATATGTATATATACTCATCTTTCCGCCACTGCCAAAGCTCAGGCCCATCTAGCTGCTTGCACTCTGGAACTGCTTTTAAGTTTTTTCAGCAGGCAGATATTTAAAATCCCTGCCTGCTGAAAGGGCTGCCTCTGATTGGCTGAACACTGTGACCAAACACAGGCAGCACTCAGCAATTGAATGACAGCTGAGCACTGTCTGTGATTGGTCCCTGTGCTCAGTCAATCAGAGGCAGCACTCATCCATTCGTTGAATTTTTTACACATTCTAGGAATGATTTTTAGGGAAGGGCTTATATTTAATGCCGTTCCCTGAAAATCACTGCAGGGGGTTACCGGCAGCCCATTGCTTTCAATGGGGGTGCAGAAGTGCCGGCCCCATTGAAAACAGTGGGAGAACATCACACTCCTGTGCCACAGCTGTGACAGCTGTGGCTAGGGAATTCTTCATCCACCATGGTGTGCGCTGTGCAGGGTGCTTTCCATAGGCTTATATCGGAGCCAAGGAAGCATGCAGCCCACACCATAGATGTGTGACTGGGCTACTCCACAGAGCTAGCAGCAGCCCGGTCGCGCAATATTTTTCAGGATGACAGCAGCATGGCTTACATGTTGCTTAGCAGCGTGTAAACCATGCTTGCCTGACCTCAGCCTTAGGCCTTGGTCAGACGGGCGTTTTTTCCCACGATTTGTTGATGCGCATCTGTCATGGATCGCATGACGGATGCGCATCCACAAATCGCATGACCGGGGCCAAAAAAATCGCCCGAAAAATCTGCTCCTTCATTCAGCTGAGAGCTGCCCCTGATTGGTCCCTGCGCTGAGCCAATCAGAGGCAGCACTCACCCATTCATGAATTCATGAATGGGTGAGTGAGAGCTGCCTCTGATTGGTGAGGGCTGTGACCAATCAGAGGCAGCTCATTCAGCAGGCGGGGATTTTAAATCCCCGGCTGCTGAATACTACTCATAGCAGTTCAGGAGAACTGCCGGCCGGCCGCGGCTGAACTCCGTCTGCCGGGACAAGGTGAGTATATATTTTTTTTTACTTTTTACACATTTCTGGATGAATTTCAGGGAAGGGATTATAGTCTTAAGCCCTTCCCGAAAATTCATCGTGAGATCGCCCGCAGCCCATTGCTTTCAATGGAGCCGGCTGTATTGCCGGCTCCATTGAATTCAATGCGCTGGACATCATTCTTCTCTGCCACAGCTGTTACAGCTGTGGCAGAGGAGAATGATTTGTCTAGTATATGTTCTCAATGGGGTCGGCGCTGCTGCCGCCGGCCCCGTTGAGCGCATGTAGAGAAGAGAACAGGAATCGCAGATCGCAGATAGGTGCGATCTGCGATTTCTGTTCTATAATTTATCGGACGAGCGCATAAAAGCGCTCATGTGTCCGATACCATTGCAAAGCTGTATTGCCGGCTCCATTGAATTCAATGAGCTGGACATAGAGATGAGCGAACGTACTCGTCCGAGCTTGATGCTCGGGCGAATATTAGGGTGTTCGGGATGTTCGTTATTCGTAACGAACACCACACGATGTTCGGATGTTCGGGTTACTTTAACTTTCTTCCCTGAGAAATCTTTTCTATATGCGCTCAATGGGGCCGGCGGCAGCAGCGCCAACCCCATTGAAAACATATAGAAGACAAATCCTTCTTCTCTGCCACAGCTGTAACAGCTGTGACAGAGAAGAACGATGTTTGCCCATTGAATTCAATGGAACCGGCAATACAGCCGACTCCACTGAATGCAATGGGCTGCCGGCGATCGCGGGATGAATTGTCGGAAAGGGGTTAAATATATAAGCCCTTTCCTGCAATTCATCCAGAAATGTGTAAAAATAAAAAATATATATATACTCACCTGGTGCCGGCAGACGGAGTTCAGCGCGGCAGGCTGCAGTTCTCCTGAACTGCTCTGAACAGCTGTGAGTAGTATTCAGCAGCCGGGGATTTAAAATCCCCGCCTGCTGAATAAGATGCCTCTGAATGGTCACAGCCTGACCAATCAGAGGCCAGCCCTCACTCACACCCATTCATGAATTCATCCCCAATCCCCGGCTGCTGAATACTACTCACAGCTGTTCAGAGCAGTTCAGGAGAACTGCAGCCTGCCGCGCTGAACTCCGTCTGCCGGCACCAGGTGAGTATATATATATTTTTTATTTTTACACATTTCTGGATGAATTGCAGGAAAGGGCTTATATATTTAACCCCTTTCCGACAATTCATCCCGCGATCGCCGGCAGCCCATTGCATTCAGTGGAGTCGGCTGTATTGACGGCTCCATTGAATTCAATGGGCTAACATCGTTCTTCTCTGCCACAGCTGTTACAGCTGTGGCAGAGGAGAATGATCGTTATGCTGACAGTGCGGGGGGAGGGGGGGGGGTCTCACTCTTGCCGCTATTGTGGCTTAATAGTGGGACCTGTGAACTTGAGATGCAGCCCAACATGTAGCCCCTCGCCTGCTCTATCCGTTGCTGTGTCGTTCCCATCATTTTCTTGAATTGCCAAGATTTTCACACATGAAAACCTTAGTGAGCATCGGCGAAATACAAAAATGTTCCGGTCGCCCATTGACTTCAATGGGGTTCGTTATTCGAAACGAACACCCGAACATCGGGGGAAGTTCGTTTCGAATAACGCGAACCCGAACATTTTGGTGTTCGCTCATCTTTAGCTGGACATCATTCTTCTCTGCCACAGCTGTTACAGCTGTGGCAGAGGAGAATGATTTGTCTAGTATATGTTCTCAATGGGGTCGGCGCTGCTGCCGCCGGCCCCGTTGAGCGCATATAGAGAAGAGAACAGGAATCGCAGATCGCAGATAGGTGCGATCTGCGATTTCTGTTTTATAATTTATCGGACGAGCGCATAAAAAGTGCTCATGTGTCCGATACCATTGCAAAGCAATGGTTTTATAAAATCGCACATCGCATGCGCATCAGCAGATCGCACGGAACATCGCCCGTGTGACCGAGGCCTTAGTGTGCATTTGGGAAAATGTAACATAATCATAATGCAGTAAAAAGATATTATCACACCCTTCCGATCCACTGCAAACCACAGGATGTTAATTTGTGGGTCCCTGTAGCAGAAATAAGATAGGTAATTATATGTGCCCTTTATCTTTTTTAGACTTATAAGATATTAATGGGCATCATGTTTGAACATTGTTACCTATGAAATGGAGCCCATTCATTAATTGCAAGTGTACCTGTGTCAAGCCATGCATTGACTCATGGAATATAGGTGCCAAGTAAAGAGATGAGTGTTGACTTAAAAAAAAAAGTCATGAGTGTTGGCCCCTTAAGAAATTTGTACTTGTCCGTTTATGATATTTATGCCTTTCTAGTGGCAGCTTTGAGGCTAGGATTAAAGAAAGTTTAAAAAAATGCGTTGTTTTTGGTACTTCGAAATGTGATTTGATCAAATATTTTATTCTGGTTATAGACTTCTAATATTACCATGACAACTTGATGGATCTTTATTGTTTGGTTATTTGCAATAATTTTGACTAAAAAATTAGCTTTCTATGCAGATAAATTTTATTTATGCTCATGTAAATTACTGCATTTTGCAATTACTGACATAAACCAACACATTTTTATAAATTATATGCATTGCTTAAAATTTTTAAAAGTAATAATGAAGAGACCAATGCCATTTTGTTATCCTAAAATATACATGTTACCAAGCTTCACCACACAGCTACTATCTTTATGTTCTTCATTTGCAGATGCTAGAATTCCCATTTTGTAAAATGATATGTTTCTAATTATTCTTGAATCATTTATCTGGTGGGAGAGCTTTAAATTCCCAATGACTTTATGCCATACACTACTGAGTGATTAACCTGCATAAAATATAAGTCTGATGTCCTAAAAAATTAATGAAAATATAATGTTTTCACTTTGCATATCACATGTAATTGGGAATTAAAATTTTGACAAGTTTATTATTTTTTTCATCAAATTCTATGAGTCCTAAACCCTTATTTTAATTTTTCTTGTACATTTTGCAAAAATTATTTAAGTACATTTTGCTCTATAGACAAAACAACATATTTTAAGCAATTTATATGTGAATAATGAGTTCAAATATGATTATTTAATTAGGAATTACAACTTCAAAAAAAAGATGCGCTCCCCCATGGATATAGTAGATAGAATGGAAATAGTAGTGTATCTTCACAAAGCCAGGATAACGTGTAGCCAGTTATTAAAGTCTTAAGAGACGCGTTTCGGAGCTGAGAGCATCTTCCTCAATCACAGACACAGTCACCAGCTCTGTAATGCATCTGTTTAGACTTTTAAAAATGGCTACACTTTATCCTGGCTTTGTGTAGATACATTGCTATTTCCATTCTATCTACTGCTGTATATCCATGGAGGAGTGCATCTCTTCTTTGACGTTATTGTATGATACTAGCTCACTCCTTTTTTGGAGATTACAGCGTTCCCTGGGACTTTGTTTATGCCTTCGAAAATATTGTGCTCTCTACACAACTACACAAGGTGATCAAGCTAATTGTCTCTTATATTGATCCTTCATTGGAATACATATTTAAGGAAGTGCTGTTCAGCGTTTTTAGGTTCTTTTCAATTAGGAAATTAGAATTGTATTTTTAACTCAACAAGCTCATGCATTTGCTTAAAAAACACATGTATTGTACTTTGTTTCTTCTCTGCAAGTTCCACTTTACCATATGACTATAAGACTCCATATAGCTGCAGTTAGATACTGTTAGTTATGTTCCATTTTGGAATCTATGTAAACCTGTAAAAAAAATATTACACCTAGTGCAGAGCCTGGAGATGTGGTTCATGACACAAGGACTATCTTCCTTAAATTCCTGTGTCATTCACTACCTCTTTAGGCAAAAACATTAAAGTGGCCCTCTGTTCGTGGACACAGGTCTGGTATCAGCACCTGGCAAACCCAGGCAGATGCTGGGCCAATTCTGCTTGCTGGCCTGAGAGATGAGCCACAGAGAGGCATGGATTATTGGGTCAAAGACAGCTACCCCCCTTACCCCCCATCAAATTTTAATTTGAAGCATGTTTAATTTAAAATAAATAAATAACAATTCCCGAGGCTGCGAATTGACCACAGCAATGAAGTGCTAGTCACATAATCGCATAATTTGGAATTCAGCTAGAGACAGAGCACCCATTACAGGACTTACTGTGTGGGGTCTACAGGAGGCACAAAAATGGGGACAGTACTACTGTGTGGGATACCACAGCTGTCATTATTACTCTCTTGGGTACTATACAGGGGGGGTTGTTTAATGGGGTAAAATCTTAGGAAAGGGTCATTGAACAGCAAAAAGCCAAATATTTCTGTGGATCAAATTACGCAGAGGTAAGTTGTGCTTGGGAGAAGTCATTATGGCAATCTGGGCTGGATACAAAAGACAAGAGAAACTGGACAACTCCAGTCAGTGAGTATGTCACCTGTGATCACTAAATGCAAAGGTACAGTAATCACTTATATGGTCTGCAAAGCACCTGTGTAGAGCTGGTATCTGCCATTATATGGTCACTGTATGCCCTGTTGCAGACTTATTGACACACTGCCAGGGAGCCCACTGAGACTCTATCACCCAATAGTCTGCACAAACCTTTCACCCAAGGCTCTGCCTGGACAAACAAATATGCTACACAGCTTTCCTGAATACCTAATGCACACTATACATTAGTGTGCATTTGTAGTCTAAGATACTACATGCTGTTCTGACTAGCCAGTACTGTTCAAAAGGGCACTTAGCTATCCCCAAAGGTCCCATTGAAGGGAATGCAGCGGTGGTGCGCATGCAAGGCTAACCACTGCCATTCACTTTGGAGCTGAGCTGTGACTGGGTTGTCTGCAAGATAGGTAAAGTCTGTTGTGAGAAAAACTCTTTTACCCCCTTCCTTTGCAAAGAGTTTTGGTCTTCCTAGCCATGCCTCATTTTTTCAGATCTGACATGCGTCACTTTAAGTGGTAATAACTTTGGCACTTAATTATGCAAGACATTCTGAGATTTATTTTTTATGATGGTTTGTAATGCATGTTAGTGGGGAATTTTGTTCAATATGTGTTGCATTTATTCATAAAATTTCCAAAAAATGTTATAATTTTCAAACTTTGAATTTTTTTGCTTGAAAGACAGATAATCATACTACGCAAAATAGCTAATAAACAACATTTTCTATATGTGCACTGTGTGTTGGTAACATTTTGAAAATATCTGTTTATTTATTTTGGATTCAAAAAGTGTGTATAGGAGCAATTTTTCAAATTTTGCCCAAAGGCCTGATCTCATACCTTTACAGCAAGCTTCTCTCAAAACAAGCTCTGACAAAACCTTATTATTTGGCTGAGTGAGAGAATGAATTAGGCACTAAGTTTCTCCACACAAGATGACACACATTTTGCCTAGATTCCATGGGCTCTCACAGTGTGTTACAACCCAGGAGAATGCTTTAAAAGTGCTTACCAGGTGGTTTAGAACCCCTAAGAAACTAGCACTCATGCATACAGGGCTCTCTAAGATGTGTTGGAGGTGCAAACAATAACTGATTACCCTATACCACCTAGGGTGGAGTTGCGATTTAACAATGCCATTCTGGTGCTCATGCAGTCATTTAGCCACATGTCATCCAATGTAAAAGGACTATAAACCATAATATTCAGATACTGAGCTAGGGCAATAAACTGTATGTTTGCTGAGTGAAAATTGTTTTTTTATTAATCTACAACTCTGAACGGAGTTCACAGTGTTGGTTATTTTTTTTTTATCTTCTTGAGTAGAGAAAGACAAAAATCCCAGGCATTTCCCTTCCCAAATTGTCTGCAAAGATGGGAGACTCCCTTTTAATTAGCCCCAGAATTTGACTGTGTTGCAGGTATATCCTTTGCCAGCTCTTTCCTTAATTTTTTAAAATTAGATCCAAATGATTTAAAGCAAAAAACTAATATCCCATCCTTGATGATTCAGCCCTGTGATTCTCCTAGTCTGTATTGAGAGCAGAAGTTAGGTGACCATTGACTGCTAGTCAGAGGCTTCAGCATCACCAACCATTCTATTAGTTTTAGAGCTCACATCCTTGGTGCCATGATTCCAGGAGGTGCCTCAGATTGGCAGGCGGTGGTCACCTGACTTCTGCTGTCAATACAGACTGGGAGAATCACAGGGGTGTAGCGCTTGAATGCTGGGGCTGAGGATGGCTAAGCAAAATTTGTTTCATTGTTTTAAATAAATTTTTTTAAGTTAATTTTTTAACCCCTTTAAGTATACCAGTTCTTTTACATCTAAATATGTCATTTAGTTAGAACAAAATTATAACCAGCATGTTACTCAGCAGAAAATCCTCATGTTTCCTATAAAACATTTTATACATTACTATTTCAAATGTTATCATGCCAGACTAATCTTGCGAAAAACTGCTTGATTATAAATAAACTTATAGATAAACTATTTCAAATATTGCATTTGGTTCTTGAAAAAGATGATAGAATGATAAAAAATGATAGGCAATAGTCTTATAATCACAAAGTCAATTTAAAAGAGCACTTTAAGTTGCCTGAAGCTAGCCTGGATTGATATAAAAAGATTTAAAGAATATATTAGTGATAGAATATAATGTTTCAAATGTAGTGTTAAGCTGGTCACATTAATGCTTTGCTGAATAGACAGACATTTCATATTTATCAGCAAATAATAGTGTATCATTTATACATTTTGGATGAATAGCAACTAAATTAAATTCCTGTGGTATTTAGATGGAGCTTGAAGCAATAAAAATGTTGACTTCAATTATTGTATTAACTGAACATTTTTTTTTCAAGTGTATGAAAATATAAGGTTGCTGAAATGTGTCGGGACAGTCTATTAATAGTCAATTGACTATAGTACATTATAATAAACAGATTATAGGTGTAAAGAAATGTCTAATTAGTATGTCATACTCATGTTGTTTTATATCCTCATTAATCTTGTTGGTTGGGTTCTTAATCAAAAAGATTAATTACTTGACAAGCAGTGGAAGAACAGATTTATACCAGTTCAGTGCCTATATTATTATTACTACCTAACTGTATTTTATAATGGCACTTGAACATTGTAAATGCATCATTTAACTGGTAGCAGTAGCAATTAGAATTTTCTGCTAATATCTTAGGCTTTGTTCACATCACCTTTGGGAGACAGAGTTGAAGAGTGTATTTACAAAAATAAATTAATTCAAAGAATAGTATTGCTTGTATAGGGATATATTTGAGGTAAATCCGTTTTTATTAACAAAATGAAAGCCAAAGTCATAAATAAGGAGTGCTTGCAGGCATATTAAGCATCATATTTTATTTAGACTTGCTTTAAAGACTCATATGTATGTAAAAGTCAACAGTCATTAGTGTGCAGAGTAAAAACATGTATGCCTCTAGGCTAAGAAAAAGTGTTCATAACATACTAAATGCCCATTTAGATACAATGATTATCACTCTAAATTCACTCAAAAGCCACCTTTTGAGCAATAATTGCTGCTTGTAAATGTGCCCATCTTTCACTTTTCTGCCGAACGATGAATTTCAGTTCGGCATGAAATCCATCTTTCGGCAGAACAGCTGATAAGAAGGACCGCACGCTGTGTTCTGCCGGGTGAGCACTGATTTCATTGTCTCAGCTGTCAGCCCTCTGGCAGAATAAAGGGAATTTATTCAGAGAACAGCAGGTAGTCTTTTCTCTGAATACAGCTCCCGGCAGGTGACACGCTACTAATCGGTACTAATAGGCAATAGTACCAAGTAGTAGTTTATGCAAAATGATCGCTCAAAAGCCAACTTTTGAGTGATCATCTTCGTGTGTAAATGCACCTTAAGCTTTGCCTGTAAAAATAAATCTTACCAGACAGTATACTGTACCATAGACGGCACAAGAAAATATCTGGGATGGGGTAAGAAAATAGGAGAAGAAAGAGGTAGAAGAGATGAGAGTATAAGGAAAATAAATCAATAAAGGCAATTATCAAGTTATGAGCACCATGATTTTATGATTGAAAGATGTTTTTTTTTGCAAGAAAAATATGTTGCTAAAAAGCCCATGCCTCTTTTGTCTGCAGGTGAAATAGGGGAGAGATGTCTGTACTAGAGATGAGCGAACACCAAAATGTTCGGGTGTTCGTTATTCGAAACGAACTTCCCGCGATGTTCGAGGGTTCGTTTCGAATAACGAACCCCATTGAAGTCAATGGGCGACCAGAGCATTTTTGTATTTCGCCGATGCTCGCTAAGGTTTTCATGTGTGAAAATCTGGGCAATTCAAGAAAGTGATGGGAATGACACAGAAACGGATAGGGCAGGCGAGGGGCTACATGTTGGGCTGCATCTCAAGTTCACAGGTCCCACTATTAAGCCACAATACCGGCAAGAGTGGGCCCCCCCTCCCTCCCAACAACTTTTACTTCTAAAAAGCCCTCATTAGCATGGCATACCTTTGCTAAGCACCACACTAGCTACAACAAAGCACAATCACTGCCTGGATGACACTCCGCTGCCACTTCTCCTGGGTTACATGCTGCCCAACCGCCCCCCCTCCCCCCCACAGCGCACACCAAAGTGTCCCTGCGCAGCCTTCAGCTGCCCTCATGCCACACCACCCTCATGTCTATTTAGAAGTGCGTCTGCCATGAGGAGGAACCGCAGGCACACACTGCAGAGGGTTGGCACGGCTAGGCAGCGACCCTCTTTAAAAGGGGCGGGGCGATAGCCCACAATGCTGTACAGAAGCAATGAGAAATATAATCCTGTGCCACGGCCATTAGGAGCTGCACACGTGGGCATAGCAATGGGGAACCTATGTGCCACACACTATTCATTCTGTCAAGGTGTCTGCATGCCCCAGTCAGACTGGTAATATGTACCTTAACAGTAACCGCGTTGGTGGTAATGTGGTGGTGACTGCGGACCTAGTAGCACGGTTGTATTTTGTTGGTTTTCGGAATGCGGCCAGGATTAAGTGGGCCGTGGCGGGGGGATGGTGTGGGGGCTCTCTTGTTGTGTCGGTAAAGGTGAAATTCTTGGACTGCCACCAGACGAACCAATGCAAAGGCATTTGCCAAGAATGTTTTCCCTGTTGGAGGAGGAGGGGGATGTTTTTGAGGCACTACGTGTCCTCTCCACGTGTCCGTGGTTATATGCACCTTAACAGTAACCGCGTTGGTGGTAATGTGGTGGTGACTGCGGACCTAGTAGCACGGTTGTATTTTGTTGGTTTTCGGAATGCGGCCAGGATTAAGTGGGCCGTGGCGGGGGGATGGTGTGGGGGCTCTCTTGTTGTGTCGGTAAAGGTGAAATTCTTGGACTGCCACCAGACGAACCAATGCAAAGGCATTTGCCAAGAATGTTTTCCCTGTTGGAGGAGGAGGGGGATGTTTTTGAGGCACTACGTGTCCTCTCCACGTGTCCGTGGTTATATGCACCTTAACAGTAACCGCGTTGGTGGGAAATGGCCTCGCCGCCATCATGTCTTTGGGAAGCCTCTGTTTCCACACCCCAGAGACATACCATTAGCAGCGGTATAGGCAGAGGCCAGAATTCGTAACATTTCAGCCGTAGCATTAGGACAGGCCCCACTAACATATCACTAGCAGCATTATAGGAGGAGCGCAGTCTTCGTTCCATGTCAGCAATAGTAGCACTCAAGACAGGCCCCAGTAACAATTCCGAAGCAGCAGTATAGCGGGAGCGCAGTCTTCGTTCCATGTCAGCAATAGTAGCACTCAAGACAGGCCCCAGTAAAAATTCCGAAGCAGCAGTATAGCGGGAGCGCAGTCTTCGTTCCATGTCAGCAATAGTAGCACTCAAGACAGGCCCCAGTAACAATTCCGAAGCAGCAGTATAGCGGGAGCGCAGTCTTCGTTCCATGTCAGCAATAGTAGCACTCAAGACAGGCCCCAGTAACAATTCCGAAGCAGCAGTATAGCGGGAGCGCAGTCTTCGTTCCATGTCAGCAATAGTAGCACTCAAGACAGGCCCCAGTAACAATTCCGAAGCAGCAGTATAGCGGGAGCGCAGTCTTCGTTCCATGTCAGCAATAGTAGCACTCAAGACAGGCCCCAGTAACAATTCCGAAGCAGCAGTATAGCGGGAGCGCAGTCTTCGTTCCATGTCAGCAATAGTAGCACTCAAGACAGGCCCCAGTAACAATTCCGAAGCAGCAGTATAGCGGGAGCGCAGTCTTAGTTCCATTTCAGTAGCCTTAGTATAGCCAAGGCCCAAGTTACATTTATGTAGCTAAAGTGTAGGCCAACCCCACACACCTTTCTGTACTATGAGTGCAGGTGAAGAACATACAAATTGCTATGATTACACTGTAGGTGAGGGCCCCAAAAATTTGGTGTACCAACAGTACTAATGTACCTCAGTAAAAATTGGCCATGCCCAACCAAGATGGCAGGTGAATCGCTTTGGTTAATGTGGCTTAAGTGGTAACTAGGCCTGGAGGCAGCCCAGTGTAACGAAAAATTGGTTCAAGTTAAAGTTCCAACGCTTTTAAGCGCATTGAAACTTATAAAAATTGTTCAGAAAAATTATTTGAGTGAGCCTTGTGGCCCTAAGAAAAATTGCCCGTTCAGCGTGATTACGTGAGGTTTCAGGAGGAGGAGCAGGAGGAGGAGGAGGAATATTAGACACAGATTGATGAAGCAGAAATGTTCCCGTTTTGGATGGTGAGAGAGAACGTAGCTTCCATCCGCGGGTGCAGCCTACGTATTGCTTACGTATCGCTGCTGTCCGCTGGTGGAGAACAGAAGTCTGGGGAAATCCAGCCTTTGTTCATCTTGATGAGTGTTAGCCTGTCGGCACTGTCGGTTGACAAGCGGCTACGCTTATCTGTGATGATTCCCCCAGCCGCACTAAACACCCTCTCCGACAAGACGCTAGCCGCAGGACAAGCAAGCACCTCCAGGGCATACAGCGCTAGTTCAGGCCACGTGTCCAGCTTCGACACCCAGTAGTTGTAGGTGGCAGAGGCGTCACGGAGGACGGTCGTGTGATCGGCTACGTACTCCCTCACCATCCTTTTACAGTGCTCCCGCCGACTCAGCCTTGACTGGGGAGCGGTGACACAGTCTTGGTGGGGAGCCATAAAGCTGGCCAGGCCCTTAAAGACTGTTGCACTGCCTGGGATGTACATGCTGCTCGATCTACGCACCTCCCCTGCTACCTTGCCCTCGGTACTGCGCCTTCTGCCACTAGCGCTGTCGGCTGGGAATTTTACCATCAGCTTGTCCGCCAGGGTCCTGTGGTATAGCAACACTCTCGAACCCCTTTCCTCTTCGGGAATGAGAGTGGAAAGGTTCTCCTTATAGCGTGGGTCGAGCAGTGTGTACACCCAGTAATCCGTCGTGGCCAGAATGCGTGCAACGCGAGGGTCACGAGAAAGGCATCCTAACATGAAGTCAGCCATGTGTGCCAGGGTACCTGTACGCAACACATGGCTGTCTTCACTAGGAAGATCACTTTCAGGATCCTCCTCCTCCTCCTCCTCCTCCTCCTCCTCAGGCCATACACGCTGAAAGGATGACAGGCAATCAGCCGGTGTACCGTCAGCAGCGGGCCAAGCTGTCTCTTCCCCCTCCTCCTCATCCTCCTCATGCTCCTCCTCCTCCTCCTGTACGCGCTGAGAAATAGACAGGAGGGTGCCCTGACTATCCAGCGGCATACTGTCTTCCCCCGCCCCCGTTTCCGAGCGCAAAGCAGCTGCCTTTATGGTTTGCAGGGAATTTCTCAAGATGCATAGCAGAGGAATGGTGACGCTAATGATTGTAGCATCGCCGCTCACCACCTGCGTAGACTCCTCAAAATTACCAAGGACATGGCAGATGTCTGCCAACCAGGCCCACTCTTCTGAAAGGAATTGAGGAGGCTGACTCCCACTGCGCCGCCCATGTTGGAGTTGGTATTCGACTATAGCTCTATGCTGTTCATAGAGCCTGGCCAACATGTGGAGCGTAGAGTTCCACCGTGTGGGCACGTTGCACAGCAGTCGGTGCACTGGCAGCTTAAAGTGATGTTGCAGGGTGCGCAGGGTGGCAGCGTCCGTGTGGGACTTGCGGAAATGTGCGCAGTGCCGGCGCGCCTTTACGAGCAGGTCTGACAAGCGTGGGTAGCTTTTCAGAAAGCGCTGAACCACCAAATTAAAGACGTGGGCCAGGCATGGCACGTGCGTGAGGCTGCCGAGCTGCAGAGCCGCCACCAGGTTACGGCCGTTGTCACACACGACCATGCCCGGTTGGAGGCTCAGCGGCGCAAGCCAGCGGTCGGTCTGCTGTGTCAGACCCTGCAGCAGTTCGTGGGCCGTGTGCCTCTTATCGCCTAAGCTGAGTAGTTTCAGCACGGCCTGCTGACGCTTGCCCACCGCTGTGCTGCCACACCGCGCGACACCGACCGCTGGCGACATGCTGCTGCTAACACATCTTGATTGCGAGACAGAGGAGGAGGAGGTGGAGGAGGGTGCTTTAGTGGAGGAAGCATACACCTCCGCAGATACCACCACCGAGCTGGGGCCCGCAATTCTGGGGGTGGGTAGGACGTGAGCGGTCCCAGGCTCTGACTCTGTCCCAGCCTCCACTAAATTCACCCAATGTGCCGTCAGGGAGATGTAGTGGCCCTGCCCGCCTGTGCTTGTCCACGTGTCCGTTGTTAAGTGGACCGTGGCAGTAACCGCGTTGGTGAGGGCGCGTACAATGTTGCGGGAGACGTGGTCGTGCAGGGCTGGGACGGCACATCAGGAAAAGTAGTGGCGACTGGGAACTGAGTAGCGCGGGGCCGCCGCCTCCATGATACTTTTGAAGGACTCCGTTTCCACAACCCTATACGGCAGCATCTCAAGGCTGATGAATTTTGCTATGCGGACGGTTAACGTTTGAGCGTGCGGGTGCGTGGCGGCGTACTTGCGCTTGCGCTCCAACAGTTGCGCAAGCAACGGCTGGACGGTGCGCTGAACTACACTGCTGGATGGGGCCGAGGACAGCGGAGATGAGGGTGTGGGTGCAGGCCATGAGGCGGTAGTGCCTGTGTCCTCAGAGGGGGGTTGCATCTCAGTGGCAGGTTGGGGCACAGGGGGAGAGGCAGGGGTGCAAACCGGAGGCGCTGAACGGCCTTCGTCCCACCTTGTGGGGTGCTTGGCCATCATATGTCTGCGCATGGTGGTGGTGGGGAGGCTGTTGGTGTTGGCTCCCCGGCTGAGCTTTGCGCGACAAAGGTTGCACACCACTGTTCGTCGGTTGTCAGGCGTCTCTGTGAAAAACTGCCAGACCTTAGAGCACCTCGGCCTCTGCAGGGTGGCATGGCGCGAGGGGGCGCTTTGGGAAACAGTTGGTGGATTATTCGGTCTGGCCCTGCCTCTACCCCTGGCCACCGCACTGCCTCTTGCAACCTGCCCTGCTGATGCCCTTGACTCCCCCTCTGAA
Organism: Eleutherodactylus coqui; assembly: GCF_035609145.1. Taxonomy (NCBI): domain Eukaryota; kingdom Metazoa; phylum Chordata; class Amphibia; order Anura; family Eleutherodactylidae; genus Eleutherodactylus; species Eleutherodactylus coqui. The sequence goes on along the minus strand of NC_089843.1, from coordinate 140,414,921 downwards.
GACCTGTCCTCCTGAGTAAGCGTTGCACACCAGGTGGGGTCAGTCACCTCATCGTCCTGCTGCTCTTCCTCCGAATCCTCTGTGCGCTGCTCCCTCGGACTTACTGCCCTTACTACTACCTCACTGCAAGACAACTGTGTCTGATCGTCATCGTCCTCCTCACCCACAGAAAGTTGTTGAGACAGTTGGCGGAAGTCCCCAGCCTCTTCCCCCGGACCCCGGGAACTTTTGAATGGTTGGGCATCAGTGATGATAAACTCCTCTGGTGGGAGAGGAACCGCTGCTGCCCAATCTATGCAGGGGCCCGAGAACAGTTCCTGGGAGTGTTCCCGCTCCTGAGCAGGTGTCATTGTAGTGGAGTGAGGAGGCTGGGAGGAAGGAGGAGCAGCAGACAGAGGATTCGGATTTGCAGCAGTGGACGGCGCAGAACTGCGTGTTGACGATAGGTTGCTCGAAGCACTTTCTGCCATCCAGGACAGGACCTGCTCACACTGCTCATTTTCTAATAACCGTCTCCCGCGTGGACCCATTAATTGGGCGATGAATGTGGGGACGCCAGAAACGTGCCTCTCTCCTAATCGCGCAGCAGTCGGCTGCGACACACCTGGATCAGGAGCTCGGCCTGTGCCCACACCCTGACTTGGCCCTCCGCGTCCTCGGCCGCGTCCACGTCCTCTAGGCCTACCCCTACCCCTCAGCATGTTGTATTACCAGTGATTTGATTTCACAGGCAGGAAATAAATTGGCGCAAGACTGCAGCCAAATATAATTTTTTCCCTTTTTTGAAAACGAAAGGCCCCACTGCCTCTAGTGAATGAATAATCTAAGTTTAATTTCTGTGCTGTGTCCCTGCTTATGTGTCACAGAACGTGAGGGTAGCAGAGTTATTAACTCTGGCAGAGCAGGTATTTTTTTTCCCAATTAAGGAAAGCAAATGGCGAAGCCAGGAGTAAAACGTAGCTGGGTGCGTCTGATTTTTAAACGTTGCACACGCAGCCGACACGTGTCCACCGCCCTTAGGACAGACAGAGGCAGGACAAATACAATTATTTTCAGTTTTTTTCCACCAAAAGGCAGCACTGCGTATATTCAATGAACATGAGAAGTTTAATAACTGTGCTGTGGCCCTGCTAATGTGGCACAGAACGTGAGGGTAGCAGAGTTATTAACTCTGGCAGAGCAGGTATTTTTTTTCCCAATTAAGGAAAGCAAATGGCGAAGCCAGGAGTAAAACGTAGCTGGGTGCGTCTGATTTTTAAACGTTGCACACGCAGCCGACACGTGTCCACCGCCCTTAGGACGGACAGAGGCAGGACAAATACAATTATTTTCAGTTTTTTTCCACCAAAAGGCAGCACTGCGTATATTCAATGAACATGAGAAGTTTAATAACTGTGCTGTGGCCCTGCTAATGTGGCACAGAACGTGAGGGTAGCAGAGTTATTAAAAAAAATAATTGCCACTGCTAACAGCAGCCAACACACAGCTATCAGTGGCCCTAATAAGGACCTTTGGGGGGTCTTGAAGCCTACACTAACTACCAATTCTTTCCCTACAGCAGCTCCGGTACAAACAGCACTGTCCCTCATCTAACTCACACGGCATCTGAGGCGAGCCGCGGGAGGGGCCGACTTTTATATTCGGTGGACACCTGATCACCCCAGCCACTCACAGCAGGGGGTGGTATAGGGCTGGAACAACACAGGGGGAAGTTGTAATGCCTTCCCTGTCTTTCAATTGGCCAGAAAAGCGCGCTAACGTCTCAGGGAAGGAAGTGAAAGTAACCCGAACACCGCATGGTGTTCGTTACGAATAACGAACATCCCGAACACCCTAATATTCGCACGAATATCAAGCTCGGACGAACACGTTCGCTCATCTCTAGTCTGTACCCCTTAATGACATGGCCCTATTTTTCCATTTTCATTTTTCTCCTCCCCCTTTTAAAAAATCATAACTCTTTTGTTTAGCCATCCACATAGCTGTATGAGAGCTTGTTTTTTTTGCGTGACGAGTTGCATCTTTCAATGGTACTATTTGATGTCCCGTAGCATTACATCGAACTACGATCAGACAGGCATGTTATCAAGCCACCCCAGGTGCATGGCTTAATAGGCATTCTACTATGACAGCCCTGTGGCCTTTCAAAAGGCCCCGGCTGGCATGACACCCACATGGCAACCCTTGATCTCAACGCGAGGGGGCTCTACGGGACCCCAGAATATCGGCAGGGGGATTTAAATGCCACTGGCACTTCAGCCAATCACAATCAGAGCTACCAGTAGGCGGGCATTTTAAATCCCCGACTGCTGATAGCTCAGAACTATAAAGCCGGGGACAGCGCCAGAAGTCGCGGCTGAGCCCCGGCAGCTGAGGAGAGGTGAGTAATGATTTTTTTTATACACTTATTTAAATGGCTTATATGCAAAGCCCTTCCCTGAAAAAGAATGCAGGGGTGCCCGCAGAGCATTGTTTTCAATGGCTGCTGGCAGCAGCTGCAGCTCCATTGACAACAAGCACGTAGCTGTGTTCACGTGTGTTTTTGCTCGTACCTAGGTGCGCACCGAAGTACGCACAAAAGCATGCTCGTGTGAACCCACCCTGAGTAATACTTTTTTCTGTAAGTATATGTATGGCCATTACCTGATCTTCTTTTTTCATTGGTGATTTAATTGCTTTTAATTTAGAATCATTCTGTCTTGTAATGGAAATTAGTTTACATGCTCCAACTTAATGATGAGCTTACTGCATATTCATAGATGTGGCATCCCTGAGTGAGACTTTGGCACTACAAACAGTTTTATAATGTTTATTTATGTTTTTGAAACGTTTACTGATGAAACTTGGAAAGCCTTAATGTCTTTTAACCACTGTATACGTAAGAGGTGATGACTTTAAAAGTGCACACACACCATTCAGCTCCTGCAAGTTGCACACACATAGCCAATTTATGTTAAGATAGTGGGTGAAGCTTAGTCTATATAAGGTCAATCACACACCTAGTTGTTGTTAGAGTCACTGTTGCTACAGGAACTACCTGCTTTGCTCCCAGAAGTAGAGATGCAATGAGAGGGAGAGAACAGCAATCTGAACCAATGAACAAGAAGTGAAGTTCAATAGTTACTGACTTTTCAAGCAACTTGTGCTTATGTGATTGCCAATGTGATAAACAGCAAAATTACAAATCACTTTAATTCCATAAAATGACATATGTTGGCTGATTGGTATGTTTGTGATGTCAAACAAATTATTATTATTAGCAGTCTATTTCGACATATGGACAGTGGATGAGTTTTACACAACGCTGAAAGTATATAGAGGATGAACAATTGATTGTTCCCCATACAGTCGGAATTGGCCTTTGCAACTCTGTTATGACGCAGCAGCATTTCTTTCCTGCAAAACACAGGTGGAGAAATACTGATTGTGGTCAGCACGTGTACTTATAACAGAGATTAAATTAATAAGTCCAGGTGCTGACTGCAATCAGTGAGGCTCCAGCTATGTTTTGCAGTGGAGAAACACTCAAGTAATAGCACCCCTAAAGTTAGGGGCTTTCACACAAGCATATATTGGCCACCGTTTTCACAACCGGCCAATATACATTACCATCTGATACATTGGATTCCAATGCGTCAAATCAGATGGATGATTTTCTGCCACGTAACATCGCTTGGATGGCCAATATAGCGCATTTCAGCCAGCGTCCTTTAACGCCAGGAAGGAAAGATAGTCCTGGAACTATCTTTCTGCCTGGAATAGGTCAGCCACTGCATAGACTCCTCTGGGGGCCTGTGACAGCTGCAGGGAAAGGGAGGTGGGAGGGAGTTTAGCAGTGTGACTGCTTGTCGGCTGTTTGCAATGGCAGGGGGCAGGATGGGGAGGGAGCAAGTTGCAAAGCTACCGCCCCATCCTGCCCCCTCCCATTGCTGGCTGCTGACAAGGGACAGAGAGGGGGCTTAGCACACTGGCTCCCGCCCCGTCCTGCTTCCTCCCCTTGCTGTGAGCCAGCGAGGGGGCAGAAAGGAGGAAGACAGTTTAGCATAGCTAAACTGTCTTCTCCTGCCTGATGGCAATTCGGGCTCAGCGTATATGCACCGAGACTGGGCCATCTGAACAGGTGCACAAGCAACAGATTTGTGCACCTGTTCATGCATTTTTACGGCACTGGTGGGCGCAAGTAAAAATGCCTATGCACATGTGAAAGAGCCCTTACACAAAGGCCTGCTGATCTTGTTGATCAATACTTGTCATTTGGCTCTTATCAAGCTATGTAAAACACCTTGCCTTGTTGACTTGCCTTGTTAGCTCCTACCATTAGGGATGAATGAGAAAAATGGATTGATATAATCATGTTTTCCCTAGAAGATATATGAGAACCCATAAAGTTGTTGACTTATCGCCAAACTCTTTCTTATACAGCTAGTGTGAGAGAATGGCTCATGTGCTCTGTACTAACTCCATTTTGTCTTTCAGCTTGTATAAAGATAGTAACTTAAAAAGGACAATAAGCTTACACAGAGATTTTCTCTAAAAGAAAGCTTCCTCATGTGATTGTAGAACGTTCTGCACATACTAACAATAATCATAGTATTCATGATAAGGGTAATCTCTGTCTATGAGGCATAAAGCTATTTTCAAATTAATGAAGACAACCATTGAGGCATGTGTGATGGCCCTTTTACATGGGCCGACAGTCGTTTAAATGACTTCACAAGTGCTGACGTCACCGCTAAGGTCGTGAGCACTAATGCAGAACACTTAGACAGAAAGACTTCTCTCTGGATCACTGGTTTCTTGCTGGCTTCTCACTCAGTGCTTCAGCTTCTATGTGAAGCGCTGACTGGGGAGAATTTACAAGTAATGAAAAGCCAGCAATCCAGTGACAGTTTTTATTCTTACTAAGGGCGCCTACCCACTTGCGTTGCCGATTTTCGCGCGTTTTTTGCGCTTTTTTCGCGGCGTTTTTTGCGCGTTTTTTGCAGCCCTCCATTGACAATCATGGGTGCATTAAGAGAAAAATAAGGAGACATATGCAACTGACAGTTCCTATGTGAAAAAACCCCACGAAACGGAAAAAAAACCCCAGATGGACAAGAACACATTCTATACTAATAGCTCTTGAGAAAAAACGCAAAACATCACAGGAAAAAAAATCGCAAGTGGGTAGGCACCCCTTAGGCCGTCTGCACACGGGCGGAAATCCCGCGGCGTGATTATCCGTGGGATTTTCGCCACTGAAAGCCTGCATAGGAGTGCATTACAATACGCACTCCTATGCAGACGGACGCAGTTTGGCCACGCAAAATGTCACGCGGCAAACAAACCGCGGCATGTCCTATTTCTGTGCGGGGCTCGCAGAGCCTCGCACAGAAACGTCACTCACCCGGCCGCCGGCTCCGGTCTGCGCATGCGCCTGCTGCCCGGCAGCCGGCACATGAAAGAGCCGGGGCCGCCAGGCGCGGGTGAGTACGCGCTCCTCCCTGCAGGCGTTGGGGTCGGGTCCCGCGGTGAGAATTCTCGCTGCCGGATCCGACCCGCCCGTCTGCAGGCGGCCTAAAAGTGAACAAATAGTGTGTGATTGTTTCATATCTACACTGAATATTATGCATTATGTAACAAAAGTTTAAAAATTTTCTGTTCGTGTTTGGAAATGTTATTTCCTTTTTAATTGTGCAGTACTTACTTTGAAAGTAGTTGCTATACTCCAGAAACTTCATTTTTGGGGCTGTCACAACAATATTAAAATACTGACTAGAGATGAGCGAGCACCAAAATGCTCGGGTGCTCGTTCCTTGAGACGAACTTTTTGTAAAGCTCGAGAGCTCGTTTCGAGTAATGAACCCCATTGAAGTCAATAGGGGAATCAAGCATTTTTGTATGGGACCGATGCTCTGCATAGGTGATGACTTGTGAAACACCAGAAAACATCAGAAGTCATGGAAACACCAAAGAAATGGATAGGGAACCCCCCTAACAATTTACTTGGGACAAACCCTTATTAGCAAGGCACACGCACTCGCACATCTTAGCTAAGCACCACACTACCTACAACCAAGGACAATCACTGCCTGCGGGTGACACCATTGCCTCTTCTCCTGGGTTACATGCTGGCAATGCTGTCCAACCCCCCAAACGACCCTACGTCAACAGCGCACGCAAAATTTTCCCAGGTTCTTACTCGGTCCCAGCCTCCACCAAGTTCACCCAATGTGCCGTCAGGGAGATATAGTGGCCCTGCCCACCAGTACTTATCCACGTGTCTGTGGTTAAGTGAACCTTCCCAGTAACCGCGTTGGTGAGGGCACGATTTATGTTGTGGGAGACGTGTTGGTGTAGGGTGGGACTGGCACACTGGGAAAAATGGTGGCGACTGGTGACCGAGTAGCGTGGGACCGCCGCCATCATGTTTTTGAAAGCCTCCGTTTCCACAAGCCTGTATGGCAGCATCTCCAGGCTGATTAATTTGGAAATATGCACGTTTAAAGGTTATGCATGTAGGTGGGTGGCGGCGTATTTCCACTTTCGCTCCAATGCTTGTGTTAGCGACAGCTGAACGCTGCATTAAGAGACAATGCTTGATGGAGTGGAGGACGGTGGAGGTGAGGGTGTGGGTGCAGGCCAGGAGGCACTTGTGCCTGCGTCCTGGGAGAGGGATTGGATCTGTGTGGCAGGTTGTGGCACATCGCAAGAGGGAGTGGTGTGACCCGAAGGTGGTGAATGGCCTTTGTTCCACCTGGTGGGGTGCTTGGCCATCATATGCTTGCGCATGCTGGTGGTGGGGAGGCTGGTAGTGGTGGCTCCCCAGCTGATCTTGGTGCGACACAGGTTGCACACCACAGTTCGTCGGTCGTTCGCGCTCTCACTAAAAACATCCACACCTTTGAACAACTAGCCCTCTGCACGGAGGCTTGCCGCAAGGGGGTGCTTTGGGAAACAGTTGGGGGATTCTTCGCTCTGCCCCTGCCTCTACCCCTGGCCACTCCACTGCCTCTTCCAACCTGTCCTGTTGCTGCACTTGCCTCCCCCTCTGAAGCCCTGTCCTCAGTAGGCTTAGAAAACCAGGTGGGGTCAGTCACCTCATCGTTCAGCAGCTTTTCCTCCTCCCTCAGACTTACTGCCCTTACTACTACCTCACTGACAGACAACTGTGTCTCCTCATCCTTATCCACAAAAAGCTCTTGAGACAGTTGCTGGAAGTTCCCAGCCTCAGCACCTGGACTCCGGGAACTTTCCAAAGGTTGGGCATCGGTCACGACAAACTCCTCAGGTGAGAGAGGAACCATTTTTTCCTACTCAAAGCGGGGACCCGAGAACAGTTCCTGGGAGACTGCCTGCTCAGAATGTCATTTTCATGGAGTGAGGAGGCAGGGAGGAAGGAGGAGCAGCCAGAGGATTCAGAGTTGCAGTCCCTAGGCAGGAAGAAGTGGACGGCGTAGAAGACTGGGTGGTCGATACATTTCTGGACGCGTTTTCTGCCATCCATGACAGGACCTGCTCGCACTGCTCTGTTTGTAATAAAGGTCTATCACGGGGACCCGCAATTTGTGATAAGAAGCTTGGGCGCCCAGAAACTTGCCTCTCTCCTAATCCCTCAGCAGCTGTCTGTGATTCACCCCACCCAGTAATTCGGCCTGTGCCCACACCCTCACTTGGGCGCCCACGTCCGCATCCGCGTCCTCGACCCTTACCTCTACTCCTCATTATGGCGGATTAAGGATAGAGCAGGGCCCAAATAAATTATCCCACTGGACAGCGCTGACAACTGTGGCTTAATTCACCACATGCAGAGACTTGTAGATAGCGGAGGCTCTATGCTGTGACTTGAAAAAATTAACCTTCTGCTGATACTTAGTGGTAATTTACCGCTCACAGAGACTTGTAGATAAGAGAGGCTGTATGGAGTGGGAGAAGACGCTAAAGTCAGTGGATAGTGCTGGTAACTGCGGTAGTGCTGATAACTATCTCAACCCCCATCAAGGAAAGGGTATTGTGAGACGCTCTGCACAGTGGCAGAGCTGAAATACTTTGCAGTAGCCTAGGAAATATTAGATTTCTGTTTCACGGTGAGACCTCAGTGTTATGCACTGCAGACTGAGAATGCTATAAGTGAAAGGCTGGGAACAGGCCTAGATGCGTAATAAAAAAATTGATGCACTACTGCTCCCAGCCAGCCACAACTATAATGCACACGGTGAGAAGTAGCCCTAAAAACGACCTTTGGGGTTCATGTACAGGGGATTACAACTGTAAAACTTTCCCTATATAGGCAGCTCTATCCCTAAACTCTGCCTAATGCACTGCAGACTGAGAACGCTATAGCTGAAATACTTTGCAGTAGCCTAGGAAATATTAGATTTCTGTTTCACGGTAAGACCTCGGTGTTATGCACTGCAGACTGAGAACGCTATAAGTGAAAGGCTGGGAACAGGCCTAGATGCGTAATAAAAAAATTGATACACTACTGCTCCCAGCTAGCCACAATTATAATACACATGGTGAGAAGTAGCCCTAAAAAGGACCGTTGGTGTTCTTGTACAGAAGATCACGACTGTAAAACTTTCCCTATATAAGAAGTTCTGTCCCTGAACTCTGCCTAATGCACTGCAGACTGAGAACGCTATAGCTGAAATGGCCTGCACAGCCCGAGATGCTTAAAAAAAAAAATTGGTGCACTACTGCTCCAAGCCAGCCACAATTATAATACACACAATAAGGAGTAGCCCTAAGAAGGACCGTTGGGTTTCTTGAAGACAGGATCCTACGATAACACTATCCCTGTATAAGCATCAGCACTTTCCCTTGCCACTGCCGGCATGCGTCCGAGGCGAGCCGCGGGCGGGACCAGTTTAAGTACTCGGCGGTCACCTGATTGGCCCAGCCACTCTCTGCTGTTGGCGGGCAGAGGGCTGGCACGTCACAGCAGGAAGTGGCAATGCCTTCCCCGCATGTTTATAGCCATTACTCGATACTCGAGTATCTCCCCACTCATCTCTAAAGATTTGGGGGCCGACGGGGGGCGGGGAGCGGCGGGGGAGATCGGGGAGAAACAGAGGGGAGATCTCCCTCTCCCCCACCCGCTCCCCGCCGCGTCTCACCTGTCACCCGCGCTGGCCCCCGAATCTTTAGAGATGAGTGGGGAGATACTCGGCTAAGGCACTACTCGCTCGAGTAATGTGCCTTAGCGAGTATACTCGCTCATCTCTAATAGTGAACCCTTCTAAATGAAGTGCTGGCAAGAATGCACCTGTAATAATTTATCCAAACATTCGATCATCCATTGCTCCTGTGCTACATGGCCTAGAGCTTCCTGTTCCTACTCTTCAGCCTGGTGATGAAAGTAGTAACTATGAGAGTCCTGAAGATGTTGCTGATCCAAATGACAGTGCTAAATATGAAATCAGTGAAAGACCATACTATCCCAACCAAAAAGATCTTATTGATTTGATCAGGGACCTTAGTCTTACAAAGTCTAATGCTGAGCTGTTAACATCCAGACTCAATCAATGGAATTTGTTAGATAAAACTGTAAGTGTCACATCAGATGAAACGAGATCACACTTTGTCCAGTTTTTATTTGTGAAGATGAACTGTGCTATTGTCATGATGTAACTGTTATGTTTAAGGAACTTGGAATTCTCTTTGATCCTAGTGAGTAGCGCCTCTTCATCAACAGTTCAGAAAGAGTCTTAAAGCATGATTACTCCATAATGGTAACAAGTATCCTTCTTTTTCCCTTGCCCATTCAGCTCAACTTAAAGAAAACTACAAAAATGTGAAGAGACTGCTAAATGCATTGAAATATGAGGAATATGGTTGTGGACTTATTGGATATTTCAAAATGATTGCATCCTTGATGGGTCTTCAAGGAGGGTTTACTAAGTTGCCATGCTATCTTTGTCCTTGGGATAGCAGATACACTAGAGCACACTACCACAGATTATATTGGCCTGAACGTACAGAGTTTTCATGGGAAAAATAACATTAAATGGGAGCCACTTATACACCCTTGACAGGTACTAACGCCACCTCTGCACATCAAACTAGACCTCTTGAAGCAATTTGTCACCACTTTGGGCAAGGAATCAGTGGCATTCAAGTATTTACAAGATCTTTTACCTAAGCTATTGGAAGCAAATGTTAAAGCCAATGTTTATGTTGGACCTCAAATCAAGAAAGTTATTGAGTGTCAAGAGTTTACTAACCTTCTCAAAGAACAGGAAAAAGAAACATAAATCAGTTTTGTTAAAGTTGTTAAAGGCTTCCTTGGAATTCATAAAGCTGAAAACTAAGTTGAATTGGTTGAGATTCTAGTGAAAAACTTTAGGAAAATGGCTGCAAGATGTTTTTAAAAGTACATATCCTTCATGCTCAGAGAACACGGTTGCCTATTCAGAGAAGCAAGGAGAGTTCTTTCATCAAGACATCCTACAATTTAAACGTCGCTACCAGGGAAACTACAATGAAAACATGATGGGGGACTACATTTGGGGACTAATCAGTGAAAGCAATCTGACATTCTCTCACAAATCTCGCAAAACTACACACGTCTTTGTTCCTTTTCATCCATTTGTAGCATTTTGGTTGTTCATTATTCAGATTGTGAGATAACACAGTTTACCAACGAATATCGTTTCCGATCATGGGGCTCAGTTTGTTTCCAGATTTTGGCATTTTGTTTGCTCTCAGTTGTGAATTTGGCTCTCTTTTTCCTCGGCATATCATCCAGAGACTAATGGCCAGACAGAGAGATATAACTAGAGTCTGCAACAATACTTGCGGTGTTATGTCTGATTGGTTGGAGTTTTTGCCTTTAGCTGAATTTGCTTTGAACAATAGATTGTTGAAATCTACAGGGACTTCACCTTTGTTTTGTAATTTTGGGTTCCATCATGTTTTGGTCCCTTTTCTAAAAAGGTCTCGGAGGTGCCAGAGGAGAATGAGTTATCCTCTAACATCGAGGCAGTTTGCGAAAATATTCAGAAGAATCTTCAAAAGATGATGGATTTCTTGGTGGGAGACTTGATGTAGTTGTCGACTAAGAACCATAAACTCAAACAACAGTCCTTCAAGTTAGGTCCACAATTTAATGGTCCTTTCAAAATCATTAAAAAAAATAATTAATCCTGTGTTGTTTCCTGTGCTCTATGAGAATAACTAATGTGTTTCACAAATCTCTTTTAAAAACGTTTGTTGATTCAGGAAATGGTTCACCTCCTACCTTCTGGTTGATGAAGATATTCAATTTAAAATAAGTCACATAATGGACTCTTGTTTTGTTAGGAAGTCTCTACAGTATTTAATGCATTGGCGCGGTTATGGCCCTGAAAAGAGGACATGGTTCCTCTGTTACCTGTGACTATGCAAAGCTGATTACAGCAGTTTATATTTATTTCTTCTTGTTTTCTGTGTTATTCCCCTATCCCGTAGGTACAAGGTCAGGTTTGTCCTTGTCAGGACAGGTAATCTGTGGGTTAAGCAGGTCCCTTCCCTATTTTAGTTTATTAGGGAGAGTTTGTTTCCTTTATGCGGGTGTCTTGATTACTTTGTACTATTTGGTGTGCAGTATCGTAGTGTTTTCAGGTTACGCATCTAGTGCGTCCCATGCAGACGTAACAATATAATGTTGTTTTTTATCCTTTTAGTACCTAAAGCCCAAAAGTTTGCAATTTTCCTTAAATAAATTATGCTATTTTAACCTTTCAATGTGCAGACCGCAAAATCAAAGCTTTTTTATGATAGAAAAAGGTCGGAAATTACATTTATAACATAGGAACAAAAATCGTATTACATATTGTTACATGTAAATAGGTCATAACTTGTGATAAAAAATCTGCCTGGAGACCTGATGTCACACGACATGACCAGCTTTTAAAGATCATATATATATATATGTTGCACTTACTTACTGCACATGACAAGACACACCCTAGTTTATTTGCTACTATAAAAATCTGCTGTGATATAAAATAAGGATGAACAATCTTGATTACAACAACTGAGTGTGGCATGTCTTAGTTTCTCGGAGAATTCCACTTATTTATTATTAATTTGGATCACCAAGATATACCTGAAGTGCTCAGATTGCGCTAACAAACTTGGTGTTCAACGTGGGGCCAGGATTCATTCCAAACCCAGCAGACAATCCAGCGACCCTCCCCCTAGGATGGACAGATAGAGCTCTATAAACAAAAAGGTAAGAAGCTTATCCTTACAAATTATCTGTCCCTCCTTGAGGCTATGACTGCCCTTGTTCACTGGTCAAAGAAAACACCACTGTCATGTTGAAACCCATGTCCAAGAACCAGACAGAGGTATATTTTACAGTGGCTGGCTGATTGACTCTGAAAGAATGACCAGGATGACTCAACGCTGTTAGAACTATATTTGCAGTCTGGCCCTTTTAGATACTAGATGTAGAAAATGTAGATTTGATAACATAAGATCACCTGTGTCCACTGATAAGACCAAAAAAAAAAGAATCATAATTGGTGGTCTGGATTTGAGGTAGGATTGAAAAGTAGTGATAATATAGCTCAGCTAATCTTTGTGTCACTAGTGTCATACTTCATATGGTCATTTCAGCTGATTTTGGTGTTCTGCTTTCCTTTTCTGTCATGGGAGCAGGAAACTGGAAAGCTTGAGTTGACCTATGATGGAAACAAATAGCACTGGATGGACCCCATTAACTATAACTCTGGCTTCTGCCCTCCAACATTTCCACAAACAAAATAGCATTATTTTGTCTTGGATTTTGGGATGGATCTATGCTAGAGGCCCCAAATGGTGTTTCTGAAGCAGAAGTGAACAGAGCCTAATGGTGAACAAGCATTAATTAATTATAGTTGGTACTATTGCTTCTTCTAAAAAATAAGGACAAATATTAGAAAATAAACTTAGTTTTTGGATGAAGGATAAATTGCTTGATAAGGCTCTTTCAACAACCTGCTGTACCTAGAAGTAGTTAAAGTATTTGGAAAGCTGTTTAATCCAAAGGAAAGCTTCAGCTACAAATCAATATGAATAATATATTAGTCACAGTTCTTTTATTTATTTTTAATAAACAGAATCACCACATTTAAATGCAGTCTTGGAGCAAGTAATCTGTGAGGAGAATTAAAGAAAATGATAAAGAATGCAGAAAAATACATATAGCATAACAGGAAACAAGAGTTCAGGCAATTCCATTGAATGGTGCCCATAATGAGATAGATTTCATTTTTATGAATATGTTTAAGCCTAACAGAAAGCTGAATAATAACCTCAAGGTTTTTAAAAATTTTCATGGCATATAATAAAACTAATAAGCAACTCCGCTAAAGCTTTCATTGGTATTCATCTTGCATTATGCCTGAAAGTAAATTTATCAATGGTGGTTATTGTTTCAGAAACCAAAATGAATCAGAGAGGCATGAAGCATAAATAGGAATGATCAAGGAATTCCAACATGTCAGTCACACAAATATAAGAGATTAAAGAACTCGAAAAGCAACCGAGAAATAGTAGAAATGGATACAACGGGACTGTGGATCTTTATAGACATAAACACATGCTTGTCATTTTTATAATTTGTAGCTTAAATATATGAATTTTTTTGTTTGCTTTTCACTAATTGTCTTATTATTAACCTTATACCTTAATTTACACTTAATGGATGCTATTACATGAAGCATTTCTTCCCTGCAAAATGCAAGCAGAGCTACACTGATTGTGGATGGTATGTTGTGGCGTGATGGTGACAGATGGAGGCGGATCAGCACTTTTTACAAAAACAACTTTACTTAACAAAAGTAACCTTATTCATAGTTTCACTGCATAGGAGGGGTAGCCTACTTGAATGTTGCGTTAACGCAACACAGAATAACATTTAGTCTCATATTTAGGGTACATCTCCTTTGCTACATCTCCTCCCGAACTGTGCTCCAACAAGTCACCTGATAAACCACAGACACATGCTTTGTATGTCCAACACTATCCTGGCTATCTGTAGCATAGACCTTCACCACCCCATTGGGGCCACGTCTTCTCACATAAGACAAGCAATGTTGTAGAGATCACACTACCAATTAACCTAAGGTCTATCTCCGCTACGTCACATTTCCTCACCAGGTGTTTGTTGCGTCTTCACATTCATCATATCACAATTGACCTTTGGTGCTCCACATTTAGCAGCAGTAAGACTTCTGTAGCTTGGACCTTTACGAACCTGCACCCGTTATCTTCAACATTTAAGATACTCAATCTTTAATAGCATACCAACATCTTATGCCCCATAGGGCTACGCCTGTACACCAGGAGACACTGACTTTATAAATATCACTACCACTCCAGAGGTCTCACATGTTTTACATTACTTTTCCTTTCACTATCAGTGGTGTTGCTGCAAATTACATTTCTTATGTATCATTAACATAAACATCACACAATATTAACACTTTCCTTCCCACATTGCGGTATCACCAAATATACTTTTGACATCTTTACTAGAGATGAGCGAGCACCAAAATGCTCGGGTGCTCGTTACTCGAGTCGAACTTTCACTGATGCTCGAGAGTTCGTTTCGAGTAATGAACCCCATTGAAGTCAATGGGCGACTCGAGCATTTTTGTATACGACTGGTGCTCCGCTAAGGTTTTCATTTGTGAAAATCTTAGCAAATCACCAAAGTCATGTAAAAAACACAGAAATGGATAGGGCTGCATTTCATGCTCCGAGGTCTCACTATTAAGCCACAATAGTGGCAAGAGTGAGACCCGCGCGCGCGCGCGCACTGTCAGCATAAAGATCGTTCTCCTCTGCCACAGCTGTAACTGAATTCATGAATGGGTGTGAGTGAGAGCTGCCTCTGATTGGTGAGGCTGTGACCAATCAGAGGCAGCTCATTCAGCAGGCGGGGATTTTAAATCCCCGGCTGCTGAATACTACTCACAGCAGTTCAGGAGAACTGCCGGCCAGACGCGGCTGAACTCCGGCTGCAGCGGAAAGGTGAGTATAAATTTTTTTTTTTTTTTACACATTTTAGGATGATTTTCAGGTAAGGGCTTATATTTTTAAGCCCTTCCCGAAAATTCATCCCGCGCTCGCCGGCAGCCCATTGCTTTCAATGGAGCCAGCTGTATTGCCGGCTCCATTGAATTCAAAGGTCAGTGCTCGTTTAATCGAGACGAGTACCGCGTGGTGCTCGTCTCGAGTAACGAGCATCTCAAGCACCCTAATACTCCAACAAGCATCGAGCTCGGACGAGTATGCTCGCTCATCTCTAATCTTTACTCAAAATTAACCTTTTACCTTCCGGCATGAATCATACCTCAGTTCTATCTCTTAGCAGCTACTCCCTAATGCCCCAATACCGATCTGTACACTGGTGTTTAACAAGGCTGAGCCTCACTCACGTGTCCTTTCAGTGAGTGAAGCATTCTCCACTAGCTCATGAAAGTCAGAATAAATATCCTGCCATTGCATCCAAAGTGATGTCATATTTTTGGTCCCTGGTCATCAGGCCTTTCCATTATCTCTTTGGCCCCTGATCATCAGGCACTTTTCTTGTCTGGGTGCTGTACCCGGTCATCAGACCCACTGACAATCAGTCCTCTTTTGCGCTGCTCCCAAGCAAAGGGACAGTATGGAGTCTGCTGCCATCTACCTCCACCCCTTCACCAGTCCTGGTTGTTCTCTGGGCCTCTTATCTGCTGCTTCTGGGCTCTATGCTGTGGTCTTCCAGGCAGCACACAGTGCTGCTTTGCTCTCTGTTCTGTCACACCCTTGTGATGAGTTCCATCAAACCTCTGAAGGTCGTGATAAAGCCATAAAACAAGGTGCACCAGTAATACGTCCATTCACATATACACAGGAGTGTTTAACCCCTTATGTCCCCCTTTATACAGGTTGTAGGCCACAAACAGCATTTCTCTGCCTATGTTTAGCAATAGAGAAGCACTGCCCTATAACAGCACCCTAAAGCACATGCCCTATTGTTTTTATCAGCAATTCATTTATGCTAGGTTCATTTTACAGTTGGATATTATGGTCTCTAAGGGAATTTATCCGTTTAAAGAAAGAGACCATATTGTTCTGAAGTACCAATAGATTGTCTGTTTTTGTTTCCTCACAATCCTTTTGTTGTATGTTAGTTTTTTTAAGTTTAAAGGCTGCATAGCTGTTTGAATTCTTTTTTTTGTGTGACACATTATTATTTCTAGGCATGATTTTCAATGAAATATATGATGGATTTCTTTTAGAATGTGTAAAAATCAGTTCTGACAGTTTTTTTTCACAGTTTTCACTGTTGAACTTAATACAGGTCTTTTTTTAGTATTAGTCAAGTTAAGTGTGGGATACCTAGTATTTGTATGTTTAAGGCCTCATTCAGACGAGTGCTTTTTTGCGCACAAATAGCCATGCAAAAAGTTTGTATCTATTAGAACCAATGGTTTCTTATTAAAGCTTTAACATGAACAATTTTTAGATGCGCAAAATCCTCGCACCTGCAAAAGATAGGACATGCTTGGCTACAATGCACGCATCTAAGGTGCTGCGAGAAAAGATAGGACCTGACCTATGTTTGGTACGTGTTGCAGAAGAGTTCCCATTGACTCCTATGTGAGCTGGATTAATACGCTGCACGCACCACGGAACGAGCAATTTATGCGTAAGTGTAGATCACACCTTTAGCTTCATTCACGTGATTTTTCCAAACGCGATTTTTTTGCGTGGCTATTTGTGCACAAAAAAACCCACTCATATTAAATTGTCTTTTATTAAATAAATTGATTTGTTTTGTTGTTAAATTGTGTTTATTTCATATTTTAAATACATCTTAGCTATTTTAACATTTGCTAGACCTTTTTTTTTAATCATAATATATTATATTGTCACATATTTATGTGACAATATATTATTGCCTGTGCATGTAAAATGTTCAGGCACTTACTAGCGCGTACATGAGGTATAGAAGCTGACAGATTCTATTACTGGACAACCCTGGGGGCCTTTATTAGGTCCGAGGCTGTCAAGATTTCACATTCAGCTATGACAATTACATTGCTAGAGTTGACAGAGACAGGACAAAGGGAGCGGTCAGGTCTAATCTCTGGGAACAGCCACCAATCACTTTAAAGAAGATGCAGAAGTTACTTTGGCCTTTTACCTGCACAGTATGGCTCCCGTCCTTTCCTGTGCAGGGAACTACAAAACAGCACTATTCAAATGAATGGGATAATAGTGTATTTATCAGCGCAGTGAATAGATAGGGGTATCACTGTGCAGGGAAAATCAGTGAAGGGCTATGTATTCCCTTGAAAAAACCCTCCTGCAAATGCACTTTTTAAAATGATAGATTCTGAGTTTATTTCATGTAAGTGTATTTAGCGCATAACTCATTAGCCTTAGGGCTTTTTCACACGAGCGTACATCGGCCGACGTCTTCACGGCCGGCCTATATACGCTACCATGTGATGCATGGGCTCAGTGTATATACCCATGGGCAGGGAGAGACAGATTAGCTCTGCTATGCCGACTTCCCCTGTCCTCCCGCTTGCCGGCTCACCTCCTCTCTCCTCCACTCTGGTTTGCAATGGGAGGGGGTGGGGCGGAGAGGAGCTAAGCTCCTGCCCCTTGTCCACAGCCAGCAATGTGTGAAGGCATGACTAGTCAGGGCTTAGCTCCACCCCTGTCCCACCCCCTCCCATTGCAAACATCTGGAGAGGAGGAGAGAGGAGGAGAGAAGGGGAGGGAGTTTAGCAGTCACACTGCTAAACTCCCTCACCACCTCCCTTCTCTGGCTGCTGCCAATGGCTCCCATAGGAGTCTATGGCAGCAGTCGTAGTCAGGCAAGGAAGATCTTTCCTGCCCGGCGTAAAAGCGCCTGGGCAGCTGCAAAAAGGTGAGTATATATATTTTTTTAATTTTTTACACTTTTTTGGATGCTTTTCAGGAAAGGGCTTATATTTGAAGCCCTTCCCTGAAAGTTACTACAGCGCTTGCCGGCAGCCCATTGCTTTCAATGGAGCCGGCTGTATTGCCGGCTCCATTGAATTCAAGGGGAGAACATTGTTCTCCTCTGCCCCAGCTGTGGCACAGTTGTGGAAGAGGATAGCGGGCAGCTCTCTTTTTGAGCGTAAAACGCCATGTGACTAAGTCCTGTGGGCTGATAAAAGCTGCTAGCAGCCTTTTTTTCAGCCGTGACGCTGAAAAATGTTGTAAATTTTGATTAGAAGTCCACATGCTTGACCACTGCTCTATTCAAATTTTAGGGGATAACATAGCAGCTAGGCTTTTGCTTCTACTCCTGTACCCTATTGATTTTTATGGGCAACCGTAATCTGATCTGCTAGTGAAGCTGAAAATCCAGATCCTTACATAGAAAGGTATTAGAATGCACAGTGCATCACAGCTAGTTATGTATGGAACAGCATAACCATAGAATAATCAGAGTACCAGTGCTAATCTTATCAACTACCAAAGGCTTCTAAAATCGTCCTGTGAATATCAGAATTAGACCATGGAGCAATGGAAGAAGATGCTTACAAATCACATTTTCTTTCTTTTAGGTGGACAGCTGCGTGTGTATGCCTCACTAAAATCGCAAATAGATTACACAAGGATATACTATGAGAAGAAGGCAATCTGGCATAGGCATTGTTATGCACTACGTAATGCTCTTTTGCAAAGTCTTAGGATCTAACCAAAGCTTGTTTACACTCCCCCAGCTGGCTATCCACGATCAACTGGCATCTTTTAAATGTGGACAAATTACAAAAAAAACAAAGAGTTTGTACTTACCTCTAAACATACATCAGGACTGACACTCACATGCTAGAACATCAGAACCAGCTCAAATCAGCTGACAGTAGCTACTCTGAGCATAGCTCAACATGAGTTGACCTTGAACAATCGAGGCTGAATAATGACATTACTGCTCTCAGTAAGATCTGCTTCCCAGGGAAGGCAGCCTCTGAGAACATAGTGCAGGCTATACGTTTTAATGGTCAGGTAAGTTAGAAACTGAGAGGTGCATTTTTTTGGTTTCAATTTTTATAGTTAAGAACTATATTAACTGCAAGCTTGAAGACATCATCATCTCTCTGTACCTCCCACTACACAATAGTTTGTATGAGATAGTTTTCATTGTGTATGCTCTTCAAGCAGATGCTATTGTAAAGGACAGGTTCTATTTTGATCTGTGCAGTATTACACAGAATGCCCCTATAGTTGACAAAATCATCATCCTTAGTGATTTCAGTGCTATAGTTGGCAGAGATTCAATAGCCTGTGAAGGGGCACTTAGAAGGCACAGTGTTGGAAATCACAATGATAATGGGAATCTCCTGTTACATTTCTGCATGGAAAAACATCTCACTATTACCAACAGCTTGTTCCAACTAAAGGACAGACTGAAGGCAGACTGGAAGCACCCCAGATCCAAACATTCACATCTTATAGATTTCATCTTGGTGTGCCAAAGAGATCTTTGTGATACACACTTGACTGATGCCCAATGCATAATGCAGAATGTGACGCAGATCATTGTCTTGAGCGCTGCAAATTTTGCCTCCATTTTAAACCTAAGTGAGTACGAGGTACTTTAAGGAAAAGGCTTCAGGTTGGCTACCTCCAGTCAGCTGAAGTGAAAGGTGACATTTAGGTGACCCTCCAGTCAAAGCTTAAGTATTTCCAGTTGCTCTACAGATCTCTTCTCAGAAGTACTCTGGGAAAATCTAAAAACTGCCATCTTGCAGGCCTCTGAAGAAGTTCTAGGCCTTACAGAAACAAAAGGATTGGCTTGATGAAAATGATCAAGAGATCCTAGAACTGTTGACAAATAACACCAACCAAACCTTGCTCAGCCATCATGCCCTGACAACAAAGTAATGTTCTTCCCTACATGCAATAATTTGTACTATAGGTGCCGAGTGGTCTAAAATGAATAGTGATCCACCTTGCAAAGAGAACTCAGACACCGGAGACCACAAGGGATTTTGTAAGGCTCTGAAGGTGGCAACCTTTACACCAAATTCAAGGTCCTTTATGCAGCGCAGATGGTCAAATGCTCCTAACAGAAAAAGCATCAATCCTAAATCGGTGGTCAAAACACTTTCAGACCCTGTTCAGCATCAACCATATGGTCCAAGATTCAGGCATACATCCCATCCTAAAACACCCAGAGAAAATAGAACTTTATGAGGCCCCCACCCATTAAGCTTATTTAACAACTGATGTTTGGATACATGGTGGTTCAGCACTATATACTAAACTCCATCATCTCTGTTTGTTGCCAAAGGACTTCTGAGGTGCAGTTATCACCTTAAAAAAAAGTCAGACTACTCCAACTATCAGGAGATAACTCAACTTTTCATTACAGGATAAATTATTACTAGGGTTTTTCTGAATAGATTGGCCCCCATCATTGTAGAAATAAAATCCTTCCAAAAGCTAGTGTGGCTTCAGAGCTGCCATTGACATGATATTTGTTTTTCAACAGCTTCAAGAGAAATGTAGGGAACAAAACAAAGGACTGTATGTGACTTTTGTAGACCTTACTGAAGCATTCGATACCATTAGTCGTAAAGGCCTATGACAAGTTTTGGTGCAACTGGAATACTCTTTAAAATTCCTCAATATGATCATCAAACTGCATGAAGACCAGTTAGGTCGAGTCTGATATAACAATGAACTTTTAGAGTCCTTTTCAACATACAAAAATGTAAAGCTAGGCTGTATCTTTTTACCAACCTTTATAACCTTCATATATAAATAGAATAATTGATCAAAAGTGCTCACGGGATACAGTGCAAAGGGCATACAAAATGGCCTTATAGGTCATTATAGCCAAATGGCCTTATAGCCAAAATGGCTCTCCTTGGAAGAGGTCTCTATCCAGGAGACGCCCAAAAAATGACTCCAGGTCAAAATAGATATCCTTAATCCAGAAAGCTCAATTAGAAAAGGTTAAATGTTCCAAAATTACACAGACAATGGAAAGATAAAATCATAAAACCATAGGCTCAATGCTGGACTCAAATGTAATGGCACATCATCTTGGGATGTCATCTTAGTTTGTGGCTAACACTATATATAGGGTTTTAACCGCAAACTTTCAAGGTGAGTCCCACATTTCTAGTCAGTTTTTTTTACGTATATCCTCGGAGCGCTGTACTTTTAATTATTATTATAACTTTACAACCTTCACAAACTTTATAATCATTTTCAATATACATTTCTTAAAACTAAAGCAGATCTGCATGACCTGGATAGTGTTTACATTTGATATCTCACTGATGGTAACCTGTTCACCCTAAGGAAACTAAAGGCCCGTACTAAGACAGTAGAACTCCCACTCATATGCAGCGCTGCAATGTACAACAGTCTGCTTTGCAGAAGCTACTAGCCTATTTAGGCTGGAGATCAGTTTGCAAAGCCAAGCCATACACACATATATGTTGATGACTGGGTGTGTGTGCCTCACTTAACTATTGAATAGATTATAAAAGGATGCACTATGGGAAGAAAGCAATCTGGCAGAGGCAGTATTGTACTCTGGGTAATGCTCTCTTGGAAAGCCTTTGGGTGCAGGCATTCATATGAATGTTACTTTGAGATTTACCACCTTCCTAAACACTATTGTAGACCATGTATTTCTCGATATCACAATGGCTGTTAATATTAATATTTTTTAATGGCTGTGCTCTCTTTCAGAAAGCTAATGCATTCTGTCATGCTGTAAAAATACTTCAGAAATTGTTTGAGGAACATGACAAACAATTCAAAATGTTGGCCTTGGCTATAATTTCTTCGAAAAATTTCAAGGAGAGCAGCATCTGACAAAGTCCTTTGCATAGAATGAAACGTTGCAGTTGTTGTGCTTTGTGTATGGAGTTGTTTTACCAATAAAGATGACTTGGATTTTTATCCGCTGAGGACTTCAGAATTTCTCTATGACATGCTCCATCGGATGCTGCTCTCCTTGACATTTTTCTAGGATTCATCTAGGACCTTCCAAGTCCGGATCCCTCGGTGAGTGTGCATCTATTTGCTTTTATGCCACTTTTGGGCTTATTGCCATATCTCCCTATTTCTATAAGCCATTGGGCTTATGGTGTGCTGCTGAGACACCTTTGCATTTTTCTGGCTATAATTTCTTCAGGTCTCAATCAAATTGAATATCTTTGGGATTTACTCGAAAAACAAACTTAATCCAGAGAGGCCCTATACCACATTTTACAGAACTTAAAAAGATCTGCTGCTAATGCCTTGTTGCCAGATACAGGATATGTTCAGAGGTCTTGCGAATTTCCATTTCTTGACAGATCAGATCTGCTTTTGTGGCACTTGGAGGATTAATATAATATTATGCAGGTAGCTTTGAAGGGGTATTTCAGGACTTTAACTACTGATGACCTATCCTCAGGATAGATCATTAATAGTTAATCAATGGGAGTCTGCTGCTCAGGGTCCCTGACTATCAGCTAATCGTTTTGCCTACTGTCATTGCAGTGGGCTAGATTTCATCAGTGCAGGGAGTGTAATAATCGGCTTTATTCCCATTGATGTCCATGGGAGCACTGCTTATTATACGTATGGCTCTTCACAGTGGTCAGGGTCAGAAGTGTAACAGGAGGCAGCGCTCTCATTGATTTCAATTGGAGTGAAGCCAGCAATTACCCTTCCGTTGCTGACCAACAGTGATGACATCTGACCCACTGCACTGACACCAGGCTGAATGATCGCTGATTGGTGGGGATACCTCCTTCTCATAGCTGAACAGCAAATTTTCCTTGGATGAATAGCTATTCTGTTTTTAGGCACGAAACGGATAAGGCCAAAGATACAGCAATGTGACTCAATTAGTCCTACGTAAAAAAAAAAAACAATTGATGCATTCATGAATTTAGCTGTGCTGAATCCGTAGTTTAATCTTTAGTCCAACGTTTAGTTAATGCCTTGATTTAACAGTCCTTGAAGTAAGTTTATATAAATGGTAAACATCATTCGAAATTGTTACTGTACTGACTGGGCTTCAACCACATTTTGTTATTTAGTAATTGTATACACAATAACATTTTTGAAGATAAAAACAAGCTGAGAGCCAGGTCTTAGCATTATGTAAAGAAACTTTTCTTTATCTCAGGCACAGAGCTAACTATGAAACTGGGAAATGGCAGTTTCAGAATGAATAAAATATTCATGTTGATAACTTACATAAAACAAAAGATGGAGTATTTTCTTCAGGGAAATTACTTTCTCTGATGAGGCTCCATTTATGCATGATGGAGTTTTACATTTTTGAAAACCCCTTTGGTTATTTTTTTCTTCCTTTGAATTCTGGCAAGTTTAATTTCTGGCTCACAAATAGAAATATAGTATTGCTTTCTATTATGTGGAATGCTATTTGGAAAATATAATTTAGTTCCTTGAAAATGAAAATGTGCCAAAAACTAACATTTAAGACATTAGCCTTATGGATAGTATGGCATGGTTACAAGGATGAAGTTTTCTTACTGGTTATTTATTTTATCTAGTATTCATTATCACTGTGATAGGCTTGAAGGCTGTAAATTATTTAGTTGAGTCTAACAAGCATGCAGATAAAAGCAGTTTAGTACACTGTGGATGTAAAAAGCACAGGCTGAATTATTTCCTAAATGGGATTTAATCTTTGTATACGGATTTATCATAATATATTTCATTGGGTAGAAAAGCTTATATTTTTAGTAGTATTATAGCAAGCTGAGAAATGCAGAGATGCCTTACAGAATTACAGTATGAAACGAGATGTATGGCATTAAATGCTTTACGCTGGGTAATGCTTGTTGTTGATTGGTTTACAAAAAGTTAAAAGCTGGTGATTTCTTTTAAAAATGCAATATAAGAATTTTGACAAATACTGTGCATGCTTGCAGTCGGGACTGTTTTTTTACTATGAGCAATATAAGGCTGTGTTCTCATGGGATGGATTTGCTGCCAATACAGGTGATTTAACAAGTGATACCTCTGTAATTTCAATTTTTACTTGACAACAATGCATCACATTCAAGCAGTTCCTGAATATTCCCTCAGTTTGAGATAAAGAACATGATGTAAGAGACAGTGGACATACAATCAATGGTGTTTTTTTGTAGCACAGGGGTGATGTTACAGAAAGAAGAATACAAACGGGCATTATCAGCGTAGAGTTTGAAAGCTAAATCTGCTATCTGTTTGTCTAGTATGCATTGTGTAAAGAGAGAAGAATATAACACCTAGGGCTGAATCCTGAGGAATACCAACAGCAAGGGGAAGAAGAGAAGAATTACAACATTATGTTCATGTGGATCTTATTCACCTTGCCTGCACGACTGCAATATATTTAAGGCTAGAGGGAAGGATATAGACATGATTGGACACCATTCACAGCAAGCATAAACCAAACACGCAAGCGACAAAGGGAAAACATAGACATAAGACAATATACCACACCAAGCAGTCAAATACTTACCAATGTACTAACACACCGAGGTAGGTGGCAATGTTAATAAGTATGAGGTAGTAGTTAATATTATGATCAAAGTACATAAGTTCACAAGCCCACGTCCAGGGTCCTCATTAACTTGTGAGTTCCTACACTAACAACATAACCAAAACCAAGAAAAAGAACCCTGCCTACAAGCGGGATGATGTTCACAATAAGGATGGTCCAAGGCTGAAACCTAGAGACCACCTGTTTTGACCTAGACAGAAATAGGCAGGAAAAGCACAACACCTACAGACATACATTGAACAAGTCACTATTCACACAAGGTGTCTGCACTCCTAAAGAAAGGCAATGAGGAAGTCATTGCTCACAACAGACATAGTTTAAATGCCAACACATAAGGAGTAGATTATCATACATCACTAGAGATGAGCGAGCATATTCGTCCGAGCTTGATGCTCGTTCGAGTATTAGGGTGCTCGAGATGCTCGTTACTCGAGACGAGCCCCACGCGGTACTCATCTCGATTAAACGAGCACTGACCATTGAATTCAATGGAGCCGGCAATACAGCCAGCTCCATTGAAAGCAATGGGCTGCCGGCGAGCGCGGGCTGAATTTTCGGGAAGGGCTTAAAAATATAAGCCCTTACCTGAAAATCATCCTAAAATGTGTAAAAATAAAAAAAAAAAAAAAATTTATGCTCACCTTTCCGCTGCAGCCGGAGTTCAGCCGCGTCTGGCCAGCAGTTCTCCTGAACTGCTGTGAGTAGTATTCAGCAGGTGGGGATTTAAAATCTCCGCCTGCTGAATGGGCTGCCTCTGATTGGTCACAGCTCTCACCAATCAGAGGCAGCTCTCACTGAATGACAGCTGAGAGCTGCCCCTGATTGGTCCCTGTGCTGAGCCAATCAGAGGCAGCACTCACTCACCCATTCATGAATGGGTGAGTGAGAGCTGCCTCTGATTGGTGAGGGCTGTGACCAATCAGAGGCAGCTCATTCAGCAGGCGGGGATTTTAAATCCCCGGCTGCTGAATACTACTCATGGCAGTTCAGGAGAACTGCCGGCCGGCCGCGGCTGAACTCCGTCTGCCGGGACAAGGTGAGTATATTTTTTTTTTTACTTTTTACACATTTCTGGTTGACTTTCAGGGAAGGGCTTATATTTTTAGGCCCTTCCCAAAAATTCATCCCGCGCTCGCCGGCAGCCCATTGCTTTCAATGGAGCCGACTGTATTGCCGGCTCTATTGAATTCAATGGGCTAACATCGTTCTTCTCTGCCACAGCTGTTACAGCTGTGGCAGAGGAGAACGATCTTTATGCTGACAGTGCGGGGGGGGGTCTCACTCTTGCCACTATTGTGGCTTAATAGTGAGACCTCGGAGCCCGAAATGCAGCCCTGCATGTTGCTCCTCGCCTGCCCTATCCATTTCTGTGTTTTTTACATGACTTTGGTGATTTGCTAAGATTTTCACAAATGAAAACCTTAGCGGAACACCAGTCATATACAAAAATGCTCGAAACGAACCCTCGAGCATCACTGAAAGTTCGACTCGAGTAACGAGCACTCGAGCATTTTGGTGCTCGCTCATCTCTATACATCACCCATTTGATCGAGAAGGGACAAGGTGTCAGACATCACCCATCTGACAGCATGAAGGACATCTGATGTCTGGAACCACACCTGACAAGGGTAAGAGAGCAGGGGCCTACAGAACATTTGAACAGAGGAATCAGGTGTCCAGACCATCTTTAGGGAGTGTGTGGGAGAACGACTCAAACAAGCCTTACAGCATGCATGACTGCAAACACCAGAGTTCTGAGAGGGAAGGTTGAGGAATGAATAATGATCAGCACCCTCTAGCAAGAGGACGGGCCGCGGATTCCGCAGGAAAGCAGGAGTTTAAAAGAAAAAAAAATTGTACTGTGCATGCATGCCGACCACCACGCATCCGCATACCAGAAAGGAGAAGACCCGGACAGGTAACATAGGGTTCTCGGCTGTGGGCAGGGTTGGATTACGCTGTGGGCTCCAGCATGCGGATTCAGATCTGCCCATGGACATAAGGCCTAAGTGAGTGGATAGACTTTTATGACCAGTAGGATATTTTATGCACATCAGTTATTATGCAGAAATTGCTAACAACATATCACGGGATGTTTACTTCAAGACATAGTACACAAAATATGTAATTCATAAACAATAGCCTCACAAAAATGTGGGCTGATTTTTGGTGAATTGTTGTAGAGCTGGAGCTTTCAAAGTGGACCACAAGAGTAAAAACAGGATGTAAAGCACAATTGGGGAAGATGTATCAATAATGACTTAACTCTTTCCAATCCAATTTCCCTGCTAGCCGCACACTTCCCAGCTCCTATTTATTTTGCGTGGAAAAGCGCTTTGTGAAATCCTTGGAATTACTCAACAGAAAACATAAAAATTACCTGTCATGATATTTTTAGCAAAGTTTTGAAATTTAAATGTGTGTTAATAGGTATATTATACAGACACACATATATACACACACACATATATATATATATATATATATATATATATATATATATAATCATTATACATGTTCGATGTCGGACCTCTCTTCTGCATACTTAATAATATACATATTAACTCATGTTTAATTTTCAAAATATTGCTAATACAATCATCATGACGGTTGATTTTTATGTGTTTGTGCATATACTTATGCAGAAGAGATATCCCATGCTGGTCCTCTGTGTTGCATACTGTAATATACATATGCCGTAAAGAGGTCAGATTATAGAACTCTCTTCTCCATACTGTAATATACGTGTGCAGTAGAGAGATCTGATGACGGACCTCTCTTCTGCATAGTATTAGGCCTCGGTCAGACAACTGTTTTTTGCTACGATTTGCGGATCGCATGACGGATGCGCATCCGTAAATCGCGTGACCAGGGCCGACGATTCGCAGAAAAATCTGCAGCTAGCAGCGTTTTCAGCGAAACGGGCAAGACACGAGGAATCGCAGATCGTGCCTATCTGCGTTCTGCGATTCCTTGTGTTCTATATATGCGCTCAATGGGACCGGCGGCAGCAGCGCCGACCCCATTGAGAACATATACTACAAAGGTCATTCTCCTCTGCCACAGCTGTAACAGAGAAGAACGATGTTCGCCCATTGAATTCAATGGAGCCGGCAATACAGCCAGCTCCATTGAAAGCAATGGGATGCCGGCGAGTGCGGGATGAATTTTCGGGAAGGGCTTAAAAATATAAGCCCTTCCCTGAAAATCATCCAAAAATGTGTAAAAATAAAAAAAATATATATACTCTCCTTGTCCGTGCAGCCGGAGTTCAGCCGCGGCCGGCCGGCAGTTCTCCTGAACTGCTCTGTGTAGTATTCAGCAGGCGGGGATTTAAAATCCCCGCCTTCTGAATCGGCTGCCTCTGATTGGTCACAGCCCTCACCAATCAGAGGCAGCTCTCACCCATTCATAAATTCATGAATGGGTGAGTGAGTGCTGCCTCTGATTGGCTCAGCGCAGGGACCAATCAGGGGTAGCTCTCAGCTGTCATTCAATAGCTCAGGAGAACTGCCGGCCGGCCACGGATGAACTCCGGCTGCACGGACAAGGTGAGTATATATATATTTTTTATTTTTACACATTTTAGGATGATTTTCAGGTAAGGGCTTATATTTTTAAGCCCTTCCCGAAAATTCATCCCTCGCTCGCCGGCAGCCCATTGCTTTCAATGGAGCCGGCTGTATTGCCGGCTCCATTGAATTCAATGGGCGAACAGCGTTCTTCTCTGCCATCTTTGCAGTGTATGTTCTCAATGGGGTCGGCGCTGCTGCCACCGGCCCCTTTCAGCGCATATATAGAACACAAGGAATCGCAGATCTCAGATAGGCGCGATCTGCGATTCCTCGTGTCCTAATTTATCGGACATCCCCATAAAAAGCGGCCATGTGACCGATCCCATTGCGAAGCAATGGTTCTATATATGCACAGATCGCATGCGCATGCGCAAATCGCGCGAAAAAATGCCCATCTGACCGAGGGCTTAGAAACAATTGCTGCACCTCACCCCACATGAGACCTATGCAGGGAAATATCAATGTTGGACGAAATCTAACACTGGATTAGGAAGGGTTGAGATGCAAGCATTTCACAGTCAGCAAAAATGGTTCAGCTTGAATCAAATTTGGCAGCAAGTTACAATACACCTTTGGTGAACTCTCCAAGTATGTTAAATGTATTTCTTTTTCTTTTGTTATCTACTAGCTGGCATATGTGTACAGCAAAAATACGCCGAAAAATGTCTTTTATTGATTTGCAGCATTCTTTTCACAATTTTTTGACACTTTTTTAAAACTGTTAGGGCTGAGTCACACGGGCGTTTTTTACGCGCGTATATAAGAGCGGAAAAAAATTCGTACTGCGTTCGTCAAAAATAAAATCGCACCTAAAAAAAATAGAACATATGGGTGGCAATGGACATGGTCAAGCGTTTTTTTTTACGCGTGTATATACACGCGTAAAAACGCCGGTGTGACTAAGCCCTAAAGGTAAAAAAGAATGATTTTAGTGCTAGTCATGTATCCTATCACAGAGTAGAATATATAACAGGGTCCTTTTATATATTACTGTATTTACTAGTTATTCCCCATCTTGGGCGTTAACAGCTATTGCATACTGGAGCTGAGCAAAAGGTTTTTAGACCTGTAGAGTCAAAAATGCATGCAAGATTATTAAACATCATTTAGCAAAACTATCTAAAACAATGTGTCGTTTTTGCCAATAGCAACCAGCAATCACAGTACAGCTTTCATCTCTTATCCCCATGAGCAACATATATGTATGTGACAGCCAATAAGATGTTAGTAGAAGCTGAGCCTGCAGTTTCCTCAGTGGACATTGGCTGTAACTGATAGCTTGACTCCTGCTGCAGTGTCTGGGATCAGAACCCCAGCCATTTAATCCCATAGATGCTGCTGTCAAGGCATACTGAGGAATATAAAGGGATTGGAGAGGAGAGGACCCCCTCTTTCAAACCATCAGCACCTCTGCAATCCAATCATAGTGTGCTGTGGAGTGCCATGGAAGCCAGAGGCCAAATCAAGGCTTCTGGGTCTGTAATTTATAGTGATTTATAAGGCCCTGCCAGAGGCAGGGTTTGATTAACCTTTCAGTGAGAAAAGTGTCAGTTGTGGTCCTTTAACACTGGTAGATAATCTGTCTGTGCTAATGAGCATGTCAGTCAGTGCTCATTACCTCCATCTACATTGGCAGATTATCTACTCTGTGTGGTCAATTTAGCATTTATCAATATGTTTGGTCCCTTTTGTTATTCATTTCCATAACATTTTCATTTTGATATTCATCAATTTATTATTAATACCATGGTAAACATGCAACTGAGTAATGAGCATTTTTTATGCTTGCATGAATGAGATGATCTGCAACTAATGAGCATTAGTTTCTACGTTAGCTCATTCCCTTACTCAGCCTGCTTGTTCATTGTACAAGCATTTTGAAGAACGCTATGGTCCAAAAAATGGCCCATATAAAAGGATTATTAGTAGAGATGAGCGAGCACCCAAATGCTCGAGTCCGCGTTATTCGAGTCGAGCTTTTCGTAAAATTCGAGAGCTCTACTCGAGTAACAAACCCCATTGACTACAATGGGAGACTCAAGCATTTTTGTATGTGGGACGCTGGGTCCCGAGCTTTCTTTTTCTTGGTTCGTGTTCTCTCTCTCTTTCTCTCTCGGCAGAGTATGTTCGCTCAACTTTAATTATTAGCCATAATACACTGCACTACTTAAGTAGTCAAGTGTATTATGTAGGTGATTAAACTGCAGGTCCCATTGTTGGACGGATTAATTGTGTAAATAAAAAGTAATAAAAGTGATTTTAAAAAAATATAAATAATAAAGAGCCACCACATATTTGGTAGTGACATGTTTATAAGTCCCTAAAACTAAACTATATTAAAAAGAATCTATAATATGGGCTACATACAACAAACAAACATATAGAAATCAAGGTATCTAGTAAAGTTGACCATAGACTCAGATACAAAGAATAGATTGGAAAATGAATACCAGCTGCAGAAGCACAGCATAGGGTGGATAAATGTCCCCTTCTGAGCTATGTCAACTGTAGGGTTAACCCTAGACATAGAGTAGAACATTATTTCACCTGCTATAGATGGTCTAACAAAGGCAGCAGAGTGCAAGCTTGCTAGAACTTGATATCAAGTACAGTGCGCCATTCATATCATGGATGTTTTAAATGGAATCCTTTATTTATTTAAATAGTGCACTATCTTATAATGTTTGATAAAGCAGCAATAGGTTGCAGTTAGAAAACAAGATAGAAATTCTCAGAGAGTATGAACAAAGAACTCAAAGAGTTTTGCTAGGTTAGTGGTTTTGATAAATAGATACCACAATGAAAAAAAAAATATATAAGTTCTGGTTCAACACATTTCCTTAGAGTAATTCTAATTCCTCAGGAACTTAATAATTAACAAGATATCATAATAGACTGCACCAATTAGATGCCTTCTCCCAGAACAGATAGAGAAATAATTACAGAGTACTTAGAACAGCCCTGTAGATACAATGGCTCAGTGCATAGATTTCATTTACAGAATAGGAGCTATCAACTACCTAGGCACTGTCAGACCACGTGCAGCCAGACTCCAGAACTCCCCAATTATGAAAGAAACAGATAGAAACTCCCAGTATGAAAGAGCCTTTAAAAGGACTACAGACAATCCTCTAAATAAACAGAGAATTGCCCAAACAAAGAGCTCTAAATAGAGCTGGAGACAATCCACAGAGAGGCAAATAATGAATGGAGCAACCATTAGCCCTAAGGGAGGATTGACAGTTGGAAGTAGTAGAAGTCCAGAATAATACATGCATATGCGTGGTCTTCTGCATGTCACACAGCCCACTGTTGGAGTACCGTGCTGTGAGATGCAAGTCATGTTCGAAATAGTCTGCTTGTCCATGTGAATGTACCCTAATAAGCAGAAAATTTCAAAGATTGAAAAACGCTACTTTTTACAAATTATCTCTAAATTTTGGATATAATAAATAAACACAATCACAGAGGTGAGGGAAACAGTGTACAAAAATATAACTCACAGAAAAAGAAGCCAAATATGCACAGCAGGCTCAATCCCCATATTCCCTAGTAGCATGCAGAAAGCCAGATTGCAATATGAGGGAGCTAAATGTTCAGTTCAGACTGATGTGCAGCCACTCAACTCAACCCAAGATTGGGGGAGGGGTGACAACACTTTCTGCACATATGAACTGATACCAAAGTTGCCAGCCAATAAATAGACATAAAACATGTGAGATGCAAAGTCTAACAAAAAACTTTCCTAGAATCATTTGGATAAGTAAAAGCATTTGAAAGTAACAACCACATAAGGTGACACATGTTAGAATTGAAAAATAGGGCTTTGTCAGCAAGGCCAAAGTGGCTGCAACTACAAAGTGTTGAATTACTCTGGTAAAATAAAAACAGCAAGGGATTAGTTGCTATGAGCAAGAAAGACAGTTTTTGTTTTATACAGTTTTGATAAAACTTCCCCATTGTGTTTTATCATCATATCTCATTTTCACAATGTACAGTAGAAAGCTATACCATATAATCTAGGTAGATAGTAAAAGATGGTCCAACAACTAAGATATAACAAATGTTAACTAGACATTTAACACATTTTGAGAACTTAACTACAATGTTCTACAATGTAAATCACATTATCATGATGAAAAAGTCATGTAGATTTGTTTGGAATAAAATGGCTACCAATTATACAGATCACAGGTACAAATGGTGTAATATCGACAAGAAACATGACAACATGTGCTACCGCTTGTGGTGTGGACCCACTGTGCCAACTTACCAGCTAGGCCGTGATCCTGGACCGAGTGAAGTAGCAGCTGATCCCAGTGAATCAAGGTGTTGGAGTGCAATGCTGCGAGTCCATCGAATCTGTGAGCAGGAGAGGTACAAGGAATACCTAGCATAGGTAAAGACTAATGTCCTCTGATAGGCTATGGGAGGTGGAGGGCTGTGTCTGATTAACCTAATTGAATTCAATGAATGGTCAAGCGCTGTCAGTGATTGGCTGAGTGCTGTGACCAATCACAGGCAGGGCTCAGCTGTCATTCAATGAATTTAAAATCCCTGCCTACTTAAAGAACTTCATTACAGTGCCGTGACCCAAGCCGTTAGATGTGCCTGAGCCCCGGCAGCGGCAGAGAGGTGCGTATACAGTATATAATTTTTTATTAAGCTAGGAATGATTTTTATGAAAGGGCTTAAATTTAAAGGCCTTCCCTGAAAACCACTACGGTGGTTACCAGCAGACCATTGCTTTCAATTGGGCAGCCGGCAGCAGCAGTGGCCCCATTGGAAGCAATGGCAGAACATTGTGATCCTCTGCCACAGATGTCACAGCTGTGACAGTGGATTCTTTACTCCCAGTGCTGTCACAGTGTTCAGTGGCAAGGGGACTTCCCGCGGCGAATATTGATACGCACCATGGACTAATGGTGCACATATGTCCTATGTTTTGCAGGTATGTGCATTTGCACGCCTATAAAATACGGACATGTAAACACACCATGGGGAACCAATGGTTCTAATAGATGCGTGGTTTTGTGCGAACGTATGTACACACATAAACACGCTCGTCTGAATGAGACCTTAATGCCAAGCAGATAATAGACAGTATGCACATCATAGTTAAATCATTCACATGAGACATCATAGTACTCTTCAGCTATTCAGGTTCAAAAGGGACAGATTAGTTTACTAGTATATGTATCATACCAAAAATATGAATATAGAAAGGTGTGTTGCAATTAATATTTTTTTGATGTACTATCCATAGGTTTTATTTATTCACATATTTAGTTTTCTACTTTGTATAAATTGTCATTTGCGATGTACATATTCAAAGATAGGTAGACTGACTTAAAAATAAATTGTCCTACTTTAGAAATACTTTTTCTTTTCAGTGATATAAATGAACTTTCGGGGATCGATACTTTTCTTTATGAAAGATATAAGACTTCTGCTTTATATTTGCAGTGTTTCTTTTTTTTCTCAAATGGTATTATCTAAAAAAATAAAGATAAAAGTTATCCCTTTGGAGTATAGGAGGTTCTTCTTACCATCTTTGCACTTGTTTTCACACACGGCAGGTTGCTCAGTGGCATACAGCCCAGCAGGATCTCATCTTTAAATGGTTCTTTTCACCTGTTAATAGCGTGCTGCTGACAGGGCATTTTAAAAAGGTCTTGAACATGAACTGGTCAAATGTTTTATACAAAACCCTTCACCTTTGATGTTATTTGTTTGTTTTTTTCCAACCTTTCATAAAATAGAAAAGATACTGTGAATTAAATGACCTATTGAGCAATACCATCCTATGAAATAGAGAATATAGCTGAATGATATATGCTTCATGGAGTTCATTGACACTCATTAACTGGTAAAAGGTCACTTTCTTCTTTTATCATTATGTTTCAAAGAAAGATAACATTTTCAGAATTACACCAGGAAAATTTCTTAAGGAAGCAGTGTTGAACTTAAAAAAAAAAAAAAGTTTTTAACTTTTTAAAATATGTAAGGTTAAAACTATAGATATTAGTTGTTTACAGTAAAACAACAGTCAGAAACACATTTTGAGTGACATAGAAAATCAGAAGAAATTCAAAAGCAATAGCCGCGCTCCTGCATTGCTGATAGACACCAAGACACATGAAACAGGAGCAGGACAGGAGCAGTTAACATAACCAGAAACATCTACACACTTTAAGTGCACACAGTGATTTGCATGAGGAGGAGCTGGAATATGTGTGTACAGACAGGTGCTGATTTGCTGACTTGGACACACACATCTCAACTGGACAGTGGTCAGACCCCCCAAAGAAAACAGCGCTCCAGGAGATAAACCAATTAGTTGAAATAAAAGTGGAGGACTTACTTCACAGGGACTTGGTTGAGAAAATCCCTAAACCCAAGTGAGCAGTCAAATCGAATTGATTGTGAAGAAAGTCCTCCACTTTTACTTCAACTAATTGGTTTATCCCCAGAGAAGGTACATAAAGAAATCCCATTGCAGTGCCCCGGATAGCTGTGGTAACATGAGAGAAAATACATGTTGGCTTCGGCCCACACTCCATGCCCTAGTCAGTCTGGGTTTTTTTTTTAGTGCCAGGCAGGTACAACACCGCTATGGGAAGTCTGTGTGCACCCACAGCATGGGTGGGTCTCAGGAACCCAGAAAAGGTACATAAAGTAAACCCATTGCAGTGCCCCGGATAGCTGTGGTAACGTGAGAGAAAATACATGTTGGCTTCGGCCCACACTCCATGCCCTAGTCAGTCTGGGTTTTTTTTTTAGTGCCAGGCAGGTACAACACCGCTATGGGAAGTCTGTGTGCACCCACAGCATGGGTGGGTCTCAGGAACCCAGAAAAGGTACATAAAGTAAACCCATTGCAGTGCCCCGGATAGCTGTGGTAACGTGAGAGAAAATACATGTGGGCCTCGGCCCACAATCCGTGCCCTAGTCAGTCAGTGTTTTTTTGGGGGCCAGATAGGTAGAACACCGTGATGGGAAGACTTAGTACACCCATAATATACAAAGACCCCTGTAATATTCATGTAGCAAAGGTATAAGCTGACCCCAGTAACAGTTATGTTGCAGAAGTCTAGGGAGACCCCAGTAACATTTTTGTAGTAACAGTATAGACAGACTCCAGTAACATTTCATTAGCAGAAGTATAGGCAGAGCCCTGTAACATTTCTGTAGCAGAAGTATAGGCAGACCCCAGTAACATTTCTGTAGTAGAAGTATAGGCAGACCCCTGTAACATTTCTGTAGCAGAAGTCTAGGCAGACCCCTGTAACATTTACGTGGCAGAAGTATAGGCAGACCCCAGTAACATTTTAGTAGCAGAAGTATACGCAGACCCCCTAGTAACATTTATGCAGCAACAGTATTGGCAGACCCCTGTAACATTTGTGTAGCAGCAGTATAGGCAGACCCCTGTAACATTTGTGTAGCAGCAGTATAGGCAGACCCCTGTAACATTTATGTAGCAGCAGTATATATATATATATTTTATTTTATTTTTATTTTTTTTATTTTATCTATTTATTTATTTTTTCATTGACATAGCTGTGTCTGTTTTTTTTTTCTAGGGGGCAATTTATATATTTTAATGGCACCACTTTGGGGTTCATATAATTTATTATATAACGTTTAGACATTTTTTTCAGAAGATGGGGAAATCTCTAGAAACCTGACCCTTGATAGGTTTTGTTTTTATGCACAATAAATAATATGAAATACTTACTCTCTGGGTCTATACCATTATGATACCAAATTTATATAGGTTTTAAATATTCTATTACATTTGCACGTTAAAAACACTTTTTCTAAAAAAAAAGCATTTTTTTTGTCACTGCCTTATAAGACCAAAAAGATTTTTATTTTTTAGTCAATAGTACTGTATGAGATCTAGTTTTTTACAGCACAACTTGCACTTTTTCCATTTTGCAATACTTTTGACCACTTTTTATTTGTCTTTTTCTTTAGAAGAAGGGACAGGATGAACAAAAACAGCTATTCTACCATGTTTTTAGTGTTTTATTTTCTTTTTACAGCACTCACCAAGCAGTATAATATTAACTTTGCTTTCTGGGACAGTATAATTACAGCAATACTAAATTTATGTATTGTTTTAAGTTTTACTACTTTTGCACAATAAAAACACTTAAAAAAACTTCTGTTTTCAGAGCCACATTTCAAAACCCATGACACTTTTTTCACATCAATGCTGTGTAAGAGTTCTTTTATCAGAATAAGCAGCTGCTTTAGTTGGCAGCATTTTGTGCTG
Source organism: Eleutherodactylus coqui (assembly GCF_035609145.1). Lineage (NCBI taxonomy): Eukaryota > Metazoa > Chordata > Amphibia > Anura > Eleutherodactylidae > Eleutherodactylus > Eleutherodactylus coqui. The sequence continues at coordinate 140,378,548 of NC_089843.1, read as the reverse complement.
CAGTTTTTCTTATAAGGCACATGAACAGCAGTCCTGGTATTGCTCTTCTAGTTTTTACATCATGCAGGGGGGTGAGTAAAGGGGTAAAAGAGGGAAACTATACATAGTCTATACTTCTATACATCCATGAGGCTCCAATAAATGTCACATTCACAACTGTATAACTGCACAATTAAAATTGTCTTGCTATCTTTGTCTTGCATTATTGGTCCTTGTCCAAAGGCTATATTTCTTTCCCTGAGATGTCTTTACAAGAGTTAATTCTCCACCTAGTGTAAGGGCAATTTGCTAAATGGACCAGAAATCCTAGCGTTCGGATCAGCAGCACTATCTAAGTAAAATAAATAACCAAAGTTACTATCTGAGATAACACCGGTCTGCTGGGGCATGATCCCATTTTTCCCGTCCTGGTTTCATTACTACACATTATCTGCGCATCTAGTAATGATTTAAGTTTCTTTCAGAAGACCTTTATTCCCTGGCTGCTTTACCCAGATCTTAGCACCGATATTCAACTGGTTTGTAGAGCCAAAACCTTTATCTCCTCCTACAGTCACTAATGCAGGAGCATTTTCCTTTATTACTTCCATTCAAGGTATGGACAGTGCTAGCAATTGAGCTATTCTGTCTCCCCTTTGAATCAATAAATCATTAAAACTACCATATAGCTAAAAGACTTTAATCTCGATTTGATAATCTTGATCAATACCTCCTCCCATTACTTGAATTCCTTTTAGGGCTAGCCCTGAGTGTGGGGCAATTAAACCAAAATGACCTGGGGACAACTGTCTCCTATAGCTGTTTTGATTGCAATGTGATCAGGGGGTCCTGATGGGTTTCTTTGGCACCCGGAGGCTTGAATATAGCCTCCGGGGTTTGCCAGCTTAGGCTATGACGCTCAGACTCTGTCGGAGCGTCATAGCCTGTTTAATACTCTGCTATGCCTCAGCATAGCAGAGTATTATAAGAATAAAAAAGTTTTATGCAAGTCCCCTAAAGGGACAAAAAATTTAAAACAATTTTTAAAAAAAGTACAAAAATTATAAAAAAAATAAAAACGCCCAAACCCCACCTTTCTCCCTTTACTTTGTAAAAAGTTAAAAACAAAATTACACATGTGGTATGCCTGCATTTGTAATGACCCAGAAAAGGAAGTTAGTTCATTATTTAACTCCTTAATGACACGGCCCCCTTTGTTTTTTTTCTCCATTTTTGTTTTTTCCTCATCCCTTTTAAAAAATCGTAACTCCTTTGTTTATTCATTGACGTCACTGTATGGGGGCTTTTTTTTGCGGAACGAGTTGTAATTTTCAATAGTGCTATTTTATGTATCATATAATGTACTGAAAAACTTTAAAAAATTCTAAGTGGAGTAAAATGAAAAAAAGGAAACGAATGGCAGAATTTCTTTTTTTTCTCCAATCTCCCTACATTTTTTTTTTTTACAAAAGTTATGCAATACATTATATGTACCTAAAAATGTAGCCATTAAAATATACAACTTGTCCCGCAAAAAACAAGCCCTCATATGGCTGTGTCAATGAAAAAATGAAAACGTTATTGCTCTTGGAAAATGAGTTGAAATTAATCATAGGCCCATTTGAAAAACCTGCCCTGGTGGGCACGACAGGGTGGTAAGAAACCCGCCACTCAAGGGGTTAAACCACTCACCCTCCACCCTTTGTCTTCCTTCTTCGCTACTACTAGAATTCTAATCATCAACATCCCATTTATCTGGATACCAATTCACTCTTGCTTTGCTATGGCCAATGCCACGTAACGCCTATTGACTCTACCTTTCCCCTTTCAGGAAATGTATTGAGCCACTCTCTGCTGCTGATTTGAATCACATTTATCCATTAATAGCTGATTTTCACATTGTGCTACATTCAAAGCACCATGAACATTAACCAGTTGCTCTTCTACACCTGTAACAATAGTCATTACTTTCTCTTCATTCAGTGCTGGACAAGCGAACAATACAATCCACCCGCATCTGCTCACATTTGTAAATTATTTTCCTTTTTGAACTTTCCCTTTCTGCAAACAGGAAAGAACATCCACTGGCTCAAGAGTCTTTAATTTTTTTCCCCATGATTCACTCAATTCAACACATTGCGACCATTCAATGACTAAAATGTTAAAGGGAACCTAATCCTACCCTGGGATCTCATCAGATTCAGTTACTACCTCTTTCTTTTTGAAGAGAGACATTTTTTTGCAATATCACCTATATTCCTGACAATTGGACTGAGTTTCTTAAGTTACAGATTATTGGAATTTTTAAAAACATCAATTTCTAGACCTTCTGCGAAAAGTGCAGACAATGCCAAATTATATATTTCCATGTTTTTGTGTTTGAGGTTCTGATACGCTTTTAAAGAAGGAAGGCGAGCTAAGTCTAATGCGATTTTCTTAAAAGAATGAGCTATAATATAGTTGCATATTGTAATTTTGCATACATTTTTGTTATCAGTATAAACAAAAGGTAAGTACTTACATCACCAAGAGGCTTTGCAAACATCGTCTATCTGAACATCAGTTGTGGAAGTGCCAATAAAGACAGAGAACCCCTTGGAAAAAAATTCAACACCATGATGGAAGTCTCCTCTCACAGGTACAAATAGCTTCTGATTCAATCCGGGCCTTCCGACTTTTTATCCATAGTAAAAAATCTTCTACATAACCTAGTGTTATGTAAACTGCACATGTGCACTGTGAAGGTCAATGCTGATGTGGTATCAGCCTGAAATACACATAGTCTGGAGCGGCCAACCCCCTTCTGTGACCTAGAGTAATAAGACTTACTTCCAGACCATCGTGGCAGTATGCCCAAAAAATTGCAAGGTCTCAGGGAGTCTAGAAAACAAGTTGTTTAGCCTGAACTGTTGCTGCAACTCTACCAGACAAACGACAGCTATGTGTGCATGCCGAAAGTGCAGACACAGTTTCCTGGCTTTTTCCAGCACTGGATGTAAAAACTTGGTAATTATTTAGGAAGCACTGCACTGCTAGGTTCATCATATGGGCCAGGCAAGGTATGTGTGTGAGATTGCCAAGGCAAAGGGCTGCCAGCAGGTTGAACCCATTGTCACACATGACCTAGCATTCTGCAGTGCTAGGGACACATAACCACTTGCATGGCAGGGATGGATTTTTGGACAAGGAAATGGCAGCTGGAAATCTGGCACTTTGTGTTAGCACAGGCATCATGTTGCAGTAGAAATCTGCATTCATTAGCCCGAAAGGAAATATTTTCATTGCAAGCAGCTGTGCATTACTTGCGATCAGCCTCTGTGCTCGTGAATAGCTTGGGAGGCTTTCTTTTTTTTACGTTTCCATAGCTGGAGAATGGAGGGTTGACTGCTGACCTGGGACATTCTGGAATATGGGGAGATTTCAATGTCTGTGAAGGTAGTGGTAATGGTGGTGTCTCTACTTCTGCTCTCTATTTCCCAATACTGGCTCTTAAGCCTCCAGCCCGGTCATCAATTGTGAAGGAGAGACCTCAAGTAAGCATGCAACTGTCCTTACACAAAACTGCTTACTGTGCTTAGAGGCTTAGATGGAGGAAGAGACAGCTACAGCAGCAGAAAAAGGAGCAGTATGAGACTGATTCTTTGCCCCAGGTGGACTCTCCAAGGCAGGGGATGGTAGAAATTCATGTGGCTGTTCATACACATTGAGTTGAGGTTGTTTACATTCTTACCAAAGTTTTAAATACTTACCACAGATCTTACAGATGGCCCCTCTTATGTAAGATCTAGGACAATATAGAACACAAAAGAACAGTAGCAACTGTGTTACTAGTGCACATGAAAATATTCAACTTATATACACGGTATATACATCTCTCTCTCTTGTTCTTTCAACATTTAGATAGACAGATAGATCCCCTTGTAAAACTTTTAAATCTTTATTGCTTACTAGGCTATTGCAGAATACAATTTAGGATACCAGAAAACCATGTTGTTAGGTAATTATTTAGCTTGTGCAATTAATTAAACATTTACTGCTGGTAATCATAATACAGCGGCCCTGTCGTGTGATTGACTGCGTCATCATCAATCATTACTTGGTAGTCAAACGAATAACCATTTAATATGGATAATGAATGTTTCACTTCATTTAATGGAGCTCCTAGACATGTTTTAACAACTTAACCTGTCTGTAAGCAAAATACATCAACAAATCAAAGGGCTTTAGTGTAAAATAGTGGAAAGTAATTAATGCAGTTAAAGTTTTACTTGTCAATGCACAATTTGAATCATAGTGGTTTGACTGGTTTCTCATGTTCAGCATTTATAAGATTTTGTGTAACTCTTCATAAATCATAGAGCCATTGTGTGTTTTTTTTAAATATATTTGTAAAGATACCTGAAAATCTGCTGATATAGGACTCAAACCATTCTGAAGAAGGGTATTAAAAAGCAATATAGCAATAAAAAGACTGTATCATTCTAACCAAACTGACATAGCAGTGAAATAACATGTTGTGGATTCTGTCTATCAAAAACATCTCTTCATATAAGTCTATGCATTTATTCTTAAATGCACGATAGGAAGCCCATGGCATTGCTGACAAAAGAATAGGGAGATTATTGTCTACTCCATGGATGCAAATTTTACGAAAGAATAAAAGAAAATTCCTTTTTTTCTCAGAAGAATGACATGTTTTGATGAGCAAAATAAATATTTTTAGTAAGAACCATATGAAGAAAGGCAGAAGATGTAATACAAATGAAACAACAATCACAGTACAGTATATAGAAAACACTTGAAGATCAACATATTTTTGCCTGAATATGTTTAAAATCAACGTTTTAGTTTGTGTGAAATAAATTATTTTCATGAAGTGTAAAAAATAAGTGAAAAGCGGTAAAAAATAATCATTTACAGTCTTCAGTATAAAATAACTACTAATGTTTTTAGACATCACACAGCAGGGTTTCAACATGTGGCATTGTACAAGAGCAGCTTAAACAGGGGCATGTAGACTTTAGAATTCAGCTTTTTTTCCCCAATAGATTCTTAATAGAGATGAGCGAACGTACTCGTCCGAGCTTGATACTCGTTCGAGTATTAGCGTGTTCGAGATGCTCGTTACTAGAGGCGAGCACCACGCAATGTTCAAGTTACTTTCACTTCATCTCTGAGACGTTAGCGCGCTTTTCTGGCCAATAGCAAGACAGGGAAGGCATTACAACTTCCCCCTGCAAAGTTCAAACCCTATACCACCCCCTGCAGTGAGTGGCTGGCGAGATCAGGTGTCACCCGAGTATATAAATCGGCCCCTCCCGCGGCTCGCCACAGATGCATTCTGACAGAGATCAGGGAAAGTTGCTGCTGATGCCGGAGCTTCTACATGGAGAGCGTTAGGAGTGATTTTAGGCTTCAAGAACCCCAACGGTCCTTCTTAGGGCCACATCTGACCATATGCAGTACTGTTGAGGCTGCTTTTTGCAGTGTTGCACTTTTATTTATTTTTTTTTTGTATATCGGCCGTGCAGAGCATTGCGTCCTCAGTCTGCAGTCATTGTACAGAGTATAGGGCCAGTACTGGTGAGGCAGGGAAAGAGATATTCAGGCTATATAGGCAGTGGGCTTTTTCCAAAAAATTGGGGAAAAATACTATATTTGGGGTGCCTGTGACCGTCTTCAGTTTACTGCATGTCTGCTGGGGGTAGTAGTCCTAATTAATATGCAGCTAAGCGTTACAGCAGGCTTGCGCAAAATTGTTTCCTGGATCTGCTGTCTCTGTTACATCAGCGCCGTCATCCCGCCAGAGGGAAACAGTATACATAATATTATATGCTGCCTACAGTATCTATCTGCTGGGAGTAGTAGTCCTAATTAATACGCAGCTAAGCGTTACAGCAGGCTTGCGCAAAATTGTTTCCTGGATCTGCTGTCTCTGTTACATCACCGCTGTCATCCCGCCAGAGGGAAACAGTATAAATAATATTATACGCTGCCTACAGTATCTATCTGCTGGGGGTAGTAGTCCTAATTAATACGCAAGTAAGCGTTACAGCAGGCTTGCGCAAAATTGTTTCCTGGATCTGCTGTGCGTTCCATAAGGGAAGTCAGCCTTCAACCACAGGCCAATAAGCGGCACATTTAATTACAGAGTTCTGTTTTTGCACTACTGGTAATACAGCATGCTGAGGGGTAGGGGTAGGCCTAGAGGACGTGGACGCGGGCGAGGACGCGGAGGCCCAAGTCAGGGTGTGGGCACAGGCCGAGCTCCTGATCCAGGTGTATCGCAGTCGACTGCTGCGGGATTAGGAGAGAGGCACGTTTCTGGCGTCCCCACATTCATCTCACAATTAATGGGTCCACGCGGTAGACCTTTATTAGAAAATGAGCAGTGTGAGCAGGTCCTGTCGTGGATAGCAGAAAGTGCATCCAGCAATCTATCGACCACCCAGAATTCTGCGCCGTCCACTGCTGCAACTCTGAATCCTCTGGCTGTTGCTCCTCCTTCCTCCCAGCCTCCTCACTCCATTACAATGACACATTCTGAGGAGCAGGTAGACTCCCAGGAACTGTTCTCGGGCCCCTGCCCAGAATGGGCAGCAATGGTTCCGAATCCTCTCCCACTGGAGGAGTTTGTCGTGACCGATGCCCAACCTTTGGAAAGTTCCCGGGGTCCGGGGGATAAGGCTGGGGACTTCCGGCAACTGTCTCAAGAGCTTTCAGTGGGTGAGGAGGATGATGACGATGAGACACAGTTGTCTATCACTCAGGTAGTAGTAATTGGAGTAAGTCCGAGGGAGGAGCACACAGAGGATTCGGAGGAAGAGCAGCAGGACGATGAGGTGACTGACCCCACCTGGTTTGCTACGCCTACTGAGGACAGGTCTTCAGAGGGGGAGGCAAGTGCAGCAGCAGGGCAGGTTGGAAGAGGCAGTGCAGTGGCCAGGGGTAGAGGCAGGGCCAGACCGAATAATCCACCAACTGTTTCCCAAAGCGCCCCCTCGCGCCATGCCACCCTGCAGAGGCCGAGGTGCTCAAAGGTCTGGCAGTTTTTCACTGAGAGTGCAGACGACCGACGAACAGTGGTGTGCAACCTTTGTCGTGTCAAGATCAGCCGGGGAGCCACCACCACCAGCCTCACCACCACCAGCATGCGCAGACATATGATGGCCAAGCACCCCACAAGGTGGGACGAAGGCCGTTCACCGCCTCCGGTTTGCACCGCTGCCTCTCCCCCTGTGCCCCAACCTGCCACTGAGATCCAATCCCCCTCTCAGGACACAGGCACTACCGTCTCCTGGCCTGCACCCACACCCTCACCTCCGCTGTGCTCGGTTCCATCCACCAATGTCTCTCAGCGCACCGTCCAGCCGTCGCAATCGCAAGTGTTGGAGCGCAAGCGCAAGTACTCCGTCACGCACCCACACGCTCAGGCGTTAAACGTGCACATAGCCAAATTTATCAGCCTGGAGATGCTGCCGTATAGGGTTGTGGAAACGGAGGCTTTCAAAGGTATGATGGTGGCTGCGGCCCTGCGCTACTCAGTTCCCAGTCGCCACTACTTTTCCCGATGTGCCGTCCCAGCCCTGCACGACCACGTCTCCCGCAACATTGTACGCGCCCTCACCAACGCGGTTACTGCCAAGGTCCACTTAACAACGGACACGTGGACAAGCACAGGCGGGCAGGGCCACTATATCTCCCTGATGGCACATTGGGTGAATTTAGTGGAGGCTGGGACAGAGTCAGAGCCTGGGACCGCTCATGTCCTACCCACCCCCAGAATTGCAGGCCCCAGCTCGGTGGTGGTATCTGCAGCGGTGTATGCTTCCTCCACTAAGCCACCCTCCTCCTCCGCCTCCTCCTCCTACGCAACCTCTGTCTCGCAATCAAGATGTGTTAGCAGCACGTCGCCAGCAGTCGGTGTCGCGCATTGTGGCAGCACAGCGGTGGGCAAGCGTCAGCAGGCCGTGCTGAAACTACTCAGCTTAGGAGAGAAGAGGCACACGGCCCACGAACTGCTGCAGGGTCTGACAGAGCAGACCGACCGCTGGCTTGCGCCGCTGAGCCTCCAACCGGGCATGGTCGTGTGTGACAACGGCCGTAACCTGCTGGCAGCTCGGCAGCCTCACGCACGTGCCATGCCTGGCCCACGTCTTTAATTTGGTGGTTCAGCGCTTTCTGAAAAGCTACCCACGCTTGTCAGACCTGCTCGGAAAGGTGCGCCAGCTCTGCGCACATTTCCGCAAGTCCCACACGGACGCTGCCACCCTGCGTACCCTGCAACATCGGTTTCATCTGCCAGTGCACCGACTGCTGTGCGACGTGCCCACACGGTGGAACTCTACGCTCCACATGTTGGCCAGGCTCTATGAGTAGCGTAGAGCTATAGTGGAATACCAACTCCAACATGGGCGGCGTAGTGGAAGTCAGCCTCCTCAATTCTTTACAAAAGAGTGGGCCTGGTTGGCAGACATCTGCCAGGTCCTTGGAAACTTTGAGGAGTCTACCCAGATGGTGAGCGGCGATTCTGCAATCATTAGCGTCACCATTCCTCTGCTATGCCTCTTGAGAAGTTCCCTGCAAAGCATAAAGGCAGACGCTTTGCGCTCGGAAACAGAGGCAGGGGAAGACAGTATGTCGCTGGATAGTCAGAGCACCCTCCTGTCTATATCTCAGCACGTTGAGGAGGAGGAGCATGAGGAGGATGAGGAGGAGGGGGAAGAGACAGCTTGGCCCACTGCTGAGGGTACCCATGCTGCTTGCCTGTCATCCTTTCAGTGTGTATGGCCTGAGGAGGAGGAGGAGGAGGAGGAGGAGGAGGAGGAGGAGGAGGATCCTGAAAGTGATCTTCCTAGTGAGGACAGCCATGTGTTGCGTACAGGTACCCTGGCACACATGGCTGACTTCATGTTAAGATGCCTTTCTCGTGACCCTCGCGTTACACCCATTCTGGCCAACACGGATTACTGGGTGCATACCCTTCTCGACCCACGGTATAAGGAGAACCTTTCCACTCTCATACCCGAAGAGGAAAGGGGTTCGAGAGTGATGCTATACCACAGGACCCTGGCGGACAAACTGATGGTAGAAATTCCCATCCGACGGCGCTAGTGGCCGAAGGCGCCGTTCCGAGGGCCAGGTAGCAGGGGAGGCGCAGAGATCAGGCAGCATGTACAGCACAGGCAGGGGAACACTCTCTAAGGCCTTTGACAGCTTTATGGCTCCCCAGCAAGACTGTGTCACCGCTCCCCAGTCAAGGCTGAGTCGGCGGGAGCACTGTAAAAGGATGGTGAGGGAGTACGTAGCCGATCGCACGACCGTCCTCTGTGACGCCTCTGCCACCTACAACTACTGGGTGTCGAAGCTGGACACGTGGCCTGAACTCGCGTTGTATGCCCTGGAGGTGCTTGCTTGTCCTGCGGCTAGCGTCTTGTCAGAGAGGGTGTTTAGTGCGGCTGGGGGAATCATCACAGATAAGCGTACCCGCCTGTCAACCGACAGTGCCGACAGGCTTACACTCATCAAGATGAACAAAGCCTGGATTTCCCCAGACTTCTCTTCTCCACCAGCGGACAGCAGCGATACCTAAACAATACGTAGGCTGCACCCGCGGATGGAAGCATTGTTCTCTATCACCATCAAAAACGTGGACCTTTTAGCTTCATCAATCTGTGTATAATATTCATCCTCCTCCTCCTGCTCCTCTTCCTGAAACCTGACGTAATCACGCCAAACGGGCAATTTTTCTTAGGCCCACAAGGCTCAGTCATATAATTTTTGTAAAAATTTTTTATACGTTTCAATGCTCATTAAAACGTTGAAAATTGCACCTGAACCAATTTTTATTTTAACTGGGCTGCCTCCAGGCCTAGTTACAAATTAAGCCACATTAACCAAAGCGATTAATGGGTTTCACCTGCCCTCTTGGTTGGGCATGGGCAATTTTTCTGACGTACATTAGTACTGTTGGTACACCAATTTTTTGGGGCCCTCGCCCACAGTGTAATCCAATTAATTTTTTGCCCACCTGCATTAAAGCTGACGTTACATCAGCTGTGATGGGCACTGCAATGAGATACATTTATGTACAGCCGGTGGGTTCCAGGGAGCCACCAATGCTGTCGGTCCACACGGAGTTGTAACTGCATGTATCCACTTCTAAAGAACCCCAGTCTGACTGGGGAATGCAGTGTGGGCCGAAGCCCACCTGCATTAAACATGACATTACCTCAGCTGGGATGGGCAATGCAATGGGATATATTTATGTACCGCCAGTGGCTTCCTGGCACCCACCCATGCTGTTGGTCCACACGGAGTTGTAACTGCATGTGTCCACTTCTAAAGAACCCCAGTGTGACTGGGGCATGCAGTGTGGGCCGAAGCCCACCTGCATTTAATCTGACGTTACCTCAGCTGTGATGGGCACTGCAATGGGATGCATTTATGTACAGCCGGTGGGTTCCAGGGAGCCACCCATGCTGTGGGTGCACACGGAATTCCCATTGCGGAGTTGTACCTGCCTGTGACTATTTAAAAAAAAACGCGGTCTGACTGGGGCATGCAGACACTTTGACAGAATGAATAGTGTGCGGCACATAGGTTCCCCATTGCTATGCCCATGTGTGCAGCTCCTAATTGCGGTGTCACAGGATTATATTTCTCATTGCTTCTGTACAGCATTGTGGGCTATCGCCCCACCCCTTTTAAAGAGGGTCGCTGCCTAGCCGTGCCAACCCTCTGCAGTGTGTGCCTGCAGTTCCTCCTCATGGCAGACGCACTTATAAATAGACATGAGGGTGGTGTGGCTATGAGGCCAGCGTGTGCAATGAGTGCAGCTGAAGGACAGTTTGGTGTGCGCTGTGGACACTGGGTCGTGCGGGGGGGGGGGGGGGGGTGTTGGGAAGCATGTAACCCAGGAGAAGTGGCAGCGGAGTGTCATGCAGGCAGTGATTGTGCTTTGTTGGAGGTAGTGTGGTGCTTAGCTAAGGTATGCATTGCTAATGAGGGCTTTTCAGAAGTAAAAGTTGTTGGGAGGGGGGGGGGGGGCACTCTTGCCGCTATTGTGGCTTAATAGTGTGACCTGGGAACTTGAGATGTAGCCCAACATGTAGCCCCTTGCCTGCCCTATCCGTTGCTGTGTCGTTCCCATCACTTTCTTGAATTGCCCAGATTTTCACAAATGGAAACCTTAGCGAGCATCGGCGATATACAAGAATGGGGTTTGTTACTCGAAACGAACCCTCGAGCATCGCGAAAATTTCGTCCCAAGTTACGAGCACCCGAGCATTTTGGTGCTTGCTCATCTCTAATTCTTAATGAATGTTTAAATGCAATATAAACAAAAGAACAAAAATGGCAGAAATGTGGATCAAAATTGAGTTCAGATATAGGTGACATAGCAGATATCTGCACAAAAATCTTATAATCAGCATGAACAATTACTGAGTAACATAAAGGTAGACAAATAAAATGGAAAAAAGGGAGATGATGCAGAGAGTCCTGAAAATCATTCCTTGTAATAATTGCATAATTGCGCCAAGACATACAAGAATAAAAGAAATTACGAAGAGTATTATTTCTAAGGGCATGTAAAAGTTTATACAGACTGTGATTAGAGATCATATGCACTAACATTGCTATACTGGAAGGCGTGGGAGCTTTCCAGTGTTTAGTTATAAGAAGTTTTGTTTAAAGAAAAATATGGCTAATAAGTTTCCTGAAACTAATTTGAAATAGATCAATACCCATCAGTAATGGGGCTAGCGTTGGGTCCTGTGGGATGTATGTATCTGAAATTGTATGTACAAGAGAGAAAACACCATTCTAATAAATAGATAAAAATGGGGTACATTTAATGTGTTATATATAACCTATATTACATTTCTTTATGGGTGGTGGGTGGATAGGGAAAAACTTTAAAAAAAACTCACACTACAGTTGTGCATTTGTGCTTAAATATTTTACTTTTGTCTCATCTGTCTATACAATATTTCTTTAGAAGCACCGATGAACTTTAGATGGGCCACAATGTTTATATTGGAGAGCAATGGTGTCTCTTCATGATTTCAATTCTTGTTTAGTGTTTTGCTAATAGTACATACATGAACAGAGATTTTTGCAATTTGTTGAGTTTTCTGACATGCTTTTTCATCTTTTTCAGGATAGCCAGTTGTGCATATTGGAATGATCTTATGGTGGAGCGGGGGTGGCAGGGGGAATAGGGGGGAGCTCTCTCTCTTTCCCCCCACTCCCCACCGCAACCCCCCGCTCACCCCCGGCGCCCCCTGAATCTTTTTGGCCGATTAGGCAGTTACTCGAAAAAAGCAATGCTTGATCGAGTAATTTGCTCTAAACGAGCACGTTCGCTCATCTCTAATTTTAATGTGATTCCTACTTCTATTCACTCCAGTCCCGAATTTTGTCCATTTGTAGGTAATTTGTTCAATGTGGATAAATGTAATACAGAAGTTTATTTACGTTTTCTCCTTGCACTGTGGATGCCTATTCAATGTGCTCAGTGGACAACATGGATAACTATTCATGTGTTATTCTTTTTTTTAGATTGTGTTTGTCTATCTGTGTGACTTACTTTTTTCAAGCAACTGTACATAGAACTTGTGCACATATACTTTTATGTTCATTGCTAACTTTTTTTGGCCCTTATGGGGTCTGCTAGATAAAGATATTCAGTGTGGAAGAGCCTATTTGCCCTTTATCATGAACTCTGTGCATATGAAAAGGGGAGCACTTCACAGATTCTCACCAACAAATTTCAAACTAAATGACATGATCTTTGCTAGACTCTCTGTTAGGGCTGTATATCAGTTGCGTTTGATGATTTTATGAGTGGAGTTCTTTATTGTTGTATAGTTACCAGGGGTATAACTAGAGAGTATTGGCCCCATACCAAAGTTTTCAATGCCTCTGCTCAAGAGAATGAACCCAAAATAACAGATTCCTAGGTGAGACCTCAGATCAAACCATAAAAAAACAGACATTGCGTACTTACCTCTCCTCACTACCATATTCTCTTATCTTCAGGACCCTGCACCCATCCTTATACGAGCTAGCATCAGGACCTTGTATACATTTCTCAACACAATATATTGATGCTGTTGGGCATCAGGATCTTGTGTTCTAGGCCCTGAAAGGCCTGAGGATGTGGTAGTGGGGCCCCGTACTGTGGCGTAAGATCAAAAATGCAATGTCTGCATCTTTCACGATTAGTCCACTGGCTGTTACCTTATTGCAATTGCAAATAAGGGAGATGGAAAAATACCTCTGCAGCACCACCTATTGGAAGGCAGCATTCCTGCAAGTCAATGTTAGACTCTTTATACAAGCCTTGTAACAATGACTAGGATTTGAAAGTCAAGCAAGAATCCATACACAGACAGATGTTTCAGGGTGTTTACCCCTCATCAGTGTGCGGTAGGTTTCCAGCTTGGCTAGCGAGAGGCCTGTGATGTTGGCCAGGAATGCTATATTTTCTCTTATTGCAATTAGTATAGTGGTGTGGAAAATTCAAAGCTAAGCAAAAGTCTGTTTTCATTCATTAAACAGCTGACAACAAAAATATATAATTAAAGTTGTACTTTAAATATTAGCATTTGTATATAAAAAATGTTTTATTTGATGGGCCAATTGACTTGCTATGTGCATATTCAAGGACTATAAAGCCTTATTACTCTTGAACTTTGCAGAATCATTAAAAACAAATCTTGCTGTAAAGCTTTGGCATTCAGAAAGTTCAACTATACTGTTATGTACTGTCACAATGCATTCAAAGTAAGCAATGACTGAAATTTCATAAGAATTGAATGACATTTAATTTAACCTTTCTGACTAAAATGGTTTGAGTTTTTATACACAGTTTATCTTTCTGAATTGATCAGTCAGCTAAAGCTGATTCTTCAGTTTGATACTGCAATGATCTTTAGCTTATATTATGTGAGATTCATGTTAAGTCTAGTAATATGTAGAAAAAAATACAAGAAAGCTTTTATAGCACTTGCCACTCAAATCATGAAAAGGTAGAATAAATATCACAAGGCACAATAAACATGAAAATATCAGCAATTTTTCCTTGACTGTTCAGGAAGGAAATATTTATTATTATTTGCACAAGTTCTGCAAAAACTCTCTTTAGAAAGAATGAAAATACCACGCAAGATTGGCAAAAGAAATGAAAATCGGAACTTATTTGGATACATGCACCATTAAAATGAAATATAGCATTTAAGATGAGGTTATAGAGCAACACAGTCATCTGCTAAAAGAATAGAAACATGATGCATATTATAGAACAAAACAGGCATACAATGTTCTTACGGTTTATGTAAACCATCCAAATATCTTTAAATTCTATAAAGTTTACAGCATAAATTGAGTGATCCACTTATAAAGCTCTTAAGTTCTGTGTGTACATTCATGTTTCTAATCAAGAATTTAAAGAGTGCTCTAAGATAAGTGGGCATTCCAATAAATAAACAATTCCTAATATACCTCTCTCTTATAACCAAAGCTTGCATCTTATGACCATGCCCTAAGGGCTCATTCACATGAACGCAAATACTCTGTTTATTAGGGCTTCTTCACATGACCATATGTGCAAAAATGCTCGGCGCAGTGTATTTGCGCATGAACGAGGTTGGATGAGGTACATATGTACACGTTTCTGCGCATAGTACTGTACTTTTGTGCACTCGGGGTTAATACACACCTTTTCCCTGTATTAAGAGGCTAATTAGCCTAACCTTAAGGGCTTATTCACAGAGAGTATATCAACCGCTGTTCTCACACCAGCCAATATATGCTACCATCTGAGCTGTTTTCCCCCTTCCCTCCCCCTCGCTGTCTCTCTGCCTCTCTCTTCCTCTCTGGCTGTTTGCAATGGGAGTGGGTGGGGCGGGGGCGGAGCTAAGTCCCTGCCCCGTCCCCGACCCTTGTCCACAGCCAGCAATGGGGGGGGAGTGGGACGGGGCAGAGCTTACCTCCGCCCCGTTCTGCCCCCTTCCATTGCAAGCAGCCATAGGGGGGGAGAGAGGCAGAAAGCCAGTGAGGGGGAGGGAAGGATAAGACAGCCCAGTTGGTAGCATATATTTCGGTCAGCCGTGAAAATGCCGGCTGATATATGCTCCTGTGAATAAGCCCTATAAGTGATTTTTCCCTGCATTTTGCAAAGTGTTTTACACTTCCCCTTGTGTATTTTTGTACCTCTTAAAGACCTCTATGGTGGCCTTTGCAATGCAAAACACAGAAAAATAGAGTATCAATGGGTTTTTTTTCCCTGTGTTTAGCGTACACGCAAAAATGACCACGCAAACACAGCCATGTGAAGAAACCCTTACATGTGTATTTTTTAGAAGTATAATGCGCAGTTAATAGAAACCATTGTTTTCAATTGTCTCATTCACAGCTGTATATTACTTTCATTGGCCGCAGCCAGCCCTGAAAAGCAGCAGAGAATAGCTGTGACTTGGTCACGGCTATTCTCCGTTCATCCGATTTACAGCTCCGATAGCTGCAATTTTTTAACAGGCTAACGGAGCATCAAAATGACGCTCATGTTAACTAACCCTTAAAGGGGTTGTCCCGCGAAAGCAAGTGGGGTTATACACTTCTGTATGGCCATATTAATGCACTTTGTAATATACATCGCGCATTAATTATGAGCCATACAGAAGTTATTCACTTATCTGCTCCGTTGCTAGCGTCCCCGTCGCCATGGTGCCGTCTAATTTCAGCGTCTAATCGCCCGATTAGACACGCTTGCGCAGTCCGGTCTTCTGGCTGGTGAATGGGGCCGCTCGTGCCGGAGAGCTGGTCACCGCGTCGTCATCGTAGCTCCGCCCCGTCACGTGTGCCGATTCCAGTCAATCAGGAGGCTGGAATCGGCAATGGAACGCAAGGAAGGAGAAGAAAATCCATGGTGCACCATGGGAGAAGACCTGCGTTCCACCGTGGGAGAAGACCAGTGGCGCCATCTTCACAAGAAGGAAAGAAGAAGCTGCAGAACGCTGATGCAGGTAAGCGCAATGTGCGTTTTAAAAACTAACCCATGCTTTCTTTTTAACAGGGCAGAATGCGGGGGTAAGTGAAAAAAAAAATTCACTTTCGCCGCGGGACAACCCCTTTAATGCTGCAGAACATATGCAGCAAAATCTGCAATGGAGGTTTTGCAGAATTTATGCTGTGTGTGAAGCTGCCCTAAGAGCTGCCTTTTTCTCTGGATCCTGTGGTGGGTTAGTCAAATGAAGAAAGCTTAGAGGGTTATTGCCCTAGCACCCAAGCATATGGGAGGTTATCAATTAGTATCATTGTCATATTTTCTTTCATTTTGAAGTGAAAGAGTACCCCTGCGGACACCTAACAATGCTATTTGGGATCTTGCTAATATTATTCTCAGAGATCCACAGCTGTTTCAGCTGATCATGCTTGACTCAATTTGCTATATTCCTATCTGTGGATTTTAAGTGACACTAATGCTCTCCCCCCCCCCCCCCCCCTTTCTTTTCCAAGCCTCAACAAATCAGTATAGATTGATGCATTAAATAGAATTAAAGGTAGAGAGAAGAAAACAAAAAAGAGAAAGATTAGCAATGCATGTATGAAAATATACATTACAAATATACTATGTAATGCACTATATCAATCAAAGTGAATCAAGATAAACACAAATGAATGTTGCCTCTTTGCTGTTAATTACATCCAATGTATTTCTACTGTTCAATTCTAACCGTTTTAGCTACAGTTGAATTACACAATACTAAATGACATTGATAGATCAGCTCAATTAAGAGTTGGGCAGTGAAGGGGTAGTACTGTGAAATGAACTTATTCTTACCAATCTTTCCTAAAAATGTAAAACCATTTCACAGTTTTGTACATTCCGTTGAAACCATGCGCCATGAAACTGGAATGAAATCCAATTCAATTATTGCAAGTGTATTTACTTTTGCATCAAAACAATATATATTTTTTCCAATTATCAGCTATGGCATCTTTGAACCAGGCAGAATTTAAATTGAACTCTAGCAGTAGACAAAAATGTATTTCTGTTATTTACTCAAGCAGACAATAAAAATCCCCATAAGATTAGAATGGCTACCAGTGCTTTAATGCTTTGACATTTTTACATAAATAATGTATAATCTCTATTCTACTTTTATTGTTTTGAGTTTATATGTCAGCAACTGTGTTTGGTATTTGATCAAGAAAATCCTGTTTAAATGATACAGTTTTGTTATATAAAAAGAGAACAATGGGATAAAAAAGGAAACTCCTTGATGAGCTGCTCTAAGACTTTATTAGAAGAATTAAAGGTAACAAAGTCATGTCATTTGTTCTCATATAGTGCTCTTGTCTCCGCCGAGCTGCAAATGAAACAATGTAGCAATACAATATGCACATCAATGACATTATTTTCACTGCGGTGATGCAATTAAAATAGCATTAGTACTTGTTGGCGAGTAATCAAGATGGCAGTTAAACATTGCTAAGCATAAGAATTGTCTGATGGTTTCTAAATAGTATAAAACATTCATGGCTGTGGATAGCAAATTTTCACATAAAATTAACATTTATATGAACAATCATAAAAATATAGCAAATAGGTAAAAGGCAAGCCCAATAATCTTAGAGCTTCTTTTATAATAGTTCTATTTCACTGTAAAACAACTTTAAAGTAAATAGAACCTGTGCAGAAAGTGAAATTTAATTTGAACACATTGAAATTTTAATATTACAACTATATTTTGGTAAGGTTTGCAAATATCTCTTTTCTATATTTTAGAATATCCTTCTTTGCAATATATGGGATTATGCGAGCATGCCATTTTTAAAGTGCACCTAAATTCACTAAGTATTACCTTTGATTGCCCTTATAATGTTTCACATATCTCATGCCTTCTGGCAAATTTTTAAAAAAAACTTTCCGTGAGTCTAATTAGCTTTCTGAGGGCTAAAATCTAGGTATGCCGATCACCAAAAGCTATAAATCTGTATTCATAGAGGAGGCCCTGTTAAAATGGACTATTACCCTATGACCAGAAGTTCCTACCAACATTTTAAACTATATGTAAGTTGTCCCCTTGTAAGTCATCCTTTGCAACTAATCACTGTGAGCCAACCCCATGAACATATAAAGAGGTTGTCCAATTGTACATTATTGGTGGTCTATCCTAAGGATAGCTAAAAAGAGAACCAGTACTCAGGAGACAGTAAAGCTACTAATACCAGAATCATAGCTTAATTAATGATATAATTCAGTGTGGCTCACTTAGGGCTCCCACACACTTGCGTTTTTTTTAAAATGCGATTGTCAATAGGACTTTCTAATGTTAAAAACGCATCACAAGTTTGTGCTTTGCAATTTTTGTGGGATGTGTTTTTAACATTAAAAAGTCCCATTGACATTTGCGTTAAAAAAAACGCAGCGTTAAAAAAACGTAAGTGTGTGGGAGCCCTGAGAAAGATCCCGAGAAGAACTGGGACCTCCATGGACTCAAGCAATCAATCCTCCAGTGATATACCCATCATTAGTGTATATACTAGTCTAAACTGGTTTATTCACACGTAGACAGGTACAGCAACAGTATGATGACGCGGCACATAAACAAGTATAGTGACCATGTGATGATGTAATCCCTTTCAAGCATATATCTAACAAACCATTCTAATACATGTATGTATACTTAGAAATTAGTATGCTTATATTCAAATTAATATCACCTGGCTGCATGGATCGGCCATTGCGGATGTGAATCACCAGAAGTTGTCATGCACTCCATACACCGAAAACTAGCTTCACAATGAATGATGAATACTTTATGTCCCGCATTCCATTGACCAGATATGGAGTCAGCGTTTCTCAAACTGGAAGTAAAGATACTTGTCGAAGACTCATATTAATATACACCAGCTGGGAAACAGTTACATCACTTCCCCATTGCTACAGTGCCTAGCCTTGGTATTACAGGAAAAGTTTTCATGTAGCTCTGCACTGCAAGTTTTAAAGGAAATGTGGTTTTGGAAAAAAGCAAACGTAGGGCCTCAGTCTGACTTTTTTAAGTACAATGGTTGTAATTGCATTTTACCTATTACATATCACCTTTATGTATAGATCTCTAAGATGCTAAAGCGATTAATTGTAAAATTTGTGGTGATCAAATGTGATGTCCAGTGGTTACTCTTCTTTCCAGGCTCCTATCATATCCTCCTGTGGTAGGAAGCTGAGCAATCACATGCTTCAGGCTGATACTGTAGTATTTCGCTTCTCCTTTGTATCTTGCAGTGATTATGGAGTCAATAGAGATCAGTCCAAGGCAAGAGATTGAAGTGGCACCATTTGTGGATATTTTTAGAGAAAAAAGTAGTGTTGAGCCAATAAATCTTTCCACCAATCGGTGTTTCCTGGTATAAATATAGTGATATGCATTTTTCAAATCCTGCCATATCTAGCAATAAGCATCATCACACAAATAACAGAGTTCAGGAAACAAGCTAGCAGACATGAGAAAAAAAGGGGTAGAGACAAGAGAAGGCTGGAGTGATTTCCATACCTAACAAGTACCTTTCAGCAAGGCTTTTAAAAAAGCTGACAGTTTTAAGATAAAAATAAATAAATCTTGTTATTTGTATAGCGTCAACTAATTCCGCACGCTTTCAGATAATGTATTTATTTCCTCCCACCAAGATGGATACTCATTTTACTGACCTCAGAGGGATCAAAAGCTGAGTCAACCTTGAGCTTTGTTTTGTTTTTTCTTGGCAATCAAAGGGTCTCAAAAAAGGTTGAACCAACTGCTAGGCTTGCCAAGGTGACCATTCCTATATTTTTATATGGGTTAATTAGCTTCAAACACCTCCCAGATATTAGTTAAGAAGATGCTCTAAGTTACTAGAAAGCTGTATTCCTAGATATTTTGTACAGTGACTATCCCAAAGAAAAGGAAAAAACGTTTTCAGCTTCACAGTTTTATCTGTAGAGTGGGACATATTTAATATTTTGGACTTATTAAAATGTACTTTCAAGTTTGACATAGAACCAAATTCGGACAAGATGTTGGTGATACGAGGAAGACTTTGTTTGGGTTTGGTGATAAGGAACAACGAGTCATCTTCAAAAACAGTGTCCTGTAATGTACGTATTTTAATCCCTTGGATCTCCTGATCTTGTTTCCCTCATTGTAGTAGCATTTCTATATCAAAATAAAAATAGTCAGGGATAGAGGTTAGCCTTGTCTTGTTCCATTTGTGATCTCAAAATACCTCATAAAGTGTACCTTTAACCTTAAGCTGGGCGAGGTTGTGAGTAAAGAGAAAGAATACCTTGGAGGATACAAATGACTTTTTGATCATTTTTTATTGTGGATTTTAGGAGTTGAGATGTACAAAAAACCTGAACTCTGTCATTGTTTTTTTAAAATTTTATGTAGACCATGTAGTATAAATGATGTTTTAATTATTCTGCAGGTTATTTTGATAAGGTGATACTAAAATTGTCTAGTTTTTTTTTATTTTAGTGCTTTTGTACAATAAACACATTTCTCACAGTAAAAAATTGCATTATTACATTTCTAGGGGCATTACTTTTCTATTTATTCTGTTTGTAGAGCTGTCTGAGGGCTTCTTTTTTTGTGGGATGAGTTGATGTTTTCATTTGTACCATTCTTAGTTGCAAGCAACTTTTTTTTTCTAATTCTGTTTTTATTGAAAATTCAAGCAAGTAGCATAGATAGATGATACCTTCAATAATTTTCAGCATAAGGTATATAGTAAATTGTCAGCATAACTGCTTAATTGTTTAAGAAAGAGGGGGAGGGAGGTGAGGAAAAAGAGCATGTAAGGAAAAGAGGACAGAAGTGTTATAGTGAGAAAGGAAAAAAATGTTAGAATATAAGGCTTTCAGAGCAGTACGCTACCAAAATAGCATAAAAGTTAAGGACAAAACTCAGTAACATATCAATTACAAGTTTTGTAGGGGACCGATTTAGAGTTCAAGAAGCAGTTAAATTGAAACTAGATTAGACCAAGGGTCCCAGGTAACTTTAAATTTATTGTGTGATCTATTGGCCCAACTTGGTAGCTCTTCAAGTCTTTTAATTTCATTAACTTCAGCAATCCATTGCAGATGTGAAGGAACAGTTGGTTTTAGCCACGTAGCAGGGATTTGGGACTTTGCCTCAGCAATCATGTGAGAGATAAGGTTAGCTTTTGAGGATTCGTAAAGACCCATTTACACATAACGATTATCGTTCAAAATTTGTTTAAACAATCTAAAATGAGCGATAATCTTTACATATAAACACAGGAATCATGCAGTTTTCGTTTGAACAATGATTTTAAGGTGAACTTAAAATCTATCATTCAACTAGCGAGAGATAAAGTATCTCTTAATAGACCGCAAGCTGTTATCTCCACCGGAGTCGACAGATAACATTTTAACATTGCCAGAAACCGCGAAGAGAACAATGAAGCTGTGTGCACAGCTGGGCATGTGATTAGTCACAAGCTGGGCTCTGCAAACAGCTCCTGGAGGTCCTTTTACATGCAAATGAAGATGATAAAGTGTTAATGTCCATTAACACTTTATGCAAAGGTCACAAAATCATTCGATCATTCAGTCGTTTGAAAGATTATGTTTTCATGTAAGTGAATGATGTCATTGAATGGCTGTGATTGGCTGAAGGCACGTGTGTTTTCTGGAGGCGGGGATTTCAAGCCCTGTGTCCAGAAAGCAATGCTCTGCCGGGGACCAGGAGGGAGCGACAGCCTGCAGCAGCGCCGCAGAACGCCAGGAGAAGTGAGTAATGATTTTTATTCTTTGCTCCGCTGTATTCCCGGCGTATAAGGTGACAGTTGGGGGGTCGTCTTATACGCCCTGTCGCCTTATACGCCGGTATATACGGTATATATTTTTATTGTAACACATTTCTGGATGAATTGCAGGGAAGGGCTTATATATTTAAGCCTTCCCGACAATTCATCCCGCGATCACCGGCAGCCCATTGCTTTCAGTGGAACCTGCTGTATTGCCGGCTCCATTGAATTCAATGGGCAAACATCGTTCTTCTCTGCCACAGCTGTTACAGCTGTGGCAGAGAAGAATGATTTGTCTTCTATATGTTCTCAATGGGGTCAGCGCTGCTGCCGCCGGCCCCATTGAGCGCATATAGAGAAGAGAACAGGAATCGCAGATCGCACATAGGTACGATCTGCGATTTCTATGGCCTAAGAAGGACCGTTGGGGTTCTTGAAGCCTAAAATAACTCCTAACGCTCTCCCTATAGCAGCAGCACCAGCCGCAGCACTTTCCCTGATTTATGTCAGAAGGTATCTGTGGCGAGCCGCGGGAGGGCAGATTTTAATACTCGGGTGACACCTAATCTCGCCAGCCACTCACTGCAGGGGGGTGGTATAGGGCTTGAACGTTGCAGGGGGAAGTTGTAATGCCTTCCCTGTCTTTCTATTGGCCAGAAAAGCGCGCAAATTTCTCAGGGAAGAAAATGAAAGTGACTCGAACATCGCGTGGTACTCGTCTCGAGTAACGAGCATCTCGAACACCCTAATACTCGAACGAGTATCAAGCTCGGACGAGTATGCTCGCTCATATCTAATTAGTACCAATTAGTAGCATGTGAGCCGATGGGAGTTGTATTCAGGGAATAGACCACCCGCTGTTTGCTGAATACATCTTCTTTGTTCTGCCACACTGATTACAGCTGATACAATGCAATCAGCTGTAATCAGCTGTCCTCGGGCAGAACACAGCATGTGGTTCATCTTATCAGTTGTTCTGCTAAACAGCGGATTTCATGTTGAACTGAAATCCATCGTTCGGCAGAAAACTGAAAGAAGGACATATTTACATGCAACGATTATCGTTCAAAGAATGGCTTTTGAGCAAAGTTTGAGCGATAATCATTGGGTCTAAATTGGCCTTAAATTGTTGACAAATTCCATTGAGTCAACAATGTAATTATGTATGGTGACAGACGTGACACATGATATATATAGACAGACATACTGCCCTTCAGAGTTTGCTTATAACACAATATTACTGTTTACCATTAAAACTTAAGTTGTCTTTAATCTATTAAAAGTGAAATCAGCCAAATTCAATTTCATCCATTTACCACATTTTTTTAAATAATTTTTTTTTATAAACCCGCCTATTGTAGAATCAAACTTGTTATTTATACAAGAACAGTGTATTTCTGTCACCTATTAGAAATCTGCTAAATCTGATTTATATAATCATTCTTGTTATGTCTTAAATTTGTACTTCCTAGAATATTTGTAGACTTTCAGATAATTTAAATTACAAATAGTAGCTATCAGAACAAAACACCTGCATTTGTAAAATTAGGCAACCTCTGATTTTTAACAATATCAATAAATTGTGGCAGGTGGATTGCATTTACATTATCCATTCAAAACAAATAGGACCTATCTCCCTATTATCAGAGAGGCAATGAAACGCTTGCATTGCATTCTTCTTCTAATTTGTCTTTCACTCTGTGCCATAAAGATAACAAAGTGCTTCTGTCTTTAGCACCTCTTAGTTCATTTCATGCTTGCAACTTAATGTCTAGGAAAGAATGTTTTTGTCCTACCTTTACCAGTAAAACTGAAAACATTCGGCACATCAATCAACATCTGCAATAATTCAGTGGGTGGTAACTGTGATGGGTAGAGCAATTATGTGCCTCAAAGAAAAATAATGTATTTATAATTATAGGCATCTTCTTTTAATAAGATTTTTTTTCCAAAACATATAGTTAATGGAATACTTTGTAATGCAAAACCAACTATGACATTAAAAGGAAACACGCATAGGTTAGTACTTCATAAAGTGACATATTTATCTGATACAGTTATAGCTTAAAGCTCCATTTGTATAAGAGACCACCTTCTAACCTTTGCCTTTGTGTTCAAACTGCTGGTTCTATTGAAGAGAGAGAGTGCCGATGAGTCTTTGGCTTTTCTAATTTCATCTACTTTTAGATTATTAATACTTTTATCTCATAAAAGCTGTTGTGTTTTATATGTCTGACCTACATTCCATAGTGATGGCCTGCTTATTTATTTGCAGATTTGAAGTCAGCATGTCCTTCAAACATCAAGGCAATGTTTTAAAAGAAAAATAGAAATTGATAGATCAGGGGTATAGGCTGGGTGAGGATCTGACAAGTTTTGGTATGTATGCCCAGCTCCGAGGAGCTGTATCGTCTTAAGCAAATATCCTTTCAAAAACTCGCCTCTACATTTAGAGTTCATGCTTACTTCTGATGTTCAATAAATGACTTACTAAATAATATTCAAGCCAATAACTTTGAGTAAAACTATCTCAACATTTTGAAAGTTTCAGTGAGAAGTGAAATACATCTTGTTTCATTTGAACTGGCACAATAAAATAATTCTCTGTGTAAAAGCTGTGATCCAAACTCTTATTAGCAACTTGTATGTGCAGTGGCTGTGTCATATTTCTTACTAACTAACACTGTGTAAACTTTCAGCCGTCACTGGAAAATGAAGCATTCATCCAAATGTTAAGTCTGTGAGAATGCAGCCAGAATCTATAAATAATTTTTACCCTGGGCAATTGCTCCAACTGAAAATTGCTACATGCATTTCTGGTCTTCTTGACTAAAGACAAATATAAAAGTGACTGGATGAATAAAAATGTGAATCCTTCCAATTCTATACAGATTTCACTTGAAAATGTACAGGTACATTATAAGCCTTGCTCATATACGTAAATACAAATTTTGAAGTCAGTTGTGTATGTTTGTATTAACCTTCTTTTCCAACCAAAATGGTTGTGCTAATTCGACAATACTACTATCCAAAACATGATGCGTAATTTTGAGTAGGTCCAATAAAAAGGAATATAAGATGTGTCACTCACTGATATTATTTTAAAAAAATTGCAGCTCCTTTATTCTGTATATATAAAGGGCAAATACAGATGAGTGCAAAAAGCTATAATAGCCATTTTACATGGATGCACTCTATTTCACACTATGCACAGAGGAGCATCATTCATATGGAGGCTGTTCCTGCATTGCTGCAGTGCATTTAAACAGTACGAATACAAAAATGCATAATAATGTTTAAAAAATACAAGAAAACAGGAATCAGCGCCTACTCACACACAACGATTTTCAGAATTGTGAGATACTTTTAAGTACTCACCTGGTGCTCGGCCAAAACTCCTACCCAGGAGATTGACCGGCACCTTGTATCCGAGCTGGCTTGTAACGTCCCTGGAGTCCCGAATCCGATCACCGGAGAGCGTCTCTGGGGTTTACAGCCGTAATCGGGCTGTTTGCATAACCTCTCGTATTCAATAGAAAAATTTCCCCCGCGCTCGTGGGTTCCAGCAGAAATAGAGGACACAATGTCCGTAAATAACTTTAAATGATTTATTACTTCATTGCTACGCGTTTCTGCGGGATAACCTGCTCTCTTCAGGCATACCTGCTGGAACCCACGAGCGCGGGGGAAATTTTTCTATTGAATACGAAATGTTTAAAAAATACTCTATAAAAATACACTAAAATATTAAGGCTCCTAAAACTTTCATGGTGCAGTGGCCCTATTGCAAAGACAGACTGGTCACTTTGGCCCAGTTACTTCGTTAATTTAAGGTTTATGTTCCTGGGGTTTGTCTTTGCTTTAGGTATCCTTTTGTCATTTGCCTGTATTCCCTTAGTATTCCCCCTGTCTCTAAATTTGTATGTGGGTGTTACCCTGATGTTTGTGGAGTCTTGTCTGTCCAATGACATCACATTGGTCATTATTTAAAGGGATTGTCCGGCCACACAGGGTAAAAATTTTTATAATGCTGCTTCCCTTTCAGTAAGGATAGTAAGACACAGCATACAGGGGCTCAAACCGGCCGGCAGATCAGCTGCAATGTCAGTTTATTACCTTAGAATCTGATCTTCACTGCAGCTTTCAAAGATGGCGCCTCTGTGCTGCCTTCTCACATGCTCTGCGCTCTCCCTCTTCTGTGTGTGCGCTCCCGATGGCAGTAAGAGACATGAAAAGGCAGGATTTCATGGCCTCCCTCAGCTCACGTCCTAGCCCCGCCCACGACACGCCCACCTCTATTGAACTGCTCTACAGTCTCTCCCCGCCCAGGCCCCGCCCCCTGCTGCATACTATACTCAGAGGGGTTGTAGCTAGGGGACACTTATACACTCATGGTTCACGATAAAATCCTGGCATGAGTGTATAGTGAATGGAGAGGGGCTGGGGAGAGCCGAGAGAGAACTCTCCTGCAGCCCCCCACTGCAAGGCTACCTACTGCCCCCCCACCCTGCTAAAGTAAAGTAAAACAAAACATTTCCCCACACACACATGCCCTCATAGTGCCCCTCCCCCTTACAATGACCCCCCCCCACTTCTGTCAGCCGGGTCCCTGCACACACACGCACATCACTGCACCCCCCCCCCCTTGCACACATCCATCCATCCATCCATCGATCTCTCCCTCTCCACCCCCCCCCCCTTCCCCCGGGACTTCTGACAGCCGGGTCTCCAGACACCACAAACACACACACACATCACTGCACCCCCCCCTTGCACACATCCATCCATCCATCTCTCCCTCTCCACTCCCCCCCCCCCTTCCCCCGGGACTTCTGACAGCCGGGTCTCCAGACACCACGAACACACACATCACTGCACCCCCCCCCCCTTGCACACATCCATCCATCCATCTCTCCCTCTCCACCCCCCCCCCCCGAGAGCCCGCCCCTCCACTCATTCTTACCTTGGAGATGAAGAGCCAGCAGCCACGCCTCCCCTGCAGCCAGAACTGAGCTTCCCAGCGGCTGAAGTTCTTCTGCACATGCGCAGAGCTGTGCTGGAGAAGCGTGTCCCCGTCGTCCCGACAAGAAGAGCACAAGAGACTTGTCGGAACCCATGGCAACCGAGGAGCAACACAGGGGGGGGCACTCCAAAAGGTAAGTGAATAACTTCTGTTTGCCTAATTTACAATGCACAATGTATATTACAAAGTGCATTGTAATGGGCAAACAGAAGTAATGAGACCTAATGTTTATGGCTGGACAACCCCTTTAAGTCTGCCCTAGATCTGAGAGTTGCTGATTATTGTCTTTGAGGTTGTGTCTTTTGAAGATCTGCTGCCAGATAAAAGTAGCTTTCTTTGTTTATTTATGTGCTAATGCAAAGTGGAGCTTAAGGCCTAATTCCCATGGGCGGATTTCCACCGTGTATTACGCATAAAGTCTGGAAGACCCAAACTCTCATTCCTTTAGGCTGTATGAGCAAATTATGTGCCAATCTGGGGTATTTGTATTACCACAGATATTGGGAAAAATAACCTCCTTATGTTTGTGAAGAGCTAGTGGGAAGCTGTATTTATCAGAATTTAGCATAGCAGTATAATCTCTTAATATGTAAAGGGTTTACTAAGGGAATCTTTTTTCTGAGTAAGGCTGAATGCACACGGCTGGGTCGTATTCCAACTATGAGGTCTTGCAGTGAAATCATACCATGTGCCCCGGCAGTGACCACCGCATATCTGTCATGTTGACTTCTCGCCGCCCTGCGGGTGCGCCAGCTGGCGCGCCACTGCGCTTGCATAGTGCAGAGAATGACGCGCTGAATTGAATTCCTATGACTGCAATGGAAGCTGTCCATGCAAGGCTCACACTAGAATAGGACATGCTGTGATTTTTCCCCCCACAAGTGAGAATCGCAGTTGATTTCCACTGGTGGGCATGGAAAAGCGTTTTGCAAAGCATGTCTATGGGCAGTATTTGCTGCGGGATCCGGAGCCGAACGCTCACTCCGGATCCCGCAGTGCAAATATGCCCATGTGCACTGTGCCTAAGACTATTGAAGGAGCTGTAAAGCCAAAAAGAAATGATCAATTATCTGATTCATCAGCAACAGAAGTTGTGAAGGAACTGTTATCTAGGTTATATAATGCAGTACAATGGTCTTTAAAAGCACTAGCAATTTCAGCAGTGGAGTACACTGTTTAGCTATTAGAATTTTTGGTGTGGCTGATAAAGGTGCAGTCAAGTCTCTTTGTGATTAACGAGGACATGAACTTATGTATTCAGTCTTTAGAGTAATTATTTTTGTATTACTTCCCATAAAAGTTGGATTGTATGTTAAAATGATCCCTACCAGTTGTCATACTTACCATGTACTAATATACACCTCTGCAAGTTTCTCCACATAGCAATTTGCTTGTCTGCATGTACAAGACCAAGCACTACTTCCCCATAGTATGTAGACAAGCAAATTGCTATGTAGAGAAGCTTTCACATGTGCAAAATGCTGGTCAACAACCACTCGCATGTCTACCACATATTGCAGGGGAGTGGCTGCTTGCACATACATAATGCATAAAAAGGGGGACACTTCAACTATTACATGTAGTGCACCATGCAGGCTTACATTGTTTCATTTTATCAACGGCCCAGAGAGAAAGGACACATTTTCCAGAGGAGGAATCCAAAGAAGGGTTAAGTTTTACTTTCATCCACTACTAACAATCCCTGCAGAAAATAACCTAAGGGTATGAACTGTGCAGGTTTGCCAGGCTGCTTGACCTTGATTGACAGATGAAAAACTTTGAAAAAAATGCAGTAATTGCATCCATACATTGTATGTAGGGCGATGAATCATCAAGATAAGTGAGAGAAATAAAACTGAGGTTTGTGTAAAAGATGAAATGGGAAAAGGTCATGACTTAGGAGGTCCCAGATCTGGGCTCAGGCTGATGGATGCGAAGCCTCAGTGTCCATGTAAAGAGTCATACTCATAAACCCAGATGTTAGGTTAAGTACTTCTGTCTTCACAGATCTGTGACCTACTACCTGTGGAATACACATACACTCCAATTATATGTCCATGTGAAGAAGCCTTAAATGTCAAAACCCATGTTTTCTTATCAGGATATTACCCAAATATCATACTATTTCCAGTAGCTTTCTTCCCATAGTGCAAGTTACATAAAAGCACAAGGCAGTCCACATGATGCAAAAGAAAACACAAGCCATCAGACCAGTCCATCTTTTTTCATTTTATTTTCATAGGCTTTCATTACAATTCAGAATAGCTCCATGGCTGTGCTAAGAATAAGAAAAAATAATTTTTAATTATATTCATCTTTGTGACTCTGAAATTCCTTTCCCCTTTGTTCTATGTGTGTTTACATTATCCTTACTTAAAATTAAAGCAAGTCTTATATTTTGAAAAACATTGATGTCGCGAATGCTTTGATTTCTACCATAGCATCAGTCATGAACATTATCTAAACTTTAGAATGATATTCTCCAAAATAGAAATAGATAGAAAATAACATTACAGAAAGTGATTCTTCCTATTACAACCAGTACTGATATACGAAATGGAGTAGCTGAGGAAATAGCAATAACTAGAAAGCCAAAAATGCAGTACAATATCATGTTTTAATGGTGTACAGTAAATTTTTTTCTTCTTCTCTCTATAAAATAATCTGAAGAACGTACATTGTTTAATACGACTGTCATTTATAACACTCAATGGGATCTTTATTTAATCGAGTGAGAAAATTATGTTTTCACTATTTTTATCTTTCTTTGTGTAGCTCTAGAATTGTCTAAAAATATTAACCAACATATATAGCATGGTGATTATACGTTCATAAATCTGAGGTTACAATGTTGAGCTGGTATTTATCATATAATGATAACAAATACATAGTAATTAGACTTTTAGCCATAATAAAATAGAGTTCATGTATTTAACTCTACTGTCTCAAGTCACTAAAATTACCACTAAAATCAGATTAAAAGAAGCCCATTAAAAAAACTAAAGGTTATGGACCCTTTTGACAGGAAAAAAAGATTTTTATATATTAATAGATATTTTAAAAGTAACCTTTCACATTGAGCATGGTAAAAAAACAAAAAAAATCTTTTTTAGACAGTGCCAATATGTATAGAAGATCAGGTGAACTCAAGCTCACCTGGAATCCTGGACCATGGGCATATAGGTAGAGTTCCACAGTATTCCCAAAGCAGTCACTCCAACCTCACTAGTTTCAAAACAGGACAGTGAATGGCACAATAAATCAAAACTATATTTGGCAGAAGCACCAAAGCCTGAACAAATGCCACAAGTGTATGGAAGATGGTACACTACTGGTACTACTTATAGTTGGGTTTAAGGACAGGTTCATCACTAATCATCCACTCCCCACATCCTATAGAAGAAAGAGCCTGATCACTACAGAACTATTAGAACCAAATTATAAAGTCTCAATACATTTCCAGGACATGCAAGTCCTTTTCATCTGAAAAAGCAATAAGAAGAATTAAAAGCATATACTCACTTTTAGAATATAATGTGTCCCATTATGGTCTGGCCATCTTAACATCTCAATGGCTACAGTAGAAATAATGGAGGAAACAAAGACACTAAAGTACATGATCATGCATCTATATATCTGTATTTATATATGCCCCATTGGATTGTCTAGACATTTGAATATATGAGCAGTAACTGCAAAGATCATGGAAGAGAGAGTTTCCAGAAAATAAAATACATAATCAGTATGTAGGCTACGCAAAGATGGCATCCAAAGAGGACTAAATATCCAAAACTAGAATGCACTCTCAATTATGCTGGGTAACCTGAAACGGCATGGACTGAATACTTGCACATCTTTCATATAGGTGGTATATATTTATCAAAAATAAGTGAACACATATTGTAAGCATAAATATGTCACTTACTTTCTTTCCAATGATTTTTATTGGTACTTTCACTAACATAACATACGGGTGTAATTATGATTATAGACATAGGTATTAATTACAAAGGATAGATTATATATTCTTCGGGTGGCTTCACACACACGCGTGCGTACATAGGTGTGCACCCATGTACGTGGAAAAAAACATGTGTGTGTGAAGGTCCATGCATTGCCTTCAATGGAGCCGCGGCGGCTGCTGGCGGCTCCAATAAACGCAATGGTCTGCCGGCAAACCTGAAGTGATTTTAAGGGAAGAGCTTTAAATATCCCTCAAAATCATTCCTTTTAGTGTAAAAAAAATTATTTATATATATATATATATATATATATATATATATATATATATATATATACTTACCTGTCCACCACTGGCATGTTCCCCGTGCCACATGTGGCTGATTTTTTCTTCATCCACGTGGAGAATAAAGAATTCCTTGCTGCACCTGTCACAGATGTGACAGATGCGGCAAAGGAGTTCTTCATCCCCGTGGGGAATAAAGAATTCCCTAGCACAGCTGTCACACATGACAGCTGCGATAGCGCATCCAGCTGCCAGTATCCTGTAATTGTTTTTCAAGGAAGGGCTTTAAATATAGACCCTTACCTGAAAAACAACCTAAACTGGTGTAAAAAAAAAATCATACTCACCTTTCTTTAGCTGCTGGGGCTCAGCCGCATCCTGTCTCCGCTGTCCCCGACTCTGCACTGAAGTTTTTTTTTTAAGTTAAGGCTGTCAGAAGATGGCGGCAGAAAATAATTGTATTTTTTCTCCAAAGACATTCTATTTTTTAAAAGTAGTACAGCAAAAAACCCTCTAGAAATTTATCATAGTAATCTTACTGACTAGAGATGAGCAAGCACGCTTGTTTGAGTCTTGAGTAGCCGTCTTATCGAGTAACTGTGTACTCGCTCGAGCAGCATGCGGGGGGCAGCGGGGGGAGCAGGGGGAGAGAGATCTCTCCCCCCCGCTGCACCCCGCTCCCCACCCACTGGCCCCCGCCGCCCCCCCCCCCCCTCCCCGCATGCTGCTCAAGTGAGTACACAGTTACTGGATAAGACTGCTACTCGATCAAGTAGCAGCCTTAAACGATCGTGATCGCTCATCTCTATTACTGGCCCATATAATAAAGTGATCATGTCGTTTTTGCTGCAGTATGTACATCGTAGAAACAACCCACCCTTTCACTAAGAATTTTATTTTTTTTTTATTTCACTCTGCTTAGAATATTTTTACGTTTTTCAGTACATTATATGGTACATTAAATAGCATCATTGAAAAACACAACTGGTCCAACAAAAAACAAACCCTTGAACAGCTACATTGCCTGATAAATAAAAGAGTTATGATTTCTTAGAAGTTAGAGGAGGACGAAAATGAAAAAAAGGCCGCATTTTAAAGGGTTTAAATTGTCTTGCTTAAATTGTGTGCTATTATCAAATGAATCATACACTAATGAATGTATATTGTAAGCTAAAAATTAATTGAAAGTCTGAAATTAATATATTTGTTTGCCAGAAAGGTTCATGCTAATAAATGATTTAAAGAGGAGTTTAATACCACAGCTAAACATCAATATGGTATTTCCTTAATGACCATGTTATTTGATTCTGTTCCAGTTTAAAGTTTAATTGTTCTTGCTAAGACATATCTATATTATTTGTTAATTGGTGAACATCATTTTACTTGTTTATAGTTTAATAATCTCAGTGGTTGTCTTTTAGATTTTAGATAATTGAACAAAGCATAGCAGTCTCAGAAATAGAGAACAGACAATACATGTGGAATCAGTGGCTCACCAAATTGACAGGTTTGTATAATGCATACTACAAAAAACCTAGCAGATAACAAAGGGTTGTGAAAAATAACATGACTTGAATTTGAACTTTACAATGATAAAAATAAAGAAGAAAATGGCAGAAAAGAGTAGCAGATCATGGATTTATACACCTAGAAGCAATGTTCTTGATAGATTATAGTGTTTTCTTGGTCCTAGACCAGGCAGGATGTTGGATTAGTCAAAGCAATGAATATTTGATTGAATTAAGATGTTTATGGTCATTTAATTAGGAAATCAGTACTTTTTTCTGTAGCATATTTAGAATGAAAAAGAGGGCTGAATCAAAGCTAAAGTCAAGTTCATATTAGCCCGGGAAAAAGCTATAAGAAGAGCTCTGAGAGACAGTGTGACAGAACAGTGTACAGTACTGGGGGAGTTCAAAACACTTCACAGAGCTTTATGTGTCTGTTCTAACCTGCCATAATCTATTCCAACAAAATTTGTAGTGGAATGAGCAAGTGTTTTTTAGTGAGGGCAAGACGGGGTAGAGGTAAAACACCCATGTCATGTCCTCAGCCAGTAAGAATGTTATGCCAGAACCAGCAAAGCCATGTGCCTAGACACAGTACTAGTAGCAGCAGCCATGTGCCCAGGTCCAGTACAAATAGCAGCAGCCACATGCCTGGTAGTAGTAGCAGCAGCAGAAAACCAGGGTTGTCCATCTCATGCAGTGGGTGATTTATTTTGGAAGATACTACAAACATTTTGGACAGGTTGGCTCACTTTTGTTCATCTCAGCAGTTGTAGTACCCCAGAGTTGGGGGTCCCACAGCACTGTTACTGTCACTTTATGTTAATTTTGTGTATGTCTTTAAATGGTCAATAATGTGTTAAATTTGTGTGTCAATGCAACCTACCCCTGCATGACTTTGTAGAATAACCTCTAACCTGCTCTCACACCTGCCAATCACCCCTAGCTAGTGCAGGGATTGGTTAGTTAGCTTTCGCCTAGCTTAGGATTGGTTGAGTGAGAAAGTATAAAAGGTAGAGAGTGGGTGAAGAGTTAGAGTATTCCAGTCCAGGCCTGGAGAAAGTCTACTCCAGAAGATCCTGAGATAAAGATCGAGGATGAACCAGGGGAACATCTTTACTCAAACGTCAGTGCAATTGGAAGGAGGACATCTAAAGTGTGAGTACCAAGTCAAGTTATTCTGGAGAGACAGCAGAGGAGAGAGAGATAGAGGGAGAAAAATAGAAAGCATTAGTGAAACAAAAACAAGGAGTTAGAGTGATGAAGCAAGCAAGTAATAGGTTAACCCTTTTCAGTTCAAGCCAGCTAACTAAAGCTATGGTGAATGCTTCACGTGGACAGAGATCAGGGGAAAGCAAACCCTAAATACTCAAATCTAAGAAAAGTGTTTTTCTTATCTCAATTGTCATCAACTATACAAGCAAATGTAATTTAAGTTCATCATCTGTCTTCAGTAAAAGTAATTCCAGTTGTGTAACTGCTGCAATGTACTGACCTATCTCTCTCCCTGCCAATAAAGCGTTAAAGTATTTTTACCAGCAAAAGTCTGCTTCCTGGAGTAACTTTCCACCATCTGCCCTGAGGTACCACACTACACGTTCCAGAGGCCAGGACTACTACCTCCATTTTAGTTTACCTCTCCACATTTTTATTTTTTTTTATTTTGCTGGGAACGAATCCCTACCGGAAAATGAACTGGCATTATGACAAAACAACATCTTCTCCTACCCGACTTCATGGGTAGCATGCAATGAGAATTGTCAGTATATCTGCAACTGCAGTAATACTACTCCCAGACCACATCTACCACCTTTTAAGGAGAAGCAGCAGAGCCCACGTGACTACCATCTTAAGAGACAGCACTGACAGCAAGTGCTAAGGATAAGGAAAATACTTCACAACAAGATAGTGGTGATGATGAGGATTTGTGTGAGGACAATCAGCATTTTGGAGTGTGTTGTGAAAGTGGAAGTGCTGGCCGAGACATATACATGTGGTTCTAGTGGGGGTGGTTGTAGTTGTGGTGGTAGTGACAGTTCTGAAGTTGGATGTGGTGGGAAGGGCAAGGCACACATAAAACATCAGAACAGACTGGGAGAAGTGGTGGGGATGATAAAAACTATGATAATGATGTGACTTTGAACAGGATGTAGGAACCAGGTAACGAGGAGGTGATGACATTGATGTACGGTAGTGTCAGCACTGACAGTCATACAAAGCTAAGCTGAAATAAGGCCACAGCATCTGCAAAACAGGACTGCTGATATGATCAAGGAAGGCATGGCCAGCTCACAAATGTAGGAATTATGACTCTACGTTAGCACATGGAGCAGCATCACAAGACCACAAGCACAATTAAATTGCCCCACAACGTGAAGACCTTGCTACTGCCACTGTTCTGAATTCCTGCCATTTGTGTTGTAGCCAGGCCTCATTTACAGGCAGCATAGTCATGTTGTTGTCATCATCACTGTCATTTAGCGCTCCTCCTTCTCTGACCCATCAGTTATCCATAACATAATCTAATGTCAACAAATGGAGCAACAATTATGGCCAGAGACAGTACATATGTCTCACAGGCCACTTTGTCAATATTTTACAGTACAATGTACCACTGCAACAAGCCCAGGTATTACTGACCCCTCCATTGTTGTGTCTGTCTGGTTCTACTTCTCACACCACTCTCCTGTCCTTCGAGTGCTTTTTACACTCCTCATTCCTTCGTTGATAAGTCCAAGATGAAACTCTGTTGCTCTGCATTACACTTGTTGAGCCTAGGTGAGAAATGCCACACAGGCGAGTAATTGTTGTTGTGCATGAGACATGCTTCATGCATAGCACATGCGATCAATCTGGTTGCAACACTTTTTAAAACACAGATGTTAGTTTGAAGCATGTCCAGGAGAGTTTGCATTTGCTTAAGACCTTCTTTTACACATTTAAACATACCTTCATAGTCTTGCAGTGACCAAATGGTCTCACTGAACAATGCTTGATATGTGATGTTCCAATGCGCTGGAATTCTACTTTACATATGTACAAACAGCAGAAAGTGGTGAGTCATTTCCTCAAGCAACAGATAGGAAACCTTTGTAGCCAATGAAATGTTCAGCTCAGGCAGTGGCAGCTGATCAGAGATGCATGTCCTGTGTTGAGGCCTTTTGAAGAGGTGACAAGATCTGTCAGCAGAAACAACAGCAGAATGAAAGATGTTATGCCACTGATATTCATTCCAGAGCAAACACTCACAGCAAGGATTCTGCAAGGGAAGGAGGAAAGCTCACATCTGGCTTGCAGTCCTATTATTGAGGAGGAGATGGATTTGGAGATGCAGCCATAACAGGAAGGGATAGGGGATGAGGCAGACTCCCGACATGATGATAGTGATGATGATGATGAACATAATGATGATGATGATGATGATGAACAATCATGGCAGTATGAGTTGGAAACGCTGGCAAGGGTGGTGAGCTATATGTTTTATTGCTTGTGCACTGACAGCTGTATTGTTAGCATGAAGCAAATAGATAAATACTGGATAAGCACACTTTTAAACTCTTATTATAAAACCAAAAGGGAATACCTTTTTTTTGAGAGGGAAGCAAAATTGGCTTATTATCGAGAGAATCTATGAGACAGCTTGCCACAGCTTTCAAACAGCTTTCAACCTGACATGAGCATGTCCAAGCAGGGGGCTACTCTCCACTCTCCATTGAGTCAACTCTCCACTACCTCTAAAATGCTCCAGCTCCAATATATAGCAACAGCAGTAGCGCATTTAGTTTGGAGTACATGATAACAAACTTTTTACATCTAATACGCTGACCTGACACACATCATCATAACCAAAAGGATGCTCTCCACCACCTGAACAACCAGGTTCAGTCATACTTGGATTGTGCCTTATCTCCAGTAATACCCTATGCCCAGATCCCATGGTCTTCTGGGTGAACAGATTGGAACATCGGTAAGAACTAGCCCAGTTGACCATCAGTATATCATCTTGTCCACCCTCCTGTGCAGCATCAGAGAGGGTATTTATCACTTCAGGTGGCATCAACACCCCTAGATTAGCAAGATTGTCTGACAAAAGCTTCACTTTTGTGAAAATGAATCAGGCATGTATAACTAAGGATTTTCAATGCCCTGGGTCTAATGCCACTGATTAGATCTATCATTGCTGCTGTCAACTTGCTACTATCTCCAGAACTCTTGGTGTCAACTAGCTACCAGTTTACCACACCTGCATCCTCCCCCTACTACCAGGCCTACACAGATCCCATATCCATTGTTTAATACTGTACCACTGTTGATACAGCTACTACTAGCACCAACCCGGCTGCTGTCACTACCAGGCCTGAACAAGCACAGATCAACCAAGTGATCCCAGTTATGTGTCCTTGTGTTCATTTAACACTGTGCTACTTCTGATGCAGCTACTTCTACCACCACCCCTGTTGCTGCTACTACCAAGGCTACACAATCACAGTTCAACCAAATGTTCCTAAAAAGGGATATTTTTTTTCTAGCTTTTCACTTGTTTAACACATTATTTCTGCTTACCTTCTAGTCTAGTTAAAGAAATGTTACTGTCTTTACAAAGACTTTGTTACTTTGAAAACACAGGTTTTAAAAGTATTATCACAATACAACACCCTGAATGAATGAACTACTTTTGGATAGCCACAATGACTTATTTCATTTGCTAATTACTTTTGATCTTAAAGATGATGTTGATGAAGGAAAAATATGTTAATGCATTGGTAACTAATAATTTTTCCTTTGCTGAAATCATAACTAATTTGCCTGCTTTTATTCTGCCTGTCAGATCAAACTTGTTAGAAAATCAGAACTGAGACTTGTTAATTTGGTGGACTCTTTGTTAACTTATTATTTTCTTTTAAAATGAAACAATGCTAATTAGGATTGTATTATTTTATATTTAATTGGTCTGGGGTTTCACTTAAATATGTCATGATACTGTCATTGAAATACAGTACAGATGAAGGGTGTTTGGGCAAGAAACTACTTCAAACATCATCCCCTTATAAAGTATTCTGAATTTAAATAACCCATACATCTTTAATTTATTTTCTCTGTAGATAGATGTCTATTACAATTACCAATATGGTTCATCTTTTACATGAAAAGGTCTCAGAAAGCAATAACATTGCACGACTTGCTTTCCTTTTAAAAATTATAGCTAAATATGTTTTATTAAAGTTACTTAAGATTAAGTTACTGATTTAACTGTGACTTTACAGAAAAAAAAGTTCAGGAATTAACATTGTAAACAAAATATTAAAATGGATTTTGAATATTAAGAACATAATATAGTGAGTTGTTTCAAACTGAGGGACCACTGAAGGCTGTCATGAGTGAGGTAAATATTGAAGGTCATATTAGATCCAGTGTCATTCTTAGTTTGAGTATTTTTTTTTAGCTGGAAGAATATAGTCCACACATTAAAACCATTTACTTGAACACAATGTCAAAAAGCAGTGCCCACAGCAAACCCTCCAACATCCTGACATTTTCTAATGTATGGCTTTTAAGACATTAGCTAAATTGACATCCCGTGAGAGGAAAGCTCCTTTTCTTTGGTCACTCTGGGTATACATTTTGAAGAATTACATGTTTCTATGTTTATTCAGCTTCTATGGTCTTGCCATGTTAAAAATACATTGTAGCAGACAAAAGCATTGACTTCCATTGACATATATGTTTACCAGTAACCTGAAAGCATTGGAGTACATAACATCACTGGCTTTTTGAGGAATTGTACCTGGTTTTTAGTTAAAAAAAAATACAGCACTTAAAAAGGACAACTGTGGGAGACAAATCTGCTCTGATATGTGTATTTGTCAAAGCTCAGCAAATATGGAGGACTAAAGATGGATCCAATTTGTATTTCTCTCTATTCTCTTTCCACCTTCAATGTACTGTGATTTTCTGCAGTCTCACTAATACATATAGTGGTGCAGATATAAGTATTGAATACCAGGCATGAGTACATTTTTCCCTTAGTGACCACCCATATATTTTTTCACGTCCTGGGTGTCTGGGCTTTATTCTACAGGGTGGACGGGGCCATCAGGGTCGGGGAGTGTGACAGTTCTCAGCTACCGGAGGAGCTGTTGGTGTGTGGATAACATAAAAAAGTTAAAAAAGGAAAAGTTTCATCTCCCATCACAGATCTGATCCATGAGGGTAGATGAAACTACTCACCTCTGGCCTCTGCAATGTCCCACAATGGTCTAGTCCTGCAAGGACTTTTCCTGAGTTCTGCGCGTGCACGCCGCCGGCATGATGGTGGCGCGCATGTACAGAAGAGGGGAGAGCCCTGGAGATTTAAAATCTCCTTGCTCTTGGCTATCAAGAGCCAGGAGATGGCACCAGGGGTCGCTGGTCACATGATTGCTGTTATCCAATGATTAATGATGATCATGTAAAAGCAAAAAAAAGTTTAAAAAGTTAAAGTTTCATCTACCCTCATGGATCCTATCCATGAAGGCTGATGAATCTTATTACCTAAGACCTTCGTGATGTCCCCCAATGTGATCTTCCTACACGGACCCTACCTGGCATCTGCGCATGCGCCCGCCGACAAAGAGGCAGAAACATGCGCATAAGCCCAGGAGGGCCAGGTGTGTCATTACATCATGATGCCACAGGTCCCCATATCCAGGTGCATGTGATCTATCTCCTTTTGGGGGCTGAATAGTTAGCTTTCATCAGTACTTGTTTTCAAGAGGTCCCCACAGGGAGCATGTTTTTACATCCCTGGGGATTAAAGCCCAGCAAGCCAGGACATAAAAATACTATGTGGTAGTCACAAAGGGGTTAAAGGGGTTGTCCCGCGCCGAAACGTTTTTTTTTTTTTTCAACCCCCCCCCCCCCCGTTCGGCGCGAGACAACCCCGATGCAGGGACCTAAAGAAAGCTTACCGGAGCGCTTACCTTAATCCCCGCGCTCCGGTGACTTCTATACTTACCGGTGAAGATGGCCGCCGGGATCCTCTTCCTCCGTGGACCGCAGCTCTTCTGTGCGGTCCATTGCCGATTCCAGCCTCCTGATTGGCTGGAATCGGCACGTGACGGGGCGGAGCTACACGGAGCTACACGGAGCCCCATAGAGAACAGGAGAAGACCCGGACTGCGCAAGCGCGGCTAATTTGGCCATCGGAGGGCGAAAATTAGTCGGCACCATGGAGACGAGGACGCCAGCAACGGAGCAGGTAAGTATAAAACTTTTTATAACTTCTGTATGGCTCATAATTAATGCACAATGTATATTACAAAGTGCATTATTATGGCCATACAGAAGTGTATAGACCCACTTGCTGCCGCGGGACAACCCCTTTAAGCACCCAGGCAATATTTATTTTAATTAAGAGTAGTGAGATATACATTTAAAGGGCTTGCTTAGGATTAAAAATGATGGCTTCGTTCTTCCAAAATTAGGACATTTCAGGTACATTAGTTTAGCTTAAAAGAAGTGAATGGGGTTTAACTGCAATACCACACACAACCTATGGACAAGTGTGACACTGTTTTTGCAAGAAAACAGCCATGTGTTTTCTAATCCTAGACAACCCCTTTAAGTGTTGTTTGCTTTATGATGGATGTGCTATTTCACCGAAGGCATTATGTGGACACTAGTGTACTGAATTGCCACTGTAATGTAATTTCTACATGAGAAATGTATGGCAGCCTGAAACTTTGCAAATTACTTTCCTTTTGTAAGAAACTCAAGAAATGTGTTTTCTTCTTGAGCAAAGAAGACTCTGCTTTGCACTAATATAGGGCATTGATCTTCACTTAAAGGGGTTGTCCCAGAATTTCAAGTTATCTCCATCCATAGGAAAGGGAATAAATTACTGATCTGTCACCACTGAGAATCTCGCTGATTTCAAGAACGAAAGTCCCACATCCCACTCTCCTGTCACTGCGGGGGTCACTTCTCCCCCAGAAGTGACATCATTATGAATGTGCACAAGTGCAGTCAGTGCTCTATCATTTCAATGGGTGACACTTGTGTATCTCAGCATACCCATTGAAAGTGAGACCCAGACCAATCAGCAAGTTATTCCCTAGCCTGAGGATAGCAAATAAGTTGAAATTCTGGTACAACCCCTTAAAAGCTTACCTGTCATTTCAAGTAGCTTTTGTGTGTGCATACAAAAAGAATAACACAATTTGTGGCCATTATTGAAGTTTCATATGTAATTTTACATGGGTTTTATCCAATTACGACTCTAATTATGAGTTTTCTTTGAACGAGCGGATGGGGACAGTTATGATGTCTCTCATAAGTGCTGCACATTAAAAACAAGATCCTGTTCACTTATATCTCTGTAGCACATCATCAGTAGCAGCATGGAGGACATTATAAAGCAGTACCGAGCAGTGCTGTTGGGAATCCAGCGCTGGGGTGTGAGTAAACACTTACGAGAGCCAGCAACAGTGTCTCGCTACGTGTGTCTCTGACTCTCTTTCACTTTGCATGAGTTTTGGGCATCAGTGCATGAATAAAGTATATTTGTGATGGCTGTGAGAGGACTTGATGGTGGGATAGAAAATTGAACTGGATTTCAACAGGGAGACTTCTGGAGACTCCATCATCAACAACTTGAAAGGTATGGAACATGAGGCCGGTAATGGAGTGTATAGTACAGCTCTGTCCACCCATAGCTTTTCATGAATTTAGTCCTATAAATTTTGGGACAAGTTTGTTTCTTTATCAGGAATTGAAGTTTACATGGTTATCAGACATCCTTATATATGCAAGCAGCAATAATGGAGTCGATCCCCTCCTCCTAATTTTCTCTCATTCACGGGCATACTTCCAGCTTTAACTATAATGTCCATATATTCCAGTGATCTATACAGGGCCATATTCGCTCCTCTCTCATCTTCTGCTATATAGCGGTACCCACTTGTATATATCTATATGAAGGTGTACTCTAAAGAAATAGTACTCTTCTATTGATTGGTGGGGCATTACGAGTACATGCTTTTGTTGCTAGATGAATGTCTGCAGAACCCTTCTGAGGCAATTTAATAGCTGACATTGGGGAAGGTTAGGTTTGGTTTCAGTTCCATTTTTTTAACAATGTGTTCAGTTTTTTGCCTATTTTGTAAACAATGTTCATTTGTTTCTTTGATGTGAGAGTAATAGTGCACTCAGAATTCATAACACAGGGTCAAACACTCAAGTTTTTATTTGACAGTGGTGAAAAGGTTGCATCATGATATGCAAAGAAAGCATTCCAATTTGTGGCAAACAGGTGACTGGTTCTTCCATCATGGCGATGAACCTGCCCACAGAACTTGGAGTTTTAAGCAATTTTTGATGAAAAAGAGCGTGACACACTTTCGTGACCCTATGTATTCACCCGATTATACTCTGTGCGACTTTTTTTTCTTCCTCTGCTTGAAAGAGACCTCAAAGGAAAATATTTTGCTGATGTTGAAAAGGTGAAACAAAAAAATGGCACAAGTACTAAAAAACATCAATAATGATGAGTTTAAAAACTGCCTTCAGCAGTGAAAAAATGTTTCGACAAATGTATTACTTCAAATGGAGTACTTTGAAGGTGACTGGAGCTTCAACATGTACAAATAAATATATTTAAAAAAATATATATATATGGTATCTTCAACATTCAAAAAAGTTGGTACACTGTGTAAAATGTAAATACATTTTAAGGATAAATTAATGCAATAATTTGGAAATATCATTAGACAAATCTTATTCACAGGAGAATGTAGAACTATCAGAAATTAAAAGTGAGACATTTTTCTATTTTGTTGAACAAAATGAACTTATTTAGAAATTGATGGAAGCAACACAAAAATGTTTGAAGGGGCTGAACCAAAGGCTGGAAAAGTAAACATTACTAATAAAAAACAACTGGAGGGCAACTTTTCTACTAAGTCACATGGTTGTGTATAGAAAGAGCATGTTAGAGAGGCAGAGTCTCTCAGAAGCAAAGAGGTTCACCAATATCTGAAAGATTGCATCTAAAAATTGTGGAATAATTTCAGAAAAATAATCTTCAATGCAAAATTACAAAGATTTGAATATCTAACCATCTGCAGTACAAAATATCATCAAAACATTCAGAGATACTTAAGACCTATGGGCCTTTTCTGTTACTGCATTACAATCAGGCATGATTCTGTAATGCAGATCACTGCATGAGCTCTGGAATACTTCCAGAAATCATGGTCTGTGAACACAGTTCATTGTGCAATCCACAAATGAAAGTTAAAGCAGCATCATGCAGCAA
This sequence comes from Eleutherodactylus coqui, assembly GCF_035609145.1. Taxonomy (NCBI): domain Eukaryota; kingdom Metazoa; phylum Chordata; class Amphibia; order Anura; family Eleutherodactylidae; genus Eleutherodactylus; species Eleutherodactylus coqui. The sequence continues at coordinate 140,335,673 of NC_089843.1, read as the reverse complement.
AGAAGCCATATATCAACACAATGCAGAAATGCTGGTGTCTTCTCTGTAGCAAAGCTCATTTAAAATGGATTGAGCTAAAAGGGAAAACTTTTCTGTGATCAGATGAATCACAATTTGAAATTATTTTTGGAAACCATGGCCCTTGTCTCCTGAGAATTCAAGAGGAGAGGGACCATCCAGCTTTTTATCAGCGCACAGTTCAAAAGCATGCAATGCTGATGTTATGGGGTTGCATTAGTGCCTGTGCCATGGGCAGCTTCCAAGTCTTGAAAGGCGCTATCAATGCTAAACAGTATATAGAAGTATTAGAACAACATATGCTTCCATTCAGACATCTCTCTCAGGGAAGACCTTGCATAGTTCAGCAAGACAATACTAAATCACATACTGCATCCATCACAACATTATGGCTTTGCAGAATAAGAATCCGAGTGCTCTACTTGCCGCCTGCAGTCCAGACCTTTCACCAATAGAACACATTTGGCACATTATAAAATGAAAAATCCAGTAAAAAAGACTCAGGACTGTTGAGCAGCTAGAATCCAACATCAGACAAGAATGTGACAACTTTCCTATCCCAAAACTCCAAGACAATTACAAAATGTTGTAGAAAGAAGATGGGATGCCGCACAATGGTAGACATGGCCCTGGCCCAACTTTTGTAAGATGTGTTGCTGCCAACAATTTTCTAAAAAGCTTTTGGCATACGAATAGAGGAAGGTTTTAATAATATTTTTTTTTTAAAACAAACATATTTTGAACACCCCCTCTCAAAATGGAGGATGCTTAAAGGAGACTTAGACATTTGGTATAGAAAAAAATTACCAGAGTGTAAGATCAGGGGATTATATTAAAAAAATATCATTTGCAGAATCAAGTTAGATTTTTAATTTAGATACACTAGCCCCAAAGGGATTGAATTGAGGAATTGAGTTATTTGCTTTTATTCAATCAAAAAATCCTTCATATATATATATAGTTTAAGGTTTACACTATTTATATTATATATATATATATATATATATATATATATATATATATATATATATATATATATATATATATATATATATATATATATATATATATATATATATATATATATAGTGGGAGATGAATGAAGGGGGGAATAACATCCTGCATAAATTGTTGCACACAAATGTGTAGAGAGCGCCCCAGGGGATCGATGCTGGTGAGGAGGAGGACATCAACTGAAAATGACGCAAGCTGAAGTATCTCCACCTAGTCTTCTTTTACTCGCTCCAATGCTCTTGATACAAAAAGGAGAGCTGCAGAAAGAAACTGAAGGTCCTGAAAATCAGAACTCCCCCAGATAAGAAATGGCACAATTATCAGAAAAAAGTTCCGCGCTCAAGGAGTGAGGAGCAAATGGAAAAATAGGTGCAATGTTGAGAAATAAATCATTCAAAGGCACTTACTTTGGAAGGGGGGGGGGGGGGGGTTAGATAAACAGAAGCCCCCTCCTCTGAGTGTCAACCACAGGTATCAGTTCGCATGGACGTCAGGATGTACGATGAAGTAAAAGCTTTATTAGAACGGCAGATTTATTAGAACGGCAACGCGTTTCGGTGCTATCGAAAACACCTTTCTCAAGCCGACATACATGTAACAACAAACAACGTGCATATTTATATAAAACATATAGAGGGAAATACCTGACACGTGTCTCAAGTTGAGACTCACTCCAGCATCTGAAACACTGAACTTTTTTCTGATAATTGTGCTGTATAGATTGTTGGAATTTATGGATATTACAGTCAAAGTTGTAGCCTGCTGGGTGACATCACCAGGAAAGGGGGAGGGAGTTTCTCACTGTCCCACTCCTTTAGCTCTAGTTTCTGCATTTCCTACATGGCTACTGACCCTCTGTGGGGGTAAAGAAAGAGAAAAATGCTCATGTGTGTACATTAGAGATGAGCGAGCATACTCGTCCGAGCTTGATGCTCGTTCGAGTATTAGGGTGCTCGAGATGCTCGTTACTCGAGACGAGCACCACGCGATACTCGTCTCGATTAAACGAGCACTGACCATTGAATTCAATGGAGCCGGCAATACAGCCGACTCCATTGAAAGCAATGGGCTGCCTGCGTACGCGGGATGAATTGTCGGGAAGGACTTAAATATATAAGCCCTTCCCTGCAATTCATCTAGAAATGTGTAAAAATAAAAAATATATATATACTTACCTTGTCCCGGCAGAACGATGTTAGCCCATTGAATTCAATGGAGCCGCAATACAGCCGACTCCATTGAAAGCAATGGGCTGCCGGCGATCGCGGGATGAATTGTCGGGAAAGGGTTAAATATATAAGCCCTTCCCTGCAATTCATCCAGAAATGTGTAAAAATAAAAAATATATATATACTCACCTGGTGCCGGCAGACGGAGTTCAGCGCGGCAGGCTGCAGTTCTCCTGAACTGCTCTGAACAGCTGTGAGTAGTATTCAACAGCCGGGGATTATTTTTACACATTTCTGGATGAATTGCAGGGAAGGGCTTATATATTTAACCCTTTCCCGACAATTCATCCCGCGATCGCCGGCAGCCCATTGCTTTCAATGGAGTCGGCTGTATTGACGGCTCCATTGAATTCAATGGGCTAACATCGCTCTGCCGGGACCAGGTAAGTATATATATATTTTTTATTTTTACACATTTCTGGATGAATTGCAGGGAAGGGCTTATATATTTAACCCCTTTCCGACAATTCATCCCGCGATCGCCGGCAGCCCATTGCTTTCAATGGAGTCGGCTGTATTGACGGCTCCATTGAATTCAATGGGCTAACATCGTTCTTCTCTGCCACAGCTGTTACAGCTGTGGCAGAGGAGAACGATCTTAATGCTGACAGTGGGGGAAGGGGGGGGGGGTCTCACTCTTGCCGCTATTGTGGCTTAATAGTGGGACCTGGGAACTTGAGATACAGCCCAAAATGTAGCTCCTCGCCTGCCCTATTCGTTTCTGTGTCGTTTCTATCACTTTCTTGTGTTTTGCAGATTTTCACAAATGAAAACCTTAGCGAGCATCGGCGATATACAAAAATGCTCGAGTCACCCATTGACTTCAATGGGGTTCGTTACTCGAAACGAACTCTCGAGCATCACTGAAAGTTCAACTCGAGTAACGAGCACCCGAGCATTTTGGTGCTCGCTCATCTCTAGTGTACATCTAGCGTGAGCTGTCTGCAGGGTAACTTCTGGCAGCATCTCATTTGCAAGAACCCAGTCTGAGCACCACATAATGGAAATGCTGTTTATGTTATAAGTCAATTTAATTGATTAACTTGTGAAGTTGTTTAATTGAACTGTGGTATGTTATTATTACTGAGGTATTACTTCTGTAGGAGCTATCTGTTGCACTTGGTCTGTTTTTAGTTTATTTTTCAGTAAAGTATTTCAAATGTATGTATATTTTTTTAAGTTAACCATATTGCACTAATCATATTTGGATACATTAAGTCAAGAGGAAAAGTTAGAAAGGACACATCTATAGTTTCAAGATGAAAGATTACCAATGTCTTGGGCAGTTTTAATGGTAACTATTCTAGCCAATTAAGATTCATTGGAGGACAAAGGGTAAAGCAGTTTAATTTATTTAGAAGTAGATGGTTACATGAAAGATGGAGAAGGGTGGTGAAACAAGGCTAAGGAAGAGCAAGAGCTTAAATACTATGAGGAAGAATACACACAATATATTATACATACATAAAACTGTGTAAGTCGATCACCAGCCATTATTGTGAAAAAACATACAAGAGGTGAAATGGAGTGTGCAGAAGATGCAGTGGGAATAAATGGTCAGGTTTTCAAGGGGAGTGGAGAAGCAGGGTAGTTTACATTAGGAAATATGATAGGCATCTGGCTCCCCACAAACCATTTCAAACCCTCAAAAAAAAGTTTGCCTACAATCCTTTTAACGGCAGCTAAACTCCTGATACCCCTCTTCTGGAAAGAGAAAGAGATTCCACAAATCCGCCAGTGGTTAGACAGGATAGCGCAAATCTTTCGGTTTGAGGAGATCCTGGCGTGGGAGGCCAACACCAGGGACGACTTCACGGCCCTTTGGACCCCATGGATCTGCTTTCAGGACAATCCAGATTTCGCCGCAACCTAAAATAAAGGATCTGCCTATGTTCACACCACAATATAAAGACAACATCTTGCTGTTTGTTCTCCCAAATTGTTTTCCCTAATTGTTTTCCCTAAATCTACCCCACCTGATCATACCCGGCTCCCCTAGGGGTGTTTCTTGTTACACCTCGCACCCTCACCCCCCCCCCCCCCGCCTATACCCCTGATTGTCCTCCCCGTTACCTGGCCGGAAGTATGCTATAAATGACAGAAGCGTTATATTTATTCTGATGTCTGTAACTGAATGGTTATTCTCAAACTGGCCCTGCGTGGCTGATATGCATGTCCTTATATCCGGCATTGTTATACCATTATTCCAATAAAAAGAAATTGTTTAAAAAAGGAAATATGATAGGCCTCCTTAAAAAGAAGCATTTTTAGGGCATGTTTAAAGATGTGGGCCTTTAGAATTAACCTCATTGTCTGGGGTAGTGCATTCCAGTGAACTGGTGCAGCTCAAAAAATCTTGGAGATAGAAGTTTAAAGTGGAATTTAATTCAAGATTATTATTAGCAGAATGGAGAGCACCAGTAGGGTGGTAGAGAGAGATGAGGGAGAAATACTGGGCAGTGCAGCACTGTGGAAGGCCTTATGGATGAGAGTGGTGAGTTTAAATTGTATTCTATATTTCATGGGCAGCCAGTGGGGTAGAGGCGTCATTGTAGTGGCTTGATAAGAAGGTAAGCCTGGCTGCTGCATTTAGGATGGATTGGAGAGGGGATAGTTTTGAAAACCCAATTAGTAGCAAGTTGCAGTAATCAAACTGAGAGTGGAGAAGGACGAAAACTAGAGTTTTTGATATCTCCACAGTGAAGAAAGGGCAGATTCTGGAGATGTTTTTGACTCGAGTGAGCAAGTGACTGAATATGGGAAGTGAAGGAAAAGTTGGAATCAAATATGACTCCAAGACAGCAAGCATGCTGCTGAGGAGTGATGATGGCACCACTGACTGAGATGAAGTTATCAGGCTTAGGTCGGTTAGTAGATGGCAAGAACACAAGAAGTCCAGATTTTGATAGGTTCAGTTTTATATAGAGAGACAACATAGTGATAAAGACAGCAGATAGATAATTGCTGCAGTTTTATAGTAACAAAGGCATGAATAAAAAGCACAGATAATCACAGCTGATGCTCTACCACTCGGGTGGTAGATTGGTGGGGAGGGGGATTACCTTTTGTAAGAACCAATACAGATATTTCTATAGGCAGGTGGAAGATGTATAGCTCTTGCGAAAGCCGCTTGAGGTTTCTCTATACACAGTCTAGAACATAGCAGGTGGAGTCAGCAGTGATACTATTTGTGTTGCTTCTGGTTCTCAGGCTGCATTCACACAAACGTATATCGGCTCGGTTTTCACGCCGAGCCGAGATATGTTGTTCTGATCTGCAGGGGGGGGGGGGGGATGGAAGAGCCAGGAGCAGAAACTGAGCTCCCGCCCCCTCTCTGCCTCCTCTCCGCCCCTCTACACTATTTGCAATGGAGAGAGGCGGGACGGGGCAGGGCTGATTCTCGCCACTTAGCCCCGCCCCATCCCGCCTCCTTTTATTGCAAATAGTGCAGAGGGGGGGAGAGGAGGCAGAGAGGGGGCGGGAGCTCAGTTCCTGCTCCTGGCTCTTCCATCCCCCCCCCCCTGCAGATCAGGACGACGTATATCGGCTCGGTGTGAAAACCGAGCCGATATACGCTCGTGTGAATGCACCCTGAGGGTGTGAAATATACCAAAAGCTATTGAATCAAGGATAACGCAATGCATGTAAATGGTGGTCCTGTACAACAACGCAAGAGTAATAGTTGTTTTACTTACATCATCAAGCTGGTCTACCCCCAGGCTTCAAAATCGGTCTAATATTCCCCTTGACAGCTAAGCCCGGCTGCATAAGAGGAGAAATGAATGTTACATTAGAAAAACTATTTGGGAGCGGATGATGCTTTAGGGGGCTAAAGTAGAAGGAAAAGGGGTAAAAAGTAAAGAAGAGCTAAAGATGAGGAGAAGAATACTATCCTTAATTATCTTCTGAGGCGGTTGATGTTTGTTTTGAGTCTTGCTGCAGTGCACCATGCTCTGATAGAGGGGTGGAAAAAGAGTGATTGACACAAACTGCATGTCAACTCTGTGGGTAAGTAAAACAACCAAGGCTAGTCTGTTCCAAAATGTAATTTAGCCATTAGTGAGTGAGTGTAGACATTGTTAGTTCCTTAACATGGTGGAGGGACAGGGAAGCCCAACCCCCACTGTTCTGGAAGGCTGGATGAAGGTGAATGGCAAACTAAACACTAGCTACAACCAGATATATCTGCCTTCTACTAACTCTTCTTCTCACATTTATCTGTGACATTTCCCAGGATACGTTTGACTGGACTTCTTCTTAAGAATAAACACCCTGATACTATAAACGTAAGTGTCTTTGCACATGGCGGCACTAGGTACACAGTGCCTGTACAGTGGTGCACTGAGTTCCTACAATCCCAAATTACAAAGTCATAGGCATTCTGCCATCAAATAGACCACTTATGATATAATCATGCATCTATCTGATAGGATTACATTGTTGCTATGTATACATTGGTGTTTAAATACAGGAGAAAAGCAATTCCACTCTAGATGGTAATTTATTAACAGTATATACCGATCATCATAGGTAATGCTATAAATTGTATAGTTTGTTGCATTCATAACAACACCAAATCTGTGTATATTTGTATATATGTGTATATTTATTGCTTTGGTACTTAATAAAGTATATTTATTATAATAAAAAAATCGATCTAATAAATAAACACACCCATGGAAAAATATGGACATTGAAAATATAGTGCACAGTTACCCAATGACAGCATCTTTATTATTTGCTGGTAATACAAGACATACTGACATCCCCTTAGTGACCAAGCCTGCTTGCGCCTTAATCACCTGGCCAAATTTTGGAATATCACATGTTTCATTTTAGCATAGAAAAACCGTGTAAAGGTTTTGCAAGTAAATCTGCCTTTTTTTTTGCCACATGTTCTGCTTTATTTAGGTGGTAAAAATATACTAATATCATTTGTGTATAGTTATTAAAAGCACCAAAATAACGTAACTAGTGGAAGACAATTTCAATGTCCGGCTACAATGATTATTTCGAGACAGAACAAATACTTCACCAGCAGTTGGGTTTATTACAGTTATTACTCATCAGAGGACCAGATTGACTTGTTCCACATCCTGGACTGTCTTAACACTGGTAGGGCCAAAGCAGCAACAGGCAAAATGAACAGCAACCCATATACAGATATACAGGATGAGACATAAGGTCAAATCAGCCAAACTCCTAGGGCACAACTCAGAGGATGTGACACCTAAAAGAGCGCAGCAGATCCAAGAACACCATCCACACCCAGAAAACCGATATCCCCTAAAGGATGCGCATCTCCAGAATTATTGAGTGCACTAAAATGGGATAGGAAGGTCCACTATGCTCACTAAGAAGAATGCAGAGTCAGATGTCTAGAACTCACAATTCATAGGAACCAATATGTTTATAGATACAGAGCTCAGTTGAGAATTTAGAAAATGTGATTATGAAAGAAAACGTCAGGTTGGGTTCAAAGATTGACTGAGAATGCAATAATAGATAGATTAAATTCAATTTGGTCTGGTTCAATTTGGTTTGGTTCAAAGCTCGACTGAAAAAGTCAGAGCTTAAAAAGTACCGTATATACTCGAGTATTAGCCGACCTGAGTATAAGCCGAGACAATAAGTTTCACCACAAAAAACTGGGAAAACTTATTGACTCGAGTATAAGCCGAGCTATACTCGAGTATATACTAGGTAAAAAAAAAAACTCCAGCCAGCGTCTGTGTCTGTGCGACAGTCTGCTTGAATTCTCCCCGCTGTCATCCCCCGCCGTCCTCTCTGCTTGGCTCTGTCAGTGCTGTGTAAGTAAATGCTGTGATTGGATTGAGCGCTCAATCCAATCACAGCGCTTACTTGCACAGGACTGACGGCAGGGGATTTGAAAGCCGAGCAGGGAGATGACAGTAGGAGAATTCTCAAGCAGCTTGATTGGCTGTGAATGATCGAGCACCGGGTGTGATTGGCTGACGCGCGATCCAATCACAGCTCTTACTTACACAGCGCTGATGATGTGGGGATGACAGAGCCAAGCAAAGATGACAGCGGAGAGAATTCAAGCAGCCTGCCATACCACCACCGGAGACACACCAACCTGCTGCACTGCCGCCAGCTGGGAGGTCAATGTGGAGGTTTTTTTTTAAGCCCTCCCTGACTCGAGTATAAGCCGAGGGGGCTTTTTCAGCACAAAAAAATTGCTGAAAAACTAGGCTTATACTCGAGTATAAAAAGATAGGTTCAAGTTTGGTTCATTGCGTTTTATAAGGAGGACCCCGATTCATCAGGAGCCCAATGGATATAAAAGAAAATCATCCAACTCAAATCGATTACGACTGCAGTAGAAAGCCACAGCCTGTACAGAAATGCATATGGTTAGGTCAATGGCTAAACTAGCTAGAAATTTTAACTGTAAATCAGAGTACGATCCCAAATACGATGGAGTTACAGGGCTACAAAGGACTAAAAAGCCTATCTGAATTACTTATATATAGGAATAGTACTAATGATCCTGCAGAACTATGAAAGCACAAGGGGAAATAGCAACCCTAATGTAATAGCAATTGGTGCAAATGTCAGCCCTGATGGTAGACTGACAAGAGAGATGAAAAATAACAAATGATAAACCTGTCAGCTCTAAAGGTGGACTGACATGAAAGATGGAAAAATAGCAAATGATATAGCTGTCAGCCCTGATGGTGGGCTGAGATAGTAAGTGTAGCATCTGAGCCAAGAACGTATGCTCAGGTTTAAATAGCCCAAATTAATCCATCCCCTTCAAAGCACTTGGTCACAGACATTCGTGACACCAACATGGGGCGTTAACATCTGACATAAGATGAAAGCACACTCCCAGAGGTAGCTGGAAAAATGGATCTGTCATTTCGGACCACGGGCCCCCCATTCCCCCCCCCCCCCCCCCCGTCACATGATCGCCGGCATTCACCAAGTGCCGGCGATCATATGAAACGAAATAAAAAGTAAATAAAAGTTAAAGATTTAGCTGAAAGTACTCACCCCCATCCTCCGTTATGTCCTGTGGCATTCTGGCCTCCCAGGCCTGACGGCGACTTATGCCAAAATGGTGGACACATGTGCAAAAGGGTAATTTAAAATCTCCCTGTTCCTGGCTATCAAGCATAGCCAAGAGCCTGGAGATTTCACAGGGGGCCAAGGAACATGGTCCCTGGTCACGTGATTACCATTTTCCAATAGAAAACGGCAATCACGTAAAAGTAAATAAAAAGTTAAAGTTTCATCTCCCATCATGGATCAGATCCATAAGGGGAGGTAAAATTACTTACCTGGCCTCCGGTGATGTCCCCCAATGGGATCTTTATCCGCAAACCTTTCCCCAACTTCGGCGCATGCGCCCATCTGCAAAATGGCGGGCACAAGCACAGAAGCTGGGGAGGGCTTGGGTAATTTCAAGTCTCCTTGCTCTGGGGTACTACAGGTTACTGAGAGCCTGGAACACTGACCGTGGTCTACGCTGAATAGTCCCCAGTCACATGATGACCATTATCCAATGGATAATGAAGATCACGTAAAAGTTAAAACGCAGTTGAAGTTTAATGCTCCTTTCCGCTTGAGCCCCGTCAAGCATACAAACATAATATGAGGGCCACAGTGGCTATGTTTCCAAACATGGGACAAACAGGGGTATCAATTTTGGGATGAAAGTCCTCATTCATGTGTGTGCTGTACAAAAAAAACCTGTTTTTAAAATGACAGAATTGCTTTGCCCAGATTCATTCAAAAACTGTGGGGTAAAAATATACAGAACACTCCTAGATAAATGCGTTAAGGGGTCTAGTTTTCTAAATGGTGTCATTTGTGGGGGTTCTCCATAGTTTTGGCTGTTCACGGGCTCTACAAGTGGGCAATGGGGCCTCAAACACCTTTAAGCAAAATGTCTGGTCTAAAAACCACCAGCTGCTCCTTTTGGTTTCGGCCCCGTTGTGCATACAGACACAAGATTAAGGCCACAATGGGTATGTTTATGAACACAGGACAGACAGTGGTATCCATTTTGGGTGCAACTCTTCATTATCATGTGCACTACAGAAAAAAATCCTGTCTTTTAAATAACATATTTGCAAAAATATGAAATTTTATTTTTTCTCTTCTAAATTGCATCAATTCCTGAAAAGAAACTGTGCGGTCAAAATACTCATGACCCCCCTCAGTAAATATTAAGGGGTGTAGTTTTTAAAATGGGGTTATTTGTGGGTCTACCTACCATTCTGACAACTATGAGCTTCAACTGTTCCTCAAAATGTTAATAATCGATATTAAATTCGTGCATCTTCTAAATGGTTAAAAAAAACTGAGGTTTTTCCAATGTGCATCCAGAATAGAATAAACAAATGGTAATATATATCTCATCAAAAACTTGTGCAGTATGTTTGCACATATTTGAGATATTGCAGTATAAAATGTGAAAAAATGACAATTTTTTCAATATTTTTCAATTTTGGCGCTTTTAATAAATATATACACAAATTCTATCGGTCTATTTTTACCACTTAAATGAAGTACAATATGTGGCGAAAAAACAATGTCAGAATCACTTAGATATGCAAAACAGTTACAGAGTTATTCTATGTTAAAGTGACACATGTCAGATTTCTCCAATTTGGCCTGGTCATTAATGCGCAAACAAGCTTGGTCACTAAGGGGTTAAAGGTAAAATTGTAATTGTAATACAGAGGTAGACATTATTTTTAAAGTTTTTTTTTATGTCTTCAGGTGTAAATACATAAATGAATAAAGCATCATTATTTAATTAAATTGTTCACTAATCAGAAAATAAAAATAAAGTAATACTGCTAGCTGCAAAATGATGGTGCCCTACTTTATGTCAATGTTTCATATTCAGAGTGTTTTAGTGTAGCTAAGAGCAGCTATTTTGTGATACGGTATATCCAGATAGGCTTTTGATGAATACATTATTGATAAAAGATATTATACATTCTTTCTGTGAATGTCCTTTCACTGGGCAATGTGTTAAATGGCCTGTATCATTTTTCTTCCATTTTTGATGATTTGTGTTCATCCATCTCTCCATTATTAAGCAGACTACATATTTTGAAATCTTGAAGTGTTTCTACTCTGATTACATTCTTACCATTCTGAAAAGATCTCTTTCTAATCTTCAAAGAGATTAAGAAGCTGAACTGAAACCAGAGAGGATGAACAAGTAACAAAGCATTGTGCAGCATTTTAAGTACACACATACGACATTACACAGCGAGAAAATAGTTTCTTCATTGATGATTAATAGGCTTAAAATGCTGTGTTTCTAAATGGCAAAACAAACCTAAAGCTTATGTGTAGTTATATATCAGTAAATCACAAATTAGAGTGATCATTTCTCCTTCTTTCCTTCCAATTTAGAGATATTGACCAACATTTATGAACTGTTTTACACCACTTTCGGGCATAAAAAAAAGTTGCAATTTTTTGTGTAATTATATATTTGGACAAAAATTTGCAACACAGATGTCTGGGAAACCTGGGCTTATTTACATGAGCGTATATCGGCTGGCATTTTCACGGCCGGCCGATATACGCTTCCTTCTAAGCAGTTTCCCCCTTCCCTCCCATTGCAAACCGCTCAGAGGGGAGGAGAGAGGCAGAGAGCTGGTGAGTGGGAGGGAAGGGGGGAACTGCTTAGATCACAGTGTATATCGGCCGGCTATGAAAACGCAGGCCGATATACGTTCGTGTAAATAGCCCATATAGTGATTATATTGTTTATCACCTAGCTTTCCCTGAATCCTGTATCTACCAAGAAAGAGAACATGTTTTAATGGTTCAATTATGGATTCAGAATTTGGGGAAAGCTGCGCAATATTCAATATTATCCTCAAATCCTATCGTTGATGTCACACAGCTTTCTGAGACTCCTGAATAAATATACTATATTTATGCCCTCCATATTGCATCATTAAATAGATTTTTTAAACCAAAGTATACACATTTTATTCACAAAAATTATGTTAAATAAAGCCTGTCTGATAGCTAGATAACAGTATTTATTTTTGATGGGCGGAGCTTCTAATTCTTGCTATAGGTCCCAGAACATACCATAAATAATAATTATCACAATGAGAACTGGATTTATACTTATTTGACAGGTAAATCCTTGCAGTTTCTGCATTCATTTCTAGGCAGCACAACTGTCCATCCAGCATAAACTGCAAAAGCGTTGTGCTTGGCTCCCCCATCTTGATACTGCACTTTCAACCTTGCTTTTGTATGGAGCACAGCCAGCACATGCTCACTATGCTCTGTGGGGTGTGGTCCAGTAATAATGAACAGTTGGAGAATGAGCTCAAGAGATGCTCCTGCCATTGACAATCAGCCAGAGTATATATTGTGCACTCTGAGCATGCTCAAAATATTAAACTTAACATGCCTTATATTGACTCTTGTGGGATCTGCTCTGCATTTGCCATTATCACTTCGTTTGGTCGTTATAATAGTTTTTTCACTTTACAGTATAGCCATTCTGCCAGTACTGTACTGGCTGGGACTTCCTCTCTCACACTTCATATGCTGCCTTACACAGTGCTGCCCCAATCAGATACAAGGCAGCATCTGAATGGACACCCCTGTTGAATGCAAGTACTAGCATTGTCTCCATGTGCTTGTTACTAGGAAAGTCAAATGCCTAATGGGCAGTGGATTGCAAAGGTGCTGGAAGTGAGACCCCTAGTTGCAGGCACTTCAAACTTTATTTGCAGTGGTAAAGCTAAAAAAATGCAAATATATTACAGGATTGCTAATAAATACATAGGCTATTATAATGAGCATATGTTGTGTGACAAGTTAGTTTCCATTTAAGTTGCAATGATCCCAAAGAGGACACAGGGTGCAGTTGACAGTCAATTTACAGTGAAAGACGACACTATTTTTGCTTTGAGTACAATGTAAGGTTCGACCCAAAACTTGTCTCGGAACATACGAGAGGATGACCTGCAACAACTTTAACTCTTTACTGAACTTGGCTATACATAAGATCTTCTTGTAGCATTTCCAAACTTTGTTTTTGGTTTGTGATTGGAGTTATCCCTCATACCTGTGTGAGTCTGATGGAGATTAAACATTTCCAGAAACCATATTGTGGGTGAAGGAACATCAGAATTAAGAGAGCCAGAAACTACATCAACATATTGTCAGACAGACAGATGTGGGTCTGTCTTGCCGCACACCAGTTTGGCTTTGGGCTCTCTGAGGTGGCAGCACCTGAGAATCCCCAATTCTTATGATTAACCCTTCCAAATGGAATATCAACCTTGCTGTGGGGTCTGCAAACAATTGTACACACAGCTATTCTTTTTCAGCAACAGAAGACAGTGAAGGAGATAAAGGAGATTGGGAATATTGGTGAGGACCAATATTAATGGTTAAGAATGGTTTTAAAATATCTTTGAATAAATGTTAGTATGTTTAAAGGGGTATTTCTTAGCATTGATTGTCACATGACAGATGGCAATGACTAACCACAACATCAGAAGCAGTTGAGCGACACGCCGTGACATAGATTCCCTCCTGCTTCACCAGTTTAAACTGTTTCCTTTGTTGTAACACCAGGATCAATGTCTCAATTAGTCCTCGGTTTGAAAGATATTGCTCCAGTGTTTACACAGCAGCTCAGTGCTTTGGTTTCTTTTGCTCTTGGCTCCAAAAGTCGGATGGAAAAAGAGACAAATGGTGCAAAAATGACCATTACCAGTGACTTTTGTGTCTCCCATGCTCTGTGCACATAAAAGAAAAGAAATCCTGATCCCCTATATCTCTGTAGCATGCCCTCAGAGGCAGCAGCAGCATGGAAGATATTGTACAGCAGTACTTAGCATTGTAGGTATGAATTAGGCAAGATGAACATCCTAGAGCTAGGTTTCCCATTCGTGACTCCCCCTCTATGCTCCTGAATAGAGAAACCAAGTAATCTTGTAGATAGTCGCTCAGCAAGAATGGCTGTTGTTGCAGCCATTCATGCGAATGGCCTTCATGTAATACTACATTTGCTTTGTAGTCACTACTGCAGGAGACATGAAAGGAATGATGAAGTGGCAGCATCAAATGGTGCAAAAATTCTTCAAGTCTTTATTCTCCCATAACAAGAAATTACAGCTTACATTTCAACCTGCAATAAGGTATTTGTCAAGCTCATAAGTGCAAACCAGTACATGATTTAAGTAGAAAATGATTTTTGCACCATTTGATGCAGCAACTTCATCCTTTCTTGACTGTACTTCTGGACATGGTTCGTGACCTGGTGGCTGCTGGATCTTTAACGAGTCCCACTCTTATAGGGATATTTATGTGCTGCTGGTGATATCTTTGCTACTGCAGGAGACGTGTCAGGCTGGCTATGACTTCTTTTAGCAAAATTGTCTGGTTGCTGGTACTGCCAAAAGCAGGATGCGCCCATAGCCCCCGTATTCTCAAAGGGGTAACCACAAGGTAAATGTATGCAGCCAAACTATATTTAGGGAGCCTTTACACGAGTGTGTGCGTACATAGGTGCGTACATAGGTGTGCACCCATGTACGTGCAAAAGCACACGTGTATGAAGGGCTGTGCGTTGCCTTAAATGGAGGTGCGGCTGCTGCCGGTGGCTCCATTAAAGGTAATAGTCTGCCAACACCCCTGAAGGGAATTTCAGGGAAGAGCTTTAAATATAAGTAGAGATGAGCGAACGTACTCGGTAAGGCCTGATTTCGCAATCGAGCACCGCGATTTTCGAGTACTTCACTACTCAGGTGAAAAGATTCGGGGGGCGCCGTGGGTGAGCTGGGGGCTGCAGAGGGGAGTTGGGGGGAGAGGGAGAGAGAGAGAGCTCCCACCTGTTCCCTGCTGCTACCCCCCGCTCCACCACGCCACGCCCCGCCCCACGGCGACCCCCGAATCTTTTCACCCGAGTAGTGAAGTACTCGAAAATCGCGGTGCTCGATTGCATAATCGGCCTTACCGAGTACGTTCGCTCATCTCTAAATAAAAACTCTTCCCTGAAAATCAACCCTTTTAGTGTAAAAAAAGGAAATAAATTTAAAAAAAAATATATATATATATACTTACCTCTCCACCACTGCGTGTCCCTCGCAGGAATGAAGAACATATCTGCCACATGCGGCAGATGTTTTCTTCATCCCGAGGGGGAATAAAGAATTCCCTATTGCAGCTGTCACAGATGACAGCTGCGGTAGACGATATAAACCCTTCCCTGAAAAACAACCCTAACTGGTGTAAAAAAAAAAAAAAAAAATCATACTCACCTTTCTTCAGCTGCCGGGGCTCAGGTTTTCTTTTAATATAACAAAAAAAAGTTCTTACTGGAAATATCAACTGCAATTGTTTGTTGATTAAACTGATATTTCTTGAACCTAATGGTTAAACTGTAGGCCTATGCATGTGTGACAGATGCATTCATAGTCATGCTGTCATTAGTTCTTTACATCAGACTCCATGCTTATGCAAGATAAGCACATCGAAGTTCCATTTTGATGCAGTTTTGTTGCAATTTGAAATGGTTAGACTAAAATACCAGGGAATTGATCACTCATTCACACAGATTTGTATTTGAGCCACACGCCAGTAGAAGTGATTGGGAAATAATATAACATGAGTGGAATATCAAGTCATGCAACTTGCTTCTGACTAGAATTGTGCGACAGTAATAATCAAGCCCAGGTTTTACTTCTACACATTTGTTATTGAAAAACAATTGTGAATTTTGTTGCAGTCTGTAATATGACTGGATAGGCACTCAACTATTTTTTGTAAAGGTCCAGTTACCTGGGTCTGCTGTCAGTTAAAACATAGTGCATAATTATAATTACATATAAATTACAGCGATATAAAAAAAATATGTTTTTTTTCTTACCACTTTTGCACTTTAGAACATTTAATTCGCCATATTCTAACAACCATAACTTATTTCTTTTCCAATCAACAGAGCCGTGTGCAGGCTTGTTTTTTGCAGAATGAGTTGATGTTTTCATTTATATCAATTTGGGGTACATATGACTTTTTTTTAACGCTCATGAGACAAGATACCAGTTTTACACAGCGAGAGTGATTTGAATGCACAGGTGATATCTTCTCTGATTGACATCCACGTCATCCATTTTTGTTTTACTAACCTACCCAGGCCAAGACAGTCCCCTGCAATAAAAGATCACTCCCTCCCTTTCAACCCCAACAAATAGGCACATATAAACATCACACTCACCTTCCCATCATCTCCTTTTACAGTCCCATGTACAAAACCCAACACTCATCCTACTTTCAGCCCCTCAATATATCCCTCCAACATACATCCCTAATGTAAAACTTCTGTCCCCATCCATTCAGAAAATCTGACATTTCCTGATCAGTAGAGAAAACCTTTCAGATGTCATGTCAGTATTATCACAGGCAGAATTACAATGAGATGTAAACACTTATATAAATAACACAGGATCCACCATTCACAGTAGGCTTACCTACCTATGCCCCTTCTGCTGAACTTTCACTGCACAGGTTACAGAACATCAAACACCTACAGAAACGTATTTGGATTTTGCCAAAATCCAATAAATATCCAAAATTATTCAACAATAAAGATGTAAATAATAACAATACCAAAAAGCCAGACTCTCTCTCTCTCTCTCTCATAAAGTCATTACTCCTGTATCAGCAAGGTCCCCCTTGAGACCAGCAGTAGCAGAGACTTTCTATATATTTAATACGTAGCAGCAGCTTGCCAGTCAGTAGTTTTATCGAATACTACAGTACACAATATAATGTAGTAATTACTAAACAAGGGGGCAAAAGAAAAGGGGTAATAATAAACTTTCAAAAGGAAATACACACAATTTACCATAGGGGAGCAATGTTTTTGAGTCCTCGTTACACGTAGGTCTTATCTGAGCCCCTGTGCATCTAAACTGACTGCTTCAGGTCACATTCATCTTATTTGGATCTACTCTTTCTTTAGATTAATCTGACTCGGGCAGGAGTATTTTTAATGCATGTAGATGGAAAAACATTCTAAAGAAATTGACTGGAATCTACTTTTATTTTGTTTAGTTTTGTAAAAGTGGACACTGAAGGTATACATCCCTATAAGCTCATTTTCCAAACATCTGTATTATGGATCCTTACTTGTGAGGAATGGACCTATCCTAGGAGATCAGGAATTTTTTTGCCAAAGCTTGCTTTGGAAACAGATCCTTAGGGTGGGGTCACACGAGCTTGTTTTTGCGCGTACATAGGTGCGTACATAGGTTGCGCACCTGCATACGAGGAAAAACGCATGAGTAAGCAGCTGCGTGCTTGTTTTGAATGGTGGTTCCATTGAAAACAATGCTCTGCCGGCAACCCTGCATTCTTTTTCAGAGAACGGCTTTACATATAAGCCCTTCCCTGAAAAAGAGACATTTTAGTGTAAAAAAAAAATACTTACCTCTCTGCTGCTGCCGTTACCCCCGTGGGCATGAAGATCACATGTGCCGCATGCGGCAGATGTTTCCTTCACCCCCGCTAGTTAAATGAATTCCCTGCTGCTACATCTGCCACATCTGTGGCAGATGCAGCAGAGGAATTCTTCAATTCTCAACCGCAGCTGTCACACATGACAGCTGCGGTAGAGAATCCTGCTGCCTGCATCCCCGTCAATGGCTTTTCAGGGAAGGGCGTCATAAGCCTCTCCCTGAAAATCCATTTAAAATAGTGTGCAAAAAAAAATACTCACCTGCCGGGGCTCAGCGGCAGCTTCTGCCGCTGTCCCCGGCTCTGTAGCGCTGCTATGCTGTCAGCAGCTGGGGATTTAAAATACCCGCCTGCTGGTAGGTCTGAATGTGATTGGCTGGAGCACTCAGCCAATCACAATCAGAGCTACCAGCAGGCGGGGATTTCAAATCCCCTGCTGCTGATAGCTGAGAACTACAGAGCCGGGGACAGTGCCAGAAGTCGCAGCTGAGCCCCGGCAGCTGAAGGGAGGTGAGTATGCTTTTCATTTTTTTTTTTACACTACTTTTTTTGGATTTTCAGGGAAGGGCTTATGTTTAAAGCCCTTCCCTGAAATCCAATGACGGGGATGCCGGCAGCAGGATTCTCTACCGCAGCTGTCATGTGTGACAGCTGTGGTTGAGAATTGAAGAATTCCTCTGCTGCATATGCCACAGATGAGGCAGATGTAGAAGCAGGGAATTCTTTTAACGAGCGGGGGTGAAGGAAACATCTGCTGCATGCGGCAGGGGGTCCCGGCAGCAGCGGAGATGTAAGTATTTTTTTTACACTAAAATGTTTCTTTTTCAGGGAAGGGCTTATATGTAAAGCTCTTCCCTTCAAAAAAATGCAGGGGTGCCGGCACACCATTGTTTTCAATGCAGCCGCCGGCAGCAGCCGTGGCTCCATTGAAAACAATGCGTGCATTCCCAATGGTGCACGCATAATTTATGTTTGCAGGCACGCACCTGCAAAGTACGGACATGTGCACACACCATAGAGAATGCAATACTGCAAATACTAGCGTGTTTTTGTGCGTGTGTATGCATGCACAAAAACACACTCATGTGACCCCACCCTTAGGCAGGAGTGAAATTAACCTAAAACTGCTAAGGTTCTAAGAAAATACTCACAAATTTTAGAAAGAACTGTATATATATTTATTTGCATAACGTTTATGTTTCATTATTTGTTTTGAAATATTTGTAGCTTTAGGTTTTGAATGTTGTAATTTTTTTCCTCATACAATGACACAATGAGATACAAGCTGTCAGTAGGTGGCAGTGTATCACTTCTGTTGGAATGCATCCAATATTTCCAGTTCTTGTAACTTAATAATTTCCAGCTGTAAGCCTTTGGGCCATATTCAATTCAGAAATCCACTTCTCATTGCTTGGGATGTCTCATTAGAAGATTAACTGGTTAAAATTCAGCACTAATGTGAAAGTTTTAATTGGGAAATCCTGAGCGTGTTAAATTAATCTTAAGTACTTTTATCAGGAATTTTAGCTTTCTTGTACTGAGCTTTCTTGTTTTAAATCCATATAAAAGAGAGTCCAAATTAATTAAAGCCTAAAAGTATAATTTCATTTTTCAATTACAAAATGTTTCATGCGCCAAAAAACCTGTACACATTTCTAATGCATAAAACCTATCAAGAGCTAAAATCTACTTGTTTATTCTTCATGAAAAACATTCAGACATAACGTCTTTTTTCCTCTGTTACTATGAAGGCAACGTACTGTATGCAGACATATTGCTCTTTAAAGACCACTTTCATAAATCTGTTGTGCAGCTTCTGCTGTATTCTTTTGAAGCCACATCTACTTCATGCTAAGCCAAAGCAAATACATTTTCATTCAGTCTGTAAAAGTTCTTTGCAAGACATTACCATATGATTATGAATTTGATTTCTTGCAAAGAAAAACCCTGCTTCCTGCATAGGAACAATGAACATAGGATATGACACTTTAATAATAGTATTAGTAATGCATAGGGGTTATTTCTTGATCACATATGGAATAACAAAAGATAAAGTATAGATACTGTGTGACATGGATCACATTGTCAAAAAATACAAGTCCACATAATTTATTACATATATTATGTATGCAAATAGAAGATGGTACATTGCTTCTATAGCACTACCTATTAGAAAGCAGCTTTCCTACAAGTCAAGTTTGACCTTTTAACAGGCATTCTAAGATGACTGGGAATGTCAAAGCTAGAGTTTTGTGCAAAAGAAAAAAAAAACATGTACAGACAGACTGTTTCTGGGGTTTTGACCCTTATCAGTGAGAAGCCTATGGGGGGGGGGGGCTGATACTTTTTGAGTGCCTGTTTTCCTGCAGGATAAGACGGCCGCACTGCAGGTATGGACGACTCTTCGCTCTGCCGACAGAAAGAACACATGACCGACTCCATTGACGGTCATGTGTTCTTTCTTCCGGTGCTGCGGGAAGTTGTCCGCAGCGGTAGTGCAGCAGTCTTCTTCGTGCAGGAAGACGGGCGCATCGGCGCCAGGATGTGCCCATGTGACTGAGCCCTTACCCAGAAAAAATTGAGCTATGAAGCTGTAAATTGCAGGATGTACTTGTCTATTTGTCCATATTCAATCATGTAAAAATTAACTACCTATGATTTTAACTTATCTTTTTTTTCCCATCCAAAATGAACATGGCAGCATCTCCAAAGACATTTGGTGTGGCAGAGCATAGGACCACAATCAAGTTCCTGCTTCTCTAAGGGAAAGGTGTAAAGCAGATCCATGATGAAATGTCACAAATTTTAGGTGACAGTGGCCGTTTATATGCAACAGTTAAACGGTGAGTTGTAAATTTTAAAACTGGCCATTTCGGTGTTGAAAGTGAGGAATCCAGTGGAAGGCCTGTCTCTGTCTCCTTGCCTGTAAATGTGAAAGCCATCCATGACATGATCATGGAAGACCACTGACTATCAGCCAGAAGTATTGCTATATATTTGGGGATATCATGTGAAAGAGTTGGTGCCATTATCCACAACGACTTGGGAGTGAGAAAGCTTACAGCCAAGTGGATCCTGAAACGTTTGACAATAGAACAGAAGAGGAGACGTATGTAGACATCGGTGACTGTTTTGTAGCATTTTGCAAGACATGAGTTCAATTTCCTGGACAAACTGGTAACTGGTGATGAAACATGGTCTACTATTCCCCATCCACCCTATTAAACCAACCTGGCTCCATCTGACTACCCTCTGTTCCCCAATCTCAAAAACACCTAAAAGGTCAACGGTTTGGGAGTGTTTTGGAGGCAACTAATGCTGCAAATCAGTGGTTTGACCAGCAGTCGGAAGAATTCTGTTTGTAGGGACTTAAAAAGCTGCATGAGAGATGACGCAAATGCATTGACATACTGGGGGAATATGTAGACTAGTGTGGCAGTTTCAGCTTCCTAGATCAATTTTTTCTGGGTAACATTCAATACTTATCAGCACCCCCTGGTATGATTAAGGTTGGGAGGGGTACAGATTCTTCTGTTGGAGACCGCCTTATAGATGTGAGCAGACTGAAAACGTGTCATGCAATATTTCTCTGGGAAATTTGATAAGGATCAAAAATCCAAAATAGTCATTCTGTGCATGGTTTTCTTCTGGAAAATACTCAGGCTATGTCTTATATTCACAGTGATGGTATAAGACCTGTTAAAAGGTCAGACATTGATTTGTAGGAAAGCTACCTTCTAATATGTGAAACTTTAGAGGTATTGTACCATCTTTTATTTGTGTATGAAATTGCTCAGAGAAGCAGTACATGACTTTTTAAGTCTCCTCTTGCCTACTAGACAGTCTCTAAAAGGAGAAACTCTACCCCTCCAGCCTTAAATATATTATGCACTGTTTCACTTAAAAGCAGGATATTGTAATTATATGCTAATTATTTCTATGACTGTGTGACACTATGAGTATGATACCTCAAGCTTAAAACTGGTCATAGGCATAAGATATCTATTAGCTGAGTTGTTGTAGTTATCTGAACATTACTAACCCATATGTAATGTTTCAACCCTAAAATTTTCTCTTTCTCTCTTGCTTCTAAAAGCTGTATGTCAGGCTTTATCATAACTCCAGCAATCATCTTGGTCTTGTTTAGAGCCATAATCTTGTTGTATAGCCACTGTTTTTCAAAACTATACCAATATTGCAGTCCAGCTTCATATATTTTCATCTCACAATTCAGCATGTGTGAAGAGCAGAGTGTGTGTGAGGTGGGGGCACTGGCATAACTATAGGGGATGCAGGGGATGCTGTTGCACCCATACCCAGAAGCCTTAGGGGGCCATTAAGGAGTTTCTTCTCCATATAGGGAGCCGAGTACTATGAATAAAGCATTATAGTTGGGGGCCCTGTTACAGGTTTTGCATTGTGGCCCAAGAGGTTCAAGTTACATCTCTGGTGGAGGGAACATGCTGTCAGTGTGCTTCAGAGTTAAAATGGACATTTGTTGACATTACCACCCCCTTCCTCAGTGTATACTTGTCACATATGGGATTTTGTTTTCTAGAAAAGGAGTGAGAAGATATGCAGTTTCTCATGTAATCACTCCTCTGTGCATAAATAAATCATTTATGAGTTCAGGATCCAGATATTTGCCAGTGTCTGGATCAAAGCACCAAATAAATCTCACCAAACACTTGCACTACACACACACATCAATAAAGTTCATGCATGTTTACACAGTCACTTGTATCTTCAGCTTAAAATCTTCTGATTGCTTCTCTAGTGATAACTGTAACACACTACACTCATAGTGATAGAAAATATCACTGGGGATGAATATCCATCATTTAAAACTCACATTTAGACCCACTGACTGTCACCATAGACGAATGAATCCACAAAAAGTAGTACTGCTTAACACATCAGATTAAGTTTGTGATCATGAATTAGAGTTATAGGTGCTATAGGGTAAATAATACATGTATACAATATTCCTTAATTTTATGTACATGCAGAGCAGTGGTTGATGCATTCCTGAGGTTTTGATGTTTCTAATAATACTGGAAACGTGAACATGTGCGTTATAAATGAACTCTTCACATACAGTTTTTTTGCAAAATACATTTTGTTTGCAGAAGGGTCAGCTTGAGTAAGCATTTTAATTGCAAAGGTGAAATTCTGCACAATTTTAGCTTATAATCACTATATGATGCAAAATTAGGTTGGCAGTCTCAGACATAACACTCCTGGCAGGCTTTCTTGTGATTCAACTCTGCTACACACACACTAATTTTTCTAGGAAGCACTTTTCTTCCCTAAATGTAGGTGTCTTCAGTCTAAGTTATCTGATAAACAATACTCTGTGGTATATTCCTAACCATAGTAACATAGTATGTTAGGCTGAATGGAGACAATGTCCATCTAGTCCAGCCTGTTTCAACTCCCCCATCACCTTCCCCTTGTTGATCCAGAGGAAGGCAAACAACCTCAATGAGGCAGAAGCCAATAACCCCATTTGGGGGAAAAATTCCTTCTCGACCCCATAATGGCAGTCAGAATATTCCATGGATCAACGTTTGATAGTTCCTACATAACTGCAAGACTTGGATCAACAATTCCACTGGTCACCTAATGTCTGTAGATGGTGGGTCAATAAACAACTCAGCTTTTCCTTACTTGCTAGTTACTTCTGCCAACTTGTCATATTAGCAGCCATTACTCAGTGCTTTATTTCCCAGAGGGGATATATCCCACTGCAAATGAGATAGTCCCATGGCATTGCACAGGCAGCAGCAAAAACGAGCTTCAGCCTCCCGCTGACACGTCCTCCTCCACCGACTACATCTCTGCACTCTCACTACTCTTCACCCCGGCTCTCAACTATTCCTAAACTCCCACAATGCCACACACAACAACAGGTTAGGGAAAACAGATTTGTCACTACAAAGCTTGTTAGCACCAACATAGAGCACACAAATACACAAACGACAAATACTCACAAGACAGACACATAACAACCAAAGGGACCCCAACTCTGGGCTACTACACTACACCAGTAGTAACAAGGACAATAGTGAAATGCAAAATTAGATAAAAATTAGTCATGATGGATAAGGAGAGAGCAATTATTTGTGGGAGCAACCTGAAAAACCATTCCTTTTTTGCAGGTTCTCACTTGCATTTGCACCAAAGCAGGTGAAATAAATTCACAATTGCTTATGCTTCCTAACTGGACAGATTGATTTCTCTGATGTTTAAGTAAAATAGGGTTATACTGAAATTCTTAAAGGGGTTGTCTCGCGCCGAAACGTTTTTTTTTTTTTTCTCCATAGGCCCCCCGTTCGGCGCAGGACAACCCCAAAGGATGTGTTAAAAAAAATATATATATATTACTTACCTGAATCCCAGCTCTGCGACGTCTTCCTTCTTCCTTCCTCTTCCTTCACCAAGATGGCCGCCGGGATCTTCACCCACGATGCACCGCGGGTCTTCTCCCATGGTGCACCGTGGGCTCTGTGCAGTCCATTGCCGATTCCAGCCTCCTGATTGGCCGGAATCGGCACACGTGACGGGGCGGAGCTACGAGGACCAGCTCTCCGGCACGAGCGGCCCCATTCACCAGGAAGAAGCGCAAGCGCGTCTAAAAAAGCAAGAAGACATCAGAATTAGATGGATCCATGGCGACGGGGACGCTAGCAACGGAGCAGGTAAGTGAATAACTTCTGTATGGCTCATATTTAATGCACGATGTACATTACAAAGTGCATTAATATGGCCATACAGAAGTGTATAACCCCACTTGCTTTCGCGAGACAACTCCTTTAAGTTTTCCCTTGATTTTTGAGCAGTGTATTTTTTAACATATTTCTTGATGATAACCCAATATTGCACACTTTGGTTTCAGTGTTTTTGAGAGCTCAGGTACTTTTTCATGTAGAAGTGTATACTATACATGAACTTTGCACACCTTTGCACATAAATAGAGGACAAAGTGTGCCCACTTGCACTGAATGATGAGATAAGTCAGATGCACTCACTGAGTTCTGGCTTCCCTTGTGGACAGTAAGGGAACAGGGAAATGAGTAGAAAATACAGACCTGCAGAGTCAGCAGCTCCTATTCTATGAACCCTTAAACTTAGTTTATGGTTCTCATAGGCTAGGCCCTGACAGGTTCCCATTAAAACCAGATTTTTTGCCCTCCATAGCACTGATGATATTCTAATCATAAATTATTTCTATGTATGAACTTTGCACATCTTCAACTTTCATTTTTTGTAGGTGTTGTCTGTCTAATTTTTTCCTTGGCTCACACATTTAGCCATAAATTTGAATGACTTATGTATTTTTTATGAAAATTACTTGAGGATTCTTGAGTATGTAAAGTGCTAAGTGGCATTTTGATAATATGCCAGGTGTTTACTTCCAGAAAAGTTATGGATGTGGAGTTTTAGTATGTCTTTTTCATTATTTTATAATTTTGTTTTTTTATGATGTCAAAAGTGTTAAAATTGTACTTGGTACCAGAGATTAAAATGTTCAAAAACTCTTGGCAGCAAAAGGTTTAATCAGCTAGTACAATTTCCATATTTAATATTTATTGAAAGTGCAAAAGCAAGGGGTAATCATCATACACAAAAATATGCATCATTGTATATCGTTCCATTTATAACAAACAATTGCAAAAACAATGTATCACTGTTTATGTAAATAACTTTCAATTTACATCCCCTTTAAAAAGGGGGCCTCTGGACACTTGGGGCATAACAAAAATAATTAGCAACTCCTCCAACAGACACAGGTCGAACAGGACTTATCTCACATACCCGACACCAACGCAAGGATTCATAAACAGAAGGGAATAACCTATTGAGCACCTCTAAACAAAACCACTGCACCTTACACAAATGGTCTCAGTCACAGTAGTCTGCAAAGAAAGTGCACAAACCCAGAAGGGAATAACATAGTAACATAGTATGTTAGGCGGAATGAAGACAATGCCCATCTAGTTTAGCATGTTTCAACCCCCCCCCCCCCCCCCGCCCCCCAGCCTTGTTGGTCCAGAGGAAGGCAAAAAAAAAATCAAGGCATTTTAGCTCATTTGGAGGGAAAAATTTCCTTTCCGACTCCATATGGCAGTCAGAATAATCCCTGGATCAACGTTTGAGTTTAGAAATGAGTGAACATACTCGTTAGGGCGATTTCGCAATTGAGCATCGCTATTTTCGAGTACCTGGCTACTCGGGTGAAAAGATTCGGGGGGCGGCGGCGGCGTGGTGGAGCGGGGGGTAGCAGTGGGGAACAGGGGGGAGCTCTCTCTTTCTCTTCCCCCATCTCCCCTCTGCACCCCCCCCCCCCCGCTCACCCCCGGCGCCCCCTAGTCCCCTCTTAAACTTTTTTATTGATTTTGCCATCACCATGTCCTTAGGAAGAGAGTTCTCACTGATCTTAAGGAACCACTTTCTGTGTTGGTGATGAAACCTGCTTTCTTCTAGATGTAGAGGATGCCCTCTAATTACCGTCGCAGCCATAGAATCATAGAATGGTAGAGTTGGAAGGGACCTCCAGGGTTATCTGGTCCAACCCCCTGCTCTGTGCAGGATTCACTAAATCATCCCAGGCAGATGTCTGTCCAGCTTTTGTTTGAACACTTCCATTGAAGGAGAACTCACCACCATCACTTCTAATAGCAAGGTTCTCAAATATATTATTCAACAGCATATTTCTACCTGGCCTTTCACTTCCCTTCCCATATTGTTCTAGTTTAAAGCTTTCCTAAAGCTTTAAAATGGTTTCCCTTGCATTATAAACAGATCATGGGAGAGATCCTTGTATTGTCCCCTAATGTATTTATACATAGTTATTTGTTCGCCCCTTAACCGTCTTTTTTCCATAATAAATAATCCCAATTTTGATAGCTTCTCTGGGTATTCCAGTCCTCTCATTCCGTTTATTAGTTTAGTTGTCCTTCTTTGAACCCCTTAAAGCACTGCAACATGTTTATTGTGCACTGTTGTCCAGAACTGTACGCAGTATTCCATGTGGGGCCTGACAAGTGCCTTATATAGTGGAAAAATAATGTTCTTGTCCCTCATCCCTATACCTCTTTTAATGCACCACAAGACTTTATTTGCTTCTGCAGAAGCTGATTGGCATTGATTGCTCCAGTTAAGTCTACAGTCCATTAGTATCCCCAGGTCTTTTTCCATATCACTTTTCCCTAGAAGTACCCTATTTAGTGTATATTGGTGACATCCGTTTTTCCTGCCCATGTGCATAACCTTATATTTATCAATATTGAGCTTTATTTACCATTTTTCTACCCAATACTTTGTATTAATTACCTTGTATAATTTTGTATCATCTGCAAATATTGATATTTTACTGTGTAGTCCCTCTATCAGGTCATTGATAAATATATTTAACAGAATGGGCCTAATACTGACTCCTGTGGCACCCCACTAGCAATGGTGGTCCAATTAGAGTACAAACCATTTTTCACCACGCTCTGCTTTCTATCTCTGAGACAGTTCCTTACCCAGATACACACATTTTTGACAAGACTGAGCTGTCTCATTTTATATATCAACCTATTATGCAGCACAGTGTCAAATGCTTTAGAGAAATCCAGATGTACAAGATCAATTAATTCTCCAAGGTACAGCCTAGAACTTACCTCATTGTAGAAGCTGATCAAATTGGTCTGACATGATCGACCCCTCATGAACCCATGCTGATGAGGAGCTATTCCATTGTTCTCCTTGAGGTATTCTAGAATGGTGTATTTCAGAAACCCCTCAAATATTTTTCCAATTATTGAAGTGAGACTTACTAGCCTATAGTTACTAGGCTTTCTTTTGGACCCCTTTTTTGTATATAGGAACCACATTGGCAATGCAGCAATCCAGTGGCATAACCCAAGTCTCAATAGTGTCTATAAATATAAGAAACAGAAGTCTAGCTATCACGTCATTTAGTTCCCTTAGAACTCTTGGGTGTATTCCATCTGAGCCTGGTGATTTATCAATTTTAATCCTCTTTAACTAGCTGTGCACTTCCTCCTGTGTTAGGCATGCAAAATTTAGTGGGGGCTTGTTTTATTCCCCTGCATCTCGTGTGACATTTATTTTCCTTTGTGAATACACTTGAGAAAAAGCTATTTAATAGATTTGCCTTCCCCCATCATCTTCTATGCTTTCCCTTGCATTATTTGTTAGAGGGCCAGTGCTTTCAGTGCAAATCCTTTTACTGTTTATATAACTGAAGAATAGTTTGGCGTTATTGTTGCTCTATTTGGCAATCAGTCTCTTTGCCTCCTCCTTACCAATTTGATCTTTTCTTTACTTGATTTATTTTCCCTGTATGATTTTAGCGCTTCTTTGCTGCCTTCTTGTTTTAGTAATTTAAACGCTTTCCTTTTTTTCATTTATTGCCCCCTTTACTGTGTTGTTGAGCCACAATGGTTTCTACTTGTAGTTCTTTTATTTTTAAATTGTATGAACTGCTCACATGAGGTAATTAGGATGTTTTTAAACTTCTCCCATTTGTCATCTGTACTGTTATTTTTAAGGATGTTGTCCCAATTAATGTTACCGATAGTTGTTCTGAGCTGATCAAATTTTGCTCCCTGACAAGGCTTTTTATTGAATGACAGCTGGAAATTAATTATATTGTGGTCACTATTTCCCAAGTGTCCCTTCACCTGCATGCCCATGATTCTGTCTGGTTTGTTAGTTAATATCAAGCCCAGAGTGGCCCTCCCTCTAGGTGGCTCCCACACAAGTTGGGAAAGGTAGTTTGTTTAATTGTTCTCAAGAACATATGAGATTTGCAGGTTTCATCTTCCCATGTTATATTTGGAAAATTAAAGTCTCTCATAAAAATTACTTCATTGTGGTTTGACACCTCTTCTAATGTCTCTCTATTTGTCTTAATAATACATTTTCAGATTTCTCTCTTATTTTTGGTGCCCTATAGAAAACCCCTTTAAGGATTTTCTTATTTTTGTCTCCCTGTATTTCTAACCACAGAGATTCCATGTGTTCATCTCCTACATCTATATCTTCTCGTAACCTTGGCATCAAGTATGATTTAACATAGACACACCCATCCCCCTTTCCGGTTCCCACCATCTCTTCTGAAGAGATTATAGCCCTGTTAATTTACGGCCCAGTCGCATTATCATCAAGCCATGTTTCTGTTATTTCCACTATATCATTACTTTCATCAGACATTCTCACTTCAAGCTAACCACTTTGCTGATCATATGGCTTGTTGACATAAAAATGTAAACATTAAGGCTCTAGGAATATCAATAAAAAATGTGAAAAATTATTTGATCATTACGGTGCAAATGGGCTTTAGTACTAAGGGGTTAAAGGTTATTATTAAATGGTGAGGGCCTGTAATGACTTAGTGGTCAATGGATTGGGTCTCTTTGTTCCTTCACCTATGGTTCCCTGGTGATCTATGGTAGGTAAAGAAGCATTTCACTGTTTTTGTTTCAACTAAATATAATTGACATATCTAAATTAACAGCACCATATAACTATAGATTTAGGGATTATTTTCCAGCACTGTATTTAGTCGAAAGTCTCAGTAGACAAAATCAACAGACATTTTGAAATAATCTGCTCCTCTACCACAGACGTGCAATACAAGCATCCCAATGTAGCTTCACACCATCCACTATGGAGGGCAGTTCAGTCGTGCTGAGAGATTCCTTCCTCTGCCTAAAACAGAGAGACCATGAATTCACAGGTTATCACTGTTTTATTATGTCACCCAACAAAAGGGACTGAACACATCATTCTTTAGACAGAAAAGAATAAGAAGTTAATACTGACATCACTAAATGTATTAGCACAATAGAAGTTTCCAAGAAGAAAATATTTGTGTTATAATTAGAGATGAGCGAACCTACTCGTTTCGAGTAATTACTCAATCGAGCACCGCGATTTTCGAGTACTTCCGTACCCGGGTGAAAAGATTCGGGGGGCGCCGGGGGGGTGGGGTTAGGCGTGGCGGAGCAGGGGGTAGCAGTGGGGAACAGGGGGGAGCCCTCTCTCTCCCTCTCCCCCCCACTCCCCGCTGCAACCCCCCACTCACCCACGGCGCCCCCCAAATCTTTTCACCCGAGTACGTAAGTACTCGATAATCGCGGCGCTCGGGCGAAAAAGGTGCGTGGCCGAGTACGCTCGCTCATCTACAGTTATAATATTTTTTTTTATACCACCTATTGGTTAGCTTAGATTGCTTTAACATTTTGGCACAATTTTAGTGCATGCTGTTGTATTTAAGCCATGTCCAGAGTCTGCCAAGCCACACCCCTTTGTTGAGCGAGGCATACTGCATTTTTTATTTTAGGACATTTTCTTCATACATAGCTTTAAGACTTGAGCAATGTTATGCTCAAGAAAAGTGTCAAATTTTAGTATACTGTGGCATGGTAGTTCACATAAAGGCCTGCAGAGGCCATGAAAACAGGTTTTCTGTGTGCCAAGCAGTTAGGAAAGCTGTAGGGGTATGGTTGGTGGAGATTAAACCTCCAGACACACTCCTGCAAAGCAGGAAGTTGGCTGAAAGCCAGAGTGAGAGTCTACGGTAGCAGCAGCAGGAACTGAGAGCCTGAGGTCCAGTTCAGAACAGACAAGGGCCCGTCACGTGTCTGACAGAGGAGGAAGCCCTCCAGGCACACCGCTAACCCACAATGCTGTTGAGAATCAATGATAAATTGACGTACGATCATCATTCCAATACCGTGCCACCTCCGTCGCAAAATTGTCACGAGCCGCAAACGTGGGCATAAAGGGGACTCAGGTGCCAGCCCAGCACTTGTACACATCTCCACAATGCAACAATACTCTGTGTGGGAAGCACGTGAGCGGGCCCAGGGCCAGGCTCGGTCCCAGCCTCCATCTTGTGTGACCCAAGGTGCCGCGAGTTACATAGCAATGGGAAATCCATGTGTCCACACACAATTCATTCTGTGTAGGTGTTAGATAGCTCAATACCGCAATGGAAAGTCTTTGAGTTCCTTGGGCTTGACTATGCTGTCGGTGCACAAAGATGGTATTACACAAGAAGAGCGCACAGAGCGCCCAAACATGGCAGACTTTCACCCCGCCAAGGACCTCGGCCTGCATTTCTACCCTAGTCAGTCAGTGTATTTGTGCCAGACAGGTAAAGCAACACAATGGGAACTCGTTGTGCACTCACAGCATAGGCTAGCCCAAAAAACTCAAGCATGGTATTACACATGAGGAAATCAGAGTGCCCAAACATGGCAGAATTTCACCCTGCGAAGGGCCATGGCCTACTTTTCTGCCCTAGTCAGTCAGTGGGTTTGTGTCAGACAAGTAAAACACCGCAATGGGAAGTCTTTGTGCACCCACAGCATAGGAGAGCCCCAGAAACTTAAAGATGGTACTACGCATAAAGAAATCACAGCGTCCGAACATGGCAAAGTTTCACCCCACCAAGGACCTCGGCCACACTCTCAGCAATCGTGGGCATAAAGTGGACTTAGATGCTAGTACAGCTGTGAACGTCTCATTTAATTATTTGCAGTTGCTTTCACCGCTCCAAAGACTGGATTAACCAGGAAGAAGTTCCACAGGCCCAACCTGGCGCACTTGCATTTCCCCCAGGACATAGGCTTCTTCCCACACCCTTAGCAATCGCGGGCATAGAGCGGACTCCAATGCTAGAACAGCTGTGAATGTCTCATGAATGCAGTAACGCTCTTCTTCTTTAGCCCAAATCAGTGTCTCAGATAACTGTGGTAACACGAGAGAAAATACGTGATGCCCAGTGCTGATCCCCTGACCCCAAGCAGGAGGAGGAGGTAGCCTTAGAAGGCCAAGAAAAAATGACCAGGACCCGCAGTAGTTTGTGTGGGAAGTATGTGAGCGGGCCCTTGGTCAGGTTCGGTCCCAGCAAACACCTTGTGTGAGCCAAGGTGCCGCGAGTGACATAGCAATGGGAAAATCCATGTGCCCACACACTATTCATTCTGTGTAGGTGTCGGATAGCTGAATCGACACCGCAAGGGGAAAGCCATCTGCACTCTGCACCCTACCCAAGACAGTCAGTGTCTTTGTGCGAGACAGGTAAAACACCGCTAAGGGAAGTCTGTGTGCAGCCACAAAGGCGAGTCCAAGGAACCCAAAGACAGTATTAAACCTGAAGAAATCACAGTGCCCAAACATGGCAGACTTTCACTTCGCTGAGGAAATAGGCCTCTGCCCACACCCTCAGCAATCGCGGGCATAGAGCGGACTCCGATACTAGTACAGCTGTGAACGTCTCATTAATGCAGTAATGCTCCTCTTCCTTGGCCCAAACCAGTGTCTCAGCTAACTGTGGTAACACGGGACAAAATACATGATGCCCAATGCTGATCCCCTGACCCCAAGCAGGAGGAGCAGGGGGCATTACAAGCCAAGACAGCATGACCAGGACCCACTGTAGTCTGTGTGGGAAGCACGTTAGCAGGCCCAGGGTCAGGCTCGGTCCCAGCCTCCACCTTGTGTGACCCAAGGTGCCCTGAGTTACATAGCAATGGGAAAGCCATGTGTCCCAACACAGATAGCTCAACACTGCAAGGGGGAAGTCTTTCAGTTCCTTGGGCTCGCCTATGCTGTCAGTGCACAAAGATGGTATTACACAGGAAGAAATCAGAGTGCCCAACCATGGGAGAGTTTTACCCTGCCAAGGACCTTGGCCTCGGCCCACAATTCTGGCCTAGTCAGTCACTGTATTATTTGTGCCAGATAGGTAAAACACCAAGATGGGAAGACTTAGTGCACCCATAGTATAGACAGACCCCAGTAACATTCCTGTAGCAAAGGTATAAACAGACCCCTGTAACATTTCTGTAGCACAAGTATAGGCAGACCCCAGTAACATTTCTGTAGCACAAGTATAGGCAGACCTCTGTAACATTTCTCTAGCAGAAGTATAGGCAAACCCCAGTAACATTTCTGTAGCACAAGTATAGGCAGACCCCTGTAACATTTCTGTAACACAAGTATAGGCAGACCCCTGTAACATTTCTGTAGCACAAGTATAGGCAGACCCCTGTAACATTTCTGTAGCAGCAGTATAGGCAGACCCCTGTAACATTTCTGTAGCAGCAGTATAGGCAGACCCCTGTAACATTTCTGTAGCAGAAGTATAGGCAGACCCCTGTACCATTTCTGTAGTAGAAGTATAGGCAGACCTCAGTAACATTTTTGTAGTAACAGCATAGGCAGACTCCAGTAACATTTCTGTAGCAGACGTATAGGCAGACCCCAGTAACATTTCTGTAGCAGCAGTACAGGCAGACCCCTGTAACATTTCTGTAGCAGAAGTATAGGCAGACCCCTGTACCATTTCTGTAGTAGAAGTATAGGCAGACCTCAGTAACATTTTTGTAGTAACAGCATAGGCAGACTCCAGTAACATTTCTGTAGCAGACGTATAGGCAGACCCCAGTAACATTTCTGTAGCAGCAGTACAGGCAGACCCCTGTAACATTTCTGTAGCAGCAGTATAGGCAGACCCCTGTAACATTTCTGAAGCAGCAGTATGGGCAGACCCCAGTAACATTACTGTAGTAGAAGTATAGGCAGACCCCTGAAACATTTCTGTCGCAGAAGTATAGGCAGACCCCTGTAACATTTCTGTAGAAAGAGTATAGGCGAACCCCTGAAACATTGGTGTACCATTAGTGTAGGCGAAGTCCGGAAAAATTAGTTAGATAACAGTATAGGCGAGGGCCAGAAAAATTAGTGTACCAAGAGTACAAGTGTACCTCTGAAAAATTTATCAACCGAGAGGGCAGGTGAAACCCAGAAATATTTTTTAAAGATACAGCTCGCTGTTGCTTAATTTGCAACAGAGCCTGGAGGCAGCCCAGTGAAAAGAATTGGTTTCTGGTAAAGTATAAATACTTTTGAAACTTTGAAAAATTGTAAAAAAATTGCAAGCAGAGCCTTTTGGGCTGCAGAAAAATTGGCAGTTTAGCATGATGACATGTTGTTTCAGGAGGAGGAGTTGGTAGGAGGAGGACTAATATCCGGAAATGATTGGCAAAGCTAATTCCCCCTTTTTTTCCGGTGATAGAGAATGCTTATTTATCCGGTTGCAGCGAAAAGAATCTTTAGGTACCGCTGCTTTCCGCAAGTGGAGAAGAGAAGTCTGGGGAAATCCAGGCTTTGTTCATCTTTATGAGTGTAAGCATGTCGGCACTGGCAGTTGACAGGCAGGTATGCTTATCCGTTATGATTCCCCCAGCTGCACTAAACACCCTCTCTGACAAGACACTAGCGGCAGGGCAAGCCAGCACCTCCAGGGCATACAGCGCAAGTTTGTGCCACATGTCCAGCTTTGACACCCAATAGTTGTATGGAGCAGAGGCATCACGTAGGACGGTGGTACAATCTGCTATGTACTCCCTCACCATCTTTTTACAGTGCTCCCTCCGACTTAGCCTTGACTGGGGAGTGGTGACACAGTCTTGCTGGGGAGCCATAATGCTGGCAAAGGCCTTGGAGCGAGTTCCCCTGCCTGCGCTGTACATGCTGCCTGATCTCTGGGCCTCCCCTGCCACTTGACCCTCGGAACTGCGCTTCTGCCGCTAGCGCTGTCAGATGGGAAGTTTAGCATCACTTTTTCCACCAGGGCCCTGTGGTATTGCATCACTCTTGTACCCCTTTCCTCTTCGGGAATGAGAGTGGAAAGGTTTTCCTTGTACCGTGGGTCGAGAAGGGCGTTGGCCAGAATGCGTCTAACACAAGGGTCACGAGAAAGGCAGTCTAACATGAAGTTAGCCATAGAGGCTGTGTGGAGTGGGAGAAGACTGTAAAGCCAGTGGATAGTGCTGGTAACTGCGGCGATCTCAACCCCACCAACGGAAATGGTATTGTGAGAGGCTCTGCACAGCGGCTGAGCTGAAATACTTTGCAGTGGCCGTGGTAAAATTACAGTACTGTTTAGCTGTGAGACCGCTGTCTAATTCACTGCAGACACAGAACGGTATTAATAAGTTAGGTCGCAGCTTCAGGCTAGGAATTATTTCTGTGCACGTTCACGCTGAGCGCGGTATTTTAACGCACACTCCAGGCAGAAAAAAATTGTTACGGAAGGCTGCAAACAGGCCTAGCTGCGTAATAGTAAAATGGAAGCACTACAAGTCCCAGCAGCCACGCAGTAAAATGCACACGGTCAGATGTAGCCCAACGAAGGAGCTTTTGGTTTTTTTGGACAGAGGATACAGGCTGTATAGGGTATATCACTTTCCCTCTAGAGGTGGCTGCGGCAGTACGCTGTGCGTCGAGTTCACTGCAGACACAGAACAATATAAATAAGTATGGAATTATTTGCGTACACTTTCACGCTGAGAGCGGTATTTTAACGCACACTCCAGCCAAAAAAATTGTTACGGAAGGCTGCAAACAGGCCTAGCTGCGTAATAGTAAAATACAAGCTCTACAACTCTCAGCAGCCACCCAGTAAAATGCACACGGTCAGATGTAGCCCAACAAAGGAGCTTTTGGTTTTTTGGACAGAGGATAGAGACTGTATAGTGTATATCACTTTCTTTGTAGAATTTTCTGCGGTACAACACTGTTGGTCTAATTCACTGCAGACACAGAATGGTATAAATAAGTATGGAATTATTTGCATACACTTTCACGCTGAGAGCGGTATTTTAACGCACAATCCAAGCATAAAAAATAGTTACGGAAGGCTGCAAACAGGCCTAGCTGCGTAATAGTAAAATGCAAGCACTACAACTCCCAGCAGCCACCCAGTAAAATGCACACGGTCAGATGTAGCCCAACGAACGAAAAAGCTTTTGTTTTTTTAGCACAGAGGATACAGGCTGTATAGTGTATATCACTTTCCCTCTAGAAGTGGCTCTGGCCCTATGCTGTGCGTCTAATTGACTGCAGACACAGAACGGTATAAATAAGTATGGAATTATTTGTGTACACTTTCACGCTGAGTGCGGTATTTTATCGAGCACTCCAGGCGGAAAAAATTATTACGGAAGGCTGCAAACAGGCCTAGCTGCGTACAACTAAAATGCAAGCACTACAACTCCCAGCAGCCACTCAGTAAAATGCACACGGTCAGATGCAGCAGAACGAAGCAGCTTTTGTTTTTTTTTGGACACAGGATAGAGGCTGTATAGGGTATATCACTTTCCCTGTAGAAGTGGCTGCGGCAGTACGCTGTTGGTCTAATTCACTGCAGACACAGAACGGTATAAATAAGTATGGAATTATTTGCGTACACTTTCACGCTGAGAGCGGTATTTTAATGCACAGTCCAGGCAGAAAAAATTGTTACGGAAGGCTGCAAACAGGCCTAGCTGCGTAATAGTAAAATGGAAGCAGTACAACTCCCAGCATGCACCCAGTAAAATGCACACAGTCTGATGTAGCCCTAAGAAGGACCGTTAGGGTTCTTGAAGACAGGATCCTACACTACCACTTTCCCTATCTCAGCAGCACTTTCCCTGTACTCTGTATAATAGACTGCAGACTGTAATGGCCTGCACAGCACGAGATTAAAAAAAAAATTGTGCAAAACTGCTCCCAGCCAGCCACAACAGTAATGCACACGGTCAGATGTGGCCCTAAGAAGCACCGTTGGGGTTCTTGAGGACAGGATCCTACACTAACACTTTCCCTATAGCAGCAGCAGCACTTGCCCTAATCTCTCCCAGTGTGTGTCTGAGTCGAGCCGCGGGCGGGACTGCTTTAAATACTCAGCGGTCACTTGATCTCACCAGCCACTCACTGCAGGGGTGGGGGGGTGGGATAGGGCTGGAACGTCACAGGAGGAAGTGGTAATGCCTTCCCTGCATGTCTATTGGCTAGAAAATGGAGCTAAACATGCGGGGAAGGAAATGGAATTGACCGCGTGGTGCTCGTCTAGAGTAACGAGCATCTCAAGTACCCTAATGCTCGAACGAGCATCAAGCTCGGACGAGTGTGCTCGCTCATCTCTAGTTATTATTGTTTTAGAGTGTCTTTATAATTCCAGGGCAATATACATGGGAAACAAGGCTTCACTTCATAATAAAACTTTGTAGATACACAAGTTGAATGAACAATTTAGACATATAATTACAATTCATTCTTTTTATGTTGTCAATTAAAATATATTAATTCTCATGTCTTTGTTTCTTTATTTCAGCAAATGAAGGGACTTTATTTACTGCCATAAAGAAAATGATGTAGTTAAAATAAATATATAATTAATCATTTCCTCACTCCCACAATAGTGATTACCAAAAATGTGCTGTAGTGAAATGTAATGATTTAGATATTTAAAAAATGGATATAGCTTTGTGCGGTAATTTCCAAATGCAAAGTTATTTTCTCTACTGAAAACAACATGCATTAAAAAAAAAATCATTTTATTGAAGAATTGTTTTCAAATATTGTAAATAACAATAAAAATGCAAAAGTCAATCTGTGTTGTCATCACTGAGTGTTAGAAAAAATCAGCATATAATGTGCTTATGCAACATAAGCCTGGGTTCACACAGGGCGGATTTGTTGCTTATTTCCCGCGGTTGGCCATTGCATATCCGCATTGCGGCCATTCCGTCGCGGTTGCAGTGCAATGCAGTGCGAATGTGTTTGGCCAAAATCCCGTTCTCACAGGGCGTAAAATTTTCCGCAGAGCCGCAGTGAAATATGCAGCATGTCCAATCTTTTGACGGTTCCGCAGCGTTTTTTTTTACATAGGGCCCCATGAACGCAGCTACAACCGCAATGAAAACCGCTATTGCTTGTTTTGCAGCGGTTTTCATTGCGGTCCCGCAGCAGATTGTTCGCATGAAAAAGAGGGGCAATAAAGTTTGTTCCCAGGAAGTGGTTCAGCGGCCATTTTAGCTGCTTGGCGCCATTTCAGCCAGGACTTGATGGAGACTGGAAGCAGGGAGCAGGAGCTCTGCCGGCAGAACCCCCACACAGCGGCACCAGAGCCCCCCACAGCGGCACCACAAGAGCCCTCCACAGTGGCACCAGAGCCCTCCACAGCGGGCGTGACCAGAGGCCTCCACAGCCGGACCAGGGCCCTCCACAGCGGCACCACCAGAGCCCTCCACAGCGGCACCAGAGCCCTCCACAGCGGGCCCAGAGCCCTCCACAGCGGGCGGCACCAGAGCCTTCCACAGCGGGCCCAGAGCCTTCCACAGCAGGCCCAGAGCCCTCCACAGCAGCACCAGGGCCCTCCACAGCGGGCCCAGAGCCCTCCACAGCGGGCGGCACCAGAGCCTTCCACAGCGGGCCCAGAGCCCTCCACAGCGGCACCAGAGCCCTCCACAGCGGGCGGCACCAGAGCCTTCCACAGCGGGCCCAGAGCCCTCCACAGCGGCACCAGAGCCCTCCACAGCGGGCGGCATCAGAGCCCTCCACAGCGGCACCAGAGCCCTCCACAGCGGCACCAGAGCCCTCCACAGCGGGCGGCACCAGAGCCCTCCACAGCGGGCGGCACCAGAGCCCTCCACAGCGGCACCAGAGCCCTCCACAGCGGCACCAGAGCCCTCCACAGTGGGCGGCACCAGAGCCCTCCACAGCGGGCCCAGAGCCCTCCACAGCGGCACCACAGCCCTCCACAGCGGGCCCAGAGCCCTCCACAGCGGGCGGCACATCGGATAACGAAGGTAATGCACTACTTCGCCTATCATTGCTCTTTTGCGTCCTTTATCTTTTGCATTGCAATGCATTTTTCCCGCCTTTTTCCTCCCTTTCTTTGCTGCACAATTTATGGCCTTTTCATCTTTTGCATTGCAATGCATTTTTCCCGCCTTTTTCCTCCCTTGCTTTGCTGCACAATTTATGGCCTTTTTATCTTTTGCATTGCAATGCATTTTTCCCGCCTTTTTCCTCCCTTGCTTTGCTGAACAATTTATGGCCTTTTCATCTTTTGCATTGCAATGCATTTTTCCCGCCTTTTTCCTCCCTTGCTTTGCTGCACAATTTATGGCCTTTTCATCTTTTGCATTGCAATGCATTTTTCCCGCCTTTTTCCTCCCTTGGTTTGCTGCACAATTTATGGCCTTTTTATCTTTTGCATTGCAATGCATTTTTCCCGCCTTTTTCCTCCCTTGCTTTGCTGCACAATTTATGGCCTTTTCATCTTTTGCATTGCAATGCATTTTTCCCGCCTTTTTCCTCCCTTGCTTTGCTGCACAATTTATGGCCTTTTTATCTTTTGCATTGCAATGCATTTTTCCCGCCTTTTTCCTCCCTTGCTTTGCTGCACAATTTATGGCCTTTTCATCTTTTGCATTGCAATGCATTTTTCCCGCCTTTTTCCTCCCTTTCTTTGCTGCACAATTTATGGCCTTTTCATCTTTTGCATTGCAATGCATTTTTCCCGTCTTTTTCCTCCCTTGCTTCTTTCCCCTTCGGCATCTGACGCGAAGATGTGAGCCTCGTTGTTATTTTGTGCAAATTGAAATTCTGCGCCACTGGGCACTAATGTTGTGTATGTAATGAAATGCAACCATTCTCTGTTTACTCACAGGACGAAAAAGATTTTCGGTTGTCGCAAAGGATATATCGGGAGTATGGCGTGGTACCAGCGAATGGGTATAAACTTTGCCAGGATGATAACATTGGTGAGTGTAGTGTGCGCTGACACAACCATATCCACCCACTTGGAATGCTATTCAACTTTTTTTCTTCTTTCTTCCCCCCCCCTTCAGGTTGAAAGTAGGCCTGAGATATGGGACCCAGCCGAGACGGGCTACAGCGACCGAGATTTAAAGGCAGACACCTGGCTATCGGTATGCACTGGCATGTATCCCGATTGGGACTCCGGAACTGCTGCCCGCCACAGTGAAATACGTAAGTTTACACTCCTGAAACTGCTTTGTTGTTTCTTCCTTGGATGTACTCAGAACTGTACTGCATCTAACAACACTCTTTATTGCAGGTGTCGGTGGTACTGCTTGTACCCTGTTTAATTGTCCTTTTTCATTATTTGCAGTTAAAGATGTCAAGAATCGTTGGCGGTCGGTTCGGGACCGCTACAAGAAGCATGAAAAAGATTGTGGAAAAAGTGGCATGTCGCCTTTACAAAAGAAATGTCCATACCAGGAGCAACTGCGCTTCCTCCGAACTAGTCGAGTGTTGCGCGCGTAAGTGCAAATAACTCTCCTAGCTCGGGTTCGATGTGGTGTCATTTTGAGGTTCTAGGTCTCTAACGTTACTCTTGTTTCGCCAACAGATCCAGCGGGAACATTGGGGCCGCGCCTCCCACGGACACCACCGCTTCACCCGACAAAGATGGGCCGGGACAGGAGCCGTGTGACGATGAGTCCAGAGAAGGTACCCCAGCCTTGGAGGACAGCCAGCGTAGCACGCCCGATTTGAACCCCACTTCTGTTTCTCCAGAAGTGGGGGAACAAATTGTGTCGTGTGGCAATACTACTGCCCCTGCCAGCAGAGCATGTATTAGCAGGGTGGTGACTTCCGCGCGGGCCAGCCGCAGCGTTGCGGCTGGCCCGCGTCGGAAGAATAGC
Organism: Eleutherodactylus coqui; assembly: GCF_035609145.1. Lineage (NCBI taxonomy): Eukaryota > Metazoa > Chordata > Amphibia > Anura > Eleutherodactylidae > Eleutherodactylus > Eleutherodactylus coqui. The sequence continues at coordinate 140,295,394 of NC_089843.1, read as the reverse complement.
AAGGCAGATGCCACCCAAGAGGTGCTGTCTTTATTACGCCGTTCTGAGACGGACGACCAGTGGGACACAATGGGTACAGCCATTGCGTCCCGCCTTCGTGAACTCAGCTCAGAGCGTCAGTGGACAATTCCGCCAGTTCTGTACACAGTGCTAGAGATTTTCGGTTCGCCAAGACCCATTGCCGATAGCACTGCCATTATTGTGGCAATGAAAAATGCAGCCTTTCCTGTTCAACACTCAAACCGCATGCTGCCTGCACCCCAATCTTTCCCTGATCAACCGCCCAGGGTTTCTAGGACACCGGTATACCCCATGCACCATGGCTCTCCTGACACTGGCTACGGCGACACTGCCTCAGGCGGTTCCCCATCACAAGCGTCATTTCTATCACTCATGAATAGCCCTCTGCAACAGACATCGCAACAGTCCACCTCACGACTGTGCACGCCACCAAATGCATCTCAATGCATTATAGGAGAAACCTCTTTTACTTATACGACATTGGAGTAATCGCAAACGTTAAGTTTGGGATAACTGCAATGTCCTACAGCAAACCATCGGAAAGTACAGGTTCCGTGGTGCTGTTGCCGTATCTGCCAATGCACGGATTATGCTGGTGTCCCAGAAATCCAACGGATGGTCATGGGAACGATTGGGGTTGCAAACATCGCTCACTCCCAGCTAAGATGTGCTCTGCGGCAAAAGAGGCAAGGCGCACTAATTCCATTACGGCAGTGGCACGCACGTAAATTTCTTTGCGGCCTGTGCTACTGTACGAGAAGGACTGACTTTTTTTTTTGTTTTCAATTTAACGCTGCCTTGCTGTCCTCCAAGGTTGGGGTACATCACTTCTCTGACTCATAGTCCTTTCTTTCCCTATATTTATTTTCATGTCTGTCTGCTTCCATGCTCGCTCTATGTTTGTAACAGGAGTTCGAGCATGGAAAAAAAAAAATGGTGATGACAACAGGGCCATTCTGCGTGCCTGTTGCCATCATCATTTTCGCTTGCGGCATGACCGGCAAGTGTGGCCAGAGCTATACTGCTTGTGGATTGGCCAGTGAAGGAGAAATTTAGTTGTATTCAAGTAGTGGTAATTGGTATGTGCGCTGAAAAAAAGTAGACGGCTCAACTAATGCTATGTTTATTTTGCACAAAATAACAAACCATCATTGTCTAACCAATTCCGTTTCTTTACAATGCAGATTATATGTTTTGTGCGCCGAAAAAATTTGGAGAACAATCTTTTTTGTGAAATATTAAAACATTTTATTATGAAAACTGTTTAACACAATTTTATTGAACTTTTTAAATTAAAGGTGGAGGAGTGTCCTTTTGTGCCTTCAATAAAATACGTATTTCTCTACGCAGTTTGGTTTACGCTTCCTTCTGGGGCAGGGCGCCGGGGGAGGGTCACACTGCAGTTAGGGCTGCACACCACCGACACAGGAGAACTGCCATGGCACGGTGCCTTCGTGACTAAGGAAATAGTCAGTGAAGAGTTCGCGTACCTGCACTGCAGTAGCAGGCGTCCTACCTCCCCCCCAGTTGATGACCGTGTCAAAGACAGGATCAAGTTCTTCGACATCTACCTCTGGGCGATAGTCCCGGAGGTAGTTGTGAAGAACACAACATGCCTTGACAAGGTCATCAACTATGTTAGGGTCTACTAACAGTGTAGTCCCTAGAACTCTCCACTGACTCACCATAATCCCGAAGGCACACTCAACCACACGACGTGCCCGGCTCAGCCTATAATTAAAAATCCTTTTCCAGGGCATTCAGTCCTCTCCGCGGGTATGGGCGCAACAGGTTTGGCATCAACGGGAAAGCCTCATCCGATACCATCACAAAGGGGACTGGATGTGTGGTTCCCGGGAAAGGTTGTGGGGCTGGGAGCGTGACGCCATCTCGGAGAATTTGCATCCCAATCTGTGATGTTCGCAGCACCCGAGAATCCCCAGTGCTGCCATAGGCGCCGACGTCGATGCAAACAAATTTGCTATGTGCATCAGCCACGGCCATCAGGACAATTGAAAAAAATTTTTTGTAATTGAAGAATTTGGAGCCTGAGTGGGCTGGCTGAAGCACACGCACATGTTTGCCGTCGACGGCGCCTATGCAGTTAGGAAATTTGGCAACATCTTGAAAGCCTGCTGCAACACGTTGCCAAGTGTCCTCGGTAGGTGAAGGCATCACGATGGGCTGCAACTTCTGCCAGATGGCGCTGCATGTGCACCTCACAATTTCGGTGATGGTTGATTTACCAACACGAAATTGGAGATGCAGGGATGCATAGCTCTCTCCTGTGGCCAAGAAGCTGAAAAGAAGCAGAGAAGAGAAAAAAAAATTAGTACACAATGAAGACTTGCATTACATCAACACTTCTATGTATGCAGTATTCAGATATTGTTCTCAACACGAAATAGATCGGAGAACGCAGAAGAATTCGTGTGAAGGAAATAAGATTTGCAATTGAAAGGTATACATGGGATGTGGGGGGGGGGGGCGTGAAATTCTCACTATCCATTCCACACATGGTTCAGATTTCCATTCTCCCCATCCCAAACAAAAGGGGAGGGAGAATGAGAAAATGAAAACATGTTCCTGCTACACTCAGAAAGGTAACTTGGTCCCGTTCACTGCCGGTGCACAACAAAGGTTGCCCAAGTTTGCTGGTCTGGTAAGTTCAACAATGTAGCTTCTGACAATGTCAATGAAGTCAACCAGCCACAAGATGATGCTGTTCTAATGCCACGCACGGGCAAATAAAGACCCACCCGTCCCGGTGAGATCGGGGTAGCCGTGCAGGTGTCATGATGGGCGTGGTGCGAATAACAGGGGTGCTTGATAGCCCAGCTGTGAAAAAGCAGTGTGACGTAATGCTATAGCATTACGTCCTACTGCCGGAGCAATCAGTGCATAAAAAAAGGTACCGCGCAAAAATCACAGAACCAAAAAAAAAAAGGAAAAACAAAACAAAAAAAAAACAGATATAACTACAGTGACACAATAAGAAATGTAACTTACCGAAGGGTGATGAGCAGCCTTTCTTCTGCAGTGATCGCCTTCCTCATCTGCGTGTCCTGGTAGGTCAGATCCCGGCGCACCAGCTCCAGAAGGCGGTCAAAGGCCTCCAGAGGCAGGCAACAAAATGAGACGAACTTCTCAGGATGGCTGCAGAGAGAGAGAAAGGGAGAGCGGGCTAAAATTAATAACAATTCAGAGTGCAACATCAAACCTATTCCCATGCAACACTTCACTTACTTTTTAAGATCGTGGTAGAGGCTCGCAAAATGGCCCTTCGTCCCCCTCTCGGTTAGTAGGGGATGAACCCAGAAACGTCTCTGATGCCGGGAAGCACGATCAGTCTGAAGAAGAATAAGCACATGAATTTTTAAAGCACATGAACATGAATTAAAGCACATGAATTTAAAGCACATGACTGCAATTACACTCTAGTCCGCAGTGCATAAACAAACAACAAGGAAACTAAGCACACAATGACCACAAATCGCTCACCTTTTCAGATTGTTCTCTATCCATCATAAGCACAAATGTAATCAGTCTGCGTCGGTATGCGCGGCTCAGACGGACTGTTGCTCGGTCCATGTCTGCAGAGAAAATGGCCACAAATACAAAGCTCTTCCTACCCTATGCAGAAATGGGTGGGATCGATGACCTCACAGGAAACAGTTTTTTTAAGAATCTGCACCTAGTAAAATACGCAGGCAAATCTGCAACAAAAACCGCGCCTCTCCAAAAATAACCGCTGCGGTTTTTTCCGCAACAAAGGGCCTGCGGATTTACCGGCGGCAGAACCGCAGATAAATACGCGGTCAAAAACGCGTCTTAATTGGGCCATTGCATGCGGATTTGCCGCAGAAACGGAAAGGTTGCGGCAAATCCGCAGCGGCAAAACCGCGAACTTTCAGCGACAAATCCGCCCTGTGTGAACCCAGCCTAAAAGTTAAGAAATAGAGCAGTGTGTATCACCCTATGCAGTAGTCATAGAAACACTGGACATCAACGTTTGAAAAACACAGCTATTGAAAAGGGTTGAAAAGAGGATGAGCTCCAAGGTCCCCACACTAGCACGAATTTATCTGGGCAAAACCTTTTCTTTTAAAGTATGCTTTCATATAGAAGAGTATAATAACTAAATTCTTCAACTCGGTGATTGATGGTGATCTATCAGCTGTCCATCAAATAGCTATTACATTGTGGGCCAAGAATAATGCTTCTCTAAGAAAAATTGTGACTATTGTTCTTCCTCAAGAAGACCAAGTAAGCTAATTTCAGGATTAAGAGGTATTATTTTCCCAGACCGCAAGTCAGCAATCTCCGCCCAGTATGAATTAATGTGTAAGCAGTGGTAGTTGATTAAAGTGTATCAATTCTGCTGGATAATTATCAAAGAAATCAAAATGGGTTCATATACAGTAGCATTTTGTAGCATGTATAATTGAATGTAATTATTATTCACAGCAAGAGACACTAGTAAACGAGATCCACTTGCTTCACCCAAGTCTTTAAGACTCGGTGTGGAAATCAGTTCTCTCCATTTAGTTTATACTTGGAGTTCAGTTTATACTTGGAAGGGCCTTTTATATTAAACAATTATCGTTCAGATTCTCGCTACCTAGTGGGAATCCGAATGATAATTATTTACTGAAAATTGTGATCCGGTGTCTGGCCAAAATAACATCTATAGAAAAAATGGTGCTATTGGAGTTGAAGAATTGTGAAACAACTTATGTATGCAAAATTGAGAATTTGTGAAACCATACAGCTCAGGAAGCATGGGATTGTTCCATACTGGTATATCACTGATCATGTCTGTATAAACAAAAAAACATTTTTTGTGGCTGTCCCAAGTTTATCTAGCTAGCCTGTGAAGGGAAAGGGGACAGTAAATAATTAGTCCTGTGACAAGGTATGTGAAAGTTTATAGTCTCTAAATTGATGTTAGGGGGTCAACCGGCCAGTCTCAGTGGGTTTTTGTTTACATCAGTGGAGATTATGAGATATGAAAAACCCAGAGCAGAGGTAACACACTGGGCTATTGACCCCCTAATATCAATTTAGAGACTATAAACTTTCACATTCCTTGTCACTGGACTGATTATTTACTGATATGGTCATCCTTCGTTGGTATTCATCTAAGCGCTATTAATCAGAACATATCTGTGCCCTCTTATCCTGTATCTGGCATTTATCTAAATGCAAATTAAGTTCTCCATGGTTGTGACCATGTGTATATGTTTATTATAAATACGTCTTTAGATTTGTTCCATTATGCCTGAGGAAGAATCCTGAGAGGTTCGAAAGCTTGCTATAACATCATGTATTTTTGTTAGCCATCAAAAGGTATCATATCTACAAGATTACTTGATTTCTCTTACTGAGAACAATCACACAGAACACCAACGAAACCGTGAAGTGAGGGAATTGGCTAAATGGAAGAATCGTTTTAGGACTGCGGAGTCTACATGTTATAGCATGTGCAACATTTTATGCAGTATAACCATTTGCCATAGGTTAACTCTACCAGCAACAGATGAGGAAAATAGTTTCCACATCATAAATTTCTCACTCAAAAGATTCAGTACTGGGTAGATGTTAATATTATAAAAACCTGAGCAGTCTCTAAGGATATTTATACGCAGGTATTTAAACTGTGACATTACTTTCAGTTCATGGCATTTTTACTTCCATCAGTAATTGTCTTTGTTGAGAGAAATTAAATATGATTTTTGCTGGTTAATAAGCAAACCTGAAAAATGACCAATATTATCTGTAAAAAGGGTAGCATATGGATTCAAGATTAAAAAAAAGGCCCATATTATCCACAAAAGACCTATTCTTCCTTTTCTACAAAGAACACCCCTTCCTAGTGCCTCTATGTAGCAAAGAACAAAGCACTGCTCACTAACAGCTAGGTATAGTGGTATTTACAAATTACAGAAACCATTTGGTGAACTTTTAACTAAATTCAAATTTTCAGATAACCCTAATAAGATAAGTAGAGATGAGCCAGCACACTCAGTTAAGGCAATTATTCGAGCGAGCATCGCTATTTTCGAGTAACTGCATACTTGTCCAAGAAAATTCGGGGGGGGGGAGGGCGGGGGTGAGCGTGGGGGAGAGAGAGAGCTCTCTCTCATTCTCCCCTCCCGCTCACCCCGCCGCCCTTCTCAATTTTCTAGGACGAGTATGCAGTTACTCGAAAATAGTGATGTTCGCTCGAGTAATTGCCTTAACCGAGCGTGCTCGCTCATCTCTAAAGATAAGGCCAATCCATAGAATCAAAAGTCTTGGCTTTTTCAAGCAGGGCCAAGGCACAGTCCTGTTACTTCCAACACCCAGTTGGATATGACGCCTGAATTTAACAGATTTTATCCAAAGTGGATTTGCCCAACATGGATTGATCTGGGTGTCCAATTTCCTGAATAGCTAATCTAAGTCTATTGACTAGAAAACTATTTTACAATCAATGCTTAGTAAGGAAATAGACTTGCATGCTCTAAAATACTTTGAGAGTCTGAAACTGGAGCCCTGTCGGGAATGGACATGCAAAACATGAGGGTCTGAGGATGATTTTTTGAATATATGAGCTAATAGTTTAAAATAATTTTTTCCCTATTCATTAGATTGTTTCGTGCTAAATAATTTGAGAGGCTTTGTCTTTCGTGATTTATTAAATAATGCCTCCCAATTGATAACCATTTATCTTGATTAGCCTGGATAGGGTCTCTTTTTAACTTTTTCTCTGCTTGCATACACTGCTGAGAGATTTCAGTTTCCTGTTCAGCTATTTTACAAATTACATGAAGAACTAAAAGCAACCACCACACTGGCAGGCTCTAAGGTATCCTAGACCAACAATCTATTCAAATTAGTTTTTCCACAACTTAAAATTGCTTTATAACCTCTCTGTCCTTGGTTGCTGCTGACCTGGGCATTTCACTATTGCAGCCCATCACTGGTTATGAAAGGTTACTAGTCATTATTTGGAAACTATATAGTATCAGTGTTTTTGGTGGCATAATATCTCTGCTACATGCATGTCACACACACACAGCACTGCTACATGTACATCACATAAAGCTCTGCTACATGCATTCTTCATACAACAGGGATGGAAAGCAGCACAGCAGAGTCCTGTACACACTGATCATCATCTGTTCATGTGACCCAGACTGCTCCCACACAGGTGACTGATCACATGATGGTGACATCATGACAGGTCCTGTGTTCTTTCCTCCGGCGCTGCAGAGAGACGGCCATCTTTAGGTACGTCCATCTCCTTCCTGCAGTCACACGGGCGCATCAGTGCCGGTGAATGGATGCCGATGCGCCCGTGTGACTGAGCCCTAAGGCCGCCTGCAGGCGGGCGGAAATTCAGCGGTGGGATTTCCCGCGGAATTTCCGCCCTTGGAAGCTGCCATAGGATTGCATTAGCAAACGCAATCCTATGCAGACGGTCGCAGTTTATCCGCGCGAAATCTCGTGCAGCAAACAAACCGCAGCATGTTCTATTTCTGTGCGGGGCTCTGCGAGCCCCGCACAGAAACGTCATTCGCCTCCCGCCGGCTCCAGTCTGCGCATGCGCCAGCTGCCCGGCAAGCCGGCACATTAAACAGCCGGAGCCGCGGGTGCAGGTGAGTAAGCGCTGCTCTCTGCAGGTGCTTGGGTCGGGTCCCGCGGCGAGAATCCTCGCTGCCGGATCCAACCCGCCCGTCTGCAGGGGGACTAAAACAGAGAGAGATAATTCACAAGAAACGTCACTCACCGGCTGTCGGCCCCACTCTGCGCATGCGCCGGGTGCTCAGCAGCCGGCACATGAAAGAGCCGGAGCTGTGGGGCGTGGCTGAGTATGCGCTGCTCTCTGCAGAGGCTCGGGTCGGGTCCCGAGGCGAGAATTCTCGCAGCTGGATCCGACCCGGCTGTCTGCAGGTGGCCTAAATAATATGGGAGCAGGATAAGTGTTTACAATGTTTTTTAACTAACCAGAAAAGACAGAGAAATAAATAGCAACCTATCATCAATATCAGCATTATAAGTACATGGTAATCTATCAAATAGTCAGAACATAGGGAGCTCGTAAAGTGCTGTACGTGGTAAATTCCAAAATGCTAAGTGACGAGCCTACATGGTGGAATTCCATGTTGCATATGTTGCAGAGGCTAAGCCAAGAGCAGGGAGCCATCCCGGAGTACCAAATGGTGTATGCCATTAGCAGGCACTGTATCCAGGTCAGTCACTTGATACCTCTGGACTGGCTGCAGATCGAAGTTTGTGCTATCTTAGCCTGCTTTGAGGAAGCAACCAGAATGGCCAGTCATGATGACACACTAATTATTATGACCATCCCCATTGTCTGCCTGCTGGAACAGGTGCTACATCTACATTTTGTATATGCATATAAATGCAATGATACTTCTTTCTCTTGTCTCTCCAATACAAACCCATTAAACATCTCTGCCGGTATACAAGCTATCACACCAGCAGCAATATATCTTCATTAGAATATCTCTCCCTAAGAACAGACCATGTTTTATATAGACAGGAGTTGCAATGGATGGGAAGTATATTTCTCTTATACTTTCTGTGGCATTCTGTGAAGCAGCAGGCAGCAAGCATATCAGCTAGCTAATTCATTATAAGCTCCAGTGGGTGGATGTAAAAGGCAGGGAGATGTGCAGTTCTAGGCTTTGTTTGCCTGGAGATCCAGACACCCAAAGCTCTTCGGAGTTGGTATGCTGTAAAAACCTGTGTGTGAGTACAAAACTTACAATTGGAGTTGTGCTGCTTATATGGTGAGGCTAGAGAGAGTAGCCCACCAGCCGTCAGTTAGAACTATTCTTTGCAAAGTTAGAGCTGGACAGGCAGATGTCTATTTTGTATAATAACCTGAAGAGACTGATGTCTGTATAGCTGCACTGCAAGTTAAAAAAAATAAATGCGATCTTGAATTTGGAATGTCTGTGTCGAGACTGCTTACATTTAAGATGTGTTTTACCCATGGGGCAATTTTGGTGCAGATTGAGCTAGTTATTTGGTCGTGCATAAAGAGCAGACATAAGACAAAAGAAATCCATTTTCATGATTTACCTATGTGGCAGATTTGATGCTGATTGGTTCAGTTGTTTGGCCCTGTATAAGCAACCAACAACAGACAATAGGCAACAGAAATACGAGATATTTGTAGAATGAAATCTGACCTGAAAGTTTCATTACGTTTTAGAGGCATGTTTTATGCCATGTCCACAAGCTCTTCCCATTAGAGGGCTGTGAATGATTGACATCATCCATATTACCATGGTTCAAAAATGAAATACAATACTATAGAGTTGATTAAAGGTATATTTATTCCGATTTTCACCTCTTCAGTGAAATGCGTAAGAGTTCCTGATTTTGTCTTATTAGGCCAATGGAGATTTTTATTATTAAATAATAAATCTGGTTTTGTGTGGAGGCGGAGGAGACCAAGACTGGCGCACAGCCTGATGGTCAGGAGGGGCAAGGAGGGGGGCATAGACCTCCCCAACCTAAGCAACTACTACAGAGCTTCCCAGCTTCAATACTGGTGGGACATGACGCAGACGAAGGGAGATAGGATACTTACAAAACTGGCAGAAGGGTATAACAGTACTCCTCTGGCAGAGGACCTATGGTTCCCGGTCAGATCACGCTATCAGGCCAAGACTTACAACCCGCTTCTCAGGGGGCCTTGTGGGGTATGGGATAGGCTTAGAGAGGAGCTGGCTCCATTTCCCTCACCCATACTCCCGCTGTCCTCCATCTCCAAAATTCTGAACCCCCATAAGAGTCAGGACTTTGCCCCGGTGTGGGGGAAATTTAAGTCACTTCATATAGCACATCTACAATCCCTGGCCCATCTGGACCCTATCAGCATCCTCCAAAAGCTGCAGCCGGAGCAGAACTTCTCCTTCTTGGAGGTAGCTCAGGTGACGGGCATGTTTAAAGCATACTTCAGCACTTACAAATCCACTAGACCTTCTACACCCTTTGAAAGGACCTGGCTAGACAACAAAGCCTCTCAGAGGAAAATTACCTTCCTTCGAAAGAACTTTATCTCCCCAGTTCAGCCCTATAAACCAACCTTCCTCATCTCGTGGGAGAAAGAATTGGGGATCCTTCTAAGCACAGAAGAAACTAATTCAATCCTTAATACCTCATTCGGTCTGTCCCCTTGCGTCTTGGCCCAAGAGGCACACTACAAGCTGCTGGTAAGGTGGTATTGAACCCCTCAGTGGTTATTTGACCACAAACTCTCCACCCAGAAAGCTTGCTGGAGATGTAAGAAAGATGTAGGGACATACCTTCACATCTGGTGGTCATGCCCATTGCTGACCCCCTTTTGGAGAGGCGTGGAAGAAATTATACAGAAGATTAACCCAAAGATCTCCATCTCACCGGACCTAGTCCTGTTATGGAGGCCAAATGCGCATTTCCACCCCTCCAGAAATAAATTGATTGCTTTGCTCCTGGATACTGCTAAATCCCTAATTCCCCGTCTATGGCTACAAAATACTCCGCCAACGTTGGGTCAATGGAGAGATAGAGTGGACAATCTATACTCGTTAGAAGAATTACATAGCTGGCCCAACAAATCTTATGACAAGTTCATCGTAACATGGGCGCCATGGCGTGAGGTTCGGCCCCTGGCGTTGTGAGACTAAAGAGACGGATGAGTTGGGGTGCTCTTTCCATCTCACCCCCCCCCCCCCCCTTGTACTAAGAGACCACCACGGCATTCCCATCTCCCTTCCCCCTTCGTCCCTACAGCACTCTCCCCCCCCCCCCCTCCTTCCTACCCCCCCCCCCTTCACAATCCACAGATGTTGATTTTGTGTTATATTACCATCTGTCGGGTTGAAGAGTTAAACTGGAGGAGAAGAGTTCTGATAGTGTTGCTTTATTTTATTATGAAAACTCCTCCAGAAGCGTTACAAATATCTTTTCATAATGCCAATCGCAGAACGAATAGCTGAGTATGAAATTATAATACTGGCAGGTTGTACTCTCCCTTCCCATGTATGCTTGTTACATGTTGTATCTTTTGATATTTCTGTCTAATTGCCAAAACTTCAATAAAAACTGATTTATAAAAAAAAAAATAATAAATCTGGATATTTTAACTATCCCTGTCTGAATGCCGAATTGCTTTTGCTTATATTGATAGAACAGTTTAACTTTACTTAATAAACCTACACTAAAAAGTAAACAAACAAAAAAAAGAAACATGAAGAAAGTAAGGGGTGGGGGACATGTTGGTAGTGGAGGTGGTGAAGGTGGAAGAGGATGGACCTTAGCACTTCAACCAGCTCACACTGAAGTAACAGCTTCACGTTCTGCAGGCGATGAGGCAAGCCTACTACCATTCCTTAGTAGTTACTACCAACAGACTTAAGGCCCATTTACATGCAACGGTTATCAATAAAAATTCATTCAAACAATCGACTTTGAGCGATAATCGTTACATGTAAATGCGGACATTGTGCACTTTTTGTTTAAAAAATTATTTTAAGCTGAACTTAAAATCCATCATTCATTTACTGGAGATAAAGCAAAGAACTTTATATGCCAGTAGACCGAAGGCTGTTATCTCCGCGGGAAGCCAGCAGTTAACATTGTCATTCTCGGCGAGAACAATGCAGCTTTTCATGTGATTAATCACACATTAGGCTCTGCAAACAGCTCATGGAGGCCCTTTACATGCAAGTGAAGTGGCCATTAACACTTTATGCAAAAAGATCACTAAAACTTTCAATTTTTCAATCCTTTGAAAGATTATCTTTGCCTGTAAATGGGCCTTTAAAGACATGAGATTGCACTACATGGCTAGGTGCATCCATTAATCACTTCCTTCTCATATTTTTGCAGCAATTCTTATAATCTGTAACCCAAAACACACAATGGAGTCATGCGCCATCCAAAAATTAATATTTTCATTATTACAAAATATATAAAGTTTATTTTTTGCATAAAAAAACATTTAAATAATTTTAAAAACCAACACCTGTACAGTACCCTGGTTCACCAATGGGCTGATGAAAATGATATTTAACCTCTTAAGAACTGACCCTTTTTAATTTACATTTTCGTTTTTTTTCCCACTTTCACAAAATCATAACTCTTTTATGTATCCGTCAATGTAGCTGTCTGAGAGCTCGTTTTTTTTTTGCAGGATGTGTTATATTTTTCAATAATACTATGCAATGTACTGGAAAACTTTTAAGAAATGCTAGGTGGAGTGACATGGAAAAAAAGTGTCATTTTGCCAGCTTTGGGGGGGTCTTGTTTCTACGGTGTACACACTGTAGCAAAAATGACATGTTAACTCTATTCTATGGGTCAGTACGAATACGATGACACCAAATTTATATAGTTTCAAAAATTAAATTATTTCCCACAGGAATTTTCTGACAGCCATTTATTTTTTCAACATAGTTGTGTGAAGGCTCATTTTTTGCGGGATGTCCTGTAGTTTCTTTTGGCATTTTGAGGTACATATGATATTTTAATTGCTTTTAATTATGTTTTCTTGGGGATGTGGTGATCACAAAAGTGCAATTCTCCTGACAACGTTCCTCATGCGGTGTAAATTATGTGTTACTTTGATAGATCAGACTTTTATAGGAATAGGAAGCATGACAAATCTATAGCACAGATAACACTGCTGGCCTGGTGACCTCCTAACACTAATTCAGGGACCATAAAACCATCACATCTTTATCAGTTAACTATTTAAGTATTTATTTATTTCTCTACTCATCCTGGTGTAATACCACAAGTGCAAATAAATCACATCCATGTTTGTGCCTTGTCATAAGTATGTATCTCTTTTTCATTATGCCTGAAGAAGAACCCTGAAAGGTTTGAAAGCTCGCTATAACATCATGTATTTTTGTTAGCCATTAAAAGATATTATATCTACAAGATGTCTTGGTTTCTCTTGCTGGGAACAATCACATTTATGGACATAGTGATACCAAATATGTTTTTGTGTTTTTTATTTAGAGTTTTTTATTCTAAGTATGGGGAAAGGCTTTTATTGCCTTTTATTGTTTTTAATCATTAATAAAACCTTTTAAAATTGATTTTTACATTTTTTAGTCCTCATAGGGGACATGAACTTGTGATTGTTTGATCACTCCTGCAGTATGATGTAATACAATAGTATTATATTATACCACAATCTGACACACAATCTATCTTTCTGAAGGCCCATGCCTACCATAGCACCAGGCACCAACATTATATGGAGCAGAATCGACCCTGAATACCCCTCCATACAAACCCCGAATTCACAAGACGTAACTGTATGTCCTGTATCATTAAGGGGTAAATTAGATATTAATATATAGATATCTTAAATGTGTCTGCCACATGCATAAAAGAGAGATCACTGTATATTAATAATGTAGCACAATATTATTTATAATAAAAAACACAAAATATAAATCACTATTAGGCCTCAGTCACACGGGCGCATCGGCACCCGTACACAGGCGCCGATGCGCCCGTGTGACTGACACCAGCAGACGGACATACCTGAAGACGGCCGTCTCTCTCCAGCGCTGATCTTAGAACACATGACCGGCAATGGAGCCGGTCACATGTTCTTCTTCCCGGCGCTGCAGAGAGACGGCCGTCTTCAGGTACGTCCGTCTGCTGGTGTCAGTCACACGGGCGCATTGGCGCCGGTGTACGGCTGCCGATACGCCCGTGTGACTGAGGCCTTATAGTGATGCTAAAATAATCATGCCCAAAGACAGATCTATGCAAGCCCCACATACACTGTTTCCCCACTTGAATGAACCCCATCACATGCATGTAAGCTAGCAGTATTAGATATTAGTAAAAATCTCTCATAAATATGCTTGTCACATGAAAGTAAAAGCACCACATGCATTCTAGCCAAACAGCTCAACATAATTTATTTTCTCTACCTTACCTCCTCATAGCAAAGTAGATGTAATATAAATTAGTGCAGTGTAATAGTGAGTTCAAATGCATGCCCATAAGCAAATCCATGTAAACCCCACATGATATATATATATATATATATATACAGTGGGGGGAAAAAAAGTATTTAGTCAGATACCAATTGTACAAGTTCTCCCACTTAAAGATGAGAGAGGCCTGTAATTGACATCATAGGTAGACCTCAACTATGAGAGACAACTTGAGAAAACACATCCACAAAATCGCATTGTCTGATTTTTAACGAAATTATTTGCAAATTATGATGGAAAATAAGTATTTGGTCACCTACAAACAAGCAAGATTTCTGGGTCTCACAGACCTGTAACAACTTCTTTAAGAGGCTCCTCTGTCCTCCACTCATTACCCTTAGTAATGGCACCTGTTTGAACTTGTTATCAGTATAAAAGACACCTGTCCACAACCTCAAGCAGTCATACCCTAAATTCCACTATGGTGAAGACCAAAGAGCTGTCGAAGGACACCAGAAACAAAATTGTAGCCCTGCACCAGACTGGGAAGACTGAATCTGTAATAGGCAAGCAGCTTGGTGGGAAGAAATCAACTGTAGGAGCAATAATTAGAAAATGGAAGAGATACAAGACCACTGATAATCTCCCTCGACCTGGGCTCCACGCAAGATATCACCCCGTGGGGTCAAAATGATCACAAGAACGGTGAGCAAAAGTCCTAGAACCACACGGGGGAACCTAGTGAATGACCTGCAGAGAGCTGGGACCAAAGGCTACTATCAGTAACACACTACGCCACCAGGGACTCAGATCCTGCAGTGCCAGACGTGTCCCCCTGCTAAAGCCAGTACATGTCCGGGGCCGACTGAAGTTTGCTAGAGAGCATTTGGATGATCCAGAAGAGTTTTGGGAGAATGTCATATGGTCAGATGAAACCAAAGTAGAACTGTTTGGAAGAAACACAACTCGTCGTGTTTGGAGGAAAAAGAATGCTGAGTTGCATTCAAAGAACACCATACCTACTGTGAAGCATGGGGTTGCAACATCATGCTTTGGGGCTATTTCTCTGCAAAGGGACCAGGACGACTGATCCGTATGCATGAAAGAATGAATGGGGCCATGTATCATTAGATTTTGAGTGCAAATCTCCTTCCATCAGCAAGGGCACTGAAGATGAAATGTGGCTGGGTCTTTCAGCATGACAATGATGCCAAGCACACCGCCAGGGCAACGAAGGAGTGGCTTCGTAAGAAGCATTTCAAGGTCCTGGAGTGGCCTAGCCAATCTCCGGATCTCAACCCTATAGAAAACCTTTGGAGGGAGTTGAAAGTCGGTGTTGTCCAGTGACAGCCCCAAAACATCACTGCTCTTGAGGAGATCTGCATGGAGGAATTGGCCAACATACCAGCAACAGTGTATGCCAACATTGTGAGGACTTACAGAAAAAGTTTGACCTCTGTCATTCCCAATAAAGGATATAAAACAGAGTATTGAGATGAACGTTTGTTATTGACCAAATACTTATTTTCCACCATGATTTGCAAATAAATTCATTAACAATCAGACAATGTGATTTTCTGGATGTGTTTTCTCATGTTGTCTCTCATAGTTGAGGTCTACCTATGATGGCAATTACAGGCCTCTCTCATTTTTTTAAGTGGGAGAACTTGTACAATTGGTATCTGACTAAATACTTTTTTCCCCCACTGTATATATATATATATATATATATATATATATATATATATATATATATATGTGTGTGTGTGTTTGTTTGTGCGTATATATATATATATATATATATATATATATATATATATATACAGTGGGGGGAAAAAGTATTTAGTCAGATACCAATTGTATATATATGTGTGTGTGTGTGTGTTTGTTTGTGCGTATATATATATATATATATATATATATATATATAGCGGTAATTAACCTAATGATGTACATATCAAATAGCAGCATTGTAAAAACCACCCCACAGCTCCTCATTCTGCAAGCTTGCTACCATTCCTGAGAAGTAATTTTACACATGTGTTACATCTGCCTCCTCTATCTGTACTGCGAACTAAGACATACTGATACCGACCTCTGGCTTCCCTCCTGACAATGATACCCGCCTCCTCCATTAGTACTGCGAACCTGAGACCACCTGTTGCCGACTCCTGGCTCTCCCACAACTACTATCCTGACCTGCATGTTTGCTACACCCGCTGCTCCAAACCTAGTGCCGGAAACACTACACCTCCCTCTACATCACCCCATGCCAAATCCCCTGCACTCTCCAAAGCAGTCCATGTGGATCTGTCTGAGGAGCTGTTTGATCATTAAGTGTCATGGATGTCAACCGCACAGTCCAACCAACCTGAGGGAGAAGACAAGGATATTTAATGCACTGATGCACAACCAATATCTCCTCTGAAGAGGAAGAAAAGGGTGAATTAGTGTGCATGGTCAGCCCTCCACAGGCAATATGTACTCAGCGGGATGTGGAAATGGAGGTGCCAGTCCCTGTTGCTCACAGTGACAGAGTCCCCATTTAGGAGGAGAATGATGATAAAGAGGAAGAGGAAGTGCTTGACCCAACATGGACAGACAGGAAAAGTCATCATTGCAGTTCACAGGGGAAGGAGAATGTTTCGGGACAGCACCATGCTAAGACAAGGAGTAGTGTGTCATAGACAAACATAAGGATTGCACCGTCACCATCAGCCACTACTAGATGCAGCAACACCAACATAAGGCCCACAGCTAGGACTGCTCACAGGACTTTTGCAGCCTAGGCATTCTTTAAAACCAGAAGAGATGACAAAACAGTAATCTTCTGTAAGATGTGCCATGAGGGATTAAAATGTAAACAACCTCAACATAGTGTGTATGAACAGCCAAATGAACTCTCACCACCCACTGCCTTGGAGAGCCTACCTGGACCAGAGGGCAAAATGATAGCCTCATCTTGCTCCCACATCAGAACATCAGATTATTACTGGATGGACACCCACCTTGATCCACAAGGCCAATATGACAAATCTCATTCCAGCAGTGGAGAGGGACCTCAAAATACATGATCACGATAGACTGTTAAGCAGCTTGAGCAGAGAATTTCCCAATAGCCACTGGGATACATCCACAATGGATCTCGGCTCTGCAACTCATGACAGACAAGCAAGAAAGCACTACAGCAGCACCACTACCAGTGGCAGGGAAAGTCTAAGATAGGTGTGGCATAGTTATTTCAGCCTGCTGCAGTCCTTAGCAAAAACACAAGGTAGTACTAACAGTCACAGGAAACACTTGTCCATAATGGTCCAAGAGCATGTTAGCTTCTGCTTGGATGTACTCAGACATGACTTTCACCCCTTTGACTTCTAGGTGTCTAAACTGGATGAGTGCTGGATGTTTGCACAACATGCTTTGAGGTGCTTACCTGCCCTGCTGCCAGTGTGCTATTAGAAAGGATATTGAGCACAGGTGGGGGTGTGATAACTGACAGATACATCAGCCTGTCCACAGACAATGTGGATTGCCTTACATTTATAAAACTGAACCAGGCGTGAATTTCACCTGACTTCTGCACCCCCATGGCATATGCATGCATTTGTTAGCATGCTGGCAATTTTAACTCACATATGACTGAGCATAGAATTAAAACAAAGATTAAACTTTACCTTCAAGGTGCTCTGACTGTTAGCAGTGGTGTGGGTGTGGCTACTCTCCTTCTCCAGCTTCCACCATGTTTCCTATTCCTACTTTCCTCCAAGTGAAAAATATGTCAATATGGAAATTGAGAGTTACAGCTCTTCATGTTTGCATGAGGAGCACACTCTGATCCCAAGGTGCTGTTGCTACTGCTACATGTGATAATGCAGCTGCTCTCCTTTTCATGCTTCCACCATATTTCCTCTTTGTTCTCATTCTTCCAAAATAAACATTTTCTGAAGCGCAAGAAATAGCTGAAGCACTACAGTTTTTTCTTAGAGAAGACCCATCCTTGGTGGATCTGTTTCCCTGGCATAATTTGTCCTTTGTAAAATTTATGACATTGCTTTTAACCTCTTAGTGATGCCATAATAGTGTGTTTACGTCCTGCCATAGCGCTGCTATCTCCCTTGATACATCGCAGGTGTCAGCTGTTTATTACAGCTGACACCTGCGGGCAACAGCTCTGACACACTGTGAGGCCGATTCAGCTCTTTCAGCTGAATTCATTCAGCTCTTTCAGCAGGCGGAGATTTTAAATCCAGCAAAATCCTCTACCGCAGCTGACATGTGTGACAGCTGTGGTAGAGAATTGAAGAATTCCTCTGCTGCATCTGGAATTCTTTTAACTAGTGGGGGACACAGCGGGGATCACAGCAGCAGCGGCGGACAGGTAAGTTTTTTTTTTTTTTATATATACTAAAATTTTTCTTTTTCAGGGAAGAGTTTATATGTAAAACTCTTCCCTGAAAAACAATTCAGGTGTGCTAGCAGACCACTGTCTTCAATGGAGCCGCCAGCAGCAGCAGCGGCTCCATTGAAGAGAATGCCTGCATTTTTTTTTTACACTAAAATTTTTCGTTTTTTAGGGAAGAGCTTATATGTGAAGCTCTTCCCTGAAAAACAATTCAGGTGTGCTAGCAGACCATTGTCTTCAATGGAGCCGCCGGCAGCAGCTCCATTGAAGAGAATGCCTGCATTTTTTTTTTACACTAAAATCTTTCTTTTTCAGGGAAGAGCTTATATATAAAGCCCTTGCCTGAAAAAGAATGCAGGGAGCCGGCAGGCCATTGCTTTCAATGGAGCCGCGGGCAGCAGCCGCGGCTCCATTGAATACAATGCGTGCATTCCCTATGGTGCACGCATATCCTATCTTTGCAGTCACGCACCTGCAAAGTACGGACATGTGCACACACCATAGGGAATGCATTGTTGCAAATAAAAGCGTGTTTTTGTGCGTGCGTGTGTACGTACAAAAACAGGCTTGTGTGAATGCACCCTCAGGAGTGAAAACAAGCTCCACACTGTCTGTCTCCATTGGTATAATCTTTGGTAGCCCCACTGCTTTTTATGAGGCGTAGAAGGAAGTATGTAGTTGTCTGTTCTTTTCACCTGGTAGAATTTGTAAAGTTTGAAAATGTATGCCATTGCTTTTAAAACTGACAGCACACCTGCTGTCTTGCATAGTGTAATTTTGGCAGCTCTACAGCTGTTCCTTGGAGAAGGCCCAAGCTTGAGTGTTGTGTTCACTTGGTAGAATATGTCCTTTGAAAAATTATGACATTGCTTTTAAAACAAGAAACACACCTGCTGTCTTCATTGGCACAATTTTTGATCTGTGAGGCCTATGTGGCCTTCTTTTGTCTTTACTGACATCCTGTGTTATGAGTGACCTACACACCACTGTACAGTATTTTCACCAATTTTTGGGAGTGTTCCCCAAATGTATGGTTGCATGCCCATGCAATTTGGGGGAGGGGGGGGGTGGAGGTTAATTTTGGTTAAATTGGCCTGATACCAACATGAATAGATTTATTTTACTAATCGCTCATCACAATTAGGCAGCAAACAAAGCAAGTAGGATCCCTGGCTGCATAGCTAGAAGTATAACAAGTAGAAAAAGGGAGCTCTGGAAAGACCAAATATGGAATACTGTGTTCAGTTCTGGAGACCTCATCTGCAGAGAGACATTGATAAAATACAATGACTTCAAACATGGGCTACAAAAATGGTGGAAGGTCTCAAGAACAAAACTTATCAGGATAGACTTAAAGAGCTTGATTTGTATAGCCTAATGGAGAGAAGGGAGAGGGGGGATATGATCAAAACTTTTAACCCATTAAGGACCAAGCATGGTAAATATACGGCGCTTGGTCCTGGGCTTAAGCCCCGCCGATAGTAAAATTATGGGGGGGGGGGGGGATTTAAGCCTCCTGCATCTGCAATCAATCAGAGAGACAGGATAGGCTGTCAGCTGTTAGTAACAGATGATAACCTGGAGGAGAAGGCAGGAGGGGGTTTTAACCCTTTCTGCCTTTTCCTTCCCCGAGTACACAGTGCTCAATGAGCGCTGTGTACTAGAAAGTGAAAGTGTAACTTCCACTACGGGAGCCAGGGTTCCCTGCTACAGCAGAGCTACAGGGTCATACTAGACCCTGACCAGCTCAGCCAGTGACTAATGTCACTACAGGGGTTGTTTCCCCCTATAACCGGGGCTCTTATGGATGCCCAGCTACAGTGGGAGGCCTTAGTCACACGGGCGTTTTTTGCCGTGATTTGCGGATCGCATGACGGAAAAATCGCCCGAAAAAACTGCTCCTAGCCGCGTTTCAATAGAAACGGGCCGGAGCTGTCCAGCGCATTGAATTCAATGGAGCCGGCAATACAGCCGGCTCCATTAAAAGCAATGCGCTGCAGGCGATCTCACGATAACTTTTCGGGAAGGGCTTAAATATATAAGCCCTTCCCTGCAATTCATCCAGAAATGTGTAAAAAAAAAATATATATATATACTCACCTGGTCCCGGCAGCCGGAGTTCAGCAGCGGCCGGCGGCAGTTCTCCTGAACTGCTCTCTGTAGTATTCAGCAGCCGGGGATTTAAAATCCCCGCCTGCTGAATGAACTGCCTCTGATTGGTCACAGCCTCACCAATCAGAGGCAGCTCTCACTCACACCCATTCATGAATTCATGAATGGGTGAGTGAGTGCTGCCTCTGATTGGCTCAGCGCTGAGCCAATCAGGGGGAAGCTCTCAGCTGTCATTCATGAATTCATGAATGGGTGTGAGTGAGAGCTGCCTCTGATAGGTCAGGCTGTGACAAATCAGAGGTAGCTCATTCAGCAGGCGGGGATTTTAAATCCCCGGCTGCTGAATACTACAGAGAGAAGTTCAGGAGAACAGCCGCCGGCCACGGCTGAACTCCGGCTGCCGGGACCAGGTGAGTATATACACTACCGTTCAAAAGTTTGGGGTCACATTGAAATGTCCTAATTTTTGAAGGAAAAGCACTGTACTTTTCAATGAAGATAACTTTAAACTAGTCCTAACTTTAAACAAATGCACTCTATACATTGCTAATGTGGTAAATGACTATTCTAGCTACAAATGCCTGGTTTTTTGTGCAATATCTACAAAGGTGAATAGAGGCCCATTTCCAGCAACTATCACTCCAGTGTTCTAATGGTACAATGTGTTTGCTCATTGGCTCAGAAGGCTAATTGATGATTAGAAAACCCTTGTGCAATCATGTTCACACATCTGAAAACAGTGTAGCTCGTTACAGAAGCTACAAAACTGACCTTCCTGTGAGCAGATTGAGTTTCTGGAGCATCACATTTGTGGGGTCAATTAAACGCTCAAAATGGCCAGAAAAAGAGAACTTTCATCTGAAACTCGACAGTCTATTCTTGTTCTTAGAAATGAAAGCTATTTCATGCGAGAAATTGCTAAGAAATTGAAGATTTCCTACAACGGTGTGTACTACTCCCTTCAGAGGACAGCACAAACAGGCTCTAACCAGAGTAAAAAAAGAAGTGGGAGGCCGCGTTGCACAACTAAGCAAGAAGATAAGCAGATTAGAGTCTCTAGTTTGAGAAACAGACGCCTCACAGGTACCCAACTGGCATCTTCATTAAATAGTACCCACAAAACACCAGTGTCAACATCTACAGTGAAGAGGCGGCTGCGGGATTTTGGGCTTCAGGGCAGAGTGGCAAAGAAAAAGCCATATCTGAGACTGGCCAATAAAAGAAAAAGATTAAGATGGGCAATAAACATAGACATTGGACAGAGGAAGACTGGAAAAAAGTGTTGTGGACGGATGAATCCAAGTTTGAGGTGTTTGGATCACAAAGAAGAACGTTTGTGAGACGCAGAACAAATGAAAAGATGCTGGAAGAATGCCTGACGCCATCTGTTAAGCATGGTGGAGGTAATGTGATGGTCTGGGGTTGCTTTGGTGCTGGTAAGGTGGGAGATTTGTACAGGGTAAAAGGGATTCTGAATAAGGAAGGCTATCACTTCATTTTGCAACGCCATGCCATACCCAGTGGACAGCGCTTGATTGGAACCAATTTCATCCTACAACAGGACAATGACCCTAAACACACCTCCAAATTGTGCAAGAACTATTTACAGCGGAAGCAGGCAGCTGGTATTCTATCGGTAATGGAGTGGCCAGCGCAGTCACCAGATCTGAACCCCATTGAGCTGTTGTGGGAGCAGCTTGACCGTATGGTACGCCAGAAGTGCCCATCCAACCAATCCAACTTGTGGGAGATGCTTCTAGAAGCGTGGGGTGCAATTTCACAAGCTTACCTCAACAAATTAACAGCTAGAATGTCAAAGGTGTGCAATGCTGTAATTGCTGCAAAAGGAGGATTCTTTGACGAAAGCAAAGTTTGATGTAAAAACAATGTTATTTCAAATACAAATCATTATTTCTAACCTTGTCAATGTCTTGACTCTATTTTCTATTCATTTCACAACGCATGGTGGTGAATAAGTGTGACTTTTCATGGAAAACACAAAATTGTTTGGTTGACCCCAAACTTTTGAACAGTAGTGTATATTTTTTTATTTTTACACATTTCTGGATGAATTGCAGAGAAGGGCTTATATATTTAAGCCCTTCCTGAAAATTCATCCCGCGCTTGCCGGCAGCCCATTGCTTTCAATGGAGCCGGCTGTATTGCCGGCTCCATTGAATTCAATGGGCAAACATCGTTCTTCTCTGCCACAGCTGTTACAGCTGTGGCAGAGAAGAATGATTTGTCTAGTATATGTTCTCAATGGGGTCGGCGCTGCTGCCGCCGGCCCCATTGAGCGCATATAGAGAAGAGAACAGGAATCGCAGATCGCAGATAGGTGCGATCTGCGATTTCTGTTCTATAATTTATCGGACGAGCGCATAAAAAGCGCTCATGTGTCCGATACCATTGCAAAGCAATGGTTTTATAAAATCGCAGGACGCATGCGCATGCGCAAATCGCGCGAACAAACGCCCGTCTGAATAAGCCCGGAAAGTGTAAAAAAAAAATGAAAAAACATGTGAATGTCCCCCAGAGGTCTTACATGATGTCATGAGGTACATAGATAGTAAAAAAAAACATAATTACCTAAACAAGTAAAACAAAATTACAGAATAAAACAACAATATATACATAAAAAAGAAAATAACCCCAAACTGACACCAACAAAAACTGTCGCTATAAGCGCCTTGTAATCCACAACCATATTTTATTTACTAATTTAAAAAAAAATAACTGTAAATGTTAAAAAAATCATTTTTTTTATTTTTTACCCCCGATAAAACTAAAAAAAATAGGAAAAGAAAGTTAGTGAAAAAGATATTTAAAAAATTGCTCTATATTTTACGGGAAAAAAATGCATCAAAAATAATTTTGGTAGCTAAAGGAAAAAATATAGGGCAGTTAAACCACCATATGGGTAAAATCCCTAACAAGTGTCTGGTCCTAAAGGCAAAAAACAGCCTGGTCCTTAAGGGGTTTAATATGTTAATGGTACAAATAAGGTTCAGATGAAAAATGTTTTTATTGGGAAACTAAACACTAGAAGAATGGGGGGTGCAATATCAGATTATTTGGAGGGAAATTCAGAAGCAATATCAGGAAAGATTTATTTGTTGAAAGAGTAGTGTACACGTGGAACAAACTTCCAGCAGACATGGTTGGAAAATCAACAATAGATGATTTCAAGCATACCTGGGATAATTATGTATCTATTATAAGAAAGAAAAAATAAGAACATAATGGCAGTTCAGATGATTTATGTGGTCTTTTATTTGTCAGCAATCTTCAATGTTTCTATACATGATAAGTATTCAATGGCGCCATACAATTTATTTAATGTTAAATAAAGAGAACCACATTCAATTTGAAACAAACTGATCCTCGAAAGTAATTGTAATTCCTCAATGAATGAACTCCATAAGGATGGTAAAGTCAAAAAATCTAATGGATTTTTATAGGGATGTCAACAGTGACTGGACAAACTGTGCTCAGAAGGTAAGCTAGTAAAAAGTACCCTGTATCACTCTTCGCTTGGTTGACTTCCGCATATTCTTAATGTTGGATTTTATTGATGATGGTCTAAGTTGTTGCTTTAGGAAACTGACAAGATGCATATTTTAAAGCTTATATTACATTTCATTCAAATATGCTATTTGATATATGAATATTGAACAAATTTACCACAACAGAACTCCCTGAAATGTGTTGAGCTTTCAGTCTTTCCAACAAAGGTCTGTTGCGGATGTATGAAGATTTCTTTCCTCTATAGGCCATCATGGACATCTTGGGTTTGTTATGGGTATGGGAAGGCTATTCTCCCCCTTCTGAGCAAGTGTTCACAATACTATTACTCTACTGTGATTTACATAAGAGTGGTTGGTCCTCCAGCACCCTATCCATTTTCTCATTCACTAGTAATTATTAGGAAATTATAGTAACAGTGTTTCTGGTAGTGCAATGTGCCACACAGCTGTGTAACATGGTACATCCGTTATGATTCCCCCACATCACACACACAGCTCTACTACATCCATCCTGACCCCACACATCTAACAGCTATACATCCATCCTGATTCTCAGACATCACACATACAGCTGTGCTACATGTGATCCACACACATCACACACAAAGCACTATTACATCCATTTTGATTCCCACACATTACACATACAGCTCTGCTACGTGATACATCCATTATAATCCCCACACATTACACACACAGCTCTACTACATCCATCTTGACCCCATCACATTACACATACAACTCTATGACATCCATCCTGACCCCACACAAGACAAACACAGCTTGGCTCCTCACACATCAGTGACATCACTGCAGGTCCTTCAGCCCACTAGATCGCTGTGGTGGTGGTAAGTCGGTGTCTTCTGTCAGGACTGCTGAGTTGTGTCTGAGATAATATCGGCTTAGCTGTATTCTCATTTTGTTATTTTTGTTCAACCCCTTTCAAGAGCCCTAACTTTGTTGTTCTTCTGTCAGTCAGGCTCTGTGCTTTATATATGTTGTAGGACCTGTGATGATGTCACTAGGGGGCATAGTAATGATGTCACCAAGGGCAGAGCATGAGAAGCACTCAAATACATACTAACTGACAAGCGGTTGTTAGTAGTTTGATTATGCAGAGAAGCTATTAACAGTTGTTCTGTATCTGTAATTTACACACAATATCTGATTTAAACAAATATTTGCTTTAAATAAGCACAATACTATGTACATTTAACATTTACTAGCTGTTTTATAGAACATTTTTCATCAAAACTAAAATTACATTTGAAATAGTTAAATTAATTATACTAAGTAATTATCATAAATCAGATAAAACAGCTTTATTCCATTTATGGTTGTATGCTTCACAAAAGGTAGAGTTCTGCAGGAGAAATTAATCACTCTTTAATGACTGTTTAGAGCTATTCCTTCAGTTCTGTCAAGCCATTAAATATGTCTCTGTGATAAGGACCTAGAGTTCTTTACCACTGAGAACAAAGTTCTAATTTTGCATATATTACACAAACATTATCACGCTTCATGAAATCACAATAAATTTTCTCACTGATTACTTGTGTAATCTAAAAAAAACTCCCGCTGGTTGATTGAGAGTATTATTAATTTTGCTCGAGTTGTAAAATTATCACCTGTAGAGAACTATTCATGATTTCATTATACTACCTAAATCTGATTACATTTGTCTGATGGCTGTTTTATCACTGAGTCATTGTACAAATTATATTTTGATTTTTAAGTAAACCATTCAAGATATATAACAAGTGCTGAGCTAGAATCAAGTTTTTCAATCTAATAAGAACATGTTGATAACATTAAAACAGCAACAATGAACTACATATATAAGGTCTCTAATATATGAGTTATGTAAGACAATAAAAATGCTGTGATTCATTTATAATAAGCAACAGCCATTGCTGCAATTTACTGAAGACTTGCTTTAACACATCTGCAGGTTTTGTGCTAAAAAGACAGGAAACCAACAGATTTCTCAATTTTCTCAGTAATTCTCAGCTCAAATGTATTTAGTCTCCACACTTTACTTAAAGCGAATCTATCAGGGGCTTGTCTATTGTTATTACATAAAAATACTTTTTTAATATATATCACTAGCTATATGAAAACAAATGCTAAAACCTTCACACACCACTTAGCTACTTTAAAGGCCCGTAAATAGCTGACACATACCTAAAAGGGATAAAACAAGTAAGTATTCACTCTCAAGCCTTATTCCCTACTGTTAAGATGAAACTGCATGGCATCCATTTTACAAATGATAGCCGTCATTTATTTGGCAAGTACTGTCTGTGATTGGCTGGGCATGTCAGCCAATCACAGACAGCTCTTTCAGCAGGCAAGGATTTTAAATCCCCGCCTGCTGATAGATCAGAACTACAGAGCCGGGGACAGCCAGGAGAAGACGCGGCTGAGCCCCGGCAGCCGAAGTGAGATAAGTATGTATTTTTTTTTGTTTTTTTTACAGCAATTTTTCAGGATTTTCAGGGAAGGGCTTATATTTAAAGCCCTTCCCTGAAATCAATTGAAGTGGTTGCTGACAGCACAATCCTCTGCCGCAGCTGACATGTGTGACAGCTGCGGTAGAGAATTAAAAAATTCCTCTGCTGCATCTGTCACAGATGTGGCAGATGTAGCAACAGGGAATTATTTTAACTAGCGAGGATGAAAGAAACATCTGTCGCATGTGGCAGATGTGTTCTTCATCCCCACAGGGGTCACGACGGAGAAGTAAATATATTTTTATTGAAAACAATGCACAGACCTGCATTCACGCGTGTTTTTGCATGTACATTGGTGCGCACCTATGTACGCACCTATGTACGCGCAAAAACACGCTCATGTGAAGCCACCCTTAAGCGCGTGAAAAGATTGCATCTTATAGAACCAATGGTTCCCTATAGAAATGTTCAGATGAAGGAATTTTAGACACGCAAAAAACTTGCATCTAACAAAGATAGAACATGCAACGACAATGCACGCATCTAAGATCTGTGGTGCGTGAAAAGATAGGACCTGACCTATCTTTGGTGCAAGCTGCATGGGAATTTCCATAGACTCCTATGGGAGCAGGATAACATGCACAATGCACCTCCGATTGTGTGAATGGGCAATTGTACTGCTAAATAAACTCAAGACTTAATAGCTGGAAATCACACATTCACACTATTTTTAGTGTTGCCTAGCCGCAATCTTTTCACGCACCTATACGGCGCTAAAACCAGGCTTGTGTGAACGAGGCCTCAACTAGACTGTCCCTAGAAACCTGATGGTAAATCTGGAGATTTTAATATACTCCCAATGCAACTATTTTGGATAGGAGTTGTGAGCTTTCAGATGTGTATAGTTTGCAGAAATGGGAGGAAGCCAGTCAATTCATGGAAATAGCAAAAGTCATAATGAAATGACTTCTCACAAAAAAATGCCTAAAATATTGAAATGTACAAATAATACATTTCAGGTGTATTTAAGTAGCCAGTTGCTAAAATTTAGCGCATACAAAAAAAACCTGAAAAAAGCATAGCAGAGCATTAAAATAAAAAAAATACCAATTCTCAAAGATGAAATAGAAGGCACTTGTGCGGTACAATACCTAGGCTACCCAATTCAGTAATAAATAAACATGAACCAGCCTAAATAAACAATGAAAATATAATGCTGATTTTTGAAAGCAGTTATTTTGATTGATGTAACCTTTGAAAAAAGTTCTATCACTTATTATAAAGATAAGACACTATTCAAAATGTATGTGTAAACTACTTTCAACAAAAGCAAAGCACCATATTATCTGTTTTGAATTTTAATATCTTTAAATGCCAAATTTGTGATGCAATATATTCTAGAAAGCACTATGTTGTGAAATTCTAAAGGTCATATAGACTGACTATACATTGGTAAAAATAGGTAATTGTTTCTACTATGCATATATAGAAAATATACACTGTAGCAAATTAAAAATATGACTTTTTGTAAACTAATATAAATCGACTGTCATTTAACATTTGTTTTCTACTTATAATCATTAACCCTTTAAAGACAAGCAATTTTCAAAAAAATTTTTAATCCCTACTTGTCAAGAACTATGACTTTTTTTTGTTTACATTTTCTGTTTACGTAGACATATGAGGCCTTGTTTTTATAACAAAAAGCACATTTTATAATAGTACCCTTTAGAATTCCATGTAACATATTGACAAATTATAAAAAGATTTTAAGTAGGGTGAAATAGAAAAACAAATTGCAACTGCTCCATTGTTTTTCAGGTTTTGTTTTTAGAGTATTCATGGTACAGCTAAAATGACATCTTAACTTTAATCTGTAGGTCAGTATAAATGTTGTGATACCAAATTTTTTATAGTTTTTTTAGAGGGAACCTGTAACTGGTTATTAGCACCATAATCTAAATTGTGGTGCTTATAGCACAGGTTCTCTACAGCCAAGTGAGGTATTTCTATACCTATCCATTTTCAGGTGCCTGCACATTCAGCCCTGTAAGTTGGTGCATGGACCATGTCATCGGATCCATCAGGGTGAGTGTATGTATTCCCATAGAGATCAATGGGACCGCATGCACACAGCCTAAAGCCTTGAGTCTGATGATACAATCCATACTCTGAATGCACAGTCCACACGGCAACTTACAGGGTTGACACCGTGGTCAAATTGAAGTGGGTAAGCATTGATAATACCTCTGCAGGCTCCTAGGAACTTAGCTCATGAGCACCATAACTTAGATTACGTTTAAAAAGGTACTAGACAGAGACTAAAACCTCATTTACACGGGACAAGTGTTGGGTAAATGATGCCCAACACTTGTCCCCGCACATACTCGCTCTCGTGCTATCACACAGGAGCGAGTATCGCTGGCTCTCTGAAAGAGCGGCCAGCAGGGGGCCGGAATGGCTGCAGGAGATTTCACTCCTCGCTCTCCCCTTGCCCTCTCCATTCACTTAACACAGCAGCCGTTTAGTAGTGAACGGCTGCTGTTTACACTGAACAACCATCGTTCAGATCATCGCTCACCATTTAGGCTGCAGAAAATCCTGAACAATGATCTTTCAGTGTAAACAGCAGCCGTTCAGTACCGAATGGCTGTTGTGTTAAGTAAATGGAGAGGGGCGGGGTGGAGCAAGGAGAGAAATCTCCTCCAGCCACCCTGATGCGAGCCAGCGATACTCGCTCCTGTGCAACAGCACGGGAGCTAGTACATGCGGGGACGAGTGTTGGGCATTGTTTGCCTGATATTCGTCCTGTGTAAATGGGGCTTTACCTAGTGCATGCAGGGAAATACCCATAGGGGAGGAGGCTCACCAGCCAGCACCTCCAGTTCTGGTTAGCAGCAAAAAATCATCCCCAACTTGAAGCAATAAATCATTCCCAAATGAAGAGCCGCAGATAGTCCCAAAAATTCCAAAGAAATATGGTATATATATAGATTAGGTAAGCTGGAAAAAAACTGTTGTAAACATATGAAAAAAGCTGTATCTAAGTAGAGTCCAAACTGGGACCTTTACTTTTAAAAATACCACGTGTTTCGGCGCTCACAAGTGCCTTTTTCAAGCCATATGAGCAGCGAAACGCGTTGCGCTTTTGACATTCCTCTGTATCAGTGAATTTCACTGTGGATTAAAAACATTTTTATCTGTTTACAACTGTTATGAGCACAGTTTTTTCCCAGTTTACCAATTCTAAATCTGTCATGTAGATCTCTGCAGTAGAGTTTGGAAAAACCTGCCTTTTACCAGTAGCAGCAAATGTATAGAGGACTACTTAAAGTAGTACTGGATATTCCTGATTCGTAGGCTACCTACACCCACCCTCCAACCAATGATTGATAGCTCTTTGCTTATTACTGTGCATAGAGAGAGCTGCCAATCATTGAATGGAGGGTGGGGTGGATGTGGCTAGGCTGTAGCTAATGAATATGCTGGACTAGTCCTGTGTCTAGCTGCTACTAAATAAATGCAAGTTTCTCCAAAACCAATGCATAGATTTACACAGCACTTTTCACTGTAATCAGTGTCACAGGTACTACCTTATGGTGCTCTCAGTAAGGGTTGCACAAACATGGTGACACATTCATTTTAAAGGGAAAATATAACAAATTTAACTTAGTTGTATTAATTAAAACAGTCTAACTGTTCAGATAACTTTTCCAAATAAACTGTCATATGTGTGCACACAAGAAAGAATATCATTTTTGGCCATTATGTGTCATTTGTTCTGAATTTTCCACCAGTTTCCACTCTACAGGCTGTATATCTAGTTTTCAATTCCCTCTGAGCTGGTGGGAAGAGTCATTCTGCTATGCTGTATTCTGTGCACTGCACATAGACAAAACATATTTTGCTTACTAACTGTCTTTAGAACACACATATATGAATCATATAATCTGGGATGACACTAGATAGGTACTGAGCATTGTAGATGTGCTCCCAGTCGCTGTAACACAGTAAATAACTCATCATTAAACTGTGTGAGTCTGTCTACCTCCCTTCTACTTCCACCCTCTACATTCTATAGACTTCTGTGGGCAGTCATCACCCTACTCCACTTCCTGTTCTTTGTCTTGCTATCTCTGTTACTAGAGACAGGCATCAATTGACAACAAGCAGTGGGCAGAAAATTAGAAGAAAGGGTGTCCCTTAATGGATGGCAAATTAAAATATTTTTTTTTCACAAAAATGAAATTTTAGATAAATAAAGCAATTTACTCGTTATTACATTGGCTACAGTTCTTTGAAAAGTTAGTGACCATTTAATCTTAAATACTTAGAATAAATAAATGTTATTTTCCTTAAATTATAGCTTTTATTTTTTCTAAACCTTCCTGTGGACACAGACCTTCAACATTGTCTATGTAGAACACTATTTCACAGACTCCAGTCTAAATGACCCCTCAACTGGGAAACACTCATATTGATAGTACAGCAGTGTATATGTACTTTGTTACAGGTGCAATTAATGGAGATCAGTGGACAGAACAATGTGTATGGCCTAATACAGTCCCTAGGAAGAGATAACATAACATCCCTCTTACAGAGTCTATGAAGTGACAGCTGCACATAAAGCTTTACTTATGTGTATATCCCAGACCTTTCCCAAGTTGATAATGGTCCAACATGTCTTTATGTGAGAGACATAGTCTTCAAGTAGGAGGAAAAGATATATGGGGGGCAATCAAAGAAGGAGAATTACATATCCGTTAGATGCCTATCTTTTATTTCTAATTCTATTTTGGCTAAATGAAATAATTTGCATTTGAACTGCATCACCTTAATTTTTGAAATATTATAATCCTGAGCAACAAACCCAAAGCTGCAAGGAATATGATGACTGAAGGAAGGGATAATGGGATCCTGGAAATAAGAGTTTATTGCAAGATTTAATATTTTTAAATATGGGAGCGGATCAGCTTGTTTTATTATTCTTAGGAAACATCTTTAGATCTAAATACAACACAGGCACTTGACTTGAGCTTGTTCACGCTGTAATTACTTTGGCTAATGACCTCACCGTAAATACCATTTCTGTCTTGATTTCATCTGTTGTTTGCTTTTAGACATGCCATTCACATTAGTCTCTCTTTCTATCTCTGACCTATGGGCAAATGACATGCACTATTAACTGAAAAAAAGAGCTTTATAATAGACTGAAACTTCCTGTTCTGTAAAGATCAGTTTCTAGCAGTCATTTCATTATCATCACAGGCTCACCCCATTCTAAATAGGTGATGGGCAAAGCTTAAGACTATAGGTTCCTTTTGTCCATGTGACTTCTGTAAAACATATCTTAAATGCTGTTAACAGCAGCTCAATAAAAATAGCTGCCATCATAGTCAAACATAGAAAAGACAAAGAATAAACAATTAGAAAATAAAATTGGACTATAAAATAATAATATGTATCAGTACCCGGTTTGAAGTAAAAATAAAAAAATAAATCTTGTTATTTGTATAGCACCAACTATTCTGCAGCACTTTCGGGTAATTTATTACCCCCTGCCAAGTTGGGTACTCATTTTATCGACCTCGGAAGGATGGAAGACGGAGTCAAACCTTGAGTAGGCTACCTGAACTATGCAGGGATTGAACCCACAACCTTCAGGTCCTGAGCAAGAGCTTAGGACTGCATTTCTGCTGTCTTAGCACTCTGCACCACACAAAACTCTATAAGTAGTAAAAAAAAGGCAAAGAAAGACAGTAAAAAAAGCAAACACATACTACGTTCCCTTAAATTTAAATAATGCAAAATGAGAGAAACAGTTGCTGCTACCCATTTAAAACAACAATCTTACAGACCGTGGGTGTATGTGGATCTGGATGGAGCTTAGGAGACGTGTAAGATGAATATACTTC
Source organism: Eleutherodactylus coqui (assembly GCF_035609145.1). Lineage (NCBI taxonomy): Eukaryota > Metazoa > Chordata > Amphibia > Anura > Eleutherodactylidae > Eleutherodactylus > Eleutherodactylus coqui. The sequence goes on along the minus strand of NC_089843.1, from coordinate 140,262,997 downwards.
CAAATAAAGAAATTGAAGCCATAAAACTCATTACTTAAGATCTTTTAAACAGCAGTTTCTTTATTCCATACTAAACATAGCAGCAAACTGGGGAGGTGGACAGGTGCAACAGAAGGTATCAACTATTTTACATAACTAGGTGCTTCTTCAAGTTTTACACATGGTATAGATGTCATGATACCTATTTAAAGCAGATGTCAGGCTACAACCAATGTAACATAACAACATTGCTTTAAAGGGAAACATAATAAAATCCATTATAAAAACACAGTTAAGTTTTTTCAATTTTGATCGTTTAGACTTGTTTTACAAAGCAATGTGCTTAGACATTAAAGTCCCACAGAATCTCATTAACGCAAAATGAAAGAAGCAGTCAACACTACCTCTTTAAAACAATAAGCTGTGTGGATCTAGATGGGGCTCCGCAGACACACTAGAACAGGCTGAGGCTCAACAAGATTGATTCAGCAAGAAAAGCACAAAAATGATCCTAATGTTTTGTAATTTGCAGGGATTGAGCAAGCTTAATGTCCTAAGAAGGGTGGAGACAGACATGACCTGCTACTTAGAAAAGAAGGAAGATGGATAATGAATACAAATACTTTACAAGCTCTTGGTCTAAATGACTGAAACAAAATGTGTTTGATATATGTTTTTATTATGTGTCACTTTGAAACACTATTGTTATGTAACCTTCGTTAAATTCTGATGTCTGATTTAAATAGGCATCATGATGTATATTCCAAGTATAAGGCTCAAAGAAACATTCAGCTACTCAAATATGGTTGTTTTCCTTTGCACCAGTCTATTTCCCCAGTTTCTTAGTATGCTTAGTACAGAATTTTAAAAAATGGAGTACCGAACAATCATGTGTTCTATTAGGGTATCTGGGGGAGAGAGGAGGAGACGACAGTGAGAGGTGAGGTTTGGGAAAAACCTCTGGAGTGATCCGTAAACAAATACAGTAGTCGGATACGACCCTGGCCTTCCCTTCACCCCACCCCCTTTTTTTTTTCTTTTCTCATTTCCCTCTATGTGTGTTTGCTTTCTCTTCCCTCTTGTTTCCCTTTTCTCACAAGTCATTCTCTGGTAGGACTGTTTTTCCTTTTTTCTTTCTACCCACTACCCTTTTCCAAAAGGTTTACAATGTTAAGTTGTTAACTTTGGTTGATGTGAGTCTACACGTTTCTTCAAACACACCGGTTGACTCTAGAGGCATACAATTAGCAGACTGTGAATTTGACTGTTTAACTTCGGGTTATGGAAGGTTGCCTTGCAGAGTGATATACCATCTCTCTCACTAGATCAAAGAATGCCAGAATTTACAACCCAAAACGTATTTAAATCTTACCTCCTCTGGAGAGATTTCTTTTGTTATATACTTAAAAAAGTTTAAATAAAGAATTGAAAAAAAAAACACATAACTTCTGCTTTATAGATCTTCAGTGTTGAATGAAACAGATTTCATTTTTTTTGTTGCAAGAATTCCCTTTAAGTAATTTTTTTCCATTGTGTAAAACAAAAAACATAAGTCACCAATGAATTTACTCTGTCTTTATACTTCTACTATTAGCTGCAGGTGGCACCTACACATTCCTTGGACCCCCCCCCCCCCCTTTCCCTCTCTAACAATCTAATTAATATTCATTGTGCAAAGCCCATCTCCCTTGACTATACACTCTAGAATTTTTGGTCAGTATGCAACAACCCTTCATCATTTATTGCCTTAAGATGTTGATGCCGCTTCTCACCCTGCTTTGTGTTAAGATTGTCTACGATTTTCTTGTATCTTCAGACCTGAGAACAGGTATGGTGGAGTACTAGGCTTACTTTTTTCATCTCAAGGAGTTTTAGGTCATTCCTCCAGTATAGTCACTCACATTTCCCTCTTTTGAGGCCCACATCTTCAGATCTTCCTGTGCGTGACAGTTGTTTATCGCCCACCAAGACCACCTCACCTGATTCTGGATACTTTGATGCTTGGATTCCCTTATTTCCTATCTAAATACCAACTCACATTATAAGTGACTTTAACAGCCCCATCGAGAACGTAATCACTATCTATCTTCCTCTAAGTCTATATCTTTAACCTCCTTTCTAAACTTTTCCCAACTTACAAAATATCCTTAATTACATGGCTTAATTAAGGTTGCCTGCAAACGGGCAGATTTCCATTGCAGATTCCGGAGTGGGTGCCTATAACATGCTATTGAAAAATGCTTTTTCCTGCCCTTGAGCGGAAATCAATTGCAAGAGGAAAAATCGCAGCATGTTCTATTTTTGCATGGATTCTGCATGGACAGCTTCCATTAAAGTCAGTGGAAGCCAACTAATTTACGGCCCTTCCACAAAGACATTGCGGAAAGGGCCACAGATCCCATGTCATCGCTGGGCAAGGATGTGAGAAATGCAGAGGTTTAAACAAAACAATTTTTACTGCTCACCGACGGCTCACCATGCGGACCATCTGCAGTGCAGAGAAGATAAAAGAAAGGCAGGTACGCACAGATGCCGGCTTGGCACAGGGTCAGATTCTGCTGCTAGTTCCTGCATGTGGAATCCGACTTGCCCGTGTGCAGCCGACCTAACTCTCATTTCTAATTTTCTGAACACAACTTTATTTCACTATAAAAATGCTCATTCTTTTCAGGACACAGAGAAATCTGCAGATTATTAATGCTAAGTAATTTACAGGCACTCCACTGTAATCATTGTACTCAATCTCTTCCCTCTCCTGTCCCAATCTAGCTGTCCAACATTTTAATGAAACTCACAAAAGTACCCAGGATAAAGCACCCCTCCTACAATCTGAACCACCCAGCACAAACAGCAGAAACTTTGGCATAAACCTGAAACTTGTTTTCTTCAGCAGTGCTCTAGGTTTATGAAATGCATATGGAGAAAAAACATATATGTCATAAGCTTTCAGCAGAAGTATAACACAATAACTTCCCAGTCCTAGACAATCTTTGGTCCTCTTCTCTCCTTTACATTCTCTAGTTTACTCTCAGCATTTAACTGAACTACAGAAGAAGTTTCTAGACTCCTCTATTCTTCTCGTCCTACTACCTGAATTAGTGACCCTATTCCCTCTCATCATTCTAAGTCTCACTCCCCAGCTGTCATCAGTCACCTCACAACAATATTCAACCTGTCTCTTTCTTCTGCTATCTTTCCGTCCTTTTTCAAACATCTGATCATTTCCCCATTACTAAAGAAACTGACTCTTGATTTGCCCTATGCTGCCAATTACTGAATTATCTTTAATTTTCCCTTCACATCCAAACTTCTAGAATATTTGGTCTACTGTTACCTAATAAACTATCTCTCAGATAACTCTCTTCTTAATCCCTTACAGTTTGGTTTTTTGCTCTCGACAGTTTACAGAAACTATTCTTACTAAAGTGTCAATCTCTTGACAGCTAGTGGCCTTAAAGGGGTGGTCTCGCGAAACAAAGTGGGGTTATACACTTCCGTATGGCCATATTAATGCACTTTGTAATATACATCGTGCATTAAATATGAGCCATACAGAAGTTATTCCACTTACCTGCTCCATTGCTAGCGTCCTCGTCTCCATGGTTCCGTCTAAATTCGCCGGCAGCTTGCTTTTTTAGACGTGCTTGCGCAGTCCGGTCTTCTCCATTCAGCACGAGCCGCTTCAGTGTGCTCCCCGCTACAGCTCTTCTGCGCATGCGCAGACGAGCTGTCACTGCTCGGGAGCGCGCTGGAGCGGCCATTCTGTACCTTCCTCTGTTAGAGGAAGGTGCAGAGCTGCCGAGCTGTCCGGAGAAGCCGCCCAGCTGTCCCACCGTCCAGCTGTCCTGGTAAGTGATGGGTCGGGGGGGCTGCCGCTGCGCCGGGCTGCGCCGGGGGGGGGCTGTCGCTGCGCCGGGGGAACTAGCGCTAGGCCGGGGGGGCTGTCGCTGCGCTGGGGGAATTAGCGCTGGGCCGGGGGGGGCTGTCGCTAGGCCGGGGGGGCTGTCGCTGCGCCGGGGGAACTAGCGCTGGGCCGGGGGGGGCTGTCGCTGCGCCGGGGGAACTAGCGCTGGGCCGGGGGGGGGCTGTCGCTAGGCCGGGGGGGCTGCCGCTAGGCCGGGGGGGCTGCCGCTGCGCCGGGGGAACTAGCGCTGGGCCGGGGGGGGGCTGTCGCTAGGCCGGGGGGGCTGTCGCTAGGCCGGGGGGGCTGCCGCTGCGCCGGGGGAACTAGCGCTGGGCCGGGGGGGGCTGTCGCTAGGCCGGGGGGGCTGTCGCTGCGCCGGGGGAACTAGCGCTGGGCCGGGGGGGCTGTCGCTGCGCCGGGGGAACTAGCACTGGGCCGGGGGGGCTGTCGCTGCGCCGGGGGAACTAGCGCTGGGCCGGGGGGGGCTGTCGCTAGGCCGGGGGGGCTGTCGCTAGGCCGGGGGGGCTGTCGCTAGGCCGGGGGGGCTGCCGCTAGGCCGGGGGAACTAGCGCTGGGCCGGGGGGGGCTGTCGCTAGGCCGGGGGGGCTGTCGCTAGGCCGGGGGGGCTGCCGCTGCGCCGGGGGAACTAGCGCTGGGCCGGGGGGGGCTGTCGCTAGGCCGGGGGGGCTGTCGCTGCGCCGGGGGAACTAGCGCTGGGCCGGGGGGGGCTGTCGCTAGGCCGGGGGGGGCTGCCGCTGTGATGGGGGAACTAGCGCTGGGCCGGGGGGGGGGGCTGTCGCTGCGCCGGGGGGGGGGCTGCGCCGATTACCTGCTGCCTGGCGGTGGGTGACAGGTCGGCCATGTTCATTCCTGGGGTCCAGTTGGCGGCTGCGGGGCGTCTGGTTGCCATGGAGACACAGCTGGTAGTGTCTCGGGAGCGCGCACGTCGGGCTACAGCAAGCGATGCGAAAAGAGCTGGCGGCCATCTTGGGAAAAAGTTTTATAAGTTGCTGAAACGCTGGAACTGTAAGTAGAAACCAGCTAGGAAAGTAATTTACAGGGGTAATTAGTAATGTATGTTTAATTAGGGGGACTGGGCAAAAAAAAAAATTCACTGCTTCCTCGAGACATCTCCTTTAAGGTTACTAAGCGCTCCTGCATTTCCTCTTATTTCTCTGACCACTCATTCAGTATCTCATTTCCTAACTCTTCTTTTCTTCAACTCTTGCGCTTGCTGTTGTGGTTCCTCAGGGCTCAGTCCTTGATCCTCTCCTCTTTTCCATTTACACAGTGGTATTGGACAAACTCTAGGTAAATTAGGGTTCCAAAATCATCTCTACGTTGACAACATCCAATTATATACTTTGTCCATGATATCACACCCTGGCTACTACAAAATGCCTGTAATTATCTTTCCATGGTCTCTAATACTGTGTTGTCTCTTTATTTAAAACTGAACTTCTCAAAAATTGAACTTTTTGGGTTTTTGCCATCTACTGACCGACCTTAATCTGATATGTCTATCACAGTCTGTGGTACTAACATAACTCCTCAGCAGCATGCCCGCTCTCTTGGGGTCATATTTTATTCTTGCCATTCCTTCACTCCCCATGTTCAGTCATCTGTTTGCTTATGTCACCTGCACCTCAAAAACATCTCTGCCTTTTCTTCACTATGCAGATATCAAAAACTCTTATTGTAGCTCTTTTCAACTCTTGGGTTGATTACTGATCGGGCTTTCCCTCTCTAAATCCTCCCCTCTCCAATCCATCCTGAATACAGCAGCCAGGCTTATTTTCCTGTCAATCCACTACACCAATGCCTCCACCCATAGCAGTCACTGCACTGACTGCCTGTCAAATATAGAATACAATTTAAACCCATCAATCTCATTCATAAGGTAGTCCACAGTGTTGCAACATCCTATATCTCCTCCCTCATCTCTGTAAACCACCCTGCCCACTTCCAAGATTTTTACTGAGCAACTCAGACAGTCAGGTTCCTTTCAAATGTCCACAACTTAAAGTGTGACCTACAAACTCATCTTTTTGGGGAGGTTTACCATATTTCCTAACCTAAAATATTCTCCATCTACACAGTTTTTACACTCCCTCTTGGAAATCTGCCCCCCTTCATCCTACTGCACCTCTTATCTGCTTATTTACAAACTCACACAGCTATATACATGTATACATGTATAACACCCTATGTGTTTGCCTCCTTATAGTCTGTGAGCTCTTGCCAGCAGGGCCCTTACCTGTATTGTTCATGCTTAATATCAGTTTAATATAGAATGTTATTACTCACATTTTGTATGTTTCACCCAATTTCTAAAGTGCTGCAAAATATTATGATGATGATTGATGATTGTGATTTATATACCCAGTACCTATAAATTTGACCTTCACCATGCTAAGTAAGCCTATTTTGGCACTTTACTCTTCACTAATAAACCAAAACAACTCGGATGCTTTTCACTCCCTTCTTGGTCCTGAAGTACGACACTTCTCATAGATTTCAGTCACTTATTTCAGAGTAGAAAAAATGCCAGCACCTGGCATCAAATCATCACCCACTCCCCAAGTATTATTGATCACTTTCCTTCCCACATTTCCTCTTGTTCACTTTCAGCCTTTGACAAAATAACAGCAGAACTCTCCAGGTTCATCTTTCTTTCCCTCCCCACTACCTGCATTAGTGAACCTATTCTCTCACACTTTGTCCATTTTCTCTCCTCTACTGTTACTAGTTACCTAACTAAAATATTTAACCTCTCTTTCTTCAAGTATTTTTCCCTCCTTTTTTAAACATGCTACCATAACCCCATTACCAAAAGAAAAATCTATTGACCTATTCTACGATGCTAAATATTGCCCTTTCTCTAATTTACCCTTCATTTCCAAAATCCTAAAACATTTGGTCTACTTTTACCTAATCGATTATCATTCTTCTAAGTTCAGTATAGCAATTATTGACCCCCTTTGACACTGTTCTCTTCTGGTCTTCTTCATATGCTACCTCTCTGATTACTTGTTCAGTGTATAATTTTTTGGCTTGAAGGCACTGCCTCTCTTCCTCTCCTTGCTGTTGGGTTCCACAAAAATGATTCCTAGGTTCTCTCCTCTGTTCTCTCCATATCACATCTATGGGACAAACTAAGAGCAGATTTGGTTTTGAGTACCATCACTACACTGATGGCATCTAATTATATACATCTACCCATGACATCACCCCTGCATGACTACAAAACACCACTGGCTGTCTATCTGCTGTTTCTAACATCTTGTTCACTCACTATTTGAAACTGAATCTCTCAAAAACGGAACTTCTTTTGTTTCCACTACGTAATAACTAGAGTTGAGAGAGCATACTCGTCCGAGCTTGATGCTCGTTCGAGTATTAGGGTGCTCGAGATGCTCGTTACTCGAGACGAGCACCACGTGGTACTCGTCTCGATTAAACGAGCACTGATCATTGAATACAATACAATACAATACAGCCTGCTCTATTGAAAGCAATGGGCTGCCGGCGTACGCGGGATGAATTGTCGGGAAGAGCTTAAATATATAAGCCCTTCCCTGCAATTCATCTAGAAATGTGTAAAAATAAAAAACATATATATACTCACCTGGTCCCGGCAGAACGATGTTAGCCCATTAAATTCAATGGAGCCGGCAATACAGCCGACTCCATTGAAAGCAATGGGCTGCCGGCGATCGCGGGATGAATTGTCAGGAAGGGGTTAAATATATAAGCCCTTCCCTGCAATTCATCCAGAAATGTGTAAAAATAAAAAATATATATATACTTACCTGGTCCCGGCAGACGGAGTTCAGCGCGGCTGGCTGCAGTTCTCCTGAACTGCTCTAAACAGCTGTGAGTAGTATTCAGCAGCCGGGGATTTAAAATCCCCGCCTGCTGAATGAGATGCCTCTGATTGGTCACAGCCTGACCAATCAGAGGCATCCCTCACTCACACCCATTCATGAATTCATGAATGGGTGAGTGAGGGCTGCCTCTGATTGGCTCAGGGGCAGCTCTCAGCACAATTCAAACTTATTTGTAACACCCATAAAGTTCTTTGTAGTGCTGCTGCATACCTATATCTCCTGCCATATCTCTGTCTACCACTCTATCCATGTTCTCTATTCTGAACTGGCTACCCGTCCACTATAGAATACAATTTAAACTTATTACTGTCACCTACAAAATGTTTCACTGCTAAACCCTGCTAAGATATCTTAATTCATCAGTATTTCAGGGATGCCTTGTATGCAGAGCAAATGCAAAGGAAACTAAATTCAATCAGAACATCACTACTACAAACATTTAATATTTGAATAAGTGATTCTGTCTGGGTAGGGTCCCATCTACATAAGATCACCTTGACATGACAGATGGGCACACATATTTACATCAACATTTGTAGAAAGAACCTTGCATTTTTATACTGTTAGTAAACATAATAGTTATGCAATTTTAATTCAGATATTGAATGTTTGTAGTAGTACTGTAGCTGTATGTTTTTGCTTGTTTAACATGCAAAGGATTAAATACCAAAGGTTTATTTGCTCTCCTCCATTAGAACACGGCTGCGGCACAGTACATAAAGAAACATTAAAGGGGTTGTCCCGCGGCAGCAAGTGGGTCTATACACTTCTGTATGGCCATATTAATGCACTTTGTAATGTACATTGTGCATTAATTATGAGCCATACAGAAGTTATAAAAAGTTTTATACTTACCTGCTCCGTTGCTAGCGTCCTCGTCTCCATGGTGCCGACTAATTTTCGCCCTCCGATGGCCAAATTAGCCGCGCTTGCGCAGTCCGGGTCTTCTGCTTTCTTCTATGGAGCCTTTCGTGCAGGATGCCGGCTCCGTGTAGCTCCGCCCCGTCACGTGCCGATTCCAGCCAATCAGGAGGCTGGAATCGGCAATGGACCGCACAGAAGAGCTGCGGTCCACGGAGGCAGAGGATCCCGGCGGCCATCTTCACAGGTAAGTATAGAAGTCACCGGAGCGCGGGGATTAAGGTAAGCGCTCCGGTGAGCTTTCTGTACGTCCCTGCATCGGGGTTGTCTCGCGCCGAACGGGGGGGGGGTTGAAAAAAAAAAACCCCGTTTCGGCGCGGGACAACCCCTTTAAGTAGGAGATGAGTTTGCCCACATGGTTTGTCAGTCTACAGCATTTTCTGTTTGCTCCCAAAACAGTCCGAAATCTTCCAGAGTTTTTTTTCTCCTGATCTCTTATATTTTTGACTAGAAATCTTCAGAGGGACTAAATTTAGGCAAGGTGACACAGTTTTTATACTATTTCAAACAGTGCTATGGAGGCAAGTTTCTTCAAAAAGTAAGTGGCCCTAGGGCTAGTCACAGATTTATGGAAAGGAAATGGATGGCAGACTTTCTGGGTCAAATATACAATATTTTTTATGCATTTGTATTTTTCTGTTTTGTTTACAAAATAGGATCAACAAGACTATGCAAAGTCACATGTTGGCTCCGAGGTGCGTGCAAAAACAGGACATGTCCTATCGTTGCTGCTTTCCATAGGCTCCTATGGGAGCCTTCAAAGCACACAGCATGCACCTCGGATCATATGAACGGGCTACTTCAAGTAGCTTGAAGTAGCCTGTTCACACGATCTTTACAGCACTATAGCCGTGATCTTTTCTCTCGAAAACACATGTAGCCTAATCATCTTGCAGGCTCTGATATGCACTAAATTTTTCATTATTTTTAAACACTTCTAAAAAAAACACTTGTAAATTTTCTAGCATTTTTGTAGTTTTTTTTTAAATGTTTAATTCAGAAACTTTTTAAATGTTAGTTCCCCACTATAGGAAAAATGCCATTCCCAGATCACGCTACACTTTTTTTTTTTAAGCCACAAACTCCCCCAAATTGCAACAAATCTTACATGTAGACTTTTCAATAACTTGCTATCTCTTTTTTTAAATCTCCAATCACAGCTTTTCAAAAAGGTGGATTGTAACCTGTAGCTCTCCAGCTGCTGTGAAACAATAACCCAACTTGTCAGACATTATAAAGAATTGTACTTTTCATAGTAGATGGAAACTAAAAGTTGTAGACCACTGCTTTAATATCATAATACATAAATATTTGCTAATCCAGAAATGTTATCAAAAAGCATCCAAAGATTTTTATCTTTTGATTTTCACTTATTTGCCACTACATCACTACAAATGTGGACTCATACAGAAAAATCAAATGGAGACAAAACACTATCCATGAAAGCATATCTATTTTGAAATATGTACTTATACCACCATATCATGCAACCATGCAGCAAAAAAGGCGCATATGAGTAGATAATCAAAACAAATCATCTTCAAAGGAAATGTTTATCTTTTGAACTTGCATATATGGAGAATCCTTTGTAACTATCTGAAATGAGCTTTTAAACTCAACACCTGATGATGAAAGACACAATTTTTTTTTTGGTTCTGATATGATTTTGTAATACTGTTGAAATAAACTAGTACACAGATCTTACTTTTCACAAGCTCAAACATATTCTAAATTATCACAGTACCTAATATATCTTTTGTGGATGCTAAAAATATTTATATTGATTCACAAGGCCTTTAGTAAGTGCTTCATTTTAATATTTCACATGTGCATTGATAATCACATCCTTACTAAGTGTTTATATCAAAGCACCAAGGTAATATAATAAGCACAAAAGTAAGTAAAGATGAAAAACAACACAATAACTAAAATTGGATTACAAAAAAGGCTTGAAAGTGATTGCTATATAACATGACATTATTAATGATTTCTGAAAACAGAGATTTCAATGTTGCTCACAGGATTAGAAGTCATTTCTTCTTTTTTTTTCTTTTTTTTAACCCTGGAATACTACCCTGGATGAAAAGTTACAAGATCAAATTTTCAAAAATGTAAAACTTCTGCAATCAGAGCACTATTTATTTTTATTTCTTTTATTAAACCAAATATGTATTGATCTTTTATATCTATGATTATATACTGACAATTGTTGTACAACTACTTTTGAAAAATAAACATGTTGTATTAAAGGGAACCTGTCACCTGCCCTAACTGCACCATAACTTAAGTTATAGTGCTTTAAGAAGGTGACAGTTTTAAAAAAAAAATTTCTGTCTTGAAGGGTGTAATATTGCAGGGTTAGGGTTCTTTCCCACAAACATATATCAGCCGCCATTTTCACCGCCTGATATACGCTACGTTGGAAGAGATAAAACTGGTGAACGGGCGCACAAATCAAACATTAGTGTGCCTGTTCAGAAGGCATGGGTCCTGGCTCATATACCAAGACTACCATGCCGTCACCCCTTTCCCCTCACTCCCCATAGCAGACTCACCTCTGCTCTCCTCTCTGCTGGCTCTTTGCAATGGGAGGGGGCGGAGGTGGAGCTAAGCACTGCCCCGCCTCCCCCCATTGATGGCTATGGACAAAGGGTGGGGAGAGGGCATGAGCTTAGCTCCACCCACGTCCTGCCCCTTGTCTGCAGCCATCAATGGGAGAAGGTGGGACGGGACGTTGCTTAAGTCCATCCCTGTCCCGCCCCCTCCCATTGCAAAGAGCCAGCGGGGGGAGAACAGAAGTAAGCCTGCATGGGGGAGGAGAGCAGAGGAAGGGAGTTGCTGCTAAACTCCTTCCCACCACAGGCAGCTGCCATGGGTTCCCATAGGAGCCCATGCAGCGGCCGATGTATTCCAGCCCAAAAGATAGTTCCAGGACTATTTTTTGGGCCTGACATAAAAACGCCTGGCTCTATATTGGCCTGCCCGGGCGCTTTTACATCTCAGAAATACGGTCATGTGATCTGATGCTTTGGATTCTAATGCATCAGATCACAGAGTATGTCAGCCGGCCGTGAAAATGTCCGGCCAATGTACACTCGTGGTAAAGAAGCCTTGAAGAGACTAAAACCATATGATTAATAGAATGCTGGAATGTATGGAAAATGAATGAAAGATGTAAAAGTTTTCAATGGGAATACTGCATGTAGAGAGTGATTTGGCTGTTTCAACCTCACTGTAGTAATGTCTTCATGGGCATGTTATGATAATGGAACTCTGGGCTCCCACACAGGCCCAGAACACCTAGTGGACATGAAGTTTGTTGCCCATTATAATGTTGCTTAAATTATTACTTTCTGCAAGCAACCAACAGCATTGATGAGGCTTGCAGGTACATGATACTTGTGCACATATATCAACCCACTTCCAGCTGCTGTAACTGCAAGCAACAGTCACTAAATAATGCTCTTTTACACTAATTAATATTCCAGTTTGTAAAAACAAGTATGGAGTGGTAGAAAAGTAAAACCAGAGGTGTAACTTGAAGCTGTTCGTCCCCAATGCAAAATCTTTAACAGAACGCCCCACCTATACTTCTTCATTTATAGTACTGGTCTCTTCATATGGAGACAGGCAGCCTAGTGGGCCCCCTATGGCTCCTGAGCCTGTGTGCAACTGCATTTTCTGCACATATTATTGTGATGTCGCTGAGTACACCAATCATTACTTTCCTGTTTTGAAACATAGGGAGGATAGTTGGTATAATAATTATTTCATTTTTCTATATCTACTGGCTAATTGTAGGTGGAGGGCAAAATAGCATGATAGGAAGAAAGTAATGGAAGGAAAAAACTGTCCAATATCACTGCCTCTGCCTTTAAGATGGGAAGAAAAAACAGTGTCATATCTGTGTGAAGTCAGTTCTCTGCAAACTATTGTTATCTCTCTTTAGATTCACACTACAATGCAAGAGGTCTATAGAGCTCACGTGAACTGTATGGGGGGAATAATGTGGGTGGGGAGTTTTGTCAAAAACAGAGAAATGAAAGAATGAAGGCGTTGTCTATATCAACCAATCAGGTTCCAGCTTTCATTTATCTAAGCTCATTTAGAACATAATAAAACAATGCTTGATTTAGTAGCATCTTTATTAACAGTAAGAACCAACCAAACAGTTGTGATTAGAGATGAGCGAGCATACTCGTCCGAGCTTGATGCTCGTTCGAGTATTAGGGTGCTCGAGATGCTCGTTACTCGAGACGAGCACCACGCGGTATTCGTCTCGATTAAACGAGCACTGACCATTGAATTCAATTGAGCCGGCAATACAGCCGGCTCCATTGAAAGCAATGGGCTGCCGGCGAACGAGGGATGAATTTTTCGGGAAGGGCTTAAAAATATAAGCTCTTACCTGAAAATCATCCTAAAATGTGTAAAAATAATAAAAAAAATTTATACTCACCTTTCCGCTGCAGCCGGAGTTCAGCCACGTCCGGCCGGCAGTTCTCCTGAACTGTTTTCTGTAGTATTCAGCAGGTGGGGATTTAAAATCCCCGCCTGCTGAATGGGCTGCCTCTGATTGGTCACAGCTCTCACCAATCAGAGGCAGCTCTCACTCACCCATTCATGAATTCATGAATGGGTGAGTGAGTGCTGCCTCTGATTGGCTCAGCGCAGGGACCAATCAGGGGCAGCTCTCAGCTGAATGACAGCTGAATGAGCTGCCCCTGATTGGTCCCTGCGCTGAGCCAATCAGAGACAGCACTCACTCAGCCATTCATGAATTCATGAATGGGTGTGAGTGAGAGCTGCCTCTGATTGGTGAGGCTGTGACCAATCAGAGGCAGCTCATTCAGCAGGTGGGGATTTTAAATCCCCGGCTGCTGAATACTACTCACAGCAGTTCAGGAGAACTGCCGGCCAGACGCGGCTGAACTCCGTCTGCCGGGACAAGGTGAGTATATATATTTTTTTTACTTTTTACACATTTCTAGATGATTTTCAGGTAAGGGCTTATATTTTTAAGCCCTTCCCGAAAATTCATCCCACGCTCGCCGGCAGCCCATTGCTTTCAATGGAGCCGGCTGTATTGCTGGCTCCATTGAATTCAATGGGTTAACATCATTCTTCTCTGCCACAGCTGTTACAGCTGTGACAGAGGAGAACGATCTTTATGCTGACAGTGCGGGGGAGGGGGGGTTCTCACTCTTGCCACTGTTGTGGCTTAATAGTGAGACCTCGGAGCCCTAAATGCAGCCCCGCATGTTGCTCCTCACCTGCCCTATCCATTTCTGTGTTTTTTACATGACTTTGCTGATTTGCTAAGATTTTCACAAATGAAAACCTTAGCGGAGCACCAGTCATATACAAAAATGCTCGAGTCGCCCATTGACTTCAATGGGGTTCGTTACTCGAAACGAACTCTCGAGCATCACTGAAAGTTCGACTCGAGTAATGAGCACTCGAGCATTTTGGTGCTCGCTCATCTCTAGTTGTGATACATTAGCCATTTTGTTGCCACAGATGGTGCTTAAATTTGGGTTCTTCACCACATATATAACATACTTCTAAGCAATCTTTGACTGTGAAGAATATGTTTTTCTATCACAGACTGAGAAAATAGCAAATACAATGGTTGTGAGCATAATGCTTCAATAGATAGCATTGTTGTCTTAAGGGCTCGTGTACACTGCGGCTCCTTTAAATATATTGCCTGTATGCAATGCTATACAGGCTCCATAGGATTCTTTCCATACATAGATATTATAAATATCTCCATACATACAACATTCATTGGAATATGTCGTGTTTTTTGCTGGATTTCTGTATGTATCATATAAAATTGGAGGCATATAAAAGTAGAATATAGGGCTAATGAATCTCTATAGAATAATTAATTACCCTGGTCAACATCCATTTTGGTGCCAGTTACATCGGAGTGATTTTAGGTTGAATTTAGGATGGTGAATCCGAATATGGCAACAGTTTTGCTAGATTGGCTCTAGTTTTTAAGATATTGAAAAACTTAAAAAAAAACATGAAAATTAACATGAAAAGTATAAGCTACTCACAAAACAGTATGAAAACAATACCAAATCATTGTAAAGTAAACATATTAAATACACAGTGACACTCTGGTTTCAGTTCAAAACAGAAATACTCCACAATTATTACATGAAAAAACTGTATGTGTGATTTTCTTCTATGCGAGTGATCAAGACAATCGCGTTGGAAATTCCAGCAGTAGTCTGCCATTATGTGCCTGTCCCATCTTCCTTGATACCTTTCCTCCATAACTTTGATGTCTTGATGGAACCTCTCCCCTTGCTTCTCACTGAAATCACCAAGATTGATGGGAAATCTATTTAAGTGGCTATGGACAAAGTGTACCTTGATGCTGCTCATATTAGCCCCCAAATTATGAAAGTTTGTTAGCATATTGTGAACCAATTCTTCATAGTTATGTGCTTCATGGTTCCTCAAGAAGTTCCTTACAATAATGACAAAACTACACCAGGAAGATGCTTCAATGTCAGTCATGACTTTACTGAAATTGGAATAGTTGATGAGCTTTTGACTTTCAGGACCATCAAAGATTCCTGCTTTCAGTTTTTCACTACTGAGTCAAGGGAAGGATTTGCAAATGTTCTTGAAGCAAATAGACTTTTTGTCCAAGGCTTTAACAAATTGCTTCATGAGGCTTAGCTTTATATGGAGCGGGGGGAGAATGATTTTTTTTCCCTATGAACCAAAGGCTCATTTATGATGTTCACTGCATCAATGGCCATATTTTCCCTTGAAGGCCATGTTACCTTTTTCCAATGATCTTGCTTAGCTCTACTATTACACATGCAGATGAAGCATGGGTGCTTTGTGTATCCACTTTGTGTATCCACTTTGCTGCCCAAGCAAATCAACACGAATAAGCCACTTGTGCTGATGATAACCAAGTTTCTGTAGAACCATCTTAATGTTGTTGTATTTTTCACAAAGTTTTGTTGAGTGGGCAAGTGGGATAGATGCAGAGCGATTACCATTGTGTAATAGCACACATCGTAGCTTATTTGATGAACACCCTGTATTTTAAAAACTAGAGCTAATTTGAAAAAACCAATGACAGATTTGGACTCAGCAGTACCAATATACTCCATATTTGTTGAAATTTCACTGGCACCACGAAAAAAATTTTTTTTGTTTGGCCTGTGTTATCAATATCTTACATCACATGACATGCATTAAGACCAGTATACATTTAATAAGACAATAGGAAAATTGAACATTTGAACCACTTTATGAGAACATAATTTTTTTTAGTTATACGCTTATAAAATAGTAACAATATGACCGCCATAGCAATCAGTGTAAATGGACATTTAAATGTTCCTTTAAAGATCATCTATTATCGTTTGCTGCATTTGCATTATTAGATCTCAGCTATAACTATACAGCACATTTTCACAAGCTCTATAATAATTTGTGCTATGACAAAAATGTCCAAAAAAGAAAAATTACAATAACAGTTATCTAATGCAAATTATCTTCAGTACTGTGTCCTGTTAAAATACAATTATATTATCTTGATGTAATATAGTTCTCTCTTAAATTTTCATCAGTCACAAGTGTCTAGATGGCTTTATTAACCTCATACATCAAGTAGTTTTAAATCTGAAAAATAATTAAAATATTCAAATGCAATAACTAATACATTCCTATGGGTAACATATTTGACCACACAAATCAGTAGGAAAGGGACATTCATTTTCTATACATTCTGAAAGGAAGCAGAAATGATCCATTTTCCAAATATAATGCATGTGAATGTCTAAAGTATTCATCAAGGTAAGGTTTTCTGGGACAAATTTTCAGTTACACCTTATATTATGCATGCAATCTTCTTTGACCAACCAAATAGAAGACCAATTCTAGATAGTCATCTCAAAGTGTTTTCACAATATATATAGCTGATCAACTATAACATTAAAACATAAGGTGAAATACATAACACTGATTGTTTCCTTACAAGGATACAGCTGAGGGCATGAAATATATTAGGTAGCAAGTAAACAGTCAGTTCTCGAAGTTGATGTGTTTAGAGCAGAAAACATGGGTAAGCTTAAAGATTCAAACTCAGCTCTATTTTGTATATAAAACAGCTGCAGCAGAGTTAAATCTGCTACATCTGTACAACATGTGCAATAAGCAAAAATAAATTTGTACCTGTCTGAGTACCACGGTGGGCTGGCCCAAGTAGAAAGGAGGCATAAGCCCCTCTGGGTGTGGTTGTTTGGGGCTTTCCAGCCGCCTGATGCACGCCGCAGCCATTCTAACTCTGAGCGGCATCCTAAATTGGGATGCAGCAGCTTCCTGTCAAGGGAAAGCAGCCACGGTAGAGGTTACAAAGCCAGGGCCTTCATGAGCATTGGGTTGCTTTCAGGAACTATTAGTATTCCGACTCAGGTGGAGCGATGGAGTGAAATCACCATGCAGCCTGTGCAGGGCCAAACTATGATTTTTCTCCAGTCATAGCTAGGTAAGTATATATATATATATATTTTATATCTTGCATTTTTTTCTTTGGGGGCATTGGTAGCATTATTACTGAGGGGCCACTACTATTACTAAAGAGGCACGTCTAAGTGGCACTGTTAGTACTAATGGGACAGTAGGAGCACTGTCATTACTAAGGGAGCACTGGGGACGCTTATTAGGAAGGGAGTACTATTATTACTAAGGGGGCACTGGTAGCACTACACTGGGGAACACAATTTTCTTTGACTTAGATCTTACACTTGTTTTTTTTTTGTAAAAAATTATAAATCAAGGCATTGATAAATGCTGTTAAAAAGCCCTTCATATAATGTGAGTTCTTAACCCCTTAATGATGCGGCCCTTTTTTTTGCCATGTTCATTTTTTCCTCCCCTTTTTTAAAAAAATGGTAACTCCTTTATTTATCCATCAACATAACTGTATAAGGGCTTGTGGGACGAGTTGTATTTTTCAATGATACTATTTGATGTACCATATAATGTACTGAAAAACGTAAAAAAAAATTCTAAGTGGAGTAAAAAAAAAAAAAAAAAAAACAAAAAAAAAACAACATTTCTCCATCTTTCAGTGCTTCTTGTTTCTATGGCGCACAAACTCCCAAAGAAATGACATGATAACTTTATTCTATGGGTCAGTATGATTACTATGATACCTAACTTATATAGTTTTTTCTTTGATGTACTTCTTTTTTTTCATTTTCTTCCACCAATAACTTTTTATATCTCCATCAACATAGTTCTGCAGGGGCTCATTTTTTGGGGGGCACGTCCTGTAGTTTGTGTTAGTGCCATTTTAAAATATACACAACATTTTGATCACTTTTATTGCATTTTTTCTTGGAGAAAGGGTGACCAAAAAAGTGCAATTCTGGCATTATTTATTTTTAGAGAGGAGCAAACCTATTCGGCCATGCCCCTTTTTCGCCCAAGCGCCGCGATTTTCGAGTACTTCCGTACTCGGGCGAAAAGATTCGGAGGGCGCCGTGGGTGAGTGGGGGGTTGCAGCGGGGAGTGGGGGGTAGAGGGAGAGAGAGAGGGCTTCCCCCTGTTCCCCGCTGCTACCCCCCACTCCGCCACGCCTATCCCTGCCCCCCGGCGCCCCCCGAATCTTTTCACCCGAGTACGGAAGTACTTGAAAATTGCGGTGCTCAATCGAATAATTACTCGAAACGAGTAGGTTCACTCATCTCTATTTATTTTATTTCGGACCACGTTCACCATGCAGGGTAGATAATGTGTTACTTTGATAGTTTGGACTTTTATGGACGCAGTGATACCAAATATATATTTTTGTTTTATTATTTTTCTTTTAATGTAAATAAGGCAAAAGGTATTTTTTGAACTTTTATTACTTTTTTTAATGATTAGTAAAACTTTATTGTTATTATTTTTACTTTTTTTTAGTCCCCAGAGGGGTCAACAACTTTTGATGCTTTGATCGCTCCTGCAGTATGATGTAATGCTGTAGCATTACATCATACTGCTATTGGGCAGGCAGTTTATGAAGCCACCCCACAGCAGAGTTCCCAGCTGCCATGGCTCCCTGCGATCTTATCACCGGGGATCGTATGGGACTTCTGAGCATTGTTAACAAGGTTAACAGCTACGCGGCTGATAGGAGCTGTTGCCACCAATTGTTGGCTGTAAAAAACAGCCGACACCCGTGCTGTATGAAGGGAGATTGCCCCGTAATCTCTCTTCAGAAATACCCTGAAGCTGCAGGATGTAAATGTATGCCCTTCAACGTTAAGGGGTTAAAAAACAAATTCATAAGGGCTAATGCATACAACAATATTGAGCAGGGAGTTGGACCAGGTGACCCTAGAGGTCCCGTCCAACTCTACCATTCTATGATTCTATGAGTATTCTGAATCCATGTAGGACAAATCCTGCATAAGGTACTACTAGAATGCAGTGCACATCTGTGTATGTCTGCAAATTTGTAATAAATGTTATGAAAGTGAGTTGAAAGAGTTCTCATTTAACATGGTTGTTGCTAAGGCCATCTTCACACATGTGTTTTTGTGCAACTACGCTCACTGCTACAGAGTGCAGTTGCACATGGACAAGGTAAAAATCTTTTTTTTACCTTTCAAACTCTGCGCTATTCGTGTGAGTTCGAAAAAAGCAGGAAGATAGGTCCTGTCCTATCTTTCTCACATTTCTTGTTAACTACGTGTGAGAAAGAAAGGCAAGTCCTGTCTTTTCTCGGGTATAGTATTAACGCCCGAGAATACTTGTTAGTGAAAACGAAACCATTGAAACCAAAGGTTTGGTTTTGTCCCGTTTGATTATCACGTCTGCATAACTGGACAAATTCATGTCCATCTTTTAAGGCCCTCAGCCTGTCTCTTCTCAAATAGTATAAAGAGGGGCTTTACATTTCTCTTCAAATCGATAAACCATGTGTAGGAAGGCTTTAGTCCAAGAAACAAAGAACTATCACTCTTTTTAAATGAAAGTTTAATATCTAGAGATGAGCGAGCATACTCGTCCGAGCTTGATGCTCGTTCGAGTATTAGGGTGCTCGAGATGCTCGTTACTCGAGACGAGCACCACGCGGTACTCGTCTCGATTAAACGAGCACTGACCATTGAATTCAATGGAGCCGGCAATACAGCCGGCTCCATTGGAAGCAATGGGCTGCCGGCGATCTCAGGATGAATTTTTGGGAAGGGCTTAAAAATATAAGCCCTTACCTGAAAATCATCCTAAAATGTGTAAAATTAAAAAAAACAAATATGTCAGCATAAAGATCGTTCTCCTCTGCCATAGCTGTAACAGCTGTGGCAGAGAAGAACGATGTTAGCCCATTGAATTCAATGGAGCCGACAATACAGCCAGCTCCATTGAAAGCAATGGGCTGCCGGCGAGCACGGGATGAATTTTCGGGAAGGGCTTAAAAATATAAGCCCTTACCTGAAAATCATCCTAAAATGTGTAAAAATTAAAAAAAAATGTATACTCACCTTTCCGCTGTAGCCGGAGTTCAGCCGCATCCAGCTGTCTCTTCTCCTGAACTGCTCTCTGTAGTATTCAGCCTGCTGAATGAGCTGCCTCTGATTGGTCACAGCCTCATCAATCAGAGGCAGCTCTCACTCATACCCATTCATGAATTCATGAATGGGTGAGTGCTGCCTCTGATTGGCTGTATTGCCGGCTCCATTGAATTCAATGGGCTAACATCGTTCTTCTCTGCCACAGCTGTTACAGCTGTGGCAGAGGAGAACGATCTTTATGCTCACAGTGCGGGGTGGGGGGGGTCTCACTCCCGCGCTCGCCGGCAGCCCATTGCTTTCAATGGAGCCGGCTGTATTGCCGGCTCCATTGAATTTAATGGGCTAACATCGTTCTTCTCTGCCACAGCTGTTATAGCTATGGCAGAGTAGAACGATCTTTATGCTGACATAAATTTTTTTTTTTTACACATTTTAGGATGATTTTCAGGTAAGGGCTTATATTTTTAAGCCCTTCCCGAAAATTCATCCCGCGCTCGCCGGCAGCCCATCGCTTTCTATGGAGCCAGCTGTATCGCTGGCTCCATTGAATTCAATGGGCTAACATCGTTCTTCTCTGCCACAGCTGTTACAGCTGTGGCAGAGGAGAACGATCTTTATGCTGACAGTGCGGGGGGGGGGGCACTCTTGCCGCTATTGTGGCTTAATAGTGGGACCTGGGAACTTGAGATGCAGCCCAACATGTAGCCCCTCGCCTTCCCTATCCGTTTCTGTGTCGTTCCCATCACTTTCTTGAATTTCCCAGATTTTCACAAATGAAAACCTTAGCGAGCATCGGCGATATACAAAAATGCTCGGGTCGCCCATTGACTTTAATGGGGTTCGTTACTCGAAACGAACCCTCAAGCATCGCGGGAAGTTCGACTCAAGTAACGAGCACTCGAGCATTTTGGTGCTCGCTCATCTCTATTAATATCCCCTTGTAAGTAAACAAAAAATATATTTTTAATATCATTATAAATAAAACTTTTTTTTTACACATCATTTGAGCATAATAATCTATGAAGAAAATTGAATACATATTTTAGTTACTTAGACATTACTATATTTAATGTTGGCAACATAATTTAATATATTTCTATGGCATAAATGTTTCTTCAAAAACTGCAGTGTTTATAATGAAATAATAATACTTTAAAAACTTAGAAATGGAGAAAACATCAGAAATACAGTTTGCTTAAAATATTGGCCCAGTCAAATGAGATATTTTCCACAGGGAAAGGAACTATGATATGGAACAGGACATAGTAATAAAGTGTAATACCCTTGGAGTCCTGATTCACAGATGCACAAGTGGTTTGAGATTTGTATGCATTAATCTTATATTATGAGAAAGACTGAATAGGCTTCTAAAGCTCATTTGAGTAACAACATTCATGTGGATGACACAGATAATTCTAGAATAATTTATCACAGAAAATGGATTAGGCTGTCCTACTCATTTTATGAAAATTACAAGTGCTTTCATATTAATTCAAAACTATTTTCTTTTACAAAGTCTTAAATGTCTTTTTTTTTAGCTATTTTTATTTCTAATGGAATTTTACGAAAATACTTAAAGCATTCTTACAAATAGTGTTGCAAATAAACAACTTATCAAAAAAATTACTATCAATTTTTAGGGGGAGCAGGAGGGCATTTTTTGTGTCAAATTAAAACCAGTTTGTCTCATAAGGGAATTCCTGTTCATATGCCTTAGTTCATTGGTAGTAACAACAGAAATATCTTGCCGGTGAAGCAGAAAGACAACAGATAAAGCAGCAGAGGCATAAAAGACCAGTGTTAAGGCTGTGCGTCTGGGCCTGAGGTTTTACAAGTTGACTTGTGCACACCTTCACAGGTAGGGGTTAAGTGAGCTGGCTGGGTGTGGTATTCTCCAGAAGCCAATCCCCCGCATCTGTAGCAGATAAATACCAGCAAACTCTTTTGAGAGATTGCTGGTCACTTTAGTGCTTCGTGGTATCTTTGTGTAAATCGCACTCAGAGCTGGTGTTTGCATGTTTTGTCTGAAGTGTCTCTCTCTTTCCCTAAAGATGGTTTGGACTACTGCTGTCCTCCCCTCCTTGCATTCTGTGGTGCATCTGTTAAGTAGCGTGTGGTTTGGTGACTGCATAGGTGCAAACATCCATAGGTTTCTCCCTACCCTTGACCAGGTGCGGCCTCCAGACATCTTATGTCTTGTGCATGTGTCAGATGGGTGATACCTGACACTGTTCCCTATGTCAGCATGGTGGCTGACTTTCTATTCCCCTGGTGTGAGGACACTTGGACTGGTTATGGTTTACCATGTGTATGCATGTGAGCTCTGGGTGGGGTTCCTGTTATATGTTGTATGCACAACCTTGTATGTTGGTGTGAACAGTGACATGTATGTAGTATGTCTGTGCAAGTGGACAGACATGTACTTTAGCTGCAGTCCTGTTCTGTGTGGTTTGTTACTCTGTGTGCTGGTCTGAATAGCCATGTGTTTTGCATGTCTGTGCAAGTGGCCAGACATGTGCTTTATGTGCAGTCCTGTTCTGTGTTCAGTGTGTGTGAACAGTGTTATGTCCTACATGTGTTTAGTGAGCCGAGCGGACGTAACAACCAGCTTCTGATAGATAAGATGATTCTGGAGAACTGCAAAAAGAAGAATCTATACACTATGTGGATCAACTACAAGAAGGTATATAATTTACTTTCACATGGCTGGATCTTCAAATACCTGGAAACGCGTTAGCCGAAACATCTGTTTATTTAAGGAAAATGCAATGCAACACTGGAGAACAGAATTTTTAGTTGGAAGCAAAGGTTATGGAATAGTTAACATCAAGTGTGGAATTTTACAGAATGACTCTCTGCCACTAGTATTGTTAATCATAGCTATGATCCCGCTTTCTAATAATTCCATAGTTCTTCTAAATACAAATATCGGCTATCAAACATCTAAGAACGCCAATAAAAGTTCACATTTGCTATAAATCAATGATCTGAAATTGTATGGAAAACCAGAATAGAAATCCTGTTGTTGACAAACACTGTTCAAATATTCAGTACAGATACCACTGTGGAATTTGAACTAGATTAATGTTCAAGTG
The DNA here is from genome assembly GCF_035609145.1 of Eleutherodactylus coqui. NCBI lineage: Eukaryota > Metazoa > Chordata > Amphibia > Anura > Eleutherodactylidae > Eleutherodactylus > Eleutherodactylus coqui. Next base: position 140,239,665 of record NC_089843.1, on the reverse strand, counting down.
TTGCACTGACAAAGGGACAAATCGTGGAAAGTGATGGCATTGAAATACCCAAATGTCAAATTATAAGATGTTAGCAGCCTAATGCCTATAAATACTTGGGATTTTTCAGTAAGATAACATCAAGCACAGGCAAATAAAATATATGATCAGTAGAGAATACATCCAAAAAGTTAGGAAAATACTGAAGACAAAGGCGAAAGCTAAGAATACCACCACAGCTGTTTACATCTGGGTTTAACCCATTATCAGAAAAACTGTGCTGCCATCAATTGGACTCAAGCTAAATTGGATGCTATGGATAGAAAAACAAGAAAACTGATGACCATTCACTATAGTTTATATCCATGTAGTCATGTTGACACACTTTGCCTGCACAGGAAAATTGGGAAAAGAGGACTATTGCAAGGGAAACAAATGGTAGAAGAACAGAAACAGGCCCTGGCAAATTACATCAAAGAAAGTAAAGAATTGACACTTTTTCAAATGTACAAGCAGAAGCCACTTAAAGTCCAGTGAAACAGAGATTATTATTGAAAGAATGAAGTTTCCCATGATTTAAGAAAAATTGTTAACTGCAGGCATGCTTAAAATGCTGAGTGATGCTCTTAGACCTATTTCACACATTAAATCTGGTCAATATTTTGTTTCAGTATTTTCAAACCAAAATTATGAGTGGATGCTAAGAAAAGAAGTATGTATGTTGTATACAAACGTTCTATGCTTCAAATGAAGATACACAGTATGACTAACGTTGGTTTAAGAATTGCTACATCTGTGAAAGTTACTAAAAAAAGAAAGTTGTTAAACATTTCCTAAAATGGTAATGCTCTCAGTAAGAGAAACAAAATAATCTTGTTATTTTCTTTCTTTTACTGAAAGGCAATAACATTTTGTTCTGCTGGCTGACATGGTGCCAAACATTTTTCTTTAAACATTTCCTGTAATGTACCTATAAAATTTCTATACACTAAACATCTAAGAAAATTATTTCACTTTTGCACACTGTATTGTATGTTTTACAGGTTAACACCGTGAAAGAAGTTATTGCATCTCTCCACACTGAAGACCTTTTGAAGGGACTAATCAAACCATTGATGTTAAGAGACATAATCTAAATTGCTATGCTTATAGGTAAGGCGCTGCTTTGATAGTGTAATGCTTAAACACAATGAGCCATAGTATGGCTTTGCCCATAAAAAAGAGAGAGGTACATTTTCCCTTGGAAATTGCACTTAAATAAAATAACATAAGGGGTAAGATTACAGGAAGAAACCAAACATCAACACTAACCAAGCATGCCGAAACATGGTAGAGTAATTATCACTTAATGACAAGACATGCAGTCTTAGCATTGCAAGAGATTGGGATTAAGTTCACCTGTAAGAGAAAACAGGACCTCCTGGCTTGTGGAAAAAAATAAAAAATAAAGTACCCTTGTGGTCACTGCACTGTTTCATTTAGTGGACCGTGCTGGGGAGAGTTATTAATCCAGCTTAGGGCTTCTCTGCTGGGTTGCTTCTTTTTTTCGGGACAGATCCCAAAGCTTAAGCATAGGTGTATCATCCTCTGCTTTTGTGAGAATGTGGATATTGCCATCTTTATTCTCCTTTGTAGAGAAGCCCAAATCATAAGTGATCTTGTAGCTTCGAAGAAAAGCTAGTGAGAGAGAATTATTATCTGTCTTAGATTGTCACTTGAGACAAATCACATAGAGGTGAATGTCTCCATAAGAATCTGGAAGCTTCACTGACATTTTTGCTGCTTGCTGCAAAGCTTCTTTAACATGGTAACAATGCAATCTTGAATAACAACTCTGGGAACTTCCTCTGACAGCGCCCTATGCTTAGGGAGCTTATGTACCCTATTGATTAGCAAATCTTGAGACTGACAAGCAAAAAGCGCTGTTTTAATCAGCTTTTGTAAGAATTTGATTATCTCAGGAAAGGGACAGATCATCGTGTAAAGTAGCCCTCAAGGCTAGAATCATCTCTTTTACAAATGTTTCCAAAGCCCCATTGTTAGTAGATGGTATATCCACAATTGCATCAACATCCCTATCAGAAGTTAGCTTATCCTGTATGACAGCGTCATCCAGCCTGGCCCACTGTTTCTCAGGGTTGTTGGAGAGGGACTGCAGTGACCTGCTTGTGGGTACTTGTAATGGCACAAGTGTCTAGAGGGATGCTCGATCACTCACATGGTGGCTGCAGGAAAGCAGAACTTCCTGCCTCTTTTTATGAGGCTGGCAGCACTGGAAGTCAGAGAAGGGGACGGATGCATGGTGGATTCATCAGGGAACATGTGACCAGCACCATATTCTTTGGTGTCCTAGTGAAGGCTACGTAATGGAAAGAAGTCTGTCAGATGTTTGGGCTCCCTTTTCGCTGCCATCTTCCTTTCATCTTCCTTCAATCATGATGATTGATTCTTTTGAATAGGACTACATAAATCCTAATTAAGACTGCTGAACGGGTAGCCAAGAGTCATTATAGGAAGTCTCTTACACAAAGCTCACAGAGAGACTTCCACTTTGCTGCTCAGCTAGGTAACGCTCCCCAAGAACTGATGCTTTTTGAAGACAAAGGGTATTTTGATTTAGATTTTTCTTTTGTTCATTCACTTACTGTTTTGTTAATTGACAAACAAATATTAATTCTATTGAAAGCATTCTTACTTTGCAGCATTTTTTCCACAGCTGCCTAAAACTTTTACACACTACTATATGATTTATGCAGTATAATTATGTAGTTCTCATATAGGTTTTTTACCTGCTTGTTAGCAAACAAGATAAAAGAATATCTTCTAAACTTGAATATTTCCTTAAAGGAAAAATTAAAATATTGAAAAATATTGCGTATTCAAAAATACACCTAAAATATAATAAACAATAGACTATATTTCTATGCAACAGTTGATGCGTCTACAAAGCTTTCAATCATTATTGTCATTTCTAGTTAGTATTAAACATTGATTTATTTTCCTGGTTACCACAATTATTTAAATTAATTTTATTGAACTGTTCACATAAGATGACAATGTTCTTGTAAAAAGAGAAATACTGGCCCAGTGCCACAAAATATATATGAAGGAAAAGACACTTTGACAGTTTCATGAGTAGGGAATTTCAGATATTCACCCATCATTACCACATCACTCACTGGGATGTACAATATACTGCTGAACTTTTTGTTATTTTTTGGCTATGCTTCAAATGAAGATCAGTATGAAGTAAAACAGGTTCAGAGGGTTACTGTAGCACACAGAGAATTGTTACAATCATTCAAATTATGACAGAATATCCATTCTTCAGTTTAATATGTGTTCTTTTTATAATGTTGAAGATCACAATATAAGTATCCAGGTTGTAAGAATGTATGGTCTATCCACACCTTGCTATATGAGCTTGTTGGACATCCCATTCCAGTAGATAGCATTCTCAAGGAATTCACCAAAACGAGATTCATCCACCAGACTGCCAGATAGTCAAACCTCATTCAATACTCTCAAGAATACATTTCCATTACTCCAGAGTCCAACGGCGGCATTGTGCATCCTGATCCTAGGCTTGTGTGCAGTTGGTTGACCAAGGAGTCACATTTTATGAAGCTTCTGCTGCATGATTCTTGTGCTGATGTCACTTCCAGAGGCATTTATAAACTCTACAGTAAGTGAAGCAATAAAGGAAAATTTGATTTTTACATGCTTCATGCGCATCGGCGCCCGTGTTACTGCAGGTAGCAGTCGGCTGTGCCTGAAGACGGACGTCTCTCTGCAGCGCCGGAGGAAAGAACATGTGACCGGCTTCATTGCCGGTCATGTGTTCTTTCATCAGCGCTGCGGGGAGATGTCCATCTTCAGGTACGGCCATCTTCTAACTGTCAGTCACACGGGCGCATCGGCGCCGGTTTACGGGTGCCATTCAGCACTAATTGGTCTTGCACTGTGGGTTTGCACAATCTACCATTTTGTGGATGAGGTATTATTACTTGTAGATTCTATCACTTCACAATAATAACAGTTGACTGGAGAAAATCTGGAAGAATAGACAATTCTTGATGTGACTTGTAGCAAATCCTAAAACAGTGTTATATATAAAGTCACTGAGCTCATCAGCATAATCCATATTACTACTGATGTTTGTATATGAAAACTTCATGGCTGTGTACAGGATTTTATTTGCAATCAGCCTGGCTGTAACATTTGAACTCCGAGGTGCAGGCTGCTGGCTTTCCAGCTCCTATAGTAGTGTATGGAAAGCATGCAGCAAAGATAGGACATGTCCTATCTTTGTGCGCACCACAGAGCTGACATGTGAGTTTTTTTTAAACAATCTCATTTTTATTCAGATAGTAAAAATATACATACAGAATTAAATGAGCACTGAAAGTTAGTTACAATGCTATATAATTCAACAATGTAATATAATGCAACAGAGTTAGGCCTCGGTCACACGGGCGTTTTTTCCCGCGATTTGCAGATCGCATGACAGATGCACATCCGAAAATCGCGTGACCGCGGCCGAAAAATCGCCCGAAAAATCTGCTCCTAGCCATGTTTCATTAGAAACGGGCCGGAGCAGTTCAGCGCTGTCCAGCGCATGGAATTCAATGGAGCCGGCAATATAGCCGGCTCCATTGAAAGCAATGGGCTGCGGGCGATCTCACGATGAATTTTCGGGAAGGGCTTAAAAATATAAGCCCTTCCCTGAATATCATCCAGAAATGTGTAAAAAGTAAAAAAAAATATATACTCACCTTGTCCCAGCAGACGGAGTTCAGCCGCGGCCGGCCGGCAGTTCTCCTGAACTGCTGTGAGTAGTATTCAGCAGCCGGGGATTTAAAATCCCCGCCTGCTGAATAAGCTGCCTCTGATTGGTCACAGCCCTCACCAATTAGAGGCAGCTCTCACTCACCCATTCATGAATTCATGAATGGGTGAGTGAGTGCTGCCTCTGATTGGCTCAGCGCAGGGACCAATCAGGGGCAGCTCTCAGCTGAATGACAGGACCTGATCGCACTGCTGTACTTTTAATAAAGGTCTACCACATGGACACGCAAAATGTGAGATGAAGCTGGGGAGCCGAGGGACTCTCCTAATCCCTCAGCAACCAGTTCTAATTCACCCCGCCCAGGACCTCGGCCTCTGCCCACACCCTCATTTGGATGCCTGCGTCCGTGTACACGTCCACGTCCTCAACCCTTACCCCTACTCCTCATCATGTCGAATAAAGGATAGAGCAGGGCCCAAATAAATTAACCCACTGTATAGCGCTGAGAACTGGGGATAATTCACCGCACACAGAAACTTGTAGATAGCGGAGGCTCTATGCTGTGACAGAAAAAATTAAGCCGCTGTCTTGCGCTGATACCTAGGGGTAATTTACCACTCACAGAGACTTGTAGATAAGAGAGGCTGTATAGAGTGGCAGAAAAAATTAACCCAGTGGATAGTGCTGATAACTGCGGCTACTTCACCACACACAGACAATGGTAGATGTGAGATGCTCTGCACAGGGGCAGAAAAAATTAACCCACTGTTTAGCGATGAGAATTACGGCTAATTCACTGCACACAGTGAATGGGAGATGTGAGATATTCTGCACAGCCCCAGAAAAAATTAACAGACTGTTTAGCAATGAGAATTATGGCTAATTCACCGCACACAGCGAATTGGAGATGTGAGATGCACTGCACAGCCCCAGAAAAAATTAAGCCAGTGGATAGTGCTGATAACTGCGGCTAATTCACCCCACACAGAGAATGGTAGATGTGAGATACTCTGCACAGGCCTAGATGCTTGAAAACAAAATTGTTGCACTACTGCTCCCAGCCAGCCAAAAAAGTAATGTACACAATGAGGAGTAGCCCTAAGAAGGACTGTTGAGTTCTTGAAGACAGGATCCCTACACTAACACTTTCCCTATCTCAGCAGCAGCTCTTTCCCTAATCTCTGCCATCATGCATCTGAGCAGAGACACAAGTGGCATCAGTGTAAGTACTCAGTGGTCACCTAATCCCGCCATCCACTCACTGCTGTAGAGGTGCACAGGGCTGGCATGTCACAGCAGGAAGTGGTAATGCCTTCCCTGCATGTTTAGTAGCTAAAAAATGGCGCTAAGCATGCGAGGAGGGGAAATGAAATTGACTCGAGTGAGCATCTCGAGTAGCCTAATACTCGAACGAGCATCAAGCTCGGACGAGTGTGCTCGCTCAACTCTACTCCTAATACTTGCTGACTAAATAATGATATCACAAAAACCTAGAAAGTAAAATTTTGTAATCAGCCATTTATACAGTGGTTACAGGATGACCATGCTATCCACATATTGTGAAACTGCAAGACTGTAAATATATTACCAAAAAGCATTCATTCAGATACATATGTGTGGTTGGTCAATGTGATAGTTTCTGCTATCCTGGAGATATCAACACTTTTCCAATGTCTCAGTTTTTAAAAAGTGTAGTTACTTTTTAAAAGACCTGTACTTTATGCATTACTACTTGCTTTTAAAGACTTTTAGAACTTGAATTCATGATCATTTGATTGCTTGTACAATATACTGCAATACTTCAAAACTGCATAAGGCCTCGGTCACACGGGCGTTTTTTCCCGCGATTTGTGGATCGCATGACGGATGCACATCCGCAAATCGTGTGACCGGGGCCGAAAAATCGCCCGAAAAATCTGCTCCTAGCCACGTTTCATTCAGCTGAGAGCTGCCCCTGAATGGTTCCTGCGCTGAGCCAATCAGAGGCAGCACTCACTCACCCATTCATGAATTCATGAATGGGTGAGTGAGAGCTGCCTCTGATTGGTGAGGACTGTGACTAATCAGAGGCAGCTCATTCAGCAGGTGGGGATTTTAAATCCTCGGCTGCTGAATACTACTCATAGCAGTTCAGGAGAACTGCCGCCGGCCGCGGCTGAACTCCGTCTGCCGGGACAAGGTGAGTATATATTTAACTTTTTACACATTTCTGGATGAATTTCAGGGAAGGGCTTATATTTTTAAGCCCTTCACGAAAATTCATTGTGAGATCGCCCGCAGCCCATTGCTTTCAATGGAGCCGGCTGTATTGCCGGCTCCATTGAATTCAATGGGCAAACATCATTCTCCTCTGCCACAGCTGTTACAGCTGTAGCAGAGGAGAATGATTTGTCCAGTATATGTTCTCAATAGGGTCGGTGCTGCTGCCGCCGGCCCCATTGAGCGCATATAGAGAAGAGAACAGGAATCGCAGATCGCAGATAGGTGCGATCTGCGATTTCTGTTCTATAATTTATCGGACGAGCGCATAAAAATCGCTCATGTGTCCGATACCATTGCAAAGCAATGGTTTTATAAAATCGCACATCGCATGCGCAGATCGCACGGAAAATCGCCCGTGTGACCGAGGCCTTATAGTGTACTTTTAAATAAGGGAGATGGAATAAATCCTCCACAGTGCCACCTATTGAAAGGCAGCATTCATTCAAGCCAAAGTCAGACTTTTTATACAAGCCTTGTTACAATGACTGGGAATTACAAGCAAAGCCAGATTCCATGCACATACAGCTGTACAAAAAGTATAAAAAGTCTGACTTTGGCTTGAAGGAATGCTGCCTTTCAATAGGTGGCACTGTGGAGGATTTATTCCATCTCCCTTATTTGCATATTACCCAGAGGAGCGTGCATGGTCATTTGAGTCTCCGTACTTAGTTTATAGTTGCTCTCCGTAAGGAGAAAAGATAGCGTTATTGACCCCAGTGTAGTTTTACTGACATTTTATTAATCCCTGCCACAGAAGAAATCCATGGCAGGCCTGGAAGCATTCACAGGGGGTGATTTGGTAGACGGAAGGGGCCCCCTCCTTCTGTCAAGTCATTTAAATGCTGAAGGCATCTAAAGGTTTAACTTCTGAGATCAGAGTTATCTCCGATCAGGGCCGCAACAGCTGTGTGTTAGCTTCATTTGACAATTCGCACCTGATATGTATGAGGCAAAACAGTACAAAATGTTTTGCTTGATAATGGCATATATTTCTGAATAGGCACATGGAGGTGTCGAGATGTGCCTAATTCTGTTCACTAGGGGAAATAATATTAGGACCAGCATCTTAATTGCCGATCCTAATAAATTTTCCCTGTTTTTTAGGTGAGGTCTTCAGATTGGTACAAAGTGCAGGTAAGGTCTCACTGGAGCTCTATAAAGTGAGGTAACAATCTCCCTCTTTCCACTGGGGAGATGCAGCTGAGCATCCTACTTGCTTTCCCTAGTGCCTAGCCATATTGGTGACTCATTTTGAATCTTTTAGAAATCAGAAACCCCAAATCCTTTTCTTCTGCAGTCTTGGCTAACGGATAGCTATCAATGTGATGCCCAAACTGAGCATTTCTTTCGATTTGGATATATTAAACTGTAATTTCTATTGTTTTAAGCATTTATCCACTAATAATAAGATATAAGCTGAATCCCAAGAGCCTAGAGTTTTAAAAAAATGACCTTCATCATTACAGGAAATATTACAAATTTTTTGCAATGTTTCTTAATTTCTTAAAACATCTGTACAAAGGTCTGCTATTTCCCCTTCAATAATGCATTTCACAGATAAGAAATCGTTTTGACTTTTTTTCTTCCGAACTTTAACTGAAGAATCTTTTTAGATGAAAGATGTAAAATTTTTAGCACTGGGCATAATTCCAAAAACAGTCATTTAAGCACATAATTTAAGGTCATTGGCTAATGCATTTAAAGGGGGATATGAAAAATATTCTGGTATCATATGTAATGAAAAATGAATTAATTGATTTTAATTGAATTGATCTATAAAACAGAGACATCACTGTATTATTAGTAACTGAATATTTTTCTTGAGCAATATGAATATAAATGATGTTAAAGCTAACTTCGATAAAGTGGAAAGTTGGCGAGCAATATATATCACAGAGTTGTCTCGACAGTGTATTATTTATATATTGAAAATCAATAACATGCCATTATCATGTCATAGCACTTTCTATAGCACTATTTGCAAAAAAATACGGCCCACATATCAGCCCTAATAATGCAACGGCACCTTTTAATGATCTATGGAGTTCCACAATATGATGTATAACTGTCTACAGCATTATTACTGAGTGGTGGCACAAAGAGGGAATTATCACTTTGTAGGGCACTAAAGAAAGTACAAGAGCACTATTACTTCACATGCCTTGAAAGAGTGCAGTTACTGGGAAGCCAGTTTAGGACTTTAGCACTTATTTATACTGTTTGGGTCCAAAAAGAGACATCACTATTGTGCTGGGCACTCAAAGGGCATTTATCGTGTGGAGCCTATAAAGAATGAAAAAGAGGGCATTACTATATAGAGCACTATTATCATTGGAGGGTAGTATTACTATCTGAGATGTTAAGAATGGAGAGATTGGGGTGCTGGAAAAAAGGAATCAAAGAAGTATGGTCTGCGAATTTGGCAGAGACGAGTCATGGTTAGGCGAAATTGCCATGGTCGTCTCGACTCAATGAAGGAGAATAGGGAAAGTGAATAAATACAATCAAACAAGATGTCACCTGTAAATCACAGGAATTAACTGTACTGTATTTATTTCTATGGTCTGCATACTGCCTGTGCAGAACTAGTATATGCTAATATATAGTCACTATTTGAGGAAAATATTGCTGTTTTGTGTTGAATGTTTTATTCAGAAAGAATCTGATGATAATATTCAGTTGCTTTTTTGTGGCTATGTGTGTTCATGGTCTGGTGGTATTATCCGTCCCTTAGATGGTGATAATATTGCTAAAGTTCATCTTGAAATACTTGGTTTTGTTTAGTAAACATATGATTGCAGCATGTGTGGTGATAATATTTGCTCCTTGTAGGTATAATATCATACATAGATCATAGCTTTTGAATATACACATTATTTGTAGCCCCACCCCACCACTGTGCTGGTTTTTATTATATAGTTTATCTGGAGGTAGGGTACTGTTGAAGCACTGTATTAAAGCCTATCCTATGTTTTAAATGTTAATTTACATACCTTTTTGGAAGGAGCAATATATATGCCTTTGGACTTGTGCCCCTGACCTTTAAAGACCTAGCATTGCCCCTGCTAGCCCAGCACACAATGTGCTGGTGCTAATGTGTTATTTTAGGGGTCTGGGGTTGATCATTTAGGGATCTGGTCTAGGGTTTTAATGAATTTAGGAATTTGGTTTGGGGTTTGATCTAGTCAGAGAACTGAATGAATTTAACAGTCTATTTTAGGGTAACATATCAGTGTTTAGCTGTTTGTTATGTGATGAACAGTGTGTGAGTACATGAGAACATTTGGGGGCCTAGTTACATTTTTTTCAATTTGCCAGAAAACTGTTCCTTTGCTTTTCACATTGAGCTGGTAAATATTCATGCTTAGGAAATATTAAAAAGTTTTTTTTATTGAGCCCAGTCTTTTCTAATTATGCCCTGCACAGAGATATGTACAAACTGCACATTACTTGCTATTTCCCCACAACTGCACTACCATGACCTTAGATTCTGTGGCATAGCTATAGGATCAAATTATGACTTGGGTCTCAAACCAGAGGGGCTCACAGACCTCTCTCACCATACACTGACTCTGTATTAATAATCAAGCAGAGCACTTCTAAGTTGAACTGCTTGATCATAGAGATAACTGTACAATTGCAGCTTCACATTTCTCTATATTCCCTGTCTGCACTCGTCATTATGATCAGTGCACAGATCAAAGAGGAAGTTACCACCAGGCCAATGCTGGAGACTGGAGAGATGAGTTATCACTGGATCTCAGGTATGCAGCTTTAACACTTTCACTGCCCTCTACCAGGGATATTAGTAGTAACCCCTTCACAATTATATATATGCCACATGGTGAGTGTTGTTAAAAAGGAAATAACATAGCAGAATTGAATATATGTTCAGAAAACCTAAATTCAATACATTATATGTACAATACCATTAAAAAATATAACATATCTCTCAAAAAACACAATCTAAATTGTCAACCCTGGCAGCAAAATTGAAAAGCTACACGTCTCTGAATGTAGCAGGAGTGGGATTCAGCTGGTTCTCACCGGTTGTTAAAATTACAGCTGGATCACTGAAATGGTGAGAAGCAGTTTGCCCGATCTGGTACTGAAGGCTATAAGAAAATAACTATATATTGACCTGTTTCACTTTTCAAGCTGCTCTGATCTGTTCCTTCTGGGTAGTGCAATCACGTGATACATGGCACATGTCCACTGCAGTGAATCCCTTCATCTGAGATCAGTAATTGGTCACAGTAGTAAAGTGTCTCAGCACAAAGCTGTACTAACCAGAAGGAAGAAGGAGCTGACTGGAGATGCTTGGGGAGCAGAAGAGGTGAGCATACAGGTTTTTTAATGACAGAAAAGGTGCATTATTACTTATGGGAGCAGAAATTGTATTTTTACGTATGGAGCATTATTGCTGTGTGGGGCAGAAAAGGGAGCATTATTAGTGATGAACCAAAAGGGGACATTGTTACTGATAGGGTCATATGGGTGCATTTTACTAATGGAGGCATAAAGGGGGGGTCTTTTACTGTGTGAATGGCACTAAAAGTAGCACTTACAGTGTGGGGCCAAATTAGTATCTTTGGGGCTATGGTTAAGGAGATAGTATAACAGTATGGAAAATGTATGGAGGGAGCTGGAATAGCAAAGAGCAAAAAATGATGGCTATCATAGTGGTCTGAGTCTGATGGAGAAGAAATGGGAAAGTGGATGACTCCAGTCAGAGAGGATTTCACTTGTGACCATTGGATACAATGGTACTGTAATAACTTATATGGTCTACAGAGCGCCTGTGTTGAGCTGGTATTTATCACTATATAGTCACTGTATGAGGGTAATATTGGTCTTTGTATAGTGTTTTTAGGGGGCCAGCTTTTTCTAGTTATGCCTTATTGTATTCTTCTGGCTTGGAGCAGGTCGTGATATATCAAGCTGCCAGCCAATCACAGGAGGACACCAGGACAGAGGTGATTAGGGAATAAAGGAACTTTTGAGGGTTGAAGTGGACAGGTGGCAGGGCTAAGACTTTCTGCCAGTTTACAGTGGCTAGAGGGTGTAACTGTGTCTTGAATCCCAAGTGAGCTAAAATGGTGACCTTGGTAGTATTTGGTTGTGCCAAATGTATTACCCCCATACATAGAAGCTAGTACTCTCATTGTATCCATACTGAGCCCCCCCACTACCTTTTACCTTGTAATTTTTTTTATTCCTCTTCACCTGATACAATGCTGTTTTTGCCTCTGCCTCAGTGTCTCTGACATCACCTCCCTGCCCCAATGTAGCTCAACCATCACCCAAGTACTTCCCCACCCACCAAATACCTCACTGCTCCAATGTAAGCCAATAATCTATCCACCCTCTCAAGTAAGTCACAGAAAGCCCCATTGCCCCTGATGTAGATCATTGGCCCCTAAGTGTCTCCCCATGCACCAATTAAATGCCATGCCTGTATTTGCTGTGCTTTTGTTTCTGGTTCTGTATTTAAGTTATGATCTTGGTTCTGTGGCTATAGTAATGTTAGTAAATTGTTTTATTTAACGTAGGAAACCTGTTGTAAAAATTTTGAATCCTACCCCTGTAGTGTGGCAATGAAAATAAAAGATAATTGTGCCAGCAAGGATCAAAATAACTATGTTCTTAAATGGTTAATACTTTACCCTTTTTATAACATATTATATATTTTCATTGGCTTTTTAATAATGTCATGTGTATTCTCACATTCCGTTTATTCACTTTCTCCATTACAATAATGTCCATATCCTTACTTGGCATTTTATGGTAGGATTATTATTTTGTAGCTATACAAAATTAAATTTAACTTTTAAAATAACAACAATATTGAAATAAAATCATATATGCAAATAGCGATAACAAGATGAAAAAGAGATCATATTTTATTTATTAATTTTGAATAAATAGTTGCACTGCTAAATAAAAAAAAATCTGCTGGTAAAAATACTGATTATTTTTAAAAAATGTTATCTGAAATTACATTAGATAACTATGTACTTAGATAATACACTAGTGTGTAGTTAAAAGATAATCTTGAGTAATTACTGGCAGAAGGTGGATTTAGGTTCAGAATTTTAATGCAGAGTGAGAAGGAAATGTTAAAAGTCACATTGATTATTCAAATGCATTTATTTTCACCTGCAGTTGGTGCTAAACACTGCCACTATTTATTATGGAAAATATTTGGAAATAAAAGAAAAAGAAAATAAGTTAAAAATAACAAAAGTTAAACTTGAAATGGCTTAAATTTGTCTAGTTGCAATACCAACAAATAAACTAGTAATTTTATTTTTACTTAAAGAGGTTGTCCACTTTTAGGGCTTCTTCATTCGAGCATATTCGCAAAAATGCTCGCCACTGCGCAATGTATTTGCACAGTGAATGAGGTTGATTTCCGAGCGTATCAGCACGTTGTACTGTACGTTTTCGCTCACACAAGGCGTGTTTATATGCGCGCATGACACACTCCCACCCTCATTTAAAAAGGCTATTTAGCCTAATGAGGCCAGGATGTGTTCTATTTTTGAAGAATGGGGCAGCACATTCGCGCACCTCCCATCAACTTCAATGGGAACCTTTGCTACGCAAATACGCAGAAAGATAGAGCAGGTCCTTTTTTATTGTGTGCAACCGAAATGCTAATGAGAACAAATTAATTGACATCAAAGTGTTCTATTCTCTCCGTAAGGCGCATGCTAATTCCGTACATGCAGTGTGCAGTGCAAATATGTCCATCGGAAGAATCCCTTAGGAAAAAATGTGTCAGGATGACACTTGTGTTTTTTGGAGGGTATTCATTTAGAGTAAGGTTTGATAGTGGCATAAAGTGGTGGACCACTGGTTGACGGGGACAATCTATTCAGGGCAAACAACCTGTTGCTATGTAGTGACATTGCAGGTCATATATAGGGTGAGATTCACTCCAATGTCCATTTATGCCCCCTTATTTTAAAATTGAAAATACCTGCTGGATGTGTTCTTGTTATGTGACTAATTTTTCTGATGTATTTTCTGGCAAGCAGGAATGTGTGAATGCCACATATGTGGATGTGTTTTAATCAGATTTATATAATTCAATTCTAAAGTACATTGTGAGACACAAATGTACAAAAACAAGACAGTTTCCCTAAAGAAGAGTAAAAGGAAGATACATATGTGGAAACAGACTTCCTTGGGTGTGATGGGATCGCTCACAAAATATGGGGGTGTACCATAACGCCTAAACACCTTGGTAGCCTTGTATATATGCCTCAATAATCAGAAGCATATTCTTGTCCAATATGGACATCCAATAAGGAGAGCATCAATCACATCCGTCCTTCCAAACCAATGGTCCAGGGTCAGCAAGAAAAAGGAATAGCAAATGGTAGAGAGTAGAGATGAGCGAACGTACTCGGTAAGGGCGATTTCGCAATTGAGCACCGCGATTTTCGAGTACTTCACTACTCGGGTGAAAAGTACTCGGGTGCGCCGGGGGTGAGCGGGGGGTTGCAGAGGGGAGTGGGGGGGAGAGGAAGAGAGAGAGGGCTCCCCCCTGTTCCCTGCTGCTACCCCCCGCTCCGCCGCCCCCCCCCCCTGCCCCCTGGCGCACCCGAGTAGTGAAGTACTCGAAAATCGCGGTGCTCGATGGCGAAATCACCCTTACCGAGTACGTTCGCTCATCTCTAGTAGAGAGCATTCAAGGACAACCTCTGTGTTGTAACCAGGTGAATGACTGAATAAAAAACAGTAAACTTACGCTACTAGGGAGGTGTATGGGTTCTAGGTGGATCTCATTTCAGCTCCATATGTCTAGACGTGCGTGAATTCAACCCATTCAAAACTGGGTTATATTCTATAAAATGAATAAGGCATTGAAGTATATTCTTAATTTAGCGACAAATGATACATATTGATTTAAAAAGGATGAGCTTCATGGACATTGTCTTTTTTTCTACCTAAGTAACTATTCAACTCTGACGATTATCCGTTCAATCGCATCCGACCCTTGGTCACTCCATGGATCAATGCTCTCCACGCATTTCTGTTTTTCACAGCTTCTTTCAATTCCGCAATTGACATGTTCATGGTGCCCTTGATTGTATCTAGCCATATTGTTCTTTGTTGTCCTGATCTTCTCTTTCCACTTACCTTGCCAAGCATCAGTACTGTTTCCAATGAGTTAGCTCACATTACGTGTCCAAAAAAAGAGAGACGCTGTCTGATGATTTTGCTCTCTAGTGATATTTTCGGTTTGACGCGATCTAACAATCTAACACTACCTTGTTCATTGTCATGGAAGTGCCAGGTATCCATAGCATTCTCCTCTAGCACCATTCAACTGTAACCACATTTTTCTAATGTTTCTTAAAATAGGACACATGTCAGATAAATTTGGATGCAAGTGTGTTTTTATATCTAGATATTAATTTATTTTTAGTTGAGAAATGTAGAGCACTGTTTTTTTTATTAGTATTTTTTTAGCTTGTTTTCAAAATGCTCTAAACGTTTTATAACTGTAAATGTTATCACCATGGTCCACATGGAGTGGCAACATATGGACTTTGCAGTAAAATTAGTTTTTTGATATTCCTGGATCAAAGATTTTTGTTTTAACTTCTTGTGTCATTGCAAGAAATATGAGTAATGAAAACATATTGGGCATAATGCATTATGACTGTAATGATGTTAACTTGCATGCGTTTATACAGTTCTCCAGAGCACAGGGCCAGTTCTGAAATATGCCTGCTTATAGAGCTGCACTTTAACGTTTTGACATTTCTATTAAATATTTCTTTTGAATGCACAGACAGAGTTTTCTAAATCTTTTATACATTTTTCAAATGTATAAAATGTATCTTAAAATAAAAGATTCTTCTTCAAACATATATCACTTTTCAGGCCCCTGTACATATAAGCCTGCAGTGTACAATGGGAAGCACAACAGTGTGCAGCTAGCAAGAAGTGAAAATAATTAAATGGATAAGTTGCACATGTATTTATTTTACATAATCTTACCTTAAATTTAATATGAATTTGCAAGCTTATTAGAATTACCTTAGAAAATGTATTTGTGTGATTTGCTGAATAGGAAGCAGAATAATTATTTTTAGATACAGACATTACTTACAGTTATCCATTTTAAATCAGCCTTAAGCTGGAAATATGAAAAGACATTTTTCCCTTCTAGGTGCATACCATTTCCATTAGATGTGATGGATATTTTCGCATTAAAGGGATTCTTAGAAGATGAAAAATACTGATTACCTCTCTTTTCTCTAATATAGCAATAGTTTATGTCTCAGAAGTGGTTCTATTGTCAAAGTGAATAATATTTTAATATGGTTAGGGATGGCCTAATTTGTCTTGTTGGAAAAATGAAATGACTTTTGACATTTAAGAGTTTTATTATCAGTTATTTGAGGAGTATCTCTGCCAACAATTTTATATTACACATTTTTAGAAGTTGTACAGAAACATAATTCAAAGCAATTTACATTCTAGAAGAAAAGGAAAATTCAAACATAATTATTATAAGGAATTTGCATATTTTCTTTTTTTGAATTAAAACTTACTATTTGCTTACTTTGGAATTAATAAGTAATTATTATGCTTTAAACATATCTGATTCTATTGCAATATTTTAACTCTAATTTTATTTAAAATTAGGCATTAAATTGCTTGATGGTGATGCACATTTTAGGATTTGCAAAGAGAATTAATTCTGTACACTAATAGGAGACGAAAAAACAACAGTTGTAATGATCTACACCAATTACCTTTATTCCTCATATACCTAGCATGTTTGTGTGCTCAGTGCCTCTGCAGACGCACATTGAGTGCCTGTGACTCTGTTTTACAGAATCAGATCTGTATGATGCCTCAATATGGCACTGTGTTACAGAGAAGCAATGTGTCTGGTAGAGAATACTTTCATATAAAGATATCTGATGGAGTAAGGCCGCCTGCAGACGAGCGGAAATCCCGCCGCGGGATTTCCCGCGGGATTTCCGCCGCTGAAAGTCTGCATAGGAGTGCATGACAATACGCACTCCTATGCAGACGGCCGCGGTTTGGCCGCGCGAAATCTCGCGCGGCAAACAAACCGCGGCATGTTCTAATTTTCTGCGGGGTACGCACTCACCTGGCCGCCGGCTCCGGTCTGCGCATGCCGGCACATCAAAGAGCCGGGGTCGCCAGGCGCGGGTGAGTACGCGCCCGTCCCTGCAGGCTCTGGGGTCGGATCGCGCGGCGAGATTTCTCGCTGCCGGATCCGACCCGCTCGTCTGCAGGCGGCCTAAATCACAGATTTTAATGGCAAATTATGTAAAAAATCCAATAGGAAAAACTCTGTTTAAAATCAGAGCTGCGGTAATCAGCCATAACATTTAGGCCTCTTTCACACAGGCTACAAAATCTCACTACAAAATCATAGCTAGAAAATGCATGTATGTGAAGTTCATGGTTTCCAATGGGTTCTTCAAGCTACAAAACATCTCTCATGTGAAAGAGCCCATTGGAAAACCTGAGCTTCACATACATGCATTTTGTAGTGATGATTTTGTAACCCATGTGAAAGAGGCCTAAAGGGGCACTCTAGTGAAAATACATTTTTCCATGTTTACACCTCTCACCCGATTGCCTGTCACACTCTAGAAGTCACCTTTGTGTATTCTAGCCACTTGGATGCGTATTTGATGTTTGTCAGGAACCATCTTGGGAGCAAGATATAATTCTTTCCTTTTTTAATCAAACGTATGATGCATCAGCAAGTTATACCATTTTTTCTGTTGGAGTAAAGTTTAATTATCATTACTTTATATGCAAGTAAAATACAGACCATAAGTATACAGTCAGGGGAATTAGCTGTGATCTCCTCCATTATACCTATGTGACAGGAGCTGTGTGATCATCATTAGTAAGTGTGATTGGAGTTCCTATACCCCCTCCACACAGTTTCAGTGCACCACACGCACTGAAAATTTGACAAGAAAATTAATCCATAACCACAAGCAGATTTGAGCTGGTCAGAACTAAAATCATATGACCATCTGAGGAAAAAGAGGTCAGGTGTTTCAGACAGAAATAAATAAGTAACTAAAGTAAGTCTAGGTCACTTATATATACTGGGGCAGGAGCATAAGTATAGGGAGTGCAGAGGGCGCGGACGCACCTAGGCCCAGAAGCCCTAGGGGGATCCATAAAGTCTCTCTCCCCCATATTGCAAACCGATACTATCAGTGAAGCTTTATATTTGGGGGCCCAGTTCCAGATTTTACACTGGGGCCTGGCAGCTTCAAGTTACGCCTCTGTATTGGGGGTATAGCTACATAATGAATGAATAGAAAACAATTACCAGAATAGACCTTTGAAATCACTTAGAGAATAAATGAATAACAGGGATTATTCTATGACTATGGCAAATGCAAAGGGGTGGGAAATATTAGGCAGCAAGTGAACAGCAGCTCTTGAAGTATATGTGTTGGGAATAGAATAAATGGTCAGAAGACAAATTGTAATGGCCAAATGACAGGGTGAGAGCATGTCCAGAAGTATAGGTCTTGTTGGGTGTTCTCAGTATGCAGTGGTTAGTACCTATCAAAAGTGGATCAAGGAAGGACAACTGGTGAACAACCAGCAGGACTATATGTACTCGATACTCACTGATGTGTGTGGTGATTGAAGACAAGCCAATGTGGTCCAATCCCACCAAAGAGCTATTGTAGCACAAGCTGCTGAAAAAAATGCTACCCTGTTTCCCCGAAAATAAGACACGTCTTATATTACTTTTTGCTCCCAAATATGTGCTACGTCTTATTTTCAGGGGGTGTCTTATTTCGCCGCAGCAAATCCGTCTGTGGCCGCTAATCCCTCAATTGGCCAGCTTTGTGGACGAAATTTCTCAGCAATCTTGTCCACATGGGACAGCAAATCTGTCACGGCAAAGCTGGAAGAAGCCAGTGTTGTGGTGCAGATTCACCGGCCACAGAAACAGGAAAAGCGTGCAGCCAGGTCACTTCAAAACAAGCAGCTGAGTGCTGTGGGTTTTGAAGCAGCGCTTTCCCGGCGGAAATCTCGCTGTTTATCGCTGTGGCCAAACTGCGAGATTTCCGCTGGAAATACGCTCTGTGAGAACCCAGCCTTAAGAATCACACACAGGTTGCCTGACTCACACACAGAGCCATAAAAAAATAAGGGCTGTAAAGTAATGTACCTGTCTGCAGACAGAAGTTCCTGTACCACTTGTAAGCAGGGATGGTATTGCAGCTATCGGCCACCAGGGGGAGCTCATCACAGTGGACATGTACAACAGGAACAGAACGTACAGTATGGACTTTTCCAGCAAGCAAGGGGAGCTCACAACAGCACACTCGTACAGCACAGCAGGGACAGGATAACAACAGACTGTCTGCAGATCTACCTATACATCTGGAGGTAGGAGACAACGGGGATGGCAGCAGGGGACAGGCCTCTTGGCTTGCCTGCATACTTTACTATGCCTTACTATTGGGGGGTGCCTTATATTTGGGACTTCTGCAAATTTCAGGGGGTGTCTTATTTTCAGGGTGTGTCTTATTTTCGGGGAAACACGGTAGCTATAATAAAACGATATTACAGATGTAGCGGTGCCATCCTTCAAGGATGTCACACAACATTTCAGGAATAGTCAATTTGAATGTTGGCTGTGCTGCACAAATTGCATAATGGTGCAAAGCTGCACTTCATTATGTCAGTAGCCCACTAATGTGAGTTGCATTCGCAGTGCTACCATCTATATAACACACAGCGTATTACAGGTTGTTGCATTTGGCATTACATAGCAACATATTGTTCAGAATGCCCTTGTTGACTTCTATCCACTGCCTAAAGCACTTACAATGGGCATCCTTGTATGAGAACTGGACCATGAAGCAATGAAAGAAGGTAATCTGGTTGATGAAAAACATAATCTTTGACATAATGTGGAAAGCCAGATCTGTGTCTGACATTTATCTTGGAGAGAAGTGGTAACAGGATGCACTAAATAGGCATGAGTCAAAATAGGGGAGGCAGTGTGCTGCCACAAGCAATATTCTGATGGGAAACATTGAGTCCTGGCATTCATGTGAATGTTACTTTAATACATATTACCTAATTAAATATTGTTGCAGACCAAGCATACCCACCTGATTGCAATTGTATTTCCTAATGACATTGGCCTCTTTAAAAAGGAAGATCCTTCAGGAATAGTTTTAAGAACACGATAAAACTTCAAGGGGTTGACTTTATCTCCAAATTCCCATGTTCTCAATTCAATCAAGCATTCATATGATATGCTAGAAAAATAAGCCTGATCCATGGAAGAAGCTGTTTCGGCTGCATAAGGAAGACATATATTTGGCAGGTGTTTTACAGTGATGACTGATTGGTGTATTATACCTCCATGTAAATCAGAAGTTGAATAGCCCATAACACCAACTGATTAAATCACCAAAATTATTATTTCAAAGTAATAAAATAATTGGTTTATAATGAATTTTACTAAAACACTTTATATTTATTATATGCAGGACAACTGTAAGCCATCTTGCAATGTAATCATAAAATGAAAGATATCATAAAAATATATTATAGGTAAGATATGTCATCCAACACTGGTTCTCACCATAGGTTATTTATTTAAGCAGGTAGGTATGATCTGGCTGTGGCTTACTTTGCCAAAATAAGAAAGCATGGCAAAATAAGCCTAAAAAAAGCTGCAATTAGAATCTGTTTTGACATATAATTTATAATAGGCTGCACCTTTTGTTTTGCCAGTTTGAAAGCAAGTTCGGATATGGCTTTAAATAAGGACAAGTGGGTTGATTCAACACAATTTGTTAATACAAATAAATAAATGAGAAAATAAAACAATTATATAAAAATAGGTGATATTGCATATACATTTTGTAAACAATTCCTAAACAATGGTTACATCAATACTCATATCACCAAGAGCCTTATGTATACTTCATCTGCTTTGTGCATCAGCCAGAGAAGCAGAGGCGAAAAGTCAGAGAACTAGCAGCCTGTTAGGAACCACACTGTGAGAGGGCGTTTCCCATCACAGGTCTAAAATGCTCTCCTGTCCTTTATACTTAGTATGATTTATTGCTTGAATATTTGTATCACAAATATCAAAGCATAGAGTTGTTTGTCTGAAAAGGTCACAATCCGAAGTGACCAATAACCAGATCAGACAAACAAAACTGATTCTTAAAACAATGGCAGTACTTTGCTCCACATATACCTAAAGGCCCATTGAGACACAACGATTATCACTCAAAATTTGTTCAAAAGCCAACTTTTGAGCGATAATCATTGTGTGTAACTGTACTGACATCGTGCAGTTTTCGTTAAGCATTCGCTGATCGTTGTCTTTCAGCATGCTGAAAGACAGCGATCACCCTTATCAGAATTCACAGTGGAATACAGCTGATACTATTGTTTAAGCTGTATCCCGCTCCCTGAACGCAGTCGGGGTATGAAGATCACAGTGGTCCAGCTGTGTTCTTCATACTCCGCATGGAGCGCACAGCTGTATACCAGCTGAGCACTCCATGAACAGCCGGGGTATAAAGAACACAGCATCTCTGTTTGTCTTCTGCATTCCCCGCTCAGAGCACTCAGCTGTATAACAACTGGGCGCTCCGAGCAGATAACAGCTGGATGCAGAAGACAAGCGGCCCTGCTTGTCTTCTGTATATTCCGCTCAGAGCACAAAGTTTGAGTGATCACATTTCGCTGTAAAGGCACACAACAATTATCGCTCAAGAGTTGCTCAAAAGACATCTTTTGAGCGATGATTGTTGTGTCTAAATGGGCCTTAAGGTGCTAGTTCAGTCTTAAGACAATGATGAAAGATTTGCATGATTAGTTAGACAATATCATTACTAGACTCTATAGACAATGGTGGTAGAATTACAAGACAATGCTGATACTATGTCCAGATACTAACATGGTTCCAACAATTCTGTAAGACTTAGTTATACAATCCTTATAAATTATTCATTGAACATTCATGGCTGTTTGTAGACAAGATGGACGGTTACAAATAACCAATTATATTTGCATCACAACCTTTCAAATACATAGAAGCATTGATGGAATAGGGGGAGCACATCATAATTGAAGATCTCCATACTGCAGACAACCTTAATTTGGCTCTGACGCCACCACCACAACCTAAAGGGACACCTATAAACAAACCATAGATTGCCACCAAGTCTCAGATCAGCAGGAGAACAACATATTAATCCTCCTCACACCAGCAAAAAAATATCATGTACTCAAATTCAAGTTTATTGTTTTACACCTCCAACTCTATTTCACTTTTTTGAACTTGACAAGGATAAGGAGAAATTTACACACATGTGCAGATTCATATTAATAAACAAGATCAAACATGGACATGTCCTCCTTCTTAGAACATAGTAATCTCTGTAGACTATTTTGTGACTTGGCCCTACCAAATAAATTTCCCCAGTCAGAAACATACATTTCTAATGTTTAGAGGGACTTGCTTAAACTTCAAAAATATCACCCTAAATTTTCATCAAAGCCAACTAAGCTGAACAAATGGAAGAGTAAGGCTCAGAGGACCATAAATGCAGACAAAACTATAGCAATCAAGCCAACAAGGTCTTAGACCTTAGATACAGACTAAAAATGATTATAAGGACAGACGTATTGAAACAGTTGGTTGATAGAGACAGATATGCACCGCTCGCTTGAGATCCCATAAAAAGTCTATTAGTTGCACTTATATTTATCATCAGTAAAGGACTCAACACAAAGATGCTTAATAAGAATCAGACTGAGCACTTTATACCCTACCAAAAATACATAAATCTTTCAATAGCCCTCCAGACAGACTTATTGTTTCAGGCACATATTCTATTTTTCAACCTTCTTCCTGCTTGTTAGATCTGCCTCCACGCTCCAATTTGGTTCATCCTAAACACCATTATCTTTCTCAATAAAATAAAAAAAACTTTACAGAGCCAACTGACAACTACATGCTTGCCACAATGAATTTATACTAGTACCCCACGTGAATTTGGTATAAAGAAATCAGAAGCATAAGGCAATGAAAACTAATCCTTTATTTACCCATGCAACATTCCAAGTCCAATGAGCCTTTCTCAATGATATATTTGGGACTGATCTACAGTATTAGTTCTGTCAAGTAATACCTGGAATGATCAAATGCATTGGATTAACAGTTTGGCTCACATTAGTAGGTCAGAATTGCATAATCTGCTTGTGAAAAACAGAACGCAGCATGTTTTCTGCAGAATCCGCGACCACAGAGCTCATTGTGCTCTGTGGTCATGGATATACCTGCGACCGTACACAATTACATTGCGTATGGATTGTGGGTACCTGCATCATTGCTAAGCGATGGTGTGGGAAATTTAAACCAAAAAAAGTGTACTGCGCATGAAGACCTGTGTGAGTACGCGGTCATGCGCAATACAATTATGCGATGTACACAGGCTTGTGGCCAGGCTCACAGCTGGGTGGCCCTCAGCAGATTTTGCATACGACAACGGGTGTAACTATAGGGGATGCAGGGGACATGGTTGCTCCCGGGCTCAGGACCCTTAGGGGGCACATAAGGCCTATCTTCTCCTTATAATAAGCCTAGTAGTATGAACAATGCATTATAGTTGGGGATCCTGTTACAGATTTTGCATTGGGGCCCAGAAGTTTCAAGTTACTCCTCTGCATACGACTGTGTGTGCCCGGCCTTACAATGATAAGAAGGATAGTTCATAAACATGATGTTCTGTAGCAGTGATTCATAATCAGGATACTGCGGCACACTAGTGTGTCATGAGAGGTTACCATGGGTGCCACGGGGAGAGAGAGGTTTTTTTTTTGCAGGGGTGCTGCGAGATAACACTTCTTTTACGAGGTGTGCTGAAAAACATTGGGAAACTTTATTCTACAGAAAGGAATATCAATAACACTTCAGTAAAATGATCCTTTGGCCCAGGGAGACAGCTGGTACAATCTACCATTCTATGTAGTAAGAAACCTGGGTACTTTCCATGTTTGAACTATGCCCAGTGGGTCAACATGCAGAAGAGATTGACCTTTACTCAACCTTGCACTGGAAGCTATGCACCATCGGGGCTTATTTTACATGCAACACTGAATATGGGATTTCCATTTTTATGCATTTACTATATATAGTAGTTATGCAATTTAAGTCTTAAACACGTGGGCATGTTTTGATCTCCTTATGAGTCCATGATATTCACGGCCACACAACGGGCCAATGCGAAACCATTGATTTGGGACTTCTCACATAAGCGTATTTGTGTACCATATTCAACATGCACAAAATCAAATGCTGCATGTTCTATTTTTGGCATTGTAGTGCATATATCCTCTTTTTTCACTTTTGTAGTGTTTATTGACCACTAGACACCTCTACAACACAGAGAAGAGATTTCACCCAGTTAACAGAGTTTCAGAAGGGGCACACTGTTGGAATGTGAGAAGCTGGATGGTTGTATCGATTAATTGCCTGCCATCTAAGCCATTCTGACCAGACTGCTAGGAGGTGTTGGGACCAATGGATGTGTGAGCACACAAACACATGGCAACCGGGATCAGATTCCCTAAACAGACCACCAGTAGAGGGCACTGCGAAATATGTTGACGTTATATAAATAAAGATTATTATTATTATAAGAAAAGATCATCTGGTCGTCCAACAAACACGAGCAGCTCCAACTGTTTGTTGTCTGCCATCCAGAGACAGGTGGCACCATCATTATAGCCCCTGTGTCTGTCAGAATCATTTCCAGGCTCTTGGCTAGAGGACATTTAGTCTAACGGTGGCCATTATTTGTAATGCCTTTGACTCCTACCCATCATCGCTTCCGTTTGCAATGGTGTCGTTAACAAGGCACCTAGACTGTTACAGAGTGGTACTAGTCTGTCTTCAGTGATGAATCCAGGTTTAGTTTGGGCACTGACAATGGCTGTGTTCATGTGTGGAGACCTAAGGGTGTGTGCCTTAATCCTGCCTTCACTATAGTAGTACGAGACCAAATGACAGCTCAGCGATATGTTAAGGACATCCTGAAGCCACATGTGTTCCTCTCATGGCAAGGCTTCCAAGCGGCATTCTCCAGCAAGGTAATGCTCAGCTGCACATCTTGCATCCAAGCTAAAGTCATCCCAACAGGGTACTAGAGCCTCCCTTCAAGTGTTCAGTTTTCCAGAATAAATTATTCCTTTGCTTTGATGTTGTAATCATTTACTTATATCAATGGTGCTATCACATAGAAAGTTTCAGTCCATTCCAATACCTCCTTCCAGGTGCTTGATTTTTATTTGACACTAAGTGTATTTCAAGGGTTGAATTCTGTAGCATAAATCTGAGTACATATAAACACGCTGTGGATTTAGAACCCGCAGAATTAAAAAAAAAAAAACGCTTCAGATTAGTTACAAAAAATTTCTTCAGCATGTGGACGGGTTTTAGAAATCTCAGTCCCATGGCTTGTACTATAAATGTTGCAAAATTTCCACAGCGATTTTGGCAGCATAAATTTTGCAGCATTCCTCCATGTGTAAAGAAGGTTATCTCTGCCTCATCTATGAATGAAACAAGACTATGTGATTCTTCCAATGAAGCACCTGTAGGCTGGTGTATAATTTTTTTGTGTTGGAACGGTATAAAAACAAACTATAAAAAGAAACATAAGCAATACAAAAATGTTTATATACCTCTTATGATGAGCGATTAGTGTAATAATCGGTTTGTGTAAGTATAAGGCTGATTTCACGAAAATCATTGTGAATCAGGGTTGGTCAATTTTGACTCCCATTAAAATCAGTAAGACTAGAAATCAGGTTCACTAATTTGCCCTCCAGAAGATCCCCAATGCAGCCAAAAACCCCAAATTGCATGGGAATGCAGCCACACATCTGGGTAACACTCTGCTCCTCCCAAAAATTGGTCAAAATAGTATACAGTGGTGTAGAGGTCAATTGTAGCACAGGGGTTTCACTGAAAATAAAAGAAGGCCCACATAGAGTCTCCTAGATCACAATTAAGCAAAGGTTGACAGCAGGCGTGCTGCTTTTTTTTAAAACCAATGTCCTACATTTTACAATGAGCAATTCTGCCAGGTGAAGATAACACTCAAGCATAAGCGTGCTCCAAAGAACAGCTGTAGATTTACCAAACATTTTACTATGAAAGAAATCAGGTGTGCTGCTTGTTTTAAAAGTAATGTCATCAATTTTACAAGGAGAAATTCTCCCAGGTGAGAACACTCAAGCATGAACCTTCTGTAGAACCTTTTGCTACCCAAGACAACAGGTGTACTGCTTATTTTAAAAACAATGTCAGGTAAAGCACTGTACATTTTGTAGTGGTTATGTTTGGTATTGCAGCTTTCTGCAGCTCAGCTACATTCAAGTGATCTATAATACCAGGCACAGCCACTACCAAATGAATGAAGATGTGCCTGGTAAACAGTGACGGGGAGACAGTGCTCGCCACAGGGCCACAATCCCTACATTCAGTGGAAATGCTGGAAGGCAGATCCTCACCAATCTGTTATTGACTACCTATCCTAAACCTTGGAAAAAATTTTTTAGGAGTATGTCCACACGGGGACAATTTTCCAGTGATTTTACTATGCCGACTGACGGTACAGAAATTCTGGATGAGATTTTAAAAATCTTGTCAACATGCTGCACTAAAAATCTGCTGTGGACATTGATCTGCGCAGCTGCTTTTGCATCCACAGCATGTCAATTGTCGCACCCAATTTTTAGTGTGGATTCTGCCTGTTCCAATTAGGGGGTGAATTCAACACCAAAATCCTCATCAAAATCTGCATAAAATTATACAGATTTTGATGTGAATTTTGTGCTGCAAATACTCTGCAGCAAATTCCACCCCATGTGGACATACCCTAAAGAGTTAAACAGCAATAAGTGCTGGCAAAGTGTAGTTTGTTTCTAATTATCAACAGAAGAGCGACAGTCTGTCAGAACTTTAAATAACGTAAAAAGCCCATGGAGTGGAACCTATTCTATAAAGAAAGAGCACAAAATTATTTACCAGTATTGCTGTCCAGCCAAGCAATGCAAAATTAGTTATTCATATGAAATGTGTGAATCACGCTTACTGAACTGAAGAAAAAGTTTTCATTTTTTTGTTATGTCTATATGCAGCAGAGGCATAATGACAGTTTTATTGATATAGTTAGCTGGTAATCACGGATGTACTTTATTAATGCATAACATTAAATTGCTGCCACTATGGATACTGATTTAGGTATGTAACAGTTGAGAGATTTCATCAATTCATATTTAAAAAGATATTGATTCACACTGGCTTACCTCTGCTAGACAAGACCGGCCTTGCAGTGTAAATCAGACATGGAAGATGAGATTAAATTTAGTAAATGTAACCAATCTGAGGTATGACTCAGAAAAAAGCAAAAGCTACAAATACAGAAAATTCATTTCTCTGATAACTGACCGTAAATGGATGTTTAAATAGTTGCTGTCAATATATTTTCAGTCTTCTAGTAAAAAAAACCCTACAAAACTTAGTGAATTGATTTTAAAATGAATACTTAAGTGTGAAAAGTTCCCATGCACTGAATGGCTAATTTATTGGAGACACTCAACTAGTAGTGTGTTGGAATTCCTTTGGCCTTCAGAACTGTAGCAAGTCGTTATGACATAGACTCCACTAGGTGTTGAAAGTATTCGAAGGAATATTGGCTGATGTGAACTGGATAGCTTTCTGCAGTTGCTGCAAATTGTCACATTATGCTCCTGGGACCTGTTGTTCTGTGGGTTACCAGAAGCACTCGCTGCAGGTGTGGTTGATTTGGCTGCTGATGATGTTCAGTTCCCTAGCCAGCCAATCACCACTGGTCTGCTGCATATAAATACCAGCCCCTATTACTAGAGAGTGCTGCTCTTTTGTCCATTCCTTCTCAGTATCCTGGTGCTTGGTGTCATGCAGACATGCCCTGAACAGCCCAGTCTACATTCTTCGGCCTTAGTCACACAGGCGTTTTTTTCCCGCGATTTGCGGATCACATGACGGATGCGCATCCGCAAATCGCGTGACCGGGGCCGAAAAATCGCCCGAAAATACTGCTCCTAGCCGTGTTTCAATAGAAACGGGCCGGAGCTGTCCAGCACATTGAATTCAATGGAGCCGGCAATACAGCCGGCTCCATTGAAAGCAATGCGCTGCGGGCGATCTCACAATGAATTTTCGGGAAGGGCTTAAATATATAAGCCCTTCCCTGCAATTCATCCAGAAATGAGTAAAAACAAAAAATATATATATACTCACCTTGTCCCGGCAGACGGAGTTCAGCTGCGGCCGGCGGCAGTTCTCCTGAACTGCTCAGAGTAGTATTCAGCAGCCGGGGATTTAAAATCCCCGCCTGCTGAATGAGCTGCCTCTTATTGGTCACAGCCTGACCAATCAGAGGCAGCTCTCACTCACACCCATTCATTAATTCATAAATGGGTGAGTGAGTGCTGCCTCTGCTTGGCTTAGCGCAGGGACCAATCAGGGGCAGCTCTCAGCTGTCATTCAGCTGAGAGCTGCCCCTGATTGGTCCCTGCGCTGAGGGACCACGTCGGCCGATATACGGCGTCCCTCTCTGCAGGGGGAGGAAGCTAGAAGAGCCGGGAGCAGTGCACTGAACTCCCACCCCCTCTCTGCCCTTCGGCACTATTTGCAATGGGAGGCAGCGGTACAGGGGCAGAGCTAAGTCGTGGAACTTAGCTTCACCCCCACCTGCCTCCTCTCATCGCAAATAGTGCCGAGGGGCGGAGAGGAGGCAAAGAGGGGGGCGGGAGCTCAGTGCTCCCGGCTCTTCCAGCCTCCTCCCCTTGCAGAGAGGGATGCCGTATATCGGCCGGCGTGAATACCCGGCCGATATACAGTCGTCTGAATAAACCCTAAGACCGACTTTATACAGGCGATGAAAGAGTTCATGAAAACGCAGAATTGGGAAGCCCATGATTTTCAATCATTTCTCTACACTATGACTTTTTAATGTATTACTTTTAAAATTACAAAGTTATAATATCGAGTAGCAATGCTTGCAGGCTGCTTTGGTTCTTATTTCATAACCTTGTTTTTCTTTCCAAGTTTTTTTTACTGTTTTTATTTATGGCATGATTTTCAACTAAATAACATCTGGTGATTCAGGTGATTACTTATTTTTCCATACTACTACTATTTCACTTTATTTTAAATGGCATGTGAGTGTGATAAATGGCCACTTACACACACTAGAAATCATTACTACATGAAATTGTGTTGTTCTAGAGCCCTCCACATCCAAACCAGAATAAATCTTTATGCAAATGTTATAATCTGAAACATGCTTTGAAATCCACACATTTTTACATGGTATGTGAATATGATGTAGTTTTCCTATCTGAAAATTACACCTCACATGCACATTGTCTATCAGAGGCCCATTGAAAACTAAGTCCAAGGGAATGCCAAAGGATAGAACATGCTGTAATTCTTTTACCTTGCAGCAATGCTGGGAGGAAAATAATTGCTTATGTGAATGAATCCATTCAGGAGAATGGATTTTATATTCGTGCAGGTTTTGTGCACATTGCAAGATCCCTTTCCCTACCCTTTCCATGACCTTTGGAACAAATCTCCATAACCCATGGGACAAATCTCTACCTTAACAATGCAGTTCTTCTGGATAGGTGAGTCCCGCAATTGATCTTTCCACCCAGGCATTTAGGAAAACTGGATTGGGCTCCATTACATGAAGTTGATCTTGTTCCTAATTTATAGGAGTTTCCTTCAGCACCAACGTTCAAAGGCATCAATCTTCCTCTGGTCCGTTTTCTTTAGTGTCCAACTTACACAGTCATAAAGGAAAATGATTGCTTTGACTATCCAGCATTTTGCTGTAATGTCATTTATTTCTTTATTTATGTCCTTGTTTTTCCTGATCTTAGCTACATTTAACATTGTGCTAGGACCTAGAGCAATTCGTCATTTTACTTTGCATCCTAATTCTCCATTGTGATGAAGGTGACACCATTCTTTTTAAGTATCCGTTGTTCAAAATCTTCCTGACTTTCTACCAACAAGGTTGTATCATCTGCATATCCAAGATTGTTGATGTTTCCTCTACCGATCCTGACTCCGATGTTGGATTTGTCAAAAGGGTATTGCCTCAAATCACCTCTGTGTACAGGTTGAACAATACAGGAGATAAGATGCAACCTTGGCATATGTCTTTCCCGATTCTGATCCATTCTGTTTTACCATTGGAGGTCCTGATCATAGCCTCTTGGTTCACATATAACAACTGTGTGAGTTTCCCCAGACGTTCTGGGACTCCAATTTGTCTTGGGCATGGCCACAGCTTGTTCTGTTCAATGACATCAAAGGCTTTGCTGCAATCAATAAAGCATATGTACACCTTTTTCTTGCATTCCTGGGGCTTTTTCATTATCCATGAGAGATTTGCAATTTGGTCTCTTGTTCCTCTTCCTATGCGAAAACTGGCTTGTGCATCAGGAAGTTCCTGTTCCACTATCACCATCGTGTGTTTTTGTATAATCTTTGGTAGAAATTTGCTTGAATGTGATATTAGAGTTATGGGCGGTAGTATGGGCATTCTCTCAGGTCGCCATTTCGGGGAAGCAGCACGGAAACTAACTTTACAGAATCTTTTGGCCTTGTTTTGATTTCCCACATCTTACGACAAAGTGCTGTTAACGTCTAGACTAGCAGGGGCTATAGCAACTCAGCTGGTATGCAATCAGTTCCAGGAGCTTTCCGATTTGGTAGCTGATTCAGTGCCCACTCAACTTCATCCTCCAGGACATCAGGTTTTAATTCAGTTAGTTATTTTGTTTGCGGTTGATGGTTTCCGCAATCATTTGTGTACAGTTCTTCTGTATATACCCATCATCTATGCTTGATTTATTCACTTGTTATTCCTTGCCTTTCTGACAAAAAATTGAAGTTGCATTACGTGATGCAAAAAGAGCACAAGCCTTTTTAGCATTAATGAAGAGCTCTCTGGTGTCTCCTTTTTTGTTTGCGTCTTTCAAATTCATGTAGCGTGCATTCCAAAACTGTTATCTGTCTTTCTTAGCTTCAGGTTGAAACAAGGCATTTATCCATTGGAAATCGTCCCTGTTTCCAGTAGCTTTTGCTTCTTGTCGCATGCTGGCAATTTGATTGGTGTCTGCTGATAGCTGATAGCCAGGTTGTTTTTTCTTGTCGCTTTTTTGCATCGTATATTTTCGTATGCTGTTTCGATTGTAATGATTTTAATGCATTTAATTTCCTTCCATAGTTTGTCTAGCTCTTTTTCAAAGGTATTAAATAATTCGAAACAGGGGCACTGAGTCAGTGTTGAACTTCAATGCTGCTGCTGTTTTTTGGAGACTTCAGAGATGTAGTTTGATTTTGGCAACAAGCAGTTGGTGGTCAGAATGACAATCTGCGCCTGGAACATTTTTACTGCTACAACTGAACTTTTCCCCTTTTGGAGGCACGAGATATAATCAATTTGATTGCATTGGACTTTATTAGGTGATGTCGAGGAGTATAAGCAATGTTTTGGTTCTGCAAACAAGGTGTTGCTAATTGTTAATCAGTTTTCTTAGCAAAATTGGAAAAGCTGGTCATTGGCATCATTTCATTCTCCTAAGCCAAATTTCCCTACTATAAGTGTTACTTCACTTCCGCCAATTTTTCAATTGAAATTGCCAATGATGTCAACAATGTCCTTTTTGGGGATTTTCTGCAAGGTTTCTTGGACATCAGTATTACATTTTTTTTCATTCTTTGCATCAGTGGTAGGGGCAAAAGTTTGTATTATGGATATGGTGCGATATTTCTGCTGATGTAGACAGGCGTGATTCTATCGCTTATGGCATGGAAACCATGAGCAGCTTTACTAGTTTTTTTATTTTTTATTTCCTGAGTAGTGAACTGTGAAATTGCTGCTAGTAAAGTATCCAATCCCTGTCAAGTAAAGCTCACTGATCCCCAGAAGGATGATATTTTACCTTTAGGTGCAAGGATCACCAGACTGCTAGTGGAACTCATTCTGGAACAGGCCACATAGAGCTGAAAAACAGTCCTCCCTCAAGTCTATTCTGGCTACCTTCAAGGATTGCCCCTGTGATTTATTGATCATCATTGTAAAGCAGATCTTGAGGTGGAACTGTAGTCTTTTGAACTAAAATAGGTACTCAGTGGGTATTAACGGTAATTGTAGTATAAATATAGTTTCGCCTTTAGCTAGAGATGAGCGAGCACCAAAATGCTCGGGTGCTCGTTATTCGGGACGAACTTTTCGCGATGCTCGAGGGTTCGTTTCGAGTAACGAACCCCAATGAAGTCAATGGGCGACCCGAGCATTTTTGTATTTCGCCGATGTTCGCTAAGGTTTCCTTGTGTGAAAATCTGGGCAATTCAAGAAAGTGATGGGAACGACACAGCAACGGATAGGGCAGGCGAGGGGCTACATGTTGGGCTGCATCTCAAGTTCACAGGTCCCACTATTAAGCCACAATAGCGGCAAGAGTGGGCCCCCCCCCTCCCAAAAACTTTTACTTCTGAAAAGCCCTCATTAGCATGGCATACCTTAGCTAAGCACCACACTACCTCCAACAAAGCACAATCACTGCCTGCATGACACTCCACTGCCACTTCTCCTGGGTTACATGCTGCCCAACCGCCCCCCCTCCCCCCACAGCGCACAACAAAGTGTCCCTGCGCAGCCTTCAGCTGCCCTAATGCCTCACCACCCTCATGTCTAATTAGAAGTGCGTCTGCCATGAGGAGGAACCGCAGGCACACACTGCAGAGGTTGGCACGGCTAGGCAGCGACCCTCTTTGAAAGTGGTGGGGCGATAGCCCACAATGCTGTACAGAAGCAATGAGAAATAGAATCCTGTGCCACCGCCATCAGGAGCTGCACACGTGGGCATAGCAATGGGGAACCTATGTGTCACACACTATTCATTCTGTCAAGGTGTCTCTGCATGCCCCAGTCAGACCGGGCTTTTTAATTCATAGACACAGGCAGGTACAACTCCCTATTGGGAAGTCCCTGTCGACCGACAGCATGGGTGGCTTCCTGGAACCCACCGGCGGTACATAAAAATATCCCATTGCAGTGCCCAACACAGCTGAGGTAGTAATGTCGTACTTAATGCAGGTGAGCTTCGGCCCACACTGCATGCCCCAGTCAGACTGGGGCTCTTTACAAGTGGAAACAGATGCATTTATAATTCCCTGTGGACCCACAGCAGGGGTGGGTGCCAGGAAGCCACCGGCGGTACATAGAAATATCCCATTGCATTGCCCAACACAGCTGAGGTAGTAATGTCGTGCTTAATGCAGGTGGGCTTCGGCCCACACTGCATGCCCCAGTCAGACTGGGGTTCTTTACAAGTGGACAGATGTAGTAAAAACTCCGTGTGCACCTACAGCATGGGTGGCTCCCTGGAACCCACCGGCGGTACATAGAAATATCCCATTGCATTGCCCAACACAGCTGAGGTAGTAATGTCGTGCTTAATGCAGGTGGGCTTCGGCCCACACTGCATGCCCCAGTCAGACTGGGGTTCTTTACAAGTGGACAGATGTAGTAAAAACTCCGTGTGCACCTACAGCATGGGTGGCTCCCTGGAACCCACCGGCGGTACATAGAAATATCCCATTGCATTGCCCAACACAGCTGAGGTAGTAATGTCGTGCTTAATGCAGAGGGGCTTCGGCCCCAACTGCATGCCCCAGTCTGACTGGGGTTCTTTACAAGTGGAAACAGATGCATTTATAATTCCCTGTGGACCCACAGCAGGGGTGGGTGCCAGGAAGCCACCGGCGGTACATAGAAATATCCCATTGCATTGCCCAACACAGCTGAGGTAGTAATGTCGTGCTTAATGCAGGTGGGCTAAAAATTTATTTGATAACACTGTAGGCGAGGCCCACAAAAATTGCTGTATCAACAGTACTAATGTACCTGAAAAAAATTGGCCATGGCCAACCAAGAGGGCAGGTGAAACCCATTAATCGCTTTGGTTAATGTAATGTGGCTTAAGTGGTAACTAGGCCTGGAGGCAGCCCAGTTTAACGAAAAATTGGTTCAAGTTAAAGTTCCAACGCTTTTCAGAGCATTGAAACATCTAAAAATTGTTTAGAAAAATTATGAGTGAGAATTGTGGCCCTAAGAAAAATTGCCCGTTCAGCGTGATTACGTGAGGTTTCAGGAGGAGGAGCAGGAGGAGGAGGAGGAATATTAGACACAGATTGATGAAGCAGAAATGTCCCCGTTTTGGATGGTGAGAGAGAACGTAGCTTCCATCCGCGGGTGCAGCCTACGTATTGCTTACGTATCGCTGCTGTCCGCTGGTGGAGAAGAGAAGTCTGGGGAAATCCAGGCTTTGTTCATCTTGATGAGTGTTAGCCTCTCGGCGCTGTCGGTTGACAGGCGGGTACGCTTATCTGTGATGATTCCCCCAGCCGCACTAAACACCCTCTCCGACAAGACACTAGCCGCAGGACAAGCAAGCACCTCCAGGGCATACAGCGCTAGTTCAGGCCACGTGTCCAGCTTCGACACCCAGTAGTTGTAGGGGGCAGAGGTGTCACCGAGGATGGTCGTGCGATCGGCTACGTACTCCCTCACCATCCTTTTACAGTGCTTCCGCCGACTCAGCCTTGACTGGGGAGCGGTGACACAGTCTTGCTGGGGAGCCATAAAGCTGGCCAGGCCCTTAAAGACTGTTGCACTGTCTGGGCTGTACATGCTGCTCGATCTACGCACCTCCCCTGCTACATGGCCCTCGGAACTGCGCCTTCTGCCACTAGCGCTGTCGGATGGGAATTTTACCATTAGTTTGTCCGCCAGGGTCCTGTGGTATAGCAACACTCTCGAACCTCTTTCCTCTTCGGGAATGAGACTGGGAAGGTTCTCCTTATAGCGTGGGTCGAGCAGTGTGTACACCCAGTAATCCGTAGTGGCCAGAATGCGTTGAATGCGAGGGTCACGAGAAAGGCATCCTAACATGAAGTCAGCCATGTGTGCCAGGGTACCTGTACGCAACACATGGCTGTCCGCACTAGGAAGATCACTTTCAGGATCCTCCTCCTCCTCCTCCTCCTCCTCCTCAGGCCATACACGCTGAAATGATGACAGGCAACCAGCATGGGTACCGTCAGCAGTGGGCCAAGCTGTCTCTTCCCCCTCCTCCTCATCCTCCTCATCCTCCTCCTCCTCCTCCTGAACGCGCTGAGATATAGACAGGAGGGTGCTCTGACTATCCAGCGACATACTGTCTTCCCCCGGCTCTGTTTCCGAGCTCAAAACGGCTGCCTTTATGGTTTGCAGGGAACATCTCAAGATGCATAGCAGAGGAATGGTGACGCTAATGATTGCAGCATCGCCGCTCACCACCTGGGTAGACTGATCAAAGTTTCGAAGGACCTGGCAGATGTCTGCCAACCAGGCCCACTCTTCTGAAAAGAATTGAGGAGGCTGACTCCCACTGCGCCGCCCATGTTGGAGTTGGTATTCCACTATAGCTCTACGCTGCTCATAGTGCCTAGCCAACATGTGGAGCGTAGAGTTCCACCGTGTGGGCACGTCGCACAGCAGTCGGTGCACTGGCAGATTAAACCGATGTTGCAGGGTGCGCAGGGTGGCAGCGTCCGTGTGGGACTTGCGGAAATGTGCGCAGAGCCGGCGCACCTTTACGAGCAGGTCTGACAAGCGTGGGTAGCTTTTCAGAAAGCGCTGAACCACCAAATTAAAGACGTGGGCCAGGCATGGCACGTGCGTGAGGCTGCCGAGCTGCAGAGCCGCCACCAGGTTACGGCCGTTGTCACACACGACCATGCCCGGTTGGAGGCTCAGCGGCGCAAGCCAACGGTCGGTCTGCTCTGTCAGACCCTGCAGCAGTTCGTGGGCCGTGTGCCTCCTATCTCCTAAGCTGAGTAGTTTCAGCACGGCCTGCTGACGCTCGCCCACCGCTGTGCTGCCACACCGCGCGACACCGACTGCTGGCGACGTCCTGCTGCTGCTGACACATCTAGATTGCGAGACAGAGGTTGAGGAGGAGGAGGAGGAGGAGGGTGGTTTAGTGGAGGAAGCATACACCGCCGCAGATACCACCACCGAGCTGGGGCTCGCAATTCTGGGGGTGGGTAGGATGTGAGCGGTCCCGGGCTCTGACTCTGTCCCAGCCTCCACTAAATTCACCCAATGTGCCGTCAGGGAGATGTAGTGGCCCTGCCCGCCTGTGCTTGTCCACGTGTCCGTAGTTAAGTGGACCTTGCCACTAACCGCATTGGTGAGGGCGCGTACAATGTTGCGGGAGACGTGGTCGTGCAGGGCTGGGACGGCACATCAGGAAAAGTAGTGGCGACTGGGAACTGAGTAGCGCGGGGCTGCCGCCGCCATCATAGCTTTGAAGGACTCCGTTTCCACAACCCTATACGGCAGCATCTCAAGGCTGATAAATTTGGCTATGTGGACGGTTAACGATTGAGCGTGCGGGTGCGTGGCGGCGCACTTGCGCTTGCGCTCCAACAGTTGCGCTAGCGACGGCTGGACTGTGCGGTGCGAGACATTGGTGGATGGGGCCTGAGGACAGCGGAGGTGAGGGTGTGGGTGCAGGCCATGAGACGGTTGTGCCTGTGTCCTGAGAGGGAGGTTGTATCTCAGTGACAGGTTGGGGCACAGGGGGAGAGGCAGCGGTGCAAACCGGAGGCGGTGAACGGCCTTCGTCCCACCTTGTGGGGTGCTTGGCCATCATATGTCTGCGCATGCTGGTGGTGGTGAGGCTGTTGGTGGTGGCTCCCCGGCTGATCTTGGCGCGACAAAGGTTGCACACCACTGTTCGTCGGTCGTCAGGCGTCTCTGTGAAAAACTGCCAGACCTTAGAGCACCTCGGCCTCTGCAGGGTGGCATGGCGCGAGGGTGTGCTTTGGGAAACACTTGGTGGATTATTCGGTCTGGCCCTGCCTCTACCCCTGGCCACCGCACTGCCTCTTGCAACCTGCCCTGCTGATGCCCTTGCCTCCCCCTCTGAAGACCTGTCCTGAGTAGGCGTTGCACACCAGGTGGGGTCAGTCACCTCATCGTCCTGCTGCTCTTCCTCCGAATCCTCTGTGCGCTGCTCCCTTGGACTTACTGCCCTTACTACAACCTCACTGCAAGACAACTGTGTCTCATCGTCATCGTCCTCCTCACCCATAGAAACTTCTTGAGACAGTTGGCGTAAGTCCCCAGCCTCTTCCCCCGGACCCCGGGAACTTTCGAATGGTTGGGCATCAGTGACGATAAACTCCTCTGGTGGGAGAGGAACCGCTTCTGCCCAATCTAAGCAGGGGCCCGAGAACAGTTCCTGGGAGTGTTCCCGCTCCTGAGCAGGTGTCATTGTAGTGGAGTGAGGAGGCTGGGAGGAAGGAGGAGCAGCAGAAAGAGGATTCGGATTTGCAGCACTGGACGGCGCAGAACTGTGGGTGGATGATAGCTTGCTCGAAGCACTTTCTGCCATCCAGGACAGGACCTGCTCACACTGCTCATTTTCTAATAAAGGTCTCCCGCGTGGACCCATTAATTGGGCGATGAATGTGGGGACGCCAGAAACGTGCCTCTCTCCTAATCGCGCAGCAGTCGGCTGCGACACACCTGGATCAGGAGCTCGGCCTGTGCCCACACCCTCACTTGGCCCTCCGCGTCCTCGGCCACGTCCACGTCCACGTCCTCTAGGCTTACCCCTACCCCTCAGCATGCTGTATTACCAGTGATTTGATTTCCCAGGCAGGAAATAAATTGGCGCAAGCCTGCAGGCCAAATATAATGTTTTCGCTTTTTTGCAAAGGGAAGACCCCACTGCGTGTATTCAATGAACAAGAAGTTTAATATCTGTGGTGTGGCCCTCAAAAAGTGTCACACAAGTATAGTGTGGCAGAGTTATTAACTCTAGCAGAGCAGGTATTTGCCAGTCAGGATACACAATGGCGCTAGGCTGCAGTAAAGCGTAGCCGGTTGCGTCAGATTTTTGTACGTTGTACACGCAGCACACACGTACACGCAGACCTTAGGACTGACACAGGAAGGCCAAATATAATTTTTTTCCTTTTTAGCTTAGGGAAGACCCCACTGCGTGTATTCAATGAACAAGAAGTTTAATATCTGTGGTGTGGCCCTCAAAAAGTGTCACACAAGTATAGTGTAGCAGAGTTATTAACTCTAGCAGAGCAGGTATTTGCCAGTCAGGATACACAATGGCGCTAGGCTGCAGTAAAGCGTAGCTGGTTGCGTCAGATTTTTGTACGTTGTACACGCAGCACACACGTACACGCAGACCTTAGGACTGACACAGGCAGGCCAAATATAATTTTTTTCCTTTTTAGCTTAGGGAAGACCCCACTGCGTATATTCAATGAACAAGAAGTTTAATATCTGTGGTGTGGCCCTCAAAAAGTGTCACACAAGTATAGTGTAGCAGAGTTATTAACTCTAGCAGAGCAGGTATTTGCCAGTCAGGATACACAATGGCGCTAGGCTGCAGTAAAGCGTAGCTGGTTGCGTCAGATTTTTGTACGTTGTACACGCAGCACACACGTACACGCAGACCTTAGGACTGACACAGGCAGGCCAAATATAATTTTTTTCCTTTTTAGCAAAGGGAAGACCCCACTGCGTGTATTCAATGAATAATAAATGTCTTCTGGCCCTGCCTACACAATTCTATCCCTGTAGTATTAATGCCGGGTGCAATGCTATGCACAGCCGGTTTTGAGAAGAAAAAAAAAATATGCAACACTGCTAACAGCAGCCTGGACAGTACTGCACACGGATAGAAGTGGCCCTAGAAAGGACCGTTGGGGTTCTTGAAGCCTACACTAACTCCTAACACTCTCCCTGCCTAACCCCCACTTCTGTCCCTATTGCTGGGCGCAATGCTCTGCAGATCCAATTTTGGACAAAAAAAAATACTGTGCTAACACAGTACTGCACACTAGTAGATGTGGCCCTGAGAAGGGCCGTTGGGGTTCTTGAAGCCTACACTGACTCCTAACGCTCTCCCTACAGCAGCACCAGCAGCAGCACTTTCCTTCAGCTAAGTCACAAGGCATGTGTGGCGAGCCGCAGGAGGGGCCGATTTTTATACTCGGGTGACATCTGATCGCCCCAGCCACTCACAGCAGGGGGGTGGTATAGGGCTTGAACGTCACAGGGGGAAGTTGTAATGCCTTCCCTGTCTTTCAATTGACCAGAAAAGCGCGCTAACGTCTCAGAGAGGAAACTGAAAGTAACCGGAACACCGCGTGGTGCTCGTTACGAGTAACGAGCATCCCGAACACCCTAATATTCGCACGAATATCAAGCTCGGACGAGTACGTTCGCTCATCTCTACTTTTAGCACATCCAGTGATTACTGTGGCCTCAATAACATTTTGATGGAGAACTTTTATTTGCAGTCTGGTGCCATTACATAGTTTTGGAGGGTTTAGGTTCCTTAGTAATATAACTGGTGCGCTAATCTTAAGAATCAGGTTATGGGGGGAGAGACCAGCTGGGTTGAGGGTGTTTAGGAATTCCACAGGATAGTTTACTGCATCATCAGTTTGTAGTACTGAGTCTATAGACTTATATTGCATGTTCTCCCCTTTGAATGATTTCAAAGCTAAAATCGCACATGCATAACATATTTATGGTCTTTGCTTTGATGTCAGAGATGTCGGGGTACACCTTAGCAGTCAATTCTGTAAGAGCTGTCACCACTATGGCTAAACTTGATGTTATGATGATCTTCAAGTGTAGAGTTTTCTGTCTCCTATTCTAAGTAGCAACTCTGAAAAATGCCCATTGGAAGCACCAGCTCTTATCAGAACTCTCATAATTGTAATTAGGGAGAGCTTCTGAATATGAGACCACAAATATGAAGATTTTAAACATGACCTTACTTTGTCAGCTCATGTTTCCCTGGGCATGACTGGTAAAGTTTGCCGAAAACCTCCAGCTAAGAGAACTGTACCCCCCCCCCCCCCACACACACACACACACACACTTTTATGAGCCATAGTTCATTCATCCCATACTAATAGCTTAATCTCTTTCAGCACCTGCACCATATAACTCTGCTTTGATATGTTTCACAGAGGTATCTCTACATGCATCAGATTTAAGGGCAGTTTAAAAAGCATAATGCCAGAAGAGGCAACATCCAGAGCTATCCCATGATCTTTCCATATTCTGACTAGTAGTAGATTTAGGACAAATGTTTTGCCGGTATTCCCAGGAGCATCCAGGAAAAATATTTGACCAGTTCCCTTCTCAACACTTTCTAAAATTTGGTTATAAACTCGAAACTGTTCTTCAGTTAACAAACTTTCATTATTAGACACTGCTTTTGCCAAGAAAATTGTGTTGTAACTGATTTCTCTAAGGTAATCTCCATTTTATAACACTGTATCACATCTTATAGGTTGAGGTAAGCCATACTGTTCTTAACATTGTCCTCCCAAAGACAACACTGCATTTTTAATAAAAATCAGGCATTCATTATCAATTTAATCCATAATGTGGTGAACATTTTCTTGCAATTCTGACACTATATGACGCTTTATATCCTCAGTATACTTTCCTTGTATTTTTCCCAAAGACATTAAGCGTCTGATAGTTGACAAAATAGCAACAATACTGAGAAAAGTTTCCATAATCTGAATGGAGAAGCACAGAGACAAGCTTCTTTCACAGTAGTATTTCAATGCTTGCCATTCTCTAGTAGGCCTAGAGCCTTATACACTGATATGTCGGGTGTAGTGATGAGCGCGCATACTCGCTAAGGGCAATTGCTCGAGTGAGCGGCGGCGGGCAGGGAGCTGCGGGGGAGAGCGGGGGGGAATGGAGGGGAGATCTCTCTCTCCCTCTCCCCCCCCCCCCATTCCCCACTGATGACTGCCGCAACTCACCGCTCCCCCGCGCCGGCACCCGAACCTTGTCTCTCGAGCGGGCAGGTACTCGCTAAGGGCAATGCTCGCTCGAGCAATTGCCCTTAGCGAGTATGCTCGCTCATCTCTAGTTGGGTGACCAACATAATTGACAGTCTTCAAATCGAAGAAATTGCACCTTTAATTTATTAGGGTGGACAATGTACACTCTGCTCAAAACGTGATCCCTTTTTACTTCTGGACAGCCATAAATGTAATTTACACGTTTTCTCCTCTCAAATATGATACTTTTGCATACATAGTTTCAAAAGATGCTAAAAGTGTAATTTTTTGGGGGACTGTTAACCTTCTGTAGTAAATTATTGTTGTCATTTGGATTAAAATAGATACGCTGGCCATTTTCCAAATGCACACTGAGATGAACGACTATTGGAAACCTTTCATGTATGGGAAATGCCAGAATTCCCCAGACAGCCTCAGAACTGCTAATGTATTGACCACTTTCATATAATTTGTCTGATGTCTATAATTTTCATGAACAAATAAAGCTTGGTTGCTGCCTTTATTAACATATTCACATATGTTCTTAATAGATTTTACAGAACTGCCATAATTAGGGATGAGCGAGCGTACTCGTCCGAGCTTGATGCTCGTTCGAGTATTAGGGTACTTGAGATGCTCGTTACTCGAGATGAGCACCACGCAGTACTCAAGTCAATTCCATTTCCTTACCCGCATGTTTAGCGCCATTTTCTAGCCAATAGACATGCAGGGAAGGCATAACAACTTCCTCCTGTGACGTGCCAGCCCTATCCCACCCCCTGCAGTGAGTGGCTGGTGAGATCAAGTGACCGCCGAGTACTTAAAGCGGTCCTGCCCGCGGCTCACCTCAGACACACGCTGGCAGAGGTTAGGGAAAGTGCTGCTGCTGATATAGAGAAAGTGTTAGTGTAGGATCCTGTCCTTAAGAACCCCAACGGTTCTTCTTCGAGCTACATCTGGCCATGTGCATTATTGTGGTGGCTGGTTGGGAGCAGTTTTGCACAATTTTTTTTTTCCATCTAGGGCTGTGCAGGCCATTACAACTATAGCATTCTCAGTCTGCAGTGTATTATACAGAGTATAGGGAAAGTGCTGCTGCTGATATAGGGAAAGTGTTAGCAGAGGTGCTGTCTTCAAGAACCCCAAAGCTCCTTAGTTGGGCTACATCTGACCGTGTGCATTTTACTTGGTGGCTGCTGGGAGTTATAGTGCTACCATTTTTGTATTACGCAGCTAGGCCTGTTTGCAGCCTTTCATCATATTTTTTTCTGGCTGGAGTGTGCAGTAAAATACCACTCTCACCGTGAAAGTGCACGCACATAATTCCTAGCCTGCAGCTGCGAACGAACTTATTTGTACCGTTCTGTGTCTGCAGGGAATTAGACAGCGGTCTCACCGCAAAACAGTACCGTAATATTACCGGGGCCACTGCAAAGTATTTCAGCTCAGCCGCTGTGCAGAGCGTCTCACAATACCATTTCCGTTGGTGGGGTTGAG
This sequence comes from Eleutherodactylus coqui, assembly GCF_035609145.1. Lineage (NCBI taxonomy): Eukaryota > Metazoa > Chordata > Amphibia > Anura > Eleutherodactylidae > Eleutherodactylus > Eleutherodactylus coqui. The sequence continues at coordinate 140,197,090 of NC_089843.1, read as the reverse complement.
ATCGCCGCAGTTACCAGCACTCGGTCCCCAGTCGCCACTATTTTTCCCGGTGTGCCGTCCCAGACCTACACCAGCACGTCTCCCGCAACATAAATCATGCCCTCACCAACGTGGTTACTGGGAAGGTCCACTTAACCACGGACACGTGGACAAGTACTGGCAGGCAGGGCCACTATATCTCCCTGACGGCACATTGGGTAAATTTGGTGGGGGCTGTGACCAAGTTAGAGCCTGGGACTGCTCACATCCTACCCACACCAAGAATAGCGGGTCCTACCTCGGTGCTGGTATCTGCGGCGGTTTATGCCACCTCCTCTAAACCCTCCCCCTCCTCCTCCTCCTACGCAACCTCTACCTCTCAATTAAGAAGTGTGAGCAGCACGTCGCAAGCAGTTGGTGTGGCGCGGCGCGGCGCAGCAGCACAGCAGTTGGCAAGCGTCAGCAGTAGAGATGAGCGAACGTGTTCTTCCGAGCTTGATATTCGTGCGAATATTAGGGTGTTCGGGATGTTCTGGCTATTTTCACTTCCTTCCCTGAGACGTTAGCGCGCTTTTCTGGCCAATTGAAAGACAGGGAAGGCATTACAACTTCCCCCTGTGACGTTCAAGCCCTATACCACCCCCCTGCTGTGAGTGGCTGGGAAGATCAGGTGTCACCCGAACATAAAAGTCGGCCCCTCCCGCGGTTCGCCTCAGATGCGGTGTGAGTTAGATGAGGGACAGTGCTGTTTGTACCGGAGCTGCTGTAGGGAAAGAATTGGTAGTTAGTGTAGGCTTCAAGACCCCCCAAAGGTCCTTATAAGGGCCACTGATAGCTGTGTGTTGGCTGCTGTTAGCAGTGGCAAATTTTTTTTTCTCAAAATCGCCTCTGCAGACCGTTGCACCTGGCATTAGGGACAGAAGTGCTGCATAGGCAGGGAGAGTGTTAGGAGTGAGTGTAGCCTTCAAGAACCTCAACGGTCCTTTCTAGGGCCATATTTATCCGTGTGCAGTACTGTCCAGGCTGCTGTTAGCTGTGCTGCATTTTTTTTTGCTTCTCAAAATCGCCTCTGCAGACCATTGCACCCTCCATTGATACTGCAGGGAAAGAATTGTATAGGCAGGGCGACAACACAGTTGTTATTCATTGAATATACGCAGTGCTGCCTTTTGGTGGAAAAAAACTGAAAACAAATCTATTTGTCCAGCCTCTGTCCGTCCTAAGGGCGGTGGACACGTGTGAGCTGCGTGAACAACATTGCTAAATCAGACGCACCCAGCTACGCTTTACTGCTGGCTTCGCCATTTGCTTTCCTTAATTGGGAAAAAAATACCTGCTCTGCCAGAGTTAATAACTCTGCTACCCTCACGTTCTGTGACACATAAGCAGGGACACAGCACAGTTATTAAACTTCTCATGTTCATTGAATATACGCAGTGCTGCCTTTTGGTGGAAAAAAACTGAAAACAAATCTATTTGTCCAGCCTCTGTCCGTCCTAAGGGCGGTGGACACGTGTGAGCTGCGTGAACAACATTGCTAAATCAGACGCACCCAGCTACGCTTTACTGCTGGCTTCGCCATTTGCTTTCCTTAATTGGGAAAAAAATACCTGCTCTCCAAGAGTTATAATAACTCTGCTACCCTCACGTTCTGTGACACATAAGCAGGGACACAGCACAGTTATTAAACTTCTCATGTTCATTGAATATACGCAGTGCTGCCTTTTGGTGGAAAAAAACTGAAAACAAATCTATTTGTCCAGCCTCTGTCCGTCCTAAGGGCGGTGGACACGTGTGAGCTGCGTGAACAACATTGCTAAATCAGACGCACCCAGCTACGCTTTACTGCTGGCTTCGCCATTTGCTTTCCTTAATTGGGAAAAAAATACCTGCTCTCCAAGAATTATAATAACTCTGCTACCTTCACGTTCTGTGACACATTAGCAGGGACACAGCACAGTTATTAAACTTAGATAATTCGTTCACTAGAGGCAGTGGGGCCTTTCGTTTTCCAAAAAGGGCAAAAATTATATTTGGCCTGCAGTCTTGCGCCAATTTATTTCCTGCCTGTGAAATCAAATCACTGGTAATACAGCATGCTGAGGGGTAGGGGTAGGCCTAGAGGACGTGGACGCGGCCGAGGACGCGGAGGGCCAAGTCAGGGTGTGGGCACAGCCCGAGCTCCTGATCCCGGTGTGACGCAGCCGACTGCTGCGCGATTAGGAGAGAGGCACGTTTCTGGCGTCCCCACATTCATCGCCCAATTAATGGGTCCACGCGGGAGACGGTTATTAGAAAATGAGCAGTGTGAGCAGGTCCTGTCCTGGATGGCAGAAAGTGCTTCGAGCAACCTATCGTCTACCCGCAGTTCTGCGCCGTCCACTGCTGCCAATCCGAATCCTCTGTCTGCTGCTCCTCCTTCCTCCCAGCCTCCTCACTCCACTACAATAACACCTGCTCAGGAGCGGGAACACTCCCAGGAACTGTTCTCGGGCCCCTGCTTAGATTGGGCAGCAGCGGTTCCTCTCCCACCAGAGGAGTTTATCGTCACTGATGCCCAACCATTCGAAAGTTCCCGGGGTCCGGGGGAAGAGGCTGGGGACTTCCGCCAACTGTCTCAACAACTTTCTGTGGGTGAGGAGGACGATGACGATCAGACACAGTTGTCTTGCAGTGAGGTAGTAGTAAGGGCAGTAAGTCCGAGGGAGCAGCGCACAGAGGATTCGGAGGAAGAGCAGCAGGACGATGAGGTGACTGACCCCACCTGGTGTGCAACGCTTACTCAGGAGGACAGGTCTTCAGAGGGGGAGTCAAGGGCATCAGCAGGGCAGGTTGCAAGAGGCAGTGCGGTGGCCAGGGGTAGAGGCAGGGCCAGACCGAATAATCCACCAACTGTTTCCCAAAGCGCCCCCTCGCGCCATGCCACCCTGCAGAGGCCGAGGTGCTCTAAGGTCTGGCAGTTTTTCACAGAGACGCCTGACGACCGACGAACAGTGGTGTGCAACCTTTGTCGCGCAAAGCTCAGCCGGGGAGCCAACACCAACAGCCTCACCACCACCACCATGCGCAGACATATGATGGCCAAGCACCCCGCAAGGTGGGACGAAGGCCGTTCAGCGCCTCCGGTTTGCACCCCTGCCTCTCCCCCTGTGCCCCAACCTGCCACTGAGATGCAACCCCCCTCTCAGGACACAGGCACTACCGTCTCCTGGCCTGCACCCACACCCTCACCTCCGCTGTCCTCGGCCCCATCCAGCAGTGTAGTTCAGCGCACCGTCCAGCCGTCGCTTGCGCAACTGTTGGAGCGCAAGCGCAAGTACGCCGCCACGCACCCGCACGCTCAAACGTTAACCGTCCGCATAGCAAAATTCATCAGCCTTGAGATGCTGCCGTATAGAGTTGTGGAAACGGAGTCCTTCAAAAGTATCATGGAGGCGGCGGCCCCGCGCTACTCAGTTCCCAGTCGCCACTACTTTTCCCGATGTGCCGTCCCAGCCCTGCACGACCACGTCTCCCGCAACATTGTGCGCGCCCTCACCAACGCGGTTACTGCCACGGTCCACTTAACTACGGACACGTGGACAAGCACAGGCGGACAGGGCCACTACATCTCCCTGACGGCACATTGGGTGAATTTAGTGGAGGCTGGGACAGAGTCAGAGCCTGGGACCGCTCACGTCCTACCCACCCCCAGAATTGCGGGCCCCAGCTCGGTGGTGGTATCTGCGGAGGTGTATGCTTCCTCCACTAAAGCACCCTCCTCCTCCTCCTCCTCCTCCTCTGTCTCGCAATCAAGATGTGTTAGCAGCAGCATGTCGCCAGCAGTCGGTGTCGCGCGGTGTGGCAGCACAGCGGTGGGCAAGCGTCAGCAAGCCGTGCTGAAACTACTCAGCTTAGGCGATAAGAGGCACACGGCCCACGAACTGCTGCAGGGTCTGACACAGCAGACCGACCGCTGGCTTGCGCCGCTGAGCCTCCAACCGGGCATGGTCGTGTGTGACAACGGGCGTAACCTGGTGGCGGCTCTGCAGCTCGGCAGCCTCACGCACGTGCCATGCCTGGCCCACGTCTTTAATTTGGTGGTTCAGCGGTTTCTGAAAAGCTACCCACGCTTGTCAGACCTGCTCGTAAAGGCGCGCCGGCTCTGCGCACATTTCCGCAAGTCCCACACGGACGCTGCCACCCTGCGCACCCTGCAACATCACTTTAAGCTGCCAGTGCACCGACTGCTGTGCGACGTGCCCACGCGGTGGAACTCTACGCTCCACATGTTGGCCAGGCTCTATGAACAACGTAGAGCTATAGTCGAATACCAACTCCAACATGGGCGGCACAGTGGGAGTCAGCCTCCTCAATTCCTTTCAGAAGAGTGGGCCTGGTTGGCAGACATCTGCCATGTCCTTGGTAATTTTGAGGAGTCTACCCAGGTGGTGAGCGGCGATGCTACAATCATTAGCGTCACCATTCCTCTGCTATGCATCTTGAGAAATTCCCTGCAAACCATAAAGGCAGCTGCTTTGCGCTCGGAAACGGGGGCGGAGGAAGACAGTATGCCGCTGGATAGTCAGGGCACCCTCCTGTCTATTTCTCAGCGCGTACAGGAGGAGGAGGAGGAGCATGAGGAGGATGAGGAGGAGGGGGAAGAGACAGCTTGGGCCGCTGCTGATGGTACACCGGCTGATTGCCTGTCATCCTTTCAGCGTGTATGGCCTGAGGAGGAGGAGGAGGAGGAGGAGGATCCTGAAAGTGATCTTCCTAGTGACGACAGCCATGTGTTGCGTACAGGTACCCTGGCACACATGGCTGACTTCATGTTAGGATGCCTTTCTCGTGACCCTCGCGTTGCACGCATTCTGGCCACGACGGATTACTGGGTGTACACACTGCTCGATCCACGGTATAAGGAGAACCTGCCCACTCTGATTCCCGAAGAGGAAAGGGGTTCGAGAGTGTTGCTATACCACAGGACCCTTGCGGACAAGCTGATGGTAAAATTCCCAGCCGACAGCGCTAGTGGCAGAAGGCGCAGTACCGAGGGCAAGGTAGCAGGGGATGTGCGTAGATCGAGCAGCATGTACATCCCAGGCAGTGCAACAGTCTTTAAGGGCCTGGCCAGCTTTATGGCTCCCCACCAAGACTGTGTCACCGCTCCCCAGTCACGGCTGAGTCGGCGGGAGCACTGTAAAAGTATGGTGAGGGAGTACGTAGCGGATCGCACGGCCATCCTTGGTGACGCCTCTGCCCCCTACAACTACTGGGTGTCGAAGCTGGACACGTGGCCTGAACTAGCGCTGTATGCCCTGGAGGTGCTTGCTTGTCCTGCGGCTAGCGTCTTGTCGGAGAGGGTGTTTAGTGCGGCTGGGGGAATCATCACAGATAAGCGTAGCCGCTTGTCAACCGACAGTGCCGACAGGCTAACACTCATTAAGATGAACAAAGGCTGGATTTCCCCAGACTTCTGTTCTCCACCAGCGGACAGCAGCGATACGTAAGCAATACGTAGGCTGCACCCGCGGATGGAAGCTACGTTCTCTCTCACCATCCAAAACGGGGACATTTCTGTTTCATCAATCTGTATCTAATATTCCTCCTCCTCCTCCTCCTGCTCCTCCTCCTGAAACCTCACGTAATCACGCTGAACGGGCAATTTTTCTTAGGGCCACAAGGCTCAATCAAATAATTTTTCAGAACAATTTTTATAAGTTTCAATGCGCTTAAAAGGGTTGGAACTTTAACTTGAACCAATTTTTCGTTACACTGGGCTGCCTCCAGGCCTAGTTACCACTTAAGCCACATTAACCAAAGCGATTCACCTGCCATCTTGGTTGGGCATGGCCAATTTTTACTGAGGTACATTAGTACTGTTGGTACACCAATTTTTTGGGGCCCTCACCTACAGTGTAATCATAGTAATTTCTATGTTCTTCGCCTGCACTCATGGTACAGAAAGGTGTGTGGGGTTGGCCTACAGTTTAGCTACATAAATGTAACTTGTGCCTTGGCTATACTAAGGCTACTGAAATGGAACGAAGACTGCGCTCCCGCTATACTGCTGCTTCAGAATTGTTAATGGGGCCTGTCCTGAGTGCTACTATTGCTTACATGGAACGAAGACTGCGCTCCCGCTATACTGCTGCTTCAGAATTGTTAATGGGGCCTGTCCTGAGTGCTACTATTGCTGACATGGAACGGACACGTGGAGAGGACACGTAGTGCCTCAAAAACATCCCCCTCCAACAGGGAAAACATTGTTGGCAAATGCCTTTGCATTGGTTCGTCTGGTGGCATTCCAAGAATTTCACCTTTACCGACATAACAAGAGAGCCCCCACACCATCCCCCCGCCACGGCCCACTTAATCCTGGCCACATTCCGAAAACCAACAAAATACAACCGTGCTACTAGGTCCGCAGTCACCACCACATTACCACCAACGCGGTTACTGTTAAGGTGCATATAACCAGTCTGACTGGGGCATGCAGACACCTTGACAGAATGAAGTGTGTGGCACATAGCTTCCCCATTGCTATGCCCACGTGTGCAACTCCTGATGGCGGTGGCACAGGATTCTATTTCTCATTGCTTCTGTACAGCATTGTGGGCTATCGCCCCGCCCCTATTAAAGAGGGTCGCTGCCTAGCCGTGCCAACCCTCTGCAGTGTGTGCCTGCGGTTTCTCCTCATGGCAGACGCACTTCTAAATAGACATGAGTGTGGCGTGGCATGAGGGCAGCTGAAGGCTGCGCAGGGACACTTTGGTGTGCGCTGTGGGGGGGAGGGGGGGGCGGTTGGGCAGCATGTAACCCAGGAGAAGTGGCAGCGGAGTGTCATCCAGGCAGTGATTGTGCTTTGTTGTAGCTAGTGTGGTGCTTAGCAAAGGTATGCCATGCTAATGAGGGCTTTTCAGAAGTAAAAGTTGTTGGGAGGGGGGGGGCACTCTTGCCGGTATTGTGGCTTAATAGTGGGACCTGTGAACTTGAGATGCAGCCCAACATGTAGCCCCTCGCCTGCCCTATCCGTTTCTGTGTCATTCCCATCACTTTGTTGAATTGCCCAGATTTTCACACATGAAAACCTTAGCGAGCATCGGCGAAATACAAAAATGCTCTGGTCGCCCATTGACTTCAATGGGGTTCGTTGTTCGAAACGAACCCTCGAGCATCGCGGGAAGTTCGTTCCGAATAACGAACACCCGAACATTTTGGTGTTCGCTCATCTCTAGTCAGCAGGCCATGCTGAAACTACTCAGCTTAGGTGACAAGAGGCAAATGGCCCCCGAACTGCTGCAGGGTCTGACAGAGCAGACCGACCTCTGGCTTTCACTGCTGAGCCTCCAACCGGGCATGGTCGTGTGTGACAACGGCCATAACCAGGTGGTGGCTCTGCAGCTCGGCAGCTTCACACACGTGCCATGCCTGGCCCACGTCTTCAATCTGGTGGTTCAGCGGTTTCTTAAAAACTACCCTCACTTATCTGACCTGCTCGGCAAGGTGCGCCGCATCTGCACACATTTCCGCAAGTCCACCACGGACGCTGCCACCCTGAGGACCCTGCAACATCGGTTTAATCTGCCAGAGCACCAACTGCTGTGCGACGTGCCCACATGGTGGAATTCTATGCTGCACATGTTGGCCAGGCTGTATGAGCAGCGTAGAGCAATAGTGGAATACCAAATCCAACATGGGCGGCGTAGTGGTAGTCAGCCTCCCCAATTCTTTACCGAGGAGTGGGCCTGGATGGCAGATATCTGCCAGGTCCTCGGAAACTTTGAGGAGTCTACCCAGATGCTGAGCGGTGATGATGCAATCATTAGCGTTACCATCCCGCTGCTATGCCTACTGATAAATTCACTGCAAAGTATAAAGGCAGACGCTTTGCGGTTGGAACGGGAGACCCCCGGTATAAGAAGAACCTTTCCATTCTCATTCCCGAAGAGGAAAGGGGTATGAGAGTGATGCAATACCACAGGGCCCTGGGGGAAAAAGTGTTGATAAACTTCCCATCTGACAGCGCTAGCGGCAGAAGGCGCAGTTCCGAGGGCCACGTAGCAGGGGACGTGCGGAGATAAGGCAGCATGTTCAGCGCAGGCAGGGGAACACTCTCCAAGGCCTTTGCCAGCTTTATGGCTCCCCAGCAAGAGCGTGTCACCACTCCCCAGTCAATGCTAAGTCGGAGGGAGTACTGTAAAAGGATGGTGAGGGAATACGTAGCAGATCGTACCACCACCCTCCGTGATGCCTCTGCTCCATACAACTATTGGGTGTCAAAGCTGGACACGTGGCACGAACTTGCGCTGTATGCCCTCGAGGTGCTGGCTTGCCCTGCGGCTAGTGTCTTGTTAGAGAGGGTGTTTAGTGCAGCTGGGGGAATCCTCACGGATAAGCGTACCTGCCTGTCAACTACCAGTGCCGACATGCTTACACTCATAAAGATGAACAAAGCCTGGATTTCCCCAGACTTCTCTTCTCCACTGGCGGAAAGATTCTTTTCGCTGCAACCGGATAAATAAGCATTCTCTATCACCGGAAAAAAAGGGGGAATTAGCTTTGTTAATCACTCTCAGATATTAGTCCTCCTCCCCCTTCTCCTCCTGAAACATCATGTCATCACGCTGAACTGCCAATTTTTCTGTGGCCCAATACGCTCTGCTTACAATTTTTTTTACAATTTTTCAAAATTTCAAAAGTATTGATACTTTACCAGAAACCAATTCTTTTCACAGGGCTGCCTCCAGGCTCTGTTGCAAATTAAGCAACAGCGAGCTATATCTTTAAAAGATATTTCTAGGTTTCACCTGCCCTCTCGGTTAAGAAATTTTTCAGGGGTACACTTGTACTCTTGGTACACTAATTTTTCTGGCCCTCGCCTATACTGTTATCTAACTAATTTTTCAGGACTTCGCCTACACTAATGGTACACCAATGTTTCAGGGGTTCGCCTATACTCTTGCTACAGAAATGTTACTGGTGTCTGCCTATACTTCTGCTACAGAAATGTTACAGGGGTCTGCCTATACATCTGCTACAGAAATGTTACTGGGGTCTGCCTATACTTCTGCTACATAAATGTTACAGGGGTTGCCTATACTTCTGCTACAAAAATGTTACTGGGGTCTGCCTAAACTTTAGCTACATAAATGTTACAGGGGTCTGCCTATACCTTTGCTACAGAAATGTTCCTGGGATCTGCCTATGCTTCTGCTACAGAAATGTTCCTGGGGTCTGCCTATACTGTTACTACAGAAATGTTACTGGGGTCTGCCTATACTTGTGCTACAGAAATGTTACAGGGGTCTGACTGTACCTTTGCTACAGAAATGTTACTGGGGTCTGCCTATACTTGTGCTACAGAAATGTTACTGGGGTCTGCCTATACTTCTACTACAGAAATGTTACTGGGGTCTGCCTATACTTATGCTACAAGAAAGAATGATGAAGGCAGCAGTTGATGCAGTGAATAAAGAGGTTTATTCCTCCCACATAGAAAAGACGACGTTTCGACTCTTAAGTTGTTGAGTCTTTGTCAAGTATACTTGACAAAGACTCAACAACTTAAGAGTCGAAACGTCGTCTTTTCTGTGTGGGAGGAATAAACCTCTTTATTCACTGCATCAACTGCTGCCTTCATCATTCTTTCTTGGAGTATGCATTGACGGTCTGTGTTGGATCCAGACTGAAGGAGGGCGTTTGCAGGTTCCCTGTCTGATCCGCTTGGGATTCAAGGATTGTGCTGCTGACAACCACTTTGTATGCTATACTTCTGCTACAGGAATGTTACTGGGGTCTGCTTATACCTTTGCTACAGAAATGTTACAGGGGTCTGTCTTTACTATGAGTGCACAAAGTCTTCCCATCACAGTGTTTTACCTATCTGGCACAAATACACTGACTGACTAAGGCGTGAATTGTGGGCCAGGGCCAACATGTATTTTCTCTCGTTTTACCACAGTTATCCGCGGAACTGGTTTGAGACAAACAAAGGGAGCGATACTGCACTAATGAGACGTTCACAGCTGCTCTAGCATCGGAGTCCGCTCTATGCCCGCGATTGCTGAGGGTTTGTGCAGAGGCCTATGTCCTCAGCGCAGTGAAAGTCTGCCATGCTTGGGCACTCTGATTTCCTCATGGTTAATGTCTTTGGGTTCCTTGAACTCACCTATGCTGTCGGTGCACACAGACTTCCCATCGTGGTGTTTTACCTGTCTGGCACAAATACACTGACTGACTTGGGTAGGGTGCAGAGTGCAGATGGCTTTCCCCTTGCGTTGTCGATGAGGTATCCGGCACCCAAACAGAATAAGTAGTGTGTGGACACATGGATTCCCCATTGCTATGTCACTCGCGGCACCTTGGGCCACACAAGGTGTTTGCTGGGACCGAGCCTGACCCAGGGCCCGCTCACATACTTCCCACACAGAGTATTGCTGCATTGTGGACATGTGTAGAAGTGCTGGGCTGGCACCTGAGTCCCCTTTATGCCCACGTTTGTGGCTCGTGTCAATTTTGCGATTGAGGTGGCACGGGATTAGAATGATGATCGTACGTCAATTTATCATCGATTCTCAACAGCATTGTGGCCGAACACCCCCCCTTTCAAACGTGGTCGCTGCCTGGCCCGCCAACCCTCTACAGTGTGTGCCTCCGGTTCCTTCTCATCGCAGGCGCACTTATAAATAGACATGAGGGTGGTGTAGCTATGAAGCGAACCTGTGGCATAAGGGCAGCTGAAGGCTGCGCAGGGAAACTTTTGTGTGCGCTGTGGACGGGCAGCATGTAACCCAGGAGAAGAGGCAGCGGTGTCACCCGCAAGCGGTGATTGTCCTTGGTTGCAGGTAGTGTGGTGCTTAGCTAAGGTATGTCTTGCTAATGAGGGTTTGACCGAATAAAAATTGTTAGGGGGGGGCAGACTCTTGCCCCCATTGTGGCTTAATAATGGGACCTGGGAGCCTGAGATGCAGCCATGCATGCTGCCCCTGCCCTTCCTTATCCTTTTCTGTGGTGTTTCCATGACTTTCTGATGTTTCCTGGTGTTTCACAAGTCATGACCTATGCGGAGCATCGGTCCCATACAAAAATGCTCGAGTCGCCCATTGACTTCAATGGGGTTCGTTACTCAAAACGAGCTCTCGAGCATCGCGGAAAGTTCGACTCGAGCAACGAGCACCCGAGCATTTTGGTGCTCGCTCATCTCTAGTAATAATAGATGTTAATATGGGCATCAAATGTACTTGAAAGAACAGAATTATATGGCATTAACCAGCGGGTATCCAGGGTTACACAGTTGATTTCAACAGTGAAACCACCATCCTCTGGAGTTCTTTGCTGGTGCTGGGGGTATCCTTTGTCTTCTGATTGAGTTTCTTTCAGGAGGGGTTGAGGATACTTTTTGCTGCAGCAACCTGCTTTAACTTTTAAGTGAAATACTTTAGCTATGATATCATGATGATTCTGGGGCTTTTTATACCTCCCCAAGTTCCTTCCATCTTAGATAACGCATAAATGTGATGAAAACGTCACGATGACCGTAACAATGGTCATACGACGTTGTGTCTTGAGTATTTTCATGCAAATATCGAGGAGAACCAGTGAATGAGGAAGGGAGCACCACCATTACACACTCAGCTCTATTACATCCAACGGGGTCCCACACATTACACACACAACACATTACACACACAGCTCTACTACATGCCACAAACAGTTCTACTACATCCATCTTAATTCCCACACATTACACACACAGCTCTGCTACATTTTACTTCCATTATGATTCCCACAAATCACACACATAGCTTTACTACATCCATTTTGACCCCACAAATTAAACACACAGCTTTGCTACATCCTGATTTACACACACAGCTCTACTACATGGTACATCCATTATGATCCCCACACATCTTACATACAGCTCTACTACATCCATCTTGATTCCCACACATTACACAGACAGCACATTACACACACAGCACTGCTACATCCTGATTCACACACATCACACACACAGGTCTGCTATATCCACATCCATCCTGATTTCCACACATCACTAGACTCCTGAATACAGTGATGATCCTCTTGTCATGTGATTCCTGACTCCACTCACACAGGTGATCACATGATGGTGACATCATCACAGGCCTGGCAGTAGCTGCTGTCAGCTTATCCAGTATACAGTACTTTTTACCAAACTGTACAATGGCTCTTCCCACTGTAGGGGCATCACCATAGGTTCTTCAGCCCACCAGATATCTGAGGTGATGTTAGGTCGGTGTCTTCTGTCAGGATGCTGAATTGTGTCTGAGATAATAATGGCTTAGTTGCATTCCCAATGTATTTTTATCCTCCCCCTTTCAAGAGCCCTAACTATGTTGTTCTTCTGTTGGTCAGGCTCTGTGGGTTATATATGTTATAGGACCTTCGATGACGTCACCAGGGGGCGGAGTGATGACGTCACCATCAGAAGCACTCACATACTAACTAGCAATTAGTTTTCAGTAGTTTGATGCATTTATGAGTCATAGTTCCCAGAGCAACAGTTTTATCAGATTCATAATCCATATCAGAATCATCCAACATTCTGGACCAAGCTTTAACCTTCCATTGAAGCAATTGCCTTTCTGACTGTGCTGTTGGATTATTTCTGTCATGTCTATTAACAGCTGCTCTGCAAATTTTAGGGTTATTCAGCTGATATTTAGCTGAGGATGTTCTATGGACCTGGGGTTTATTTCCTTGGTATTTAGCTGCTCCAACTCCATGAACCTCTGGGTTATTCTGTAGATAATTAGCTGCAGCAGCTCTATGAACTTTGGGTTTATTTCCTTGGTATTTAGCTGCAGCACTTCTATGAACTTCGGTTTATTTTTTTTGGTATTAAACCAATGCAGCTCTGTGAACCTTTCAATTCGTGTGCTGGTAATCTGTCACTGCCTGCAGCACGGTGAACTTCCCTATTTCTTTTTGTGTACTTAGCAGCTTCAATAGGATGTCTTCTTCTGAATGCATCAGTAAATCTAGCTCAGCGGTTTTTAGCAGTTTTCCCAAAATTAGAAGTACTTTCAAGCTGAGGAATGGGGTGTGTGTTCAACACAGCTTCATAAGACAGGTAAACATGAAAATGTCCATTAGAAAGATCTTGTGACTACATAAGATAGTCTATGTATGGGATCTCCTTCAAATCCGAACTTTCCATACAACTCTCCATTGTGATAGACTTTATAGACACTGACCTAAATATTTGTCAAGATGTTACAAATTTTCACAAACCAACATAAGTCTGAGATTGTGACATATCAGCAAAATAGTCAACAGAACTGTTACAATTATTCCCATGAGTATCATGAGATAAAAAAATCAAATCATCCCATGATCATCCCTCTCTGGCCATGGCTTGATTATCGTACAATGTATAGGATATTGCTCTAAACAGGCAAGCACCATCATTTATGTTTAAAACTTCAACAATAATTGTAGATTAAATACATGAAAGTTCTCTAAAATAAAATCTGTCTTTGTTGCTCATAGCAGTCAATCGCAACACAGCTTTTATTTTAACTTAACAGTATAAGAAATAAAAGCTGTGCTGTAATTAGTTGCTATACTACTAGGGTAAAATGCAAAGCGTTGCTGTGATTGGTTGGGCAGTAGAGATGAGTGAGCATACTCGTCCGAGCTTGATGCTCGTTCGAGTATTAGGGTGCTCGAGATGCTCGTTACTCGAGACGAGCACCACGCGGTACTCGTCTCGATTAAACGAGCACTGACCATTGAATTCAATGGAGCCGGCAATACAGCCGGCTCCATTGAAAGCAATGGGATGCAGGCGATCGCGGGATGAATTGTCGGGAAGGGCTTAAATATATAAGCCCTTCCCTACAATTCATCCAAAAATGTGTAAAAATAAAAAAAATATATACTCACCTTGTCCCGGCAGAACGATATTAGCCCATTGAATTCAATGGAGCCGGCAATACAGCCAGCTCCATTGAAAGCAATGGGCTGCCGGCAATCGCGGGATGAATTGTCGGGAAGGGCTTAAATATATAAGCCCTTCCCTGCAATTCATCCAGAAATGTGTAAAAATAAAAAAAATATATATACTCACCTTGTCCCGGCAGACGGAGTTCAGCGCGGCCGGCCTGCAGTGGGTATGAAGGGGGTGTGAGTCAGACATGCCCCTGATTGGCTCAGCGCTGAGCCAATCAGAGGCAGATCTCACTCACACCCATTTATGAATTCATGAATGGGTGAGTGGGTGTTGCCTCTGATTGGCTCAGCGCAGCTCTCAGCTGAATGACAGCAGTTCAGCACCACAGTGCAGGGGACAGCACGAGAAGACACGGCTGTGCCCGGACAGCTGAAGGGAGGTGAGTATCTATTTTTTTTGTTTTTTAAATCACTTTTAATTCATTTCCAGGGAATGGCTTATACGTAAAGCCCTTCCCTGAAAAAGAATTCAGGTGTGCCAGCGGACCATTGTCTTCAATGGAGTCGCCGGCAGCAGCAGCGGCTCCATTGAAGAGAATGCCTGCATTTTTATTCTTTTTTACACTAAAATCTTTCTTTTTCAGGTAAGGGCTTATATTTTTAAGCCCTTCCCGAAAATTCATCTCGCGCTCGCCGGCAGCCCTTTGCTTTCAATGGAGCCGGGCTGTATTGCTGGCTCCATTGAATTCAATGGGCTAACATCGTTCTTCTCTGCCACAGCTGTTACAGCTGTGGCAGAGGAGAACGATCGTTATGCTGACAGTGGGGGGGGGGGGGAGGGTCTCACTCTTGCCACTATTGTGGCTTAATAGTGAGACCTCGGAGCCCGAAATGCAGCCCTGCATGTTGCTCCTCGCCTGCCCTATCCATTTCTGTGTTTTTTACATGACTTTGGTGATTTGCTAAGATTTTCACAAATGAAAACCTTAGCGGAGCACCAGTCATATACAAAAATGCTCGAGTCACCCATTGACTTCAATGGGGTTCGTTACTCGAAACGAACTCTCGAGCATCACTGAAAGTTCGACTCGAGTAACGAGCACCCGAGCATTTTGGTGCTCGCTCATCTCTATTGGGCAGCAAAGACAGACCTTGTTTTACACAGTGGGAGTGAGAGAAAAATGGCTCAAGGCGCAACGACTCGAAATAATGTTGATGATGAGATATAAAGATTTTATTATAATAATTTTTATAAGGAGTAAAACCATCAGAACAAACACATTTTGAGGAAAAACCTCTTCTTCAGTAATTGCTGGATCAACACATGCTACAGAGCATAGAAAAATGTATGAGATTAAAGGTATTGATAAAATGGAATGGAAGAAGAAATCAGAAAAGAAGGTAGGGAGAAAACATAATTAAATCAGGAGTCAAAGTAGTAAAAGTAATCGTAATCATACGATCACAAATAAAAATAAGGCTGGGTTCACACAGGGCAGATTTGCTGCGGTTTTGCCGCAGAAGAACTGCTTCTGTGTCAAAACCGCTTCAAAGTTTAACTTTGGCTTGCTGATTTTCCTGTGGATTTTCTTGCAGAAAAATCCGCGTTTTTTTCCACAGTGCTTTTTTACATTTTGCAGCGTATTTTGGTGCAGATTTAGCTGTGTCCATTGAGGTCTATGGACAAAAAAGCGCTGTGGAAAAGACAGAAGAATGGACATGCTGCTTCTTTTAAAACCGCGCCGTAATTGCATTTCCACACTGCGGCTGTGCGGAAAAAATCTGTCCTGTGAGAACAGTTTTTTTCCAAAACTCATTTGTGCTGCATTGCACAGCATTGCATTGCACCCTGAAAACAATCATTTTAGTGTAAAAAAAAACACAAAAAAAAAACTTACCTCTACGCTGCTGCCGTGTCCCCCACAGGGATGCCGAACACATCTGCCGCATGCGGCAGATGTTTCCCTCATCCCTGCTTGTAAAAGGAGTTCACTGCTGCTGCACCTGCAACATCTGTGATAGATACAGCAGAGGAATTCTTCCATGCCCTACCGCAGCTGTCACACATGACATGATGATGATCCTGCTGCTGGCTCCCTGTCATTGGATTTCAGGGAAGGGCTTTAAATATAAGCACTTCCCTGAAAAAACAGAAAAAGTAGTATAAAAACAAAAAAAATACATACTCACCTCCCTTCAGCTGCCGGGGCTCAGCTGCGTTTTCTCTCTGCTGTCCCTTACTCTGTAGTGCTGATGTATCAGCAGGTGGGGATTTAAAATCCCCGCCTGCAGAAAGAGCTGATTGTGATTGGCTGAGGTGCTCAGCCAATCACATGCAGCTCTCGCCTAATAGGAATTCTTTTTACTAGCGTGGATGAAGGAAACATCTGCCGCATGCGGCAGATGTGTTCTGCATCCCCACGGGGGACACGGCAGTGGTGGAGAGGTAAGTTTATTTACACTAAAATTATTGTTTTTCAGGGTAGGGCTTATATGTAAAGCCCTTCCAGGAAAAACAATTCAGGGGTGCCGGCAGACCATTGTTTTCAGTGGAGCTGCTGGCAGCAGCCACGGCTCCATCGAAAACAATTTAGTGCGTGTCCTGTCCATGCGCACTATATAACAAGACTGTACTCATTTTACACTGTCTATTTTTTGCTGAAGTGTATGCAAAATACTATTATGCATACACTTTTGCAAAAAATAAACATGTGGTGAGGAGAGTGTGAAACTTTCTCAAGCACCCGAGCACCGCGTGGTGCTCGCTCGAGTAACGAGTACTTTTGAGTATGCTAATGCTCAGACGAGCATGCTCGCTCATCTCAAGTGGTCACACAAAATATTGGCTTGATTTTCGATTTCCCTTTTGTTCATTCCCTTTGCAATTTAATTGACAAAATAAATTGACTCTCTTATTGAAAGCTTTTTGACTTTGCCGCAGTTTTTCCACACCTGCCTAAGTCCTCAGTCACACAGGCGCATCGGCACCTGTACACCGGCGCCAATGCGCCCATGTGACTGACACCAGCAGACGGACGTACCTGCAGACGGCCATCTCTTTGCAGCGCTGGAGGAAAGAACATGTGACCGGCTTCATTGCCGGTCATGTGTTCTTTCCTCCGGCGCTGCAGAGAGACGGCCATCTGCAGGTATGTCCGTCTCCTTCCTGCAGTCACACGAGCGCATCGGCGCTGGTGTACGGATGCCGATGCGCCCGTGTGACTGAGGCCTAAAGGTGCATTTAGACACAAAGATGATCGCTCAAAAGATGCCTTTTGAGTGATCCTTTTTGCATAAACTACTACTTGGTACTAATGCTTATTAGTACCAATTAGTAGCATGTGAGCTGCTGGGAGCTGTATTCAGGGAACAGACCACCCGCTGTTCTCTGAATAAATCCCCTTTGTACTGCAAAGAGGCTGACAGCTGAGACAATTTTATCAGCTGTTATCAGAGCTCACAGCATGCGGTCCGTCTTATAAGCTGTTCTGCTCAAGGATGGATTTTCTGCCGAACTGAAACCCATTGTTTGGCAGAAAAGTGAGAGATGGGCACATTTACACGCAATGATTAGCACTCAAAAGAAGGCTTTTGAGTGAATTTTGAGCGATAATTGTTGTGTCTAAATGGGCCTTAACACTTTTGCACATTGATTGATACATAGGTAGATAGATACAATGGTATAATTAACCGTGACAGACAACTTTGCACGGGCCTCCAGAAAGCTATTATTATTAGTAGTAGTAACTTGCTGCTTTTACTGCTAATTATTATTATTGTATTAATAAGTGGTAATACAAAGTAATTCATGAGGTACATATTAAGGAGCAATGTCTCAATATGAAATAATAATGCACATTCACGTACTCTGAACCTTCATTATAATTTCTAGAACTCATACATTTTGATGAACCCTTTAGACTGTTGTTAATTAAGAATAATTTTGTTGCATTTCTCCGAGTTGTAATATTTTTATGACTTTAACATGAAAACTTTCAGCTAAATGTTACTTTAATGTATTCTTAAAACATGACACACAATCCAAAATTAATCTAACAGGAATATATTTTGGATTATAGAGCATAATTGAAAGCTCCATTTCAATATTTAGTCACACTGTGACAGATAAATGGTAAACAAAATTACTGAAACATTTCCAGGACTGCGAATGTTAATTGGAGATATTTTGTTTTGCCTTTTGAGACAATAAAAACAAAGTGCATAATTATTAAATCTGACAATGCAATTAAAAGAAATAATTGCTATAAATGCTTTTGTCATGTATTTTTGAATGGAACATGACTTATTAAATGTTTTAAGGTCTTACAATGAGAGGCTCTTCTACTGTAGCACTGGAAACATTAAATTTAATAACCATGGGGTTTCATCTAGGAGGCAAGGATTCCTGTTACAGGAAATTCCATTTAGTCATATCCTTCCCATCCCAAGATTTGCATTATCATATTTTCAACATAGTGCATATCAACACATGACAGTACAGTACATAATGGTATTTAAAGGGGCAGCTCATCTAGACAATCTCTTTTAACCCCTAAGGACAAAGTCAATTTTTCCTTTTTATTTTCTTATTCTTACCTTCCAAAAGTTATAGTTTTTTTTTCTGTCATCATAGCCGTATGATGGTATGTTTTTATATGATACAATTTTTTTAATGGTGCCATTTAATGACCCAAAAATGTTTGTGAAAATCTTTACAAAACTTTAAGAAAGATTGCTTCTTTCTCCACATTTTATATCCAAATGTTATTTTTCCATAGGTTTTTTTTATTGCAAGTGGGATTTGTTCCTGTGATTCTCTTGATTGTCTGTGCAATACACAACAATAAAAGGTATTGCAGTGTTGTGTGCCTCTCCATGTTCTCTTACTAAAACCTGGTGAATAATAGAAGCGCTTTAATCGAAGGCTTGGAGAACTTCACTAGACCTCTAGCTGCCATGAGAACCATTTGGCGCCCTGCAATCACATTGCAGGGGGGCTGGTGGGGGAGACAGTGGGAGCATTGACTGCAGCACTTAGGATGTTAAATGGACATTAGGTGATGGGACAAGACAGTTGACCCAAAGTCTAAAAGTAAATCAACTAAAAAATTGTGAAGCATGGTGGAGAGCATTGAGACTGATTTGCAGTCTCAGGGCCTGGACACCTTATGTTAATTGACAAAACAATGAATTCCAAGGTGTATCAAAATTTTTTACTGGAGAATATAAGGGCAGCAGTCCATTACCTCAAGCTTAAGAGACATTAGGAGATGCAACAAGACAATGACCTAAATAAATCACATAAATAAAAAAATGGTGAAAGAAGATTTATGGCCAAGTCATCTCCCTGACGTAAACCAATCCAAGATGCTGTGGTGTAACCTGAAGAGGTGTTGAAGTATGTGCATATAAGGTTTATCATGGGGAATCAAAAGATTAGAGGTGGACTTTAGTTGTTCAGGAAAGATAGTATCTAATCCAGATGTTGGATAATTAGGGACAATAAAAAAAGGATGAGGGATAATAAAAAGTAAGATAAATAGGAGATGTGAGGGTTAGGGAAACAAAATGAAAACTAAATGTAGAGAAAACAACTGGGAGAGAAAATAAAATGAAAAGGAAAACTCTAGTAAGTGAGGGGTGCCAGAGTCTTCTCACTAATGGTATAGTCTCCCTCAACCAGACCCCAGACTTTCAGATGGAGTAGGCAGAGGTAGATGGAAGAGGAGGGGAGATTGGGTGGAAAATATATAGAACCTGATCGTTTAGTGCACCTATGTCATATAGCGTCGAAAGCATTAATAAAAAATTTCAAAATGCTATGATTATCTGCTGAACAGAATGAAATAAAGAGGTAATGAATCTGGAAGAAGACAGAGAGTATAGAGGAGCAAATAAAGAAATAGCAGATTACAGTAGAGAGAGTGCAAAACGATAGGTAGAACAAAGTGTATACAACGGTAACACAACCTGAAATAAAACATGTATACTTCAGCAGCATTTGAGACAAAAGGGTCGCAAGAGTACAGCATAAAGGGCAAAGCACCTCCACTATACAAACCTGAGACAACCCACACCCACAAATATTAACAAACATTCCAACTTGAGAACCATCAGTGTGAGGCAGTATCATCATATAGATTAAAATATAAAGAAAGGAGAAAAGGAGAAAAAGGAAGAAGTAAAAAAGGAGTAAAATAAAAGTAAAAAGTTCTACGGCTAGCTTGCTCAAATAAGGGGACAGGCCCAGATAAAATGTGTTCAGCCTATCCGGAGTTTACAAGAGTCTTAAAGGGGTTGTCTCGCGAAATCAAGTGGGGTTATACACTTCTGTATGGTCATATTAATGCACTTTATAATATACATCGTGCATTAAATATGAGCCATACAGAAGTTATTCACTTACCTGCTCCATTGCTAGTGTCCTCGTCTCCATGGTTCCGTCTAATTTCGCTGGCGGCTTGCTTTTTTAGACGCGCTTGCGCAGTCCGGTCTTCTGCTCTGAGCACGAGCCGCTTCAGTGTGCTCGCCGCTACAGCTCTTCTGCGCATGCGCAGACAAGCTGTATCTTCTCGGGAGCGCGCTGGAGCGGCCATTCTGCTACCATCCTCTGTTAGAGGAATGTGCAGAAACTGGAGCCGCTCAGCCGAGAAGCCCAGCCCAACAGCCCAGCCGAGAAGCTGCCCAGCAGTGCCTAGAAGCCGCCCAGGTAAGTGATGGGTGACGGACTGACGGGGGTGACGAGTGATGGACTGCCGCTGTGGGCCCGGAGCCTACCGCTGGACCCCGGGGCCTACCGCTGTGGCCCCGGAGCCTACCACTGGGCCCCGGGGACTACCGCTGTGGCCCTGGAGCCTACCGCTGGGCCCCGGGGCCTACCGCTGTGGCCCCGGAGCCTACCGCTGGGCCCCGGGGCCTATCGCTGTGGCCCCAGAGCCTACCGCTGGGCCCCGGGGCCTACCGCTGTGGCCCCGGAGCCCACCGCTGGGCCCCAGGGCCTACTGCTGTGGCCCGGGAGCCTAGCGCTGGGGAGCCGGGCCTAGCGCTGGGGAGCCGGGGCCTAGCGCTGGGGAGCCGGGGCCTAGCGCTGGGGAGCCGGGGCTTAGCGCCGGTTACCTGCTGCCTGGCGGTGGGTGACTGTGGCCCAAGAGCGTGTGCCGTGGTCGGCGGCCGCGGTGGGTCCGGTCGGCGGCTGCGGTGGGTCCGGTCGGCGGCTGCGGGGCGTCTGGTTGTCAGGGAGACACAGCTGGTAGCGTCTCGGGAGCGCGCACGTCAGGCTACAGCAAGCGACGGGAAAAGAGCCGGCGGCCATCTTGGGGAAACTTTTTATAAGTTGCTGAAACGTTGGAACTGTAAGTAGAAACTGGCTAGAAAAGTCATTTACAGGGGGGCTTAGTAATGTATGCTTAATAAGGGGGACTGGGCAAAAAAAAATTTCACTGCTTCCTCGAGACAACCCCTTTAATTATTCAATTCATCTAAAAAAGTATTTCTGAGATGAGAACTGCAGCTTGGTGTTGGCTTTCTTCTTCTTTAGTGACTTGAGATGTGTTGCCTGCTTCCATGGTGTTAATTTAGGAAGTGGTGGTAAATCCTCCAAATCTTGCAGAGGCATCCATAATTGGATAGGGTTATGCCCAGGAAGGACAAGGCCCAGTCCAGATCTGTAGAGGTGTGGATGACAATTTTGTAGCCATTTTCAGTATGGAAAAGGAAAAAGTCAGGACTGCAGGTTATTTGATTCAAGAGCTTCGAGTAGAAGTGTCAGTTGCCTTCTCTTAGCTAGGGTAGAAGGAGCAAGATCCTAAAAAAATTGGATACTCACCTCATTATATTTTATCTGTTTTTTTCGTCTAGCAGCTGTTAGGATCGCATTTGTATACACATATGACAGAAGTCCACACATAACATCTATTGGGGGATCCTCCAGCTTAGGCTTTGGACAAGTCGCTCTACGTATCCTCTCAACCATAATAGCTGCTGCTCTTTCCCTTCTTATCAGCTACGAGACCAATTCACCCACATTAGATCTGAGGGCCCCTGTGTCCCAGGATTCCAGAAGGCCCTTGATCCGTACATTACAGTGATCTTCAATCAACACCATAGCTCTATCGACATAAGTCTTTTGTTGGGAGGCATGAGAAGCCAGTGCATCCGAGTGAGTAATGATTTTTGAACATTAGTCCTCTAGGTCCTCCACGCAGTGGCCTATATGTTGTACTTCCAACTTAATATTGGCTAGTTCTGTCATTAATGGGCATAAGGCTTGTGCAGATGTCTTTTACAGAAAGTCTTTGGAAAAAAATGCTAATGTAGAGTTACATTGTTCTCTTTCCACATTGCTCTCCAGGTCAGAGCCTGAAGCCAGGTCCTCCACATCCATTAAGGCAGGCACCATCTTTGAGGCCCTGGACAGAGTAAGCACTCCTTTTTTTAAGGAATCTTTGGAAATCTGCTTGATTCTTTGTGGACTTTGGAGTCCCCGCAATAGGGACACTCACCCCCCCCCCCCCCATCTTTACCATAGTTCAGCTGGGGATAGCTTAATTAATGCTGAATAGGACACATATGTGAAGAAGCTGCAACCTCACCAGTCAAGCTCTACTCCTTCATCCTACGTTTATTTTTTTAACAGTACTTTCATTACTTAAAAATTTGTTAACATTTTGCAGTGCAGTGAAATGAAAAAGAACATTTTTTTTTGGGGGGGGGGGATTGTTTTGTAGCGTTTGCAGTGGTGTAAAAATTGCATGTTAATTTTATTATTTTGGTCACTACTTTTATGATAAAACTATATTTATAGATTTTTTTCTCAGCTTTACTAATTTTTTTTTAATTGTATGTTGTTGACATTCTGAGACCATAACCTTTTTATTTTTCTGCCTCTGGGTGTGTTTGTGAGCCCGTTTTTTGTGGTGTGAATTGTATTTTTCTTTCTACCGTTTTTAATCACATATGACTTTTTGATTAGTTTTTATTCAAATATTACTAGACGGAGTGAATAAAAGAATGTAGTGCTGGTATTTTGTTATTTTTAAAGTGTTCACTATGTGGGACCTAATAAATAATATGATACTTAGACAGTTCAAGCTTTTTTTAAACGCAATCATACCAATTATGTTTATTTTTATTTATTATTTAGATTGTTTTGTGGAAATAAATATAAAAAAAGGTTTTTTTCAGGTTTTTTTTATTCTAAAAAAATCTATTTAATTATACATTTTTTAGTCCCCTTAGGAGACCTAAATTTGTAAGCATTTAATCACTTCTACAATATACTTCAATACTTTAGTGTTGCAATGTATTGTATTTCAAATGTTCATCTATTAAATCTTGCCACAAGCGGGGCTTAAAGGGGTTTTGTCCTTAGGATAAAACCCTGTCCCCCAACTGGACCCTGCGTAAAATTAAAAACAAGTGTTAACTCATCTCTCCTGGAGTTGTGAGATGAAGCTGACAGTCGCCAATATTTGGCAGTGACTTTTCGGTAGTTGGATGGTAGAAGCATATGACCACTACAATCAATAGGAGGCCACAGTGTCGTGTCTCCAAACTCCTCGCACCATAGCACCTGGGATATGAACTCTGATGCCATGTGTGCAGATAGTGATGCAGCAGTCAAGTGCTTCCACTGTTTGACTACCTGGCAGTCACTGCTAAACACCAGTGGTGACTGTCAATTGCATCCTAGGACTCTAGAAGAGATGAGTGTACCCTCATTTTTTGTTTTCCGAAGTTCCCACCTGGTTTTGTCCTAATAGCAAACCCTCTTTAAGGGCTCAGTCAGACGAGCATGTTTTTTTGCATGCCTATGTGCGGGAAAAAAAATGTGCCACATGCATGTGAAAAATGCACATGAATGAAGCCAAATAGTGTGTTCACATGATGTAATAATGCACGGCTAGCAGCATATCAGTGCATGGAATACTTGTGCATTATGATCTAAAGCAGCTGGATCTTCATCCCAGTACAGCGAATATTTTCCCAGCGCACTACCAGCTGCTATAAAAATGGGAACACTTATGGCTGCTCTTCATTCTGCTTATGGCTCTGCCTAGATTTGCAAGACTGTATCAGGACTTGGAGACATGTCATCGGGAGATGATGTTTAGAGATGAGCGAGCGTACTCGTCCGAGCTTGATACTCATTCGAGTATTAGGGTGTTCGAGATGCTCGTTACTCGAGACGAGTACCACGCGATGTTCGAGTTACTTTTACTTTCATCTCTGAGACGTTAGCACGCTTTTCTGGCCAATAGAAAGACAGGGAAGGCATTACAACTTCCCCCTGTGACGTTCAAGCCCTATACCACCCCCCTGCAGTGAGTGGCTGGCGAGATCAGGTGTCACCCGAGTATTAAAATCTGCCCACCCGCGGCTCGCCACAGATGCATTCTGACATAGTTCAGGGAAAGTGCTGTTGATGCCGGAGCTGCTATAGGGAGAGCGTTAGGAGTGATTTTAGGCATCAAGAACCCCAACGGTCCTTCTTAGGCCATAGCTCTCTTCTCTATATGTGCTCAATGGGGCCGGCGGCAGCAGCGCCGACCCCATTGAGAACATATAGAAGACAAATCATTCTTCTCTGCCACAGCTGTAACAGCTGTGGCAGAGAAGAACGATGTTTGCCCATTGAATTCAATGGAGCCGGCAATACAGCAGGTTCCACTGAAAGCAATGGGCTGCCGGCGTGCGCGGGATGAATTGTTGGGAAGGGCTTAAATATATAAGCCCTTCCCTGCAATTCATCCAGAAATGTGTTAAAATAAAAAAAAAAATATATATATACTTAGGCTGTCCCGGCAGACGGAGTTCAGCCGCAGCGGCCGGCAGTGGGTGTGAAGGGGGTGTGAGTCAGACTCAGCGCTGAGCCAATCAGGGGGCAGGTCTGACTCACACCCCCTTCACACCCACTGTAGGCCGGTCGCGCTGAACTCCATCTGCGGGGACAAGGTAAGTATATACCGGCGTATAAGGCGACGGGGCGTATAAGACGACCCCCCAACTGTCACCTTTTACGCCGGGAATACAGCGGAGCAAAAAATAAAAATCATTACTCACTTCCCCCGGCGTTCTGCGGCGCTGCTGCAGGCTGTCGCTCCCTCCTGGTCCCTGGCAGAGCATTGCTTTTTGGACGCAGGGCTTGAAATCCCCGCCTCCAGAAAGCTACTGTGATTAGCTAACACACGCCGTCAGCCAATCACAGCCATTCAATGACATCATTGTCATTGGCTGTGATTGGCTGAAGGCACGTGTGTTTTCTGGAGGCGGGGATTTCAAGCCCGGCGTCCAGAAAGCAATGCTCTGCCGGGGACCAGGAGGGAGCGACATCCTGCAGCAGCGCCGCAGAACGCCGGGGGAAGTGAGTAATGATTTTTATTTTTTGCTCCGCTGTATTCCCGGCGTATAAGGTGACAGTTGGGGGGTCGTCTTATACGCCCCGTCGCCTTATACGCCGGTATATACGGTATATATTTTTTTATTTTTACACATTTCTGGATGAATTGCAGGGAAGGGCTTCTATATTTAAGCGATCGCCGGCAGCCCATTGCTTTCAGTGGAACCTGCTGTATTGCCGGCTCCATTGAATTCAATGGGCTAACATCGTTCTTCTCTGCCACAGCTGTTACTGCTGTGGCAGAGGAGAACGATCTTTATGCTGACAGTGCGGGGGGGGGCACTCTTGCCGCTATTGTGGCTTAATAGTGGGACCTGGGAACTTGAGATGCAGCCCAACAGGTAGCCCCTCGCCTGCCCTATCCGTTGCTGTGTCGTTCCCATCACTTTCTTCAATTGCCCAGATTTTCACAAATGAAAACCTTAGCGAGCATCGGCGATATACAAAAATGCTCGGGTCGCCCATTGACTTCAATGGGGTTCATTACTCGAAACGAACCCTCGAGCATCGCGATAATTTCGTCCCGAGTAACGAGCACCCGAGCATTTTGGTGCTCGCTCATCTCTAATGATGTTCTTTTTGGCTTGTTGCTGCTGATCACATTTGGGGAGTCACCTGATACCATGGAGGAAGTGCCTAGTGACCTTTCTAGTGACCAACCTAGTATTAGTAATAGTCCTGGGCCAATCAGGAGGAGTAGGAGGACTAGGAGGTACTGGATGCATCCAATGGTGTCGCAGTGTGACAGTATTGGGGAGTTTTACTCCTTTTATTAGGTCTTGAGACGCCATGGGAAAAATGGTCGCTTTCTGTCATTTGTCAGTTGTTATGTTTGATAAACTTCTGGAGGTGGTACCTTCCAGGATTACACACAGAGATACCACCATGTGTGAGAGTGTCTGTGCTGAGCAAAGACTCCTGGTTACTCTGCGGTAAGTTTATTTGACCATCAATGTTATCACAATGTTTTTATATTTACTGTTTTTTGTCTCCCTTTTTTATTTTTGTGGGTTTTTTTTATTTTTTGTGTGGAAAAAAAAAAACCTCTTGTTTCTGGCAGCAGCTTGTAGTGTTGCATGCTCCTGGGGCCATGTATGTGCTTTCTCTGAAAGACGATAAAATGCATTAAGTACACATCTCTTTTCTCGTGATCTTTTTTCTTCGCTAAAATGTGATTTTCTCCTTTTTGTTTTTCTGCCTTTTTTTGTCAAAAGATTTGCTTTAACACACTTGGTTTGGCAAATGCCCTTTTTGAGATGTTTTCTGTGGGCCTCCTTCTCAAGGCTGTGCAATAGGAGGCCCAAGGCTGAATTCACATGTGTTAGTTTGACCTTGCAATTAAAGGCGCACCTAAAACGCCATTGGCCAAACCATGTGGCGTTGTGCAATGTTTGTTAACTATTTTCACCCTCAAACTGCAATTGGTTTGGTCAATGCCCTTTGGGGGTGTTGCAGATTGGCCATCTAATGAGGCTGTGGTAATGTTGGAATTTCGTAGAGTATGCCAAATTGGGGTCAAAGACACATGCTTTCCGCATGCAGCTATTGCAATTTTCTTTTGCAACCAAACTACAACACTGATGGTGGCAGATGTGCCTCCACAGTGATTTTTGTAAAAAAAAAAAGGCATCTTTACAATTCTGGCTCTTGTCATTTGCAAGCTTTGTGTCAGTTTTGTTTCAGGGCGTGAAAATTCCTTGTAAACTATCTTTTTTTTCTCTCCCTTCCCACACCAGGTTCCTGGCCACTCGGAATTTCTTTGCATCATTGCATTTGGATATCTGGATTGGCCGCTTTACCATCTGTGGAATCTTCAGGACACCTGTAATGTCATCTGGCAGTGTCTAGTGCCTTTAGTGATGGCTCCGCCCTCTCAGCAAGATTGGATGGACATCGCTGAGTGATTCCAGGATGCTGCACAGTTTCCGAACTGCATTGGGGCACTGGACAGGAAGCATATTCATGACAGAAAACCACCAAACTCAGGGTCTCAGTATTTCAACTATTAGCAGTTCTTTTCGGTGGTTCTATTTGCTTTAGCTGATAGTAAATATCAATTCCTGCTTGCTTATAATGGGGCCTTTGGGAGCGCTTGGGATGCTCACATTTTCAGGGCTTCCAGAATGGGTTGTCGGCTGATGGCTGAGGAGCTCTCCAAGCTGGGGCCCTAAAACCATCCTGGGTCATCCAGTCCAGATGCCCCATTTGTCTTTGTGGCAGATGAGGGTTTGGGCCTGGCCAATCATGTTATATGTCCATTTGCTCGCAGACACATGGACACCAGGAGGCAGGTGTTTAATTACCAACTCACACGTGCTCCGCGGTATGAGGAGCGCGCATTTGGAATACTAGCCAGCCAATGGCGAGTTTTTCTAAGTGTCATTCAGCTGGATATGGACAATGTGTGAAAGGTAATTCGCACCTGCGAGGTTCTGCATAATTTTTGCTGCCAGCATAATACGGTTTGGAATGCAGACATGGCTCAGCCAACAACTTTTGAGCAGAAAGTGGAGGAGGAGCCAGTACTGTATGGTAGGCTTCCACATTCTGCTGTCCAAATCAGGGACATCCTCGCAGATTACTTCCTGACCCGTCAGGGAGTGGTTCCTTGGCAGGTGGACCATGTGCAAACAGGCAGATACTAGTTGGTCTCTCCAGATAGTTTTTTTTTCTTTTTTTAAGCTAGCTGTGCAATTTTTTAAAGTTAGTTAGCTACTTATTGGCTCCTGTTTATAGTTAGGGACTCGCAAAACAATGAGGACCCTTAATATGGGTTGCGAGCTTGTGCTAAATTGGCTACTTCCCACTCGATGGTCTATCTGTGCAACAGTGTTTGTACTTTGTAAAGATTGTACCAACAGGAGCATAAGGTGGCCAATGTAGTAAACCAATGCCTCGTTCATTTACACCTCATGGGGCCAAAGTCCCCAATAATAGTCTGTTCGCCAATTGCCTACTTCTGTTCAGCGTATTAAAGTGCCCAGTAGTGTACATGGCTGCAACATTTTACCTCCCATTTTTGGGCCCCCACAGTTAGGTTCCATTGCGTGGGCTCACCTAGTCAAAGGCTGTGCAAAGCCACCTTTTCTGTCAAATTATGCAAAGTTCTCAAGATATTTGCTCAGGTTTACCCCCACTCCAACATATGTTTCCAAGGGACATGTTTTTGCTGACCCAAAGTATTGTTTGTTACTTATGGCTGCATGGATGCTAAGTGTAAACCAGTGCTTTGTGTCTCTTGAGGGCTGAGCACATGAGCTGGAGGGACAGTCCAGCTGCGCACCCTATTTAGGATCTCCTTTAAATGGCCATCAGCAAAGGCCCAATGTTGATGACTAGTATGTTTGCATCTGGAAGCGTGAATCTGCTGTCTGGCCCCACTTCCTCTTCCATGTTGCCTGGGCAGTAATGTGTCTGGCCCCCTGTAGTACCCCTCCCCCCCCCCCCAAAGTGTGTGCAAAGGTATTTGGAGTGTCCCTCAGACCTGAAATGGATGACGGTATTTGTTTTCTGCTGCTGACTGTGCCTAATTTTGCTTGTGTTTGCTTTATAGAGCTTGCCCACAATTTTCCATCGTATGTGTTCTCCATGGAAGGCACAAACTGCTTTGTGGAATGGATACCCACCTCCCAAGGAAATATGTGACACTAGCCCACAAAGCTGCACTCCGGGTAACAGCGTGTGGATCAGCTTTCGACACAAACATACATGCAAGCTTTTTCTTGAAAGCACTAGGGCCGGATATCATCCCATCTATGTGTCTTGTAACTGGCTTTTTCCGTGTATGAAATTTGTGTGCATTTATGCCCATGGTCCATTAAATGATTGCTGCTCTAGTCTGGCACCCTAAAACAGGGCTAGCTTTACATTGGATAGTGATGAAGGCTTTGTCACAAATGGGCAAACAATCTAGACAGGTTGACACTTGGAAAGAATGTTACACTGTTATGTAGATGAAAGCATGATCAGCAATACCCCTAAGCAGACTTTCAAAGCAGCCCATGTCTCCGGGCGCCCAGATTTGAAATAGGGCAAAATGTTTCAGAAGGGTGTTAGTGTGGTGCTTCATGTACTCTGCAGCTAAAATTGGCTCAAACAACCCTCAAAGTGCATGGCCCCTCAAGCTGTTTGGGCCAAGCTGATTGAACTTGGAATAGATAATATTATTTGTTAAAATTTTCTTCTCAAGCTAAACCACAGATGGTGTTTTGTTGCCTTAAACATGTTCCAATGAAAGCTTACTGCCTTCCCTTGCACCAAGTTATTGTGTGGTGTCTATTATCATGTGTATTGACAAACAAAAAAAATGACAAGCATATTTGCTTTTTTTTACTTGAAAAATAGAAAAGACAAAGTCCTTACATTTGCCAAAGGCAAAAACAACAAAAAGAATAAATAACTGTTGAACCTCTGGTAGGACACGAAACATGCCTTCTGTATCAAGAGGGAGGCCAAGCCAGAAATTATGTCAAAGCAGAGCCCCATCTGCATTCTAACAGCCACAAATGAGCGATGGGTGGAAAGATCCACAGGCAATGGTGTGGACTGTGCGAAGCTGGGGGAGGGGTAGAGCAATCTCTGTTCCATTGGGGGCAAGTTGTTTTCTCCCAACTGGATTAGGTTGGCCAGGCACCCACGAAGATGGTCAAGCCCAGTCTGCATTGCATCAATATGTAGCTGGCACTACAGGGGGAACATCTTGCCATGCTGTGGGGAGAAAAAGAGCATGCGTTCAAAGCAATTTGACCTCTCACACTTCCAAATCAGTAAAGTAATGCAATAGGGGCTAGAACAATGGCCCTCTGTTTTTGTACATGCACACACATTTACCAGTCCCCACCACCCACGAAGATTATGTAAACAATGGCCAGCTTGGTGCATGAAAGGCAGGTAAGTTATGTTGCCTTGGCAACACAACTGTGATAAGGGATCCTTTGCTTTCGGCGAGTCACTTTTTGCAGCCAAGAGGCTAGTATTAGGACACAATGTGAATCTTTAACTATGTGTTTCGTTGAGTTCACCCAGAAAGCAGTGGGTACATAGGCACAGATTCTCCTTCATGGGCATTACACCTGCAAAGTGAGTGGTGTGCAGGAGTGCCTTTTTGGGTCATACAAAGAGCGTCTGGCTAAACATACAAGCTCCTAAATGGTGGCTAGCCATACCTAGAGCCCTGCAAGTTCCCAGAAAAAATGTTAACAATTCTCTGTGGCTATGCAAATTCCCTCATGGACATACTCCAGATCTCAAGAGGCACACCAACTGCCAACTAGCTGTTGGCAGTCATCTGTTCCTCCTCTTGAGTTGGGCAAAGTCCAGTTATGTCAAGGGCATAGCTCTGTATGTACCCAAGTGCTTTACAGCAATATACTTAATCAGATATGTAGTTCATTACATAGCACCTAGTTTAAAACCTGGTCAATGAAATCTGACACTTCCTAAAATAATGACAATTGGACACATACGCAAGAGGAGATGACAAATGATAATGCATGGATAGGTTGGGGTGATTGAATTGAAATACATAGGCTTGAAATGAGAGATTCTCTCCATGGGTAGGGAGCCTTTACTGGAAGCCTGGGCATCACTCACTACAAACATATTTTGTGCTTTTGAATTGCCACACCCGGTCACTGCACAGTCATATGTCCTTTTTTTTAATGTTTATAGTCCACCATTTCACATTTTTGGCTGTTTCAGGCCGAGGTCAGACAAGCATTTTTCTTGCACTGCTACAGCAGTGTGAGAACAGCACTTCTATAGCAACCAATACGTTGCTATGGAAGTGCTCACATGGATGCTTTGTCAAAGCACAGGATCTGCACTTCTAACAAAGTTAGGACAGTGAGTGCTGACTTGCATGTCATCTCCGTGGTGCGTGCTATCCAGGCTGCTTTCCATAGGCTCCTATGGGAGTCATGAAATGAGGATTGCCGCACCATGGATGTGGGAATGGGCAGCCCCATTTCTGTGCATAATCCCTGCATGTCAGCAGTGTGGTTTATACGTTGCTTAGCAGTGTGTAAACAATGCTCATCGGACCTAGTCCTGACAATATAAAAAGCTGTATGTGCTAAATTTGGAATGCAATTCACACTACAGAAGTCTTTCTAGCTTCCAATAGTCTTCCTACACTATGATTTTGGATTGACCCATTTTCTTACATATGCTTAAAGGAGTTGTCTCGCGAAATCAAGTGGGGTTATACATTTCTGTATGGCCATATTAATGCACTTTGTAATATACATCGTGCATTAAATATGAGCCATACAGAAGTTATTCACTTACCTGCTCCGTTGCTAGCGTCCCCTTCGCCATGGTTCCGTCTAAGTTCGGCGTCTTCTTGCTTTTTTAGACGCGCTTGCGCTGTGCGGTCTTCTCCCTTCGGCTCCGCTCGGCAGCATCGGCGTTTTGGCTCCGCCCCCTTGTGCGCGTCATCGCGTAGCTCCGCCCCATGACGTGTGCCGGTTCCAGCCTTCTGATTGGCTGGAATCGGCACGTGACGGGGGCGGAGCTACCCTCGGCCTGGATGGGGCAGCCTGCCCAGGTTCAGCCCTGTCACTGGGTGGCTCTTCTGTTGGGACACAAAGAATAAAGGGGCATTGTCAACGTTTGCCCCCAAGCATGTTGTTCTGGAAAAAGTCTCTAAGGCATAATGGAAGACTTGCAACATATGGATACCCACAATAGCATACATCAATCTTTTGGGCAGGTGACAAGCCACTTTCTCCAAACAGCATCAAACATTACACATAAAAACCAGTGTATGAAAGGGCAGAGCATGCTCCCAGAGAAAGGTTGGTAATAGGCACACTGGCCATGTTGGCATTCATGTGTCTCACTTCAGCCATTCAGCTGTAATATGTCTTGCTTACACGCGCTGCATGTGTTACAACTCTTTACTATCCCTAGGGGTTATGACGTCTCCAAGAATGCAATAGATTAGGTGGCCTGAGCAAAGTCAGCATTTCCTTGAAAAAACCTTGCGCGGACGCATAAAATATGGGCCAAAAATTTGCATGGACAGCCTTTAAAATGGCATCCTGAAGCCCCACCCACAACCCACATGTGCCTGTACCATGCACTACTCCAAACCCACAATCGGCTTACCTCTTGCCAGATGGCAAATCTCCCGTCCGATCAGGCATAAGTAAACAGGGTCCATCGCTTTCAGATTGCTCCAGCTCTTCTGCAGTCGTTGCTGGCTCCACACAGTTCCATACTGTTTTGTCATCACCCATGTTATATTCCACAAAATCGCCTTTTTGTATCTGCTGGGTTTCAGGCAGGTGCCATGTTTTCCATTGTAGTCTAGCTGGTCCATGATCTGGACATGTCTCGCACCATCCCAGCGGTGATGCGCGGCCTGTCTTTCTGTATTT
The DNA here is from genome assembly GCF_035609145.1 of Eleutherodactylus coqui. Classification (NCBI taxonomy): domain Eukaryota; kingdom Metazoa; phylum Chordata; class Amphibia; order Anura; family Eleutherodactylidae; genus Eleutherodactylus; species Eleutherodactylus coqui. The sequence goes on along the minus strand of NC_089843.1, from coordinate 140,164,408 downwards.
TTGCTTGAGAAGAACAAACAAAATGGCGCTTTACTTTCAGTTTCCTACATAACAGGCATGAAAGGGATGCTCGTTAGTGCATAGATAATGCGAGATGCACAGTAGATTCCTCATTTGCATTTGCAACACACTGACTCTTCTCATCAACTGCAAAAGTGGAAAGACTGTCCCAGTGCTGTTCCATCTGCCCCAGTGTTATTTTAGACACACTTTTTGGGATTTTTTTGTGGTGACAATTAAAACATCTAGTGGCAGATAGCAGCGACTGCTCTAAACCATGGTGCCGCCACCCTGTTACGTCCTAATTAGAGATGAGCGAGCACCAAAATGCTCGGGTGCTCGTTACTCGGGACGAACTTTTCGCGATGCTCGAGGGTTCGTTTCGAGTAACGAACCCCATTAAAGTCAATGGGCGACCCGAGCATTTTTGTATTTTGCCGATGCTCGCTAAGGTTTCCTTGTGTGAAAATCTGGGCAATTCAAGAAAGTGATGGGAACGACACAGCAACGGATAGGGCAGGCGAGGGGCTACATGTTGGGCTGCATCTCAAGTTCACAGGTCCCACTATTAAGCCACAATAGCGGCAAGAGTGGGCCCCCCCCCCCCCTCCCAAAAACTTTTACTTCTGAAAAGCCCTCATTAGCATGGCATACCTTTGCTAAGCACCACACTACCTCCAACAAAGCACAATCACTGCCTGCATGACACTCCACTGCCACTTCTCCTGGGTTACATGCTGCCCAACCGCCCCCCCTCTCCCCCACAGCGCACACCAAAGTGTCCCTGCGCAGCCTTCAGCTGCCCTCATGCCACACCACCCTCATGTCTATTTAGAAGTGCGTCTGCCATGACGAGGAACCGCAGGCACACACTGCAGAGGGTTGGCACGGCTAGGCAGCGACCCTCTTTAAAAGGGGCGGGGCGATAGCCTACAATGCTGTACAGAAGCAATGAGAAATAGAATCCTGTGCCACCGCCATCAGGAGCTGCACACGTGGGCATAGCAATGGGGAACCTAGGTGCCACACACTATTCATTCTGTCAAGGTGTCTCTGCATGCCCCAGTCACACCAGGCTTTTTAATTCATAGACACAGGCATGTCCAACCCCCTATTGTGAAGTCCCTGTCGACCGACAGCATGGGTGGCTCCCTGGAACCCACCGGCGATACACAAAAATATCCCATTGCATTGCCCAACACAGCTGAGGTAGTAATGTTGTGCTTAATGCAGGTGGGCTTCGGCCCACACTGCATGCCCCAGTCAGACTGGGGTTCTTTACAAGTGGACACATGTAGGTTAAACTCCGTGTGCACCTACAGCATGGGTGGCTCCCTGGAACCCACCGGCGATACACAAAAATATCCCATTGCATTGCCCAACACAGCTGAGGTAGTAATGTCGTGCTTAATGCAGGTGGGCTTCGGCCCACACTGCATGCCCCAGTCTGACTGGGGTTCTTTACAAGTGGAAACAGATGCATTTATAATTCCCTGTGGACCCACAGCATGGGTGGGTGCCAGGAAGCCACTGGCGGTACATAGAAATATCCCATTGCATTGCCCAACACAGCTGAGGTAGTAATGTCGTGCTTAATGCAGGTGGGCTTCGGCCCACACTGCATGCCCCAGTCTGACTGGGGTTCTTTACAAGTGGAAACAGATGCATTTATAATTCCCTGTGGACCCACAGCATGGGTGGGTGCCAGGAAGCCTCCGGCGGTACATAGAAATATCCCATTGCATTGCCCAACACAGCTGAGGTAGTAATGTCGTGCTTAATGCAGGTGGGCTTCGGCCCACACTGCATGCCCCAGTCAGACTGGGGTTCTTTACAAGTGGAAACAGATGCATTTATAATTTCCTGTGGACCCACAGCATGGGTGGGTGCCAGGAAGCCACCGGCGGTACATAGAAATATCCCATTGCATTGCCCTACACAGCTGAGGTAGTAATGTCATGCTTAATGCAGGTGGGCTCCGGCCAACACTGCATGCCCCAGTCAGACTGGTAATATGTACCTTAACAGTAACCGCGTTGGTGGTAATGTGGTGGTGACTGCGGACCTAGTAGTGCGGTTTTATTTTGTTGGTTTTCGGAATGTGGCCAGGATTAAGTGGGCCGTGGCGGGGGATGTTTTGGAGGCACTACGTGTCCTCTCCACGTGTCCGTGGTTATATGCACCTTAACAGTAACAGCGTTGGTAGGAAATGGCCACGCCGCCATCATGTCTTTGGGAAGCCTCTGTTTCCACACCCCAGAGACATACCATTAGCAGCCGTAGCATTAGCGACAGGCCCCACTAACATATCACTAGCAGCATTATAGGGGGAGCACAGTCTTAGTTCCATTTCAGTAATAGTAGCAGCCTACACAGGCCCCAGTAACAATTCCGAAGCAGCAGTATAGTGGGAGCGCAGTCTTCGTTCCATTTCAGTAATAGTAGCAGCCTACACAGGCCCCAGGAACAATTCCGAAGCAGCAGTATAGGAGGAGCATAGTCTTAGTTCCATTTAAGTCATTGTAGCAGCCTACACAGGCCCCAGGAACAATTCCAAAGCAGCAGTATAGTGGGAGCGCAGTCTTAGTTCCATTTCAGTAGCTGCAGTATAGCCAAGGCCCAAGTTACATTTATGTAGCTAAAGTGTAGGCCAACCACACACACACTTCTGTACCATGAGTGCAGGCGAAGAACATACAAATTGCTATGATTACACTGTAGGTGAGGGCCCCAAAACATTGGTGTACCAACAGTACTAATGTACCTCAGTAAAAATTGGCCATGCCCAACCAAGATGGCAGGTGAAACCCATTAATCGCTTTGGTTAATGTGGCTTAAGTGGTAACTAGGCCTGGAGGCAGCCCAGTTTAACGAAAAATTGGTTCAAGTTAAAGTTTCAACGCTTTTAAGAGCATTGAAACATATAAAAATTGTTTAGAAAAATTAGATGAGTGAGCCTTGTGGCCCTAAGAAAAATTGCCCGTTCAGCGTGATTACGTGAGGTTTCAGGAGGAGGAGCAGGAGGAGGAGGAGGAATATTAGACACAGATTGATGAAGCAGAAATGTCCCCGTTTTGGATGGTGAGAGAGAACGTAGCTTCCATCCGCGGGTGCAGCCTACGTATTGCTTACGTATCGCTGCTGTCCGCTGGTGCAGAAGAGAAGTCTGGGGAAATCCAGGCTTTGTTCATCTTGATGAGTGTTAGCCTGTCGGCACTGTCGGTTGACAGGCGGGTACGCTTATCTGTGATGATTCCCCCAGCCGCACTAAACACCCTTTCCGACAAGACGCTAGCCGCAGGACAAGCAAGCACCTCCATGGCATACAGCGCTAGTTCAGGCCACGTGTCCAGCTTCGACACCCAGTAGTTGTAGGTGGCAGAGGCGTCACGGAGGACGGTCGTGCGATCGGCTAAGTACTCCCTCACCATCCTTTTACAGTGCTCCTGCCGACTCAGCCTTGACTGGGGAGCGGTGACACAGTTTTGCTGGGGAGCCATAAAGCTGTCCAGGCCCTTAAAGACTGTTGCACTGCCTGGGCTGTACATGCTGCTCGATCTCCGCACCTCCCCTGCTACCTGGCCCTCGGAACTGCGCCTTCTGCCACTAGCGCTGTCGGATGGGAATTTTACCATCAGCTTGTCCGCCAGGGTCCTGTGGTATAGCAACACTCTTGAACCCCTTTCCTCTTCGGGAATGAGAGTGGGAAGGCTCTCCTTATAGCGTGGGTCGAGCAGTGTGTACACCCAGTAATCCGTAGTGGCCAGAATGCGTGTAACGCGAGGGTCACGAGAAAGGCATGCTAACATGAAGTCAGCCATGTGTGCCAGGGTACCTGTACGCAACACATGGCTGTCCGCACTAGGAAGATCACTTTCAGGATCCCCCTCCTCCTCAGGCCATACACGCTGAAATGATGACAGGCAAGCAGCATGGGTACCGTCAGCAGTGGGCCAAGCTGTCTCTTCCCCCTCATCCTCATCCTCCTCATGCTCCTCCTCCTCCTCCTGAACGCGCTGAGATATAGACAGGAGGGTGCTCTGACTATCCAGCGACATACTGTCTTCCCCCGGCTCTGTTTCCGAGCGCAAAGCGGCTGCCTTTATGGTTTGCAGGGAACTTCTCAAGATGCATAGCAGAGGAATGGTGACGCTAATGATTGCAGCATCGCCGCTCACCACCTGGGTAGACTGCTCAAAGTTTCGAAGGACCTGGCAGATGTCTGCCAACCAGGCCCACTCTTCTGAAAAGAATTGAGGAGGCTGACTCCCACTGCGCCGCCCATGTTGGAGTTGGTATTCCACTATAGCTCTACGCTGCTCATAGAGCCTAGCCAACATGTGGAGCGTAGAGTTCCACCGTGTGGGCACGTCGCACAGCAGTCGGTGCACTGGCAGATTAAACCGATGTTGCAGGGTGCGCAGGGTGGCAGCGTCCGTGTGGGACTTGCGGAAATGTGCGCAGAGCCGGCGCACCTTTACGAGCAGGTCTGACAAGCGTGGGTAGCTTTTCAGAAAGCGCTGAACCACCAAATTGAAGACGTGGGCCAGGCATGGCACGTGCATGAGGCTGCCGAGCTGCAGAGCCGCCACCAGGTTACGGCCGTTGTCACACACGACCATGCCCGGTTGGAGGCTCAGCGGCGCAAGCCAACGGTCGGTCTGCTCTGTCAGACCCTGCAGCAGTTCGTGGGCCGTGTGCCTCCTATCTCCTAAGCTGAGTAGTTTCAGCACGGCCTGCTGACGCTTGCCCACCGCTGTGCTGCCACGCCGCGCGACACCGACTGCTGGCGACGTCCTGCTGCTGCTGACACATCTAGATTGCGAGACAGAGGTTGAGGAGGAGGAGGAGGGTGCTTTAGTGGAGGAAGCATACACCACCGAACATACCACCACCGAGCTGGGGCCCGCAATTCTGGGGGTGGGTAGGACGTGAGCGGTCCCAGGCTCTGACTCTGTCCCAGCCTCCACTAAATTCACCCAATGTGCCGTCAGGGAGATGTAGTGGCCCTGCCCGCCTGTGCTTGTCCACGTGTCCGTAGTTAAGTGGACCTTGCCACTAACCGCATTGGTGAGGGCGCGTACAATGTTGCGGGAGACGTGGTCGTGCAGGGCTGGGACGGCACATCGGGAAAAGTAGTGGCGACTAGGAACTGAGTAGCGTGGGGCCGCCGCCGCCATCATAGCTTTGAAAGCCTCCGTTTCCACAACCCTATACGGCAGCATCTCAAGGCTGATAAATTTGGCTATGTGGACGGTTAACGATTGAGCGTGCGGGTGCGTGGCGGCGTACTTGCGCTTGCACTCCAACACTTGCGCTAGCGACGGCTGGACTGTGCGGTGCGAGACATTGGTGGATTTGGCCGAGGACAGCGGAGGTGAGGGTGTGGGTGCAGGCCAGGAGACGGTAGTGCCTATGTCCTGAGAGGGGGGTTGGATCTCAGTGGCAGGTTGGGGCACAGGGGGAGAGGCAGCGGTGCAAACCGGAGGCGGTGAACGGCCTTCGTCCCACCTTGTGGGGTGCTTGGCCATCATATGTCTGCGCATGCTGGTGGTGGTGAGGCTGTTGGTGGTGGCTCCCCGGCTGATCTTGGCGCGACAAAGGTTGCACACCACTGTTCGTCGGTCGTCAGGCGTCTCTGTGAAAAACTGCCAGACCTTAGAGCACCTCGGCCTCTGCAGGGTGGCATGGCGCGAGGGTGCGCTTTGGGAAACAGTTGGTGGATTATTCGGTCTGGCCCTGCCTCCACCCCTGGCCACCGCACTGCCTCTTGCAACCTGCCCTGCTGCTGCCCTTGCCTGCCCCTCTGAAGACCTGTCCTGAGTAGGCGTTGCACACCAGGTGGGGTCAGTCACCTCATCGTCCTGCTGCTCTTCCTCCGAATCCTCTGTGCGCTCCTCCCTCGGACTTACTGCCCTTACTACTACCTCACTGCAAGACAACTGTGTCTCATCGTCATCGTCCTCCTCACCCACTGAAAGGTCTTGAGACAGTTGCCGGAAGTCCCCAGCCTCATCCCCCGGACCCCGGGAACTTTCCAATGGTTGGGCATCAGTGACGATAAACTCCTCTGGTGGGAGAGGAACCACTGCTGCCCAATCTGAGCAGGGGCCCGAGAACAGTTCCTGGGAGTCTTCCCGCTCCTGAGCATGTGTCATTGTAGTGGAGTGAGGAGGCTGGGAGGAAGGAGGAGCAGCAGACAGAGGATTCGGATTTGCAGCACTGGACGGCGCAGAACTCTGGGTGGATGATAGCTTGCTCGAAGCACTTTCTGCCATCCACGATAGGACCTGCTCACACTGCTCATTTTCTAATAAAGGTCTCCCGCGTGGACCCATTAATTGGGCGATGAATGTGGGGACGCCAGAAACGTGCCTCTCTCCTAATCGCGCAGCAGTCGGCTGCGACACACCTGGATCAGGAGCTCGGCCTGTGCCCACACCCTCACTTGGGCCTACGCGTCCTCGGCCGCGTCCACGTCCTCTAGGCCTACCCCTACCCCTCAGCATGCTGTATTACCAGTTATTTCCAAGCCAGGAAAGAAATTGGCGCAAGCCTGCAGCCAAAATAGAATTTTTTCCCTTGTTTTTCAAAGGACAAGCCACACTGCGTGTATTCAATGAATACTACTAAGTTTAATAACTGTGTTGTGGCCCTGCAAATGTGTCAGAGAACTGCAGTGATGCAAAGTTATTCGCTACAGCAGATCAGGGATTTCCCATGCAGGAAAGAAATTGGCGCAAGCCTGCAGCCAAAATAGAATTTTTTCCCTTGTTTTTCAAAGGACAAGCCACACTGCGTGTATTCAATGAATACTACTAAGTTTAATAACTGTGTTGTGGCCCTGCAAATGTGTCAGAGAACTGCAGTGATGCAAAGTTATTCGCTACAGCAGATCAGGGATTTCCCATGCAGGAAAGAAATTGGCGCAAGCCTGCAGCCAAAATAGAATTTTTTCCCTTGTTTTTCAAAGGACAAGCCACACTGCGTGTATTCAATGAATACTACTAAGTTTAATAACTGTGTTGTGGCCCTGCAAATGTGTCAGAGAACTGCAGTGATGCAAAGTTATTCGCTACAGCAGATCAGGGATTTCCCATGCAGGAAAAAAATTGGCGCAAGCCTGCAGCCAAAATAGAATTTTTTCCCTTGTTTTTCAAAGGACAAGCCACACTGCGTGTATTCAATGAATACTACTAAGTTTAATAACTGTGTTGTGGCCCTGCAAATGTGTCAGAGAACTGCAATGATGCAAAGTTATTGGCTCCAGCAGATCAGGGATTTCCCATGCAGGAAAAAAATTGGCGCAAGCCTGCAGTAAAACGTAGCTGGCTGCGTCAGATTTTTTTTAACGTTCTGCACGCAGCACACACGTACCCAGAGCCCTGAGGACTGTCAGAGGCAGGCGAAATAGAATTTTTTCCCTTGTTTTTCAAAGGACAAGCCACACTGCGTGTATTCAATGAATACTACTAAGTTTAATAACTGTGTTGTGGCCCTGCAAATGTGTCAGAGAACTGCAGTGATGCAAAGTTATTCGCTACAGCAGATCAGGGATTTCCCATGCAGGAAAAAAATTGGCGCAAGCCTGCAGCCAAAATAGAATTTTTTCCCTTGTTTTTCAAAGGACAAGCCACACTGCGTGTATTCAATGAATACTACTAAGTTTAATAACTGTGTTGTGGCCCTGCAAATGTGTCAGAGAACTGCAGTGATGCAAAGTTATTCGCTACAGCAGATCAGGGATTTCCCATGCAGGAAAAAAATTGGCGCAAGCCTGCAGCCAAAATAGAATTTTTTCCCTTGTTTTTCAAAGGACAAGCCACACTGCGTGTATTCAATGAATACTACTAAGTTTAATAACTGTGTTGTGGCCCTGCAAATGTGTCAGAGAACTGCAGTGATGCAAAGTTATTCGCTACAGCAGATCAGGGATTTCCCATGCAGGAAAGAAATTGGCGCAAGCCTGCAGCCAAAATAGAATTTTTTCCCTTGTTTTTCAAAGGACAAGCCACACTGCGTGTATTCAATGAATACTACTAAGTTTAATAACTGTGTTGTGGCCCTGCAAATGTGTCAGAGAACTGCAGTGATGCAAAGTTATTCGCTACAGCAGATCAGGGATTTCCCATGCAGGAAAGAAATTGGCGCAAGCCTGCAGCCAAAATAGAATTTTTTCCCTTGTTTTTCAAAGGACAAGCCACACTGCGTGTATTCAATGAATACTACTAAGTTTAATAACTGTGTTGTGGCCCTGCAAATGTGTCAGAGAACTGCAGTGATGCAAAGTTATTCGCTACAGCAGATCAGGGATTTCCCATGCAGGAAAAAAATTGGCGCAAGCCTGCAGCCAAAATAGAATTTTTTCCCTTGCTTTTCAAAGGACAAGCCACACTGCGTGTATTCAATGAATACTACTAAGTTTAATAACTGTGTTGTGGCCCTGCAAATGTGTCAGAGAACTGCAATGATGCAAAGTTATTGGCTCCAGCAGATCAGGGATTTCCCATGCAGGAAAAAAATTGGCGCAAGCCTGCAGTAAAACGTAGCTGGCTGCGTCAGATTTTTTTTAACGTTCTGCACGCAGCACACACGTACCCAGAGCCCTGAGGACTGTCAGAGGCAGGCGAAATAGAATTTTTTCCCTTGTTTTTCAAAGGACAAGCCACACTGCGTGTATTCAATGAATACTACTAAGTTTAATAACTGTGTTGTGGCCCTGCAAATGTGTCAGAGAACTGCAGTGATGCAAAGTTATTCGCTACAGCAGATCAGGGATTTCCCATGCAGGAAAAAAATTGGCGCAAGCCTGCAGCCAAAATAGAATTTTTTCCCTTGTTTTTCAAAGGACAAGCCACACTGCGTGTATTCAATGAATACTACTAAGTTTAATAACTGTGTTGTGGCCCTGCAAATGTGTCAGAGAACTGCAGTGATGCAAAGTTATTCGCTACAGCAGATCAGGGATTTCCCATGCAGGAAAAAAATTGGCGCAAGCCTGCAGCCAAAATAGAATTTTTTCCCTTGTTTTTCAAAGGACAAGCCACACTGCGTGTATTCAATGAATACTACTAAGTTTAATAACTGTGTTGTGGCCCTGCAAATGTGTCAGAGAACTGCAGTGATGCAAAGTTATTAGCTACAGCAGATCAGGGATTTCCCATGCAGGAAAAAAATTGGCGCAAGCCTGCAGCCAAAATAGAATTTTTTCCCTTGTTTTTCAAAGGACAAGCCACACTGCGTGTATTCAATGAATACTACTAAGTTTAATAACTGTGTTGTGGCCCTGCAAATGTGTCAGAGAACTGCAGTGATGCAAAGTTATTCGCTACAGCAGATCAGGGATTTCCCATGCAGGAAAAAAATTGGCGCAAGCCTGCAGTAAAACGTAGCTGGCTGCGTCTGATTTTTTTTAACGTTCTGCACGCAGCACACACGTACCCAGAGCCCTGAGGACTGTCAGAGGCAGGCGAAATAGAATTTTTTCCCTTGTTTTTCAAAGGAAAAGCCACACTGCGTCTATTCAATGAATAATGTATGTCTTCTGGCCCTGCCTACACAATTCTATCCCTGTAGTATTAATGCCGGGTGCAATGGTCTGCACAGCCGGTTTTGAGAAAAAAAAAAAAAAATGCAACACTGCTAAGAGCAGCCTGGACAGTACTGCACACGGATAGATGTGGCCCTAGAATGGACCGTTGGGGTTCTTGAAGCCTACACTCACTGCTAACACTCTCCCTGCCTAACCACCACTTCTGTCCCTATTGCAGGGCGCAATGCTCTGCAGATCCAATTTTGAAAAAAAAAAATAAATACAGTGCTAACACAGTACTGCACACTATTAGATGTGGCCCTGAGAAGGACCGTTGGGGTTCTTGAAGCCTACACTAACTCCTAACGCTCTCCCTACAGCAGCTCCAGCACGATACCACTGTCCCTCAGCTAACTCACAAGGCATCTGAGCCGAGCCGCGGGAGGGGCCGATTTTTATACTCGGGTGACATCTGATCTCCCCAGCCACTCACAGCAGGGGGGTGGTATAGGGCTTGAACGTCACAGGGGGAAGTTGTAATGCCTTCCCTGTCTTTCAATTGGCCAGAAAAGCGCGCTAACGTCTCAGAGAGGAAACTGAAAGTAACCGGAACACCGCGTGGTACTCGTTACGAGTAACGAGCATCCCGAACACCCTAATATTCGCACGAATATCAAGCTCGGACGAGTACGTTCGCTCATCTCTAGTCCTAATCCCTAGCGGCCCAAGAAAAGTGCATACTCACACATCCATACATGCAGGGTCAAGCCCGTAATGTGGCTACACTGTCTTAGCAAACCCTCTGATGATGTGGGTCATTGGAGGACCAAACAATATAAACAGTATCTAACCGTTAGAGGCCCATTAATCCTGAAAAATGTAGCACCAAAACTTTTGCTGATGCGACATTTCACGCAATTTGTTCAAATACCCACTTATATAAGCTTGCAGCCCCCGACAAATACAGACTGTCCTTTGAGTGAAAAGAAGGCACCCCACGGCTTGGACGAATTTATAGCAAACGTGGCCGAATGCTGTGTGCTGTAGATGTGCCACTCAACGTAGGCAAAGCACAGGAGAGAGGTGGAGTGAAGCAGATGGTATAGAAAGTTCTAATCCAAAACGAGATCTGGAGCCCCAAAACATTTAGCTGGGGCGTCAAAGTTCTAGTAGCTGTGGAGGTGCTGGCAACCAGGAGAGACCAGCAATGGTGCGGCCGATATGTATGTTACAAGTAATAGAGAGCATAGTCGCAACTCATCTGAAAGATAGTTGCAAGGTGTAATTTCTTACCCGTCTTAGTTTTCTTGGATGATATTACAAACCACCATATGAAACGCATTTAGGGGCAAATCCCTTCTGCAGTCATACTTAGTGGGTCATAAATGCATGCCTTTCTGTTGAATAGGTCCCACACAGTGTTTGGCCAAACATGGTTAGAGCTGTTAAGCCTCAATTTAACAAGCTGTTTCACCAGATACAGCCCTGGTTGCCTCAGCACCTTCTGAGACTCATAATCCAGAAGTGCAAAGAGTGATGCCCCACCAAACATGACTGAAGAAGGCTGTCGCCTTGCAAGGTCTATAGTATGCAAGTTTTTTATAAGATGCGTTGTTTTTAATTAGTTTTAAAAAAAAAGGCAGACTATTTGTCAGTAACATTGCTGCCTTTCCTCCAGTGTTTGCTCTGTGTAAAATAGCGTTCAACATAGCCAGAAACATGTTTCTAAGGGGGGGGGGGGGGGGTTATAGAAACTTCAGGAGTAATGTGATTTGCCACAGGCCTGGCCCTCGTAAACAAAGGGACATATGCCCAGAATGCTAAAGTAAAAAATACCTTACCATCAATCCTAACAGCATGCGCCTGTGCTAACCAAAGCATAGTCAACACCGCCTCCCACCATGCGATCCTGCTTGGGCGAAAAGGAGCTTTGCTCAACTTCTAGTCAGGGCCACAAAATGGATTTTAACATTTGAAGAAAAGTCACGAGACTGAATGTAACGAAACAACTCATTTATTTTAATTTACCAACTTTTTTTTGGCCCCCAAATTAAAGGCCCACAGGCTTTAAGAAACTAATGAAAAAATAGGCCCCAAAAGTCAATGAAAATACAAAACACAAATTAAAGACTGAGTGGCCAGATGGGCCGCAGGTTACAGCCTTCGGCGGGTCCTTGGTGAATGCCTGGGCTGTGTACACGATGGCTGTCTAGTCTTGTGGGGCCGACCCCAATGAACTGCCTGCCATAGAAATGGTATGCAAAGACTGGTCCTCGGGCTCGTTCTGCATGAAGAACCCTTCAATGAGCAACAAGGGGCCAGCAAGGGCTAGTTGGCCAGCTAGGGAGGGAGGCTTCGCTAACTTATGTGAAGGACCCTGAGCCTCAAGTTCAGGGCCTTGGGGGCCCGCAGGTGCGGCTGAAGATTGCCATGGCCAGAAAGGAACTGGAGGCTCTGTCAGGGGTCCTTAGATTAGCCTAAGTGATGCAGGTCCTTGCCCAGGTAAAAGTGGCTGGAGGCTCCGGGGGGGCCTTGCTTGGCCAAAGGTGTTGTGGGAGACTGCCGTTGCTAGGAAGGCCCTGGACACTCTTGGGGGGACCGTGCTAGCACGCAGGTGAGTCCTGAGGCTGCCATTGACAGGAAGACTCAGGATGCAAAGGCGACGGGCCGGGTGGACACACAGGTGGGGAGGGAGGACAGAGCCCTGTGTGGGTGGTGCTGCCCCAGTAGGTGGGGATTTCAAGAGGAATGAGTGCATAGTGCTATCATCCGTCAAAGCCCCTTGGCCTTGACCCTCTGGCATTAGGGATGCGTTTGAGCTCGGGGACTGAAATCCTCCTCAAAATCATCAGTATAAAGATCAGGGCCAGCTCTCATAGGCCCATCTCTGGCGGTGCCTTCCACTGCCATTGAGCTGCCACAAGTCAAGGAACCAGAAAACCTTGTTCGCTGGCTTTAATTGCATGGCGGCTTCTAATACTGTCTCAATGGCCAACCTCACTGTCCCCTGCAGCCTCCTGGGAAGCTGGCGACAGCGGGGTGCGAGCCCCTGGCAGAAAAGGTCAGCCCAATCCTCATCCATCCAGGCTTTCAGGTACTCCAACACTCTAAACTGGACTTGAACTCTGGCCAGAGGCGGATTGGACTCACCTGCTGGGGAAGCCCTGGACCCGTGATCCAAGTGACTTGCTGACACTGCCTGTCCAACATAGGGCTCTGCTGCTACTCGTGGGTGGTTTTCTGTGAGCCCCAAATGTCGTGGATGCCACCTCCCTGTGCTCCTCTTCCTCTTCATCCTCAGTCTCTCCCTCAAGATTGCTTTATCTCCTAATGGCAGGAAGGGGAAAAAAATTAAAACAGATTCTTCATGGCAACAGAAATTCACAGGGAAAAATACACATGGCTAAGTGATACAAAGTATCTCTGTCCAGTTTGAATGCTCCATTGTGCAAGGCCATCTAGTTTTTAGGGCAAATACAGACATTGCTGGGGCCAGGTTTATTTGGACCATTCTTGCCGTGTTGACTGAGCCTTCAACCACCCACACCTTTTAAGAAGGCTATACTTGTGTGGGTTGCAGAGGAAGGGCAACCCAAATGAGCAGTAGCAGTGTAACGCTAAATCCTGTACAAGGTTTGGAGATGGTGGTAGACTGTACAGAAACTTGGCACCAACATTACATGTGTAGCATTTTGAAAAGGGAAATGAAGAGTATCATAATATAACTGAAAAAAGGTTTTATCCCCTCTTTAATGGATTTTGCCTCTTTCTAATTTTATACAATTCTCTGCCAGCTGCACTTCCATTTTCTTTAAACATTATATAGGCAGACGTATTTTCCTTTACTATATTGTAACTTCTCCAGTAAACCATAGTGGTTTCTTTTTCCTTTTCCTTTTGCTAGTTTGTTTGATATAACGTGTAACTGCCTTTAAAGATGGCCATTTTAATAGTGTCTACTGGGCACAAACTCCTGTTATTTCTTTTTTTTTTTTAAATAACAAAGTTTGGTACCAAGTTAGCCAGTAGAACAAAATGTTATTGCACTCAGTAAAAGAAACAAAATAATCTTGCAGATATAATACCTTTTATTGCCTAGCCATTGGAAGGTACAGTATCGTATCTAAAATAGTATTTTATTTTTTCTTTTTTTTTTTTTTTAATTCTTTATTTAACATTTTCATTATGGTTTACATACAATCGATTAACCGTTAAGTGGTCCCAACTGGATACTAAAATATTTAGGTAACTTTGACAGGTATTACAGTAACAGCTTGTGATTACTCTAGCTGGTCCGAATTGTATTTCTGTTAGATATTGAGTCTTGTTTTCCTAGACCGAGTCTGTCTGAACTTTTGGTTTTCCAATAAACTCTGCTGTATAACTACTATGGGTAACACCTTAATGAGAACTCACATTTATTGGGGAAGGAGGTGGGGCGGAAAGGTTCGGGAGGAGCAGGTGGGGTTCACAAACGTCTATGAGTAATCTCAAAGTTGAGCGAACTCTGTCGTGTTCTGAAATTCTAACCAATGGTACCAGGTCTTCCTAAATTTGTTTTGCGTACCTCTCAGTGTGGCCGTAAGGTCCTCCATCTCCATCGTCCGGTTTACTACGTTTAACCACATCCTTACAGTGGGGGGTTCTGTCTGTCTCCACATTCTGGGGACACAGGATCTCGCTGCGTTAATCAGGTGACGAAGCATCGAATTCTTGTATGTAGAAATGGGTACCTCGCAGTGGTGCAGGAGGAAGAGGGCCGGTGTTTTGCTTAAGGTGTATGTGGTGAATTTGGATGTGATTCTCCACACCTCCGCCCAGTAACTCGTCAACAACGGGCAGTCCCAGAATATATGCAGTAGCGTCCCCTGTTCTGATCCGCATCTCCAGCATAAAGGGGAGACCGAGGGAAACATCTTATGTAGGTGGGAGGGCACCCTGTACCAGCGGGACAGGATCTTGTATCCTGATTCTTGTATCTGACTTGATAGGGAAGTTGTGTGCGTCAATGTGTATATTCTCTCCCTTTCCACTGGACTGAATGTTGTATTTAGGTCCTCCTCCCACTGCAGCATGTATCTCGGGGGTGGGTTTTCTTCTTGTGTGTTTAACATATTATACATCCTTGACAGTGTGTGCCTAGAGGGACCTTCTTCGCTACATGCTGTTTCGAATTGTGTCTTAGGGCGCGTGTACAAGTTGGCGTGGGGGAGGGATCGAAGAAAATGTCTTAGCTGCACACTTTGCCAGAATGTTAGCCCAGCTAAGTCCCTCTCACTTCCCGGGTTCTCAACCGTACACCACTGGCCCTCTCTTAGGAAATGGCTTGCCCTAAAGTTCCCTCTCTCAAGCCTCTCTTGGTATATTTTGCCCTCATTACCCGGTGGGAAATCCGGGTTGCCCAGTATCGGGTACATGAAGGAGGGTCTAGGGGACACTCCCGCATCCTCCGTGATCCTTGCGAGACTTGTTAGTGTGGGGCCGATGGTTGGGTGGTTTGTCAGTTCTGTTGTGGTAGGGTTATTCCTCCATGGGAGTACTACTAGGGGTACCGATGTCGCCATCTGTTCTAGGTCTATCCACTGTTTGGCTCCCCTGTGTCTGTGCCAGTCTATTATGCGTGCAAGATGCACTGCCTGGTAGTACCGGGGGAAGTTCGGTAGGCCCATCCCTCCCTCCTTTTTTGATCTAGTCAAGATGTTACGAGATACCCGGGTAGGTTTAGATGCCCAGATGAAATTAGACATGAGGGAGAGTAGTTGCCGGAAGAATTGCCTGGGTACGTGTATCGGTAGTGCCTGAAGTAGATAAAGCACTCTCGGTAAGATGTTCATCTTAAATATGGCCCCCCTCTCAAACCATGAGAAGAGCCCCTTTGTCCAAGAATTTAGGTCTATGCGGATCTTGTTTATTAGGTTTGGGTAATTTGCGGGAAATAACTCTGTCACCTTGGGCGTCAAGTAGATCCCTAGGTATAGGATTTTGTCTCTCATCCAGGGGAATGAAAATGCGTCTTTGAGCTCTTCCGCGAGGGTCCGTGGGAGTGAGATGTTCATTGCCGCGGATTTCTGGTAATTGATCTTAAAGTTTGATAATTTAGTGTATCTATCGATTTCTGCTACTAGATTGGGTAATGATATTCGCGGTTTAGTAATGAAAAATAGGAGGTCGTCCGCGTAGGCCGCAATTTTATACTCTGTGTCTTTAAGGGCTAGCCCCCCTATGTCTTGATTGGACCGGATATGGTTTAGGAGAGGTTCGAGGCATATGACGAAAATCAGTGGCGATAACGGGCAGCCCTGTCTTGTCCCGTTTGTGATGGGAAAGGAGGACGAGAGCAGACCATTTACTCTAATTTCTGCAGTTGGGTTGGAGTACAGACTCGCTAGCCACTGTGTCATGTGGGGTCCCGTCCCGAGTTGTGACAGGGTGGCGAATAGAAAGTCCCAGTCCACCCTGTCGAATGCTTTTTCTGCATCCGTTGACAGTATACACATGGGGGTGGCTAATTTTTCCGCGAGATGGATCAGGTTTATGGCTTTTATCGTATTATCCCGAGCTTCTCTCTGTGGGACGAAGCCCACTTGGTCTTTGTGTATCAGTTGCTGTAGGTAAGGGGATATTCGGTTTGCTAGTATCTTGGAGAAAATTTTTAAATCTGCATTCAACAGAGAGATGGGCCTATAACTCTGGCACTGCGCAGGGTCTTTTCCCTCCTTTGGGATCACAGTTATGTGGGCTCTCAGTGAGTCTCTGGGCATTTCGTGCCCCATTGTCAGTGAGTTGTATGCCCTTAAGAACTGGGGTGTTAGGATTTCTATGAATTTTTTGTAGTATGGTAAGGTAAGGCCATCTGGGCCTGGTGCTTTCCCCGAGGGGGCTTCTGACAGAGCTTTGGATAATTCGTTCTGCGTTATTGGGGCGTCCATTACTTCTATTGCTCCTTGCGTAAATTTACCTAGTTTTGCTTGTTGGATGTACTCCTTGATCCGATTTTTGCGTGATTCTCTGTCCTGCTCTGATTGGGGGGGGGGGGGAGGTTGTATAGTTTCTGATAATATTCCCTAAATGCCTCCGAGATCTGTTTAGGTATGTGCAGAGTCTTCCCTTTAGAGTTTGTGACTTGTGGGACATATGTTCTCTCCCTGGCGTTGCGTAATGCCCGCGCCAGTGTCCGGGTAGGCTTGTTGCCGAATTCAAAGAAGTTCCTTCTGCACTTTAACAAATTAGTCTTCGCCTGGTCTAGACTTATTTTACGTACTTTGTCCCTCAATTGTGCTAGCTCCTCTCCTTGCGTCCTATCTAGTGATGATTTGTGGGCCAGTTCTAGATTTTGTATGCGTTTTAATAGCTCTTGCAGCTGCGCTCCTTTTTGTTTTTTGATGTGGGCCCCCAAGCTAATGAGAGACCCCCGTATAACGCACTTATGTGCTTCCCATACCGTCATGGGGTTTATTTCTGGGGTGTTGTTTTGTTCGAAGTAGTTTTGTAGAGTAAGGCTTAGTTTCTCTGCTGCTGTTGGGTCTCTAAGTAGGGATTCGTTTAGTCTCCAATTCCATTCTCTTTTGTGTATAGTGGGGAGTGATAGTGTGAGGGTGACTAGGGCATGGTCCGAGAATGTGATGCTATCTATTTCAGCTGATATGAGCTGGGGCAAGGAGGAGTGGTGTACCAGAAAGTAATCGATTCTGGTGTACACGTTATGTGGTGGGGAGAAGAAGGTATAATCCTTAGTGGTCGGGTGTAAGATCCTCCAAGCATCAATCAGCTGGTGTTTGTGTAGAATCTTTTTGAACCTGCGGTGCGTGGATGTCGGGAGGGAGCTGCTTCCTCTTGATGTATCTACTTGTGGGTCTAGTGGCATGTTGAAATCCCCCCCGAGTATCAGGGTGCCCTCCTTGAATTCACCCAGGTCCTCCAGGGCCCTTTCCAAGAAGGACGCCTGGTTGGAGTTGGGAAGATACAAGGTTGCCAGTGTGACTTGTGTATTTGCGAGCTTACCCTTGACGTATAGGAATCTTCCTCCCGGATCACCGCGTGTCTCCCCATGCTCCCACGGGATGGTGTTGGAAATTAGGATTGACACCCCCTTTGTTTTGGCCTCTGCGTTTGTGCTGTGGTACGCTTTCGGGAATCTCGCGTTCTCGAACCTCGGGACGGCGTCTGTGCGGAAGTGGGTTTCTTGTACAAAGGCTATCTTTGCCCTTTTCTTCCATAGGAGATGGAGGATGGAGGACCTTTTTTCAGGAATGTTGAGCCCCTGCGCGTTAATGGAAATCACCGAGAGGTTAGCGTGGTCTGTAGACATGGTCAATTGGCTAGGTAACCTGGAAGTCAAAGACAGTTATTAAAGACTTGTGATTAGTAACTTGGGTAGATGTGGGGAGGGATAGGAGGGGAGGGTAAGAAGGGGTGGTTAGTGGACAGGGGATTTGACAAACACAGTAAGAATAAAATATTAATCACTCTATACTTTAAGTTTATCCCGAGGCCTGGGCCCCTGCCCAAAAGGAGGCTGGGCCGAGGTCTCCGGCGCCCTAATTGGGGGTACGAGGTAAGGCTCTGGTCAGAGAAGAGGGCCGCTGGTCCGTTCTCTGTGGTGTTTCTCGGCAGTGTAGTCTTCACGGACCGGCGTAAGCGAAGGGTGGATAATTCGCTCTATTATGGGTGTGGGCTGCTCCGCCGTAGCTTGTCTGTCCACGTCTGTGGACCCCCGACCTTTCAAGTGGGTTGTCCTTTAGCTCTTAGGCATAACGGTTCTGATTGACGGGAGTTCCTTCTGTGGGGCCGCTTTATGCCCTTTAAGGGGCTATATGGGTGGTGTTTGCTAGGTCTATTTTCTTTGTGCCCGTTCGGGTATAGTGCCGAGTTCTGTGCTTCGGTGTGAGATGACCACGTAAAAGTTCTTTTCCTTTGGGTTTCTGCGTTGAGGATGTTGATGATCTTCGTATGTCGTGGCTGGTAACAGTTTTCGATTGCTGGTGATTGCTGGAGTCATCGCCTTAATTGAATATCACAGGTGAGTCTATTGGTTGTGTCCAGTCTGGAATAGGGACTGGCTGCTCTTCCAGGAATGCGAACGCCCCTTCTAGGTCGGATGGTGTTTTGACCGTGTACAGACGGCCTCTTTTGCGCAAGATCAGGTGGAAGGGGTGTCCCCATTTGTAGGTAGCGTCTGCTCTTCTTGCTGCGTCTAATAGGGGGCGGATCAGCCTCCGGCTATTTAAGGTAAATCTGGATACGTCTGGCAGGATGGTGATCTCGTTTCCCCTGAATCTGACCGGGCCTTGTTCCCATGCCAGTCGCAAGATCTCCTCTTTTTGTCGGTAGAAATGTACCCGGCAGATGACATCTCTGGGAAAATTCGTATTCCGCGCTCTCCCCCCCAGTAGGCGATGGACTCTGTCGAGCTCTATTACCCTGTCTTCTGATCGTTGTAGAAGTTTATTGAATATTGCCGTGACGCAGTCGTGCAGCGCTTCTGGCGGGATGTCTTCTGGGATGCCTCTCAGTTTTAAATTGTTGCGGCGGCCTCTGTTTTCTACATCATCTAAGTGCAGGGTTAGATCTCTGATTTGTTTTTGCTGCTTTTCCACTGTTTCGGCAAGATGTTGAAAGTCCATACTCGGGGCGCCTGTTGTCTGTTCTAGGGTGTTGACCCGTTCCGTAAGTTCTTGTACTGAGAGCTTCACCGCTGACATGGCTGCTTCTTGTTTCTCTTCGATACGCCTCAGGTGCGTTTCAAGATCCAATTTAGTGGGTAGTTCTCGCATCATTTTCCATAGAGCCTTTAGGGTCTGGGTGTCATCTAACGGGGGTTCTTGCGGGTTTTGGGAGGCACTGGCTGGTGCTGTATGTGCATTACTAGCGGGTATGCTGTTCCCCAAGCCCCCTGGGCCGTCTGAGTGTGGGGCTGCTGTGAGGATGGAGGGGGTAGTAGTTGTTCCATTTGCCCTGTCCTCTGTGCTTGTTACTTGTTGTGGGCACTCTGTGGCTTCTTGACTGGGGTGTTCTCTGTAGCTAAGCCCCTTTCTCTGCATATCTTGAGCAGGTACTTCTGCTTGCTGAGCTGTTCTCTGCATAGGGGTGCTCTGAATGCCCTCCTGCACTTGTGTTGGGCTGCCCCTGGGAGACCCTCCCGGTACCTGCGGTGTTGTGGAGCTTCCTCTGCCTGGTAGCGGTGACTGGCTCTCCCTCCCGTCTTTTCCCGCCGTTGGCTGGGCGCCTTCTTGTGTGGGGATGTCCGCGGGGACCTCCTCTGTCAGCGCTCCGCTCTTTTTCCTATCCCCGCTCTGTGTCTGCGGCGCGGTCCGCGCCGGCGGCAGCGCTTTCCCAGCGGAGCGCGGGGAATGCCGCTCCACGTGTCTGCCCAGCACCATGTTCCCTGACGTGCGGTCCGTCTCTGCGGCTCCCGCTCCTTGCAGGTACCTCCTCAGCGGCGTGTTTGTGGTTGGTGGGGGGTCTCCCCTGCGTCTTCCTCCCGGCATTTGGCTGGATTTCTCTTCTATGTGAGGTCAGGGAGTTGTTCTTCTGCTGTTAACGGCGGAGGAGCTCTGTCCCTTTCTTCCTTACTCCTCCAAGCCTAGGCCACGCCCCTATTTTATTTTTTCTTACTGAGAGCAATACCATTTAATTTAAGAAAAAAAACTTCATCCATATTGTGGAACTTAGTCTTTTTAAAATCTAATACTTTGGTTGTAGTAAAGCATTGCTTTGTCCTAACTTGTAGGGGACAGAAATGGTCTCATTAATTAGATTTCTGTCCCCTTCATGTAATTAATATGCCTGTAAAAATTATGCATTCCTCAACAAGCACTTACCTACCTTTATTTGAAAGAAGCAAATGATTCCTCTTGAAAAACTCATTCTTAAATCAACTATCTACATCACTAACAAATCTAAAATCTTTAGTTTTACACTACTGCTATAGCCAGAGAAAATGACTATATACTTATCAAGGCATTGATACAAAAGGGGAGGTAGAAGCACCACATCCCCCAACGTGTAGACAATCAAAATGGACTTATGAGCTTGTTTTTTTGACCAATGCCTCATATTTATTGGTATTTATTAGCATGTATCCGTAACATGCAGTATGGTTTTTAATGCTGGTAGAGCCCAGAGTGCCAGTTCCAATGTGGTTCACCCATGAAGTGTAGGGCAGCCTGTCAAACTTGTTCATCAGTACTTTGCATCTGTGCAATGCTCCCCATTTAGCATTTTGGCTGTCTGCATGTCAAGAGATGTGATGCTTCTACCTGCCCCTTTGAGTCAGCACATTGGTAAGTATATGGCTGTGTTCTGTGTTTTTGCTGTATATTCCCTTTTTTCAGTAATTTTAAACTGCTGTAGACACACATATTAAACTCAGGGAAGCCAAGTGCCTTGTTCATCTGATTACAGGCTGACAGAATTTGTGAAATCTAACTGAACTTTTCATCTTACAAATCTCTTGACTAAAACTTTGTAATAGCTTTTGTGGGAAAACCATATTATTATTATTTTTTCATTCTTTATTTTAACAAAGAATAACTTATTCAGTAAACTAAAGGGAATCAAATTTTATAATTTGCAGATCATGCCCAGCGGTTTTAAATGTTTCTAAATAGCCAAAGTATGCTTTAGAGGACTAAACAAGGTAAGGCTAGGAAAGGGGAAGACATGAGAGAAAGGGGAGAGGGCAATATCAGTAGCAAACTGTTTTACAATCAACCAACTTAAGGCCCTTTTACATGCAATGATTATCGTTTGAATGGCTGAACAAATTAACTTTTTTGCATAAAGCGCTGTGCAGTAAAACGTACATATAATCGTCTGAAATCCTCTCTATTTCTCTCATTAGCTAAAGTAAACTCTGTATATGTTTGCTCAGCTGGGTGTGTGTTTATGCGAGGAAAACTCTGGCCAGCAGACTGTTAACTAGTGAGGAGAAAATCCATTGCTTTCTGCTGGCTTGAGTATGGGCTCATTTACACGGAACAACTGTTGGGCAAATGATGCCTGACACTGGTCCCTGTGTGTCTGCGCTCCCGTGCTGTCACACGGGAGCTACTGGTGCTGGCTTGCTCATGGAGCTGCCAGCAGGGGGGCAGGGCAGTGCAGGAGATTTTCTCGCTTCGAGCCAGTACCAGTAGCTCCCGTGTGACAGCATGAGAGCGCAGACACACAGGGACAAGTGAGAGCGTGGACACACAGGGACAAGTGTTGGGCATCGTTTGCCCAACAGCAGTCCCATGTAAATGGACCTTAAACAAATAGTCATTGTGTTTGGAAAAGTAAACAATCACCCCTCCACTCATGTCTTTCAAGTGGCTAAGGAATGGCATTTAAATAGTGACTATTTTTATGCTGGCCGAAACTCAGTGACAAACAACAAGTGAAAGAATAGTGCACGACAGCCACAGGTTGACATGTAACGATTATTTTTCTCTCCTTTTAACAAATTTTGAGTGATAATCATTGCGTGTTAATGGCCTTTTGGGAATTTACATATTTTGTCAAGCTTGTCAGGGAGAGATAAAGTAATATAAAACAATGGGAGAAGGAGTTGGGAACTTCCAAGAAATGTAAAAATTTAAAACAGATCAGGGAGACTATTTTCACAAACTTGTCATGTTGCTTATTCTTCAGCTAATTAGTTCTTCAAAGCTATATGTTTTATTAGTCTTGGAGACCCATTGAGAAAAAGTTGGTGTATTCAGGCTTAGCCAATTTAGGGGGATAAGAGATTTTGTCAGAGCAATTAAGATCACACCATTTTCAATGTAACGGTAAACTCGGCAGAAGATAATAGCTTTAAAGTCTGCTCAATCTGTTGCCAGTGAGGTCAAATTAAAAGGTATTGTCACAAGATGTGCAAGAAAGAACTGACCTGTGTGTGGCATCTCCAGCACTTGTTAGAGTCTACCAGCTTGTGTGAGTATAAATATTCAGGTGAGTGATACCATGTACTTAACAGCTTACAGTGGTTTTTCTGAGGCTCGACACAGGTAGAAAAACCAGGAGAAAATTGAAGACAGTTTGGGCTCCAGGTCAGATAAGGTTATTTTTAATTTATTTTCCAAAAAGAGCAAATAACTTGATTTAGAGTAGGAAGGTTTAGATATAAAACTAGAGTATAAGTTAGAAATTTTTCTTGGCTGCACATACCTTTTCAAATTCAGTCAATGGTCTTACAGAAGATCAAGTTGTAAGGAATTGAAAGTATACATTTTAAAGTGGAGATAATGCACAAATAAAAGCTTAAATGTCTTACAGAGATCTTAAAAGGAAGCATAGTCAGTTATTGAGCCTGAGCTCAATAACTCCAGCGTAGACAAGCTCAATTTTTCCCCAAAATGTACATAGGCCATGTTAGACTTTCCACATAGTGTGGGGGTCAGGCTTACAAGCATACTTGGGGAGGAAGCAAAGGCAAGAGAGGGTTGAAAAAATTAGAGATCTCCAACAGTCTCTTAAAACAAGACACATAAGATTTGGGTAGCCAAAGGACATTATAAAAATACTTTCCATAAACTTTCCCGGCCAAAGCAGCCATATTTAAGTTATTAAGTGGATTGGTAAGTTGCAGCCATTTACTTAGTTGAATGGCCTTATAGTACAGTTGGGGATCTAGGAGACCAAGCCTACCATATACTCTGCTCCTGGTCAAGCGACCGTGTGGTAAGTGCTCATTTTTTACCTCTCCACAGGAAATTTGAAAACACAGACTTCAACACCTTGAAGAAGACTAGGGGTAAAGCAATAGGGACCATCTGGATTATATATAAAATCTTGGGTGTAATATAATTCTGCAAATTATTCTTCCTACCAAACCATAAGATAAGTGGAATATCAATGGACCATAGCAGCTTTTTCATTTCTTACAAGAGGGGAGCATAATTTAGCTGGTGAATGTTGTTTAGGTTGTTTAAGAGATACAGTACACTCCTATGTATTTGTTAGATCTACCAGAAGCATGATATTCAATTATTCCCATTTGTTAAAAGTAATCTTCAGATTGTACATAGTTTCAAACTAAGGGCGCCCACCCACGGGCGTTTGCGATTTTCGTGCGTGAAAAACGCAGCGTTTTCGCGGCGTTTTCGCGGCGTTTTCGCGGCTTTTCCATTAATTTCCATTGACTTTCATGGGTGCATTAGGAGAAAAATAAGGACACATATGCAACTGACAGTTCCTATGTTAAAAAACGCAACGCAACGCAAAAAAAAAACGCCAGTGGACAGGAGTACATTCAATTCTAATTGCTCTTGAGAAAAAACGCAAAACGCAAAGAAAAAAAAATCGCCAGTGGGTGGGCGCCCTAAGGAAAGAAATGTGAAAATGGGGCAAACCCTGCTCTAGATTTGTTATGAGGAATAATATGTCATCAGCAGATGCAGAGGCATTGAGTTAAGCAGCACCTACTTTAATCCCCCTGATCTCCTGGTCCTGTCTAAGCCATTGTATAAGAGCTTCAATTGTGAAAATAAAGAGTATGTTGGGCAGGGGACACCTCTGTCTTGAGCCATTCGAGATCTCGAAGGGTGCAGAGACTGTGGCATTGATTTTGAGCCTGGTATAAGGTTGAGAGTATAGTGAGAAATGGCATGGATAAAAGATTCTGGAAAATTAAACCTTTTTAAGATTGCTTTCATGAATGTTAAATCAACTATATTGAATGTCTTCTCAGAATCAATGCCAAGAAGATCAAGTGGTAGATTAGTTTTATGGGTAAGCTCTATGGCATGGGACATTCAGAAGGATTTAGCTTTTCCTTCTCTATCTGTTACGAATCCCAGCTGTTCATCTCCTACTAGTGTAGGAATCAATGTACTCATTCTGGAGGCTATTGACCTAGGTCTTCAAATCTAAGGAAAGTGGCAGAAAAAGTCCTTTATATATATAAAGGCCCTTCACAGAAAAGACATATTAAAATATTAAACTTTATTAAATATCTCTTAAATAACATTGATACAACTTGCACAGTAGACACAGTAACAGATAACGTGTGATTAATCCTAAACTGGGCTACAACAAATATGACATACCACATGCGTACCAGAACGCATACCAAATTATCGGCCAATATGATAGTGTGTCAATAATAAATATCTTGATTATATCTTAGATAAATCTCTGGTATATGAAGAGAAGGTACTGTCGTATGGCATGTGGTATGGGCTCATTAATAATGTATAACAGCCTATGTACTCTAATAGATACATCATTCAGAAATTTCACCTTTGAGCTTTTTTAGTACAGTGTATGCGAGCATGTGAAGAAACAAAACCTTGAGCCTTTTTGTGGTGCGCATATGCGCATAATCTTACACCATTAGGGTTAGCGTACACTTATTTTCCAGCTAACTAGTATATGGCAGATGGTATAATACACAATTGAGCTGTGGTTTTGGGTACATGAGCACATACTAGCGGGGAGAAAAATCTTGAGCTATTGCAGGTCTATGAGTTACGTGGAAAAATCTATAATAGATGCAAAATGCAGACTCTGCAAAGAGGCTGATTAAACAACCAACCATATACTCAGCTGTTGCAAACAAATTGCACAGATTTATTACAAACAAGGACACAATTCCTTGGCAAAGATCTGTAAAAACTCTGATCTGCCCATAACAAAGAACTGGTAGGACTATATAGGACTTCAAAATGAAGCAGTTAAAATAGTGTGGGATTTTTGTATACAAACAGACAAAGCATCAAACTGTAACATTCATGGTTCATTATATTTGCATTTTACTAGAGATGAGCGAACGCGTTCGTCCGAGCTTGATATTCGTGCGAATATTAGGGTGTTCGGGATGTTCGTTATTCGTAACGAACACCATGCGGTGTTCTGGTAAATTAAACTTTCTTCCCTGAGACGTTAGCGCTTTTTTTTGGCCAATATAAAGACAGGGAAGGCATTACAACTTCCCCCTGCAACGTTTAAGCCCTATACCACCCCCCTGCTGTGAGTGGCTGGGGAGATAAGGTGTCACCCGAGTATTGAAATCTGCCCCTCCCGCTGCTCGCTATGGATGCATTCTATATGCGCTCAATGGGGCCAGCGGCAGCAGCGCTGACCCCATTGAGAACATATAGAAGACAAATCCTTCTTCTCTGGCACAGCTGTAACAGCTGTAGCAGAGAAGAACGATGTTTGCCCATTGAATTCAATGGAGCGGCAATACAGCATGTTCCACTGAATGCAATGGGCTGCCGGCGATCGCAGGATGAATGGTCGGAAAGGGGTTAAATATATAACCCCTTTCCTGCAATTCATCCAGAAATGTGTTACACTAAAAATATATACCGGCGTATAAGGCGACAGGGCGTATAAGACGACCCCCCAACTGTCACCTTATACGCCGGTAATACAGTGGAGCAAAGAATAAAAATCATTACTTACGTTTTTAGATGATCTGCGGCGCTCCTGCAGGCTGTCACTCCCTCCTGGTCCACGGCAGAGTATTGCTTTCTCCACGAAAGACTTTAAATCCCTGCCTCCAGAAGCACACGTGCCTTCAGCCAATCACAGCCAATGACAATGATGTCATTGAATGGCTGTGATTGGCTGTGTTTCTGGAGGCGGGGATTTCAAGGCTTGAAATCCCCGCCTCCAGAAACACAGCCTATCACAGCCATTCAATGACATCATTGTCATTGGCTGTGATTGGCTGAAGGCACGTGTCTTCCTGGAGGCAGGGATTTAAAGCCTTTCATAGAGAAAGCTTGTCTGCCGTGGATTAGGAGGGAGTGACAGCCTGCAGGAGCACCGCAGATCATCTAAAAACGTAAGTAATGCTTTTTATTCTTTGCTCCACTGTATTGCCGGCGTATAAGGTGACAGTTGGGGGGTCGTCTTATACGCCCGGTCGCCTTATACGCCGGTATATATTTTTAGTGTAACACATTTCTGGATGAATTGCAGGAAAGGGGTTATATATTTAACCCCTTTCCGACCATTCATCCTGCGATCGCCGGCAGCCCATTGCATTCAGTGGAACATGCTGTATTGCCGCTCCATTGAATTCAATGGGCAAACATCGTTCTTCTCTGCTACAGCTGTTACAGCTGTGCCAGAGGAGGACGATCTTTATGCTGACAGTGGGGGGGGGGGGGGGGCACTCTTGCCGCTATTGTGGCTTAATAGTGGGACCTGTGAACTTGAGATGCAGCCCACCATGTAGCCCCTCGCCTGCCCTATCCGTCACTGTGTCGTTCCCATCACTTTCCTGAATTGCCCAGATTTTTACACATGAAAACCTTAGCGAGCATCGGCGAAATACAAAAATGTTCTGGTCGCCCATTGACTTCAATGGGGTTCGTTGTTCGAAACGAACCCTCGAGCATCACGGGAAGTTCGTTCCGAATAACGAACACCCGAACATTTTGGTGTTCGCTCATCTCTACATTTTACCTTAATTTGTGTTTAATTGGTGGTGCATCTCCTTCTGACCCAAGGGTCAGGTAAAAAATTATTTTATACTCAAAATTTTATCCTAATTTTACTATGCTTATTGATAGTATAAGGGTGGTTTTACATCTGCTTTGAAATGTCTGGTTGGAGGTACCGTCACAGATCCAACACAAAATATCAGAAGAAAAAGCGCTGCTTAAGGCCCCATGCCCATGGGCGTTGCGAAGTCCCGCTGCTGCCTGGGCATTGTACGCGTGCAGAGCACATATCGCTCTGCGACATGTGCACACACATGCCTCATACAGCTCTGCTATATGGAGATAATCTTGCTGAAAACTGTGTCTTATTGTCAAGAAAATGGTTGTTTTAGTATATTCCTCATAGTAGTTCCATTACTATTATTCTATGTAGATTGCATTAAAATCCCCACACCAGATCGATGCTATTTTTGGTTTCTGTTCTCCCACATTGGTTTTCATAATCCACATCTGCCTATAAATGTTATACATGTTTTGCCCAATGGATTTTCTCTAAATGGAAATAGATCGCTAAGTAGAGCTGTATGGTGGAACTCACCACAGTTGCTGTTTCAGCATTGCATGCCATAGTGGAGTGCAAGCCACGGTCCAGATGCATATGTTGGAATGCACCACACTTCTGGTTCCAACCGTTGTCATTTCAGAGAGCGGTAAGATACATGTTAATATATAGCTGCATATGTTATATATATATATATATATATATATATATATATATATAACCTTACTGGTTTGAGAAAGGGAGCAAGTGTTTGGCTCCCCAAATGCGTCACTATCTATGTTGTCTGTTGGACTTCTGTATTTTTGTTTGTGAATAAAATATGTGAACCATGTATTCCCTCTGCAAAATTGTAGTTCTTGGTGACCCTAACCCTACATGAGTTATTCTGGATATAAGGGGGATAAATGCTGATTCAGACCCCCCCCCCCCCCCCCCCCCCCCAGTGAAGTAAGTGACCTTTCTTGGTTTGTTTATCCTTGTTACATTCACAATAGAGTTTGCTGGTGACCTACCACTTCAAGCCCTCTCCTTTTATTTCTTATATATCTTCACATTACCCGAGTCCAAATTGGTGTCTTGATTTTAGGATAGCTGTTTTAGAATAGCTGTTCTCTTTTCATGATGTAGAAGTTTAGTTGACTTCAGTATGATTGTGAAATATATCTTCTGGTTCTTTTTGGTGGTTCTTATTGAGTCCTCCCTGTATGCACCGGGTGAGTGCCTATTTTACTGAATTACCCCTTTTTGATTCATATTGGTGTTTGAGCGCTATTTGTACTTTTTTGTTTTGTAATTTACATATTTGACCTATAAACATGTTACTTATAGAATATTACTCATTCAGTAAAGCTTTCCAGTTTTTGTAGGTATTACTCATTCAGTACAGATTTCGTAGGTTGCTCAGAAAATTGAAATATTCAAGCTGGCAAACCTGAGGACTGTTTCCCAAAAGATCCTCAGAGAAAGACAGCTTCATCAAATATGAGCATTGCGAGTAAAATTTTTAATGTCACTTTCCAGCTAAAAAGTTGGGAACTTTCACTCCACAGTTTTCTATAATAGGACAGAAAGTAGTTATTAAAAATTTGCTAGTATGTAACTGGACTTTTTAATATTCAAAAACATTATATATTTTTACTTTGTTATTATTTACAAAAGGATAACAATGCATAAAATATTTATAAGTTCCAGTTACATTTAAACTGACAATTCAAAGTGACAACTACTCTACATATTTTAAAAGGCCGCTGGAATTTAAAACTCCAAATGGCATCAACATTATGTAACTTAACAAAGCTTTTTTATGTCTCAGTCCCTCTGTTAGTTTCACTCTTCTTAAATTTTTCATTCCTATTCCCCTTAGTACAACATAAAGCAAAAATTAAATGGATTTCAAATATTCATTACTGAGTGGGTGATTTCTAAGCAATATTATCCTCCTTAACTTGAAACGATGTACTAATATGTTTAGCATTTAAATTACTTACAAGACTAGGTGAATATATGCAAGATTGGATGAGTCCATACACATTATAAAGCTACGTGCAAACAACTTTTATGATGGCACCCAGAGTCTTTACTGGGTCGCAATATGTGCCACTCCAATAGGCACCATCTGCTCTTCTAGAAGTAATACTTACGGGAAAAATACATCCACAATTCAGCATGCATTGGAACATGCCACAATTTCACAACTTCTCTGCTTATGACTATTCCTTCACTGTTCTAACTAGTTCTATCAGGCTGCCTGCATGATGCTCCAACTACAGTATCTACTCAAAAGCTATGTGTGTGTCATGTGTCTAAACATATGTAAAACACAGAAGATTGACAGTAGAAAGAAATCCCCTGGTCCATGTAGTTTCCCTTGCATTGTTTACATCTATTTTTCTGTTGTGTAGATATATGCTTACCCCAGACATGTTTAAATTCACCTACTGTTCTTTTTCCAACTATATCTGCTAGAAGTTTGTTCCAAGTATTTACTACTCTTTCAATTAAAATAATGGTTTCTGACATTGCTTTTGACCTTCCCTAACCAATTCGTGTTTACTTTCTTATTACAAATACTTTGTCTTTGAACCTCATCTAAAAGTATTTAAAGCTCCAATATACAGTGGGGAAAAAAGGTATTTAGTCAGATACCAATTGTACAAGTTCTCCCACTTAAAAAGATGAGAGAGGCCTGTAATTGACATCATAGGTAGACCTCAACTATGAGAGACAACATGAGAAAACACATCCAGAAAATCACATTGTCTGATTTTTAGCGAAATTATTTGCAAATTATGGTGGAAAATAAGTATTTGGTCACTTACAAACAAGCAAGATTTCTGGGTCTCACAGACCAGTAACTTCTTCTTTAGGAGGCTCCTCTGTCCTCCACTCATTACCTGTAGTAATGGCACCTGTTTGAACTTGTTATCAGTATAAAAGACACCTGTCCACAACCTCAAGCAGTCACACTCCAAACTCCACTTCAGTGAAGACCAAAGAGCTGTCGAAGGACACCAGAAACAAAATTGTAGCCCTGCACCAGACTGGGAAGACTGAATCTGCAATAGGCAAGCTGCTTGGTGTGAAGAAATCAACTGTGGGAGCGATAATTTAAAAATGGAAGAGATACAAGACCACCGATAATCTCCCTCGATCTGGGGCTCCACGCAAGATCTCACCCGGTGGGGTTAAAATGATCATAAGAACAGTGAGAAAAAATCCCAGAACCACACGGGGGAACCTAGAGAATGACCTACAGAGAGCTGGGACCAACGTAACAAAAGCTACCATCAGTAACACACTACGCCGCCAGGGACTCAGATCCTGCAGTGCCAGACATGTCCCCCTGCTTAAGCCAGTACATGTCCGGGGCAGACTGAAGTTTGCTAGAGAGCATTTGGATGATCCAGAAGAGTATTGGGAGAATGTCATTTGGTCAGATGAAACCAAAGCAGAACTGTTTGGCAGAAACACAACTCGTCGTGTTTGGAGGAGAAAGAATGCTGAGTTGCATCCAAAGAACACCATACCTACTGCGAAGCATGGGGGTGGCAATATCATGCTTTGGGGCTGTTTCTCTGCAAAGGGACCAGGATGACTGATCCGTATACATGAAAGAATGAATGGGGCCATGTATCGTGAGATTTTAAGTGCAAACCTCCTTCCATCAGCAAGGGCACTGAAGATGAAACGTGGCTGGGTTTTTCAGCATTACAATAATCCCAAGCACACCGCCAGAACAACAAAGGAGTGGCTTCATAAGAAGCATTTCAAGGTCCCGGAGTGGCCTAGCCAGTCTCCGGATCTCAACCCTATAGAAAACCTTTGGAGGGAGTTGAAAGTCTGTGTTGCCCAGTGACAGCCCCCAAACATCACTGCTTTTGAGGAGATCTGCATGGAGTAATGGGCCAACATACCAGCACTAGTGTGTGCCACCCTTGTGAGGACTTACAGAAAACGTTTGACCTCTGTCATTGCCAATAAAGGATATATAACAAAGTATTGAGATGAACTTTTGTTATTGACCAAATACTTATTTTCCACCATAATTTGCAAATAAATTCGTTAAAAATCAGAAAATGTGATTTTCTGGATGTGTTTTCTCATGTTGTCTCTCATAGTTGAGGTCTACCTATTATGTCAATTACAGGCCTCTCTCATCTTTTTAAGTGGTAGAACTTGTACAATTGATATCTGACTAAATGCTTTCTTTCCCCACTGTATATATATAAAATTCGGGCCACTCACTAACACAACTATAATGCTTCTTAGTTGGGACTAAGAGATACTGATATATTTTTCTGTTGAGTTGCAGCAACTATAGGATAAGAAGGGCAGCCATATTGGTTGTCACAGTTGCATTAGCTTCTCAGAAACTAGCTTGACAAAGGCCAACATGACCGAAACTTGGCTGGCTTGTCTGTCTGTGATGGGGGAATAAAGAATGGAATATTGAAATTGCACCTCAGATGCTGTCGAAGCTTGTTTCTTTGCACTATACGTTTATCGCAGGTGCAAGGATTCGGTCACCTGCTGCCTTGGCTATTGCATATTATATGCCCATCCCCAGAGTGGGGCCTGCAATTTGTGCTGCTATCGGATTTCTTTTTCTTCTGGAGCTTCTCAGAAACTTATGTGTAACTGTCATTTTAACAGAGAGTCAATCAATTAACATATAAAATTACTTTAGATGTTGAAAAGCTTATTGAAATGTGATAGCCAACAACCTTGCATGAAATCTTGCTCTTCTCCTTCAATGGAAGTTCTTCTTCAATTGAAGTGTTCAAACAAAGGCTGGACAAATATCTGTCTGGGTTGATTTAGTGAATCCTGCATTGAGTAGGGGGTTCGACCTGATGACCCTGGAGGTCCTTCCAACTCTACCATTCTAGGATTCTTTAATGAATGATGTAGCTTCTTTTAAGGTTATTTTCACACTAGTGCTTAGCCATGTCTCATTACTTTTGACTGCAACAGTAGCTCACTATGCATCACTATTGTTAGTGGAAAAACCATGGAAACCTTCGCAGAACTCCTTCTTACCTCCTTACAAAATCATTAGGGTCATTTAGGCACAGTGTGTATCTGATGTACACAAGGTATAGGCAAGAGCATGGCTTCCATTTTTAATGAAAGCCATGAACAAATATTTTCCTTTTTGTGTATACTGTCGCTTAAATATAATAATAGGTTATAGTTCATATAAGACAGATATGTTGGTATAAAGCGTGGCTATTTTATAAATTGACATTATCCTTTGAATTTTAAAATCCTCTCTGTACATGAGAACTTTCTGTCAAAGTAAAAGAAAACTTAAACCACATGATTTGTAGCAAGATAGAAATGCAGATAAGAGAAATGACATCAAGTCCTGGTTCAGAAATGAGTTATGCTGTCTGTCTGTCTATAACAAGGAGTCATATTTATTGTATAAATAAATGTGTTCCTAAGGATGAATGAATAGATGGATCTATCTTTTACAATGATAGCTATTATTCCTGAAAATAAATTTGTGACATGCTATTAGAGACTATAAATGTGTCAGGACTAAGTGGTCAATAAATCATTAAGCTGATAATGTGTAAAAATAAACACAATGCATTATAGTTTCATTAAAATATTGAGGCTGATGATGTTTAGGACATAAATTGCTTTTATTTTATTAACCTGAGCAAGTGTTTTCATATAAATGTAAGAAATCAATTGAACATTGCCATTTCTAACTAACTCATTTTAATGCGACTATTGTAAACAGGCTCAAAACCTTGCAATATCGCAGTTCAAGAATGATGAGTTGCCTACAAATTGCAAAACACCATTCATCTTAAATTTATTGCACCATAGTAATAGTGTTCAGATGTAGTAATGGGAAATTTAAAGGGAATACCTCATGTATTTAAATGTGTTTTCCATTTTTGCTTAGTGAATCTTAAAGGGGTTGTCCCGAGGCAGCAAGTGGGTCTATACACTTCTGCATGGCCATAATAATGCACTTTGTAATGTACATTGTGCATTAATTATGAGCCATACAGAAGTTATAAAAAGTTTTATACTTACCTGCTCCGTTGCTAGCGTCCTCGTCTCCATGGTGCCGACTAATTTTCGCCCTCCGATGGCCAAATTAGCCGCGCTTGCGCAGTCCGGGTCTTCTCCTCTTCTCTATGGGGCTCCGTGTAGCTCCGTGTAGCTCCGCCCCGTCACGTGCCGATTCCAGCCAATCAGGAGGCTGGAATCGGCAATGGACCGCACAGAAGCCCTGCGGTCCATGAAGACAGAGGATCCCGGCGGCCATCTTCAGCAGGTGAGTATGAAGACGCCGGACCGCCGGGATTCAGGTAAGCGCTGTGCGGGTGGTTTTTTTAACCCCTGCATCGGGGTTGTCTCGCGCCGAACGGGGGGAGGGGGGGTTTAAAAAAAAAAAAAACCCGTTTCGGCGCGGGACATCTCCTTTAATTACTATATAAATGAAGTAAATTCCCAATATACCCAACGTTGTGTTTCAAGTTCTTATTATTTTCAGAAATTAGTTTGCTCTAAGTGAATCAGAGCATTGTCATTGAAAGTCATAGGCAACAAACTTGACATTTGTATCCAGTCCAGATAATGCTCTGTGAGTTAGACTCACTGCTGACTTATACATTGCAGCAAAATATTAGAGAGATTTGTGCAGATGCTGCTGATGTATTTGTTTCACAGAGCAATGCAATGTATGCAACTGTATACATTTTCAGCTGAGAGCAAGACTAGTTATGCACTGGTTTTAGCCTCTAAATCAGTCCGTTCTCATTCATTCACAGCTTAATAATAATAATTATAATCTTTATAATTATATAATCTCTATATAAATTATAGCGCCAACATATTCTGCAGCGCAAATAGTTTTGAAATTGTGAGGAAATGTGGGCTGGAACTTGACTGTTGAATATTGAAGCTTAACTCTGGTGTTCTTTGAATCCTTGGGTTCGAAAAAGGGCTCACAATTAAACACACAACAGACCCAAAGAACCTACTGTTAAGGGTTTTTTCCCACGAGCGCATATACGGCGCTTTTACATTTTCATGCCTGCTCTGTATAAGTGCCTGAATGGGCGTTTTTCCACGATCACGGCCAGTGTTTTCTTGACCATTCACACGACCACGAGTGTCGGTATAGCAAAAAAAGGCTCACCCCAGAAAACCCTCGCTCTGCCAAAATCCATGGGATGCCTTACAATGCCTATGTAGAGGCACCTATAAGCTTTTTGCAGCATTGGATGCTGCAAAAAATGCCTCCCCCTCCCTTCTCTTTCCCTGCTCCCATAGGAGTCTATAGGACCCGCCAGCATATATTGACCAAAACATAGTTCCAGAACTATGTTTTGGCTGAGTGTATATGCGCTGGCCACGTATATGTTCTAATTTTTGCACTGCCGGTGTATTTACGTGCCGTATATTCACTTATGTGACTAGCTGCATCGGAAACTAATGCTTCACATGGGCACCGTATGTGCGCCTAGGTGTGAAAACGCAGCGTATATGCGCTTGTGGGAATAAAGCCTAAACGTGAAACTGTGGTCTTCACCAGGTGCGTCACTGAAGTGCCTGAACTACCCACATTATTTAGCTCCATCTGCAAGTAGAGTACTGAAGCACCATGTCAGGGTGGGCCTGCCAACAATCCTCGAGCCATAGTCAAAAGTTGAATAATGCTAATATCTAAGGTCACCAGAATGGCTTTATGCTTACAAATTAGCTGACTCCAATTTATGCTGGCGATGCAGCAGTCAAATAGGTTCTTTAATATGTATTTGGTAGCATTGTCCAGACATATGTAAATTCTGGGATCAGATTGAAAAAAGCATACGCAACATATCAAATGATAACTTCAGGCTCTCCCCAGAAGACGCGATCTTGTCTAAACCCTCTTCAAATTATAGATCCTCAAAGTCTAACCTTGTAACCCACTTAATCTCTGCGGCAAAATCTTTGATCCCTACCATGTGGAAGCAAAAAGAAGCACCTACATATAACCAATGGGTAGCTAAAGTAAATGAAATTAGGAGACTTGAGGAACTAACAAGTTGGGCCAATACAACTCATGATAAAGTTACCTGGGACCCATGGTCTAAACTGATCTGATCCTGTAAAATTTTTAGGAAGTAATAGAAAAATACTTTATTGTACTTTGTTAAACAATATCAAAGTTCGTATATATATATATATATATATATATATATATATATATATATATATATATATATATATATATATATATATATATATATATATATATATATATATTCATCAAGGTATACCCAATAGAAGGATTCCTTTCTAAAAATTCTAATCCTTTCCCCTTTTACTCTTGAACTCTTCCTATCACCCCCCCCCCCCCCCATCCCCACTTCCCACTAAGACCAATCTAGCATTTAGTTACTAATATGCAAAAGGTTATGGTTAAAGTTTTGAACATGCATTGATCTATATTATATTATTGTAAATATAATAAAAACAGAATTTACAACAACAAAAGTTAAATAATGCTGGGTCACAATAACAAATACAGTAAACACCCAAAGCTTCTGATGCAAAGGATTGTTCCAGATGCACACAATAACTTTAAACTTAGGGAAATATCTGAAGATGTTGCTCCTGCAGGAAGTCTCCATCTACTATTTAAAACACTACTACTGGCCCTCACTTCCATGTAACTCATCATTGACTGAGCCCATCACATCGCCAAACTCACAGGAGCCCTGCATACAATTTCCAGGGAAATTTTGGGGAGAGTGCATCTATCATATAAAGGAAAAGATTATGTTGAAGGTAAGAAAGCAGTGTTTTCTGCTTAAGGCCCTAGTCAGACGGGCGTTTTTTCGCGCGATTTGCGCATACGCATGCGTCCGGCGATTTTATAAAACCATTGCTTTGCAATGGTATCGGACACATGAGCGCTTTTTATGCGCTCGTCCGATAAATTATAGAACAGAAATCACAGATCGCACCTATCTGCATCGCCGACCCCATTGAGAACATATAGTTGACAAATCATTCTCCTCTGCCACAGCTGTAACAGCTGTGGCAGAGAAGAACGATGTTTGCCCATTGAATTCAATGGAGCCAGCAATACAGCCATGAACTCATGAATGGTTGTGAGTGAGAGCTGCCACTGCTTGGTCAGGCTGTGACCAATCAAAGGCAGCTCATTCAGCAGGCGGGGATTTTAAATCCCCGGCTGCTGAATACTACAGAGAGCAGTTCAGAGAACTGCCGCCGGCCGCGGCTGAACTCCGTCTGCCGGGACCGGGTGAGTATATATATTTTTTTTATTTTTACACATTTCTGGATGAATTGCAGGGAAGGGCTTATATATTTAAGCCCTTCCCGACAATTCATCCCGCGATCGCCCACAGCGCATTGCTTTCAATGGAGCCGGCTATATTGCCGGCTCCATTGAATTCAATGCGCTGGACAGCTCCGGCCCGTTTCTATTGAAACACGGCTAGGAGCAGTATTTTCGGGCGATTCTTCGGCCCCGGTCACGCGATTTGCGGATGCGCATCCGTCATGCGATCCGCAAATCGCGGGAAAAAAACGCACGGGCGATCGCAATTTTGCCACGTGAAAACCCCTTTGAAATTGCATCTTTGGTCCAATGAATGACAGCTGAGAGCTGCCCCTGATTGGTCCCTGCGCTGAGCCAATCAGAGGCAGCACTCACTCACCCATTCATGAATGGGTAAGTGAGAGCTGCCTCTGATTGGTGAGGCTGTGACCAATCAGAGGCAGCTCATTCAGCAGGCGGGGATTTTAAATCCCCGGCTGCTGAATACTACTCAGAGCAGTTCAGGAGAACTGCCGGCCGGTCGCGGCTGAACTCTGTCTGCCGGGACCAGGTGAGTATATATTTTTATTTTGTTTTTACACATTTCTGGATGAATTTTAGGGAAGGGCTTATATTTTTAAGCCCTACCCGAAAATTCATTGTGAGATCGCCGGCAGCCCATTGCTTTCAATGGAGCTGGCTGTATTGCCAGCTCCATTGAATTAAATGGGCA
The DNA here is from genome assembly GCF_035609145.1 of Eleutherodactylus coqui. Lineage (NCBI taxonomy): Eukaryota > Metazoa > Chordata > Amphibia > Anura > Eleutherodactylidae > Eleutherodactylus > Eleutherodactylus coqui. Next base: position 140,127,403 of record NC_089843.1, on the reverse strand, counting down.
AACATCGTTCTTCTCTGCCACAGCTGTAACAGCTGTGGCAGAGGAGAATGATTTGTCTACTATATGTTCTCAATGGGGTCGGTGCTGCTGCCGCCGGCCCCATTGAGCGCATATAGAGAAGAGAACAGGAATCGCAGATCGCAGATAGGTGCGATCTGTGATTTCTGTTCTATAATTTATTGGATGAGCGCATAAAAAGCGCTCATATGTGCGATACCATTGCAGAGCAATGGTTTTATAAAATCGCCGGACGCATGCGCAAATCGCGTGAAAAACGCCCGTCTGACCGAGGCCTAATACAGTAGGGCACTAACAATTAACATAAAGTCCAGTACTGCAAAAGCTGCAGTTACTCGGAAACAACTACCCCACAAACAGGACAGAAAACGTATACTTGGTGTACTACCAAAGAGTGTCTGACCACAATTGAGTCTATTTCCCCCAACTGACACATAGGGTGGAATAATTGTCCGAGTCCTGTATTGGTGTACAGTAGTGTAGTCTAGTCACAAATTAGATATCGTCTTGTTTCATTCCATTCATGCCAAAATAGGTGGAGTCATTCAGAGGATATCATTTTGTTATTAGAAGTGCTTGGTGACAGTACACTCTATATCTACTCTCGAATAGGGTAGATCTATTGTACTCCAAAGGTGTCTAATATTACTGAAAATTATTACTCTTTGTTGGAAAGCGAGTGTTTTAATGACAGTATATTCTGTATCCCCTAGTGGACCAATTGAGCTTCTGTGCTCAAAGGATGTTTATTATCTCTGATATATAAATTAATCAAAGATGTTTGTTAGCTCTGATGTATATAACTCCAAAGGATGTTTATTATCTCTGATATAAATTACTCGAAAATGTTTGTTAGCTTTGATATATATTACTCGACGCGTTTCCCCGCTGGTTAGGGCGGATCATCAGGAGTATTATAAGTATGGTAATTGTCGTTTTGATGAATGAGTATTGTATCTAATTGATAACCTGAGTGGCGCCCGAGTTGATAAACTTATATTGCATTTTGGAGGCTTCCAGGGTGTCAGAATACTCAGGTTATCCTGAGTCAATGCCCCTAATAGATGTTGCCTAGCTTGAACTTTCTTAGAGGGCTAGGTATGTACCACTGAATACAGTGCACCTATACCGATAATAAATAACTCGGTCATAGTGCCATTATGCTCAAAGGAATAACTATTCTCTAAGATAACTCGGTAGTGTGGCTCACAAGAGTCCACCAGTATGAAGCGCACTAGGATATATACGCTAGAGTATATATACCCCGAGTTATTGAACTTATTCGTATAGAGGAGGAGTTGGTTGCAGGGATAGACAACAACCTATTTTCCCTAATAGTTTTTGAGCAAAATTGGTAGCCTAGCCTCTAAGATTGATGGTAGAAAGATAGGGTGATTAGAGAAAGGAACAGAGCCTCCGGCCTTGATGGTAGGTCAGGGCAGCATAATTTGTGACTAGACTACACTACTGTACACCAATAGAGGTCTCGGACAATTATTCCACCCTATGTGTCAGTTGGGGGAAATAGACTCAATTGTGGTCAGACACTCGTTGGTAGTACACCAAGTATATGTATTCTGTCCTGTTTGTGGGGTAGTTGTTTCCAAGTAACTGCAGCTTCTGCAGTACCGGACTTTATGTTAATTGTTAGTGCCCTAGTGTATTAGTTTTGATAAATATTTAATAAGACATTTGAATTTTATATTTAGTCCTTACTATGAAGGGCGTTCTATACTTAAATTTTGGACTTTCTGCCTCTGTGAAATTAATTGTAAGATCGTGCAATAAAAATGTTAAACTCAAGCCAAAATTCTGGCATAACAAAAGTAATAAATGTGCCCCTATGGTTGCATTAGAAAAAAAAAAGTCAGTCCATTTGATTCTTCCCTAGATACCCATTGAATAATTTAGTACCAATAGATATAATTTTCTTCTTCCAGCAGGTTCTAAACATGTCAAGATGCTGTGTTGTTTCAAGCTATTTTCCTGTCTATAAATAGCAAAGAAACTGGCATTAAAGTTCCTCTATAATATTCTGAAGATTTTCCAGGTTAAATATCTATCAGTCTGTTTATGAATATAATTTATGTTTATTTCCAGAGCATTTTTTTGTATTAATAATTTTGCAACTTCCATTTTTTTCTATTAGGAAATATTTAAATATAAGGTTGGGTTCAAACATAGTTTCTGTTGCAGTTTTTTAAACCAAAGTCAGGAGTAATTTGAAAAGGAATTGCAAGTATAAATGAAGGTCTTTTATTTCGCCTTCCTGCTGAATCCACTATTGGCTTTGGCAGAAAAACTACATTAAAAACTGCAATAAACTGCAGCTTACACTAATTCTTTCAGTGAGGGACGAGTGCACAATCCTGCTATGGAAACCCACCAATACAAGGGCTCTTTCACAGGGGGGAATTCACGCAGCTAACTTACATGCACAAAAAATTGCGACTATTAGAAAAAAATGTTTCCTATGGAAACGTTCAGATGAAGGAATTTTAGGCACGCAAAAAACATGCACCTAAAAAGAAAGGACATCAGTGACTGAAATTCACGCAACTCAAAATTCCCTGCATGAAAGAGATAGGACAAAAAGGGAGGGAGTGCTGCTAAACCCAGAAGCATGTTTTAAATGTCCCGCCGTATGCTCCTGTTAGTCCCTGCGGGGTTGAGAGGACTCTCCAAGGGTTTTCTTCATTTCCTCTGGGATGGAGGGATATCCCTACTGCAGGGAGAGAGAGAGCAAGATGAAGGGAGTCCTCGGGGAAACCCCTTTATTGCTGGGGACTCCTATCATCTCCGTGGGGTGGCAGGGATTCCCCTTAGTAGGGAGAAAGAGACTTCCCTGCAGAGGAGCTGAAGGTATATCTCCACTGTGGGGAGAGAGGAGTTTCCCTGCAGGGGAGAATAAGTGATTCCCAAGCAGTGCAATACCAGGGTTCCCCTGCAGGGGAGAATAAGGAAATCCCCAGCAGCTGGGGAATCCCATATTATACCCTACCGGGGAACCCTTGCATTGTGCCTCTAGGGATTTCCTTCTTCTCCCCTGCAGGGAAACCTCACTCTTCCTGTAGTAGGGATATCTCTCCAGCCCCGCTGAGATGAAGGGAAGCCCTGCAGTGAAGGCGAGGGGGCTCTCTTCCATCTTTTTTTCTTCTTCTGGAGCAGTAGTGCTTTTTTAAAGCAACATGCAGCTCCCAATCAAGTGAATTGGCAATTTTACCTATAATTAAGTTCGGGACTTGATAGCGGGAAATCATTCATTCACGCGATTTTTAGCAGCGTTAACTGTGATTTTTGTGTGTCGCTAACTCCTGCATGATTTTGTAGCCTGTGTGACTGAGGCCTAACCATCAACTGCACCATACAGTGACCATATAGCGGTCCCATACCTGTTCTAACAAAGGATCTACAAAGTGTTATCACACTCCAGACTATTAAAGAAAATATAGGCCTGATCAAATGCAGTCACAGGTATAATAAATAATGACAGATGAAGCCGTCTCTGGCTAAAGGTTTTCACTTTTTCTTTTTTTTCCCAGACCACCATCAAAAACTAACATCTAGCACTGCCAGCCTACTGTTACCACCAGTACTGTGCTTCCAAAGTCTAAAATGCTATACTGGTCAAATAATACTGCCTGATGACACATGTACATCTGAAATTAAAAGCATGACTAGAAAATGTTGGACTTTCCAGTGCTTGACGGTCATATACTGGTAGCAAAAAATAAAATTAAAAAGTCTGCAAAAGTACAACTCCCAACATAACCAGACAATTGATCATCATCAGAATATGGTGGTAGTTTCACAGATCATGAATCACAACTGTTGTAAAGCTGGAATACTCAGCATGACTTGACAAATAATTAGAGCATGCTGAGAGCAATTCCACACACACTTCTGGCCACATGAGAAGAAAATGCAGGAAAGAAGCAAGGGGTTATCAAACGTCAAACCACATTCTCAAATGGGTTCAGACCCCAGTCAAGAACCCCAAATAATTTCAGACCACAGAACAGATTGAAAGACAGAATGCCTTTATTTGCTAATCTTCCTTACTCACAGGTCCTCTTCAGCTCTAGACACCACCATAGACAGGTTCCTGAAATGGTCCAGTGCCGATACAGTTTGTGCACCATATACTATGTCCTTACGCTGCAAGCTTCAGTTGACAGTGTAGTGACCCCATAGTAAAGAAGGACTGAGAAGTGAGGATTTATAAACTATCTCAGCCATTCTCATCTTTCCTTAGGCCTGCTGTACCAATGCCTGTTTTTTCTCCTCATTTAACCCCTTAACGACCAGGCTGTTTCGTACCTTAAGGACCAGACACTTTTTAAGAATTTTACCCATGTGGTGGTTTAACTACCTTATTTTTTTTCCCTTCAGCTACAAAAATTACTTTTGCCTCATTTTTTTTGTGTGACATATAGGGCTATTTTTTAAATATCTTTTTCACTGACTTCCCCCCCCCCTGTTTTTTAGTATTATTGGGGGTAAAAAGCTTAAAAAAAAAGATTTTTTTTAACATTCAGGCCTTAGTCACATGGGCGTTTTTTCCTGCGATTTGCGGATCGCATGACGGATGCGCATCCGCAAATCGCGTGACCGGGGCCGAAAAATCGCCCGAAAATACTGCTCCTAGCCGCGTTTCAATAGAAACGGGCCGGAGCTGTCCAGCGCATTGAATTCAATAGAGCCGGCAATACAGCCGGCTCCATTGAAAGCAATGTGCTGCGGGCGATCGCGGGATGAATTTTCGGGAAGGGATTAAATATATAAGCCCTTCCCTGAAATTCATCCAGAAATGTGTAAAAACAAAAAAAATATATATACTCACCTTGTCCCGGCAGACGGAGTTCAGCCGCGGCCGGCAGTTCTCCTGAACTGCTCAGAGAATGAGATGCCTCTGATTGGTCACAGCCTGACCAATCAGAGGCAACTCTCACTCACACCCATTCATGAATTCATGAATGGGTGTGAGTGAGAGCTGCCTCTGTATTGCCGGCTCCGTCTGCCGGGACAAGGTGAGTATATATTTTTATTTTTAGACATTTCTGGATGAATTGCAGGGAAGGGCTTATATATTTAAGCCCTTCCCGACAATTCATCCCGCGCTCGCCCGCAGCGCATTGCTTTCAATGGAGCCGGCTGTATTGCCGGCTCTATTGAATTCAATGCGCTGGACAGCTCCAGCCCGTTTCTAATGAAACGCGGCTAGGAGCAGATTTTTCGGGCGATTTGTTTTACCCCGGTCACGCGATTTGCGGATGCGCATCCGTCATGCGATCCGCAAAGCGCACGAAAAAACGCCCGTGTGACTAAGGCCTTACAGCGCTTGGTCCTTAAGGGCTTAAACTGGTGTAAATGCTCAATTGTTAGGGTAGCTTTCATTAAACCACTTTTGTTCAAATAGTTGTTTATAAAAGCCACTGAAATATACAAACCACTGCTGTTAGTTTGCTTTTGCACAGTGTTTATTGTTCATCATAACTTGTTTGCCAATATATCGCTCATAGAGCAGATCTCCATGCACATTCATTTTCAAGACATTTAAGTACAATTATCACTTTACACCAGATGACTTTGACTAAACAAGCAACTTTTTAGGTGAGCTGAAAAGAAACAGCTAGTAACCAGTGAAGTAACTATCACTCGTCACTCTGTAGGTGGCCATGTTTACATAAAATGATTATACAGTAGTTTGCATTTGCTCTTTCAAGTAATTATGCAGACAGTAGTGGTCCTGTGTAAGGTATTTTTAATCAGTATGGGGAATAGATAAAATATTGCATAATGAGAATCATAGTTGAATGAACATTATTATTGAACTAATAATGAGCAGATTTAGATATTTTATACAAAAAAGAATATTCAGAAAAGAATATTTTTACATGCAAAGTCTTGTTGAAACCCCAACTTGTGCGATATCAAAAAGGAACATTAACGACATAACCACAGAATTAATTCTAATGATATATTATATATAATTAATATGTTAGAATACCGTGTATTATTATAAATTAATAAACTGTATTTATGGATTATGTTCACTTTTAAGGTTATTTGGATGGGGGCCCAGATGGTGGACTGCAATTACCACATTAATCTTGGCCTTTATCCAGCTATGGTATGGGTAGTTGAAGTCACTCAAAATACCTATTTCATGTTGATTAGCTGTGTTATCTTATAAATATACTATATTTTTGGATTGCTTCTTGTATACCTGGAGACTTATAGGAAACCTCTAACAGTATATTGTAACTAAATCTCTTGCCATGTAATTCAACTAATATAGACTCCCAATTTGTATGTATTTTTATAGGCATCTAATACATTAATATTGGAATGCAAAATGTATGCTTCAGTATTAGGTGAGTTTAATAGTATAAACTAAATTATAACACTCAATGACAGATTTTGCTGTATTAAAATTTTAAAAAATATTTTCTTATATGATGGGCATAGCTTGTAGTGATTAAAGTACTTTTTTGCCTCTAACTTTGGGCATCACTTCATTAAAATATTTGAGAGAAATAGAGAAAGTTCAAAGAAGGGCAATCAAATTATTTAAATGTATCGAAGCTCAAAATTATGAAGAAAAGTTGCAGAAACTCAATTCAACTGAGTGAAGGTTGAGGGGAGATAATACAAATCTATTAAAATATGCAAATAGCCCCTTTTTACACCAATGTAATTATGTCAATTTGTGGACCCCACAAAAACCACATGATTACTGCTACAAATCATGGAGGTGTTATATTGTTAGCTTTACTGTCCAAACTGTAAAGATATGAAGCCTTCTCAACATGATGTAACAATTTCTGAATATATACTGTATATATTTCAGAAAGAGTTAAACCTTATTTGTGAAACACATCTGAGTATGCTGCAGTCTTGTCCCTTTCACTTTATTGAGACATGGCTGTAGTACTCAGGTCATAATCAGATGAAAATTACAGTGTTCTAAGTACAAACAGGATTATAATCAGATGTAAACAATGAAGAGACTACAGACCACGGCCCCTTCAAACAGCTCATAGCTAGGGGTGCCAGGAGTCATACTGCCCACCGTTCAGGTATTCATCGCCTATCCATTGGATAGGCTATCAGTTATTACAAGTTTAAGAAAATAGTTTTGTCCCACCTTGGCTGCTTCTCTGCTCCCTGTTCCTTACAGAGGGCGTTTGGCTGCAAGACTTAATTAGCCACCGGTTAACTTGGCTTCCTTGCATAGGTACGATTCAAAAGTCGGGAAGATGCTTGCATTGGATTTTTCCTGCTTTATTAATAAAATGTGCACTCACAAATATGGAGAACGCGTTTCGGTTTCTCAACAAAACCTTGTTCACCTCTACCTCTAGGCGAACAAGGTTTTGTTGAGAAACCGAAATGCGTTCTCCATATTTGTGAGTGCACATTTTATTATTAAAGCAGGAAAAATCCAATGCAAGCATCTTCCCGACTTTTGAATTGTACTTATCAGTTATTACAAATTAGATAACCACTTTAACCACTTAGTGACTACCAAAACAACTTTTTGAGGCACATCAGAATAAGTTTGGTAAAACTGACTGATGACAGACAGGCTCCAGCTCCGACAGATGAGAGCAGAGAAACCTTAAATCCAGCAGTTTAACTCTTTACAAGCTGCAATCAATGTGACCATGGCATGTAAGAGATTGAGAAATGGAAGCAACTATTTCTGTCACCCATTCAACCCTTGCAATATGATTGCAGATTGCCAATGAGCTGCTATTGCAACTGGAGGCTTGACAATATCCTCCAGATGTGCCATCTATGGAGGCCTATAAGGGCCTGCTAGAGGCAGGGTCACTTAGTCCAATGTTATACATTGAAATAAGTATTGCAGACTATTATCAGCTGTTTCTAATTACACTCAGTTTCCTAGTATGGCAAAAATAAAAAGTAAAGTGTAATAAAAAAAAAATAAATGCAAAACCATGATTTTTCCTCTTTTACTTAAAAAAAATTTCAAAATTGGTATCATCACATTTGTAATAGAGATGAGCGAGCGTACTCGGAAAAGCACTACTCGCTCGAGTAATTTGCTTTATCCGAGTATCGCTGTGCTCGTCCCTGAAGATTTGGGTGCCGGCACGGAGCGGGGAGCTGCAGGGGAGAGCGGGGAGGAACGGAGGTGAGATCTTTCTCTCCCTCTCTCCCGCCCGCTCTCCCCTGCTCCCCGCTGCGACTCACCTGTCAGCCGCAGCGGCACCCGAATCTTCAGGGACGAGCACAGCGATACTCGGATAAAGCAAATTACTCGAGCGAGTAGTGCTTTTCCGAGTACGCTCGCTCATCTCTAATTTGTAATAATCTATGTAAAAAAGTTAGAACATTATTTAACCTGCACAGTAAATGTCATGAAAGAATGGCCAAAGGAACTAATTTTGCATATATTATCTCACGAAAAAAGGAATAGAATGTGATCAAAAAGCCATATAAACAATAAATGATACCACAAAAATAAAACCCTCACACAACGCCATTGCAAGGAGTGTTTTAAATGCCACAATACAAAAAAATACATTTTTTAAAGTATGCATAATTAGCTAAATATTTTAGAAAACTACACAAATTTGTTATCGCTATAATCAAACTTACCCGTGGAACTAATTTAACATGTTATTTATACTGCAAAATTAACTAGAAAAAAATAAAAATGATGCTAGAATTGTAAATTTTGTTAATCTTATCTCTAGAAAAAAATTGAATATAGTAATCAAAGCGTTATATGTTCATAAAAGTGGGATCAATGGAGACTCATCACATTAAAGATAAGTGCTCATAGAGCTCCATCAATGGAAAAATAAAAACACTATGACTCTCGGAATACGACAATACAATAGCAAATTGTTTTAAAACGTTTTTGTAGAAAAATAGCAAAGCATAAAAAACTGTTAAAACTTGGTATCACTATAGTCATGCTGACCCAAAGAGAAATGTTATCCTATTTTTTCAGCATGCTGAATATCATTAAAATGAGATTCAAAAGCAATGGTCGAATTTCTATGGTTCCTAATTTCCTCCAAAAATTAATAAAACTTATACAATACATTAACTGCACCCAAACATCATGCCATCCTAAAATGCACATTGTCCCACAAAAAGAAATCTTCATGAGGCTATGTCGACAGAAAAATTAAAAGGTTATGGCTCTAGAATACGATGAGGTAAAAAAAAACAACAGAAAAATTGGTTTGTTATTATGGCCATAAATAGGTCAGGCATTAAGGGGTTAAGCATATGTTTACAGCCTATTAAGATTTATTACATGACATATAATATCCTGAGGGCTTGAGTTCAGCAGCTGACAATTAACTACCAATTTAAAAATCTCACAAAATTACCAGGAATGCAAATCCCTTTCCGCAAAAAGATACCAATTACAGACACAATAACTACAAGGGTTCATAGAAAGGCACGCTGTATCATAAATTGATATATAACTTTATTGATTATGGTATGAAAAACCTAATTGCAGCCTAAGTCATCCCAAACACTAGTCTATAGGTGGGAGAAGCGAATTAATCACCCCGAAAATGGTATCCTCATAAACGACCTAACTAGAAATGAGCGAGCATGCTCGTCCGAGCTTGATGCTCGTTTGAGCATTAGTATACTCAAAGTACTCATTACTCAAGCCGAGCACCACGCGGTGCACAGGTGCTCGAGAAAATTTTGTCCCTCTCTTCCCCACCTGTTTTCAATGTAGCTGCGGCTGCTGACAGTGGCTCCATTGAAAACAATGGTCTGCCGGCACCCCTAACTGTTTTTCATGGAGGGCCTTTACATATAAGCCCTTCCCTGAAAATCAATAATTTTAGTGTAAGAAATAAAAATAACAAAAAAACTCACCCTCCGCCGCTGTCGTGTCTTTTTACTAGCGGGGATGAAGTAAACATCTGCTTCATGCAGCAGATGTGTTCTTCATCCCCGCGGGGGACACAGCAGCGGCGGAGGGTAATTTTTTTTGTTTTTTTTAATGTTTTTTAACACTAAAATTATTGTTTTTCAGGGAAGGGCTTATATGTAAAGCCCTTCTATGAAAAACAATTCAGGGGTGCTGGCAGACCATTGTTTTCAATGGAGCCGACGGCAGCAGCCGCGGCTCCATTAAAAACAATGCAGAGCATCAAGCACCTTGAAAAATGCTCGAGTCTCCCATTGACTTCAATGGGGTTCGTTGTTCGAAACGAGCTCTCAAGCATTAGAAAAAGCTTGGCTCAAGTAACGAGCACCCAAGCATTTTGGTGCTCGCTCATCTCTTGGCCTAACCAAATCTCACCCTACCTTATCCTTAAAAAACAGGGAGCTAGGGGAGATATAAAAAAAAATTAAGGAAGAAATAGGATCTGATTCAAAGAATAGATATTGGAAAAAAATGAAACAATTTTTTTGTTGTTCTGTAGGTTGTATATTCAATGATCAAAGTATAAGTCAAGAATGAATTAGAAAAAGTTTCTTCAAATATGAAATTAGTACCCATGACACCAATTTACATAAGTGATGAACTTCCTCCTCTTACCTTATGTTTTTCACCTCTACATTAACCCCTTCATGACATGGCCTATTTTGGCGTTGAGGACCAAGCGATTTTTTGGTATTTTTCCATCTCCATTTTTCAAAAGCCATAACTTTTTTATTTTTCCGTGGACGCGGCCGTATAAGGGCTTGTTTTTTGCGTGGCGAACTGTAGTTTTTATCAATGCCAATTTTGGGTACATAGACTATATTGTAAAATTTTTTATTTTTTTTTAATGATAGCTGAGAGAGAAAACGCATCAATTCTGCCATAGATTTTTTTATTTTTTTTTTACACCGTTAATCATGCAGCATAAATGAGACTTTCCATTTTTTCTGCAGACCGGTACGGTTACAACGATACCAAAATTCTAACATTTTTTTTAGGTTTTCCCACTTTTCTGCAATAAAAACCCTTTTTTTTGGAAATATTTTTTCTATTCTAAATTGCTGCATTCAAAGTCACGTAACTTTTTTATTTTTTGATGTACAGAGCTCTATGAGGGCTTATTTTTTGCGAGACGAGCTGTAGATTTTATTGGTACCATTTTGGCGTACATACGACTTTTGTTGATCACTTTTATTGCGTTTTTAGTGAGGCAAAATGCTAAAAATGAGCATTTTGTCTCAGTTTTTTAGCTTTTTTTTTAGCGTTTTTTTCGGTGCACAGTCAAAAGCATGTGCAACTTATTGTACGCATCGTTATGGACGCGACAATACCAAATATGTGGGGTTTTATTTTTTTTTTACCTTTTTTTATGCTAATCTGAGAAAAAGCATAAAAAATGTTTTTTTTACTCTTTTTTTTTTACATTTTTTTAAATTCATTTTTTAAATCTTTCTTTTTTTTACACTGTTTGTGTCCCTCTGAGGGACTTTAATCACTGCCCTGATGATCGCTGTCATAAGGCATGGCAGAGCTACTGCTCTCCCATGCCTTATCGCTCATACAGCGATCTCAGGCATAGGCAATACAGGACGCCAGTGTCTGGTGTCCTGTTGCCATGGTGACAGGCCGGGCTCTCGCGATGACATCGCGAGTTCCGGCCGGAGACACAGAGGGAGCCGCGCTCCCGCTGTGAACTCTTTCCCTGCCGCGATCTACTTAGATCGCGGTAGGGAAGGGGTTAACAGTGGCGGGCGCATCTCCGATGTCCCCCCGCTGCTGCAGCGAGACGCCGGCTGTGACTGACAGCCGGCTCCCGCTGCGGGATAGCGCTGGATCACATATGATCCAGCGCTATCTCCAGGACGTAAGTTTATTCCCTGTTGCGGGAAGTACCCCGCTCCCAGGACGTAAACTTACGCCCTGCAGCGGGAATGGGTTAAAGGGGCTCATTAGGAATCACCAATCAACAACTTGTGTCAGGATTTATCAATAATAATTAGAGATGAGCGAACGTACTCGTCCGAGCTTGATATTCGTGCGAATATTAGGGTGTTCGGGATGCTCGTTACTCGTAACGAGTACCACGCGGTGTTCCGGTTACTTTCAGTTTCCTCTCTGAGATGTTAGCGCGCTTTTCTGGCCAATTGAAAGACAGGGAAGGCATTACAACTTCCCCCCTGTGACGTTCAAGCCCTATACCACCCCCCTGCTGTGAGTGGCTGGGGAGATCTGATGTCACCCGAGTATAAAAATCGGCCCCTCCCGCGGCTCGCCACACATGCTTTGTGACTTAGCTGAGGGAAAGTACTATCGTGCTGGAGCTGCTGTAGGGAGAGCGTTAGGAGTTAGTGTAGGCTTCAAGAACCCCAACGGCCCTTCTTAGGGCCACATCTACTAGTGTGCAGTACTGTGTTAGCACAGTATTTTTTATTTTTTTCTCCAAAATTGGATCTGCAGAGCATTGCGTCCTGCAATAGGGACAGAAGTGGGGGTTAGGCAGGGAGAGTGTTAGGAGTTAGTGTAGGCTTCAAGAACCCCAACGGTCCTTTCTAGGGCCACATCTATCCGTGTGCAGTACTGTCCAGGCTGCTGTTAGCAGTGTTGCATTTTTTTTTTTTTCTCAAAACCGGCTGTGCAGAGCATTGCACCCGGCATTAATACTACATGGATAGAATTGTGTAGGCAGGGCCAGAAGACATACATTATTCATTGAATACACGCAGTGTGGGTGTTCCTTGTAAAAAGCAGGGAAAAAATTCTATTTGGCCTGCCTCTTACAGTACTCAGGGCTCTGTGTACGTGTATGCTGTGCGCTGAACGTTCAGAAAAAATCAGACGCAGTCAGCTACGTTTTACCGCAGGCGTGCGGCAATTTTTTTCCTGCATGGGAAATCCCTGATCTGCTGTAGGTAGCGAATTACTTTGCATCACTGCAGTTCTGGGACAAATTGGCAGGGCCACAACACAGTTATTAAACTTAGTATTCATTGAATACACGCAGTGTGGGTGTTCCTTGTAAAAAGCAGGGAAAAAATTCTATTTGGCCTGCCTCTTACAGTACTCAGGGCTCTGTGTACGTGTGTGCTGTGCGCTGAACGTTCAGAAAAAATCAGACGCAACCAGCTACGGTTGAGTGCAGCCTTGCGTCAATTTCTTTCCTGCCTGGGAAATACCTGCTCTGCCACAGTTAGTAACTCTGCAACAGTAAAGTTCTGTGACAGTTTTGCAGGGCCGCAACACAGTTATTAAAATTATTATTCAGTGAATAGACGCAGTGGGCCTATCCTTTTAAACAAAAGGGAAAAAAGTATATTTGCCCTGCCTCTGACAGCCGTCAGGGCTCTGGGTACGTGTGTGCTGCGTGGAGAACGTAAAAAAATCAGACGCAACCAGCTACGGTTCAGTGCAGCCTTGCGCCAATTTCTTTCCTGCCTGGGAAATACCTGCTCTGCCACAGTTAGTAACTCTGCAACAGTAAAGTTCTGTGACAGTTTTGCAGGGCCGCAACACAGTTATTAAACTTAGTAGTATTCATTGAATACACGCAGTGTGGCTTGTACTTTGAAAAACAAGGGAAAAAATTGTATTTTGGCTGCAGGCTTGCGCCACTTTCTTTCCTGCCTGGGAAATCAAATCACTGGTAATACACCATGCTGAGGGGTAGGGGTAGGCCTATAGGACGTGGACGCGGGCGAGGACGCGGAGGCCCAAGTCAGGGTGTGGGCACAGGCCGAGCCAGTGTGGTGGCCAGGGGTAGAGGCAGGGCCAGACCGAATAATCCACCAACTGTTTCCTAAAGCGCCCCCTCGCGCCATGCCACCCTGCACAGGTCAAGGTGCTCTACAGTGTGGCAGTTTTTCACAGAGACGCCTGACGACCGACGAACAGTGGTGTGCAACCTTTGTCGCGCCAAGATCAGCTGGGGAGGCACCACCAACAGTATGCGCAGGCATATGATGGCCAAGCACCCCACAAGGTGGGACGATGCCCGTTCACCGCCTCCGGTTTGCACCACTGCCTCTCCTCCTGTGCCCCAACCTGCCACTGAGATCCAACCCCCCTCTGAGGACACAGGCACTACCGTCTCCTGGCCTGCACCCACACCCTCACCTCCGCTGTCCTCGGCCCCATCCAGCAATGTCTCTCAGCGTAGCGTCCAGACGTCGCTAGCGCCACAGTTTGAGCGCAAGCGCAAGTACGACGCCACGCACCCGCACGCTCAAGCGTTAAACGTGCACATTGCAAAATTGATCAGCCTAGAGATGCTGCCGTATAGGCTTGTGGAAACGGAGGCTTTCAAAAGCATGATGGCGGCGGCGGCCCCGCGCTACTCGGTTCCCAGTCGCCACTACTTTTCCCGATGTGCCGTCCCAGGCCTGCACGACCACGTCTCCCGCAACATTGTACGCGCCCTCACCAACGCGGTTAATGCCAAGATCCACTTAACAACAGACACGTGGACAAGCACAGGCGGGCAGGGCCACTATATCTCCCTGACGGCACATTGGGTGAATTTAGTGGAGGCTGGGACAGAGTCAGAGCCTGGGACCGCTCACGTCCTACCCACCCCCAGAATTGCGGGCCACAGCTCGGTGGTGGTATCTGCGGCGGTGTATGCTTCCTCCACTAAAGCACCTTCCTCCTCCTCCTCCTCCAATGCAACCTCTGTCTCGCAATCAAGATGTGTCAGCAGCACGTCGCCAGCAGTCGGTGTCACGCGGCGTGGCAGCACAGCGGTGGGCAAGCGTCAGCAGGCCGTGCTGAAACTACTCAGCTTAGGAGAGAAGAGGCACACGGCCCACGAACTGCTGCAGGGTCTGACAGAGCAGACCGACCGCTGGCTTGCGCCGCTGAGCCTCCAACCGGGCATGGTCGTGTGTGACAACGGCCGTAAGCTGGTGTCGGCTCTGCAGCTCGGCAGCCTCACGCACGTGCCATGCCTGGCCCATGTGTTTAATTTGGTGGTTCAGCGCTTTCTGAAAAGCTACCCCCACTTGTCATACCTGCTCGGAAAGGTGCGCCAGCTCTGCGCACATTTCCGCAAATCCCACACGCACGCTGCCACCCTGCGGACACTGCAACATCGGTTTAATCTGCCAGTGCACCGACTGCTGTGCGACGTGCCCACACAGTGGAACTCTACGCTCCACATGTTGGCCAGACTCTATGAGCAGCGTAGAGCTATAGTGGAATACCAACTCCAAGTTGCGCGGCGCAGTGTGAGTCAGCCTCCTCAATTATTTACAGAAGAGTGGCCCTGGTTGGCAGCCATCTGCCAGGTCCTTGGAAAATTTGAGGAGTCTACCCAGGTGGTGAGCGGCGATGCTGCAATCATTAGCGTCACCATTCCTCTGCTATGCATCTTGAGAAGTTCCCTGCAAAGCATAAAGGCAGACGCTTTGCGCTCGGAAGCAGAGCCGGGGGAAGACAGTATGTCGCTGGATAGTAAGAGCACCCTCCTGTCTATATCTCAGCGCGTTCAGGAGGAGGAGGAGGAGCATGAGGAGGATGAGGAGGAGGGGGAAGAGACAGCTTGGCCCACTGCTGACGGTACCCATGCTGCTTGCCTGTCATCATTTCAGTGTGTATGGCCTGAGGAAGAGGAGGAGGATCCTGAAAGTGATCTTCCTAGTGAAGACAGCCATGTGTTGCGTACAGGTACCCTGGCACACATGGCTGACTTCATGTTAGGATGCCTTTCTCGTGACCCTCACGTTACACGCATTCTGGCCACTACGGATTACTGGGTGTACACACTGCTCGACCCACGGTATAAGGAGAGCCTTTGCACTCTCATTCCCGAAGAGGAAAGGGGTTCGAGAATGATGCTATACCACAGGGCGCTGGTGGACAAACTGATGGTAAACTTCCCATCCGACAGCGCTAGTGGCAGAAGGCGCAGTTCCGAGGGCCAGGTAGCAGGGGAGGCGCAGAGATCAGGCAGCATGTACAGCGCAGGCAGGGGAACATTCTCCAAGGCCTTTGCCAGCTTTATGGCTCCCCAGCAAGACTGTGTCACCGCTCCCCAGTCAAGGCTGAGTCGGCGGGAGCACTGTAAAAGGATGGTGAGGGAGTACGTAGCCGATCGCACGACCGTCCTCCGTGACGCCTCTGCCCCCTACAACTACTGGGTGTCGAAGCTGGACACGTGGCCTGAACTCGCGCTGTATGCCCTGGAGGTGCTTGCTTGTCCTGCGGCTAGCGTCTTGTCAGAGAGTGTGTTTAGTGTGGCTGGGGGAATCATCACGGATAAGCGTACCCACCTGTCAACCGACAGTGCCGACAGGCTTACACTCATCAAGATGAACAAAGCCTGGATTTCCCCAGACTTCTCTTCTGCACCAGCGGACAGCAGCGATACCTAAGCAATACGTATTATGCACCTGCGGATGGAAGCATCGTTCTCTCTCACCATCCAAAACGGGGACATTTCTGCTTCATCAATCTGTGTATAATATTCCTCCTCCTCCTCCTCCTGCTCCTCCTCCTGAAACCTCACGTAATCACGCCGAACGGACAATTTTTCTTAGGGCCACAAGGCTCACTCATATAATTTTTCTAAACAATTTTTATACGTTTCAATGCTCTTAAAAGCGTTGAAAGTTTAACTTGAACCAATTTTTCGTTAAACTGGGCTGCCTCCAGGCCTAGTTACCACTTAAGCCACATTAACCAAAGCGATTAATAGGTTTCACCTGCCATCTTGGTTGGGCATGGGCAATTTTTCTGAGGTACATTAGTACTGTTGGTACACCAATTTTTGTGGGCCCTCGCCTACAGTGTAATCCAATTAATTTTTTGCCCACCTGCATTACAGCTGACGTTACATCAGCTGTGTTGGGCACTGCAATGGGATATATTTATGTACCGCCGGTGGGTTCCAGGGAGCCACCCATGCCGTGGGTCCACACGGAGTTGTAACTACATGTGTCCACTTCTAAAGAGCCCCAGTCTGACTGGGGCATGCAGTGTGGGCCGAAGCCCACTTGCATTAAACATGACATTACCTCAGCTGTGATGGGCAATGCAATGGTATATATTTATGTACCGCCGGTGGCTTCCTGGCACCCACCCATGCTGTGGGTCCACAGGGAATTATAAATGCATCTGTTTCCACTTGTAAAGAACCCCAGTCTGACTGGGGCATGCAGTGTGGGCCGAAGCCCACCTGCATTAAGCACGACATTACTACCTCAGCTGTGTTGGGCAATGCAATGGGATATTTTTGTGTATCGCCGGTGGGTTCCAGGGAGCCACCCATGCTGTCGGTCGACAGGGACTTCACAATAGGGAGTTGTACCTGCCTGTGTCTATGAATTAAAAAGCCCGGTCTGACTGGGGCATGCAGAGACACCTTGACAGAATGAATAGTGTGTGGCACATAGGTTCCCCATTGCTATGCCCACGTGTGCAGCTCCTGATGGCGGTGGCACAGGATTCTATTTCTCATAGCTTCTGTACAGCATTGTGGGCTATCGCCCCGCCCCTTTTAAAGAGGGTCGCTGCCTAGCCGTGCCAACCTCTGCAGTGTGTGCCTGCGGTTCCTCCTCATGGCAGACGCACTTCTAAATAGACATGAGGGTGGTGTGGCATGAGGGCAGCTGAAGGCTGCGCAGGGACACTTTGGTGTGCGCTGTGTGGGGGAGGGGGGGGGCGGTTGGGCAGCATGTAACCCAGGAGAAGTGGCAGTGGAGTGTCATGCAGGCAGTGATTGTGCTTTGTTGGAGGTAGTGTGGTGCTTAGCAAAGGTATACCATGCTAATGAGGGCTTTTCAGAAGTAAAAGTTGTTGGGAGCGGGGGCCCCACTCTTGCCGCTATTGTGGCTTAATAGTGGGACCTGTGAACTTGAGATGCAGCCCAACATGTAGCCCCTCGCCTGCCCTATCCGTTGCTGTGTCGTTCCCATCACTTTCTTGAATTGCCCAGATTTTCACACAAGGAAACCTTAGCGAGCATCGGCGAAATACAAAAATGCTCGGGTCGCCCATTGACTTCAATGGGATTCGTTACTCGAAACGAACCCTCGAGCATCGCGAAAAGTTCGTCCCGAGTAACGAGCACCCGAGCATTTTGGTGCTCGCTCATCTCTAATAATAATGTATAAAACCAGATTTTATTAATTCTCAGATATAAATGTTGTCAATAATGATGTATATAACCAAATCTATATTCTCAACCATGGACTAAATCTCATATTCTAGAGGCTCAAATTTTATATCTTCAACTAATGTTTTTCACCTCATACCTGCTTCATATCTAAGGTACTAACAAAATAGTAGAAAAAAACTTCAAAAAGAAAACACATACAGACAAAATATACTCCGGATACCCCAATTATTTGTTAATTAAATAGATCAAAACAATATATCAACTTCGAAAGTTAAAAAAATCAAATAAATATGTCAGAAAAAACACTTCCAAAGATACAACCTTAGAATGGTGCTATGTTGGGATCACATACATAAGTACCAAAAATGCCATATATTCCATATTGTAATAGTAAGTATAACCAGGGCAGTCAGATAGAGAAGGCATAAGAGAACACCTAAAATGTACACGATCCTATAGATGTAAAAAATTCACAAATCGTAGCAAGATTAAATGAAGAATGACATTAATACACATGTCTTATCACATCTCTTCTCCCTGTCTCAGCAGGGTGCTGCTCCACAACCTTCACCTCCTCCTCCTTCTCCTGATAGCTGCTATGATGAAGCTCCCTAGCTCCCCGTGTTAGGTCAAGTGCATAATTTTTTTCTACCTCTTAACATCTCTACATCATCCTCCTCCCCTTCAGTGGACTCTATGCTACAATGAGTTGTCATCTCCATTTCCATATTCCCCTGAGTACACATTGCCTGTAGAGGGCTGACTGTGGCCACTGATCCATTCTCAGGGTTGGGCATCAGTGCATACAATTTCTTGGTCTTCTTCCTCTTGTTGTTTGGTTTGCTACATTGACATCCATGACATTAAATGATCAAACAGCTCCTCAGACTGATCTATGTGAACTGCATTTTGGTATGCAAAGAATTCGGCACTGGGTAAAGTAAAGGGGTGATGCTCATGGTCAAGTTGTGCAGACTAACTGCTCTGTGACTGCAAATAGGAAGAAAAGGTGGTTGTAGTTGAGGTGTGCTGTGTCATCCAATTTATGACATGTAACGCATGGGTAGAACCACTTCTAAGGAATAGCAGTGGGCTGACCACCTCGTACAGAATATAGAGGCATTATTTCAGTGGGAACTGCTTAAAGGGCCAACTTGGCCTTTCCTCTACCACCACCACGGGCACTGGAGCGGGGGAACAGCTGTATGCAGAAGACAAGCGGGCATATCCAGCTTGTCTTCTGCATCCTCCGCTCCCAGTGCTCAGCTGTATAACAGTTGGGCGCTGCCACGGGGGAACAGCTGTATGCAGAAGACAAGCGGGGACACCCCGCTTGTCTTCTGCATCCTCCGCTCCCAGCGCTCGCCTGTATAACAGTCAGGCACTGGAGCGGGGGAACAGCTGTATGCAGACATGATAAGCCAGGCGCTGGAGCGGGGGAACAGCTATATGAAGAAGACAAGTGGCGACACCCCGCTTGTGTTCTGCAGCCTTCACTGGCAGCACAAGGTGATCGTTCATCTTGAGCGATCATCTTGCGCTGTAAATGACACAATGATGATCACTAAAAACTCGCTTGAGCGACATCTTTTGAGTGATTATCGTTGTGTCTAAATCAGCCTTTACTTTGCCTCTCCCCACAGGTAGCTGCATAATGCCTGTGAATAATTTGTATTGTTTGGACTCGTGACTTTGAACAAAATCTCAGGCTGCTGACACACACTAAGTGCATTTGCTGTTTTCCCCATTTGGTTCTTTTTTTGTTTTGTATTCACAAAAATACACATCCATCTACTATGCCATAATCCAAGGATGCACAATATGTGAGAACAGAAGGTTAAAGAGTATATGTTGTAGATTCTAAACTGTCTCTGTTTTGCCCAGTGTAGCTTACTTCTCCTCTCCATAGGTATCGGTGTAATGCCTGTAAATAATGTGTACTGGCTAGACATATGATTTTGACCAATATGTGAGGATGCTGACACACACACACTATGTGCATTGGCTGTCTCCCTGTTTGGTTATTTTGTTTCTTTTAGTTTTATATTCATAAAAAATACCACCACCTATTATGCTGTAACCCCAGGGTGGCACAAAATGTGAGAACAGAAGGTCAGAGAGCATATATATTGTAGATTCTGAATTGCCCCAATTTTGTACAGTATAACTTCCCCTGTCCCTACAGCTAGCTACAAAATGTTTGCAAATTGTTTGTACTGTCCGGACTGACAAATTTGAACAGTAGCCTGCTGACATCAACTATATGTATTTGCTGTTTCCTGGTTGGGATTTTTTTTCTCTTCTACATTCACAAAAAAAAGCACCACCTATTATGCAACAATCCGAAGATGACATGATATGCAAGGATAGAAGGCCAGTGAGCATATATTGTTGATCCTTAACTGTCGCTGCTTTGTGCAGTGTAACTTACTTCCTTTCACTTTACAGGCAGTTGCGTAATGCCTGCAAATAATTTGTAATGGTCAGAGCAGTGACTTTGAAGAATGTCTCTGTCCACAAACAAAGAACTGCAATATTCCCAACACCTAGGCATAGCTTGTCTGCTCTGCTGCTATATACTCTGACAGCAGCAAAAATATATACTCTGCAGACTATCCCTAAGTACAAAGCATTTTTTTGTGTAGACATATAACATTCATGCAACCTTTTTCTGCCAATACAACCCACTTTATCTTTTGTGCGTGTATATAATTTTTCACACCAGCAGAATTTTGTGCAGAATATCTCTCCCTAGGTACAGATCACATTTTGTATAGGCATGTTAACGTGATGTATCTTCTCTATCCTGTGCTCAGATGTAAATTAGCCACTGTCAATGCAGTGCCTATTTTATATATGGCTAGGTTACGTGATGCAGATGTCCATTAAAATTGCTGCCCATATGCAAGCTGGTGATTGGCTGCATGCTGACCTCAGTAACAGACACTGTGGAATATTTGATTTTCCTGTGATTTCGCAAAAAAATGTGTCAGACTTACCCAACTGGACTTTTCTAAAATGTAAGAAAATTTGACTCTCTGGCCTAGTGTCAAAATCAACACTAATTATGGACATTTTTTCTTTTATTTATCTGTTCTTTTATTGATGTTATGTTTTTGCATTCATCTACTGCACTCTGAGTGTCTTTTCCCATCATTAACACAATGATTCACTGTTAAATCATTGATTGAAGTCCCCCTATGGTAAGTTCAGTTGATTTGAGATAATTTTAAAAGACACACCCTTTTCTATATCTAGGGTCTCGCAGCTCACAATGCATATCAAAGCATTGTGCTATGGTGAGGAAAGAACTACCCATAGAGCACAGAGACAGGATTGTGTGGAGGCTGTATTCACTGCCAAAGGTGCTTCTACTAAATTCTGAGTACAGGGTCTGAATACTTATGTTGAAGCAAAATGTTAGTTTTTCATTTAAATAATAATAAAAAAAAAATACAAAGATTTCAAGCATTCTATTTTCACTTTATTATATTATTATGTCATTATAGGGTATTGAGTATAGAATGGTGGGGAAAACTAGATTTTTAAAAAAATTTGCACAAGGCCACAACATCACAAAATGTAAAAAAGTCAAAGACTTTCCAAATGCATTGTATATGCTGGGAGGATTTCATGCTACATAACTTGATGGCTTAAACTGCATGGGAATACTGTGATTTATGTCAACATAGCATCTCCATGTTGAGTACAAGTAATATATTATGTGCAGTATAATTTTTTTGAAAAATACCATCGCATTAAACTGCAGATTATTGTGCTACTCAATTCATCAAATAAAGGCATGCCAAAATATATCTGCCTGAATGATGCAAAGAGGGTGTTATTTTGTCATCTATTGGGTAAATGGAGTCCTATGGATATGTTTGCCACTTGCATTGCAAGCTTTCCTCAATCATGTCCTGTGACCTTTGTAGTAGTTTGTCCACTCATCAACCAGTTTTAAGCCTCCTACACAGCTGTTTCTGTTTCAGTTAATGATTGTATTTCAACCTGCATATGAAAATGATCATCATCATCATCTCTATCATAATAATGATGTGTTAATCATATACCTAACTATAATCCTATAAAAACCCTGACTTTATGCAAGTGTACCTACGAGAATTGAAGATAAAGGCTCACACCAAATACTGATTTGCTTTAGATTTCTCCTTTGTTCATTTACTTTGCATTTTTTTAATTTGCAAAAATAAACTATTAACACTTCTATTTTTGGAAGCAATTTTCTGTTGCAGCATTTTCTCTACATCTGCCTAAAAGTTTTGCTCAGTACTGCATATATACACTACCGTTCAAAAGTTTGGGGTCACATTGAAATGTCCTTATTTTTGAAGGAAAAGCACTGTACTTTTCAATGAAGATAACTTTAAACTAGTCCTAACTTTAAACAAATGCACTCTATACATTGCTAATGTGGTAGATGACTATTCTAGCTGCAAATGCCTGTTTTTTTGTGCAATATCTACAAAGGTGAATAGAGGCCCATTTCCAGCAACTATCACTCCAGTGTTCTAATGGTACAATGTGTTTGCTCATTGGCTCAGAAGGCTAATTGATGATTAGAAAACCCTTGTGCAATCATGTTCACACATCTGAAAACAGTCTAGCTCGTTACAGAAGCTACAAAACTGACCTTCCTGTGAGCAGATTGAGTTTCTGGAGCATCACATTTGTGGGGTCAATTAAACGCTCAAAATGGCCAGAAAAAGAGAACTTTCATCTGAAACTCGACAGTCTATTCTTGTTCTTAGAAATGAAGGCTATTCCATGCGAGAAATTGCTAAGAAATTGAAGATTTCCTACAACGGTGTGTACTACTCCCTTCAGAGGACAGCACAAACAGGCTCTAACCAGAGTAGAAAAAGAAGTGGGAGGCCGCGTTGCACAACTAAGCAAGAAGATGAGCACATTAGAGTCTCTAGTTTGAGAAACAGACGCCTCACAGGTACCCAACTGGCATCTTCATTAAATAGTACCCGCAAAACACCAGTGTCAACATCTACAGTGAAGAGGCGGCTGCGGGATTTTGGGCTTCAGGGCAGAGTGGCAAAGAAAAAGCCATATCTGAGACTGGCCAATAAAAGAAAAAGATTAAGATGGGCAAAAGAACACAGACATTGGACAGAGGAAGACTGGAAAAAAGTGTTGTGGACGGATGAATCCAAGTTTGAGGTGTTTGGATCACAAAGAAGAACGTTTGTGAGACGCAGAACAAATGAAAAGATGCTGGAAGAATGCCTGACGCCATCTGTTAAGCATGGTGCAGGTAATGTGATGGTCTGGGGTTGCTTTGGTGCTGGTAAGGTGGGAGATTTGTACAGGGTAAAAGGGATTCTGAATAAGGAAGGCTATCACTCCATTTTGCAACGCCATACCATACCCAGTGGACAGCGCTTGATTGGAACCAATTTCATCCTACAACAGGACAATGACCCTAAACACACCTCCAAATTGTGCAAGAACTATTTACAGCAGAAGCAGGCAGCTGGTATTCTATCGGTAATGGAGTGGCCAGCGCAGTCACCAGATCTGAACCCCATTGAGCTGTTGTGGGAGCAGCTTGACCGTATGGTACGCCAGAAGTGCCCATCCAACCAATCCAACTTGTGGGAGATGCTTCTAGAAGCGTGGGGTGCAATTTCACAAGCTTACCTCAACAAATTAACAGCTAGAATGTCAAAGGTGTGCAATGCTGTAATTGCTGCAAAAGGAGGATTCTTTGACGAAAGCAAAGTTTGATGTAAAAACAATGTTATTTCAAATACAAATCATTATTTCTAACCTTGTCAATGTCTTGGCTCTATTTTCTATTCATTTCACAACGCATGGTGGTGAATAAGTGTGACTTTTCATGGAAAACACAAAATTGTTTGGGTGACCCCAAACTTTTGAACGGTAGTGTATATATTTTTTTCTTTAAGGGCTCAGTCACACGGGCACATCTGGGCGCCGATGCGCCCGTGTTACTGCACGTAAAAGACGGCCGCACTGCAGGTGCGGACGACTTTTCGCACTGCCAGAAGAAACAACACATGACCGGCAATAGAGCTGGTCATGTGTTCTTTCTTCCGGTGGTGTGGAGAGTCGTCCAAACCTGCAGTGTGGCCATCTTATCCTGCAGGAACACGGGCGCATCGGCGCCAGGATGCGCCTGTGTGACTGAGCCCTAAGGTGGTAATTTTTGTTTGTGAATATAGTTTTTTGTAGTTCATGTGAATTGAATACCTATGACATTGCAAGTATCCTGTATCTTCTAAAATTGTGGATAGTTTTTTTAGTCTTTCCACCTGTGTATATGTGCTATGAGATGCATAGTAAGAAGTAGCCTCAAGTAAAGTACAAGATGCTGAAAATTTTCAAGCCAATAAGCTAATACAGTTTTGGGTAACACATACACATATTTAATCAGAGCTACAAAACTAGGTTAACAGGAAGGAATAGAAGTGATCATTGACGTAAGCAACTTATGTGGATATCCTTAAAATAAATGGAGGAAAGTTATACATCCTGGTCTAGAAAGACTATTAGAAATCAACCATATGGTAGAGAAATAGTGATACAAAACTGAAAACACAATTGTTTAAGAGAACAGCTTCATAAATGAACCAGATGGTTCACTAGAAAGAAGAATTAATGTTTTGCCTTCATAACAGGATCCTGAAATTCTTCAAACAGAAAGCAGAGAATTGATGAAGCATACTGTGGCAGATGCCTGCACATAATATGTAGTTTGTGCACTTGAATATAACTGTAACTTTTCTCATGCTGTAGTTAAAAGTTTTTCTTCGGAAACAAAAACAATGATGAAACATTACCAATGCTTTGTAAGAAAAATACTGCAGAACCCATTGTTCATGCAGTAATAATATCGAGCTTTTTAAAAAAAAAACAAAGCAATGCTGATCAATTAAAAATATGAATATACACATTTCAGATCTTTGCATAAAAAGCTGTTTTTTCTCTTTCGTATAAAACAGTTAAGCAAGGTTAGATTTTTTTTTGCTTCAGCATTGTGTACCCTCATTGCTTACCAGCTTTTAAGACAATGCAGATTGATGATATTTTTAGCTGGTATTTATCACATTTTAATTACTCCAGATTTAAAATGTCCAGCAAGCAAGATATCATGTAAGTAATTTTAAATTGAAAATTAGTTACTTAGGTGTCCTGTAGGCAAATAAACGTAAACTTGTAATGATATAAATTCATTCAGAATGATGAAATAGCAAAACGTATAAATTTCATCAACCATGTCCGATTTTTTTTAAGTAGGCAACAGAAGGGAAAAAAAAGATTAAAACTTAAATTCATATCACTTTCACTAGTCTTAGATTAAGGTAAAAAGTCCATGTAATCTGCAAATTCTTACAAATTCCTTAGAGTTGGGATACATTAAATCTCTACATTTCATTACTACCGGTATGTACTTTTTGCACTGACATATGATGTCTTTATATGTACTTTAGTCCTTTCCTAGAAACATTGCTTATACAGAATGCAGTAGAACATGACATCATTTTTTTCTCCATGTACAGTATGGGTCAATACACAAGTCGATTTTTAGTACAGATTCACATAGGAAATTCCACATGGGAATCCACGGGGGAAATTCATGGTTTAACCCAGATCTTTGCTACAACTTTTAAATCAGAATCTCTGCTGAATGTACCTTTAAAAGGTAGCTTTCCTACAAAACAATGTCTGAACTTTTACCAGGCATTGTGCAATAACATGACAGGGAATATAGGACAAAACTATAATATATAAGACGTAACTATAGTATAGTTTGGGGGTTTTGTCCCCTTCTCAGTGTCCAGTAGGTTTTCAGCTGACTAAGTGAAGACTACCTACCGGTAGTAGATGTGAGAAGACTTAAAAGGCTATGAAATGATCCTACGGAAATTTGGTATGTAAACGGGTGATGTTACAAGCCGTTGGCAGTACCACCTATGAAAAGATAGCTTTCCTACAGTTTTATTCAATATTATTGAAGGAAGCCATTTTCCATGAGGAATGGGCTAAAATTCCTTATGAAGATTGTCAGAAGCTGGTGTCTGGTTATGCATTATGTTTGTAGTGGGTAATAACTGCAAAAGGGAGCTCTACTAAGTACTAAAGATGCTTATCCTGAAGGGGTTGAATAATTATGAGACAGCAGAAGCCATTAAAAATGGCATTTTGTGTTAAATTTAGAAAAACCACTTGTTATAATAGTTGTGTTGAGATATTTAAATTGAAGTTTGATTTTTTTTGGGGGGGGGGGGGGCTCTTTGTCAAAAAGTTGAAAATGTGTAAATTTGGCAAACAAACCTAATTTGCAATGAGTTGAAATATGTAGATTGCAACCATATCTACTCACCAAAGAACATCTATCTCAGTATTTCCAAAACTCCTGTCCTCATGGACACCCACAGATCATGTTTTCAGGATATTCTATAGTAAGAACACCTGTGGCAATGTCTGAGGCTCTGCCAATAATTACATTACCTATGCAATACTAAGAAAATCCAGAAAACATGACCTGTGGGAGTTCTTGAGGACTGGAGTTTGGGAAACATTGATCTATCTCCTTAAACTTCCTAAAAAAACACACATTCTCAGATCTACTGTGTGTGCATGTTTATTTCAATAGGAAGAAAATTGTAGTATTCCGTCAGGCATATAAATACAGTATGTATCCATCCTTTTTATGTTTTGAAAAGCATAAAAAACTGTTGGCAGTGAGATTACCTTGCCTAGGGCAATATTCAGTATTTAAAAGTGCCACATTTGAAAAATGAATGGAGAAAACTGTAATATTAAAAGAGTTTCTAAATCTTGATCATTTGTACTGCAAGTATTCTGAGACTTTACATGGCCATAAAATTGAACCTTGAAAATTCAAAAATAATTGTCATTTAGGAAAAAAAGGTTTTAAATTCTATTGTCATTATTTCTGCATTGTGCAGATAACATACAGAAACCACAGTCATTGAGTTAATCTTTTCTTCAGTTTCATAAAAATGTCATAACCTGTGTTTTTGTTAATGGATACTATTAGGAAGTATTGTTTAGTGTGATTATTCTAAAATTTTGAACCCTCTTACATTATCAGAACTTTAAGGTATAATAACTGATTCAATGCACTTAAATGCACTACATAAATTGTGATCTATATGCTAGAATTCAATTGTTGGAGTGTAAGATGTAAGAATTATCTGTCATAAAATCTGTTTTTTCAAAAAGAAAAAAACATATTGAGACAGCAAGATAATTTATTTTCATCAGAAAAATGATGCTTGCAACACTGATAAGCCATAGTAAAAAAAAGTTAAAAAAAAAACGTAAATGGTAGTTTAAAGTCTCATGTGATATATTTTAACTCTTAAGAAATTAAAATTAATGCACACTGGGTTGTAACAACAAGACAATTAAGCATTACAAGTAAAAATATATGCACAGTTTAGACAAATATTACTATTGTAAGACTAATAGAGATGAGCGAACTTACTCGTTTAGGGCATTTTTGCACTCGAGCACCGCTTTTTCCGAGTAACCGACTACTCGGACGAAAAGATTCGGGGGGCGCTGGGGGTGAGCGGGAGGTTGCAGAGGGGAGTGGGAGAGAGAAAGAGAGCTCCCCCCTGTTCTCCACTGCTACCCCCCGCTCCACCACGCCGCACCCCGGCGCCCCCCGAATCTTTTCGTCCGAGTAGTCAGTTACTCAGAAAAAGAGGTGCTCAAGTGCAAAAACGCCCTAAATGAGTAAGTTCGCTCATCTCTAAAGACTAATCAATAGAGGTCAGCAGCACTGTAATCATTTAACTTAAGGGCTCACTTAGATAAGCCTTTTTTGTGGACCTATAAGCACAACAAATGTGCTCCACGCCTGTTAAAATTGCGCGTAACCGAAGCTCTGTGCTCATAGCTTTCAATGCGGCCAGCGCTACTGCAGCCGGCCCCACTGTAAACAATGGGATCCAGGCAACCCCCGCAGTAATTTTTGGTGAAGGGCTTAAAATATAAGTCCTTCCCTGAAAATCATCCCTAGCTGCTCTAAAATGTTAAAAAAAATATATACATCACCTCTCCGCCGCTGTGCAGCTCTCAGTCTTCTCAATGACTCCCAGCCACTGTTGTGAAGTGCTTTTTCCTGGCCTTTGATTTAAAAATCGCTGTCTCTTAAAAGAGCTGGGTCTGATCGGCTGAGTGCTCAGCCAATCACAGGCAGCGCTCCACCATTTATTAAATGACAGCAAAACACTGCCTGTGATTGATCACAGCGTTCAGCCATTCATTGAACTCAGCCAATCAGACCAAGCTCTTTCAGGAGGTGGGGATTTTTAAATCCTTGGACAGGTGAAAGAGCTTCACAACAGTGATGGGAAGTCAGCGAGAAGACGCGCTGGAACTGCACAGCGGTGGAGGGGTCATGTATAGAGATGAGCGAGCACCAAAATACTCGGGTGCTCGTTGCTCGAGTCGAACTTTCTGCGATGCTCGAGAGCTCGTTTCGAGTAACGAACCCCATTGAAGTCATTGGGCGACTCGAGCATTTTTGTATATGACCGATGCTCTGCTTAGGTTTTCACTTGTGAAAATCTGGAAAACATACGAAAGTCATGGAAACACCACAGAGACGGATAGGGCAGGGCAGGGGCAGCATGCAGGGCTGCATCTCAGGCTCCCAGGTCTCACTATTAAGCCACAATAGTGGCAAGAGTGCCCCCCATAACAATTTTTACTTCGGACAACACTCATTAGCAAGGCACACCTTAGCTAAGCACCACACTACCTCCAACCCAGCACAATCACTGCCTGCGGGTCACACCGCTGCCTCTTCTCCAGAGTTACATGCTTCCCAACCCCCCGCATGACCCAGCGTCCACAGCGCACACAAAAGTGTCCCTGCGCAGCCTTCAGCTCCCCTCATGCCACACGCTCGCTTCCTAGCCACACCACCCTCATGTCTATTTATAAGTGCGTCTGCCATGAGGAGGAACCAGAGTCACACACTGCAGAGGGTTGGCAGGGCCAGGTAGTGACCCTCTTTAAAAGGGGGGCGATAGCCCACAATGCAGTTGAGAATCAATGAGAAATTGACGTTCAATCTTCATTCCAATAAAGTGCCAACCTCCGTCAGGAGCTGCAAACGTGGGCATGAGTTACATAGCTATGGGGAATCTATGTGCCCACACAGTATTCATTCTGTCTAGGTGTAGGATAGCTCAATCGACACCGCAAGGGAAAAGCCATCTGCACTCTGCCCCCTACCCAAGTCAGTCAGTGTCTTTGTGACAGACAGGTCAAACACTGCGATGGGAAGTCTGTGTGCACCCACAGATTAGGTGGGTCCTAGGCAACCCAAGACATGAACAATAAAGAAATCAGAGTGGCCAAACATGGCAGACTTACACTGCTCCGAGGACATAGGCGTCGGCCAACAGCTTCAGCAATCGTAGGCATGAAGCGGACTTTGATGCTAGTTCATCTGCGACGGGCTCATTAAATCAGTTACGTTTTCTTTCACCGCTCCAAAGACTGGATTAGCCAGGAAAAAGTTCAACAGGCCCAACCTGGCGCAGTTGCAGTTCCCCCGGGACATAGGCCTCGGCCAACAGCTTCAGCAATCATAGGCATGAAGCGGACTTCGATGCTAGTTCATCTGCGATGGGCTCATTAAATCTGTTATGTTTTCTTTCACCGCTCCAAAGACTGGACTAGCCAGGAAAAAGTTCCACAGGCCCAACCTGGCGCAGTTGCAGTTCCCCCGGGACATAGGCCTCAGCCCACACCCCCAGCAATCGCGGGCATGAAGCAGACTTCGATGCTAGCACAGCATTGAACGTCTCATTAATGCAGTAACGCTCCTCTTCTTTGGCCCAAACCAGTGTATCAGATAACTGTGGTAACACAAGAGCAAATACATAATGCCCAGTGCTGATCCCCTGACCCCAAGCAGGAGGAGGAGGTGGCCTTACAAGGCCCAGAAACCATGACCAGGACCGACTGTAGCCTGTGTGGGAAGTATGTGAGCAGGCCCTTGGTACGGCTTGGTTCCAGCAAACACACTGTGGTACCCAAGGTGCCGCGAGTTACATAGCAATGGGCAATCCAGGTCCCCTCACACTATTCATTCTGTGTTGGTGTCGGATAGCTCAATCGACACTGCAAGGGGTGACTTTGTGCCAGACAGGTAAAACACCGCAATGGGAAGTTTTTGTGCACCCACAGCATAGGCGAGCAGAAGGAACCAAAAGAAAGTAATAAACATGAAGAAATTACAGTGCCCAAACATGGCAGACTTTCACTCCGCCGAGGACATAGGCCACTGCACACACCCTCAGCAAATGCGGGCATCGAGCAGACTCTAATACTAGTACAGCTGTGAACGTCTCATTAAGGCAGTAACCCTCCTCTTCAGTGGCCCAAACAAGTTTCACAGATAACTGTGGTAACACGAGAAAAAATACATATTGGCCTCGGCCCACAATTCATGCCCTAGTCAGTGAGTGTTTTTGGGCCAGATAGGTAAAACACCACGATGGGAAGTTTGTGTGCACCCATAGTATAAACAGACCCCTGTAACATTCCAGTAGAAAAGGTATAAGCAGACCCCAATAACATTTCGGTTGCAGTAGTATAGGCAGACCCCAGTTCCATTTCTTTAGTAGAAGTATAGGTAGACCCCAGTAACATTTTGGTAGCAGGCGTATATGCAGACCCCTGTAACATTTCAGTATCAGGAGTAAAGGCAGACCCCAGTAGTACCCTTTATGTACAAGTATAGTCAGAATCCTGTAAGATTTATGGAGCAGCAGTATAGGCAGACCCCTGTAACATTTACGTGGCAGAAGTATAGGCAGACCCTTGTAACATTCTTGTAGCAGTATTAGCAGACCCCTGTAACATTTAGGTGGCAGCAGTATTGGCAGACCCCTGTAACATTTCTGTAGCAGCAGTATAGGCAGACCCCTGTAACATTTACGTGGCAGAAGTACTGGCAGACCCCTGTAACATGTATGCAGCAGCAGTATAGGCAGACCCCTGTAACATTTACGTGGCAAAAGTATAGGCAGACCCCTGTAACATTAACGTGGCAGCAGTATAGGCAGACCCCAGTAACATTCTTGCAGCAGCAGTATAGGCAGAGCCCTGTAACATTAACATGGCAGCAGTATAGGCAGACCCCAGTAGCATTCTTGTAGCAGCGGTATAGGCAGACCCCAGCACTATTTCTGTAGTAGAAGTATAGGCAGACCCCTGTAACATTTAAGTGGCAGAAGTATAGGCAGACCCCTGTAACATTTAAGTGGCAGCAGTAGAGGCAGACCCCAGTAACATTCTTGTAGCAGCAGTATAGGCAGACCCCTGTAACATTTACATGGCAGAAGTATAGGCAGACCCCAGTAACATTCTTGTAGCAGAAGTATAGGCAGACCCCTGGCAGCAGTAAAGGCAGACCCCTGTAACATTTCTGTAGCAGCAGTATAGGCAGACCCCTGTAACATTTACGTGGCAGAAGTATTGGCAGACCCCTGTAACATTTATGTAGCAGCAGTATAGGCAGACTCTTGTAACATTTATATGGCAGAAGTTTGGCAGACCCCTGTAACATTAACGTGGCAGCAGTATAGGCAGACCCCAGTAACATTCTTGTAGCAGCAGTATAGGCAGACCCCTGTAACATTTACGTGGCAGAAGTATAGGCAGACCCCTGTAACATTTACGTGGCAGAAATATAGGCAGACCCCTGTAACATTTTTGTAGCAGCAGTATAGGCAGACCCCTGTAACATTTACGTGGAAGAAGTATAGGCGACTCCAGTAACAATCTTGTAGCAGAAGTATAGGCAGGCAAACCCCAGTAAAATTTCTGTAGTAATAGTATAGGCCAACCTGTGAAACATTGGGGTACCATGAGTGTAGACGAAGGCCGGAAAAATTAGTTGGATAAGAGTGTAGGCCTGGGCCCGAAAAATTAGTGTACCAAGAGTACAAGTGTACCTCTGAAAAATTTATCAACCGAGAGGGCAGGTGAGACCCATAAACATTTTTTGAAAGATACAGCTCGCTGTTGCTTAATTTGTAACAGAGCCTGGAGGCAGCCCTGTGAAAAAAATTGGTTCATGTTAAAGTTTCAATACTTTTGAAACTTTTAAAAATTGTAAAAACATTGTTACATGAGCCTTTTGGGCCGCAGAAAATTTGGCAGTTCAGCGCCATGACATGTTGTTTCTGAAGGAGGAGTAGCAGGAGTAGGACTAATATCAGAGACAGATTGACAAAGCTAAATGCCCCGTTTTTCCGGTGATACAGAAGAGTGCTTTTATCTGAGGTTGCAGTGAAAAGAATCTTTAAGTTCCATTGTTCTCCGCCGGTGGAGAAGAGAAGTCTGGGGAAATCCAGGCTTTGTTTATCTTTATGAACAGGCACTGGCACTGGCAGTTGACAGGCGGGTATGCTTATCAGTGATGATTCCCCCAGCTGCACTAAACACTCTCTCTGACAAGACGCTAGCGGCAGGGCAAGCCAGCGCCTCGAGGGCATACAGCGCAAGTTCGTGCCACGTGTCCTGCTTTGACACCCAATAGTTGTATGGAGCAGAGGCATCACGGTGGACGGTGGTACGATCGGCTACTTACTCACCATCTTTTTACAGTGCTCACTCTGACTCAGCCTTGACTGGGGAGTGGTGACGCAGTTTTGCTGGGGAGCCATAAAGCTGGCAAAGGCCTTGGAGAGTGTTCCCCTGCCTGCGCTGAACATGCTGCCTTATCTCCGCGCCTCCCCTGCTGCTTGGCTCTCGGAACTGCGCCTTCTGCCGCTAGCGCTGTCAAATGGGAAGTTTAGCATCACTTTGTCTGCCAGGGCCCTGTGGTATTGCATCACTCTCGTACCCCTTTCCTCTTCTGGAATGAGAGTGGAAAGGCTCTCCTTGTAACGTGGGTCGAGAAAGGTGTACACCCAGTAATCCGTGTTGGATAGAATGCGTGTAACGCGAGGGTCACGAGAAAGGCAGCCTAACATGAAGTCAGCCATGTGTGCCAGGGTGCCAGTACGCAAGACATGGCTGTCCTCACTAGCAAGATGACTTTCAGGATCCTTCTCCTCCTCCTCCTCCACAGCCCATACACGCTGAACAGATGAGAGGCAAGCAGCATGGGTACCCTCAGCAGTGTGCCCAGCTGTCTCTTCCCCCTCCTTCTGCTCCTCCTTCTCCTCCAAAACGTGCTGACATATAGACATGAGGGTGGTCTGCCTATCAAGCGACATACTGTCATCCCCGTCTCCTGTTCCAACCGCAAAGCGCCGGCCTTTATACCTTGCAGCGAACTTCTCAGCAGGTATAGCAGTGGGATGGTAACGCTAATGATTGCAGTGTCGCTGCTGACCATCTGGGTAGACTCCTCAAAGTTTCCGAGGACCTGGCAGATATCTGCCATCCAGGCCCACTCCTCGGTAAAGAATTGGGGAGGCTGACTCCCACTGCGCTGCCCATGTTGGAGTTGGTATTCCACTATTGCTCTAATCTGCTCATACAGCCTGGCCAACATGTGCAGCGTAGAATTCCAGCGTGTGGGCACGTCGCACAGCAGTTGGTGCTCTGGCAGATTAAACCGATGTTGCAGGGTCCTCAGGGTGGCAGCATCCGTGGTGGACTTGCGGAAATGTGCGCAAATGCTGCGCACATTGCAGAGCAGGTCAGATAAGTGCGGGTAGTTTTTCAGAAACCGCTGAACCACCAGATTGAAGACGTGGGCCAGGCATGGCACGTGTGTGAGGCTGCCGAGCTGCAGAGCCGCCACCAGGTTACGGCCATTGTCACACACGACCATGCCCGGTTGGAGGCTCAGCGGCGAAAGCCAGAGGTCGGTCTGCTCAGTCTGACCCTGCAACAGTTCGTGGGCCGTGTGCTTCTTGTCACCTAGGCTGAGTAGTTTCAGCACGGCCTGCTGACGCTTGCCCACCGCTGTGCTGCCTCGCCGCGCCACACTGACTGCTGGTGACATGCTGCTCACATTTCTTAATTGAGAGGTAGAGGTTGCATAGGAGGAGGAGGAGGGATAGGGTTTAGAGGAGGTGGCATAGACCGCCGCAGATACCAGAACCGAGGAAGGACCCGCTATTCTGGGTGTGGGTAGGACGTGTGCTTTCCCAGGCTCTGACTCGGTCCCAGTCTCCACCAAATTCACCCAATGTGCCAACAGGGAGATATAGTGGCCCTGCCCGCCAGTACTTATCCACTTGTCCGTGGTTAAGTGGACCTTCCCAGTAACCGCGTTGGTGCGGGCACGATTGATGTTGCGGGAGACGTGCTGGTGTAGGGCTGGGACGGCACACCGGGAAATATAGTGGCTACTGGGGACCGAGTAGCGTGGGGCCATCGCTGCCATCATGTTTTTGAAAGCCTCCATTTCCACAAGCCTGTACAGCAGCATCTCCAGGCTGATTAATTTGGCAATGTGCACGTTTAAAGCATGAGCGTGCGGGTGCGTGGCGGCGTATTTGCGCTTTCGCTCCAACGCTTGCACTAGCCACAGCTGGATGCTGGGCTGAGAGACATTGCTGGATGGGGCCGAGGACAGCGGAGGTGAGGGTGTGGGTGCAGGCCGGCAGACGCTCATGCCTGTGTCCTGAGAGGGGGGTTGGATCTGAGTGGCAGGTTGGGACACAGGAGGAGAGGCAGTGGTTCGTCCCACCTTGTTGGGTGCTTGGACATCAAATGCCTGCGCATGCTGTTGGTAGTGAGACTGGTCCTGGTGGCTCCCCGGCTGATCTTGGCGCGACACAGGTTGCACACCACTGTTCATCGGTCGTCCACGCTCTCACTGAAAAACATCCACACCTTTGAACACTTAGGCCTCTGCACGGTGGATTTGTGCGAGGGGGTGCTTTGGGAAATAGTTGGGGGATTCTTCGCTCTGACCCTGCCTCTACCCCTGGCCACCCCCCTGCCTCTTTCAATCTGTCCTGCTGCTGCACTTGCCTCCCCCTCTGAAGACCTGTCCTCAGTTGACTTAGCAAACCAGGTGGGGTCAGTCACCTAATCGTCCAGCGGCTCTTCCTCCGAATCCTCTGTGCTCTCCTCCCTCGGACTTATTTCCCTTACTACTACCTCACTGATAGACAACTGTGTCTCATCATCATCATCCTCCTCATCCACTGAAAGCTCTTGAGACAGTTGCCGGAAGTTCCCAGCCTCATCACCCGTACCCCAGGAACTTTCCAAAGGTTGGGCATCAGTCACGACAAACTCCTCCAGTGGGAGAGGAACCATTGTTGCCCAATCAAGGCAGGGACCCGAGAACAGTTCCTGGGAGTCTGCCTGCTCATCAGAATGTGTCATTTTCATGGAGTGAGGAGGCTGGAAGGAAGGAGGAGCAGCAGCCAGAAGATTCAGAGTTGCAGCAGTGGACGGCGTAGAAGACTGGGTGGTCGATACATTGCTGGATGCATTTTCTGCCATCCACGACAGGACCTGCTCACACTACTCTGTTTGTAATAAAGGTCTACCACCTGGACCCATAAATTGTGATATGAAGCTGGGGACCCCAGAAACTTGCCTCTCTCCTAATCCCGCAGCAGCCGGCTGCGATTCACCTGGACCAGGAACTCGGCCTGTGCCCACACCCTCACTTGGACCTCCACATCCTTGAGACCTACCCCTTAGCATGGTGGATTACGAATAGAGCAGGCACAGAGCAGTGCAAATAATTATGCAATTATTTGCGTACACTTTTACCCTGACAGCGGTATTGTAACGCTAACTCCAGGCAGAAACAAATTATACGGAAGGCTGCAAGCAGGCCTAGCTGTGCAATAGTGATGCACTACAACTCCCACCAGACACCCTGTAAATTTCAAACGGTCAGAGGTAGCGCAACGAAGGATTTTTTTTTTCTTTTTGAAAAAGAAAACAGGCTATATACTGTGTATATGACTTTCCCTCTATCAGTGGCTGTGGCCGTACGCTGTGCGTTAAGTTCACTGCAGACACAGACCGGTGTAAAAAATTATGGAATTATTGGCATACAGTTGGAGGCTGAAAGCGGTATTGTAACGCAAACTGCAGCCAGAAAAAAATTATACGGAAGGCTGCACACAGGCCTAGCTGTGTAATAGTGATGCACTTTAACTCCAACCAGACACCCTGTAAATTTCAGATGGTCACAGGTAGCCCAACGATGTAGCTTTTTTTTTCTCTTTGAAAAAGAATACAGGCTATATCGTGTGTATATGACTTTCCCTCTATCAGTGGCTGTGGCCGTACGCTGTGCGTCAAGTTCACGGCAGACGCAGACCAGTGTAAATAGTTATGACAGCGGAATTGTAACGCTAACTCAAGGCAGAAATAAATTATACGGAAGGCTGCAAACAGGCCAAGCAGTGCCATGGTGATGCACTGCAACTCCCACCAGACAACCTATACATTTCAGACGGTCAGAGGTAGCCCAACGAAGGAGCTTTTTATTTTAATTTTTTGGAAAAAGAATACAGGCTATATAGCGTGTATATGACTTTCCCTCTATCAGTGACTGTGGCTGTACACTGTGCATTAAGTTCACGGCAGACACAGACGGGTGTAAAAAATTATGGAATTATTGGCGTACAGTTGGAGGCTGACAGCGATAATGTAACGCAAACTGCAGGCAGAAAAAAATTATACGGAAGGCTGCAACCAGGCCTAGCTGTGCAATTGTGATACACTTCAACTCCCACCAGACAACCTGTAAAATGCACACGGTCAGAGGTATCCCTAAGAAGGACCGTTGGGGTTCTTGTAGACAGGATCCTACACTACTACTGTCCCTGTCTCAGCACCACTTTCCCTATATCCTGTATTACAGACTGCAGACTTAGAACGCTATAGCTGTAATAGCTTGCTCCCAGCAGCCACAACAGTAATGCACATGGTCAGATGTGGCCCTAAGAAGGACTGTTGGAGTTCTTGAGGACAGGATCCTTCACTAACACTCTACCTATAGCAGTAGGAGCACTTTCCCTAATCTCTCCCAGTGTGTGTCTGAGGCGAGCCGCGGGCGGGACCACTTTAAGTACTCAGCGGTCACTTGATCTCACCAGCCACTCACTGCAGGGACATGGGATTGAGCTTGCACATCACAGGAGGAAGTGGTAATGCCTTCCCTGCATGTCTATTGGCTAACAAAAGGGCGCTCAACATGCAGGGAAGGAAATGGAATTGACTTGAGTACCGTGTGGTGTTCGTCTCGAGTAACGAGCATCTCGAACACCCTAATGCTCGAACGAGCATTAAGCTCGGACGAGTGTGCTCGCTCATCTCTAGTCATGTACATATATATATTTTTTTTACAGCGGCTAGAAATGATTTTCATTGCGGTGGTTGCCTGCATTCCATTGCTTTCAATGGGGGAGGGGGGAGGGCTACAGCACTGGCTCCATTGAAAGCAATAGGAAAACATTGCAATCCTCGCCATAGTTGTGACTGCTGTGACAGGGGATTCTTTTGTCCCCGTAGGGAGTCCTATCATCACTGAACACTGTGACAGTGCTGTCACAGTGTTCAGTGATGATAGGACTCCCGCGGGGAATCTTTATGCGCAGCACAGTCCTCACCAGTGCATGCATCTACTATCTTTTGCAGGTGCAAAAATGTTGTACCTGTGTAAAACGGACATGGGAACACTACATAGGAAACCAATGGTTCTAATAGATGAGCTTTTTTTTCCACATAGCAGCTCACAAAAAAACGCTCGTCTGCCTTCCCCCTTAAAAGGAATCTCCAAAATTCAGAAAAATTATACAAGCATGTTTACAAGATTGTGCAACATTACAAACGTTAAAAGATGGTCAGTTACTGAACAGCACTTTATTAATTTCACCATACTATTTTAAATGTTAAAAAAGCACACCAATAGAGATGAGCGAACGTACTCGTCCGAGCTTGATACTCGTTTGAGTATTAGGGTGTTCGAGATGCTCGTTACTCGAGACGAGCACCACGCGATGTTCGAGTTACTTTCACTTTCATCTCTGAGATATTTGCGCGCTTTTCTGGCCAATAGAAAGACAGGGAAGGCATTACAACTTCCTCCTGTGATGTTCCAGCCCTATACCACCCCCCTGCAGTGAGTGGCTGGGGAGATCAGGTGTCACCCCAGTATTTAAATCAGCCCCACCCGCGGCTCGCCACAGATGCATTCTGACAGAGATCAGGGACAGTGCTGCTGATGCTGCTACTGCTATACGGAGAGCGTTAGGAGTTATTTTAGGCTTGAAGAACCCCAACGGTCCTTCTTAGGGCCACATCTGACAGTGTGCAGTACTGTTGAGGCTGCTTTTAGCAGTGTTGCACTTTTTTTTTTTTGTATATCGGGCGTGCAGAGCATTGCGTCCTCAGTTTGCAGTCATTGTACATAGTATAGGGCCAGTAATGGTGAGGCAGGGAAAGAGATATACTGTCTATATAGGCAGTGGGCTTTTCAAACAAATTTGGGAAAAATACTATCTTTGGGCTGCCTGTGACCGTCTTGAGTGTACTGTGTCTCTGCTGGGGGTAGTAGTCCTAATTAATACGCAGTCAGCTAAGTGTTACAGCAGGCTTGCGCAAAATTCTTTCCTGGCTCTGCGTTGCCCGTTACATCACCGACGTCATCCCGTCCAGAGGGAAAAAGTCTGCAGTAATTTTCCATAGTATAGGGCCAGTAGTGGTGAGGCAGGGACAGTGGGAAAGGTGAAAGAAATATACTGTCTATATAGGCAGTGGGCTTTTTCAAACAAATTTGGGAAAAATACTATGTTTGGGCTGCCTGTGACCGTCTTGAGTGTACTGTGTCTCTGCTGGGGGTAGTAGTCCTAATTAATACGCAGCTAAGTGTTACAGCAGGCTTGCGCAAAATTCTTTCCTGGCTCTGCGTTGCTGTTACATCACCGCCGTCATCCCGTCCAGAGGGAAACAGTCTGCAGTAATTTTACATAGTATAGGGCCAGTAGTGGTGAGGCAGGGACAGTGGGAAAAGTGAAAGAGATATACTGTCTATATAGGCAGTGGGCTTTTCAAACAAATTTGGGAAACATACTATCTTTGGGCTGCCTGTGACCGTCTTAAGTGTACTGCGTCTCTGCTGGGGGTAGTAGTCCTAATTAAAACGCAGCTAAGTGTTACAGCAGGCTTGCGCAAAATTCTTTCCTGGCTCTGCGTTGCCCGTTACATGACCGCCGTCATCCCGTCCAGAAGGAAACAGTATACATATATACACTGCCTACAGTATCTGTCTGCTGTCTCAGCTCAGCCTTTAAAAAAATAGAAGCAAAATACTTAAGGCCTACTAGTGGCCTTTGGACACTTGACTGCTTCTGCGCTGTGAATTCCACTAGCTCAGTCATACGCACCTACGTCTCACTACAGGCTTGCGCAAAATTCTTTCCTGGCTCTGCTGTGCGTTCCGTAAGCGAAGTCTGCCTCCAACCACAGGCCAATAAGCGGCACATTTAATTACAGCATTCTGTTTATGCACTATGGGTAATACACCATGCTGAGGGGTAGGGGTAGGCCTAGAGGACGTGGACGCGGGCGAGGACGCGGAGGCCCAAGTCAGGGTGTGGGCACAGGCCGAGCTCCTGATCCAGGTGTATCGCAGCCGACTGCTGCGGGATTAGGAGAGAGGCACGTTTCTGGCGTCCCCTAGATTCATCTCACAATTAATGGGTCCACGACGGTAGACCTTTATTAGAAAATGAGCAGTGTGAGCAGGTCCTGTCGTGGATGGCAGAAAGTGCATCCAGCAATCTATCGACCACCCAGAGTTCTACGCCGTCCACTGCTGCAACTCTGAATCCTCTGGCTGCTGCTCCTCCTTCCTCCCAGCCTCCTCACTCCATTACAATGACACATTCTGAGGAGCAGGCAGACTCCCAGGAACTGTTCTCGGGCCCATGCCCAGAATGGGCAGCAATGGTTCCTCTCCCACTGGAGGAGTTTGTCGTGACCGATGCCCAACCTTTGGAAAGTTACCGGGGTCCGGGGGATGAGGCTGGGGACTTCCGGCAACTGTCTCAAGAGCTTTCAGTGGGTGAGGAGGAGGACGACGATGAGACACAGTTGTCTATCACTCAGGTAGTAGTAATTGCAGTAAGTCCGAGGGAGGAGCGCACAGAGGATTCAGAGGAAGAGCAGCAGGACGATGAGGTATCTGACCCCACCTGGTTTGCTAAGCCTACTGAGGACAGGTCTTCAGAGGGGGAGGCAAGTGCAGCAGGAGGGCAGGTTGGAAGAGGCAGTGCGGTGGCCAGGGGTAGAGGCAGGGCCAGACCAAATAATCCACCAAATGTTTCCCAAAGTGCCCCCTCGCGCCATGCCACGCTGCAGAGGCGGAGGTGCTCAAAGGTGTGGCAGTTTTTCACTGAGAGTGCAGACGACCGACGAACTGTGGTGTGCAAGGTTTGTCGCGCCAAGATCAGCCGTGGAGCCACCACCACCAGCATGCGCAGGCATATGATGGCCAAGCACCCCACAAGGTGGGACGAAGGCCGTTCACCGCCTCCGGTTTGCACCACTGCCTCTCCCCCTGTGCCCCAACCTGCCACTGAGATCCAACCCCCCTCTCAGGACACAGGCACGACTGTCTCCGGCCTGCACCCACACCCTCACCTCCGCTGTCCTCAGCCCCATCCAGCAATGTCTCTCAGCGCACCGTCCAGGCGTCGCTAGCGCAAGTGTTTGAGCGCAAGCGCAAGTACGCAGCCACGCACCCGCACGCTCAAGCATTAAACGTGCACATTGCCAAATTGATCAGCCTGGAGATGCTGCCGTATAGGCTTGTGGAAACGGAGGCTTTCAAAAACATGATGGCGGCGGCCCCGCGCTACTCGGTTCCCAGTCGCCACTACTTTTCCCGATGTGCCGTCCCAGCCCTGCACAACCACGTCTCCCGCAACATTGTACGCGCCCTCACCAATGCGGTTACTGCCAAGGTCCACTTAACGACGGACACGTGGACAAGCACAGGCGGGCAAGGCCACTATATCTCCCTGACGGCACATTGGGTGAATTTAGTGGAGGCTGGGACCGAGTCAGAGCCTGGGACCGCTCACGTCCTACCCACCCCCAGAATTGCGGGCCCCAGCTCGGTGCTGGTATCTGCGGCGGTGTATGCTTCCTCCACTAAACCACCCTCCTCCTCCTCCTCCAACGCAACCTCTGTCTCGCAATCAAGATGTGTCAGCAGCAGCATGCCGTCAGCAGTCGGTGTCGCGCGGCGTGGCAGCACAGCGGTGGCCAAGCGTGAGCAGGCCGTGCTGAAACTACTCAGCTTAGGAGAGAAGAGGCACACGGCCCACGAACTGCTGCAGGGTCTGACAGAGCAGACCGACCGCTGGCTTTCGCCGCTGAGCCTCCAACCGGGCATGGTCGTGTGTGACAACGGCCGTAACCTGGTGGTGGCTCTGCAGCTCGGCAGCCTCACGCACATGCCATGCCTGGCCCACGTCTTTAATTTGGTGGTTCAGCGGTTTCTGAAAAGCTACCCACGCTTGTCAGTCCTGCTCGGAAAGGTGTGCCGGCTCAGCGCACATTTCCGCAAGTCCAAGACGGACGCTGCCACCCTGCGCACCCTGCAACATCGGTTTAATTTGCCAGTGCACCGACTGCTGTGCGACGTGCCCACACGGTGGAACTCTACGCTCCACATGTTGGCCAGGCTCTATGAGCAGCGTAGAGCTATAGTGGAACACCAACTCCAACATGGGCGGCGTAGTAGGAGTCAGCCTCCTCAATTCTTTGCAGAAGAGTGGGCCTGGTTGGCAGACATCTGCCAGGTCCTTGGAAACTTTGAGGAGTCTACCCAGATGGTGAGCGGCGATGCTGCAATCATTAGCATCACCATTCCTCTGCTATGCCTCTTGAGAAGTTCCCTGCAAAGCATAAAGGCAGACGCTTTGCGCTCGGAAACGGAGGCGGGGGAAGATAGTATGTCGCTGGATAGTCAGAGCACCTCTACTGGGTGTCGAAGCTGGACACGTGGCCTGAACTCACGCTGTATGCCCTGGAGGTGCTTGCTTGTTCTGCGGCTAGCGTCTTGTCAGAGAGGGTGTTTAGTGCGGCTGGGGAAATAATCACGGATAAGCGTACCCGCCTGTCAACCGACATTGCCGACAGGCTTAAAATCATAAAGATGAACAAAGCCTGGATTTCCCCAGAGTTCTCTTTTCCACCAGCGGACAGCAGCGATACCTAAACAATACGTAGGCTGCACCCGCAGATGGAAGCATCGTTCTCTCTCACTATTAGAGATGAGCGAGCACGAAAATGCTCGGGTGCTTGTTACTCGGGACGAAATTATCGCGATGCTCGAGGGTTCGTTTCGAGTAACGAACCCCATTGAAGTCAATGGGCGACCCGAGCATTTTTGTATATCGCCGATGCTCGCTAAGGTTTTCATTTGTGAAAATCTGGGCAATTCAAGAAAGTGATGGGAACGACACAGCAACGGATAGGGCAGGCGACCGGCTACATGTTGGGCTGCATCTCAAGTTCCCAGGTCCCACTATTAAGCCACAATAGCGGCAAGAGTGCCCTCCCCCTCCCAACAACTTTTACTTCTGAAAAGCCCTCATTAGCAATGCATACCTTAGCTAAGCACCACACTACCTCCAACAAAGCACAATCAGTGCCTGCATGACACTCCGCTGCCACTTCTCCTGGGTTACATGCTGCCCAACCCCCCCCCCTGCACGACCCAGTGTCCACAGCGCACACCAAAGTGTCCCTGCGCAGCCTTCAGCTGCACTCATGCCACACCACCCTCATGTCTATTTATAAGTGCGTCTGCCATGAGGAGGAACTGCAGGCACACACTGCAGAGGGTTTGCACGGCTAGGCAGCGACCCTCTTTAAAAGGGGCGGGGCGATAGCCCACAATGATGTACAGAAGCAATGAGAAATATAATCCTGTGCCACCGCCATCAGGAGCTGCACACGTGGGCATAGCAATGGGGAACCTATGTGCCACACACTATTCATTCTGTCAAGGTGTCGGCATGCCCCAGTCAGACCGCAGTTTTTTATAAATAGTCACAGGCAGGTACAACTCCGCAATGGGAATTCCGTGTGCACCCACAGCATGGGTGGCTCCCTGGAACCCACCGGCTGTACATAAATGTATCCCATTGCAGTGCCCATCACAGCTGAGGTAACGTCCGATTAAATGCAGGTGGACTTCGGCCCACACTGCATGCCCCAGTCAGACTGGGGTTCTTTAGAAGTGAACACATGCAGTTACAACACCCTGTGCACCCATAGCATGGGTGGGTGCCAGGAAGCCACCGGTGGTGCATAAATATATCCCATTGCATTGCCCATCACAGCTGATATAACATCAGCTTTAATGCAGGTGGGCAAAAAATTAATTTGATTACACTGTAGGCGAGGGCCCCCAAAAATTGGTGTACCAACAGTACTGATGTACCTCAGAAAAATTGCCCATGCCCAACCAAGAGGGCAGGTGAAACCCATTAATCGCTTTGGTTAATGTGGCTTAATTGGTAACTAGGCCTGGAGGCAGCCCAGTTAAAATAAAAATTGGTTCAGGTGAAAGTTTCAACGCTTTAATGAGCATTGAAACGTATAAAAATTGTTTACAAAAATTATATGACTGAGCCTTGTGGGCCTAAGAAAAATTGCCCGTTCGGCGTGATTACGTGAGGTTTCAGGAGGAGGAGCAGGAGGAGGAGGATGAATATTATACACAGATTGATGAAGCAAAAAGGTCCCCGTTTTGGATGGTGATAGAGAACGATGCTTCTATCCGCGGGTGCAGCCTACGTATTGCTTAGGTATCACTGCTGTCCGCTGGTGGAGAAGAGAAGTCTGGGGAAATCCAGGCTTTGTTCATC
This sequence comes from Eleutherodactylus coqui, assembly GCF_035609145.1. Taxonomy (NCBI): domain Eukaryota; kingdom Metazoa; phylum Chordata; class Amphibia; order Anura; family Eleutherodactylidae; genus Eleutherodactylus; species Eleutherodactylus coqui. The sequence continues at coordinate 140,083,461 of NC_089843.1, read as the reverse complement.
TTGATGAGTGTAAGCCTGTCGGCACTGTCGGTTGACAGGAGGGTACGCTTATCCGTGATGATTCCCCCAGCCGCACTAAACACCCTCTCTGACAAGACGCTAGCCGCAGGACAAGCAAGCACCTCCAGGGCATACAGCGCGAGTTCAGGCCACGTGTCCAGCTTCGAAACACCCAGTAGTTGTAGGGGGCAGAGGCGTCACCGAGGAAGGTCTTGCGATCGGCTACGTACTCCCTCACCATCCTTTTACAGTGCTCCTGCCAACTCAGCCGTGACTGGGGAGCGGTGACACAGTCTTGCTGGGGAGCCATAAAGCTGGCAAAGGCCTTGGAGAATGTTCCCCTGCCTGCGCTGTACATGCTGCCTGATCTCTGCGCCTCCTTTGCTACCTGGCCCTCGGAACTGAACCTATTGCCACTAGCGCTGTCGTATGGGAATGTTACCATCAGCTTGTCCGCCAGGGTCCTGTGGTATAGCAGCACTCTCGAACCCCTTTCCTCTTCGGGTATGAGAGTGGAAAGGTTCTCCTTATACCGTGAGTCGAGCAGTGTGTACACCCAGTAATCCGTAGTGGCCAGAATGCGTGTAACGCGAGGGTCACGAGAAAGGCATCCTAACATGAAGTCAGCCATGTGTGCCAGGGTACCTGTACGCAACACATGGCAGTCCTCACTAGGAAGAACACTTTCAGGATCCTCCTCCTCCTCCATACACGCTGAAAGGATGACAGGCAAGCAGCATGGGTACCCTCAGCAGTGGGCCAAGCTGTCTCTTCCCCTTCCTCCTCATGCTCCTCCCCCTCCTCCTCAACGCACTGAGATATAGACATGAGGGTGCTCTGACTATCCAGCGACATACTGTCTTCCCCCGCCTCCGTTTACAAGCGCAAAGCATCTGCCTTTATGCTTTGCAGGGAACTTCTCAAGAGGCATAGCAGAGGAATGGTGACGCTAATGATTGCAGCATTCCCGCTCACCATCTGGGTAGACTCCTCAAAGTTTCCAAGGACCTGGCAGATGGCTGCCAAACAGGCCCACTCTTCTGTAAACAATTGAGGAGGCTGACCCCCACTAAGCCGCCCATGTTGGAGTTGGTATTCCACTATAGCTCTACGCTGCTCATAGAGTCTGGTCAACATGTGGAGCGTAGAGTTTCACCGTGTGGGCACGTCGCACAGCAGTCGGTGCACTGGCAGATTAAACCGATGTTGCAGGGTCCGCAGGGTGGCAGCGTCCGTCTTGGACTTGCGGAAATGTGCGCTGACCCAGCACACCTTTCCGAGCAGGTATGACAAGTGTGGGTAGCTTTTCAGAAACCGCTGAACCACCAAATTAAAGACATGGGCCAGGCATGGCACGTGCGTGAGGCTGCCGAGCTGCAGAGCCACCACCAGGTTACGGCTCAGCGGCGAAAGCCAGCGGTCGGTCTGCTCTGTCAGACCCTGCAGCAGTTCGTGGGCCGTGTGCCTCTTCTCTCCTAAGCTGAGTAGTTTCAGCACGGCCTGCTCACGCTTGGCCACCGCTGTGCTGCCACGCCGCGTGACACCGACTGCTGGCGACGTGCTGCTGCTGACACATCTTGATTGCGAGACAGAGGTTGCGTTGGAGGAGGAGGGTGGTTTAGTGGAGGAAGCATACACCGCCGCAGATACCAGCACCGAGCTGGGGCCCGCAATTCTGGGGGTGGGTAGGACGTGAGCGGTCCCAGGCTCTGACTCTGTCCCAGCCTCCACTAAAGTCACCCAATGTGCCGTCAGGGAGATATAGTGGCCCTGCCCACCTGTGCTTGTCCACGTGTCCGTTGTTAAGTGAACCTTGGCAGTAACCGCGTTGGTGAGGGCGCGTACAATGTTGCGGGAGACGTGGTTGTGCAGGGCTGGGACGGCACATCGGGAAAAGTAGTGGCGACTGGGAGCCGAGTAGCGCGGGGCCGCCGCCACCATCATGCTTTTGAAAGCCTCCGTTTCCACAAGCCTATACGGCAGCATCTCCAGGCTGATCAATTTGGCTATGTGCACGTTTAACGCTTGAGCGTGCGGGTGCGTGGCGGCGTACTTGCGCTTGCACTCAAACAGTTGCGCCAGCGACTTCTGGACGCTGCGCTGAGAGACATTGCTGGATGGGGCCGAGGACAGCGGAGGTGAGGGTGTGGGTGCAGGCCGGTAGGCACTCGTGCCTGTGTCCTGAGAGGGGGGTGGGATCTCAGTGGCAGGTTGGGGCACAGGGGGAGAGGCAGTGGTGCAAACCGGAGGCGGTGAACGGCCTTCGTCCCACCTTGTGGGGTGCTTGGCCATCATATGCCTGCGCATGCTGGTGGTGGTGGCTCCCCAGCTGATCTTGGCGCGACAAAGGTTGCACACCACTGTTCGTCGGTCGTCAGGCGTCTCTGTGAAAAACTGCCACGCCTTAAAGCACCTTGGCCTTTGCAGGGTGGCATGGCACGAGGGGGCGCTTTGGGAAACAGTTGGTGGATTATTCGGTCTGGCCCTGCCTCTACCCCTGGCCACCGCACTGGCTCGGCCTGTGCCCACACCCTGACTTGGGCCTCCGCATCCTCGTCCACGTCCACGTCCTCTAGGCCTACCCCTACCCCTTAGCATGCTGTATTACCAGTAGTGCAGAAACAGAACGCTGTAATTAAATGTGCCGCTTATTGGCCTGTGGTTGGAAGCTGACTTCGCATACGGAACGCACAGCAGAGGCAGGAAGGAATTTTGCCAAGCCTGCTGTAACACTTAGCTGGCTGCGTATGAATTAGGACAACTACCCCCAGCAGAGACCCAGTACACTTGTGGACAGGAATACAGCGGTGATGTAAGAGGCAACACAGAGGCAGGAAAGAATTTTGCGCAAGCCTGCTGTAACACTTAGCTGGCTGCGTATGAATTAGGACAACTACCCCCAGCAGAGACCCAGTACACTTGTGGACAGGAATACAGTGGTGATGTAAGAGGCAACACAGAGGCAGGAAAGAATTTTGCGCAAGCCTGCTGTAACACTTAGCTGGCTCCGTATGAATTAGGGCAACTACCCCCAGCAGAGACCCAGTACACTTGTGGACAGGAATACAGCGGTAATGTAAGAGGCAACACAGAGGCAGGAAAGAATTTTGCGCAAGCCTGCTGTAACACTTAGCTGGCTGCGTATGAATTAGGACAACTACCCCTAGCAGAGACCCAGTACACTTGTGGACAGGAATACAGTGGTGATGTAAGAGGCAACACAGAGGCAGGAAAGAATTTTGCGCAAGCCTGCTGTAACACTTAGCTGGCTCCGTATGAATTAGGGCAACTACCCCCAGCAGAGACCCAGTACACTTGTGGACAGGGATACAGAGGTGATGTAAGAGGCAACACAGAGGCAGGAAAGAATTTTGCGCAAGCCTGCTGTAACACTTAGCTGGCTCCGTATGAATTAGGGCAACTACCCCCAGCAGAGACCCAGTACACTTGTGGACAGGAATACAGCGGTAATGTAAGAGGCAACACAGAGGCAGGAAAGAATTTTGCGCAAGCCTGCTGTAACACTTAGCTGGCTGCGTATGAATTAGGACAACTACCCCTAGCAGAGACCCAGTACATTTGTGGACAGGAATACAGCGGTGATGTAAGAGGCAACACAGAGGCAGGAAAGAATTTTGCGCAAGCCTACTGTAACACTTAGCTGGCTGCGTATGAATTAGGACAACTACCCCCAGCAGAGACCCAGTACACAGAGGACGGTCACAGGCAGCCCAAATAGATTTTTTTTCCCAAATGTTTTTGGAAAGGCCCACTGCCTATATACACTCCTGTCCCTGCCTCACCACTACTGGCCCTGGACAATGTAAAATTACTGCAGGACGCAATGCTCTGCACGGCCGATATACAAAAAAAAAAGTGCAACACTGCAAAAAGCAGCCTCCACACTACTGCACACGGTTAGATGTGGCCCTAAGAAGGACCGTTGGGGTTCTTGAAGCCTAAAATAACTCCTAACGCTCTCCCTATAGCAGCTCCGGCACCAGCAGCACTGTCCCTGATCTCTGTCAGAATGCATCTGTGGCGAGCCGCGGGAGGGGCCGATTTATATACTCGGGTGACACCTGATCTCGCCAGCCACTCACTGCAGGGGGGTGGTATAGGGCTTGAACGTCGCAGGGGAAAGTTGTAATGCCTTCCCTGTCTTTCTATTGGCCAGGAAAGCGCGCTAACGTCTCAGAGATTAAAGTGAAAGTAACTCGAACATCGCGTGGTACTCGTCTCGAGTAACGAGCATCTCAAACACGCTAATACTCGAACGAGTATCAAGCTCGGACAAGTACGTTCGCTCATCTCTAATCACCATCAAAAATGGGGACCTTTTAGCTTCATCAATCTGTGTATTATATTCATCCTCCTCTTCCTGCTCCTCCTCCTGAAACCTCACGTAATCACGCCGAACGGGCAATTTTTCTTAGGCTCACAAGGCTCAGTCATATAACTTTTGTAAACAATGTTTAAACGTTTCAATTCTCAATTCAATAAAGCGTTGAAGCTTGCACCTGAACCAATTTTTATTTTAACTGGGCTGCCTACAGGCCTAGTTACAAATTAAGCCACATTAACCAAAGCGATTAATGGGATTCACCCGCCCTCTTGGTTGGCCATGGGCAATTTTTCTGAGGTACATTAGTACTGTTGGTACACCAATTTTTTGGGCCCTCGCCTACAGTATAATCCTAGTAATTTTTAGCCCACCTGCATTAAAGCAGATGTTACCTCAGCTGTGCTGGGCACTGCAATGGGATATATTTATGTACCGCCGGTGGGTTCCAGGGAGCCACCCATGCTATGGGTCCACAGGGACTTCACATTAGGGATTTGTACCTGCCAGTGTCTATGTATTAAAAACCCCGGTCAGACTGGGGCATGCAGTGTGTGCCGAAGCCCACCTGCATGTAACCTGACGTTACCTCAGCTGTGATGGGCACTGCAATGGGATATATTTATGTACCGCCGGTGGCTTCCTGGGACCCACCCATGCTGTCGGTCCACACAGAGTTGTAACTACATGTGTCCACTTCTAAAGAACCCCAGTCTGACTGGGGCATGCAGTGTGGGCCGAAGCCCACCTGCATTAAACCTGACGTTACCTCAGCTGTGATGGGCACTGCAATAGGATATATTTATGTACCGCCGGTGGGTCTCAGGGAGCCATCCATGCTGTCGGTCCACACGGAGTTGTAACTGCATGTGTCCACTTCTAAAGAACCCCAGTCTGACCGGGGCATGCAGTGTGGGCCGAAGCCCACCTGCAATAAACCTGAAGTTACCTCAGCTGTGATGGGCACTGCAATGGGATATATTTATGTACCGCCGGTGGCTTCCTGGGACCCGCCCATGCTGTCGGTCCACACGGAGTTGTAACTCCATGTGTCGACTTCTAAAGAACCCCAGTCTGACTAGGGCATGCAGTGTGGGCCGAAGACCACCTGCATTTAATCGGACGTTACCTCAGCTGTGATAGGCACTGCAATGTGATACATTTATGTACAGTCGGTGGGTTCCAGGGAGCCACCCATGCTGTGGGTGCACACGCAATTCCCATTGCGGAGTTGTACCTGCCTGTGACTATTTATAAAAAACCGCGGTCTGACTGGGGCATGCAGACACCTTGACAGAATGAATAGTGTGTGGCACATGGGTTCCCCATTGCTATGCCCCCGTTTGCAGCTCCTGATGGAGGTGGCACAGGATTGGATTTCTCATTGCTTCTGTACAGCATTATGGGCTCTCGCCCTGCCCCTTTTAAAGAGGGTCGCTGCCTGGCCATGCCAACCCTCTGCAGTGTGTGCCTGCGGTTCCTCCTCATGGCAGACGCACTTATAAATAGACATGAGGGTGGTGTGGCTATAAGGCCAGCGTGTGGCATGAGGGCAGCTGAAGGCTGCGCAGGGACACTTTGGTGTGCGCTGTGGACACTGGGTCGTGTGGGGTGGTTGTGCAGCATGTTACCTAGAAGTGTCATGCAGACAGTGATTGTGCTTTGTTGGAGGTAGTGTGGTGTTTAGCTAAGGTATGCCTTGCTAATGAGGGTTTTTCAGAAGTAAAAATTGTTGGGACGGGGGGGGGGCCACTCTTGTCGCTATTGTGGCTTAATAGTGGGACCTGGGAACTTGAGATGCAGCCCAACACGTAGCCCCTCGCCTGCCCTATCCGTTGCTGTGTCGTTCCCATCACTTTCTTGAATTGCCCAGATTTTCACAAATGAAAACCTTAGCGAGCATCGTCGATATACAAAAATGCTCGAGTCGCCCATTGACTTCAATGGGGTTCGTTACTCGAAACGAACCCTCGAGCATCGCGAAAATTTCGTCTCGAGTAATGAGCACCCGAGCATTTTGGTGCTTGCTCATCTCTACACACTAAGGCCTTAGTCAGACGGGCGTTTGTTTGCGCGATTTGCGCATGCGCATGCGATTCGCGCATATATAGAACCAATGGTTCGCTATGGTATCGGTCACATGTCCGCTTTTTATGCGGATATGCGATAAATTATAGGACACGACGATTCGCAGATCGCGCCTATCTGCGTTCGGCGTTTTATGTGCGCACCAAAATCATTTTTTTCGCCGGCCAGTCTAAGTTTCATGCGCATTTCGATGCGCACGGCGATTTTTCTCCGGTCAGACGGGCGTTTTGCTGCGACGATTAACGCGGCTAGGTGCAGATTTTTCCCGCGATTTTTCGCCCCCGGTCGCGCGATTTGCGCATGCGCATCTGACTTGCGATCCGCAAATCGCGCGAAAAAACCCCCGCCTGACTAAGGCCTAATGATAAAATCTAAATCAATACGTTAAACAAGAAAATGAAAATGTTGTTTCCACTATTATATATATATATATATATATATATATATATATATATATATATATATATATATACATATATATTGCAATAGATATCTTCATTAACTATGAATATCATAGTGTCTTTTTTACCTAGACAAAGATCATGCAGCTAAATTTTATTACAAAACTTTGTTATTATTCAAATAACTTTATTGACAATATGTACAGCCCTGGGCCAGTAATTCACTTTAAATTTAACAAAAGAGGAAGCTTGGGTATAGCATTCAATAGCTACAATTGAGATCTAACTATAACCTATTCATCACAGGAATATTTTCACTCACTTTTTTATATATTTATTTTTTTTATGTTGAAAAACAAGAAAGCAAAGGAGTATGTGGGAAACATAACAGGAGTAATTTGTTTAGTTGCTGGTGCAGACTGTTCTTTGATCAAATTTTGTTTCCCAAAGGAGAAAGGCAGTTTTAAATTAAAGAGCAAACAGGCATAAAAAAAGAAGCAAGTAATCACAATCTTCCCAGGAGAGAAGATATAATTCTAGAACTCCAGAGATTCTATTTAATAAATAAACACCTTTGTTTCACTAAGTTAATTTATCTACAGGAAATAATCTTAGTTTAATTGTATTGCCATGTGTCATGTTTAATATAAGGTACATGAGGGCCTTTGACTTTCACTTATTAAAGTCAAAGCTCTTTGCAACTGTAGCGTGTGGGTTATACTGCTATAGTAAAAGGCACATTGAAGCAATGTTGTATACAAAAGTCTGTACATTTCCTTTCATTAATGTGCAGTAGGTCAAATAACAAAATTTCACCTATAGTATAAAAGGCATATTAGTACCTGTTATTGTACTCTGTCTTTTTTAGACTAGAGCTCTGATTGATAGTTTATTTATAAGAAATTTAGTATGAAATCTAATTTTTGAAATGTACGAAAATAATAACACATGAAAAATCGAAATAATTTTAGTATTGCCATAATTGTATTGAGCATCAGAATAAAAGTAACATTTAATTTCTACCTTACAGTGAACACCCATAAGATAAAGCCTAAATAAAAACAATGGTGGAATTTCAGGTTTTTTATCTTCATTCGCTCCAAACAAAATTAATGAATGTTAAAGAATAAAATACATGTACCCTAAAGTGCTATTATTCGAGGGTACGCGTATTTGTGTGCGCATTTGCGTTGTTTTTTGTTTCATATTTGTGTGCCCAATAGCGTTTTTACTGTACTTTTTGTTCGTGCAATTGCATAGACAAAAAAAACACGCACTAATACTCTTAGCCATTACAATGGCCAATTAGTTTAATGAGTGCAAGATGTATTGGTTCCTTTTGCAAATGCACAGGAACATAGAGCAGGTTGCAACTTTTTGCACAATAGAATTGCACACGCCAAATGCGCATGTAATTGAACCTATTGAAATTATTGGGTTCTATTTTCTGTGTATTGTGCACACAAATACCTATTGTGAAAGTATGTCCATGTGAATCTGGCCTTAGAAGATACAACATGTCCTGCAAAATGCAAGGCCTCATATGGCTATGTTAACAAATAAATAAAAATGTTAAGGGTCTGGAAATGTGACAATGTAAAAGATTTAAAAAATGCCTCATAATTAGGACAAAGTCAGACGAGCGTTTTTTGCACATTGGTATGTGCGCAAAAAAAGCTTGTCTATTAGAACCATTGGTTTTCTACATAGTGTTCACATGTCCATTTTTTACAAGTGCAAAATCTTTGCACCTGCAAAAGATAGGACATGAGGGCATCGGTAAGGTCCTTGCTGCGCATAAAGATTCCCCCGCGGGGAATCCCCTCATCACTGAACACTGTGACAGCACTGTTGCAGTGTTACTCCCCGCAGGGATGAAAGAATCCTCTGCCACAGCAGTCACAGCTGTGGCAAAGGATCGCTATGTTTTCCCATTGTTTTCAATGGGGCCAGCTTTACAGCTGCTCCATTGAAAGTAATGGGATGCAGGCAATTGCCTCCTTGATTTTCAGGGAAGGGCTTGAAATATAAGCCCTTCCCTAAAAATTAACTCTAGCTGCTGAAAAAATTTTAAAAAATATATACATCACCTCTCCACCGCTGTGCAGCTCCGATGCGTCTTCTCATTGACTCTGAGGCATTGTTGTGAAGCTCTTTCTCCTGGGCAGGGATTTGTTGGGTCTGATTGGCTGAGCACTCATCCAATCACTGGCAGCACTCAGCCATTCATTGAATGATAGCAGAGCACTGCCTGTGATTGGTCCCAATGCTCAGCCAATCACAGGCAGCGCTCAGCCATTCATTGAATTCAATGAATGGCTGCACACTGTGATGAATCAGAGGCAGCGCTCAGCTGCCATTCAATGGCTGAGCACTGCCTCTGATTGGTCACAGCGCTCAGCCAATCAAATCTGCTCATAGAAATTCCACAGTGTTTATTGCCTGTGTTAAGGCAGCCTAGGACAATTTATGCAAGAATGTGTAAAATTGCCAAAAAGGGTAGAATCATAGGTAAACTATTGCCTCCTAGATTATGTAAATAATTTAACCTCTTATTGAGCAGCTGCTTTTGTGCCTAATGATTTGCAAGAGCCATAACTTGTTGACATAGCTGCACAAAAGAGTGATTTTGGGGGGATGAGTTGTATTTTTTATATCACTACTCTGAGATATACATAAGCCTTCCTAAAAGAGGCTCTGATGGGGCTCCACAGCTCCATTCAAAAATATATCAGTAAGACCATAGCGTCTGTGTGAACCAACATAGATTTGCTGGGTGATCAAGCAGACCACATAATACTTTGATGGATGCCCACAATAGCCTTAGGGGTGAGATTGCAGCTTTAAAGACCAAAATAGCAGACATAGAAGATAGAAACTGCAGGAATAACGTGAAATTTCGAGGAATACCAGAATCAATCCTGCCACCTGTGCTTATCCCTTATATACAGAGACTTATCCAAAAGATTATACCATTTTGTATAACTCATGATTTAATCATAGGCTGTGCACATCATAGAATCATAGAATGGTAGAGTTGGAAGGGACCTCCAAGGTCATCTGGTCAAACCCCCTGCTCAATGCAGGATTCACTAAATCATCCCAGACAGATATTTTTCCAGTCTTTGTTTGAACTCTTCCATTGAAGGAGAACTCACCACTTCTCGTGGTAAGCTGTTCCACTCATTGATCGCCCTCACTGTCAGAAAGATTTTTCTAATATCTAATTTGTGTCTCCTCCCTTTCAGTTTCATCCCATTGCTTCTAGTCTTTTCTTGTGCAAATAAGAATAGGACCGATCCCTCTGCACTGTGACAGCCCTTCAGATATTTGTAGACAGCTATTAAGTCTCTTCTCAGCCTTCTTTTTAGCAAGCTAAGCATTCCCAGATCTGTTAACCGATCCTCATACGACATGATTTGCAGACTGCTCAGCATCTTAGTAATTCTTCAATGAACTTCCTCCAGTTTGTCTATGTCTTTTTAAATTGGGGTGCCCAGAACTGGACATAGCATGCCAGATGAGGTCTGACTAAGAAAGAGTAGAGGGGGATAATTACTTCACAAGATCTAGACTCTAAGCTTCTGTTAATATGTCCCAGAATTGTGTTTCCCTTTTTGGCTCCTGCATCACATTGTTGACTCATGTTCAGTCTATACAAATGCACGTCAGGGAAGCGCTATAGATGTAGGCTAGGAGTTAAACAGAAATAGATGTGGCACTCTCCTGGGAGTGGTATATTAAAGAAAAAGAAAATATTGAGATTAACTCACCCGGTGTTTGGTGAGTGCCCCTGATTAGAGGCCCCACCAACACCTCCACTTCCTCGTTGGCATATAAATCCCCTGGTCCGTCCGTATGGCTGCTGGGCTTCTGTGTCCTGCTGGATTGCAGGACCCACTAGTAAAATCCGTAAGATGAAAAGAAAAGTTGCCCGCGCTCTCGGGACCCGAACCCCCGGATCAGGCTGCAAACATCACTCGCTTCAACGTTTTATTAATGCAATTTCTGCATACTCAGTGCTGTTTTAGTGCAACGCGTTTCGTCGTAACATACGACTTTATCAAGCACAGACAGCATAAAATTAATTTTATGCTGTCTGTGCTTGATAAAGTCGTATGTTACGACGAAACGCGTTGCACTAAAACAGCACTGAGTATGCAGAAATTGCATTAATAAAACGTTGAAGCGAGTGATGTTTGCAGCCTGATCCGGGGGTTCGGGTCCCGAGAGCGCGGGCAACTTTTCTTTTCATCTTACATGTTCAGTCTATGATCTATTAGTATTCCCCAGTATTTTTCACATATGCTGCTACTTAGCCCAATTCCTCCCATTCTGTATGTGCTTTTTTCATTTTTCTTGCCCAGATATAGGACTTTGCATTTGTCCTTGTTAAATACCATTCTGTTAGTCGCTGCTCACTGTTCAAGTTGTTCTAGATCTTTTTGAATACTCTCTCTCTCTTTCCCAGTGTTAGCTATCCCTCCTAGCTTTGTGTCGTCAGCAAATTTGATCAGTTTCCCATCAATTCCCTCCTCCATTTATAAAAATGTTGAACAACACTTGGCCTACGACAGAGCCTTGTGGTACCCCACTTGATAGATTCTTCCACTTGGATGTGATTCCATTTATGACCACTCTTTGAGGACCACTTAGCCAGTTCTGAATCCACCTAACAGTTGCCTTGTCAATCCCATATTTGGTCATTTTTTCAATAAATATGGTATGAGATACTTTGTCAAATGCTTTGCTAAAGTCAAGATATACTATATCTACCGCATTTCCCTGATCCACCCAGTTGGCGATTCTGTCATAGAAGGAAATTAGATTCATCTGGCATGACTTGTTTGTTAAAAACCCATACTGGTTCTGGTTAATTACTCCATTTTTATTCAAGTATTTGCATGCATGCTGTTTAAATTTGTTCAAAGATCTTTCCCGGTTTAGAAGTCAGGCTCACAGGCCTGTAGTTTCCTGGATCCACCTGCTTCCCTTTTTTGAAGATACGGACATTTGCCATTCTCCTGTTCCCCAGGAACTTTCAAAGATTAGGATGAGTGGCTCAGCAATTACGTCTGCTGCTTTCTTTAGTATCCTAGGATGTAATTCATCTGGACCTTGAGACTTAAATTCATTTAAGTTAGCTATGTGTTCCCTCACCATCTCTCTTCTTATAGATAGCATGCATTCTTTTATCCCCCCAATAGCACAGGGAAGATCAGTGGATGTTACATCTAATTTCTAAAGAGAAAACAGATAAAAAATAGGAATGTAAAAGTTTGGCCTTCTCAACATCGTTCTTAACCAATTCCCCATTTTCAACTTGTAAGCATCCAATAGCATCTTTGACTTTTCTTTTGCTTTTGACGTACCCCTCAAATCCTTTGTTATTGCTTTTGGCCTCTGTTGCAAGCCTCAATTCATTATTAGCTTTTCTGACACTTGCCCTACAGTTTCTGCCGACCATATTATATTCTTCTTTAGATATCCCCCCCTCTTTCTAATTGATAAAAATATTTTTCTTTCTTTTTAACATGTGTGCAAGTTCTGTGTTCATCCATTTTGGTCTCTTTAAATGCTCTAAAAGCATGATTGTGCTTTGAGAATCTTATTTCGCAATATTTCCAAACCTTTTTGGACATTTCTGTCTTTAAGAACATCCAGCCATTGGATTCATCCTACTCTTTTTCTGAGTCTATTAAAATCTGCCTTTCTGAAATTCAACATTGACGTCTGAGTTTTCTCAGGTCTTCCTCCCCTTTTTATCCAAAACTTTAAAAATAGCATGATCACTGCCTCCTAAGGTCCCAGCCTTACTTTCTCAAATATTTCCTCCCTGTGGTTAAAAATTAGGTCCAAGATAGCAGATCCCCTTGTTTTCTCTTCTACCTTTTGGAAGATAAAGTTGTTAGCAAGAGTGGATAAGAATTTGTTGGATCCATTACTTTTACCTGAGAGAGATTCCCAACAAATGTCTGGATAGTTAAAATCTCCCATGATCACTATGGCATGCTTTTTTGAGAGGTTGGCCATCTGATTTAGAAAGAGCTCATCAGCTTTTAAAGCCCAAAAATCTACCAGATCCAACTCCACATGACGTTGTAGCTAGAATTCATTTTTATTTAGTAAAGGAGCAACTCATGTCAACCACCAGATGATTAGCTACTCTTCCTCGATCATTCCCAAGTGTTTCTTTATTCATGTGAAGTATGTTTCGACCACAATAGCTGAATAAAAGAACTTAGCTCTAGCTACCCAAATTTTAAGAAGCAACAATATCCTGTATAATTGGGGCTTCCCGACAAAAGTAATTGTCTCTAAGAATGGACTTACATCAATTTTCAGCTCCTTTAAAGTAGGAATGGAGCCACTCTAGCAATGGGGCCTGAAAACAACATCCACACCTACCCAGAACATGCGCCAATGCTCACCCACCCACACACAAGCTGGATGCAGCATGGTACATCATGAGCAAGGGAGCTTAAAGTATCTTTTGCAGCTTTCTGTAAGTAGGTCTGGATTAGGACTAGTGTTATTTACAGATGCTTCCCAGTTCCACAATCTGCATGCTTTAGTAGTAATGTTACTATTTTTTTTTACTGTTGTTACAGTACTACAGTGCTTGGTATATCCGCTGTTGAGCTCTTTACTGAGCAAGTCCAGATTTTCCACTTTATTGACAATATTCGACTGTCTTCACTGTAGAGATGGACATTGGATATTCACAGTAAAACAATTCTGATTTGTTACAAGAAGACTGTAAAATTTTTATTAATCAATCCCAAGGGTTTGAATAACCCTTGCAAGTGCTTTGTGGCATGGAAAGAGGCCAAAAAATGCTAACGCGTACATTCTATGTGTGCACAAATCGCATTTCAAGAAGTCTGCTCTTTCACAGTGTTCTAATCCCAATTTTTCCCACACATTCTACTTCAATGCCGAAAAAAAGAAACCAGGTGTTATTATTGATATTAAGAATTTAGTGACTTTCTAGTTTATTATTCTCATCAGTGATAAGGGGGGCAGATTTATTGTTCTGGTTTGCTCCATAAACAATTTATGCACTTAATATTTCTCAAATTTAATTTTTTTGTTTCAATAATATTCATTTATTTTTTTCATTTTCAGAACAAAATACAGCATATAAGTAGTGGATTAACAAATGTGTCAATTATAGTAATCCAAATATCACATAACAGGTATTGTACATTATCTGGATAATGTTCTAAAAAGAAAATTGTACAATTTTGCATATGAACGAATAAGAAAGATAAAAGAGTAGATAAGTAATAAATAAATAATTACCAGGTTGAGAAAATATATTACAGTCAAGAGATATTACAGTTATCATATTAGCTGACTAAATAATATCACAAGAATCTACAAAGGAAAGCTTTGTAATTAGAGATGAGCGAGCACCAAAATGCTCGAGTGCTCGTTACTCGTGTCGAATAGAGATGAGCGAGCATACTCGTCCGAGCTTGATGCTCGTTCGAGTATTAGGGTGCTCGAGATGCTCGTTACTCGAGACGAGCACCACGCGGTACTCGTCTCGATTAAATGAGCACTGACCATTGAATTCAATGGAGCCGGCAATACAGCCGGCTCCATTGAAAGCAATGGGCTGCCGGCGATCTCAGGATGAATTTTCGGGAAGGGCTTAAAAATATAAGCCCTTACCTGAAAATCATCCTAAAATGTGTAAAAATAAAAAAATAAAAAAATGTCAGCATAAAGATCGTTCTCCTCTGCCATAGCTGTGACAGCTGTGGAAGAGAATAACGATGTTAGCCCATTGAATTCAATGGAGCCGGCAATACAGCCGGCTGCATTGAAAGCAATGGGCTGCCGGCGAGCGCGGGAGTGAGACCCCCCTCCCCCGCACTGTGAGCATAAAGATCGTTCTCCTCTGCCATAGCTGTGACAGCTGTGGCAGAGAAGAACGATGTTAGCCCATTGAATTCAATGGAGCCGGCAATACAGCCGGCTCCATTGAAAGCAATGCGCTGCGGGCGATCGCGGGATGAATTTTCGGGCAGGGGTTAAATATATAAGCCCTTCCCTGCAATTCATCCTGAAATGTGTAAAAATAAAAAAAATATATATACTCGCCTTTCCGCTGCAGCCGGAGTTCAGCTGCGGCCGGCGGCAGTTCTCCTGAACTGCTTCTCTATACTATTCAGCAGCCGGGGCTTTAAAATCCCCGCCTGCTGAATGAGCTGCCTCTAATTGGTCACAGCCTGACCAATCAGAGGAAGGTCTCACTCACACACCCATTCTTGAATGGGTGAGTGACTGCTGCCTCTCATTGGCTCAGCGCAGGGACCAATCTGATTGGTCCCGCTGAGCCAATGAGAGGCAGCAGTCACTCACCCATTCATGAATTCATGAATGGGTGTGTGAGTGAGACCTGCCTCTGATTGGTCAGGCTGTGACCAATCAGCGGCAGCTCATTCAGCAGGCGGGGATTTTAAATCCCCGGCTGCTGAATACTACAGAGAGCAGTTCAGAGAACT
Source organism: Eleutherodactylus coqui (assembly GCF_035609145.1). Classification (NCBI taxonomy): domain Eukaryota; kingdom Metazoa; phylum Chordata; class Amphibia; order Anura; family Eleutherodactylidae; genus Eleutherodactylus; species Eleutherodactylus coqui. The sequence continues at coordinate 140,068,114 of NC_089843.1, read as the reverse complement.
GCCGCCGGCCGCCGCTGAACTCCGTCTGCCGGGACCGGGTGAGTATATATATTTTTTTTATTTTTACACATTTCTGGATGAATTGCAGGGAAGGGCTTATATATTTAAGCCCTTCCCGAAAATTCATCCCGCGATCGCCCGTAGCGCATTGCTTTCAATAGAGCCGGCTGTATTGCCGGCTCCATTGAATCCAATGGGCTAACATCGTTCTTCTCTGCCACAGCTGTTACAGCTGTGGCAGAGGAGAACGATCTTTATGCTGACAGTGCAGGGGGGGGGGGGGCGCTCTTGCCGCTATTGTGGCTTAATAGTGGGACCTGGGAACTTGAGATGCAGCCCAACATGTAGCCCCTCGCCTGCCCTATCCGTTTCTGTGTCGTTCCCATCACTTTTGTGAATTTCCCAGATTTTCACAAATGAAAACCTTAGCGAGCATCGGTGATATACAAAAATGCTCGAGTCGCCCATTGACTTTAATGGGGTTCGTTACTCGAAACGAACCCTCGAGCATCGCAGGAAGTTCGACTCGAGTAACGAGCACTCGAGCATTTTGGTGCTCGCTCATCTCTAGTGTCGAACTTTCAGTGATGCTCGAGAGTTCGTTTCAAGTAACGAACCCCATTGAAGTCAATGGGCGACTCGAGCATTTTTGTATATGACTGGTGCTCTGCTAAGGTTTTCATTTGTGAAAATCTTAGCAAATCACCAAAGTCATGTAAAAAACACAGAAATGGATAGGGCAGGCGAGGAGCAACATGCAGGGCTGCATTTCGGGCAAGAGGCAAGAGTGGCAAGAGTGAGAGCCCCCCCCCCCCCCCCCCCCCCGCACTGTCAGCATAACGATCCTTCTCCTCTGCCACTAATACTCGAACGAGCATCAAGCTCGGACGAGTATGCTCGCTCATCTCTATTTGTAATCCATCTGCTATGCAGCGGTTTTCATGCTTTCCATATACTATGAAACTTCAAGTGTGTAAAGATGTTACCAGCAAGCATTTTTTCATATACATATGTCTGGTTGATTAATGTGATAGTTTCCACTAGTTTGGGAACATCAATACTTTTTCAATGACTCAGTATGACTGATAAGCACTTACTTCTCAAAATTCAGTCTTGTGGTAGGATTACATGTGAGCCAATGTTTATTAGTGCTAGAGCTGGAGAGTTCTGGACTGTTTAACCAACCAAAGATGACAATAACCTAAATACAGAGTCTGTATTGTTGGAGAAAAGGGCAGCTCCACTTTATGTGTAGTAGCATTCCCCTTTTGTCAAAAATCCTCCAGCAGTTAGCCGAGCAATTGAGGTGTATTTAAGCTAAACAAACTGGTGTATTATACTATCAGAGTATGATCATCAATAATATCTTGACATGCTTGCTACACATAAGTGCTTTGTGGGTCAGAGATAGAGCTTGCTTCCACTCTTTATCGCTAAAGTTTTGAGCCAACTCTTCTCCAACTCTCTTAACGGATACGTTTTTAAAAAAAATTAGCATGATCATGTAATAAAATATATAGGCTTTAACCCTTTAATTCATTCAGAAAATATTTTGAATATAGTTGGGTTACCCCCGAATAATAGAAATGTATGTGTATGTAGAAAATGTTGTACTTGTTGGTACTTGTACTAGTCTTTTGGAGTAAAAAAATATTGAGATTGTAGTTGCTTGAATGGGAAAAGAGAGTTCTCATGCGATAAACGCGTGAGATAGTGATATCTATTAAGGTCCATTTTGATATATCCAAGTATGGGATATCATATTGAAGCAAATCTAAAGAGATGTAATCCTCTGGAATTGCACCCTTCGGTTTTGCATAGTCATTTCATTTTTTCTATGCCTTTAAAGATATAAAAGAGCTTCCCTAAGAGCTTGTTCCAATGGTTCTAAAGACAATGTGAACGATGGGCAATCTTGCCTAGTGCCATTCATAATATTGAATTTGTCTGCTAAGGCCACATTCGCAAATTCTTGTGCCTCAAAGTGTAGTGCAGCTATAGTTTTTAGGAAATGGCTAATCTAATTAATTAAACCAATTAATACAGTAAATTGCCTTTTCAATTGCTAGGTTGTCCCTCAATAGAGTCCATCCTTTGTCTCTGCTTTGCTGCCTTAGCAGAGGGAGAAGAGGCTGTCTCCGCCATGTGGCCTGAGGCATGATGATGATGACTGTGTTGTTGTGGAGGCTCCGGTATGTCTCGTATAGGGAGCAAGATGCCCTACTACCTCATGACTCAGAGTTGTTTATTCACCTAGCTCTCTCAGAGGACGGTTGGTCCTATGAGCACTCCACGGGTTCGGATGCATGGGAGCCTCCTCAGGAACTTCCAGTCATATTGTCTTGGTCCCATGCTTGGTACTGAGAAAAGTAAAAGTTAATGAGCTTCTCTGATTTAGCCAATGAGCACTTCTCCCCCCGTGACATCCTGGATCTATAGCCAGTAGGTGAGACTCATTTGGCTGTGGGTTTTACTGCTTTGCAGTCAACTATAGAGCCATGGTGAATTAGGAGCTCTCCAGTCAGGCAAACATTCAATTGGGAAAACAAGCCATGCCACCTTAAAATTTTATTTTTAAACTCACTACTAAAGACAATTGAAGACAACATATCTAGAAAACCTGTATTGTGTGGAAAGTTCAATATTATACATGATGTAGATCTGGATACTACCACAAAGCTCAGTATACCTGTAGATCTTCCCTCAATTACATCAGTGGCTTAGTAAAGGAAGTTTATATAATGTACTAGCTGATATACCCGACTTCGCCCGAGTTAATTTGGTACTGGTGTTTATCTGGTGTTCACACGGAAAATCTTATGAAGTCGTGATTACTTTAGAGTACAAATAAATTCAGTTTAGATAGATTTAATAGTTTAATGGGAAATAAATTACATTTTTTTTCAAGATTCACAATTTTATTGTAAATTATCAGAGTTGGACAATGAATTTCTCAAAAACGCCTGCCTATTACCTGATGTTAAAGGCTTAAAGGTAGCGTGTGTGCCAAAAAGAACTTTCCTAGGCTTTATATATTTTTGAAAAAAAAAACCCTCTCCCATAAATCGTATTTCTTGCTGATTTTCAGTGCATAGGCAGATAGAAGAGATATTTTTCATTACATACAGGTCAGTTAGATTCTTTCAGTGTATAGGCAGATAGAAAAGAGATTTTTGTCAGACGGTATGTAAAGATGCCCACCCCTCACACGCTGTTTATTACACACAGGTAATTCGATTTTTCTCAGCATATAGGCAGATAGAAGACAGATTTTCCTCAGACTGTATGTAAAAATTTCCCTCCACAAAATGTCCACCTCTCACACGCTGCTCATTACACACAGATCAGATTCTTCTCAGTGTATAGGCAGAAAAAAGAGATTTTCCTCAGACTGTATGTGAAAATGCCACTACACAGAATGTCTACCTCTCACACGCTGCTCATAACACACAGATCAGATTCTTCTCAGTGTATAGGCAGATAGGAGAGAGATTTATCTCAGACTGTATGTGAAAATGTCACCCCACAGAATGTGCCGCCTCACACACTCTCTTCATTTTAACCCTGAACGGTAACCCCCCTTTTTATTCAAATTTCCTACCCAGACTGAAGGTTGCAGCCCCTTGTTACACTTAAAGGCATACTCCATCCTGGCAGTCCATGTCTACTTCCTTCTGTACTTTACAGCCTTTCAATACATACGACAGTCAGTTTTATTCCTGTCAGTATATACTCATATTTCTAAATGCGTTTTGTTTTGCTGAGAAGATAACTGTCTCATATATTGCAGGGTACAGATATGTTATTAGTTACATAACATAGGAATGGTCATGCCAAATTTCAAGTTTGTGCAGTACAGATGTGTGTTAATAGTTACATTAAATAGGGTGTCACTTACTTTTATGCATAGGATTGAATAATCAAGTTGCAACCCTTTAAATTTCCAATATTTAGTACGCAAAGAATGGTCATGGCAAATTTCACATTTGTGCAGTAAAAATTTGTGTAATTATTTGTTGCATTGGGAAGTGAGAGAATTAGATTATGTACGTAAAATTTGGACGCTAATTCTTTTAAACTTAGAATTGAATAATGGAGTTGGGACCCATTAGCTTATTCCTATTTATGACATAATCAATGCTCGTGCCAAATTTCAAGTTTCTATGACATCGGCAAGTGAGAGAATTAGATTCAGTACGTAAAATTTGGATGCCGGTTCTTTTGTGCTAGAATTAAATAATCGAGTTGGGACCCCTTTACTTTTCCTATTTATGACATAATCAATGCTCGTGTCAAATTTCATGTTTCTACGACATCGGGAAGTTGAAGAATTAGTGGCAAGTCAGTCAGTGAGTCAGTCAGTCAGTGAGGGATTTCTTCTTTATATATATAGATGGCATTGTTTGCCTGCCTTTGAAAAAGACTTCACCTTTCATTCTGAACATCACAATATATAGATATGTTTTTAATGAACAAATAGATAGCCCAAGAGACTATCCTATATGACATAGGTTACATCAGGGGGTGAGATCACACCCCCATAACTCTCACTATCCAAATACCTGAAAATCTAAACAGCATTTATATTTGGAAAAACAATATACTTGTAATGTATTTGAAGCAAGTTCTTGTAGCTTTAACTAAACAAATTGAAGAATTCTTTGAATGTAACGAGCCAACAGCCAGTAATTATTTTTCTCTCTGGAATTCACATCAAGCATATAGCAGGGGCCTATTGATTCAATATGGAACATTGGAATATTGAATGGGAACAATTTCCATGCATGCATGGCAGACTAGATGGGGAGTTGTATACTCAGAAACTATTTACACATAACCGGTGTCTAATGTTATAAAGAGGAATAATATACTCTCCAATTTTCGATTTATTACCGGTTCCCACATTCCTGATGAACCATCATATTGGTGGAGAAACGCGTTGAATGGTGAAATTGGGGTACTGTGAATTGCGAACTACAATAAAAAAATATCCTCTTCTTTATGAAGTATGAACTGAAACAAAATACATTTTCTACATAACATCAAGTAAATTAGAACGGTGTTATCCATACTTGAGTCAGTCTCAGAACAGAGCTATTTAACTCTGTAAAATTCCCCCGAGATTTTCGTGACAACTCAGCGGCAATATATGCTTTATGGTAAGCACGTTGTCATTTTGGTAATACCTAAAGATACTACAGCTGCCCACTTTTAAAAAGGACGTTATATATGGTCATAACATCTATGCCATGACTGTCTGAGTTAACTTTATGTTTGAGTGTCTTGTATAGCTGACACCCTGTCATTCCTCCTTCTGACATGGTGGATGCAATTATTTTGTGTGCCCTAGGTTTTTAGAGAATCACAATAAAGGTTATATGTTTTAGTTATTAGTGTCTATTCTGTGAAGGGCGTAGTTTAATTATAGACTCATTTCGCCTCTGTGACTTGATTTATGCTAAGGTCACAACTAATAGACTTCTTCCTGTGTTACCTATCTTAATTAAAAATGATCAGGTTGGCTACAGCCTCCAGACACCACATGTAGATGCATCGATCTGTTGGCCACTGCCTACTTGGGTTGAACGTTTTCTCTGTTCCTTCTCTGTTCCTTTCTTTGCATGCGGAAGTGGCGTTTGACAGGATGTATCGGGATTACTTATTTGTGGCGTGGTTAAAGTTTGGCTTTACAGTCTCTATATTTTCGATTACTAAAGCTCTTTATACTAGTGCAACTGCCATTGACACTGTAGACAGGCCAAGGATTCGCAGGAAAGCAGGAGTTTGAAAAAACTCTACAGCGCATGTGTGCCAGCCTGCTGGCCAGCGCCTCCGCACACATCCACTGTGCAGAAAAAAGAAGACCCAGATGCTTAAGCAGGGTCTCGGGCATTGGCAGGGTTGGATTCCCCTGTGGGCTCCCACATGCAGAATCCGACCAGCCCATGGACATGAGCCCTTATTTGATGCTAATAAATCTACAACTTAAATGATCAGCGCCACTCTTAAACTTGGAAAGGGATTTCTTTTGTCAAATCTCTAACCAAGAATGTGATACTCCCCACCAGTATTACACCCCAGTATGACTTTTACAGAGCTTTCCTAAATCCCCAGCTGCTGGTGGGAAAGTGGGCACTTGGGTTCTTATTATTGGTTTCTTATTTTTTGGAGCTGCCCTTCAAAAAAATCTATGTGTCCCTCTGCTTCTATAATTATCAATCAGCATGTCTCTGTTCCAATTGATAATAGACTGAAATTAACTCTTTTGCTGGTGGTAGTACTCAGTTTTGCATGGCTGCAGAATTATGATGTGCCATATTTTACATACTGCTCTATTGGTGGTTGGTTGCATGTAACTGAAAATCTATAAATAATCCTACAATCAAGAATATTATCCCCATAATAACCTTAAATTGTTTATATGAGAAAACGCTTGTTATGCACAGGGGTAAGATAGAGTTATTTCATTCCAAATAGAATGCTTGTCTGCAAAAATATCCTATACTTATCTAGGAGAAAAATATGTCAATCTCTCAAACCGCATGATCATGTAAAATGGAAGCAGTTTATATCTAAATATGTTTTACCATGGTGAGACAATGAGACACTGACAAGTTTATATTTGTTTCTATCTCTTTAATGTATTTTAATTTGGTTAGGTCTATATGGCTCTACAGTTTTTATTTTTTTTCTTACAATATTGCTAATTTTTATAATCTTGAGAAATGGCTTTGTATATGATATTCGTGGTATATCTTGATTCAATTTGGCACATTTTGTTATATGTTATTGTAATATAAGAAAATATAGCAAAAATGAATTGAAAAAAAAATTGTCGAACAAAGAGTTTTTGGAAAATTACATACATTGTAGTTTAATTCCTTGTGGTTTACGCAGACTGGTCCTTTTTCATATTTTCTAGTGGATGATGAAGGATTTATAGTAATTTGGCAATAACTATGCCTTTAAATTAATGGAACTAAGGGCGAGAACCCACTGGCGTTTTTTTACCTGCGTTTTGCGTTTTGCGTTTTTCCTGCACAGGCATAGAGATAACATGTGTTCCTGTCCACTGGCGTTTTTTTTGCGTTGCGTTTGCGTTTTTAACATAGGAACTGTCAGTTGCATATGTGTCCTTATTTTTCTCCTAATGCACCCATGAATGTCAATGGAAATTAACGGAAAAGCCGCGAAAAAGCCGCGAAAAACGCGCGGAAAAATCGCGGGAAACGCTGCCTTTTTTTTCCCGCGGAAAACGCAATCACCAGTGGGTGCTCGCCCTAAGGCCTCCTTCCCACGAACGGATTTCCGCCGCGTAATTCGCGGCGAAAATCCGCTGCGTTGCCCGCAGCTATTAGGTTCTATTGAACCTAATAGCACAATGCTCACGGTGCGTAATTCCACGGCGGAATTACGCACCGCGATTTCTCCCGTCCTCACCTGCAGCATGCTCTATTTTCTGCGGGTGAGGATGGGCTGTACGCACTGACGGCTTCCATTGCAGTCAATGGAAGCCGTCCGTTCACGCTATCTCCCGCTGTAACCAGCGGGAGATAGCGTGAAAAAACGCTTTCCCGCCCACCGCCGCGCGTCATATGACGCCATATGACGCGGCCGGCCGCGTCACGTGACACGGCCGGCCGCGTCACGTGACACGCTCGGTGACGCGGCGGCGGTGGGCGGTGACGGGCGGTGACGCGGCGGCGGTGGGCGGGGAAGCGATTTCACGCTATCTCCCGCAGGTAAGTATAGGGGCTCTGGGGGGCGCCGTGACGGGCTTCACAGCGTAATATTACGCGGCGGAGCCCGTCACGCTCGTGGGAAGGAGGCCTAAGGGTAAGATTTAACAAAAAGTCTTTAGAGAATATTTATATTGAAATTGAGCTTCATTGACCATGTTTGATGGATGAGATACATACAAAACAGTTTCCGTCTTTCAACTTAGATATGGAAAAACAATTTGAGTCATGGCAAAAAGAGATACAGAATGTATAAATGAAATTTACTACAGATATTCATGATGTTCAATCCAAATGGATTTATCCATGGCAATGTACGAAAGCAACATAGTAATATACTATGTTAGGCTGAAAGAAGATGATGTCCTTCCAGTTCAGCCTGTTTCTCCCCTTCCCCCTTGTTGATCCAGAGGAAGGCAAAAAAAAACCTAATGAGGCAGAAGCCAATTTAACCGATTTGGGAAAAATTCCTTCCCAACTCCATAATGGCAGTCAGGATAATCACTGGATCAATGTTTTGAAAGTTCCTACCTGACTCCAAGACCCAGATCAATAACACTGCTGGTTATTTAGTGTCTATATCTTCTAATATCATAGCACTCTAGAAATACATCTAGTCCCCTCTTAAACTCCTCTGAATGTGACTGGAAATTTGAGCATATCTTAATCGATAATGTGTTTTTCAGAGTGACACTCACAGTATGTTACATATGGGCTTGTCCACTTATAATATGACACATTCTAAATGGGGAGGCAAAATTATCCTTCTACTATTCTCAATGAATTGCAGTTAATCAATTTATCATCTCACTCTTTGACATCAATTTATGTGGCGGTTTTGACAAAAAGATGAACATTTTTTCCTTTTTTCATTTGATCCATTTGTAGAGATAAAAGACATCTATTTGCTCACAAATTGACTTTCAAAAAATGTTGTAAAGATATAATGGATTTGAGTGACATTGATAACTATATGAATGGTGATGCATATGAGAATTTTTCTTCTCAGCATACTTCGGACAATATTGGAAGTACAATACGGTAGCCGTTTGCATTTGCAGGACGTCAACTAGGTTTCCTCTATTTTCTATTGGTCTAACAATTTATTTGTTTGTAAAATTGATATTGGATGAGTTTAAAATTATTCCAGAAGGTATCAACAATGATAGTTTAACATGGAACAGAAAGAAAAGTCTAAAACATCTTAAATCATACAATGACATGATGTATAAACCTGCTAATTAAGGTGGGAAAGTAGTTATATGGACACAATGCTGTATTTGGCTGAGCTGAACTGTCAGCTCAGAGATTCAATATGCAATAAAAGATTAACATTAAATCATCTTTCATGCTTAACCATCTAATTCAATCTACTACTTTAGAAGAAAGATGGGTGAGAGGCGACCTAATAACTATGTATAAATATATCAGGGAACAATACAGAAATCTCTACTATCATCTATTTAAACCCAGGACTGTGTCAGTAACAAGGGGGCATCTTCTATGCATAAAGGATAGAACATTTCTATACTGACATAAAACGTTTTTTTTTTTTACTGTAAGAGCAGTGGGACTATGGAACTCTCTGCCTGAGGACGTGTGATGGCAAATTCAATAAAAGAGTTCAAGAGGGTCCTGGATGTCTTTCTTGAGCAATACAATATTATGTTATAATTAGAGATGAGCGAACGTACTCGTCCGAGCTTGATATTCGTGCAAATATTAGGGTGTTCGGGATGCTCGTTACTCTTAACGAGCACCACGCGGTGTTCCAGTTACTTTCAGTTTCCTCTCTGAGACGTTAGCGCGCTTTTCTGGCCAATTGAAAGACAGGGAAGGCATTACAACTTCCCCCTGTGACGTTCAAGCCCTATACCACCCCCCTGCTGTGAGTGGCTGGGGCGATCAGATGTCACCCGAGTATAAAAGTCGGCCCCTCCCGCGGCTCGCCTCAGATGTCTTGTGAGTTAGCTGAGGGAAAGTGCTGTTGGTGCCGGAGCTGCTATAGGGAGAGTGTTAGGAGTTAGTGTAGGCTTCAAGAACCCCAACGGTCCTTCTCAGGGCCACATCTATCCGTGTGCAGTACTGTGGAGGGTGCTGTTAGCAGTGTTGCACAATTTTTTTTTCTTTCAAAATTGGCAGTCTGCAGAGCATTGCGCCTTGCAGTAATAGTCCAGGGATAGAAGTGGTGGTTAGGCAGGGAGAGTGTTAGGAGTGAGTGTAGGCTTCAAGAACCCCAACGGTCCTTCTTAGGGCCACATCTATCCATGTGCAGTACTGTGCAGGCTGCTGTTAGCAGTGTTGCATATTTTTTTCTTTTCAAAATCGGCTGTCTGCAGAGCATTGCGCCTTGCAGTAATACTACAGGGAGAGAATTGTGTAGGCAGGGCCAGAAGACATATATTATTGATTGAATATAGTCAGTGGGCCCTCCACTTCCAAAAAAGGGTAAAATTGTATTTGTCCTGCAGTCTTGCGCCAATTTATTTCCTGCCTGGGAAAAGTAACCGCTGTGCTGCACTTCATATAACTGCATTTCTGTGCAACACACATCTTATCTGATTGAATATAGTCAGTGGGCCCTCCGTTTCCCAAAAAGGGAAACATTCTATTTGTCCTGCAGGCTTGCACCAATTTATTTCCTGCCTGGGAAAAGTCTCGGCTGTGCTGCACTTCATATAACTGCATTTCTGTGCAACACATATCTTATCTGATTGAATATAGTCAGTGGGCCCTCCGTTTCCCAAAAAGGGAAACATTCTATTTGTCCTGCAGGCTTGCGCCAATTTATTTCCTGCCTGGGAAAAGTAACCGCTGTGCTGCACTTCATATAACTGCATTTCTGTGCAACACATATCTTATCTGATTGAATATAGTCAGTGGGCCCTCCGTTTCCCAAAAAGGGAAACATTCTATTTGTCCTGCAGGCTTGCGCCAATTTATTTCCTGCCTGGGAAAAGTAACCGCTGTGCTGCACTTCATATAACTGCATTTCTGTGCAACACATATCTTATCTGATTGAATATAGTCAGTGGGCCCTCCGTTTCCTAAAAAGGGAAACATTCTATTTGTCCTGCAGGCTTGCGCCAATTTATTTCCTGCCTGGGAAAAGTAACCGCTGTGCTGCACTTCATATAACTGCATTTCTGTGCAACACATATCTTATCTGATTGAATATAGTCAGTGGGCCCTCCGTTTCCCAAAAAGGGAAACATTCTATTTGTCCTGCAGGCTTGCGCCAATTTATTTCCTGCCTGGGAAAAGTAACCGCTGTGCTGCACTTCATATAACTGCATTTCTGTGCAACACATATCTTATCTGATTGAATATAGTCAGTGGGCCCTCCGTTTCCCAAAAAGGGAAACATTCTATTTGTCCTGCAGGCTTGCGCCAATTTATTTCCTGCCTGGGAAAAGTAACCGCTGTGCTGCACTTCATATAACTGCATTTCTGTGCAACACATATCTTATCTGATTGAATATAGTCAGTGGGCCCTCCGTTTCCCAAAAAGGGAAACATTCTATTTGTCCTGCAGGCTTGCGCCAATTTATTTCCTGCCTGGGAAAAGTAACCGCTGTGCTGCACTTCATATAACTGCATTTCTGTGCAACACATATCTTATCTGATTGAATATAGTCAGTGGGCCCTCCGTTTCCCAAAAAGGGAAACATTCTATTTGTCCTGCAGGCTTGCGCCAATTTATTTCCTGCCTGGGAAAAGTAACCGCTGTGCTGCACTTCATATAACTGCATTTCTGTGCAACACATATCTTATCTGATTGAATATAGTCAGTGGGCCCTCCGTTTCCCAAAAAGGGAAACATTCTATTTGTCCTGCAGGCTTGCGCCAATTTATTTCCTGCCTTGGAAAAGTAACCGCTCTGCTGCACTTCATATAACTGCATTTCTGTGCAACACATATCTTATCTGATTGAATATAGTCAGTGGGCCCTCCGTTTCCCAAAAAGGGAAACATTCTATTTGTCCTGCAGGCTTGCACCAATTTATTTCCTGCCTGGGAAAAGTAACCGCTGTGCTGCACTTCATATAACTGCATTTCTGTGCAACACATATCTTATCTGATTGAATAAGTCAGTGGGCCCTCCGTTTCCCAAAAAGGGAAACATTCTATTTGTCCTGCAGGCTTGCGCCAATTTATTTCCTGCCTGGGAAATCACTGGTAATACAGCATGCTGAGGGGTAGGGGTAAGCCTAGAGGACGTGGACGTGGCCGAGGACGCGTAGGCCCAAGTGAGGGTGTGGGCACAGGGCGAGCTCCTGATCAAGGTGTATCGCAGCCGACTGCTGCGCGATTAGGAGAGAGGTACGTTTCTGGCGTCCCCACATTCATCGCCCAATTAATGGGTCCACGCGGGAGACCTTTATTAGAAAATGAGCAGTGTGAGCAGGTCCTGTCGTGGATGGCAGAAAGTGCTTCGAGCAAGCTATCATCCACCCACAGTTCTGCGCCGTCCAGTGCTGCAAATCCAAATCCTCTGGCTGCTACTCCTCCTTCCTCCCAGCCTCCTCACTCCACTACAATGACACATGCTCAGGAGCGGGCAGACTCCCAAGAACTGTTCTCGGGCCCCTGCTCAGATTGGGCAGCAGTGGTTCCTCTCCCACCAGAGGAGTTTATCGTCACTGATGCCCAGCCATTGGAAAGTTCCCGGGGTCCGGGGGATGAGGCTGGGGACTTCCGGCAACTGTCTCAAGACCTTTCAGTGGGTGAGGAGGACGATGACGATGAGACACAGTTGTCTTGCAGTGAGGTAGTAGTAAGGGCAGTAAGTCAGAGGGAGGAGCACACAGAGGATTCGGAGGAAGAGCAGCAGGACGATGAGGTGACTGACCCCACCTGGTGTGCAACACCTACACAGGACAGGTCTTCAGAGGGGGAGGCACGGGCAGCAGCAGGGCAGGTTGCAAGAGGCAGTGCGGTGTCCAGGGGTAGAGGCAGGGCCAGACCAAATAATCCACCAACTGTTTCCCAAAGCACACCCTCGCGCCATGCCACCCTGTAGAGGCCGAGGTGCTCTAAGGTCTGGCAGTTTTTCACAGAGACGCCTGACGACCGACGAACAGTGGTGTGCAACCTTTGTCGCGCCAAGATCAGCTGGGGAGCCACCACCAACAGCCTCACCACCACGAGCATGCGCAGACATATGATGGCCAAGCACCCCACAAGGTGGGACGAAGGCCGTTCACCGCCTCCGGTTTGCACCGCTGCCTCTCCCCCTGTGCCCCAACCTGCCACTGAGATCCAACCCCGCTCTGAGGACACAGGCAATACCGTCTCCTGGCCTGCACCCACACCCTCACCTCCGCTGTCCTCGGCCCCATCCACCAATGTCTCGCACCGCACCGTCCAGCCGTCGCTAGCGCAAGTGTTTGAGCGCAAGCGCAAGTACGCCGCCACGCACCTGCACGCTCAAGCGTTAACCGTCCACATAGCCAAATTTATCAGCCTTGAGATGCTGCCGTATAGGGTTGTGGAAACGGAGACCTTCAAAAGTATGATGGAGGCGGCGGCCCCGCGCTACTCAGTTCCCAGTCGCCACTACTTTTCCCGATGTGCCGTCCCAGCCCTGCACGACCACGTCTCCCGCAACATTGTACGCGCCCTCACCAACGCGGTTACTGCCAAGGTCCACTTAACAACGGACACGTGGACAAGCACAGGCGGCCAGGGCCACTACATCTCCCTGACGGCACATTGGGTGAATTTAGTGGAGGCTGGGACAGAGTCAGAGCCTGGGACCGCTCACGTCCTACCCACCCCCAGAATTGCGGGCCCCAGCTCGGTGCTGGTATCTGCGGCGGTGTATGCTTCCTCCACTAAAGCACCCTCCTCCTCCTCCGCAACCTCTGTCTCGCAATCAAGATGTGTCAGCAGCAGCAGCACGTCGCCAGCAGTCGGTGTCGCGCGGCGTGGCAGCACAGCGGTGGGCAAGCGTCAGCAGGCCGTGCTGAAACTACTCAGCTTAGGAGATAAGAGGCACACGGCCCACGACCTGCTGCAGGGTCTGACAGAGCAGACCGACCGCTGGCTTGCGCCGCTGAGCCTCCAACCGGGCATGGTCGTGTGTGACAACGGCCATAACCTGGTGGCGGCTCTGCAGCTCGGCAGCCTCACGCACGTGGCATGCCTGGCCCACGTCTTTAATTTGGTGGTTCAGCGCTTTCTGAAAAGCTACCCACGCTTGTCAGACCTGCTCGTAAAGGTGCGCCAGCTCTGCGCACATTTCCGCAAGTCCCACACGGACGCTGCCACCCTGCGGACACTGCAACATCGGTTTAATCTGCCAGTGCACCGACTGCTGTGCGACGTGCCCACACGGTGGAACTCTACGCTCCACATGTTGGCCAGGCTCTATGAGCAGCGTAGAGCTATAGTGGAATACCAACTCCAACATGGGCGGCGCAGTGGGAGTCAGCCTCCTCAATTCTTTACAGAAGAGTGGGCCTGGTTGGCAGACATCTGCCAGGTCCTTCGAAACTTTGAGCAGTCTACCCAGGTGGTGAGCGGCGATGCTGCAATCATTAGCGTCACCATTCCTCTGCTATGCATCTTGAGAAGTTCCCTGCAAACCATAAAGGCAGCCGCTTTGCGCTCGGAAACAGAGCCGGGGGAAGACAGTATGTCGCTGGATAGTCAGAGCACCCTCATGTCTATATCTCAGCGCGTTCAGGAGGAGGAGGAGGAGCATGAGGAGGATGAGGAGGAGGGGGAAGAGACAGCTTGGCCCACTGCTGACGGTACCCATGCTGCTTGCCTGTCATCATTTCAGCGTGTATGGCCTTAGGAGGAGGAGGAGGAGGAGGATCCTGAAAGTGATCTTCCTAGTGCGGACAGCCATGTGTTGCGTACAGGTACCCTGGCACACATGGCTGACTTCATGTTAGGATGCCTTTCTCGTGACCCTCGCGTTACACGCATTCTGGCCACTGCGGATTACTGGGTGTACACACTGCTCGACCCACGCTATAAGGAGAACCTTCCCACTCTCATTCCCGAAGAGGAAAGGGGTTCGAGAGTGTTGCTATACCACAGGACCCTGGCGGACAAGCTGATGGTAAAATTCCCATACGACAGCGCTAGTGGCAGAAGGCGCAGTTCCGAGGGCCAGGTAGCAGGGGAGGTGCGGAGATCAAGCAGCATGTACAGCCCAGGCAGTGCAACAGTCTTTAAGGGCCTGGACAGCTTTATGGCTCCCCAGCAAGACTGTGTCACCGCTGCCCAGTCAAGGCTGAGTCGGCGGGAGCACTGTAAAAGGATGGTGAGGGAGTACGTAGCCGATCGCACGACCGTCCTCCGTGACGCCTCTGCCACCTACAACTACTGGGTGTCGAAGCTGGACACGTGGCCTGAACTAGCGCTGTATGCCCTGGAGGTGCTTGCTTGTCCTGCGGCTAGCGTCTTGTCAGAGAGGGTGTTTAGTGCGGCTGGGGGAATCATCACAGATAAGCGTACCCGCCTGTCAACCGACAGTGCCGACAGGCTAACACTCATCAAGATGAACAAAGCCTGGATTTCCCCAGACTTCTCTTCTCCACCAGCGGACAGCAGCGATACCTAAGCAATACGTAGGCTGCACCCGCGGATGGAAGCATCGTTCTCTCTCACCATCCAAAACGGGGACATTTCTGCTTCATCAATCTGTGTATAATATTCCTCCTCCTCCTCCTGCTCCTCCTCCTGAAACCTCACGTAATCACGCTGAACGGGCAATTTTTTTTAGGGCCACAAGGCTCACTCATATAATTTTTCTAAATTTTTTTATACGTTTCAATGCTCTTAAAAGCGTTGGAACTTTAACTTGAAACAATTTTTCGTTAAACTGGGCTGCCTCCAGGCCTAGTTACCACTTAAGCCACATTAACCAAAGCGATTAATGGGTTTCACCTGCCATCTTGGTTGGGCATGGCCAATTTATACTGAGGTACATTAGTACTGTTGGTACACCAATTTTTTTGGGCCTTCACCTACAGTGTAATCATAGCAATTTCTATGTTCTTCGCCTGCACTCATGGTACAGAAAGGTGTGTGGGGTTGGCCTACACTTTAGCTACATAAATGTAACTTGGGCCTTGGCTATACTGCAGCTACTGAAATGGAACTAAGACTGCGCTTCCACTATACTGCTGCTTTGGAATTGTTCCTGGGGCCTGTGTAGGCTGCTACTATTACCTAAATGGAACTTAGACTATGCTTCTCCTATACTGCTGCTTCGGAATTGTTACTGGGGCCTGTCTTGAGTGCTACTATTACTGAAATGGAACTAATACTGTGCTCCCCCTATAATGCTGCTAGTGATATGTTATTGGGGCCTGTCCTAATGCTACGGCTGAAATGTTACGAATTATGGGCTCTGCCTATACCGCTGCTAATGGTATGTCTCTGGGGTGTGGAAACAGAGGCTTCACAAAAACATGATGGCGGCAAGGCCATTTCCAACCAACGCGGTTACTGTTAAGGTGCATATAACCACGGACACGTGGAGAGGACACGTAGTGCCTCAAAAACATCCCCCTCCTCCTCCAACAATGAAAACATTCTTGGCAAATGCCTTTGCATTGGTTCGTCTGGTGGTAATCCAAGAATTTCACCTTTACCGACACAACAAGAGAGCCCCCCCACCATCCCCCCGCCACGGCCCACTTAATCCTGGCCACATTCCGAAAACCAACAAAATACAACCGCGCTACTAGGTCCGCAGTCACCACCACATTACCACCAACGCGGTTACTGTTAAGGTACATATTACCAGTCTGACTGGGGCATGCAGACACCTTGACAGAATGAATAGTGTGTGGCACATAGGTTCCCCATTGCTATGCCCACGTGTGCAGCTCCTGATGGCGGTGGCACAGGATTATATTTCTCATTGCTTCGGTACAGCATTGTAGGCTATCGCCCCACCACTTTTAAAGAGGGTCGCTGCCTAGCCGTGCCAACCCTCTGCAGTGTGTGCCTGCAGTTCCTCATCATGGCAGACGCACTTATAAATAGACATGAGGGTGGTGTGGCATGAGGGCAGCTGAAGGCTGCGCAGGGACAGTTTGGTGTGCGCTGTGGACACTGCGTCGTGCAGGGGGGAGGGGGGTTGGGCAGCATGTAACCCAGGAGAAGTGGCAGCAGAGTGTCATGCAGGCAGTGATTGTGCTTTGTTGGAGGTAGTGTGGTGCTTAGCTAAGGTATGCCATGCTAATGAGGGCTTTTCAGAAGTAAAAGTTGTTGGGAGGGGGGGGGCCCACTCTTGCCGGTATTGTGGCTTAATAGTGGGACCTGTGAACTTTAGATGCAGCCCAACATGTAGCCCCTCGCCTGCCCTATCCGTTGCTGTGTCGTTCCCATCACTTTCTTGAATTGCCCAGATTTTCACACATGGAAACCTTAGCGAGCATCGGCGAAATACAAAAATGCTTGGGTCGCCCATTGACTTCAATGGGGTTCGTTACTCGAAACGAACCCTCGAGCATTGCGAAAATTTCGTCCCGAGTAACGAGCACCTGAGCATTTTTGTGCTCGCTCATCTCTAGTTATAATCATTAATAACTTCAAAAGGGTGGCTGATCCAGGGATTATTCCTATTGCCAGATTAAAGTCAAGAAGGAATTTTCCCCTAAATGGGAAAAATTGGTTTCTACCTTATTGATTTTTTTCCTTCCTTTGGGTCAACATTAGGGGTTAATCACCTGAACTAGATGGACATATGTCTTTTTTCAGATCATGGGGTTTTAATGAACCATAACTTGTTCTGGGGACAGTTCACTGATGACATTTTCATGATCTGGCAGGGAATGAAGGGCAAATAATGTTAATGATCTATCCTCAGGATAGGTCATCAATAGTTGATCTCCAGGTATCCACCACTCGCAATCCCTGGTGATCAGCTGATTACGTTCTCATCAGAGATGGAGCAGGAAGTCTAATACACTGCTTTACTCCCATTGAAATCATGTTAGGGTTGGAGCTGGAAGTGTTGAGTGCTGAGTTAACCACTGTATTAGACTTTCTGCCTCAACCCTATTACGATATCTGGCAGCGGGTTGGGTGATCATATATAACTTGGAGGTTCTTTGGAGCCATAATACAGTTCTGTATAAGAGGCCCTAATAATAGAAGCTAAAATTTTCTAAAGAAGCAAAATAGAATGAAAGAAGTATAATGACTCTAAATAAATCACTTATACAGCACTCATCCCAACAAAATCATATTTGCTTTCTTTCTCCTAAAGCATTATGAATATGAATCACATAAGCCTAAAAAATCCTATAAGTTTAAATTGCATTTTTGTTGATGCTTTAGCAAACCTGCAAACTTTTCAAAGAGGAAATGTAATTTACCAATAGCTGAGTAAATCCATTTGTTCAAATTTTATTAATCTAATGTTTTATGGTCAAATGAACTGAAATCGTTAGAGCTGTCATCATGCTAGCCCTGAACCTAATACACTCTGTAATTTACATTTAAAGCATGATGGCAAATCTACGCATTATGATTTTTAATTGAAGGTTCTGGGACCTGCATTACTAGTATGGATGCTTAATTTGCACCTAATTTAAAAGCAATCATAGGACTAGAGAAATATACTATTCCTGCAATGATTTCTTATGAATCTTGATATAGATTAACTTTGAGAGGCTTATTATGAAAAATACATTATTTGTACTTAATATTTCTATTTCAATTACATTGAAAATGAAAACTAATTGCTATGGTCATTTTGATTTCACAAATGATACCTAGATTGTCTGTGTATTTCTACTTAATTCTGATGTAGCTTTTTATTTTGTATTCTTAAGAAAAAAAAACTTGCAAAGCATGTAAGATTTTTTTAAAAGACAATATCAATATATGAGGCTTTGCATAAATGATATAAAGCAAATTTAATTTTAGGAGTAAGTTGTGGTTCTCTGCCGCTCCTTTACTTTAGGCTCAATACTGTGGCTCAAATCAAAATATAATTGGCTTTACATCTACCTGAAACAATGAAACATCTGCCATAAGCTACCACAATGTCCAGAGGGTGGGCTGAGCAGGGGAGCAAGGAGGCATGAGCTCCCCAGGCCGGTTTAATAGGCCAAATTAACCCCCTGTCCAGAACATACCCTGGGTTAAAAGGGCCTAGGCTAGATTATACCTCGGGTATATTTTGGCCTAGGCCGAACTATTCCCAGGGGTGTAAAATAGCCTAGGCCAGACTATACCCCTCCCGGCCAGAATATACCCCTCTAATGGGCACCAGGCAAACAATGCCTGACACTCGACCCTGCATATACTCGCTCCCGTCCTTTTGCACGAAGGCTAGTATCGCTGGCTCGCTCACAGAGTGGCCAGCAGGGGAACGAGGTGGCTGCAGGAGATTTCTCTCCTTGCTCTCCCTGCCCCTCTCCATTAACTTAACATAGCGGCCTTTCAATACTGAATGGCTGCTGTTTACACTGAGCAATCGGCATTCAGAATTTTATGCAGCCTAAACTCTGAGCTGAACGATGAGCATTCAGTGTAAATAGCGTCTGTTCAGTTCTGAATGGCCGCTATGTTAAGTTAATGGAGAGGGGCAGGGGAGAAATCTCCTGCAGCCTCCCCACTATGAGCTAATGATACCAGCTCCCTGCAGCAGCACCACAGCTAAAATGTGCAAAGACAAGGGGCGGGCATCATTTGCCCGACACTCGTCCCGTCTAAATGGGCCTTTAGAAGACTCCACAGAACACTGAATTCACTATAAGCGCGGCTTAAGGGCGCCTACCCACTGGCGTTTGCGATTTTCGTGCGTGAAAAACGCAGCGTTTTCCGTGCGTTTTTCGCGGCATTTTCGCGGCTTTTTCGCGCCTTTTCCGTTAATTTCCATTGACATTCATGGGTGCATTAAGAGAAAAATAAGGACACATATGCAACTGACAGTTCCTATGTGAAAAATTGCAACGGACTGAAAAAAAAAACGCAAGTGGACAAGAACACATTCTATCCTAATTGCTCTTCAGAAAAAGCGCAAAGGAAAAAAAATCGCAAGTGGGTAGGCGCCCTCAGACGGACATATCTGCGTGCGGTTTTAGCGCATGCAAAATATACATGCACAACGCAGGAGAATAGATTTATGTCAATTTGCATGCATTTCGGTTGCGAGCAAAAAAATAAGTCCTGCTCTATCTTTCTGCATATTTGCGTAGCAAAAAAGTCTATGGTAGTTGGACAAATGCATGCACAAAACTGCTGTGAAAAGAACACATCATTAGACAAAATAGCCTTCTAAATCTGGGCAGAGGAGTGTCACACGCAAATATGAACAGGCCCTGATGCGCAAAAAAGTACACTACTATGCACCGATACGCACACAAATCAACCTCAGTCACTGCCCAAATACGTTGCGCTGAGGCGATTTGTATTTGTGCACACTGAGAACTAATCTAAGGGCCATATTATTCAGGCCAATAAATCGTTCAAATTCCCTCATCCAGTGGGAATTTCAATGACTATTGCTCAGTGCAAATGTACACCCCGACTGGACAACCAGCGAGTATTCATTCATCATTCAGTTTGTGCATGCTGAAAACTGAGTGATGCATTGGCCCATGTGAACAGGCACTCATTCATTTATGAACCACTGCCTGTTTACTGTGGTTGGAAGCAGCGGGCCAGAATGATCCTCGGCCGCTCTGCCTCCATTCACTAGCGATTAGAGATGAGCGAGCACAAGTCATCCCAAGTAAAAGGGCCTTTAAAGGGATTGTCCGAGCGGTGAGCAGGCAGGGCCTCTCTGCCTCTCTACCAGTTTGTAACTCATGTAGTTCATGTTTACTGTTCTCCATATGTAATAGATTTAATTTAACCGGTTTTCATATACAAGCGCCCTGGAATTTATGGTGCTTTAATATATATATATATATATATATATATATATATATATATATACACACTATATATGGCACACACTATTCCCCTTTTGCTTTAATTTTTGGCTTTGCTAAAAAAAAAAAAAGGTTTACCGCAGCACAACGTATTTACACTGTGAATGAGGTTTGTTGAGGTATATTTGCGCACATATCGGCGCATGGCATCGTACTTGTTGCGCATGCCTAGCCAGTTCACATGCACGCACAACACAACCTCTCCGTGGATTAAATGGCTATTAGCCTAATGAGGTCCAGATGTGTTCTTTTTCCTGTGGTTTTGCACAGTGTTTAACACTTCTGCTTGTGTATTTGCACACATCCTATATATGTCTTTGGGGCCCTTGGTGTGCAAATGTGCACAAAAATAGAGCACGCTGCATTTTTTGTGTGCGCACAAAACACGCTCATGAGAATAAACTCACTGAAATCAATAGGCTCTACTCTCCGTGTATTGCACGTTCAGATTTTGTGCCTGCAAATGTACGCAGAAACACACAAGTGTAACTTGCCTTAATAAGTAATAGCAGGAACAAACAATATTTTTTTCTATTGGCAATTGTTACTCTAAGGGAGGTTTTCCAGGACTCAAAAAAAAAAGATGGCTCTGGTTGCGGAACCAAGTAATAAGCATTACTCTGAGTAACTGTCTGTCCAGCACTGGAGCCCCGGTCTCCGCCGCTCTGAACCCATAAGACGACTAGTAAGAAGTGCGGCAGGAATCTTTCATCTTTGTGTAAGTCTAATATTTTTACTGATTGAAGTTTTTCTGGTTGAAGTAAGGAGGACAGGACACAGCTCACACCAACTCACAGAACAGGAATGTTCACACCTGGCATCTGGAAACCTACACAGACACTGAACATGTTGCTGTTCACACCATCTCCCCAAGGACTTGCATGCAAGACAGAACAGGACTGCTCATACACCTTGTCTGGAACCTGCACAGACCCAATGAACTCCACACTGTTCACACACGTCTGGCTACCTGCACAGACACACACCACACATCATGCATAAATACAAAACCATAGGGTGACAGAGAAACCCAACACAGAAACCCCACTCAGAGCTCACATGCATACAGATAAACCATTGCTAACGCAAGTGTCCTCACATCAAGGGAAAAGAGTCAGACACCATACTGACATACAGGGAACAATGTTAGGCGTGACCCACCTGACACACACATAAAACATCAGACGTCTTGGGGGGCTGCGCTTGTTAAAGGCAGGGGAGAGGGGGTTTAACACAGGATGAATAAACATGACAACATGACCAGCCTTCTCTGGCAAGAGAAGCTGGTATTTATGTGTAGCAGACCATGGGTATTGGCTGGCTGCAGAATACCACACCCAGCCAGCCAATTACCCTACAGCTGAGAAGCAGTGCTCATGAAATCTCATAGAACTACAGATCTCAGAAGCACAACCTAATATTAAATACATATTAAAGCCCAAACAATTAACAATAAAATATAATATACTGTAATTAATAAAATAATATTTTGAAAAGGATATTCATAGAAGCAAATATAAAAATCTAAAGAGCTTATAGATAAGTTACTGAAAGTTGGACTTAATTCTTTGATAGTCTAGTGGATTTGCAAATGGTTAAAGTATAATAAAGTGTTGTTAATAATGGAGTGTATTCTGAAAAGGGACTAGTTACAAGTGGTGACCAGAAGGGTCTGTTCTGAGTCCTATTCTTTTTAATATGTTAGTAAGTGACATAGAAAAGGCCTGTCTGTGTGCTGATGACTCAAAAATGTGCTACAGGGTTGCTACTTCTGGTGGTGTCATGAACACGGAGAAAGATTTAGCTTTACTGGATAAATTGTTAAAACAATGGAAACTGCTGTTTCATGTTTCCAAATGTAAAATAATGCACTTATGGAGAAGAAATCCTTAGAGTGAGTTTCAAATTAGCTGCTCTGTGTTATCCAGAACTTCAGAAGAGAAGGATTTAGGGATGCTGATTTTTTGACAGCCTCAAAATGAATCCACAGTGTGGTCAAGCAGCAAAGAAAGCAAGCAGGATGCTCATCTATATAGCTAGATATATTACCAGTAGAAAGAGGGTGACTGTTATCCTGCTATGTAGAGATCTGGCTAGACCACATCTGGAATACTGTGTTCAGTTCTGGAGACCTCATCTACAGAAAGACATTTATAAAATAGAATGAGTCCAAAGATGGGCTACAAAAGTGGTGGAAGCTCTCCAGAGCAAAACTTATCAGAAAAGTGTTTAACTTAATTTGTATAGCCTGGAGGAGAGAAGGAGAGGGGGGACATGAATTTTAAAATATGTTGAAAGTATAAATAAGGTTAAAAAAAGAAGTGTTTTTATTAGGAAGCTAAACATAAGAAGATATAGCAGTGTGTCAGGAGAGCGCCTTGCAAATAGATATACAGATGCCATTTAGGCAGCAGCGAGAAATTAGAAATGAGTGGTAATTCACCTGGTGCAAGTTGGGAAAACCCTGTATGGGGAAAACCCACCTGCACCACTCCTCCCAGTATGCGTGATAATTTCTCTCCTCGTCCACGATGCAATCCTCTGGAGAAACGTCTAGAGTGTAGCAGCAGCCTGAATGATCAGACACTCTGAATTGAAAGTCACTATTGAGAAAAGAATCGGACTGAACGTAAGGTTACAAAACCCTTTTTGGTAAAAAGTAGATATAAAGCAATGCATTTCGGCAAAACACATAATGCCTTTTCAAGTTTTTTTAATGTGTTGCTTTATATCTACTTTTTACTAATTAAATGGCTCTGTAACGATACATTCAGTCCCATTTTTGAACTGTACCGATACACGCATCCACAAGAGCGCGGAGTCCTTTTTCTCCATAGCAACACAGGAAGACGTGGATACAATATGAGATTAGTTGGGGGGAAAAATCAGACGCAACACTGGGAAATATGTTTTTTACTGAAAGAGTAGTAAATGCTTACAACAAACTTCCAGCAGATGTAGATGGAAAATCAACAATAAATAAACTCAAGAATGCCTGAGATAATTATAGATCTGTTCTAAGAGAAATATAAAAAGTATAATAATATAAGGGCAGACTTAATGGAGCATGTGGCCTTTTTTCTACTGTCAATTTTCTGTTTCTATGCTTCAATTTTCTAAAACTTTATTTGTTACCCATCGATTGATGAAGACCCTAGAATTTCCAGAACATCTTCACAATTGTAAAGTCAGAGAAAGAATACAATATAGTTAAATGCATGCATATCCTCAAAGTGTGGGAAGGACCCTGAGGATATAATATTAACTGCTTCTAACATTTCCACAGGTCCACAGAAAAAGGTGGGAGGTTTGTCAATCTTCACCTGGTACAGCAGTTATCCCTATGTTTCCCCAACACTCGCCACCCCCAATACCACCAATCAGCAATTGAACTCGGCAATTATCGACACTTCAATTGAAATGAATGGAGCTCAAGCATTCATGCACAATCTCTGCTTTATTTATGTGGGGAAGAGTAGAGGAGGGTGTAGCAACTTCTGCTAAGAATATGATTCACATGAAGATAAAGGAAACATAATTGTAGAAGGTGCTACCACTCCAAGTTTTGCCACAGTATATAAAGGGGTGAAATAATGTAATTCATGGAAAATTAAAGACCATGGACTTGAGATGCAATCCTTTTGAGCAGAAAGAAGAAAGATCATTTAGGCACGAGAAAGGTTTGTGAGAATCATAGAATCGTCGAGTTGTAAGGGACCTCCAGGGTCATCTGGTCCAATCTCCTGCTCAGTGCAGGGTTCACTAAGACATCCCAGACGGATATTTGTCCAACCTTTGTTTAAACACTTCCATTGAAGGAGAATTCACCACCTCCCATGGTAACCTGTTCCACTCATTAATCACCCACACTCTAAGAAAGATTTTTCTAATATCTAATTTGTGTCTCCTCCATTTCAGTTTCATCCCATTGCTTCTAGTCTTTCCTTGTGCAAATGAGAATAGGGCTGATTCCTCTGCACTGTGCGATCCCTACAAATATTTGTAGACAGCTATTAAGTCACCTCTTAGCCTTCTTTTTTGCAAGCTAAACATTCCCAGATTCTTTAACCGTTCCTCATAGGACATGATTTTCAGACCACCCACCATCTTTGTAACTCTTGTCTGAACTTGATCCAATTTGTCTACATCTTTTTTAAAGTGGGGTGCCCAGAACTAGACTCAGTATTCCAGATGAAGTAAGGAAGAGTAGAGGGGGATAATTACCTCACAAGATCTAGACTCTATGCTCTTCTTAATACATCCAAGAATTGTGTTTGCCTTTTTGGCTGCTGCATCACGTTGTTGACTCATGTTCAGTCTATGATCTATTAGTATACCCAAGTCTTTTTCACATATGCTGCTGCTCAGCCCAATTCCTTCCTTTCTGTATGTGCCTTTTTCATTTTTCTTGCCCAGATGTAGAACTTTGCATTTGTCCTTGTTAAATACCATTCTGTTAGTTGCCGCCCACTGTTCAAGCTTTTCTAGATCTTTTCGAATACTCTCTCTCTCTCTTCCCTAGTGTTAGCTATCCTTCCTAGCTTTGTGTCATTGGCAAATTTGATCAGTTTCCCCTCAATTCCCTCCTCCAGATCATTTATAAAAATGTTGAACAACACTGGGCCTAGGAGAGAGCCTTGTGGTACCCCACTTGACACTTCATTCTACTTGGATGTGCAGCTATTTATGACCACTTTTTGAATACGATCACTCAGCCAGTTCTGAACCTACCTAACAGTTGCCTTGTCGATCACATATTTGGTCATTTTTTCAATAAGCATGGTATGAGATACTCTGTCAAATGCTTTACTAAAGTCAAAATTTACTATATCCACCGCATTTCCCTGATCAACCCAGTCGATGATTCTGTCACAGAAGGAAATTAGGTTTCTCAGGCATGACTTGTTTGTCACAACCCCATGCTGGCTCTGGTTAATTACTCCATTTTTTTTCCCAAAGTATTTTTTATTGAACATTTTCAAAACATACATAGTATTACACTCTTACAATTGGTATATGGGTACAGATGAAGAAACGTATATTATCAGTTGCATTGTAATACTTTTCGTTTATAGTTTAGAAAACGATAATTAAAGGGGTTGTCCCGCGGCAGCAAGTGGGTCTATACACTTCTGTATGGCCATATTAATGCACTTTGTAATGTACATTGTGCATTAATTATGAGCCATACAGAAGTTATAAGAAGTTTTTCACTTACCTGCTCCGTTGCTAGCGTCCTCGTTCCCATGGAGCCGACTAATTTTCGCCGTCTAATGGCCAAATTAGCCGCGCTTGCGCAGTCCGGGTCTTCTTCTCTTCTCAATGGGGCTCGGTGTAGCTCCGTGTAGCTCCGCCCCGTCACGTGCCGATTCCAGCCAATCAGGAGGCTGGAATCGGCAATGGACCGCACAGAAGAGCTGCGGTCCACGGAGGTAGAAGATCCCGGCGGCCATCTTCACCGTGTAAGTAAGAAGTCACCGGAGCGCGGGGATTAAGGTAAGCGCTGTCCGGTGTTCTTTTTTAATCCCTGCATCGGGGGTTGTCTCGCGCCGAACGGGGGGGGGGGGGGTTGAAAAAAAAAAAAATCCGTTTCGGCGCGGGACAACCCCTTTAAGTGCTTACAGAATGCAATAATTATATTTCGGCATATATAAAATGAAAGCTTGACGCAACTTTGCACAATTCTACATACTAAACATGCAATGTTAACTGAAATTTTGTACCAAATGTTTCGTAGATTTCGGTGATAAGATTTCAAATAGTAAGAGGTTGTTGTAAACATGAGTTGCTAAATCTGATAAGAATGTTAGAATTTTCTTTAAAACAAATTTTTTAATTCAAATTGCTGCCAGTACTTCCAAACATAATTAAATTTATGCAAACAGTTGTTATTTTTTGCATGTATTTTTTCATAGCAATGATGGTCTGCTATCATGTCCAGTAAGTCTTTGACCATAGGAGGGGAAGCCACTCTCCATTTTTTTGCAATGATATTTTTTGCGGCTAGGAGAAAGTGGCAGATCCATTTCCTTTTCTCTTCAGGGATAGATTCACAGTCTAGGAGTAAAAGGGCCAACTGTGGGGAGTGTGGCAACCTCACTACAGTGATAGATAGTATGCTGTTAAATACCTCCCTCCAAAATGGCTGAATTTTAGGGTATACCCAAAACAAGTGATAGAGTGAACCCTCGCCGCCACAATCTCTCCAGCAGTCTCTATTAACATTCGGAAAACATCTAGCTAATTTCATGGGTGTATAGTACCATCTAGATATAACTTTGTGGTGAGTTTGAAGTAAGCTGGCTGAGAGGGTGGCTTTGTTCGCCCATACAAAGGATTTCAACCATTGCGAAGGGTGGAAATTTTTTCGTAAGTCTCGTTCCCAGTTTAACAAATACATTTTTTTTACATTGTTCATGTTTCCGGATATGGTATCATATATTATTCTGGTCAGTGAGATCTGGGAGGTACTACACCTTTGGAGTAAGGCTTCCAACTGCCCAGGGAGAGAACATCTCTCTAAGTGCGAGCTATGAAGAAATGAAGTAGTTTTCATATAAGAATATTAGAGATGAGCGAACGTACTCGTCCGAGCTTGATATTCGTGCGAATATTAGGGTGTTCGGGATGCTCGTTACTCGTAACGAGTACCACGCGGTGTTCCGGTTACTTTCAGTTTCCTCTCTGAGACGTTAGCGCGCTTTTCTGGCCAATTGAAAGACAGGAAAGGCATTACAACTTCCCCCTGTGACGTTCAAGCCCTATACCACCCCCCTGCTGTGAGTGGCTGGGGAGATCTGATGTCACCGGAGTATAAAAATCGGCCCCTCCCGTGGCTCGGCTCAGATGCCTTGTGAGTTAGCTGAGGGACAGTGGTATCGTGCTGGAGCTGCTGTAGGGAGAGCGTTAGGAGTTAGTGTAGGCTTCAAGAACCCCAACGGTCCTTCTCAGGGCCACATCTAATAGTGTGCAGTACTGTGTTAGCACTGTATTTTTTTTTTTTTTTTCAAAATTGGATCTGCAGAGCATTGCGCTCTGCAATAGGGACAGAAGTGGCGGTTAGGCAGGGAGAGTGTTAGCAGTGAGTCTAGGCTTCAAGAACCCCAACGGTCCTTTCTAGGGCCACATCTATCCGTGTGCAGTACTGTCCAGGCTGCTGTTAGCAGTGTTGCATTTTTTTTTTTTCCCTCAAAACTGGCTGTGCAGACCATTGCACCCGGCATTAATACTACAGGGATAGAATTGTGTAGGCAGGGCCAGAAGACATACATTATTCATTGAATAGACGCAGTGTGGCTTGTCCTTTGAAAAACAAGGGGAAAAATTCTATTTTGCCAGCCTCTGACAGTCCTCAGGGCTCTGGGTACATGTGTGCTGCGTGCAGAACGTTAAAAAAAATCAGACGCAGCCAGCTACGTTTTACTGCAGGCTTGCGCCAATTTTTTTCCTGCATGGGAAATCCCTGATCTGCTGGAGCCAATAACTTTGCATCACTGCAGTTCTCTGACACATTTGCAGGGCCACAACGAAGTTATTAAACTTAGTGGTATTCATTGAATAGACGCAGTGTGGCTTGTCCTTTGAAAAACAAGGGAAAAAATTCTATTTCGCCTGCCTCTGACAGTCCTCAGGGCTCTGGGTACGTGTGTGCTGCGTGCAGAACGTTAAAAAAAATCAGACGCAGCCAGCTACGTTTTACTGCAGGCTTGCGCCAATTTTTTTTTTGCATGGGAAATCCCTGATCTGCTGGAGCCAATAACTTTGCATCACTGCAGTTCTCTGACACATTTGCAGGGCCACAACACAATTATTAAACTTAGTAGTATTCATTGAATACACGCAGTGTGGCTTGTCCTTTGAAAAACAAGGGAAAAAATTCTATTTTGGCTGCAGCCTTGCGCCACTTTCTTTCCTGCCTGGGAAATCAAATCACTGGTAATACACCATGCTGAGGGGTAGGGGTAGGCCTATAGGACGTGGACGCCGGCGAGGACGCGGAGGCCCAAGTCAGGGTGTGGGCACAGGCCGAGCCAGTGTGGTGGCCAGGGGTAGAGGCAGGGCCAGACCGAATAATCCACCAATTGTTTCCCAAAGCGCCCCCTCGTGCCATGCCACCCTGCACAGGTCAAGGTGCTCTACGGTGTGGCAGTTTTTCACAGAGACGCCTGACGACCGACGAACAGTGGTGTGCAACCTTTGTAGCGCCAAGATCAGCTGGGGAGGCACCACCAACAGCATGCGCAGGCATATGATGGCCAAGCACCCCACAAGGTGGGACGATGCCCGTTCACCGCCTCCGGTT
Organism: Eleutherodactylus coqui; assembly: GCF_035609145.1. NCBI lineage: Eukaryota > Metazoa > Chordata > Amphibia > Anura > Eleutherodactylidae > Eleutherodactylus > Eleutherodactylus coqui. The sequence continues at coordinate 140,039,156 of NC_089843.1, read as the reverse complement.
TGCACCACTGCCTCTCCCCCTGTGCCCCAACCTGCCACTGAGATCCAACCCCCCTCTGAGGACACAGGCACTACCGTCTCCTGGCCTGCACCCACACCCTCACCTCCGCTGTCCTCGGCCCCATCCAGCAATGTCTCTCAGCGTAGCGTCCAGACGTCGCTAGCGCCACAGTTTGAGCGCAAGCGCAAGTACGACGCCACGCACCCGCACGCTCAAGCGTTAAACGTGCACATTGCCAAATTGATCAGCCTAGAGATGCTGCCGTATAGGCTTGTGGAAACTGAGGCTTTCAAAAGCATGATGGTGGCGGCGGCCCCGCGCTACTCAGTTCCCAGTCGCCACTACTTTTCCCGATGTGCCGTCCCAGGCCTTCACGACCACGTCTCCCGCAACATTGTACGCGCCCTCACCAACGCGGTTACTGCCAAGGTCCACTTAACAAAAGACACGTGGACAAGCACAGGCGGGCAGGGCCACTATATCTCCCTGACGGCACATTGGGTGAATTTAGTGGAGGCTGGGACAGAGTCAGAGCCTGGGACCGCTCACGTCCTACCCACCCCCAGAATTGTGGGCCACAGCTCGGTGGTGGTATCTGCGGCGGTGTATGCTTCCTCCACTAAAGCACCTTCCTCCTCCTCCTCCTCCAACGCAACCTCTGTCTCGCAATCAAGATGTGTCAGCAGCACGTCGCCAGCAGTCGGTGTAACGTGGCGTGGCAGCACAGCGGTGGGCAAGCGTCAGCAGGCCGTGCTGAAACTACTCAGCTTAGGAGAGAAGAGGCACACGGCCCACGAACTGCTGCAGGGTCTGACAGAGCAGACCGACCGCTGGCTTGCGCCGCTGAGCCTCCAACCGGGCATGGTCGTGTGTGACAACGGCCGTAAGCTGGTGGCGGCTCTGCAGCTCGGCAGCCTCACGCACGTGCCATGCCTGGCCCATGTCTTTAATTTGGTGGTTCAGCGCTTTCTGAAAAGCTACCCCCACTTGTCATACCTGCTCGGAAAGGTGCGCCAGCTCTGCGCACATTTCCGCAAATCCCACACGCACGCTGCCACCCTGCGGACCCTGCAACATCGGTTTAATCTGCCAGTGCACCGACTGCTGTGCGACGTGCCCACACGGTGGACCTCTACGCTCCACATGTTGGCCAGACTCTATGAGCAGCGTAGAGCTATAGTGGAACACCAACTCCAACTTGCGCGGCGCAGTGTGAGTCAGCCTCCTCAATTCTTTTCAGAAGAGTGGCCCTGGTTGGCAGCCATCTGCCAGGTCCTTGGAAAATTTGAGGAGTCTACCCAGGTGGTGAGCGGCGATGCTGCAATCATTAGCGTCACCATTCCTCTGCTATGCATCTTGAGAAGTTCCCTGCAAAGCATAAAGGCAGACGCTTTGCGCTCGGAAACAGAGCCGGGGGAAGACAGTATGTCACTGGATAGTCAGAGCACCCTCCTGTCTATATCTCAGCGCGTTCAGGAGGAGGAGGAGGAGCATGAGGAGGATGAGGAGGAGGGAGAAGAGACAGCTTGGCCCACTGCTGACGGTACCCATGCTGCTTGCCTGTCATCCTTTCAGCGTGTATGGCCTGAGGAGGAGGAAGAGGAGGAGGAGGAGGATCCTGAAAGTGATCTTCCTAGTGAAGACAGCCATGTGTTGCGTACAGGTACCCTGGCACACATGGCTGACTTCATGTTAGGATGCCTTTCTCGTGACCCTCGCGTTACACGCATTCTGGCCACTACGGATTACTGGGTGTACACACTGCTCGACCCACAGTATAAGGAGAGCCTTTGCACTCTCATTCCTGAAGAGGAAAGGGGTTCGAGAATGATGCAATACCACAGGGCGCTGGTGGACAAACTGATGGTAAACTTCCCATCCGACAGTGCTAGTGGCAGAAGGCGCAGTTCCGAGGGCCAGGTAGCAGGGAAGGCGCAGAGATCATGCAGCATGTACAGCGCAGGCAGGGGAACATTCTCCAAGGCCTTTGCCAGCTTTATGGCTCCCCAGCAAGACTGTGTCACCGCTCCCCAGTCACGGCTGAGTCGGCGGGAGCACTGTAAAAGGATGGTGAGGGAGTACGTAGCCGATCGCACGACCGTCCTCCGTGACGCCTCTGCCCCCTACAACTACTGGGTGTCGAAGCTGGACACGTGGCCTGAACTCGCACTGTATGCCCTGGAGGTGCTTGCTTGTCCTGCGGCTAGCGTCTTGTCAGAGAGTGTGTTTAGTGTGGCTGGGGGAATCATCACGGATAAGCGTACCCACCTGTCAACCGACAGTGCCGACAGGCTTACACTCATCAAGATGAACAAAGCCTGGATTTCCCCAGACTTCTCTTCTGCACCAGCGGACAGCAGCGATACCTAAGCAATACGTATTATGCACCCGCGGATGGAAGCATCGTTCTCTCTCACCATCCAAAACGGGGACATTTCTGCTTCATCAATCTGTGTATAATATTCCTCCTCCTCCTGCTCCTCCTCCTGAAACCTCACGTAATCACGCCGAACGGGCAATTTTTCTTATGGCCACAAGGCTCACTCATATAATTTTTCTAAACAATTTTTATACGTTTCAATGCTCTTAAAAGCGTTGAAACTTTAACTTGAACCAATTTTTCGTTAAACTGGGCTGCCTCCAGGCCTAGTTACCACTTAAGCCACATTAACCAAAGCGATTAATAGGCTTCACCTGCCCTCTTGGTTGGCCATGGCCAATTTTTTGGATGTACATTAGTACTGTTGATACAGCAATTTTTGTGGCCCCTCGCCTACAGTGTAATCATAGCAATTTCTATGTTCTTCGCCTGCACTCATGGTACAGAAAGGTGTGTGGGGTTGGCCTACACTTTAGCTACATAAATGTAACTTGTGCCTTGTCTATACTGCAGCTACTGAAATGGAACGAAGACTGCGCTCCCACTATACTGCTGCTTCGGAATTGTTACTGGGGCCTGTCTTGAGTGCTACTATTACTGAAATGGAACGCATACTGTGCTCCCCCTATAATGCTGGTAGTGATATGTTAGTGGGGCCTGTCCTAATGCTACGGCTGAAATGTTACTAATTATGGGCTCTGCCTATACCGCTGCTAATGGTATGTCTCTGGGGTGTGGAAACAGAGGCTTCACAAAGACATGATGGCGGCGAGACCATTTCCCACCAACGCTGTTACTGTTAAGGTGCATATAACCACGGACACGTGGAGAGGACACGTAGTGCCTCAAAAACATCCCCCGCCACAGCCCACTTAATCCTGGCCACATTCCGAAAACCAGCAAAATAAAACCGCGCTACTAGGTCCGCAGTCACCAACACATTACCACCAACGCGGTTACTGTTAAGGTACATATTACCAGTCTGACTGGGGCATGCAGTGTGGCCCGAAGCCCACCTGCATTAAGCACGACATTACTACCTCAGCTGTGTTGGGCAATGCAATGGGATATTTCTATGTACCGCCGGTGGCTTCCTGGCACCCACCCATGCTGTGGGTCCACAGGGAATTATAAATGCATCTGTTTCCACTTGTAAAGAACCCCAGTCTGACTGGGGCATGCAGTGTGGGCCGAAGCCCACCTGCATTAAGCACGACATTACTACCTCAGCTGTGTTGGGCAATGCAATGGGATATTTTTGTGTATCGCCGGTGGGTTCCAGGGAGCCACCCATGCTGTCGGTCGACAGGGACTTCACAATAGGGAGTTGTACCTGCCTGTGTCTATGAATTAAAAAGCCCGGTCTGACTGGGGCATGCAGAGACACCTTGACAGAATGAATAGTGTGTGGCACATAGGTTCCCCATTGCTATGCCCACGTGTGCAGCTCCTGATGGCGGTGGCACAGGATTCTATTTCTCATTGCTTCTGTACAGCATTGTGGGCTATCGCCCCGCCCCTTTTAAAGAGGGTCGCTGCCTAGCTGTGCCAACCCTCTGCAGTGTGTGCCTGCAGTTCCTCGTCATGGCAGACGCACTTCTAAATAGACATGAGGGTGGTGTGGCATGAGGGCAGCTGAAGGCTGCGCAGGGAGACTTTGGTGTGCGCTGTGGGGGGGAGGGGGGGGGGCGGTTGGGCAGCATGTAACCCAGGAGAAGTGGCAGTGGAGTGTCATGCAGGCAGTGATTGCGCTTTGTTGGAGGTAGTGTGGTGCTTAGCAAAGGTATGCCATGCTAATGAGGGCTTTTCAGAAGTAAAAGTTGTTGGGAGGGGGGGTGGGCCCACTCTTGCCGCTATTGTGGCTTAATAGTGGGACCTGTGAACTTGAGATGCAGCCCAACATGTAGCCCCTCGCCTGCCCTATCCGTTGCTGTGTCGTTCCCATTACTTTCTTGAATTGCCCAGATTTTCACACAAGGAAACCTTAGCGAGCATCGGGTCGCCCACTGACTTCAATGGGGTTCGTTACTCGAAATGAACCCTCGAGCATCGCGAAAAGTTCGTCCCGAGTAACGAGCACCCGAGCATTTTGGTGCTCGCTCATCTCTAAAGAATATGCTTCTGTATTTGGTAGGCTAAATTTGTCCTGGATTGAGCTGAAAGTAAGGGGTTTTCCCTTATCAAAGAGGTCTGTCACGTGTTTGATCCCTTTTTTACTCCATTCTTTGGTATTTATATCTTGAATAAAATACGAAAGAGCTTCTAGAGGGAGCTGTGTAGGCGAAACTCTGGGAATGGATTTGTATTTGTACGCTAGAAAATTCCAGCAATGCAGAGTTATTTTCATTAAAGGAGAGAGATTTTGTGTTAGTAGTGGTGTGGCAATTTTTGGGTATAGAATTCCCAGGGTGTAGGCTGTGATAAGAGAGCTTAAAGTTCTGTTGTGGTTCCTATGTTTTTCTATGTGTCCCCAGGGAGGGAGTTGGGATTCTCTCAGCCATGCGCCAGATTGGTTTATAATAATTGCTTGATAATAAGTTAATAGGTTTGGGACTCCAAGACCCCCTTGTTTCCTGTGTAAATACAATATTGACGCAGCTTTTCTGGTTTTTTTCTTGTTCCAAATGAACTTTAGTAATTGTTTTTGAAAGTTGGCGATTATGTTTTGGGGGATAGGGTAAGATAGCGTACGGAAAAAGTAGAGGATCTTTGGCAGAATCAACATTTTATAAAGCGTTATTCTACCAAACCATGAGAATTCTCTCTTCTCTAGGTCCTCTAATTCCCCTTTAAGTGTGTTTAATAATGGGTCTAAATTAGATGATATGATCTTTGTCTTAGACTGGCATATTTTAATCCCCAAATAAGGTATTTCTGTGTGCCACTGAAAAGGGAATTCTTTTTGAATGTCTAGTTTTAGTTTCCTTTCTACGTTAATTCAAAGTATTTGTGACTTGTCCGAGTTCAGTTTATAATAGGAGGCACCACTAAACTGTGATATACACTCCTGTACACTTCTCAGGGAGTTTAAGGGATCATTTAGAGATAGGAGGACATCATCAGCAAAAAGTCCAATTTTGTGTTGCCGTAAGCTAGTTGGTATTCCTCTAATTTCTGTGGCCATTCTAATTGACTCCGCCAGAGGTTCTATGATCATGGCAAATAATAAGGGAGAAAGTGGGCACCCTTGACGGGTGCCATTAGTTATATAAAAGGGGGAAGATAGGGCTCCATCTACCAGTACCCTTGCGGAAGGTTTCGCATAAAGGGCTCGAACCGCTTGTAGGTAGTTATCACCCACTCCAAATTTCTGGAGGACAGCAAATGCAAACCCCCAGTGGACCCTATCGAACGCCTTCTCTGCATCCAGGGAAAGGAGGAGAGAAGGCGTTCGACTCGAGCCCATTATCTCCACTAGGTTCTAGGTTCTTCGTGCACCATCTGCTACATTTCTGCCCTTTGTAAACCCCACTTGATCGCTATGTATGATTTCAGGCAAGACCTCCAGTAGCCTTAAAGCCAATACTTTTGAGTATATTTTTGTGTCGGTACTTAAAAGCGAAATGGGTCTAAAGTTTGCTGGAGATGTAGGGGCCTTGCCTGGTTTAGGTAGTGTGATTATTGTAGCTTGAAGCATTTCTTCGGGCATTGTGCCTTTTATCATAGACTTGTTAAATATAGAGGTTAAGTGTGGGGATAGAATAGGTGCCAAAAATTTGTAGTATTCATTGGACAGGCCGTCTGGCCCAGGAGATTTGTGTTTTTTGGATATATTTATTGCTTTGTTTACTTCACTAATGGATATGGGCTTGTTGAGAGCTTCTTTTTGTGAGCCCACAGAGGGAAGGGTCACACCGTTCAAAAACCTGTCTATGATTTCAGGAGTGGGCTGAGGGGTAGTTGTGCAATCTTTCAAGTTATACAGATTGGCATAAAAGTTTTTAAATTGTTCCGCAATTTGCTGAGGATGAGAGATTTTTATTGTGGGATTTTTTGTACAATTTATGTAGGGAAACTTTGCTTTTATTTGTCTTTTTTTTGCCATTTTGGCCATTAATTTTGAGGGCTTGTCAATATTGGTGTAAAAGTTAGCTTTGGAGTATATGAGATTTCTATTGTAGTTGTCTAATAACTAGAGATGAGCGAGCACCAAAATGCTCGGGTGCTCGTTACTCGGCAGGAAATTATCGCGATGCTCGAGGGTTCGTTTCGAGTAACGAACCCCATTGAAGTCAATGGGCGACTCAAGCATTTTTGTATATCGCCGATGCTCGCTATGGTTTCCATTTGTGAAAATCGGGGCAATTCAAGAAAGTGATGGGAACGACACAGCAATGGATAGGGCAGGCGAGGGGCTACATGTTGGGCTGCATCTCAAGTTCCCAGGTCCCACTATTAAGCCACAATAGCGGCAAGAGTGCCCCCCCAACAACTTTTACTTCTGAAAAGCCCTCATTAGCAATGCATACCTTAGCTAAGCACCACACTACCTCCAACAAAGCACAATCACTGCCTGCATGACACTCCGCTGCCACTTCTCCTGGGTTACATGCTGCCCAACCCCCCCTGCACGACCCAGTGTCCACAGCGCACACCAAATTGTCCCTGCGTAGCCTTCAGCTGCCCTCATGCCACGCCACACTCATGTCTATTTATAAGTGCGTCTGCCATGAGGAGGAACCGCAGGCACACACTGCAGAGGGTTGGCACGGCTAGGCAGCGACCCTCTTTAAAAGGGGCGGGGCGATAGCCCACAATGCTGTACAGAAGCAATGAGAAATAGAATCCTGTGCCACCGCCATCAGGAGCTGCACACGTGGGCGTAGCAATGGGGAACCTATGTGCCACACACTATTCATTCTGTCAAGGTGTCTGCATACCCCAGTCAGACCGCGGTTTTTTATAAATAGTCACAGGCAGGTACAACTCCGCAATGGGAATTCCGTGTGCACCCACAGCATGGGTGGCTCCCTGGAACCCACCGGCTGTACATTAATGTATCCCATTGCAGTGTCCATCACAGCTGAGGTAACGTCCGATTAAATGCAGGTGGGCTTCGGCCCACACTGCATGCCCCAGTCAGACTGGGGTTCTTTAGAAGTGGACACATGCAGTTACAACTCCGTGTGGACCGACAGCATGGGTGGCTCCCTGGAACCCACCGGCGGTACATAAATATATCCCATTGCAGTGCCCAACACAGCTGATGTAACGTCAGCTGTAATGCAGGTGGGCTAAAAATTAATTGGATTACACTGTAGGCGAGGGCCCCCAAAAATTGGTGTACCAACAGTACTAATGTACCTGAGAAAAATTGCCCATGCCCAACCAAGAGGGCAGGTGAAACCCATTAATCGCTTTGGTTAATGTGGCTTAATTGGTAACTAGGCCTGGAGGCAGCCCAGTTAAAATAAAAATTGGTTCAGGTGCAAGTTTCAACGCTTTAATGAGCATTGAAACGTATAAAAATTGTTTAGAAAAATTATATGACTGAGCCTTGTGGGCCTAAGAAAAATTGCCCGTTCGGCGTGATTATGTGAGGTTTCAGGAGGAGGAGCAGGAGGAGGAGGAGGAATATTATACACAGATTGATGAAGCAAAAATGTCCCCGTTTTTGATGGTGAGAGAGAACGATGCTTCCATCCGCGGGTGCAGCCTACATATTGCTTAGGTATCGCTGCTGTCCGCTGGTGAAGAAGAGAAGTCTGGGGAAATCCAGGCTTTGTTCATCTTGATGAGTGTAAGCCTGTCGGCACTGTCGGTTGACAGGCGGGTACGCTTATCCGTGATGATTCCCCCAGCTGCACTAAACACCCTCTCTGACAAGACGCTAGCCGCAGGACAAGCAAGCACCTCCAGGGCATACAGCGCGAGTTCAGGCCACGTGTCCAGCTTCGACACCCAGTAGTTGTAGGGGGCAGAGGCGTCACCGAGGACGGTTGTGCGATCGGCTATGTACTCCCTCACCATCCTTTTACAGTGCTCCCGCCGACTCAGCCTTGACTGGGGAGCAGTGACACAGTCTTGCTGTGGAGCCAGAAAGCTGTCAAAGGCCTTAAAGAGTGTTCCCCTGCCTGTGCTGTACATGCTGCCTGATCTCCGCGCCTCCCCTGCTACCTGGCCCTCGGAACTGCGCCTTCTGCCACTAGCGCTGTCGGATGGGAATTTTACCATCAGCTTGTCCGCCAGGGTCCTGTGGTATAGCATCACTCTCGAACCCCTTTCCTCTTTGGGAATGAGAGTGGAAAGGTTCCCCTTATACCGTGGGTCGAGCAGTGTGTACACCCAGTAATCCGTAGTGGCCAGAATGCGTGTAACACGATGGTCACGAGAAAGGCATCCTAACATGAAGTCAGCCATGTGTGCGAGGGTACCTGTACGCAACACATTGCTGTCCTCACTAGGAACATTACTTTCAGAATCCTCCTCCTCCTCCTCCTCCGGCCATACACGCTGAAAGGATGACAGGCAAGCAGCATGTTTACCCTCAGCAGTGGCCCAAGCGGTCTCTTCCCCCTCCTCCTCATGCTCCTCCCCCTCCTCCTCCTCCTCCTCAACGCGCTGAGATATAGACATGAGGGTGCTCTGACTATCCAGCGACATACTGTCTTCCCACGCCTCCGTTTCCGAGTGCAAAGCGCCTGCCTTTATGCTTTGCAGGGAACTTCTCAAGAGGCATAGCAGAGGAATGGTGACGCTAATGATTGCAACATCCCCGTTCACCATCTGGGTAGACTCCTCAAAGTTTCCAAGGACCTGGCAGATGTCTGCCAACCAGGCCCACTCTTCTGTAAAGAATTGAGGAGGCTAACTCCCAGTACGCCGCCCATGTTGGAGTTGGTATTCCACTATAGCTCTACGCTGCTCATAGAGCCTGGCCAACATGTGGAGCGTAGAGTTCCACCGTGTGGGCACGTCGCACAGCAGTCGGTGCACTGGCAGATTAAACCGATGTTGCAGGGTCCGCAGTGTGGCAGCGTCCGTCTTGGAGTTGCGGAAATGTGCGCTGACCCGGCGCACCTTTCCGAGCAGGTATGACTAGTGTGGGTAGCTTTTCAGAAAGCGCTGAACCACCAAATTAAAGACATGGGCCAGGCATGGCACGTGCGTGAGGCTGCCGAGCTGCAGAGCCTCCACCAGGTTACAGCTGTTGTCACACACGACCATGCCCGGTTGGAGGCTCAGCGGCGCAAGCCAGCGGTCGGTCTGCTCTGTCAGAGCCTGCAGCAGTTCGTGGGCTGTGTGCCTCTTCTTTCCTAAGCTGAGTAGTTTCAGCACGGCCTGCTGACGCTTGCCCACCGCTGTGCTGCCACGCCGCGCGACACCGACTGCTGGCGACGTCCTGCTGCTGCTGATACATCTTGATTGCGAGACAGAGGTTGCGTTGGAGGAGGAGGAGGAGGAGGAGGGTGGTTTAGTGGAGGAAGCATACACCTCCGCAGATACCACCACCGAGCTGGGGCCCGCAATTCTGGGGGTGGGTAGGACGTGAGCGGTCCCAGGCTCTGACTCTGTCCCAGCCTCCACTAAATTCACCCAATGTGCCGTCAGGGAGATATAGTGGCCCTGCCCGCCTGTGCTTGTCCACGTGTCCGTTGTTAAGTGGACCTTGGCAGTAACCGCGTTGGTGAGGGCGCGTACAATGTTGCGGGAGACGTGGTCGTGCAGGGCTGGGACGGCACATCGGGAAAAGTAGTGGGAATTGGGAACCGAGTAGCCCGGGGTCGCCGCCGCCATCATGCTTTTGAAAGCCTCCATTTCCACACGCCTATACGGCAGCATCTCCAGGCTGATCAATATGGCAATGTGCACGTTCAACGCTTGAGCGTGCGTGGCGGCGTACTTGCGCTTGCGCTCAAACAGTGGCGCTAGCGACGTCTGGACGCTGCGCTGAGAGACATTGCTGGATGGGGCCGAGGACAGCGGAGGTGAGGGCGTGGGTGCAGGCCAGGAGACGGTAGTGCCTGTGTCCTCGGAGGGGGGTTGGATCTCAGTGGCAGGTTGGGGCACAGGGGGAGAGGCAGTGGTGCAAACCGGAGGCGGTGAACGGCCTTCGTCCCACCTTGTGGGGTGCTTGGTCATCATATGCCTGCGCATGCTGGTGGTGGTGGCTCCCCAGCTGATCTTGGCGCGACAAAGGTTGCACACCACTGTTCGTCGGTCGTCAGGCATCTCTGTGAAAAACTGCCACACCGTAGAGCACCTTGACCTCTGCAGGGTGGCATGGCGCGAAGGGGCGCTTTGGGAAACAGTTGGTGGATTATTCGGTCTGGCCCTGCCTCTACCCCTGGCCACCGCACTGGCTCGGCCTGTGCCCACACCCTGACTTGGGCCTCCGCGTCCTCGCCCGCGTCCACATCCTCTAGGCCTACCCCTACCCCTCAGCATGGTGTATTACCAGTAGTGCAGAAACAGAACGCTGTAATTAAATGTGCCGCTTATTGGCCTGTGGTTGGAGGCTGACTTCGCTTACCGAATGCACAGCAGAGCCAGGAAATAATTTTGCGCAAGCCTGCTGTAACACTTAGCTGGCTGCGTATGAATTAGGAGGACAACTACACCCAGCACAGACCCAGTACACTGAGGACAGTCACAGGCAGCCCAAATAGATTTTTTTCCCAAAATCTTTTTGGAAAGGCCCACTGCCTATATTCAATAAATATGTCTTCTGTCCCTGCGTCACCACTACTGGCCCTGGAGTATGTAAAATAACTGCAGACTGTTGCACTGTGGACTGGAATGTGATGTAACAGCCAACTCAGAGCCAGGAAATAATTTTGCGCAAGCCTGCTGTAACACTTAGCTGGCTGCGTATGAATTAGGAGGACAACTACACCCAGCACCGACCCAGTACACTGAGGACAGTCACAGGCAGCCCAAATAGATTTTTTTCCCCAAATGTTTTTGGAAAGGCCCACTGCCTATATTCAATAAATATGTCTTCTGTCCCTGCGTCACCACTACTGGCCCTGGAGTATGTAAAATAACTGCAGACTGTTGCACTGTGGACTGGAATACAGCGGTGATTTAACAGCCAACACAGAGCCAGGAAATAATTTTGCGCAAGCCTGCTGTAACACTTAGCTGGCTGCGTATGAATTAGGAGGACAACTACACCCAGCACAGACCCAGTACACTGAGGACAGTCACAGGCAGCCCAAATAGATTGTTTTCCCCAAATGTTTTTGGAAAGGCCCACTGCCTATATTCAATAAATATGTCTTCTGTCCCTGCGTCACCACTACTGGCCCTGGAGTATGTAAAATAACTACAGACTGTTGCACTGTGGACTGGAATACAGCGGTGATTTAACAGCCAACACAGAGCCAGGAAATAATTTTGCGCAAGCCTGCTTTAACACTTAGCTTGCTGCGTATGAATTAGGAGGACAACTACACCCACCACAGACCCAGTACACTGAGGACAGTCACAGGCAGCCCAAATAGATTTTTTTCCCCAAATGTTTTTGGAAAGGCCCACTGCCTATATTCAATAAATATATGTCTTCTGTCCCTGCCTCACCACCACTACTGGCCCTGGAGTATGTATAATTACTGCAGGGCGCAATGCTCTGCACGGCCGATATACAAAAAAAAAAAAATGTGCAACACTGCAAAAAGCAGTCTCCACACTACTGCACACGGTTAGATGTGGCCCTAAGAAGGACCGTTGGGGTTCTTGAAGCCTAAAATACTCCTAACACTCTCCCTATAGCAGCTCCGGCACCAACAGCACTTTCCCTCCTCTATGTCAGAATAAATCTGTGGCGAACCGCGGGAGGGGCCGATTTTTATACTCGGGTGACACCTGATCTCGCCAGCCACTCACTGCAGGGGGGTGGTATAGGGCTTGAACGTCGCAGGGGGAAGTTGGAATGCCTTCCCTGTCTTTCTATTGGCCATAAAAGCGCGCTAACGTCTCAGAGATGAAAGTGAAAGTAACTCGAACAACGCGTGGTACTCGTCACGAGTAACGAGCATCTCGAACACGCTAATACTCGAACGAGTATCAAGCTCAGACGAGTACGTTCACTCATCTCTACTAATAACCTTTTCCTTAGTTCTCTTCTCAATGAGATCAATTCTGATTGGGAGTTGTTTTGAGAGGTTTCATGTTCAATTTTTTCTTGTTTTTTAATTTTTTCCAGCAGAGTATTAATTTTAGCTTGTTTTTTTCTTTGTTCTTGTGCTTTCAATTTTATTAGAACACCTCTAATCACCGCCTTGTGGGCGTTCCAAAGAGTAAAATTACTTATATCTGGACTCTTGTTTAGGGCAAAGTATTCTATCAGAGCTTTTTTAATTTGTTCTTGAGCGCTGGGTGACTTGAGCAGGTTTATATCATTGCGCCATATTTTAGCGGGGTTGAAAGGGGCATTAATATTAAAATTTATGCAGATGGGGGAGTAATCAGACCACGTGGTTGTTCCTATAGTGGAGTTTATTATAGAAGTGAGGGTCCATCTGTCTACTATAAATAGATCGATTCGAGAAAAGGTCTTATGTCTCGAAGAAAAGAAAGTGAACTCCTTTGAGGCGGCATTAAGGCATCTAAAAGTGTCGTAAAGACCTTCTCTATGAAGCCATGGTTGTAGAATTGCAGCTGTTCTATTATGCGCTGTGGAATCTAATATTTTATCTGGGATAATATTGAAATCTCCACAGATAATTAATTTGCCTTTTTGGATTTTTTTGACTTTCTTTATTATTTTGTTTAAAAAGGATATTTGAGATCTGTTGGGGGCATAAATGTTGGCTAATGTAATTGAAGTTTTGTTGAGCAGGCCCTGCAGAATGATATATCTTCCTTTCGGATCACTTATTTGTTCTTCTATGGAGAAGTGAAGGCTTTCTTTGAAAGCTATTAACACTCCCACATGTTTTTTATTCTGAGCGCTGGCTGAGAAAATCTGGGGAAAATTTTTGTTTGTAAATTTAGGACAGCTGTGTTCTGTGAAATGAGTTTCTTGTAGGCATAATACGTCTACATTACTCATCCTTGCATCCTTCCAAATCATTGATCTTTTGAAAGGTGTATTTAGTCCCTTTACATTTTGTGAGTATATTTTAATGGACATGGTAAATTTTTGAGGAAAGCTTAGTGTTAGGTATTAGTCTGGCAGCATAAGTAATAAACAAAACAATATGAATATAACATAGTAAACCAAATGTAGGTCTTCTCTTGGGTGAAAACATGCGTGGATGTCTTCCGTGAAGATAGTATAAGACCTGTAACTTAGAACAATCAAACTTTTGTAGGAAGTCAGGTTTCATAACCTGGTGTATTTTGGGGGACAAAAGTTCGCCTTGCAGGATAAGACCCTTTATTTACTCACGCATCTTGGAGACCCAGTCGGTCAGATCGACGATGGTTCATTCGGGGTTGAGTTGTTCTCCTCTTGGCGGGGTAGATGGTAGTGCACGTCTGTTGGAAGAGTTTTGGGTTTTTTAAGGTTTGGCCGCTTGTGGAATGTCTTTGAACGGGATGCCCCATTTTGCTAGGATTTTTTCTCCTGCTTCTGGAGATGATATGATATGCATAGCGTTATTCTTGTGAATCATAATTTTTGTTGGGAAACCCCATTTATACGGGATTTTAGCAAATCTCAAAGCTGCAGTCACTTGTGAGAAGGTCTTCCGAGCTTGGATTGTGGATTGAGATAAATCCGTATACAGGTTGATGTTAGCGTATGGAGGCGGTAAAGGATGGATTCTCCTTGAGGCCATCGTCAATTCCTCTTTTATATGAGAAAAATGCACTCTAGCGATCACGTCGCGTGGAACAGAGTCTGGCAAGAAGCTCGGTTTTGCTAGCCTGTGGGCTCTGTCAATTATACAGTCTTGATCATTGGAGTTAGGAAGAATGGTTTTTATCAGTTTAATAAGGTACTGTTTTAGATCTGTTTGAGACACGTTCTCAGGGATGCCTCTGAATTTAATGTTATTCCTCCTGCTCCTATCTTCTAAGTCGGTCAATTTGCTTTTAATGAGTTCCACTTCTTCCTCTAATGTGTAATGAGCATCTATCAAATTATTGTGAGATGCTGTAACTTCGCTCATTTTGGCTTCTACATGGTCAGTACGGATTTCCAGCTCTTGTGTGGAGCTATTTACTGTGGCAGAAAGAGCCTGGAGGTCCCTCTGCAAGGATGCATGTAAGGCAAGCATCATGTTTTTAATGAAGTCCTCCGATGCTGGGAGGCTGGAGGAAGGGACATTTTTGATGAAATCCTCCTCAAAAGGGAGTCGTTGGTGGCATGAATTAGATGAGGAAGAGAGACGGGGTCTCTGCTTTTCTGGACTTATGGAGGGAGAGGAGGATGAAGATGGGGATTGGGGGCTAGTCGGCGCCATTTTGGGTGTTTCTGCCGCACTAATATGGAGCCTTTCGGCTCTGTCACTCACCCCCTGCTAATCCTCCGCTCGGTATCTCCGGGCTGACAGCTTGTGCCTCCGCTTTTTTAGGAGTAGATGTTGAGGATCGTGGATCTTCTCTGCCTGCTCCAGGGCTCATGCGCGGGACGGCGCCATCTTCACTGACAGGCTGTGCTTGTGCCGAGCTGCGGGAGGAGAAGAAGTCCGACACTTTGTGGAGCGGTGTTTTTGCATTCCTCCTCTTCGGCATGTTGTTCCCTGAGGTATAGGGAGCTTCTCCGGGCAATTTGGCAACGCTGGGGTAGCTTTGAGTAGCTTTAAAAGGGTCTTGAAGAACGGAGCCTGGCTCTACACGTCCGTCTCTAACTGCATCAGGCCACGCCCCCCAATTACTCATTTTTTATCCAAGTACTTGTATACATGCTGTTTATGAATTTGTTCAAAGATCTTTCCCTGTATAGATGTTAGGCTCACAGGCCTGTAGTTTCCTGGATCCACCCTCTTCCCTTTCTTGAAGATAGGGACAACATTTGCCCTTTTCCAATTTTCTGGGACCTCTCCTGTTCTCCAGGAATTTTCAATTATTATGGTGAGTGGTTCAGCAATTACCTCTGCTGCTTCCTTTAGTATCCTAGGATGTAATTCACCTGGACCTTGAGACTTGAATTCATTTAAGTTAGCTAAGTGTTCCCTCACCATCTCTCTACTTATAGATAGCCTGCATTATTTTATTCCCCCAATAGCACAGGGAAGATGAGTGGATGTTACATCTACTTTCTGAGAGAAAACAGATACAAAATAGTAATTTAAAAGTTCCCAACATCATTCTTTACCAATTCACCATTTTTATCTTGTAAGCATAGAATAGCATCTTTGACTTTTCTTTTGCTTTTCACATACCCCTAAAATCCCTTTTTATTGCTTTTGGCCTCTGTTGCAAGCCTCAATTCATTATTTCTGTATAATGCATTTTATTCTTCTTTAGATATTCCACCCTCTTTCTATTTGATAAACGTATTTTTCTTTGTTTTTAACATGTGTTCAAGTTCTGTGTTCATCCATCCTGGTTTCTTTAAATGCTTTCCATTCTTCCTTTTTCTAGGGATTGTTAATAGAGATGAGCGAGCACCAAAATGCTCGAGTGCTCGTTACTCGAGTCGAACTTCCCGCGATGCTCGAGGGTTCGTTTCGAGTAATGAACCCCATTAAAGTCAATGGGTGACTCGAGCATTTTTGTATATCGCCGATGCTCGCTAAGGTTTTCATTTGTGAAAATCTGGGAAATTCACGAAAGTGATGGGAACGACACAGAAACGGATAGGGCAGGCGAGGGGCTACATGTTGGGCTGCATCTCAAGTTCCCAGGTCCCACTATTAAGCCACAATAGCGGCAAGAGTGCCCCCCCCCCCGCACTGTCAGCATAAAGATCGTTCTCCTCTGCCACAGCTGTAACAGCTGTGGCAGAGAAGAACGATGTTAGCCCATTGAATTCAATGGAGCCAGCAATACAGCCGGCTCCATTGAAAGCAATGGGCTGCCGGCGAGCGCGGGATGAATTTTCGGGAAGGGCTTAAAAATATAAGCCCTTACCTGAAAATCATCCAGAAATGTGTAAAAATAAAAAAAAAATGTATACTCATCTTTCTGCTGCAGCCGGAGTTCAGCCGCGTCTGGCCGGCAGTTCTCCTGAACTGCTCTCTGTAGTATTCAGCAGCCAGGGATTTAAAATCCCCGCCTGCTGAATGAGCTGCCTCTGATCAGTCACAGCCTCACCAATCAGAGGCAGCTCTCACTCACACCCATTCATGAATTCATGAATGGGTGAGTGCTGCCTCTGATTGGCTCAGCACAGGGACCAATCAGGGGCAGCTCTCACTCACACCCATTCATGAATTCATGAATGGGTGTGAGCTGCCTCTGATTGGTGAGGCTGTGACGAATCAGAGGCAGCTCATTCAGCAGGCGGGGATTTTAAATCCCCGGCTGCTGAATACTACAGAGAGCAGTTCAGGAGAACTGCCGGCCAGACGCGGCTGAACTCCGGCTGCAGCGGAAAGGTGAGTATACATTTTTTTTTTTTTACACATTTCTGGATGATTTTCAGGTAAGGGCTTATATTTTTAAGCCCTTCCCGAAAATTCATCCCGCGCTCGCCGGCAGCCCATTGCTTTCAATGGAGCCGGCTGTATTGCCGGCTCCATTGAATTCAATGGGCTAACATTGTTCTTCTCTGCCACAGCTGTTACAGCTATGGCAGAGGAGAATGATCTTTATGCTGACATTTTTTTTTATTATTATTTTTACACATTTTAGGATGATTTTCAGGTAAGGGCTTATATTTTTAAGCCCTTTCTGAAAATTCATCCTGAGATCACCGGCAGCCCATTGCTTTCAATGGAGCCGGCTGTATTGGTCAGTGCTCGTTTAATCGAGACAAGTACCGCGTGGTGCTCGTCTCGAGTAACGAGCATCTCGAGCACCCTAATACTCGAACGAGCATCAAGCTCAGATGAGTATGCTCTCTCATCTCTAATTGTTAACAATTGTGCTTTGAGAATCTCATTTTGCAATATTTCCCAACAGTCTTGGACATTTCTTTCCTTAAGAACATTCAGCCATTGCATTCTTCTTACCCTCTTTCTGAGTTCATTAAAATTTGCCTTTCTAAAATTCAACCTTGAGGTCTGAGTTTTCTAAGGTCTTCCTCTCCTTTTTATCCAAAACTTAAGGATAGCATGATCACTGCCTCCTAAGGTCCCAGCCACCCTTACTTTCTCAACCATTTCCTCCCTTGTTGGTAAAAATTAGGTCCAAGATAACAGATCGTATTGTTTTCTCTTCGACCTTTTGGAAGATAAAGTTGTCAGCAAGAGAGGATAAGAATTTTCTTAGATCCATTACTTTTACCTGAGAGAGATTCCCAACAAATTTCTGGATAGTTAAAATCTCCCATAATCACTATGTCATGCTTTTTTGAGAGGTTGGCCATCTGATGTAGAAAGAGGTTATCAATATCTTCGGCTTGTCCAGGTGGCCTATAGTAAATGCCTATAATGGTGTCCTTTCTGTTGTTCTCTCCTTGTATTCTTACCCAAACAGTTTCTACAGAACTACAATGCTCTGAAGCTTGAATCTCTGTGGAGATGAATGTTTCCCTAACATACAATGCAATACCTGCTCCCCTTTTTTTTAGGTCTTTTTCTTATAAGTAAGTTGTATCCTTCCTTTAAGTTTCCGTGATGCCTATGACATCATATTTTTCTTCCTGTGTTAGGAGCTTCAATTCTCCTTGTTTGTTTCCCATGCTCTGTGCATTTGTCTAAAAACATTTTAGTTTGTGCTTGGTGTCTCTTGCTCCTCTACTTTCCTTCAAAATTTGTTGTCTTTGTTCTTTCTTTCCACTTCTAACAGCAAGGTTCTGAAATGTATTATTTGGCTGTATATTTTTAACTGGCCTCTCACTTCTCTTGCCAGGATGGGGCTGTTTCTCCAAAACACATTAATTTAAAGGAGATGTCTCGAGGAAGCAGTTAATTTTTTTTTTTGCCCAGTCCCCCCCATTAAACACACATTACTAAGCCCCCCTGTAAATGACATTTCTAGCTGGTTCGTACTTACCGTTCCAGCGTTTCAGCAAGTTATAAAAGTTTCCTCAAGATGGCCGCCGGCTCTTTCCCCGTCGCTCGCTGCAGCCCGACGTGCGCGCTCCCGAGACGCCGCCAGCTGTGTCTCCATGGCAACCGGACGCATCGCAGCCGCCGACCAGACGCCCCGCAGCCGCCGACCAGACAGCAGGTAACCGGCGCTAGCCCCCGGCTCCCCAGCGCTAGCTCCCCCGGCGCAGCGACAGCCCCCCCCATCGCAGCGACAGCCCCCCCGGCCTAGCGCTAGCTCCCCCGGCCTAGCGACAGCCCCCCCGGCCTAGCGACAGCCCCCCCGGCCTAGCGACAGCCCCCCCGGCCTAGCGACAGCTCCCCCGGCGCAGCGACAGCCCCCCCGGCCTAGCGACAGCCCCCCCCATCGCAGCGACAGCCCCCCCGGCCTAGCGCTAGCTCCCCCGGTGCAGCGACAGCCCCCCCGGCCTAGCGCTAGCTCCCCCGGCGCAGCGACAGCCCCCCCGGCCTAGCGCTAGCCCCCCCGGCGCAGCGGCAGCCCCCCCCGACCCATCACTTACCTGGGAGGCTTCTCGGGGCTGCTGGGCTGGGCTGGGCTGGGCTGGTCTTCTCCGCTGGGCAGCTCCAGTTTCTGCACCTTCCTCTAACAGAGGATGGTGCAGAATGGCCGCTTCAGCGCGCTCCCGAGCAGTGACAGCTCGTCTGCGCATGCGCAGAAGAGCTGTAGCGGGGAGCACACTGAAGCGGCTCGTGCTGAATGGAGAAGACCGGACTGCGCAAGCGCGTCTAAAAAAGCAAGCTGCCAGCGAATTTAGACGGAACCATGGAGACGAGGACGCTAGCAACGGAGCAGGTAAGTGGAATAACTTCTGTATGGCTCATATTTAATGCACAATGTACATTACAAAGTGCATTAATATGGCCATACGGAAGTGTATAACCCCACTTGGTTTCGCGAGACCACCCCTTTAATACTGGCTATTTTACTAAGTCATAAAGAATTGGTTTAATTCCTGTGCCTCAGTGGTCTTTCTGGTTAAAAGGGTGATGCCTAAGTTCAATGGCCTTTAATTTCCTGCTATTTATGTGGGGACTTTCAAGTTCCCTGTTCTTGAGATCAGTGAGGGTCCTAATGTTTAGACTCCTGCCAATCTTAGAGTTATCTCGCATGACCACATGATGTCATTGACTCCTCGTCCACTTTTCTCTAAACAGGCTCTGTTTTTTGTTCTAACAATTATTAATTAGTTTTAGATTATGCGTAACTCTTAGGGCCTGTCAGTTGTTTGTTGCCTCTTGCTTGATGCAATTTTGATTCACTTTTCTGTTTGTTAATGTGTATCCTTTATCATGTGATTTTTTAAAATGTCTTGGGTCTATCATGTGATTGGTTCAGATGAGCAAATAACATCACCTGCTCTCCACCCACACTTCTTTTAAATGTCCTATTGTGTTATGTAGTATTCAATAAAGGCAAAATGAAGGCACTGGTATGGCACTGAAATATGTTGCCGCTGACACTGGTGACTCTCTCAGCCTCCTTGCATTGCCTGAGTGCACCATAACCCATGATTTTTCTTCTGTACTAACATTTGGCATGCATGCATGGCAAGAGTTACAACCAATAGCTCATAAAATCACATAATATAACACCTTAGCAGTCACAAACAAAAATACTGACATATTAGAATCTTGCTGTATATCAATCAATATAGGCAGTAGCCTCCAGAATTTTGGAAATATACCATGTTTCAAATAGCAATTCACTAGTCAGAAGCATCTCTGGAAAGTTCTCCATCAAGAATGGAATCATATTCCTATCAAAAAACTTAAAACACATTCTATGCCACATTAATTGTGGCAAAAATTTCACTGTTGAAATGATTTTGCAGGATTATTAGTCCATATGGAAAGTGCTGTATCTTGTCATAAATAAAATGGTGGTACTGACATGCTCTATACAGCTTACTGGAAGGGTTTACTAATTCATGCTGTTTGAACCAATTTCTGACTTACTAATCAGCATGATGTAGCAGATAATTGTGATTCACCTAACTAGGCAAAGTTTTTTTACTGCTCAGTGATCGTATTTTTATTGGGTTTTTTTTTTTTGCCCACTGGAATCATTCCTTTCTGTTTCTACTAAATAGCAATGGTGCTGAAACTGGTCTTCAACAATTATAAGCTGACTATACTAAAGAACAACAAGTTGTGCATTGGACATGTTAATTAGAGCATTGCATTGAACTGCAATTTGCATGACTGTGTACCACTTATTTGCCAGGATTCTTAACATCCTTTCTCATCTTTTTTGTCAATAAGCTTTTTACCTCCACAGCATCATTGGATGTTTTTCCTCGATCACACCATTCTCAGTACACTTGACAGAGTTGTACAAGAGAACCCCACAATACTGACAACCATGCCTAGCTTACATATCTCTTAATTTTCTCTTTATAATGTGGATTCACATTGAATCTGAGCCACAGAAAACATGATCACTTGATTTAATGCTGTACTTCAGGGTCACATGTTTAACTCCCATACAAGTTAGCTCCAATTATAAAGGAAAAGGTGTCCCTAATAAAATGGCCATTCAGTGTTCATATTACATATAAATCAATAAAAATATAGGGATGTTGCAAAAATAAGTCCAATGCAGGAATACTATCAATGACTAACATTACAAAGTGCATGAAAATGGTCCATGGTCGTTCTATAAATATGTATTGTATATTGTGGCATACAAATTGTGTCAAATAATATGTTTATAGCTGTCATCTGTTTTGCCACTGCCTGTCTTTATTCTTACCCCTACTAATATGTGGCCTTGGCACATACTTAAAACAACAATGAAATGTTATTGGGAACACTCACAATGAGGCAAAAATGTTCATGGTGTAATATAATACTGTAAATTGGACAAACCTAAATATTGTAATGGATACACTGAGATGATTTGGCAAATCACAAATCTAATGAGAATAAAGTTATTTTGAAAATTTATGCAGCTGTTAAAACTATTGTTGAATTATGATAGCTGCTAAAAGCAAAGATGAGCGCATTTGCATTTTGCTTTTATGTTGCCCCATTAAATTTGCTTGTATATTTTAATACCTTAATTCAACAAACAAGACTATACATCTCCACTGAGAAATATACTTAATTACAATACACATGTTTTTATTTTCTGTCATCAAATTTTTTTTTATTTCCCATTTGCAAAAGGTTACATTAAATCAGTAAGTTTCTCACCCTAAACATCTTTCATTATTTGTACCAAAGTAAATACGTTTTACTATATGTACACTAACGAATCATGGATTCCCTACTATATATATTTTGTATATATATATATATATATATATATATATATATATATATATATATATGTGTGTGTGTGTGTGTGTGTGTGTTTAGATAATAAATGCAAAGAGCCTGAACTATTTCAGCCATGGATTTTTTACACTGCATTTACCATGATTTATCATTAAAGCTTCATTGAATCTGCATCGAAATCTACTTTGATTATATGTACACTATATGGACAAAAGTATTCGGACACTGAATGTGTTTCAGAAAAAGTGCTTTATTGTTCTATTTAGTAATGTATTGGCCCTCCTTTTGCTTGTACTACAGTGGCAACATGTCGAGGCATACTTTCCACAAGTTCTCTGTAAGTCTGGGCAGGAATAACTCACATTTCCTCGTGCAAGGCTGTCGTACCCATCCCACAAGTGCTTGATCGGATGAATGGTTATTACAAAATGAGCAGCTTTTTATTTTACCTATGTCCTTCCCATTATACCATTCAGCAAACTCAATATTTGCATATTTGCTGATTTTCTGCACTGTCCAAATACTTTTGTCCATATAGTGTAGATTTGTCACAGATCTTGCTGTGGATCCAGGGCTCCTGTACATGAGTATATGAGTGTTAGTGCAAGCAATAATAGTTGTTATGGTATGCTTTGGGGGTCCAATTCTTAGAGGATAAGTCGAGCTCCGGAGAATAACTCTCACCACAACAACACTTAGCATAATCAAAGTTATCTTTTTATTGATTGACAGGCAGCAGTTTTTATAGGGGCGCAGGCTTTAATTACAATAATTAAAATCTATTATATCAATTATTACCATTGGTCAAAGAAACATGAACATGCAAGATAAGGAATTTCACATCTAAAATTAAAGGCGAAGACATATGTAACCACAGAAGAATCATATGTGATTAACTTCTTAGAATGCAAAAGTTCAGTAAGTAAAAAAAATAAGCTCTTTACAGAGTAATTGGAGAACAGGGCGCAATGACCCGAGACATTCAAGCCTTGGAATTTTTGAATCATCGAGCTCCCTTTCTTTTCTTGAATACATTTGAGCAAATCTTGTTAAGGAAAAACTACAATACATTGACACAGACTATATCATATAAAATGGAAGGAGCATACTATAAGACAGACAAAAGAAAATTGAGTCATATTCATTTCACTAACATGCATATATACGCTCGCGAGAGCATAACATGCTGTAAATGGAGTGTCCCACGCATTTTACTGTACTTTTTTTTTGCTGCCGGGCCCATTCACATCAAAGCGAGATACACCTGTTCCATTTTTGTACCAGCTGAGCAGCCTAATTACTCCCCGCTGTTATTAATTAACACAGCAAAATCGGGCATTTATGTGTGAGATTTCATGTGGATGGAGTGCGCATTTGCACACCCCCATAGACTCCTATGTTGCTTAGGGTGAAATGCACACACATAAAAAAACACTGAATGTGAGGGAACCTATTCAAATCAATGAGTTTTTATTGTCAGCGGTTTGCGCGAGCAAAAACATACAGAAAATCCGCTGCATTTTCATGTCCATATAAAAACTGTCAATAGGCAGAAAAATGCAAAGCAACAGCGTAGTTCAAAGTATAACGTCTGCATAACAGGATAATACAAAACCAATGATTTCAATAGTTTTGTTTCACTAGCTCTTTTCTCTTTGGTATTCATACCCAAGAACATATAGGACTTGCCTTATCTTTCACACACGTAGTTTTAGCTATTTTCCCACATTTTCTTCCAACTTCTGCACTATGGTGCCGAGTTTGAACAGCTGGAGAAAAGAAAACAAAACATTTATGCGCAACTACACTCAGTAGCGGCGAGCGTAGTTGCGCATACGGCTGTCTGAAACCTCCCTAAATTTATTGGTTGTTTTGGCTAAAAAAAACACCACATCAAGAGCTGCATCAAAACTCCACATGTGAGAGCAGCCTAAGGCTATATGCGCACATGCAATTTTTCCTACAACATATGAAAATCGAATCCATTCATTTGAATGGGTGTATTCACATATTTTAGTTTTTTGAATGAATAGCCAGAGTAAAAAAAATTGCAGCATGTCCTATTCATGTTCCATTCTCGGACGACAATAGTACATGCAAATTGTCCGGCGTCCGACACATAGAAAAGCATATGGACATTGTGTGCATGTGCTATCCGATGCGAGCTGTGCCCAAGAATCTGTGACGAAACATTTAAATTGCCTGTGTGCATGTAGCCTAAAGCAATGTTTTGCAACTCCAATCTACCAAACAAGCCCCCCCACCCCTACACCCCCCCCAAGAAAAAACTGTAATTTAATTAGGCAACCACAAAAAGTTGATTTTGACTCTTATTATTAGATGATAAGATGGTGGCAGTAATAATAATACAATTGCTCACAGGAGCAATCCACTTACAATGACATATGATTACGGTGCAGGAATGCGGTCAATATAAAAGCTACAGAACAAAAGCTGCATTAACTGTGCTTTTATAAAAAAAAATACAGCTCTGGGAGTTCTTTTCTGGTTCAGTACTAGCTTTTTCTACAGTAAATGTCAATGTTATATTTTCAACATTAATTGTAACAGAGATCCATAAAGGAGACTAATAAATGTCAAATTCTCATTACAATAGTGTGATCAACTCACAATAAAGTGGAATGCAGGTTCTTATTTACTGTTGTCCTATTATGTCTTATTAAAACTAAGCTTTAAATGTAAATTGAGCAAAAGATCTTTTTATTATAGATTAAAATGCAGGTTTTAAAAATAGTGTTTTATTTAGATGTTGTTTGTGGCAAAGAAACACTTATTTGTTAACATTTTATTTTTAGGGAGCATACGTCAATTTTGAACTTTTCTTTATGTGTTTACTTAATGTTTTTATGTCTAAGTTTAAATTGTTTCATTTGTCAAATCTTAAAACATAATTCTAAACATTTTGACTTTTAAGTATATGAAAAGGAAGACTACATATTCATTAAATCATTTGTATGGTTGATTATGCACATTGTTTGTAAACGGTCTAGTCTTTTCCAAATAAACAAATAAAATAAATATGAAGTGAAGAACAAATGTTAACTAAAGTGGTGATGAGCCAACAGACAGTCCTGCCAGTTACTTTGTCAGGCGAAGTTAATCAAATTCCATTGGAGCCCAGAAGCTCTTCATTATTTGCACACTACACGCTTAGTCACTTTGGAATAGTATCAAAAACACGTTAAGTACAATTTTTTTTAAGATTTATTCTCAGAAGGTTTACTTACATATACTGAATCTATATGCATAAATTATGTCCCTAACTAAAGTAATGACACTTTAGCAGTTGACATCTGTTTTCTTTTACAGTGAATGCCAGATTTTTAATTTTGAAACGAAAAAGTATAACTCCAATGATAAGGCCATAATTAACTAAAAATGCAACTTTATATATATTTTTGCTCATATGTTTACATACTTCAGACAGGTTTTGTAAGATACGTATCTTTTTTGGGGGCATAAATAATCCTTCAGACGAGCGTGGGCGCAATAGCGCTCGGCGGCATGGAGCATAGTTACGCCTGAGGGCTCAGTCCCACGGGTGCATCGGCACCCGTGTTGCTGCAGGTAGTAGACGGCCGTACCTGAAGATGGACGTCTCTCAGCAGCGCCGGAGGAACATGTGACCGGCTTCATTGCCGGTCATGTGTTCTTTCATCAGCACTGCAGAGAGACGTCCATCTTCAGGTACGGCCATCTTCTTTCTGCAGTAACGGCTCAGTCACACGGGTGCATTGGCGCCGGTGTATGGGTGCTGATGCGCCCGTGTGACTGAGCCCTGAATGAGGGAAATCTATTTCACTTCCCCAGCTTTTCAAACTTAGAGCGCAGAATTTGAAAATAACTGCTGGAAGACTTTCTGAAGAAGCTTGGTTGGAAACGTGCATCAGGGGTCTAGCCCCCACATTATGGTAGACTTCTGGGGAGCCAAATACTGTCAATAGGTATCTAAAACTCTGCATTATTTGGGACATACACTTTACTCTTTCCTCTTAAATGGAGGTTGTACTGGAGATGCATTGATGGCTATAGCCCTGGACATATATAGTGATATACATCTATTTGGATTTGTATTGTGCACTCAGGGACTCATATCATTATGTGGGAATTTTTTTAATGTTATGTGTTTTTATACTTGTGTGTGTTTCTGTGTTTTTTCTTTTGTATGACTTTTTCATATTTAATAAATATGATATTTTTATAAGTCCTGCACTCCAGTTTTTCTTTTCTTCTGTTTGCTAAATGTCCAATTTATGTTGGCATCATTTTGTAAGTTTCTATTTTTTTGAATGGTAGAAAGTTTATAAGTATAGAAATAACAAAAAATATCAATCTTATTTCTTAAGGGAACAATTTAGTTCTAAATTGACTATTAATGATCTATATACAACCCCAATTCCAAATAGGTTGGGACGCTGCATAACATGTAAATAATGCAATGATTTGGAAATCTCATATAACCACACTTTATTCACAATAGAACATAGAACAAAAATCAGAAGGTGAAAGTGGCATATTTTTTTCTTTTCATCAGAAAAAAAAAATAACTCATTTAAAAATCAATGGCAAAAACATCTAACAAAAGGTGGGATGCAGTTAACAAAAGGCTGGAAAAGTAAGTAGTACTAAAAAGAAACAGCTAGAGGTTCAATTTTCTACTAAGCAACATGATTGTGGATGTATTTAAAATGGCATTTACAAAGTTGCTAGCGTTTAGAAGTGTCTCAGGAAAACAAAGTGGAGGAGAATTCGAAATTTCAATTTTTTTGTAAATTATTGATTTTCATAATTTTATTTTGCAGTTACACAGCTGGAGATAGCAAATAAACAATACTTAATATTTATTATCCTGAATAAGCAGTTTTTAAAACTATCTTACATGTGGCTTTTGTCTTATGCATCCCTCCTCCCTCAAACACAAGCCTCTAATGAAGGAACACCTTGTGGGTTTTGGCTTCTTCCTTTCATTGGAAAAATTTTCAGGCATCATTTCAGGATTGAAGAGGCCTTGCAAAGCCAAGACATAAACATTCCTTAAAAGACACAATTTCGGAAACTACTCTCCTCATGCACTTCATAAATGGGCAAAGTGAATGTTTTAGAAATGTGCTTTACAAAAGTATTGGAATTTTTCTAAAAACACATCGGCTTGGCCCCAATTTTTTCCTTTTAACAAGAGGCAATAGAAGAAAGATCTACCCACAACTAGAGATGAGCGAACCTACTCGTTTCGAGTAGTTACTCGATCGAGTACCGCGAATTTCGAGTACTTCGTACTTGGGTGAAAAGATTCGGGGGGCGCCGGGGGGCAGCGTGGCGGAGCGGGGGGTAGCAGCGGGGAACAGGGGGGAGCCCTCTCTCTCCCTCTCCCCCCCACTCCCCGCTGCAACCCCCCACTCACCCATGGCGCCCCCCGAATCTTTTCGCCCGAGTACGGAAGTACTCGAAAATCGCAGTGCTCGAGCTAAAAAGGGGCGTGGCCGAGTAGGTTTGCTCATCTCTACCCACAACTTGTTACCCAATTTATTTCAAGTATGAAAAAGTTCCAAATATGGATGTAAATAGCTCTTTGGGCACATTGCAAGGCTCATAAGGGAAGGAGCAGCTTTTGGAGCACTGATTTTGCCTGAATAATTTGTTGATGCCATGTTGCATTTGCAAGCTCTTTACTACATAAAACAATGAACCACCGAAAAGTAATAGCTATTTTGGAAACTAGACCCCTCAAAAAATTAATCAAGGGGTGTGGTGAGCATTTTGACTCCATAGGTGTGTGGAATTTTCACATAAAAATATTATACTGTGCAATTATTGGGAACATTATGTAACCAAATCTTCCATCTAGAAAGGCAAGTCATATGTACTTGATAGAATGCAATTATACCTTGCATAGTGCAATTATAGCTACAATAGTATTAGTTCTGGGATGGTGGGGATTTCCTCCACTCCAAGAAATAAGGCGTGGACCAAGATCATTGGAAACCTAAAAGATGAGTGAATAGGAATTTAACTTAATTCCAGAATAGAGTTAACATAGAGCAGTTCTAGAATTAATAAAATATTGCCTACCTCCGTATTGTAGCACCAGAATAGGTTAGATGTATTGACAAAAATCAGAAGTCTCTGTGGAGTAAAATACTATCTACAAAATAAGTTTCTGTACATTCTATATGAGCTGAGCAATGGGAGTATTTGTTAGCTGCCTAAATATTTTTTTCCATTTATTCACACATGGTGGTGAATCAAAAAGAAGCTTATCAGACATAGCCTGGTAAATTTTTGACAAACCTTTATCTCTGTAAAGAAGTAATTCAAGGTAAAGGATGCTTTTACAAAGATTGTATGAAATGTTGCAATTGAGTATATAATTGACTTCCTTTTAATATCTGACTACTAAAAATACCAACTTCATGCCACTTTATATCCTGAATAAAATGCTTGACAATATTGACTACTGTCAAAGAGAGGTCAGGATTTCTCAATAATAGTATTTTTTTTACTCATGGATATTGAGTTCCAGGAATGTAGTCTAGCTTGAATAGATAAGTAAGGAGAGGGAGATACTGATCAGCTGAGAAAAACACAATTATACCTTTAAGGGAGTGGATTTTGAAAATTATGATATTACTTCCACAAAGTGAGGAGCTTGATCTGTGTAACCAGTGGCTAACATGATCAAGCATAACTGCATGATAATAATTCTAAACATTAGGAACACTGAGCATTAGAAACTAAGCATTATAGGTAGCAGCAGTTACTCTAGACCTTGAGGATTCCCAAACAAATTTACCAAGTAAAGCTTATAGCTTATAGATGTAATTCTGAGATAAGGAAATAGGGATGTTTCTGAAAAGGTATAGGAGTTAAGGAAGGATCATCATTTTCATTGCGGCTAGTCTACAAACCGGGACACATCTATTTTGAAATAACCTTGGACTTCATCATGAATGTTTTGAAGCAGGGGTAACAATTTAGTTTGTGTAACATAGAGATGGGGTAACAGAGATAATTCCTAAAATAGAAAATACCATATGCAGCCCAACTGAAATGTGATTCGCTGTAAATTCTGGATTTTTCATCAGATGATAGCCTCGTGTTTTGAGATTTCATCAGATGATAGCCTCGTGCATTTGAGATTAGGAGGTATTAATTTTGTAATATGAGACTTCATTGAAAGATTGCAATATTTAGATTATTGACAGCTAAAAAACATACAGATTAGTGATTGCTAGTATAACATCCATGGCAAAAAGGTCAACTTTGTATTGTTTTGCTGATAGTGAAAACATGCACTGTCATAGAAGAACTTATACTATTATTGAAAAAGGTTAGGGGAGAAGGTTGACATCCCTAATATATTCTATTAGACGTCTGATGATCTTAAGAAGATATGTGAAGCCAAGACTGTTGCTAATGGAGAAGTATATAGAGACTTAAAGGGGTTTTGTCATTAAAAGAAAAAATATCTAAACTTACCTATTCCTTCCCTGTCTGTCTCCTTATCACATCTTCTCCTGGTTGAGCTTCTCCAGTGCCCCAGGTCAGCTCACTGCAGGCTGAGCCCAGCTTGTTATGAGGGCTGGTTATCACAAACTACTTCCTGCTGGGTCAGTGAAGGTCACATCCCTGTGCTGTAGCTTCACTGCCTAGGAAGGAATTGTAATCTATTTCAGAGACAGCTCGCATGAGCAATCTCTGAAGAAGATAGGCAGTCCTCCTGCTGGCCTGTGAGCTGTGACATAAGGTACATTGGCAGACTGCTAACCTAATGTACGTAACCTCACAGGAAGGAGAAGAATTAGGCAGCTGCAGCTGAAGTGAGCCCCCGGACTGCAGGAGATAGGAGAACATGGGGGAGGTGAAGATCTGGTAAGTAGACTGATGGGGGAGGAATAGTATAGCATTTTTCTTTTTTAGTGACAGAACCCCTTTAATGGCTTTCTTAGTCTCCCCTGAAATACAAAATGTAACTAGTTAGCTCAAATGTATGTCATCAAATCTCTTCTCTACATCAAGAGAAAGTAACTGAAAAGGCAACCGGATGATCTCTGCTTCATTAAGGATATCAAGAAATCGTCTTATATCATATAAAGATTGTCTCCCCTTAACGAACCTCACTTGATATTTAGGAACTATTGATAATAAGTATTTGTGACAATCTGCGCGCTAAAACTTTAGCATAAATTTTTCGGTCTGTATTGGGAATGGAAATTGGATAGTTCGCTAGTTTCTTTTGTTTGAGTACTGACATTTATGTAGCAGATAACATCTTGTTAGGGAAGAGGCCAACTTGTTTGTCTCCATAATCTGTTTGTAATAAATGAAATATCTGCTGTTGGAGGTACAGGGTAAGACTAGAAAGTGTCATATGGTTTTGTTAAAATCCCCACCACAAATAGCGTGACTTTTCTCATTTTGCTCACATGATGGTATAGTTTCCTAGTAAATTAAAGTTGTCTAGAATTGAGGTCATAAGAAGAGAATAATACAGAGAGTAAATTATTACTTTCACATAGCACAATTACTAATCTACTCATTTTACTATCAACCATTTGATTACTTTAAAGGCCAGGGTATGGGAAATTGCAATTGTAACACCCCCCCCCCCTTTTTTTTTTTAAATAGCTGGGGATACAAATATGCAGAGAACATTTTTGTATTTAAGTCTAAATAAGTTGTTACTTCAAGTAATAGAAAAAAAAGTGGAGCAGCCCAAATGTGGAAAAGTCTGAAGTGAGGAAATTGGAGCAGGGATAGGATAGAAATGACTTTTTTATTTTCTTAGGAACGTGCAGCCCCCCTACAAAATGTTCTACTCATAAGGTAAGTGTATGGAATTGCAGACAAAAAAATGAAAAACTTTTTTTGGAGGGGTTAATATGGTGCTGGAAGTACCTTTCCTAATATACACTATAAGGGACGTATATTCCCAACAAGTACTGAGGAAGGAGGTTTGTATACCTTGAAATGCATTTACAAGCTGATTCTTATTAATAAACTAATATTTCTCTTGGCAAAATCATATATGACAGTTATATTTGTCTGAAGGTTGTGCCAGATTCAGTCCTCCAAAAAAGTTTTTTTTTGTCTGTGATCTTGAAATATGTGGGTTTCCTGGATGCATAATATATCTATTTTTTTTCTTTTTAGCTTCTCATCAGAATTGCGATCTTTTAAAAGGGCTACTTAAGCCCTTTACAGTTATGGAGGTGATTTAAACACCATATTAATGAAAAGGAAGTCATGCAATAGGTACAAATCTAAGAATATAAAGGTTCCTACGATAGTAATTATAATATTGTTTTGTAATGGCCAATGCCACAGTAAATAAGACCCTAACACACACACACACAAAAACACAAAAACAAACGTAGGTTAACCAATGAAAAATATGCATCATGCACAATCAAATCAATCTGATACATTGTAAGGGAAACAAAAACAAAAAACAAGCCAACAGGCCTGTGTATTACACATATTTTGATAACACATAGTCAAACGTAAGGTATAAATATAACCAAGCTGTAAACATGAGATCCCTGTAAAAAGGTTAAAATGTACCAACCAAGTTACTTAGAGTCCATTTTAAATAGATATGACATTAACCAGTAAATAAACTTCAGCAACAAGTTGAGGCGAAGGTTAGATGTCTCTCAAGAAGAAAGTAATATAAAGACCTCTATTAAATGAATGGATTGAAGCATTGAAAGACCAGTAACCATTCTTGATCCAGATGGTTTGGAGTGCATTGCTTAGGGAAGTTAGCTAAAGCAGATGGCAGAAGCAGCTGCCAATCTTCAAACTATTACAATGCCTTCATTAGAGATGAAGCTGTATCTTAAATTCCATTCATGGAAATGAGAAGCTTTACTGGGAAGCTCCATCAATAGGGAGTTTTATTATCTCTTAACATTTGTGTGGCATTTTGGAATTCTCTTCTTTTAGCAAGCATTGCTGCAAATGTATTGGCAAAGAGAGACATATTCTTGAATCTGTCTGGTAAAGTGGGATTATTTCTAGCTGCAGAAATAATTTTGTATTTTGCATGGTAGAAAGGTATACAAGCAAGCACATCTTTTGGGTCAGCTTATCTTTTGGGTTTGGGAATACTGTGACCCCTGTTTATGGAAAGTTCAGACTTTGAAGCACTGGGTAGTAATATGGAAGGTCAAACAAGTCAATCAGAAATTCCTGGAGTTGATCTGATTTAATTGTCTCTAAGATGCTGCAGTAAAAACAATACTCCAAGTCAATTATTTCAGAATTGAATGTCAAATTTTCTTGCTTCTTGTCATTTGTATGGTCAACTAGTCCATTATGAACTGTTGCGAGTTCAGCCTTTTTTAGTTCAAGTTGCACAGTATTGTTTCCAATGACTGCAATATTTTTTGTAATGGTAATGGCAATGATTGGATGAATAAAGGATCACAGCTGACTTAATGCTTTTAACATGGCTTTAGTAATGGGTTTATCCATATTAGTTAGAGACAAAAAGGCAACCCCATTAAGATCATGAGACCCAAATGTGTGGAGTACAAATGCATGTTGTAGGTCTGGTGAATAGTGCATACATGGAGCCTCATGGCAGGGCAGGGGAGAGGTTGTTTCTTAGGAAGGAGACTGAGTAATGTAGTGAGCTGTTGAAGTTTATTCACTTCCAAAGGAGTCATGAGACACAACAAGGTCAGTCATCATTTGCTGAGCAAGAGAGCAGCTAGGGTGTAAGGAGTGTGTAGAGAGATTTTTCATCTGCAGCCTGCCTGCCAAAATGTCGCTCAGTGCCATTTTGAGAAGAACTTGTAGAGGGAAAATACTCTGAGTTTTAAAAACCCACTTTTATACTGCTTCTTGGACTTGGTTATCTTGCAGAAGGTTAGTGGGTTTTCATTCAAACAGTGCAGATACTTTATTTGCTTGTTCACTGATTTGAAACACTAAAAGAGACCTTTAGTGCTAGAGCTGAATAGAACTGCAATTTATTCAATTCACTGCCAGCTATACTCCCTTTGGTGATAGTTGTTAATATTGGCCCGTCGAAATGAAGTATTAGAATTTTTACAAAAAAACATTGGTTTCACCACATTTTTTCGTTTTTAGGAAGGGTCATATAAGTAAAAATCACTACAAAAGTATTACCCAATTTCTTCTGAATAGATTAATGTTGCACATGTGGACATAAGCTACTATTTGGATGCACAGCAGGGCTTCCACAGAAGAGAAGGAGCACAGATTTGACTTGAATAATATTAGGATGCCATATTACATGTGCAGAGACACCTGAGCTATCAGTACAGTGAAAATCACCCCCCCCCCCCCCCCCCATTACTCTATTTTGGAAATTACATACTTCAAGTAATTCAGTAGCAGGTGTAATGGACGTTATGACCCCAGAGATGTTGGAGGTTTTTGTTAGCATAGGGTCATGAAATCAAATGTTTCATTGTTTATGGGGGATGATAGGAATAAAAAAGCACCAAGCAATTTCTCTTGAGTATGGCAATATCCCAAATGTGGCCATAAACTCCTGTTTGGGCACATGGCAGGGCTCAGAAGAGAAAAAAATGCAGAGTGTAACAAACAGAGTAGACCTCCCCCCCCCCCCCCAAATACAGTTATGGCAGTTTGGGGGGCGGAGCCTGACCGCAGAGAGTGATGGCCGCTTAGTCTGGAAGCTCCATCACTGAGACACTACTAAAGGCCCCTAGCAGCAGCGATCTGGCCCTAAGATGGGAAATCTGAACAGAGAGAAGGGAAGTGAACACCTGGGGACTCCACGACTAGCCCAGGGCAATCCAATCTTCACAGGTTCCTCAAAGAATGGAGCGCTCATTCTCCCCGCGCTCTAGGTGAGATGGCGCCAGCGGCCGCGGCTGTCTCAGAAGTGGAGCTGGAGGGTGAGTCCTCTTCGGAGTATGAAGATGGAGAGCAGATCTCTAAAGGTTTTATGAAAGAACTTCTTTCCCAAGCTATGCACCCAGTGCTAGCTGATCTAGCAGAAATTAAAGAGGATGTAAGGCATATGGGGAGACAAGTGAAAGATTTGGAGGGCTCATCTGCTGCCATTACTGCACATTCTCTAGAGGTGGCGCAGGTTCTTAAAGAACAACACCTTCAATTGAATAGAATGCTCCTCATGCAGGAGGATTTGAAAAACCGCAACTGCCGTAGTAATGTATGCATAAAAGGGATCCCTGAGTCCTGGGCAGCGGAAGCCCTTCCAAAAGTAATATTGGAAATCTTTTCCTCTCTTGTGGGTGCAAACAGAGCTGCTTCTATGTCAATTGAATGTGCTCACCGAGCATTAAGATCACAGCCCGCTGCCTCTGACCCACCGAAAGACATTATATGCAAGCTTCTTGCCTTCCCAGAAGCAGTGGCCATTTTGGAAGTTGCCAGAAACCCTAGAGACCTTCAATACACAGGGGCTACAATCCAGCTCTTTCAAGATTTGGCCCCTACAATGTTTGCCAAATGCCGGCTGTTACGCCCCCTGCTGGACGCTCTAAAATCCAGAAATATCAAATATGCGTGGCTGTTTCCTTTCAGTCTAGGGATCACCTAGAAAGGAAAGAGGTTCAACATTCGTACACCTGAGGACCTTCAGAATTGCTGGCAACATTTGGACTTAGAACCTATTGAAGTCCCTAATTGGCTACCCTTGCCGGAGTTTCCGATTCTTCTTCACCTGTCTGTGCCTGATAATTGGCGGGTGGTGGGTCATTCAAAATCCCCCAGAAATAAACAGAAGAAGAAGACCAGGGAAGAGGACAACTGGTGACACCTGAATTGTAGACTAACACTATAACTGGGTCTCTAAACAACATGGAGGGTGTTTAACCTGTATCAAGAGTTAGCGGTGTTCTTAAAATGCAATGCATGTTTTCTAAATGTTTTAGATTCCTCTGTTAGATAAATCAGATATGTTCTCGGTCTGATTTATGAGCAGAATTCTCCTCTCCTTACATCTATAGGCTAGTTTAGTATATCCCCTTTACAGTTGCGGTGCCTGTTTGCGTCGTTTCGATCAGGAATAGAAAGTTTAATTTTCTTTCTTTATCGTTTCATTCTTGCCTCAATCCTTACGGACGGGCTCAGTATCTTATATTGTACTCGTCCGTTCTCTCCCTCCTTGCGAGGGATAGTTACTTTACTATTGTTGAATTTCATTTATTTTTCTTTGTCAGTTAATTTTTAGTTCCCCTCCTTTTTATCCCATTTCTTGTCTTT
This sequence comes from Eleutherodactylus coqui, assembly GCF_035609145.1. Classification (NCBI taxonomy): domain Eukaryota; kingdom Metazoa; phylum Chordata; class Amphibia; order Anura; family Eleutherodactylidae; genus Eleutherodactylus; species Eleutherodactylus coqui. Next base: position 140,004,200 of record NC_089843.1, on the reverse strand, counting down.
CTCTCTATTTTTCACCCCTTCTTCTTTTCTCTGTTTTGCTTTTTGTCGTCCACTTTTATCTCCATCTACCTTTTGCAGCCCTCCCCCATTCGGCAGGGATAGTGGAGATTCAAGGAGTGTATTTGCTACAGTCGTACAATCTAAGCTTCGAACAGTCTATATATTTACTTTTTCTTGTACTTGTTAATAGGGATTAAGTCTTGTTCCTGATTGGTCATCTCGTTCTCCTTGCAATGTCCACAGAAGCGTTCTGATTTACATCCTTTAATGTCCGGGGCCTCAACTCACCACAGAAGAGGTACAATGTCCTTTAACTTTTGAAAAGGTATAATACCAAAATTTAACTTTTACGGGAAACATTTTAAGGGTTGCAGGTGCCTGGCCCTGCCAGGGAAGATGTTTCCGCAGAGCTTTCATAATGCCCACCCCCTCTCCACTTCCAAGGGAGTTTCTATCCTATTCCACAAGTCCATCAACTTTACTCCTTCAGCTGAATATTGTGATGAGGCTCAATTAATAATGTTAAATTAACTATTGTCAATATATATGCCCCAAACACTAACCAAACTGAGTGGCTTATCAAGCAGATTAAAATCCTCAAGGAATTTGCTGTTGGTCCCCATGTTGTGGCGGGTGACTGGAACGTAACTTTAAATCCTTTACTGGACTCCTCGAGGGGTAGGTTCCAGGTCTCTCAGGGGTGCTTGAGCAGATTGATCAGAGTTCTCCACGATCTGGATGTGGTGGATGTCTGACGGTTGTTAAATCCCTCTACAAAGGACTATAGTCATTTTTCCCAAGTCCACTCATCCTATCAGAGACTGGACTACATATTTCTTTCCTCTGAGCTTTTGACAAATGTAGAAAGGGCTAATATTGATACAATTTTAATTTCAGACCATGCCCCTATACATGTAAACATTAGGATCGGTAAGGATGGACCCAGGAAGTGGAGGTGGCGCCTTAATGACTCCCTATTAGATTCTGAAGTGGAAAGGGCTAAGCTCTCCGATTTGATGGAGGAATACTTCAAACTAAATTGTATTATGGGCCCTGAATTTCCTATGAACTGGGAAGCACACAAGGCCTATGTGAGGGGCCTTTTTATCTCACTGGGATCCAGAACTAAAAACAACAACAGCAGGAAATAGATAAACTCCTATCACAGATAGCGAAAATGGAACAGTTATCTAAACTATCCCTAACAAACACTACCCTGGAGGAATTGACCTCAAAGCAGCGAAAACTTAAGTGCCTTCTAGAATCTAGATTCAATAAGAAACATATTTTTCTGAAACAGACAGTCTATATCTGTGGGAACAAGGAGCAGGTTCATGTCTGCGTTACTTAAAAAATCCCGTTCAAAAAATTTCAGAAACTCCATTAAGGACCACTCAGGGAAATCGGTCACTTCTTCTCAAGAAATAGCTAGAGCTTTTCAATGCTTCTATACACAATTATATAACCTGAGGGATCATTCCGGAGCTGATGAACAGCGGACACTAAAGGGGAAACAGACCCCCTTTTGAGCACTCTGACCCTTCTGAAGTTGGGGGCGAGACCGCGCAGTTTCTATTAGCTCCAGTGACAGATCGGGAGGTTGAGGACCTGATCGACTCTAATCCTTCGGGTAAAAGCCCAGGGCCGTATGGATTCTCCTCTGCCTATTATAAAACCTTTAAGAAAATATTATCCCCGAAGCTGAAGGAACTGTTTAATTAGTTACTACAAGGGGGAAATCTACCCAAGCAATCTCAAGAAGCCCACATTACCCTTATCCACAAAGAAAACAAAGACCCAGAATTATGTGGTAGTTATAGACCAATTTCTTTGATTATTCTTGATGTCAAATTATGGGCCAAGTTACTTGCAAAAAGAATGGAGGACTTTATCCCCACCCTGATCAATAATGAATAGAGATGAGCGAACCTACTCGATTGAGCACCGCGATTTTTGAGTACTTCCGTACTCGGGTGAAAAGATTCAGGGGGGTGCCGGGGGGCGGGAGGAGGCGTGGCAGAGAGGGGGGGTAGCAGCGGAGAACAGGGGGGAGCCCTCTCTCTCTCCCTCTCCCCCCCCACTCCCCGTTGAAACCCTCCACTCACCCACGGCGCCCCCCGAATCTTTTCGTCCGAGTACAGAAGTACTCAAAAATCGCGGTGCTCGGGCGAAAAAGGGGCGTGGCCGAGTACGCTTGCTCATCTCTAATAACGAACAAACAGGTTTTATAAAGGGAAGGGAGAGGAAGGAAAATTGCTTCAGACTACTGCATGCTATGACATTTGATCAATTCCATAAGATCCCAATGCAGAAAAACATTTGATCATATCGGTTGGCTATACATGAAGAGGGTACTAGGCTGCTTTAATTTCCGTATGCCATTTATCTTAGCAATTTTTTCTCTCTATAACGATTCCTATACGAGATTGAGGATTAACAATATTTTATCCCCTGCTTTTGATATCCAGAATGGAACCCGTCAGGGCTGCCTGCTTTCCCCGACTCTCTTTGTCTTGGCTCGGGAGCCTCTTCTCCAGGGTGTGGGACAGCATCCAGAAATAAAGGGGATTACCTTTGGCTCTCACTCACTTTCTTCAGCTGCGTTCGCAGACGACATTATGTTTGTGATTTCGGAGCCTGAGAGGGGGGTACCAGGTCCAACTGCATTTCTAGAATCCTTTGGTTCCTTTTTGGGTTCCAAAATAAATTTTGCCAAATCTACTATTAGAGATGAGCAAGCATACTCGTCCGAGCTTGATGCTCGTTCGAGTATTAGGGTGCTCGAGATGCTTGTTACTCGAGACGAGCACCAGGCGGTACTCGTCTCGATTAAACGAGCACTGACCATTGAATTCAATGGAGCCGGCAATACAGCCGCCTCCATTGAAAGCAATGGGCTACCGGCGAGCACGGGATGAATTTTCGGGAAGGGCTTAAAAATATAAGCCCTTACCTGAAAATCATCCTTAAGGGTGCGTTCAGACGAGCGTGTTTTGGTGCGTGCATACGCACGCACAAAAACACGCTTGTATTTACAATACTGCATTCCCTATGGTGTGTGCACATGTCCGTACTTTGCAGTTGCACGCATTGTTTTCAATGGAGTCGCAGCTGCTGCCGGTGGCTCCATTGAAAACAATGGCCTGCTGGCTCCCTGCATTCCTTTTCAGGGAAGGACTTTACATATAAGCCATTCCCTGAAAAAGAAAGATTTTAGTGTAAAAAAGAATAAAAGTGCAGGCATTCTCTTCAACGGAGCCGCTGCTGCTGCCGGCGACTTCATTGAAGACAATGGTCTGCTGGCACACCTGAATTCTTTTTCAGGGAAGGGCTTTACATATAAGCCATTCCCTGGAAATGAATTAAAAGTGATTTAAAAAACAAAAAAAAAAGATACTCACCTCCCTTCAGCTGCCGGGGCACAGCCGCGTCTTCTCCTGCTGTCCCCTGCACTGTGGTGCTGAACTGCTGATCTATCACCAGCCGGGGATTTAAAATCCCCACCCGCTGAATGAGCTGCCTCTGATTGGTAACAGCCTCACCAATCAGAGGCAGCTCTCACTCACACCCATTCATGAATTCATGAATGGGTGAGTGCTGCCTCTGATTGGTCCCTGCGCTGAGTCAATCAGAGGCAGTACTCACTCACCCATTCATGAATGGGTGTGAGTGAAAGCTGCCTCTGATTGGTGAGGGTGTGACCAATTAGAGGCAGCTCATTCAGCAGGCGGGGATTTTAAATCAGAAGAACTGCCGGCCAGACGCAGCTGAACTCCGGCTGCAGCGGAAAGGTGAGCATACATTTTTTTCCTATTTTTACACATTTTAGGATGATTTTCACAAATGAAAACCTTAGCGGAGCACCAGTCATATACAAAAATGCTCGAGTCGCCCATTGGCTTCAATGGGGTTCGTTACTCGAAACAAACTCTCGAGCATCACTGAAAGTTCGACTCGAGTAACGAGCACTGGAGCATTTTGGTGCTCGCTCATCTCTATCTACTATCCTAAATGTTTCTGTCCCTAGTGCTTGTAGCAAAATTTTAAAATCTCTCTCACCTTTTGCGTGGTCGGAAACCTCAATAGACTATCTAGGTATAAAGATCACGAAAAAAGCAGAGGATCTTTTTGCCACAAATTTTGAACCGCTCCTCCCATATATTAGGAATTTACTTCGCTCTTATGAACTTCCCTACATTTCATAGTTTGGGAGAAAGAATATTTTAAAATCTTATGTCCTTCCAGTCATATTATATAAACTTCACATGCTCCCAATCTGTATACCCAAGTCGTTCTTCAGTACGCTCCGCTCATTGTTCTCTGGATACGTTCTCTGCATCCCCCGCTCAGAGCGCTCGGCTGTATAACAGCTTAGCGCCCTGAGCGGGGCACACCTGGATGCAGAAGACAAGCAGCCCCGCTTGTCTTTTGCATCCCCCGTTTGGAGCGCAAAGTGATCACTCAATGTTTGAGCGATCACCTTGCAAAAAGCACACAACGATTATCGCTCAAAAGATTTTTTGAGCTATAATCGGTGTGTCTAAACCAGCCTTAAGTTCTTACATATAAAAGTGGGAAAGAGTTGCTGAAAGATGGAAATATTTATTTATGTTGATAAAAGGAACTTTAATGGGGAACTTTAATGGGGAACTGTACAGTACACACATTGTTGTAAAAAAAAATAAAATTAAGCCACCCTTACCTGATTTTCAAAGTAACAGTTCATCCCGGTACATGTATACGTGCTTTACCAGTGAGATATTCATGCTTATGGGCTACATTTTACAGCAAAGTGCATATGACATAGATCTGGATTGTCTGTGGCATTGTATGTTTAATCTTACTTCTACTTACAATGGCCCAGGAAAACACCATTGCATGTTAAAAATATAATATTCTGAGGCCACATTCACTTGGTATCCAATTGTGATCTGTGGATCATGGAGGCCAAGGAATTATCGGAATACCTTGCAAAGCATTCCTGCTGATGCTTACTGTGGGGAACCATGCATTATCCTGCTGCAAAATTTTGTTGGCATGCTCTGAAGATATAGTAGTGTGACAAACTGCAGTACCTCATTAACATAATGGAATTCTGTCAAGTGTCTTTAATGCGTACTAGAAGTGATTGGCTGTCAATGCTGAAGGCACCCCAAATCATGACTCCCTATTAACAAGCTCTGTGATGCTCCAAAATAGTACAAGGGTCAGTTTAATTGCCACTTCACTTCCAGACCCTCGCTTGGTGATCACTAGAGATGAGCGAGCACCAAAATGCTCGGGTGCTCGTTACTCGAGTCGAACTTTCAGTGATGCTCGAGAGTTCGTTTCGAGTAACGAACCCCATTGAAGTCAATGGGCGACTCGAGCATTTTTGTATATCGCCGATGCTCGCTAAGGTTTTCATTTGTGAAAACCTGGGAAATTCAAGAAAGTGATGGGAACAACACAGAAACGGATAGGGCAGGCGAGGGGCTACATGTTGGGCTGCATCTCAAGTTCCCAGGTCCCACTATTAAGCCACAATAGTGGCAAGAGTGAGACCCCCCCCCCCGCACTGTCAGCATAAAGATCGTTCTCCTCTGCCACAGCTGTAACAGCTGTGACAGAGAAGAACGATGGTAGCCCATTGAATTCAATGGAGCCGGCAATACAGCTGGCTCCATTGAAAGCAATGGGCTGCCGGCGATCGCAGGATGAATTGTCGGGAAGGGCTTAAATATATAAGCCCTTCCCTGAAATTCATCCAGAAATGTGTAAAAATTAAAAAAATATACAGTATATATACTCATATATATACTCATCTGATTGGTCCCGCTGAGCCAATCAGAGGCAGCAGTCACACACCCATTCATAAATTCATGAATGGGTGTGTGAGTGGAATCTGCCTCTGATTGGTCAGGCTGTGACCAATTAGAGGCAGCTCATTCAGCAGGCGGGGATTTTAAATCCTTGGCTGCTGAATACTACTCACAGCTGTTCAGAGCAGTTCAGGAGGACTGCCACTGGCCGCGCTGAGCTCCGTCTGCCGGCACGAGGTGAGTATATATATATATATTTTTTTTTTTACACATTTCTGGATGAATTGCAGGGAAGGGCTTATATATTTAACCCCTTCCCGACAATTTATCCCGCGATCGCCGGCAGCCCATTGCTTTTAATGGAGCCGGCTGTATTGCCGGCTCCATTGAATTCAATGGGCTAACATCGTTCTGCCGGGACAAGGTGAGTATGTATATATTTTTTTTTACACATTTCTGGATGAATTGCAGGGAAGGGCTTATATATTTAAGCCCTTCCCGACAATTCATCCCGCGCTCGCCGGCAGGCCATTGCTTTCAATGGAGCCGGCTGTATTGCCGGCTCCATTGAATTCAATGGTCAGTGCTCGTTTAATCGAGACGAGTACCGCGTGGTGCTCGTCTCGAGTAACGAGCATCTCGAGCACCCTAATACTCGAACGAGCATCAAGCTCGGACGAGTATGCTCGCTCATCTCTAGTGATCACCTTTGCTGAGATAGAATCTTTTTAAATGCAACAGTGTGACATTCGTCACGCATGGTAGCTCTGGAGTGACACACCACTGCAAGCATTCACAATGTCATCTATAAGGGTGAGTACCCACTACAGTTTTTTTTTCACTGCGAAATTCGCAGCGTTTTTGCGCAATCGCGATTTTAACATTACAAGTCCCATAGCCCCCTTGAGAAAAAAAACACTGCGAATTTCGCAGAGAAAAAAAACTGTAGTAGGTAGTCACCCTGACACTGCTGTTACCCCTGAGGATGCTCGTTTGTCTGGCAAAACATGTTGGGAGGGTTCTTTATCTTTTATATTCATATCCAACACTGCAGTTCAGCTTAGCATAGTGCCTCATTCAGCTGCTCATTTACTATGTGAGGGGGAATTCATATCGCCCACTCGCTGAGCAACTGAAATTGTAGACACTTGCTTACTTTCATGTGTCCACAATAGGGGCTTATTGGTGACCTGAGTCAGTATAAGCTGACTAAATAAAGAGTGCTGGCATACTGCTTGGTCCGCAACTGACTGTAGAGCTTTCATTAATGGGTCTGAATATGTAGCCTTGTACCTTATAGGGAGAGCAGTTTTGGCTCCTTATAACTGTACTTATTGATCTGTGGACACATGCAGGTAATTGCTTGATACATCTTGTCCATACTGCCAACAGTGGTTGATATGGAATTTTAAAATTTATATAGTGTGATATTTTTAGTATATAATAATACAAGTTATATTTTAAGGACCCACTTAAGGGTTTATTGCCTCTGGAATATGGTAACATCTCAAAAGTTAGCTTTCACTCCCAAAGCACATGACTGATCAAAAACTGCATACAAGTCTTTATAACAATGATTGGGAATTGAAAAACAAAATTTGGAAAGCCATACGCATACAGCAATTTTGTAGTTTTTGCCTCTCATCAGTGTGCCTCTTCTCAACCCATTTTATAAGCCTCTTACTACCCTTCCTGATGCACATCTTAGGCCTCTCACTAGCCAATCCAGATACCTACTGCACACTAAGGCCTTAGTCAGACGGGCGTTTTTTCGCGTGATTTGCGCATGTGCATGCGTCCGGCGACTTTATAAAACCATTGCTTTGCAATGGTATTGGACACATGAGCGCTTTTTATGCGCTCGTCCGATAAATTATAGAACAGAAATCGCAGATCGCACCTATCTGCGATCTGCGATTCCTGTTCTCTTCTCTATATGCGCTCAACGGGGCCGGCGGCAGCAGCGCCGGCCCCATTGAGAGCATATACTAGACAAATCATTCTTCTCTGCCACAGCTGTAACAGCTGTGGCAGAGAAGAACGATGTTTGCTCATTGAATTCAATGGAGCCGGCAATACAGCCGGCTCCATTGAAAGCAATGGGCTGCCGGCGATCGCGGGATGAATTGTCGAGAAGGGCTTAAATATATAAGCCCTTCCCTGCAATTCATCCAGAAATGTGTAAAAATAAAAAAAAATATATACTCACCTTGTCCCGGCAGACGGAGTTCAGCGCGGCCGGCTGGCAGTGGGTGTGAGTGGGTGTGAGCTGCCCCTGATTGGTCCCTGCGCTGAGCCAATCAGGGGCAGCTCTCACTCACACCCATTCATGAATTCATGAATGGGTGTGAGTGAGTGCTGCCTTTGATTGGCTCAGCGCAGGGACCAATCAGGGGCAGCTCTCACTCACACCCACTGCCAGCCGGCCGCGCTGAACTCCGTCTGCCGGGACAAGGTGAGTATACATTTTTTTTTATTTTTACACATTTCTGGATGAATTGCAGGGACGGGCTTATATATTTAAGCCCTTCCCGACAATTCATCGTCGTAAGAGCGCCCGCAGCGCATTGCTTTCAATGGAGCCGGCTGTATTGCGGGCTCCATTGAATTCAATGCGCTGGACAGCTCCGGCATGTTTCTATTGAAACGCGGCTAGGAGCAGTTTTTTCGGGTGATTTTTCGGCCTCGGTCACGCGATTTGCGGATGCGCATCCGTCATGCGATCCGCAAATCGCGGCAAAAAACGCCCGTGTGACTAAGGCCTAATGAGGGCCAAAACCCCTGAAGCAGCTGCATGTATCTGGTTTTCTGGCTTTTAGTTTTCAATTCCCAATCATTTTTATAAAGACTTGTATAAAGGGTCTGGCATTGATTTGCAGGAATGCTGCCTTCCTACAAAGTGGGGCTGCAGAAATATTTTTCCATCTTTCTTATTTGTTAGTCTGAATACACCCAAAATAATGCTGTAACCAAATCTTTTTGGTCCAACAATTTCTCCATAAGACAGTGCAGTTGACAAATGGCTTAAAAAGTTAGTTACATTTGCCACAAAACAAAGAAAAGACTGACACAGAATTAATCCTTACTGCTTATTTCACACAGGCGAGTGTGATATCGGGCCATGTAATTCAACCCGATATCATGCTCTCCAGCGTACAAGAACTTCTTGCATCACTTTGGGGAAGTAGCAATCCTCTGGCATGGCTGACAGCTAGGACGAGCGGTCGCAGAGTATTTCCCATTGTTTTCGATGGGAAACCTTGTATCGCACTTTTGCGCACCTAGTATGAGGTGCGATGCTTTGCTGGCCCCATTGATAACAATGGACAATGCGATACTAGGGCACGTCCAATGATAGGATATGCCGCCATTTTATTCCCTCATCGTATCGCGGGAAAAAAAATCGCTCATGTGTATCATTCCTTTGAAAGGAATGCAATTCGTATTTGTGCGAGATTCTCAGCCATTTGAAACCAGCCTAAGTAATACAGTAGTGCAAAACCCTGCACCAGGCCTAACAAAGTGTTTCTGTTTTACCTAAAGTGTTTCTTTAATAAATCTGATTGCTTATTGTGATAACACTAAGAATTATAATTAGTAGTAGTAGTTAGAGATGAGCGAGCACCCAAATGCTCCGTGTTATTTGAGTCGAGCCTTTCCTAAAATTCGAGAGCTCTACTCGAGTAATAAACCCCATTGACTACAATGGGAGCATTTTTGTATGTGGGATGCCGGGTGTGGGTGCCGAGCTTTCTTTCTTTTTTTTTCCTAGGTTCGTTTCTCTCTCTCTCTCTCTCTCTCTCTCTCTCTCTCTCTCTCTCTCTCTCTCCCTCTCTCTCTTTCTCTCCCCTGCCTACCAGAGAAAAAATTTGCCAATGATGCGAGCTGCGTCGCGGCGGGGAGGGGCCAAAACAGGCACGTCACAGCGAGGAGGAGCAAAAAACTGGGGCGGGGTCGAACACGGCTTGATGCTCGTTCGAGTAACGAGCACCATCGAGTACGCTAATACTTGAACAAGCATCAAGCTCGGCAGAGTATGTTCGCTCAACTCTAGTAGTAGTAGTAGAAAAAGATGAATTCTGAAATGATCCTAATAAACTAGAGCCTCCAGTTTGCAAATTTTGTTATGATATGGTCCAAAATATCCTTTCTCAATAGTTAGATAGTAGTTCACAAAACGTAGGTATTGCAGTACAAAATAAGAGTGTAATTTATTTCTTACCATTTCTTTCACTGAAATACTAAAGTATTAAAATATCACATTGTTCCTTTTAATAGAACAATAAATAAAAAAAAACACCTCAATCTTCACATTTTTAATATAATAATATGCATTATCTGTACTTTATTATCTTATCTATTGAAGAATTAGTATCAGTCACTCATTCTAATAATGATCTGAGCATAAAATTATCTTATTACCTCATATTCTAAGCTTTTCTTTGGTCAGGAAACTCAATAGTGAAATGTCAAGATTGTAATAGAGAAGACTGAGTAATGTCTTCTTTAATATCTTCCAATTAGAAGGCAATAGGATTTGATTAGTCTGCAATTACATACAATAGTAAAATATAACATATGTTAAAATAGTTATTCTGCATTTATGAAGTTACATTATCTAGAACAGTATGTGCTTAACACACTGAAACATTGTAAAGGTATAATGGAAAAATAGCATTTGAGACTTTTGGCTTACAATATATTAATATTTAGACCAATATTGTTTGTTATTACTTATATTATGGAGCAAAGTCTTAAAGTTGGTTTATTCCTTAAAAGAGAGAAAGTCAATACATCTGATGTTTATATGACCGTTAGGATCCAAAGACCAAGTTTTATCAAGGACCTGTTCTAAACAGAACTAGGTATGTAGACAAAACATGAAGTCCAACAAGAAGAAGAAGAAATCTGTTAAATCTGATGTTTATCTGGGCGAGGTTTGACTGCTGGGCAGACTGGCTGCTTGAGAGCTCTGCTCCAATACTATCAAGTGAATATAGCAACTTAGGGCTTTTTCACACTAGTATTTTCTTTCCTGTTTTGCTGTTTGTGGAAACAGCAAAAACATTTTAGTTTTCCAGCCCATAGAAATGTAGTGAAACTGAAGACTTTCCGTTTCAATCCATATCCATATTTTCCATATCTATTCTGTTTTTTTACACTGCAATAAAAGCATAGACTGCTGTATAATATAGGCTGATTTGTCTTTCTATTGCATTGTAGTCAATAAAAGACAGATGCATCTGGAAAGCAATCAATTTATCATTTCCAGTTTTGTTTTCTGACCATGCACACCCCATGGTTTTCAGGACACCTGCATCACAATTTTGGGGGGAAAGGTGGGCAAATCTGACAAAGAGTAACATCTGCATGGAGGTTTTTCATAGTTGATGTTCTTGATGAGATTTGAATCTAGGACCCCAGCATTACAAGACCGTGCTAACCACTGAGCCACATTCAATGAAGAGGCACCACCACCATTATTACACATCTCAAATTGTGATGCAGCTGTCCTAATGGGAGCAGAAAGATTTCCTCATGTCTAGCAGGCTGCAAAAAATGGGTTTTAAATGCTGATAAAAGGACGTTAAGCGAAAATAATTTTATCCACTGTTTTGATGGTTCCATTGCTTGTTGTTAGGGTATTTCCAAAAATCTGCCCTGTTCATTTGAAGATTACACGGGTTTATAAGGCCTCCCTCACACAGGCGTTTGCAGAAACGCAGCGTTTTTCAACGCTGCATTTACTGCAGATTCAGCCCAGTTTCAGCAGTGCTGGCATTCTTTATGCCAGCGTTTTGGCTGCATTTTCAGCATAACTGAAAACACAATCAAGGGTGCTGAAAAGAGAAATCAATACTCACCTAGCAGTTGCATTCTGGGTCCCGGATGCTGATCTCTGGGCTTCCCCTGCACTGTTAGATATGTTGCTGTAAGCGAGGTTTGAGATCCCCACCTCCAGCAATAGATTGCTGTAATTGGTTCTCGGCACTGGCTCGATGCCCAGTCACAGCCATTCATTCACTGTGCCGGCAAGCTCTGACAGTCAATGAATGGCTTTGATTGGGCACCGAGACAGTGCCGAGAACCAATCATAGCAATCTATTGCTAGAGGCGAGGTTCTCAAACCTCACTTACAATAATAGATCTGTCAGTGCAGGGGAAGCCCGGAGCAGCGGCAGAGACCAGCGTCCATGACCTGGATGGCAGCTGCTAGGTGAGTATTGCTTTTTTTTTTTCCATCTACTGTAGCTAGGACTGATTTTCAGGGTAGAGCTTGTATTGCAAGCCCTCCCCCCGAAAATCGGTGCGCGGTTAGCACAGCCAAAAACGCGGCACCAAGTTTTGCCACATTTTCAACAGTACTGAAACCGTTGCCTATTCATTTCAATAGGCGACACAGGGCTAAAACTATCCAAAAATAGAACATGCAATGCTGTCAAAGCGCAGCGTCGAAGTTGCTGCGTTTTCAGCCTTGTGTGAGCAACCCCATTGAAATGAATGGGTGTGTTGTACAGCGTTTAGCGCAGCACTGAAAATGCAGTGCTAAACGATATACAAAAACTCCTGTGTGAGGGAGGCCTGACTCTGCATGGGTGATAGAAATGTGTTAAACACCAAACAACCAAAAGCAAAGAAACACATAAAAAACACACACACCCGGATATGAGAAAAATATACCTTTAATAGGCACATAAATATAGTATGAGATTATATGTTAAATTAAGGTGAGGTTCTTATATATAAGTTGTGGGTGAGAAGTGGCTGATGAAGCATCTGCTATAGAATATATTACAATGTATTTTTTTTACTTTTACTACTGATTCATGGAAAAATAAAAGTTTAGTTACACTTTAGGTAGAAACCAACAAAAATGGTGTAGTTTAAGAATAAAGAATACAAACACTACTGTGGTAGTTGTAAAGAGAAAATAAAATAATTAACATGTGGGGCTGTGCAAATAGTCATCAACAGAACTTGAGATGGCAAAGAATAGGACAAACACTGTCCTATTAGATGTAACTGTAAATTAGATGTAACTGTATTATAGAAGAACACCAAGGATGCAAAGTTGTATGTATAATATTTTGCAAAGAAAAATTACTCTGCAACAGAACATAAGATACATGGGTTGCTTTGCTATATTCCCTCCGGGTTACCATTACATTAGTACAGCCCTCCTTGTAGCTTGTTACCGTATATACCGGCGTATAAGGCGACGGGGCGTATAAGACGACCCCCCAACTTTCACCTTATACGCCGGTATACAGTGGAGAAAAAAAAAAAATCATTACTCACCTCCCCCGGCGTCCTGTCGCGCTCCGGCAGGATGTCGCTCGCTCCTCGTCCCCGGCGCAGCATTGCTTTCTGAATGCGGGGCTTGAAATCCCCGCTTCCAGAAAGCTAATACACACGCCGGCAGCCATGACATCATTGAATGGCAGTGATTGGCTAAAACACACGTGGCTTCAGCCAATCACACTATTCAATGACATCATTGAATGGCTGTGATTGGCTAAAACACACGTGGCTTCAGCCAATCACACTATTCAATGACATCATTGAATGGCTGTGATTGGCTAAAACACACGTGGCTTCAGCCAATCACACTATTCAATGACATCATTGAATGGGTGTGATTGCTAACACGTGCGCCTTCAGCCAATCACAGCCATTCAATGCTGTCATGGCTGCCGGCATGTGTACTAGCTTTCTGGAAGCGGGGATTTCAAGCCCCGCATTCAGAAAGCAATGCTGCGCCGGGGACGAGGAGTGAGCGACATCCTGCCGGAGCGCGACAGAACGCCGGGGGAGGTGAGTAATGAATTTTTTTTTTTTACACTTTTTTTTTTTGTATTACCGGCGCATAAGACGACCCCCGACTTCAGACCCGATTTTTCGGGGTTCAAAAGTCGTCTTATACGCCGGTATATACGGTATATGGTTTTTACTTCTATAGTGTGTTGTGCCTTTAAGAGGGGAGGGCACCCAGTCACACACCAAGTGGAAGCAGAAGCCAGTGTAATTTTTGGCAGTTGCAGAGAGAGCTTGGTTTGTTGGGGGTACAGTGCTGACCTATCCCCACTCCAACGGTGCAGCAATTTCTCTGGTGACACTGATGTCTATAAGCAAAACAATGGTGGTAAGCAAAAAAATGTAGAGCCAGGGCAGCACTGGGATTTCTACTTCTCTGTGCTGCTTGTGCCTGGGTTATCTTCTCCCTCATACCGGAGCTTTGGATGTCAAGCAAGTGCCTGGAGCTCTAAGTACTACCCTGCTGAGGCCTTAGTCGGACGGGCGTTTGTTCGCGTGATTTGCGCATCGCATGTTGCATGCGCAAATCGCGTGACCGGCGGCGAAAAATCGCGGGAAAAATCTGCACCTAGCCGCGTTAATCGTCGCAGCAAAACGCCCGTCTGACCGGAGAAAAATCGCCGTGCGCATCAAAATGCGCATGAAACTTAGACTGACCGGCGAAAAAAATGATTTTGGTGCGCACATAAAACGCAGAACGCAGATAGGCGCGATCTGCGAATCGTCGTGTCCTATAATTTTTCGCATTTCCGCATATGGTATCGGACATGTGACGGATACCATAGCGAACCATTGGTTCTATATATGCGCAAATCGCATGCGCATGCGCAAATCGCGTGACCGGCAGCGAAAAATCGCGGGAAAAATCTGCACCTAGCCACACAAATCGCATGCGCATGCGCAAATCGCGCGAAGAAACGCCCGTCTGACTAAGGCCTGATACAGAGACTGTTCGGTTTCTTTTTGCACTGGTTGCGTTTGCTTGTAACGTTCAATCCTGGAACCTCAACATTAGTACTAGAGCTGCAAAAGTTATGGTTGCTGTCACAATAAAAGGTTTTTAGCATATATGCACCATCCTGCACTATTCTCTGAAAGATAACTGTTGGTTGGAGTCGGAGCCCACAAGGTCCTGCTCTACAGGAGAGGCAAGGTAGGTTTGTTGGCTGTAGCCAGACTAGCATCAACATCACTAGCACCCCAGGTAAGCTCATCTCTCAAAGCTTGTTATACCCACCCTCCACTGGACCTTTCATCCTGTTACATTACCAGAGACAATAACATAAAAGAGGCCACTCCGACTAAAGCACTTTTTTAATTCCCTGCTCCCCTTACCTGATTGCTCTTCACACTCTGGAGGTCTTTTCTATGTACTCCAGCCACTTCCTTGCAATGCAAGCCCAAGTCTGAGATTTGTTTACTTCCACTTTCAATCAATCCCATAATTAGACTATGGGGCATGATTGCACTACATTGGCTAAGCTTATACCAGTTTTGCATGTAAGGTGAACTGTTATCATTAATTTCCATATTCACCTAAATAAGCAACAAACCATAACTATATAGTCAGGAGGATGAACTGTGATCTCCTCTATTATAACCACATGACAGGAGCTGTGTGATCATCATCAGTAACTGATAGAAGTGTTTCTATCCCCTCTAAAGAGCTTGTGTAGGAGATCAATGTAATAACATCACACAGACTGAGAAGTTGACTAGAAAATGTACCCATAACCCTCAAGTAAATCTGAACTGGTCAGAACTAAAATCATATGATTATCTGAGGAAAAGAGGCTGAGAGGTTCAGATATAGATAACTGACTAACCGAGGTAACACTAGCTCACTAGTTGATGGGGGAATAGCTACCTAATGAATTAATTTAAAAAAATCACAAAATCTGTCTTCCAGGAGATGACAACCATGTTTGGAGGTTATCTATTCAAATGATGCTGCTCAATCTTTCTAGATATTTCCAGATTTTCCACCAGTATTTACAGAGGCAAAATCAGAAGTGGATTCTAAATACAGAAGAAATGCAAATCTTTCCATTGTACTTTTTATCTTTATGTTCTACTTCTGGTTTTGGCTCATAAAATACTGATGGAAAATATGCCCTTGTGATGAAGCCCTTACAAAGATACATACACAACTCTGCACTGTATGCTTTATGCAGAGCTGTATGCTTTAGGCTTCATGTCCACTTGCACACATGCATTCCACTGCTGAATCCTGCAGCGGCATCTGTGCGTGCCCACAGGCATAGAGAGGAAAATAGATTTTCTTACTTCTCCAGATCCAACACTGGTCTCCTCCATCACACTGGATCTTCTTTCTTCAGCATGGAGGATGTGTCCGGACGTATCAGCTGATGCACTCGGAACATGGGCAGTGCTCTTTTTTTTTTTTTCAAATCTCCTGCTTTATCGCCGGATCCGCGGCCCGTCCACAGTGACTGCTGCGGGCAGTCCACGGATTAGGCGGCTTCGATTTACTTCAATGGAAGCCGTCTGTGTGGGATCCGCAGAAAAATGCACCATGATACAATTTCTTCCTGCGCGTGCGATTCACACGCCGGGAAAAAAAATCACATCTGCATGCTTTTTACTGTCCTCTGGATGCTAATGCATTCCTATGGGCGGCTTGATTTGCATATCTCCCGCGTGAGTACCACAAATCCGCCCGTGGACATTGGGCCTTAGGCCATATTCACACAAGCGTATAGGACATCAGTGACTGAAAATGGTGATCAAATTTATACACTGCCAGAAAAGATAGGTATTGTCCTATCTTTTTGCCAAGATGCGCTGGAATCCCTTATAGACTCCTATGGGAGCTGAAAAAAAAGAGGGGGGAGGGGAGTTTAGCAGTGTCCAGCGCTGGGAAAGGATTACAGCTGGCTCTGGTTAAGCATTAGAAGTCATTCAGAGGATTTCTGCTGACTGAGTGATTTCTACGCTGCAGCGCATGTGTTCGCTAATATGCCGCAGCCGCTCGCGTAAATGGACAATAAATCGCTAATTTAGATTGTGGCTATTCTTCATTCACTTTAGCCCGTGATGCAGCAAGCTTAAACATGCATATGCTCATGTGAATGAGGCCTTATGCAGAGCTTTAAGTGTGTATTTTGCGCAAAATGAAAAGGCATGTGTGTAAAACATACAGTGCAGATCTATGTGTGTTTGGGTGTGTGATACATACAGTGTGTGTAATGTATAAAGTGTGGAGCTGTGTGAATCTTGCATACAGTACAGAACTATATATAAGCAATGCATACAATACAGAGTTGTAGTGTGATGAATGCAGTGCAGAATGATCTAATATACTGCATACAGTCATTAATGAAAAGTGAAAGTCACAAATTTTGATGCAAATATGACACACACCAAAATTTGCAACTTTTACTTTTTTCCAACACTTTTCACTGCTTTAGGACATCCATAACAGTGGTGTAGTCTCAATCATCGAGAGGTGCAGGCTGTACAGTAGCAGCCATACCATGGCAGCTGTAAAAGAAGTTTGAGTGTGGAAATCTTAGCAGGTGAGAAGACCACAGGCTGAAGACAGGCCACAGATGTGAACAGTATAGAGATCTTGTCAAAGCTTAACCCCTTAGTGACCAAGCCTGTTTACGCCTTAATGACCAGGCCAAATTTTGCAAATCTGACACGTGTCACTTTAGCATGGAAAAAGACCAGAAAGGTTTTGCATATCCAAGCGATTCTGACATTGTTTTATCGCCACATGTTGTACTTCATTTAGGTGGAAAAAAAAGACCGATAGAATTTGTGTTTATTTATTAAAAGCGCCAAAATTGGGAAAATTTTGAAAAAATCGTCATTTTTTCACATTTCCAACTGCAATATCTCAAATATGTGCAAACATAATATAGAAATTTTTGCTAAGATTTATATTTCCATCCGTTTACTTTATTTTGGGCGCACATTGGAAAAACTTTCGTTTTTTTTTAACCATTTAGGAGACGTACAAATGTAACATTACTTTTCAGCATTTTGAGGAACACTTTGTTTTCCTACACCAATCCAAGATTGGAAAGGCTCATAGGAGTCAAAATGATAGATACCCCCACAAGTGACCCCATTTTAAAAACTACACCCTTTAACGTATTCATTGAGGGGTGTCATGAGTATTTTAACCCCACAGTTTTTTTTCAGGAGTCAATGCAATTTAGAAGAGAAAAACAAAAATTTCATATTTTTGCAAATATGTCATTTTAAAGACAGGACTTTTTTCTATAGTACACATGAAAATCAGGATTTGCACCCCAGAATGGATACCCCTGTTTGTCCCGTGCTCAGAAACATACCCATTGTGGCCCTAATCTTACGTTTGGATGCACAATGGGGCCCAAAATGAAAGGAGCAATCGGTGGCTTTCGGAACAGAAATTTT
Organism: Eleutherodactylus coqui; assembly: GCF_035609145.1. Lineage (NCBI taxonomy): Eukaryota > Metazoa > Chordata > Amphibia > Anura > Eleutherodactylidae > Eleutherodactylus > Eleutherodactylus coqui. Next base: position 139,986,174 of record NC_089843.1, on the reverse strand, counting down.
GCTTGAAGGAGATTTAGGCCCCATTGCCCACTTGTAGAGCCATTGAGTGACCAAAACTATGGAGAACCCCCACAAGTAACCCCATTTTGAAAAGTAGACCGCTTAACGAATTTATCTAGGGGTATAATGACTTTTTTGACTTCACAGTTTTTGAATGAATCTAAGCCAAGCCGAAGGAAAAAAATTACAATTTTCATTTTTTTGGTAATTCTGTCATTTTAAAAGCAGTTTTTTTGTACAGCACATATATGAATGAAGACTTGCACCCCAAAATGGATACCCCTGTTTCTCCCGTGCTCAGAAACATACCCATTGTGGCCCTAATCATATGTCTGGATGCACAATGGGGCCCAAAATGAAAGGAGCAACCGGTGGCTTTCGGAACAGAAATTTTGCTTGAAGGAGATTTAGTCCCCATTGCCCACTTGTAGAGCCCTTGAGTGACCAAAACGATGGAGAATGCCCACAAGTGACCCCATTTTGAAAAGTAGACCCCTTAACGAATTTATCTAGGGGTAGGATGACTTTTTTGACTTCACAGTTTTTGAATGAATCTAAGCCAAGCCGAAGGAAAAAAAATACGATTTTCATTTTTTGGTAATTCTGTCATTTCAAAAGCAGTTTTTTTTGTACCACACATATATGAATGAAGACTTGCACCCCAAAATGGATACCCCTGTTTGTCCTGTGCACAGAAACATACCCATTGTGGCCCTAGTATTACGTCTATATGCACAATGGGGCCCAAAATGAAAGGAGCAACCGGTGGATTTCGCAACAGAAATTTTGCTTGAAGGAGATTTAGGCCCTATTGCCCACTTGTAGAGCCATTGAGTGACCAAAACGATGGAGAACCCCCACAAGTGACCCCATTTTGAAAAGTAGACCCCCTAACGAATTTATCTAGGGGTATAATGACTTTTTTGACTTCACAGTTTTTGAATGAATCTAAGCCAAGCAGAAGGAAAAAATTACGATTTTCATTTTTTTGGCAATTGTGTCAATTTAAAAACTGTTTTTTTTTGGAAAGTGTACATAGGAATGAAGACTTTCGCCCCAAAATGGATACCCCCATTTGTCCCGTGTTCAGAAACATACCCATTGTGGCCCTAATCTACTTAAAGGAAACATAGCTAGGCCTATAATGGAAGGAGCACCCGTTGGATTTCAGGGTACAACGGAATAAATTCCAGTCCCCATTGCCCACAGTTAGAGCCATTGAGCGTCCAAAACGATAGAGAACCCCCACAAATGACCCATTTTAAAAATTAGACCCCTTAACAAATTCATCTAGGGGTGTACTGCATATTTTGACCCCAAAGTATTTGAATGAATCTAAGCAAAGCAAAAGGAAAAAATTACGATTTTCATTTGTTTGTCAATTTTGTCAATTTAAAAACTGTTTTTTTTGTACAGTGTACATAGGAATGAAGACTTTCACCCCAAAATGGATACCCCTGTTTGTCCCCTGTTCAGAAACATACCCATTGTGGCCCTAATCTACTTACAGGACACATGGCTAGGCCCATAATGGAGGGAATGCCCGCTGGATTTCAGGGCAGAACTGAATAAATTCAAGGCCCCATTGCCCACTTATACGGAAAAGAAATTGACTTCCTAAAAATAATCCCCCCCCCCCCCCCCGCCATCCCCATTTTTTGGCATTCCCTAAATATTAGATAAAGGTAATAATATAAATGCGTTTTATGTCCGAAGACAGGGGTAATTACGGAGGCTGGTTGGGCTGGGCACATGGGGCAAGAAAACCGGGTATCCCCCCCCCCTCCTCTCATGTATTTTGGGGGGTATTTCGTAACCTCAGCAGCGGGGATGGGGTGTAGAAAGTGGCGCTGTGAGACTTTGTAATCTTGCTGCGGTGCAGCGGTCTCACAGAGAAGGCGCTCAACAAGCTGCTCCTGGAACTGCAGGAAGGCGAGCGTTCCCGGGGCTTCTTGTAAATTACGGATTACAGGTAGCGGTCTGAATAACGCCGGGCTTACGTAGCCGTAGGCGGAATCTGCTTGCGGAGGCCCGCAGCGGATTCCAGCTGTGAGCCCGGCTGTGACCCTGCGTACGGTTGCGTAATGTACTGCACATAACTGCCTACTCACACAGGCAGTTTTTTGTTTATATTTCCCGTGCCGTCGCTTAGAGATGACCCGGGTACCTGCAGCCCGTACACAATGTGTTTGCACATGGGGTGCGAGTATATCCGCGGTCATAGAGCACAAAGGGCTCTAGGTCGCAGATATTCGTGGTAAAATATAGCATGCTGTGTTCTGTTTCTGCGAGTGGATTACGTAATTCCGACCCGCTAATTGGGGGGAATTGTGTAATCCAATGCATGCGATTGATCCATGGATTACCGCTGATCAAGCGCATGCAGAACCTGTAATTCCTCTCTGGTCACGCGTGACCGGCCTAATGTTAGTTCGCTACTTTATCATGTGACTGGGGACCGCTCAGCGAGGCCGCCGGTCACTGCTCCAAGCACTCAGCAACCGTTGGTCGCTGGGAGCAAGGAGATTTAACATTTCCTGGGCTTCCCGGCTCCTGCGAATGTGTCCGGCATTTTGCCGGCGGGCGCATGCGCAGCAGCCGGAAGAGTCCATGGAGGATAATCGCATCTGGATTCAAATGCGGAAGCCTCCGAGAAGATGTTTCATCTCCCCCCACCGATCGCATCGGTGAGGGGAAATGAAACTGCCACTTTTTAAAGAACTTTTACGTGATCGCCATTATGCATTGGATAACGGCGATCACGTGACCAGTAACCGCATACCGCGGCTCCCCGTGACATATCCAGGCTCTTGGCTACCTTTTGTAGCCAGTAGCAGGGAGATTTTATATTTCTTGGGCAATCTTTCACTTTTGCGCATGCGTCCGCCATCATGCTGACGGGCGCATGCGCCGAAGCTGGGGTAAGATCCGCGGATCAACATCCCACCAGGGAACGAATCCGGGACCTTGGGTACGTAATTTTATCCCCCCTTACGGATACGATCCATAAGGGGAGATGAAACTTTAACTTTTTAAACTTTTTTTTACTTTTTACTTTTTTTTTTTTTTTTTTACTTTTTAACTTTATATGATCACCGTTATCTGATGGATAACGGTGATCATATGACTGGAAACCGCATACAGCGGTCCCCAGTCATATCTCCCTGCACTCGGCTATCTGTGACAGCCGGGGGCAAGGAGATTTTGAATTTGCCGGGCTTGCCGGCTTCTGCGCATGCGCGCCGCATCGGCACATCGCAGAAGCCAGCGGGGGGTCCAGACACCGGCCGGAGGACATCGGCGGACCTGAGGTGAGTATTTTCACCTCCCCTCATGGATCCGATCCATGAGGGGAGGTGAAACTTTTCTTTTTTTACACTTTTTTTTAACTTTTTTGCGATCGCCGCTATCCATTGGATAACGGCGATCGCGGTACCGGGGACCGCTCACCGCAGTCCCCGCTGACATCTCCTGCCTCCCGGCTACCTACAGGAGCCGGGAGCCAGGAGATTTTAAGTCTCCTGCGCCGCCGGGCCTTCTGCGCATGCGGCTGACGTAATGCCGCCAGGCGCGCATGCGCAGAAGGACGGCTACGGCGCCCGGAGCATCGGGACAGCTGGGAGTCGTGCGACGGACATCGGTGAGTAATTTCAGCTGCTCCGATGGATCCGATCCATCAGAGCAGCTGAATCTTTAACTTTTTGGGCACTTTTATTTACTTTTTTGCGATCGGCGCTATCCATTGCATAGCGCCGATCGCAATGCCGGGGGGGGGGCTCCGAACAGCCCGGGATGTCAGCTCCATGCTGTCAGCTACCTGCGGACACCGACAGCATGGAGCTGTCACGTCCACAGCCCGAGGGGCATTATTCTCTGCAGGAAGCATGTTTTTACGTCCTCAGAGAATAAGGTCCACTTCGGGAGGACGTAAAAACACTATGGGCTGGTCGTTAAGGGGTTAAGATAAGGATAGCCCTTGAAGACTGTGAAAGCAGTCTAATAAGTACAGAGGTTTAATATCAGGATTACTAGGGCACAAGTACACAGAGATCAACATGCAAAAAGCAGAAAGAAGGAAGAAAACCCAACTTTGGCAAGTTGTGCTGTTTCATATATTGTACATCTACAACTACAAAAGAAGCAATTGTGTTTTTGTCATTATTTGTTTTGTAGATATCCTTTAAACATGTCCATGCAACCATGTTAGTTCCATATCAGAACTATACAGACGTACAAATTACTCTGCTCCCCCCAAAATAAGCCCAACCCCTTTTGGGGGGGGGGGCTTGAAATATAAGCCCACACCTGAAAATAAGCCCTAGATAAGAAAAAAACCAGCAATACTCACCTAGCTGGTGGTGTCTGTGTTCCTCGTGCTTGTCTCTGGTGCTGCGGCAGGCTGCTGTGTCCTCAGCTTTGACACAGCACTTTCTGGTGATGGGGCTTTGAATACCCCGCCTCCAGCAAGTGAGTGCTGTGAGTGGATTATGAGCGCCACTGGCTCAGCCAAACAGAGCGGGGGCTCAATCTTTCACAGCCATTCAGTGAATGACATTACTGAATGGCTGTGATTGGTTCATTAGGCGCTGGCTCTGATTGGCTGACCAACAGTGCTCATGATCCAATCACAGCACTTACTTGCTGGAGGCAGGGTATTCAAAGCCCCGTCACCAGAAAGAGAGTGCTGCGTCAATGCTGAGTATTACACTGCAGCCTGCTGCAGCAACAGAGACAAGCACAAGGGACCCAGACACCGCAGGCCAGGTGAGTATAAGACACCCCCCCCCCCTTCCAGAATAAGACACTGTGCCTCTTTGGGGGCAAGAATAAATATAAGACAGTGTCTTATTTTTGTGAAAACACGGTAAGTACTATAAGTGTGGTATCTGTAGATCTGAGTGGTTTAGGGTACAGTTAGAACAAAAGATAAGTTGAACAGTTTTTACTCTAAGTTTATAACTATGAGTTACAGAATAATGATAGACTTGTTTATCATACTTGTTAATATTACAAAAGGAAACATCTTCTTTGTTATGATTGCAAGAAAGATACTAAATAATTTACACATCACAACATACATATATCTTGATACATTAACAGGTTTATTTCCAAATTGACTAAAGCGCTTCCTTGGTGATCTTGTTAAGCTATTATTACAAAACATCTGTGAAAGTATGGTCAATAGAAAGCTTATACTTTCCATTAATAATTGTGTAGAATAGTTTATTTCAACATCAAACATAAACGTGATGCTTTTTTCCCTTTTAATTGCTGTCTTTATGATAGGAAAGCATTTGGTCCCAAGGCTAATAAACAGGGAACTTTATAGTATGCATGAGATTATCCCCTGTTGGATAGCTTCAAAGACAGTAAATGAGGATGATTTTCAGATGCATAAAAATTGGTTTCTACACTATGACATATTGTATAGAGAACATTTCTAAAGATGTCTGCAAGCTAAACATGAATTAGTATTCAAATGTTGTAAGTGACTACACCTTTCTGTTTCATATATGTCTCAGATGTAAGCATTGATTACCTTAGGGGGCTTTATCTTTTAAGCAAAAACTATTTTGAAATTTATGAAAGTGCACATCAAATTTGTCAGATATAATAGCTATCCACGAACAGCAGGAGACAAAAAGTATTTTATGTACTGAATTACAAATGATGTTGACTTTTGTCTTCACTATACATATCACATTGCCCTAGTCTTAGACTAGTATTGTGAGATTCAGATCTTTTTGCAAAAACCACATCATATTTAGCAGTTTTGACGCTGATGTATTTTTGCAGGTTTTTTTGCAACAAAAATGACAGATCAAGACTAGAGATGAGCGAGCATACTCGTCCGAGCTTGATGCTCATTCGAGTATTAGGGTGCTCCAGATGCTCGTTACTTGAGACGAGCACCACGCGGTGCTCGTCTCGATTAAACGAGCACTGACCATTGAATTCAATGGAGCCGGCAATACAGCATTGAAAGCAATGGGCTGCCGGCTAGCGCGGGATGAATTTTCGGGAAGGGCTTAAAAATATAAGCCCTTACCTGAAAATCATCCTAAAATGTGTAAAAAGTAAAAAAAAAAAATATACTCACCTTGTCCCGGCAGAACGATGTTAGTCCATTGAAAGCAATAGGCTGCCGGCGATCGCACAATGAATTTTCGGGAAGGGCCTAAATATATAAGCCCTTCCCTGCAATTCATCCAGAAATGTGTAAAAATAAAAAAATATATATATACTCACCTGGTCCCGGCAGACGGAGTTCAGCTGCAGCTGGCAGTTCTCCTGAACTGCTCTGAACAGCTGTGAGTAGTATTTAGCAGCCGGGGATTTAAAATCCCCGCCTGCTGAATGAGCTGCCTCTGATTGGTCACAGCCTGACCAATCAGAGGCAGATCTCACTCACACCCATTCATGAATTCATGAATGGGTGAGTGAGAGTTGACTCTGATTGGCTCAGCACAGCTCTCAGCTGAATGACAGCAGTTCAGCACCACAGTGCAGGGGACAGCAGGAGAAGACACGGCTGTGCCCCGGCAGCTGAAGGGAGGTGAGTATCTATTTTTTTTTGTTTTTTAAATCACTTTTAATTCATTTCCAGGGAATGGCTTATATGTAAAGCCCTTCCCTGAAAAAAGAATTCAGGTGTGCCAGCGGACCATTGTCTTCAATGGAGTCGCCGGCAGCAGCAGCGGCTCCATTGAAGAGAATGCCTGCATTTTTATTCTTTCTTACACTAAAATCTTTCTTTTTCAGGTAAGGGCTTATATTTTTAAGCCCTTCCCGAAAATTCATCCCGTGCTCGCTGGCAGCCCATTGCTTTCAATAGAGCCGGCTGTATTGCCGGCTGCATTGAATTCAATGGGCTAACATCATTCTTCTCTTCCACAGCTGTTACAGCTGTGGCAGAGGAGAACGATCGTTATGCTGACAGTGGGGGGGGGGGGTCTCACTCTTGCCACTATTGTGGCCTAATAGTGAGACCTCGGAGCCCGAAATGCAGCCCTGCATGTTGCTCCTCGCCTGCCCTATCCATTTCTGTGTTTTTTACATGACTTTGGTGATTTGCTAAGATTTTCACAAATGAAAACCTTAGCGGAGCACCAGTCATATACAAAAATGCTCAAGTCGCCCATTGACTTCAATGGGGTTCGTTACTCGAAACGAACTCTCGAGCATCACTGAAAGTTCGACTCGAGTAACGAGCACTCGAGCATTTTGGTGCTCGCTCATCTCTAATCTAGACGCTTGATGTAGACCCATAGTGAAATATGAAATGCACTACAAGCAGGGTAGATCTTTTGTGAAATTTTTTCTAACTTTTAGGCCTCATTCACAAGAGCTTTTATCGCAGCTCTTTTGCCGTGATAAACCGTTGCCCGAAAATCACTACCATGTGAAGCATTGGAATTCAATGCATTCATTCAAATGGGTGATTTTCATTAAAAAATTGTTAAATCGCTAACCGTTTTCAGTTGCTGATTTGTCTTGCACGTGGGAGGCTCCCATTGACTCCTATGGGGGCTGAAAAAAGAGAAAAGGGGAGGAGGTTACCTGTGTCAGACGCTGGGAAAGGAAGGCAGCTGGCTCTACTTTAGCTATTTAAGTTATTAGAAGCCATTCTGTCCACCGACGGAATTCCGCACTGCAGCGTTTTTTTTCATATGATGTGATTGTGTGAATAGATGAGTATGGTAATTCATTTCGGCTATGTTTCTTTATTGTGATTTTTGGCTGCATTCTCTAGTGTGAAATCGCACATACTTGGGTGAATGAGGCCTTAGGCCATATTTGCATGCTCATTTGCAGCGCATTCATGCACATCATGTGTTGCATATTTGCATGTGCATCAGTGTTTTTTACTGTACTTTTTGCCAATGCAAACCATGCACAGTTCAGTCTGCAAAAAACATGCAGCAATGCACTCAGCCATTGAAAAGGCCAATTAGTTTAATGAGTTCAGGATGCATTCTTGCCCTGCACAAATGTGCAAGAAAATATAGTGTGCTGCATATTTTTTGTGCAACAGAATTACGCAAGCCAAATATGAAATCAACAAGTTCTAATTTCTGCGTTTCGCACGCAAAAATTTTTTGTGAGCAAATATAGTCATGTGAATCCAGCCTTAGGCCTACAAGTGAGGGCAATATTGGGCTGTGATTCATGGACCAATATCGCCCTTGCCATCCATGTGAGAGCCCTGTAAATGCGAGGCATTTTCATGTGAAAGACGCCTCGCATCACTTACTGGGGTTAAGAGAATCTCCCGCTGTGGCGCTGCTGCTGCTAGTCCCATTGACGATAATGGGGCTGCAATGTGAGATCTCGCAGCCAGATAGAATGCATGCATTGCATTGAATGAATTCCACAATAAAAACATGCACTTTTTTCACAAAAGATAGTGTATACTGTGGTTTTCAAAATTGAATGTTTTGCACTGTAATGGTCGCATGATAGCTCACATATCTGCGCTTTTTACTATTACATTCTGCACTGCCGGGGACCGTCTACATCAGCGAGGGATACACCCAGGTCGTGATTTAAAAGGATGTGCCGCCTAATTAGTCCCAGGTGTTTTCGATTTGCTTGCAAAATAGCACAGCTCATTGCGCAATTGCATGGGGATCTGGTGAGCATTTGTATACCCCATAGATTCCTATAGTACCTTTGGTGCGCAAATTTAAAAAATTAGCACAGTAGTCATCAGAAGCCCACCCCAATATTCTCCCCTATGGATGATCAAGAAAATAGCTGGGCTAATGTAGCTGGAAGAAGTAAAAAGGAGACTTTAGTTGGCCATGCAAATTAGAAATTTGATCAGCTACTATGTGGCTAATCAATTGTAATTGGGATTGTTTATATGAACAGTGCCGCAAGCACCATGCCAGACTAAACTGGCCAACAACAGGCATTATTTTAAAAAAAAGGAAAAAAGAGACACAGGCTTAGGCAAAGTGGTGAATAATAGGCAAAATCAAGCCATACGCTTTTATAACATTTTGACAGACTATAATCTGCTTTGAGAAACAAATACAGTGCCAACAGCACAAACGCATAACACATTTTAATTGTGGAGCAACATGTGTATAGTCATCTGGAACCAGTGTCCATGGATCCAATCTAGATTCATAGAAGAAAAACGTGACAGCATCCAAGGGGCAAATACAAAACGTTTGTATTCCTCCAAGAACATAACAGTACCGTTTAGACCACAAGGTCTTTTTGAAGCATACAAACACATAAAAGTGTCTCATATATATAGTTACCCAAGAAAGTATTTTTCAAGGAAGCCAGTCCCAATAGAAAGCTAGAGAAACTTGCATCATCTTTGGTCAGCCTTTATCAGATCATTAATATCCAACATGGCACCACCCACACTATTAGGTATCATGGTACTGTGGGAATTAAATCTCCAAATCCTCTGAGATTGCATTTGCCTGGGCATTACAACCTCACTTCAAACCATTGCCCCCCAGATTGCCTAATCAATATGTCACTTATGCGCAAGAATGCAAGTAAAATTTGCATGAAGACAACATAGAGGGGCCACTAAATGCATCATACTGTATCTATACATCCAATGATATATTTAAGCCCTTCCCGGCAATTCACCCCGCGCACGCCGGCAGCCCATTGCTTTCAATGGAGCGGCTGTATTGCCGGCTCCATTAAATTCAATGGGCAAACATCGTTCTTCTCTGTCACAGCTGTTACAGCTGTGGCAGAGAAGAATGATTTGTCTTCTATATGTTCTCAATGGGGTCGGCGCTGCTGCCGCCGGCCCCATTGAGCGCATATAGAGAAGAGAACAGGAATCGCAGATCGCAGATAGGTGCGATCTGCGATTTCTGTTCTATAATTTATAGGACAAGCGCATAAAAAGCGCTCATGTGTCCGATACTGTCAAAGAATTTTTAAAGAAGTACACCTAGATCAGGTAAAATTGAATATAAGAGTCACTAGTGACTTAACCCTTAACCAGAATTCAGACACGACATCCGAATGTAGTTAATGGCAGTGAGAGCTCGGCGAGCCAGGCACCCAACTTTTATTGAGTACACAGGAAAGGTGTGGTTAACATATAGATGAGGGAAGGCATATTCAAATAAGATATAGGTAAGACATATGGGAGTATACATTATTGGCAAATTAATGACTTTCTCAGGCTCTAAATGTCACATTTGACGTGAAATCATTGGAATTCACAGATGCTGCAAAATTACACAATAAAAGGATAACCCCTACGCACTCCATCAATCTCAATGCATCCTGGTTCCATAATAAAGATAGTTTCCAGCGCAAACATCCTTGTACTAATTACTAGTGTGCATGACATGCTAAGTCAGCACACAGTTCATGACCAGGGCAGTGTGTTCTTCTCTGAAGGCCTTAAAGGGATCTGCAGAGTGAACCAATGTCAGTGAACCAAACTATATCTTTCACAATTTCCCTCCTAAAATATCTTTAAAATGGAAGAAGAGGATGCACCCTAGGCTAGAAGATTTAAAACAAAGCAGACCTGCTATCTTTGCTACACTCACTACCCCTTCCTAGAGAGACCTGCCCCGAGGAAAAACAGGAGATCTTCCTCCCACTCCTCTACCCGTCCCCCAACTGGTTCAGGTCTCTTCTGTCCCTATGTCTGTCTTGCAAAACACAGCACAAGGAAAAGGGGTTATCACATTCCAGTGTACAGCATCCAAGGGTGTTGGTTATATGCAAATAGATGAGAATAAATGAGTCCAATGAAAGTCCATATAATGAAATGTCCATGGTATGATTGACAGTCCATTAGGTGTATAAGTCTCTCAAAAAGAGTATAGTCCTTTAAGGCTGAGATCCTTTAGATCACACTCTCATATCCACAGTACATGCAGTTGTCAAACTTTTGCAAAGTAGGTTTTCTACATTAGGTGTGAGGTGCCTTGTCAGTTGTCAACATGGTCATAAGATGAGTTTCAGTTTTTAATACACCAGGTAATTTCTCAGCAGATTTTCCTGAAAAACATTTGCAATTAGTACCCAGAATTTTCTTAATGATTACCATGACAATCTTAATAATAATGGCTAATACCACAATGCACAAAACTCCCTGTAGGAACAGACCCACTACCCCAGACATTATACCACCCAAACCTCTAAACCAGTTTACAGGATTCAAGTAAGATAACCATTCTGGCCATTTAGTCTCATCATCAGAAATAGCCTTACGGTACAGCTCTTTTATTTTTCTTGCTTGTTCCAAATCATGAGTGATCTGCAATATTCCTGCTGGATTTATGTAGTGACAACAAGACGGGCCCACTACCTGGCATAGCCCTCCTTGTGAGGCGGTGGGATAGTCTAGAACCACTGTATGTTGATTGGTGACTAGGATTAATTGTTTAGTATATTCATTTTGAACACCGAGTATGTCAAATAGTGTATCAGTGATGTTATCAAAAGCATCTCCCAAAGCCTCTATCATGTGAGTGTTCCTTAATGAGTTAAATATCATACCTATTGGTCCTCCCAGAACTGCTCCAGCCTTCCAGGCCCAATGTGTATGTGCAAAGTGTACCTTGTGTTCTGGAACGTAAAATATGTGATGGAACATGCTGATAGGGAAAGTCATCACTAGTCCAAACCCAGGTGGCCGGCTCCAATTTTGCTAGGGTACATGTACCTCCAGCTCCAAGTGGGATCCACCTGTAAGCTTTACTACCACATACTGCATAAACACCTGGAAGCTTAATCTGTATCCCATGTATGAACGCATCTGCAATATAAACTAATAACACAGTATTAGGAAATAAACACCAAGAATAAGCTTCAACATTAATAAATTCCTAATAGAACGCTTTAGCGACCTAAGGGGCATGACAGCATACCCAACCTTCTAACAGATTTTGTCACTCTAGATATGATCTCATGATACATAATGATTTTGTTAGCGCATTCTTTATCTAATGCATGCTCACTAGACACAATTGAAATCTTGCCAATAATACAGGAAGGGAAGTAAAATATTTTCTTTTGTTCCTTTACAGAAGTAATTAAAGTTGGTAAAGGCCTTCCATCTCCTGGTTGCAGGTTATGAGTATTTTGTAATGATAATAGATCTGGAATAGAACTGAAAACATGTTTATGAATCTGCCGCAATATTTTCTACATAAAATGTCAAAACAGCATCTATTGGTCACTGAAACAGGTATAAGAGAAAAATTTTAGAGAAAAATTTAAGTGCAACCTTAACAGTTTTTCCAACGTTCTGGCAGGTGCAAATGGCACAATCCTTGCACAAACCTAGCAATAGCGTGCTGACATCCTGATGTTACCCAGCGCTGTTTACCAGACTCACCATTGCCTCTTCGAACTGATGTGTAGGTCCTTGTGAGATGGCACAGGTAACAGGGTGTCTGAACCCAACCCTTCTATAACTAAAACAGGATTACATAATGGGATCAAGAATGTGATTATAATACATAAAATCACCTTCCAACTAAAAGTTTGAACATACCTTTTTGACATTTTATAATTCTGTTATTAAATGATTGGTAACTTCTAAATGTTTCTCTCAAATGCTGCATGTTTTTCATAACAATGATACATTGCATAAACAATCAGATAATCTAATATCAAATTTATTACACCCTAGAATTTCATTTGCTAGCAACACAAAACCAATCCTGTCAAATCTGGGCTCGAGAGGAAAAAACAAAAGCAAAAATGAAAAATAAATATATAAAAATAAAACAACAAAACAGTCATATATGGAATACAAATGTCTCTTTATCTTGAGGTCTTCCTTCCGTTGTTTTTAATTACATCCCAAATATACAGGGTCTCTAATGCAGGGAAGCAGAGCAATTATTGTGTCCTTACTACTTTCCCTGGTTAGTCTGGTGTCAGTCAATCTCCTCCATTCATCATACCCATGGATGTAAGGTATTCACAGGTGACTATAGAGCCCCTTGTTCCTTGTAGATTCCACTCTTCCAGATGCCCCTGGCACACCATTGGTCGTCTCAGGTCTCCAGGGAGGAGCTATAATGCTTAGCCCTCCTTTGACTAGTCGCCAACTGGCAGTTAGGCACTGTTTTAAACACTTGTCAGTTCTTCAGGCTCAGTTGAATAGTCACAGCTATGGAGAGATACAGCTGGCACTTAGAGAAGATAAAAATTAAAATCACACTTGCAAAGTTCCAATCTCCTGCCAGATATAACTCAGTTCATGAATTCATTCAGTCCAAAATAACCTTGATCGCAAATAGTTCAGTCCATATTAAATTTAAAAAAAACAAACAAAATCGCAGTCCTGGGTCTTGTGGTACTCTTCTTCATCCGTCCATAAAAATGGATGAAACCAGTTTCTATATGTCAGCTTTATCAATCTCTGCCCAGAGTGACCCTATTAGCTTTCTACTGCAGCAAACAAATATTTTTAATAACTATCTATTTCTATGACAGCAGGAGCAACTTCTATATACTTTATACATACAACTCATGAATCAGTCTTTTGAACAAACAATAATGATTCTTTAAAATTATATAAACATCACAAATTAAGATAATCAAGTTTACAACACAATCTTAAGATTTATCATTATCATCCATACATTTATAATTAGCAACTTTCATACTTTGTCAGTCTAGCCTTTTCAGAGTTCTTCCCTCACACCCTCCTTTTCGGGGGAGGGACCCACTGCACACTCCCTCTCTCCACATCATCCAGCTCCACCCCTTTGAGTCCAGCCAGTTGTTTAGACTGTTAAACCTCAAATGCAAAAATATGGATGATCAGAGCATACCTCAATACCTCATTATACTTGCATTAATAGGACTTCACACATTCGTACTCATTAGATTTACAGGACAGTTCTTAGAAGCCAACAGCTGGATACAAGTATCATTAGCAGAACCTCCACTAAATGATTTTTTAAAGGTTTTGTATGTTATAGCAAGCAAAATCTATTAACTCCCACTTCTTATTAGATTCAATTAAACTAGAACGTATGTCCTGTTTACATATTATCGATCAGCCGGCTAGGGAGGAAGTACTATAGCCAAACATCTGCTCCTATGTCTGGCTTCTACATGGTGGGCAATTGCCCTTCATGCAACCCATCGCTCCACAGCCGTAACGCCCTTCTTTGGCTGTGGACGGGATGTGAATGTATCGCAGCCCTTGTGATTCAGCTCAGTAGGATTTTCACGTATCTTAAATTGCATATATATATTATATATGTATCTTTTATATTACTAGTTTTTCCGTTAAATAGAATGCCCCCCTTTACCCCTTCCACAATGTCTGCATTTGCATATTATGGAGGAGCAGAGGTTAATTTTCTGAGTATTCCAAAATGTTAAACCACTGCATACTTACTCACTTAAGTACACATCATATAGTCATGAATTTCTACTTAACATTCCTGTCCAGTTGCAAATTCCCTTCATCTCCATACCTGCTCTCATGTATTTTTGCCTCATATACCACCCATACCAGATCCCATCATGAACTTTCCCTAATCAGTTTTTCCCTGATCCCATCACATCGTGGATATTCTCTGATCGGTCATGGGTCCCATAGCAACTGTCAAAAGTAGCGAACTTTGTCTTCAGTATTTGCTATGTAAAATCTGTTTACCAAAATGACACCTGGCCGCGGGTTGCGATCCTTTGGCACTCTGTCATTACCCCTGGCTAGTGTCCCACACATTACAGTAGCCAGTTTAATCCAGGCAACCAAATATAGACCAGCAGATTTTGGAGAGGAACTTGCACTTGTAACCCTTAAACATATACTCACGTAAGTGATTGTGTAGTATTTCTAGCAATACTGTACACCCACTGAAAACATAAGAACATAGTCAGGATATAATGCTTGCACGTATGCCAAGCAATTAAAGGAGCTTCAGTTTTCTATTCAATTAAGGTTACAGTGTAGACACATCAGTCTGTAACAGATCGTCCTCATGAAAACTTTAAAATTACATGACCAGTGAAAAAAACATTACGTTACTGATTTATATAGACACGAACCACAAAGCATTCACCCAAAGCTCACATTGCAAAACTGTACTCACACTTATACAGGCGAAAGTAACATCCAAACATCAACCAGCACACAAGTAAAATTCCTTTTAGAGTAGTAGGAGAATACAAACATACAGTTATGAACATAAAACTTATACAGTGAATAACCACCGTATATTATCAAATTAAAACATTACCAAACATAATAAAGACAGTTAAAGAGGAGATTGCATGATGAAATATTTGCTGTGCACTTGGCACAGAACCAACAGACTATCAGCTATGTACCCACAATCGCAGTGCAAACACACTAATAACAAACCATTCACAGCAGAAAACTAAATCAAGTCATATTCCATCATATTTCATACTCCTATACCTAAAGGTAACAGATCCATCAGACAGACTTACATTCTCTTATTGCATAGCATACTTCATTGTACATTATTAAAACATCTAGTTTTACTTTAACTTTCCGTAGTGTAACATAGTAATATTTCACTAGTGTTAACAACAAAACTCTTAGAGGAATGTCACATAGCATTCTCTCCCCCCCCTCGTAAACATCACTACATACATCCATTTAACCGCTCCACCTTATCACTACTCTGTGAGTGGCATGGAGTATGGAATGCCTGCTCTATTCCCAAGGCCTTTTTCACCTCTTGACATACTTCAGAAGTAAAGTGTATACCTCTGTCACTCTCAATCACCTCTGGTATTCCATACTGACACACACTAGGACATATTCAGAGGTCCCACTCTTAGGAAACTGGATGAAATTATTCTGCAATCGCTGAAAATT
Source organism: Eleutherodactylus coqui (assembly GCF_035609145.1). Classification (NCBI taxonomy): domain Eukaryota; kingdom Metazoa; phylum Chordata; class Amphibia; order Anura; family Eleutherodactylidae; genus Eleutherodactylus; species Eleutherodactylus coqui. Next base: position 139,970,348 of record NC_089843.1, on the reverse strand, counting down.
AGCGCCTGGCATTAAGGTCAGGACTGCCAGCTTTTGGCAATTTGGCCTTCCGCCCATCACACCCATAGCAATCCAACAGGGAGAGCCAGTCCCGTCTTCAGATATCTAGCTATGTGCAAAACCTTGTGTCTCGCAACTGTCAGTAAGCGGCTATCCCAGAGCCCAGTTACATATACCTACACTCTATCGGTAGCCAAAAACTGTAGAGTCGTATTGAAACCATGGGTAAAGGAAGCGTACAGAGCGTAAAAACACAACCTCAAGTGAAAATCTATGCGTCAATACCAGAATCTCTCTCTGAAGCGTTAATATTATTTTTACATTCAAGCTCATCTTCTGTAATTGTGCAGAAAAGAATAAAGCAGTCTTCTGGGGAATAAGAGCTGTCTCACAGGGATGTTGCATATCAATAATCATACTGTAATACTGCACAACATTAATATAAAACAATACACGATGTAGCAGAGCTGAATAACGACACAGGAAGGCGAGGAAGCAGTAGGGATAGGAAGCGTTAAAGCATGAATACAAGGCAGGAAATGATATGTAGCAGAGCTATTGCTGTGCTGCTTATAGTAAGACAAAGAAAGACAAACAAACAGAAAGATAATTTTACCTGATAGGGAGCAAGTTCAGAAATGCTGAAGCTGTACACCTGACACTGACACCGCAGACGACCCCCTCTCTGTGGAGAAGTCAAGAGAAATCTCTTGCCCCGGGGAACTGCTTCATCCAAGAGAAGAAGGCCGCTGCTCCCCGTTCAGTAAAAAGAGTGTAAAGGTATAGCATCTCGCTGAGGGCCTCCAAAACTGTCAAAGAATTTTTAAAGAAGTACACCTAGATCAGGTAAAATTGAATATAAGAGTCACTAGTGACTTAACCCTTAACCAGAATTCAGACACGACATCCGAATGTAGTTAATGGCAGTGAGAGCTCGGCGAGCCAGGCACCCAACTTTTATTGAGTACACAGGAAAGGTGTGGTTAACATATAGATGAGGGAAGGCATATTCAAATAAGATATAGGTAAGACATATGGGAGTATACATTATTGGCAAATTAATGACTTTCTCAGGCTCTAAATGTCACATTTGACGTGAAATCATTGGAATTCACAGATGCTGCAAAATTACACAATAAAAGGATAACCCCTACGCACTCCATCAATCTCAATGCATCCTGGTTCCATAATAAAGATAGTTTCCAGCGCAAACATCCTTGTACTAATTACTAGTGTGCATGACATGCTAAGTCAGCACACAGTTCATGACCAGGGCAGTGTGTTCTTCTCTGAAGGCCTTAAAGGGATCTGCAGAGTGAACCAATGTCAGTGAACCAAACTATATCTTTCACAATACCATTGCAAAGCAATGGTTTTATAAAATCGCCGGACGCATACGCATGCGCAAATCGCGGCTAAAAGCACCCGTCTGACTAAGGCCTTATACCGTGGATCGAGCAGTGTGTACACCCAGTAATCCGTAGTGGACAGAATGCGTGTAACGCGAGGGTCACGAGAAAGGCATCCTAACATGAAGTCAGCCATGTGTGCCAGGGTACCTGTACGCAACACATGGCTGTCCTCACTCGGAAGATCACTTTCAGGATCCTCCTTCTCCTCCTCCTCCTCTGGCCATACACGCTGAAAGGATGACAGGCAAGCTGCATCTGTACCCTCAGCAGTGGGCCAAGCTGTCTCTTCCCCCTCCTCCTCATGCTCCTCCCCCTCCTCCTCCTCCTCTCCTGGCCATACATGCTGAAAGGATGACAGGCAAGCAGCATCTGTCGCCTCAGCAGTGGGCCAAGCTGTCTCTTCCCCCTCCTCCTCATGCTCCTCCCCCTCCTCCTCAACACGCTGAGATATAGACATGAGGTTGCTCTGACTATCCAGCGACATACTGTCTTTCCGATTCCAAAGCGTCTGCCTTTATGCTTTGCAGGGAACTTCTCAAGAGGCATAGCAGAGGAATGGTGACGCTAATGATTGCAGCATCCCCGCTCACCATCTGGGTAGACTCCTCAAAGTTTCCAAGGACCTGGCAGATGTCTGCCAACCAGGCCCACTCTTCTGTAAATAATTGAGGAGGCTGACTCCCACTACGCTGCCCATGTTGGAGTTGGTATTCCACAATAGCTCTACGCTGCTCATAGAGCCTGGCTAACATGGGGAGCGTAGAGTTCCACTGTGTGGGCACGTCGCACAGCAATCGGTGCAGTGGCAGATGAAACCGATGTTGCAGTGTCCGCAGGGTGGCAGCGTGCGTGTGGGACTTGCGGAAATGTGCGCAGAGCTGGCGCACCTTTCCGAGCAGGTATGACAAGCGTGGGTAGCTTTTCAGAAAGCTCTGAACCACCAAATTAAAGACATGGGCCAGGCATGGCACGTGCGTGAGGCTGCCGAGCTGCAGAGCCGCCACCAGGTTACGGCCGTTGTCACACACGACCATGCCCGGTTGGAGGCTCAGCGGCGCAAGCCAGCGGTCGGTCTGCTCTGTCAGACCCTGCAGCAGTTCGTGGGCCGTCTGACTCTTCTCTCCTAAGCTGAGTAGTTTCAGCACGGCCTGCTGAGGCTTGCCCACCGTTGTGCTGCCACGCTGCGTGACACCGACTGCTGGCGACGTGCTGCTGCTGACTCATCTTGATTGCGAGACAGAGGTTGCGTAGGAGGAGGAGGAGGGTGGTTTAGTGGAGGAAGCATACACCGCCGCAGATACCACCACTGACCTGGGGCACGCAATTCGGTGAGTGGGTAGGACGTGAGCTGTCCCAGGCTCTGACTCTGTCCCAGCCTCCACTAAATTCACCCAATGTGCCGTCAGGGAGATATAGTGGCCCTGGCCGCCTGTGCTTGTCCACGTGTCGGTTGTTAAGTGGACCTTGGCATTAACCGCGTTGGTGAGGGCGCGTACAATGTTGCGGGAGACGTGGTCGTGCAGGCCTGGGACGGCACATCGGGAAAAGTAGTGGCGACTGGGAACCGAGTAGCGCGGGGCCGCCGCCGCCATCATGCTTTTGAAAGCCTCCGTTTCCACAAGCCTATACGGCAGCATCTCCAGGCTGATCAATTTGGCAATGTGCACATTTAACGCTTGAGCGTGCGGGTGCGTGGCGGCGTACTTGCGCTCAAACAGTGGCGCTAGCGACGTCTGGACGCTGCGCTGAGAGACATTGCTGGATGGGGCCGAGGACAGCGGAGGTGAGGGTGTGGGTGCAGGCCAGGAGACGGTAGTGCCTGTGCCCTGAGAGGGGGGTTGGATGTCAGTGGCAGGTTGGGGCACAGGGGGAGAGGCAGTGGTGCAAACTGGAGGCGGTGAACGGCCTTCGTCCCACCTTGTGGGGTGCTTGGCCATCATATGCCTGCGCATGCTGGTGGTGGTGCCTCCCCAGCTGATCTTGGCGCAACAAAGGTTGCACACCACTGTTCGTCGGTCGTCAGGCGTCTCTGTGAAAAACTGCCACACTGTAGAGCACCTTGACCTCTGCAGGGTGGCATGGCGCGAGGGGGCGCTTTGGGAAACAGTTGGTGGATTATTCGGTCTGGCCCTGCCTCTACCCCTGGCCACCGCACTGGCTCGGCCTGTGCCCACACCCTGACTTGGGCCTCCGCGTCCTCGCCCGCGTCCACGTCCTCTAGGCCTACCCCTACCCCTCAGCATGCTGTATTACCAGTAATGCAGAAACAGAACGCTGTAATTAAATGTGCCGCTTATTGGCCTGTGGTTGGAGGCTGACTTTGCTTACGGAACACCAGGAAATAATTTGGCGCAAGCCTGCTGTAACACTTAGCTGGCTGCGTATGATTTTGTAGAACTACTACACCCAGCACACACAGACCCAGAACACTGAGCACAGTGACAGGCAGGCCAAATAGATTTTTTGCCCAATATTTTTTAGAAAAGGCCCACTGCCTATATTCAATCAATAATATGTCTTCTGTCCCTGCCTCCACACTTCTGTCCCTGGACTTTGTCACAGAACTGCAGAGTGTTGCACTGTGGACTGCAATACAGCAGTGATTTCAAAGCCCAGACAGAGCCAGGAAATAATTTGGCGCAAGCCTGCTGTAACACTTAGCTGGCTGCGTATGATTTTGTAGAACTACTACGCCCAGCACACACAGACCCAGAACACTGAGCACAGTGACAGGCAGGCCAAATAGATTTTTTGCCCAATATTTTTTAGAAAAGGCCCACTGCCTATATTCAATCAATAATATGTCTTCTGTCCCTGCCTCCACACTTCTGTCCCTGGAGTATTACTGCAGGGCGCAATGCTCTGCACGGCCGATATAACAAAAAAAAAAAAGTGCAACACTGCAAAAAGCAGCCTCCACAGTACTGCACACGGTTAGATGTGGCCCTAAGAAGGACCGTTGGGGTTCTTGAAGCCTAAAATACTCCTAACGCTCTCCCTGCCTAAGCACTCCTGTCCCTGGAGTATTACTGCAGGGCGCAATGCTTTGCACGGCCGATATACCAAAAAAAAAAAAAAGTGCAACACTGCAAAAAGCAGCCTCCACAGTACTGCACACAGTTAGATGTGGCCCTAAGAAGGACCGTTGGGGTTCTTGAAGCCTACAATAACTCCTAACACTCTCCCTATAGCAGCTCCAACACGATAGCACTTTCCCTCAGCTATGTCAGAACGCATCTGTGGCGAGCCGCGGGAGGGGCCGATTTTTATACTCGGGTGACACCTGATCTCGCCAGCCACTCACTGCAGGGGGGTGGTATAGGGCTTGAACGTCACAGGGGGAAGTTGTAATGCCTTCCCTGTCTTTCAATTGGCCAGAAAAGCGCGTTAACGTCTCAGAGATGAAAGTGAAAGTAACCCGAACATCGCGTGGTGCTCGTTACGAGTAACGAGCATCTCGAACACGCTAATACTCGAACGAGTATCAAGCTCGGACGAGTACGTTCGCTCATCTCTAATGCTGAAACTTCCAGTTGAATTTGGATCTTGCTTAGATTGCTTTCATGGATTGGCAAGCTTCACCTTTGCACCATCAAGTTGTTAGTGAAATGCATATGACTCCATGTTCTATCCTATGCATAGCCATTTTATAAGCCTGTAGTAATCTTCTGTATCTCTTTTCACTGTATTCACTTGTCTTCTTGCTGGAGGATTTATGGATATTAAATGTTTTTTTAATAAGCCTTGAGTGAACCACTAAAGGCCCATTTACACAAAGCGATGATTGCTCAAAAATCGCTCAAAAGCGATCTTTTGAACGATAATCGTTTCATCTAAATGTGCGGCCATCGTGTACCTTCATGCACTGCTTATAAAGACCGCACGCTGAGTTCTCCGTGGGTAGTGCTGATAGCATTTTTTCAGCTTATTAACCCGTTGGAGAACAAAGGAGCTGAATGTAGATAATAGTCCTCCAGCTATTAACTGCATTCAGATAAAGGTTCCAATTGCTTGCTAATAAGCTATTAAGTAGCTGAGTAGCTACTTAATAGTTTATGTAAAATGATTGCTCAAAGCTGTCACTCAAACTATCGTTTGAGTGATTTTTGAGTGATCATCGCTCCGTATAAATGGGCCTTTGGGCATTTGTTCCAGAAGATAGCTACTGTAGCATTTAGACTGGCCGGTGGGTCAAACTGACCTGTTCCTAACTTGTCACATATGTTCCTAAACATTCTCTCTAAACGACTTATTGTTTAGAGAGAATGTTTCAAGAAGTTAATCATGTATGTTTAAATCTGCGTTTGCGTGCATTTGTTGGCATTTTAGATGTTAAATTTCTTATCTTATATATTTAGGTTTTTTTCACGTATGGTAATAAATTAAGTATAATAGATTTTAATTATTATAATTAGATCATTTGCTTCTATAAAGGCTGTGGTCTGTCAAGCAATAAACAGATTACTTTGGATCACATCCTCTGCTGTGTGATTTAATGTTAGTCTCCTGAGCTCAGCTTACCTCCAACAAACTAAGAATTTGCATCCCAATAGCATATTGTATAGCAAATATTGGTTTGCACTAACAAAGTATAACACTAAAATGTCAGGCTTCATACTTTTTTGGGGTGAGCTGAAACTACATGTGGTCCTGTTTAGAGATGAGTGAACGTACTCGGTAAGGCCGATTTCGCAATCGAGCACCACGATTTTCGAGTACTTCACTACTCGGGTGAAAAGTACTCGGGGGCGCTGTGGGTGAGCGGGGGGTTGCAGAGGGGAGTGGGTGGGGAGAGGGAAAGAGAAAGGGCTCCCCCCTGTTCCACGCTGCTACCCTCCACTCCGCCACGCCCCCCCCCCCAGCCCCCTGGCGCACCCGAGTACTTTTCACCCGAGTAGTGAAGTACTCGAAAATCGCGGTGCTCGATTGCGAAATCACCCTTACCGAGTACGTTCGCTCATCTCTAGTCCTGTTTTTTTTGTGTACATAGAGAGATAAACTCCCAGCCAGAGAGTGGGTGGAAGTTCTTACACCTTTCCTTACTTTAGAACCCTTAAAAGTCTACCCTGACCTCAAGCTAAAAGTTAAGATACTTGCTCTGGGGGTCATGTCTACTGTCTGTGCCAGGAGGGTACACAGCAGGAGTTAAATTATTGAAAAAACCTACCAGGACACAGATATTTTACCTTATTCACCTTATATACCTTATGATGCACAAATCATTGAAAGGGTTGTGGTTAACCACTAAATACAAGGTGCAATGTTGGGTCAGTCATGAAGATCCAAAAAGGCCAACCCATTTGGTCAACCTTGTGGAAAGGTTCATTGCAGCAGATGATTATGATATCCCCACTGCACAGTCATCCACTTTGAGCACCTTGTCTGCCACTGGTAAGAGACTTCTAACTGTTGGGGAAGTACAGAAATGTGCATAGAGAAGGATAAGGAGACTTCACATGGGCAATGAACTCATGGTGATCCAGAGGGATAGTCAGTCACAAAAAGGAGACTAAGGCTGATTCAGTGCTGGAGGTGCAAGGATTTGAATCATGTTGCAGTCAATTGCCTGATAACTTCAGCACAATGTTATCCAACATCATTTGTTGTTTGTTGAGCCGGTTTGTGTTGCCATACCAGGTCTAGTGACTGAGCTACAGGTATACAAAATTAATTGTGAATGATTGTCCTTTTAAAGCCCTGTTATTCCCATTATCTTGGTCTTTATCATCCTGGTAGCCAGTGGCTTTCTACCAGGAAAACATGAGTGTCAACTGCATTCATAGTGAAAATACAGTGTACCCTGTAGCCTTGCTAAAATAGAAACAGTGTATGGAGGTGTGACCTATAAAGTGGGTGTGGTAAAAAATGTACTAAGTAAAGTGATATTGGCACATAACTAATATTTGTTTTTGGAGTTTTGGGGGAAAATCTCCTAAAAAGTATGTTGTAATCTTTGAAGTGAAAGTTCCTTCCTCTGAATTTGGTACAAATGTAGAAATAAGTGAGGAATGTGATAATGTTCCATTGCAGGTCTTAGCCAGAGAAGATGATGTTTGTCTTCCTGTTTGGAATGTACCTGAGCTAGAAATTGCATGTGATAAATGCACAGGAAATTGTTATTGTAATAAGTAAAGTACCCCGAGACCCAAACACTGACCATCAACTCTCACATTTTGCCATTAATTATGATCTTTTGTATACAGTAACTAAAAACAATAGGGAAATTGTTAAGCAGTTGCTTGTGCCTAAGGGCTCAGTCACACGGGCGCATCCGGGCGCCGATGCGCCCATGTTAATGCATGAAGAAGAAGGCCAGACTGCAGGTGCGGATGACTGTCCACACCGCCGGAAGAAAGAACACATGACCAGCAATGGAGCCGGTCATGTGTTCTTTCTTCCGGCAGTGCAGAGAGTCGTCCGCACCTACAGTGCGGCCGTCTTCAGTTTTCTATTCAATTAAGGTTACAGTGTAGACACATCAGTCTGTAACAGATCGTCCTCATGAAAACTTTAAAATTACATGACCAGTGAAAAAAACATTACGTTACTGATTTATATAGACACGAACCACAAAGCATTCACCCAAAGCTCACATTGCAAAACTGTACTCACACTTATACAGGCGAAAGTAACATCCAAACATCAACCAGCACACAAGTAAAATTCCTTTTAGAGTAGTAGGAGAATACAAACATACAGTTATGAACATAAAACTTATACAGTGAATAACCACCGTATATTATCAAATTAAAACATTACCAAACATAATAAAGACAGTTAAAGAGGAGATTGCATGATGAAATATTTGCTGTGCACTTGGCACAGAACCAACAGACTATCAGCTATGTACCCACAATCGCAGTGCAAACACACTAATAACAAACCATTCACAGCAGAAAACTAAATCAAGTCATATTCCATCATATTTCATACTCCTATACCTAAAGGTAACAGATCCATCAGACAGACTTACATTCTCTTATTGCATAGCATACTTCATTGTACATTATTAAAACATCTAGTTTTACTTTAACTTTCCGTAGTGTAACATAGTAATATTTCACTAGTGTTAACAACAAAACTCTTAGAGGAATGTCACATAGCATTCTCTCCCCCCCCTCGTAAACATCACTACATACATCCATTTAACCGCTCCACCTTATCACTACTCTGTGAGTGGCATGGAGTATGGAATGCCTGCTCTATTCCCAAGGCCTTTTTCACCTCTTGACATACTTCAGAAGTAAAGTGTATACCTCTGTCACTCTCAATCACCTCTGGTATTCCATACTGACACACACTAGGACATATTCAGAGGTCCCACTCTTAGGAAACTGGATGAAATTATTCTGCAATCGCTGAAAATTAGCGCCTGGCATTAAGGTCAGGACTGCCAGCTTTTGGCAATTTGGCCTTCCGCCCATCACACCCATAGCAATCCAACAGGGAGAGCCAGTCCCGTCTTCAGATATCTAGCTATGTGCAAAACCTTGTGTCTCGCAACTGTCAGTAAGCGGCTATCCCAGAGCCCAGTTACATATACCTACACTCTATCGGTAGCCAAAAACTGTAGAGTCGTATTGAAACCATGGGTAAAGGAAGCGTACAGAGCGTAAAAACACAACCTCAAGTGAAAATCTATGCGTCAATACCAGAATCTCTCTCTGAAGCGTTAATATTATTTTTACATTCAAGCTCATCTTCTGTAATTGTGCAGAAAAGAATAAAGCAGTCTTCTGGGGAATAAGAGCTGTCTCACAGGGATGTTGCATATCAATAATCATACTGTAATACTGCACAACATTAATATAAAACAATACACGATGTAGCAGAGCTGAATAACGACACAGGAAGGCGAGGAAGCAGTAGGGATAGGAAGCGTTAAAGCATGAATACAAGGCAGGAAATGATATGTAGCAGAGCTATTGCTGTGCTGCTTATAGTAAGACAAAGAAAGACAAACAAACAGAAAGATAATTTTACCTGATAGGGAGCAAGTTCAGAAATGCTGAAGCTGTACACCTGACACTGACACCGCAGACGACCCCCTCTCTGTGGAGAAGTCAAGAGAAATCTCTTGCCCCGGGGAACTGCTTCATCCAAGAGAAGAAGGCCGCTGCTCCCCGTTCAGTAAAAAGAGTGTAAAGGTATAGCATCTCGCTGAGGGCCTCCAAAACTGTCAAAGAATTTTTAAAGAAGTACACCTAGATCAGGTAAAATTGAATATAAGAGTCACTAGTGACTTAACCCTTAACCAGAATTCAGACACGACATCCGAATGTAGTTAATGGCAGTGAGAGCTCGGCGAGCCAGGCACCCAACTTTTATTGAGTACACAGGAAAGGTGTGGTTAACATATAGATGAGGGAAGGCATATTCAAATAAGATATAGGTAAGACATATGGGAGTATACATTATTGGCAAATTAATGACTTTCTCAGGCTCTAAATGTCACATTTGACGTGAAATCATTGGAATTCACAGATGCTGCAAAATTACACAATAAAAGGATAACCCCTACGCACTCCATCAATCTCAATGCATCCTGGTTCCATAATAAAGATAGTTTCCAGCGCAAACATCCTTGTACTAATTACTAGTGTGCATGACATGCTAAGTCAGCACACAGTTCATGACCAGGGCAGTGTGTTCTTCTCTGAAGGCCTTAAAGGGATCTGCAGAGTGAACCAATGTCAGTGAACCAAACTATATCTTTCACAATACCATTGCAAAGCAATGGTTTTATAAAATCGCCGGACGCATACGCATGCGCAAATCGCGGCTAAAAGCACCCGTCTGACTAAGGCCTTATACCGTGGATCGAGCAGTGTGTACACCCAGTAATCCGTAGTGGACAGAATGCGTGTAACGCGAGGGTCACGAGAAAGGCATCCTAACATGAAGTCAGCCATGTGTGCCAGGGTACCTGTACGCAACACATGGCTGTCCTCACTCGGAAGATCACTTTCAGGATCCTCCTTCTCCTCCTCCTCCTCTGGCCATACACGCTGAAAGGATGACAGGCAAGCTGCATCTGTACCCTCAGCAGTGGGCCAAGCTGTCTCTTCCCCCTCCTCCTCATGCTCCTCCCCCTCCTCCTCCTCCTCTCCTGGCCATACATGCTGAAAGGATGACAGGCAAGCAGCATCTGTCGCCTCAGCAGTGGGCCAAGCTGTCTCTTCCCCCTCCTCCTCATGCTCCTCCCCCTCCTCCTCAACACGCTGAGATATAGACATGAGGTTGCTCTGACTATCCAGCGACATACTGTCTTTCCGATTCCAAAGCGTCTGCCTTTATGCTTTGCAGGGAACTTCTCAAGAGGCATAGCAGAGGAATGGTGACGCTAATGATTGCAGCATCCCCGCTCACCATCTGGGTAGACTCCTCAAAGTTTCCAAGGACCTGGCAGATGTCTGCCAACCAGGCCCACTCTTCTGTAAATAATTGAGGAGGCTGACTCCCACTACGCTGCCCATGTTGGAGTTGGTATTCCACAATAGCTCTACGCTGCTCATAGAGCCTGGCTAACATGGGGAGCGTAGAGTTCCACTGTGTGGGCACGTCGCACAGCAATCGGTGCAGTGGCAGATGAAACCGATGTTGCAGTGTCCGCAGGGTGGCAGCGTGCGTGTGGGACTTGCGGAAATGTGCGCAGAGCTGGCGCACCTTTCCGAGCAGGTATGACAAGCGTGGGTAGCTTTTCAGAAAGCTCTGAACCACCAAATTAAAGACATGGGCCAGGCATGGCACGTGCGTGAGGCTGCCGAGCTGCAGAGCCGCCACCAGGTTACGGCCGTTGTCACACACGACCATGCCCGGTTGGAGGCTCAGCGGCGCAAGCCAGCGGTCGGTCTGCTCTGTCAGACCCTGCAGCAGTTCGTGGGCCGTCTGACTCTTCTCTCCTAAGCTGAGTAGTTTCAGCACGGCCTGCTGAGGCTTGCCCACCGTTGTGCTGCCACGCTGCGTGACACCGACTGCTGGCGACGTGCTGCTGCTGACTCATCTTGATTGCGAGACAGAGGTTGCGTAGGAGGAGGAGGAGGGTGGTTTAGTGGAGGAAGCATACACCGCCGCAGATACCACCACTGACCTGGGGCACGCAATTCGGTGAGTGGGTAGGACGTGAGCTGTCCCAGGCTCTGACTCTGTCCCAGCCTCCACTAAATTCACCCAATGTGCCGTCAGGGAGATATAGTGGCCCTGGCCGCCTGTGCTTGTCCACGTGTCGGTTGTTAAGTGGACCTTGGCATTAACCGCGTTGGTGAGGGCGCGTACAATGTTGCGGGAGACGTGGTCGTGCAGGCCTGGGACGGCACATCGGGAAAAGTAGTGGCGACTGGGAACCGAGTAGCGCGGGGCCGCCGCCGCCATCATGCTTTTGAAAGCCTCCGTTTCCACAAGCCTATACGGCAGCATCTCCAGGCTGATCAATTTGGCAATGTGCACATTTAACGCTTGAGCGTGCGGGTGCGTGGCGGCGTACTTGCGCTCAAACAGTGGCGCTAGCGACGTCTGGACGCTGCGCTGAGAGACATTGCTGGATGGGGCCGAGGACAGCGGAGGTGAGGGTGTGGGTGCAGGCCAGGAGACGGTAGTGCCTGTGCCCTGAGAGGGGGGTTGGATGTCAGTGGCAGGTTGGGGCACAGGGGGAGAGGCAGTGGTGCAAACTGGAGGCGGTGAACGGCCTTCGTCCCACCTTGTGGGGTGCTTGGCCATCATATGCCTGCGCATGCTGGTGGTGGTGCCTCCCCAGCTGATCTTGGCGCAACAAAGGTTGCACACCACTGTTCATCGGTCGTCAGGCGTCTCTGTGAAAAACTGCCACACTGTAGAGCACCTTGACCTCTGCAGGGTGGCATGGCGCGAGGGGGCGCTTTGGGAAACAGTTGGTGGATTATTCGGTCTGGCCCTGCCTCTACCCCTGGCCACCGCACTGGCTCGGCCTGTGCCCACACCCTGACTTGGGCCTCCGCGTCCTCGCCCGCGTCCACGTCCTCTAGGCCTACCCCTACCCCTCAGCATGCTGTATTACCAGTAATGCAGAAACAGAACGCTGTAATTAAATGTGCCGCTTATTGGCCTGTGGTTGGAGGCTGACTTTGCTTACGGAACACCAGGAAATAATTTGGCGCAAGCCTGCTGTAACACTTAGCTGGCTGCGTATGATTTTGTAGAACTACTACACCCAGCACACACAGACCCAGAACACTGAGCACAGTGACAGGCAGGCCAAATAGATTTTTTGCCCAATATTTTTTAGAAAAGGCCCACTGCCTATATTCAATCAATAATATGTCTTCTGTCCCTGCCTCCACACTTCTGTCCCTGGACTTTGTCACAGAACTGCAGAGTGTTGCACTGTGGACTGCAATACAGCAGTGATTTCAAAGCCCAGACAGAGCCAGGAAATAATTTGGCGCAAGCCTGCTGTAACACTTAGCTGGCTGCGTATGATTTTGTAGAACTACTACGCCCAGCACACACAGACCCAGAACACTGAGCACAGTGACAGGCAGGCCAAATAGATTTTTTGCCCAATATTTTTTAGAAAAGGCCCACTGCCTATATTCAATCAATAATATGTCTTCTGTCCCTGCCTCCACACTTCTGTCCCTGGAGTATTACTGCAGGGCGCAATGCTCTGCACGGCCGATATAACAAAAAAAAAAAAGTGCAACACTGCAAAAAGCAGCCTCCACAGTACTGCACACGGTTAGATGTGGCCCTAAGAAGGACCGTTGGGGTTCTTGAAGCCTAAAATACTCCTAACGCTCTCCCTGCCTAAGCACTCCTGTCCCTGGAGTATTACTGCAGGGCGCAATGCTTTGCACGGCCGATATACCAAAAAAAAAAAAAAGTGCAACACTGCAAAAAGCAGCCTCCACAGTACTGCACACAGTTAGATGTGGCCCTAAGAAGGACCGTTGGGGTTCTTGAAGCCTACAATAACTCCTAACACTCTCCCTATAGCAGCTCCAACACGATAGCACTTTCCCTCAGCTATGTCAGAACGCATCTGTGGCGAGCCGCGGGAGGGGCCGATTTTTATACTCGGGTGACACCTGATCTCGCCAGCCACTCACTGCAGGGGGGTGGTATAGGGCTTGAACGTCACAGGGGGAAGTTGTAATGCCTTCCCTGTCTTTCAATTGGCCAGAAAAGCGCGTTAACGTCTCAGAGATGAAAGTGAAAGTAACCCGAACATCGCGTGGTGCTCGTTACGAGTAACGAGCATCTCGAACACGCTAATACTCGAACGAGTATCAAGCTCGGACGAGTACGTTCGCTCATCTCTAATGCTGAAACTTCCAGTTGAATTTGGATCTTGCTTAGATTGCTTTCATGGATTGGCAAGCTTCACCTTTGCACCATCAAGTTGTTAGTGAAATGCATATGACTCCATGTTCTATCCTATGCATAGCCATTTTATAAGCCTGTAGTAATCTTCTGTATCTCTTTTCACTGTATTCACTTGTCTTCTTGCTGGAGGATTTATGGATATTAAATGTTTTTTTAATAAGCCTTGAGTGAACCACTAAAGGCCCATTTACACAAAGCGATGATTGCTCAAAAATCGCTCAAAAGCGATCTTTTGAACGATAATCGTTTCATCTAAATGTGCGGCCATCGTGTACCTTCATGCACTGCTTATAAAGACCGCACGCTGAGTTCTCCGTGGGTAGTGCTGATAGCATTTTTTCAGCTTATTAACCCGTTGGAGAACAAAGGAGCTGAATGTAGATAATAGTCCTCCAGCTATTAACTGCATTCAGATAAAGGTTCCAATTGCTTGCTAATAAGCTATTAAGTAGCTGAGTAGCTACTTAATAGTTTATGTAAAATGATTGCTCAAAGCTGTCACTCAAACTATCGTTTGAGTGATTTTTGAGTGATCATCGCTCCGTATAAATGGGCCTTTGGGCATTTGTTCCAGAAGATAGCTACTGTAGCATTTAGACTGGCCGGTGGGTCAAACTGACCTGTTCCTAACTTGTCACATATGTTCCTAAACATTCTCTCTAAACGACTTATTGTTTAGAGAGAATGTTTCAAGAAGTTAATCATGTATGTTTAAATCTGCGTTTGCGTGCATTTGTTGGCATTTTAGATGTTAAATTTCTTATCTTATATATTTAGGTTTTTTTCACGTATGGTAATAAATTAAGTATAATAGATTTTAATTATTATAATTAGATCATTTGCTTCTATAAAGGCTGTGGTCTGTCAAGCAATAAACAGATTACTTTGGATCACATCCTCTGCTGTGTGATTTAATGTTAGTCTCCTGAGCTCAGCTTACCTCCAACAAACTAAGAATTTGCATCCCAATAGCATATTGTATAGCAAATATTGGTTTGCACTAACAAAGTATAACACTAAAATGTCAGGCTTCATACTTTTTTGGGGTGAGCTGAAACTACATGTGGTCCTGTTTAGAGATGAGTGAACGTACTCGGTAAGGCCGATTTCGCAATCGAGCACCACGATTTTCGAGTACTTCACTACTCGGGTGAAAAGTACTCGGGGGCGCTGTGGGTGAGCGGGGGGTTGCAGAGGGGAGTGGGTGGGGAGAGGGAAAGAGAAAGGGCTCCCCCCTGTTCCACGCTGCTACCCTCCACTCCGCCACGCCCCCCCCCCCAGCCCCCTGGCGCACCCGAGTACTTTTCACCCGAGTAGTGAAGTACTCGAAAATCGCGGTGCTCGATTGCGAAATCACCCTTACCGAGTACGTTCGCTCATCTCTAGTCCTGTTTTTTTTGTGTACATAGAGAGATAAACTCCCAGCCAGAGAGTGGGTGGAAGTTCTTACACCTTTCCTTACTTTAGAACCCTTAAAAGTCTACCCTGACCTCAAGCTAAAAGTTAAGATACTTGCTCTGGGGGTCATGTCTACTGTCTGTGCCAGGAGGGTACACAGCAGGAGTTAAATTATTGAAAAAACCTACCAGGACACAGATATTTTACCTTATTCACCTTATATACCTTATGATGCACAAATCATTGAAAGGGTTGTGGTTAACCACTAAATACAAGGTGCAATGTTGGGTCAGTCATGAAGATCCAAAAAGGCCAACCCATTTGGTCAACCTTGTGGAAAGGTTCATTGCAGCAGATGATTATGATATCCCCACTGCACAGTCATCCACTTTGAGCACCTTGTCTGCCACTGGTAAGAGACTTCTAACTGTTGGGGAAGTACAGAAATGTGCATAGAGAAGGATAAGGAGACTTCACATGGGCAATGAACTCATGGTGATCCAGAGGGATAGTCAGTCACAAAAAGGAGACTAAGGCTGATTCAGTGCTGGAGGTGCAAGGATTTGAATCATGTTGCAGTCAATTGCCTGATAACTTCAGCACAATGTTATCCAACATCATTTGTTGTTTGTTGAGCCGGTTTGTGTTGCCATACCAGGTCTAGTGACTGAGCTACAGGTATACAAAATTAATTGTGAATGATTGTCCTTTTAAAGCCCTGTTATTCCCATTATCTTGGTCTTTATCATCCTGGTAGCCAGTGGCTTTCTACCAGGAAAACATGAGTGTCAACTGCATTCATAGTGAAAATACAGTGTACCCTGTAGCCTTGCTAAAATAGAAACAGTGTATGGAGGTGTGACCTATAAAGTGGGTGTGGTAAAAAATGTACTAAGTAAAGTGATATTGGCACATAACTAATATTTGTTTTTGGAGTTTTGGGGGAAAATCTCCTAAAAAGTATGTTGTAATCTTTGAAGTGAAAGTTCCTTCCTCTGAATTTGGTACAAATGTAGAAATAAGTGAGGAATGTGATAATGTTCCATTGCAGGTCTTAGCCAGAGAAGATGATGTTTGTCTTCCTGTTTGGAATGTACCTGAGCTAGAAATTGCATGTGATAAATGCACAGGAAATTGTTATTGTAATAAGTAAAGTACCCCGAGACCCAAACACTGACCATCAACTCTCACATTTTGCCATTAATTATGATCTTTTGTATACAGTAACTAAAAACAATAGGGAAATTGTTAAGCAGTTGCTTGTGCCTAAGGGCTCAGTCACACGGGCGCATCCGGGCGCCGATGCGCCCATGTTAATGCATGAAGAAGAAGGCCAGACTGCAGGTGCGGATGACTGTCCACACCGCCGGAAGAAAGAACACATGACCAGCAATGGAGCCGGTCATGTGTTCTTTCTTCCGGCAGTGCAGAGAGTCGTCCGCACCTACAGTGCGGCCGTCTTATCCTGCAGTAACACGGGCGCTACGGCACCCGGATGCGCCCGTGTGACTGAGCCCTAAGAGCTACAGGTGTTTGGTTTCTGATATGGCTCATAATCATGTACTTTGAGGACTTATAAAATACAGGTAAGAGTGCTCAAAAGGTCCTTTTTGCTTAGTATGTAAAAAGAAATAAAGGATTTATGTGAATATTGCCCCACATGTCAGATATTAGTCCCTGTGACACATTTTCAGAGCTCATTAATACCCCTCCCTGTTTATTTAAATATATAAAGGAGGTGTCAGAATTGCACATTGTGTAACAGTAATCTAGAGTAAGGTTCTAGAATATACCGTAGAAGGTAAGGAAAACTCACCTGGTGCATGGTGGGTTAACCCTAGCCAGGGAAATCCCACCGGCACCCTGTGTCCAAGTTGGCGTGTAAATCAATCCTTTATCCGCGATCCAGTGGGTCTGGAGAGACATGTGGAGCAGGAAAAGCTACCTGGTTGACCAGGAACTTTCAATAGGAAGGACCAAGAAATAAAAAATAGCCCTGCGCTCTTTAGGGATGAAGGTGCATTTTTTCATCAATATCGTATAATCCACGGACTTCCATTATGAGTAGAATCCATTAGTTTATTACTTATAAGTAATTAGTAATAAACTAATGGATTCTACACAGAATGGAGTCTGTGGTTTATAGTATATTGATGAAAAATGCTCCTTCATCCCTAAAGAGCACGGGGCTATTTCATTACCTTTGAAATGAATAGTTTATCTTGGTCAGTAAGGATTACCTTTGGGATCCCTGTGATGGAAAAAATATATAACATTTCCCATACATTAGTTTTAGAAGTAGTATTTCTTAAGGGGACAGCTTTAGGATAATGAGTGACATAATCTAGTACAACTCAAATATATTGATGTCCTCTGGCTAACTTAACTATGGGACCACTAAGCCTATGCTATTCCTTTCAAAAGCTATTTTAAAAAACAGGAAGGACCAAGAAATAAAAAAAAACCCACGCTCTTTAGGGATGAAGGTGCACTTTTTTCATCAATATGGTATAAATCACGGACCTCCTTTATGAGTAGAATCCATTAGTTTATTACTTATTCTACTCATAATGGAGGTCCATGGTTTATACCATATTGCTGAAAAAAGTGCACCCTTGTCCCTAAAGAGCGTGGGGCTATTTTTTATTTCTTGGTCCTTCCTGTTTTTTAAATACCTTTTGAAAGGACTAGCATAGGCTTAGTGGTCCCATAATGAAGTTATTTAGAAGACATCAATATATTTAAATCGTACTAGATTACGTCGTTCGTTATCCTAAAGCTGTTTCATTAAGAAATACTACTGCTAAAACGAATGCATGGGAAATGTTATGTATGTTTTCCGTCACTGAGATCCCTAAGGTAAGACTTACTAACCAAGATACACTATTCATTTCAAAGGTAATGAAAGAGCTGTACAAACCTGTTTAAAATTGCATACATACTGTATGTACCTCTGTATATCATCATCAGACAGATGGATTACTGAAGAGGTTTAACAAAACCCTTAAGCATATGCTAAAAAAGATAGTAGAAAACGATGATTGTGACTGAGACTGTCAATTGGCTTACCTGATGTTTTCGGTTAGGAAAATCTCACAGGTTTTTCACCCTTTGAGTTGGTCTATGCACGTCACTCACGGGGTTTACTAGACATAGCCATAGGTTTGTACTAATGAAAAGTGAAATTTAATTACACCAATTAGCACTTCACATCTTACATTGGATGTGTCATCAATTAGAAAGCCCTAATGATTATGTTAGCTTAATTTACTGTTATAATTAAATATCTAAATGCAGCACAAATGGAAAAATTATGATTACAAAACCAAAAAAAATGCATTAACATAACATATTATTAGCAATATAGTTGTCTATGAATAAATTGTTTTATTCTCAAAAGAAATGGGCAGTGCAAATATTTTGAGAATGTTCTGCATTTGAATGATCGGTGTTCATTAAAATTCTGACACTGACAACATTATATATAGTTTGTCTTTATATATATAACATACTGTATATAACATGTACTGTATGATACTACTGTATGTTACATATATATAAAATTGCAAAGATCAGATGCTGCACAGCTAAGTTTGTCAGAGGTGAAGAAATGTAACTCATTGTGAATTTATACTTTGCAAATTTAGCATAGAGTAAATGCAAAAGTATGTTGCACCAACACATGACTTAGCCAGCCAACACTAGCCATTAAAGCCACATAGTGCATACTGATATGGCTGCCATTGGCAGTGCTTACCTGTGGAGGTTATTAATCTGATAGAGTTCAACATGTCATTGTTACATTGTTAGGCCGACCCCACATTAGTGTTCCTTTCAGCGTTTAGTGTGGCGTTTGAAATGCTGCTAAAGCCTGTAAAATGTCGTCTTCAGGTACGTCCGTCTCCTTCCTGCAGTCACACGGGCGCATCGGCGCCGGTGTACGGGTGCCGATGCGCCCGTGTGACTGAGGCCTAAGAGTGAACAGAGATAATAGACTACTGTGTGCACTTTGGGATTAATATTATAACTGCTATGGTAAAGAATCCTCTTGAAGGGAATGTATACGTAGAAAATTAGCTTTTGTTCAAATTAAGTTATTATGTTATTTTTTATTTTTGGTGATTTGTTTGTTTGGAAACAATTGTCACTATGTATATTAAAAAAGCTATAATCTTGTAGTTTTCATTCTGGCCTCTAAGCTTAAAGGGGTTGTCCCGCGCCGAAACGGGTTTTTTTTTTTTTTTAACCCCCCCCCCGTTCGGCGCGAGACAACCCCGATGCAGGGGTTAAAAAAACAAACCGCTCAGCGCTTACCTGAATCCCGGCGGTCCGGCGTCTTCATACTTACCTGCTGAAGATGGCCGCCGGGGTCTGCTCCCTCCGTGGACCGCAGCTCTTCTGTGCGGTCCATTGCCGATTCCAGCCTCCTGATTGGCTGGAATCGGCACGTGACGGGGCGGAGCTACACGGAGCCGGCATTCTGCACGAGCGGCTCCATTGAAGAGAGCAGAAGACCCGGACTGCGCAAGCGCGGCTAATTTGGCCATCGGAGGGCGAAAATTAGTCGGCACCATGGGAACGAGGACGCTAGCAACGGAGCAGGTAAGTATAAAACTTTTTATAACTTCTGTATGGCTCATAATTAATGCACAATGTACATTACAAAGTGCATTAATATGGCCATGCAGAAGTGTATAGACCCACTTGCTGCCGCGGGACAACCCCTTTAACAATAAACCGATGCTTCCTTTTCTGTAACCTCATGGACCACAGGAAACAATAGATAGGAGATGACTCTTTGACTTGAATGTAGGAGCATTTAGCCATGTTCTATGACTCACGCATAGGTCACTGTGCAGCAAACGGGAGGAGGTGAGCTGTGACCATCACCTATTGTGAATGGTGGAGTTAGTGCTTTCTATTTATAATTGTTACCGCTCCTTGTATTCCTATCTTTGATTACTTCTGCCTGTAATGAGTTTTCTCTACAGAAGAAGAAACCTCAACTTCTTATTAAGCTTAGTAGTCAGACTAGGGACCAATGTCCACAGGCAGATTTGATTTGTGGAACCTGTGTGAGATCTGCAAATCAAGCCGCCCATAGGGATGCATTAGCATCCGCAAAATAATTAAAAGCATGCAGATGTGATTTTTTTTTTCCTGATGTGCTGATCGCACACGCAGAAACAAATCGCAGAATGCTCCATTTTTCTACAGATCCCACAGAACAACCGGTGGCACACCTGCAGCTGACACTGGACGTGCTTCGGATCCGCGGGAAAGCAGGAGTTAAAAAAAAAAAAGTACTGTGCATGCCGATCGAAGCCCCAAGTGCATTCGCAATGCAGAAGAAAGAAGATCCGGCCGTGGACGGAGAAGACCCGCACCGGCTCCGGACAGGTAAGAAAATGTTTTTTAGTCCACATGGCTGTGGACACAGGAGGAAACCGCTGCAGGATTCCACACTTGGAAGCCATGCATGCCTGTGGACATGAGACCTAAGACTTTTAAATTTTTCATAACATACAGATGTAGCAAAAGTTTATTTGACTTTAGACTCATTATGATAAGTGAACTACAAGGTACTTTAATGCTGTAAAGTGAGGTATCATGACACACCCAAAATGTTAACGATTGCTACATCTGTACACAGTGACAAGGTAAAAAAAACATTTCTAAATCTAAAAACAAACATTAACATAAAAGTTTGATTTACACCATGGCCTATTTTCCAATAACACATTCCCTTTAAAGCTTCTGCACAGGGAATTTTGGCCACTTTCATAGATCGCTCACTTTATAAGCTCTGCAGTCAAATTTTTATTTTGTTTTCCTGTCTTTAGCTCTTTGTTAAGCAAAACATATAATTTAATATACAGTTTTTTCTATTATTTTACTTCTGTTGCAGGCATACATTATTTATAATAGAACATGTCTTCATGTCAGCATTCTAAAGTCATTTTTCTTGGATCTACTAATTTACACTTTAAGAAAAGTGTCATAAGTACTCATGTTTGATATGTAAATATTAGTTTCAGAGATATTTCTTTAATAACTTGTAATTTGCACAGCAGTTGCCATCATATACTATAAATGATATGTACTCCAGCAGATATAAAAAAAATCCCTCAATGAGATTAAATTCTTCAAGGTG
Source organism: Eleutherodactylus coqui (assembly GCF_035609145.1). Lineage (NCBI taxonomy): Eukaryota > Metazoa > Chordata > Amphibia > Anura > Eleutherodactylidae > Eleutherodactylus > Eleutherodactylus coqui. Next base: position 139,949,024 of record NC_089843.1, on the reverse strand, counting down.
TTAAGTTCTTTCTGTTTCAAGTCTTTTTTTCACACTGATTAAAAGATATAGTCTTTCAGAGAACTGCCTGCCAAATTTTCTCTCCATGCAAATCACAATACATTGTGTATTATATGTTAAAGTGCTAAAAATTTTCCCTCTTAATCTCTAGAATATCTACTGTAGAGCGAGATACACTGCTGTCTTTTATTATTAAGCCAGTTCTTATTTCCATAGTATTGCATATAACATGCCAGATGGTGTATATATTTTGAGTTTCTAGTAGAATCATTTCTCCATAAGATCATTTCAAACGATGTTGCTGTCCTTTTTCAGGTAAGAGATTGCATTAAGAGCATTAGTCCATAAGAAATGTTGTACTGTGGTGCAGATACTGTAAGAATAAATATATTTGCAGGCAGTTTATGATTTTCATATAAATAAGTATAGCTGATCAATTCTATCAAATATCTATGAAAAGGCAGATTTTGCTCAATAAAAAGCATAGAATTTGAAAGGTGATATATGCCACAAAAGTAATTTTCCCATATGACTAATATGTTATTAATGGTTCTCTTACATACCTTTTTTAGAGTTTAGTCAATGATAACCAAAGTGCTAACTCCTCAAAGGGGTTGTCTGATCCATGCAGAGTTTTATAATACTTGGCAGGCCTGGTCCTCTTTCCGGTCTTCGGAGAGATTCATACCCTGGGTGGAGTCTGGTCTGCTGTGAGCCTTGGCTTGAGTGAGGGTGAGAACGGCTCGGTGTGGCTGTCGTTCTCTCTTATGATCTCTATAGTGCCCCAGCTACCCCGCCCTATGATTTGACGCCCATATGTTTTCGTGTCCCCTGGTCATCTGTTTTATTATTTTGTGTATATTAATATTCCTTTTTTTATTCCCGCTATGTCTCTTTTTAGGTAAAACCGATAGCGGCCCTATTGAGCTCATGGCAATTAAGTAAACACTCTTGCAACATAAATGAGTTCATGAATATTATTGTAATATTTTGGAAAAAAACTTCTAATAAAAAATTTTTAAACCAAAAGGGGTTGTCTAATTACTGGGTTAAAATCTTTTCAGTAGGACTCCTTAATAGACACTGGCATCAAGCACTACAGCAGTCGTGGAGATTCCTATGGCAGATGATGCCAAGGAAATTAATTAATTGCTGCAGACAATGAGAGGCTGCAACATCACCGTCCACTGTCTTTGCCATGCCATATCTATGTCTATGCCATTCCATATCTGAATATTTAAAGGTGAAGATTGTCAGGTATTTTTACACTCGACCATTTACTAATGGATGAATCTCTTTTTCTATTTCTGCATCTTAAATCTCAATTTCATTTGACCCCAGGGAACCAATACTAATATTTGTAAATGCAGCATTTCTTACATGCATATAAACCCCAAATATATCCTAATTGTTCAGCTAATTGTGGGAGAAACTGTGGTGACAGGGGATTATTGTTGCATTTATTGTGGAACTGCCATTTTCTCCATCAGTATTGGGACTCCATGTTTTGGCTATTATCCTCTCTAATTGGTTACACAGTCCATAAATCTCCATTGTTAGCTTTGAGGATTATTTATTCTCATGTAATCCTACCATGATTTCAAATTCTGGGCTGCAAAGTGTTGGCTTTACCAAACTTAATTATACTTAGATAATGGAAATGTACTGATCCCTAATATAGGAGAAACTGTCACCTTGATCAATCAGACATTTGTCTATGAAAAAATGCTTCCATGTAACACATTTAAACATTTTTCAATATATATTGAGAACCTGGACATCTTGTAATCAGTGCACACCTGGATGATTGATTTATTTTTCTGCTTCTTTTGACTCTTGTGCTTCTATAAGATGGTTAATAAATCTCAGGAGCTATGTTTCACCTGCCAGAAATGCAAGCTTCTGTGTCTATTGGAGGAAAAGGAGCAAGAGAGAATAGCTACATTGAAACTCATTAAGGAAGATTAGGATTTCTTTGAGAATCGTTCAGTCATTCAGTTTCTGTATGCAGAAAACTGAACAAAGTATGATTCAGTGTAAACAGCATTGGTCACTTTTATATGACTGTCTGCTTACTGTGAATGAAGGTGGGCAGAGGGAAAATGCTCCCTGACCCACTCCATCTCCATTCCGGCAGCGCTGTGAACGATGCCAACGATGCTCACTCCGGTGTCATAGGATCGAGCATCACTGGGACAAGCTTTCGGGCTTCGTTAGCCCAACAGCTTGTCTCATGTAAAAGGATCATTACTCATATGCATATGTGGACAGATCTCTGATATGAACAGAGACAAGAAAAGGTCTTAAGAGCTTCTTCACACAGTTGTGAGCACATAGAGCAAAATTGCGCATGAACAAGGTAAAAATCTTTTTTTTTTTTACCTTTTAAACTCTGCTATTCCGCGTGAGTTTAAAAAAAAATGGGAAGTTAGGTCCTATCTTTCTCGCCTGTACTATTAGCAGGTGAACATACCACCAGTGAAAGCTACACCATTGAAATCAATGGTTTTGTTTCATCCCATTATGTGGTTGAGATTATAAGAAAAATAGCCGTGGCAGCAGGAAACGATGCAATCACAAAATCTTTATTCCTCCAGACACCATACGATGTTTCAATCTAACAAGATCTTTATCAAGTACTTGATAAAGATCTTGTTAGATTGAAACGTCGTATGGTGTCTGGAGGAATAAAGATTTTGTGATTGCATCGTTTCCTGCTGCCACGGCTATTTTTCTTCTGACTGGTTCCTTGGAGCAGAGCGATCCGGCTCCTTGCTGAGGCTGGCACATTGGACGGTCCCACCCAGAGGGTTGTATGGCGTTGTGCTGCCCTGGACTTTGCTAATGTGGTTGAGATTATCATGGCCGCATAACGGGACAAAATCACGCCTATCTGTTTAAGCCTTCATGTAGTGATCAGTCAAGTTAAAATAGCCTTAGAATACAACATTTTCAGCAAACAATAGTCTTTCCCGGACAATTGTAACTTGAAACCAGATTCAACATACAATGCAGATATGATGCGCATGCACTTTTCTGAAGAATTTAGCCAATCAGCATGGCCATTTAATTGATAAAATACATATATTTCTGAAGACCAATCACTGATTGGCTGCCTAAGAGCATCTCTCTACAGTACAATGTGGTACTACATGCCCTCTACTGCTTTTTACTAGACCCAGGATTAGTGTCGAGACTCGAACCCGGGAGCTCCTGTGCTCCGGGTGACAGTTCTCCCCAGTGAACTATCAAGTCTATTGAACAGCTTCCCTGCTGAATTGTGTCCTAATTCCTTCTTTCCACAACTCAGTTCCTGATTGGCTAAACCCTTTTTCCTAACTGGACTTCCTATTTAAACCTGGCCCTGTCCTTTCCTACCTTGAGTGATTATTGTGCTTTTAGTCCTTAGTCAAGCTATGTTACGAGTCATATCAACTACTTCTCACACTACCATTACTGCTCCTGTGTACCGACCTCTGCCTTTACCTTACTCCGCTATTGTCTGCTCCTTTGGCTACCATTTCTACTCCAGTGTACCGATCTCTGGCTCCACCTGACTATGCTACCTGTTTGCACTGGCTGCAACAAGAGGCTCCAAACCTGCTTACAATGACCTGCTTTGGTACATAAGGTGAGGATGACTCTATTTTATTTTACTGGCACACTGTTTGTTTTGTACAGGATCCTGAAGGAGCTCCTGTCCTCTGCATCAAAACTGATTTACAACTTCCATCAGCTTTTTCAGGATTATATATGTGAGGACCTGCTTTATCTGTATTAGTTGTCTGCTTAATTTTCTTTAATCTCCATTTTATATTAGGGTACTTTCAGATGGGATGACTATTACTCCTGTGTAGAGATGAGCGAACGTGCTCGTTTAGGACAATCACTCAATCAAGCATCGCTTTTTTCGAGTAACTGCCTAATCGGGCGAAAAGATTCGGGGGGTGCCGGCTGTAAGCGGGGGGTTGCGGTGGGGAGTGGGGGAGGGGGGGAGAGAGCTCCACCCTGTTCCCCCCGGCACCCCCCAAATCTTTTCGCCTGAGTAGGCAGTTACTTGAAAAAAGCGATGCTCGATCGAGTAATTGTCCTAAACTAGCACGTTCGCTCATCTCTACTCCTGTGCTTTCACACAGAAGTAATAGCCATTCAGTGAATAGAGGTAGAGCGCACCAGGTATGTCTTCTGGCCACCCACCTCCATTCACTGTGAAAAGGCAGTTCAAAAATGAAAGACTGGCTGTTTATTGTGAGCGATAATTCATTCACTAGTCATTTTGTTTCAGGGAGTTGAAATGAAACGACTAATGAGTGATTGCTTGCTCAGTACCCTGTCAGGTCCTCCCTTTACACATGACAAGTATCAGTCAGAATCATTTGTTTGAGCAATTTTTCAGCCAAGAGTTGATCTGTTTAAAAGTATAGTTACTTTTAGGTGACATATTGGATCTTTACAAACATCTTCCAGTTTTCCATAGAGTTATGGTTCCAACATACAACATTTTTAACATACAATGGTTGTCCTAAAACCATTTAATAATGTATGTTGACAGAATACTGTATTGGGATCAGCAACTTAGAACCAATATTATTCTAATTCCGTTTTTGGAAGTGCTCTAATATCACAAGTAAAAAAACAATGAAATGTTGTGAATAGAGATGAGCGAGCATACTCGTCCGAGCTTGATGCTCGTTCGAGTATTAGGGTGCTCGAGATGCTCGTTACTCGAGACGAGCACCACGCGGTACTCGTCTCGATTAAACGAGCACTGACCATTGAATTCAATAGAGCCGGCAATACAGCCGGCTCCATTGAAAGCAATGGGCTGCCGGCGATTGCGGGATGAATTGTCGGGAAGGGCTTAAATATATAAGCCCTTCCCTGCAATTCATCCAGAAATGTGTGAAAATAAAAAAAAATATATATACTCACCTGGTCCCTGCAGACGGAGTTCAGCGCGGCAGGCTGCAGTTTCCCTGAACTGCTCTGAACAGCTGTGAGTACTATTCAGCTGCCGGGGATTTAAAATCCCCGCCTGCTGAATAAGCTGCCTCTGATTAGTCACAGCCTGACCAATCAGAGGCAGCCCTCACTCACACCCATTCATGAATTCGGGACCAGGTGAGTATATATATTTTTTTTATTTTTACACATTTCTGGATGAATTGCAGGGAAGGGCTTATATATTTTAGCCCTTCCCGACAATTCATCCCGCGATCGCCGGCAGCCCATTGCTTTCAATGGAGCCAGCTGTATTGCTGGCTCCATTGAATTCAATGGGCTAACATCGTTCTGCCGGGACAAGGTGAGTATATTTTTTTTTTATTTTTACACATTTCTGGATGAATTGCAGGGAAGGGCTTATATATTTAAGCCCTTCCCGACAATTCATCCCACGTACGCCGGCAGCCCATTGCTTTCAATGGAGCCGGCTGTATTGCCGGCTCCATTGAATTCAATGGGCTAACATCGTTCTTCTCTGTCACAGCTGTTACAGCTATGGCAGAGGAGAACGATCTTTATGCTGACAGTGGGGGTGGGGGGGGGGTCTCACTCTTGCCACTATTGTGGCTTAATAGTGGGACCTGGGAGCTTGAGATGCAGCTCAAAATATAGCTCCTCGCCTGCCCTATCCGTTTCTCTGTCGTTTCCATCACTTTCTTGGGTTTTGCAGATTTTCACAAATGAAAACCTTAGCGAGCATCGGTCATATACAAAAATGCTCGAGTCACCCATTGACTTCAATGGGGTTCGTTACTCGAAACGAACTCTCAAGCATCACTGAAAGTTCGACTCGAGTAACGAGCACCCGAGCATTTTGGTGCTCGCTCATCTCTAGTTGTGAACACAGAGCAAATTAATTACACTAACAATTTGGCTGCATTCTTGAATTGGAAAGGGAATGTTATATAGCAGACTGAGAACCTTAGATTTCTGTTGCATAAAATACTGTCTCAAACGGGTTGGACTATGCTGAGGGACAGGAAGGTATGAGCCTTCTGGACCGGGCTCCCAGCAAGAGTTTAGGGCCAGCCGACCCTTGCTACTAAAAGTCCCATAGCTGTTACTTACACGCATAAACAGGACTTCTCTCTCCCCTCTGACACTGCACACTATCTCACATAGCATGACCTCACTCCATATCCCAGCTTTAGCCTTTAGAGTATAGTGAGACTGGTGCCAGGGATGAAGAGTGAGGCCATGCAGTGTTAGACGTGTTACAGAAGTCCTGTCTGTGTGTGTAAGTAACTGTAAGCTCTACCAGCAGCTGGATTGCCACAGATGGGTCTAGCAGAGAGAAAAGAGGAGTCTTAATACAAAGTAAGGCCAGAGTGGTTGCACCATTGTTTAGTAGGGATCACTATTTCTTAGTGGGGTCACAGTGGGGCACTATTTCGGATTGGGGTCTCAGAGAGGTTTTATTACTTATTGGGGCCACAGCAGACATATTTTTACTTGGTGGGACCACAGCAAGCACATTTTTACTCGGGGAGGGGAATGAGCTTGCTAGGGGTTGTGGCTGTAAAATGGAGAGAATGTGTAGAAGTGAGTCAAGGCTGGAAAAAGTTTCAGTGAACCCACATAGAAGAAAAACAAATACAGATGACTCCAAATAGAGATAACACCACTTATAATTACTGGAGGTAACTACACTGATATTATCATTACCACTGTATAGAGCTGGTATTTGAGTATACTATAGGACTGCATTATTTAGAGACTAGTAATTATTAGGAAATTATAGTACCAGTGTTTCTGGTGGTGCAATGTGCCACACAGATCTGCTACATGCACATCACACACGCACAGCTCTGCTATATAGTTTTCATATATGAGCTGCTCATATTTTAAGAATTTCAGCTAGTGGCTGGGTTGAAATCGTGGATTGTCGCTGTGTCATGTAAGCTGCATTAGCTTCAGGGCAGCGTTGAACACGCTGTGATTCTGGTGCTGAATTTATGTATGAGTTTGGTTCACGTTGTATTTATGTTTTAAGTTTGGTTCTGGTGCTTTATTCATGATAAATAGATAAAAAATTAAGAATGGAAGGGTAAGGCTGGATTCCCACGGGACAAAAATCCTGCGGAAATCTCGCGTTTGGCCAAACTGAAAAACTGAGATTTCCATAGGATAAGCGCTGCTTCAAAACCCATGGCAGTTTTAAAACCTGCGACATTCCGTTGAGGCTTTCTCTCCCCATAGAGAGGAGAGAGGCCGCAATGAAAAAAGAAATTGACACGCTGTGGCTGTCAATTCTGCGTCACAGCGCCAGCTTAGTGCAGCTTCGCCGCGACGGATTGGCCAACCCCTTTTGCAAAATCTCATCCACATGGCTGGCTAATCCTGGAATTACGAGCCGTGGACGGATTTGCTGCACAGAAATTCCGCACGGAATTTCCGCAGCAAATTCGTCCTGTGTAAACCTAGCCTAAGATGTGTCTGGCCTCACACAGCCAGACCACACCTACCCATGGCTGCAGATGGCTGCCTAGTATTGGCAGTAATTTGTGTGATCATGGTTTAGCTCAAAGTGGCTAGCCGCATCATGTGTTTCCACCAGTTAGGTTGGGCTGTGACTTATGAGCCAGTACTGTGTTCTTGCTCCTCAGGCTATAATTTGCCAGCCAGCCCCTTGCCTCAGACTTATGCAATCCATTATAGTCAACATCCATATCAAGAAGCCGGTTCTGACTTGTAAAGTAGCAACTAATAAGCCAGTTACTGTAGAGATGTAGCAATTATTAACATGACTGATGCATAATGATAAATGGATTTACAGCATTGTAGTATATTATAGTTAAGTTATCATAATGCATTAAATGTCAAGTTAATGTTTACTACATCTGTGTATGCATAGTCAACCACTAGAGATGAGCGAACCTACTCGTTTCGAGTAATTACTCGATCAAGCACCGCGATTTTCGAGTACTTCCGTACTCGGGTGAAAAGATTCGGGGGGCGCCGGGGGGCGGGGGGAGGCGTGGCGGAGCGGAGGGTAGCAGCGGGGAACAGGGGGGAGCCCTCTCTCTCTCCCTCTCCCCCCCCCACTCCCCACTGCAACCCCCCACTCACCCACGGCGCCCCCTGAATCTTTTCGCCCAAGTACGGAAGTACTCGAAAATCGCGGCGCTCGGGCGAAAAAGGGGCGTGGCCGAGTAGGTTCGCTTATCTCTATCAACCACACGTTTACTCAGGAACTTTAGTTAATCACTTCCTATTCCGGTTTATACCTTTAGTAGATATGTAAAAAAACCTCTCACACTGAGCTTACATGCCAAAATGACATCTTACCTAGAAATATGGAACCCATCCTTTTCAGATTCTCATTTGCTTCAGTAGAAGGCACATTCTGTAAAAAATAGTCTGGGGAATCATCTCTCTAATATATTAAGAGATATTATTCTCAAATGGAAATATGTATTACATTTTTAGTAGTAGAACGTGGGCACATCATAAAAATAGATTGCTTCCAAGGTGCATGTATGAGAAAAAAGTAAGCTAGCTGTCTGACTCTCTATGTTTTTTTTCCCTAGTCTTCTTTAGAGCTGCATCAAAATGTACACGTGGACATACAATAATGGCCAATGTAAAAAAAAGTTTACATTTTAAAAAATGTTGACAATTTTCTGCCCGGTTTAAGTACAGTAGCCATTTTTGAAAGTGACAACTGGAAGCACAGCCATATTCATTGTCAATTTCAATTAATGTATGAGCAGCTAATGGTCAAATATTACTTTGTTATTGATGGAATAGGTTTATTACTTAGGTTGTAACACTTGGTGAGCTTCTCTATCAACATTTTCATATGGCTATTTGCTAGTAAATCAGTAGTTAAATATGTTTTTTTTTTAAACAGTATTAACCCTTTCCAATCCACTGTCTGACGTCTAAAGACATTCTGATTGAAGGCTGTACAGCTCCAATGTTGGAAGACATCCGGAAGGGTATTCTTACTGTATATTACTGGCCACTCTGTTGTTGGGGGCCTCTCCAGAATGTCACATCCTGCAGTACTGGCTCTAGCCAGCAGATGGTGCCATTGTATAATGGCAGAAAGAGAAAGCCCCCTAGGAAACCCTGAATCCAAAATTGGATTGCAAAGGGTTAAAGAGACGGTGACATCAGAAAGTGACCTACTGTTTAACTTAAGTTATTACGATAGTGAAACTTTGAAAGTTTTTTTTCTCCAGTATCACTCTGAGTCTAATAATAGGCTGGCACTCCTAGCTCTGTAGAGATCAATTACATTGAAAGGTAACATCTCATCCACCTCCTTGTGCAGAGACCTCTACACAAGTTATGGACCATGCCTAGAAAGCTCTCCGATAGTCCAAAGTCAAAGAGTCATTTCCAGACTACAGGCTCCTATGGGCCCATGTGGCTGCAGTAAAACATATCTCTGAATGCTGTTATTTGCAGTTCAGGCAAGATAGCTGCCCCCATACTCATATTACAGAAAACAGAATGCGGGAAAAAAATTGTGTGTCACTATATTGTTTTAATTAGTAAAAATAAAGGTGATACATTCCCTTTAACCAAGATATTATCAATCTTCTGCTTTGTCGAAGCAGCCATCTTGGCAAATAACAGCAGGAAGCACAACCTTATTAGTTATCACTTTTTAATTATGTTCCTAGCAGCTTATGCTGACAAAGGGATATTTCCTCAACAGTTTCTGAAGAGTTTATTCCAAAAAGACAACAATAGCTGCACTTTCTTTTGTTGATTTTACAATACCATACAGAATGTCAGCATTTCTGTCATTAAAACAAACATTTAATATACTTTAGCTTCTGCTATAACCTCATATTTATCAGTATGGGATCATTTTTACATTCTTGATAGAGCTGTAGTACATTTTTTGAAACTTTATACGAACATTTCATAATGTTGATATTATTATAATGGTAAACTGTAAATAAATGCATATACATTATCATAGTATAATGTTGCACACCATTTTACAAAATAAATAATAACACTCATACATTTTATGATGATGTTAATTGAAACATTGTTGCAAAGTGATGAAAGTTATTAAAATGAAAATTAAATATGTTTGTTAAATGTCTGTCACAATCAAAAAGTCAAAATGGTAATCATTGAACTGCAGATAAATATTATATATAATCTATAATGAGAATGGAAACTGTCCATTATATTAAATGCAAGCTTGGGCCAGTATTTCATTTGCTATAATGAGTTTCTTTTTACTCAATAAGGTTTATGAAAAAAGGAAAATGTTTCTTCATGAAGTTGAGATGGATGAATATAATAAGACTTCCCTTGGATGGATTTATGATATATATTTAGCATTTTAGACAACACAGTAAATCATTGATACAGACAACTTCCAAGATACATTAGTTGTCATTTATTTTACGCAAAATTTTTGTGAGCCCTGTTAAAATAAAAAAAAAATCAACTTCTGCCTTCATGCAATTTCTGTCTGCAATACATTTGTTTCGAATGTATTTTATCTTGTAATAGGAACATTTTTCCACACTTAGACAATGTCTGTATAAAACAATTCCTATTAAAGTCCCATTCTAGTGTATAATCAAGAAATAGGCATTGGTAGGATCCAATCATTGGGAACTTGCTCTGTTGGCTGGAGCCAAGAGATTTGTCAAGGGAAGTTGTCTGCTCAGAAAAAGCAGTAGAATCTTTTTCAATCTGCTTTTCACCAGGGAACCAACGAGTGTTAAAAAAAATATGCAATGCCTTAACATTTAATTAAGCTTTCTCAACACATGAGCAAATTTTGCAGTGCATTGAGTGTAATGGAATGCAAGTTGTAAAGCCATTACAAAAATAAAGAGTAACTAAACTGTCGGCTGACTTATCAGAACAAGCTGTTGTGTGTGTGTACAGGAGAAAAAACTGCATTATTGGCCATTATATAACTTGCATCTTACATTTTTTAGCTGTTTTCACTTCAGTAAGCTCAGTTTCTAATTGTCAGTTTTCTCTGATCTCAGCTTAAGGAAGGAGTATAGACTAGATTTTAAGATGTCTTCTATATGTTGCAAACACAGAAGAGAAGAAATTCTACACCTCTGTCTTCGTCTCTCATTTACAGAGAAACAACAGCCTGGAAATCCTTATAGAGAAGTACTGAGTAGTGTAGATGTGATTCCAGCACTGTGGTGAGATAAAACACTTACTAAATCTGCGGTGTTGCCTCTGTACCTTTCTTTCTATCACTCTTTCCTTTTCGAAGCTCCTGCTTCTTCCGTTTCCATAAACTTTTATGGACTTCCTTTTGTAATCAGTTTTTTCTGTGTAAAGATTTCTGAGTATGAACTTCATCAGTACATTCAGAGTGATTAAAGGGGTTGTTCCGCGCAAGCAAGTGGTGTTAAGCACTTCTGTATGGCCATATTAACCCCTTGAGTGGCACGCCCGGAAATTTTCCGGGACGAGCTCCACTGCTCATAGCGACATAGCCCAGAAGATTTCCGGGCTATGTATCACTATGGGAGCTGCAGAGCACAATGCCACAAGCTGTGGCAGTGTGCTCTGCCTGCACAGACCCACAGAGAACAAAGCAAGGGCTTTGAAAAACCAGCAGAAGATATTGCCGATAGGTCAGCAATCTCCTGCTTTGTTTACAGGTTGCCATAGAGACCATCGGCTTGTCAGAAGCAAGCCGATGGTCTCTGTGGCAGGGAGAGCTTGGTGCTTGGCTGTCAGAGGACAGCTAGGTACCTGCTCTAACAGCAGAGATCAGAGAACACCTCCGATCTCTGCTGTGTTAACCCTTTACATGCTGCAGTCTATGTGACTGCAGCATGTAAAGGGCTGTCACTGCAGCATGTAAAGGGCTGTCACCATCGGACCCCCGGAATGTGATCAGGGGGTCCTGATGGGTCCCTGTGGAAGTCCCCTAAAGGGACAAAAAAAAATAAAGAATTAAAAAAAATTATAAAAAAAATAAAAACACTTGTCTCCCTTTACTTTGTAAAAAATCAAAAATACAATCACACATGTGGTATCCATGCGTCGTAATGACCCAGAGAAGGAAGTTAATACATTATTTAACCCCCTAATGACATGGCCCCTTTTTTCTTTTTTCCCCATTTCTTTTTTTCCTCCTCCCTGTTTAAAAAATCACAACTTGTCCCGCAAAAAACAAGCCCTCATATGGCCGTGTCAATGGAAAAATGAAAAAGTTATGGCTCTTGAGACGCAACTGCAAAATTAGTTGAAATTCAATGATTAGACCATTTTTAAAAACCTGCCCTGGTGGGCACGACAGGGTGGTAGGAAACCCGCCACTCAAGGGGTTAATGCACTTTGTAATATACATTGTGCATTAAATATTGGCCATAAAGAAGTTATACACTTACCCCCTTCAGAATAATTGTCATGTAAGTACATGAGAATTTAGGCCTCATGTCCACGGCACGCACTGATTTTTCATGCAGATTTCTGAAGCGGATGCACTGCGGGTCATCTTTAAATTGATTTTTTTCCTTGTGGGACATTGTGGATTGCAGATTTTTTCCACACGGATGTATACGGATGCACTGTGGATCATCTGCGTGGGAAAAATCCGCAACATCCCAGCCTTTTCCCCACCTCTGTAATTGCTTCTAACCTTCAAATCCGCAGCTAATCCGCAAATGCATTTAAATGTATTTGCAGATGCTCTGCGGATCCTAAACTCCAACAGAGATGATTGGAGCCAGATCCGCGCGTGATTCGCGGTAAAATGGAGCATCCTGCGACTTAGGGCTAATGCCCACAGACGGATTTCTGCCGCTTTTCACGCAACAGAAATCTGCGGCGTTATCTCGCAGCTATTAGGTTCTACTGAACCTAATAGCTCAATGTTCACACTGCGGTATTCTACTGTTGAATTCTGCAGAGTGAAAGAAAGCGTGCTCTAATTGCCACGGGAAAACGTACGGCTGGCTTCCATTGTAGTCAATGGAAGCAGTCCATCACATGATACTTCCACTGCGCTCACAGCGGAAATATCGCGTGATGATGCATCACCGCCCACCGCCGGCCGCATCATCACCCACTGCCAACACGTCATGTGCTGTACTGCGCATGCGCTGGCTTGCCAGATGGGACTCGTGCAGCGGATCCGGAGTGGTGAGTATGTGGTCTTTGGGGAGGCCATGTCGGACTCAGCTGCAATATTCTGCTGGCGGAATCCGACATGGCCATGGGCATAAGGCCTTAAATGAAGTGCAGATGGCATTACTTCTTTGTGGGCGGCTAGAGCTGCGGCTCTCCCGCGCTGATTCAAAAAATAAAATCTGCCTGTGGACATTGGGCCTAACACTACATCTGGCCATTGGATCTCTTGCATCCTGCATTTAGTCAACAGGTTTTCCCTCTGATGACTCCATATCCTATACAAAGTCAACTCATATAAAAGTGGGGATCCTGCAGTTCTAGCTCTTTGTAGCACAATCTGAAGCAATGGAAGCATTGTGGACATTATACAGCAGTGCTGAGCAGTGTAGCTATAAAGCCAGCATAGATATGAGGTAGTAATCCAGCAGTGGCTTTCTGTCTGTTTCTGTCTCACCTCAGCTGCTCCAACCTGCTTCTCTGCTCTCCATAGACTCCATAGCTCCATGAGAAGCAGCTGTATCCTGATGAATCAGTGAAGGAAAAAACAATCTTTTTTTCTCCTCTGTTAAGATGGATTTTAGCATTAAATTGACAGTGAATAATCAGTTCAGGAGGTAAAGGTGAGGAGAAGAAGTGACTGGTAAGTGGAGAAAGAGGTATTTTTTCTACGTTATGCAGAGTATCCATAAATTGTTTAGAAATGTAATAAAAAATGAACCAGTATAGATAAAATAAACTAATTGCTTAACTTATACAGCAAAAAATTTTTTTTAGCTTAACAACCTTGACATTTCTGACATTCAGTGTGGACAAAATGAAAAAATACACATAAAAAGGCAATTGTACGTGCTTTGGTTGTGAGAAACGAAGAGTCTAGTAACTGTTATACGACAAATAGGACATTTTTCGAGCTACCATTGGTGCTTGTTAAAGTATACTGACTTTCAAGTAGAAATGTAAAAATAACTGGAGTTGCTATTATAAGTTAAGCAGTTGGTTTCTTTTTATCTGTGTCCGTCCATTTTTAATGAAGTTACTAAAGGGGTGATTAATTTCTGGAGACTCTGTATTACAAAGTTTATTATTTCTGCTTTTCCTGCTTGTTTATAGTTTGTTGAATTGAGAAAGCTTACTTACAAAAAAAAAAATCCACATTGAAAGACATTAACCTTTAAAGGGGTTGTCCCGCGCCGAAACGGGTTTTTTTTTTTCAATAGCCCCCCCGTTCGGCGCGAGACAAACCCGATGCAGGCATAAAAAAAACAAACCGTCCAGTACTTACCCGAATCCCCGCGCTCCGGCGACTTCTGACTTACCTTGTGAAGATGGCCGCCGGGATCTTCACCCTCGGTGGACCGCAGGTCTTCTGTGCGGTCCATTGCCGATTCCAGCCTCCTGATTGGCTTGAATCGGCACACGTGACGGGGCGGAGCTACGAGGAGCCGCTCTCCGGCCCCATTCAGAAGGGAGAAGACCGGACTGCGCAAGCGCGTCTAATCGGGCGATTAGACGCTGAAGATTAGACGGCACCATGGAGACGAGGACACTAGCAACGGAACAGGTAAGTGAATAACTTCTGTATGGCTCATAATTAATGCACAATGTACATTACAAAGTGCATTAATATGGCCATACAGAAGTGTATACCCCCACTTTGTTTCGCGGGACAACCCCTTTAAAGGATATATTTAAAAATTGACTTCAATTGAAGCCGTCCATGCGTAATCCACACCTAAATAGCATATGCTGCGATGTTTCCACAATTTGCGGAAATCAGTATTGGTTTCAGCGAGTGTGTAGAAAAAAAGCGATTTTACATAGCATGTTGCGAACAGTATTTCCGGCGGATCCGTTGTTCGAACGCCGAACACAGATTCCGCAATGCAAATCCGTTTGTGTAGCCGGACTAAGGGCTTATTCACACGAGCATATATTGGCCAGCGTTTTTACGGCCAGTTAATTTACGCTATCATCTAATGCATTGGATTCAAATGAATCAGATCACACAGCCGTATTCCCGGAGCGTAAAAGCGTCCGGCTGGGCGCTTTTACGCCGGGCGGTAAACGACAGTCGTGGAACTATCCTCCTGGCCTGACTACGGCCGCTGCCATAGACTCCTCTGGGAGCCAATCACAGTGGCTGGAGAAGGGAGGTGGGAGGAAGTTTAGCAGCATGACTGCTAAAGCTTAGCTCTGCCTCCGACCCGCCCCCTCCCATTGCAAACAGCTGGAGGGGAGGAGAGAGGAGGTGAGTCGGCAAGGTGCAGGGAAGGGGGAGACAGCTTGTGTGAATGATCTCTAAATAGGAGTGATGGTTGTCTGTATTTACACTAGTGCATACTGTATGCAACCCATTATTGCAGTTACCTCTTAACACTTATACCGCCTTATCAATTTAGATACTTTTACAAAAGTATATTAATGTCTTATAGGACATAAAAGTAACTTTTTGACAAATGTCTGCTTTCACCTCTTCTTGGATTCAAGTTTCATCTTAATGGAGAATTGCCAGTACATTCATCCAATCATAAACATTCTGGGGAATCTATTACGGGCTGTATTCCACAACTCTGGTGTAGCAAAGTCACAAATTCTAAAGAATAGGGTTTAAAATTTTTAAAGATAAAAAGTAAACAAAAGTATGCATTTAAACAGTGGAAAATAAAATGGGGAAAACATCATGTCAAGCATTATCCCATTCATTAAACTTCTGCACCACGCAAGGTTCTTTTAAACAGAATGAGTATTGTTTGGATTCTTGCAATCCAGCGAGAATCTGAATGATTATTGTACAATGTGATTATTGTACAATTATTGTACAATGTGAATGCATGCAACGACGGAGCAACAAATGAGAAGTCTTTCACTTCTCGCTTGTCGTTAAGTTTTGGCATGCAGAAAACTTGATGTATTATTTTGTGTAAACATGCAGCCATACTCTTATAAACTACTTATTATTAATGGAGGTGGGTGGGCCAGAATGATTCCTGACTTACTCCACCTCCATTCACTACCACGCCTCCATTAAGTCAGTGATGATTGTTCTTGTGTAAAAGCACAGGAACGATTATCGCAGGAATGCCTGCCGGGCATCTGTGACACATATAGTGTGTCAGAAACAAATATAAAAAGGATTGTTCCATGAAACTAACTTATCCTCTTCCCACGGGTTAGAAGATAAGAATCAAATTTCTGAGGGGTCCAACTGCTGGGACCCCCCACTGATTATGAGAATGGGGGTCTTTAGTATCCCTAAAAGAGTAGTGGTGTTCACATATGCACACTTGCACTACTTTCATTTAATGGGACTGCTGGAGATAGCAGAACACTTGTGCTCAATTATCTCTCCTAGTCCTATTGAAATAAATAGAGCATCAGTGCACATGTGTGCTCTCCACTTCATGCTTCCAGGGATGTTTTGGAACTCAATTCTCATGATAAATGGGAGTACCAGCATATGTTTTGCACTACAATTATGAAATGTTTATGACACCTTTAGACAATTTTACAGTGTTTGAAAAGGGGTGTGGCTTCATGGGAAAGAGCATGGTTTTGTGGGAAAAAGGTTTGGCCTTAACGCTATACACACTGCGCCAACAATTGCACCAAAATGTTACCAAAACAGGTAAAATAAGCCAATTAAAAGATTATAAAAAGTTAGATAAAGTTGCCCTTCTGTATGTGGAGTACTGACTCTTTTATATTTCTTTTAAGATGGATAGATAGATGGATGTTTGTATATATAGGAATCCTTTTCTTTGGACTATATATATATATATATATATATATATATATATATATATATGACTTCTTTATACCTTTATTCAAATGCAGAATTGGTGTTAAAGAACTATTATTTTCCTTAGAATAAGTTTTTAGCATTATTCATCTCTTACTACAGTCAGTGATAACAATGATGCTATGGTCAGGCTATGGATGTTAAATCCCAAAGAGCATCCCCCAACTCAATATTTACAGCAAACAAGGTACAAAAGGCCTTAGAAAAGTACATAATGCTGCAATATTGATGGTAAAAAAACATATAATTGGCTCCCCTGAAAGCATTATCAGACCACAAATATTAGCTTTCATAAAATTGTCCAATTAAGATGGGATAGAGGAAAAGAAACAATCCCCAGAAGGTTGTTTGCAGTTAAAATCAGTTCACTACAAATAATAATTTTGACAATTATTACAGATGTAAGTCATGTACCTTATGTGAATAACATCATTAAGTGTCTAGAGCAGACAAAATTTAAACTGGGAAATGTATTCTATGATTTTAAGCTTGGCTACTGAATGATTTCTCTTTATCACATGGAACTAGTTGTATATTAACAAAAAAAAGAGAGACAAGGAAACCATGAATGATTTAATTTCAAAATATGGCACAGAATTTTTAAAATAAGTTTTATAGGAGAGATTCTGAAAGTTGGATTTAAAAGACAGGTCACATCCCTTTGAATAGTTCAGTTGTTTGCTGTCACTTTTCAACAAGCTAAAGATGAAAAATTATTTTGCAGTTTACTGTATTGAAGTGTTTGATTTGCTTGAATTGTCACTGTGATTCATGCTAAAACAACACAATTGAAAATCAATTTTGAAATTGTTGTGTAACTTGTACATACTTCGCTACATAATACTTCACAATAAATCCTTACATTTGTTACCCCTTAAAGGATGCAGCCATTTTGGAACAATACAACATTTTTATTTTCCATCTTATGATTTCAGCTTTTAGTATAATTCTTTTTATTATTTTGTTAATATAGATGTATGAGGACTTATTTTTTTATAGGACAAATGGTACATTTTTGCATATTACTCTGGAGCATGTGTACATTGGTAAGTCCCCTGGTGCAAGCATCGAGTTGTGACCGACTCCTAGGGTAACGTCACATTGTGATGTTTTCTTGGCAGACTGTTTTTGTGGGGTGGTTTGCCATTGCCTTCCCCAGTCATTATTATCCCCCAGCAAACTGGGTACTCATTTTACTGACATCGGAAGGATGGAAGGGTGAGTTAACCTTGAGACGGCTACCTGAACAACGCGGGGATTGAACCCTGCAAGATTTGTCATTCATCAAAAAGTTACAGAACATATACTTTTAATAGTTTTTAGTTATTTGCTTTATGCACAGAGCATGTAGTAAAGAAAAGTTTAAATAGAGTGGAAATTGAATATGTGGACTGCCAATCCATTAAAAGTTTATGGAGCTTACACAGAGAGCTTTTTGCTAGCCTAATAGGCTTTGAAAAGAGCTACAGCACAAATGCTATAGCTCCATTCTATTCAAATGCCTCCTCACTGCGATCATATGGTGTGAATGAATGGAAAACTAAGGGCTTAAACAGATTTGCATTGTAGCGGTTTCAGACACTAAGGTGGAACCTCAGGTGTAGTAGACGAAGGGTTGGAGAGTAGTCAGGAAAGAGACAGGAGTCAGCAATGGGAGGTCTCAGTTCGCAGTACAGATGAGCAGGTAGAAGTAGAGCTTGGAGCACAATAATCACACAAGATACTAGAGGAAGGGCTAGGCTTTTATAGAAAGTCTAATGGTGAGAGAAAGGAGAAAGCTGCCAACCAGAGTGCAGAAGGTTTTGGGTTCAATCCCCGGCAGCCATGTTCTAGCCCTGTTATGCGTTGGTGAAAATCACAGCCACATAACGAAATAAAATAAAATCATTGATTTCAATAATTTTGTTTTCACTGGTGGGATTCTCACGTATTAATATTACACACGAGAAAAGATAGGACTTGCCATATCTTTTTCACACGTGGTTAATAATACATGCAGGAAAGATAGGGCAGGATCTATCTTCCTGCTTTTATTTTCAAACTCAAGCACACTAGCACAGAGTTTGACTAGTTAAAAAAAACCCCGGTTCATACAGTTATATGCTGAGTAGCGGCGAGCAAATTAAAGCATGCGCCCATGTGTTTTTGCCCAAATAGTCACTGGAGGTCCCAATGATGGAGACCCTCAATGATCACGCATTTATGCTGTGGGTAGATGATAAACATTTTTAGTGAGAATGATGCTTTGAATATAAAATACGTCTGTTTACATCTGCGCAAGCATACAATTTCTTCTATTTTTGTGGACTGGAAAATCCTGTTATAATATCTAAGTAGATTGATGAAGCTGACACACGCTTTATAGCTTAAAAAAACCAGTCAGCTCTGTCAGCTCCAGCCTTAAACTGATCTATGAATTTTTAAGAAAGGAATATGTGTTCCATGTTGTGTATCATTGATGTTTTCCTTTATAGTGCTATGCAAAACATTACAACTCCCAGAAGCTTTGGCTATATTTGGTTGCTCTGAACTGAAATAATGTTAGATCTGCCAATTGTGCATCTCATGAATAAAATATCTGTGATGGCATTGATTTTGTATTTTTGTATTTTATTTTATTTTGAACTCCGTATGCATTTTATTCTAATTTCACACTGATGCCATAGAAATACAATTGATATGATGACTGTTTCTCATTTGGACTCTAAGTTCAAATTCCTGTGGAACTTTAATTGAATTTAACAATGTCAGCACCATCAATCAAGTTTGTTCTTACTTCCAACTCATGTTTAAACCAACGCAGAATAAAGGAAAATAACATTTTCTGAGAATACAATAGAAATTATACATTTTAAGCTTTAATTTCTATGCATTATTTTTTAGCATTCTATTTCAGTTTTTAGTTACTTTTTGATAAAACTATGATTTTAGAAAAAAGAATATTAAATACAATATGCAGGTATGCATTACAAACCAAGGTGATGCAATTTTCAATGATTTAACCATTTAACGAATAAGCCAATTTAAGTAAGCTTTCAGAATTGGAAGATTTTAGAAACATGGTAAAAAAAATGTATGGTTCATTTAGTCCTCATTTCC
This sequence comes from Eleutherodactylus coqui, assembly GCF_035609145.1. Taxonomy (NCBI): domain Eukaryota; kingdom Metazoa; phylum Chordata; class Amphibia; order Anura; family Eleutherodactylidae; genus Eleutherodactylus; species Eleutherodactylus coqui. The sequence goes on along the minus strand of NC_089843.1, from coordinate 139,929,031 downwards.
TTTTTCTTTCTTTCTTAGGATACATATATGCTTATCCTTAGCATGCTTGAATTAATTTATTGTTGAATTTCCAACCACATCTGCTGGAAGTTTATTCCAAGCATCTACTACTACCTGATTGTCTTATTATTTGGGGAATCTTCTAACTCTTTATTGTGAAACAACAACTCCCAGCAAACCCTTAACATTGTTATAACCATTCGGCTAGATGTGTAAGGCTTGCAATGCAATTTATCTCTGTATTACTAGCTTTGGTACTGTACTTGTTAGGAACTAGGTTTTGGTAATGTATATTTATGCAATGAACTTGGTTCTGGTACTGTGTTGATATACTAAGCTTGGCTTCAATATTGTATCTATGTAAAACAAAATGAAGCACCTAGAAGGAGTTGCTGCAAAACTGTGCATGCAGTTACATCTCAGGCACATATGCAAATGATTAGAGTTGTGGCAAGATTTGATGAACGATCTTGCCATCCAAGGCCGTAAAAGTGTTTCCACCCCAAGCCTATAAAAAGGCTCTCAGAGACTACTTGTGTGTAGTAGATCTCTTTTTACTCTGGTGTAGAGCTTGCAGACCACTTGACATGTTTCTATGACACAATCAAAGAGCTTTTGCTTAGTTAACAAAGTTTGAGAGTGAGTGCATTATTGAAATGTAAGAAGCTGGATGGTTGTGTTGACAAATTACCCGCCACCTGGACCATTCTGACCAGACTGTTAGGAGAACTTTGGACCAGTGCCATCTGTGAGAGCATGCCTACAAGGTGACATCTTCGACACACCACCAGTAGAGAAGAACATCTGATAGTTCGACAAGCACTATCGGCTCCAACTGTTTTATTGTTCACCATCCATAGACAGGTGGCACTATTGTTTTAGGTCCATGTGTCTGTTAGAACTATTTTCAGGTGCTTAGCTGAAGGACGTTTAGTCTCACAGCACTCATTACATGTACTGTCTTTCACACCCACTATCACCACGGTTTGCAGTGATGTTATGAAAAATGAAACTGGACTACTACAGAGTGCACTGGGTTGTCTTCAGTGATGAATCCAGGTTTAGTTTGGGCATTGACAACGGCCACTTTCGTGTCTGGAGACATATGCATGAGCGCCTCAATCCTGCCTTTACTGCATACAACAGTTGGTTGCACCTCATAGTGGTACAAGGGACAATCATATTTCAGTGACATGTTCAGGATATCCTGTGCCACATATGCTGCATCTCCTGGCAATGCTTCCAAGAGGCATTTTCCAGCAGGATAATGCTCCACCACACACAGCAAGGGTGTCACAGGAATACCTCTATAACATTGCCAAGCTTCCATCGCCTGTTCAGTCACCAGATTAATCTCCAATAGGGTACTAGAGCCTCCCTTCAAGTGTTCATTTCAATTCAAAAAATGATCCTTTTGCTCTGATAGTGTAATCATTTAAGTATATCAACGTTACAATCACATAAAAAGTTTAATTCAGTTCTGACAACTCCTTTTAGTTCCTTAATTTTTATGACAATAAGTGTAGCTTGATTCCAGTGCTTCATTTATGTCATGAGCTCGGTTCTGGCATTTTTTCAAAATGAGTTTCTGTTAACATTACACAAAACTGTTTTATATAATGAGCGAGACATCGCCTAAGGAATAATAAATTTGTGCAACAAGAGGAAAAAAACGCCTTAATTGGAGGAGTTCGGACTTACCTGGCGCCTAGCCTGCTGACACCTGTAGTCCTGGACGGTTTCTGTTTATAAAGGGGATGTCCCACAATTTTCCAGGGTTTTTTTTGAAGAGCAGCGTGAGAATAAAAACCCACACCAATTAAATGGACAAAAATATGCAATACGTTTCTGCACTCTCTGGAGCCTTTCTCAAGCATGTTATCAATACAAATATCCATGTATTCTTAGGGCTCATTGCAAATAATTCACCACAATATGAGTCATATAGGAATGAATATAGACAGTGACTTTCTGTCTGCTGTAGCATTCAGCTTTTTTTTGTGCAGGTTACATGGCCAACAGGAAACAGATAAAGGTATCTTATTACAGTAGTCAATAAGTATTTTAACTGCCATAGCAGACACTGTACTATATGTCAATTACAACCTGAGGAAATGATAAAATGTTTCCCTGGAGTGGCTCTTTAAATTCACTTCACTTACTAATCTGAGAGGATTTTTTTCTCTCCTATTGACACATATGAGGTCTTTTTTTACCTACTAAAGGGGTGAGAAAATTGATAGTTAAAAGCATAAAAATAAAATATGATTTTAAATATGGTTAAAATGGAGAATGTGAAAAACAAGCTTAAAATAGGTATTTTTTTTTTCTCTTTTGCTGAAACTAAAGAATTCTAGGTACTTACGGTTATTTACTAACTACAATACAAATATGCAGAGTAAATAAGCTGACTACCTCTAGGATCATGTTAAGATTAGTAGTTCATAGCAAGAACAAAAAAATTTAAATATGAAGATTACAGTAAACTGTACACTACTGATGATTGGTTAAATGGCACATGACACCCATCAATTATTGATGTAAGAATTTACTGTAAATTCAGATATTGTAATGGTATAGTTCAGTTCTAGCTTGTATTTATTAGAGCTGAAAAGCTATAAATAAACTCATCTTAAAGGGGTTGTCCCGAGGCAGCAAGTGGGTCTATACACTTCTGTATGGCCATATTAATGCACTTTGTAATGTACATTGTGCATTAATTATGAGCCATACAGAAGTTATAAAAAGTTTTATACTTACCTGCTCCGTTGCTGGCGTCCTCGTCTCCATGGTGCCGACTAATTTTCGCCCTCCGATGGCCAAATTAGCCGCGCTTGCGCAGTCCGGGTCTTCTCCTCTTCTCTATGGGGCTCCGTGTAGCTCCGTGTAGCTCCGCCCCGTCACGTGCCGATTCCAGCCAATCAGGAGGCTGGAATCGGCAATGGACCGCACAGAAGCCCTGCGGTCCATGAAGACAGAGGATCCCGGCGGCCATCTTCAGCAGGTGAGTATGAAGACGCCGGACCGCCGGGATTCAGGTAAGCGCTGTGCGGGTGGTTTTTTTAACCCCTGCATCGGGGTTGTCTCGCGCCGAACGGGGGGGGGGGTTTAAAAAAAAAAAAAACCCGTTTCGGCGCGGGACATCTCCTTTAAGCATAAAGAAGCCATGTTACCATGCATCCACTGTGGGATTGAGAATTTTTGGTGAATAAGAAAATTTCCAAAACAGGCAGTTACTAGAGATGAGCGAACGTACTCGTCCGAGCTTGATACTCGTTCGAGTATTAGCGTGTTCGAGATGCTCGTTACTCGAGGTGAGCACCACGCGATGTTCGAGTTACTTTCACTTTCATCTCTGAGACGTTAGCGCGCTTTTCTGGCCAACAGAAGGACAGGGAAGGCATTACAACTTCCCCCTGCGACGTTCAAGCCCTATACCACCCCCCTGCAGTGAGTGGCTGGCGAGATCAGGTGTCACCCGAGTATTTAAATCGGCCCCTCCCGCGGCTCGCCACAGATGCATTCTGACAGAGATCAGGGAAAGTGCTGCTGATGCTGGAGCTGCTATAGGGAGAGTGTTAGGAGTTATTTTAGGCTTCAAGAACCCCAACGGTCCTTCTTAGGGCCACATCTGACCGTGTGCAGTACTGTTGATGCTGCTTTTAGCAGTGTTGCACATTTTCTTTTTTTGCATATCGGCCGTGCAGAGCATTGCGTCCTCAGTCTGCAATAATTTTACATAGTATAGGGCCAGTACTGGTGAGGCAGGGACAGTGGGAAAGGTGAAAGAGATATACTGTCTATATAGGCAGTGGGCTTTTTCCAAAAAATTTGGGGAAAAAAAATATATTTGGGCTGCCTGTGACCGTCCTCAGTGTACTGTGTCTCTGCTGGGGGTAGTAGTCCTAATTAATACGCAGCTAAGTGTTACAGCAGGCTTGCGCAAAATTCTTTCCTGGCTCTGTGTTGCCCGTTACATCACCGCCGTCATCCTGTCCAGAGGGAAACAGTCTGCAGTAATTTTACATAGTATAGGGCCAGTACTGGTGAGGCAGGGACAGTGGGAAAGGTGAAATAGATATACTGTCTATATGGGCAGTGGGCTTTTTCCAAAAAATTTGGGGGAAAAAAATCTATTTGGGCTGCCTGTGACCGTCCTCAGTGTACTGTGTCTCTGCTGGGGGTAGTAGTCCTAATTAATATGCAGCTAAGTGTTACAGCAGGCTTGCGCAAAAGTGTTTCCTGGCTCTGCGTTGCCCGTTACATCACCGCCGTCATCCTGTCCAGAGGGAAACAGTCTGCAGTAATTTTACATAGTATAGGGCCAGTACTGGTGAGGCAGGGACAGTGGAAAAGGTGAAAGAGATATACTGTCTATATAGGCAGTGGGCTTTTTCCAAAAAATTTGGGAAAAAAAAATCTATTTGGGCTGCCTGTGACCGTCCTCAGTGTACTGTGTCTCTGCTGGGGGTAGTAGTCCTAATTAATACGCAGCTAAGTGTTACAGCAGGCTTGCGCAAAAGTGTTTCCTGGCTCTGCGTTGCCCGTTACATCACCGCCGTCATCCTGTCCAGAGGGAAACAGTCTGCAGTAATTTTACATAGTATAGGGCCAGTACTGGTGAGGCAGGGACAGTGGGAAAGGTGAAAGAGATATACTGTCTATATAGGCAGCGGGCTTTTTCCAAAAAATTTGGGGAAAAAAAATATATTTGGGCTGCCTGTGACCGTCCTCAGTGTACTGTGTCTCTGCTGGGGGTAGTAGTACTAATTAATACGCAGCTAAGTGTTACAGCAGGCTTGCGCAAAATTCTTTCCTGGCTCTGCGTTGCCCGTTACATCACCGCTGTCATCCCGTCCAGAGGGAAACAGTATACATATATACGCTGCCTACAGTATCTGTCTGCTGTCTAAGCTCAGCCTTTAAAAAAATAGAAGCAAAACACTTAAGGCCTACTAGTGGCCTTTGGACATTTGACTGCTTCTGCGCTGTGAATTCCACTAGCTCAGTCATACGCACCTAAGTCTCACTACAGGCTTGCGCAAAATTCTTTCCTGGCTCTGCTGTGCGTTCCGTAATTGAAGTCAGCCTCCAACCACAGGCCAATAAGCGGCACATTTAATTACAGCGTTCTATTTCTGCACTACTGGTAATACAGCATGCTGAGGGGTAGGGGTAGGCCTAGAGGACATGGACGCAGGCGAGGACGCGGAGGCCCAAGTCAGGGTGTGGGCACAGGCCGAGCTTCTGATCCAGGTGTATCGCAACCGACTGCTGCGGGATTAGGAGAGAGGCACGTTTCTGGCGTCCCCACATTCATCTCACAATTAATGGGTCCACGCGGTAGACCTTTATTAGAAAATGAGCAGTGTGAGCAGGTCCTGTCGTGGATGGCAGAAAGTCCATCCAGCAATCTATCGACCACCCAGAGTTCTGCGCCGTCCACTGCTGCAACTCTGAATCCTCTGGCTGCTGCTCCTCCTTCCTCCCAGCCTCCTCACTCCATGAAAATGACACATTCTGAGGAGCAGGCAGACTCCCAGGAACTGTTCTCGGGCCCCTGCCGAGATTGGGCAGCAATGGTTCCTCTCCCACTGGAGGAGTTTATCATGACCGATGCCCAACCTATGGAAAGTTCCCGGGATCCGGGGGATGAGGCTGGGGACTTCCGGCAACTGTCTCAAGAGCTTTCAGTGGGTGAGGAGGACGATGATGATGAGACACAGTTGTCTATCAGTGAGGTAGTAGTAAGGGCAGTAAGTCCGAGGGAGGAGCGCACAGAGGATTCGGAGGAAGAGCAGCTGGACGATGAGGTGACTGACCCCACCTAGTTTGCTAAGCCTACTGAGGACAGGTCTTAAGAGGGGGAGGCAAGTGCAGCAGCAGGGCAGGTTGTAAGAGGCAGTGCGGTGGCCAGAGGTAGAGGCAGGGCCAGACCGAATAATCCACCAACTGTTTCCCAAAGCGCCCCCTCGCGCCATGCCACCCTGCAGAGGCCGAGGTGCTCAAAGCTCTGGCAGTTTTTCACTGAGAATGCAGACGACCGACAAACAGTGGTGTGCAACCTTTGTCGCGCCAAGATCAGCCGGGGAGCCACCACCACCAGCATGCGCAGACATATGATGGCCAAGCACCATACAAGGTGGGACGAAGGCCGTTCAGCGCCTCCGGTTTGCACCACTGCCTCTCTCCCTGTGCTCCAACCTGCCACTGAGATCCAACACCCCTCTCAGGACACAGGCACTACCGTCTCCTGGCCTGCACCCACACCCTCACCTCCGCTGTCCTCAGCCCCATCCAGCAATGTGTCTCAGCGCACCGTCCAGCCGTCGCTAGCGCAAGTGTTGGAGCGCAAGCGCAAGTACGCCGCCACGCACCCGCACACTCAAGCGTTAAACGTGCACGTAGCCAAATTGATAAGCCTGGAGATGCTGCCGTATAGGCTTGTGGAAACGGAGGCTTTCAAAAGCATGATGGCGGCGGCTCCGCGCTACTCGGTTCCCAGTCGCCACTACATTTCCTGATGTGCCGTCCCAGCCCTGCACGACCACGTCTCCCGCAACATTGTACGCGCCCTCACCAACGCAGTTACTGCCAAGGTCCACTTAACAACGGACACGTGGACAAGCACAGGCGGGCAGGGCCACTATATCTCCCTGACGGCACATTGGGTGAATTTAGTGGAGGCTGGGACAGAGTCAGAGCCTGGGACCGCTCACGTCCTACCCACCCTCAGAATTGCGGGCCCCAGCTCGGTGCTGGTATCTGCGGCGGTGTATGCTTCCTCCACTAAACCACCCTCCTCCTCCTTCTCCTACGCAACCTCTGTCTCACAATCAAGATGTGTCAGCAGCAGCACGTCGCCAGCAGTCGGTGTCGCGCGGCGTGGCAGCACAGCGGTGGGCAAGCGTCAGCAGGCCGTGCTGAAACTACTCAGCTTAGGAGAGAAGAGGCACACGGCCCACGAACTGCTGCAGGGTCTGACAGAGCAGACCGACCGCTGGCTTGCGCCGCTGAGCCTCCAACCGGGCATGGTCGTGTGTGACAACGGCCGTAACCTGGTGGCGGCTCTGCAGCTCGGCAGCCTCACGCACGTGCCATGCCTGGCCCACGTCTTTAATTTGGTGGTTCAGCGCTTTCTGAAAAGCTACCCACGCTTGTCAGACCTGCTCGGAAAGGTGCGCTGGCTCAGCGCACATTTCCGCAAGTCCAAGACGGACGCTGCCACCCTGCGCACCCTGCAACATCGGTTTAATCTGCCAGTGCACCGACTGCTGTGCGACGTGCCCACACGGTGGAACTCTACGCTCCACATGTTGGCCAGGCTCTATGAGCAGCGTAGAGCTATAGTGGAATACCAACTCCAACATGGGCGGAGTAGTGGGAGTCAGCCTCCTCAATTATTTACAGAAGAGTGGACCTGGTTGGCAGACATCTGCCAGGTCCTTGGAAACTTTGAGGAGTCTACCCAGATGGTGAGCGGCGATGCTGCAATCATTAGCATCACCATTCCTCTGCTATGCCTCTTGAGAAGTTCCCTGCAAAGCATAAAGGCAGACGCTTTGCGCTCGGAAACGGAGGCGGGAGAAGACAGTATGTTGCTGGATAGTCAGAGCACCCTCATGTCTATATCTCAGCGCGTTGAGGAGGAGGGGGAGGAGCATGAGGAGGAGGGGGAAGAGACAGCTTGGCCCACTGCTGAGGGTACCCATGCTGCTTGCTTGTCATCCTTTCAGCGTGTATGGCCTGAGGAGGAGGAGGATCCTGAAAGTGATCTTCCTAGTGAGGACAGCCATGTGTTGCGTACAGGTACCCTGGCACACATGGCTGACTTCATGTTAGGATGCCTTTCTCGTGACCCTCGCGTTTCACGCATTCTGGCCACTACGGATTACTGGGTGTACACACTGCTCGACCCACGGTATAAGGAGAACCTTTCCACTCTCATACCCGAAGAGGAAAGGGGTTCGATAGTGATGCTATACCACAGGACCCTGGTGGACAAACGTCCTCCGTGACGCCTCTGCTCCCTACAACTATTGGGTGTCGAAGCTGGACACGTGGCCTAAACTCGCGCTGTATGCCCTGGAGGTGCTTGCTTGTCCTGCGCCTAGCGTCTTGTCAGAGAGGGTGTTTAGTGCGGCTGGGGGAATCATCACGGATAAGCGTACCCGCCTGTCAACCGACAGTGCCGGCAGGCTTACACTCATCAAGATGAGCAAAGCCTGGATTTCCCCAGACTTCTCTTCTTCACCAGCGGACAGCAGCGATACCTAAGCAATACGTAGGCTACACCCGCGGATGGAAGCATCGTTCTCTATCACCATCAAAAACGGGGACATTTTTGCTTCTTCAATCTGTGTATAATATTCCTGAAACCTCACATAATCACGCCGAACGGGCAATTTTTCTTAGGCCCACAAGGCTCAGTCATATAATTTTTGTAAACAATGTTTATACGTTTTAATTCTCATTAAAGCGTTGAAACTTGCACCTGAACCAATTTTTATTTTAACTGGGCTGCCTCCAGGCCTAGTTACAAATTAAGCCACAGTAACGAAAGCGATTAATGGGTTTCACCTGCCCTCTTGGTTGGGCATGGGCAATTTTTCTGAGGTACATTTGTACTGTTGGTACACCAATTTTTTTTGGGCCCTCGCCAACAGTGTAATCCTTGTAATTTTTATGGGCTTCGCCTGCACTCATGGTACAGCAAGGTGTGTGGGTTTGGCCAACACTTTTGCTACATAAATGTAACTGGGGCCTTGTCTATACTGCAACTACTGAAATGTGAAAGAGACTGTTATCTCCCTAAACTGCTGCAACGGGAATGTTACTGGGGCCTGTCTTGAGTGCTACTATTACTGAAATGGAACTAAGACTGCGCTCCCCCTATACTGCTGCTTCGGAATTGTTACTGGGGCCTGTCTTGAGTGCTACTATTACTGAAATGGAACTAAGACTGCGCTCCCCCTATACTGCTGCTTCGGAATTGTTACTGGGGCTTGTCTTGAGTGCTACTATTACTGAAATGGAACTAAGACTGTGCTCCCCCTATACTGCTGCTTCGGAATTGTTACTGGGGCCTGTCTGGACTGCTACTACTACTGAAATGGAACTAATACTGTGCTCCCCCTATAATGCTGCTAGTGATATGTTACTGGGGCCAGTCGCTAATGCTACCGCTGAAATGTTACTAATTCTGGGCTCTGCCTATACCGCTGCTAATGCTATGTCACTGGGGTGTGGAAACGGAGGCTTTCCAAAGACATGATGGCGGCGAGGCCATTTCCCATCAACGCGGTTACTGTTAAGGTGCATATAACCACGGACACGTGGACAGGACACGTAGTGCCTCAAAAACATCCCCCTCCTCCTCCAACAATGAAAACATTCTTGGCAAATACCTTTGCATTGGTCCGTCTGGTGGCAGTCCACGAATTTCACCTTTAACGACACAACAAGAGAGCCCCCCCCCGCCACGGCCCACTTAATCCTGGCCACATTCCGAAAACCAACTAAATAAAACCGCGCTACTAGGTCCACAGTCGCCACCACATTCCCACCAACACGGGGCCTGTCTTGAGTGCTACTATTACTGAAATGGAACTAAGACTGCGCTCCCCCTATACTGCTGCTTCGGAATTGTTACTGGGGCCTGTCTTGAGTGCTACTATTACTGAAATGGAACTAAGACTGCGCTCCCCCTATACTGCTGCTTCGGAATTGTTACTGGGGCTTGTCTTGAGTGCTACTATTACTGAAATGGAACTAAGACTGTGCTCCCCCTATACTGCTGCTTCGGAATTGTTACTGGGGCCTGTCTGGACTGCTACTACTACTGAAATGGAACTAATACTGTGCTCCCCCTATAATGCTGCTAGTGATATGTTACTGGGGCCAGTCGCTAATGCTACCGCTGAAATGTTACTAATTCTGGGCTCTGCCTATACCGCTGCTAATGCTATGTCACTGGGGTGTGGAAACGGAGGCTTTCCAAAGACATGATGGCGGCGAGGCCATTTCCCATCAACGCGGTTACTGTTAAGGTGCATATAACCACGGACACGTGGACAGGACACGTAGTGCCTCAAAAACATCCCCCTCCTCCTCCAACAATGAAAACATTCTTGGCAAATACCTTTGCATTGGTCCGTCTGGTGGCAGTCCAAGAATTTCACCTTTAACGACACAACAAGAGAGCCCCCCCCCCGCCACGGCCCACTTAATCCTGGCCACATTCCGAAAACCAACTAAATAAAACCGCGCTACTAGGTCCACAGTCGCCACCACATTCCCACCAACACGGTTACTGTTAAGGTACATATTACCAGTCTTACTGGGGCATGCACTGTGGGCCGAAGCCCACCTGTATTGTATGTGACGTTAATCTGCTGAGCAGGGCACTGCAATGGGATACATTTATGTACCGCCGATGGTTTCCAGGGAGCCACCCATGCTGCCGGTCCACAGGGACTTCACATTAGGGATTTGTACCTGCCAGTGTCTATGTATTAAAAACGCCGGTCAGACTGGGGCATGCAGTGTGGGCCGAAGTCCACCTGCATTTAATCGGACGTTACCTCAGCTGTGCTGGGCAATGCAATGGGATTTATTTATGTACCGCCGGTGGCTTCCTGGGACCCAACTATGCTGTCGGTCCACACGGAGTTGTAACTGCATGTGTCTACTTATAAAGAACCCAAGTCTGACTGGGGCATGCAGTGTGGGCCGAAGCCCACCTGCATTAAATCTGACGTTACCTCAGCTGTGCTGGGCACTGCGATGGGATATATTTATGTACCGCCGGTGGGTTCCAGGGAGCCACACATGCTGTGGGTCCACAGGGACTTCACATAGGGGATTTGTACCTGGCTGTGTCTATGAATTAAAAACGCCGGTCAGACTGCGGCATGCAGTGTGGGCCGAAGCCCACCTGCATTTAATCGGACGTTACCTCAGCTGTGCTGGGCAATGCAATGGGATTTATTTATGTACCGCCGGTGGCTTCCTGGGACCCAACTATGCTGTCGGTCCACACGGAGTTGTAACTGCATGTGTCTACTTATAAAGAACCCAAGTCTGACTGGGGCATGCAGTGTGGGCCGAAGCCCACCTGCATTAAATCTGACGTTACCTCAGCTGTGCTGGGCACTGCGATGGGATATATTTATGTACCGCCGGTGGGTTCCAGGGAGCCACCCATGCTGTGGGTCCACAGGGACTTCACATAGGGGATTTGTACCTGCCTGTGTCTATGAATTAAAAACCCCGGTCAGGATGGGGCATGCAGTGTGGGCCGAAGCCCACCTGCATGTAATCTGACGTTAGCTTTGTCGTCCAGGGCACTGCAATGGGATATATTTATGTACCGCCGGTGGCTTCCTGGCACCCACCCATGCTGTCGGTCCACAGGAAGTTGCAACTGCATGTGTCTACTTATAAAGAACCCCAGTCTGACTGGGGCATGCAGTGTGGGCCGAAGCCCACCTGCATTAAACCTGACGTTACGTCAGCTGTGCTGGGCACTGCAATGGGATTTATTTATGTACCGCCGGTGGGTTCCAGGGAGCCACCCATGCTGTGGGTGCACACGGAATTCCCATTGCGGAGTTGTACCTGCCTGTGACTATTTATTAAAAACCCCGGTCTGACTGGGGCATGCAGTGTGGGCCGAAGCCCACCTGTATTTAATCTGACGTTAGCTTTACTATCCGGGGCACTGCATTGGGACAAACTACATGAGCAATACAGCGCTAATGAGACGTGCACAGCTACGCTAGCATTGGAGTCCGCTGTAGGCCCGCGATTGCTGAGGGTTTGTGCAGAGGCCTATGTCCTGGGTGCAGTGAAAGTCCGCTTCCTGCCTAGGATTGCTGAAGCTGTGGGCCGAGGCCTATGTCGTGGCCGTGGTGCAAGTCTGCCCTGTTTAGCCGGTCAGATAAATTTTTGGTTCATGTCTTGGGTTTCCTAGGACCCACCTATGCTGTTGGTGCAAACTTAGCTCCCATCGCGGTGTTTGACCTGTCTGGCACAAAGACACTGACTGACTTGGGTAGGGGGCAGAGCGCAGACGGCTTTCCCCTTCCAGTGTGGATTGAGCTATGCGACACCTTGACAGAATGAATAGTGTGTGGCACATGGGTTCCCGATTGCTATGCCCACGTGTGCAGCTCCTGACGGAGGTGGCACAGGATTGGATCTCTCATTGCTCCTGTACAGCATTGTGGGCTATCGCCCCGCCCCTTTTAAAGAGGGTCGCTGCCTGGCCCTGCCAACCCTCTGCAGTGTGTGCCTCTGGTTCCTCCTCATGGCAGACGCACTTATAAATAGACATGAGGGTGGTGTGGCTATGAGACCAGCGTGTGGCATGAGGGCAGCTGAAGGCTGCGCAGGGACACTTTGGTGTGCGCTGTGGACACTGGATCGTGCGGGGGGGGGGATTGGGCAGCATGTAACCCAGGAGAAGTGGCAGCGGAGTGTCATGCAGGCAGTGATTGTGCTTTGTTGGAGGTAGTGTGGTGCTTAGTTAAGGTATGCCTTGCTAATGAGGGTTTTTCAGAAGTAAAAATTGTTGGGAGAGGGAGGGCCCACTCTTGTTGCTATTGTGGCTTAATAGTGGGACCTGGGAACTTGAGATGCAGCCCAACATGTAGCCCCTCGCCTGCCCTATCCGTTTCTGTGTCGTTCCCATCACTTTCTTGAATTTCCCAGATTTTCACAAATGAAAACCTTAGCGAGCATCAGTGATATACAAAAATGCTCGAGTCGCCCATTGACTTCAATGGGGTTCGTTACTCGAAACGAACCCTCGAGCATCGCGGAAATTTTGACTCGAGTAACGAGCACCCGAGCATTTTGGTGCAGGCTCATCTCTAGTAAGGAACACTACATATCTATAAGTAAGCTGTAGCAGCAATAATGATGCAGTACTTATGCCAAAGTTGTCATGCTTGACAAAGATCACTGTGTGATCGAAACGTTGCACAGAGGAATAAAGACAACTTTGGCATAACTACTGCATAATTATTGCTGCTACAGCTTATCTTCTATTTGGATGACACTTTTTGTGGAGTCTATTGATCCAGACTCCTGCTGTAGCTGGCAGCTCTTTATCTGTGGGTCCCACCTCATTGGTTCTGGTACTACTTGTATACATATCTATAAGTATGTGGCATGCATAAGTTCTGCACATCTTGAATTTTTATTTTTAGCAGGTGTTGCGCATATAAAGCTCTGCTTCAGTCTTTCTGCTAGCCATGAGCATGAATTTTTACACATTTTTTTAAATATCCTATCTTGGTGAAAAACTGCATGCAGGTGTCATGGCTTACTGGCCATGTAGGAGACTAGGTTAACTTCATGGCATCAGTCCCTGGCTCCTCGATCAAAGTGCCTATACATGCTCAGTGCCATTACAACATCGGACAATGAAATTAGGGCTTTTCTGCTGATGTGTGGATGGATTGATCAGCTGGGAGGCATGTGTCCTAGCTGAGTAATCAGTGCTTTTCTATACACATTTATTTTGGCTCCTCACTGAAGATACTGATTATGCTTCTAGTCTGAAGGTATTTCGGGTCAAGTTGGTGGTTCCTGTTCTGTTCTACTGTCATGTAAGTGTTGTATCAGTTTGAAGCCGGACTGTATTTTTTTTTTACTCTGATGGGTGCAGCTAGACATGTCCAGGCCTTTTGTGGTAGAGATGGACACTTTGGAGATTGGGGTGGGGGCTGTTCTTTCTCAGGACACGAACACACTGCAGAACCTACGTCCCTGTGCCTTTTTATCATAAAAGTTCTCTGCAAAATTATGATATTGGGGACAGAGAACTGTTATCCATTAAGTTGGCCTTTGACGAGTGATGTCATCTTCTTAAAGGGGTATAACATAAAGAGACCATGTTCACTGACCATAAAAACTTGCTCTACCTCGAGTCAGCAAAAAGGCTTGATCTAAGACAGATACGCTCGCCCTTCTTTTCACTTTTCAACTCTGTGGTCACGTTACTCACGTACCATCCTGGTAGTGAAAATGTCAGGATGTTTTGTCCAGGAGTTTGGCACTGGCTTTTCCAAATGGACCTACGGTGACAATTCTTTCTGAAGGTTTAGGTGTATCAGTGGTGTCACTGGCTTTGATGAGGCAGATTCAGCAGTCTCAGAAGTGGGCTCCATTGAGACTTCTTGAGAGAAAGTTTTTTGTGCTGGTACATTGGCGTTTGCAAGTTCTGTCTGAGATACACAGTTCAGTCTTGGACGGTCATCTTGGAATAAATAATACTAGGAAACTATTAACTAGAACCTTTTGGTGGCCAGGGTTAATTAGGGATATTTTTAGTTTTATTTCTGCATGTGAGGTATGTGTGGGAACCAAAACACCTCGTACTCTTCCTGCAGGACGGTTGTTACACCTGCCCATCTCTGAAAAACCTTGGACTTCTTTGTATATGTTTTTTTATGATTTGCCACTTTCCAAGAGGAATACAGTTAACTGGGTGGTAGTCAATCGTTTTAGTAAGATGTGCCACTTTGTGGCACTACCCGGTCTGCCAAATGCTATGACATTGGTGAAATTATTTACTACTCATGTGGTAAGATTACATGCATTACTGGTTAATATTGTCTCCGAGTGGGGAGCATAGTTTGCTTCCAAATTCTTGTGGTGTTTGTTTACTCAGTTGGGAATTCAACTCCTTTCAAAGTCTTCTCTGCATATCATCCTCAGACTAATGTCCAAACAGAAAGGTGTAATAAAAATTTAAAGCGATACTTGCAGTGCTATATTTTGGATAATCAGGAGTATTGGTTTAAATTTTTGCTTTTAGCCGAGTTTGCACTGAATAGTAGGCCTTTTGAATCTACAGGCACTTTGTCAATTTTTTTGTAACTATGGATTTCAGAGGTACTGGAGGAAGGGGAGTTTTCCTGTAATATTAAGATGATTTAGGAAGAGGTATAGAGGAATCTCAAGAGGTCCATAAGTAGTTACAAGCAGGTACCCGATTGCAGCTGTTCGGTAGGGGTTGATTTCTTGGTGGGAGACAGAGTCTGGTTGTCTACCAAGTATAGGACTATAGGATTTATTGAGCTGCTCAAAATCATTGAAAAGATCAATGCCTTTTCCAGAGGGGAAGGTACTGTTGTGTCAGTTTGAAGCCTGACTGTGTATTTATCTTATTTGATGATTGTGTCAGCTGTAGGTATAAACCGAGGGGAAATTAGGGAGGGTTTTTAGTTCCCACCTGGCCTAAGTTCTGTTCTGGTCATTTTTTTAGTTCAGTCTACTTCTGCTGTAGAGTGAGGACATCACTGGATCCAGTTTCCATGTTTCTCCCAGCAGTCCTCTCAGAAAAGTTACGAGATTCTGTACTGAGATTTATTCTTGGAGGTTTAGATTTATTCTTATGTTGGTATTTCTTTTTTATTTGCTAGGGTTAGCAAGTGGCACAGCCATGCAGTTGGATGCGTCCTTATCTGGGCGGGCCATACACTAGTAGGTAGGAGTTGTCACCTTCTAGTTCCCCTTTGGGAAGATTTTCCTCATTTGTCTATTTTTTCCTTGTACTGCAAGGAGTTTCTGCTGGTGTGAACACTACCAGAGACTTTACTTTTTGGTTTGCAGGGATTGCACGCGTGAACCAGATGTGAAAAGACGTTTGTTCAGTGTTATGGATATTTGGGATGTTGTCTATCTCTTGACTTATTGCTATTTCTACATTGGTATTTCATTTGGCTTATTGAGTGCTAGTTTCAACTCTATACCAGATATATTGCTATTTATTGTAGCAAACATTATGCCTATTTCCAAATAGAGAGAGTCAGGGTTGCCTCCGATTTCTGATTTAGAATTGCCATCATTAGGGACAGTGCTCAGCTTTTAGATAGGGTCAGATTTTCTCTTCCCCCACTATCGGTTTTCGTTACAAATATGTGTGTGTGTTTGTCCTTTTAGGACAATAAATTAAATCCAATCTGGATGTCTTTTGTGTTCAGCTAAAATGTTAGAGCAGGTAGTGATGAGAGCAAATTGCTGGATGCTTTAGCACAGCATCCGATGTCTACCCTCACAATATATGGGTTTGAGGGTAAACTATGATTTTATTTTAGAATTAGTTTTACTTGTGTATATCAAAAGTATGAAAGGAAGTTTGTTCAATAAAGTTTTTAAATCATTAATGAAGATGTTTTCTTGGCCTTCCAAACTAACTTATGATATTTACAATTTGTAGAAGTTCACTTTCTATATGAAATAGTAATAATAATTTGTATCACACAATTTTCCATTTCAAAGTTAAAGACTTTTACACATAACATGACCATGGACATGAATTAAATACAGGTGGTTGGATCCTATATATAATACAATATTACATTTTCAACTCTAAAATGATGGGGTGACATAAAACCTAACATGTCAGTATTTATTTTTGGAACCAATGTGGCTCATATTTCTATCTATTATGCTGTTTATGATACCTATAGTAGCTTCTTCCATTATCACAGTATACAGCACTAGTTGTATTGTGGAAATATCCACATTTATTTAGGCAAAATTAATGTTTCTTTTTTCCCAGTAGTGCTGTCTATGCTTATATGTGTCACAAAACATTGATAAGGAGGAAAATTAGACATTAACAATAACACTTTTTTAGTACTCTTACCCCATGGCTTAAATGACAAAAAACACTTGCACTGTGGGATTCTGACAAATTCACACGTGGCGCCACAGTCATAACACCTACATTGCCATTATGCATGACTTGGTTAATGCATGATCTATTTCGCAGAAGACTGGGCACAGAGCCCAAAACCAGAACTTGAGTTTACTAGAAAAGAAAGAGTAACAAAGTTATATAACATTTATAAGCATTTCTTTCCCATGAGATTGTTTTAATATGCCTAATACTATATACGTAATCACTTCATTAGAATGCAAAAGTATGATTGTTTGTAATTAATAACTAAGGGCAAAGATCTAGACTATTCTGTAATGTAATAATAAACAAGTACAGTGTAAGCTACTCGGGGTGTACATAGAGGTTCCACACAGCAAAATGTAGAATTGCCCCTCCCCTCCCTCCCCCCCCAGGAATTATATTAGAGACAGAATATCTATAATGAAGCAGGTTTAGTTACAGCAGCTCAGCTCTAGTAAACCTCTCAATAATGTAACCGCCATATAAGGGTGCATTCAGATGGGAGAGTGCGAAATCGGTCCACAAAAACTCGGACCAATGTCACACTTGTAAAATTGCAATTCTGGATGCATTTTTGCTTTAAAATCAATTGCATCACAACTATGTACTTGTGAAAAAAATTGCAAGTGCTTTCAATAGTATTCAATGGTAAAGATTGCATTGCACTTGCATGCAAATTGCATGGCATGCAAGTGTGATGTATCTATCTTAAAGATCGCATAGATAGTATAGGGGATACCTTATGAGGAATTGTCTAAAAATAGAACAGGAATTGTCTGAAAAAGGTGAAGGTGAGTTAGCAATGGAACAGGTAGTAGAGCCACTAGGCCCCAGGCACCCTAGTCCCACAAGCCCTTTAGCTGTTGTATGGTCTGCCCACATTGGTGGCATGCCACAGATGCTGGCACTAAGCATTTACCCCAACCAAAACTCACTTATCTATCAAGACCAGATAAATTGTTCTCACTAAATGTCAATGGCTTTCTTCATCGTTATCAAATATTGGGTACAATATCTTTGATAGTAGTAATTGGAGTAACTCTTATACAGACTTTAGGTCTCATGGCAGCGCTTCTTAGCTATCATATTGTTATTGGGTGATGTAGTTGACAGTGGAAGTGCATCCTTTGTTGGCTTTTGATTGGCACATATTAGCTCTGTTACACTGTGATCAACATGGAAACAGTCCAAGAAACACTATGTACTATATTTTAACCAGTGATGCTAGATAAATATGACTCAGCAGCCACTACTATTTGAACCACCACAAATGATCACTACATTTATGACTGACATTCATAACTGGTTCAGGTTGTAGATATGCTTTGCCAGAGACTCTACTGCAGATGTTGTCATTCTAAATTTCCAATCCCCATGCCACAACAAAAAAAAAAATAAAATGAAGTGTGTGGTAGAGAAGGTATTGAAAACTGGATAATAAAAAAATACATATATTTGTGTGTAGCGTGCATAGCTGAGAGGGACATATTGTAGGATACAAAAAGATTTTTTTTATACTATTAACACAATAATAACATGTTATTTGGACTGAGTAGGGGTCACTAGGACCCTACACAGAAATTTAATAAACTGTTGGTATACGGTGCTGCAAAAAAGGTTTTGATATTGCAAACCGAGAACAATAAGGAATTGAAGCATTAACCCCTTGAGTGGCACGCCCGGAAATTTTCCGGGACGAGCTCCACTGCTCATTGCGACATAGCCCGGAAGATTTCCGGGCTATGTATCACTATGGGAGCTGCAGAGCACAATGCCACAAGCCGTAGCTCCGCCCCATGGCGTGTGCCGGTTCCAGCCTCCTGATTGGCTGGAATCGGCACGTGACGGGGGCGGAGCTACGCGATGACGCGTACAAGGGGGCGGAGCCAAAACTCCAATGCTGCCGAGCGGAGCCGAAGGGAGAAGATGGATCTGCGCAAGCGTGTCTAAAAAAGCAAGAAGACACCGAAATTAGACGGAACCATGGCGACGGGGACGCTAGCAACGGAGCAGGTAAGTGAATAACTTCTGTATGGCTCATATTTAATGCACGATGTATATTACAAAGTGCATTAATATGGCCATACAGAAGTGTATAACCCCACTTGATTTCGCGAGACAACCCCTTTAACCCTTTACATGCGGCAGTCTATGTGACTGCAGCATGTAAAGGGCTGTCACTGCAGCATGTAAAGGGCTGTCACCATCGGACCCCCGGAATGTGATCAGGGGTCCTGATGGGTCCCTGTGGAAGTCCCCTAAAGGGACAAAAAAAAAAAAAGTAAAAAAAATTATAAAAACACTTGTCTCCCTTTACTTTGTAAAAAATCCAAAATAAAATCACACATGTGGTATCTATGCGTCGTAATGACCCAGAGAAGGAAGTTAATACATTATTTAACCCCTTAATGACATGGCCCCTTTTTTTCTTTTTTCCCCATTTCTTTTTTTCCTCCCCCCTGTTTAAAAAATCACAACTTGTCCCGCAAAGAACAAGCCCTTATATGGCCATGTCAATGGAAAAATGAAAAAGTTATGGCTCTTGAGACGCAACTGCAAAATTAGTTGAAATTCAATGATTAGACCATTTAAAAAAACCTGCCCTGGTGGGCACGACAGGGTGGTAGGAAACCCGCCACTCAAGGGGTTAATCAAGATTAATCAGGTCCACTGTATATTTTTTGTTTTGGAATCAAGCTCTGCATTTACCTTTTATAGTAGAAATGCACGCTTCTGATTCTTTGTTGGAGCAGTTTTGACTACTGCACAAGCTCTGAATCAGTAATTCCCATCTGAGTTGCAGCAGAACCTTGGTGTGTCGTGAGAGTCTACCAGAGTGCCATGACACCAAGGGTGGATTGGCCTTCAACATACCAGGAAAAATCTAAGTGGGCTGTTCACATCCAAGGGCCCCTATAACTACTGCTGAAGTAGCAGTGGCTACAGGCATCCCCTTAACAATCGCCCATACAACTTTTGATGTCGGACGTTAAGTGGCTTTATTCTGATGCAATCAATTTTTATGGTGCAGCATCAGAAGCCTGGCATGGGTCTCCCATGCCAGGGAAAGTGGATATTTGACTGTTGGATAATAGCCTGGCACTTGCTCAAACAGTGGGGACAGGAGAAACTGCTGATCCACACTGTTTAACCGTCTACATGCAACCGTCAATACAACCACTACATGTAAAGCACCGACATTATGTCATTAAAAAAATATAACGTGTCCCACAAAGAACATACAGCATAAGAGGGACCGAAAGAGTGCTATTGCTGATGGCAACAATAAGGGGGTGTGGTTTTACCCATGGTAGGATACAAGGGGCAGCATTATTACTGACAGGGCATCTAGGTGAAGCACTATTAATGATAGGGCAATAAAGGGGATCATTATTACTGACAGGGGGCACAAAGGGCAGCAATTTTAATGAATAGACAATATAACAAAGCATTTTTAAGAATTGGACAAGACAGGGGAGCACTATTCTTGATGAGGGCATAAAAGGAGGGAATTATTACTACTGGGTCCACTGAGAGGGGTACCGTTACTACTGTGGCCACTTAGAGCAGGTGCTATTACTATAGGGGCCACAGGAATAACAAAGGTAAAATTATACATTGTGATAAGCTACGCACCTGGCCACACCCTATAACAGCACTTTTTTTGGTAGGGGTGCCCTGCAATAAAAATTTTTTCCCAGGGGTGCCCAAGGCTAGAAAGTTTGGGAAACACTGCTTTAAATGTTAATGCAGTTGTATCAATGTACATTGTTTGGCGCCTTTTAGCAATTATCAAATATGATTTGACAACTTTATTGTATTAGGTTGCAATGGTCTTTGGGATATTAATCAGGTATGTGTTGTCTTTGATTTTTATAAAGTAAAAAAAAATTATGTTTATTGCATTTCTACATTTTTTTAGAAATGCTAACTTTAACTTGTTCAACAACTTTAGGAGGTTAAGGGCATTTTACTTTAGACCTTTTTATAAATATAATGTACTGTCTGGTATATTTCTATATACTACTACACGTATACATATAATTATTATTATGCATCACTGGGAGCATAGCTAAATAACTATCTAACAGGCATGATCGCAATGTACCCCTTGGACTTTTAAAGGGCTTACAGTATACTGTAAATTCTGATGATGTTGACAATATTCAGAGTTTTTTCAGTCTTGGTTGTTAATGTGGGAGTTAGGCTGTCATGAATAGTAGTCTTACATTGGCGACAGCTAATTTGCCAACATGATTACTCGGATGTACTCGTCTGTCAGAATTTAGGAATTCTCTACCACTTTAGACAGTGTACTACCAGATGCACACGTGGTGTAAATGTAAAGATCGGTAGTACATCCACTTTAGTCAATATAAAGGGTGATATGATAATTCTTTAAAACAAATAATATGGAAAAATAATGCTACTTTTCTGCACATTTTCTTTATTTTGCTGCAGAACACATTTTTGAAATATAAGTTTAGCATGAACATACTGTGTATCAACAATTTGTATAGCCTGTCTAGAGTTTTGCTTTGGGCTTTAACAAAGATGTCTGGTGCTATTAACATCCAATGTTAACTCCATCTGTTGGTATATTTTTGTTTGACATGACAGGTTATATATAACCTCTGGCTATATATCTTAATTTCTCAATAACACAAAAATGATTTTAATAATACTATAGTATTGAATTACTTTTCTGCGTACTCCTTTTAGTCTTCCAAATTTAATGTACAATTAGAGCTGGAATCGACTGTAGCTGACTATGCCTTAAAAGACCATTTATTTTTTATGATTAATCTATTTTCATTGGCCATTTGTATATAAAATCAATAATACAGAAATAAAATGGTATTTATAGATGTCTATATGCATAACCATAAGAACAGCATTGTATAAAAAGGTCATTGACATATAGCAAAAGTGTTTATGAGATAAATACATAATCATTCACCCATTACGACATTAACACATCTAAATCGTTAAAAATATTACAGACTTGTAAATTTTTCTATAGCAGTGTTTCAATATTTCAGTCCTAATGGGGCCCCAACAGGTCATGTTTTCAGGATATCCTATAGTATTAGTATTAATAAAGATTTCAACTTTTCTTTGAATCCTGTTCCTTCTGCCCCTTTGGTCATCCAGTTTACTGCTCCCGAGTCCCAGTCTTACTGATGAGCGCCACTCATCACAACAACCAGCCCCTGCTCAGAGGGGTGGTGTTGACAGTTAGACAGGTCGGTGTCCACAAGACAGAATATAATTTAAATTATTAACCACTGCAGAATTACAGCCGTGTAACCATTTATATGCTGCAGTCAATGCAATTGCAGCAGGTATGATGTCTGTCACCCATCAGACACCGTGAAGGGATCAAGCGGTGTAGATGGATTCTATGGTACCCAGAAGCTTGAAGATGGCCTCTGGATCTACCATCAACAGTGGTCAGAGGTAGAGCCTTGTAGGCCAATATAATACACTGCAATACTGAGGTATTGCAGTGTATTATAGGAATGATCAAATACACTCGTAAAAGCAAATCAAGCACCTAGAAGGAGTTGTCAAGATCAAATTAAACTTTATATGTGTGGTTGTAACCATTTATATGCTGCAGTCAATGCAATTGCAGCATGTATGAGGCTGACAAAAGATGGGGGCTTCTTCTGTCACCCATCAGACACCGTGAAGGGATCAAGTGGTATAGATGGATTCTACGGTACCCAGAAGCTTGAAGATGGCCTCTGGATCTACCATCAACAGTGGCCAGAGGTAGAGCCTTGTAGGCCAATATAATACACTGCAATACTGAGGTATTGCAGTGTATTATAGGAATGATCAAATACACTCGTAAAAGCAAATCAAGCACCTAGAAGGAGTTGTCAAAATCAAATTAAAATTTACATGTGTGGTTGTAATGTTGTTATAAGTAAGTGATTACAATATCAGAGCAAAAAGATAGTTGATTGTGGAAAACTGAACACTTGAAGGAATGCTCTAGCACCCTGTTGGGCTGCTTATAGCTTGGATGCAAAATGTGATACAGGCGGGCATGAGGCCTACAGGTTCTGTATGGTATCCTGTCGCATATCAGTCCACATTTGCTGTAACTGAGCCTCCAGATGATGCAAACTCACAGGCTGTTGAAGTTGGGGTCCCTGATAGTCCCACACATGTTCTCTTGGCAATAAATCTGGTGATCAGACAGGCTATAGTGTGACAATGTTGTGGAAGCATTCCTATGATAACCTTTCTGTGTATGGCCAACCATTATCCTGCTGGAAAATGCGTATTGGAAGCCCTGCCATGACAGGCAACACATATGGCTGTGGGATGTCTTGAACATATCACTGAGCTGTCATTGTCACAAGTAGCCTCTGAGAGTCTTTTCATAGGCCAAGGATGGAACAACTTTAGGGTCTCATGTGGCAAAATCATTCATTTAAGCATGCCACAACTCTAATCATTTGCTTGTCTATCTGAGATATAACTGCATGCCACGTTTTGCAGCAAAACGACAACTCCTCCTAGGTGCTTGATTTTTCATTTTACAAAGAATATATAATCAAATTCAACTCCCTATGGGATTTAAAATTGCCTTTTAATATAACAACCCTTATATGTTATGCATTATGTTCCTGGGCTACAAACATTTCTATATCTAGCTGCATGAGTTTCTGAGTGCTAGAATCATCTTCTTAATGAAGGAGTCTGAGGCGGCATTGTTTGTAGTGGGAAAGCCCTTTAAAGGATTATTAGCAGGTACAGAAAGGGTTAAACTTGTTGTGGCCTTATCTTCCCTTCTTGGTCTTTTTTGGCTGTACTGTCTGAGGGAGATTGCATGTATTTTTCTGCTGTCTCTGATAAAGGCTGGAGATTCTCAGCAGGCACATAAAGGGTTAAACTTACTGTTACTGCTGGAGAGAGTCTTAGGACATGTGTGGCCAGCGCCATCTATGTTAGAACCTCTGGTGAGCTCAAGAGCTGAGAAGAAGTCTGTTAGCTTGCGGGGCTTCTGACTCCCTTTCTTCTTCCTCGGCATGCTGTAGGAGCGGTAAGGGTCTTCCAGGCTGCTTTTTGGTGCGCTGAAGGAGTTGCTGGTCATTGTTTACAGAGGTAAATCCCTGGAGCTCAGTGATGCACCACCATATCTGTGACTGGCCAGGCTCTTTCCCTAAATGTGGATTTTGATATACAACTGCCAGCATAATTAGGCCATTTAATTTACAATCAAAATCCGCATACTAGACATGTGAACTTTGGTGCAGATTTCTATGCATGGCAGCAAATTCCAGTAGATGTAAAATAGCTCTTAGACTCTTCATAGTCTTCAAATGCTAACCTTTCTAACTAGAGCCACACGGACCTCTTTACCTTGTGCTTGAGAAAGGAGCATTTCAGCTCTGAAACGCGTTGCACTGCACTGACGTCTAGAGCTCTGTATAAATAAATACACATTTATTTTACCACAGAGAGCTCTGTCCCCTTCCTTAATGCTCTATAGACTACACTAGTCCATATATTCATACGTGTCCCTTTAAGGCAGTCATGGTCGGTATCGCACGGGTCATCCTGAGCGCAGGAGTCACTTTTTTCTTTTCCACTTGTAACTTTTCTAACTGATATTTTTAAGTGACTTTTTTTAGCAGTAGATGTAGGATCCAGGAATTCCCTTCGGTGGGGGAAGGGTGGCGAGGGGGGAGAGAGCTCTCTCACTCTCCCCCCGCTACTCCCCGCCGACACCGGCTCACATCCCCCCCCCCCGAGCCTGCTCGGACAAGTAAGCAGTAACTCGAGAAGAGCGATGCTCGCTCGAGTAACTGCTTTATCCGAGCACGCTCACTCATCTCTAATGATTACACATAGTGAAGCAATCTCTGGAATTGATTTTACATTAATTATATGCTACAAAAACACAAAGTCTGCAAACCCAACAAATAGATCAAATGCATAGTTGCACGTAAACTGTGGCTGCGATAATACAGTGCAAGCAGAAGCATTTGGCAGCAGCACTCATACACGTTTCATATCTAAATAAATTTGCATAACTCTTGTATATACTAACTACATAAAAATGCAAGATTCTTAGGCCTCAGTCAGACGGGCGATTTTTCGCGCGATTTGCGCATGCGCATGCGTCCGGCGATTTTATAAAACCATTGCTTTGCAATGGTATCAGACACATGAGCGCTTTTTATGCACTCGTCCGATAAATTATAGAACAGAAATCGCAGATCGCACCTACCTGCGATCTGCGATTCCTGTTCTCTTCTCTATAAGCGCTCAATGGGGCCGGCGGCAGCAGCGCCGACCCCATTGAGAACATATAGAAGACAAATCATTCTTCTCTGCCATAGCTGTAACAGCTGTGGCAGAGAAGAACGATGTTTGCCCATTGAATTCAATGGAGACGGCAATACAGCCGGCTCCATTGAAAGCAATGGGCTGCCGGACAGCGCTGGATGAATTGTCGGGAAGGGCTTAAATACATAAGCCCTTCCCTGCAATTCATCCAGAAATGTGTTAAAATAAAAAAATATATATATACTCACCTTGTCCCGGCAGCCGGAGTTCAGCGCGGCCGGCCTGCAGTGGGTGTGAAGGGGGTGTAAGTCAGACCTGCCCCTGATTGGCTCAGCGCTGAGCCAATCAGAGGCAGGTCTCACTCACACCCATTCATGAATTCATGAATGGGTGTGAGTGAGAGCTGCCTCTGATTGGCTCAGCGCTGAGCCAATCAGGGGCAGCTTTGAGTCACACACCCACTGCAGGCCGGCCGTGCTGAACTCCGGCTGCCGGGACAAGGTAAGTATATATATATTTTTTATTTTAACACATTTCTGGATGAATTGCAGGGAAGGGCTTATATATTTAAGCCCTTCCCGACAATTCATCCCGTGCACGCCCGCAGCGCATTGCTTTTAATGGAGCCGGCTGTATTGCCGGCTCCATTGAATGCAATGTGCTGGACAGTTCCGGCCCGTTTCTAATGAAACGCGGCTAGGAGCAGATTTTCGGGCGATT
Source organism: Eleutherodactylus coqui (assembly GCF_035609145.1). Classification (NCBI taxonomy): domain Eukaryota; kingdom Metazoa; phylum Chordata; class Amphibia; order Anura; family Eleutherodactylidae; genus Eleutherodactylus; species Eleutherodactylus coqui. The sequence goes on along the minus strand of NC_089843.1, from coordinate 139,903,302 downwards.
TTTGGGCCCCGGTCACGCGATTTGCAGATGCGCATCCGTCATACGATCCGCAAATCGCGCGAAAAAAAGCCCGTGTGACTAAGGCCTTAGTGCACATTTTGATTAAAAAAATGTGGGCTCATCTACTATTTCCAGGTGACTATATTTACGCACAGGTCTTAACACTAACAGATACCTCTCTTGTGGGTCTGGGCCTCAAACTGATTTTGTTTAGTAGGATTCCAGGCTATATGATATAATTAAAATTACTTGGGAGAGATGGATTTCCTACTTTTAGCAGATACCTCTCTTTGGGCTTACTTGTCAAATAAGAAATTCTTTTTCAGCCTGTGAAAATAGGGGGAATATGTAAAAATAGCTGTAATTCTTCAATGATTAAAATAATCTTTTTGTTAAGCCCCTTGATAGATACACAACTATTTAAAGTTTGCTTTATGAATGAGAATGAAAAAGTGAGCTTTTTGTCTACTAGTTCTCCCATCTTGACATAATCTATATAATAAAAAGATATACATAAATCACCTACATTACAGAACATAATTTCCCTGAAATGACTTACAAAAATTATAACACTTGGAAATAATTAATTCTGAATATAGCACAATAGCAGAAAAAAAGGCATAAAATCCAAACAAAACTACATAAAGTTATAAGAGAAGAGAAACACAAGCTGTCATTTTGTGTGCTCATTTATGCAACAAACAATAATATAAAATATTCAGCAAAATGTATAATTTACATGATCATTAGAAATTGAAAGCAGCACTCGATTTATAACAAATGTCTTACTGCATATTGTCCTGTGCCATGAAGTGGTTTGCTGCTGCAAAATAGATTTACAATAAAAAAATATATAAAAATTGCTTATAGAGAACATTCTTTAGGGATTGGATATTTCAAGTTAAGCAGTAAAAAATGTATGCATATGTTAGGCATATATATTAACCAATGTGAAATTTGCACTGCTGGAGCAAATATACTTTACCCAAAAAGACATAGTGTATTTGGCGAACCAGGCAACCTATTTTTAAATTATCACCATGCAGTCATGAGATTAATATATTTGAAGCAATTAATTGTTCAGGTGATATGTGTGTGTGTGTGTGTGATGGTGGTGTCAGGGTAAAATTCTAAGTACAGCACCAATCAGGCCCACCCCACTTGCCCCGCTGCCGGCGGTAAGAAGAGACACCACACAGAGGTCTGGTATTGTTTCTCACACGGGGACATGGCTGCGCTTCGCGCTTTATTACAGATTACATGAGATCTTATACCCTTTGTCTCATCACCAGCAATGGGTGATGGGCTCATAACCATATATGGGAAGTCCGGATTTCCGGCTTGAGACAGTGAAAATTCAGATGCATAGTTGAACATTTGTTATCTTGCTACGGCGCCTCTGGAAAAACAGCCAAGTACGCGTCCTTGTGTCTGGTTCTTCCTTTGCTGGGTTTTAAGATACATTTTGTTCAAGATACATTCTGTCTTCGCCTTGCAAGGCCTTTGGAATATCTGATGTAAGGCGACATATAAGTTTTTTCTCATTTGGAATTGAATAGAACTTGCATATAGGTATAAAAGCATAAAGAACATATGGCAATATATACATAAACCCTCACAGTGGTGGTGGTGGTGGTGGGGGGGGTGTCAGCAAATTAATGGTCAAAACAATCATAACTGCAATATAATGTTCTCAAATGTAAAATAATGCACTTAGGTTGAATACTAAGAATGTGTCACAAATTAGCTGTTCTGTGTTATTCAGGACTTCAGAAGAGAAAGATTTAGGGGGGTTGATTTCTGCCGGCTTCAAAATGTGTCCACAGTGTGGTTAAGCAGCAAAGAAAGCAAAGCTAGAAGTATTTCCAGTAGAAAAAGGGAGATTGTAATCCCGCTGTATAGAGCTTTGATAAGATGATATCTGAAATACTGTGTTCAGTTTTGGAGACAGTGCCATTTTTTTCATCTTTACTATTGAGAAAATGTGATTTTCACAAGCATGAAAAACAACTGTGAAAATTGCAAGTGCAACGATGCAATACATTTTTCTCACAAAACAAGGTAACATAGAATGTAAGGCCGAAAAAAGACATATGTCCATCCAGTTAAGCCTATTAACCCCCAATGTTGATCCAGAGACATATGTGTTCTGTGTTCCTGTGCAGGTGGCTGGACATGAGGTGTGAAGAGTGCTGATCTGTGTGTGTTTGTGTGAGCAGTGACGTATCCTGTGTTTCTGCGCAGGTGGCCGGAAATGTGGCATATTATCAGTCTTGTTTCTGTGTGGGATGAATTTCCCTTTCATTTTTCTGTGTGTTGGAGTGAACTGTGTCCTGGATCTTTAACCAGCTAGGGTGCTAGGTCCTTAGGTTCCAGCATGGTGCCATCACTATCAGGATGATTGCCTCACGTGCAGGCAGGATTCATTGGAGGTTGTCTCATTAGAGTTGGGACCCACGAGACAACAAAAACACTTGTCGGCAGGCTTGTGGGCTTAAGTGGCTTGGCCAATTCACAAACCAATACCTCACACTTTTATAGCTATTCCATCTGGTTATGTGTGCAGGAGGTATGCTTAGTGCGTGTTTTGGTAATCAGTTCAGTTCTTATGTTATGTCTGCCTGTGAGTCCAGTACGCAGTTTTTCCCTTTGTGTAGTAACGTAAGTCTCCAGCCAGCACGTCCCGTTTGGATGCAACACCACCTAGTGGCCATGCTGAGGCATTGTGTGCCCAGTGGAGTGACAAAAACTAATATGTACAGATGAATGAAATTACATAACACAAATTAGCACAATAGTTTTGATGAACACTGGTTGCAAAGTAACTTTACGTTTAATTCTATATTGATTGGAAAAATGAAAAAAAAAATTGTAAAAGTTCACGTTTCTCTTAACCTCTTCAGGATTAGTTTATTTTGAGCCTCAAAGGTGCTGTTCCACAAAAAAAAAAATTTAAATTTAAAATTATAAAGTTTTAATAGTAGTTATAGTAAATTGCAACCCATAATAATAATCATATATAATCCTTTAAGGCCTGATCCTTATTTTTCAAATCTGACGTGTCACTTTATGTGGTAATAACTTTTGATTACATTTACTTATCTATGCAATTCTGAGAACATTTTTTTGTGACATATTGTTTTTTTATATTAGTGGTAAATTTTGATCAATAAATTTAGTTTTTATTAAAAAACCAAAAAATAAAACTTTACTGATATTTTTGAAAAATTGGAAAATACATTCATTCACTGATAAAATCCACCTTTGGAGCAACTGTACATCAAAATAGTCTGATAGCAAATCCATAATGAGGTGGGTTGCCATCTTTCTGAAAAAAAAAATCAAACTGTTCTGTCCTCTGCAAGCAATGAAGGAAACGCGTCTTCATCTGTGTGTAACTGTCTGCTCTTAATGTTCCCTCAATGAAGAAAGGGCTTACAATTCTGATACACCACACCATACCATAGCTTTAGGTAAGACAACCATGTTAGATAGATCAGTCCAGTATCAGTGATTCTGTTTGTCAATTTCACCATTCACAAAGAAATATACTTCATTACTGAACTGTGCCTGATAGGGAAAATGAGGGTTTATCTGAAATTGATGTGTCAGCCATTCTGACCAAAGGTCTGGGTCATCCTCTATTTGGTGTCACAGCATTTTCAATTTGTGAGAATGCCATTTATACATAGACAAAACTCGTTCTATAAGGATAACCCTACATTCTTGAGAAAGACGTCAGGTGCTACATTGTGGGATATTGCTGAATGATGCCAGAATAGTGGTTGCTGATGCTTCAGTAATGGTTTTTGGTTGTCCAGATTCTAGTTTGTCAATGACAGAACCCATATCTCAGAATTTTATAGGCAATTTGGCAACTGCGCTATAGGTAATGTGAGGTCTGGTTGGGTGACGTTGATTTAAATTTGCTATGCTGATGTGTTCTTCATTCACCTGACTATAGTTATAGTGGGGATTCCACAGTTGTGGAGAATAAAGTCTACTTAATCCTCCACTGTATGAATGGTATAACTGTTTGTCAGATTGTGTTTACCTATAATTGTGACTTATATAACAAGCAGACAAGATTTTATTAGTAATCAGTGCAGAAATCCAGAAAATTCTGAAGAGTCCACTTATTTTTCTTGCAACTGTAACAGTAAGTAATAGTAAATATAAAAAATATCGTGAACATATTGTCCACCTGAAGATTCCAGACACTAAAATTGCAATGAAGTTCTGTGGTACAGTATTTGTTCGCAAGACGAGACCCATAGGGCCCTAAAAATGTAAAATATAGAGGCATGAGTTGACACATAATATAACAGTAGCTATCAGGTTAAAAGACAGTAAACAAAGTAATAGTCTTACTTTAGATCACTTGGTTGAAGTGTGTTTAATCTTTTAATTCAGTTCATTTCTATTTCCTCTAAGCAAACCTCTGGTCCCAAGAGAAAATTTGTTCCATGATCTGAGGGGGATGGCACAGTAATATAACCTGGCGCTATTTCTATGTGCCATCGTCCCCCATGTATGGATTCTGGTTTGACTTTCAATTCCCAGTCATTGTTACAAGGCTTGTATAAAGAGTCTAACATTCACTTGCATGAATGCTGCCTTCCCATATGTGGCACTGCAGAGATATTGTTCCGTCTCCGTTATTTGCATATTACCTGAAGGAGCATGAATGGCCTTATAAGTTACCTCACTCACCTTCTAAGTGCTCTCCTTAAGGGGAAAAATAGGATTATTGTCCCCCAGAGTTCCTGTGGCCCCACTTCAATCTAGCAAGATGACAGACCTGTTCCGGTCCCTGCTTTGTGCAGACTGTGCATGGGTGGTCTCAAGCACTTTACATTGCTCTGATTGACCAGAAATGAAAGCTCAGCTCTAGCAACCAATCACAGCACAGCTTTCATTTTACCTCAGCAGTATAAGAAATAGCAACCAATTACAGCACAGCTTTCCTTTTACCTCAGCAGTATAAGGAATGAAAGCTGAGCTGTGATTAGTTGCTATTGGCAACAAAACTTACAGGGGAAGTCGATGAGTTTTGGTTTTTTAATTTGTCAGTGTTTGTTGTCTGGTGCTGAAGAACGCTCATGCAAAATTTCAGTCAAATCGGACCAGAACTGTGGATTTGTATGTGACACAAACAAACAGATTTTGCGTTTTATATATAAGATAAAGCATTTGCCAAAGCAAAATGCAAATATTGTGTGATATGTTATATTAAAATGAAACAGTTTCATTTAAAAATGCTTCCAAACTTCAATACTAAATGAAAACATTTTAGTTTTTGTGTGGAACAGAAACAACAGAAGATAAACGAGCATTGTTCACATCTTTCAGCACAAAGTTTATGCTTTCCTCAAGAAATAGTAACACCATTAAAACAACATTAGGAGTCTCAATTAAGTCAGCAGAAAAATAAGCAATGTGTATATGCTGTAGATCTTTTCATATATAGAACAAATACATATTAAAACCAATAGTACCATAATTATACCATGTAATGAGTGTTTGCTTATCTATAGATATAAAACATATAAATATAATGAATACATTAAAGTGTGAACTATTGTGACATTTTATTCATTCACTTATTCATTCCAATGGGATACCCCATTCTCCCCTCTTACAACAGTGGCTCACAGTTGCTCTACCAAGCGGCTGCATCAGCCTTGCTAGGCTCCGCCATCCAGGAGACAAGAGGGAGTAAGGAGAGATGGGTCGTGGACCAAATTTGGGCACATGGCAGAAGACTTTAGGTGCATGGAGTGCTGGAAAATTGCAGCACGGTGAGCACTAGTTGAAGCTTTGCACCTTGATGGATGGAGAACTTTCTTGACACCTCAAGCACCAAATAAAAAGAATTGTTGGCTGCACCACAGAAGGAAGGTGCAGAGACTGTGTAGAGCTAAGGTGCTACTGTGAGCTGTGAGGGCAGAGTAGCAAAGTACTGTGACAGTCAGGATAGGTGCTGCTGGGAGCTGCTACTGGCCAGAAGCAACAATTTGCAGAGGAGCTGCTGCTACTAGGGAGGAAAAGACACTGAAAGACTTAGTCCCTGGATGTGAGAGGGTCTGTTTGATCTGCTGCTCTTGTACTGCCCGAGTGAATGCCAGGATCCAAAATGAAAGTGGGATTCCACTCCGGTGGTAGTTCCCATTGTGCTGAAGGCGCTCTTTAGTGATCTTCCCTGGAGCTGCAGGTCCTACTGTCATTTTGAGTGAATACATTCATATTTCATAGCTGTATATGTCTTTAATATTTGAAAAGGGCGCCAGAAACGCATTGTATAGGATCATTGTGTATCCACCTTTGTTTTGGAAGATTAAAAACTACTCCATTTAAATACTATTGCGACTATCAACGTTTATCTTCTCCTGAAAACCCAGCTATTAAGAAGGAATTTATTGTTTAACTCCTTCCTCTTCATGCGTGCTAAATATTGGCACCACGTTGCAATTGAATATCGCCTCCGTAAAACCCTCTAGAGAAAAAAAAAGTTAATCACAGGCCTGTTCTGACCAGAGATAGAGATAGTGGTGGCCATTCAGATGGCCACTGCAATCTCTGGCCTTAATAATTTGGATGTGAACTGAAAAAGTTATGTTAATAGGAATTGAATCTGAAAACCCAGAAACATTGATATTGGAGTTTCATTTCAATCTGATATACAGACTGCATATTACATTACATAATTTATACCTTTGAACTAATGGGACTGGTTTGGTTTCAGCATTATTATTACTGTTATACTATTTGCCAGAGTCGATATTATTTCATACTAAGTACAAAGTATGATTGTCTACATAAAGTAATAATAATCCTAGAATTTAGTTAGCAGTTGTTAGCATCAGGTAAATATACAGTAAAAGTTAAACTCTTTTCTTGTTATTATATCTTGACTCAATTGTTTTTCTTTGTTTGTAAATACCTTTGTAAATCCTTCTGTGGCATTGTATCCTGAATCTGCATCTCTATACCACCATTCATGACAAGTACTTAAATAATATTGCTACTTTATACAGTCTCTTTGCGTTGAAAAGTCTTTTGCTTATGAAAATTGCATGCAGATAAATGACCTATCAAAACTGATACACTGTTATATGCTTCTTTCTAAATATTTGAATGTATCATGCACTGCACCCTGAAGCTTGCATTAGCCATAACAGAGTTCATATATTTTGTCTGGATTGTTTATTAACAGCAAATCTACATTATAATTAGGAGGGAGAAATAGTTATATACAGATGTGTCCTCCCTTAAATTGGCCCTAATGCTAATGCCCACGGCCGGATTTCTGCTGTGTTTCACGCGGCGTAAATCCACGGCGTTATGCTATTGAGTTCTAACGCAGTATTCCGCAGCGTTAAAGAAATCGCAGCATGCTCTAATTGCCATGGAAAAACATGCGGCTGGCTTCCATTTTAGTCAATGGAAGCCATCCGTCATGCTATACTTCTGCTGTGAGCACAGTGGAAGTATCACATGATTAGGCGTCCCTACCCAGTGCCCATCGCATCATCCTGCACTGCTGGTGGTGGGCGGGATGCGCATAGCGGATCCGGAGTGGTGAATATAGGGGCTTTGAGGGGTGCTATGACTGACTGCACTCCGATATTCCTCTGGCAGAGTCTGTCACGGCCGTGGACATGAGGCCTAACTCAACAAATTTCAAGATGAAAAAAAACAAATATCGGAAAGATGTTTCCAGTAGATGCCATTGGTCATCTGTCCATCACCATAGGTTCTTATGTTAAAAAAGAGTGTATATGTTTAATGTATATTTTCTTACTGGATGGCTGTGGCAGATGCCTCCAATGGATGTCAACCATTGGCCATCTGTCACCCATAGACTTTGACATTAAGAAAGGCATGCATTTAATATATACTTTTTACTGGATGCCATGAGAACATTTTTATATTATGAAAAATTGGAATCCCTAACTAAAAGAATTCAGGTCAAGGCAAGAGTGGACACATCTGTACATGGAGCTCTGTTGAAGAGTTTTAGTGTAATTCAAATCAGCATGATGTGTGCTGATCATCATTCTCTTTAGGCACATTGCATGAATAGTTAAGTGATATCTGATTATAACCATCCATATCTATAAATGTATCTGTTAATTTATCTATTCCCAAATTATTATGCAGTTTCAATCTAATTTCACTCAGAGGTATGTTGATTGGCATAATGGAATCACATTTTTCTCTGGACAGACTTTCTGGTGGTATTACATGTGTTGTGTGACAGTTTCATGGCATTAGTAGCAATGTGGACTAAAACTTCAAGAAATATCTGAAGATGTAAATAGGTGTGGATGTGTGTGTGGAGGGTAATGCTTCACTGTGAATGTGCCCAGGTATACATTTTCTCCTAAATCTTCAGAATATTTGCTGTGAAATTGAATGAATTACTGCTACCAGTCATTAGAATTTTTTGCAGAAGGCTAATGAGGCTAAGCCACATTTGCATCATATGAAGTCCTAAGAAATGTTATGCTCTAACCTTTATATGAGACTAGCTGATTTACCCAGCTTCACCCAAGTTAATTTGATACAGGTGTTTACGTGCTCACACAGAAATTTTATGAAGTCAAGGTTAGTTTAGAGCAGTGTTTCTCAACTCCAGTCCTCGGGTCCCCCATCAGGTCATGTTTTCAGGATTTCCTCAGTATTGCACAGGTGATGTAATTATTGTCAGTGCGTCACACATTGCCATAGGTGTTCTTACTATAGGATATCCTGAAAACATGACCTGTTATGGGGCCCCTGCGACTGGAGTTGAGAAACACTGCTTTAGAGTAAACGAGGAATAAAATATACATATATAGGGGAATTAGACTCTTCTGAGCCTGCATATACTGATGTCCCTCTACAGAATGTGCCACTCCTCCCACTCTCCTCATTTAGGACCTAAAGAATGCGTGCGCTAAATTTCACACTTGTACAACACTGGGAAGTTGCATTACATAGTGGTGCACTGACTTTTGCAATTAGTATTAAATAATCGAGTTGTAACCCCCTTAATTTTCCTATTTAGTACCTAAAGAATACTATTGCCAAATTTCACGCTTGTACGACACCGGGAAGATACATTACATAGGAGTGCACTTCCTTTTGCAATTAGTATTGAATAATCAAGTTGTGACCCCTTTACTTTTCCCATTTAGGACCTAAAGAAAGATCGTGCTAAATTTCATGTTTGTACGATACTGGGAAGTTAGAGAATTAGATTACATACATTACACAGGGGTGCCAATACGTTTGCACTAAACATTGAATAATCGAGTAGTGACCCCTTTACTTTTTCTATTTAGGAGCTAAAGAATGATCATGCGAAATTTCATGTTTGTGTGACACCAGGAAGTTACAGAATTAACTTAGGTACATTACATATGGGTGTCAATACTTTTGCACTTAGCATTGAATAATCAAGTTGTGACCCCTTTACTTTTCCTATTTAGGACCTAAACAATGGCCGCGCCAAATTTCATGTTTGTATGGCACCGGGAAGTTGCATTACATAGTGGTGCCAATACTTTTGCACTTGGCATTAAATAATTAAGTTGTGACCCTTTTACTTTTCCTATTTAAGACCTAAAGAATGGTCGTGTCAAATTTCATGTTTGTATGACACCAGGAAGTTACATTACATAGGGGTGCCAATACTTTTGCACTTAGCATGGAATAATCGAGTTTTGACCCTTTAACTTTTCCTATTTAGGACTTAAAGAATGGTCATGCCAAATTTCATGTTTGCATGACAGCAAAAAGTTAATGAATTAAATTAGGTATATTACATAGAGGTGCCAATACTTTTGCACCTAACATTGAATAATCGAGTTGTGACCCCTGTACTTTTCTTATTTAGGACCGAAAGAATGGTCGTGCCAAATTTCATGTTTGTACGGCATCGGGAAGTTAGAGAATTAGTGGCCAGTCAGTGAGTGAGTCCGTCAGTCAGAAAGGGCTTTCACCTTTATATATATATATATATATATATAAAACAACTCCAGGATTAGACACTTTTTCTCTAAAGAATGAAACTGTTCTCCCTGAAAAACTAAATTGTCTGAAAATTCTGAACATAGCTATGAAGATCATCCCATCAGCATCTACCATAGTATTTTAAACAGTACGCTGCATTAGAGGAAGCCTCTCACTGACATTCTTCTGCAATAAAAATAATCCCATATCAATGGTTAATTCCCTTCAACAAATATCCTTCTAGATTGCAGTCACCAATTTGCCTAAACTGCCTGTCAAATCAGCATCTGTACCACAGCAGGTCCAAATGTGCCTCTAACAGCCTGAGGATCTGCGTATTTAAGGACTGATTTAATGAGCTTAGATATTTCATACATGTGAGTCATAAATTACTTTGTGTGATTAATCTCTGCATGAAAAACTAAATAATCTTGTAGATATTATATCTTTAAATGGCTAACAAAAATACATGATGTAGTAGTGAGCTTTCAAACCTCCCAGGGTCCTTCCTCAGGCATAATGGAACAGATCTAAAGACGTATTTACTTCGTTACTCTTACTGAGAACAATCACACTTTGCCCTACTGGCTAACACGGTACTAAACTTTTTTTAATAATTACTTTTACATGGCTTCTACATTTCTCAACCCGAAGAATGTTTCTGCTTCCTAAACTGTGTCATACTATAGGTATTGTTATTTCAGTATTTGTGTACAAGTGGCTGCATTCTATTTTTTGTTCTTTGAAATGCGTTTTTATACATTTCCTCTGAGTGCCTTTGCATATCTTTGATGTACAATGCCCTTCTATTTGCCCTCTCATATACATACCTATGCTTAGCAAAATCCACTTTTTCTCTGATGATAATTATCCGTTGAGTCGCAGTAAGTAGTAAGTAGTAAAGAAAGCACCTAGTCATATGCCAAAAGTGTATACACCCTTATTACTTACGTCCTACTCAAATTGTATGGTCACATCCTATTTCTGGCCAAATCCTTAGTCCCTGTTTATATCCAAGTCCTCTCAATTGAGTTTTTATCAAAAAGGTGGGTGCAAAGGCTATGTGTCTAAAGTGCACCAAAAGAAATGGGGGGGGGGCTAAGGCCTTACTGGTCCCTCCCCTCAAGCAATCTATCTTCAGGGGTCCAATATCTCTGCAAATCTATCGTGAACCTCCTTATTCCAGCTGGATAGTTCCTCCAGATTGTAAATTAAATCTACTTTAGCCTTCCACTAGGACAAGGTAGGAGGGGTCTTCTGAAGCCAAAGAAGAGGTATTAGGGCCTTTGCCACATCCAAGAGGGACGCCAGCAGTTTGTCTTTAAGAGGATGGAAAGTCGCAGAGGGCTTCCACAGAAAAATCATCTCTGCTGTTATAGAGAAGCCTGGTTTTAAGGACTGCATCACTCCCTCCACATCTTTCCAAAATGCGGCAATGACCGAGCACTCCCACCAGATATGCCTGAAGGAACCTGCCCCTGTATTATATCTCCAGCATCTATTATGTGGTGCGAGTTTATAGGCATGAAGCCAATGTGGGGTTTTGTATCATCTTAATAAAAGCTTATAGTGGCTTTCTTGGAGCAGGATGCATGGAGACAGGCCGAAGGCGGTTTGTAAAATTAATTTAATGTTAGAGGAGGATAGGGAAATATTCACTTCCTTTTCCCAAGAACGGAGGAAGGCTGGTTTATAGATCCCAGGGGCATAATAATTTTCTTGCGGAGATAGGTGATTATTTTACGCTTGTGATTGAGTAATTTTTCAAATGGAGTCTCTGGTCGAGTGGACCTATTTTTTTTATAAAACTCCTAAAATGCCTTAGTCACATGGGCCTTTTGTAGGAAGGAGAGGGACGACTAGGAAATCAAGGCCAACATAATATCAGAGGTCTTCCTATGTGCTTGTGCTTGGAAGTCCTTTATCTTTAGTGAGGCAAATTTCCCCCAGGTTCTTCTTACTGACCTATCTGTAGTCCAGCCTAGAAGTCTACAGAAGGCCCTCAGTGGAGTCAATGGGGATTGTTCTGGGGCCAAGGATGCTCTCAATTTGTCCCTGATCTCACAGGGACCTCGCATGAATGGAATAAAATTTTTGGATCTTTATTAGCTTCTAGCAGGGAACTATAAGTCTTCCAGCAGAGTGTCCCCATATGAGCCAGCCGCTAGAAGTTGTAGCAATTTATCTTTTGTGGGAGAGACCAGTTCCATCCAATAATCGAGTTGAGTAGCTTGGTAGAAGTCGTGGACACATGGCAAGCCGATCCCCCCTTCCTCTCTCCTTCTAATCATAAGGCTATAAGCCAAACGGGGTCTTCTCTGCCTCCATAGGTATCCCTAGAATGCTGAACAGTGGGCTCTAAAGAAGGTCTGAGGTAGGGAGATTGGGAGCGTTCTGAGCTTCTATAGAATTATTGGGAGGATATAAGATTTCAGTATGTTTTTCCTGCCGAACCAGGAAATGTATAGGCTCCTGACATGCGCTAGTAGATGTAGAAAGTTGTTACAATACAGATCTTCTGCTTTTTTAGTAATCTTGACTCCCAGATACTCTACTGAGGTATTCGACCATTCGAAGGGTGAACCGGATTTCAAGAAATGGCATTCAGCGGAGGGGATAGAGACATTTAGGATAGTAGACTTAGAAAATTTAATTTGAAAATTAACAATGGTGCCAAAAAACTCCAAAAATGAGGTCCGCTTAGGAATACCTGTCTCAGGTTCTAAGATTATGAACATGATGTCATCTGCAAACGCAGCCATGGTCAGAGCATTTGAACCCAGCTCAAGTCCTTTTATAGTGGGATTCATTCTAACCCCCTGCAGCAGGGGTTCCATGGATAGAATAAAAAGGGTCGGTAAAAGTGGACAGCCCTGTCGGGTACCATTTCGAATATTGAAGGGTGGAGAGAGTAAATTATTATTCTTCAGTCTAGCGTAAGGTTCTTGATACAAAGAGAAAATTGCCGAGATAAATGCAGGGGGAAAATTAAATTGAGCCAGAACTCTTTCCATATAAATCCAGTCCACCCTATTGAATGCTTTTTTGGCGTCTGTTCTTACCAACACTAGCAGGATTCCATGGACCTGGGCATATCTAATGGCATATAGCAACCTGCAGCAATCATCTCTACCTTTTCTACCTTTAATAAAGCCTGTTTGTTCTCTTTTTATCAGGGAAGGTATCAAATTCTCAAATTTTTTTCGCAAGTAATTTCACACAGAATTTAACATCTAAGTTGATTAGAGAGATAGGTCTGTAGCTGCTGCAGAGTTCGGGGTCTTTATTCTCTCTGTGTATAAGCATGATATGTGCTTCCTTTGCTTGTTTGGGCAACGGATTGCCCAACATAAGTGCATTGAAGAGGTTCTTCAGCCTCAGGTAAAGGTGTTTCTTGTTATATTTGGACTCTAGAAGGCGTTTGAGCGTACGTCTTAGATTCATTAGTTCCTCTAGTTTGTGAGTTGCGTGGGACAGTTTGGACAATTGTTTTAGCTTTGCTCTCTGCGAAAGAAGGTTGTCTATTTCTAATTGCTGCTACTTTTTGACCCTAGATCCCAGAGAGATGAGTAAGCCTGTCATAAATGCCTTATGTGCTTCCCACACCACGGGGAACTCAGGGTCTCCATTGTTATTTAATTGGAAAAATTCTGTTAGCATTTTAGGTAGATGGTCTTTCTCTGTCTCGGAGTGTAATAGAGAAGTATTGAGCCTCCATCTCCACTATCTGGGGCCGTCACCTTTGAGCCAAATGTCAATATGGAGGGGTGCATGGTCAGAGATGGTAATAGCCTCTGTTTTAGCCCCTTCTACTTTTGTCAAAATGTTATGGGAAACAAATATGTAATCAAGCCTCTGAAAAGAGGAATGAACTTTGGAGAAATATGTGTAGTCTTTTGTTGAGGGATTTGCAGATCGCCACGCGTCCACGACTCCCAGATCCTGAAGAGTTTTGTTTAGTTTTCTAATTTGCCTCTGTGAGACCCAGGATTTACCTGTCGATGAGTCCAGCAGGGGATTTAATGTGATATTTAAATCTCCACCCCAGACAATGGTGGCCTCCGCAAACTTCCTCAGAATTCCAAGCTGTCCCGTTAACCAGCCCACTTGGTAAGAATTAGGAGTGTAAAGGTTGGCTATTGTTAATTTAGTATTATTGATGGAGCCTTTTAAAAATAGAACCCTACCCAACTCATCCGAGTATTTGGCCTTGAGGGTGAACTCAATGGACCTGTGAAACCCCTTTGGATGCGGAGACCGGGTGGGGATTGCGAAAACTTTGGGGAAATAATTTCCCTGGCAAATTTGTCCACTTCCTTGATTTAAAATGTGTCTCCTATAAGAACAATAGCTTGGTATTATACCTTTTTAACAGTTGAGAGATATTGTACCTTTTCTGAAGCGAGTTAAGACCTCAGTCATTGAAGGACGTGAACCTTATCATTTCTATAGTCTCGATGTTACAGATGAACTCCGTCGTCTGTCAGGCAGGACCACTAGGCTAAAAAGGAACACAGTGGAAATAAGAAGCCTTGCACAAAGGTGTTCAATATACCAATAAATGAAGGCGGTGATGTTATAAACTGGCTGTTCTGTCTGATGATGGGGGTAAGGGAGAAATGATGAAAGGTGAGGTAAATAGGGGAAGGTAAGGGGATGAACAAAAATGGTAGGGGATGAACAGAAATCAAAACAAGAAAACGCAGTAATCAATTAAGAATCAATCGAATAAGTTCTCTTTTCCAAGAGATACAGGTGGGCTCTCCCAAAGTGCTGGAACCCAGCTGTATGAGTGAGGAGATAAAGAAACTATAAATCTAAAAGGAATCAAAATTTGCCTGATCGGAGGGGCACAAACAGGTGCCTTCTTCAAGGGGGGGGGGGGGGGGGAATAAATACTGACTTGTTGACGGCAGATGGCTAGAAAAGTCTATTTCAGGGTCTGATCCGCAGGAACACTATACAAAGAACATAACAGAACCTGTTGGGAATTACTGGCCTTGTAACATTGGTAAACAGAGGTAGTGGAGGGATCTGGAGGGGTCCAGATCTGCAAGTTGGGTAAACAGGAGGCATATGCTGCAGATCAGGTATCTCCGGGAGCATTTTCCTCTCTGTGCTTCTTCCTTTGTTTACTCCTGGGAGATTTAGAGTAACTAGCTGTGTGCCAATTTTCAGGAGTTGGAAGGTATGGAAGAGTCGGGAACTCCGGCAGAGGGATCCAGTTAGAAAGTTTGATGGGTTCTAAGCCCAGATGTTGCCAGCATCCTTGGAGGTCGTCTGGGGAGCGGATATTTAGTCTCTTTCCTTTATAGGTGATTCCAATGCTAAACGTGAAAAGCCACGCATATTTAATGTTCTTTGATTTTAGGGTCTCAAGTAAAGGCCGGAGTAGCCTGCGTTTGGCCAGGGTTATGGGTGAGAGGTCCTGGAACAGCTGAATTGTGGAGCCATCGTATAGTAAATTCCTGAAATTCCGGGCGTTATTTAAGATGGCTACCAGATCCGGGAAAGCGAAGAGTTTGCATATGATATCCCTCGGCTGGTCAATTGGGGCGGGTTGTGGTCTCAGAACTCTGTGTACCTGCTCTATGGAGATCGATGAGGCTCCGTCTACTCCCAATAGATCAGTAAAAATCTCCATGACTACTTTTTTTAGAGTGCCTGGTGCCCAAAATTCAGGAAGGCCCTTTATGTGCACGTTGTTGCGGCGGTTTCAGTTTTCTAAATCCTCCTGCATAAGGAACATTTTATTAAGGTGGAGGTGCTGCTCTTTAACCACTGAAGCTAATTCCCCAGCATGTGTGGTAATGGTGGCAGAAGAACCTTCCAAGTCCTCCACTTTCCTCCTCATGTGTCTCACCTCCTCCTTGATCTCTCTCAGCTCTGCTAACACTGGCCTCATTGTCTTGGAGAGCAGTTCCTTCATAAAGCCCTTTGACAGAGGCTCATCTTCCTCCCCATCTGAGGAACTCTCTCCGTCCTGCGCTGTGATACAGGCTGCAGCTGCTGACGGCGCCATCTTGCCTGCTGAGTATGGAGAACAGGCGCTCCGGTCTTTTAAGAATTTCTGCAGGTCGGATTGACATCGGGCTGGACGAGAGGGGTCCCTTGGTGTTCTCCTCCTCTGTCCTTGCTTATTTTCCCCATTTTAGGTAAGAATAGCTGCTGACTCTCCACGATCAGGCCCCGCCCCCCCTCCCTTGCGTCTTTCTAACGCTGCGATATCGCTGCTTTTTTTAACACGATTGTCAATGAGACTTTCTAATATTAAAAACGCATCGCAAATTGGCGCTTTGCAATTTTTGTGCGATGCGTTTTTAACATTAGAAAGTCCCATTGACAATTGCATGAAAAAAACGCAGCAATATTGCGTGGAAAAAACGTGCAAGAAATACACAAGTGTGCAGCAGCCCTAATGCATATGATTTTGATTCTCTTTCTTTAGTCTCACTTCAAATTTTCACAATTTTTCACAATTTATATGGACCTCTAGATTACCTCTCACAGCATATCAATTCCTGACTTATGCTAAGCAAACTGCTGTGATCAGTTCACCTGATCTACCTAAATGTTTCTGTGCAATCTACCTCCGCAGAGTAGTATACAAGTGTAAGCAACAGAGCGACAAACTGCATGTAAAAAATTGAAGACTTCTTGGCAGTAAATTCCCCTAGATCACCTTCTTTTGCATTTCAAACACTATTTCTTGCTAATCACTAATTTTGGAATTTTAAATAAAGCTTCCCTGCAAGTAAAGAATGTGTTTAAATGTATGTTTCCCTCCCATACGATGACAATCCTTGATATTTTTTCATGTAAAAATGACAACCCAATCCAGTTCCATGCTGAATTACAAAATGTCTGCATACTGGAATTATTTTATGAAGATCTTGCAAAAATGAACGACATGCATATTCTATTATTGATTGCATGAATTCTCAGACATTTGCCATCTGGAAGAATTCTCTCACCTGGAATTTAGCTCATCTTACAAGGTCCTCTACATATGGTTAACATTTGATATACTTTTTCTATCTCACCATTACTGCAAATCTGTGGCTGTGAATTTTGATATCATTTGGTATATTATGTTATTGTGTTTTGCTAGTTTTTTGTCTATGTATACAGCTGCAATGAAAATTATTCAACATCCATTCCAAATTAGGTTTATTTGCCAAATTTACAAATGTTCAGCTGCATGCAAAAAACAGTCAGATAAAAACAATTTAGATAGCTCAATGCAATTAATAAAACAAGTGGTTTTTTTAATTCAGCAGTCTTAGAATTTCTCAACACCTTCATTACAAGTTTCCTTAGCATTTATTTAATGTGCCTAAAACTTATTCCACAGCACTGTATGTCATAGGGTTTTGCTCTCAATGGCGCTCATAATCTAAATTCACCTGTTGGGGGGGCATGGCCTGGATGGCACTAATGGTGGTCGCTTGTTAGTGAAGCTTTGATAGCCACATATACCTGCAGCAACACTTAGCAACTACAGAGGACCGCAGGAATATCAAAAAGGAGAAGAGGGAGCCACAGAGCAGGAGGATGACCAAAAGACAACCAGTGAAAGTGGGACCGAAGCACTTGACAGACTTATTTCCAGCGCGGGGAGGTGTAGAGGAGCCGGAAATGGAGGCTGCGACTTCTGCTGCTGAATGCTGGCAGAAGCTAGGGTCATCAGACCAGAGAGATCTCTCATCCAGAAGAGGTGGTAAGTAAGCCTCCACTTTCCCCTCATCTCCACAGTCTCACCAAAAAAAGAGGACCTAAGAGAGAGCAGGAGATCCCAAATAATCCTATAGAACAAGGAGGAGAAGGGGGAATGATAGACCCCATAATGAGCTCCATAGTGCTCCAGTCAAGCAGCCTCTAAATACTTTGTAAGAGACATGATGATGGTTCTGAGGGGATAGTTAAGAAGCGATCTCACTGTATTGAACAACAAAGTCAGCTCTGCTATAACTGAATTAGAAGAAAGAGTAGACCATTTAGAGTCCAATACCAGTGAGATGATAAGCTCTCACAATGAGCTTATAGATGCACACTACAAACTGACTTTCAAGTTTTTAAGCACAAAATGGCGGATCTTGAAGACTGCAATAGATGGAACAACATTAAGTTCAGAGGAATTGCAGAATCTGGAATCTATGAGACTGGAAGAACTGCACAAATTTGTGTGGGGTCTCATAAAATCCCTATTGCCGGACTCTAGACCTGAAGATCACATTCTGGACAGAGTTCATAGGCTACCAAAACCTAAAAGCATCCCAGAAAAGGCGCCTAGAGACATGATAGCTAGAGTGCACTTTTTTTATATTAAAGAGGCCTTGATGAACACCTCCAGGAATCTTAAGGAGCTGTCACCTCCTTTTGAGAATATAAAACTGTTCTCTGATTTTTCTCAAGTCACCATGTTCGCATGTAAAAAACTCTCACCAATAACAGCTACACTGAGAGAAAATAAAATCATATACAGGTGGGGATGTTTGACCAAGTTAAATGCGATCAGGGAAGGCAACTCTAGTATCACCTCAACCTTTGATGAGGGAATCTCCTTACTGAAGAAATGGAATCTCCACATACCTGAAGAAAATGTACCAACTCATATAGTTAGATATTGGTCTCAGAAACAAGCCTCTGTGGCTCATAGAAAAGCGTCAACTTGCCACTGACTATTCATATGGCTATAGGCAGAAATAATTAATAACAATCCTCATACCTAAGGAAAAGGTACCACCTGAAAAATAGCTGAACTGTTCATATTCCAGACCATGAGCTTTACATATTGAGATCCCAGAGTTCGAAAAAATCAATTTTCTTTGCACCTGAGATTGTTTCTTCAAAATGTAATGCTGAGAGAATTTTTACCCCCAAAAGTTTACAAGTTTACTTTCACCACTCCTAATGTCCCAAAAAAGGATCAGAATTCAAATTAAAGATACCCTATGTGTGACGACCAACCAAGAGAAACACAGAGATACGGCAAGCAGTGACAAAAAACAAACACTAGATTCACAAGTAAAACCCTGAATATTCCCATGGAGTTAAACCTACTATCCTTGAATGCAAAGGGACTTAATTCACCATTTAAAAGATCAGTACTATAGAAAGAGACCCTAACATCCAAAACGGACATTTTGTGTGTTCAAGAAACTCACTTTGTACAGAACAAAGGTCCTGCTATATCACATCCCAAGTATCCTAAAATTTACATGGCCAATGCACCAAAGAAGAGAGCAGGAGTACTGGTGGCAGTGAAAGACAATGTGGATTTCCAACTTCTGAGGGAAGAGACGGGTGAGGAGGGCAGATTCATAGTTCTCATTTGTAAGATTGGAGGTTTCTTCGTGACTCTAGCCAATATATATGCACCTAATTCTCTGCAGCTTCGTTTTCTGGACAGAGTGATGAGGAAGATAAAAAAGCTACAACAAGGGAATCTAATCTTCTGTGGGGATTTTAGTGTAATTCTAGATAGTAAGCTTGATTCTAGTAACTTGGGAAGGGGGAGTGGTTCCACCTTGTCCTCCAGGATTTTTAGGTCAGAATTGTTTGATTCATTTAGGTGCCTGAATGTGAATTCCAGGGAGTATTCATTTTATTCTTCTTGACAATAATAATTTTTTAGGATCGACATGTTCCTAGTGGACTTTCATGCCTAATGAGAGTGAGAGAGGCAAAGATCATAGTCAGACCATGCTCCGGTTATGCTTAAACTATAGTTGGGACGCCAATCTCCTGCTTTTGGGAGCTGGAGGAACAACACATTTTAATGAATATTCCAAAATACCAAGAGAATGTTCAAAGAAGCGATAGAAGAGTATTTTCATTTTAATGATTCACCAGCAACGTGTTGATTCACACTGTGGAATGGGCGCAAACCTGTAATTAGGGGGTAATGGTTCAGCAGGGTTCCATATATAAAAAATAAAGGAATAAGCTACTTAAAAATACCTTAGCATAACAAGTCACTACCCCCCATCCTTCTACAAAGCCACAATCGTACTTATCCTGAAACCGGGAAAAGACGCTCTAGATTGCGGCTCCTACAGGCCCATTTCCCTCCTCAATTCGGATTATAAACTCCTGACAAAAATGCTGGTTCGGCGTCTCAAGAACATTATTCTAGACCTAATACACCCAGACTAAACCGGATTTATGCCGGGTAAATCCACAAGAGAAAACCTACGACGGGTCCAAGTAGCAACGCAGGTCGGATCAGCGAGGAAAACGGATTGGGCCCTGGCCTCACTGGACACTGCTCCATCGAGTGGCCCTTCCTGCTCCAGGCGTTGAAGAGATTTCGGTTTGGAGATCGGTTCATTTAATGGATCTCTCTAATATACAAAACACCTGTGGCGGAAATCTCGGTGAATGGCACCTGCTCTCCGTACTTCCCCTTGTGTAGAGGTACGAGACAGGGATGCCCCCTCTCCCCACTTCTCTTCGCCCTGGCCATGGAACTGCTGGCTATTATGCTCCGGACATGCCCTATATATCGCGGGATTGAGATAGGAGATCGGGAGGATCGTGTGGCATTATACGCTGACAACCTTATGCTCTTCATGTTGGATCCAAGGATTTCCCTGCCCCGCGCCATGGACATCATTAACAAATTCGGGTCCTACTCAGGCCTGCACATCAACTGGTCAAAATCTGCCTTAATGCCAGTCTCTGCACAGAACTCCCTGCGGCTCATGGCCTCACTGTGTGGCCTACAGGTCTCTAACGACTTTAAGTACCTGGATGTCCAGATCACTAACACAACGTGCCGAACTCTGTCTTTATATCCTGCAGCATATCTCCATGCCTGTTCCGATGAGATTTTTTCGGACTATGAACTCTCTTATGTCCTCTTTCATATGGGGAAGCTCCCGCCCAAAACTCAAGCTTTCTACACTTCAGAGACCCAAGAACACTGCCAGGGCAGCACTCCCAGACCTATTTCTATATTACTTAGCTGGTCAATTGATCCATTTAAAATGTTGGTTGAACAACGGCCCACTGCCTAATTCAGAGGCCCATCTGGCCCAAGCCTTAAACATCCCCAGCCTTTGGCCGATGCTGGAGCTCACCATTACCGTGAGGGGTAAAATAATATCCATGCATAGACTGGCTATGCAAGTCTGGAAGTCTGGCCCCAGGCTAGAGAGGTAGTCAGGTTCTCCGACATTGCCGCTGATATGCCACTGTGGAGGAACCCTGGGCTGGGGGAGCTGCAGTCGCTGACTGACCTGGAGGTATGGGAACAGTATGGGATCACTTGTTTAGGCGATCTATACAACTCTAACGTTTTGTTATCTTTCGAGCAACTACAGAATCAATACCAAATACCCCGAACCCAATTTTACAAATACCTACAGATCCGGCACGCACTCCAGACGCAATTTCCACCTGCGAGTAGCACCATATCCCACAACCCGTTAATCGTTAATAGGAATACTGTGATCACAAGGGCCCCGGGGGCTAATCTCAACACTATATTCCCACTTAATAACTTCAAAGCCGCTCGAGAGTTCCCCCCCTGCCCTAACTAAATGGAAGTCTTTGATTCCAACACTGACTGAAGAAACATTCCATTCTATCTCCATCTTTGATCTGCGAAAGGCAATAGATTTTGTAGACTTTGTAAGACATAAGGCTGACCTGCCCCTACTACATATACAAGACTCTGTACTGCATAAGTTTCTTGTTCTTGTTTTTGACATGGTATTCACTTGTCAATAAAACAAGTTAAAAAAAAATACCTTAGCAGAATTAACTAAGATAGAAAAAGAACTACACAAGTCCTCAACAACCCTTATGCATAACTTACTCTTAGAGACTAGACTTAGGGCGCCCACCCACTGGCGATTTTTTTTTCTTTGCGTTTTGCGTTTTTCCTGCAGAGCCATTAGAATTGAATGTACTCCTGTCCACTGGCGTTTTGCGTTGCGTTGCGTTTTTTAACATAGGAACTGTCAGTTGCATATGTGTCCTTATTTTTCTCCTAATGCACCCATGAAAGTCAATGGAAATTAATGGAAAAGCCGCGAAAACGCCGCGAAAACGCGGCAAAAAACGCCGCGAAAAACGCCGCGAAAACGCAGCGTTTTTCACGCACGAAAATCGCAAACGCCAGTGGGTGGGCGCCCTAAAGGTGCAGAACATACCGTATTTTTCGCTTTATAAGACGCACTTTTTCCGCCTCCAAAGCAGGGGGGAAAAGTTCCTGCGTCTTATAAAGTGAATGTGGCGAAAATTCGTTCCGATCGCCATTTTTAGCGTGACCGCGAATTTAACGCGCGGACGCAACTTATTTGGCGCGATTGCGCGTTAAATTCGCGATCGCATGAACAAATGTGCGATCAGTTAGAAGATTTCTCTCCTCCTGTCAAAAAAAAAATCATTACACACCTCCCCCGGCGTTCTGCGGCGCTGCTGCAGGCTGTCGCTCCCTCCTGGTACCCAGCAAAGCATTGCTTTCTGGACGCAGGGCTTGAAATCCCCTCCTCCAGAAAGCTAATACTGTGATTTTCTAACACACGCCGTCAGCCAATCACAGCCATTCAATGACATCATTGAATGGCTGTGATTGGCTAACACACGTGCGCCTTCAGCCAATCACAGTATTAGCTTTCTGGAGGTGGAGATTTCAAGCCCTGCATCCAGAATGCAATGCTCTGCCGGGGACCAGGAGGGAGCGACAGCCTGCAGCAGCGCCGCAGAACGCCGGGGGAGGTGAGTACTGATTTTTTTCCCCCTATTTTCCCGCTCTAAAACGGGGGTGCGTCTTATAGACCAGTGCGTCTTATAAGGCGAAAAATACGGTACTTATAGATGAGCATGAGAAACATCTGAAATACCTCAAATCAACATATTATACAGCCAACAATAAGTATATTTGTCTGATGGCCAACAGAGTCAAGCAAAAAAGGATTAAAACAAAGATTTCCAACATGATTGACCCAGAGTTGGGTAATAAAATATCAAATCCCCCGGAGACTGCTGAAGTGTTCAGGCAATTTTTTGACTCCTTATACAATCTTAAAAAAAGATGTCTCCCTTCCTCACCCCACCAAAAAGGAGATTGATATTTTTCTTTAATTCATCTCCCAACAATAAATAAAGCATAGAGATGAGCGAACGTATTCGTCCGAGCTTGATATTCGTGCGAATATTAGGGTGTTCGGGATGTTCGTTATTCGTAACGAACACCATGCGGTATTAGGGTTACTTTCACTTCCTTCCCTGAGACGTTAGCGCGCTTTTCTGGCCAATTGAAAGACAGGGATGGCATTACAACTTCCCCCTGTGACGTTCAAGCCCTATACCACCCCCCTGCTGTGAGTGGCTGGGAAGATCAGATGTCACCCGAATATAAAAGTCGGCCCCTCCCGCGGCTCGCCTCAGATGCCTTGTGAGTTAGATGAGGGACAGTGCTGCTGGTACCGGAGCTGCTGTAGGGAGAGAAATAGCAGTTAGTGTAGGCTTCAAGAACCCCAAAGGTCCTTATTAGGGCCAGTAATACCTGTGTGTTGGCTGCTGTTAGCGGTGACTTTTTTTTTTTTTTTTCTCAAAATCGCCTCTGCAGAGCGTTGCACCCGGCATTAGGGACAGAAGTGTTGGATAGGCAGGGAGAGTGTTAGGAGTGAGTGTAGCCTTCAAGAACCTCAACGGTCCTTTCTAGGGCCATATTTAAGCGTGTGCAGTACTGTGCTGGCTGCTGTTAGCTGTGCTGCATATTTTTTTTTTCTTCTCAAAATCGCCTCTGCAGAGCATTGCACCCTCCATTGATACTACAGGGAAAGAATTGTGTAGGCAGGGCCACAACACAGTTATTATTCATTGAATATACGCAGTGGGTCCTTTTGGTGTAAAAAAAAGGGAAAAGAAATCTATTTGTCCTGCCTCTGTCCGTCCTAAGGGCTGTGGACACGTGTGAGCTGCGTGTACAACGTTAAAAAATAAGACGCACCCAGCTACGGTTTACTGCTGGCTTCGCCATTTGCTTTCCTTAATTGGGAAAAAAATACCTGCTCTGCCAGAGTTAATAACTCTGCTACCCTCAAGTTCTGTGACACATTAGCAGGGCCACAGCACAGTTATTAAACTTAGATTATTCATTCACTAGAGGCAGTGTGGCGTTTCGTTTTCAAAAAAGGGAAAAAATTATATTTGGCCTGCAGTCTTGCGCCAATTTATTTCCTGCCTGTGAAATCAAATCACTGGTAATACAGCATGCTGAGGGGTAGGGGTAGGCCTAGAGGACGTGGACGCGGCCGAGGACGCGGAGGGCCAAGTCAGGGTGTGGGCACAGGCCGAACTCCTGTTCTAGGTGTATCGCAGCCGTCTGCTGCGCGATTAGTAGACAGGCACGTTTCTGGCGTCCCGACAGTCATCGCACAATTCATGGGTCCACGTGGGAGACGGTTATTAGAAAATGAGCAGTGTGAGCAGGTCCTGTCGTGGATGGCAGAAAGTGCTTCGAGCAACCTATCGTCCAGCCACAGTTCTGCGCCGTCCACTGCTGCAAATCCGAATCCTCTGTCTGCTGCTCCTCCTTCCTCCCAGCCTCCTCACTCCACTACAATGACACATGCTCAGGAGCGGGAACACTCCCAGGAACTGTTCTCGGGCCCCTGCTCAGATTGGGCAGCAGTGGTTCCTCTCCCACCAGAGGAGTTTATCGTCACTGATGCCCAACCATTCGAAAGTTCCCGGGGTCCGGGGGAAGAGGCTGGGGACTTCCGCCAACTGTCTCAAGAACTTTCTGTGTGTGAGGAGGACGATGACGATGAGACACAGTTGTCTTGCAGTGAGGTAGTAGTAAGGGCAGTAAGTCCGAGGGAGCAGCGCACAGAGGATTCGGAGGAAGAGCAGCAGGACGATGAGGTGACTGACCCCACCTGGTGTGCAACGCCTACACAGGACAGGTCTTCAGAGGGGGAGGCACGGGCAGCAGCAGGGCAGGTTGCAAGAGGCAGTGCGGTGGCCAGGGGTAGAGGCAGGGCCAGACCGAATAATCCACCAACTGTTTCCCAAAGCGCACCCTCGCGCCATGCCACCCTGCAGAGGCCGAGGTGCTCTAAGGTCTGGCAGTTTTTCACAGAGACGCCTGACGACCGACGAACAGTGGTGTGCAACCTTTGTCGCGCAAAGCTCAGCCGGGGAGCCAACACCAACAGCCTCACCACCACCAGCATGCGCAGACATATGATGGCCAAGCACCCCACAAGGTGGGACGAAGGCCGTTCACCGCCTCCGGTTTGCACTCCTGCCTCTCCCCCTGTGCCCCAACCTGCCACTGAGATCCAACCCCCCTCTCAGGACACGGGCACTACCGCCTCATGGCCTGCACCCACACCCTCACCTCCGCTGTCCTCGGCCCCATCCACCAGTGTAGTTCAGCGCACCGTCCAGCCGTCGCTTGCGCAACTGTTGGAGCGCAAGCGCAAGTACGCCGCCACGCACCCGCACGCTCAAACGTTAACCGTCCGCATAGCAAAATTCATCAGCCTTGAGATGCTGCCGTATAGGGTTGTGGAAACGGAGTCCTTCAAAAGTATCATGGAGGCGGCGGCCCCGCGCTACTCAGTTCCCAGTCGCCACTACTTTTCCCGATGTGCCGTCCCAGCCCTGCACGACCACGTCTCACGCAACATTGTACGCGCCCTCACCAACACGGTTAGTGGCAAGGTCCACTTAACAACGGACACGTGGACAAGCACAGGCGGGCAGGGCCACTACATCTCCCTGACGGCACATTGGGTGAATTTAGTGGAGGCTGGGACAGAGTCAGAGCCTGGGACCGCTCACGTCCTACCCACCCCCAGAATTGCGGGCCACAGCTCGGTGGTGGTATCTGCGGAGGTGTATGCTTCCTCCACTAAAGCACCCTCCTCCTCCTCCTCCGCAACCTCTGTCTCGCAATCAAGATGTGTTAGCAGCAGCATGTCGCCAGCAGTCGGTGTCGCGCGGTGTGGCAGCACAGCGGTGGGCAAGCGTCAGCAGGCCGTGCTGAAACTACTCAGCTTAGGAGATAAGAGGCACACGGCCCACGAACTGCTGCAGGGTCTGACACAGCAGACCGACCGCTGGCTTGCGCCGCTGAGCCTCCAACCGGGCATGGTCCTGTGTGACAACGGCCGTAACCTGGTGGCGGCTCTGCAGCTCGGCAGCCTCACGCACGTGCCAAGCCTGGCCCACATCTTTAATTTGGTGGTTCAGCGCTTTCTGAAAAGCTACCCACGCTTGTCAGACCTGCTCGTAAAGGCGCGCCGGCTCTGCGCACATTTCCGCAAGTCCCACACGGACGCTGCCACCCTGCGCACCCTGCAACATCGCTTTAAGCTGCCAGTGCACCGACTGCTGTGCGACGTGCCCACACGGTGGAACTCTACGCTCCACATGTTGGCCAGGCTCTATGAACAGCGTAGAGCTATAGTCAAATACCAACTCCAACATGGGCGGTGCAGTGGGAGTCAGCCTCCTCAATTCTTTTCAGAAGAGTGGGCCTGGTTGGCAGACATCTGCCATGTCCTTGGTAATTTTGAGGAGTCTACCCAGGTGGTGAGCGGCGATGCTGCAATCATTAGCGTCACCATTCCTCTGCTATGCATCTTGAGAAATTCCCTGCAAAGCATAAAGGCAGCTGCTTTGCGCTCGGAAACGGGGGCGGTGGAAGACAGTATGCCGCTGGATAGTCAGGGCACCCTCCTGTCTATTTCTCAGCGCGTACAGGAGGAGTAGGAGGAGCATGAGGAGGATGAGGAGGAGGGGGAAGAGACAGCTTGGCCCGCTGCTGACGGTACACCGGCTGATTGCCTGTCATCCTTTCAGCGTGTATGGCCTGAGGAGGAGGAGGAGGAGGAGGATCCTGAAAGTGATCTTCCTAGTGAAGACAGCCATGTGTTGCGTACAGGTACCCTGGCACACATGGCTGACTTCATGTTAGGATGCCTTTCTCGTGACCCTCGCGTTGCACGCATTCTGGCCACAACGGATTACTGGGTGTACACACTGCTCGACCCACGCTATAAGGAGAACCTGCCCACTCTCATTCCTGAAGAGGAAAGGGGTTCGAGAGTGTTGCTATACCACAGGACCCTTGCGGACAAGCTGATGGTAAAATTCCCAGCCGACAGCGCTAGTGGCAGGAGGCGCAGTACCGAGGGCAAGGTAGCAGGGGAGGTGCGGAGATCGAGCAGCATGTACATCCCAGGCAGTGCAACAGTCTTTAAGGGCCTGGACAGCTTCATGGCTCCCCACCAAGACAGTGTCACCGCTCCCCAGTCAAGGCTGAGTCAGCGGGAGCACTGTAAAAGGATGGTGAGGGAGTACGTAGCGGATCGCACGACCGTCCTCCGTGACGCCTCTGCCACCTACAACTACTGGGTGTCGAAGCTGGACACGTGGCCTGAACTAGCGCTGTATGCCCTGGAGGTGCTTGCTTGTCCTGCGGCTAGCGTCTTGTCGGAGAGGGTGTTTAGTGCGGCTGGGGGAATCATCACAGATAAGCATACCCGCTTGTCAACCGACAGTGCCGACAGGCTAACACTCATCAAAATGAACAAAGCCTGGATTTCCCCAGACTTCTCTTCTCCACCAGCGGACAGCAAGGATACGTAAGCAATACGTAGGCTGCACCCGCGGATGGAAGCTACGTTCTCTCTCACCATCCAAAACGGGGACATTTCTGCTTCATCAATCTGTGTCTAATATTCCTCCTCCTCCTCCTGAAACCTCACGTAATCACGCTGAACGGGCAATTTTTCTTAGGGCCACAAGGCTCACTCAAATAATTTTTCTGAACAATTTTTAAAAGTTTCAATGCGCTTAAAAGTGTTGGAACTTTAACTTGAACCAATTTTTCGTTACACTGGGCTGCCTCCAGGCCTAGTTACCACTTAAGCCACATTAACCAAAGCGATTAATGGGTTTCACCTGCCCTCTTGGCTGGCCATGGCCAATTTTTCTGATGTACATTTGTACTGTTGATACAGCAATTTTTGTGGGCCCTCGCCTACAGTGTAATCAAATTAATTTTTAGCCCACCTGCATTACAGCTGACGTTACCTCAGCTGTGTTGGGCAATGCAATGGGATATAGTTATGTACCGCCGGTGGCTTCCTGGCACCCACCCAGGCAGTGGGTCCACAGGGAATTATAAATGCATCTGTTTCCACTTGTAAAGAACCCCAGTCTGACTGGGGCATGCAGTGTGGGCCGAAGCCCACCTGTATTAAGCACGACATTACTACCTCAGCTGTGTTGGGCAATGCAATGGGATATTTTTATGTACCGCCGGTGGGTTCCAGGGAGCCACCCATGCTGTAGGTGCACACGGAGTGTAACCTACATGTGTCCACTTGTAAAGAACCCCAGTCTGACTGGGGCATGCAGTGTGGGTCGAAGCCCACCTGCATTAAGCACGACATTACTACCTCAGCTGTGTTGGGCAATGCAATGGGATATTTTTATGTACCGCCGGTGGCTTCCTGGCACCCACCCATGCTGTGGGTCCACAGAGAATTATAAATGCATCTGAAAGCACATCTAAAGAACCCCAGTCAGACTGGGGCATGCAGTGTGGGCCGAAGCCCACCTGCATTAAGCACGACATTACTACCTCAGCTGTGTTGGGCAATGCAATGGGATATTTTTATGTACCGCCGGTGGGTTCCAGGGAGCCACCCATGCTGTCGGTCCACAGGGACTTCACAATAGGGGGTTGTACCTGCCGGTGTCTATGAATTAAAAAGCCCGGTCTGACTGGGGCATGCAGACACCTTGACAGAATGAATAGTGTGTGGCACATAGGTTCCCCATTGCTATGCCCACGTGTGCAGCTCCTGATGGCGGTGGCACAGGATTCTATTTCTCATTGCTTCTGTACAGCATTGTGGGCTATCGCCCGGCCCCTTTTAAAGAGGGTCGCTGCCTAGCCGTGCCAACCCTCTGCAGTGTGTGCCTGCGGTTCCTCCTCATGGCAGACGCACTTATAAATAGACATGAGTGTGGCGTGGCATGAGGGCAGCTGAAGGCTGCGCAGGGACAACTTGGTGTGCGCTGTGGACACTGGGTCGTGCGGGGGGGTTGGGCAGCATGTAACCCAGGAGAAGTGGCAGCAGAGTGTCATGCAGGCAGTGATTGTGCTTTGTTGGAGGTAGTGTGGTGCTTAGCTAAGGTATGCCATGCTGATGAGGGCTTTTCAGAAGTAAAAGTTATTGGGAGGGGGGGGGGGCACTCTTGCCGGTATTGTGGCTTAATAGTGGGACCTGTGAACTTGAGATGCAGCCCAACATGTAGCCCCTCGCCTGCCCTATCCGTTGCTGTGTCGTTCCCATCACTTTCTTGAATTGCCCAGATTTTCACACATGAAAACCTTAGCGAGCATCGGCGAAATACAAAAATGCTCGGGTCGCCCATTGACTTCAATGGGGTTCGTTATTCGAAACGAACCCTCGAACATCGCGGGAAGTTCGTTTCGAATAACGAACACCCGAGCATTTTGGTGTTCGCTCATCTCTAATAAAGAACAATTAGAGAAACTGAATAAACCCATACTGCCCCAAGAAATACTAAAAGTCATAAAAGAGTCCAAGAGAGATAAAGCCCCAGGTCCTAACAGATATTGTTCTGTCTTTTTACACGTTCACACAGTGTGCAGTCCGACATTCAGTTTAACCATTTCTGTCTTCCAAATAAACAAACTGTTCTTCTTAATCTGACAGGTTTATTGGTTAACAGATCAATGATGATGATGATAATAATGTCGATAATGGTAAAACTATAAGAATACAGATAATTTGCATAAGTATGATGCATAGAAACATTACATAACATTAACATGGAGGTACATGGCAAAATAGCTGCTACACATAGTGCTGCATGGCTAACTAAACAGTTATAACTCCCTGAGTAACAACACAACTGGCCACTGAACAGCTCTGCATAACATTCTGTCTCTGAAACAAGGGTAGTTTTCTTACCAGATATGCTTTACAAAGATGGTGGATTTTGAAGAGGAGAAAGCAAAGATAAGTCTGTCTCTGACTGGAAGTTCCTTCTTCCCACAATGCCTTGCAAACTACCCATAATACATCACTCTTTATGGTAGAAAAACAAGTTGTCATACATTTGTAACACAGCTAGATGGTGCTGTAACCACTAAACACCTAGAATGGGATGTTATGTAGCTTCGGTTTATGTGGGGCAGAACACTCCCCGTTTGACGTCAACAGACGTCACTATTGGGTCTTTCCGGTGAAAACAACAAAACAAGTTTCGCGACTGGCCTGAGGAATAGCTTGCCTTCCCCAGGCTTCCACACTTTGACCTCGAACTTGCGTACCTTCCCATCCTCGCTCGGGAATGTGTTGGTGATGAGTACGAGCAGATTTGTGACGTGATGATGCCCGGGAATTACCATAGGATGTTTCTCCTTAAATTCCACTTTGGCTGCTTGTAGGCGACCTCTTATTCTTAGGGACCCATCTTGGTCAATGATGGGATCAAGGTTCTTCAAGGCACTGTCCTTGAAGACTGTGTGGCCTTTGTTGAGGTAGTCTATTTCTTTAGCATAACATTCATGTTGTATAGTGCGAATTATTATGCTCTTGGCTCTGTCCAGATTGGTAGTGGTAAAGGCGTGTTTGCAGTGATGCCAACCCTTGCAAGATCTTTGACTCACAGGTAATGTTGACCTATAAGACTGAGCTATATGGCTTAGACAGGCTATAGCACGAATGAGCGACATCCAAGTGGAGAATCTGTTGAAACGATGGGATTTGAGTTGGTGTTCCAAAGTCACCGTGGATAGAGCAGATACTTCAGGTCGGATTTCTTCATCGGTATCTGGGTTTACCAATTCAAATGAGTCGGATTCAATGCTGCAAGACGTTGAACGGTACAGAAATGCAGGACCCGTAAACCAAGTTGTATTCTTAAGGCCACCCACTGCTACAGATCTAGTTGCATGGTCTGCCGGATTATGGTGCGTAGGAACATAGTGCCATTGCTTGGGACAAGTGGATCTCCTGATCCTTAGCACCCTATTGCTAACATAGACGTAAAAGCGTCTGGTTTTGTTGCAAATATATCCTAAGACTACCTTGCTGTCTGTGTAAAATTCGACTTCCTCGATTTCCAGATTAATTCCTGACGTTATAAGTTCAGCCAACTCTACCGCAAGCACAGCAGCGCATAGTTCCAGTCTGGGTATAGTGTGCTCGCGGAGTGGCGCCAGTTTGGCTCTGCTCATAACAAACCCTATATGGCATTGTTCCTTGACGTCTATGGTCTTTAGGTATGCTATGGCAGCAATCGCCTTGACTGATGCATCACAGAAGATATACAGTTTTTGCATCTTGACTTCCGTTGAAGGCACGGAAGCATATGGGCGTGTCACACGAAGACTGGACAAAGTTTCAAGAGACTTTCTCCAACCTGTCCACATGTCTTTTTTCTCCATGGGAAGCGGATCATCCCAATCAGACATCTCTGTGGTAAAGTCTCTTAGCATCATTTTTCCTTGGATAGTAACAGGTGTTACGAATCCCAGAGGATCATATAAACTGTTTATGGTAGACAGGACCCCTCTGCGTGTGAAAGGCTTTTCTTCCTTGCTGATCTGGAAGATAAATATGTCCGCCTTTAAATCCCAGAGCAGACCAAGGCTCCGTTGCATGGGAAGGGAGTCTGTGCTAAGATCCAAGTCCTTTAGATCGCTAGAATGATCTTGGGGTGAGAAGGCCTCCATTAACTCACGGCTGTTAGAGGCGATTTTGCGCAACCTCAGAGCGAGCATTTCTTGAGCTCTTTTCAGGAGATTGATTGCGGTCTCGTTCGTGGGTGTAGACTTCAAGCAGTCATCCACATAGAAGTCCCTTTCTACAAAGGACCTGACATCAGACCCGTATTTTGCTTCACCCTCTCGGGCTGAGTGTCTGAGACCATAGATGGCAACTGCAGGGGAAGGACTGTTTCCAAAGATGTGCACCCTCATTCGGTACTCTATGATGTCCTCGTTAGAGTCGTTGTTGCGGTACCAGAAGAACCTTAAGTAGTTTCTATGTTCTTCCTTGACGAGAAAGCAGTGGAACATTTGTTGTATGTCGGCTATAAATGCTACAGAATCCCTGCGGAAGCGGAGGAGTACCTCTAGAAGTCTGTTGTTGAGGTCTGGACCGGACAGTAAGACATCATTTAGCGAGACGCCTTCACATCTGGCACTCGAATCAAATACTACCCTTATCTGTCCTGTTTTTTTTGGGTGATAAACGCCGAATATGGGCAAGTACCAACACTCCTGGGAGTCTTGGAGCTTGGGTGCCACTTCTGCGTGGTTGTTCTGGAATATTCTTTCCATGAAGGTGAAGAAATGTTCCTTTGTCTCTGGTGTTCTCTGGAGTTTGTGTTTGAGGGAAAGAAATCGGCTGTAGACGAGTTCTTTGTTGTTAGGCAGGCGTCGTCTCTGGGTTTTGAACAGTAGAGGTGCGACCCAGCTTTTGGACTTGTCCTTTACTATTTCTTGATCCGTGATATCCAAGAACAGCTTGTCCTCTATGGACATCGCGACCCCGTTGTCCTCTCTTGTCCTGTGGAAGACTGTGCACCCTAAGTGATCTTGCTCACCGTCACAGGCGTGGTCTTCACAGGAAGGATCTGCGAAGGGACAAGGCATGGGAGTGCTTTGTGGCAACTCTTTTATCAGGAAACTGTTGTGGCATGGCTGGAATAGGGAAGGACGTCCACTTTCAAGTGTATTGGTAGCATGCTGTTGACTGAGGTCGGCTTGTGTGCTCCTCCTAGACAGACGTCTCCAATGATGACCCATCCTAGGTCAAGTCTCTGGGCGTATGGAGCATTCTAGGAACCGTTAATCTGTCCCCTAGCCTTATGAACTCGTAGTATGTCTCTTCCAAGGAGTAGGATTATTGGGGCTTTTGGATCAAGTTTCAGTATCAGGTGAGCTATACGTCTGAGGTGGGGGTGATATGCTGCTACCTCTGGTGTAGGTATCTCAGACCGGTTGTCAGGAATGTGGTTGCATTCCAGTATGGTTGGCAGGGGCAAGCAAGTCTGACCATCTATGGACTCTACCATGTATCCAGTTGCCTTCCTCCCCGCCGTCTTAACGGTACCTGTGCACGTCCTTAAGGAGTAAGGAGAACCAGGCCCTACGATGTTGAAGGTGTCGAAGAAGGTGGATTTAGCT
The DNA here is from genome assembly GCF_035609145.1 of Eleutherodactylus coqui. Classification (NCBI taxonomy): domain Eukaryota; kingdom Metazoa; phylum Chordata; class Amphibia; order Anura; family Eleutherodactylidae; genus Eleutherodactylus; species Eleutherodactylus coqui. The sequence continues at coordinate 139,870,094 of NC_089843.1, read as the reverse complement.
AAAGACCTGTTGCTTTGGTCATCTAAGATTGTGTACACCTTGATCGCCTTATCTCGGTGGCCGACAGGATAAACCCTGACAAGGCAGATTTTGGAGCATGACTTCCCTCCTGTGAGTCCTTTACAGACCTCTGTACACTGAGAAGTGACTATTGCTGTGTCTATCTGCTCTCTGTCCTGTTTCTCTGCATGGGATGATCCCTGAGACGGTGGTCCAGGGTGTAGAGCCATGTTGTGCTCTGTGCTACCGCATTCAGTGCATGTCAAACTAACTTTACAGTTCCTGGCGAAGTGCGATGTTGTAGTGCAGCACCTGAAGCAGATGTTGTTTTCTTTCAGGAATTCTTTGCGGTCTTCTAAGGACTTCTCTCTGAAGGCTCTGCATTTTAGCAAAGAATGTGGTTTCTTGTGCAAGGGGCATTGTTTGGTAGGATCCTCGTGTTTGTTCTCTTCTTGATTAGGCTTAAACGACCTGTAAGGAGAACCTGTGGAGGCAACATTAGTTTTGTGGACCACTACTGGTGTTTTAAGAGGTTTGACGCCAGGGGTAGTGGGACAAGACAATGTAAAGTCAAAACTGGGATCATTTCTGATCCTTGCTTGTTGAGCAACAAAGCCTACAAATACCCGAAAGGGGGGAAATGGTACATTATGAACCTGTTTATAATTAGAACCATGCGTGATCCACTTCTCCTGTAAGTTATAAGGGAGTTTTTGGACAATCGGATTAACACCACTGGCGGTGTCCAGGAATGCTAGCCCTGGCAGATCTCCTTCTGCCTGAGCAACCTGTACCTCTGTTAACAAGTCACTAAGTTCCCTGAGTTTCTGGTAACTCTTACCTACTATTTTGGGAAAATTATCAATTCTCTTAAATAAAGCATTTTCTATAGCTTCTATTGACCCATAACACTCATCAAGTCTTTCCCACACCATCTTTAGGCCTTCGCCTGGATAGTTTATGTTAATGTCTCTGATCCTTTTGGCGTGTTCAGCAGACTCGCTTCCAAGGCACTTTACCAAGAGATCTAACTCCTCACTGCAGGAGAGACCCAAGTCCCTTATGGCGTTCTGGAAGGAGGCTTGCCATGCTCGGTAGTTCTCTGGGCGATCTGTGAACTTTATAAGTCCCTTGGTAACCAGTTCTCGTTTAGCAAAGAACCTAGCGAAGTCCACGATAGCCTGGTTAGCGCCAATACTACCCGGTGTGCTGTTGTTATGCTGCGTGTGAAGTCTATCACCATACCTTTTAGGAGTTTCTGGCTTAGGGCAGTCTGTTAAATAGCACTCTGATGCGAAAGCTGTCTCTTTAAGCCGGGGAGAGGGTTGTAGCTTCCTTTTTGTAGGGTGGTGGTCGTGGTCAGCACTGCTTTGTCGCATACCGTCCTGTTCGAGGTACTGTGTCTCGAAGTGGGTTCTTAGACGCTCTGTTTGATATACTGGATCGTAGCCGTCTTCTGCCTTGGGATGCCGATGGACATATTCTGAGACGCGCTGTGCTGGATCTTCTTGGTCTAGGCCTAACCGGAGTACCTGGCTGTGTTTCTCTAATTCGGGGAACTCTGCGGCTTCTAGGAACTCTGCCTTGGCTAATGCGGCTGCTGCTTCTTTCTCTGCGGTGAGTTTTTCCAGTGACACCTGCAGGCAGACTCTCTCTTTTTCTTGATCTGCTTGCTTTAGCTTCAGTTGCATCTCTTGTGCTGCAAAGGTGGACCTTACTTTTGCTGCCTCAGCTTCTGCGTGGGCGAGAGCAGCCATGTCTCTTATTGAAGACCTGCTAGAGCAGCTTGCTCGTGACCTGGTCTTATAGGAGGATGTCTGGCTAGTAGACATTGTGTGCCTTTTTGCTGGCTGCTTAATGTCTCTGTGTAGACTCAGTCCAGGTAGGAACAGACTTCAGCTTGGCTTAGATCGTGCTGCATTTACTGGGGGCTGCACTCGTGTTTCTTGTGACTAAATGGCGGCCGCTGCAATCTTGTACGTAAGACCGTGTGGCTGATGGCGGCTCCGTCTAGTCTGATCCACTATCGCTGGCGACTAGCATCTGTTTTACTGTTCTGTCTTCTTACACGTTCACACAGTGTGCAGTCCGACATTCAGTTTAACCATTACTGTCTTCCAAATAAACAAACTGTTCTTCTTAATCTGACAGGTTTATTGGTTAACAGATCGATGATGATGATGATGATAATAATGTCGATAATGGTAAAACTATAAGAATACAGATAATTTGCATAAGTATGATGCATAGAAACATTACATAACATTAACATGGAGATACATGGAAAAAAGGGCTGCTACACATAGTGCTGCATGGCTAACTAAACAGTTATAACTCCCTGAGTAACAACACAACTGGCCACTGAACAGCTCTGCATAACATTCTGTCTCTGAAACAAGGGTAGTTCTCTTACCAGATATGCTTTACAAAGATGGTGGATTTTGAAGAGGAGAGAGCAAAGATAAGTCTGTCTCTGACTGGAAGTTCCTTCTTCCCACAATGCCTTGCAAACTACCCATAATACATCACTCTTTATGGTAGAAAAACAAGTTGTAATACATTTGTAACACAGCTAGATGGTGCTGTAACCACTAAACACCTAGAATGGGATGTTATGTAGCTTCGGTTTATGTGGGGCAGAACAGATATATACAATGAATATTTTAAAATGTACAAATCCCAGCTAGTAAACTATCTGAGCGATGTATTAAATGCAGCAATGGAGAAGGGAGCCCTACCCCCAGAAATGCTTCAAGCAAATATTGTTACAATTCAAAAACCTGACAGAGACTCCTCTACTCCCGCTTACTTTAGGCCTATGACATTATAGTGAGTTGCCGCATTTATACTGTTCAGTGCCAGAAGAAAAGGAGGGTTGGGGTCCCGAATTTGGAAGCCTATCATAAGGCGAATATCACCATGCAAATGAGGGCCTGGTATGTGCCAGTTGAGGGAATAAGCATGCCCAATATGGAAGAACAAACTTTGGGTAAAAAAAACTCTTCAGAGTTTTAGAATTCTGGTCAGAAACTCTGACTATACAGACTTGGAAGAGTAGAGGTATAAATGTAATATCAGATTCGGTAGATGGATCTGAGATGAAACCCTTTAGGAGTCTTCAAAAAGATTATGGCCTGCCAGATAGAGAATTCTGGTGGTACTCCCAGATTAGGAATATTTGGTTGAGCTCCCCAGTCCAGGAAACCTTTTTGCCTCTGTACCTATATAGACTTCTCTTCTATTCCCCTCCCTTTAAAGTAACCTTAAAATATATTTATGAAGTTTTTTTTAGAGTGCGAAACTCTGATCAAGATTCACACAAAAAGGCTCATTTTAAATTGCGAGAGGGAAGTGGGATGTTCCTTCTCTTCCCTGCAATGGAATACCATGCATATGTGGGCAAGTAAAGCTACTTCTTGTGCAAATTTGCTGGAAGTCCTTTGCAAAGCCGTAACAAGATGGTACAGGTCCCCAGTGAGATTATCTGTTTTTTTCCACAACACTTAAGATAGATGTTGGAGAGGCTGTGGTAAAAGAGGAACTTTACTTCATATATTTTAGGGGTCCCCGAGGATTCAACCAACTTGGCAGGCATTCTTTTGTCTTATGAGCAAGATTACAGGATTTGGAGTCCCTTCATCACCAGAGATAGCAGTTTTGTTGTAAGGAATAGATAATATCCTCATTAAGGTAAAAAAATGGTAACACATGAGTTTCTCTTAATTAAGCTACTAATAGTGAGGAACTGGAAAACAAACCCCACTCCCACAGCAACTGAAATAACCCAATGTCTCTCTGAACATTGCATATATGAAAAAAAAATGCTTAAAAAAATGATGGAGTCAGGAAGTTTGTGGAGCACTGGGGACCATGGTTGGACCACTTCTGCTTGGAAAAAAATATATAATTAAGACATAATATGTGAAGGTTGAATCTCAATCTCTACCCCGACGTGCACAATGGGAAGTGCATCCGGAGTATATATTCATCACATAATCTTGATTGGAGTACTTGTAGAACTGCAGATAATAATGTGATGTTAAATTTTGCAGAAATAAATACGGATCCCGTTGCCACCCCCCTTGGTTCTCTATGGCTGCTTTCAATTGCCTGATGTCCATTCCGATGTCTTTTTTTATGTTGCCCAGCCAATGTGTGTTTTTTCTTCCCAATTTCCTTTTACCACTGACCATTCCAAGTAGCATCTCTTTTTCCAGCGAATTCACCCTCATCGTGTGTCCAAAATAAGTCTATCTCTGTCTCATGATCTTGCATTTCAGGAACACCTCTGGGTTGATACGGTCCAGGACAGCTTTGTTGGTGACCCTAGCTGTCGAGAGGATTCTTGGAAGTTTTCGACAACACAGTCTTACATAGCAAAATTTTTGGTAGCTCTATAGCTGTTCCTTCGAGTACGCTTGTGCTTGAGTTTGTGTTCACCTGTAGAATTTGTCCTTGCAAAATGTTTGACATTCCTTTATAAACAAGCAGCACACCTGTTGTCTTCCTTGGTGCACTTTTTGATCTAAGAGACCGTGTGTGGGCCTTCATTTGTTTTTAATGACATCCCAATGCTATGATTGGCCCCCACACTGCTGTACTGTATTTTGGACAATTTTGGGGTGGAGCACAGTGTTTCATCAATGTGTGGCTGTATTTACATGCATTTTGAGAGCTTTGTCTTCATTGTTAACCTCTGTAGGGCAAAACAGTGAATCCAATTTTTATTCCCATTGACTTTAATGACTGTCAGAATTGGCTATACTAATTCACAATGATTTTGATGAAATCAGCCCGATCCCGACACAAACTGATTATTCTACTAATCGCTCATCACTACTACTGATTAAATGCATCAGATGTACTTGGAACAACATCTGCTGTGCAAAAGTGTGAGGGATTCTATTCAGGCGGTTGAATATCTCTGACATTGCAGTAATCTTTAAACATGGCATTTTATATTGAATTTGGATAAATCACTTATATTAGTTGTGGTTAACTATGTAAAGTGTTCCAGTTTTTTTTACATACCTGAAAGTTTGTAAATTCAGCAAATAAACTTACTATGCAATTTTTATTGCAACTGTATTAGTCTAATCTCAAGCATGCTGCAGTATGTCTTTGCTAGTAAGAGTTAATTGTTTGCAACATTCACTTACAGTAGCTGAATATTCTTCCTTGGTCTCTTTTACCACAATGATTCCTAATTAACTTATTAACCACACTATTTATATATATAATTATTAGAGATAAGCGAGCATACTCGTCCGAGCTTGATGCTCGTTCGAGTATTAGGGTGCTCGAGATGCTCGTTACTCGAGACGAGCACCGCGCGGTACTCGTCTCAATTAAACGAGCACTGACCATTGAATTAAATGGAGCTGGCAATACAATGGGCTGCCGGCGAGCGCTGGATGAATTTTCGGGAAGGGCTTAAAAATATAAGCCCTTAACTGAAAATCATCCTAAAATGTGTAAAAATAAAAAAAAATGTATACTCACCTTTCCGCTGCAGCCGGAGTTCAGCCGCGTCTGGCGGGCAGTTCTCCTGAACTGCTTTCTGTAGTATTCAGCAGGTGGGGATTTAAAATCCCCGTCTGCTGAATGAGCTGCCTCTGATTGGTCACAGCCTCACCAATCAGAGGCAGCTCTCACTCACCCATTCATGAATTCATGAATGGGTGAGTGAGTGCTGCCTCTGATTGGCTCAGCGCAGGGACCAATCAGAGGCAGCTCATTCATCAGGCGGGGATTTTTAAGCCCTTCCCAAAAATTCATCCCGCTCTCGCCGGAACCTATTGCTTTCAATGGAGCCGGCTGTATTGCCGGCTCCATTGAATTCAATGGGCTAACATTGTTCTTCTCTGCCACAGCTGTAACAGCTGTGGCAGAGGAGAGCGATCTTTATGCTGACAGTGCGGGGGGGGGGGGGGGGCGGGTCTCACTCTTGCCACTATTGTGGTTTAATAGTGAGACCTCGGAGCCCGAAATGCAGCCCTGCATGTTGCTCCTTGCCTGCCCTATCCATTTCTGTGTTTTTTACATGCCTTTGGTGATTTGCAAAGATTTTCACAAATGGAAACCTTAGCGGAGCACCAGTCATATCCAAAAAGTCTTGAGTCGCCCATTGACTTCAATGGGGTTCGTTACTCGAAACGAACTCTCGAGTATCACTGAAAATTCGACTCGAGTAACGAGCACTCAAGTATTTTGTTGCTCACTTATCTCTAATAATTATATATCATATATATAAAATTTCCCATGCTTTTGAAAAGTATATGATACAAGAAACCTGTCATCACCTATAACCTAATAGGACAGAGGTTGAATGTCCAGGCATGTGCTGTTTATACTCATTTGGCTTCCTGTTCTCTCGCTTTCAGCGTTGGAAGCTAATGTTCAGTCTGTGTATCATACTCATCTCTACAGTCCGTGCACATGCATAGCTGTAAGAACAGTAGGCAAGTGCACACAGACTGCAGAGATGAGTCCAATCTGGAACCAGTATGGACTTAACGCGGATTTCCAGGGCTGACAACGAAGGTATGAGAAGCCAAAAATGTATAAAAAGCACATGATTGTTCTGCTCAGCCCCTATCCTATAAGCTTACAGATGATGACAGGTTTCCTTTAACATAGGCTATAAGTAGGTAATCAGCAGAATAAATGAATCCAAAAATCTACTGGTATTCTAGCCTTCACTAGGCAGGGAGGGAGATGCACAGCTAGACTAGGTCCGAATCAAGACCAACAAAGATATCCACCAAAGAATAAGGTCACTGCAGCATCAGATGAAATTTGTGAAAAAGCGTATCTTTATTCCTCCATGACAAAACAGCTGACCAGCTGTTTTATCATGGAGGAATAAAGATACGCTTTTTTACAAATTTCATCTGATGCTGCCATGACCTTATTCTTTGGTAGGTTTCCTTTAACATATACTTCTCAAATACATGGAAAATTATATATATGAATGTGATATTTTAAGCTAATTGTATATGCTCAATACATTTTCTGAATACATCAGACAATTAGAAGAGCTACCCACTGGTTATTTGTGTCCAATATAAACCGCCCTTCACAGGAAACAGTATTAAAACTAAATCTTATTGATACAGTTAAAAAAATAGGCCTTAAGACATAAAACGTTACCATGTTAACTCCGTAGTTGATAGTCAACGACTAGAAGAAATGATAATTGGTGAGCTAATGTGAATACCTTGACAAACATGGAACACAGCAGCAAAAATTTAAGAATAAGAAAGTAGGTAGGGTCCCCATTAAGTCAACTATAAACATGGCCAGTTTGAATGTGTAACATTTTAGAATATTACCAATTATGCCTTGTATACAAATGTGCTGGTGCTGAGAAGTTACCTTTGTTAGTTTAATTTTTAACTTATGTCAGAAATATAAAATAAATAAATATAAAAATCTATTATTAAAGTTATGTATAATGGGATTCATGCCAAAGTAGAAATATTCATTGAATGTGAAGGTTGTACTGTTGAAATTTGAAAGGATATGATAATGGCATAAAATATGGACATGGTTATTTTAAAATATTTATTGGGCAGCATGTCAAATAATCAATGCCAAAATATAAATAATAAGAAAGAAATGTTTCTAAAAGCAAACATACCAGAAATGGAATGGTCAAAAAGCCAAAATTGTATGAATGTTTTAATTACTTAGCATAATTTTCAATTAATTATTTTGCAATTTTTATTGGCTAAGTAATTTTAATGAAAGTATAGGTCAAAATTGTTACAATTGAGTTATAATCTTTAGATAGATAAATCACAGAAAAAGATAAAATATAACAAAATGACAGAAGAAAGTATGGCCAGGTTACTTACCAAAGTATTATTAGGACATAGATAGGAAGGGAAATACACCCCCTGACTTAGATGCAGATAGCCTAAATGCTAAATAGAGGAGCTAAAAACAGTTGAAAAGTACTGATGAACAACTGCTCACATGACCACCCTACAAAGAGGAGAGTGGCTACCCAGTGCTATTCCGGCACACAGAAAAGCATACAAAGGGTGCCAGGCCAATTGAAATGTGTAATTCCCAATGTAGATCCATAGCCCACAACTTAAAGCTCAGCGGGCTGATCCGCACCCAGAAAGCAATCTACATTGGCACCAACATCCAAAGCCATTTTGCATGTTACAAAAGATACTGATAAAAACAGACATGCAGACAATCAAAGCACTTTTGCAATGCTCCTCTATTTGGTGATTTGTCTGTCTGCATGTTCATTTTTATCAGTGATTATCAGTATCTTTTGTAACATGCTGTATGGCTTTGCATGCTGGGGGAGCACAGAGTGTCAATGCCAATGAGGATTTCTTGTGGGGTGCAGTTCAGTCCACTGAGCTTTGAGTTGTGAGCTAGAGATCTGCATGCACCATTACACATTTCAATCAGCCTGACACCCTTTGTACAGGTGTGGCACTGGGTAGTCACTCCCCTCTTTTTAGGATGATCATGTGATGTAAGTGATTGTTCATCAGTACTTTGCAGTTGTTCTAAATCCAGGTAAAAAATTTGAAACTTTATTAGTTGTATAAATTGTTTTACTTTTAATTAATTTTCCAAACAGAAACCATTAAATATGTAAAAAATATGTAGGAATATGTAATGATATCATATGGGCTGATTGAATGTCATTGACTAAAGTTCATATTTATATGCAAATTTTGCCATGACTTCAAATTACTAGGTCCTTCAAATCAGTCCTTTCTAATAACTATAAACTCATCTACTGTGAAGAAACTCTAATTTTACGAAAAAAAGGCTGTTTAAGGAGATCAATCTTTTAAAGGAAAAATGTCATTTAATAATGTAGGCAGTTGTTTGTCTGGTAACATGTAATACCTTAAGAGAATTGCCCTATTAATTCTCAATTTGATAACACATGACTTAGCATAAATCAAAAAGAATCACTTGATTCTTATGTTGACCTCATCTAGAAAATGTAATATCTTCTAAAGCATAAGGCTTTTAATAAAACACCACTATCTTATAATTGTATGGCAGTCAATTTCATCACTTTTTTTCATTTAACATTTGAAGGACATTTTTTGTAATACTAAAAAAAGTCATCTTTGTTTTTAAGGTAATGATGAACCTATGCATTAAATGTAAATCCTAATGATTTTTTTGTATAAAAACTACCATAGCATTTCCCATAATAATCACTATATGTTTCCAATTCAAGTTCTCTAATATGGGCAAAAATAAAAATAAAGCAGAGATCTTCCATGTTACTATCGGAATCTATGGGTTTATATTCACAAACCTATGGAAAAACTTGCTGCCAAACAGCAATTGGACAGACATTTGAAAATTGTATGGAGACTGAGATGAGCAGTGTACTCGCTAAGGGCAAATACTCGAGCGAGTATTGCCTTTTGCAAGTACCTGCCCGCTTGTCTCAAAAGATCCGGGTGCCGACTTGGGGTGGGGAGCGGCGGGGGGAGAGCGGGGAGGAACAGGGGGAGATCTCTCTCCCCTCGCTCCACCCTGCTCACTCCCACAACTCACCGCTCACCCCCGCCAGCACCCGAATCTTTTGAGACGAGCGGGCAGGTACTCGCAAAAGGCAATACTCGCTTGAGTATTTGCCCTTAGTGAGTACGCTGGCTCATCTCTAATGGAGACACTTTAAATCGAAAGGCACGAAAAATAGTGGCAGCATCAAGGGTGTGAAGTAAAAATCAATAACTCTTTAATGCTTCATGTTATAAAAAGGCAACGTTTCAACCAGAGGTCTTTATCAAGCCTTATTTATCCAGGCTTGATAAAGACATCTGGTCGAAACGCTGCCTTTTTATAACATGAAGCAATAAAGAGTTCTTAATTTTTACTTCACACCCTTGATGCTGCCACTATTTTTCGTGCCTTTGGATTTACTGTGGGAATTTTGAGGTCCATGATCCCCGAACGGTGGTTGTGCATGGATTAATAGCTTTACCTCCTTTGGAACTGTATCTGAGTGCTGCTGGATACTTGGTGAAGAGACTGAATGGAGACACTTTGGTTCTATGGAGCACTCAATTTGCTGCCATATGGTACCTCCCTAAGACACTATTTTATGTAGGGTTATCTCCACTTTAACCCTTTGCAATCCAATTTTGGTTTTAGGGTTTCCTAGGGGGTTTTCTCTTTCTGCCATTATACAATGGTACCACCTGCTGGCTAGAGCCAGTACTGCGGTATTGGACATGCTGGAGAGGCCTCTGACAACAGAGTGGCCAGTATTATACAGTAAAAATACCCTGCTGGACGTTTTCTGACATCGGAAGCTGTACAGCCTTCAATCAGAATGTCTTCAGACGTCAGACAGTGGATTTGAAAGGGTTAAGGCATCTGATTAATAGAAAAGCTTAGTGCGCTTCTATAAGAAATTGGAAATTTACAGAGATGCAGTATTGCCCTATGATGGCTGAAATATAAATCTATACAACTTAAAACTTGTACAAAGTTGTAGAAAATCCACATATATCACTTTATATTTATTAAATAACCTTACAGAATAAAAACATACTGTGCAGCATATTATATTATATTCCTGTTTACTGTTTTTTTTTTCTTCTTGGGTTTGCAGATGTGAATTTCTATTATTACTCACCTTATTAGAGATCAGCTGCAGGTGTACAACTTATATTAGTTGCAATGGAAAAAGAACACCTAGTTTTTTTCGCTTTCACAGTGTATCAATGTTAATTTTAACAATCTATTTCTCTTGCCTTTCTTACAAAAGCATCATAATTGTATTTTTCGTATCCCCTGCATATACTGTAATATATCAATAATAGTTTAACGAATTCCGTCATCAAGTTCATGCTGCCCAAGCCACGGGTAACATAAACCCCGGACAGGGATGCCTGTTACCCTCATGGAGGGTTTATCATGAAATACTGAGATGTTTTAGAATAAATACACTTTGAAGTTTGACTCAGATCCGAGCTCTGAGTCATGGGGTAGACTGTGCTGGCCTCTCCTTACTAAACAGTGATAATTTTAATCTGAAAGTTTCACAGCTTGTCAAGATTAAAGTATACAATAAAATGAAATTTCGAACAATGTAATACATTTATAAAACTGAAAATGTGGCTGAAAGCAAGGCTTTTTTCACACAAGCGTTTTTACGCAGCTATATAACTGCATTTTTACGCCCGGAAGAGAAGCGCGACCATCTGAGGCATTGGGTTTCAATGCATCCGTTCGCCTGGGTGAATTTGCATTGGAAAAAATAAAACATACACAACCGAAATCGGTGGACCCTTTTACGCACATCCGGAAAAGATAATTCTGGCTCATCTTTCGAACGATATATGCTGGTGGCTCCCATAGATATCTATGAGAGCTAGAAAAAAAGGGAGGGGGAGGGAGTTGAGCAGTGTTCAATGCAGGGGAAAGCTTACAGGTGCCTCTATATAGGCATTTGAAGTCATTCGGATGATTTATGCCGAGCAAAGGATTTCCGGGCTGTGACATATTTTTTCACTAATACATCGTACCCAGGCATGTGAATTGATGAGAAAACGCTAATTAAGCTTGGGACTTGATCACGGAAAATAGTCCATTCATATGAATTAACGCCGTGCATGAGCGAACGTAAAAACACATAGATTTGTCTGAAGGAGCCCAAATAAAGTAAAAATAAAACATTTTTACCTTTCCCTTAAAGGGGTGGTCTCGCGAAACCAAGTGGGGTTATACACTTCTGTATGGCCATATTAATGCACTTTGTAATGTACATCGTGCATTAAATATGAGCCATACAGAAGTTATTCCACTTACCTGCTCCGTTGCTAGCGTCCTCGTCTCCATGGTTCCGTCTAAATTCGCTGGCAGCTTGCTTTTTTAGACGCGCTTGCGCAGTCCGGTCTTCTCCATTCAGCACGAGCCGCTTCAGTGTGCTCCCCGCTACAGCTCTTCTGCGCATGCGCAGACGAGCTGTCACTGCTCGGGAGCTCGCTGCAGCGGCCATTCTGTACCTTCCTCTGTTAGAGGAAGGTGCAGAAACTGGAGCTGCCCAGCGGAGAAGCCCAGCCCAGCCCAGCAGCCCCGAGAAGCCTCCCAGGTAAGTGATTTGTGGGGGGGGGGCTGCCGCTGCGCCGGGGGGGGCTGTCGCTGCGCCGGGGGGGGGGCTGCCGCTGCGCCGGGCTGCCGCTGCGCCGGGGGGGCTGTCGCTGCGCCGGGGGGGGGCTGCCGCTGTGATGGGGGAACTAGCGCTAGGCCGGGGGGGCTGTCGCTGCGATGGGGGGGCTGTCGCTAGGCCGGGGGGGCTGCCGCTGCGATGGGGGGGCTGTCGCTAGGCCGGGGGGGGCTGTCGCTGCGATGGGGGGGCTGTCGCTAGGCCGGGGGGGGCTGCCGCTAGGCCGGGGGGGGCTGCCGCTAGGCCGGGGGAACTAGTGCTGGGCTCCGGAACCTAGCGCTGGGCTCCGGGGCCTTCACCTGGGCTGAGGGTCTAGCGCTGGGGAGCCGGGGGCTAGCGCCTTACCTGCTGCCTGGCGGTGGGCGTCTGGTCGGCGGCTGCGGGGCGTCTGGTCGGCGGCTGCGATGCGTCCGGTTGCCATGGAGACACAGCTGGCGGCATCTCGGGAGCGCGCACGTCGGGCTGCAGCGAGCGACGGGGAAAGAGCCGGCGGCCATCTTGAGGAAACTTTTATAAGTTGCTGAAACGCTGGAACGGTAAGTACGAACCAGCTAGAAATGTCATTTACAGGGGGGCTTAGTAATGTGTACTTAATGGGGGGGACTGGGCAAAAAAAAAATTTAACTGCTTCCTCGAGACATCTCCTTAAGGCCTTAGTCAGACGGGCGTTTTTTGCCGCGATTTGCGGATCGCATGACGGATGCGCATCCGCAAATCGCGTGACCGGTGCGCGCAAGTCGCCCGCAAATCGCCCGAAAATCTGCTCCTAGCCGCGTTTCATTAGAAACGGGCCGGAGCTGTCCAGCGCATTGCATTCAATGGAGACGGCAATACAGCCGTCTCCATTGAAAGCAATGCGCTGCGGGCGAGCCCGGGATGAATTGTCGGTAAGGGCTTAAATATATAAGCCCTTACCTGCAATCCATCCTAAAATGTGTTAATATAAAAAAAAATTGCATTCTCACCTTCTGCCTGCAGCTCCGGGCAGCCGTCCTGCAGTGGGTGTGAAGGGGGTGTGAGTCAGACCTGCCCCCTGATTGGCTCAGCGCTGAGCCAATCAGAGGCATGTCTCACTCACACCCATTCATGAATTCATGAATGGATGTGAGTCAGACCTGTCCCTGATTGGCTCAGCGCTGAGAGGCAGCAGTCACTCACCCATTCATGAATTCATGAATGGGTGTGTGAGTGAAACCGGCCTCTGATTGGTCAGGCTGTGACCAATCAGAGCAGATCATTCAGCAGGCGGGGATTTTAAAGCCCCGCCGGCTGAATAGTGCCGAGAAGCAGTTCAGGAGAACTGACAGTGGCCGCGGCTGGACTCCGGCTGCAGCGGAAAGGTGAGTATACAATTTTTTTTATTTTAACACATTTTAGCATGAATTGCAGGGAAGGGTTTATATATTTAACCCCTTCCCGACAATTAACCCCGCGCACGCCGGCAGCCCATTGCTTTCAATGGAGCGGCTGTATTGCCGCTCCATTGAATTCAATGGGCAAACATCGTTCTTCTCTGCCACAGCTGTTACAGCTGTGGCAGAGAAGAATGATTTGTCTTCTATATGTTCTCAATGGGGTCGGCGCTGCTGCCGCCGGCCCCATTGAGCGCATATACAGAAGCGAACAGGAATCGCAGATCGCAGATAGGTGCGATCTGCGATTTTTTGTTCTATAATTTTTCGGACGAGCGCATAAAAAGCGCTCATGTGTCCGATACCATTGCGAAACAATGGTTTTAAAAAATCGCCGGACGCATGCGCATGCGCAAATCGCGGCAAAAAACGCCCGTCTGACTAAGCCCTTAATCATTATCTGGAATATTGGCAGTTGTAGCAAATTGTCATAGTAATTATGGTACTCTTGCACAAACTGTTTTACAGCCTGCAAATGTTTGTATTTGTCCACATGTGAAGGGAGAAGAGTAGATTACAGATTATTTAATGTTCTAACATCCTTGGAAATATGTTTTGTGAGTTCTGAAAAAGCTCGAGGTCCATGGTACTCATTAGGATGTTGCACAATATGGGGTGATACAGATAGAATTTTCCATTCTCCTGCTTGTATCTGAGCTGCAAAAAGGACACCAGTTTAAATACATTAGACATTAAGAAGGAACAGAAATTGTTATCAAGCTGGTGCAAATCTTTATAGGATTTATGGGTTGGCCTGCTATATAATGGCAGACGTTTCTATATTCCCATGAATTTGTTGTGATATCCTTTCGACATCTATTTCCATTTTATCTTGAATGATTCATTTTTGGATCTTTTGTTTTGCCTGGGCAAATATAATCTACAATTTTTTTTTCACTGCGTGACATTTTGACACACATATACAACATTCTTTAATTGTTGTCTTGCAGTATTTAGGGACTTTATTCTCGTGGCCACGCAGTTAAATTGCCTTGATACTGAATGATTTTTATGGCACCATGATGGATTTGCATGCTGTGATGAAGGCTAATCAATGATGATGTAAGTGTACTGGCTCTTTATCTTGGGAGGGGCCTCTATGACTGATGTTAATTTGCATAACTATATATAGGAGACAGTTTTAAGTATCTGTATGCTTAACAAAGACCTTTTGGTAGAAATGTTGCTGTTGTTACATCATTGAAGAAATACAGACTTTTAAATGTTGCACCTTGATTCCTGTCACGTGTTCCTTTATAGTTTCTAGTCTCCCTGACCTTGTTACATTATGAAATGCTCTCAAAACTGTATCATTTCTATGTTTCCCACACATCACAGAAAAGTTCTTGCCTCTGACATGTTTAATAATGAAACTACACTGTCATTGGCTTCCACAGTCATGCAACTGGACATCATTCATCATTCCACTCACCGCGGAAAATCGCAACATGCTGCGATTTGAATCCCGCAAGTGGAGAATCTGTATGATTCTCCACTCGTGGACATCGGGCTACGCTTTCCATATATCTCCTATGAAAAGCGTTCACTGCATAATAATGTATGCCAATCACACTGAAATTGTTCCCCCACAGAAGAATTAATATATGAAACATAATTTATTTTTCTATGTATATGGTTATTTTCTTCTGTTTTGGTTTTATCTTCTTTTATCAGCTTTTTGGTTCCTTATCTTAAGAAACAAAGCACATAGTTGGTTAAATGTATGCTGAGACTTAATCAACTCTTTTAGCCAATATTATTTTACATTTTTTGCTAGAAGCTCCACATTAAAAATTAAATTATAATAAAATATTCCAAAGAGAGTCAGAAAACACTTAAAGAGAATCTGTCACCAAGAAAAATAGCCTTGAACTACTACAATGTGTGGATAAATAAAGAGACACTGAATTCAATTATGTGATTTTAATCAGTGAATTCACTTTCACTCCCCTGCAGTACACCAGAAACTGATCAGTTTTCTGCATTGTAATGCAACCTCTGGACTCTTAAACCCTGACAAACAGAACAAAAGGAAACCTAGATGCTTTGTTAGCATTGAGAGCATGGGCTATTATGCTGTCCTACTGTGGGGGAAGGAAAGTGAGTTCACAGATAATAATTACATCCTTGGAATTTGTGTCTCTTAAGCTATCCACGCATTTTACTGGTTCAGGTCCATTTTTCATAGCGAAAGATATTCTTTCAAACAATTTAATAGCATTAAATTGTAAATAAAGTTTCTATTTCTCTATCAAGAAAAAAAAAATGTCTCATTTGTACTCTAGGGGAACGATTCACTGATGTTAATATAGTTACACAATGTTTTCCACAATGCCTTATAAATATGTTCGGTTTATGCTCTGAAATAAAACATTCAAACTAATTTGTATTAAATTGTTTTCAAATGGGCGCCTAGACTCACAATTTTACATTCTGACAAATATCTGTTCTATTAAATTGAGTTTGCTTGATCACCAAATGATTTTATTCAAATGCTTTATATGTGTGAAAATAAATCTCACTATTTAATCATCTAGGTGCGCTTGTGCTTGAAATGAAATGTTTTAGAAGAAATGAAGAATGAATGGCAACTATTTTATTAAATGTGAAAGAGTGAGCTTCAAAGATGAATGAGAGAAGTTTACAATTATTGTATTGTTCAATAATGATGCAGCTCTGAGCTCTAATAATATTTCATGTCATCAAGCACAGTTAATAAAAAGTGACACAGTATTCTATTAAAAAATATACAAGATACAGAAATTCAATTACTCCATGCATGCGTACCATAAAATTTTGTTTTTTACAACCATTATGATCAAAGAAACATAAAAATGTAATGCTTAATAATGGACTCAATTTTTTTGTTACACGGCAGTAGTTTTAGCCACATTTTTTTGTTTTGACCATGTATAATACTTAAAATCTATGACAAGAGTGGAGTTCAATATTACCTGCTTAACAAAACAACCAATCTAAATACAAGAAAGAAATGAAGCTTCTAAAGAATATCCTTAAAACTCATCTTTGGGTTGCAGTTTCCAAGACAAACAATCCCAGGCTAGTTTCACATGGACATAAAACTAGAACAATATGGGAAAGGAAATGAAAGGTCTGGTAAAAATATACAGCTAATTAATGCATTTGAGAACCTTGCTATTAGAAGTGGAAAGAAAGAGGAGCAAGAGACACTGATCACAAACTTAAATGTTTTTACACAAATGCACAGAGCATGGGAAACAAACAAGGAGAATTGGAGCTCCTAACACAGGAAGAGAAATATGATGTCATAGGCATCACGGAAACTTGGTGGAATGAAACACATGATCGGAATACAAGGCTTGAGGGATACAAATTATTTATAAGAAACAGACCAAAAAAAGGGGAGGAGGTATTGCGTTGTATGTTAGGAAAACATTAATCTCCACAGAGATTCAAGCATCAGAGCACGGTAGTTCAGTAGAGACTGTTTGCATAAGAATACAAGGAGAGAATAGCAGAAAGGACAACATTGTAGGCATTTACTATAGGCCACCTGGACAAACAGAAGATATGGATGAACTCTTTCTACATCAGATGGCCAAGCTCTCAAAAAAGCATAGCATAGTGATTATGGGAGGTTTTAACTATCCAGACATTTGTTGGGAATCTCTCTCGGGTAAAAGTAATGGATCCAACAAATTCTTTTCCACTCTTGCTGACAACTTTATCTTCCAAAAGGTCAAAGAGAAAACAAGGGGATCTTCTATCTTGGACCTAATTCCTACCAACAGGGAGGAAATGGTTGAGAAAGTAAGGGTGGCTGGGACCTTAGGCCTCTGTCACACGGGCCCATCGGCACCCATACACCGGCGCTGATGCGCCCGTGTGACTGACACCAGCAGACGGACGTACCTAAAGACGCCCATCTCTCTGCAGCGCCGGAGGAAAGAACATGTGACCGGCTTCATTGCCAGTCATGTGTTCTTTCCTCCGGCGCTGCACAGAGACGGCCGTCTTCAGGTATGTCCGTCTCCTTCCTGCAATCACACTGGCACATCGGCGCCAGTGTACTGATGCCGATGCGCCCGTGTGACTGAGCCCTTAGGAGGCAGTGATCATGCTGTCCTTGAATTTTGGATAAAAAGGGGAGGAAGACCTGAGAAAACTCAGACCTCAATATTGGATTTCTGGAAGGCAGATTGTAATGGACTCAGAAATAGAGTAGAAAGAATCCAATGGCTGGATGTTTTTAAGGACAGAAATGTCCAAGAAGTTTGGGAAATATTGCGAAAAGAGATTCTCAAAGCACAATCATTAACAATTGCTAAAAAAAAAGAAGAATGGGAAGCATTTAAAGAGACCAGGATAGATGAACACAGAACTTGCACACATGTTAAAAATAAAGAAAAATATTTTTATCAAATGGAAAGAGTGGAAGATCTCTAATAAAGGAAATAATGCAGTCTGCAGAAACTGTAGGGCAAGTGTCAGAAAAGCTAAAGCTAATAATAAATTGAGGCTTGCAACAAAGGCCAAAATCAATAAAAAAGGATTTGGGGGGTATGTCAAAAGCAAAAGAAAAGTCAAAGATGCTACTGGATGCTCACAATATGAAAATAGTGAATTGGTTAAGAATACAGATGAGCGAGCATACTCGTCCGAGCTTGATGCTTTGTCGAGTATTAGGGTGCTCGAGATGCTCGTTACTCGAGACGAGCACCACGCGGTACTCATCTCGATTAAACGAGCACTGACCATTGAATTCAATGGAACCGGCAATACAGCCATCCCAATTGAAAGCAATGGGCTGCCGGCGAGCGCAGGATGAATTTTCGGGAAGGGCTTAAAAATATAAGCCCTTACCTGAAAATCATCCTAAAATGTGTAAAAATAAAAAAAAAATGTATACTCACCTTTCCGCTGTAGCCGGAGTTCAGCCGCGTCTGGCCGGCAGTTCTCCTGAACTGCTCTGAGTAGTATTCAGCAGCCGGGCATTTAAAATCCCCACCCGCTGAATGAGCTGCCTCTGATTGGTCACAGCCTCACCAATCAGAGGCAGCTCTCACTTTCCCATTCATGAATTCATGAATGGGTGAGTGAGTGCTGCCTCTGATTGGCTCAGCGCAGGGACCAATCAGGGGCAGCTCTCAGCTGAATGACACGTACACCGGCACCAATGCGCCCGTGTGACTGACAGAAGACAGACGTACCTGAAGACGGCCGTCTCTCTCTCCAGAGCTGATCATAGAACACATGACCGGCAATGGAGCCGGTCATATGTTCATCCTCCCGGCGCTGCAGAGAGACGGCCGTCTTCAGGTACGTCCGTCTGCTGGTGTCAGTCACATGGGCGCATCGGCGCCTGTGTACGGGTACCGATGCGCCCGTGTGACTGAGCCCTTAAAAAGAATGACATTTTTTAAAAAAGTTAAAACACTCTCAAGGTTTTTTTCTAGTCAAGGTAAAATTAAAAAAAGAGGTTTGGTACCATGTTAGCCAGTAAGGGCAATATGTGATTGTTCTCAGTAATCAAGTACTCTTGTAGATATAATACCTCTTAATGGCTAACTAAAATACATAATGCTATAGTGAGCTTTTGGACCTCACAGGCAATAATGGAACAAATCTAATGATGTACTTAATAAATACACATAATCACATGAGAGAGCAGGAACACGGTGAACTTAATTTGCACTAGATAAATACCAGAAACAGAGGGTAAGAGGGCACAGACATGTTGGGGTCAATAGCGTTTAGATAAATAGCAGGGAGGGATGACCATAACAGTAAATCAGTCCAGTGACAAGGAATGTGAAAGGAATGTGAAATCTCTCCTTCATACCTGCAAACAAGGAATTTGGAACAATACCTCTGCAGCGCCACCAATTGGATGGCAGCATTCCTTCAAATCAAAGAATGGGTTTACTAGAGATGAGCGAACATGCTCATTCGAGTAGTAGCATACTCGATGGTGCTCATTACTCAAGCGAGCACCACACCGTGTTCGAGAAAATGTTATGGCCCCTCCCTGCTTTACCACTTCCTGCTGTGACGTGCCAAGTGTGCGAACGTCTACAGCAGTGTCTGGGAGAGCGAGCGAGAGAGAGAAATAAATAAATAAAAAGGCTCGGCACCTGGCAGGTCTATTGAAAAATGCTTGAGTCTCCCATTTACTTCAATGGGGTTCGTTACGCGACCATTACAAAAAGCTCGGCTTGAATAGCGAGCACCTGAGCATTTTGTTGCTCGCTCATCTCTAGTTTTTACCAAGTTTGTAAAACAGTGATTGGGTATAGCACCCCTTCTGGGTGCTCACCTTGGGGAGAGACGCTATAACATCTTATATTTTTGTTAGCCATTAAAAGGTATCATATCTAGAAGATTTCTTGATTTCTCTCACTGAGAACAATCACATTCTAGTCAAAGTAATACAATATATTTCAGTTGATCAAAATTATTTTTTTTAGACTTTTAGACACAAAAGCTGAGATAATAATGTATTTAATAATTAGAAATCGTGATTAAAGATTCATTTAGGACTTTCAGTTCAATGTTACCTTTATTTATGATTATACTGTTAAATTGCCTGTTTTCCTAAAAACTGATCTTTGGTGGAAATAATTTCATTTTTACTATTTTATACACCCACATGCAACCTCTTGTGTTTAATTACCTCCCTGTTGGAGTTCTATTGTTTTGTAAGACTAATAGAACCCTGCACTTTATTTATAATTTGTTTTGACAGGAAATTATGTCTTATTCATTTTACAAGGAAATGATCTTGTTGACATGATGGCCCCACAGAGGTTGCTGACACTGTGGACAGGAAGGTTAATAATAATAAGATAAATCTCATGGCAATTGTCTTAACTCTGGAACTTAGACCAAATGTGCATATTTATATCCACTATTTCAGTCTTTTTATATTAGTTCATAATATTTCACGGTACTTACAAATCAAAATGAGTTACACACATTAGAAACCCACTCAGTTGCCTAGAATAATTAATCTCTTGTGTATTGTTTATAAAACAGCAACAGATTTTAGAAGTTTGCTTCATAACTTTTTTTAATACATTTTATTCAGCAAGAAAGGATTGTTACAATGCCACAATTTAAAAAAAAAATGATATAAAGTCTTATCAAAAGAAAATTGTAGCGGGTAAACAAATTTTATAACAAACTCAATTACTTAAAAAACAAACATAACAAGATAACGGTGGCTTGCAAATACTGAATACCTCCAATAGGGATGTTTCACAGAGGCAAAAGCAGTCTATAGTAATTTTAAAACCCTTCGCAGAATAGACGTAACTAAAAACTCAACTTTTATTAAATAGAATATTAAAAATTATTTTTATAGGGCTCAAGACACACACACAACGTATTGCCACACCACAACAAAAATTGTGTGGATAAAGGTGTGGCAATAACTGGGGAAATTGGGGGTCACACAAACTTGTAATCACCCCTACATATGGCGAACGATGCACTCCTGTGTACCAATTTCCCAGAAACAGTAATAATAAGGAACGGACTTTAGAGCACACTAATTTGGAAGATAACCTAGGTGTGCAAAATTGGAGATGCGTCTTGAACTGTGATCCGCATATCATTTAATAGTACGCATCTCCTATGCATCTATTGGGATGACTACCAATTTTGCACACCTTGTGTCTTGAGCCCTATAAAAATAATTTTTAATATTCTATTTAATAAAAGTTGAGTTTTTAGTTACGTCTATTCTACGTAGACCTCCAATAGGGATGAGTTCAAGTAATGTTAACATAAGGTAGAAGAACAAACTGGTGAATTTATCCACTTCCTCCTGTTAACAGTATAATTTGCATAGTTCCCATGCATACTTGCTAATGTACCCTCCAACCTGCAAGTGTTACTAACATAGGCAATAAACACAGACATCAAAGAAACAATAGAGATTTTTTAAAATTTTGTAATCAAAATCTTTGTTGCTACTAGAATATGGAATACTATGGTCTTATAACTAGGGGCTTAATGGCAACACCTATGTACAGCAGTTCTAAGGAGCAGCTCCATCTTATTGGAATACTTAGAGTATTTTCAAGAAGGAATTTATCATGGTTCCAAAAGCAGTTAATATTTGGGCAATCCCCCCCAAAAAATGTCAATGTTACTTTGCCACCAGACCATCTCCAGCATTTATCTGAACTTGTAGATTAAATAGTAGCAAGACATATAGGAGTAAAATGCCAACGATAGGGAAGCTTGCTTGTCAAATCTAAATGAAATGTACATTTTGAAAGCAAACTTGCTAATGTAAACTTTTTATTCCAGTCTTCTATGCCTTCTCTTTTTAAATGAAGCAAGCAAGGGGCTCTCTATTCACAGAGATCAATCCAAAATAACCATGTAAAGTCTTGAGATGGATTTGGCAACTGTATTTAAATTAGAAAATGTTAATTCAAATCAAGTTTTGAGAAGAGAACACAAATTAGTGGCCTCAGTAATAAAATGGCATATACTGAGGTACTCATATAAATCTTTGTTAGGAATCTGAAATTTAGC
The DNA here is from genome assembly GCF_035609145.1 of Eleutherodactylus coqui. Taxonomy (NCBI): domain Eukaryota; kingdom Metazoa; phylum Chordata; class Amphibia; order Anura; family Eleutherodactylidae; genus Eleutherodactylus; species Eleutherodactylus coqui. The sequence continues at coordinate 139,847,978 of NC_089843.1, read as the reverse complement.
AGAAATGTCATTAAAAACACTAGGTATTTCCTTTTCATATATCTGAGATAAAAAAATTCCCTGCAGTGATACAGTTACTAATTGAGTTATCTGGAATAATAAAGGGAATCACCTGTAAAGGTAGTCCAGGCAGTCTGTAGGGAACAATAGTTTTGGAAAATATTATGCATTTTCATGCTGTGATGCCAGCTTCAATAGTTATATAAGGAGATTTAGGTACAGAAACTCCCAAGTTATTAGCCATATTACAGCTTTGGCAGGTATAGTGTTTGGATACGATTTTTCTATATTCACCCAATGTTTTGTGATGGTATTGGCCTTCCAATGTCTGGCTTGATCAATTATTATCAGATAATAGTAATAAAAACCTATGGTTAACCTAATCTGCCTTTGAGAATGGGAAGATATCAAGGGGGGGCTTCCACAATGGACCATTGCCCTTTGCAAACCTATTTAGTAAGATTTTTTGTAATTTATAGAGATAAAACCCTGGAACAGGAATACGGAAAATCCTAAACATTTATAGGATTTTTGGAATTGTTAGCATCTTGATGGTTGCTATTCTGCCAACCCAAGATGCTTCATATGTAAGAAAATTGATTGAATCATGCTCAATATCTTGAAGTAATGAAATATAATTATTCACAAATAGTGTTTGGGGTGGGAAGGATAGCTTAATCCCTTAATAGGTAAATGAGTGTTATATCCAGGGAAATAAGAATTTACTTTTTAAACTGGAAATAACAGAGTCAGTTATGTATACATAATAAGATTTGAGATTTAGTGACATTTAGCCTGTTATAATTGAGGCTGCTAAAATTATTTAGTATTTCTAACACTGCAGGTAAGGGCTATAATTACATTATCCGCCAAGAAACCAGTTTTATGTTCTATTCCCCTATAGAAATGTCAGATGTTTTTTTATAGTTCTTGTACATTCTGTTAAGTGCTCCAGAACCAAAGTAAATATTAAATGTGATAACCGTCCCATCCTACCCTTAACAAATCCTACCAGATCTTTAAAAACAGAGTGGGTAAAATATCCACCAACCCAGTAGCTAAAATCTTTTAGTAATGATGATATAGGGCAGAAGTTTACAGGTCTATTTGGCAAGTCTACCCATTGTTTGTGTATTGTTAAAAAGAGAAAGAATATGAAGGAATAAGGCAAACTGAAAATCTTTATAGTAATCATGTGTTAAACAATCAGGGCCAGGAGTTTTATGTTGTTTTAGTGACTCTATAGCACTTTTGATTTCTGCTAGAGATATAGGGGCAGATACTGTTTCTAAGTGCTGCGTTGGCACCTTTGGAAGCAAAATGGAATTCAAAAAGTTAGATATCTGCACAGTAGCGGGTTGGAGAGTTGATGTCTCATCTCAGAGATTGTAAACTAATAATCAGCTACAGATTTTGCTGTAGATTGAGAGTTGAATATTTTTTTTTCATTTTGTGCATTGAAAATATGATTTTTAGAGTTATTAGCTCTAGATTTGAGACACAATTCTAATAATGTGTTCACTTTATTATCTTGACTATAATACCTGGCTTTAATATATCTTCCTATTGTTTCAATAAAGGTCTAAATAAGAGAAAAAGCTAAAGTATTTTTCACTGCAATAACTACTCTTCCTTTTTTGTTAATTGCTGGAGCCGCAACAATTTATAGGAATTTTTTTTGTCTTAACCGGAAAATGACTATTTCTAGAGTTTATATTAATTCAGTTAAACAACTTGTCACCAACTAGCAATATGTGGGTATATAATCTTCTGTAGAAACCTAGTAAACTGCAAGCACAATTCAAAAACTGATGGCAACATGAATTAACATCAAACAACACAAACAAATGCTTGAGTTTTCAATGGCCCTTTAGTGATGATGCAAGAACATCTAACCAAAATGTGTGTGGGGGCCACTCCTGGGCTATGATGCACACAGTAGGTAAGGCATCCTGGTAAGGATCCTCAAAAGAAATATTAAAAAACCTATACAAAATGTAACCACAATAAGTAATATTGTAAGATAAAGAATGCATGACCTTCAACCCACACAAATGGGGGAAGGTTTATAGCCCCTTACTGATATAATTTATGTCTTCATAATGCTTAACTAATGTCTCTTAACTTGCTTTCCTCTAGGCGAATTTGAAACAGTTCTGGAGAAGCTCTGTGAATTTGCAGATGAGTCAAAAACTAGTTTTATCCCCTTTAATATTACCATTTATTTCACAGGAAGCCCCCATTTGTAGCGGATATTGTTCGCATGCAGAATTGTGGCAGCAGCAGATTTTCAATGTCTTGACATAATGTCTGCAGATAGATCAATACATATGGAAAATCTTTAAATTTGTTTGAAAGGTTTGTACTTTCCTAGTGGCTCACATCAGCTTATCTTTAAAATAGAAGAAATGCAATCATTTTTGATTAAATATGAAAAGTATGGTCTCCCAGTGCTGTAAACTCTGTTTCTAAAAGCAGCATTAGGGGACTTGATATTTGTATAGCACCAACTTAATCCGCAGTTCTTTCAGGTAATTTATTTATTATCCCCCCAGCAAGCTAGGTACTAGAGATGAGCGAGCATACTCGTTTAGGGCAATTGCTCGAGCGAGCATTGCCCTTAGCGAGTACCTGCCCGCTTGAGAGAAAAGGTTCGGCTGCCGGCGCGGGTGACAGGTGACAGGTGAGTTGCGGCAGTGAGCAGGGGGAGCGGGGAGGGGGGAGAGGAAGAGAGAGATCTCCCCTCCATTCCTCCCCGCTCTCCCCCGCCGCTCCCTGCCCACCGCCGGCAGCCGTACATTTTCTCTTGAGCGGGCAGGTACTTGCTAGGGGCAATGCTCACTCGAGCAATTGCTCTTAGCGAGTATGCTCGCTCGTCACTACTAGGTACTCATTTTACCGACCTCAGAAGCATTGAAAGCTGAGTCAACCTCGAGCAGGCTACCTGAACTGTGCGGGAATTGAACTCACAACCTTCACAACCTTAACACTCTGCGCCACACAAGGCATTAACTCGTTATGGAGTTATACTCTTAATTCCAGCAGCATAGCCTTAAGAGATTCCTCATACATTGGTTTGAGGAAGGAGGGCAGACAATCATCATACTGAAGCAGGTTCTGCTTAATAAGCTGTTACTGTTACATCAGATTACATCTGTTACATCACATACAACATGTGCAGAGTTTCAGAGTTAGCTGCAGAACTTGTGTTTCTAGCAGATTTGGGTCCTCCTTTCTGCACTGTGAGCTCCAGCAAAGGTGCAGGATGATAAGACAGTGAATTACCAGAGCTTCATTGAGAAGGATCAGGTAAAGACACTTGTGAAGCTGCAACACTATTGCCCTCTGATTCATTGAACATGCTTCTGACTCCATGTTGTGACTTTGTGGAATGAAAGAACTACATGAGTCATAATTCAGTTTTTTGCTTTTCTCAAGATGCAGGACTACTAGAGATGAGCGAGCACCAAAATGCTCGGGTGCTCGTTACTCGGGACGAACTTTTCGCGATGCTCGAGGGTTCATTTCGAGTAACGAACCCCATTGAAGTCAATGGGCGACCCGAGCATTTTTGTATTTCGCCGATGCTTGCTAAGGTTTCCTTGTGTGAAAATCTGGGCAATTCAAGAAAGTGATGGGAACGACACAGCAACGGATAGGGCAGGCGAGGGGCTACATGTTGGGCTGCATCTCAAGTTCACAGGTCCCACTATTAAGCCACAATAGCGGCAAGAGTGGGCCCCCCCCTCCCAACAACTTTTACTTCTGAAAAGCCCTCATTAGCATGGCATACCTTTGCTAAGCACCACACTACCTCCAACAAAGCACAATCACTGCCTGCATGACACTCCACTGCCACTTCTCCTGGGTTACATGCTGCCCAACCGCCCCCCCTCCCCCCCACAGCGCACACCAAAGTGTCCCTGCGCAGCCTTCAGCTGCCCTCATGCCACACCACCCTCATGTCTATTTAGAAGTGCGTCTGCCATGAGGAGGAACCGCAGGCACACACTGCAGAGGGTTGGCACGGCTAGGCAGCGACCCTCTTTAAAAGGGGCGGGGCGATAGCCCACAATGCTGTACAGAAGCAATGAGAAATATAATCCTGTGCCACCGCCATCAGGAGCTGCACACGTGGGCATAGCAATGGGGAACCTATGTGCCACACACTATTCATTCTGTCAAGGTGTCTCTGCATGCCCAGTCAGACCGGGCTTTTTAATTCATAGACACAGGCAGGTACAACTCCCTATTGTGAAGTCCCTGTCGACCGACAGCATGGGTGGCTCCCTGGAACCCACCGGCGATACAAAAAAATATCCCATTGCATTGCCCAACACAGCTGAGGTAGTAATGTCGTGCTTAATGCAGGTGGGCTTCGGCCCACACTGCATGCCCCAGTCAGACTGGGGTTCTTTACAAGTGGAAACAGATGCATTTATAATTCTCTGTGGACACACAGCATGGGTGGGTGCCAGGAAGCCACCGGCGGTACATAGAAATATCCCATTGCATTGCCCAACACAGCTGAGGTAGTAATGTCGTGCTTAATGCAGGTGGGCTTCGGCCCACACTGCATGCCCCAGTCAGACTGGGGTTCTTTACAAGTGGAAACAGATGCATTTATAATTATCTGTGGAACCAAAGCATGGGTGGGTGCCAGGAACCCACCAGCGATACACAAAAATATCCCATTGCATTGCCCAACACAGCTGAGGTAGTAATGTCGTGCTTAATGCAGGTGGGCTTCGGCCCACACTGCATGCCCCAGTCAGACTGGGGTTCTTTACAAGTGGAAACAGATGCATTTATAATTCCCTGTGGACCCACAGCATGGGTGGGTGCCAGGAAGCCACCGGCGGTACATAGAAATATCCCATTGCATTGCCCAACACAGCTGAGGTAGTAATGTCATGCTTAATGCAGGTGGGCTCCGGCCAACACTGCATGCCCCAGTCAGACTGGTAATATGTACCTTAACAGTAACCGCGTTGGTGGTAATGTGGTGGTGACTGCGGACCTAGTAGCACGGTTTTATTTTGTTGGTTTTCGGAATGTGGCCAGGATTAAGTGGGCCGTGGTGGGGGATGTTTTGGAGGCACTACGTGTCCTCTCCACGTGTCCGTGGTTATATGCACCTTAACAGTAACAGCGTTGGTGGGAAATGGCCTCGCCGCCATCATGTCTTTGGGAAGCCTCTGTTTCCACACCCCAGAGACATACCATTAGCAGCGGTATAGGCAGAGCCCAGAATTAGTAACATTTCAGCCGTAGCATTAGCGACAGGCCCCACTAACATATCACTAGCAGCATTATAAGGGGAGCACAGTCTTAGTTCCATTTCAGTAATAGTAGCAGCCTACACAGGCCCCAGTAACAATTACGAAGCAGCAGTATAGTGGGAGCGCAGTCTTCGTTCCATTTCAGTAATAGTAGCAGCCTACACAGGCCCCAGGAACAATTCCGAAGCAGCAGTATAGGAGGAGCATAGTCTTAGTTCCATTTAAGTCATTGTAGCAGCCTACACAGGCCCCAGGAACAATTCCGAAGCAGCAGTATAGTGGGAGCGCAGTCTTAGTTCCATTTCAGTAGCTGCAGTATAGCCAAGGCCCAAGTTACATTTATGTAGCTAAAGTGTAGGCCAACCCCACACACACTTCTGTACCATGAGTGCAGGCGAAGAACATACAAATTGCTATGATTACACTGTAGGTGAGGGCCCCAAAACATTGGTGTACCAACAGTACTAATGTACCTCAGTAAAAATTGGCCATGCCCAACCAAGATGGCAGGTGAAACCCATTAATCGCTTTGGTTAATGTGGCTTAAGTGGTAACTAGGCCTGGAGGCAGCCCAGTTTAACTAAAAATTGGTTCAAGTTAAAGTTTCAACGCTTTTAAGAGCATTGAAACATATAAAAATTGTTAGAAAAATTAGATGAGTGAGCCTTGTGGCCCTAAGAAAAATTGCCGTTCAGCGTGATTACGTGAGGTTTCAGGAGGAGGAGCAGGAGGAGGAGGAGGAATATTAGACACAGATTGATGAAGCAGAAATGTCCCCGTTTTGGATGGTAAGAGAGAACGTAGCTTCCATCCGCGGGTGCATAATACGTATTGCTTAGGTATCGCTGCTGTCCGCTGGTGCAGAAGAGAAGTCTGGGGAAATCCAGGCTTTGTTCATCTTGATGAGTGTAAGCCTGTCGGCACTGTCGGTTGACAGGTGGGTATGCTTATCCGTGATGATTCCCCCAGCCACACTAAACACACTCTCTGACAAGACGCTAGCCACAGGACAAGCAAGCACCTCCAGGGCATACAGCGCGAGTTCAGGCCACGTGTCCAGCTTCGACACCCAGTAGTTGTAGGTGGCAGAGGCGTCACGGAGGACGGTCGTGCAATCGGCTACGTACTCCCTCACCATCCTTTTACAGTGCTCCCGCAGACTCAGCCTTGACTGGGGAGCTGTGACACAGTCTTGCTGGGGAGCCATAAAGCTGGCAAAGGCCTTGGAGAATGTTCCCCTGCCTGCGCTGTACATGCTGCATGATCTCTGCGCCTCCCCTGCTACCTGGCCCTCGGAACTGCGCCTTCTGCCACTAGCGCTGTCGGATGGGAAGTTTACCATCAGTTTGTCCACCAGCTCCCTGTGGTATAGCATCATTCTCGAACCCCTTTCCTCTTCGGGAATGAGAGTGCAAAGGCTCTCCTTATACCGTGGGTCGAGCAGTGTGTACACCCAGTAATCCGTAGTGGCCAGAATGCGTGTAATGCGAGGGTCACGAGAAAGGCATCCTAACATGAAGTCAGCCATGTGTGCCAGGGTACCTGTACGAAACACATGGCTGTCTTCACTTGGAAGATCACTTTCAGGATCCTCCTCCTCCTCCTCTTCCTCCTCCTCAGGCCATACACGCTGAAAGGATGACAGGCAAGCAGCATTGGTACCGTCAGCAGTGGGCCAAGCTGTCTCTTCCCCCTCCTCCTCATCCTCCTCATGCTCCTCCTCCTCCTCCTGAACGCGCTGAGATATAGACAGGAGGGTGCTCTGACTATCCAGCGACATACTGTCTTCCCCCGACTCTGTTTCCGAGCGCAAAGCGTCTGCCTTTATGCTTTGCAGGGAACTTCTCAAGATGCATAGCAGAGGAATGGTGACGCTAATGATTGCAGCATCGCCGCTCACCACCTGGGTAGACTCCTCAAATTTTCCAAGGACCTGGCAAATGGCTGCCAACCAGGGCCACTCTTCTGTAAATAATTGAGGAGGCTGACTCACACTGTGCCGCGCAAGTTGGAGTTGGTATTCCACTATAGCTCTACGCTGCTCATAGAGTCTGGCCAATATGTGGAGCGTAGAGTTCCACTGTGTGGGCACGTCGCACAGCAGTCGGTGCACTGGCAGATTAAACCGATGTTGCAGTGTCCGCAGGGTGGCAGCGTGCGTGTGGGATTTGTGGAAATGTGCGCAGAGCTGGCGCACCTTTCCGAGCAGGTATGACAAGTGGGGGTAGCTTTTCAAAAAGCGCTGAACCACCAAATTAAAGACATGGGCCAGGCATGGCACGTGCGTGAGGCTGCCGAGCTGCAGAGCCGCCACCAGCTTACGGCCGTTGTCACACACGACCATGCCCGGTTGGAGGCTCAGCGGCGCAAGCCAGCGGTCGGTCTGCTCTGTCAGACCCTGCAGCAGTTCGTGGGCCGTGTGCCTCTTGTCTCCTAAGCTTAGTAGTTTCAGCACGGCCTGCTGACGCTTGCCCACCGCTGTGCTGCCACGCCGCGTGACACGGACTGCTGGCGACGTGCTGCTGACACATTTTGATTGCGAGACAGAGGTTGCGTTGGAGGGGGAGGAGGAGGAAGCTGCTTTAGTGGAGGAAGCATACACCGCCGCAGATACCACCAACGAGCTGTGGCCCGCAATTCTGGGGGTGGGTAGGACGTGAGCGGTCCCAGGCTGTGACTCTGTCCCAGCCTCCACTAAATTCACCCAATGTGCCGTCAGGGAGATATAGTGGCCCTGCCCACCTGTGCTTGTCCACGTGTCTGTTGTTAAGTGGACCTTGGCAGTAACCGCATTGGTGAGGGCGCGTACAATGTTGCGGGAGACGTGGTCGTGCAGGCCTGGGACGGCACATCGGGAAAAGTAGTGGCGACTGGGAACCGAGTAGCGCGGGGCAGCCATCATGCTTTTGAAAGCCTCTGTTTCCACAAGCCTATACGGCAGCATCTCTAGGCTGATCAATTTTGCAATGTGCACGTTTAACGCTTGAGCGTGCGGGTGCGTGGCGTCGTACTTGCGCTTGCGCTCAAACTGTGGCGCTAGCGACGTCTGGACGCTACGCTGAGAGACATTGCTGGATGGGGTCGAGGACAGCGGAGGTGAGGGTGTGGGTGCAGGCCAGGAGACGGTAGTGCCTGTGTCCTCAGAGGGGGGTTGGATCTCAGTGGCACGTTGGGGCACAGGGGGAGAGGCAGTGGTGCAAACCGGAGGCGGTGAACGGGCATCGTCCCACCTTGTGGGGTGCTTGGCCATCATATGCCTGCGCATGCTGTTGGTGGTGCCTCCCCAGCTGATCTTGGCGCGACAAAGGTTGCACACCACTGTTCGTCGGTCGTCAGGCGTCTCTGTGAAAAACTGCCACACCGTAGAGCACCTTGACCTGTGCAGGGTGGCATGGCGCGAGGGGGTGCTTTGGGAAACAGTTGGTGGATTATTCAGTCTGGCCCTGCCTCTACCCCTGGCCACCGCACTGGCTCGGCCTGTGCCCACACCCTGACTTGGGCCTCCGCGTCCTCGCCCGCGTCCACGTCCTATAGGCCTACCCCTACCCCTCAGCATGGTGTATTACCAGTGATTTGATTTCCCAGTGATTTGATTTCCTGCAGCCAAAATAGAATTTTTTCCCTTGTTTTTCAAAGGACAAGCCACACTGCGTGTATTCAATGAATACTACTAAGTTTAATAACTGTGTTGTGGCCCTGCAAATGTGTCAGAGAACTGCAGTGATGCAAAGTTATTGGCTACAGCAGATCAGGGATTTCCCATGCAGGAAAAAAATTGGCGCAAGCCTGCAGCCAAAATAGAATTTTTTCCCTTGTTTTTCAAAGGACAAGCCACACTGCGTGTATTCAATGAATACTACTAAGTTTAATAACTGTGTTGTGGCCCTGCAAATGTGTCAGAGAACTGCAGTGATGCAAAGTTATTGGCTACAGCAGATCAGGGATTTCCCATGCAGGAAAAAAATTGGCGCAAGCCTGCAGTAAAACGTAGCTGGCTGCGTCTGATTTTTTTTAACGTTCTGCACGCAGCACACACGTACCCAGAGCCCTGAGGACTGTCAGAGGCAGGCGAAATAGAATTTTTTCCCTTGTTTTTCAAAGGACAAGCCACACTGCGTGTATTCAATGAATACTACTAAGTTTAATAACTGTGTTGTGGCCCTGCAAATGTGTCAGAGAACTGCAGTGATGCAAAGTTATTGGCTACAGCAGATCAGGGATTTCCCATGCAGGAAAAAAATTGGCGCAAGCCTGCAGTAAAACGTAGCTGGCTGCGTCTGATTTTTTTTAACATTCTGCACACAGCACACACGTACCCAGAGCCCTGAGGACTGTCAGAGGCAGGCGAAATAGAATTTTTTCCCTTGTTTTTCAAAGGACAAGCCACACTGCATCTATTCAATGAATAATGTATGTCTTCTGGCCCTGCCTACACAATTCTATCCCTGTAGTATTAATGCCGGGTGCAATGGTCTGCACAGCCGGTTTTGAGAAAAAAAAAAAAAAAATGCAACACTGCTAACAGCAGCCTGGACAGTACTGCACACGGATAGATGTGGCCCTAGAAAGGACCGTTGGGGTTCTTGAAGCCTACACTCACTGCTAACACTCTCCCTGCCTAACCACCACTTCTGTCCCTATTGCAGGGCGCAATGCTCTGCAGATCCAATTTTGAAAAAAAAAAAAAAATACAGTGCTAACACAGTACTGCACACTATTAGATGTGGCCCTGAGAAGGACCGTTGGGGTTCTTGAAGCCTACACTAACTCCTAACGCTCTTCCTACAGCAGCTCCAGCACGATACCACTGTCCCTCAGCTAACTCACAAGGCATCTGTGGCGAGCCGCGGGAGGGGCCGATTTTTATACTCGGGTGACATCAGATCTCCGCAGCCACTCACAGCAGGGGGGTGGTATAGGGCTTGAACGTCACAGGGGGAAGTTGTAATGCCTTCCCTGTCTTTCAATTGGCCAGAAAAGCGCGCTAACGTCTCAGAGAGGAAACTGAAAGTAACCGGAACACCGCGTGGTACTCGTTACGAGTAACGAGCATCCCGAACACCCTAATATTCGCACGAATATCAAGCTCGGACGAGTACGTTCGCTCATCTCTAAGGACTACTAAAAGAGATAAGTGATCTAATTCTGTCACCAGGGACCCGCATGAAGTAAGGCTTTATTACCATGAGCACATATATGCCGCATCTTCACGCCCGGGCGCATATACAGTACCCATTTGAAGCATTAGTTTCCAATGCAGCCGTTCACATGGATGAAAATACGGCACGTAAATATGACGTCAGCGTGAAAAATAGAACACGTACGAGACCAGCGCATATATATATATATATATATATATATATATATATATATATATATACTCAGCCAAAACATAGATAGTTCTGGAACTATCTTTTGCCAATATATGCCAGCAGGTCCCATAGACTCCTATGGGAGCAGGGGAAGAGAAGGGAGGGAGAGGGATTTTTGCAGCATCCAACGCTGTGAAAACCTTACAGGTGCCTCTATACAGGCATTGGAAGGTATCCCTAGGTTTTTGGCAGAGCGAGGTTTTTCCTGGGGTGCAGCATATTTTTTTGCTAAAAATGACGCTCGCAGTCATGTGAATGGATTTGAAAATACAGGCCGAGATCACGGAAAAACACCCATTCAGACATTTACACGGAGCAGGCGTGAAACGTAAAAATGCCATCTCTGTATATCTGCTCATGGGAAAGAGCCATAGGAGTCATTTCTGTATTAAGAGCTTCAATGCTTTCCCAGTGTTTCAGTATTACATTGATTAAACTGTCAGATTAGACAAAGCCAGTATATTAACGTGGTGTCAACCCAATGAATAATTGTATCACATTATTTATTTTGCACATTGAACGCCATAAGAAGTCGAAGTCAGACAAGAATTTTTTTGTGTGCAGCTACCTGCAAAAGATAGGACATGTATGCACTGGCAAGGTACATGCTGCTCATAATGATTCCCCGTGGGGAGTCTTTTCATCACTGAACACTGTGACAGCAGTGTCACAGTGTTCAGTGATCAGGGGACTCCCCACAGGAATGAAAGAATCCCCAGCCAGAGCTGTAGCAGAAGATCGTGATGTTCTCCCTTTGCTTTCAATGGGACCGATGCTGCAGCTACCCCATTAAAAGCATTGCGATGCAGGCAACCTTCGCAGTGATTTCCGGGATAGGGCTTGAAATATAAGCCCTTCCCTGAAAATCTACCCAGGCTGCTGTAAAAAAAAAAAATATATGTATATATATACACATCATCTCTCCATCACTGTGCAGCTCCGGCGTGTCTTCTTTGCTGACTCCTTCGCCTACTGTTGTGAAGCTCTTTCTCTTGGCTGTGGATTTAAAGATTCCCACCTCCTGAAAGAGCTGGGTCTGATTGGCTGAGCACTCAGCCAATCAGAGGCAGCGCTTAGCCATTAATAAATTCAGCTGGACAGCGGCGGAGAGGTGATATATATATATTTTTTTACTGCAGCTTACCCCATTGAAAGCAATGAGCATGGAGCTTTGGTCACACGCATCTTTAACATGCGTGGAGCGCATTTTTTGTGTGCACGTAAAATGAAATCCAAAAAACAAGTGACAGAATTTTTTTTTCCCCCAAAACCCTCTAAAATTTTTTTTATAAAAGTTATACAATACAATATATGTACCGAAAAATTATCCAATTAGAAAATACAATTTGTCCCTCAAAAAAACAAGGCCTCGGGGTGCGTGGCCAAGCTTGCAGAGGAGACAGTCGCATCTTCCCTGAGCTCCTGAACACCGGAGGATTTATCGCCATTTAAGGCCCCTGCAGGCCGATCGACACACTCCACACCACTGCAGAAGTCATCTCTGAGGTGCCGGGAACATTTAGAGAGGCTTCCCAGCGGAATCGCCGGGGCCTGGGATTTGGGACCTAGTCACCAGCTCAAAGCCGCGGCCTAAATTTTCAGGCAGGGGCGCATCGTGGCCCCCGGAGAACTAACAAGGAAGCCTCTGACACCGGAGGAGACAGCGACCCTACCCACAGGACGCTCCGGACCATCGGCGGGGACAGGGAGGCCTGGCAGGCGCTAAACGTAGGAGCCGCGATCCGACCGAGACGGCCCTGCGGATACAAGTTGCGGCACCCAGCTGGAGGGAGAGGTGAAGCAAGTGCACCGCTGACCAGTAAGTACCGGGGGGACCCCCTCAGAACCCATCCACACTCCGTACAGGGGGAATAAGCGCAACCGCTGCAATACTCATAACGCGCCCCCCCCCCTCCTCTCCCTCTCCACTGGCGGGAACTCCATCTTTATATTGTTACTGGGCTCCCTCGTTTCCCGCCCAAAGTTGCCGCCATTTTCCCTTCCCCCAACGGTCCCCTAAGCCACAGGAGAAAAGAAGAAAAGGGTCCATCATTAAAGGGACTTACTCATAATAACATCCCTCCTGGCTGAAACCACCGAGAGGCAGATGCTTCTGCAAGAACATAGCTCTAATTTTTACTGGAACTGACAAACTCAGCTCTACTACCCAGCTGCTCCCTGTATAAGCTCTACCCAATTCTGAAAGGCTATAAACCACCAGGAGGTGGATGACTTTTAAAAGAGATTAGCTTTAATTTTTCCTGGAGCTGACAAACTCAGCTCTACTACCCAGCTGCTTCCTGTATAAGCTCTACCCACTTTGAAAGGCTACAAACCACCAGGAGGTGGATGACTTTAAAAGAGCATAGCTCTAATTTTTCTTGATCTGACAAATTCAGCTCTATCATTCAACAACTCCCCGGCACAAACTTTAACCAATATAAAGGTGTCCAGACCCCCAAGAGGTGGAAGACTCTGAAAGAGCATAGCTCAAATTTTTCCCGGAACTGACAAACTCAGCTCTACTATTCAGCAACTCTCTTTCATAAGCTTCACCCAGCCAGAAAGTGCATGGAGGAGCACTGCATCAATTTTTATGGAACTTATTGAGTAAGCTCTGCAATCAAACAATTTTTTCACCAATACTCAGAAGACTCTTACATGAAAAACCCACTTTCTAGGGCAGAGCCCGACCGCGGAGAGTAATTGCCCTCTGAACTCAGAGTCCGTTACATCGGCACAATTCGGGGCCCACATCAGCAGCGATCTTAACTAAAAAATGGTCAAGATTAATAAAGAAAAAGGGGGAGACCACCAAAGCACCCCTCGTCCGGCCAAAGGGCAGTCAGACTTACAAAGGTTCCTAAAGGACCGACCTGCTCGCTCACCCCATGCCCTAGGAAAACTGACACAGAGCCAACAAAATGCAGCAACAATAACAGCCGACAGAGAGACAGAAGATTCATCAGACGGAGAAGAGAGAGAAGGAGTCTCAAGGAGATTCATGAAAGAATTACTCTCCTCAGCCCTACGCCCCGTGATGGCTGACCTCAACGAAATAAAAGAAGAGGTCAAAAGTATGGCGAGGAGGTTAGACAACCTGGAATCTTCTACAGCCGCTATTACAACCCATTCATGCAAATTGTCCCAAGCAATAAAAGAGCAACACAATCATTTGAACAAGATCCTCACTTTACAAGAAGATTTAGAAAACCGCAATAGACGTAATAATGTGCGTATAAAAGGACTACCTGAATCATGGGCCACGGAAGCCCTAGACAAAATCGCACTAGAAATCTTCTCCTCATTGCTTGGCTCGGACAGAGCGTCCTCCATTACAATAGAACGGATCCATAGAACACTAAGACCGACACCCTCCAACACAGAACCACCTAGGGACGTAGTCTGCAAATTATTATCTTTCCCAGACACGTTGGCCGTCCTTAAATCTGCAAGAAACAACCAGGACATACAATACGGGGAAGCATCCATTCAAATATATCAAGACCTGGCTCCATCCACATTGATGAAAAGAAGGGCACCGCGCCCCTTACTAGAGGCGCTAAAACAGAAAAAACGTAAAATATGCGTGGCTATTCCCCTTCGGCTTAGGCTTCAGCTACAAAGGCAGACGCTTCAATATCAGATCACCTGAAGACCTACAGAATAGCTGGCAACACCTAGGAATTGAACCAATTGACCTACCATGCTGGCTGCCTCTACCGGACTTACCGAATTTCACACAACCCCTCATGGCGGAGTCTTGGCAGCTGGTCAGAAACCAGAAATCGCCGAGAGGCAAAAAGAAGAAGAGCAGAGACGAGGCCATGCTGAGTGACACTTGAAACTTGGACGCTATATTTTCTCTTGCTAAATCAATCTTGACCAACCAAATATCTCCCCCAGTAGTACATTGAAATGGTGCGTCATTGCTCGCGGCAGGTGTTAAATGGCTGCACCTAATACTTAAATATATAGCTTAAAAACATGGCTGCGCCAGGCATGTGCCGTGGCCAATGACCACCAGATCGCAGTTAATCTCACTCCTTTGGAGAGAGAGATCAGTTAGACTGGGCCCCCACAGTGCCTGCACCGATTGGGCCAAAGTCCTCAGTGAGAACGGATACACAGTACTTGTTGCTGTATCCTTTCTCATCCCTCCCGTTCCTTTATCTTGTTACTTGATCACCCACATATACGTGCCCCCGGGTCCTCCAGGGGTGACGAGGGACCACCAGTTTCGCTCTTCCCCTCTGTGGGAGACAACAGGGAAAAGCACCGTTGTTTATTGTACTGTTTTTTGAATAGTTATCCCCCCTGATACATCCTCTCCTCTTGTTCATATTCTCTCTGTGTTTCCCTAATCCCTCCCTGCCTAGACACCCCCCCCCCCCCCCGCCACCGCCCCCTACCTATTTCCCCACAGGGTTTTCATCGGGCTCACCGAACGGATACCTCGTGTATAGCGATATTTAAACTTGATTTTGTTCTCAACATCCTAGAAAGGAACCAGAAACCTTATCTACGCAAATTTCCCAGGGACCGAAATGGAAGCTACCCGCATCACTACGTTCAACACCCGAGGTCTAAACTCACCTCTCAAGAGACATAATTTACTGCATCTGCTTAAAAGGTATGGTACTAAAGTCCTTTTCCTACAGGAGACTCACTTTAAAGGGGACAAACATATGTCACTCCCGGGAAAACTTTTTTCACAGGAGTTTCATAATGCACACCCTACATCAGCATCGAAAGGGGTCTCCATTTTATTCCACCGATCCACTCTATTTAAATGTGAAGCCCAATACACAGACGGAGAGGGGAGGGTTCTCTATGTAAAAGGCACATTCAACAACATAAAATTAACCTTCGCAAACTTATATGCCCCTAACTCAGATCAGGTCCCATGGCTACTGAAACAATTAGACATACTGAAGCAATTCGCAGAGGGACAGATCTTAGTGGGAGGGGATTGGAATCTGACCCTAAATCCAATGTTAGACGCGTCAACGGGCTGATCCCAGGTCTCACAGGGGAAACTCAGGGCGTTACTCCGAGCACTCCAGGACCTAGGGGTCACGGATGCTTGGAGATGCTTACATCCTTCTACAAAAGACTTCACGTATTTTTCATCTGTACACTCCTCCTTCCAGAGGCTTGATTATTTATTCGTCTCCCACTCCCTTCTTCCACGGGTGGGAAAAGCATATATAGATACACTAACTATTTCCGACCATGCGCCTCTTCACATCGATATTGATCCCCACAAGATAGAACCAAAGGAATGGAGATGGCGTCTAAACGAGTCACTCCTGGACTCGGCGGAAGAAAGAACTCGACTGTCTGAACTGCTGGAAGAGTTCTTTCAGTTGAATTCCGAGGCCGATACAGAAACGCCGATTATTTGGGAAACCCACAAGACCTTCATAAGGGGTTTATTAATAGCGTTGGGGACAAGAAGGAAAAAACAACAACAAAAAGAAATAGATAACAAACTCAACCAAATCGCAAAATTAGAACAAAAAGCAAAAATCTCCCAAACAAAAAACATTCTAGAGGAACTGACCTCACTCAGATGGGAATTAAAAAACAGTCTAGAATCTAGATTTAATAAAAGACGCTTACACTTCAAACACACAGTCTTTGCCCAAGGCAACAAAGGAAGCAAGTTCATGACGGCACCAATTAAAAAGGCACGAGGGAGAAACCATATATCGTCCATAAAGACACAAACAGGTGGGATTGACCTCCTCTACCGCTGAAATAGCAGATGAATTCCAGAAATATTATTCTGATCTATATAACTTGGGTTTCCAAGGAGGAAATCCCGTCCCGCAAAAATCAAAGAGTGAGATAGATCACTACTTAAACGCTTTAAATTTGCCTAAACTGGATGACTCAGAAGCTGACAACCTATTGACCCCAGTCACTAGTGCCGAAATAGAAGGTGTCTTGGACTCCTTCCTCACTGGAAAGAGCCCAGGCCCAGACGGCCTATCTCTGGCCTACTATAAATCATTCAAAAAGATTCTAGTTCCCCGATTACGGGATTTATGTAACTCACTATTACAAGGAAAATCCCTACCCAAGCAGTCTCTGGAAGCACATGTCACGCTGCTGCATAAGGAAGGAAAAGATCCTGAATTATGCGGCAGCTGCAGACCTATATCGCTCATAAATGTAGATGTGAAGATTTGGGCAAAATTGTTAGCCAAGCGATTGGAAGATTTAATCCCCACATTAGTGGACAGAGAACAGGCGGGTTTTGTAAAAGGAAGAGAGGGAAGGGACAATTGCCACCGATTGCTACATATAGCAAGATATGCCCAATCCCGAAAGATCCCGTTAGCCTTTTTGGGGACCGATGCCGAAAAGGCATTTGACAGGGTGAGCTGGATGTATCTAGAGGCAGTTCTTAGACGGTTTAATTTCCCCATCCCTTTCATTGCTTCTATTTTCTCATTATACTCCAATCCACATGCAAGACTGAAAGTTAATTATATCCTGTCCCCCCCATTTGACATACGCAACGGAACCCGCCAAGGTTGCCCACTTTCCCCAACACTATTTATTCTCGCACTGGAACCTTTCCTCCAGAGGGTGAGGCTTGAAATCCCCGCCTCCAGAAACACAGCCAATCACAGCCATTCAATGACATCATTGTCATTGGCTGTGATTGGCTGAAGGCACGTGTCTTTCTGGAGGCAGGGATTTAAAGCCTTTCATAGAGAAAGCTTGTCTGCCGTGGATTAGGAGGGAGTGACAGCCTGCAGGAGCGCCGCAGATCATCTAAAAACGTAAGTAATGCTTTTTATTCTTTGCTCCACTGTATTGCCGGCGTATAAGGTGACAGTTGGGGGGTCGTCTTATACGCCCGGTCGCCTTATACGCCGGTATATATTTTTAGTGTAACACATTTCTGGATGAATTGCAGGAAAGGGGTTATATATTTAACCCCTTTCCGACCATTCATCCTGCGATCGCGGGCAGCCCATTGCATTCAGTGGAACATGCTGTATTGCCGCTCCATTGAATTCAATGGGCAAACATCGTTCTTCTCTGCTACAGCTGTTACAGCTGTGCCAGAGGAGGACGATCTTTATGCTGACAGTGGGGGGGGGGGGGGCACTCTTGCCGCTATTGTGGCTTAATAGTGGGACCTGTGAACTTGAGATGCAGCCCAACATGTAGCCCCTCGCCTGCCCTATCCGTCACTGTGTCATTCCCATCACTTTCCTGAATTGCCCAGATTTTCACACATGAAAACCTTAGCGAGCATCGGCGAAATACAAAAATGTTCCGGTCGCCCATTGACTTCAATGGGGTTCGTTGTTCGAAACGAACCCTCGAGCATCACGGGAAGTTCGTTACGAATAACGAACACCCGAACATTTTGGTGTTCGCTCATCTCTAGTTAGATGCTGGGCTTTGAGGCAGGAGGCTAATAATTTTCCAAATGTGTTCTTTTGTGCGTAATATTGAGTTTTAATTCTTTGTAGTTTTCTTTCATATTTTTGAAGTAATACGTTATGGAATTTCTGTCTAAGTTGAAATAAATCATCCCCTACTGTACTGATGAAGTTATTTGATTTTGTGATTCAAGTACTCTTATAAAGTGTTCTTTTCAAAACCCTATTTCTCTTTTTTTAATGTAACGTCCAAATCTTATGAACGGGTCCCTTATATATGCTTTGTGTGTGTTCCATAAAACGTGCGGATTTATCTCCTGAAATGCTTTAGAATTGAAGTATTCTTTTAGGTCATTTTCAAGAAGATTCTTATGCTTTGTCTGAGATAATATGAAATTCTTACTATGACATAGATTAGTTGGTGTTTGGTTATGTTGTTCCTCGATGGTTAAAGATATTTTAGCATGATCAGACTATGTAATAATTTTGTTCATCGATTTTCAAGAAAGCAACAATAAATTCCTGTTGATTATAAACATGTCAACCCTTGACCAGCTATTGTGGAGTGGTGAGTGAAAGGAATCATTGTTTGTTAGCTATGCCTAGCTCGCCAAGCATAAAAAAGCTCTTCCTTCCATCATGTGTTACCCAAGAACTGGACATGTCTGCTTAGTGTAAAAGTCATGTTCATATCAGAGACTGTTTTGAAATCTCTAAAAATAAGAACATCGCCTTGTTTAACCCCTTAGTGATCACTTATATGTATTTTCATGTCCTCAGTTTCTGGGCTTTATTCTTCAGGGCTGTGAAAACATGTCAGCCCTGTTGAATAAAGTTGCAGGATTGGGAGTGTGAAAGCTCTCTATTATTGGCTACCGGTGTGCCATCACAGGCCACGTAATTGCCCTTATTTAACAGATAACGGCGATCATGTGAAAGCTAAAAAAAAGTTTAAAAAGTTAAAGTTTCATCTCCCCTCATGGATCTGATCTGATACATAAGGCCTTTGGGATGTTTGCCGATGATGATGTTCCAAAGGTGACTGGGGAAGGAAACGGCAAACCACCCCGCAAAAAAAGGATGTCAAGAAAATGTCACGATGTGACGTCACCCAAGGAGTCGGTCACGACTCGGCACTTGCACCAGGGGACTTTACCTCTAATTAATCTAATGAGTTCCAGATGTGTTCTTGAAAGCAATGGGATAGCATCGCAGTCCTCTGCCACAGCTGAGACAGCTGTGGCAGGGGATTCTTTTTTATCCCCCCGGGCAGTCCCATCATCACTGAACACTGTAAGGGCTCAGTCACATGAGCGGTGATCCACACGTATTCCCGTGCGGAAAAATGTCTTCACCACATGACCAGGTCCATTGCCAGTCATATGTTCTTTCTCTGGCAAGTGCAAATTTTTATCCGTATCTGCTGTGCGGGCGTTTTTCTGCGCAGAAATACATGCGGACCTCCGCTCGTGTGACTGAGCCCTGACAGTGCTGTCACAGTGTTCAGTGATGAGGGGACTTTCGTGGAGCAACTGCTGCAGTGAACGGGCAAAGTTTCATGCACTGCGCAAATAAAACTTTGCCTGTTCACGCATTTTCAGCTTATGCGAGGAGGTTGTTTTTTTCCGCACATATAGGCGTGCAAAAAAACATGCTCTTCTGACTGCGGCCTAAAAGTAAACAATATGAAAATTGCATTTTTTTATTTACCTTGCCAAATTTTGATCATGTCCTGCCTTCACCTACTTTCCTCCAGGCCATACAAAATACGTTTTTTGAGACTTTTCTGAGCAGTGATCGCAATACAACTTTTTACTGACCTCACTAATTGTCTTTAAACCAGCACATATATATTTTTAAGGCAGTTGCTTAGCTGCCTACTTACAGGCTCCTGCTCTAACAGCCAGGAACAGAGAAACCTCAGATCCTGGCTGTTTAAACCCTTGCATGCCACAATCATTAGCAACTGCAGCATGAAAGCAGAAGACAGTGGGATGGCTCTCTTTCTTTCACTAATTAGCACCCCACAGTTCAATCTCAAAGTACCAATGAGATTTCATGGAAGCCATGCCCCGGGAAGGTCCGTGCTGTGCGTAAAGATTTCCCGAGGGGAGTCCCCTCATCACTGAACACTGTGACAATGCTGCCACAGTGTTAAGTGATGAGGGGACTCCCCGTGGGGACAAAAGAATCCCCTGCCACAGCTTTCACAGCTGTGGCATAAAAACGCTATGCCATCCCATTGCTTTTTAATTACTGATTACTGCCGCCCTATTGAAAGCAATGGGAGCGGATCACTTACCCCTGCTGCATCTGTGACAGCTGCAGCAGGGGATTCCTTGGATGTGAAACCCCCTGATGTTGTCCAGCTGTGGCAGCTGTGACAGCTATGGCAGGGGATTTCTTTATCCCCATGGGGACCAGTGCCGGGGAGTCAGTGAGAAGAAGTCGCGCAGAGCCCCGACAGCAGGGGAGAGGTGATGTATATATATTCTTTTTATTTTTTTACAGCAGCTAGGTGTAATTTTCAGGGAAGGGCTTATATTTTAAGCCCTTCCTCGAAAATCACTGCAGGGATTGCCTTCATCCTATTGCTTTCAATGGGGCTGGCTGCAGTAGAGCAAAAAAACGCTCATCTGACTTTGCCCTTAAAAAGCAACCCAGCAACACGTAATAGGTATTATGGCGTTCATAACGACCCAAAGAATGAAAATATTTAGTTATTTATATTGCATGGCGAACACAGTAAAAATAATAATAAAAAAAATAATGCCCAAATTGCTATTTTTCTTTTGTTCACCTCTCCAAAATCATAAAAAGCAATCCGAAAGTCATATGTACCTCAAAATGGTACTAATAAAAACTACAACTCTTCCTGCAAAAAACAAAACTTCCCAAATCTCTGTTGACAGAAAAATAAAAATGTTATGGGTCTTAGAATGCCATGATGTATATCCAATCCAATTGTTTTTGTTTAACCCTTTAAGGACCAATCATAATATATAAATATATAGCACTTGTTCCTGGGCTTTAATCCCAGCTGATAACAAAAGTATGGTGTGGGAATAAAGCTCCTACAATTAAGCGATACAACGCCTCTATTGATTTCAAGTGCTGTCTGTCCTATTTTCGCACATGTTAGCTCTTTTTAATGCACCTCATCACCCATCACAATGATGGGCTGCATTAAAAAAGCGCTCTCAAACACTGTACAATGCATTAATGCATTTCAAATGCAACATCTTGTGAATGTTTGTGGTAGAGCGACATTACTCTGCATGCCATAAAACTGCAAAATTTATTGTTGGACAGAATAAGATAGTTTAAGGAATTTTATCTGTTTACCGTAGTCAGCTATCAATAGATCCCTAAAGTTCACGTTGTTTTATCATCAGATCCATGTGACAAAAAAAATTGCAGCATGCTCAATTTTAGTGCGGTGTCCGCATGGACAGCTTCCATTGAAGTCAATGGAAGCCGTTGAACCCGCGGCCCATCCACAATTAACATTGTTGAAAGGTTGCGGATTCTGCATCATCGCCTAGCGATGGCGTGGAAAAATCTGTACTGCGCATGTCTGACAGTTGCACGTCCAGACCATACGCAGCATAGATAAGAAGGAAAGAAGACAAGTATGCAAGGTCACCGGCCGGGCACAGGGTTGGATTCCAATGTGGGATCCTGCATCCAAAATTCGACCTGGTAGTGTGTAGCCAGCTATAGCTGTACATATTCTACTAGATTGTGTATGAAAAGGTATTGTACACTAGTTAATATTATCATACGTTGACAGTAGGAGCTCATGAAATGGAAACAATTACAGTATATTCTGTTATGGACTAAGGTTCAGATTGCAATAAATGGCTTTTTTATGTGTAATGAGAATTAAACAGATAAAAAGCTAAAAAGAGTATTAATATTTTCAGTGATAATGATGCTAATGTTGCACAGTTATTAATAATGCTTTTTATATGACATTTATGGGTATGTTTTTTCATCAGACATACTAGACAGTGATTAACCCCTTAGTGACCATCCGATAGACTTTTTGCATCTTGCTTTTCTGGGCTTTAATCCCCGAGGATGTAAAATCACAGTTCCCCTGGGGATTAAAACCCTGCCGGCTGTGGACGTGACAGCTCCATGCTGTCAGTTACCAGAGGTAGCCGACATCCTGGAGCTGTCAGGAGAGGCTGCGGGAAGCCACCCACCCCCACCCCGGTAATGCGATTGCCGGTGACCACCGTATACCAGGGATCGCATTAAAGTAAATGCAAAGTAAAATATAGTTAAAGTTTCAGCTCTCCTTACAGATCCAATCTGTAAAGGGAGCTGAGAATACTCATCCCCATTCTCCACGATGTCCTGCGGCGTTCTATTTCTCCAGGACCTGACACCGGTCTTCTGCACATGCGCGCCAGGCGTCATTATGTCAAACGCATGTATAAAAGCTCGGGAGGCTCAGGAAATTTAAAAACTCCCTGCTCCCAGCTAGTATGAGTAGCCGAGAGCAGGGAGCTGTCACTGGAAACCGCCGTATGCAGTTCCCAATCACATGATCACTGCTATCCAATGGATAACACTAGAGATGAGCGAACACCAAAATGTTCGGGTGTTCGTTATTCGGAACGAACTTCCCGCGATGTTCGAGGGTTCGTTTCGAACAACGAACCCCATTGAAGTCAATGGGCGACCAGAGCATTTTTGTATTTCGCCGATGCTCGCTAAGGTTTTCATGTGTGAAAATCTGGGCAATTCAAGAAAGTGATGGGAATGACACAGAAACGGATAGGGCAGGCGAGGGGCTACATGTTGGGCTGCATCTCAAGTTCACAGGTCCCACTATTAAGCCACAATACCGGCAAGAGTGGGCCCCCCCCCCTCCCAACAACTTTTACTTCTGAAAAGCCCTCATTAGCATGGCATACCTTTGCTAAGCACCACACTAGCTACAACAAAGCACAATCACTGCCTGGATGACACTCCGCTGCCACTTCTCCTGGGTTACATGCTGACCAACCGCCCCCCCTCCCCCCCACAGCGCACACCAAAGTGTCCCTGCGCAGTCTTCAGCTGCCCTCATGCCACGCCACACTCATGTCTATTTAGAAGTGCGTCTGCCATGAGGAGGAACCGCAGGCACACACTGCAGAGGGTTGGCATGGCTAGGCAGCGGCCCTCTTTAAAAGGGGTGGGGCGATAGCCCACAATGCTGTACAGAAGCAATGAGAAATAGAATCCTGTGCCACCGCCATCAGGAGCTGCACACGTAGGCATAGCAATGGGGAACCTATGTGCCACACACTATTCATTCTGTCAAGGTGTCTGCATGCCCCAGTTAGACCGGGCTTTTTAATTCATAGACACAGGCAGGTACAACTCCCTATTGTGAAGTCCCTGTCGACCCACAGCATGGGTGGGTGCCAGGAAGCCACCTTCGGTACATAGAAATATCCCATTGCATTGCCCAACACAGCTGAGGTAGTAATGTCGTGCGTAATACAGGTGGGCTTCGGCCCACACTGCATGCCCCAGTCTGACCGGGGTTCTTTACAAGTGGACACATGTAGGTTACACTCCGTGTGCACCTACAGCATGGGTGGCTCCCTGGAACCCACCGGCGGTACATAAAAATATCCCATTGCATTGCCCAACACAGCTGAGGTAGTAATGTCGTGCTTAATGCAGGTGGGCTTCGGCCCACACTGCATGCCCCAATCAGACTGGGGTTCTTTAGAAGTGGACACATGTAGGTTAAACTCCCTGTGGACCCACTGCCTGGGTGGGTGCCAGGAAGCCACCGGCGGTACATAGAAATATCCCATTGCATTGCCCAACACAGCTGAGGTAGTAATGTCGTGCGTAATACAGGTGGGCTTCGGCCCACACTGCATGCCCCAGTCAGACTGGGGTTTTTTAGAAGTGTACAGATGTATTAAAAACTCCGTGTGCACCTACAGCATGGGTGGCTCCCTGGAACCCACCGGCGGTACACAAAAATATCCCATTGCATTGCCCAACACAGCTGAGGTAGTAATGTCGTGCGTAATACAGGTGGGCTTCGGCCCACACTGCATGCCCCAGTCTGACCGGGGTTCTTTACAAGTGGACACATGTAGGTTACACTCCGTGTGCACCTACAGCATGGGTGGCTCCCTGGAACCCACCGGCGGTACATAAAAATATCCCATTGCATTGCCCAACACAGCTGAGGTAGTAATGTCGTGCTTAATGCAGGTGGGCTTCGGCCCACACTGCATGCCCCAGTCAGACTGGGGTTCTTTAGAAGTGGACACATGTAGGTTAAACTCCCTGTGGACCCACTGCCTGGGTGGGTGCCAGGAAGCCACCAGCGGTACATAGAAATATCCCATTGCATTGCCCAACACAGCTGAGGTAGTAATGTCGTGCGTAATACAGGTGGGCTTCGGCCCACACTGCATGCCCCAGTCTGACCGGGGTTCTTTACAAGTGGACACATGTAGGTTACACTCCGTGTGCACCTACAGCATGGGTGGCTCCCTGGAACCCACCGGCGGTACACAAAAATATCCCATTGCATTGCCCAACACAGCTGAGGTAACGTCAGCTGTAATGCAGGTGGGCTAAAAATTAATTTGATTACACTGTAGGCGAGGGCCCACAAAAATTGCTGTATCAACAGTACTAATGTACATCCCAAAAATTGGCCATGGCCAGCCAAGAGGGCAGGTGAAACCCATTAATCGCTTTGGTTAATGTGGCTTAAGTGGTAACTAGGCCTGGAGGCAGCCCAGTGTAACGAAAAATTGGTTCAAGTTAAAGTTCCAACGCTTTTAAGCTAATTGAAACTTATAAAAATTGTTCAGAAAAATTATTTGAGTGAGCCTTGTGGCCCTAAGAAAAATTGCCCGTTCAGCGTGATTACGTGAGGTTTCAGGAGGAGGAGCAGGAGGAGGAGGAGGAATATTAGACACAGATTGATGAAGCAGAAATGTCCCCGTTTTGGATGGTGAGAGAGAACGTAGCTTCCATCCGCGGGTGCAGCCTACGTATTGCTTACGTATCGCTGCTGTCCGCTGGTGGAGAACAGAAGTCTGGGGAAATCCAGCCTTTGTTCATCTTGATGAGTGTTAGCCTGTCGGCACTGTCGGTTGACAAGCGGCTACGCTTATCTGTGATGATTCCCCCAGCCTCACTAAACACCCTCTCCGACAAGACGCTAGCCGCAGGACAAGCAAGCACCTCCAGGGCATACAGAGCTAGTTCAGGCCACGTGTCCAGCTTCGACACCCAGTAGTTGTAGGGGGCAGAGGCGTCACCAAGGATGGTCGTGCGATCCGCTACGTACTCCCTCACCATCCTTTTACAGTGCTCCCGCCGACTCAGCCGTGACTGGGGAGCGGTGACACAGTCTTGGTGGGGAGCCATAAAGCTGGCCAGGCCCTTAAAGACTGTTGCACTGCCTGGGATGTACATGCTGCTCGATCTACGCACATCCCCTGCTACCTTGCCCTCGGTACTGCGCCTTCTGCCACTAGCGCTGTCGGCTGGGAATTTTACCATCAGCTTGTCCGCAAGGGTCCTGTGGTATAGCAACACTCTCGAACCCCTTTCCTCTTCGGGAATCAGAGTGGGCAGGTTCTCCTTATACCGTGGATCGAGCAGTGTGTACACCCAGTAATCCGTCGTGGCCAGAATGCGTGCAACGCGAGGGTCACGAGAAAGGCATCCTAACATGAAGTCAGCCATGTGTGCCAGGGTACCTGTACGCAACACATGGCTGTCTTCACTAGGAAGATTACTTTCAGGATCCTCCTCCTCCTCCTCCTCAGGCCATACACGCTGAAAGGATGACAGGCAATCAGCCGGTGTACCGTCAGCAGCGGCCCAAGCTGTCTCTTCCCCCTCCTCCTCATCCTCCTCATGCTCCTCCTCCTCCTCCTGTACGCGCTGAGAAATAGACAGGAGGGTGCCCTGACTATCCAGGGGCATACTGTCTTCCCCCGCCCCCGTTTCCGAGCGCAAAGCAGCTGCCTTTATGGTTTGCAGGGAATTTCTCAAGATGCATAGCAGAGGAATGGTGACGCTAATGATTGTAGCATCGCCGCTCACCACCTGGGTAGACTCCTCAAAATTACCAAGGACATGGCAGATGTCTGCCAACCAGGCCCACTCTTCTGAAAGGAATTGAGGAGGCTGACTCCCACTGCGCCGCCCATGTTGGAGTTGGTATTCGACTATAGCTCTACGTTGTTCATAGAGCCTGGCCAACATGTGGAGCGTAGAGTTCCACCGTGTGGGCACGTCGCACAGCAGTCGGTGCACTGGCAGCTTAAAGTGATGTTGCAGGGTGCACAGGGTGGCAGCGTCCGTGTGGGACTTGCGAAAATGTGCGCAGAGCCGGCGCGCCTTTACGAGCAGGTCTGACAAGCGTGGGTAGTTTTTCAGAAAGCGCTGAACCACCAAATTAAAGACGTGGGCCAGGGATGGCACGTGCGTGAGGCTGCCGAGCTGCAGAGCCGCCACCAGGTTACGGCCGTTGTCACACACGACCATGCCCGGTTGGAGGCTCAGCGGCGCAAGCCAGCGGTCGGTCTGCTGTGTCAGACCCTGCAGCAGTTCGTGGGCCGTGTGCCTCTTATCGCCTAAGCTGAGTAGTTTTAGCACGGCCTGCTGACGCTTGCCCACCGCTGTGCTGCCACACCGCGCGACACTGACTGCTGGCGACATGCTGCTGCTAACACATCTTGATTGCGAGACAGAGGAGGAGGAGGAGGAGGGTGCTTTAGTGGAGGAAGCATACACCTCCGCAGATACCACCACTGAGCTGGGGCCCGCAATTCTGGGGGTGGGTAGGACATGAGCGGTCCCAGGCTCTGACTCTGTCCCAGCCTCCACTAAATTCACCCAATGTGCCGTCAGGGAGATGTAGTGGCCCTGCCCGCCTGTGCTTGTCCACGTGTCCGTAGTTAAGTGGACCGTGGCAGTAACCGCGTTGGTGAGGGCGCCTACAATGTTGCGGGAGACGTGGTCGTGCAGGGCTGGGACGGCACATCGGGAAAAGTAGTGGCGACTGGGAACTGAGTAGCGCGGGGCCGCCGCCTCCATGATACTTTTGAAGGACTCCGTTTCCACAACCCTATACGGCAGCATCTCAAGGCTGATGAATTTTGCTATGCGGACGGTTAACGTTTGAGCGTGCGGGTGCGTGGCGGCGTACTTGCGCTTGCGCTCCAACAGTTGCGCAAGCGACGGCTGGACGGTGCGCTGAACTACACTACTGGATGGGGCCGAGGACAGCGGAGGTGAGGGTGTGGGTGCAGGCCAGGAGACGGTAGTGCCTGTGTCCTGAGAGGGGGGTTGCATCTCAGTGGCAGGTTGGGGCACAGGGGGAGAGGCAGGGGTGCAAACCGGAGGCGCTGAACGGCCTTCGTCCCACCTTGCGGGGTGCTTGGCCATCATATGTCTGCGCATGGTGGTGGTGGTGAGGCTGTTGGTGTTGGCTCCCGGGCTGAGCTTTGCGCGACAAAGGTTGCACACCACTGTTCGTCGGTCGTCAGGCGTCTCTGTGAAAAACTGCCAGACCTTAGAGCACCTCGGCCTCTGCAGGGTGGCATGGCGCGAGGGGGCGCTTTGGGAAACACTTGGTGGATTATTCGGTCTGGCCCTGCCTCTACCCCTGGCCACCGCACTGCCTCTTGCAACCTGCCCTGCTGATGCCCTTGACTCCCCCTCTGAAGACCTGTCCTCCTGAGTAAGCGTTGCACACCAGGTGGGGTCAGTCACCTCATCGTCCTGCTGCTCTTCCTCCGAATCCTCTGTGCGCTGCTCCCTCGGACTTACTGCCCTTACTACTACCTCACTGCAAGACAACTGTGTCTGATCGTCATCGTCCTCCTCACCCACAGAAAGTTGTTGAGACAGTTGGCGGAAGTCCCCAGCCTCTTCCCCCGGACCCCGGGAACTTTCGAATGGTTGGGCATCAGTGACGATAAACTCCTTTGGTGGGAGAGGAACCTCTGCTGCCCAATCTAAGCAGGGGCCCGAGAACAGTTCCTGGGAGTGTTCCCGCTCCTGAGCAGGTGTCATTGTAGTGGAGTGAGGAGGCTGGGAGGAAGGAGGAGCAGCAGACAGAGGATTCGGATTTGCAGCAGTGGACGGCGCAGAACTGCGGGTAGACGATAGGTTGCTCGAAGCACTTTCTGCCATCCAGGACAGGACCTGCTCACACTGCTCATTTTCTAATAACCGTCTCCCGCGTGGACCCATTAATTGGGCGATGAATGTGGGGACACCAGAAACGTGCCTCTCTCCTAATCGCGCAGCAGTCGGCTGCGACACACCTGGATCAGGAGCTCGGCCTGTGCCCACACCCTGACTTGGCCCTCCGCGTCCTCGGCCGCGTCCACGTCCTCTAGGCCTACCCCTACCCCTCAGCATGCTGTATTACCAGTGATTTGATTTCACAGGCAGCTAATAAATTGGCGCAACACTGCAGGCCAAATATAATTTTTTCCCTTTTTTGAAAACGAAAGGCCCCACTGCCTCTAGTGAATGTATAATCTAAGTTTAATAACTGTGCTGTTTTCCTGCTAATGTGTCACAGAACGTGAGGGTAGCAGAGTTATTAACTGTGGCAGAGCAGGTATTTTTTTTTCCCAATTAAGGAAAGCAAATGGCGAAGCCAGGAGTAAAACGTAGCTGGGTGCGTCTGATTTTTACAGGTTGCACACGCAGCCGACACGTGTCCACCGCCCTTAGGACGGACAGAGGCAGGACAAATAGAATTATTTTCCGTTTTTTTGCACCAAAAGGCAGCACTGCGTATATTCTATGAACATGAGAAGTTTAATAACTGTGCTGTTTTCCTGCTAATGTGTCACAGAACGTGAGGGTAGCAGAGTTATTAACTGTGGCAGAGCAGGTATTTTTTTTCCCAATTAAGGAAAGCAAATGGCGAAGCCAGGAGTAAAACGTAGCTGGGTGCGTCTGATTTTTACAGGTTGCACACGCAGCCGACACGTGTCCACCGCCCTTAGGACGAACAGAGGCAGGACAAATAGAATTATTTTCCGTTTTTTTGCACCAAAAGGCAGCACTGCGTATATTCTATGAACATGAGAAGTTTAATAACTGTGCTGTTTTCCTGCTAATGTGTCACAGAACGTAAGGGTAGCAGAGTTATTAACTGTGGCAGAGCAGGTATTTTTTTTCCCAATTAAGGAAAGCAAATGGCGAAGCCAGGAGTAAAACGTAGCTGGGTGCCTCTGATTTTTACAGGTTGCACACGCAGCCGACACGTGTCCACCGCCCTTGGGACGGACAGAGGCAGGACAAATAGAATTATTTTCCGTTTTTTTGCACCAAAAGGCAGCACTGCGTATATTCTATGAACATGAGAAGTTTAATAACTGTGCTGTTTTCCTGCTAATGTGTCACAGAACGTGAGGGTAGCAGAGTTATTAACTGTGGCAGAGCAGGTATTTTTTTTCCTAATTAAGGAAAGCAAATGGCGAAGCCAGGAGTAAAACGTAGCTGGGTGCGTCTGATTTTTAAAGGTTGCACACGCAGCCGACACGTGTCCACTGCCCTTAGGACGGACAGAGGCAGGACAAATAGAATTATTTTCACTTGTTTTACAAGCAAAAGGCAGCACTGCGTATATTCAATGAATAATAACTGTGTTGTGGCCCTGCCTATACAATTCTTTCCCTGCAGTATCAATGGAGGGTGCAATGCTCTGCAGAGGCGATTTTGAGAAGCAAAAAAAAATGCAGCACAGCTAACAGCAGCCTGGACAGTACTGCACACGGTTAAATATGGCCCTAGAAAGGACCGTTGAGGTTCTTGATGGCTACACTCACTCCTAACACTCTCCCTGCCTATGCAGCACTTCTGTCCCTAATGCCGGGTGCAACGCTCTGCAGAGCCGATTTTGAGAAAAAAAAAATTGCCACTGCTAACAGCAGCCAACACACAGCTATCAGTGGCCCTAATAAGGACCTTTGGGGGGTCTTGAAGCCTACACTAACTATCAATTCTTTCCCTACAGCAGCTCCGGTACAAACAGCACTGTCCCTCATCTAACTCACACGGCATCTGAGGCGAACCGCGGGAGGGGCCGACTTTTATGTTCGGGTGACACCTGATCTTCCCAGCCACTCACAGCAGGGGGGTGGTATAGGGCTTGAACGTCACAGGGGGAAGTTGTAATGCCTTCCCTGTCTTTCAATTGGCCAGAAAAGCGCGCTAACGTCTCAGGGAAGGAAGTGAAAGTAACCAGAACACCGCATGGTGTTCGTTACGAATAACGAACATCCCGAACATCCCGAACACCCTAATATTCGCACGAATATCAAGCTCGGAAGAACACGTTCGCTCATCTCTAGATAACACCAATCATGTAAAATAAAAAAAAGTGTAAGAAAAAAGTTTGTTTATGATCTGTGAGGGGAGATGAAATTATGTACCTAAGGTCCCTTGGATTTTTCTGCAGACCTTACCCTGGCTTCTGCGCACAGATCTGATCCATAGGGGGAGGTGAAATTACTTACCTAATGCCTCCGGTGATATCCCCCAATAGGATCCTTATCCGTGGACCTTTCCCCAGCTTTGGCGCTTGCACCCATCGCCAAAATGGCAAACGCAAGTGCCAAAGCTGGGGAGGGCCCAGGAAATTTAAAATCTCCTGGCTACTAAAGGTAGCCAAGAGCCTGGAGCAGTGACCGAGGGCTGTGGTGAGCGGTCCCTGGTCATGTGATAGCCATTATCCAATGGATAATGGCGATCACGTAAAAGTTAAAAGACAGTTAAAGTGTAATGCTCTGCTCGGTTTGGGCTTTGTAATACTAGGGCCACAATGAGTATGCTTATCCATTTTAAAAACAAAACTGTTTTTAAAAATGACACAATTGCCAAAAAAATGAAAATTGTAATTTTTTTCCTTTTGCTTTGCTTAGATTCATTCAAAAACTGTGGGGTCAAAATATGCAGTACACCCCTAGATTAATTTGTTAAGAGGTCTTGTTTTCAAAATATGGCCATTTGTGGGGTTTCTCCATCATTTTGGCCACTCAAGGGCTCTACAAGTGAGGCCGAAAAATGCTTCATGCAAAATGTCTGTTCTGAAAGCTACCAGCTGCTCCTTTCGTTTTGGGCCCTATTGTGCATACAGATATAAGATTAGGGCCACAACAGATATGTTTCTGAACACCGGGCAAACAGAGGTATCGATTTTGAGGTGCAAACCCTCATTTTCATGTGCACTATAGAAAAAAACTGTCTTTAACATGACACATTTGCAATAATATTAAATTTTATTTTTCCTCCTATAAATTGCATTAACTCCTGAAAAGAAATGGTGACGTCAAAATATTCATGACACCCCTCACTGAATATAATAAGATGTGTATTTTTTAAAATGAGATCATTTGTGGGGGTATCTATCATAGTGACACCTATGAGCCTTTTCAATCTTGGCTTGGTGTAGGAAAACAAAGTGTTCCTCAAAATGTTGATATTAATGTTAAATATGTACATCTCCTAAATGGTTAAAAAAACTAAGGTTTTCAGATGTGTATCCAGAATAAAGTAAACAGATGGAAGTATATATCTCATCAAAAATCTGTACAGTATGTTTGCACATATTTGATATATTGAAGTTGAAAATGTGAAAAAATGATTTTTTTTAAAAATGTTACCAATTTTGGCACTTTTAATAAATATACACAAATTCTATCGGTCTACTTGTACCACCTAAATGAAGTATAATATGTGGCGAAAAAACAATGTCAGAATCACTTGGATATGCAAAATCTTTACCGAGTTATTCTATGTTAAAGTGAGAAATGTCAGATTTCCAAAATTTGGCCTGGTCATTAAGGCGCAAACAGGCTTGGTCACTAAGGGGTTAAGGGTGGCTAATCCTCAGGATTGAAGTTTATTTTAGATAATGAATAGAGATGAGCGAGCACCAAAATGCTCGGGTGCTCGTTACTCGGGACGAACTTTTCGCGATGCTCGAGGGTTCGTTTCGAGTAACGAACCCCATTGAAGTCAATGGGCGACCCGAGCATTTTTGTATATCGCCGATGCTCGCTAAAGTTTTCATTTGTGAAAATCTGGGCAATTCAAGAAAGTGATGGGAACGACATAGAAACGGATAGGGCAGGCGAGGGGCTACATGTTGGGCTGCATTTCAAGTTCCCAGGTCCCACTATTAAGCCACAATAGCGGCAAGAGTGCCCCCCCCCCTCCCAACAACTTTTACTTCTGAAAAACCCTCATTAGCAATGCATACCTTAGCTGAGCACTACTCTACCTCCAACAAAGCACAATCACTGCCTGCATGACACTCCGCTGCCACACCTTCTCCTGGGTTACATGCTGCACAAACCCCCCCCCCCCAACGACCCAGTGTCCACAGCGCACACCAAACTGTCCCTGCCCAGCCTTCAGCTGCCCTCATGCCACGCCACCCTCATGTCTATTTATAAGTGCGTCTGCCATGAGGAGGAACCGCAGGCACACACTGCAGAGGGTTGGCACGGCTAGGCAGCGACCCTCTTTAAAAGGGGCAGGGCAATAGCCCACAATGCTGTACAGAAGCAATGAGAAATCCAATCCTGTGCCACCTCCATCAGGAGCTGCACACGTGGGCATGGCAATGGGGAACCTATGTGCCACACACTATTCATTCTGTCAAGGTGTCTGCATGCCCCAGTCAGACCGCGGTTTTTTATAAATAGTCACAGGCAGGTACAACTCCGCAATGGTAATTCCGTGTGCACCCACAGCATGGGTGGCTCCTTGGAACCCACCAGCTGTACAATAATGTATCCCATTGCAGTGCCCATCACAGCTGAGCTAATGTCCGATTAAATGCAGGTGGGTTTCGGCCCACACTGCATGCCCCAGTCAGACTGGGGTTCTTTAGAAGTGGACACATGCAGTTACAACTCCCTGTGGACCCACGGCATGGGTGGCTCCCTGGAACCCACCGGCGGTACATAAATATATCCCATTGCATTGCCCATCACAGCTGAGGTAATGTCGTGCTTAATGCAGGTGGGCTTCGGCCCACACTGCATGCCCCAGTCAGACTGGGGTTCTTTAGAAGTGGACACATGCAGTTACAACTCCCTGTGGACCGACAGCATGGGTGGGCGCCCGGAAGCCACCGGCGGTACATAAATATATCCCATTGCATTGCCCATCACAGCTGAGGTAATGTCGTGCTTAATGCAGGTGGGCTTCGGCCCACACTGCATGCCCCAGTCAGACTGGGGTTCTTTAGAAGTGGACACATGCAGTTACAACTCCCTGTGGACCGACAGCATGGGTGGGTGCCAGGAAGCCACCGGCGGTACATAAATATATCCCATTGCATTGCCCATCACAGCTGAGGTAATGTCGTGCTTAATGCAGGTGGGCTTCGGCCCACACTGCATGCCCCAGTCAGACTGGGGTTCTTTAGAAGTGGACACATGCAGTTACAACTCCCTGTGGACCGACAGCATGGGTGGGTGCCAGGAAGCCACCGGCGGTACATAAATATATCCCATTGCATTGCCCATCACAGCTGAGGTAATGTCGTGCTTAATGCAGGTGGGCTTCGGCCCACACTGCATGCCACAGTCAGACTGGGGTTCTTTAGAAGTGGACACATGCAGTTACAACTCCCTGTGGACCCACAGCATGGGTGGGTGCCAGGAAGCCACCGGCGGTACATAAATATATCCCATTGCAGTGCCCAACACAGCTGATGTTACGTCAGCTGTAATGCAGGTGGGCTAAAAATTCATTTGATTACACTGTAGGCGAGGGCCCCCAAAAATTGGTGTACCAACAGTACTAATGTACCTGAGAAAAATTGCCCATGCCCAACCAAGAGGGCAGGTGAAATCCCTTAATCGCTTTGGTTAATGTGGCTTAATTGGTAACTAGGCCTGGAGGCAGCCCAGTTAAAATAAAAATTGGTTCAAGTGAAAGTTTCAACGCTTTAATGAGCATTGAAACGTATAAAAATTGTTTAGAAAAATTATATGACTGAGCCTTGTGGGCCTAAGAAAAATTGCCCGTTCGGCGTGATTATGTGAGGTTTCAGGAGGAGGAGCAGGAGGAGGAGGAGGAATATTATACACAGATTGATGAAGCAAAAAGGTCCCCGATTTTGATGGTGATAGAGAACGATGCTTCCATCCGCGGGTGCAGCCTACGTATTGCTTACGTATCGCTGCTGTCCGCTGGTGCAGAAGAGAAGTCTGGGGAAATCCAGGCTTTGTTCATCTTGATGAGTGTAAGCCTGTCGGCACTGTCGGTTGACAGGTGGGTACGCTTATCCGTGATGATTCCCCCAGCCACACTAAACACACTCTCTGACAAAACGCTAGCCGCAGGACAAGCAGGCACCTCCAGGGCATACAGCTCGAGTTCAGGCCACGTGTCCAGCTTCGACACCCAGTAGTTGTAGGGGGCAGAGGCGTCACCGAGGATGGTCGTGCGATCGGCTACGTACTCCCTCACCATCCTTTTACAGTGCTCTTGCCAACTCAGCCTTGACTGGGGACCGGTGACACAGTCTTGCTGGGGAGCCAGAAAGCTGGCAAAGGCCTTGGAGAATGGTCCCCTGCCTGCGCTGTACATGCTGCCTGATCTCTACGCCTCCCCTGCTACCTGGCCCGCGGAAATGCGCCTTCGGCCACTAGCGCTGTCGGATGGGAAGTTTACCATCAGTTTGTCCACCAGCGCCCTGTGGTATAGCATCATTCTCGAACCCCTTTCCTCTTTGGGAATGAGAGTGGAAAGGTTCTCCTTATACCGTGGGTCGAGCAGTGTGTACACCCAGTAATCCGTAGTGGCCAGAATGCGTGTAACGCGAGGGTCACGAGAAAGGCATCCTAACATGAAGTCAGCCATGTGTGCCAGGGTACCTGTACGCAACACATGGCTGTCCTCACTCGGAAGATCACTTTCAGGATCCTCCTCCTCCTCCTCTGGCCATACACGCTGAAAGGATGACAGGCAAGCAGCATGTGTACCCTCAGCAGTGGGCCAAGCTTTCTCTTCCCCCTCCTCCTCATGCTCCTCCCCCATCTCCTCCTCCTCCTCTGGCCACACACGCTGAAAGGATGACAGGCAAGCAGCATGGGTACCCTCAGCAGTGGGCCAAGCTGTCTCTTCCCCCTCCTCCTCAACGCGCTGAGATATAGACATGAGGGTGCTCTGACTATCCAGTGACATACTGTCTTCCCCCGCCTCCGTTTCCGAGCGCAAAGCGTCTGCCTTTATGCTTTGCAGGGAACTTCTCAAGAGGCATAGCAGAGGAATGGTGACGCTAATGATTGCAGCATCCCCGCTCAGCATCTGGGTAGACTCCTCAAAGTTTCCAAGGACTTGGCAGATGTCTGCCAACCAGGCCCACTCTTCTGTAAATAATTGAGGAGGTTGACTCCCACTGCGCCGCCCATGTTGGAGTTGGTATTCCGCAATAGCTCTACGCTGCTCATAGAGCCTGGCCAACATGTGGAGCGTAGAGTTCCACCGTGTGGGCATGTCGCACAGCAATCGGTGCACTGGCAGATTAAACCGATGTTGCAGGGTCCGCAGGGTGGCAGCGTCCGTCTTGGAGTTGCGGAAATGTGCGCTGACCCGGCGCACCTTTCCGAGCAGGTATGACAAGTGTGGGTAGCTTTTCAGAAAGCGCTGAACCACCAAATTAAAGACATGGGCCAGGCATGGCACGTGCGTGAGGCTGCCGAGCTGCAGAGCAGCCACCAGGTTACGGCCGTTGTCACACACGACCATGCCCGGTTGGAGGCTCAGCGGCGCAAGCCAGCAGTCGGTCTGCTCTGTCAAACCCTGCAGCAGTTCGTGGGCCGTGTGCCTCTTCTCTCCTAAGCTGAGTAGTTTCAGCACGGCCTGTTGACGCTTGCCCACCGCTGTGCTGCCACGCCGCGTGACACCGACTGCTGGCGACGTGCTGCTGACACATCTTGATTGCGAGACAGAGGTTGCGTAGGAGGAGGGTGGTTTAGTGGAGGAAGCATACACCGCCGTAGATACCACCACCGAGCTGGAGCACGCAATTCTGGGGGTGGGTAGGACGTGAGCGGTCCCAGGCTCTGACTCTGTCCCAGCCTGCACTAAATTCACCCAATGTGCCGTCAGGGAGATATAGTGGCCCTGCCCGCCTGTGCTTGTCCACGTGTCTGTTGTTAAGTGGAACTTGGCAGTAACCGCGTTGGTGAGGGCACGTACAATGTTGCGGGAAACGTGGTCGTGCAGGCCTGGGACGGCACATCGGGAAAAGTAGTGGCAACTGGGAACCGAGTAGCGCGGGGCCGCCGCCGCCATCATGCTTTTGAAAGCCTCCGTTTCCACAAGCCTATACGGCAGCATCTCCAGGCTGATCAATTTGGCTATGTGCACGTTTAACGCTTGAGCGTGCGGGTGCATGGCGTTGTACTTGCGCTTGCGCTCAAACAGTGGCGCTAGCGATGTGTGGACGCTGCGCTGAGAGACATTGCTGGATGGGGCTGAGGACAGCGGAGGTGAGGGTGTGGGTGCAGGCCAGGAGACGGTAGTGCCTGTGTCCTCAGAGGGGGGTTGGATCTCAGTGGCAGGTTGGGGCACAGGGGGAGAGGCAGTGGTGCAAACCGGAGGCGGTGAAGGGCCTTCGTCACACCTTGTGGGGTGCTTGGCCATCATATGCCTGCGCATGCTGGTGGTGGTGCCTCCCCAGCTGATCTTGGCGCGACAAAGGTTGCACACCACTGTTCGTTGGTCGTCAGGCGTCTCTGTGAAAAACTGCCACACCGTAGAGCACCTTGACCTCTGCAGGGTGGTATGGTGCGAGGGGGCGCTTTGGGAAACAGTTGGTGGATTATTCGGTCTGGCCCTGCCTCTACCCCGGGCCACCGCACTGGCTCGGCCTGTGCCCACACCCTGACTTGGGCCTCCGCGTCCTCGCCCGCGTCCACGTCCTCTAGGCCTACCCCTACCCCTCAGCATGGTGTATTACCAGTAGTGCAGAAACAGAACGCTGTAATTAAATGTGCCGCTTATTGGCCTGTGGTTGAAGGCTGACTTCGCTTACGGAACGCCAGGAAATAATTTTGCGCAAGCCTGCTGTAACACTTAGCTGGCTGCGTATGAATTTGGAGAACTACTACACCCAGCAGAGACCCAGAACACTGAGGACAGTCACAGGCAGCCCAAATAGATTTTTTTCCCCAAATGTTTTTGCAAAGGCCCACTGCCTATATTCAATCAATATGTCTTCTGTCACTGCCTAAGCGCTTCTGGCCCTGGAGTATTACTGCAGGGCGCAATGCTCTGCACGGCCGATATACCAAAAAA
This sequence comes from Eleutherodactylus coqui, assembly GCF_035609145.1. Classification (NCBI taxonomy): domain Eukaryota; kingdom Metazoa; phylum Chordata; class Amphibia; order Anura; family Eleutherodactylidae; genus Eleutherodactylus; species Eleutherodactylus coqui. The sequence continues at coordinate 139,810,574 of NC_089843.1, read as the reverse complement.
AAAAAAAGTGCAACACTGCAAAAAGCAGCCTCCACAGTACTGCACACGGTTAGATGTGGCCCTAAGAAGGACCGTTGGGGTTCTTGAAGCCTAAAATACTCCAAACACTCTCCCTATAGCAGCTCCACCAAGATAGCACTTTCCCTAAAGTATGTCAGAACGCATCTGTGGCGAGCAGCGGGAGGGGCCGATTTTTATACTCGGGTGACACCTGATCTCGCCAGCCACTCACTGCAGGGGGGTAGTATAGGGCTTGAACGTCGCAGGGGGAAGTTGTAATGCCTTCCCTGTCTTTCTATTGGCCAGAAAAGCGCGCTAACGTCTCAGAGATGAAAGTGAAAGTAACCCGAACATCGCGTGGTACTCGTCACGAGTAACGAGCATCTCGAACACGCTAATACTCGAACGAGTATCAAGCTCGGACGAGTACGTTCGCTCATCTCTAATAATGAAGTAAAAGTTAAAGCAATCATATCCATTTAACACTTATCAGCATATAATTAAATCTGATGGTTCCTGTATGTTTTTTTGTCAATAATATTAATGTATGATTTTTTAGTTGTGACCTTATTAATAAAAAGTATAGTACTAGGCATTTGTTATCTACATTTTTTATTTAATTGGAGAACTAGCAATTTAGCTGTGGTTGCATTGCTCCTAGCAATGGCAGTAACATTTCATTTCATTAAACCCTTGAGGATGAGTTACTTTGAGCCTTCATAAAGCAATTTTCTTTTTTAATTTTTTACATTTCAGGAGGCATAACTTTAAATTTAAAAAAAAAATTATTTAAAAAGTAATTAATTATTTATATCTATTATATAATCATATACATCAAACCTAATATAGAATCATGTACATAAACCTTTTTATCCATTTTTATATACTTATATGTACATTGATGGTTGTAATATGTATATAAGGGACATCCGTATAGATATTCATAGATTGTGTATTTAAATAGATTAGTTTGTCTTCCTTGACATTATATATGGTGGTGTACCCACAGCATTTCATGTTTATAACTAGAGATGAGCGAGCATGCTCGTCCGAGCTTGATGCTCGTTCGAATATTAGGGTGCTCGAGATGCTCGTTACTCGAGACGAGCACCATGCGGTACTCGTCTCGATTAAACGAGCACTGACCATTGAATTCAATGGAGCCGGCAATACAGCTGGCTCCATTGAAAGCAATGGCCTGCCGGCGATCGCGGGATGAATTGTCGGGAAGGGGTTAAATATATAAGCCCTTCCCTGCAATTCATCCAGAAATGTGTAAAAATATATATATATATACTCACCTTGTCCCGGCAGAACGATGTTAGCCCATTGAATTCAATGGAGCCGGCAATACAGCCGGCTCCATTAAAAGCAATGGGCTGCCGGCGATCGCGGGATGAATTGTCGGGAAGGGGTTAAATATATAAGCCCTTCCCTGCAATTCATCCAGAAATGTGTAAAAATATATATATATATATACTCACCTGGTCCCGGCAGACGGAGTTCAGCGCGGCCAGCGGCAGTCCTGCTGAACTGCTCTGAACAGCTGTGAGTAGTATTCAGCAGTCGGGGATTTAAAATCCCTGCCTGCTGAATGAGCTGCCTCTAATTGGTCACAGCCTGACCAATCAGAGGCAGATTCCACTCACACACCCATTCATGAATTTATGAATGGGTGTGTGACTGCTGCCTCTGATTGGCTCAGCGGGACCAATCAGATGAGAGGCAGCAGTCACTCACCCATTCATAAATTCATGAATGGGTGTGTGAGTGGAATCTGCCTCTGATTGGTCAGGCTGTGACCAATTAGAGGCAGCTCATTCAGCAGGCGGGGATTTTAAATCCCCGGCTGCTGAATACTACTCACAGCTGTTCAGAGCAGTTCAGGAGGACTGCCGCTGGCCGCGCTGAACTCCGTCTGCCGGAACCAGGTGAGTATATATATATTTTTTATTTTTACACATTTCTGGATGAATTGCAGGGAAGGGCTTATATATTTAACCCCTTCCCAACAATTCATCCCGCGGTCGCCGGCATCCCATTGCTTTCAATGGAGCCAGCTGTATTGCCGGCTCCATTGAATTCAATGGGCTAACATCGTTCTGGGAGACTAATGCTATCCAGGAAATCATTGATGCTATCTTCATTAGGTTGGGTTACCGTGGGGTCATTTGCTAGGTTATAGAGATTAGCATAAAATTTGTTAAATGCTTCTGCTATGTCTTTAAGTTTATATAATCTATGCTCGGATTCCACTTCTTTTATATACGGGATTTTGGATTTGATTCTTGCTTGTTTAACCCTACGGGCCATATAGCTGCAGAATTTGTTGTTATCTGTGTAGTAGGTAGTTTTATAGGTTCTAATTTTTTTCGTGTTCCATTATAAGGAGGTCTCTTAGTTGTTGTCTAACATTAAGAAGTTTTTTATGTAAAACGTCCGTCGGGGTTGTTTGAACCTTCAGTTCTAGGATTTTTAATTGGAGGAGTAAGTCATTTAACTTTTTTAATCTTTCTTTCTTATAACGGGACCCTTGTTGAATCATTAGGCCTCTAATGACAGATTGCGCATTCCACACAATGTTCTGATTGAGCTAGTTTTATGGTGAGGAAGACTGGTGCATGGTCTGACCATGAGGTGATTCCAATAGAGGCATCTTTCACTCTTGGCAACAGGAAGAAATCCAACAGGATCATATTGATCCTGGAGAAGGTTCTATGTCTTGTGAAGTAAAATGAAAACTCCTTTGCACTTGCATTGATGCATCTAAATGAATTGTGTAATTCTTCCTTTAGGAGCCATGGTGCCAACGTAGGTGATGCTAGTCTGCTTCTATTATTGGTGCCAATGGTATTATCATGGATTAGATTGAAGTCACCACATAACAAAAGCTGACCTTTTTGAGATTTCCTAATCCTCCTCATTAGTTTGTTAAGGAAACATATCTGAGCCTTGTTCGGTACATATACATTAACTAATGTAACCAATAAACTGTTCATCTCTCCAATCAAAATTATGTATCTTCCATTTGCGTCTATTTCAGACTCAATTAACTTAAAATCTTTGGTGTCCTTAAATGCTATCAGCACACCTGCTTTTTTCTTTTCTGCACAGGATGTGTGTATCTTCGGGAATTTGGGGTGGGTGAACTTTGTGAAGTGAGTCTCTTGCAAACAAATGATGTCCACTTTTGATGCTAATGCGTCTTTCCAAAGAGAGGATCTCTGGTGTGGAGAATTAAGTCCTTTCACGTTGAAAGACATTATTTTCGTATCCATGGTGTTAAGTTTTTTTGCTGCTTTGTGTTTGGATTTTTGTTTAGAGTGTTCGGATGGTTCCTGTTCTTGTCTTCGGGAAAGAAGCTTTCCAGTTGTTTTTCTTTCTCGTATTCCAGTTGTGCTGAGTACGCTGTTTTACGTTTGGTGTACCTCTGGGGTGGATGAAAATTAGGGGGTGAAAACAGATCCCCTAACCAGGCGGGGATTGTGAGGAAAAGAAAGGTCCAAGTAGGGATGTCTCTCTCTCTACACGAAGGTGTCATCAGAGAGGGCATCACCTATTATTTGGGTGGGGGTAATGTCCAGCCGTTGTGGGAATCCGGGCCCTTCTTAAACGTAACTAGAACATAGAAGGGGAACACGTTATTTGCTCATACTCAGCTTCTTGTGGGTAAAGAGCATAATTGGAGAGTGTATCCGAATTTTATTCTTAAGCTAGGTTCAGCAGTTAGAAGTTTCAATCCATTCTGGGTCCACGTGACTCGGAGCATTAGCTTCTTCTGCTTCTATATATACAATTTTTTCAGGAGTTGTTGTCCCTCCTCAGGATTTTGTATCAGATAGGTTCTATCGTTTTTGTTTATAATGAGTTTAGGCGGAAAACCCCATTTGTAGAGGATCTTGTTGTCTCGGAGGGTTGAGGTAATGTTGCAGAATTTCTTCCTTGTTTGGATCGTCATCTGGGAGAGGTCTGTAAATAGTTTTATCTGATTGTATGGTGATGGGAGAGGCGTATTCTTTCTGGTTTCATACAGTAGGTTTTCTTTAATGTGAAAGAAATGTATTCTCACAATGACATCTCTAGGGAGGTGATTTGGCACTGATTTAGGGCGAGGCAGTCTATCAATGGTTCTTTCTTCTGCAGAGGAGTCTGGTAATAAGCATTTTATGAATTTTTGGATGTATTCCTTTAGTTTGGAATTAGGAATTGACTCCTCAATCCCTCTTATTTTCAGGTTGCTATGCCTGCCTCTGTCCTCCATATCCGCCATCTTACGTTTTAGTGCCTCTAGCTCATCCACCACACTATAGTGTGCGTCTATGAGATCATAGTGTGAAGTTGAGATTTCCGCCATTTTACCCTCCAAATGATCTACCCTGTTCCCTAGTTCTGTCACTGAGGAGTTGAGAAGGGTAGACATGGAGAGAAGGTCTCCTTGCAGGGACTCTCTGAGGGCTAATATCATGTCTTTTATTAAACATTTCAGATGCTGGTTGCTCCGAGCATTTCATGGTCAATATGGGGTCAGCAGGGTTGTTTTCTGCCGGGTCTAAGTCGTTCTGTCTTATTTGTCTTTGTAGGTTTGGGGTATTTTGTAGGGTATTTTGGTGTGAATTTTCTACTCCCTCTGAGCTGAGCTGCTGTGGAGGGCTGGCGGGAGATCTGCTCATCGGGGTTGCAGCGGGCGCCATCTTAGAGGACTCTGTGTGTGTCTCTCCTTCCTCGTTGAAGCAGGGCTTCTCCCCCCTGCTATGGCTCGGGATTTTGGTAGCGGGGGCACGGGGGGAAGGTCCCCTACCTTTCCTCGGGGGTCCCCTCGGCTTCTCCGTTCCGTCTGATCTCCCTATTTCTGGCGCGCCGGCCGCTCGCTCCGCTCCTGCTCTTTCTGCACCTTCACCTCCGCTCAGGCGAGCGGAAAAGAAACTGGTGAGTCGCTGCAATCCTGTTTTCTCTCTCCGCCTTGTAGCCATCCTCAGTCAGTATAATCAGCTGAGTTTTTCTTTCTGGTGACCTCTTCAAGTTGCTTATTGTAGCTTAAAGGGCTTGCTTCTCACGGAGCTCAGAGATCTGCGACTTCTCCGGTCTCCATCCAGGCCACGCCCCATTATTTTGCATTTTTCAAATGTTTAGCAAGATATACAGCATAAAGGAACACTGTGACTAGCCACATAGCACATCTACATGGTCCATACAGAACCTGACCTATTCAAAGATGTTGATTTGGTTGACTAATTATTGTCAATTATTTGGAATAGTTTTGATTAATTAAAAATCCTTCCAATATGCAAATCAGCCTCATACATTTGTTTATTTGTACAAATACCATTTGTCAGAGATGTTTTGGCAAATTTAGCAGACTATGCAAAACTGATTACTTCTACAATAAGCAGGGACTATAATACTTTACAAATGTTATCTTAGGACTCATTTGGGAAATATTTTATGTATTTGCAGATTTTGTCATGTAAACTGAAGAAAGAATGTATTTGCACAGTTGATATTAAAATTGGCCTTTTCTTCATTTCTTGCTCTTTTAAAAGCCTTCAGGTGAAATGAGGAATGGAATCAGCAAATAAGAAATGAAATATGAATATTATTAGGAACCTAAAGCTACATCCTACTTATGCTACATCCTGCCTTATGCTATCTTCTAAAAAAAATCTACAATAATATAGAAACTAAAACATATGCTCTCCTTTCCAACAGATGTACAGAACAGAAGGCCTTTAAAGATGTATGAGTTTTAGATATTTAAAAAATGCTTTTAAACCACGGTAAAATGCTTGAATAAAAAGAAAGGTGTTTTGCAAAACAGGAGAATGCTGTTTGACATTTATGCAATGATATATTTAGTCAAAATATATATTGGCTCTGACAATGTCTTGAGTAGATGTGTTTATCTTTGTCTGAGCTAGTCATGTTGTCAATTTAACCTACGTTGTTACTCACTAGCAGCTATTCAACATAACAATCATTGTAATTTTTTCCTGTCCACTTATATAAGAAACTAAATGTTTAAGCAAAAGAATCACAAAAGATATAAAAGACATTTCCTATTGTCCACAGAATATACTGAGAGTTTATTGAACAGAAGAAAAGCAAACTGAAGTGGAGGACTTATAAATATATATATTTATTACATATAGAAAAGTCATACAAAGAAAAAACACAGAAATAGACAAAACTATGACTTTTCTATATGTAATAAATATGCATATGTTCATAAGTCCTGCACTCCAGTTTGCTTTTCTTCTGTTCGATATCTATTATAGGAAGGACTTTTTTTTATACATATATGGGTTGTATGAAATAGATATTGTCTACCCCTGATATGTGATTTGTGATGTGCTGCGGCTTTAATTAAACTGTTTATGGTAAGTTGTAGAAAGATTTTTATACATGCACGCATACAATTTTTTAAAAAAGAACAGTAATTTGAGAAGCAGCAAGTATGGTCATAGCACGCCAATTAGAAGTAGTCAACATATAGTTGCCATGGCTCAGCTACAACTTGCCCTGGCACCCTGTGGGGATTTAAACGATAATTGTCCAGTGTAAAAGCATGCAGAAACTGAATGACTAGACGAGATTCATCCAGTCATTCAGTTTTAAGCATGCTTAAAATCTTGAATGACAATCGTTCAGTATAAACAGCAGCTGTTCAGTGAATGGAGAGAGGTGGGGGGAGAGCGGGGAGACAATTCTCCTGCAGCTGCCCCACCTCCCTGCTGGCCATACTGTGAATGATCCAGCAATATGCACTCCTGCGCAACAGCATGGGAGCGATGATACACGGGGGTATCATTTGCCCGTCATTCGTCCCGTATAAAAGCACCTTTCATCTTATTTAAATTCATTTAGAAATCTTTTACATCAGTTTGCACTTTAATAAAATTTCCTGAAACAATAGCTCAACATTTAGACGGGATGACTGTCAGGTAAACGATGCCTGACACTCTTTCTCACATGTACTCGCTCCCGTGTTGTTGCACAGGAGCGAGCATTGCTGGCTCACAGTGGGACGGCTGGAGAAGATTTCACTCCTTGCTCTCCCCCGCCCCTCTCCATTCACATTAACAGTGGCTGTTCAGTACTGAACGGCTGCTATTTACATTGAACAATCACTGTTCAGGATTTTATGCAGCTTAACGATGAGCGATGATCCTGAATGATGATTGCCCAGTGTAAATAGTGGCATTCAGTACTGAACAGCCGCTGTGTTAAATGAATATAGGGGGCGGGGGAGAGTGAGGAGTGAAATCTCCCCTAGCTGCCTCGCTCCCCTGCTGCCGCTCTGTCAGAGAGCCAGCGATACTTGCTCCTGTGTGACAGCACGGGAGCAAGTATGTGTGGGGATGAGTGTCAGGCATCGCTTTCCTGACATTTGTCACGTGTAAATGGGGCTTCAGTGACAAAGCCTGTTTGCGCCTTAATGACCCACTAATTTTTCAGTTTTTTTTCATTGTGGATTTCTCCCACAGAAGATCAACTGTAGTCCAAACTGCTGAAAAATATAATCCTGGCTATTATAGAACGGTGTCAGAACAGCCAATGTAAATTGCAGCTTGCTGCATATTAGGCTGCATAATAGAGACTTATCAGAGTGCCCATGTTCTCCCCTGTTCACCACCAAAAAATACCTACAATGGGCATGTAAGCATCAGAACTGGACCATGGACTAATGGAGGAGGAGACCTGGTCCGATCAATTATGTTTTCTTTTGTAACATGTGGAAAGCCAAGTGCATAAAAAGAAAGAATTGGGAATCAGTGTACCATAACCACATGTTTATTTAGGCAGGGAATACAACCAATCACTTTTCAACTGAAGACACAAGCCTTTTTCAAGTATTCATAAATGGCATTCAGAGATTGCAAGGAGAAAAGAGCAACCCGTTGGAGGCAAGGAGTTGCTTTAGGCAATGCTTTGCTTTAAAAGCTTAAAGGGGTTGTCCAACGCCGTTGTCCCGTTTTTTGTTTTTTTTTGCATAGGCCCCCCGTTCAGCGCAGGACAAACCCAAGGGATGTGTTGAAATAAAAAAAAAAAATTTACTTACCCGAATCCCCTGTCTGCAACTTCTTCTTTCTTTTCCTCCAAGATGGCTGCCGGGATCTTCACCCACGATGCACCGCGGGACTTCTCCCATGGTGCACTGTGGGCTCTGTGCGGTCCATTGCCGATTCCAGCCTCCTGATTGGCTGGAATCGGCACACGTGACGGGGCGGAGCTACACAATGATGCGTAGAAGGGGGCGGAGCCAGAACGCCGCTCGTGCCCGGACCGACCAGAAGGGAGAAGACCCTTCTGCGCAAGTGCATCTAATCGGGCGATTAGACGCTGAAATTAGACGGCACCATGGAGAAGGGGATGCCAGCGCAGGGTAGGTGAGTATATAACTTCTGTATGGCTCATATTTAATGCACGATGTATATTACAAAGTGCATTAATATGGCCATACAGAAGTGTATAACCCCACTTGCTTTCGCGGGACAACCCCTTTAAGTACTAGCATTCACATGGATATTACATTGACACATACCATCTACAAGTGATATAGTCCACAGCAGCACTCCTCACCACCAAGTAACAGTTCGCAGGGAAGCAATTTGCTTTGCACGCCCCGCTGTGGGTAGGATCCACGCCCGAAAAGTCAGCAATAGAGATGAGTGAGCACCAAAATGCTCGGGTGCTTGTTACTCGGGACGAAATTATCGCGATGCTCGAGGGTTCGTTTCGAGTAACGAACCCCATTGAAGTCAATGGGTGACCCGAGCATTTTTGTGTATCGCCGATGCTCGCTAAGGTTTTCATTTGTGAAAATCTGGGCAATTCAAGAAAGTGATGGGAACGACACAGCAACGGATAGGGCAGGCGAGGGGCTACATGTTGGGCTGCATCTCAAGTTCCCAGGTCCCACTATTAAGCCACAATAGCGGCAAGAGTGCCCCCCCCCCCCCAACAATTTTTACTTCTGAAAAGCCCTTATTAGCAATGCATACCTTAGCTAAGCACCACACTACCTCCAACAAAGCACAATCACTGCCTGCATGACACTCCGCTGCCACTTCTCCTGGGTTACATGCTGACCAACCCCCCCCCCCCCCCCCGCACGACGCAGTGTCCACAGCGCACACCAAACTGCCCTGCCCAGCCTTCAGCTGCCCTCATGCCACGCCACACTCATGTCTATTTATAAGTGCGTCTGCCATGAGGAGGAACCGCAGGCACACACTGCAGAGGGTTGGCACGGCTAGGCAGCGACCCTCTTTAAAAAGGGCGGGGCGATAGCCCACAATGCTGTACAGAAGCAATGAAAAATCCAATCCTGTGCTACCTCCATCTGGAGCTGCACACGTGGGCATAGCAATGGGGAACCTATGTGCCACACACTATTCATTCTGTCAAGGTGTCTGCATGCCCCAGTCAGACCGCGGTTTTTTATAAATAGTCACAGGCAGGTACAACTCCGCAATGGGAATTCCGTGTGCACCCACAGCATGGGTGGCTCCCTGGAACCCACCGGCGGTACATAAATATATCCCATTGCATTGCCCATCACAGCTGAGGTAATGTCGTGCTTAATGCAGGTGGGCTTCGGCCCACACTGCATGCCCCAGTCAGACTGGGGTTCTTTAGAAGTGGACACATGCAGTTACGACTCCGTGTGGACCGACAGCATGTGTGGGTGCCAGGAAGCCACCGGCGGTACATAAATATATCCCATTGCAGTGCCCATCACAGCTGAGGTAATGTCGTGCTTAATGCAGGTGGGCAAAAAATTAATTGGATTACACTGTAGGCGAGGGCCCCAAAAAATTGGTGTACCAACAGTACTAATGTACCTCAGAAAAATTGCCCATGCCCAACCAAGAGGGCAGGTGAAACCCATTAATTGCTTTGGTTAATGTGGCTTAATTGGTAACTAGGCCTGGAGGCAGCCCAGTTAAAATAAAAATTGGTTCAGGTGAAAGTTTCAACGCTTTAATGAGCATTGAAACATATAAAAAATTGTTTATAAAAATGATATGACTGAGCCTTGTGGGCCTAAGGAAAATTGCCCGTTCGGCGTAATTACGTCAGGTTTCAGGAGGAGGAGGATGAATAGAATACACAGATTGATGAAGCAGAAAGGTCCCCGTTTTTGATGGTGATAGAGAACGATGCTTCCATCCGCGGGTGCAGCCTACGTATTGCTTAGGTATCGCTGCTGTCCGCTGGTGGAGAAGAGAAGTCTGGGGAAATCCAGGCTTTGTTCATCTTGATGAGTGTAAGCCTGTCGGCACTGTCGGTTGACAGGCGGGTACGCTTATCCGTGATGATTCCCCCAGCCGCACTAAACACCCTCTCTGACAAGACGCTAGCCGCAGGACAAGCAAGCACCTCCAGGGCATACAGCGTGAGTTCAGGCCACGTGTCCAGCTTCGACACCCAGTAGTTGTAGGGGGCAGAGGCGTCACCGAGGACGGTCGTGCGATCGGCTACGTACTCCCTCACCATCCTTTTACAGTGCTCCCGCCAACTCAGCCTTGACTGGGGAGCGGTGACACAGTCTTGCTGGGGAGCCATAAAGCTGACAAAGGCCTTGGAGAATGTTCCCCTGCCTGCGCTGTACATGCTGCCTTATCTCTGCGCCTCCCCTGCTACCTGGCCCTCGGAACTGTACCTTCGGCCACTAGCGCTGTCGGATGGGAATGTTACCATCAGTTTGTCCGCCAGGGTCCTGTGGTATAGCATCACTCTCGAACCCCTTTCCTCTTCGGGTATAAGAGTGGAAAGGTTCTCCTTATACCGTGGGTCGAGCAGTGTGTACACCCAGTAATCCGTAGTGGCCAGAATGCGTGTAACGCGAGGGTCTCGAGAAAGGCATCCTAACATGAAGTCAGCCATGTGTGCCAGGGTACCTGTATGCAACACATGGCTGTCCTCACTAGGAAGATCACTTTCAGGATCCTCCTCCTCCTCCTCCAGCCATACACGCTGAAAGGATGATAGGCAAGCAGCAAGGGTACCCTCAGCAGTGGGCCAAGCTGTCTCTTCCCCCTCCTCCTTATGCTCCTCCCCCTCCTCCTCAACGCGCTGAGATATAGACAGGAGGGTGCTCTGACTATCCAGCGACATACTGTCTTCCCCCGCCTCCGTTTCCGAGTGCAAAGCGTCTGCCTTTATGCTTTGCAGGGAACTTTTCAAGAGGCATAGCAGATGAATGGTGACGCTAATGATTGCAGCATCCCCGCTCACCATCTGGGTAGACTCCTCAAAGTTTCGAAGGACCTGGCAGATGGCTGCCAACCAGGCCCACTCTTCTGTAAAGAATTGAGGAGGCTGACTGCCACTACGCCGCCCATGTTGGAGTTGGTATTCCACTATAGCTCTACGCTGCTCATAGAGTCTGGCCAACATGTGGAGTGTCGCACAGCAGTCGGTGCACTGGCAGATTAAACCGATGTTGCAGGGTCCGCAGGGTGGCAGCGTCCATCTTGCAACTTGTGGAAATGTGCGCTGACCCGGCACACCTTTCCGAGCAGGTAAGACAAGTGTGGGTAGCTTTTCAGAAAGCGCTGAACCACCAAATTAAAGACATGGGCCAGGCATGGCACGTGCGTGAGGCTGCCGAGCTGCAGAGCCGCCACCAGGTTACGGCCGTTGTCACACACGACCATGCCCGGTTGGAGGCTCAGCGGCGAAAGCCAGCGTTCGGTCTGCTCTGTCAGACCCTGCAGCAGTTCGTGGGCTGTGTGCCTCTTCTCTCCTAAGCTGAGCAGTTTCAGCACGGCCTGCTGACGCTTGCCCACCTCTGTGCTGCCACGCCGCGCGACACCGACTGCTGGCGACGTGCTGCTGCTGCTGACACATCTTGATTGCGAGACAGAGGTTGCGTTGGAGGAGGAGGAGGAGGAGGGTGGTTTAGTGGAGGAAGCATACACTGCCGCAGATACCAGCACCGAGCTGGGGCCCGCAATTCTGGGGGTGGGTAGGACGTGAGCGGTCCCAGGCTCTGACTCTGTCCCAGCCTCCACTAAATTCACCCAATGTGCCGTCAGGGAGATATAGTGGCCCTGCCCGCCTGTGCTTGTCCACGTGTCCGTTGTTAAGTGGACCTTGGCAGTAACCGTGTTGGTGAGGGCGTGTACAATGTTGCGGGAGACATAGTCGTGCAGGGCTGGGACGGCACATCGGGAAAAGTAGTGGCGACTGGGAACCGAGTAGCGCGGGGCCGCCGCCGCCATCATGCTTTTGAAAGCCTCCGTTTCCACAAGCCTATACGGCAGCATCTCCAGGCTGATCAATTTGGCTATGTGCACGTTTAACGCTTGAGCGTGCGGGTGCGTGGCGGCGTACTTGCGCTTGCGCTCAAACAGTTTCGCTAGCGACGTCTGGACGCTGCGCTGAGAGACATTGCTGGATGGGGCCGAGGACAGCGGAGGTGAGGGTGTGGGTGCAGGCCGGTAGGCACTCGTGCCTGTGTTCTCAGAGGGGGGTTGGATCTCAGTGGCAGGTTGGGGCACAGGGGGAGAGGCAGTGGTGCAAACCGGAGGCGGTGAACGGCCTTCGTCCCACCTTGTGGGGTGCTTGGCCATCATATGCCTGCGCATGCTGGTGGTGGTGGCTCCCCAGCTGACCTTGGCGCGACAAAGGTTGCACACCACTGTTCGTCGGTCGTCAGGCGTCTCTGTGAAAAACTGCCACACCTTAGAGCACCTTGGCCTCTGCAGGGTGACATGGCGCGAGGGGGCGCTTTGGGAAACAGTTGGTGGATTATTCGGTCTGGCCCTGTCTCTACCCCTGGCCACCGCACTGGCTCGGCCTGTGCCCACACCCTGACTTGGGCCTCCGCGTCCTCGCCCGCGTCCACGTCCTCTAGGCCTACCCCTACCCCTCAGCATGCTGTATTACCAGTAGTGCAGAAACAGAACGCTGTAATTAAATGTGCCGCTTATTGGCCCTTGGTTGGAGGCTGACTTTGCTTACGGAACGCACAGCAGAGGCAGGAAAGAATTTTGCGCAAGCCTGCTGTAACACTTAGCTGGCTGCGTATGAATTAGGACAACTACCCCCAGCAGAGACCCAGTACACTGAGGACGGTCACAGGCAGCCCAAATAGATTTTTTTTCCCAAATGTTTTTGGAAAGGCCCACTGCCCATATACACTAAATATGTCTTCTATCCCTGCCTCACCACTACTGGCCCTGGACAATGTAAAATTACTGCAGGATGCAATGCTCTGCATGGCCGATATACAAAAAAAAAAATGTGCAACACTGCAAAAAGCAGCCTCCACACTACTGCACACGGTTAGATGTGGCCCTAAGAAGGACCGTTGGGGTTCTCGAAGCCTAAAATAACTCCTAAAGCTCTCCCTATAGCAGCTCCGGCACCAGCAGCACTGTCCCTGATCTCTGTCAGAATGCATCTGTGGCGAGCCGCGGGAGGGGCCGATTTATATACTCGGGTGACACCTGATCTCGCCAGCCACTCACTGCAGGGGGGTGGTATAGGGCTTGAACGTCGCAGGGGGAAGTTGTAATGCCTTCCCTGTCTTTCTATTGGCCAGAAAAGCGCGCAAACTTCTCAGGGAAGAAAATGAAAGTGACTCGAACACCGCGTGGTACTCGTCACGAGTAACGAGCATCTCGAACACCCTAATACTCGAACGAATATCAAGCTCGGACGAGTATGCTCGCTCATCTCTAATCCTTAACAATGTATAATTCAAAGAAAAGATTTGACTTGTAACACAACTGTATTTTGTAAAACCCAATAAAAATTATTTGTTTAAAAAAAAAAATAAATTGCTTATAAATTATTTAAAAAAATTGATATAGAGGTATTAGAGAAAACAATAGGCAAATTTATAAATCACATGCGGTATCTAAATTCAGAACAAGTGGCATTTGGATTTTTTGATAAAGGAAAGAAGTTAGGAAAAAAATGGTTTTCAAATTATTATCTTTTCGAGAGAATCATAGAATGGTAGAGTTGGAAAGGACCTCCAGGGTCATCTGGTCCAACCCCCTGCTTGGTGCAGGATTCACTAAATCATCCCAGACAGATATTTGTGATGATTTAGTGAATCGTGCACTGAGCAGGGGGTTAGTCCAGATGACACTGGAGGTCCCTTCCAGCTCTACCATTTTATGATTCTCTCGAAAAGATTATAATTTAGAGCAGGAGGTTGAAAATGAATTAGATGACAGAAATGTAAGAGTACCATACAGCCTTGAAGAAGCACATTCGATGTTGATCAAGGAAAGAGATTTTTTTATTTCTCCTTAGACTTTTGATTTTTTTAAAGGTTCAAAATTGCAACTTCTTTCTTGGGTGTTTTGTTTTAAAACCTTGATTACATGAAAGGTAAATTGATAGTTGAAAAATTACAGGTTGTAAATGACACAGCAGAGATGGGTGATCCAAGATTTTAATTCAAGTATTACCAAAAACAAAGAACAATGACTGTTCTTGGTGCAAGTTGTAGCAGAATGTAGGAAACTTTACCCTGATACTGCAAAAGCCACCCTCTCTTAGCCTCTTCCTGATGTTTAAATCATGTAAAATTTAAGTAAACATATTTTTTTTATGCTTTTTAGTTGGTACAATACACTTTAATACTCTTTTTTTGTAATACATATTCCACCATACATTTATATCCTGCAGCGTTAGGGTATGTATAAAAGGAGATCACAGGCGATCTCCCACCATACACTGTGGGCGCCAACTGTTTCTTACGGCTGACACCTGGCGAGAACAGCTCTGATCAGCCACGTGGCTGTGTGGGGCTGTTAATCCTTTAAATAATGCTGTCAGATCTGACAGCAGCATTTAAATCCCTTGAATGATGTTAAGGGGTCCCGTATGCCCCCCCTCCCCCGCGTGATGAGATCGCTGGGAGCCATGCGAGTGTCATAGCAGCTGGGGGCTGTGGCATTACATCATACTGCAGGAGCGATCAAAGCATCACAAGTTGTTTTTCCCTAGGGGCACTAAAAAAAAGTAAAAACAAGATCAATAAAGTTTTACTAATTGTAAAAAAAATCCAAAAAAAGTAGCAAAAGTTTAAATCACCCCCCCCCTCTTTTCCATATTTATAATAAAAGAATCTAAATCATAAAACAAAATACATATTTGGTATTGCCGCATCCATAAAAGTCTAATCTATCAAAATAACGCATTATTTACCCTGCACGATGAACGTCGCCAGATAAAAAAAAAAAATTATGAACGCCAGAAATGCACTTTTTTGATCACCCTGTCTCCAAGAAATAATGCAATAAAAAGCGATCAAAAAGTTGCATGTATTCCAAAATGGTACCAGTGAAAACTACGTGACATCCCACAAAAAAATTAACCCTTGCACAACTGTCAACAGAAAAATAAAAAAATTATTGCACACAAAAGATGCAGCAGAAAATAATTTTAAAAAATTAAATGTCTTTGAAAAAAAAAAGAAAAGTAGTACAGCAAAAAAAAAAAAGCTATATAAGTTTGGTATCGTAGTAATCGTACTGACTCATAGCATAAAGTTATCATGTCATTTGTGTTGCAGTTTGTGCACCACAGAAACAAGACGCAACAAAAGATGGCGGAATGCCATTTTTTTTCCCTTTACCTCCACTTAGAATCTTTTTAGAAATTTTTCAGTACATTATACGGTACATTAAATAGTACCATTGAAAAATACAACTCGTCGGCAAAAAACAAGCCCTCATACAGAGACGTCGATGGATAAAAAAGAAAGTGCAAAAAGAGGCAGCATTCACGACAATCATTTAAAAGTTAAAAGGACACTTTATTCCATCGTGGTCCATATCCAAAAACAGACAGCAACATTTCGATCCACTCAGGGATCTTTTTCAAGCCGGTGTAAAACACTCACCACCACACCTTATATACAAACAGCCTTACCCATAAATTAAAAGCAAGTATTACCAGCTGCATGGAACGTCATCAGCCAGCATCGGGAAAAAAAGGGCTTCGTCATTAAGAGGTTAAAATAGCCATATATGTCTGTCTCTAGAAAAAAAACATTGAGAAAATAATTTTGATACCCAAATGGGAAAAAATATGGCTATTAATAGAGATGAGCGAACGTACTCGTTTCGAGTAATTACTCGATCGAGCACCGTGATTTTCGAGTACTTCCGTACTCGGGTGAAACGATTCGGGGGGCGCCTTGGGGCGGGGGAGGCGTGGTGGCGCGGGGGGGGAGCCCTCTCTCTCCCTCTCCCCCCCACTCCCCACTGCAACCCCCCACTCACCCACGGCACCCCCCGAATCTTTTCGCCTGAGTACGGAAGTACTCGAAAATCGCAGTACTCGGGCGAAAAAGGGGCGTGGCCGAGTACGCTCGCTCATCTCTAGCTATTAAAACAGAAGATGCATAGAATCTCTAAAAGGTGTCTGATCCTTTTGGACCAAAACACTGTGGTCCTTATGGGGACAACACTTTATTGCACTATTCAAGCAAATCATTGCATGCGTGTATTTCTATAAAAAAAAGGTTACCAGCTTACAAAGCTTTTCATTATGCATGACCAATACATCATTCCTATGTGTCTCTAATTTTGAAAAAAAAATGCTAAGGATTTGACCAAAGAAAACAATATTAATTTTCATTTGCATACTTGTCAGATTTAGGGCATTTTCATTAAGACAAGTAGTGCCCTAAATCCATTTTTTTCATTGTAATTTTTATAAACTTTTCTTTCCATAAGAAACTTCCGATACAGATTTTAGCATCTAAGATGTTGTTTGTTGATATTATGTCTTCAAAGACCTTGTCTTCAATATGCTAAGGCCTCTTCTTTCTTTTTAACAGATGTATATAGTAAATAATAAATGAAATAGAACTACACAATGCATTAGAAAAATACTGATAAACATCTGAGCATATGAATTAAATGTGAAACAGATGCTTTTATATTTAGAAGTAAAGCCCAAATGATAGCAGAGTGAAGTAAACACGCTTTAGGAAGAGGTGTTTGATATAACAAGTGCTGCTACAAAAATATAATGTTTTGCTGATATTTATAAGGCAATCCCTTTGCTAGTTAGGCCCTGTAGGGTACTTAAATAATTTATGTTGTATCATGAGAACATTATGCAGAAGTACCTGGATTCTAGTTTTCATAATTATTTTGTCTTAGTAAAATAAATAGATTTTATTATGTTACTAAGATATAATTTTACGATATGCAACTTTTTTGTTAGAAAATTAACAATAGAGAAATAAATCTATGTCTGTATTAAATGCCTTGAGGAAATATATAGCTGCTTGACTAAGGAAACTTTACACACTCCAACTGTTAGCCAAAAATATCACTCAAATGAGCGATTTCCAGTGATAGTGGTCCCGTGTAAATGCAGGACTCGACAGGATACTGAGTGAGAAATTGCTCCTTAGTCGCTAGTTTCTTCATTTCATCTCATTTAAACAAAGTAACTGGTGAGTGACTTCACACTCAATTTAAATAGGCAGCTGTTCTTTGAATGATTGCCTTTTCACAGTGAATAGAGGTGGCCAAAAGAGATCTCCAGTCACTGAATGATGATTCCTCTAGTGTGAAAGCTCAGGAGCGATAGTCATTGGGAAGACTGTTGGGCATTTGTGCATCAAAACCAGTGCTGGTGTGTCCCACGCTGATGTGAATGGAACCGGCAGTGCAAAAATGTACAGTAAGCAGCACAGAAACACTCTTGAAAACACGTGATAGCACTCCATTCAGACTGCAATCATGGCATGCTCAATCAAGTGAATGATATTTTTTCCATCTATCTATGGCCACCAACAGATTGATAGGTTGATAAGTCATTTTGTTTCAACTAATCTGAAAACAGCAGATGATTGATTATCATCCGATGTGAACCGACAATCATTTGTGTTTCAATGACTGGCCAATAAACTTTGCAAGGAGGTGAGCACTTCAGTGACTGTGACCATAAGCAACAGTCACTGTGTAGAAGCAAAAGCAAATACCAGTCGTTCATATTTCAACAACTCCAACTATTTCCAGTGAATATTTGAATATGTGTCCTGTGTAAATCCACCCCAACAAGATAGTATAGTTTACAAAGTTCAGCTTACTTTGTTTGCTATCCAAAATAAAGCCCTTGTGAATGATTGTAACAATAAGAATAAATTCTCTGGTTACTCATCCATGTACTGTTTTATACTACAGATGTATTCACCCTTACCTGTTCTTCAATTTCGTTAAAGGAATTGTCTAGAATTAGACAAAAAAACATGGCTGCTTTTTTTCAAGAATAGCACTACATCTGCCCACAGATTATGTGTGGTATTGCACCTTAGCTACATTGAAGTGGATCGTGTTAAGCTACAATGCAACAAACAACCTACGGACAGATTTGGTACTGTTTTTGGAAGGAAGCAGTCATGTTTTTTTCTAATCCTCAACATCCCCATTTAAGGACTACACATTCTAACAAAACACATTGATTACAATATGGCAACATGCTAGTAGCGTGCAGTTGATGAGAAGGCATGGAAATAATGGCAAGGGGGGACACAGTTGAAATTGCAGCAAAACTACATTTTACTTAAAATACGCGGTCTCTGGCAAACAAGTATGGTAGCTGCATACAATATTTACACAGTCTATAAGCTCTGTGATTACCCACATGAAGTAGAGTCCTCTGTTATCTTATGTACAGTCCATAACTATATAGGCAGTTTGACTTGCTGTGGGTCTTCCTGGTTCAGGGGAATATTGCAGGTCTCTCCTGAGTCTAAGTTGTCACCTGCTTGGAGTCTCTCTCTTTTCTGCAGCTTGGGCCACTTTATCTCCTTGGCAGTCAAATCCATTAAAAACTGCTGAAAGGGTAAATAAACTGTCACAGATTTTTTTACTAATGCATTAAAGGGGTTGTGAGTTTCAAACCAGTGATGGCCTATCCATTGGGTAGGCTATCATTAGTTGATCAGCACAGGTCTGCCCCATGGGACCCCACTGATCAGCTGTTTTCTGGGCAAATGCACTGGTATACTGAGCTGATTTTTGCAGAAGCAGACAGCTCTGTTCTCACTGTAGTGACCAGGCTTGGTATTGCAGGCATTGAAGTGAATAGGAACTTTCAATGTAATACCAAGCCTAGTACTAGGACAAGCCAAGAACTAGCTCAGTGCAGAACATCAAACATCTAGCAAACAGCGGATCAGGAGGGATTCCGTGCAGCAGACCTCCATCAATCTACTATTCAGGGCCTATCCTGTTAAAAAAAACATCAATAGTTCACATCTGTACAAACAACAAAACATCTCAAGTTAAGCCTTTGTTACATTTGTACACTCTTTTTTTTAACTATTAGAGATGTTTATTCAGTTTTTTAACAGTACAAAATAAAAACCATTTGCATGAAGCCTGTAGCTGACACATCCAATCTATTGCAATACAGTCAAACAATCTGTTGCATATTAGGATGAAAATTAACTATGCATATAGATAGAAAGGAATTGAACGAGAAAAAATATATATATTTAGAACAAAGGGAACAGATTGAGTGCAGATGTATTATTCATTCTGAACATGTGTTGGTGTGAGGCCCAGAAGATATTTTTGTGTCTTAGGCCCAACCAGAATCTTGTCCAACTATACACAATTTTACTGTCAGGAGGGGCCTGAGATCGATAAGGTTTCCCTCATCTACGGAATTTGTGGAGACATGGGTCCTACCATAATGAACGGAAGATGACCGACATTGCCTAGAGTGAAATAAGCTTTCAAGTAAACAGTGTTCGAATACTGTAGCTGTTCAGGAGTCTAAAGATAGAGAGGCGGTGAATCTCCAGTTTCTTGCAATCAGGAGGGCTGCTAACTGGAAAACATGCCAATTCAGTCTACTGATGTTAGGTGGATAATTGTCAATGCCTAAGGCTAGTAAGGCCAAGGTAGGGTCTATTAGAACAGGGCTGCCAATTACCTCTGATAACAATTTGAATTTAGAAGACCACCAAATTTTTATTTTAGGGCAAAATATGTAGTAAGGAGCCTGCTTGTCCACAGTTGCGCCAGCATTAATTTGAAGTGCCTGAGAATAATTGTGCTCAATTAGAGGGGTAATAGTACCATTTCAAGATTAATTTATGGAAAATTTCTTGGAGATTGGTGCATGAGATATTCTTAAGGACCATTTTATGGCCTTGAACCACTATTCGGTCAAGAAAGTTTTGCCCAGATCCTTTTCTCAATTTAGCAAATGTACTTTTTTGGAGAAGAAATAGGCTGCAGCACACAATGTATCACCCCAGATGGAAGGCTTCAATATGTCTGCACGCTCTGTAACAGATCTTGATCCTGGATCCACAAACCCATTAGCCAAAACTAGAAAGTTGAGCAGCGTTTTGGCTGTAATACACAGCCTTCTTCAAGTCTTGGCAAAGGCTGTGTATTACAGCCGAAACGTTGTCACTATGTGGATATAATAAAGAAGGTGATGTTACTTGCACCCGTCTGCTGCTCAACTTTCTAGTTTTGGCTAATTATTTTTTTGGAGAACACTGCATCTCCATTAAGGTAAGGCATAGATGGATTTAGTGGTCCTAAATTCTAGTTTAGATGACCCAGAGAGGAAATCATATACTTGTTTAGGCATCTCGTGATTGAGTTGTGGATGTGATAACAGGTTTCTTCTGACATATAGATAGGTGTGAAAATTCAAACTTGGTTTATGATATTGTAGTGCAAGTTCTTCAAAACTTAATCTTAATCTTCTTCTAATCCACCAGGTTGGCTATCCTAAGTATAACATTTTAATCCAGGTTTGAATGTTAAGTCCAGGAATAAGCAGCTCCAACATCTCTAGCAAATTTGACAGAGAGTTTCAGATTTTTTGATGGACTGTAACAACGGCAACAAGGCTGAGATTGTGGCTTTATAAATTGGGAATTATGGGAGATTTGTTTTTGGGTGTATAATAAATACCAGTAAATGGGTGTGTATAGGAACTCTTCCCATTAGATCCTGTTCTATAGCAGGCCAGCTAATTGTTTGAGTAGGACTACCCTAAGTCCTAAAATGATTCAAGATAATTTCATTATAGGAGGCTATAAGGTTGGGTAGACCCAATCCCCCTGGGATTTGTGTTTTTGCATGCTAGAGGCTGCCAACCTTGGACCTTTTTACCTCCAAACAAAGCCCCATAAATGACTTTGAAATGTTTACAATGTAGATTTTGGAATTGGGAGATGAAGAATGTGGAAAAAATATTATATTTTCGGAAGGATTATCATTTTGTACAATACAATTTGTCCCAGCCAGGAGGGCTCAGTCTTGGAAAAACTAGTCAATTCTCCCCTAATGTTTTCTAAAAGTAGGGGAAAATTTATTTCCATCAATCTCAATGTAGGGAAACAGAGATTAATGCCTAGATAGGGAATACTACTCTTGGCCCATTCAGATAGTATATCCTTTTTATAAATTTGCCAGAACAAAGCATCCCAATATATTCGATTTGTTGAAATTAACTTTACAGTAGGTATATCTTTCAAAGTTTTCCAAGATTTGAGAGGTTGCTCTCAAAGACTGAAGGAGATTAGTCACAGTAATGATAACAGCAACTGCAAAAAGGCCTATACATCTGTACACTCCTTTTTGACCCAGGGGTACTAACTCTTCTGCAGCTGCATCTTCAATGGATGCAACTCCTCTCACCTGGCAATCATGTTGGAAGAAATCAGAATCTTCACCTGCATTCTCTATCAGCTCTACAGCAATGTGAAACATCTCATAACAGGCCATCTCATAGCAAGTCATATTTTCAGCACTGCAGCCATGATGCAGTGTGGCAATCATGTTTTTTTTTTTTTTGTAAATCAGATTTTATTAAGATTTTTTAACAATACAAGGTTATGTCCCCTGACAGGGGATAGATTTTCACTAGACAATAAACATAATATAATGCACATATTTGCGGATCTCCGATCGTCGGAAAGATGGACTGTTTTAGCAAGGAGATCTTCCCTTATGTCTAATCCTTATATATTAACTGTTGAATTAAACCTTTTGAAAAAGAGAAAAAGAGGGGGCGGTATGTCCGAGGGGAAAGAGGGAAAGGGAAGGAAAAGGAGGGGGAGGGGAGGGGGATATAAAAGCCGACGACATCTGCTCACCCCACTGATGTCCACCACAGAAAGCCCGTCGGAGTCGGGTTGACGTTACCAGGAGCGATCCAGCCAGTCCCAATGTCCGAGGTCTCAACCAGCCTTGGTCCCCATTCCACCCCCTAGGGCGGGAGGGGGATGCGTCTATCGTCTTAGTTTCCTCCATGGGTCCCATGTGATAATAAAGTCCTCTTGTGTGCCTCTATTCCAGCTAGAGAGTTCCTCCAGGTTGCAGATTGAGTCCACCTTCATTTGCCACTGTTTTAGTGTAGGGGGTTCTCTTTGGAGCCATTTAGTGGGTATTACTGCTTTTGCTGCGTCAAGTAGAAAAGCGATTAATTTATCTTTTCTGGGATGAAAATCCCGGGATGGCTTCCAGAGGAAAATCATTTCCGCTGAGATTGTCAAATCTGTTTTGAGGGACCGTAGTACTTTTTCAATGTCTTTCCAGAAGGGGGCTATCCTGGTGCATTCCCACCATATGTGCTTAAATGAGCCTTCCTCAGTGTTGCATCTCCAACACCTGTTGTGTGGAGCAAGCTTATAGGCGAAGAGCCATTGAGGGGTCTTTTACCAACGTACAAGGAGCATGTAATGGCTTTCCTGTAAGAGTATGCATTGAGAAAGGCCGAGTGATGTTTGTAGGATCACTTTTATGTCTGTTGGGGATAGGGATATGTTTAATTCTTTTTCCCACGAATTTAGGAAGTTTGGTTTGTATTCTACTGGTGTCGAGATAAAGTTTCTCCTTATGAAGGAGATTGTCTTGTTCCTCGGGGAGTTCCCCGTTACTGATTTCTCGAAGGGAGTAGCAGGTCTAGTAGATCTGTATTTCTCCTTGAAATCATCCAGAACCTTGACGATATGAATTCTTTGTAGGAAGGATAGGGATGTTTGTGGAATTAATTCCTGTATAATTGCGGGCGTTTTTTTGTGTGCTAAAGCTTGTAGGTCTGATATTCGCAGGTCCCTGAATTTTGCCCACAGGCTCCTAGTTGCTGAATCTGTGGGTATGTTAAGCAATTTTTGGGCCAATCTCAGTGGAGTAATGGGAGAGGGTTCGGGGGCCAAAGATGTTTTCAGTTTATCCCACGTTTCGCAGGGCCCTCTAATAAGTGGATTAAAGCTTTTGGACCTGTACGAGAGTCTGCTGGGGAACCATAATTCCTCCAGGAGAGAGCTACCGTGTGAGAATGTTGCTAAAGAGAATAACATTTTGTCTTTTGTTGGATGAGTCAGGTCCATCCAGTATTGAATTTGGGTGGCCTGGTAAAAGTCGTGGACGCACGGCAACCCGATCCCCCCCTCTTCACGTCTTTTAATCATAAGGCTGTATGCCAGGCGGGGTCTTTTTTGCTTCCAAACAAAGTTGGAAAAAGTCGCTCTTAATGCTTTGAAAAAGGTTTGAGGTAATGCAACTGGGAGCATTCGGATTTTATATAGTATTATAGGCAAAATGTAGGATTTTATAATATTTTTTCTTCCGAACCATGAAAGAAATGGTATATCGTACTTTTGTAGCAGGTTTCTTATATGCGTCAGAAGCGGTTGGAAATTAACATTATATAGGTTTTCTGTTCTCCTTGTAACCTTAACCCCAAGGTATTCTATGTAGGAATCTGACCATTTGAAGGGTGAGCTGGCTTTCAGGGAGTCGCAACTTGTTGGGGGAACTGAGATATTGAGCATAGTTGACTTAGAGAAATTAATTTTGAAATTAGATAGTTCTCCAAAGAGATTCAAGACTGAAACCAGGTTGGGTATTCCTTTTTCTGGGTCCGAGATGATGAACATAATGTCATCTGCGAATGCAGCAGTTGTTAGAGTGTCGGATCCAGCTTTGAGACCGTTTATATCTGGGTTCAGTCTTACCTCCTGCAGAAGTGGTTCCAAGGCCAATACAAAGAGGGTGGGTGATAACGGGCATCCCTGGCGTGTTCCATTGTGAATATTGAAGGGTGGGGATAGAATATTATTAATTTTTAGTCTTGCATGGGGGTCTTGATACAGTGAAAAGATTGCCGAGATAAACTTGGGAGGGAAGTTAAATTGGGCTAGGACCCTCTCCATGTAAAGTTAGCTCACCCTGTCAAAAGCCTTTTCGGCGTCAGTCCCAATCAGGGTGACAGGAATGCCGTGGGCTTGGGCGCCTCTGATTGCGTGTAATATTCTGAGGCAATTGTCCCTCCCCTCTCTCCCTTTTATAAAGCCTGCTTGTTCTCTGTTTATTAAGAGGGGGACTAGATTTTCCATTCTGTTGGCTAGGAGTTTTGCCCAGAACTTTACATCTACATTGATGAGGGATATGGGTCTGTAATTGCCACACATCTCCGGATCTTTTCCCTCTTTGTGCAGTAGAGTAATGTGGGCCTCTTGAGCCTGTTTGGGTAGTGTGTCGCCCATAAGGAGAGCATTGAATAGGTTTTTTTTAATTTGGGGGCTAGAATAGACTTAAAGATTTTGTAATAGTCGATCGATAGACCATCCGGGCCTGGACTTTTTCCCGTGGGGCTGTTTGCTATAATATCCTCCACTTCCCGTGTAGTTATTGGTTCTAATAGTAAGAGCCTCGCATCTTCATCCAATTTTGGTAGTTTGGTATTATTTAAGAATGCGTCTATTTTTTCTCTTTTGTTACTATGTGGTGACTGGGAATGTTGATCTTTCAAATTGTAAAGGTCCGTGTAAAATTGTTGAAAGACCTCCGCTATCCCCTGGGACGATGTGAGCTTTTTGCCGGCTTGGTCTCTGATAGCTACAATAGCGTTTTTGGCACGTGATTTTTTGAGAATCGCCGACATGAACCTACTGCCCTTGTTGCCATGGGCATAGGCCATATGTTTCAGGTGGAGGAGTTTTTTGTTGTATCTTAATTCCAACAAATTTTTTAATGAGCGTCTTAGTTCTGTCAATTCATCTAGTTTGTTTGTTATATGAGAGAGCTTTGTCTCTCTTTCTATTCTAGCTATCTGTGACAGAAGCTTGTCCACCTCGGCTTGTTGCTTTTTTTTACTTCTCGAGCCCAGAGAAATCAGAAGTCCCCGTACATAGGCCTTATGTGCCTCCCATGTCACCGGTAACTTTGTAGATCCGTCGTTATTAATCTGAAAATATTCTTCTATCATATCAGAGAGGTTGGACCTCTCAATTTCGGAGTCTAAAAGGAAAGGATTGAGCCGCCACCTCCATTCTCTGGGACCGTCTCCTCTAATTAGGATATTAATGTGAATGGGGGCATGGTCAGACACCGTAATTGGGTCTATCTTAGCTTTTAGAACTTTAGTTAGTAAATCGCCAGAAACAAAAATAAAATCAATTCTTTGGAATGAAGAATGCACTTGGGAGTAGTGGGAATAGTCTCTTGTTGAGGGGTTCAGGGAGCGCCATGCGTCCACGACTCCCATTTCATGTAGGGCATTATTCAATCTCCTTATCTGTTTCTGTGGGATTCCGGATCTGTTTGAGGAGGAATCTAATTTGGGATTCAATGTAATGTTTCAGTCCCCTCCTAGAATGACCTGGCCCTCCGCAAACTCTCTCAAGATCTCTAATTGGGTAATCAACCAATTCACTTGGTTTGTGTTTGGGGCATACAGATTTGCTATTGTTAAGGTGGAATTGTTAATAGAGCCTTTTAAGAATAGGACTCTCCCCATTTCGTCTGAGTACTTGGCCTTGAGTGAGAATTGGATGGATTTATGTATGAAGGTGGACACACCTTTCGAAGCAGAGGTCGGATGTGAATTGTGAAAATTTGATGTAAAGTGTTTCCCCGGGAGGGGCCAACACTTGTCTCCTTTGTAATGTGTTTCTTGTAATAAAACAATTTTGGAATTATACCTTTTCAGGAGTTGTAGGACAGACGATCTCTTCTGTGGTAGGTTGAGACCCCGGACATTGAACGAGGTGACACGTATTGCCTCCATTGTCGACACTCGCCCCGGTCGTTCACCCGCTAAGGTGCCTAGATGCATAGAGGATACGGTACAGATATAAATTAATCTCAATATATGGAAAAGGACACAATGGGAGCTGGCCTGCAGGCGAGCTGTTATTTGTTCTCATCAGATAGGGTATCTAGAGATATAGGGTGGGGAAAGGGTAAATTAGGGAAGAAAGGGGAAGGAAAAAGGACAGAGACAGAGGTAAATGAAGTAACAACAAAATAGAAATAAATGCAGTTAAGTAGATAGGTGCGGAGTAGGTTACCAGAAGATAACTTCAATCAAGCAATACACTCTTATCTACAGGTGTATACGACTGGGCTCTCGTAACAGTCGGAGCTCAGACGTATAATGGAGGCGACGTATGTGCCAAAAAACTGTTATTAATGAAGTTTCGCCTAACTAGAGGGGCACAATACAGGCACTTTCTTAAGGAAGAAAGAAACATAAGAAACATGAAAAACATTCAAGATTTGAGGAAATAAGTCCTGGAACTGTGTGAGGGTCCATTAGGGTAGTATCGACCGTAGGGGCTCAATATTGCAGCGACACTCAGCGCCAAATGTATCTTCCGATACCGAGTGGAGGTTTTATAGAGTCCATACTTAAGTGTTCAGGTGTCTCTTGTTGATTCCTCTTCTCTATTTTTCTTTTTTTGCTTGCTTTTCGGAGATTTGGCGTGACTCACTGTGCGCCAATTTTCTGGTGTCGGAAGATGAGGCAGTGATGGGAGATCCGGCAGAGGGAGCCAATTGGGTAACTCGATAGGGTCCAGACCTAAGAGGGGCCAGCATTCTCTTAAGTCCTCTGGTGATCGTATATTAATTCTCTTGCCTTTATAATTAATGCCCAAACCAAAAGGATAGAGCCAGGCGTATTTGATGTTTTTTGCTCTCAGTTCATCCAGAAGTGGTTTCAAAAGCCTGCGCTTGGCCAGAGTTGCTGGTGCAAGGTCCTGAAAAATCTGTATGGGCGAGCTCTCATACTGTAGATTTTTGCGATTGCGGGCAGCTTCTAAAATGGCCGCTGTATCCGGGAATGCAAGCAGTTTACATACTATGTCTCTGGGAGGTTCTGCAGCAGCTGGTTGTGGCCTCAGGGCCCTGTGTGCTCTTTCAATATTGATAGCACCAGCTTTTTCATATCCGACCAGTTCTGCAAATATTTCTAACAGCACTTTCTTGAGGACATCAGGTGCCCACGACTCTGGTAAACCCTTAATGCGCAAATTGTTCCGCCGATTGCGGTTTTCCAAGTCCTCTTGCATAAGAAGCATTTTATTTAATTGCAGGTGCTGCTCCTTTAAGATGTCGGCCATACCCAAAGCATGTGATGTGACTATGGCTGATGCTCCTTCTAGCTCCTCTACCCTCCTCCCCATATGCCTCACCTCTTCTTTTATTTCAGCAAGTTCTGCCAGGACTGGGCTCATCGTTTTGGTGAGTAGAGACTTCATAAAGCTCCTGGATAGAGGTCCCTCTTCTTCTCCCTCCGAGTCAGAGTCGTCTTCCCGCACTGTGCACAGTGCGGCTGCAGCTGCCGGCGCCATCTTACTTGTAGCATGGGGGGACCTGGTTGCCTTTTCCTTCAGATATTTCTGGAGATCGGATTGTCCCCGGGCCAGGCGCGGTGTCAGGGAATGTTCCCCTCCTCTTTATTTGCTGTGTCTTCCTATTTTGGACATGTTGGCTGCTGATAAGTGCCTGTAATCAGTGCCGTAGTGAGGGAGCACACTCTCTATGCAGCCATCACTCTCGGTAGCTAGGCTCTGCCCCCCGGCAATCATGTTTTTCACCAGACTGTGCTGCTCTAGTCATGGCCTTTCTCTATCCGCCATCATCTAGAGTGACAGCTCTTTGCCTTAACATGAGCAGGAAGAGAGCTGTGACTCTAGATGATGTTGACCTATGCTGACTTATGTATGTAGCAGAACCATTCTTGAAGAATGGCACACTACATCTACAAAGCAGACCTGCCAGTGCCTTAAAGCAGCGCTACACTAATTGTGTAGCCCAGCCGCTGCCATTCACTTAGAACAGTGGTTGTGCAACACAATTAGCTTACTATGACTCATTATCTTAGTAGTGCAATAACACAACATGAATCAATTGATTTATTAAAAGGGCACCATATGCCTTTATGGAGATTAATCTATGTAACATGATTTGGCAGACTGTGTAAGATTTCCAAAGGTATGTGTATATCAAAGTTGTTTTTTTTTATTCTCAGCAGGACACTCTTTAAAAACTAAATGCATATAGAGTTCAGTTAATGCAATTAATTAAGATGTTGTTGAAATGTGCCAGCCACTCTACTTTCAGTTGTATAACATAATTTACAACTCATTTTAAAAATATTAGCTTTTCCACATTTTTGGTAGAAGAGTCAATTGTTAGTATTGTTGCCTGTAATACTAAATACATAACCCAGGAAAATACTTAACGGTTGGCAGTAAGGGTAATATTAATCAGTATGCAAGAACCTTTTCTTCCGAGCGAGGAGATACTCGCTAATGACAATGCGCGCTCGAGCAAATGTCCTTAGCGAGTATGCTTGCTCATCTCTAATGAGGACCCTTGATGTGGGCTCGTGAGCATGTGTATTTTGGCCAAAATATTGAAAACTCAGGAGCAATATTTGTTAGGACAACTGTCAGGTGCTTATGCACTTGACAGCTATCCTGTATAAACGTGTAATAACCCCCTAATATTTGCCCAATGTGTTAAAGAGTCATAGCAAAAAAATAAATATTTAACTACTTATTTGACACCCAACTAAGTGCCTTACCTCTCTGCAAGCTTTAGTTGTGGTTACTGGTTATCAACTGTTACTAAAAAGTGTGTTAAATTACTTATTATTATGAATGAGCTGAAAAAACTGAGGGAGCTGCTGCATGTATGTCTGAAACCCAGACTGAAGCATTGTTGCTAATTAATATGTAGTCATTGTATTAAAGTGTAATTAAGTCCGAAGTCCCGTTGGAGCAATATCAATTTATTTACCTTAATTTTTTTATCTGCATGCTTGCAGATTCATGTTTGCAGAAGGTTACATACTTATACAATGTGAGCACTGAATACGGAAGCATTGTCCATATTGCAGAATACATGAAAGACCCTTTTAAGGCACATTTAATAAAAGAAGCAAAAACTGATTCACAGATCTAAGATAGCAACACGTACTGAAATTATTATTGTAATGAAATGCGCACTGCACTCTTAAACGGTTGGTCAGTTTAGATAAACATTCTTAAATTTATAAGTTTCCGGAAGTCAAGCTGCCTGTGGCAGCTTCTACAGCTGAAAGTCTCTATATCACTCAGATAACTACAAATTAAGCTGCCCATTGTAACATTTCACTGAAATTAGTAAGGGTCAATTAATCTTTAAGAATGCCTGAAGTTAAAGTGGAGAGTCAAACCATAGATTTGTGGAGAACTTTTATTTTACTTAGCATGCCCTAACAAGACATATACTCTACTAAAAAAAGGTATTGTCTGGTTCAGATTACCAATTGTAACTGAATTATATAGAAAAGGCAGAAAATACCAGCTATTAAGTAAAAAATAGCAATATCCTGAATGTAATGACAATGTACAATACATGCAACCTGCTGATGTGTCTAAATTGATTGCTAGCTATTTTTAGTTGTCATTAGTGTGTAAGAGGACACAGCCTAGAATACTTACTATTCTAAATTTTTCATTTCACAATGTTAACTTTGTAAGAAGCCAATTGTCAGATTTGAATTACTAATATTGAATAAAGCTTTAAATCATATATTAGTTTTTTATCCCAGTAGATTTTTAGTCAAGCCTAGGAGTCATTGTAAACTTGTTTTCTATGAAAATCACTACTGTTTCTCTAAGGACAATAAGGATTGATTAAACATTATGAATTTCCATGGAACATCTGCTTGAAAAAGTTTCTTATTGCTTATATTAGACTTCAAGGGATTTTTAATGTAAGAATTGAACAATGTGTTTGTACATGATGATTGTGCTTTTCTGATGAATTCAGTCTTGAATGCAATCTAACAATGCTATTTTAATATGCATTTGTATCACAGCTACTCATAGCGATCTGTGTGAGAACTAAAATTGATCACCCATTGCTATATTATATACATTGTGTAACCATTTTTAGCATCCAATTCAACCTTAACGTGGGTATCCCAGCATTGCTTTTATGTTAAATGTAGAATATCATAACTATGAAAAACTAAAAATTAAATTCTGGCTGTATTGTTTAGTTGGTACTATTCTATCTGGAATGATATTGCATACTTATTTCTAATTGGTAAAACCAGGGATCAATACCATTGTAGCTGAAGTATGTTTATATGATGTCTAGTTTAGAGAAAAACTTTAATGATAACATGTACCCGAATTAACATCTATGTTATAAATAGGGATGAGCGAGTATACTCACTAAGGCACTACTCGCTCGAGTAATGTGCCTTATCCGAGTATATCCCCGCTCGTCCCGAAAGATTCGGGGGCCGCCGCGGGGCGGGGAGCTGCGGGGGAGAGCGGGCAGGAACGGAGGGGAGATCTCTCTCTCCCTCTCTCCCGCCCGCTCTCCCCTGCTCCCCGCCGCAACTCACCTGTCAGCTGCGGCGGCCCCCGAATCTTTAGGGACGAGCAGGGAGATACTCAGCTAAGGCACTTTACTCGAGCGAGTAGTGCCTTAGCGAGTATACTCCCTCATCCCTTAGTTATAAACTCTATAAAGTTTTTTTTATTTTTATTTGTACTCCATTGATTTAACAGGAGGACAACTTGCTAGCATTCTGAAACTTATCATTGTGTTGTTTTGTATAGAATAGTGTAAAAGGGAGTTTCCAAAAATCACATTTATCAACAATCCTCTGGCCAGGTGATAAATGCTCTTTTGCTGGAAACTACCACTGGAATGCTAGATTCCTGTATTGCACTGCAAGTAAATAGATTTTCTTCTTAAATCTGGGTTCTTGTTTTTATGGGGGAGATGAATAGGGATAGAGATGATGTAGTACAATTGTAAATATTAAAGCAATTTTTGAAGCATTTTAAAGAAACAAAAAAATCCATAATATTTACAGCAATGTGCAAATATTTGCAATTTAATGTAAATCACATAACATATTCTAATTAAAATTAACTGTTAGCCAGTCTACGAAACTTAGACCAGGTATGATTATGTTGTCCATCATATATAACACAACATTATCTTGATCTTGATCTGGTTAGTAAGTAGTATTTACCCCAGTTTAGCATGAAGGTTTTCAGGTGCTTATGCTGACCATGAGTCAAGCGGTTTAAATAGCAACAGCAAAGGAAAAAAAACGCTGTCAGTTTGTGCTCCTGAAGCCTGTAGAACTATGGGTTTTTAGAAGCACACCTTCACAGGTGTGGGATGATTGAGCTGGCTGAGTGTGCAGTTCTCCAGCCAGTCAATCCCCACTGGTCTGTTGCACATATATATACCAGTCCCTCTGGCAAGAGAATGTTGCTTTCCCAACACCCTGGTGTTTACTTCAATGCATAGTGTTCTGAATGGTGTGAATAGTAACGTGTTCTGTGGGTCTGAGCAGGTGGCCAGACATGTGGTATGAACAGTCCTGTTCTGTGTGGTGTAGTTTCCCTGGTGTGTTGGTGTGAACTGTGTCCTGTCTGCTTGGATAGTTTACCATCTAGGGCTAGCTAGGTCTTCAGGTTCCAGCATGGGGCCATCCCTATTGGAATGATCATCCCGCTTGCAGGCAAAACTTTGGGGTTAAGTTGTCTTGTGAGAATAGGGACCTACAAGACAACAAGCACTGTTGTCGTGGGCTCATGGGCTTAGGTGTCTTG
The DNA here is from genome assembly GCF_035609145.1 of Eleutherodactylus coqui. Taxonomy (NCBI): domain Eukaryota; kingdom Metazoa; phylum Chordata; class Amphibia; order Anura; family Eleutherodactylidae; genus Eleutherodactylus; species Eleutherodactylus coqui. The sequence goes on along the minus strand of NC_089843.1, from coordinate 139,778,686 downwards.
GCCAATATCTAAACTAATGCTTCATACTATATCTATTCCATCTGTTTATGCATGCAGGTATGCTACGTGAGTGTTTTGGATATTTGTCTGTCTGCATGTCCCATTTGCAGTATTCAAGTTTACTTTCTGTTGGTGCTTAGCGTGTGTTCACTTGCGTGACGATTTCAGGTTACGGATCCTGTGCATCCTAGTTGGATGTGATAACTGGCTCCTTAAAATAAATTAATAAAAGAAGTGTTTTTAAGGAGCCAGCTTTTCTCCTTTGTTGCTATGATTATGATGGTAGTTATTCAAGATACAGTAAGGCCCAATGTCCACAGCCAAATTTGAATTGCGGAATCCATGCGGGGGCATCCACAGCTGAATTAAAGCATGCAGATTTGTTTTGCAGACCTTTTGGTTCAGAAAACAAATGGCAGCATGCTCCATTTTGCTGCTTTTCCTGCACAGACAGCTTCCTTTGAAGTCAATGGAAGCCGTCCAATCCACAGCCCATCCACAACTGAATTGCGAATAGGCGGATTCTACAGGAAAGCAGATTTTTTTTTAAAATCTCTATTGCGCATGTGTGCTGGCACATGCGGAATCCGACCCACTCGTGGAAATAAGGCCTAAGCATTTTCTGAATTTGTGGAAAAGAAAATTCTTCATCTTCACTTTCAGTAACCTTTTGGTCACTCAACAAATATGACATGCGTTATTATTATACCTTGGCGGCCCCTGCCAAGAGTGTTCCTTAATACTTTTGTCCTATAATACCTAGCACATTGTTTTTTTATGTGTATTTATATGTATTGATACCCTTAACACTATTATAATTTCCTAACACAGAACATAACACATTTTTATTTTTAGCACCGTTCCAACACAGACAGATTGAATTGGTGGTTACTTTTAAATAGATGAGATTTTGTTTTGCTCTAATAATGCAGCTTTCAAATTTCTATTTAACAAACACCTGATGTGTGGGAATATTTTCTTATAAGTAATGTCAAAAATGTTTTAATGTCTTAGAACTATTGATAAATGAAGGGATGATTAAGCTGGGTCAGAGCACATACACTTCTCTAGTGAGTAGATAACTAAGCAGTTCAACGTCTTTTTGGCACAGAAAACAAAGATATTAGCATGTGAAAGATATACAGTATAGAACACATCTTACACTATAGCTTAAAATATCTCTAAATCCAATTATCCCTCTAAGCATCAGTATTCTAGCTGCTGTAGAGTCTTTGGATGTGTTGAAACACCTGGCAGTAGAGCATATTTTCTGCCAACATAGGCACATCAGAAAAGGTGTTGATTTTAGGCTAACAGCATGAGCTTTACGTTTGGGGCAGAGCCAAGAAAATGTGACACAGCTGTGTGTATGCACTTTTTCTAATTTAGTCAGCTGTTTCTCTGTGGATTTACAGTGGATATTCCAAGAAGCTGTAATAAGCCATAGTAACTTCTACTGATACACCTGTATTATACAGAAGAGAAAAAAAAACATACTTAAAGATTCTTTATTTTGTTTAAATTACTAATTAATGTACCTTAATTGCTTAATGACTAGAAATATGAAAACTGAATTTTAAAATCTTTTCATAACTTAATTGCAGTTAAATACACAGCATTCTTTTGCTAAAAGCGGAAGAAAGTTTTTTGCTTTCAATTCAATTACTTTTTTTTCAGCCCAGCACACAAGAGAATACCATAGAAAACTGTCATTTGTGTATCTTCTTACCAAAGAAATTGCCAAAGGCAAGAACTAGTCTAGTGGTTATACCCTCCCAAGCACCTCTAGCAATTAACACCCTATGCATCCTATTATTGGCTGCCTACTGTCACGGTCACATCATTTCCCCAAACACTGCATGCTGTGTGAATGTAATGGTGGCTAAAAATTACTGCCCTTTCAGGTTGCCTATCTAATATACACTTAGTTTATTTATGGACCTAGTCAAAATCTTGTTCAGCCACCTATTCCTTTATTTTAAAATGTCTTTGTCTTTCTCTGAGCGCATATATGTTAATAAAGTATACATTTTTATTGTTCTGTGTTTGAGAGAGTATAACTATTTGGCTATTTCTTATCTTTGGCAATTTTCTTGGTAATTGTTTATTTAGCCAGGCACACCCTAGGGCTCCTTCCTTCCCTTACAATTAGTGTATCTTAGCCATAACGGAAGAGGTCATGATATTCAATGTGTTATGAAAAATTAAATACAAATAACTACAATGCTGTAAATTGAGTTATAACGATGTGCCAGTCATGTTAAGGATTGCTAAATATGTACAATATTGTTATTAATACAACGCAGAGAGGTCTTTATGTGAAGAGCACAGGTAAAGTCCAGTTATTCTACAGTGGGATAGTTAATGTCATCCATTACTCATCCCCCTGCAGAACAACTGGAATTTACCTGTACTCTTCATATGAAAGGACTTATCTAGCTTGCATTAATAACTCTTTCATGGGTGATGTAGGGACAATGTAGGAGTCAGGCTTTGTTACTGAAATGAGCCAGTCAGTCAGCCCCCTATGATTACATCACCAAAAAGGATGAGAGAAGGGAAGAAGACACCATACCAAGTGACTTTGTGTTAGAACTAGGATGGAAGTAGGGGTGTCAGCACCAAAAAAATCTGTCAAGTGAGTATTCACCTCTTTAGATGATCTTTTTAAGATTTGATTAACAGTAAATATAATTGTGTAATGGATTAATTGACTATAATGGGGCCTATTCAATGCCTGTTCAGTCCTTTGACATTTTAAGGAGAGAATTGCACAAAATGGTGTGTTAGTTTATCTGCGTTATTTCATGACAGGTCTGTGCCACAGTCTTAGAATGGAGCCTCCAGTGTAGATGCGAACGCAGGTTTTCATTAAAATTAATGTCAATACTCTAATCAAGTCTGTTTCAATTGATACAATTCAATAAAAGACAGCAACTAAAATATAAAGACTAGAGATGAGCGAGCGCCAAAATGCTCGGGTGCTCGTTACTCGGGACGAAATTATCGCGATGCTCGAGGGTTCGTTTCGAGTAACGAACCCCATTGAAGTCAATGGGCGACCCGAGCATTTTTGTATATCGCCGATGCTCGCTAAGGTTTCCATTTGTGAAAATCTGGGCAATTCAAGAAAGTGATGGGAACGACACAGCAACGCATAGGGCAGGAGAGGGGCTACATGTTGGGCTGCATCTCAAGTTCCCAGGTCCCACTATTAAGCCACAATAGCGGCAAGAGTGCCCCCCCCCCAACAACTTTTACTTCTGAAAAGCCCTCATTAGCAATGCATACCTTAGCTAAGCACCACACTACCTCCAACAAAGCACAATCACTGGCTGCATGACACTCCGCTGCCACTTCTCCTGGGTTACATGCTTATAGCCGGTTCCACTGAAAGCAATGGGCTGCCGGCGTGCACGGGATGAATTGTCGGGAAGGGCTTAAATATAGAAGCCCTTCCCTGCAATTCATCCCGCGCACGCCGGCAGCCCATTGCTTTCAGTGGAACCTGCTGTATTGCCGGCTCCATTGAATTCAATGGGCAAACATCGTTCTTCTCTGCCACAGCTGTTACAACTGTGGCAGAGAAGAATGATTTGTCTTCTATATGTTCTCAATGGGGTCGGCGCTGCTGCCGCCGGCCCCATTGAGCGCATATAGAGAAGAGAACAGGAATCGCAGATAGGTGCGATCTGCGATTTCTGACTATGGCCTAAGAAGGACCGTTGGGGTTCTTGAAGCCTAAAATAACTCCTAACGCTCTCCCTATAGCAGCTCCGGCATCAGCAGCACTGTCCCTGATCTCTGTCAGAATGCATCTGTGGCGAGCCGTGGGCGGGCAGATTTTAATACTCGGGTGACACCTGATCTCGCCAGCCACTCACTGCAGGGGGGTGGTATAGGGCTGGAACATCATAGGAGGAAGGTGTAATGCCTCCCCTGTCTTTCTATTGGCCAGAAAAGTGCGCAAATTTCTCAGGGAAGAAAATGAAAGTGACTCGAACATCGCGTGGTACTCGTCTCGAGTAACGAGCATCTCGAACACCCTAATACTCGAACGAGTATCAAGGTCGGACGAGTACGCTCGCTCATCTCTAATAAAGACTCAATACCTCAGTTTTCTGAAGCAACACTGTAGTAACATATCCATCGCTATCCGTACTGATATAATTGTAATCATGAATGTAATAATGTCATTTATATATTGAAATTCATCTTTTTTTAAATTATATATTTAATTTACTTAGCAGAATATTTTGTTGCAGTATACAATATCCCAAAATTCAAATAAAATCTAGTCCAAAAGTACTTGTTTATTGACAACTTCCTACAATGTATTAAAGACTGTTTATTTTCTTCACCGTGATTGCGTAGGGAATGGGGAGGGGGGGACAACATATCTTTGGTAATGGTTCTTAACAATGTAGAACTTCATTGATATTTAATAGACAGCATACTTGAAACTAAACCATGAAAGTACATATTTTTGTTATCAGCAGATGTTCAGTTAAAAAGGAAAGGAATGCAAAACTGTGTAAAGCACTTGAATTGAACATTTAGTGTAAAGCGGAACAATCCCAGTAGCAGATGGTTAGCAGGCTGTTTTACAATGAAAATTAAGGAGGCAAACATTGTATCTCATGAAATATTACTTCGTTTTGCTATTGTGAAATATATACTTTACAAAAGGCATACTGTAGTCTGTATATCTATTTAGCCATTCATCTTGGTAGCATAGGTTATGTGGTGATTTTAGCCGTGACAGGTGTCGTACGACCAAAACCATTGTATAGCACAGCAACATTGAACTGATAGTCAACTCAGGTTAGCGCAATTGTGACAACACGCTTGCAAAAAGTCTAGCTGGGTTGGATTTTTTTCCGACCACAATGTTGTGGCAAACGAAGACTTATACTACAACTCCAATGAGTTCAATGACAGTGCGATGTGTAGTTGATTAATAATGGCATTCCTGACCACAATGTTACCTGCATTATGCACTTTTTTAGCAGTTTGCCTCTCTGTAGACTCTACCTGTATCCCTGATTGCTAGTTTTCTGAGCTCAGCTCCAGAATGGCAGGCAATATCTTCAAGATGTTCCACTATGCAAAACAAGCCTTGTCCTCATCTATTTCTGTACCTATTTCTAATGAATTAGCAAAGAGTCTTGATAAGTCTCCTGGGTGTCCTCCCTATGTACTCCTGGCCTCTATGCTATATCATCTGCTCCATTATCAGATGTGAAAACTGTCATTCTTTCTGTACTGTAGATCCAACACCCTCTTCTGAAATCTCAGACAACTTTAACGTCTTATGGTCAATACACATTCACACAAATCCGCAACAAATCTGTGGCGGAGTCACCATGTAACATGTGGATTTGCCACAGATTTTAGTGCAGATGCATTGGGGATTTTACCCTATGCATCCTATATAAGCCCTTCCCTGAAAATCATCCCTAGAATGTGTTAAAAATAAAAAGATATATATACTCACCACTCTTCAGCTGCCGGGGCTCAGGCGCGTCCAGCCTGTCTTTAAATCCCTGCCTGCTGAAACAGATTCAGAGCAGTGCAGAGAGAGACAGGCTGGACGCGCCAGAGCCCCGGCAGCTGAGGAGAGGTGAGTATATATTTTTTTAATTTTTAATACATTCTAGGGATGGTTTTCAGGGAAGGGCTTATATTTAAAACCCTTCCCCGAAAATCCCTGCAGGGCTTGCCGGCAGCCCATTGCTTTCAATGGGGCTGCAAAACGCCAGTCCCATTAAAAGCAATGGGAGAAGATTGTGATTCTCTGCCACAGCTGTCACAGCTGCGGCAGGGGATCTTTTACTCCCTCCTGGGAGTTCCCTTGTCACTGAACACTGTGACAGTGCTGTCACAGTGTTCAGTAACAAGGGGACTCCCCGTGGGGAATATTTACACATTTGCATGCCTGTAAAACACAGACATGTGAACACACCATAGGGAACCAATGGTTTTCAGGGAAGGGCTAATATTTAATGCCCTTCCCTGAAAATCCCTGCGGGCCTTGCCAGCAGCCCATTGCTTTCAATGGGACTGCAGAAGCGCCGGTTCAATTGAAAACAATGGGAGAATATTGCGATCTTCTGCCACAGCTGTCACAGCTGCGGCATAGGAAATCTTCAGCCCTGCGGGTAGTCCCCTTGTCACTGAACACTGTGACAGTGCTCAGTGACAAGGGGACTTCCCACGGAAATGAAGAAATCCTCTGCTACAGTTGTCACAGCTGTGACAGCTGTGGCAGTGGATTCTTTACTCCCCACAGGGATGAAGAAATCCTCTGCCCCAGCTGTCACAGCTATGACAGCTGTGGCAGGGGATGCTTTACTCCCCATGGGAAATATTTACACTGCAGCAATGGAGAAGTGAGTATATATATATATATATATATATATATATTTATTTTTTTAGCACAAAACATGGCTGATTTTCGGGGAAAGGCTTATATTTCAAGCCCTTCCCTGAAAATCACTGCAGGGGTGCCGGCATCCTATTGCTTGCAATGCAGCCACTGGCAGCAGCCATGGCCTCATTGAAAGCGATGCTGCACGGACCTGCATGCACACGTGTTTGTGCATGTACATGAGTGCGCGGTTTTGTGCACACCAATGTACATATACGCACAGGCTTGTGTGAATGCACCCTAAATTCAGATGACTTGGCTTGCAATTCAGGTCAATTTACATTGCCGTTTCTCTTTTTTTTATACAACCTGTAATGCAGATTTTAAATCCACAACATGTCAATTTATGCTGCAGATTTTCACTGCAAATTTCACCCATTTTAATCAAGAGGTAAAATTTGCGGAAAATCCAGACCAAATTCCATAACAAAATCCATGTGTCTCGTTTTTAACTGAGTGCAGAGTTCCTGAACACTTACAGATGGTTCAGTAAGGGGGGAAAGCATTAGATACGGTATGTGGAGAAGAGGGTCTTCTTGGTCCTCTCTAAATTTCTTGGCATCATATCACTGAAACGCTTGGCCTGGCACACTGTATCTGCAGTGACACATAACATGCTGAATTTTTGTCAGGACACCATATATAGTCGATGGACATAATAAGAGACCAATCTGGCTGCTTCGAACTGAATTGCGGATACTGTAAATAATGTGCAATGATTACAAATAAAACAAATGCTAGACATACCTTCCATCTACATTTTCTAAATATGAATAATAGAATTCTGGTTTCATGAGGTTATAGTTTCATTTCATTTATAGTTCTACACAAATTAATCACATTAATATTCAGAGGGAAACAGTTGTCATGATGATTTATTTTTCCATAAAACCTGCCTTCAAGCATGAATTCACCACCCTGAAAATGGAAGTCTTAAAATGGTAATTTTTGCCATTTTTTCTAGGAACAGCATTGCATTCAATAAATTCATTCATTTGTTCATTAAATGCACTTTTTAAAATAAAATTACTCACATATATATATATATATATATATATATATATATATATATATATATATATATCTTTACTCACAGTTTCTAGTATTCTTGGTGCAATAAAGCAGTTAAGCAGATGTGTAATGTGTTTGGCTGGGTTCTCACAGGGCGGAATCCTGCCGGAAATCTCACGGTTTTGCCGCAGTGAAAAACCACAAGATTTCCAACGGAAAAGCGCAGCTTCAAAACCCGCCGGACTTAGCTGTGGGTTTTGGAGCAGCTTTGCCGCATACTTTTCCGTTGCGGACGGCGCTCCCATAGAGAGGAGCCAGCTACAATGGGAAAAAAAAATAGACATGATGCGGCCGAGGAATCCATGCCACAGCACCGGCTTCTGCCGGCTTTGTCGCGACGGATTTTCTGTCCTGTGTGGATAAGATTTTTGACAAATCTCATATACATGGCTGGCTAATCTCAGGATTAGTGGTTGCAGGCCAATTAGTTGCAGTGAAATTCCGCACGGAATTTCCACTGCAAATCCACCCTGTGTGAACCCAGCCTTAAGGTTATACATCATATCTTTTGAGGGTTCAGATTTACACACGCACAAAAACATGCTTGTATTTACAACAATGCATTCCCTATGGGGTGTTCACATGTCCGTACTTTGCAGGTGTGTGCCTGCAAAGATAGGACATGCGTGTACCATTGGAAATACACGCATTGTTTTCAATGGAGCCGCGGCTGCTGCCGGCGGCTCCGTTGAAAGCAATGGTCTGCCGGCACCCCTGCATTCTTTTTGAGGGAAGGGCTTTACATATAAGCCCTTCCCTGAAAAAGAAACATTTTTGTGTAAAAAAAAACAAAACTTACCTCTCCGCCGCTGCAGTGACCCCCGCGGGTATGAAGAACACATCTACCGTATGCGGCAGATGTTTCCATCACCCCTGCTAGTTAAAAGAATTCCCTGCTGCTACATCTGCCACATCTGTGCAGCGAATTCTGGCGCTGTTCTCGGCTCTGTAGTTCTGAGCTATCAGCAGCCGGGGTTTAAAATCCCCAACTGCTGGTAGCTCTGATTTTGATGGACTGATTTTAAATCCCCGCATGCTGCTAGCTGAGAAGTATAGATCCGAGGACAGCGGCAGAAGTTGCTGCACAGATGTGGCATATGTAGCAGCAGGGAATTCTTTGAACTAGCATGGGTGAAGGAAACATCTGCCGCATACGGTAGATGTGTTCTTCATGCCCACGGGGGTCACGGCAGCGGCGGAGAGGTAAGTTTTTTTTTTGCACTAAAATGTTTCTTTTTCAGGGAAGGGCTTATATGTATTATTCAAGCACCATAAAGAAAATAAAAAGCAAGTTTTTTCCACAATAAGCTGTATTCCTGCAATTGGATTGTTTTGCGTGCCGGCAGAGCATTGTTTTCAATGAAGCCGCCGGCAGGAGCTGCGGCTTCATTGATAACAAGCACGCAGCTGTGTTCATGCGTGTTTTGGCTCGTACCTAGGTGCGCACGTATGTACGCACCTAAGTACGCACAAAAACACGCTCGTGTGAACCCACCCTTACGGTAGATGTGGAGCAAAATGCAGGCAAGGTTGGTGTGGATTTAAAATGTATAAGTTAGTATAAGTAATTGGGGAGGTGCTGCCATCTAAATACCACTCCATAGGGTGGGGGTGGATGAAGATAGAGACACAGAAACTAGTGATACAGCACAGCTCTCCAGAAATAGCCAATTACTAGAATGATTACAGATTAACTTCTCCTATATTACTGATAAGAACAGCCAGCATAATTGTGCATTTTGGGGCAAGACCCCTTTATTAGTTCAGCTGGAATACACACTATAAATACACAAAGGCAGAAAAATGCTAAGTAGAAATGAGGTAGCAGCGAAAGAGAGCTAAGGGAACAAAAACAGAAAATAAAATGCACATGTAAGGCACCAAAAGCATGAAAATGCATTAAATAAAGACACATAATAATAAGGCTGGCTCAGGGTAATCTCTTTGGAGAAACAGAGGAGTTCATAATTGACAAACAAGATCAATGCAGAAAATTTTTCTTTCCAAGCACCCAGTTTATCCAGGACCTTTTGTAGCCGTAAATTGTCTTCCGTTGTATTAATTATCTTGTAAAATTTTGTATCATCTGCAAATATTGATATTTTACTGTGTAGCTCCTCTATCATGTCATTGATAAATATATTGAACAGAATTGGGCCTATTTCTGAACCCTGTGGCACCCCACTAGCAACGGTGGTCCAATCAGAGTACAAACCATTTATCACCACCCTCTGTTTTCTATCTTTGAGCCAGTTCTTTACCCAGATACACACGTTTTCGCCTAGACCAAACTGTCTCATTTTATATATCAGCCTATTATACAGCACAGTGTAAAATGCTTTAGAGAAATCTAGATATACAAAATCAATAGACTCTCCCAGGTTCAGAACTTTCTTCTTTGTAGAAGCTGATAAAATTGGTTTGGCATGATCATGAACCCATGCTGATGAGGAGTTATGCCATTGTTTTCCTAGTTCTAGGATGGCGTTTCTCATAAACCCCTCGAATATTTTTTCAATTATTGAAGTGAGACTTACCAGCCTGTAGTTACCAGGCTCTCTTTTAGACCCTTTTTTATATATTGGAACCACATCGACAATGCGCCAATTAAGTGGTACAATCCCGGTCTCAATAGTGTCCATAAATATAAGAAATAGCGGTCTAGCTATCACGTCACCTAGTTCCCTTAGAACCCTTGGGTGTATTCTATCTGGGCCCGCCAATTTATTGAGTATGATCATCTTTAACTGACTCTGCATTTCCTTCTGTGTTAGGCATGCAATATTTAGCGGGGAGGGAGGGGTCGTTTTATTCCCCTGCATCTCATGTGACATTTCTTTTTCATTCGTGAATAAACTTGAAAAGAAACTACTTAATAGATTTGCCTTGCACCATCGTCTTCTATGGTTTCTCCTGCATTATTTGTTAGAGGGCCACTGCTTTCAGTGAAAATCCCTTTACGGTTTATATAATTGAAGAATAGTTTAATCGGGTTATTTTTGCTCTCTTTGGCAATCAGTCTCTCTGCCTCCACCTTAGCAATTTAGATCTTTTCTTTGCATAATTTGTTTTTTTCCCTGTATGATTTTAGCATTTCTTCACTGCTGTCTTGTTTTAGTAGTTTAAACCATAGGCGTAGCGTCAGGGGCTGCTAGGGTTGCCATGGTGACCCGGCCCCTGCGCTCAGGGGGCCTTGAGGCCGCCCTCTGCCATACCCACATGCACATTCAGTGCATTAATGGCTAGCCGTTCTGTCTGCAGCAAGATTCCCATCATGCGGCAGCCAGAACGGCCAGCCTGAGAGGAAGAGCAGGAAGGAACTCACATGGCCTGGCAGGGGAGGAGGGAGGAAGTCACATGGGATGGCAGGGCACAGTGATCATGTGATCATGTGCTGCCCCCTGCTTCCTGCTGAACGGGATGCTTCTGAGTTTGCCTCTCCTGCTCCTGTGACATGGATAAGAAGTGGACCGGGCCCTGGGGTAAGTGTATATATGTGTGTATGTGTATCTATCTGTCTCCCTCCATCTATCTATCTATCTCATATCTATCTATCTATCTATCTCATATCTATCTATCTCATATCTATTTATCTATCCCATATATATATATATATATATATATATATATATATATATATTATCTATCCCATATTTATCTATATACTATCAATCCCATATTTATCTATCTATCTATCTATCTCATATCTATCTATCTATCTCATATCCTTCTATCTCATATCTATGTCATATCTATCTATCTATCCCATATATATATATATATATATACTATCTATCCCATATCTATCTATATACTATCTATCCCCTATTTATCTATCTATCTCATATCTATCTATCTATCTATCTATCTATATATATATATATATATATATATATATATATACACTATCTACCCCCTATCTATATATATATATATATATATATATATATTATCTATCCCATATTTATCTATATACTATCAATCCCATATCTATCTATCTCATATCTATCTGTCTATCTCATATCCTTCTATCTATCTATCTATCTCATATCTATCTATATATCTATCTATCTCATATCTATCTATATACTATCTATCTCATATCTATATATATATATATATATATATATACTATCTATCCCATATTTATCTATATACTATCATCCCATGTTTATCTATCTATCTCATATCTATCTATCTATCTCATATCCTTCTATCTCATATCTATCTATCTATCTATCTATCTATCTATCTATCTATCTATCTATCTATCTATCTATCTATCTATCTATCTATCTATCTATCAATCCCGTATCTATATATATACTATCTGTCCCATATCTATCTATATACTATCTATCCCATATCTATCTATCTATCTATCTATCTATCTATCTCATATCCTTCTATCTATCTATCTATCTATCTATCTATCTATCTATCTATCTATCTATCTACCTTAATATTTATCTATCTATTTCATATCTATCTATCTATCTATCTATCTATCTATCTATCTACCTATCTATCCAGCTCTCTAGCTCTCTCTGGTGTAAGTTATACATCTCCCTGGATTTACTGTATTTATTTGCACACTTTACACACAATTAACCCTTTGCAATCCAATTTTGGATTCAGTGTTTCCTAGGGGGCTTTCTCTTTCTGCCATTATACAATGGCGCCATCTGCTGGCTAGAGCCCGTACTGCGGTATGTGACATGCTGGAGAGGCCCCCGACAACAGAGCGGCCAGTAATCTACAGCAAGAATACCCTGCCGGACGTCTTCTGACATCGGAGTTGTACAGCCTTCAATCAGAATGTCTTCAGACGTCAGACAGTGGATTGGAAAGGGTTAAAAAACGCATCTAAACCACATGCAGCTTTTAATTGTATCTGCAGCTCCTTAATAACATACGTGGTCTTTAAATACTGCATGCAGGTTTTTTATGTGTTTTTCTTTATTGTGGTTCTAAAATACAACATAAACATGAACCACCCTGAGGCTGCTCTCACACACGTGTTCAGAAAATGCAGCTTGAAATCATGGCATTTTTACCGGAATTTCAAGCAGTATTTTCGAACACAGGTTATAGCGTGTGACAGCACTTTTTAATGCACCTGATCATTGTGATGGGTGATGAGATGTGTTAAAAGCCATGAAAACGCAAAAATAGAACAGACAGCTCTCGAATAGCACAGCGTTAAAAACACCATGTTCGAGCGCAGATTTGAGTAACCTCATTAAAATCTCTGGGAGTGTTGTACCGCTGTTAGCACGGCGCTCGGGACACCGCACTAATAGCAGTAAAAACCGGTGTGTGTGAGAGTGGCCTGCGGGGCTACAAACAAATTTTCATGTTCAGGAAAAGCGTCATGTTTGGAAAGATTACGCCAAGGGGGAGATCATGTATGCAGGACAATCTAGGTATGGGTACGGGGGAGTGTGGAGTGGAAATCCGGGGGGGCCCCGAGCTGAACTTTTGCACCCGGGCCCCTGAGCCCTTAGGTACGCCCATGTTTAAAGGCTTTCTTTTTTTCGTTTATTGCACCCCTTAGAGTCTTGTCGAGCCATGTTGGTTTCCTTCTTGTAGTTTTCTTATTTTTAAAGGGTATGAACTGCTCACATTAAGTAATTAGGCTGTTTTTAAACTTCTCCCTTTTGTCATCTGTACTGTTATTTATAAGGATGTTGTCCCAAATAATGTTACCAAGTAGTTCTGAGCTGATCAAATTTTGCTTTACTAAAGTTTAGTTTTTTGTCGCTCCCTGATAAGGCTTCTTATTGAATGACAGCTGAAAATTAATCCACGCATTCATCTCCTGCACCTATATCTTTTCGTAGCCTTGGCATTAAGTATGTTTAACATACATACATACCCCTCTTCCTCCCAGGTCGCTATCTACACTGTCTACCCCCTGTTTCTCTTTCTGCCCTCACCCAGTCCCTAGTTTAAACACTCCTCCAGCCTTCTAGCCATCTTCTCCCCCAGCACAGCTGCACCCTCCCCATTAAGATGCAGCCCGTCCCTATGGTAGCCAATAGCAAAGTCAGCCCAGTACTCAAGGAACACAAACCCTTCATAGCCCACACTACTTGACTATTTGTGCACTATTAGCATAGAGCATGGGAAACTTTAAAAGCTTATTTTACAAGCTATTCTGGTTGTATTCAGTATAACTAAATAATCTTTGCAATAAGCTCTCCTTTGTTTTTCTGTAGCTGCAAGTGGTTTACCCTCCTTGGAAATGATGACAGGTTCTCTTTAAGTGTTCCATTAATGTTTTTAAAGCGTATATATGCCAAAATGTAGAGGTCAATGCTAGCAGGAATGTACTTCAATAACAAGACTAGGAAGCAGATTGAACGAGACCAGTGTAGATTGTTCTGCTGGCTCATACTATTTCTATTTTTCTTCACTCTCCTTGAGGAAGTCCTGCTGCAAATAACAAACAGCAAAATAACTACCTACTGCTGCTCCTTCACCTCATTATGTGTGCATCATTGTGTGTTGTATTGAGCATGGGGCAGCGTTATCTGCTGCACTGTAGGCATTTGGTATTATGGACACATATTGCATTTGAAGAGCCCTTTTCCAGGCAAAATCTTGTCTGTGTCTGCGTCAGGGGACAGGATAGATATGGCTTTTCTCTGTCATATGAGGAAATCTGCCTTGGGATTGTAATCAGTACTATTTCAAATATCAGAATAAGTCAGGTATTTGGCGTACAGAGAACAGCCACACATCTTCCTATATCCTCAGTTTTACAACACTCACCATCACAACATCTACCTCTGAATTCCATGAATGGTTCAGGTCACAGGCACTGTGTTAAACCATACATTTAAAAGCTAGTCCCAGTGTGTCAAAAACATGCAAGGGACTTTCTTGAAAGGTTAAAGGTCACTATTAGAGATGAGCGAGCGTACTCACTAAGGCTCATTACTCGAGCGAGTAGTGCCTTAGCCGAGTATCTCCCCGCTCGTCTCTAAAGATTCGAGGGCTGGCAGGGGGCGGGGAGCGCGGGAAGGAACGGAGGGGAGATCTCTCTCTCCCTCTCTCCCCCCCCCCCCCCCGCTCCCCACTGCTCCCCGCCGCAACTCACCTGTCACCCGCGCCGGCCCCCGAATCTTTAGAGACGAGCGGGGAGATACTCAGCTAAGGCACTACTCGCTCGAGTAATGTGCCTTAGCGAGTATACTTGCTCATCTCTAGTCACTATAGCAATGGACAGAGGATGCACCAAAAAATAACTAATACAATAATATACAGATGTGTCCACCCTTAAAGGGGCACTAGCTTTTCTAATCATCTAATAGCCTGTGTTTCTCATCAATCTTGTAATATACTTTAATTCTTTTTTTTTAATTTTACCACTGTAAATGAAAGCTGTAGTTGCTGCTGCTAAGAGAACTCCCTTACATATTTTCTGCATTGTCAGGAAGGGGTTAAATATATAAGGCCTTCCCTGAATGTTAGCTCCATTGAATTCAATGGGCTAACATCGTCCTTCTCTGCCACAGCTGTTAAGGCTGTGGCAGAGGAGAATGATCTTTATGCTCACAGTGCGGGGGGTGGGGGTGTTTCACTCCCGGGATCGCCCGCAGCGCATTGCTTTCAATGGAGCTGGCTGTATTGCCGGCTCCATTGAATTCAATGGGCTAACATCGTTCTTCTCTGCCACAGCTGTTACAGCTGTGGCAGAGGAGAACGATCTTTATGCTGACAGTGCGGGGGGGGGGGGCGCTCTTGCCGCTATTGTGGCTTAATAGTGGGACCTGGGAACTTGAGATGCAGCCCAACATGTAGCCCCTCGCCTGCCCTATCCGTTTCTGTGTCGTTCCCATCACTTTTGTGAATTTCCTAGATTTTCCCAAATGAAAACCTTAGCGAGCATCGGCGATATACAAAAATGCTCGGGTCGCCCATTGACTTTAATGGGGTTCGTTACTCGAAACAAACCCTCGAGCATCGCGGGAAGTTCGACTCGAGTAACGAGCACTCGAGCATTTTGGTGCTCGCTCATCTCTAGCATTAACGTTTCTTGAATTGCATTAAGTTTTTAAATTTGTCATGACACCAATTCAACATAATCTTGTGTTATCCAGTAATAGAAATATATAGGTTAAAAGTATGCTTTTGTAACATGGATGATGGCCACTAGATGACATCTGTCAAGGCATCTGTTGGATATATGTATTTTTCTTTCATGTTTGCCTAATATCTTGAGTAGAGATGAGCGAACGTACTCGTCCGAGCTTGATATTCGTGCGAATATTAGGGTGTTCGGGATGCTCGTTACTCGTAACGAGCACCACGCGGTGTTCCGGTTACTTTCAGTTTCCTCTCTGAGACGTTAGCGCGCTTTTCTGGCCAATTGAAAGACAGGGAAGGCATTACAACTTCCCCCTGTGACGTTCAAGCCCTATACCACCCCCCTGCTGTGAGTGGCTGGGGCGATCAGATGTCACCCGAGTATAAAAGTCGGCCCCTCCCGCGGCTCGCCACACATGCCTTGTGACTTAGCTGAGGGAAAGTGCTGCTGCTGGTGCTGCTGTAGGGAGAGCGTTAGGAGTCAGTGTAGGCTTCAAGAACCCCAACGGCCCTTCTCAGGGCCACATCTACTAGTGTGCAGTACTGTGTTAGCACAGTATTTTTTTTTTTTTGTCCAAAATTGGATCTGCAGAGCATTGCGCCCTGCAATAGGGACAGAAGTGGGGGTTAGGCAGGGAGAGTGTTAGGAGTTAGTGTAGGCTTCAAGAACCCCAACGGTCCTTTCTAGGGCCACTTCTATCCGTGTGCAGTACTGTCCAGGCTGCTGTTAGCAGTGTTGCATTTTTTTTTTCTTCTCAAAACCGGCTGTGCAGAGCATTGCACCTGGCATTAATACTACAGGGATAGAATTGTGTAGGCAGGGCCAGAAGACATTTATTATTCATTGAATACACGCAGTGAGGTCTTCCCTTTGCTAAAAAGGAAAAAAATTATATTTTGCCTGCCTGTGTCAGTCCTAAGGTCTCCGTGTACGTGTGTGCTGCGTGTACAACGTACAAAAATCAGACGCAACCAGCTACGCTTTACTGCAGGCTTGCGCCATTGTCTTTCCTGACTGGCAAATACCTGCTCTGCTAGAGTTAATAACTCTGCTACACTATAGTTGTGTGACACTTTTTGAGGGCCACACCACAGATATTAAACTTCTTGTTCATTGAATATACGCAGTGGGGTCTTCCCTAAGTTAAAAAGGAAAAAAATTATATTTGGCCTGCCTGTGTCAGTCCTAAGGTCTCCGTGTACGTGTGTGCTGCGTGTACAACGTACAAAAATCAGACGCAACCAGCTACGCTTTACTGCAGCCTAGCGCCATTGTCTTTCCTGACTGGCAAATACCTGCTCTGCTAGAGTTAATAACTCTGCTACACTATAGTTGTGTGACACTTTTTGAGGGCCACACCACAGATATTAAACTTCTTGCTCATTGAATATACGCAGTGGGGTCTTCCCTAAGCTAAAAAGGAAAAAAATTATATTTGGCCTGCCTGTGTCAGTCCTAAGGTCTCCGTGTACGTGTGTGCTGCGTGTACAACGGACAAAAATCAGACGCAACCAGCTACGCTTTACTTCAGCCTAGCGCCATTGTCTTTCCTGACTGGCAAATACCTGCTCTGCTAGAGTTAATAACTCTGCTACACTATAGTTGTGTGACACGTTTTGAGGGCCACACCACAGATATTAAACTTCTTGTTCATTGAATATACGCAGTGGGGTCTTCCCTAAGCTAAAAAGGAAAAAAATTATATTTGGCCTGCCTGTGTCAGTCCTAAGGTCTCCGTGTACGTGTGTGCTGCGTGTACAACGTACAAAAATCAGACGCAACCAGCTACGCTTTACTGCAGCCTAGCGCCATTGTCTTTCCTGACTGGCAAATACCTGCTCTGCTAGAGTTAATAACTCTGCTACACTATAGTTGTGTGACACTTTTTGAGGGCCACACCACAGATATTAAACTTCTTGCTCATTGAATATACGCAGTGGGGTCTTCCCTAAGCTAAAAAGGAAAAAAATTATATTTGGCCTTCCTGTGTCAGTCCTAAGGTCTCCGTGTACGTGTGTGCTGCGTGTACAACGGACAAAAATCAGACGCAACCAGCTACGCTTTACTTCAGCCTAGCGCCATTGTCTTTCCTGACTGGCAAATACCTGCTCTGCTAGAGTTAATAACTCTGCTACACTATAGTTGTGTGACACGTTTTGAGGGCCACACCACAGATATTAAACTTCTTGTTCATTGAATATACGCAGTGGGGTCTTCCCTAAGCTAAAAAGGAAAAAAATTATATTTGGCCTGCCTGTGTCAGTCCTAAGGTCTCCGTGTACGTGTGTGCTGCGTGTACAACGTACAAAAATCAGACGCAACCAGCTACGCTTTACTTCAGCCTAGCGCCATTGTCTTTCCTGACTGGCAAATACCTGCTCTGCTAGAGTTAATAACTCTGCTACACTATAGTTGTGTGACACTTTTTGAGGGCCACACCACAGATATTAAACTTCTTGTTCATTGAATATACGCAGTGGGGTCTTCCCTAAGCTAAAAAGGAAAAAAATTATATTTGGCCTGCCTGTGTCAGTCCTAAGGTCTCCGTGTACGTGTGTGCTGCGTGTACAACGTACAAAAATCAGACGCAACCAGCTACGCTTTACTGCAGCCTAGCGCCATTGTCTTTCCTGACTGGCAAATACCTGCTCTGCTAGAGTTAATAACTCTGCTACACTATAGTTGTGTGACACTTTTTGAGGGCCACACCACAGATATTAAACTTCTTGTTCATTGAATATACGCAGTGGGGTCTTCCCTAAGCTAAAAAGGAAAAAAATTATATTTGGCCTGCCTGTGTCAGTCCTAAGGTCTCCGTGTACGTGTGTGCTGCGTGTACAACGTACAAAAATCAGACGCAACCAGCTACGCTTTACTGCAGCCTAGCGCCATTGTCTTTCCTGACTGGCAAATACCTGCTCTGCTAGAGTTAATAACTCTGCTACACTATAGTTGTGTGACACTTTTTGAGGGCCACACCACAGATATTAAACTTCTTGTTCATTGAATATACGCAGTGGGGTCTTCCCTTTGCAAAAAAGCGAAAACATTATATTTGGCCTGCAGGCTTGCGCCAATTTATTTCCTGCCTGGGAAATCAAATCACTGGTAATACAGCATGCTGAGGGGTAGGGGTAAGCCTAGAGGACGTGGACGTGGACGTGGCCGAGGACGCGGAGGGCCAAGTGAGGGTGTGGGCACAGGCCGAGCTCCTGATCCAGGTGTGTCGCAGCCGACTGCTGCGCGATTAGGAGAGAGGCACGTTTCTGGCGTCCCCACATTCATCGCCCAATTAATGGGTCCACGCGGGAGACCTTTATTAGAAAATGAGCAGTGTGAGCAGGTCCTGTCCTGGATGGCAGAAAGTGCTTCGAGCAAGCTATCATCCACCCACAGTTCTGCGCCGTCCAGTGCTGCAAATCCGAATCCTCTGTCTGCTGCTCCTCCTTCCTCCCAGCCTCCTCACTCCACTACAATAACACCTGCTCAGGAGCGGGAACACTCCCAGGAACTGTTCTCGGGCCCCTGCTTAGATTGGGCAGCAGTGGTTCCTCTCCCACCAGAGGAGTTTATCGTCACTGATGCCCAACCATTCGAAAGTTCCCGGGGTCCGGGGGAAGAGGCTGGGGACTTCCGCCATCTGTCTCAAGAACTTTCCGTGGGTGAGGAGGACGATGACGATGAGACACAGTTGTCTTGCAGTGAGGTAGTAGTAAGGGCAGTAAGTCCAAGGGAGCAGCGCACAGAGGATTCGGAGGAAGAGCAGCAGGACGATGAGGTGACTGACCCCACCTGGTGTGCAACGCCTACTCAGGACAGGTCTTCAGAGGGGGAGGCAAGGGCATCAGCAGGGCAGGTTGCAAGAGGCAGTGCAGTGGCCAGGGGTAGAGGCAGGGCCAGACCGAATAATCCACCAAGTGTTTCCCAAAGCACACCCTCGCGCCATGCGACCCTGCAGAGGCCGAGGTGCTCTAAGGTCTGGCAGTTTTTCACAGAGACGCCTGACGACCGACGAACAGTGGTGTGCAACCTTTGTCGCGCCAAGATCAGCCGGGGAGCCACCACCAACAGCCTCACCACCACCAGCATGCGCAGACATATGATGGCCAAGCACCCCACAAGGTGGGACGAAGGCCGTTCACCGCCTCCGGTTTGCACCGCTGCCTCTCCCCCTGTGCCCCAACCTGCCACTGAGATCCAACCTCCCTCTCAGGACACAGGCACAACCGTCTCATGGCCTGCACCCACAGCCTCACCTCCGCTGTCCTCGGCCCCATCCACCAATGTCTCGCACCGCACAGTCCAGCCGTCGCTAGCGCAAGTGTTGGAGCGCAAGCGCAAGTACGCCACCCCACACGCTCAATCGTTAACCGTCCACATAGCCAAATTTATCAGCCTTGAGATGCTGCCGTATAGGGTTGTGGAAACGGAGTCCTTCAAAGCTATGATGGCGGCGGCGGCCCCGCGCTACTCAGTTCCCAGTCGCCACTACTTTTCCCGATGTGCCGTCCCAGCCCTGCACGACCACGTCTCCCGCAACATTGTATGCGCCCTCACCAATGCGGTTAGTGGCAAGGTCCACTTAACTACGGATACGTGGACAAGCACAGGCGGGCAGGGCCACTACATCTCCCTGATGGCACATTGGGTGAATTTAGTGGAGGCTGGGACAGAGTCAGAGCCTGGGACCGCTCACGTCCTACCCACCCCCAGAATTGCGGGCCCCAGCTCGGTGGTGGTATCTGCGGCGGTGTATGCTTCTTCCACTAAAGCACCCTCCTCCTCAACCTCTGTCTCGCAATCTAGATGTGTCAGCAGCAGCAGGACGTCGCCAGCAGTCGGTGTCGCGCGGCGTGGCAGCACAGCGGTGGGCAAGCGGCAGCAGGCCGTGCTGAAACTACTCAGCTTAGGAGATAGGAGGCACACGGCCCACGAACTGCTGCAGGGTCTGACAGAGCAGACCGACCGTTGGCTTGCGCCGCTGAGCCTCCAACCGGGCATGGTCGTGTGTGACAACGGCCGTAACCTGGTGGCGGCTCTGCAGCTCGGCAGCCTCACGCACGTGCCATGCCTGGCCCACGTCTTTAATTTGGTGGTTCAGCGCTTTCTGAAAAGCTACCCACGCTTGTCAGACCTGCTCGTAAAGGTGCGCCGGCTCTGCGCACATTTCCGCAAGTCCCACACGGACGCTGCCACCCTGCGCACCCTGCAACATCGCTTTAATCTGCCAGTGCACCGACTGCTGTGCGACGTGCCCACACGGTGGAACTCTACGCTCCACATGTTGGCTAGGCTCTATGAGCAGCGTAGAGCTATAGTGGAATACCAACTCCAACATGGGCGGCGCAGTGGGAGTCAGCCTCCTCAATTCTTTTCAGAAGAGTGGGCCTGGTTGACAGACATCTGCCAGGTCCTTCGAAACTTTGATCAATCTACCCAGGTGGTGAGCGGCGATGCTGCAATCATTAGTGTCACAATTCCTCTGCTATGCATCTTGAGAAGTTCCCTGCAAACCATAAAGGCAGCCGCTTTGCGCTCGGAAACAGAGCCGGGGGAAGACAGTATGTCGCTGGATAGTCAGAGCACCCTCCTGTCTATATCTCAGCGCATTCAGGAGGAGGAGGAGGAGGATGAGGAGGAGGGGGAAGAGACAGCTTGGCCCACTGCTGACGGTACCCATGCTGCTTGCCTGTCATCATTTCAGCGTGTATGGCCTGAGGAGGAGGAGGAGGAGGAGGAGGATCCTGAAAGTGATCTTCCTAGTGCGGACAGCCATGTGTTGCGTACAGGTACCCTGGCACACATGGCTGACTTCATGTTAGGATGCCTTTCTCGTGACCCTCGCATTCAACGCATTCTGGCCACTACGGATTACTGGGTGTACACACTGCTCGACCCACGCTATAAGGAGAACCTTACCAGTCTCATTCCCGAAGAGGAAAGGGGTTCGAGAGTGTTGCTATACCACAGGACCCTGGCGGACAAGCTGATGGTAAAATTCCCATCCGACAGCGCTAGTGGCAGAAGGCGCAGTTCCGAGGGCCATGTAGCAGGGGAGGTGCGTAGATCGAGCAGCATGTACAGCCCAGACAGTGCAACAGTCTTTAAGGGCCTGGCCAGCTTTATGGCTCCCCAGTAAGACTGTGTCACCGCTCCCCAGTCAAGGCTGAGTCGGCGGGAGCACTGTAAAAGGATGGTGAGGGACTACGTAGCCGATCGCACGACCATCCTCGGTGACACCTCTGCCCCCTACAACTACTGGGTGTCGAAGCTGGACACGTGGCCTGAACTCGCGCTGTATGCCCTGGAGGTGCTTGCTTGTCCTGCGGCTAGCGTCTTGTCAGAGAGGGTGTTTAGTGCGGCTGGGGGAATCATCACAGATAAGCGTACCCGCCTGTCAACCGACAGTGCCGAGAGGCTAACACTCATCAAGATGAACAAAGCCTGGATTTCCCCAGACTTCTCTTCTCCATCAGCGGACAGCAGCGATACGTAAGCAATGCGTAGGCTGCACCCGCGGATGGAAGCTACGTTCTCTCTCACCATCCAAAACGGGGACATTTCTGCTTCATCAATCTGTGTCTAATATTCCTCCTCCTCCTGTTCCTCCTCCTGAAACCTCACGTAATCACGCTGAACGGGCAATTTTTCTTAGGGCCACAAGGCTCACTCATAATTTTTCTAAACAATTTTTAGATGTTTCAATGCTCTGAAAAGCGTTGGAACTTTAACTTGAACCAATTTTTCGTTAAACTGGGCTGCCTCCAGGCCTAGTTACCACTTAAGCCACATTAACCAAAGCGATTAATGGGTTTCACCTGCCCTCTTGTTTGGCCATGGCCAATTTTTTTCAGGTACATTAGTACTGTTATACAGCAATTTTTGTGGGCCCTCGCCTACAGTGTAATCAAATAAATTTTTAGCCCACCTGCATTAAGCACGACATTACTACCTCAGCTGTGTTGGGCAATGCAATGGGATATTTCTATGTACCGCCGGTGGGTTCCAGGGAGCCACCCATGCTGTAGGTGCACACGGAGTTTTTACTACATCTGTACACTTGAAAAGAACCCTAGTCAGACTGGGGCATGCAGTGTGGGCCGAAGCCCACCTGCATTAAGCACGACATTACTACCTCAGCTGTGTTGGGCAATGCAATGGGATATTTCTATGTACCGCCGGTGGGTTCCAGGGAGCCACCCATGCTGTAGGTGCACACGGAGTTTTTACTACATCTGTACACTTGAAAAGAACCCCAGTCAGACTGGGGCATGCAGTGTGGGCCGAAGCCCACCTGCATTAAGCACGACATTACTACCTCAGCTGTGTTGGGCAATGCAATGGGATATTTTTATGTACCGCCGGTGGCTTCCTGGCACCCACCCATGCTGTAGGTGCACACGGAGTTTTTACTACATCTGTACACTTGAAAAGAACCCCAGTCTGACTGGGGCATGCAGTGTGGGCCGAAGCCCACCTGCATTAAGCATGACATTACTACCTCAGCTGTGTTGGGCAATGCAATGGGATATTTCTATGTACCGCCGGTGGCTTCCTGGCACCCACTCATGCTGTGGGTGTACACGGAATTCCTATTGCGGAGTTGTACCTGCCTGTGACTATTTATAAAAAAACGCGGTCTGACTGGGGCGTGCAGACACCTTGACAGAATGAATAGTGTGTGGCACATAGGTTCCCCATTGCTATGCCCACGTATGCAGCTCCAGATGGAGGTGGCACAGGATTGGATTTCCCATTGCTTCTGTACAGCATTGTGGGCTATCGCCCCGCCCCTTTTAAAGAGGGTCGCTGCCTAGCCGTGCCAACCTTCTGCAGTATGTGCCTGCTTTTCCTGTGGCAGACGCACTTATAAATAGACATGAGGGTGGCGTGGCATGAGGGCAGCTGAAGGCTGGGCAGGGACAGTTTGGTGTGCGCTGAGGACACTGGGTCGTGGGGGGGGGGGGAATTGGCAGCATGTAACCCAGGAGAAGTGGCAGCGGAGTGTCATGCAGGCAGTGATTGTGCTTTGTTAGAGGTAGTGTGGTGCTTAGCTAAGGTGTGCATTGCTAATGAGGGCTTTTCAGAAGTAAAAGTTGTTGGGAGGGGGGGGGGGGCCACTCTTGCCGGTATTGTGGCTTAATAGTGGGACCTGTGAACTTGAGATGCAGCCCAACATGTAGCCCCTCGCCTGCCCTATCCGTTGCTGTGTCGTTCCCATCACGTTCTTGAATTGCCCAGATTTTCACACAAGGAAACCTTAGCGAGCATCGGCGACATACAAAAATGCTCGGGTCGCCCATTGACTTCAATGGGGTTCGTTACTCGAAACGAACCCTCGAGCATCGCGAAAAGTTCGTCCCGAATAACGAGCACCCGAGCATTTTGGTGCTCGCTCATCTCTAATCTTGAGTTATATATCTGGAGATATGTTGGATTAAGAAACAAGTTATGGAAGGACACATCTATGATAAGCTGTTAGAAGTCATCAGGATAACCAGATAGCAAGCCTTAATGAGAACCAGTCAATTCTCCGAACATGTTTGTTTTTGCTTATTCCTGTATTCACCATGAAAAGATAATTCTGGAGCATACACTCTTAGAACTCTGGATTACAGCATTTATCTTTCATTCCTTCTAGAAATTTAGGAATAAATTTACAAATTGGTGTTGCCATTCACCTTGTTAAGAGAGATGCGTCCCTACATAGTCTCTTTTTTTGTTTATCTCTCAAAATACTTAATTATAAATTAAACATTAACACATTAATATCTAAAAGTTGTATTTGTGGAAATTAGATTGGCTATCAGTTTGGTCTGTGAACACACATCTGGCTGATGCACAGCTCTCTTCAAACCCCCTTTACACAGTCCATAACACTTTTTCCCAGTCTTTATAAAAAAAATTGATATGTCCATGATTTTTTTTCAAAGCTCGTGGAACTTGAACAGATTATTGTGATTGTAATTATGATCATTTTAGCATTCACAGTAATTGCTGCTAATGTGTTCTTATCAGTATTCCTAATTATAGACATCAATATTTTACTTATAATTTTGAAGATTCATTAGAGTTTTCCACCATGTCTTTAAAAAATGCTGTCTGTCATTGATTTATGGAGAAGTTGCCACAAAAATGTTTTAAAAATTAGGTTACCAACCCTGTACAACATGTCTTTAAAAAAAAAAGACCTACTGCTGAATTGATGATAAAATAAAAAGTTACTAGTTCTGAAATGGCGAGATAAAAATTGGAAAAAAAATATCATCCTGAATGCTAAAATGGCTAGGTCTTTAAGAGGTTAATGTGTTTCTTTTAGCCTCATCTAGTAAAAGTAATACAACTAGTAGTAGAACTAGTAAAATAGTTAAAGCAGATTTACCCTCAGCATTTCCTCTCTTTATAACTTATGCTTTCACAAAATAAAAAATAGTCTGTGAGAACCAAGTTGTAGAAAAAGGAAACAGCTATATCATTAGAGCTCGGTCGCACAAACGGTGATCCGCAGGGAAAAATGTCCGCACGAAGTGCCCACGTCCATTGCCACCCATATGTTCTTTCTTTTTCCCCACACTGAAATGCGCCCGGATGCCCACTTGTGTAACTGAGCCCTCACTTGTTATTTATAAATTTTACCTTGAATTAATTTCATGTCAAAATTATATATTTACCTTGAATTAAATTAGATTTAAATCCTTTTGCCAACCTATCAGCCCCAGTTTTGGCCAGACATTTGGCATGAGCATTTATCAAATATATAGGTCTGTAAGGTCAGGTGCTTAAAAGATTTGAATCATGTTTCAGTGGTAAGTCAGCAACAAAAGCTTCATCCGGGTGAGGGAAGAGGGGCTTCTTTTGTCTCAATATAGAATATTTCTTCAAAATTTCTAAAGAATGACCATCAACTCCCAGGACTTTATTATTGAGAGTCTAAGCTACAGAAATATTGGTCTCTTTAAGATCAATTAATGCTTTTATGGTTGGATTTCTTTTGGACTGAGAGTTGGAGTCATATTATTACTAAAGAAAGACTTGAATTGCATTTCAGTGGATGGATTGTAGCAGCTTCTGTAGATCTAAACTTTCAGATGAAATTGTTGTAATTGTGGAAATAAAAGTTTTTACTAAGTTGCTTGAAAACTTGATAACTAGGAAACAATTGTATGGATAGCATTTTGGCCGTTCCACTGATAGTTAACTTATCTTACTACTACCAGACACAGTATGTTTACTGAACTATTAAGCAGCTGAGGATATGTATGAGGGAACATATTTCAGATTTTGAGACTGGAAATGATTTTACCCAGTGCCATATCATTTTATTAAACAAGATAATATTGATCTTCCTTTGTTTCCTCTTTTAAGATATCTTTAGGATTAAGAAGCACCCTAGGAGATGGAAAGCAGTATGAAAATTTGATAAGATGGAAGCACAATGATTTAAAAAAGTATCACAAAGAAACCACTGAGTAGGAATTCAGCATGCAGAGTTTTTTTTTAGATCTTTTTCACTAAAAAAGGTAAAAATATGCCCATATTAGACAGCTGTAATCCAGCAAGGTGCTGCTTTATGACAGATTTGGGATCTCTAACAAAGCAGTAATATAGTCACAAATGTTGCCAAGTTTAACTGTGCTAACCTATCATATCTTAAGCAATTGAAAAGTTACTGTTACATTTAACCAAGCAAAGCCATTGAACATTTTATGGAAGGGCAAAAAACTGTGACATAGAAAATTATCTTACTCACTTCCCATCTAAACCAGTTTTGGCCTATGTGACCAAGCCTAATTTTTCAAACCTGACATGTTTCTTTCACTTTATGTAGTAATAACTTTGAAATGCTATTACTAATTTGCGTTGTGAGATTTTTTTTTTCTGAGATTTTTTTTCATGACACATTTACTTTATATCCATGCTAAATTGATTAAAAAAAATAACATTTAGGAAAAATTTGCATTTTTCTAAATTTTTGCTTATTATGCTGATAGACATAACACACAAAAGAGTTAATAAATAACATTTACCTTATATCAACGGCAACATTTTTTAACTTTATTCTTTATTTTTTCCGGTCATTACAAGACTTATGAATATAGCAGCATTTTTTGAAATTTATAAGAATATTCCCGAACTCAATTTTTCACTGCCATTACATGCCTGGAGAGCATACTGATTGTTCTCCAGGCTAAACTTTGTTACCTCAGATAACAGAGCTCCTGCACAGTGTGTGTGCGTGTTTGTGTGTTTGTAGGGGTGGGGGGCTCTATGGGGATTGTCAAGAACATTTTAAAACAGCTTTACAGAGATATATAAGGACTGAATGGACATTTATAGTCTATAGTTAGTCCTGAAGTGGTTGAAGACCCATTTACACACAACAAGTATTGCTCTAAAGCCATCTTTGAGCAATAATCATTGTGTGTAAATGCTCCTATCTTTCGCTCTTTGGCTGAACAATGATTTTTAGGTGAGCATAAAATTTATCTTTCAGCAAGAAAGCTGATAGCAGGGACCACATGCTGTGTTCTCCATGGGAGCACTGATTACATTGTATTTAGCTTGTAGCCCCATGCCAGAACAAAAGGAGCTGTATGCAGAGAATAGACCACCTGCTGTTCTCTGTATACAGCTCTGGAGGCTAATTTACAAGCAAATGAAGGTAATAAGCTGCTATTAGGCATTAGCGCCTATTAGCAGCTAATGCAAAATGATCGCTCAAACTGTCATTCTTCCTATCTTTTGAACAAATTTTGAACAATCAATCTTTGCGTGTAAATGAGCCTTAATGAGTTAAGGACCAGTTAAACTTGGCTGCATCTGTAGCTTACATTTTAGAAATATTTTATGAAGACATGTAGCCCATTAAATATACACTCATTGTTAAAAAATCAAGAACATAGTTGTTGGAATCAAATTAAACTTTATATGTGTAATTGTAACACGATATAAGTAGAGATGAGCGAGCGTACTCGGATAAGCACTACTCGCTCGAGTAATTGGCTTTATCCGAGTATCGCTGTGCTCGGGGCTAAAGATTCGGGTGCCGCTGCGGCTGACAGGTGAGTCGCAGTGGGGAGCAGGGGAGAGCGGGCGGGAGAGAAGGAGAGAAAGATCTTACCTCCATTCCTCCCCGCTCTCCCCTGCAGCTCCCTGCTCCATGCCGGCACCCGAATCTTCAGGGATGAGCACAGCGATACTCGGATAAGGCCAATTACTCGAGCGAGTAGTGCTTATCCGAGTACGCTCGCTCATCTCTAGATATAAGTAAATAATTACAATATAAGAGCAAAGAGGCGTAAATTTGTTCATGCAACCATCCAGCTTCTCCCATTCCAATAATGCGCCCGCTCTCAAACTCTGTTAACTGGACAAAATCTCTGTGAATGCATGGTAGAGGCGTCTAGTGGTCAACGAGCTCTAGACAAGCAGAAAACAGATCCACTACAGACAAGTAGCCTCGAGAGCCTTTTTCTAGGCCAATGGTTAATCCACTTTCAGGGCCTCAGGTGGCAATACACAAAAATAAGTACTAGGCCTGACACCAAACTAAAACACATTCCTTAGCTGATGAAGGTGCAGGATTTCCACCTGTCCCCTCACAACTCCCATATGCTATTTTTGCCACCTTTCCTGGAGTCTCATGCCGCCTGAAGCTAGTATCTCCCATATCGGTATACTGTGGGAATAAACCATAGACTTCATTAAGGAGCTCTCCCACCTCATTGCTAATTAATTTATTAGCTATCTCCAAAGCAAATAAACCCCTTCTGTGCCACACAGACGGACTGCAATATTCCAGTAGCTGCACTGCATGTATATATGGAGGGGTATGGAATATATATATATATATATATATATATATATATATATATATATATATATATAATGGAATAAAGGTGTTTCTCTGCTTTGGAGTTAGCTAATTGAGTAATTAGCTGCCAAGTGGGAGAACTATTTAAATAATTTGTAGTCCATGCCCATAATGCTCCAGTCTGGGAGGAAGAGATGTCTTCAGTGTTGCTCACCATCCTATGCACCCAGATCATTATTTAAAACTATGTACATTTATGCAAGCTTCTTAGGATGTAAATATTATTGTGAATGGTGATAAGAAGATAATGTGCCTACAATGAGCATGATGAACAAGAGCAGATGCAGGAAGAGGTTTAGCAGTTACAGGCTTCAGACTATAACTTCAAGCACTGAACACTCAAAGGAAGTGATCAAATATGGCAATTATACATTTTTCCGGTAACGCTCTGCCTTACAATTGTTATTTGTGCTTTTCCACACTGACCACTGATGGTAACATTATGGACAGGCAACATATTACTTCATTTGACATCTTATCAGTGGTTAATTCCAGTTGTTTGAGAAAAAGGCTATTTGGCCTCAAAACGCATCCCGAGCTACTATTAAATAAAGTTATCTTCACCGTTCCTTGAGTCCAAATCTACCATTTTTGGGTGTTGTGCACCTAGATCCCGGTCTTTTGCATCTCCACTCTCGATATTGGATATTGTTGCAGCCTTCTGGCTTGTACTGTCATTCTTGCACTACAGAAGCTCTACCCACATCTTGCTTTTTATTTGTGTGTTCATCAATACAGCTGTTGACAGAGGCTTTAAGGACAGTGTGAACAGAACTTTATGCTGCATTTAAATGTTACGATTATCGTTCAAAAAACTGTTCAAAGAAGCAAAAGTGAACAAAAATCGTTAAGTTTATATGTGAGCCAATGACAGAATGAAAAATGAAAATTGTGCACTTTTCAGTTGTCGCTCAGTTTCAGCAGAACTAAAGATCATTGTTGGCTCCTGCACTTATGTAGGAAATGTGAAACGCTGAAGGAGAAGTCAAGTGAGAAGTGAATGAGGATCTGCCTGTATAAACAGGCTGAACAAGTGCAAATGAGTTAGTGGCAACATCACTCCCTCATTCGCACTTTCAAGCGAGAATTGGCTTGTCTAAAAGGGGCATTAGTCATTAATAATTTGTTTTTTCAATTTCTTTATGTATTCAGGTTTTGAGCTTTTTCAATATAGGTTGGAATATAATACAATGACCCTTTCATTTTGAAAATTGGTAGTAGCCAAAGTTCTGGAATTCCCACTGGTATTTTCTCCCACCCTATGTGTATGAGAATTAGTATATTAGTTATTTTCTTTTTACATTTACAATGCATAGTCTTTTGCATACAATTTGCATTTCCAAAAAAACCCACAAATTTATTGTGTCCCAGGAAATTGCAAGAAAGTTTTACTAACAATGCCAAGCTATATTTTTTGTCGAATAAATGTTTTCCTTGATCCTTCCCTATAAAGTATAAGTTCATTTATAGCATCAAATCATTGCATATATCGCTTGTCTATATAAAAAAGATGCCTGCCTGCTTGTTTACATTAATAAAAGTTAGGGATGCAGAGCTAATATTGTTTTTTTCCGCAAGTGTCTGATTGCAAAATCAATTTATATTTTATGTTTCATTTAATAATGTCATCATTACAATGCTTTGTTTTACCTCGATTCAATATTTCATGATGCGTGCAGTGTTATGTCAATGGATGCTAGATTTCCTGTTTTCCCTTCTTTCGTAATCTGACTTACAGTGTGACTTAAAGTTTAAGACTGGTGCTTCAGGTTTTACAATTAAAGTACTATTTTTCATATCAACATTTTTCCACATGTGTAATCCTTTCATTTTGCTGATTATGGGGTTCCAGAGTTCAGCACCTATCATGTTATAACTCCACGACTATCCCAACTATATAAATAAAAGAACAAAAAACAATCTTGCTTACACAACACCAACGGGTGGGGAAAAAACTTGCGTATGTATATAAGGTAAGGTAACGTAACCCACCATGTGTGTGGCCTTCAAAGATGCCACAAAATATCCAAAACAGGCCTGTAATACATATACTCCATTGAAGGTCAACTTAACATGAAATCCTGGACCTTGGGCATACAGGTGGAGTTCCACAGATCCTTAAAGCAGCCACGACCGGCCGATATATGCTATCATCTGGGGCGTAGAAGCTTGTGAACGGGCACACAAATCTAACAGGCGTGGCGCATATGTGCCGAGGTCACCATGCTGTTGCCCCTTTCCCCTCCCTCCCCATCGCAGGCTTACCTCTTCTCTCCTCCCCGTTCGTTCTTTGCAAAGGGAGAGGGCTAGGTGGGGGCAGAGCTAAGTGTCTCCCCCTTGTCAGCAGCCAGCAATGGGAGGAGGCGGAATGGGTCGGAGCTTAGCTCCGCCCCTGCCTAACCCCCTCCAATTGCAAAGAATGAGTGGAGAGGAGAGCAGAGGTGAGCCTGCATGGCGGGAGGAGAGCAGAAGGAAGGGACTTTAGCAGCCACCTCCGGCCACTGCCATGGGCTCCCATAGGAGCCCATTCAACGGCCAATATATTCCGGCCCAAAATATAGTTTTCAGGACTATCTTTTGGGCCCAACATAAAAATGCCCAGCGCTATATTGGCCTGGCCGGGCGCTTTTAAGTCTCAGGAATACAACCATGTGATCTGATGCATTGGAATCCAATGCATCAGATCACAGTGTATATTAGCCGGCCGTGAAAACGCCAGCTGATATACGCTCATGGAAAAGAGCCCTAAATATGAGAAACCAGCACAGATCTGATGCACAGAGCCCATTCCAACTACATGTCTTGAAGCCAATATGCTAAAAACAATATGATCCAGCATGATGGGAAGTAAAACATCATCCAAGCTTTATTCCATTAAGTTAATATTTCTCTGGCATAAAAAATGAGACAGAAAGGCTTACTTGATCAGACACCTGATTTAACTATTCCAATTAATCAAAAATCTAATTTAAGTATTTGGAATTTTCCAATTAAAAACTTTAAGGGCTCATTCACATGAGTGATTTTTAGATATGCATGCTATCTATATTTGCAACTGACTGCGCATGGACAAGACATTGACCGATCCATAACAGTTAATAGGACTAAATAGACATATGCTTTTTTACATGAACTGCAAAAAAAATCACAGCATGTCATATTATGATTAGAGATGAGCGAACATGTCCGTTACGGACACATCCGCACCCGGACACCGGCTTTGCCGAACACTGCAGTGTTCGCGCGTAAAGGTCCGGGTGCCGCCGGGGGGCGGGGAGATGCGCGGCGGCGCGGGCGGCAGTAGCGGGGAACAGGGGGGAGCCCTCTCTCTCTCCCTCTCCCCCCCACTCCCCGCCGCACCCCCCCGCGCTGCCACGGCGGCCCCCGAACTTTTTTTGCCCGAACACTGAAGTGTTCGCAAAGTTCGGTGTTCGGGCGAAAAAGGGGCGGGGCCGAACGTGTTCGCTCATCTCTAATTATGATCCAACTTCCTGGATGAGTGTCAATCTATTCATATCAATGGCTGTGCAAAAAAAAAAAAGTAGCACACACAAAAAACATCCATATATGCTCCATTTTTACTGATCATTGATGAGCAATTCTAAAAATTAGACCTCCTTCCTTTTTATTTGCATACAAGGAAAAAAACTGATGATATATGGATTACAAATGGACCTGAAAAACAGACACACAACACGTACGAATATCACACAGATATACACACACATTTTCGCATGTACATAGGTGCATACATAGGTGCGCACATATGTACGAGCAAAAACATGCATGTATGCAGCTGCGTGCTTGCTTTCAATGGAGCCACGGCTGCTGTCGGCGGCTCCATTGAAAACGATGCTATGTCGGCACCCCTGCATTCTTTTTCAGGGAAGGGCTTTACATATAAGTGGCAGCATCAGCGATGGATTTAAAATAAAAACAACTTTTGTTGCTCCATATTAAAAATAGCCTGGGTTGAAAAAGACTTCTTACAGTCGAAACGTTGCCTGGATTTTTAACATGGAGCAATAAAAGTTTTTTTTTATTTTAAATCCATCGCTGATGCTGCCACTCCTTTTGCTTCTCTGGACAACACGTTGGGAATAGAAGTCCATAGTCCTACTAGTGGCTTGGCATGAAGTAAATACCTCGGCACGATACAGGCTTACTTTGGAGTGCTTCGGGACTTCCTCTTTGAGACATTCAGGTCTGTAGTTCTGAGCTATCAGCAGCCAGGGATTTAAAATCCCCGCCTCCTAGTAGCTCTGATTGTGATTGGCTGAGCTCTTCAGCCAATCACAATCAGAGCTACCAGCAGGCAGGGATTTTAAATACCCGCTTGCTGATAGCTCAGAATTACAGAGCCGGGGACAGCGGCAGAAGTCGCGGCTAAACCCCAGCAGGTAAATATTGATTTTTTTTTTTTTTACAGTTTTTTAAATGGCTTTTCAGGGAGGGGCTTAGGAAGCTTATGAAGCGCTCAGCCAATTAGAATCAGAGCTACCAACAGATGGGGATTTTAAATTATTTTAACTTGCGGGGTGAAGGAAACATCTGCCGCATGCGGCAGATGTGTTCCTCATGCCCACAGGGATCACGGCAGCGGCGGAGAGGTAAGTATTTTATTTATTTATTTATTTTTGACGCTAAAATTTTTCTTTTTCAGGGAAGGGCTTATATGTAAAGCCCTTCCCTGAAGAAGAATGCAGGGGTGCCGGCAGACCATTGTTTTCAATGGAGTCGCTGGCAGCAGCCGCTGCTCCATTGAAAACAATGCGTGCATTCCCAATGGTGCATGCATGTCCTATCTTTGCAGGCACACACCTGCAAAGTACGGACATGTGCGCACACCATAGGGAATGCAATGTTGCAAATACAAGCGTGTGTTTGTACGTGCACATGCAAGCACAAAAACCCACTTGTGTGACCCCACCCTAAAAGTCATCCGTTTATCAAGCAGCAAAATTGCCCATGCTCATATGAATAAGGCCTAACCCTTTCAGGACCGAGGGATATTATACATATAATCATACATTCTAAAGAATTTTTTTAATTTCATAGTTTGCCAATATTTTTTGCTTCCCTTTTTTGTGGACATTCAGGTCTTTTTCTTATAGCATCCAAAAGGATCATAACTTTTTTGATTTGTCTGCGTTAGGGCTCACACCCACTTGTGTTTTTTTCATGCGATATCGCTGCGTTTTTTTTAACACGATTGTCAATGGGACTTTCTAATGTTAAAAACGCATCGCAAGTTGGTGCTTTGCAATTTTTGTGCAACGCATTTTTTACATTAGAAAGTCCCATTGACAATTCCGGGGAAAAAACACAACGATATTGTGTAAAAAAAAAGCAAGAAAAACGCAAGTGTGAAGGAGCCCTTATATGGGGAAAATTGACACCAATTGAAAAAAAAGCAACTTTCCTCTATTCTTTCCCCTTGTACTCTAATATAGTTGGTATATTAAATTAAATTTACCACATAATATAAACTCATTCTTACAAGTCTTAACCTTCCGTCAGGCACAATGGCAGAGCCACCAGTTTGGGAGCAATGTGCCTAAGGCTTCATTCCCACAAGTGCATATTCGCAGCGTTTTCACGCCCGGGCGTATATACGCAACCCATGTGAAGCATTGGTTTGCAAAGCATTCGTTCACATGGATGACTATACGGTGTGTAAATACGTCAGCACCATAAAAGATGGAACATAAGCAGCCGAAATATGTCCGGCGTATATACGGTGGACAAAAAGATAGTTCTGGAACTCCTATGTAAGCATGGTAAAAAAAGCGAGGCTGAGGCATTTTTGCAGTGTCCAATACTGTGAAAAGCTTACAGGTGCCTCTATGTAGGCACTGGAAGGCATCCTGAGGATTTTGGCAGAGCGAGGGTTTTCCAGGTTGTGGTGTATTTTTTCGCTAAAAACAACGCTTGCTGTTGTGTAAATGGTCAAGAAAACACTATCCGTGATCGCAGAAAAATGGTCATTCAGGCGCTTACATGGAGCAGGCATGAAAACCTAAAAATACAATTGCCGTATATCCGCTTGTGTGAAAGATCCCTAATAGGCACATATTTTAATAAAGGTAATTAAAATCTAAATTGTTAATTCAAGCAATCTGCAACTAATCAATAATATTTTGAGGGATATTTAAAGAGGAAAAATCCAAGTTAAGAAAACTAATATAATTAACTCATTTTAATTACAAATTATTAGAAAATTGTAAGTAAATCTGATATCTCAATACCAAATACCACTGTCATGTAAAAAAATAATTTAAAGTTAAGAAAATGGTCAGATCAAAAGTTCTCCTGGGAAAGACCAAGAGTAAACTGGTGATCACGGTTATAAACAGCAAGTAAAAAAGGGCAGCTACTAGATGGAACAGTCGCCAACGCTGCTTAGCATGGGAAGACAAAACTAAAATGCACGTGCTATGCCTGACTGATCGGTTGCACCTGATGGAAGGTTAAGAGAGGATGTGGACAAGACGGGTTGGCAGCCTTAAAAGAAGTTGTGGAGGGTGAGGTGCAAGTTGAATCTCACCCCCACAGCCTGTGGTCCTTTAGCTATGCCTCTTAGTGCAGGTTCTAAGTACCAATTGGCAGTGATCTGCATGCAGTTACAGTCGATCAACCAAAACGAACATGGATTCCATAAATATAATGAAAACCATTTTTAATTTATTCACATGAAATGGGTGAAAGAAAATGTTCAATATATGATACATAATTCATAAATGTTTTATTATTGGATGGATATGAATACAAATCTGAGAGGGGTGAACTGCATATTTTAATGAGTATTATAATGTGTCCCAGGAGAAGGCGGAATTGGCACAGACGGTTTTAGGCCATATTAATATGTTACACTTGGAATTTCATAATGTGAATAACGCTATTATTTTACTGTTTTGTTAGTATAATCAAAAATGTTTTACTTTTAGCATGTGGTGACAGTTTGCACTGCTTTCTGTTTTTTCTTTCTAGCATGGATAAACTGAAGTATAGTGATTATATATTGAAAATGCAGAATGGTTTGCTAGTGAAAGCAGCAGAAGTGTTTTTGGATCATGTATGTGAAAAAGACTAAACTCCCTAGGTGTAACAAGAATTCATGGATCCAGTAGTCCATCAAGAAGATGAATGATTGTTTTCCCTGCTTTGTTTTAAATAGTTACTGATGCCATTGTAGATGGCCACATTGTTTTATTATGGTGCATAGCAACAGGTTTATCTCTATAATTGAGGTTTGGGACTGTTAAGGCTGATTTACACGCAACGATTATCGCTCAAAATTCATTCAAATGATGGCTTTTGAGAGATAGCCGGGGCACGCTTCATGAATGGGTGAGTGCTGCCTCTGATTGGCTGAGCGCAGAGACCAATCAAAGGCAGCTCTCAGCTGTCATTCAATAGCACAGTTACTTGTGTTCTGTAAATCGTTGTGTCCTACAATTTTTCGCCACATACGTTTGTGCGCATGAAAAATGCGCACATGTGACTGCTCCCATTGCAAAGCATTGGGTCTATATAGATGCGGATCACAAATGCACCTGTAAATCGTGCGAAAAAACGGCCGTGTGACTAAGCCCTAAGGCCTCATTAAGGCGAGCGCTGTTTTTGCGCCATTAGCAGCATACAGAATTCGCTTCTAATAGGAATCAATCGATTCCTATAGAAGCATTCACATGAGACAATGTTAGGCGCACTGAATTGGCGCACCTATCAAAAGATAGGATATGCAGGTGCAAACTGCAATGTTGGCTCTGAGGTGCACGTAAATATAGGACAAGTCCTATATTTGCTGGGTGCTTTCCATAGGCTATGGGAGGCTTGAAAGCAAGCAGCACAAAGCTCAGATCATGTGAACGGGCTACTTCAAGTAGCCTGCTCAGGCGATCTTTACAGCACTAGACCCGCAATCTCTTCTCGCGTCTATAGTGCGCGAAAACAGCGCTCGTCTGAATGAGGCCTTACATTGCTAAGGACTTCTTTGCAGACAGCAACAACTAAGTTGTCTTTTGTTCAGGCCCAAGTCCAAATTAAAAATGGTTGAATAAATAAATTGCACCAAGATAGTGAGGCTATTGATAGCTAATACTCTCAACAACCCAATTCTGCACAAAACCGCAAACTGTGCGTATTTTTTTTTACAAATCTATAAACAGGAGCATATAGTTTATTTTCTGGGTGAGAGGCACTTTAAAAAGTAGTTTGTTTACTTTAATTACATTTTAATAGAAACACGTTTTTTCTCCATTATTATTAATAATTAATAATAATAACATTGTCTGACATTAGCACACAGAGTCTTCATGACAGTATGAATATCAAGAGGAGTCCATAAATCTTTCCCCCTAACATTTATTTATATCGTAACACATTTTTCATTATAATGGGCTATCATTATGCATTATTTTTAGCACCAATCAATCGCTGATTAAATTGTATAATACATTTTAAGAATACTGTTTCTCTGACAAAGGGCCATTTTAAACACATTAACTTCAAAATACACATAAAGCACTTTTCTATCAGTAGCGTGATCAGTACAAAATGACCAGAGACTTTTATTTGTAAAGCTCTAATGAAGCTCATAAATATGTGTCTGGAAGCAGAATGTATTTGTTTCTAGATCAACAGGGTCTTTTATATGTAAATTAGTTTCTACTGACATTTATTCTTTTCAGCTTTCTGTACAGTGTAATGACTCATGTAGGCAAAGAAAATCCATACATAAATGTTTAAAGGTAAAGGTTTAATAAAAATTAGATAACGTACAAGTTTAAAGCTGAGAAGCTTATTCTTGTCCTGTATTACAAATTGAGCAATTTGTACTGGAACAAATATATCTGTAACCCACTTCCAAAAACACTGCTAGACATTGATATTTTAAATTATGGGCCTGTCTAAACGCACTATTTAGTTGTTTGTAAACTTTATGATAATTGGCTAAACTAAAAGGAACATTGTTTGTTTGTTGATTTCAAATATCTGCTACATCACACATGATAGTGTTTTGGCACCAAAAACAGGAGGTCAATAATGTAGAATGGGAGACCATAGTAGCAAGAAAGTTGAGCTCCACTCTTGATGAACACAATTGAACATTAGTTGCCTGTTCCTTTATCATGTGCAAATTCACAACATACCAAACCACCGCTTGTTCTTCCTATTCTCACAAAACGTTGATCCACCAGGTAACCACTAGTTTAGATTAGCTGAACAACGATTATGTTTCGTGATGCATTTTATGGCCTTGAATGTAGCTAATGAGGAAAGGCAAAGGAATAGATTATTTATATTAAAAACAATATATAGATCAAATGCAAAAAACAATAAGTTGTCAGCAAGATGTGATGAAAGCATATTATTATTATGTTCTATTACTACTTGGTACAACTTTATATTAGCTAGAATTAAGGGCTGTATTCATACTCTATGTCAGGACTCGACCCTGGGACCTCGTGCACTTCAACCTTGTTTCATGACCTTGTTTACCTAGTTCCTGCCTCCCTGTCCTAGCTCTGCCCTGCTCCTGATTAAGCCCACTATATAAATCTGGCCCCTAATGCATTGCGTGATTATTGTGCTCCATGTCTTGATCAAGCTCTACTTCTGCCTGCTCCTCTGCTATTCAACTGAGACCTCCCATTGCTGACCCTTGGCTTACCTTCTGACTACACTACCCGCCTCCTCCATCTGTATTGTGAACTGAGACCTCCCGTTGCTGACTCCTGGCTCCATCCTGATTACTCTCCAGACCTGCGGCAACTACATCTGAGGCTCCACTCTAGTGCCTGAAACCGCTACACTCTACTATTTATCCAGAGTTAAGCTCAGGCAGGAGAGAAACTACAATACCATGTTGTTAGTGTGGGGTGCAGGAAAAGCTGTTTGTAATAAGCAACTACTAACAACTCAGTAAAAGTACGTTAACATTTTTGACACATTTTTTTAAATCACAGAAAAAAAAAACATTATGCAAACTCACAACAAAAGCTTTGGTAAGATAAGTTGTTATGAATTCTACCTATCCTGCCACCCCCTTCATGCATTCAAATTAATGGGGCAGCAGCATGAATGTATGCAAACCTCTCTGTTCATTCAAGGACATACCAGATTCTGTTCTCAGCATTGGTGGGGATCCCAGCAGTTGGACGCGCACAGATTAGCAAGTTATCTCCTGTCATATGGATAACTTGTTTTTATGGAATAACTCCTTTAAAAAATATTTTACAATAAAACATTTTGAGACATGTCCAAATTAGTGATACTTTTGAGTGTTTTTCGAAATTTTAGGGCTCAGTCAGACGAGCATTCCTTTTTTTGTGAACCTTTTGTGCAAAAAAAAGCGCTACATGCATTAGCAAAATGCACATGATCATGGCTCTGTGCCCATTGCTTTCAATGCTACAGCTGCCGGCCCCATTGAAAGCAATGGGATGCAGGAAACTCCGCAGTGATTTTCATGGAAGGGCTTGAAATATAAGCTCTTCCCTGAAAATCATCCCTACCTTGTGTAAAAAATAAAGAAAATATATACTCACCTCTCTACCGCTGTAAGGGCTCCGTCTCGTGTTCTCTCTTCCATGCGGCACTGCTCTGAAGCACTTTCAGCAGGCGGGATTTTTAAATTCCCATCTACTAAAAGAGCTTTAGAGAAGTGATGGGGAGCCAAGCGGTAAGATGCACCAGCCACGGAAAGGTGAGTATATATTTTTTATTTTTTGCAGCAGCTAGGGATGATTTTCAGGGAAGAGCTTATATTTCAAGGGGGTTGCCTGCATCCCATTGCTTTCAATGGGGCTGGCTGCAGTGCTGGCCCCATTGAAAGCAATGGGAGAAGATTGCAATCCTCGGCCACAGCTGTGACACCTGTTACAGGGCGTTCCTTCATCCCCGTGGGGAGTCCCCTTGTCACTGAACAGTGTGATAGTGCTGTCACAGTGTTGAGGGGACTTCCCGCGGGGAATCTTTAAGTGCAGCATGGACCTTGCCGCTGCACAGATGTCCTATCTTTTGCTGGTGCAAAGATTTTGAGCCTGTGAAAGATGGACATGTGAACACACCATTGGAAACCAATGGTTCAATCAGACGTGCTTTTCTTTTCGCACATAGATGCGCACCAAAAACGGTTGTCTGACGTCACCCTTAATGTGATTGTTAGAAGTTTAAAGGGATAATCCTACTTCTGTAATTTATGATATTCCTACAAAGTGCCCCACATCTGGAATCACTATCAATGAAGAGAAAACAAGTTTGGTGAAGAGTAATGGTAAAATACTCTTTCAAAAAATGAAGAATAAATTATTATTACGTTTCCTTTGAAACATGTATACTGCCAGTTGTTAATGATATTTTAGGTCACTACTTTCTGTCCTTCACATTATTTAAGCAAAGTAACTCCATTATTTTCTTCGAATTGCAGAGTTTAAATTTCAGCAGCTTATCTGTGAATCACAAGACCCATTATTATAGAAGAGCATGAATACTTCAGGATAATATAGTTAATCAGTACAGTACATCATGCAATTATATTGCAAGGAAAATAAATAAATATATTTGAATGTATCAAATAAAACAGGCATGATATTTTCTCAATTCTGATGAAGGCCTGAAGGCATTTTAATACACAATTTAAAGGTTGAAAACACTTCATGGTAATTAATTCTCTGGAGGATGTCTCCACCTCTCATTCCAAGTTTAATTTCTTCTGTTACTGGCATGGAATAATACTAAAGTTAAGCTTGTGAGATTGCATGCTATTTCTTACAATGATTGATGTGTATTTGATTTCGTTATCCCTACTGCTATTAATAAAATAGCATTTACAGCTCTATGTAATGGAAAAAATGATTTTGTTTAAATTACATATCATTGACAAATAGGTCATGTATATAGGAATAAATGTTTATGTTAAACTATAAATACATTATAATCGAAATAAAGTGTTATAAAAAAAACTGTAACACACTTTTTGCTTGCAGGCTGTAGCCCTTATTTCCTGATGTCTTATGTCATGAACGTTTAGAAAATATCTATCAGTAGTCTTAAACTTTCGGTTTATGTCCAGAAAAAATATTTATTTGAAAAAATTGTATTATGTAATAAAATTTGTGATTTTTTTCTTACTCTTATTTGCATAAAAACAACAAGTCTAATTCAAATCAAGTAACATTAAAATATATTTATACACAAAAAACACAAGGTATTTTTTTCTTTTGTTTCTGGTGATATATTTAGAGATGAGCGAGCACCAAAATGCTCAGGTGCTCGGTACTCGAGTCGAACTTTTCGTAATCCTCGAGAGCTCGGTTCGAGTAACGAACCCCATTGAAGTCAATGGACGACTCAAGCATTTTTGTATGGGACCGATGCTCCGCAGAGGTGATGACCTCTTAAACACTAGAAAACATCAGAAAGTCATGGAAACACCACAGAAACGGATAGGAAAGGGCAGGGGCAGCATGCATGGCTGCATCTGAGACTCCCAGGTCCCACTATTAAGCCAAACTGGGGATAAGAGTCTGGCGTCATCCCCCTAACAATTTTTACTTCGGACAAACCCTCATTAGCAAGGCACACCTTAGCTAAGCACCCCACTACCTGCAACCAAGGACAATCACTGCCTGCGGGTGACACCGCTGCCTCTTTTCCTAAGGTACATGCTGGCATTGCTGTCCAATGCTCCGCACAACCCTGCGTCCACAGCGCACACAAACTTTTCCCAGCGCAGTGTTCAGCTGGTCTCATGCCACACGCTCGCTTCATAGCCACACCACCCTCATGTCTATTTATAAATGCGTACTGGATGAGGAGGAGCCAGAGGCACACACTGCAGAGGGTTGGCAGGGCTAGGCAGCGACCCTCTTTGAAAGTGTGGGCGATAGCCCACAATGCTGTTGAGAATTGATGATAAATTGACATACGATCATCATTCCAATTACATGCCACCTCCGTCACAAAATTGTCAGGAGCCGCAAACATGGGCATAAAGGGGACTCAGGTGCCAGCACTTCTACACATCTCCACAATGCAGCAGTACTCTGTGTGGGAAGCACGTGAGCGGGATCAGGGTCAGGCTTGGTCCCAGCCTCCACTTGTGTGACTCAAGGTGCCGCGAGTTACATAGCAATGGGAAATCCATGTGTCCCTACACTCTTCATTCTGTGTAGGTGTCAGCTCAACAACGCAATGGGAAGTTTTTGAGTTCCTTGGGCTCGCTTATGCTGTCGGTGCACAAAGCTGGTATTACACAAGAAGAAATCAGAGTGCCCAAAACTGGCAGAGTTTCACCCCGCCAAGGACCTCGGCCCAATTTTCTGCCCTAGTCAGTCAGTGTATTTGTGCCAGACAGGTAAAACACCACCATGGGAAGTCTTTGTGAACCCACAGCATAAGCGAGCCCATGGAACCCAAGGAAAGTAATACACATGAAGAAATCAGAGTGCCCAAACATAGCAGAGATTCACCCCACCAAGGACCTCAGTCCACATTTCTGCCCAATTCATTCTTTGTATGTGTCAGATAGCTGAGGAACTCGGCCCACACCTCTGCCCTAGTCATTCAGTGTATTTGTGTCTGATAGGTAAAACACTGCAATGGGAAAGCCATCTGCACCCTAGCCAAGTCAGTCAGTGTATTTCTGCCAGACAGGTAAAACAACGCAATGGGAAATCTTTGTGCACCCACAGCATAGGCGAGCCCATAAAACTCAAAGATGATATTACACATAAAGAAATCAGAGCGCCCAAGGAAGTTTCACCCCGCCAAGGACCTCAGCCTCAGCTCACACCCTCAGTAATCGTTGGCATAAAGTGGACTCGGATGTTAGTACAGCTGTGAGCGTCTCTTTAAATCAGTAACGGTTGCTTTCATCGCTTCAAAGACTGGATGAACCGCAAAGAAGTTCCACAGGCCTTACTTGGCGCAGTTGATTCTTCCCCCCCAGGACCTTGGCCACTGCCCACACCCTCAGTAATTGTGGGCATCAAGCGTATACTAGTGCAGCTGTGAACGTCTCATTAATACGGTAACGCTCCTTTTGTTTGGCCCAAACAACTGTCTCAGATAACTGTGGTAACATGAGATAAAATACATGTTGCCCAACGCTGATCCCCAGGCCCCCAGCAGGAGGAGGAGGTGGCATAATAAGGCCAAGAAACCATGACCGAGGTAGGACCCGCAATACTCTGTGAGGGAAGTACGTGTGTGGGCACAGGGTCAGGCTCGGTCCCAGCCTCCACCTTGCGTGACCCAAGGTTCTGTGAGTTAAATAGCTATAGGAAATCCATGTGTCTCCACACACTTCATTCTGTGTATGTGTCAGGCAGCTCAACAACGCAATGGAAAACCTTTGTGCACCCACAGTATAGGCGGACCCCAGTAACATTTCTGTAGCAAGAGTATAGGCGGACCCGAGTAACATTTCTGTAGCAAGAGTATTGGCGGACCCCAGCAACATATATATAGCAAGAGTAGCTTTATTATGCCACCTCCTCCTCCTGCTCAAGGTCTGGAGATCAGCGCTAGGCAACATGTATTTTCTCTCATGTTACCACAGTTATCTGAGACAGTGGTTTGGGCCAAACAAAAGGAGCGTTACTGCATTAATGAGACGTTTACAGCTGCACTAGCATCCGAGTCTGCTATATGCCCACGATTACTGAAGGTGTGAGCCGAGGCCGCGGTCCTTGGCGGG
Organism: Eleutherodactylus coqui; assembly: GCF_035609145.1. NCBI lineage: Eukaryota > Metazoa > Chordata > Amphibia > Anura > Eleutherodactylidae > Eleutherodactylus > Eleutherodactylus coqui. Next base: position 139,735,509 of record NC_089843.1, on the reverse strand, counting down.
GTGTAACTGCCTTGTTTGGGTCCTCTGATTTCTTTATGTGCAATACTTCCCTTGGTTTTGCCTATGCTGTGGGTGCACAAAGACTTCCCATTGCGTTGTTTTACCCGTCTGACAGAAATACACTGACTGACTTGGATAGGGTGCAGACAGCTTTCCCATTGCAGTGTTTTACCTATCTGACACAAATACACTGAATGACTAGGGCAGAAGTGTGGGCCGAGGTCGCGAGTGGGGTGAAACTCTGCCGTGTTTGGGCACTCTCTTTTCTTCATGTTTAATACTATCTTTGAGTTTCATGGGCTTGTCTATGCTGTTGGTGCACAAAGGCTTTCCCATTGCATTGGTCAGGTATCTGTCACATACAAAGAATGAATTGGGCAGAAATGTGGGCCGAGGTTGAGGTCCTGGGCGCAGGGAAACTCTGCCATGTTTGGGCACTCTCTTTTCTTCCTGTTTAATACTGTCCCTGGGTTCCAGGGGCTCGCCTATACTGTGGGTGCACAAATGCTTCCCCATTGCATTGTTCAGCTATCTGACACATACAAAGAACGAATTGGGCAGAAATGTGGGCCAAGGTGGAGGTCCTTGGTGGGGTGAAACTCTGCCATGTTTGGGCACTCTGATTTATTCATGTGTAATACTTTCCTTGTGTATCAGAGGCTCGCCTATGTTGTGGGTGCACAAAGACTTCCCATTGCGTTGTTTTACCTGTCTGGCACAAATACACTGACTGACTAGGGCAGAAATTTGGGCTGAGGCCGAGGCCCTTGGTGGGGTGAAACTCTGCCATGTTTGGGCACTCTGATTTCTTCCTGTGTAATACCATCTTTGTGCACTCACAGCATAGCTGAGCTCAAGGAACTCAAAAACTTCCAATTGTAGTGTTGAGCTATCTGACACCTACACGGAATGAATTGTTTGGGGACACGTGGATTTCCTGTTGCTATGTAACTCGCGGCACCTTGGGTCACACAAGGTGGAGGCTGGGACCGAGCCTGACCCTGGGCCAGCTCATGTGCTTCCCACACAAAGTATTGCTGCATTGTGGAGATGTGCACAAGTGCGGGGCTGGCACCTGTCCCCTTTATGCCCATGTGTGCGGCTGGTGACAATTTTGCGACGGAGGTGGCACGGGATTTGAATGATGATCATATGTCAATTTATCATCGATTCTCAAGAGCATTGTGAGCTATCGCCCCTCCTTTCAAAGAGGGTCGTTGCCTGGCCCTGCCAACCCTCTGCAGTGTATGCCTCCGGTTCCTCCTCATCGCAGACCCACTTCGAAATAGACATGAGGGTGGTGTAGCTATGAAGCGAGCGTGTGGCAGAGAGCAGCTGAACGCTGCGCTGGGAAAATTTTGGGAGCAAAACGAGCTGTCGAGCATTGCGAAAAGTTTTACTCGAGCAACGAGCACCCGAGCATTTTGCTGCTTGCTCATCTCTATTAATTACTTTAAGATTCCAACTTATAAATAAATACATTTTTATTAAGATTTTTCATCATTTCTTGTCACAACAGTCTCAATACAGTGATCAGAATATCAGTTACACGTCACAAAACACAAGAAGTCTGACATCAGACTCGCCAATTAAGATACATAAAACAAATATAGCACTATTTTGTGAATGAACTCCGGTGGGAAAACAAAATCAAGAGCAAATTAGCATCACCTTACAGTAACCAAGAGAGGAAGGGAAGAAGATTTCAGACAAGGGAGACAAAAGGAGGGACAGAGTGAAACTCACCATGCATGGGTCGGAAGGGGAACCCATGAGTCTATATAATGTTCGTAGAGGGGTGACCAAGTAGAGTTTGGGCGCTAATACTTCCCCCTGGCTGTCCCAGGTCGCAAAGGGTTGAAACCCACAGATCTATAATCATGTTCCTTAGGAAACCAGAGGTCCTCAAGAAGGGTATTACCATATGATCTGTCAGCCAACAGAAGTTAAGAGGACTAACCAGCTCCATCCAGTAGCCAAGTTGAGTAGCTAAATTAAAATCATGGACTCAATGCAAGTCAATTCCACCCTCCGAACCTCTCTTTATCATTAACAGTTTGTAGGTCAGTCTCAGCCTTCTCTGTATCCAGATGTATCCAATAAAGGCCATATGAAGTACTTTAAAGAAACTTACAGGGAGATTGATGGGTAACATACGAATCTTGTACAGGATTATGGGGAGAACATAGGACTTCAGTATGTTTTTTTTGTCAAGCCACAATATAAAGGGTAAGTCATATGAATGCAGGAGATTCTTCACCTTAGCTATAAGGGGCGTAAAATTAGCTCAGTATAAGTCATCTGCTCTTTTGCTTAATTTAATGCCCAGGAAGTCAATAGCTGTCTCAGACCAGGAGAATGGAAAGTTACCTTTCAAAGCGCTATAGCTAGTCAGGGGTATGGAAATATTTAGGACTGTAGACTTAGCAAAATTAATTTTAAAATTGGATAAGCCCCTAAACTGCTCCAGAAGGGAAGTGAGTCTAGGCAAGCCCCTTTCGGAGGCTACTACCAAAAACACAATATCATCTGCAAAAGCAGCTGCAGAGAGCTCCTGTTTATCTAAGTTCAGCCTTTGGATTTCAGTATCTAGTCTGAAATACTGGAATAGGGGTTCAAGTGCAAGAATAAAGAAGGTAAGTGAATGTGGGCAACCCTTGGGTGTACCATTTCTAATATCAAATGGCAAGGGCAGAGTATCATTAATTTTACGTCTGGCGTGTGGCTCAGCATACAAAGAGAAAATGGCAGAGACAAACATGGGAGGGATATTGAAATGTAACAGGACTGTTTGCATATATAAAGCCAATCCACCCTGTCAAAAGCCTTTTTAGCATCTGTGTCTACTAATGTCAGGTGGATGCAATGTGTTTGGGCATAACGAATCGCATGCAGTATCCAAAAACAGTTGTCCCGTCCCTACCTCCCCTTCACAAAACCCATCTGTTCACAGTTTGTCAGGTTGGGGATCTGCGTCTCTAGTCTTTTAGTGAGAAGTTTTACCAAAACAGTGACATCAAAACTAATGAGGGAAATGGACCTGTAGCTGCCACAAATCTCTGGGTCTTTGTTTTCTTACTGAATTAGTGTAAAGTGAGCTTCCTGAGCCTGCTTTGGGAGGGCATTGCCCTGGAGTAAAGAACTGAAGAGTCCCGTTAAGTGGGGTACTAAGGAAGAATATTATAATATATTAACGGTAGGCCATCAGGGCTCGGGCTTTTTCCCGAGGGGCAGGAGTCCAATAGTCTCTCCACTTCTAGTTTTGAGATTGGAGCCATGAGAGAAGTCACCTCATCTTCCTCCAGTCAGGGGAGGTGCAAGCCCTTAAGAAAGGAGTCTATCTGAAGCCTACCCCTTGCACACAACTTGGAGATAGTTGGTCCCTAAGGTTAGATAAATGGGAATAGAATTTTTGGAATTCTTTAGCAATGTCAAGTGTTGACATAACTAAGGTTCCTGTTTGAGTTTTATTGGATTTATTAAAATTTTTTGTATGGGCCTTCTTTAATAATACTGACATGAACTTGCTCCCTCGGTTGCCTTATGCGTAAACTACCAGTTTGAGATAGAGATATTTTTTGTTAAATTTGGATTCCGAGCAAAGCCTTAGTTCCCTTTGCAGCGTATCTAATTTTTCTAGGTTGTCTTTACATTGGGAGAGTTTTGCGACTAGTTCTAGTTTTACTATCTGAGACAGTCTCTCATCAATGTTTTCTTGTTGTATTTTTTGACTCTGGAGCACAGAGCAATCAGTAGGCCCCTTACAAATACCTGATAAGCTTCCCATACCGCAGGAGTTGCTTGTCCTTTAGACACGTTTAATTGAAAAAAAATAATCTATGTGCTTGTTAAGGTGAGCTCTATCCTCTGCCAAATCCGAAGGGGGATGGCATTTAGCCACCACCTTCATTCCCGAGGGGTAGCCTGAAGGGGGCGCAAATCCACATGTAATGGGGCATGATCAGAAACCGTCATGGAGTCTATACTGGATTTAACTAAGGAAGTCAGAAGACCAGAGGAGAGTCTAGCCTCTGAAAAGAGGAATGGACCTGGAAAAAGTAAGTATAATCCTTAACAGAGGGGGAAAGATGACGCCAAGCGTCCACAACATCTAGCTCCAGCAAACAATGATTGAGCTTCCTCAATTTTTACATGTGGGATCTGGGATTGGCCCGCTGATGAGTCGAGCAAAGGATGAAGGGTAACATTAAGGTGACCTCCAAGAAAGATGGGACCAATGCAAAATGTTTGAGTACATCCAATTGCCCAACCAACCAAATATTCTGATCAGAATTAGGGAGATAAAGATTGGCTATACTCAATTTAACATTGTTAATCGAACCCCTCAAGAAGAGGACTCTATCCTCCTCATCAGCATACTGAGCCTCGCAACAAAATGTGATGGATTTGTGAAACAATATAGAAACCCCTTTAGAGTCTGATGTGTGATGTGGATTGTGGAACCCCTGCAAAAACTGTCTTCCTGGCAGAGACATGCACCTGCCCCTCTTAAAATGCATCTCCTGTAGAAAAGCAATTTTAGTACCATACCTTTTTAGGAGAAAGGCCACATTGTGCTTTTTGGAGAGCGAGTTCAGACCCCTCACGTTGAACGAAGTGAGATGAAGAGGACCCTCCATGTCTAGGTCAACAAAGCAATGGCCAGTCCACTATCAAGTGCACAGGGGAGAACAAAGACATTTGAGAGTAAGAAACCAACCTAAATCCTTCTGAGAGCTATGGTGTACCCCGCAGTGTGGATCAAGAAAGTGGGGGAGGAGAACAAGAGGAACAGTATACAAAAAGTGGGGGAAAAGGAAAGGAAACGCAGTTCCTAAAAAAGAGACAGAAATAAAAACAAAAATAAATGCAAGTTATCTCAATAACAGACATAAGGGGTTTCCTATCTTGTGAAACCACCTCTGAGGTAACAGGGCGAGATAACAGAACTGCAAAAATGCTGAATAAATTTAACTGCACACACGGCCTTGTCTGACAGGCACGATCTAGGACCTTCGTAACATGAGAAGTACGTGACTATGAATGTTGCTACTAGTGGAGAAAAATTGCAGCGATATTAAACTTTTGAACAAGAATTAAACAGGGCTCAACAGGGGGCAGAGGAGCTTCACCCCAAGAACAGAGCAGAAAGCCAGCCAGATTATGATCTCATCAAGTACATATCAGCCGGGTCCAACCAATGAGAGCGGCCAGCCTCTTAAAACATTTGTAACATTAGATGCAGCAACATAACCTGAAGTCACCCCCAATGAGCAAGTTAAGAGGCAATCAGCAGAAGCAGTGAAAGAGTCAAGCATCACCTCCCAGAGCAGCCTCTCTATTCTTTTTTTTCTTGCCTTTTGGCGATTTGAAGTTTCCTGCCAGGTGCCAGGCCTCCGGAGTTACCAGCCTTGCAAATTTAGGAAGCTCTGGGAGTGGGAGCCAGCAGGGGAGCTCTATTGGCTCTAGGTCTAGGTGTTGCCAACAGACCTGCAGATCGTCCAGAGAAGGGATATTTATTCTCTAGCCAAAGGGAAACAGCCAGGCATATTTAATGTCATTGGCCCTCAGTATTTCCAGTAAAGGGCGCAGAAGATGGCGTTTAGCCAGGGTAGAAGCAGCCAAGTCCTGGCAGATTTTGAGAGGTGCATCTGCATATTTCAGATCCCTGCGGCTTCTTGCAGCTCTTAAAATAGCAAAGGCATCTTTGAGGTAGAGGAGTTTACAGATAATGTCTCTCGGATGCTCCGTGGCCGCAAGCAGAGGTCTAAGCACTCTGTGAATGTGCTCAATTGAAATGATAGCTGCCCTATCTGCTCCCAGTAAACTGACAAAAATGTCGTTAGCCACCTTAGATAGGGAGTCCACAGCCCAGGACTCCGGAAACCCTTTAAAGCGAACATTACAATGCCTGTTCCTGTTTTCTAAGTCCTCTTGCATAATTAGGGCTCTGTTCAGATGGTTATGCTGGTCTTTTATTGTTGTAGCACCTGCAACATTTCAAGAAAATGGGAGGTGATGAAGACTGAGGAGGACTCCACCCAGCACCCCACATACTTGGTATCCTCTTCGATTTCTGCCAAGTCGACATCACAGCGTGAAGGGCTTTCATAATCAGCTCCTTTATGAACCCCTTGGAGATTAATTCCTTGTTGTCCCCATCAGAAAAGACTCCCCCTCCCTCTCCTTACGGTTAGAGGCAGCATGCAGTAACCAAGCGCTCCGTTCTTTCAGGTACTGCTGCACATTGGCTTGTCCCTTGTTAGGCCATGGGGTCCTCAGCTGCTCAGCCCCTCTCTCTCCGTTGCTCTTCCTCATGTTTAGCTGCTTCTTGCTGCAGAATACGTCCTCTGAAGGTGCCGCGCTGATGGAGCTCCTTGCTCAAGCGTCCATCAGGCTCAGCAGCCAGGCTCCGCACCCTTAAGGTTTCAACTTCAGCTACATTTGAGCACTTTCCAAATGTATTATACTGTACATGGGTCCTCCACCACTCATACTGTAGTAATGAGGTGGTCTATTGTGAAAGCTTTATAAACTGTATCTATTCAGACAAATAAAATCATCAACTTGATGTCAATGGAATATATTAAATATCAGTCTTGGGATTAGTAAAATGTTGTTTTATTTCTTAAAATCATGAGCAAGATGTCAAAATTTTTGAGGACATCTCATTAGCACCACCGCTAGAACACAGAAAAGAACCCAACTTGCATATCCAGCCTCAAAAATGGCTATCAACTGTTATTGTTGGAGACACATGTGGCCACATGTTCTCCCTGCAGAAACTACATAGAAAACATACAATAGTAATACATGGTAGCATTTCAAATGAAAGACTGATTATGTGATACGTAGATGAGCAGGGGCTGCAAAAAAGAAAGGTGTTCATTATAAGTAGTCCTCAGCTCTGGTTCACAGAGAGGACAACCTGCAGACAGTCCAAGGAGGAAAGAGACAGCATAAATGATGCAGAAAGTTGATTTTTTTTTTATTCCTCAAATGCGCTCAAACAGAAGACAGCGACGTTTCGATCCCAGCACAAAATCTTTTTCAAGCTGACCAGTCAATGTGAGTACACTCATTACATACAAAAACATAACAAATCACAAACATACAATTAAAATCAATCCCATCAGGAACATAGCATTGAATTGGGAGGACAACTGTCTGTGATTTCTATATTTCTTTATAGGGCATATAGAAAGTGGTTGTCTTCATAAGACAACTCTTTTAAAATAGCCAGCAATTTGCTCTAAACAAAGTATCTTCCATGATTTTTTGAGCCAAACGAATGAATTTGAGCGATAATCGTGCAGTGTAAATGCACAGAAATCACTCACTATTTGTTCACAGGTTTTTAAGCTGACTTTGCAGTAATAAAAACCATAGAGATGGCGAAGCGCTGAGCGAAAAGCCAACAATCAAGCAGTGAAGTCTTTCAGTGTGAACACTCTGCACAAGTGCTGACGACCTTAGCGGTGATGTCTGCGCTCGTGCACTATTTATTGAACTGTCAACGCAATTACAGTTACCAACTCTGACTCAATGGTGTGATTGCATTTTTTATGAAAGAACTAAACATTGCTGATAGTTTCCTATAGTTAAGATATCATTTGTTTCTGGTTGTTATAGTATCTATAATATGCAGTTGCAGTCTTAAACAAATTATATAAACACAATGGGTGGTAGTTGGCATAGCACTGAGAATCAGAATTGACAAATTATAACCGTATTGGGGAATATGATTATCTACCACTGTTTTTCTGCATTAACTGCATTAATAATACTCCCTCAGTGTTTTCTCAGCATGGTTGAATTATCTTTTTGTTTAGCCCTCTTATTCATTAAGAATAATATGGATTTTGAATTACAGGTATTAAAAATATCCCCTACTTTCATTCCTCTAGCTGCACTTCTCCTCTCTCCCTTCAACTATGTGCAATGTACAGGATAAAGATACATTTCAAAGAAAGGTTGTCCCCAATGAAACCATATCACATAGCTTGATTGCTGCTGCAGTATACTTGGTTTGTGGCTCGTTATGAGCATAAGAATGTTAAACTTCAGAGAAATTATCTGTATGAGTGTAACATAATGCACTATAGTTTACTTGACATTTTTAAAGGGAATCTGTTTCTATATTTATGCTGCCATATCTAAATGGACATAGGCTAGTGACAGAGACCTTGACAGCACTAGATGTCTTATTTTTTCAGTTGCAGTACTTTTCATAAGATTACTAGAGATGAGCGAGCACCAAAATGCTCGGGTGCTCGTTACTCGGGACGAACTTTTCGCGATGCTCGAGGCTTCGTTTCGAGTAACGAACCCCATTGAAGTCAATGGGCGACCTGAGCATTTTTGTATATCGCCGATGCTCGCTAAGGTTTTTGTTTGTGAAAATCGGGGCAATTCAAGAAAGTGATGGGAACGACACAGCAACGGATAGGGCAGGCAAGGGGCTACATGTTGGGCTGCATCTCAAGTTCCCAGGTCCCACTATTAAGCCACAATAGCGGCAAGAGTGCCCCCCCCGCACTGTCAGCATAAAGATCGTTCTCCTCTGCCATAGCTGTAACAGCTGTGGCAGAGAAGAACGATGTCTGCCCATTAAATTCAATGGAGCCAGCAATACAGCAGGTTCCACTGAAAGCAATGGGCTGCCGGCGATCGCGGGATGAATTGTCGGGAAGGGCTTAAATATATAAGCCCTTCCCTGCAATTCATCCAGAAATGTGTTACAATAAAAATATATACCGGCGCATAAGGCGACGGGGCGTATAAGACGACCCCCCAACTGTCACCTTATACGCCGGGAATACAGCGGAGCAAAGAATAAACATCATTACTCACTTCACCTGGCGTTCTGCGGTGCTCCTGCAGGCTGTCGCTCCCTCCTGGTCCCCGGAAGAGCATTGCTTTCTCTACGAAGGGCTTTAAATCCCCGCCTCCAGAAACACACGTGCCTTCAGCCAATCACAGCCAATGACAATGATGTCATTGAATGGCTGTGATTGGCTGAAAGCACGTGTGTTTCTGGAGGCGGGGATTTCAACCACTGCGTCCAGAAAGCAATGCTCTGCCGGGGACCAGGAGGGAGCGACAGCCTGCAGGAGCACCGCAGAACGCCGGGTGAAGTGAGTAATGATTTTTATTCTTTGCTCCGCTGTATTCCCAGCGTATAAGGTGACAGTTGGGGGGTCGTCTTATATGCCCCGTCGCCTTATACGCCGGTATATATTTTTATTGTAACACATTTCTGGATGAATTGCAGGGAAGGGCTTATATATTTAAGCCCTTCCCGACAATTCATCCCGCGATCGCCGGCAGCCCATTGCTTTCAGTGGAACCTGCTGTATTGCTGGCTCCATTGAATTCAATGGGCAAACATCGTTCTTCTCTGTCACAGCTGTTACAGCTGTGGCAGAGAAGAATGATTTGTCTTCTATATGTTCTCAATGGGGTCGGCGCTGCTGCCGCCGGCCCCATTGAGCGCATATAGAGAAGAGAACAGAAATCGCAGATCGCACATAGGTGCGATCTGCGATTTCTATGGCCTAAGAAGGACCGTTGGGGTTCTTGAAGCCTAAAATCACTCCTAACGCTCTCCCTATAGCAGCTCCGGCATCAACAACACTTTCCCTGAACTATGTCAGAATGCATCTGTGGCGAGCCGCGGGAGGGGCAGATTTTAATACTCGGGTGACACCTAATCTCGCCAGCCACTCACTGTAGGGGGGTGGTATAGGGCTTGAACGTCGCAGGGGGAAGCTGTAATGCCTTCCCTGTCTTTCTATTGGCCAGAAAAGCGCGCAAATTTCTCAGGGAGGAAAATGAAAGTAACCCGAACATCGCGTGGTGCTCGTCACAAGTAGCGAGCATCTCGAACACCCTAATACTCGAACGAGTATCAAGCTCGGACGAGTATGCTCGCTCATCTCTAAAGATTAGTGTTTAGCTGCTGCAGTGTATAGTCAAGGATATTCATGAGTTCGGCTGCTCCTGCAGATGACTGACTGCTTTTTTTCATATATTGTGTATAGGAAGAAAGGTGTTAATTAATGACTGGAATTTTATATGTTTTGAGACTAAGGAAGGACATCATGTCCAAAATGTAATAAATTGTTCAAACCCATGCGTAACAAAATAGAGCTAAAAAATGCATTTGCATCCATAAACATCTCTGATACAGTTCTCTACCTCCTGGAACTTTCCATGACTGAGGAGCTAAAGCAGTAAGGATCTAGACTTGCAAACGGCCTTTTTACGTTATTTTGTAGCTTGAGAGATGGATTCGACCAATGCACAAAGCATTAATATATACTGACAGAGTCCCTTTAAATTTCAATGTTTTACAAACAACTGATATATGTTACAATTAGAGATGAGCGAGCACCAAAATGCTCGAGTGCTCATTACTCGAGTCGAACTTTCAGTGATGCTCGAGAGTTCGTTTTGAGTAACGAACCCCATTGAAGTCAATGGGCGACTCGAGCATTTTTGTATATGACTGGTGCTCCGCTAAGGTTTTCATTTGTGAAAATCTTATCAAATCACCAAAGTCATGTAAAAAACACAGAAATGGATAGGGCAGGCGAAGAGCAACATGCAGGGCTGCATTTAGGGCTCCGAGGTCTCACTATTAAGCCACAATAGTGGCAAGAGTGACCCCCCCCCCCCCCGCACTGTCATCATAAAGATCATTCTCCTCTGCCACAACTGTAACAGATGTGGCAGAGAAGAACGATGTTAGCCCATTGAATTCAATGGAGCCGGCAATACAGCCGGCTCCATTGAAACCAATGGGCTGCCGGCGAGCGCGGGATGAATTTTTGGGAAGGGCTTAAAAATATAAGCTCTTATCTGAAAATCATCCTAAAATGTGTAAAAATTAAAAAAAAATGTATACTCACCTGGTCCCGGCAGACGGAGTTCAGCGCGGCCGGCCGGCAGTTCTCCTGAACTGCTTTCTGTAGTATTCAGCGGGTGGGGATTTAAAATCCCCGCCTGCTGAATGAGCTGCCTCTGATTGGTCACAGCCTCATCAATCAGAGGCAGCTCTCACTCACCCATTCATGAATTCATGAATGGGTGAGTGAGTGCTGCCTCTGATTGGCTCAGCGCAGGGACCGGCTGCAGCGGAAAGGTGAGTATAAATTGTTATTTTTATTTTTACACATTTTAGGATGATTTTCAGGTAAGGGCTTATATTTTTAAGCCCTTCCCGAAAATCCAACCCGCGCTCACTGGCAGCCCATTGATTTCAATGGAGCCGGCTGTATTGCAGACTCCATTGAATTCAATGGTCAGTGCTCGTTTAATCGAGATGAGTACTGTGGGTGCTCGTCTCGAGTAACGAGCATCTCGAGCACCCTAATACTCGAACGAGCATCAAGCTCGGACGAATATGCTCGCTCATCTCTAGTTACAATGTTTAGTAAAAAATAATTACCTTTCAGTTTTGTTTGCAGGGTGATTTCAAAGTTCTAGAACAGCCAAAATTGAAACAACTTCAAGCTGCAAGAAGCCAAATTGCCTCACTGTTCTCTAACTGGATAGAGAATGAGTGATTATTCATTTTTATAAATATTCATAACACTTAAACGTATATACTAAACATAGGATATGAAGAAAACATAATGAGCAAAAGTCAATGGTAAACACATTCAATTTTGACAATATAAGAGCAAACATAATGGTAACAATGAGTAAATATTTAATATATTGACATAATTCACAATACTGTAAGTGTAAAAAACTGTTGTAATTAACCCTTTTGAAAAAAAAAGCATAAATGCTAAAGAACGCTATAAACATCCTGTCTAAAGGATGAAATTTAAAATATGGATCATTTGAATTTCCTAATCTGCAGGTTTATGTATTATAATAAACTCTCATAATCCAATGCATAGAAATTTTCTACTATAGCATTTCTTTTTGCCCATGTGATCCTAAGCTAAAATGTTACATTATGATAAATAGAAGACTTCTTCATAAAGGAAATGATGATTAAGAATCTCTGCAACAATATTTTCCTGAGAGGCGAACAAAGCTTTGTCATGTTGTGCTCCTGGGGCCTATAGTTCTATGGGTTTCCAGGAGCACACTTCCACAAATGTGGGATGATTGAACTGGCTAGGTGAGTATTGCTCCAGCCAGCCAATCACCACCAGTCTTCTGCACATAAATAATAGTGCCTCCTGCTAGAGTTTGCTGGTCATTTATTCATTATCTCATTCCATCTCAGAACTCTGATGCTTGGAATCATGTATGTTCTGCTTTGGTGTAAGTTGCATGCATGAGGTTCTGGGTGGGATTCCCTTGTCTATTAGTGTGTTTAGACATAAGGTGCAAACTGTCCAGTTCAGTATGTGTGTTGTTTTTCCCTTGTCTTCTGTTCCTGCTAATTACTATCTAGGGCTAGCTAGGCCCCTAGGTTCCAGTGTGGGTCCGCCCCTGTTGGGACAATCACCTGCTTGTAGGCAGGACTTATTTTTGGGGTTTTAGTTGTCTTGTTAGAGCAGGGACTCAGAAGTCCCTTGACTCTTGACATGGCCTTGTGAGCTTATGTATTTTGGCCAAAATATTAACCAATATTTTGGATGTACTAACTTATTAGACATTTTATTTGTCTGAGTTTTGTGGTACATTGGTAAGTATTTTAGCATCTGTTGCCTGTTGCTGTTTTTATGCATATCTTTAATCCCTTTTCTCTCCTCTCCCCAACCCTCATTTGGGTTGTATCCTTGTAGGTCAATATTTCTACAGCCTACACGAACGTAACATGACTATTCATTATGTACCTTGGGGCTTAAATTGAAGCTGTTAGATTTGTTTGACAGCTACAGCATATGCTCTTTAGAAATTCTTGATGTCCAAATGTGCAATAGTAAATAGGGTCTGTTTGGATGTTGTCCTATAAATCAGTCTTAGAACTTTACAGATCATGTGTTACATTCTTGACAAAGACTGCTAAATAGGACAACATTCAAATAAATCCTAAATTAACAGAATACTGTTCAATTTTACGTGTTTCTCATTTTAGAATTCTTAATCACAGTATAGTGAACTTGTGTAAATAGATATAGGGTCTGTAAAGCCTGAAATTATTTTAGTTGATTAGTGTCTGGATGTTTTTCTAATAAACTATCTTTACCTCTAAAGACTCCCTATCATCTTGAGCTCCACAAGGAGAATAAGTACTTTCCATGATATCTTAATTAAAAAACAACTAATTACTATACTTTTAGGCATCCTTGGTTTTCATACAAATGCATTTATTAGCTATAAGATATAGGCTACTTTAAGTTTGTTTGCTTCACATACACCTGATGAATATATACAGGTGGTATTTTGCATTCCAGAGTTAATCAAACATGTATCTGCGCACTGACATGAATAGGAAGGAGTGTGTTCTTTTACAGTGATTGGTTTCCAGGATGAACTGAGAAAGGAATAGAGGAGAAACCAGTAAAGCATACATGAGTGCTAATATTATTGATAATTGTAGCTGTCAGAAAGCTGTCTCAGACACTATGGGTAAGAGCAATCAGGAAAACATACAACTGAGTTTTCAGAGAAAGTTTCTACCCAGAATCTGCAAAAAAGTATTTAGAAAAACAGTTTATTTTAATTTTAGGGGAAAAGCACATTTGAGGTAAAATTTTAAATAAACCTCAGTTCACAATAAATGCATTACCATACATGCAGAATGTGCATTTAACATACCTGATGCCTTGATGCAACAGATCATTTCTGTCTCAAAACCGTTTCCTAATATTTGTATTTATAGCAAACATAGTCAATAATCCTTTTAAATATACATATTTGCAGATGTATAGTCAATCAGTAATTCAACTTCCTAACATTATCAGCAGTATACAGTACAAACAGAAGACCCCAAAAAGCCTCCAAGAAGTGCCCTCCGCACTTCAGGATCAGCGAAAAAAGCTAGCCAGTGGCTATATATTAATCCACATTTATTAGCTATGTAGCAAAAATAAAAAGATGATGACAGGTGCAATGCATTTCAGCACTATCTTGCGCCTTTTTACAATCTTCACACTTTCTTCCAACGCCCAGCCCCAATATACTCCATCCACATCAGCCCCTCCCTCCTCTCTTCCCCTATGTATGGCTCCCATGCACTGTTCAACTTCCTAAGACGCCTTCAACCCCCTAATACTGCAAAGAAACACCTCAGACACCCACATAAATCCCCTAGCCATGTGCTCACCCTTGCTACTCTGCTACTCCTAGCTGCAGGGGACATCTCCCCCAACCCAGGCCCACCCCGTACTGTTCTCTACCAAAATGCCCCCCCTGCCCCATTCAAATGCGCCCTATGGAACTCCCAATCTGCGTGTAACAAACTCCCAACTATCCATGACCTTTTCACCAGTAAACACTTGAACTTGCTCGCCCTTACGGAAACCTGGATACAGCAGTCCGATTCTACCTCCCCCGCTGCATTGTCCTATGATGGCCTGCAGTTCTCCCACACCCCCAGATCGGATGACAGACGCGGCGGAGGAGTAGGCATCATCCTCTCCCCAAACTGTACCTTCCAGGTCATTCCCTCAGCTCCCTCGCTTACCTTTCACTCCTTCGAAGTCCACACCCTGCGACTCTTCCGCCCACTGCCTCTGTGTGTCGCAGTTATTTACCGCCCCCCCAGGTCCTACCCGCCTGTTCCTAGACCACTTTGCTGCCTGGCTCCCCCACTTCCTATCCTGTGAAATCCCAACCCTCATCCTTGGTGATTTCAACATTCCTACTAACGACTCTAGCTCCTCATCTGCCTCCCGGCTTTTAACACTTACCTCCTCCCTTGGCTTATCACTAATCTCTGACTCCCCCACTCATAGAGATGGTAATACTCTCGATTTAGTTTTCCTCCGTCTCTGCTCTGCTTCTCGCTTCACTAGCTCCCCACTTCCACTCTCGGATCACAACCTTCTCTCTTTCTCCATCAGGCACCCTAGCATCTCTCCTGACCCTCCTATCTATCGCACCTCTAGGAACCTCCAGTCTGTCCGCACTAAACAGTTTGCCGAAACTATTCAGTCCTCCCTATCGCCCATCTCTCACCTCACCTGCCCTAACCTGGCAGCCGAATACTACCACACCACCCTCAGCCGTGCCCTGGATGAAGTGGCACCGACCGTGACGCGAGCTGTCAAACGCAGACCACGGCAACCCTGGCTCACGTCCCAAACGCGCTTCATCCGGCGGTGCTCTAGGTGCGCCGAGCGGCTGTGGAGAAAGTCAAAGCTGCCAGCAGACTTCCTCCACTTCAAATTCATGCTTAAAATGTATAACCTAGCCCTTCACCATGCCAAACAAGTTTATTTCACCTCCCTTGTCTCCTCACTATCCCACAACCCCAAACAACTCTTTGAGACCTTTCACTCCCTCCTCAGCCCCAAGGAACAGGCCCCTGAGACACACCTGACTGCTGGAGAACTAGCTGCCTATTTCAAAGAAAAAATCGACCACATTCGAAAAGAAATCTCTGAAAGCTGCATGGTTAGCCCTGATCCCAGTTTCATCAGCACTGCACCCAGCACCTACTCACTATCTACGCTAGAACCAACAACAGAGGAAGAAGTCTCCAGGCTCCTTTCCGCTGCCCACCCTACCACCTGCGCCAGCGACCCTCTCCCCTCTCACCTCCTCCGCTCCCTTTCCCCAGCTCTCATTACTCACCTTACCACAATCTGCAACCTCTCCCTAACCTCTGGCAATTTTCCCTCCTCATTCAAACACTCCATTATATCCCCTCTGCTTAAAAAACCAACCCTGGACCCGACTAATGCTGCCAACTACCGACCCGTCTCAAACCTCCCCTTTATCTCCAAATTACTGGAACGCCTGGTCTACTCCCGGCTTACTCGCTTTCTCTCTGACAACTCACTCCTCGACCCCCTCCAGTCTGGCTTCCGCTCTCTACACTCGACCGAAACTGCGCTTACAAAAGTAACAAATGACCTGATGACTGCAAAGTCGAGAGGTGATTACTCTCTACTAATCCTCCTTGACCTGTCTGCTGCATTTGACACTGTCGACCATAATCTCCTTCTCACTATGCTCCACTCTATTGGTCTAAAGGATACTGCTCTCTCCTGGTTCTCCTCCTACCTCTCTGACCGCTCTTTCAGTGTTTCCTTTGCTGGTTCTATCTCTGCTCCACTTCCTATCGCTGTCGGGGTACCCCAGGGCTCGGTCCTTGGTCCCCTTCTTTTCTCTATCTATACTGCCCCAATTGGACAAACCATCCACAGATTTGGCCTCCAATACCATCTCTATGCTGACGACACCCAACTATACACCTCCTCTCGTGAGATCTCTGGACCATTCCTCCAAAATATCACCGACTGTCTGTCCGCTGTCTCTAACACTATGTCCTCCCTTTTTCTCAAACTAAGCCT
Source organism: Eleutherodactylus coqui (assembly GCF_035609145.1). NCBI lineage: Eukaryota > Metazoa > Chordata > Amphibia > Anura > Eleutherodactylidae > Eleutherodactylus > Eleutherodactylus coqui. Next base: position 139,719,079 of record NC_089843.1, on the reverse strand, counting down.
CTCTAAAACTGACCTCCTTGTCTTTCCACCTTCTCACCGACCTCCCCTCAAAGTCTCCATTCCAGTGTCTGGCACCATCATTACCCCCCGACGGCATGCCCGATGCCTTGGGGTCACACTGGACTCTGACCTCTCCTTTGCCCCCCATATCCAATCTCTGGCCCAAACCTGCCACATGCACCTCAGAAATATTGCTAAAATACGTCCGTTCCTAACCACGGACACGCTAAAGACGCTCGTGGTTGCGCTCATCCACTCCCGGCTTGACTACTGCAACTCACTACTCATTGGCCTCCCCCGCACTAGACTCGCTCCGCTCCAATCCATACTAAATGCAGCAGCTAGACTAATTTTTCTATCCAGTCGTTATTCAGACGCCTCTGCATTATGCCAGTCGCTGCATTGGCTGCCCATCCACTGCAGAACTAAATTTAAACTCCTCTACCTCACTCACAAAGCTCTGCATGGCGCTGCACCACCATACATCACCTCCCTACTGTCAGTACACCACCAAGCGCGCTCACTCCGATCGGCTAACACCCTCAGACTAAACGCCCCTGTAATACGAACCTCTCATGCTCGCCTACAGGACTTCACTAGAGCAGCACCCATCCTCTGGAATGCTCTACCCCAAGGCATCCGGACAATTCCCGATGCACGATATTTCAGACGTGCCTTAAAAGCGCACCTCTTCAGGGAAGCATACCAAATCTCCTGACCTAGTCCCTCGCCCCTCCCCATGGTGCCCCACCCTGTTTGCCTTCTGATAAATGATCTGTACATAAAATTTCCTATTGCCTGTGTTCCCCACCCCCTTCACCTCCTGTACCACCCTCAACCCATTTGTGTCTAACCCAATGTACCTTATATTGTAATTGTTGTATTGTTTTGCATTTATCCATGCCTGAAAGTGCTGCAGAATAAGTTGGCGCTATACAAATAAAGATTATTATTATATTATTATTATCTAGATGCTTGATAAAGGCGCAAGATAGTGACGAAACACGTTGCATCTGTCATATAATACTTCAGTGGCCTCCGAACAAAAGGTTTCTCAGTAGATGCCACTGGCGTGATGTTGGCCTTCAAAGAGAATCTAGCACTCATACAAACACCTATCCATTCATTTCCTTGGGCAACTCAAACAGCAAAAAAATATTTCTTAAGAAATAAGAAGATATTGCATTAGCATAAGAAAAGGTATTGTCAAAGAAAATTAAGCAATTAAGTATTCAAAACTGGACCAGCACTTACTTTACGTAATATACATATTGTAACTACTTGGGGGTTAGTCAGCTCATGACGATTGCCACACATATGAAGTCACTCCAGTACAGTGGATTGTGTTCAAAGGTAACTTCATTTAGTTTATTCACCACAGTAAACACTTTACTCAGCAGAATATGACCAAAATAAAGCCTAGGCTTGTCTGACCATTAGCTAAATATATAGTTTCTTCTGTATACTAGCAGTAAGGCTTTTTTTAGTATAATATTTTGCATATGTACTAAAGTTAACAAGAGTCAAGAGGAATGGATGCTGTGATAAGTTACATTTTAGTTGCTGAAGCTAACAATAGGCGAGAGGGAGAAGGGTAGATGGCCTTTGCAGAAGCAGTACCTAGCAAAGAGCAGTAATGTTTCCTTGCTAAGTACTGCAGGGTGTCTCGCAAGGTATTTGCAGATACTGCTAGGTACTGCAGTAAGGACTTTTCAAGAAACAACTTCAAGAAACGTGAATGCGTGGGCCTGGTGAAAGCTTCCCGAACTCTCCTCTATCTGCATTCTGGCTGCAAAGACTCTCTCCAATTTTTCTTCTATCCCCACTACTGAACTTTACCCCCTATCGATTCATGTCTTCCAATGAACCCTTATAACTTGACAGGGCATCCTATAATCTACAAAAGGAAAGTGAATCTATTACACTCATAAATATAGTGCATATGCATTCTGCAGGACTATACATTGATTTTCATTGATCACATTCTCCTGTCCCCATGGTGACTCACAATCTAAATTCACTTATCAGTATCTTCTATGTCTATATCTTATTTGTACTCGTAAGGGCGAAGTCAGACAAGTGTTTTTTTGTGTTTCTAATAGAACCATTAGATTCCTATGATGTATTCACATGTCTATCTTTTACTGGCACAAAATACTCACACCTGCAAAAGATTGGACATCTGTGCACTAGGAAGGTCTGTGCTGTGCGTAAATATTCTACGCAGGGAGTCCCCTCATCACTGAATACTGTGACAACACTGTCACTGTGTTCAGTGATGATGGCACTCCCTGCAGGGACGAAATAATCCCCTGTCACATCTGTCACAATGGCTGAGTTCTGCCATTCATTGAATTCAATGAATGGCTGAGCACTGTCTCTGATTGGCTGAGCGCTGTGACCAATCACAGCGCTCAGCTATCATTCAATGGCTGTGTGCTGCCTCTGATTGGTCACAGCATTCAGCCAATCATAGGCAGCGCTCTCTGGAGGTGTGGACTTTTTAATCCCCAGCCACCAGAAGACAGATGAAGACTGCCAGGAACAGGGAGAAGAGCTGCATAGCTAGGAATGATTTTCAGGGAATGGCTTATACTTATGGATACCCTCATTTGTCCTGTGTTCAGAAACATACCCATTGTGGCCCTAATCTTATGTCTGTATGCACAACAGGGTCCAAACCAAAAGGATCAGCCAGTGGTTTTCAGAACAGACATTTTGCTTGAAGGTAATTTAGGCCCCATTTCTCACTTGAAGAGGCCTTAAGAAGCCAAAATGATGGTGAACCCCCACAAATGACCACATCTTGAAAACTAGACCCCCTTTGCAAATTCATCTAGGGTTTTTTACTTTACATGATTACTGTTTTCCATTGACTGGGAACTACATACAGTGGTCCCCGGTGATATCTCTTTGCTGCCGGCTACACATGCTGGCCAGGAGCAGAGAGATTTTAAAACTTCCTGTGTACAAGCCCTTCCGTGCACATGGGCCAACATTTCCATCAGGCGCGCAATGCGCAGAAGGCAACGTAAGGTCCTGGAAAGACCATATCACTGTGGGACATTGCGGAGGACGGGGATGAGCATTTTCATCTACCCTCATGGATCCAATCCATGAGGCAAGGTGAAACTTTAACTTTATTTCACTTTTTTGTGATCACCGCTATGCATTGGATAGCGGCAAACACAGGGGCTGGTCACCGCAGTCTCCATTGACATCTCAGTAGCTGGGAACCAGGAAATTTTAAATGTACAGCAATGATCCAGTCTTCTGTGCATGCACCGCCATATTTTCTTTAACACGCATGCGCAGAAGACGACCAGAGGTCCTTTTCAGACCAGATTGATGCGAGACATTGCAGAGGATGGGGTGAGTAGTTTTAGCACCCCTCATGGATGTGATCCATGAGGGGAGTTGAAACTTTAACTTTATCCATTAGATAGTGCCAATTGTATGACCAGGGGGCTTCCCGTGGCCCGTCATGACAGCTCCAAGTTGTCGGCTACCTCTGGGACCCCACAGCATGGAGCTGTCATGTCCACAGTCCACGTGGCTTTAATTCTCAGAGGAAGCATGTTTTTATGTCCCTGAGGATTAAAGCCCACTTAGCTAGGATGTAAAAAGGCAATGGGGCGTCACAAAGGGGTTAAATGTGAGCCTTTCTGATGGTGACTTACAAGATGTTGCAGTATGCAGAGATTTAAATAACTATTAGTGACCTGCAAAGATTTCTAATGTGAGCCCACCTTTGTCCAACTACACTGTAGTCAGCTTTATTTGAACTTTGATGTTCAGTTTTTCAGTCTTCATCTTTACTTCTGTCTTTACAAAGAACAGTGCTTAAAGAGGTTGTCCACGGGATACACTATCAATAGTAGATCAGCAAGGTTCTGCTTCCCAAGACCCCTGCTGATTGGCTATTCACTGGGCCAGTGTGCTTGTTCACTGAAATGATTTCTCACTGCAGTGGCTAGGCATGGTATTTAAGCCAAATTTTCCATTGAAGTAAATGAAAACTATGCCCGTAATACTAAGTTAGGCAACTGCAGTATGAATGGAACATGGTATGCCCACACTGGCCTGGCTAAAAGATCAGCAGTGGGGGACCCAGGCAGTGGACAGCCCCCATTCTAGAAGTGATGGCTTTTTCATTAAAAATTTACAACTAGAAAACTCCCTTAAGTAGAAGAAAACAAATAAACACAACAGCTCTACCTAATAAGACTGCATGCAGAGTAAACAAAGCACACCAGCAGCAGAGCATCTTTGAATTGTATTTAAGTTATCGTATAAAAATACACTTTGCACACTTTCATATCCTATATAAGCTTAATTTTTCAGTTTTTTTCCTTTGCCATATGCAATTGTCAGTTTTCTCTTAGCTCCAGAGTATATGGAGACCAGCTGCTATGATGTCCCCCAAAAACTGAACACATAGAGAAGAGTAGATCCTGCTCCCTTACCTCTCCTTAGTATACCCTCAGAAGCAGTAGAAGCATAGAGGACATTATACATGAACAATAAGCAGCGTAGCTGTGAATTTGTCACCGGGTTCAGACAGAAAATACCTTTTAGAGCCAGCAGCATGTGTCTCTCTGACTCATTCACTCTAGCTGCTCCTTCCTTACTCTCTCCTCTCCATAGACTTCTATAGGCAGTATGCAATCTGACCCCTCAGTGAACTGATAATCCCTCTGATCTCTTAAGATAGAAGTTAGTAGTGAAGTGACAGTAAATGATCGGTGCAGAATACATGAAGGCAAAAAGGAAGTGGATAAAGAAGCATTTTCTCTCCTAAGATATATTGCGATATTTTCTTATCTTCGCACGTACTGATTATTTATAGAAAGTTTATAGAAACAATAGTGCCAATTTACAGGAATGTTCTAGGCATTGATAATCTATCCTCAGGATATAAAAAAATATAAAAACTTATACATTAAAACCCATGTCAGGAATATTAAAAAGGTATATGCAAGTGAGCAGAATTATATATGTATTCATAGCTCAGAAATATAATATTTTCACTCTATCCCGAAAATACACAAATCCATTGAAGCCCCTCCTGATCGACCCATTGTGGTGGGTGTGGGGTCAGAGTATTTGGATGACATCCTACAAAACTATGTTGTGACATTACCTTCCTGTATTAAGGACAGTGGTTACTTGCTGTCCATTTTGAAGGACATACAATGGTCAAAATAATGATGGGCACACTCCTCTGATAGATGTCCTGTGGTCAGGAAAGTAAGACTTGCATTATTGTATTCAGTGTCTTTCCAGGCTCTTGGGTATACAGAGGTTGCTTTTCTTGGATCACCCTGTTTACACTAGGTGAATGTTTTATTAGTTTCTTCTGCCGCTTCCATTTAATCCTATTGGCTTTTGAAGTGCTATCATGTACAATTTTTATAACCTTTTCATTTGTTATCTTGTATTACAGAATAATATACAGTAACTAACTTTTTTTAGAACACAAAGTTTATGTAAGGAAACTGGAAGCCATATCAGACCATACTCATATTTCTTTATGAAAAGACACAGACTATGTATAGTAAGTTCATTGAACCAATGCATATACACTGTGGTTGATGTCCTAACTCTAAAGCGAATATGTAATTTCCCAAAAAGACAACTAAAACGCCATTTTAATTTTGCAGTGATGTTAAAGCTTAAAAACATATCCTTTGAAAAACTGGATTTTCTAGTAAGCAAGTGATTTGTAAATCAATTCGAAGTATTAATCCAAGCTTTAATATTTCTAATTAATTAACCTTGGCTACAGCAACTGTAAGCTGCAAAGCAAGGGATTATTGTGAGATTTATCTGAGTATAGAAAAAAAATCCATTTTGCATAAAAAACATATCCTAGAACAACTTCCCAATATTTAGAGAAGCTGCTTTTAAATGCATTTAAATGCATTTCCCTCTTAACACTCATTTAAATCTTCATAGGAAATACAATAGCTATAAATGAAAAAATGCTGGGAAGAGATTATTTCACTTTAATTTACTTGTCTATTTCTCTTTAGGATTTAGAATGCCTCAGTGTTCTTTAACGAAAAACACCATCTGGAGGATTAGAAGTAATCATTTTACCTGTGCAAATTAATTTCCTAATATTCATTTATAGTTAAATTAGCTTAATTTTTACATCAACTAAAGGCCCATTCAGATGGGTGTTTGAGAGTTGCGCCAGAGATTCTCAGAAGCAACTCGCATTGGACAGCACAGTGATGCATGTCAGTGTGCTGTCCGAGCAGCAGGGGCAGTGAACAGAATAGGACATGCAGCAATTTTTTTTTCCATGTGGACCATTGGACCAAGCTATTATCATTTTTTTTAATCACCTGTAAACATTGTGGCTTATCTGGACCTGTTTGAAAGTTTTACTACTAACTAGCAGCAGAAGAAAGAATGTAGCTTTTTCCATCAAGATGGGGCAACTTGCCACATCTCCCTTGACTGACTGGCACAGGTTCATGAATTATTTGCAGAAGAGCGCACTGTGAGCCAGGGCTTATGGCCACAATGTTCTCCTGCGCAAATGCAATTTTTATCTGTGAGTAAATTTAAAACAGAAGGTGCACGCAAATAATCTGCAATGTACCCGGAGGTACAAAGAAGTTAATGGGGGCCAGATCGGTAGATCAATAAAGATTGGGAAAAAACAATCCACTTGCTCGTTCTTCCTATCGCAGTATTGTCAGAGGCAGGTTACTTTTTAATGGCCCATCCTGTGCAATTAAACAATGGCCAAAAAGGCTTTCAATGATGTAGACTCACTGTTGATTAATTTCATAGAAAACAACTTTGGCAATAATGTCAAGAATTTACTTATTTTCTGTGATACGAGTGAAGAGCAAAACAAAACTTACACAGTGTCAAGGGCATTGCATAACGTTATAAAGTTAAGGCTAGAGATGAGTGAACTATTGAAAAGTTTGGTTTGGTGGGTTAGCCAAATTTTGTAAAAAAAAGGTTTTTTTAAAAATCCAAATTAATTTGAACTGAAGCAGAACCTCACTAATACCATTAAAATAATGATCCCGGTCAAACAATGGTGGTGCTGCAGCTAAGTGGCTGACACTGTTGTCTTGCAGTGCTGGGGTTCTAGCTTCAAACTCGACAAGATCTGCATGGAGTTTGGATGTTCTCTCTGTGTTTCATAAAAATCACCTTTATGTATATAACATATGCATATTACATAGCAAGTTACATTACTTGATATCCTCTGTCTTCATTGGGGCTTACAATCTATATTCACCTATTAGTATGTTTTTGGAGTGTGGTAAGAAACCCACACAAACATAGGAAGAACATACAAACTCCATACAGTTGTTATCCTTGGCCAGATTTGAACCACCATTCCTCTTTCTCCTTCTTCTCCTCCTCGCTGCGTTATAGTAGCTCTTTTGTGGCATTAGACTAAACATGTTAGCCTTTGCTCTCATACATGTCAATAAACTTTGAAGCCCATGACCTTGTCATCAGATCATCAGTTGTCTTTCCTCAGGGTACTAACCACAAAATACACAAGAATACCAAAAACACAAGACTTGCTATTTTAGAGATGCTCTGATCCAGTCGTCTAGCCATTACAATTTGTCTTTTGTCAGAGTCACTCAGGCCCTTACACATCAACTTATTGAACTTAGAGGAGGAGCAAGAAAAAGGAAGAAGAAACATGATTACTCCGTACTGGGGTCCTAGGTTCAAATCTGACAAAAGGCAATATCTGCATGGAGTTTGTATGTTTTCCCTGTATATTCACCCTGATCTATATAGTGCATGCATGCATTGAGACAAAGGCAGAAGAAGAAGCATGGTAGCTCAGTGTTTAGCTCTGTTGCTTTGCAGTGCTTGAGTTCCAGGTTGAAATCTGACCAGGGGCAACATCTACATGGATTTTGTATGTTCTTCCTGTGTTTGTTTGTGGAAACATACTCTTTAACATGTTTTTCTATTGTGTACCACCAATAGAGGCAAGATATGAATTCAGGTGTTCTTTTTACACCTGGTTGTCCTGCCAATTTGGTATCATGTCCCCAAGCAAGAATGCAAAACCTCTGCACAGATGCAACAAAAGTGTTTCCTGGAAGTATATTGTTTAGGGTGTGACATTAGCAGGGAATATCTTTCCTGAATCAATAATAAATTGAGGTTTAGGATTATCGTCTGCTGTATTAAAAGACCTGAAAGAGCATCAGTCTTCCTATTTTTCTCAGCAGGGAAGAAATGCTGGAGGAAGTTGAACCTGACAAAAACCAGGGACCAGTAGGCTTGACATAACATTTTTATGGTCTCTGTAGATGTGAAAAGGGAACACAGATTGCTCCAATAAATGCTTCCATTCCTCCAAAACAAGTTTGATTCCTTCCCTTGGAGTTATTTTGATACAGAAGAGTATGAACCCCAAGAAAGGAAGCATCAACTTCCAAGTAGAAAGGTTTCAAAGTGTCTGGGTGGTGAAGGATGGGAGCGCTGGCAAACATATACTTTAGTTTAGTGACAGCCTCATCAGCTTTGGAAGCTCAAAAGATGTCGCTCAAGTGACAAGCGATCATCATTGTGTCATTTACAGTGCAAGATGATCGCTCAAGATGAGTGATCACCTCGCGCTGCCAGCGGAGGATGCAGAAGACAAGTGGGGTGTCCCGGCTTGTCTTCTGCATCCAGCTGTTCCCCCGCTCCGAGCGCCCGGCTGTTATACAGCCGAGCGCTCAGAGCGGAGGATGCAGAAGACAAGTGGGGTGTCCTGACTTGTCTTCTGCATTCAGCTGTTCCCCCACTCCGAGCACCCGGCTGTTATACAGCCTTAGGTCTATGCTAAGGCCTTAAATAGATATGATATAACCTAGAAATTAAAAACTGCTTTGTTCAAACAATGGTAAACAATTTTTGACATAGGCATGGTAAAGGCAATTTTATATGCAACGATTATCGCTCAAAATTCGCTCAAAGGGGCGAAAGTGAGCAATAATCGTTAGGTGTAAACACTGGCAGTCGTGCACTTGTCTTTTAACAATGAATTTCAGGCTGCACAAAATCCATTGTTGAAGACGCTGATAGACTGAGCTAATTCCTTAATTTAAATGCATTTTGCTAGGTCTTTCAAAAGACTTCAGGATGGATTTGCTTACCTTGCATGCACAATCAGTTCATTGAGGCAAACAGATGGCAGGAGAGAACAATGCAATCCGTCTAGGAAGATCGCACTAAACACGCCCAGGCTGCTACTAAGTTTACTTAGCTAATGAGGGAAATGGAGTGATTAATTATCTGTGTGTGTAATTTTGTGCAAAACTATTGCTAAATCTTTCGGCAGTTTGAGCAATTATCTTTACATATAAAAGGGCCTTAAGACAGTTTTATATGTTTGCAGAAAGAAGAAATGTCAGGCAGGAAAATCAATATGTCATCAAGGTACACAATGAGGGAGGAATACAGGAGGTCTCAGAACACATCATTCAGAAATCCCTGGAATATGGCAAGAGTGTAACGCAGACTGAATGGCATTACCAAGTACTCACAATGGCCATCTCTGGTATCAAATTGAGTTTTTCATTTATCTGCTTCATGTATTCTCATGAGATTGTAAGCACCGCAAAGATTAAGTTTGGTGAAGACTATAGCTGCCTGGATTCCATTAAACAACTTAGAAATTCAAAGAAACAATGTTTTTTTTTTTTAAGTGACTGTATTCAGAACCTTGTAATCAATACATGGCTGCATGGAGCCATCTTTCTTTTTATTGCTGGTTAGTGAGGAAAAGTTTCAAATGAAACCCCTTTCAAGATTCTCCTTGATATATTCTGACAGGGCTGGAGTCTTTGGCAAGGATAATGAGTATACCTGGCCCCTGGTATACTTGGCAAGAGGCCAATTGGACAGTCATACAGTTTGTGTGGTGGCTGTAACTCAGCTTCTTTTTTCTGAATACATCAGTATATGCTGTATATTGAGGATTTCTGGAGATATTTGCAGTTTCAGGATGAAAACAATAGAACAAATGCAATGAGTATAGCAACAACTTCCCCAAAAGCAGATCTGTACAGTATGCCACTCAATAACTGGTGAATACAGTCAGAGCCAAGAAAGTCCAAACAACATAGAGTTTATAAACCAGGGTAAAACCAGTAGGGAGATTTTCTGTCTGTGCAGAATTCCAATTTGTAGATCCAGAGGGGCGGCGACAAACTGCATGACATCAGATAGGAGCTTCAAACATACAAAAGTGATGGAAATAGGCTTCTTCAGGGATAGCATTGATATCCTATTCTTGATCACCAGAGCCTCATGGATTAAATTCCTGGCAGAACCAGAGTCCAGATATGCCTCCACAGAGAACTGAGTGTCACAACAGGTCAAACAAACAGTAAGCAGGCATTTTGGAGATGACTCAGTGTAATGTAGGGCAGCCTCTTCCATTAGTTTTGGTTGTGGATTTTCCTGGCTAGACTGGGCAGGATCTCAGGAAATATCATTGCCTCTGCAATACTGGCACAAATTTTCCATTTGCTTTCTGAGGCTTTTCTCAGATGAGAGCGTGTTTCTCTATCTCCATTGGCTCTTCAGATGAAGGAGCAGACAGAGGCTGAAGTGGTCTAGAGAAGCTGAAAGTTGAATTAGTTTTCCACTTTTCCTTGTAACTTCACAAAGATGTTCACTGAAATGAATATCAATTCTGAAGACTAGGGAGTTGACGTTCTCCAAGGTGGAAGGTAAATATCTGCCAGCAAGCTGGTCTGTAATCCTGCCAGAGAACTCTTCCCAGAATGCTGTGTAGCGTGCCTGATCATATTGTCTGACAGTTTTGGACTCATGGCAAAGATGTACGAGCACAAATGCATCAGTAAAACTCTACCTGGTTCTTCAAATACAGTACAAAAAGTAGTCAGGAATGTCTGAAGATTGGTAGTCATGACATTTTTGCATTCCCAGAATGGGGTGGCCCAAGTTAGGGCTTCACCAGACAACAGGGAGATAATAAATGCTATCTCGGTGTGACCAGTAGCAAACTATGCTGGTTACGTTCAAAATGAATCTGGCACTGATTCAAGAAACCTTGTCAGTACTCGGGATCTTTATTGATGTGTGATAGCAATGACAGTTGGGGTCCTCAGGCAGGAGTAGCTGCAGAAGGTAGAGCTGCAGACTGAAAAACTAGCTAAGTAGACAATTGATTATTGAGCTGTCTAACCATTTGTGTAGCAACTTGGAAAGCTACTTGAAAAGCTGCTTGCACAGACTAAGTATTTTTCAGGAAGTTCATATGAACTGTGACATTCTGGAGGATCTGTGATACTTGATACTGTAATGCGCGTTCTTGCATGGCTTGATCCCGTGAGGTGTTTGCAGCACCAGAGCAATCCATGACCTAGACAAACTGTTAGGCAGGCAGATGTGGATCCACATTGCCACATACCTATTCAACTTAGGGCTATCTAAAGAAGCAGCACTGGGGGAACCCCAATTATCAACCTTAACCCTTCAAGCAGGATTTGGTCTTTGCTACAGGGTCCCAAAGCCGTTTCTCAAAAAGATAGTTTCAGAAGTGTAGCTGCTGACGTTCCACAGGGCTGAGGCACGGTACCTGATAGTGTGAATTGTGATGTGTCTGAATTAGTAGCAGTTGTCAAGCTGGAAGAATAACTTTAGTAATGATGACCAGGCTAAGCTCAGGGCAGGCAGCAAGCAAATACAAAGTCCAAAAACATAGCTAAGGTCAGAGAGCACAGATGACAGACAGGTTGAGCCGGGGGTCAGAATCAGAATACAACCAGATGTATGTGGGTTTTGCCATAATTGTATGACACCAATTGTCTAGGCATCCTTCATCGGGAGATGATGCCTGATATAGTCATAGGTAGAATGGGACTGGTGGGGAGCAAATCAGGGAGTGTGCACTGGCCCTTTCATAAAGGGGTGGGAGCGCTCAAGAGCCCTATAGGGGGAGGCCAGGAAGGGATCAGTGGAAGAGGTGCAGTGCATGGGTGAGACAGGTGGCTGACTGTGGCATCACAAACAGGTGAGTAGGGTGCGTAGTGATGGTTTAAAATCATAGATTTGCAGGGTTTAAAACAGTTTATTTAGGGGCGGAGCCTGACCGCGGAGCTTAATGGCTGCCTGAGCCCGGAGCTCCATCAGTGCGGCGACCACAAGAGACCCTCACAGCAGCTAACTGCAGCAGACATGAGGAAGAACAGCCGGGAGAGGAGCAGTGAGCAGCTGCGCACCCCCACTAACTTAAAAATCAAATGGGAATGCAGCGCTACCTAAAAGAACGCGGCTCCTGCTCACCTCATTCCTTCTACCAAGATGGCACCAGCCCTCGAAGCTGCATGTGTATACTGTAAGGAGGGGGAGGGGGAGCTCTCCTCTGATGGAGAAGATAGGGAGACCATCTCAAAAGGGTTTATGAAAGAGCTCATTATGAGCGCCCTTCACCCTATAATGGCGAACCTGACAGAAATCAAGGAGGACATAAAACACATGGGGTGCAGAATAGAAGATTTAGAGACATCCTCTGCCTCTATTACCTCCCATGCCCTGACCATTGCTCAAGCCCTGAAGGACCAGCACGACCACCTTAATCGTGCCTTTCTCATGCAGGAGGACCTGGAGAACCGCAACAGACGTTGCAAAGTTCGCATAAAGGGTCTCCCCAAACCTGGTCCTCAGAATCTCTATTTAAAGTTGGCACAGAAATTTTCAAACTCCTACTGGGGGCTGACAGGGCAACCTTCCCCCTCCTCTGCTCAACCCCCAAGAGACATCATCTGCAAACTGCTGTCCTTTAAAGATGCTTTTGCCATATTAAAAGCCGCAAGAACATGCAAAGATTTAAGATATGGAGATTCCCACATCCAAATCTTTCAGGACCTGGCCCTTCCACCCTCTCGAAGCACCGTCTCCTTCGTCCTCTCCTAGAAGCTCTGAGAGCCAAGGATATAAGATATGCATGGCTCTTTCCTTTCGGCCTAGGCATCTCACATAATGGCCGCAGGCTAGTCATTCGTTCTCCTGAAGACCTCAGAAACTGCTGGACCCATCTCGAGCTAGATCCAATTGTCCTTCCCTGTTGGCTCCCTCTTCCGGAGTTTCCCAAACTACCGAAGTTGACACCTCCATAGGCATGGCAACAAGCGAGCAACCTGAAGTCACCAAAAAAGCAACAAGAAAAAGGCCAAGGAATCAACAAATAACCCTGACACCTGAAGGAAGAGACTTCCAAGTTATTCTTTGTTCGACTCTTTTTGACTCTCTACTCTGGGACTCAGATCCCCCCCGCCACCTTGTGGAGAGACATTGAGATCACACGGCCTCCTTGTTCGAGACTTATTGTTTTCTCAGTTTGCTGGACTTGATCGCAACCCTCGTAGTAGCCTTCTTCCGTCCAGAACAGTTTTTCTTGTTTATATCTCACAAACCTTTGGTTTTGCCTCCTTAGTAGGTTCAGATTTACACTGCTTAAAGTTTTTTATCTACCTAGGGTCCCGGTGGGCACCTGACGGACCAAGCTGAATTTATAGTTGACTGCGCCCTAACATTTTGGAGCCCAGTCAACTCGCCCCCCACCAACCACCCATAGACGATCCCCCTCGTCTTCCTACCTCCCCTCCTTCTCCCCCTATAGTTTTTCCTCTTCCCTCTTGTTTCCAGACCCGCCCATCCTTCCTGCCAAGTACATTGAGAATTGCATATTACCTCACGTTCTCCATTAATATTAAACATTCCTTTTCTTTTTCCTCATGCAACTGAAAACAAATCGCCGGCCTGCTCTGCGCCATCGACGTAGATGACTCTCTTCACATCACTTCGTTTAATGTAAGAGGCTTGAACTCCCTTGCTAAGCGACACCACACAGCGCTTCTTCTAAAAAGGTACGGAACTAAAATTGCTTTTCTGCAGGAGACCCATTTCAGGGGAAACAGATGTTTGTTCCTCCCAGGGAAGCAATTCCCTCAGGGGTTCTACAGCTTCCACCCGACGTCCGCCTCCAAGGGAGTCTTGATCCTGTTCCACAAAACTATCGTCTTTTCTTGTGAGGCCCAATACTCTGACGAGGAGGGTAGGGTTCTGTTTTTAAGAGACTCCCTAAACAATACTAAATTAACCCTCGCTAACCTTTATGCACCTAATACCGACCAGGTTCCCTGGTTGATCAAGCAGCTGGAGGCACTGAAGCACTTCGCCACTGGCCCAATACTCCTGGGAGGTGACCTTAATCTCACCCTATCCCCTCTATTAGACTTCTCCGTGGGAAAATCCCAAATTTTGTAAAGAAGACTGAGGAGACTTACCTGCAGCCTTTCAGAAATTGGAGCTTCAGACGCCTGGCGCTACCTTAACCCCTCCACCAAGGATTATACTTTTTTCTCCTCAGTCCACTCCTCCTTTCAATGCCTCGATTAGAGATGAGCGAACCTACTCGACCACGCCCCTTTTTCGCCCGAGTACCGCGATTTTCGAGTACTTCCGTACTCAGGCGAAAAGATTCGAGAGGCGCCATGGGTGAGTGAGGGGTTGCAGCGGGGAGTGGGGGGGAGAGGGAGAGAGGGCTCCCCCCTGTTCTCCGCTGCTACCCCCCGCTCCGCCATGCCTCCCCCCGCCCCCCGGCGCCCCCCGAATCTTTTCACCCGAGTACGGAAGTACTTGAAAATCGCGGTGCTCGATCGAGTAATTACTCGAAACGAGTACGTTCGCTCATCTCTAGCCTCGATTATATCTTTGTCTCTTACGCCCTCTTAGAGTTTGTATCCAGGGCCTCTATTGACCCTATTGTGATCTCAGATCACGCCCCGGTTCACATAAATCTTCAATTGCTCAGGCCTTCTCCCTGAGAATGGCAGTGGAGACTAAATCCCTCACTTCTGGACTTGGAAGACAACAGAGTGCAATTAAATACTCTCATAGAAGAATATTTCCAACTCAACAAAACTAGGGACTTGCCAGTACCGCTTGTATGGGAGGCCCATAAAGCCTTCTCAAGAGGCCTCCTGATTGCCTTAGGCTCTAGAGCCAAGAAAAGACAACAAATGGAGATTGACAACAAACTCTGCCAAATTGCCAAATTGAACAGGCTGCTAAACACTCCCAAAGCAAGTCCACATTAGATAAACTGATCTCTCTTAGAAAGGAACTAAAGCTTCTCCTTGAAACCAAATACAACAAGAAGCACCTCTTAAACACATAGTCTATGCCCAGGGCAACAAGGGAAACAAATTTACGTCTGCCCTTATTAAAAAAGCCCGCTCCAGAAACCTTATAAACTCTATTAAAACCAACTCCGGCTCCCTGGCTACCTCTTCTCTTGATATAGCTAAAGAATTTCAGACATTTTCTTGTCTTTATAACCTTCAGGAGCCCCTTACACCTGAGTCCAGCATAAGTGCGAACACCCAGATTGATTCCTTCTTAAGGGGATTAAGTCTACCTAAAATAGACGAAGAGGAAGCTGCAGCCTTTACGACCCCGGTCACCTCCCGAGAAGTAGAGGACCTTCTAATTTCCTCCCCATCAGGCAAAAGTCCCGGCCCCAATGGCCTCCCTCTAATTTACTACAAAACGTTCAAATCCACTCTAGTCCCACGTTTTACGGAACTCTTTAATTCTCTTCTTCATGGAGCCCCCCTCCCCAAACAAGTACAAGAAGCCCACATAACCTTAGTGCATAAAGAGAACAAGGTCCCCAAATTATGTGGGAGCTATAGGCCCATTTCCTTAATAAATTTTGATATGAAGCTCTGGGCCAAACTATTAGCTAAGAGGTTAGAAAAACACATCCCTAATCTGATCAATCCCGAACAAACTGGTTTTGTGAAGGGTAGAGAGGGCGAGGACAACTGCCTCAGACTACTCCATGCAGCAAGCTTCGCCCAAACCCACAATATCCTCATGGCTCTAGTAGGCTCTGATGCCGAAAAAGCTTTTGACCGGGTTAATTGGCTTTACATGGAGCTAGTCCTCCTATATTTCAATATTCCACCGACGTTTGTCTCAGCAATTTTTTCCTTATACGCTACTCCTTATGCGAGGCTCAAAATGAATAACTCTCTCTCACCACCATTCAATATAAACAATGGTACCCGGCAGGGTTGCCCACTTTCCCCTGCCCTCTTTATCCTCGCGCTAGAACCATTTCTGCAGAAAATAAGGTTAGACCCTTTAATCCAAGGTTTAAAAATTGACAAAGAGACTCTGTCTGCGGTGGCCTACGCCGACAACATTGTTTTCCTGATAACTAACCCGGAGGAGGGCCTTCCCAGACTCACTCAACTCCTGGATGAATTCGAAGTCCTCTCTAACTTTAAAATAAATTACACTAAATCCACTGTACTTAACATTTCCATACCTACCGCTCGATGCAGAGCTCTTAGAATAAACTCTCCTTTCACTTGGTCCGAATCTGAAATAGATTTTCCAGGCATCAAGCTCACCAAAAAAGCAGTAACCTTTATTCTGCAAACTTCATACCCCTTCTAACTAAGATCAAAAATCTATTGCGCTCATATGACCTCCCATTCATATCATGGCTAGGCAGAAAAAACATATTAAAAGCTTATGTCCTCCCCATCATCCTTTACAAGATCCAACTTCTCACGATATTTATCCCTATAAGCTTCTTCAAGGCCCTTCGAACGTCATTCTCAAGATATTTGTGGAGAGGGAAGAGACCGAGATTAGCCCTACTAGTAAGGAGAGGCAGTGAAGGAGGAGTGGACCTGCCCTGCCCTCAGGAATTCTACCTTGCCAACCAATTGAATTATTGGATGGAATTGACCCACCCTAAAAGAGACCATTTCACTCTAAAATTAGCCAGAGGAGCCCACGGCCCCACTCTCCTAGAAGACCTGTGGTTCCCTAACAAAAGAAAACAGAAAAGTAGTAGAGCAAACCCCCTCCTAAGAGGTCCTTTCGAGACATGGGATAGCCTAAGGGAGACTCTAGCACCTAAGCCCTCGCCTTGCACACCACTCTGTGCATTATACAAACTTCTCGAGCTCCCCCTAGACCCATGCTCAGTAAGCATTAGGAGAGTTTTTATGGGAAAGAACATCTATGATTTACACTCTCTGGCCCATAAAACCCCCTCTGATATACTAAAAGAGCTCCTTCCCAATCATTCTCTCCCCTTTTTAGTGTCCAAACACGTGACAAAGATGTTAAATGACTTTCTCAACGCATACAAATCAACTAGACCACGGACTCTGTTCGAAACTGCGCTGGAAGAAAATAATCCAGCCTCGAGGAGGGTGGCATTCATCCGCAAACATTTTATTTCTCCCCCCACGACTGCTAAGCCCGCCTTCTTCTCCTCATGGGAAAGAGAACTACGCATTTCTCTTTCTCAGAGCGATACCAAACTTATCCTGAAAACAGCTTTCAGCCTCTCCCCTTGTGTCACCTCCCAGGATTTCCACTATAAGCTTCTGGTAAGGTGGTACAGAACTCCACAGTGGCTGTTTGATCATAAATTGACCTAACATGATAAGTGCTGGAGATGTGAAGCTTTCACTGGCTCCTTCCTGCATATTTGGTGGGAGTGTCCGCTTCTACTCCCTTTTTGGAGAGACGTTGGGTGTATTCTAAAAAAGCTGGCCCCAAACCTAATCCTTTCTCCTGAGATGGTTCTCCTGTGGAAACCCTTTGCATCCTTCCACCCACTAAAGCACAAATTAATAGCCTTCCTGATGGACACAGCTAAAGCTCTTGTCCCTCTATTATGGAAGCAACAAGATCCCCACTCTCTGATTCTCTGGAGGGACAAAGTGGGCCTCCTTGCGCACCTTGAGGAGCTGTCCAGCTGGTCAAAGGGCACCCACGAAAACTTCTTAAAAATATGGAGCCCATGGCGATCAATTGGAGGTGAGATCAACTAGGAGATACCCCATGCGGGTGGCCTACAGTTGGCGGTGGAGACCCTTAATCCATAAATTCATATTTAGCAACAACTATAACTGTTATTCAACCTAAGCTACCCCCTTACTCTCTCCATCATCATGACTCTCCCCTCCACAGGCACTAACCTAAGACGGAAACTCTTAAACCTCATGCCGAGAGCAACTAGTAATGTGCTTTCTCCTTTCTCCTCCAACCCCCCCCCCCCTCCCCCTTCTTAATCTCTCCTCCCATGCAACCTAATCCCTATGTCCCCCCACTTGTCAAAGTACGACATGTCTTCCCAAGTTTTCTCGTTTGTTAGTTTCTCATTGTAGGCTTATTACGGATCATTCCGGCTGTTGGACCCAACCAAAGACTCTGAGTTCCATTTTAAGTCCAGTGACGATGCAAGCATTACAACAAGACTATTTTAGTGACTCTGGCTATGCAATGCCTTAAGTAATCAGCCTTTCTTAGATGCCTTCATAATTGGATTCACTGGATAATGTTTATGTGTTGATGTAATATTAAACCTCAATAAACATTGATTTAAAAAAATAAATAAATAAAACAGTTTATTCCACAGTTACTATGACAATTTGCCACAATCGAGATTTGATGAGTTGTGAAACTTTCATATAAAAATGATCAATTTTCAGTAAAAATTAACTTTAATCATTTTTTCCAAGCCCCTTATATTTGATGGATGAAAATAGTCTGTGGTCATAAAGTGGTAAATATTAGCATTATAGAGAACATTCCAGCACTGCAGGCTATGGAAACCACATTTAGTAATCTTGACCTGCTATGCTTATGTTCTTTTAGCTGTTGTCAAGGTTAGTTTGCTACTAAATATACCTTTGTCATTTTAGCTGTTTTTGAAATGGCTGGACTCTTTGTTTAGGCTGAACTCTCCATTTACCTATTGGTTCGTATTCAGGAACAAACATATCTATTTATGTAAACCTTTTCTTTTGTATAAAATGAGTTACCTATCAACCCTTCGTGTTTTTAGAACTCATGAAAGGTATATATCAAAATCTAGTAAAAAATTGAAATACTTAAAATAGAAAAATATTTACAGGCAACTCTATTAAAATATCTGAATCAATTTTATAAAATGACCTCTGCTCCATAATTTATCTTTTCTATATTCATGTTAAAATATTTCAATTCATTTCTACAAAAATATGTTTTTATCAGTTAATTAACTTTCTTTCTTCTAATGCAGTGTCATTTAATGTTTTCTGAAGGCTTGTAGATATATTTTCTATCTATTATTATGCTTGTAAATCAGATCCAATTAAAATACAGTAGATATTCTGGAGTTTTAAAGAATTTTAGAGTAACAAAAAAGACATTCATAAAACAAGTAGTGACGGCAATTCACCAATCATATATGGACCACCAAAGGAACATTTTAACTTTTATTTTGTAATCCCAATGATAGCTTTATACAATTATATGTAAAATGTAACTCTGTGAAGAGCAGGAGCTTTTACATCGGGTTATCTTTCTTTTAAGTTCCAAAAGTAGGTCATTTAAGAGGGAACAAAATTACAGCAGAAAGGCAGATTTTTCATTAAGCCCTCAAAGCCAGTTAAAGAATAGGGTAGGAATCATAGAATGATAGAGTTGGAAGGGACCTCCAGGGTCATCTGGTCCAACCCCCTCCTCAATGCAGGATTCACATCCCAAACAGATATTTGTCCACCCTTTGAACGAGAACTCACCACCTTCCATGATAACCTGTTCCACTCATTGATCCCCGTCACTGTCAAAAAGCTTTTCTCTAATATATAATCTGTGTCTTCTCCCTTTCAGTTTCATCCCATTGCTACTAGTCTTTCCTTGTGCAAATGAGAATAGGGCTAATCCCTATGCACTATGACAGCCTTTCAAATATTTGTAAACAGCTATTAGGTCTCCTCTCAGCCTTCTTTTTTGCAAGCTAAACATTCCCAGATCCTTTAACCATTACTCATAGGACATAATTTGCCGACCGCTCACCATCTTGGTAACTCTTCTCTGAACTTGCTCCAATTTGTCTATGTCTTTTTAAAGTGGGGTGCCCAGAACTAGACACAATATTCCAGATGAGGTCTGACTAAGGAAGACTAGAGGGGGATAATTACCTCACATGATCTAGACTCCATGCTTTCTCTTAATACATCCCAGAATAGTGTTTGTCTTTTTGGCTGCTGCATCACATTGTTGACTCATGTTCAGTCTATGATGTATTAGTATACCCAAGTTTTTTTCACATGTGCTGCAGTTTAGCCCAATTCCTCCCATTCTGCATGTGCTTTTTTCATTTTTTTTGCCCAGATGTAGGACTTTGCATTTATCCTTATTAAATAGCATTCTGTTAGTCGTCGACCCACTGTTCAAGCTTTTCTAGATCTTTTGGAATACTCTCTCTCTCTTCCCTAGTATTAGCTATCCCTCCTAGCTTTTGTATCATCTGCAAATGTGATCAGTATCTCATTAATTCCCTCCTCCAAATCATTTATAAAAATGTTGAACAACACTGGGTCTAGAAGAGAGCCTTGTGGTATCCCCTTGAGGGATTCTTCCCCTTGGATGTGCAGCCATTTTTGACCATTTTTTGAGTACGATCACTCAGTCAGTTTTGGATCCACAAAACAGTTGTCAGTCCTATATTTGGTAATTTTTTCAATAAGTATGGTATGAAATACTTTGTCAAATGCTTTACTAAAGTCAAGATATACTAGATCCATCACATTTTCCTGATCAACCCAGTCGGTGATTCTGTCACACAAGGAAATAAGATTCATCTGTCATGACTTGTTTGTTACAAACCCATGCTGGCTCTGGTTAATTACTCCTTTTTTATCCAAGTACTTGCAAATCCTGTTTAATAATTTGTTCAAAGATCTTCCCCACTACAGAGGGGGGTAGCAGAGGGGAACAAGGGGGAGCTCTCTCTCTTTCCCCCCACTCCCTACTGCAACCCCCAAATCTTTTTTTGCCCGATTAGGCAGTTACTCGAAAAAAAGCGATGCTCGATCAAGTAATTGTACTAAACGAGCACGTTCGCTCATCTCTAACTTCAATAGATAAGTTCAATAAAAGCTATGTATAAAATCACCATGGACCTCTAGTCTTAGATATCTGATGCAATAAGCAACTAACTAGAAGTGATATCAGATATATATCAGTGCGTAGCACAAAATGTTTTTTTTTTATTCCTTAATTCATGCTGCATATTTCACCATATGCCCTGTGGAAGCAATCAGACTATGCTCTTTCATCACAGCGCAAGTTGTGCCCTTAAATTATATATATATATATATATATATATATATATATATATTACACTTTTTAATAATATAAGTGTAATATAAAATTACACTTTTTTGCCACATTTGTAATTAGTAATGTACAGTATGGGAAAGATGCATATAAGACCTGTAGAAATGTGGTCATGTTTTGGATGGGGCAACATTATGGGAAATGATCTGTCCAGCATTTCTTTTAGACTACAACAGGTTCAGCAATGGCTTTCTTACCACCTCCAGAACACCTCTGTGGTTACTTTTTTATTTCTGCATTCTATTCTTCGAAACTTGATTATAAAACATTTTATAAACTTTCCTTCAACATACGCTCTCACAATCACATTACTAATTCTAAAAATCCTAAATATAATAAGTCATACCAATGAACGTGTACTTAATTATTCATTCAGTTCCATATGGGATAAAAATCTGCTCACCCCTGTACAAGAATAATCTGACGGAGCTCTGAATATTAATGTTGTCTATGGGGATCCTTTGTTTTCATTATAATATCATACAGTAATACAACATTGGGATGTGTTTTATATAGAGGTATTGAAAATGTACAAATTGTGCAGGTAAAAGTAAAATATGTGTTGTCTAAACTACAGAGACAAAAATACCATTGAGATTACGTTCTAACATGTTGTACACTATAAATGAATGGTCTACAATCTATGAAATGTTTTAGCCATTGGAGATACACAAGTTGAAGACCTATACCACAAAACAATCACATAGTATTCTATGACTACCTCTTGCTATCACTGCTTGTTATATACAAACGTTAATAACATCCCATGCTACTGGAAAATACAACTATATAAAATCTCCATAAACATGCACAGTAGTATTAATTCAATGACTTGCCTTTGTTAAGGTTAAAAATGATTTCACAAAAATAAATGTATAAATAGTAATATAAATATATGCATAGATAAATAAATATGCACTGCCTATAGGCTTGGATTGAGCATTATTTGCTTATGAAGTATGCTTACCTTATCCTACTTATGAAGTGAAGTAGAATAAAAATGCCCTAAAGATAACTGCATGGCTCTACATGATGTCTAGCCTGGGGTTTCACAATCTGCTTTACTGTTTAAATTTTTCAGTAAATATCACTGTATTTTCCCTGAAGCAAGACAGATCTCACATTCTCTCACAACTGAGGGTAGCCTGAGGGACATATGTAATGCATCAGGTGTGAGGAGGTGTTAAAGTGGAAACCGCAGGGACATACATCAACATTTAAAGTTTCTAACAGATGGAAATATTCGAAAATAAACTTTTTATGTTTTTTCTGTGGAGCAAATTTATGATTGCTGAGAGCTTTAGAACACACTTCTACTGTATTTGTTTAAACATGAAAATCCTGTAAGACATATTACTTTACATATTTCTTGCAGCTAAAATTATAAACATTTGTTCATGCTTTTAGCTGGGGTAACCAATAACCAAACAACCCCAAACCAATCTGGCTATTTATCTATCTATGTAGAAAGAATGTTTGACTTGTTAGATTGACTTGTTAGCGTAGACTTGCAAGTAATACTACTAAAGTCAAACTATAGATTTTACTCGCCTGTAAAGGCATCTATTCTTCAAAAAAAACATTAAATTAGGGAATCTCTGATAAGTCGATATCCATATATGTTATTTTTAATAAAAACAAGTATTGCTAAGTGGTTCTAAACTGCATTGTCATTACATATATATTGTACTTTGTTATCCGGCACAACAAATAAACTATGAGACAACAAGAGAGAGATCTCTGGCTATAAGAGCTTATAGTCTAAGTGGAATGCGATGAGTTAAACAATAGTAATAAGCTATGAAGACTCAGTAAAGAGAAACCTATATAATTGAATATATGGCACAGGGGCCAAATGAGATATGGCCTAACTATCCCATACTGTGTACATACAATATATAACACAGTTATCTTAGAAAAAATTGTCACCGCGCTACGTGGTACTTGTATTATATGTGTGAAAAACACTTTGTCTTTAGCGATAAGCGTAAAGGCAAGTGGTAGTATAAGAAAGACACTTACTGGGAAGGAGGGGGGGGGGGTGAATTACAGAAGCCCCCTCCTTGAAGTGTAGACTCCAATCACTGATGAAGGTACACACCGGTGTACTGGATAAAGTCCAAGGTTTTATTTAACAATCCACCGATTGTGGACAACGTAACAGGCAGGCAACGCGTTTCGGTGTCTAAACGACACCTTTCTCAAGCCATATCATGCATCTGATATGGCTTGAGAAAGGTGTCGTTTAGACACCGAAACGCGTTGCCTGCCTGTTATGTTGTCCACAATCGGTGGATTGTTAAATGAAACCTTGGACTTTATCCAGTACACCTGTGTGTACCTTCGTCTGTGATTGGAGTCTACACTTCAAGGAGGGGGCTTCTGTAATTCACACACCCCCCTCCTTCCCAGTAAGTGTCTTTCTTATACTACCACTTGCCTTTACGCTTATCGCTAAAAACAAAGTGTTTTTCACACATATAATACAAATACCACGTAGCGTGGTGACAATTTTTTCTAACATAACTGTGTTATATATTTCTCTGCGAGGGTTACCCTGTATCAGGGAACCCCTTTTAAATGTCCTGCAGCTCTCCAGTTAATACGTGGATCGGGTACTTGTGGAACCTTAGTGGAGTGGAGTTTTGAAAACCTTGCGGCGCATTCCTACCCTGCTTATCTGTGTACATACAATGCCTTCCTACATCTAGTCGGCAGAACAGTTTTTATAGACATATAGGCATAGGAAAGATAGCTTCTCTGACCCATCAAGGCATGGACTTCACAAGGTTTTTGGAAGAGTCCTGTTATATCTTTAAAACCAAGCAAGTCATTTAAAGGGGTCAAGGAATAGCGTAAAATGGCTGCTGTCACTGCAGCCAGTGGAAACCCACCCTAGGATAGGATAATTAGTTCAGAGGGGATAGCAGTGGGTCTTAGAGCAATGTCACAATTAAGAATAGTGTAGCATTACACTTCACTCCCACCAGAGACTCCTCTCCTTTCCCCCTCCAGGCTGCATAGGAATTCTCCTGTCAGTGTATTGTTAGGCTCCACCGCCACCTATGGCCACACCACCTTCCTTCTCTGGTCTTCACATGAATTCTCCCATCCTAAGATTGATTTCCACAGCAGTCATCTTATACCATTTCTGGATAACCCCTTCAAGTTGTGAAATGGGCCCTCCATGCATTGGATCTGAAGAATGTGGAGGCCAAGTCAATGCCTTGAACTCTTTGTTTTGTTTCTGAAATCATTCCTGAACAATCTTGCAGTGTGGCAGCACACTATCCTATTGAAAGAGGCAACTGTCTTTAAGGAATATAATTGTGAAGACCCAAGGTTTCCCATCAGAACATAATGCTGTCTTCTGTGGCTTGTCTTATTATCGTAGTGCACACTACTGCAAGCTCTCCTCTAGTTAAGAAACACATATGCACCCAGCTATCCACATGACCTGAAAGAAAATGTGATTCATTAGACTAGACCACCTTCTTGCATTGCTCTATTGTCCGGTTCTGCTACTCACATGTTCATCTCCAGCACTTGTGCAGCAAGTTGCGTTGCATTGTTAGTTCTGACACCTTACCATCATTCCAGCATTGCTTTTTTATGCAATTTTTGCTATGGCAGTTCTTCTGTAGGACCAGATCGGGCAAGCCAGCCTTCATTCTCCATGTGCACTAAAGAGCCTTGGGAGTCCTGACTCTGTCGATACTTCCTGGGACCAATTTTGGTATGTACTAACTACTGAATACCAGGAATATCTGCCAAGACATGTCATTTTTTAGATGCTGTGACTCAGTCATATAGTACAATAAATGAATGAATTACCTCCCGGTGTCATGGAGACTGAGAGGTAATTCATTCATTTATTGTACTATATATGTTACTATGTCATGTTATGTTTTTAATGTACTTGAGAAAGGCCTTTTGCTAAACGGCCGAAACGCGTTGTACTACCATTAAATTGTGGAGCCTTTGCTGCCGGTGCCGGTTTCCTTGATACATCTACCTGGAGTGGGGGGTGCCTGAGCACAGGCGCCTCCGTGAAATAAGTTACTTCTACTACTTACATCCATTCTTTCACCCTGGGTCATTACTAGAGCGCTGAGAACTTTTTCTTCTATTTTGTACCTATCTTCTACTCTCCATCTTTGATATGATTGGAGCCTTCTCCAGCAGCTCTCCTACATTGCATAGGATGTCCAATTGAATCGATCCATTAAGAGAATCCATTATCAGTGATATACTCCTCTACCACACATGCCAAAAATCCTTTTGGTCATCTAACCAGTGAGCGCCACCTGTTACCCTCTCTTCATCAATAGAGGCAGAAAGAGAGAGAGCGATAGAAAGAGAGAGCGAGAGACAGACAGAGAGGGACATACAGACAGAGAACGAAAGAGACAGACAGACAGAGCGATACTGAGAAAGAAAGAGAAAGAGACAGAGATATACAAACAGAAAAAGAGAGAGAGAGAGAGAGACAACGAAAGAGACAGATAGATAGAGAGACAGAGAGAGAGAGAGAGACAAACAGACAGAGAGACACACAATGATAGAGACAAACGGAGAAAAAGAGACAGAGAGAGACAGACATACAGACAGAGAAAGACAGACAAACACAGAGTAAGACAAACTATTTTTATATTAGATATCTGCTTCAAATACAAAGTGACACTCTAAATAATCACCTAACCAAGCAGATTTAGACGTTCATAACCACAACTTTTGAAACATTTTATGTTTGTGTAGCGAACATTGGGTCAATCTAGTATGTTATAATGTGCATGTGTGCTGTTTGATAAATACATGGATAGCACATGGATAGAATATATGGCCATCTGAATACGCTTTAACTGTTACATAACCAGTGTGAATAGCATTAATAGCTGATTAAAATCAATAAGAGCTTTACTCGTAATCTAAGCATTACGGCCGCCTGCACAAGAACAGGTTAGATTCTGCACACGTGAGCCCACAGCGGAATCCAAACCTGTGCCCGACCGGCGTCTGCACATGCCTGTATATTGTCTTCGTAATCTGTACTGCTTTTCCTGCCTCATTGCTAGGTGATGAAGTGGAATCTGCGACCTTTCAGCAATGCCAGTTGCTGAAGGCCTGCAGGTCGGACAGCTTACATTGACTTTGGAATCTGCAAAAAAAGAGGATGCTGTGATTTTTTTTTTCCGTGAGTGGAAAATCACAGTCACTGCTTAATAGAGAGCTTATGAGTCTGTCCTCATCTAGTGAGCAGAGACAGCGCCCAGATGAGCACTTCTGCTGCTTAATGGCTGTCCCTGCTCACTACCTGCAGACAGGTCCATAAAATGTCTATGGAACCTCCTCCAGCTAGCGAGCAGACGTGTGTCTGTGTGTTTTTGGATATTTTGTTATATCAGCACTATTTTTCCTCACTAGCTGAAGATGAGTTTAGTAGAAAATTTATGGACATGTCTTCAGTTAATGAGTGGGGACAGTGCTTAGCAGCAACGATGCAGCAGAAGCTTACCTAAACGAGCAGAGACATGGTGTGATTAATTGGAATAAAAAAAAAAAAATAGAATAATAGAATGAGCTTGGAGAGTACAAACGTAATTAGTTCACAGATAAGAATGTGAGAGTTTTATAGTCTGTAAATTGAAGTAGGTTCAGAGACCTGTTTTTCCTATTATCCCTGGACCAGATTTCTCACATGTTGCAACCTGGCATAAATCCTTGTGACAGATTTAGTCCTATGTTCAAAATTTCAAAGATTCTTTATAATACTGGTTTACTATATTTGCACTAAAGAGTCACAAAATTATTTGTGGATTGCATGGATGGGTATTAAAGTCAGTGTCAGGGGCTTTTTTGGTAAATGTTTATTAAAAAGTGAACAAACATATGCAATTTTTAGTGTATATGTTAAATGTGTAGCCATACATTTCCAAATGTTTGTGTTCCTTTTCACATTAAAAAAGGATACATTTTCACGGTTAAGTATTTTTTTTAATAAAGTTTTGCAGTTGAACTTTTTTGGGGATTTGAGTACAAAAAAAACATATGTTAAATGTATGGAAATATGCAGCTTTACATTTCCATACTTTTCCAATTGACTATGATACTGAAAAACAAATATGGCAAGCATAATTTTTTATGGGACAGAAAAGAGTGGTATGCCCCCAAAAACCCGTACAAATGTAGGGGAGATGAAACAAACAAATATAGTCAAAATAGTGCACTTTTGAATTATGTTTGATCAATTACACTCAATGGATATGTCAACCAATTAGAGATGAGCGAACACCAAAATGTTCGGGTGTTCGTTATCCGGAACGAACTTCCCGCGATGTCCGGGTGTTCGTTTCGAATAACGAACCCCATTGAAGTCAATGGGCGACCCGAACATTTTTGTATTTCGCCGATGCTCGCTAAGGTTTTCATGTGTGAAAATCTGGGCAATTCAAGAAAGTGATGGGAATGACACAGTGACGGATAGGGCAGGCGAGGGGCTACATGGTGGGCTGCATCTCAAGTTCACAGGTCCCACTATTAAGCCACAATAGCGGCAAGAGTGCCCCCCCCCCCTGTCAGCATAAAGATCGTTCTCCTCTGCCACAGCTGTAACAGCTGTAGCAGAGAAGAACGATGTTTGCCCATTGAATTCAATGGAGCGGCAATACAGCAGGTTCCACTGAATGCAATGGGCTGCCCGCGATCGCAGGATGAATGGTCGGAAAGGGGTTAAATATATAACCCCTTTCCTGCAATTCATCCAGAAATGTGTTACACTAAAAATATATACCGGCGTATAAGGCGACCGGGCGTATAAGACGACCCCCCAACTGTCACCTTATACGCCGGTAATACAGTGGAGCAAAGAATAAAAAGCATTACTTACGTTTTTAGATGATCTGCGGCGCTCCTGCAGGCTGTCACTCCCTCCTAATCCACGGCAGACAAGCTTTCTCTATGAAAGGCTTTAAATCCCTGCCTCCAGAAAGACACGTGCCTTCAGCCAATCACAGCCAATGACAATGATGTCATTGAATGGCTGTGATTGGCTGTGTTTCTGGAGGCGGGGATTTCAAGCCTTTCGTGGAGAAAGGAATACTTTGCCGTGGATTAGGAGGGAGTGACAGCCTGCAGGAGCGCCGCAGATCATCTAAAATTGTAAGTAATGATTTTTATTCTTTGCTCCACTGTATTACCGGCATATAAGGTGACAGTTGGGGGGTCGTCTTATACGCCCGGTCGCCTTATACGCCGGTATATATTTTTAGTGTAACACATTTCTGGATGAATTGCAGGAAAGGGGTTATATATTTAACCCCTTTCCGACCATTCATCCTGCGATCGCCGGCAGCCCATTGCATTCAGTGGAACATGCTGTATTGCCGCTCCATTGAATTCAATGGGCAAACATCGTTCTTCTCTGCTACAGCTGTTACAGCTGTGCCAGAGAAGAAGGATTTGTCTTCTATATGTTCTCAATGGGGTCAGCGCTGCTGCCGCTGGCCCCATTGAACGCATATAGAATGCATCCATAGCGAACCGCGGGAGGGGCAGACTTTTATATCAGGCGGACACCTTATCTCCCCAGCCACTCACAGCAGGGGGGTGGTATAGGGCTTAAACGTTGCAGGGGGAAGTTGTAATGCCTTCCCTGTCTTTATATTGGCCAAAAAAAGTGCTATCGTCTCAGGGAAGAAAGTTAAAGTAACCCGGACACCGCATGGTGTTCGTTACGGATAACGAACATACCGAACACCCTAATATTCGCACGAATATCAAGCTCGGACGAACACGTTCGCTCATCTCTACAACCAATACATATATATGTTTCATGGATGCCTAAAACATGAACCCAACAGCCTCCAAAATTAGAAAGGATTCATTTACTTTATTCTTGTAACTGTATTTGAAAAGTTAGCAGATTTTATTCATATAATAAACATAAAACACTGAGAACCCAATACAATTTTGAGAATATCCATTTAACTCAATAACAATATATAGAATTTGGAACTGCAAAAATAAATTTTTGCCTATTCTCCCTGTCCCAAGAACCCTTTTCCAGCATTGTGTTCTTTTTACCATTGCTACTAGAGCTACCCTCGAGTAGAGTAGTTTTTCATCGAGGGGTCAAGCATACACATTCCTTTCTGTTCTTCTTTCAAAGGTGTTGACATATGTCCTCTGTGCAGAGAAGCCCTACATCTGTAGCTTCCCCATCTTTAGCACGGGCAAGTATGTGCAGAAGGAACCTCTGTCTCTCTGCTTTTTCTCTCTCACCTGCCTCCACTATGCACCACTTTCCACCTTTTGTATGACCTTCTGTCCACTGTCATCTCCACCCTTTGTTTCTAACAACTGCATCAAGAGATCTGCACTATTAGCTCTGTTAACTGGCATTTTACTACTGTACTATGCACAGCAGGAGCCATCAGCAGTGAATGTTGATAGAGGTCCCATCTTCCATGCTGTGTAACCAGTAAGACTATCTTTTCTATAGTTAGAAAGCACAGGAGCTGTGAGAGCTGTCAGTAAAAGCTTCTGACAGCTCCTGCTATGACTAGTACAATAGGATAATGCAAGCATATAGAGAGCCAATAGAGTGTACATCTTGGTGGAGCAGTTTACAACAAATAAAGAGAGATGATGTTTGGTGGAGGCAGCAGGCACACTATCTACCTGCTCTGAAGCAGCATCCCCAGTACTACCTTTATTTATATTTCAATAACACTATACTTATATCTGTAATAATGTCTATATATCTCAGATGCAAACAGTATGTATAAAAATATGCCTGAGGGCTCTTTCACACGGGCTTGGTTTTAGTGCAATATAGGTGCATCAAAAAATCATGGCTAAATTGCACTAAAAAGCACGTGAACAAGCATTTTTTTTACTGTTCAATAATTTTTATTGTAAAATGTTGAGAGTTAACATAACATAAGCATGTAAACAAGCTGTTCATCAACATTGCATTTAAAGGTAAACTGCTAACAACAAAATACACTTGAATACAAAGCGTATTAACTGAATAACATTTCAAGATGTCTTAATTGTGGAGGGTAGGAGGAGGGGGGAGGGGAGGGGTTGGTGGGTGGGTGGGGTAAAAAAAAGGGGGGAGGGGGGAGGAATGATTGGGGAAGGTGGGAAAAGGGGGGGGGAAGGGATCTGTTCGCATAATACAATAGTTGGATCCAACTTAGTACTACAGTGACTTATTTTTCACTTTAATTTTAGAACAGAGTAAGTTGTTAACATCTTCTTCTAGGGGTCTAGTCTAATGTTGGCCTGGTCTAATTGGAAGTGCTTTATCCATGGGGTCCATTCCTCTTTAAATCTGGTGACTCTGTCTTGTCTGAAAGCAAAAATTTTTTCCATTGCTATATGTTCGGAAATTTGATGAGTTATGTCTGATAAGGAAAGGGAGTTTGAAGACTTCCAGTTCCTAGTTATCAGTAATTTTATGGTTAGTAGACCGTGAGCTACCATCTTTCTAAATTTTTGAGGAATGTTCTCTATGCCTAATAATAATATTGCTAACTCCGGAGACGGGGGAACCTGCTCTCCAGTTATATTTTTTTATAAGGATGAAAAATTCAAGCTACACGGAGTTGATGATAGGGCAACCCCAGAATATGTGGAGAAGGGAACCTCTTTTCCCACAACCTCACCAACATCTATCTGAAGTTCCTGGGAAGAAGTCTGCTCGTCTCACTGGGGATCTATACCAGCGGGTTAATGTCTTGTAATGGACCTCTACCAGGGAGGCGCAAGCCGATGCTTGGTTTGCCCATTTATATGCTGTAATCCATTTAGTAGTTGAGTGAGGTTCTCCCAGTTCTTTTTCCCAGTTGAGAATATGTGCCTTTTTCTCAGAGTTTTGTATGGATTTGCCTTCGTTACATATAAGTTCGTAAATGTCCTTCAGAGGGAGTTTGCAGGGTGAGGGATAGAAAAGGTATTTAGCTGGTGGGGAGGGTAAGGAAGTCTTCCTTGTTGTAGTTTGCCATCTACTTTTAATTTGGGAGTATATAAGGAAATCACCGCTCGGGAGATCATATTCCTCTTGAAGAGTATTGAAAGGTTTTATTTTGCTTCCTAGCGCCAGGTCGGACATCAGCTTAATTCCTTTGTTTCTCCAATTTTTTGTGTTAAGATTTTTTATTTGGAACTCAAAGGTCTCTATTGGGAGGGGGATCTCCGTTCTAGGGGAGAAGTTTTTTGTGGTATGAAGGATGTGTTTCCATGTGTGGATAGCGTTTTGGACTATTGGATTTTTTCCAGGGTCAGAATCTGCATTAATGCTTGAGGCTAGCAGGAGGTTCCTAAGGGATTTATTGCCCAGAGAGCTTTGCTCAATTGTGGACCAGCTTACTTCTTTGGAGTGGACCCCCCAAGGTCTTAGTTGGGCTATAATGTTAGCTTCATAGTAGGCAGTTAGTTTGGGCACCCCTAGACCTCCCAGCCTTCTGGGCTTGTACATTATGGCCGCTGCAACTCTAGGTCTTTTGTTGTTCCATATGAATGTCATTAGTTGTTTTTGTAAGGTTTTTAGTTTTGGGGTTGCATTTAAGGGCTAGTGTTCTAAAAATGTATAACATTTTTGGAAGGACCATAATCTTATAAATAACGATTCTACCCAGCCAAGAAAGTTCTGTCTTGTTCAAGTGATTTAAATCCCTTTGGATACCTTCCGTCAGCAGGGAAAGATTATGGTCCATAAGATTGTTTAGTGGTAGATTAATAGTAGTGCCCAGATATTGGATACCAGCAGGGTCCCAGTCAAATGGGAATTCTTTTTTTTATCAATTCTGTAAGATCGGGTTGTAAGTTAACTGGTAAGATTTTACATTTGGATGGGTTGACTTTATAAAAGTAGATCGTCCCAAATTGGGTCAAGAGGTTCGAGGCTATTCTGAGTGAACTTAGAGGGGAAGAGAGCATAAGTACTGTATCATCTGCGAATAAGCCGATTTTATGCTGTCTGTTTGCCAAGGGTATACCCCTGATTTCAGTGTGGATTCGTATTGCTTCAGCTAATGGTTCCATTGTGAGTATAAATAACAAAGGTGACATAGGGTACCCCTGCCTGGTCCCGTTGGTGATTTCAAAAGATTTGGAGATAACTCCGTTGGTGAGGACTCTTGCTGAGGGTGACCTGTACAAGGCTTGGATGGCTTGCATGATATTTCCCTTAAATCCCATTTTATCGAGCACTGAAAAGGCGTAACCCCAATGGATTCTGTCGAATGCCTTCTCCGCGTCCAGAGTAAGGAGCAGAGAAGGCATTCGAGAGCTCTCGGCCCCATTCACAACCCCCAACAAGCATCTTGTTGCGTCTGACGCTTGTCTGCCCTTTACAAAGCTGGTTTGGTCGCTGTGAACTAGATCCGGAATCACTTCTAGTAATCTTAAGGAAAGTATTTTTGCAAAAATTTTAGTATCATTGTTTAACAGTGAGATGGGTCTGAAGTTTGCGGGGGAAGAGGGCTCCTTGCCTGGTTTGGGGATCGTGACTATGTTCGCCTGAAGCATTTCGGGCGGTAGTGAACCCTCTTTCATGGCTTTATTGAATAGATTTTTCATATGTGGGATTAGGGTGTCTTTGTAATTTTTATAATATTCATACGAAAAACCATCGGGGCCTGGTGCTTTATCTTTTTTAGCTTTGTTGATGATTTGAAGTATTTCTTGAGATGAGATGGGGGAGTTCAGTTTATCTATCTGTATCTCTGACAATTTAGGGAGCTGTATGGAAGATAGAAAACCGTTTATGGCTGTTTCTGTAGGTTGGACTACTGATGGGTCATTCTTGAGATTATATAGTGCCTCGTAGAATTTCCTGAATTCCTCGACTATGTCTAGTGGGTTGGTTATTTTATTTTTTGTTAGAGGGTCAATTATGAAGGGTATCTTTGCTTTAATTCTTTTTTTGTTTAACTTTGTTGGCCATCCATTTAGTTCCTTTGTTGTTGTCAGAGTAATAAGTTGTTTTTATAGATTTTTGATTTTTTTCGTGTTCATCAATCATGTTACGAAATTTTAGTCTAGTAGTTCTGAGTTCGTTGGAAATGGATGGCGAGGGATTGGATCTCATAGCTTTCTCGAGTGTTTTTAGTTTCTCTAATGTCTTATTGAGTAGGCCCATTTTTTCTCTTTTATAGATAGAGCCCTGTTGTATCATCGTTCCTCTCACCACTGGTTTGTGGGTGTTCCAAAGGGTGAATCGAGATGTTTCTGGGGTATCATTAATGTGAAAGTATTCTATTAATGTGTCATTAATTTTCTTTTGGTATTTCGGGAGCTTCATAAGGAAGGTGTTGTTTCTCCAGTTGTTGAAGTGTGGTGCTTTGGGGCCTAGTTTTAGTTGTAATGTGGTCGGGCATGGTCAGACCATGAAGTGACCCCTATTTTTGCTTCTTGTGTTCTACTAAGGATTTGGAAGTCAACCAGAAACATGTCGATTCATGAGAATGACCTGTGTCTAAATGAGTAGAAGGTATATTCCCTGGAGTTAACATTCAGGGCCCTAAATGCATCAACGAGTTCGTTATTATGTAACCAAGAGGTCAGGTTTGATCCCTTGTTTCTTTTTATGTTGCTGGAGTCTAAGGTTTCGTCTGCAATAACATTGAAATCCCCACATATAATTAATGAGCCTTGTTGCACCTTCTTTACTTTCCTTGTCACTCTGTTCAAGAATCCTAGTTGCCGAGCATTCGGGACATAGATATTGACGAGGGTGACAAGGAGATCATCAAGTTTACAAATTAGAATTAAAAATCTACCATCTGCATCTTCTATTACTTCTACCAGTTGGAAGTTGACTTTTCTTTAACTGCAATCAGGACTCCTGATTTTTTGGGGGGAGAGTTGGCCATAAAGAGTCTTGAGAATTTGGGATGAGACATCTTTGGAGTATTATGGTTGGGTAGGTGGGTTTCTTGGGCACAAAATATATCTGCCTCCGACAAGATAGCCTCCTTCCACATAGTAGATCTCTTGTAGGGAGAGTTCAGTCCCTTAACATTGAGGGAAACTAGTTTTAGATCCATGTATGGTTCCTTGATGAGAGTGCTTGCACTGATTGTCCTTGTTTATAGGTTAGTGAGGAGCCGACTTCTTTTTGTGGTTCGGTTGGTGGAAGTGTTGGTCCATGTTTTTGCGAATGTAATCCACTTGGGGATAGGGGAGGGGGAGTAAGGGGTGGGGTGATAACAGATGCGATTTTCATGCTCAAGGTAAGGAACTTTACCTGAGCTGTGTTTTGACCGTTGATAACGAATTAACAGAAAAGGACCTTTCCAACGGTTGGGTTTGAGTCTTTGGAGTAAAGTCTTGGTTGGGGTTCTTTGTAGATCAGCCTGTGTTCTGAGCATTATTCTTTTAGCACGAGATCTGGATAAAGATCGTTTGTATCTTGGTTGGAGAGGCTTAGCGGTTGGGGGCGCCTCCCTTGTTGTTTCTGTTTGGTTGTTTCAGTGACCAGTCCTTGGGGATGTGGTTTGGATTATAGGCTTTAGATAGTGGGATGTTCAATTTTTGTAGGATCTTGAAGCCTTCCTCTTGAGTATTTATGGTGGTGATGTTTCCGTCTCTATTGATGAAGAGTTTGGTGGGGAAACCCCACCTATAGAGAATATTGTTCTCTTTCAGAGACGTTGTTATGGGGGAGAGCGCGCATAGTTATCTGAGAAAAATCGGAGTATAGCTTGATATTTTTGAATGGTGGAGGGAGGTCCCTCAGGCCCCTGGCTGCTCTCATCAGATTTTCTTTTATGTGGTAAAAGTGTACTCTTGCTATAACGTCTCTGGGAGCACTTTCAGGTACACCTTTTGGTTTAGAGAGTCTATGTATTCTGTCTAGTATGCAGTCGTTGGTTGTTGAGTCTGGTAGGAGGGCTCTTATGAGGTCTTGGGCGTATTTATTCAGTTGATCGGGTTTGACTGTTTCGGGGATTCCTCTGAATTTTAAATTGTTGCGGCGGTTGCGGTCTTCCATGTCCGCCATTTTGTTTTTTAGGGATTCGAATTCTTCTTCAAGTTTATAGTGGGCATCAATGAGTTCATTGTGAGAGCTAGTGATCTCTCCTGTTTTATTTTCTATATGGTCTACTCTTTCCTCTAGTTCTTCAATAGAATTATTAATCTTTTTATTCATTTGGGATATGTCTTTTTTAATTGAACCCTTTAGGGCTATGATCATATCCCGAATGAAGAATTCGGAAGCTGTTTGGTTGGAACATTGAATATTGAATAGGGGATCTGTAGTGTCCTCTTCCTCCAGCCACTCTGTTTCATTAGAGGCCGGGGGGGGGGGAGAGGTATTCTCTCTTCTGGGGCGTCTTTTTTCGGGGCTTCCTTTGGGGGAGCTTATACTTCTTTTTTCCGAGTTGGATATATTCTGTGTTAGGGAAGATGGTGGCTCCCCCTCAGCCCCCCCTCTCTCCCCTGCAGCACTCCTGTCACACTCCATCTCCCCCCCCCCCTTCCATCTGCTCTCTTGTAGGGCTGGGGGAACATGAGTGAGGAGATTTAGAGGCTCCGGAGCGGGCAGACAGCTGCTGCTGGGTGTTAGGTGAGTTTTGCTTAGATATATTCTGTGTTAGGGAGGATGGTGGCTCCCCCTCAGCCCCCCCTCTCTCCCCTGCAGCGCTCCTGTCACACTCTGTCTCCCCCCCCACCCTCCATCTGCTCTCTTGTAGGGCTGGGGGAACGTGAGTGAGGAGATTTAGAGGCTCCGGAGCGGGCAGACAGCTGCTGCTGGGTGTTAGGTGAGTTTTGCTTACCGTTGTTTCCCTCTGGAAGTTCCGTCGGGGTTGCCGCTGCAGTCACTTGTTCTCCCCTCTCCCTGCGTGCAGGCATCACCATCTTGCTTGTCTCTTCCTCCGGACCGCGCGCTGGGTAAAAGTCTGTCAGGCGCTTCGGTCCGGACTTCACCACTCTTCTCCTGGACATTGTCAGCTTCGGGTAAGCTTCCCCTGTCAGTTGGAGTGGAAATTAGCAGTCCCTGCTTGCTTTGTGTTGCTTATGGCTGATTTTAGTAACGGAGCTGTTCAGAACATGTCCACCATCGGCTCCGTCCAGGCCACACCCTTGAACGAGCATTTTTTTAATGCAAAGAAAACCCGAGCTTCATGCGTGTGAACATTGTGCATTCACTGGAGCAGTGTGTTGCTTTCCCTGCAGTCCCTGCTTTCCCTGCAGTCCCTGCTTGCTTTGTGTTGCTTATGGCTGATTTTAGTAACGGAGCTGTTCAGAACATGTCCGCCATCGGCTCCGTCCAGGCCACACCCTTGAACGAGCATTTTTTTAATGCAAAGAAAACCCGAGCTTCATGCGTGTGAACATTGTGCATTCACTGGAGCAGTGTGTTGCTTTCAAAAAACTGCAGCTGCTCCTGGAGGAGAGAGACAGATCAAGCTCCACAGGGCTTTGGGATTTCCCCATAGCAGAGAGAGAGTGATGGTGGGGCTACAGGGGATTAACCAATAGCAGGGAGAGAGAGGGAGGGGCTATGGGGATCCCCAAGAGATGTCCCTATAGTGTAGAGAGAGAGGGGGGTGGGGCTGTCGGGGTCCCTGAGGAATATTCCCATAGCACAGAGAGAGGGTGCCGGGCCATAGAGAGAAGGCATGGCTAAAGGGCTTCTCACAGGGATTCCCCATAGCAAGGAGATAGGGGGCGGCACTAGAGGGTTGAGCTAGAGAGCAGATCCCTCTATTTCCACCCATTCCCACCCACATTTTCAGGGAAGTCCTCTACCCGGCCCCCCTCTTGGAGAGCCCAATATTGTGAAGAGAGTTCCCCTCTGCTTCCTGCTGCTGGGTGATTGCCCAGCAGCAGGGCTGAAGGTATTTCCCCACTGCTCATGGCGGGACATTTAAAACTTGCTGACCAGAAGCACATTGTAAATTTCCCACTGTAAATTCCTGCTAGACTACGCAGAGATTAAGGGAACCTCTGGGGAGATGAAAAGAACCATCTGGGCCTCCCCTCCACAGGGACTAACAGGAGTTTAGATTGGGACATTTAAAATGTGCTTCTGGGTTTAGCGGCACTGCTGCTGTTTGGAATTCCCTTGGTCGGCAAAAATCCTCGTAATGACTTGCAATCTTCTTTTCCGAGCATCGGACACAGCTAAACTCCTGCTCTCATAGGAGTCTATGCAGACTCTTGCGCATCACGCACCAAAGATAGGTCAGGTCCTATCTTTTCACACAGCATGGAGCTTAGATGTGTGCATTGCAGTCATGCATGTCCTATCTATTTAAGGTGCCAGTTTTTGCGCATCTAAAATTTCTTCATCTGAATGTTTCAATAGGAAACCATTGGATTTTTTCCCTCACCTATTCTGAGTGAAAAAAACGCCCATGTGAAAGACACCTCACTATCATGTTGCCTCCTGTGCATTGATTCCATTGGAACATTAGAGCAAATGGACATTTAGAGGCATGGCATTTTTAGCAGCACACAGAAGGCAACAGGGAGGTGCCTGGAACTTGTAGAAGACACAAAGTGCAGAGTCTTATGGTATGAGAAGCAGGATTCTGCTATGCAGAGGAGGCTGACATGAAGCAAAGGGGGCCATATGGAAAAAGAACATAGCATTATATGTTGATTTTGGCCTTTGGCTGTTCATTTACTGTAGTTGTGAAATTACTGCGTTCTTAGAAAAATTTCCCAATAACTCCCTTAAATGCTAAATATCTTCCACCACTAGGGGGAGCTTGGGAACTTACTGCATACTGTTATACATTTAACTCAATATTAACACAGTATACAGTAAGATCATATCTAGAGATGAGCGAGCATACTCGTCCGAGCTTGATGCCCGTTCGAGTATTAGGGTGCTCGAGATGCTCGTTACTCGAGACGAGCACCACGCGGTACTCGTCTCGATTAAACGAGCACTGACCATTTAATTCAATGGAGCCGGCAATACAGCCGGCTCCATTGAAAGCAATAGCCTGCCGGCGAGCGCGGGATGAATTGTCGGGAAGGGCTTAAATATATAAGCCCTTCCATGCAATTTATCCAGAAATGTGTAAAAAAAAAAAATATATATATATACTCACCTTGTCCCGGCAGAACGATATTAGCCCATTGAATTCAATGGAGCCGGCAATACAGCCGGCTTCATTAAAAGCAATGGGCTGCCGGCGATCGCAGGATGAATTGTCGGTAAGGGGTTAAATATATAAGCCCTTCCCTGCAATTCATCCAGAAATGTGTAAAAAAAGAAATATATATATATACTCACCTGGTCCCGGCAGACGGAGTTCAGCGCGGCCAGGGGCAGTCCTCCTGAACTGCTCTGAACAGCTGTGAGTAGTATTCAGCAGCCGGGGATTTAAAATCCCCGCCTGCTGAATGAGCTGCCTCTAATTGGTCACAGCCTGACCAATCAGAGGCAGATTCCACTCACACACCCATTCATGAATTTATGAATGGGTGTGTGACTGCTGCCTCTGATTGGCTCAGCGGGACCAATCAGATGAGAGGCAGCAATCACTCACCCATTCATAAATTCATAAATGGGTGTGTGAGTGGAATCTGCCTCTGATTGGTCAGGCTGTGACCAATTAGAGGCAGCTCATTCAGCAGGCGGGGATTTTAAATCCCCGGCTGCTGAATACTACTCACAGCTGTTCAGAGCAGTTGAGGAGGACTGCCGCTGGCCGCGCTGAACTCCGTCTGCCGGGACCAGGTGAGTATATATATATTTTTTATTTTTACACATTTCTGGATGAATTGCAGGGAAGGGCTTATATATTTAACCCCTTCCCGACAATTCATCCCGCGATCGCCGGCAACCTATTGATTTCAATGGAGCCAGCTGTATTGCCGGCTCCATTGAATTCAATGGGCTAACATCGTTCTGCCGGGACAAGGTGAGTATATTTTTTTTAAATTTTTACACATTTCTGGATGAATTGCAGGGAAGGGCTTATATATTTAAGCCCTTCCTGACAATTCATCCCGCGATCGCCGGCAGCCCATTGCTTTCAATGGAGCCAGCTGTATTGCCGGCTCCATTGAATTCAATGGGATAACATCGTTCTTCTCTGCCACAGCTGTTACAGCTGTGGTAGAGGAGAACGATCTTTATGCTGACAGTGCGGGGGGGGGGGGGTCTCACTCTTGCCACTATTGTGGCTTAATAGTCGGACCTGCGAACTTGAGATGCAGCCCAACATGTAGCCCCTCGCCTGCCCTATCCGTTTCTGTGTCGTTCCCATCACTTTCTTGAATTTCCCAGGTTTTCACAAATGAAAACCTTAGCGAGCATCGGCGATATACAAAAATGCTCGAGTCGCCCATTGACTTCAATGGGGTTCGTTATTCGAAACGAACTCTCGAGCATCACTAAAAGTTCGACTTGAGTAACGAGTACCCGAGCATTTTGGTGCTCGCTCATCTCTAATCATATCCAATCTAATAGCTATAATTTAGCTCCATGGCTTTGTAAAGGTTTTGGAGTTTTGTTACAGAAAAGAGCTTCACTTGATACAATAAGAAAACAATCAGTATTGACTTTTTAACCTGAAGTATTTCAGATGATACCACTACATTTCAATGTATTAGTCTCCCCCAACAAAAAATGCAGTTTTCTATACACAATAATTTCTGTATGAATTTACAAATATTCTTTTCTGCACATCAGCAAATACCATGAGTCATCTGCATAATGAAAGAATTAAAAGTATATTGTGTAAGCAGATTTGTTTGAGGCATTATTGAATTCTTGGCTGTAAAATCTCTTGTACACTAACAAAAAGCTTCTTTTCAGCACATTGGCTTTAAATGTGTGTTTGGATGTAGGATTTACTTGTGCAGATGTTTACAATTGCAAGAGAATAGGAATTATTGGTAGGATGAGTCTACTGAGCTCAGATATGACTTCAAAGGCAACTTACGCTTCGCATGCTATTTAATAAAGCCGTTTTAAACATTTCAACAAAGGGGCATTCACTTTTTATTTCTTAAAATACTCTATGAGGCAAATGTATGAATGTGAATACATTTCTGCATCAAATTTATATCAAAGCTTATACT
The DNA here is from genome assembly GCF_035609145.1 of Eleutherodactylus coqui. Classification (NCBI taxonomy): domain Eukaryota; kingdom Metazoa; phylum Chordata; class Amphibia; order Anura; family Eleutherodactylidae; genus Eleutherodactylus; species Eleutherodactylus coqui. The sequence goes on along the minus strand of NC_089843.1, from coordinate 139,678,795 downwards.
TAAATATACCAAGGTAAACATATTTTAACATCTGCTTTTGTCTGTACTCATTTAATAAAGTATTATATGCGAACCTAGAGAATAATGTCATGCAGTGCCAATATACATAATAGCTAGAGATGAGCGAGCACACTCGTTCGAGCTTGATGCTTGTTCGAGTATTAGGGTACTCGAGATGCTCGTTACTCGAGACGAACACCACGTGGTACTCAAGTCAATTGCATTTCCTTCCCCGCATGTTTAGTGCCATTTTCTAGCCAATAAATATGCGGGGAAGGCATTACCACTTCCTGCTGTGACGTGCCAGCTCTCTTCCCCCCCCCCCCCCTGGCAGTAGTGAGTGGCTGGGCCGATCAGGTGACCATTGAGTAATTAAACTGGTCCCACCCATGGCTTGCCTCAGACGCATGCTGGTAGAGGTTAGGGATAGTGTTGCTGCTGATATAGGGACCGTGTTACGGTAGGATCCTGTCGCCAAGAACCCCAACGGGCCTTCTTGGGGATTCTCCTCATAGTGTGCATTACTGTTGTGGCTGGCTGGGAGCAGTAGTGCACCATTATTATTTTTTTTAAGCATCTAGGGCTGTGCAGGCCATTTCAGCTATACTGTTCTGTGTGTGCAGTGCATAAGGCAGAGTGTAGGGACATAACTACTTATATAGGGAAGGGTTTTACAGCCCTCCTGTTTCTCTGTACAAAAACCCCAATGGTCCTTCTTAGGGCTACATCTCACCGGGTGCATTATAGTTGTGGCTGGCTGGGAGTAGTAGTGCATCAATTTTTGTATTACGCATCTAGGCCTGTTCCCAGCCCTTCAGTAATAGCGTTCTCAGCCTGCAGTGCGGTACAACTAGCTCTCACCATGAAACTGCACTCTAACATTTCCTAGCCTACTGCAAACTACTTCAGTTATACCGTTCTGTGTCTGCAGTGCATAACGCAGAGTTTATGAACACAGCCACTTCTATAGGGAACGTTATACAGTCCTGATCTTCTGTGCAAGAACCCCAACAGTCCTTCTTAGGGCTACATCTGACCGTGTGCTTTACAGTTGTGGCTGGCTGGGAGCAGTAGTGCATCAATTTTTGTATTACGCATCTAGGCCTTTTCCCAGCCTTTCAGTAATTGCGTTCTCAGCCTGCAGTGCGGAACAACCAGCTCTCACCGTGAAACTGCACTCTAACATTTCCTAGCCTACTGCAAACTACTTCATTTATACCGTTCTGTGTCTGCAGTGCATTAGACAAAGGTCTCACCGCTAAACAGTACTGTAATATTTCCTGGGCCACTGCAAAGTATTTCAGCTCTGCCGCTGTGCAGAGCATCTCACAATACCCTCTTCTTGGTGGGGTTGAGATAGCCGCAGTTACCAGCACTATCCACTGGCTTTAGAGTCTTCTTCCACTCCATACAGCCTCTCTTATCTACAAGTCTCTGCGAGCGGTAAATTACCCCTAAGTATCAGTGCAAGACAGTTGGTTAATTTTTTCAAGTCACAGCGGACGTCCAAATGAGGGTGTGGGCACAGGCCGAGTTCCTGGGGGTGCTGAATCACAGCAGGCTGCTGCAGGATTAGGAGAGACGCAAGTTTCTGGGGTCCCCAGCTTCATATCACAATTTGCGGGTCCGCGTGGTACATCTTTATTACAAACAGATCCTGCAGGTCCTGTCGTGGATGTCAGAAAACAGGTCCAGCAATGTATCGACCACCCTGTCTTCTACGCAGTCCACTACTCCCGGCCTAGGGACTGCAACTCTGAATCCTCTGGCTGCTCCTCCTTCCTCCCAGCCTCCTCGCTTCATGAAAATGAGATATTCTGAGCAGGCAGACTCCCAAGAACTGTTCTCGAGTCCCTGCCATGAGTGGGAAAAAATGGTTCCTCTCTCACCTGAGGAGTTTGTCGTGACCGATGCCCAAACTTTGGAAAGTTCCCGGAGTCCGGGTGATGAGGCTGGGGACTTCCAGCAACTGTCTCAAGAGCTTTTTGTGGATGAGGATGATGAGACACAGTTGTCTATCAGTGAGGTAGTAGTAAGGGCAGTAAGTCCGAGGGAGGAGCGCACAGAGGATTTGGAGAAAGAGCAGCTGGACGATGAGGTGACTGACCCCACCTGGTTTGCTAAGCCTAGTGAGGACAGGGCTTCAGAGGGGGAGGCAAGTGCAGCAGCAGGACAGGTTGGAAGAGGCAGTGGAGTGGCCAGGGGTAGAGGCAGGGCCAGAGCGAAGAATCCCCCAACTGTTTCCCAAAGCACCCCCTCGCGGCAAGCCTCCGTGCAGAGGGCTAGTTGTTCAAAGGTGTGGATGCTTTTTAGTGAGAGCGTGGACGACTGACGAACAGTGGTGTGCAACCTGTGTCGCACCAAGATAAGCTAGGGAGCCACCACTACCAGCCTCACCACCACCAGCATGCGCAGGCATATGATGGCCAAGCACCCCACAGGGTGGGACGAAGGCCATTCAACGCCTCCGGGTCACACCACTGCCTCTTCCCCTGTGCCCCAACCTGTCACACAGATCCAATCCCCCTCCCAGGACACAGGCACGAGTGCCTCCTGGCCTGCACCCACACCCTCAACTCAACCGTCCTCCAAGTGCAGTGTTCATCGGTCGCTTACACAAGCGTTGGAGCAAAAGCGCAAATACACCACCACCCACCCGCACGCACAAGTTTTAAACGTGCACATTGCCAAATTAATCAGCCTGGAAATGCTGCCGTACAGACTTGTGGAAACGGAGGCTTTCAAAAACATGATGGCAGTGGTGGTTCCACGCTACTCGGTCCCCAGTCGCCACTATTTTTCCTGGTGTGCCATCCCCGCCCTGCAGCATTAATCGTGCCCGCACAAACGCGGTCACTGGGAAGCTCCACTTAAAGGGGTTGTCCCGCGCCGAAACGGGTTTTTTTTTTTTTCAACAGCCCCCTGTTTGGCGCGAGACAACCCCGATGCAGGGGTTAAACAAGAAAACCGGACAGCGCTTACCTGAATCCCCCCACTCTGGTGACTTCTTACTTACCTGCTGAAGATGGCCGCCGGGATCTTCTCCCTCAGTGGACCGCAGGGCTTCTGTGCGGTCCATTGCCGATTCCAGCCTCCTGATTGGCTGGAATCGGCACGTGACGGGGCGGAGCTACAAGGAGCCGCTCTCCGGCACGAGCGGCCCCATTCAGAAAAGAAGAAGACCCGGACTGCGCAAGCGCGTCTAATCTAGCGATTAGACGCTGAAAATTAGACGGCACCATGGAGACGAGGACGCTAGCAACGGAACAGGTAAGTGAATAACTTCTGATAACTTCTGTATGGCTCATAATTAATGCACAATGTACATTACAAAGTGCATTAATATGGCCATACAGAAGTGTATAGACCCACTTGCTTTCGCGGGACAACCCCTTTAACCACGGACACATGGAGAATTACTGTCGGGTACATTGGGTGAATTTGGTGGAGGCTGGAACCGAGTCAGAGCCTGGGACCGCTCACGTCCTACCCACACCCAGAATAGCAGGTCCTACCTTGGTGCTGGTATCTGCAGCGTTTTATGCCACCTCCTCCAAAACCTCCCCCTTCTCCTCCTCTGCCACCTCTACCTCTCAATTAAGAAGTGTGAGCACGTCACCAGCAGTCGATAGCGAGCGGCAGCACAGCGGTGCGCAAGCGTCAGCAAACTGTGCTGAAACTAATTAGATTAGGTGACAAGAGGCACATGGCCCCCGAGCTGCTGCAGGGTCTGACAGAGAAGACCGACCCTGGCTTTCGCCGCTGAGCCTCCAACCGGGCATGGTCGTGTGTGACAACGGCCGTAACCTGGTGGCGGCTCGGCAGCCTCACACACATGCCATACCTGGCCCACATCTTCAATCTGATGGTTCAGCGGTTTCTGAAAAACTACCCGCACTTATCTGACCTGCTCGGCAAGGTGCGCTGCATCTGCGCACATTTCCGCAAGTCCACCACGGATGCTTCCACACTGAGGATCCTGCAACGTCGGTTTCAGCTGCCAGAGCACCGATTGCTGTGCGACGTGTCCACATGCTGGAATTCTACGCTGCACATGTTGGCCAGGCTGTACGAGCAGCGTAGAGCAATAGTGGAATACCAGCTGCAACATGGGCGGCGGAGTGGTAGTTAGCCTCCACAATTCTTTACTGAGGAGTGGGCATGGATGGCAGATATCTGCCAGGTCCTTGGGAACTTTGAGGAGTCCACCCAGATGGTGAGCGACGATGCGGCAATCATTAGCGTTACCATCCTGCTGCTTTGCCTGCTGAGAAGTTCGCTGCTAAGCATAAAGGCCAACGCTTTGCGGTTGGAAAAAGAGACACTGGATGACAGTATGTCGACAGATAGCCAGACCACCCTCATGTCTATATCTTTTTTTTTTTTTCAAATCGTTTTTTATTGGAGTTTTACATTTGTTAACAACAATACTATTAACTCTCCCCACTCGGAGATACTTTATAATTCCTTCTTAACAATCATTTGCGCATAGAATGTAATGGATATAGGACCATATCAGCAGACAAATTACTAAACGATCTAGGATATATCAGGGTCCTTATGATTGAGTCCCGTCCATGAGTATCTGTGGGGATACAACATTTAAAGAAATCCTAAAATTATAAAGAAAATAAACCATTACAGGGTAGGGGGGGGGGGGAGATGGGGGGGGAGAAAGGGAGAGGAAGGAGGGGAAAGGGATAGTGAGTTGGGATGCATGGGCGGAGACCCTCCTCAGTCCCCAACCGGAAATAGCGGCAAGACTCACGCCTCAAACAATGCCAGGGTCTGTTTATATTTTCAGAGAAGACAATTGGGGTATAGGAATTTCCTTTTCCCCCTCTCATCAACCTTACTCTCAGGTATGTCAGCTAGTCCGTTCTTGTCAATCTTACTCAAATCGCATCCGCCTCCAGGGAGCCCAAATCTCATCAAAGCTGTCATGAGAGCCTTTGTTCCAGCTAGATAATTCCTCCATATTGTAGATTGCGTCTACTTTCGTTCTCCACTGGGAGAGGGTCGGGGGAGCTTTTTGCATCCAATGAACTGGAATCAGTGCCTTGGCGGCATCTAATAGAAAGGCTATCAGCTTGTCTTTCCGTGGGTGGAATATAGGTGAGGGCCTCCACAAGAACAGCATCTCTGCCGTCAGTGCGAAGTTCGGTTTTATTTGTTGTAGGGCTTTCCCTATTTCCCCCCAGTAGGTGGAGATGGCTGGACATTCCCACCAAATGTGCCTGAAGGATCCTATGTCTTTGTCGCAACGCCAGCATCTATTGTGTGGGGCAAGCTTATACGCACAAAGCCACTGTGGTGTCTTATACCAGCGAACTAGAAGCTTATAGTGGCTTTCTTGTAGCAAAATACACGGAGATGCGCCAAATGCTGTTTGGAGGATTAATTTTGTATCAGTGGGAGAAAGGGAGATGTTTAGCTCTTTTTCCCAGGATTGGAGAAAATTGGGTTTGTAATCTGTTGGAGGTGTTATAATTTTTTTTTGAAGTAACGTTATAGTTTTTTTGTTAAATGTGTCTCGGCTAAGAAGTTTTTCGAAAGGGGTATCAGGTCGAGTGGAGCTGTATTTTTTCTTAAATTCCTCGATCGTGTGGGTTAAATGGGATCTTTGCAGGAAGGAGATCGAGGTTTGGGGTAGTAATTTCGCTATAATATCCGAGGTTTTTTTATGTGCTTGAGTTTGTAAGTCTTTTATTTTTAGTGGGGCTAAGTCTTTCCAGATGTTTCTGGTCATTTCATCCATTGGTTTTCCGAGGCACTTATTGATAAGGTTAAGAGGAGTCACTGGGGATGGTATGGGAGCCAATTTTGATCTCAGCCTGTCCCACACTTCTAAGGGTCCCTTCAGTAAAGGATTAATCTTTTTGGACCTATAGAGACCCCTACTGGGGAACCATAAATCCTCCCTTAGTGTATTCCCATGTGTATCTACTGCTAGTGAATGTATTGTAGTGTCTCCAGAGGTAGACACTAGTTCCCACCAGTAGTTAAGTTGAGAGGCCAAGTAAAAATCATGGACACATGGCATGCCTATCCCGCCTTCTTCTCTTCTTCTTACCATAAGGCTATATGCTAATCGTGGCCTCTTCTGTCTCCAGACGTATCCAGAAAAAGCTGAACGTAGTGTTTTGAAGAAGGCCGGTGGGAGCGCAATCGGAAGCATTCTGATTTTATACAAGATCGTAGGGAGGACATAAGAGTTTAGCACATTTTTCCTGCCGAACCAAGATATGAACGGCATGTCATACATATGGAGAAGGTGTTTAACTTGCGCTAACAGGGGAATAAAATTATGTTTATAAAGATCCTCTACCTCTTTGGTGATAGTGATCCCCAAATATTCGACTGATGAGTTGGACCATTTGAATGGTGAGCCTGTGCTCAATATTTTAAATTTGCTTGGGGGGAGAGTGATATTTAGGATGGTGGACTTAGAAAAATTGATTTTAAAGTTGGAAATATTGCTGTATTCTTCTAATAGATTTAGTAGGTTTGGGATACTCTTTTCTGGGTCGGAGATGACAAACATCACATCATCTGCGAAAGCTGCCGTGTGCATTTCTTCGGAGCTTGTTTTGAGGCCTTTTATATTGGGGTTTAGTCTCACTCCTTGCAGAAGGGGCTCCATTGAAAGTACAAAGAGGGTCGGGGAGAGGGGACAGCCCTGGCGAGTGCCGTTTCTGATATTAAATGGCGGTGATAGTAGATTATTTATTTTTATTCTGGCGTGTGGTTCTTGGTATAACGAAAAGATCGCTGAAATAAATGTCGGAGGGAGATTAAAATGAGATAGTACTTTTTTAATGTAAGTCCAGTCCACCCTATCAAATGCCTTTTCGGCGTCAGTGCTAATCAAAACTAAGGGGACTTTCTTGGTTTGTGCATATTTCGTAGCGTGAAGGAGTCTATAGCAATTGTTTTTGCCTTCCCTGCCTTTAACAAAGCCTGTTTGTTCCTTGTTTACTAGGGAGGGGATCAAATTCTCTAACCTTTTTGCAAGCAATTTCGCCCAGAGTTTAACGTCTACATTAATCAAGGATATTGGTCTGTAGCTGCTACAGAGTTCCGGATCCTTGTTTTCTTTGTATATAAGCGTTATGTGCGCTTCTTGCGCTTGTTTAGTAAGCGTTTCTCCGGCCAATAGTGCATCAAAGAGGTTTTTTAGTTTTGGGATGAATGTTTCTCTAAAGGCTTTGTAATAGATACTTGGTAAGCCCAGGGCTTTTCCCAGCGGGACATTGCATCACGATCTCTTCTATTTCTTGCGTGGTTATGGGGGCCAAGAGGGAGTTGGATGCGCTTTCTTCTAATTTTGGGAGATTTACAGAGTTTAAGAATTGATCAATATGTTCTTCTCTCTCCAATTGGGTTTTAAAGGGGTTTTGTTTTTTAAGGTTATATAGGTTTGCATAGTAGCGTTGGAAATTTTCTGCAATTTCTTGAGATGAAGAGGTCGGTTTACCTTTGTGGTCTTTAATTGTGGCTATGGCGTTTCTCGATTTTGTTTTCTTGATTAGGGCTGTGAGAAGTTTACTTCCTCTGTTACCGTGTGCGTATGTCATATGCTTAAGGTAAAGGTGTTTTTTGTTATGTCTGGCCTCCAGAAGGTTTTTAAGTTCGCGTCTGAGTTCCGTTAAATCCTTTTGTTTGTTTGAAGCTTGTGAGAGCTTTGCGATTTGTTCCAGCTTTGCTATTTTAGACAAAAGGGTATCGATTTCAGCTTGTAGCTGTTTTTTGGTTCTGGAACTCAGCGCTATGAAGAGGCCTCTTATATAGGCCTTGTGTGCTTCCCACACAACTGGGAATTTGAGGTCCTTCGTGTCGTTCAGTAGAAAGAATTCCGACAACTGTTTGGACAGTTGCGTTTTTTCCTTCTCTGAATCCAGAAGAGAAGTATTCAACTTCCAGCTCCATTCCCTGGGGCCCTCTCCCTCAAATTTAATGTCTGCATGGACAGGTGCATGATCAGACACCGTAATAGCTTCCATATGTGCTTTTTCGATTTTTGTTAGTAGCTTCTGAGATACGAGAATATAATCGAGCCTATGATATGAAGAATGCAGTTGGGAGAAGAAAGAGTAATCTTTTAGGGATGGATTGAGGGCTCGCCATGTGTCCACGAGGCCCATGTCCGCCAAGGTTTTATTTAGCTTTTGAATTTGTTTCTGGGGGGTCCAGGATCTACCTGTTGAGGAGTCTAATAGTGGATTTACAACTGTATTTAGATCTCCTCCTAGAATTATTAATCCTTCTGCGAACTCCTTCAATATATTTAGTTGGTCTATCAGCCAATTGACTTGGTTAGCATTTGGTGAGTATAAATTAGCAATTGTTAATTTAACGTTATTAGAGGTACCTTTAATAAATAGTGTTCTGCCTAATTCATCCGAATATTTAGCCTTAAGGTTGAATGTCAAGGATCTATGAAGGAGAATTGAGACCCCCTTGGAGGCGGAGGTCGGGTGGGAATTATGAAAACTTTGACTAAACTGACGCCCCGGGAAATTGGGGCAGTGGTTTGCTTTATAGTGTGTTTCTTGTAATAGAAGCACCTTGGATTTGTACTTCTTGACTAGTTGTGAAACACTATATCTTTTCTGCGGTGTATTAAGACCCCGAACATTAAAAGACGTGAATCTTACCGCTTCCATGTTTCCCGGGCTGGTGCTGTTCTTAGGATCTTGTTAGCGTGGTTGTACGGGCGGGCATATGGGCAGCCGAGACTGGATAAACTCTGCAGTATAGGAGTCGATAGAGGTCAGGAGCCATCGCGTCCTTCTGCTCGTCTGAGGTTAAGGTCTGAGTACCTACGTAGATAGATTTAGCAGGAGGTCAAATTGGGTGTGTAGGGGGGGGAAGGTTTGGAGAGGGTAATAACGAGAAGGAAAGGAGGGAAGGTAGGTAAGAGGGGGAACACAATCAACACTGAAAAACAAACAAAGCAAAAAGGACCACGTGAGTGAAAAAGGTGGTTAGTGTTCGCTAAGTCCAAAACACAGTCCTCTTTTCAGAGGGACGACTAGATTCTGTCACCCGGAGAGGTCTAGCCGTCTGGTCGAGGCGGTCGATAACGGTGGGTTGACAAACTTTAAACTGAAGCTTGAGTAACTGTAATATAAAGAAAAAATACAAAAGAAAAATAAAACGAAGTTGCCTGGTCGGGAGGGCACGATCGGTCGCCATCTGTAGGTGGGGGGGGGGTAGATGGTCCAACAGGTGGACTTCTTGACATCCTGATGAAACAAGGGAAAACGCAGAGGTGGAGTATCCAAAAAAGAACTATAACCTTATGGAAAAGGTAATTGCGTTATGTCCTATAAATCAAGTGTCTTCAGGGGTGATGTCCTCTCTGTTTTTCTTTTTTTGTTTACTTCTGGGAGATTTGGCGTGGTTGACTGTACGCCATTGCTCTGGGGTAGGAAGAGGCGGGAGGTTCGGGAATTCCAGTAATGGGAGCCAGTTAGGAAGCTCAATAGGGTCCAAGTCTAGGTGTTTCCAATTATTATGGAGGTCTTCTGGGGTGCGTATATTTAATCTTTTCCCCTTGTAAGTAATGCCTAGACCGAACGGGAATAGCCATGCATAGCGGATGTTTTTGGCTTTGAGGGCCTCCAGTAAAGGTTTGAGCATTCTGCGTTTCGCCAGTGTCGAGGGCGAAAGGTCCTGGAATAATTGAATCAATTGCCCTTCATATGTTAAATTCCTGGCATTTCTAGCGGCATTCAGTATCGCTGCTGTGTCTGGGAAAGCCAAGAGTCTGTAAATGATATCTCTGGGGGGGTCATTAGCTGTGGGTTGTGGCCTTAGAGCTCTATGAATCCTCTCTATGGTTATGAAGGCAGCTCTGCCCCCCCCCCCCCAGTAGATCTATGAAGATCTCTCGGGCAATTTTTCCCAGGGTGTCCTGTGCCCAAGACTCTGGCAAGCCCTTTATACGTATATTTTTGCGCCTGCTCCTATTCTCCATGTCCTCCTGTGTAAGGAGCAGTCTGTTAATGTGCAGGTGCTGTTCTTTAACTATTGTGGCAAGCTCACCTGAATGTGTAGTTATGGAGGTGGTTGAGCTCTCTAATTCTTCCACCCTCCTCCCCATGCTCCTCACCTCTTCCTTGATTTCTGATAGTTCAGCCATTACTGGCTTGATTGTTCTGAGTAGTAGGTCTTTCATAAAACCTTTGGATAGTGGCTCGTCCTCCTCTCCTTCCGATGAGCTCTCTCTCCCTTGCTGAGGACAACGCTGCAGCTGCTGCGGCCGCCATCTTGCCCGCTCCGTGCGGGGAGCGGGAGCTCCAGTCTTTTAGAAACCGCTGCATGTCCGTCTGGCTCCGAGCAGGGCGAGGTGTCCCCTGCTGTTCTCCTCCTCTTTCTCTTGTAGTTTTCCCCATTTTTCTGCTGATTGCCGCTGTATGGAGCCGGGATTCGTGCTTAGTGAAGGAGCGCTGCTCTCATGCGTCCATCACAGTCCGCGGCCAGGCTCCGCCCCCCTCATGTCTATATCTCAGCGTGTTTTGGAGGAGGAGCGGGAGGGGGAAGAGACAGCTGGCCACACTGCAGAGGGTACCCATGCTGCTTGCCTCTCATCTGTTCAGCGTGCATGGGCTAAAGAGGAGGAGGAGGAGGATCCTGAAAGTCATCTTCCTAGTGAGGATAGCGATGTGTTGCACACTGGGACCCTGGCACATATGGCTAACTTCATGTTAGGCTGCCTTTCCTGTGACCCTCGCATTAGACGCATTCTGGTCATCATGGATTACTGGGTGTACACCCTTCTCGACCCACGATATAAGGAGAACCTTTCCACTCTCATTCCCAAAGAGGAAAGGGGTCCGAGAGTGATGCAATACCACAGGGCCCTGGTGGAAAAAGTGATGCTAAAGTTCCCATCTAACAACGTTAGTGGCAGAAGACGCAATTCAGAGGGCCAAGTAGCAGGGAAGGAGCGGGGATCAGGCAGCATGTCCAGCGCAGGCAAGGGAACACTCTCCAAGGCCTTTGCCAGCTTTATGGCTCCCCAGCAAGACTATGCACCACTCCCCAGTAAAGGCTGAGTCGGAGGGAGCACTGTAAAAAGATGGTGAGGGAGTACGTAGCCGATCGTACCACCATCCTCCGTGATGCCTCTGCTCCATACAACTATTGGGTGCCAAAGCTGGACACGTGGCACGAACTTGCGCTGCACGCCCTGGAGGTGCTGGCCTGCCCTGCCGTTGGCATCTTGTCAGAGAGGGTGTTTAGTGCAGCTGGAGTAATCATCACTGATAGGCGTACCCGCCTGTGAACTGCCAGCGCCGACATGCTTACACTCATAAAGATGAACAAAGGCTGAATTTCCCCAGATTTCTCTTCTCCACTGGCGGAAAGCTGCGAAACCTAATGATTCTTTTCGCTGCAACAAGAGAAAAATGCATCCTCTATGACCACCAAGAAAGGGGGAATTAGCTTTTTCAATCTCTCTCGGATATTATTACTCCTCCTCCTCCTACTCCTCCTCCTAAAACAGCATGTTATCACGCTGAAGTGCCAATTTTTCTGCGGCCCAAAAGGCTCAGTTTAAGGCCTCCTTCCCACGAGCGTGACGGGCTCCGCAGCGTAATATTCCGCTGTGAAGCCCGTCACGGCGCCCCCCAGAGCCCCTATACTTACCTGCGGGAGATAGCGTGAAATCGCTTCCCCGCCCACCACCGCCGCGTCACCGCTCGTCACCGCTCGTCACCGCCCACCGCTCTCGCGTCACCAGCCGTGTCACGTGACGCGGCCGGACCGCGTCATTTGGCGTCATATGACGCTCGGCGGTGGGCGGGAAAGCGTTTTTTCACGCTATCTCCCGCTGGTTACAGCGGGAGATAGCGTGAATGGACGGCTTCCATTGACTGCAATGGAAGCCGTCAGTGCGTACAGCCCGTCCTCACCCGCAGAAAATAGAGCATGCTGCGGGTGAGGACGGGAGAAATCGCGGTGCGTAATTCCGCGGTGGAATTACGCATCGTGAGCATGGAGCTATTAGGTTCAATAGAACCTAATAGCTGCGTGCAACGCAGCGGATTTTCGCCGCGAATTACGCGGCGGAAATCCGTTCGTGGGAAGGAGGCCTAAAAGTTTTTTACAATTTTTCAAAGTTTCAAAAGTATCGATACTTTAACAGAAACCGATTTTTTTTCACAGGGCTGCCTCCAGGCTCAGTTACAAATTAAGCAACAGCGAGCTGTATCTTTAAAAAATGTTTATGGGTATCACCTGCCCTCGTGGTTGAGCAATTTTTCAGGAGTGCACTTGTACTCTTGCTACACCAATTTCTCTAGCCCTCGCCCATACTTTTATCTAACTAATTTTTCCGGCCTTCGCCTACACTCTTGGTAACCAAATTTTTTCAGGTGTTCGCCTATACTCTTGGTACACCAATGTTTCTGGGGTTCGCCTACAGAAATGTTACAGGAGTCTTCCTATACTTTTGCTACAGAAATGTTACTGGGGTCCGCCTATAGTCTTGCTACAGAAATTTTACTGGGGTCTGCCTATACTTTTGCTACAGAAATGTTACTGAGGTCCGCCTATACTCTTTCTATAGAAATGTTACTCGGGTCCGCCTATACTCTTGCTACAGAAATGTTACTGGGGTCTGCCTATGCTGTGGGTGCACAAAGACTTCCCATCGCGGTGTTTTACCTATCAGGCACAAATACACTGACTGACTTGGGCAGAAATTTTGGCCAAGGCCGAGGTCCTTGGCGGAGTGAAACTCTGCCATGTTTGGGCATTTTGATTTCTTCCTGTGTAATACCATCTTTGTGCATCCACAGCATAGGCAAGCCCAAGGAACTCAAAGACTTCCCATTGCGGTGTTGAGCTATCTGACGCCTACACAGATTGAAGTGTGTTGGGACCCATGGATTTCCTATAGCTATTTAACTCACGTCACCTTGGGTCACACAAGGTGGAGGCTGGGACCGAGCCTGACCCTGACCTGCTTGGGGTCTGGGGATCAGCGGTGGGCAACATGTATTTTCTCTCATTATCCACAGTTATCTGAGACAGTGGTTTGTGCCAAACAAAAGGAGCGTTACTGCGTTACTGCATTATTGAGACGTTCACTGCTGCCCTAGTATCCGAGTCCGCTTTATGCCCACGATTAATGAGGGTGTGAGCTGAGGCCGAGGTCCTTGGCACGGTGAAACTGCTATGTTTGAGCACTCTGATTTCTTTATGTGTAATACTTTCTTTTGGTTCCAGGGGCTCGCCTATGCTGTGGGTGCACAAAGACTTCCCATTGCGGTGTTTTAGCTATCTGGCACAAATACACTGACTGACTAGGGTAAAAATGTTGGCCGATGTCCTTGGCGGGGTGAAACTCTGCTATGTTTGGGCTCTGATTTTTTCCTGTGTAATACCATCTTTGTGCACCAACAGCATAGACGAGCCCAAGGAACTCAAAGACTTCCCATTGCGGTGTTCAGCTATCTGACAGCTACACAGAATGAATTGTGTGGGGACACATGGATTTCCCATTGCTATGTAACTCGCGGCACCTTGGGTCACACAAGGTGGAGGCTGGGACTGAGCCTGACCCTGGGCACGCTGACGTTCTTCCCACACAGAGCATTGCTGCATTGTGGAGATGTGTAGAAGTGCTGGCACCTGAGTCCCCTTTATGCCCACGTTTGCGGCTCCTGAAAATTTTGTGACGGAGGTGGCACGGGATTGGAATGATGATCGTACGTCACTTTATCATCAATTCTCAACAACATTGTGGGCTATTGCCCACACTTTGAAAGAGGGTCCCTGACTGGCCCTGCCAACCCTCTGCAGTGTGTGCCTCCCATTCCTCCTCATCCCGTACCCACTTATAAATAGACATGAGGGTGGTGTGGCTATGAAGCGAGCTTGTGGCATGAGGGCAGCTGAACGCTGCGCAGGGAAACTTTTGTGTGTGCTGTGGACGCAGGGTCGTGCAGGGGGTTGGACTGCAATGCCAGCATGTGACCCAGGAGAAGAGGCAGCAGTTTCACCCGCAGGCAGTGATTGTCCTTGGTTGCAGGTAGTGTGGTGCTTGGCTAAGATGTGCCAGCGCAGGTACCTTGCTAATGAGGGTTTGTCCCAAGTAAATTGTTAGGGGGTGACCGCCAGACTCTTGCCCCCATTTTGGCTTAATAGTGGGACCTGGGAGCTTCAGATGCAGCCATGCATGCTGCCCCTGCCCTTCCCTATCCATTTCTGTGGTGTTTCCATGACTTTCTGATGCTTTTTGGTGTTTCTCAAGTCATCACCTATGCAGAGCATCGGTCCCATACAAAAATTCTTGAGTCCCCCATTGACTTCAACAGGGTTCGTTACTCGAAACAAGCTCTCGAGCATTACGAAAAGTTCGACTCGAGCAACGAGCACCCGAGCATCTTGGTGCTTGCTCATCTCTAATAATAGCTTTAAAATTGCCACTTTCTGAAGTAAAAATTAGAGATGGGCAAAATTTTTAAAATATTACTTTAAGGCCTTAGTCAGACGGGCGTTTTTTCGCACGATTTGCGGATCGCATGACGGATGCGCATCCGCAAATCGCGTGACCGATGCCCGAAAATCGCTCGAAAATCTGCTCCTAGCCGCGTTTCATTAGAAATGGGCTGGAGCTGTCCAGCGCATTGCATTCAATGGAGCCGGCAATACAGTGCTGAGCCAATCAGGGGGCAGGTCTGACTCACACCCCCTTCACACCCACTGCAGGCCGGCCGCGCGGAACTCCGGCTGCCGGGAGCAGGTGAGTATGTATATATTTTTTATTTTAACACTTTTCTGGATGAATTGCAGGGAAGGGCTTATATATTTAAGCCCTTCCCGACAATTCATCCCGCGCACGCCGGCAGCCCATTGCTTTCAATGGAGTCGGCTGTATTGCCGGCTCCATTGAATTCAATGGGCAAACATCGTTCTTCTCTGCCACAGCTGTTACAGGTGTGGCAGAGAAGAATGATTTGTCTTCTATATGTTCTCAATGGGGTCGGCGCTGCTGCCGCCGGCCCCATTGAGCGCATATAGTGAAGAGAACAGGAATCGCAGATCGCAGATAGGTGCGATCTGCGATTTATGTTCTATAATTTATCGGACGAGCGCATGAAAAGCGCTCATGTGTCCCATACCATTGCAAAGCAATGGTTTTATAAAATCGCCGGACGCATGCGCATGCGCAAATCGCGGCAAAAAACGCCCGTCTGACTAAGGCCTTAATGTCAGTGGATATGATTGTTATATCTGGGTTGTTACATAAATGAGTCCAAAATGCATATGATACTCATATTCATTTGCATATATTATGTGTACAGTCACCCTCTACTGAGATTGGAGATTGATAGAATTCTGGTTCTCGGGATTGGTAAGGGATAAAAAAATAATAATAGACAATGCATTCAAATATAACATTATACTCGTATAGTTGATTTCACTAAATATTCTGGATTAATCAGAAAACACTAAACTAATCACAGTGAAACTGTAGAACTTATAAATACTTTACATAAATGCATAGCAATTACAAAACATTTTCCCAAACAACGAGGACTTATTCGCACTACTCAGAAGCTCTTCTCTACAAAGAAACAGCTGAAAGAAGTGGTAGCTGGTGGCTGTGTGGAGAGCAATTACCCATACACTCCAGAGATCTTGGCCACCCAGAAGATCGTCATGCACGGAGTTAGAAATGCCCAAGCACCAGGTATCTCTACTCAATATCTGTGTTGGTCGGTTAACCTAACAATGAGCAGTAAACAACTTGAATAAAGACTGAGGCTTTTAAAGATAATAGGGCATTTTTCACAAACACATATTGGTAAGTGCTTTATTTTGGGATTTGCAGCACATTGGAATTGGGGTTCCCAAGTTGGGAATATGCCTTTAAATTTTAGCTGCTGTACAGGCACTAATGTAGCAAATGAGTGCATTGTATTGTTGGGATAGCAAGTATATTTTGAATCAATTAGTTTTTGTTCTTTAAATGGACACTAACTTTTCAAACTACTTGTGATTCTGTAATAGCCCATGTGACAATTAGCAAAACTGATATTTCCTTTATTTACCTGAAATTATGCTTCTGTGCTGAAAGAGGTAGGCTGCTTGTGGTATTCCAGGGGCTGGTTGGATCAGGGAGGCCTGGGTTTTCGAGGGAAGCAAGAGAAGCAAGTGTAAAATTAAGCTGACTTTTTTGCAACAGTGTTTGGGTGATCTTTTCTGCCCTTACAGTGCGTTTTTGTGCCAACATTTTGGGCGAATCAGTGATTGTTCCCACGACCTGCTCTAGTGTTCCCTTAGTCCTCCTCTGTCCATTGGTGTAACTCTTGCCTTATTGGCTATGCTGCAAAGCAGCAAACGCAAGACTGCAATCACATGAGGCTGGTTGCTTACGAGGTAACCGGGTCCCGAAAGTCTGTCAAGTTTACTTTGTCCACTTTATACTCTTTGATTTCAACTCTGGGCAACCAACCAAATTGTATCCTAAGAAGTTTGTTGAGGTATTTTTCCCAGATACGGCAGGGACCCATCAGAAAGCAGCAAAACAAGGGAATGGCTTAACAAAGAGAAAACCAAATCCAGTCAGACCTTGCATGCACCAGCCCTGGCAGCTTCTCCAAGCTAGTTACTTTGCAGAAAGCTTGGAAAGTTATGGTGTCCAGGCCATGTGGTGTACTTTACTTTGCAAGGCAAGGGGTCTTTAAACAAGCTAGACAACATTACTGGGAAAGAAGGAAAGAGTGTCAACAGTTTTGGTGGGTAGCATCATTTATTTTTTTTTTGGGGGGGGGGGGGGATTTTAAAGAAAAAACACCAAAAAATGGAAAATTGAAAAATACAAGGTCTTGGTTACTATACACTGCCACTATACACAACTAAGCCTTCCATTGTGTGTTGATCCCAATGCGAAGAGACACTTTGGCTGCCAAATTCATATGAGCTCGCCACCCTTTTCCAGGAGACTCGTAGTATTGCAAGTCCCTAACTTAAAACGGTGCCAATGTGTCCCTATCTTTCTCAAAAAACGCACAGCTGTCTGGAGCGAACAGCTCATCTGCTTCCCTGTACATGGTCCAACTGCCAAGGAATGTGTCCGTGCGGGCTCATGAAAAAATCTGCAAACTGCTCATGCACTCGCAAAGCAGATTGGGCTGGCGTACCATGCAGCCACGACTCATCCGGCATTTCCCCCGGGAGAGTGGTTGGTTGAGCGTTGGCCACATTCCAAACAGCATTGTTGTGTCCTGCGAAAATTATGCAGAACCACACAGGCTCTAATTACTACACACGTTGCCCGGCACCAGTTGAATGGCACTGTGGAAAACCCACCACCTGTTGACAAGTATTCTAAAGGCTCATTCAACATAATGCCAGGCACATGTGAGGCAGTAATTGATAACACACCTGATATTCATGCCCCTGTGAGCAAAAGGACACATGACAGACCAAATCCGCCACAAACACAAAAGGGGCAGCTTCGTCAGTTGATCCAGGAAGAACCTGTGGTTCTAGAAGGGCAAGCTGGCTGGCCGAAAGCCGCCGACTCATTCTGGAAGCACTGAAGACGTGATCATCCGCAGTGCTTCCATAGACCCCAATGTCAACAATGTGGAAGCAATAGTTTCTGTTTGCCACAGCCAAAAGGAAGACAGAAAAAAATGCCAATAGTTAAAGTATCAGGACCCTTAGTGTTGTGGCTTTTGGACACAGATGTGCTTTCTGTCCAGGGCCCCAATGCAGTTGGGAAACTGTGCCAACTCCTAAAAGCCATTTGCAACCTCTTGCCACTCTTGCCGTGTCAGTGGGACCATCACACGTGGGAC
Organism: Eleutherodactylus coqui; assembly: GCF_035609145.1. Taxonomy (NCBI): domain Eukaryota; kingdom Metazoa; phylum Chordata; class Amphibia; order Anura; family Eleutherodactylidae; genus Eleutherodactylus; species Eleutherodactylus coqui. Next base: position 139,660,967 of record NC_089843.1, on the reverse strand, counting down.
CAGGCACTCCCTATGGCAATTGCAGGTCTCTAGAACAAGGCCTGAAATAGTAGAGATCCTGCGCCTGAATTCAAACTGTAAGGAAACATAGAAATTACCTGTGGCCAGGAAACTGGAAAGATGGGAAAAGGAAGAACTTTGTGAAGTGAAGCACATTTATTCTGGCCATAGCTACTCAAAACATTTTCACCACATTTCCACCCCCCTACCCTGTTAAGAACACATGGATTGCCCCAAACACACTGCAATCGAGAGTGTGTTCACACACACATGGAAGGCTAACAAAACTGGGGTCGTGCATTACCCTATAAGCCAATCCATTAAGAAGAGGGCACACATTAGGTGTACAGGTCAACTATCTGGAGTACAATGGGGCCCTCAAACACCACATTTAGCAAGCAGCCATCTGCAAGTATTTCATAAAAGCAAATAATACATAAGAGGAAGGCAGTATTAAGTACAAGCTGAACATGTCTGACCCAAGCAATTAACCTAAAAGCAGAGAGACAAAGCCAGCAGAGGGATCATGCCGAGTATGGGGAGCCCATAAATTGTACATTAGGTCACAGACCAGAAAACATGTTTCCCTCACCCTTTCTGGCAGCACAACCATTGCAAACATGCACACATTTTTAAATGCATGCACTATTGGGAGCAAACTGACAAACAGCCCATAGTGTTTCTTATAGCAAACCAAAAGACAGTCTCTACCATATTGCGGCTGATTTACTTACCGCAAGGTGATCAGCAGCTTTTCAGTGGGTAAGACACAATCCCGCATGTTTGTGTCTCTGCGAGACAATGCAGGGCGCACTTCCGCCAACAGCAAATCAAACTGCCAGATGGTTAGTTGGCAAAATAAAAAAAATGGTCTGGGTGCCATTCATACAGTGGGCCAAAATGGCCCAGACTCTGGCGCTCTAGAAGTTAGGGACTCACCCATAAACACCAGACCCTGCATCTCATCCTCTCTCTATTGCTCCCAGGGGGACAAATGGCAGGGTGGTTTGTAGCCCTCTCCTGCTTTCTCCCATGAGCCATGCTGAAACGCCAGTGAAGAAGCAAGGCAATAGCAATCTCTTTATTGTCCCAAGACATTTTATACCACTGAAGCCCGTGTTCAGTATGAGTGGAAAAAGCTGCCAGAAATTCAGAAGAAAACACGTGTGGCCTTTACCTAGCAATGCCACCTGGGTGGGGACAGCGATTAACCCTTAATGTGCTTTTACTTCCACTCTGCCTGAAATCTTCACTGTATTTTCCCCAACGCAACAACGCTCATGTGAACGGGCAAGAAAACGCTAACAAGCTCTGGGCGTGATCATGTGAAAACGCCCTTTCAGGCGATAATATGCTGCAAACCTACGAACGTATAAACACCTACACTCTTGTGAAAGAGCCCTCACTACAATATATAAGACAACATGATGTTGTCAGTTCCATTGCGGCTACTGTCTCAGGTCTCCATGTCCTATGCAGAAGGCTGGATTCACACGAACGTATATCGGCTCGGTTTTCACGCCGAGCCGATATACATCGTCCTCATCTGCAGGGGGGGGGTGGAAGAGCCAGGAGCACGGACTGAGCTCCCCCTCTGCCTCCTCTCCGCCCCTATGCACTATTTGCAATGAAAGGAGGCGGGACGGGGTGGGGCTAAGTGGCGAGAATTAGCCCCACCCCCACCCCGCCTCTCCCCATTGCAAATAGTGCAGAGGGGCGGAGAGGAGGCAGAGAGGGGGCGGGAACTCACAGCACTGCTCCTGGCTCTTCCAGACTCGCCCCCTGCAGATGAGGACGACGTATATCGGCTCGGCGTGAAAACCGAGCCGATATACGTTCGTGTGAATCCAGCCAAAAATTGTAGACTGAGAGAGAGAAAAAAATGTGAAGTGGACATCAAAAGGTCCCTGTCTCACACCTTAAACTAAAAGGTTCCAAGTCAGTTCCATTATGTTTTCTGTCCCTATGCAGTTTTCTGCACAGAATACAGAAACCAAAAATGGAAAAGAGATGGAGGTGGGAAGGTAACCTAAAACCATCACGTGAAAAGAGCTTAATTTTACAAATTCAACATTAATCCCGACTACGGTCATGCTCTCCACTTACATTATGGACCATAAACAGTGTAATAGCAAATGTAATAATATTAGCCTAGCTATTTTACCTTGAAAGCTAATAATATATAACATAAGTAAAGGGAAAATTCTTGTAGCTGTTACATAGTATAATTTGCTCTGGTTAAAGGCTTGTATGATTTTAGGCAAACTAGATGTTACGTGTGCTGCTGGAATCTGTTGTTCTAGGCTTCCTAGCAGCACAGCTCCCCAGGAGGTGGAGGGTTAATTGATTGAGCTGGCTGGGTGTGTTACTTCCTGCTAGCCAACCTCCTGGGTCTGTGCTCACATATAAACCCAGCTCTTGGTCAGTCTGTGTCTAGAGTTCAAGGTGAGCTGTCATGAATCCTTGTCTGTTGAAGTTTGCAGTGTGATCTGGTTCATGTCCGTTTGTACGTTTAAATTCTGTCAGTTTTGTGTTAGCTTGCTGTGTGACCTGCAATCTGTGTTGTGTCCTGTTGCAGCGTGTGGTGTGAATGGTGTCCAGTTCTGCTGGACTCCTGGTTAGTGTAGGGACTAGCAGCATAACCAGGAGCCGTGAAGTGGCCTGCTAGCTTCCACATATTGTACAACATGTCAACTAATACCTGGTATTTATATTCAGCTTCTTATCTGTTACTAGTGGTTGCATTTTGTATGCTGTGTATCCTGTTGTAAAGTCCCTGTTATGTGTCTTGGGAATGCATCCTGTTCTGGTGCGTGGCTCCAAGGATCAGCTAGGGTCCAGATCCGAAGACCGCTGGGCTGCCCTTATTGGGGCAATGTCCCCGCTTAGGTAGGGCCACAATCATTCCTCCTTGTAGCACAGGGTCAGTTGCCTGAAACCGGTGTGAATCCCGTGTGACCCTGGTGAAACCTGTATGCATATTGAGTCCCTTTGGGTACGATCGTGTGGGCCCCGTGCTTTGTTTGCCCACACGATCGTAACACTAGAGTATTTCATTTCACATGTGTTCCCCATAGATGAATGACTGTCTATTTACATGACCCAATAGTCGCTTGGGTTTTAGGTTAGCTAAAAATCAAGGGACTCCAACAAGTGGGCTCACTTGCCCAGTATGGTCCGTGTTTACATGGGATGACTGTCACCGTAATCACTCTTTTGGTAACTATCAGCCTGTGTAAAAGTAACCTATGTAATACCTGAGAGACGCTATGAGGCCTTAGTCACACGGGCGTTTTTTTGCGCTATTTGCGGATCGCATGACGGATGCGCATCTGCAAATTGTGTGACCGGGGCCCAAAAATCGCCCGAAAATCTGCTCCTAGCCGCGTTTCATTAGAAACGGGCCAGAGCTTTCCAGCGCATTGCATTCAATGGAGCCGGCAATACAGCCGGCTCCATTGAAAGCAATGCGCTGCGGGCGAGCGTGGGATGAATTGTCGGGAAGGGCTTAAATATATAAGCCCTTCCCTGCAATTCATCCAGAAATGTGTTAAAAAAAATATATATATACTCACCTTGTCCCGGCAGCCGGAGTTCAGCGCGGCCGGCCTGCAGTGGGTGTGAAGGGGGTGTGACTCAAAGCTGCCACTGATAGGCTCAGCCTGAGCCAATCAGAGGCAGTTCTCACTCACACCCATTACCCAGGACAAATACACCCATTCAGTCCATGCATGTGTTATTCTGGTGTTTCAGAAAAAAAGATATTTAAAAGTTTAACTCTGGGCTCAAAGTTCTCAAGTTAATGAGGAGGGACGCACAAAGATTTCTTCACCTACAGCAGTGCTTCCCACCTCCAGTTCTCATGGACCCCCAACAGGTCATGTTTTCAGGATATTCTCAGTATTTTATAAGTAATATAATGATCACCAGTGCCTGGGACATTGCCACAGGTGTCCTTACTATAGGATATCCTGAAAACATGACCTGTTAAGGGTCCGTGAGGACCGGAGTTGGGAAACACGGGCCAACAGCATCAAGAGTGACAGCTTTTCTCCCTCCTTGTGTATAGAAAGATGGCTGTTTGCCTCAATGTTGTGGGTGTGAAGAGCCCAGCGCGGCACATCTCCTTAACCTGAGATCTCCAAAAGCTGAACAGTTTCGAGTGTGACTTCTATGTTTTTTCTGAAACACTGCAGCTTTTCATAATAAATACCTGTGGGTCAAATGGGCATATCTGTCCCAGGTGCATGCTGCCTATAGTACAGGCAGCATGAACCTGGTGACTGATTCACTTTCCATACAGGAAGGGTAATTTACAGATATTAGAGCAAATCAACTTTTCCACAAATACATAGGTCATAGCAGCCAGTCTGTTGGGTTGTAAAAATCTGTAGCATGTCACAGTATTGAGTATATGTACTCAAGCATCTAGAAGGATTTGTTGGAATCAAATGAAAGTTTGAGTGAATGTAACTTTGATATAAGAAAATGCTTACAATATGATAGCAAAAAGAAAATGTATTGCAGAAAAGAAGGCTCTAGTACCTTGTTGGGCTGCCTCTAGTTTGGATGCAAGATGTGATATGGGTGGGAATGGATGCATAGGAGTTATGTGCGCTTTGAGACTAAATGTCCTTTAGCCAAGCATCTGGAAATGGTTCGAGCAGATAAAGGGGCCAGTAAAAATGGTGCCACCAGTCTCTGAACAGCAGACAATGAAACAGTTGGAGCTGCTCATGCTTATAAGACCATCAGATGATTCTCTCTACTTGTGGTCTGTTGAGCGCATCCCTAGCCTGGTTGTCATGTGTGCAGGATCCACTGGTCCCATCACCTCCTAACAGTCTTCTCAGAACAGCCCAGTGGCTGGCAATTTGCTGATATGACCATCCAGCTTCTTGCAATCCAGTGATATGCCTTCTCTCGAATTCTGTTAACTGGGTGAAATCTCTTCTCTTGCATTGTAGAAGCATGTCAACCAGCTCTAAAAAAAAGAGAAAAAGTTCACTACACACAAGTAGCCTCTGAGCCTTTTAGTATGCCAAGTGTGGAACCACTTTTAGGGCCTAAGGTGGCAATAGACTAAAACAAGTACTAGACCTATCTGGTCACTAACTAACACATTCAGCTTCCCTAGCTGATGAAGGGTACAGAATCTCCACATGTCCCCCATCTTACCATCTAAAAATGCTGCTTGAGATGTAACTGCATGCCAAGCTTTGCAGCAAAATAATGTATATATATATGGATATATGTATATAAAACCTAACATCAAACAGCAATGTATAGCCATAATGTGGCCATGAAAAGCATATTTGCTATTTTAGGTGTTTTTACATCATGGAGGATTTAAGCCTTATTTCAACTAACCCTCTATTCCTCTATTTCAAAAGCATTACCTATAGAGAAAGCAACTTAATGCCTGGCCAGACACCATAAATCTGTATTCTGTATAAAGTCCTAAGTGCTAGTACTGTTCTGATGATAATATGGTCAACCATGACCCTTGTTTTTATGAATGAACATATTTTTAATGAAAAATTGCATGGTGGTGAAGGGGCATGACATCAATCTTGGTTGGATATGTTTTTTTATTAAATGATTTCTATCTACTGCTTTTAACCTCTATAAACTAGAGATATGGCTAAAGTTACTAATGTATAGTGTGCAAAATTTGCTATAAAATATATGAAGTAGACATTTGCTTTTATTATCAAATCAGCAGTAGTTAGAAGTAACATATTTTATATGTTGTAAATAATCTTTACAATTACTTTTATTTGGAAAAAAATACTGTCATAGCGCTGAGATTTCATTAATGACTCTTTAGCATGATTTTAGGAATGAGAAAAAAAACGTTTTGTACACAGCCTTAAACGATTCTATTATTTATCAATTAGCTAAACTTTATTCAGTGGTATATATATATTTATTTATAAAAATTTCACTCATACAATGTGGCATTGCAAGAAGTGGAGGTGTCCAATAACCATTTTTTTTGTTCATTTCAACTTTTATTAAAACATTTTCACCGTCATTATTACAAATGTATACAATAACAGCACCAATAGAAATATTGATAGACAAGTAGCACTATATCAAGAAAAAGGTGTGCAAGTGGACAATAAATTACAAAATAACAAAAACAGCACAACACAGGGTCTAATCAGGACACACAGGCATGAAAAAAAAATTCTAAAAAAATACAATACAATTCACATAGTTACCAGTTGTAAAATAGTTGTAACCAATCATATTTCTGATGTCTGTGAAAATATTAGTCTTATGTTAGACTGTTAATTCTCCATTTTATTTGTTTCTATAAGCCCCTGAGCCTGTAATGTCTTAGTGCTCCCATTTATTATTCAGCATGCTATACATAAAACACATAACTGATGCCAATAATCTACTCAGCATGGGTAGTGTGATATAGAAAAAAGAATGCAATTCTGCTATCTTTGGGGGTCTTGTTTATATGACTACACACTGCATCAAAAATAACAAGATAACGTGTACGATTGTGACAATACAAAACGTATATAGTTTTTTTTGCTGTACTACTTTTAAAAATAAAATATGTTTGGGGAAAAAAAGTAAAATTATTTTCTGCCCTCATCTTCTGATGGCCATAACTTTTTTATTTGTCCATTGACATAGTTGTGTGAGGGCTAATTTTTGTGTGGGACATCCTATATTTTCTATTGGTACCATATAATTGCTTTTTTTTTTTTAATTTCTTGAAGACAGGGTGACCAAAAAAAGTGCAATTCTAACGTTGTGCGTTTTTTTCTGATGATGTTCATCGTGTGCCATATATATATTGCTTTGCTTAGATAGATCGGACTTTTACAGATGCAGCAATACCAAATGTTTTTTTTTATTTTATTTTTTATAATATACATGAAGGGGTGATTTTAATTTTGATTACTTTTTAATTAGTTAATAAAACTTATTTCTACTCATTTTAATATGTTTTTGTCTACATTGCTGACTAGAACTTGGAATCATTTGACCCCTCCCTCAGAATAATGTAATACCATAGTAGTATTACATTATGTTGCGATCTGACCGACAGTACTAGAGTGCACTACAGGCATGGCTTCATAGGCAATCTGCATTGGCAACCCTGGGAACCTTCAGAAGGCCCCCAGCTGCTGTGGCAACCCAACGGCACCCTGCAATCTCATTGTGAAAGGGCCATTTAAGACCACTGAACTCCAATTAGGGCATTTAAATGTCTCTGTCAGAATTGACGCTGGCTCTTAAAGGGTTAATAGCCGCGATCAGTGTGGGTAGGTGTCAGTTGACAAACTAGCAAATGATAAATGAGAATTAACAAAAATTGCAAAAAATATATAATTTCAGTAACTGTGTGGCCTTAGTCAGACGGGCGATTTTTCGCGCGATTTGCGCATGCGCATGCGTCTGGCGATTTTATAAAACCATTGCTTTGCAATGGTATCGGACACATGAGCGCTTTTTATGCGCTCGTCCGATAAATTATAGAACAAAAAATCGCAGATCGCACCTATCTGCGATCTGCGATTCCTGTTCTCTTCTCTATATGCGCTCAATGGGGCCGGCGGCAGCAGCGCCGACCCCATTGAGAACATATAGAAGACAAATTATTCTTCTCTGCCACAGCTGTAACAGCTGTGGCAGAGAAGAACGATGTTTGCCCATTGAATTCAATGGAGCCGCAATACAGCCGCTCCATTGAAAGCAATGGGCTGCCGGCGTGCGCGGGGTGAATTGTCGGGAAGGGGTTAAATATATAAACCCTTCCCTGCAATTCATTCTAAAATGTGTTAAAAATAAAAAAAAAATTGTATACTCACCTTTCCGCTGCAGCCGGAGTCCAGCCGCGGCCGCTGTCAGTTCTCCTGAACTGCTTCTTGGCACTATTCAGCCGGCGGGGCTTTAAAATCCCCGCCTGCTGAATGATCTGCCTCTGATTGGTCACAGCCCTGACCAATCAGAGGCTGAAAACACTCACACACCCATTCATGAATTCATGAATGGGTGAGTGACTGCTGCCTCTCAGCGCTGAGCCAATCAGGGGCAGGTCTGACTCACATCTATTCATGAATTCATGAATGGGTGTGAGTGAGGCATGCCTCTGATTGGCTCAGCGCTGAGCCAATCAGGGGGCAGGTCTGACTCACACCCCCTTCACACCCACTGCAGGACGGCCATGCGGAGCTCCGGCTGCCGGGAGAAGATGAGTATACAATTTTTTTTTATTTTAACACATTTTAGGATGGATTGCAGGGAAGGGCTTATATATTTAAGCCCTTACCGACAATTCATCCCAGGCTCGCCCGCAGCGCATTGCTTTCAATGGAGATGGCTGTATTGCCGTCTCCATTGAATGCAATGCGCTGGACAGCTCCGGCCCGTTTCTAATGAAACGCGGCTAGGAGCAGATTTGCGGGCAATTTGCGGGCGACTTGCACTCCGGTCACGCGATTTGCGGATGCGCATCCGTCATGCGATCCGCAAATCGCGCGAAAAATCGCCCGTCTGACTAAGGCCTGTGTGTGTGAACAAGAGAACTTACATAATCCATAAAGATGTCTCCTTTGGTCAGACTTGAACCTGTGGACCTAGTGCTATAAGGCCATTCTCTTTTGTGTTTATTCTAGTTCTCTTCTTACTCTGGAGGAGAAATAACAAGTGTGGAGGCTCAGTTGTTGATTTGCAGTGCTGTAGTTATAGATTCAAATCTGTCCAAGGGCAACATCTGGATGGAGTTTTTCAAAGTCCATGCAAATAGTGTTTTTAATGGGATTTGAGCCTAGTACCCCAGTACTGCAAGACAACAGTGCTAACCATTGAGCCACATTCATGGAGCAGAAACTTCCCCCTCCTCCTGTAGGAGGACATATTAGTGCACACTATTTTTTTATTCCATTGACTTTAATGGGTGTGGGAATTGACCTATCCCAATTCACGATTATATTTTGAAAATCAGGTTGGTTAATCCCGACCCAAATATTCCAGTAATCACTCACCAGTTTTCTCATTTTATAAATGTTTTTTCTGTTTATTGTAGATCAATTTGTAAATTTCCATTAGACAGTTATTATTATTAACATTTGGAATTCCTTAAATTGTAACAAAAATTACCATGTGTCAATATGTCCCGGATTTGTCATGGAAGCGTTGCATATATTCCCCAAGGAATAGTAAAAATCAGAAATTATTATTTTACTGAGGTAAATCTGCATCACAATTTACACAATTTAGTGTGGATTTTTTGCAACTGATTTCCCTCAGGTTTTTAATACAGATTTGTTGCAAAATGTGTTTTAGATATTGTATTCATTTCTAAATACAAACGGATGCTAAGAAAGTGAAGAAAACGCATAATGTGAACATAGCTTTAGGATGCTAGAAATGTCTGATGCTACATTGTATAAAAGCCTTCAATTTTACCTTTTATATGCTCACATACTTGATAGATCTTATTCTTGTTTTAATGAAATGCCCCTGCACCTCTTTCTATTGACTTAACGATAACTACATACAGGTATAACACACCTGAATACTAAGGTGTTTAAGTTGTTATCTCTCAATAATAAATATTTAATCTAAAGTAACAATCTGCTCAATAGCAAGTTGAGAATCATATATTCTCATCACTAGTTTCTTGCTAATGCTTCTGACTTTTTCTTTCCATTTCTATTTCTATCTATTATAACTGCAAACTTCATACTTTGCTGTACAAATCAATGTCATTTGCAAATGAATTTCACAATCTGTTGTAATTACATTATTTTTCCTCATTTTTGTAATTTCATCCTTAAATAGCTGCTTGTCTATGCTATTCTATTTTAGTATGTCATCTACAAGTTTTTTCTTTCTTTGTATTTAAACAGCACTTATCAAAGTTGCATTAAAAAGCATGTTTTTAACCTGCAGCATACTGGATTATTTTTAGCTAAGACTATATGGAATTTACCTTTAGTCTAGAGGCTACATACTCAATATCACAGTTTTCTCTTTTTTAGGACAAAAAGTGAATGAACAAAATGAATACCTAAGAAAAGAAAAGGGCACAGTATATATCAGCACATCTTATTATAGACAAGTCACCTGCACATAGAATGGTAAAGTACAGATGTGTCCACATTATTTTTTTCCTAGAGGAAACACATGTGGTAGAAGTCAAAAAGGATCCTATACCCAATCTCTCTAAATAAGAGAGCTGCTGAAGTAAAAATAACAGGAGATACTAACTTAGTAGTACTAGGTGAACAGGAGTAGTGTGTAGTAGATATACTTGAGAAATTATAAAATCCATCATAATGAACAATTAAGTACAAATATAGAACAATACCAATGGTTCCCACGGTGGAAACTTGCCTTTGAGTATGTCATGGGAGGTGAATGAAAAGGCCCATCTATCACGATTAAGGATTCCATCTTCTACTTTCACTCGTACTACAAAGGTATAGTGTAGAGGCAAACTTACAAAGCAAGTGGGCATTTCTCCAAGATTAGTAGTTTCTTGCAGATAGAGAGATCTTGTGTAGTTTGCCAGGCAGGTACTTTGGGCAGTTTTGGCACATCAGAAATGACAAATGTGACACAAAAGGACTACAAAATAGCGCAGAGAGCTGTATGATTTTATGTGGAATTTTGCACTGGTTTTCTGTTGCAAGCCCCAATGAAAGCCCTTACACAGATAAAAATAGAGCCTAGGGCCAATTTCCCACAAGCAAATTATGGATGCATTTATGCCACGATGATTCAGAAAAGTAAACAAAGCCAACTAATAGGTTGTCTAAATTTAGTCTTAAAATTCAACATATTTATCATTCAGTCGAGCTACTATGATAAATATGTCACATTTAAGACTGTCTAGCCTAAGGTTGCACTGTCTAATATTTAAACAGTATTAGTAAAGAAGCCCCATTGTGTCCAATTACATACAGTATATACTAAAATATGTGTATAAACTAATGTAAAACACAAAGTAAAAACAAAATGATATTTCTGGTTAAGGCTGCAAGGCTCATTGGCAGTAGGATAAGTACTAAGAATATACATTAGGGACTAACCAGTTGAGATTAGTATACTCTGCTTGGTGTAACTGTACAGACAGTGATTCAGTAATGGGACTACTGCAAGTATGAATTTATAGTAATATGCTTCAAGCTTAAAATGCTCTTCATCAGAAATCATCGAGTCCCATTTTTCCACTTGCAAATTTACTTCATATAACCTGCTAGAAGCAGCAGTAACTATTCAAGTTTTAAAAAGCTACAAAGTGCTGAATTTCATAAAGATACTCTAAAGTGTAATAGAATTTGCATTGAAACTATAATAAGAACCAATGTTACCCTTTTTAGAATAGCAATATTCAAAATGTTTAATAAGAAAAATGTAATTTATATTATATGTAATATCTATAGTTACCTTTCGGCATTTATGATTAAACTTTGGGCAAAACTTTTAGATAGAAAAATAAAAAAAGTTATGCTTTATGTTGTTTCTATTTCTTCTTTCTACAGTCCCCCAACTCCATATTAAAAGCAGTTACTTTATTGATGTTAGAAATATAGCTAGCTATATTTGTGATTTAGTTCAGATATTTCTTTTAGGGAAGGAAAATTTTTTTTTACTGCTGACATCACAAAATCTGGATTAACATTAAAATAACATTAGGAAGATTAAATAACCTAATTATTTTTTTTCAAGCAATGCTTAATGTGTAATGCAGACATTAGAGTAAGGAAGGTAGACATTTATTATGTTGTCTAATTTATTAAAATTCTTACTTAATTAGTTAATTATAGTTTAATTGAACATTAATAGTATTTCTGAATAATACCTTTAATTAAGACAACATGAAATGTTAGTAATTATTTAGTATTATTCATAAATTGCTAAATTATTACATTTCTTACAGCACAAAACTTTCTAATAGAAAATTAAGTTGAATTACTGTACTTTCGCCATTAAGCTATTACATTTTTACATTTGAAAACCCTTGCGTGCTGAATGACTATTCCCTTATAGTTCATCTAAAAAGATTTCTATTTAATACTTTCAGTAATACAAATGCTAGGACATATATTACAGGTAATCTCATTATGGGGTTTACCAAAAACTCTAAAATTCCCAAAAAACATCAGTTTGTTGATTAATCAAATTAGGGCATCAGACACAAGGATATTTGCAGACTTTTCGGTACAATTTTTTAAAAAGTTAGTACTAACATAAGTTTATATTAATATTATTCATCCCTAAGTTAAATGAGAAGTTTGTGCGCAGAAAATAAAGAATCCAAGAGAACCGATCACAAAGGATGGATGCAGCATGTTTCATTAGTTTTCGAAAGCATCTGTTGCTTGAAACTTCCCTTTGTGTATAGGGATCAAAAACCCTTTACTAGGGCTCTAAATCTCAGTTACCAAAGTATTGAAGCAAATGTTGATGAACAGATGATTGTCTTTTCTAAATCTTACAGAATTTGGTTAGCATTTTAGATTTTCTGAAAACAAAAAGGAAGGCAAAGGATCCTTTGATGGATCTTAATCACCACTCTGTCATATCTACACTGCTGTTTTTGTTTATATTATTTACACATTACGATTTTGCATTGAAAAGTCATTTGTCTACCACATTCACTTCCACTGTTAGGGGGCATCAGTAAAAAACTGAATCAATATTGCCAGTGGAAAGAATCTCAATCTATATTTTTAGGTACTGACAATAGAAGCAAATGAAATCAATCCAAATGTCTAATCAATATTAGTTGTATATACCGGTATTTTATTCTACAGTTTTTCTCAAGCATCCTTCATTCTCATATCTTTCTGCATAAATTTTATTGACCTTTTCTTATATTTGCATTGGAGAAAACATGTGGTCTAGCAGATGTCACTTTTATTCTTACAGGTTCTGTGTAAAATTGGACCGATATTTAAGATTTGTCATGCATAATGTTAGTCATTTCATATTGAATGCTTCATATTTCATAGCATTCATTTTAAACAAGAGTTTGAAATCCATGTTTCCTATTGATTTTAGATTAGTTGATCTTTAAGATATATAAACAAATGGTTTTGTAATAGATGTTTTTTTACATTTAGTTATGCCTTAAATTTTAGACACATTATGGAAACTTGCACAAGGGGGCATTTCTACACCGACATAGAAGGGAGTTCTTTACTGTAAGAGCAGTGAGACTATGAAACTTTCTGCCTTAAAGATGTGGTGATGACAAATTCAATAAAAGAGTTCAAGGGGGCCTGGATATCTTTCTTGAGCAATACAATATTATATGTTTTAATCATTAATAACTTCAAGGGTGGTTGACACAGGGATTATTCTGATTGCCAGATTGGAAGACAGGAAGAAAATTTTCCCCTAAATGAGAAAAATTAGCTTCTATCGCATTATTTTTTTTTTTTGCCTTCCAATGGATCAATACTGGGGGTGAGGGGGGGGGGGGGGGGATAGGCTGCACTGGATGGGCATAGTCTTTTTTCAGCCTTATATGCTATGTTACTGTTACTATGTACTGAACTATTATTTGGACTGGTGTGTTAAATGACCCCAGTATGTCCATTTTACTAATTATGAAAAGTTACTGAAAGTTTCACTTTAAATTTTCTTCTTCTCCCTGCTCTCCTATTATTTCTGATTCTGGTCTAAATATAATAATCTCTATAGCATTATATTAGTAAATTATTATACAATTTAATTTTGGTTGATCTAATTCAGGTCAACACTTTATAGATCTAACAACTGATGTGCCTGACCCTTGTTTTGAAACAATAAGTTTTACAAATAATGATAATTCTACAAATAATTAGCAAAGCAATGGAACCATCATTTGGAAGCCTCTCTGTAATGGCTCAAGCAGGCGGCCAGGTTGGATCTGGTTGGATCTGACCCACAGCTCACCTCCTGCAGTATTTCTTCCTCCGCTCTGCTATGTGCCAGCTGCCACCCAGCTGACACATGCGCAGAGCTGGGCCGGCGCAACAGCGGTGCCATTTTTTTTTTTTAGTATTCTGCAGGGCTCACACAGAAATAGGACATGCCGTGATTTGTTTACCATACGAGTTTTCAGGTGGTCAAATTGCGTCTGTCTGCATAGGATTACATAAAGTAATGAAATCCTATGGCAGTGTGCATGGGCGGAAATTCTACGGGAAATCACGCTGCGGAATTTCCGCCCGTGAGCATTCACCCTAGGACACGAGTATGTACCTTTCAGTAGCAGGGGGATTATTTAATTGTCATAGCAAAACTATGTTTTAAAGTCGGTAGCAATAGATCTTTTGTTACTAGAACTTTGCTTCTATTGAATATCACTGACAGGAAGATAGTACATACATTTCACAGAAATATTAAACTATTTATCTTTCACTACCTTGATGGTATTAAGGAGAAAATGTTTAACACTAATTCTATTCCAAACATTTATTATTTATAGTTCAATATTATTTCAAGGTTTCCTCAGAGACTCTACCTAACATATATTTGCTAAAATTAATTATATTAATAAAGAACATGCTAACTATTTGTCACTTTTCAGTAGAGTAAGACTGCTGGTCAAAATTGTAAACTTAGCCTGTTACATTGCAATTGAATAGCAATTGCACTTTTAGGCCTTAGTCAGACGGGCGTTTTTTCGCGCGATTTGCGGATCGCATGACGGATGCGCATCCGCAAATCGCGTGACCGGTGCCCGATAATCACCCGAAAATCTGCTCCTAGCCGCGTTTCATTAGAAACGGGCCGGAGCTGTCCAGCGCATTGCATTCAATGGAGCGGCAATACAGCCCGCTCCATTGAAAGCAATGCGCTGCGGGCGAGTGTGGGATGAATTGTCGGGAAGGGCTTAAATATATAAGCCCTTCCCTGCAATTCATCCAGAAAAGTGTTAAAATAAAGAATATATATATACTTACCTGCTCCCGGCAGCCGGAGTTCAGCGCGGCCGGCCTGCAGTGGGTGTGAAGGGGGTGTGAGTCAGACCTGCCCCCTGATTGGCTCAGCGCTGATAGACCTGCCCCCTGATAGGGGCCGCTTCTCAGAATTTCCCATAATTTGACAGAATTGTCGTTATCTTATCCGAATTAACCAATCTGACGCTTAGCCAATCACAGCCAGTGCTCAATGAATGGCTGTGATTGGTTAATCGAGCACTTGCTGTGATTGGCTAAGCAACAGCTAATCACAGCCAGCACTTCCAAGAGGTGGAATATTTCAATCCCCGGCCAGAAGATAATGAAGAGAAACAGTCCTGGGCCCCAGGAAGAAGATGCGGCTGGGCTGACAGCGCTTCTAAGGTGATGTATGTGTGTTGTTTTACTTTCCCCTGCAGCTAGGGCTTTTAGAGCTTTGACAGTAGGATTTCCTGATGTCAAAGTTGCATCGCACCGCACAAAAATCAAGTTTTTGTGCGATGCGTTGCAACAGAGCGGAAGGCTCCATAAGGGAACATGGGCTACGAAACCTTGCGAGTCGCGGGCATATCACTGGACGTGCAAGGTTTTTGTGTCAGGTTGTTGCAAGGTACAAAACATTGCATGTGTGAAGTTAAGGATGGGCTTAACTTCACACATATGGGCCTAAAGGCTATGAACAACTTTGACAAGAAAAAAAATTATTTACACTATATATAAAAAAGTATGTGAACACTATTTCTAATTATTCTCTTCAAGTGGTTCAGTATCTTTTGCAAAGATGCGCATAAAGCTATACAGTCCTTCAGTCGTAACCAATGCAAAAAGGTACATACAGTCATGCAATCAACATAGACAAACATTGGTTGTTCTGATCAACTGTAAGGATACTATTGTGAGGTTGAAGCATCCATAAGTAGCAAGATCTCAGCCCTAAATTGCAGACCTTGCAAACCCTTGGGCAACCGAATGCTGAAATGTATGGTACATAAAAATAACTAGTCCATTCTTACATCCCTCACTGCCCCTGGAAATGATTAGAATTAGAACTGTGTATTGGAATCTTCATAAAATCGATTTCCATGGTGTAGCAGCTGCACATAAGCATAAGATCACCATGCACGATATTAAAGGGGTTATCTTGGGACTAGAGATGAGCGAACGTACTCATCCGAGCTTGATACTCATTCGAGTATTAGCGTGTACGAGATGCTCGTTACTCGTAACGAGTACCACGCGATGTTCGGGTTACTTTCACTTTCATCTCTGAGACGTTAGCGCGCTTTTCTGGCCAATAGAAAGACAGGGAAGGCATTACAACTTCCCCCTGCGACGTTCAAGCCCTATACCACCCCCCTGCAGTGAGTGGCTGGCGAGATCAGGTGTCACCCGAGTATAAAAATCGGCCCCTCCAGCGGCTCGCCACAGATTTGTTCTGACATAGAGGAGGGAAAGTGCTGTTGCTGCCGGAGCTGCTATAGGGAGAGTGCTAGGAGTATTTTTGGCTTCAAGAACCCCAACGGTCCTTCTTAGGGCCACATCTAACCGTGTGCAGTACTGTGGAGGCTGCTTTTTGCAGTGTTGCACATTTTTTTTTTTTTGGTATATCGGCCGTGCAGAGCATTGCGCCCTGCAGTAATACTCCAGGGCCAGAAGCGCTTAGGCAGGGACAGAAGACATATTGATTGAATATAGGCAGTGGGCCTTTGCAAAAAAATTTGGGGAAAAAAATCTATTTGGGCTGCCTGTGACTGTCCTCAGTGTTCTGGGTCTCTGCTGGGTGTAGTAGTTCTCCAAATTCATACGCAGCCAGCTAAGTGTTACAGCAGGCTTGCGCAAAATTATTTCCTGGCTCTGTCTGGGCTGTGAAATCACCGCTGTATTGCAGTTCACAGTGCAACACTCTGCAGTTCTTTGACATACTCCAGGGCCAGAAGCGCTTAGGCAGGGACAGAAGACATATTGATTGAATATAGGCAGTGGGCCTGTGCAAAAAAATTTGGGGAAAAAAATCTATTTGGGCTGCCTGTCACTGTCCTCAGTGTTCTGGGTCTCTGTCACCTTTATTAGAAAATGAGCAGTGTGAGCAGGTCCTGTCGTGGATGGCAGAAAGTGCATCCAGCAATCTATCGTCCACCCACAGTTCTGCGACGTCCACTGCTGCAACTCAGAATCCTCTGGCTGCTGCTCCTCCTTCCTCCCAGCCTCCTCACTCCTTTACAATGACACATTCTGAGGAGCGGGCAGACTCCCAGGAACTGTTCTCGGGCCCCTGCTCAGATTGGGCAGCAGTGGTTCCTCTCCCACCAGAGGAGTTTATCGTGACTGATGCCCAACCATTGGAAAGTTCCCGGGGTCCGGGGGATGAGGCTGGGGACTTCCAGCAACTGTCTCAAAACCTTTCAGTGGGTGAGGAGGACGATGACGATGAGACACAGTTGTCTATCAGTGAGGTAGTAGTAAGGGCAGTAAGTCCGAGGGAGGAGCGCACAGAGGATTCGGAGGAAGAGCAGCAGGACAATGAGGTGACTGACCCCACCTGGTTTGCTACGCCTACTGAGGACAGGTCTTCAGAGGGGGAGGCAAGGGCAGCAGCAGGGCAGGTTGCAAGAGGCAGTGCGGTGTCCAGGGGTAGAGGTAGGGCCAGACCGAATAATCCACCAACTGTTTCCCAAAGCGCCCCCTCGCACCATGCCACCCTGCAGAGGCCGAGATGCTCAAAGGTCTGGCAGTTTTTCACTGAGAGTGCAGACGACCGATGAACAGTGGTGTGCAACCTTTGACGCGCCAAGATCAGCCGGGGAGCCACCACCACCAGCCTCACCACCACCAGCATGCGCAGACATATGATGGCCAAGCACCCCACAAGGTGGGACGAAGGCCGTTCACCGCCTCCGGTTTGCACCACTGCCTCTCCCCCTGTGCCCCAACCTGCCACTGAGATCCAACCCCCCTCTGAGGACACAGGCACTACCGTCTCCTGGCCTGCACCCACACCCTCACCTCCGCTGTCCTCGGCCCCATCCACCAATGTCTGTCAGCGCACCGTCCAGCCATCGCTAGCGCAAGTGTTTGAGCGCAAGCGCAAGTACGCCGCCACGCACCCGCACGCTCAAGCGTTAAACGTGCACATTGCCAAATTTATCAGCCTGGAGATGCTGCCGTATAGGGTTGTGGAAACGGAGTCTTTCAAAAATATGATGGCGGCGGCGGCCCCGCGCTACTCAGTTCCCAGTCGCCACTACTTTTCCCAATGTGCCGTCCCAGCCCTGCACGACCACGTCTCCCGCAACATTGTACGCGCCCTCACCAACGCGGTTACTGCCAAGGTCCACTTAACAACGGACACGTGGACAAGCACAGGCGGGCAGGGCCACTATATCTCCCTGACGGCACATTGGGTGAATTTAGTGGAGGCTGGGACAGAGTCAGAGCCTGGGACCGCTCACGTCCTACCCACCCCCAGAATTGCGGGCCCCAGCTCGGTGCTGGTATCTGCGGCGGTGTATGCTTCCTCCACTAAACCACCCTCCTTCTGCTCCTCCTCCTCCAACGCAACCTCTGTCTCGCAATCAAGATGTGTCAGCAGCAGCACGTCGCCAGCAGTCGGTGTCGCGCGGCGTGGCATCACAGCGGTGGGCAAGCGTCAGCAGGCCGTGCTGAAACTACTCAGCTTAGGAGATAAGAGGCACACGGCCCACGAACTGCTGCAGGGTCTGACAGAGCAGACCGACCGCTGGCTTGCGCCGCTGAGCCTCCAACCGGGCATGGTCGTGTGTGACAACAGCCGTAACCTGGTGGCGGCTCTGCAGCTCGGCAGCCTCACGCACGTGCCATGCCTGGCCCACGTCTTTAATTTGGTGGTTCAGCGCTTTCTGAAAAGCTACCCACGCTTGACAGACCTGCTCGGAAAGGTGCACCGGCTCTGCGCACATTTCCGCAAGTCCCACACGGACGCTGCCACCCTGCGCACCCTGCAACATCGGTTTAATCTGCCAGTGCACCGACTGCTGTGCGACGTGCCCACACGGTGGAACTCTACGCTCCACATGTTGGCCAGGCTCTATGAGCAGCGTAGAGCTATAGTGGAATACCAACTCCAACATGGGCGGCGCAGTGGGAGTCAGCCTCCTCAATTCTTTTCATAAGAGTGGGCCTGGTTGGCAGACATCTGCCAGGTCCTTGGAAAGTTTGAGGAGTCTACCCAGGTGGTGAGCGGCGATGCTGCAATCATTAGCGTCACCATTCCTCTGCTCTGCCTCTTGAGAAGTTCCCTGCAAAGCATAAAGGCAGACGCTTTGCGCTTGGAAACAGAGCCGGGGGAAGACAGTATGTCGCTGGATAGTCAGAGCACCCTCCTGTTTATATCTCAGCGCGGTGAGGAGGAGGAGGAGGAGGAGCATGAGGAGGAGGAGGAAGAGACAGCTTGGCCCACTGCTGAGGGTACACATGCTGCTTGCCTGTCATCCTTTCAGCGTGTATGGCCTGAGGAGGAGGAGGAGGAGGAGGATTCTGAAAGTGATCTTCCTAGTGAGGACAGCCATGTGTTGCGTACAGGTACCCTGGCACACATGGCTGACTTCATGTTAGGATGCCTTTCTCGTGACCCTCGCGTTACACGCATTCTGGCCAATACGGATTACTGGGTGTACACACTGCTTGACCCACGGTATAAGGAGAACCTTTCCACTCTCATACCCGAAGAGGAAAGGGGTTCGAGAGTGATGCTATACCACAGGACCCTGGCGGACAAACTGATGGCAAAATTCCCATCCGACAGCGCTAGTGGCCGAAGGCGCAGTTCCGAGGGCCAGGTAGCAAGGGAGGCGCGGAGATCAGGCAGCATGTACAGCACAGGCGGGGGAACACTCTCTAAGGCACTGGACAGCTTTATGGCTCCCCAGCATGACTGTGTCACCGCTCCCCAGTCAAGGCTGAGTCGGCGGGAGCACTGTAAAAGGATGGTGAGGGAGTACGTAGCCGATCGCACGACCGTCCTACGTGACGCCTCTGCCCCCTACAACTACTGGGTGTCGAAGCTGGACACGTGGCCTGAACTCGCGCTGTATGCCCTGGAGGTGCTTGCTTGTCCTGCAGCTAGCGTCTTGTCAGAGAGGGTGTTTAGTGCGGCTGGGGGAATCATCACGGATAAGCGTACCCGCCTGTCAACCGACAGTGCCGACAGGCTTACACTCATCAAGATGAACAAAGCCTGGATTTCCCCAGACTTCTCT
The DNA here is from genome assembly GCF_035609145.1 of Eleutherodactylus coqui. Taxonomy (NCBI): domain Eukaryota; kingdom Metazoa; phylum Chordata; class Amphibia; order Anura; family Eleutherodactylidae; genus Eleutherodactylus; species Eleutherodactylus coqui. Next base: position 139,640,803 of record NC_089843.1, on the reverse strand, counting down.
TCTCCACCAGCGGACAGCAGCGATACCTAAGCAATACGTAGGCTGCACCCGCGGATGGAAGCATTGTTCTCTATCCCCATCAAAAACGGGGACCTTTTTGCTTCATCAATCTGTGTATAATATTCTTCCTCCTCCTTCTCCTCCTGAAACCTCACATAATCACGCCGAACGGGCAATTTTTTCTTAGGCCCACAAGGCTCAGTCATATAATTTTTCTAAACCATTTTTATACGTTTCAATGCTCATTAAAGCGTTGAAACTTTCACCTCAACCAATTTTTATTTTAACTGGGCTGCCTCCAGGCCTAGTTACCAATTAAGCCACATTAACCAAAGCGTTTAATGGATTTCACCTGCCCTCTTGGTTGGGCATGGGCAATTTTTCTCAGGTACATTAGTACTGTTGGTACACCAATTTTTGTGGGCCCTCGCCTACAGTGTAATCAAATGAATTTTTAGCCCACCTGCATTACAGCTGACGTTACATCAGCTGTGTTGGGCACTGCAATGGGATATATTTATGTACCGCCGGTGGCTTCCTGGCACCCATCCATGCTGTCGGTCCACAGGGTCAGAGCAAGAGGGGCAACTTTCCTTGCCTCTCTTGCTCTTGCTTAAAGAATTTACAGAAGGGGGATCATTTTAGACACCCTATTTCAGGCAGAAAATATATGTTAAAAGGAAGGTTTTCCTGTACTACATCATATGCGGTATACTTGATTACGTGCCCTTGCGGGCTCGGCTACGTAGGGCAAACAACTATGGAAATACGTAGCCGAATTGTAAATCATAAAAGTACGATTCGAACAAAGAAAATTGACCTTCCAATCCCGAAACATTTTTTTGATTTTCAACATACAGTGAGCCAATTAAGATTTAGGGTCATAGACTGGGTAGCACCATTGCCTAGGGGAGGAGATCGTGAGGGTTTACTCAGACGCAAAGAAATGAAATGGATACACGAGCTGGAGACTTTGACCCCCAAGGGGTTAAATATAGAGTATCCAATAATGTCATTGCTATAAATAATGCATTGAAATTTTTGATGACTGTAAATTACTAGGACCTCGTCTCGTGTTTGTTTTTAATCACCTATTATTTGTTTGTATTACAGATACGGCTCATATGCATGTGCGCCACTCTTCTGAAGATTGTCCCTCCTCCATGCCACATATTTACTAAAATTGCTGCTGTGTCTTGGATTAAACTTGTGACTATTCAATAAATGATATTGCATACATATACGTTTGGCCCATTATATTACTCTGACCTGGTATTAACTATGGTACGCACAAAAGATAACGAGTATGAAATGGTTTTTCTACATGAGATACCTAATGTGGTTATTACAAATTCTTAAACTTCATAATTTACTATGTATGACCTAAATGGTTTCTTTGCTGCGGCATTGATATGTCATATATTAATCTGTTATGTTACTTGGACCATCTGGATATATATACTGTATATATATATATATATATATATATATATATATATATATATATATATATATATTCACACTGCTTGACAGCAGTTTGATTATACTATGGCTCAGTGTAACGTGTGTCCAATACTTTATATGTACATATTCATGAATGGGAGGGGCTTGCATGTTTACATGCCTTTGTAGAGCCACCTAGGATCTGAATGAGTAGTTCATTATATATATGTAAATCCCGATGGCTGTACTATACAAATGCTCTATTGGTCATTTGTTAATATAATATGACATGCTGTGCGCATTAATGTAATATAACAAAAGAGTGTAATGTCCATGGATACTCTGTTTAGCGCTATACAATCAGCGCATGCGCAGTACACAGAAAGAAGCCGGTCTGAGTTTGGGCACTGTAGTCTCGCGAGATTTGAGAAGTGATGTGGACGCAGCTTGATGATGTATGCATCAGCAATACCGGAGGTGATGATGGAAGGACGCACATGCATAATGAGTAAGTCAGCTGTTTGTTATTTGTTTTTAATTTTTCTGCTATATAAGTATTGGGCTGGTGGGTGTTGTATATACTTGATAAAGATCATGTTGGATCGAAACGTCGTATGGTGACTGGAGGAATAAAGGTTTTGTGATTGCATCGTTTCCTGCTGCCACAGCTATTTTTTCTCCTGATTGGCTTTCTGGAGCTGAACGATCCGGCTCCTCGCTGCGGCTGGCACATTGGACGGTCCCACCCAGAGGGTTATATGGTGTTGTGCTGCCCTGGACTTTATTATTGCGGCTGTCGGTCCACAGGGAGTTGTAACTGCATGTGTCCACTTCTAAAGAACCCCAGTCTGACTGGGGCATGCAGTGTGGGCCGAAGCCCACCTGCATTAAGCACGACATTACCTCAGCTGTGATGGGCAATGCAATGGGATATATTTATGTACCGCCGGTGGGTTCCAGGGAGCCACCCATGCTGTGGGTCCACAGGGAGTTGTAACTGCATGTGTCCACTTCTAAAGAACCCCAGTCTGACTGGGGCATGCAGTGTGGGCCAAAGCCCACTTGCATTAAACATGACATTACCTCAGCTGTGATGGGCAATGCAATGGGATATATTTATGTACCGCCGGTGGCTTCCTGGCACCCACCAATGCTGTCGGTCCACAGGGACTTCACAATAGGGAGTTGTACCTGCCTGTGTCTATGAATTAAAAACCCCGGTCAGGTTGGGGCATGCAGTGTGGGCCGAAGCCCACCTGCATTTAATCTGACGTTAGCTCTGCTGTCCAGGGCACTGCAATGGGATACATTTATGTACAGCCGGTGGGTTCCAGGGAGCCACCCATGCTGTGGGTGCACACGGAATTCCCATTGCGGAGTTGTACCTGCCTGTGACTATTAAAAACAACTATAAAAAAACGCGGTCTGACTGGGGCATGCAGACACCTTGACAGAATGAATAGTGTGTGGCACATAGGTTCCCCATTGCTATGCCCACGTGTGCAGCTCCAGATGGAGGTGGCACAGGATTGGATTTCTCATTGCTTCTGTACAGCATTGTGGACTATCGCCCCACCCCTTTTAAAGAGGGTCGCTGCCTAGCCGTGCCAACCCTCTGCAGTGTGTGCCTGCTTTTTCTCTGGTAGACGCTTTTATAAATAGACATGAGGGTGGCGTGGCATGAGGGCAGCTGAAGGCTGGGCAGGGACAGTTTGGTGTGCGCTGTGGACACTGGGTCATGGGGGGGGGGGGTTGGGCAGCATGTAACCCAGGAGAAGTGGCAGCGGAGTGTCATGCAGGCAGTGATTGTGCTTTGTTGGAGGTAGTGTGGTGCTTAGCTAAGGTATGCATTGCTAATGAGGGCTTTTCAGAAGTAAAAGTTGTTGGGAGGGGGGGGGCACTCTTGCCGCTATTGTGGCTTAATAGTGGGACCTGGGAACTTGAGATGCAGCCCAACATGTAGCCCCTCGCCTGCCCTATCCGTTGCTGTGTCGTTCCCATACCTTTCTTGAATTGCCCAGATTTTCACAAATGAAAACCTTAGCGAGCATCGGCGATATACAAAAATGCTCGGGTCGCCCATTGACTTCAATGGGGTTCGTTACTCGAAACGAACCCTCGAGCATCGCGAAACGTTCGTCTCGAGTAACGAGCACCCGAGCATTTTGGTGCTCGCTCATCTCTACTTGGGACATATTCTTTTTTAAAGCTGTTCACCATGCTGTACCAATATAAAAGAGGCCATGCTCACCTTCCCCATCACTCCCATTCCTCTGGTGTCTGATCTCCTGCTGCTCCTCACTTCAGCTGGTGAATAGCTACAGTGATCACCTGAGCATGTGTTGGGACATCATCACTTTGTAGCCAGAAGTGAAAAATAGCAGGGATGGGGAGAATAGAGGAATGGGAACAGCAGGGGAGTGAAGGACGTGAGTATGACTTCTTTGATGTTAACACACTATGGTGGACAAATTTTGAAAAAACGTAGTCCTCAGATTACCGCTTTAAGCATCTTTAAGAATAGTGTAAAGTATACTAAAATTGGGCCCTGGAGCAATGGATATGTGTTCCGCAAGTGGTACACATAAATTAATTGACATCTTAAAGACAGTTTGGTTTACCTAAGCACTCTATATTTATCTTTTTAGTTGAACTATGCTCTGATTGCACAGCAAAGCGATCTGTATAGTTTACAAAATATTAGTATAATATTTTTCAGCTTTTTATGAACATACAAAAAAAGAGTTATTGTAAAACATTATTATTTTATGAATTAATAAATCATGTGAGGTTACATATTTGGTTGTTGTTAAAAGCAGCATAGGGGTGACGGGAAATCTCACAGGCTAATTGGAATAGGATATTTAACAACATGACTGATATCACTTATAATACATCACAACAGCGGTTTATATTAGGGGTGATAGGGGTGGCTGCTCTGGGCCAAGGTTCTAGGGGGGCCTAGAGCCACCCATATTACTCCGAGTCCTCGTTCAGATGAGCATTTTTTTGCGACGAATAGCTACGCAAAAAGATTGCCACTCATGTGTGGAAAAGTTGCGTGAATGAAGCTACAAGCGCGATCTACATTGGCACATAATTTGCTCTTTCGTATGATCCTTGGTGTGTGCTGTGTGTTAATCTAGCTCCCATAGGAGTCAATGGGAACTCCTGTGCAAAATGTACCAAAGAGACGTCAGGTCCTATCTTTTCACGCAGCACGCACCTTATATGCGTACATTGCAGCCCCGCATGTCCTATCTTTTGCAGGTGCAAGTATTTTGAGCGTCTAAAAATCGTTTATGTGAACACTTCAATAGAAAACCATTGGTTCAAATAGACGCTTTCTTTTTGCGCAGCTATTTGTGCGCAAAAAACGCTCATCCGAATGAGGCCTGATTGATAATCTGCCACTAGTGACATGTAAAAACAAATTAAGTTATACTCGCCTGTGCCATCATGATAGTCTAGGCCAGATGATGAAAATGGGAAAGGAAATCACTCCAGTTAGAGGAGATATCACAAGTGATCACAGGATATAACAGTACTGTAATCATTTATATGGTCTGTAATTGCATGTGTAAATATAGTATATACTGTTATGTGGTCACTATATGGGGGCATAATATTGGTCTCTGCATAGTGTTTTTTTCAGTAACACTGTGGTGGCATTATGTGGTTATTTTGCCCTCATATTGTGTTATTATTGATAATATTGATCATTGTAGTAGTCTTTATTCAGTGAAGATATGTTTCTATTAGTCACTATATGAGGGTAATATGTGATCATGATGTTGCAATATTATTTGTAATATTGGTCTTGGCATAGTGGGTTTTGTTGAGTAACAGCATGCAGCTAAATATACGGGCTATACTGATTTCAGTGCTACTGTATGTGTGGTTTATTTTTAACCAATTTTCAGGGCTAAATCCACGTGCATATTCATGGCAGAGTAATCACGGATTTCTGCTGTGATTCTCCAGGCAGATTCAGCGTGGAAAATTCTGCAGCCTAATAGACCATGTGAACATACCCTTAGGGTAGCTTCGCATGAGCACATTTTTGTGCATGCATAGGTGCGTACATATGTGCGCACCTCTGTACGAGCAAAAACACGCATTTATGTAGCTGCGTGCATTGAAGACACGACTCTATTAAAGACAATGGTATGCTGACACACCCAAAAATTTTTTATTTAAAATTAAAAATAAACGTAACTCTCCACTGCTGCCGTGCCCCCCGCTGGGATGAAGAACACATCTTCCGCATGCGGCAGATGTTTCCCTCATCCCCGCTAGCAAAAAGAATTCCCTGCTGCTGCACCTGCCACATCTGTGACAGATGCAGCAAAGGAATTCTTCAATTCCCTACCGCAGCTGTCACACACGACAGCTGCAGTAGAGGATCCTGCTGCTGGCACCCTGTCTTTGGATTCTAGAGAAGGGCTTTAAATATAAGCCCTTCCCTAAAAAAACAGTAAAAGTAGTGTAAAAAATAGAAGAAATAGATACTCGCCATTCGGCGAGAGCTGCCTGTAATTGGCTGAGCCCCTCAGCTCTTTCAGCCTGCTCAAAGAACAGCACTACAGAGCCAGGGACAGCACAGAGAAGACACGGCTGAGCCCCGGCAGCTGAAGGAAGGTGAGTATCTATTTTTTCATCCCCGCGGGGGACACGGCAGCGGCGGACAGGCAAGTTCTTTCATGAAAAACAATTCAGGGATGCTGGCAGACCATTGTCCTCATTGGAGCCGCCGGCAGCATTGAAAACAATGCGTGCATTTACTATGGTGCACGCATGTCCTATCTTTGCAGGCACATACCTGTAAAGAACAGACATGTGAACACACCATAGGAAATGCATTGGGGCTAATAGACATGTGTTTTTGTGCGCATGTATGCACGCACAACAACATGCCTATGTGAAGCCACCCTTTGGGTACATGCATAAATAGTGGATTTTGGTGTGGAATTTAAGGGATGACTTTTGCTGCAGATCCACATCAAAATCAATGCCAAATATGCTACCTAAGAATATGCCCTTAGGGGCAATCATGTTAGAACTATTAGGGTATCTTCATACACATGTCAGATTTGCTGTATACATGGGGGGGCTCAAGTTTTGTGAACAGCCATGTGGTGCCCTTAATCTGCCACTGATACATCTTCATTCTATTATTTCATTATGTCATTCATTATTGCATACATACATGGGTTGATACTTTATATAAAATGTGTAAATATTCCCTATAAATGTTTATTTAATCTACCATTTATTGTTCAAAACAGGAAAACCACATCTAAAAATATCCTCTATCATCATTCTATATAAATACATGTATACCATGTATACCAGTGCAGTGCAAAATGTGATATCTTTCAAATACTTTCCAGGTCATCTGACTTGTGTAGCAGACATACTTGCAACATGCTAAATTATTTACCTGAAACAGTTTTATTTTTGACAAGAGGTTTGACATTTGATATTTTCTGAATTCATTTTACCTTTAGGTTCAGTAATTCTTTAAGCGATGCATTCTCATTTAGCTGTTCTCTAAGCCAATCCTACATTTCCACTTCTTTGGTTATAAATAAAGTGGATGCACTAGCCCTTGGAATATTTTCTTGAACTTAAAAGTGGTATAAATAGTGTAGATCACTAATAGCTGTACTGCCCTTACAATGGCCTAAACTGACTTCCATCAGTCATATTATGTGAGATAACTATTTCTCCAGAGCCTTGCTTTAAGAACAGATAAAACAGTCATATTTAAAATGTTATATAAAGAGCTTTTTTCCACTGTTATAAGAAATCTGGCCTTAATGACCACAAAACTGGGACTGGAAAAATAACTGAATTTTTGTACAATCTAGACAATTGTTTGTGTTTTTAACTTTATACCATTTCACATATTTCAAAATCAGTAAACATTCAATATACTGAGTAGCTTGTTGTTACTGAACCAGAGCAATTAAAAAAAAAAGATCACTATGCTAAAGTGAAGCTTTGGAGGTCTGATAGTAAATATTATTTTAGAGAAATAAGCGTAAACTCCTAATAGAATGTTCTAATATGAATATTCAATGCTTAAAGCGGTTGTCCAGGCACATTATTTTTTCCAACAGCTGACAGTTCCATAAAATAATAAAAGAAGTAATAACTTACGGACCCTCTGCTGCTCCTCTGTTGATGATTTATGAGCCCCCAATAACTTCACTGACTTAACTCCTTTTTAAAACATAACTTTTACTAATATAAATGTTGAAAAAGGGAAAAAAAAGTGAAAACCCAGTTCCAGTGCGTTGGTTAATTATATGATATATAGTCTTTATTGGATCTATGACCAACCACAAAGAACAGAGTGGGAGTTGTGTCTGGAGGAATAATGTACCAAATAAAGGTACCAACGTCCCCTAACCTAGGTGTAGGCAGGCATCCTTTACTTGTTCTGTAGTAGGTTATGGGACGTTGGTACCTCATTTCGGTACATTATTGCCCCTGACAAAACTTCCACTCTATTTTTTGTGGTTGGTCCTAGATTCAATAAAGACTATATATCATATAATTGACCATCGCACTGGAACTGGGTTTTCACTATATGATGATCAAACCTATGGTCTATTAAACCTAGGTGACTAAGATACCTGCCACACTAGATTACGATTTATGTTGTTTGTCTTTGAAGCCTTTCGTTTTTAATATTTATATTAGTAAAAGTTATGTTTTAAAAAGGAGTTAAGTCAGTGAAGGCGTTATATTCCTCTTTGACTCCCCTGCAGCTATGATTTTTTTTATGAGCCCCCAATAGATCTTTTTGGGTCTCATTCTCAAAATAGCATGTCAATATTCACTGGAGCACATGAACAGAGACCATTGAAAGAATCAGGAAGTGTGGATCCTAAGCTATTAGTTCTTTGATTATATAACAGCATTTGAAAAAAAATCAATGAACAACTCCTACCCCAGTAGAGCTGAAATTGCAAATTATGTCTTTGCCCTGTTTTCTCTGTTAGTAGAAAACAAACACTATTAAGGTAGGCTACCAATGGACTATTAAGAAAGTTTGGAAGCTTTAAGAGTCTGCCTCATAAGGCACACATCAAGCCTCAGCTCAATAATATCCTTATTACCCTAGTACTCAAAACATATGATTACCAAAACTCATGATATTTATATTAAGTCCAATTTTTCTTTATCAATAAAGACATTGCTGGGAACGGGAAGTAGAAACAGCTTACAGAGATCATTTATACAAAGATAATATAGAAGTAATATGCAAAGTGAAACAGTATAATTTTTAACCCTTGCCCTAAATGAGATTGTCACTATTGCCTTCTCAAATAAGAGGCTTTTTGAATAAATATGTGATTATCTGCAGGTTTAATCCTAAGAAGAGAACTTATGTATTTCTAGTACTTGCAAATTCTTTGTTTATTAATTACTAATTAATATAGAAGGATAATGTACAATGATTTTTTCCTGTTCTTGTGTTAATCTGTGGAGACCTGCTACCTGAGACTGAGGTAGTGATATGTCCTGGTGGAAAGGACCTTTAGCTTGGGCATAATTAGGATTAAAGACCTTCTTGTAAGAATTATGATTATTTGATCCACTTGCATTTTGAGCTGCTGTTTCTTTCATCTCTGCTTCTGTTTGAGAAATGTTTAAGCTCCCATCATAACTCTGGCACTGCATCCACATCTACCCATATAACCATTTCATGATCTCTAATAACTAGAATACCTGAAATTCCATTTGGTACTTTGACATGGAAGACAATGCACATTCTTATGCAGGAGAGGAGAAGGGGGAGGGAGATGACTACTGAATGTTCTGCATACACTGAAGGATACAAAGGAAAAATGTGACTCTAGATCAATGCTTTAGGCAAGCAGTGTTCCTAATGGCAAAGAGGATGAGGAGGATGAAGATGATAATAATCGAATTCAACGTGTTGGCCATGCAGACACAGGCTTCAAACAAAGCTCCAACTTCGCTCTTGATGACATGAGGGAGGTGGTGGAAGTCTCCAATCATGGTGGACCTCTAAGAATCCATGTAGTGCCTTACAGCTGTTGAGGCAGATGAACTCTTAAATTATTAGTCAAATCAGTCAAGAAAGGAGATAGAGCTGAACGCGATAATGTGTTTCATGAAAATGATTGCTTTATCATAATTAACAATGGTGGCATTCACAATTTGAACAAGAAAGTCTTATGTTCCATCAAACTATGCATTCCCCCATTTTCTGGCTTTATGTGGTGCCCGCAGCTAACAAAGAACTCTAGAGAACCCCCAGATGGAGCCAATGAACCATCTCACATCTACCTGCTACATTAAAAATCATTGAGGAAGATGAAGATTTCTATGAGAGAGCAAAAGTGATTTTTTTAGAATGTTGAAGGAAAATACATTTTCAGTGTACCTACAGAAGTAGAGGAATGAAAGCATGTGACCCAAATAAGCAGGGGGATCAGAAGTCAGTCAACACCCATACTCTTCAGTAATTAGTGCCAGGCTCTCATGAAGGAGAACAATGCAGAGGTACATCAAGAAATGACTTTGCCCACAAAGAACAGTCTAGTAAGCACTCACAATCCTCTTGGATGGAGATAAAGGAGTGTTATTGTGAAGAAGAAAAGGAGAGTGATGGTTGTTTCAAAGGATTCAAAGGACAGAGGTTTGCAAACAGGTGCATAAATCAAAGATGTGGCTGATAGGCTATCAAGACTCTTCAGTTCTACAGACCACTACCCATTCCTGCTGATACATGTAGGGACACATGGCACTACAAAAAGGACCTTGCAACTATCTGCAGAGACTTTGAAGACATTGGTAGGAAAGTGAAGGAACTAGGAGCACAGGTAGAAAACAAGGTAAAAATATGCAGCTAATGAATCTTACTACTAGAAAAGCAAATAAAGAACAAAGACTAAAAATGTGGTCAAGGAAGCAAGGGTGGCTGAGACCTTAGGAGGCAATAATCATGTTATCATTGAATTTTGGAAGAAAGACCTGAAAAGACACAAACCTCAAGGTTGGATTTTAGAAAGGCAGATTTTAACCCATTAAGGACCAGGTACAGTAAATTTACGATGCCGGGTCCTGGGCTTAAAGCACCGCCGATAGTAAAATTACAGTGGCTCTTTAAGCCTCCTGCCTCTCTGCAATCAATCAGAGGCAGGAAAGGGTTATCAGCTGTTAGTCACAGCTGATAACCCAGAGAAGAAGGCAGGAGGGTTTTCTGCCTCCTGCTTCCCCGAGTACACAGTGGTGTAGTGAAAGTGGATGGGAGTCTTCCTCTCCAGGAGCCGGGGGTCATGTGACCACTGGGGTTCCCTGCTAATGTCACTGCAGGTGTTGTTTTCTCCTGTAACTGGGGCTCCTATGGATGCCCCAGCTACAATAGGAAAGTGTCAAATAATAAAAAAAGTGAATGTCCCGCAGAGGTCTTACATGACGTCATGGGGGACATAGATACTAAAAAACATAATTCGATGCATCAGTAAAACAGTGTTACAGAATAAAACAATGCAATATATATATATATGAAAGAAAATAACACAAAGCCGATGCCAACAAAAACCATCGCCGTATGCGCCCGCCCTGTAAACCAAAACCATACATACTATATATCAAAACATCAGAAACAAATAGAGGAACCCATTCCTGTATTTTATTTAAGCATGAATATACTAAATAAAAAAAATTACTATTAGGCCTTAGTCACACGGCCGTTTTTTCCCGCGATTTGAGGATCGCAAGACGTATGCGCATCCGCAAATCGCGTGACCGGAGCCGAAAAATCGCCCAAAAATACTGCTCCTAGCCGCGTTTCAATAGAAACTGGCCTAAGCTGTCCAGCGCATTGAATTTAATTGAGCCGGCAATACAGGCGCCATCCATTGAAAGCAATGCGCTGTGGGCGATCGCGAGATGAATTGTCGGGAAGGGCTTAAATATATAAGCCCTTCCCGACAATTCATCCAGAAATGTGTAAAAATAAAAAAAATATATATACTCACCTTGTCCCGGCAGACGGAGCTCAGCCGCGGCCGGCGGCAGTTCTCCTGAACTGCTCTCTCTAGTATTCAGCAGCCGGGGATTTAAAATCCCCGCCTGCTGAATGAGCTGCCTCTGATTGGTCACAGCCTCACCAATCAGAGGCAGCTCTCACTCACACCCATTCATGAATTCATGAATGGGTGAGTGAGTGCTGCCTCTGATTGGCTCAGCGCTGAACTCCGTCTGCCGGGACAAGGTGAGTATATATATTTTTTAAATTTTTACACATTTCTGGATGAATTGCAGGGAAGGGCTTATATATTTAAGCCCTTCTCAACAATTCACCCCGCGATCGCCGGCAGCCCATTGCTTCAATGAATGATTTGTCTACTATATGTTCTCATTGGGGTCGGCGCTGCTGCCGCCGGCCCCATGGAGCGCATATAGAGAAGAGAACAGGAATCGCAGATCGCAGATAGGTTCGATCTGCGATTTCTGTTCTATAATTTATCGAACGAGCGCATAAAAAGTGCTCATGTGTCCGATACCATTGCAAAGCAATGGTTTTATAAAATCGGCCGACGCATGTGCATGCGCAAATCGCGGCAAAAAACGCCCGTGTGACTAAGGCCTTAGGGCTCAGTCAGACGGGCATTTGTTCGCGCGATTTGCGCATGCGCATGCGTCCGGCGATTTTATAAAACCATTGCTTTGCAATGGTATCGGACACATGAGCACTTTTTATGCGCTCGTCCAATAAATTATAGAACAGAAATCGCAGATCGCACCTATCTGCGATCTGTGATTCCTGTTCTCTTCCCTATATGCGCTCAGTGGGGCTGGCGGCAGCAGCGCCGACCCCATTGAGAACATATAGTAGACAAATAACAGCTGTAACAGCTGTGGCAGAGAAGATTGATGTTTGCCCATTGACTTCAATGGAGCCGGCAATACAGCCGGCTCCATTGAAAGCAGTGGGCTGCCGGCGAGCGCGGGATGAATTGTCGTGAAGGGCTTAAATATATAAGCCCTTCCCTGCAATTCATCCAGAAATGTGTAAAAATTAAAAAAATATATATATAGTCACCTGCTCCCGGCAGCCGCAGTTCAGCCGCGTCTGGCCGGCAGTTCTCCTGAACTGCTCTCTGTAGTATTCAGCAGCCGGGGATTTAAAATCCCCGCCTGCTGAATGAGCTGCCTCTGATTGGTCACAGCCTGACCAATCAGAGGCAGCTCTCACTCACACCCATTCAGGAATTCATGAATGGGTGAGTGAGTGCTGCCTCTGATTGGCTCAGCGCAGGGACCAATCAGGGGCAGCACTCACTCACCCATTCATGAATTCATGAATGGGTGTGAGTGAGAGCTGCCTCTGATTGGTCAGACTGCTGAATACTACAGAGAGCAGTTCAGGAGATTTTTCGGCCCGGTCACGCGATTTGCGGATGCGCATCCGTCATGCGATCCGCAAATCGCACGAAAAAACGCCCGTGTGACTAAGGCCTTAAAGTGACACATGTCAGATTTGCAAAATTTGGCCTGGTCATTAAGGTGCAAACAGGCTTGGTCACTAAGGGGTTAAACACCTGCTAAAAAGGAAGAAAAATATGTTTATCAAATAGAAAGAGGGGGCTATATCTAAATAGGAACATAATGCAGTCTGCAGAAACTGTAGGGCAAGAAAAGCTAACGCTAATAATGCGCCCGTGTGACTAAGCCCTAATGAGGATGAAATTGATGAGTATAATGATGTATCAGACAATGGAGCAGAAAAGAAATAGCCAAAAAATCTTAAAGGAAAAAAGCTGCTTTTGCGCTCGTCGGGATAAAAGATGAAAAAGATGTAAATATATTAAATTTATTTACATAAATACGAGCGACGCGTTTCGACGAATACAATCGTCTTTTTCAAGCTCAAAAAAACTTACATACAAATATTACACAGCACGTCTTTTTTTGAGCTTGAAAAAGGCGATTGTATTCTTCGAAACGCGTCGCTCGTATTTATGTAAATAAATTTAATATATTTACATCTTTTTCATCTTTTATCCCGACGAGCGCAAAAGCAGCTTTTTTCCTTTAGTATTGCCGTCTATCAAGCGCCGGACAGGCGCTTGTGTGCTGTATACCCTTTTGCTGCTCTCCGTCGTGCTGCGGATGTGGGAATAAAAAAACTTGTGCAAAGTCTTTCTGGACATCGGTGCCGACGGGGTTTATCAGGCTGATTTCCCCGTCAGGCACCAGGTGAGTTAATATTGGCTCATTACATTTTATTGTCTTTTTATCACCTGGCGCGTCTCTGACCTATTCTTAGCCAAAAAATCTTATCCCTGACATTAGCTTTCCCAACAAATCTCCTTAATACTCCTTGCCCATAGCCCTAACACCAGAGACCATAGTCCCTAGGTAGTCTCCAGTTCTCCATTCTGGCGACCCTCTCTGAAATATTAACATAGGGTATTATCTTCTGTAGCTGCTTCAACAGGAACCTCAAGCACCCGTGTGCTCATCGTCACTTTGAAAAAAAGGGAATCATTTGAAATTAAGCTTTCTAGTTAAGCTTTTTTTATCTGGAAGGCAAACCAAGGTTAGATTACGGAACCCCAAAATGTATGCAGTCTAACTGAATTCCAGATAATGTTGGTAAACTCACTAGTTGACTTCAAAATTAGACTTGTGTAACATTAATCTAACTTGTTGTCAAACTCTCAATATATCTCAACCACTACAACCAAGAATTTTTACAGTATTGTGTACAATAAATTTAAACTATGAGAATAGTTTAAAAATATTCCGTGTTTTTAAGTGTTATGGCAAAGATTGTGGAATATTTTTTTTTATTTACAATTTTGATACTTACCACACAAAGGATGGTTCTTAGTAGTGATGAGCGAACGTACTCGTCCGAGCTTGATGCTCGGGCGAATATTAGGGTGTTCGGGATGCTCGTTACTCTTAACGAGCACCACGCGGTGTTCGGGTTACTTTCACTTTCCTCTGTGAGACGTTAGCGCGCTTTTCTGGCCAATTGAAAGACAGGGAAGGCATTACAACTTCCCCCTGTGACGTTCAAGCCCTATACCACCCCCCTGCTGTGAGTGGCTGGGGAGATCAGATGTCACCCGAGTATAAAAGTCGGCCCCTCCCGCGGCTCGCCTCAGATGCCTTGTGAGTTAGCTGAGGGAAAGTGCTGTTGTGTTGGAGCTGCTGTAGGGAGAGTGTTAGGAGTGAGTGTAGGCTTCAAGAACCCCAATGGTCCTTCTCAGGGCCACATCTATCCGTGTGCAGTACTGTGGAGGGTGCTGTTAGCAGTGTTGCACAATTTTTTTTTTTCAAAATCGGCTGTCTGCAGAGCATTGCGCCCTGCAGTAATAGTCCAGGGACAGAAGTGGTGGTTAGGCAGGGAGAGTGTTAGGAGTGAGTGTAGGCTTCAAGAACCCCAACGGTGCTTCTTAGGGCCACATTTAACCGTGTGCAGTACTGTGCAGGCTGCTGTTAGCAGTGTTGCATTTTTTTTTTTTTTTCAAAATCGGCTGTGCAGAGCATTGCGCCCTGCAGTAATACTACAGGGAGAGAATTGTGTAGGCAGGGCCAGAAGACATATATTATTGATTGAATATAGTCAGTGGGCCTTTTCTTTTAAAAAAAAGGGAAAAATTCTATGTGGCCTGCCTCTGTCAGTCCTCAGCGTTCTGTGTACATGTGTGGTGGGTGGAGATAGTAAAAAAATCATACGCAGCCAGCTACGTTTAACAGCAGTCTTGCGCCAATTTATTTCCTTCCTGCCTGGGGAAAATCACCGCTCTGCTGCACTTCATATAAATGCATTTCTGTGGAACACATTTCTTATCTGATTGAATATAGTCAGTGGGCCTTTTCTTTTAAAAAAAAGGGAAAAATTCTATGTGGCCTGCCTCTGTCAGTCCTCTGCGTTCTGGGTACGTGTGTGGTGGGTGGAGATAGTAAAAAAATCATACGCAGCCAGCTACGTTTAACAGCAGTCTTGCGCCAATTTATTTCCTGTCTTCCTGGGAAAAATCACCGCTCTGCTGCACTTCATATAACTGCATTTCTGTGGAACACATTTCTTATCTGATTGAATATAGTCAGTGGGCCGGCCTTCCCTTAAAAAAAAAAGGGAAAAATTCTATGTGGCCTGCCTCTGTCAGTCCTCAGCGTTCTGGGTACGTGTGTGGTGGGTGGAGATAGTAAAAAAATCATACGCAGCCAGCTACGTTTAACAGCAGTCTTGCGCCAATTTATTTCCTGCCTTCCTGGGAAAAATCACCGCTCTGCTGCACTTCATATAACTGCATTTCTGTGGAACACATTTCTTATCTGATTGAATATAGTCAGTGGGCCTTTTCTTTAAAAAAAAAGGGAAAAATTCTATGTGGCCTGCCTCTGTCAGTCCTCAGCGTTCTGGGTACGTGTGTGGTGGGTGGAGATAGTAAAAAAATCATACGCAGCCAGCTACGTTTAACAGCAGTCTTGCGCCAATTTATTTCCTGCCTTCCTGGGAAAAATCACCGCTCTGCTGCACTTCATATAACTGCATTTCTGTGGAACACATTTCTTATCTGATTGAATATAGTCAGTGGGCCTTTTCTTTAAAAAAAAGGGAAAAATTCTATGTGGCCTGCCTCTGTCAGTCCTCAGCGTTCTGTGTACGTGTGTGGTTGGTGGGGATAGTAAAAAAAATCATACGCAGCCAGCTACGTTTAACAGCAGTCTTGCGCCAATTTATTTCCTTCCTGCCTGGGGAAAATCACCGCTCTGCTGCACTTCATATAACTGCATTTCTGTGGAACACATTTCTTATCTGATTGAATATAGTCAGTGGGCCTTTTCTTTAAAAAAAAGGGAAAAATTCTATTTGTCCTGCAGGCTTGCGCCAATTTATTTCCTGCCTGGGAAATCACTGGTAATACAGCATGCTGAGGGGTAGGGGTAGGCCTAGAGGACGTGGACGTGGCCGAGGACTTGTAGGCCCAAGTGAGAGTGTGGGCACAGGCCGAGCTCCTGATCCAGGTGTATCGCAGCCGACTGCTGCGCGATTAGGAGAGAGGCACGTTTCTGGCGTCCCCACATTCATCGCCCAATTAATGGGTCCATGCGGGAGACCTTTATTAGAAAATGAGCAGTGTGAGCAGGTCCTGTCGTGGATGGCAGAAAGTGCTTCGAGCAAGCTATCATCCACCCACAGTTCTGCGCCATCCAGTGCTGCAAATCCGAATCCTCTGGCTGCTGCTCCTCCTTCCTCCCAGACTCCTCACTCCACTACAATGACACATGCTCAGGAGCGGGAAGACTCCCAGGAACTGTTCTCGGGCCCCTGCTCAGATTGGGCAGCAGTGGTTCCTCTCCCACCAGAGGAGTTTATCGTCACTGATGCCCAACCATTGGAAAGTTCCTGGGGTCCGGGGGATGAGGCTGGGGACTTCCAGCAACTGTCTCAAGACCTTTCAGTGGGTGAGGAGGACGATGACGATGAGACACAGTTGTCTATCGGTGAGGTAGTAGTAAGGGCAGTAAGTCCGAGGGAGGAGCACACAGAGGATTCGGAGGAAGAGCAGCAGGACGATGAGGTGACTGACCCCACCTGGTGTGCAACGCCTACTCAGGACAGGTCTTCAGAGGGGAAGCCAAGGGCAGCAGCAGGGCAGGTTGCAAGAGGCAGTGCGGTGTCCAGGGGTAGAGGCAGGGCCAGACCGAATAATCCACCAACTGTTTCCCAAAGCGCACCCTCACGCCATGCCACCCTGCAGAGGCCGAGGTGCTCTAAGGTCTGGCAGTTTTTCACAGAGATGCCTGACGACCGACGAACAGTGGTGTGCAACCTTTGTCGCGCCAAGATCAGCCGGGGAGCCACCACCAACAGCCTCACCACCACCAGCATGCGCAGACATATGATGGCCAAGCACCCCACAAGGTGGGACGAAGGCCGTTCACCGCCTCCGGTTTGCACCGCTGCCTCTCCCCCTGTGCCCCAACCTGCCACTGAGATCCAACCCCGCTCTGAGGACACAGGCACTACCGTCTCCTGGCCTGCACCCACACCCTCACCTCCACTGTCCTCGGCCCAATCCAGCAATGTCTCGCACCGCACCGTCCAGCCGTCGCTAGCGCAAGTGTTTGAGCGCAAGCGCAAGTACGCCGCCACGCACCCGCACGCTCAAGCGTTAACCGTCCACATAGCCAAATTTATCAGCCTTGAGATGCTGCCGTATAGGGTTGTGGAAACGGAGTCCTTCAAAAGTATGATGGCGGCGGCGGCCCCGCGCTACTCTGTTCCCAGTCGCCACTACTTTTCCCGATGTGCCGTCCCAGCCCTGCACGACCACGTCTCCCGCAACATTGTACGCGCCCTCACCAACGCGGTTACTGCCAAGGTCCACTTAACAACGGACACGTGGACAAGCATAGGGCCGCTATATCTCCCTGACGGCACATTGGGTGAATTTGGTGGAGGCTGGGACAGAGTCAGAGCCTGGGACCGCTCACGTCCTACCCACCCCCAGAATTGCGGGCCCCAGCTCGGTGGTGGTATCTGCGGCGGTGTATGCTTCCTCCACTAAACCACCCTCCTCCTCCTCCTCCAACGCAACCTCTGTCTCGCAATCAAGATGTGTCAGCAGCAGCAGCGCGTCGCCAGCAGTCGGTGTCGCGCGTCGTGGCAGCACAGCGGTGGGCAAGCGTCAGCAGGCCGTGCTGAAACTACTCAGCTTAGGAGATAAGAGGCACACGGCCCACGAACTGCTGCAGGGTCTGACAGAGCAGACCGACCGCTGGCTTGCGCCGCTGAGCCTCCAACCGGGCATGGTCGTGTGTGACAACGGCCGTAACCTGGTGGCGGCTCTGCAGCTCGGCACCCTCACGCACGTGCCATGCCTGGCCCACGTCTTTAATTTGGTGGTTCAGCGCTTTCTGAAAAGCTACCCACGCTTGTCAGACCTGCTCGTAAAGGTGCGCCGGCTCTGCGCACATTTCCGCAAGTCCCACACGGACGCTGCCACCCTGCGGACCCTGCAACATCGGTTTAATCTGCCAGTGCACCGACTGCTGTGCGACGTGCCCACACGGTGGAACTCTACGCTCCACATGTTGGCCAGGCTCTATGAGCAGCGTAGAGCTATAGTGGAATACCAACTCCAACATGGGCGGCGCAGTGGGAGTCAGCCTCCTCAATTATTTTCAGAAGAGTGGGCCTGGTTGGCAGACATCTGCCAAGTCCTCCGAAACTTTGAGCAGTCTACCCAGGTGGTGAGCGGCGATGCTGCAATCATAAGCGTCACCATTCCTCTGCTATGCATCTTGAGAAGTTCCCTGCAAAGCATAAAGGCAGACGCTTTGCGCTCAGAAACACAGCCGGGGGAAGACAGTATGTCGCTGGATAGTCAGAGCACCCTCCTGTCTATATCTCAGCGCGTTCAGGAGGAGGAGCATGAGGAGGATGAGGAGGAGGGGGAAGAGACAGCTTGGCCCACTGCTGACGGTACCCATGCTGCTTGCCTGTCATCCTTTCAGCGTGTATGGCCTGAGGAGGAGGAGGAGGAGGAGGATCCTGAAAGTGATCTTCCTAGTGAAGACAGCCATGTGTTGCGTACAGGTACCCTGGCACACATGGCTGACTTCATGTTAGGATGCCTTTCTCGTGACCCTCGCGTTGCACGCATTCTGGCCACTACGGATTACTGGGTGTACACACTGCTCGACCCACGGTATAAGGAGAACCTTTCCACTCTCATTCCCGAAGAGGAAAGTGGTTCGAGAGTGTTGCTATACCACAGGACCCTGGCGGACAAGCTGATGGTAAAATTCCCCTCCGACAGCGCTAGTGGCAGAAGGCGCAGTTCCAAGGGCCAGGTAGCAGGGGAGGTGCGGAGATCGAGCAGCATGTTCAGCACAGGCAGTGCAACACTCTTTAAGGCCCTCCTCCTCCTGCTCCTCCTCCTGAAACCTCACGTAATGACGCCGAACGGGCAATTTTTCTTAGGGCCACAAGGCTCACTCATATAATTTTTCTTAAAATTTTTTTATACGTTTCAATGCTCTTAAAAGCGTTGAAACTTTAACTTGAACCAATTTTTCGTTAAACTGGGCTGCCTCCAGGCCTAGTTACCACTTAAGCCACATTAACCAAAGCGATTAATGGGTTTCACCTGCCCTCTTTTTCTGATGTACATTAGTACTGTTGATACAGCAATTTTTGTGGGCCCTCGCCTACAGTGTAATCAAATTAATTTTTAGCCCACCTGCATTACAGCTGACGTTACATCCGCTGTGTTGGGCAATGCAATGGGATATTTTTATGTACCGCCGGTGGGTTCCAGGGAGCCACCCATGCTGTGGGTCCACAGGGAATTATAAATGCATCTGTTTCCACTTCTAAAGAACCCCAGTCTGACTGGGGCATGCAGTGTGGGCCGAAGCCCACCTGCATTAAGCACGACATTACTACCTCAGCTGTGTTGGGCAATGCAATGGGATATTTTTATGTACCGCCGGTGGCTTCCTGGCACCCACCCATGCTGTGGGTCCACAGAGAATTATAAATGCATCTGTTTCCACTTCTAAAGAACCCCAGTCAGACTGGGGCATGCAGTGTGGACCGAAGCCCACCTGCATTAACCACGACATTACCTCAGCTGTGATGGGCAATGCAATGGGATATTTTTATGTACCGCCAGTGGGTTCCAGGGAGCCACCCATGCTGTGGGTGCACACGGAATTCCCATTGCGGAGTTGTACCTGGCTGTGACTATTTATAAAAAACCGCAGACACCTTGACAGAATGAATAGTGTGTGGCACATAGGTTCCCCATTGCTATGCCCACGTGTGCAGCTCCAGATGGAGGTGGCACAGGATTGGATTTCTCATTGCTTCTGTACAGCATTGTGGACTATCGGCCCGCCCCTTTTATGGGGGGGTCGCTGCCTAGCCGTGCCAACCCTCTGCAGTGTGTGCCTGCTTTTCCTGTGGCAGACGCACTTATAAATAGACATGAGGGTGGCGTGGCATGAGGGCAGCTGAAGGCTGGGCAGGGACAATTTGGTGTACGCTGTGGACACTGTCGTGCGGGGGGGGGTTGGGCAGCATGTAACCCAGGAGAAGTGGCAGCGGAGTGTCATGCAGGCAGTGATTGTGCTTTGTTGGAGGTAGTGTGGTGCTTAGCTAAGGTATGCCATGCTAATGAGGGCTTTTCAGAAGTAAAAGTTGTTGGGAGGGGGGGGGGGGGGGGCCCACTCTTGCCGGTATTATGGCTTAATAGTGGGACCTGTGAACTTGAGATGCAGCCCAACATGTAGCCCCTCGCCTGCCCTATGCGTTGCTGTGTCGTTCCCATCACTTTCTTGAATTGCCCAGATTTTCACACATGAAAACCTTAGCGAGCATCGGCGAAATACAAAAATGCTCGGGTCGCCCATTGACTTCAATGGGGTTCGTTATTCGAAACGAACCCTCGAGCATCGCGATAATTTCGTCCCGAGTAACGAGCACCCGAGCATTTTGGTGCTCGCTCATCTCTAGTTCTTAGCCATTAATTGTGACATACTCTTATATCTTACACTTCAACAGCAGCAAATATTCTTCTGATGGCAATATTTAGTTAAATGTTTCTTTTTTCAAGAAATCTAAACCCCATACCCCACTGAGTATATACACCAACCTCCACTGGGTTCTGCCCAATAGTTTTATTCACTTGGGACATCTGAACAACTTTAGTTTTGTTAAGATTACTGTATATATATATATATAATAACCATAAACGTCCAGCTTAATTATTTTACAATATCATGGGATGTACATAAAAGTACCAATTCACAGAGCTTCTTTAATGAACTAAAAGGACAGCTGCCTGGATTATTATCATAATTATGATCTAATTATCACATCAGAGAATTTGCTTTAAGAAACATATATAAAATTTCATAATGAAAATTAATAACGTGTGCTATGAAAATGAAAACAGTTTAGTACAAGAGCTTGAAGTCTGAATCTCATTGTAGCAGTGCCAACATTGCAGAGATGAAAGTGCTTAACTCTATCCAGGCTATAATCTCACATATTGTTGCTTTTCAGATTTTAGATTTAGAATTAGTCTACAATGCAACTTTGACCGCAACATGGGTTGCACTGCCAAACATCACAGTGTAGCTCTGCGATCTCCTAAATAAAAGAAAACAACGTAGATCATGTTGCGATTCACAACTGGCTGCCCCAGCAACCCACAGACTGCAAACTTTTCAGGAAAGTTGGATCTGTTGAAATCTGCAGATTGCGTCTACTTGATAGTCATAGTGCAACCCACATGGGCTTTTCTTAGAATGAGGAGATCACAGGACTAGATTGTGACTTTTGGTCATACGATCCATGTCAATGTCAAAGTTGCCGTGTAGCCCGAACCTTAAATAAATATAAATAATTAAGAAAAACATTAATTGCCAGCAAAAGAATTTATGATGATAAATTAAATTGCAATAAAAGATCACATTTCAGCAGAAAGCATTAATATTGTAGGCTTTCTAAGTTTCATCTGTGGTAATTTTTATCATTTTCTATAATTAGTAGAGTTATGAGGCTTTACCTTGACATTAAATGAGTCCCTTGAGGAATGACCATTTTTCATTTTTTCATTTTAATTTCTCCTCATTTCAAAAAATCATAACTATTTTATTATTCCGTTGACATAGCTACATAAGAGCTTGTTTTTCGTAGGATAATTTGTATTTTTCTATGGTTCCAATGTACCGTATACTATGCTGAAAAACTTTTAAAAAATGGAGTGAAATGAACACAATTTCGCCTTTTTGGTGGGGGATGAAGGGGATTGCTTTTGAAGCATACAAGGACAGTATGGCAAAAATATTACCTTTATTCTGTGGGCCATTATGATTAAGATAATAACAAATTTATATAGTTTTTTTTATTGTACTACTTGAAAGAAAAGACTATCCGTTGTCATATTCTGACCACCACAACCTTTTTATTTTTCTGTTGATGGGGATAAGTGAAGATTTGTGATGTGCGAGGCAATCTGTACTTTGTACCGGTTACATTTTGGAGTACATACAACTTCTTGATATATTTTTATATCCTACACACAGGCGGAAATTTGCCGCAGAATCCGCGGTCGGCATCAGCACTGCGAATCCACAGCAAATACCGCACGTTACTTCTTATGGAGATCCACTGCTTCCTACACACAAGCGGAAATCAATTGTGATTTCTGCTCATGGAGATAAAATCACAGCATGCTCCATTTTCATGCGGGCTCCTCACGGACGGCTTCCATTAAAGTCAATGGAAGCCGATTGACCCGAGGCCCGTCTGCTATGAACATTGCGGACAGGTCGCAGATTCCACATCATTGCCTAGTGACGGTGCGAGAAAAACATTTAAAAAAATAAAAAACAACTGTACTGCGCATGTGTGATGGCGAGCTGCCAGGTCCATCCGCAGTACAGAAAAGACGGCGACAGAGCAAGTACAGTGGATGCCACTGCTGCCAGAGTCAGATTCCTCTGAGGCATTCTTTATGCGGAATCCCACATGCAGAATCTGGCCCTGCAATGTGCATGGGGCCGCAGTGATACCAAATGTGTTTTTTATTTATTAAAAATGGGAAACATTTCAATATTATTTATTTTTTGTCATAATTAAAACATCTTTATTTTACTTATTTATACTCATTTTTTAATTCCCATAGGGGACTTAAACTAATGATTGTTTGATTACTTACACAATGATCTACAGTACTTCAATATTGAAGTGTACTCTATTTTGACAAAAACATGTACCTCTGTGCTCATGCACTTTTAAAGCAATGTTCTGGGCCTGGAGAAACAAAGATGGCTGAACAGCTTCTATGATTACCTAATGCTCTTGTGGACAGCACTCGCTAATCAAAGCTTTGCTAAACTCTCTCCTCCTTCCTCCCCCCTCTCCACCACCTGCCGGCTGCTGGCAAAGGGAGCAGGATGGGGTGGAAGATTAGCACACTAGCCCCCGCCCTGCCTGCCCCCATTCACTGATTGCAGCCGGCAAGGGGCAGGAGTTTAATGGACTAGCTCCTGCCCTGTCCCGCTTCCTCCCTGTGTCGGCAGCCAACAAAGGGTGGAGAGGTGAAGGGAGTTTAGCAGAGGTAAACTGTCTCCCACCGCCCGATGGTATCCGGGGCTGCGGCGTGTATATGCTGCACCCGGCCCATCTGAATGGACGTTCAAATGGCAGATGCTGCCTCCCATTTATGCGACTTTTGGATGCATTGCGGCCATGACTCATGCAGATGAAAATTGCATCACCTGTGTGAAGGAGCCCTAACTGTTATATTCACTACCCACATAAAAGTGTAAGGTTCTTAGCGCATATTTTGATAAACACATGTGGGTCCCTCTTCCATATGCAGGCGACACTTACTTTAGATGTGGACCTAACTCTAAACAGCCTAACTTGTCTTTCGGCCTAAGCCTCCAATGTATTTAGATAAAGCAGAACCCAGGTTATATACGCTAATTAAACAGCCTTGGAATAGATGGGGGGAAATAAGGCGCATAATAGATGCAGCCATTCCTCCACAAATACTAATGCAACAGCAAACAAATTCAGTCTGCACTGCCTAAAAAAGAATCAAGTGCACAGGTGCATGTAAGCATGGCTGCAACAAATCTAGTAGTAAAATCACACTATGTTTGTTAATTATTACAGTTATGGGGGAGTGACCTGGACAGCTCTGATGGCGGACGCTTGCTCTTGAGCTCCGTTCTCTGCAATCATTAGCAACAAGGAAATCATTAGCAACAAGGAAAAGATCTCAGGCTCCGAAAAATGTCCAGGAGGAGGCTGCCGAAAGCGGGACCCAAGCGCCTATCAAACTTCTTCCCAGCACGCGGCGTAGAGGGGGAGCAGGAGATGGAGGACGCTGTGGGCTGCACATGGAGAGGTGTGGAGATGGAGGCGGCTGGAGCGCGGGAGGGCCCCGAGCCCAAAAGAAATGGTAAGCGGGCTTCCTCCTGCCCCCTGCCTTCCCTGCAGACCCAGCAAAATCCCTCCCACAAGAAACTCTAGTTTCTGACCAGGAGAAGGCAAGCTCAGTGTACATGGCCCCAGGCAGTTCAGGAAAGATGGGAGAGGGGTCGGATAAGGGAGCACCATCTTCCTCTCCTTGTTCAGTGCAGAGGGAGAAATAATTTAACCCAGCATCTCCCAGTACAAGCCCAGTGAAAAGGAGACCCAGGAAGGATGAATCTTATAATAACACTATTCCACACAGCAGCAGTGTAACAGGAATTATTAAGGATTCCATACTAAATATAGAGTCCTCTGGGCTGGCTGCTTTTGAGCTTTTCATAAGAAATATGGTGCTGGCTCTGAGGATTTCTAAAACAAGATCTCATGGATCTCAACACCAGAGTCAGGTCTGCCATAACAAATCTCAGTGACAGAGTTGACCATTTAGAAAGTAAAACCAGTGAAATCACAAGCTCAAATAATGAGTTGATCGATGCCCACTATAAATTAGAAGAAAATTTTGAAGCGCTTAAACAAAAAATGGAGGACCATAATAGGCGCAACAACATAAAATTTAGGGGGATACCAGAGTCGGTGAAGACAGACGAGCTGAACAAATACGCTCAAAACCTAATAAAATCTCTTCTTCCAAACTCAAAACCAGAAGACCGCACCTTGGACAGACTTCACAGATTACCTAAACCTAGAGGCATTTCTGAAAATGTTCTGAGATGTTATTGCCTGGGTCCATTTTTTCCATATTAAGGACTAACTAATGCAAGTATCCCGGAACCTTAAAGAACTACCTCAACTGTTTGGAAATATCAAATTGTTCTCTGACTTCTCACAAATAACCATGCAAGCAAGGAGAAAACTCTCTGCAATAACAGCAGTGCTGCGGGAGCATAAAATCCTATACAGATGGGGCTTTCCAACCAAGCTCCACATTAACAAAGAGGGCATCCTCAACACAATAACATCACACGAAGAAGGCCTGAGTCTATGGAAAAAGTGGAATCTTCCTGCACCCCGTGAGGCGATGCCTTCCCATGTCACTAAAAACTGGTCGCATAAACAGGCTGCCGGGTCCAGCAAACAACCCTCCCCCCACTGTTGACAGCCTAAATATCTGAAGACTATCAGTTTACCTTGAGGCCCCTAGATTTCAAGACAGGTGGCATCCATTTGTTAGCTGAACTGTTAATACCCCCCAAACATGGCCTTACGTACTTGGATTTATCCAAAGACCAGAAAAGGCTCATTTCTAGGGATGAGTGAGTATACTCGCTAAAGCACTACTCGCTCGAGTAATGTGCTTTAGCCGAGTATTTCCCTGCTCGTTCCTGAAGATTCGGGAGCCGCCGCAGCTGACAGGTGAGTCGCGGCGGGGAGCAGGGGAGAGCGGGCGGGAGAGAGGGAGAGAGAGGGATCTCCCCTCCGTTCCTCCCCGCTCTCCCTCGCAGCTCCCCGCCCCGCGCCGGCCCCCGAATCTTCAGGGACGAGCAGGGAGATACTCGTCTAAAGCACATTACTCGAGCGAGTGGTGCTTTAGCGAGTATACTCGCTCCTCCCTACTCATTTCCTTTAACTGTTTTCAAATTAGTTTTCCAGAACACGAAAGCTAAAAATTCTGTTCTCAAATATAGTTTTCTGTCCTTACCCTTCTCATTTAAAAAAAAGGATCATCTCCCAGAATGCTTTTACAACCAATCCGTCTCATCGCCAGGGAAACCAAACACAAACAAGATACATGGCCAAGAGAAAAAAGATCTATTATGAGCTTCTCCACGTGGAACTCAAATGGAGCTAAACGTACAATTACTAAACGTCAGAGGCCTTAACTCTCCATATAAAAGATCGGCATTGTGGAGAGAGGCCCTTTCCTCTAAGGCGGACATCGTTTGTGCCCATGAGACCCATTTTGCTTAAAACCCCTGCCTTCTCTCATTCAAAATTCCCAGATATTTTCAGCTAATGCCCCCAAGAAAAAAGCTGGTCTTAATTGCTATTAGAGAATCAATAGAATTCCAACTCATAGAAGAAATTGCAGATTTCGAGGGAAGGTTTTTGATCCTAATCTGCAAAATAGAAGGTGTCCTTGTGACTATCACCAATATATATGCTCCAAATTATTAGTTATGAAGTTTTATTCAAACAATTAATGTGCTAAGCCATGTTTTTGTTGCTGCATTTGTTGCAGCCATGCTTAAGAGTAACTGCACATTTGATTAATTTGTAGGAAGTACTACATTTGTTATTGCATTTTTACAGGCATTTGGTTACACCCTGCCATGAGCAGGACTTAACCAGAAAACATTCATAGCAATACAGGGACCTTTACAATGCCCCAGGCTGCCATAACAAATAAAATGCCACTTGTAATGTCATCTCAGGTGTGCTGACAGAGGAAGCTGTCTCCCTCTGTTGGGCATTTAAATGCCATTGTAATAATTAACAATGGCATCTAAATGTCTCTATGCCACGCATGTGGCTGGCACACATGGGTGTCTAGGACTAAGTGTCTGGGAACAAGTGTCTTATGCAGTCGAACAATGCAGTTTAAGGCCTTAGTCAGACGGGCGATTTTTCGCGCGATTTGCGGATCGCATGATGGATGCGCATCCGCAAATCGCGTGACCGGTGCGCGCAAGTCGCCCGCAAATCGTCCGAAAATCTGCTCCTAGCCGCGTTTCATTAGAAACGGGCCGGAGCTGTCCAGCGCATTGCATTCAATGGAGACGGCAATACAGCCGTCTCCATTGAAAGCAATGCGCTGCGGGCGAACCCGGGATGAATTGTCGGTAAGGGCTTAAATATATAAGCCCTTCCCTGCAATCCATCCTAAAATGTGTTAAAATAAAAAAAAATTGTATACTCACCTTCTGCCGGCAGCCGGAGCTCCGTGCGGCCGTCCTGCAAGTGGGTGTGAAGGGGGTGTGAGTCAGACCTGCCCCCTGATTGGCTCAGCGCTGAGAGGCAGCAGTCACTCACCCATTCATGAATTCATGAATGGGTGTGTGAGTGTTTTCAGCCACTGATTGGTCAGGGCTGTGACCAATCAGAGGCAGATCATTCAGCAGGCGGGGATTTTAAAGCCCCGCCGGCTGAATAGTGCCAAGAAGCAGTTCAGGAGAACTGACAGCGGCCGCAGCTGGACTCCGGCTGCAGCGGAAAGGTGAGTATACAATTTTTTTTTTATTTTAACACATTTTAGAATGAATTGCAGGGAAGGGTTTATATATTTAACCCCTTCACGACAATTCACCCCGCGCATGCCGACAGCCCATTGCTTTCAATGGAGCGGCTGTATTGCTGCTCCATTGAATTCAATGGGCAAACATCGTTCTTCTCTGTCACAGCTGTTACAGCTGTGGCAGAGAAGAATGATTTGTCTTCTATATGTTCTCAATGGGGTCGGCGCTGCTGCCGCCGGCCCCATTGAGCGCATATAGAGAAGAGAACAGGAATCGCAGATCGCAGATAGGTGCGATCTGCGATTTTTTTGTTCTATAATTTATCGGACGAGCGCATAAAAAGCGCTCATGTGTCCGATACCATTGCAAAGCAATGGTTTTATAAAATCGCCGGCCGCATGCGCAAATCGCGCAAAAAATCGCCCGTCTGACTAAGGCCTAATAACGCAGTTAGTAGAGATGAGCGAGCATACTCGTCCGAGCTTGATGCTCATTCGAGTATTAGGGTGCTCGAGATGCTCGTTACTCGAGACGAGCACCACGCGGTGCTCGTCTCGATTAAACGAGCACTGACCATTGAATTCAATGGAGCCGGCAATACAGCCGGCTCCATTGAAAGCAATGGGCTGCCGGCGATCACGGGATGAATTGTCGGGAAGGGCTTAAATATATAAGCCCTTACCTGAAAATCATCCTAAATTGTGTAAAAAATAAAAAAATATATATATATACTCACCTTGTCCCGGCAGAGCGATGTTAGCCCATTGAATTCAATGGAGCCGGCAATACAGCTGGCTCCATTGAAAGCAATGGGCTGCTGGTGATCGCTCAATGAATTTTTCGGGAAGGGCTTAAATATATAAGCCCTTCCCTGCAATTCATCCAGAAATGTGTAAAAATAAAAAATATATATATACTCCCCTAGTCCCGGCAGACGGAGTTCAGCTGCGGCCAGCTGGCAGTTCTCCTGCCTGCTGAATGAGCTGCCTCTGATTGGTCACAGCCTGACTAATCAGAGGCAGATCTCACTCACAGTGAGTGAATGCTGCCTCTGATTGGCTCAGCGCAGCTCTCAGCTGAATGACAGCAGTTCAGCACCACAGTGCAGGGGACAGCAGGAGGAGACTCGGCTGTGCCCCGGCAGCTGAAGGGAGGTGAGTATCTATTTTTTTTTGTTTTTGAAATCACTTTTAATTCATTTCCAGGGAATGGCTTATATGTAAAGCCCTTCCCTGAAAAAGAATTCAGGTGTGCCAGCGGACCATTGTCTTCAATGGAGTCGCCGGCAGCAGCAGCGGCTCCATTGAAGAGAATGCCTGCATTTTTATTCTTTTTTACACTAAAATCTTTCTTTTCAGGTAAGGGCTTAGATTTTTAAGCCCTTCCCGAAAATTCATCCCGCGCTCGCCGGCAGCCCATTGCTTTCAATGGAGCCGGCTGTATTGCCGGCTCCATTGAATTCAATGGGCTAACATCGTTCTTCTCTGCCACAGCTGTCACAGCTGTGGCAGAGGAGAACGATCTTAATGCTGACATAATTTTTATTTTTTTATTTTTACACATTTTAGGATGATTTTCAGGTAAGGGCTTATATTTTTAAGCCCTTCCTGAAAATTCATCCCGCGCTCGCCGGCAGCCCATTGCTTTCAATGGAGCTGGCTGTATTGCAGGCTCCATTGAATTCAATGGGCTAACATCGTTCTTCTCTGCCACAGCTGTTACAACTGTGGCAGAGGAGAACGATCGTTATGCTGACAGTGGGGGGGGGGGGGCTCACTCTTGCCACTATTGTGGCTTAATAGTGAGACCTCGGAGCCCGAAATACAGCCCTGCATGTTGCTCCTCGCCTACCCTATCCATTTCTGTGTTTTTTACATGACTTTGGTGATTTGCTAAGATTTTCAGAAATGAAAACCTTAGCGGAGCACCAGTCATATACAAAAATGCTCGAGTCGCCCATTGACTTCAATGGGGTTCGTTACTCGAAACGAACTCTCGAGCATCACTGAAAGTTCGACTCGAGTAACGAGCACTCGAGCATTTTGGTGCTCGCTCATCTCTAGCAGTTATTAATATTCATCTACCTTCTCTCTCATCAACAGGTATGTCTCCATATTGTCCTGCATTGATTCCACTCAACCTGATCTGAACTGACTGATTTGAACCCATCCTGCTATCTGCTGTATTGCTGCCCCATGCACAATTCATATTATAACTGTGAATGGTATGTCTCCATATTGCCCTGCTTTTTGGCTTCATTTGTTACTATATGTATTTCCCCCCACCTCTGTTTCATCTAATGTTGCTGGCGTATTTTGTTTATTTAAAGAGGGCAATAACCTCCCCCCCCCACACACACACACACACACACCCCTTCCCCGCACATCCAGTTCATAAGCCTCCTGAGGATGGGGTCAGCTGGTTGATTAGTGCTTTTAACTAGCCACTCCTAGCTGTAGTCTTTTAGTTGGAACTATAAATTCAGTGGTGTCTTGGACTAAGTGTCTGGGAACAAGTGTCTTATACAGTCGAACAATGCAGTTTAACAGCACAGATATTAATACTCATCGACCTTCTCTCTCTTATCAACTGGTATGTCTCCATATTGCCGTGAATTGACTCTATTCAAGCTGGTATGAACTGACTGATTTGACCACTCTCTACTATCTGCTGTATTGCTGCCCCATGCATATTTCATGTTATACCTGTGAATGGTATGCCTCCATATTGCCCTGCATTGACTACATTCAAGCTGATCAAAACTGACTGATTTGACCCCACTCTGCTATCTGCTATATTGCTGCCCCATGCACATTTCATGTTATAACTGTGAGGGCTCCTACCCACTAGTGTTTTTTTCTCCACTGCGCTGCGAGAGTAAGTGAAAACTCTCGCAGAGCAGTGCGAGAAAATCACAGCAATATCGCTGCAACAGTCTTTTCAATGGGGCCAGCAGCAGCAGCGCTAGTCCCATTGAAAAGATATGGAGAATGCCGCCGACTTCTGCCACAGCTGTGACAGCTGTCACAGCTGTGCCAGAAGTCAGCGGCATGCTATCCCATTGCTTTCAATGGGATCGGAGCGCTCCGCCAATGACACATAGCTCTTAGCTAAGATATTGCTATTCATGAATGAATAGCTAAGAGCTATCTGCCATTGGCTGAGCGCTCAGCCAATAGCTAAGCAGTAGCTGCTATTGGCTGAGCCCTCAGCCAATCTGAACAGCCCTTTCAGGAGGCGGGGATTTTTAAATCCCTGTCTGCTGAAAGAGCTCAGTAGCAGTGTCGGGGAGCCAGCAGGAGGACGCGGCTGACAGCAGGAGAGGTGAGTAACTTTTTGATTATTTTTTTAACCACTTTTTTTATGATTATTGGGGAAGGGCTTATATTTCAAGCCCTTCTCCAATAATCATTCTGCAGGGCTTGTCAGAAACCACTGCTTTCAATGGGATTGGCAGCAGTGCCGATCCCATTGAAAGCAATGGGATAGCATGCCTCTGACTTCTGCCACAGCTGTGACAGAGGGTTCCTTCATCCCCGTGGTCCCCGCGGGGATGAAGGAAACTCCTGCCACAGCTGTGGCAGAAGTCAGCGGCATTCTCCATATCTTTTCAATTGGGCTAGCGCTGCTGCCGCTGGCCCCATTGAAAAGACTGGCGATGTCGCAGTGATATCCCATCGATTTTGGGATATCTGCCTACGTTTTTCTCGCACTGCGATGCGAGACTTTAACTTTAGAATCGCATCACAGTGGAGAAAAAAACGCCAGTGGGTGGGAGCCCTGAATGGTATGTCTCCATATCACTCTGCTTTTTTGCTCTATTTCTTACTATAGACATTTCCCCCCACGTCTGTTTCATCTAGTGTTGCTGGGAACATTTTGTTTATTTAAAGAGCACTATAACTCGTGACCCAAGCCGTCAACCACAGACCACGGCAACCTTCACTCACATCCCAAACGCGCTTCATCTGGTGGTGCTCTAGGTGCGTTGAACGACTGTGGAGAAAATCAAAACTGCCAGCAGACTTCCTCCACTTCAAATTCATGCTTAAAAGCTATAACCTAGCCCTTCACCATGTCAAAAAAGTCTATGTCACCTCCCTCGTCTCGTCACTATCTGACAACCCCAAACGACTCTTTGACACCTTCCACTCCCTCCTCAGCCCCAAAGAACAGGCCTCCATGATGGATCTGACTGCTGGAGAACTAGCCACCTATTTCAAAGAAAAAAAAACGACAACATCCAAAAAGAAATCTTCAAAAAACTACACAGTTAGCCCTGACCCTGGTCTCTATAGCACTGCATCCAACACTCAATCACTAACTATACTAAAACCAACAACAGAGGAAGAAGTCTCCAGACTGCTCTTCTGTGCTCGCCCCACCACCTGCACTTGTGCCCCTCTCACCTCTTCCGGTCCCTTTTCCCAGCTGCAACCTCTCCCTAACCTCTGGCACCTTTCCCTCCTCATTCAAACACTTCATCATATCCCCTCTGCTAAAAAAAAAAACCTTGACCCGACTGATGCTGCCAACTACCAACTCATCTCAAACCTGCCCTTCATCTCCAAATGACTAGAACGCCTGGTCTACTCCCACCTTACACGCTTTCTCTCTGACAACTCTCTCCTTGACCCCCTCCAGTCTGGTTTCTGCCCTCTACACTTAACCGAAACCACCCTCACAGAAGTATTAAATGACAAAGTCTAGAGGCGACTACTCCCTACTAATCCTCCTTGACCTCTCTGCTGCATTTGACACTGTCGACCATAACCTCCTCCACCCTAAAGAACATTGCTCTCTCCTGGTTCTTCTCCTACCTCTCTGATTGTTTTTTCAGCTTCTCTTTCGATGACTCTATCTCTTCTCCACTTCCTCTTGTTGTTGAGGTTCCCCAGGGCTCGATTCTTGGTCCCCATCTCTTCTCTATCTACATAGCCCCAATGGGACAAACCATCTGCAAATTCAGCCTCCAATACCATCTCTATGCTGATGACACTCAACTATACACCTCCTCCCGTGACATCTCTGAACCATTCCTCCAAAATATCATAGACTGTCTGTTCGCTATCTCTAATACTGTGTCCTCCCTTTTTTTCAAACATAACCCCTCCAAAAATGACCTTCTTGTCTTTCTGCCTTCCAACCGACCTCCCCTCAACATCTCCAATCCAGTGTCTGGCACCATAACCCCCAGACAGCACGCCTGCTGCCTTGGGGTCACACTGGACTCTGACCTCTCCTTCTACCCCCTCCCCACATCCAATCTCTGGCCTGAACATGCCACCTACACCTCTGGAATATTGCTAAAATTTGTCCATTCCTCACCACAGACACGTTAAAGACACTTGTTGTCGTCCTCATCCAGTCCTGACCTGACTACTGCAACTGGCTATTCAATAGCCTTCCCCACACCAGACTTTCTCATCTCAAATCCATACTAAACGCAGCAGGTAGGCTCATTTTTCTATTCAACCATTTCTCAGACTGCTTTGCATTATGCCAGTCACTGCATTGGCTGTCCATCCAGAGTAGAACTAATATTAAACTCCTCACCTTCACCCACAAAACTCACCATGCTGCCGTGCCACCGTACAACCACTTCCCTCCTGTCCATACACCACCGAGCCCACACACTTCAATCTGCTAACACACTCAGACTAAACACCCCTCTAACATGAACCTCACATGCTCGCCTACAGGACTTAACTAGAGCAGCACCCATCCTCTGGAATGCTTTACCCCAAGACATCCGGACAATTCCCGATGCACAAAATTTCAGACGTGCCTTAAAAATGCACCTCTTCAGGGAGGCATACCAAATACCCCCCCTCCACATCCTTGTACCTCCTGTATCACCCCCATCCTATTTGTTTCCAACTGATTGTATATCTCATGCAATTGTTGTATTGCCTGTGTTCTTCTGTGCTTGAAAGCACTGCAGAATAAGTTAACGCTATAGAAATAAAGATTATTATTATGTATAATAGCCACAATTAGAGTCATCCCTGATTGTGGCCGCCGTAGCTGAGTGTCAGCTGTCAAAGCTGACAGCTGTCATGTATCGAGTAGTACATGTACATCTGACATCACCAAGGGGCTTAATAAAGCAAGAATAAACAATTAAATGTGTCTTTCTGTGCTACATTCCATTTTTTTTTCTTACTTGGATATGATAACATAATTTTTCACTAGCATATATTGCAGCTGTCTGAATGCTAATAGGTTTTATTTACACTTCATTTTGCTTTTTGGTTGAGCTATGCATGGGGATTATAGAGAAGCTTATGTTGCCCATAGGCTTTCCCCTCACACACACATAAAAATAGTATACCATGTAATATTCTTTTTTTACCTTTAGAAAACTACAGCAGATTAATCTTCCCTATGTAATTCACACATTATGTACAGCTAATTTATTCCACACAATTAATTCATTATAAAAATTAATTTCCATAAATTACTTAATTCATCATGTAAACTTAATATAAATGTAAACTCAACTTTTACAGTATACGCATCATTCAATGATATCCTGTAAATTAAATCACATGTATAAAATAGTCATTTATATTGAGTAAATCATGATAATAATGCTTTAATTTATATAAATGCCTAAAAATTAATATAGATTCATATATTAACAAAAAATGCAGGAAAAATCATAAAAGATGATAGGAAGAGTAAGGCAAATCTATTAAATAGTTTTTTCTCAAGTGTATTCATGAAGGAAAAAGAAATGTCACATGAAATGTAGAGGGATAAAATGAACCCCCCCCCCCCCCCCCTCCTTCCTGCAAAATATCACTTGCCTAACTCAGGAGGAAGTGCAGAGCTGGTTAAAAAAGATTAAAACTGACAAATCACTGGGGCCAGATGGAATACACCAAAGGGTACTAAGGTAACTTAATGACGTGATAGACAGACCGCTATTTCTATATTTATGGACACTACACAGACCATGGTAGTACCACTGGATTGGCACATCGCTGAGAGCTGCCCCTGATTGGTCCCTGCACTGAGCCAATCAGAGGCAGCACTCACTCACCCATTCATGAATTCTTGAATGGGTGAGTGAGAGCTGCCTCTGATTGGTGAGGCTGTGACCAATCAGAGGCAGCCCATTCAGCAGGCGGGGATTTTAAATCCCCACCTACTGAATACTACTCACAGCAGTTCAGGAGAACTGCCGGCCAGACGCGGCTGAACTCCGACTGCAGCGGAAAGGTGAGTATACATTTTTTTAAAAAATTTTACACAGTTTAGGATGATTTTCAGGTAAGGGCTTATATTTTTAAGCCCTTCCCGAAAATTCATCCTGCGCTCGCCGGCAGCCCATTGAATTCAATGGGCTAACATCATTCTTCTCTGTTACAGCTGTGGCAGAGGAGAATGATCTTTATGCTGACAGTGCGAGGGGGGGGGGGTCTCACTCTTGCCACTATTGTGGCTTAATAGTGAGACCTCGGAGCCCGAAATGCAGCCCTGCATGTTGCTCCTCGCCTGCCCTATCCATTTCTGTGTTTTTTACGTAACTTTGGTGATTTGCTAAGATTTTCACAAATGAAAACCTTAGCGGAGCACCAGTCATATACAAAAATGCTCGAGTCACCCATTGACTTCAATGGGGTTCGTTACTCGAAACGAACTCTCGAGCATCACTGAAAGTTCGACTCGAGTAACGAGCACTCGAGCATTTTGGTGCTCGCTTATCTCTACCTACGGATACTAGTTAACTGTAGACATAAGTGAAGCAATCAATGCCAGTCAGCTGCTGCCAAAGCAAATAAAGTCTTGGGGTGCATTAAAGGAGATATAGAGGCAAGGGACGAAAACATTATTCTTCCACTATATAAGACATTTGTCAGGCCTCACATGGAATACTGTGTACAGTTCTGGACACTAGTGCTCAGGAAAGATGCTGCAGTGCTTGATGGAGTTCAAAGAAGGGCAACTAAATTAAAAAACAGAATGTGAGGACTGAGAAACCCAGAGATGCCATTAAAATTGGGATTAGTCACCCTGGAAAAAAGATGGTTAAGGGGCAACCAAAAACCTATGTATAAATACATTAAGGGACAATACAATGACCTCTCCCTATGGTTAGAGGAAAGAAGGTTTTATCACCAACATAGAAGGGGTTTCTTTACTGTAAGGGCTTAGTCACACGGGTGCCGATGCGCCCGTGAGACTGAGCCCTTACTGTAGGAAGAAGACGGCCGTACTTCAAGACGGATGACTCCCCGCAGCGCTGAAGAAAGAACACATGACCGGCAATAAAGCCGGTCACATGTTCTTTCTTTCGGCGCTGCAGAGAGACGTCCGTCCTAAAGTGCGGCTGTCTTCTACCTGCAGTAACGTGGGCGCCGATGCGCCCATGTGACTAAGCCCTAAGAGCAGTAAACTCTCTGCCAGAGGATGTGGTGATAGCAAAATCGACAGAGAAGTTTAAGAGGGGACTAGATGCATTTCTAGAGTGATATGATATTACAGGATATAGACATTAAATAATCAGTGGGGTTGTTGATTCGTGTTTTGAGTCTGGCAGGAACTTTCAAAAATTTGATCCAGGGATTATTATGACTGCCATTATGGACTTGGGAAGGAATTTTGCTCCCCCAAACGGGCCAGTTGGCTTCTGCCACATTGTTTGTTTGTTTTTTTGCCTTCCTCTCAATCAACAAGGGGGGGGGGGGGGCATTGTTGCCTGTCAGCCTAACATACTATGTTACTAGTATGAGACCTGCAACTACTGCAGAAACATGACAGCATACATGCAAACAATAAAGGCTCATTCACGCAAGCGTAAATATGTTGGGTATTATGCACATATCTTTTAGGAGTAACTTTCAACCTTTTCCAGGAATGTCAAAATCCTAATTAATTCAGCCTCAGAAAGAACACAGAAACCATTAAATTATACAAATCATCTTACTGTAAACTCAAAAGCAATCTGCCAAAATGCAAGATTGAACTTTTCGATTTGCAGTGCAATAATCTTTTTCAGCCTACTATAAGTGCAATTGTAAGTTTTACTTGAATCTCGAATTCAGCAGAATTCCATTGTTGGGTTGTTAAAGTGTCAGATACTACAAGAGAGGTCCCTAACCTTTTGTAGGTCATGAGCTCCTTTTTTTTGGAACATTCAATTTTTATTGAAAAAGGTTTTTCCAATACAGTTACGGAATTTAACAGTAAACAAGTAGAATAACCTCATTAGTTTGATCATCAAAGACTCTCTTTCAAAGAGGTTATAATTTGAAATTTAAATATTAAAAAAAGAAAACTTGTAAATAGAGTCATCAAACTATTACTTAAATTGAGCCATTAAAGCAAGTAGGATTTTGGCATGCAGCAAAAACTACTTTGTATCCAAACTTCCCAATTTTTCATAAATTTTCCCTTTTTATTTGAGGCGCAAGAATGCATGTATTCAAAGCAACTGTCACTATTTACAGCCTTGATTAATCAGTTATGGAAGGAATAAAATTCCCATTCCAAAATTGAGTGATAGAAATTCTGGTAGCTTTCTAATGTGACTGAGTTTTGCTGAGCTACATTGACTATAAAAAGGGAAAATTATGTTTCTGGTACCACAATCTTATCTAGGATTTCCTAAAGTTCTCACGAGGCCCTAAAACACGAGTTGGTAAGCACAGCTATATAATATGTCCAAGAACAAAATGCAAGACATATATATGCATTGTGATGACAGGGGCTGTAGTGAGTGGGAGATATTACACCCAAAACTGTGGGAGCTGTTATGCTGTAAAAACTTGAGTGAGTCCAGACCTATACCTGAACTTGAGATTCTGATGTGGTTAGGTTGGGAACAGGAAACCCAGCAATCAGCACTTAGGGCCCATTTATGTACAGTTAGAGCTGGTCGATTTATATGGATTTATGCATTGGGACATGATAAAGACCAAAGCAGTAAGTAAAAAAATAATTACAACC
Source organism: Eleutherodactylus coqui (assembly GCF_035609145.1). Classification (NCBI taxonomy): domain Eukaryota; kingdom Metazoa; phylum Chordata; class Amphibia; order Anura; family Eleutherodactylidae; genus Eleutherodactylus; species Eleutherodactylus coqui. The sequence continues at coordinate 139,603,192 of NC_089843.1, read as the reverse complement.
CATGAATAAAGTCCTACAGAATTTCAATTAGGTTAAAATCTGTACTTTGACTGGGCCATTGAAATATCTTGATTCTTTTCTTTTTCTGCCATTCTGATGTAGATCAGCTGGTCTGCTTGCGATCATTGTCCTGCTGTATTAACCAGTTTTGTCCAAGATTTAGCTTTTGCATGGATGGCATCACATTTGACTATAGATTACTTTAGTATACAGGCCTTTGGTATAAATGGCCTTATATTATAACTTTGGTATATTAGCCTTATAACTCTTCCTACATTGATGGGCAACAACAATTGCCTCTCTAATATCATTTCTTTCCTCTTTGGCATTGTATTAACACATATCTGAATCCTCCAGACCAGCAAAACTGGCAGAATTTTTGCTTTTATAAAGGGGTCACAGTTACTGTTGATCATTTCTGGGCAAGAAAAATGAAAAAAGCACATACAGAATGGGAGGAATTGGGCTAAGCAGCAGCACATGTGAAAACGACTTGGGTATACTAATAGATCATATACTGAACATGAGTCAACAATGTGATGCAGCAACCAAAGAACGCAAAAACAATTCTGGGATGTATTAAGAGAAGCATAGAGTCTAGATCACATGAGATAATTATCCCCATTTACTCTTTCTTAGTCAGAGCTCATCTGGAATCCTGTGTTCAGTTCTGGGCACACACTTTAAAAAAAGACGTAAACAAACTGGAGCAAGGTTAGAGAAGAGTTACTAAGATGGTGAGCAGTCTGCAAATCATGTCCTATGAGGAATGGTTAAAGGATCTGGGAATGTTTAGCTTGCAAAAAAGAAGGCTGAGAGGAGACTTAAAAGGTGTCTATAAATATCTGAAGGGTTGTGACAGTGCAGAGGGATCAGCCCTATTCTCATTTGTACAAGGAAAGCCTAGAAGCAATTGGAGAAACTGAAAGGGAGGAGACACAAATTAGATATTAATTAAAACTTTCTGACAGTGAGGGTGATGGTGATCAATGAGTGGAACAGGTTACCACGGGAGGTGGTGAGTTCTCCTGCAATGGAAGTGTTCAGACAAAGGCTGGACAAATATCTGTCTGGCATGACTTAGTGAATCCTGCACTGAGCAGCGGGTTGGACCAAATGACCCTGGAGGTCCCTCCTAACTCTACCATTCTATGATTCTATGATTTTATTAGGGTGTTTGATCAGCAGCATCTGGCTGCTACTTATCATCTTAATTTCTATGGAAGCAATAAGGGAGTACTTCAGATATAGATATCTATATAAAATAAATAGACTGTGTCACAATACAATTTGTTATGTGTTGTTGCTCATCTAAGGTTGTATTTTCACAATTGCTCATCTAAGATTGTATTTTCACAATTTTAGGTATCTTCTCATAACAATATATTTTTATATATATATATATATATATATATATATATATATATATATATTTCTGCAAATTATTGAATGCATTCAAACCACAGTTTCTAGAGTCTCACATAGCTGTGTTGTTCATATGAACAATATAGGAGTTTATTGTTGCTAATAACAAAACTGTTTTATTTCCAGAAAAGCAATTACAATGAATCATTAATTGTGTATGCAACTATAGGCAATTCAGCATAACTACCAAAATAGAAAAATGTATCTCATTCATTTCTCTATTTTCGCAGCATCAGTAGGTGGATTCATCTTTTCATGAGTAAAGAAAACATTATTCACTATGCACAATGCTATTTCTGTTCTCGTGGCAGTGTAGTGAAGGTAGTTATATTCACTTACTTTTTATTATGTCTAGGAAGGGAATTGTGTTAAATGGAAAACATAGGATGTATTTTTGCATGCAATATTGCAGTAGTTGTGTTATATTTTAGATTCTCCATTTTATTATGTTGTCATTCATATTGTATTCATTACAAATGTGCAGCTTAGAATCATTTTATTGTGAAGTGAATTTGTGCCTTTGAAAGTTAATGCGTGGAATGTCTATTTGTCACCCATTAGCAAGGTTAGTGTGTCTTAAAGGGGCTGTCTTATGAAGGCAACCACTGTCTATAGGATCTACTAGAACATATGACTATCACAGAGTGGACCTCCCTCTATGTACTTGTCCTTGTAGTACAAGGAGAACCTTTTATTTGAATGACTACCATATAATGCTACTGTCAAACAAAGCACCAGAACCTGGAAACAGACTGGACCCTAAGAGTGGAGACAATATTTTCTGTTAACCTGTGTAATCTCACAATATGAGTAATGAACAATCTAGACATAGTTTTAGCCTTGGGAATACCAGGAGGAACCTCAAAATAACACATTTTGCTAAAATGAGCAACCACAAGCCAGATGACAGTATTACCCTCAGAGAGCGGCAAATCCATAATGAAGTCCATAGACAAATGAGTCTAAGGTCTTATGGGTATTGACAAAGGCATTAACCTCCCGGCAAAGGAATTGCACAGTGATATTGTGCTGGCACAAACCTCACAAGAAGAGACAAAGCTGGGTACATCTCTTCGTAATGATAGCCACCAAAAAATTCTTGTAATTAATTTTCAGGCATTATTAGTCCCTGGAGGACCAACTAACACGGAACTATGTACTTCAGACAGCACCTGCAGCCTCAAATGAACAGGGACAAAAAGCTTTCCCACGGGAAGGCTCACCGGAGCTAAATCCTGTGCCTTATGGACCTATTCCTCCAAACACAGAGAAACTCCGGTAACCACAACCCCCTGAGAAAGAATGGCCACAGGAGGTTCATTTGAAATCAGTGGGACAAATCTCCTGGAAAGAGCATCGGCTTTAGAATTTTTAATGCCAGGATGATATGTAACCATAAAATCGAAATGCAAAAAAAATAGTGACCACCACGCCTGTCTCGGGTTAAGTCTTTTGACTGACTCTAAGTGGATCAGGTTTTTGTAGTCCGTAAAAACTTATCACCTTATGCTGAGCCCCTCCTCAAATGACCACTTAATTGCCAACAGTTCTCTGTCACCAATGTCGTAATTTTGCTCATCAGTAGAAAATGTACAAAAGAAATGCACAGATTTGGCAATGTACTAGTTCCCTGAAAAAGCACCACCCCAACCTCAACTTCTGAGGCATCAACCTCCACCACAAAAGCTTTGGATGAGTCTGGTTGCACTAGAACTGGAGCCTTCACAAAACATCTCTTAAGTACATGAAAAGATTGTAATGCCCTTGTGGACCATTTAGAAGGTTTGCCCACCACCAAAAATCCTTTGATAAACTTCTGATAGTAATTTGTAAACCCCAGAATTCTCTGAAGCACCTTTACATTTTCTGGTAACACACAGTTCCACACTGCCTGGACCACATCTGGATCCATCTTGAAACCTCTCCAGGTAATAAAGTGTCCCAGAAATGTGATCTCTTCAGCAGAAAAAACAATTTTTTCTTTTTTTCGCAAGCAAATTATTGTCACGCAATGCTTGGAGGACCTGACGAACATAAGAAACATGTGAATCAAAATCTGACGAAAAGATAAGAATATCGTGAAGAGATATATACCAGAACGAAGCTGCCGATAAATTCATAGAGGACCTCATTAATACAGGAATGGAAGATTGGAGAAGCGTTTGTTAAACCAAACAGCATCACCAAGTTCTCGTAATGCCCTTTGGGGATGTTGAAGGTGGTTTTCCATTTATCAGCTTCCTTAATTTTAATCAAATGACTTGCCCCTTGTAGATCTAACTTTGAAAACCAGTTGGCCCTATTCACCTGTGCAAACAGTTCCGGAATGAGAGACAAAGGGTACGGATTACACTTTGTGATTTTGTTTAGTTCTCTGAACTGAAGACAGGGCCGCAAACCCCCATCCTTCTTCTTGACTAAAAAAAAAAAAACAGCGACCAGTGGAGAATTTAAAGGACATATATTTTGCTTTCTTAAGCTGTCCAGGATGTAAACCTTTAGAGACTGTCTTTCAGGAGCAGTTAAGTTGTACATACAGCTTTTCGGCAGCTTACAGTCTGGGATAAGTTTAATAAAACAATCCCCCTCTCTGCGAGGTGGTAATTTTTCTGCGCCCTCCTGTGCATAGACATCAGAGAAATATTCAAGCAAATCATGCCCTTGCACGGAAGACACCATTACAGATATACAATAAGTTTTACAGTACGGGCTGCATTTAGAAATTTCTCCCAATCCCCAACAGGATTCTGAAAATGGAACTAAGGCAAACCTAAGGGCTCCCACACACTTGCAATTGCGTTTTTTGTTAACGCAATTGTCAATGGGACTTTCTAATGTTAAAAACGCGATGCAATGCACTAAAAACACAGTTCTGTTGCGTTTTTTTACAATAGAAAGTCCCATTGACAATCGCGTTAACAAAAAACGCAATCGCAAGTGTGTGGGAGCCCTAAGACTACTTTCGTTTGGAAGGGATTCCATGTAAAGTGTGATAGTCTCATAATGAAATAATCCGATCTTTAGGGTGCCTTTCCACTAGCCTTTTTTTATCGCCACATTTTTTTTTCACGCGATTGTCAATGGGACCTTCTAATGTTAAAAACGCAATGCAACGCAGTGCACCAAAAACGCAAGTTGTGCTGCCTTGCGTTGCACTTTTAACAATAGAAAGTCCCATTGACAGTCGCGTTTCAAAAAAATGCAGTGATAAAAAAAGGCTAGTGGAAAGGCACCCTTAGACAAAGATCTGGAACACAGAACTTCCTCCCCATCATTATTCATGAAAGCAAAAGTAGAAGAAAGCTCATTATGCCTTTCTCTAATCCATCTACCTACTCTGATGACTAATGACATTGCATTATCAAGACTTTGGGGAATTGGATAAGCCACCAATAAGTCTTTAATTTAATCAGCTAGACCACAATGAAACTGGCTATGCAATGCAGGGTCATTTCATTGAGTTTATTGCCCAACGGTTGAATTCGGCGCAGGGATCATCAATAGAAGAGTTTCCCTGATGTAAACCTCTGAGCTTTCCCTCTGCCAGCAACACCCTATCGGGATCATCATAGATTAAATCTAGGGCACTGAAGAAACTATCCTCAGACGCCAAAGCTTCAGAGGATGGAGGCAAGGAAATAGCCCACACCTGGGAAAACCCCTGCAGCCTGGAAATGATGATGCCAAACCTCTGAAGCTCATCACCAGAAGACACAGGGCATAATCTGAAATACAGTCTGCAAGATTCTCTAAAGCAAACAAATTTCTGTCTGTCTCCAGAGAAACGGTCAGGTAGCTCGAGTTTAGGCTCCTTACCTGGAGCCCCCAGGGGCGGTTGCTGCTGTTTTACCTCAGCAACTTCAATTGCCGGTGCTCTCAGCTGGTTTGACAAAATCTCAATAGACTCATACCAGATTACTGAAGATATATCAAGTAAGTATGGCTGTTGAATATGTCACATCCAACCCAGACACGCTGGATTTGTCACCCCCAGATGTCCCACAAATGATAGCAAACATTGTCAAAGCAAAACAAAACTAAAAAACGGGAAACACTGTCCCTGATCTAACTAACACAGTAGAGGGACCTGCCTGTAAGCAGGGCGATGGTCTTGATAAGGAGGCCCTGGCCACGTGCCTCGGCCCCTAGCTGACCCAGGACACAAAAATAAGAATGCAATAACAAGCACAGTACTTAGCACTGAGATGCAACAGGTAACTGAGAGATCCAGGACCAAGCTCTCACTGCTAGCCCAGTGAAAAACTGCTAGCCCTGCAGAGACTGAAAAATTCAACAGCAATTCAGCTCAGTTTCAGGCCAAGTTAAATAGCCCTGATAATTACTCACAGGTGCAACTTAGCACATCACACCTAATACCACACCCACTGAAGATAGAAGATGTAGAAACATCTCCAAAAGCTGCACCAAACTTTCAGCAAGGCAGCAATCCCAGAACTGCTGCAACAGCTACTCTCCCCTGCAGTAGCCATTACAGAGCAAATACATAGCTGAAAGTGGCTTTTTCCAGCATGATGAGCTGGTTTCCAGGATAGTGGATGATGTACCCAATATCATCAGCTGGAGTCTTGTAAGAGGGGGTAAATCAGATTGTGTCCTCCTTGTGTAATTCCTCTTTTAGAAGGAAAAAAATTACAGACCAAATAAAATTCAGTAGATGGACAGTACTAAACTCAATTGTAAGTGCAATGGTACATACGTCTTTTGGTTTTTATTACCATACAACCTATAACAATTTGTATCAGTTTCCACACACAAGTCGGTGCAGTTTCTCTAATGTTGTAAGCAAACAGTTAAATAAAAGAGCATAGAACATAATACATTTAGTCTCTATTTATACCATCAAGATTACACACAGACTACTATGTGAATAGAGCACCACTCATCCCAACACTGGTTCACAAATTGAGCTGTTTATTCCCACAACTCCAGTGGATTCCCCAAGGATAGCAACATAGAACTGATGCTCGCTTTGGCCACCACTGATCAGGATCAAGCTCCCATAAAGTGTTGGCGGGCATACTTCCAAACCAGTATTAGTCTGCCAGGTTCTACACTACTATTTGTCACTCATCAGCTCTCTGTCTTTAAGAGTCCTCAAGACCTCTACTTAACAAAACAGTTGTACCACTGTCTTCTCTAGGAATCACTCCACCTCTACAAGGTAGCATAGTCCTTCTGCCACACATCCTAACCTTCAACTTATCTCCTTTCTCCTGTCCTAAGACAATGTGAAAAGCTTGAAATATATGGTTAAATATAATGTTTTTTATACCCAGATATTCCATAAATAATGTTAGAATAGCACTGGCTGCTGTTTCCGTTGAAAAGCTTTTCTGTGTCCGTTCCACCTCATAAACGTACCAAGGTGAAGACACCTACTCAGTCTTGCTTCTGTGCAGTAAGGTTGTCTAATGTTTTTTGTGAATAAAACTACCTGAAACATAAAAAAGCTAATATTGTATTTCATTTTATGATTAGAAGTCAATTTGAATAAATAATTTACCGATTTTTAATTTGTAAGAGCTATTCTTAACTTGTCATCATTTAATACAATGTCTTGTAATTAAGATAGGTATTCTGATAAAATGGAGATACAGAAGAAAAAACTACTTCATCTTGTAGATTTCTATAGGAAAAAATGGTGAAAGTAAAAATCATTTTGTTACAATTTTTCTAAATAAACATTTTTTAAATTTAATTTTGGTGGTACCATTAAAATTTTATATGATTATTACTGAATAAAGTACAGAATTGAAGCTAAGGTGTGCTCATGGACTACTTTTTCCAACATAAACATGCAATATGATAGGATCTATATAGTTGCATACACATAAAGAAGAAGAAGTATCCATCAAAAGATTGAGTGTTACATTTAGATTTCCTCTAATGAGCAAAAAACTGTCTTTATAGACATTTTTTTCCAAGACTGCGTTGCGCCAAGGGATGGTTCCTTTATTAAGGGCATAGATATTGCAAAGTGTGATAATTATTAGATCTAAATTATTAGCCTTAAGCAACAGATATCTTCCCTTTACATTAACCACTGAATCCTTAGTATAGGTATTAGCAGGAGTACCCCCTTTATATATAACACCCCTTTAGGCAGAACCTGAGTGGGTGGAGTAGTACCATCTATTGTAGGGAGCATACAAGAGATTGGGTGTATGATTTGTTCCAAAGTGGGTTCCTGCAGTAATACAAAGCCTAACTTGTCTATACATTGTTTTTCTGCAGCATTGTACCCCTTGACTTTGAATGCATCAAGTTTAACTCTCAGTCCTGGTATAGTGAATCAACTGAAGAATAACTGCTCATATAGTCCAAGTAAATGTGAAATAGAAACATATAAACAACAAAGGAAAAGGCAAAACTAAGTAGGAAAATATACAGAGAGTGGAATATTGAGAAAGAAAGACATTGTCCTGATTGGGTGAACAGCCCACAAACCTCAAAAGGCATAGCAGATGAAAAAACATAGCATAATAATTCAAAAATATAAAGGTCCAAGAATCAAAGGGAACAATTAGCCTTGTTAGATTACAAAAGTAGTATTTTTCCCATAGGAGATCAAGGAGATGGTTACTTGGCTTGCTGCTTCTTTTGCCTGGGGGACATTACTTTCTGAACGAGAGACTAAACACTAGTGAGAGGTAATTTGGGTAGTATCTTTTCTTCAGGTAGTTGCAGCCATGAAGGAATATTAATAGGCATCATATCCAGGTACTTTCAGCAGGATTGAAGAACCTCTGGTGAATGGATGATGAAGCGTTTGTCATTATGGAAGATAATAAGACCATAGGGGTACAGCCAGAAGTATGATATTTTTAACTCTCTCAGCTTATAATTAAGGGGCTTGAGACCCTGCATTTCTGTAATGTGGTTGGAGCAAAGTCCTGAAAGAGCTGCAGGGTGACACCCTTATGGGTTATTTCACCACATTCCCTTGCTCTAGTCAAGATTAGAGCAGTGTCCACATAACTCAGAATCCCACAGATAATCTCGCGTTGTAGCGCATTAACCACTGGTTTGGGAGAAAGAACTCTGTGTACCCACTCAATCACAATTTGCTCTGCACATTGAGCTCTGAAGAGAGCAGGGGAAATCATCATAACAGTGGCATGGAGTAAGTCTTGGTGTTGACTTGGAAAACCCCTGATTCTAATATTTTTCCTATTACTCAGGTTTTCCTGATCATTCAGGAGGAGAAGTGCTTAATTAAGCTATGAGCACTGCTGTAACATTTTATCTTTTAGTGTGGAGCTAAGGTTAATGAAGGCATGGTGTGTTTTTTCCAAGGATTCCACCCTATTCCCAAAATGGCAAACTTCTGCTTTATTATCTGCCAGTTCGCTGGCTATAGAGGAAAAAGCTTTGGGCAGAGCCTTTTGAGGAAGACGTGAAAAATAGAGAAACAACAATGGAGTCCTCCCTGCCTTGTTGTCCCTTGCTTGTTACCAGCACCATCTTGAGTCGCTGAGCAGGAGAGGATGCAGGGTGCTTTCTGAGAATTTTTTCTATCTCCATCTGCAATCTACTTGGTCCTAATGTTTGATGACTATCCTGTGTATTCTTGTTTTGCTTTAGCTTCACTACATTGCTAATGAGTGGTTGTGCGCTTGGTTTTACAGGAGTTCAGTATCAAGAGCTCATGCATTCAGCTCATGCATCCACCATCTAGCATAACACTTTCTATCCATAGTGCCTTTTCATTATCAGGGACAGCATTTAAATAAACTTTCTCCTCTGAGCTTTATAATAAACAGAGGCAGGAGTTAAGCAAGATGGATCTACTTTATGTTAGCACAAAGAGGAGTCTTGATAGCATTTGTTGTTAAAATAAGAGGTATATCTAGAAGATTCTAGCAGATCAGATCTTGCATAGATTTTCTGTACTGTGTATACAAATGTCTATTATCTGCTCACTGAACAGTCAAATTTTACAGCATAGCAAATTGTACTTAGAGGACCTTATATATACACATAGCTTAGGAGTTTGGGGTTTGGGTTAGATGAAAGGTGGCTTCAACTGGACTCCAACAGCATATCTGGATACTGAATAAAAAGAATTAAAAAAAAAAAAAATCTATATATTTTCTATTAGGGGTGTAATGGTTAAAAGATCTTTAGAGAATAAAATAGATATCTATAAAGCTAAAAGACATTTATATAATGTATTAAAATTATTCCGAATAAAATTCAAAAGTAAAGAGAGCCAATATAAAAATTGGAAGTAATCAATAGTGTTTATATTGGACTGGTGCTGGTTTGCTCTCACCCTCAGGGCATTAGTGGTGCGGGCCACATATCTTAATCCACATGGGCATTCTATTAGGTAAATTATATTGTGTGAACCACAATTTAAAAAGTCCATCAAGGGTAAAGAGGTGATTTCTGTATCAAGATACATTTCTTTGCGATTGTGACATATATTTCCACAGCATTTACATCCCTTTTTTATAACATCTATAAGAGCCTTTTAGGGAGACTCCTAAGGCACTATTGAGTGAGGGTAGGATATGGAATCTTCCGGAGCATGAAGGGACAAAGACATTTTAGAGGGTTTTATTTTTCTGAAAAATGACAGTGGAATTTTCTGTTAGAGATCACCACAAGGTGCTTGATAAAGTTGCATGTTAGCGATGAAGCGTGTTGCACTTAATAAAGGAGGATATATTTATCCATGGTAACAACCTTCCCTTTGTATTTTTCCTCAAGTTGTGCAGGCTATTTTTATTTTTGGTTTCTGTACATTGTTGATCCAGTGGGTCCCACTTTGCAGTGGGACACAGAAGCTTGGCAGCTCTCCTGAAAGCCCATCAGGATTATGGAAACAGAGGGACTACCTATGGAGGATTGATATAAGGCGTACTTGGACGTGGAGGTGATAGTGGAGCTCTCTAATAGGGGGCCCGCTATACACCGTGTGAGTCCAGATTTAATCTGATTAGTTCACTAATTATCCATTGGAGCATATTCCCTTGCCAGAAGGAGCGCTGTCCTAACATTTATCGAATCAAAGAGAAGGCAATCATCTTGATTTTTATTGGACAAACTGACAAATATGTAGTAAAGTGGGTGGTGGAGCTTTGACTTCCTCATCTGACATTTCTGGTATACTACTAAGTAGGGAGATGTAGAAATTGGTGAGAACTGCAAAAAAATGCAGTGTCACTTACCATCTACCTTTGATGTGGTAAAAGCGAAAGGGAAACCCCAGCCATATCCCCTTTCTTTATTCAAAAAGAGAGACAAAATAGTCATGGATGTCTCTTTTGAAGTGTCCACCATGAGAGGTTCTGGTGCAAGCTTTTCACACAACATACATCTCTACACTAAGTAGAAGGGCGTTTTTGTTGAAGAGCACATTGCACCTTATCATATTTGATACAATGTGAGGAAGTATCCAGTATCATATTGAAAACTAGTTCTTGTGTTACTCTTATGTCTTCAGAGCCTGTAGCCTCCAATAGCTCTCATACTATTAGTATTATAGCTATTAGTATTAGCTCTCATACTATTAGTTGATTATTAGGATAGCGCAGCAACATGGGAGGCAATATTACCTTGCAGTGAAGAGGCATGTTATTGGGTGTTAAGTCCAGCAGACCAAGGCGGCATCCTGCTCCTTGAGTCTGCTTCTGTTCTCTCCAGCATTAACAGGGTTACTGTGTCTAGCTTCTCTGTCTAGCTTGTGGAGATTTGTAATCAGCTTTCTATTTTAACCCACCAGAACCTACCCACAATGCTTGGTGGTGTTGTCATTTCCTGTATGACTGCATGCAAGCTGCTGGTGCATCCTTCCTGTCTGTATTCAGTTTGTTGTGCATCCTAAACTAGTTTATACTTTATCTTGGTGTGTTCCCAGCTCCTGTGTGTTTGCTTCTGGGTTTTGTTTTGTCTGTCCATTCTCTGAATCTGTGATCTCTGCTCAGGACTGTCTCTGGTTCTCATTTTATGTTCACACCTGCATATCTGCATGGCTCGGGGCATGTGACCCTGGATTCCCATCGTCACCAGGTAAGTAGGGACGTCTACGAGCCAGGGTCAGGAAAAGTGGCTTGGACCTCTCCACCTTCAGGAGTATCTCAAGGACAGGGACACCTCTTCCATCTCAGTTCAGGATAAGGCCCTTTCTCCTTCCTGTACCGAGTTCTCGCATTCTGTTTAGTCTTCACTTTGGTGTCAACTGTCTATCCTGCTGGGTGGTTCCATCTGGCAGGGAGACACAGTGGATCCACAAGCATTACATAACATTGGGTTTCACCATGACCTCCCTCCAATGAATAAGACAATCAGCTATTAATTGATAGCAAGATGTACCACACATATTTCTGACCTACAAGCTTCCATGACTACTAATACACATGCTTTAAAGTCTCTTGTAGTCAGTAAGTGTTTAAAGTACGTCTGCCATCTCAGTGGATCAACATGTTCTGGGGCAGCAGAGGAACCATTATCTGATAATAACTAAAATGGTGTTATAGAGGTCTTCAGAAACAATTTGGAGAGGAAGAGAGTGTCTCCTAAATTATCATCAGGTTGGTCAGCCCATGAAACCCTTCCTTTATGCCACCCTTTGCTGCCCATTCCCATGTACCATCTATGGTGGCTACAATAAAATAAATAATTTATTACTTTAGAAAATGTGCTTGCAGTTCTAGAAAGTCTAAACTAAGTTCACCTTACCATTAGCATAAATTAAGCTAATAAGTACTGGAAGTCTAATTTACTTAAAATATTTATATTATTTTGGAAAAAAATAACTATTTGACTGTCCACTAAATAAAAAAAATAATGTTTTTCATGATTTTCTCTAATAAACTAAAAATTTAGAGATTGATATATCTAATGTAGCTGTGGATGATAACCGAACAGATTATTCTCACAGCTCAGTTAATGAACAATTAATTTTCCTGCCAAGAATTCCTTCTTTCAATCATGAGCTAGTGACATTTGGGCAGCTGTCTAAGCAAGTAGCATATGCTATCGCCTGGTATACTTTACTATAACTCTTTGACTGGAGTGATATCTACTGGTGACAACAGTAAATGGTTAGAGAATACAGCAGCAAAAAGAATATAGAAATGAAAATACTAATCTAGAAAATTCGCTACAATTCACCATTTACTAGTGACCATAAAAATACGAGTACATAAACCTGTTTTATATACACTAGGTAATGACTGGACACTGATTTTAATAACCCTCAGATTTTAAATGAAACAATGTGTAAATAGGAAAATACAATTTCATTGACACATAAATTATAAAAAGAACAGCAAAGTGTCTGCAAACACTATATTAAATATATGAAACTGTTAGGCCCAGCAGAATCATATTTGACTATCCTATACAATGTCTGCTTTATTACATTTTTTTCCAATGAATCCGTTAATTGATTCATAGGTTTTCAGTGGGGCTTCCTTCATGTATTAAAATCTCCATTTGCTAAGTTTCCATCAGGATCCAAATTTTAACAGGATAGGCTGGAGTCATATGCAGTTCTTGATGAAGTTTTAGTTGTAATATTTGTACATGATAATTAACTGACATACTTAACTCCTTAACCCCTTAGTTACAAAGCCTGTTTGCGCCTTAATGACCAACTAATTTTTCATTGTCTTTCATTGTTGCATTTCAAGAGCCATAACTTTTTAATTTTTCCGTTGACATAGCAATATGAGTGCTTGTTTTTTTGCAAGACAATTTGTATTTTTTAGTGGCAGACTCTTTGGGAACATATAATGCATAACTATTTTTAATTTTTTTAAGGGGGATTGGGGAGAAAAAGAAATTCTGCTGTTTGTTTTTTGGACTTCATTTTTTACGGCGTTCAATGTGCAAAATAAATAACGTGATAACATTATTCTCTGGGTCAGCATGATTCCGGTGACACCAAGTTTATACAGTTTTTTTTTTTTTTTGTACACAAAACCACTTTTTTTTAAAGATTTGCTTTTGTGTCGCCACATTCCAAGAGCCATAGCATTTTTAGTTTTCCATCGATAGAGCTCTCCAAAGGTTTTTTCCTTTTGCAAGATGAACTCTATTCTTCATTTATCCAATTTTTGGGAACAGAAAAACATAGGGGACTTAAAATTGTAATCATTTGATTGCTCCCACATTATAATATACAACCATAGTATTACATTACACTGCAATCTGATATGGTATGCTATGAAAGGCAATCAGCCATAACAGTGTAGGGGGCCTTCAGAAAGCCATGACCTACGTGCAACAGAAAGGCACCCCATGATCTCATCTGATTTGGGGAAGGATAGGCCAGTGTGAGTGTTCCTGGTGGAAGTGGCTTCTCTCCTTGCAAAACAAGCTGTGTGAACTGCAGATCCTTTCTTCTGACTGTAGCTAGCTGCCTACCACAGCTCCAAGCTCCTCAGAGAATATTTTCTATTGTTGGTATAGGTATGTATGTAGCGACCTGAAGTGTGACACTACAGTATAAAAGTACTTAAATGTAAGTCAAGAGCAATTGTCCTAACTCAGCAAAGGGTAGTGATGCTGTATTTCGTTTAATAAGAAGATGGAGTTAGAATAGGGAACTAAATAGTTAATTTAGCTTAGTCATTTTTACTTTACTCCAATGGCTGAAGAACCAGTGAAGCCCTTCCAATGTCATAGATCATGTGACCCAGCAGAAGAAAGAAGCTTCCTTATTGGTCAAGGGGTGGAGCTAAATGCAGCCGAGCTGAAACAAGTTACCTGAGTGGACTAAGCCGGAGAATTTCTTGTTCTCCTGATCTGTGTCATAGTAGATAATTATAAAAGTGTTGAGAGGTGGGGAACAAGTCAGTGGAGAGAAAGAGAATGAGAGAGAGAGCCAAAATAAGGGGGAAGAATGTTTGCAGGCAGGTGATGACTTGTTACTGGCTTCCCTCCCCCTGCCCTGTAACTGGGGAAGCTTACTTTCAACTTCAAGAAATCCTATGTGCAGCTAATTAATAACCCACTATGCTGAGAGAAGCCTGCATGTGTCTTCAAGACCTGAAATCATTCCGTCCATGCTTCCACTGAACAGCCAACACAGACGCAGCATCGACAGATGTAGAGATCACAGAATCTCTAGACGGTCTCCCACTGAGAGTGAGTACTGGAGAATCGTAGCTCATGTTTCAGGTTGGCAAAAACTGTTAGTTGGGTTTCTAGGGGTTTTCAGTACTTGTTTGTCTCTCTATAGCTCTCCCTTATCTCAGGTGCTGCCTCCCTAGAGCTGGTATTAAAATGTGTATATGCAAGTTCTACTGTTCAATATTCTTGCAGACTGCCACTTTCAACAGTAAATTACGCGTGTTAGTCTTATTTCTCTACCAAGATCTTTTAAGGCCGCCTGCAGACGAGCGGGTCGGATCTGGCAGCGAGAATTCTCGCCGCGCGATCCGACCCGAGAGCCTGCAGTGACGAGCGCGTACTCACCGGCGCCTGGCGGCCCCGGCTCTTTCATGTGCCGGCTGCCGCGCAGCCGGCGCATGCGCAGACCGGAGCCGGCGGCCGGGTGAGTGCGTGCCCCGCAGAAAATTAGGACATGCCTCGGTTTGTTTGCCGCGCGAGATTTTGCGCGGCCAAACCGCGGCCGTCTGCATAGGAGTGCGTATTTTAATGCACTCCTATGCAAACTTTCAGCGGCGGAAATCCCGCGGCGGGATTTCTGCTCGTGTGCAGGCGGCCTAAGTCAGGTTCTGGCATACTGGCATCATGTTCCTCTAATTCCATTAGTCGTCCATATCCTGTTGTCTACCTACATCTGTGTGCAAGATTATATAGAGAGCGCTGTACTCATCGTCACCATGACGCGGCTCCTCAGCTACCCCGTAGCAATTGCTCAGAGAGTGCAGGCCTCTTCTCGCTTCTTGCATGTTGCATGTATAAATATTTTCTGTGTGTATGTGTATATACTGTATGTGTGTAAAAGTATGCTCCAATGGATGAATGTGAAATGTTAAATATGTATAAAAGTGACCTCTGTTTGTGTGCATGCAAGTTCAGATCTTGCATATTTTGGTGTGGGACCACACCAGAATCAATAGCATATTGTGCACTGTGACTTTTGGTGAGAATCTACACCAAGAACTGCATCAAAATCTGCACCATTTGATGCAAATTGTGAAGAAACTCCATGGCAAATTTCAACGTTTCAATTGAAGGGATGAAGTATGTTGCCGATCTATGACAAAAAAAACAGCATTTGATGCAGACTTTGTTGCAGTTTTTGCAGCAAAATTTCATGCAGATTTTGGTGTGATATTTAGGGCTTCGCTGTGCAAAAAGTAGCTCTGTTGCATGCATTGTTAAGATTGGTTATGGCATCATATCCATATAGCAAGCCTGGTTCTGCTACTACATCCATGTAGTATGTTTGGTTCTGTTTCTAATATCTATGTGGTATGCATGGTTCTGGTATCATATCTATGTAGTAAAATGTGTTATTTTGCCATATCTATGTAGTTAGTTCGGTTGTCTATATCTATGTAGTAAGCTCAGTCCAGTTCTTGTATGATCTGTGTATGAAGCTTGGGTCTGGTACTGTATTTATGTTGTAAAATTTGTGTCTGTTACACTTTCTGAAACTGCCATAAAAGTGAATAAAATTAGTGTAAATAGCGTAGCAGAACAAGGGACTCTGTTTCCATATCTCAGATGATATACTGTGCTAAGCTGTTTCATAAACTTTAATTAACTTCTATGAGAGTTATAGAAACAGCATAGCACAGGGTGCTTGGCTGTTTCTCCAAATTTGGTAACCACTGAGAGTCTGAATGTGGTAGCCAGCAGGATGAGAGTGCTAAGACAGCGTAAGGTCCCAAAATTGGGATACCCCTTTATGGATAGTGAAAAAAATTCCAGCAAAAACAAATTTAATTTTCTTTTTAAATGTTTTCCTCTTTTTATACAATAAAGCATAAAAAAATAAGCCGCCTGCAGACGGGCGGGTGAATCCGGCAGCGAGGATTCTCGCCGCGGGACCCGACCCGAGCGCCTGCAGGGACCAGCGCATACGGGGCAGCCGGCGGCGGGTGAGTGAGTGGCGTTTCTGTGCGGGGCTCGCAGAGCCCCGCACAGAAATAGAACTTGCCGTGGTTTGTTTGCCGCGCGAGATTTCACGTGGCCAAACCGCAGCCGTCTGCATAGGATTGCGTTTGTTAACGCAATCCTATACAGGATTCCAGCGGCAGAAATCTCGCGGGAAATCACGCCGCGGAATTTCCGCTCGTGTGCACGTGCCGATAGTCTGAGAGCCAATAATCTTTTTATTTGTTTATTAATGGCGCCTTTCAGCTTTCCATGAACCCTGACCAGTCTCTGTGTCCCAGATGCTGAAAAACATCCCCACAGCATGAAGCTGCCCCACTATGATTCACTGTAGGGATAGTATTAGGCAGGTGATGAGCAGTGCCTGGTTTTCTCCAGACATAATGCTTAAAAATGAGGCCAAGAAGTTCGATCTTGGTTTTATTAGACCAGATAATCTTATTTTTCACACTCTGAGAGCCCTTTAAGTGCTTTTTTGGAAAACTACAGATGGGCTTTCATGTGTCTTTTACTGAGGAAAGTTTTTTTTTTACCACTCTGCCATAAAGCCCAGAGTGGCCCAGAGTGCTGCAGTGATGGTTAATCTTCTGGAAGTTTCTCCCATCTGCACATAGGATCTGTGGAGGTCAGCTAGAGAGACCAACAGGTTTCTGGTCACCTCTCTTACCAAGGCCCTTATCCCTCAATTACTTAGTTTCGTGGGTTACCCAGCTTGAAGATGAGTTCTGGTTATTCAAAACTTCTTCAATTTAAGAATTATGGAGGACACTGTGCTCCTGGGAACTTTCAGTGACATTTTTTGTAGCTTTTTCCTGGTCTGTACCTCCACACAATACTGTTTCTGATCTCTATAGGCAGTTCTTTCCTTCTTCTGGATTGGTTTTGGCTCTGATATGCATTATGAACTGTGAGACCTTATTTAGACAGCAGTGTGCCTTTTAAAATTATGTCCAATCGACTGAATTTTCCACAGGTGGACTTCAATCAATGTGCAAACATCTCACAGCTAATCAAGAGAAATGGGAAGCCCCCAGAGCTAAATTTCAAGTGTTGTACCAAAGGGTCGAAATACTTATGTCAATGCAAAATATTAGTTTTTCATTTAAAAAACATACAAACATTTCTAACATCCTGTATTCACTTTGTCATTATGGGGTATTGAGTGCAGAATACTGGGGAAAAACTTGAATTATTTTTTTTAATTTGCACAAGGCAAAAACATCACAAAAATGTAAAAAAGTGGAAGGGTCTGAAGACTTTCCACATGCATTGTAAGTATGTACGTATGGTCTCACTGGCCAATCTTAACACCGATCCTCTGGTAGGAACAGACTCTGGCACAATATTGAGCCCAAAGATTAAAAAGACAATTACCCTATTTAGAGCTAACTTTGGAACCAATCATATTGCCACTAAGGTCTATTTCTGATAGAATGATTCACAAGTAACCCAATTAAAACTTATTGATTAGAGATGAGCAAGCACACTCATCTGAGCTTGATGCTCGTTTGAGTATTAGGGTACTCGAAATGCTCGTTACTCGAGACGAATACCACGCGGTACTCGAGTCAATTGCATTTCCTTGCCCGCATGTTTAGCACCATTTTCTAGCCTAGAAACATGCGGAGAAGGCATTACCACTTCCTGCTGTGACGTGCCAGCCCTCTGCACGCCAACAGCAGTGAGTGGCTGGCGAGATCAAGTGACCACCGAGTACTAAAACAGGTCCCGCCCGCGGCTCACCTCAGACGCATGCTGGCAGAGGTTAGGGAAAGTGCTGCTGCTTATACAGGTACAGTGTTAGCATAGGATCCTGTCTTCAAGAACCCCAACGGTCCTTCTTAGGGCCACTCCTCATTGTGTGCATTATAGTTGTGGCTGGCTTGGAGCAGTAGTGCACCGATTTTTTTTTTAAGCATTGAGGGGCTGTGCAGGCCATTACAGCTATAGCGTTTTCAATCTGCTGTGTATAACGCAGAGTTTAGGGACAGAGCTGCCTATATAGGGAATGTTTTACAGGATTCTTGATCCTCTGTGCAAGAACCCCAATGGTCCTTCTTAGGGCTACATCTGACCGTGTGCTTTACAGTTGTGGCTGGCTGAGAGCAGTAGTGCACCAATTTTTGAATTACGCATCTAGGCCTGTTCCGAGCCTTTCAGTAATAGCATTCTCAGCCTGCAGTGCCGTACAACGAGCTCTTACCGTGAAACTGCACTCTAACATTTCCTAGCCTACTGCAAAGTAGTTCAGTTATACTGTTCTATGTGTGCTGTGCATAACGCAGAGTTTTGGGAGGGAGCTGCTTCTATAGGGAAAGTTATACAGTTCCGATCCTCCGTACAAGATCCCCAACGCTCCTTCTTAGGGCTACATCTCACCACGTGTTTTACAATTGTGGCTGGCTGGGAGCAGTAGTGCACCCATTTTTGTATTACACATCTAGGCCTGTTCCCAGCCTTGCAGTTATAGCATTGTCAGCCTGCAGTGCCGTACAATGAGCTCTCACCGTGAAACTATACTCTAAAACTTCCTAGCCTACTGCAAAGTAGTACAGTTATACCATTCTATGTGTGCAGTGCATAACGCAGAGTTTAGGTACAGAGCTGCTTCTATAGGGAAAGTTATACAGTCCTGATCCTCCGTACAAGAACCCCAACGCTCCTTCTTAGGGCTACATCTCACCGTATGTTTTACAATTGTGGCTGGCTGGGAGCAGTAGTGCACCAATTTTTGTATTACGCATCTAGGCCTGTTCCCAGCCTTTCAGTAATAGCGTTCTCAGCCTGCAGTGCCGTACAATGAGCTCCCACAGTGAAACTGCACTCTAAAGTTTCCTAGGCTACTGCAAAGTATTTCTTTTATATCGTTCTAGGTCTGCAGTGCATTAGACAGAGGTCTCACCGCGAAAAACTGTACTCTAATATTTCCTGGTCCACTGCAAACTATTTCAGTTATACTGTTCTATGTCTGCAGTACATTAGACAGAGGTCTCACAGCAAAACAGAACTCTAATATTTCCTGGGCCACTGTAAAGTATTTCAGTTATACCGTTCTATGTCTGCAGTGTATTAGACATAGGTCTTACCGCTAAACAGTATTCTAATATTTCCTAGGCCACTGAAAAGTATTTCAGCTCTGCCACTGTGCAGAGCATCTCACAATACCCTCTTCTTGGTGGGGTTGAGATAGCCGCAGTTACCAGCACTATCCACTGGCTTTAGAGTGTTCTCTCCCTCCATACATCCTATCTTATCTACAATTCTCTGTGAGCGGTAAATTACCCCTAGGTATCAGTGCAAGACAGCGGGTTAATTTTTTCAAGTCACAGCATAGAGCCTCCGCTATCTACAAGTCTCTGTATTAAGCCACAGTTGTCAGCACTGTAGAGTGGGGTAATTTATTTGGGCCCTGCTCTATTCTTAATCCGCCATGATGAGGAGTAGGGGTAAGGGTTGAGGACGTGATGCGGACGCGGGCGTCCAAGTGAGGGTGTGGGCACAGGCCGAGTTCCTGGGTGTGGTGAATCACAGCCGGCTGCTGAGGGATTAAGAGAGAGGCAAGTTTCTGGGCTCCCCAGCTTCATATCACAATTTGCGGGTCCGCATCGTAGACCTTTATTACAAACAGAGCAGTGCGAGCAGGTCCTGTCATGGATGGCAGAAAACGCGTCCAGCATTGTATCGACCACCCAGTCTTCTACGCAGTCCACTACTCCTGGCCTAGGGACTGCAATTCTGAATCCTCTGGCTGCTCCTCCTTCATCCCAGCCTCCTCACATCATGAAAATAACATATTCTGAGCAGGCAGACTCCCAGGAACTGTTCTTGGGTCCCTGCCATGAGTGGGAAAAAATGGTTCCTTTCTCACCTGGGGAGTTTGTCCTGACCGATACCCAACCTTTGGAAAGTTCCCGGAGTACGGGTGATGAGGCTGGGAACTTCCGGCAACTGCCTTAAGAGCTTTTTGTGGGTGAGGATGATGAGACACAGTTGTCTGTCAGTGAGGTAGTAGTAAGGGCAGTAAGTTTGAGGGAGAAGCGAACAGAGGATTCGGAGGAAGAGCAGCTGGATGATGAGGTCACTGACCCCACCTGGTTTGCTAAGCCTACTGAGGACAGGGCTTCAGAAGGGGAGGCAAGTGCAGCAGCAGGACAGGTTGGAAGAGGCAGTGGAGTGGCCAGGGGGAGAGGCAGGGCCAGAGCAAAGAATCCCCCAACTGTTTCCCAAAGCACCCCCTCGCGGCAAGCCTCCGTGCAGAGGGCTAGGTGTTCAAAGGTGTGGATGTTTTTCAGTGAGAGCGCGGACAACAGACAAACAGTGGTGTGCAAGCCACCACTAGCAGCCTCATCACCAGCAGAATGCGCAGGCATATGATGGCCAAGCACCCCACAAGGTGAAACGAAAGACATTCACTGCCTCCGGGTCACACAACTGCCTCTTCCCCTGTGTTCCAACCTGCCACACAGATCCAATCCCCATCCCAGGATGCAGGCACGAGTGCCTCCCGGCCTGCACCCACAACCTCACCTCCACCGTCCTCCACTCCATCCAGCAATGTCTTTCAGCGCGGTGTTCAGCTGTCGCTAACACAAGCGTTGGCGCGAAAACGGAAATACGCCACCACCCACCAGCATAAACAAGCTTTAAATGTGCACATTGCCAAATTAATAAGCCTGGAGATGCTGCCGTACAGGCTTGTGGAAACAGAGTCTTTTAAAAATATGATGTGTTACGGCACTCTGCCCCCCAGAGCGCCAGATGGGGTGCCCTGATCTTCCCGCACCCCACTGTCCCTGCCTACTTGCCTCGGCCCTGGCTAACCCCAGGCGGACAACTGGGCGGCGGTCCCTGCGCTGGCTAGGGACCTGGCGACTACCTAGATGGAACTACTAACAGGGGACAGAGTGCCGACAGAAGAGGCAGGTGGAACAAACCAACAAAACTTACAAGTACAAGCAGGGCTGGAGATGGAGCTCACAGGCAGATAGACAGGACCTGAATAGCAACTAGTGCTGACTGGGACAGACCAGACTAGAGGCTAACAGGACCAACAGAAACAGGCTGAGAAAGGATAGCAGGGCTGACAGACAACTAGGGACTGGCTGAGGTAAACTGCAGACAGACTGACTAGATGAAAGCAGAACCAATAACTGGCAGTGAGCTCACATCACTGCCAGTCTCTTAACCACAAGGTTCCGCCCCGGGGCGGAGAGTGGGAGGAGGCAACTCCACCCACTGCTGTATAAGAAGAACGGAGGAGTGCGGGCGGCACCCTACGGGCGGACACGCCCATGCCGCCGCCCACCGGCCGTCCCAAGCTGCTGGGATAACCTCGACACAGGGCTCCAGGCTGCTGGAGCCGACGCCGGAGCGACGCGCGCCGACCGCGGGACCCCGTGCCGCGCTGTATGGTAACATGATGGCAACGGTGGTCCCACGCTACTCGGTCTCCAGTCGCCACTATTTTTCCCGGTGTGCCGTCCCCGCCCTACACCAGCATATCTCCCGCAACATAAATCGTGCCCTTACCAACGCGGTTACTGGAAAGGTCCACTTAACCACGGACACGTGGACAAGTACTGGCAGGCAGGGCCACTATATCTCCCTGACGGCACATTTGGTGAACTTGGTGGAGGCTGGGACCGAGTTAGAGCCTGGGACTGCTCAAGTCTTACCCACACCCAGATTAGTGGGTCCTACCTAGGTGCTGGTATCTGCAGCATTTTATGCCACCTCCCCCAAACCCTCCCCCTCCTCCGCCATGTCTACCTTTCAATTAAGTAATGTGAGCACGTCGCCAGCAGTCGGTAGCGCATGGCGCGGCAGCACAGCGGTGGACAAGCGTCATCAAGCTGTGCTGAAACTAATCAGCTTAGGTGACAAGAGGCACACGGCCCCTAAGCTGTTGCAGGGTCTGACAGAGCAGACCGACCTCTGGCTTTCGCCGCTGTGCCTTCAACCGCACATTGTCATGTGTGACAACGGCCGTAACCTGGTGGCGGCTCTGCAGTTCAGCAGCCTCACACACGTGCCATGCCTGGCCCACGTATTCAATCTGATGGTTCAGCAGTTTTTGAAAAACTACCGCCACTTGTCTGACCTGCTTGGCAACGTGCGCTGCATCTGCGCACATTTCAGCAAGTCCACCACGGACGCTGCCACCCTGAGGACCCTGCAACATCAGTTTCAGCTGCCAGAGCACCGACTGTTGTGCGATGTGCCCACAAGCTGGAATTCTACGCTGCACATGTTGGCCAGGCTGTACGAGCAGCGTAGAGCAATAGTGGAATACCAGCTGCAACATAGGCAGCGGAGTGGTAGTCAGCCACCGCAATTCTTTACTGAGGAGTGGCCATGAATGGCAGATATCTGCCAGGTCCTCGGAAACTTTGAAGAGTCTACCCAGATGGTGAGCGGCGATGCGGCCATCATTAGCGTTACCATCCCGATGCTTTGTCTGCTGAGAAGTTCGCTGCTAAGCATGAAGGCAGACGCTTTGCGGTTGGAGCAGGAGATGGGGGATGACAGTATGTCGCTTCATAGCCAGACCACCCTCATGTCTATATCTCAGCACGTTTTAGAGGAGGAGTAGGTGGGGGAGGGGGGAAGAGGAGGAGGAGAAGGGGGAAGAGACTGCTGGGCACACTGCAGAGGGTACCCATGCTGCTTTCCTCTCATCTGTTCAGCATGTATGGGCTAAAGAGGAGGAGGAGGATCCTGAAAGTCAACTTCCTAGTGAGGACAGCGATGTGTTACATACTGGGACCCTGGCACACATGGCTGACTTCATGTTAGGCTGCCTTTCCCATGACCCTCACGTTAGACGTATTCTGGCCAACACGGATTACTGGGTGTACACCCTTCTAGACCCACGGTATAAGGAGAACCTTTCCACTCTCATTCCTGAAGAGGAAAGGGATTCGAGAGTGATAGAATACCACAGGGCCCAGGTGGAAAAAGTGATGCTAAAGTTCCCATCGACAGCGCTAGTGGCAGAAGACGCAGTTTAGAGGGCCAACTAGCAGGGCGGGTGCGGGGAACAGGCAGCATGTCCAGCGCAGGCAGGGGAACACTCTCCAAGCCCTTTGCCAGCTTTATGGATCCCCAGCAAGGCTGTGTCACCACTCCCCAGTCAAGGGGAAGGGAACACTGTAAAAAGATGGTGAGGGAGTACGTAGCCAATCGTCCTCCATGATGCCTCTACTCTATACAACTATTGGGTGTCAAAGCTGGACACGTAGCACGAACTTGCACTATACGCCCTGGAGGTCCTGTCTTGCCCTGCCGCTAGCGTCTTGTCAGAGAGGGTGTTTAGTGCAGCTGGGGGAATCATCACGGATAAGCGTACCCGCCTGCCAACTGCCATTGCTGACATGCTTACACTCATAAAGATGAACAAAGGCTGGATTTCACCAAACTTCTCTTCTCCACCGGTGGAATGCAGCGAAACCTAATGATTATTTTCGCTGCAACAGGAGAAAAATGCATCCCCTATCACCACAAAAAAGGGGGAATTAGCTTTGTCAATCACTCTCGGATATTATTGCTCCTCCTCCTCCTACTCCTCCTCCTAAAACAGCATGTCATCACGCTGAACTGCCAATTTTTCTGCGGCCCAAAATGCTGTGTAAAAGTTTTTTGCAATGTTTCAAAGTTTTAAAAGTATTTGTACTTTAACAGAAACCAATTTTTTTTCACAGGGCTGCCTCCAGGCTCTGTTACAAATTAAGCAATAGCGAGCTGTATCTTAAAAATTGTTTATGGGTTTCACCTGCCCTCGCGGTTGAGCAATTTTTCAGGGGTAGACTTGTACTATTTTTTCAGGCCCTTGCCTATACTGTTATCTAACTAATTTTTCCTTCCTTTGCCTACACTCTTGGTAACCAAATTTTTTCAGGTGTTCGGCTATACTCTTGGTACACCAATGTTTCAGGGGTTCGCTTACACTCTTGCTACAAAAATGTTACTGGGGTCCGCCTATACTCTTGCTACAGAAATCTTACTGAGGTCAACCTATACTCTTGCTACATAAATGTTATTGGGGTCCGCCTACGCTCTTGCTACAGAAATGTTATTGGAGTCCGCCTATACTCTTGCTACATAAATGTTATTGGGGTCCGCCTATACTCTTGCTACATAGATGTTATTGGGGTCGGTCTATACTCTTGCTACAGAAATGTTATTGGGGTCCGCCTATACTTTTGCTACATAAATGTTATTGAGGTCTGCCTATACTCTTGCTACATAAATGTTATTGGGGTCCGCCTATACTCTTGCTACATAAATGTTATTGGGGTCCGCCTATACTCTTGCTACATAAATGTTATTGGGGTCTGCCTATACTCTTGCTACATAAATGTTATTGGGGTCTGCCTATACTCTTGCTACAGAAATGGTATTGGGGTCCGCCTATACTCTTGCTAAATAAATGTTATTGGGGTTCGCCTATACGTTTGCTACATAAATGTTATTGAAGTCTGCCTATACTCTTGCTACATAAATGTTATTGGGATCCGCCTATACTCTTGCTACAGAAATGTTACAGGGGTCTGCCTATACTCTTGCTACAGAAATGTTACTGGGGTCCGCCTATACTGTGGGTGCACAAAGGTTTCCCATTGTGGTGTTCAGCTGCCTGACACATACACAGAATGAAGTATGTGGGGACACATGAATTTCCCATAGCTATTTATCTCACAGCACCTTGGGTCACACAAGGTGGAGGCTGGGACCGAGCCTGACCCAGTGGCCACTCACATACTTCCCACGCAGAGTATTGCGGCTCCTACCTTGGTCATGGTTTCTCGGCCTTATTATGCCACCTCCTCCTCCTGCTTGGGGTCTGGGGATCCCATACAAAAATGCTTGACTCCCTCATTGACTTCAATGGGGTTTGTTACTTGAAACGAGCTCTCAAGCATTACAAAAAGTTAGACTCAAGCAACGAGCACCCGAGCATTTTGGTGCTCGCTTATCTCTATTATTGATGATGAGAACTACAAGGTTTATGATGCAATTAAAAGTGGACGTGTATGTGTGCTCTTCAGATTTTCTACAGGAACCAAAGAATCCTTGTCTGATGCTATATACAGGATTATAGCTCTGCAACTCCAAAATCTGAACAAACCATTAAAATTACATCTCCATGTAATATATCTGACATGGTATTGCCTGAACGTGTCTCCCCTACAGTTTACTGTATATTTATTGACTCTACATCAAATGGTATCTCAGGACTTTTTTGAGGTTACCTCAATTTAGCGGTTAGATTAACATACTTTTACAGTATACAATTTTGCTTGAACTTTTACGGTTCAGTAATGTTTCCTGCTGATGTAAACTGCAATATTCATATTTTCAATACTATTTCAGTGCATCATAATACTGCAACTAAGATATTTAAAGGAACAAAAGATGTGATGCGGACAAGTTACAAATGTGTATATTAAATGTGTCTATGTTTACAATACATTAGCTGCCTATTTCCTATGAGTTTGGAAAATACTCTTTTACTTTTTATCTGTCCTCCTACTTGATATTTCAATCTCCTGGTGGTTTATACAGCATAAACTGAGTTACAAGTGCAGCAGGCCACATAAATAACACCACATGCATTACATCTATAAAAACCATAATGATAACGCTTCCAGCAGAGTTTGTAGTACTAACAGTGTAGATGTAAGTAATATATTTGCATGTTTTACATGTTTTGGAAGTAGCATAACTGCTTGACCTGACTTCTGAACTGTTTGAGAACTCCAAGAGCTAAAATTAACTAGAAAACTTTGACTTGCAATACTCTGCAACCACAGGAAATATCTGGCTTCCAAATTGTGCATCATTGTAATACTTAGATATTCTGAACAATATGTAAATAGAAAGTTTATAAAAAATACATTTGTACAAAATGTGGAAAGCCGTAATGTGTAAACCTGTCACATTGTGAATGCAGCATAATTTGCGGGCAGCACATTATAGATTAGGAGCAACTGAGCAGATTGATACATAGTTTTGTACAAATAGAATCTATAGAACTTGTAATATATAGAATTGTAGTAAATCTCAGCTCATTCTGAGTGAGCGGTACTATTAGTGATTTACACCTACTGTATCTTTGTATACAGTATCAGGACTCGTTTATACGAGGGACCTAATTGTGCAAACATTCTGCACACAAACAAATTGTGGCTAAGGGCTCAGTCACATGGGCGCATCGGCATCCGTACACCGACGCCGATGCGCCCGTGTGACTGCAGCGCTGAGCCAATCAGGGGGCAGGTCTGACTCACACCCCCTTCACACCCACTGCAGGCCGGCCGCGCGGAACTCCGGCTGCCGGGAGCAGGTAAGTATATATATATTCTTTATTTTAACACTTTTCTGGATGAATTGCAGGGAAGGGCTTATATATTTAAGCCCTTCCCGACAATTCATCCCACACTCGCCCGCAGCGCATTGCTTTCAATGGAGCGGGCTGTATTGCCGCTCCATTGAATGCAATGCGCTGGACAGCTCCGGCCCATTTCTAATGAAACGCGGCTAGGAGCAGATTTTCGGGCGATTTTCGGGCACCGGTCACGCGATTTGCGGATGCGCATCCGTCATGCGATCCGCAAGTCGCGCGAAAAAACGCCCGTCTGACTAAGGCCTTAAAGTGAAAATCGGCCATTCAGACTATCTGAGCTGCGTGTTGCAGTAAAAATGTGCTGGTGTTCGGAACTCCTTCAGTCGGTAGAAATCCTCATGACTTCTAATGTCTAAAATATAGGCACCTGTCTTCTTTTCCGAGCATTGAACGCAGCTAAACTCCCTTCCCTCTCCCTTTTTCCCAGCTCCCATAGGATTCTATGGACACTCCTGCATTTTGCGCACAAAAATAGGTCAAGATTTATATATTTGCGCAGCAGGGAATTTCAGTTGCTGAACTTCAGTCGCTGATGTCCTAATTTTAAAAGTGCAATATTTTTTGAACGCCTAAAACTCCTTTGTGTAAACATTTCCATAGGTAACCATTGGTTCTCATAATTTTTTTTGTGCGGCTAACTTAGCTGCGCAAATTCCCTTGTGTGTGAACGAGTCCTCATACGGTGAAGATTGTCAATCAGTAATAGCATTACCCTATGGACTGCTAAGCTCAGAATGAGCAAATTTATTTCTATAACTACTATATATCAATCTGTTCAGCTCCTCCTACTCCATAAATGGCTGCCCGCAGATTGAACTGAATGCACAACGTAATAGGTTTGTATACAAGAAAAAAACAGAAAACTCAATAATCCTAATCCAAAATTCAATTAAAAAATGAAAATAGAAGGACAAAAAGGGCACCTGTGCACTCAGTTCCAAAACCATGCAGAACTCTACCCCTTACATGACACAATCAATAGCAACTGCAACATGTAAACAGATAACATGGGAATGGAGCTCCTCCTGCTATCTATCAGCATCCTGCAATGTGATTGCAAGGTAACAATAGGTTTACATGTCAGCTGCAGGCCTGACAAAGGCCTCCATGTCTGCCATGTAACTCAGCCTATTAGACCTGGTCTGCAGCAGTCTAATAGACTGATGTCATAAGCATAGTAGAATGCACTATATAAATAATGCAGTGC
Source organism: Eleutherodactylus coqui (assembly GCF_035609145.1). Taxonomy (NCBI): domain Eukaryota; kingdom Metazoa; phylum Chordata; class Amphibia; order Anura; family Eleutherodactylidae; genus Eleutherodactylus; species Eleutherodactylus coqui. The sequence goes on along the minus strand of NC_089843.1, from coordinate 139,575,089 downwards.
AATATCCTAGTAATTGAACAATTGCATCATGAAGTCACCTTGAGGGACTAAAAAATTCAATAAAGTAATGCCAGAATTGCTATTTTTCTTTCCTCTTTGAAAACACAATAAAAAGCAATCCAAAACTCCCATGTATGCCAAAACGTTACCACTAAAACTCTTTCTGCAAAGATTAAGACCTCACATAGCTCCATTGCTGAAAAAATACTTGGTTTTAGAATACGGCAATGCAGATTCAATTGTTTTTCTTTAGAAACATGTTTTTATTGTGCTAAAGTAGTAAAAAAAATAAGAAGGAATATGTATATAAACTTGGTATTGCAGACTTCGTGCCAATCCAGATAAAGGATCATTGCTAAACTACAAGAGATTACCCTCCCCAGTAACGCATTACTCTCTAGCATAGATGTAGATAGAGTCTCTACAGTAATATTCAGCATTAACTGGGCCTAAAGGCTGTTAAATCTATATATATAAAGACGAAAGCCCTCACTGACTCACTGACTGACTCACTGACTGACTCACTGACTGACTGACTCGCCAAAAGTTCTCCAACTTCCCGATGTCGTAGAAACATGAATTTTGGCACAAGCATAGATTATCTCCAAAATAGGAAAAGTAATAGGAAAAGTAACTCGATTATTCAATTCTAGCGCAAAAGAATTGGCGTCGAAATTTAACGCACATAATCTAAATCTCTCACTTCCCAATGTCATAGAAACTTAGAATTTGGCACGGGCATTGATTATGACATAAATAGGAAAAGCTAATAGATCCCAACTTGATTATTCAATTCTATGTGCAAAACAATTAGCATCCAAATTTTACGTACGGAATGTAATTTTCTCACTTTCCGGTGTCATAGAAACGTGAAATATGGCACGAGCATTGATTATGTCATAAATAGGAAAAGCTAATAGGTCCCAACTCGATTATTCAATTCTATGCGCAAAAGAATTAGCGTCCAAATTTTACGTACGGAATGTAATTTTCTCACTTTCTGGTGTCATAGAACCGTGAAATTTGGCACAAGCATTGATTATGTCATAAATAGGAAAAGCTAATGGGTCCTAATTCGATTATTCAATTCTATGTGCAAAAGAATTAGCATCCAAATTTTACGTACGGAATGTAATTTTCTCACTTTCCGGTGTCATAGAAACGTGAAATATGGCACGAGCATTGATTATGTCATAAATAGGAAAAGCTAATAGGTCCCAACTCGATTATTCAAATCTATGCGCAAAAGAATTAGCGTCCAAATTTTACGTACGGAATGTAATTTTCTTTCTTTCCGGTGTCATAGAAATGTGAAATTTGGCACGAGCATTGATTATGTCATAAATAGAAAAAGCTAATAGGTCCCAACTTGATTATTCAATTCTATGCGCAAAAGAATTAGCATCCAAATTTTACATACGGAATCTAATTCTCTCACTTTTTGGTGTCATAGAAACATGAAATTTGGAACGGGCATTGATTATGTCATAAATAGGAAAAGTTAATGGGTCCTAACTCGATTATTCAATTCTAAGCGCAAAAGAATTAGCATCCAAATTTTACGTACGGAATGTAATTTTCTCACTTTCTGGTGTCATAGAACCGTGAAATTTGGCACAAGCATTGATTATGTCATAAATAGGAAAAGCTAATGGGTCCTAATTCGATTATTCAATTCCATGTGCAAAAGAATTAGCATCCAAATTTTACATACGGAATGTAATTTTCTCACTTTCCGGTGTCATAGAAACAGGAAATTTGGCACGAGCATTGATTATGTCATAAATAGGAAAAGCTAATAGGTCCCAACTCGATTATTCAATTCTATGCGCAAAAGAATTAGCATCCAAATTTTACGTACGGAATCTAATTCTCTCACTTTTTGGTGTCATAGAAACATGAAATTTGGAACGGGCATTGATTATGTCATAAATAGGAAAAGTTAATGGGTCCCACCTCAATTGTTCAATTCTAAGCGCAAAAGAATTAGCGTCCACATTTTACAACGAAATCTAATTCTCTCACTTTCCGGTGTCATAGAAACGTGAAATTTGGCATGGGCATTAATTATGACATAAGTAGGAAAAGTTAATGGGTCCCAACTCGATTATTCAATTCTAAGTGCAAAAGAATTAGTGTCCAAATTTTATGTATGGAATCTAATTCTCTCACTTCCTGATATCATTTTATATAAAGGAAACGTCGCATGGTTGCCTCCACGTGGTGTTTCCTGGGTAACACAGAGAACTATGCAAAATGGTGAACATATGTTTTTCCTGTATCTCTAAAGTAACCACGACTTTATAAGATTTTCCGTGTGAACACCAGATAAACACCAGTACCAAATTAACTCGGGCGAAGCCGGGTATATCAGCTAGTATTTTTATACACACGTGGAACACATTTCTTCCCTCACAGTATATTTGTGGAAAAACTATTATTATTCATTCTCACGCATACTTATTTTTTTGACAATTTCCAGTGTTCTTCCAGCAGGATAGCGCCACTCCCCCTCCCCAAGATTATGGACGTGATGTCTGCAAGTTTTTGGATCAACAGATTCCTGGGTAGTGGATTGGGCATTGTAGCCTGGTGGAATGACCCCCATGCTCGCCAGATCACAACCCCTTAGACTTTTACCCGTAGGGGGATATCAAGTCCAGGCTTAGGCAGTGAAAATCCAGTGTTTCACAAATGCAATAGCAAATCCTGGATGCCTGTGCAAGCATTTCTGCTGAGCTGTTGCTTTCTGTGCATCGTGAATTGGAGAAGAGGATAACTTTGATGATTCGAAACAATGGGGGGAACATGATGAGTGCCTAGATCATGCAAACTCGTAGGCTGTCAAAGTTGGTGTCCCAGATGGTCTCATAAATGTTCTATTGAAAATAAATCTGATGGCCAGGAAGGACACTAAAGTGTGGCAATGTTGTGGAAGCATGTCTACAACACCCTTACTGTGTGTGTATGAGTATTATTCTGCTAGAAAATGCCTCTTGGGAGCCCAGCCATGAGAGGCAACACATGTGGCTACAGGTTGTCCTGAACATATTGATGAGCTGTCATTGTCCCTCATACCACTACAAGGGGTGACTAACTGTTGTATGCAAAACAAGTAATCACAACAAACAGCAGCACTCACCAGGAAGCTAATATCTGGTGGAATAGGTTTTAGGATGCAAGCCCTTAACAGGATCAGACCCCGATCCAAAACAAAGTCCAAATAGCAAAAAAGTTTCGACCCCAACTGTCCTATGCAATGGCTCCACAGACCATCACACCAGCAGTAAGGGCAGTGTGCCACTCCACGGCAAGAGCAGGATTGAGGTGCTCACCCTTAGGTCTCCAAAACAGTAACACAGCCTTCATGAGTGCAAAATATAAATCTGGATTCGTTGCTGAAGACAATCTAGTTCCACTCTGCAGCAGTCCAGTTTCATCGTTCATGACACCACTACAAACAGAAGTGACAGAGGGAGGGCATCAAAGGCATAATGAGCTCCATGAGACCAATGTCCTTCAGCAAAACATCTGGAAGTGGTTCCTACAGACACAGGGGCCTGTAATGATGGTGCCACCTGTTTCTCAATGACAGATAATGAAACTGTTGGAGCTACTCTTGCTTGTCTGGCGATTGGACAGTACTCTCAACTTGTGGTCTGTTGAGGGTGTCCTGAGCCAAGTCGTCTTGTGTATGTGTGCCTTCATGCATAAACTGGTTCTTACACCTTCTAACAGTCTGGTCAGAATGGCCCAGGTGGCGGGCAATTCGTTGATACGACCATCCAGCTTCTCTCATTATAATAATGCACCCCCTCTCAAACTCTGTTAACTGGGCAAAAATCTCTTTGCATCGTAGAAGTATGTCTACTGCTCAAAAAGCTCTACACCAGCGGGAAAAGAGGTGCATTACACACAAGTAGCCTGTGAAAGCCTATTTATAGGCCAAAAGTGGAACCACTTTTAGAGCCTCAGGTGGCAAAAGTGCTTATCTAATCAAACCACAACTTTCATCATTTGTATATAACTCCTTCTAGGTGCTTGATTTTTTTTACAAAGAGCGTATGTACTCCCTTATGTACATATGTACATATGTATATATACGAGGAGGTACCAAAAAGAAACAGTAAGCTTCTTCTGGTGGGTGGGGCATCACCAGGACATTCTTTTGTTTCCAGATGAATGCCTGTGTTGCTAGAAGAATGCCTGTTGAACCCTTCTGAAGTGGCATGGCTGCCAACTTTTGGGGGGAAGGTTTCTTTTAGCTCCAGTGTATTTTTTTCAACAAATTGTTCAGTTTTTCACCTATTTTATGATGGCTGAATCATACAACAAGTAAAATCAAAGGTGTTTGTTTCTTTGATGTGAGAGGAATAGTGGATTCAGAATTTGTAACACAGAATCAAACAGTCAAACAAAGTTTTTGGTACAAGTAAACATGATTACTTTCTTATCTGAATCAGCATGATTACTGTGATACCAAGTTCATCTGGATTTTCGTTACTACTTTTACATCTAAAATATAAATAAAATGTCCCCAGACTGTATGCCTGTATATTTAGGAAGCACATGATCTGGGGACAATTTATTTATCTGTATGGGGGTCTATGTTTTTTAGTAGTTTTCCTCATATTTTATTGTATTCAGATGTATCCTCAGATTGTATTCTTCGGGGATGTGTCTGAAGGTAAGGTTCATACATACAGCAAACCACAACTGCAAATCTTTCTGGTGAGAAGTTTTGCCACAAATTGCACCATTGCACCAATACTACTGTTTACCTGCAAAACCTCATGGCCATTAACAAATTAAATTGAAGGCTGTACCATTTAATACCATATAACAGTGCATTTTTTGGATGTCCTGTGGCTGCTATTTGTGAACTCACCCTTCACATGATATGCATGCAAGCAAAGGGTAAACTTCCTGTCCACCAATTCACATTTGCAATGAATTGATTAGAGAATGTGATAGCTGGGAATTGACATATGGGTGCATGTAATATTTACATGTAACTGTAGGGTGGACTCCAGAATAAACTTGACTGATGGGTCGTTGGCACATCACTCTAATTAAAGAACTAATGCACCTCTAGGAACCTCTGGACCGTTTGCGCCCCGGATGAAGCTGCGCCACTGGTGACCTGTGCCGTCATCGGCCAAACACGGCAACTTTGGCTCACATCCCAAACAAGTTTCATCTAGCGGTGCTCTAGGTGTGCCGAATGGCTGTGGGGAAAATTAAATCTGCCTGTTGACTTCCTTTACTTCAAATTTATGCTTAAAACTTATAACCTAGCAATTCACCATGCCAAAAAAGTCTATTTCACCTCCCTTGTCTCCTCACTATCCCACAACCGCAAACGACTCTTCGACACCTTCCATTCTCTCCTCAGCCCCAAAGAACAGATCCCCATTACGAATCTGACTGCTGGAGAACTAGCCTCCTATTTCAAAGAAAAAAAAGACAACATCCGAAAAGAAAACGGCTAGCCCTGACCTCAGTCTCTTCAGCACGGCATCCAACACTCAATCACTATCTATACTAGAACCAACGACAGAGGAAGAAGTCTGCAGATTGCTCTCCACTGCTTGCCCCACCACCTGCACTTGTGACCCTCTCCCCTCTCATCTACTCTGGTCCCTTTTTCTAGCTGTCATTACTCACCTCACCACCATTTGCAACCTCTCCCTAAACTCTGGCACCTTCCCCTCCTCATTCAAACAATCCATCATATCCCCTCTGCTAAAAAAAAACAACTCCTTGACCTGACTGACACTACCAACTACCAATCCTTCTCAAACCTGCCCTTCATCTCCAAATTAATAGAACGCATGGTCTACTCCCGCCTTACACGCCTTCTCTCTGACAACTCTCTCCTTGACCCCCTCCAGTCTGGTTTCTGCCCTCTACACTCAACTGAAACCGCCCTCACAAAAGTATTAAATGACAGGATGACGGTAAAGTCTAGAGGCGACAACTCCCTACCAATCCTCCTTGACCTCTCTGCTGCATTTGACCCTGTTGATCATAACCTGCTCCTTGTTATGCTTTGCTCTATCAGCCTAAAGGACACTGCTCTGTCCTGGTTTTTCTCCTACCGCTTCGCTTTTTCAGCATCTCCTTCACTGGCTCTATCTCCTCTCCACTTCCTCTCGCTGTCAGGGTCCCCTAGGGCTTGGTCCTCTTCTCTATCTACACAGCCCCAATTGGACAAACCATCCTCAAATTAAGCCTCCAATACCATCTTTATGCTGATGACACCCAACTACACACCTCCTCCCATTACATCTCTGAACTATTCCTCCAAAATATCACAGACTGTCTGTCCGCTGTCTCAAATATTATGTCCTCCCTTTTTCTCAAACTTAAGCCCTGTAAAACTAACCTTCTCATCTTTCCGCCTTCCAACCGACCTCCCCTCAACATCTCCATTCCAGTGTCTGGTACCACCATAACCCCCAGATAGCACGTTCACTGCCTTGGGGTCACACTGGACTCTGACCTCTCTTTTACCCCCACATCAAATCTCTGGCCTGAACATGCCACCTACACCTCAGAAATGTTGCTAAAATCAGTCTGTTCCTCACCACGAACACGTTAAAGACACTTGTTGTCGCCCTCATCCACTCCAGACTTGACTACTGCAACTTGCTATTCCATGGTCTTCCCCGGACCAGACTTGCTCCTCTTTAATCCATACTAAACATGGTAAATAGGCTCATTTTTTTGTCTAGCCATTTCTCAGATGCCTCTGCACTATGCCAGTCACTGCATGGGCTGCCCATCCACTGCAGAACTAAATTTAAACTCCTCAAGCTCATCCACAAAGCTCGCCATGGTGCCGCACCACAGTACATCGCTTCCCTCCTGTCTGTACACCACCCAGCCCCCACACTCTGATCCGCTAACACACTCAGATCAATCACCCCTCTAACATGCACCTCACATGCTGGCCTACAGAACTTCACCAGTGCAGCACCTCTGGAACGCTCTATCCCAAGGGATCCAGACAATTCCTGATGCATGAAATTTCAGATGCGCCTTAAAAACACACCTCTTCAGGGAAGCATACCAAATCCCCTGACCTAGTCCCCCGCCCCTCCCTACGGCTCCCCACACCTTCCACCCTGCCTATTGCATACAAATTCTACCCCTGCACCTCCTTACCACCTCCACCCCGTTTGCTTCCTAATAACTGATTTCCATATGTAATTCCCATACCACCTGTGTTCCCTCATGCCTCATCCCCCCATCCTTGTACCTTTTGTATAAACCCCACCCCATTTGTTTCTAACTAATTGTATATCACATGTAATTGTTGTATTGTGTGTTCTTCTGTGCTTGAAAGAGCTGCAGAATAAGTTGGCGCTATACAAATAAAGACTATTATTATTATTAATGCCTCGTTAGGCTGCTCTTCTTCTAATAATGCCCCACATAGTTATAATTCCTATTTGTTTCCCCACATAGTAATGATGCTCACTTTGTGCTTCCTCAATTTTTGCCCCTGAAAAGTATTAATACCTTTCTGTGCAATCCTCTGTATACCCCTCAAAATAGTAGACTCACGCTCTGTCTCCTTAAGGTAACAGAGCTAGCTCTATGCCTCTAAAAATAGTAATAGAGCCCCTCTGCACCCTTCAAAGTAGTAATAGATCTTCTCTGTGCCCCTCAAAGTATTTATGCCCCTCTGTTTCTTCCTCAAACTAATAGAGTTCCACCTGTACCCCTTAAAATAGCTTCCCCCTCTGTGTCGACAAAGTGCATCATATGTGTCCCTTAAAGTAATACAGTCCCCACCTAAAGGTAATGGGTATTAGTGTATCTTGACACCACCGGAAGCTAGGGATTCGACAGGAGGAATGCCCCTGTCACACCCCCAGCTCCCGATTGGTGGAAGATTGTAAGGTCCTAGAAGGTACAAAGTGCTGTAGCATGTCAGTGAGCCTTAGTATGTTAGCCGCCGCTGATGTGATGCACCCCTGTGACCCGGGTCCCTGTCACAGACCCTGTGCTGTTGGCTCCCTGCTTCAGGGAGCCCTGCTCCTTCTGGCAGTCCCCCGTCACTGTAGCCTCCCTTCACTACTCATGCAGTTAGCCGTGTGCCCAGTGCCACAGTGTCATCTGTCCGCTGCTTGTCCACCGGCTGTCAGTGTTTCAGCGGCCCCCCTGGAGCCAGTGGCCTACCAGAAGACAGCAGCGATTTGTATTTGTAATAGGTTGGGGGGAGGTTGCTGCTGTGTGAGCCTTGCAGTCCTCGAGGAGTGTGCGGCTGGCAGATGGTAGTGTCTCTCCCCCCTGTCCTCTGTATTCCCTGAACTTGGCCACGATGTCACAGTGAGATGGGGATAGGGGAGAGGGCGACTGCGGCATTGAAGACACTTCAGGGTACATTTACCTCCCTGCTCTGTGCCCCTTCAAAGTTAGTATTAGAGCCTTCACAGTGCCCCAAACCTCCATGCAGCACAGCAGTCAAATCAGACACCATCATGTATTTCATTTTGCTGTATGTCAGGCTATGCATCTCTGTCCCCTACCTAGCCTAACGCCTCCCAGGTTTTTTTCTGGTGCTTAAAGTACATACTAAGCTGGAGACAGGAAGATGATTTGGACTATGAAATGCATGGAACCTCATACCCAGAAGGAACACAGTACATTGTGGCAAATTTATTAACAGGTGCATGCCTCTTAATGAACTTGGTACTTCAAGCAGGCATGTGTTTATGCTATAATTTATATCAATTTCTGATGCAAATTATAGTATGTCCAATGCCCTTAAATCCTCCAGTTTTCTCATCAATTTTTCATAAAAGGTGTCAAGAGAAGTGTAGAACAGCAAAAAGTTTCAAATTTTTGCACAAAACTGGTGTGTCAAAATTTGCGACTTTTTAACGTACAAATATTATATAAACTCTCCCTAAGTTCCAATATTAATCAATAGTTATTATTAGTAATAATTTTAAATGCTTTAGCTGTAGCCTTTTTTGCCAAAGATATATTTATTTGAAGGAACAGGAAAACCTTAAGTCTTTAATACTTTGAATAGGATTTGCTTTCTGAATTGGTTTCTACACATCAAGCTATGAGTCACTTGTCAAAATGATTTGCAATAGATGTTTATTTTTTGTTGATATGTGACATTACTGCAGTATACTCTCTTTGATTATGAGGCTCAATTTTCACATATATAGCATGCATGAATTATGTACTTATATTGGAAAAGTAACGACCAAAAGTCTTTGTTGTTCTTTAAAGGGGTTGTTGACCAGCACTAGGACTTATATGAAATACATTGCATTGTGACACGCTAAAAAAGAAGGACACATTTGCATCCGAAAAGGAGAGAAAATTCTCCTGTATTAACACCTTTTGTTTTGCTCCTAATATTTATATTTTTAACCTCTTAGTCACAAGCCTATTTTTTTTGTTTAAGGACCACGTGATTGTCATCATCACATTGCAAGAGTCATAACTTGTTGACATATCTGTATGCGGGCTTGGGTTCTTTTGGGGACAAAACGGGGGTCATATATTGTATTGCATACATTGTATTTAATTTTTGGGGGAGAAGAGATAGAAAAAATCCTCAAAATTCCAATATTGTTTTTGGGTTTGTTTTTTATGGTGCTCACTATTTAGTAAAAATAACATGATAACTTTCTTATGTGGATCAGCACAATTACTGCGATACCAAGTTCATGTGGATGTTTTAAGGAAAAATGTAGATAAAACCAAACTTTATTGAGAATATTTAAAAATAGAGCACACAAGGCCAGTGTATATATATTAAGACATACAACAATGAAAGGAACACAAAGACGTTCCACATATTTGAGACCTACTACACCCTCGAGATGGACAAATGGTGGATGAAGGAAAATACAAAAAAACAAAATGCTTATGAATAGACCCAACACATTTCTATCCTGTTGGTTTCATCATGGGGTATCATAAAAAGAGTTCAAAAACTGTTAATAGCCTACACCAACAATAGACCATGAATTATGCTCACAAGACTGGTAATGACCTACATCAGCGGTAAACAGCTAGTAATGTCCAAGCATATTCTTCTCCTTCACTTATCATTCTACACGCTTACCTACTAGATACAATGTCAACTAGGGTGGGCAGCACCTTTGGATTATAATCTTCCCCATTTTACAATAGTGATTGTTCACACCTCCTTATTTATATCATTTCCTTTTCACCGGGGTTGCTCCACCTCCTTTTTCTTTGTCCATTTTCTCCAAACTGATTTTGAAATGAAGACCAATAAGAACATCTTTATGCCTCCGGTCAATTCAATACCATATATTTAGAGAGTGAATGGCGGAGGGGGAACATATTAATTGCTGCTTGTCTATATATATATATATATATATATTTTTTTTTTTAATCTTGGGGATTCGCATATTCATCACCACATATCACATTTTCAATGCATTACAACATTTTAACAGGATTTTATTGAATACACATTAACTGCAGGCTGCATTTATACTTATAAGAAAAAGTTATGCACAGAAGAGTGGATGTACCAGTAAGTGCTTTCAGGAACTGCTACGCCACCATCAAATAGTATTGTCTATCTATACAACTATTTTATTCAAAGGATTGAAATAGATCATTCAATCCATTATATAATCACTAGACTTAGCATGAAAATTTATGCACAAGCCATTTACTGTAGGTGCAATACTGTAAATTCACCTTAACCTTTACAAGTACTTGAAATAAAAGTCATTATATTATCTATTTTCATTCGGATTGTAACCTTATCCATTTAAATTATCAGTCAACAATCAACTTATGGCAGTAAACAGCTTTGTGCTTTGGTTATACAGCTCAATAAAGAATGCCATTTAAAAAACATGGTAGTATACATTAAGTACAGTTACAAAATATGGGGTGTTCATACAAAAAAAATGACATGGAAATTGCAGATTATCCAAGGTTACCATTTCAAGGTTTAATCAAGCATGATTAAATGATGAGAACACCACATCCAGAAATAGCAACGGAGGCTGATATGCATTGCTGCTAAAAGAGAAAGGTCACTGAGCTCTCAATAAGAGTGTGAGATTACACTTGTATTCAACAATACTGTTATTAAAGAATCATCTCAAACTGCCACAAAACTGACTTACATCCATATAATAAATGTAGTACCTAATGAATGCAAAAGCTTCATCTTCAGTCACATAACGTCAGTTCTCAAAAAGCTAAGACTAAAACATAACTGTTGTGTGACACGTTAGTAATAGCCCGTACAAAGTAATTTCAAAAATCTGATAACAGAACAGAGGCGGACTGAGAATCATCTTCCCCCTTAGGAAATAACAGTCACGTGCCCCTTACCTCGCGTGATATGAATATGTTATTTTATAAATATGGATAAAATCATCATAGCCTAGTCACCAGACTTCTTTTATATGATTTTGTGGTAGAAATAAATGCACCATACATTTTTATAGGGTACAATCTCCATAGTTCTGACACAGAGCTCCAAAACATCTCCTTTTCCATTATAGGTTGCATTCAGTCAATATTAGGAGAAAATTGCAGCATATAGATTAACTTTCATTGTACTTAATCAGATCTGCATAACACCATATGTAGCAACCTCTTTCTAGTGAATACTGCAAGGAAATTGTTGTGGTGGTTCTGGGATCGCTTCCCTGCTAGATAGTTTAGTGCAGGTTTTGTGTTTGTTTCTGTCTTCTGGCTCTGTTGGGAGTGGTATTAGATGAGACATGCTTGATCTCACCTGTGGGTATTTTGTCAGGGCTATTTAGTTAGGCCTGGGGCTTGGCTTGGGTGCAGTTTATTTTCAGTCATCCGCTGGCTGTGGAGGAAGCCAGAAGCTTTGTGCTGGTTCCTCTGTTACCTGTGACTATGCAAAGCTAAGTACAGCAGTTTATATTTATTTCATCTTGTTTTCCGTGTTATTTCCTTATCCCTCATAGGGTTACCTAGTGGTCAAGGTACGAAGTCAGGTTCGACCTTGTCATTACGGGTAATTTGTGGTAAGGCAGGTCCCTTCCCTGTTTTAGTTTATTAGGGAGAGTTTGTTTCCTTAATGCGGATGTCTTTATTATTTTGTACCATTTGGTGTACAGTAGCTAGTGTATCAGGTTACGTATCCAGTGCATCCCATGCAGACATGACAGAAATAGAGTTATATTGTAGCGACATAGTTCTTTTGTGCCATAAAAGGGTTTTCCACGGAAAATACTATTGATGACCTATCCTAAGGATAGGTTATCAATAGTTTTTTGGTCTGGGTCTGCCAGAACTTGTAATTGCAGGCACGCCCCTCATTGGAATCAATGGGAGCTATGCCTGCAATTTATAAGCACTGGCCATTACACTGGAGTTGAAACAGAAGCTTCGGCTTCAACCCCAGTGTCTATTGCTGTTGTTAGCGTGTGAAGAAACAGCGGATCGGTCAGGGTCCCAAGCGATGGACCCCAGTCGATCAACTATTGATGATCTAACCTGTGCGGTGAAGTGCTGTAGATGCCATCTTCCTCGGTCTCATGCTACATTCCCCGCAAGGAAAAAAACTTTGTGAGATGCTTCAGAGCATTCCTGACAGCTATTTTACAAGGGCTTGAGCATGCAATCAGGCAATCATGGGCTTAGAGAAAATACTGTACTGAGAACAGGAGACAATAAAAGGAGTCAGGATATGCTCAGCACACAGCCATCCAATGTGATGTGACTGTCGGGCAGCAGCCTGAGTGAGGAGGAAGTTTGAGTGGGTTCCCTCTCCTTCTAGGCCCTTCAGCTAAACCAGCTGCACAGGCAGTATGTCTTCCCTTGGGTGGCAGCTTACATTGTAATTTTGCCTGTGAAAATAATTAGGTGAAGTGATCTGTAGAGAGCAGAACTTGTCATCCTATGACTTGGCAAAGTGGGCAAAGTGAAAACTGCAAGATAATAAGACTTATTATATAAATACTGTATTAACATGAAAATTAAGAAAAAAAATTACCAGAAATGTTTTAAAAAAGTATAAGCTTAACATTAACAGCTCAATTTCTGATTTCACATTCCCTTTAAAGTACCACTGCATTTATATTGTTTGTCACAATTTAGTTTAGGGCCGCTTCACACCAAACAGCTATCATTCAGTTTAATGCTGCATTGTGTGAAATGAATCTCTCAGTGAAATCGCTCAGTATAAACATGAACAGTAAAGCTGGCTTCACACAGGATGGATTTGCCGTGGTAATTCCGTCCAGAATTTTGCCGCGGCACATCCGCCTGCGGCCGCTGATCCTGGGATGAGCCAGCCATATGGAGGAGATTTCTCAGAAATCTCGTTTAGACGGAATGGCGAAACTATCGCGGCAATGCCAGCAGAAGCTGGCGTTGCAACCCGGATTCCCAGGCCGCAGCATGTCCATTCTTTTTTTTTTCGTTGCGGACGCGCTCTCCTTTATGGGAGCGCCAGCCACAATGGAAAAGTGTGTGGCCAAAACCCGCGGCTAAGTGCTGTGGGTTTTGAAGCAGCGCTTTCCCGGTGGAAATCTCTCGGTTTTTCGCTGCGGCCAAACTGCAAGATTTCCGCCAGGAATAAGTCCCATGTGACTGCAGCCTTACTGATTAATGAAAAATAATTTGTTCACTTATCATTCATTATTCAGTTTATGTGGGCATAAAAATCAAATGACGATCAGCCCATTTAAGCAGGCAGTCATTCATCTATGAACGATTGCCTGTTTACCCTGGAGGTGGGTAGCCGAAATGGAACTCCGGAATGCTTTGCCTCCATTTAGTGAACGATTATTGCCCCTGTCTAAAAGCGCAGGAGCAATAATCATTGGAACAACTGTCGAGCACTTAAGTGTCTGACAGTTGCCCCGTGTAAAAGGATCCTTTGTTTCAAAACCAGTTTTTGTCTATTTAGTAGGCTGCATTCAATTCTTTCTATTCACTCCATACATAACACTGCCATAAAATAAAAAAGAAAGAAAACCTAATAACATTTCAGTTCTTTTAGTACAATTGTATTGAATTTTACTTTCGATGTGAAAGATCTTGCAGAGGTCTAGAAAGAGCTGTCTGTTTTTACAATAAAAGTTTTATAAATGATGAGGTTTAACCTGCACTGTATTTCAATGTGTCTGTTAAATTAAATTGTGTTTGTTCAATTGCTTTATAACAATCAAAAATAGCATTTTGAAAGTGATTTTAATTATGCTAGAGAGTCTGCTGATTGAAGGTCTCATTATCAAGATATATTCATGTGATAATTTAAATGCTGGTGCAAGTATTCAAATCAAACATACTTATTAAGACAGATTTACAGAGCAAGTACAGTTTTCTTTCCTTGCATGCCAATATTGGAGAGAATTTGGAATAGTTACACTTTCAGAAACACCCGATCCTCTGCAGCTTATTAATCAGAGTTTATAAAAGTAAGCTAATGGCTATTTTAGTAACATATTAAAAAATATTCAGTAAGATCTTAAACATAAGGACAAATGCATATACAATCACATAAGATGCAAACTACAGCAATATTGGTATGCTTGAGCTTGCTCTATGGAGCCAAAGAGTAGAAATGTGGTCAGCAAGTATCTTGAGAATCTGAATGATAATCGTTCAGTGCCACTGCTGCCAGTAACTTAATGATGAAGGATAATTCATTTGCTTATTATTTGTTGTTCAGTTTGTGCAAACATAGAAATCAAATGATGATCGGTCTGTGTGAACAGGCAGCCGTTGATTTATGAATGACTGCCTGTTTACTGTGACTGGAGTCGAGAGGCCAGAAGCGATATCCGGCACGCTTTGCCTTAATCCACTGAGCAATCATCACTCCTGTGTGAAAGCCTTGGAGCAATAATTGCTGGGATGACTGTTGGTCTCTTAAACGTCCGACAATCATAGGGTGTAAAAGGATCCTGTGTATAACTGCAGTACTGTCTATCAAGGCAGAATTAACTGAAAGGTATCTTTTGATGTAGAGTCAAAAAGATGTTTTCTGTATTATGAATTTCTGATCTGATTTTGTTCTGCTTAGGCTGTGTTCTTGTTTTGTACATGGGTAGTAGTCTGTAAAAACAATCCAAAAGAATAATAAGCTCAAAATAATTGCAAGTACTACTGCCGCACCTGTGACCTGATGGGTAGCTATTATGTATATTTGGTTTGGAGAAGCCCAAACACACCATTGTGGCCTAGGGGCCTGGTCCAGTGTTAACCCAGCCATGTATGTATATGTGCATATATATTTTCTAACTTATCAGTGGTTGAAGGTACTTTGCTCTTGTGAAAATATCTCATGCTAGCATAGACAGACAGACAGAGAAATAGTTTTCACATGAGGTCTGTAACTTCAACAGCTGATAATTGAAAAAACAAACATATGGATCCACATATCACAACCCAATTTATAGGCCTTCAACCACTGTTCCTTCTTCATCACAATGGCATTCCATACTATATATAAGACATCTGTACTTTGATAACTGGGTAATACAATCTGCTGCTGCATCCTGTTGCTTTCAAGACAACAGGAATCCTCTCCTACCTTCTCACATCTTGGTGTCAGATACAGAGGTCTTGTGAACTTCTTGGAGTGTACATTATTGTTATCTTCATGCGTGATATAATATATATCATGCGTTTTAACTTATTTTGCTTTATTATAATGACTAACTCATGACTATCATTTAGCAATTGGTATTGGCCTCTGGCAAAATGATGGCAAGTATTATGCTCCTGGGTGTCATGTACTGGAGGCAGGTGATTTGGGCCCTTCTGAAGGAGTGGACAAAGAAGGTTCTGAGCAATGTGCCAGAGGGAGGGAGTCTACTGAGAGACTGTGGATAGGAAAGAGCATTTGAATGGGAAAACCCAAGGTTTGTTCCCTCCACCATGCTTCACTTCTGCCTGGTCTGTGGATTCTGCCATAGGAAAGACCTGCATCCTTTTGTTTACAGATTTGTGTCTTGTTTTTCCCTTTTGAATTTCTACCTGATATTTGTGCTTTCACTCGGCATTGACCTTGCCTGGTTCTAACTGCTTCAAGGTCAGAATTGAGTCACATGACCACCTGATAAGTAGGATTCTAGGAGTTTTCTATAGAAAGGAATAAGTAACCAAGGTAATACTAGCCAACTTATTTATTTACTCGGAGGTGGTAGCTGCACAATGAATGAAAAAAAAATCACTGTAGTGGCCCTTAAAATAAAATAAGAAAACTACTCAAAAATTTGATAAATTTGTTGCATGAAATTACATTTGTGCTTCAGAGGCTTCACGAATAACATGTTTGTTCTGAATACTGTATTTTTCAATACATTTATACCAAAAAAATTAAAGTAAATACATGATTTATCTTCCCTATTGTGACTATAGCTAACTTCTTTCAAGATACAAAAAAAGCATAATGGCTTAATATTTGAAATTAAATTATGAATAACATACTGTAGATCTTCTATTTCAGGATATCTAAATCTTTGTCTACTGAGATTTCATTAGCCAAAATATGGAGATGTCTGAATCTAAACAATGACAATAGTGCATGCCAAAATTATTTAAGATTATCTCATTTTATCTTAAAATGTGTCTCCTTAAACCAATAGAGCATTAAAATAAACACAAAAGATGTAGGTTGTGTTGCTTATTCAGAGAAAATGCAAGCAGAGAAAACAGTTTCCAGCATATATTGTCTCTTTTCAAAACTGACTCTCCAGCTGTGGTTCACTAACAGCTAGGAGGCACTTCAGTTTGGAACCATGACTCACAATTTGTGAATAAGGAAGATGGAACAATCCCTCTGCAGCACCATCTATTGGATGGCAGCATTCCTGCAAATCAATGTCAGACCCATTAAACAACCTTCTAGGTGCTCTCCTTTTGGAGGGATGATACCCTTCCCAACCCACATCGTAGGTCTCTCACTAGCCAGAAACCGACTGTACACTGATGAGGAGCATAAAAACAGAAACAGCTGTATGTGTATGGTTTTCTGGCTTTTTCACTGTTCTAAATACTTGTATAAAGGGTCGGACATTGATTTGCTGGAATTCAAAAGAAAGTGCTGCAGAGGTATTTCCTTATACTTACCAGAGGGGGAATGGGCTTTTTATTCATATAGCGCCAACTTATTTCGCAGCGCTTTCAGGTACTCATTTTACCAACCTCGGAAGGATGGAAGGCTGAGTCAACCTTGAACTGGCTACCTGAACAATGCTGGGATTGAACCCACAAACCTCAGGTTGTGAGTGAAGGCATTCTGCTGCCTAAACACTCTGTGCCACACAAGGAGCTTGCATGGCCTTACAAGTCTCCTCACACACCTTCTTGGTGCTTTCCCTAAGGAGACATTATATTATTTCCGACACACAGTTTGTACAGCACTTATGCATCCAAATTGATGTATAGAAATTTGAAACATCATTAGCCACTAGTGAAACATTTAAATATTTTATTTTAAATGGTAACTGCATTATTGCAGTTTTGCAATGGGTTTTATTAGCCTCGTCTATAGACTTTGCATACCTCTCTTTAGCTATGCAGCTAAGTGAAAGCAGGGCTGAGAAATCTTCACCTAACTGTATATTCATATGAGGCTCCAAAATATGTAAAGCAGGCTTTAATAATACACTGTTATACGTAACAGCTGTGCCTGCACTAGTGAGAACAGTGCAGGCACAGCTGGAGCGTCCTCTTCTGCTATGCAGTTAGGTAAAGACAAATTTGTCAGCTCCATCTTTAGCTAGCTGTATATCTGAAGAGGGGTCTTATACAAAAAAAATGTACAGAATAGACTTATAAAACCCTTTGCAGAAATGCTTAGAATCTCTAATCCTGTACGTTAAAAAGTGTAGTTACCCTTTAATTTTTAATAGATAGATGGCTGAGTCTGTTTTATGTATCTAGCTATGTGCTTTTTAATTACTGGTAAATCTTAGAAAAGAGCTTGGGATTATTTGGCAGTCTTGAGACGTAACACAATTCAGTTGAACAATTCGTGTTCTCCTTAGCTGTTACAGATTGCTCCCAATTTGTCTGCATCATTTACTTGCCATTGAAAACATTCTGGTTGTTACTCTGGTCGACCTGTTTTTTAGATCTACTAACACCTGAATTGTTTAAATTTACTAACCCAACTGTAGCATCCTTGCCTTGTCTCGACTGCAATTATCAAGAAAACCCACAGGGAACATAGAAAGCAATGTCCTCTATCACAAATAACCCTAATCAGGATACGTAATTAATCTGCAAGATTGTTCCTTATTGACGTTAATGTTTGATGGAGGATTTTTTGCCGTAAGCCCATCAGTAAGACTCACACATTTTCCTGTTAGTATTGGAGACTGCTTTTAATGGCAACGTCTTGTACTTCTTATTTACAATCCTAATCACATCATTGATTTCAGTAATCTTTTCTTCAAGAAGAGTGGTTATTAATTCTCTCAAAGTCAAGATCTCTCCTTTTTAATGTTGTAAACCAAGATAAAGAATATTAAGCTGAGTAATCCTTCTCCAGAGATCCTTTAGGGTGGCTAAACCCTCAATGAGTTTTTTGATAGAAGATCCAAACTTGTCACAATGCCCAGCAATGACTGATGATATGAAACTAAGTACTTTCATGTGAGATTTTACTATATTAGACTTAACAGGATGACACCAGCTGAAAATATATTTGATATATGCATTACAAATTATTCCATGACCAATATATCACAGTATAACATCATGTTCTATTGCTTAATTATTTGAAAAGTTGCCTAATTAAACTGTGCTTGAGGTTTATAAATATAAACCAGGAAAATGAAAAGCCCCGTCACTGTTTGAAAAGGACAACATATTTTGTGTAGGACAGTGATGATCTAGTGTTTTAATGTTTAATAAGACATTTCTATTTATCATAGGCCGGCCAGTGAAAAACTTGCTTTATTTATGTAGCAGTACTCCATTTTAGGGATCCTTCACACCGGCGAGGGTGATATCGGGGCGTGAATTATAGCCCGATATCCGCTTCGCCATCCATGTGAAAGCATTGGGATGTGAGGTGCTTTTACATGAAAACAGCCTTGCATCACTGTGGTGCCAAAGAAATCCCTCAGCACAGCTGTCACAGCGGTGGCAGAGAATCGCTGAGTTCTCCCATTAGTTTCAATGGGCCGGGTGCTGCTGCCACCTGCTCCATTGAAAACAATGAGTGACATTGCAGAAAGTTAGGACATACTGCAATTTTTTTTTTCCTGCATAGCATTGCAATGCGGTGCATGCAGGAAAATATCTCAAACATGAATAAACCCATTTAAAAGTAGTCATTGAAATGAATGGGCAGCATTAGCAGTGCTGCTGAAAACACGGTACAACTTGGTGCTGCGTTTTGGGCAGCACTAAACGCCAGTGCTAGCTGCACTACCAAAAGAAAAGTTACACTCACCGATGCTGCCACCGTCGAGTCCCTGGCACTGTTTTCTGGGGCTCCGGGAACTTGTAAGAGGATCTTTTGCTAGTGACGGGGTTTGAAGCCTCCAGCAAGAGATTGCTCTAATTGGCTAATCCAGCGGCAATCACAGCCAGCGCTGGATGCACCAATCCACCTGTAAGTGGATTACAAACAGCAGAAACATAGGAAAATCTACATGTAAAACTGAATTGATAGAGCTCAAACTGGATACAAGGAGCAGCAAAGCGGCAGCCAATAAAGACCTAGACTGCTTCAGAGAACAACCTGAAACCTGACCTGCAGCTATATGATTAAAGGGGTTATCCAAAGAAACTTTTTTTTTTCAAATCTACTTAGTGGTGTATTAACAAAGGCCATACTCGCCTCATCCACACCCTGGCTCTTCCCATTCTGCCTATGCCCAGTCCCCTTTTGGTCTTTACTTCATGATGCACACCATTGATGTCCTCAAACAGGAACATGTGATTGATGCAGCTAATCATCAGCTAAAGTGAACCAGTGACTCACTGCAGCGGTTACATGTCCATGGTTATCACTGTCTTACCGCAGCCCAAGATTAAGAGGACCAGCTGGGCTCAGGTAGAATGGTCATGGCGAGGAGCGTGTTAGGTAAATTGCAATCCTTTCATGTTGGTACATCACTGTGTGAAGCTTTGAAAACAATTTATTGCCCCTGGGTAACTTATAAACCTGCTGAGTTGGGAGGCTCTGAGAATCATCAACTGATTGGCAAGGCTTTGATCAGTCAGACCTTGTAATACATGCTGTATTAATAAAACTTAATAACTCACAACTTCAGTAATGATAAGCAATGATATTAACCTCTACAGTACTGTACTAAATGTATTAATCCATTCCATACTAACTGATGCCATACACTATATTCTGTTTTGTTAACCTTTATGCGCAAATTTAAAATGTATCTATGGAAATACTAAATGTCTACATTTCCTGAAATGAGAGCTTATCTTATTTTGTATAACCTGAGTATCCCAGTATACATTAATTTCCAATTAAGCAATGTTTACTAGATATAACCCCAAGCACACTGTCGGCTTTTATATTAAAGTATCTCTCGAAATGGCTATTGAAAACAAGACAGTGGTAAACAAAATTCTGCTGAACAGTATACCTCAGAGGAGAAATACGACTTGCAGAATAGTTGCTATTAATAAATGATTGTTGACCTTCAATCAGCCATATTTAGTAATCAAGAAAATTGAAAAGCATGACAAGTACTATTCACCTCACACAGAGAACACAAGAGGTGACTGGTGAGGATAAATATTTCAAGACAAGAGTGGTATATGGAAATGCTCCTGTGAGATAATAACATGCTAATCCATTAATGGGAGAGGTAGGATGGCATTATTTAAAGTCATTTACTCAAAATCCTAAAGAAGGTTTTAATGCAAAAGTCACATAAGCAGAAAAGAAATAAAAATGCAAAGCACTGCAGGAGTTACTGAAAATAAATGTGTCCGTTTTCAATAAAATCTAGGACAATACTATGCTTTCATATGACACAAATAATATCAGTGGTGGCCATTAGTAGGCAAACTACTGACTTTATACCATTTCCGGGATTTATTTCTCAAGAGTGTGTGTAATAGAACATGCTCTTAAGGTTTGCTTTCAATCAATGAACTGATTGCACTTGTGTAGACAGCACAGATTGAACTCTCCCCAGGGATGGTACGAGCTTGACCTACCTTGTAAACTTTAGTGACAGAGATCATACATTTGAAGTAATGTGTACTCTAGGTCTTTTCCACATTTGCAGTAGGTGTTTTATATGTGCTTCAAATGGAAATTAAAAAGAAAAAAAAAGTCTTTAGACCACTTTATGGTTATCTCATAAAATTGTGGTCCAATTAGACATTTTTTCCTGCTCCATCCGTCATACCTTGAATTGACACGCTTCCATCCTTCAATAATTGCTTCTATATTTAGCAGCACATCGAGGATAGTGGATAGACAGAAGCACAAATACCGAAGATAAAGGCCAAAATGAGTATAAATGTAGAGCGACTTACTGAGACATAGTAGAGGGAAATCAGTCAATGCCTCAAAATCATATTCTGGCAGTCATTTACTTCCCCTCCTAAAGCCTTATTCACACGAATGACTTATCGCGGCTATTTTGCCACAATAAAATGCCATCCGAAAATTTCGACCATCTGAAGCATTAAATTCCAATGCATTTGTTCATATGGGCGATTTTCCAGAGTGTACAATTGGCCGGTCGTAAAAGACAGCACTTACTCTGCTGATTACACATGGCTGGAAAAGATAGGTCTTGCCCTATCTTTTGGTCGCAATCAGCCAGCAGCTACCATAGAAGTCCATGGGAGATACTGGCAAGGGGAGGGGGAGGGAGTTTAGCACAACTAGAGCTGCTAAACTCTCTTCCCCTCTCTTTGTGAACAGCTCCAATAGGCTTTTATGGGAGCTTCTATTTCCATGATCAGCCGACAAAGGGCGGGGGAGGAGGGTAAGTGAGAGAGGGAAAGTTTAGCATCGCTAAACTCTCTCCCCCTTGGCTGTTGCAAAATGCTAAACTTAGCCACGACTTGGTTGCGGCTTTCTCTCGCTCATACGATTTTCGTCTGCCTGTATCACAGACAAAAATAGTAATGCCTGTGTGAATAATGCTTTGGCTAACTTCCCACAAGTGATCACAATAAGGGGCCATGAATTCCACCCACATATGACGCCCCCAACCATTTGAATTCCCTCAGGATGAGAGGCATTTTCATGTGAAAACAGCCTTGCATCACTTCAGAGATGAAAGAAATCCTCCACTGCGGCTGTCAACTGCTACGGAGGATAGCAGTGATTCTCCCGTTGCTGTCAATGGGAGACTTCACATCGCATTGCATGCACCTATCTCATGGTGCGATGCTGCCGCTGGCCCCATTGAAAACAATGAGCAGTGTGATGCAAGAGCAAGCAAAAGAATATGCCGCAATTAGTTTCCCTCTTAGCATCACATGGCCATGCAAGAAAACATCACTCATGTGTATGACCCCATCCAAAGGAATGGGTTTCATGTTTGTGCAAGATTTTTACATCTTGCAACGCACAAATTTCGCACGATTTTATCGCCTGTGTAAATTTGGCCTTAAGGCTCCTGCACACTGGTGACTTTGCGCACCAAATTGCTCATGCAAACCAGTGACAGTATTCATATTGTTAATTGATACACCTGAGACTATTTATGCTGCTGAGCCAGCTAAAAACAGCAGGCCCGGGAGCGCAAAAAAGTGCAGTAAAATGTGTGGGCATGCGCGCAATCACATCATCCTCTTGCAAGCGTATATGCGCATACGCTCGTGTGCAGGAGCCCTTAATAATTTTTTTTCATATGTACTAAGGCAGTTTTCTATTGACATCTCAGAAAATGATAGAAGACTATGCGGCTTTTTACACTTGTACCCAGTACACCTTGGTCCATGGTTGGCCAGATTCACACAAGCATAGGCGTATTTGCGCATGCATTTGCGCTGCATTTTTGTGCATCGGATGTTGCACAATAGTGCTCACAAATAAATATGCAAAGATGCTCTTAGCCATTGAAGTGGCCAATTAGTTTTATTACATCAAAATGCTCTTTCCCTGTGCAAATGTGCTGGAAAACAGAACATGCTGCATGCTAAATATTCGCTTGTGAACATACCCATTGAAATCAATCTTTTTGGCATGCAAATTTTTTGTGCACAAATGCGTGTGCAAATAAGTCTGTGCGAACAAGCCCTTACTCTTCCCAAATAGGTTAGTTCTGCAGCCTTGTGCTGTTATATGGTCTTAGGCCTCATGTCCACGGGCCTGTACAGTTTCCCCATGCAGAATCCTGCAGCGGAGTCCACCCGGCCCACAGACATGAGGCCAAAAAATACAGTATACTCACCTCCCTGTCCTGACAGCGCCTTCTGCACATGCGCACCAGACATCATACGTTGGTCGCATGCACAGAAGGGCTCACGCCGTGGGAAATTTAAAATCTCTCTGGCTCCTGACTAACATGTGTAGCCCAGAGCAGAGAGATACCATTGGAAGCTGCTGTATGTGGTTCCCGGTCACATGTTCGCTGTTATCGAATGGATAATAGTAAAAAAAAAAGTAGAAAAATAAGTTTAGAAAAAAATGTTTAAGTTTCATCTCCCCTCATGGATCATATCCATGAGGGGAGATGAAATTACGTACCTAAGGCCCCCCGGTTTTATCCACAGACCTCGCCAGCCGCCAAAATGGTGGACGCATGTGCAAAAGCCGTGGATTGCCAGGGTAATTTAAAATCTCCCTGCTCCTGGCTACCAAATATAGCTAAGAGCCTGAAGATTTAACGGGGGACCACAGTACATGGTCCCTGGTCACATGATCGCTATTTACTAATATAAAACAGCAATCATATAAAAGTAAAAAAGCTAAAGTTTCATCTCCCATCACAGATCTGCCTCTCTCCTCCCATCCGGCTGTTTGCAATGGGAGGGTCGGCTCCCACACCCTCCCTACCCCTTGTCTGCAGCCAGCAATGGGAGGGACGGGCAAAGCTTAGCCCTGTCCCCATCCCACCCCCTCCCATTGCAAACAGCCAGAGGGCAGGAGAAAGCCAGCAAGGGGGAGAATAAGGGGAAGACAGCTCAGATGGTAGCATATATAAGCTTGTGTAAGTAAGCCCTTTATCTGTGACAATTGTTAGATTATCATACAACCACCGCTGTGCTTTTACATTAAATGTTTAGATTGCTATCATTTGACTAAGGATTGATCTCTGACCTATCTGGATATGGTATATTACAGAACATGCTGGATCTTATAGCATTTTAAGAGCTGTTTTCCATCCAGGACTTTACAGAGAAACTTTTCATTGAAAACAAAATGCTTAAAGCTTTAGTTTATTGTTTTCTGTGCAAAAGTTGTATGATAGCACAACATAATTCCTGACAGTGTTGGTTTCACTCTTGATAAAGCCGCTCATGAAAAGTCACTCACAACGGCAATTAATGTGCACTTTCCTTTTTACGGCACAAAAGCACTAACACTAATGGATTTCTGTCCAAGTGTCTACTGAACATTTCTCATGAAAATATGGGAAATAGATCTAATTTCAAGCTGCTCACAAAGAAGTTATTTTATTGTAAACTGCAGCCTTCCTGCAACAAGTTGCCCTCCGACTAATTTCTATACAGTCCAGGAATTACAGTATTTCAGAGTTGGGTATTATCTGATTCCAAGCCGGCCAATAGCTATACATGTCAGTATGCCCTCACAGACACTTGCAGCTAAAAGTTCCCACCCTTTTAGCTCTTGTTGTTTTTTTTTAGAACTGATTATCTTATATACACTTAACTTCATATTTGATGTACATATTATGTAGTTTCAGAACAAACCAGTATGGTACATGCAAGTTATGGACACACAGTTGTATAGTGAATCTTCATCAAAACCTCTTTCAGGTTATTCCAGTACAAGTTGTACACACAAAGTCTTTATTTCTAGTCTTTAATGTGATGGTAAAGGAAACTAATTCTGTATTATCTTTCCTGCGACATTCGAGACAGTAGATCACCAACTCCTCCTCAGTATGCTCCACTCTATTGGCTTTCAGGATACTGCTCTTCTGGCTTTCCTCCTATCCCTCTGAAAGCTCAGCACTTATTCACATCAGCATATATCGGACTGTGTTTTCACGGGGGGGAAAGGGTGGGGAGGGGGGGGGGGTTGATATACGCTACCATGTGATGCACAGGTTCAGCGTATATGCCGTCTGGCGGGGTAAGACAACTTAGCTCTCCTAAGCTGTCTCCCCCTTCCCTCCCCCTCGCTGGTTCACCTCCTCTCTCCTCCGGCTGTTAGCAATGGGAGGGGTGGGGGGCCGAGCTAAGCTCCTGCCCTTTTCCCATCCCTTGTTCACAGCCAGCAATGGAGGGGGTAGGGAGGAGCTTAGCTCTGCCTCGTCCCACCCCCTCCCTTTGCAAGGGGCAGAGAGGAGAAGAGAAGGGGAGGGAACTTAGCAGTCACACTACTAAACTCCCTCCTGCCTCCCTTCTCCGGTAGCTGTCATAGGCTCCCATAGGAGTCTATGCAGCTGCCGCCGGCGTAAAAGTGCCCAGCCAAAATGCACTATCTTGGCCAGCCGGGCGCTTATAAAAATGCTCCCATGTGCACTGATACATTGTAAACTAATGCATCAGAGGGGCAGCGTGTATCGTCCGGGCGTGAAAACACGGCCAATATACAACCATGTGAATCCAGCCTAAATCCGATATTACCATTTCAGTGGCACAATCATAATACTTTAGCACTGTGCCTGCTGTATTGGAATCATACTGAACTCTGATCTTTGCTCCCTTTATTCAATCACTTTCCCACTCATGTCAACTGTACCTCAAAACACACCTCTAAAATCCATATTTTTCTTACTGTGAATCAAAAAGTCTTATCTTTGCTCTGCCTTATTCTCAACTAGGTTACTGCAACTTGCTACTGATAGGTCTTCCCCTTACTAAACTCTCCAATCTACGCTGAGTGCAGCAGCCAGGCTCATCTTCCTGTCCAGCCACTACACTGATGTCCACTATAGAATACAATTTATGCCGTTTCCACACAGGCGACAGTGATTTGGATGCGATAAAATGGCGTCGCTGCTATGATCTTGCAATTTTCTTGCGCAAAAGATGTAATTTTCTCGTGAAAAATCTCACATCACATCATATGAAGCTGCGATTTTCTCCTTTGAGATAATTAATTATCAGGCAGGTGTGCAATGAAATGGCTCTAATCCAGGCTATTCACAAGTCTCATTTAAGCAACACACCTGTATACCTTTACCTTTGGGTGTGTCAGTTGGAAACTTTCCCTGTGTGAGTGCATTTTGCAGTGTCGCACATTTAATAGTGTTGGAAATGTCGTTCAGAGGCAAGGAACTTCTGTTCCATTGGCTGCTTTCTCGATTCGGAGTCCATCGCAAACTGCGCTACAATTCTCTGCAAAATGCGAGGTGTATGTGGGTGCACCCGATCTTAGAGCAGCGCCTGGAGTATGGCCATTTCACGGCCCTCCATAATGACCATAATGACCTGAGGTGATTCCCCAAGAAGTTTCTGGCATTTACCAGGCTTACAATCGTCTCTTTTGATACCCTGCTGGAATAGGTGCGTGCTGACCTGACCTTTCAAGATACTAATATGCAGAAGTGTATTCCTCGAATGAGCGGCTATTGCTTATCTTATGGTATGTTACAAAAACTACCCAAAAAATCAAGTTTTCACGTGTCCATGTGGAAAAGTAATGGTAGTGGATAATTTTTTTTTCCACTTACATTCAGGACTATATAGAGCAATTGTCTTAGTTGAGGAAAGACATGTTTCTACTTTATTCAGGCCTTTTTTCTTTGGCCCATATTTGAATAATGCTGGCCCCATGTTACGCATGGACATTCACAGTGGATTTTGCCAGTAGCTATTGGTTTGTGCTGTGGAAATGTTTTTCCATTCTAAAGTATATTTCGGTACTGCTGCCAATACTTTAGGCTACTGCCCTACTGAGGTTACACAGTCCACAGGGTCACGTTTTGCATTGGCGGGTCGTAGTTCTTTCAATTATTGCACAACAACACAAACGTATAGTGTGGAAGCCATTCAATGTGCCGCCATAGTTCATTAGTGTTAATTGTCACTGAAATGCCTGTCACTACCTTTATCTTCCCACACCATTATGAAGAGTTTGTGTCTTTTTAAACGTTATTTGTTCGTTGACTGCTATTTTCCCTATTCTTTTTTTTTTTTTTTAATGGTGTCTTAATTATTTTCTTTTTTTTAGATTTCTTGCGATGGGAGAGCCCTATGTTCCTCTCCAATTCCAGTGTAGGATTGGCATATCCACAATTATGGAGATAGTCCCCCATACGTGCTTGGTACTTTGGTGCAAACTGATTCCAAAGGTAATGCCCTTCCCCACTACAGAGCAATGGAAATCAATAGCTGAGGGATTTATGGACAGAACATTCTTTTCAAATTGCTTGGGAGTCCTGGATGGGAAACATGTGCGGGTCCGTAAGTCTGAACATTCGGGTTCACGTTTTTTTAATTTAAATTTTTTTTTCCTGTGGTGCTATTAGCGATTGTTGACAGCCGATGCCAATTTGTCTTAGTAGACATTGGCATATATGGCAGCATGGTGGATGCACAGGCCTTTATGTGCTCCAAAATGCGGCAACGCCTTCAGGCCAGTGATTTAGGCATCCCTCCACCATGCCCCCTTCCGGGCACCAATAGCCTGTTGGTGCCGTACTGCCTAGTGGCAGATAAAGGTTTTTGACTTAGCCGCAATGTGATGCGACCTTACGTGCGAAGACAGATGATGGACTCCAGAAAAAGACTTAACTTCCGGTTGGCACGAGCTCGGCACACAGCCGATTGCGCATTTGGTCAGTTGGTATCCAGTTGGCGTGTCCTACAGGGAACGATACAACTTACTCCTGACAATGCAGTTGCACTTGTCCAAGCATGCGTAGTGCTGCATAATTTTTGTTTTCTGCAGATTACTCTAATTGGTTCCTTGAGTGCTGGCTGGATGAACCATTCACAGCCATTCAATTGCTACTGATTGGCAGGGTCTCTTCTAAGGGAGGGGGGAAAAAGGTTTTTAAAAAACTCCCCATACCACATTATAGCAGAAAAGCCTACTTCTCAAAAAATGGCCAAGAAACTTCTCCAAGAAAAAGGTGAACCACACTGTAAAAGGGCAAATTACATCTAGGCTGCACCTTTACATCGGTCGCTTGTTTTACAAACATTTTGCCGGGCAATTAATGAATAGCTAAGCGCTGCCTGTAATTGGCTGAGCCAATCAGCCAATCAGCACAGCCCTTTCAGGAGATGGGGATGTTTAAATCCCCGCTTGCTCAAAGTGCTGGACAGCAGTGCAGGGGAGCCAGCCGGAGGATGCGCCGGAACGGCGGAGAGGTGAGTAAAGTCTTTTTTTGTTTTTCTCACCAGCTAGGGATGAATTTGAGGGAAGGGCTTATATTTCAAGCCCTTCCCCGAAAATCATACTGCAGGGGTTGCCTAAAAACCACTGCTTTCAATGGGGCCGGCATCAGCGCCGACCCCATTGAAAGCAATGGGATAGCATCCTGGACTTCTGCCACAGCTGTCACAGCTGTGGCAGAAGTCTGCGGCATACTCCCTATGTTTTCAATAGGGCTAGCGCTGCAGACACTGGCCCCACTGAAAACACTGGCGATATTGCAGCATTTTTTTAGCGCTGTGAGGCGAGTGTTTTCACTTACTCTCATAGTGCAAGAAATAAAAACGCCAGTGGGTGTCCACCCTTACGCTTAGAACATAGAGACATGAAGCCTCCTCCACCCCGCGTTGCATATCAACTCCACACGCAATTTAGGATTTTGAGATATAAATCCTTTTTATTCTTGACTTTGAATGAGGGCGCCTACCCACTGGCGATTTTTTTTTCCTTTGCGTTTTGCGTTTTTTCTGAAGAGCAGTTAGTATAGAATGTGTTCTTGTCCATTTGCGTGTTTTTTTTTCGGTCCGTTGCAATTTTTCACATAGGAACTGTCAGTTGCATATGTGTCCTTATTTTTCTCTTAATGCACCCATGAATGTCAATGGCAATTAACGGAAAAGGCGTGAAAAACGCGCAGAAAACGCTCCAAAAAACGCTGCGTTTTTCACGCACGAAAATCGTCAATGCCAGTGGGTAGGCACCCTAAAAGTTACGTTTTAGAGACTACAATAGAACCCTCACTGTGACAAATTAGTTATACATCCAGGTGTTCTTCCTGCAACTGTGAAATCTAAGGTTCAAAAATGACATCTGCATGAAGTTTGTATGTTCTCCTTGTGTTTCATAATAATCACCTTTATTTAGATAGCATATACAATACTTTACATCACTTGATGCATTCTATATTTTCCTATTAGTATTTTTTTGGAGTGTGAGGGGAAATCCACACATGCAAAGTGCATACAGATATGGTTCTTGGTCAGATTTGAACCTAGAAACCCTGCACTGCAAAACAGTGCTAACCAGTGAGCCGACATGCATCTTCTTCCTCATCCCTATGGTGGATGCTATGGAGCTCTACGCAAGTTCTCCAGGGCAAGTTTTTAAGCCTCTCAGCTGGAAAGAGTGATTTCCCAGCAGCATGGGGTAAGGCCTGGAGACCTAAACAAACAGTGTGAGGAGAAGCAGCAGCCATTTTGTGTAAATGCCATCTCCAGGTGTTAACAAACAGCTAATGACTGGTCAGCTGCGCACCCAAATTGCTATCATAGCTATCATAGCTACCTGTCCACCACAGAGGCTGGTGCTGCCATTTTTTTATTTTGTTCCTGCAACTTCATTCTGGGGGAATCTGGGTTTATCTGTTTTGCCTAGTGATAGGATCGTCTATCTCCCCTTTTGATGAGGGGTATCTCCCTTTTTTGGGATTTACCGGTCACTTTGAAGCTGACCTTTTGAAATAGAATTTTTGTGGTTCCTGATGAGGCTACGCTATCCGTAGCGGAAACGCGTTGAACCCATCTATGAACTTATTTCGCAGTTTGATGCACTGCATTTAGGCTTTTGTTTGCTACCAGCCCACTAAGGTTTTGTTGAGCTGTAGCAATTTTTAGATGTCAGCTTTACATCTGTTATTCCCTGATATTCCCTAACTAGCCGTAAAAAGTGTGGAGATTCCCAACCTTTATACACACCTATGGCTCTTGATGAAATAGACAGCATTTATCAATAGTAGGAAGTTTGCACCTGCTCTAACGCTGGAGCCCTATATTTGTTACCTACTTATTGAATAGCTGCAGTATCTTTTCACTGAGGTGGGAACACTATTCCTATTGAGCCGACCTATACTTTATTTTCAACCTCAAGACATGTATGATTGGATTTTTGGAATAAAAAATTGGGATCTCCCTATTCCGATATTGTTGATATAAATACCTATCTAAAGGCGGCTCATATATCAGTTTCCCCATTATATGATAGGGGTTAGATTTTATTATTTTTTTGTTCGTGTGTCTACAAATTTAGGATTTTGAGATATAAATCCTTTTTATTCTTGACTTTGAATAAAAGTTACGTTTTAGAGACTACAATAGAACCATCACTGTGACAAAATCATTTTTGAACCTTGGACCCAAGCACTGCTGGGCAATAGCACTAACTGCTGAACCACAGAAACACTTCCTCCTTTTAGGTTCAGATTCGCTCCAAATCAAACTTTTAGCAGAGTCGACTGGTTCAGTTCACTCAACAATAGCCATTAGTGCAGCCCCTCTCTTCTCTACATTAAGGGGTTCAGAGTTAGAAAAGGATGGCTGCTTTCTTCCAAACGTAGTGCCACCATTGTCCATAGAATTATGTATAGTATTGCAGCTCAGCTCCATGGAAGTCAATGTAGGCTGACCTGCTTTATCATATAAAACCCACATACAATGGTGGTGCTATGTTTGGAAGAAAGTAGCCATGTTTTTCTAACCTTGGACAACCCCTTTAATAGAAAATATGCACAGAAAATGTTTTTTTTGTTTATTTGGGAAAAGGATTTCCTGTTCCCCACATAGGATTCAGTAATGCATGTGACCTTCATATAGGCTTTATTCATATAAACATATTAGAACTAAGGAAAGAGCAGTTTACACAGAAATCAGTATAAGCGGCTCCACCTTTCTAGTATGAGGATAGATGAAGCTGCACAGAGTATGTGCTTCTTATCAGCTTCTTTCCTCTCTGCTGCTTCTTCACAGCTGCTAGGAAATTGAATTTTAATACAGCTTATATAGCAAAGCATGAGCTCTGGAATGTAGGTTTACAACCTTTGTAATATAACCTCATACACCCTCTTCAGATTTACCTCCTTGTCATACAGAACAAACATAAGAATGGGTCATTGTATTTCTTAGTCAATCAACTGATGAATTTTTCAATACTTTCTTGAAGATAATGTTGAAATAATGTACCAGTTCACTATAAGGCTGGGTTCACATTTTGCTATAGTCTATACCTAGGAGGATTTCTATCATAGTTTTACTACACTATTGGGTACTAAAAAAATTATAGAAACTAACAGAAACCAAAGTTGACACCTGTGTTCTCCATTTGTCTTGTTGCTGTCAATTGTTTTGTCATGTTTCTTATTGAATACCATTTTTTGCCATTCCAAAGGAAACTGAAAACCATGGACGTAGACAACAATGAAGTGTGAACTCAACCTAAGTTAAGGCTGATTTACACGCAACGATTATTGCTCAAAATTCATCCAAAAGACAACTTTTGAGCGATAGTCGTTGCGTGTAAATGTATGCCCATCATGCACTTACCAAGCACTCCTTGGCCATCACTGAGTTCAGCTCAGCATACAAGCTGTCCGCCCTGATAAGAGGGACGGCATGCTGTGTTTTCCGCGGGCAGCGTTGATAACATTGTATGATTCCTGCTGCCCGCGGCAGAACAAAAGTGATGCATTTAGAGAACAGACCACTCGCTGTTCACTAAATAAATACAAATGAAGATAGTTAGTTACTTATGAGCTAATTAGCTCATTAGTACCTAATGCAAAATGATAACCCAAAACTGTCAGTTTCTGATGAATTTTCAGCTATCATCTTTGCGTGTAAATGGACCTTTAGAAATGCAGGTATACAATGTGATTTTATGAACTGTCTTGTTTACAGCATGTTTGCATTTTCACGCTGTATTGCATATTACCCCCGCAGCTTGGAAGAAAAGGGCAAATGTTCCCTTGAGCTGTTAACTGAACATGACAGTTGATTTGTATAAGGAAGTTACAGGTAACGTTCATAAGTTTTAACACAAAGATTAAGGAGATTTTGAGAACAGAGATATTTGATATTAGGCTTTGATCATTAGGGAGGCATATTTCATAAGCAGATCAAGCTTCCTGTCAGTAAACCTAGTGAAGGACACAGCAGGGAGCCTTTCTCTGCCAGAAATAGCCAACAATAGAGATCTTAACTTGTGGTATATTGGATAACAAGGTTCTCTTTACAACATTTAGAAAAGTCTTAAGTCCTACGATGTAGTGAGAATATTTACATATTCGAATCCTATATTTTTAGTTTAATGAGTGCTTCGTATAGGTGGATAATATGATGTATGTGGGAAATACAATTCCAAATTGTGAAATATTAATATAAAAATAATCGCAAAAATATATTGAAACATGTTAATATTAAATCGTAACTAGAGATGAGCAAGCATACTCGCTAAGGCAAACTACTCGAGCGAGCATTGTCCTTAGCGAGTACCTGCCTGCTCGTCTCTAAAGAGTCGGGTGCCGGTGGGGGAGAGTGGTGAGTTGCGGGAGTGAGCAGGGGGGAGCGGGGGGGGAGAGAGTGATCTCCCCCCCCCCCCCGTTCCTCCCCGCCCCCGCCGGCACCCGAATCTTTAGAGACGAGCGGGCAGGTACTCGCATAAGGCACTACTCGCTTGAGTAGTTTGCCTTAGCGAGTATGCTCGCTCATCTCTGATCGTAACACATCAATTTTCTGCAGCAGGAAATGTTGCAAAGTGTTGCAAGTTTAAAGTGCTTCCATTTTCTTAAGAATTGAAATGGATACGTTTTTATATAAAATGTTCACGGTACAGTTTTCCGTGAATGACAATTACAAATGTCCTTGTTGTAATTTGTGAGGAGGCCTTGAAAATAGAGAGCATCATAGCTCAAAAGTGGCTCAAACGTGCCCTTCCTATCTCTAGCTAATAATCAAGCAATGTTTTATGTATCCAGGTTGTTTAAGGAAAACCTAAGGGCCTGCTAAGGACAGAAAATAAATGTTTTTATTGGTCTTAATTATGGCCTATAATTGACACTGTTATAAAAAGTATTTACATAAAAATCATATGCAGTTTAAAGGCAAGTGAAAATTTCTTGGTTTTACCCACTACTAGAGATGAGCGAATATACTTGTTTCGAGTAATTACTCGATCGAGCACCGCGATTTTCAAGTACTTCCGTACTCGGGTGAAAAGATTCGGGGGCGCCGGGGGGCGGGGGGACGCGTGGCGGAGTGGTATGTAGCAGCGGGGAACAGGGGGGAGCCCTCTCTTTCTCCCTCCCCCCCACTCCCCGCTGCAACCCCCCACTCACCCACAGCGCCCCCTGAATCTTTTCGCCTGAGTACGAAAGTACTCGAAAATCGTGGCGATCGGGCAAAAAAGGGGCGTGGCCGAGTAGGTTTGCTCATCTCTACCCACTACCCTTTACCCTTTATAAACATAATTTTGTTTGTGTATTTAATTATTACTAGATTGGCCTGATATTCACAACGTAAACAAAAAATGTTTGGAAAAATGGTTGTAAATGTTTTAAGAATGGCTAAGCCAAGGATTTGGTTAGAACTGTTTACCATCTACGGCTTGGTCTTCAACATTTTGGGGACATGGCAACAGTCAAACTGGTAAGCACTTGATATGAACATCGCTTAGCAAGGCTTGACTCTCCCTAGCGGCGCTGTGGGCTGAAGCACAATAGCACTGCTAGACTTAACATAGGAACTTTGACCAGGCCTGACAGGTCACTCAATGTATCAAACTCAAATTTTATGATTTTACGGCGGTGGTGAAGATGTCACAAATCTAATGACACCAAAATCATCCACCAAAGGTCATGCAAAAGGGGTCAAAGTGTGGTACAGGAAAAAGCCTGTAGGTTTTTTTTTATATTAGATGAGCAGTTTACTGCATTCAGGCACTTATTCACAAACTGGTCATTAACATTTGGTAGCACTCTCATGTTCCTTCACAAGAAGTAGATGGAAGTAAACTTACTGAGATCTATGTTGTACTAATTATGTCACTGTTTCTGTAACTCTCATATAGTTGTATGGTGAGGCAGCTGATGTTCTTCACCAATGCTCTCAGGTCCTTACAAACTCTTCCTCACCATGGAGGTGCTAATATTGATAGCTGTAAAACTCAAGATCCTCAAACTAGTGATCGTGGAATTCCCCAGTAGTATATCTAATATCTTTGGTGGAAAAAATCCACAAAACTACCTGAATAATGTTTTTTTTATTTTTCAGCCTACATGTATTTTCATGCTAACATAACTGACTTATGTATGGGTTCGGTTGTACATCTTATAATGTCTTTGTTTAGAGTTGATTTGATTTAACACACTACAAACTATCCACTTTTGGCCAGGTCCAATGTTGAGTTGTACATGGGAAAAAATAAAACCTTTTATTAGATGTAAGTAGTATTTCTCTAGCAGATGGTTTTCATGTAGCTAACAGTAAACTTAGAACAGTCACAGTTCACTCTTGTAACTAATGAAATATTATTTTGAAGGCAAATTCAACTAAAATCTAACACGTTTCAAATTGTAATAGAAGGGACGAGTAGAAAAAAACAGAGAGGGCAGAGGAAATACGTCTGGCTCAGTGTAATTTTCACAGTTGGTAAAGTTCAGTATAATTAGCTTGGAATGGTGAAAAGATACAACAGGGCTGTGATGAGTGCTGGTGGCCTAGTATTTTTATCAGCCAAGGGACAAAAAAACATCCAAGACTAAAACAAAATGTAAACAAAAACCACTAGGGCTATGATGCAACCCACCCAATCGTGCTTGAAGTGAAAAAATGACTATATTGAAAGCCAGCATGTAATAGGATAGGGCTTAACGTAATAATTGGTGGAGGTCTGACCACTGGGACGTCCATTGACCACCAGAATGGGGAGTCCATGTCTCCCAGAGACGCTAGCAAATGAATGAAGCAGCAGCATGCATACTCTGCCACTGATCCATTCATTTCAATAGGAGTACTGAAAATAGCTGAATTCAAGCATGTCTCTGGCACTCTCATTAAAATGAATTGGCGCACTGGAGGTAGCCAATTGCTTGAACTCATCAATTTTCAGTGCTCCCACTGAAATGAATGGAGCAGTGGCTGAGCATGTGCCCTATGTTTTCCACACTCTGAGCATGCTCATAATGCAATGATGAACATGCCCTCTGTCTTCCTGCTTGCAGCTGGCAAGGACATGTGACTGCTGCAGCCAATCAGTGGCTAACGGACACTTTTGAGACAAGTCATTGGCTGCAATAGTCACAGGTCCTGGTCAGCTGCAATCAGGAAGATCAGAGTGGTCGTGAAGCAATTTTAAATTGTGGGGAAACGCCTTTATACTCAACATGCAGTCAATGTTGCAACTGTTAAACTTCTGATTTGATTTTTTTTTCAAGGTTAAGCAGCTTTAAGGCAGCTGTAATTTGGGAGCATTTTAGCAACTTTATTATGGCTATGATACCCAGGCCTCCTAGTGTTTTACTGACACAGAGCTTGGTGATTTAGATCAGCAGAAAAATGGAAGCTATGGATATTCAGACCATAACATGGACACATTGCAGTCACATTAAATAAAAAAAAATCAATATCAAATGAAGAAGTCCATTCTACACAATATAAAAGTCTACAGGCGATTCCATCATGTTCTAGAAGTTTCAGGATGTTCAATGTATCAGGGTGACTGTGTGGATTTTCCTTTTATTCTTCTTGACGTGTCACAGTGACATTAAAAGATTTAAATGGTGAGGAGATCTGTAAAGTACCAACACCTCTACAGTGTTAGAGATTTCCATAGATGGAAATCTCTGCAAATTACAGTGTAGTTCAAAGGCATCGTAGTTTGCGAACTGAGTAACTGAATACGTTTTGGCAATTTATACAGTGACACTGAATTTCCAATTTTAGTGTATCATTAGTTTTGGCAAAGCTGAGAGTGGCACAAAACAGAAGAGACAAAGGGTTTAAATATAAAGCTTTTAATTATATGTATCTGCCTTTTAGGATCAACACATACAGAAACTACACTAGACATACAAAAAGGTGAACATGATAACTAAAAGACACACATCAATCAAGCACAACTAAACTTAAGTGTAACTTCAATTACTCACCATATAGAATCTTTTATGACAGTTGTAAAGACACTTATGACTTATTTCTCCATAAAGAACACATAATTGATATGCGATTATAGTTGTCAGTATACCAGTAGTTTCAGGTGACTTTTCAGAATATGCTATTGTGTGTACACAAGGAGTAACACTATTTCAGGCCACTATATGACTTGTAGCTTGCATTTACCAACATCCCCCCCCCCTCCCCGCATGCTTCATCTCTAAATGCCTGTTTTTCTCAAGATAATGGACAGTAACTAGTTACTATGATGTCTCCTACGTACAATCAACATACAGAAGGGGAGATTTTGCTCCCCTAGCTCTTTGTAGCATTCCCTTAAAAGCAGCAGCCGTATGGAAGACATTAGATAGCAGTACTGAGCAGTGTAGCTGTGAATCCAGCACTGGCATGAGATAAAACACTTACTAGAGCCTTCAGCAGTGTCCCTCTGTGTCCTTCCTTCTCTCCCTAATTCAGCAGAGGTTTCCTTCTCCCCCTCACTTCTCCCATAGACTTCTGTAGGAAGCATTTAATAAGCTGATAATCTGAATTGAGTGCTGGATCACTGCAGGATGCAATGGGAGGACATAAAGTGACTGATAAGTGAAAAATGAGGCATTTTTACTCTTCGCCATATTACAAAGTTAAAAAACAATACACTTTCCATTGCAGTCTCAGGCCTCGGTCACACGGGCGTTTTTTCCCGCGATTTGAGGATCGCATAACGGATGCGCATCCGCAAATCACGAAATCACGTGACCGGGGCCGACGATTCGCTGAAAAACGCTGCACCTAGCAGCGTTTTCAGTGAAACTGCCCCGCACTGCCCGCTATCCTCTGCCACAGCTGTGGCACAGGTGTGGCAGAGGAGAACGATGTTTGCCCATTGAATTCCATGGAGCCGGCAATACAGCCAGCGAGCGCGGGATGAATTTTCGGGAAGGGCTTAAAAATATAAGCCCTTCCCTGAAAAACATTCTAAAATGTGTAAAAATAAAAAAATTTACTCACATTTCCCTGCAGACAGAGTTCAGCAGCAGCCGGCCGGCAGTTCTCCTGAACTGCTCTGTGTAGTATTCAGCCGGCCCCATTGAGCGCATATATAGAACACAGCGATGCGCAGAACGCAGATAGGTGCATTCTGCGAATCGTTGTGTCCTATAATTGATCGCACATCCGCATAAAAAGCGACATGTGACCGATCCCATTGGGATGCATTTGATCTATAGATCTGCAGATTGCAAGCGCGTCTGCCAATCGGACCAAAAATGGGTCGTGTGACTGAGGCCTCAATCTGATGGCTACATAATCTGAATGTGGCCAGTAGGAATAAATAGTTATTCAAAAATTCAAAGTGGTACTTTTGAATGACACTATTTGTGGTGCATGTTGAGAAGATTGAGTATACTGCAATAGTCAGAAATATGCAATAAATCCCAATAATCAATTTGTATCTTCATTCAAGTAACTTAAAACATACATTGCTTGAATACAGAAGCAAAAGAAGCTGACTGAGTAGTGACATTTCTAAAATATTTCAGAATAACTAATTTTGTGAATCATTTACCACAGTATTTGATTTAGGCCCAATGCACAAGGCCGGATTTGCATTGCGGAATCCGGAGCAGGCATGAGCCTCCGAATTCTGCAGTAAATTCCTAACATAAGCTGGTTTTCATGCCCAGAGGAGAAATAAATTGCGATTTTTCCACTCACAGGGGGAAAAAAATGGCAGCACGTCTATATTGAGCAGGATTCCGTGTGGACAGTTTCCAATTGAATTGACGATAGGACGCGAATTCCCCGGAAAAGCAGGAGTTTAAAGAAAGAAAGTCCACTGCGCATGTGCGGTGGTGCACCAGCGCTTCTGCACACATCCGAAGTGAAGAAAAGAGAAGACCTGGACGGGTACGCAGGGGTCCCTGGCTGGGCATCGGTCGGATTCTGCGGCAGGATCCCACATGCGGAATCCGACATGGCTGTGTGTATTAGAAAGAAAGTTTTTGGCAATGTGGCACGAGTAAAAAATTAATGCTGTGTCCAATTTTTAATAGCACTACAGTAACATGCAAATACTAAAATCCATTCAATTGAGATTAAAAATATATTAAAATCGTCATTACACAATAACATGAAAAGGTACTTTTCAAAGTTAAACTATACTTTTTTTTGTCTTGATTGTTCATTAAATGAAATTAAAGCAAAATTTTGAAAGGTATTTGACAAGAAATGTCTCAACAACACTTTTCATAAATCTTAACTATTAATCTCTTTTCATAATTGTAATGGAAATTTGTATTGTTCTGACATAGATGAAGTCTAAAACTAAAGTTCCTGTTACTTGTGAGCAGATGCATGACATTTATAGTGCTTGTAAAACATGTAATAAAGCATTTTGCTGTTTCTTAGGTTATTTAATATACATGTAAAGTTATTATAACGTTTATTACCTTCCAAGTCTTGTTTTCCCAATATAACTGGAGTAAGGCCGGGCTCACAAGGCAAGTCCGTATTCTGGCTGCGGAATCCCGCACGGAATCATACTCTGACCGCGGCAGGTGACCCTGCGTACCTGTTGTCTTTGCCCATATCTGTGCGAACATATCTTCTTTTGGCTTCTCTGTACTGCGGGGGGTCCGCACGGCTCACCGGCTCAATTGCGGACGGGCCACGGGTCCGTTTAATTCAATGGAAGCTGTCGCTGGAGGAAAATGGATCATGTTGCAATTTTTCAACCGCGAGCAGAAACCACAAATTGGTTTCCGCTCATGTGCATGAAGAATCATTTTTCCATAGCATGCTATACAGGGTTATTGTCAACCCAGAGGTGGACGACATCCGGGATTCCGCAACAAGAATCCACCTGTGTGCATGAGACTTAAGTAGGACAAGAGTAAACACTAAGGGCAGATTTAGATGCCAATCTAAGTGAAGGCTGTTCTGGTGTGAAGTATAGTAAGTGAATTACAGATCCAACAGAACGGCCTCTACATGGACATGCACAACATTGACAAGGTCCCACAAGCCTTGTTTAGAATGGATTAATTAAAGATGCATGCATTGTTGAATAAGGCCATATTCAGACAAGCTAGATTTCTCAGTGAATTTACAGTGCATAATTCCACAACAAATTACAGTAGAATACATGTAAATGAGCTTATAAATATTCAACAATGCACAGCAGGAAAAGCCTGCACTAATTACACTGAATAGTGTAGATTTTTTTTTAATTCACTGCATAGCTATTACTTTGTGGAATTGCTACAGGTTACAACGCAAAGGGTCGAGTCCACAGCAAATTTGCTGCAAATTCTACATGTCACACGTGAAATTATTTTTCTCTGCTGCATCAGCATGTGGCCTAATTACACAATCAATTGAAGTGAATATGCAGATGAGGGCAAGGAATCAAGCCCAAAACTTAGTCAATATATACAAGTTGCACAAAGTGATTCTGCTCAAATAAAGGAGAGTACAATAGATTAAGTATTACTAATATCAGTTGTTATTGCAACGTGTTATGGAGCTAATGATGAGAAATGGATTCGGGGGCAGGAATAATGCTTTGTATTGTATAAATTGCACTGGGACAGGAGGGTAAATGAACTTTATTAATGCAGCTGTCCAGTCAGAAGCTCAGAAATGACCTACAGGTAATACTTATCTATTTACTTTTCTCAGTGCTTGATCCTTGGCAGTTTTTCAGGTCAACTCCAATTAGAGCAGAGCTGCAATCTGTAACTACAGTTTGTGTACATGATCTACAGGGAGCGTCTGAGACACCCCCCCTCTTTTATCATTGGTTCAGGCTGCTGTTCTCTCTTCCCCCCTCTCCAGCTCTGCCTGCTCTGATTGGCTGCTGTGTATAAGAGCAGAAACTCAAATCTATCATGGACTCACCAGCAAGTCAGTGTATGGAGAGTATATTTATATTACAGCCCGGTCAGAATTATTAGTAATTAACAGATTACTAATCCACAGAAACAGCTAATTACCTGGAGACTGTGGGAGATATACTGAGGTAAGGGTGACATCATTTATGTGTGCAAAATTTGCACAGAGAATAGAGCCCATTGAATTCAATGGGTACATTCTCATTATTTGTTTTTGTGCACACATTTTGCACTGCAGCATCCTTAATTTTTGTGCGTATTTGCACACCAAATGCCCCATAGAAGTCTGTGGGAGGTGTACAATTTAATACCTGCACAATTGCGCAATTTCATAAGAAAAAGAAAACATCTGAAACTAATTAAGCCAAATAGCCTTTTAATTCACGGTGCAGGTATGTCCCGTGCTCATTTGAAATGGCCCTGCAAGCGCAAGAAGTATAGTAATATGCACAAAAATGCATCGTTCAGCATGCAAAGGCACTGCGCTTATGTGAGCATTTTTGTGCATACACTTGTGTGAGGTCGCCCTAAATGAGACTTAACAAGGGAGAGACTGGATAGATATTTAAGTATCATTAGAATTAACTACATGTAGGAAAGATAGGGCAAGTCCTATCTTTTCTGGGGTGCAGTATTCACACCTGAGAAAAAAGCTAGTGAAAATGAAACCATTGAAATCAATGGTTTTGTTTTGTCCCATTATGCGGCCGTGATTATCACGGACGCATAACAGGACTAAAACAAATCCATGTGTTTAAGCCCTAAGGGCCCGTTCAGACGAGTGTGTTTTTGCGCGCATATACGCGCGCACAAAACTGCGCTCCTATATAAAACTATGGAGTTCCTATGAAGTGTTCACATGGGCGTATTTTTAGCGCGTGCGAACGTGCGCAGCAACGAATAAAGGACATGCGTACCAGTTTGCTCCGTACTGCGCTGCTCTTAACATTGGCTCCTATGGGACACGCTGCATGCAGCGAACATCACATTTGCTAACACGCATATGTAAAGCACGGACCTTCGTTCACGCGCATTTTTGCGCGCACATTCAAACGCGCGCATGTGCGCGCGCATTAGCGCATACGCATACGCTCGTCTGAAAGGGCCCTAAGGGTTTAAACAGACGAGCGTTATGAAGCGAACCCATTGATATCAATGGGTTTGTTCTCTGAGCGGGTTTCTTGTGACAAATCCTGCATGCAAGATAAGATGAGTCCTATCTTTTTGCATGTTACGCAGAAAGTTACCATACAAGTCTATGGCAGGTTTAAAAAAATCAAGGTGAATGATGTGACTCTGCGAACAACCCTTGCTTATGTGTCAATACGCTTCATTGCGGCAAGAGTATTTGTATATATGCGCGAATCTGTGGAAGGCCTTACATTTTGCTTTGTAGCCCAACAATTTGCTAGTTAGGCCCCTATATAAGCTTGGTGACATCCTTTGGCTCTGTAATTAGTGGTTGTCCCTTATACAAAACCAGGAATTGTCATAGGTTTGGTCCAAAAAGAGTAAAGTTTACAATTAAATACAGCCAAGAATAATATATTTTTTTTATTTACACACATTTAAAAAATGCCTAAATCCCCAGATACTCCAGGAATAATATTAGAATAGCACCACCTACTGTTTCTGTTGAAGAGCCTTTCTGTGTCCCGACCACTTCAATAAATTTTCGTAGGTGGTCACACCTTCCTCAGCCTTGCTTCTCTCTCTGTTCCATTGGGTATGCGGATCGATCCCTGGTGGCATATATCTATATTACTCCCCAAATGCACACCATTTGCAACCTGATTGCTTGTTTGGATTTACTCATTCCCGGTGATTGGTTATTTGGGTTGCCTGATTCACAGTGATTGGTTATTTGAATTGCCTGCTTCATGGTGATTGGTTATTTGGTTTGGCTGGTTCAGGGTGATTGGTTGTTTAGGTTGGCTCGTGTAGAAGTGGGGAGTAAAAGGCTAATATGCTCCCTGGTGTGGCGAGTCAGCTGCTTCAGAGGCTGCAGTGTCTTCTCTGCTTGCCGGGGAGATTCTGAGCAAGTGATAATAGAGTGAAACAGTGTTTCTGCATTTGCACTTGCTCAGCATGTCTTCTAACAAGCAAAGAAAATACTGCAGCTTCTGAAGCTGCAAATGCAGATTTTGATGAGAATTTATCTCGCATTTTGTTAAAAACTCCATTGCAAATCCACTGTGGATTTTTTCATGGGCGACGCAATATCACAGCGAGAAAATCACAGTAATATTGCATCTGTGGTCTGTGCGATATCGCTGCTTTCTCTCGTGGCGATATTGCGATTTTGTGTTGCTACAAAGTCGCACATGATGCTATAAAGTCGAGTGACTTTGTAGCACCACGTGCAAGCATTTTCGAGAGGGGGAAATTGAAATATAAGCCCTACCCTGAAAACAAGCCCTAGCCGCATTAAAAGAAAAAAAGAATACATCATCTTTCAGGCACTGTCAGCTCCACGTGAGTTTTTTCTGAAGCTGCGGCAGACTTGCTAGAGGTCTTCTGTCATCACTTCCTGGATTGGAGGTTCAAATTCCCCGCCTCTAGGAAGCGCTGACTGTGATTGCGCTCTCCTGCACGAATGTAACCTAACATATGCAGATTTTGACACAGAATTTAATGCAAATCCATAGCAAACTTTGCAGCAGATCCACAACATGTGAACATGCCCTTCAGGTTAAAGCACTACCAAAGTCTAGATGCTTTTTATCACTTCTGTAGACTTTTTTAAAAGTGTGTATGACCTGCACATGAAGAAGAAAGCCATGCCAGGCTGTAACTCTTCTTCAGTGTTGCTGGAAGAACCTCGAACATTTATTATAAAAGAGTCACTAATGGGTATGGTTTCCTTCCTAACCCCCCCCCCCCCTGTCCACTGTTTAACCCTCTGTGGCCATCTTAAAGATGTCTGTATTGAAAGGTGCCATTATCTTAAGTCAATTGTGCTTTAAAAGAATTGATTTACAAGAAGCAATATCCCAGCTTACACCCCCAAACAAACTTTATTGCAGCTTATTACAACCTTTCAGAATTGTTACACTACTTCATACTACTTATACAAAGAGAAAAAATGAACAGGAATATGAATAGGTTTCTGTTATATGCGAAGCAACTCTCATTTACTGGGATAAGTCATTTCATGTTTGAGCATCACTGAACCTGTCACTTTCTTTCCTTTTACTGTCAGGTAAATATTTTTTCACCCACCATGAAGCTGCTTTCCCATTCCCAGTTAGATGTGATGGCTCAATAGTTCCTTACTTTTTTATAGCTGGTTTCCTGGTTTTACAGTATTCTGCTGCCTGCTAGAAAAAAATATTGGGAGAAAACCTGTGTTTCGCATTGAGACATCATGTACAACATTTTTCAATACCACAAATGACCTAGAGCTAACATATACAACATGTTCATGTATATACAGTGTTTATGGCAGCCATTATGTACACAGTGTATAGGTCTTGACAATTAGTGACATATACAGCGGGCATGTAGTGTACAGTTATTGATGATCATTGACACTACACAATATGCATGCAGTTCTTGATGATCATTGAAAATATGCAGGAGGCAAACACTGTACAGTTCTTGATGATCACTTCTATACAATATGCATACAGTGCACAGTTCCTGATAATCAATGATACATATAATGTATACATAGAATCTACAGTTTTGTTGATCAGTGGTAGATATGTAAGAATCCTTTTACATGGTTGATCATTGTTCAGATTCTCGCTGGATTGCAGGAATCGATGATTGTTTAGTGTAAATGCCCGCATTGACTGAACAAGGAAAAGTGGCAAATTCCCCTCT
Source organism: Eleutherodactylus coqui (assembly GCF_035609145.1). Taxonomy (NCBI): domain Eukaryota; kingdom Metazoa; phylum Chordata; class Amphibia; order Anura; family Eleutherodactylidae; genus Eleutherodactylus; species Eleutherodactylus coqui. The sequence goes on along the minus strand of NC_089843.1, from coordinate 139,530,966 downwards.
CAAGGCTTAAACGTGTTCAGTAGCTTAGGTGATTGTTTTTTTCTAACAGTAGTGTGATGATTGTGATTGCAGGAAGGGGGTTACTGCTACCAATCCCAGAGTAAAAGGAGACCCGTACGAAGAAGGATGTATTATGTATGAGAGCAGCATAAGAGGACGGGGGGGGGGGGGGGGGGGTTGTATGTAAGGAAGCACAAAGGGAACATTACAAAGTATGGAGGGCATAAAGGGGGACAAAGGGGGATTATTACTGTGTCGAGGCTCTACCGTGTTTCCGTGAAAATAAGACCCTGCCTGATTTTAATGTTTGCACCAAAAGAGGCACTAGGTCTTATTTTTGGAGGGTGTCTTATTATACTTACCTAGCAGGCTAAGTCCGGATCCTACCGCTACTCTCCGGAGCTCCACCGCATGTCCTGCAGTCTTCGGACACCCACAAAAGACCACTTCCTGGTTACGGGATTCATAAATCCCGCCTCCAGGAAATGATGGCTCTGATTGGTTCTCAAGTGCTGCTCAGCCAATCAATGCAGCACTCAATGAACCAATGCAATGGCTGTAATCGGTTCACCGAGATTTATGAATTGGCTGAGCCGCGGTAATTGATTGTCTAATTCATAAATCCCACCTCCACAATGCGATGGCTGTGATTGGTTCTTCAACCGCTACTCAGCCAATTAATGAAGTGCTCATTGAACCAATCACAGCCATCACATTGGTTCATTGAGCACTGCATTCATTGGCTGAGCAGCACTCGAGAAAAAATCATTGCTTCCTGGAGGTTAGGTTTATGAATCCCAGAAACCAGGAAGTGATCCTCTGTGGGTGGTTGAAGACTGCAAGAAGTGTGTCGGAGCTCGGGAGAGCAGAGGGAGGGACCTGGACTGAGCCTGCTAGGTAATTTATTTCTTTTTGTTATGTAATGCATTTAGGGCTTATTTTTGGGTTAGGGCATATATTTGAAGCCTCTCAGAAAGATCTGAAAAGGGTAGGGCTTGTTTTCTGGGAAACAAGGTAATACTGTTTGGGAGACACTATTACTGTGAGTGGAGTTCTGTATTGGCAAACTAGTGAAGCCATCATAGCATGCAGGTGGCTTTGAAGGTAGACACCATTTCACTGCGAGTGGGAGGTATTAGAGAGGTGTACAAAAAGGGTTTCTGTCTGTTTAGCATGGTTGTTCTTGACATTGTAAATGTAGTCAATATCAGTAACCAGCCACAGCTGAATGTAACGCATGAATTTTTCCATTAATTTACCTTTACAAATCATTAGAATGGGAGGCCATAGGCCTTCAATAGTCATGTATTTATCACTTAACTTCTGGTTAAAAAATACATGTGTTTGCATAAAGCAAGAAAGAATACATAGTGTTAGATGATTGCCTAGTAGCTATATGTGGTACTGTATAGCTATATAGATGGATGCATGGCTACACAAACCCTCAATAGATAGATGATAGATATAACCCCAATTCCAAAATAAGATGCTGTGTATAATGTATAGAGATGAAAAGAAAAGAATGCAATGATGTTGAAATCTCATATACTTCCCTGGCCCTGTCCTTTTTTATAGGGCTGATTTACAGCAAACATTAATTATGTTGTTTATCTATCTACCTACAACCCTAAGGCCTAATGCCCATGGTCGTGATGGGCTCCGCAAGCAGAATACCACAGCAGAGCCCGTCACGACGCCCCCCCAGAGACCCCATACTTACCTCCGGATCCGCTGCCCTTCGTCCCGCAAGACGCTCCGGCGCGCATGCGCAGTAGAGTGCACGATGCTCCGGCAGTGTCATGTGACGCGCTGGTCACGTCATATGACACGCCCACAGCATCACATGACGCACCGGCTGGTCACATGACGCACCGGCGGGGAAGCGTTTTCACGCTATCTTCCGCAGTGCTACAGCGGAAGATAGCGTGACGGACGGCTTCCATTGACTGCAATGGAAGCCGTCCGCGCGTATACCACGGGTGAGTACGGAAGAATTCACGGGGTGGAATTCCGTGGTGGAATTACGCACCGTGAGCATTGCGGCTCTGCAATTTATCATTTTTGGTTTCACACCTGTGTCAGGGGTTGTCTTTTCCTGCTCCGTTCAGGGAGCGGGAAAAGGGAATCCCTATGGCCAAACGGCTCAGTTTAAGGACATAAATGAACAGTGCCGAACGGACCCCATTGACTATAATGGAGTCCATTTGCTTTCTAGTCAGCTGCCCAGCTTTTAGCCAGAGGAAAAAGCGCTGTATGCAGTGCTTTTTCTTCTGACATTTTGTGCCCGATCTGCAATGGAACCTCTGACCAGATGTTCAACCACATATGTGAAACCACCCAAAGTGAGACATTTTCCATTTCATTTAAAAAAAATTAACTCATTTAGAAAATGAAGGCAGCAACACATCTCCAAAAAGTTGGGCTAGGGCCATGTCTGGGAAGTGAGGAAAATTGTTGGAGTTTTGGGAGAGGAATGTTGTCCCATAACAGGTTTGATTGTCCCTCTCCCCTTGAGTCTGCAGGACATGACATCCACCGTTTCCAAACAGAATTTCTAATTTTGATTCATCTGACCACATAGGTTTTCCATTTTGCTATAAATGAGCTTTGGCCCAGAGAAGACGCCAACATTTCTGTGTTGTGTTAATATATGGCTTCTTCTTTGTATGATACAGCTTTAGGGCTTATTCAGACGACTGTATATCAGACGGGTTTTCACGCCCGATCGATATACAGTGTCCCTCTCTGCAGGGGGAGAAGGCTGCAAGAGCCGGGAGCAGTGCACTGAGCTCCCGCCCCCTCTCCGCCCCTCGCCACTATTTGCAATAGTAGAGGGCGGAGCTAAGTCCCACCTCTTCCAGCCTCCTCCCCGTGCAGAGAGGGCCACCGTATATCGGCCAGGCATGAAAACCCAGACGATATACGGTCGTCTGAATAAGCCCTTAACCTGTACTTGGGGATTGTATGGTGAATTGTGTTAACAGACAATGATTTCTGGAAGTATTCCTGATACTATGCAGTGATTTGCATTACAAAATTAGGGATTTTTTTAATGCCGTGGCGCCTGAAGGCCAATAGATCTTGAGCATTCAATACTGACTTTCAGCCTTATCTCTTGTGTACATGTATTTTTCTAGATTATCTGAATATTTTGTACTGTAGGTGGTGGGATATTCAAAGTCTTCACCATTTAACATTGAGGAACATTTTTCTGAAATTATCCACAATTTTTAGACACAGTTTTTGACAGATTAGTGAATCTTTGGCCATCTTTGCTTCTGAGATCACCTGCCTCTCTAACGCACCCTTTTTTTTACAAAGTCATGTGACTTAGTAGGAAATTAACCCTCCAGCTATTTTTCATTAGTACCACTTACTTTTCCAGCCTTTTATTAACCCTGTCCCAATTATTTTGAGATGTGTAGCTGCCATCAAGTTCTAAATTAGTTATTTTTCAGATGAAATGGCAAAATGTCTCACTCTCAACTTCTAATATGTATTCTACATTCTATTGTGAATAAACTATGGCTATATTTCAAAATTATTGCACTTTTTTTGAAGATAGACAGATGGATAGATAGATAGATGATAGATAGATAGATAGATAGATAGATAGATAGATAGATAGATAGATAGATAGATAGATAGATAGATAGATAGATAGATATGAGATAGATAGATAGATAGATAGATAGATATGAGATAGATAGATAGATAGATATGAGATAGAGAGATAGATAGATAGATAGATAGATAGATAGATAGATAGATAGATAGATATGAGATAGATAGATAGATATGAGATAGATAGATAGATAGATATGAGATAGAGAGATAGATAGATAGATAGATATGAGATAGATAGATAGATAGATAGATATGAGATAGATAGATAGATATGAGATAGAGAGATAGATAGATAGATAGATAGATAGATAGATAGATAGATAGATAGATAGATATGAGACAGATAGATAGATAGATAGATAGATAGATAGATAGATAGATAGATAGATAGATATGAGATAGATAGATAGATAGATAGATAGATATGAGATAGAGAGATAGATAGAGAGATAGATAGATAGATATGAGATAGATAGATAGATAGATAGATAGATAGATATGAGATAGATAGATAGATAGATAGATAGATAGATAGATAGATAGATAGATAGATAGATAGATAGATAGATATGAAATAGAGAGATAGATAGATAGATAGATAGATAGATAGATAGATAGATAGATAGATAGATAGATAGATATGAGATAGATAGATAGATGGATAGATAGATAGATAGATAGATAGATAGATAGATAGACAACATTAATGTGTGTTATAAATCAGCTCTTGAATAAAGGACAGGACTAAGGAAATATTCATTGCTTTCCAATAACACCTATCATATTATAGTTTAATTCTGGGAATGCCAGACATTTAAAACTTTCTCTGCTAAATGATCCTGCAGAGATGATAGTTTCTAAAGGATTAAAGTGTGTAGGTATGCCCCCCGAAGGTGACTTCTAATTGAAATATCATTGTTTGTTGTCGCTGCCCCCTGCTTGCCTGATATGTGAACACAGCATGGCTGCTACACTTCAAGTCAAGATCCTTAGAATGGCTGAATGCTTGTAGCAGTGAAAAAACTATTGCAAGATTTGAACCTCTATTCCACCTCCTATATCTAGCAAACACAGGAAAAAAACCCGCCTATTCCCAAGCTCTGTGCACACAGTGTAATAATAAGAGGATTTAGAGTTAGATTGCTTTCAAGTCATTTTAAACCACTGCAAGCAGTCAGTTACCCATGCGTAGATAGGTTAACAAACCGTTCTCTTATCACAGGGCATAAAGAACAGCAATTGCATTATCTTATTTGTGGTAATGAATTCACAGAACATTTGCCAGCCTTGGTAATTTCAAGAAAAAATGATAATGGCATATAAAGCAGCATGGGTGGGTCATTTTAGGCTAACTTTTCTTAAACACAGAAAACTGTGAATTTGGAACAGCAAAGACCAGAACTGTAATCTGACATTTCTTTTAGAATGTACAAACAATATCAACGTGAAACTGAACATGAGAGAAGGGATCATGCAGGGGTGGGCTTACCATTCTGGGTGCCATTAATGTACCTTGTGGTCACAAATCACTGAGTCTTAACATGAATTGCATCAGCTTTATGATGCAGTTTTTAGATGCATGGTTTTTATACTTGAAACACGTGATTTTAACATGTTTTGTCTGTAAAAACGACGTCATGCAGAACACTAAGGGCTCTTCACATGACCGTATTTGCGGATGTTATTGCGCACGTAAAATATACACATGCAAAACACAGAGAATAGAATCCATTGACATCAATTAGTTTGTTTTTATGAGCATGTTTTGCGTGCAAAACCATGCTCAAATACAGTAGTGTGAAGAAGCATTTCACATGCGCAGAAAAAAAATAGACCTGCTCTATCTTTCTGCATTTTGGACAGAAAAGCCAAAAAAAGCAGACTATGGTAGGTGTGCAAATATACAAGGAGATGTGTGGAGCACTGCGCAAAACCACGAAAAAAACAACACATTTGGACCTCATTAAGTTAATAGCCTTTAAATCCACAGAATGGGTGTGTTATGCATGCATGTGAACTGGCCCCACGTGGGCAAAACGTACAGCACTATGCGCAGACATGCGCAAAAATGTACCTGATCCAATCTCATTCATGCACAAATACACTGCGCTGCGGAGAGTGTTTTTGCACATATGGTTGAGTGAAGAAGCCCTAACACCAACACTAAAGCCAGATTCACACAGACGTATTTGTGTGTGCAATACGCAAAGAATAGAAGCCATTAATTTCAATAAGATCATTCACATGTGCGTATTTTCCTGTGCATTTGGGTCATGCAAAAATGAAACTGCAGCATGCACCAAGAGTCCCCATGGGGATGCACAAATGCATGCAAAATATGCTAGGACATGCAGTGCGCAAATGCACATGCCCTTACATGCGGAAAAAGTACAGTAAAATATGCTGGTGCATGTGCAAAAAAAGCATTGTTCATTCCGCTAAAACGCTGCATTCATGCACGTGCAAATACGCATATGCTTGTGTGAATCTTGTCTAATAGTTAAAAAAATATGTATGAGATGGATGGTATTCAAAGGTGGCTAGTAAGCAGCTCATGACCATTACTGTCCAGATGCCCAGATAGTCCATTCCTGATCACATGACCCAATGTATCATGCTCCACAAAATACCATATTTACTATGGACAAGCAGTATTATATATATAATTTTGGCCACTTTTTTTCTTCACAAAACACAAAATCCCAACAATCCCCATGCAGTCCAAAAAGGAGTACTTTATTCACCCATGTATGATGCATCAATCCAATGTTTCAGCTGGCTATGTGGAGCTCTTCCCTCTCTATACATCAGCACTGTTACATGGAAGGGAGAATTAACTACCACTTCTTTGAATGAATTTGGTTTGTGAACATTGTAATTTTTCTGGAATGAATGACCATTATGCACACACAATATATATATATATATATATATAGTGTGTGTGTGTGTATATATATATATATATATATATATATATATATATATATATATATATAATCTTTATTTGTATAGCGCCAACATATATATATATATATATATATATATATATATATATATATATATATATATATATACACACACACACACACACTTGCCATTGTTGCTAGTTGCTTTGCACATCAGGGAGAGTGCATATTCTGGTTTTCTGGTTCTGATGGCACAGATTGAAATATGGTGTATGGGCTAACAGCTGAGGCAACTTCTACACCAGTGACAGTGTTAAAATATAAAAAGCATCAGGATACTTACCAGTTTTCTCCCTGCAACTATGTCTAAATAGCACCTGATGCCAGATCTGTGTGCTAGCATGTGACAGCCTTGCATATTATGCAGTATCGTATTCTCTAGTTATGAATAGCAGATTATTTCTGAACGTACAATCTACTGCAAGCATAATGTTTAGAATGGGCCAAGTATATGGAGGGTCAGTTGCACAGCACGCCTGGCATGTGGGTGGACAGCTAGATGGTTGAGTGCGGTGTAGATGTAACGAGCTTCATCAGTATCATCGCCTCCTGTTACAAGCAGCTCTGTGCCTCCAGATTGCAGCTCTCTCTCTCTGTCTCTCAGCAGAGCGTGAATGAGACTCTTCTTATTTCCCACGTATGTTTAACCTGCCTTGAGTGTATGATGTTGTGTTAGAACAATGTAGCAAACCAGAAATCGATCGTCCAGTTAATTACTGACAAGCTCAATCAACAGCACTGTCCTAGGAGGGGGATCACACTGCTTATTTCTATGGTATTTAGGGTAGATATGACATCTATAGCATTGCTAGAAGTAAGCAGGAATATGTATAAATATATAGACTATGATCAAAAATAATACATTCTAATGGCAATTCGATAGAATCTGTGAATGTCACAGCCAGCCCATACATTTTACAGAAACGAAGAAGGGTGGATTTATAGCCGATAAAGCTCACCTGAACCGATTAATGCATTTACATAAGCCCTGGAGAAAAGGCTTCAATAGAAGCAGAAGAGAAAAAAAAGAAGAAATGATCCCTAGAATAAAAATGAATTAGAAAAATGCATGCGGTGTACACGTTTGTACGCTAGAGGGAGCCTTGAATCCACAATTGCAAGCGCTGTATAAGAATGTCTGCGGCATGCAGCCTATGGCAGCTCCAATGGTAATCTCCAATCAATTGAATGCATTGTAAGAATTGTGAGCCAATATGAGCTATTCACTAGAGGGAGAAGTTTCACGAGGTGCATTTCAGAGCATATTGCGCTCATAAAGCGTACGTTTTTTAATATCAAGACATTGATTTGATCTTCCTTACTTAAATGTCGCCCTGTATGCAGATTGCTATCCCTATGAGGCGGCTTTTAATGAAACTTCCCTTTGGCAATACCTGTACTCGCGCTAATCACATCCATTATCTGCTGTGCTGTGTCGTTCCGGCGACTGGAATCTGATCGCAGTTTCCTCAACGCTTCAGCATTTCCAAAATAAACGACATCTGTCACCGGGCTGCCTTCCAAATCCGAGATCTGTTACTGCTGGGGCTTGTGGTTCTCCATCGGAGTCTCCCGATCTTTCCACCCTGTTGGTGTGTGATCTCACCACACATACACAGCTTGCTGAAATATCTGTTAACAGATCGAGCTTTTATGTATGATGAGTATGCAATAACTTGTAGTTCCACACTAGCTGGAGGAGAACTCTACTAGTAACACTGCACTGCCAGCTCCTCATATCCATTGCTATTCCCTCAGCAGCAGTCAGTGGCGGATTGGTTTGACAGACAAGCCGTATATTTTCCTCCTTCATATAAAGAATGTAGAATAATGTGCCCTGCGTGCCTGCTGCTCGGTGGCACAATATAGTGAGGTGTATATATCAATGTGTCAGGGGAGGTATAGCCGGGTGATAGCCGCTATTACTGGCTGATGATGATGTGTTAACCACTGCTGCACTGTGCCTCCTGATCAGCCTGACTGCACACATCATCCATGTGTTGTATGCTGTGGACTTAGCGAGAAAACTGACAAGTCCCACTCATGAGTCACCGGCCGGCTGATCGCTGCAGGATGATAGGAGATACACTGTGTACACCCATGCATATGCCCTTACTGTGTCTACCAGCCTGCTCTCTGACATTGTGAACAGTGGTCTAATGAATGCCAAAGCCAGGTCAACTATTGTAGGAGATGCTTAATCTAGCTCAGCAAGCATGGGTGACTGCCATGTATTATGAGCTCCTCTCTTACTTTCTGTTTTGATAGCTATAGTTACATGAGTATAGCTAATAAAAACATGTATACATACATGGAATGGGTGGGGAGGTGGATCGATGGATGAAAGGAAGGAAGGAATATATATATATATATATATATATATATATATATATATATACATATATATGTGTGTATATGTATGTATATATATATATATATATATATATATATATATATATATATATATATATATATATATATATATATATATATATATATAGTGGCTTGTGTTGCTCCTACACTGGATTTGTTCCTATCCCTCCACACTTTATTTCTTCCTAATATACATGTACTTGACCCTGCTAATAAAGGTTATTATAATTCATAGGTCAGCAGATGAAGGAGAAATGGATTAGAGGGGGATAGAGAACAATGGGGAAGGAAGGAAGGAAGGAAGGAAGGAAGGAAGGAAGGAAGGAAGGAAGGAAGGAAGGAAGGAAGGAAGGAAGGAAGGAAGGGAAGGAAGGGAAGGAAGGAGGAAAATGGAAGGAAGCATTTGGCCTTGCCAATAAAGTTTATTAGAATTCATAGGTGGAAAGTCAGTAGATGAAGGAAGATGGATTAGAGAGGGGATAGAGAACAATAGGTAAAGAGAGAGATTAGATAGATAGATAGATAGATAGATAGATAGATAGATAGATAGATAGATAGATAGATAGATAGATAGACACTTCTGCCTGTAGTCCACCATATTTTTGTATATTAGTCTGAGCATGCATCTTCAGTGTGGCCAGGTAACAATCCTATACCAGTTCAGATTTCCTGGCACTAGAGGGATTCCTCTCCTCCAACAGAAAACAATAGCTCCAGATTCACTGAGACACTCTCCAGACACCGATATCTCTCCAGTGTGTTACCTGGGCACCAGGTGATCTTAGCAGGAGCTTTCCTGACTGATGTAATAAGTCTCCAGTGGTAATAATTGGGGTTTCCCTCTTGTTAAACAGCACGTGAGTACCAGTCTCATAAGATAATCATCGCTATTTATGTTATACCCTGAAGACTGCTGGCATCAACAAGTGCCAGTGTTGCACCTTTTAATGTCGTCTGCATAATATCACCATGGTGTCTGTTACTGGGAAGATCCCACAGCCAGCAGTATCAATGGCTGCAGCAGCATACAATGTAACAACTTAATAGATGAAAACTGTTACCTGTATTTATAAAGTGAGTGTTTTATATACACCATAAAGAGGTTATGCAGCCTTTAAAAAATAATCGCCAGTCCTCAGGATGGGCAATATCTGATCAGTGGGGTCTGACACTCAGGACCCCTGCTGATCATCTGATTGAATGGGCCATGCTGGTCCTGTGAGTGCCCCAGTCTCTTCAATGTTTACATCTAAGCATGATCCTATTCTGACTGCATTATTTTAAGCGTCTGTTCTGAATACAGCATGCTTGTCCCAATCAAGTGAATGAGTACAGATAGCAGAGCTCATGTTTACAAAGATCTCATCCACACGCTGCGGACAGTCCGCTGAGGACAAGCCGTGCGGAAACTGACATGCGTCGCGGAATTCAAATCTGCGGCATGTCAATTGTATCGCCGTTTCTGCTACGGGCTTTCTCCTCTCTATGGGGGGAGATTCCCTCAGCAAAATACAGGCAGACAAGCCACTGCAAACCCGCGTGGAACTTATGGATTTTCCATGCAGTCCCGCTACGGACATTCCGCAGGATTTCCACCTTGTGTGAACTCAGCCTTATGGGATGACTTTTGAATGAACTGATCGCAGCCAACTATATTGAGAGGACAGAATACTTGGTGGCCAGACCCCTCACTGATGATACATTTATGGTGTATCCCATCAATATGATGAATGTAACTGCTGGTAAAATATTGGTGTAGGAGGAGCCCGAAACTGCGGCAGATGACTCGCTCCATATTTATCAATCTACGTGGTCGTTTTTAGATTTCATTGAAAATAATGCGTGGCCTAAAGGTACCTTTTACACGGGATGACTGTTGAGAGCGTCAGCACCCGACAGTTGTCCCAGCATCACTTCTGTGCTTTCACACAGGGGCGAGTATCTCTCAGTGAATGGAGGCGCAGTGGGCTGTAGATCGCTTTGCCGTCCTGCTTCCATTCGCAGTAAACGGGCTGATCGTCGTTTGATTTTTATGCCTGCAGAAACTGAGCAACAAACGAATTATCATTCATTATTCAGTCGGTGCCGGCATTTATACTGAGCGATTACTGTTCGGCTTTCCACGATCCGGCAAGAATCTGCACGATTATCGTTCACTGTAACAGTGCCCTAAGTTGGGGCTTCTTCAGACGACCGTATTTGTGCGCAATGTACAGAGAATAGAATCCATTGATGTCAATGGGATCGCTCTCATGAACGTGTTTTGCGCGGGCATCCTACGTGAGGTCCAAAAAATAGGACCCGGTCTACTTTCCTGCGTATTTGCGCACTAAGGGCCCAATATAATTCTACGGGAGGTGCGCAAATGTACACTCAATGTGCACACAAATGCGCAGTATTCCATTAAAAAAAGAATACATCTGGACCTCATTAGGCTAAATGCCCTTTTTAGCCACGGTGGGGAGTGCGGGTGTCACGAATGTATGTGCAAATGCGCACTCAATATGCGCAAAATGCGCAATATTTCATTAAAAAAGAACACATCTGGACCTCACCCATTTAAATGACAGAGGGGGTGTCACAAACGTATGTGAAAAGGCGTGCGCAAAAAGCGCAGTACTACACGCAAATCTACCTCATCAATCCTCATTCACGGCGCAAAAACATTGCGCTAAAGTGTGCGCAATTGCGCATACGGTCGTCTAAAGCCGCCCTATGGTGGGCATGGCTTATAAGTCACTGCCTGGGACCTACCTATGGAAATCCAACAGCATTTTTGCGTTGCGCAAGTGGAGCGCATGAGATTGCGCCCGTTATATCACACAACTAATGATTTATCATCAGCCCTAAATGACTGGGCTTTTATAAAGTCCGCAAACAGATGTTACTAAATCTGACCGAAAGTGGCGCCCGCCATCGTAGCCACCCCTATGTGTGCTCGCCATCGTAGCCACCCCTATGTGCGCCCGCCATCGTAGCCACCCCTATGTGCGCCCGCCATCGTAGCCACCCCCACTTGCGCCTTATTCCTGAAAGCAAATGACACTTTTTTTTCTGTTGAAGCGCTCTGCCATTTTTATATTGTTTGCTGAGGAAAGCGGGTTCTGGACAGCTAATGCCCCCAAAATACCCTGCGCCGGTTTGGGGGACATATTCTGCTAGTCATGTGACCTTTTGTGGAACGCTGTGACAAAAGCACCAATTTCTACCTGCCGCTCAGTAACGGGTTAACTTTCTGTCCCCATACCAGTGCAGCCAGGAGTGACATCTTCTCAGGCAGCACAGAGACAGGGAGAAGCTGCTCCGTCTCTCCTCACAGCTCTGAGGTCACAGCTATCGCCTTACAAGCCTTCCTTCCCTCCTCCTCCTTCCTCTCACCTTGCCACCTCACAAACCCCTGTGCCCCTCCATAACCACAACCAGAGAGCTGCCATTGTAATAACTGCATAGACTAGCATGGCCATATTACTTCTAGCAGCGAGCGGAGCTATTTATACAGAGAGCGCCTGTAATGTGCAGCCTGTGCTACGGGCAGAGGAGACGAGGAGAGGCGCGCTGCTCCCCTCACACTCTCCCGCCTCCACATGACGCCTCTGTGCTAATAGACTGACGTCCCCGCTAGACCCCGCCCCCCTGGTGTTTCCTGGCCTCCTATTGGTTGGCAGGAGGAGGGCGCTGCGCAAAAACAGCTAAACTGGGAGCTGGGAGCTCAGACACTGGCAGCAGAGATCACAGCAGCTGGAGCAGCCAGGAATAAAAGTCCCAGCACTGAGGAATCACTATGGGATGTGTGCAATGTGGAGACTACAGGAAATAAAGTGACAGTGGTCACCAGCAATCCTAATGTAGCCCCTTCTAGCAGAGACACCATGTGCAGTGGATGTAGCAGCTTGGAAATGACTATTTTATCACACTGACCCGGGACTGGGATTTATCGTTTGCTAAGGACTAAAGGAATAAAAAAAAGGGGGATTGATTGTCCTGGTGATGAGGGCTCCGATCCGCCTATGTAGTGGGAGCCAGTGCAAGGAATACTAACACAAGTGCACTTCTCTTCTCACATCTCTTATTTTTCTATTTTTGTACATTTGTTTTTCTTGGAGATGATTGTTTTATTCCTGCTGGCGTGCATAGTGGATGGTGTGCTCTGCCAGCTCGCCTACAAGGTGCAGGAGGAGAGGGACCATGGCACTTTTGTGGGGAATATCGCTGAGGATTTGGGCTTGGACATTACAAAACTCTCCAGCCGCAGGTTTCAGACTGCCCCCAACTCTAGGAGCCCCTACCTGGAGCTGAACCTGGAGAATGGAGTGCTCTACGTCAAGGAGAAGATAGACAGGGAGCTGATCTGCAAGCAGAACCCCTCCTGCCTGCTCCACCTGGAGGTCTTCTTGGAGAACCCTTTAGAATTCTTCCGGGTGGAGATTGAGGTGCTGGACATTAATGACAACCCCCCGACTTTCCCCGAGTCTGACATCCAGGTGGAGATTTCTGAGAGTGCCACCCTCGGTACCCGCTTCCCGCTAGAGAGCGCCTATGATCCGGACGTGGGCAACAACTCCCTGCGCACCTATGAGATGACTACCAACAGCTACTTCACCCTGGACGTGCAGACACAGGGCGATGGCAACAAGTTTGCCGAGCTGGTGCTGAAGAAGCAGCTGGACAGGGAGCAACAAGCACTGCACAGGTACGTGCTGACTGCCATGGATGGGGGCATCCCCCAACGGACGGGCACTGCCCTCCTGACCATCAAAGTGCTGGACTCTAATGACAATGTGCCTGTCTTTGATCAGCCCGTCTACACCGTCTCCATGCCGGAGAACTCGCCCCCTGGCACCTTGGTAATCCAGCTCAATGCCACCGACCAGGATGAAGGTCAAAATGGGGAAGTGGTGTACTCTTTCAGCACCCACAACTCCCCCCGGGTGCGGGAGATCTTCAGCGTAGACCCCCGGACGGGTCGCATGGAGATCACCGGGGAGCTGGACTACGAGGAGAGCAACATGTACCAGGTCTACGTGCAAGCCAAAGACCTGGGGCCGAACGCCGTGCCCGCTCACTGCAAGGTGCTGGTCAAGGTGCTGGACCTGAACGACAACGCGCCGGAGATCAGCTTCAGCACCGTCAAGGAGGCTGTGAGCGAGGGGGCGCCGCCGGGCACAGTGGTGGCACTCTTCAGCGTGACGGACCAGGACTCGGAGGAGAACGGGCAGATCCACTGCGAGATCCTCGGGGAAGTCCCCTTCAGGCTCAAGCTGTCCTACAAGAACTACTACACCATCATCACGGACGGCGTGCTGGACCGGGAGCTAGTGCCTTCCTACACTGTGACCGTGCTGGCCAGGGACCGGGGCAGCCCTCCGCTCAGCTCCACCAAGTCCATCCAGGTGCAGGTGGCTGATGTCAATGACAATGCGCCCCGGTTCTCGCAGGCGGTGTACAACGTGTATGTGACGGAGAACAACGTGCCGGGCGCTTACATCTCCGCCGTCAGTGCCAACGACAGGGACGACGAGGAGAACGCCCATGTGTCCTACCACATCCTGGAGTGTGACATCCAGGGCATGTCCGTCTTCACCTACGTGTCCATCAACTCCGAGAACGGCTACCTCTACGCCCTGCGCACCTTTGACTACGAGCAGCTCAAGGACTTCAGCTTCATGGTGGAGGCGAGGGACGGAGGGAGCCCCCCGCTGTCCAGCAACGCTACGGTCAACATCGTCATCGTGGACCAGAATGATAATGCCCCGTCCATCATATCCCCCCACGGCAGGAACGGGACGGCCAAAGAGCTGCTGCCCAGGACTGCCGAGCCGGGCTACCTGTTCACCCGGGTAGTGGCCGTGGACCTGGATGAAGGAGAGAACGCTCGCCTAACCTACAGCATCCTCAGAGGCAATGACATGAGCTTATTTCGTATGGACTGGAGGACCGGGGAGCTGAGGACTGCAAGGAAAATCACTAGTAAGAGGGACCCCCATAGACCCTTTGAGTTAGTGGTGGAGGTTAGGGACCATGGACAGCCACCTCTGTCCTCTACTGCCCTCATCCAGGTGGAGATCGTGGACAGCACTGTAGAGAAATTGAATGAGAACCACCGGTCCAGCAGCAGATCCAATGACACAGCCTTAGATCTCACCCTCATCCTCATCATCGCCCTGGGCTCTGTCTCCTTCATCTTCCTGTTAGCTATGATAGTGCTAGCCATCCGCTGCCAGAAGGAGAAGAAGCTCAACATCTACAGCTGCCTGGCCAGTGACTGCTGCGTGTGCTGCTGCTCCTGTTGTAGCAGACAAGCCAGAGCCCGCAAGAAGAAACTCAGCAAGTCAGACATCATGTTAGTGCAAAGCTCTAATGTGCCCAGTGCTACCCAGGTACCAGTAGAGGAGTCTGGTAGCTTCGGGTCTCACCATCATAACCAGAATTACTGCTACCAGGTCTGCCTGACCCCAGAGTCTGCCAAAACTGACCTAATGTTCCTCAAGCCTTGCAGCCCTTCCAGGAGCACGGATACAGAGCACAACCCTTGTGGGGCTATAGTGACAGGCTATGCTGACCAGCAGCCTGATATCATCTCCAATGGCAGCATCCTGTCCAGTGAGGTAAGACAGCCACTTATATATTGATGTCACGTCCACTTCTGCTGCACTCATTCCTAAATAGGTTAACAGTATAAAGAACTTTTCCCTTGTAACCAGATGTTACTGATCCCTTGTTATCTGCAAATCCCCTTCCACGCTCATTTATCCACAGGAAATCTCTATGTCCTGCTACATCATCTATTTCTAAGGAACCTAGTTCCATTTCTTTCCTATCATCTGCTTTCCTATATTGATTTATGTTCAAAATCCCGCAGTGCCAATCTGTAGTAATAGATTTTAATTTCAAATACTGTTATGCTCATCTTTACAATACACTTGGTAACCATATATTGAATATTGAAGGAAGCTAGATAGGCATGATGAGTCAAATTTTCTCTATTTAACAAAGTCTTGGCATTAGAATTCCCCTAGAAAACTGTTGCAGCCTCTTGCCCACACTGCTTGAATGTGAATGAGGCCAGACTGGTGCTGAACAAACAGGGAGAGATTTTCCTGCATAGAGCATTGTTTGCCAAATAAAATGCCAGTCTACTGATCTACAGTACTTTGTCAAGCATTTTAAGATAGTGGCCCACTTATACTGTTCATTGAAATTTCAGTGAAATATTCTGCGTAAATAGATAAAAAAAAACATAGCAAATGAGAGTATCCAATTAAATGCTGCATAAATAACCCCTGTCAGTTTAATGCATCTGTGTTAAATGGAAGCTGCTTGAATACAATGAGCAAATAACACATCCATTTTGCATTTGGCAACCCCTCATACATAACAATCATACAAAGTGGTATATAGTATACTTGAAAAACCCAACTCATGCTATGAGCACTGCAATAAGCATGTCAATCATAGGTTCAAGAAATGCTATTACTCCTTCTGGTAGAGAGGGGTGCCCTCTTATGTCAGTATATGTTCTCTAGCTGAACCTAGCACAGTGGATAACATGCACTCTCAATATTTGATGTGTTCCAACTGCTGGGGGCCTAGGCAGCTCTTCATACACATTTCATCAATCAGCCTAGTAGCTGTGAGCTCTTTCATGTTTCTTGCAGTGACATTTAGAGTCCAATTTTGTTTCATTTATTTTTTAGAATAAACACCAACGCACTGAACTCAGTTATCTAGTTGACAGACCACGACGGGTAAACAGGTATGAACTGTGTTTGGGCACCTTTTTTTTATTTCCTTTTATTTTACACAGTAAAGATTGTTTGGATAATGCGTGTTTTTCATGGTTTAGTCATTGAAAGAATGTCCATTCCATTGCAAAAAAAAAGAAGGGAATTTCCATTGCCAGAAGGGCTATTTAGATATATCTTTGCATGCTTTATATCTTTTATAAAGTAGTTACTGTGTATAACAGCAAGGGTGCAACATGAAATGTATCATTTTCGCCATTATTGTCTCTCACCTGCCTTTCTCTGTGTTACTGCTGAGGGGAATACTTGTATCAGTCACATACTGTAGGTATATAGCCATTTATTGCAACTCCCACTGTGTCCATAGGATGGCAGAAGAATATTTGATTTTCTATTTCTCCTCAATACTGTGCTGTTTGTATTTGCAGTTCTGCATTCCAGGAAGCAGACATAGTAAGCTCTAAGGATAGTGGGCACGGAGACAGTGAGCAAGGAGACAGTGATCATGACGCCACTAATCGAGGTCAATCCTCTGGTAAGTCTGATGAGAGCAGGAATCAGAATTGGTTCTTTATCCCCTTAGTGACAAGAGCTGCAATCCCAAAATACCTTATATCATATGCCAATCCAAATGTGACAAGTAAAGGAAGAACACTATTATTCATGTATTTGACATTTAGTTGAATAGGTGTAATGGAAAATACCAAAATATGTTCACTGTGACTTTTCTGTAACTCTAATCAATATATGATGATGTAAAATACAGAAGACTGAAGGATTCCAGAGAGCTCGACAAGTTATTTTAACATCTCAGGTTTCAAAATGTAGCAAAAATGTAAATTGTGATGAAGAGAGATAATAAATATAAACTGACAATTGATAGATAGATAGATAGATAGATAGATAGACAGATAGATAGACAGACAGACACAGATGTGGCTTGAATTCAATTTTTCAGGATACAAAGTCGATACATTCTTGCCTCAAACAATGATAAAATATATATGTTAAACTTATAGGTCTTTTTAACATAGCTTGCGGGCAATGGATGGCCAATGGATGGCATCTGTCACAGGTACACATTTTTATTTTGCCAGTCTTGCTACACCTTTTTTGCTACACTTATCTCAGGATATTTCAAGCTAAGAGAAGAATTCAGGGAAAATACATCTGTAGATAGACAGACAGACAACAAGAAACATAATCAATCTAGAAATTCTATACCCATAATGGCCCTGTACACTTCCTTTTTAACATTCCTAAAGTTTTACCCCATCCCCAAAACAAATCACACATTTTACAAGATAGAAGCACTGGCAGAAAGGTTGTTTGAAATGTATTTAAAAATCTAGTTCTATCAATTTTAGGAGGTGAAATAGATGTGGGATAGATAAATAGATATATTGAAAAGGAAAAAGTTGGACATCAATAGAAGGAAGAAAGAAATGAAAGAAAGAAAAGAAAAAGAGAAAGAAACACATAGCAACATATACTTTTTAAGTAATATGAAAACAATAGATTGAATAGCTCCTTTGTCTGGTATGCAATCTAGTATTAGTACTTATGTGGATTTTGACTTGGAAGACCCACTCCCATGATCTTGAATAGATCCCATAATTGGGGGCAATGTCTATAGAAATGCACTCCCCAGCTGTCTGCATGCTCTGAGTTCAGTGATATCCACACTATTACTGGTGCTGGCTTCTAGTAGACACCAGGCAGAGTTTATGGAGCAGACGTTGCTGGAGATATGAGAGCTTCTGTCTTGGCCTTTGCCTTGTGTGTAGTTTGCGGCATTGTATGGGAAATCCTTTCAATAGAAAAGGCTATACTCCCAGCCCCCTTCTATTTTTACAAGTCATTAATATGCAGGCCTAATGAGAGTTCAGGAGAGCCAAGAATCCCTGGAGGTCGCTGCGCCTTGTGGGACTTCATGCTAAAGTGAACAGAGCGTCTATTTAATGTCTGGGAACCCGCACACTAACTAAGGCTTGCCAGAAGTTTACATTCAGCACAAGGAATCCTTTATTTTTCCCTATATGTGGGGCTCTGATTTATTGTTGTCTTGACTTAAAGAGATCTGTCTCGACCTATTTTATTATAAAGCGGGTTATTAATGTAAGCATTTGAATAGGGCTTAGCAGCAGACAGTAGTCCTACTTTGTTGAATTTTTTTTCTCAGATTTTCAAAGCTGCTAACCCAGTGAAGCTTTAAAAAGGTTAGTTTACCAGCATAATGGTTTGTAATTAAGGAGCACAGAATATTTAATTGGCATCTGTTATGCAAATCGCCAATACTCAGACAATATATGCGTTTGACTAATTAAAAAAATATGTAATTAGACTTATGCAAGTCTCGTTTCCAGATGCCACAATAGGCAACAAGTCATTATACAGATAGTACATAGATACATATAAATAAATAAAAAAAATATGTTAAACAATGTAGATATAAAGTTTTTTATTTATTTTTATTTTCTTATGTCCTAAAAAGAAACTAAAAGGGAAAACAAGAAATAATCACAAAATGAAATACCTGATTATATTGATCTGGGGAGGGCTTGATTGATCTTAGTTAATATACATTGTATAGTCTTATCAGAATAGAATTTGTAATTCTACATGTAATTCGAACTCTTGTTTGTTCATTGTGAAAATGCTCCACATTGGCTCAATTGGTTTAACTGCAGTCCTGTGTAAAACAACGGATTCCTTTTTTTTGCTTTTTTTAATTCTGACTTTCTACATGATAGAGCTGTAATTTATAGATCTGCTATAGTAGAGTGTATCATTGGTCATAACGTGACACATAATCTGGGGATGGGCATGTCATATGTGCAACATGTGAACCTACACAAGGCCCGCTTAGTAAGGGAGCCCATTACTACACTTCCTTGCTTCTATTAAGCTGAGTGTACTGAGCAAATGAACTTCATGGCACACAGTAACTAGTGAATTGTTATAGTGATACAGTATAAGGAGTACACTGGGATAAACTATTCAAGAACTAATGGTGCTCTGCTGTCTATGTCCAACCTAAAACACTAAAGACCGATGGATCTATGTTATGTTTAGGTGCAGTTCCATTGATGTACTCTTTGTTGTTTTTTTTTGTGTGTGAAAAGTAAAAGATGTTTATGCAAAATAGAGCCAAATGGTGTTAAAAGAAGCTGAATGGGCATGTCTATAATCACCCATTTGTTGCCTTTGTTTACATTGCTAAGAAGAAAACAGTGAGAACTATTTGGCTGACTCCAAAGGATGCTGAGTGCCATGTGGATCACATTCTTGACTGTTACCAGTGTAGCTGATAATTGATATTTAGTGAAATAATGAAGAGATCATTATTTTCACAGAATATATTTCTTTCCATATACATGGCAGGCAGCACCACAGGAGACAAATCCCTAAACTTCAAACTTCATTTCATTTGAGAAGTGGTGGTTTACAAGTGGTGTTACGTGGTTACGAGTTGTGTTAACCTTGCCAGTCTTTATTTATAGGATGCAGCCAACTAGAACAGCTATGGTTGTAGCCATGATGTTGTAAAATAACTGACTTATTGCTTCTGTACTGTCAGTGATATTTGTTCTTTGAATATGCATGTGATGTGTTATCATTGATCACTGATAATTTACTGTTCTTGGCAATTTTATGGTCCATTTAGTGAGTGGACATTAATTTATAACTTAAGTCTACCTGTAGTCTCTCAATTTCTCTGGCCACTGGTCTACAGCTATAGTTTAATACGTTCAACATTGCAGTGGGTTATTGAACACCATGGTTGGTGATTTTAAATCAGACATGCTTTGAGGCCCACACACTGTGTATGGATTGCGGATTCAAAGATAAGGGATTGGCCTGCAGCTATCTTTCCCAACTGAGAATGAATATACTCTCTGCATAAATACCTTCACCGTAATGAAATGATTGAGTTAGACAACTCATTTGGAAATAATTTAGGTTTTACTCAGCCACTGATATGCCCTGCTCCACCACACAGGCTCACACAAGTTATTTCCATAATGTGATATTGCAGTCTGTGATTTGCAAGGCCATAAAGCCATAATATCAATCATTTATCAATGAGAAAACCAAAACACATTTTATAGCAATCACTAATAGACATGGTTAGTTTATCTGTTCAGCAGTAAAGTAGAATTACAGTGAGAGGAAGATAATTTGGGGGAATTAATTATAAAATAACAGTTGCTAAGCTACTTCACCAATTTCATATGATTATTTCATTCACTTCAAACACCATAGTCCACATAAGTAGGCCATATAAATTAAAGACAAATAAAAGTCACTTAACTCAGATGAAATTGATAATTGTTGGTCCTCTGTCTAATAAGTAAGGTTAGATGTTACCACCATATTAATAGATTGCTTGTCCCTGTGGAAGCAATCTATTAATACGTTAGTAAGATATATTGCTATGTCATTACCTTCTCACTCTTTCATTATATTTACAGTATACAGTCATATCTCCCACTTCCAACAGCATACTCCCATTAATAGTGTTAGATGTTTCTGTAAAACTTGCTCAACTGTAGCTAAGGAATGTTAATAAAATGTGACCTTTAAATGTCTTCTCACACTTATACTGCAATTCATTAAAGTTAGGAAGAGACTATAAATAAAACGACTTCCTAGTTTATTATCTACACGGCAATATTACCAATATATGCTGGGTGCACCTCGCATTCTAAACCAGTGCAATCTATTTTCCCACCGTCTACTTTACTAACATATTCAAGCCCTTTGCCCCTCTCCCATGGAGAAGGAACAATGTCTCATGAATACATGTCTCCTCTCACATCCAGTGCTATTCAGCGCTGGTTGATTTAAAATGTGTAATTTATTTCGGAGGATTTTGCATTCATTTCTTTAAAAATCAACAAAGTCTGACAGCTGATAAATAATCCCCTATCTATCTATCTATCTATCTATCTATCTATCTATCTATCTATCTATCTATCTATCTATCTCATATCTATCTATCTCATATCTATCTATCTATCTATCTATCTATCTATCTATCTATCTATCTATCTATCTATCTATCTATCTATCTATCTCATATCTATCTATCTATCTATCTATCTATCTATCTATCTATCTATCTATTCCATATGACTTACCTCTTTCAGGTTGTCTGGTCTATAGATTTAGATCCAGTTATATTTTTATCTCCGTTTTATCACTCTATTGCTAATAATTCATATTGGCATTTCTTCCAACAGGAGTATTAAATTTACACTAACCTGTGAATGATAAAGCATAGTCTATCACACTTTAGCAGAAACGTTTTCATAAAAAAGAAAAAAAGTTCTAACAATTATTTAATACGTTCTCTTCTCATTATTTTTATTTGCACGATAGAGTATTAAAGATTGAAGTTGTCGGCTTCTGTATAAAACCCTTTATGTTTCTCATATCCCCCTCCTTAGCCCTTCTCCAATTCTTTAATCCCAGCTGCAGTTCACGTCTGAATTCTTCAACAGCTCACTGATCAGTAATTTATTTCCAGACTTCTGCATACTTATTATCAATGGAAGGTTAGGATGGAAGGCACAGCCACTATGTGCTACATTGCTTCATTTAGAATAAAAGTCATTACAAAGTGAGATTAATCTGTAATAAAAGCTCTTCCATTTGCTGCCCTTTACCACTTGTTGATGATTCTGCTTTTTTTTTATTTTCACAAAGTGCATTTATGGCACTGAGATGACAGAACAGTTAACATTATGAATCTAATTATAACATAGGGCTTTAGTGGAATACTAAATGGATATTATAACTGATTGGGCAGGGATGCACTGACACAACATAAGATGCACTATTAGTTTATGAAAATCATTGCTCATGCATACACATATGGTATAGCAGGCAGCGTTTTGACATCTACTCTTCGAGAATCACATTTCAGTAGTTTTAACTGCAGCTTCTTGTAAAGCCATCAAGACTCAATTTGGAATTTGTCTAATACCTCTGCATGCTAAGTGACAAAAAAGTGTCTGCTATAGCTGTATCAGTACCATCAGATCACTTGTTGACCTACAGTTGTATGACTCGTTAAATATAAGGCCACCCCCACACATCTGGTTTTTACCGTGATTACTGTGGCATTTGGAATAACACTTCCATTGATTTCAATGGGGCCTTGCAGACATGTGCTCAAATGCGGTGCTTTCTAGCGTTGCGATTTTTTAGCTCTGTCTGCTCTATTTTGCTGTGTTTAGAGCACTTCATCACCCATCACAATGATGAGTTGCGCTAAAACCCGCTGTTGGAGGCAGGAACCTGCATCTGAAAATGGCAGTAAAATCGTGGCAAAACACCGTGATTGAAATTGCGGCGTTTTGCTGACGGCATGTGTAAGAGTGTACTTAGTTAACATTTACTTTTAGAGAATCTCCGCTGCTCACATTTAGGATGTTTATCTGGGGGTCTATTATCTTGATGTAACTTTAGTATCAGTTCTATTTAAAACCGTACAGAACATCATGAGTCGCAATGCCAAACTACACGATATTCTCAATCACAAAGCAAAAAAAACTAATGTCTATTGGCATCTATAGTCTTAAAAAAACGTTTTCCAATAATAAAATAATTATGGGGCCCTTTAAATAATTTATGCCACAGAACACATTAGGAGAATTATTTCTAGACTATCCCCACTACTCCCGTTTAGGAGGTTTAGATGTGATTCTCCTCCCTTGTAGTAATATTTATACAAAGCTTTGTGCACACAGTTGGTATGGGAAGGCTTATTAGCATACATATGGCATTGTGTACACAAGCATTACTGCACAATTATAAACAACCCCACAGTGCATGTCTGTGTGCAAATCAATCACAGGCCTGAGCCTCACACTCCAAGCATTTCATTGCTATTCTTTGAACTGAGCAAATGTTGGGCGCCAGTGAAACATTGAGGTTATGTATTGGAAAAACTCATTTCCGAGTATTATATGTTATTTATACACTATACCCTATGATATGTACTGTATGGCAAGTCACAACCAATAGCATGAGTACAAATATAAATGTGATGGAAATAAAAAGAGGAAAATTCATAGAAAGTAAAGAAGTCATATCACACTTGCTTAGAAACATAGATTAAAATCAATCAAAATGTCAAACGTCACTCAAAAATGCTTAATAGGTTTAGAGAACGTAGGAAAGAACAGGCCACAAGCTGGTGAGGACATGTGTTTCCTGGAAGAGATCTAGTGATTTGTCAATAGTATCAGCATCCACATCTCACATTACATGAGCACTGAAAGCATCTAATCATGGGCATTTGCAATTGAAGCTCAGAGAGCCTGTATAGAGGTTACAGGAGGCATGCTGCAGGCATGGCATACAGAAAGCAATAACCTGAAGATGGGAGATAAAAAGGACTAAGAGAAAAACGCTTGACAGAGAAAGACAAAAATGGTTTTCAGCGAGAGCATGAAATAAAAATGGGGAAAGAAGGAATTTAAAGGGAACCTGTTGCCAGGTTCGGACAGCATCAACCCAAGTCAGGTATGCACATTGCACCCATGTAGATTTTATTCTGCCCATATCATTTAGAGTGGCAGCTCTCTGCCTGTACACAAAAGGGGAGAGTGCTGTCACTCTACATGGTCCGGGTGAGGAGAGGTCAGTTCGACTCTGACTCAGAGCTCCATTGTGAGTTCTTCTACAAAGTATGTTTATCCTGAAATGAAGTGTTTTAGAAAAAAACATACATGGATGCAATGGGCATACCTATCATGGGTTCATACTGCCTATGGTTCTGGAGTATGTATGACAGGTTCCCTTTAAATTTATGAATGCTCTTTTTAACCAGTGGAAGTTATGATAGATAGTAGAATATCAGTTGCAGGGAACCTGTAAAAAATCTTGCACTTTCAATAAGTACTTCACCTTCATAATGTGAAAGCCCTACATGAAACATATTATGTATGCCCTCTGATGTTTCATACAAGGTTCACCCAATTAAATCTCATCAGGCTGGTGGACACAAGAATTCAGCTGTAGGGATGAATAAATCAGCTAGCAATATTGACTTTTTGGTTCTTCCAGACTTCTGACTGAAGAATACAATTTCAACATGTCTCACAGGCTAAAGTCCATGTTCTGAATTATACCAATCTGTGATCTAAACAGCATTTTGTCGAATTAGCTAATTGGGGAACTGGGAGTCGTCTCTCAACTTGATCTGTGGAGAATATGATGAAGAGTACTTTAAAACACACAACGCACTAACTAATAGCTCATTATCCATCTAGAGATTAACAGATCATCACACTGACAATTATGGGGGAAATTGATTATTTATGGCTATCAGTACATAAGTGTAAGTGCTTTTACATCTCCATTCATTGATTGTTGCTACTAGTCATCTTTTTTAGAGGTTTAAAGTATGAGAGGTTAATCAAGGCCTAAAATCAATAGTGTCAAAATCTTTCATTTTCTCATAGAAAGCATAAATATAAAAAAGTAACAGCTGCTTTGCCTTACAATGGATGTGATTCTGTTATTGGCTTTATTGAGTCCAATGTGCCTCCTACAGGAGCTGACCTGTTCTCCAACTGTACAGAAGAGTGTAAAGCGCTGGGCCATTCGGACCGCTGCTGGATGCCTTCTTTTGTACCTTCCAGCGATGGCCGCCAGGCAGCAGACTACCGCAGCAATCTTCATGTGCCCGGCATGGACTCTGTTCCGGACACTGAAGTGTTTGAAGCACCCGAGGTGCCTCCAGGAGGGGAGAGATCTTTTTCTACCTTCGGAAAGGAGAAGGCATTACAAGGGCTGGCAGGAGTAGGCAATGGAAATGGAGGAGGGAGTACACAGGAAAGAAAGGAGCTGGATGGCCTGCTTTCCGGGACCAGAGCGCCTTACAAGCCCCCATATCTGAGTAAGTACTTGGTATTACCTTTTCAGTTTAAATATATTTAGGGAGAATTATAAAAATATCTGAAGAGTCACTCATAGTAACAATTCAGGGTATTGCTTTCAATTTACAACATGTACGCAAAACTGTTGACTGATTGAAACTATTGGTATTGTCACTGTCTTTATTTGCACTAAATGTTTGTAAATCTCTCCTATCTATGGATAGGCTTGTCATATGATTACTGTTACATACTGTTCTACACATGTTGCTGTATTCTACCAGTTATAAAACACATGATCAGAGTAATGAAAGAGACATTCTTAACATTTTATTTGGCCCTGAGGACAGTAAACTTGGAAAAGTGACCAGAATTTTCTTTTTTTGCTTATTGTACATAGTGGCTGATTATTATATGGTTAATATATTGATTTTAGAATGTGTGGTACAGGAACTGGGATGTTCTTCAGAATTCTCAACTAAAACGGGTTGTGCAATGTAAGAAGTGAAATCAGAAAACTTACCATAATGGTGTCAAAATAGTTCTACTAAAACAGTTACAACAATTAACAGATTGGACTCTAATCCAGGCCTGCAGAACTTGGCAATAGGTAGGGCCAAAAATAAAATTGGCAAACCTCTTGCAGATAGGTTTTTAGTGGCTCACTTTGTAAGAAACTCACTGGCTTGAAAGCGCTGCGGAATAAGTTGGCGCTATACAAATAAAGATTCTTCTTATTATAGAAAGGTATTCTATAGTTTAAGGATTAAACTATTTTGTAAACCCCCGGATGCTGTATGATTAGTGAATAGATATGAACATGGACCTCAGTTGGTTCATGCTGCTTTTTAGGGCTCGTTTACACGAGCATATCTGTACCACATATCAAGTGCACAATTTTTGTGCCCATAATGCACAGTGAATAGAACCCATTTACCCTACAATGCACTAACTGCAGTATAAACATGGTTCAAATTACTGTAGGATAGGTTGAAAGAATCTGCTGCTCTGCCACTCATGTGGGCTGCAGGACCTTCCCTACCTTGAGCGCTGTGCAGCTTGGCTGGTCACATGACTGTCATTCGCTGAAGGTTCTTTACCCCGCACAGTCATGTCATTCTAGCTGCTACTGCTGCTAACCACTAGTGGTAAAACGTAGGCTTTACTGCTAGCAGTGGCTAGCATGACATGACTGTGCTGCGGACTGTGACATGACTATGATGTCAAACGGCTAGCGACTAGTCTCTTGACATCATAATCAAGTCACAGTATGCGAGCCACTGAAAATCCTCTGCTGAACTGCATGTGGTTCGCGGAACATAAATAATGCATGCCTGCTCTAATCCTTTATTAAATCCATTGTAGTGTCCGTGGTCATCAGTTAAAAGTCGTTTTTTAGGTTTGCTACAACCGTGAACATTATATATATATATATATATATATATATATATATATATATATATATATATATATATATATATATAAAACACTATCACCAAGATTATATATATATATATATATATATATATATATATATATATATATATATATATATATATATATATATAGGCGCACACACATATGTATGTTTATAGATTTTATTTTAGCAAGGTTTCAGTTGTTACTTTATTACGAATGATTAATTGAAAACTGAGTCCACAAAAGTATTATGAAATAATACAACAGTAATGTGAACTGATGTTTTAGAATTATTAAGTCAAGCATGACTGAATGTCTTTGTATTACTATATGTAATCAGACCCTGTAGCTACAGTATACTACATTTTGGTATGGTTGTAAAATGTCCAAACAGAAAAGAAGTAATTAGTGGCATACAGTTGTTTTTGTGTCAACGTGACAGTTGGAGTTGTCCTATTCCTCTTTCTTTTTATTGGTCTTGTTATCTCAGTTTCTTTTATGTTTTCTATTTCAAATGTTTTCACCATTTTTTTTACCTTGTCTGACAGTCCCATTCTTTCTATCTATCAATATGTACTGCTCTGGGCTCTTCCTTGTAAACCATTGATTTATTTCATCACTCTCCTCCCACAGGATGCCTTTGTTCTTCACACCCTTTGTTCTCTTGGAAAGTAAAGCTCCATCATAATCCCTTTTTATTTCTTTATTTTCCACCCACCCTCCTTTTTTAAACTCTATGCTTTGACCTCCTTATTACCCCAATTTCTGCTCTTTTTTTCCTTGTCAAAATTTTACCAAATTTTAGTTTTAAACCTTTTTTACTTTGCTATATAGTATGAGTTATACAGACTTTCTAAGCCATAAAAGTACCAATAAACTTTTACAGTTACTTATGCAGAAAAGTGTAGCGGAGTTGCATTCCATTATTTCATTTCCCCAAATAATTTGTTTGGGCATAATAGTAGCTCTGACAGTATTGTTATTCTGGTTTTCCATTTGTGAACTAGATCAGGATGGATGGTGGTATGCCCCCCCCCCTCCCCCCTACACACACACATAATATACAGAGTCTTCATACAGTCTGTATCAAAAAAGCTGTTCTTTATTGACCCAGTTTATGGTTAATACAACTGAATAACCCTAAGCATTCTACCCTTGATAATAAAAAATCCTATATTTTATTCTAAGGAATATCATGTTTGCAAATGAATGCATGCCTTTACTTGCTAATGACTTCCATAGGCTGCAAATCTTAAGACATTTAGTAGAATGCTTATATTTAGGTATTGCTGGGTGCTAGATTTCATGGAGTTATCTAGGGTTAAACACTTCTGACTGACAATAAGTAAAAAGTAATTTATCAACTTCAGATGCTTAAAGCCATAGTGTGTAGCGTGTGCATACTGACTAAGTGAAGGACCGGGCAAGTGTAAAAGAATGTGATGTCTATTGAGATACATTGAAAAAAGGTATATGTAAACTGACTGCTTATAGATGACAAACAAGAAGTGGCATAATTTGCTATAGAGAAGCTCCAAGTAGCTCATGCTTTTGGCATATGACTTTTTATAATATATAGCTATTATATTATTGATCAAGATGGCATTAAAATACATTAATAAATATCTTTTTGGCTATGTAAAGTAATAGCTCTAACATAACAATATGCAAATTCACACTTGATAAAACTTTGATTTTGAACATTTTTACATATATTGTAAGTAGTAGAATTAGGTAAGACTGAAATGAACACGGATTTTTCACACAATGTATGCTAATTTAAATAGACTAAATATGTATCATCAATCTCGTCATATACTTTAATTAATATTTTTTTTTGTTTTACCACTGAAAATCAAATTTAAAGTACTTACCACTAGGGGTCTCTCTTCCAGCACCTTGGCAACCCACTGCCTGTCATTAGGCATTTGGCTTCTCTAGTAACAGGGACATGGAGACACTGCTAGTTACTACATGCAGGAGAGAGGTGGGCATTCAGATGATGCCATGCAGCTATTTGGAGCAAAGCTACTCAAGGTAGCATGGAAAGTATGGGAGAGGTAGTCCCAGCCAGTACAGTACTGGCAGAGTGGCTGGCTTATGACATTACCCCCCCCCCCCCCCCCTCTTCACCACCACCACCTGTAAGTAGATTGCAAATGGAAGGGCAGCAGAAAAATAGGAAAATTTGCATGGAAAACTGAAATGATAGAGCTCAAATTCAGTGCAAAAAGCAACAAAATAGTGACCAATGGAGACCTTAGCTGTTTCTAAAACTTTATTGAAAATTTAGGTATGCTTTGAATATGTGTCAGAACTGGAGATATTGAAGATCCCCTAATACCAGTAATCACATTGAAGTGCTCTACAATAAGCCTTTCCCTCGGCTGAAAAGACTGCTTAAAGGAGCATTTCAGGGAAAATTGATATACTATATTTTGCTTAGTACAATGCCTAAAGAGGCAAAGCATAAAGATTCAAAGTAATCATAGAAATGAACTTATGCACTGCCAATTTATACCTAAACTAAGACAATGGGGAAGATTTACAACTAAAAATGTACCAGGTTTCTGGTGCATATTGAGCCACAAAACTGTCTTAGGGCTCGGTCAGATGAGCGCGGTTTACATGCAGCTAAGCAATGTGTAAACCACGCTGCTGATATGCAGGGATTATGCGTGTGAATGGGCTGCCCCTATCTCCTCGGAGCAGCCCGTTCACGTGTCTGTGATGCGGGCAGCCTGCTTCCACAGCTTCTATAGGAGGCTATGATAAGCACCCTGGACAGCGCGCACCACGGAGCTGACAGTCGATTCGCCACTCGCTATCCGTTCTTTTTTTTGGAAGCACAGGTTCTACATTTCTAAAAAGGGTCCATGTGATCACTACCATGCTATAGAAGCATGGTTTACACACTCGTCTGACCGAGCGCTTACGTAGTTTTCTGGTGTTTTTAAACACTTTTTGACACTTTTTTTGACACTCCAGATGACAAAGGCTGTGTGGTTTTGTATGAAGGCAATGTGGCCTTATGGGAAGGAGGCGTGGTCGAAGTGTGACATTGTGCATTAAAAATGTGCTACAATTTTGGCGCAAAAGAAGCTAAGTAATAAATAGTATAAAAGTAGACAAAAGTGTCTAAAAATGCTCCAGATTTATATTCCAGCATGAGCCACTATGATAAATTTAGCACATATGAAGATTGTTAAATGTTAGACGATGTTAACAATTCTGCCCCAGTGCATCAGTTTTCAGAGGAGTGTTTTGTTTTTTTAAACAAAAGATTTTTAAAGGCTTACATCTCTAAATGAAGAATATTCTTACCCCTTCTGTTTTCTGCCAGCTTTTTAAAATATGATTACAAAACATGGGGGTGGGGGCTATTTATGTGATTTTTATTTTTCCCTTATTGTAGCTTATTTCTGCTTGTTTATTACTTACTAATTCATTTTGGGGATTAATTTACACAGGGTGTCCACAACCAGGAGACCATTGCCAACTTAGAATACAAGTAAGAAATAGTTAAAACTTGTGCTACACATTAATTAAAATCCATTTTTTTGACAGTATAAAGGAGACCATAGCTTCTTTTGACACATTGACAAAAAACATTACATGTGGTATCTTACTGATTGGCTCAACTTCAGTATATCAATTTCTATTATTTATTTTACATGAACTATGCAGTATGTAGGGGTTATGATTAAAGGGTTTGTTTATTTGTAAACTATTGATGGCCTATTCTAAGGGTGAACTTCCTGGGACCTTGTGAATCAACTGTTCACCAGGCCAACAAGCTCATACACTGAGCTGATTTCTAGAGGAAGCAGACAGCTCAGTTCCCACTGTAGTGGACAGAATTTGTATTACAGGCAAAGTTCTCATTCACTTCAGTTGTAACTTGGCCTGCAATACCAAGCTTGGCCACTTCAGTGGGAAAAGAGCCTGGTGAACAGCTGATCTGTGGGAGTCCCAAGAGATGGCTTCCCACCAATCTGCTATCGATGGCCAAGCCTAATAATAGGCCATAAAAAGTTTACAAATGGACTATTACTTTAAAGCTGAGCTAAATATGATTACCAAATCACTTCAGTTATGTGGTACAATTAATACAGTAATAGTGCATTAAATTGTTGGATCATTCAAATTTGAATGATAACTGTTCAGTGTGAACATGGCCAACGATTGAACGGCAAGCAATAATTCATTAATTGATTGTTTGTTGTTTATTTTATGTAGGCATTAAAATTACTATTTGCTCATTACATGTAAACAGTGATTGTTCAGTAGTTTAGTGGTACAGTGAATGTGAATGACTGAACCATCAGAGAACAAAATGTCAGTGATTTATCAGCCTGCATAAATAGTTTGCATGAGTGAACGGGCAAAATCTGTCATTGTTCGCTTGTTCTCTCGTGCGAACGATCTATCACTCCGTGTAAAAGGAGCCTTAAAGTAGATGCAGATGAAGATTGTTTTAAGACTCTAAACCCAAGGAAAGTGTTTTTTTTCAACCGTAAAAGGTTTGTCAACAATGAGAAGATCTAGGTCAGTGCTGTCAACCTATGAGATGTCTATGAGAATAACATTTGTTCTTATTTTCTGAGATATAAGATCCTCTTTGTACTCAGGGTGCTAATATTTAATGGACATACAAAGATAGTATACTGTATGGCACGAGGAAATCTACCTATAGGTTGTAATAAACACAAAATAATGTTCCATATATTAGTTTACAAATACAGAATTATTTTATGTCTAGTAGGAATTAGCATGTACCAATGACAAGTAATACATGGTAGTCAACTTAAGGTGAAATTGCTGATTGAGCTTTTGGCACATAACATGGAAAATGGCCTATTCTCTTGAGTATTATGATTTAATGAATGTAATACCTACTAAACTAATGCAAAAGAAACATAGGAGTAGACCATGCATACCAATCAGGGTGCTTCCTTTAATTTTCCAAAGGACCTTTGCAAAATGGTCACTGCTAGAGATGAGCGAGCATACTCGTCCGAGCTTGATACTCGTTCGAGTATTAGGGTGTTCGAGATGCTCGGTACTCGTGACGAGTACCACGCGATGTTCGAGTCACTTTCATTTTCTTCCCTGAGAAATTTGCGCGCTTTTCTGGCCAATAGAAAGACAGGGAAGGCATTACAACTTCCCCCTGCAACATTCAAGCCCTATACCACCCCCCTGCAGTGAGTGGCTGGCGAGATCAGGTGTCACCCGAGTATTAAAATCTGCCCGCCCGCGGCTCGCCACAGATGCATTCTGACATAGAGGAGGGAAAGTGCTATCTTGGTGGAGCTGCTATAGGGAGAGTGTTAGGAGTATTTTAGGCTTCAAGAACCCCAACGGTCCTTCTTAGGCCATAGAAATCGCAGATCGCACCTATGTGCGATCTGCGATTCCTGTTCTCTTCTCTATATGCGCTCAATGGGCCGGCGGCAGCAGCGCCGGCCCCATTGAGAACATATAGAAGACAAATCATTCTTCTCTGCCACAGCTGTAACAGCTGTGGCAGAGAAGAACGATGTTTGCCCATTGAATTCAATGGAGCCGGCAATACAGCAGGTTCCACTGAAAGCAATGGGCTGCCGGCGTGCGCGGGATGAATTGTCGGGAAGGGCTTAAATATATAAGCCCTTCCCAGCAATTCATCCAGAAATGTGTAAAAATAAAAATATATACCGTATATACCGGCGTATAAGGCGACAGGGCGTATAAGACGACCCCCCAACTGTCACCTTACACGCCGGGAATACAGCGGAGCAAAGAATAAAAATCATTACTCACATCCCCCGGCGGTCTGCGGTGCTGCTGCAGGCTGTCGCTCCCTCCTGGTCCCCGGCAGAGCATTGCTTTCTGAATGCAGGGCTTTAAATCCTTGCCTCCAGAAAACACACGTGCCTTCAGCCAATCACAGCCAATGACAATGATGTCATTGAATGGCTGTGATTGGCTGAAGGCACGTGTGTTTTCTGGAGGCGGGGATTTAAAGCCCTGCGTCCAGAAAGCAATGCTCTGCCGGGGACCAGGAGGGAGCGACAGCCTGCAGCAGCACCGCAGACCGCCGGGGGAAGTGAGTAATGGTTTTTATTCTTTGCTCCGCTGTATTCCCGGCGTATAAGGTGACAGTTGGGGGGTCGTCTTATACGCCCCGTCGCCTTATACGCCGGTATATGCGGTATATATTTTTATTTTTACACATTTCTGGATGAATTGCAGGGAAGGGCTTATATATTTAAGCCCTTCCCGACAATTCATCCCGCGCACGCCGGCAACCCATTGCTTTCAGTGGAACCTGCTGTATTGCCGGATCCATTGAATTCAATGGGCTAACATTGTTCTTCTCTGCCACAGCTGTTACAGCTGTGACAGAGGAGAACGATCTTTATGCTGACAGTGCGGGGGGGGGGCACTCTTGCCGCTATTGTGGCTTAATAGTGGGACCTGTGAACTTGACATGCAGCCCAACATGTAGCCCCTCGCCTGCCCTATCCGTTGCTGTGTCGTTCCCATCACTTTCTTGAATTGCCCCGATTTTCACAAATGAAAACCTTAGTGAGCATCGGCGATATACAAAAATGCTCGGGTCGCCCATTGACTTCAATGGGGTTCGTTACTCGAAACAAACCCTCGAGCATCGCGAAAATTTCGTCCCGAGTAACGAGCACCCGAGCATTTTGGTGCTCGCTCATCTCTAGTCACTGCCAATAGTTGGTTTATGAATATGCTCTAACTTCCCCTCTTCGGATATGTTGCATGTTATTTTTGCTGTATGTAGGTGACTACTTATACATATATACTACCTTCTCATGGTTTGTGACAGAATTAATTCTTGTTGTCTGCTTTTGTTACCATTTTGTGTAGAATCAGAGTATGGCTGACAGCTATGAAATAAACCCATCTTGATTTCTGGCACTTTGGTGTGTCAGAATGCCAATGAGTTCATTAAGAAGCAGAGAAAAAAGACAGTGTGAGAGAGCAAGTAAGGAAGAACATAGGGATTCCTGAAAAGAAGTCAAACTGTGCTAAGTACAGTACTTTGAGTGCCAAATGGTATTGTATCAACTGTGGCCCTCTATTAGGGATTTTTTTTACTAATAAATTTTCATTCTTGAGCTTCTACATTTCCATTATAATAGCAGCTTCTTGCTTCATGGCTTGGTCTAATCATACCCAAAATAAATATGTTACTATAATATATTACCAAATATAAAAGAGAAGTAATTCCCACATAATTGCTCGCTTTTCTCAAAAACCCCACTTCTGTTAGCTTCGTTGAGTTTTGTGAACTAGAGGTTATTCTATTCTTAGTATTTGCATATTTTTGTGGTAACTGTTTCTATGAAAATAATGAGTATGTTGGTCATTATAGATGCCACAGGGATTATCTCCCAGGTTGCTGAACATTTACACTTTTTAGCCGTAACAGTAAAATGACCTGCCTAAAATTGTGAAGATTCCCCTGGAGCCAAAAAAACAGCTGTGCCCTGTGGAGGCAGGGACTCCACAAGGTGTACTGTGATATATGGTAACTGTAAGCTGCAAATCCTGTAAACTGGGTCTTCACAGATCAGATTTGTTTTTCCAGCACATCTCACAGATGCAGTAGACATCTGCCGCATTTGGAGGCCAAGTCAATGTCTTGAAGTCTTTGTTGCATTACTCAAACCATTCCAGAGCTAGTTTTGCAGAATGGCAGGGCACCTTATCTTACTGAAAAACATCATTGCCATTATGGAATACTGTTGCCATAAAGGGGTACATTTGGTCTGCAACTATGTTTAGGTAGGTATTATATATCAAAATAGCACCCACATGAGTGCCAAGACCCAAGCTTTCCCAGCAGAACATTGCCCAAAGCATAACACTGCTGCCGCCATATACTGAGCTCGGGAGTGAAGTGCCACAGCGGGACTACCTGATCTGTGTGTGAGAGCCTGGTAGTTGCCAATCCTTATTGGTTTTTGGTCTTTTAGGGTCTTTTGTGTGGGATTCTTTTGTGGGTGTCTGTTTTTTTTGGTGAAGGGCCTATCTGCCCTGCTGCAGTCTATTGCCAATTGTTTTTTTCTATTTTACATGTACAGCTGCCTGGATACTATTTAAATTGTTTTGTTTTTTAATTAACTAACTAGGGCTTATTTTTGGAGTAGGACTTATATTTCAAACATCCTCCCAAATCCTGAAAGATCATGTTAGGGAGTATTTTCAGGGGAAACGGTATCACGCTTTACAATTAGGGTTTCATGTTTATTATATCAAATTTGTATAAATAAGAAAATGCATTTACTTTGTTACATGACACGAGGTCTAGATTTCCATGCCAATATTCACTGATTTGCTGTATAACATGACCACATAAAAAAGATGCTTGCAGCTCAGTGTATCTTATGACTTCTATAAATGTAAAGAATGTTCTCTTTGTATGAGCTGTTCTTCCAGAGGACGAGCAGTCAGTGCAAAATAAGGTCACTACAATAACAAACTGGATAATAACCCAAGTTTATCTCTAATTGCAGTTTTGGATTATGGAAAGTTTATTTACACAGAACCATTGCTACTGAGAAATTGGCACAGCTTTTAAATGGAAATGTACTCTGTAATATTGCACTTCTTTTAAACAATGAGATTGACTGCTATGTTTATTTGGTTTGACTGCGGATATGTTGGAACACTTGCACATCTGCATCGTAATTTGAATGGTATAAAAAAAGTTCTCAAGATGATTTCATTTTATTTTGTGAATGCAGTGACATTTTTCAAGTAGACATTCATTTTTCAATGTTCTAAGATTTATGATAATCATGAAGTATTTACAAAAATCCTAACAAGCTTGTTTCATTAAAATATTTTGAAAAGTCCCTAGACCTAAAGGTTAAATGGGAAGCTGGCTACAGAAGAAACACAGCTTGCTATATTTAAGCTTACAAGATCATACATTTAGCATTAGTCTGCTTTTTCTGTCTTTTGGCTTACTGCACATTTTATTTTGATTTTAAAGCATAATTTTTAGTGACGCAATTTGTAAAATTGGTAATATCAAGCAATAGCTGCATAGGCTCCAAAAACAAACAAAAAAAGAGCTGGGGTAGTTGTAAAAGAAGTGTCTGCAGATTAGTGATATAGGTTGGCGCTAAATTCGTGTTGTTTTGTAGATTAGGATTAAGATTTGGGGTATTTCAGGTGCAAAAAGCGGAGATTCATGACTTAAATGGCTTTTCTGGTTAAGGCAACTTCAAGAAAAAATATTCACTGTTGAGAAAATAAAAAAATGAAGGGAGATGCATTTATCGGAACCATCTTCGCAGGTCAGAATGGACCAAAGTTTAGGGTGCTTTGATGCAGTGCAGATTTTTTTCCGCAAGATGCAGAAAATTCTGCACCAAAATCTGCATGTATACATGTAGGCTATGGAACAGAAATCTGCAGCAACAGATTAAGCTTGTCTTGAACTGCGTCTTGCTCTATAATTCCATATTGTGTGAAAGCACCTTTAGAGGGGCTTACAGTAGCACATCAAATAAAACCATTGGACAACCCATTAATATAAATATATGCATTGCTCTGGGGAAATAGAGCACTGAGTGCCTGCCGATAATAGCTGATTGTAGGGGGTCCGAATAATGGACCATTTTGCTATGAGCTAGTCATTGGGGGCCCTATAAAATGAAAATGTGGTCTCTAAAAACCAGTCAACCACTTTATGTAGCAGAGGAAGGTATAAGAATAGACTAGTTGGGGTAAATTCATGGGCTAGCTTACTTTCAAAATGGTTTTATTTGTGTTATTCTAAATACACTCATCAGATATAATGTAACTCTGATTTTATGGCAGAAAATGCAAATACGTAACCATAGCCTCAATCATAATTTGGCTAATGAAACAGTTGGGAGCTGTAATTTTAGTATGCATTGCATATAACATCATTTTTTAATTATTCTAGACTGTTGCAGCATACAAAAGTTATCAGGCGTTTGTGCAGATGATCAAAATCATTGGCTTGTAGCATGTAAATAGCAATCTGCAATAAGCAGCTAATCAAGTATTCCTATTGTAGCAATTTGGATCCCAGCAAAAAAAAAAAAAAAATCTGCCTGTTTGAAACCGATCATCTCTCCATCTACGGCTAGCTAAATGCTTGCTTACTAAAGTCATTTGCTGGGCTTTTATTTGCATAATTCTAAGAATTAAAATGAATACAAAAAAAAAAATACAGAAACAAATAAAATATAGACTCCCTACTGTAAACTGGATAAAGGTACTTTGTGAAATAAAATGATTTGTAAGAAGAAGAAAAGAAGCTCTGAGTCAGGGGAATCTGCACCTGCAAAACGCAGCCATACCAAAGTCATAAGCATATTATGTAGTCTATGTGTAATGATCTCTCAATTGTGGAACAAATTAACAATTAACCCACTTCATTCTGTAAATTGAATAGTCTATAACATGATTGGCATTACAGAGCTCGTGGTGTCTGCCAAAGGGTTATCACCTGCTTACTAGAAGAAATACAAAGGCACCAAATGGCCAACCACATGCAAGCTCTTTCAACTTCGCCTTTCACTATTTGGTTTCGTTGTCACAGAATCTGCTAATTTACTGCAAATGGAGATTCAGTCCATTACAAGGATTATTTATATGTTGGGTGACCATAAACCTGCTCAGCAATTTAATGTAATGATTCATGTTATTTTAGAACAGACCATTATGAAATGTAAACTTGCATCAGATTGGTCACCATAAGCTACTCCATTGTTCCTGGTAATACATCAGAGTGGGTGTAGAAGAAGCTGTTTCATATGGGCACTGGTTTCTGATGGAGCCCAATGCTACCTCTGCCACATGCATTGATTTTACAAATGGCAGGTATGTAGGTCCTGGTATAGATTTTACTGTAGAGACAAGTTACACCACTGATAATATGTATAGGTGAAATGCCAGATGGGTGCAATACCAAGTGCTAGAGTCAAGAATACATTTTACTTTGTAGGCTTTTATTATTTGGTACATGAAAATTCTGCATGAATGGTGGTGGTGGTGGTTGTGGAGGGGGGAATTCATCTACCTGTTTTTTTTTGTTTCTTAATATAATTTTTGCACGGAAACATGACATTGCAAACTGTTTAATTCCTTTAATATTCTTTTAGTATTGTAGACTGTAGAGTCTTTGGCCTTTTTGTCGCTATACCACAGCATAATGTCCTACATTTCCACTGAGTTACATTTTAGCCTGTAGCTATTAGAATCTTGACCTCCTCTTCAAACACATCTCTCTAATATGCTTTTGTCCTGCGCACTGTTAAATCCCTCAACATATTTCAGAGATCACACTATATCCTCCCTCTCATTTAGCTTCATAGCGTCATGCATATTAAGGCACAGAGCAGTGTGCCTTATAGATTTAGTTACAACGAATGCTGCCCAGCTGCTGATGAGAGTTACACAAAAGGAACAAGTTATTCAGCCAGCACAAGTCATAATTATAGCTACTGCGCATTCGATAATGGCTTTATTGAAGGCCTCAATAGCACCAAGCGCACCAGCCAATAAAATTGTCAAAATGGTACTTAGTATCTGTCTACTGATTAATACTCCCAAGGCACTCATTACTTTTACTGTACTGCATGTTAGGAATGACGTTACAATTAAAATCACCAGTAGAGGGAGCACAAGGAGATATATTCTTCATGAGATTCAATAAATGTTAAAAATCAATTAAATCATAGTTTAATTATAGAAGTAGTGTCACAGAATAGCAAAAAGCATTGCTGCCCTGTCATTTGAGTGAAGCCAATTAATAAATAAGCTTGTAGAATTCAGTTCAGGTTATTTTTAGTATTTACTTTATTTTTCTATTAAGCTTGTTATTTTAAATTACTTGCCTGATTTTCGAAGTGCTATCCCATGTAAAATACTGTTGATTTGTTATTGGGTTGTAGTTGTTTTTCTTTTTGTTTGCTTCATTTTGTTTTATTAATTTTTTTAACTTCATTTATTGAATTGAAACAAATTGACTGCTGCACAAAATCTATATTTGTTCTATCAGTGATTCAGAAGGAAGAAACAACTGATGCCGTTGAGTCAGATCTAAAAATCGATCCATACATTTTCCCCTTAAAATCACTAGGCAATTATTGATATACAAATCAAGACTCACTGGTATATTAAATCGTCTTGAGAAGAATTAGCATAATGGTCATTTTCAGACAGTCATAATGCTGGTATATTTTAATGTCTGCATAATTGCCGCAAGACCAAACACCTGTGGCTCAAGTGAATCAGGCTTTATGTTCAATGGTGATCTAACTTTAGTTCAGATAGCGGCAGGTGGAAAACTTGATCAAGGCCATACACTCTGCAAAACGTATCATAGGTGTCCCAACATGAGCTCAATGAGGACAGAAACCTCCTATCAAGCAGCAGGACAGAGATGGTTGGGGAAGATTAGCTTGTAGCCATAATGCAGACGCCAGAAGATAGGTGCACTGTAGCTATCTGAAACAGGCTTAGGCGACCCTGGGTACCTGTTATTACTGTATTGCGAATGACCACATTGATTTGCTGGTGGTCATGCGCAGTAGAGGTTTTTTTTAATATATATATATTTGTATTCCAAGCGTCATTGGCCATGCATATGGGCTGCGGGTCAGACAGCCTTCACTGACATCAATGGAGGCCGCCCACGCAAAATCTGTAGCAAAATAGAGCTTGCTGCAATTTTTCTGCTGCTCGCGGAATATGCAATTCATATCCACGAGTTTGAACAAAAAAGTGGAAATGCATGCCTTTCAGTGTCTGCGTTTTACTGCAGATTTCCTATATGAGTGGTGACCGTGGAATCCGCAATCCAAATCCGCCCATGTGAGCCTGGTCTTAAAGTAACTAAAGTAACTTAAAGTAAAATTACAACTAAACTGATGTGTACATACTTGTTCTTTAGGGCTCAGTCAAATGGACATTTTTTACATGCGTTTATTCGCACGTAAAAAAAAAACGCACTGTGCACGTAAAAAAAAAAACACGTGACCACGTACATTGCCACACATATGTTCTATTTTTTGTAGGTGCAAATTTTATGTGCATGTAAAAATCGGACATGTGACCGTTGCCATTGAAACGCATTGGTTCTGTATAGATGCAGAACTGACCATTCTCTATCATGTA
This sequence comes from Eleutherodactylus coqui, assembly GCF_035609145.1. NCBI lineage: Eukaryota > Metazoa > Chordata > Amphibia > Anura > Eleutherodactylidae > Eleutherodactylus > Eleutherodactylus coqui. Next base: position 139,490,769 of record NC_089843.1, on the reverse strand, counting down.
GCATTTGACTCCTGTAGTAAAATACTTCAATGACCAAAAGACATCTAAACCAAGGCTAGGTTATGGTTGATGTGTGCCTACATTCCACCTCTGGATATTGGTCATTACCTGCTCTCTATTGCAGTTACATATAGTAGAGGTGGCTATACATGTGTGTAATACCTTACTACCTCTTCTTGGTTACACTGGTCACAGAATAGCCATTAGGGATAGTGAATGGTGGAGGTGCTTTAGGTTCCTAAGAACACACCTGAAGGAGTAGGATGGTATCATGATATTATGATGTTCTGATTAGAGATGAGCGAACCTACTCGGCCACGCCCCTTTTTCACCCGAGCACCGCGATTTTCGAGTACTTCCGTACTCGGGTGAAAAGATTCGGGGGGCGCCGGGAATGAGTGGGGAGTTGCAGCGGGGAGTGGGGGGGAGAGGGAGAGAAAGAGGGCTCCCTCCTGTTCCCTGCTGCTACCCCCCGCTCCGCCACGCCTCCCCCACCCCCTGGCGCCACCCGAATCTTTTCACCCGAGTACTGAAGTACTCGAAAATCGCGGTGCTCGATCGAGTAATTACTCGAAACCAGTATATTCGCTCATCTCTAGTTCTGATACTTCATGCTATTTTTATATTATGCCCATTTGAACTTTTTTTTAAACTTGCATTTTGTAACACCGTCAAATTGTATGATCTATTCAGAATGACAAACAATTGTCACATTCTAAAATAGGTAGCATTTCTTTAGCAATTAAGTTTTCCCTGACACTTTTCTGAAGTGTTGCTTTTCACATATTCCTGTTTTTACCTAGGACTAATATCATTTTTATGTATGTCTCATAGCTATTTTTCTGCATAACCAATATAATTTAGATACCCCCCTTGCAGAGCAATAAAATGGCCCCTCTGATTTATAGCAATGTAATTTGGAGATATCCAAACATTCGATGCAAAGGAATATCTGCTACCGGTCTTGGCATAAAAACCTTTGATCACATTCCAGAATCTACATTCCATAAGTGAAAAAAACTAATTGGTTATCATGGGTAATGCCCCATTTTTTCTTTGCATTATTTTTCATAACTGTGTCTTGATGATATCCGCTGTTTTATTCCTTTTAAGCATACATTTGTATCCAAAGCTATGCTTAAAAATTGATGTTCATTGAACTTAATGCATCATGAAATACAGCTGTAGATGTCATGCCACCTTTCAGAATCCAAGCATATGTACAACTTCTAACACAGTACAGAAAACTATTTGTAAGCATCTGTTTAGGAGAACAACAAAACAAATACTATTCGTCAGCTTAAAAATATTTATTTATTTTCCACATTTTCATTTGTGTAATAGAAAGGACATTAAGTATGGGGCTTTTTATGATTCAAGGTTTCATATGATATACATATATACAATATTGGCAATTTATTTAAAATCGATGCAGAATTCAATGAAAACTTATACGTGAGTATATCTTAAAAATAGCAGCTTGTTTCCTCTGGTAGTTTTTTAAAAATACCATTATGTCTCAAAGAGTAGTTAGCGCACTTGTATGACAGTACGGTAGCTGAGAATATATCAGTCCCTAACTTGACAGATGTATTATTCAGAGGTCTGAATAGGCTAGGTGACAATCCCTATGAAAATACACACAAAAACAGCATGGGGATATTCTGCTTAACAGCAGGGGTTTATTCCTCTTCCTGTATCTATTTTTCAGCAATGTCTCTGCTTTTTTGTGAGAATAATCTCGCATCACGGCCGCTTGTGATAAAATCGTGCGATTTTTTTTTTTTTATTGCGAAAGTCAGTGGGACATTCTAATGTTAAAAACGAAATGCACGAAAACCGCAAGTTCATGCGATGTGATAAACAAGGAGGCTCAGTTCTGTTGGTTTACTATGCAATTTGCTTATAGCTACTCATGTAGCAACATTTTTGGTTGGTTTGTTTGTTTCAGCATGAGGGAATTCATCACCGTATCGCTGACCTCTGCTTGTGAAGCATCCACTCCTGTAACTCGTCCCCTCCAGGCTGTGTATTCTGCACTTTTCTTCCATCCTCCAGGTCACATGAATAGTACTGTCACAATGCTCTGTGTACTGCAGTTAGTGAAGCAGATTTATGACACTGCTTCAAAGAAAAAACGTTTTTGTTGCTCATAGCAACCAATCACAGAACAGCTTTCATTTTTTAAGAGTGAAATATGAAATGAAAGATCTGAGCAAGGAATACAGTTTTTCTTTTATACAGTTGTCATAAAACTGCCCCATTAAAAAGAATCTGTTACCTTGCAACAGCAGCATAAACTAAGTTATGGCGTTGTTTGAAGAGGTGACGGTGAGCAGTGGAATATATTTTTATATACTAATCCGTTATTGCGTTTCTATGCTGTCCCTTGGTGAAGTCTGCACGTGGTCTGAAAATCACACTTTTTAGACCACTGTGTGCACACTCTCCCATACACTTCTATGGGAGTGCGCACACAGAGAAAAAATTCAAATCTTCAGACCATGCGCATATGTCACTAGGGAATGATATGGGAAAGGGAGAGTGGGTGAGTATAAAAAAATACATTCCCCAGCTAATCATGACCTCCTCAAGCAGCATCATAATTTAGCTTATAGTAGTGTTTCAAGATTACAGGTTCCCTTTAACTGCAGCACACAGAGCATTGCCAGAGTGCTGGTCATGTGACCTGGATACCAGAATAAAAACTGCAGAATACACATTGATGAGGTGATTAGCTACTGAACTGTATTCTTCACAACAGAGGTCATTGATATTGTGATGGATCCTCCACCCCCCAAAAAAAGCACAAAAGCTGGAGTGCTACTTTAAGTTTCAGAATTCCAAGCTGCTTCCAATAGATGTTGCATTACTGCTGAAATCGATGTCTATGATAATGGGAAGTAATACTGTAACCAAAGTTCGAATCAAATAAAGTTCCTAATATCTTCAATTTTAAAAGCATTAGGTCCATCAATTTGTTATAGTATGAGAGGTAAATTGTCACTGAATTTAGGTCCATTTAGACGGGACGAATGATGGGCAAACGATGCTCGACACTTGTCCCTGTGTGCCCTCACTCCCGTGATGTTGCAGGGGAGCTAGTACCGCTGGCTCGCTCACGGAGCGGCCAGCAGAGGGGCGGGGAGGCTGCAGAAGATTTCTCTCCTAGTGCTCCCCCATCCCTCTCCATTGACTTAACATAGCGGCCATTCAATACTGAACGGCTGCTATTTACACTGAGTGATCAGCAATCATCTCATCATCCATCGTTTATGTAGCATAAATGATAGACGATGAGCAGATCACTGATCGCTTAGTGTAAATAGCAGCCATTCAGTACTAAACGGCCGCTATGTTAAGGCAATGGAGAGGGAAGGGTGAGCGCTAGGAGAGAAATCTCCTCCAGCCGACTCGCTGTGAGTTAGCCATACTAGCTTATGTGCAGCAGCATGAGAGCGAGTATGTGCGGGGATGAGTGTCTGGAATGGTTTGCTCAACATTCGTCCAGTGTAAATGGGCCTTTAGACACAACTCACACTGGCGGGCTACCTTGGTCTACAAGAGAACGTGTCCTGTTAAGTGTTGCTTACACATCTTCTAAACGTAGAGTATCTCATACACTAATTATATTGCATAATGTTATATTAAACAAAAGTATAAACATGCAAGGTTTTCAACAATTGATGGTTTGACCCCATGTGTTTTGGGGATTTTAGCCAAGTGGTGGTTTTGCTGCTCTTTTTTCTTCAGCTACCAAAATTATTTTTCCTGCATTTTTTGTGACATATAGGGCTATTCTTTAATATCTTTTTTCACTGATTTTTTTCTGTTCTTTCGTTTTATTGATGGTAACAAGCTTGATTTTTATTGAGGATAAAAAATGTTTATTTTTTTTATTTTTATTTTTTAAATTAGTATAATTATGGTAAAATAAAGTACAGGAAAGGGTTCATCTTTTTGTCTTGGACATTCTGATATATAATTTGTATAGTTGTGGATTACAGGGCGCATATGGCAACAGTTTTGTTTTTTATTTTGTGACTGACAGCTGAAGACCCGACCTGCTCCTGCTTGATTACAGGAGCAGGAGCTTTAATCCCATGCCATACTACTGCTATCAGTCGGGGTTAGAGCCCAGGACCAAGCGCCTTATACTGCGTTAATGAGTTAATAACCATATATTTTAGATGTCATTAGTACAATAAATCATATATGTAAAGAATAACATGCAATCTCAGGAGGGAACCTAGCTTTTTTTCTGCCTGAGGTTAACTATAGAAAGGCACTCCCCTCCTTCCAGGGGCGCTTCTACCATGAGGTGAGTTAGATCACTCACCTCTGGCAGAGCCGCCTTAAGGAAGGTGGTATAATTGTGTCGCCAAAGTTTACACAAAGCAGTGTCAGGGCAAATAGTTTATAAACAACTAGCCAGGATGATCCGCATATACAGCACTAAGGACAACATCTTTTGGATTGGTTGCTAACAAGCAGTTAACACTGATAAGGAAGGACTCATATGAGAGGAAGAGGGGTCAGCTGGGGGAGTATGGAAAGCAGTATAGCCAATGTTGTCTTAACAGCACTATGGGCCCCTGGGCAAAGCAATGTACTGGGGATGCTATGACAATTACTCACAACAATAAAAATGTAAATTGTTAATAAAATTAAACATATATTTGTTTTATTGGCACTTGGCCAACAAAATTGGCGTTGAAACATTAAAAACATACTGTGCAGCAACAACTAATCAACATGATTAAAGGGTTACTCATCTGGAAATATATACTATATTGGGGATGCGGCAGGCACGGGACGACGTCGAGAAAACTCGGGAGGATAAGCGAGTTAGTAACCGGTGACCTAGACCAGAGAACCGGGAGTCCAAGTCTCTGGGGTCCATTTTCCTCTTGCACTGTAGACGTCTCTTTGTTCATAGTGCCAGGCTACTTTACACTAGAAGGTAATGAGACGATGTACTACGCTTCACAAGACGATACATACATCCATTCAGCGGGAAAGCTCTCTTTTTATTATAGAAATTATGGATAATTTACAAAAGGAATTATGGTTAATTTACTAAAGGAATTATGGGTAATTTGAAAGTGAAACAGAAAGTGACAAAATTAAAGTCTTCAGACATGGCAGAGAGATTGCAGCCTAGTTCTCATCCCAGCACACAACATTATCGTATATGATACAAGGTGCATTGAAATGTTAACATACATAGATTTGTATTGGGCCCCTATGTTTGTGGGGCCCCTGGACAAGTGGGTGAGTGTCTTATAGGCTGTGTCTTCAGCACAGCCCAATAGATTAAGTGTAAAATGAAAGGCAATATGTATAATGCCATCGTATACTAAGTATACCAAAATATTATTAAAGTGATCTAGTGGAACTAGAGGAATTGTTAAATAAAAGTTATTAATTCTTTAAACATTTACGCTGTAAATAAATAAAACTATTTTTCATGAAAAGTGGTTTTATTTATTAAAGTAAAAAGACTGTATACAATCATATGGTATTGCTGCAACTGTCATGTCCTGAATAGATTTTCTTTTTTTCATTAGATGTGCTATTTTTGTGCAAAAGCAGTAAAAAATAAAAACTGCAGATACTTGGTATTGCTGCAACAGTAGTGACTAGAGATGAGCGAACGTACTCGTTTTGAGTAATTACTCGATCGAGCACCGCGATTTTCGAGTACCTCCGTACTCGGGTGAAAAGATTCGGGGGGGTGCCGGGGGGCGGGGGAGGCAGCGGGGAACAGGAGGGGGCCCTCTCTCTCTCCCTCTCCCCCCCACTCCCCGCTGCAACCCCCCACTCACCCACGGCGCCCCCCGAATCTTTTCACCCGAGTACAGAAGTACTCGAAAATCGCGGCGCTCGGGCGAAAAAGGGGCATGGCCGAGTAGGTTCGCTCATCTCTAGTAGTGACCCATAGAATAAAAGTACCACAATAGTTACACTGCACAGTGAATGGCATAAATTTAAAGTGCAAAAAAACAACTGCTGAATTGTTGTTATTTTTCTATTTACTCTCCCAAAAAATGTTAAGCAATATGTTATACATATGTTAATTAAAATGGTTCTAATAAAAATATTATTCTTCAAAAAACATGTCCACATATGGGGTGTATTGATGGAAAATAAAAAAGTTATGGCTCTCTGAATGCAGCAACACAAAAACTTATGTCACTGCATCCACAGATCTTCCCATGAGAGGTGCCATTATGGTGCAAAAAAAGGAAAACAAAAAGCCAAACAAGAAAAAGGATAAATATTTGGTATAAATGTAGCATACTGCATGTTGAACTGCACAAAATTTAAACAGCAAAATTAATGGTTGAGTTTCTGATTTTTTTTCCATCTCCACCAGAAAGAGCTAAAAAAGTAAACCAAGAAGATATATTTATCCTAAAATTGCGCCATTTAAAAATACGAATGATCTCACAAAATTGCACAGACAACAACCTCATTGGAAAAATAAAAAAAAGTATGGCTCTCTGAATGTTGTTATGCAGAAATGAAAAAAACAAACAAACGTGGGCTTCCTTTACCATTTAAGCACCAAAATAGGCTTGATACTTAAGAGGTAAAGCATGTATGTTATTTATTTTTTTAAAGGTAGCAGCTTGTCTTCTACAATAGCTGCTGATAAAAGCAAGTAATTCAGCCAGCAGCTCTGTACTTTATCTGTAATGCCACCTCCTCTGTGAAGCTGTAAAGTGTTGTCTGAGGCCGGAGGCTCAACCTGCCTCCAGGTAGTCTCTGTGTGCTCTGGAACTTGATCATTTTAAAATGCTGATAATCAGCCAACAGGCAAAATGATCCCAATCTCTGATTTCCAAGAACTAGACCGGTGGTCTGATATTTTTGTGTTGGAGACTCAAGGCACTCAAACTGCAAAGACAATTTAAGACTTTTTCAAGAGTCCTTTTGCTTTCTTCTTAGACTATAGTCACTCTTGAGGTTCTATGCTCCACACTTGCTGCTGCATATGCTTATCGATGTCTATCTATTAGAGATGAGCGAACCTACTCGGCCATGCCCCTTTTTCACCCAAGCGCCGCGATTTTTGAGTACTTCCGTACTTGGGTGAAAAGATTCGGGGGGCGCCGTGGGTGAGTGGGGGGTTGCAGCGGGGAGCGGGGGGAAGAGGGAGAGAGAGAGGGCTCCCCCCTGTTCCCCGCTGCTACCCCCCACGCCGCCACGCCTCCCCCCGCCCCCCAGCATCCCCTGAATCTTTTCACCCGAGTACGGAAGTACTCGAAAATCGCGGTGCTCGATCGAGTAATTACTCGAAACGAGTACGTTCGCTCATCTCTTCTATCTATCTATCTATGATAGATATTTGCATATATATATATATATATATATATATATATATACACACACATATATATATATATATATATATATATATATATATATATATATATATATATATATATGTGTATCTATTTTAGAAATCCATAAAAGTGCACTAGACTTCTAACCAAGAGCAGCAGAGAAAATGTTTTACAGTTTATATCTCCCACACAGACAAGTAAGAAACTATTTAAATCAATGAACCGTGCTAGTTTCTGGCAGGTAAAGAAATTATTATTACTGTACTTTTTGTTTTAGGAGCAAAGATGTGCTTCTGTATTTTATAGCACACACTGGTAGTAATTATCTATGCTGTCACATTAAAGACCCAGAGGAAATAAATAATGCCTTTTACAAAATATCTACCACCTTCCCACCACAGGACTAGCTAGCAAAATACTGCTTCTTTTAATAATAAACATAATTTAAGACCCTTTAAAAATATGATTCTTATAGTGAATTATTTGCGAGCCATAAACACTCCTTGTATGGATAGTATATTTTAGTGCAATAGTGCCCTATGCCAACAGTCATGCGTCAGTACTATCATTGTTAAACCTGGTCATGTCTGCAAAAGTGAAATGCTGATTTTGAGTTCTCTCTAACCGATTATAAAATATACAGTATGTTCTCTTCCAAGCCCTGGGAAATTTATTTATTAAAAAAGTGTAAGGATGATCTGAATCTAACTGTTAAAATAGTTGAATATCATTTGAAAATCTCCTTCCAAAATATTATTAAGGATAATGAATTAGCATCTTACCTAAAATGTGCAATATGTTCTTTGTTTGATATAACATGCAAAAATTGACTTTCAGGAGTAAAATATCCAGCTGCTGCTTTAGCAAACAATATCCACAGAACATAGGCACCATTTGCAATGTCTATTTTCTGTCAGTAGACAGAGCTGAAAGGTGTCATGATGAATGTTAGTACATCACAAAATTCGCAGTCCTAATCATAGAAAGTACTAGAGTAGTATGAGTATCGGGGTATAGCTCTAGATTTGAAATCCCCGCCTGCTGTAAGAACCTCACTACACTGTTGGGGACCAAGCAAAGAAGTGGCGCCTGAGCCCCAACGGCGTCGGACAGATGAGTATATATATTTTTTTACACAAGCCAAAGATGATTTTAAGGGAAGTACTTATATTTAAAGCCCTTCCCTGAAAAATCACTGTAGTGGTTGCCTCCATCCTATTGCTTTCAATGGGGCCACAGGCAGCAGCAGTGGCCCCATTGAAAGCAATGGGAGAACATTGCGGTCCTCTGCCAGCTGGGGCAGGGAATTCTTTACTCCACATGGGGAGTCGCCTTGTCACTGAACACTGTGACAGTGCTGTCACAGTGTTCAGTGACAAGGGGACTCCCCGCCAGAAATATTGACGCACAGCATGGACCTATGGTGCACGCATGTCCTATGTTTTGCAGGTACGTGCGTTTGCATGCCTGTAAAGCATGGACATGTGAACAAACCATAGGGAACCAATGGTTCTAATACACGTGTGGCTATGTTTGCACGATTGTACTCACATAAACACGCTTGTCTGAATGAGCCCTTAACTTGCAACATCTACTTGCAGCAGTGCTAAGGAGCAGCTCCATATTATTGGAATACTTAAAGTATTTTCAAGAAGGAATTTAGTTCCAAAAGGGTTCCAAAAGCAGGTAATACTTGAGCAATCCCAAAAAAATGTGTTTTAAGGTTCCATTGCCACCAGAGCATCTCCAGCATTTATCTGAACTTGTAGGATAAATAGCAGCAAGACATATAGGAGTGAGATACCAACAATAGAGAAGCTTCCTTGTCAAATCTTAATCAGATGTACATTTTGAAATCAAGCTTGCTAATCCGAACGTTTTATTCCAGTTTTCTATCTCTATAGAGATACATAGATCAATGAAGTAAATAAGCTAGAGAGCCTTTTCCCCAACAAATCTATCCAAAATAATCGTACAAAGTCTTGAGATGGCTTTGGCAACTTTATGTAATTTAGAGAATGTTAATTCAAACGTAGTTTTGGGAAGGGAACACAAATTTATAACTCTGAGTGATACAATGGTGTATTCTGAAGAATTTATTAATATCTTTCTTAAGAATGTGAAGTTTAGCAGAAATGTCATTAAAGGACATTAGGTGATTACCTTCCCACATACCTGGGAATGAAATTTTCCTGCAGTTATCCATTTACTAATTGTGATATCTGGAGTATTAAATGTATCACCTGTAAAGGTATTTCAGGCAGTCTGAAGGGGATAATAGATTAGGAAATTATTATGCGCTTCCATGCTGCGATCCCAGCTTCAATAGTAATATAAGGAGATCTAGGTACAGAGTTATCAACCATAAGAACACATTAGCATTAGTGTTTGGAAACAATTTTTCCATATTAACCCAATGCTTTGAGATTGTACTGGCTTTTTAATGTCAGGCTTGATCAATTATGGTTGCATGGTAGTAATAAGAAACTTGTGGTAAGTCTAATCCTTCTTTATGGATGGGAAGATATAAAGTGTGGGCAGTCACACAGGGGCATTACTCTCTTCAAAAATATTTATTTAGAACTTTGTAGTTTATGGAGGTAAGACACTGGAACAGGGATAGGGTGATTCCTAAACATATATAGGATTTTTAGAATTATTAGCATCTTAAATGGTTTTCTGCTGACCTATGATGTTTCATATTTTAAAAAATTGGATAAATCATGCTTAATATCTTGGAGTAATGAAATTTAATTATCCTGCAAAACAATTTGCTTTTTAAACTTGAAATAACAGAGACAGGTAAATACATACCCAAGATCTGAGAAGTTTAGTTGGTAATAAGAGATGCTGCTAAATTTATTTAGTATTTTTAATACTGCAGGTAATGAAGATTCTGGTTTGGTAGGGGCTATAATTACGTTGTCCGCAAACAAACCAATTTTGTGTTTTCTTTCCCCTATAGTAATCCCAGATATGGCTTTTTAAACTGGAAACAACAGAGTCAGGTGTATATACATCTAAGATTTGCAATTTACTGATGTTTAGCTTGTAGTAAGAGATCTCTTTCCCCTATATTGATCCCAGATATAGCTTTTGTGTTCCTTACTAGAGATGAGCGAGCGTACTCGGCCACGCCCCTTTTTCGCCCGAGTACCGCGATTTTCGAGTTCTTCCGTACTCGGGCGAAAGGATTCGGGGGGCGCCGTGGGTGAGTGGGGAGTTGCAGCGGGGAGTGGGGGGGAGAGGGAGAGAGAGAGGGCTCCCCGCTACTACCCCCCGCACCGCCACGCCTCCCCCCACCCCCCGGCGCCCCCTGAATATTTTCACCCGAGTACTGAAGTACTTGAAAATCGCGGTGCTCGATCGAGTAATTACTCGAAACGAGTAGGTTCGCTCATCTCTATTCCTTACCTATTCCACTAAGGGCCCCATGACCAGAGTAAATATTAAGGGTGATTGTGGACATGCTTGCTGAATGCCATTGCAGATATTACATGTTTTAAAGGTGCATCTTGATGTTAGCACAGGATCAGACAGGATTATAGCGCCATTGTTGAGCCATATGCAACTCCAGATATCCCAGATTTGAGCAGAGTTTTACTTAAGTGTCCCCAATGGTTAAACACCTTTACAACATCGAGGGAAAGAAGCAAAGAAGGCATCCAAGTTTTTTTGATAAAGTGAATAATGTTTACAAATCTACGGGTACCGTCAACAGAGTACCTACCCATAACTTCTTAGTGACAAAGCCTGTTTGCGCCTTAAAGGCTCAGTCACACGGGCGCATCGGCACCCGTACACAGACGCCAATGCGCCCGTGTGACTGAGCCCTCACTGCAGGAAGAAGATGGCCGTACCTGAAGACGGACGTCTCTCTGCAGCACTGATAAAAGAACACATGACCGGCAATGAAGCCGGTCACATGTTCTTTCTCCCGGCGCTGCAGAGAGACGTCCGTCTTAAGGTACGGCCATCTGCTACATGCAGTAACACGGGCGCCGATGCGCCCGTGTGACTAAGCCCTAATGACCAACTAATTTTTCAGATTTCTTTCATTGTCGTATTACAGGAGCCACAACATTTTTATTTTTCCATCAATGGGGCTTTATAAGGAATTGTTTTTTGTGGGACAAGTTGTATTTTTAAATAGCGTTATTGTGGGTAAATATAATGTGCTTTATATAACTTTTAATAATTTTTTATGGGCATTGGGTAAAAGAAAGAAAGTCTGATATTTGCTTTTTGGATTTTCATTTTTACGGTGTCCAGTGCGCAAAATACGTAAATCATTATTTTGCGGTTCAGCACAATTCCGGTGACACCAAGTTTACACTTTTTTTTACATTTTGCTATTTTGCTGTTGTTGTACACAAAAACACTTGTTTGTTTTAAAGATTTGTTTTTGTGGTGCCACATTCCAAGAGCCATAACATTTTTCCATCAATGGAGCTTTATAAGGGATTGTTTTATGAGGGATAAACTGTAGTCTTCATTTACCCAATTTTTTGGAACACATAACATTTTAATTTCTTTTTCTTCCAATATTTTCTAAAGGAAATATTAACAAAATCAGTAATTCTGGAATGTTTTGGAATGTACATTCACCATAAAGTATAAACAATATGTTAAACTAATTTTGAAGGCCAGTATGGTTACATCAGTACCAAATTTATATATAGTTTTTTTTTTTTGCAAGTTTTTCACATTTTTTAAACTTATTTTTTGTTTATTGGTACGTTCAAAGACCCCTAACATTATTTTTGTTTTGTTAGTGGTGCTGTGTTTTTTGCGGGATAAGTTGTACTTTGTAATAGCACTATTTGTTGATCCATACATCATTTTGATCACTTTCTATTTCACTTTTTGTAAGGCAAGATTGGCAAAATTGTCTACTTAAGCCATGTTTTTTGTATTTTTTTTTCATAATATGCACAGCACAGTTTAAATAAAGTACTAACTTTTTTCTCTGGGTTATTATAAATGCAGCAATACCACATATTTAATTTATTTTATTTTATTTTTTTACATAGTAAAGGGGGAATAGTGTGATTTTGACATTTTTCTATTTGTTTCTATTTTTTACTCCTTTTTAACTTTTTATTTTTGTCTCACTAGGGAACTTGATCAGCATATTTTATCATTCTTCTAATACACTACTATACTTCAGTAAAATAGTATATCAGAAAGCCTACGAAGCTCAGCCAGTGGCTGAGCCTCATACACCACCATAACTGGCATAGCTAGAGGCTATATTCATGCCTCTGGTTCCATAGCAACCTATTGGGACCCTGTGATCATATAGAGGGAGTCCAATGGGTGACAGAAGGAGCCCTCTCCTCTTTCAGCTTTTTATATGCCATGGTCACACTCACTGTAACATGTAAAGACATAATCATTATGGATCCAAGGCTTCTTCAGTCCTTGGTGCAAAGCTGTCATATGACAACAAAGAACTTACACTCCCTGGCACAGCAGACCAGTGCCAGGCTTCTCATGCAGCCACTGTCAAAAAACAGCACTGCATAATAAAGCCCCTAAATGGCCACCAGCGGGTAAGAAATCCTTCCTGATCTAGATAAAGTGGTTAAAATATCCACCAACCTAGTGACTAAAATATTTAAATATATATTTTAAGTCTGTGTTAAGTAATGTAGGGTGGAAGTTCCAGGTCTAACTGGGATTTTTCCTAGTTTAGGCTGAGTAATAATCATGGCATGTAACATCTTGTTGGGGATCCTGACCATTGTTCGTGTATTGTTAAAAAGAGAAAGAATATAGGGGGAATAAGGCAGACTATAGATCTTTATAGTAATCATTTGTTAAATCATCAGGGCCAGGAGTTTTATGTCTTAAAATGACTTGATAGTACTATTGACTTTTGCTAGAGATATGGGGCAGATACTGTTTCTGAAGGTGCTATTATACAAAACAGTTTTTATTCAAAAAATCATTCAAATGAATGAAAGTGAAAAGTAATAATTTGGTCTAAACACAAGCCAATGATTGAATGATAAACAGTAATCATTAATTTTTTCATTCATCGTTCATTTTATGCGGGCTTAAAAATCATCATTGGCTTGTTCACTTATCATTTGGTTTAAACAGAACTCATATAATCTTTCACATGTGCTTATATGGCAAACGTAAAAGACTAAACGATTCTGAATGACTCTTGTTTGAACAGGCCAACAATGTATCTTCCTGTCTAAACAGGAATGAATGAGCTAGCAATGACAGAACTTGCTCATTCAAATTGTAGAGCCATTATTATATGTTTCAGAAATAATTAGAGAGATTGGCGTGTGATCAGACCAAGTAATTATACCAATTTTAGAAGATACTGCATGTTAAAATAACAGATTAAGTGAAGAACATATCTATGTGAGTGTAGGTCCTATGTGTGTGTGAAAACAAGGTGTAATTTTTTTTCAGTTAAGTTTTGCAATATTCATACATGAAGAAAATTTTCTTTTTGTAGCAATTGATATAAATTCTTGGTTTTGTCTGTCCAACTAGATTCATACAAGTCTAGGGATGGTCACCAAACTCTGTTTAAATCTCCTGCAATTAGGACAGATCTATTCATATAATAGTTTATTTTCTTGAAAAAAGTAGGATAAAACTTAGTTTGTTTTTTGTTTGGAGCATAAATGACTCCTATAGTATAATTTATATTATTTATTGCACAAACCAAGTTATATATCTTCCCGTAGGCTCTATAAAGGTCTGAATTAGAGAAAAAGCTAAAGTATTTTACACTGCAATGACTACTCCTCCTTTCTTGTTAATTGCTGACACTGTAAGAATGTATGGGGAAAGTTTGCGTCTTAACCAGAAAGTGTTCGGCTGATTAAGGTCCAATTCGTATATGCACAAGATATCTGCATTCCAGCTTTTAGCCTCTTTCCAAAGTAGAGATCTTTTAAAAAGACTGTTAAGTCCTTTTAAATTGAGCGAGATTATGCTGAGTTTTTCTAGAGTTTTTATAAATGCAATGAAACACCTTGTGACCAGCTAACGTTATGTGGGTATAGAATCTACTATACAAGCCTAGTAAATTGCAAGCACAATTCAAAAACTGATAGCAACATGAATTAACATCAATCAACACAAACGTAAGCAATGACCCTTTAGTGAAAATGCAAAGGGGGTTTAGTAGTTAAGGTCATATAACCAAAGCGTGCATACATGTCAGTCCTGGGTTGTGATGTACACATTATGTAAGGCATCCTGGTAAGGATACTCAAAAGAAACATAAAAAAAGCTAAACAAAATTTAACCACAATGAATTATGATCTAAGGCAAGAAATAGTTATTCCCCTCAACCCACACAAATGGGAGAAGGTGTGTGACTATTAAATGATATAATTTACATATTTAAGGAGTTGATTATGTCACCTATTCATCTTGCAGTCTCTAGGTAAATTTAGAACAGTAGTGCTTTCCCAGTCCTGGAGATGCTCTGTCAGCTTGGCAGGAGAGTCAAAAACTAGTTTCTTTCCCTCTATTGCTACCGCTAATAGGAAACTCCCATTTAAAGGAGATATTGTTGGCACAGAGAATTTTTGTGGCAGTAGCAAATTTGCAATGTTTTGCCAGAGTGGCTGCAGATAGATCAGTAAATATGGAAATGTCTTTAAATCTGTTTGGAAGGTTTTGTACATTCCTAGCTGCTAGTATCAGTTTATCTTTAAAATGGCAGAAATGTAAATGAAGAATAACATCTCTTAGAGTTGATGCAGGCAGAGGTTTGGGTTTTGGGCAATGTCTATTAACAGATCAATTTGACATTCTGGTGCTTCTGGAAGGACCGCAACAAAGAAATATTTTGCAAGCTTCTCTGCTTTAACTGTTTCATGCATGCTGTAAAATTGCAGATCGTTACAGTGAGATCGATCGTCCAAATCTGCTACTTGCAATTTCAGTGCTCCTACCTCCTTCTCTAGGACATTATTTATATCCACGGCGGATGCTTGAAGGGTCATCCCAGCTATTATCATTCCTGTGCTTTTACACAGGAATGATCAATGCTAGTGAATGAAGGCAAAGATGGGTGGCAAGCGGGCCAGGGATTGTTTTGTCCCGCTTGCCACCCATCACAGTAAGAAAGCAGTTGTTCATACGTGAACGACTGCCTGTTTATATGTGCCAATCTGTCGTTCAGTTTTCTGCATGCACGAACGAGAATGCCCTTTACACAGTAGTTCTCTAATTCCTCAGGCACTCTCCAGTGGAGGAGGGTGCCTTAAACAGACTGGGACCTGTCCTGATTGTCTGCTGACTGAAAAGCTGGATGCACACTCTGGCTCTTTAGGAAATGCAGTGACAGCTGTGTTGTGAACAAGATGTGAGCGAGGATTTGGCATCTGCCACAGATCACATGGGGACAGCAGCATCAGCTATGACATATGAAAGGAGGTAACAGACGCCATTAGCTATGGCTGGCAGCTGTAAAAATTGAATTGTATTATTTTTACATATCTTTTTTAAATAGAACAAAAGTTAAGTCTGGAGTTATTTTTACTTTATGCAGTCATTGATTCTCAAAATAAATATTAATTTTTCACCACTTTCCATGATTCATCATAAATGAATAGCAACAACTGGTTTCGTACAGGCAATAGGGTTAGACAGCCTATAGTTAGCCCTGCGGTGGAAACATGTTAACAATGGGGGATGTTTCAGCTCACATTTTATACAATCCATTAAACTCTACGTAAACTACATCTGACAGGAGTTGTCAAAATACAGTAGTATCCACAGAAAGCAATGGCATCAATTAGCAGTTGAGCCATCCCTTCTTTTAGAGTGAACCTAATGAAATATAACTAGCCTCCCAAAGAAGTACAAGGAATACAAGTATTTGTTGGTTTTTAACAAGTGTACTAAAGGCAATGTTGTTCAATACCGAGGAAGCTAAATTTCAACATGGAACACAAGCTCCTACACTGCTTTCTTTTTCATTGGGTTACCTTACCTATAATCACATTTTTTTCAGCTGTAAGATCGCATTCTTGTTATTTTGCTGTTTTTCTACACATGACAAAAGTAAATACAAAAGATTATAATTAGTGTTACTCATCTTGATCAGCCAGGTGGAAACCGTCGAAAAGGCAGCTCCACCAGTGAAAGAGGAAGTCTTACGGAGGTGCGGCATAGTTTTTTCATCCTGTCACAGTATGCCCCAAAAGTACAGGGTAGGACGGACAGTCAATAGCAGCACTTAGTCATGATGGTCTAAGATTATGTCAGCTCCCACGTGGATGTACTTAGACATGGCGTTGACTTCTTTGACTTCTGGATGTCTAAGCAGGACAAGTGGCTGGAGCTGGCACAATATGCTTTAGGGTTACTTGTCTGCCACGCTGTCAGCGTGCTATTAGATAGAGAGTTTAGCACAGCTGGGGGTGTGATAAATGATTGACGCTTCCGCCAATCCACAGATGTTGAATGCCTACTGTTTATGAATTTCACCTGACTTCTAGAACCCCATGGCAGATTCCACTGATTAGTTAGCATGCAGACAATTTTTACTCACAAATGACTGAGCAAAGATTTATATCAAAGACCACACTGTGTCCTCAAGGTGCTATTCTTGTTGTATGAGATGTAATGCTAGAGAAGAGATTCATGTCAAATAAGAATACAAGCTGCATAATTGTTTGCATTATTATTACTCACAGGTTTTCTATGGAAACTGTTGTACAGTGATACCTTGGGTTAAGAGTGTCTCAGCTTACAAGCTTTTTGACTTGAGAGCAGGCTCTCTCACGAATTTTTGCTCAGATTTAAGAGAAAAAAAACTTATGTTTTTGCTCTTAAATCAGAGGTTACGAGGGTTACGAGCCTTGCTCCCAATGGGGCCGCCACTGCTGCCGGCAACCCCTGCAGTGATTTTCATGGAAAATCATTCCTAGCTGTAGTAAAAAATATATACTCACCTGTTCACCGCTGCCGGGGCTCAGGCGTGTCTAGCCGCCGCTTGTTCTCCCTGCATTTTTAATCCCCGCCTGCTGAAAAGCTTCAGAGCAGTGCAGGGAGAACAAGCGGCTGCTAGACACTCCTGAGCCCCGGCAGACAGGTGAGTATATATTTTGTTTATTTTGTTACTACAGATAGGGATGATTCCCCGAAAATAACTGCGGGAGTGTCGGCGTCCTATGGCTTTCAATGGGGCACACGCCATCCCCATTGAAATCGGTGGGAGAGCTTCGCAATCCGGAACGGATTAATGGGTTTTCCATTCATTTCAATGGGGAAAATTGATTTGACTTAAGAGTGTTTTGGGTTAAGAGCTCCGTCACAGAACGAATTAAACTCTTAACCCAAGGTACCACTGTATTTTCTTATTTAGTACATTTTTAGCATTTTGTAATAAATAAATATATATGAGAATTAAATATTGTTAGAAACAGAAAGAAATATATTCTCATGCACAAAAGCATTATTCTTAACAAAAAAGTATGTCAGTAAAGCTTTTGCATTACTTGCTTTTATAGGCAACAAAGCTTGTTTTGTTAATTATTATTTTTAGTCCAATCGTATCAGAATAATATTACATAGGTTTTATGCCTCCAAAAGGCTTAGGCCACTCTCACACACGCGTTCCGAGAATGCCGTTTACAATCGCAGCAATTTTACCTTGATTTTGAGCTCCATTTTTGAACGCACATCCCAGCATTTGACAGCACTTTTTAATGCAGCTCATCATTATGATGGGTAATGAGGTACATTAAAAAGCGCGAGAATAAGCGAAAATAGAACAGACAGCGCTCGAAAATCAAGGCGTTATAAACACCATGTCCGAGCGCAGGTTTGAGCAATGGGAGCATTTTTCCACGATTATCGCAGTAAAAAGCAGCCAGTGTGAGAGTGGCCTTTAAGTAAGCCTCCGTGATGGACATTTTCTGTCATGGTGATAGCGATAACACAGCAACTGTGCCTACATGATCACTGTGGTAGACTGGCACTGACTGACAACCAGGCTCCTCCAGTAACTAGCAGAATGGGAGATAACTCTGATCCTGGCCATTTAACCCCTTAGATGCAGCTGTCAATGGTTGATAGAAAGAGGGGGCTCACTCTATTCTCATTGTCCCCATAATCGCAATCATGTACAGTATGGCAGTATTACCTTCTTCTGCATGGAGACTGTAGAGTAATATAAGAGCTATTTTATACATGGTGAAGTTAGCATTAAAAAACATTTTAACGTTAAAGACTCGTGAGGTTAGAATTCAGATTTTTTTTTAGCAACAGAAACATTGCAGTTCAGCCTCCTTTGTTTGGCATGGCACTGTAGCTATAAAGAAGTGGTTCTGTCCTTCTGGTCTCAAATAACCACTTTAAGATTATGTTATAAATAAGTTTACCTTCACCAGTTGTGTAGTCTTGGCATTCATCTGTTTGATATTTGTGGGGGTTTTAATAGAAACTGCTAATTAAGATAAAATTCAGAATAAACCATATATAATATATTGAAAAGCAAATGTACATTTAATGAGTCTCATCAGCCATCAAGCCAAGACAATACTAGATTTACTCTGAAGTATGTACTTGTGGACCTTGCTTGTTTAGATCTGTGCTTACAACTGCACAGCTAGATTTCATTCTGAAATGTTCTGCTTGAAGTCCCAGGGATATTTTAAAGGTTATGATTTGGCTTGGTTTTGCAATGGTTGTTATAATTGGTTTGAGCATATCAAGGTCAAGTTGTTCAAAAGTCTCTTGCTCAAAACACTAATGAAAACCATGTTTCCTCATCAAGAAGTGACATGTCACTTCTTGATGTTGAAATGCACAAAAACACGGTTTTCCGTGACGCCAGTCCACATGCAGATTTTGCCCACTTACAGAGCAGATTCCGCATGCAGATTCGTGCTAAAATCGACATTAAAAGATGTAGATTTTGACGCAGAATTTAGAGGTAAAATAGAGTTTAGAGTTTACTGTGAATTAGGCTGTGTGAACATAGTCTAAGGGTATGTCAATATCTTGTGGATTTTAATATGGATCTGCACTAAAATCCGCATTATATTTTGTGCTGCAGATTTTAGTGCAGACTCTCACCAAAAGCCAGGTCAAAATTTGCTCCATTTAGGGTTCATTTTGAAATATTTTTTGATGCACAGTTGCAGCAGATTTCACCCTTTCAATTGAAGGGGGGAATTCTGTTGCGGGTGCACACAGAAATCCATATAATGATTCACTATCCTCCTTAAAAACAATGCCTCACATCCGCAAGGGCATCGCATATTGGTGTTTCACGGCCCAATATTGCACTTACCTATGTGAAATAAGCCTTATTTCTGGAAAAAGAAGCCTTTTTTAATCCTAACCAACTACTCTCACTTTTGATTCATATACATATTTTGTACTAATTTAATAAATAAATAAAGAATCAGAGTCATTAGAGTTGAAATATAGATAGTGGTAGGAAACCTACATACTGTATAATGATCTCAAATATTTTTACTTTTTTAAAATGTTTAGAGCTTCGCAGATGAATATGTACAAGGTTGCACTGGATGATGGTGTATCCAGATTAATATGTCACATATCTTTAGCAACAGATTATAAAAATAAATTTATGTTATCTTTGGTATGTCATTAATAACCTGGCTTAAGAGGAATTTGACACCTTTTTTTTGCAGTCCTCTCTAGAAGCAGCAGATCAGGAAGTCTTGCCGATCATAGTGATATGTCTGTGGTATGTATCTGTGTAGTAGTTTTGTAGAAACTTGCATTTTATTAGTAGCAGCCACACAGAGAACTAATTCTTGATATTCATGAGCTGCAGGCTAGCCACACCCACCCACCCTCCAGCCAATGATTGGCAGCTGTCAGCTTATTACTTTACATACAGCTGTCTGCCTGTTACTAGGAAATAGCTGTTAATCATTGGCTGGAGGGTGGGTTGGATATGGCTTGCTTGTAGCATGTTTCTCCAAAACTACTGCACAGATACATACCACAGATATATCACTGTAATTAGTGGCACTGTCACTACCTTATTCAGCTTTCAGAGAGGACTGCAAAAAGATAGTGAGAGATTCTCTTTAATGAATTAAAATAAACTAAACTTGCTTGCATAACAAACATATGTATTCATGATAATCTATAGGCAAAACATTACCCTTAATGTGTAATGTATTTGACCTAATGATAATTTGATATGATGCATGCAGAAATAGATGTACCTAGAACAGAGATACTCAACTAGGTTTTATAAAGGATCATTTATCTAGGTGTGCCATCAGGTGAAGGTCGTAAAACAAGGCACATAATTGTAATTATGTATAAATTATGGTACTGTTATGGTGGTATCAAATATGTGTAGGCTTTTACTTCTTCGTACTCTTGCACTATAGCACACTTAACTCACTATATTCTGAGTGTCATAGCTTTTTACTTTCCCATCAACGCTGCTGCGTGAGTGCTTGTTTTTTGCAGTATGAGTTGATGTTTTCATTTATTCCATTTTGGGGTATATACGACTTTTCAAAGGTAGGATGAACAAAAAAACAGCAATTCTAGTATGGTTTGGTATCCTGTCTTCTATAGCCTTCATCGTGAAGGTTATATAATATGATAATAATTTGGGTCATAACGGACAAGGAGATGCCAATTATGAGTACTTTTCTTCTCTCTTAATTATTTGATAAATTAAGCATTTTTAATAGAGAAAAAAAAGTCTTTGTTTCTTTTTGAATACAAAATATAACACTTTATTAATGTTTTTCCATTTTTTTGGCCTTCCTACTGGACTTGATTGCTGTTATAATACATTACAGTACTTCTGTACTGCAGTGTATTATACTTGTTGGTGTAACACTGACAAGTATTTAGTTAGGCTGTGCAGTATACAAATATGGCAGACCTAGTGTCATTGTTAGCCTCCCGGGTGCTACAGCTACCTATTGACACTCTACAATAGCATCATACAGTTCCATGCAAAGAAACATCACCCCCCACCCTTCAACCCTAGCATACAGTCAGGTGTAAACACCACATGCTCCCTCCCATCATCACCTACTAAACTCCTGAGTAAAAAATCAACACTACTCCTGCTTTTAGACACTCAATTTACATATAGTGCCATGTAAAACATAGCTCTCCCCCTCCTTTCAGAAGCAGTAATATGCAGTCACATGTAGAACACATTACATACCCTCCCTTCTGCCCCGGAACTGGCAGTGACTCTTTCTCCTACTGGTCCAGACAGCAGCGATCCAGATAGCTGGTGGCCGCGTTCTGCATGCAGGCCACAGGCCGCCTGTTGAGTCTAAAAGTAGTGACATGATCATATTATCTGACCCGCATAAAGATTTATACAAGAGCAGCATGTAAGACATGAGTGGAAAGCAAACCTGATTATGAGGAATAACAGGGCTTTAATTAGCTGCAATAAGAATTTTTTATTTCATTTTCATCCCAGCAAAATAACTATGCATATAAATAAGAACCAGTGTACTGATAAATAATTCTCTTGACATCTGGCTAGATAATGGTGAATCATATTATGCAAACCCAGCCTTAGATTGCAGTTGTCTGCAGTACTTGGACATACAGTTATATAATCGTATGATACCCATGTACACTTATGTTGAAATCATACAATTACATGCAGTGAATTTAGATTTATGTTATATTCAACATTTTACTGCAATAGCAATTGTTATTTAAGATTTTTTTTAGATCCCTATAGGTTGGTGAGTAGTTCTTGTATTATAATTCTCCACTTTGTGAGATTAAAGAAAAGTAATGCATTTTTTTCCTTGGTATTTTTAAGGCTGCATACTCATGAGACACCATCATCAGCTTGTTTGATTCCACAAATGCAATAGTTGTCAAATTGGGTAAAATATGATTATCTGGATAACACAAATATGTCTTCAGATCATTTCTGATTTCAATTCTGCTCTGCCTTCTTATTAATAAATAGAGAGACTGGTACAATACAAATAGCTATAGTGATCAAATTCCTAATGCAGTACAGGTTGCTTTAGCCCTTACACCCATTGTTGTTGACTGAACATTGCACAGATGCCCTAATTGAAATGGAAAGTGTACAACTGGCAGGTTCCCTTTAAAACATGTGTCATGAACATGTTTACATTTAGTATTTACAATTTGTTACTATGTTTAACTGAAGCAACAAAGTAGCAACATAAAACATGCAGAATTAGAAGTTTTCCGCACTATTTTGAACAATGCAATCATGGAGTTAGGGTGGTTTCACATCTGCGTTGGAACCTCCGGCCAGAGGTTCCGTCATAGATGCAGCTGAAAAGCCGGCTAGCTGGGTGGAAAGTGAGCAGACCCCATTGTAATCAATGGAGTACGCCCGCTGCTGTTTGCCTCCATTCAGAGATGGAATCATTCAGTCACAGGAATTCCCCTTTCTTGCTCTCTGAATGATGTAGGAAAGTGGAATCCCCAACACAAATGTGAAAGCACCCTTACCTAGACACACATGTTTACAATGTACAGTATGTCAAGTGCAATACTTTTCCATGCATAGCTATTTTATAAAAATGATATAAGAGTTCCTGAAATTGCTAAAGTTCTAGTTCACTATAGAAATGACTAACTGGAAAGTATGTCAATAGATACGCTTAAAAATAGTTTCCTCCTACAGCATCTTGTGGTCCTAAAAATATTGTATGGTTCTTTGGAATAGCAGTTGGATCTGGGGTGTACATAAAAGTGAAGAGCCCAAAAGAAAAATTAAATGGGATCCTTTCCTGGTACTGAATAACACCACCCTCCCTAACCAAGTGGAACTGAGGGTTTAAGGTTACTCTATACCCATGACATTTTCAGAATCCATAGGGTTCTGCTTCACACGTTTCTTTGCTTGTTTGCTAACATTGTAGGACCTGTGCAAGCTTTCACCATCCGTTAAAATAGACAGAGTATACAGAACTATGAGGAGGAGGATTAATGTAGTTCCACAAGATACTGCCACAATGATGAAGAAGATCAACTGGCTGGGCAGACCTAAGGAGAAGTGACTGTCCCCAGGCTACATCACTTAGTGCCTGCAAGCTGGTAGCTAGTGCCCTGTGCGACCGCATAGTTCCCACATAGCTCAGGCCAGCCATGTTCAGCCAATCTGATCAAGGGCCCTTCACTTATCTAACTTCATAATAGCTGCATAAACTGTCTCTATGGTACTTAACTTATTGAGTATGACTTCGTATCCTGGACGATTGCTCACAACTATATAGTCAGAACAATTCCCTATAGCAGCAATACCCCTATGTATTAGACTGGACTACTATTATAATAATAATCTGGAGCCATAAAATATTCTCCAGACTACACACAACAATGGTGGTCAGCAGCCATCTGGTAGCTTTATTTCAACTCTAAGTTGTAGAAAAGGCAGCATGAGACAAAGCTCAAATGTTACAAAAAAGTATACTACAATTTAAGAAGAGTTCTATCCGTTGCTTATAAAATATTAACAATTCGGTTTCAAGTATCCATGTTGAATTATCTTTAAATTGAAATGCACTCATGTTTTTGCTTGTGTTGAACATTGTTAGTGCTATTACAGAGAGATAGATTTTATGAATATTCATTTAAGTGTTATATGTTTAGGTACCTAAATCCTTTTGATTGTTCTGTCCTAAACAGCCACTAATGTAATACCAAGGATTTTATTAGCACTGTACAGCAAGGGCATACATTTCATTTCCATGTAAGGAAATCCTTACTAATGTGCCATGCCAGGATTAAATTTGTGTTGTGGTTAGAAGGGTGCATAGATTTTCCGCTCCCTTTGAAGCTTGGTTATCTAAAGGAATTTGTTTCCATCCAGTTTCTATGCAGTGGTCGTAGACATTATTGCACATTAAAGTCAGGATTTTTAAACGGATTATTGCTATGAAAGTTCCCTGGTTCTGTCACAACATGAATTTGATGGCTTAGGCAGCATGGAGTCTTCATCTATTTCACACATTTTAAAGCAAAATGGATTTCCTGACACATGCATAAAACTATTTAGAGGAAAATAAATGTTGAAAACAAAAATGTAAGCAGCAGTGATTTCTCACTTTCCACATAATACAATAGGCTTCATTGCTGAAATCCCATGGAAGCAATGTAAAAAATATGAGCTACCATTTTAACTGTTTCAAGAAACTTACACATGCATTCCCCGTAATCTGCAACACTAAAGCTAAAGGACACCAAATTATATTTATAAATCCCCCTATCATTCCCTCTATTAGATATGGCACACACATTTTTGTTGAATTGGGGAAATAGAAGGAAACTAAGCTTACTGAAAAAGGGAAAAAAAATGCACTGGTTGAAGTTTAAATCTTTCAAAAATATATTCTATTAGTAGAGAAAAGATAGCATGAAAACCGTGGACAAATACAGCTGAATTGACTTATTTACACCAGCCAATTATTGTTACGATATCTGGGTGAACTTAAGAATTATTGCCCTTTTATTTATTATTAGTGTTGAGTGAACTGAAGTAGTGGAAGCCTGTCGCAGGTCAAACTTTGCTAAAAATCCAGTTCGGCACAAACCTAATCTGAGTTTAAAGTAAAGCTCGGCCTGAGACAGGGTTCTACTGGTTCAGTTCGTTCAGCACTAGTTCTGCACACCGGTGTTTAACACTGTCTAAAGGTTTGTTCAGACAAGTGCTGTTTTTGCGCTGTTAGCAGCACACAGAACGCTCTTCTAATAAGAACCAATAGGTTCCTATAAAAATGTTCACATAAGAGAATGTTGGCGCTGAATGAATGCACCTAACAAAAGATAGGACATGTAGTGCAAACTCGCATGTCGGCACCGAGGTACGCACAAAGATAGGACATCTTTGCTGCATGCTTTCCATAGGCTTCTATGGGGGCCTTGAAAGCAAGCACCTCGGATTGTGTGAATGGGCTACTTCACGTCGCTTGAAGTAGCCCTTTCGCGCAATCTTTTCAGCACTATAGCAGTGATCTTTTCTTGCTACTAGCAGCACAAAAACAGCAATAAGGGTCATAAAATCTTATATAAAACTATTACAGTATGATACAGGGCATTTATGTCCCTTAAACAGTGTTATACACCAGTTTTAGGGGTTTTGGTGAACTTCTGGTTTGGTTCACAGTAATTCGAATCAAACCAAAAGTTTGGCAAACAGGCCAAACCAAACTTTTCAAAACTTCACTCACTATTGTTTATCATGCATCTTCATAGATAATGATCTGTAAATGTAAATTCTACTTTGTAGCTGTCAAAAAATTTAATGTGCAGTTGTGAAATTATGCTTTATTTTGCACTGCTGAAAGTACTCATTAAAAAAAACACACGTAGCAAGATCGGGTGAATGCAGAGGGTGAGGCTAGGTAGTCATGCCATTTTTCATCAAATATTAAACACTCAGTGCTGTGTGGGCAGATGCATTGTCATGATGGAAGAACCAGTCACCTGTTTGCCCACATAGCGCTGAGTGTAAAGCAATGCCACAGCCTCCATATTCATCCAATCTCACTTGTAGGCCTTTTTTAAGGAATGCTTTGAGCAGTGGAAAAGAAAAGGAAATTTCACAGTTGCACATTTTTCATATGAATCAACCATCACAAAATAGGAGGAAAACGTAACAACTTATTGAAAAAAATCACTTGAGCAGAACACACCCTTCCCCAGCAACATCGGCTGGCATAGTGCCTCAAAAGGGATCCGCAGACATTCACCTACCAACAGAAGCCTGTACTAGTAACACCCTGCCCACCTAAAGAAGAAGATTCCTGTTCACCCCTATTGTTCAAGCTGGCATCGGTTTAATACTATATGTTATTATAATTATTATCAGCATTCTTTCTCCTTTCACAATTACATGTACTAGAGTATTCTCACATTCGAGAGTTACAGCCCTGTTCATCTTGAGCCTTGTGAGTCATGAATAAAAAAAATCCATACTGCCAGAACTACAGTGACATTTACACAGGCCAAATAGTAAACTAGAGAAGGAGCAGAGTGGATTTATACTCTGCCTTGCAGTGCAGATTGCCCAGGGTCTGTTAAACCTTGCTGACAAGTTTTCAGCCCCTGTATTGCATGCTTACTAACACTTGAATTGCAGTTGTGAGAGATTTGTAAGCCTCATCTGTATTCCTCTTTAGAACTCTCATTAACTGTAAGAAGCACCCTTTTAAGGCCCATACCCACAACATAGCGGGATATGCCCATGGTTTTACGCTGTGGGAATCCCACAAGGATAAACATGAAAGTTCCTGCTGGCAATCATGGAAAATCGCACTTTTAACCACGTTTTTCCGTGGTCTTTACTAATACTATATTATTGGAGACCTGTCGCCATGGAAAAACGCAGTAAAATAGAACATGCCATGATTTTTTTCCCACGGCGTAAATCCGCGGCAGAATCCCGCATGTGAGGACTGAACTATTAGGTTCAATAGAATCAATAGCTGCGTTATTTTGCTGCGGATTTAGGCCACAGGAAATGCGGCATTAATCCATCCGTGGGCATCAGCCATTAATGTCAAATTTGTACTAACCCAGTCTTTTTCAGACTTTTGGAAAGTATGTACAATAGCTTCCATTAGTGGAGGTTGCCTAACATTTGCTACCTAGGTATAAAAGAAAAATATCTCAGAAGAATCTGAATAGAATAATAGGTTGAGCTTGTCCACAATTATGTCTTAACCCAAGCATGAGAAGGAAAGGCCATCAGTTTTTCACATTTGGTGTCAGTTTTATGAGGTCGAATGTTTTGTATATGGGAGAAGTGATCAGTAATTGAAAAAAGAAAAACAAAAATTAGGGAGAGCGCCATAGCCAGAGGAAAAAAGATAATTATATGGGATTCTACTTACCAGGTGTCAGGCGGAGCAACAAAAAACTTTTTGTGTCCCGCCTGCACCGGGAATCCAAGTTCACCTTTTCTAGGGTTTCTTTGCTGGAGGGTCTTCTTGTTTTATCCAGAAGAGTAAATCTATGTGTATCTAATAGTACTCAACCAAACTGTCCTGGAGAGCAGCAGCTTATAGAAATTTTAACTCTCCAATTTGCTCTATACTCCATTAAACTCGAGAAGAAAACACATCAGTTACACACCATTCTCTTAAATAGGAGCGACAATCAAAACATTGATCAGATGTTAAGAAATGCCCACCAAACCTAAAAAATATGAATTTAATTCAACATATTGGTACTTGGATATGAAATGCTAATTCTGTAATTCCCCCTCAATCCCTTAATCTACTTTTAGCATCAGCTATTCCAAATCATTAAATAGATGTGCAGATGTGGTTTTCTTGGTTTTAAAAGTCCTGCATACATTTACACATTGGCTTGATGTTTACAGTGCTTTGTGCAATCTATCTCAATAAACTTGCATTTCTGGCTTGTCATAAGGACTTGTCATAGATCGAAACCACCTTCCACATGAGTGACCACAGTCTAGGTGACTTGAATACCAGTAGCCAGTATGTAGACATTGACACAGTTTGTGATTTCATGCAATGTCCTCCCACAGCACAGAAAATGTAGTTCATGGAGACATTGGAGCTGAGATACTGCATGAATAATGCAGGACTACGCAATTGTTATTTCTATCCATTTCGTTTTCAATATAAGCAAATTCTAATGTATTTTTTCTTTCATCTGCAGCACGGAAAAGGATATGCTAGTCAGATCTACAGGACTTACCTGAAGCAGCATGATTTGCACAAGTTGACCAACAAAAGCATCAACTTTTCAACTTCATTATCCTGGCCATCTAGTCTGGTATAAGAGAAGGAATAAAAGTCTGCTGCTGAAGGCATGACAAACTAAGGACCTTTCTGCTCTCAGCAGGCCTGAGAAATGAGTTGAAATGTGAAGAACTGTAGAAACTGTAGAGGCGACCGCCCTTGCCTCACTTAACAGTGTGTGCCTGTTTACAGCACTATATATCTTTCTTTCTCCAAAATGTCACTGAGCCCTTTAGATGTTTCTAAACACCACAAGAAGCCAATCGTACAGATAGAACATGCATTATAAATGCAATATCACTGTTTTAAACTTGACTGTTTTATATTATTTTTTTGTGTGATGAAGTGTTATCCAAATTATCCAAACTTTACAAGAGAGATTGTGATCATGTTATTTTCACCTGTGGGTCATAAAAGAAAAAAAAAAAAAAGAAAAAATATTGTTTATCCGCGACCCATGGAATATCAAGGACATTCTGTAGTTTATACACCGTGTTGCAAAGTGTTTACTGTACTATTTCAAAGCTTCTAAATAAATATAAAGTATATATATATATTATATAATTTTCTGAAAAAGTGGTACAATTTAATTGATTTATAAATGGATTCATACAGCCCACAAGATAAAACATGTAAAACTAATTCAGGTCCTAAATTATTTATTGTTGATAGAATTATTAAATAGAGTTTCATAATGATAGATTTGGACCAATTCCTGTTCACCCTGTTAAAAGAAGCTGTAAGCTACATCAGATTTGTACGGAACTTTAAATACCAAAGATGCAGCTTTCAAGATTGAGCACTATGACCTACTATGGCGTATTTTGATCTTCCTTATTTTATCCTGTGAATTTTAATTTTACAGCTAAGTTTTATAGAAAAAAATGGGAACTGATCTGTAAATGTTGTGAAAACAACACTGGATATTCTGTACAGTTTGAAATTGTAAAATATGTACCTGAAGATTACTATTTTGAAAGATTAGCCCCAAATCATATAAACTTACACGTATCTTTCTCTAGCATAGTTTTGTGGAAACTTGAAAAATATATATCTTCTAATCTTGCCTAGAAATGTTTTTTAATAGATGAATCATAAAACATAGTGTTTTCCAATTCATTTTTTACACAGCAAGATTTAAAATTAGGACCATTTCACATTATTATTAAACACTTCAATATTATCTGTGTCTATGATAATATTTTTTCATGGTATAATTGTAATATATCTATATATATATAAATATATATATGAAGAGTAATATGTTTTATTAAAGAAAACAAGTGGCTCATAAGGACAATCATTTTAAATTCAACATTTACTTCCATGTCAAAAAGTTCAAATATCATCAAAATATTAAAAGGTTCTTATTTTTATTTTATTTTTTCATATTCCAGCGTGTTTGTTGTAATTCTTTGTCAATATTTTTTTATCTGAATATATGTCACAAGAGTTGTCATTGACTAGATGTCATATTGAACATGTTTACAAAAGCAATCCTTTTGATTGTATTAGCAAATGGATTGGAATTCTGTTATAGATTCTATATGTAGCTTAAGGCTAGGGCTATATGGGGGACTCTATGCCATATTAACCGACCAATAAAAAGATCCACCATTATTTGAGGCCATGCTGCCAATTGACTGGAAAGTACAATGGATAATTTCTGCTGAATCCAATTATCAAAGGCTATGGATACCTTTGACTTGGAAAAAAACAAGTGTTATCTTGAGTTAAAAAAGTGTACTAAGTTTCAGATAGAAATCTCCATTCATTCATTAGTTTTCAGACCTCCTGTTATAGAATTTATAACCTGCTTCTAGTTTCATACTTTTCATATTTAGGCATGCCATTCTCAGTAATACATGCTGGATGTGAATTCTGTGGATCCAGCATGCTGCTGCCTTTACTATAGTAGCTCTCATACATCAGAATTGATGCCTGCACTGACTTTCCATCCTACAGCCCATAAAGGATCTACTTATCTACTCTCTACTTTGCTGACCAACACTGATACTGAACAGTATGTAAGTCCCCCTCTCCACCAGTAGGGTTTGCCATGATTTGCCCTATTTTCTCTCTACACAGATACACAACTTGTGTGAGTCACACCCTCCCCTCCTCTGCTCTCTTCTGCCTATCAACACTCTGATAGAATATAGACCCTATGATCTAGATATCCACTCCCTGAGGAGTTGGATGCTTTCCTCCCTCTTCACACTTGTATCTGCTATGTATAGCCTCAACTCTTACACTTTATTTAGAATTAATGATTATTGTTCAGAAAACAATTGAAATGAGTGAAACTGAATGATAATCATTCAGTTTTAGGGCTCATTCAGACTAGCCCGTTTCGCGCTGTTAACAGCGCATAGAATACACTTCTAATAGGAGCCAATAGTTTCTTATAGAAGCGTTCACATGAGAGACTGTTAGGCACACTGAATCAGCGCACCTAACAAAAGATAGGACATGCGAATGCAAACATGCATGTCGGCTCCGAGATGCGTGCAAAGATAGAACAAGTCCTATCTTTGCTGCATGCTTTCCATAGGCTCCTATGGGAGCTTTGAAAGCATGCAGCACACACCTCGAATCATGTGAGTGGGCTACTTCAAGTAGACCGTTTGAAGTAGACAACGACTGAACGATAAACAAGAATCATACTCTACTAGTTTGTCGTTCAATATCAACCGGCATAAAGATTACAGCCGACTAATTGGGCAGTTTAAACACTTATAGGAATATGAAACACAGAACAATTATTGAACAAGAACTGCATGATTCTCAATGAGAATCGTGTAGTCTAAACTGACAGCTTGAGCGCAAACAAGCTGATGATGATGTGCCCAGCTCGTTCGTGCGGGCAAAAGAGAATCGTGAGATTCTCGTGCCATGTAAAAGGGCCATTACATGCTGTTATCATTAAAATTGAGAGAAGGGAGGGGAGAGTAGAGAGCTGACATAGGCAGAGCTGTTAGATGTATGTCAGAAGTAGCAGCACAGTCAACTCTATGAAGGAGTTGCACAGACTAACACAGTAAAATAGTAAGAATTTTTTTTTTTAATGAATAATATTTAAAAGTTGCTTAGTTTCTATTTTACAAAAAAAGAGCAATTAAAAATGTAAGTGCCAAGGTTTCCATAGCCTTTAATATTATCAGCAATGTATCAATAGAATGGCTAAACACATAGAAAGGGTTGTCTTATCTCAAAAACTCATTTCAGTAATTTCTTATGGCATATTAACATTATAGAGCGAATCTATTACTCCAGAACTCCCTATATGAATCGTAGTGGAAAGATGCTTAGTAAAAGCCATGTATTGTTTATTTATATAAATGGCCTCATCTAATACTACACATGTGGTTGCTGCAGGGGAATAAAGCATCCACTGTTTGCCAGGGTTCATGTAAGCCCAAATATAAAGAGGTTTTTCTGTGGTTAGACAACCTCTTTAAATAATCGAATTTGACTTCTATACTTATGACTGATGCAGGTGTATTCATTGTTTTGCCAACATTGAAGGTTAGCTCAACAAGGTTGCCTAAACATACTATTCTTTTACCCGCTTAAACCATTTTTGTGCAGAAGAACGAATGAGATGCAGATGTAGTAGTACTGAATTTGTTATTTAACTTTGGTCGTATACATTCTTTATGATAACGCAGAAAGTTTACCTACAGTATGTAAAACTAGTAGATAACACAATGGAGCATATTTATGCAATAATACCAGTTTTCTGATGTACTTGCATTACTCATTCAATTCTACAACCAAGAATTACCCACCAAATTTTCAGAAGCCTAAAAAATCTTGAATTTTTCTAGAAAAAATGCGGGCCAATATTATGCCAATATTAGTAAATGTGCTCCATTCTATTATCTTAGTAACTCAGCTCTACTACATCCGTTATTGATAGGCTTATAAAGTTGCTTTACATTTTGTATGTTTATAAATATTCTGGTTTTAGTACTATTGAACATTACTTAAAACATAAATGTAAAGGGGTAAATATCTCTATGGGACATTTTTTTTTATATAGGATACATAACGAAGCGATGAGCTGAAAACAAATACTACCTTACTTTTTATATTCTCTTGGTATTCTCCAGGGTACACTAGTTTATTGTCACTACACTGGAGCTCAGGAACAGCCTGCCACCATGTAGTGTCATTTAACAGCTATACCCATAAGACATAATGATTATGAATGCTTGAAAGCAACACAACATTTTATAGATATAGGATGACATGGATAGAAGTATCAAAATTGTGCTCCCAAAACTACTCCCGAGAAGGATGCCTCTGTATGCCTATGTAGTTGCATACATCCGTCATTGGCTTCTATTATGAAAGGTACATGCCAAAATATTTACACATGGTGTAAATGTATATTTTTTTCAAAAGAATTGAATTATATAATATTTTTAAGGGATTCACTTCTTTTGAAATCATAGTTGTGAAAAAGGTACACTGGCATTTTGTATATTGGCAAACGAATGCTAAAAGAACTCAGCAGGTTGATGTATACTTTGGAAAGTGCTCCTGATGTACAGTATATAATGAATCATAGGTGAGATGTGAATACAGTAATACAAAATACTTTTTGAATCACATATGGGGAGATACTGAACGTTTCAAGATTAAATTAAAATTGAGCCTTTCACATACCTGTTTATCATATAGTTCATAGATAATTGTGTCCTTATGCTCATAAATAAGCAACACAAAGTCACAAAATACATACAGTAAGTGTAACCAAAAGAGCCACATTTTTGGAGTGATTGTGTCTGTCCTGTAAAAACAATTATGTCTTAGAAAATTATATCATTTTATCTAATTATTATTTTTTAATTAAAAATATAAAAAAATAAAGTGAAAAAAAAAAGTTGTATAATGAATAATACACATTTGTGTATTACAGAAAAAAGACATATACAACTTCAATATAATTTTGTTTAAACTGCTTTCTTTTGTACAATATATGTATATTTGCACATGATGCCAATATAATTAGATTAATTAATAAAATAATAACACTACTTCTTCCTCTTACCATCCAGGTTTTATATTGTGTAAATAAACACATTTATGTGGCCTTTGTCCTCTATTTCAGTCCAAATCACTGTGTTAGCAATCTTTTACAATGTAACAAATCAGACCAAGGAGCTTTTTCTGTATGTGTCTTAGGTACTGGATAGCCAGATGTGTTTTGTTTTTATGTGTGTTTTACACTTTTTATTTACTCTATAACATTGTTACAGCTTTCAAATTTATTCATATAAAGTAGATACAAAATAAGGAGTATACTTATTGCAAGCTGCTAAAACAGTACAATGTTCTATATTGTGCTCTTTTTTGACTGTATAAAATGCAGTGGGTAACCATATTAATAAATTAAAACTATACCGTAGTCTTAATTTGCAAGTCTAACTCTTAGAATTAAATGCTAAAGCATACTTGTTTACGATAATTCAAATAATGTTTCTTTTATTTGTTTAAAATTTTTTTTTTTTAGATTTTTGAAGCTGTAGAGCAGATGCCCTTCTTTTTACTGGGATTTAAAAATTTATCACTTGGATTCAAAATCGAAACTCCAGTCTTGTGCATCCCCTGCCACTCCTGTGTGTCCTCTATATATAATGACTTGATGTCTCTCATGATAGTGCTTCAGATGACTTTGGCAGTTAACTGCTACCCAAAGTTGTGTTATCACTATGAAGTTAAATGATTGCAGTGGTCACTTGACATGTCGTAACTAGAGATGGGCGAGCACGCTTGGATAAAGCAGTTACTCGAGCGAGCATCTCTCTTCTCAAGTAACTGCTTACTGGTCCATGCAGGCTGGGGGGGGTGGGGGTGAGCGGTGTGGGGTAGCGGGGGGAAGAGAGATCTCTCTCCCCCCCCCCACCCCCCCGCACCCCCCGCCACCCCCCTGAGCCTGCTTGGACCAGTAAGCAGTTACTCGAGAAGAGAGATGATCGCTCGAGTAACGGCTTTATCCGAGCGTGCTCTCTCATCTCTAGTCGTAACTATAGCTGTCATGCTAATGATAACAAAAGGCCAACTGAGGACAACATGAGATGATTATAGGGGCAGCATAGCAGAATTATTAAGGTAAGTATATTCCAACGTTTGTATTTTCTGTTTTGAACAATTGATACATTTTTAAATCCTGAAAACCTTTCAGTAGTACTTATTGAACTCAATGGACAAAGTGGTACCTCAAAGCCAGAGACCACATTGGATGTGGTTCTCGGATTTAAGTAATAGACAGAGGAAACCTCATTCTATTTGCTACCAAAATCGCATACTGTATCAGCGGATTGTATAAGCAGAGAAAGCTACTTTAGAAGCAAGCTTCCATAATTTTGTAGATCCAACATTCAAAAATAATTTGTATATTTAATATAAAAAACTTCAAATAGAAAAAATAACCCAATACTTCTGAAAAGTTACATTTACTAGATTTTCCAAACCAAAGATAAAAAAGTCAAATATTTTACTCCTGTCATAGTAGATTAATAGCTTGCTATCCTATGGTACTCAAATAGGATATATTAATTCATATTTCCAAAGGCTAGCATTGTGTTTTTCTTCTTAACAAGTATTGCTTTTTCCTGCCTACGCAGTTATCAGTTTCCTTTCATTATCTGAAAATGTTACTTTAGATTTGTTAATTATTGTATCCAAACTTTTCTCCTGCATTTCTATGTTCCATGTGATTATGTGTTAGAAGATTTCAAACTTTTACCTATAACTAGTGACATAATAATTAAATACACTTTTGCAATAAAGAAAGAAATATACAATTTGTCATTTAGATATTTTGCCTTTAGTTATCTTTCTGAACTGTCCACTTTATTACAGTATATAAATCCTACATTATAATGTAGGTTTTACAGTTTTGTAAATGTTTGAAACACCATAAAAGTACGACTGATTTATTAACTATTTTGTCTATCATGTTTATTTTAAGCAAAACTAATTGGATTAACGTGGCCTACGTATTACAAAAGTAGGCATTCAAACAATCCCCATAAATCTACTTCATTCTTATTGCTGAGTGCCATCTGTAGGTCACCAGAATCAAAACAACCCATGTCATTCCTAGTTTGACAAATTAATGATAAAAGACACATTTTCCCTGGCTTCTATGGCTGCATTGTATTATGGATCTCTTTAACACTTTGGGGGACAATTTACGTAAGAAAAAGAAGAAAAAATATAAATCAAGTAAAAATGGAAAAACAAGACCCTAGAAAAAAAATTGGCACCACTAATCCAAACTGCTGACCCATCGTTGACCATTGCAAAAAAATTTTTTTTTCATAAAACAGAATTGACAGGACTGAGAAACTGAAACTTTTTCTTGATGGTTTTGTTTACTTTTCCCTGTAAAATATGGTAGAAAACAAAGTGCTATTTATCAACAAAAAGGTGCTAAATAATTTGGATACCTAATAGTACCAATGTAAATAGCAAAAAGTCTTGGCACTCCTATGCTTTTCTTATCAACCCTCACCAGCTGAAACATGGTAGAAATTATTTTCCTATACTGCATTTGAAACAATATTGCCATATCTGACCTGAAAATTTTTCTAAACCTTTTGGATTACAACCTTACTTTTTCTTGCTTCTCTTACTTCCACTTTTTCCTACTCACTTAAACAATTTTGTAGTTTCCATATAAAATAAATGTACCTGAAAATGTCAAAAACTTTGTAAATGCATTTACTTGTATATGCCTTTACTTATCTCAAAGTGATCTTAAAATACAATCATATTATAATTCAGAGCTGCAATCATAATTCTGCAGGCTTCAGACATGAAAACTATAAACAGTTGATGGTTCAAGTAATTTGTAATCTTGCCACCAAGCATTGTACAGTAATGTGATTTAGAAAAAAAACTTTAATTCTCGCTAAATTATAAGAGCTTCTTAAGATACATTTACATGACACGGCCGTTGTCTAAACGAGTGCATGAGTGCATCACCGCTAGATGTTCGATACTCATGCAGAACATTTAGGCAGGCAGATCATCACTGAGAACAGCTCACATCTCATCTCACTAACTTCTCGCTCCGTGCTTCACATTCTATGTGAAACACTGAGCAGGGAGCGTTTAGATGCAGCAAGAGGTGAATGAATCAGCAATGATTTTTTAGCTGGTTGAAAGTGAGCGACAAATGAAAACTTCAGGATGGCTTTGCATTTAGAAGTAACGAGTATTGCGCATTTTTGTTAATTTGAACGACTTTTACGTGACAATCGTTATGTGTAAATACCCCTTTAGGCTGTTAGAAAGTGTTAACAAACTTTTTGGCTGTAATCAATAGAAAAAAAGATTTGTAAAAGCAGATCTAGGCTATATTCACAGAGGAAAATAAAATATCAGATGAGATGCAGAATGATGATGTAAACTCTCCACTAAATGTCACCACTCTAACCCAGGAAGAAGTGCAGAGCCGTCTTAAATTGATTAAAATAGACAAATCGCAGGATGGCATACACCCCCGGGTTTTTAGAGAATTAAGTTATGTGATAGACAGACCCTTGTTTCTTATATTTAAGGAATCAATAGTGACGGGGTCTGTTCCACTAGATTGGCGCATAGTCAGTGTGGTGCTGTTATTTAAAAAAGGGTCAAAAAGTGAAGCTGGAAACTACAAGCCGGTAAGTCTTACTTCAATTGTGAGTAAAATGTTTGAAGGGTTTCTAAGAGATGCTATCCAGGAGAACCTCAAGGAAAATAGCTGAAGAGGTATGTTTTACATTGGACCAGGGAGAGTTATTGGATCTCGTGCATCTGGACTTTTCCAATGTTTTTGATACTGTGACGCATAAAAGGTTGGTATATAAAATGAGACTGCTTGCTCTGGGTGAAAATGTGTGTAAGTGCGTAAGTAACTGGCTCAGTGATAGAAAGCAGAGGGTGGTTATA
The DNA here is from genome assembly GCF_035609145.1 of Eleutherodactylus coqui. Taxonomy (NCBI): domain Eukaryota; kingdom Metazoa; phylum Chordata; class Amphibia; order Anura; family Eleutherodactylidae; genus Eleutherodactylus; species Eleutherodactylus coqui. The sequence goes on along the minus strand of NC_089843.1, from coordinate 139,453,736 downwards.
AATGATACATACTGATTGGGTCACTGTTACTAGTGAGGTACCTCAGGGATCAGTACTGGGCCCTATTCTTTTTATTATATTTATTAATGATCTGGTAGAAGGATTGTGCAGTAAAATAGCAAAATTTGCAGATAATATATTTCAATAAATCAATATTTGCACAAAGCTATGTAAAGAAATTAACCCAAGAGAGGACACAAGATGATCTGGATAAGTTGTGGGCTTGAGCAGAAAAGTGGCAAATAAGGATTAACACTGATAAGAGTAAGGTTATGCACATGGGCAAATACATGTCACCATTACACACTAAATTGGAAACCACTGGGCAAAACCGACATGTAAAAGGATTGGGGATTATAGTTAACTATAAGCTTAACTGGAGCAACCAGTGTCAGGCAGTTGCTGCCAAGGCAAATAGAATCATGGGGTGCATCAAAAGAGGTTTAGGGGCACATGACGAGAACAATGTTCCTCCTCTTTACAAGTCACTAGTCAGACCACACATGGAATATTGTGTACAGTTTTGAGCACCTGTACTCAAGAAGGACATATAAGAGCTTGAGCGGGTACAAAGGCAGGCAACTAAAGTATTAAATGGAATGGGGAGACTGCAATACCCAGATCGGTTATGAAATTGGATTATTTAGTTTAGGAAAAAGGCTGAGGGGCAACCTAATAACTATATATAAATATATCAGGGATCAATACAGAGATCTCTCCAATGATCTATTTGCAACCAAGACTGTGACTGTAACAAGGGGGTATCCTCTACGCGTAGAGAAAAGAAGATTTCTACACCAATATAGAAGGGGGTTCTTTACTATAAGAGCAGTGAGACTATAAAACTCTCTGCCTGGGGACTTGGTGATGGGAAATTTGATAAAAGAGTTCAAGAGGTGTCTGGACGATACAATTTTATATGTCACAATCATTGATAGCTTTTGGGGGAGGGTTGTTGAACCCGGAATTGTTCTGGTTGCCGAATTGGAGTTGGCAGGGAACTTTTTTCCCTTGGAAGGAGAGGGCTGGCTTCTGCCTCATTAGGGTTTTGTCTTGCCTCCCCTGGATCAACATTGGGGGATAAAAGGGTAAACTGGATAAACGTATGTCTCTTTTTGGTCTTACATACTATGTTACTATGTTGTTACTTACAACCAATGCAAGTTAATTAAAGGGGTATTTCCATCTCTGGAATCATATTTCAATATGTTTAAAATTGTAAAACTATGTACTCACCAATGAGATGCTTATTACCTAAATGCTCTGATCCCCAGATATTGATTCCTCTACTCTCTGGTTGCTTACTGCTTGTTGCAAGGAAAACAGACCACCTCTTTTATAAAAAGAAATAGCGGATCAGCCAGTGTTGCACACTTCATCATCTAAATTTGATGGCAGGGATTTCAGGAGCCGCTTGCGCACTAGCTTTTGCCCAGCCTAATACCCCTTTACGTGTTTAGAGATAAATACTGGCTATACCACTCTTATTTTATGTATTTTGCCAGTCAAATATATTTCTCAAGCCAACAATAGGCATAAAATAATTGTAGAATATAATCTTTCAACTTGGCTGGACAACTAGATGTAGGTGGGATTGATTGTGTCAGACAACTTGGACATCAATTATTCTGGGATAAACAATAGAGTTGGACAAGGCAACTTCTCACTTAGATTTTTTTTCCGAAAGTGGCCAGCAGACAAGGGATTAATAGCCGCTATACAGATTTACGTAATTTAGACAAGATCAGCTTTGCACTCAGGAAAACAGTTAGTCATGTCTATGCGCAGTTTTTCCCCAGCCGACGTATAAAGTAGGTAGGCAGACTCATTCAGATAAATTCATGCACATCTGTCTACTTGCTACATTTATAAGAGTCTGTTAATTTGTAGAGATGAGCGAGCACCCAAATGCTCGAGTCCGCGTTATTCGAGTCGAGCTTTTCATAAAATACGAGAGCTCTACTTGAGTAACGAACCCCATTGACTACAATAGAAGACTCGAGCATTTTTGTATGTGGGACGCCGGGTGCCGAGCTTTTCTTTTCCCCCTACGTTCGTCTCTCTCTTTCTTTTTCTCTCTCTTGCCTGCCAGACAAAAAATTTGCCAATGACGCACGCAGCTTCATTGTTCTGGCACAGGCTGTCAGCTGAAAACAATGTAATCTCCGACTCCTGTGCAGAACACAGTATGTGGTCTGTGTTATCTACTCTTCGCCTGAATGATGGATTTTAAGCTCACCTTAAAATCAAGGTTCAGCTGAAAAGTAAACAATGGTAGCATTTACATGCACCGATTATTGCTCATATGCCATCATTAGAATTAATTTTGAGCATGTAAATAGGGCTTTAGATTACCAATTTTTATGTCCAAAAGCGGTGACAAGTGTGAAGGCATGACACTATCTACATATGGAATTGACTAGCTGATACTGCTACTTAGCTGCTTATGAAGTTGATGACTTTGTAGCTATTTCACTAAACAGATTTTGACTATTTTCAATTCTGCATTCCACGAACTTGGTATATTTATTGAAATTAGAGATGAGCGAGCACCAAAATGCTCGGGTGCTCGTTGCTCGAGTCGAACTTTCCGTAATGCTCGAGAGCTCGTTTCGAGTAATGAACGCCATTGAAGTCAATGGGCGACTCAAATATTTTTGTATATGACCGATGCTCCGGTTAGGTCTTCACTTGTGAAAAACCAGAAAACATCCGAAATCCATGGAAACACCACAGAAACGGATAGGGCAGGGGCAGCATGCTGGGCTGCATCTCAGGCTCCCAGGTCCCACTATTAAGCCACAATAGGGGCAAGAGTCTGCCCCCCCCTAACAATTTTTACTTTGGACAAACCCTCATTAGCAAGGCACACCTTAGCAAAGCACCACACTACCTGCAACTAAGCACAATCACTGCCTGCGGGTCACACCGCTGCCTCTTCTCCTGGGTTACATGCTGCCCAACCCCCCCGCACGACCCTGCGTCCACAGCGCACACAAAAATTTCCCTGTCCAGCCTTTAGCTGTCCCCATGCCACACGCTCGCTTCATAGCTACACCACCCTCATGTCTATTTCCAAGTGCGTCTGCGATGAGGAGGAACCGGAGGCACACACTTCAGAGGCTTGGCAGGGCCAGGCAGCGACCCTCTTTGAAAGGGGTGGGCGATAGCCCACAATGCTGTTGAGAATTGATGAGAAATTGACATTCGATCTTCACGTAAGCGGGCCCAGGGTCAAGCTCGTTCCCAGCCTCCATCTTGTGTGACCCAAGGTGTCGCGAGTTACATAGCAATGGGGAATCCATGTGCCCACACATGATTCATTCTGTATTGGTGTCGCATAGCATAATCAACACCGCAAGGGGAAAGCCATCTGCACTCTGCCCCCTAGCCAAGTCAGACAGTGTCTTTGTGCCAGACAGGTAAATCACAGCAATGGGAAGTCTGTGTGCACCCACAGCATCGGTGAGTCCTAGGCGACCCAAGACATGAACCATGAAGAAATCAGAGTGCCCAAACATGGCAGACTTTCACTGCGCTGAGGACATAGGCCTCTGCACAAACCCTCAGCAATCGTGGGCATGAGGTGGACTTCGATGCCAGTTCAGCTGTGAACATCTCATTAAGGCATTAATGCTCCTCTTCTGTGGCCCAAAAGAGTTTCTCCGATAACTGTGGTAACACGAGAGAAAATACATATTGGCCTCGGCCCACAATTGATGCCCTAGTCAGTGAGTGTTTTTGGGCCAGATGGGTAAAACACCGCGATGGGAAGTCCGTGTGCACCTATAGTATAAGCAGACCCCTGTAACATTTCGGTTGCAGTAGCATAGGCAGACTCCAGTGCCATTTCTGTAGTAGAAGTATAGGCAGACCCCTGTAATATTTCGGTAGCAGGAGTATAGGCAGACCCCAGTACCATTTCTGTTGTAGAAGTATAGGCAGACCCCTGTAACATTTAAGGAGCAGCGGTAAAGGCAGACCCCTGTAACATTTACGTGGCAGAAGTATAGGAAGATCCCTGTAACATTTACGTGTCAACAGTATAGGCAGACCCCAGTAACATTCTTGTAGCAGAAGTATAAGCAGACCCCTGTAACACTTATGGAGCAGCAATATAGGCAGACCCCTGTAACATTTATGTGGCAGAAGTATAGGCAGACCCCTGTAACATTTATATGGCAGCAGTATAGGCAGACCCTTGTAACATTTACGTGGCAGCAGTATAGGCAGACCCCAGTAACATTCTTGTAGCAGAAGTACAGGCAGACCCCTGTAACACTTATGGAGCAGCAATATAGGCAGACCCCTGTAACATTTATGTGGCAGAAGTATAGGCAGACCCCTGTAACATTTATATGGCAGCAGTATAGGCAGACCCTTGTAACATTTACGTGGCAGCAGTATAGGCAGACCCCAGTAACATTCTTGTAGCAGAAGTATAGGCAGACCCCTGTAACATTTATGTAGCAGCAGTATAGGCAGACCCCTGTAACATTTACGTGGCAGAAGTATAAGCATACCCCTGTAACATTTACATGGCAGCAGTATATGCAGACCCCACTACCATTTCTGTTGTAGAGGTATAAGCAGACCCCTGTAACATTTAAGTGGCAGAAGTATAGGCAGACCCCTGTAACATTTATGGAGCAGCAGTATAGGCAGCCCCTGTGACATTTACGTGGCAGAAGTATAGGCAGACCCCAGTAACATTCTTGTAGCAGAAGTATAGGCAGACTTCTGCAACAGTTAAGTGGCAGCAGTATAGGCAGACCCCTGTAACATTTACGTGGCAGCAGTATAGGCAGACCCCTGTAACATTTTTGTAGCAGCATTATAGGCAGACCCCTGTAACATTTACGTGGCACAAGTATGGGCAGACCCCTGTAACATTTCGTTTGCAGGAGTATAGGCAGACCCCAGTACCATTTCTGTTGTAGAAGTATAGGCAGAACCCTGTAACATTTAAGTGGCAGCAGTATAGGCAGACCCCTGTAACATTTATGTAGCAGCAGTATAGGCAGACCCCTGTAACATTTCTGTGGCAGAAGTATAAGCAGACCCCTGTAACATTTTTGTAGCAGCAGTATAGGCAGACCCCTGTAACATTTAAGTGGCAGCAGTATAGGCAGACCCCTGTAACATGTATGTAGCAGCAGCATAGGCAGACCCCTGCAACATTTATGTGGCAGAAGTATAGGTAGACCCCTGTAACATTTTTGTAGCAGCAGTATAGGCAGACCCCTGTAACATTTGCGTGGCAGAAGTATAGGCAGACCACAGTAACAATCTTGTAGCAGAAGTATAGGCAGGCAGACCCCAGTAAAACTTCTGTAGTAATAGTATAGGCCAACCTCTGAAACATTGGGGTACCATGAGTGTAGGCGAAGGCCTGAAAAATTTGTTGGATAAGAGTGTAGGCGTGGGCCCGAAAAATTAGTGTACCAAGAGTTCAAGTCTGAAAAACGTATCAACCGAGAGGGCAGGTGAAACCCCTAAATATTTTTTGAAAGATACAGTTCGCTGTTGCTTAATTTGTAACAGAGCGTGGTGGCAGCCCTGTTGAAAAAATTGGTTCATGTTAAAGTATCAATACTTTTGAAACTTTTAAAAATTGTAAAAATATTGTTAGATGAGCCTTTTGGGCCGCAGAAAAATTGGCAGTTCAGCGCGATGACATGTTGTTCCTAGAGGAGGAGTAGCAGGAGGAGGACTAATATCAGAGACAGATTGACAAAGCTAAATGCCCCATTTTCCGGTGATAGAGAAGAGTGTTTTTATCTGCGGTTGCAGCGAAAAGAATCTTTAGGTTCCGCTGCTTTCCGCCGGTGGAGAAGAGAAGTCTAGGGAAATCCAGGCTTTGTTCATCTTTATTAGTGTAAGCATGTTGGCGCTGGCAGTTGACAGGCGGGTACGCTTGTCCGTGATGATTCCCCCAGCTGCACTAAACACCCTCTCGGACAAGACGCTAGCGGCAGGGCAAGCCAGCACCTCCAGGGCATACAGCGCAAGTTCGTGCCACGTGTCCAGCTTTGACATCCAATAGTTGTATGGAGCAGAGGCATCACAGAGGACGGTGGTACGATCGGCTACGTACTCCCTCACCATCTTTTTACAGTGCTCCCTCCGACTCAGCTTTGACTGGGGAGTGGTGACGCAGTCTTGCTGGGGAGCCATAAAGCTGGCAAAGGCCGTGCAGAGTGTTCCCCTGCCTGCGATGAACATGCTGCCTGATCTCCACACCTCCCCTGCCACTTGGCCCTCGGAACTGCGCCTTCTACCGCTAGCACTGTCAGATGGGAAGTTTACCATCACTTTGTCCACCAGGGCCCTGTCGTATGGCATCACTCTTGTACCCCTTTCTCTTCTGGAATGAAAGTGGAAAGGTTCTCCTTGTAATGTGGGTCGAGAGGGGTGTATACCCAGTAATCCATGTTGGCCAGATTGCGTCTAGCGCAAGGGTCACGAGAAACGCAGCCTAACATGAAGGCAGCCATGTGTGCCAGGGTGAAAGTACGCAAGACATGGCTGTCCTCGCTAGCATGATGACTTTCAGGATCCTCCTCCTCCCCTTCCTCCTCCTCCTCCTCCACGCTGAACAGATGAGAGGCAAGCAGCATGGGTACCCTCTGCAGTGTGCCCAGCTGTCTCTTCCCCCTCCTCCTGCTCCTCCCCCTCCTTCTCCTCCAAAATGCTTACTGTCATCCCCTGTCTCCTATTCCACTATTGCTATTTGCTGCTTATAGAGCCTGGCCAACATGTGCAGCGTAGAATTCCACCGTGTGGGCGCGTCGCACAGAAGTCGGTGCTCTGGCAGATTAAACTGATGTTGCAGGGTCCTCAGGGTGGCAGCGTCCGTGGTGGACTTGCGGAAATGTGCGCAGACGTGGCGCACCTTGCCGAACAGGTCAAATAAGTGCGAGTAGTTTTTCAGAAACCGCTGAACCACCTGATTGAAGATGTGGGCTTGTGCTAGTGACAGCTGGACGCTGCACTGAGAGACATTGCTGGATGGGGTTGAGGACAGCGGAGGTGAGGGTGTGTGTGCAGGCCGGGAGGCGCTCGTGCCTATGTCCTGACAGGGGGGTTGGATCTGAGTGGCAGGTTGGGGCACAGGGAAAGAGGCAGTGGTGTGACCCGGAGGCGGTGAACGGCCTTCGTCCCATCATGTGGGGTGCTTGGCCATCATATGCCTGCGCATGCTGGTGGTGGTGAGGCTGGTAGTGGTGGCTCCCCAGCTGATCTTGGCGCGACACAGGTTGCACACCACTGTTCGTCGGTCGTCCACGCTCTCACTGAAAAACATCCACACCTTTGAACACCTAGGCCTCTGCACGGTGGCTTGGTGCGAGGTTGTGCTTTGGGAAACAGTTTGGGGATTCTTCGCTCTGGCCCTGCCTCTACCTCTGGCCACCCCACTGCCTCTTCCAACCTGTCCTGCTGCTGCACTTGCCTCCCCCTCTGAAGACCTGTCCTCAGTAGGCTTAGCAAACCAGGTGGGGTAAGTCACCTCATCGTCCAGCTACTCTTCCTCCGAATCCTCTGTGCGCTCCTCCCTCGGACTTACTGCCCTTACTACGACCTCACTGATAGACAACTGTGTCTCATCATCATCGTCCTCCTTACCCACTGAAAGCTCTTGAGACAGTTGCCGGAAGTCCCCAGCCTCATCCCCCGGACCCCGGGAACTTTCCAAAGGTTGGGCATCAGTCACGACAAACTTCTCAGGTGAGAGAGGAACCATTTTTTCCCAATCAAGGCAGGGACCCGAGAACAGTTCCTGGGAGTCTGCCTGCTCATCAGAATGTGTCAATTTCATGGAGTGAGGAGGCTGGGAGGAAGGAGTAGCAGCACCCAGAGGATTCAGAGTTGCAGCAGTGGACGGTGTAGAAGACTGGGTGGTCGATACATTGCTGGATGCATTTTCTGCCATCCATGACAGGACCTGCTCACACTGCTGTGTTTGTGATAAAGGTCTACCACGTGGTCCCATAAATTTTGATATGAAGCTGGGGACCCCAGAAACGTGCCTCTCTCCTAATCCCGCAGCAGCCGGCTGTGATTCACCTGGACCAGGAACTTGGCCTGTGCCCACACCCTCACTTGGACCTCCTCGCCCGCGTCCACGTCCACGTCCTCGAGCCCTACCCCTACCCCTCTGCATGGTGGATTACGAATAGAGCAGACACAGAGTGGTGTAAATAATTATGGAATTATTGGCGTACAGTTTGAGGCTGAGAGCGGTATTGTAACGCTAACTCCAGGCAGAAACAAAGAATACGGAAGGCTGCAAACAGGCCTAGCTGTGCAATAGTGATGCACTACAACTCCCACCAGACACCCTGTAAATTTCAGACGGTCAGAGGTAGCCCAACGATGGAGCTTTTTTTCTTTTTGAAAAAGAATACAGGCTATATAGAGTGTATATGACTTTCCCTCTATCAGTGGCTGTGACCGTACACTGTGCGTTAAGTTCACTGCAGACACAGACCGGTGTAAATAACTATGGAATTATTGGCGTACAGTTTGAGGTTGAGAGCGGTATTGTAACGCAAACTGCAGGCAGAAAAAAATTATACGGAAGGCTGCATACAGGCCTAGCTGTGCAATAGTGATGCACTACAACTCCCACCAGACACCCTGTAAATTTCAAACGGTCAGAGGTAGCCCAACGAAGGAGCTTTTTGAAAACATTTTTTTGAAAAACAATATAGGCTATATAGCATATATATGACTTTCCCTCTATCAGTGGCTGTGGCCATACGCTGTGCGTTAAGTTCACTGTAGACACAGACCGGTGTAAATAATTGTGGAATTATTGGCGTACAGTTTGAGGCTGAGAGCGGTATTGTAACACAAACGGCAGGCAGAAAAAATTATACGGAAGGCTGCAAACAAGCCTAGCTCCTAGCTGTGCAATAGTGATGCACTACAACTCCCACCAGACACCCTGTAAATTTCAGACGGTCAGAGGTAGCGCAACAATGGATTTTTTTTTCTTTTTGAACAAGAATACAGGCTACATAGTGTGTATATGACTTTCCCTCTATCAGTGGCTGTGGCAGTATGCTGTGCGTTAAGTTCACTGCAGACACAGACCAGTGTAAATAATTGTGGAATTATTGGTGTACAGTTTGACGCTGAGAGCCGTATTGTAACGCAAACTGCAGCCAGAAAAAAATTATACGGAAGGCTGCAAAAAGGGCTGGCTGTGCTATAGTGATGCACTACAACTCCCAGCAGCCATGCAGTAAAATGCACATGGTCACAGGTAGCCCTAAGAAAGACTGTTGGGGTTCTTGTAGACAGGATCCTACACAACCACTGTCCCTATCTCAGCAGCACTTTCCCTATACTCTGTATTACAGACTGCAGACTTAGAACGCTATAGCTGTAATAGCCTGCACAGCCCGGTGCAAAACTGCTCCCAGCAGCCACAACAGATGGGAGCAGGTCAGATGTGGCCCTAAGAAGGACCGTTGGGGTTCTTGAGGACAGGATCCTCCACTAACACTATCCCTGAATAAGCAGCAGCACTTTCCCTATGCTCTCCCAGTGTATGTCTGAGGCGAGCTGCGGGTGGGACCGCTTTAAGTACTCGGCGGTTACTTGATCTCGCCAGCCACTCACTGCAGGGGGGTGGGATAGGGCTGGCACGTCACAGAAGGAAGTGGTAATGCCTTCCCTGCATGTCTATTGGCTAAAAAATGGCGCTAAACATGCAGGGAAGGAAATGGAATTGACTCGAGTACCGCGTGGTGCTCGCCTCAAGTAACGAGCATCTCGAACACCCTAATACTCGAACGAGCATCAAGCTCAGAGTGTGCTCGCTCATCTCTAATTGAAATCATATACTTTATCGCAGATATCTCAGAATTTACACAAATATACGTGTAGCTGTTGAAAATAACACTTGTAACTGTTTTTTATAAAGTCTGCTGCCTCTACAAGAAATGCTCCATCTAGACGAACCCCCTTGCCTGATAAAGATACTTGGCTATGCTTCCAGCTTTTTAAAATTCAGGCCATCAACACTTATCATTGCAGGATAAGCTGCCGCTCATAAATTGCATAACATCATCCCATTACAATGCATGGGTGACTATGTACTGTAGTACTTGATCCCATTGATTCTGCGAAACAACTATTATATATATATATATATATATATATATATATACACACACACACACAGGTGTAACAATATTTAACATGACTTTTAACCCTGTAATCCTTTAATGCATTATGATAGCTTCCTAAGCCACAGTTTGTTCACATTTGCAGTTACTTTACAATGCTTTTTGTCACGGAACATTTTCACAGACAAGAAAAACTTATATATATGTGTGTGTGTGTACAGTATATTTTTTTCACAACTAACTATGAAGCTGAGCTGGGTAGATCTACTGTGCAAGCAGAAACCAGTATTTAATGATAACCCATCCCTCTGTCTCTCAGTTTTTATTCCAAGTTCTAGAATTTTTGCTGTGCAGTACATTTTTGTGATTTTTCCCCTGTATGGTAATATGATAACATAACATGTTCTGCCTAACCTATGAACTCTGAAAAAAATGTGTTAGAACCTTAATCTATGGAGAATTCAACAATAAAGCACTGTCAAGATATGATGCTCCGTTCAACTCTACACAATTATTTTTAACTGTTAACACTGCTATTTCCAGAGTGCTCAATTTTTACAGTACAGTGCTAATGACTGGAAATACCAGACACCGGAGATATTAGACTTCATGTCTAAAGAATATGAAAATGCCAGTGATCTGCCAATTTATAATAAATAAAGTTAGTCTATTTAACCAGCAATTTAAAAATGTTTTTCACTACTGCTCAGTGGCAGATTAAGGACACAAAGGCCCAGGGCTGTTCACACAGCTTGGGCCACACACACATGCACAATCCATCAAACCAATGTGCAGGATGAATCAACAATTACAGGTCATGCTTAATGCCCATTTAGATACGACGACTATCGCTCAAAATTCGCTCAAAAGCCATCCTTTGAGTGAAAATCGTTGTGTCTAAATGTGCTGATCCTTCAGTTATCTGCACAATGGTTTTCAGTTCTGCTTGAAAACTATCGTTTGGCAGAACAGCTGATAAGCAGGCCCACAGGCTGTATTCTGCCCAGGGAGAGCTCATTACAGCTCATAACATTGTAGCTGTTCTCAGCTGTCGGCCCCACCAGCAGAACAGCTGATAAGCAGGACCGCATGCTGTCTCTGCTGTCCATGGTGCTGAATTCTGCATTAGGAGCTAGAGATTACATAGTTTTCTCTTAGCAGCCCTTGGCTGAACAATGGAGCTAATTACAGAGCTCAGACCTCCTGCTGAGTTCTGCAACAGCTCTCATAAGCTCATTTGCATGCAAATGAAGCTGATAAAGTACTAATAGCAATTAGTGCCTATTACCACTTTATGTAAAATGATCACTGATCTTTCAATCTTTTGAAATACTATCTGTGTGTATAAATGGGCCTTTAGAGTGGCTTCACACAGGTGTACCCTTAAATAGCTTGCGACAGCATGACTTTTAGCGCTGTGAAGGTTGTGCTATCGTGCGTGTTTTAGCGCATTTTACTGTACTTTTGCGCTGCCAGAGACCATTCACATCGGCAAGGGGCACACTCGTGGCCCTGATTTAAAAGGCTTAACAGCCTAATTAGTCCCTGTTTTTTAGATTTCTTAGCGAAATGTTCAATGCGCAATTTCACGTGGATCGGGTGCGCACCACCATAAACTCCTATGGTGCCTTAGGTGCATATATGCGTACAAAAATAAAGGTTTTTTCTGCACGTGAAATGTTCATGCAAAAGCTAGTGTGGATAAACCCTTTGAAAACAATGGGCTCTATTCTTTGTGCAATGCACACGCATCTGCAGCCATCCTGAGGGCTTAGTCACACGGGCGCATCCGGGTGCCGATGCACCCGTCTTCCTGCAGGATAAGACGGCCGCACTGCAGGTACGGACAATTCTCCACACCGCCAGCAGAAAGAACACATGACCAGCTCCATTGCCGGTCATGTGTTCTTTCTTCCGGCGCTGCTGAGAGTCGTCCGCACTGCCAATGCGGTCGTCTTCTTCGTGCAGGAAGACGGGCGCATCGGTGTGACTAAGCCCTTAGATGTAGTTATTACTGCACAGGGGGGTCACAACAAATGCTAAAACAAAAGGGTCACATATTTTTGCCGCTCACAGACACGTGAAATTGGATTATTTATTCAATAACTAAATACTAATATGTTTGACTCATTTGTTTGATTTGGTTCTCTATCTACTTTTAGGACTAAGAAAATGTGAAAATCTGATGTAGTTTTAGTACAAATACAAGCAGAAATATGGGTTCACAAACTTTCAAGCATCACTGTATATAAAGTTGCATATGTTTACTTTGCTGTATCGAGTAGCATATGTAAGTGCAAATAATATCAGCAAAAAGAATGAATATTAATAAGTATGAAACTCGTTACATAATTGTAGCTTCACAAAGCAAATAAAAAGGTCGTTCACTTCACAGTAATGCTTAATTGTGAAAAGGAGAAAATGATGGACCGTGGGCGCAACCATTGTAATGTAAAGCGCATAAAAGCAAAGGGATTAACACAATTTCTTCTTTATTAATTAAAACCGTGTTTAATGACATGGCACAATAATGCACAACTGTGATTTTAATGGTTTTATTATCACGCCGGTGAAGCAGGTACCATCCACAACGATAAATAGATTTGATATTTGGATATATACATTAAATACACTAGTGCCGCTAGCACTAAATAAGATCTTGGAAAATATCCATGACTAATATGTTAGTAATACTTTCAACCATTTCATATCATTAAGAATTTAAAAAAAAATCACTATATAATGATTTTTTTCAGAAACATAGCACTGAACCATACTATTAAGGCCTTAGTCAGACGGGCGATTTTTCACACGATTTGCGGATCGCATGACGGATGCGCATCCGCAAATCGCGTGACCGGTGCACGCAAGTCGCCCGCAAATCGCCCGAAAATCTGCTCCTAGCCGCGTTTCATTAGAAACGGGCCGGAGCTGTCCAGCGCATTGCATTCAATGGAGACGGCAATACAGCCGTCTCCATTGAAAGCAATGCGCTGCGGGCGAGCCCGGGATGAATTGTCGGTAAGGGCTTAAATATATAAGGCCTTCCCTGCAATCCATCCTAAAATGTGTTAAAATAAAAAAAAATTGTATACTCACCTTCTCCCGGCAGCTGGAGCTCCGCGCGGCCGTCCTGCAGTGGGTGTGCAGGGGGTGTGAGTCAGACCTGCCCCCTGATTGGCTCAGCGCTGAGCCAATCAGAGGCATGCCTCACTCACACCCATTCATGAATTCATGAATGGATGTGAGTCAGACCTGCCCCTGATTGGCTCAGCGCTGAGAGGCAGCAGTCACTCACCCATTCATGAATTCATGAATGGGTGTGTGAGTGTTTTCAGCCTCTGATTGGTCAGGGCTGTGACCAATCAGAGGCAGATCATTCAGCAGGCGGGTTTTTTAAAGCCCCGCCGGCTGAATAGTGCCAAGAAGCAGTTCAGGAGAACTGACAGCGGCCGCGGCTGGACTCCGGCTGCAGCGGAAAGGTGAGTATACAAATTTTTTTTATTTTAACACATTTTAGAATGAATTGCAGGGAAGGGTTTATATATTTACCCCTTCCCGACAATTCACCCCGCGCACGCCGGCAGCCCATTGCTTTCAATGGAGCCGGCTGTATTGCCGCTCCATTGAATTCAATGGGCAAACATCGTTCTTCTCTGTCACAGCTGTTACAGCTGTGGCAGAGAAGAATGATTTGTCTTCTATATGTTCCCAATGGGGTCGGCGCTGCTGCCGCCGGCCCCATTGAGCGCATATACAGAAGAGAACAGGAATCGCAGATCGCAGATAGGTGCGATCTGCGATTTTTTGTTCTATAATTTATCGGACGAGCGCATAAAAAGCGCTCATGTGTCCGATACCATTGCAAAGCAATGGTTTTAAAAAATCGCCGGACGCATGCGCAAATCGCGGCTAAAACGCCCGTCTGACTAAGGCCTTAGGGATCAGTTAGACAAGAGTTTTTTTTATCACGCATGTATAGGTGCGTTTAAAAAAACAGCTCTATTAGAACCAATGGTTTCCAATGAAAATAGTCACATGTCCGTTTTTTACAAGCGTTAAAAATTTGCATCTGCAAAAGATAGGACAGCGTTTTTCACTTCACACAGAACTTTGAAAGTAGGAAATCCTATTGTCAAAGCCCCTAAATAAGCCCTAGCTGCAGGAAAAAAACAAAAACATAACCTAGAAGCGCTGTCAGCTCATGCGCATGTTCTTCCCGGGTCCACGGCACTCTTCTTCTTCATTTTCTTTGGGCCAGGATTTAAAAAATGCCCACCTCCTGGAAGCACTTCCTCTGCTTGGTTGAGCACTTTGATCAATCACAGCCAGAAGAAATGAAGAATATCAGCGGAGAAGTAACGCCTGACCCAGACAGTGCTTCTAGGTGATGCATTATTTATTTTTATTTTTTTCCTGCAGCTAGGGGTTATTCTTGGCATATGGCTTATATTTCAAGCACTGTGACAGTGCCAATCAGAGGCAGCACTCAGCCATTCATTGAATTCAATGAATGGCTGAGTGCTGTCATTCATTGAATTCAATTAATGACTGAACGCTTCCTCTGATTGGCTGAGCGCTGTGACCAATCACAAGCAGTGCTCAGCTGTTATTCAATGGTTGAGCACTGCCTCTGATTGGTCACAGCGCTCAGCCAATCAGAGGCAGAGCTTTCTGGAGGCGGGGATTTTTCAATCACCAAAAGACATATGAAGACTGTCGGGAACGGGGAGAAGAGCTGCACAGCGCTTCTATGTGAGTTATTCATTTATTTTACTACAGCTAAGGATGATTTTTCAGGGAAGGTCTTTTATTTAAAGCCCTTCCCTAAAAATTACCACGGGGTTACCTGCATCCCATGGCTTTCAATGGAAGAACATTGCATTCCTTTGCCACAGCTATCACAGCTCTGATAGCTGTGGCAGGGGATTGATTTATCTCCGCGGTCCCAGTGGGGATAAAGGAATCTCCAGCTATAGCTGTCACAGCTGTCACAGTTGTGGCAGAGGATCGCAATCTTCTCTGCATGTTTTCAATGGGGCCGCGCTGCTGCCACCGGCCCCATTGATTACAAGGTGAAACCCCTGGATGTGACAGCATCCAGGAGTTTCACATCCAAGGAATCCCCTGCTGCAACTGTCACAGCCGCAGCAGGGAATAGCAATCCGCTCCCATTGCATTCAATGGGTAGGCAGTAGCACCAGCCCCATTGAAAGCAGTGGGCAAAGAGCTTCGGTCATGCGCATTTTGTACATGCATGAATCGTTTGTTTTTTGTTTTTTTTTGTGCACATAGGTGCGCAAAAAAAACACACTCGTTTGACTGAGCCCTTAATGTGCATGCTCCATTTAAAAAGAAAAACTCACCAACACCATGGGCATTAAAAGATTTTAATTTCCCTTCTCCCAAGAACCTGCCATTTCTTTTTTCCAGGAAATAGAGGACATGAATATACAATAACATACCTGGTAAGTCCAGTTCTGTTTTCTTTTCAGACACTGCTCATTTCACCCACTTCCAATTTCAATGCCTCTATTGTTATATAGCAGATGGCACTCTATATTATTTGCTGCAAGACCAGGAATTCTTCTTCTGTAGGATATTACTATCTGCACTCAGGGCCAATCTACAAGTGGATCGGCAGCAAAATCTGCAGAATTCACATATCATCATACAAAATCTCCGTTGCGGCAGGCTTCCGTTAATTTCTGCAATTCTGTGCCGGAAAGAAAAACACAGTTCACCATACTTTTATTTCCTGCATAAAATTCAGAAATCTGCTGGAATGGAGACTTATTTGTCTCCGTTTTGCCAGTTTTCTATAATGGCCAAGATAATTTTTGTCCAGGGCTTCCATTTTCGGGATTGTAAATGGGCACTCTAATGGGGCCCCTGAACACAGCTGAAAACAGGATGTGAATGAAGCATGCCTCCATTGCTGGTTCAAAATTATAATAGTACAGAGTAACCCACTGCCAAGGAATTCATGGACAGTCTGTAAGATAGGGGACTTTTTTCCAGTGTTGATTAAAAATAAAAATAGCACATCTTTGATTTTTTTTCCAGGCTGGTGGTAACCAGGTTATCATGACAGTGGTGACTATTATGATTATAATGATTGTGAACAATGGGCGTACGGTTATTATACTATTGGTGATGGTTGCTAAAAAGAAATTTAATAAGAATTATTGAATGAATCATTGCTACATAATGAATATTGAATGTGTAAGCAGAATATTAAAATAAGAATACATACTTGGTACAAAAGTGGAGTGGACATTATAAAACATGAGTATTAGGGATGAGTGAGCACCAAAATGCTAGGGTGCTCGTTACTTGAGTCAAACTTTTCGTAATGCTCGATAGCTCGTTTCGAGTAATGAACCCCATTGAAGTCAATGGGGGACTCGATCATTTTTGTATGGGACCGATGCTCCGCATAGGTGATGACTTGTGAAACACCTGAAAACATCAGAAAGTCATGGAAACACAACAGAAACGGATAGGGAACGGCAGAGGCAGCATGCATGGCTGCATCTGAGGCTCCCAGGTCCCACTATTAAGCCAAAATAGGGGCAAGAGCCTGGCGGTCACCCCCCTAGCAATTTACTTGGGACAGACCATAAGCAGCACGGCACCAGGGCCCTGTGGTATTGCATCACTCTCGTACCCCTTTCCTCTACGGGAATGAGAATGGAAAGGTTTTCCTTATACCATGGGTCTAGAAGGGTGTACACCCAGTAGTCCGTGTTGGCCAGAGTGTGTCTAACACTAGGGTCACTGGAAAGGCAGCTTAACATGAAGTCAGCCATGTGTGCCAGGCTCCCAGTACGCAACACATTGCTGTTCTCACTAGGAGGATGACTTTCAGGATCCTCCTCCTCTTCAGCCCGTACTTGCTGAACAGATGAGAGGCAAGCAGCATTGGTACCCTCTGCAGTGTGGCCAGCTGTCTCTTCCCCCTCCTCCTTCTCCTCCCCCTCCCCCTCCTCCAAAACACGCTGAGATATAGACATGAGGGTGGTCTGGCTATCAAGCGACATACTGTCATCCGTCTCCTGTTCCAACCGCAAAGCGTTGGCCTTCATGCTTAACAGTGAACTTCTCAGCAGGCAAAGCAGCGAGATGGTAATGCTAATTATTTCCGCATTGCCGCTCACCATTTGGGTAGACTCCTCAAAGTTTCCAAGGAACTGACAGATGTCTGCCATCCATGCCCACTCCTCTGTGAAGAACTGCAGGGGCTGACTGCCACTCCACCGGCCATGTTGCAGCTGGTATTCCACAATTGCTCTGCGCTGCTCGTAAAGCCTGGCCAACATATGCAGCGTAGAATTCCAGCATGTGGGCACATCGCACAGCAGTCGGTGCTCTGGCAGCTGGAACCGATGTTGCAGTGTCCTGAGGCTGGTAGCATCAGTGGTGGACTTGCAGAAATGAGCGCAGATGCGGCGCACCTTGCCGAGCAGGTCAGACAAGTGGGGGTAGTTTTTCAGAAACCGCTGAACCACCAGATTGAAGATGAGGGCCAGGCTGGAGGCTCAGCGGTGAAAGCCAGAGGTCGGTCTCCTCCGTCAGACCCAGGGGCCATGTGCCTCTAGTCACCTGAGCTGATTAGTTTCAGCACGGCTTCCTGAAGCTTCCCCACTGCTGAGCTGCCGCACCGCGCGCTACCGACTGCTGGCAACGTGCTCACACTTCTTAATTGAGAGGTGGAGGTGGCGGAGGAGGAGGAGAGGGGGGGTTGGAGGAGGTGGCATAATACGCCACCCAGGACCTTGGCCTGTGTCCACACCTTCACTTGGACGCCTGTGCACACGTCCACGTCCTCGACCCTTACCCCTACTCCTCATCATCTCGGATAAAGGATAGAGCTGGGCCCAAATAAATTACCCCACTATATAGCACAGAGAACTGGGGCTAATTCACAGCACACAGAGACTTGTAGATACCGGAGGCTCTATGCTGTGACAGAAAAAATTAACCCACTGTCTTGCGCTGATAACTAGGGGTAATTTACCGCTCACAGAGACTTGTATATAAGAGAAACAGCAAACTATTAACCCAGTGGATAGTGCTGATTACTGTGGCTACTTCACCGCACACGAGGAAAGTGCATTGTGAGATGCTCTGCACAGGGGCAGAGACCTATTAACCCAGTGGATAGTGCTGATAACTGTGGCTACCTCAACGCACACAGTGAATGGTAGATGTCAGATACTCTACACAGGGCCGAGAACTATTAACCCAGTGGATAGCACAGATAACTGCAGCTACTTCACCGCACACAAGGAAAGTGTATTGTGAGATGCTCTGCACAGGGGCAGATAATTAACTATTAACCTAGTGGATAGTGCTGATAACTGTGGCTACTTCAACGCACACAGTGAATGGTAGATGTCAGATACTCTGCACAGGCACAGAGAAATATTAACCCAGTGGATAGTGCTGATAACTGCGCTACTTCACCCAACACAGAGAATGGTATAGGTGAAATTATCTGCAGTGCCCCAGGAAAAATTAGCGTACTGTTTAGTGATGAGAACTCTGCCTAATGCACTGCACACAGAGAATGGTATAGGTGCAATGCTCTGTACAGGCTTGAAAATAAAAATTGGTGCACTACTGCTCCCAGCCAGCCACAAAAGTAATGAGCACAGTGAGGAGTAGCCCTAAGAAGGACTGTTGGGTTCTTGATGTCAGGATCCCTGCCTAACTGCTTCCTACACTAGCACTTTACCTATCTTAGCGTCAGCAGCTCTTTCCCTAACCTCTGCCAGCATGCGTCTGAGGTGAGTCGCAGGCGACACCAGTTTAAGTACTCGGCGGTCACCTGATCCCGTCAGCCTCTCACTGCTGTAGACGTGTAGACGTCTGGCACGTCACAGCAGGAAGTGGTAATGCCTTCCTCGCATGTTTATTGGCTAGAAAATGGCGCTAAACATGCGGGGAAGGGAAATGAAATTGACTCAAGTACCGCGTCGTGTTCGACTCGAGTACCGAGCATCTCGAGTACCCTAATACTCAAACGAGCATCAAGCTCGGACGAGTGTGCTCGCTCATCTCTAATGACTATGTAAAGCATTTATGATCAATTAATAAATGATGCAATACAATTCTTATCTCATAAAAAATAATCATTAGGACATGCTTTTAATGAAATACACGTCCCCCAGTCTTATACAAATACATTTTAGTTCTACTAAATAATAAACTGATTTTATATGTATTTTTTACATTTCTTTCCCTATTTTGTTATACTTACATCACAGAAGGGGAAATAAAAAATTAAAAACAATCACAGAAAATGGCCGTTACTTACTGAATGAGGAGTGCATATAGATGCATCCTCCTCTCACCATGCAGGTAGCTGACTACCAAATGGAGGAGCCAATAACACCTGTGCAGGACACCAATAAGATAACCACTCACACTGCCTCTTGATAATGAGGGGGGTGGCTGCTTGGCGTACACTCCCACACATAGTGGATACAGGGTGCCAGACCATTCTGATATATGTAGTTCACCATGCAGACCAGCAACCTATTAATGATGCCATGATAATTTGGCGGGTTGCCTTGCATTTCCAACAGTGAACCAAATTGGTACTGCCACCCTGGGCTCCCCCTGGAGTCTTAATGCCACGCTGCATGGGAATGATAGATAATAAATGCAAGGCATTGGTTGAATGTTGGCCAAGATACATCAGCCCACTAACCACTTCATGGTTCCTTGCGTTGTAGTGGGTCCCTACACTAATATAAATGCATCACAGAAGGGGAAATTAAAAATTAAAAACAATCACAGAAAATGGCCGCTACTTACTGACTGAGGAGTGCATATAGATGCATCCTCCTCTCACCATGCAGATAGCTGACTACCAAATGGAGGAGCCAATAACACCTGTGCAGAACACCGATAAGACAACCACTCACACTGCCTCTAGATAATGAGGGGGGTGGCTGCTATACTTAGTTTAATTTTAACAAACTTTAGTTTTTTAGAGCTATTCATAATATGCACAAACAGGATGAAATCCACTTTGTAACAAAAATAAAATGAATTGTTTTTTTTAGATATATCAGCCATCCATTATGTATTGAACTATGTACACACTTTCATGTAGATACATTATATAGCACCATCATACATCAATTGTTATTTATTATTTATTTATTTAATTTGCCATATATATTTTTTTTCTTTAGTTCTTATTTTCTCCTTATATCTATTTTTTTTTCCGTGGATTTTATTTGATATGATTTATGCAATCCCTCACATTCCTGCACTCTACCACTCAATTTGATACTGTGTCACCCACTCATGCATAGTGTATTCCCAGCAAAGTACTGAGGAAGGTGCGCCACAGCCCTGAAATGCATTTGTGTATTCTGATCTAAAATAAAAACAGAAGAGTTGAGCTAAATATAATGTTTGGTGCCTCTTTGAAAAAAGGCTGCGCCAGCACCCATTTTTTCCCTTTGTTAACCCTCCATAAAAAACTTTTGGCGGTCCGTGATTTTCAGATAAATAATCGAAAAAATAAAAAGGAAAAATTCAGGTTGGCAATCCTGCTATAGTATGAACACATCACTTTCCACAATGATCTGCATAGTGCTTGCTAGATTGTTGGAGCGACATGTGACCATGTGCGTAATTCCAATGGATTGAACACCTAACATGTGCCTAGCTGCCATTGAGAATGCACAATTATACAAAGAAATGGCCTTGTAACTGATTAGCTTTATGGAGCCCAGAAACAAATTTTGTTAAGAAAGTACTATTCAGTTCCCAGGTACTGCCTGTACAGATCCAATTTACTACATAAGAGACTTGTGATACATAACATTCCAATTTATTGCCATACACAACCCAGATTCACATACAGTACCCATATTCTGCCCACATAATGCTTGCTAAGAACTTATTTACTTTGCTTACATAAGCCATATAGTGCAAAAGTTCCCCGAGCATGTTATCCCATTATGAATTCATGAATGGGTGAGTGAGAGCTGCCTCTGATTGGTCAGGCTGTGACCAATCAGAGGCAGTTCATTCAGCAGGCGGGGATTTTAAATCCCCGGCTGCTGAATACTACAGAGAGCAGTTCAGGAGAACTGAAGCCGGCCGCGGCTGAACTCCGTCTGCCGGGACCAGGTGAGTATATATATTTTTTTTATTTTTAACAATTCTGGATAAATTGCAGGGAAGGGCTTATATATTTAAGCCCTTCCCGAAAATTCATCGTGAGATCGCCCGCAGCGCATTGCTTTCAATGGAGCCGGCTGTATTGCTCCGGCCCGTTACTATTTATTTTTTTTACACATTTTAGGATGATTTTCAGGTAAGTGCTTATATTTTTAAGCCCTTCCCGAAAATTCATCCCGCGCTCGCCGGCAGCCCATTGCTTTCAATGGAACCGGCTGTATTGCCGGCTCCTTTGAATTCAATGGGCTAACATCGTTACAGCTGTGGCAGAGGAGAATGATCTTTATGCTGACAGGGGGGGGGTCTCACTCTTGCCACTATTGTGGCTTAATAGTGAGACCTCGGAGCCCGAAATGCAGCCCTGCATGTTGCTCCTCGCCTGCCCTACCCATTTCTGTGTTTTTTACATGACTTTGGTGATTTGCTAAGATTTTCACAAATGAAAACCTTAGCGGAGCACCAGTCATATACAAAAATGCTCGAGTCGCTCATTGACTTCAATGGGGTTCGTTACTCGAAACGAACTCTCAAGCATCACTGAAAGTTCGACTCGAGTAACGAGCTCTCGAGCATTTTGGTGCTCGCTCATCTCTAGTGCTGAATAATAGACAGATCAGTAATTAAAGGAATTCTAGGCATGATTGCATCATTTTGATTCCCTAATCAGTCAACAGTTTTTATTAATTTCTGTAGTACATACTGTTGCATTAGTTTTCATCAGTGTGCAGTTATGAAAAAAGTACCTACAAAAGCACCCTAATGTGGATGAGCCAAGCTGTTAGGATTCATTTACTGTATTTGTACACTGGTCTAATTAACAAATAACCAAATGACAAGACTGAAATAAATAGGCTGGTGAGGATCCAACATTCATGGTACACATTGGCACCAATGACAATGTTAGGGGCGGCTTGAAATATAAGCTCTTCATGGAAAATAAGCCCCAGTTGCTTCACATATAAAAAAAGTACATTACCTAGCAGGCTCAATCCACGTCCCTCCCGCTGTTTCCCGGAGCTCCAGCATGCTTCCTGTAGTCCTTGGCCGCCTACAGAAGATTGCTTCCTGGTTACTGGATTCATGAATCTGATTGGTTCTTGAGCACTACTCAGCCAATCAGTGCAGCGCTGCATGTACCAATACATTGGCTGTGATTGGTTATGCATCGATTGCTTTTTCAAGCAATGCTCAGCCAATCACAACCATCGTGTTATGGAGGCAGGATTTATGACTTGGCCAATCAATGCCACAGCTCAGAGACCTGGACCGAGCCTGCTAGCTAAATATAATAGGACATCCCCCCAAAATAAGACCTAGTGCCTCTTTCGGGGGAAAAAATTAATATAAGACGGGGTCTTATTTTCGGGGAAACACTGTATATGTGAGGGAAAAGAACATGTGGAGTGTCTCAGAGTAGAAAGACATAGAGGGGACAACAATAATAAATCCTCATATGGGTGGTTTCTAGACCACCAATCAACGGAAGCCACTGAAAATCTATAACTAAGGGTGCATTCACACGAATATATATCGGCTCGGTTTTCACGCTGAGCCGATATACGTTGTCCTCATCTGCAGGGGGGGGATGGAAGAGCCAGAAGCAGGAACTGAGCTCCCGCCTCCTCTCTGCCTCCTCTCCGCCCCTCTGCACTATTTGCAATGTGGAGAGGCGGAACGGGGGCGGGGCTAATTCTCTGAACCTAGCCCCACCCCTGTCCCACCTCTCCCCATTGCAAATAGTGCAGAGGGGCGGAGATGAGGCAGAGGAGGGGCGGGAGCTCAGTTCCTGCTTCTGGCTCTTCCATCCCCCCCCCCCCCTGCAGAGAGAGACAAGGTATATCGGCTCGGCGTGAAAACCGAGCCAATATACGTTCGTGTGAATGCACCCTCAGGCAAATAGATGAAGCAGCAAATCATAATGAGGTAATTATATTGGGGATCTTTAACTATTCAGATATAAACTGGGAAGCTGTAACCTGTGGATCTCATTAAGAGGAGATTTTTTTAGCTTAAATGTGGAAAATTGGCTTCTACCTCATTGTTGTTTTTTTTGCCTTCTTCTGAATCAACATTGGGGGCAATAGGCTGAACTGGGTGGACATATATCTTTTTTCAGCTTAACATACTATGGTACTATGTATGAATGAACAGAAGCATGGCGGGAGATAAGAAATGATGGCTTCCATGACTAATCAACTTTAAAATAACCCAAGTTATCTATTGAGGAGCATATTGCGTTTATTCTTAATGTTTTTGTGTCCTCTACTAAGGATACTTTAATACTTTATTCATTGTTTATGCTCCTTTGAGCATTGCTTATAATTTTTTTTTTTTTGCACACAAGGACATCAGCTGTTGCATATTAACCATTTCTCTATTTCAGACACATTACTACTAATGAGCTACATTGATTTCCATCTGTAGTTGAACAAAATCGTCTTTTTAATTGAAACAAATGTCAGAAGATTGAAACTATGCACATGAAAAATAATGGATTCAAGCTGAGCCACACATTATGTAAAGATAATTAAGGTTGTTTTTGCTTATGTATTTCTCTAAATAGATATAATACTATATCAGAATCAGTACAATCAAATTACAACTCAGACCGATTTTTAAAGCAAGAACATAAACTTCATTTAAAAATAATCACATTTCTAAATGTAAGCATTAAAGCATTAAAGCATGCACCACGGCTGAAATATGGAAAGTGATTCATCCACAACAGTCTTTACATCATGGAAGAAAAACATTATTATGCCCTTTACAAACATCACATGAGTAGCAGAACCAGAACAATGTAAAGTACCTCTTATATGGGACGGAATAGGCAGCACAAGGCACTGCAAGCTGCGCTAAATTCCACATCAGAATCTGAAGGCTAGCTGCAGATTTTGATGCAAAATTGAAAATGGCTTAAAACCTGACTGCAATTCCGCATCAAAATCTGCATATGTAATTTTACAGCTGTAGATTTGCCGGCATTCTGCAGGGTAATTCTGTCTTGTGTGAAAGGTTCCTTATGGGACGGATATAGAGAGTTTGCACGTGCATCTTAGTAACACACTATGGCTGCATGCACAAAGACGAATTATGGGTCCTTTTTGTATAAAACTGTCACAGGTCTCCAATTCTAGTGCATGTGGCATTTAGGGACCTTTCACACAGGAAAGAATTAGTCTGTGTGGACATTTATGCATCATAATGTTATCCCTATGAGGCTGGAATACTTGTTAAAAGTTGCACGTCTTTACTTTAAAATGGCAAAAGTTTCTGATGTGGAATTAAGGACGTCTTGCAGAATTGTTGTTGCAGATTTCTAGCATACAGGAGATATAATTCCACAATTAAAGGGCTTATTTACATGAGTGTATATCGGTCAGGTTTTCACGCATAAGCTTCCATCTAAGCAGTTTCCCCTTCCCTCCCCCTCACCGGCTCTCTGCCTCTCTCCTCCACACCTGCATTTGCAATGGGAGGGGGCGTACCTAAGCTCAGCTCTGTCCCACCCACTCCCATTGCTGGCTATGGACAAGGGGTGGGAAGGGGGTTAACTCCACCCCATCCCACCCACTCCTATTTCAAACCGCTTGGAGGGGAGGAGAGAAGCAGAGAGCTGGTGAGTGGGAAGGACAGCGTATATCAGCTGAGCGTGAAAACCTGGCCAATAAATGCACGTCTAAATAAGCCCAAACTCTGTATAATAAAAAAGATACAAATTATTTGAGACGCTGCACAGAAAGCATTTCGCAGTTAAGGGTTCAGTCAGACGAGCATTTTTTTTTTTGCACTCCTATGCTACAGCCGCCGGCTGCAATGGGATGCAGGCAACCCCTGCAGTGATTTTCAGGGAAGGGCTTGACATATAGGCCCTTCCCTGAAAATCATCCCTAGCTGCTGTAATAAAATAAAATAAATATATGCTCACCTCTCCACCGCTGTCGGGGCTCCAGCGCATCTTCTCTCTTCCATGCCGGCACTATACTGAACCAACTGTGTCTGATTGGCTGAGTGCAGCATGGACCTTGCCGCTGCACGGATGTCCTATCTTTTGCAGGTGCAAAGATTTTGTGCCTGCAAAAGACGGACATGTGAACACCCCATAGGAAACCAATGGTTCTATCAGTCGTGCTTTTTTTTTGCGCACATAGGTACGTGCAAAAAAACGCTCATCTCACTGAGCCCTACAAGTGCAACAAAATCCGCATCTGCTCTCCGTCTTGCAGACAATTCCATCTCCTGTGAATGGTCAGATTTCAATTACATCTCGTGTGAAAGTCAGGGCAAAAATACACAGGCTTATGCGCAACTATGCTCCCCGCTAAGGGGCGTACTTGCGCAAAAACAGAGTTTATTTTTTCTTCTTGGGCTGTTCAAACTCTGCGCCATAGCATAGGAGTTTTAAAAAAATGCGGGAAGATCGATCCTGGCCGGTCTTTCCACATGCGCTTAATGCTATCATCGTACTGTCATCGGGCAAAAATACCGCTAATGAAAACAAATCCATTAAAATCCATGCTTTTGTTTCGGCCCGTTATGCGGCCGTGATTATCACTCCCATGTGTTTAAGCCTTCATGCTGTTGTTTTTCTGTCAGATTCTGCACTAAAGGCTCCTGCGTGCTTGCAGGAGCATGGCGTGGTTCTGCTATGAAGAGAGTGCTATCACGGGCTTTTTCTGGTGTATCCCCACTTTCTACTGTACTTTTGTATCCTGTCGGTCCTGTTCATATACACATGATTATTCCCTGGTGTTATTGATTAACATCGCAAAATAGTGCACATGGTACATTGTTCACAAAAATAGAGCATGGCGTGTAAATTTTTGCGTGTGCTGGTACCCACATCATCGCTAAGCAACGGCGTGAGAAACACAAATGAAAAAAGCTATACTGTGCCCGACTGCCTGTGTGCATATGTGGTAATTCGCAATACAGTTACGCACCGTACGCAGGGTCACTGGCATGCGGCATCCAGCCCGGTTGTATGAGCCCAGCCTTCCACATGCATTTTTTAAAGCAGAATAAAAACTAAAAAACAATGGATGCATATGGGTGAATAACACTGGCTGATAAAAATACCCCTCAGAGCATTTGAAAAAAATATACTGGAAAGCAGAAAAAAAACATGACAAGTGAAGAAAAACATCATTTAAAAAATGGTATTGCATTACATATTTCCCTTCTCCAGTATGTGGGATAAAACGCCAGTAAAAAGCCACAAAAACCTGAAATCTGAGAAAAAAAAACATTTTACGTGAAACCATTCATAGGCTTCTTTCCCACGAACGTATATTGGCTGCTGTTTTCACAGCCAGCTGATATACGCTGTGTTGGGAGAGAAAAAACTGTGGAACTGGCGCACAAATCAAACGTTTGTGCGCCCGATCAGACGGCATGGGTCCCGGCGCATATTTGCCAACACTACCATGCTGTTGCCCCTTTTCCCTCCCTCCCGATCGCAGACTCACCTCTCCTCTCCTCCTGGCTCGTTCTTTGCAATGGGAGAGGGTGGGATGGGGGCGGAGCTAAGCGGCGGCCTGCCAGGCCTCCTCCTGTTGATGGCTATGCACAAGGCGTGGGAAAAGGGCGGGAGCTTAGCTCCGCCCCGCCCTGCCACTTGATCACAGCCAGCAATGGGAGGGGGTGGGATGGGCCGACGCTTAGCTCTGCCCCCTCCCATTGCAAAGAATGAGCGGAGAGGAGAGGAGAGGTGAGCCTGCATGGGGGGAGGAGAGCAGAGGGAGGTAGATTAGCAACCACGCTGCTAAACTCCCTCCCACCCATAGGAGCCCATGCAGTGACCGACGTATTCCGGACCAAAAGATAGTTCCAGAACTATATTTCGGGCCCAACGTAAAAACACCCAGTGCTATATTGGCCTGGCCAGGCACTTTTACGCCTCAGGAATACGGCCAAGTGATCTGATGCATTGGAATCCAATGCATCAGAGCACAACATATATCAGCGGGCAGTAAAAACAGCCGACCGATATACACTTGTGGGAAAGAGCCCATATGCAGTAAAAGCAAATCTCTAATTTGTACTTGTCTTCCTGGAATTTTCCAATTAAAAAAAAAAAAAGTAAAGAAGCAAAACTTCTACAAAAATATCGATACAAAGATAAATAAATATCTGGCTTCTACGTCAGTAATAGCCCTTTAACCCTTTCCAATCCACTGTCTAACATCTAAAGACATTCTGACTGAAGGCTGTACACAGCTCTGATGTCAGAAGACGTCCAGCAAGGTATTCTTACTGTATATTACTGGCTGCTCAGTTGTCGGGGGTCTCTACAGCATGTCACATACCGCAGTACTGGCTCTAGCCAGCAGATAGCGCCATTGTATAATGGCAGAAAGAGAAAGCCCCCTAGGAAACCCTGAATCCTAAATTGGATTGCAAAGGGTTAATAGAAGGATTTTCCATAAAACAATGTTCATTTACAAAAGAAATGTCTCTTTCTAATGAAAATGAATTTCAAACTAGGTCATGTGTTAATTATGAGGGATCTTTGAGTACCGTAGCATCGATTGCGGTAATCAAATTAGCAATGAGCTGGAGAAATTACTTTTCTGAATATTCTGAAAATCATTTACTTGCAAAAATAGTAGAGAGGTGCAGAACATGGACAAACATAATATACATACTGTACAACACAGCGAGGGCAAGATGAAGATGAACCGAGCAACAGCTGAAGGAAGTTAGAAAGAACTTGCCACATTTTAATTAGTGTTTTCCACAATGCTTAGTGTGCTGTGCAAGTGAAGAAAAATAATACCTAAGTAAAGCAAAGACAGGCAAAATACTGTGATGTTGACGTAAATGAAGAGACTCAGTGTGAGAGTCAAGCCACCTTATGTATTATGTATGCTCCTAGTTGCCTTTTTTACCACCTGCTTTTCCTTGTGAGACACAAATTCATACACTACAGTAAAATGATTAGTGTTAATGTATTCAGCTAGAGCTATTTTAGATGTAGACTTTATGATATATATATCAATAAATTGAATCAATTCAACATTTTTGCATATATATATATATATATATATATATATATATATATATATATATATATATTGTAGGCAGTTAAAGGGTGAAGTTGTGGATGGAGTATATCTCCCTCCCAGGCTCTTAGTCTGGACAGGGTGGCGGTCCAGTCCACAACTTCACCCCGGTTCTCAGGAGGCTCAGCTAAAGGCACTAACCCTGTTAGTGGAGGCATACGAGACTGCAGCTCCCAAGGAGTCAGTGTATGTTAAGCTGAGGAGGGAGAAACACCTCACTACATGGACCTGAGCACCCTGCATGGGTTTTTGAGAGGACTTCTCTGTTTTTGCTTTTTCTGGACTTTACGTTAAAATAAAACTGAAGCAAGTTTTATTGACTTTCCTGGTCCAGTGTGTCTTTGCTGCCCCACCCCCTGGAGGACTTTCATACTATATATATATATATACAAAAATGTTGCATTGATTCAATTTAAAGAGGTTCCCCAGCTTGTTGTGTGTACAGGACAGGCAGGCACTTCTGGTGAAATATACATTCTGGTTGTTGTTAAACATCTGAAAGATATTTTAAGTGGCTATGCAGGCAGAAAAAAAAATTTGAATCAGCTTGTAGTGCAGGAAAAAGCAAACAAAAAAGATCCGGTTCTGTGGTCACATGTCCTCTGCTGGTCTTCTCTTACAGCTGCAGCAATGATGACATCCCGACAATCGGACAGTTGACTGCTGCAGCTAATCATCTGTCAATGTGAAGTGTGGCAGGGGATCGGGCACCGACAGAATGGGAATGCTGTGGGATTAAGGGCTTAAACAGATGGGCGCATGCGCTAATATGCTCGCCGCTACGGAGCGTATTAGTGCATGAACCAAGGCCTGTTTTCATTATGACTATTGAAATTCCATGCTAGTGCACACGAGTTTGCAAAAAAAAGTGGGAAAACAGGAAGTATTAACTACGTGCCAGAAAGAGAGGCCAAGTCCTATCTTTCCTTGTGCCTACTATTAGGCCTTAGTCAGACGGGCGTTTTTTCGCGCGATTTGCGCATTGCATGTCGCATGCGCATGCGCAAATCGAGTGACCGGAGGCGAAAAATCGCGGGAAAAATCTGCACCTAGCCGCGTTAATCGTCGCAGCAAAACGCCTGTCTGACCGGAGAAAAATCGCAGTGCGCGTCAAAATGCGCATGAAACTTAGACTGGCCGGCGAAAAAAACGCAGCTAGCTGCAGTAAATGATTTTGGTGCGCACATAAAACGCCGAACGCAGATAGGCACGATCTGCGAATCGTCGTGTCCTATAATTTATCGCATATCCGCATAAAAAGCGGACATGTGACCGATACCATAGCGAACCATTGGTTCTATATATGCGCGAATCGCATGCGCATGCGCAAATCGCGCGAAAAAGTGTCCGTCTGACTAAGGCCTTAATGTGCAAGAATCCCAATAGTGAAAACAAAACCATTGCTTTTCATGGGCGCATAAAGTGACTAAAACACACCCATCTGTTTAAGCCCTAATGCTGTCTATTGGTTACTTGCAGGTTGGTGTGTTGGAAGATAAGTGAACGGCTCCAGTTACTGTCTTGCTTGGACTAAATTCTGTACTTTACATGTTCAGGGATTTTTTTCTTATTTTCTTGTGTTAGGTTTTAAACACATGCCATAATTTTGTCCGATTATGCAGCTGTGAAAATCACAAAATGGGATGAAACAAAACCATTGATTTCAATGGGTTTTTTTTCACTAGCGGGATTCTCAGAGTTTTTCTGCATGTGAGAAACATAAGTGGGATCTATCTGATCGCTTCTTTTTTTCAAACTCGCACGTAATAGCGCAAAGTTTAATTAGTAAAAAAAAAATATGGTTCATGCGCTAATAAGCTCTAAATAAAATAGGAAATAGTGGACTGTATGTCACATAGGGAGTTTATTGTGTTGTACTCACCGCTCTCCTCTACAGTTATGATCTCTTGCATTCTCAGTGCACCTGGATCGGGACTGCTATGCATACGCTGAAGACATTGTTGGTTAGAACATCCAGTCACTATGAAAACTGGACGTCATTAGATCACAGTGGCCTGTTTAGGCAGACAAGATCCTTTAGATATTGTCTGAGCATCAGCATAGCACAGTACAGTTCCTGACCATACTGCAGTCCAGTCCTGCTGGCTCAACTCCTGGTTCTACTCCCGTCTTGTCCTCTGGCCTATTGCACCCAGTCTGTACTGCTGTCAACTGGTGACTATTCTGCGGGCTGCAACCTGGGCATCTTTCTACAACCAAGTCCATAGCTTCTTGACAATTAATGTGGCGATCCCTTAGACTCCGCATCCGAGTCAAGCCTGAGCCAAACCAGTTGCAACTCCATAAGGATCCATTTTCTAGTAATGAGAGTCTATAACCTGTATAGAAAGTAAACAACAGCTTTGTGCAACTTTTTAATAGATGCTATTGATTAACACATTTTATACATATCAAACATCATTTGCTAGGTTAATTACTACAAATAGAGTCAGTGAATGATCAACAAGTTCATGATTACTCAATACAGATTGCATAAATGTCACAAGTTTGAATGACTTTCCTGTTATGTCAAATAACTGACCAGGCTTTATAGCTCACCTTGAAATGTGGCCAAGTGTGTAGTTGAGTGCATATGCTTGAGGTTTCCTTTTTTTTCCCACATGCTAAATCGATGAAGTCAGATCAATGTGTCTGTTCAACTCTGTCAGTGACTCCTTGATTCTCATAGATTGTGAAAATAGCATTACAAGGTCAATGATGGACTCGTCATTTGAATAAAAAGGAACCATATTGGCAAATGCTGTGTATTGTGATATGCAAATTAGGGAGTTTTAAAAGTTGTTTGATCAGTCCAAAAATGGTTGAACTATATAATGTTTTGGTACTTAATTTTATATACTCTACACATTTATTCATTCAATTGTGGATGATGGACAGAAGCCAGATTAATCTTAACTTCTAGGAAATTACAGTTACAGAAATAATTTGAGGTAAACTGTGAACCTCAGTCAGAGGTTATTTAATCCATTTAGATGGAAATTGCACTGTTAGAACAGCAGCAACCTATTTGAGTCAAAGAAAGTCACAGACCAGGAAGAGCCCATGATAAAATACAATAAATAAGAAGATATTTTAGATATTCATTGAAACAAAAGAATATAATATGTTCACTTTGTAGACACACAAATATATTGGTGTACAATACATATATATATATATATATATATATATATATATTTTTTTTTTTTTTTAATTTTATTTACACCAATAGGCAGTTTTGGGAAATACTACAAATTACAAATTAAGAATTCGTTTCAAAAACAAAAAGTATTGAGGGCTCAGTCACACGGGCGGATCGGCACTCAAACACCGTCACCGATGCGCCCATGTGACTGAGCCGTTACTGCAGAAACAAGACAGCCGTACCTGAAGACGGACGTCTCTCTGCAGCGCTGATGAAAGAACACATGACCGGCAATGAAGCCGGTCACATGTTCTTTCCTCCGGCGCTGCAGAGAGACGTCCGTCTTCAGGTACGGCCGTCTGCTACCTGCAGTAACACAGGCCCCGATGCGCCCGTGTGACTGAGCCCTCGCTTCAAATTTTTTTGGGGACAACAACCCCAAGCATGAAGCCAATGTCATTAACAACTATTGTCAGTGTAAAAAAGAACAAGGAGTCCTGGAAGTGATGATATGGTTCCCAGAGAGCCATGATGTCAACATCATCCAATCTGTCTGGGATTACATGAAGAGCCAGAAGGATTTGAACAAACCTGCATCCACAGAAGAACATTGGTTTGTTCTCCAAGATGTTTGAAAAAACTACCCTTCAAAAACTGTGTGCAGATGTACCTAGAAGAATTTATGCTGGTTGAAGGCAAATGGTTGTCACACCAAATATTGATTTGGATTTCTCTTTTGTTCATTCACTTTGCATTCGGTATTTGACAAAAATAAACTATGAACACTTCTATTTTTGAAAACATCCTGTAATATATATATATATATATATATATATAATCTGACCATCTAATTAAACACACCTACTCAACTTTTCATCATCCATTTAAATCCTTCATGCAGTACTATGTTAATTAACATCTGATCTACCATGGGACAGTATCAGAGATAACTGTGATCCAAGGTATTTAACGTGATCAGTGCTTATTGTGACATGTAAATTCAGAGGTCAGAGGGGGGAGGTTCCGTGATTGCCCCCTCGCAGCAAGATTGTGTAATGCTGTTTAGTTGCCATAGCACTCTGGAGCCTTAAAGGGGTTGTCCCGAGGCAAAAGTGCCATTTTTTTTTCTGCCCAGTCCCCCTTCTAAATCAAACATTACAATGTACACGTGTAAAGAAGGTTTAAAGAAGGTTTCTAGCGTTTCATCAACTTATAAAACTTCTTGCAAAGATGGCCGCCGGTCCTTTCCCAGGGATGCACCGAGGTTTTCTCCCATGGTGCACCGCGGGTCTTCTCCCATGGTGCACCGTGGATGTCTTGCGTTCCACTGCCGATTACAGCCACCTAATTGGCTGATCGGCACCACGTGACGGGGCGGAGCTACGCGATGATGCGTAGAAGGGGGCGGGGCCAGAACGCAGCTCGTGCCCCGACCGACCAGAAGGGAGAAGACCCTTCTGCGCAAGCGCGTCTAATAGGGCGATTAGACGCTGAAATTAGACGGAGCCATGGAGACGGGGACGCCAGCAACGGAGTGGGTAAGTGAATAACTTCTGTATGGCTCATATTTAATGCACGATGTATATTACAAAGTGCATTAATATGGCCATACAGAAGTGCATAACCCCACTTGCTTTCACGAGACAACCCCTTTAATATCTATCTCATATCTATCTATCTATCTATCTATCTATCTATCTATCTATCTCATATCTACTTATCTATCTATCTATCTATCTCATATGTATCTGTGTATCTATCTGTCTCATATCTATCCATCCATGCATCTATCTCATATCTATCTATCTATCTATCTATCTATCTATCTATCTATCTATCTATCTATCTATCTATCTATCTATCTATCTATCTATCGCATATCTATCTATCTATCTATCTATCTATCTATCTATCTATCTCATATCTATCAATGCATCTGTATATCTATCTATCTATCTATCGCATCTATTTTCCTATTTCATATCTCTGCTTCTATCTATATCACATCTACCGTATGTCTCCATCTTTATCTGTACATTTTCATTTCTGTGCTCTTGAGATCCTCCCAAAGCAGAAGTACTTTCAGTCAATAATATTGAAAGCTGAAACTGCAGGATTTTCTTTGAAGCGTGATGTGGACAGATTGTAAAGGAAATAGTGAACTTGCGTACAGCATTACTTAAGTTATGTACAAAGCTCTGTGCAGCGACTCCTGTAAAATACATCGCATCTTGTACAATTGGTACAAGATAAGTCCCCATCTGGAACCTTCACAGCAGTAAAGAACAAACAGTGATCTCCTTTAAAACAAACCACAACTTCATATCACTTTTATCATCATACGAATACTAAGATAGATGGAATTTCATGTGATCCCTACAGAGATGTGTAAAGAACAAATAGTTCTTTAAACTGCAATCATATGAGACACTATTAGTGTTATTCCTTTTTAGTCCTGACATAAGTCTTTAAATTATGAGCACTGTAAGTTTTAACAGGAGATGCCATTCATAGATTCAGAATAAAATAAATAACACATGATACATAGATATACAACAACCACATGATAAAATAATTTAAGTGTATGTGCTGTGTAAATATCCTAAGGGACCTTTCACATGGGATGAAAAATTCAACAACAGCATTGCAGAATGTGCTGTCCCGGAATTCTGCACTAAAATCTGCACTCCTAACTACAGATTTTACTTTGGAATTGCCAGGAGGATTCTGCTATTTTCAATTTCGCATCAAAATCCGCACATTAGCAAGGTATAATCTGTTACACTGTTGTCTCTAAGGGCTCTTTCCCACGAGCGGATATACAGTGACAGCGGTTTTACGTTTTCAGGCCTGCTCCGTATAAGCGCATGAATGTGCGTTTTTCTGCAATCACGGCCAGCGTTTTCTCATCCATTTACGGTTTTAGTGAAAAAATACGCCGCTCCCCGGAAAACCCTCACTTTGCCAAAATCCTTGGAATGCTTTCCAGTGCTTATATAGAGGCACTTGTAAGCTTTTTGCAGTGTTGAACGCTGCAAAAACGCCTCCCCCTCCCTTCTCTTTCCCTGCTCCCATAGAAGTCTATAGGACACACCGGCGTATATTGGCCAAAAGATAGTTACAGAACTATGTTTTGGCTAAGCGTATATGCGCCGGACGCATATATGTTATTTTTTTCACGCTGCTGACATATTTACGCACCGTATAATCGCCCATATGAGCGAACGCATTGTGAACCAATGCCTCACATGGGTAGCATATATACGCCCGGGTGTGAAAACGCACCGTATATGTGATCATGGGAAAAAAAAGCCGTACGCATTGTTCCCTACCAGGGTTCAGCTATGTATATTGGAGACATCATACCTATAACATGGCAAGCTGAGATACAGTGACTCAGCTATAGCATACATCTAAATAATGAAGTCCCCATTTAAGGGCTCGTTCACACAAGCATGGTTGTAGCGCATTATAGGTGTGTGAAAAGATCGCGTCTAATTGAATCAATGGTTTCCTATGGAAACGTTCACATGAAGGAATTTTAGATGCGCAAAAAGCTTGCACCTAACAAAGATAGAACATGCATGTGCAATGCTCGCATCTAAGGTCCGTGCTGCGAGAAAATATAGGACCTATCTTTGGTGCTTTATGCGCAGCAGTTTCCATAGACCCCTACGGGAGCTGAATAACACAAACCACACAGCTCCTGATCATGTGAATCGGGAATTTCACTGCTAATTAAGCTCGAGATTTAAAAATCACTGCAGGGGTTGCCTGCAGCAGCGGTGGCCCCATTGAAATAAATTGGATAACATTGCGATCCTTTGTCACAGCTGTAGCAGCTGCGGCAGGGGATTTTTTACTCCCGTAGGGAGTGCCATCCATACTGAAGACCTATGGTGCACACATGTCCTATCTTTTGCAGGTGAGCGTGTTTGCATATGAACACACCATAGGGAACAAATGGTTCTAATAGATGCTCGGTTTTGTGCGCACCTATGTACGCGTGAACAGACACTTGTGTGAACGAGGCCCAAATTGGCCTGTGTGAAGTCCACTTAAACGGGTGCCAATTTTGTTGATTAGTGCTGGTCATTGGAATAATATCTTGTAGTATAAAATGACCCTTAATGTCTACCTTCACTTTCAAATGACTGATTTTCAGGGAAGGGCTCATATTTAAAGCCCTTCCCTGAAATCAATTAGCAGCAGAATCTTCTACAGCAGCTGACATGTGTGACAGCTGCAGTAGAGAATTGAAGAATTCCTCTGCTGCATCTGCCACAGATGTGGCAGATGTAGCAGCAGGGAATTCTTTTAACTAGCGGGGATGAAGGAAACATTGTGTTCTTCATCCCCGCGGGGGTCACAGCATGTAAAGCCCTTCCCTGAAAAATAAAGCAGGGGTGCCGGCAGACCATTTTTTTCAATGGAGCTGCCAGCAGCAGCCGCGGCTCCATTGAAAACAATGCTTGCATTCCCAATGGTGCGCGCATGTCCTATCTTTGCAGGCACACGCCTGTAAAGCACAGACATGTGCACACACCATAGGGAATGCAATGTTGCAAATACAAGCATATGTTTGTGCGTGTGTATGCATGCACAAAAACACGCTCGTGTGAAGCCACCCTGACCCTTTATACAGGTGGGTGGAGCAATGATTGGGATTTGAAAACCAGAATCCATACATTGATAGCTGTTTCAGGGTTTTTGTCCTTCATCAGTGTGCAGTAGGATGCTGGCTTGGCTAGTGAGAGGCCTATGATGTGGGTCAGGAGGGGCGATATCACTCCTTAGGGAGAGACCATGAAGAAGGTGAGTGAGGAGACTTATAAGGCCATCCATGCTCCTCTGGGTAATATGCAAATAAGGGAGATGGAACAGCACTCTCACATTGGAAAGAATATTCAGCAGGATATAAATATGAATTGTGATGCAGAATTGCCAGCAGAATTCTGCCACCTTCAATTCCACATCAAAATCCATATGTTAGACATGTGGATTTTGTGTGAAATTGAATATTTCGCAGGACAGAATCTTTCGCAGTGTCTTGTGAAATATTCCGGCCTGTTTGAAAGCACTCATAAGCCTCATACATTTTCTTAGAAATATTTTTTGTGTGTTGAAAAAAGTATTGCAGGAGCTTCATAAATATGGTGTCCAGTTTAAAAACTGTTGGAAATACATTAATATATACACCCCAGTTTCTTTTCCCTTTGTTATAATAATAGCACCTAATTATGCTATAAAACTAAAGATTTCACATACTTATTCCAACAGGAACTAGGCTGAAAGTGACCATTTTATTGCCAGTTGTGCTGCTGAAACCATGGTGTGGGAAATAGGATCATTATAGTTCTTAACCACACTTATGGATGGTCATGAAGCTCAGTGCTTCAGCACATTGAGCTGTATCATTCCTGCGTTGCAGATGATTATAGATATGAGTGTGTGCTTATGCATTTTTGACAGCTTTGCACAAGATTTGTCCTCCAAAAGTTCTTGGATTTACGTAAACTTGTGTAGGAACCTTTTTTTGCAAGCACAGCATGAACAGCATCCATAACTACTATATATGCCACGTGAGTTCTAGAAAAAATGTCCTCTGTGCCAGGAATGTGAATCAGGGTGCTACAGGGTGTGGACAAAAAAATGGAAAACACCATACAAAATGCATGACTTAAATTAAAAAGACTAAGAGATCACTCCTACATTTCTTCCTAATAGCAATGAGACAAATTATCCTCAGAAAATGGAGATCCCTCACAAGACTGATGTGGTTCGAGGCTATGGATAATCTTAAATACATGGAGGAGTTGTGTGTGGGTGGCGAAAATAAATTTTCTAAACATTATAGAATCTGGGCAACTTGGATTCAGTTCCGCTCTGTGTCTAAGTTCTATAGTGGAGTTTCAACATCATAATTGGTGGGCTAGGTTTCAAAGCATCATTTAAGAAACTTCTATGATTGTTGTTTGGAGAAGGGCTCACACTGGGTATTCTTCTCCCCCCCCCCCCCCCCCATTCCTCCCTGTTTCTCTTTTCTTTTCCCTTTCCCCCCATCCCCAGGATATGAATATCCTCTCTCTAAAAGTCACTCTTATCTGCCTTTCTCTGTTCTCGCCATAGGCGTTTACTTCGCTTTTCCAATTATTCGTACCTTTTTGGTAGGTGTCTTATTTTATTTGGTCCTTGTCTCTCATATAGAGATATGGTTCAAAATCATTACGCCAGTGTGTCTATTTGTTATTGACGAGGTAAAAACTGGATTTCTTTGTTATATCTCTCTTTATTTTATGATGATTAGTACTGTATCATTTTTACACAAAGTGTTTGTGACAGTGTATGATTGAAGCAGTGACTTTTGGCGCTTGTAACAATAATAATAACAATAAAATATTTTCAAACCTAAATTACATGAGATTATAAATCATATTTCAATAAGACATGTAGAGACCCATTTTAAGTGGAGGTAATGTGACACAGATGTTGCCGAGCATAAGTAAACATCTGCCCGAGCACCAAAGTTCATTGGTCAGGGGTTGGATCCACTCTGCGGCTGTTACCAGCTGGCTTCCAAAACCACCCAGAGCAGGGCAAGAGGTGAAGTAAACACAAGTTTGTGGGAAAGCTCACAGTCAAGGAGGGGTCTAAAGGCAGCTCAGTGCTAATGAATGAAACCCCATGCATTTCGTCAGGTGTTTCCATATTTTTGTCCACCCGCTGTATATCCACATGGAAGTAAGTTCTAATGTAAATTCTGAGAACTCCATACAACCAAGGTATTGAACCTAAGTACAACCTAAGTATTCAACCTCACTGAATTACCAAGACTAAATTCTCTGATGGCTTGATTGAACTTTAGACCTTTCACACAAGATGGAATAGGCCACATGATGCACTGCAAGCAGCAGTAAATTCTGCACCAAAATCTGCAGGCTACCTGCGGATTTTGATGTGAAACTGAAAATGGCTTAAAGCCTACCTGCAATTCCGCATCAAAATCCACAGTTAGACCTGCAGATTTTGGTGGTAAATTGCACAGCTGCAGATTTGGCTGCGTCCTGCGGCGTAATTCTGTCCATTAATGGCACATTAGCTGCATATTTTGGAGCTCATAGTTTGAGTCTGCATCCTAGGTATTTTACTTACTTTTCAAACTCTCTTTGAGGTAGGCAGACAGTTATTGTTCTCTTGTGAATGTATTTTATTTGCCTGACAGCTAATAGAATTTTTGCTCTAGTTAGTAATACAATCAGTTTCCGTGGCTGTTATCAAGAACATTTATCTATTGTCATAGGATCTGCTTCACATTGATTGCTCCATTAGTATTTTCTCGACAATGTTACACTATACGGTATTTAAAGAAAATATATTTTTCTGCAGATTTTAATTGAATGACTTTTGGACAGCAATCGAGCTGTAAGACGAACACTCTCTAATGTAACTATAATCATAGATGTTATTCAAGGCAATGGAGAGGAACAAGCAGCTGAGCTGTTTCAGTCACCTATTATCAATGTTGTGATTCTGTGTTGATAGTCATATGAAATGTGTGAGGAAACAAGTAGTGGCATGCTGTATCACATGCACATGTATTTTGCCCTATAAGCAAGAATGGTACATCACAGAGGCACTATGTGGCAGTATACTGCTGTACATGATTTATGCACATGATTTGTTATTAGCCTTTGTACTTAAAGGGGTTGTCCCGTGAAAGCAAGTGGGGTTATACACTTCTGTATGGCCATATTAATGCACTTTGTAATGTACATTGTGCATTAATTATGAGCCATACAGAAGTTATCAGAAGGCATTCACTTACCTGTTCCATTGCTAGCATCCTCGTCTCCATGGTGCCGTCTAATTTTCAGCGTCTAATCGCCGGATTAGACGCGCTTGCGTAGTCCGGTCTTCTTCTCTTCTGAATGGGGCCGCTCGTGCCGGAGAGCGGCTCCGTGTAGCTCCGCCCCGTCACGTGCCGATTCCAGCCAATCAGGAGGCTGGAATCGGCAATGGACCGCACAGAAGCCCTGCGGTCCACCGAGGGAGAAGATCCCAGCGGCCATCTTCACCAGGTAAGTAAGAAGTCACCGGTGCACGGGGATTCAGGTAAGCACTGTCCGTTTTTCTTTTTTAACCAGTGCATCGGGTTTGTCTTGCGCCGAACGGGGGGGCTGTTGAAAAAAAAGAAAACCCGTTTCGGCGCGGGACAACCCCTTTAAAGGTGTTCAGTAAGGTCAGATAATGGGGAGTGAAGAAACAAAAGTCATTAGGTATCACTAGCAGATGTTGTATAAACGAGTTTTCTACCCTTGATCTATTGATGACCTATCCTCAGCATAGGTCAACAGTAGTTGATTGGTGGTAGTCTTCCACCTTGGACCCTCGCCAATCAGATGTTCACTAGACTTCTGCTATAGTTTTTGGAGCTGATGTGTTGCTGGAAAAATACAGCTCCACACATCGTTCAGCGGCCAACAATAGTATTGCAGGCACTGTTCCCATTCACTTGAATGGGAATTTTGTCTACAATACCATTTACGTCCTCTGCACTATGTACTGAGCTGTGTGTTTCTAGCAACACATCAGCTCTATACTCTAGAGCAGGGGACCACTCAATAAATGATTGGCGGGGGTCCCAGACTGTGGGCCCCAGACGATCAACTCTTGATGACCTGTGTTGACAGTAGGTCATCAATAGTACAAAGGTGGAAACCCCTTAAGAACCCCATAAGCCTTTCTCAAGCTTGAAAACAATGAGTCTAAGCTACATTGTGTGAACATGATCTAATAAAAAAGCATTATTATCTGATTATATTATCAATTATTAGGGGGACAGACAGCAATCTGCCACAAAGACCGGGCTTGTCTTGTTGTCTTCCAAGGCGCACGAGTTTGACACATTGCAGATCAGGTTGACAGATTACTGGAAGGGGCTGGTGAGGATCCCACAGCCATGGTACACATTAGCATCAATGGAAGGTCCTTAAAAATGATTTAATGGAACTAGGATGTAAGCTTGGGGCAAGGACCTCCAAAGTAGTATTTTCTGAAATACTACCTGTACTATGTGCCACAGAAGAAAGGTAGTGGGAGATTAGGGAGGTAAACAAGTGGCTCCAAAGTTGGTGTAGGAAGGAAGTGTTTGTGTTCCTTGAGAACTGGGCTAACTTTGCTGTTGGCTACAGCTTCTACCATAGGGATTGGCTGCATGTCAATGGGAAGGTCCAGCTGTGCTGGGGAGGAAGATGGCTAGAAGGTGAGAGGAGTGTTTAATTTAGGGACTTGGGGGGAGGGCATGCAGAGAGATAGGGAAGAAGATAGTGTACACAGTGACCTGGGAGTAAGTAATGGAAATGGGGGAGGAGTGGTGGGAGGGATTAGTACCATTAGAACTGGCAGAACAGTTAGTAGAGATACATGTAATATAAAAAAACCAAAACTTCCTAACCTGTATGGTGACTAATGCTAGAAGCCTGACCAATAAAGTAGACAAAATAGAAGTAATAATGTCTGAGAAAAACTACAACATAGTGGGAATAACGTAGACCTGGTTGAATGAAAGCTATGACTGGGCAGTGAACTTACAGGGTCTGTTCAGAAGCCATTGTAAAAAACAGAAAGGGGGA
The DNA here is from genome assembly GCF_035609145.1 of Eleutherodactylus coqui. NCBI lineage: Eukaryota > Metazoa > Chordata > Amphibia > Anura > Eleutherodactylidae > Eleutherodactylus > Eleutherodactylus coqui. Next base: position 139,412,548 of record NC_089843.1, on the reverse strand, counting down.
GGGTTTTGTCTCTATGTAAAATCATGTTTATAGGAAGATATATTGGAAGGAGATGAACATGTGGAGTCTCTATGGGAGAAAATACATTGAGGGAAAAACAACAATAAAATCCTCAAAGGGGTTTTCTATAGACCACCAAATATAACAGAAGCTACTGAAAGTCTATTACTAAAAAAAGTAGATGAAGCAGAAAATCACAATGAGGTAATTATTACGAGGGACTTTAACTATCCAGATATAAACTGTGAAGCCAAAATCTGCGGATCTCATAAAGGTAATAACTTCCTGCCGATTTCTAAAGATAATTACTTTACCCAACTTGTACAGGACCCAACTAGACAATGGCTATTTTTGACTTAATATTAACCAATAGATCTGAAAAAATAACAGAGGTGCAGATTGGGGGTCACCTGGGAAATAGTGACCATAATAGTGACCAAATTTCAACTTGTCCTTCAAAAGAGAGTTTTATATGGGAACTACGAAAGTATTAATTTTATGAAGGCCAAGTTCCAACAGCTTAGTGATGCCCTTAACCTTATTGAATGAGAAATTGTCCTCAAAAATAAGAGTCAAACAATAAATGGGAAACGTTTAAAAACATCCAAATTACTTACTGTGGGAGGTTCATATCTTACAGGAATAAATGACTTGGTAATAGGAAAAAAACAATGTGGCTTAATAAAGATGTAAAGCAGGCAATAAGCAACAAAAAGAAAGTGTTTAAACTACCCCTGTCTATATGTTCTCATAATACTCACTATATAGTGTCACTGGTAGTGGGCATGATTTAGTGGTATTATTGGTAATATTGGTCATTATGTAGTGCGTTTTGTTCAAAACATTATGGAGGTAATATTTAATCACTGTATGGTGGTAATATATAGTCCTGATATTCGATAACTAGAAATGTACATGAATATTTTTTTTTGTAAAGCCCCAGTAATACCCCTGTAAGTACTAGAGTCCAGTGTTGCAGTACTATGCACACCACCGCGTGAATATCTCAATGTGAGGTTGTATTTACACAGATGATTTTATTGTGCAAGTTTTGTGTGTGCGATTTTTCTCTTGCAGCGATGCTGTGAGAAGGAAAAACTGCAGCATATCCCTTTTGGGTAATATCATCCATCATTTCTTTTGGAGACAAAAATTGCATCACACTTGTATTACGCTTGCATGCCATGTGTGAGTGTGAAGTGATTTATACCATTAAAAGTGATGGAGCAACATGCAAAAACACACATGTACAGCAATGCAATGTGGTTTTAATGCAAAACGCATCACACTTGCAAAAACAATGCATCTTTGCAAAGCGCAATATTGGTCTAGGTTTGTCGGACAGATATCAGCTGTGTAAGTACTGCCTGACTGTGTGATCAAAGCAGTATTGGGGGGGGGGAGGGGCTCATTTCTAATTTTACCCAAGACCACACTTTCTCGAAAACTGGTCCTGCATGGGGTGTTACCTTATGCAACATATTTTTTCATTAGTGTTTCATATTGTTTTTCACAAGTCACCAATAGAGATGAGCGAGCACCAAAATGCTCGGGTGCTCGTTACTCGGGACGAACTTTTCGCGATGCTCGAGGGTTCGTTTCGAGTAACGAACCCTATTGAAGTCAATGGGCGACCCGAGCATTTTTGTATTTCGCCGATGCTCGCTAAGGTTTCCTTGTGTGAAAATCTGGGCAATTCAAGAAAGTGATGGGAACGACACAGCAACGGATAGGGCAGGCGAGGGGCTACATGTTGGGCTGCATCTCAAGTTCACAGGTCCCACTATTAAGCCAGAATACCGGCAAGAGTGGGCCCCCCCCCCTCCCAAAAACTTTTACTTCTGAAAAGCCCTCATTAGCATGGCATACCTTTGCTAAGCACCACACTACCTCCAACAAAGCACAATCACTGCCTGCATGACACTCCACTGCCACTTCTCCTGGGTTACATGCTGCCCAACCGCCCCCCTCCCCCCCACAGCGCACACCAAAGTGTCCCTGCGCAGCCTTCAGCTGCCCTCATGCCACACCACCCTCATGTCTATTTAGAAGTGCGTCTGCCAGAGGAACCGCAGGCACACACTGCAGAGGGTTGGCACGGCTAGGCAGCGACCCTCTTTAAAAGGGGTGGGGCGATAGGCCACAATGCTGTACAGAAGCAATGAGAAATACAATCCTGTGCCACCGCCATCAGGAGCTGCACACGTGGGCATAGCAATGGGGAACCTATGTGCCACACACTATTCATTCTGTCAAGGTGTCTCTGCATGCCCCAGTCAGACCGGGCTTTTTAATTCATAGACACAGGCAGGTACAACTCCCTATTGTGAAGTCCCTGTCGACCGACAGCATGGGTGGCTCCCTGGAACCCACCGGCGATACACAAAAATATCCCATTGCATTGCCCAACACAGCTGAGGTAGTAATGTCGTGCTTAATGCAGGTGGGATTCGGCCCACACTGCATGCCCCAGTCTGACTGTGGTTCTTTACAAGTGGAAACAGATGCATTTATAATTCCCTGTGGACCCACAGCATGGGTGGGTGCCAGGAAGCCACCGGCGGTACATAGAAATATCCCATTGCATTGCCCAACACAGCTGAGGTAGTAATGTCGTGCTTAATGCAGGTGGGCTTCGGCCCACACTGCATGCCCCAGTCAGACTGGTAATATGTACCTTAACAGTAACCGCGTTGGTGGTAATGTGGTGGTGACTGCGGACCTAGTAGCGCGGTTTTATTTTGTTGGTTTTCGGAATGTGGCCAGGATTAAGTGGGCCGTGGCGGGGGATGTTTTGGAGGCACTACGTGTCCTCTCCACGTGTCCGTGGTTATATGCACCTTAACAGTAACAGCGTTGGCGGGAAATGGCCTCGCCGCCATCATGTCTTTGGGAAGCCTCTGTTTCCACACCCCAGAGACATACCATTAGCAGCGGTATAGGCAGAGCCCAGAATTAGTAACATTTCAGCCGTAGCATTAGCGACAGGCCCCACTAACATATCACTAGCAGCATTATAGGGGGAGCACAGTCTTAGTTCCATTTAAGTCATTGTAGCAGCCTACACAGGCCCACAGGAACAATTCCGAAGCAGCAGTATAGGAGGAGCATAGTCTTAGTTCCATTTAAGTCATTGTAGCAGCCTACACAGGCCCCAGGAACAATTCCGAAGCAGCAGTATAGGAGGAGCATAGTCTTAGTTCCATTTAAGTCATTGTAGCAGCCTACACAGGCCCCAGGAACAATTCCGAAGCAGCAGTATAGTGGGAGCGCAGTCTTAGTTCCATTTCAGTAGCTGCAGTATAGCCAAGGCCCAAGTTACATTTATGTAGCTAAAGTGTAGGCCAACCCCGCACACACTTCTGTACCATGAGTGCAGGTGAAGAACATACAAATTGCTATGATTACACTGTAGGTGAGGGCCCCAAAACATTGGTGTACCAACAGTACTAATGTACCTCAGTAAAAATTGGCCATGCCCAACCAAGATGGCAGGTGAAACCCATTAATCGCTTTGGTTAATGTGGCTTAAGTGGTAACTAGGCCTGGAGGCAGCCCAGTTTAACTAAAAATTGGTTCAAGTTAAAGTTTCAACGCTTTTAAGAGCATTGAAACATATAAAAATTGTTTAGACAAATTAGATGAGTGAGCCTTGTGGCCCTAAGAAAAATTGCCCGTTCAGCGTGATTACGTGAGGTTTCAGGAGGAGGAGCAGGAGGAGGAGGAATATTAGACACATATTGATGAAGCAGAAATGTCCCCGTTTTGGATGGTGAGAGAGAACGTAGCTTCCATCCGCGGGTGCAGCCTACGTATTGCTTACGTATCGCTGCTGTCCGCTGGTGGAGAAGAGAAGTCTGGGGAAATCCAGGCTTTGTTCATCTTGATGAGTGTTAGCCTGTCGGCACTGTCGGTTGACAGGCGGGTACGCTTATCTGTGATGATTCCCCCAGCCGCACTAAACACCCTTTCCGACAAGACGCTAGCCGCAGGACAAGCAAGCACCTCCAGGGCATACAGCGCTAGTTCAGGCCACGTGTCCAGCTTCGACACCCAGTAGTTGAAATGATGACAGGCAAGCAGCATGGGTACCGTCAGCAGTGGGCCAAGCTGTCTCTTCCCCCTCCTCCTCATCCTCCTCATGCTCCTCCTCCTCCTGAACGCGCTGAGATATAGACAGGAGGGTGCTCTGACTATCCAGCGACATACTGTCTTCCCCCGGCTCTGTTTCCGAGCGCAAAGCGGCTGCCTTTATGGTTTGCAGGGAACTTCTCAAGATGCATAGCAGAGGAATGGTGACGCTAATGATTGCAGCATCGCCGCTCACCACCTGGGTAGACTGCTCAAAGTTTCGAAGGACCTGGCAGATGTCTGCCAACCAGGCCCACTCTTCTGAAAATAATTGAGGAGGCTGACTCCCACTGCGCCGCCCATGTTGGAGTTGGTATTCCACTATGGCTCTACGCTGCTCATAGAGCCTAGCCAACATGTGGAGCGTAGAGTTCCACCGTGTGGGCACGTCGCACAGCAGTCGGTGCACTGGCAGATTAAACCGATGTTGCAGGGTGCACAGGGTGGCAGCGTCCGTGTGGGACTTGCGGAAATGTGCGCAGAGCCGGCGCACCTTTACGAGCAGGTCTGACAAGCGTGGGTAGCTTTTCAGAAAGCGCTGAACCACCAAATTAAAGACGTGGGCCAGGCATGGCACGTGCGTGAGGCTGCCGAGCTGCAGAGCCGCCACCAGGTTACGGCCGTTGTCACACACGACCATGCCCGGTTGGAGGCTCAGCGGCGCAAGCCAACGGTCGGTCTGCTCTGTCAGACCCTGCAGCAGTTCGTGGGCCGTGTGCCTCCTATCTCCTAAGCTGAGTAGTTTCAGCACGGCCTGCTGACGCTTGCCCACCACTGTGCTGCCACGCCGCGCGACACCGACTGCTGGCGACGTCCTGCTGCTGCTGACACATCTAGATTGCGAGACAGAGGTTGAGGAGGAGGAGGAGGGTGCTTTAGTGGAGGAAGCATACACCGCCGCAGATACCACCACCGAGCTGGGGCCCGCAATTCTGGGGGTGGGTAGGACGTGAGCGGTCCTAGGCTCTGACTCTGTCCCAGCCTCCACTAAATTCACCCAATGTGCCGTCAGGGAAATGTAGTGGCCCTGCTCGCCTGTGCTTGTCCACGTGTCCGTAGTTAAGTGGACCTTGCCACTAACCGCATTGGTGAGGGCGCGTACAATGTTGCGGGAGACGTGGTCGTGCAGGGCTGGGACGGCACATCGGGAAAAGTAGTGGCGACTGGGAACTGAGTAGCGCGGGGCCGCCGCCGCCATCATAGCTTTGAAAGCCTCCGTTTCCACAACCCTATACGGCAGCATCTCAAGGCTGATAAATTTGGCTATGTTGACGGTTAACGATTGAGCGTGCGGGTGCGTGGCGGCGTACTTGCGCTTGCGCTCCAACACTTGCGCTAGCGACGGCTGGACTGTGCGGTGCGAGACATTGGTGGATGGGGCCGAGGACAGCGGAGGTGAGGGTGTGGGTGCAGGCCAGGAGACGGTAGTGTCTGTGTCCTGAGAGGGGGGTTGGATCTCAGTGGCAGGTTGGGGCACAGGGGGAGAGGCAGCGGTGCAAACCGGAGGCGGTGAACGGCCTTCGTCCCACCTTGTGGGGTGCTTGGCCATCATATGTCTGCGCATGCTGGTGGTGGTGAGGCTGTTGGTGGTGGCTCCCCGGCTGATCTTGGCGCGACAAAGGTTGCACACCACTGTTCGTCGGTCGTCAGGCGTCTCTGTGAAAAACTGCCAGACCTTAGAGCACCTCGGCCTCTGCAGGGTGGCATGGCGCGAGGGTGCGCTTTGGGAAACAGTTGGTGGATTATTCGGTCTGGCCCTGCCTCTACCCCTGGACACCGCACTGCCTCTTGCAACCTGCCCTGCTGCTGCCCTTGCCTCCCCCTCTGAAGACCTGTCCTGAGTAGGCGTTGCACACCAGGTGGGGTCAGTCACCTCATCGTCCTGCTGCTCTTCCTCAGAATCCTCTGTGCGCTCCTCCCTCGCACTTACTGCCCTTACTACTACCTCACTGCAAGACAACTGTGTCTCATCGTCATCGTCCTCCTCACCCACTGAAAGGTCTTGAGACAGTTGCCGGAAGTCCCCATCCTCATCCCCCGGACCCCGGGAACTTTCCAATGGTTGTGCATCAGTGACGATAAACTCCTCTGGTGGGAGAGGAACCACTGCTGCCCAATCTGAGCAGGGGCCCGAGAACAGTTCCTGGGAGTGTTCCCGCTCCTGAGCATATGTCATTGTAGTGGAGTGAGGAGGCTGGGAGGAAGGAGGAGCAGCAGACAGAGGATTCGGATTTGCAGCACTGGACGGCGCAGAACTCTGGGTGGATGATAGCTTGCTCGAAGCACTTTCTGCCATCCACGACAGGAGCTGCTCACACTGTTCATTTTCTAATAAAGGTCTCCCGCGTGGACCCATTAATTGGGCGATGAATGTGGGGACGCCAGAAACGTGCCTCTCTCCTAATCGCGCAGCAGTCGGCTGCGACACACCTGGATCAGGAGCTCGGCCTGTGCCCACACCCTCACTTGGGCCTACGCGTCCTCGGCCACGTCCACATCCTCTAGGCCTACCCCTACCCCTCAGCATGCTGTATTACCAAGCCAGGAAAGAAATTGGCACAAGCCTGCAGCCAAAATAGAATTTTTTCCCTTGTTTTTCAAAAGGACAAGCCACACTACGTGTATTCAATGATTACTACTAAGTTTAATAACTGTGTTGTGGCCCTGCAAATGTGTCAGAGAACTGCAGTGATGCAAAGTTATTCGCTACAGTAGATCAGGGATTTCCCATGCAGGAAAAAAATTGGCGCAAGCCTGCAGCCAAAATATAATTTTTTCCCTTGTTTTTCAAAAAGACAAGCCACACTGCGTGTATTCAATGAATACTACTAAGTTTAATAACTGTGTTGTGGCCCTGCAAATGTGTCAGAGAACTGCAGTGATGCAAAGTTATTCGCTACAGTAGATCAGGGATTTCCCATGCAGGAAAAAAATTGGCGCAAGCCTGCAGCCAAAATAGAATTTTTTCCCTTGTTTTTCAAAAGGACAAGCCACACTGCGTGTATTCAATGAATACTACTAAGTTTAATAACTGTGTTGTGGCCCTGCAAATGTGTCAGAGAACTGCAGTGATGCAAAGTTATTCGCTACAGTAGATCAGGGATTTCCCATGCAGGAAAAAAATTGGCGCAAGCCTGCAGTAAAACGTAGCTGGCTGCGTCTGATTTTTTAACGTTCTGCACGCAGCACACACGTACCCAGAGCCCTGAGGACTGTCAGAGGCAGGCGAAATAGAATTTTTTCCCTTGTTTTTCAAAGGACAAGCCACACTGCGTCTATTCAATGAATAATGTATGTCTTCTGGCCCTGCCTACACAATTCTATCCCTGTAGTATTAATGCCGGGTGCAATGGTCTGCACAGCCGGTTTTGAGAAGAAAAAAAAATGCAACACTGCTAACAGCAGCCTGGACAGTACTGCACACGGATAGATGTGGCCCTAGAAAGGACCGTTGGGGTTCTTGAAGCCTACACTCACTGCTAACACTCTCCCTGCCTAACCACCACTTCTGTCCCTATTGCAGGGCGCAATGCTCTGCAGATCCAATTTTGAAAAAAAAAAAAAATTACAGTGCCAACACAGTACTGCACACTATTAGATGTGGCCCTGAGAGGACCGTTGGGGTTCTTGAAGCCTACAGTAACTCCTAACGCTCTCCCTACAGCAGCTCCAGCACGATACCACTGTCCCTCAGCTAACTCACAAGGCATCTGAGCCGAGCCGCGGGAGAGGCCGATTTTTATACTCGGGTGACATCTGATCCCCCCAGCCACTCACAGCAGGGGGGTGGTATAGGGCTTGAACGTCACAGGGGGAAGTTGTAATGCCTTCCCTGTCTTTCAATTGGCCAGAAAAGCGCGCTAACGTCTCAGAGAGGAAACTGAAAGTAACCGGAACACCGCGTGGTACTCGTTACGAGTAACGAGCATCCCGAACACCCTGATATTCGCACGAATATCAAGCTCGGACGAGTACGTTCGCTCATCTCTAGTCACCAATGAATGCAGCAATTTTGGCCAGGACAAGTTGCTGTTATCATTGTCTTTAGACATGGGCAGTCTTACTGTGTAGCTAGATTTATTACCTGCAACACTTTTAGGAGCACAGGACCCACAGCAGCACGATTACAAGTCATCAGCACAGAAATGTTCAGCTGCCTTATTTTGTGCTGATGACGTGCAATCTAGGTGCTAGAGTCAGTCTGTGCTGGTGATCTGTAATTCTGCCACTGAGAGTCTTCAGTTCTTGAAAGTATTGCAGGTAATAAATCTTTCCACACATAGGAAGGCTGCCTGTGTCTAAGGCCATATGCAGATTGTAGGGTACAACTCACATCGGACAGCACATGGACACCCTGACCTTGTGTTGTCCGATGTACGGGTCACTGCACATTTGCATGTCCTACTCTCATCTGAGAATCAGACTAGAAGAGGACAAACAGCAATTTTTCAAACTCAGGTACTCAGACTATTGGTCTGAGTAAAAAAATGCTTGTATGAATTAACCTATTAAAATGAATGGGTTTTTTTCAGTTTGAGTTCTGTCCATCGTGGATTCAGAACTCATGTGGAAAAATCGCCCATGTGAATACAGCCCAAGATCAACGATCTGTCTACAGTCCCGAGAATCCTGAGCAGTGCTAAGATCAACTAATAAACTAGGAACAGGAAGCCTATCCACAATCCCTAGTCTCCCTTCCCTGCATTGAAAGTCTGAGTAAAGGGCCGCTGTGTATACTCAAGGGTGTACAAAAACCCTGCATGATGTACCAAAGATATCAAATTTTGATGTACCAGTCCATGAGGCCTTTAACTTTTCACTAGCCCACTGGAGGTGTTGTAATGCAGCCTGTTCCAACACTGGTTTTATAGAGAGTCAGAGGGTTTGAAAGAAATCTACAAAAGTTGAGATGCCTGTACAAATAGTTTTAAACCATATTTTGCTCCTTGTCCTTTCCTGAAGACTATTGTTGCATTTTTGCATTTGAGGTCAGAAATACTTACTTTTGGACCTTTGTTATTTGCTAGTCTTGAATTGGGTTACTACAAAAAAACTGGAAAAGCCGAGGTGTTCAAAAAAGATTGTTTGTGTGTGCGTGTATATATATATATATATATATATATATATATATATATATATATATATATATATATATATATATATATATATATATATAATGTATACATATATATAAATGTGTGTAGAGATACAAGCAGGTGTGTGGAGTGAGTATGTATATTAGTGGAAATAAAGGACACCAGCTAACTGCCTCCCTATAACCATTGCTAGTTGAATCCCTGCCTGCAAAGCATCTTATGAACCGTACCAAAACACCAACAACACAGTGTAGTTTTCAGCCACAGTTTCAACAGCAGCATGAGCTGTAAATATTGCCCTGCCAAGGAGGTGAGCCATATCTACATGCTGAATAAGACTGTTGCCAAGGAAACTGCCTGACACCCTGCAAGTATCTCCCATTAATTAAAATAGTATCCATTCTTAATACTCAATGGGCACTGAGCGGTTGCCTCTACAACTCTCATGCCCAGTGTGCAGTTATGGCTCTCTACTTTGAATGTCACATCAACTGCTATTTTATTTGTTCATATTGCCTCCTAAAATTATAATAAAAGTAATTAGGTACCTCAAAATAGTAGCAATGAAAACTACAGTTCGTCCTGCAAAAAATAAACCCTCAAGCAGCTGCATCAATGGAAATAAAAAAAAATATATACTATCACTTTAAGAATATTGTGACACAAGATCCAATGTTTTTCAAGTGTATTTATTGTGCAAAAGCAGTAAAGTGTAATAAAACAATATAATGTATATAATCTCTGTAATCTTACTGACCCACAAAATAAAGTTTGTGTCAATTCTACTAGACGATGAACAGCGTAAAAATAAATCTCTAAAAAATTGCTGAATTTCTTCTCCCTCGCCCCCCCCAAAAGAAATTAATAACATTTTTTCAATACATTATATGTACATCATAATGACTCTTGAAAAAAACAATACTCATCACATGAAAAACAAGCCCTAGTATGGCTGTGTCAACAGCAACATTTTAAAAAGTATTGCAGATTATTGCAGTGGTGCCAAAATGAGTTGCATTGATGCGGTGGGGGGGGGGGGGTGTTGTTAAACTTCAATAAGGTTCGAGTTAAACATATTTTTTGCCACAGATGCAGGAAAAACTATCTAGGTCTCTGGATCTGTCTATACCACAACTCTGAGCCACACTATTTTTCCCACAGATTCATATTGTATGCCAAATCTTCTCTTGAAGAACTGATTCTAGGGAAGATTACAATGTTTTATGGAAGCAAAGTGTCTACAGTAGGGTCATAGAGGTTTCACGCCTTTGCTGTGTGCTAAGCCCTAACTCTGTATGTCGCTACAGAAGTGGTAAACAAAGTAGGGGTTAACTGTGTCTTAAATCTGTGTGTTTTCAGAAAAAAAGACTTGGCTTTGGAATTAAATAGGTAAATCTGGAATAATAGCGTCTGGAAGGGATCTAATGGGTGGTTATTAGCTCATGTGAACTTCTGAACCTTGCATAGAAAACATAAATTGAATTTACAACTGTTTAAAATGCATGGAAACACTGATTCAGATACAGCATCAATTCTATGAACACTCAATTATTTTTATGAAATAAAAAAAAAACACGACTCAATTTCTGTGGAAACTGTTTGCAAAAATTAAGTTTACATCTCCAATAACCCTGTGAAGCTCATGAATATGAGGCATCTTATATGATCATATCGTGAGGACGCATTCACACAAATGATATTCTTGCGCAAGTGTTGTGCCATGGGATGCTCACAAAACTTGCAAGAATATGAAATCCACTTTTTTGGAAGGATACATTCACGTAAGTTTTGAGCCTTGTGCGGCGCAGAGTGTTACGGCAGGTTCAATCCCCGCTTGGTTCAGGTAGCCGGCTCAAGGTTGACTCAACCTTCCATCTTTCCGAGGTCGATAAAATGAGTACCCAGCTTGGTGGGGGGTAAAAGATGACTGGGGAAGGCAATAGTAAACCACCCTGCAAAAAACAGCCTGCCAAGAAAACGTCACGATTAGAGATGAGCGAATATACTCGTTTCGAGTAATTACTTGATCGAGCACCACGATTTTCGAGTACTTCCGTACTCGGTTGAAAAGATTCGGGGGGCGCCAGGGGGCAGGGGGATGCGTGGCGGAGCGGGGGGTAGCAGCGGGGAACAGGGGGGAGCCCTCTCTCTCTCCCTCTCCCCCCCACTACCCGCTGCAACCCCCCACTCACCAACGGCGCCCCCCGAATCTTTTCGCCTGAGTACGGAAGTACTCGAAAATCGCGGCGCTCGGGCGAAAAAGGGGCGTGGCCGAGTAGGTTCGCTCATCTCTAGTCACGATGTGACATCACCCTAGGAGTCAGTCATGACTCGGTGCTTGCACCAGGGGACTTTACCTTTACTATCTTTGGGTGATTCACGTTTCTTGGCCCAATATCAGGCTCACCAGTGTGAATGTAAGTTTGATTATTTTATAGAACAGCGGTTTCATATGTTTTGTTAAAACTGCGGCTGCATTCACATGGGCAAGCGCGATATGGTGCTTATCAACGTGCAAATTTTCATGGCGATGCAGAGTGTTTTGATCAGAAATCACATCACATCTGTGAAATTGCGATTCTCACACGCGTGTTTCATGCACATCACACAAAACTCACCAAAGACTAGCGTTCATGTGATTGCGCCCTCCTACAGAGACTGTGCCTACAAGAGGGTGAGGAGCATTGTTTAGCTTTGAGCGAATTAGAAATTGTTGTTGTTGTGAGTGGTCAAATCCACAGCGAAATCCTCTGTATAAACTTTAGGCTAGTTTCCCACAGGCGAGCACGATATCGCACTCACCAGCATGTACTGTATTTTCCTTTGCGGATGTGAGTCATTTTTGGCAGCCATGGCGGAGGATCATGGAGTTTCTCCCATTGTTTTAAATGGGAGACCTCACATTGCATTGCATGTACCTAGCAGGTGGGATGCTGCCGCCAGCCCCATTGAAAACAATGGGCGCTGCAATGCGAGAGCACGCAGAAAGATAAAACATACCGCGATTAGTTTCCCACATCGCATCACGGTGCCATGCGGAAAAATGGCACTCATATGTATGACATTTAGGCAAGGTGGCATGTATTTAGGCAAGGTGGTATTATTTTAGCCTTGTATGGTAATATTATTCATCCACTATATAGTGGTAAAGGTAGTGGTTATGGTGTGGCGGTATTACTTTAGCCTTGTATGGTAATATTATTCATCCACTATATAGTGGTAAAGGTAGTGGTCATGGTGTGGCAGTATTATTTTAGCCTTGTATGGTAATATTATTCATCCACTATATAGTGGTAAAGGTAGTGGTCATGATGTGGCGGTATTATTTTAGCCTTGTATGGTAATATTATTCATCCACTATATAGTGGTAAAGGTAGTGGTCATGGTGTGGCGGTATTACTTTAGCCTTTTATGGTAATATTATTCATCCACTATATAGTGGTAAAGGTAGTGGTCATGGTGTGGCGGTATTACTTTGGCCTTGTATGGTGGTATCATTGCTAATACTGGTCTCTGTAACATTCATTGTGTCTATTTACCGTATGGAGGCAATATTTAATCATTGTACGCTAACAATATTTAGTACTAGTATAGTAGGATGATTTTACAACTTTATATGTATGTATAATATATGGTGAGATTATTTGATTATATATTGCCATTATTTATTATATATTGTATATGCCTGCAATATTTACCATATATATACTATATAGCTGTATTATTTTTGTCTGATACGCCAATGAGTCATTACTTGCGTGATATATACAAAGTTGTATACAGGAAGACATTTTGGTTCTGTCATAGGAGGAAGAAAGGCCCCGATCTGAATGCTTGCTGATGAGCCCAGCAGAAATCAGTACAGAGGAACATGAAGTTGCTTGTAGTTTCATAGTATGGTGCAGCATGGACTCTGTATATTGTCTTTGGTGCTTTATTGGATGCCATATATCAGTTGTATTCTCTTGAAGCAGTGCTAGGGAAGAATAACTGCTCCAAATGCATCCAATGCAGCATGTCCCTATTGTTTTTGTCAGATTTGTATGAAAAAACCTTTATATATCTCTGTGAGTACCCTATCATGGCTTCTCACAACATGGAACAGTAATATGTCCTTACATGTAAAACGCAGAAAGATAGGGCAAGTCCTATCTTTTCTCATATGCAGGAATTGCTCACAAAAAACACGCTCCTAAGCACGAAACCATTGAAATCAATGGGTTCTATTCGTCACGTTTTACGGGTGTGAGTTTCACGTACGCAAAAGCATGTGCAAACACGTTCATTTTTGTAAGCCCTTAGTGCAAGAAAAAGATCAAGGGTTAATACTTAAAAATTCTTTTGATTTAGACATTTAAATAATCAGTGTTAAAACTTGACAAAAGCAGCATACCTGTGATCTAGCGTAATAAATATTTTAATTAAAAATATGTTACATCACTGCTCCAGGGAAATATTTGCAGTTACTGTTCATGGTTGGCGAACCGATTTAAAGTCAGCAATAATCTGCAGGCAGCAATGTGCAAATGATTTGTAAGAGATACATAGAGCATAGTTTATCTTTAATGTCACTGCTTCTACAAAGTGTAGGTCACGTATCAACAGTAGTGAGTAAATGACACTTTTGTTTATGTTTACATATCTCCAAATGACTGACATATTTAAGAAAATGTCAGTTAGTCTTCATTTTATGATTTTTTGCAGCTGGAGCTACGGGGATGTCTACAAGACAGGTCTAGATGGCTGTATGGAGCTGTAAGCACATAGAAACATATTATCAAGCAATATTATTCATGCTCTGTGTCAGAATGATACATTTAGATAAATGGGAAAATGTTTGAGGTTGGTTTCACATGTGGTGTTTTTCACAAAAAACTTTGGTTTTTTTACTGCATTTTTCCTAGTGGTTTTTCAAATACTTTATTTCTTTTATACAAAAACTACTGTGGCCAGATGTTAGCTCTCAGTTAAAGAAATAAATTAGGCCTGTAGATATGATACTTTTTAATAGTTAGCAAAAAGAAATGATGTCACAGCAAGATTTCAACGCTACGTAGGTTTTTTCATTAGGCTAGTATAACAAAATAAGCTGAAAAAGAAATTCTGTGTATCATCAGTATTGTAGCATATGTTATGGATTCAATATTTTGGGGTTTTACCACTAAATCAAGTTTGAAGTGCCTTCCATAAGTGGGTCTTCCTTTTAGTGCCTTTGTAATCCACTGCCCATTATTAGGCATTCTGATTCTGTAGTATACAGGGGGAGAAGGGGAAAGGCCTTGCTAGAAGTGGGGGAAGGGCTGTATTCATAATCTGCCTACCTGAACTCAGACTGAACAGGGCAAGGTTCTATTCTCTGCATATTCTATGTGGGCAAAAGTTTCACATGGAACTGAATTCCACAATGCTGTTGCAGGAAATACTTAGCAGATAGCTGCATCCACCAGCATGCAGGTAGCAAACTATCAAATGAGGGAGCTAATTACACCTGTGTGGGATACCTAATGAGACAGCCACTCGCACAGCCTCTTAATATAGAGGGGGGTAGCTGCTTGGTGTATACTCCCACACAGAGTAGATACAAAGTGTCAGACCTTCTGATACATGTAGTCCACCATGCAGACCAGCAACCTATTAATGACGCCATAATAGTTCGGCAGGTTGCCCTGCACCTCAAAAAAGTGAACCACATTGGTACTGCCACCCTGGGCTCCCCCAGCGTTTAAAAGCCGCACTGCATGTGAATAATAGATAATAAATGTGAGGTATTTGTTGGATTTTGGCCAAGATACATCAGCCCACTAACCACGTCACGGTTCCTTGCTTGTAGTGAGTCCCTACACTAATATAAATGCATCACAGAAGAGAAAATATAAAAACATAAAAACAAACAATTACAGAAAATGGCCATATACTTACTAACTAAGGAGGGCAGATAGCTGCATCCTCTCAGCATGCAGATAGCAGACTACCAAATGAGGGAGCTAATTACACCTGTGATCTTTTCAAATAGCTGATTAGTAGGCTTCCCAAGTTCTGGACTGCCTCAATCTGGTATTCAAAACATACCGCTGATCTGTGGTATGACAGTCTTTTTCTTGTCGACTGGCCATCTACCACATTACTTCTTCCCTCGTACTTTTCTATGCCTGAGTGCCAACCTCTTAGGTTTCACTTCTGCACTCAGGGGTTTTGGTCTTCTGCTCTGTTCGGGGAGCAGGAAAGAGAATTCCCTGGCGAAACAGCTCCTTTTTATGATAAAACCGAACAGCGTTGAGTGGACCCCATTGACTATAATGGGGTCCATTCTATTTCTGCTCAGCTGCCTGGCTTTTAGCCGGAAGAAAGAGTGCTGCATGCAATGCTTTTTCCTCCAGTATTATGTGCCATGTCTGCAATGGAACCTCCGACTGGAGGCTCCAAACCAGATTTGAAGCTACCCTTAGTTATACAGTGATAGTATCCACACCCATATTGCTACATATAGTGCATATTTGCTTATGTGTATCCCAGGGAAGATAAATAACCACCATGGTGGGCTATGTAATGGTGGACATTTTAATTGTCATGCAGTTTTAACAGAAGTAACTTAAAAACTGACAAAATAGCTCAATTTTTTAACAAATTGACTCAACATGATGACTTCATAGCTTCTACTTACTAGTTATTTTCTTTTCTTGTTGGAAGGATCGTTTAACCAGACATCACTTATTCAAAGCTCCTATACACTACATAAAGCTTTTAATGGTTCATACCCTGCTTAATTGTTTAAATGGTTGTTGAATCAGCTGTCAGGGGTGAAATATATAGTATTTTCTTTAGTGCAGAATCTAAACCTAAAAGCCATTAAAATCTGACCTCGCTGTCAGTTTATTTGACAAGTGTCACATAGAATTAACCAGGTACTGCGTGCACTTGTGAAAATAGGGGGCTGCCACACATTTCCTCTTCACTCAGTGCAGAGAATCAGACAGTCAATCTCTTATTGGTCACAGGTGGTCTGCACACTTGTAGACTATTTACATACACTATCTACGGAGACTAAATATTGCAGTTAGGAAGCCATTTGCTTAGAAACAACCCAATATATTTTGTTATGCCTGCCTTTTCTCATGTAGTTTAAATAACATGACATTTATTATACTCCGAAAAGCTGATTTAATCTAGAAAATTTAATTACTTGGGTTGAGCAAGGCCAAGGAGAAGTAAGAATCTATTTTTCACATACAGTATAAAGGGATGCTTGCCTCAGAGACACTATAGCTTTGCAGAACGCAAATGATAATACTAAAAATAACAAAGATATTTTAACTTCCTTCCAAAATAACACAATGTGCAAAATAGAATGTTTGTAAGTGAAATTAGAGAAAGACTCTTTGTACAGATGAGACATGACATGACACGAGATCCCTGCTGGGGGAAAGGGTTTTAACTGAAAACTTTGTCCAAGTGTTGAAATGAGATCTCCAGCTGAGAACCTTCTGGTAAAGGCCAAAGTTGCATATTATATATGCTGAACAGGACCACTAATGCTTTCACATAATCAATATAATCAGTACACATGCTGTGAGGAACAAGATATTGTAGTGGGGAGCTGCGAGGCTGAAGCTGGCACAGTATGCTCTATAACAAATACAAATTCCTATACTTCAATCTGCCTAGGGAACCTTTCACTCTGAGCGGAATATTACGTAAAAGCGTTGCGGAATATGGCGTCACTGAATTCTGCACCAAAAAAAGCACATTTTGATACGGGATTGCTGGCAGGAATCTGCTATTTTCAATTCTGCACCAAAATTAGCAATGCAGATTTTGGGGCTGAATATTCTGCAGGACGGGATAATCTGTTGCGAAATATTCCATCCTGTGTGAAAGGTCTCTTATTAATCAGTTTTGTACTTTAGGCACAATGGCCAGACATGCTAATAAATTAATTGATGCTAGAATAAAGATTTCACTCTTTGAAATTAGGCAGGAGGTTGTTGAAATGGAATGTACGTTGTTATATCTGGATCCGCAGAATAATTTGGGGTATTCGTATCCTCATGTATTTTCTCAGTGTCATCCCACTTTTAGCAACATTTCATACAAGTTAAAATAAAAGTGCAAACAATTTACTTAACCATTTCTGTACCCATTCTGAGATTTTTTCTTGATTTATATACATAGCTGGGTTACAGGTAAAACACACGTAGCTACCGCCGGTTAGCCAGGGTCCGGCTACAACATGGCACTTGAATGTGGCTTTACCACAAGCAGACATGATTTTCCCATGCTTGTTAATGTCTGCACATTTTTTACAGGTTAACAGCAAGTTTTCCAATAGAAGCACCATATGCATACCATATTATGGCTCTGAGAGAGTTGTAGTAGGGCATTGTGCCCTTAGAAACTGCTATTATATGTACTTTTTACTAGTAAGGGTGAAACTAATGTACCTAATATGTCCTGTAAATTCTCTTTCAAAAGGGTTTTTACTTGTCAGGGTTCATTCACATAGGCGAGTTACTTACGCAAGTTTTCTGCATTCAAGAAGGAAAAGAAAAAATCCTCAGCGCTCAAAATGGTACAATATGGCAGAAGTAGTGGTGAAAATAGCAAATGTAAAGACTTACTTCCCGGAGGCGTCCTGGTATAGACGCCCCCAATCCCAGCAAACGTGACAAAATACCATCGGCAACAGCAGAAATAGTTCCACGGTTTAATAATAGTAGACGCGTTTCGGCCATACAATAATTAGGCCTTCATCAAGTACATATTATGTTATAGTATGTTATATGTCTTATACGCTGCCTACAGTATCTATCTGCTGGGGGTAGTAGTCGTAATTAATACGCAGCTAAGCGTTACAGCAGGCTTGCGCAAAATTGTTTCCTGGATCTGCTGTCTCTGTTACATGATCGCCGTCATCCCGCCAGAGGGAAAGAGTATACATAATATTATACGCTGCCTACAGTATCTATCTGCTGGGGGTAGTAGTCCTAATTAATACGCAGCTAAGCGTTACAGCAGGCTTGCGCAAAATTGTTTCCTGGATCTGCTGTCTCTGTTACACGATCGCCGTCATCCCGCCAGAGGGAAACAGTATACATAATATTATACGCTGCCTACAGTATCTATCTGCTGGGGGTAGTAGTCGTAATTAATACGCAGCTAAGCGTTACAGCAGGCTTGTGCAAAATTGTTTCCTGGATCTGCTGTCTCTGTTACATGATCGCCGTCATCCCGCCAGAGGGAAAGAGTATACATAATATTATACGCTGCCTACAGTATCTATCTGCTGGGGGTAGTAGTCCTAATTAATACGCAGCTAAGCGTTACAGCAGGCTTGCGCAAAATTGTTTCCTGGATCTGCTGTCTCTGTTACATCAGCGCCGTCATCCCGCCAGAGGGAAAGAGTATACATAATATTATACGCTGCCTACAGTATCTATCTGCTGGGGGTAGTAGTCCTAATTAATACGCAGCTAAGCGTTACAGCAGGCTTGCGCAAAATTGTTTCCTGGATCTGCTGTCTCTGTTACATCAGCGCCGTCATCCCGCCAGAGGGAAAGAGTATACATAATATTATATGCTGCCTACTGTATCTATCTGCTGGGGGTAGTAGTCCTAATTAATACGCAGCTAAGCGTTACAGCAGGCTTGCGCAAAATTGTTTCCTGGATCTGCTGTCTCTGTTACATGATCGCCGTCATCCCGCCAGAGGGAAAGAGTATACATAATATTATACGCTGCCTACAGTATCTATCTGCTGGGGGTAGTAGTCGTAATTAATACGCAGCTAAGCGTTACAGCAGGCTTGCGCAAAATTGTTTCCTGGATCTGCTGTCTCTGTTACGTGATCGCGGTAATCCCGCCAGAGGGAAACAGTATACATAATATTATACGCTGCCTACAGTATCTATCTGCTGGGGGTAGTAGTCGTAATTAATACGCAGCTAAGCGTTACAGCAGGCTTGCGCAAAATTGTTTCCTGGATCTGCTGTCTCTGTTACATCAGCGCTGTCATCCTGCCAGAGGGAAACAGTATACATAATATTATACGCTGCCTACAGTATCTGTCTGCTGTATCAGCTCAGCATTTAAAAAAAATAGAAGCAAAATACTTAAGGCCTACTACTGGCCTTTGGCCACTTGACTGCTTTTGCGCTGTGAATTCCACTAGCTCAGTCATACGCACCTACGTCTCACTACAGGCGTGCGCAAAATTGTTTCCTGGCTCTGCTGTGCGTTCCGTAAGGGAAGTCAGCCTCCAACCACAGGCCAATAAGCGGCACATTTAATTACAGCGTTCTGTTTCTGCACTACTGGTAATACAGCATGCTGAGGGGTGGGGGTAGGCCTAGAGGACGTGGATGCGGGCGAGGACGCGGAGGCCCAAGTCAGGGTGTGGGCACAGGCCGAACTCCTGATCCAGGTGTATCGCAGCCGACTGCTGCGGGATTAGGAGAGAGGCACGTTTCTGGCGTCCCCACATTCATCTCACAATTAATGGGTCCACGCGGTAGACCTTTATTAGAAAATGAGCAGTGTGAGCAGGTCCTGTCGTGGATGGCAGAAAGTGCATCCAGCAATCTATCGACCACCCAGAATTCTGCGCCGTCCGCTGCTGCAACTCTGAATCCTCTGGCTGCTGCTCCTCCTTCCTCCCAGCCTCCTCACTCCATTACAATGACACTTTCTGAGGAGCAGGCAGACTCCCAGGAACTGTTCCCGGGCCCCTGCCCAGAATGGCCTGCAATGGTTCCTCTCCCACCGGAGGAGTTTGTCGTGACCGATGCCCAACCTTTGGAAAGTTCCCGGGGTCCAGGGGATGAGGCTGGGGACTTCCGGCAACTGTCTCAAGAGCTTTCAGTGGGTGAGAAGGACGATGACGATGAGACACAGTTGTCTATCACATCAGGTAGTAGTAATTGGAGTAAGTCCGAGGGAGGAGCGCACAGAGGATTCGGAGGAAGAGCAGCAGGACGATGAGGTGACTGACCCCACCTGGTTTGCTACGCCTACTGAGGACAGGTCTTCAGAGGGGGAGGCAAGTGCAGCAGCAGGGCAGGTTGGAAGAGGCAGTGCGGTGGCCAGGGGTAGAGGCAGGGCCAGACCGAATAATCCACCAACTGTTTCCCAAAGCGCCCCCTCGCGCCATGCCACCCTGCAGAGGCCGAGGTGCTCAAAGGTCTGGCAGTTTTTCACTGAGAGTGCAGACGACCGACGAACAGTGGTGTGCAACCTGTGTCGCGCCAAGATCAGCCGGGGAGCCACCACCACCAGCCTCACCACCACCAGCATGCGCAGACAGATGATGGCCAAGCACCCCACAAGGTGGGACGAAGGCCATTCACCGCCTCCGGTTTGCACCGCTGCCTCTCCCCCTGTGCCCCAACCTGCCACTGAGATCCAACCCCCCTCTCAGGACACAGGCACTACCGTCTCCTGGCCTGCACCCACACCCTCACCTCCACTGTGCTCAGCCCCATCCACCAATGTCTCTCAGCGCACCGTCCAGCCGTCGTTAGCGCAAGTGTTTGAGCGCAAGCGCAAGTACGCCGCCACGCACCCGCACGCTCAAGCGTTAAACGTGCCAAATTTATCAGCCTAGAGATGCTGCTGTATAGGGTTGTGGAAACGGAGGCTTTCAAAGGTATGATGGCGGCGGCGGCCCCGCGCTACTCAGTTCCCAGTCGCCACTACTTTTCCTGAATCGCCGTCCCAGCCCTGCACGACCACGTCTCCCGCAACATTGTACGCGCCCTCACCAACGCGGTTACTGGCAAGGTCCACTTAACAATGGACACGTGGACAAGCACAGGCGGGCAGGGCCACTATATCTCCCTGACGGCACATTGGGTGAATTTAGTGGAGGCTGGGACAGAGTCAGAGCCTGGGACCGCTCACGTCCTACCCACCCCTAGAATTGCGGGCCCCAGCTCTGTGGTGGTATCTGCGGCGGTGTATGCTTCCTCCACTAAACCACCCTCCTCCTACGCAACCTCTGTCTCGCAATCAAGATGTGTCAGCAGCAGCACGTCGCTAGCAGTCGGTGTCGCGCGGCACGGCAGCACAGCGGTGGGCAAGCGTCAGCAGGCCGTGCTGAAACTACTCAGCTTAGGAGAGAAGAGGCACACGGCCCACGAACTGCTGCAGGGTCTGACAGAGCAGACCGACCGCTGGCTTGCGCCACTGAGCCTCCAACTGGGCATGGTCGTGTGTGACAACGGCCGTAACCTGGTGGCGGCTCTGCAGCTCGGCAGCCTCACGCACGTGCCATGCCTGGCCCACGTCTTTAATTTGGTGGTTCAGCGCTTTCTGAAAAGCTACCCACGCTTGTCAGACCTGCTTGGAAAGGTGCGCCGGCTCTGCGCACATTTCCGCAAGTCCCACACGGACGCTGCCACCCTGCGCACCCTGCAACATTGGTTTCATCTGCCAGTGCACCGACTGCTGTGCGACGTGCCCACACGGTGGAACTCTACGCTCCACATGTTGGCCAGGCTCTATGAGCAGCGTAGAGCTATAGTGGAATACCAACTCCAACATGGGCGGCGCAGTGGGAGTCAGCCTCCTCAATTCTTTACAGAAGAGTGGGCCTGGTTGGCAGACATCTGCCAGGTCCTTGGAAACTTTGAGGAGTCTACCCAGATGGTGAGCGGTGATGCTGCAATCATTAGCGTCACCATTCCTCTGCTATGCCTCTTGAGAAGTTCCCTGCAAAGCATAAAGGCAGACGCTTTGCGCTCGGAAACAGAGACGGGGGAAGACAGTATGTCGCTTGATAGTCAGAGCACCCTCCTGTCTATATCTCAGCACGTTGAGGAGGAGGAGGAGGAGCATGAGGAGGATTAGGAGGAGGGGGAAGAGACAGCTTGGCCCACTGCTGAGGGTACCCATGCTGCTTGCCTGTCATCCTTTCAGCGTGTATGGCCTGAGGAGGAGGAGGAGGAGGATCCTGAAAGTGATCTTCCTAGTGCGGACAGCCATGTGTTGCGTACAGGTACCCTGGCACACATGGCTGACTTCATGTTAGGATGCCTTTCTCGTGACCCTCGCGTTACACGCATTCTGGCCACTACGGATTACTGGGTGTACACACTGCTCGACCCACGGTATAAGGAGAACCTTTCCACTCTCATACCCGAAGAAGAAAGGGGTTCGAGAGTGATGCTATACCACAGGACCCTGGCGGACAAACTGATGGAAAAATTCCCATCCGACAGCGCTAGTGGCCGAAGGCGCAGTTCCGAGGGCCAGGTAGCAGGGGAGGCTCAGAGATCAGGCAGCATGTACAGCACAGGCAGGGGAACACTCTCTAAGACCTTTGACAGCTTTATGGCTCCCCAGCAAGACTGTGTCACCGCTCCCCAGTCAAGGCTGAGTCGGCGGGAGCACTGTAAAAGGATGGTGAGGGAGTACGTAGCAAATCGCACGACCGTCCTCCGTGACGCCTCTGCCCCCTACAGCTACTGGGTGTCGAAGCTGGACACGTGGCCTGAACTCACGCTGTATGCCCTGGAGGTACTTGCTTGTCCTGCGGCTAGCGTCTTGTCAGAGAGGGTGTTTAGTGCGGCTGGGGGAATCATCACAGATAAGCGTACCCGCCTGTCAACCGACAGTGCCGACAGGCTTACACTCATCAAGATGAACAAAGCCTGGATTTCCCCAGACTTCTCTTCTCCACCAGTGGACAGCAGCGATACCTAAACAATACGTAGGCTGCACCCGCGGATGGAAGCATTGTTCTCTATCACCATCAAAAACGTGGACCTTTTAGCTTCATCAATCTGTGTATAATATTCATCCTCCTCCTCCTGCTCCTCCTCCTGAAACCTGACGTAATCACGCCGAACGGGCAATTTTTCTTAGGCCCACAAGGCTCAGTCATATAATTTTTGTAAACAATTTTTATAAGTTTCAATGCTCATTAAAGCGTTGAAACTTTCACCTGAACCAATTTTTATTTTAACTGGGCTGCCTCCAGGCCTAGTTACAAATTAAGCCACATTAACCAAAGCGATTAATGGGTTTCACCTGCCCTCTTGGTTGGCCATGGGCAATTTTTCTGACGTACATTAGTACTGTTGGTACACCAATTTTTTGGGGCCCTCCCCTACAGTGTAATCCAATTAATTTTTTGCCCACCTGCATTAAAGCTGATGTTACATCAGCTGTGCTGGGCACTGCAATGGGATATATTTATGTACCGCCGGTGGGTTCCAGGGAGCCACCCATGCTGTGGGTCCACAGGGAGTTGTAACTGCATGTGTCCACTTCTAAAGAACCCCAGTCTGACTGGGGAATGCAGTGTGGGCCGAAGCCCACCTGCATTAAACATGACATTACCTCAGCTGTGATGGGCAATGCAGTGGGATATATTTATGTACTGCCGGTGGCTTCCTGGCACCCACCCATGCTGTGGGTTCACAGGGAGTTGTAACTGCATGTGTCCACTTCTAAAGAACCCCAGTCTGACTGGGGCATGCAGTGTGGGCCGAAGCCCACCTGCATTTAATCGGACGTTACCTCAGCTGTAATGGGCACTGCAATGGGATACATTAATGTACAGCCGGTGGGTTCCAGGGAGCCACCCATGCTGTGGGTCCACACGAACTTCACAATAGGGAGTTGTACCTGCCTGTGTCTATGAATTAAAAACCCCGGTCAGGTTGGGGCATGCAGTGTGGGCCGAAGCCCACCTGCATTTAATCGGACGTTACCTCAGCTGTGATGGGCACTGCAATGGGATACATTAATGTACAGCCGGTGGGTTCCAGGGAGCCACCCATGTTGTGGGTGCACACGGAATTCCCATTGCGGAGTTGTACCTGCCTGTGAATATTTATAAAAAAACGCGGTCTGACTGGGGCATGCAGACACCTTGACAGAATGAATAGTGTGTGGCACATAGGTTCCCCATTGCTATGCCCACGTGTGCAGCTCCTGATGGCGGTGGCACAGGATTATATTTCTCATTGCTTCTGTACAGCATTGTGGGCTATTGCCCCGCCCCTTTTAAAGAGGGTCGCTGCCTAGCTGTGCCAACCCTCTGCAGTGTGTGCCTGCGGTTCCTCCTCACGGCAGACGCACTTATAAATAGACATGAGGGTGGTGTGGCATGAGTGCAGCTGAAGGCTGCGCAGGGACACTTTGGTGTGCTCTGTGGACACTGCGTCGTGCGGGGGGGGGGGGGGGTTGGGCAGCATGTAACCCAGGAGAAGTGGCAGCGGAGTGTCATGCAGGCAGTGATTGTGCTTTGTTGGAGGTAGTGTGGTGCTTAGCTAAGGTATGCATTGCTAATGAGGGCTTTTCAGAAGTAAAAGTTGTTGGGAGGAGGGAGGCCCACTCTTGCCGCTATTGTGGCTTAATAGTGGGACCTGGGAACTTGAGATGCAGCCCAACATGTAGCCCTTCGCCTGCCCTATCCGTTGCTGTGTCGTTCCCATCACTTTCTTGAATTGCCCAGATTTTCACAAATGAAAACCTTAGCGAGCATCGGCGATATACAAAAATGCTCGAGTCGCCCATTGACTTCAATGGGGTTCGTTACTCAAAACAAACCCTTGAGCATCGCGATAATTTCGTCCCGAGTAACGAGCACCCGAGCATTTTGGTGCTCGCTCATCTCTAGTCATAACCAAAGAAACAGGACTTATTTATTCCACTTCCACTGATCCAACATTTAGGGCTTCCACAGACGAGCATGTGGTAGAAAAGGATGGCCGAGATTGGGACTGTTTGCTTTCGTACTTATTATTTTCCTTTCGAGAGGTACCACAGGCCTCCACGGGGTTCTCTCCTTTTAAGCTATTGTACGCACGACAACCCCGTGGATTACTGGACATAGCAAAAGAGACATGGGAGAGCGAAGCCACCCCACATAAGAGTGTCATTGAACATGTGGCCCAAATGCAGGAGAGACTTGCCAAAATAATGCCATTAGTAAAAGAACAGCTCCTCCAAGCGCAGGAAAGGCAGGCTAATGTCTATAATTGGGCAGCCAGAGTCAGACAGTTTAACCCAGGGGATCGGGTTCTGGTGCTAGTCCCCACCGTAGAAAGTAAGTTTCTTGCCAGGTGGCAGGGACCATACGAGGTGGTGGAAAAAGTAGGGACGGTAATTATAAAGTCCTCCAACCTGGTAGGAGAAAGCCCATGCCCGGTTGGAGGCTCAGCGGTGTAAGCCAGCGGTTGGTCTGCTCTGTCAGACCCTGCAGCAGTTCGTGGGCCGTGTGCCTCTTCTCTCCTAAGCTGAGTAGTTTCAGCACGGCCTGCTGACGCTTGCCCACCGCTGTGCTGCCACGCCGCGCGACACCGACTGCTGGCGACATGCTGCTGCTGCTGACACATCTTGATTGCGAGACAGAGGTTGCGTTGGAGGAGGAGGAGGAGGAGGGTGGTTTAGTGGAGGAAGCATATACCGCCGCAGATACCAGCACCGAGCTGGGGCCCGCAATTCTGGGGGTAGGTAGGACGTGAGCGGTCCCAGGCTCTGACTCTGTCCCAGCCTCCACTAAATTCACCCAATGTGCCGTCAGGGAGATATAGTGGCCCTGCCCGCCTGTGCTTGTCCACGTGTCCGTTGTTAAGTGGACCTTGGCAGTAACCGCGTTGGTGAGGGCGCGTACAATGTTGCGGGAGACGTGGTCGTGCAGGGCTGGGACGGCACATCGGGAAAACTAGTGGCAACTGGGAACCGAGTAGCGCGGGGCCGCCGCCGCCATCATGCTTTTGAAAGCCTCCGTTTCCACATGCCTATACAGCAGCATCTCCAGGCTGATCAATTTGGCAATGTGCACGTTTAACGCTTGAGCGTGCGGGTGCGTGGCGGCATACTTGCGCTTGCGCTCAAACAGTGGCGCTAGCGACGTCTGGACGC
This sequence comes from Eleutherodactylus coqui, assembly GCF_035609145.1. Lineage (NCBI taxonomy): Eukaryota > Metazoa > Chordata > Amphibia > Anura > Eleutherodactylidae > Eleutherodactylus > Eleutherodactylus coqui. The sequence goes on along the minus strand of NC_089843.1, from coordinate 139,386,455 downwards.
TGCGCTGAGAGACATTGCTGGATGGGGCCGAGGACAACGGAGGTGAGGGTGTGGGTGCAGGCCAGGAGACGGTAGTGCCTGTGTCCTAAGAGGGGGGTTGGATCTCAGTGGTAGGTTGGGGCACAGGGGGAGAGGCAGTGGTGCAAACCGGAGGCGGTGAACGGCCTTCGTCCCACCTTGTGGGGTGCTTGGCCATTGTATGCCTGCGCATGCTGGTGGTGATGGCTCCCCAGCTGATCTTGGCGCGACAAAGGTTGCACACCACTGTTCGTCGGTCGTCAGGCGTGCTCTACGGTGTGAAAAACTGCCACACCGTAGAGCACCTTGACCTCTGCAGGGTGGCATGGCGCGAGGGGACGCTTTGGGAAACAGTTGGTGGATTATTCGGTCTGGCCCTGCCTCTACCCCTGGCCACCGCACTGGCTCGGCCTGTGCCCACACCCTGACTTGGGCCTCCGTGTTCTCACCCGCGTCCACGTCCTCTAGGCCTACCCCTGAGCATGCTGTATTACCAGTAGTGCAGAAGCAGAACGCTGTAATTAAATGTGCCACTTATTGGCCTGTGGTTGGAGGCTGACTTCGCTTATGGAACGCACAGCAGAGCCAGGAAAGAATTTTGCGCAAGCCTGCTGTAACACTTAGCTGGCTGCGTATGAATTAGGAGGACAACTACCCCCAGCACAGACCCAGTACACAGAGGACAGTCACAGGCAGCCCAAATAGATTTTTTTTCCCAAATGTTTTTGGAAAGGCCCACTGCCTATATTCAATAAATATGTCTTCTGTCCCTGCCTCACCACTACTGGCCCTGGAGTATGTAAAATAACTGCAGACTGTTGCACTGTGGACTGGAATACAGCAGTGATGTAACAGCCAACACAGAGCTAGGAAATAATTTTGCGCAAGCCTGCTGTAACACTTAGCTGGCTGCGTATGAATTAGGAGGACACGTACCCCCAGCACAGACCCAGTACACTGAGGACAGTCAGAGGCAGCCCAAATAGATTTTTTTTCCCAAATGTTTTTGGAAAGGCCCACTGCCTATATTCCATAAATATGTCTTCTGTCCCTGCCTCACCACCACTACTGGCCCTGGACTATGTATAATTACTGCAGGGCGCAATGCTCTGCACGGCCGATATACAAAAAAAAAAAAAAGTGCAACACTGCAAAAAGCAGCCTCCACACTACTGCACACGGTTAGATGTGGCCCTAAGAAGGACCGTTGGGGTTCTTGAAGCCTAAAATACTCCTAACACTCTCCCTATAGCAACTCCAGCAAGACAGCACTTTCCCTGATCTCTGTCAGAACGCATCTGTGGCGAGCCACGGGAGGGGCCGATTTTTATACTCGGGTGACACCTGATCTCGCCAGCCACTCACTGCAGGGGGGTGGTATAGGGCTTGAACGTCGCAGGGGGAAGTTGTAATGCCTTCCCTGTCTTTCTATTGGCCAGAAAAGCGCGCTAACGTCTCAGAGATGAAAGTGAAAGTAACTTGAAAATCACGTGGTACTCGTCACGAGTAACGAGCATCTCGAACACGCTAATACTCGAACGAGTATCAAGCTCGGACGAGTACGTTCGCTCATCTTTAGTCCTGGAACATGAGATCCGGACAGACCCTAATGTAAGGGTCAATATAAAACCCTATAGAATCCCTGAAGCCCGCAGGGAAGTAGTGTCCCAGGAGGTAAAAAGGATGCTTGAAATGGGGATCATTGAGGAATCCACAAGTGGATGGTCAAGCCCCATAGTCTTAGTGCCGAAACCGTCAGGGGAATGGCGCTTTTGCAATGATTACCGGAAGCTTAATGAAGTTTCCGAATCTGATGCGTACCCAATGCCCCAGGTTGACGAGCTGATTGGCAGACTCGGCTCAGCCCGGTATATGACTACACTGGACCTCACAAAAGGGTACTGGCAGATTCCCCTGTCGGCCGATGCAAAAGAAAAGACGGCTTTTTCTACCCCAGAAGGGTGTTTCCAGTATGTGACCATGCCTTTTGGACTAAAAGGAGCCCCCGCAACATTCAAGAGGGTGATGGACAAAATCCTAGCTCCCCATAAGAAGTACGCAGCAGCGTATTTAGACGACATCATAATATTTAGCCGGGACTGGGAAAGCCACCTCAGCAAGGTTCAGGCAATATTAGACTTCCTCAGGAGGGTGGGGTTCACGATAAATCCAAAAAAATTTGCAGTGGGAATGGAAGAGGTCAAATACCTGGGCTACATAGTGGGTAGGGGGCTAGTTAAACCTCAAATTAATAAAGTGGAAGCCATTCAGGACTGGCCACGACCCCTAACAAAAAAACAGGTGCGGGCGTTTTTAGGTATAGTGGGCTATTACCAATGCTTCGTCCCAAATTTTACCACGATTGCAGCCCTGCTGACAGAGCTTACCAAGGGGAACAGGTCGGTAATGGTGCAGTGGACCCCAGAAGTGGAACATGCGTTTGAACAGCTAAAACGTGTATTGTGTCGACAGCCCATATTGATAGCGGCCGACTTTTCAAAAGAGTTCATAGTCCAGACAGACGCGTCGGAAGTAGGGCTGGGGGCCGTAATGTCCCAAGAGATTAACGGAGAAGAGCATCCCGTGTTGTTCTTAAGCAGGAAAATGTCCCGTTATGAAATAGTTGAGAAGGAAGGGTTAGCAGTAAAATGGGCATTAGACTCCCTAAGGTACTACCTCCTGGGCAGGAAATTTAAACTAGTCTCAGACCATGCTCCCTTGAAGTGGATGTATAAAAATAAAGGGAATAATGCCAGGGTGACAAGATGGTTCTTAACGTTACAAGAATTTGACTTTGAGGTGGAACATAGGCCGGGAAAATTACATGGTAATGCAGATGCCCTGTCTAGGATTTACTGTGCAGTTGCAGTTGGTGCCCAGCCGGATGGCTTGGGGCAGAGGGGGGAGGTATGTAACAGGGTAAGAGGAATGGTCTGGAGTGGAAGGTATGTGTCACAGAGGTTATTAGCCTCTGTGAGGTAGTCCGGTCCTCTTCCACTCCAGGCCAGATCTTACCACCTGTCCAGCCTGCCATTTAAGGAGACAGGTGGAAGGTAGAGGTAGGTGTGGGTCTGGGAGATACAGGCTACAGTTGCTTGGTGTGACTTCCACTGTGAACAAAGAAAGGCGCTGTGGACGAGGCGCTACCTGATTGCAGCAGGACCCCTGGAGGGGATACGCCTGCCCTTGGACTAGAGCCACAGAGAGTGAGGGCATAAGGACCAGCGGCACGCTGGACATCCACAAGTCTTTGCACCTCTAAGGACTTGTATGGTTTCCTCAGCTGAGGAGTTTACCTGCGTTACCTCCGGACTGAGGAGGGTTAATCCTGAACAGAGACTTTTTGTTGTTGCTATCATTTACTGTTTATCTGGAGACCCAGTTGCTTTTTTGTTGCCTGTTAAAGACTGTGTAAATAAACCTAAAGAAAAGAAAAGTGATGGTTTGGAGTGCTCTTTAACCCCCCGCTGTGCTACAATTTATACAGCAAGATCATTGCTCAAAATCCGCTCAAACAGTAGTTTGAGTGACATTTTTAAGCATTCACTTTGCATAAGTGTGTAAATGAAGGCTGCATACAGCTGTTGTCTTCTCAGAACGGGGTATCCAGCCGAGCGCTCCGAGCGGGGTATGCAGAACACAGCTGAAGCGCTGTCTTCTGCATACATTTGCTGTGTTCACAGAGCACACAGCTGGTATGCAGCTGAGAGCTCCGACCGGGGTATGTAGAACACAGCTGGAGTGCTGTATTTTGCATACTCCTGCTGTGTTCATGAAGCGCTCAGCTGTTATCCGGCTGAGTGCTCCGAGCGACGTATGCAGAAAACAGCTGGAGTGCTGTCTTATGCATACTCCTGCTATGTTCGCGGTGCACTCAGCTGGTATCTGGCTGAGTGCTCCGATTGGGGTATGCAGAACACAGCTGGAGCTCTGTCCTCATACTCTGGCTGTGTTCTCAGAGCAGGATATCAGCTGAAACAATAGTATCAGCAGTATCCTGCTGAGAACTTAGCGCGCGGTCCTGATAAGGCTCATCATTCTCTTTCAGCTAGCTGAAAGAGAATGATGAACGACTCGTTAAGAAAAACTGCACGATGTCTAGCTTTGAGCGATTTTTGAGTAAGAATCGTTGGGTCTAAATGGGTCTTAAGACATTGTATGTCTGCATATAGACATGTACAATGTCTTTGTGTAACACCTTTTAAATGCTGTGCATTTCTCTAAGTCCTTCATTTGTTAATTTCCCTGATGAAGGGGCCTGAAAGCATTCTGGAATCCGCTAAGGGTAAGGGCCAAGCTTAGGTTTGAAAAGTGTAAGAACGTTCTTTTCCACCTCCATGTGTTTCATCATACAAACATTTTGTGCCGGAATCTGTATCTATGGACGCCTGGGTTGCATTCCGGAGCCCTCAGTGGTTGTCCCGTGCCTATCGACAGCGCAGGAAAATCGGTACTGCGCATGTCTGACAGCAAGCCATCCGGATCATCCGCAGTACAGAAGAAAGAAGAAAATGACAGGTACCCAGGATCACCGGCCGCAGTCAGGGCTAGATTCCACATGCAGAATCTGACCCGTTCGTGTGCAGGTGGCCTAACTTTTAATATGTGAGAACTAATATGTGGGAGGGCAGACCTAGTTTTCCTATGACTGTTTATATAGATTAAAACACAAGAATTAATCAGTTTGAGATAGAAAAAGAAAATGTATCATTCTGCTGTAAAACATATTTTGAATGTAAAATCATTCCTCATTGTATTCTACTGATCTTTAATAAAATACTTTTGAACCATAAAATAGAGCAGATAACGCTCAAAAAAGCTCATCTGAGAAGTCCCATTGAAACCAATGGAGGCGTTTTACATCGTTTTTAGTGTGGGTGGGGGGGTAAACACCATGATAAACATTGTTAAAAATGCTCATGTGAAAACAGCCTTAGACCAGCTTTACACGGCCAAGAAAATCGCAAGAGTTTTTTCCATTGCCAGACGCACAAATCTTGCCCGAATATGAAACCCATGCTTTTGAATGGGGTCATAGTCATGAGCTAACAAATCACAGCACATCCTATCTTTGGGTGTGCTCTCGCATCACATCTTCGATTGTTTTCAATGGGGCACGCGGCAGCATCACACCACCATGCTAGGTGCATGCGGTGCGATGTGATGCGAGGTTTCCCCACCGATTCTCAGCTGCATCTGAAGATCACTACTTCCCCGAAGTGATGCGAGGTGGTATTGAGCTAAAAATGCCTCACATCTGCAGGGAATCGCGGCCCAATATCGCACTCGCCCATGTGAAGTTAGCCTTAGGGATACTAGGAATCAAATAATTAAAGAGATCTTTGGGTTGGAGCAAACAACAAAGGTTGATTCCATTTATTTGAATGAATTCTACAATAAATCATTAACCAAAACCTGGTCATTTTTAGATATTCTCACAATATTTGGGACATAATTGCATCCTGAAAACACTCAATAAAACATTGTCTGATTAATGAACCCAATCAGTCTACCTGGAACTCTGTACCCCAATATCAAGGTCTTGTGATAGTGATTGAAATTTTGGGCATTCTTATAGCTGCTTGGTGAATGCCAATGTCAGCAGGAGTGACAAATGTCATCTAGAATGTTAAGAACTTCCTTCTATACATATTCATATTTTTTGAAACTATGCTTTCAGTGAATACAAATTTATTTTCCCATCCATTTACAACAACACATAAAACACCCACAAACTGTTCATAAGGGGTCATATTTGCATCCACATTATGGTTCCGTTTTTTATTGAGCAGTAATATGGGTACCATAGCGGAGCATGAGGATCTACTTCTATATGTCTCTTGATACAGAAAGAAATAGAGGTTTTTTTTGTTGAATTCCATGCAAATCCAAAAGAAAATAAATTGTCATGTTCTATTGGATGTCATATTTATGGAGATAGCATTGCTTAAAGCCTCTGTTCGCTGGCATGTAGCTTTTGTACACAGGCATCTGCTGTGTGCATGAGTTCTTAATGTGTACCCGTCACTGAGCTTGCAGAAAGCATTATACTTTGATAAAAAGGAAACCAGAAGAATTGTGAATTTATGAATGTGAAAGGGAAAAACATATCATGTATCATCAACATCAGTTAAAGGAAAGCAAACTATTTGCAAGGTTACTCAACATTTTATATGCTTTCCAGTTCTTCCTTTGGAAGCATACAGGTCACCAAATATAGACCTTGAAAGATGGATTAAAGGGGTTTCCATCACCAGACAACTTTAATGTATTCACTGGTATATTTTGCCCCGAAGCTTTTATTTAGTACACTTTTTTCTTTTTGCTGTGTTGAGCTATGGATAAAATCATATGACTGAGTTGTTTGTTTCTTTGCTGTCTTGAAAATTATTCAGCACTAGAACGAAAAGGAAGAAAAAAATAAATTGGGCGGCTTAGTATTAATACATATTGTAGGTACAGCAAATAAAATTTCCATTCAGTATGCAAATGATATTGCAATTTAATGCCCAAGTGACAATGCAATACACACAGTCGAGTTACATTATTATGACCACCTTCTACTTTCAACGTAGCCCATGAAGGAAGTGACATGTCATGGGCTGGCTTGGTGGGTAGATAAGGTATGCGATACACTATTTATTCACATATCACTCGTTGTTGTCATGAGTAAAAGGAGTTATTTATCAAAGTTTCAAAAAAGGATGATACTTGGCTTGCAAGCCAAGGGTGACAGTTTTTTTCAAGTAGCGCGGTTTGTGAACTGTTCGAATTCTGTTGTAGTGAAAGTGTATCATGGCACCATAGAGAATAAACAAAGTGGAAATTGCTGAGCACTAAGTACCAATGATGTCAGAGGTGAATGTCAGCTACGAAGGTGCCTGAGGGCCAACCGATACACTACAGTGGAGCAGCTCACATGACTATGAACCAGGGGGCAACCAGATGTGTGTCTAAAACAACAGTTCAGTGAACCCTACTGTGTATGGGGTTCTGAAGCAGACAGATGGTAACTGCACCGGTGCATCATAAGAAAAGGCTTCAATTTGCACAGCAATATCGGTAACGGACTACCAATGAGACATGTTTTTTGCTGGCAGAACACAAGTTCTGATGACTGCAGTGTTATGGTCTGGAGAATATTTTTGTGGCATTCTCTGGGCCCACTCCTTGCAAATCATATACACCCATACATGCTGTTTTTCTTCGTTGGTGCAGATGGAATCTTCAAGCAAGATATTGTTACATGTCACATGGCTGGAATTGTCTGACAGTGGTTGAAAGAGCATGACCAAGACTTCCAAGTAATTTCCTGGCCCTCTAATTTTGCAGATGTGAACCCAATTGAGCATTGGTAAGACCTCCTCAATCGTGGTCTTCCCACTATGGTTCCTCCCACAGACACCCTCCAGCAACTGTATATCTGCTATTTGTCAACATACTGTATTTCAATGGGCTATTCCAGTGATTTTTTTTTAAATTCATTTATTATTAGTGATGAGTGAGCATACTCGCTAAGGGCAATTGCTCGAGCGAGCATTGCCCTTAGCGAGTACCTGCACGCTCAAGAGAAAAGGTTTGGGTGCCAGCGATGGGCAGTGAGCTACAGGAGAGAGCGGGGAGGAACGGAGGGGAGATCTCTCTCTCTCCCTCTCTCCCACCCGCTCCCCCTGCTGACTGCCGCAACTCACCGCTCCCCCGCGTCAGCACCCGAACCTTTTCTCTCGAGCGGGCAGGTTTTCGCTAAGGGCAATGCTCGCCCGAGCAATAGCCCTTAGCGAGTATGCTCGCTCATCACTATTTATTATGCATCTACCCGCTAGTATATATAAATGACCTAGTGTTACCTTGGTTAGTTATTTCTTTCTGTGTTAAACTCCCAGCCTCTCAAATTGCGGCATTACAGTCAAGTTATGATGGTCAGAAGATGGCGGCAGAAAATAATTTTATTTTGTTCCAATGACATTTTGTTTTTTAAAGTAGTACAGCAAAAAAGAAAACTACCCCCCCCCCAAAAAAAAAAAAAAAAATTAAATAAAATATATATATATATTTGGTATTGAACTGTGTGGAAAAAAACATTGCTCCCTGTAAAAGACACAAGTGAATTTAGCATGGAAATTACAGCTCAAGCAGGTCAAGGTTATTCTGGAAATGAATAGTAATACTGTGGTCACAGACACCCCTGGTGGCACAGTGACAATGTACATGAGTGGCTGGTGCAACCCCACAAATAATGCCAAGCGGGGCATGCTGTGGTAAGGGGTACCCTCTGGTAGACTCATAGCATTAATGAAGGTTTAAGCAATGGCTATTAGTCATTTTAGGTGCAACCTATTAGGTCTCACTAGTGACTCTGCAAATGTTCTGTAAGTGTTCTACTGTTCAAGAGACTGTCCACTCAGTGTGAGAATAACCACTAAGCATTGTGCTTCATCTAGACTGTAATCATTATGCTTGTGTGCCACTTTAAGTATCATTAGCCAATAATAAGATTGTGCTCCTAAGTGGAAGATAAAACTGTTCCTTTCACACCAAAAGGAATCTGCAATATTCTAACAGATACAGTGTAACCCTTTAACAGCAATCGTGGGGCTAATAGGAGCAGTCAGTGGATGTCTCTAATGTGAAACTCCATTTTTTCCTCAGTCTCTCATGAGATTTTCAGCATTTTATTTCAAGGTGATGAGAACACTTGTTAGCTCAGACAAAGAGAATAGATCCCATGCTATAACATCACCAAGTTGAACATAACATCCTGCCAAGTCAGCAGAAAACAGATGCTACCTCATGCAGCTAGCATAGCTGTTATCCTGTCTATATTTGGCAGGTGAGAAAAAGCAAGCAAAGTTGCTTCACACTACTTTTGGTCAGAAACCTGACAGTATGCATCAAATGAATATCAAGATAATCTCCATTTTTGGCATTCGTTTGACATTTATTGCAATTTAGATTGTCCAAAAAAGGTATCCTGTTAGGTATCCATATAGTTGTGATCCATGTAACATACCTGTTTAAAAGGTACCGTATATACTCGAGTATAAGCCGAGTTTTGCAGCCCAAAAAAAATGTGCTGAAAAAGCCCCCCTCAGCTTATACTCAAGTGAGGTTAAAAAAATGAAAAAAAAAAACCCGCAATACTCACCTCTCAGCCAGCGTCTGTGTCCCCAACGTGATGCTCTCCCCGGCGGTGTGGCAAGCTGCTTCAGTCTTCTCCCTGCTGTCATCTCCCTGGCTTGGTTTTGAAATCCCCTGCCGTCAGTGCTGTGTGCAGAAGCACTGCGATTGGATCGATTGCCAGCCAATCACAGCCATTCAGTGATGTCATTCACTAAATGGCCGTGAATGATCGAGCGCCCGCTGGGGATTTCAAAACCAAGCCAGGGAGATGACAGCAGGGAGAAGACTGAAGCAGCTTACCTCACCGCCAGGGAGAGCATTGCGCCCTGGACGCAGATGCTGGCTGAGAGGTGAGTATTGCGTTTTTTTTAACCTAGTATATACTAGAGTATAGCTAGGCTTATACTCAAGTCAATAAGTTTTACCAGTTTATTGTGGTAAAACGTATTGACTCGGCTTATATGTGGGTCGGCTAATACTCGAGTACATACTGTAATTAGATATTTCTTTTTTTCAGATGGATTCAAATATATGCTGTAAAAATTACAAAAAGCCAGCCTTACTAAGCCAGGAGTGTGGTATGCTTAGATCAGGTGGCTGCCGTTGTAGCTTGTAGTTTGAACATTAGTAAAAGATTGCACATTGCACTAAAAGAATCAGGCCTTATCTATATGCAAGTATAATATTAAGCAGCCTCTCCCAAAGATTGGGCCAGTTTTAGACAAAGCATGACCCTGGACAGAAATGTGGCCCCAAATAAAATATTTAACCAACACCAGTCACATTTAGTCAATTCAGGAGGTACTGTAGTGCTATCATGTCATGGGGCATTCCTAGAAAGTAGGAAATTTCTTCTGTTTCTCAATGGTTAGCACTCTTGTGTAGCATTTGCTACCATGTGTGGATTAAGTTATTACCTGGGATAAACACACGGGGACTGTTAACACTACAGAACCCAAGAAACAGAAAGTGGAAAACGAGAAACTAAAGTAAATGAGAACTCTCCCCATAGGACTCTAAAAGGTGAAATAATCCCTACCTAAATAATGAGTAGATCGTCCTGGTAAGGACGCACTTACACCGGAACCTGGGCTACTTGCTCACCCTGACCTGGCGATACCAAAACCCTATCTCAATGCACACACTCCACCATAAAGCAAAACACAGAACTTATCTTAAACACTTGCAGAAAACCTAGGAAGCAAAAGCTCTGGATCATTGATTGCACACAGCTATGCTGTCTAGCACATCAGGAAGGAGACTGAACAGAACAATTGATTAGCACGGCTCTAAGTGTGAGGAGCAATTAAAAACCCTCCCAAGTAACCCCAGGTGAACTTAACCAGCAACTCAGACAAAACCCATTCCATCAGCAATCCAGAACACCAATGCACAGAGAGCTCCAACCCCCAGCAAAGTAGCTCACACTGACATAACTTGTTGCCTTTTAGTGCTGGGGTCCTAAGTTCAAATCTGACAACATCTGCATGGAGTTTGTAAGTTCCCTTTGTGTTTTAAACTAATAACCTTTATTTATACAGCACATAAATATTATGCACTGCTTTACATCACTTGATATTTTCTGTCTCCTCTGGGACAGAAATCTCAAAATCTACATTCTCCTGTTAGCACTGTATGTTTTTGGAATGTGGAAGGAAACCTATTCAAACACATGGAGAACATACAAGCTCACTGCAGATGTTGCCCTTGATCAGATTTGAACCTAAAACCCCAGCACTTCAAAGCAACAGTGTCATCCACTGAGTCAAAGTAGAAGAGGTACCCCTGCACACCGGGAAGTTGGTGAAGTTCCAGTTTGGTTTGAACTAATTTGGACTGAACTTTCTTCCGAAACTCATGAACCAACCAGACTTTTCAAAAGTTCACTCATCTCTAAATACCACTATACTAAAACTAAATATTACTAAAATGTAAATATTAATTATTACCTCCATCATATTATTGATCAAAACACTCTATGCAAAACAAAAAGGTTTAACTTGAGGTTTTAAGAAAAAGTTCTGTGCCACAGTTTATATGACTTTCCAATATCTTTTTTATGGCTTTTGTAGTGATAAAACAACTTATTGCAGCTGTTATCACAGTCAAGGTATACTTTGATATCAGTTTAAAGATCAGTAATACCACTATGCAAGCCCAAATAATGCTGCCACACCATGACAACTACCACTATATTGTGACCAATCAATATTATTAGAAGATAAGGTTGACAAGAGAATAGCAAAGAGTGAAAAGCAACTAATTGGATTGAAATAAAAGCTTAACCTTTATTAGAGTATAAACACAAATTGTATGTTTGTATGTGTAAATGTTCAGCCACTTTTTAAATCTATTCACGTCTTAAATGTGAACGTGTGTTGGGGGATTAAGATTTCTGCTTAATTGTAACAGCATTTGGATGTTTTCTTTCTGTTACTGAGAGAAGAGCCCCACTATATGAAAAACAATACTGCGCCCATACAGTGGCCATTTAGCAGTAGATACCTTGACTAGAATTGTTTATTTTCCCATTAATTCTCCGTCTAGCCCTAATGAACATGACAATTTCTCCTGTACACACAGATATCTTTCATTCCTCACTTTTACAGTACCCTCCCTACATTATCCACATCTCTACACAATCTCCCCATTCATAGTGCCCCAGATAGTAATGCCTCTTGTGCCGTTCACACAGTAAGTGCCACTTTTAGTGCTTCTTATACAGTAAATTTGCCCCCTTTTATGCTCCCTTTCAGTAATGCCTCTTTGATGCCTTCACTCAGTAATAATGCTCTCTTTACGCCCTCACTTTTATTAATGTCCCCTTCATGCCTTCACTCTTTAAGAATGCCCTCATTATGCCGTCAGTCTTTAATGATGCCCCTGTATGCCCTCACTCTTTAATAATGTCCCAGTCTTTAATAACGTGCCCTGTATGCCTTCATTCTTGAATCATGCCTACACCCAGTAACAATGACCATTTTTATGTTGTAAAATAAAAAAAAATGACTAGACTCACCTCACCCTTTGCTTAAACCACAGTTCTAGTTTGCGCTGCTCCCGTCTCACCTCACTCCCGGATAGCACAATCATGTGCCATCTAGCATGTGACCATTGTGGCCAATCTTTTGCCTCAGCCATACAAATGTTGAGGCTAGGGATTAATCACAGTCTTTACCTCATGCTGTTGGGAATTGCTTTTTGTGCCTCCCCCTGTACCTCTGTATCAAACATATACCTTGGAAATGTATACCATATAAACCTGACAGAGGTATTACAAAATTACACATTTTAAACTTATGCCTGCCCCATAGATATTTTACAGTATATGTCCATATACATTTTTAGTTTTAGATCCAGATGTATATGGCCAACTTGATGAAAAAGGAGGAGGACAAAGCACAGTAGCTTAGTGTTTATTTAGTATAGTTGCCTTTTAGCTTTGGGGTCCCAGGTTCAAATCAGGACAATGCAAATATCTGCATGGAGAGAATATTAATTGTAATCCCCAATAAAGACGATTAGTATAATGAAGAAGAAACCAAAGCAGATATTGTCCTTGGCAAGATTAGAACCTAGGACCTAAGGGCTGCAAAGTAACAGAATTAACTGCTAAGAGGAGGTGGAGGATTTTTTATTACATGGCTGCATTAGGAATAGAGATGAGCGAGCGTACTTACTAAGGCAAACTACTCGAGCGAGTAGTGTCTTATGCGAGTACCTGCCCGCTCGTCTCAAAAGATTCGGGTGCCGGCGGGGAGCGGCGGGGGAGAGTGAGGAGGAACGGGGGGGGGGGGCAGGGATCTCTCTCTCCCTCTCTCCCCCCCTCTCCCACCTGCTCACTCCCGCAACTCACCGCTCTCCCCCACGGGCACCCGAATCTTTTGAGACGAGCGGGCAGGTACTTGCATAAGGTACTACTCGCTCGAGTAGTTTGCCTTAGTGAGTACGCTCGCTCATCTCTAATTAGGAACCTTTTGGAGGTCAATTACTGAACTTGATTTTTACTCCTATTGACTTAAATGGGAATTGGAATTGGGTTGTCTTGATTCACAATTACTTTTCTAAAATCGGGTGGGTAACTCCCTACTGAATATTCCAATAACCTCCCATCACTAATTTAAAGTTCATGCATACCACAAAATCTTTGCTTGTCTTCCTATGAAACTACAGAAAGTCAAAAGTTATAGTAGTCAACATAGTAATGGTTCCATGAAACTGGGAATGACTGTGTGTATGAACTTGTACAATTTTTGTTTCACCCTTCCAAAATGGAAACAGAGGTATATAGTATGGTACAGAGAAACTAACAATGAATGTTTCATTTAAATATTGTTCAATAAAATAATTTATGACACTCATTCAGTGAACACACATTATAAATCATAGACATATCACCTGGGAATTGGGATGTATGCCCTTAGATGTTGTCTACTGTACTCATTTTTAACACGAATGAATGATGAAAAGAGAAAAAATGTGCTAAAGCTTATGGCAAAAAGATACTTCTACTGACATTTCGGTTCTGAGCATTCAGCAAAATTTTAATAGTATCCCTATAATTTATCATGCACTGTTGTCAATGTACTATGGCAGTGCATGAGAGGGAATGAAGAGGGATTTTAATCTTAGAAATAGATATTTATTGGGGATCAAATGTGAAGATTTATGAAGTTACCTACAACTAGAGATGAGCGAGCACCAAAATGCTCAGGTGCTCGTTACTCGGGACGAAATTATCGCGATGCTCGAGGGTTCGTTTCGAGTAACGAACCCCATTGAAGTCAATGGGCGATTCGAGCATTTTTGTATATCGCCGATGCTCGCTAAGGTTTCCATTTGTGAAAATCTGGGCAATTCAAGAAAGTGATGGGAACGATGCAGCAACGGATAGGGCAGGCGAGGGGCTACATGTTGGGCTGCATCTCAGGTTCCCAGGTCCCACTATTAAGCCACAATAGCGGCAAGAGTGGCCCCCCCCCTCCCAACAACTTTTACTTCTGAAAAGCCCTCATTAGCAATGCATACCTTAGCTAAGCACCACACTACCTCCAACAAAGCACAATCACTGCCTGCATGACACTCCGCTGCCACTTCTTCTGGGTTACATGCTGCCAAACCCCCCCCCCCCCCCCCGCCCGACGCAGTGTCCACAACGCACACCAAAGTGTCCCTGCCCAGCCTTCAGCTGCCCTCATGCCACACCACCCTCATGTCTATTTATAAGTGCGTCTGCCTTGAGGAGGAACCGCAGGCACACACTGCAGAGGGTTGGCACGGCTAGGCAGCGACCCTCTTTAAAAGGGGCGGGGCAATAGCCCACAATGCTGTACAGAAGCAATGAGAAATATAATCCTGTGCCACCGCCATCAGGAGCTGCACACGTGGGCATAGCAATAGGGAACCTATGTGCCACACACTATTCATTCTGTCGAGGTGTCTGCATGCCCCAGTCAGACCGCGTTTTTTTTTATAAATAGTCACAGGCAGGTACAACTCCGCAATGGGAATTCCGTGTGCACCCACAGCATGGGTGGCTCCCTGGAACCCACCGGCGGTACATAAATATATCCCATTGCAGTGCCCAGCACAGCTGATGTAATGCCAGCTTTAATGCAGGTGGGCAAAAAATTAATTGGATTACACTGTAGGCGAGGGCCCCAAACAAATTGGTGTACCAACAGTACTAATGTACCTCAGAAAAATTGCCCATGCCCAACCAAGAGGGCAGGTGAAACCCATTAATCGCTTTGGTTAATGTGGCTTAATTTGTAACTAGGCCTGGAGGCAGCCCAGTTAAAATAAAAATTGGTTCAGGTGCAAGTTTCAACGCTTTAATGAGCATTGAAACGTATAAAAATTGTTTACAAAAATTATATGACTGAGCCTTGTGGGCCTAAGAAAAATTGCCCGTTCGGCGTGATTACGTCAGGTTTTAGGAGGAGGAGGATGAATATTATACACAGATTGATGAAGCTAAAAGGTCCACGTTTTTGATGGTGATAGAGAACAATGCTTCCATTCGCGGGTGCAGCCTACGTATTGTTTAGGTATCGCTGCTGTCCACTGGTGGAGAAGAGAAGTCTGGGGAAATCCAGGCTTTGTTCATCTTGATGAGTGTAAGCCTGTCGGCACTGTCGGTTGACAGGCGGGTACGCCTATCTGTGATGATTCCCCCAGCCGCACTAAACACCCTCTCTGACAAGACGCTAGCCGCAGAGGCAGAGGCGTCACAGAGGACGGTCGTGCGATCGGCTACGTACTCCCTCACCATCCTTTTACAGTGCTCCCGCCGACTCAGCCTTGACTGGGGAGCGGTGACACAGTCTTGCTGGGGAGCCAGAAAGCTGTCAAAGGCCTTAGAGAGTGTTCCCCTGCCTGCGCTGTACATGCTGCCTGATCTCTGCGCCTCCCCTGCTACCTGGCCCTCGGAACTGCGCCTTCGGCCACTAGCGCTGTCGGATGGGAATTTTACCATCAGTTTGTCCGCCAGGGTCCCGTAGTATAGCATCACTCTCGAACCCCTTTCCTCTTCGGGAATGAGAGTGGAAAGGTTCTCCTTATACCGTGGGTCGAGCAGTGTGTACACCCAGTAATCCGTAGTGGCCAGAATACGTGTAAGGCGAGGGTCACGAAAAAGGCATCCTAACATGAAGTCAGCCATGTGTGCCAGGGTACCTGTACGCAACACATGGCTGTCCGCACTAGGAAGATCACTTTCAGGATCCTCCTCCTCCTCCTCCTCCTCAGGCCATACACGCTGAAAAGATGACAGGCAAGCAGCATGGGTACGCTCAGCATTGGGCCAAGCTGTCTCTTCCCCCTCCTCCTCATCCTCCTCATGCTCCTCCTCCTCCTACTCAACGCGCTGAGATATAGACAGGAGGGTGCTCTGACTATCCAGCGACATACTGTCTTCCCCCGCCTCTGTTTCCGAGCGCAAAGCGTCTGCCTTTATGCTTTGCAGGGAACTTCTCAAGAGGCATAGCAGAGGAATGGTGACGCTAATGATTGCAGCATCACCGCTCACCATGTGGGTAGACTCCTCAAAGTTTCCAAGGACCTGGCAGATGTCTGCCAACCAGGCCCACTCTTCTGTAAAGAATTGAGGAGGCTGACTCCCACTGCGCCGCCCATGTTGGAGTTGGTATTCCACTATAGCTCTACGCTGCTCATAGAGCCTGGCCAACATGTGGAGCGTAGAGTTCCACCATGTGGGCACGTCGCACAGCAGTCGGTGCACTGGCAGATGAAACCGATGTTGCAGGGTGCGCAGGGTGGCAGCGTCCGTGTGGGACTTGCGGAAATGTGTGCAGAGCCGGCGCACCTTTCCGAGCAGGTCTGACAAGCGTGGGTAGCTTTTCAGAAAGCACTGAACCACCAAATTAAAGACGTGGGCCAGGCATGGCACGTGCGTGAGGCTACCGAGCTGCAGAGCCACCACCAGGTTACGTCCGTTGTCACACACGACCATGCCCGGTTGGAGGCTCAGCGGCGCAAGCCAGCGGTCGGTCTGCTCTGTCAGACCCTGCAGCAGTTTGTGGGCCGTGTGCCTCTTCTCTCCTAAACTGAGGAATTTCAGCAACACCGACTGCTGGCGACGTGCTGCTGCCGACACATCTTGATTGCGAGACAGAGGTTGCGTAGGAGGAGGAGGAGGGTGGTTTAGTGGAGGAAGCATACACCGCCGCAGATACCACCACCGAGCTGGGGCCCGCAATTCTGCGGGTGGGTAGGACGTGAGCGTTCCCAGGCTCTGACTCTGTCCCAGCCTCCACTAAATTCACCCAATGTGCTGTCAGGGAGATATAGTGGCCCTGCCCGCCTGTGCTTGTCCACGTGTCCGTTGTTAAGTGGACCTTGGCAGTAACCGCGTTGGTGAGGGCGCGTACAATGTTGCGGGAGACGTGGTCGTGCAGGGCTGGGACGGCACATCGGGAAAAGTAGTGGCGACTGGGAACTGAGTAGCGCGGGGCTGCCGCCGCCATCATACCTTTGAAAGCCTCCGTTTCCACAACCCTATACGGCAGCATCTCCAGGCTGATAAATTTGGCTATGTGCACGTTTAACACTTGAGCGTGCAGGTGCATGGCGGCGTACTTGCGCTTGCGCTCCAACACTTGCGCTAGCGACGGCTGGACGGTGTGCTGAGAGACATTGGTGGATGGGGCCGAGCACAGCGGAGGTGAGGGTGTGGGTGCAGGCCAGGAAACGGTAGTGTCTGTGTCCTGAGAGGGGGGTTGGATCTCAGTGGCAGGTTGGGGCACAGGGTGAGAGGCAGCGGTGCAAACCGGAGGCGGTGAACGGCCTTCGTCCCACCTTGTGGGGTTCTTGGCCATCATATGTCTGCGCATGCTGGTGGTGGTGAGGCTGGTGGTGGTGGCTCCCCGGCTGATCTTGGCGCGACAAAGGTTGCACACCACTGTTCGTCGGTCGTCTGCACTCTCAGTGAAAAACTGCCAGACCTTTGAGCACCTCGGCCTCTGCAGGGTGGCATGGCGCGAGGGGGCGCTTTGGGAAACAGTTGGTGGATTATTCGGTCTGGCCCTGCCTCTACCCCTGGCCACCGCACTGCCTCTTCCAACCTGCCCTGCTGCTGCCCTTGCCTGCCCCTCTGAAGACCTGTCCTCAGTAGGCGTAGCAAACCAGGTGGGGTCAGTCACCTCATCGTCCTGCTGCTCTTCCTCTGAATCCTCTGTGCGCTCCTCCCTCGGACTTACTCCAATTACTACTACCTGAGTGATAGACAACTGTGTCTCATCGTCATCGTCCTCCTCACCCACTGAAAGCTCTTGAGACAGTTGCCGGAAGTCCCCAGCCTCATCCCCCGGACCCCGGGAACTTTCCAAAGGTTGGGCATCTGTCACGACAAACTCCTCCGGTGGGAGAGGAACCATTGCTGGCCATTCTGGGCAGGGGCCCGGGAACAGTTCCTGGGAGTCTGCCTGCTCCTCAGAATGTGTCATTGTAATGGAGTGAGGAGGCTGGGAGGAAGGAGGAGCATCTGCCAGAGGATTCAGAGTTGCAGCAGTGGACGGCGCAGAACTCTGGGTGGTCGATAGATTGCTGGATGCACTTTCTGCCATCCATGACAGGACCTGCTCACACTGCTCATTTTCTAATAAAGGTCTACCGCGTGGACCCATTAATTGTGAGATGAATGTGGGGACGCCAGAAACGTGCCTCTCTCCTAATCCCGCAGCAGTCGGCTGCGATACACCTGGATCAGGAGCTCGGCCTGTGCCCACACCCTGACTTGGGCCTCCGCGTCCTCGCCCACATCCACGTCCTCTAGGCCTACCCCTACCCCTCAGCATGCTGTATTACCAGTAGTGCAGAAACAGAACGCTGTAATTAAATGTGCCGCTTATTGGCCTGTGGTTGGAGGCTGACTTCGCTTACGGAACGCATAGCAGAGCCAGGAAACAATTTTGCGCATGCCTGTAGTGAGAAGTAGGTGCGTATGACTGAGCTAGTGGAATTCACAGCGCAGAAGCAGTCAAGTGGCCAAAGGCCAGTAGTAGGCCTTAAGTATTTTGCTTCTATTTTTTTAAAATGCTGAGCTGATACAGCAGACAGATACTGTAGGCAGCGTATAATATTATGTATACTGTTTCCCTCTGGCGGGATGACGGCGATCATGTAACAGAGACAGCAGATCCAGAAAACAATTTTGCGCAAGCCTGCTGTAACGCTTAGCTGCGTATTAATTACGACTACTACCCCCAGCAGATAGATACTGTAGGCAGCGTATAATATTATGTATACTGTTTCCCTCTGGCGGGATGACGGCGATCATGTAACAGAGACAGCAGATCCAGGAAACAATTTTGCGCAAGCCTGCTGTAACGCTTAGCTGCGTATTAATTACGACTACTACCCCCAGCAGATAGATACTGTAGGCAGCGTATAATATTATGTATACTGTTTCCCTCTGGCGGGATGACGGCGATCATGTAACAGAGACAGCAGATCCAGGAAACAATTTTGCGCAAGCCTGCTGTAACGCTTAGCTGCGTATTAATTACGACTACTACCCCCAGCAGATAGATACTGTAGGCAACGTATAATATTATGTATACTGTTTCCCTCTGGCGGGATGACGGCGATCAATTTTTTGGAAAAGCCCACTGCCTATATAGCCTGAATATCTCTTTCCCTGCCTCACCAGTACTGGCCCTATACTCTGTACAATGACTGCAGACTGCGGACGCAATGCTCTGCACGGCCGATATACAAAAAAATAAATTGTGCAACATTGCTAAAAGCAGCCTCAACAGTACTGCGCACGGTCAGATGTGGCCCTAAGAAGGACCGTTGGGGTTCTTGAAGCCTAAAATAACTCCTAACGCTCTCCCTATAGCAGCTCCGGCACCAGCAGCACTTTCCCTGATCTCTGTCAGAATGCATCTGTGGCGAGCCACGGGAGGGGACGATTTATATACTCGGGTGACACCTGATCTCGCCAACCACTCACTGCAGGGGGGTGGTATAGGGCTTGAACGTCGCAGGGGGAAGTTGTAATGCCTTCCCTGTCTTTCTATTGGCCAGAAAAGCGCGCTAACGTCTCAGAGATGAAAGTGAAAGTAACCCGAACATCGCGTGGTGCTCGCCTCTAGTAACGAGCATCTCGAACACGCTAATACTCGAACGAGTATCAAGCTCAGACGAGTACGTTCGCTCATCTCTACCTACAACATATAGAAAAGTAAATCTGTAGTTCGTTTTTCACTTGCACTCAGTTGCCAACCACACTTTGTATTATTTAGTACTATAGCCAGAAATATTTGTCACTGTAGTACAGAAACAGCTACATTACAAATGGATATTCTTCTTACAGTCTTCCAGGCATTTGAGAAAAAAATCAGATAATACAGAATTATAGTGTTTATGTTTTTGTTGCACGTACAATAAAAACTGTAAGCTTGTCTTCCTATATTTGCAAGCATTTATTTACTCAGTGTGAGAGTGCTACAGTACATTAGTACCAAAAATAGAAAAGGCTTCTCTAGACAAGGCCTACAATAGAAACTTCTTGCTCCCATACAACCACTCAGACCCTCTTCCATAACAACATAACATAGTATATTAGGCCGAAAACCTAGTGCAGCATATTTCTACCACCAATGTTCATCCAGAGAAGGCAAAACATAAACAATGAGGTAGAGACCAATTTTCCCCATTTAAGGGAAAAAAAATCCTTCCCAACTCTAATTTGGCAATCAGACTAATCTCTAGATCAATAACTCCTCTGAGGTTATTAGTAACTACAACATGGAATATTGTAATGCTAAAGAAAGGTGTCCAGATCCTTCTTAAACACTTTTATCAAATTCCCCATCAGACAGAGAGTTCCACAGTCTCACTGCTCTTACAGTAAACAACCCCCTTCTATGTTGGTGTAGAAACCTTCTTTCCTGATGTAGAGGACGCCCCTTTGTTACAGTCACAGTTCTGGATATAAATAGATGATGGGAGAGATCTCTGTATTGTCCCTTGGTACAATTATACATAGTTATTAGGTCGCCCCTCAGTCGTCTTTTTTCTAAACTAAATAAGCCCAACTTTGATAACCTCTCTGGGTATTGTAGACTGCCCATTCCATTTAGGACTTTAGTTGTCCACCGTTGAACCCGCTCAAGCTCTGTCAGATCCTTCTTGAGCATCGGTGCCCAAAGGTGTACATAAGTCTGTTTCCATGTCCATTTTATCTAGTGGTTTCCGATTAGGTGTGTAATGGTGACATGTATTCCCTCTGCCCATGTGTATAACCTTACATTTATCAGTGTTAAACCTCGTTTGCAACTTTTCTGCCAAAGCCCACAACTTATTCAGATCCTCTTGCAATTACATTCTGTCCTCTCTTGTATTAATTACTTTACATAGTTTTGTATCATCTGCGAATAGTATAATTTTGCCATGTAATCCTTCTTCCAGGTCATTAATAAATATATTAGAAAGAATAGGGTCCAATACTAGTGACCCAGTCAGAGTATGTACCATTTATAACCACTCCCTGAATTCTATCACTGAGCCAGTTACTTACACACATTCTCACCCAGACCAAGCATTCTCATTTTATATAGTAATCTTTTAGGCAGCACAGTTAAACACTTTAGAAAAGTCTAGATACACAAGACAAATGACTGTCTCCAGTCTAGTCTAGAACTTACCTCCTCATTGAAGCTTTCTCACGGCGATATTATGATTTTGTGTCGCTACAAAGTCATGCAACTTTGTAGTGCTGTTTCGCCAGGATTTTTGGGTGAGGGACGTGGGCTTAAAATATAAGCCCTCCCCCCAAAATAAGCCCTACCTGCCTTAAAAAAAAAAAATACATCACCTAAGAGGCGCTGTCCAGCTCCACCATGCTTTCCCCAAATCTCCCCGGGACTTTTTCAAAATTCTTCAGCATAGCTTCCTGGTCAGGAGTTTGAAAAACCCTGCGTCCAGGAAGCGCTGCCTCAAATTGGTTCTCCAGTACCATGGCTCAGTCACTCAGAGCAAGCACTTGATGAACCAATAATTCAATGAACTTCAAACAAGTGCCAACGTGCTTTTGGAGAAGTGCGGCTCAGCTGGACAGCGCCTCTTAGGTGATGTATTTCTTTTTTTTTAGGTGTCCTAAGCTTATTTTAGGGCTTTGAGATAGGATTTCCTACTGTAAAAGTTGCATTGCACTGCAGTAAAACCGCATTTTCGTGTGATGCAATGCAACACATCGGAAGGCTCCATAGGGAAACATGTGCTACAAAACCTCGCAAATCGCAGCAATATTTAGCGACCCGCAATTTTTTTTTCTGACAGTGTCGCAGGCTACAAAACATTGCTAATGTGAAGGAACCTATTGGAAAGCATAGGCTTTACATGCATATGATTTGCAGCATCACGAGAAAATCGCACAATTTTGTCGCCCGTGTGAAACCGGCCTTAAGTTCACTATACTTGTTTCACCACATTGCCATGAATGTAGATATGCACTGTACATTTATATGAGGCAGCTTTCACATGGGCTACAAAATCGGACAATTTTGTAGAGATGCGACAGCCCTACAATAACGTGTGTATGTGAAGCCCATGTTTTCCAATGGGTTCATTCATATTATTTTTTTTTTGTCTGATGCCACGTTGCTAGAAAAAAAATCGTGGCACGCTCTATACTCCTGTGATTTGCAATGTTTTATAGCACGTTTCCCTAAGGAGCCTGCGATTTTGTAGTGCTGATATTTCTGTCGCCCGTGTGAAAGAGGCCTAAGGCTTTAGTACATAAAACATAAAATAAAAGGCCAATATATTGTAAAACAGAAAACAAAATCCTTGTACTTCACTTCTGGATTTGGTTTCAGAACAACCAGATTTGAAGCTGCTCTGTTACAACAGCTTGTGTTCAGTGTGTGGGGTTAATTTTCTATCATGTTATGAAAAACATTCCATTTCTTTGCTACAGACAAAGGGTGCTAAAATTTGCTCATTTATCGTCAAAACACCTATCAACTGGGCTGTATCCCACCTGCTCCATCTGTTAGCACCTCCCTGGGAACATCCTTCCTTGTCACTGCTCATCAGTCTTCAACAGGAGCTTCTGGTTTTTTACTCATTTTCTTTTCACAGGATTGTGTTTCTTCTGATTCACTTCTGCAAGAAAGCAATACTTCTAATAAACTCAGCCCCCATCAAATACTTTCATCTATTCATTATGGTCTGCACTCTTTGTGGAAAGCATTTTTCACTGTCTACACATTGTGTTTAAAGTTGTCATCAAACCCTTTTTTATCACCAATAGAGAGATAAAAGAAAAAAAAAGATTGAATGTTATTTTCTGCTACACGGTTCTACACATCGAATCTAGAAACAAAGTATTATCTTTTCCAAACTTGGCAGAAACCAGTAATGAACTTTGTATATAGGAATACATTACCAAGACTATATATATAGCATAAATATACTGTAGCCGACATATACACTGAATGCTACTTTATTAGAGGCATCTGCACTTTCACATTTGGAGCTTTCCTGTATGAAAATTAGATATGTGACCCACAAGTGAAGCATAAAATCAGATGAGCAAGCTTTATGGGGATCAGTTTCAGTGTGAATCTGAAAATTACATGATCTGCGTGAATATGTACAAGACATCATCATCGGTGCTAGATTGGTTGAAGCAAGAATTTCAAAAATTGCCAACTTGTGAGGTTTTTTTCATTGAACAGTGTGAAGAATATGCCATAAGGCCCGGTGAAGTCCTATTAAACTGTCACAAGGGCTTCTAATGCAGAAACCGCTGGCAGGTTTATGGGACGTCGTTAGTGACGTCCCAGTCAGGCTGGTTTTACATGTCCAAGAAACTTGCACAAATCTTGCACGAATATGAACCCTATTCTTTTGAATAGAGTCATATACATGTATGATCGATGTTTTCCTGTTGCATGATCTATCATTTTGCGTCACTATCATGACCACTGCAGCACTTGTAAATAGAATGGATAACCGGAAGCGCATGGCAGGGGAGCAGTGGGGCAATGTGAGGTGAGTATTGTTTTTTTTCCTGTAGCCTGCATCGACCTACTGCCACCAATGACCCACTGCCACCTTTACTATTTAATTAGGTGTGTTTTCATCTATCTGCTCATAATCTAAGAAACATAGCCTAAATAAATAATATTTAATTTTATATAAAAAAAATGTTCCATTGTATAGCTCTGCCACCTGTGTTTGTATCTGCATCCTGAGGGCTCAGTCACACGGGCGTATTGATGCACAAATTTTTGAATGCATAACTGATGTGTTCAAAAATTCACGTGACCTAAGCGGGTGTCACAATGGAAAAAACACTGCTAGCAGCATTTATGCGCTTAAAAAGGCTCAGTCACATGGCGTTTTGATGCTCAAAAAGAGCGCTGCCCACTATCCCCTGCTGCGGCTGTGACAGCTGCTGTCACAGCTGTGGCAGAGGAGTGCAATGTTCTCCCATTGAATTTAATGGAGTCGGCAATACAGCCGGTTCTATTAAAAGTAATGGGCTGCCGGGGAGTGCTGCAGTGATTTTCGGGGAAGGGCTTCGAATATAAGCCCTTCCCTGAAAATCAATCCAAAAATGTGTAAAAAAAAATAAAATCTATACTCGCCTCTCTGCAGCTGCCGGGACTCTGCCGCGCAGCTGGCTCTTCATGAATGAGTGAGTGCTGCCTCTGATTGGCTGAGAGCACTAACCAATCAGAGACAGCTCTCAGCTATCATTCAATAGCTGAAAGCTGCCTCTGATTGATCATAGTGCTCAGCCAATCAGACACAGTCCATTCAGCAGGCAGGGATTTTAAATCCCCGTCTGCTGAATACTACTCAGAGCAGTGCAGGAGACGAGCCAGCTGGACGCGGCTGAGCCCTGGCAGCTTCAGAAAGGTGAGTATAGATTTTTTTTTTACACACTTTTGGATTGATTTTCAGGGAAGGGTATATATTTGAAGCCCTTACCTGAAAGTCACTGCAGCGCTTGCTGGCAGCCCATTGCTTTCAATGGAGCCGGCAATATTGCCGGCTCCATTGAATTCAATGGGAGAACATCGCGCTCCTTTGCCACAGCTGTGACAGCTATGGCAGAGGATCGCGATCTTTAATATATGTTCTCAATGGGGTCGGCGCTGCTGCCGCTGGCCCCATTGAGCGCAAGGTGAAACCCCTGGATGCAAAAGCATCCAGGGGTTTTACATACATAGAACATCTGTTTGCTGCAGTTAAATGCGTTCTGCGAACCGGTGTCCTATAATTTTCGCCGCAGGCGTTTTCCCGCATGTCAGATTCGCACATGTGACCACTGCCATTGAAAAGCATTGGTTCTATCATGTGCAAATTTTTTGACACGCGGAAAAACGCATGTAAAAACACCCGTGTGACTGAGCCCTGAAACATGACAAATAGACATACTTGTGTTTGGGGTTTTACAGTGCAAGTAGAATATGTGACCATTAGTACCATAATTACTCAATTGGAATATACTTTAAAATGCAATACCAGTAATTCCTCCAAAATTGCAGCAGATGAGAAAATGATGTCTCTTTTTTTACGCCAGCTACCAATTTTCCACATTTTTGTTTATTTAAGGCTATATATTTATAATTTACTTTGGAAACATCTTGTGACACACTGAGACACATGTATCAGATCTTAATGTCTCAACACCTACTAATTTAGAAGTAAATACTGTGATTAACGTAACATTATAGGTACGCTATTGTCATCTCACAGCATAGAGCGCTAGTGAGACTCTATCTCGAAAACTGTATTCAGTTTTAGAGACTTCATCTACAAAACAGGCTAATAAAATAGAACAGATCTAAAGATGAGCTACAAGAATGGTAGAATTATAAAAAAATATTAGAAAAGATGCTGCCTGACTGTATACTTATTGTCTGTAGCATATTTAGGTGAATATAGAAGGTAATGGCAACTAAATTGTTCACCCAGCAGGCAGAAATGGTGCAACATGTAGTTAATGCTGTGCTGATGCATCATGAGATAGATGTAAAAGTGAAGCCAAAAACGCTCATCAAGATGGTATCTGATAAGCATCAGACAGGAGGCTGTACTACATGTAAGTGGTTGCAATACATGAAGGAAATGTCCAAAGAGTGACATGCAATTGGGTGAAAGAGGCAGGGATAGAAAAATGTGTTTTCACCGGAGTAGGTCCTTAACATTAAATTAAGTGAAATTTTAAAATACTTGGGGTTTTGCATAGTTTCTTCTTTTCTATATAGATTTGAGTGCAACACATCCAGCAAGTTGCTGCAGGGATTCATGGGGCATATAAAGCAACGATGGAAGGAAGACAATGCAACACCTTGTTTGTACTAGCAACAGGCCCCGAAGTGTTTAGAGTTAAGATATCATATAGCTCTCCAGGTTTCTGTGTAGTTTTCTCTTTCTGTCTTGCTTAACCACTCCTCGACCACTGCCTAACCACATGAATATATGATTTGTTTTATTGCACACTATAGCTAAATATGTGTCATTACAGGTCTGTTCTAATAGCATGAAGTATTAGTGGACTGGCTGCAGAGAAGCACTATCTACAGTATACTGACAGAATAAGTAGTAAAACTTACATGTAAACCATCAAAAGTGAAAAATATACTGTAGTTTGGACTTGGTACATCCTATGTTCCCACATTTGGGATACCAGGACCCTCACCACTTGTCTTGGTGCTGATTTTAATGGGTGAGATGAGCATAGAAGCCATACTGGTATATCATTACTGTAATTCATTTCTGTGGGTCAGGAAGGGTATCGTTTCTCCTTAGAGAGAGCACCTAGAAAGTGCGTAGAGACTTATAAGGCCATTGATGTTCCTCTGGGAGATATGCAGATGAGAAGATGGAACAATGCATCTACAGCCCCACCTATTGGAATGCAAAATTCCTACAAGTCAATATCTGACTTTTTTTTTAACAAGCCTTGAAACAATCACTGGGAATATAAGCGAGATGCATCTCCAGAAGAAAAGTACAGACAGACTCATGAGTGTGCAGCAGATTTTAGCCTTGGCTAGTTAAAGGGCTATAGATGTGGGTCAGAAAGGGTATCAGTTCTACTTAGGGAGAACACCTAGAAGGTGTGAAGCAACTCTGGCTTTGGCTTATAACTTGTAGTCATTGTTATAGGTCTGCTAAAAAGTCTGACATTGACTTCTAGCAATGTTGCCTTCTAGGTGCTCTTCATTCTCCCTTCCTTCCATGGAGAATGGACAATGCATTTTCAGCTCTCTACTATAATCAGGAAACATTCACTTGCAACAACTATGGAAATTTATTGTCAGGGTACTCCTTTAACCTTTCATTGAACCAATGTATACTCACATTGTGATCTAACGCCTACCATTACCAACATAACACATTGTTCCAGAATGGTAATTATACAAGACTGCAGCAAACTGATATCATTTACTATTCTTATGTAAGATCGTAACATTAAATTTAATGATGCTTTTAGTTGTGCTTACTACAGTTAGATGTAAAATATATATGACATTTTCCTCTGTGTTACCTAACTGCTTTCATATATTTTAGACCTGTCCTAGCCTGGCCTAATCCCACTGATACAATAATAATAACAGCGCATCTCAAACTTTTCCTACATATCACTTGCTGTAAGGTCATACACCCATTAGAAAGTAAATAATGGAAGTGTACTAAAATGCAAGCTCTGCAAGCCAATTTACCAGCATCATCATAAAATCTAGGTCAAGTCCTCTATGTGTTTTCACATAAACCAAAACATCCCGAACTAAAATAATACTTAGCTGAAAAAGTATGAAAAATGCAGACAGGTTAAATATTATAGGTGCAGCTGTACAGATGAAGAAAAGACCTACTTTCTCACATGGCTTTTAAAACAACAGATAAACTTTACTTTGTGCAGTAAATTGGCCATATCCCCAAACAGTCTGTGATGCCCCTCTTCTTACTATCACTGGGATATATACTTAAAGGGATTTTCAGGGTATTTCTGACCTCAGATAGCTGATCGTCGCCCAGCAATCAACTACTGTCAGGCTTGCTTTTAAGCATGGAGCTGATGGCTTACGGCTCAATGGAGCTGGTAGCTCACAGCTTCATCTACATTTTAGCAGCCATGGTTGGTAATGCAGGCACAGTTCCCATAGAATTCAATGGAAGTTGTGCATGCATTATCAAGGATAGGTCATCAATAGTTAAAGAATACCCCTTCTGGTTGCAATAAGTTATCTGCTGTGCATATACTAGCTGATCGTTGGGGGTCCAACTGCTGTGACCCCCACTGATCACGAGAACAGTTATTCCCTGAATGAAGGAAGCGCAGGTCGGGCAGGCACACTTCACTCCATTCTTTTCAATGACAGCGCTGAAGATTCCCAAGATCTTGACTCATGAGTCTTTGGTGCTCTCATTGAAATGAATGGAGCACAGTGTGGCTCTCAGACCAGTGCTTCCTACATTGCCCAAAGGTGATAACTAGTTGGGGCTGGATTACCCTTTTAAGTTACAGAAAACTCTTTAAACAGGAATTCTAAAGGCTGACATTTATGGAGTATCTATACTGTTGGGATAACAAAGGACCTCTACTATATCAAGCAAAAGAGATAACAAAGACTGAAATAGGGAAGAAAAGAATTTAGAAAAGCAAATCAATCACAATCTAGATTATAGGCATTATAGACATAGCCTAAAGGTACCTTTACCCAGGACAACAGCTGTTGCATGACTATCACTCCTATGCTGTCACACAGGAGTGATAGTCGTTCAATGAGTGGTGGCAAAGTGCTCCGGAGATCTCTTTTGGATGCTCCCTTCCATTCGCAGTGAACCAGCAGTCATTCAAAGATTGAACTACTCCGGTTAACACTGAGCCAGAAGTTGCTCATTAGTTGCTTTGTTTCAGAGAGCTAAAACAAAGTGACTAGTGACTACTGAGCAATTTCTTGCTCAGTGCCCTGACTGTGGCTGTGTATATACAGGACAACTATTGCTGAAAATTGATGTTTCAGAGCTTCTTAAGACACCCGCGATTTTGTCATGTTTTGCGGCCATGAAAATGACAGACACAAAACGGACAAAATAAAACCATTGATTTCAATGGCTTTGTTTTGACTAGCAGGATTCTTCTGCGTTAATACTACACTCAAGAAAAGATAGGATTTGCCCTATCTTTCTTGCACATACTTTTTCTACATGCGACAAAAGATATGGCCAGACCTATCTTCATACCTTTTTTTTTTTTCAAACCCGCACATAAAAGCGCAGAGTTTGAATAGTCAAAAAAATAAATAAATCACTGGTTCATGCGCCAATTCGCTCCATAGTGGCGAGCATATTAGCGCATGTGCCTGTTTGTTTTAAGCCCTTAAGTGGTTATTCGGGCAATAATCATCCCATGTAAAGGTACCTTAGCACACTGGCACATCTGTTTTCTGCATTATCCATAAGAAGAGGTGCATGAGCCCTAACCATTCTGATTTCAGTTGGTGACATACAAAGTTTTTTGTCCAGGTTTCAGTACTTCTAGGGATATGTACATCCATATATAGAGAGTCTAATCATGGAGCCTCAATGTGGTTACATACAGACTATGTGACTCCTTAACAAGTAGTAGTATGGTGTCCATGAATTGCTGTACAAGCTCTATGCACTGAGCTAAGATGTGTGAGTGTGATTTGTGTGTGAGCCTCTTATTTTTTTAATGGGCAGAATAAACCTACAGAATGCCGTGGCTCCTTGCAGATTTTAATGCGGAATTGAAAATGGCAATTCCGCATCAAAATCCATAATGAAACTTGCATGTTTTGGTGTGGAATTCACAGCAGCAAATTAGGATGCGGATTTGAGTGCTAAATCTGCTTGTGGGAAAGGACCCTAAATTAAACTTTAATAGGGGCCTTTATGCAATTAGGAGACTTTGTTATACATTTATTGCTAAGTACTACTGTATGACATTACGATACTGCCTGTTCATCTGCAATGGACAGATAACCCACTAGAGAATTCAAAACCTAGGTAAGCTTTAACAAGGATCACTGGATAGTTTGCTGATGAACAATTGCCAGCTTTATATAATGAAACAGCAAGGCAGGGGCCATCATTACCATCTTACCATCTCGCTATCTACCAAGAGGTAGACCTACAGATGTAGCAAATGTAAACATGGCATTTAATGTGTAAAATACACAGTTGCAATAAACTTTATATTTACTTTTCAAATGACTGTTATTTTCTTGTCAATTTACTGTTTGTTTCATTTAATGTTAAGTGTCGAGTTAATGTTTACTAGATCTGTAGATCAATAAATAAATATTGCTGACATCGATACAGATACATTGTTGCACAATATCCATGCATGGGCAAGCTGTATTGAGTAAACTTGTAATGTATTGACCAGACCAAGAATAAGCCTTAGACTTTTGTTAGCAGCAACAGTTTCTTTTTCATGTCTGCATCCAGTTTTTCCTTATATTGTTTCAGAATTGTCCTTTGGCATTGGCAAATTTCCAGCAACTTCACAAACCTTCCAACTATTCACATCAGATGAAAAATGTATTAATGTTACCGCATCTTAGTTGTGGGATTTATTTCTCATTTCCATCCTTAGAAGAGTTTTCTTTTTCTATTGAACCCTCTCTAGGACATAGCGCCTTTTATATGCAGATTGGTATAATTATGCTTTGAAATAGCTTTGAATTCCCAATGGCTTAAACTGAGAACATGAAAGGGCAAATGTTATATCGAGCTAAAGGATATAAAAGTGGCATGTACATCAATCCCGAACGAGATATAGAAATGAGCAGTTCTTTACCACTGATGTCAGTTTCTGACAGGTTATTGAAGGATCTTTATAACCGCAATGGCTGCCTTAGGTTGGATGAAAACTCTGCCTGGGGATATTCTTATCAGTTTGTATTTTTCTTTTTAATACCAAAAGGTGAGTTGATGTTAAGTGAAACAAGAGGAATAGGCATTGACAAAAGCTTTAACGCTCTTCCCTAAAGAATGACACCTGGCCCCAGTGGTACAACACAATGCAATCTCTTGATGTAATCACCTACACAACCTGTCAAAGAAGGAATGGCAGTCTGCACTGGGGCTTTCCAGTTGGGAAAACATCTACAAACTCCAGACACCAACCTTGGTGTCCACAGAGAGCAGCATGACAGATGAGTGGTTGCACAGAGCAGGGGGAGAGCTGACAGCATAACAGACAGGTTCTTTGAGTGTTTGCTTAAAGCATTAAATAGTTTTCTTTATCAGATGTGATGAAAAGAAAGAAATCCTTATCCAATTCTTAACACCAATTGTGTGTTATATATTATGTACAAATTATAAAACGACCAGAAAGAAAAGTAATGTAATCATAAGGGTGCATTATTTCAAAAAGCGTTATTTTATCCAAAGAGTTTTATCATTTTTTAAAGTTGTGTAACTTGCCATAATAATATGTATCACCTCAATTTGGGCAATGTTGATGATAAATAGATAGATAGATAAATAGATAGATAGAGTATTAAGTACTGCTTTCTTATAGCATGGTGTGGTGTGGTTTGTTATCAAAACAACTCTGCCCTCTTGTGTATGCATTATGTACTACTACAACCTATGCCACACTTTTGTCACCATGGTGGCCCAAAAGTGAAAAGGAAAAGTAGCCTAGTACCAGACTCTTATGAAAGCTGTCCAAAAGAAAACCTCTTCGCCCATAGTAACCAATCACAGTGCAGCTTCCAGTTATTATATTACTGCTTTAAAATGGAAGCTGTGCTGTGATTGGTTGCTATTGGCAGAAATATTTTCATTTTAACAGCTTTCATAAGAGTATGGTGCCAGGTTAATTTTTCATGGCCCTCCCTGTACAACAAACTTCATTGGAATGTTATGTACCAGAAAATATTTTAATGAGATGTCGTAGGAATAAAAAAAAGCATTTGAAAAATTCCTCCTGTGTCTACAAAACTAGGCTAGTGGGGTAACTTGCAAAAGGACCTCCACATTGGTCTGCCCTAGCTATTTTGTGTATTCGAAATAGCTGACACCTTTGTGTTATAACTATTATTCTTAATGGCACTGAATAATTTTCCTGAACATGGGGATTTATATTTACTGTATTTTTCGCTGTGTAACAAGCACTTTTCTTCCCCACGAAATTGGGGTAAAAAGTCAGTGCATCTTATAGAGTGAATGTGCCATGTGTTCATGCGATTGTGAGTTTAACGCACAATTGTGCGAACAATCAGGTGAAGAAACTTGCATTCAGTTAGGAGGCACTGCTGCCTGTGCGTACCGCTGATTGGTGGTGAGCACCGGCGGAATTTGCTGCTGCTCCCCCGCCTCAACCAATCAGATTCTTCCCTTCCTTAGGGCGCCCACCCACTGGCGTTTGCGATTTCCGTTCGTGAAAAACGCAGCGTTTTCGGCGCGTTTTCCGCGGCGTTTTCGCGCCATTTCCATTGACATTCATGGGTGCATTAAGAGAAAAATAAGGACACATATGCAACTGACAGTTCCTATGTTAAAAATCGCAACGGACCAAAAAAAAAACGCCAGTGGACAGGAACACATGTTATCTCTATGCCTGTGCAGGAAAAACGCAAAACGCAAACGCAGGTTAAAAAAACGCCAGTGGGTGGGCGCCCTTAGCCTGTACACGAGTGTTGCTTTCATAGAGCTGTGGTGTTTTAAAGCTCTTCTACTCCGTCGCTTGGTACTATCACCTGTACTGTCCCTGGGTGAGTTCAAAATATTTTTTCCCTATTCTGCTTCTAAAATGTGGGTGCGTCTTATCGCATGGTGCATCTTATAGAGCGAAAAATATGGTAAATCATATATATTGCAGTCACTGTCCTGGGATGGGCTTTCTATATATCTATATATATATATATATATATATGTGCACGAAGAGTGGAAAGTAAAATTGCATTTGTCTTTCTGTACATGAAAAAACAAACCCCAGTGTTTCTCCATATACGCTAAAATTGCATATACCAGATGGTATAATATGATTTCAATCAACATAGATCCATAATATAGTTATGTGCATGATCCATAAAAATAGGGTGCCTCTTGCATACTATACTATTTGTTTATTCTATAAGTTAATGAGACCTGTTGACATCTTATATTTTTAGGTTGCATAAAACCTAAAAACTATAAAGCAGTCTAATAACCTTGAAATTAGAGAGCAATCTGAGTCATTTCAGGTAATTATCTTTGATTTCTAGTCCAAATGCAGGAGGATACAGCTCAAATGGAGTGGAGTTGTTTTTCTCTCATTTTTCCTATTGATTTTATGGAAGTCAGCACATTTATTTATTTAGGGATTACCTATGATGGCATTTTTTCCTTCAGAGAGTTTTAATATGTTTAAAAGAAATCCTCCATCCAATGTTTACATGCATCAGTACTCAATGTCTACATTCCAGGACATCTTTGCATTACACAATACATTTCCTCACTGCATGTGTCCTTGGGTCATTATGTGACACAGCTATTGCATGGAAACTCTTTTGACTATTAAACACTAAAGAGTATCTGTAGTACTAACAGGACATGATGATGACAACATTGTCCCCTACTGACCTTGAAATCAGATCTGAGTTGTTGTTTTCATTGTGGAGGAGGAGGGAGGGAGAGATGAAAGATTTTTTGATCAGTCCATTGTTTCTCTCATACAATTCCATTATTACACTACCTATGAGTTAAGGATGAGCATAAACCTTAAGGCAAAGCTTTTAAAAAGCTTTCTTTGTTTCTGTTGTGTGAGTGAATACCATGTCTGGTGTTCCTGGGGATAGAACTTTGGTAAGCACTTAACAGCATTGTGTTTGTATAGGAGCTTGGCATGGCAGTTTTATGGCCAGCCCATCCTAGAGACACTGGGGCACATTTAGTAATACTGCCTAGAAGTTATTGCAAACTAACACAGACAGTCATCCCAGCAACTCATGCTGGATGGTAAATTTGTCGAATTTTAAGACAGTCTAGGCTAAGATTATACCACTTATCAGTTAGCTTAGTTTACACCAAAAAGAAGGCCAACTAGAGATGAACGAGCACCAAAATGCTCGTGTGCTCGTTACTCGGGACGAAATTTTCGCGATGCTCGAGGGTTCGTTTCGAGTAACGAACCCCATTGAAGTCAATGGGCGACCCGAGCATTTTTGTATATCGCCGATGCTCGCTAAGGTTTCCATTTGTGAAAATCTGGGCAATTCAAGAAAGTGATGGTAACGACACAGCAACGGATAGGGCAGGCGAGGGGCTACATGTTGGGCTGCATCTCAAGTTCCCAGGTCCCACTATTAAGCCACAATAGCGGCAAGAGTAGCCCCCCCCTCCCAACAATTTTTACTTCTGAAAAGCCCTTATTAGCAATGCATACCTTAGCTAAGCACCACACTACCTCCAACAAAGCACAATCACTGCCTGCATGACACTCCACTGCCACTTCTCCTGGGTTACATGCTGCCCAACCCCCCCGCACGACCCAGTGTCCACAGCGCACACCAAAGTGTCCCTGCGCAGCCTTCAGCTACCCTCATGCCACACTACCCTCATGTCTATTTATAAGTGCGTCTGCCATGAGGAGGAACCGCAGACACACACTGCAGAGGGTTGGCACGGCTAGGCCGCGACCCTCTTTAAAAGGGGCGGGGCGATAGCCCACAATGCTGTACAGAAGCAATGAGAAATATAATCCTGTACCACCGCCATCAGGAGCTGCATACGTGGGCATATCAATGGGGAACCTATGTGCCACACACTATTCATTCTGTCAAGGTGTCTGCATGCCCCGGTCAGACCGCGTTTTTTTATAAATAGTCACAGGCAGGTACAACTCCGCAATGGGAATTCCGTGTGCACCCACAGCATGGGTGGCTCCCTGGAACCCACCGGCTGTACATAAATGTATCCCATTGCAGTGCCCTGGACAGCAGAGCTAACGTCAGATTAAATGCAGGTGGGCTTCGGCCCACACTGCATGCCCCAACCGGACCGGGGTTTTTAATTCATAGACACAGGCAGGTACAACTCCCTATTGTGAAGTCCCTGTGGACAGACAGCATGGGTGGGTGCCAGGAAGCCATCGGCGGTACATAAATATATCCCATTGCATTTCCCATCACAGCTGAGGTAATGTCATGTTTAATGCAGGTGGGCTTCGGCCCACACTGCATGCCCCAGTCAGACTGGGGTTCTTTATAAGTAGACACAGGCAGGTACAACTCCCTATTGTGAAGTCCGTGTGGACCGACAGCATGGGAGGGTCCCAGGAAGCCACAGGCGGTACATAAATAAATCCCATTGCATTGCCCAGCACAGCTGAGGTAATGTCATGTTTAATGCAGGTGGGCTTCGGCCCACACTGCATGCCCCAGTCAGACTGGGGCTCTTTAGAAGTGGACACATGCAGTTACAACTCCGTGTGGACCGACAGCATGGGTGGCTCCCTGGAACCCACCGGCGGTGCATAAATATATCCCATTGCATTGCCCATCACAGCTGAGGTAATGTCATGTTTAATGCAGGTGGGCTTCGGCCCACACTGCATGCCCCAGTCAGACTGGGGCTCTTTAGAAGTGGACACATGCAGTTACAACTCCGTGTGGACCGACAGCATGGGTGGCTCCCTGGAACCCACCAACGGTACATAAATATATCCCATTGCAGTGCCCATCACAGCTGATGTAACGTTAGCTTTAATGCAGGTGGGCAAAAAATTAATTGGATTACACTGTAGGCGAGGGCCCCAAAAAATTGGTGTACCAACAGTACTAATGTACGTCAGAAAAATTGCCCATGCCCAACCAAGAGGGCAGGTGAAACCCATTAATCGCTTTGGTTAATGTGGCTTAATTTGTAACTAGGCCTGGTGGCAGCCCAGTTAAAATAAAAATTGGTTCAGGTGAAAGTTTCAACGCTTTAATGAGCATTGAAACGTATTAAAATTGTTTACAAAAATTATATGACTGAGCCTTGTGGGCCTAAGAAAAATTGCCCGTTCGGCGTGATTACGTCAGGTTTCAGGAGGAGGAGCAGGAGGAGGAGGAGGAATATTATACACAGATTGATGAAGCTAAAAGGTCCACGTTTTTGATGGTGATAGAGAACAATGCTTCCATCCGCGGGTGCAGCCTACGTATTGTTTAGGTATCGCTGCTGTCCGCTGGTGGAGAAGAGAAGTCTGGGGAAATCCAGGCTTTGTTCATCTTGATGAGTGTAAGCCTGTCGGCACTGTCGGTTGACAGGCGGGTACGCTTATCTGTGATGATTCCCCCAGCCGCACTAAACACCCTCTCTGACAAAGACGCTAGCCGCAGGACAAGCAAGCACCTCCAGGGCATACAGCGCGAGTTCAGGCCACGTGTCCAGCTTCGACACCCAGTAGTTGTAGGTGGCAGAGGCGTCACGGAAGACGGTCGTGCGATCGGCTACGTACTCCCTCACCATCCTTTTACAGTGCTCCCGCCGACTCAGCCTTGACTGGGGAGCGGTGACACAGTCTTGCTGGGGAGCCAGAAAGCTGTCAAAGGCCTTAGAGAGTATTCCCCTGCCTGTGCTGTACATGCTGCCTGATCTCCGCGCCTCCCCTGCTACCTGGCCCTCGGAACTGCGCCTTTGGCCACTAGATTGTCGGATGGGAATTTTACCATCAGTTTGTCCGCCAGGGTCCTGTGGTATAGCATCACTCTCGAACCCCTTTCCTCTTTGGGAATGAGAGTGCAAAGGCTCTCCTTATACCGTGGGTCGAGCAGTGTGTACACCCAGTAATCCGTAGTGGCCAGAATGCGTGTAACGCGAGGGTCACGAGAAAAACATCCTAACATGAAGTCAGCCATGTGTGCCAGGGTACCTGTATGCAACACATGGCTGTCCTCACTAGGAAGATCACTTTCAGGATCCTCCTCCTCCTCCTCTGGCCATACACGCTGAAAGGATGACAGGCAAGCAGCATGGGTACCCTCAGCAGTGGGCCAAGCTGTCTCTTCCCCCTCCTCCTCATCCTCCTCATGCTCCTCCTCCTCAACGCGCTGAGATATAGACAGGAGGGTGCTCTGACTATCCAGCGACATACTGTCTTCCCCCGCCTCTGTTTCCGAGCGCAAAGTGTCTGCCTTTATGCTTTGCAGGGAACTTCTCAAGAGGCATAGCAGAGGAATGGTGACGCTAATGATTGCAGCATCGCCGCTCACCATCTGGGTAGACTCCTCAAAGTTTCCAAGGACCTGGCAGATGTCTGCCAACCAGGCCCACTCTTCTGTAAAGAATTGAGGAGGCTGATTCCCACTGCACTGCCCATGTTGGAGTTGGTATTCCACTATAGCTCTACGTTGCTCATAGAGCCTGGCCAACACGTGGAGCGTAGAGTTCCACCGTGTGGGCACGTCGCACAGCAGTCGGTGCACTGGCAGATGAAACTGATGTTGCAGCGTGCGCAGGGTGGCAGCGTCCATGTGGGACTTGCGGAAATGTGCGCAGAGCCGGCGCACCTTTCCGAGCAGGTCTGACAAGCGTGGGTAGCTTTTCAGAAAGCGCTGAACCACCAAATTAAAGACATGGGCCAGGCATGGCACGTGCGTGAGGCTGCCGAGCTGCAGAGCCTCCACCAGGTTACGGCCGTTGTCACACACGACCATGCCCGGTTGAAGGCTCAGCGGCGCAAGCCAGCGGTCGGTCTGCTCTGTCAGACCCTGCAGCAGTTCGTGGGCCGTGTGCCTCTTCTCTCCTAAGCTGAGTAGTTTCAGCACGGCCTGCTGACACTTGCCCACCGCTGTGCTGCCGTGCCGCGCGACACCAACTGCTGGCGACGTGCTGCTGCTGACACATCTTGATTGCGAGACAGAGGTTGCGTAGGAGGAGGAGGAGGAGGGTGGTTTAGTGGAGGAAGCATACACCGCCGCAGATACCACCATCGAGCTGGGGCCCGCAATTCTGGGGGTGGGTAGGACGTGAGCGGTCCCAGGCTCTGACTCTGTCCCAGCCTCCACTAAATTCACCCAATGTGCCGTCAGGGAGATATAGTGGCCCTGCCCGCCTGTGCTTGTCCACGTGTCCGTTGTTAAGTGGACCTTGGCAGTAACCGCGTTGGTGAGGGCACGTACAATGTTGCGGGAGACGTGGTCGTGCAGGGCTGGGACGGCACATCGGGAAAAGTAGTGGCGACTGGGAACTGAGTAGCGCGGCGCAGCCGCCGCCATCATACCTTTGAAAGCCTCTGTTTCCACAACCCTATACGGCAGCATCTCCAGGCTGATAAATTTGGCTATGTGCACGTTTAACGCTTGAGCGTGCCGGTGCGTGGCGGCGTACTTGCGCTTGCGCTCAAACAGTTGCGCTAGCGACAGCTGGACAGTGCGCTGAGAGACATTGGTGGATGGGGCCGAGGACAGCGGAGGTGAGGGTGTGGGTGCAGGCCAGGAGACGGTAGTGCCTGTGTCCTGAGAGGGGGGTTGGATCTCACTGGCAGGTTGGGGCACAGGGGGAGAGGCAGCGCTGCAAATCGGAGGCGGTGAACGGCCTTCGTCCCACCTTGTGGGATGCTTGGCCATCATATGTCTGCGCATGCTGGTGGTGGTGAGGCTGGTGGTGGTGGCTCCCCGGCTGATCTTGGCGCGACAAAGGTTGCACACCACTGTTCGTTGGTCGTCTGCAGTCTCAGTGAAAAACTGCCAGACCTTTGAGCACCTGAGCCTCTGCAGGGTGGCATGGCGCGAGGGGGCGCTTTGGGAAACAGTTGGTGGATTATTCGGTCTGGCCCTGCCTCTACCCCTGGCCACCGCACTGCCTCTTCCAACCTGCCCTGCTGCTGCACTTGCCTCCCCCTCTGAAGACCTGTCCTCAGTAGGCGTAGCAAACCAGGTGGGGTCAGTCACCTCATCGTCTTGCTGCTCTTCCTCCGAATCCTCTGTGCGCTCCTCTCTCGGACTTACTCCAATTACTACTACCTGAGTGATAGACAACTGTGTCTCATCATCATCGTCCTCCTCACCCACTGAAAGCTCTTGAGACAGTTGCCGGAAGTCCCCAGCCTCATCCCCCGGACCCCGGGAACTTTCCAAAGGTTGGGCATCGGTCACGACAAACTCCTCCAGTGGGAGAGGATTCGGAACCATTGCTGCCCATTCTGGGCAGGGGCCCGAGAGCAGTTCCTGGGATTCTGCCT
The DNA here is from genome assembly GCF_035609145.1 of Eleutherodactylus coqui. Classification (NCBI taxonomy): domain Eukaryota; kingdom Metazoa; phylum Chordata; class Amphibia; order Anura; family Eleutherodactylidae; genus Eleutherodactylus; species Eleutherodactylus coqui. Next base: position 139,347,637 of record NC_089843.1, on the reverse strand, counting down.
GCTCCTCAGAATGTGTCATTGTAATGGAGTGAGGAGGCTGGGAGGAAGGAGGAGCAGCAGCCAGAGGATTCAGAGTTGCAGCAGTGGACGGCGCAGAATTCTGGGTGGTCGATAGATTGCTGGATGCACTTTCTGCCATCCACGACAGGACCTGCTCACACTGCTCATTTTCTAATAAATGTCTACTGCGTGGACCCATTAATTGTGAGATGAATGTGGGGACGCCAGAAACGTGCCTCTCTCCTAATCCCGCAGCAGTCGGCTGCGATACACCTGGATCAGGAGCTCGGCCTGTGCCCACACCCTGACTTGGGCCTCCGCGTCCTCACCCGCGTCCACGTCCTCTAGGCCTACCCCTACCCCTCAGCATGCTGTATTACCAGTAGTGCAGAAACAGAACGCTGTAATTAAATGTGCCGCTTATTGGCCTGTGGTTGGAGGCTGACTTCGCTTACGGAACGCACAGCAGAGGCAGGAAAGAATTTTGCGCAAGCCTGCTATAACACTTAGCTGGCTGCATATGAATTAGGACAACTACCCCCAGCAGAGACGCAGTACAGTCAGGACGGTCACAGGCAGCCCAAATAGATTTTTTTCCCCAAATTTTTTTGGAAAAGCCCCCTGCCTAAATAGACTGGACATGTCTTTCACTGTTCCTGCCTCCCCACCACTACTGGCCCTGGACTATGTAAAATTACTGCAGACTGTTTCACTCTGGACAGGATGACAGCGGTGATGTAAGAGGCAACGCAGAGCCAGGAAAGAATTTTGCGCAAGCCTGCTGTAACACTTAGCTGGCTGCGTATGAATTAGGACAACTACCCCCAGCAGAGATGCAGTACAGTCAGGACGGTCACAGGCAGCCCAAATAGATTTTTTTCCCCAAATTTTTTTGGAAAAGCCCACTGCCTATATAGACTGGATATGTCTTTCACTGTCCCTGCCTCACCACCACTACTGGCCCTGGACTATGTAAAATTACTGCAGGACGCAATGCTCTGCACGGCCGATATACAAAAAAAAAAAATGTGTAACACTGCAAAAAGCAGCCTCAACAGTACTGCACACGGTCAGATGTGGCCCTAAGAAGGACCGTTGGGGTTCTTGAAGCCTTAAATCAATCCTAACACTCTCTCTATAGCAGCTCCGGCATCAGCAGCACTTTCCCTGATCTCTGTCAGAATGCATCTGTGGCGAGCCGCGGGAGGGGCCGATTTATATACTCGGGTGACACCTGATCTCGCCAGCCACTCACTGCAGGGGGGTGGTATAGGGCTTGAACGTCGCAGGGGGAAGTTGTAATGCCTTCCCTGTCTTTCTATTGGCCAGAAAAGCGCGCTGACATCTCAGAGATGAAAGTGAAAGTAACTCGAACATCGCGTGGTGCTTGCCTCTAGTAACGAGCATCTCGAACACGCTAATACTCGAACGAGTATCAAGCTCGGACGAGTACGTTCGTTCATCTCTAGTGCCAACATTTTGGCACAATTTTCCACAGTTTTTGGTGTGGTTTAGGCCATGCCCCCCTCTGCAAATCATCTCCCTTTTCAGGCAAGTTGATAAAAATGGCTGAAGTCTAAAAAGCACATACTAGTTGTGGCATAAAACAGCATATAAGACAGTTTTCCGATGCGGCTTGCTAGAAAACTGTTGTATTTTGAAGATGTGATGCGGAATTGAATTCTGCAGCATGTCAATTTTATTGCCCTTTTCACTGCAGAATTCACCTCTTCTCAATGAGGAGGTGAATTCTGCACAGAAATATGAGATAAAACCCGCTTCAAAATCCATACCAAATGGTGTGGGCTTGGAGGCAGACTTTTTTCTGCTGATCTGCAGCGGGACGCCAGCTGTGGACATTCCACTGCAAATCAGCCCCCAGGTGAACCCAGCCTTAGAGAACCACTGTGGCTGAAACTGTCATGGAAGGATTGCGGTTGGCACTGTTCTAGAACTTTAACACTGTGTCATGAGTGTGACAAAGCTCATTTAAGGATTTAGGTAATTGATAAAGTAAAAAAATACACTAAAAGTAAAATTATTGTTACAATTAAAAACCCAAAACCCAAATTCACCAAAATGTCAGTGCAGTAAGTTTCTTTCATCTGTAAGAGCTCTGATCCAGTGAGGCATAGACTTCACAAGACCTATGATGGGGTCTTGTTGTATCTGGAGCAGATGCTTTAAAGGGGTTTTCCAGGGAAATACTATTGATAACCTGTCATTAGAATAGGTAATCAATAGAGATGAGCGACCACACAAATGCTCGGGTCCTCGTTATTCAAGTCAAGCTTTTCGTAAAATTCGAGAGATCTACTCGAGTAACGAACCACTTTGACTACAATGGGAGACTCGAGCATTTTTGTATGTGGGCCACTGGCTCCCGAGCTTTTTTTTTGGTTTCTCTCTCTCCTCCCTGCCAACCCAAAAATTTGCCGTTGACGTGCACGCTGCGGCGGGTAGGGGCCAAAACAGGCACTTCACAGTGGGGAGGAGCCAAAAACTGGGGCAGGGTCGAACACGGCGGGATGCTCATTCGCATAACGAGCACCATCGAGTATGCTAATACTCGAACGAGTATCAAGCTCGGCAGATGACATTCGCTCAACTCTAGTAATCAATAGTTGATCAGCTGGGGCCAGTCGCTTGTAACCCGACCGATCCGCTGAGTATGTGCATTCTATCAGCACCGCAAATATACAGAGGTTGGAGTTGAAGCAGCGGAAATCTCCACGCCTACCTCTGTGTAGTGGCTGACGCTTGTAACTGCAGGCACAGCTCCCATTGAAATCAGTGAGAGCTGTGCCAGCAGTTACAAGCGCTATCCACTATACGGAGTTCGGCTCAGAGACTTCTGCTGCTTCAGCTCTGACCTCTGTGTATTTGGAGCAAAAGTCTCCATGCCGAACTCTGTGTAGTGGCCAGCTCTTGTAACTGCAGGTACGGCTCTTATTGAAATCAGTGGGAGCCGTGCCTGCAGTTACAAACACCAGCCACTACACAGAGGTTGGCATGGAGACTTCCCCTCTGATTTCTGTGCATTTGCAATGCTGACAGCATGCGCCCACTCAGCTGATCAGTCGGGGTCTGATGATGACCTATTCTAATAATAGGTCATCAATAGTACTTCCCTGGAAAACCCCTTTAAGTTCTGCAAATTGAAATGTGCAGGTCTCCATGGATCAGAATTAGAGATGAGCGAACGTACTCGTCCGAGCTTGATATTCGTGCGAATATTAGGGTGTTTGGGATGCTCGTTACTCGTAACGAGTACCACGCGGTGTTCCGGTTACTTTCAGTTTCCTCTCTGAGACGTTAGCGCGCTTTTCTGGCCAATTGAAAGACAGGGAAGGCATTACAACTCCCCTCTGTGACGTTCAAGCCCTATACCACCCCCCTGCTGTGAGTGGCTGGGGCGATCAGATGTCACCCGAGTATAAAAATCGGCCCCTCCCGCGGCTCGGCTCAGATGCCTTGTGAGTTAGCTGAGGGACAGTGGTATCGTGCTGGAGCTGCTGTAGGGAGAGCGTTAGGAGTTAGTGTAGGCTTCAAGAACCCCAACGGTCCTTCTCAGGGCCACATCTAATAGTGTGCAGTACTGTGTTAGCACTGTATTTTATTTTTTTCTTTCAAAATTGGATCTGCAGAGCATTGCGCCCTGCAATAGGGACAGAAGTGGTGGTTAGGCAGGGAGAGTGTTAGCAGTGAGTGTAGGCTTCAAGAACCCCAACGGTCCTTTCTAGGGCCACATCTATCCGTGTGCAGTACTGTCCAGGCTGCTGTTAGCAGTGTTGCATATTTTTTTTCTTCTCAAAACCGGCTGTGCAGACCATTGCACCCGGCATTAATACTACAGGGATAGAATTGTGTAGGCAGGGCCAGAAGACATACATTATTCATTGAATAGACGCAGTGTGGCTTTTCCTTTGAAAAACAAGGGAAAAAATTCTATTTCGCCTGCCTCTGACAGTCCTCAGGGCTCTGGGTACGTGTGTGCTGCGTGCAGAACGTTAAAAAAAATCAGACGCAGCCAGCTACGTTTTACTGCAGGCTTGCGCCAATTTTTTTCCTGCATGGGAAATCCCTAATCTGCTGTAGCGAATAACTTTGCATCACTGCAGTTCTGTGACACATTTGCAGGGCCACAACACAGTTATTAAACTTAGTAGTATTCATTGAATACACGCAGTGTGGCTTGTCCTTTGAAAAACAAGGGAAAAAATTCTATTTTGGCTGCAGGCTTGCGCCAATTTTTTTCCTGCATGGGAAATCCCTGATCTGCTGTAGCAAATAACTTTGCATCACTGCAGTTCTCTGACACATTTGCAGGGCCACAACACAGTTATTACACTTAGTAGTATTCATTGAATACACGCAGTGTGGCTTGTCCTTTGAAAAACAAGGGACAAAATTCTATTTTGGCTGCAGGCTTGCGCCAATTTCTTTCCTGCATGGGAAATCCCTGATCTGCTGTAGCGAATAACTTTGCATCACTGCAGTTCTCTGACACATTTGCAGGGCCACAACACAGTTATTAAACTTAGTAGTATTCATTGAATACACGCAGTGTGGCTTGTCCTTTGAAAAACAAGGGAAAAAATTCTATTTTGGCTGCAGGCTTGCGCCACTTTCTTTCCTGCCTGGGAAATCAAATCACTGGTAATACACCATGCTGAGGGGTAGGGGTAGGCCTATAGGACGTGGACGCGGGCGAGGACGCGGAGGCCCAAGTCAGGGTGTGGGCACAGGCCGAGCCAGTGCGGTGGCCAGGGGTAGAGGCAGGGCCAGACCGAATAATCCACCAACTGTTTCCCAAAGCGCCCCCTCGCGCCATGCCACCCTGCAGAGGTCAAGGTGCTCTACGGTGTGGCAGTTTTTCACAGAGACGCCTGACGACCGACGAACAGTGGTGTGCAACCTTTGTCGCGCCAAGATCAGCTGGGGAAGCACCACCAACAGAATGCGCAGGCATATGATGGCCAAGCACCCCACAAGGTGGGACGATGCCCGTTCACCGCCTCCGGTTTGCACCACTGCCTCTCCCCCTGTGCCCCAACCTGCCACTGAGATCCAACCCCCCTCTGAGGACACAGGCACTACCGTCTCCTGGCCTGCACCCACACCCTCACCTCCGCTGTCCTCGGCCCCATCCAGCAATGTCTCTCAGCGTAGCGTCCAGACGTCGCTAGCGCCACAGTTTGAGCGCAAGCGCAAGTACGACGCCACGCACCCGCACGCTCAAGCGTTAAACGTGCACATTGCAAAATTGATCAGCCTAGAGATGCTGCCGTATAGGCTTGTGGAAACGGAGGCTTTCAAAAGCATGATGGCGGCGGCTGCCCCGCACTACTCGGTTCCCAGTCGCCACTACTTTTCCCGATGTGCCGTCCCAGGCCTGCACGACCACGTCTCCCGCAACATTGTACGCGCCCTCACCAACGCGGTTACTGCCAAGGTTCACTTAACAACAGACACGTGTACAAGCACAGGCGGGTAGGGCCACTATATCTCCCTGACGGCACATTGGGTGAATTTAGTGGAGGCTGGGACAGAGTCAGAGCCTGGGACCGCTCACGTCCTACCCACGCCCCGAATTGCGTGCCCCAGCTCGGTGGTGGTATCTGCGGGGGTGTATGCTTCCTCCACTAAACCACCCTCCTCCTCCTCCTACGCAACCTCTGTCTCGCAATCAAGATGTGTCAGCAGCAGCACGTCGCCAGCAGTCGGTGTCACGCGGCGTGGCAGCACAGTGGTGGGCAAGCGTCAGCAGGCCGTGCTGAAACTACTCAGCTTAGGAGAGAAGAGGCACACGGCCCACGAACTGCTGCAGGGTCTGACAGAGCAGACCGACCGCTGGCTTGCGCCGCTGAGCCTCCAACCGGGCATGGTCGTGTGTGACAACGGCCGCAAGCTGGTGGCGGCTCTGCAGCTCGGCAGCCTCACGCACGTGCCATGCCTGACCCATGTCTTTAATTTGGTGGTTCAGCGCTTTCTGAAAAGCTACCCCCACTTGTCATACCTGCTCGGAAAGGTGCGCCAGCTCTGCGCACATTTCCGCAAATCCCACACGCACGCTGACACCCTGCGGACACTGCAACATCGGTTTAATCTGCCAGTGCACCGACTGCTGTGCGACGTGCCCACACAGTGGAACTCTACGCTCCACATGTTGGCCAGACTCTATGAGCAGCGTAGAGCTATAGTGGAATACCAACTCCAACTTGCGCGGCGCAGTGTGAGTCAGCCTCCTCAATTATTTACAGAAGAGTGGCCCTGATTGGCAGCCATCTGCCAGGTCCTTGGAAAATTTGAGGAGTCTACCCAGGTGGTGAGCGGCGATGCTGCAATCATTAGCGTCACCATTCCTCTGCTATGCATCTTGAGAAGTTCCCTGCAAAGCATAAAGGCAGACGCTTTGCGCTCGGAAACAGAGCCGGGGGAAGACAGTATGTCGCTGGATAGTCAGAGCACCCTCCTGTCTATATCTCAGCGCGTTCAGGAGGAGGAGGAGGAGCATGAGGAGGAGGGGGAAGAGACAGCTTGGCCCACTGATGACGGTACCCATGCTGCTTGCCTGTCATCCTTTCAGCGTGTATGGCCTGAGGAGGAGGAAGAGGAGGAGGAGGAGGATCCTGAAAGTGATCTTCCTAGTGAAGACAGCCATGTGTTGCGCACAGGTACCCTGGCACACATGGCTGACTTCATGTTAGGATGCCTTTCTCGTGACCCTCGCGTTACACGCATTCTTGCCACTACGGATTACTGGGTGTACACACTGCTCGACCCACGGTATAAGGAGAGCCTTTGCACTCTCATTCCCGAAGAGGAAAGGGGTTCGAGAATGATGCTATACCACAGGGCGCTGGTGGACAAACTGATGGTAAACTTCCCATCCGACAGCGCTAGTGGCAGAAGGCGCAGTTCCGAGGGCCAGGTAGCAGGGGAGGCGCAGAGATCATGCAGCATGTACAGCGCAGGCAGGGGAACATTCTCCAAGGCCTTTGCCAGCTTTATGGCTCCCCAGCAAGACTGTGTCACCGCTCCCCAGTCAAGGCTGAGTCTGCGGGAGCACTGTAAAAGGATGGTGAGGGAGTACGTAGCCGATCGCACAACCGTCCTCCGTGACGCCTCTGCCACCTACAACTACTGGGTGTCGAAGCTGAACACGTGGCCTGAATTTGCGCTGTATGCCCTGGAGGTGCTTGCTTGTCCTGCGGCTAGCGTCTTGTCAGAGAGTGTGTTTAGTGTGGCTGGGGGAATCATCACGGATAAGCGTACCCACCTGTCAACCGACAGTGCCGACAGGCTTACACTCATCAAGATGAACAAAGCCTGGATTTCCCCAGACTTCTCTTCTGCACCAGTGGACAGCAGCGATACCTAAGCAATACGTATTATGCACCCGCGGATGGAAGCATCGTTCTCTCTCACCATCCAAAACGGGGACATTTCTGCTTCATCAATCTGTGTATAATATTCCTCCTCCTCCTCCTCCTGCTCCTCCTCCTGAAACCTGACGTAATCACGCCGAACGGGCAATTTTTCTTAGGGCCACAAGGCTCACTCATATAATTTTTCTAAACAATTTTTATACGTTTCAATGCTCTTAAAAGCGTTTATACGTTTCAATGCTCTTAATTTTTCGTTAAACTGGGCTGCCTCCAGGCCTAGTTACCACTTAAGCCACATTAACCAAAGCGATTAATAGGTTTTACCTGCCCTCTTGGTTGGCCATGGCCAATTTTTTGGATGTACATTAGTACTGTTGATACAGCAATTTTTGTGGCCCCTCGCCTACAGTGTAATCATAGCAATTTCTATGTTCTTCGCCTGCACTCATGGTACAGAAAGGTGTGTGGGGTTGGCCTACACTTTAGCTACATAAATGTAACTTGTGCCTTGTCTATACTGCAGCTACTGAAATGGAACGAAGACTGCGCTCCCACTATACTGCTGCTTCGGAATTGTTACTGGGGCCTGTCTTGAGTGCTACTATTACTGAAATGGAACGCATACTGTGCTCCCCCTATAATGCTGCTAGTGATATGTTAGTGGGGCCTGTCCTAATGCTACGGCTGAAATGTTACTAATTATGGGCTCTGCCTATACCGCTGCTAATGGTATGTCTCTGGGGTGTGGAAACAGAGGCTTCCCAAAGACATGATGGCGGCGAGGCCATTTCCCACCAACGCTGTTACTGTTAAGGTGCATATAACCACGGACACGTGGAGAGGACACGTAGTGCCTCAAAAACATCCCCCGCCACAGCCCACTTAATCCTGGCCACATTCCGAAAACCAACAAAATAAAACCGCGCTACTAGGTCCGCAGTCACCAACACATTACCACCAACGCGGTTACTGTTAAGGTACATATTACCAGTCTGACTGGGGCATGCAGTGTGGGCCGAAGCCCACCTGCATTAAGCACGACATTACTACCTCAGCTGTGTTGGGCAATGCAATGGGATATTTCTATGTACCGCCGGTGGCTTGCTGGCAGCCACCCATGCTGTGGGTCCACAGGGAATTATAAATGCATCTGTTTCCACTTGTAAAGAACCCCAGTCAGACTGGGGCATGCAGTGTGGGCCGAAGCCCACCTGCATTAAGCACAACATTACTACCTCAGCTGTGTTGGGCAATGCAATGGGATATTTTTGTGTATCGCCGGTGGGTTCCAGGGAGCCACCCATGCTGTAGGTGCACACGGAGTTTAACCTACATGTGTCCACTTGTAAAGAACCCCAGTCTGACTGGGGAATGCAGTGTGGGCCGAAGCCCACCTGCATTAAGCACGACATTACTACCTCAGCTGTGTTGGGCAATGCAATGGGATATTTTTGTGTATCGCCGGTGGGTTCCAGGGAGCCACCCATGCTGTCGGTTGACAGGGACTTCACAATAGGGAGTTGTACCTGCCTGTGTCTATGAATTAAAAAGCCCGGTCTGACTGGGGCATGCAGAGACACCTTGACAGAATGAATAGTGTGTGGCACATAGGTTCCCCATTGCTATGCCCACGTGTGCAGCTCCTGATGGCGGTGGCACAGGATTCTATTTCTCATTGCTTCTGTACAGCATTGTGGGCTATCGCCCCGCCCCTTTTAAAGAGGGTCGCTGCCTAGCCGTGCCAACCCTCTGCAGTGTGTGCCTGCGGTTCCTCGTCATGGCAGACGCACTTCTAAATAGACATGAGGGTGGTGTGGCATGAGGGCAGCTGAAGGCTGCGCAGGGACACTTTGGTGTGCGCTGTGGGGGGGAGGGGGGGCGGTTGGGCAGCATGTAACCCAGGAGAAGTGGCAGTGGAGTGTCATGCAGGCAGTGATTGTTCTTTGTTGGAGGTAGTGTGGTGCTTAGCAAAGGTATGCCATGCTAATGAGGGCTTTTCAGAAGTAAAAGTTTTTGGGAGGGGGGGGGCCCCACTCTTGCCGCTATTGTGGCTTAATAGTGGGACCTGTGAACTTGAGATGCAGCCCAACATGTAGCCCCTCGCCTGCCCTATCCGTTGCTGTGTCGTTCCCATCACTTTCTTGAATTGCCCAGATTTTCACACAAGGAAACCTTAGCGAGCATCGGCGAAATACAAAAATGCTCGGGTCGCTCATTGACTTCAATGGGGTTCGTTACTCGAAACGAACCCTCGAGCATCGCGAAACGTTCGTCCCGAGTAACGAGCACCCGAGCATTTTGGTGCTCGCTCATCTCTAATCAGAATGTTTGGCCAGCACATCGCACAGATGTTTGATCAACTGATATCTGAGGAATGTGGGGGCTAAGTCAACTGCTTGAATGTTTTGTCATGTTCCTCAAACCATTCCTGTTCAGTTTTTTTGCAGTGTGGCAGGGGGAATTATTCTGCTGAAAGAGGCCACTGCCATTAGTGAATACAGTTGCCATCAAGTGATGTACTTGGTCTGCAACAATGTTTAGGTAGGTGTTACGCATCAAAATATCAGCCCTTTCGAGTGCTACGAACCAAGGTTTCCCAGCAGAACATTGCCCGGGGCATCACACAGCCTCCTCTGACCTGCCTACTTCCCATAGTTTATCCTAGTGCAAGTTATTTCGGAGATAAGTGACAAACACGTACATTGTCACAGCTTGTCGGCATGTGTTTCCAGTCATATTGGTGTTAGGCACTGACAGAAGCAATTCTCTACAGGTGTTAGGTTGATTAGGTTAGCTGAGGGGTGGATAAGCGCAGCCAGCCAATCACTGTCTGTCTGTGCATATTTATTCTGACCCCTCCTCTCAGAGGTCGGTGGTTATTCTCTCCAGTTTGTTCCAAGTATGCATGCTGGTCAGACTAATTTCTGTTTGAGTCCTGTTTGACTCTTGCCTCAATTGGTCTGGTCTCACTCATTGACATGTCTGACTGTTGATGTTTGTCTGACTTCTTGCTTGAACCCAGTCTGACTTCTTTTTTCTATTTTGTATTATTCCCATTGGTACCAAATAAAGTGTATATGTTTTTTATGTGTTTTGTTGTGTTTGCATTTAGCTTGTATATTCATCTTTCAAGGACATTTACACCTGTGTAGAACACATATGGATAAGCCCTTCACGGATGTAGTTGGTTCTTTTAGAAAATTCCATTTACACTCATGTAGGCCATGCAAGGATAGGCCTGCACCGATGTAACATACATGATGTAAAAGAAAACATGATTCATCAGTCCAGACCTCCATTTTCTATTGCTCTGTGGCCCAGTTCTGATGTCCACTTGGCACTGTAGGCAGTTTTGATAGTCAATAGTGGTTTACATGGACACTCAAACCGGCTCTATACACAGCAAGCTGCTGTAATGCACTGTGTGTCTTGATACTTTTTGATTATAGCTTGAATTAAAGGCTGTGGACATTTTTGGATTATTTTTAATCTAATTAATTTGCACACATTGTAGATCACAAATTATATTTGTAATTTTTTTTACTGAAATTTTTTGATTATTTGAATACATAACAATCTGAAGAGTTCTCTGATGACTCGGTCTCTAGTTCTTGTTTAAATGATCACTCAGAAAAAGGAAGGACTAGAGACTGAGCCATCAGAGAGCTCATCTGAGAACCCATGATTTTTTCCATGCAAATACTATTAATGACTTATCCTCAGAAGAAGAATTCAGCACCTCCATACACTGGGGTCGAAATAGAAGCAGTTGACTCTGAGTCCTATTTGGTGGCCAGTGCTCATAATTGCAGGTGCAGTTGTCACTGATTTTAGTGATAGCTGTACCGGCAATTATGAGCGCCGATTGCTACACAGTGATCGGAGCAATGTATACTTCAGCATAGACAGTGTGTGCCTGATTAGCTGATCAACTGGGGTCCCGAGCTGTAGACCACAACTGATCAACTATTGATGACCTAGCTTTAGGATAGGTCATCAATAGCATTTGCATGGAAAACCCTTTTCACAGTTTCTTGACCTGGTGCTGTTATTGGGGTCTGAACAACTGGCAACCCACTGAGGACACCCAGATCAGCAAGCATCAGTAAATAAATGTAGTAAAATAAATAAATAGAATCAGCTAAAATTAAAAACAATGAACAACTAAAAAAAAATTATAAAGCTCTCCTACCCCCCCCCCCCCCCAAAAAAAAAAAAAAGTAACACACCTCTATGAAATCTCATAGGCAATAGTACATGTGCAGGAAGCAGGAGTTGACAGGCATAGCTCGAGTGGATACGCTAACTTTGGCCTTGTCACAGTGGTTGCTACTCTGCCTTAAATGGTGGCTCGTGCAGTAGGTGGGATTGCAACAGAACTCTGGATGAGTGCAATTAGTGTAAGTTTGATGTGACGCCAGTGCCTTTGAATAAAGGTGTCGAGGTGAAGAAATAAAGAGGCAAGTCCAAAGAGCTTTAGTAAAACCAAAGGCACACAGTTTACTAATATCTATTGACTGAGTACAATTCACACTTGGCAACATAGCGAACAGAGAAATTTCCAATTATTTCCTAACAGTTGCAATGCTGTACATTTACTCCTTGACTCTCTTCTAAACGAATGGGATGAGGCTGCTCTACCAATTGAAGTGGTGGCTGCACTTTGAGGTGATTTATGGAGGAATGGAGGGACGGGTGTTTGCTTTACTGTGGACACTCAGACTTCTCTCTGTGCAGTGACAAATTGCACTCACAGTTGTGATGGCCGACTTCCTTCCAGCTCTCGCGGGTCCACCCTGTCGCAGGTTCCTTTTGGCAGGGTTGAAAAGTACTCCTCTCCCACTCTAGGCTCCCTACTTCGGCACTGCTTTTTCTTCTCCCTCTCTCTCTCCCTCCAGCAGCAGTCTTTCCCCTCTCTTTCCATCCTTCTCATTGATTCAGCCCAACTACCACTTCTGCTCTCCTATTTCTAACACTAACCTCGACTCTTCCCCCGTCACATGGTTAGTTCCCACCAATCACACAAATCCACTGCAAAGGAGGGAATGGCCAATCAGAAAATTGGCTGACGGCAGCCAATCAGAGGGGGCGCTGTTGCTAGGCAGATACTCTTTTACCCGCATTTCAGGAAAAAACATGTTTTTTCCCTAGAAGGCTGCCTCCTATGTCCCCTAAGGGACTCATAGCAAGGTCCACAGGACCTATTAACCCTTTGCCTACCCTGTAGGACCCTCTGGGTCACTACACATGCAGGACACAAACACATTTTTAATGGTCATTTATCAAGGTTGCCAACCATTCAGAAATTCTCCATAAATATATGGCACTTTTTTTCCTAGTGTCTATAAAAAAAAGCAGTGTCCTTAATTTTTTTTTTTAGACTGTAGGTACGTGAGCATATTATTATGTCTGTAATTATCATCCTTTAACAGCTCACAGTAACTGCTGGGAATAAGTTCATAGCAGTGTCTGACCTATAGTCATATGTTACTTATTATCTAGGTTATTCATTATGGCGTGAAGGAGCCCTTAGGCTTCATTCACCACACTCATAAGTGAATTTTGGATACCCATAACACTGTCAGCATTTTGTCTGTTGCCTTTTCTTGCATCACATTTGGTAGGTTCTAACCTCTACATACTAAAAACAGCTCACAATATATACCGTTTGGAGTTTCCCCCATCCAGTCATCCAGCTCTCTTAATTTGCCCCCTATCATATTTGCTCAGATTCTTATGCTTGCCCATTTTTCCTGACTCCAACGCATCAACTTCCAGAAATGACTGTTCACTTTTTGCATAATAAATGCCACCCCCTGACAGGTTGTAAGGAGATAATTAATTGCATTCACTCCAACAGGCAGTGATACATATATTGCTTAAAGGCCCATTTACACCAGCCGATGATCGCTAAAAAATCGCTCAAGGGACAGTTTGAGTGACAGCTTTGAGCGATCATTTTGCATAAACTTTTAAGTAGCTACTCAGCTACTTAAGAGCAATTAAGTGTGCAAATGAAGCCTTAGCTGAATGCAGTTAATAGCCCGAGGGCTATTATCTGCGCTCAGATCCTTTGTTCTCTAAGGGGAAACAATGCTATCAGCACTCCCCGTGGAAAACTGCTGATAAGGCTGAAGGACGATTTTTAGGTTGGACTAAATTTAACGATCAGCTAGCAGTGCCCGCACATTTAGACGCAACGATTATCGCTAAAACGATTGCCTTTTAGCGATTTTTTAGCGATCATCGGCTGGTGTAAATGGGCCTTACGCTGGGTGCACACTTACCCATGTGTATGAGTTGCATCCAAAAGGCTTGTGCACAACTTGCATTTAACAGCACACAGATAACAGTCCATGTGCTATCTGATGTACATGGTGGCAGAACATTAACATAAATTGATATGTCCTATTTCCTGTCTGTAAAACTAAGAGAAATAAGACATACCATGAGGTATTTTCATACTAAACGACAGTCTGTTTGAAAAACATCAATGTGCATGTCCTCATAAGCCTATAATAGGGCTGTGTGTTGTCCATGATTCACAAGGACAACACTTGACCCAAAACACGTGGTTTGCAGGGGAGCTTATGCAATACATTTTGGAATCAAATCAGAGAAACTGATACAAAGGGAAAAATAAATATTTTGGTGCAGTAGTACTTTATGAAGTTTTTCTGTCTGCCCATTAGTTTTATTTTCTTGCAGAGATGATAAAATTAGTCTGAATACAATCTTTCAGGTTTATGAAATTAAACATTGACCTTCCATTAAACTCAACCCTGAGGGCAATGAAATGACTTGGATAGGAAAAGAAGAAACTCAGTGTCTAACTGTTCTACAGTTTACAATCAAATAGGACTGTAGCCAAGTCTCATGGAAGTCGCATGCATTTCCTTTCCACAGTCTGGTATGCAGTAATTCATCCTATCTTTAAAATGAAATAAAAGAAACTGAATTATGAACAGAAGGACATTACTAAATAATGATGTATGGGAACAATCCTGTCTAGATTTTAGGCCATGAAATGGATTTAATCCTATAGTTATACTTATGTATTTTCATTTCTGTCACTTCTGGCAAATTTTAATTTATAATATACTATAGTAACATTTTGTATAGAGCTGGAAGCAATGACCTTGGAGGAGATTTACCAAATGTTTACGTTCATATCAGGATATGCATATTGTTTCAGTTAAGTTTGGTTAGTGCTGGACTGTCTATAGTTTTACTGTTTGAGCAGAAAGCATGAGTTTACATCTTGGCTATCCTTTAAAGGACATTTACCACTTCTGTCTTCTGTCAGCTTTCACAGACTCCCAAATAGTAAATATGACTACTCACAGTGCTGTGAAATAATTTCACGATTTCTTCCACATTTATCACTAATTATTTCTGATTATAAAGCAATAACATAATAGAAATCCATGTAACCATATAGCTGATTTTTTAAATTATTATTGCATCATACAGTCTGCAATTGCAGTCCATAGATACATGGAATACAAGTTACAGAGTATACAGGATTTAAAGTTCAAGCTTCGTGTTTTAACATCAATCACAGTGAAAAAAATAGAAAAAAATATAAAGTATATATTTTGTTAAGTATTTTAAAAGATATATCCCAATTTAAATTTACTAGATGTATAGCAAATGTCACCAGATTTCCAAGACTTTAAGTTCAAAGAGATCTGATTCTGAACTAGTCAGACCATGGTACATATGGTGTCTCCAGATACTATTGTTTCACATAGCACATAGGGCAAAATAGAGTCTATGGACCAAGAAGATGCTTATAGATCCAATGCGGTGTGGCGTTACAGTTCCAAAGAATCACGCTACTGGAAAAGGATTCTATCCTCCTATTCCTAGCTGCAAACTACCATCTATTACCTACAAACAAGGTAGCCATCCTGACAAAGACACCCCTGATAAACTCTCCAACTGTCCACTAAATTGCCCTACATGCACCATACCATCCTATGCATGGGGTGAAAATATAAACTACACCAAAAGGTCCTCTAAATGAACCATGTAATGTAACTGATTAGACTGTTGGAGGGTTTAGCCATAAAGAAGTGTCAGCATCTTTGTCAGGATGGCTGGCCTGCTTGTAGGCAATGAGTGGTAGTTTGTACTTGGGGATAGGATGATAACCATAATTCTTTACTCCATGCCAAACTTCTTTTCCAGTCAGGTGAACCCTCAGAACTATGAGTAATACCACAACTCATTGGATTTATCAGTATCTTTTTCATCTGCAGTTTCTATTTTGCACCATATGTTGTATGAATTAATAGAATCTGAGAATAATATATATGCCCCTGTCAGGCTAGTATAGAATCAAACTTCTTTAAACATAAGGTCTTGGATATCTGGTGATATTTGCTAAACTTTGTATATTTAAATTTGGATATATGTTTTCAAATACTTAAAGAGACTCCAACGCAATCTCTTTTCAGCCCTCACTGAGATCACCATAAGGAAGATCCTGTCACATTAATTGCAGTAATATGTCTGCTGTGTGGATCTGTGCAGTACTTTTAGAGAAACTTACATTTTATTAGTAGCAGACAGACGCAGAACTAGTGCTCCATATTAATGAGCTACAGCCTAGTCACACCCACCTGGCCCTCTAGACAATGATTTGCAGCTCCCTCACTATGCACTGTAACAGGCACAGAAGTTAATGGAAGCTGTCTGATCCGCATGCTATCCAGAATTACAATTCTGGAAAGGTCGCTGTGGACCCACCTCATCACCTAGCGATGGCGCGGGGAAATCTGTACTGCACATGTGCGCCAACGCGACAGCCAGCACATCCGCACACATGGGCAGTACAGAAGAAAGAAGACATAGACAGGTACGCAGGGTCACCGGCTGCGGGTATAGGCATATTCCATGCAAGATTCGCAATGTGCATTCGGTCTAAGGCTAACTTTAGCATATTTTTAGTAATTTCCAGAAATGAAATGATAACAGAGAACAATATAAATATGTATAAATCTGAGGTAGACTGTAAAGATCCTTTTACATTTTGCAAAAAAAAAATTTAGCTACACTGGAAAAATTAATGTATCAGGTTTGTGATCTGCAGCAAATCTAGGTATTTTATTTTTGGCAATCATGTAGTTTAATTATGAATTTTATTTAGTCATTTTTCTTATGACACCTGAGCTCCTTAATAATCTATAATTTATTTTTTCAAATCTTACAACCCAATGTATTTATACTAACTACAGCAATTTATTTATCAAGAGCTAAAATGTTCTTCTGCCTAATATCAGTAGCACTGCTCTACTTTTGAATAAGATATACTATCAGGGCTATCTACAACAAAGGCCACCATGCTTCTTTTTTAATCTAATTTTATCACTGGGGCATGTTATAGGAAGCATATGAGCCATACAGAATTATACTATTTGACAGAACACAAAGTTTCATTCAAAGATCCTGACTTGACTATGTCTGTAATAATGAATAAAAAGCCTGAAAATGATTTAGACCAAAGATTTGTTGCTTTGCATTCTATTTAGCCCCACTTATTTAAGACTGGGAATTCTGCCAAGTCACTGAGCTCTTACTTTAATCTATTCAGCTTTGGCAATGTTGTACAAAAGGATCATTGAATCCCCACAATGAACTAAATTGGGCATTCTTCCAAAACACTGAGCAAATTGCTTTTATTTACCTTGTGTGCAAGAACACTATATTAGGTTCAATAGTTATGTTTTTGTTCCATATCAAAGCAACATTACCCCGTACACAACTTCAAAATTACACTTGGGCCATAAGGCTCTAGTATATCGAGAGTTGATCTAAAGTTATCTGTATCTTGATAATAAGCTTCAGTTACATGATAAAGTGTGGGATTTTATTCTATACCTGTAGTAGAAAAACATAAATGATAAAAATAACAACAGATTATAAAAACTATTTTATTTGAAAACCAAGCAGAATTAGGAAAAGATTAAATATTAAGGGGGTTTTCACACATGGCTGAAAATTCCACCATGACAAAATCTGCAGAGAAATCCCTACATTTCAGGACTCTAGCGTATTGCCTAAATTGGCAATCTAGCATATTTGGAGCAATGTGTTGTCCATGTTAATACACAAACAGCATATGCCCTATTATAGCCTGTAAGGCTATGCAGATTGATTTTTTTTTAATGCAAACCAATGGTCTGCGTGATATAACACTTTGAGTGTCCTCTTTCTGTCTATCACTGCTGATCTGGATTTTCCATAGGATTGCTACAGATTTGCTAATTAGTAACTTTCTATGCTGTCTGGTTTCTAGGCAAATGGTCAGCAACAGTGAGGCAAACACAATACAAAAGAGAATGCTCATTAAAAGAGGATCCATCACCAATGCCTACTTTCATATTTTAAAAAATACCGTTATTTCTCAAGAAAAGGCAATTCTGGTGGTCTGTGCGAGGCAGGCTTTAAAAGTATCTTAAACAATGTGAAAAAAGTAAATCATCACCATCCCGAAAATAATATGCCTACTATGATGATCTAAAGTCCCTTTGCACTTTTCGGGAACTCTGCCAAGAAGTATAGATTGTAAGCAAAGATTTGGTATAGAAATGATAATCAAGAACGTTTATTATAGCGATATGCAACACAAAATAGATGTTACAAAACATGTTATTAAATGTAATTTGACATTTTTCTTAAACATATGGCTGTCACTTCCTCATAAAGAACAAATCAACAATGTATTCTATATAGTTTTTCATATGGGGAAGTAATATTTAACACTTAGTGAGTTGTAATTTTTTGTAAAGACGTATTGATGATGTTTTCAATTGTCCATGTAATTAAGAAAACATGAAATATGGCAATTTTGTGACAGAATGCACCAATTCAATATAACTAGGTTGAGGAAATTGCATACTGTAAAATGTAAAATTATACATTTCTTGCAATTTGATATGCATGCTATATTATAGTGGGATACTAAGAGATTTACCATAAAATAGGCATTGGCCGTATGTACCTGTCCTATTTGCCATTATGGACCTGTTTTCCACCCCAGATCTAATTAATACTCTTAAAAATCAGGCCTACACACAACAACATCCATCAGATAACACAACTTCATCAAGAATCTACATCATGTAATTATGTATCAAGCCAATCTGGTCTTACTGGTCAAACCTGCAGTAAACTAATTATGCTTACTCTCAATCAACATCATATCAGCGTCATTGCCCTGCTACTTGTTCAGCAAATTCTTATCTCGGTCTCCTTAACAACACTATGAATACCTCTTATAATAATAATTATTACTCAGGCCATTATACCTCAATATATTCTATAGCAACAGTTACTGCAACCACAACTTGCAGCACCTTTCCTACATCTACATCTCTTTATTTCCCTACCAGATTCCAAATGTAGAAAAATGTCATGGTAAATGATCAACATTTCAATGGTGTATGTGGTGTGAAAGTGAAACCTTTTATTTACAATATTTTATTTTGTACTACTAATACCATAAAAATACTTTTGTGTTATACTAGAGGTTTATTTTTATTAGCTTGCAAAAAAAAGTTAGGCATTTTTGGTGCAATATGTGTCACTATATTTGTGAATGAGTGATGATATACATGCATAAAATAAATGGTAAGCAATGATACATGTGTTTTATACATTTTCACTAGAGATGAGCGAGCATACTCGAAGGTACTCGTTACTCGAGCAAGTGGCATGCAGTGCTTGGGTGCTCAATAACATTTCACCCTCTCCACACTAAATTGTTTTTAATGGAGCCATGGCTGCTGCTGGCGGATCCATTGAAAACAATGGTCTGCCACCTCCCCTGCATTGTTTTTCATTGAAGGGCTTTACATATAAGCCCTTCCCTGAAAAACAAGGATTTTAGTGTAAAAAAAAAAAAAATAAACTTACCTCTCCGCCGCTGCCGTGTCCCCTGCGGGGATGCAGAACACACCTGCCGCATGCACCTGCTTTAAATATAAGCCTTTCCCTGAAAATCCAGCAAAAGTAGTGTAAAAAACAAAAAAAATAGATACCTTCTTTCAGCTGCCGGGGCTCAGCCGCGTCTTCTAATCGTTGTCCTCGGGTCTGTCGTGCTGATCTATCAGCAGACGGGGATTTAAAATTCCTGCCTGCTGAAAGAACTGATTGTTATTGGGTGAGGCTCTCAGCCAATCACAGGCAGCTCTCGCCTGTCATTCATTCGGCGAGAGCTGCCTGTGATTGGCTGAGCGCCTCAGCCAATCCCAATCAGCTCTTTCAGCAGGCGGGAATTTAAAATTCCCGCCTGCTGATAGATCAGCACCACAGACCCAGGGACAGCGATGAGAAGATGCGGCTGAGCCCCGGCAGCTGAAAGAAGGTGAGTATCTATTTTTTTGTTTTTTTACACTACTTTTACTGGATTTTCAGGGAAGGGCTTATATTTAAAGCCCTTCCCTGAAATCCATTGATGGGGTGCCGTCAGCAGAATCCTCTGATGCAGCTGTCACAGATGTGGCAGATGTAGCAGCAGGGAATTCTTTTTACCAGCAGCGATGAAGGAAACATCTGCCACATATGGCAGATGTGTTCTTCATCCCCATGGGGGATACGGCAGCGGCGGAGGGTATGTTTTTTTTTTTAAACTAAAATTATTGTTTTTCAGGGAAGGGCTTATATGTAAAGCCCGTCCATGAAAAACAATTCAGGGGTGCCGGCAGACCATTTTTTTTAATGGAGCCGCCAGCAGCAGCCGTGGCCCCATTGAGAACAATGCAGAGCATAGGGCATCTTGAAAAATGCTCGGGTCTTCCATTGACCTCAATGGGGTTTGTTACTCGAGTCGTGCTCTCCAGCATTACAAAAAGCTTGGCTCGAGTAGCAAGCACCCGAGCATTTTGTTGCTCGCTCATCTCTAATTTTCACAATAAACAACAATAACATTACCAGTTTTATCTTAATCAAGGAATAATAGCCCTAGAAAATGTAATGTCTAAATAAGAATATAGCTTAAAAACTATCAAATTTATAAAAAAAAACATCTTAAGAGCTATGAGCTGTAAATCCCTTGGGTTAAGCATAACTGAAAACACATTACTAAGTATTAATGTATATATTTATATAATGTAAATATAATTACTGTATATATTTTGTTTTGAATTGTATATGATGGTATAAACTTTTAACTTATCTAAATAACATCTGTCGCATTTGTATTAACTACACTGTATGAACAAAAGTATTTGGACACTACAGAAAATCAGCAAATATGCAAATACCGAGTTTGCCGAATGGTATGCTGGGAAGGGCATGGGTAAAATACAAAGCTGCTCATTTTGTAATAACTATTCATTCATTGGAACGAGTACTTGTGGGATGACTGGAGCGACGGGTACGACACCACCACCCTCGCCCATCTTCACAACAATCTCTTCTCACAGCCTTGCAGGAGGAATGGTGAGCTATTCCTGCCCAGACTTACAGAGAACTTGTGGAAAGTATGCCTTGACGTGCTGCCGCTGTAATACAAGCAAAAGGAGGGCCGACACGTTACTAAATAGAAGAATAAAGAGCTTCTTCTGAAAAACATGCAGTGTCCAAATATTTTTATCCATATACTGTATATCAAAAGACAATTGTTTGACACAATTCAAACACTTTATTATATATGAAGACATTTTTTTTAGGATTGGTAATTGTACAATTTCCAGAATTGTTAGGTGTACATGCAACGTTGCCTGGCAGAAATTGCAGCCCATCATTATGTCATGCCCAATCAAGGAGACTTAAGGTTGCAGAAGCTTTCAAAGTGTAACCAATTTTCCTAACTATCTTTGCAAAGTTGTGCTTCTGTCACTGCACCCAGGATCATGCTTTTTTAATTCTTAAATTTTTTTTCCTTTGGTCTTTATGACAGTGGCTGACCCACACTACAAATTTGTTGCGATTGATGTTGGCACATATGGCAGCACAGGAGTCCATTGGGTGTTGCAAACATCAGAGATTGGACTGCAAATTCTTCAAGATCGTGTGACGCTCCCAGACCCTCAAACTCTTCCAGGACCCACGACTCCTTTACCCTTTACGATGGTATAAGATGAGGCATTTCCTGCTGCACCCATACCCAGAAAGAGGACTGGATGGCCGGAGGAGAATTTTTAATTATCGGCAGAGCAGGGCATGAAGAGTCATGGAGTGTGTCTTCAAAATAATGGTTAGTTAGTGAAAGGTGCTGTGCCTTGGCAATACCCCTGTGTTGGTGGTGTGCGGCCTTGAATGCTGAAATTGTATTCCTCATCTACAAAATTAAAAAATGCTGTACCTTATTAGTAAATACCTAAACTTTATTATTACTTTTCATATCTAATTTTGTACATTTTAATAGGCCATTTGTGGTTATGTTCATTTTCTTCATAGCAGGTGAAGAAATGGCTACTGAGAATAGAGGAGCAGCCAGACCCCCAGGGCTAAGGACCCTGCAGCATGTGGGAGAAGACAAAGTCTCCTTCTTGCCATACTCTGGGGATAGAATGGGTGCAGCAAAAGTCTTTGCAGCAAATACTACACAGATAAAGATCTGAATCGGAACCATTTAGAAGGATGATGCTAAATTTTGTGTAGATCCGGCATACATAGAGAAAGCCCACGACTACATGTGCTTTGCTGCCAAACTGAATAACCCAAGAGGCAATGTATACGCCAATCTGTTATACCATATTTGGCAAGCAATGTTTAAAACTTCAGTAAATATTCAGTTACTGTTGCCTTAAGAAATGTACCGAAGCAGAGTGTTATAATGTAATGTTAAAACACACGAACCCTCAAGTGGAGTAATATAGTGTACAGGTTATCTGTGTTATAGCAAAGTTGTTTATTGCAACAAATTGTCTCTGCCTCTGTCTGTCACCACCCTGTCAATACATACCATCAACCATGTAGAGATTAGTCTGAAATCACAGAGGTGAGAGAAAAAGTGTACAAAGACATAACTCACAGAAAAGGTAGCCAAAAATGCGCCAACTGATAAACTGCTATCTGGCTCTCTGCATACTACCTGGGTCTATGGTGATTGAACTTGCCCTGCAGTTTATAAGTTGGTGCATTTTTGGCTCCCTTTTCTTTGAGTTCACTCCACTGTCTGCACACTGACTAACATTGGTGGCAGCGTGGGAATGAAGAGCTGGGTCAATATACAAAGCACTTCCTTGGATTCCTCAAGATTTGTCCCATGTGCACCATAAGTTAGTTTATGTTGCTCATAAGTGATGTCAGGGTCCTTGTAAAGCAACATTCCAGTCATGGGACAAAATTTGTCCAAGATTTGAAGGTGGAATGTGATATTACTTCGTACCATCCTTTCTCCCTGTTCTGCCACTGATCCACTTGTTTCTGGGACCTCTCTTAATTCTTTCAAGATGGTTACAGAGCTTATTGGACTACCCAATGCACCCTGAGCCTTGGAGGTGCATTGGTAATCTAAGACCTCACATACCACTATGATTGTCCAGTGCTGCTATCCAATCTGAAAGCAGCATGCAGTGTCGGACTACCAATGCACAGTGTGTATCGAATTGTAATAGGATCATTGTGGCCATCTTGGAAGAAAGAAAAGGGGCTACCGGAACAAGTCGATTGGCTGTAGAACAGAAAAAAGGAGGGCACTGAGTAACATAACTCAATCTCAACTAGTCCCTATGCAAACTTTGTCCACAGGACTGGAGGATGACTTTAACAATTCCAAAGCATGTATTTTAATAAGATTTTGATCATTTAGAAAATGTCATTAATTAATGTGCAAATGCTCAAAATTTACACCGATTTAACTATTTAGCTGCATTTTGTGGTTAGCAAGAAAAAAGGTGTATTTTCTTCTTTCAGGGATTTATTTCTAATGCACCTTAATGTTCCAAACTCCTAATAGTATTTATAAGATGAACTTTGGTGACTAAGCAATTCAGCCAGGATTCCTCTAGTGTCTCTTTAGTTTCATATCTTGTTAGTAAAGCTACTTCTCCCTTGACAGGTAAATCCTTCCTGGCGCCACTTGTCTCCTCTCTCAGACCTCAGTCCTATGATGATGAGTACTTTGAACGTCATCCTAAAATCCTATCGTCTGTTTCAGCTGTCATTTTGTAACAGACCTGATTGATCATATAAAATGATTCCGATTCTAAACTCATAAGTGCTTAGTAAATGTACCAGAGCATAAATTTTGCAGATCTTGCAGCCAGTCTTTGTTGTTCTTGCAAAGCTAATGCAACTATCATGGAAGCACCATTGCACCCAATATCATGCAGCATAGTTACTATGTTACTTGGAGTTGTGCATCTAGTCATTCAGATATGATCTGCTACATACATTCAAATGGCTAATTCATCTAATGGATTCCAGATGTCTTCTTCTTCCAGCGGAATTGCACAGTGTTTCATGCATCTCCTGGCGTATTGCGTGTGCATTTGCACAATCCCCATTGACTTCTATGGGGACCTTTGGTGTGCAAATACGCATAAAGATAGAACACGTTCTGTTTTTTGGGTGCGGTAAAATATGGGAACATAAACTAGCCTATTGACATAGATGGGTTCTATCCTCTGTGTATTGTGCATGCAAGTGCAAGTGCAGGAACTGAGCTGCCGCCCCCCTCTCTGCCTCCTCTCCGCCCCTCTGCACTATTTGTAATGGGAAGAGGCAGGGCGGGGCTAAGTTCAGAGAATTAGCCCCGCCCCTGTCCCACCTTTCCCCATTGCAAATAGTGCAGAGGGGCGGAGAGGAGGCAGAGAGGGGGGCGGGAGCTCAGTTCCTGCACTTGGCTCTTCCATCCCCCCCCCCCTGCACACGAGGACAACGTATATCGGCTCAGTGTGAAAACCGAGCCGATATACGTTCGTGTGACTTCACCCTCAATCTGCAGAATTCCTCAGAATGACTGCTAATGCTTAAATAAAGCCAGCTGTCTTCTTTTCCCAGCATTGAATGCAGCTAAACTCCCTCCCCCTCCCTTTTCTTTCAGCTCCCATAGGAGCCGATGGGAGCTTCCAGCGTATCGCAGCCAAAGATAGGGCAAAACCTATCTTTGGATGCAGTGTATAAAATCCGTGACCGAAAACGGACGCCAGTGTTCAATTATTGCAAGCACGATTATTTTACTCGGCTAAAAATCACTCATCTGAATGAATACGTGGGAATCGAATGCATCAGATGGTCATGTGAATAAGGCCTAAAAGAGAAAATGTTCCATTTCTCTAATCTAAAGAAACCTTCCTTCCTTGTTAGCCTGGGTTCACACGGGGCGGATTCCCAGCGGAAATCTCGCGGTTTGGCCACAGTGAAAAACTGCAAGATTTACGCCAGGAGTAGCGCATCTTCAAAACCCGCGGCACCTAGCCGCAGGTTTTGAAGCGACCTGGCCGCTTGCTCTTCCGCTGCAGCTGGCGCTCCCATAGAGGAGAGCGCGGCCACAGTGAAAGAAGTAAAAAAATGAACATGCTGCGGCTGGCGAATCCGCTCCGCAATGCCGGCTTCTGCCAGCTTTGCCGCGGTGGATTTGCCGTCCTGTGTGGACGAGATTTCTGAGAAATCTCGTCCACATGGCTGGCTAATCCCGGGGGTTAGTGGCTGCAGGCGGACTTGCTGCGGCGAAATTCCGGACGGAATTTCCGCAGCAAATCCGTCCTGTGTGAACCCAGCCTTACACTTCCAACTTGGACATTTAGTGGTGGAGAAACATTTTGTGTGGCATTGTCTTTTAATTTAACTTGTTACATCAATTTAACAAGTCAGGGTTTCATACAAAAGGTATATTTAGAACCAGGAAAAGATAATGGCTGTGACAAATTGTTACTGCAGTTTAAAAGGAAGAAAATGGCCAATAACCTAAATCAAGCTGCCGCGTTAAACATAACTTTTTACGAAAATGTTGTTTGTGTTTTTTTTGTAATTTTTCATGTTGCTATCTAGATTTAAAATCATTATCCATATTTAAGAAACATGATATATTGTAGTTTTCACACCAGCCACTTTGCCTCATACTGGTTTCACACGGAGTACAGGGATTAGAACTTGTCACCTTATGCAATCCTTGTTTCCATCTAATGGCCCAGACACATTATCCTTGAAATTTAAGGAGACAGCTGGTAAATCAGGTAAACCAATTCCTTTACAATAATAGTACTTGTACTTTGGTGATATGACTAACTTTAACTTTAGAGTACATATAGCCATTGTAGGTATATGGCTACATTTTTTGGGGCTGAGACCCCTGAAATAAAGTATAATGCACACTGTGCCCCTGAAATAAACTATAAGATATGTAGTTAAACAAAAAATATGTACATTTGGTACTGCCATAATCATACTAAGGCCTCCTGCACACAGGTGGATATTTGCTGCGGAATACGCGGTTGGCATCTGCACCACGAATCCGCAGCAAATACTGGCAGTTAATTTCTATGGAGATCTGCTTTCTACACACGAATGGAAATCAACAGAGGAAAAGTCGCAGTATACTCCATTTTCATGTGGGCTCCTCATGGACAGCTTCCATTGAAGTCAATGGCAGCCATCCGACTTGCAATGAACATTGCAGATAGGCTGCGAATTCCACGTCGTCGTTTAGCACCAGTGCAGGAAAAAAAAATTGAAAACAAAAATCTGTACTGCGCATGTGCGATGGCAAGCCTCCAGGTCCATCCGCAGTACAGATAAGATGGTGAGGTAAGCACGGATACCGTTGCTGCCAGAACCGGATTCCACACGCGGAATCTGGTTCTGCCGGGTGCCTAACCTAAAGAACACATCCTTTTTAATGCACCGTACATGCCATAAAAACGAAACTCCAAAAAACAATGGCACAATTGTGCTTTGTTTTTTTTAATTTCAGCTCACTTACATTTTTTTGACAGCTGAGAGCTGCCCCTGATTGGTCCCTGCGCTGAGCCAATCAGAGGCAGCACTCACTCACCCATTCATGAATGGGTAAGTGAGAGCTGCCTCTGAGTGGTGAGGCTGTGACCAATCAGAGGCAGCTCATTTAGCAGGCGGGGATTTTAAATCCCCGGCTGCTGAATACTACTCAGAGCAGTTCAGGAGAACTGCCGGCCGGCCGGCCGCGCTGAACTCCGTCTGCCGGGACCAGGTGAGTATATATATTTTTTTTGTTTTTACACATTTCTGGATGAATTTCCGGGAAGGGCTTATATTTTTAAGCCCTTCCCGAAAATTCATCTCGCGCTCGCCCGCAGCCCATTAAATATAGAAGCCCTTCCCTGCAATTCATCCAGAAATGTGTAAAAATAAAAAATATATATATACTTACCTTGTCCCGGCAGACGGAGTTCAGCGCGGACTACAGTTGGTGTGAAGGGGGTGTGAGTCAGACCTGCCCCCTGATTGGCTCAGCCATTGCTTTCAGTGGAACCTGCTGTATTGCCGGCTCCATTGAATTCAATGGGCAAACATCATTCTTCTCTGCCACAGCTGTTACAGCTGTGGCAGAGGAGAATGATTTGTCTAGTATATGTTCTCAATGTGGTCGGCGCTGCTGCCGCCGGCCCCATTGAGCGCATATAGAGAAGAGAACAGGAATCGCAGATCGCAGATAGGTGCGATCTGCGATTTCTGTTCTATAATTTATCGGACGAGGGCATAAAAAGCGCTCATGTGTCTGATACCATTGCAATGGTTTTATAAAATCGCCGGACGCATGCGCATGTGCAAATCGCGTGAAAAAAACGCCCGAGCCCTGAATGTGCAGATTGCTGCCTGAGGCCAGAGGCTCAACTTGCCTCAGGATAGACACATCCCTGTAAACACCATGGCCCCTGAAACAAAGTATAATAAACATTGTGGACCATGAAATAATACACATTATGCCCTTAATGTTAAGCCTTGTAACACCTGAAAAAAAATTATTAAAACACACTGTGTCCCCTTAAATGTGAACAAATAAAGTGGCAGGCACTCTTTGGGAGCACTGCAGGGGTGCAATAGAATGGGGTCACAAGGTGTAAGGCAGGCAAGGTCTTCCTATCTGAGAATTCTGCAGAGCATGGGTGTAACTAGAGAGGGTGCGGTCGCACCAGGCCCAGAAGCCCTACAGGGCCCATAAAGTCTCTCTTCCCCATATTGCAAACCAATACTATCAATGAAGCTTTGTAATTGGGGGCCCAGTTCCAGACTTTGCACTGGGGCCCAGCAGGTTCAAGTAATGCTTCTGCTGCAGAGACTGTCCCCTCTAAAGGTTTGGTGGTGGTAGGCATCTGAAGAAAATTGGCGCTTTTCATCGCACTTATGGCCATGCACCATAGGGTAGATGGTGGTCCAGGGGTTGGAATGGTCACAGCAACATTGGCGGTGCTTGGGGAGGGCACAGACTGGCTGCGGCATCTGCACCATAACCCATTCAGTCAATTCATCTTTATAATGATGTACTCACTCATTTGTTAAATAAACCACTCAGTTTATTATACCGACACATAAACTAAAGGCCCATTTAGAGCCAACGATTCTCACTCAAAATTCGCTCAAAGCCGCATTTTGAGCGACAATCGTTGGGTCTAAACGTGTGGCCATTGTGCAGTTTTCGTTAACGATTCGCCGATCATTGAAAGACAAAAGACAACAAGCAAGCTGAAAGACAAAGATGAGTCTTATCAGGACCGCGCGCTGAGTTCTCAGTGGGATATCGCTGATACTATTATTTCAGCTGGTATCCCACTCTGAGAACACAGCAGCAGTATGCAAAAGACAGCACTCCAGCTGTGTTCTGTATACCCTGCTCGGAGCGCTCCTCTGTATACCAGCTGAGCGCTCTGAGAAGATGACAGCTGTATACAGAAGACAAGCAGCCCCGCTTGTCTTCTGCATACAGCGTGAGCCTTCATTTACACACTTACGCAAAGTGAACGCTCAAAATTGTCACTCAAACTGCCGTTTGAGCAAATTTTGAGCGATTATCTTGCCATGTAAATGCACATAACGATTATCGCTCAAAAGATGTCTTTTGAACAAATTTTCAAAAGCGATAATCGTTGTGTCTAAATGGGCCCTAACTGAGATGCTTTACATTGCTGTGACATGTGCGGTTTGTTCAGAGGGAAGGAGACCGACCCACTGCTGGTTTAGGGGCCCACCAGGGAATTCACTAGCTACCTCAGTAGGGAATTAGTCATTGTCCTGAATCCCTGAAGACACCAGCTGTAGTAAAACATGTCACAGTGGTATTGTTCTGTGTTTAATAATGAAATGTGGTTCTGCTAGTCTATTAGATATTCTATACTACTAGATACTGTAATGCGTACCTCAGTCAAATCATGCTTGATAAATCAGATAAATAGCGGATTTATCCACCTGCATCTCTTATCACCTTTTGGTAGAAATTATCACCCTGTATCAATGAATTCCTTTAGGAGGATCTTTTTATTTTTAATATTAGGCTTAATAAAAAGTTTTGTTTTATTTTATAAATCGTTTTATAATAGCATTATAATTATATGTTTAAGTATGCAGTAACAGTTTTTTTTCTTTAGTGGCTAATAGAGATGAGCGAACGTACTCGTAATGAGTACTTACGCACCCGAGTACCGCCATTTTCGAGTACTTCAGTAC
Source organism: Eleutherodactylus coqui (assembly GCF_035609145.1). Lineage (NCBI taxonomy): Eukaryota > Metazoa > Chordata > Amphibia > Anura > Eleutherodactylidae > Eleutherodactylus > Eleutherodactylus coqui. The sequence goes on along the minus strand of NC_089843.1, from coordinate 139,318,649 downwards.
TCGGGCGTAAAGATTCCGGGGGCGCCGGGGGGCGGGGAGAGGCGCGGCGGTGCGGGGGGGGGGGAGCAGCGGGGAACAGGGGGAAGCCCTCTCTCTCTCCCTCTCCCCCCCACTCCCCACTGCTACCCCCCGTGCCGCCACGGCGCCCCCCGAATCTTTACGCGCGAGTACTGCTGTACTCGAAAATGGCGGTGCTTGGGTGCGTAAGTACTCGTAACGAGTACGTTCGCTCATCTCTAGTGGCTAACTATAGCATATTAGTTTGATTTTTTACCTTTGACATATTTTGGTTCACTGTCATTTTGTTTTATCTCACATAGTCAACTCATTTTTAAATTGAAGCTGACCAGGTGATATGCTGATCCAACTCCCCACCCCACTTCCCTATCAGTTATTACCAAGAGAATCTACAGCCAACTATACATTTGTAGAATGACATTTTGGTCATAGGATAGGTAATAAAAGTCTAATCGGTGGGGTTAGAGTAAAAGTAGGAGAGCTTAGAACTTGAATGCACTTCAGACATCTTTCCCTGCCTCCTGCTACCTGCATTCGGATTATTAGATGCAGCAGCAGATAAAGTTGCATGGTTTTTAGAATAAAAGGTGCACCTACAGGAGTGATATGCTTGTGCAAGTTTTGTGCGATGCGCACAAAACCAGCGCAAACATGAAATCCATTACTTTGAATGGACCTATTCTCATGAGCAGTCACAGCTTGTTCTGTCTTTGGGCATTCCCACGGAATTCTGCTCCCATTGTTTTCAATGCAACTTTAAAAGACATCGCATGGAACTCTCATGCCATGTGATGTGCATGCGAGTGGAATATTTACCATTTATATTAATGGGAAACACTTGTGATCTTTGGACACGACACAACAATACCAATACACTGCAGGCAATACCAGGTAGTGCGGAATCCATGTCCTTGCCTTGCTACCTCAAAATTAAGCTATGTAGTCTTCAAAAAGATCAAGTGACAACGTACTTTAACAATAACCTTATTTTATGATCTTTCATTGTCTTGGATGCTGTGTTACTTTGAATGGAGTCTCTCAGTGGGATAACTTACCCATTTAGAATTATATATTGGCAGTGTGTAAGAAGAAATTGTAGAGCAGTTGGCAGCTGCCCTTTTATACAAAGAGAGAAATCTTACATTATTAGGGGATTCTATTTATTATTCATATAGCAGTAGATTTAACCTTTATATATTTTATGTAATAACCATTTTTTTGTACGTAAGTCTTGGAGCACTGCTATTATTAACTTCTGACACCTGGAGCAGCACCCCGAGTCGTCATTGCCTGGAAAGGAATGAAAACAATGTAGACCCAGGATTTCCTACTTTCCCTAACTCAAGCAAATTGAAGGCAATCAGACAAGAGAAGCAGCCTAGCAGGAGCAAGGATATGATCCACAGGAAATGATAATCATCAGTGATAATCATTAACAGGTCAAGTCTGAGAAGTTGCAGCTGCCATCGGAAATCACATAATCCTGTAGTTGAACAAGGACTTGAAAGCTACAGATAATAGTGTAAAGCCTGTGTGAGAGTACAGTAAGATTAAACCACATATCTTGTACATATAGAGAGCAGCTAGAATATATCACATACATATGGAGAGCAGTAAGAATAACACATGTACTTATGGAGAATAATAAGAATAACTCACATGTGCATGCTGTATAGAAAGCAGTAAGAATAATCCCCATATGCATTTAGGAAGCAGAAATAATCATAAACTGCAGAACGTGGGAAGACGATCACATAATCACATATAAATTTAAAGAGAAGTACTAGTAAACTGCATACACATCAATTGTGAACAATGAATCTCATGTAGATTTTTTGATGTCATTTTCTATCATTCTTTTTTAGCCCCTGTCAAGTGAAAAATATACCAAATGTATCAAAATGTTGCACAAACTTCATAAATTATTAAATATACCAACAGATACGTCTACAGTTTTTATACTGCCCAACTAATAGAGTTGATTTGCTCAAAACTTTTGAAACTTTTTAAAAAGTCTCAATTCATAAAACCTCATGTCACTCAAACCCACTTCCTTTTTCCAGATACTTTCGAAAAGTGTCGAATGAGGTTTATCATCAGTTCTTCGGGCATAGATCAATAGAATTTTTGTCTAATTATGCCAGATTTCCAGTGCAACAGCAATACTAAATGTACTATACCCCAGAAAGTGCAGTAAGACTAATCCAACTATACATATAGAGTACAGTAAGAATAAAGAGATAGATAGATAGATAGATAGATAGATAGATAATGTCTCATAATATCTGTTCAGACAGGTTTTTCTAGTTGATGCCATGGACCTATTTTGGAGTCAGAATGTAGAGCCAAAATAGCATGCTAGCCTGATGATGAGGCCTAAGTAGCCTCGAAAGCTCACTCACACAGGTATATGTGGGCTGCGTATTACATGCGTATTTTTAACTCACGTAATGCACACTACACAGCAAATATGCATGTAACGTGTAACAGCTAGAGGTACTAAGGAAGACTGCAAAGAAACTTCATCATACCCTATATAAGGATGACTGCCTGAAAACCATATTCCCGGACCCTCCCCTCTTATGTTATAGGCAACCTCCTAATTTGAGTAACTTTATAATAAGGAGTGCATTGCCCTCTGACACACAAAAAGAAACTTATCCCTGTAAGGTAAGGAGCTGCAAGACCAGCTCACATGAATGGCCCGCGACAGGATACAAATCCCCAACACACCAACGGGACTATAAGATCACGGGGACATTCACATGTTCCACATCCAATTTTGTGTACCTGATCCAATGCAGTAAATGTCCTGTTGGGGGGCTTTATATCAGGTAAACAGGACAAAAACTGAGAGCCAGGATGAGATCTCATCGCCACTCAATTAGAGAGAGAAAGACTGTGGCAAAACATTTTTGTGGTCAGGAACACAGTATAGAGTAGATGACAGTTATCATACTGAAGGGCAATTTCAAGTCCCAGCGTCACCAAAGAATTTGGGAGTACAAATTTATGGTCATGTTTAATACTCTCAAGAATGGAATGAACCCCAGCCCGGGATTCTTGCATAAGTGGAAAATATGAAATGTCTAAAGGAGGTCAAGAGGGATGTCCTCTTCCCATTCATTTTGTTTTAAACTTCATGAAAATTCAGAACTTGACTTGTAATAATGTTGCCATCCAATAGATGGTGCTGCATCTCCTTCCATGTGCAGGTTGAACGAGACATAAGACACATCATAAAACTGTCACATTCCTGAGCTCAATGGATTGATTAAGTATTTATGTCTCAGCTCTGTTTGTCTGTTGTTTTAAGTTTTGAGTGCAAAGCAGTCTCAAATTTCTGTGTGTGAACATTTATATTTCAATTAAGAGGGGCGTCCTCTCTGCATTTCTATATTAGATATGTGTCCCATCCAAACCAGTTCCATTTTAGCCTGAGGAAGGATCTATAGAAGATCCGAAAGCTTCCTGTAACATCATGTATTTTTGTTAGTCATTAAAAGGTATCATATCTACAAGATTACTTGGTTTCTCTTCCCGAGAACAATCTCACGTGTATTTGATGCATATTTTAATCGCCTGTAGCTTGTAATGGGTATGTTGCGCACGTAATACACACCAAAATAGGACATGCTACGATTTTTTCAAGCACGTAGTATGTACGTGATAAAAATGCAGGTCTGAGTGGCCCAATGTAATTCAGTGGGCATTTAGGACTGCTACTACATGCTTAAAATATACACGCATAATACACAGCCCAAAGCCTGTATGAGTGTGTCCTACATTTTCTAGTTAGCCAATAAAATCTTTAATACTTTTCTCTTTTTTATACCGGAGAATTTAACAATTCATGGAATATGAGTATATGGAATATAGGACTCCTACAAGCATCAAACAAGCAAGAAAGGTATAAATCAGCTGCTGGGAATCACTGCTACACATAAGTGTTCAAAAAAATGTATGAGTAATTTACTAAGACTACATCTAAAGTTTTACTCCATCATTTGCATTGGTTTAAGTCACAATGAATGTGCTAATAGCACTGTCAGATGTCATAAAGCTATCTTTTTGCATGTTTTCAGCTACGTAATTAAATATTAAAAGCTTCTAGTTAGTAAACTCCAGGCCTTTCCAGATTGTCATTTATGCTGTAAAACCTTGAATGCATGTTGTTTTAACATGTAATTTAAATATTATACACATGGATAGATATGTATAACAGCAACCTAGAAACCTTTTATTACTAAATCTTTCTTAAGTTTTTCCTATAATTAAACCTGATTCATGAGACAGCACTTGAGTTTGTTCATTGTAGGTGCACCCACTAACAATATGTTACAAAAAATAGACAGCAAAACTCTTCATATGAGTTTTCTTGCTGTATGAGTGAAAAATGTTTTTGCCCTATGCATTCAACTAGTTATTTGCAATAACTGGAGAGTTTTTAGTCTCACAAAACTCTACTGGGTCTCAAATATGCTTATGTTTTGGGATACTTAGAGGGCTTTTGTCATTAGAAAAAAAAACAATACTTACCTATTCCTCCACAGGCACCCTTCTTAAAACAAATAGTACTCATTACAATCTGTATTTGCAATTTCAGTCGGGAGGAGTTTTCGTTTTTCTGCAAAACTCGGCATGATTTACATATCAGGCAGATATGTAAATGATTAGAGTTGGGGTGTGATTAGATGAATGGTCTTGTCACCTGATGCCCTAAAAGTTGTTCCACCTTTGAAATAGAAAAAAGGCTCTCAGAGGCTATGTATGTGCAATAGACCTTTTTTCAGGTTGTGTAGAGCTTGTTGACCACTAGACATGCCTCTCTGATGTAATTGAAGATATTTCACCCAGCTAACAGAGTTTGAGATGGGGCACATTATTGGAATGTGTGAAGCTGAATGGTCATATCGCCAAATTTCCCACCACCTGAGCCATTCTGACCAGACTATTATGCGGTGTTGGGACCAGTGGATATGTAAGGGCACACACACATGGCGACTGGGCTCAGGATGCCCTTAAGAGACCACCAGTAAAGAGGATCATCGGATAAACATGAGCAGCTCCAAATGTTTCAGTGTCCACAATCCAGAGACATGTGTCACCATTGTTATAGGTCCCTGTGTTTATTGGAACCATTTCTAGGCACTTGGCTAAAGGACATTTGTTCTTACTGCACCCATTATGTGTTCTGCCTTTGATGCCCACCAACCAGCTTCTCCGTGTGCAGTGGTGTCATGAATGACTAAACTAGACTGCTACGGAGTGGAACTGGGTTGTTTTTAGTGATGAATCCAGGCTTAGTTTGGGCACTGATGATGGCTGTGTTTGTATCTGGAGACCTAGAGGAGAGTGCCTCTATCCTGCCTTTGCTGTGGTACGTGGGACAACGACCACTCAGCAATATGTTCAGGACATCCTGCAGTCACATGTGTTGCCTCTCATGTCAGAGATGCACGCTGTTCGTTACTAGTTCTACTGCATCTGTCCTACTGTCCCATTTTCGCGATGTTGAGTAACCATGAAAGTGATTACCAGTGCCACAGCTCCCCAGCTTGTAATCACTCAGTGGCGCTGCTACAAGTGTACAAACTGATGACAGTGCGTGCACCTGGGTTCTTCCTCCCCTGTCCTCTCCTCCTTGGTTCTGCAGGAGGAGAGGACAGGGGAGCAAAGAGGAGTCCGGGCTCACACACTTCCACCCACAGCAATGCCAAATAGAGGAGCAGTGGCGCTTTGAAAACAAGTAGAAGGTAAGTATATTGGTATCACTACTGTGGCTACTGTGAGGGTCACTATTGCTACTGGGCTGATATAGGGGACACTATAAGTAATAGCATCTCCTATTTCGCCCCAGGAGTAGTAGTATTATTACTGTGGCCAATATAGGGGACACTATTACTACTGGGGCCAATATAGGGGACACTATTACTAGTGAGACCACTGTGGAGGGTCACTATTACTACTGGGGCCAATACAGGGGACACTATTACTACTGGGGCCAATATAGGGGACACTATTACTAGTGAGACCACTGTGGAGGGTCACTATTACTACTGGGGCCAATACAGGGGACACTATTACTACTAAGGCCACTCTGCATGTAGCAGCATACCTCAAGCTGAGTTAGGCCACTTTCACATGTCCGTGAAATTCGCACAAGATTTGTATGTTGTGAGACACACAAATATGAACCCTATTCTTTTGAATGGGGTCATATACATGAACATTTTCTTTCCACATTGCATCACGATGCAGAAAAAAATTGCAGCTTATCTTATCTTTGGACGTTCCCTCGGAACTCATCGTCCATTGTTTTCAACGGGACAGAAAAACACATTGCACGGCATGCGATGTGCGTGCAAGTGCAGTTTGAGGTTTCCTATTGAAAACAATAGGAAACACTTGCCAAAGTTCAAACGCGGCTGAAATCCGCACAGGAGGATCACAACCTCACGGAAGTGATGGCAGCCGTTTTCTCCATGGGTACATTGCATGTGTACAAGCTCAATATTGGGCCGAGTTTCACGGCCCAATATCACGCTTGGAATCAGTATTCAGGTTATTTTCTGTGTTCTCAGGCTGCGATACATAAGTGGGTTTTGGAGTTCGGGCACTTGGTCTATAAAAGATTTGTCATCACTGCTCTGAGGCTCAGTTACAGAAAATGTGGACCAATATGCCACAGGATACTATATAGAACTATATGCTTCCATGACCACCCTTATCACATCTACCATTAAAGGGTGATAGAGCCTCCCTTCAAGTGTTCAGTTTTCTGCAATAAATAATCCTTTTGCTCTGATAGTATAATAATTTACTTATATCAATATTACAATCACAAACATAAGGTTTCTTTCGATTCTGTCAACTCCTTGTGTAGGTGCTTACAATTTTTGTGACGAGTGTTCAATGAATAGTACCTTTTGTTTGAGTGTTAATACTCGATAGGACAAAAGTGCCATATATTAAATCAAAAGTCTCTAAAATATTTTCTTTAGATAACTGTGATTTTATTTCAAATGAAAACAACCTACTGAAATGCATGGCGTGAATTTTATTAAATTTATTGCACTCATATGGATGATGTATTTTTCTTTCATTTCACTGCTTTTTATGTTGGGCCCAGAATATGTCAGTCTGTTACCTTTACAGAGTGTTAATAATGTCACTCAGTACATTCTTGGCCTCAGTAAAAAGTATGTTAATAATGTCACTCACTATGTCCTTGGCCCCAATGAAAACACAAATGTTTGAATAAGACACCTGCATTCACAATGAAGATCCTTGCCAGGTGCTCAGCTTGTAGTCAGCAAACTGCCATCACAGGAATCCCCATAAGTTTCTATATTAAATGCTGCTCAGAATATCTTTATTTAGACATCTAAGTACTGCCATTTATCCTGATGAAATACACCATTATCGTAAAAGAATTGGAAACAGATGCAAGTGCAGTTTGCCATTCACACTATAAACAAAATATCTACAGTAACAAATAAAACAAATATTAACTCAGCACAAATCATCTCCTGCAAATTATTTCTGCTGTCAATTCCAAGTGTCTACTTATCCTACAGTCAATGTTACGCAATTAAAATGAAAGCTGATTTTTCATTACTTTTATAATTACAGAGTATGTAGGTTGACAGTGTCTGGGCCGTTACTGCAATAGATTCAGTCTATTTTTATGTTCAACTACTCTGCTACTGAAGTTGGCTGTTCATAGAATTGCATGTCAGCATGAACAGCAATGATCACAACTATGACCAAAGCACATGGAGAATGACTAGAACCAGAAAAAGAAGAGTTACAAGACTCAGCAGGATACCATCAGCCTGAAAGCTAAATGTAGAGCTGATACTCTACATGTCCACTGAAAACTATTGATCCTTAGGTTGTCTAACAAAAGTATAGTTTAGTGGCCATGATACCTCTCTAGGCAGTACAAGCATCACTATACAATTGTTGTGGCAGTTCTGGGAACACTGCCTTTCTGACAGTCTAGTACAGGTTTTGTAGGTGTTTCTCCATCTTCTGCAAATAAGGGAGATGGAATAATACCTCCACAGCACCACCTATTGGAAGGCAGCATTCTTTCAAGTCAAAGTTAGCCTCTTATACAAGCCTTGTAACAATGACTGGGAATTTAAAGCAAAGCCGCAATCATTGTTACGAGGCTTGTATAAAGAGTCTAACTTTGGCTTGAAGGACTGCTGCCTTCCAATAGGTGGCACTGTGGGGGTATTATTCCATCTCCCTTATTCACCTATTACCCAGAGGAGTATGAATGGCCTTTTGAGTGTCCTCACTCACCATCTAGGTGCTCTCCCTAAGGAGAAAAGATAGCATTTCTGATCTCCATGTTCTGGCTCTGATGGGAGTGGTATGAGATGAGACATCCTTGTCTCACCTGTGGGTAATTGTGAGGGCTATTTAGCCTGTTCTGATACTGAGCTAAAGTGCTGTTTAATATTCAGTCTCACTCTGACTGGGCTAGCAGTCAGAGCTTGGTCCTGGATCTCAGAGCTAAGTACTGTGCTTGTTTGCATTTCTATTTGGTTTTCTGTTATTCCCTGTCCCATGTAAGGTCAACCAGTGGCCGAAGTTTGGGGACAGGTTCAGCCTTATTAGGATGGATAACCTTTGTTTAGGTAGGCCCCTTCCTGTATTAGTTATATAGGGACAGTATTTCCCGTATTTTTGTCATCTGTATTGTTTTGACACTGTTTGTTTGCATTGTTTGAGATCTGTGGGTGCGGATGCAGCGTGTCCTGGTTGGATGCAACAACAATAATGTGCTATAAGGGTCCTTGTAGACTAGGCCCCGGACTAGACATGACTGCAGTGGGCAGCGCACAATGTAAGTGGATGCGTAGTCACCCAGCTTTTTCCTATATAGATACAGTGTATATGAACAATACACATACATGCTAATTATATATATATATATATATATATATATATATATATATATATATATATATATATATATGCACATGCAATGTACATCTACAGTACATTTACATGCTAATTATACTGTTTATGTGTATTGTTCATATACACTGTATCTACATGGGGAAAAGCTGGGTGACAGCTGCTATGGCCACCGTTACAACCCCCACTGGGGTGCTTTCACTTGGATGCTATTGGTTTCTCTGCTGTAAACGTATGCGAATCCCCACATAATGCTGAATGGCATCTGGACTTGTCATTGTTTCAATTAGCAAATCTACATGGCACAGGCAATCAAAAGAGATCCCTATGTGTTTACAGCAGACATCCACAGTGTATAGACATCCCAAAACCTCATCTTCTAGTTATAATGAGTTAAACTAATTTTAATTGAATATACACTACCGTTCAAAAGTTTGGGGTCACCCAAACAATTTTGTGTTTTCCATGAAAAGTCACACTTATTCACCACCATGCGTTGTGAAATGAATAGAAAATAGAGTCAAGACATTGACAAGGTTAGAAATAATGATTTGTATTTGAAATAACATTGTTTTTACATCAAACTTTGCTTTCGTCAAAGAATCCTCCTTTTGCAGCAATTACAGCATTGCACACCTTTGACATTCTAGCTGTTAATTTGTTGAGGTAAGCTTGTGAAATTGCACCCCACGCTTCTAGAAGCATCTCCCACAAGTTGGATTGGTTGGATGGGCACTTCTGGCGTACCATACGGTCAAGCTGCTCCCACAACAGCTCAATGGGGTTCAGATCTGGTGACTGCGCTGGCCACTCCATTACCGATAGAATACCAGCTGCCTGCTTCTGCTGTAAATAGTTCTTGCACAATTTGGAGGTGTGTTTAGGGTCATTGTCCTGTTGTAGGATGAAATTGGTTCCAATCAAGCGCTGTCCACTGGGTATGGCATGGCGTTGCAAAATGGAGTGATAGCCTTCCTTATTCAGAATCCCTTTTACCCTGTACAAATCTCCCACCTTACCAGCACCAAAGCAACCCCAGACCATCACATTACCTCCACCATGCTTAACAGAATGCGTCAGGCATTCTTCCAGCATCTTTTCATTTGTTCTGCGTCTCACAAACGTTCTGCTTTGTGATCCAAACACCTCAAACTTGGATTCATCCGTCCACAACACTTTTTTCCAGTCTTCCTCTGTCCAATGTCTGTGTTCTTTTGCCCATCTTAATCTTTTTCTTTTATTGGTCAGTCTCAGATATGGCTTTTTCTTTGCCACTCTGCCCTGAAGCCCAAAATCCGGCAGCCGCCTCTTCCCTGTAGATGTTGACACTGGTGTTTTGCGGGTACTATTTAATGAAGATGCCAGTTGGGTACCTGTGAGGCGTCTGTTTCTCAAACTAGAGACTCTAATGTGCTTATCTTCTTGCTTAGTTGTGCAACACGGCCTCCCACTTCTTTTTCTACTCTGGTTAGAGCCTGTTTGTGCTGTCCTCTGAAGGGAGTAGTACACAACGTTGTAGGAAATCTTCAATTTCTTAGCAATTTCTCGCATGGAATAGCCTTCATTTCTAAGAACAAGAATAGACTGTCGAGTTTCAGATGAAAGTTCTCTTTTTCTGGCCATTTTGAGCGTTTAATTGACCCCACAAATGTGATGCTCCAGAAACTCAATCTGCTCACAGGAAGGTCAGTTTTGTAGCTTCTGTAACGAGCTAGACTGTTTTCAGATGTGTGAACATGATTGCACAAGGGTTTTCTAATCATCAATTAGCCTTCTGAGCCAATGAGCAAACACATTGTACCATTAGAACACTGGAGTGATAGTTGCTGGAAATGGGCCTCTATTCACCTTTGTAGATTTTGCACAAAAAACCAGGCATTTGCAGCTAGAATAGTCATTTACCACATTAGCAATGTATAGAATGCATTTGTTTAAAGTTAGGACTAGTTTAAAGTTATCTTCATTGAAAAGTACAGTGCTTTTCCTTCAAAAATAAGGACATTTCAATGTGACCCCAAACTTTTGAACGGTAGTGTAAATAAGGCCCATTTAGACACGATTATCGCTTAAAAGATGTCTTTTAGCGACTTTTGAGCAATAATCGTTGTGTCATTTAAAGCGCAAGATGATCGCTCAAACGTTGAGCGATCACCTTGCACTCCAAGCTGTTCCCCGCTTGCAGTGCCCGGCTGTTATACAGCCAAGCGCTCCGAGTGGAGGATGCAGAAGACAAGCGGGGTGTCCCCACTTGTGTTCTGCATCCATCTGTTGCCTGCTTGCAGTGCCTGGCTGTTATACAGCCGAGCGCTGCGAGCAGAGGATGCAGAAGCCAAGCGGGGTGTCCCCGCTTGTCTTCTGCATCCACCTGTTCCCTGCTCGCAGCGCTCGGCTGTTATACAGCTGGGCGCTCCGAGCAGAGAATACAGAAGACAAGTGCGGTGACCTGCTTGTCTTCTACATCCAGCTGTTCCCCCCTCGCAGCGCTTGGCTTATATACAGCCGGGCGATCCAAGCGGGGTATGGAGAACAGAGCTGGACCGCTCTGTTCTTCATACCTAGCCTGTCATCAGGGAGCGGGATACAGCTGAAACAATAATATCAGCTATATCCCGCTGTGAATTCCTGATAAGGCTGATCATTGTCTTTCAGCATGCTGGAAGATCAGCGAGGGCTTAATGAAAACTGCACGATGTAAGTGCAGTTACACACAACGATTATTACTCAAAAGACGGCTTTTGAGCAAATTTTGAGCGATAATCGTTGTGTCTTAATGAGCCTTTAGTTATATAAAATCAAAGAGGTGAGAGAAAAAATGTATGAAGACATAATTCATAGAAAAAGAAGGCAACTATGCATCACTTGTTACTACAGGGCAGGCTCAATCACCATTGTTAAATTATTTAATTTATTCATCAACGTAGCTAAATGAATTCTTGTTTTTTGCAGGATGAGCTGTATTTTCAATGTTACTATTTAATGTACCATATAATGTACTGAAAAGCTTAAAAAAAATTCTTAGTGGAGTGAAATGGAAAAAAAACTAAATTTTGCTATCTTTGGGTGTGTCTTGTTTCTACAGGATACAAACTGCAACAAAATTGACCAGATGACTTTATTCTTTGGGCCAGTACGAATAATATGATACCAAATTTATATAGTTTTTTCTTTGCTGTACTATTTTTATTCTTTTTCAAAGATATATAATTGAAAAGAAAATCTGCTGCCATCTCCCTCCATACACACCCTGAACATGCAGGACATAACCTTGTATCCTGGGTTGTTAAGGCGTTAATTCCATAGCTCCCTTTTTTTACCTGATTCTACCTATTTTCTTGCACAATATAGGGCTTTCTAAGGAAAGGTTGGTGAGTAAGGTCACTCTTGTCAGGGTGGATACCCACTTAATTAGCAACATAATAAGACTATGATAAGGCTTCTCTTCTTTTTTCTTTTTAACATATTATTAAGTTTTGTCTGTGTTTTATGGTGGGTTCTATGGCAAGAATAAATGTGTTATCATACACACTGTTCAAATATCAATCAAGTGTACTTCAAAGTATATAAGTAGATATACAGTATATGCAATATATCACCTCAATTCACTTCAATTGCTTTTACTGCTTGGTCCCTATGTCAAGGCTATTTCAGATTATCCTCTGTTAACATGCTACATAGTCTAACAACATATTTTCAATCGTGTAATCTTAGCGCAGTCACATTTAGCTACCATTCATCAACATTGAAATATTTAGTGCAATACGTTCCAAATTATTTTACACACAAAAAGTAGATATACATGAAAGATATAAAAATACATCCAAGCTATCAAGAAAGATATCATCATGCAAAACATGTAAGATCAAAAGACACAAATAGGATATACAAATGGTGTATCAGCAAGACATGGAAAAGCAGAGCAATATTGTACATAGCATCCATGGTACGTGACAAGCAATCTGAGGGTTGGACTCCCCCTACCTTTGTCTGCAGTGAACATTTAAACCATGGATCACGCTACTTGATATTTTGTTGAATTTATCCAATAACATATTTTCCATCTATTCTGTCAAATTTTGCAAAGCAAAGTTTTCCTCTTAACTGCGAGAGAAGCTCTGTGCAGTTCAGAATATCATAATTAAGGGATGCTTTTAAGTATCATCCTGTGCTAGGTGTAAGATAAGGGCTTTCCAAGCTATGAGTATATGTTGAATAACTCTAAATATCTGGTATGAATTTAAAGGCATAGAGTCAAAAATACTCCTTCCATAAACATGTCTGCTTTGAGGTTTGTCTTATTCAATTTATTTGGACCCTAAAACTAATTTTATGGATGCAAACTCCAGTCATTAGTTTGTCAATTTTTTCTAGTTGATATCTGTCGTTTGTCAAAACTAGAGTTGAGCGAGCATACTCTGCCGAGCTTGATGCTCGTTCGAGTATTAGCATTTTGCTTTAGGCGCACACACCCGCTTTCTCACCTGTCCCGAAGTCAGGATGCGCTCCACTCTTCAGGTTGGGTTGCATGTCCAGCTTCCAACGTCCGAGGTCCCCCCACGAGGCATGTCCCAGTAAGTTTGTGTGGGCTCGGGGTCGATAGCCCTGAGTCAGCCACTTACTGCTCCTGTGGGTCCTCTAGGTTCGTGACATTTGGGTCCTATGAGTTTTGTCTTAATGCTCTCCATGGGTATTTTTTATCATTTTTAACTGCAAAGTTTCTAAACGCAGTTATATTTATTTATGTTAATCAGACCCAATTTTATACAAGCTTTTATTTATTAAAACCTGTGAATTACAAGTTGTGCATTTCTGGATTATGTTCTCATGTTTTCCTCCCCTTTTAGTCTTTTATTAATGAAAAATTGCAAAGGCATGACACGGTTGTTCCTATTTTTAGACAAGAGGACAAAGCATCTGATTCAAAATCTGTTCTATAGCTTTTTTCAGATACACAAAACAAGTATTGTAAGAAATGGTAATAGGACTGATAAAGAATCTTAACTCAAAAATCCCTAATTTGAGACAATAAGGAAGACTGTTGCTAAACTATTAATAATGATGTTGCAGTTTTTATTTAGTATTTTATTTACATTGACTAAAATTAACTTTTTAATGACCAGGAAATTTCAGATTTTAATGATTAAACAATTTAGTCAGTTTTTTCGCATGCATTCCAAAGTATTGTTTTGCATATCATTTTCATGATCGATAAGCTTAGTATTCTTTATCATTTGCACAGTATTGCTTTTATATTTTATATATCCTGGTAGGCTGGCATAGTGGCCTACTCACAGCTACTTGGCACGGGGTTATACTTTTGGCGCGGGGTTATACACACTTACTTTTAAAAAATAAAATCACAGAGGTGAGAAAAACAGCAAAGACATTATTCACAGAAAAAGCCAAAATTGCAATACCTGATAGTCTGCAGAGCAGACACGGTCGCCATAGGCACGATCGCCATAAGGCAGGCACAATCGCCATCGGCACAATCGCCGTAGGGCAGGCGCAACGGCCATAAGCCCTAAAAATATGCAGTCAGCCAGACAATGGAGTGGAGGAGCAACTTGTTCATGGCAGGCTAATATGCAGTCACTCACTCAACCCAGCCCTGATTGAGGAGGGGCGACTGCATATAATCATAGCCTGCACAGATGAACGATACCAAGATGCCAGCCACAGATAGATAGTGACCCACCATAAAAGATATCAACCCTCACTGATATAACAGTGGGTTGCCCTGTATCTCCAGGTGGGCCACACTGGCTGACATCTTGGGCTCCCCCAACAACTAGCAAACTACATACAAAAATACTAATGCATACTGATAAAATGCGGGTGTTGGTACTGCATTTTGGCCAAAACGCATAGGCTTACGGGCCACGTCCAGGCCACACCACGTCCGTCAGTACCTACGCTAACTCACTATAAAAATTACATAAAAACACAGAGGTGAGAAAAACAACAAAGACATTATTCACAGAAAAAGCCAAAATTGCAATACCTAATAGTCTGCAGAGCAGACACGGTCGCCATAGGCACGATCGCCATAAGGCAGGCATAATCGCCATCGGCACAATCGCCGTAGGGCAGGCGCAACGGCCATAAGCCCTAAAGATATGTCTGGCTGACTGCATATTTTTAGGGCTTATGGCCGTTGCACCTGTCCTACGGCGATTGTGCCGATGGCGATAGTGCCTGCCTTATGGCGATCGTGCCTATGGCGGCTTCTACTTTTAAAAAATAATTTATATATTTTTTTTCGACCATATTTGCTCATGTAATTGCTACTGCAATACATATAGATATTGGTTTTGGGACAAATTCACATAACAGAAGGATGATCTCACATAAGTTTAATATTACTAAAATACCTCTAATTTAAAAAGTTCTCTGGCATCATTACATGTTGTTACAGTCTGGCTCTGTTCACATTACAATTAACAGTCTACATCAAAGTTCTTTTTTGGTTCTCGTCATTTTTGACAAGAATAACACAGCATGAAGTGCCATTCGTGCTGTACGACTATCAGAAAATGTTAACAGAACCCTGATAATTCTAGTTCTAAGTCAGTGTCATCCTTTGGTTATAAGAAAAATCTATGACAATGTCATGCCTTCCATAATTAAAGTAAACAATGATGCTTGTGTGTACATAATCTAGAAGATAGCATTTTAAGATTGACTAATAGAAAATTAAGAAAACATATTTCATTTATTAAATTATGTTGTATCAAAGAAACGCTAAACACACCCTAAACTTTCCATATGTCCTTTTAAAAAATATCTTTTGCCAATTTCATATCTGTATTTTTTCTCTTGCTTCTAGCACCTTAAGTTCCACCTACTCTACACCCATTTGAAACCTTTCTCCTCAAAAAATACTGTTCATGTTAATACAAGTAAAAAGAGGTGTGTTCCGATGTCCAAGTCTCACATGGAATTATTGACCATACTTAAAGGGGTGGTCTCGCGAAACCAAGTGGGGTTATACACTTCCGTATGGCCATATTAATGCACTTTGTAATATACATCGTGCATTAAATATGAGCCATACAGAAGTTATTCCACTTACCTGCTCCGTTGCTAGCGTCCTCGTCTCCATGGTTCCGTCTAAATTCGCTGGCAGCTTGCTTTTTTAGACGCGCTTGCGCAGTCCGGTCTTCTCCTTTCAGCACGAGCCGCTTCAGTGTGCTCCCCGCTACAGCTCTTCTGCGCATGCGCAGACGAGCTGTCACTGCTCGGGAGCGCGCTGGAGCAGCCATTCTGTACCTTCCTCTGTTAGAGGAAGGTGCAGAGCTGCCGAGCTGTCCGGAGAAGCCGCCCAGCTGTCCCGCCGTCCAGCTGTCCTGGTAAGTGATGGGCCGGGGGGGCTGCCGCTGCGCCGGGCTGCGCCGGGGGGGGGGGCTGCCGCTGCGATGGGGGGGCTGTCGCTGCGATGGGGGGGGCCGTCGCTGCGCCGGGGGAACTAGCGCTGGGCCGGGGGGGGGCTGTCGCTAGGCCGGGGGAACTAGCGCTGGGCCGGGGGGGGGGGCTGTCGCTGCACCGGAGGAACTAGCGCTGGGCCGGGGGGGGGCTGTCGCTGGGCCGGGGGAACTAGCGCTGGGCCGGGGGGGGCTGTCGCTGGGCTGGGGGGGCTGCCGCTGTGATGGGGGGGGCTGCGCCAGTTACCTTCTGCCTGGCGGTGGGTGACTGGTCGGCCGTGTTCACTCCAGGGGTCCGGTCGGCGGCTGCGGGGCGTCTGGTTGCCATGGAGACACAGCTGGTAGCGTCTCGGGAGCGCGCACGTCGGGCTACAGCAAGCGATGCGAAAAGAGCTGGCGGCCATCTTGGGAAAAAGTTTTATAAGTTGCTGAAACGCTGGAACGGTAAGTAGAAACCAGCTAGGAAAGTCATTTACAGGGGTAATTAGTAATGTATGTTTAATTAGGGGGACTGGGCAAAAAAAAAATTCACTGCTTCCTCGAGACATCTCCTTTAACTACTTTACAATAGTTACATCAGAGAGATACAGAGTTGACCTCATTTGCATAGGCCATGACCAAAATACAGCTGACCTTATACATTCATAAAGAAAAGACTGGTGTAGAACGGCGCTCCACTCACTGCAAAGGAGTACTGTGTAAATGTGCACAAATAAGCAAAGTGGGACTTACCCGGTGTAGGTGGGAGAACCCCACAAGTGAGCCCCCCACCTAACACCTCCACGTCCTGGTAGGCGTTGTATCCAAACTTATAGAGAGACCTTGTCCTGGTTTTCTATCACTCCCCTCTCCTGATCAGGAAAGGGGGGAGGGGGGCAAGCCGTGGCCTGTCACAACCTTGAACAGGGATGCGACCGTGTAGAAATGAGTGAAAAAAGTAAAAAGGGGTCCAGCGCTCCAAGGAAAACCCTCTGTTCCAAATCAGTCCGACACTTCTTGTCATCAAAATACAAGGATTTTTTATTGAAAACATGTCCAACGCGTTTCGTCGCACCACTGCGACTTCCTCAAGTGACATACAAACAGATCATCTACATTTAAATACAGGTATTCAATGGGTCTTACCCTTAACGCCACCAATGAGCGCCCAAAGACCCGATGGCCCGTGGGACCGCATAGTCCTTCCGGCGCAAGGAGCGGGAGAGGACCCGTCTACAACTTCTGAGTGGCGTGAAGTACTTCCGGGTCTCTCACCCCGATGTATTGCAGGCAAGGAGGAGCATCGCTGTGTCACATGATTCACACAGCGATGTCCTCCTTGCCTGCAATACACCGGTGTGAGAGACCCGGAAGTACTTCACACCACCTGGAAGTTGTAGACGGGTCCTCTCCCACTCCTTACGCTGGAAGGACTATGCGGTCCCACGGGCCATCGGGTCTTTGGGCGCTCATTGGTGGCGTTAAGGGTAAGACCCATTGAATACCTGTATTTAAATGTAGATGATTTGTTTGTATGTCACTTGAGGAAGTCGCAGTGGTACGACGAAACGCGTCGGACATGGTTTAAATTAAAAATCCTTGTATTTTGATGACAAGAAGTGTCGGACTGATTTGGAACAGAGGGTTTTCCTGGGAGCGCGGGACCCCTTTTTACTTTTTTCAGTCATTTATACATTCATAAGTAATGCATATGACAGCACAAAATGATTACAGAAACCAGATCCAGATTTTAAAGTGTAATTAGACTCAAACCCCAGAACAAATACAGACTCCAAAATAAATACAGACCGCGGCTCACAAAATAATTACAGTATCAAAAATATAGACCAAAGATAGATACAGATTCAAAAATATGAACAGACCCTTGAGCTTAAAATAAATAGGCCCCAAAATAAATTCAGACCCCAGAATCAATATAGAACCCAGACCAGACCCTAAAATATAGACCACAAACCCTACAATATATTCAGGTCCAAGACCAGACCCCAGAATAACTACACATCTCAGACCACACCTCAGAATAAATACAGATCCCAGATGAGAACCCAGAATAAATACACACTCTAGACTAAACACCAAACTAAATAAATATAGACCTCAGAATAATTACAGACTTCAGACCAGGATCAAAAATAAATTTAGACCTCAAAGTAAATAAAAACCTTAGATCCAGATATAAATGTAGATCTATAACCCCCTAAGGCCGTTCTCATAAAAACAAATTTGAATTGCAGATTCTGTGATCTCCATCCACGCGTATGATATGCGATAATACACAGACATTGAAGTACATTGACGTTCACCGGATTGCTCACACTTGCAGGTAGGAATTGTGGATTCCACGAACAGAAGAAAAATTGCAGCATGCTCTATTCTACCATGTATTCCATGCATATGAGCTGCACTGATCTCCATTAATGTGTTTGATCCACAGTGCATATGCAAAATACATTGCAAATGGATGTGGATTCGTATGCCAGTTGCTAGGAGACCAGATAACAAATAGTATACAGAAAGCAGGAGTTTGTGGGCAGACAATGCAGGACAGAGTCTAGGGAGCAACACACCCATCTAGACATCTCTCGGCAATCTCCGCTTATTCTTCTAGGCTCTTCCTCCACAAGAATAAGTGTTTTTTTTAAGTAGTTTATACTACTTTTAAAAAAAATAGTATAAAACCTGCCTAACCTGGAAAGCAATATCCCATTCTGAAGGCTCTCAGAACATCTCTTACCACAACAGCATAAGAGAATATAGCCTGGGTGGTCACCTGAGAGATAGAAGGATGTTTCCAAGGGGTTGGGCAACTTTCTGATGTCATTCCTTGCTTGCATTCGTTCTTCCATGCGGATAATTTTCTGTCCTTAAATGTGCATCTGTGCGGAAACCACACGCATATGCGACAATTCGCGGCGATACCCAATTTGCTTCCGCAATCATACGCAGGTCTTCTGCTGCGCATATCTGCTCACAGAATCTGACCTGTTTGTGTGAGTTCATCCTAAGCCAACACTAACACCAGACCAGCCCATCAAACACAGACCCTGGTACAACTAGAGACCCTGGACCAAACACCAATCACATTACACACACAAATTACACAGACTCATGACTCTTACACTCTCATACAGACATTTTCTGTTCATCCACTGTGGACTATCAATATTTCTGCCTCCAAGACCTGAGTACCTATGGCTTTGTGACCATAACTCAAGATCGTGTCTGATCAGGATTAGAAAGTATGCTAGATTACAGGAAAATAAATACAGTATACAGTAAGAGAGGTCCAGGGTCCTAGGCAACCAGATGGGGTAGGTTCATTTCTGCTAGAAATCTACTTTAATCTGTCTATATAAAGCATTCAGTTGTACTGCAATATTAAGGGAAATATATCATTTTGTGATGATAATCTGTTCCGAGATGTTGTACAATAAACATTTTACTCAATTGTTAGGATTATTGTTATGAAGCATCTATCTTCTCTTTTATTGTAGTTTTCATCATTCCCTCCAACTCTTAAAGCATTTTAAATCTTTTAATGCTTTTATGAAATGGGTACATCCCACAGCAGCCTGAAGACAACTGCAATTTACAAACATTGGATTGAGTAATGGAACATGTATAGTGCTGGAGGGTGTTGTATTCGGACTTGATGATATTACTCAGGACTATGTCAGCTGGGAAAAAAAAAACTCATGGGAAGAAGACAGAATATTAGCTGTATTTCTTTGGTTATGTATTCTGCTTCTCTTTTTTTTCAGATATACACTACTTGATAGCTTATATATACTATATTTATAGATATAATGCATTGTGATTTTCAAGCGCCATTTCAAGTGAAAATAATTATATATCTTTAAGGCCTTAGTCAGACGGGCGTTTTTTCGCGCGATTTGCGGATCGCATGACGGATGCGCATCCGCAAATCGCGTGACCGATGCCCGAAAATCGCCCGAAAATCTGCTCCTAGCCGCGTTTCATTAGAAACGGGCTGGAGCTGTCCAGCGCATTGCATTCAATGGAGCCGGCAATACAGCCGACTCCATTGAAAGCAATGCGCTGCGGGCGAGTGTGGGATGAATTGTCGGGAAGGGCTTAAATATATAAGCCCTTCCCTGCAATTCATCCAGAAAAGTGTTAAACTAAAAAATATATATATACTGACCTGCTCCCGGCAGCCGGAGTTCCGCGTGGCCGTCCTGCAGTGGGTGTGAAGGGGATGTGAGTCAGACCTGCCCCCTGATTGGCTCAGCGCTGAGCCAATCAGGGGGCAGGTCTGACTCACACCCCTTTCACACCCACTGAATGGGTGTGAGTGAGACCTGCCTCTGTTTGGCTCAGCGCTGAGCCAATCAGGGGCAGGTCTGACTCACACCCCCTTCACACACACTGCAGGACGGCCGCGCGGAACTCCGGCAGCCTGTAGCAGGTCAGTATATATATATTTTTTAGTTTAACACTTTTCTGGATGAATTGCAGGGAAGGGCTTATATATTTAAGCCCTTCCCGACAATTCATCCCGCGATCGTCGGCAGCCCATTGATTTCAATGGAGTCGGCTGTATTGCCGGCTCCATTGAATTCAATGGGCAAACATCGTTCTTCTCTGCCACAGCTGTTACAGCTGTGGCAGAGAAGAATGATTTGTCTTCTATATGTTCTCAATGGGGTCGGCGCTGCTGCCGCCGGCCCCATTGAGCCCATATAGAGAAGAAGGACCGTTGGGGTCCTTGAAGCCTAAAATCACTCCTAACACTCTCCCTATAGCAGCCCCGGCATCAACAGTACTTTCCCTCAGCTAAGTGAGAACGCATCTGTGGCGAGCCGCGGGAGGGGCCGATTTTTATACTCGGGTGACACCTAATCTCGCCAGCCACTCACTGCAGGGGGTGGTATAGGGCTTGAACGTTGCAGGGGGAAGTTGTAGTGCCTTCCCTGTCTTTCTATTGGCCAGAAAAGCGCGCAAATTTCTCAGGGAAGAAAATGAAAGTGACTCGAACATCGCGTGGTACTCGTTACGAGTAACGAGCATCTCGAACACCCTAATACTCGAACGAGTATCAAGCTCGGACGAGTATCAAGCTCATCTCTAATAGTAGTTCCCTTTCTTCAATTGAGTCCAGAAGTGACGCATTGAGAGATCACCTCCACTCCCGGGAGATTGGGTGGGGGTCCCTTATGGTCATGTGGATCGGGGCATGGTCAGAGATTGTCATGGAGTCAATCTCTGCCTGAATCATGGATGTAAGGAGGTTGGAGGAGACCAAGACATAGTCCAATCTTTGATACGAAGAATGGACCGTCGAGAAGTAAGAATAGTCTCTGGTGGCAGGATTCAAGGTACGCCAGGAATCCACCAATCCTAGTTTCTGTAGGGCTTTGCTAAGTTTTCTCAACACCCTTTGAGAGGTCTGAGATCGACCAGAGGAGGAGTCCAAGGAAGGATTGAATGTGACATTAAAGTCCCCTGCCATAACTATTTGGCCCACTGCAAAGTGTTTTAAGACTTCTAGTTGTTGGAGTAGCCAGGGTATCTGATCTGCATTAGGAGCATAAATGTTTGCGAAGGTCATTTTAACATTATTTATTGTACCTTTCACAAAAAGGACTCTACCCTCGCCGTCCTTGTATTGGGCCTCTTCAACAAAATTAATTGTTTTGTGAAAAAGGGTCGAGACCCCTTTTGAGGCCGATGAGGGGTGAGTGTTATGAAACGCTTTGGGAAAATGTTTGCCTGGAAGGGAGAAACATTTGGTTCCTTTAAAATGCGTTTCCTGAAGGAAAAGTATTTTGGTGTCATACCTTTTCAGGAGGAGGGCGAGGTTGTGTCTCTTGAAGGGGGAGTTAAGTCCTCTGATGTTAAAAGATGTGATGCGAAGTCCCACCATGGTGACGATGCTGAGCTATGGTACGAGAGAGCAGTCCAGTGAGAGAGCTAGACAGGGAACTCAAGCAGGTCCAAAAAGAAAAATATATTAACAGTTGGTACAAGTTATTGAGAGTCGCCGTTAGTCTGGGTGCCTGGGTGCCTGGAGTTTCAGAGGGGGTAAGGAGTATTGGAGAGGGCACAAGAGGAATGAGGGGGTAAGGAGGCAGAAGGCGGTAGGGAGGAAGACAACACAAAACGGTGAGTGCACTATACGTGTAGCACAGTAAACAAACAAACTTAGCTTGAACAACTAACTTAATGCTTTATGGGAAGGCGAGGAGGAGGGGGTCCGGGATACCCCAAATCTCCCTCTCACGGTTGGGTGGGCAACTGAAGTCCCGCAGGGTCACGGCCCCAGCGAGAGATCAGAGTTTTTATAACAGCCTGGACGGACCAGCAACCCCAAGACCCCTAGGGAAGAAAAAAGAAAACAAGGGTAGCTGGGCCAACAGCCCAGAATGCAATAAACTGTAGCAGTCAAAACTCAACGGAATTTTCAACTTGAATGTACATAACAATTCTGTAAGCAGATGTAATAGGAATCTGGCAATAACATTGGATATAGAAGGAACACTTGGTCTGGCCAGGAACGAGAACATAGCCTCCAAACCGTCCTCCCCACAACCCACGGCGCCGAAGCCAAGGCTCCAAGATCTAGATCAGGAGATCCCTAACTACGGCGGCCGCAGGCGGGGGGAAGTCGGTGGCAGCGTCTGATCATCCAATTGCCAGACGAAAATCGGGGTTCCCCAGATGATACTCAGCAATACTGAGGGGGGACTCAGGTCGAGTCGTCCCTGGGTTTCTTCTTTTTCCCTCTGGGGGATTTAGAGCTACTCGTTGGAAGCCATCTTTCCGGATTCTCCAGTTGGTGAAATGGATCCGGGAGTGGTTGCCAATTAGGGAGTTCAATAGGGTCGATCTCAAGGATTGTCCAAAGATTCTGTAGATCTTCTGTGGTGCGAATATTGATTCTTTTGCCCTTATGGAAGCAGCACAGTCCAAACGGGAAAAGCCATGAATATTTTATATCCATAGATTTGAGTGTCTCCAAGAGTGGTCGAAGAATGCGGCGCTTTGCCAAGGTGGAAGGGGCAAGGTCCTGAAAGATTTGTATCGGAGACTCAGCATAATTCAGATCTCTGTTAAATCTTGCAGCTCTCAGTATGGCGGCAGCATCAGGGAAAGCGAGCACCTTACAAATGATGTCCCGGGGAGGGTCAGAATCGTTCGGCAGGGGTCTGAGCGCTCTATGAATTCTTTCGATAATTATGGAGCTGACTCCCTCTGTTCCCAAAAGTAATTCGAAAATTTATTTTGCGATTTTCGGTAAACTTTCGTCGGGGTGGGATTCGGGCAACCCTTTGATGCACACGTTATTGCGCCGATTTCTGTTTTCAAGATCCTCCTGCATCAGGAGGGTCTTGTTGAGGTGATTGTGTTGTTCCTTTAAGGCCCCGCTCTAACTGCAGGGAGTGGGTAGTGATGGCTGACGTTGCGGTCTCAAGCTCTTCCACCCTGTTCCCCATCTGTCTAAAGTCCTCCTTAATCTTGGCTAGGTCAGCGCTTATGGGGCGCAGGGCATGGGAGATCAGGTCTCTCATAAAGGATTTAGAGACTGTTTCCCCTTCTTCATCTTCGGAGCACGTCTCCTCCTCCCCCCCCTTGCTAGGAGCAGATATGAGTTCCCTTGCCGACGCCATCTTGGCGGGGGGGCGCGGGGACCTTGCAGACCGATCTCTGAAGAATCGCTGCATATCTACTTGCCCTTTTGTAGTTCTAGGTGTTCCTTGAAGGTCAGTGTTCTTTTCTTTTGATAGCTTGCCCATTGTTCCGTCGTTTGACTGCTGCTAGGGGTCAGTGTGGGTGCTCGGTCAGAGGAGCGCTTCTCTGAAGCCGCCATTGCGCTCGGCGTCCAGGCTCCGCCCCCCCTACTCCTAGACTTCTAGCAACAGTTATTAGTTTGGAACTCTTCTTCAGGGAGTTCTGGAAAAATTAGAGCTAGGCTCTCTGTTTAAGTCTCTTGCATGCAGTTGCAGGCAGTGTGGTATGTGGATGGAAAAAGGAAAGAGGGGGGTGGGGTGGGGGGGTTTATGCCTCTCTGTGATGTTTTGTTAGCCTTGGGCTTGCTGGCTTGTAGTGGGCCAGTATGGGGGTATCCCCCTGTGCACAGGGATCTCTCAGGCTCTCAGTAGGGCTCTGCTATTCTGTAGGCGCAGGTCCACTCCCCTCTGATGGCTCTAACCTCTCTCCTCCAGCGCTTCTGCCTCCTTTCCTCCTCCTCAGTCCCCTGCAGGAGAGCTCTAGTCGCCACTGTCTCCCAGCCGGGGAAGGCTACAGGCTGATGAGTAATTCAGCAGCCAGGTTCCGCCGCGATCGGGCCGCCGCCACAACTTCCGGTCGGCCGGGGCCGGCACTTTAGCCTGGGGATCTGCCTGGTGATGTAGGCCGCGTCGGTGTAAGTGCCGCTAGGAGGCCCGGGTTGGTCTCTTTTTAAAGCTCTCCTATGCGCGGTGCCAGCGGTGCTGTTTTTAGGCCCGGAAGGGGCCTCTATTCAGCGGGATCCCTCTCAAAAACGCTGCACACTCAGAAGCCTCTAAAATGGCGCTCGCTCCCGCTGCTGGTTAGGCCACGCCCCTATGCGCTTCATACCTTGAGCTGTATCAGCATCCCAGCAAATATACATGGCTCCAGTATTTTAAGTATTGATAGTTGTGAGCCACACGATTTCTTTGGCGCCCCAGCGAACTTTTGATTACTAAGTTTCTTCCTTTATATAACGGAAAGACACAAAAGCATTTAGCTTTAGCATAAAAAAAAAAAAAAATGTAATTGCTGTCTATTGGGTCATTTACACAACCGGACTCGCGTGCAGCCAATGTTAAGAGCAGCGCAGTACGGACCAAACTGCCACGCATGTCCTTTCTTCATTGCTGCCCGCATTCGCACGCAGTGAAAACACGGCCATGTGAACACTTCATAGGAACTCCATGGTTTTCTTTGCGCGTATGTTCGCGCAAAAATACGCTCATCTGAACGTAGCCTTAAACATATGAATATGTTGCTATATAGAAATTTCAATGTGTAATTATAAACACCTCTCTACTATAGAAAAAGGTGGTGAAAGATAAAATAACTTAGGGCTTATTTAGATGTCAGAAATTGTTCAGTATTTTTGCATCAGTATTTGTAAATCAAAACCAGGAGTGGGTCCCAAATACGGAAGAGAAGTAAGTGTTTCCATTATATTTTTTTCTTTGCAGGGTCTATTCCCAGTTTTGACTTCTGAATAGTGATGCAAAAATACTGACCAAATACTACAGTTTGAATTAACCCTAAAGAAAAATAAAACCGTGAATCCCTTATAGGGCTGTGGGCTACATATGGTTAAAATAAGCTACACCAAACCACTGAGTCCAACACACAAGACACAGGAGCATAAGAAATAGAATTTTATTAGAACTCAAGATTGCTAAAAGTTTAAAAAAAACATAGTATGCAGTGTCCATATAAGCAGGTTCACACAATCTGGTGTGAATACATTGGCATGAAAAATATAGAAGTAGTTAGTCCTTAAATATGTAATAATTCAATTCCAATATGCATAAGGAAAACAAGGAGGACTACAAATATACCAGTAATATGTTCCTGCACTCCGATACGCATTTCACCACCTTCTTTTTTTCAAGGGATCCCCTTGTATTGGCTTGTTTAAATGTAAAATTACCAGATTGGGTGAACCTGCTTATAGGGACACTGCATACTATGTTTTTATAATTTTTTTTAGCAATGTTGAGTTCTAATAAAATTCTATTTCTTATGCTCCTGTGTCTTGTGTGTTGGTGTAGCTTATATTTATACACACGGACTTCATTTGCATGAGGTGCACCATTTAAGTGTAAGGGGTCAAATACCCATGCATATATATCTATGAAAATTATTGCTGTATTATTTATGTTCCTGCCAGGACCTACAGAGAGAGTTTTCTTTTTGTACTCTAACTTTGTTGCTGTGAAGTACTGAGACCTGCCTGCTGATTGGTTGATGGACTAGGTATAAAGAGCAAGCTCTGGTGTGACTCAGCAGTTTCAGAGAGTGCAGAAAAGAGAGACTTTGCTAGTGAGAACTTCAGGAGGGCTGATCGGCAGCAGGACATGTGAGATTCTGCAGCCAGGGTGGAACCGTGTTATTTTTGCAGAGAGCTTTGTGAAGAGTTAACTGTCCAAGCTTTGCTGTAGAGCTGGTTTTACTGTACCTGAAGTGCACATGCCAGTTTATTGCAACATGAGTGCCATAGGGAGATCTCCCAATTGTCCAAAGAAACATCAGCTGTAATTACCAACCATAAGTGCTGAGCCTTCACTGGGAGAGAGATCACCCACTCAAGCAGATAGGCTGACAACCAGTATCCTGGATATTCAGGTTTCCATGGTGTGTAATTGTGAGTACCTTCTGCCAGGCTCTTCACTGATAAAACATATTTATTTGACTTCATCACTGTAGAACCTCCGTAAAGGTACTGTGCTGATAATTTGTTCAGAGGACAGTGACTGCATATTTCAGTCAACAGATTGAGATATTTGGTTAACCGAAGTTCTTGCAAGGCTTAGTCACTTCAGAGAAGACTTTCATTTTAAAACAGCATTTGTAGAGCTATTTGTCTCTGGCCAGGGTACACCATTTGTTGACTGTGATAATTCTACACTGTGTGCACAATATCTGATCCATGAGGGGAGGTGAAACTTTAACTTTTTTTCACATTTTTTACACTTTTCCGTGATCGCCGTTGTCCATTGGATAACAGCGATTACAAGACCGGGGACCGCTCGTTGTGGTCCCAGGTGACATCTCCTGCCTCCCGGCTACCTTCAGGAGATGGGAGCCAGGAGATTTTAAATATCCCGCGGCTCTAGGCCTTTTGCACATGCGCAGAAGGCCGGGAGACAGGGCAGATGATAGAGGTTAGTACGCTCAGCTGCCCTCATGGATCCAATTCATTAAGGACAGCTGAATCTTTAACTTTTTAAAAACTTTTATGCACTTTAATGTGATCAGTGCCAATCGCATTGCCGGGGGGTAGGGTGGGGGCGATAACTCCCCGCAGCATGGGATGACAGCTCTGTGTTGTCGCTACCTCCAGGCACCATCAGCATGAAGCTGTCACGTCCATAGCCCGCGTGGCTTTAATCCCTGCAGGAAGCAGGTTTCTACATCATCTGAGATTAAAGCCCACTTTGCTAAGATGTAAAAACACTAAGGGGTTAATGAGTTTTACACCTGATGCTGCCACCAACAATGACAGGAACACCGACACTAACAACAACACTGACAATGACACTGACCGGGAATGCAATAATGACACTGACAACAATAGTGAAGACAGCAAAACTGACAATGATATTGACGATAACAGTGACACTGACATCTGACTTTGATATGACTGGTCAGTTTTCAGTTTCAACCATAAAATGTTTTGTGTATTGTTTTCTTCAGCAATCGCTGTGGAATACGTTGGCCCTATACAAACAAAGATTATTATTATTAATAATGTATTTGTAACCAGTTACAGGGTTTACTTAGAGTGGCCTGTGAAATACTGGTCTAAGTAAGTAACCCCTAATGTGTGTGCTCGCTAGCTGCCTTACAAACTTAGTTGATGTATAACTTTGATTTCTGACTTTCTTCAGTTTTCTTCAGAGATACAGTGGTCGGCGTTTGGGCATATTGACAGCCCATATCAGTTTACAACCCACTTACAAGTAGACTATGATTGTGGACTTGGAATGTGAATAATGATGTAACAAAATAAAGAAATCTATCCATATAATTAGAGTTCATCAGCTCATATTCCACCAAATCTGACACCTAAAATCCTGGAATGTGTTGAACTAAGATTCTGTGGCAGTAAACTGAACTGTAACCTCAGATACTGATATTGCTGGTTTGCTACAGGGAGCAAAGCCAGTGACTTATTTTCTCCTCTTCATACACAGCAGTAGTGCTTCACAGAGGCTGCTGTCAGCTGATATTCCGGTTACAGAAGCTACCATCACACATGGTTAAAGGACAAGTGCCAGTTTTCTGACGGAGGTTTACAATCTTAAAGATATTGTATTAACTGTCTTAAATAATGGGATGAGAACTGGACAATTACAAACAGTTTTTTATCTGGCTTTATAAAAATGAACAGTGACTGTGCCTGCCTATTGGGCTAAAGTCCTTCCTATTAAGTGGCTCCTCCCACTAATTAATTGAAATCCCACTATCAAAATGGTTAAAAATTGAATATTTCACTAGCCAATGGTTGACAATTATCCATACATAGCTTCTTTAGTCCTTTAAATGTCCTTTTTTTGTATGGGCATATTTGTAGGTACATAAACAATTAAAATAGTGATTAGGTTTGTTTATATTAGCAACTGTTCCTGTCAGAACCGGCAACTCTCGGGGCCGCCGTGCCCGCACCACCGGTCCGGCCACCTGGGGTACAGGAGCACGGCGCAGAGGTACCCCGGTTCTTGTGATCTCCCCGGGCCGCTGTAAGACTGGTCGCCGCCGGGTTGCTAGGGAGCCAGCTGGTGCTTCTAGTCGCTTGACTACCAGGCTGGCTTCCCTGGTAACTGTCTGTGCAGTGAGACTGGGGGCGTGCCCCCAGCACCGCCCTGATTAGCCCTGCTGCTGTCAGGCTCCCCGCCCCAATCAGCTTCTGGGGCGGGAGCGCTGACAGCATTTAAATAGGTGTGTTTTCCTCTCAGGCCTTGCCAGTGTTAGTTTGGTCTTCCAGCTGCACCCGCGTATTCTTTGACTCCTGTTTGTGACCCCGGCTTTCCTGACCTCTGCTTTTGGACCTTGACTACGTTTTTGCCTGACCCCCCTGTACTGCGTACCCTCCTGTTGCCGACCCGGATTGTCTGACCATTCTACCGTTGTTTGTCTTCAGTGTCTGTTTGTCTTCCCGTGTCCCGCTTCCCTAGTGAGGGTAGGGACCGCCGCCCAGTTGTCGCCCTGGGGGTTAGCCCAGGGGGGCAAGTAGGCAGGGACAGGGGTTGCGGGATATCTCAGGGACCCCCATATCCCGGACACTGTCCTGACAGTAACACTGGCCGAAGGTAGGTCAGACTCGTGCATCCGCCCGGCTACTTTGAATCCCTCGATGGAGGCCGTGGCTGCGTTAGCGAACCAGGTCCAGGTCCTTACTAACCTGGTCCAGGACCTAACCGCCCGCACGCAGCTACAGGAACAAGTGGCGGCTGCAGGTCCCATGCAGCCCCCTTCCGCTCCCGGGACTATGTCAGAACCCCGAGCCACGCTGCCGGACTGCTTCTCTGGAGAGAGAGGTCAGTTCTTTGCATTTAGAGAGAGCTGCAAGCTCTACTTTGATCTCCGACCCCACTCCTCTGGTACTGAATACCAGAAAGTGGGAATTGTAATTACCCGCCTGAGGGGGGACCCCCAAAATTGGGCTTTCTCGCTACCAGCAGGCTCTCCAGCCCGACTATCCCTTGACGTTTTTTTTTCCGCCCTGGGTCAAATTTATGACGAACCCGACCGGGCGGGCTACGCAGTCTCCAAACTTCTGGCCCTGCGCCAGGGTTGTAAAATGGCGGAGGACTACTGTTCCCAATTCCGTCAACATTGTACGGAATCCGGGTGGAACGATGCCGCCCTAAAAGACTTATTTTTGACCGGTCTGTCTGAGGGTCTCAAGGACCTACTTGTGGCCCACCCAGAGCCTAGAACCCTGGAGCAAGCCATGACGCTTGCTATTCGGGCCGACCGACGTTTGAGGGGCCGACACGCCGCTCGGACCACTCCACTCCCCACGCCCACTTCTTCTACTGACCCGACTTTTCCACCTCCCACCACCGAGGCCATGGAGCTGGGAGCCATGAACCCCAAGCAGCGACGGGAAAATCGCCTGAAGAAGAACCTCTGCTTCTACTGTGGGGAGCCGGGTCACCGCATTGCAACCTGCGCCAAGAAGCCATGGCAGGGAAAACGTCCGCTCCTAGGCAGTTGTCCGGAGGACTGTCTAGGAGCCAAGGTACTCCCTGTGTTGTCCAAAATGTTATTGCCTTGCACCCTAGAATTCCATGCTTTCCACCGTACTGGGCAAGCCTTCGTTGATTCTGGGGCTGCTGCTAATTTCGTTAACTTTAATTTCGTTGCTCAACTGTCCGGGGTTCTGTTACGTTTAGAGACTCCGATTCTTGTTTCAGGAGTGGACTCCACTCCACTGCAAGCAGGGGTAGTTAATCTGGTTACCCCTGAAGTAAGGTTTACTATAGGAGCCTTACACGTGGAAACCTGCACCTTTCTAGTGATGAGAGATTTGTCTGTGGACGTCGTCCTAGGCCTCCCCTGGCTCCGGGAGCACAACCCGGTAGTAAATTGGGACACGTTGGAACTGGTAAAGTGGGGTCCCCGCTGTGCCAACCACCTTTGTGCGGTGAAGGTGGGAATCTCCACCTGCGAGGGGACCCCCCTACCAGATTACCTCTCCGAGTTTTCTGACGTGTTCTCCAAACAATTATCTGAAGCTCTGCCCCCTCATAGGGAATGGGACTGTAAAATAGACTTGATTCCTGGGGCCAAACTTCCTAAGGGCCGCATTTATAACGTTACGGTTCCTGAGAGAGAATCCATGAGGGACTATATCCAGGACAGCCTGGCCAAGGGGCACATCCGGCCCTCAGAATCCCCGGTGGGTGCCGGGTTTTTCTTCGTTGAGAAGAAGGATGGGGGCCTCCGGCCCTGTATTGACTATAGAGAGCTAAACAAAATCACAGTACGAAACCAGTATGCCCTTCCACTCATTCCTGACCTCCTCAACCAGGTCGCTGGTGCCCGATGGTTTTCTAAACTTGATCTCAGGGGAGCATACAACCTCATCCGCATTCGGGAGGGGGATGAGTGGAAAACCGCCTTCAATACGCCCCTCGGGCATTTTGAATACCTAGTTATGCCTTTTGGATTGTGTAACGCCCCCGCCATTTTTCAGGGGTACATGAACTCAGTGTTTCAGGATATCATGGGGGTGTTCGTGGTTGTATATCTAGACGACATTTTGATTTTTTCCTCCGACTTGCCAAGTCACCATACTCACGTTCAGACTGTACTAGCTCGACTCAGACATAACAAGCTGTTTGCTAAACTCGAGAAATGTGTGTTCGGGGTACAAAAGATATCATTTTTGGGGTATATCATCACGCCATGCGACTTCCAGATGGATCCTGAAAAGGTGAAAGCCATCACGGAGTGGGCCCAGCCAGGGTCGTTGAAAGCCCTTCAACGCTTCCTCGGCTTCGCCAACTACTATCGCAAATTCATCAAAGACTTCTCCGTGGTGGCTAAACCTCTAACGGACCTCACCAGAAAGGGGGCAGATGTGAGGACCTGGTCTTCTGAGGCTCTGAGGGCCTTCGATACCTTAAAGGCGGCGTTCTCTTCTGCACCTGTCCTAGTACAACCAGATCTGTCCAGCCCTTTTTTGGTGGAAGTAGATGCCTCTGAGTTTGGTGTGGGAGCGGTACTGTCCCAAGGTCCCTCCACTCTCACCAACCTTAGACCGTGTGCCTATTTTTCTAGGAAGTTTTCTTCCACCGAACGGAACTATGATATAGGCAACCGGGAATTGCTGGCGATTAAGTGGGCTTTCGAAGAGTGGAGGCATTTTTTGGAAGGAGCCCATCACCAGATCACGGTACTCACAGACCATAAAAACCTCACCTATCTAGATTCCGCTAAGAGGTTAAATGCTCGGCAAGCCCGCTGGGCCTTGTTCTTCTCTCGGTTCAATTTTGTGGTTACCTATAGACCCGGTTCTAAGAATGTCAAGGCTGATGCCCTGTCTAGGAGCTTTGGTTCTCCGGAACCTGCCGAGCCGGAGCCTGAGAGCATTCTCTCCCCTGGGGTGGTCCTCGCTGCTGTCTCCTCCGACCTTTCACCTCTCATTCACGCCGCTCAACAATCTGCTCCTGAAGCCCTTCCGGAAGGCAAATTATTTGTCCCATCGTCACTGAGATTGAAAGTGTTAGAGGAGACACACGCTTCTGTCCTAGCTGGACACCCCGGCATCAGGGGTACGCTGGAGTTAGTATCCAGACTCTATTGGTGGCCGCACATGGCCAAGGAGGTACGGGTATTTGTGTCCGCGTGCCCGGTTTGCGCAAGGGGGAAGAATCTCAGGAGACGTCCTGAGGGTCCTCTTCTTCCCTTGCCCATTCCGTCCAGGCCATGGTCCCATTTGTCCATGGATTTTATTACTGATCTGCCATCCTCGCTGGGGAATACGGTCATCTGGGTAATAGTAGACCGTTTCTCTAAAATGTCACATTTTGTTCCGCTTTGCAAGTTGCCTAACGCCAAACTTCTGTCTGAAATGTTCATCAAGGAGATTGTTCGGTTACATGGGATCCCCGAGGACATTGTGTCAGATAGAGGGGTTCAGTTCGTCGCTCGCTTCTGGCGAGCCTTCTGTAAAAATCTAAACGTAAATTTGTCCTTCTCCTCCGCTTTCCATCCCGAGAGTAACGGACAAACGGAACGAATGAACCAAGAACTTATCCAGTATCTGCGACTGTTTGTCTCTGATAACCAGTATCAGTGGGCCAACTACTTACCTCTCGCCGAATTTGCTATCAACAACCATGTTAACTCGTCGACCCAATTGTCACCTTTTTTTTGTAACTATGGGTTTCATCCCCGGTTCTCGCTTTCCACTCCTGTGGTCTCGAACAATCCGGCCGCCGACATATCCTCTGAGGAACTGTGCACAGTTTGGGCCCAGGTTCGTAAGAACCTTCAGGGTTCCCAAGAGAAACTGCGTAAATACGCAAATAAAAGATGTACCATCTCTGCACCTTTTGTAGTCGGGGAGCAAGTTTTGTTGTCCTCCAAGAATCTGAGACTCAAGGTTCCCTCCCTGAAACTTGCTCCTCGGTTCATTGGCCCATTTACTGTTTCTCAGGTCATCAACCCGGTGTCATATAAGTTGGCACTTCCTGACCCCTGGAAGGTCCACAAGGTGTTTCACAAAAGCTTACTTAAGAAGTATGTGACTCCAGTTCTACCCACCCAGAACCCGCCTCCTCCTTCTCTGGTACAGGGGGAACTGGAGTATGAAGTAGAAAGGCTGGTGGATGCCCGACGGGTTAGAGGTGTGCTGCAGTACCTGGTCCACTGGAGAGGATTTGGCCCTGAGGATAGGACGTGGGTCCCTGCCAGGGACGTTCATGCGCCACGCCTAGTCCAGGCATTCCACAGGGCTTTCCCGCTTAAGCCCGCACCTGGCCATGGGGGTCCGGTGTCCCCCCGTAGAAGGGGGGGTACTGTCAGAACCGGCAACTCTCGGGGCCGCCGTGCCCGCACCACCGGTCCGGCCACCTGGGGTACAGGAGCACGGCGCAGAGGTACCCCGGTTCTTGTGATCTCCCCGGGCCGCTGTAAGACTGGTCGCCGCCGGGTTGCTAGGGAGCCAGCTGGTGCTTCTAGTCGCTTGACTACCAGGCTGGCTTCCCTGGTAACTGTCTGTGCAGTGAGACTGGGGGCGTGCCCCCAGCACCGCCCTGATTAGCCCTGCTGCTGTCAGGCTCCCCGCCCCAATCAGCTTCTGGGGCGGGAGCGCTGACAGCATTTAAATAGGTGTGTTTTCCTCTCAGGCCTTGCCAGTGTTAGTTTGGTCTTCCAGCTGCACCCGCGTATTCTTTGACTCCTGTTTGTGACCCCGGCTTTCCTGACCTCTGCTTTTGGACCTTGACTACGTTTTTGCCTGACCCCCCTGTACTGCGTACCCTCCTGTTGCCGACCCGGATTGTCTGACCATTCTACCGTTGTTTGTCTTCAGTGTCTGTTTGTCTTCCCGTGTCCCGCTTCCCTAGTGAGGGTAGGGACCGCCGCCCA
This sequence comes from Eleutherodactylus coqui, assembly GCF_035609145.1. Lineage (NCBI taxonomy): Eukaryota > Metazoa > Chordata > Amphibia > Anura > Eleutherodactylidae > Eleutherodactylus > Eleutherodactylus coqui. The sequence continues at coordinate 139,284,444 of NC_089843.1, read as the reverse complement.
GTTGTCGCCCTGGGGGTTAGCCCAGGGGGGCAAGTAGGCAGGGACAGGGGTTGCGGGATATCTCAGGGACCCCCATATCCCGGACACTGTCCTGACAGTTCCACTTTGTTGTCTGTACTAAATTTTCATGCCTTTGCGAAGGAAAAAACAAAGGCACACCATATAGAGAGTATTCTGTAACAGGCTGCTTAGTAGTTCAGTTCCTTTTCCTCTCTACACTCTGCCTCAGAAAAGCAAATGATAAAGCATACTTGCACTCTCAGATGACTTTTCAGAATAAACCTCTGTGTGTACATAAATGATAATGCTATTGATGGCCATTATGTTTCCAGACTTGCATCACACATTTTTTTTACCAGTTTTCCCCTCTGCAGGCTGTATCAGTAGTTTTCAGTTTTCCCTGGTAACACATCTGTGTTAGTAAAAATGGATACAACACCACTACATGTTTTACTCTACTACATAAAATTGGTACTATACTGTACTACCAGAAAAACAAATGATAAAGCATACTTGCACTTTCAGATGACTTTTCAGAATAAACTGCTGTGTGTATATAACTACACTGTACTACCAGAAAAGCAAATGATAAAGCATACTTGCACTCTCAGATGACTTTTCAGAATAAACTGCTGTGTGTACATAAATGATAACGCTATATATGGCCATTATGTTTCCAGACTTGCATCACACATTTTTACCAGTTTTTCCCTCTGCAGACTGTATCAGTAGTTTTCAGTTTTCCCTGGTAACACATCTGTGTTAGTAAAAATGGATACAACACCACTACGTTTTACTCTACTACATAAAATTGGTACTACACTGTACTACCTAAGGCTGGAATAGTTCATTTGAGTCAGCTGTGTTTTATTCCATATTGCTTTACTATTAAGTAGAAAAAATAAAAGAGAAAAAACAAGAACAATTTTGCAGATGCTACTTAATATTTACATTAATTATGATTATGTTTATTAGGATCTATGAACCCTGCTTCTATAAATTTGTTGTACTGCTTAATTTAACTCAACATTCTCCAAATTATACAGGGCATAAGCAACAGCTAACAGGCTTTTCAGAAGCACACTTGTTAAGTTGATCTTAACATATATCATCCTATTAGAAGTAGCTTAAGGGGGTTTAGTGGCTCATTTGTATTAATTTGTTCTTTGGGCTTTTTGTATGTGATGAATTGATTGAGGCATACACTGGTATCAATATAATCAGTCATACAAGTCTGCAGCGTGGCTGTTTTTTAATGAAGTAAAGCATGAACACAAATAATGAAATCATATTTTTCACTGTCATCACATTTAGAACTGTTTATATGTATTCAAATATAAGACATTAATGTGACTCTCATACAAAATAGCATTCTGCTAATTGAATGCATGAAAGATAAAGCAGAATACAGAATCCTCCAATTTGTCATTATGATATAAAAATACTTTACAAACTTTGCTTTCTCGATAAGAAAGTACTTTAAATTGAACATTAATTTAGAAATTGTAAGTAGTAGAAAAAATCTCCAGTGGTGCTGAGGGCCCCTGAGAAGGTTGACATGTGTTATACAATATGCTCTGCTAGGTTCAATAAATGGCTTTGAATACAATTCCTGGTGTTGGGAGCTTCCAGCCACAGTTCATCCAGTAGCGTCATTGCTGAAGTTTTTTCTATTACTTACTGTAATATAGAATGGGCGTTGAGGTGTTTAGGGCAACACATACTCTGGTCATCATAGCATGAAGTTGGTGGGTCTAAAAAAAGGTTACATCCCAAGCTGGTGGGAGGTTTATACATCTCTTTCACTTTTTATGGGGTTTTTTTATTGCTACACTTGGGACTTAGCTCTTGTCTTCTCTTTTTTTCTTTCTATTTTTTTTTGTTCAAAGTTACATCCATTTGGAAATGCAATTGCTTGAATGGTTATTTATATTATTGAAATATGTAGTATTGAAGAAAAACCTAAACAGCATGGCCACCAGAGTCTTGTTGAGCAACGTACTTTGCCTTCCGGTTTGAGCTAAGTTGTCTAGAGAATTTGTTTGCAGCAGAACTGTATAAGAACTGTGATAGGGTACTGCATGAGATGAAATGTTATTCATACTCAATTAGGCCTCATGTCCATGGCAAAAATGGAATTTCAAAGACCACGCGGGTCTCCCACACATGCAATCCGCTCCCATAGGGAATCATTAGGCCCCCGCAGGTAATTAAATAACTGCGGATGTCACTTTCCCCTAGCATGTGGATCGCACATGCTGGAAAACAATTGCAGCATGCTCCATTTTTGTGCAGTTTTCCTGCACGGACGGCTCCCACGGCTTCCATTGAAGTCAATGGAAGTCATCTGGATCCACGGCACAGACTGTGCCGCAGGACCGTGGGAAGGCAGGACTTTAAAAAAAAAAAGATGACACGGTGCATGCAGCCAGCACGCAGCCGGCATCCCAAGCACATCCGCTGTGCAGAAGAAAGAAGATCTGGCCTGCACGAAGGAGAGTCCTACAGCATCTGGACAGCTAAGTATATTGTATTTTTTGGCCTCATGTCTGCAGACCGGGTGGAATCCGCTGCAGGATTCTGCATGGGAAAACGTGCGGGCCTGTGGACATGAGGCCTTAATGAAACCCAATAAAGATGTTGTGGGATACGTTGGAGTGGGCAGTGGAGAAAGACCAACCAGCAAGTGTTCAATATTTTAGGAGAACCACTTCTGGGCTGTTGGAAAAGAATGAGGTGGCTAAATAATGGAATCGGTATAGAAAATGCTAAGAGAATACAAAGTGGTTAGCAAGGTACTATCTAACTATTTATCTATCTATCTGTCATGCACATATGCAATTTGCACTTTTTTTAATCCAATAAATCTAAAATGACAGCAGGTGCGTACAACGTTGTACCTTACTGTGCTGCAGGTATCAAATGGTGAAAGCAAAAATGTCACATCAAACTCAAATTGGATGTGAAACCCCTGGGTGCTGTCACATCCAGGGCTTTCACTTTGTGGTCAATGGGGCCGGCGGCAGCAGTGCCAACCCCATTGAGAGCATACAGTGAGGATCGCTGTGACAGCTGTGGCAGAGGATTACTTCATCTCCGCGGGGAGTCCCCTTATCACTGAACACTGTTATAGCACTGTCACAGTGCTCAGTGACAAGGGGACTCCCTGCGGAGATGAAGTAATCCTCTGCCACAGCTGTGCCAGAGGATCGCAATCTTCACTGTATGCCCTCAATGGGGTCGGCGCTGCTGCCGCTGGCCCTATTGGCCACAAGGTGGAACCCCTGGATGTGACAGAACTTGACAGTCCTTCTACAAGGTCTCTACTTTGCAAAGAGGCTGAAAGCTTGAATCCATATATTTTGTGCATACAAGAATTACACTGTCATCAGGCAGACATTTTCTGGTTAAGAGTCAAGCATATCCCATATATTCTTATAAGAAGGAGTAGTCACTGCGGTGAAAAATAATTTAGTTTTTTTCTCCAATTCAGACCTTCATTGACCCAATGGTAGGACATATTATCTTGGTTTGTAAAATAAGGCCTCCTACACACTGGCGACAAAGTCGCACAATTTTTGTTGCATTGCGACAATGCTACAAGTCGCATTTATGTGAAGCCCATACTTTCCTATGGCTTCCTTCACACATGCAATGTTTTGTAGCATGTAAAAACCTTGCGTGTCCGGTGATATGCTGATGACTCATGAGGTTTTGTAGCCCATGTTTCCCTATTGAGCCTACCTCTCTGTTGTATCGCTTCACAAGAAAATGTGATTTTTGTGTGGTGTGATGCAACTTTGACTTTGACTATCTCTGTGATTTTCTTGCTGCAATGCTGTGTCACCTGTGTGAAGGAGACCTAAATAATATAAATTATACTATACTATAGAAGTCATTTATGCCCCAAACAAAAAACAAACTAAATTTTTATTGTGCTTTTTTTTTTTTCTTCAAGAAAATCAACTATTATAAGAATGGCACTGTTCTGATTGCAGGAAATTTTAACAGAGTTAAGTGGCTTACTCTAGACTCATCCGCTTCTAGTTTGACAAATAAATCCATCGATTTACATCAATTGATGCAAAAAAAATGTTCTTGATGTATGGAGGTTGCAACATCTTACTGAAAAATATTACACCTTTTTTCACACACACAGGACTTACATGTTTTTCACTAATCTGTTTCAATGTGTAGTATCTTCTAAAAATGGTATTACTTGGTCCGATCACACAACAATTTAATTATTTCTGAAATAAACTTTACCAAAATGGCTTCATTACACCCATTTGCATTTTTATAACAACTGCATGCCCAAAATAAAAACATTCACTATATGGTGTGCTCATATAACATATATTAGGGGACAATTTATAAGCTAAGCAGCTGCAAATAGAGGAGAGAAGAACAGGTTAAGATTACATCTCTCAAATAATATTCACTTGAGCCAATTAAACATCAATATCAGATATATGTAACCTTCAAGATCAGTCACATTAACTAGACTTACATAAATATAAACAATAGCGGTGGGAAATTAATGTCTCAAATCTAGGGCTGCTAACTCTAAAATATCTTACATTTTTAACACACAAAATGAAAAAAATCTTCAAGTCTCAAATTATAGCGAATGCTATAGCTGATTATTTTTCACTTTATAATCTCCAAGACAACCTATCAACTCCCCAAACAACTACTGTGGAAATATCTAAGTTTTTAAAATTCCATTTAGCTCCCCAAGGTGTCAGCACAGCAGTTAGAAACATTAGCTGCCCTTATATCTCTAGCAGAAATCAATAGTGCTATCAAGTCACTTAAAGCACCTAAAACTCCTGGCCCTGATGGCTTAATAAACAATTACTACTAAGTTTTTCAGTCTGCTTTATGCCCTAATGTTCTCTCTCTTTTTAACTATATATGAACATAGGGTAGAATACCCAAAGAGATGTCGCAAGCCACAATTATTACTCTCCCTGAACCAAAGAAAATCCCAGATAGATCTGGAAACTTCTGCCTTATATCATAACTTAACATAGATTTGAAAATATATTGATAGATTTCAGCCACTGGTTTGATGGATATTTTACCCCCTCTGGTTTTTCACGATCAGGTTGGATTTGTTAAGGATAAGTACTTTATTTGTACACATTATTAACTTTATTGAAAAAACTCTGACACCTTCTCTACTTCTTTCCCTAGATGAATAGAAAGAATTTGACTTTCAATTTGACTTTTGAATTTGAGTCCATTGAGGATTTCTAAGTGAAATTTTGCTCAAATTTTGGATATTTGGAGTAGTGTATGACTCAATTATGGAACTATATTCCCTCTCTTCTCCTTCTGTGCTAACTTCAGGATACACCTCTCAAACATTTAATATCTCCAATGGCACTCCACAAGGATGCCCGTTATCACTTTTAATATTTACTTTGGCCATGGAGCCCTTAGTAGAATGGTAAAGGACACAAAAGATGTACCTAGAATTACTATAGGTGATAGAGAACACAAATCAGTTTGTTTAAAGATGACGTAATTATGGCCCTTAACCAAACCAGAATCTTCATTCCCTCCAGTGCTACAAAATGGCAGTCCACACTTCATATCTTCCCATCCATAAAGGTGGATTAGGCTAATCACAAGTTTCTTCTTACTACCATGTAACAACAATTGATCAAGCCAGATACTAGAAAGCCAATACTGTCATACTGCATTGCGTGAATATGAAAAAGTTGTTTCCAAACACTATACATACCAATGCTTTTTTATGGCTAGTAACTCTGGGCGTTTCTGTATGTACATCTCCTTTTTACTGCACCATGAACACTGTAAAAACAGCTGCCTCCTCTAAATGGTGCAATTGAATTTTTTCATTCCCATGTTGCCCCATTTAGAAACATAATACATTATATGGTATGTAATTTGATATCAATAAAAAATACAACTTGTACCACAAAAAACAATTGCGAATCCCAGAACTGTAGAATCTTACGTGGACAGAGGAGCATGAATGACCTTTGGTCATGAAAGGGTCAAGAAGCTGCATAACTCCCTATAGAACAAAATGTATGTAGCCCTGAACATACTGTATATTCATTGTATTTAACTATGACTCTAAAGCTCTTGCACAGAATATCAAGAAGACATTTATTATTAATACAGGAACTTGTGTAAGTGATTAATAAAAGAGCGAAAATGTCTCACATAAAACACACATTACAAATATTTCTGCGGAATAATTTTCAATGTACTTGTGGATAAACAAATACTATAAAACAAGCATATAATACATGTTGAATTTAGCTGATTGGTGTTGAGAGTGAATGTTTAAATATTAACATAAACCCCTAACTGCTCAGATTTATTAGACCTGCTAGACATTTTGTAAAATATTTACACCAAAATAATTTAGTAGTTCTTCCCTGCCAGCTACATGGACCACAGAGACTTTGCAGTTTTTTTTTTATATTACTTTGTATAACAATTTGGTTTAATCCTATGCATGTTTAAACATTGTTTTGCACAATGAAATATTCCATTCACTATGTAGAAAATATATCCAGAAATTCAGCTGCCTGCTGACAAAGAACTCATAATTTTTTAAAGTTAAGGGTAGTTGTGTGGGTCTGAACTATTGATTAACTATTCTCAGGGTAGTAAAACAAACAATCTAAGCAGCACCCTTCATGTATATAGTTTTTGTCAGTCGCCAGAGTCTGGAATCCAAAGGTTCAGTAGACCAGTAGACGTTTGTGATAGAAAAAAAATCTGTATTCCTCCATAATGCAACATTTCAACCACTTGACAAAGACCGTCACAGTCGAAATGCTGCATGATGGAGGAATGAAGATTTTTATTTTTTTTGCACCTGAGATGCTGTCCTCAGAATAAGTAAAATATATTTGATCAGCACATTTGGGACCCTGGTAATCAGCTGTTATCTGGCCTGCTGTCAGTGTGGACAGAGCAGGAAGCTGACAGCTCCATATACTTTGTAACCACCAGGATTGGTAATGCAGGTACCACTCTCATTGAATTCAAGGGGAACTGTGTCTGCATTACCAAAGCAAACCGCTGTCAGCTTCTGGCTCCATAGCCACTGACAGAGAACCAGATAACAGCTGATTGATTGGAGTCACGAGCAGCAGATCCCCGGCAATTAGGATAGGTCATCAATAATATAAGCCCTGACAACTTCTTTAATTCCTGAGGGTGGGTTCACACGAGCGTGTTTTGGTGCGTGCATACGCACGCACCAAAACACTCTTGTATTTACAACAATGCATTCCCTATGATGTGTGTTTACATGTCCGTACTTTGCAGGTGCGTGCCTGCAAAGATGGGACATGCGTGCACCATAGGGAATGCACGCACTGTTTCCAATGGAGCCGCGGCTGCTGTCGGCGTCTCCATTGAAAACAATGGTCTGCCGGCTCCCTGCATTCCTTTTCAGGGAAGGACTTTACATATAAGCCCTTCCTTGAAAAAGAAAGATTTTAGTGTAAAAAAAAATAAAAATGCAGGGATTCTCTTCAATGGAGCCGCTGCTGCTGGCGGCGGCTCCATTGAAGACAATGGTCTGCTGGCACACCTGAATTCTTTTTCAGGGAAGAGCTTTACATATAGGCTCTTAACTGAAAAGGAAAAATTTTGGTGGAAAAAAAAAATGCAGCCATTCACTTTAATGGAGCCGCTGCTGCTGGCGGCGGCTCCATTGAAGACAATGGTCTGTGGCACACCTGAATTGTTTTTCTGGAAAGGGCTTTACATATAAGCCCTTCCCTGGAAATCAATTAAAAGTGATTTAAAAAACAAAAAAAATAGATACTTACCTCCCTTCAGCTGCCGGGGCACAGCCGCGTCTTCTCCTACTGTCCCCTGCACTGTGGTGCTGAACTGCTGATCTATCAGCAGCCGGGGATTTAAAATCCCCGCCTGCTGAAAGAGCTGATTGTGATTGGCTGAGGTGCTCAGCCAATCACAGGCAGCTCTCCTCGAATGAATGACAGGTGAGAGCTGCCTGTGATTGGTTGAGCACCTCAGAGAATTACATTCAGCTCTTTCAATAGGCGGGGATTTTAAATCCCCGACTGCTGATAGGTAAGCAGTTCAGCACCACAGTGCAGGGGACAGCAGGAGAAGATGCGGCTGTGCCCCGTCAGCTGAAGGGAGGTGAGTATCTATTTTTTTACTATTTCAAAAGGCTTTTCAGGGATGAGCTTATGAAGCCCTTCCCTGCAAAGCCACTAACAGCTGCTAGGGCTCAGCGGCGACTTCTGCCGCTGTCCCCGAATCTGTAGCGCTGCTGAGCTGTCAGCAGCTGAGGATTTAAAATCCCCGCCTGCTGGTAGCTCTGATTGTGAGTGGCTGAAATAATTTAGCCAACCACAATCAGAGCTACCAGCAGGCGGGGATCTTAAATCCCCGGTTGCTGATAGCTCAGAACTACAGAGCCTGGGAAGTCGCGGCTGAGCCCCGGCAGAATGAAGGGAGGTGAGAATTGTTTTGTTTTTTTTCTTGCACTATTTTAAATGGCTTTTCAGGGAAGGGCTTATGAAGTCCTTCCCTGAAAAGCCATTGACAGGATGCCGGCAGCAGGATTCTCTACTGCAGCTGTCATGTGTGACAGCTGCGGTTGAGAATTGAAGAATTCCTTTTGCTGCATCTGTCACAGATGTGGCAGATGTAGCAGCTGGGAATTCTTTTAACTAGCGGGGGTGAAAGATACATCTGCCACATGCGGCAGATGTGTTCTTCATGCCTACGGGGGTCACAGCAGCAGCGGAGAGGTAAGTTTTAAAAAAAATTTTTTGGGTTTTGCACTAAAATGTTTCTTTTTCAGGGAAGGGCTTATATGTAAAGCCCTTCCCTGGAACAGAATGCAGAGGACCAGCAGAGCATTGTTTTCAATGGGCCACCAGCAGCAGCTGCGGCTCCATTGACAACAAGCATGCAGCTGTGTTCATGCGTATTTTTGCTCGTACCTAGGTGCGGACGTATGTACGCACCTAAGTACGCACCAAAACACACTCGTGTGAACGTACCCTTAGGGTGCATTCAGACGAACGTGTTTATGTGCATACATACATGCGCACATAACCAAACATGTATTAGAACCATTGGTTCCCTATGGTGTGTTCACATGTCCGTGTTTTACTGGTGTGCAAATGCGCACACCTGCAAAAGATAGGACATGCATGCACCACATAGGTCCGTGGTGCACATCAATATTCCCCCTGGGGAGTCTCCTCATCACTGAACACTATGTTCAGTGACAAGGGGACTCCCCGAGTGGAGTAAAGAATCCCCTGCCATAGCTGTCACAACTGTGACAGCTGTGCCAGAGGATCGTGAAGCTTTCCAACTGATTTCAATGGGGCTGCCGCTGCCGCATTGAAAGCAATAGGATGACAGTGATTTTTCGAGGAAGGGGTTTAAATTTAAGTCCTTCCCTGGAAAATAAAAATACATACTTACCTCTCCGCCACTGTCCTGGTTCAGGCGCGTCTAGCCGCATGGGTATCATCACTGTAATGAAGTTCTTTCAGCAGGCGGGAATTTGAAATGCAGAGAGGAAATGTGATGATGAATGTGACATAACAGGCCAAGAAAGCTGTATGGTTCATCTGAACATCATGGTTCTTACAAACAGATTCTCATCAATCTGATACTAATGAGTTATTGTAAAAAAATAAATACCTCTAAAGGGGGTTATCCAGAAATAAAATATTGATGAAGTAAGTGCCTAGTGGGGTTTCAAAAATAATTATTTTTTTCCTTTAGAAAAAGATTACTGCTGATTTTGATGCACCTTTTTTAGCCAAAGCCAAAAATGGAAAGAAGTAGAGGTTCTTCTTTTATATTTCCCATTCCTCTTGAATTCTTTTCTGGCTTTGGCTTTTTTTCTGTCACAAATTGCATCAAAAATGAATTACATACCTTGCATCAAATGCATTATATGTTCAGACATGTTTTATGTCTCCCTCAACAGTTTTAAAAAGTGTAAAGATAAAATGTGCCAAGGTTATGAAATGCTCCTACTACCTTTTGCTGCAAGGCATTGTCAATTTTGTCATACATGTATAAATATTGCAGTTTTTAACTTGTCTTTGTTAACTTTCTGCTGCAAATTATCTTATCTTAAAGGATTGCTGTCATTAAAATCAAAAACTTCTATACTTACCTATTTCTCCCAAGGCATTCTCCTTACTAGATCTTCACCTCACCAATCGTCTCTTGGCTCTTCAAGTCTCCTAGTTCACATCACTGCAAGGTGGCCGAATCTTCTTCCAGTGAAGTAGCGTCCATTCGCTACATTTTAAGGCCTTAGTCAGACGGGCGTTTTTTCGCGCGATTTGCGGATCGCATGTCGGATGCGCATGCGCAAATCGCGTGACCGGGGGCGAAAAATCGCAGGAAAAATCTGCACCTAGCCGCGTTAATCGTCGCAGCAAAACGCTCGTCTGACCGGAGAGAAATCGCTGTGCGCATCAAAATGCGCATGAAACTTAGACTGGCCGGCGAAAAAAATGATTTTGGTGCGCACATAAAACGCCGAACGCAGATAGGCGCGATCTGCGAATCGTCGTGTCTTATAATTTATCGCATATCCGCATAAAAAGTGGACATGTGACCGATACCATAGTGAACCATTGGTTCTATATATGCGCGAATTGCATGCGCAAATCGCGCGAAAAAACACCCGTCTGACTAAGGCCTAATTCCTACATCCAACATTACATAGCGTTCAGTACCTAACAGGAAATGCTGAATCAGAATATCGCCACAAATGCGCATGAGCGGTGTCTTGAAAAGGATGGAAGTAGCACTGTGAGGGCAGACGTAGCTGTCCAGGGCTAGTGCTGCTGGGAAATTACCCTGCCAGCTGAAAGGAGGAAGAGCTGAAGGTCTTAACAAGATCATGAAGCTGAAAAATCGAACATAGATAAGTATTGCTTGTAAAAAAAAACAAATGTTTTGTATGTGTTGTTTAGAACGTTTATGCTAGGGAGGGCAGAATAAGGTAAAAGGGAAAAAAAACAGATTGTATTGACTGAACCCCTTTAAAGGCCCATTTACACGCAAAGACAATCTTTCAAATGATTGAAAGATTGAAAGTTTAAGCGATCGTTTTGCATAAAATGTTGACAGACACTTATGTCCATTAACATTTTATCATCTTCGTTTGCGTGTAAAAGGTCCTCCGGGAGCTGTTTGCAGAGCGTAGCATGTGGGCTGGGTCCTAAACACAGCTGCATTATTCTCGCAGGGGCTGTCGGCAGAATACAATGTAATCTCCCGACACACACAGAGAACACAGGGTGTGGTCTGTGCTATCTCTCTGCGACTGAATGATGGATTTTAGGTTCACCTTAAAATCATTGTTCTGCCAAAAAGTGCACGATGGCCGCATCTATGCGAAACTATTATCGCTTATTTGCGGTTGTTTGACTGAATTTTGAGTGATAATCATTGCGTGTAAATGGGCCTAAGCCTTTAAAAACTATTGGTCTCTAATCTTAACACAGCAAAAGCCATTTTGAAGTAATTGAAAAGGTAAACAAACGGTGTAATAAAAAGTAATCGTTTATAATACTGCAATTATCATTCACAAAATAGTTTAACCAAATGAAAGAGAATGATAATCGAGGTTCTCATTCATTGTTCAGTTTTAGGTGGCATAAAAAACAGAATCAGTACTGGCTTGTTCACTTGTCAGGCCATTTAAACACTGATTATTTAGCATTTTACATAGGAATGTGAAACACTGAACAAGAATTGCACAATTCTCAACAAGAATCATGCAATCTAAACAGGCAGCCCCAGCACGAACGAGCTAGTGACGACGTCGCTTGGGCAAATGTGTCATTTGTCTAAAAGGGCCATAAGAGAGCTTACACATGGGACAATCTGTCAGGCTATAGATGCTGGACAGGCCATCCCAGCAATAATCGTTCCTGTGCTTTTACACAGGAATAAGCATCGCTGACTGGATGGAGGAGCAGTAGTGAATGGAGGTAGAATGCGCTGGGGATCATTTTTACCCACCTGCCTCCCTTCACAGTAAGCAGGCAGTTGTTTATAGGTGAACGACTGCCTGTTTACATGGAAAGATGCATTGTTAAGTTTCCTGCATGCAGAAACTGAATGACAAATGAGAAATGAAAGACCTCTCGTTCATCGTTCAGTCGGTGGATGCATTTACATTGAGCAATAATCATTCAGATTCTCGCTGGATCGTGGGAATCCAAACAGTAATCGTTCTATGTAAAAGCACCTTTAGGGCTCATGTCCACGGGGAAAATAGGATTTAGGATCCGCAGCGGATTTCCTGCATGCGGATCCGCATCCCATAGGGATGCATTGACCACCCGCGGGTACATAAATACCCGCGGATCGTCAATAAAAGTGATTTAAAAAAAAATGGAGCATGAAAAAATCTGGACCATGCTCCATTTTCATGCGGGTCTCCCGCGGGGACGGCTCCCGCGGGCTTCTATTGAAGCCTATGGAAGCCGTCCGGATCCGCGGGAGACCTAAAATAGGAATTTAAAGCATTTACTCACCCGAAGCGGACCGCGAAGCTCTTCTCTTCCTCACGGCCGCATCTCCCTTGCTTCGGCTCGGCGGATGTGCCCGGCGCATGCGCGCGGCACGTCGACGACGTGCCGGCGACGTGCCGCCGGCGTCAGGAATTCATCCGCCGGCCGAAAATGAAGATCCGGCCGTGAGGAAGAGCAGAACTTCGTCGCCCGCGCCGGAAAGGTAAATGCTTTAAATTGCTATTTTCGGCGCTCATGTCCGCGGGGCAGGAGGGACCCGCTGCAGATTCTACATGGAGAATCTGCAGCGGATCTGATTTTCCCCGTGGACATGAGGCCTTAAGGTCCCTTTTCATGGGTTGACTGTTGGGCGCATGACAGCCGATCCAGCAACTATCACTTCTCACACAGGAGAGATAGTAATTCTGCAAATAGAGGCGGAGCACCTAGAGATATCTTCCAGTGCCTGCCTACATTCACAATAAACAGGTAGTCACTAAAAGTCTGAGCAACTCCTGTTTACACGGCCTGACAGTCACTCGGATTTTGGGTAAAAGATAAAAACCAAGCAACTATGATAAATAAGCATTTTCTCGATGGCTGCTCATACACATGGTGAATATCTCCAAAATTCACTGCTTCAAGCAATTATTTGAGTGGTAGTTGCCCCATGTAAAGATACCTTTAAAAAATAATTTTAAATTCTTCTGCATCTGTAAACTAGGGACGCATAATTTTTTTATAATTAATATTCATTAAAATTTTTCTACTGTTTCTCTGCTGTACATGTGGTGTGTTCCAACATATGGCAAGTTGGAGGAATAAGATTCTTGTAACATCCATCAGTCAAGTAGACTAACGGATTGTTCTTCAGCTCTGAATGTAATGAAAGGACTGGGGTGGGGAACTGAAGAAGATGTGAAATGAGCAGAGTATTGCTGGGGAAGTAGGAGAACATGACAATTCATGTTACAACTGGGGGTGATAAAGGATATGGTGAATGTTTACTTTATTGCTATGTTCATTGTATTGCCATGGGGAGGAAATGTTCAGACTGCAGGATATATCATATTGCCAACTATCTGTGGTCAGGGAAGAGAACTGCCAAAATCAAAATTGATTATAGAATATTTAAGAACAGAGCAGATTCACATTGTGGAGAGCTTCAAGGCATTGCACTGTCAGCCTTCCCTCCCTTTCACATCTCCAACCCTAACTCTCCTTCTTCACATTAGATTCAGTCTACCAGAATGATGGATTTTGCAAAAATCTTAGTCCTTCAGCTTACAGTATGTTGGTACATACTACAAGAACAACAAAAAAATTGTTAAAAAACTTTGTGACAACCAATTAAAAATGATTTATATCCAAAATTCATGGATGTATTTAAAAAAATTTCAAACAATGTTATCCATAACCTTTAAGGGCTCGGTCAGACGAGCGTTGTTTCCTCACTGCTACAGCAGCGAGAAAACAACACTGCTATAGGAACCCATAGGTTCTATGGAAGTGTTCACATGGACGCTTTTTAAAAGCATAGAATCTGCACTTCTAACAAAGAAAAGACAGCGAGTGCTGACTCGCATGTCAGCTCCATGGTGCACCAAGGTGCAGCGTGCTTTCCATAGGCTCCTATGGGAGCTGGGAAAGCACGCTGCCCGCATCACGGATGTGTGACCAGGCTGCTTCATGGAGCTAGAAGCAGCTCAGTCATGCGATCTTTTCAGGAAAGATAGCAGTGTGGTTTACTCGTTGCTTAGCAGCGAGTAAACAACGCTCGTCTGATCAAGCCCTAAGGGCTCGTTCAGACGAGCGTGTTTTGGTGCGTGCATACGCACGCACAAAAACATGCTTGTATTTACAACACTGCATTCCCTATGGTGTGTGCACATGTCCGTACTTTGCAGGTGCATGCCTCCAAAGATAGGACATGCGTGCACCATAGGGAATGCATGCATTGTTTTCAATGGAGCCACGGCTGCTGCCGGCAGCTCCATTGAAAATAATGACCTGCTGGCTCCCTGCATTCCTTTTCAGGGAAGGACTTTACATATAAGCCCTTCCCTGAAAAAGAAAGGTTTTAGTGTAAAAAAAAATAAAAATGCAGGCATTCTCTTCAATGGAGCCGCTGCTGCTGCTGGCGGCTCCATTGAAGACAATAGTCTGCTGGCACCACCAAATTGTTTTTCAGTGAAGAGCTTTACATATAGGCTCTTAACTGAAAAGGAAAAATTTCGGTGAAAAAAAAAAAAAAAAGCAGCCATTCACTTCAATGGAGCCGCTGCTGCTGGCGGTGGCTCCATTGAAGACAATGGTCTGTTGCACACCTGAATTGTTTTTCAGGGAACGGCTTTACATATAAGCCCTTCCCTGGAAATCAATTAAAAGTGATTTAAAAAACAAAAAAAAATAGATACTCATCTCCCTTCAGCTGCTGGGGCACAGCCGCGTCTTCTCCTGCTGTCCCCTGTACTGTGGTGCTGATCTATGAGCAGCCGGGGATTTAAAATCCCCGCCTGCTGAAACAGCTGAATGAATGACAGGTAAGGGCTGCCTGTGATTGGCTGACCTCAGCCAATTACATACAGCTCTTTCAGCAGGCGGGGATTTTAAATCCCCGCCTGCTGATAGATCAGCACCACAGTGCAGGGGACAGCAGGAGAAGACGCGGCTGTGCCCCGGCAGCTGAAGGGAGGTGAGTATCTATTTTTTTTAATTTTTTTTAACTATTTTAAAAGGCTTTTCAGGGAAGGGAAGCCCTTCCCTGCAAAGCCACTAACAGCTGCCGGGGCTCAGCGGGGACTTCTGCCGCTGTCCCCGACTCTGTAGCGCTGCTGAGCTATCAGCAGCTGGGGATTTAAAATCCCCTCCTGCTGGTAGCTCTGATTGTGATTGGCTGAAGCAATTCAACCAACCACAATCAGAGCTACCAGCAGGCGGGGATCTTAAATCCCCGGCTGCTGATAGCTCAGAACTAAAGAGCCGGGGACAGAGCTAGAAGTCGCGGTGGAGCCCCGGCAGCTGAAGGGAGGTGAGAATTGTTTTTTTCTTTTTTTTTTTGCACTATTTTAAATGGCTTTTCAGGGAAGGGCTTATGAAGCCCTTCCCTGAAAAGCCATTGACAGGATGCCGGCAGCAGGATTCTCTACCGCAGCTGTCATGTGTGACAGCTGCGGTTGAGAATTGAAGAATTCCTTTTGCTGCATCTGCCACAGATGTGGCAGATGTAGCAGCAGGGAATTCTCTTATCTAGCGGGGGTGAAGGATATGCGGCAGATGTGTTCTTCATGCCCGCGGGGGTCACAGTAGCGGCGGACAGGTAAGTTTTTCTTTATTATTTTTTTGTTTTGCACTAAAATGTTTCTTTTTCAGGGAAGGGCTTATATGTAAACCCCTTCCCTGGAAATGAATGCAGAGGACCGGCAGAGCATTGTTTTCAATGGAGCCGCTGGCAGCAGCCGCGGCTCCATTGACAACAAGCACACAGCTGTGTTCACGCGTGCTTTTGCTCGTACCTAGGTGCGGACGTATGTACGCACCTGAGTATGCACCAAAACACGCTCATCTGAACGGGCCCTAAAGGAGCATTACCATTTTAGACATTTATAGTATATTCTTCTACTTACTGGGAGAATGCGGGTCTCTTCTCTGCTGTTTGCACTCCACAAAGTACATATGGCTATCTCTATTGTAGTTTTTGTAAGTTGCCAAAAAATATGTGTCTTTCACTACTCCCATAATACTAAAGATAACCTCACACATGCATGCATGGCCACCTCTCTCCGTTATATACTCCTTTATGCATTGTCATACAGGGCTCAGATGACCCATTCTGCTGGTATATGGGGTTCTCACAGTGCACCATTAGTGCTTATTATTTCATGTTCCCTGACGTGGAAAATGCATGTGAACAGCAACCAGACACAGAGAAGCATGTCTTTGACCAGATGGTTTACGGACACATAGAATTGCATCCCATGCACACCCTTGATGTACTGTACATTAAAGAGTACCTGCTCTTTCACCTACAGAGTGCTTCTGCTCTGTTGAGCCATTTTCGGTTCCTTCTGGAAGCTAAACATGACCCCATATAGTGCTATATGGGGTTATCTTCACCTGCCGGGAGGAGGCAAAAAAAGACGACAGAGTAGAAGTGTTGTCAATGTGAAAGTGCAGCTACTCTTTAAAGTACGTAAAATAAGCAAGTTGCACTAAATTTTGCAAGACTTTTTTTTGCTATTTAAGAAATTTGGTGCAATTTGCATAGTTGTCATTGAACTGTAAATGCATATATCTTAATCATAATATTGATAAATCTCACGGTCTATGTATAAGTACTTAATTTTTATTTAATTTAGACCTATTATGATTTGCAATGGTCAACTGATTCATTTGTAAGGAGTGGTTATTGACTAAAAGCTGATATTATATAGTATCTGGTCAGGAAAATTTTGTTACAATGCCACAGTGCAGAAATAGGCAGTAAAACAAATCGTTTATAATGTAATGATAAGGAATAGCTTATTTGTCATTTTTGACTAGAATGTTCTTTTAATAATGCATACATTGCCTCTTACCAAATCACATATCTCCTTGACTTTGAGTCAGCCTAACTGATTTATGGAGTGCACATTATGACACATAATGATATAACTACTCATAGGTGCATTGTCCCTTAAAACTATGGTCACTTGTGAAAGCAGCCCACTGCAATACTACAGTATATCTTGCAAATAAAAGCCAGTAATCAGAAATCCATAGTTACAGACAATTAGCTATCAACTGCAGGAGGGGGTTATTGTCATAACTAGAGATGAGCGAGCACCAAAATGCTCGGGTGCTCGTTACTCGAGTCGAACTTTCAGTGATGCTCGAGAGTTCGTTTCGAGTAACGAACCCCATTGAAGTCAATGGGTGACTCGAGCATTTTTGTATATCGCCGATGCTCGCTAAGGTTTTCATTTGTGAAAATCTGCAAAACACAAGAAAGTGATGGAAACGACACAGAAACGAATAGGGCAGGCGAGGAGCTACATTTTGGGCTGCATCTCAAGTTCCCAGGTCCCACTATTAAGCCACAATAGCGGCAAGAGTGAGACCCCCCCCCCCCACTGTCAGCGTAAAGATCGTTCTCCTCTGCCACAGCTGTAACAGCTGTGGCAGAGAAGAACGATGTTAGCCCATTGAATTCAATGGAGCCGGCAATACAGCTGGCTCTATTGAAAGCAATGGGTTGCCGGCGTACGCGGGATGAATTGTCGGGAAGGGCTTAAATATATAACAGCTCTCAGCTGTCCCTG
Source organism: Eleutherodactylus coqui (assembly GCF_035609145.1). Lineage (NCBI taxonomy): Eukaryota > Metazoa > Chordata > Amphibia > Anura > Eleutherodactylidae > Eleutherodactylus > Eleutherodactylus coqui. The sequence goes on along the minus strand of NC_089843.1, from coordinate 139,266,605 downwards.
CGCTGAGCCAATCAGAGGCAGCCCTCACTCACCCATTCATGAATTCATGAATGGGTGTGAGTGAGGGATGCCTCTGATTGGTCAGGCTGTGACCAATCAGAGGCATCTCATTCAGCAGGCGGGGATTTTAAATCCCCGGCTGCTGAATACTACTCACAGCTGTTTAGAGCAGTTCAGGAGAACTGCAGCCTGCCGCGCTGAACTCCGTCTGCTGGGACCAGGTAAGTATATATATATTTTTTATTTTTACACATTTCTGGATGAATTGCAGGGAAGGGCTTATATATTTAACCCCTTCCCGACAATTCATCCCGCGATCGCCGGCAGCCCATTGCTTTCAATGGAGTCGGCTGTATTGCCGGCTCCATTGAATTCAATGGGCTAACATCGTTCTGCCGGGACCAGGTGAGTATATATATATTTTTTATTTTTACACATTTCTAGATGAATTGCAGGGAAGGGCTTATATATTTAAGCTCTTCCCGACAATTCATCCCGCGTACGCCGGCAGCCCATTGCTTTCAATAGAGCCGGCTGTATTGCCGGCTCCATTGAATTCAATGGTCAGTGCTCGTTTAATCGAGACGAGTACCGCGTGGTGCTCATCTCGAGTAACGAGCATCTCGAGCACCCTAATACTCGAACGAGCATCAAGCTCGGACGAGTATGCTCGCTTATCTCTAGTCATAACCATGGAAAGCCCACAGAAAGCAACTTGCTTCATTCTAATCAAAATAAGATTCTACTTTACATATGGGACTTTATTATTTTCACTTGTCCCCAGGGTATCATTTTCACTTAAGTTTTAACGTGGGATGTTAAAAAGATGATTTTGTACTTTGATTTAATTACTTTGAAAATGAAATTATTATCATTACTATGATTATTATGGCAGTGTTCATATAAGATGGTGGAAATGCAAAATACTGATAAGAGCACTTGCTTTATCTTTGGAAATTATTTAGTGAAAAAAATGTCTGTTGCTTTTAACAAGTTTAATTCTGAATGCAGATTTTAGTGAATGTTTGTATGTTAAACAGGCTAAATGGTAGGAAGAAAAATATGCACTGAACTCCAGTCTCATTAATAGCCTGGCATGGATAGCAGCATCTGACCTTAGACTGACCACTGGGCATTTCAACAGTTCTATAGAAATGATTTCACCAAAATAAATAATTCAAAGTGATCTTTACTGCCAAGAAGGATACAATTCTTATACGAAAATGATTGACAGCGTGATCTTTTTAGAGACAAAGTATGTTCATGACAGAAATGAACTTTTAGAAATTGCATGAGATAGATAGATATGAGACAAATAGATATGAGATAGATAGATATGAGATAGATAGATAGATAGATAGATAGATAGATAGATAGATAGATAGATATGAGATAGATAGATAGATAGATAGATAGATAGATAGATAGATAGATATGAGATAGATAGATAGATAGATAGATAGATAGATAGATAGATAGATAGATAGATAGATAGATATGAGATAGATAGATAGATAGATAGATAGATAGATAGATAGATAGGAGATAGATATGAGATAGATAGATAGATATGAGAGAGAGAGATAAATAGATAGATAAATAGATAGATAAGGGATAGATAGATAGATAGATAGATAGATAGATAGATAGATAGATCAAAGAGGGAACCTATGGGGATGCTCTGGAGTCCTGCATAGGCACATGAAAAGATAGCTGTTATACAGCACTAAAGATTGCATGAACGGGTGAATTCCAGCTATTTTAATTAGCCTGTTCACATGAATGGAGGTGCATGGTATGTGTTATTCAGTGCATGCAACAAAGATAAGTCAAGTCCTATCTTTTCTCGCACCATTGACATTAGATGCGAGTTTGCAGTCCATGTCCTATCTTTGATTACTGCGAGAAAAACAGCGCTCATGTGAACGAGGCCTCATATGTATTTCTAGAATCAATGTACACGAAGAAATCGTTTGCGACAGCATTACACCACCATTACCAGAATTGAATCACATAGTATGGATATATAGATTTCGCCACTCTAACTCATCCTAAGGTTTAACGTGCTATATTTCAACCGACTTTTTTGCATACCACTGTTTTAACGCAGGCTGATCATGCTTTTCAGCTAGGAAAAGCTGATTTTTTAAAGAAAATTCAGACTTCAGAATAAATGAAAATAGTCGACAGGGTATAAAAATATTACAAAGATGCATGAATTTAAAATAACTGACACTACCGCATATGTTGATCCAAGGTAGATCTTCAAGATAACAAATATCATGCATCTACATTATATTATTGCAGTATAGAAACTAACTGAACAGAGGCACTTAGTTCTTTTTTCATTTTCTAAACACATTACAGGTTGAATGGTTGCAGAGTTATTCAGTGTTTTAGCATTGCAACACTGTTATGTTTAAAGCCAATTCAGGTAAAAAGATGTCACCTCTCAGTGATAATTGAGTATACAATTTAGTTATAGCAGATATTTTATTTCAATTATAGCAACCTCTCAATGACAAATCCCTTTAATCAGTAAAGTGACAAACGTCCTGAAATGAGAGATTAGAAAGTATCAAGACAATCTGATCTAGAAGTAGGGAATATTTGAAAACCTCCTCTATCAATAATGATTTGTCCTGATTGTATCCCTTCTGCCTTATCCCTCTACACAATGTTATTTCATAGGGAAAGGCATAGCTGGAAATTTGTAGCAATGCAAATGTGAGCCTTGTAACATTGCAAAGCTATAACAGATTCACTTTCCCCCTATTTTTGGCAAATACATTCTCAGTCTCTTACCATAATAATGTCTGCTCTACTTCCATCCCATTTAGTAAAAGGAAAAAATACCATGTAAAAGATTTAACATGAAATTGGATATAAAATAGCATTGTCCTACTCATTACCATATCTGTCCATTTTTAGAATGCCTGGAAAAATACAATGTGCATGAAAGGAGCATAAACAATAAAATAAAAAATATGCTTTATGTTACCAATCTATAATTCTATGTTAAAAAGAAAAATGTACTGTAGGAGTGACACACTGATTGGCTAATCAGAAAAGTTATATTTACAAACCTTTGAAGCACAGCGACCCTGTCATCAAGCACTTAATAGGTTTTCTAGTTATGAGCTATTGATGGCCCATCTTCTATTAATTTCAATGTCACTTAACCTGCAATATCTAGCCAAGCCACTGCAGTGGGAATGACGCTATTTGTTTTCAGCAGAAATCAGCTCAGTACCCAACTGCAATGCCCAGTGAGCTGCTGAGCAGTGGGAGATGCGAGCGGCACACCCCTTATCGTAATATTACGTATCTGCTGTGCTTTGTATTATGTTGAGTGTGATTGTTTTCAGTAAGAGAAACCAAGTAATCCTGTAGATATGATACCTTTTAATGGCTAACAAGAATACAAATCTTAATAGCGAGCTTTTGGGTTCTTCTATCGACCCTTCATCAGGCTAGGGTCGATACAAGAACCTGAAAGCTTGCTGTAACATCATGTATTTTTCTTAGCGAATAAAAGGTATCAGATCTACAAGATTACTTAGTTTCTCTTACTAAAAAACAATTACACTTTGCTCTACTGGCTAACACGCTACCAAACCTTTATTTCTGTATTATATCGTAATAGCTCCAACTAGTGGCTGTTTGTGCAAACAGTTTTTTGTTATTTAGCTTACAATCTAAAGTTTGTCTCCTTTCCCCTGGTGACCTCAACAAGTCAGCTTAGTAGCAGACATTTTCTTTCAGAATCTGAAAGAAAATGAGACAAGCAGCATCTAGTGCAATACAGGTCTACGATAGCATCGGTGATATGTTCAAATTAATATCTAGCATTACGGGTTTATATGATGATACATATTATTATGTTTTGTATGCCTCTTGCCATTATTTTACTGTTACAAATTGCCAGTCGCCATGATTGTTATAAACAGTCTTGCATCTTCATTGTGTATAAGTCTATAGGGTCTTGATTAGAGATGAGCGAGCATGCTCTTCCAAGCTGCTACTCGGTCAATTATTAGGGTACTCGAGATGCTCGTTACTTGAGAAGAACACCACGCGGTACTCGAGTCAATTGCATTTCCCTTCCCCCGCATGTTTAGTGCCATTTTCTAGCCAATAAACATGCGGGGAAGGCATTACCACTTCCTGCTGTGACGTGCCAGCCCTCTCTCCCCCCCACAATAGTGAGTGGCTGGGCCGATCAGGGGACCGCCGAGTACTTAAACTGGTCCCGCTCGCGGCTCGCCTCAGACGCATGCTGGCAGTGGCTAGGGAAAGTGCTGATGCTTATACAGGGAAAGTGTTAGAGTAGGATCCTCTCTACAAGAACCCAAAGGTCCTTCTTAGGCCTACTCCTCATTGTGTGCATTACAGTTTTCGCTGGCTGGGGGCAGTAGTACACCAAATTTTTTTTTTAAGCATCTATCCCTCTGCAGGGCATTACAGATATAGCATTTTCAGTCTGCAGTGCATTAGGCAGAGTTTAGGGACAGAGCTGCTAAGATAGGGAAAGTTTTACAGTCAGGATCCTCTCAACAAGAACCCTAACATTCCTTCTTAGGGCTACTCCTCACCATATGCATTATAGTTGTGGGTGGCTGGGAGCAGTAGTGCACCCTTCTTTTTTTTACCGCATCTAGTCCTGTGCAGAGCATTACAGTTATACTCTTCTCAGTCTGCAGTACATTAGACAGAGGTCTCACCGCTAAACAGTACTCTAATATTTCCTAGACCACTGTAAACCATTACAGCTATAGCATTTTCAGTCAGCGTTCTGAGGCTGCAGTGCCGTTCAACCAGCTCTCACCATGAAATAGCTCTCTAACATCTCCTAGCCTACTGCGAACGACTTCAGTTATACCGTTCTGTGTCTGCAGTGCATTAGACAGAGGTCTCACTGCTAAACAGTACTGTAATATTTCCTGGGCCACTGCAAAGTATTTCAGCTCTGCCACTGTGCAGAGCGTCTCACAATACCCTTTCATTGGGGTGGGGATTAAGATAGCCGCAGTTACCAGCACTATTCACTGGCTTTAGAGTCTTCTCCTACTCCTTACAGCCTCTCTTATGTACAAGTCTGTAAGAGCGGTAAATTATCCTAGGTATCAGCACAAGACAGCGGTTAAATTTTTTCCAGTCACAGCATAGAGCCTCTGCTATGTACAAATCTCTGTGTGCGGTGAATTAGCGACAGTTGGCAGTGCTGTACAGTGGGGAAATTTATTTGGGCCCTGCTCTATCCTTAATCTGCCATGATGAGGAGTAGGGGTAAGGGTTGAGGACGTGGACACGGGCGTCCAAGTGAGGGTGTGGGCACAGACGATCAATGAACTGTGGTGTGCAACCTGTGTTGCACCAAGATCACCCAGGAAGCCACCACTACCAGCCTCACCACCACCAGCATGCACAGGCATATGATGGCCAAGCACCCCACAAGGTGGGACGAAGGACATTCACCACCTCTGGGTCACACCACTGCCTCTTCCCCTGTACCACAACCTGCCACATAGATCCTATCCCCCTCGCAGGATGCAGGCATGAGCGCCTCCCGGCCTGCACCCACACCCTCACCTCCATGGTCCTCCACTCCATCCAGCAATGTCTCTCAGCACAGCGTTCAGCTGTCGCTAACACAAGTGTTGCAGCAAAAGTGGAAAAACGCCGCCACCCACCCGCATGTACAAGCTTTAAATGTGCACATTGCCAAATTAATCAGCCTGGAGATGCTACCGTGAGGCTTGTGGAAACGTAGGCTTTTAAAAACATGATGGCAGCGGCGGTCCCGCGCTACTCGGTCCCCAGTTGCCACTATTTTTCCCGGTGTGCCGTCCCAGCCCTACACCAGCACGTTTCCCCGCAACATTAACCGTGCCCTCACCAATGTGGTTAGTGGGAAGGTCCACTTAACGACAGACACATGGACAAGTACTGGCGGGCAGGGCCACTATATCTCCCTGACGGCACATTGGGGGAAGTTGGTGGAGGCTGGGACCGAGTCAGAGCCTGGGACACTCACGTCCTACCCACAGCCAGAATAGCGGGTCCTACCTCGGTGCTGATATCTGCGGCATATTATGCCACCTCCGCCAAAGCCCCCCTCCTCCTCCTTCTCTGCCACCTCCACCTCTCAATTAAGAAGTGTGAGCACATCGCCAGCAGTTGGTAGCGCATGGGGAGGTAGCACAGCGGTGGGCAAGCATCAGCAAGCCGTGCTGAAACTAATCAGCTTAGGTGACAAGAGGCACACGGCCCCCGAGCTGTTGCACGGTCTGACAGAGCAGACCGACCTCTGGCTTTTGCCGTTGAGCCTCCAACTGGGCATAGTCGTGTGTGGCAATGGCCGTAACCTGGTCGCGGCTCTGCACCTGGGCAGCCTCACACATGGGCCATACCTGGCCATCTTCAATCTGGTGGTTCAGCGGTTTCTGAAAAACTCCCCCCACTTGACTGACCTGCTCGGCAAGATGCGCCGCATCTGGCACATTTCCACAAGTCCACCACGGACCCTGCCACCCTGAGGACCCTGCAACGTCGGTTTCAGGTGCCAGAGCACCGACTGCTGTGCCACGTGCCCACACGCTGGAATTCTATGCTGCACATGTTGGCCAGGCTGTACGAGCAGCTTAAAGCAGGGGTCCCCAACTCCAGTCCTCAGGGACAACCAACAGGTCATGTTTTCAGGATATCCTATGATGAGTACACCTGTGGCAATGTCTGAGGCACCAACAATAATTACATCACCTGTGTAATTCTGGGGAAATCCTGAAAACATGACCTGTTGCCAGTCCCTGAGGACTGGAGTTGGGGAACACAGGCGTAGAGTAGAAAAAGTGATGCTAAAGTTCCCATCTGACAGCCCTAGCGGCAGAAGACGCACTTCCGAGGGCCAACTAACAGGGGAGGCACGGGGATCAGGCAGCATGTCCAGCGCAGGCAGGGGAATACTCTCCAAGGGCTTTGCCAGTTGTATGGCTCCCCAGCAAGACTGTGTCACCACTGCTCAGTCAAGGCTCAGTCGGAGGGAGCAATGCAAAAAGTTGATGAGGGAGTACATAGCCAATCGTACCACCGTGTTCCGTGATCCCTCTACTATATACAACTATTGGGTGTCAAAGCTTGACACATGACACGAACTTGCGCTATACGCCCTGGAGGTGCTGGTCTGCCCTGCCATTAGTCTCTTGTCAGAGAGGGTGTTTAGTGCAATGGGGGAATCATCACGGATAAGCATACCCGCCTGTCAACTGCCAGCGCTGACATGCTTAAACTCATAAAGATGAACAAAGGCTGGATATCCTTAGACTTCTCTTCTCCACTGGTGGAAAGCAGCGGAACCTAATGATTCTTTTTGCTGTAACAGGAGAAAAATACATCCTCAATCACCACAAAAAAAGGGGAATTAGCTTTGTCAATCCCTCTAGGATATTATTACTCCTACTCCTCCTCCTAAAACAGCATGTCATCACGCTGAACTGCCAATTTTTCTGCGGCCCAAAAGGTTCTCTTTAAAAGTTTTACTATTTTAAAAGTTTCAAAAGTTTTTATGCTTTAATAGAAAGCTATTTTTTCGGAGGGCTTCCTCCAGTCTCTGTTACAAATTAAGCAACAGCGAACTGTAGCTTTAAAAAATATTTATGGGTTTCACCTACCCTCGCAGTTCAGCAATTTTTCAGGGGTACACTTGTACTCTTGGTACACCAATTTTTCAGGCCCTTGCCTATACTATCATCTAACTAATTTTTCCGGCCTTCGCCTACACTCTGGGTAACCAAATTTTTTCAGGTGTTCGCCTATACTCTTGGTACACCAATGTTTCAGGGGTTCGCCTACACTCTTGCTACAGAAATGTTACAGGGTCCTCCTATACTCTTGCTACATAAATGTTACAGGAGTCCGCCTATACATTTGCTGCTAAAAGGTTTTAGGGGTTTGCCTATACTCTTGCTACTGAAATGTTACAGGGGTCCGCCTATACACTTGCTACTAAAAGGTTTCAGGGGTTTGCCTACACACTTTCTACTAAAAGGTTAGAGGGGTCCGACTATACACTTGCTACTAAAAGGTTTGAGGGGTTTGCCTATACTCTCGCAAAAGAAATGTTACAGGGGTCCGCCTATACTCTTGCTACAGAAATGTTACAGGAGTCCACCTATACTCTAGCTACTGAAATGTTTCAGAGGTCCGCCTATACTCTTGCTACTGAAATGTTTCAGGGGTCCACCTATACACTTGCTACTGAATGGTTTAAGGGGTTCGCCTGCACTCTTGCTACAGAAATGTTACTGGGGTCTGCCTATACTCTTGCTACTGAAATGTTTCAGGGGTCCGCCTATACACTTACTACTGAAAGGTTTAAGAGGTTTGCCTATACACTTGCTACTAAAAGGTTTCAGGGGCTCACCTATACACTTGCTACTAAAAGGTTAGAGTGGTCCGACTGTACACTTGCTACTGAAAGGTTTGAGGGGTTCACCTTAACTCTTGCTACAGAAATGTTACAGGGGTCTGCCTATACTCTTGCTACAGAAATGTTACAGGGGTCTGCCTTTACACTTGCTACTGAAAGGTTGAAGGGGATCGCCTATACACTTGCTACTAAAAGGTTTCAGGGGTTCGCCTATAGACTTGCTACTAAAAGGTTAGGGGGGTCCGCCTATACACTTCCTACTGAAAGGTTTGAGGGGTTCGCCTATACTCTTGCAAAAGAAAGGTTTCAGGGGTCCGCCTATACACTTGCTACTGAAAGGTTTGAGGGGTTCGCCTATACTTTTGCAACAGAAAAGTTTCAGGGATCCGGTGGGTGCACAAAGGTTCCCCATTGTGGTGTTCAGCTGCCTGACAAATATACAGAATGAAGTGTGTGGGGACACATGGATTTTCTATAGCTATTTAACTCACGGCAAGTTGGGTCACACAAGTTGGAGGCTGGGACTGAGCCTGACCCAGGGCCTGCTCACGTACTTCCCACATAGAGTATTGCAGGTCCTACCTCGGTCATGGTTTCTCGGCCTTATTATGCCACCTCCTCCTCCTTGGGGTCTGGGGAACAGCGCTGGGCAACATGTATTTGCTCTCGTGTTACCACAGTTATCTGAGACACTGGTTTGGACCAAGCAAAAGAAGCATTACTGAATTAATGAGACGTTCACAGCTGTACTAGCATGTGAGTCCGCTTTAGGCCCACGATTACAGGGGGTGTGGGCAGAGGCCGAAGTCCTGGGGGAAAAGAATCAACTGCACCAGGTTTGGCCTGTGAAACTTCTTGGTGGCTGATCCAGTCTTTGGAGCGATGAAAGCAACCATAACTGATTTAATGAGAGGTTGACAGCTGTACTAGCATCTGAGTCCGCTTTATGCTGACGATTACTGAGGGTGTGGGCCGAGGTCCGTGGCGGGGTGAAACTCTGACATGTTTCTTTACTCTGATTTCTTTATGTGTAATACAGTCTTTGAGTTTCATGGGCTCGCCAATGCTGTGGGTGCAAAAAGCCTTCCCATTGCGTTGTTTTACCTGTCTGGCAGAAATACACTGACTGACTAGGGCAGAAGTGTGGGCCGAGGTCCTGGGCGGGTTGAAACTCTGCCATGTTTGGGTACCCTGATTTCTTTATGCGTAAAACTGTCTTAGAGTTTCATGGGCTCGCCTATGTAGTGGGTGCACAAAAAGTACCCGTTGCGGTGTTTTACGAATCTGGCACAAAAACACTGCATTACTAGGACAGAAGTGTGGACCGAGATCCTGGGTGCGTTGAAACTCTGCCATGTTTAAGCACTCTGATTTCTTTATGTGTAATACCGTCTTTGAGTTTCATGGGCTCGCCAATGCTGTAGGTGCACAAAGACTCCCCATTGCATTGTTTTACCTGTCTGGCACAAATACACTGACTGACTTGGCTAGGGTGCAGACGGGTTTCCCATTGCGGTATTCTGCTATCTGACACCTACACAGAATGAAGTGTGTGGGGACACATGGATTTCCCATAGCTATGTAACCCATGGCACCTTGGGTCACACAAGGTGGAGGCTGGGACTGAGCCTGACCCTGCGCCCACTCACGTGCTTCCCACGCAGAGTATTGCGGGTCTGACCTCAGTCATGGTTATTCGGGCTTATTATGCCAGCTCCTCCTCTTGTTTGGTGTCTGGGGATCAGCGCTGGGTAGGGTTGCCACACGGCCAGTATTTTACTGGCCTGGCTGGTATTTTTCCCGCCAGGCCGGTGCTGGTATGTTTTTTTACAGGCCGGTATTTTCACTCGTGAAAGGGTGCGCGGACCCCAAGCAGCACTAGGGGGGACATGCCGTTGACCACGGCGTGGGACAGGAGGCTCCGGTTATATGACAGCGCGCCGCTTCTAGGCTCGGCTCTCTGACGCTAGCAGTGGTGACGGCAGACGGAGCAGCCCTGCACAAAGTCGGTTAGCCCGCCGTGACCCCAGGGTTCAGCGTGCTACTGGGACTGATTTTTGATTTATGCCATAAAAAGTTCAGCTGTTCTCGTAGGATTTTCCTGATATTTTCTTAGTTGCAGTTTTCAGCAAAAGCCATGGTCCGAAAAGTGGGATTTGATTGTTGAAAGCTATCAGTCAGGAAAAGGGTACTAAAAAACTACATATACTGAGGAACACAGTGAAGATAGTCATCAAGAAATGGATTAAATTCAGCGCAACAGTAACATTACCAAGAACTGGATGTCTATCAAACATTGATGAAAAGACCAGAAGAAAATTGGTTTGGGATGCTGCTAAGAGGCCTACAACAACATTAAATGAGCTGCAGAAATTTCTGGCAAGTACTGGTTGTGTAGTGCATGTGACAACCATCTCCTGTATTCTTCATATGTCTGGGCTGTGGGGTAGGGTGGCAAGACAGAAGCCTTTTCTAACAAAGAAAAATATTCAAGCCCAGCTATGTTTTGCCAAAATCTACATCAAGTCTGCCAAATGTACGTGGGAGAACATGTTATGATCTGATGAGACCAAGGTTGAACTATTTGGCTATAATTCTAAAAGGTATGTTTGGCACACAGCCAACACTGCGCATCACCAAAAGAACACCATACCCATAATGAAGCATGGTAGAGGCAGCATTATTCTTTGGGAATTTTTTTCTTCTGCATGAACTGGAGCTTTAGTCAAGGTGGAGGGAATTATGAACAGTTTCAATGCAGTCCATTTTGGCTCAAACCCTTTGCTAAACAAGCTAAAGATTAATTTCAGCTTTCAGTATGACAACAACCTAAAGCATATCTCCAAATCAACAAAAAAATTGCTTTGTCAGAATAAGATCAAAGTTTTGGAATAGTCAATCAGGAGCCTAGACCAGAAACCCATTAAAAATATGTGGGTTAACCTGAAGAGGCATGTACACACACAGTTTTGCAAGGAAGAGGGGGATAAGATTGCCAAGTCAAGATGCGCCATGCTGATGGACATCTATCCAAAAAAACTGAATGCTGCCATAAAGTCAAAGGGTACATCAATAAAGTATTAGTTTGAGGCTTCTTTCCCACGAGCGTATATCGGCCGCCGTTTTTATGGCCGGCCGATATATGCTACATTGGGTGAGATAAAACTGGTGAATGGGCGCACAAATCAAACGTTTGTGCACCCGTTCAGATGGCATGGGTTCTGGCGCATATACACCGAGACTACCATGCCATCGCCTCTTTTCCCTCCCTCCCCATCGCAGGCTCACCTTTCCTCCCCGCTCGTTCTTTGCAATGGGAGGGGGCAGGGGTGGAGCTAAATGCTGTCCCTCCTCCCATTGATGGCTATGGACAAGGGGCGGAGAGAGGGTGGGAGCTTAGCTCCACCTACATCCCATCCCTTGTCCACAGCCAGCAATAAGAGGCAGAACGGGCCAGTGCTTAGCTCTGACCCCCTCTCGCTCCCTCCCATTGCAAAGAACAAGCTGGGAGGAGAGGAGATGTGAGTCTGCATGAGGGGAGGAGAGCAGAGGGAGGGAGTTTAGCAGCCACACTGCTAAACTCCCTCCCACCTGCGGCCGCTGCCATTGGCTTCCATAGGAGCCCATGCAGCGGCCAACATATTCTGGCCCAAAAGATAGTTCCAGGATTAGTGTAAAAACACTATATTGGCCTTCCAGGAGCTTTTACGTCTCAGGAATACGGCCATGTGATCTGATGCATTGGAATCCAATGCATCAGATCACAGCATATATCAGCCGGCCGTGATATACGCTCATGGGAAAGAAGCCTTAGGCTGGGCATTTTTATTTTTAAAGTTTTTCACCCAAAAGAGTTCCGTTTGTTTTTCAATGGAATTGCACAGTTAATGGTTTACAGTAAAGGTGGAAATAAATCTGAAATAATTCATCTTAATCAGATTTTTTAGCATGACAAAAACATGGCATTTTAAAGGGGTGTGTAGACTTTTTATATCCACTGTAGATCTGAACTACCCCAACAACGTCTTTCAGCCACAACTCGTCTCTGCAGACTCTTCTTATTCTGCTTATTCTTATACTTCCTCTTCTGCAGTAATAATGTCCTTTCTGTGGCCTCACTAAGTGCTAATGACCCCTCTGTGGCTCCATTTAGTAATAATGCTCCCCTCTATAGCCCTACGAAGTAATAAGGCCTCCTCTGTGGGCCTAATTATTAACAATGCTCTTTCTATGGCGCCATTTAGTTATATGGCACCCTGTGTGTCTCCATTTAGCTAGAATGCCCCATCTTTGGCCCCACGTAGATATGGTTGTCATGGGGATGTTGGTTCTCTGGGTGCTGGATGTAGTTCTCTCTTGGGTGACGCCTTGCAGAGATGACAGATTTAGCAGGAATATTGGTAAAATAAAATTTTCAACATCACAGTAATAACACACAAAAACAAACTTGAATCAGGCAGAAACACAGGAAGAGGGCATGAACAGCGTATATATTTAGAGCAGATATTGGAAATCTAAACAAACAAACTAGTTTTCAAAATGGGGTCATTGTGGTTCTCTATCGCTTTTGCCGCTCAAGGGATCTACAAGTGTGCAATGGGGCCTAAATTACCTTCAAGCAAAACTTCTATTCTGGACGCTCCTTTCGGTTTGGGCCCCCGTTTTGCAGCCAGACATAAGATTAGAGCCACAATGGGTATGTCTCTGAACACAGGACAAACAAGGGGTATCCATTTTGGGGTGAAACTCTTCATTAATGTGTGTGCTGTACAAAAAAATGTTTGTCAAAAAATTGAAAATCATAATCTTTGCTTAGATTTATTCAAAAACTGCTGGATCAAAATATGCAGTGCACCCCTAGATGAATTCATTAAGGGGTCAAGTTTTCAAAATGGGGTCATCTGTTGGGTTCTTCATCATTTTGGCAACTCAAGGGCTCTACAAGTGTGCAATGTGGCCTAAATTACCTTCAAGCAAAATGTCTGTTCGGAAAGCCACCGGCTGCTCCTTTCGTTTTGGGCCCCATTGTGCTTATAGGCATAAGATTAGGGACACAATGGGTATATTTCTGAACACAGGACAAAGAGTGGTATCCATTTTGGGGTGCAAATCTTCATTTTCCTGTGCACTATAGGAAAAAAAAACTGTTTTTAAAATTACATATTTGCAAAAAAGGAAATTTAATTTTTAATCCTCTAAATTGCGTTAACTCCTGAAAAGTGGGGTCAAAATACTCAAGACACCCCCAGTGAACACATTAAGTGTTTTTTTTTTTTTTTAACTGGGTCATTTGTCGGGGTATCTATCATTCTGATACTTATGAGCCCTTGTAATCTTGGCTTGGTGTATTAAAACAAATTGTTCCTCAAAATATTAATAATTAATGTTAAATTTGTATTTTTTTTAAATGGTTAATAAGAAAAACCTAACATTTTTCCAATGTGATTCTCGGATAAAGTAAACAGATGGAAATATATATCTTATCAAAAATCTGTACAGTATGTTTGCACATATTTGACATATTGCAGTTGAAATGATAAAAAATGTACTCAATTTTGGCCCTTTTAATAAATATACACAAATTTTATCGGTCTATTTTTACAATTTGCTCCGAAAAAACAATATCAGAATTAATTGGATATACAAAACCTTTACGGAGCTATTCTATGTTAAAGTGACACATGTCAGATATTCAAAATTTGGCCTGGTCATTAAGGCGCAAACAGACTTGATCACTAAGGGGTTAACAAAGCTTGCAAAAAATGACTATTAATATCTTTATCTTAGCACTAGTTTCAATGAATAGATACAGCAGTCTTTTAGCAGAACTCTATATCAGTCCTGTGTTTTCCAAACTTGGAAACATGTAAATGAAGAAGTGCTTTGTTTTACTGGCAGGTTATGGCAGTGTTTATGTGATTTCCATAAGGCTGACATGTCAGTTTATATTCATTCAATGTGATGGCACTGTCTGTAAACTCAACTTGCCACCTCAATCCATAAAAGGTAAAAAAATCCTTTGGAAATATATACATTTTATTTTATTTTGGCATGTTCCTGCAGTGCTGCACACTAAGATAAAAGCGTGTTTATATGAAATTAAACATACCAGTGCAAATATATCCAGACATTGTGTATCCAGACTTGTGAACTCTTGGGAGGTAAAGCTTAACAAAAATGTCTGGGTCGTGCTTTATAATAAATTGATTAGTCTACTTTCCTTTTGCTTTGTAAAACCTATGAACTTCTGCAGAGTTTCAGGAAATATATAAATGATGGTCTGGGGGGATATTATTATTTTATTTTACCAGTTTGGTTCCATTTTAGCTCTGCTTATGCAGGCTGGTTGACATGTATAAAGAGCACTTTCACAGTTTCACCAGGAAGTTAGTGGCTTTAATAGGGGGCACATTTTAGCTTCTGTAAAAGACTGCCTGTCCATGGGCTTTGCACCGCTGGGGAGTAGGAGCCAGGTGACGGATCTCAGCAGTGAGCCCATCTGATGGATAGGCTCATTGCGGAGAATCGCGGCAATTCGCAGCATGCTGCAATTTGCCGTCTGCGAGCTGAGAATCGCTATGATTCTCCGCTAGTGGTCAAGGGGGTTGTGCTTTCCATAGCAACGCTATGGAAAATGTTCACTGCGCTCCCCACGGCTGGATTATTGCTGCGGGGAATGCAGTGAAAATTTGCCCGAGGACAGGAGCCCTTAAGGCTCGGTCAGATGAGCAATTTTTTAGCGCATGTATAGGTGCGCTAAAAGAAAAATTGCACATCCCTTGTAGAAAAATCATGTGACTGAGTGTATTTGCACTCACATGTCCTATCTTTTGCTGGTGCAGTTTTTTAGCGCTTCTGAAAAACATACATGTGACCGCTTTCATTGGAAAGCATTGGTTCTAATAGAGCCGATTTTTTTTTTGCGCCTATACATGAGCTACAAAATCGTTCGTCAGACTGCGACCTTATGGGTACAATACTTGGCTCTGCTGCATTTCTGCACTGAACTTAAGTCAACATAGGATTCTGTGCTGATCTAAGTTCAATAAAACTGAACGTTGATATTGTATCCATAATAATGAGAGTTAAAATGTGACTATATTATAGCTGTCTGAAAGGGGTCTGTTATGGCGTGACAGTGCCGGTTGACGATTGGGGTGTTGTCATTGGTCCTTGTTATCTCACCGGTTTTCGCAGTCTTACATTTCAGTGCTTTGCACTGACATACAACATAATTGTGCTATTGGTGGGCAGGTTTAGATGACCATTTGCCCTCATACATTTAGCCATGGAATGTGACAAGTTATTATTATTTATTATTATTACTTTTATTACTATAATGATTGCTAGTGAACATATGTATTTTTATACAAAGTTAAACTTCCTATTTATTATTATGCTTATACTACATACGGCAGTTGTCTTTGCATATTTTCATCAGCTATTTTTTTTTTTTTTTTTTTTTGCTTTAATTCAAATATTATGTCAAGAAAGGATAAGAATATATGGCTTAGCACATTTTCAGCACAACAATATTTTGTCTATACTAGGAAATGTGAAAGCAATTTATGCTCTGTCAATATGAGGTTTGGAAAAAACTATTGTTTTTGTATTTTTCTAAGGCATAAGTGAAGATTTCATTATTTCTTATATTTTTTTAGGTTTAGCATGCAGTTTTTTTCTGATTGCTCTCTGCATATTTAATCTGTACTACAGCAAAGTGATCAAGAAGTGCGCTTAGGATGAAGAAAATTGTTTGGGGTATATTTGATGTTCCCTCTCTTGAATTAGAAAGTCAGTTTTATTGTTCAAGGAATGTCTTTTATTGTGTTGTCAATATGCCTGGAGCACTCTTGATTACAAAGTGTTCTATTTTACTTGATGATCATCCTGCAATGAAGATTTTAAATATGTTTAGAGAAACGCTGTAATGATTTTTAAAAATCAAAACCAAACTGCGTGTTACTGAATTTGTATCTCTCTAAAGTATTATGAGATTAATCAACACTCTAAATGATTCCAAACCTATAATTTGCAGCGGCACTGTCCTCCTACATACTAATCACTTATCTTCATAGATTATGCCTTAATTTGTAAGGAACACAATGTATCATTTGTAAAATCAAAACCATTAACATACAGTATGAGCATTTCAAGCTCATATTGTGCAGCAAAATGCCGAAGCTAAAATCTTGTCTTTATCTGTTATTTTTACAGGAGTTAAAGAGGCAGTGTGTATGAATTATTAATAAGAAGAACCATGTTATATTTGCAGTTGTACTATCATGCAGATCAGCATTGTCTATTGATGCTTTTCCAGATGAATTAGATACAATTAATAAAATGTAGAACATTTCGATCCAAAATGACAAAATTAGCTTTTTTAAAATCTCATTCCAGCTTTTTCTTAGTTATATTCATTTTTGAAAAGCTGTAAACACCTTGCATAAACACCTGACTGTTTAAGGTGCTTATACATCAAATCTGCCTAATTATGGAGGAAGGAGCCACGGGCAACAATAATTCATAGGAGGCCCCTATAACAACTTTTGCTATAAATTGAACTATAGTAATGTAAACAGCAGCTGTTCGACACACATGAGAAAAGTTTAGACAACACAGAGAGCTACTTCAATAGTTTTTCCTCACAAAAAAAGTGCTGAGTGTTTTTTAACTCCAATCCTGAAGACCCCCCACAGATCATTCTTCCAAGATATTCTATTGAGAGATTACCTGTGGAAGTGTATGAGGCAATAACAATATTGACATTACCTGTACAATACTATGTAAATCCTGAAAATGTGACTTGTTAGAGGTCTTGAGGACTGGAGCTGGAAAACAGTGCTCTACCTAAATGAACTCCTTTAGTCTTCTGTGATCCCATACCAGCTAAACAAAAGGGAAGTAGATTGTAGGTTAAGTATGAAATCCTTGCTTGTTAGCTAAACACATTTATCATTGGTCTCACATACCAATAACATCTGGAGGTAAGTGAGTAACTAAATAGTGCAGTGAAGAATTATTAAAGTACATTTTATTGGGCAAGCATCTTTTACCTACTTGTAGGGTAATTCAGTGCACAACAGCTATCCTGAAGGCTTCTCAAGCATGCCGAGATCTCTTCTGGCCACCTGCCACCATTCAGAGAAAACAGGCAGTCATTTATACCATAAATGAATGACTACCTGTTTACAAGGGTCAAAAGTCACTTGGCTTGTAGGTGAGTGAAAAACTAAGCAACTCCAACAAGGGAGTGATTTTCTCTCACTTGCTCTGTTGGGTCCTGTGTTTGCAAGGGAAGGCAGTCATTGATAATCTCTCTTTTGAGTAATCACTGAGGGAAATATTGGCCTGCCTGTATATAAGTATATAGGATAAGGATATTGAAGGAATGTGGATAAATAGCAAGACCAGAGAACCACCTGCTCACATCACTGTATGAAGAAATAAAGATGTAGAGAAAGGAAGAAGAGTGATGGAGGAGACCCCTTAATTTGCATAGAAAACCAAAGAGCTCAAATGCAGGCCTTGGTCTTTACTGAGAACTATAGAGCTTATTTCAAGCCCTCAACCTGTCATAACAAATGACAGGTTGAGAGCTTGAAATACGCAATTGAGGCATCTCTAACAGACAGTTTCCCCATCTCTGACTCTCTGCTATATGCTGAGGTATGGCAAACCTACTCTAAGCCTCTGTGCTTAATCTTTCTATAGCAATTCAGAGAGATCTAGCAGGCACTACTTGGGCCGAGTGGTGAGGCACAAAGCCTCTGTGAGGAAATACAATCCTCCCTTCTTTTTGTGAGAGACCTTCAGCTTAGAAAGTCATGCAAATGTCTTTGCTTCCCCATCAGACTTTAGAAAAGAGATAATGACTGAGTAAGATATCCAAATGTTATGTGGACAGGCCTTATCTACTTGCCATTCACTAGTTTCAGCCCCTGTGTGACCAACCCTTCCATTGTGCAATTGCAACCCCATCTAAGTACACCAATGATACCATCAGCTAAAAAAACTAGCAACTATAATTTGTTGCTTAATCTTAGCCCTTCCAGATAGTGAGCTATACAAGTATTAAGCAGGCTTTAAATGCGACGGTTTATCACAGTGACTCTGCTGCATGATAAATCTGGCATATCTTTATAGTATCTAATTTTATATCACCTATTGGTTGGCGTAATTTAGGACAAATTGCACCAAGATTTGGTGAAGATTTTTGTTGCACAGTCTCACCTTTAGACCACATTCCCTTTTCACAAAGCCACATCCATTTGGCAGATGAGTCATGAAAAGTATCCAGAACTGTCTTAAATCATATGATAAATGTAGCGCAAACCAATACAGCTCTCTGTGATACAGTTTTCTACTACCTGTTATATGACTGCCATTGTTATAACTCATTGGCTCTCCAGTCGATACATTTTGGTTTATTTTATGTCTTGCACTTGTGCTGTGTATTGAGCCTACCAGTTGTGCCTACCTGTTGCTATGGCTATAATGCCTTTCCATTTTACTATACCTACCTGTAGTTTTAGGACATGTTCATATGGCAGATTTTATGGAGTATTTTGGAGTGAAATCCATACCAAATCCACTTATGATGCACGTCATTTGAATAGGAAATCCGCATTGCTGTCTTCACAAAATGGACTTGTTTGCATAGATTGGAAATCCGCATTGTTGAAGAAAAAGAAGTGACATGCAACTTCTTAATCCAGATTCACACTGAATTTACATCAGAAATTTCGCAAGTAGCGAAACAAGGGCTGATTCTGCCTTCTGACCTGCTGCATACAAAGGGGAAAATTTGCGGCAGAAATTTACACTTTAAGGCCTCAGTCACACGGGCACATCGGCACCCGTACACCGGCGCCGATGTGCCCGTGTGACTGACACCAGCAGACGTACGTACCTGCAGACGGCCGTCTCTCTGCAGCGCTGGAGGAAAGAACATGTGACCGGCTTCAATCCCGGTCATGTGTTCTTTCCTCCGGTGCTGCAGAGAGACGCCGGTCTTCAGGTACGTCCGTCTCCTTCCTGCAGTCACACGGGCGCATTGGCGCCGGTGTACAGGTGCAGATGCGCCCGTGTGACTGAGGCCTAATTCCAGATTTCTGCTGCAATTTTAAAAGTGGTATCTGTGCGCAAAAAGTATGCTTTGTGAGCATACCGTTAATCTGCCATTACCACTTAATGAATGCTGGCCAAGAGTTCCCAAGAAACTCCTTCTGTAAAAAGTTTCTATTACCCATCCTTCAATCAAGACTCATACATATTAGTCATTGCAAGCATGGTGACTCAAAATTGAATTTTATGTAAGCAATTTGTAGTGTGTATGTCTTCATTTATATATAGACTGGACATTCTGATTATAACATCTATGATTTATATACACTCATTGTAAAAAAAAGGCAAGCACCTAGAAGGAGTTCCTATTTTTCTGCAAAACTCAGCATACAGTAATATCTCAGGCAGACATGTAAATGATAAGAGTTGTGGTGTGATTAGATGAACAGTCTTGCCACGTGAGGTCCTTAAAGTGGTTCCACCCTTGACCTATAAAAAGGCTCTCAGAGGCTACTTGTGTGTAGCAGACCTCTTTTTACACTTATGTGCAGATTATTGACCAGTAGATATGCCTCTGTGATGCAATTTTAAAGATTTAACAGAGTTTGAGAGGTAGAGCATTATTGGAATGCGAGAAGCTGCTCAATCCTGCCTTTTCTGTGGAGCAGCACACTGCCCTTACTGCTTGTAAGATCGTCTGGGGCCCATTGCATATGAAAGTTGGCCATTCCTAACAGTGGTATGAGGGACAAAGAAAGCAAATTCATTACTTATCTGTCGACGTGACGCCAGTGCCTCCTCTAAGTGATCGCACAACCAGACCAAATAACACAGTCCACACTTAAATAAGTAGTTACAAACTGGAAACAAACAGTATTGTTTTACTCGCATTTTCAACTTTGATTTTCCAAGAACAAGGTATTACAACAGTCTTAGGCATAACAGTTCAGGCACATTTCTCTTTTTCCGGAATCTCCCACACATTTGCATCTAGAAGTCAGTCTTCTCACCTAACATATGAACATCCTCAGCCTCAGTTATGTGATGTACGAACTCTGAGGGGTTACTCCCGACATGTAGGGGAACACACACGATGGCCTTTCATTCACTTGTTACAACCTTTCTCTCCCTGTTCCAGTAGCACTCAACAGTCTGGTTGCTTACACCCATCTCATACTCTTGACTGCAGTAGTTAAGCGGATTAGATATGCAATTATCACCGTCAACTCCTGAAACAGGATCCAAACTCTGAGCTTCAGTCCCCGGAGGGGATGTATCCCATGACAAATGACATAGGCCTGAGGCTCTGTAGAGGCAGAATCATTAGAGCTTCAGCCTCCTGCTCTTACGTCCTGCTCCACATTTCTATGTTCTTCTCTCTCTCCTAAAAACTCCACCCCTAACATTCCAAACCGACCAAGCACGTCACACACAGCAGGTTAGGAAGACAAACACACCACTATGATGGGTAACACCAACACAGAACACAGACAGACACAAATACACATACAGCGACACAAAGACAATCCACTTTGATGTAGGCAAAGGTCACAGAGGGGTACCCTAACTCTCGGCCACTACAGTAGCAATAAACTATTTGCAGTTATTTACAAAGCACATGTACACAAAATCTCATTGTTCATAATGAACTTCTCAATTTCTGAGTTCTGTATTAATTCAAAAAGGTGTTAGGGCGCCTGTGTCAATTTTGAGGCATTTTGAGATCTGGGGTCTGTCATAATTAATTTTTGAATCTTCCTTAACCCCTTAGTGACCAAGCCTGTTTGCGCCTTAAAAGGGTTGTCCCGCGCCAAAACGTTTTTTTTTTTTCAAACCCCCCCCCCCCCCCGTTCGGCGCGAGACAACCCCGATGCAGGGACTTAAAAAAAAAACCTCACAGCGCTTACCTGAATCCCCGCGCTCCGGTGACTTCTTACTTACCTGGTGAAGATGGCCGCCGGGATCTGACGGGGCGGAGCTACACGGAGCCGGCATCCTGCACGAGCGGCCCCATTGAGAAAAGAAGAAGACCCGGACTGCGCAAGCGCGGCTAATTTGGCCATTAGACGCCGAAAATTAGTCGGCTCCATGGAAACGAGGACGCTAGCAACGGAGCAGGTAAGTGAAAAACTTCTTATAACTTCTGTATGGCTCATAATTAATGCACAATGTACATTACAAAGTGCATTAATATGGCCATACAGAAGTGTATAGACCCACTTGCTGCCGCGGGACAACCCCTTTAATGACCAGGCTAAATTTTGCAAATCTGACACGTGTCACTTTAGCATGGAAAAACACCAGAAAGGTTTTGCATATCCAAGCGATTCTGACATTGTTTTTTCGCCACATGTTGTACTTCATCTAGGCGGAAAAAAAAGACCGATAGAATTTGTGTTTATTTATTAAAAGCGCCAAAATTGGGAACATTTTGAAAAAATCGTCATTTTTTCACATTTCCAACTGCAATATCTCAAATATGTGCAAACATAATATAGAAATTTTTGCTAAGATATATATTTCCATCCGTTTACTTTATTTTGGGTGCACATTGGAAAAACTTTCATTTTTTTTAACCATTTAGGAGACGTACAAATTTAACATTACTTTTCAGCATTTTGAGGAACACTTTGTTTTCCTACACCAAGCCAAGATTGAAAAGGCTCATAGGAGTCAAAATGATAGATACCCACCACAAATGACCCCATTTTAAAAACTACCCTTAATGTATTCACTGAGGGGTGTCATGAGTGTTTTAACCCCACAGGTTTTTTTTAGGAGTCAATGCAATTTAGAAGAGAAAAACTAAAATTTCATATTTTTGCAAATATGTCATTTTAAAGACAGGACTTTTTTCTATAATACACATGAAAATTAGGATTTGCACCCCAGAATGGATACCCCTGTGTGTCCCGTGCTCAGAAACATAGCCATTGTGGCCCTAATCTTACGTCTGGATGCACAATGGGGCCCAAAATGAAAGGAGCAACCGGTGGCTTTCGGAACAGAAATTTTGCTTGAAGGAGATTTAGGCCCTTTTGCACACTTGTAGAGCCATTGAGTGACCAAAACGATGGAGAACGCCCACAAGTGACCCCATTTTGAAAAGTAGACCCCTTAACGAATTTATCTAGGGGTACGATGACTTTTTTGACTTCACAGTTTTTGAATGAATCTAAGCCAAGCCGACGGAAAAAAATTACGATTTTCATTTTTTCGGTAATTCTGTCATTTCAAAAGCAGTTTTTTTTTGTACCGCACATATATGAATGAAGACTTGCACCCCAAAATGGATACCCCTGTTCGTCCCGTGCTCAGAAACATACCCATTGTGGCCCTAATCTTACGTTTGGATGCACAATGGGGCCTAAAATGAAAGGAGCAACCGGTGGCTTTCGGAACAGAAATTTTGCTTGAAGGAGATTTAGGCCCTATTGCACACTTGTAGAGCCATTGAGTAAGCAAAACGACGGAGAACCCCCACAAGTGACCCCATTTTGAAAAGTAGAGCCCTTAACGAATTTATCTAGGGGGTACGATGACTTTTTTGACTTCACAGTTTTTGAATGAATCTAAGCCAAGCCAAAGGAAAAAAATTATGATTTTCATTTTTTGGGTAATTCTGTCATTTCAAAAGCAGTTTTTTTTGTACCGCACGTATATGAATGAAGACTTGCACCCCTAAATGGATACCCCTGTTTGTCCCGTGCTCAGTAACATACCCATTGTAGCCCTAGTATTACTTCTGTATGCACAATGGGGCCCAAAATGAAAGGAGCAACCGGTGGCTTTCGGAACAGAAATTTTGCTTTAAGGAGATTTAGTCCCCATTGCCCACTTGTAGAGCCATTGAGTGACCAAAAAGATGGAGAACCCCCACAAGTGACCCCATTTTGAAAAGTAGACCCCTTAACGAATTTATCTAGGGGTACGATGACTTTTTTGACTTCACAGTTTTTGAATGAATCTAAGCCAAGCAGAAGGAAAAAATTATGATTTTCATTTTTTGGCAATTCTGTCATTTTAAAAACAGTTTTTTTGTACAGTGTACATAGGAATGAAGACGTTCACCCCAAAATGGATACCCCCGTTTGTCCCGTGTTCAGAAACATACCCACTGTGGCCCTAATCAACTTAAAGGAAACATAGCTAGGCCTATAATGGAAGGAGCACCCGTTGGATTTCAGGGTACAACGGAATAAATTCCAGTCCCCATTGCCCACTTGTAGAGCCATTGAGCGGCCAAAACGATTGAGAACCCCCACAAATGACCCCATTTTGAAAACTAGATCCCTTAACAAATTCATCTAGGGGTGTACTGCGTATTGTGACCCCACAGTATTTGAATGAATCTAAGCAAAGCAAAAGAAAAAAATTACGATTTTCATTTTTTTGGCAATTTTGTCAATTTAAAAACTTTTTTTGTACAGTGTACATAGGAATGAAGACGTTCACCCCAAAATGGATCCCCCCGTTTGTCCCGTGTTCAGAAACATACCCCTTGTGGCCCTAATCTACTTACAAGACACATGGCTAGGCCCATAATGGAGGGAATGCCCGCTGGATTTCAGGGCAGAACTGAATAAATTCCAGGCCCCATTGCCCACTTATACGGAAAAAAAATTGACTTCCTAAAAATAATCCCCGACCCATCCCCCCGCCATCCCCATTTTTTGGCATTCCCTAAATATTAGATAAAGGTAATAATATAAACTGCGTTTTATGTCCGAAGACAGGGGTAATTACAGAGGCTGGTTGGGTTGGGCGCATGGGGCAAGAAAACCGGGTATCCCCCCTCCTCTCATGTATTTTGGGGGTCATTTCTTGACCTCAGTGGCGGGTATGCGGTGTAAAAAGTGGCCCTCTGTGAGGCTTTGTAATCTTGCTGCGGTGCGGCGGTCTCACAGAGAAGGCGCTCAACAAGCTGCTCCTGGAACTGCATGAAGGCGAGCGTTCCCAGGGCTTCTTGTAAATAACGGATTACAGGTAGTGGTCTGAATAACGCCGGGGTCACACGGCCGTAGGTGGAATCCGCTTGTGGAGGCCTGCAGCGGATTCCAGCTGTGAGCCCGGTTATAACCCTGTGTACGGCCGCGTAATGTACTGCGCATAACTGCCTATTCACACAGGCGGTCATGCGCAGTACTTTTTTTTTTGTTTGCATTTCCCGCGCCGTCGCTTAGCGATGACCCGGGTACCCGCAGCTCATACACAATGTATTTGCACATGGGCTGCGAGTATATCCGCCGTCATAGAGCACAATGGGCTCTAGGTCGCGGATATCCGCGGTAAAATATAGCATGCTGTGTTCTGTTTCTGCGAGTGGATTCCGTAATTCCGACCCGCTAATTGGGGGGAATTGTGTGATCCAATGCATGTGATTGATCCGTGGATTACCGCTGATCAAGCGCATGCAGAACCCATAATTCCTCTCCGGTTATGCGTGACCGGCCTAATGTTAGATCGCTACTTTATCACGTGACCGGGGACCGCTCAGCGAGGCCCCCAGTCACTGCTCCAAGCACTCAGCGACTGTTGGTCGCTGGGAGCAAGGAGATTTAAAATTTCCTGGGCTCCCCGGCTCCTGCGAATGTATCCGGCATTTTGCCGGCGGGCGCATGCGCAGAAGCCGGAAGGGTCCATGGAGGATAATCGCATCTGGATTCAAATGCGGAAGCCTCCGAGAAGATGTTTCATCTCCCCTCACCGATGCAATCGGTGAGGGGAGATGAAACATCTTCTCGGAGGCTTCCGCATGTTGAGCGCCTTATGATCCGTAAGGGGAGATGAAACTTTAACTTTTTAAACTTTTTTTTAACTTTTAACTTTTTTTTGGGGACTTTTTAACTTTATATGATCACCGTTATCCGATGGATAACAGTGATCATAAGACTGGAAACCACATACAGCGGTCCCCAGTCATATCTCCCTGCACTCGGCTAACTGTGACAGCCAGGTGCAGGGAGATTTTGAATTTGCCGGGCTCGCCGGCCTTCTGCGCATGCGCGCCACATCGGCACATCGCAGAAGCCAGCGGGGGGTCCCGACACCGGCCGGAGGACATTGGCGGACCTGAGGTGAGTATTTTCACCTCCCCTCATGGATCCGATCCATGAGGGGAGGTGAAACTTTTCTTTTTTTACACTTTTTTTCACTTTTCCGCGATCGTCGTTATCCATTGGATAACGACGATCGCGGTACCGGGGACCGCTCACCGCAGTCCCCGCTGACATCTCCTGCATCCCAGCTACCTACAGGAGCCGGGAGCCAGGAGATTTTAAGTCTCCCCCGCCGCCGGGCCTTCTGCGCATGCGGCTGACATAATGCCGCCTGGCGCGCATGCGCAGAAGGACGGCTACGGCGCCCAGAGCATCGGGACAGCGGGGGGTCGTGCGGCAGACCTCGGTGAGTAATTTCAGCTGATCCGATGGATCCGATCCATCAGAGCAGCTGAATATGTCACTTTTTTTGCAGTTTTATTTACTTTTTTGCGATCGGCGCTATCCATTGCATAGCGCTGATCGCAATGCCGGGGGGGGGGGGGGTCCCCGAACAGCCCGGGATGACAGCTCCATGCTGTCAGCTACCTGCGGACACTGACAGCATGGAGCTGTCACGTCCACAGCCCGAGGGGCTTTATTCTCTGCAGGACACATGTTTTTACGTCCTCAGAGAATAAAGCCCACTTCGGGAGGACATAAAAACACTATGGGCTGGTCGTTAAGGGGTTAAATAACTTTGAAAAACTAATGGATATTGCAGTAGTTGTGACTTTAGAACTTTAAGGTTAAGTGCATTTGGGACATTGCCACATCCCCTTTAAATAGGCTATCATGTAAGAGATATCTCTTCTATATGTATCTGTGTGGTTACCCAGTGGTTGTATTGTGGATTGCTACCTGTCAAGGATTTTGCTAGCATGCCACCATACTGTATTGATTTGGTTTCATGAAATGTTGAAGTCCTTGAGTAAATTAGAGCTCAGGTAATGGGGGACGCATTTGTAGTGCTAAATCAGTACTGTGGACTCTTTATACTCAGAATTGATGGGATTCCTGAGGTCAACCCTTACCAATTATAAAGTGATCACATACCCTAGCTACCTTTTTATGTTTATTGGTTAAAATAAATATTACCCATTCTACTCTGTGCAATATTTTATGCATTGAAAGTTTCTGTTATCAGTTTATTAATCAGTGTAATTTGTTTGTCAATGTTCTTGATTCTAAAAAATGAGCAATGTCTAAAACTTAATTGCATAAATTTTTCTTTGCCATCCTTAATAATAGAATATGCGATCACCTCATTTGAGGTCAATCATATTTATTTTGTTTTGTTTTTTACCTAAGACATTGAGAACAATTCTGTTTATGTCCTACACTGACTAAATGGTTATTCTCTGTTACCATTGAGAATAAGGTTTATAACCTAGCATATTGTGTTTTGCTTTGTATATGGGAATGCTACAGTTAAACAGTTAATCACTGCTTAATTGACAGCCTGTCAAATTATTATGTATGAGGTTGATAAATTTGGTAGGCTAGTACCTTAAACATAGCTTCAGGGTTTTTGTAGAGAAAAATGAACAGACAACCATCAGAGCTTCATCTTAGTGACAACCCGCAGTATGAATAACCAAATGCAGCAAGTGCTCATCTGGTGCTCGGTGGAATCCCCTAACTAGGGGAAATCTACCGACACCTATGGTACTGGATTGCTAGTCATCCTCCTTATGATCTCAAATCCACTGTCTGGAGATGCGTCTTGGGAAAGAAAAACCACTGGATATCCAGGGCTTTAGCACTGTCCTAGCATGGACCTAGTGCGGCAGATATGATGGCGTCAACACGTTCCACTAATAGAGCACAATCTGCTTCCGTATAATCTTATGAATGAAAAAGAAGGTGCAACACACGCTGCATTCCACGAAGTGATGCTCTGAGTCACATGATCGGAGAAACCCCTCTCTGCCCATGATGCCGTTATTGCTGCCAGATGGGTGCCTGCCTCGAGCTCCACATCTGTGAGTATGATCTACATGTATGTGCAACAGTATACATAGGTGTATTTGTGTATAGGAATTATATTTTATGCTTGGAAAACGTGCAACAAACGCACACTGAAATGCGTTGCAATAAAAGCTTTTACAAGTAAACGCACCAACTATTGGGTCCACACCAATCCTTTCGGCTTTTGAAGCATGGGAAAAACTTTTTTGTATTTTTGTGACGTTGTTCAAGGTTTTAGTGTGAATTCTTTGTTTGACTGCAGGAACTGGACATCAGAAGGTTTTTCAAAGGCTAAGTGATATGTAATGAAAGGGATTAAAGAGAAGGTCCACCTTTGGTAAACCTTTATTTATGGACTCTTTGTAAAAAAAAAATCAAGCACCTAGAAGGAGTTCTCATTCTGCTGCAAAACCCAGTATGCAATTACATTTTAGGCAGATATGCAAATGATTAAAGATATGGCATGATTAGATAAACGATCTTGCCACCAGAGACCCTAAAAGTGGTTACAGTTTTGGCCTATAAAAGGCTCTCACGGGCTACTTGTGTGTAATGGACTTCTTTCTCTTCTTCTGTAGAGCCTGTTGACCACTAGACATGCCTCTATAATGTTGTCAAAGAGATATCGCCCAGTTAAAAGAGTTTGAGAGGAGGCAAATTATTGGAATGCGGGAAGCTAGATGGTCATAGCAATGAATTGCCCACCACCTGGGATGCACACAAGGCAACCTGGGTCAAGATGCCCTTGACAGACCAGCAGTAGAGAGGATCATCTGATTGTCCAACAAGCATGAGAAACTCCAACTGTTTCGTTATCCACCATCCAGAGACAGGTGGCATGATGATTCTCTATGAGAACGGACAATTGTTTGAACAATCATTTGTTCCCTAATTGAATCTGAATCAGCCTGTGTGAAGGCCAGGCAGATGAGCAGCAATCTTGTTTATCAGCACTCATCATTAATGACACATTTTGAAATGTAAAAAGACCCTTGGCTAAATTGTATTTGACTATAATTGTGACTTAGAAAACAATCAAACCACATTTCATTCGTATGGAGAAATTCAGATAATTCCAAAGAATTAATTTACGTTCTCTTGCAACAGTATACAGGAAACCATCTGTAATAACTTTGTACTTTGTGGTTTGTCAGAATATTGAAATTCTTTATTTAAATTACAAATAGTTTGTCTTTTGAGTTACAGTCAAATGTAACCACAATCATAGTGCAATGTTCGCTTTGTACATAAAATGCAAATACAATTATTAGATGCACAATCTTTCATAAAAACATGGAAATTCATAACAAACATAGGTGAAGAAGATATTAAATAATCCTTCACATCACAACTGCTTACTTTGCAAGGTTACTTTAATTCCTTTGAGTATGACCATTTTGTTTCTTTAAGAAAAGTGATTTCCCTGTCCTGTATTCATCAAATGTGTCAAGCTATATTGACCAACAATAGTCTATCAGAAATCACTCTCTGAATTAACCTGTTGCTGAATGAATAACGTAAACATACATCATGAAGTCTCAAAGGGTGTATGAAGCGGACTGGGGAGCTAAGACTGTTCCATACACAGTAGGTGTAAGCAGTTAGCTCTGATAATGGCTGTTAACTACTTAGATGTTGTGGTCAAGGCTGACAGCTGCATCTTTGCTGTGGGTGTGGAGAAGCATCCCTAGTTGCCCAATCAGCACCCCTGCAACACAATTGCATGCATGTACACAATCCGCACTTCACTGAAAAAAGGAAGGTTCAAGTTTTTTATGACATGCGAGTCAGGTCCATTTTCTGCCACATTACAGCACCAGGTGTCTCATTTACAGGTTTATAGTCCCTGAGGTGCATATGCATATGCAGTGAAGTTGAATACATTTTCTGAGCCACTCATAAGCTTACTTGTGAGGTGGCTGTTTTTGGAATTGAAACAGGAATTACCATGGCATTTGAACAATGGATTCACACTTAGCAAACTCAAGTACATGACACAATTTCTCCTGTGGCATCACCATTTTCCAGTAAACTGTAAACTTGAAACAGCACTGCAGGGTAGCAGAAAATGGAATGGAATTTGCTCCTCCTTTTTGAAAAAGTCCTATATATATATATATATATATATATATATATA
This sequence comes from Eleutherodactylus coqui, assembly GCF_035609145.1. Classification (NCBI taxonomy): domain Eukaryota; kingdom Metazoa; phylum Chordata; class Amphibia; order Anura; family Eleutherodactylidae; genus Eleutherodactylus; species Eleutherodactylus coqui. The sequence continues at coordinate 139,236,964 of NC_089843.1, read as the reverse complement.
TATATATATATATATATATATATATATATACACACACACACTAGCTGATATACCTGGCTTCGCCCGAGTTAATTTAGTACTAGTGTTTGTCTGGTGTTCTCCACAGAAAATCTTATGAAGTCGTCTTAACTTTGGAGATGCCGAGGAAAAAAATATGTTCACCATTTTGCATGGTTCTTTGCGCTACCCAGGAAACGGCACGTGGAGGCAACCATGCGACATTTCCTTTCTATAAAATGACATCAGGAAGTGACAGAATTAGATTACGTACATAAAATTTGGCCGCTAATTATTTTGCGCTTAGAATTGAATAATTGAGTTGGGACTCATTAACGTTTCCTATTTATGACATAATCAATGCCCGTGCCAAATTTCAAGTTTCTATGACATCGGGAAGTGAGAGAATTAGATTCCATGCATAAAATTTGGACGCTAATTCTTTTGCGCTTGAAATTGAATCATCAAGTTGGGACCCATTAACTTTTCCTATTTATGACATAATCAATGCCCGTGCCAAATTTCAAGTCTCTATGACATCGGGAAATGAGAGAGTTAGATTCCGTATGTACAATTTGGACGCTAATTATTTTGCGCTTAGAAATGAATAATTGAGTTGGGACCCATTAGCTTTTCCTATTTATGACATCATCCATGCTTGTGCCAAATTTCAAGTTTCTATGACATCGGGAAGTGAGAGAATTAGATTCCATGCATAAAATTTGGACGCTAATTCTTTTGCGCTTGAAATTGAATCATCAAGTTGGGACCCATTAACTTTTCCTATTTATGACATAATCAATGCCCGTGCCAAATTTCAAGTCTCTATGACATCGGGAAATGAGAGAGTTAGATTCCGTATGTACAATTTGGACGCTAATTATTTTGCGCTTAGAAATGAATAATTGAGTTGGGACCCATTAGCTTTTCCTATTTATGACATCATCCATGCTTGTGCCAAATTTCAAGTTTCTATGACATCAGGAAGTGAGAGAATTAGATTCCGAACATGAAATTTGGACGCTAATTCTTTTGCGCTTAGAATTGAATATTCAAGTTGAGACCAATTAGCTTTTCCTATTTATGACATCATCCATGCTTGTGCCAAATTTCAAGTTTCTATGACATCAGGAAGTGAGAGAATTAGACTCCATACGTAAAATTTGGACGCTAATTCTTTTGTGCTAGAATTGAATAATCGAGTTTGGATCATTAGCTTTTCCTATTTATGACATAGTCAATGCCTGTGCCAAATTTCAAATTTCTATGACATCGGGAAGTGAGAGAATTAGATTCCGTATGTAAAATTTGGACGCTAATTCTTTTGCGCTTAGAATTGAATAATCGAGTTGGGACCCATTAGCTTTTGCTATTTATGACACAATCAATGCCTGTGCCAAATTTCAAATTTCTATGACATCGGGAAGTGAGAGAATTAGATTGCGTATGTAAAATTTGGACGCTAATTCTTTTGCGCTTAGAATTGAATAATCGAGTTGGGATCCATTAACTTTTCATATTTATGACATAATTAATGCTAATAACAATTTTCGTGCTAATAACAATTTTCGTGCCAAATTTCATTTTTCTATGACATTGGGAAGTGAGAGAATTAGATTCCGTATGTAAAATTTGGACGCTAATTCTTTTGCACCTAGAATTAAATAATCGAGATGGGACCCATTGACTTTTCCTGTTTTAGACATAATCTATGATTGTGCCAAATTTCATGTTTCTACGACATCGGGAAGTGAGTGAATTAGATTCAGTATGTAAAATTTGGACGCTAATTCTTTTGCGCTTAGAATTGAATAATCAAGTTGGGACCCATTGACTTTTCCTATTTATGACATAATCAATGCCCGTGCCAAATTTTAAATTTCTATGACATCGGGAAGTGAGAGAATTAGCTTCCGTTTGTAAAATTTGGACGCTAATTCTTTTGCACCTAGAATTAAATAATCGAGATGGGACCCATTGACTTTTCCTGTTTTAGACATAATCTATGATTGTGCCAAATTTCATGTTTCTACGACATCGGGAAGTGAGTGAATTAGATTCAGTATGTAAAATTTGGACGCTAATTCTTTTGCGCTTAGAATTGAATAATCGAGTTGGGACCCATTAACTTTTCCTCTTAATGACAAAATCAATGCTTATGCCAAATTTCAAATCTCTATGACATTGGGAAGTGAGAGTATTAGATTACGAACATAAAATTTGGACGCCAGTTCTTTTGCCCTTAGAATTGAATAATCAAGTTGAGACCCATTACCTTTTCCTATTTATGACCTAATAACAATTTTCGTGCCAAATTTCATTTTTCTACGACATTGGGAAGTGAGAGAATTAGATTCCGTATGTAAAATTTGGACGCTAATTCTTTTGCGCTAGAATTGAATAATCGAGTTTGGATCCATTAGCTTTTCCTATTTATGACATAATCAATGACCGTGGCAAATGTCAAATTTCTATGACATCGGGAAGTGAGAAAATTAGATTGCGTATGTAAAATTTGGACGCTAATTCTTTTGCGCTTAGAATTGAATAATCAAGTTGGGACCCATTGACTTTTCCTATTTATGACATAATCAATGCCCGTGCCAAATTTTAAATTTCTATGACATCGGGAAGTGAGAGAATTAGATTACATATGTAAAATTTGGATGCTAATTCTTTTGCGCTTAGAATTGAATAATCGAGTTGGGACCCATTAACTTTTCCTATTTATGACATAATTAATGCTAATAACAATTTTCGTGCTAATAACAATTTTCGTGCCAAATTTCATTTTTCTATGACATTGGGAAGTGAGAGAATTAGATTACGTACATAAAATTTGGACGCCAGTTCTATTGCGCTTAGAATTGAATAATCGAGTTTAGAACCATTACATTTTCCTATTTATGACATATTAATCAATGCTTGTGCCAAATTTCATGTTTCTACGACATCGGGAAGTAAGAGAATTAGATTCCATATGTAAAATTTGGACGCTAATACTTTTGCACCTAGAATTAAATAATTGAGTTGGGACCCATTGACTTTTCCTGTTTTAGACATAATCTATGATTGTGCCAAATTTCATGTTTCAACGACATCGGGAAGTGAGAGAATTAGATTTAGTATGTAAAATTTGGACGCTAATTCTTTTGTGCTCAGAATTGAATATTCAAGTTGAGACCAATTAGCTTTTCCTATTTATGACATCATCCATGCTTGTGCCAAATTTCAAGTTTCTATGACATCAGGAAGTGAGAGAATTAGACTCCATACGTAAAATTTGGACGCTAATTCTTTTGTGCTAGAATTGAATAATCGAGTTTGGATCATTAGCTTTTCCTATTTATGACATAGTCAATGCCTGTGCCAAATTTCAAATTTCTATGACATCGGGAAGTGAGAGAATTAGATTCCGTATGTAAAATTTGGACGCTAATTCTTTTGCGCTTAGAATTGAATAATCGAGTTGGGACCCATTAGCTTTTCCTATTTATGACACAATCAATGCCTGTGCCAAATTTCAAATTTCTATGACATCGGGAAGTGAGAGAATTAGATTGCGTATGTAAAATTTGGACGCTAATTCTTTTGCGCTTAGAATTGAATAATCAAGTTGGGACCCATTGACTTTTCCTATTTATGACATAATCAATGCCCGTGCCAAATTTTAAATTTCTATGACATCGGGAAGTGAGAGAATTAGATTACATATGTAAAATTTGGATGCTAATTCTTTTGCGCTTAGAATTGAATAATCGAGTTGGGACCCATTAACTTTTCATATTTATGACATAATTAATGCTAATAACAATTTTTGTGCTAATAACAATTTTCGTGCCAAATTTCATTTTTCTATGACATTGGGAAGTGAGAGAATTAGATTACATACATAAAATTTGGACGCCAGTTCTATTGCGCTTAGAATTGAATAATCGAGTTTAGAACCATTACATTTTCCTATTTATGACATATTAATCAATGCTTGTGCCAAATTTCATGTTTCTACGACATCGGGAAGTAAGAGAATTAGATTCCATATGTAAAATTTGGACGCTAATACTTTTGCACCTAGAATTAAATAATTGAGTTGGGACCCATTGACTTTTCCTGTTTTAGACATAATCTATGATTGTGCCAAATTTCATGTTTCTACGACATCGGGAAGTGAGAGAATTAGATTCAGTATGTAAAATTTGGACGCTAATTCTTTTGCGCTTAGAATTGAATAATCGAGTTGGGACCCATTAACTTTTCCTCTTTATGACAAAATCAATGCTAATGCCAAATTTTAAATTTCTATGACATTGGGAAGTGAGAGAATTAGATTACGAATAGAGATGAGTGAGCGTACTCGGATAAGCACTACTCGCTCGAGTAATTCGCTTTATCCGAGTATCGCTGTGCTCGGGTCTAAAGATTCGGGTGCCGCTGCGGCTGACAGGTGAGTCGCAGCGGGGAGCAGGGGAGAGCGGGCGGGAGAGAAGGAGAGAAAGATCTTACCTCCGTTCCTCCCCGCTCTCCCCGGCAGCTCCCCGCTCCATGCCAGCACCCGAATCTTTAGACCCGAGCACAGCGATACTCGTAGAAAGCCAATTACTCGAGCGAGTAGTGCTTATCCGAGTATGCTCGCTCATCTATAATTACGAACATAAAATTTGGACGCCAGTTCTTTTGCCCTTAAAATTGAATAATCAAGTTGAGACCCATTAAATTTTCCTATTTATGACCTAATAACAATTTTCGTGCCAAATTTCATTTTTCTATGGCATTGGGAAGTGAGAGAATTAGATTCCGTGTGTAAAATTTGGACGCTAATTCTTTTGCACCTAGAATTAAATAATCGAGTTGCGATCCATTGACATTTCTTGTTTTAGACATAATCTATGATTGTGCCAAATTTCATGTTTCTACGACATCGGGAAGTGAGAGAATTAGATTCAGTACGTAAAATTTGGACGCTGATTCTTTTGCACTTAGAATTGAATAATCGAGTTGGGACCCATTAGCTGTTCCTATTTATGACATAATAATCAATGCTCATGCCAAATTTCAATTGAGAGAATTAGATTACGTACGTAAAATTTGGACGCCAGTTCTATTGCGCTTAGAATTGAATAATCGAGTTTGGAACCATTACATTTTCCTATTTATGACATATTAATCAATGCTTGTGCCAAATTTCATGTTTCTACGACATCGGGAAGTGAGAGAATTAGATTCCGTACATAAAATTTGGACGCTGATTCTTTTGCGCTTAGAATTGGATAATCGAGTTTGGACCCATTAGCTGTTCCTATTTATGACATAATAATCAATGCTCGTGCCAAATTTCAAATGAGAGAATTAGATTACGTACGTAAAATTTGGACGCTAATTCTTTTGTGCTATAATTGAATAATCGAGTTAGGACCCATTAACTTTTCCTATTTATGACATCATCAATGCTCGTGCCAAATTCCAAGTTTCTATGACATTGGGAAGTGAGAGAATTAGATTCCGTACGTAAAATTTGGACGCTAATTCTTTTGCGCTTAGAATTGAATAATCGAGTTGGGACCCATAAGCTTTTCCTTTTTATGACATAATCAATGCTCGTGCCAAATTTCAAATTTCTTTGACATTGGGAAGTGAGAGAATTAGATTACGTTTGTAAAATTTGGACGCTAATTCTTTTGCGCTTAGAATTGAATAATTGAGTTGTGACTAGAGATGAGCGAGCACCAAAATGCTCGGGTGCTTGTTGCTCGAGTCGAACTTTCCGCGATGCTCGAGGGTTTGTTTCGAGTAACGAACCCCATTGAAGGCAATGGGCGACTCGAGCATTTTTGTATATCAGCCTTGCTCCGCTAAGGTTTTCATTGGTGAAAATCTGCAAAACCCAAGAAAGCGATGGAAATGACACAGAAACGGATAGGGCAGGCGAGGGGCAACATGCTGGGCTGCATTTTAGGTTCCCAGGTCCCCCTAAAAATTTTTACTTCGGACAAACCCTCATTAGTAAGCCACACCTTAGCTAAGCACCAAACTACCTCCAACTAAGCACAAGCACTGCCTGCGGGACACACCCCTGCCTCTTCTCCTGGGTTACATGCTGCCCAACCCCCCCCCCCCCCCCCCCCCGCCAGACCCAGTGTCCACAGCGCACACCAAAGTGTCCCTGCGCAGCCTTCAGCTGCCCTCATGCCACACGCTGGCCTCACAGCCACACCACCCTCATGTCTATGTATAAGGGCGTCAGCCATGAGGAGGAACCGGAGGCACACACTGCAGAGGGTTGGCAGGGCCAGGCAGCGACCCTCTTTAAAAGGGGCGGGCGATAGCCCACAATGCTGTACAGAAGCAATGAGACATCCAATCCTGTGCCACCTCCATCAGGAGCTGCAAACGTGGGCATAGCAATGGGGAATCCATGTGCCACACAGTATTCATTCTGTCAAGGTGTCGCATAGCTCAATCCACACTGCAAGGGGAAAGCCGTCAGCGCTCTGCCCTCTACCCAAGTCAGTCAGTGTCTTTGTGCCAGACAGGTCAAACACTGTGATGGGAACTAAGTTTGCACCAACAGCATAGGTGGGTCCTAGGAAGCCCAAGACATGAACAAAAAATTGATCTGAGCTGCCAAACATGGCAGATTTGCACCACGCCCACGACATAGGCCTCAGCCTACAGCTTCAGCAATCCTAGGCTGGAAGCGGACTTTCACTGCACCGAGGACATAGGCCTCTGCATAAACCCTCAGCAATCGCGGGCCTACAGCGGACTCCTATGCTAGCGTAGCTGTGCACGTCTCATTAGCGCTGTATTGCTCCTGTAGTTTGTCCCAATGCAGTGCCACGGATAGTAGAGCTAACGTCAGATTAAATACAGGTGGGCTTCGGCCCACACTGCATGCCCCAGTCTGACCGTGGTTTTTTATAAATAGTCACAGGTAGGTACAACTCCGCAATGGGAATTCCATGTGTACCCGCAGCATGGGTGGCTCCCTGGAACCCACTGGCGGTACATAAATATATCCCATTGCAGTGCCCAGCACAGCTGAGGTGACGTCAGATTAAATGCAGGTGGGCTTCAGCCCACACTGCATGCCCCAGCCTGACCGTTGTTTTTAATACATAGACACAGGCAGGTACAAATCCCCTATGTGAAGTCCCTGTGGACCGACAGCATTGGTGGCTCCCTGGAACACACCGGCGGTACATAAATATATCCCATTGCAGTGCCCAGCACAGCTGAGGTAACGTCAGATTAAATGCAAGTGGGCTTCGGCCCACACTGCATGCCCCAGTCAGACTGGGGTTTTTTATAAGTAGACACAGGCAGGTACAACTCCCTATTCTGAAGTCCGTGTGGACCGACAGCATGGGTGGGTCCCAGGAAGCCACCGGCGGTACATAAATATATCCCATTGCAGTGCCCTGGACAGCAGAGCTAACGTCAGATTAAATGCAGGTGGGCTTCGGCCAAGAATGTTTTCATTGTTGGAGGAGGAGGACGGGAAAGTTTTTGAGACAGTACGTGTCCTGTCCCCGTGTCCGTGGTTATATGCACATTCCCAGTGACCGCATCGCTGAACAATTGTCGCGCCTGTGGAACCTAGTAGCATGGCCTCGCCACCATCATGTCTTTGGGAAGTCTCCGTTACCCTGTAACATTGCAGTAGTAGCAGTATAGGCAGAGCCGAGAATTTGTAACATTTCAGCGGTAAGAGTATGCACAAACCCCTGTAACATTTCATTGGCAGCAGTGAGGACAGACCCCACTAACATTTCATTTGCAGCAGTATACACAGACCCCAGTAACATTTCAGTAGTATCAGTATAGACAGACCCCAGTAACAGTAACACAGAAGCAGTAGGGACAAAGCAGCAGATTCACATTTCCCTGGCAGCAGTGTAGGGAGAGCATAGTATTGGTAAGATTTCAGTAGTAGGAGTATAGTCAGGCCCCAGCAACAGTAACGTAGAAACAGTAGGGACAAAGCAGCAGATTCACATTTCCCTGGCAGCAGTGTAGGGAGAGCATAGTATTGGTAAGAGTTCAGTAGTAGGAGTATAGTCAGGCCCCAGCAACAGTAACATAGAAGCAGTAGGGACAAAGCAGCAGATTCACATTTCCCTGGCAGCAGTGTAGGGAGAGCGTAGTCTTGGTAATATTTCAGTAGTAGGAGTATAGACAGGCCCCAGTAACATTAACGTAGAAGCAGTATGGGCAAAGCCCACTATTAGTTACATTTCTGTTATAGCAGTATAGACCTGCCCCAGTAACATTTTCGCTGAAGCATTATGGGCAGAGCACAGTATTAGTAAAATTACAGTAGTAACAGTATACACCAACCAAGGTAACATTTCAGGAGCAGAAGTATCAGCAGACCGAAGTAACATTTCTGTTGCTGAAGTATAGTCAGACCCCTGTAGCATTACTGTGGCAGAAGTATAGGTAGGCAGAACAGAGTTACATTTCTGTAGCAAAAGTGTAGGCCAACCCCAGACACAGTGGTGTACCATGAGTGCAGGCGAAGCCCATAAAAATTACTTGGATTACATTGTAGGCAAGGGCCCGAAAAATTATTATACCGACAGTACAAATGTACCCCAGAAAAATTGCCCATAACCAACCCAGAGGGCAGGTGAAACCCATTAATCGCTTAGCGTACTGTGGCTTAATTTTTAACTAGGCCTGGAGGCAGCCCAGTCTAAAAAACAATTGGTTCAGGTGGAAGTTTCAATGCTTTAATGAGAATTGAAACAGATAAATATCATTTAGAAAAGTTCTATGAGCCTTTTGGCCCACTGAAAAATTGCCCATTCGTGGTGATTACGAGAGGTTTTAGGAGGAGGAGCAGGAGGAGGAGGACGAATACCATACACAGATTGACAAAGTTCTTTAGGTAGCGCTGCTGTCCGCTGGTGGAGAAGAGAAGTCTGGGGAAATCCAGGCTTTGTTCATCTTTATGAGTGTAAGCCTGTTGGCGCTGTCAGTTGACAGGCTGGTATGCTTGTCCGTGATGATTCCCCCAGCTGCACTAAACACCCTCTCTGACAAGACGCTAGCCGCAGGGCAAGCCAACACCTCCAGGGCATACAGCGCGAGTTCGGGCCACGTGTCCAGCTTTGACACCCAGTAGTTGTACGGAGCAGAGCCGTCACGGAGGATGGTGGTACGATCGGCTGCGTACTCCCTCACCATCTTCTTACAGTACTCCCTCCGACTCAGCCTGGACTGGGGAGGTGAGAGACAGTCTTGCTGGGGAGCCATAAAGCTGGCAAAGGCCTTGGAGAGTGTTCCCCTGCCTGCGCTGAACATGCTGCCTGATCTCCGTGCCTCCCCTTCTACGTGGCCCTCGGAACTGCGCCTTCTGCCACTAGCGCTGTCAGATGGGAAGTTTACCATCAGTTTGTCCACCAGGGCCCTGTGGTATTGCATCACTCTTGAAACCCTTTCCTCTTCGGGAATGAGAGTGGAAAGGTTCTCCTTATACCGTGGGTCAAGCAGTGTGTACACCCAGTAATCCATAGTGGCCAGAATGCGTCTAACACGAGGGTCACGAGAAAGGCATGCTAACAAAAAGTCAACCATGTGTGCCAGGGCACCTGTACGCCACATATGGCTGTCCTCGCTAGGAAGATCACTTTGAGTATCCTCCTCCTCCTCCTCAGGCCATACACGCTGAATGAATGATAGGCAAGCAGCATGGGTACCCTCAGAAGTGGGCCCAGCTGTCTCTTCCTCCTCAGGCTCCCCCCCTCCTCCTCCTCCTCCTCCACGCACTGAGATATAGACATGAGGGTGCTCTGACTATCCAGCGACATACTGTCTTCCCCCACCTCCGTTTCCCCCTGCAAAGCATCAGCCTTTATGCTTTGCAGGGAACTTCCCAACAGACATAGCAGGGGAATGGTGACGATAATGATTGCAGCATCGCCGCTCACCATCAGAGTAGACTCCTCAAAGTTTCCAAGGACCTGGCAGATATCTGCCATCCAGGCCCACTCCTCTGTAAAGAATTGAGGAGGCTGACTCCCACTTCGCCGCCCATGTTGGAGTTGGTATTCCACTATAGCTCTACGATGCTCATACAGCCGGGACAACATGTGAAGCGTAGAGTTCCACCGTGTGGGCACGTCGCAAAGCAGTCGGCGCACTGGCAGATTAAACCGATGTTGCAGGGTGGCAGCGTCCGTGTTGGACTTGCAGAAATGTGCACTGACCCAGCGCACCTTGCCGAGGAGGTCTGACAAGTGTGGGTAGCCTTTCAGAAACCGCTGAACCACCAAATGAAAGACGTGGGCCAGGCATGGCACGTGTGTGAGGCTGCCGAGCTGCAGAGCCGCCACAAGGTTACGGCCGTTGTCACACACGGCCATGCCCGGTTGGAGGCTCAGTCGCGAAAGCCAGCGGTCGGTCTGCTCTGTCAGACCGTGCAACAGTTTGTGGGCCGTGTGTCTCTTCTCTCCTAAGCTGAGTAGTTTCAGCACGGCCTGCTGACACTTGCCCACCGCTGTGCTGCCGCACCGCTCGACACCGACTGCTGGCGACGTGCTGCTGCTGACAAGTCTTGATTGTGAGGTAGAGGTTGCGTTGGAGAAGGAGGAGGAGGAAGGTTTAGTGGAGGTGGCATACACCGCCACAGATACCAGCACCGATCTGGGGCCCACAATTCTGGGGTCCCAGGCTCTGACTCAGTCCCAGCCTCCACTAAATTCACCCAATGTGCCGTCAGGGAGATATAGTGGCCCTGCCCACCTGTGCTTGTCCACATGTCCGTTGTAAAGTGGACCTTGGCAGTAACCGAGTTGGTGAGGGCGCGTACAATGTTGCGTGAGACGTGGTCGTGCAGGGCTGGGACGGCACACCGTGAAAAATAGTGGCGACTGGGGACAGAGTAGCGCAGGGCTGCCACCGCCATCATGTTTTTGAATGCCTCAGTTTCCACCAGCCTGTAGGGGAGCATCTCCAGGCTGATCGATTTGGCTATGTGGACATTTAAAGCTTGAGCGTGCGGGTGCGTGGCGGCATATTTGCGCTTTCGCTCCAACGATTCTCTTAACGACAGCTGGACGCTGCGTTGAGAGACATTGCTGGATGGGGCCGAGGACAGCGGAGGTGAGGGTGTGGGTCCAGGCCAGGAGACGGTCTTGCCTGTGTCCTGAGAGGGGGATTGGATCTCAGTGGCAGGTTGGGGCCCAGGGGGAGAGGCAGTGGCGCAAGCTTGAGGCGGTGAACGGCCTTCGTCCCACCTTGTGGGGTGCTTGGCAATCATATGCCTGTGCATCCTGGTGGTTGTGGCTCCCTGGCTGATCTTGGTGCGACAAAGGTTGCACACCACTGTTCGTCAGTCATCCGGCGTCTCCGTGAAAAACTGCCACACCTTAGAGCACCTTGGCCTCTGCATGGTGGCTTGGCGCGAGGGGGTGCTTTGCGAAACAGCTGGTGCATTATTCGCTCGTGCCCTGCCTCTACCCCTGGCCACCCCACTGCCTCTTCCAACCTGTCTTGCGGCTGCAATTGCCTCCCCCTCTGAAGACCGGTCCTCAGTTGGCTTATCACACCATCGTCCAGCGGCTCTTCCTCTGAATCCTCTGTGCGCTCCCCCCTCGTACTTACTGCCCTTACTACTACCTCACTGATAGACAACTGTGTCTCATCGTCATCGTCCTCCTCACCCACTGAAAGCTCTTGAGACAGTTGCCGGAAGTCCCCAGCCTCATCCCCCGGTCCCCGGGAACTTTCCAAAGGTTGGGCATCGATCACGACAAACTCCTCCGGTGGGAGAGGAACCATTGCTGCCCAATCTGGGCAGCGGCCAGAGAACAGTTCCTGGGAGTCTGCCTGCTCCTCAGAATGTGTCATTTTCATGGAGTGAGGAGGCTGGGAGGAAGGAGGCGCAGCAGCCAGAGGATTCAGAGTTGCAGCAGTGGATGGCGTAGAAGACTGGGTGGTCGATAGATTGCTGGATGCACTTTCTGCCATCCACGACAGGACCTGCTCACACTGCTCGGTTTTTAATAAAGGTCTACGACGTGGACCCAAAAATTGCGATATGAAGCTGGGGACCCCAGAAACTGTCCTCTCTCCTACTCCCGCAGCAGCCGGCTGCGATTCACCTGGACCAGGAACTCGTCCTATGCCCACACCCTCACTTGGGACTCTGCGTCCCCAACCGCGACCGTGTCCACATCCTCTGCCCCTACCCCTACCCCTCAGCATGCTGGATTAAGAATCGAGCAGAGACAAAGCGGTGTAATATGTTTGTGAATTATTGCCGCGCAGTTGCTGGTTGCTAGCGGTAATATAACGCTAAATGAAGCCAGAGATAAATTATAAGGAAGGCTGCACGCAGGCTAGGCTGTGAACTATGCAGTTTGGATGGACGTGAAGTCCCACAGGCCATGCAGGCAAAGGCACTGGGTAACCGTTAGCCTTAAGAAGGAATTTTTGTTTAAATGTACTTGTTTTACTCTGCAATGCAGGCTGAGGCTAGGCAGTGTGTATTGCACTTTCAATCTATGGGCGTCGGGCAGACCGTGAACGTCTGAGACAGCACATGTATAACAGAGCATTGCAGAAAATGTGTGGTTTCTTGGCGTACACTTAGAGGCACACTGCAGTGAGGCTACGCGAAGTGCGGACAGAAAAATATTTCTAAATGAAGGCTGCATGCAGGCTAGGCTGTGAACTATGCAGTTTGGATGGACGTGAAGTCCCACAGGCCACGCAGGCACATGCACTGGGTAACCGTTAGCCTTAAGAAGGAATTTTTGTTTAAATCTCCTTATTTTACTCTGCAATGCAGGATGAGGCTAGGCAGTGTGTATTGCACTTTCAATCTATGGGCGTCGGGCAGACCGTGATAAATGAAGGCTGCACGCAGGCTAGGCTGTGCAATGCAGAGTTACTACAACTCCCAGCAACCACAGAGTTAAATGCACACGGTCGCAGGTTGCCCTAAGAAGAACCGTTGGGGTACTTGTAGACAGGATTCTACATTACCACTGTCCCTGTCTGACCAATAGTGCCCCTATACTGAAGTACAGACTGCAGCCTGAGAACGCTACAGCCTGCACACCCGATATACATAAAAAAAAAAATTGTGCAAAAGTGATCACAGCACCCACTACAGGTACTACAACTCCCAGCAACCACAGAGTTAAATGCACACGGTCGCAGGTTGCCCTAAGAATAACCCTTGGGGTACTTGTAGACAGGATTCTACACTACCACTGTCCGTGCCTGATCAGTAGTGCCCCTATACTGAAGTACAGACTGCAGCCTGAGAACGCTACAGCCTGCACGCCCGAAAACTGCTCACAGCAGCCACAACAGTAATGTACTAGGTGAGCTGGGGCCCTAAGAAGGGCCGTCGTGGTTCTTGAAGACGCTAACGCTGTCCCTATAGCAGCAGCAGCATCAGCAGCACTGTCCCTGATCTCTCTTAGCGTGTGTCTGTGGCGAGCCGCGGGCGGGGCTGATTTAAATACTCGGGGGTCACTTGATCTCGCCAGCCACTCACTGCAGAGGGGTGGGATAGGGCTGGAACATCACAGGAGGAAGTTGTAATGCCTTCCCTGTGTTTCTATTGGCCAGAAAAGGGTGCAAATTTCTCAGGGAAGGAAATGTAATGGAGTCGAGTGCCGCGTGGTGCTCGTCTCGAGTAACGAGCATCTCGAACACCCTAATACTCGAACGAACATCAAGTTTGGACGAGTGAGCTTAGAATTGAATAATCGAGCTAGGACCCATTACCTTTTCCTATTTATGACATAATCAATGCCTGTGCCAATTTTCAAGCTTATATGACAGCGGGAAGTGAGAGAATTAGATTACGTACGTAAAATTTGGACGCTTATTATAGATGAGCGAGTATACTCGCTAAAGGCAATTGCTCAAGCGAGCATTGCCTTTAGCGAGTATCTCCCCGGCTCAAGACTGCAGATTCGGGTGCCGGCAGCGGGCACGGAGCTGCGGGGGAGAGCAGGGCGGAACGGAGGGGTCATCTCTCTCTTCCTCTCTTCCCCCGCTCCCTCCTGCTGACAGCTGCTACTCACCCTTCCCCCCGCCGGCACCTGAACCTGCAGTCTCGAGCGGGGGACATACTCGCTAAAGGCAATGCTCGCTCGAGCAATTGCCTTTAGCGAGTATACTCGCTCATCTCTGACGCTAATTCTTTTGTGCTTAGGATGGAATAATCGAGTTGGGCCCCATTAACTTTTCCTATTCATGACATCATCAATGCCCGTGCCAAATTTCAAGTTTCTTTGACACCGGGAAGTGAGAGAATTAGATTCCGTATGTAAAATTTGGACGCTAGTTCTTTTGCACTAGAATTAAATAATTGAGTTGGGACCCATTAGCTTTTCCTATTTATGACATAATTAATGCTTGGACCAAAGTTCATATTTCTATGACATCGGGAAGTTGGAGAATTAGTGGCGAGTCAGTCAATCAGTAAGTGAGTGAGGGCTTTCGTCTTTATATATATATATATATATATATATACACGAAAGCCCTCACTCACTCACTCACTGACTCGCCACTAATTCTCCAACTTCCCGATGTCGTAGAAACATGAAATTTGGCACAAGCATAGATTATGTCTAAAATAATATATATATATATATATATATATATATATATATATATATATATATATATATATATATCGTATACACAAACACACATATCGCATATATATATATATATAACCTGAATTTTTCTACATACATACAGTTGTCACTGGATTTTTTCCAGATTTAAAATTTAACATTTAATACATTTAAAGAAACTATAGTGTTTTTCTTGTCAAGCAGGTGGATCACCATGAAAAGAATGGCCCCACACAGGAAACTTTTGCTTCCTTACTAGAGATGAGCGAACACCAAAATGTTCGGGTGTTCGTTATTCGAAACGAACTTCCCGCGATGTTCGAGGGTTCGTTTCGAATGACGAACCCCATTGAAGTCAATGGGTGACCAGAACATTTTTGTATTTCGCCGATGCTCGCTAAGGTTTTCATGTGTGAAAATCTGGGCAATTCAAGAAAGTGATGGGAACGACACAGCAACGGATAGGGCAGGCGAGGGGCTACATGTTGGGCTGCATCTCAAGTTCACAGGTCCCACTATTAAGCCAGAATACCGGCAAGAGTGGGCCCCCCCCCCTCCCAACAACTTTTACTTCTGAAAAGCCATCATTAGCATGGCATACCTTTGCTAAGCACCACACTACCTCCAACAAAGCACAATCACCGCCTGCATGACACTCCACTGCCACTTCTACTGGGTTACATGCTGCCCAACCGCACCCCCTCCCCCCCACAGCGCACACCAAAGTGTCCCTGCGCAGCCTTCAGCTGCCCTCATGCCACACCACCCTCATGTCTATTTAGAAGTGCGTCTGCCATGACGAGGGACCGCAGGCACACACTGCACAGGGTTGGCACGGCTAGACAGTGACCCTCTTTAAAAGGGGCGGGGCGATAGCCCACAATGCTGTACAGAAGCAATGAGAAATAGAATCCTGTGCCACCGCCATCAGGAGCTGCACACGTGGGCATAGCAATGGGGAACCTATGTGCCACACACTATTCATTCTGTCAAGGTGTCTGCATGCCCCAGTTAGACCGGGCTTTTTAATTCATAGACACAGGCAGGTACAACTCCCTATTGTGAAGTCCCTGTCGACCGACAGCATGGGTGGCTCCCTGGTACCCACCGGCGGTACACAAAAATATCCCATTGCATTGCCCAACACAGCTGAGGTAGTAATGTCGTGCGTAATACAGGTGGGCTTCGGCCCACACTGCATGCCCCAGTCAGACTGGGGTTCTTTACAAGTGGACACATGTAGGTTACACTCCGTGTGCACCTACAGCATGGGTGGCTCCCTGGAACCCACCGGCGGTACACAAAAATATCCCATTGCATTGCCCAACACAGCTGAGGTAGTAATGTCGTGCGTAATACAGGTGGGCTTCGGCCCACACTGCATGCCCCAGTCTGACTGGGGTTCTTTAGAAGTGGACACATGTAGGTTAAACTCCCTGTGGACCCACAGCATGGGTGGGTGCCAGGAAGCCACCGGCGGTACATAGAAATATCCAATTGCATTGCCCAACACAGCTGAGGTAGTAATGTCGTGCTTAATGCAGGTGGGCTAAAAATTTATTTGATTACACTGTAGGCGAGGGCCCACAAAAATTGCTGTATCAACAGTACTAATGTACATCCCAAAAATTGGCCATGGCCAGCCAAGAGGGCAGGTGAAACCCATTAATCGCTTTGGTTAATGTGGCTTAAGTGGTAACTAGGCCAGTGTAACGAAAAATTGGTTCAAGTTACAGTTCCAACGCTTTTAAGCGCATTGAAACTTTTAAAAATTGTTTAGAAAAATTATTTGAGTGAGCCTTGTGGCCCTAAGAAAAATTGCCCGTTCAGCGTGATTACGTGAGGTTTCAGGAGGAGTAGCAGGAGGAGGAGGAGGAGGAATATTAGACACAGATTGATGAAGCAGAAATGTCCCCGTTTTGGATGGTGAGAGAGAACGTAGCTTCCATCCGCGGGTGCAGCCTACGTATTGCTTACGTATCGCTGCTGTCCGCTGGTGGAGAAGAGAAGTCTGGCGAAATCCAGCCTTTGTTCATCTTGATGAGTGTTAGCCTGTCGGCACTGTCGGTTGACAGGCGGGTACGCTTATCTGTGATGATTCCCCCAGCCGCACTAAACACCCTCTCCGACAAGACGCTAGCCGCAGGACAAGCAAGCACCTCCAGGGCATACAGCGCTAGTTCAGGCCATGTGTCCAGCTTCGACACCCAGTAGTTGTAGGTGGCAGAGGCGTCACGGAGGACGGTCGTGCGATCGGCTACGTACTCCCTCACCATCCTTTTACAGTGCTCCCGCCGACTCAGCCTTGACTGGGGAGCGGTGACACAGTCTTGGTGGGGAGCCATAAAGCTGTCCAGGCCCTTAAAGACTGTTGCACTGCCTGGGATGTACATGCTGCTCGATCTCCGCACCTCCCCTGCTACCTTGCCCTCGGTACTGTGCCTTCTGCCACTAGCGCTGTCGGCTGGGAATTTTACCATCAGCTTGTCCGCAAGGGTCCTGTGGTATAGCAACACTCTCGAACCCCTTTCCTCTTCGGGAATGAGAGTGGGCAGGTTCTCCTTATAGCGTGGGTCGAGCAGTGTGTACACCCAGTATTCCGTTGTGGTCAGAATGCGTGCAACGCGAGGGTCACGAGAAAGGCATCCTAACATGAAGTCAGCCATGTGTGCCAGGGTACCAGTACGCAACACATGGCTGTCCTCACTAGGAAGATCACTTTCAGGATCCTCCTCCTCCTCCTCCTCAGGCCATACACGCTGAAAGGATGACAGGCAATCAGCCGGTGTACCGTCAGCAGCGGGCCAAGCTGTCTCTTCCCCCCCTCCTCATCCTCCTCATGCTCCTACTCCTCCTCCTGTACGCGCTGAGAAATAGACAGGAGGGTGCCCTGACTATCCAGCGGCATACTGTCTTCCCCCACCCCCGTTTCCGAGCGCAAAGCAGCTGCCTTTATGCTTTGCAGGGAATTTCTCAAGATGCATAGCAGAGGAATGGTGACGCTAATGATTGTAGCATCGCCGCTCACCACCTGGGTAGACTGCTCAAAATTACCAAGGACATGGCAGATGTCTGCCAACCAGGCCCACTCTTCTGAAAGGAATTGAGGAGGCTGACTCCCACTGCGCCGCCCATGTTGGAGTTGGTATTCCACTATAGCTCTACGCTGTTCATAGAGCCTGGCCAACATGTGGAGCGTAGAGTTCCACCGTGTGGGCACGTCGCACAGCAGTCGGTGCACTGGCAGCTTAAAGTGATGTTGCAGGGTGCGCAGGGTGGCAGCGTCCGTGTGGGACTTGCGGAAATGTGCGCAGAGCCGGCGCGCCTTTCCGAGCAGGTCTGACAAGCGTGGGTAGCTTTTCAGAAAGCGCTGAACCACCAAATTAAAGACATGGGCCAGGCATGGCACGTGCGTGAGGCTGCCGAGCTGCAGAGCCGCCACCAGGTTACGGCCGTTGTCACACACGACCATGCCCGGTTGGAGGCTCAGCGGCGCAAGCCAGCGGTCGGTCTGCTGTGTCAGACCCTGCAGCAGTTCGTGGGCCGTGTGCCTCTTATCGCCTAAGCTGAGTAGTTTCAGCACGGCCTGCTGACGCTTGCCCACCGCTGTGCTGCCACACCGCGCGACACCGACTGCTGGCGACATGCTGCTGCTAACACATCTTGATTGCGAGACAGAGGAGGAGGAGGAGGGCGCTTTAGTGGAGGAAGCATACACCTCCGCAGATACAACCACCGAGCTGGTGCCCACAATTCTGGAGGTGGGTAGGACGTGAGCGGTCCCAGGCTCTGACTCTGTCCCAGCCTCCACTAAATTCACCCAATGTGCCGTCAGGGAGATGTAGTGGCCCTGCCCGCCTGTGCTTGTTCACGTGTCCGTTGTTAAGTGGACCGTGGCAGTAACCGCGTTGGTGAGGGCGCGTACAATGTTGCGGGAGATGTGGTCGTGCAGGGCTGGGACGGCACATCGGGAAAAGTAGTGGCGACTGGGAACTGAGTAGCGCGGGGCCGCCGCCTCCATGATACTTTTGAAGGACTCCGTTTCCACAACCCTATACGGCAGCATCTCAAGGCTGATGAATTTTGCTATGCGGACGGTTAACGCTTGAGCGTGCGGGTGCGTGGCGGTGTACTTGCGCTTCCGCTCAAACACTTGCGCAAGCGACGGCTGGACGGTGCGCTGAACTACACTGGTGGATGGGGCCGAGGACAGCGGAGGTGAGGGTGTGGGTGCAGGCCATGAGGCGGTAGTGCCTGTGTCCTGAGAGGGGGGTTGGATAGCAGTGTCAGGTTGGGGCACAGGGGGAGAGGCAGCGGTGCAAACCGGAGGTGGTGAACGGCCTTCGTCCCACCTTGTGGGGTGCTTAGCCATCATATGTCTGCGCATGCTGGTGGTGCTGAGGCTGTTGGTGTTGGCTCCCCGGCTGAGCTTTGCGCGACAAAGGTTGCACACCACTGCTCGTCGGTCGTCAGGCGTCTCTGTGAAAAACTCCCAGACCTTAGAGCACCTCGGCCTCTGCAGGGTGGCATGGCGCGAGGGTGCGCTTTGGGAAACAGTTGGTGGATTATTCGGTCTGGCCCTGCCTCTACCCCTGGACACCGCACTGCCTCTTGCAACCTGCCCTGCTGCTGCCCCTGCCTCCCCCTCTGAAGACCTGTCCTGAGTAGGCGTTGCAAACCAGGTGGGGTCAGTCACCTCATCGTCCTGCTGCTCTTCCTCAGAATCCTCTGTGCGCTCCTCCCTCGCACTTACTGCCCTCACTACTACCTGACTGCAAGACAACTGTGTCTCATCGTCATCGTCCTGCTCACCCACAGAAAGTTCTTGAGACAGTTTGCGGAAGTCCCCAGCCTCATCCCCCGGACCCCGGGAACTTTGCAATGGTTGGGCATCAGTGACGATAAACTCCTCTGGTGGGAGAGGAACCACTGCTGCCCAATCTGAGCAGGGGCCAGAGAACAGTTCCTGGGAGTCTTCACGCAGCTGAGCAGGTGTCATTGTAGTGGAGTGAGGAGGCTGGGAGGAAGGAGGAGCAGCAGACAGAGGATTCTGATTTGCAGCAGTGGACGGCACAGAACTGCGGTTGGACGATAGGTTGCTCGAAGCACTTTCTGCCATCCAGGACAGGACCTGTTCACACTGCTCATTTTCTAATAACCGTCTCCCGCGTGGACCCATGAATTGTGCGATGACTGTCGGGACGCCAGAAACGTGCCTCTCTACTAATCGCGCCGCAGTCGGCTGCGATACACCTGGATCAGGAGTTTGGCCTGTGCCCACACCCTGACTTGGCCCTCCGCGTCCTCGGCCGCGTCCACGTCCTCTAGGCCTACCCCTACCCCTCAGCATGCTGTATTACCAGTGATTTGATTTCACAGGCAGGAAATAAATTGGCGCAAGACTGCAGGCCAAATATAATTTTTTTCCTTTTTTGAAAACGAAAGGCCCCACTGCCTCTAGTGAATGAATAATCTAAGTTTAATAACTGTGCTGTGGCCCTGCTAATGTGGCACAGAACTTGAGGGTAGCAGAGTTATTATAACTCTGGCAGAGCAGGTATTTTTTTCCCAATTAAGGAAAGCAAATGGCGAAGCCAGGAGTAAAACGTAGCTGGGTGCGTTTGATTTTTAAACGTTGCACACGCAGCCGACACGTGTCCACCGCCCTTAGGACGGACAGAGGCAGGACAAATAGAATTTTTTTCAGTTTTTTTCTACCAAAAGGCAGCACTGCGTATATTCAATGAACATGAGAAGTTTAATAACTGTGCTGTGGCCCTGCTAATGTGGCACAGAACTTGAGGGTAGCAGAGTTATTATAACTCTGGCAGAGCAGGCATTTTTTTCCCAATTAAGGAAAGCAAATGGCGAAGCCAGGAGTAAAACGTAGCTGGGTGCGTCTGATTTTTAAACGTTGCACACGCAGCCGACACGTGTCCACCGCCCTTAGGACGGACAGAGGCAGGACAAATAGAATTTTTTTCAGTTTTTTTCCACCAAAAGGCAGCACTGCGTATATTCAATGAACATGAGAAGTTTAATAACTGTGCTGTGGCCCTGCTAATGTGGCACAGAACTTGAGGGTAGCAGAGTTATTATAACTCTGGCAGAGCAGGTATTTTTTTTCCAAATTAAGGAAAGGAAATGGCGAAGCCAGCAGTAAAACGTAGCTGGGTGCGTCTGATTTTTAAACGTTGCACACGCAGCCGACACGTGTCCACAGCCCTTAGGACGGACAGAGGCAGGTCAAATAGAATTTTTTTCACTTGTTTTACAAGCAAAAGGCCGCACTGCGTATATTCAATGAATAATAACTGTGTTGTGGCCCTGCCTACACAATTCTTTCCCTGCAGTATCAATGGAGGGTGCAATGCTCTGCAGAGGCGATTTTGAGAAGAAAAAAAATATGCAGCACAGCTAACAGCAGCCAGCACAGTACTGCACACGGTTAAATATGGCCCTAGAAAGGACCGTTGAGGTTCTTGAAGGCTACACTCACTCCTAACACTCTCCCTGCCTATGCAACACTTCTGTCCCTAATGCCGGGTGCAACGCTCTGCAGAGGCGATTTTGAGAAAAAAAAAAATTGCCACTGCTAACAGCAGCCAACACACAGCTATCAGTGGCCCTAATAAGGACCTTTGGGGGTCTTGAAGCCTACACTAACTACCAATTCTTTCCCTACAGCAGCTCCGGTACAAACAGCACTGTCCCTCATCTAACTCACAAGGCATCTGAGGCGAGCCGCGGGAGGGGCCGACTTTTATATTAGGCGGACACCTGATCTCGCCAGCCACTCACAGCAGGGGGGTGGTATAGGGCTGGAACAACACAGGAGGAAGTTGTAATGCCTTCCCTGTCTTTCAATTGGCCAGAAAAGCGCGCTAACGTCTCAGGGAAGGAAGTGAAAGCAACCCGAACACCGCATGGTGTTCATTACGAATAACGAACATCCCGAACACCCTAATATCCGCACGGATATCAAGTTCGGACGAACACGTTCGCTCATCTCTATTCCTTACCTTATAACCAACTGTCTTCATTACGCATTTCTGTTCTAGAATGTTTCAGATGTCATCAGGGGAGAAAGCTGACATGAGCACAGTGTAGTCAGTAGATAGATAAATACTTTATATAGGGCTCAGGTAAGCATATAATATAAATTATATATAATTTAAGTTTTGAGTGCTCAAAAGGTGGTTCCATTGATCTCTGAAGTTCAGAGTCAGTAGAAGATAAAATGTTTTTATGCACCAGGCCATGTGGATAAGTCAGTGATGCTATGAGAGGCTTCCCCTCAGGCCAAAACTCATGTTTCAGAAAAGTAGGCTAAGAAGCTGAAGGTATTTCACTTCCTGGCAAATGAATTAATGGACCCATGCTGAGAAACATGAGGCAGTAGTCACAACTCTGTTGGCCGCCCAAATAACAGAAACAAATAGAGCCTATACTTGTACAATTTCCCCCTCCATGAGATGCTATGAACAAAGAAGGAACCATTTTAGGAGTCAAATATCAATTCTCACAGACTGAATTTGAGAAAGGGCTAAGCTCCACTACAAAGTCTAGATCTACCCTGTTTCAAATGTAATCAGCAGTAATTCACATGTGCTATATATATATATATATATATATATATATATATATATATATATATATATATATATATATATATATATATATATATATATATATATACTTTCTTCATATCATTTTCACTAAATCTGAAATGAATGAGTCTAAGCTAATATTCAGACACACCACAAATGTTGCTATGGATGTGTTGTAGTTTTGCCAGTGGAAAATTTCTGCCATGTCTGGCCTTAGCCTAAGCATTTGGCTTGAGTTTAAATGTTGAAGTAGCAGTGAGGAATCTTTGCAATCAGATCAGCAGAGCAGAGATGTAACAGCTCTAGTGCATCGTGATAATTCGATTTTCAGTACTGTAGTAAACTGTAGTTAAGTCATCATAACACATTAAATGTTAAGTTAATGTTTGCTACATCTGTACGTTAGGTGACATGATTGATCAGTCAGTAACAAAATCCTGTTTTCCAAAAGTATTCGACAAGCTGGAAGGAAATCACAGTCAAATATTGCACAGTATAAATAGCAGCTTTCAATCATGTACCACATGAAAGTCATCATATTAAAAGGAAATAATTAAAATCACAAAGCCATAGAAGAATTTGGGAGTACAAATTTATAACAACTTTTGACACCTTCAACAGAGGGTTAAATTCTTCAAGAGGATTCATGCGTGACTGGGAAGTATGAGAAATCTATAGCAGAAATAACACTTTGGCCTGGTGGCCCCCTAACACTAATTCAGAGATCATAAAACTTTCACATCTTTATCAGTGGACTATTTAAGTATTTATTTCTCTATTCATTTTGTTTTGTTATGTATTTTTTTAAAGTGCAAATTAATCACATCCTGTCTGTGCCTTGTCATAAGTATGTGTGTATATATATGCATGCCTCTTTGGATCTATTTCATTATGCCTGAGGAGGAACCCTGCTCTATAACATCATGTATTTTTGCTAGCCATTAAAAGGTATGATATCTACAAGATTACCTGGTTTCCCTTGCTGAGAACAGTCACATTTTGCTCTATTGGCTAACATCGTATCAAACATTTTTCATTTATTTATTAAAATTAGGAGAAGCACTTTAATAACTTTTCATTTGATTTTTTTTTACAAATTTAACCAGAGGTAAAAAAATTAAAATCCAGACATATACCATCCTGCGACTTGAAAATGAGCCTGAAACATGTGCTAATAATATCAAACAGCAAAATATTTCCCCATCATTAAATGATTTTTTATTTATCCTGAGTTTGTGTATCCTGAATTGGTTTCTCCTAACATGACACCAGACATTGCTCTCCTGTTGTGGATTGGTTTTAAGCAATTATGTACCAAATAACCTAATAAACAATGTGTGATAAATGGCAGGAAATAATCTTAATCATATAAAGCTTCAAAATTGTGTCTCTTCCTTTAAAAATCCTGCTAATTGTGTTGAAAATAATCTAGTCTAGTCCATGTTAGCATTCCTTACAGTAGATACTTATCACAGTACGTAAATCACAGTATGATACAATTACACAAAATTTAATACCAGGCAAATTTGTTCACATGCCAGTATAAAAGGCATTGTGATCTGTCATTTGGTAAATTCAGGCAATTATTTGTTACTTGCAGGTCTCTTAAATTGTAAGTGTGTTAGACAATTAAGGGCTTAAGTTACACTTTGTGAAAAATGAAGGCAGCTGTATACTAATGTATTAAATGTGATTTACTTTCTCAGCCTATCTCATGCTACGTTTTACACTGTTTTTTTAAATAATCAAACTGACTTGTTAAATGAAAATATCAAATAACAGTAAAAGAATACATCCTGCATATGGTTAATTTACAGTAAAAATCTGTGATAAACTTCAATAAAGAGCAATTAAAGATTCAAGGAGTGTCAGATTGACTCTATATTATAATAATATAATTACTTACCCAACAGTGCCTGACCACTTAAACTGGCAACAAATCCCAAAACAAATTGTGATGTTTCCACAAATTAATTTGAGGACTAGGAATTAAAAAGGACTGTCTGAAATTTGAAAATTGCCAAACTACACACATCTCTGCTTATTTGAAATATTGTAATTTAAAATTAAACCTGTCGAGCACATGCATGAGTTGTATTTCGGAATTCAGAGCATTACAAATTACCCAAAAGAATAGTAAATAGATCCTGGTTTTCAGTCACTAGTGCAATAAATCACCTTTCCGTGATGAAACACTAATGTGTATTCATTGTGCTGTGGACAAGCAATGCATATATTGTAGAAAATGGTGATAGCATTATATTGATTTGCACTTACTCTTTTTTTTGTGTAAATTCTTTACTTCTTGTTTTGAGAACCAAATAAACAAAGGAGTAGATGGTTGTGGCAAATTGAAAAATACTGTGATAAAGAATAACTAGCATTATACTTTTTTCTTGCATATATTAGTAATAAATGTTACAACAATTATCCACAGCATTAAAGCTATCCACCTAATATTACATAAGTCTCCCTCGTGTCACTAAAACAGCTTTGACTTGTCAAAGCATTGACTCCAGGAACCCTTGGAAAGTGTCCCGTGATATGTTGTATGAAAACATAAGTGGCAAATCTTTATAAATTGTGTCATAGGGCCTCTATGGATCAACCCTTTCAAATCCAATTTTGGCTTCAGGGTTTCCTAAAAGGCTTTCTCTTTTTGCTGTTATACAACTGTGCCATCTGCTGGCTAAAGCCAGTGTGTGTGCGCCAGAGAGTCTCTGACAGCAGAGTGGCTGGCAATAGACGGTAAGAATACCCTGTCGGACGTCTTCTGACATTATAGCTGTACAAGCCTCAATCAGAATGTAGGAAGACATCAGACAGTGCATTGGAAAGGGTAAAATAGTTTTCCCAACTCAGCCCATGGATGGTTGATTGGATAGAGATATTTGGAATTTAAAGACTAGATCAATGTCTTGAACTATTTATCATATTATCCAAACCTTTTCTGCCCCATTTTTGTAGTGTGGCATGATACATAATCCTATTAAAAGATTCCCTTTTGCTTAAACCAAGTTTTCAACATAATTTGCATAAATTAATAGTACACACAAATATAGGATGTTTTGTAATACATTTTGTCACATTTTTTTTTCTTTTTTCATTTTTTAGGCTCCTTTCTCCCTTTCTCCTCCCCCTAAACGGTTAATTAACTCTAAAAAGCTACTAATATCTTTCTTGGTTGTGAAGATCCACTAACAGCTCACTGACAGGGCGGATTACATGTTGCCATAGAAGGCTATGCAGAGGAGAAACAGATTAGGAGCCAAGCAAGAGAGAAGATGAGAGACACACAGAGATGGTGCTTGAGCTAATAATACGATTTTCACTGTCTCACAGCTACTGGAATCACATGTACACTACTCAGTACTTCTCTATAGTGTCTTTCATGCAATTGCTGCTTCTCTGTGTATTAGAGATAGAGGGTCAGAATGTCCTTAGTGTCCGGGTGCAGTGTATAGGAAACATAATAGCAACTAGTTTAGCATAGCATTGATTTATATGGGAGAATATTCTAGACATGCTCTTTGACATGCGCAGAGGTCCTTGTAAAGGGAAGGGAGGAGGTGAGCTGTGGCCCTTACCTATTGTAAATGGTGGATTTATATTACCCATATTATTGAATTCCTGCCTGTGATGACTCTTGACAGAAGTTTCAACCTATTGTTGGGCTTAGTGGTCAAAGTGAAAACTGCAAAACTTTGAAGGCTGCTAGTCAAGCTACTAACAACCACTTGTCTGTGGATACGTGTGTGGGTGTTTTTCATGCTCCACCCCTGATCACATAACGGTGACATCATCGCATGTCCTACAGCATATATAAAACACAGTGCCTGACTGACAGAAGAAGAAAGTTAGGGCTCTTGAAAGAGGAGGACAAAAATAACAATATTAGAATACAACTAAGCCATTATTATCTCAAACACAACTTAGCGGTCCTGACAGGAGACACCGACCTACTGCCACCACAGAATTCTGGAGGGCTGAAGGACCTGCGGTGATGTCACTTCCACGTGACCAGCACTGCTATAAGAGGAGCCATTCTGGAGTTTAGTAGAAAGTACTGTATACTGGATAAGCACCAACCCAAAGAGCCATCTGCAGAGCTGGACAGCAGCTACCAGAACCTGTGATGATGTCACAGTCATGTGATCACCTGTGTGGGTGGATTCAGGGATCATATGACCAGGGGCTGATCACTGTATCCAGGAATCTGCTGTGCTGGTTGTCATCCCTGCTGGATGAGCTGGAGGGATCAGGATGTAGCAGAGCTGTGTGTGTGATGTGTAGGAATCAGGAATCAGCATGGATGTCGTAGAGCTGTGTGCGGAATGTGTGGGCATCAGGATGAATGCAGTAGAACTGTGTGTGTAATGTCTTGGTATCAGGATGGATGTAGTAGAGCTGTGTGTGTAATGTGTGGGAATCAGGAATCCCCATACAGAGACAAATAGGCCATTCACTTCTATTGTTTCCGTTTTACAAGGTTCCCATTTGTTTCTATTATATTTGGGGTACAAAATAGCATAGTCATCTATGTATACGCTACTTAAAATAAAGCGGAAACAAATGGGAACTTTGTAAATTGGACACCAAAAGGTGTCTGATTCACAATAGAAGTTAATGGCCCCACTTGTTTCCTTTAGGGGCATTTTGTGACTCCGCTGTTTTCAGCAGCTGGCACAGATCCTCCGAGCATAGTCACATAGCATGTACGGTAATGCTATATGAATGTTCCCTTTACTGTTGTAAGAGAAATCTAGTCCCTTTAAGTAGGCCTGATGTCTTTAAGATATCAGTGAGAGGTCAGTATCACTTCTACATGAACCTTGAGTTAATTATAACAAATAAACAGTTCCTAGAATTGTAGAGACTTCCATTCTGTCCCACTTATTGTCAAAATGAATGCCAGGATGAGAGTATGTGTGGGAGGTTGTCAAGCATTGTGCAATGTTAGATGGTCAAAATCCAGATGGTGGGATATTTTTGCTAAATCTGGATTTCCACACCACGTAGACCATGTCATCCTGGAAAGATTATTTTTCTGCCAAGAATGTATTAAGTCATGTACTTTGATTTCGTCATGCTTGTAAGACAACCTATTTTTATATATATTGTAACACCTTCTTTTATCCATCTATAAAATATGATGATGGGGCAGTTCACAAGGAGACAGCTGATAACCCTCTGTCAGATGCAGAACAATCCATGCCGTCTGTTTCTTCTAAAAGATGTGGTCATATACGACTCTTAGGGCGCCCACCCACTGGCGATTTTTTTCCCTGCGAAATTCGCAGCATGTTTTTCTCTGCAGGGGTCTATGGAACTTGTAATGTTAAAATCGCGATCGCGCAAAATCGCGATTTCGCGGTAAATTGCGATTTTGCGCGATCGCAATTTTAACATTACAAGTCCCATAGACCCCTGCAGAGAAAAAAATGCTGCGAATTTCGCAGGGAAAAAAATCGCCAGTGGGTGGGCGCCCTTATTTTAACTCTACCTGATCTGATGAATCCTTTTACACTGTTACCATTATTCTTTTAGATAAAGCATGCTTTAAATTTTACAAATATAGATAAGGTTTAGAAACTCCTTTATGTTACATACAAAATGTTTCTTACCTGCCTGTCAGTTTTCAATTTGAAATTTCTAATTCTAGGTTCGCATCATATTTTCACCATTCAGGTGAGGTATATATGTTTTACTGCTCTACAAAAAAATGCATACTGCTAAAACATAATGCAAGACAATACAACTTTATACCTAAACAAAATGATTTTGTGCAATTGACTACTTCTATAAAAAAATGTAAGTCTGGATGCTATTTTTTGACAGGACAAAAACTGAAGCCTGCTTTGTTTTCCTATCATGTCAAACACTATCCAAATGTATACTAATTTTGTTACAGTAGATGTAAAGACGAACCAACTGTAAAGGTATGCAGTTACATCCTGTTGCATTCTGTTTTAGAAGTATATCTTTTTTTGCACAGAGCAGTAAAAATTGTATGTCTCAGCTGTATGGTAAAATTTTAATGTAAACCTAAAGAGTATTAACACTTTTTTTTGTATACGGTGTGGAATTCTGTTTAGGGGTTCCATCACAGCTGCCAAAAATGGCATTGAGATAGAACCCCCAAACAGAATAATTCACTATCATTAGTCAAATGGACAACACTTTGGTGTTCATTTAACAAGGATTCTGTTTGATTTGGAGTATATAATTATGTAATCAAGTATTTGTGCTATTTATGTGTGTATTGAAAATAATATTAACAATATTAAAAGTGTATGGTGATAATAAACAGGAGAAGTAAGAAGGGAGAGAAAGTAAAGGGCCATTTACACTGAGAGATGATCGCTCAAAAATCGCTGAAACAACAGTTCGAGTGACAGCTTTCAGCAATCATTTTGCATAAACTATTAAGTAGCTACTCAGCTACTTAATAGCTTATTAGCATGCAAATGAAGCCTTTAGCTAATTGCAGTTAATAGCCAGAGGGCTATTATTTCCATTCAGCTACTTTGTTCTTTGATGGGTTAAATAGCTGAAACAATGGTATCAGCACTACCCGTGGCAGAACTCAGTGTGCGGTCCTGATAAGACCACACAATAATTTTTAGGCTGGCTTGAATTTAACGATCAGCTAGCAGTGCACGAAAAGTGCATGAGGCCACGCGTTTAGACGCAACAATTATCGCTCAACGATCACTTTTTGTGATTTTTGTGCGATAATCGCTTAGTGTAAAATGGGTTTTGGAGATTAGAAAAAAAAATCAAAAACATTCTCTACAGCTTAATTCACCCCCAGTGCTTCCACAGAATTTAATTTAAAAATGCAAAACATCTATTGTGAACATACCCTTACTTACCCCAAGTCAATGTTTGATGCTTTAGACACCAGAATGAATCACAAAGAAGGAAAAATGGGGGCCTTTTTGACTCACACAATCAACCTGCTCATGTTTACAATGATCTAGCTGAAGAATTTAAACAACTGAAAATTAAAACAATCAATCGTGGAGATCATTCTTGATTTAAACCAACACCTTCAAGCTTTGATTAAAACGCTGAGACATCATGATCAACAAAGCTTTTAAGGCTCCTTCACACTGGCATGTGCAATATCGGGCCATGATTCATGGTTTGATAACACCCTCATAATCCTTTTGAAAACCCCTGGATATGGGGCATTTTCACATGGAAACAGCCTTGCATCATTGTGGGGAATTCCTTCATCTCCGTGGGGAATTCCTTCACCCCCGCCACTGGAAATCCCCTCACTCCTGCTGCATCTGAAGGGATTTCACCATGAGGCTGCAGGGATTCCCTGTGGGGATGAATGAAGGAATGTCCTAGCATGGCTGTCACAGCCGTAGCAGAGTATCACAATGTTGGTGCTGGTAAGTTGTAGGACCTGTGAGCTGTGGGCGGAGCTACAACTCTGGCCAGTAAGCAAGCTCTATGCATGCTGGAAGTTGTAGGTAACAGTTTGCTGCTGTGTTTACTGCAGAAGTGATGCATGTAAACAAAGCAGCAAATCAGTGGCTGCATGGGGTGAAGAAGAGTATCCATAGCAACAGAAAAAAGGTACAGGTTGCGACTACTTATCTGTTTTCAGCATTTTCAAATTTTACATTTTGTGCACATGAAACCCCTTTAAGCCAGTTTTATACAAAAAGAAAACCCTGTGTCTAAAAATTGACAGTCAAACATGGTCTCCAAGTGCTTTATAAATTTTCTCACATCGCATTTGACATCAACTTGCTTTAGGTTGCATTTTCTCTCACCTTTTCTTTTTAAACAGCTCTTAGTTGTATAACACTAGGTCTTATACTATGTAATCAAGTGGTCAGACCCTTCAAAAAAGGAACTGACTTTTTACAAAGCCAATAAGTCACTAAGGCGTAAAATATCATGTCTACTAGCAGATCCCAAATAAAAAGTTGAATTAGGAGAAGCTAAAGAGGAATATTTCCTAATGAATCTAAATTCTGTGGATTACTCCTTCATCCTCTGGAATGCACACAAAACATTCATTAGATGCATGTTCATTAAATTAAGCCATAATATTTAAAAAAAAATAAGGGAAAAGAATGTTACTGATTCTCTTGCCAAAATCCAAAATCTTCAAGCCATTACTAAGGCCTCTATGATGCATAAACAAACTGAGCAACTCAGGATTTTGCGTTTACAACTCCAAAACTGCTTATTATACAAAATATGAAAAAGGCTTAAAAAGAATTTAAAGCACAGCACTAATCCCAAGACAATAAATCTGCCAAACTACTGGCTCACCGACTGAAATCCCATTCCAGTAAATCTAAAATCCCATTCCTTATCAATACTTCACACTCTTCTAAATTCTATGACCCTAAGGATATCACCAACAAATTTATGGAATATTATTACTTGCTAAATAATTTAAATCCTACCTCTGAGCCCTTGCAGGTCTCTTTGGCCATTATAAACACCTTTTTAGTTAGATTTATTCTTCCTACATTATCTACAAATCAATTAGACCAATTAAATGCTGCAATTACAAAAGCAGAAAGAAAAAAAAAAAATTCTCTTTCTTGACACAAAACCCCTGGTTCAGATGGATTACCTAATGCTTACCATTAAGCCTCTGGAGAAACCCTGATACACCTTTTACATAACACCCTTCTAAAAGCTGTGACTCATGGTTTGATCCCAAAAGAAATGCTATCTACTTTTAATTATGTCCCTTCCTAACAAGGCAAATCAGCAGATGTCCCTCAGAAATTTAGGTCCATGTTGTTATTTAACACAGACCTAATATTTTATGCAAATGACTTAACATGCCAGCTAGTGCCAATTTTGCTCTCTTTAGTAGAATCAAACCAAGCCGGAATTATTAAAGCAACCGTCTTGACCTGAACAAACAAAGATGGCCGCACTAGCTTCTTTGGCTACCTGATGCACACTGTGCATTAGTATACATCATTAATCTAAGACACTACACCTGCTCTTATTAACCAGTACTGACCACTTGAGCCGTACTGGGCATTCAGAGAAGCATGTAGTGTCTTAGACTTCCAATGCATACTAATGCATAATGTGCATCAAGTAGTCAGAGAAGTCGTCTTTGTTTGTCCAAACCTGGAGAGTTGCTTTGAATAAAGTACACCAAGCTATGCAAGAGTTGTCAATGTGTGGGACTACGTATGGAATAAAAAAGCACAGCTACAATGGTCACCTTCTAAGCTAAGAGTTGTTTGATCAAGTAAACTGGTCATTCTTGATCACTGATTAAATAGATTTTAGAGGTATTATTTTAAAGTATATAAAAGTGTTATATGCATCCTCTTCCCCAAATGTATTAGTCAATAGGATACTTTCTGAAGAGTTGCACATAACAAATTGAAAAAGACAGAAGTCCAGTCCCTCATTGATTTTTCTTCTTTCTAATGAAATTTTGTGATTAGATTATGTGAAACAATCAAGTTCAGAGCCCAAATACTAGATAATTCACATTGTATTTTCCTGTATTTAGAAGATATAATTCTGATGCTGGAGCAAGCAGAAAAATTATTCAATGAAGCATTGAAAACTGTACAAGTGTGGTTTAAATTCATGCTATAAAATGAATTAGGAAATATTTCAAGTCTTAAGCTGGCCATACACATTACATGTACAGTATATCTGCTGAACTTACCAATTTCTGTGTCTCTGGCTGATCATCATCATGTGTATGACTTTGGCTGATATATAGTATGTGTTGGAGATGTAAGGGTCAAGCATTTGCATTTCTAATGCCCAATTATTTTACTCTTGGAGGATAAGCTGTTACCAGAAGGGTCTGGTGGGAATCTTTTCCCTACTCTGAATTTTTCAGTCTCAGACAAGCCAAATGAAATAAGTCTTATGTATCCCAAAACTATTCCAGTGAAAATTTTAAGTTGCCCGGCAAAAAAAAAGAAAACAAGCCCCATGAAGCTTCAACAATGGAAAAACAAAAAGTTATGGCTCTCAGAATGCGGTGACAGAAAACCATTTATTATCCCTAGTTTTGGTGGGAACTATTTAATTTTTTTTTTTTATCTCCACCTTTTAAGAGCCATAGCTTTTCTATTTTTCTTTCAATATAGCTATATAAGGGCTTAGTTTTGTGGCACAGTAAATGTGGTAAAAAAACAATTACAGAATGAGGATAAATGGTTAGATGGATGGATAGATAGATAGATAGATAGATAGATAGATAGATAGATAGATAGATAGATAGATAGATAGATATACATGTCTAGGTCATTAGAATAATTAAATAATTAAAAGGTTTGAGATCTTATCTTGAAACCTAGTGATGCAAAATACAAAAGAAGAAGAAAACCCCTGTGAGATCCAGGCCCAGAATAACTGTTTTCTTGAGGGTTTAAAAATACACATAAATTACTGAATGTCCTCATTTTTAAATCTCGGAAACCATGGATTGTCACTATGGACTACTATTTTGTAACGCAAATCAATTGCGAAGCATGGTATGTGTAAAATTGACAATAGCCCCAATAAAATCCTCAAGGTATTATTAATAACACCTCTATGGCTACTTTCACATGTGCAAATAGCAGCCATTCAGCACTGAATGGCCACTATGTTAAGTCAATGGAGAGGGGCAGGGGAGTGCAAGGAGAGAAATCTCCTCTAGCCTCCCTGCTGTGAGCCAGCGATACTAGCTCCCATGCAGCAACACGAGAGCGACTATATGTGCAGAGACGAGTGTTGGGCATCGTTTGGCTGACATTAGTCTCGTTTATATGGAGCTATAGAAGGAAATTAGATTTGTCTGGCATGATTTGTTTGTAATAAACCCATGTTGCATCTGGTCAATTACTCTATTCTTATCCAAGAACTTACATATATGCTATTTAATAATTTGTTCAAAGATCTTTCCTGGTATAGATGTTAGGCTCAAAGGCCTGTAGTTTCCTGGGTCCACTTTCTTCCGTTTTTTGAAGATAGGGTCAATATTTGCCCTTTTCCAATCTTCTGGGACTTCTGTTCTCCAGGAATTTTTAAAGATTAAGGTGAGTGGTTCAGAAATGACCTCTGCTGCTTCCTCTAATATCCTAGGATATAATTTATCAGGACCTGGATACTTGTATTAATTTAAGTTGTCTAAGTGTTCCCTCGCCATCTCTCTGTTTAGAAATAGCCTGCATTCTTTTATTTGCCCAATAGCACAGGGAAGATCAGTTGATGTTACATCTACTTTGGCTTTCTCTGCAATGAGCTGTGATAGATATTTAATTCTATATAATCAAGAGTTTAAAATGGATGATAGTATGTATTTATAAAGGTTATTCAAAATATGTTGTCATTGTTATCAACGATAGGAAACAACAAATAAAAAAGCAGGGACTCCTAAAGCTACGTTTACACAACAGATTCCAGGGCAAAAATCCAAGGTTAACATTTGGATTTCTGACATCAATTTTGCAGTCTGACAAGCTTTAGAATCTGTATGTGGATTAACCAAAGTCAATGGAACTAATCTTTATTATATAAATATTTTTACTGGAAACCATTAGGAAAATAAAAGCAGCATCCTTTCTGTTCATACCTAGAGATGAGTGAGCACCAAAATGCTCGGGTGCTCGTTACTCGGGACGAAATTTTCACGATGCTCGAGGGTTCGTTTCGAGGAACGAATCCCATTGAAGTCAATGGGCAACCTGAGCATTTTTGTATATCGCCGATGCTCGCTAAGGTTTCCATTTGTGAAAATCTGGGCAATTCAAGAAAGTGATGGGAACGACACAGCAACGGATAGGGCAGGCGAGGGGCTACATGTTGGGCTGCATCTCAAGTTCCCAGGTCGCACTATTAAGCCACAATAGTGGCAAGAGTGGGCCCCCCCCCCAACAACTTTTACTTCTGAAAAGCCCTCATTAGCAATGCATACCTTAGCTAAGAACCACACTACCTCCAACAAAGCACAATCACTGCCTGCATGACACTCTGCTGACACTTCTCCTGGGTTACATGCTGCCCAACCCCCCCCCCCCCCCCGCACGACCCAGTGTCCACAGCGCACACCAAACTGTCCCTGCGCAGCCTTCAGCTGCACTCATGCCACACGCTGGCCTCATAGCCACACCACCCTCATGTCTATTTATAAGGAGGGTTGGCACGGCTAGGCAGCGACCCTCTTTAAAAGGGGCGGGGCGATAGCCCACAATGCTGTACAGAAGCAATGAGAAATATAATCCTGTGCCACCGCCATCAGGAGCTGCACACGTGGGCATAGCAATGGGGAACCTATGTGCCACACACTATTCATTCTGTCAAGGTGTCTGCATGCCCCAGTCAGACCGCGGTTTTTTATAAATAGTCACAGGCAGGTACAACTCCGCAATGGGAATTCCGTGTGCACCCACAGCATGGGTGGCTCCCTGGAACCCACCGGCTGTACATAAATATATCCCATTGCAGTGCCCAGCACAGCTGAGGTAATGTCCGATTAAATGCAGGTGGGCTTCGGCCCACACTGCATGCCCCAGTCAGACTGGGGTTCTTTAGAAGTGGACACATGCAGTTACAACTCCGTGTGGACCGACAGCATGGGTGGGTGCCAGAAAGCCACCGGCGGTACATAAATATATCCCATTGCATTGCCCATCACAGCTGAGGTAATGCCCACACTGCATGCCCCAGTCAGACTGGGGTTCTTTAGAAGTGGACACATGCAGTTACAACTCCGTGTGGACCCACAGCATGGGTGGCTCCCTGGAACCCACCGACGGTACATAAATATATCCCATTGCAGTGCCCAGCACAGCTGAGGTAATGTCATGTTTAATGCAGGTGGGCTTCGGCCCACACTGCATGCCCCAGTCAGACTGGGGTTCTCTAGAAGTGGACACATGCAGTTACAACTCCGTGTGGACCGACAGCATGGGTGGGTGCCAGGAAGCCACCGGCGGTACATAAATATATCCCATTGCAGTGCCCAGCACAGCTGATGTAGCATCAGCTTTAATGCAGGTGGGCAAAAAATTAATTGGATTACACTGTAGGCGAGGGCCCCAAAAAATTGGTGTACCAACAATACTAATGTACCTCAGAAAAAATGCCCATGCCCAACCAAGAGGGCAGGTGAAACCCATTAATCGCTTTGGTTAATGTGGCTTAATTGGTAACTAGGCCTGGAGGCAGCCCAGTTAAAATAAAAATTGGTTCAGGTGCAAGTTTCAACGCTTTAATGAGCATTGAAACGTATAAAAACTGTTTACAAAAATTATATGACTGAGCCTTGTGGGCCTAAGAAAAATTGCCCGTTCGGCGTGATTACGTCAGGTTTCAGGAGGAGGAGCAGGAGGAGGAGGATGAATATTATACACAGATTGATGAAGTTAAAAGGTCCACGTTTTTGATGGTGATAGAGAACAATGCTTCCATCCGCGGGTGCAGCCTACGTATTGCTTAGGTATCGCAGCTGTCCGTTGGTGGAGAAGAGAAGTCTGGGGAAATCCAGGCTTTGTTCATCTTGATGAGTGTAAGCCTGTCGGCACTGCCGGTTGACAGGCGGGTACGCTTATCTGTGATGATTCCCCCAGCCGCACTAAACACCCTCTCTGACAAGATGCTAGCCGCAGGACAAGCAAGCACCTCCAGGGCATACAGCGCGAGTTCAGGCCACGTGTCCAGCTTCGACACCCAGTAGTTGTAGGGGGCAGACGCGTCACGGAGGACGGTCGTGCGATCGGCTACGTACTCCCTCACCATCCTTTTACAGTGCTCCCGCCGACTCAGCCTTGACTGGGGAGCGGTGACACAGTCTTGCTGGGGAGCCATAAAGCTGTCAAAGGCCTTAGAGAGTGTTCCCCTGCCTGTGCTGTACATGCTGCCTGATCTCTGTGCCTCCCCTGCTACCCGGCCCTCGGAACTGCGCCTTCGGCCACTAGCGCTGTCGGATGGGAATTTTACCATCAGTTTGTCTGCCAGGGTCCTGTGGTATAGCATCACTCTCGAACCCCTATCCTCTTCAGGTATGAGAGTGGAAAGGTTCTCCTTATACCGTGGGTCGAGCAGTGTGTACACCCAGTAATCCGTAGTGGCCAGAATGCGTGTAACGCGAGGGTCACGAGAAAGGCATCCTAACATGAAGTCAGCCATGTGTGCCAGGGTACCTGTACGCAACACATGGCTGTCCTCACTAGGAAGATCACTTTCAGGATCCTCCTCCTCCTCAGGCCATACACGCTGAAAGGATGACAGGCAAGCAGCATGGGTACTCTCAGCAGTGGGCCAAGCTGTCTCTTCCCCCTCCTCCTCATCCTCCTCATGCTCCTACTCCTCCTCCTCAACGCGCTGAGATATAGACAGGAGGGTGCTCTGACTATCCAGCGACATACTGTCTTCCCCCGCCTCTGTTTCCGAGCGCAAAGCGTCTGCCTTTATGCTTTGCAGGGAACTTCTTAAGAGGCATAGCAGAGGAATGGTGACGCTAATGATTGCAGCATCGCCGCTCACCATCTGGGTAGACTCCTCAAAGTTTCCAAGGACCTGGCAGATGTCTGCCAATCAGGCCCACTCTTCTGTAAGGAATTGAGGAGGCTGACTCCCACTGCGCCGCCCATGTTGGAGTTGGTATTCCACTATAGCTCTACGCTACTCATAGAGCCTGGCCAACATGTGGAGCGTAGAGTTCCACCGTGTGGGCACGTCGCACAGCAATCGGTGCACTGGCAGATGAAACCGATGTTGCAGGGCACGCAGGGTGGCAGCGTCCGTGTGGGACTTGCGGAAATGTGCGCAGAGCCGGCGCACCTTTCCGAGCAGGTCTGACAAGTGTGGGTAGCTTTTCAGAAAGCGCTGAACCACCAAACTAAAGACGTGGGCCAGGCATGGCACGTGCGTGAGGCTGCCGAGCTGCAGAGCCGCCACCAGGTTATGGCCGTTGTCACACACGACCATGCCCGGTTGGAGGCTCAGCGGCGCAAGCCAGCGGTCGGTCTGCTCTGTCAGACCCTGCAGCAGTTTGTGGGCCGTGTGCCTCTTCTCTCCTAAGCTGAGTAGTTTCAGCACGGCCTGCTGACGCTTGCCCACCGCTGTGCTGCCACGCCGCGCGACACTGATAAATTTGGCTATGTGCACGTTTAACGCTTGAGCGTGCGGGTGCGTGGCGGCGTACTTACGCTTGCGTTCCAACACTTGCGCTAGCGACGGCTGGACGGTGCGCTGAGAGACATTGGTGGATGGGGCCGAGGACAGCGGAGGTGCGGGTATGGGTGCAGGTCAGGAGACGGTAGTGCCTGTGTCCTGAGAGGGGGGTTGGATCTCAGTGGCAGGTTGGGGCACAGGGGGAGAGGCAGCGGTGCAAACCGGAGGCGGTGAACGGCCTTCGTCCCACCTTGTGGGGTGCTTGGCCATCATATGTCTGCGCATGCTGGTGGTGGTGAGGCTGGTGGTGGTGGCTCCCCGGCTGATCTTAGCGCGACAAAGGTTGCACACCACTGTTCGTCAGTCGTCTGCACTCTCAGTGAAAAACTGCCAGACCTTTGAGCACCTCGGCCTCTGCAGGGTGGAATGGCGCGAGGGGGCGCTTTGGGAAACAGTTGGTGGATTATTCGGTCTGGCCCTGCCTCTACCCCTGGCCATCGCACTGCCTCTTCCAACCTGCCCTGCTGCTGCACTTGCCTCCCCCTCTGAAGACCTGTCCTCAGTAGGCGTAGCAAACCAGGTGGGGTCAGTCACCTCATCGTCCTGCTGCTCTTCCTCCGAATCCAAACTCCTCCAGTGGGAGAGGAACCATTGCTGGCCATTCTGGGCAGGGGCCCGGGAACAGTTCCTGGGAGTCTGCCTGCTCCTCAGAATGTGTCATTGTAATGGAGTGAGGAGGCTAGGAGGAAGGAGGAGCAGCAGCCAGAGGATTTAGAGTTGCAGCAGTGGACGGCGCAGAATTCTGGGTGGTCAATAGATTGCTGGATGCACTTTCTGCCATCCACGACAGGACCTGCTCACACTGCTCATTTTTTAATAAAGGTCTACCGCGTGGACCCATTAATTGTGAGATGAATGTGGGGACGCCAGAAACGTGCCTCTCTCCTAATCCCACAGCAATCGGCTGTGATACACCTGGATCAGGAACTCGGCCTGTGCCCACACCCTGACTTGGGCCTCCGCGTCCTCGGCCGCGTCCACGTCCTCTAGGCCTACCCCTACCCCTCAGCATGCTGTATTACCAGTAGTGCAGAAACAGAACGCTGTAATTAAATGTGCCTCTTATTGGCCTGTGGTTGTAGTCTGACTTCTCTTACGGAACACACAGCAGAGCCAGGAAACAATTTTGCGCACGCCTGTAGTGAGACGTAGGTGCGTATGACTGAGCTAGTGGAATTCACAGCGCAGAAGCAGTCAAGTGGCCAAAGGCCAGTAGTAGGCCTTAAGTATTTTGCTTCTATTTTTTTAAAATGCTGAGCTGATACAGCAGACAGATACTGTAGGCAGCGTATAATATTATGTATACTGTTTCCGTCTGGCGGGATGACGGCGTAGAGGTAATAGAGACAGCAGATCCAGGAAACAATTTTGCGCAAGCCTGCTGTAACGCTTAGCTGCGTATTAATTAGGACTACTACCCCCAGCAGATAGATACTGTAGGCAGCGTATAATATTATGTATACTGTTTCCCTCTGGCGGGATGACGGCGCTGATGTAACAGAGACAGCAGATCCGGGAAACAATTTTGCGCAAGCCTGCTGTAACGCTTAGCTGCGTATTAATTAGGACTACTACCCCCAGCAGATAGATACTGTAGGCAGCGTATAATATTATGTATACTGTTTCCCTCTGGCGGGATGACGGCGCTGATGTAACAGAGACAGCAGATCCAGGAAACAATTTTGCGCAAGCCTGCTGTAACGCTTAGCTGCGTATTAATAAGGACTACTACCCCCAGCAGATAGATACAGTAGGAAGCATAAAATATTATGTATACTGTTTCCCTCTGGCGGGTTGATGGCGCTGATGTAACAGAGACAGCAGATCCAGGAAACAATTTTGCGCAAGCCTGCTGTAACGCTTAGCTGCGTATTAAATAGGACTACTACCCCCAGCAGACACACAGTAAACTGAAGACGGTCACAGGCAGCCCAAATATAGTATTTTTCCCCAATTTTTTGGAAAAAGCCCACTGCCTATGTAGCCTGAATATCTCTTTCCCTGCCTCACCAGTACTGGCCCTATACTCTGTTCAATGACTGCAGACTGAGGACGCAATGCTCTGCACGGCCGATATACAAAAAAAAAAATTGTGCAACACTGCTAAAAGCAGCCTCAACAGTACTGCACACGGTCAGATGTGGCCCTAAGAAGGACCGTTGGGGTTCTTGAAGCCTAAAATAACACCTAACGCACTCCCTATAGCAGCTCCGGCACCAGCAGCACTTTCCCTGATCTCTGTCAGAATGCATCTGTGGCGAGCCGCGGGAGGGGCCGATTTATATACTTGGGTGACACCTGATCTCGCCAGCCACTCACTGCAGGGGGGTGGTATAGGGCTTGAACGTCGCAGGGGGGAGTTGTAATGCCTTCCCTGTCTTTCTATTGGCCAGAAAAGTCTCAGAGATGAAAGTGAAAGTAACTCGAACATCGCGTGGTACTCGCCTCTAGTAACGAGCATCTCGAACACGCTAATACTCGAACGAGTATCAAGCTCGGACGAGTACGTTCGCTCATCTCTATTCATACCCCATTTGAGTTATATGGTGTGCACATTTGAATTGTGCTGCCAAACAAATGCCCAAGGCTTGCACACATCTAGCTCTAACTCCCATAGACACAAAATGGTATATTCATTTTTTGTGGGAACTCCATAGGTGCGTATGACTGAGCTAGTGGAATTCACAGCGCAGAAGCAGAAGCATTTTTTGTGGGAACTCCATAGGTGCGTATGACTGAGCTAGTGGAATTCACAGCGCAGAAGCAGTCAAGTGGCCAAAGGCCAGTAGTAGGCCTTAAGTATTTTGCTTCTATTTTTTTAAAATGCTGAGCTGATACAGCAGACAGATACTGTAGGCAGCGTATAATATTATGTATACTGTTTCCCTCTGGCGGGATGACGGCGCTGATGTAACAGAGACAGCAGATCCAGGAAACAATTTTGCGCAAGCCTGCTGTAACGCATAGCTGCGTATTAATTAGGACTACTACCCCCAGCAGATAGATACTGTAGGCAGCGTATAATATTATGTATACTGTTTCCCTTTGGCGGGATGACGGCGCTGATGTAACAGAGACAGCAGATCCGGGAAACAATTTTGCGCAAGCCTGCTGTAACGCTTAGCTGCGTATTAATTAGGACTACTACCCCCAGCAGATAGATACTGTAGGCAGTGTATAATATTATGTATACTGTTTCCCTCTGGTGGGATGACGGCGCTGATGTAACAGAAACAGCAGATCCAGGAAACAATTTTGCGCAAGCCTGCTGTAACGCTTAGCTGCGTATTAATTAGGACTACTACCCCCAGCAGATAGATACTGTAGGCAGCGTATAATATTATGTATACTGTTTCCCTCTGGCGGGATGACGGCGCTGATGTAACAGAGACAGCAGATCCGGGAAACAATAATAATCTTTATTTGTATAGCGCCAACATATTCCGCAGCGCTTACATAGACAGGGGGGAATACAGAAAGACAAAATACAAACATTACAGAACCACGGTTACATATAGTAATCAGTTGATGGAAACAATAAGGGTGAGGGTCCTGCTCCAACGAGCTTACATACTACAAGTAATGGGGTGATACAGAGGGTAAAGGGGCTGGAGATGTGCACAGTATGGCGAGGTGGAGAGTGAGCGATGCTATACACATAGACAATGGTCAGACATTTAGCCGTGTGACGGCAGAAACGGTGTGACTGCAGGAGCGGTTTATGATGGCTAGCAGGGATTGCAGTCAGTAGGTCAGGGAGCATGTTATCAGGCGGAGTACAGAGAGGTTTGTTTAGTTTAGGGAATGCGGTATGCCTCCCTGAAGTGGTGCGTTTTTAGAGCACGCCTGAAGTTCTGCGAGTCCTGGATTGCTCGGGTAGCCTTTGGTAGTGCGTTCCAGAGGACCGGTGCTGCTCTGGAGAAGTCTTGGAGGCGGGAATGAGAAGTTCGAATGAAAGGGGCACTCAGTCTGGTTTCATTAGCAGAGCGGAGAGCCCGGGCTGGTTGATGGATTGAGATGAGGGAGGCGATATAGGGTGGCGCTGTACTGTGGAGGGCTTTGTGGATGAAGGTAGCGAGTTTGAATTGAATTCTGTATTTAACGGGCAGCCAGTGCAGTGACCGGCACAGGGCAGAGGCGTCCGAGTAGCGGCTGGACAGGAAGATGAGCCTGGCTGCCGCATATTAGTACAATTTTGCGCAAGCCTGCTGTAACGCTTAGCTGCGTATTAATTAGGACTACTACCCCCAGCAGATAGATACTGTAGGCAGCGTATAATATTATGTATACTGTTTCCCT
Organism: Eleutherodactylus coqui; assembly: GCF_035609145.1. Classification (NCBI taxonomy): domain Eukaryota; kingdom Metazoa; phylum Chordata; class Amphibia; order Anura; family Eleutherodactylidae; genus Eleutherodactylus; species Eleutherodactylus coqui. Next base: position 139,195,266 of record NC_089843.1, on the reverse strand, counting down.
CTGGCGGGATGACGGCGCTGATGTAACAGAGACAGCAGATCCAGGAAACAATTTTGCGCAAGCCTGCTGTAACGCTTAGCTGCGTATTAATTAGGACTACTACCCCCAGCATGCATAGGACTACTACCCCAGAAAGTAGCATGCATTTTAGTACAGTTAAAGAAGATCTGTCATATACCCATGTTAGCAGAGCAGGATACAAAGCTTTGGAACAGTAGCCCTGCTGACTCTAACTATGTCTTTCTTTTGTTCATAATCAGCTCCATTCCCCTGTACAGGCTCTTCTTAGATTCGGCTTCAGGCACTGTGAATGTGTCAAGTGAGCCGTCCCCATAATTTATTGTCAATGGGTGACATCAAACTTCAATCACAGTGAGCAATGTGGATCACCACCTGACACATTTATAGAGCAGAGAGCTGAGTCTTTGAAGAGACCATATGGGGCAATAGGGGTAAGTATAAACAAAAGAAAGACAAGATTGAAGTCAGCAGAACCACGGCTACAAAGTTATGCAACATGTCCTGCTGACATGAGGACATTACAGGTCATCTTTAAATATATATCAATATATACCAGCCAAACAAATGCCAAATGAATGCTTTTTTGGCTAATTATAGTATTTTGGCTTTTTAGAGTATATGTTGCTTAGTACTCCACTGCTTACCTCAAAGGCATGTATCAGATAGGAGATGAACAGATCCTTTAAGTAAAAAAAAACAGAGGTACCATGGATCAAAAAAAAAAAACAGTACAAAATAAAACTATGCATTTTACTTTCTGTGCAGTGTATCAGTCGCAGTTAAAATAATGAACAGAAACAAAAGCTCATCAGAAAGATCTTGCACCATGATTGTTGCAAATCATCATTTTTGATTCCAGGCTTTCTGAAATAGAAATAATGTTATCTTATTTTTAGAAGCTTACATCCATAAAAGTATTTATTTGTGTTTCTAATGCACTGCATACTATAGATCTTAAAAGCAATGTATCTATGGGACAAGAACAATTGTTTGATGGGCATATCCTAATTGCTCATGACAAATGAGTAGTTCTTGGGATGGCCTCCGGCTAGTGCAAAAAGGCGAAGAAGCTTTCAAGGAGTTTTTTTCTTGCATTCTGCTGTTTTAACAGTCTAATTTATACCTGTTATAATGAATCCCAGTACACAAAAACAGTACTGTTTTAACACAAAGACCATTATGTATGAATAAGTTATAAATGCACAAGCTTTTGTTTTATTTAAAAACACATACCTGAAATACTTTTGAAATGCACTTGAGAATTTCTCAGAGAAAGAATAGTGAAATCTATGGTAACTGAGAAAAGAAAGTAGATGTTAAAGGAATCATCACTCATATTATAAACAGATTGAAGCCAGTTTATTTTTCAGATTATTTTGAAATGTACTTCTCCATACTTGCCCATAATTACTTCAATTTGTAGCTTGCTTTAACCCTATCTATCTATCTATCTATCTATCTATCTATCTATCTATCTATCTATCTATCTATCTATCTATCTATCTATCTATCTATCTATCTATCTATCCTATCTGCAGTTGCAATCAAAATTATTTAGCCCTAAACTGGATGCCGTTTCCCATGAGGGATGGACTATGTTTCTTCAGAAATGCCGTCAGAAGCTGTTGCTTGCCTGTGCTATACGTTTGCAGAGGTAATAATAACAAAATGGTACTCTACAAAGTTCTAAAGAGGCTTGCTATGAAAGGGTTGAATATTTCTGAGACTGGAGTTGTCATTAAAAGTGTCATTTTGTGTTGAATTTGGAGAAACCACTTGTATTAATTCTGTTGAGCTATTTAACTTGTTCTTAATAGTTTTTTTGCAAGCAGCTGAAAGTTTGTAAAGTTGGCAAATAAGCGTATTTTGCAACGAACTGAATAATTTCCATTTCAGCTCTATTTATCTAGTTTTTGCACTTAAGATAATTGGAATTTGTTTATTTCAGTAAAATATCTGTAAATTGTTCATCGCACTTTTGGAGTATTGTGGCTGAGTGAATACCAAGTGTCATAATCATTTAATTCTGCTTATAGGGAGGGGGTCCCGGGGGGTAAGGCTCCTATAGATTAAACATTATTAGCCTCTTATGAAGATAGGCCATCAATGTTTAAGCCCTAAAAAATCCTTTAACCCCTTCATGACATGGCCTATTTTGAGCTTAAGGACGCAACAATTTTTGGCGGATTTTCTTCTCCGTTTATCAAAAGTCATAACTTTTTTATTTTTCCGTCGACGCGGCCGTATGATGGCTTGTTTTTTGCATGGCAAACTGTAGTTTTTATCGGTGCCACTTTTCGGTACATAGACTATATTGTAAAACTTTTTTTTTTTTTTAATGATAGCAGGGAGAGAAAACGCATCAATTCTGCCATAGATTTTTTTTTTTTTTTTTACAGCGTTAATCATGTAGCATAAATGAGACATTCCATTTTTTCTGCGGGTCGGTACGGTTACAACGATACCAAAATTCTTACATTTTTTTTAGGTTTTCCCACTTTTCTGCAATAAAAACCCTTTTTCTTGGCAATCTTTTTTTTTTAAATCGCTGCATTCAAAGTCCTGTAACTTTTTTATTTTTTGATGTACGGAGCTCTATGAGGGCTTATTTTTTGTGAGACAAGCTGTAGATTTTATTGGTACCATTTTGGGGTACATATGGTTTTTTTGATCACTTTTATTGCGTTTTTAGTGAGGCAAAATGCTAAGAATTAGCATTTTGCCTCAGTTTTTGAGCGTTTTTTTTAGCGTTTTTTCCGTGCACAGTCAAAAGCATGTGCAACTTATTGTACGCGTCGTTACGGATGCGACAATACCAAATATGTGGGATTTTATTTTTTTTTTTTTACTTTTTTTTCTGCTAATCTGAGAAAAAGCATAAAAAAATGTGTTTTTTTACTCTTTTTTTACATTTTTTTTAATTCATTTTTTTAATCTTTGTTTTTTTTACACTGTTTGTGTCCCTCTGAGGGACTTTAACCACTGCCCTGATGATCGCTGTTATAAGGCATGGCAGAGCTACTGCTCTCCCATGCCTTTTCGCTTAGGCCTTAGTCAGACGGATGCGCATCCGCAAATCGCGTGACCGGTGCGCGCAAGTCGCCCGCAAATCGCCCGAAAATCTGCTCCTAGCCGCGTTTCATTAGAAACGGGCCGGAGCTGTCCAGCGCATTGCATTCAATGGAGACGGCAATACAGCCGTCTCCATTGAAAGCAATGCGCTGCGGGCGAGCCCGGGATGAATTGTCGGTAAGGGCTTAAATATATAAGCCCTTCCCGGCAATTCATCCTAAAATGTGTTAAAATAAAAAAAAATTGTATACTCACCTTCTGCCGGCAGCCGGAGCTCCGCGCGGCCGTCCTGTAGTGGGTGTGAAGGGGGTGTGAGTCAGACCTGCCCCCTGATTGGCTCAGCGCTGAGCCAATCAGAGGCATGCCTCACTCACACCCATTCATGAATTCTTGAATGGATGTGAGTCAGACCTGCCCCTGATTGGCTCAGCGCTGAGAGGCAGCAGTCACTCACCCATTCATGAATTCATGAATGGGTGTGTGAGTGAAACCTGCCTCTAATTGGTCGGGGCTGTGACCAATCAGAGGCAGACCATTCAGCAGGCGGGGATTTTAAAGCCCCGCCGGCTGAATAGTGCCGAGAAGCAGTTCAGGAGAACTGACAGCGGCCGCGGCTGGACTCCGGCTGCAGCGGAAAGGTGAGTATACAATTTTTTTTTATTTTAACACATTTTAGGATGAATTGCAGGGAAGGGTTTATATATTTAACCCCTTCCCGACAATTCACCCCGCGCACGCCGGCAGCCCATTGCTTTCAATGGAGCGGCTGTATTGCCGCTCCATTGAATTCAATGGGCAAACATCGTTCTTCTCTGCCACAGCTGTTACAGCTGTGGCAGAGAAGAATGATTTGTCTTCTATATGTTCTCAATGGGGTCGGCGCTGCTGCCGCCGGCCCCATTGAGCGCATATACAAAAGAGAACAAGAATCGCAGATCGCAGATAGGTGCGATCTGCGATTTTTTGTTCTATAATTTATCGGACGAGCGCATAAAAAGCGCTCATGTGTCCGATACCATTGCAAAGCAATGGTTTTAAAAAATCGCCGGACGCATGCGCATGCGCAAATCTCGGCTAAAAACGCCGTCTGACTAAGGCCTTATACAGCGATCCTAGGCATAGGCAATACAGGACGCCAGTGTCTGTTGCCATGGTGACAGGCCGGGCTCTCGCGATGACATCGCGAGTTCCGGCCGGAGACACAGAGGGAGCCACGCTCCCTCTGTGAACTCTTTCCCTGCCGCGATCTACTTAGATCGCGGCAGGGAAGGGGTTAACAGCGGGGGCGCAACTCCGATGCCCCCCCGCTGTTGCAGCGGGATGCCGGCTGTGACTGACAGCCGGCTCCCGCTGCGGGATAGCGCTGGATCATATGTGATCCCGTGCTATCTCCAGGACGTAAGTTTACGCCCTGTTGCGGGAAGTACCAGGCTGCCAGGACGTAAACTTACGCCCTGCAGCGGGAAGGGGTTAAAGATAGATCTGAGGCCTTCGCAATGAGATCGGTCACATGGCCGCTTTTTATGCAGATGTCCGATAAATTATAGGACACGAGGAATCGCAGATCGCGCCTATCTGCGATCTGCGATTCCTTGTGTTCTATATATGCACTCAATGGGGCCAGCGGCAGCAGCGCCGACCCCATTGAGAACATATACTACAAAGATCATTCTCCTCTGCCACAGCTGTAACAGCTGTGGCAGAGGAGAACGATGTTAGCCCATTGAATTCAATGGAGCCGGCAATACAGCCGGCTCCATTGAAAGCAATGGGCTGCCGGCGAGCACGGGATGAATTTTCGGGAAGGGCTTAAAAATATAAGCCCTTCCCTGAAAATCATCCTAAAATGTGTAAAAATAAAAAATATATATATATTACCTTGTCCCTGCAGCCGGAGTTCAGCCGCGGCCGGCCAGCAGTTCTCCTGAACTGCTCTGTGTAGTATTCAGCAGCCGGGGATTTAAAATCCTCGCCTGCTGAATGGGCTGCCTCTGATTGGTCACAGCCCTCACCAATCAGAGGCAGCTCTCACTCACCCATTCATAAATTCATGAATGGGTGAGTGAGTGAGTGCTGCCTCTGATTGGCTCAGCGCAAGGACCAATCAGGGGCAGCTCTCAGCTATTGAATGACAGCTGAGAGCTGCCCCTGATTGGTCCCTGCGCTGAGCCAATCAGAGGCAGCACTCACTCACCATTCATAAATTCATGAATGGGTGAGTGAGAGCTGCCTCTGATTGGTGAGGGCTGTGACCAATCAGAGGCAGCCCATTCAGCAGGCGAGGATTTTAAATCCCCGGCTGCTGAATACTACACAGAGCAGTTCAGGAGAACTGCCGGCCGGCCGCGGCTGAACTCTGGCTGCAGGGACAAGGTGAGTATATATATATTTTTTATTTTTACACATTTTAGGATGATTTTCAGGGAAGGGCTTATATTTCTAAGCCCTTCCCGAAAATTCATCCCGCGCTCGCCGGCAGCCCATTGCTTTCAATGGAGCCAGCTGTATTGCCGGCTCCATTGAATTCAATGGGCGAACATCATTCTTCTCTGCCACAGCTGTTACAGCTGTGGCAGAGGAGAATGATCTTTGTAGTATATGTTCTCAATGGGGTCGGCCCCATTGAGTGCATATATAAAACACAAGGAATCGCAGATCGCAGATAGGCGCGATCTGCGATTACTCGTGTCTGCCCGTTTCACCGAAAATGCTGCTAGCTGCAGATTTTCGGCGATTTTTCGGCATTGGTCACGCGATTTGCGGATGCGCATCCGTCATGCGATCCGCAAATCGCAGCAAAAAACGGTCGCCTGACCGAGGCCTAATACTGAAGTTTTGAATTTTTTAGGGCTTTAACAAGCAGAAATAATATTGTGTTGGAAGGAAAGGAAAGTGAGTTTTGTATGGTATATATAACTAAAATGTTGCCATATTCTAAGGGTTTGCAGACTCAACTCTGCTGCTATAACTGTAGAAACAAATGATGATCTATATTATAGAACAAATTTTAAAATCTTAGTTCTCTACTGTAGTAAAGAGGAACAATATAAACACTTATTTACAAATATCGATGCATCCAGACAAGATGCACATTTCATTTTGAACAAATAGACATGTCTGAATCTAACACATTTATATTGGTGTAAGAACGCTTTCTGATTTAGTAGCATGCTTTATGTGACTATTCTAAGATTATACAATTCAAGACCTGAATGTGCATTATACTAGAGTTGTAGTAACTGAATCATAGAAAAATAGAATGGAATAGAGTTGGAAGGGACCTCCAGAGTCATCTGGCTCAACCCCTTGCTCAATGCAGGAGTCACTAAATCATCCCAGACAGATATATGTCCAGCATATTTTTGTAGACTTAAAAAAGGAGAACTCGCCACCTCCTGTGACAACTTGTTCCACTAATTGATCACTGTCAAAAGGTTTTATCTAATATCTAATCTGTTTCCTCCCTTTCAGTTTAATCCCATTGCTTCTAGTCTTTCCTTATACAAATGAGAGTAGGGCTGATGCCTCTACACTGTAATGTACCTTCAGATATTTATAAATAGCTTTTAAGTATTTGTTCAGCCTTCGTTTTTCAAAGCTAAACATTCCCAAATCATTTAACCATTCCTCAAAGGACATGATTTGCAGACCACTCACCATCCTGATAACTCTTCTCTGGACTTGCTCCAGTTTGTCAATGTCTTTTTAAAATCGGGGTGCCCATAACTGGACACAGTATTCCAGATGAGGTCTTACTAAGAGTAGAGGGGGATAATAATGAGATCTAGACACTATGCTTCTCTTGATACACCATGGAACTGTGTTTGCATTTTTGCTGCTGCATCACACTCTAGACTCATGTTATGTCTGTGATCTATTGGTATACCCAAATCTTATCCACATATGCTGCTTAGCTCAATTCTTCCCATTCTGTATGTGCTTTTTTAATTTTTCTTGCTCAGGTGTAGGACTTTGCATTTCTCCCTATAAAATACCATTCTGTTAGTCGCAGTCCACTGTTCAAGCTTGTCTAGATCTTTTAAAATCCTCTTTTCTCTAGTGTTAACTATCCCTCCTAGCTTTGTGTTGTCTACAAATTTGATCAGTTTACCTTTAATTCCATCCTCTGGTTCATTTATAAAAATGTTGAACTATACTGGGCCCTGGACAGAACCTTATGGTACCCCACTTGAGGCATTCTTCCAATTGGATGGGCAACCATTTATGACCACTATTTGAGTACGATTACTAAGCCAGTTGTGAATCCACCTAACAGTTGTCTTGTAGATCCTATAATTGGTAATTTTTTCAATAAAGATGGTATGAGATACTTTGTAAAATGCTTTGTTGAAGTCAAAATATACAATATTTATCACATTTCCTTGATTAACTCAGTCAGTGAATCTGTCATACAAGGAAATTACATTAGTCTGGCATGTCATGTTTGTTAAAAAGCCATGCTAGCTTTGTTTGTTTCTGCATTGTCATTCAAGTACTTGGATTCATGCTGTTTAATGTAAGGATCACAGGCCTGTTGTTTCCTTGGTCTACCGTCTTCCCTTTTTTAAAGATAGAGCATTCTCCTGGTTTTCAGGAATTTTCAAAGATTAAGGCGAGTGGTTCAACAATTACATCTGCTATTACCTTCACCACCATGGGATGTAATTAAGCTGGACCTGGAGACTTGAATTAATTAAGCTAGGTGTTCCCTCACTATCTCTCTATTTAAAGATAGCCTTGATTATTTTATTCCTTCAATAGCACAAGGAAGGTCAGTTGATGTTACATTTACTTTATGAGAAAAAACAGATACAAAATAGGAATTTAAAAGTTCGGCCTTCTCAACATTATTTTTAACCAATTCACCATTTTCATCCTGTTAACATCCTATTGTATCTTTGACTTTTCTTTTGACAAACTGCCCCAAATCTTTTTTTTATTGATTTTGACTTCTTCTTATTATTATCATTATTAGTCTTAGCTTTTCTGACACTTGCGCTACAGTTTCTGCAGACTGCATTATACTCTTCCTTAGATATGTCCTTCTCTTTCCTTTTGATAAACATTTTTTTTTCGTTTAGCATGTGTTTATTCTCACCAATGCTTCCCATTCTTCTTTCTTTTTGGGATAGTTAAAGATTGTGCTTCGAGAAACTCAATTTACAAAATTTTCCATACTTCTTGGACATTTCAGTCCTTGAGAAAATGCAGCCATTGGATTCTTCCTACCCTCTTTCTGATTCTATTAAAATCTGCATTTCTAAAATCGAAACCTGAAGTCTAAAAACCCATTTACTTCCAACTATTATCACTCAAAATTCGTTCAAATGACTGAAAATCAGCTATAATCGTTACATGTAAACATGGACATTGTGCACTTTTCATTTGAACAATGATTTTAAGTTTAACTGAAAATTCATAGTTCAATTACTGAGAGATAAAGCAAACACATTATTCTCTTAATATAAAGTAGGCTGTTCTCTCCTGACATGTGTTTCAGTTGTGTGAAAGATTATCTTTGCATGTAAATGAGCCTTTAGTCCTCACAGGCCTTCCTCAACTTGTTAGCCAAAAAATTAGGGATAGCATGATCATTAACTCCTTAGGTACCAGCCACCTTTGGGCCTCATGTCCACGGGCAGATTTGAATTGCAGAATCCATGCAGGGCTCCTGCACGAATGATCTGCAATTCAAGCCACCCATAGGGAGACATGGGTGTCTGCAGCTTATTTAAAGCATGCAAATTTGTTTTGCAAACTTTCTGGTCTGGAAAACAAATCGCAGCATGCTCCAATTTGTTGTGGATCCCGCACGGACAGGTTCCATTGAAGTCAATGGAAGCTGTCAGATCCACTGCCCATCCGCAACTGAATTGCGGATGGGCCACGAATATTGTGGGAAAGTTTTCAAAAAGGCTTAAAAAAAATCTCCATTGCGCACATCCACACACATCTGCAGAGATGAAAATGAAGACCCGCAGAAGACATTGATGGGTAAGTAGAGAGCCCGCAGTGTCATGGGCAGGGGCGGATTTCTCTGCAAGTTCCCGCTTTTAGAATCTGATCCGCCCATGGACATGAGGCTTTACTTCCTCAACCATTTTAACCCTGTTGCTAAGAACTAGATCCAAGATAGCAGATCCCCTTGTTTTCTCTTCCACTTTTTGGAAGATAAAGATGTCAGCAAATGCAGATAAGAATTTGTTAGACCAATTACCTTTGTCTGACAGAGAGATTCCCAACAAATGTTTGGATATTTAAAATCTCCCATGATCACTATGTCATGCTGTTTTGAGAAGATGACTAGAGATGAGCGAGCACCAAAATGCTCGGGTGCTCGTTACTCGAGTCGAACTTTCAGTGATGCTCGAGAGTTCGTTTCGAGTAACGAACCCCATTGAAGTCAATGGGTGACTCGAGCATTTTTGTATATCGCCGATGCTCGCTAAGGTTTTCATTTGTGAAAATCTGCAAAACACAAGAAAGTGATGGAAACGACACAGAAACGGATAGGGCAGGCGAGGGGCTACATTTTGGGCTGCATCTCAAGTTCCCAGGTCCCACTATTAAGCCACAATAGCGGCAAGAGTGAGACCCCCCCCCCACTGTCAGCGTAAAGATCGTTCTCCTCTGCCACAGCTGTAACAGCTGTGGCAGAGAAGAACGATGTTAGCCCATTGAATTCAATGGAGCCGGCAATACAGCCGGCTCTATTGAAAGCAATGGGTTGCCGGCGTACGCAGGATGAATTGTCGGGAAGGGCTTAAATATATAAGCCCTTCCCTACAATTCATCCAGAAATGTGTAAAAATCAAAAATATATATATACTTACCTGGTCCTGGCAGAACGATGTTAGCCCATTGAATTCAATGGAGCCGGCAATACAGCCGACTCCATTGAAAGCAATGGGCTGCCGGCGATCGCGGGATGAATTGTCGGGAAGGGGTTAAATATATAAGCCCTTCCCTGCAATTCATCCAGAAATGTGTAAAAATAAAAAATATATATATACTTACCTGGTCCCGGCAGACAGAGTTCAGCGCGGCAGGCTGCAGTTCTCCTGAACTTCTCTGAACAGCTGTGAGTAGTATTCAGCAGCCGGGGATTTAAAATCCCCGCCTGCTGAATGAGATGCCTCTGATTGGTCACAGCCTGACCAATCAGAGGCATCCCTCACTCACACCCATTCATGAATTCATGAATGGGTGAGTGAGGGCTGCCTCTGATTGGCTCAGCGCAGGGACAGCTGAGAGATTTTAAATCCCCGGCTGCTGAATACTACTCACAGCTGTTCAGAGCAGTTCAGGAGAACTGCAGCCTGCCGCGCTGAACTCCGTCTGCCGGGACCAGGTAAGTATATATATATTTTTTATTTTTACACATTTCTGGATGAATTGCAGGGAAGGGCTTATATATTTAACCCCTTCCCGACAATTCATCCCGCGATCGCCGGCAGCCCATTGCTTTCAATGGAGTCGGCTGTATTGCCGGCTCCATTGAATTCAATGGGCTAACATCGTTCTGCCGGGACCAGGTGAGTATATATATATTTTTTATTTTTACACATTTCTAGATGAATTGCAGGGAAGGGTTTATATATTTAAGCTCTTCCCGACAATTCATCCCGCGTACGCCGGCAGCCCATTGCTTTCAATAGAGCCGGCTGTATTGCCGGCTCCATTGAATTCAATGGTCAGTGCTCGTTTAATCGAGACGAGTACCGCGTGGTGCTCGTCTCGAGTAACGAGCATCTCGAGCACCCTAATACTCGAACGAGCATCAAGCTCGGATGAGTATGCTCGCTCATCTCTAAAGATGACCATCTGATGTGGAAAGATTTCATTCATATCTTCTATTTGTCCAGACCTATATTAATTGCCTACAATGGTATCATTTCTGTTGTTCTCTCTTTGTATACTTACCCAGTTTCTGTAGAACTACAATTCTCAGAATTTTATATCTCTGTGGAGACATATAGATGTACAATTCAACACCTCTTTCTCTTTCATCAAGTCTGTTTCTAATAAGTTGTATCCCTCACGCTTTGTATCCAATCATGTGTATCATCCTTTTAAAGGGGTTGTCTCGCGAAATGAAGTGGGGTTATACACTTATGTATGGCCATATTAATGCACTTTGTAATGTACATTGTGCATTAAATATGAGCCATACAGAAGTTATTCCACTTACCTGCTCCGTTGCTAGCGTCCTCGTCTCCATGGTTCCGTCTAAATTCGCTGGCAGCTTGCTTTTTTAGACGCGCTTGCGCAGTCCGGTCTTCTCCTTTCAGCACGAGCTGCTTCAGTGTGCTCCCCGCTACAGCTCTTCTGCGCATGCGCAGACGAGCTGTCACTGCTCGGGAGAGCGCTGGAGCGGCCATTCTGTACCATCCTCTGTTAGAGGAAGGTGCAGAGCCGCCCAGCTGTCCCGCCGTCCTGCCGTCCAGGTGTCCCGCCGTCCTGCCGTCCAGGTAAGTGATGGACCGGGGGGGCTGCCGCTGCGCCGGGGGGGCTGTCGTCGCTGTGCCAGGGGGGCATGCCGCTGTGATGGGGGGGCATGCCGCTGCAATGGGGGGGCTGTCGCTGCGATGGGGGGGCTGCCGCTGTGCCGGGGGGGGCTTCCGCTGTGATGGGGGGGCTGCCGCTGCGATGGGGGGGCTGTCGCTGCGATGGGGGGGCTGTCGCTGCGATGGGGGGGCTGTCGCTGTGCCGGGGGGGGGGCTGCCGCTGTGATGGGGGGGGCTGCCGCTGTGATAGGGGGGCTGCCGCTGTGCCGGGGGGGGGGGGGCTGCGCCGGTTACCTGCTGCCTGGCGGTGGGTGACTGGTCGACCGTGTTCACTCCAGGGGTCCGGTCGGCGGCTGCGGGGCGTCTGGTTGTCAGGGAGACACAGCTGGTAGCGTCTCGGGAGTGCGCACGTCGGGCTACAGCAAGCGACGGGAAAAGAGCCGGCGGCCATCTTGGGGAAATTTTTATAAGTTGCTGAAACGCTGGAACTGTAAGTACAAACCAGCTAGAAAAGTCATTTACAGGGGGGCTTAGTAATGTATGCTTAATTAGGGGGACTGGGCAATAAAAAAAAATCCACTCCTGCCTCGAGACATCTCCTTTAAGTTTCAGTGATGCCTATGCCACCATATTTCTCTTCCTGTGTTAGGAACTCCAATTCTCCTTGGTTGTTTTCCTTGGTCTGTGCATTTGTATAAAAACATTTTAGCTTGTGATTGGTTTCTCTTTCTCCACTAGTTTCCTTCTTCTTAATAGTTTGTTTTTGTGCTTTACTTCCACTTCTAAAAGCAAGATTCTCAATTGTATTGTTACGATCATGTGGGCAGGCAAAGCACGGAACCCACACGATCGTGACCAAAGGGACTCAATATGCATACAGTTTGAACCAGGTTCACACGGGATTCACACCGGTTTCAGGCAAACTGACCCTGTTCTACAAGGAGGAATGAGAGTGGCCCTACCTAAGCGGGGACATTGCCCCAATAATGGCAGCCCAGCAGTCTTCGGATCTGGGCCCTAGCTGATCCTAGGAGCCACGCACCAGAACAGGATGCATTCACATGCCACATGACAGACCCAGAATACACCGCATACAACATGCAACCACTAGTAACAGATGGGAAGCTGAATATAAATACCAGGTATTGGTTGACATTTTGTACAAGATGTTGAAAGCTAGCAGGCCACTTCACGGCTCCTGGTTATACTGCTAGTCCCTACACTAACCAGGAGTCCAGCAGAACCGGACACAGTTCACCACACGCTGCAACAGGACAGGACACAGATTGCAGGACACACAGCAAACTAACACGAAACTGACAGAATTTAAATGTACAAACGGACATAAACCAAGTCACACTGCAAACTTCACCAGACAAGCATTCATGACTGCTCACCTTAGGGGCCATACAGTGACTGACCAGGAGCTGGGTTTATATGTGAGCACAGATCAAGGGAATGGGCTGGTAGGAAGTACCACACCCAGCCAGCTCAATCATTAACCCTGAGAGTGCTGTGCTGCTGGAATCACAATAGTACTACATGTCTCAGCAGCACACGTAACATGTATTCATTATTTTTATATTTTTGCCTAGCCTTTTACTTCTCTTCCCATATTGTTCTAATTTAAATGTTACCTGATGAGTGTAGCAGGGCACTTGCCAAATATATGTTGTCTTTGTAAGGTACAACCCATTTCTAGCAAGGAGTCCATCATATAGGTAATTCACTCCATGGTCTAGAGATCCAAATCATTGACATAGCCAGTTGTTCACTACCAGAATCCTGTTCTATCTCTTTATTCCATGGCCATACACTGGGAGGAAGGATGAGAAAAGACTTCCTGCACTCCCAGTTACCTCACTTTCCTGCTTAGGTCTTCAAAGTCTCTGCAGATAGTTGCAAAGTCCTTTTCCGCAGTGTCATTTGTCCTTACATGTATTAGTAGGAATGGGTGGTGTTCTGTAGGACTGAAGAGTCTTGATAGCTGATAAGACACATTTTTGACTTGTGCACCTGGAAGACAGCACACCTCTCGTGAGGTTATGTCAGGTCTGCAGAGAGTGGCCTCTGTTCCTTTCAATAGCAAATTCCCCACAACCACCACTCTCATTTTCTTCTTCACAACAACACTTCATTTTCTACATCCAAGAGTTTTCTGGGTGATTACTAGACTGTTCTTTGTGGGAAAGGTCATATCTTCATGTACCTCTTCATTATTCTCCTGTATGAGAACCCGGTACTGGTTCCTGAGCAGTAAGAATGCTAACTGCCTCCTGATCCTCCTGCTTCTTTGGGTCACATACTTCCATTACTCTACTTCTGCAGCTACATTAAAAATTCATTTTCTATCAACATTCCGAAGAGTTGCTTCTGCTCTGTCAAGGAAATTCTTATCTTCCTTAATAAGTTTCAGTGCAGCTATTCTCACCTGAAGACTTTTGCAGCTTTTCCTTCAATGCAGACATAGACCTACATTTTTGGCATTTGAAGTTTGGATTTTCATTATATGGCTCTTCCATGTTGCACATAGTCAGTGTATGTCCACTGCCAAACTTCTAATAGTCAAGAATTATCTTGATGATATTTAACCTATAGGATGATATTATCACGGTCTGGCAATATCCACCATGCAGCTAGATATAGCTAAACCCAGCAGTCCTCCCACTCACAATGACTCTGCTCCCATAATGCACTAGGAACATGCTAATTATCTTCATAGAGCTCCAATCCCTGGTCTGGTAATCTCCTCTAAGCAGCTCGACCCGGCTAAACCCAATGATCATCCTGCTTACACTGGGAATATGCAAATTATCTTCCTGGAGCTCCAATCCTGATGTTATTCTGCTTCCTTAGAAAATTCCTATTTACTATTTAAAGCATTGTATAAAATTTCACAGATGAAAGCATTATTATGTGAAAAGCTTCTCCAAACATTTCAGTTTCGCTTACTTATCAACACACTTAAAACTACCATCATTTCATGAATGGAGAAGGGCTCAAGCAGAGTTTTTGGGTAAGAAAGTTCAGATTACTTTCCCTATGGCTGTATTCATACATGCAGTTTTTGGTGCATTTTACCCCATTTGTGCCTCAACCGTGATTTAAAAAAGAAAAACCAGCACCAAAAATCTTTAAATTACCAAATAAAAATTAAATGTTAAAAAAATATAACAATTCCATTTTGAAAAAGCATATGTGAATAGAATATAGCTTATACATATTAGTGATGATTGCCCTCTGCAATTGCTTTCCTGTGCAAGGAAAATATAGGCACTTGACTTTGAACATTTAATTTCATAGTACATATGGCATTCCAACCCTGAGCTTTCCTGACTGAATCACATCAGCTTACTTGATGGAAAGATAGTTGTGTGGAAAACCTATCTTGTAATCTGCAGTGGATTTGACATGCAGAGTCGATTTTAAATTTGTTGCATATTAATTTGGGATTTCACTTCTTCAAATGAGGAGTAAAATTTACCTCAAAATCTGCTTACATGGACATGGTCATTATGATTTCAGAGTAACTTTCCTGACTACAATCTAGGTGTGATGCTACAACAGTTTATTTGATGGATACACATTTGTTATATTACAGCATGTTCCCTGGAAGTTATGATGTCACAGCAGCTTACTTGATTAAAACCATTTGTAAATATCACAATAGCTCACCTGACTGAAAAAACTTATGAAATTACAGCATTTAATTGATGGAAACATAGTTGTGTTACTGCAGCAGTCTGCCTGCCTGAAATGATGCTCATGCTATGGCTCCTTACCTAATTGAAACTTACTTGGTATGTCACAACAGCATACCTGGCAGAAAGAACTTTATGATGTCATAGCTACTTCCTGGACTGAAACTTACCTGCGATATCACAATGTAACCGCAACTCACCTGACAGAAACTCACTTGTGTTGTTAAAGCAGATTACTTGATGGAAACACTTGTCATTGCACATCATTTGACTAAAATACTTCAGTGATACCACAAAAGCATAACTTTGGCAGGAAAAAATCATGTCAGCTGTGAAAGAATAGTATATCGTCTTTTTGATTTTCAATTGCTAGTATGATGACAGTAGAGTGCTGTCCACTCCAGAAAATTCCTCTTTGTATCAGTCAACTAGTAATTATGAGACATGAATAGGAAAGAGTGAGAAGTGAATAGGTACCAGTGGGCTTCCATCCTATATTACTGCTGTGTAGAGATGAGCAAGCATACTCGCTAAGGCAAACTACTTGAGCGAGTAGTGCCTTATTCGAGTACCTGCCTGCTCGTCTCAAAAGATTTGGGTGCCAGTGGGGGGCGGGGAGCGGCGAGGGAGAGCGGGGGGAATGGGGGGGGGGATCTTTCTCTCACTCTCTCCCCTGCTCACTCCCGCAACTCACCGCTCTCCCCCACCAGCACCTAAATCTTTTGAGACGAGCGGGCAGGTACTCGCATAAGGCAATACTCATGTGAGTAGTTTGCCTTAGCAAGTACACTCGCTCATCTCTACTGCTGTGTCCATCTCTGCTCTAGGACTCCAGCTGCCTAAATTGTATACCTTTGTGTATGCCTGTGATTTCAGACTGATCACAGAAGAAAAAATTAAAACTATTTTTTTTTAGTTTTTGGGAAGTATGTAGTCATGCAGCATAAATAATGTGCAGAAAATCCAAAATGGAAACATATTTAAAAAATGTCATTTTTAATAATGTAATACATCTGCAGACAGTAATACTGAATTCATGTAGGACTCATCCTTAGGCCTCATGTCCACAGTCGGGTCGGACTCCACATACGGGAGCCCGTAGTGGGATCTGACCCTGCCCATGGCTGAGGACCCTTCGTATCTGTCCGGGTATTCTTTTTTCTGTACTGCTGATGTGTGCAGATGTGACGGCTGGTGTGCCGGCGCACATGCGCAGTACAGTTTTTTTTTTTTAAACTCCTGCTGTGCCGCGGAATATCATTTGCAGACGGGATGTGGATCGGATGGATTCCATTGACTTCAATGGAAGCCATCTGCACTGAATCCACACTAAAATGGAGCATGCTGTGATTTGTTTTCAGGCATGTGGAATCCGGAAAACAAATTCCGAGTTGGTGCCCAGCTGAACTGGATGGACATATGTGTTTTTTTCGGCCTTACATACTATGTTACTATGTATGTTGCTAATATCCTTCATAAAAAAAGACACAGCAATCATGTGAAATATGTGTTAGTACTTAAAGGAGTTGTTACACTTCTAAAACCGATGACCTATCCTCAGAATAGCAGATCATCAAGGGTCCACTATCCAGGGACTCTTTGATCAGCTGATCACTGGGGCCGATGTTTTAATATACAAAGTGGATTTGCTGCTAGAAGCAGACAGCTCTGTACATTGTATAGTCGCCCTGTGTAGTACTACAAGCTGAGTCCCTTTCACTTCAATGGGACTCACCCTGCAGTACCACATCAGGTCACTGTACAACAAACAGAACTATCTGATTCTGACAACAAAGCAGCTCTGCACATTAGAACACCACCACTACAGATCAGCTATTGATGGCTTATAGCGAGGAGAGGTCATCAATCTTGGAAGTGGGACAACCTCTTTAATTTGTGGAAAAAAAAATTCTAACATTTGCTATGATGACCTTTCAACATACACCATAGAGCGTCCTACATTTTTCTTAGCAAGTTTCAGTTTTTGGACATATACCCTCGAAAGACTATTGAATTCTTTATATGAAGGTGCTTTTTTAGAAGAGAAAAAAAACTATATAATGTATCACATGGATTGCGTTCTGGAATGACTCAATTGAGTATTAAGGTTCCACAGTCAAAAGCAGCAATATATATGAAGCTCTATAATGCTCAAGAAAATTGGAAAAAAATTGAAGCCGTTATAAAATTACTTTAACCAACTTAAATGACACAAGCCTCTAAAAGCCCAAGGAAAACTTGAGAGCAGCTGATCAGTAGAAATATAGAGTAGACATTTACTGTATCTACAATTCTAGATAATATAATCAATAATATTGAATGTTTGTACTTTGGCTAAATGGATATGTGAATAATCCAACAATAGGAACAAGTTTGAATTCTTATGAGGTGCTTATAGTAAAATTTTTCAAAATGTCTATGTTAATCCATACTCTACATATTTAATTTTATTTACAGTAGACAAAAATTTAGAGACCAAGTTGAGATGTCAATTAGGTTGATGGAAAGGATGGGCCACCGTCCATTGATGGTGTTAAATTAAGTAAAGATACAGTGATATTTTCCAGTAAGCCTACCATTATGAGTCTATGGAATGAAAGAGCTCTGTACCACTGAATTATTCAACATAAATGTAAATCTATATAAGGTTACAAGAGGCAACCATCAAACCTAATGTGCTGTAAACACGTGAAACAAAGAACTTTACAATCATAGAATGTTTCTAGTGTTTAATGTTCATCAGTATGCAGAAGTTATTTACTTTTTAAGTAACTTTGGAACCAATAAATATGTTATGATTTTATGTGAATATTGTTTTCCAATTATATTGTTCCTGCAGATTGGGATATATACATAAATGATTCCAGGGAAATGAAACACAGAGAAATCCGATGACAAATTTAGTCTAGGGCAAGGTCAGAACGGATAGTATAGGTAGATTTGCAGTTAAATTATAAAACTGAATTAAATGACAGAATAAATATAAAACAAGAGAACAACACTGATTGGGCATAACATAGAAAAATGAGAAAATAATGAAAGTTGATCATTTCTGTTCCTCTGTGTTGCTTATGCTAATGCATTTGCAGGTCTTTTTATGCTCTTGTGAATTTAATTTTATTTTATGCTATGCTGCTGAGCAGGGATGTATCAATATCAATTAACTGTTAGTGTATTCTCTGAGCCTATTTCATATTCATCTTTCTCCTTTCCAATTGTGTACAGGAAACAAAATAAAATTAAAACATTTTTTTTCCTTCCCGAGAAAGCATCTGCAAATGGACATAAAGAAGTCTTAGCCAACCTATTTCCAGGTAATGAAATCTAGTTTGTTTTGTGCCTGGATTATGATAAACCTCAATTAATTTTGCTGCTGCCTCAAAAGTGCAGAGAGCTCAGACGGGTGAACAAAGTAAAAAAAGAGATAGAAAACTACCAGAAACATTGGACAGTTTTTAATATAATTCAGCAAGAACATTTACAAAGTCATACTTTATCCTAGATAAATTTGATTGATTTAAACAATAGACTTAAATTAGAATGACATAACTGGATATGAATGTCTTTTTAATGCCACAGATTGCTTAAAATCACTAAAATATTAGACTAACAATAATGAAGTTAACTTGGCATGGTGAAAATAAGTGATAAATAAGCAGTAATCTTTATTGTTTAATCTCTACTGAATGGTTGACTGTTTATTAAATTACTCATACACTCCCTAGTTGATGAAAGTATTACCTGTTCATTATAACATGCGATGAACAAGCTAAACTTTTTTAAACTCATAATTCATTACACATAGTCACTGTCAGCACTACACATCTCTCCATTTGAGAATGACAACGAGAGTTAAAATATACAGTGAATTGTTCATAGTGATTAGAGATGAGCGAGCACGCTCGGATAAGTCAGTTACTCGAGCGAGCCTCGCTCTTCTCGAGTAACCGCATTCTTGTCCGAGCGTGCTCGTGGGAGGGGGCGGTCGGAGTTAGCGGGGGAGAGGGAGATCTCTCTTACTCTCTCCCCTGCTATCCCTCGCCGCCCCCTCCCCCCCCCCCCCCTCGAGCATGCTTGGACAAGAATGCAGTTATTCAAGAAGAGCAAGGCTCGCTCGAGTCACTGACTTATCCGAGCGTGCTCGCTTATCTCTAATAGTGATACTTCTCTGTCAGCAACTTTTTTTGGTGGGGAAGAAGGGTAGGGAATGTATACCAAAATCTGCTAATGATCATAATGATGTTAAATGCAAGCTTGTAAGTATTGTTTCGCCCTGAGATATACCACAATGTTTTCCCATTGGCAGTCTACTTTTGAATTTTCCTATGGCAAATCAAAGATTGATTTGCTTTCAGAAAATAGCATAATGAGTTGCCATGAACCATTGACTAAGTAAACACATTTGATTATTTCAAATTGTAATATTTAGGCCAGATTCTTGACCATATGAGCCTAGTTTTGCTGACATCTATGAAACAACTGTAAAGTAATAGTGCTATTAACACACTTTACGCTCCTGGCCTGAAAGTAAAACTCCATCCTAGAAGTCCTTTGGAATATGTCAATATGCTCAAATACATTTTTGTTGGAATTTCTCTATTCAGCTGGGGGGAAAAAATTATAGTAATCTGCAAGGAATTTCAGATGCCATAATGCAGGCCATCGTTGGTGAAGGATCTCTGAGGCAATAATGTGTAATTTCAAAGAATGATTCCTAAGCCTGTCATAATTTGCTAAGGGGTATCACAACTGAACTACAGTACATAAGTGATCAATGCATGCAGGAAGAGATTTATGAATCAATATGCATTACAATTCTTGCACAGTTTGTGCTGAAAACTGCCTTGTGCCAAGAAACATGTAGGCAAGCGTGCCCCAGCACGAAAGGGGTATGGCTTGAGATGCTACAAAGTGTGCCAAAATGTTGCCAAACTTTTTCCACAACATTCTCTCATAAAGTAAGACAAGCAATAGGTGGTGTAAAGATATGTGCAGATAAAAGTGTCTAATTATTAACTGAATTTATCATACTCCATGAGCTACTGTGACACATTTGACACATTTTTAGATTACCTGGTCTAGGTTTACACTGTCTGTTATTCATGGTTAATAAAGATGCCCCCTAAACTATGCATGTGTCATTTATATTCATCTCATGCTTTCTAGATGTAAAAAAAGAATCTATGCAAAAAAATTTGTGTCAAATTCCAACTTGAAAACTTACCTGAAATGGTGCCTGGAAAATATTCAAGTAAAAGTAAAGCTCCAAAATCAGGTAGGTGCTCCTTCATTTCTGAGGCTTGTTGTCATGTCAAACCTGGACACGCTAGATCTGTCTCTCGCAGATCTACCAAAAATACAGATACATAAAGACAAAATACGAATGGAACCAAAATATGGGAAACACTGTCCCTATACAACCAAACACTGGGAAGGGCCCTGCATGAAAGTAGCGTAATTGCCCTGATAAGGACTGCCTACATGGGGAAAGGAAACAAAACTAGAAAACCAAAATCACTATGCAAACAAATGCAGTACTTAGCTTGAGCTGCAGCAAGTAACTAAATGATCCAGTAGAAAGCTTCTGACTGCTTGCCCAGTCAGGGAGAGACTGAAAAATCAACAACAGTTCAGCTCAGTCTCAAGCCAGGCTAAATAGCCCTAGTAATTATCCATAGGTGTGACTAAACACGTCACACCAAATACCACACTTACTGAACCAGAAGATGTACAAACATCTCCAAAACCAGCGCCAGACTAACAGCAAGATGGCAATCCCAAAACAGCCGCCACACTACCTCCCATTTCAGAAGGGGCCCCAGGACCCTTAGGACCAGATTGTTTTGGATTAAGTCTGTGAAAGTTTTTCACAAGCTGAACTTCCACTTTCCATGTCCTCTCCTCAGGACCATAGCTATGCTAATGCACTAAATGCTGTAGTGCTCTCCTAACTAGACAAGAGTCCACTATGCAACTAATCTCAAAATAAATATCCCCATCAACCACAACTGTGGCTGGTGGAGATGGACTATTACCTGAGTCAGCAAAGTTTTTTAACAGAGACTTATGCAACACATTAGTTGTTCTCATTGAACTAGGAATCTCCAAACGAAAAGACACTGGGTTAATTTTTTCAATGATTTTGAAAGGGCCGATAAAAAGTGGACTTGACTTAAAAGACTGTTTGATTTTTATGTTCTTAGTTGACAACCATACCAAGTCTCCCACCAAGAAATTAGACCCCTCAGAACATCTATTATCCGCCACCTGCTTTAACATTTTTAACTGTCCTTTGAAGATTCTTCTGAATATCTTCCCACACTGCCTCGATGTTAGGGCTCAGTCACACAAGCGCATCGGCGCCAGTGTTACTGCAGCCAGCAGACGGCCGTACCTGAAGACGGACGTCCCTCTGCAGCGCCAGGAGGAAGAACATGTGACCGGCTTCATTGTCAGTCATATGTTCTTTCATCAGCGCTGGAGAGAGACGGCCGTCTTCAGGTACGCCCATCTTCTAACTGTCAGTCACATCGGCGCTGGTGTACGGATGCCGATGCGCCTGTGTGACTGATCCCTCAGGGGAGAACTCATTCTCCTCTGCTACCTCTGACAGCTCCTTAGATAAGGGACCAAAACATGGATGGAACCCATAATTGCAAAAGAAAGAAGACGTCTCCATGGTTTCCAACGATCTATTGTTAAGTGCGAATTCAGCTAAAGGAAAATATCCTGACCAATCCTCCGGATTCTCTGAGACATAACACAGCAAGTATTGTTCCAGACTCTTGTTATATCTCTCAGGAAAAGAGAGATGTAACATCTTCAAGGACAATGAGCGCCAGAATCTAGAAACAAACTGGATCCCACGATTGGAGACAATATTTGCTGGTAAACCGTGCAATCTCACGTTATGAGTGGGAACCAGAAAGGGGGAGGGATGTGTCTGTATGTTAAATCGTACTTAATGCTGAGGCTACGAGAAGCTACAATAGGGGTTTTCTATGGGCCATCAAAATTAACAGAAGAAATTAAAAATTATTATTATTAAGACAAATAGATGAGGTATCACACCGCAATGAAGTAATTATTAGGGGGGGGGGGGCTTTAATTATCCGGATAACTACCTTACCCAAATTGCGTGGGAGCCAACTAGAGGGAGGGCCACTCTGGACTTATTATTAACTAACAAACCAGACAGAATCACAGGAGTGCAGGTGCAGGGACACTTGGGAAACAGTGACCACAATATAATTAATTTCCAGCTGTCATTCAATAAGAAGTCTTATTAGGGAGTGCCAAAAAAGCTAAACTTTAGTAAAGCAAAATTTGATCAGCCCAGAACTACTATCAGCAATATTAATTGGGACAACATTTTCAAAAATAACAGTACAGACAACAAATGAGGGAAGTTTAAAAACATCCTTATTACCTCATGTGGACAGTTCATAGCCCTTAAAAATAAAAGAACTACAAGTAGAGGGAAACCAATGTGGCTCGACAAGACTGTTAGGGGGGCAATAAACGGAAAAAAAGAAAGCATTTAAATTACTAAAACTGGAAGCCAGCAAAGAAGCACTAAAAATATGCAGGGAAAAAAAACAAACATGTAAAGAAAATCAAGATGCTTCATTTGACTGATTTCCAAAGAGAGCAAAAATAACCCTAAACTATTCTTCAATTAGAATTAGCCTTGTGTGGTGCAGTGTAAGCTCTCGCCTACGACCTGAAGGTTGCAAGTTCAATCCCCACTTGGTTCAGGTAGCCGGCTAAAGGTTGACTCATCCTTCTGAGGTTGGTAAAATGAGAACCCAGCTTGGTGGGGGGTAATAAATAATAATTACCTGAAAAGCGCTGCGGAATAAGTTGGCACTATACAAATAACAAGATTTAATTACACTGAAAGCACTGGCCCTTTAACAAATAATGCAGGAGAAACCATAGAAGATGATAGCGGAATGCAAATCTATCACATAGTTTTTTCTCAAGTGTATCTACAAATGAAAAAGAAATGTCCCACAAGATGCAGGGGAATATAATAATCACCCCTAACCCCCCCCCCCCCCCCCCCCCAGCTAAATATTACATGTCTAACACAGGAGGAAGTGCAGAGTTGATTAGAGAGGATTAAATTGATAAATCGCCAGGCCCATATGGAACGATCAAATAACTGTGTATAAATACATTAGGGGACAATGCAAGGATCTTTCCCATGATCTGTTTATACCCTGGACTGCGACAGTAACAAGAGGGCATCCTCTACATGTAGGAGAAAGCAGGTTTCATCACTAACACAGAAGGGGGTTCTTAATTGTAAGAGCAGTGAGACTGTGGAACTCTCTGCCTGAGGATGTGGTGATGGCAAAATCAATAGAGGAGTTTAAGAAGGGATTATACTTTTTTATAGTCCTACAATATTACAACATATGGACATAAGTGACAAGCGGGCTTGTTGATCTGGGTCTTGGAGTTAGTTAGGAGCTCAAACGTTGATCGACGATTATTCTGACTGCCATATGGAGTCGGGAAGGAATTTTTTTCCTCCAAAGGAGCTAAATTGGCTCATTGTTTTTTTGCCTTCCTCTGGACCAACAAGGATGGGGGTTGTAACTGGCTGAACTTGATGGACATTGTCATCATTCAGCCTAACATACTATGTTACTACTATGTTACCATGAGTATTGAACAATCTGAACAAGGTTTTAGCATTGGGAAAACCAGGAAGAGGCACAAAATGACACATCTTGCTAAAACGATCTACCACAACAGAGATAACAGTATTACCCCCTAAAAGCCGCAAATCTGTAATGAAGTCTCTAGACAAATGAGTCCAACATTTCACAGGTATGGGCAAAAGCATCAACCTCCCGACAAGGAAATTATGAGGTGATTTAGTCCTGGCAGAAAACTCACAGGACTAAATTCTTGTAACTTATGAGTATTATTAATCTCTGAATGACCAGCCAACATGGAACTATGTACTTCAGACTGTACTTGCAGCCTTAAATGAACCAGAACAAACAGCTTTCCCACAGGAAGACTTGCTGGAGCTAAATCCTGTGCTTTACGAACCTGCTCTTTCAAATCTAGTGAAACCGTGGACACCTCAACCCCCTCCAAAAGAATGGGCACAGGAGGTTCATCTGAAATCACCAGAATAAAACTCCTGGAAAAAGCATCAGCCTTAACGTTTCTACTGCCAGGACGATATGTAACCAGAGAGTCGAAATACGAAAAAAATAGTGACCACCATGCCTGTCTCGGGTTAAGTCTCTTGGCTGACTCTAGGTAAATCAGGTTTTTGTGATCCGTAAAAACTATCACCTTTTGCTGAGCCCCTTTCCGGCGGTGCCACCATTCCTCAAATGCCCACTTAATCGCCAACAGCTCTCTCTCACCAATGTCATAATTTTGCTCTGCAGTAAAAAATTTACATGAAAAAAGCACAAGGACGAAGGCTCTTACAATGTACTTCTTCCCTGAGATAGCATTGCCCCAACCCCAACTTCTGAGGCATTAACTTTCACCACAAACAGTCTGGATGAGTCTGGTTGCACTAGAACTGGAGCCATCAAAGAAGATCTCTCCAAGGCATGAAAAGATTGTAATGCCCTTGGGGACCATTTAGAAGGGAAAATACCCTTCTTTGTAATATCCGTCAATGGTTTGACCAACTTCCGATAATAATTTGCGAACCCTAGAAACCTCTGAAGCGCTTTCACATTTTCTGGTAACACCCAGTCCCACACCGTGCGGACCTTCTTCGGATCCATCTTGAAACATCCTGGGGTAATAATGTGTCCCAGAAATGTGATCTCCTGTAGGGAAAAAACACATTTTTCCTATTTGACAAACAAATTATTATCGCACAAAGCTTG
The DNA here is from genome assembly GCF_035609145.1 of Eleutherodactylus coqui. Lineage (NCBI taxonomy): Eukaryota > Metazoa > Chordata > Amphibia > Anura > Eleutherodactylidae > Eleutherodactylus > Eleutherodactylus coqui. Next base: position 139,170,090 of record NC_089843.1, on the reverse strand, counting down.
GAGGACCTGACGAACATGAGAAACATGTGAATCGAAATCTGATGATAAGATAAGAATATCATCGAGATATACTAGAATGAAGCAGCCAATAAATTCATAGAGGACCTCATTAATCAAGGACTGGAAAACTGCAGGAGCGTGTGTTAAACCAAACGGCATCACCAAGTTCTCAAAATGCCCTTCAGGGTGTTAAATGTGGTTTCCTATTTCTCCTTAATCTGAATTAAATGATATTCCCCTCATAGATATAATTTTGAAAAGCAGTTTGCACCATTTAGCTGTGCAAACAGATCTGGAATGAGAGGTAATGGGTATGGATTACGCTTGGTGATCTTGTTTAGCTCTCTGAAATCAAGACAAGGCCGCAAACTCCCATCCTTTTTCTTAACAAAAAAAACCCAGCAGCCAGTGCAGAATTTAAAGGGCATATGTGTTTTTTTTCTCAAGCTATCCTGGATGTAAAGCTGTAGAGCCTGTCTCTCAGGAGCACTTAGGTTGCACATGCGACTTTTAGACAGTTTACAGTCCGGGATGAATTCAATAGAGCAATCCCCTTCCCTGTGAGGCGGTTAATTGTCTGCCCCCTCCTGTGCAAAGACAACAGAGAAGTCAGAAAAATAATCAGGCAAATCATCCACTTGCATGGAAGACACCTTTATAGAAATACAGCAATTTTTACAGAAAGGACTCTATTTAGAAATGTCTCCCCTCTCCCAATCCACCATGGGTTTATGCAACCGCAATCAAGGCAAACCTAAGACTACTTGCATTGAGAGAGATTCCATAATATAAAGGTTGAAAATCTCCGTATGAAATAATTAAATTTTAAAACAAACATCCAGAAAACAGACCCTCAAACACTTCTGTAACAGTGGAGAGGCATCGATGGCAGAGACAGAAATGGGGGAATCCAGAGGTTTTACCTCTAATCCCAAACATTTTACAGTCTTTTGATGAATTACATTGACACCAGCTCCACAGTCCAAAAAGACTCTGATTGGACCCCTATCACCCCCAAAGAGAATCTCAGTGGGAAGAACCAGCCTGGTGGACGACATCCAGGCTATCTGTGGTCCTAGAGGAACCTCCCCTCTAACCTCCAGGCCAGTTAGTTTTCCAGCTGAGACCTACGGTGAGGACAATTCTGCGCAAAATGTCCCGTCTAGAGATGAGCGAACGTACTCGTCCGAGCTTGATATTCGTGCGAATATTAGGGTGTTCGGGATGCTCGTTACTCTTAACGAGCACCACGCGGTGTTCCGGTTACTTTCAGTTTCCTCTCTGAGACGTTAGCGTGCTTTTCTGGCCAATTGAAAGACAGGGAAGGCATTACAACTTCCCCCTGTGACGTTCAAGCCCTATACCACCCCCCTGCTGTGAGTGGCTGGGGCGATCAGATGTCACCCAAGTATAAAAGTCGGCCCCTCCCGCGGCTCGCCTCAGATGGGTTGTGACAGAGATCAGGGACAGTGGTATCGTGTTGGAGCTGCTGTAGGGAGAGCGTTAGGAGTTAGTGTAGGCTTCAAGAACCCCAACGGTCCTTCTCAGGGCCACATCTATCCGTGTGCAGTACTGTGGAGGGTGCTGTTAGCAGTGTTGCACAAATTTTTTTTTTTCAAAATCGGCAGTCTGCAGAGCATTGCGCCTTGCAGTAATACTACAGGGACAGAAGTGGTGCTTAGGTAGGGAGAGTGTTAGGAGTGAGTGTAGGCTTCAAGAACCCCAACGGTCCTTCTTAGGGCCACATCTATCCGTGTGCAGTACTGTGCAGGCTGCTGTTAGCAGTGTTGCATATTTTTTTCTTTTCAAAATCGGCTGTTTGCAGAGCATTGCGCCTTGCAGTAATACTACAGGGAGAGAATTGTGTAGGCAGGGCCAGAAGACATATATTATTGATTGAATATAGTCAGTGGGCCCTCCGTTTCCCAAAAAGGGAAAAATTGTATTTGTCCTGCAGTCTTGCGCCAATTTATTTCCTGCCTGGGAAAAGTAACCGCTGTGCTGCACTTCATATAACTGCATTTCTGTGCAACACATATCTTATCTGATTGAATATAGTCAGTGGGCCCTCCGTTTCCCAAAAAGGGAAACATTCTATTTGTCCTGCAGGCTTGCGCCAATTTATTTGCTGCCTGTGAAAAGTAACCGCTCTGCTGCACTTCATATAACTGCATTTCTGTGCAACACATATCTTATCTGATTGAATATAGTCAGTGGGCCCTCCATTTCCCAAAAAGGGAAACATTCTATTTGTCCTGCAGGCTTGCGCCAATTTATTTGCTGCCTGTGAAAAGTAACCGCTTTACTGCACTTCATATAACTGCATTTCTGTGCAACACATATCTTATCTGATTGAATATAGTCAGTGGGCCCTCCGTTTCCCAAAAAGGGAAACATTCTATTTGTCCTGCAGGCTTGCGCCTATTTATTTCCTGCCTGGGAAATCACTGGTAATACAGCATGCTGAGGGGTAGGGGTAAGCCTAGAGGACGTGGACGTGGACGTGGCCGAGGACACGTAGGCCCAAGTGAGGGTGTGGGCACAGGGCGAGCTCCTGATCAAGGTGTATCGCAGCCGACTGCTGCGCGATTAGGAGAGAGGCACGTTTCTGGCGTCCCCACATTCATCGCCCAATTAATGGGTCCACGCGGGAGACCTTTATTAGAAAATGAGCAGTGTGAGCAGGTCCTGTCGTGGATGGCAGAAAGTGCTTCGAGCAAGCTATCATCCACCCACAGTTCTGCGCCATCCAGTGCTGCAAATCCAAATCCTCTGGCTGCTACTCCTCCTTCCTCCCAGCCTCCTCACTCCACTACAATGACACATGCTCAGGAGCGGGCAGACTCCCAGGAACTGTTCTCGGGCCCCTGCTCAGATTGGGCAGCAGTGGTTCCTCTCCCACCAGAGGAGTTTATCGTCACTGATGCCCAACCATTGGAAAGTTCCCGGGGTCCGGGGGATGAGGCTGGGGACTTCCGGCAACTGTCTCAAGACCTTTCAGTGGGTGAGGAGGACGATGACGATGAGACACAGTTGTCTTGCAGTGAGGTAGTAGTAAGGGCAGTAAGTCCGAGGGAGGAGCGCACAGAGGATTCGGAGGAAGAGCAGCAGGACGATGAGGTGACTGACCCCACCTGGTGTGCAACGCCTACACAGGACAGGTCTTCAGAGGGGGAGGCACGGGCAGCAGCAGGGCAGGTTGCAAGAGGCAGTGCGGTGTCCAGGGGTAGAGGCAGGGCCAGACCAAATAATCCACCAAGTGTTTCCCAAAGCACACCCTCGCGCCATGCCACCCTGCAGAGGCCGAGGTGCTCTAAGGTCTGGCAGTTTTTCACAGAGACGCCTGACGACCGACGAACAGTGGTGTGCAACCTTTGTCGCGCCAAGATCAGCCGGGGAGCCACCACCAACAGCCTCACCACCACCAGCATGCGCAGACATATGATGGCCAAGCACCCCACAAGGTGGGACGAAGGCCGTTCACCGCCTCCGGTTTGCACCGCTGCCTCTCCCCCTGTGCCCCAACCTGCCACTGAGATCCAACCCCGCTCTGAGGACACAGGCACTACCGTCTCCTGGCCTGCACCCACACCCTCACCTCCGCTGTCCTCGGCCCCATCCACCAATGTCTCGCACCGCACCGTCCAGCCGTCGCTAGCGCAAGTGTTTGAGCGCAAGCGCAAGTACGCCGCCACGCACCCGCACGCTCAAGCGTTAACCGTCCACATAGCCAAATTTATCAGCCTTGAGATGCTGCCGTATAGGGTTGTGGAAACGGAGTCCTTCAAAAGTATGATGGAGGCGGCGGCCCCGCGCTACTCAGTTCCCAGTCACCACTACTTTTCCCAATGTGCCGTCCCAGCCCTGCACGACCACGTCTCCCGCAACATTGTACGCGCCCTCACCAACGCGGTTACTGCCAAGGTCCACTTAACAACGTACACGTGGACAAGCACAGGCGGCCAGGGCCACTACATCTCCCTGACGGCACATTGGGTGAATTTAGTGGAGGCTGGGACAGAGTCAGAGCCTGGGACCGCTCACGTCCTACCCACCCCCAGAATTGCGGGCCCCAGCTCGGTGCTGGTATCTGCAGCGGTGTATGCTTCCTCCACTAAAGCACCCTCCTCCTCCTCCTCCTCCGCAACCTCTGTCTCGCAATCAAGATGTGTCAGCAGCAGCACGTCGCCAGCAGTCGGTGTCGCGCGGTGTGGCAGCACAGCGGTGGGCAAGCGTCAGCAGGCCGTGCTGAAACTACTCAGCTTAGGAGATAAGAGGCACACGGCCCACGAACTGCTGCAGGGTCTGACAGAGCAGACCGACCGCTGGCTTGCGCCGCTGAGCCTCCAACCGGGCATGGTCGTGTGTGACAACGGCCGTAACCTGGTGGCGGCTCTGCAGCTCGGCAGCCTCACGCACGTGCCATGCCTGGCCCACGTCTTTAATTTGGTGGTTCAGCGCTTTCTGAAAAGCTACCCACGCTTGTCAGACCTGCTCGTAAAGGTGCGCCGGCTCTGCGCACATTTCCGCAAGTCCCACACGGACACTGCCACCCTGCGGACACTGCAACATCGGTTTAATCTGCCAGTGCACCGACTGCTGTGCGACGTGCCCACACGGTGGAACTCTACGCTCCACATGTTGGCCAGGCTCTATGAGCAGCGTAGAGCTATAGTGGAATACCAACTCCAACATGGGCGGCGCAGTGGGAGTCAGCCTCCTCAATTATTTTCAGAAGAGTGGGCCTGGTTGGCAGACATCTGCCAGGTCCTTCGAAACTTTGAGCAGTCTACCCAGGTGGTGAGCGGCGATGCTGCAATCATTAGCGTCACCATTCCTCTGCTATGCCTCTTGAGAAGTTCCCTGCAAACCATAAAGGCAGCCGCTTTGCGCTCGGAAACAGAGCCGGGGGAAGACAGTATGTCGCTGGATAGTCAGAGCACCCTCCTGTCTATATCTCAACGCGTTCAGGAGGAGGAGGAGGAGCATGAGGAGGATGAGGAGGAGGGGGAAGAGACAGCTTGGCCCACTGCTGACGGTACCCATGCTGCTTGCCTGTCATCATTTCAGCGTGTATGGCCTGAGGAGGAGGAGGAGGAGGAGGAGAATCCTGAAAGTGATCTTCCTAGTGCGGACAGCCATGTGTTGCGTACAGGTACCCTGGCACACATGGCTGACTTCATGTTAGGATGCCTTTCTCGTGACCCTCGCGTTACACGCATTCTGGCCACTACGGATTACTGGGTGTACACACTGCTCGACCCACGCTATAAGGAGAACCTTCCCACTCTCATTCCCGAAGAGGAAAGGGGTTCGAGAGTGTTGCTATACCACAGGACCCTGGCGGACAAGCTGATGGTAAAATTCCCATCCGACAGCGCTAGTGGCAGAAGGCGCAGTTCCGAGGGCCAGGTAGCAGGGGAGGTGCGGAGATCGAGCAGCATGTACAGCCCAGGCAGTGCAACAGTCTTTAAGGGCCTGGACAGCTTTATGGCTCCCCAGCAAGACTGTGTCACTGCTCCCCAGTCAAGGCTGAGTCGGCGGGAGCACTGTAAAAGGATGGTGAGGGAGTACGTAGCCGATCGCACGACCGTCCTCCGTGACGGCTCTGCCACCTACAACTACTGGGTGTCGAAGCTGGACACGTGGCCTGAACTAGCACTGTATGCCCTGGAGGTGCTTGCTTGTCCTGCGGCTAGCGTCTTGTCGGAGAGGGTGTTTAGTGCGGCTGGGGGAATCATCACAGATAAGCGTACCCGCCTGTCAACCGACAGTGCCGACAGGCTAACACTCATCAAGATGAACAAAGCCTGGATTTCCCCAGACTTCTCTTCTCCACCAGCGGACAGCAGCGATACCTAAGCAATACGAAGGCTGCACCCGCGGATGGAAGCATCGTTCTCTCTCACCATCCAAAACGGGGACATTTCTGCTTCATCAATCTGTGTATAATATTCCTCCTCCTCCTCCTGCTCCTCCTCCTGAAACCTCACGTAATCACGCTGAACGGGCAATTTTTCTTAGGGCCACAAGGCTCACTCATATAATTTTTCTAAAATTTTTTTATACGTTTCAATGCTCTTAAAAGCGTTGGAACTTTAACTTGAAACAATTTTTCGTTAAACTGGGCTGCCTCCAGGCCTAGTTACCACTTAAGCCACATTAACCAAAGCGATTAATGGGTTTCACCTGCCATCTTGGTTGGGCATGGCCAATTTTTACTGAGGTACATTAGTACTATTGGTACACCAATTTTTTTGGGCCCTCACCTACAGTGTAATCATAGCAATTTCTATGTTCTTCGCCTGCACTCATGGTACAGAAAGGTGTGTGGGGTTGGCCTACACTTTAGCTACATAAATGTAACTTGGGCCTTGGCTATACTGCAGCTACTGAAATGGAACTAAGACTGCGCTCCCACTATACTGCTGCTTCGGAATTGTTCCTGGGGCCTGTGTAGGCTGCTACTATTACTTAAATGGAACTTAGACTATGCTCCTCCTATACTGCTGCTTCGGAATTGTTACTGGGGCCTGTCTTGAGTGCTACTATTACTGAAATGGAACGAAGACTGCGCTCCCACTATACTGCTGCTTCGGAATTGTTACTGGGGCCTGTCTTGAGTGCTACTATTACTGAAATGGAACTAATACTGTGCTCCCCCTATAATGCTGCTAGTGATATGTTAGTGGGGCCTGTCCTAATGCTACGGCTGAAATGTTACGAATTATGGGCTCTGCCTATACCGTTGCTAATGGTATGTCTCTGGGGTGTGGAAACAGAGGCTTCCCAAAGACGTGATGGCGGCGAGGCCATTTCCCACCAACGCGGTTACTGTTAAGGTGCATATAACCACGGACACGTGGAGAGGACACGTAGTGCCTCAAAAACATCCCCCTCCTCCTCCAACAATGAAAACATTCTTGGCAAATGCCTTTGCATTGGTTCGTCTGGTGGCAGTCCAAGAATTTCACCTTTACCGACACAACAAGAGAGCCCCCCCACCATCCCCCCGCCACGGCCCGCTTAATCCTGGCCACATTCCGAAAACCAACAAAATAAAACCGCGCTACTAGGTCCGCAGTCACCACCACATTACCACCAACGCGGTTACTGTTAAGGTGCATATAACCATGGACACGTGGAGAGGACACGTAGTGCCTCAAAAACATCCCCCGCCACGGCCAACTTAATCCTGGCCACATTTCGAAAACCAACAAAATACAACCGCGCTACTAGGTCCGCAGTCACCCCTAATTACCACCAACGCGGTTACTGTTAAGGTGCATATAACCACGGACACGTGGAGAGGACACGTAGTGCCTCAAAAACATCCCCCACCACGGCCAACTTAATCTTGGCCACATTCCGAAAACCAACAAAATACAACCGCGCTACTAGGTCCGCAGTCACCACCACATTACCACCAACGCGGTTACTGTTAAGGTACATATTACCAGTCTGACTGGGGCATGCAGACACCTTGACAGAATGAATAGTGTGTGGCACATAGGTTCCCCATTGCTATGCCCTCGTGTGCAGCTCCTGATGGCGGTGGCACAGGATTATATTTCTCATTGCTTCTGTACAGCATTGTGGGCTATCGCCCCACCCCTTTTAAAGAGGGTCGCTGCCAAGCCGTGCCAACCCTCTGCAGTGTGTGCCTGCAGTTCCTCCTCATGGCAGACGCACTTATAAATAGACATGAGGGTGGTGTGGCATGAGGGCAGCTGAAGGCTGCGCAGGGACAGTTTGGTGTGCGCTGTGGACACTGCGTCGTGCAGGGGGGAGGGGGGTTGGGCAGCATGTAACCCAGGAGAAGTGGCAGCAGAGTGTCATGCAGGCAGTGACTGTGCTTTGTTGTAGGTAGTATGGTGCTTAGCTAAGGTATGCCATGCTAATGAGGGCTTTTCAGAAGTAAAAGTTGTTGGGAGGGGGGGGGGCACTCTTGCCAGTATTGTGGCTTAATAGTGGGACCTGTGAACTTGAGATGCAGCCCAACATGTAGCCCCTCGCCTGCCCTATCCGTTGCTGTGTCGTTCCCATCACTTTCTTGAATTGCCCAGATTTTCACACATGGAAACCTTAGCGAGCATCGGCAAAATACAAAAATGCTCAGGTCGCCCATTGACTTCAATGGGGTTCGTTACTCGAAACGAACCCTCGAGCATTGCGAAAATTTCGTCCCGATTAACGAGCACCCGAGCATTTTGGTGCTCGCTCATCTCTAGTCCCGTCCAATTGCAGAAAAAGCACCATCCTCTGACCTGACCCCTCTTCTCTCTACTGGCCTTGCCAGCCAATTAACCCAGTTGCATGGGTTCCTCCCCCTCAGAAGGTAAGAAGGCAGAAGTAGAGGAAAGCTCCTTATGCCTTTCTTTAATCCTCTACCTACTCTGATGGCTAACAACATTGCATCATTAGGATTTTTGGGAACCACATAAACCACCAATAAGTCTTTAATTTTAAAAGGAAGATCACAGTAGAACTGGCTTTGCAAAGCACGGTCATTTCATTGAGTCGCCCAACGGCAGAACTCAGTGCAGAAATCCTCAATGGAAGTCACCCTGATGTAAAGCTCTGAGCTTTCCCTCTAAGGCCTCGGTCAGACGGGCGTTTTTTCACGCGATTTGTGCATGCGATGTGCGCATATATAGAACCATTGCTTCGCAATGGGATCTGTCACATGGCCGCTTTTTATGCGGATGTCCGATAAATTATAGGACACGAGGAATCGCAGAACGCGCCTATCTGCGATCTGCGATTCCTTGTGTTCTATTATATGCGCTCAATGGGGCCAGCAGCAGCATCGCCGACCCCATTGAGGACATATACTACAAAGATCAATCTCTTCTGCCACAGCTGTAACAGCTGTGGCAGAGAACGATGTCCGCCCATTGAATTCAATGGAGCCGGCAATACAGCCGACTCCATTGAAAACAATGGGCTGCCGGCGGGCGCGGGATGAATTTTCAGGAAGGGCTTAAAAATATAAGCCCTTCCCTGAAAATCATCCTAAAATGTGTAAAAAAAAAATAGATATATATATATATACATACTCACCTTGTCCCTGCAGCCGGAGTTCAGCCGCTGCCGGACGGCAGTTCTCCTGAACTGCTCTGTGTAGTATTCAGCAGCCGGGGATTTAAAATCCCCGCCTGCTGAATGGGCTGCCTCTGATTGGTCACAGCCCTCACCAATCAGAGGCAGCTCTCACTCACCCATTCATGAATTCATGAATGGGTGAGTGAGTGCTGCCTCTGATTGGCTCAGCGCAGGGACCAATCAGGGGCAGCTCTCAGCTATTGAATGACAGCTGAGAATACTACACAGAGCAGTTCAGGAGAACTGCCGGCCGTGGCTGAACTCCGGCTGCAGGGACAAGGTGAGTATATATTTATTTTTTTATTTTTACACATTTTGGGATGATTTTCAGGGAAGGGCTTATATTTTTAAGCCCTTCCCGAAAATTCATCCCGTGCTCGCCGGCAGCCCATTGCTTTCAATGGAGCTGGCTGTATTGCCGGCTCCATTGAATTCAATGGGCGAACATCGTTCTTCTCTGCCACAGAGAGGAGAATGATCTTTGTAGTATATGTTCTCAATGGGGTCGGTGCTGCTGCTGCCGGCCCCATTGAGCGCATATAATAGAACACAAGGAATCGCAGATCGCAGATAGGTGCAATCTGCGATTCCTCGTGTCTGGCCTGTTTAGCCGAAAACGCTGCTAGCTGCAGATTTTTCGGCGAATCGTCGGCCCTGGTCACGGGATTTGCGGATGCGCATCCGACATGCGATCCGCAAATCGCAGCAAAAAACAGTCGTCTGACCGAGGCCTCAGAGTCATCATAGATTAACCCTAGAGCATTAAAAAAATGATCCACAGAGGACAAAGCTTCAAATAAGGGAGGCAAGAAAAAAGCCCACAACTGTGGAGCTACCTGGAGCTTGGAAGTGACGATGCCAACCCTTTTTAACTCGCCACCAGAGGACACAGGGCATAACCTAAAATACAGCCTGCAAGATTCTCTAAAGCACACAAATTTCTGTCTGTCTCCAGAGAAACGATCCAGTAACTTGAGTTTAGGCTCCTTACCTTAAGCCACTAGGGTTGGTTGCTGCTGCTTTACCTCAGCAACCGCAATTGCCAGCGCCCTCAGCTGGTTTGACAAGGCCTCAATGGGATTCATAACAGATAAACAAAAGTATTCCACCAAGTATCTATGGTGGTTGATTATATCCTGTTAAACCTTTAAACGCTAGATCTATCACTCGCAGATCTACCAGAAATGCAAATAGATAAAGACAAAACAAGAAAGGAAACAAAATATGGGAAACACTGTCCCTATACAACCAAACACTGGGAAGGGCCCTGCCTGAAAGCAGGGCAATTGCCCCAATAAGGACGGCTCCGAATGCATGCCTCGGCCCCTAGTGTGGGGAAAGGGAACAAAACCAGAAAACCAAAATTACTATGCAAACAAACACAGTACTTAGCTTGAGCTGCAGCAAGTAACTGAACAATCCAATAGAAAGATTCTGACTTCCAGCCCAATCAGGGAGAGACTGAAAAATCAACCACAGTTCAGCTCAGTCTCAAGCCAGGCTAAAGAGCCCTAGTAATTATCCACAGGTGCGACTAAACACGTCACACCAAATACAACACCTACTGAGCCAGAAGATGTAGAAATATCTCCAAAACTAGCACCAGACTATTAGCAAGTCGGCAATCCCAGCACTGCCGCAACACCCGTGTTGGAGTTTTACAGCACACTATGGCCATGCTGGATGTTTTTAAAAACTGCGGATTCAAGATAATAAATACTGAGATTTGTTTCTCTGATATTATACTATAGAAAAATTTGTTTTGACTTGAAAATCTGCAAAGCAATTTGAAATTTTTGCATTTCACTTTGCTTAAATTCCCGTGAAACACCTAAATGGATAACAAACTTTCCTAAATGGGTTTTGAATACTTTGAGGAGTACATTTTTTATAATAGAGTAATTTATAAAGATTTCTAATATACACACCCCTCAACCTCCCTTCAAAACAGAAAAAAAAAGTTTGCAAATGTTTTTCCAAATTTAAAAATTGCTGCTTTACTTATAAGCATTGTAATCTCCTGAAAAAAATAAAAATAAGTTATAAAATGATGCTAACATAGTGTGCACATACGAAATGTTATTTCTTAACTATTTTGTGTGGTATGACTATCAGTATTAGGGCTCCTTTCCACTGGCGATAGCGATAATCGCTGCGAGAAAATCGCAATGTTAAAATCGCATCGCTGCAAAATCGCAAGTTTTTGCGTTGCGATGCGAGAATCTGTTTTGCCATTACACTGTATGTGCGAGAGAAAAACGCAAAATGCTGAAACAATCCCCCTGCTGCGATTTTTAATCCTCGCATTGCAGCTTGCCCTTAAACATCGCTAGTGGAAAGACTGTCATAGAACAACATGTGGGGGACTTTCCTACGAGAGCTCGCATTCTCGCATCACACTGAAAAAGCACGATTATCTCGCCAGTGGAAAGGAGCCCTTACAAGCAAAAAATGTCAAATTTTGAAAAATGCAAATTTTTCCAAATTTTCTCTAAACATACTGACAAAAAATAATTGAAATGGATATTAAGCAAAATGTGTCACCAAAAATGATCACAGAATCACTTAAATACATAATGGTATTCCAAAGTTATTACCACATAAAGCACACATGTCAGATTTGAAAAATTAGGCTTGGTAACATAGGCCAAAGCTGGCTTGGGTGGCAAGGGGGTAAGGAACAACCCTCATGGAACCAAAGCATAGGCAGACAGTGATTATATAAAGCCTGAACTGCAGCCTCAGAAACAAATTTTACTAGCATTCTGGATGGTAGCCAATGTTATTGTCACACTTCCATGTTTCCTTAGCCAACTTCATACTCTTGTCACTGCTCAGTCACTTAGAGGGTTGACAGGAAATATAAAGGGTTTGCAGCACAGCCCACATGCCATATGCTCACTTAATGATATACAGCTTTTGATATGCTTGTTCACACTCTTATTTTTAATGGTTTTTTAAAGGGATGTCACATACATGCTTAGCGAAACATTTGTACATCTACAAAACTTCTTAATGCTTAATTTGCAATGAGAAACATATTAGCTAGGCTTTAGGATTCCTAAATACAATAGAGCAAACTGATAATGCTAAATGATCATTTGTTTGCATTCTACATGGAAATACACTATAGATGTTATGTGCAACTTGACCTAGATAACAAGCTTCAGTCAAGAGTTTAAAATAGAGATAAATATGTGTTAGATAACTGATATATAAAGGTCTAAAAATTCAAGAGAAAAAGACAAAAGCACAATAGGAAATCTTTACAGAAATCAAAAACGATATTTATTTTACTCCTTTTATATAACGCATACATATTCCACAGTGCTGCACACTGATTGTCATCACTTAGATTGGGATATATAAGAAAACGTATACAGAATGCGTCCTGTGCTAATAGATAATTGAATATAATATTTCTTGTTTATTCTTAATGTAGAAATATCAATCATTGTTACTGTCAGTCTCCAATCTAAAGGCCCTTTTAAAGAGAATCTTTCAAACGACTGAAAGATTGAAAGATGTAGTGATTTATTTGCATAAATTGTTAATGCACATCAATGGCCATTAAGACTTTATCATCCTTATTTGCATGTAAAAGGGCCTCTAGGAGTTGTTTGCAGAGCCCAGCATATGTTTAAACATAAAACAGCTGCTGCACATTCCATTGTTCTCTCTCAGCTACTGTAAACATGCCATGGGGAAAACAGCTAGTGTAAACATGCCCTGAGGAGAACAGCGTGTGGTCTATTGAAAGATAAATGTGTTTGCTTTATCTTTCAGTTGCTGAATGATGGATTTTAAGTTAATCCTAAAATCCATCGTTCAAACGAAAAGTGCACAATGCCCGCGTTTACGATTGTCAATCATTTTCAGACGTTTGAACAAATTTTGATTAATAATTGTTGCATGTAAAAGGGCCTTTACCCATTCAAAAACACATGGTTCTGATTATAGAAAGTGTATTTATCTCAGTAAGTTAACCTCTTAGTGACTGTCAATACACCTTTTTACAACAGTAACTAATGGGCTTTAAACCTGCACATACTGTAAATCTATTTAAGGTTGGGATAATCAATAGCAACTGTAGCACATAAGCAAATGACAGGTAAATGGAGTTTCTTTTATCATCCATTTGCACCCTGCAATGCAAACCTGAGTTTCCAATGGGTTTCCTAAGCCAATTAGACACTGCATGCTGTAGTGTAGAATACACTACATAAGTAATGCAGTGTACTATCCTAGTGGTCAAAGAATCCCATCTTCGAGTCCTCTTAAGGGACTAAAAAATAGTGTAAAAAAGTAATCCTGTTAAAAAATACGCATTTTCCTCTAGGAAAACACTTTTTAAATAGATAAAGTACCATTAAAAGAAATCTGCACATAATAGATATTACCACATTTGTATCTACATAGACAGTGAAAATATTTTATTGCTCTTACTTGGTGAACACCATAAAATCATTTAAAAAAGTAACACCATGATTGCTATTCTTCTTCTTCTTACTCTCCAAAAAGATCCAGTAAAAAGCAATCCAAAAGTTGCATCTACTTTAAAGTAGTATCAATAAAAATACTATGGGTCTTAGAATACGGTGGTGCAGATTCAGTTGGTTTTTTTAAAATGTGTTTTTGTTGTGCAAAGGCAGTAAAGAATAAAAAAATCTATATAAACTTGGTATTTCAGTAGTTGTGCTGATCTAGATAGAAAAGAAAAGAATAGGATAGGTGAAAATAGGATAAGAAAATCAATAGAATAGGTGATAAAAGTCAGATTGGAAGGGACCTCCACATTTTTAAGAACAAGGGTCCAGTGAACCTCTCTTCTCGTCACTGTGGGTTCACTGCACCCCTCTGCAGTGATGTGGAAATAGAATGGCCTTGGCTATATCTGTCGGTGCCATCGAAAAAGATTGAGGAGGGACCACTCACATGTGACAATTTCCTAATTCATCTCCTCCTTATTGCAGGAGATGCAGTAAGCCCACAGTGAGAAGGGGAGGTCAACACAGGACTTCCATTCTCAGGATTTGTGTGGGTCTCAGTGGTGAGACTGCCACCAATCAGAATTTTAGCATATCATATATGGATAGGTGCTAAAAGTCAATTGATAAAGCAAGAACAAGTGCAAGTGATCAACTGGCAAACAAGCAAACACCTGTTCATCAGCTGATTGGCTCTATGCAAGAATAAAAATGCTTGCTGGTCAGCTGCATATCTCCATGCTCACACAATGGCAGCCAATCAATGATAGCAATATGGGGATAAATGATCAGAGTAATGGTCATTCATTCCCATTCTGCAGATAATCTGCCTGTCTAGACAAAATGAATGAGCACTGACTGACATGCTTATTGTCGGTCAGCCCTCGTTAGCAAGAGCAGATTATCTGCCCATGTAATAGGAGCCTTACTGCCCTGAGATCAGTATGCAATACATCACCTACCATTTGAATGCCATAATGGACATTTTCTAACTGATTATATTGCAGCTGAATATGTCCAATTCAGAGAAAATTTGTTTCTAATGAACTTCACTGTCTGGAAGTCTTGCTGCGTGATTCATGTTTTTCTCTTTATAAATGTATTCCTGCACTTCTCAAAGACTTTTAGACTATAAATGTTACTAATCCCCTGAAAACTCGGAGAAAGTAACTGTGTTCATTACATAGCATTTAAAATTTATTTCCTCCTTTCCTTCTTACGTCGTTATCTTAAATATAAGAATCAATAATTGTTTTGGTCTTTAAGAGCAATGGAAATAGGTGTGTGTTATCCTTTTATTTATTAAGGTCCTGATAAAGCTAAAGAAATCTGCACAATTTATGTAAAATCCTCTAGAGCTATAGCTCTGTGGTAGTAACATTTAAAAATTATATTCTCCTGACCTTCTATGCTTACTTGACTTCTGTCTAGGGGGCTATAGAATAAATGTTAAGCATGGGTTTATGCTAATACACACATAATTTTGCAAGCGAAATGTTACAGCAATAGTTCAAACCAGAAAGCACTATCAAATAAAATAACTGAAGTAGAAGAAAGCAATGATCAAACGTATACTGCTACATTATTTATTGTGATTATTGTATATTTATATTTAGAGGACAGATTCCTCTGTGCAAAATTGCATAGAAGATAGCAAAGAACCTCTTTAAAATCTACTTCAGAGTGCTTGAAAGCAATGCTTGTGCTTTAAAAATTTCTTGGCACCTTTTAATTTCCACATGAAAATATTATAACATTGCAGATGCAGCTATATTTCATTGCCAAGGGAGATAATTTAATACATTCCACTCTTTCAAAATATATATTTTTATATTTTAAATAGGACATATTTTTATAAATGGCGAATGCTCGAGGACTGACCCAGAATCATAAAGCTGTAACACTGTATCTTAATTATTAATTTAAAAGTTTCAATGAACCAAAACAGATGAACATATACAACACTCTACTAAAGAGAAAGAATGAATGACAGCATTTAATAAACCCTTTCAGGGAAATTGAAATGATGTTCCTTTGTCCAACAGAAAAAAGAAGCAGCGTTACTAACGTCACAAAAGGAAACGTTGGATTTAAGCTTCTAGTGAAGCTAATGACTGTGAAAACATTAACAGGAACTTGGCATGGAAGTAGTAATTTATCCTTAGTATTACTTAGAGGTGGCACTGATATTAGTGAGGAATGAAGTTTAATTGTATTCCATTCAATAGTCCTCTGTTTCAGGCAGTCAGCAGGACCTTGGCGCTAAATATTGTGCCTTATGGTTGAAGGTAAACAAATGTGAGTGAGGATGATCAGCAACACAAGTGCACAAGTGAAAATTCTGTTGTATGAGTAGGAAGAGAAAAAAATTACAGGTGCTCCATAAAGGAATAACTACGAACTTGTATGATGGGTGACCAGGAGCTGTACTAGTCTGGAGTCTCACTCACAAGGAGTGGGGATGTAATTGATGAATGGGACGAGCACTGCTGGAACTCTCTACACCAGGAATAAACTTGCATGGACACTTCCACCAAAATTTGAATATAGGACAATGCATTTCAGCGCTGATTCAGCACCATCCTCAGGTCCATTACAGTAGACTAGAATTAGGTATTCAGTCATCAGTTAATTTATATAGATGCAATTTTTGTATTTGATATTTGTTTCATTAATTCTCAACAATTTTTTTAAATAATTTTATTGTGTTTTCACTGCAGTAACATTGCTATGACTATTATGGTATGTTGAATGTTTAAGGCCTCCCTCACACAGGTGTTTGCAGAAATGCAGCGTTTCTCAACGCTGCGTTTACTGCAGTTTCAGCAGCGCTGGTATGCGTTTTGCCAGCGTTTTGGCTGCGTTTTCAACACAGCTGAAAACGCAGCCAAGGAAGCTGAAAAAAGCAATACTCACTTAGCAGGCATCACATGGGTCCCTCGCGCTGCTCTCAGGAGCTCCAGGCAGGCTTCTGGGCACTTGCCAACACCGACAGAGCATCTTTTGCTGGTAACGGGGTTTGAAGACACCGCCTCCAGCAAGAGATTGCTCTGATTAGCTGATCAGAGCCAGCCGTGGATGCACCAATCACAACCATTTACTGAATGGCTGTGATCGGTTCTTCGAGCACTTGCTCTGATTGGCTCAGCCCACGCTTGAGGAACCAATCAGTGTCATCTCTTGCTGGAGGCAGGTCTTCAAACGCCGTTACCAGCAAAAGATGCTCTGTCGGCTCTGACAAATGCCCAGAAGCATGCCTGGAGCTCCACAGAGCAGCAGGAAAGGCCTGGACGGTGCCTGTTAGGTGAGTATTGCTTTTTTTAGGAAGGGCTTGCGTTTAGTGCTGTCAAAAACGTGGTACCAAGTTGTGCCACGTTTTCAGCAGCTCTGAAACTGCTGCCCATTCATTTCCATGGGCTACACACAGCTGAACATGGCCAAAAATAGAACATACATCGCTTTCAAAGCACAGCATTGAAAACACTGTGTTTTGATGCCTGTGTGAGCACACCCATTGAAACGAATGGGAGCGTTGTAGAGTGCTTAGCGCAGCACTAGAAAGGCACCGCTAAACAGTGTAAAAAATGCCTGTGTGGGGCAGGCTAACTTGGTTAATACCAGTACTGAGTCGGAGAACGGTCAAGACAGAGGGAGGAGAACAATGCAAAAATTATACTTGTCTGTTGTGTGTGTCCAAGTCTAGAAACTTCCCGACAATGTGATATGTATTTAATATGGCTGCTTTCTGCTACTACATGAATATGTTTTAGTTTAGATGTAGAGTAGACTTTTGTGTAATGTATGTGGAACAACCCCCAGTGGTAGATAGGATGACAGGCACAATAAGTACCCCATTCATTCTCCACAGGCGTCTCATCTCCTGTGCGAGTTCAGTGTATGTATTGATTTTCTAAGTGCATGTATTGTTAATGTTGTCAGTGTTTCAGATTAATATGTCTATGATTTATGTGTTTTTGTTATGTTTGTCAATGAGTGTGATGTCTAGTCTGTTGGTTGATTGTTTTGTCTGTGATTATGACTCTGTCATAGCACAGTGTGTGCGCGTTGTTTTCTAGGACTGTCTATGGAGTTTATTTGTAATATGGAATATGAGTGTCTGATAGTTGGCACTTGGTGTATTATATTTACTATTCGATTAGGTCTTTGTAAATTATCTGTCTGAGCCAAAATCTTGCAACTGCAGGTGCTGTGTTGTATTGTTTCTGTCATGATGTGACATTTTTTCCATGTGCCATCAGTAAGAGCGGTGTCTTTTATGGCAACTTCAGATGACCGTAAGTGCAAAAATACGTATTTGCCCTGTGAAGGAGTGTTATTCACGTGTGTCCTTGTGCAAATATTGTGCACATTTGCACAGGCATTGCTTGTTGACATGGGCAGGGGACTTACCCCCACCCTGATTTAAATGGTTATTAGGCCAAATTAGGTGCTAGTGTTCGGGGATATGCTTAATGTTTTGTGCATGCCCCTCTATTCTACGGTAAAATCACGCCGTGTGAATGAGGCCCTACAGCAATGGAAGTTTAGTGGTGTGTTGTTTCTGTATGTGAGAGTTACTGCTTTACGTAGCTGTGATAGCTCTTGTTTTCTGTAAAAGAACTCTAGCAATGTCTGTATTCGCTTGTAGTGTGAGTTTATTGCCTGCAAAATATTGCAGCGGAATCAGACCCGGCGCCCCCCAGAGACCCTATACTCATCTCTCCGGATCCACATGCACAGTACAGCGCATAGTGTGCCGGTGCTGGGTGGTGACGCGGATTCTCACAGTACTTCCGCTGTGCTTACAGCGGAAATATCATGGGACAGATGGCTTCCATTGACTGTAATGGAAGCTGTCCATGTGCTTTTCTGCACAGAATAGAACATGCTGCGATTTTCCCCCACAAGCGGAAAATCACTATTGATTTCTGCTTGTGGACAGGGGAGAATCATTTAACACAGCATGTCTCCGGAATTCGTGGCGGTTGTATGCCCGTGAGTTCCACAGCGCTAATCCGTCCATTGGCATTAGCCCTTAGCCTCCCTATTGCGGACTTAGGATGGTGCTACTTATTAGAGATGAGCGAACGTACTCGTAATGAGTACTTACGCACCCGAGTACCGCCATTTTCGAGTACTTCAGTACTCGCGCGTAAAGATTCGGGGGGCGCCGGGGGGCGGGGAGAGGCGCGGCGGTGCGGGGGGTAGCAGCGGGGAACAGGGGGGAGCCCTTTCTCTCTCCCTCTCCCCCCCACTCCCCGCTGCAACCCCCCGCGCCGCCACGGCGCCCCCCGAATTTTTTCGCCCGAGTACGGAAGTACTCGAAAATCGCGGTATTCGGTCGAAAAAGGGGCGGGGCCGAGCACGTTCGCTCATCTCTACTACTTATGCTTTCTTAGCCTTGTTCATGTTTTTCTTTGGAGTTGTTCTAGTTCTGTGTGTGACTATTATTATTATTAATCATGAAGCTGTAACACTATCTTAGTTATTAATTTAAAAGTTTTAATGAACCAAAACAGATAGACTTACACAACACTCTGTTATTTAGGGTTGACTTTCTATTGTATTAGTGTTCTCCTTGGGTCATTGGATGCTGCTTTTGACACCTTTTTAACATTTTTTAAAATATATTCTTTATTTTTCATTAAAGGGGTTGTCCCGCGCCAAAACGTTTTTTTTTTGTTTTTTTTTAACCCCCCCCCCCCCCGTTCGGCGCGAGACAACCCCGATGCAGGGGTTAAAAAAACAAACCGGGTAGTACTTACCCGAATCCCGGCGGTCCGGCGTCTTCATACTCACCTGCTGAAGATGGCCGCCGGGATCCTCTCTCTCTGTGGACCGCAGGGCTTCTGTGCGGTCCATTGCCGATTCCAGCCTCCTGATTGGCTGGAATCGGCACGTGACGGGGCGGAGCTACACGGAGACGGCATTCTGCACGAGCGGCCCCATTGAAGACAGCAGAAGACCCGGACTGCGCAAGCGCGGCTAATTTGGCCATTAGAGGCCGAAAATTAGTCGGCACCATGGAGACGAGGACGCCAGCAACGGAGCAGGTAAGTATAAAACTTTTGATAACTTCTGTATGGCTCATAATTAATGCACAATGTACATTACAAAGTGCATTAATATGGCCATACAGAAGTGTATAGACCCACTTGCTGCCGCGGGACAACCCCTTTAAGGTAAAAAAAGGGGGAGGGTTACAACAAGGTAGGTGTAAAATCAATGATGATCACATCAATCAGTCCTGTAAACAACAATGATTTCTCTGATGTTTCTCACTGTATTTTTAACACTTGGCTTTTTAACTGTTTTTAATGCCTGCCGTTGTCTGTATGTTTTTCTAATAAACTTTCTTGGCAATTATATACCTTCTGTATAATTATTTATATATTAGTGTGCCTTTTGTGTTCTCAATTTACTTCAATTGTGTGTGACCTATAGTGCACCCTTTGCTTCCCAGGAGGTCTATGTCTTCCTGAGCTTGCCACAATATTTTGGTGGTGTCTGCCTTGCCATTATGACTAAATACAAAACAATGCCTTTTGGTGTCTTCATCAGGTCCATTACATTGCATACAGCAAACTTATAAAAATTACGTATTCAGTCATCAATTAATGTATATTTGCACATTTTTTTCTGTATTTGATATGTGTTTCATTAATTCCCAACTATTTTTTATAATTTTATGTTTTTACTGTCGCAACATTATTTTATTGTGCCTAATGTTTTGCGTGTGCTGTTGGTAAATTAACCGTAAGTTCACTTTGACCTCACTGATGTTGTCTTCTGCACTTTTCTATCTAGCTAACAATCTGTCAGTGATGAAAATAATGTGAAATGGAGACCAGAGGGGTCTTTTTCTTACCTATTGAACCCTCTGGTTCCATCCTGGTCTGTCCAATTTTCCATCCATGTGCAACTTTTCGCATAGGAGATGGAACCTGAGAAGGAAACAACACTTGAGATAAAAATGCAGTGTGAAAAGAGCCTAATTTATATTCTTCTGTTATGCTTATTAGACCATTAGCTGCTTTGAGAAAATATTTTTGCTGCTAATATTTTCAACTTTATTCTGGGTTAAAAAGCATTCTTTCAATAGAATCCAAGTATGTCCTATTTTTTTTAAACAAAATCAAATTGAGGTTTTCATTGACTAATACTACAATTTAATTTATATTTCATAACTTTCTATATATCTTTCTCTTATTTATATTATTTTATTTCTATATTAGCTACATTTTATTTTACAGCCTAGGGATGTAATATGTTTTTTTTTTGTTTAGCATATCTTTAAAGGTTATCAGTTGAAGTAACTGCTGTACATTTTTTGACAGATAATATTATTTGCAGTGCACTAAATTCCCAACATATCATGACATATAGAGTGTGTACAGCTTGAAGACCTGTCCTTTCACTGACATCACACATTAAAGAGAAGACAAGGTTCCTCTTTTTGAAGACCAATAATGATACAAATAAAAGAAGGCAAGTTGTTTGTCATTGCACCAATCAATGTATCAGTTGCAGCTATTAACACAGTTTCAAAGCAGGAAGATTTGTTTCAATAGCATGTAGCCGAAAGCTTTATGTAAAAAGAATTACAATAGAATGTACAATCACAAATGCATTCATCTTATAAAACAGGTATAAATAAATCAATGTTATACACTTGTGGCGATTAAAGAAAGAGACACATATTAAGCGTATTACTATTAATGTAAGAGATAGCTGGGCTTTTTATACATCCAATTAAACCTACATTATTTTAAATGGGTTGTCCAAATATTCAAATTCAAATCTGCTCAGCATGACATAAAAGCCATAACTTTTGTATTTTTCCCATCAACATAGCTAGTTCTGCATTATGTGATGAGCTGTAGTTTTCATTGGCACCATTATGGAGTATATGTAATGTATTGGATAGCTTTCAGTAATTTTCTTGCAGGGGGCAGGGTAAAAAAAAAACACATACATCCTGCCATTTTTAACAGCTCTCATTATGCTGCATAAAAGACACAATAATCTTTTTTTTCTGCAAGTCAGTATGATTATGAAAATACTAAATTTATATATTTGTTTAGATTTTTCCACTTTTTATAATAAGACCCTTCTTTTAGATTTTTTTGCATTGTTGCTTTTAAAGACCCATACATTTTTTTCTTTTCCATGAATTGAGCTGTGTAAAGGCTTTTTTTTTCTGTGACGCCAGTGTTTATTAGTACTATTTTGGGGTACATGTGATTTTTGAATCACTTTTAGGGCTCAGTCACATGGGTGTTTTTTCGCACAATTTTTTGTGCGCATAACTGATGCGCTCAAAAAATTGCGTGACCGAAGCCAGCGGCAAAAAAGCTGCTAGCAGCATTTATCCGCCCAAAGGGCTTGGTCACATGGGCGTTTGTACACTCAAAAAGAGCGCTGCCCGCTATCCTCTGCCACAGCTGTGGTAGAGGAGAACGATGTTCTCCCATTGAATTCAATGGAGCCGGCAATACAGCTGGCTCCATTGAAAGCAATGGGCTGCTGGCAAGCGCTGTAATAATTTTCGGGGAAGGGCTTCAAATATAAGCCCTTCCCTGAAAACCATCCTAAAACAGTGTAAAAAAAAAATCTATACTCACCTTTTTGCAGCTGCTGGGGCTCAGCCGCGTCCAGCCGGCTCTTTTCCTGAACTGCTTCCAGTAGTATTCAGCAGGTGGGGATTTAAAATCCCCACCTGCTGAATGGGCTGCCTCTGTTTGGCTGAGCACTGTGACCAATCAGAGGCAGCTCTCAGCTATTGAATGACAGCTGAGAGCTGCCTCTGATTGGTCCCAGCACTCAGCCAATCAGAGGCAGCACTCACTCACCCATTCTGAATGGGTGAGTGAGTGCTGGCTCTAATTGGTTGAGCACTGTGACTAATCAGAGACAGCAGCAAAAAGGTGAGTATAGATTTTTTTTTATTTTTTACAATGGTTTTCAAGGAATGGCTTATATTTGAAGCCCTTCCCCGAAAATTATTACAGCGCTTGCCCGCAGCCCTTTGCTTTCAATGGAGCTGGCTGTGGCAGAGGAGAATGATCTTTAGTATATGTGCTCAATGGGATTGGCGCTGCCGCCACTGGCCCCATTGAGCGCACGTACACAGAACACAACGATTTGTTGCAGAATGCAGTTACATGCGTTCTGCAAATTGTTGTGTCCTATAATTTTTGCCGCATGCGTTTGTGCGCATAAAAATGTCGCACATGTGACCACTCCTATTGCAATGCATTGGGTCTATATAGATGCGGAACACAAACGCAGCTGTAAATCGTGCGAAAAAATGCCTGTGTGACTGAGCCCTTATTACTTTTATTGGTTTTAATGTGTGCATAAGGGTTGTTTATTATTTGTAAGTGTTTTTTTCAACTATTTTATTTTTTTCACATTTTTTTTGTCCCTTCAGTGAACTTGAACCTGTGACCTTGCAAACAGCCAGATAATACACTGTAATATTTCATACTGCAGTTTATTATTGCTATTCATTTGCTTTGGAAACCATATTAGACTTTGAGGCCACTGTTAGGGCTCCAGTTGCCATACCAATCTATAGGCTGTCAACAACTTCATGGTAGAAGGCCGATGATGTCACAGAGGGAGCTCTTTCCCTTTCTTAACTCTGTACGTGCCGTGATCCATATTGTGGGCAAGCACTCACTGCGGATTGCATGGCTTCAGCTCCTGTCCCTGCACCACCCATATGCTATAAATATATGGCATTAGCTGGAACCCCTTCCAACCCATGATGTACATGTACTTCATGAGGTGGGAAGTGGTTAGAAGCTATGAACACCTTTGGGAGTTTTCTTTTTCAATTAAATGCATGTATTTTGGGTTGACAATCATTTTTATAATAGGGTCTAGTTAAAACATTTGCTCCATTTGCCTTAGGGTGGATTCAGATGAGCGGATTATGTGCGTACAATTGTGCGCACAAAAACGCATGCCTATTGGAACCATTAGTTCCCTATGGTGTGTTCACATGTCCGTGTTTTACAGGCGTGCAAACACACGCACCTGCAAAACATTATACATGCGTGCACCATAGGTCCATGGTACATGTCAATATTCCCCAGCGGGGAGTCCCCTTGTCACTGAACACTGGGACAGCATTGTCACAGTGTTCAGTGACAAGGGGACTCCCCACAGGGAGTAAATAATCCCCTGCCACAGCTGTCACAGCTGTGTCAGTTGTGGCACAGGATTTCTTCATCACCACTGGGAGTAAAGAATCCCCTGCCACAGCTGTCACAGCTGTGGCAGAGGATTTCTTCATCCCCACAGGTAGTAAAGAATACCCTGCCACGGCTGTCACAGCTTTGACAGCTGTGGCAGAGGATCACAATGTTCTCCCGTTGCTTTCAATGTGACCGGCGCTTCTGCAGTCCCAATATAAGCCCTTCCCTGAAAATCATCCCTAGAATGTGTTAAAAAATATATTTATACCCACCTCTCCTCAGCTGCCGGGGCTTAGGCGCATTCAGCCTGTCTTCTCCCTGCACTGCTCTGAATCTTTTTCAGCAGGGGGGGGGGGGGGGGGATTTAAAATCTCATTGGCTGAGTGCTCAGCCAATTACAGGGAGACTCAGCCATTCATTGAATGACAGATGAGTGCTGCCTGTGATTTGTCACAGCACTCAGCCAATAAATGAATGGCCAAGCGCTGCTTATGATGCAATGAAAGAACATTGCGATCCTTTGCCACAGCTGTGACAGCTGTGACAGCTGTGGCAGGGAATTCTTTACTCCCCGTGGGGAGAAAGAAAGGGCAAGGCCTATTTTTTCTCATGCTTAGAAATATCGCACAAGAAATTACACACAACAGCCAATGCATCCAGCTTCTGTCAACTTATGCCAAAATGAATTCAATGAATGGCCAAGCGCTGCCTGTGATTGGCTGAGTGCTGTGACCAATTTACAAGCAGCACTCAGCTGACATTCAATGCCTAGCAGAGAGCGCTGATCTATGGCAGAGACTGTGCATTGGCACTGTCTCTCTGCAATAGTATATGAACTCTAGCGGTATACATTACCCGTCAGGAAGAAGAATGTCAGCAATGGCCACATCACAAGATGAAGATTATCCAGACAGATTGCGGTGAGGTGACCCCTGGGGACTGGAGAAGATTAGAGAGGAGAAGATGTTGTAAGAAGACGGCCACGGGAGGAATAGGTAAGTAATGATTTTTAAAAAAAATTTTTAATGACAAAATCATTTTAAGGAGTTAAAGAAAAACATAACAAACAACCAGGCTTACTGATATGATAAACTAAGACAGCTTTTTCTATTAGACAGTTTCATCAATCCCCCCCTAAGTGTTTCCATGCTTATGGTATGTTCACACAGCAAAATCCAACACAGATTCCACCTCGAAAATTGAATAAATCCACAGATTTTGCTCCAGATTAGCACATAGTTTTAGCCCTGTCAGTGAGCAAAATATATGTGCAGAATTTGATGCATTTCCACGTGGATCCGTGTGAAGAAGTGACAGCTTAGCTATGGATTCGGCTACTGTTTTAGATTTAGAATCTGTGTGGAAAATTCTTTGTTGAGTTCCATCATGTCAACATACCATAAGGATGGGCCGGTGCTGTTTGCTTCCCCCCCATGCTAAAATTTACTAGCCAGACCATGTTTTTTAAGTTGGAATCTGAAGTCCGTCTGTTTATAAGGCCAATGCACCAGATGCTGATCTTGTGATGCCAACAACTTCTTGGGATATCAATTTCTTTTCTATCGGTCAGTGCTCTTTGTTTCTGTCAGTTTCTACAGCCACTGCACTAATGACAATTGATTACAATTTATCCATTTAGCTATCTAATGTGTCGAGTATTCCTTATTACTCAAAACCACAGTGGCACTCTTCTTCCATGGAGTTAGCTGACAAGACATTGGCATGATCAAAACTGTCTAAAAGAGAAACTGTTTTTGTTGCATAGGAACCAATCACGGCACCACTTTGATTTAACAACAAGAGTGTAAGAAATGAAAGCTGTGCAGTAATTAGTTGCTGTGAGTTTCTCTTTTAGACAGTTTTGATAAATGAGGTCCAATGTTTTATGTTGATGCAATTTTTTGTGGTCCGCTATATCTGATGGATGGATTTGGGAGACTTGAAATAAATATGAACCACTCAATTACTGATTGGATTTCTGCAATTTGGTAATAATGTTCAATCTTTTTGTGATTATGCTTTGCATATATTGCAGACTATTTCAAGGTATTGGCTAATTATGGAAGGGTATCAGTTCTCCTTAAGGAGAGCACTTAGAAGGCGTGTGAAAAGACTTGTTTAAAAAGTCTAACATTGACTTGCAGAAATGCTGCCTTCCACTAGGTGGTGCTGCAGAGGTATTGTTCCGTCCTCCCATTTTTTAACTTTCTAGTCACTGTCATCAGGATTATATGTGTATTGTAGCTACATGAAGCTGGAAATTACTGATATATTGCAGCATTGGTTGATTGTTTCACAGTGTCAATTTTTGTGATTAACACATCCATTATTTTAAGTAGTTACCAATAAAATTAATGTTTGTAGTTATTTCTAGAGATGAGCGAGCATACTCGTCTGAGCTTGATGCTTGTTCGAGTATTAGGGTGCTCGAGATGCTCGTTACTCGAGACGAGCACCACGCGGTACTCGTCTCGATTAAATGAGCACTGACCATTGAATTCAATGGAGCCGGCAATACAGCCAGCTCCATTGGAAGCAATGGGCTGCCGGCGAGCGCGGGATGAATTGTCGGGAAGGGCTTAAATATATAAGCCCTTCCCTGCAATTCATCCAGAAATGTGTAAAAATAAAAAAAATATATACTCACCTTGTCCCGGCAGAACGATGTTAACCCATTGAATTCAATGGAGCCGGCAATACAGCCGGCTCCATTGAAAGCAATGGGCTGCCGGCGAGCGCGGGATGAATTGTCGGGAAGGGCTTAAATATATAAGCCCTTCCCTGCAATTCATCCAGAAATGTGTAAAAATAAAAAAATATATACACTCACCTGGTCCCGGCAGACGGAGTTCAGCGCGGCCGGCGGCAGTCCTCCTGAACTGCTCTGAACAGCTGTGAGTAGTATTCAGCAGCCGGGGATTTAAAATCAGAGGATTGGTCACAGCCTGACCAATCAGAGGCAGATCTCACTCACACACCCATTCATGAATTCATGAATGGGTGAGTGACTGCTGCCTCTCATTGGCTCAGCGCAGGGACCAATCAGATTGAAATCCCCGGCTGCTGAATACTACTCACAGCTGTTCAGAGCAGTTTAGGAGGACTGCCGTCGGCCGCGCTGAACTCCGCCTGCCGGGACCAGGTGAGTATATATATTTTTTTTATTTTTACACATTTCTGGATGAATTGCAGGGAAGGGCTTATATATTTAAGCCCTTCCCGACAATTTATCCTGCGATCGCCGGCAGCACATTGCTTTTTTAATGGAGCCAGCTGTATTGCCGGCTCCATTGAATTCAATGGGCTAACATCGTTCTGCCGGGACAAGGTGAGTATATATATTTTTTATTTTTACACATTTCTGGATGAATTGCAGGGAAGGGCTTATATATTTAAGCCCTTCCCAACAATTCATCCCGCGATCGCCGGCAGCCCATTGCTTTCAATGGAGCCGGCTGTATTGCGGCTCCATTGAATTCAATGGGCTAACATCGTTCTTCTCTGCCACAGCTGTTACAGCTGTGGCAGAGGAGAACGATC
Organism: Eleutherodactylus coqui; assembly: GCF_035609145.1. Classification (NCBI taxonomy): domain Eukaryota; kingdom Metazoa; phylum Chordata; class Amphibia; order Anura; family Eleutherodactylidae; genus Eleutherodactylus; species Eleutherodactylus coqui. The sequence goes on along the minus strand of NC_089843.1, from coordinate 139,142,753 downwards.
TTTATGCTGACAGTGGGGGGGGGGGTCTCACTCTTGCCACTATTGTGGCTTAATAGTGGGACCTGGGAACTTGAGATGCAGCCCAACATGTAGCCCCTCACCTGCCCTATCCGTTTCTGTGCCGTTCCCATCACTTTCTTGAATTTCCCAGGTTTTCACAAATGAAAACCTTAGCGAGCATCGGCGATATACAAAAATGCTCGAGTCGCCCATTGACTTCAATGGGGTTCGTTACTCGAAACAAACTCTCGAGCATTACTGAAAGTTCGACTCGAGTAACGAGCACCCGAGCATTTTGGTGCTCGCTCATCTCTAGTTATTTCACTCCACTTCCATATATACTTGTATTCTGGTGATATTTTGGTGGCAATTTGAATAGTGCTTCCTTGTTGATATTTTTGAGCAGTCATAAGTGCCCAAAACATTTCTCCGTCGTCTTACAGATCAGTTTACACTTTAATTTGTCAAACTGTTTTAAAAAATTAAAAAAAACTGATCCTGATCGCTCAATCCCCCAATTGTATTCCTATTTACAACCTTCAAATTAATGCCATGATGCATGAGTTTGCATATTTGCTTAGTCTTAATCAGGTGTGCCTCAATAGTTCATTCTCATTCAAAGCTTCTGCATCTTTTTTTCACCTAGAGACATCAAGTAGGATGCTGATTACATATAATTAAATAGATGACATTTGGCAAAGCGCAGATAAAGATACTTATTTTAGAATTTTGGAAACTTAGTGTGTGTTGGAATCTTTATTTTGACAATGGTCATTATGAATGGACAGGTCTAACATTTTTCTGCTTGCAAGGAAATATTTCTTTTGTTACAGGAGATGACAGTGAGCTTCTGACAATGATGTTCCACTTATTAGGCGGCTGCCTATAATATAGAAGAGGGGCTGTAAGTATGCATTTTAAAGATCATCTCTTTGCAATGTGATACCCCTCATGGAGTCATCACAATTATAGAAGAACTGTTTCAATTATTTAATGCTGTTCTCTTCTTCAAACTAAGGCTAGTCTCACACTAAAGTGTTAACTGATCTGTAAGATGATGAAGAAATGTATTGTGGATTCCATAATCGGTGTCTGCATGGACATTTCACAGTAAAGTGCAAGCATTGAAAGCCATGCATTTCAGATTTTTCCTTCACACTCGCGGATAGGAATTGCATATTCCACGAGCGGAAGAAAAATCACAGCATTCTCTATTTTACCGTGGAAACCATGCAGACAGCCTCCATTAAAGTCAATGGAGGCGTCTGACCTGCAGTCAATACCCAATTAACATGACGCATGGGCTGTAAATACCTGCGTCATCTCTAAGCGAAGGAGCGGGAAATACAAAAAAAAATAACAAAAAAAACTGTACTGTACAGGACAAGGCAACCATATGCAATACAGGCTGGGGTCATATACAGGGTCACTGGCCAGGCTTTCAGCCGGAATCTGCTGCAGGCTTCCCGCATGTGGAATCCGAACTGGTTATGTGAGCCCGGCCTAATAGTTCTGCTTTACATCATTTGTTTTATTTACCATAGTATTGCTATTTCCTTTTGTGTATAAATATATGAATCTTCAGATACTTTATTTTTTCTATATACTGCCAAACAAGATACAAAGTTATTTTAAGCATTTGTATCAGAAACTATAGTATGTATTATAATGAATATCTCAAGCATTTTTAAAGTTGTTATCGTTAGCTTCACCAGTATCTTTCCCAAACAGTTGTATCATTGAACCAGCTATAATACAATGTCACTCATTGCTACAAGTAGAGCTAGTCATGGTGAACAGTGTTCTAGTACTTGTCTTGAACATAATGATAGAATTGCAAGTACATACTACAACTGAAATTGTTTAAAACTGGCCCAAACTCACATTATGATGGTAAAGCAAGTCCTGAATCCTCTTTGCATCACAGACCACCTAGTATTTGAGAAATTAGGTGGGTGACTGGTTTAAGTGACTTGTAGATATTAAGAGCCTATTCACCCCTGTGAAAATGCAAGGTTCTGTCATGTTAAAAAAATCTGACAAAGATGTAATATTTCGGATTTATTTCCACCTTCAATATGACCCACTATATCTGTACAACCCTATTAAAATGACTGAAATCTTTTAGGGTGGACACATAACAAAACTAAAGTAATGTGGTTGCATAAGTGTGAACACACACTTATATTTAGGGATGGGGTTGTGTTCAGTATTAGCCAATCACATTTAAATTCATGTTAAATAGTAGTCAGTACACAGCTGCCATTATTTACTGATATTCTGAATTACCCCATATAAAGTTCAGATATTCTAGTAGGATTTTCCTGACATTTTCTTAGTTGCATTTTTCAGCAAAAGCCATGGTCCAAAAAGAGGGATCTGATTGTCGAAAGGTATCAGTCAGGAAAAGGGTACCAAAAAATGCTCAAGGCATTATATATAGCATTGAACAAAGTGAAGATGGTCATCAAGAAGTGGATTCAATTTTACACAACAGTGACATTGTCAGAACTGGATGTTTCTCAAAAATTGATGAAAAGTGCAGAATAAAATTGGTCTGGAAGGCTGCCAAGAGGCCTTCAGTAACATTAAAGGAGTTGTAGGAATTTTTGGCAAGTACTGGTTGTGTAGTGTATGTGACAACTATCTCTCATATTCTTTGTATGTCTGGCCTGTGGGGTAGGGTGGCAAGATGGAAGCCATTTCAAACATCAAGTTATGTTTTCCGAAACCTACATGAAGTCTGCCAAAAGTATGTCAGAGAATGTGTTATGGTTTTATGAAACCAAGGTTGAATTTTTTTAGCCTAGTTCTAAAAGTTATGTTTAGTGCACAGCCAACACTGTAGATCACCAAAATAACACTATACCTATAGGAAAGATGGTAGAAGGAGCATTATGCTTTGGGGCTGTATTTCTGCTGCTGGAAATAAAGCTATAGTCAAAATGGAAGGAATTATGAAGAGTTCCAAATATCAGTCCATTTTGGCATAAAACCTTCAAGATGAAGATGACTTTCATCCTTTAGCAGACAACAACCTCCAACAAACGATTGGCTTTTTCAGAAGATCAAATTGGGTTATTAAAGGTGCATTTACACACAATGATTATCACTTAAAATTCACTCAAACAATGTCTTTTGAGCAATAATATTGCGTGTAAATGCTACCATTGTTTACCTTTCGGCTGCACTATGATTTTTAGGTGAGCATAAAATCCATCATTTGGCGGAAGAGCTGATAGCAGGGACCACATTCTGTGTTCTCCACAGGAGCGCTGATTACATTGTATTCAGCTTGCAGTCTCTGCATACAGATCAGGGGGGCACATTTACATGCAAATGAAGATAATAAGCTGCTAATGTGCATTAGTGCCCATTAGCAGCTTATGCAAAATGATCACTAAAACTATCTATCATCCTATCTATTGAATGAATTTTGAGCGATCATCTTTGCATGTAAATGGGCCTTAAATAACTAATTACTTCAGAAGAGTTGTTGATCCAGGGATTATTCTGATTGCCAGACTTGGAGTCAGGAATGAATCCCTTTGAAAGTCTGTGGGTGACCTGGAGACGGCTGTACACATGAGATGCCCTTGCAATCTGACAGATTGGGAGCACTTTTGCAAGGAAGAGTAGAGAAAGATTGCCAAGTCAAGATGTGCCAAGCTGATAGACACCTATTGAAAAAAATGAATGCTGTCAAAGGACATCAACAAAGTATCAGTTTTAGGGTATTCATATTTATGCAAACACATTATTTTAGGTTTTTTTTAGCTTTTCCAGCATAAAAGATTTCACTTTGTTTTTCAATGGAAGTGCACAAATAATGGGTCATAGTGAAGGTGGGAAGAAATCTGAAAGGATTCATCTTTGTTGGAATTTTTATCTTGACAAAAACATGGAATTTTTAACAGGGATATGTAGAATGTTTCTATCCACTGTTCTCTCTGTTCTAGCAGCATGTGTTTTTAGCTTCTCATACATATTTTGTGCACAAAGAAGAGCTGTAGTGAGGAGGGGAACCCAGTTGGGCTTCCCTATTTTTTATTAAAATGTCAATAGCTCCATTCATCCTTAGGGGTCAGGCAAAATTAGTGCTTGTACCTGGGAATTTGCAATCTCCAGAAGTCACACCGAAATGAAAGCAGCAGTATTGTGCATACTCAACTACTGGTCCAATCACCAGGTGGGACAAGGAACCCATTTTCTGAAGATCGGTGGGGTCCTAGCAGTTAAATGTCTACTGATCAGACACTTATGCATTATCCCATGTATAGAGAATAAGTTATAATCTTGGCACAAAGCCTTATATATTGTTCATATGTCTTTGAAAAAAAAGAAGTATTTATTGAAATAGAAATAAGTGATTTTACAGCAAATATTTTTTTATAACTAAAACAGATAAGAGCCTTCAGAACATTACATTACCACTATGTCCTGGAGGACACAATATTGTAAAATGATAATCAAACCTTTTTAATCACATCTGGTTGACAGACAAGCATTATTCTTTAAGAACAAAGAAGGCAGTAAGCACCACAAAATCAATATATATAATCAAAACTGGTTTATGTTTTTGTGATTAAACTAAAGATATAAACCTGATAGTTGATACTAGTGTTAAAGTGGTAAAAGTGACAGAAGCAAAGATTATATGCATGTCATAAAACTAGGGCCTGGTCATGGCTTGGACATGGCAGTGTGAAGACACTCATTGATTGAGCTCCTGACCTAGGTGCCACTAATTGAGACCCAGGGAGAAGACACAAAGACACCTTGCAGCTATTGACTGATCTTGCTGCTTGGGTGATCCTGATCGGTGGGGATTTTAACCTTACTCTAGACCCTACTATGGATTCCACAAATCCTAGAGGCCACCTCCCGAGCTCACATTTGTGTTCCATAAAACAGCATTTCCATGATCTCCAGTTAGTAGACGTTTGGCGAGTTCTCCACCCTCAGGATAGGGACTACTCTTTCTTCTCTCATGCAGACCAATCCTATAGTTGTATTGATCTGTTTCTGTTGAGTCACAATGCCATCTCTTGGCAACCAGCCGCATCCATAGGAAATATTCTATGGTCAGACCATGTACCAGTCTCCTTGTTTCTGGAAATTCCAGGAACACTGAGAAGGCCCTGGACATGGTGCCTAAATGAAAATTTACTAAATAACTCTGTGTGTGCTTCAGAAATTAGATCTACGATTACAGAATTCCTCAAACACCACTCCTCAGACCCCACATCCTTACTCTTCCAATGGGAATCTACAAAGTGCATTCTATGAGGTACACTAATCAAACATGGTACCGACCTGAGGAAAACCAACTCATTCAAAGTAACCTCCTTACTGAATAAACTACAGGACTTCTCTGTTCAGCCCTAAAAGATCTCAACACTAGACTAGAGCTTAAAACCTTACTTAATAAGAAACATGCTCACTACAAAGAGCGAATAAAAGAAATACCTATGAACATGCTGAAAAATGTCGCCAACCCCTTGCCAGACTCCTTCACCCCCGCACCTCCCATACCTTCATCACTTATCTTACCACCCCTACAAGTGACAAAGCCCACAAGCCAACAACCATCTCTAGCATGTTTCAAAATTATTATCAAGAGCTAAATAACATCAAAGGTCCGTTTATGAATTTACATTATGACACCCTGAATGGAAAACTACAGGAATATGTCCACGAGAATCCTCTCCCTACAACAATACCAAGACTAGAACATCCTTATAACAAGATTTTACAGAGGAGGAAGTTGGCACAGTCATTAAATCTAACACAGCAGGCAAAAGTGAAGGCCCAGATGGGTTCTTTTCATGTTTTACAAAACATTTAAGAAAAAACCTACTCCCTTTATCACCAAATTGTTTAACTTCATCTCACTACCCTCTCCGTTCCCATCTCAATCTCTGTCCGCAGTCATCACTGTAGTTCCAAAACCGGGTAAGGACCCCTCGCAATGCTCAAGTTACAGGCCCATCTCTCTGATTAATATAGATATTAAACTCTACTCCAAGAGCTTAGCAAACAGACTTAATCCTATCCTACCATCAATAATACATGATGACTAGGTGGGGTTTGTGAGGGGGGGGGGGGTCGGGAGGCCAGGGATAACAACAAAAAAAACCTACTCCTGATAAAGGAAGGTAAAAATCTAAAATCCCCTTTCTGTTTAATATCAGTAGATGCAGATTCACTGGGTTTCCCCGGGCATCACTCACACAGATGGGCATAGGGCAGAGATGCATAGACAAAATTCCCTCCCTCTATGACAGACCATAGAGGGAGAGAACAAATGGAATACTTGCAACTTCATTCTTTATTAATCATGGCACAAGACAGGGCTACCCTCTATCTCCCTTACTCTTTGCACTGGTCATGAAACATCTTGCTATAGCCTTGCGGCAGAACCCCACTGTACACTGTCTCACCATTGGTTCCTAGCAGTACAAGGCTTCATTATATGCTAACCATCTGCTTCTATATGTTATCCAGCCACAAATTTCTCTCCTATCAATTTTGGTGGAGGTCCAAAAATATGGCAAACTCAGTAACTGTAAAATAAATATCACTAAGGCCTTAGTCAGACGGGCGTTTTTTCGCGCGATTTGCGGATCACATGACGGATGCGCATCCGCAAATCGCGTGACCGATGCACGCAAGTCGCCCGCAAATCGCCCGAAAATCTGCTCCTAGCCGCGTTTCATTAGAAATGGGCCGGAGCTGTCCAGCGCATTGCATTCAATGGAGACGGCAATAGAGCCGGCTCCATTTAAAGCAATGCGCTGCGGGCGAGCCCGGGATGAATTGTCGGGAAGGGCTTAAATATATAAGCCCTTCCCTGCAATTCATCCTAAAATGTGTAAAAATAAAAAATATATATATGCTCACCTTCTCCCGGCAGCCGGAGCTCCGCGCGGCCGTCCTGCAGTGGGTGTGAAGGGGGTGTGAGTCAGACCTGCCCCCTGATTGGCTCAGCGCTGAGCCAATCAGAGGCATGTCTCACTCACACCCATTCATGAATTCATGAATGGATGTGAGTCAGACCTGCCCCTGATTGGCTTAGCGCTGAGAGGCAGCAGTCACTCACCCATTCATGAATTCATGAATGGGTGTGTGAGTGAAACCTGCCTCTGATTGGTCAGGGCTGTGACCAATCAGAGGCAGATCATTCAGCAGGCCGAGATTTTAAAGCCCCGCCAGCTGAATAGTGCCGAGAAGCAGTTCAGGAGAACTGACAGCGGCCGCGGCTGGACTCCGGATGCAGCGGAAAGGTGAGTATACAATTTTTTTTTTATTTTAACACATTTTAGGATGAACTGCAGGGAAGGGCTTATATATTTAAGCCCTTCCTGACAATTCACCCCGCGCACGCCGGCAGCCCATTGCTTTCAATGGAGCGGCTGTATTGCCGGCTCCATTGAATTCAATGGGAAACATCGTTCTTCTCTGCCACAGCTGTTACAGCTGTGGCAGAGAAGAATGATTTGTCTTCTATATGTTCTCAATGGGGTCGGCGCTGCTGCCGCCGGCCCCATTGAGCGCATATAGAGAAGAGAACAGGAATCGCAGATCGCAGATAGGTGCGATCTGCGATTTTTTGTTCTATAATTTATCGGACGAGCGCATAAAAAGCGCTCATGTGTCCGATACCATTGCAAAGCAATGGTTTTATAAAATCGCCGGACGCATGCGCATGCGCAAATCGCGGCTAAAAACGCCCGTCTGACTAAGGCCTAAATCAGAAACGCTAAATATCTCCTTGCCATCTTCTGAAATTCAGCACCTATTCCAACAGTTCCCATTTAAATGGAGAAATTCCCATATCAAATACTTAGGTATACTAATTCGCCTTGAACTATCTCCTCTTGCTGGATCGCACATTAAAAGACTTGAATAACTATGACAAAAAATATCTCTCCTGGTTTGGCCGAATAAATGTCCTAAAGATGGACATTGTCCCTCGCTTTCTGAACGCTTTCTTGCCCCCCATGAACTTCTTTAAACGTCTACAATTTGCCTTCCCGCGATTTATATGGGGAGGATCTCGCCCTCAGCCAGACCCCTCAATAATGTTAAATGTTCCCTCTTAGCACCTGATCTGCTCACCACGTGGGATAAGATCACTGGAAAAACATCTTATCCAGAAAGAAAGGCTCTCTAACTCCCCTCTTCCATAATCCTGATTTTTCCCTAGGCCTGGCGATTGAGGGATTCATGGGGTGCTCTGAGTTGGACAACACTAGAATCCACCAGATTTTGTACAGAAATAGGATACCGTCCGTCACTGAACTTAAATACCTGCACCTAGAAGTTTTACTCTCATGGTTCTTATACATGCAACTTTGACTCTTTCTAAACATTAAGCTATCCAACTCTGCATTTAGAGCTCCACTGACTGCATTTGAGACTCTATTCACTAAAAAGTCACCTCCAATCGGATGCCTCTCACAAACTTATAGCTGGTTGATTGAGAGTCTATCCACTCAGGATCTTTATGAGTGCATGGGAAACTGAGCTTGCTACAACCATAACACCAGAAGAGTAGAGCAAATCATTTCTACTGTCCCACAAGCTGCCTATGGCCTGTAAAGCCCAGGAAAAAAATTATAAGCTATTAATAAGGTGGTATCGATGCCCGGCACTGCTGCCTTGTATATATCCATCTATCTCACCAAGCTGCTGTTGATGCGGCTCGGCCACTAGAACCATGCTGCCCTTGTGGTGAGACTGTCTTTCACTGAGACCATTCTGGAACATAATGTTCCCTGCCTACACAAAAGTTACCAGATGATCTATTACAGCATCTCCTCATATTGCACTGCTCTCCATCCTCCCAGGATCCACCTCATGAATTAAGAAGGATATCTTACACCTGTTAGGGGGGTCACAAGGGGACCCGTCAGCTGATGCTGTCTGCTTCCCAATCAGTTGAACATGCGAGTATACTCGGAGGAATTCTATGGACTCCACACCGTAGGTGTCAACCCAAGAAATGCCTGTTTAATGTACAATGTATTCAATCTTTATACAGTTCTTACGAAGCAAGTGGCTTTATGCCAGATACAATTAAAATTAATAAGCACATATATTGATTTGAAACATCTCAGCCTCTTATCAGTATGTCCTCCTCAGGTGGGTGTTAATCGGGAGGTACATTCCTATGAGCTTGTTAGTAAGTTTCAACTAGAACTTATTTACAAATAAGGACAGCACAGAAACCTTGTTATATTCCAATTACTATTTCCAGGTGGATTATTCAGACTGAGATCTAACATATTTCTAGGTGAAAGTTGAAATTAATACAGATATATATATGTATTAAAGCAGACAAGCAAAGAGGCAAAATGGAGTCTCTGTAGTCTATTTTTAAAGCGTCAGCCCTTACACGTATAAGCTTAAACCTTTAGCAGAAGAAGACCAAATTATAAACACATAAGTATTCTGTGAAATACACTTATCATTCTCTATTTAAAGGCATAAACCTGAATTAACCCCCCACATCCCCCCGTTTGGACATAGGGTCCACCATCATGCTAGGTACTACAACCGATTCCCTAGAGTCATGTGGTGGTCCCAAAGTCCATCTGGGTTGAAGTTTAGCAAAAGCCTTTTTACTACAATGTGTGGTACAAGACATGATTAACTTTAAAGCAATATATATATATATATATATGACGAACAAAATCATCACTACTTAAAGCATACTTTGTAATATTCCCGTGAACCACCCTCCTAAACCAGAGAACCAATTGGCAGGGTTCAAAGAACTAAATGTGTTACCCCACCAGCTATCTCTGGTTTCTGAGTTTTCATTTGTCCATGCAAACAGTTCTTTTTTTCTGACGGAACAGGAACAGCCAAGAAAGGAAAACTAGTGGCACCAGGTGTGTGTGTACAAGTCCAACAGTCTTTCACCTGTGAGGTGTTCAGTCCATCTACCAGTATTTGGTGGTGTCTAACAAGGTGGTTCTGGGCATTGTCCTTTTGCACCCTCTCACAAGGGCGAAGCATGGAGTGAGGAGTCCAAAAAGTCCATCAATAAACAAAATGTCCTTAGTTTTCCTTCTCATGGGGGGGGCAAAGTAGGGCGTGAAAAGTCTCATTAGTCTCAAGACAAGCAACAGTTCCTTCAACTTTACTGAAGTAGGTATGATCAGCAGGACTTGATAGGGCCCCTTGAATCTGGGCCCTAGGGATTTCCGGACACGCCTCTTTACGACCACCCAGTCTCCAGGTTGCAGAGAGTGTGATCCCTCTAAGTTGTCTAGGCCTGGAATGGGAGAAAAAGACTAAGATTCTGGGTTACCATTAGTTGGTCACACAGGTGCTTTACATATCCGGCTACTATGTCATAGCCCTGCTGTAGGGCCTGTGGATGATACAGCCCCAATCTTGGCATAAAGCCAAACAACACTTCTTTTAACTTAAGTGTACCATTTAGTCTTTTAACTTTGCCTAAACTCTGCAGGTGTGAAGTGTGTACCTTTGTTTGAGTCAATCACTTCCGGTGCCCCATATCTGCAGGTTACCTCATTCATGAGCTCCTGTGCGATTACCTGCTTATTTACTTTGGTAACAGGGTAGGTCTCCGACCTGAAAAGACATCAACAACAACAAGCACGTATTCATACTTCCCAACAAGTGGGAGTTGAGTGTAGTCAATTTGCAATCCCTGAAATGGGTAGAGTGGTCCAGGCAAGTGTTATGTGGCAAATTTACTTCTGCCCTGTTGCTTACGGCAAAGATCATGCAAAATTGGACAGATGATGATGCAGCAGCTACAGAAAACCCAGGAGCCACCCGTCCTCGTTCAAGTGTCGACATCATTGCTGCTTTGAGAGGTGCGTCTTTCCGTGCATCAGCTGGGCCATCATGGGGCACAGGGACCGTGGTGGGCAAGTGCTGTTGACTGTTCGCCATACGCCGTCCCATTTCTGCTGCTCCCATATTTAGTCCATTTGTCTTCTTTCTTCCTTGCTGGCTTGTAACTGTAAAGTCTTTAGCATATCAAAGTCCAAAGTTTTTATCAAAGTCCAAAGTTTTTATCAAAGTCCAAGTTTTTATCAAAGTCCAAGTTTTTATCAAATTCTTCTTTTCTTCTTCTCTTCCACGGCTTGAGGGCCGCTGCCTTTGCTGTGTGGTCTGTGATGGCGTTGCCTCTTGTCTCTCTGGTGTAGGAATTGGTGTGAGCTTTCCACCTTGTCAGGTAGAAGTAATTAGGGCCTCCGTGAGACTCTGCACCGCTGCACCATTCATAATTGGCTGTCCTGCTGAGATAACAAGCTGTCTGGCCTTCCATGTTGGGCCGTAATCATGAGCTATGCCAAATGCATACCGGGAGTCAGTGTAAATGTTTGCCGTCTTACCTTCTACCACTCTACACGCGTCAGTGAGGGCCTTCAGCTCCGCTTCTTGTCCTGAAACATGCGGAGGCAGAGCTTCTGCTTTTAGGACATCTTGTTGTGTGACCACTGCATATCCAGTGTGGAGTCGTCCATCACCTTGGTACCATCTATAAAAAAAACAACTCAAAATATGCATTGTTAGCAAGGGGCTTCAGTAACCTTTATTATGGCCACCTGTTCTGGCAACATGATGGCTTCCATTAGTACACTTACAGCTTTTCTATTCTTGATGGAGGAAACACAAAAGGCTTAGTGATGCATTGAGGTAACTATTTGGGTCAGGAGTACATAAAAAAAAGTAAATCATCAACATATTACAAGAGGGTGGTGCCCTCGGGAATTGGCCAGGCGTCTAATATCAGCTTCATGCATCTGGTGAACTGGTTTTGGGCTATTCTGTGCCCCTTATGGCAGCACTGTCCAACAGTACTGCTTTCCTCTGAAAATAAATGCAAACAAATACTGACAGTCTGACTGGCCCTTTAAACTCTTTCTCTTTAACGGGGAACAAAAGGGGTATTGGCTGGGAAGACACATTTCTTAAGGGCTTTAAGTTAACATAAAGAAGAGACAGTGTCTGCAATTGCATCTTCCTGGACATGTGCCAGGGGGTACTGATGGACCAAGGGGGCTAAGAGCTTGTTCCTGTGCGTGCGTAAGAGTGAGGATAGGGAGAGGTGTCGCTTGGTCTGCTGCCATCCGACAGAAGGTCGGGTGACTTTCAGACCCGGGGTGTATACGAGCCTCACCGGCCGGGTGAAGTTTGATACGACATCCCAAGGGTCCCATCACGTCAGTTCCCAATATGCTTTCAGGACTTTCCAGCACAAGGAAGCGCGTGAGGCATCGCGACCCTTTAAACATTACCTCAAGCCGTTCAGTTTCTGCCAGCTGAATTGGCACTCCTGAACCCCTTGCACCGATTACTGCTAGACAATCAGGCTGGTATTCTATTTCAAAAAGATCAGAACCTTGTTGCAAAAAGAGAGAAAGAAAAATTTTTTAAAAATAGCTGACCTGCAACACCTAGATCACCTATGTCTTCTCCTCCCCCCCTTTGAACTAGGGTACTTAATTGGAAGAATAACCGAGTTCAAGGTAGTAGCAACAGTGAGAAGAATGACAAGAGCACATTGTAGCTGGATTTGACGGGCCAGAAATAAGTGCTTGGGTTGCACTTGCGTGTATATGCTCCGGATGTCATGGGGGGGTGAGGACCACTAGGGGGGGTTGGTTCAATACTAACTCCGAAGATTTGTTAACCATTGCCTGTACTGCTGCCACCGCACAAACACATGAGGGAGCTCCTCGAGCCACTGGATACAGCTTCATGGAGTAGTATCCAGGTGGCCGTGGTTGTCCTCCGTGCCTTTGTGTCAATACTGTCGTCCCCTGGCCAGAAAATTCAGTACAGAAAAGAATAAAGGATAAAGTGTAAAAGGGTGAGAAATGAGCTTCAGGGGTGAGAGAGAGAAAAGAATGATTGAAAGACAGTCATAGAGTAGTTGCATAAGAGCGGAAACAGAGTGGACCCATAAGGCCCAGAAAGGTGCGGAGTTTGGCAGCAGGTGTAAGTACAGGTATGGCTGTTTGCGCGTTTCTTCTATAGAACATTCTCTCAGAAACAGTATAATTGTGGCTTGTCGGCAGGCTTCCAAATTATCAGCACACAGCGCCTACATAACACATTTTACATTCATTACAGTCTGAACACGGGTCATTTACTCTCATCCGTTCATGCGGTCAAGTCTCATTCAAATGTTAGTAAGAGTTCACACAGGACGTAACGCGTATGATGCAACTGTCCTCATCTTGCAAACAAATGCATTCAATCACTCCCACCTCCCCCTGGAATCAGTCAAACTTTAACTGTTTGTCCAAAAAAAAGGAAAAAAAGGAACACACATTTTGCAATCATGCACACGTCCGACCAATCACGGAACTGACATTTACATAAAAAGCAAAAATATATCTTAAAATCCCTATATATATTCTATTTTTAAAACCACATAATTCACATAATATATTCAACGTCTGTCTTTCTTCTATGACTTTGAATTTTACCTCTCTTATGAAACAGATTTTTGGAAAGCAGCCAGAACATCCAGACTCCAAGCATGAACTTGCTTTATGTCCCAAAGGAACACGAACTATAAAGGATTCCCTTTCTCTGATAACTGCCGTATCTACACGTGCCTCAATCCATTTATCTAACATACTTTATCCAACCTTTGCTTATCTCTGAATCTTTTCGAAACTTGTTGGTCTAAGATTCCCAAAATTCTAACCTGCTTTTCTCAACAACTTGCTAGATTCTCTCCCCACGGCTAACTTGCTTTCTCCCATACTATTGCCAGAACTCATAGTTAAAGGTTCCCGCCGTTTTACCTATCTGTTTATATATTTTATAGGCTTGCCTACAGATGTCCTTCCCTTCCCCCAATCTTATTATCTCAATGGGTGTCAGGAAAGTCTGAGACCCCATTCTAGCTATGGACTTTACTTCTCGATTTACCACTATTGTCCCTACTGCCGAGTCCGCAACTGGCAGGATACTATGGACTTTTAAGTCCCTTCTGCCTACGTCCGCAACGGGGCAGGATATTTGAGGGCCCTCCTACCAAGTATTGGCAGGATATTTCTTCTTCTGCAAGTCCGCAACTGTCAGAAATACTTTTGGACTTTTCAGTCCCTTCTGCCATGTCCGCAGCGGGCAGGATATTTATTATCTTCTGCAAGTCCGCAACTGTCAGAAATACTTTTGGACTTTTCAGTCCCTTCTGCCATGTCCGCAACGGGCAGGATATTCGCAATCTATATTACGAATATATTACTACTATACTTACGGGGATAGAGGAAGGACCACGGCTTGCCTTGCTGGGCGGCTTTTAGTAATCTTATTACAAATTACAGCTAACATTATGAGTGCGGCAAAAAGCAATACTTTCTACAGCACACAGCGGACAGCATGGCAATATACACAAGGGTTCTTTCGTCTAGCACGGTTACTAAGAACACCGTAAATAACAGGCAGAAGTGTCCTATAAACATGCAGCAACTAACCGTCTGTCGACACGTGACTTGAAGTCCGGGGAACCCAGATCTTAGAGTGGTAAGTCAAGGGCTTACCTTACACCGGTGTTTTGTAGATCTGGGGTCCCGTGGCCTCTAGTCCGGCTGGTCAGCAGGCAGGGTCGTCAGGTATCGGCTGCAGGTAAGGAGTTAACTTCTGCCCCAGGTTGGAGCGCCAAGTATTGTTAGGGGGGTCACAAGGGGACCCGTCAGCTGATGCTGTCTGCTTCCCAATCAGTTGAACATGCGAGTATACTCGGAGGAATTCTATGGACTCCACACCGTAGGTGTCAACCCAAGAAATGCCTGTTTAATGTACAATGTATTCAATCTTTATACAGTTCTTACGAAGCAAGTGGCTTTATGCCAGATACAATTAAAATTAATAAGCACATACATTGATTTAAAACATCTCAGCCTCTTATCAGTATGTCCTCCTCAGGTGGGTGTTAATCGGGAGGTACATTCCTATGAGCTTGTTAGTAAGTTTCAACTAGAACTTATTTACAAATAAGAACAGCACAGAAACCTTGTTATATTCCAATTACTATTTCCAGGTGGATTATTCAGACTGAGATCTAACATATTTCTAGGTGAAAGTTGAAATTAATACAGATATATATATGTATTAAAGCAGACAAGCAAAGAGGCAAAATGGAGTCTCTGTAGTCTATTTTTAAAGCGTCAGCCCTTACACGTATAAGCTTAAACCTTTAGCAGAAGAAGACCAAATTATAAACACATAAGTATTCTGTGAAATACACTTATCATTCTCTATTTAAAGGCATAAACCTGAATTAACCCCCCACACACCATTTCCTAACTGCAGCACTTGCTGTTATCCCCAGACATTGGAAGACTCTCCAAACACCCATTACCCTTGATGGAATCCAGGAATTGAATGAGATCATGTCAATGGAAGAGATGCTGTCTGAGGATTCAGATTTCTCGTAGAAATTTAGAGCAATGTGGAGCTCTTGACTAGAGTTTCAAAACATTGCTAATTTTGAGGCCCTGTTAAACTAACATTACGGCAGTGGGGCTACTTCACAGTACATCCCAATTCAATCCTCCGATATGTGTCTATTATTTCCTTTATAAAAAAATGTATTTATATTTTTTTATTATTCCTTTCCCTCCACCACTCTCTCCGCACTCTTTCTTTCTCTATCTGCTTTCTTATAAATTCTACTTCTAAGTTAACTATACTAAACTTATTATTATTTATAATATTGTATAATGTATTGGGAAACTTTAAAAAATGTTCACAAAATGATTATGGTGATACCAAATGTATGTAGTTTTTGTTTAAATGTATTACTGCCTTGAAAAATAAAATACCTTTTAAATAAAATTCTGTTGCTATTTTTGACTGTCATATTTTTTTAAAGTTATTCAGTCGATTGGCTTGTGTGGGGGTTACGTCTAGTTTTTATTGATACAATTTTGGGGTACATATGACTTTTCAATTGTTTTTTTATTAAATACTTCAGTATTGAAGTATATGGAAAATCTGTAGGCCATTTATTGAGACGTACCACAGACACATCTTAATTGGCAATAATACACTGCAGACCTGGGGGCTTTCAGAAGGCTTCTGACTGCCATGACACCCAGATGACATCCCACAATCCAATCGCTTGGGCGTTTGGGACCACAGAAAGTCAAAGTGGCATTTAAAGGGTTAACAGACACAATTGTTGTTATATCCAATCACGGCTGTTAAAAGCAGGTGACAGTGTTTAAAGATAGCTGATACCTGTTATGTATGTAGTGGGCTCAGATCTCAATATCTCTCCCCCCTCCCCCCGCTGCACCCCGCTCTCCCCCCAGTGCCCCCCCCCCCCCGCCTGCTGCTCGGCGAGTACACAGTTACTCGATAAGACTGCTACTCGATCATCTCTAGTATTATGTATAGCACATTAGTAATAATAATAGCAAGCAGCCCTTTTTAAAGAAGGGATAGCTCCTAGGGGGGGGGGGGGGGGAGGATTTAGCTACACATCAGAAGCTAGCAAGTCAGAGACTTGAGCATCAGAAGACATTTTAACTTTTCAGACAACTTGCGTTCAGTTAATGGCCTGTGTATATCTCAATCTTGAAATACTCTTCCAACATTTTTAATGTTTTACGGCTGTAAATTAAGGCAGCCCCTCTAAAATCTATGGCTTGTTGATAGACATTCTATACACAGTATGCTCTATATATGCTGTGACCATGCAAATACACAAGAACTAGTACAGATAACAAAGAGCAATCCAGTAAGAATTATTCTGTTTTGCCTACAACATAAAAATAGCTGCACATAGCAGGTTAGGAAACTAAGACAGAGATTGTGTCTACACTGACTGCAGATCTGGGAGCTGTGTGAGTACAGGGAGTAACCTGTGACGGCAGCTGTTATCTCTGCATCTAACAAGACATTCTAACATCCCAGTTACTAGAGAAGCTAAATGTCTAATGACAAGCAGTGGATTGCAGAGGGACTGCACTTGATTTACAGTGATAAAGTATATTACAAAATTGGCAAGCCACACACAAGCTATTAGATGAGGATAAGATGTCTGAAAAGCTAGATATGTGTTAAGTTAACTTAAAGGGAATCTGTCATGTCATATGGGCCCATAAAATAAATTTTGATAGAATTCAGATCCCTGGTAAGCAGCAAACAAGAATCTGATGCTCGATGCACTGAGTGAACTCCTTCCCTTCATTGTATACACATGTACACACTGCTGCCTTCTCATCCCGCACTCGCATGACCTATCTTTTGTTTCATGCACCGCACAACCTCCAAGTGAACGCTTCTATAGGAACCTATTGGTTCCTATTAGAACCGTGGTCTGTGTGTTGCTAGCAGCGCAAAATTTTATGTTCATCTGAACGAGCCCTTATGCACAAAATTGAAGCTTTGCAGAAAGACATTAAAGAAACTGGAATGCAAGTGGGTATAGAACTCACAGACCTGGCTCAGCAACCCTCTCTTATGAGCCTATAAGTTTAGTTTATGTGGCTCAATAGGATGTAACTGGTTCTCTTTAAAGTACAAATGGACATAGCTTAGCAAAAGGGCTGTATACTAGTGGTAATATGGGGGAAACTTAGTGGTGGAGGGATGTATCAGGTAGATATGCCTTTGTCTTGCTAGCATTCTGCATCCTGACCACTATATACATGCTGCTCTAATTCAGCAATTGTGAGATTTACTGATTTTTGAAATATTTGAGCATGGTAAAAGAAATGCGGCACTTCAAGGAGCATTGTAAACAATATGTTTCCTTTACAAAACTAGCAAATCACATAAAATCAAGCAGTCCAGCCTGTAGTTTTATCTATTTTTCCTTCAAGACAGATTTCTATATACAGTACTAACCTTTCTTACAGTGCATACTATTTTTGAGCCTTAAGAACCACAAAAATGTTGAAACTTTAAATGTCTAGAAAATACAAGTCTTTGCTTACTTTGTTGTTTGTTTTTATAGTATATGTTTTGTCATATGTTTAGTGGGAAAAAAACATAACAGAAAGGATCATTTAACCTGTTTGATTAATTTGTATGGACTACAAACAATTTGATGTGTTTGTTGACTTTTCAGTTTAAAACAGTTGCCTATCATCTAAAAAAAACATGCTTTAGTAAGTATTCAGGTCACTTACAAAACACATAAAATTCCAGGAGCAGACAATGAACATCACTGATGTTCATGTGGCTTTCCTGTGCTTCAAATCAACAGTGCTATTGAGTTGCTAGACTCTGAATGGTTCTATTCATATTGTCTCTCAGCTGATTTGTTGTCAGTCATTGTAAAGCACAGAAAAAAGGAATAAATAATGACAGAATGGAATCTCACATGATATCATAGCTTGATTTGTAAGTATGGCTTGTCTTTAATGTTGACCTTTACTCCTTAAATGCAAATATTTTTGAAATACTTGGTATGCTTGTGGGTTCAAAGTAAATAGCTATCTGTAGATAAGCAAGTCATGTGTTTTATATATTAACCTCAGTGAGGGCAAGTTATCATTAGAATGTTTTCTGCCAGTTTTCTGGCATGCTTAATTCCCCTATTTCCAGTTTAAAATGCAGAAGACTTTTTAAGTGCTGCACAATGTTGATACATTTGTTGCATTTTCAAATAAGTCTAGAGATGAGGAGTCAATTTGCACTCCACCCAGCTATTGGAGTGAGATTGTGCCACATTTTGTGACTATTAATAAAGTCGCATTTCATAATGGTCTGTAAAATTTGTGACCAAGAAGAAAACCAAAACTTTTTGAGATCATTTTAAAAAGTGGAGTGAGAAGCGAATCTTCTGTGTTTTGGCACAAATCGATAGAAGATTTGTCTAAATTGATTTGTGTCAAATAAAGACTCAACTTGCACCAGAGTCAAAAACAGAAAGCTAGTTTCACATGAGCATATTGTAAAATGTCTGTTATATAGATCCATAAAATGGATATAATAAGATGATATTGCAACCATATGTCATGAGAATTGTCATTAGTACTTGATTTGCCACAGTATTTGCTGCCATTGGTTTTATTTTCTACTGAGCAAATACAGATCCGTATTAGCGTAATATAAAATACTATGAAAGAATGCAAATGCAGCTGAAAATACAGATCAAATACTGATGGCAATGCTGGTGACATGGTTGCATCTGTATTTTAATCACTTTCCATAGACTGGAATGGGTTTATTTTTCATGCAATACTAAAAAAAAGTAATGCAGAATGTGTTTTTAAAGCACTGCCATGCACAATATGTAAAAATTGCAAATGGATACAAAGATTAACATTAGTTCCATCTTTTATGCCGGGGCCGGTTTTAGGGGGTTGTCACTGTGCACCCCTTCATTTTTACTATAATCTTCGACAGAAATGCTGTAGTCTGGGATGAAGAAATGGCAATAATAGCCTCAGACAGCCTGAGACACCAGGGAAAGTGGTAAGAAAAGCATATAAGATTTTTAGGGGTAGGTGGAAGACCTGCACCTTCATCAGCTTGGGAAGCTGATTATGTTAGTTAGCGGCCAGACAGGCCTAGGACTTGATTTCTTTGTATTGCACTATATTTTGTGAAGTACTTTTGCTGATGTTTTGGAACTTCAATATTGATGACCTATCCTCACGATAGCTCATTGATAGCTGATTGGTGGAGGTCTGCTGCTCAAGACTTCCCCAACAACCATCTGATTGAAGACACCAGATCATTCGAGTGAATACCACAGCCTCTTCTCAGACCTGTGATGTGACGTTCATCGGTTACATAGCCTGAGAGCAGCTGAGTCCCACCACCACCTATTCAGGTACCACTACCTATTCAAGTAGCTGATCAGTAGGGGTCCCAAGTAGCAGACCCCCACCAATCTTAGATTAATAACCTATCTTGAGGATAAGTCATGATTATTGAAGTCCCTGAAGACCTTATTAAGACATCCATCCCCACTAGATGGTGCCTGAGTAATTACAATTAGTTATGGCTGAAAAGCAAAGTGTGGTGTTTAGCCACTGGATTGGAGCCATAGTTGTGGTAGGCACAGGTCTGGAGAATGATCAAGGGAAGCCAGGAGTCGGTAACTGTAGATCTTGTGTCATGGTACAAATGGAGGAGGCGGGTAGCATTGTCAGAAAGGAAGGCAGAGGTAATTGTCAGGAGGTCTTTCGTTGAAATAACAGAGAAGTAAGAAGGAGTTAAGCTCGATCAAAACAGTGGAGCACAATAATCACGCACTGGTGCAGTGACAGGGTCAGGCTTTTATGATGAACCTGTTTAGAAGCAAGACAGGGCCAAGACATGGAGGCAGGAACTTGTGTAACAGTAGCATGGGAAAAGATTAGGTTCAGCAGGGAAGCTTGTCCAGTAAGCTGGATAGCTCACTCGGTCAAAATAGAAAGAAAAAAACTCACTTTTGCGCTCCGTCAAACTTAATCAAATAAAATGTAGAGATCTTACTTATTAAGGGGTGCCTGGACTCCTGGCACCCCTAACATCCAGAAGAGCAGAAATTCCAATTGAGCAGGCGTGTTCCTTGTAGGTCAATTTATTATGGATAAAAGGTGAATAATGCTGCGACGCGTTTCGGCTTGTACTAAGCCTTTTTCAAGCTCACTGGAGAGAGAGCACAGGAGGTCACAGTTTCGAATCCTGACACAAAGTTGCCTTCTGATTCAATTGGACTTTTCCTTTGACCTGTGCCTGTTTAATCCAACTGTCTTCTCCATTTCTGACCTGAGCTTGTTTCCTGACCATGCTATGTATGTCTGCTGCTGGTCCTGACCCTTGAACAATCTTTTTGTAATGCAAGAAATCAACCAGTCCAAAGCTTGACTTTGTATCTTGACAATGTCTCTGCCCTCTCCTCTGGTACCGTATTATGCCTATCTTGACCATTTTGCATCAGCTGCCACAAAAGACTACTCCTGAGATAACAGCCTGGGGGTCTCTGCAGTGCAATCAAATTCAGATTAATGGGGTTAAAGAGTGAAAATCTAGGGCTACCAGTTGCTGTCCTCTGGAGTAGCCCCAGGCCAAATATGTCTGTGGCATAGTGAAACTCACCTGCTTTTCTGTCATATATATGAACCTCCACAACCTTTATCTACACTTTGAAAAATGGAGAAAGGCTTGCATTTTATTGCAAATATGACAAAACATGACTTTTTTATTACACAAAAGTGGCATAAAGCCTTTGATTAATTCACCCTTAGAGTATGCCCATATGGCAGATTTTGGCAGGGATTTTATACCACACTAATTTACCATTTATTTGATTGGGAATCAGAATCTCTGTCTTCACAATGTGAATTTTTCTGCAGTGGATGTAAAATCTACGCCGCATAAAGAAAAGAAGTGGCATGTCGCTTCCTAATTTGGATCTGTGCAGAATCTGTGCTGGAAATTTATTTTGCCCATTCACAAGAGCAAGATCCACTAGTGGATTCATGAGAAAATCCATGGCAGAAATATGTTCTATATTTGACTTTTTTGTGTTTTTGTGTAGGCTTTTATATAGTACATAAAAGATGCCAGAATAAAACATGTCAGAAATGTGTGTATAAAAAAGCTGCCCAAAACTTGCTTGCAGCAGTTTAAGAAGTTCTGACTTTTTATATACATTTTTCCGGTTAATGATGCAATTTTTGGCCCAAAACCAGAAGTTAATTCAAAAGGAATGAGAAATAGGAAAGAAGGATTTGCTAAAGCAAATTGTGACGAAAACTGACAGAAAAATTGTGTGTGAAACTTGCCTCAGACTTCTTTCGGATATGTATTTCCTCCCCTCCCCCACCCTCACCCCCACCTCCGAAAAAATGCCATACTCAGAGCATACTTCGATTTGGTAAAAACACAATGAAAATTGCCACTAAAAATGGAAATTTGTTTAAGGCTTTTCATATTTTGCTATTCTCCTTCAGGAAACATCTGGATGCAACTTTTTTTTGCAGCATAAGGCCTTAGTCAGACGGGCGATTTTTCGCGCGATTTGCGGATCGCATGACGGATGCGCATCCGCAAATCGTGTGACCGGTGCGCGCAAGTCGCCCGCAAATCGCCCGAAAATCTGCTCCTAGCCGCGTTTCATTAGAAACGGGCCGGAGCTGTCCAGCGCATTGCATTCAATGGAGACGGCAATACAGCCGTCTCCATTGAAAGCAATGCGCTGCGGGCGAGCCCAGGATGAATTGTCGGTAAGGGCTTAAATATATAAGCCCTTCCCTGCAATGCATCCTAAAATGTGTTAAAATAAAAAAAAATTGTATACTCACCTTCTGCCGGCAGCCGGAGCTCCGTGCGGCCGTCCTGCAGTGGGTGTGAAGGGGGTGTGAGTCAGACCTGCCCCCTGATTGGCTCAGCGCTGAGCCAATCAGAGGCATGCCTCACTCACACCCATTCATGAATTCATGAATGGATGTGAGTCAGACCTGCCCCTGATTGGCTCAGCGCTGAGAGGCAGCAGTCACTCACCCATTCATGAATTCATGAATGGGTGTGTGAGTGTTTTCAGCCTCTGATTGGTCAGGGCTGTGACCAATCAGAGGCAGATCCTTCAGCAGGCGGGGATTTTAAAGCCCCGCCGGCTGAATAGTGCCAAGAAGCAGTTCAGGAGCATTGTAACTGTTCAGGAGAGCGCATATAGAGAAGAGAACAGGAATCGCAGATCGCAGATAGGTGCGATCTGCAATTTTTTGTTCTATAATTTATCGGACGAGCGCATAAAAAGCGCTCATGTGTCCGATACCATTGCAAAGCAATGGTTTTATAAAATCGCCGGATGCATGCGCATGCGCAAATCGCGGCTAAAAACGCCCGTCTGACTAAGGCCTTACTGTGGTTTCATACATATATTTTTTTTTAACGTAAAATTTTTTGTTGTAGTTTTTTAGCCAAAAGCTGCATTAGATTCTAATGTCCTGAGAAGTACAAAAGAAGGACTTATGCTACTTGTTCCTGCTGGATCCACTTCTGGCTTTGGCTCAGAAGACTGCATCAAAAATTGTATGAACATTTTTCCAAAATGCTCTGCATGTCAAACCACCCTCAAGGCATGTTCACATGTAGTAGCAATGCTGCAGATTTTCCACGGCAGAATTGTAGTGCAAATTTTTAATCCACAGCATATTAATTTATGCTGAGGATTTTCATTGCAGCTATTACTATTTCAAATGTGAGGGTGAAATCCATATAAAAATCAAAGTGTTTTATGCAGATTTTGCTGTGGATTCTGGTGTGGATTTTCTACTGCAGAAAATCTGCTACATGAGAATATAGCCTCAAACAGCTTTATGCCGGGCCTATTTAAGGCCCCAATGACCACCAAGTTTTATGTTATCTTTTTCATTATTGCATTCCTAGAGGCATAATGTTTTAAATTTTTGCACTTATATAGCCATATGGGCCTTACTTTTTGCAGAACAAGTATTTTTCAATGGTATAATTTTTTGGTACATTACACCATTGTTCTTTGGATATCATTTTTACGGCATTCAGCATGCACAATGAATAATGTGATAACGTTATTATCTGGGTCAGCATGATTACGCTGCTACCAAATTTATACTGTTTTATATGTTTTTCTATTTTTGTACAGTTGTGAGAGCAGTAAATATGTATCCATTTTCTGTCTTGTATCCATCTTATATGCTTCTGTCTGTTATCTCATAAACCTTGTGATTTTCCATTAATAAGAGCATTCCAGATACAATATCTTAGCCTTGCCGAAGTGCTACAAGAAATCCTGACTGGCGACCTTGATGTTATCAGCACCAGTCTCCCAAGAATATGTTCTGTTTTACTTAACGTTGTAAATTGAGACACAGCACTAATAAAGACATGACAACTTCCTATGACATTCAATGCTGTTTTTGATTGATTAGCTTCCTCAAGCTTGAACATTAACTCTTTGAATGTGGCCACCTGAAAATATACCTGAAATGTAGATATTACCATAACACCTTTTTGCTGCCATATTGCCATAGTGTTTTCATTTTTTTCATCAATGGAGCTCTAGACTTTATTGATCACATTTGTGGGAATATAGTTGATCACTTTTTATTCCATCTTTTCTAGAGGCGAAGTCCACAAATCTGGCATTGTTTTTTGTTTGATTTTTTTTATAGCGTTTACTATGTGATATAAATAATATATTAAATCAATTCTGTAGGGCAGTATGTTTATGTCAACATAAAGTTTTGGTTTTTGTTTTCCTACTTTTTCACACTTTTCTTAAAAGATGTATTTTTTGCCACATTGAAAGTCTCCTTTTTTATCACCAGTATTGGTGTAGGAGGGTTTTTTGTGGGATGCTTTTACTCTTACCATTTGGTGATTCATATGCTTTTTAATCACTTTTTTATTTCATTATTGATGGATATTTTTGATTAGCTATTTTGTCCACTTTAATATATTATTTTCTGAGCATTGACCATGCAGCTTATAAAATGTGCTAGGCTTTTTACTTTGGTAATTACGTACACAGCAATACTAAATTTGTGCTTTTTTTTTCTTACATTGTTAGGGGGTAAATACCGGATTTTGACTTTTTTTGTTATATATGTTATAATTTTTTTATTTTTGTCCCACTTGTTGACTTGAATTTTATGAAGAGTGATAGTTCCTATGATACACTGCATTACATCAGTCTTAAAGTGTATTATTATTGACCTATGAGATCCTGCCTCTTCCTGACCCTCATAAGTCACCACAAATGGCAGACCTATAGGCCTGTCACATCTGTCTCCTGAGACCTGTGGTTCTACAGGTGCTCTGGAGTTTTCCTGCTTAGGTGTGGGGAATTGTGCTGGCTGGGAGTGTTTATGTCTGCAGTCAGCCAATCACTCCAGACAGGACACATAAAAGCTGTCTTCCCGGGTGTGTTCAGCTTTCTCTGTTCTCATTCTCTCTCTCTCTCTGTGTGGTGTGAGCAGGTTATATGTGTGGTGGCTGCAAGAAAGGTTTGTGGTTTGGGTTTTGTTTGGTTATGTTGCTGGACTCTTAGTTAGTGTAGGGACTAGCGGTATAGCCAGGAGCCATGCTGTGGCTCACTAGCTTTCATATTTTGGCTAAAATGTCAACAAATACTTGGCATTTATAGCATTCACTTCTGCTACTAGTGTTTGCATATTGGCTGATGTATGGTGTGATTATGGCTCTGAGAGTTCTTATCCTGTTCAGTTGTCTCTGACGGTGGTAGCATGTGTATGCGTCCTAGTCTGGGTGCGTGGTTTTCTAGGGGAAGCAAGAGCCCAGATCTGAGGACCTCTGGGCTGCCCTTTATTCGGGCAATGTCCCCGCTCAGGTAGGTCCTTGGTCATTTTCCTTTGTTGAAGATAGGGAGAGGTGTTAATTGGTGGTTGATTTACCTGGTGTTCACTATCTTTGGTAGCGTTCGTATGGGCCAGGTGCTCACTAGCCCGCATAAACGTAACAAGGCCATTTTCCAGCCCCCAGATGCCATAGCAACCCATTGACACCCCCCACAATTGCATCAAGTTTCTAATGAGTGAGAGAGGCAGCCCCTTCCCTTTGTCAGCCTTTCAAATGCTGCAGTCACATTTACCTCAGCATGTAAAGAATTAAATGTCTTGTATCAGAGGTTTCTCCATGGTCAGCTGACATCAGATAGCTGATCCCTCCTTCTACTGTCACAGGAGACCTGTGCTGGCCTTATTCTGATGTACTGCATAAAGGTGCATACATCAGAATAAGGGTGGACGCTCACTGGCGATATTTTCTTTCTTGTGCTGCGAGAGCACGAGAAAACTCTCGCCTTGCAACGCAAGAAAGACGCCGGTATAGAACCGGCATATCGCTAGTGCTTTCAATGGGGCCAGCGGCAGCAGTGCTAGCCCCATTGAAAACATAGGAAGAATGCCGCGGACTTCTGCCGCAGCTTGACAGCTGTGACAGCTGGGGCAGGAGTTTCCTTCATCCCCGCGGGGACCGCGGGGATGAAGGAATCCTCTGCCACAGCTGTCACAGCTGTTACAGCTGCGGCAGAAGTCCGCGGCATTCTATCCTATTGCTTTCAATGGGATTGGCACTGCTGCCGATCCCATTGAAAGCACTGCTTTGTGCCAAGCCCCGCTTTATGATTATCGGGGAAGGGCTTGAAATATAAGCCCTTCCCCGATAATCAGCAATAAGTGTAAAAAAATTTTTTTTTTAAATTACTCACCTCTCCGGCACTCAGACACGTCCTTCAGCTGGCTCCCCTGCACTACTATTAAGCTCTTTCAGCAGGCGGGGATTTAAAAATCCCCACCTCCTGAAAGGGCTGTGCTGATTGGCTGAGGGCTCAGCCAATAGCAGCTAGTGTTTAGCTATTGGCTGAGCGCTTAGCCGATGACAGATAGCCCTTAGCTATTCATTCATGAATAGCAATATCTTAGTAATGGGATAGCATGCCACGGACTTGCAGCTGTGGCAGAGGATTCCTTCATCCCCGCGGTCCCCAAAAAAGGGTACAAAGAAACTATGGATCCTTCTACACAGGCATGTTCATCTGTCCATGCAAAGAGGTGCTGACCAACAATTAGCATGTTGAATGCGCTCATTCATATTGCTCATACAGGAAGGTGATCTGCTGTATGAGGACCAGCAATAGGAAATATGATCTTTCAGCCCCATACAGTCATAAAACAAGGAGATGTGCAGCGGACTAGTCAGTATTTTTATGCTTACATAAAAGATAGTATTAGCTGACAAACAAGTGTTCATTCGTTCATTGTCGAATTGTCTTTTTACATGACCCAACAATCGGGCAAACCAACATTTAGGTGAACATTCTTACCCAACAATCAGTCCTTATGTCTAAAGGAGTTCTTAAACTGATTAGTTTTTTGTCTTTCATTATATTTTATGCAAATGAGGGATGGAACAATTCCTACACAGCACCACAAATTGCAAGGTAGTCTACCTATGTATCAATATCTAACCTTACAGCAGACCTTGCCAGCATGACATTATTTACTTGCATACATTTTTGCCAGGAAGAATTGTATTACCTTTAATAGATTCCTTATACCCTTGTGGTGCCATCTCCGAGAAATATTACCCCATTGCCCCCTTCCACAAGTTCAATATCTTATTATGAATATGGAAGATAAAAGCAAATATATAAATCAATTTACCTTGAAAGAAATGCTAATGGTTTGTTATCGGATATGTTTGCACTACATAATTTCTCCATTATTAATTGTTTCATTATGAAAGCGTCACAAATCTGATACACTGACTATAATAAATCATAAATGAAAATCATTATTTTTAATATTCACACTTTAGTGTATAATAAACATTATTGATGTCTGCCATAAGAAGATTAAAACATAGACACATAAATAATTATTATTTGAGTGTGTAACATTGCTCAAGATTAATGGTAATTTCTATGGTTCATGGATTTATTTGAAATAAAGTATAATTTTCTTTTAAACTAATGCCAATGAGTAATACTGAAACATAAGATCATGATTACAGCCTCCTAAAAGGCAGCGGAAGTGATTTCGTTTTTTTTCCCGGATGTGTATTTGTTTTTGAGATTGTTTTTCTGTAAAACTCATCCAAACAGATTGAAAATGAGTGAATAAATTAACATTAGTTCTGATTAGTCCGAATCAGTCTTTGTATTGTTTTTTTTCTTTTATATACATATACATTTTTTCAGGTTTTTTTTCTATAGAAAACTTTATAAGAAAATGACATAAAAAATGCTGTACTCACAGGGACTTGCTCCTGTATGAATAAAAGAAAATGCCTGTAATGTTCTCAATATTGCAGCCCAGACTCCTTTGGAAGAGGAATCCTGCAGGTTAGCCTATATTTAAATATTCCTGGCTTCTGCCGTGGGTTATAGTTATAGCATAGGCTATATTTGTTTAAATGCTGTCACCCTGGGAATTAAAACCCCGGGGTCTGTGTGGGTGACAGCTCCCTGCTATTGGCTGCCGGAGTTAGCCGACAGCCTGCAATTGTCATGAGGAGCTGCAATATGCGATCCCCGGTCACGTGATTGCCGTTAGCTAATGGATAAAGGTGATCACATAAAAGGAAACAAAAAGTAAAATAAAGTTAACGTTTCAGCTCCCCTCATGAATCGGATCCATAAGGGGAGCTGAAAACACTCACCTCCGTCCTCCGCGATGTCCCACAGTGCTCTGGTCCTTCCAGAATCTGACGTTATCTTCTGCGCATGTGTGCCAGAAGGCCAGGGAGCCCAGGAGATTTAAAATCTCCATGCTAGGATGAATAGCCGAATGCAGGGAGATGTCACTGGGGGCCGATGCATGCCACTTTACGTCTATGTTAAAGTGACGCATGTCAGACTTCCAAAATTTGGCCTTGTCATTAAGGTGCAAACTGGCTTGATCACTAAGGAGTTAACGTTAAGTGGTGTCTTATGATAGGATCAGTGTTAAGGCCCTTTTACACACAACAATTATTGCTCAAAATTCATCCAAGCGGCCAAAAATGAGTGATAATTAGAGATGAGCAAACATACTCGGTAAGGTCGATTTCGCAATCGAGCACCGCGATTTTCGAGTACTTCACTACTCAGGTGAAAAGATTTGGGGGTCGCCGGGGGGTGGGGCGTGGCGTGGTGGAGCGGGGGGTAGCAGCGGGGAACAGGGGGGAGCTCTCTCTCTCTCCCTCTCCCCCCCACTCCCCTCTGCAACCCCCCGCTCACCCACGGCGCCCCCCGAATCTTTTCACCCGAGTAGTGAAGTACTCGAAAATCGCGGTGCTCTATTGCGAAATCGGCCTTACCGAGTACGTTCGTTCATCTCTAGTGATAATCGTTAAATGTAAACGCGGGCATCATGCACTTTTCGTTTGAATGATGGACACTTCACATAAAATCCATTGTTCCTATTTTTGGTAAGCAGACCATTTTCATTAAATTCTTCCTGCCAAACCAGGAAATAGGCAAAGTGTTCCAGGAGATAAGATCCTTTTTGATTTTCTTGAGTAGGGGGACAAAATTTAATTTATAGAGATCTGCAAGCTTTCAGGATATTCTCGCCCCCAGATATGTAATTTGTTCACTTGAGTTTTTAAAAGGTGAGATTTTAAAAATTTCTGTCCACTGGTCTGGCTCTATATTTATATTCAGCAACTCTGATTTTGTGAGATTTAATTTAAAATCGGATATTTGGCCAAAGTTCTTAAATTCTTACAGAATGTAAGGAATTGAGTTTGGGGGTTCTGTGAGAAAAAACAACATATCATCTGTGTAGGAGGCTGATTTGTGTTCCCTACGACCCCATTTCATGCCTGCAATTTTATCATGTTGTCTGACTTTTTCCAGAAAGGTCTCCATAGTAAGAACAAATAATAGAGGGGATAGGGGCATGCTTGCCTGGTGCCATTATTATACGTACTACAAATGTTGTCAATAGAGCTCCCTCAGAGCTTTTTTGCCAAATTGAAAAATCTCATAGCAAAATTCATTTGGCAAGGTAAAGGACATAAGGTTAAACATGAAACACTTATCAAAACAAAAAGAGAGGGAGGCATAGGACTCCCAGACTTTGAAATATACTGGATTGCGTCACATCTGAATCGGATGGTGGACTTATCCCGCCAAGCAAGTCCTAAACTGTGGGTGGAGTTGGAACTATCCTCCCTAAACAACGATCAGAAACTCTCAATGTGGTCCACCCCACTTAACAAAACAACATTGAAAGAGATCCAAAACCCTTTCACCCGGCTAACTTTGAATACATGGCATAAATCCAACAAAAAACACAAACTGGTACCTCAGATTAGCGGTTTCACCCCACTTCTCTTGTTAATTCCCAACAAATTCAGAGTACTTAAGAAAAAAATTTGAAAGGATACCTACCTAACCTCATTGCAATCCTGTTGTATCATAATACATGATTCTGTACCCCATGCTTTCCAATTTTTAAACCTACGGGGAGATACTATATTTAATGACAAAGATTTATGTATCATTAGGAATACAATCAGAATCCATTCTCCAGATATTGTTGACACAGATCAGAATATGCTATTGCACAAATTATTCTGGAACCCCCAACCCATTAAAAACGCAATCTCCAAAATCTATAAGGCCCTGATACAGTATGAGCTGCAACCCTCCTTTATACCCCAATGGGAGACCGAACTAAACACCAATTTTACTATTGATGAAGTAAAAGATATCCTCCGCATTTCACATTCGCCCTCCTCCTGCACTAGGTTTAAAGAATTTTAACTATAAAATTGTCTTGGATTATTCCCCCTATGCTAGAAATGCTCAGATAGTGTTGGCATCTTCACCCATATTTGGTTCTCATGCCCGCTCCTACAACCATTCTGGGAGGAGATCCAAAGATCACTTGGCCTTATTTGTAAAACTAATATCACCCTTACACCTGAGATTGTCCTCTTGAACATGAATATCCCAGGTCTCCTAGTTAAATACAAATGTATTGTTCTAGTTATCACAAATGCAGCTAAAATTTTAATCCTGAGGCATTGGATAGATAGCACAATTCCCTCCATGCCAGAATTGTATAATGAGGTGGACATTATATGCTCTTTCGAGAAGGTCAAAGCCAGACATGAAGGGGGCCTGGAGAAATTCATGAATCTCTGGAACCCCTGGTTTACGTTTCTTGGCAACGTCCCTGGCCCACCACCATAAATCATTGATACCCCCTAATCATTGGATTGTTTCTGTACTCTACTATATGTACGTAATACATAAATTTTCTATTCTCTATTTCTAATAGTTTTTTCTCTTTTCTCTGATATTGGAGTGTATTTTCAGCAGAGCTGTCATTGTTCTTTGTATTCTACAGGATTGGTTGTTTTGTAATGTGATTTACCACTGATTTATTTCTATTTCTGTTGTAACCCCTCTCCCCGACCCTATTAAAATTGAAAAATAAAGAATATATACAAAAAAAAAATCCATCGTTCAGCCACTGAAATTCCATTTGAATGCATTTCATTTGAATGCATCTCATCTTTCAAAACACTGCATGATGTTCCTCTCC
Organism: Eleutherodactylus coqui; assembly: GCF_035609145.1. Classification (NCBI taxonomy): domain Eukaryota; kingdom Metazoa; phylum Chordata; class Amphibia; order Anura; family Eleutherodactylidae; genus Eleutherodactylus; species Eleutherodactylus coqui. Next base: position 139,111,752 of record NC_089843.1, on the reverse strand, counting down.
CTGCATGTTTATATTAGCCTTGAGGAGAACAATGGAATGTGTTAGCAGTTGTATGAACACACACCTGCCTGAGCAATCAACTTGTGGGTGTCCTTTTACTTGCAAATGAAGATGATAAAGTGTTAATGGCTATTAAAGCCATTAACACTTTTTGCAAATAAATTGCTAATTCTTTCAATCTTTCTTCTGTTTGAAAAATTATCTTTGCATGTAAAAGGGACAGATTGGGCAAAGACTTATGGGTATTGTATGATTCTTATTTCTGTTTCCATCACCTATGTGCTCCATTATGTGACTACTATCATTATGATTTATTTGTGCCATCATTTTGAGTACTGTCTCTATCTTGATCATTTTAGTTATAGTATTCATTTTAGTTCCTATTGGTTATTTCCTGTTTTTGCATTGTATAATAGTGCTGATATATACTTTTTAGTAGACTGATACCAACCTCTCTTGGGAGCATCAGATCCTCTTCTCTTCTCGCTCTACACTGCCCCTATTGAATAAACTATCAGCAAATTTACCTTTCAGTACCATCTCTATGCTGATGACACAGAATTATATACTACTTCTTGTTACCTCAGCAATGATTACCTGTCTACTTTCTCTAACATCATGTACTCTCTCTATCTAAAATTGAATCTTTCAGAAACTGAACTTCTTGCATTTTCACCATCTACCCAAACCTGATATTTCCATTTCAATATGCAGCACTACCATAACTCCTAGCAAATCACACCTCTAACTTGACTATATTCAATAACTTGCACGATTGTGCCATCTGCATCTCAAAAAACCTAGACAACTTCTTTAATTCAATGTTTTTCTTACATCACAAGGTACTAGGAAGCTAAATGGTATGCTGTATATTTACATATGTGCTTATATATTAATAAAGTAATGCAATTTTATGCTTTTTTTAAGGCCTGGTGAGCTGCAGATTCCATGTTAGTCTTTTTTTAAGCATAGATATTAGATAGTATCATTTGAAGACATATTCTGTCCTAAAACTATCCCCCTACCCTATGTAGATACAATTGCCAGTAGCCATTCTTAGTTAGTATATAAGATAACACTGTGCAAAATGGGGATGTATATAACTTTAAATAAGAATATTCTTAACTGAACATTAAAAGATAATAAATAGATAATCTAGCACAAAAGCCTGACCAGATTCTAATTCCCTGCACAAATGAAATGCAAACACCATTTACTTTCCAGAGGACACACTCTTAATGTTATAGACTAAATTGCCTTCTCTATAGGGAAGGTTCAATTATTTCATAAATAGGTTAGCTTAAAAATGCTGAACATCCATATGATGATGAGGTATTACTGCTGATGAGTGCTGATCAGTGTGTAAATTGGGAACTCAAGAAGTACATTCTTTTTATGAATTCTGCATGATCACTGATCCATGATCCAAGCTGTAGAAGTCAGCCAAAACTATTACAATATTTTAAATATGTTGTACGAACTTATGTATTATTTGCTTATTAAAGAGAATAAGTGAACTTGTGTAAAAATTATATTTATTCTCAAGAAAACATCTTCTATTCCTTGCGGAGCAGGAATATTTCCATGTCTATGATGAAAATAACTCATACTTGTTAACAAGTGCATAAGAAAAATGAGGTCAGAAACTAGTTTCAACAGAATCTCCAGTAATGGTATGTTGTTGAGGCAGCATATTAGAAATAATCAGGGGCATAGCTGAAGGCTTATGGGCCGTGGTGTGAAAATTCAGTTTGCTCACAGCAACTGGACATAGCCTGACTGTAACTTTGAGCTGCATTACTTGCAATAATAGTAATCTTTATTTATATAGTGTCAACAATTCTGCAACACTTTATAAATCAGAGGGTACACGTACAGACAATATGAGATATGACATACCGTAGTAAACATATAAACAATTTGAGCAATATGGATGAGGGCCCTGCTTGTAAGAGTCTACAATCTATGAAGAAATAGGGTAGACACAAGAAGTAAAAGAGCTTGTTCAGTGATCTTTTACTCAATATGGTAGTATACAAAAAGTTGCATGAGTCAGTCATTGGCCATTATTTGTGCACATGAGCAATAGTAGTTGTACTCTAGCACCAGAGGAAAATTACGAACAATCATTTTTTAGTAGTGCATGTTTAAAAACATGATGTGAACATCTCAAAAAGCTTGTGTGCATTTTGAATCCACAGTAGATCCTTAGTACTAGCATCTTACTACATAGGTCACCAAAAAATAAATAAGAAAGCACAGTAAAGTGAATGCACTCCTCCACATCACAGAATTAGCATATGTTATTGCTTCTCTTTAAAGTCTCATGTCAGTGAAAAGCATTCACAATATTGACGATAATGGAGGAATTTCTCAAGGCATTCATTTCATACACCAGTATTATTCTTATGTGCACTAGAGTAGCATACGCCCAATTTATTATGACGAGAATGTTTCTTAGTTCTTGATAAACACATACAGGAAATAATATTACCTACAATAAGCATATGCAATATATACAAACAAATAAGTAGCATTAATTTATTACTTCACTAAATACATACTATCAGAAATGGGTTCTTCTTAAATTGTGTCTAGAAAAAAGGAGATTATTAATATTTCATCACATTATAGGAAGTTTCAAACTCATAGTAAACTGTTCCAGAGTTATACTCTGATAAGAAAGAAATGTCAAGAGGGAAATATGAAGTAAAGATGTAAATCTCAAGCTTGAATGGTATTTTGCTATCTTAAAAATGCTGATCCCAAGTGACATCAAACTCACTTTTCAGAGGATAATCTATGTTCCCCGATACATAGTTGCTTCTATTTGTCCAGATATAACGTGTCATACAGAAGAAACATCATATATTTAGAGTTACAATCTTTATTTGCATACAATATTTGTGGTAAATACATATTTCCATAGATAGGATTACAAAAAAAATTATATATTTTCTCCTGTATTATTCAATGTTCAAAACAGTTTTGACCTTAATAAAAAAAAGCAAAACAAAACAAAAAATGCAAATATAAATGATTTTGTCTTCCCTTTGTGTTTTTCTGTTCAGCAGTTTTCATAAACAGTGTCATTAAAGAGTATTTTGTTTGCTCTATGTTTGCAGCATCGTCATGTCAACAACCTGAATTAACACAAAATTTAGTCTTTGTATTATGATTTCTCAAGAGCAGACAGCCGCTAACAAAGAGAATCTCTCTCTCTCTAGACCAGACCAGCTATTACATTTTTGAGATATTATATTGTTTAGTAAACATGTAAAACATAGTATTACAGCAGGGCAAGGAATATTTCCCTTATAAAAGACAGTCAGTGCTTTATTGCTTTTAATAGGCTACTACTTTTAACCCCTTAGTGACTGGCTTTTTTGTGCATTGAAGACCAAGTGATTTTCATATAGTTTTTTTGTGGGACAAGTTGAATTTTTTTAATGGCACCACTTTATAGTACATATAATTTATTGTATAACATGTACTAATATTTGCATTGTTTACATAGTAACATAGTAACATAGTATGTAAGGCCGAATGAAGACATTGTCCATCTAGTCCAGCCTGTCTATCCTACTGTGTTGATCCAGAGGAAGGCAAAAAACCCCAAGGCCAGAAGTCAATTAGCCCTTTTGGGGGAAAAATTCCTTCCCGACTCCCTAATGGCAATCAGACTGTTCCCTGGATCAACCCCTAATAGTTCCTACCTGCCTATATACCAGGATTGACACTTAACCTAATATTTATATCCTGTAATATCCTTCTCCAGAAAGACATCAAGTCCCCTTTTAAACTCCTCTATGGATTTTGCCATCACCACTTCCTCCGGTAGAGAGTTCCACAGTCTAACTGCTCTTACAGTAAAGAACCCCTTTCTGTGTTGGTGATGAAACCTACTTTCCTCTAATCGTAGCGGATGTCCTCTTGTTACCGTCGTGGTCCTGGGTGTAAACAGATCGCAGGAGAGATCCATGTGTTGTCCCCTCATGTACTTATACATGGTTATTTGGTCGCCTCTTAACCTTCTTTTTTCTAGAGTAAATAGTCCCAATTTGGATAGCCTCTCTGGGTATTCCAGTCCTGTCATTCCATGTATTAGTTTAGTCGCTCTTCTTTGAACCCCCTCAAGCACTGTGACATCTTTCCTGAGCACCGGTGTCCAGAATTGTACGCAGTATTCCATGTGAGGTCTGACAAGTGCCTTATATAATGGAAGGATAATGTTCTCGTCCTTCGCCCTTATACCTCTTTTGATGCACCCCAAGACTTTATTTGCCTTTGCAGCGGCTGACTGGCATTGGTTACTCCAGTTTAGTCTATTATCCACTAATACCCCCAGATCCTTTTCCATATCACTTTTCCCCAGCGGTACCCCATTAAGTGAGTATTTGTGACATCCGTTCCTCTTGCCCATGTGCATAGTCTTACATTTTTCAACATTGAACTTCATTTGCCATTTTTCTGCCCAAGCCCCCAGCTTATCCAGGTCCGTTTGTAGCCGCACATTGTCTTCCGTTGCATTAATTATATTGTATAATTTTGTGTCATCTGCAAATATTGATATTTTGCTGTGCAGCCCCTCTATCAGGTCATTGATAAATATGTTGAACAGAGTGGGGCCTAATACTGAACCCTGTGGCACCCCGCTAGCGACTGTGGTCCAATCAGAGTACGAACCATTTATTACCACCCTCTGCTTTCTATCGTTGAGCCAATTTTTTACCCACTTACACACGTTTTCGCCCAGTCCGAGCTGCCTCATTTTGTATATTAGCCTATTATGTGGCACGGTGTCAAAGGCTTTAGAGAAGTCCAGATATACAAGATCAATAGATTCTCCCTGGTCCAACTTAGAGCTTACTTCATCGTAGAAACTGATCAGATTTGTCTGACATGAGCGACCCTTCATGAATCCATGCTGGTGAGGAGTTATTCCCTTAATCTCCTTGAGGTACTCATCGATGGCGTCTCTCAGAATCCCCTCAAAAATTTTTCCCGTTACTGAGGTGAGACTTACTGGCCTGTAGTTACCAGGCTCACTTTTGCTCCCTTTTTTGTAAATTGGAACCACGTTGGCAATGCGCCAGTCCAATGGTACTACTCCGGTCTTGATAGTGTCTAGAAATATTAGGTATAGTGGCCTAGCTATCTCGTCACTTAGTTCCTTTAGTATCCTTGGGTGTAATCCATCTGGGTCCGGTGATTTATCAATTTTAGTTTTCTTTAGATGCTTCCGCACCTCCTCCTGCGTTAGGTATGAGATATTTTGTGAGGGGTTCGTTTTATTCCCCTGCATCTCGTGTGGCATTTCCTTTTCTTTGGTGAACACACTTGAGAAGAAACTGTTTAGTAGATTTGCTTTCCCTTCGTCATCATCAATGATTTCTCCTGCATTGTTTTTTAAAGGGCCAGCGCTCTCCCTGCAAATCCTTTTGCTGTTTACGTAGTTGAAAAATAGCTTCGGGTTGTTTCTGCTCTCTTTTGCGATCCGTCTTTCCGCTTCCTCCTTGGCAGTTTTAATCGTATCTTTGCATATTTTGTTTTTTTCCCTGTATGATTTTAGCGCTTCTTCGCTGCCTTGTTGCTTTAGTAGTTTGAACTCTTTCTTCTTTTCGTTTATTGCCCCTCGTACCGTTTTGTCGAGCCACATTGGTTTCCTTTTAGCTGAGTTTCTTTTATTTTTAAAGGGAATGAACTGCTCACATGAGGCGATTAGGATCCTTTTGAACTTTTCCCATTTTTCCTCCGTACTGATATTTTTGAGGATGTTGTCCCAATTAATGTTACCGATAGTAGTTCTAAGCTCATCAAATTTTGCTTTACTAAAGTTTAGTTTCTTTGTCACTCCCTGATAAGGCTTCCTATTGATTGACAGCTGGAAGTTGATTATATTGTGGTCGCTGTTCCCCAAGTGCCCCTCAACCTGCACCCCCTTTATACGTTCCGGTTTGTTAGTTAGCACTAGGTCCAGAATGGCTCTCCCTCTTGTTGGTTCCTGCACAAGTTGGTTCAGGTAATTGTCTTTAATTACTCTCAAGAACTTATCACCCCTGTGAGATTTGCAGGTTTCGTTCTCCCATGTTATATCTGGGTAATTAAAGTCCCCCATGATAATTACTTCGTATCGTTTTGACACCTCTTCTATCTGCCTTAGTAGTAAGTCTTCAGTTTCTTCTGTTGCTTTTGGTGGTCGATAGAAGACCCCTATCAGGATTTTGTTATTTTTTCCTCCCTGTATTTCTACCCACAGAGATTCCACCTGTTCGTTTCCTACCCCTATATCCTCCCGTAGCCTCGGCTTCAAGTTCGATTTGACGTACAGACATACCCCTCCCCCTTTCTGGTTCCTTCGGTCTCTTCTGAAGAGATTGTACCCCTGCAAATTCACCGCCCAATCGCACTTATCATCAAGCCATGTTTCAGTAATTCCGACTATATCATAACTTTCATCAGTCATTCTTGCTTCAAGCTCGCCCACTTTACAGATCAGACTTCGTGCATTCGTGATCATACAATTTATTTCATTTTTTTTGTTTTTTTTAATTTGTTTTGTTGCTATTCGTACTTATGGATGATCTATCAGTTCTAACTGTACTAACCCCACCCCCTGCTCGTCCCCCATTCCCTTTGCTTGGACCCAGATCGCTAATTACACTGGCTACCCCACTATTTCTCATTTTACCCTCCCCCCCAGTCCCTAGTTTAAACACTCCTCCAGCCTTCTAGCCATCTTTTCCCCCAGCACAGCTGCACCCTCCCCATTTAGATGCAGCCCGTCCCTACGGTAGAGCCTGTAGCCGACCGCAAAGTCAGCCCAGTTCTCCAGGAACCCAAATCCCTCCTTCTTGCACCAACTCCGGAGCCACTTGTTTACCTCCCTAAGGTCCTGCTGCCTTTCTAGTGTGCCTTTTTAGGCATTACATGGGCATCTACATTTTTAAGTTAGCCTGCTGGCGATGTAAAAACTTGTTAATGGGCACACAAATCTAATGTTTGCATGACTGTTCAGACAGCCCTGGTCTGGCGCATATATGCCGAGGCCACAATGCCATCAGGTGGGGCAGACAGTTCAGCTCTGCTAAACTGTCTCCCCCTTCCCACCTCTCGCCATCTCTCGGCAAGAGGAGAAGGTGGGACAGAGAGGGAGCCAGTGTGCTAAGCTCCCGTACCCTCCCCCCCTTGTTGCAGCCAACAATGGCAGGGGGTGGGGCGGGGTGAAGCTTCCACCCCCTTCCCTGCTCCTCTCCACCACTCAATTGCAAACAGCTGGCAAGGGGTGGAGAGGAGCAGGGAGGGGGGTGGAAGTTTAGCAGTCATGCTGTTAAACTCCCTCCCACCTCCCTTCCCTGGCAGCTGTCATAGGCTCCCATAGAAGTCTATGCAGCCACCACCGGTGTAAAAGCACCCGGACGAAATGCACTATCTTGGCTAGCAGGGTGCTTTTACGCTGTGGAAATATGCCCATGTGCACAGATGCATTGTAAACCAATGCATCAGAGAGGCAGCGTATATCAGCCGGGCGTGAGAACCCAGGCAATATACGCACGTGTGAATCCAGCCTCATACTGTAGATCTCTATAATGCTTTCATCTTGGCTTAGTAGAACCACAATCAGGCTGGGACACTCGTTCATATTACTGGCGAACGACTGAACAAGTAATACACTCCTTTGAAAGTGACCTTATGCAACATATTGCCAAATGTTAGTGCATATCCCTTCTAATTAGTGAGTTTAGGTGTTTCAGCTACACCATTTAAAAGAAGCGAATAAAAACAAGCAATCTACAAAGACAAACAGTGGTAATAATATGAATGAATACTAAAAACAGTGTTTTTAAACTTGGAACTTGCACAGTAACTAAGCAGAAGTCAGTTTGTGAACTTTCTGATTTGTAAGATCTGCCCCAGTAAGTCCTGTAAGAATATTTTCACACATATAAGGTTTCTTCAAATCTACCGCTAAATCCTCTACAAAATTGTGCAAAATCAGGATGTCGTTCATTGCTGCGGATTTCACACAGATTTCACGCTACCTTTTGGAAAGAATGAAATCTACACTGCATGTAAATTTCCATATGAATTTTGTACTGTATCAGGTGGATGAGATTTGTAAAAGGGCTCATTCAGATAAGCATATGCAGCGTACTGACAAAAAATATGCTGCTGCTTAGAAATCCCTCAGTTGGCAGAAATCATCGGAGTGATTTCTAATTATTAAATACAGCCAGCTGTGTTCTTTTCCTAGCACTGGATGCAGCTAAACTCCCTCTCCTTTCCTTTTTTTCAGCTCCCACGGTCACCACTGTTCTGTTTTTGACAGCGCAATTTTTTTACACGCCTGAAAATCGCTCACATGAATGAATGCATTGGAATCAATAAAGTTTATCATTTTAGGAATTGTCTGTGAATAGGGCTTAAATATGTACTGAATCTTCTGTCTCAGTGATTTGCAATTTTCTATGTGAATCTGATGTGATTTGTGAGAAAACCAGATTACGTCATTAAACATGCGAAAATCGGGAAAACAGGTAAAATTAAAAATTGATTTTTATCTCACCCATTGGAAATAATAGGTTGGATTTCTGTAGACTCGCAGAAAAATATATCACGCAGCGATTTTTTAATCTTGCAATATCACTGCGAGAGAGAAAAAAAATCACGTGTAAGTTGCCCCATAGAAAACAATGGAGTCTATTTCTGTGCAAGTTTAGTGCGTATCGCACCGCAGAAAACTTGTACAGGAATCTTGCCATATAAATATACCCTTAGGCCTTGTTCAGATGAGCTTTTATTTTTGCGCACAAATAGCTGCGCAAATAGATTGCCACTCGCATGTGAAAAATCACGTGAGCAAAGCAGAAAGCGTGATCTACATTCACGCATAATTTGCTCATTTACGCGATCCATGGTGCATGCTGTGTTTTAATCCAGCTCCCATAGGAGCGCCAAAGAGAGGTCAGGTCCTATCTTTTCTTGCAGCAAGCACCTTAGATGCGTGCATTGTAGCCACACATATCCTATCTTTTGCAGGTGCAAGTATTTTGCATGTCTAAAAATCGGTCATGTGAACGCTTCACTAGGAAACCATTGGTTCTAATAGACGCGATCTTTTTGCATGGCTATTACACTCGTCTGAACGAAGCCTTAAAGAACTTACTTTGTATACTCTGCAAGAAAGAAAGGGAAATGGGAGACATGATTGAAACATTTATATATATTGAATGTATAAGTAAGATTAAGGATAGAGATGAGCGAGCACCAAAATGCTTGAGTGCTCGTTACTCGAGTCGAACTTTCAGTGATGCTCGAGAGTTTGTTTCGAGTAACGAACCCTATTGAAGTCAATGGGCGACTCGAGCATTTTTGTATATGACTGGTGCTCCGCTAAGGTTTTCATTTGTGAAAATCTTAGCAAATCTCCAAAGTCATGTAAAAAACACAGAAATGGATAGGGCAGGCGAGGAGCAACATGCAGGGCTGCATTTCGGGCTCCGAGGTCTCACTACCAAGCCACAATAGTGGCAAGAGTGAGACCCCCCCCCCCCCGCACTGTCAGCATAATGATTGTTCTCCTCTGCCACAGCTTTACAGATGTGGCAGAGAAGAACGATGTTAGCCCATTGAATTCAATGGAGCCGGCAATACAGCCGGCTCCATTGAAAGCAATGGGCTGCCGGCGAGCGCGGGATGAATTTTCGGGAAGGGCTTAAAAATATAAGCCCTTCCCTGAAAATCATCCAAAACTGTGTAAAAATAAAAAAAATATATATACTCACCTACTCAGACGGAGTTCAGCCGCGGCCGGCCGGCAGTTCTCCTGAACTGCTGTGAGTAGTATTCAGCAGCCGAGGATTTAAAATCCCCGCCTGCTGAATGAGCTGCCTCTGATTGGTCACAGCCTCACCAATCAGAGGCAGCTCTCACTCACACCCATTCATGAGTGAGTGAGTGCTGCCTCTGATTGGCTCAGCGCAGGGACCAATCAGGGGCAGCTCTCAGCTGTCATTCAGCTGAGAGCTGCCCCTGATTGGTCCCTGCCCTTCCCGAAAATTCATTGTGCGATCGCCGGCAGCCCATTGCTTTCAATGGAGCCGGCTGTATTGACGGCTCCATTGAATTCAATGGGCTAACATCGTTGCCGGGACAAGGAGAGTACATATTTTTTTTTTTACTTTTTACACATTTTAGGATGATTTTCAGGTAAGGGCTTATATTTTTAAGCCCTTCCCGAAAATTCATCCCGCGCTAGCCGGCAGCCCATTGCTTTCAATGGAGCCGGCTGTATTGCCGGCTCAATTGAATTCAATGGTCAGTGCTCGTTTAATCGAGACGAGCACCGCGTGGTGCTCATCTCGAGTAACGAGCATCTCGAGCACCCTAATACTCAAACGAGCATCAAACTCGGACGAGTATGCTCGTTCATCTCTATTAAGGATGTTTCAGTGAAGCTGAACACTAGAATAAAGAGGCACAATCTGAGATTAGTGTGGAGGAAGATCAGAAGAAATGTCAGAAAATATTATTTTGTTGAAATAACTTCCAGGTCTCGTTCCCACAAAATAGTAAATATTGCAGTATTCCCTTCACTTGCCAGTGGTTAAAGTTATGGCTTTGATATATATATATATGTATGAAACATGGAACCATAGAAATTGACAAAGGAAAAGAAAAAGACCCCATGTGTCATCTAGCCTGCCCATTTATTATTTCATTTTCATGTTTAAATAATTATAAACTTCCAGCTTTTTGGCTACAGTTTGGGGAAGACCCTGTTCCATCTTAGCATGTCTGTACAACGGTTTGATGATGAGGAACTCAAATGACAGTCACATAGCAGCGCCCTGACCTCAACCCCAGCTTACATGTTTTAGATGAATAGGAATGATGATTGTGAGCCAGATCTTCTTGCCTAACATCATCCGATGACCTAAAAAAATGCTGTTTTGGCAACATAGATAACAACCAGTCGGAGGTAAGCTTTTATTTTTTCAGTGCAGTTGGGAAAATGAAAACAAACTGATCCGTTGCTCCTAGTAACAAAACTACTTTAGCACTAAGCTGATGAGTTTTGCAGCCCATACATATTATTATGCTAATGGGTTTTAAAGTAGAAAATATTCAGAAGCATTGAAGGAAATCAGTATCAGTCCATAGATCACTTATTAAATTCAGGAAATAAAAATAATTTTGCAGTTCACTTAGCACATGTTCTTCTAAGCAATAAAAAACACTTTGAGAGCATTTTTGAATCCTAATTTAGTAAAGTATGTTTGTATACACACACAAATGGAATTTTGTGAATGCAGCTTTCATCAGATTTTTAAAAGGCCTGTGGTTGCAGTTGAAGATATTCTTTACTGGCCACTCTATAACAGTAAGATTTCATCAGTAGACAAACTACATTAAAGAATATGGGCATGACATTGTGCATTTTTACACAGATCTCAGTATTGACATCTTAAATAAGCTGTTTGTATGTCATCACTTCCATCAGACATTTACAAGAGAAGTATGAATTGCAAATCATATCTTTAATTCCTTGTGGCTAGTTTTACACGTCAAATTTCTGATACATAGACAATATATCAGTTATTACTGTAGGACTTATTGCATAAGTATACATGCAGCTGTTTCACTATTGTCACCTGTGATTGTTCTCAGCAAAAGAAACCACGTAATCTTGTAGATATGATACTTTTTAATGGCTAACAAAAATAGATGATGTTATAGCGAGCTTGCAAACCTCTCGGTTTCTTCTTCAGGCTAAAATGGAATAAATGCAAAGAAGCATGAATATTTATACACACTTATGACAAGGCACGTACATGGATGTGATTGGCTTGCACTTAAAAGGAATACTGCAACAGGGACATAAACATTTTTAACTAGGCACTGATAAGGGAGTAAAAGTTTTATGGTTTCTGAATTACTGTTGGGGGGTCGTTAGGCCAGGAATGCTGCAACAGGTACTCAAACATTTTAAGCTAGACACTGACAAGGGAGTGAAAGTATTGTCACCTACATTACGGCATGATATACATTAAATGGTCACTTTTACATACCCATCTATTATCGCCTCCTTTGGTTTTCAGAATTGTCACAGTTTATTTTGGCATCCTTCCACAGATATCAGAGGACTCAGGGTGTAACAAGAAAACATTTCCTACACTGTTACTCCACTTTCACTAACCTGAATTGTTGACACCTAACAGGAAGGGTTCATCAATTCATGCTGTTTGCACCAGATTCTGACCCTCTCCTGTCAGCATGGTGCAACTGAAATCTGAATTCTTCTGACCAGAAAATTTTTCTCTATTGCTTATTAACCCATTTTTTGCACTCTTTTGCCTAGAGTCCTGCCTTTCTGTTTCTTTTGAAATCAATGGCAATGCTAAAGACTGATGAGTTGTTCATCCAGACATATTAGAGCACCAGCATTGTATTTTGCTGCAGTTTGCTTGACTCTGCACCACCTGTTCATCACTATAATCCCTGACACCCTGCTCTGACCCTTTTCAATGACTAGACATCCAAAGGAACCCCTTTCTCCTGTTTTTCCTTGAATGGGTTTTCCGGAGAAATACTATTGATGATCTATCAACAGGATAGGTCATCAAAAGTTGATTGGTTTGAGTCTATCACTCAGGACCCCGACCGATCAGCTGAGCACGTCAACAGTAGTTTGTGGCTGGTTTGGGGGGGAGGAGAGAGAAAGAGAGAAAAAAAAAGCTCGGAAGCTGGCGGGTCCCATACAAAAATGCTCGAGTCTCCCATTGAAGTCAATGGGGTTCGTTACTCGAATAGAGCTCTCGAATTTTACGAAACGCTCGACTCGGATAACGAGGACCCGAGCATTTGCATACTCACTCATCTCTACTCTTGACATCATTGCAAAAGAAAACCCCACAAGGATGGCAGTTTTTGAAATACTGGGTCCTGCTTAATCTAGAATCAATGCCCACATCTCGTTCAAGGTTCAGATCACTCAATTTTTCCATTCTAATGTCAATTCTTGCTGAAACTGATACAGTGAGAAACCTAGTAAATTGATTTAATGCTATACTTTGGGTTTATATGTCTAATTACCCAACAGGGAAGCTCCAGTCGTGAAGAGGCTGGTGTCTCTAATAAAGTGTGTATAAACATTACTGATTACCTTGACAGGTTATTTCCCAAGAGCTGTTGTATAGAGCCATTCAGAATTGCATTTACCTATTTGCACAGTAAGCTGGTTTGTTATTTTCACTCGCAGGGCTTATTCACTTTGCCTGCATGAACTTACATATGGTGTCCCAACTGAACATAAATGAACAAAACTTGGATATACAAAATACATGATAACTTTTTTAGACAAGTATGAAATACAAATACTTTGGCAAACCAACAACATGGAAACATCTGTCCCTGGTCTACACCAAGAGGGAAAAATTACCTATGAGCAGAGTAATCATCCCCACATCAGGAACCGAGGGCCAAACTCACTCTCCCTAAAAACGTAGCAGGAAGCAGTGGTACAGATGAGACATCATACAAACTCCAGCAAATAGAAGAACATGAACAATGATGATTATCCATTCAGTTGCATCCGACCTCCAGTCACTTTATGGATTAATGTTCTCCATGCATTCCTAGACGCATTTGGTTTTAATCCATAAAGTATTTTGGCAGTGGTAGTGGAGTAGTTTGTCATTGTTTTCCCCACCACTCTCCATTTATCCAGGCTTGGAATCGGCGTGCAGGTGTTGTCAACAATAAAGCTGGGTTCAAACAACATGGCTGGGTTCAACATGAACAAGAAACACAGGACACCCTCACCCCCCCAGGACCAGGCAACAGCTCCAAGGTCAGATAGCTTAGACATGGGTGTCCGCATACCAATAAACGGAAGAGAATTCAGGTGGCTGCACATCTATGGATGGAGGAGTATCCAGGCATCCTCACACCTAAGGACAGAGGGAATTCAAACATAAACCAAATAGGACATATTTCAAACCAGGCAGCTGCACTCCTGCAGACAGAGGATAATTTAGGCGTCCTCACACCTAAGGATGGAGGGGATTCGGGCATCTCCTCACCTACGAATGGAAAAAGAATACAAACAGACCACATACATGTAGAACGCAAACCAGGTAAACAGAGCTTGACACCAATGAGCACACAGAGATCTGTACAGCATGCATCCTATCACCAGTGTTCAGTTAGGAGATGATGAGGTATAATGACCAGCACCCTCTAGCAAGAGGCGTGGGTATTTATATGTACAAACCCCAGTGATTGGTTGGCAGGAGTAATCCACCCAACAGCCAGTGAAATCAGCCCACAACTGCATTTATGCAAGAATAGACTATACATTGTTTTTTTATCTGTAAACTATATGTAAGAATATGTTAATTAGCTACTCAAGGTGTTTTCAGAGGGAGGGAAAGAGGAAAGCACTAGAGATAGGAAGCACAAGGTTCTGCTTTACTTTGTTTCCTGTTTAGTAAAATTAAATAATTATCTTTATTGCTCAAAAATAAAAATTGTGTTACCCACATTCTAGAAACATAGTTTATCATGAGAATACTATTGTACTGAGATAATTTAGAAAAGTATTTTAAATAAAGTTTTATATTTAAAGGGGCATTCACTTTTCAGACAAATTATGCTCATCTACTAGCTTGTTTTAGTCTCATGATTTCTTTAATATGCATGCAATAAAAATGTTATTGCTTTACAACTGTAAATCACATTTTAAATGGCTGTCTCTCTTGCTATCACATCACATGGGAGTGTGTCTGTGTGCACACATTACACACACATGCACAAACAAACACACATTATAGTGGCTTTACTAACTATTTGTAAATAATGTATTTAAATACCTGATTACCCTGAGACAACAGAGAGGTGGGTATTCAGATACTGCTTTCCTGCTGATTGGACCAGGGACAGTGCAATTCAGTAATGGGAATAAGGGGAAGTAAGTCAGGACAGTGAACTGCTGTCAGAATGCTAGGCTCGCTACATGTCCCTCCTCTGAAAATGCATTTCAAACAGCAGAAAAATGTGAAAGAACACCTGAAAATCAGAACTTACATTCTTGAAACAGGGTGCAAAAGCAGCAAATGAAAGAGTATTTTAGAGAACTTGTTGAAAACTTCCTTTTACTGCTGTACAGATGGCAGGAGATTCACATAGCTTTGAATATAAATGTACTTGAACTGCTGTAGTGCTTTTACAAGTATGAGGCACATAATAGAATATATTTTTTTATTCTCCCCACTTTTGAGTCAATAGTGGTGAATTATAAATACAAATATTAGTTTCTTTTAAAGCAAAACATGTATTAGCATGTGATGTGTGGCATTCTACATTGCTGAGAAAAATGCACTATAAAAATGTAAAAGTTTAATTGTGCAATAATTCCTCATAAACATCTGTTGGCTAAACCTGTGTTTAAAAAAAAATGACATTGCAACATGAGTTGGATCTCTTTTAACACATTTAGAACCAAATGCTAGTTGTTCCTTGGCTTTAAGACCATCCAATAGTAAAAATATGGTGTGGATTTATTGCCCTCATGCGTGAACGAACATGCACATGCATTCCCATGGAACTGTGCCCGAGCTATCAAAGATTTCTGATACCGCAGAGGTTTGGGAACCATCAGGACCAAACAGCCTCTGATCTTCTGACAGGATGGCAGCACTTGGGTGTGGTGGTTGCCTGGACAGCAGTTTCTATGTGACTGCATTGTCTCAACAGTGAAGATTGAAGGGAGGTTCTGTTATGATGTGGGGGTGTTACTGGTGGGAATGAATGGGGCCATTGGTTATAGAGAAGTCCACCCTCAATGCCAATGGATGCAGAGACATTCTGGACAATGTGGCATTACCTACCCTGTGGGAATACTTTCATAAAGCCCAGAGTCTTCACAAACATAACCAAACACCATTTCATAGAGTACACACTATAGAACTTTGGTTTGAGGAGCATTAAATCTGCAAACTTCATTACTAGAGATGAGCGAACGTACTCGTCCGAGCTTGATACTCGTTCGAGTATTAGCGTGTTCGAGATGCTCGTTACTCGAGACGAGTACCACGCGATGTTCGAGTTACTTTCACTTTCATCTCTGAGACGTTAGCGCGCTTTTCTGGCCAATAGAAAGACAGGGAAGGCATTACAACTTCCCCCTGCGACGTTCAAGCCCTATACCACCCCCCTGCAGTGAGTGGCTGGCGAGATCAGGTGTCACCCGAGTATATAAATCGGCCCCTCCTGCGGCTCGCCACAGATGCATTCTGACAGAGATCAGGGACAGTGCTGCTGGTGCCGGAGCTGCTATAGGGAGAGCGTTAGGAGTTATTTTAGGCTTCAAGAACCCCAACGGTCCTTCTTAGGGCCACATCTAACCGTGTGCAGTAGTGTGGAGGCTGCTTTTTGCAGTGTTGCGCTTTTTTTTTTTTTGTATATCGGCCGTGCAGAGCATTGCGTCCTGCAGTAATTTTACATTGTCCAGGGCCAGTAGTGGTGAGGCAGGGACAGAAGACATATTTAGTGTATATAGGCAGTGGGCCTTTCCAAAAACATTTGGGAAAAAAAATCTATTTGGGCTGCCTGTGACCGTCCTCAGTGTACTGGGTCTCTGTTGGGGGTAGTTGTCCTAATTCATACGCAGCCAGCTAAGTGTTACAGCAGCCTTGCGCAAAATTCTTTTCTGCCTCTGTGTTGCCTCTTACATCACCGCTGTATTCCTGTCCACAAGTGTACTGGGTCTCTGCTGGGGGTAGTTGTCCTAATTCATACGCAGCTAGCTAAGTGTTACAGCAGGCTTGCGCAAAATTCTTTTCTGCCTCTGTGTTGCCTCTTACATCACCGCTGTATTCCTGTCCACAAGTGTACTGGGTCTCTGCTGGGGGTAGTTGTCCTAATTCATACGCAGCTAGCTAAGTGTTACAGCAGGCTTGCGCAAAATTCTTTTCTGCCTCTGTGTTGCCTCTTACATCACCGCTGTATTCCTGTCCACAAGTGTACTGGGTCTCTGCTGGGGGTAGTTGTCCTAATTCATACGCAGCTAGCTAAGTGTTACAGCAGGCTTGCGCAAAATTCTTTTCTGCCTCTGTGTTGCCTCTTACATCACCGCTGTATTCCTGTCCACAAGTGTACTGGGTCTCTGCTGGGGGTAGTTGTCCTAATTCATATGCAGCCAGCTAAGTGTTACAGCAGGCTTGCACAAAATTATTTTCTGCCTCTGTGTTGCCCCTTACATCACCGCTGTATTCCTGTCCACAAGTGTACTGGGTCTCTGCTGGGGGTAGTTGTCCTAATTCATACGCAGCCAGCTAAGTGTTACAGCAGGCTTGCGCAAAATTCTTTTCTGCCTCTGTGTTGCCTCTTACATCACCGCTGTATTCCTGTCCACAAGTGTACTGGGTCTCTGCTGGGGGTAGTTGTCCTAATTCATACGCAGCCAGCTAAGTGTTACAGCAGGCTTGCGCAAAACTCTTTCCTGCCTCTGCTGTGCGTTCCGTAAGCGAAGTCAGCCTCCAACCACAGGCCAATAAGCAGCACATTTAATTACAGCGTTGTGTCTCTGCACTACTGGTAATACAGCATGCTTAGGGGTAGGAGTAGGCCTAGAGGACGTGGACGCGGGCGAGGACGCGGAGGCCCAAGTCAGGGTGTGGGAAGAGGCCGAGCCAGTGCGGTGGCCAGGGGTAGAGGCAGGGCCAGACCGAATAATCCACCAACTGTTTCCCAAAGTGCCCCTTTGCGCCATGCCACCCTGCAGAGGCCAAGGTGCTCTAAGGTGTGGCAGTTTTTCACAGAGACGCCTGACGACCGACGAACAGTGGTGTGCAACTTTTGTCACGCCAAGATCAGCTGGGGAGCCACCACCACCAGCATGCGCAGGCATATGATGGCCAAGCACCCCACAAGGTGGGACGATGGCCGTTCACCGCCTCCGGTTTGCACCACTGCCTCTCCCCCTGTGCCCCAACCTGCCACTGAGATCCAACCCCCCTCTGAGGGCACAGGCATGAGTGCCTACCGGCCTGCACCCACACCCTCACCTCCGCTATCCTCCGCCCCATCCAGCAATGTCTCTCAGCGCAGCGTCCAGACGTCGCTAGCGCAACTGTTTGAGCGCAAGCGCAAGTACGCCGCCACGCACCCGCACGCTCAAGCGTTAAACATGCACATAGCCAAATTGATCAGCCTGGAGATGCTGCCGTATAGGCTTGTGGAAACGGAGGCTTTCAAAAGAATGATGGCGGCGGCAGCCCCGCGCTACTCGGTTCCCAGTCGCCACTACTTTTCCCAATGCACGACCACGTCTCCCGCAACATTGTACGCGCCCTCACCAACGCGGTTACTGCCAAGGTCCACTTAACAACGGACACGTGGACAAGCACAGGCGGGCAGGGCCACTATATCTCCCTGACGGCACATTGGGTGAATTTAGTGGAGGCTGGGACAGAGTCAGAGCCTGGGACCGCTCACATCCTAGATAGATAGATAGATAGATAGATAGATAGATAGATAGATAGATAGATAGATAGATAGATAGATAGATAGATAGATAGATAGATAGATAGATAGATAGATATAAATGAATGAATAGATAGGTAGATAGATAGATGCATAGATAGAAATATGCATAGACAGGTAGATGCATAGATAGATAAATAGAGATAGATAGCTGCATGCCTAGATAGACAGAAACATAGACAGATAGGTAGATATAGATGCGTGCATAGATAGATAGATGCATAGATAGAACAATGCATAGGCAGGTAGATGCATAGATAGATAGATAGCTGCATAGATGCATAGATAGATAGACCAACTGATGCATAGATAGACAGATGCATAGATAGATAGATAGATAGATAGATAGATAGATAGATAGATAGATAGATAGATAGATAGATAGATAGATGCATAGATAGATAGATAGATACATAGATGCATAGATAGATAGATAGATAGATAGATAGATAGATAGATAGATAGATAGATAGATAGATAGATAGATAGAACCATGCATAGATACACATATACATTCATGGATAGATGCATAGATAGACAGATGCATGGATAGATAGATAGACAGATAGATAGATAGATAGATAGATAGATAGATGCATAGATAGATAGATAGATACATAGATGCATAGATAGATAGATAGATAGATAGATAGATAGATAGATAGATAGATAGATAGATAGATAGATAGAACCATGCATAGATACACATATACATTCATGGATAGATGCATAGATAGACAGATGCATGGATAGATAGATAGACAGATAGATAGATAGATAGATAGATAGATAGATAGATAGATATGACATAAATAGAGAGATAAATAGATAGATAGATGCATCGCTAGATAGATGCATAGATAGATAGACACCTAGATGTGGGATAGATAGATAGATAGATAGATAGATAGACATAGATAGATAGACAGTTACATACATATGTAAACAAAGCAGAGCAGCTGTGTGCTTGTTTTGTGGGCGGTACCGCCCACTCCCGACACTATAAGTAGGTCATGAGATCATGGCCCTTATAAATCACTGCCCACTCAGTCAGCCCCTCTCCTCCATGTTAGCCCTGCCCCCCAGCTGTTCGATAAGCTTCTGGAGGAGTTGCGATCCAGAATTACATACATTGAAAGCAACATGCGGCAATGTATTACTCCATAGGAAAGATTTCTGGTCACCCTGAGGTAAGTTCATTGGCTGTCCTGTGTTCTAATCTATCTGTCTAGAAACGTCTTCAACATTATTCTTCGCTATTGCATTGTGTTTTATTTTTAATTAACATTTGAGCTCAAAACTTTTTGATTTGTTTTTTTTTGTGGGGGTTTCTGGCCACTGGGAATTCATATGCTGAGATGCATTTTCAGTTTCTGTTGGGCAAATCAGCAATTTATAGAATCATTAGGAAGTCCTGTGATGTGCTTTGGCACCGTTTAGTGTCTTTGGTCTCCACCCTCTCGTCAAGACTGGATGAACATTCCGGAGGGAATCCAGACTGCTGCACATTTTCCAAACTGCATTGGGGTGCTGGACAGCAAACACATCAATGTTAAAAAGCCACTGCACTCAGGGTCCTGACATTTCAATTATATGCAGTACTTCTCAGTAGTGCTGTTGGCTCTTGCTGATAGTAACTATCTATACGCATAAAGGTGAAAGCCCTCACTCACTGTCTGACTCACTGACTAACTGACTCGCTGACTGACTCACCACTAATTCTCTAACTTCCCAATGTCGTACAAACATAAAATTTGGCAGGAGCATTCTTTAGATCCTAAATGGGAAAAGTAAAGGGGTAACAACTCGAAAATTCAATGCTAAGCACAAAAGTATTGGCGCCCCTGCGTAATGTACGAAATCTGATTTTCTAGCTTCCCAATGTCGTACAAACATAATATTTGGGGTGATCATTCTTTAGGTCCTAAATAGGAAAAGTAAAGGGGTCACAACTCAAAAATGTAATGCTAAGTGCAAAAGTATTGGCGCCCCTGTGTAATGTACGAAATCTTAATCTCTAACTTCCATGATGTCGTACAAACATGAAATTTGTCATACAAACATGCAAGCTATGATGTGATTGGCTGTTATATATTATACTGCTATGGTTACATGAAAGCTGCTCTGTGAATGGTTGTTATATATTATACCGCTGAGGTAATATGAAAGCTGTGCTGTGATTGGTTGTTATATATTATACCGCTAAGGTAATATGAAAGCTGTGCTGTGATTGGTTGTTATAGATTATACCGCTGAGGTAACATGAAAGCTATACTGTGATTGGTTGTTATATATCATACTGCTGAGGTAACATGAAGGCTGTGCTGTGATTGGTTTATGTATATTAAAACGCTGAGGTTACATGAAAGCTGCTCTGTGAATGGTTGTTATATATTATACCGCTGAGGTAACATGAAGGCTGTGCTGTGATTGGTTGATATATATTATACCGTTGAGATAACATGAAAGCTGTGCTGTGATTGGTTGTTATATATTACAATGCTGAGGTAATATGACAGCTGTGCTGTGATTGGTTGATATTTATTATACCGCTGAGGTAACATGAGGGCTGCGCTGTGATTAGTTGCTATATATTACAAGGCTGAGGTAACATAAAAGCTGTGCTGTGATTGGTTGTTATATATTATTCTGCTGAGGTAACATGAAAGCTGTGCTGTGATTGGTTGTTATATATTATACCGCTGAAGTCAAAGTAACCTTGACTTCATAAAATTTTCCATGCAAACAATACATAGACACCTGTATCAAATTATTTGGACAAGGCCAGGTTGATCAGCTAGTCAATTTATAATTTTGGGCAAAATATCGTGGCCTGGACAGCGCCTCTATATGTCTTGACCTGATGGACCTATAATGCTTCACAGATGGTGATAGTTGAAGCAGTCAGAGTGGTGTAGAAAGAGGAAACCTCATCCCTTTGCAGGGACACTAGATAAGAACATGTATGGAATAAAGGCTGGGTAGCTAGGTGAGCCCCCAGAACAATTGGCAGGGAAAATGGAAAGAAAGAAAAAATCCCTGCACTCAGGGTAACCTTAAGAGAAAACACCTTGTCAAAAGGCCATACGTCGGTATGGTCAAGTGCAATAACTTAAGAAATGAGGTGAAGCGACTTGTCGGTGATGACTTGAAAAAAGTGGCGTTTTATTAAACAGGACAAAGTAGTGCAAAGTGTTTTGAAGCTCCCACGGTTCCTTTCTCAAGCACAATATGACCTGTCGGACGCTGCTCCTGTGTCAATTTATAATTGTGGATATCAGGGCCTATGGAAGTGATGGGGATGCTTGAAGTTTCATGGTTTCCAGAATGGTTCAGTAACCTATGGCAGACAGGCTGTCCCTGCCAAAATCACAGAACCCTCTTGGCTCTTTAGGTCCGCCTGCCCCATTCATCATTGTGGCATATGAGGATTTCGCCTGATGACTCATGTTCTGCGTCCCTTCACTCACGGAGACATGGACACCAGGAGGAGGGTCTTTGATTACCTACTTACACATGTCCCACAATGTTGTGGAGTGTGCCTTTGCATTCTTACCAACAAATGGAGAGTTTTTCAGAGCACACTTCAGCTGAAACTTGAGAATGTGTGTGTAGTAATTAGAGCATGTGAGGTTCTGCATACTTTTTGCCAGGACAACGATGCAGGTTGGAATGCAGAAGAGGCTGACCCTGCAACTCTCCCTTCGGAAGTTGTGGATCACCCCAGGCTGCATGGCAGCTCAGTAGCATCTGGTCACCGAGTCAGGGACATCTTCATGGACTACTTTCTGAGTCCTCAGGAAGCAGTTCTGTGGCTGCTGGACTGTGTTCAAAGAATGCGATGAACTGATGTCTCCAAACAGCATCATTTTTTTAGCTGGCTGTGCTTCCATTTTTTTGCTTTGCTAGCTACTTTTTGGCACATGTTAAGTGGCACCGTTTTTTTGGCACATGTTTAACAAGACAACAAGGACCCAAGATGTGGGTTTGCAAGTTTAAAATCATTTGGCAAAATTAATACACGTTATATTTATACTTCACAACATTTTCATTTTAGGTTGTTTTACACTGTACAGAAGCTTGCCAAATTATAAACCAATATCTCGTTATGGTTTTGTCCACCTCCCAAAAAACTGTCAATAAAAAAATTTGAAACAAGTCTATTTGTCATTTCTTTTAGAGACTACCATGTGCTTTGTGCCAAAACTTATTTCAGTAAAAATGCATCGGACAGTTGTGACAGAGACGTCAACAGCTGTGAGGCACAGTAGTGCAATACTGCAGCCCTATTGTTTGCATGTGCACTCTTACTTTTATTAATTGTGGGAAACTAAATGGTAGCACACTGTATAAAAGCAACATAATAGCATGCATCAACCATGTGTTGGTGTGTCTATATTGTGAGTAAACATACAGTGGCTTATAATGCTGCCAATGTATGATAACTGATACAAATGTTGACATTTGACAATAGCTAAACTGTAGACAGGCACCTGTTTACCATGTCACATCTAATATAAATAAGTCTACATGCTTTTTCTTGCACCGCACTCTGACCCTTTTGCTTTAACTTTGGTGTATAATGTTGGTGTCATTAGATGACACACACGCTCACTGGTGCCGTAAAATCATAAAATGTGAGTTTAATACATTCAGGGACCTGTCAGGCAGGTTGAAAGTTACAATGTTAAGTCTATGGGCATGCACTGCTGTGCTTCAGGCATGCACTGGAATGAGTGAACCGTTGCTAGGCAATGCAGCATATACTGCTAAGCTGCACCATGCACTGCCCAACCAAGAGTGATAGAGAGAGGGAGAAAGTGATAGAGAGACAGAGAGAGAGCAACAGAGAGACAGAGTGAGAGAGCGATAGAGACAGAGAGAGCGATAGAGATAGATAGAGAGACAGTGAGACAAAGAGCGATAGAGAGAGAGAGCAATAGAGAGACAGAGTGAGAGTGATAGAGACAGAGAGAGTGATAGAGAGAGACAGTGAGAGAAAGAGCAATAGAAACACAGACAGAAAGCAAAAGAGAGACAGAAAGAGAGATAGTGAGACAGACAGAGAGCAATAGAGAGACACACAGAGTGATAAAGAGACAGACAGATAGAGAGAGCAATAGAGAGACACAGAAAGAGAGCAATAGAGAAACAGACAGAAAGAGAGCAATAGAGAAACAGAGGGAGGAAGAGTGACAGAGAAACAGAGAGAGAGCAATAGAGAGACAGACAGACAGAAAGAGAGACAGAGAAACAGACAGAGAGAAAGCATAGAGACAGACATAGCAATAGACAGAGCGCGATAGAGAGATAAATAGAAAGAGATAGCAAAAGAGAGACAGACAAAGAGCAATAGAAAGACAGAGAGAGCAATAGACAGACAGAATGAGAGTGATAGACAGACAGAATGAGAGCAATAGACAGACAGAACAAGAGTGATAGAGAGACCCAGAGAAAGTGATAGAGAAATATAGAGATAGCAATAGAGAGACAGAGAGCGATAGAGACAGAAAGAGAGAGCGAGAGACAGACATAGAGTGACAGACAAAAAGAGAACGAAAGAGACAGGGTGATACCGAGTCAGAAAGAAAGAGAGACAGAGAGATAGACAGAGAGAGAGACAAACAGACAGACAATGAGAGAGACAGAAAACAGAGATAAAAGAGGCAAACCCATGGCTAGTTTTATAGGGCATGTAGCAATGGTACTGGGGTTGGGGAGGTGGTAGAGGGAAGAGTGGTTGATGATGATGATGACGTAGCTGCTGTAGAGACTTCCCCTCTGTGTCTGAGGGACTGCTCCACGAGGTGTTCTGTGCAGGAGCAATCCTAACAGCTTGGCTGGAAAGGAAAGCCTTGGTGTTTGAGGGTATGACGCTGTGTTCCAACGGTTGCTCCGTGGAATCCATGTGCTCGGGTGAGCACTCCAAAGGCAGGAGAGCTGATTTGTGAGCTTCCACCTGTGCCATCTTGATCTCATCCCAAGGACTGGGAAAATAACACATTAATGGGTTTGCTTGGAGTAATAGCTGACTACCTCCTCTGAGATATCCTGGTGGTGTAAGCAACAGGTAAGGCCAGTGTAGCTGTGTGTTTAGCCACTGTAATGTTGCTTTTGGGACCAGGTGGTTCAGGTGCTCTGCAGTAGGCAGCTATTTAGTCCAACAGCCCAGCCATGGCCCTAGAATTGTGGGTTTTTTGGCCAACCCTTCTGTAAGAATAAATTGAATAACAATCTATCATGTACCCCAAAATGGTGCCAATAGAAGCCACAGGCTATCAAAAAAAACTAAAGAAAGCAATCCTTCACACAGCTGCATCAAAGGAAAAATAAAATATATATATATGGTGGCCAGAAGATGGCCACAGAAAATATATATATATATATATATTTAAGATATTTTATTTAAAAAATAAAGTAAAAAATTGGTATTACCATAATCATACTGACCCACAGAATAAAGTTATTATGTAATATTTTGTCGCAGTGTGTTCACCGTAAAGACAAGAACCCGCTTAAAAATGTGGTGCAATCACATTTTATCCCACTTAGAGATTTTTAAACGTTTTTTCAGCACATTATGTGGTACATTAAAAAGTACCATTTAAAAATACAACTTGTCTAGCTTAGAAATACATCCTCAGCTACGTTGGTGGAAAAATTAAAAAGTTATGATTTTTTGAAAGTGAAGAGCCTAAAACAACAATGAAAATACAAAAAATGGCTGTGTCCTCAGAAGGGTCAATCCAAAGTGGCCTCACCGGCATTATACATCACTCTACTGCTCACCCCACAGGGCATTAATTGTCCACATTCACGATCCGTGTTATCAGCATTGTCCACGAGTGTGGAGGACAGCAGATTATGATCAATGCATTCAAAACTTCTCATAGCCTCTATCTCTGAGTGCTATATCATATCATTAAGCTGAAAAAACGCTTGCATGAGAGCGGCCTTAGGCTTAAAAAGGAGGTCCCTGATCTCCCACACAAGTAGTGTGTCTATTGGTTCTAGAAATGCATAGGATAACTCCAGAGGCGTAACTTGAAGTTTCTGGGCCCCAATACAAAATCAGTAACAGGGCCCCCAACTATAATGCTTTATTCAAAGTACTGGGCTCCCTATATAGAGAAGAGAGGCCTTATGGGCCCCCTAAGGCACCTGGGCCCGGCTGCAACCACATCCCCTGCATCCCCTATAGTTACGCCCCTGGATACATCTTAAATTCAACCTTCCCCAATATGGATTTTCATCTGCTATCTCATTATTACATTACACCTCAATTAACATGAGAATTTCCCTTTTTATTTTTCTTTCTAAGTGAGTAACAGGAGGTTATGCACAGGTTGCTGATAAATGCTTTATCTGATGTAATCATAGTGTTAGTTGGAAGGTGTCCTTTCTTGACACATATTTATTAATATAGATTTTGATAATGTGCACTGCAAGAATTGATTTATTTTCCACAATACTTACTTAAGTGATTAATTGGCAAGAGCAGCATTTTCTAAAGTAGAGTAAAATCTGAATGAATTGTTTTTAATGCTAAGTGACATTTTTATGTTATGAGATGTTTTCTAAATGTGAGTTATTGTGTGGAATGGTCCACAGTTATTGAGGAGCATGAGGGGTTTATTTGTTAACGATTATAAGCTAATTTTTCATGTTTTTATTATCTTTATTGATTTCAATAAATTAATGCATAGTGTATGTATCCAGTTTCTATTTACTTTTTTGAATTCCGTATCTTAGAAGCCAATTATAAAGGACCATTTTGGGTCATATATTGTTCATAAACTTGTTTTTACTTGCAATGAATACTTAAAGGCTAAGGGCAAATTTGCTGTGAAATATTTGTATTGTTCCTTTGCTCCCTAAATGCAAAATTAAGCCATAGGGGCCATGCATAGGTATATAGAGGGGAGGGAACCCAAAACTACATAGAGGGGGAAAGGGAATCTCACTCCTCAGCATCAGTCTCTACTCTCTATCAATGAGAAGAAATGCCTTGTGGGCTGTTAAAGAGGATATCGGTACAAAGAAGTCAATTAGTGCTCATACATGAGCGCTAATAAAATTAACAGCATCCATACAGAACTCACATCCAGCATGTATTATTGGGAAGTAGATGCCCATATGGGAATAGTCTGAAAGTATGAGCAGGTTACAAGCTGCAGATCAGGAGGTTTGAAACTGAATGAACGAAAACTTTGGGGGCTAAAGGGCCCACTAGGGTTAAATTGTAACCAATCCCACCACAGCCTTTGCCATAAGCTGAAACCCACAGTTGGGGTTTATTGAGATGCAATAAAATATTTAATAGTAGCAAAGAATTAAAAAGATCAGAGTCTCAATGTAGTGTGAGTGAATGTAATACAATAGACCAAAACTTATCTAAGAGAAACAATATCCTGTCTTGCTAATTATACACAAATATCAGTCACAACTAACACCTGCTGCAAATAGTGTGTGCTACCATTCAGCAGTACACTGCTATGTACTAAAGATTTGGCAGGTGATTAGATCCCTGCATGAACTTCCAGCATGTGTGATAAATGCTGCCATATGAACTAAGTCTGAGAAGAGCTTCAGCAGGATAAACTACATGAGGCTCTGTGCTAAAATACTAGCTCTCCCAACATGCTTCACCAAAACTCTGGCGTCATCAGGGGTATTTGGTATAATTTTCTCAATTATGAGTGAAAAGACAATAAAATCTCTAACGTGTCAAGAGACACTATGCTTCGGATAGCTGTTATTTGTGTTTGATCAGTGCTTTACAATGCAGTAGTTTTGACTTTGAGTAGTTTGACCCATGTATTGAAGATGGCATGGGTATTCCAAGAGATATATAATGTAGTCTGTGGTACAGTTTAGAAAAGATTTCATCGTGAAGCACTCAGCAGTACCAACAATGTTGAAGGTGGTCTGTTTGTGGCAAATTAAGTCATGGCACTCACATTTGTTTTTATGACACTTGAAGTACCCTAAAATGTTTTGGAGTGCTAAATTAGATATGGTTTGTTTGCTCACTGTTCAGGCAGCACAGCCTCCGAGAATCTTCCCAGACTGGCAATGTGCACTTTCCCTATCTGCTGGGTGAGATTATTCTCTTATATTTTGAGGTACCCCACTTCTTAAAACCCACCCACCTCATCCTGGACTTTATTGGCTAATGAGTTCTAGGTTCATTTCTACTACAAAGATATTGTAGTTCTTCTCAGTCACTGTATCATACTATCTGATATCTGAGAGGGGAATTAGCTGCATTATAAATCACTAGAATGAGCAGTCTATGTGCTATGAAGCCTAAAAGAGGTCATAAAAGTCTCTAAAATTGCCAACACTTTTCTATGAAAAATTCTTTTGTTGTGTAACTGTATTAAAAAGGAAGACAATTTGAAGATTTGGCATTGCTGTAACCGTACTGACCTATAGAATAATGTTAACATACCATTTATACAACATGGTGACAGGCACACAAAAAGCAAGACAATTACAGAGTTGTGATTTATTGTACAGATATGCTCCTAAAACTCAATAAAAAAAAAATCAAAAAGCTTTCGATACCCTAAAATAGTACTAAAATGAAAATGTCAGCTCATCCCACAAAAAATCCTTATACAGTTCTGTAGATTGAAAAATAAAAATAAAAGTTCTCTGAATATGGCAATGAAAAATACTTTCATAGAGAAAAAGTAGTTAAACGTAATAGACAACTTTATAGACTTGGTGTTGTCATAATCATAGTGACCTGTAGAATAATGGTAAAATGTCATTTATACCACATGATGAGTGCTGTAAAAATGAAACCTGTACAACAATTACCAAATTGCTGTTATTCCTATAACACTCTCCCTCTCAAAAATTAAACTTTGATGTACTTTACACAGCTTACATAGGTCCTCTCATTATATATTGATATACCAACAAAACTCCAAACAAAACTGCTACTTCTTATAATCCTAGATGAATATCCTAAAACATGTAGTTTCCAAAATAGGTGACTTTTTGGGGAATGCTACTGTACTGGATTTCTCAGAGCTTTGCAAATGCAACATGGCATATAAAAATTATTACAGCCTTTTCTTTTGAGGCCTGTCATAAACCCTAAACAACAGTTTACATTCACATATGAGATATTTTTTAATTGTTTAGCAAATTGTGGGGTGAATGTTTTCCTTTTTCCTGCCTCTTCCTCCCCCCACCGCCCCCATCAAAATGATACATTTGGGACTTAACTAGGTATTACTGTAAATATTTGTATTTTTTAATTTCCATGGCTCAGTGTTAACAAACTTCCCCAAACAACTGCAGGGTCAAATTGCTCCCTACACCCCCAGTTAAATTCCTTGAGGAATATAATTTCTAAAATTAAGTTTGTTTATGGAGTTCCCACTGTAATAGTCAGATTTGAAAAATGGGACTTAGTTAGGAAGGCCAAAACTGGCTGAATCAGGAACGGGTTGAACCAGGATTAATTTTTATCACCTATTCATAGGAGAATGGGGACCTATGTCGCCCTCATCTCGTTACTATAGGGAAGCTTCTCCTACTTGCAGTATTGTCAGATTTAAAAAGAGCAATGGCTGAACTTGGACAATTAATGCTCCATTCTTATCGATGGGGCTGATGGAAATAGCAGAGTGCTTGTACTTGGCTATCTTTAGCAGTCCCATTAAAAATTAATGGAGTGGCATTGTGCATGCATGGACATCGCTCTACTTAATCTCCTCACTGTGGGGACATGCAGTAAGCCCACAGGGAGGAGGAGGGGGGACATGAGAGACTTGTTGTCATAATCAGTCTGGGTCTCAGCAGGGAGACACCCACTAATCACACTTTATTGCTTATAATTTAATAGATGATTAAAGTTAATTGTAGTACAACCCCTTTAAATATACAGCCTCCTCAAGAGTAGCATCTATTGAACCTAAGATTATTGTCAGCATCCCAGTATCCATTTCTTCAAATGGGGGTTCAACTATACTTGCCGTGAAACTTTTAAACAATTTTAGAATGACAAACATTGGTTTACCAGAAAAATATCCTGTGAGATTATCAGAAATGTCCATGGTTTACAACTAGAGATGAGCGAGCACCAAAATGCTCGGGTGCTTGTTACTCGAGTCGAACTTTCAGTGATGCTCGAGAGTTCGTTTCGAGTAACGAACCCCATTGAAGTCAATGGGCGACTCGAGCATTTTTGTATATGACTGGTGCTCCGCTAAGGTTTTCATTTGTGCAAATCTTAGCAAATCACCAAAGTCATGTAAAAAACACAGAAATGCATAGGGCAGGCGAGGAGCAACATGCAGGGCTGCATTTCGGGCTCCGAGGTCTCACTATTAAGCCACAATAGTGGCAAGAGTGAGACCCCCCCCCCCCCCCGCACTGTCAGCATAACGATCGTTCTCCTCTGCCACAGCTGTAACAGCTGTGACAGAGAAGAACGATGTTAGCCCATTGAATTCAATGGAGCCCGCAATACAGCCGGCTCCATTGAAAGCAATGGGCTGCCGGCGAGCGCGGGATGAATTTTCGGGAAGGGCTTAAAAATATAAGCCCTTAACTGAAAAAGAAAGATTTTAGTGTAAAAAACAATAAAAATGCAGGCATTCTCTTCAATGGAGCCGCTGCTGCTGCCGGCGACTACATTGAAGACAATGGTCCGCTGGCACACCTGAATTCTTTTTCAGGGAAGGACTTTACATATAAGCCATTCCCTGGAAATGAATTAAAAGTGATTTAAAAAACAAAAAAATACATACTCACCTCCCTTCAGCTGCCGGGGCACAGCCGCGTGTTTTCCTGCTGTCCCCTGCACTGTGGTGCTGAACTGCTGTCATTCAGCTGAGAGCTGCGCTGAGCCAATCAGAGGCAACACTCACTCACCCATTCATGAATTCATGAATGGGTGTGAGTGAGATCTGCCTCTGATTGGCTCAGCGCTGAACCAATCAGGGGCATGCCTGACTCACACCCCCTTCACACCCACTGCAGGCCAGCCGTGCTGAACTATGTCTGCTGGGACAAGGTGAGTATATATATATTTTTTATTTGTACACATTTCTGGATGAATTGCAGGGAAGGGCTTATATATTTAAGCCCTTCCCGACAATTCATCCCGCGATCGCCAGCAGCCCATTGCTTTCAATGGAGCCGGCTGTATTGCCGGCTTCATTGAATTCAATGGGCTAACATCGTTCTGCCGGGACAAGGTGAGTATATTTTTTTTTTATCTTTACACATTTCTGGATGAATTGCAGGGAAGGGCTTATATATTTAAGCCCTTCCCGACAATTCATCCCGCGATCGCCGGCAGCCCATTGCTTTCAATGGAGCCGGCTGTATTGCTGGCTCCATTGAATTCAATGGTCAGTGCTCGTTTAATCGATACGAGTACCGCCTGGTGCTCGTCTCGAGTAACGAGCATCTCGAGCGCCCTAATACTCGAACGAGCATCAAGCTCGGACGAGTATGCTCGCTCATCTCTATTTGCAACACAATCATTTACAAAAAATAGATATTTAATGTATCTTTTCATTTTTATGTATGCATTTAATTACTTGGTTAGTTTTTAGAAAACTGGCAGTGTTAAACCCCTGTGTAAATTACTTTCTTGTCCTCTGTACCTAATGAAGTCATGACTGTATAATGGATCCTAGGGTATCCTGACTAATCCATTTACTTGTAATATTCCATTTGGGTTAGCCCCTGTATTGTTTTTCTTACTGTCAAAAACCTGAAAAGAGAATGTCAGCTAATTTGAACCTTATAGAGTAAGGTTATGGACTCATAGGAACTGAGATGTGGAATCCAGGGATGTGACTATTACTTACCTTCCTTAGCATTACCCTACTGTCTTCTTGCTAAGTCGTGGCTGCATGTAGATCAAAGATTACATAGATTCATATGTGTGAGCATAGAATAAGGGAACTAGTCCTTTCTTTCTGTGTACACATCTATGTTGTCTGTAGCCATGGCTTTGAAAGCAGACAGCGGGGGAACCCAGAAAGGTAAGCATAACAGTCACATCCCTGGATTCAGTGTTTCAGTTCCTGCGAGCCCATAACTTTAGTTTATGGGGCTCATAGGAGCTGGCAAATTCCCTTTAAACACAGAAAGGTTGGAAAATAAAATACCAGAATTCACAAAGCCTACATATTTACAGATTTTAAAATGCAAAACAATGCATGTAGTAATCATTACATCATGCTTCTAAAAGGAAAATTTGAGTCACAAAATACCATGTTAAGTTTACAAAGTGTACAAGACATGTTAACTAAAGAAGGTTAGTAAAAGGAAACTGTATTCTCATATATTTTTTTGTTTTATTGCATAGCCTTGAGTTGTACTTTTACAAGTTTTGTTACATGATTTACTTTATTCTCCTGTAATGACTACAATAACAACAAACAAGGGCAATATATTTCTTTATGACATATGAGCATTTACATGTTTCAGCACAGTTACTTTCTTTGTGGCAGATTAGCCTTTTAGGAAAACAGTTGCCTATTGAAATCAGTTGGATTTATTTCCTGGAGATGACAGCAAGTTAATTGAGGTCACGTTTTTAAATGTTGCTTATAAAATATGTACCGTGATTTGCAAAGAGATAAATCTATAGAGATAAATAACAGTAGCTGAGGGTTGAGGTTTAAAACAACTAAAAAATAATGGTTGTTTGGTATTATCTTTATTTATTTTTAAAGTGCCAAAAAGTGGGTTGAAGTATATAACAAAGAAAAAACAACAATAAACACAATAAGATAAATCATAGTGGTACAAGGAGGAACTAAGACGCTGCCTGTGAGGGTTTACAATCTACAATTAAAGGGGAAGTAGCCAATAGGTGATAGTAGAAGATGCTTTTATGGTAATGTAATGACAGTGGGGTTATTGTAGGTTGTAGGCTTTTCTAAAGAGGTGGGTTTTCAGGTTAGTTTTGAAGGTCTCAAAGATGGAGCAGAGCCTGATCATTTGTGGTAGTAAATTCCAGAGTATTAGGAATGCACAGGAGAAATCTTGAAGACAGTTATGTGAAACACTGACAAGAGAAGGAGGTCTTGCGAGGTCCAGAGATTACATGTGGGAAGATATCTGGAGATTAGGTCAGAGATGTATGGGAGAACATATTGTGGACAGCCTTGTATGTCATTGCTAATATTTTGAATTGAATTAGATGACAGTGGGTAGTCAGTGAAGGGATTGGCAGAAGGGAGTCACAAGAGAGTAAGAAGGGGGAAGCTGGATTAACTGGGCAGCAGGATTGAGTGTGGATTGGAGGGGCACAAGGCAAAAAGCTGCAATAGAGGATGTTTCATTAGTCTAGGTAGAAGGTTATGAGCGCATGCATTAGCATTTTTGTTGACTTGAAGTTGAGGAAGCAGCATATTTGAGAGATGATTTTGAGGTGGATGTGGAAGGAGTTGGTAATGAATTAGATGTGTGGTTTGAAACATAGAGTGCAATTAAAGCTTACCTCAAGGCAGTGGACTTGTGAGACTGAGAAAAGTTTGCTGCAGATAAGTAACATATGGACTAGAGAAGTAGATTTGAGTGTCATCAGCGTACAAGTAGTACTGAAAGTCATGTGATTCTTTGAACTTTCTTAGGCCAAAAGTATAGATGAAGAAGGCTAGAAGTCTTATATAGTAAATATTAATAACATGTATAAGTTTAGTCTACAATCAGCACCTATAGCTATGCCAAATCTAATTTAAAATAGATACATGGGAAACCTTATAGATGTCATTAACTACTTTGTGGTCTGTCAGAGTTACAGAGCTTTTGTAAGGCAAGGAAAACAGTATAAACTGCACTATTCTTGCTGTGCCTCTGCATCTATTGATCCCGTCGATCACTGGGGCAACTATCAAATGACAAAGCTGCTGGGTCTAACTTGATCCAGACAGCTCTGAGTGTAGCAGCTGTCACATTATCAGAGATGATTTCCCCAATGACTAGGGATGCCAAGAGAATGTCAGTTAGTGCATGTTCACACAGCACTTTTGTGGCAGATCCATGTTGGATTTTTCTGACATATATCTGCAGCATAATTTCTGAGAGAAATCTGAGGCTGAGCTTTGGGATTCTGCTGCAGATCTACATATGTATTTAGCTCCCTTCAATGAAGAAAATCTGTGTGTGGCCACCACATGCAGTTTCCACATGGGTAACATGTCAAGAAATGACATGTCAAATATTGTTTCTGTGATAAAAATTTCAAAATCAGCACCATATGTAGTACGGCATGAATTCCCCATTTCAATGGTATACTATCTGGGTGTATATTATGGCACTGAACCCATGATGGAATCTTTGTCCAAAAAGCATCTTATGGGTGAAATATATTGTGTAAAAATAAATAAATAAATTTCTGACCTTTTAGTGTCAAGTAATAAAATGTATTAAAGTAATAAACTGTTACTTATGCCTTATCAGCAAGTCTAACGCCTTGAGGCCTTAGTCAGACGGGCGTTTTTTCGCGCGATTTGCGCATCGCATGTCGCATGCGCATGCGCAAATCACGTGACCGGAGGCGAAAAATCGCGGAAAAAATCTGCACCTAGCCGCGTTAATTGTCGCAGCAAAACGCCCGTCTGACCGGAGAAAAATCGCCGTGCGCATCAAAATGCGCATGAAACTTCGACTGACCGGCGGAAAAAATGATTTTGGTGCGCACATAAAACGCAGAACGCAGATAGGCGCGATCTGCGATTCGTCTTGTCCTATAATTTTTCGCATATCCGCATAAAAAGCGAACATGTGACCGATACCATAGCAAACCATTGGTTCTATAAATGCGCGAATCGCATGCGCAAATCACGCGAAAAAACGCCCGTCTGACTAAGGCCTAATGCTGATGTAATTCAATTATAGATAAATGTTATCTTGACATCCCTCTATCAGATAAAATAATTGTTTAAACTTAAAAATGCATTCTTTTTACTCTTTGTCACAGTAAGAAATGTAATAATTATTATTTGTTTAATATTGTGTACAAATGATTATAAAATAGAGCCATATCTGTGCTGAAAAATAGAAATATGTGTGTAAAAACCTTGAGCCTGGGCTTCACATATAGGCGTTTTGTAGTACTTTCGCGTTTGAGAGAAAATCGCAAGATTTTGTTGCCCATGTGAAAGTGGCCTAATATGTGTTTATTTAAGTTTGTTTTATTGCAATTTACTTTTTTAAAGCTTGATGTAGATTTAAATGTAACCTAAAAAAAGTTAAAAAGGAAACTTAAAGAAAAAAAAACTATAAGTATGCTGCAAATTCAGGAAACATAGTCACTTTGAAACAGTGAAAATATAGTTGCTGTCAGGGGAAACTGAGATTTGATTCCTCCTGTAAAAAGTCAGTCTACATAAGTCCACACCAACACTGGCATTATTCTTCACTCCTGATAAAAAACATTCCATATTTATATTCAGGTGCTTGTGATGTGATATTGAGGTCTAGCATTTTAATGTCTTTATATTTAATTTTTGACAATCAATTTAATGGAACCATGGATGACTTATGCTAAGCAATATGACACCCTTCCTTAGATTTATGATATTAACCCACGACCCTCTATAGCTATTTTTATTTTGTTCAGAACATTAGCAAAGAGATGCCAGATATCCTATGCTATATATCATATCTACCTAAGGCTCATCTTACAGCAATAATCCCTTGCATCAAATTTAAAATCTTTTGCAGCAGCTTTGCAAAATGAGGCTAACAAAATATTTAAAATTACTCAATGCATTTATTTATCCACCATTGTGTTTTTTGTGAGCTTAACAATATTCTGATATAAAGTCTTGTGTTTAAATTATTAACATTCATTAAAAATATACATTTAAAATAAATGCCTTTTTGTACATTTATTTTCAGAACAAGATCCCCATCTCCACAAGTAGTTGATAGGTGATAATTTGATAAGTGTATTTGTAATAGGACAAGGCAGCTTAATTTAGTAAAGGAAAATGACAGTCCATCATTACTCTACTCTCATAGAAATAAAGGTCAGTTCATTCAGAAAATGTCAAAAGTTTATTCAGAGTCATATAGTGCCTCTTATGAGGATCACCACAGATAGGCAGATCAAGAGTTATCTATCCTGTACAGAATAAATTTATGAGAATCCTTCAAATCTGAATTTGGCTATTAAAAGCACGTAAAATTACAGACCAAAGCAGTACTCCTATAAATTCAAATAACACAAAGAATTGGTGTGTAAAAAAGTGGTTGGGATGAACTACCTACAACTATGAACCAGGTCCCCTTAGCAGTATTTCCTTTAAGCTGTGCAGTACGGAAAGGAAATAGTTAGCAATTTAGTTTTGCGGATCAATAAACCTGATAATGACTCTACTAGCTGCAGATTTTGGAACTTTTAACCCAACAACCTCAGAGCGCACAACATAGAGAACACAGTGCCCCTTACCAAGCACCTGATGTTATATTTTACATTGTTTGCCATTGTGTGCTATAACTACTTTTCTTTTCAGGTGATGTGATTATTTAACCCCTTTAAAGACACAGACTTTTTTTATTCCATATTTGCTTTTTTCTTACCTCTTTTAAAAAAGCTTTTATTTATCCGTTAACATAGATACCTGAGGGCTTGTTCTTCTGGGACGAGTTGTATTTTTTAATGATACTATTAAGTGTACCATATAATGTACTGAAACAAGCCATCTTCTGACAGCCATAACATTTTCTAATTTTCCGTTGACATAGTTGTGTGAGGGCTCATTTTTTGTGGAATGTCCTGTAGTTTCTATTGGTACCATTTTAGGGTACATATGACTTTTTGATAGTTTTCATTCCATTTTTTCTTTCAATCTCATCGTGGGTGGCAGTGCAGGACCCCTGAACATTGATTGGGGCATTTAAATGCTGCTGTCAGAATTGTTAATGGCTTTTAAGGGGCTAACCACTCCAATCAGTGGCAATGCTGATCAGAGCTGTCATTGGCAGGTGTTGATTGTAAGAAACAGCTGGCACCTGCATTGTATGGAGCAGGATTGATCTCTGATCCCACTCCATACAAACCTTAAACATTCAGGATGTAAATGTATGCTCTAGAGGATTAAGGGGTTCACAGTTTACTGCAAGTAATGTTACTGGTGCATGGTTATAGGTGGGCAGTGGGATCCCATGGTTCTATGGTTGTGGGTCCAGAAACTTAAGCCTGGCCTGGCACAGACTCCATTTAGGGGTAGGAAGCAATTATATATGGAGTTGATTCTCAAACCTCATCTGAGGTGAGATCCACTTAGCAGTGGAGAGTACTGCAAGTCAGGTGTGTCTGTGACAGCTCAACAAGAAAGACTGGAGTTCACACAGATCAAACAACCTAGTCTGTGAGAATGCTGTTGGGTCTGACTAATTAACATACTAGAGCTGTTGGTCCCATTAAATGGTGACCTGTAACTATGTTGTCTTGACCCCTGGTGGGTGAGAGCATGCTTGGGATTGCTGAACCTGAGGAGGACCCTTTGTGGATGTGTCCCGAGAGTATTGTGGCAATGCTGCACTGCTATCTGGAGTTAGAGTGTACCCTGGGCTAAGCAAAAGCCCTAGGGAATACTGCTGTTGTGATCAGATAGACTAGACTACCAATCCTCAATACCCTGGTAAGTTTAGTTAAAGTAAGTTGCTCTGTGAGTTTAACAGAGATTTAAGTTACATACTACATTTCCACTAGGAGATACTATAACCAATATGCTGTATGCCCTCTTGGAATCATTGCCATTAGTAACCACCAAGCTTTGTGCCTATTAAGCCTTCTGCTCCTGCTGGAGTAAAATTAACTCAAGTTTATTTTTGTGTGTCTAAGGAAGTAGCCAAAGACAGGGAAGCATGGTGTATGCTGATCCACAAGGAAACCAAAAGTCGTCAACGACTGAACAGATAAATCATCATCAGTTGTATGAAAGTTTATTTTTTTCTGTATATCCTGTAGTTTCTACTGGTAGCATTTTGGAGTATATTCGACTTTTGGTTCGTTTTTTATTTAATCTTTTCTTGGAGATGTGGTGACCAAAAAAGCACAATTCTGATGTGTATTTATCTTTTTATGTTCATTGTGTTGGATAAATAAGAGAGATGAGAGAGCATACTCGGCCACACCCGTTTTTCGCCCGAACGCTGCGATTTTCGAGTACTTCCGTACTCGGGCGAAAAGATTCGGGGGGCGCCGTGGGTGAGTGGGGGGTTGCAGCGGGGAGTGGGGGGAGAGGGAGAGAGAAAGGGCTCCCCCCTGTTCCCCGCTGCTATCCCCCGCTCCGCCACGCCTCTCCCTGCCCCCTGGCGCCCCCCGAATCTTTTCACCCGAGTACGGAAGTACTCGAAAATCGCGGTGCTCGATCGAGTAATTACTCGAAACGAGTAGGTTCGCTCATCTCTAATAAATAATTAATTACATTGATTGATAAGACTTTTACAAACACAGCCATACTAAATGTTTTTTTTATTTGGAAAGTGTATTGTGAAGAAAAAAAAGAGAGATGAACATCAGATTACGAGTGATGCTAGGCCAGTAACTGTACAACCTTTAAGATTGACCAGTGTGAACATGAAAAAAGATAGTAAAAAAAGACTGGTGAAATGTCGTGATCCTTTAGATAAGTGTGCACATGGTACAATAGATAGCGAAGTTTATTCAATAAAAAACAGCTAAAAGGCTATGTGTTTCGAGGCAGCAAATGTCTCTTCCTTAGTTGTGGAGGAGACACACTGAGCATAATGTACATACAAAATAGTACAATTATAATAGAAAATAACGTGGGTGTATATGGTTAAAAGGCAAAGGGAATAAAGTGAAATGTTTTAGTTTTGGGAAAAGGGTTTTAATTTTAACTTTTAGTACCTTTTATTTTTTCCAATAATTAATAAAACTTTTTAAAACTAATTTTAACTTTTTCTATAGTCCCCATAGGGGGCTTGAACTTGTGATCATTTGATTGCTCATAAAGTATAATGCGATACCATGGAATTGCATTATACCACGTTCTAACAGGCAATCTATCAAACCACACCACAGGCATGGCTTGATAAGCAATCAACCATGGCAGCCCTGGGACCTTCAGAAGACTCCATGCTGCCATGGCAACTGAACAGCATCTCATGATTTCATAACGATGTCTCCACTGTGTAAGAACCTGTGGATCAAAAATAGGTCTCTATAGTCAACTACGGATCCACCTCAAAGACTTCATACTAAGTGCCGTAACACTTAGTCAAGCAATTATGCTTGACCACAAGTTTTAGCCTATGATGTATGATTATCATTGTGCATCTAAGTGCTATTTAGG
Source organism: Eleutherodactylus coqui (assembly GCF_035609145.1). NCBI lineage: Eukaryota > Metazoa > Chordata > Amphibia > Anura > Eleutherodactylidae > Eleutherodactylus > Eleutherodactylus coqui. Next base: position 139,072,888 of record NC_089843.1, on the reverse strand, counting down.
CAATACCAGGGAACTTCAACTTCTGTTCATTCTACTGTTTGTACAATACACACAGTACACACAGTACTTTTAACTTGGTGCTACTAAACCCTGCCACAGTCCCCAGGGCTCTTGGGATATTGAAAGTGGCTTACTGTTACCATGCAGGGCGGCGCAGGGTCCCGCGGTCGGTGCGCACCGCTCCGGCATCGGCTCCGGCGTCCTGGAGCTCTGGGGTCGGGGCTCTCCCGGTGACGTGGGGCGGCCGGTGTGCGGCGGCGTGGACGTGTCCGCCCGTAGGGTGCTGCCCGCACTCCTCCACCCTTCTTATGCAGCAGTGGGGGAGTTGGCTCCTCCCACTCTCTGCCTCCGGGCGGAGTCTTGTAGTTATAAGGCTGGCAGTGACCTGAGCTCACTGCCAGTTATTGGTTCTGTCTGCTGCTAGTCTGTCCTGTCTGTTGGTTCTCCTCAGTCAGCTCGCTAGGTTGCTAGTCAGTTTCCTTCCCAAGCTTTGTCTTAGCTCACAGTTTCTGTTTGGTAACTCCATCTGCCTCCTTTGTCGGCACTCTGTCCCCTGTTAGGTAGTTTCATCTTTGGTAGTCGCCAGGTTCCTAGCCAGTGGAGGGACCGCCATCCAGTTGTCCGCCTGGGGTTAGCCAGGGTCGTGGCAAGTAGGCAGGGACAGTGGGGTGCGGTAAGTTCAGGGCATCCCACCTGGCGCTCAGGGGGTCAAAGTGCCGTAACATTTACATGCAGCATTGACCATAGCATCTAAGTAATTAAATGGACGTGTTCAGAGCTAGCTCCCATCCCCGCTGCTGCCATAAACAGCATAATGCAGCTGACTGCTATAGAGTGGGCTTAGCTCCCAAGCCTGCTCATAATCACCCTAGTGATCAAGATGTACATATGTGTTGTTAATAATTAGAGATGAGCGAACGTACTCGTCCGAGCTTGATATTCGTGCGAATATTAGGGTGTTCGGGATGCTCGTTAATCTTAACGAGTACCACGCGATGTTCCGGTTACTTTCAGTTTCCTCTCTGAGACGTTAGCGCGCTTTTCTGGCCAATTGAAAGACAGGGAAGGCATTACAACTTCCCCCTGTGACGTTCAAGCCCTATACCACCCCCCTGCTGTGAGTGGCTGGGGCGATCAGATGTCACCCGAGTATAAAAGTCGGCCCCTCCCGCGGCTCGCCTCAGATGCCTTGTGAGTTAGCTGAGGGACAGTGGTATCGTGTTGGAGCTGCTGTAGGGAGAGTGTTAGGAGTGAGTGTAGGCTTCAAGAACCCCAACGGTCCTTCTCAGGGCCACATCTATCCGTGTGCAGTATTGTGGAGGGTGCTGTTAGCAGTGTTGCACAAATTTTTTTTTTTTCAAAATCGGCAGTCTGCAGAGCATTGCGCCTTGCAGTAATACTACAGGGACAGAAGTGGTGCTTAGGTAGGGAGAGTGTTAGGAGTGAGTGTGGGCTTCAAGAACCCCAACGGTCCTTCTTAGGGCCACATCTATCCGTGTGCAGTACTGTGCAGGCTGCTGTTAGCAGTGTTGCATATTTTTTTCTTTTCAAAATCGGCTGTCTGCAGAGCATTGCGCCTTGCAGTAATACTACAGGGAGAGAATTGTGTAGGCAGGGCCAGAAGACATATATTATTGATTGAATATAGTCAGTGGGCCCTCCGTTTCCAAAAAAGGGAAAAATTGTATTTGTCCTGCAGTCTTGCGCCAATTTATTTCCTGCCTGGGAAAAGTAACCGCTGTGCTGCACTTCATATAACTGCATTTCTGTGCAACACATATCTTATCTGATTGAATATAGTCAGTGGGCCCTCCGTTTCCCAAAAAGGGAAACATTCTATTTGTCCTGCAGGCTTGCGCCAATTTATTTGCTGCCTGTGAAAAGTCTCCGCTGTGCTGCACTTCATATAACTGCATTTCTGTGCAACACATATCTTATCTGATTGAATATAGTCAGTGGGCCATCCGTTTCCCAAAAAGGGAAAAATTGTATTTGTCCTGCAGTCTTGCGCCAATTTATTTCCTGCCTGGGAAAAGTAACCGCTGTGCTGCACTTCATATAACTGCATTTCTGTGCAACACATATCTTATCTGATTGAATATAGTCAGTGGGCCCTCCGTTTCCCAAAAAGGGAAACATTCTATTTGTCCTGCAGGCTTGCGCCAATTTATTTGCTGCCTGTGAAAAGTCTCCGCTGTGCTGCACTTCATATAACTGCATTTCTGTGCAACACATATCTTATCTGATTGAATATAGTCAGTGGGCCCTCCGTTTCCCAAAAAGGGAAACATTCTATTTGTCCTGCAGGCTTGCGCCAATTTATTTGCTGCCTGTGAAAAGTCTCCGCTCTGCTGCACTTCATATAACTGCATTTCTGTGCAACACATATCTTATCTGATTGAATATAGTCAGTGGGCCCTCCGTTTCCCAAAAAGGGAAACATTCTATTTGTCCTGCAGGCTTGCGCCAATTTATTTCCTGCCTGGGAAATCACTGGTAATACAGCATGCTGAGGGGTAGGGGTAAGCCTAGAGGACGTGGACGTGGCCGAGGACGCGTAGGCCCAAGTGAGGGTGTGGGCACAGGGCGAGCTCCTGATCAAGGTGTATCGCAGCCGACTGCTGCGCGATTAGGAGAGAGGCACGTTTCTGGCGTCCCCACATTCATCGCCCAATTAATGGGTCCACGCGGGAGACCTTTATTAGAAAATGAGCAGTGTGAGCAGGTCCTGTCGTGGATGGCAGAAAGTGCTTCCAGCAAGCTATCATCCACCCACAGTTCTGCGCCGTCCAGTGCTGCAAATCCAAATCCTCTGGCTGCTACTCCTCCTTCCTCCCAGCCTCCTCACTCCACTACAATGACACATGCTCAGGAGCGGGCAGACTCCCAGGAACTGTTCTCTGGCCCCTGCTCAGATTGGGCAGCAGTGGTTCCTCTCCAAGCAGAGGAGTATATCGTCACTGATGCCCAACCATTCAAAAGTTCCCGGGGTCCGGGGGATGAGGCTGGGGACTTCCGGCAACTGTCTCAAGACCTTTCAGTGGGTGAGGAGGACGATGACGATGAGACACAGTTGTCTTGCAGTGAGGTAGTAGTAAGGGCAGTAAGTCTGAGGGAGGAGCGCACAGAGGATTCGGAGGAAGAGCAGCAGGACGATGAGGTGACTGACCCCACCTGGTGTGCAACGCCTACACAGGACAGGTCTTCAGAGGGGGAGGCACGGGCAGCAGCAGGGCAGGTTGCAAGAGGCAATGCGGTGTCCAGGGGTAGAGGCAGGGCCAGACCAAATAATCCACCAACTGTTTCCCAAAGCACACCCTCGCGCCATGCCACCCTGCAGAGGCCGAGGTGCTCTAAGGTCAAGCACCCCACAAGGTGGGACGAAGGCCGTTCACCGCCTCCGGTTTGCACCGCTGCCTCTCCCCCTGTGCCCCAACCTGCCACTGAGATCCAACCCCGCTCTGAGGACACAGGCACTACCGTCTCCTGGCCTGCACCCACACCCTCACCTCCGCTGTCCTCGGCCCCATCCACCAATGTCTCACACCGCACCGTCCAGCCGTCGCTAGCGCAAGTGTTTGAGCGCAAGCGCAAGTACGCCACCACGCACCCGCACGCTCAAGCGTTAACCGTCCACATAGTCAAATTTATCAGCCTTGAGATGCTGCCGTATAGGGTTGTGGAAACGGAGTCCTTCAAAAGTATGATGGAGGCGGCGGCCCTGCGCTACTCAGTTCCCAGTCGCCACTACTTTTCCCGATGTGCCGTGCCAGCCCTGCACGACCACGTCTCCCGCAACATTGTACGCGCCCTCACCAACGCGGTTACTGCCAAGGTCCAATTAACAACGGACACGTGGACAAGCACAGGCGGCCAGGGCCACTACATCTCCCTGACGGCACATTGGGTGAATTTAGTGGAGGCTGGGACAGAGTCAGAGCCTGGGACCGCTCACGTCCTACCCACCCCCAGAATTGCGGGCTCCAGCTCGGTGCTGGTATCTGCGGCGGTGTATGCTTCCTCCACTAAAGCACCCTCCTCCTCCTCCTCCTCCACAACCTCTGTCTCGCAATCAAGATGTGTCAGCAGCAGCAGCACGTCGCCAGCAGTCGGTGTCGCGCGGCGTGGCAGCACAGCGGTGGGCAAGCGTCAGCAGGCCGTGCTGAAACTACTCAGCTTAGGAGATAATAGGCACACGGCCCACGAACTGCTGCAGGGTCTGACAGAGCAGACCGACCGCTGGCTTGCGCCGCTGAGCCTCCAACCGGGCATGGTCGTGTGTGACAACGGCCGTAACCTGGTGGCGGCTCTGCAGCTCGGCAGCCTCACGCACGTGCCATGCCTGGCCCACGTCTTTAATTTGGTGGTTCAGCGCTTTCTGAAAAGCTACCCACGCTTGTCAGACCTGCTCGTAAAGGTGCGCCGGCTCTGCGCACATTTCCGCAAGTCCCACACGGACGCTGCCACCCTGCGGACACTGCAACATCGGTTTAATCTGCCAGTGCACCGACTGCTGTGCGACGTGCCCACACGGTGGAACTCTACGCTCCACATGTTGGCCAGGCTCTATGAGCAGCGTAGAGCTATAGTGGAATACCAACTCCAACATGGGCGGCGCAGTGGGAGTCAGCCTCCTCAATTATTTTCAGAAGAGTGGGCCTGGTTGGCAGACATCTGCCAGGTCCTTCGAAACGTTGAGCAGTCTACCCAGGTGGTGAGCAGCGATGCTGCAATCATTAGCGTCACCATTCCTCTGCTATGCATCTTGAGAAGTTCCCTGCAAACCATAAAGGCAGCCGCTTTGCGCTCGGAAACAGAGCCGGGGGAAGACAGTATGTCGCTGGATAGTCAGAGCACCCTCCTGTCTATATCTCAGCGCGTTCAGGAGGAGGAGGAGGAGAATGAGGAGGATGAGGAGGAGGGGGAAGAGACAGCTTGGCCCACTGCTGACGGTACCCATGCTGCTTGCCTGTCATCATTTCAGCGTGTATGGCCGGAGGAGGAGGAGGAGGAGGAGGAGGAGAATCCTGAAAGTGATCTTCCTAGTGCGGACAGCCATGTGTTGCGTACAGGTACCCTGGCACACATGGCTGACTTCATGTTAGGATGCCTTTCTCGTGACCCTCGCGTTACACGCATTCTGGCCACTACGGATTACTGGGTGTACACACTGCTCGACCCACGCTATAAGGAGAACCTTCCCACTCTCATTCCCGAAGAGGAAAGGGGTTCGAGAGTGTTGCTATACCACAGGACCCTGGCGGACAAGCTGATGGTAAAATTCCCATCCGACAGCGCTAGTGGCAGAAGGCGCAGTTCCGAGGGCCAGGTAGCAGGGGAGGTGCGGAGATCGAGCAGCATGTACAGCCCAGGCAGTACAACAGTCTTTAAGGGCCTGGACAGCTTTATGGCTCCCCAGCAAGACTGTGTCACCGCTCCCCAGTCAAGGCTGAGTCGGCGGGAGCACTGTAAAAGGATGGTGAGGGAGTACGTAGCCGATCGCACGACCGTCCACCGTGACGCCTCTGCCACCTACAACTACTGGGTGTCGAAGCAGGACACGTGGCCTGAACTAGCGCTGTATGCCCTGGAGGTGCTTGCTTGTCCTGCGGCTAGCGTCTTGTCGGAGAGGGTGTTTAGTGCGGCTGGGGGAATCATCACAGATAAGCGTACCCGCCTGTCAACCGACAGTGCCGACAGGCTAACACTCATCAAGATGAACAAAGCCTGGATTTCCCCAGACTTCTCTTCTCCACCAGCGGACAGCAGCGATACCTAAGCAATACGTAGGCAGCACCCGCGGATGGAAGCATCGTTCTCTCTCACCATCCAAAACGGGGACATTTCTGCTTCATCAATCTGTGTATAATATTCCTCCTCCTCCTCCTGCTCCTCCTCCTGAAACCTCACGTAATCACGCTGAACGGGCAATTTTTCTTAGGGCCACAAGGCTCACTCATATAATTTTTCTAAAATTTTTTTATACGTATCAATGCTCTTAAAAGCGTTGGAACTTTAACTTGAAACAATTTTTCGTTAAACTGGGCTGCCTCCAGGCCTAGTTACCACTTAAGCCACATTAACCAAAGCGATTAATGGGTTTCACCTGCCATCTTGGTTGGGCATGGCCAATTTTTACTGAGGTACATTAGTACTGTTGGTACACCAATTTTTTTGGGCCCTCACCTACAGTGTAATCATAGCAATTTCTATGTTCTTCGCCTGCACTCATGGTACAGAAAGGTCTGTGGGGTTGGCCTACACTTTAGCTACATAAATGTAACTTGGGCCTTGGCTATACTGCAGCTACTGAAATGGAACTAAGACTGCGCTCCCACTATACTGCTGCTTCGGAATTGTTCCTGGGGCCTGTGTAGGCTGCTACTATTACTTAAATGGAACTTAGACTATGCTCCTCCTATACTGCTGCTTCGGAATTGTTACTGGGGCCTGTCTTGAGTGCTACTATTACTGAAATGGAACGAAGACTGCGCTCCCACTATACTGCTGCTTCGGAATTGTTACTGGGGCCTGTCTTGAGTGCTACTATTACTGAAATGGAACTAATACTGTGCTCCCCCTATACTGCTGCTAGTGATATGTTAGTGGGGCCTGTCCTAATGCTACGGCTGAAATGTTACGAATTCTGGGCTCTGCCTATACCGCTGCTAATGGTATGTCTCTGGGGTGTGGAAACAGAGGCTTCCCAAAGACATGATGGCGGCGAGGCCATTTCCCACCAACGCGGTTACTGTTAAGGTGCATATAACCACGGACACGTGGAGAGGACACGTAGTGCCTCAAAAACATCCCCCTCCTCCTCCAACAATGAAAACATTCTTGGCAAATGCTTTGCATTGGTTCGTCTGGTGGCAGTCCAAGAATTTCACCTTTACCGACACAACAAGAGAGCCCCCCCACCATCCCCCCGCCACGGCCCACTTAATCCTGGCCACATTCCGAAAACCAACAAAATAAAACCGCGCTACTAGGTCCGCAGTCACCACCACATTACCACCAACGCGGTTACTGTTAAGGTGCATATAACCACGGACACGTGGAGAGGACACGTAGTGCCTCAAAAACATCCCCCGCCACGGCCAACTTAATCCTGGCCACATTCCGAAAACCAACAAAATACAACCGCGCTACTAGGTCCGCAGTCACCACCACATTACCACCAACGCGGTTACTGTTAAGGTACATATTACCAGTCTGACTGGGGCATGCAGACACCTTGACAGAATGAATAGTGTGTGGCACATAGGTTCCCCATTGCTATGCCCACGTGTGTAGCTCCTGATGGCGGTGGCACAGGATTATATTTCTCATTGCTTCTGTACAGCATTGTGGGCTATCGCCCCACCACTTTTAAGAGGGTCGCTGCCTAGCCGTGCCAACCCTCTGCAGTGTGTACCTGCAGTTCCTCCTCATGGCAGACGCACTTATAAATAGACATGAGGGTGGTGTGGCATGAGGGCAGCTGAAGGCTGCGCAGGGACAGTTTGGTGTGCGCTGTGGACACTGCGTCGTGCAGGGGGGAGGGGGGTTGGGCAGCATGTAACCCAGGAGAAGTGGCAGCAGAGTGTCATGCAGGCAGTGATTGTGCTTTGTTGTAGGTAGTGTGGTGCTTAGCTAAGGTATGCCATGCTAATGAGGGCTTTTCAGAAGTAAAAGTTGTTGGGAGGGGGGGGGCACTTTTGCCGGTATTGTGGCTTAATAGTGGGACCTGTGAACTTGAGATGCAGCCCAACATGTAGCCCCTCGCCTGCCCTATCCGTTGCTGTGTCGTTCCCATCACTTTCTTGAATTGCCCAGATTTTCACACATGGAAACCTTAGCGAGCATCGGCGAAATACAAAAATGCTCGGGTCGCCCATTGACTTCAATGGGGTTCGTTACTCGAAACGAACCATCGAGCATTGCAAAAATTTCGTCCCGAGTAACGAGCACCCGAGCATTTTGGTGCTCGCTCATCTCTATTAATAATAATAATAATAATAATAATAATAATAATAATAGTACAATAATATTCTTCATATCCTGTGACTTCTGAAAAAAATTAGCTGGAATAATATTGTACCTGTATATAGCCTTTTCTATTCCTATACAAGACAATGCTGAAGTGTTATACTTTGCTGACGGCAGTACACTGTATTTTTTTTACTATCAGGCCTTAGTCACACGGGCGTTTTTTCGCGCGATTTGCGGATCGCATGACGGATGCGCATCCGCAAATCGCGTGACCGGGGCCAAAAAATCGCCCGAAAAATCTGCTCCTAGTCGCGTTTCATTAGAAACGAGCCGGAGCTGTCCAGCGCATTGAATTCAATGGAGCCGGCAATACAGCCGGCTCCATTGAAAGCAATGCGCTGAGGGCGAGCGAGGGATGAATTGTCGGGAAGGGCTTAAATATATAAGCCCTTCCCTGCAATTCATCCAGAAATGTGTAAAAATAAAAAAAAAATGTATACTCACCTTTCCGCTGCAGCCGGGGTTCAGCGGCTGCCGCTGGCAGTTCTCCTGAACTGCTTCTCTATAGTATTCAGCAGCCGGGGCTTTAAAATCCCCGCCTGCTGAATGAGCTGCCTCTAATTGGTCACAGCCTGACCAATCAGAGGCAGCTTTCACTCACACACCCATTCATGAATTTATGAATGGGTGAGCGACTGCTGCCTCTCATTGGCTCAGCAGGACCAATCAGATTCAATGGGCAAACATCGTTCTTCTCTGCCACAGCTGTTACAGCTGTGGCAGAGAAGAATGATTTGTCTTCTTTATGTTCTCAATGGGGTCGGCGCTGCTGCCGCCGGCCCCATTGAGCGCATATAGAGAAGAGAACAGGAATCGCAGATCGCAGATATCTGCGATCTGCGATTTCTGTTCTATAATTTATCGGACGAGCGCATAAAAAGCGCTCATGTGTCCGATACCATTGCAAAGCAATGGTTTTAAAAAATCGCCGGACGCATGCGCAAATTGCGCGAAAAAACGCCCGTCTGAATAGGGCCTCAGTAAAAAGTAGCAATAGTAATTTCACAGCATAATCAGAAGCGATGTTCAATGCTCTAGTCTATAATATAATTCCATCATCATTTATCTCTTAATTTCTAACCTGTTTCTTGTAATCTCTTTTAATTATTTCCTTTGTATTCAATTTGTTTAACTGTATGCTTTCATGGAAAGCTAAAAGTGAAGTGTTCAAGGTGCTTCCAGGTAATCACACTAAAACAATAGAACAGAAGTAATACAGTAAACTGAAGCAATAACTGATATTCTAATTCAAAATATGTTTTTTGCATGTCAACATTGCAAAAATGTTTACTTCATTTAGAAAAATACTTAAACTAATATAAACTTAAATATAAATAATTCATATAAAATAAGTATTGAATATAAAATAGTAATATCAATAGAAGCCAAGATTCAAGACAAGATAATGGCAAAAGCATCTGTAGATGTGATAGCACACTGCTCCTGACTGTATTGGTTCTCTCTCACCTCCATTTTCACCGTGTCGGGTCTATTCATAAGGTCGAGTGCAATATCAGTCCAAGAAATGTGATCCTTAAAACTGCAATTTCTGCTGCAAGTGTGATGCATTTTGTGAGGAAAACCCTTTGCATCACATCACTGCAACATGCAATTTTCAAGCACATAAGAAAGAAATACATCTATATTGAGTGAGATGCAATTTTTTTTGCTGCCATAGGAAATAAAGGGCGATTCCTGAAACAGAGTTGTCTAAATTACTTAGACATCGCCGAGAGATTCCAGGCTGCTGTGCAGTTTCTGAACTGCATTGGGGTGCTGGATGGCAAACACATACCTGTCAAAAAGACGCTGCATTCATGGTCCTAGCTTTTTAATAATAAGCAGTACTTTTCTGTAGTGCTGTTGGCTGTTGCTATTGTTTTCTGCTCTATCCCCAGAATGGGGCAGCATCATAATAAAATCTACTTAATAACTCTACAATCGGTGTCTGCATACATACTATCTCTCAAGCAATAAAAGGGTTGCACTGGGTCCTAGTTTGTTTTTACTACCCTACTACATTACTTTATTAAAGACACCCATTTTATTAGAGGTACTCATCTAGTAGTGCATTAGGCCTTGAGAAGCGTGGCAATTCAGCATTGTATCTATCCACAAGTACAAGAGGATCCAACGTGCAAGAATAAGGCATTCCTCACAGCATTATGATACTTTCACCAGCATGAACTGTTGATGCCTGACAAAAAGCAATGGCACTCAAATTGCTTTTGTAGCCCATCTATGTTAAGGAATGATGAGCTCTGTGTTTAGAGTTGACAGTTGAAGCACCAACATTTTATTTGGCTGCTACTTGCATGACTGTACAACGCCAGTTCATCAGAACGATTCTTGACATCAGCCTCTGATCCCTTTTACAGATGAGTTGTTCACATTCAAAGGATCCCCTTTTACTAGATATTTTTTCTTGATAACACCATTTTCAATATATTTTTGACACCATTGCACAAGAGATTCCCACAAGCATGTCAAATACCAAAAGATTGGCCCTGGCTACTCTAAGACCAATGAGCAAGCCTAATTTGAAGACATTCAGAATACTCGATTTTCTCATTCTAATGTGGATTAGTATTGAGAATAACCATCAGAAAACTTGCTTACTTTGTTTTATGCTGCAGTTTGGGACAATGTGTTTCCAAGTTTTTGTGTTTTGAGGTTCTGATATGCTTTTGAAGAAGGACAAGGAGTTAAATCTAGTGCAATTTTATTAATTAAATGAGCTGTAATACCGTTGCATATATTGATATTATCTATACTTTTGTTAATATAAATAAAGGTTAAATACTTACATCTTTTTGGGCTTCAGTCTGGGAAGCGCCAACATGACAGAGAACCCCATGGGAAACAAAGATCTCAACACCGCAATGGATGTCTCTACTCATGGGTACAAAAAGCTTCTGTCTCAATCAGGACCTTTCCAACTTTTTATGCACAGTAACAAATATGTTACACAACCTCGTGTTATGTAAACAACGCAGGCGCACTGTGAAGGTCAGTGCTGATGTGTTATCAATCTGAAACACAAATAATCTGGAGCCGCCAACCCCCAAATACATGTGAGTTAGAGTAATAAGACTTATTCCCATACCATGATAGCAGTACGCCTAGAAATTTACATGGTCCCAGCGAGTCTACAAAACAAGTTGTATAGACTACACAATTCAGTAAGCAAGCATACATGGCTGAAACAATACAAAATACAGTGATACCTTGGGTTAAGAGTGCCTCAGCTTATAAGCTTTTTGACTTGACAGTAGGCTCTCTCCAGAATTTTTGCTCTGATTTAAGAGCAAAAACTTGGGTTACTAGCTTTGCTCTCAATGGGGCTGCCACTGCGGCCGGTGGCCCCATTGAAAGCAATTGCCTGCCAGAAACCCCTGCAGTGATTTTTAGGGAAGGGCTTTAAATATAAGCCCTTCCCTGAAAATCATCCCTAGCTGTAGTAAAAAATATATACTCATCTGTCTGCCGCTGCCGGGGCTCTGGTGTGTCTAGCCGCCGCTTGTTCTCCCTGCATTTTTAATACCTGCCTGCTGAAAAGCTTCAGATCAGTGCAGGGAGAAATGCACTGAGACAAGCCTGAGCCCCAGCAAAGAGGTGAGTATATATTTTTTACATTTTTTTACTACAGCTAGGGATAATTTCAGGGAAGGGTTTATATTTAAAGCCTGTCCCCGAAAATCACCTCGGGGATGCCAGCATCCTATTGCTTTCAATTGGCCAACGCCATCCCCATTGAAATCAGTGGGAAAGCTTCGCGTTCCGGAACAGATTAATGGCTTTTCCATGCATTTCAATGGGGAAAATTGATTTGGCTTACGAATGTTTTGGGTTAAGAGCTCCGTCACAGAACAAATTAAACTCTTAACCCAAGGCACCACTCTAGAGGCCGCAAATAGCCATCTAAGCATACTTTCCTTATAGCCACATGTCTAATTTCTGAAGCTCCAATTGTGAATGGGCAATAAAGTAACTATTCAATGTATAATGTATTGATTAACTTTTATTATTTTGGGGGTGAAGGAAGAAAACAGCAATTTGTTGTTCTCTGTATGAAATAAGTAATATTTTAATTTTATTCCATGGGTCCTTGGGTTAATGGGAACACAAAATTTTTTATTATTGTGGTTTAAATAAAATGTTACCTTTATTAGGTGCATCATTGTGAATACGTAGATCCTAAATATTTGGGATTATTTTTTGTACTTTCTGTGAATCTTTAATGGAAAATATGTTTTTTTTCAACTAACATTTACAGTTTTCAGCCCATCCCACAGAATATTGCCTAAAACATTACACTGCTGCTTCTTATAGTACATCTTGGTGCCATAGGTTCCCCAGCTAAGCAATACACAAACATCTAGTCATCCACATGATACAAGCTTAAATGTAGAGATGAGCGAGCACCAAAATGATCGGGTGCTCGTTGCTCGAGTCGAACTTTCCGCGATGCTCGAGAGCTCGTTTCGAGTAACGAAGTCAATGGGCGACTCCAGCGTTTTTGTATATGACCGATGCTCCGCATAGGTGTTCACTTGTGAAACTCAGGAAAACATCCGAAAGTCATGGAAACACCACAGAAACGGATAGGGAAGGGCATGGGCAGCATGCAGGGCTGCATCTCAGGCTCCCAGGTCCCACTATTAAGCCACAATATGGGCAAGAGCCTGCCCCCCCCCCTAACAATTTTTACTTCAGACAAACTTTAGCCCATCATTAGCAAGGCACACCTTAGCTAAGCACCACACTACCTGCAACCAAGGACAATCACTGCCTGCGGGTGACACCGCTGCCTCTTCTCCTGGGTTACATGCTGTCCAACCCCCCGCACGACCCTGCGTCCACAGCGCGCACAAAAGTTTTCCTGTGCAGCCTTCAGCTGCCCTCATGCCACACGCTGGCTTCATAGCCACACCACCCTCATGTCTATTTCTAAGTGCGTCTGTGATGAGGAGGAACCGGAGGCAAACACTGCAGAGGGTTGGCAGGGCCAGGCAGCGACCCTCTATGAAAGGGGGGGGGAGCGATAGCCCACAATGCTGTTGAGAATCTATGATAAATTGACGTATGATCATCATTCCAATCCCGTGCCACCTCCGTCGCAAAATTGTCAGGAGCCGCAAACATGGGCATAAAGGGGACTCAGGTGCCAGCCCAGCACTTCTACACATCTCCACAATGCAGCAATACTCTGTGTGGGAAGTATGTGAGCCGACCCTGGGTCAGGCTCGATCCCAGCAAACACCTTGTGTGGCCCAAGGTGCTGCGAGTGACCTAGCAATGGGGAATCCATGTGTCCACACACTACTCATTCTGTTTGGGTGTCCGATACCTCATCGACAACGCAAGGGGAAAGCCATCTGCACTCTGTACCCTACCCAAGTCAGTCAGTGTCTTGTGCCAGATAGGTAAAGCACCACTATGGGAAGTCTGTGTGCACCCACAGCATAGGTGAGTTCAAGGAACCCCAAGACATGAACCATGCTAGTGCAGCTGTGAACGTCTCATTTGTGCAGTATCGCTCCTCTTGTTTGGCCCAAACCAGTGCCGCGGATAACTGTGGTAACGCAAGAGAAAATACATGTTGCCCAGTGCTGATCCCATAACCCCAAGCTGGAGGAAGAGGTGGCATTACAAGGCCAAGAAACCATGACCAGGACCCGCTATAGTCTGTGTGGGAAGTATGTGAGCGGGCCCTGGGTCAGGCTCAGTCCCAGCAAACACCTTGTGTGGCCCAAGGTGCGGCGAGTGACCTAGCTATGTGGAATCCATGTTTCCACACACTACTCATTCTGTTTGAGTGTCGGATACCTCATCGACAATGCAAGGGGAAAGCCATCTGCACTCTGCACCCTACCCAAGTCAGTCAGTGTCTTTGTGCCAGATAGGTAAAACACCGCGATGGGAAGTCTGTGTGCACCCACAGCACAGGGGAGTCCAAGGAACCCCAAGACATGAACCATGAGGAAATCAGAGTGCCCAAACATGGCAGACTTTCACTGCGCCGAGGACATAGGCCTCTGCACAAACCCTCAACAATCCCGGGCATAGAGCGGACTCCGATGCTAGTGCAGCTGTGAACGTCTCATTTGTGCAGTATCGCTCCTCTTGTTTGGCCCAAACCAGTGCTGTGGATAACTGTGGTAACGCAAGAGAAAATACATGTTGGCCTTGGCCCACAATTCATGCCCTAATCAGTCTGTGTATTTGGGCCAGATAGGTAAAACACCGCGATGGGAAATCTGTGTGCACACACAGCATAGGTGGGTCCTAGGAAACCCAAGACATAAACCATGAAGAAATCAGAGTGCCCAAACATGGCAGACTTTCACTGCGCTGAGGACATAGGCCTCTGCACAAACCCTCAGCAATCGCGGGTATAGAGCGGACTCTGATGCTAGTGCAGCTATGAAGTCTCATTTGTGCAGTATCGCTTCTCTTGTTTGGCCCAAACCAGTGCCGCGGATAACTGTGGTAATGCGAGAGAAAATACATGTTGGCCTCAGCCCACAATTCATGCCCTAATCAGTCAGTGTTTTTGGGCCTGATAGGTAAACACAGCGATGGGAAGACTTTGTGCACCCATAGTATAGACAGACCCCTGTAACATTCCAGTAGCAAAGGTATAAGAAGACCCCAGTAACATTTCCGTAGCAGACGTATAGGCAGACCCCTGTAACATTTCTGTAGCAGCAGTATAGGCAGACCCCAGTACTATTTCTGTAGTAGAAGTATAGGCAGACCCAAGTAACATTTCTGTAGTAACAGTATAGGCAGACCCTAGTAACATTTCTGTAGCAGAAGTATAGGCAGACCCCTGTAACATTTCTGTAGCAGCAGTATAGGCAGACCCCAGTAACATTTCTGTAGCAGCAGTATAGGCAGACCCCTGTAACATTTCTGTAGTAACAGTAAAGGCAGACCCCAGTAACATTTCTGTAGCAGCAGTATAGACAGACCCATGTAACATTTCTGTAGCAGCATTATAGGCAGGCCCCAGTACCATTTCTGTAGTAGAAGTATAGGCAGACCCCAGTAACATTTCTGTTGTAAAAGTACAGGCAGACCACAGTACCATTTCTGTAGTAGAAGTATAGGCAGACCCCCAGTAACATTTCTGTTGTAAAAGTAAAGGCAGACCACTGTAACATTTCTGTAGCAGCAGTGTAGGCAGACCCCAGTACCATTTCTGTAGTAGAAGTATACGCAGACCGCAGTAACATTTCTGTAGCAGACGTATAGGCAGACCCCTGTAACATTTCTGTAGCAGCAGTATAGGCAGACCCCAGTACTATTTCTGTAGTAGAAGTATAGGCAGACCCAAGTAACATTTCTGCAGTAACAGTATAGGCAGACCCTAGTAACATTTCTGTAGCAGAAGTATAGGCAGACCCCTGTAACATTTCTGTAGCAGCAGTATAGGCTGACCCCTGTAACATTTCTGTAGCAGCAGTATAGGCAGACCACAGTAACATGTCTGTAGTAACAGTATAGGCAGACCCCTGTAACATTTCTGTAGCACAAGTATAGGCAGACCCCTGTAACATTTCTGTAGCAAGATTATAGGCGAACCCCTGAAACATTGGTGTACCATTAGTGTAGGCGAAGTCTGGAAAAATTAGTTAGATAACAGTATATGCGAGGGCCAAAAAAGTTAGTGTACCAAGAATACAAGTGTACCTCTGAAAATTTTATCAACCGAGAGGGCAGGTGAAACCCAGAAATATTTTTTAAAGATACAGCTCGCTGTTGCTTAATTTGTAACAGAGACTGGAGGCAGCCCTGTGAAAAAAATTGGTTTCTGGTAAAGGATCAATACTTTTGAAACTTTGAAAAATTGTAAAAAGATTGTAAGCAGAGCCTTTTGGGCTGCAGAAAAATTGGCAGTTCAGCGTGATGACATGTTGCTTAAGGAGGAGTAGTAGTAGGAGGAGGACAAATATCAGAGAGTGATTGACAAAGCTAATTCCCCCTTTTTTTCCGGCGATAGAGAATGCTTATTTATCTGCGGTTGCAGAGAAAAGAATCTTTAGGTACCGTTGCTTTCCGCCGATGGAGAAGAGAAGTCTGGGGAAATCCAGGCTTTGTTCAATTTTATGAGTGTAAGCATGTCTGCACTGGCAGTTGACAGGCGGGTACGCTTATCTGTTATGATTCCCCCATCTGCACAAAACACCCTCTCTGACAAGACGCTAGCAGCAGGGCAAGCCAGCACCTCCAGGGCGTACAGCGCAAGTTCGTGCCACGTGTCCAGCTTTGACACTCAATAGTTGTATAGAGCAGAGGCATCATGTAGGACTGTGGTACGATTGGCTACGTACTCCCTCACCATCTTTTTACAGTGCTCCCTCCGACTTAGCCTTGACTGGGGAGTGGTGACACAGTCTTGCTGGGGAGCCATAAAGCAGGCAAAGGCCTTGGAGAGTGTTCCCCTGCCTGCGCTGAACATGCTGCCTGATCTCCGTGCCTCCCCTTCTACTTGGCCCTCGGAACTGCGCCTTCTGCCACTAGCGCTGTCAGATGGAAAGTTTAGCATTACTTTTTCCACCAGGGTCCTGTGGTATTGCATCACTCTCGTACCCCTTTCCTCTTTGGGAATGAGAGTGGAAAGGTTCTCCTTGTACCGTGGGTCGAGAAGGGTGTACACCCAGTAATCCGTGTTGGCCAGAAGGTGTCACGAGAAAGGCAGCCTAACATGAAGTCAGCCATGTGTGCCCGGGTACCAGTACGCAAGACATGGCTGTCCTCACTAGGAAGATCACTTTCGGGATCCTCCTCCTCCTCCTCCAAAGCCCATACATGCTGAACAGATGAGAGGCAAGCAGCATGGGTACCCTCTGCACTGTGCCCAGCTGTCTCTTCCCCCTCCTCCTCCTCCTCCACCTGCTTCTCCTCCTCCAAAACGCACTGAGATATAGACATGAAGGTCGTCTGGCTATCAAGCGACATACTGTCATCCCCCGTCTCCTGTTCCAACTGCAAAGCAAACTTCTCAGCAGGCATAGCAGCGGGATTGTAACGCTAATGATTGCAGCATCGCCGCTCACCATCTGGGTAGACTCCTCAAAGTTTCCGAGGACCTAGCAGATGTCTGCCATCCAGGCCCACTCCTCGGTAAAGAATTGGGGAGGCTGACTACCACTACGCCGCCCATGTTGGAGTTGGTATTCCACTATTGCTCTATGCTGCTCATAGAGCCTGGCCAACATGTGCAGCATAGAATTCCACCATGTGGGCACGTCGCACAGCAGCCGGTGCTTTGGCAGATTAAACCGATGTTGCAGGGTCCTCAGGGTGGCAACGTCCGTGGTGGACATGTGGTGGCGGAAATGTGCGCAGACGCGGCGCACCTTGCCGAGGAGGTCAGACAAGTGAGGGTAGTTTTTAAGAAACCGCTGAACCACCAGATTGAAGACGTGGGCCAGGCATGGCACATGTGTGAGGCTGCCGAGCTGCAGAGCCACCACCGGGTTACGGCCGTTGTCACACACGACCATACACGATTGGAGGCTCAGCCGCGAAAGCCAGAGGTCAGTCTGCGCTGTCAGACCCTGCAACAGTTCGGGGGCCGTGTGCCTCTTGTCACCTAAGCTGAGTAGTTTCAGCACGGCCTGCTGATGCTTGTCCACCGCTGTGCTGCCGCGCCACACCGACTGCTGGCGACGTGCTGCTCACACTTCTTAATTAAGAGGTAGACGTTGCGTAGGAGGAGGAGGAGGGGGAGGGTTTAGAACAGGTGGCATAAACCGTCGCAGATACCAGCACCGAGGTAGAACCCGCTATTTTGGGTGTGGGTAGGAGGTGAGCGGTCCCAGGCTCTGACTCGGTCCCAGCCTCCACCAAATTCACCCAATGTGCCGTCAGGGAGATATATATAAAGACGAAAGCCCTCTCTGACTCACTGACTGACTCACTGACTCACTGACTGACTGACTCGCCAAAAGTTCTCCAACTTCCCGATGTCGTAGAAACATGAATTTTGGCGCAAGCATAGATTATCTCCAAAATAGGAAAAGTAATTGGGTCCCATCTCGATTATTCAATTCTAGCGCAAAAGAATTGGCGTCGAAATTTTACGTACGGAATGTAATTTTCTCACTTTCCGGAGTCATAGAAACGTGAAATTTGGCACGAGCATTGATTATGTCATAAATAGGAAAAGCTAATGGGTTGCAACTCGATTATTCAATTCTATGCGCAAAAGAATTAACGTCCAAATTTTACGTGCGGAATGTAATTTCTTCACTTTCCGGTGTCATAGAAACGGGAAATTTGCCACGAGCATTGATTATGTCATAAATAGGAAAAGCTAATGGGTCCCAACTCCATTATTCAATTCTATGCGCAAAAGAATTAGCGTCCAAATTTTACGTGCGGAATGTAATTTTCTCACTTTCCGGTGTCATAGAAACGGGAAATTTGGCACGAGCATTGATTATGTCATAAATATGAAAAGTTAATGGGTCCCAACTCCATTATTCAATTCTATGCGCAAAAGAATTAGCGTCCAAATTTTACGTACATCATCTAAATCTCTCACTTCCCAATGTGATAGAAACATGAAATTTGGCACAAGCATTGATTGTGTCATAAATATGAAAAGTTAATGGGTCCCAACTCGATTATTCAATTCTAAGCGCAAAAGAATTAGTGTCCAAATTTTATGTATGTAATCTAATTCTCTCACTTCCTGATGTCATTTTATATAAAGGAAGCGTCGCATGGTTACCTCCACGTGGTGTTTTCTGGGTAACGCAGAGAACTATGCAAAATGGTGAACATATCTTTTTCCTCAGTATCTCTAAAGTAACCACGACTTCATAAGATTTTCCATGTGAACACCACATAAACACCAGTACCAAATTAACTCGGGCGAAGCCGGGTATATCAACTAGTATATATATATATATGTGTGTGTTTGTAATTTCTCTTACTCTACTTTAGCTTTTTGTCTTGTAAAACAACTACTATATTTTACACTTTTATACATTGATGTGGAGAGTAAAACATGTATCCTTTTGAGATTTTCATTCTGAGCTTTTTTCTTTCCCTTTGAATCATGTATGCATGAATAAGAAAGCAGTACTTCAGCCTCCCCTTCAATTTATCCTGTCAACACTAGCCCATGATATGGACAATATTACTTACAGTACTTTGAAGTGGAGTTAGTGTCTTTAAATTGAACTCACTATGACCTACATATATCTGTTTCCCCTTCACTGGTTGAACTAACAATTATACTATTTTGATGAAGTACTGGAAAAAGGAAGCACATCTTTGTACTTGCTGTCAGGATTCTGTGTCATATTAATTCAGAAGCCTAAAGCAAAATATGTCACATTTAAATATAGTTCTTTAAAACGAACTGCTGATTAGCTATTCTTCATTACTGTGATATAGAAAATCTTTGTAGTTTCTTATTATTTCTTAATTCCTAATCACTATGAAGTGATATATCCTATAATAGAAATGGTATAGGATAGTGCTAGTTCCACATGATCTGCAATTGCATTGTTATAGCAACCACTTTTGTAATCATGCCTTACTAGTGCAATGCCAGTGGGAATGTATTCTGGCTCAAAAACGTACCATGATGTAGCTTGGATCCGGTGGCCATTAATGGTAATGCACCTGTCAATTATGGACACACCACTGCTCCAAGCGTTAGATCTATGTTCTAAAATATAAAATAGTCATATGCACAGACTTCATTAGATGATCAAAATACATGTGTGTCCTTCCTTACCTTTCCTTTTGGCTCAGCATATCCAGAAATGAGTGTTGTGAGATTATCAGCTTTGAAAATATACATGATTTTGCATTCTTCTGCTGGGATGTGTGTGCTATATTTTTTACCTATAGCCTTCCAGTGGTTATGATGTGGATTACAACCTGTCAAAGGTTTTGATAGCATGTTCTGCAAATTGACGGAATTTGTATTGAGGAAAATTGCAGTCCTTAATACAAATGAATGAAAGGTAAGGGTACACACCTCTCCATATCACACAATGTGTACATATATATTAGCATACAAATGAGAGACATAGGGAAATACCTGTCTAGCAATCAGCCATGACATAACATTGACTCAGATTATGTAGGGCCCCCTCAAGCTGCTAAATCAGTTCTGATGCATTCAAGCATGGACTCCACAAGATTTCTGCAGGTCCTGTAACTCATATAAATTTTAAAGCAGTACCTCTGTGGATTAGACTTGTGTTTCCAGTAAATCCCACAAAGGCTTGATCAGATTGAAAATTTAGGAATTTGAAGGGCAAGCCAACAGTTTGAACCCATTATCGTGTTCCTGAGATCATTCCTGAACAAGTTTTGTAATATGACAGTGCACATTATGCTGATGAAAAAGCCCTTGCCATGAGGCATGACCTAACTACCAGAGCGAGAGGTTGCACAGAAAAGAGCTCTGCTGCTAGTGACACAATTTAGTGTTATGACTGCAGCCCTGAGCACTTAGAAGAGCTCATCAGACCCCTGAGTGTCACCTTTGGCAGATAAAGGGGAGCAGAGGACCCTTTCAGATCTGTCAGAAGCTCTGAGAAAGACACTGCAGCTTGAGGCCTAGCAGGTCGCGAATCGGGGACTATATTTTCAGGCACCCGCAGCTGAGGGGACGAGGGGAAATCCTTCTTCACTGATCCCCATAGGCAGACTCCCCCTGACAGGAGAGCTCGGCTAGAGAAGAAATAGCTGCCATAGCACACAAAGCGCTGACAACACAGAGATCAGCAGTGCAGCCTTAAAGAGACAGCAGCTGTGCACTCAGAGACTGAGATCCTCCTTACCTGGAGGCTGTAGCCCTCCCCAGAGGGATAAGAAAA
This sequence comes from Eleutherodactylus coqui, assembly GCF_035609145.1. Classification (NCBI taxonomy): domain Eukaryota; kingdom Metazoa; phylum Chordata; class Amphibia; order Anura; family Eleutherodactylidae; genus Eleutherodactylus; species Eleutherodactylus coqui. The sequence continues at coordinate 139,051,997 of NC_089843.1, read as the reverse complement.
CTGTATTCACAGTGAGTACTAACTCTATTATCCATCATAGAGTAAGGTATTATTATCTGCAATATAATTTAGCCCAATAGAAGGCTGAACGCAGTCCTGCTTATTGGGGGTAGCCTTACTAAACTCATCTAGTGAATCCCCCCTGGAAGGTTGCTGGCCACAAACCTTATCAACCTCCCCAAATTACCCTGTACAAGCAACTTAACCAAAAAATTTCAACCTCACACAGAGTCTAAGCCTTGACATACTGGATATAAAAATTCTTCTTTAGAAGGAATTAAGGTTTCAGAACTATCATGCCCTAAATCTTATTTTCATTGTGTGCCCTATGCAGCTGCAACAATAATACTGAAGCAACACAATGGTCAAGTCGGGAAAGAAGAAAATTAGCCAGGCCTCTGGACAGCAGTCCGCCACTAAGACCCAGGCAGATTTACAATGCTACTTAAAAAAGAGGAACTCACTTCCCTGCAGAGGCTTCCAAAAAGAATTTGACTTACGCAAATGAGGGAGATAACCCTGCAGAATCCAACATAGAGTGTGATAATGAGACTGAGTGAAGCAATACCCAGAGAGCAAACATATCTAAAGAATTTCTGAAGAACGCTTTGGCACAAGCTATACAACCTGTCCTCTCAAAACTTAATGACATAAAAACAGAAATTTAGCATATGGGCAACAGGGTGGAGGAGTTGGTGAATACATATTCGGACATTGTCACTCAAACAAGCAATCTATCAGACCATATGACAAGACAAAGAGACAAAATTGACAGACCCTGGTCCTGATAGAAGATCAAGAGAATATGAGTCATAGGTGAAACATTAGGATCAAAGGACTCCCTGAATCTTATACATCAGATGAGCTCAGAAACATACCATTAAACATATTTGCAGATCTATTGGGAGAGGAGAGAGCTAGCGCAATTCCGTTTGAGAGAATCAACAGAGCTGTGCAGCCAAAGCCAAAAGCAGGCGAACCACCGCGTGACATAATTTGCGGCCTTCTCTCTTTCAATGATACTCAAGCAATTTTACTGGCCTCTAGAGGAAAAGACCACTACCAAGATTCGCCCATCCTGCTTTTTCAGGACTTAGCCCCTTCCACACTAGCTAAAAGGAGACAAATGAGACTTCTGCTAGAAGCTCTCAGAGCCAAAAATCTGCAATATGCGTGGTTATTCCCCTTCGGTCTCCTGGTACACAAAGATAGTAAACGCATCATCATAAACACTCCGTCTGACCTGGAAAGAGAATGGCTGGTCCTGGATTTTGTACTAATTCAGATTCCCTCCTGGATGTCTCTAGGAGAGAAAGAGGCCTTGCCAAAAGCAACAGTACAGGCACCCTGGAAGGAAATTTCTCATTCCAAATCCCAAAGAATAGAAGATCCCATACTAGGCTGAAATTTCCGCACAGTGAACCTGAATTACCTACGACATCTCATGACACCTAACAAGTCCCCATTCTGATGCTATAATAAGAAGCTAGACCTTGCTCACTACTTAAAAGGACTGATCTGATTTTGGGTAGAGTTACCGCCACCAGGACAAAAAAGAGACTAATGCAGTCTTAATTCTCTTTGTGTTCTTGTTTCTCGTTTATTTCTTACAGTGAGAAGATCCTGGTGTGGAGCAAACCCAAGGGCTAACTGGACTTGATCAAGAACTTACATGATTCCATTGGCAGACACAGCATGCAATACAGTCTAACAGGTATTTATCGATAGAATGGTTCTTATTACCAATGTAATTATTTTTTCAAGTGTGAACAAGAACTGTTTTATTTTGCTTGTACTATCCCACAATCTTTTATGACCACATAGGTGGGGTTTGCTTTGGGGTCTGTCCTCGCTCTTCCCATCTTCCTCCCCGTCTTGGGTTCCAGGGTGGCTCTGGTCGCCCCTGGGTCCCTTTGGTCCCCATGGGCTGATCTGACCTTATCTGCTGTGCCGTGGGCAGGGCGATGGCGGGGAAATGGGAGTCCCTGTTGAATGCTCAGGCTCTTAGATTGAGTGGTTCTCAACTCTAGCATTGGGGTGTCTCCCAGGAATTTATATCATTGACCGATGATACAGAACTCTGAGTAAGAGTAAAGTATTTACATTAGAGGGGATGAACCTTGGATTTTGTGAGTAGGAGTGTTTAGTTCACAATGCCCACTTGCACTCTAAGACCTCTGATTGTGAGTAAGGTTCTGTGCGTCAGGAATCAGCTGGACTCCCTCTCATAGGTTCTCAGTTACGTTTAAAATACAGTTGACCTATTCAATTTAATTTACGTTTAACCAACCAGTCGCATAACTGCACTAAGTAGGTGCACACTAAGTTGGACCAAACCTACTTCCAACTATCTGACAATTCTACTGTTGGGTTGTTACAGTTGGGCTGCTTTTCTTTAAGCCTAACTCGAGTGAATTAATACTTGCCCCTAACCCTAGTTTGATTATCAACCCTTCCCCTGGTTCTGTCAAGGAGGCACGTTATTGGTAGACAGCCCCAATTTTACATACACATCTGACTAACATTGCCTATATGAAAATATAACTTTTGAAACTAATATGACTAACAAGCTTATTTTTACATCTCTAAATGCTGAAGGCCTAAATACTCCTCAAAAGAGAAGCAGAGTGCTGTGGTTTTTGAAGAGATTAAAAACATCTTTTGCATTTCTCCAAGAGACCCATTTCAAAGGGATGGCACCTCAGAAGTTTCAAAAAAAACCTTTTGATAGATGATACTTCAGTAGCCATCCCAATAGCGCAGCTAAAGGTGTAGCCATTGTGCTTCACCCTTTGGTCCTATTCATCTTAAATAGCAGTATTTCTGACTCAGTGGGTCGAATGTTGTTTTTAAAGGGCAAAATTCTAACAGAAACTTGTAGTCTTGTAAACTTATATGTACCAAATAAAAAAAAACAGATGTCTTGGCTGATAAAAGCCCTAAATAAACTCTCACTCTTTGTGGAAGGCAAAATAGTAATAGGATCGGACCTCAACCTCACCTTAGACCCTATGTTAGACTCTTCCTCGGGGAGATCCCAGATTTCGCAACAGGCATACAAAAGACTCCATAAAGCACTACAGGATCTAAAAGTCTCTGATGCTTGAAGGAGTCTGGGTAAAAATAGGTGAGTTACGTAATACCTGCTCATAAGGATGGGGATTCCATCTCAGTGCACAAAAACGTCCAGAGGCCTCACACCCAACCATGGACTCCAGATCAGAAAGAACTTATCATGTGAATTTGTGCTCCAGCTAGATAATTCCTCCAAGTTATAGATCATATCTACCCTCTCCTTCCATAGGGAGAGAGAAGGCGGAGTGTTCTGTTGCCATAGAAAAGGAATTAATGCCTTAGCCGCATCCAGGAGAAAGACTATCAGCTTATTCTTGAGTGGATGGAACATCGCCGACGGTTTCCAAAGAAAAATAATCTTGAGTGAGAGAGAGAAATTTGGCGAAATCTTCCCCAGTACCGCCTCCACTCCTCTCCAAAAGGGTGTCAAACTCGGACATTTCCACCACATCTGGAGATAGGAGCCTTCCTCTCCATTGCATCTCCAACATCTCCCATGAGGAGCTAACTTGTATGCGTGGAGCCATTGTGGAGTTTTGTACCATCTTACCAGGAGTTTGTAATGGGACTCCTGTGATAGAATGCACGGGGAGAGACCAAAAGACGTAAGAAGAATTATTTTCGTATCACTCTGTGAAAGAGAAATACCCAGTTCCTTCTGCCAAGAAATAATGAAAGCGGGTTTAAATGATATCTTAGGGGAGATAAATTGCTTTTGCAGAGAAGAAATTTTCCTGAAGTTAGAGTTGCTTTCCCTCAAGAATTTTTCAAATGGCGTCAGTGGTCTAGTTGATTTGTACATCTTGAGGAAGTCCCCGAACACCCCATGCACAAGAGCATCGTGTAAGAAGGAAAGGCTCAGGGTGGGAAGCATTGAATGAAGGAAAACTGGCGGAGACAAGTGCCCCAGATCCTGCAGGTTACTTACATGTAAATTTCTGAATTTCCTCCAAACCGAGGCGGACCCCGTGTCAGGATGGGGTCTAAGCAACCTATGTAAGCTACATAATGGTAACATCAGCGAGGGCAATGGGGCTAAATCACCCCTTAAACTGTCCCAAACCTCACAGGGTCCCCTTAGTAGTGGGTTGAAACCTTTCAATCCATATTGGGACCTGTTAGGGAGCCAGAGATCGTCCATGTGGGTGTAACTGCTATATCCTATGACAAGGGAGGAGAGTAGTTTATCCTTTATCGGTTGGACCAAGTCCATCCAGTAGCCCAACTGAGAGGCTCGGTAGAAGTCGGATACATTGGGGAGATCAATGCCGCCCTCTAATCTTCTCCTAATCATCAGGCTACAGGCCAATCTAGGTCTCCTCTGCCTCCACACAAAGCTCGAAAAAGCGGAGCCTAGGGTCTTGAAAAAGCCCACCGGCAAATGAATAGGAATCAACCGAATCTTGTAAATTATAATGGGAATTATGATTTCAGAATATTTTTCCTGCTGAACCATGAAATGAATGGCATATCATATGATCTCAACAGATTCTTAACTTGACCAAGCAAGGGTGCGGAGTTAGCTGCATATAGACCCTCTGCCCTCTTAATTAGCTTAACTCCTAGATAGTCCAAAGAAGTCTCTGACCACATATGGGGTGATGAGGCTTTAAGGGCATTGCATCTATTAGCAGGAATGGAAAAGTTTAACCCCTTAGTGACTGAGCTTTTTTGCTTTTTTCAATTTTCATTTTTTCCTCCTCCCTTTTAAAAAATTGTTGCTCCTTTATTTATCCATCGACATCGCTGTATGAGACCTTTTTTTTGTGGGATGAGTTGTATTTTTCAATGGTACTATTTATTGTACCATATAATGTACTGAAAAACTTTTAAAAAATTCTAAGCGGAGAGAAATGGGAAAAAAAAAATGACATTCCACCATCTTTCTATGTGTCCTGTTTCTACGGCGCACAAACTGCAACAAAAATGACCCGATAACTTTATTCTATGGGTCAGTACGATTACTATGATACCAAACTTATATAGTTTTCTTTTTTTTGCTGTAATACTTGTATTTTTTTTTTAGATATTTAATTTTTTAAAATTATTTTCTGTGTCCATCTTCTGCGCACAATAACTTTTTTATTTTTCTCTTGGCATAGTTATGTGAGGGCTCATTTTGTGTGGTATGTCCTGTCGTTTCCGTTGGTACCATTTTTGCATACAATTGACTTTTCGATTGATTTTTATTACATTTTTTGTCAGAGATAGGGTGACCAAAAAAGTGCATTTGGGGCGTTCTTTATTTTTTTTTTTGGACAACGTTAACCATGCCGGGTAAATAATACATTACTTTGATAGATCGGACTTTTACGGATGCAGCAATATCAAACACATATTTTTGGTTTATTATTTTGATTTTTTTATTGCAAATATGGCAAAAGGATTTTTTAAAACTTTTATTACTTTTTTTTTAATAATTACTAAAACTTTATTGATATTATTTTTACACTTTCTTTTAGTCCTCCTAGAGGACTACAACCAGCGATGCTTTGATCGCTCCTGCAGTATGACGTAATGCTATAGCATTACATCATACTGTTTTTTGACAGGCAGTCTATCAAGTCACCCCACTAGGATGGCTTGATAGGCAGTCTGCTAAGACAGCCCTGGGGCCTTTCAGAAGGCCCCTCGGCTGCCATGACACCTATACGGCTCCCCCGATCTCACCGCGCGGGGGGGTACGAGACCCGAACATCATTTGGGGAATTTTAAGGGTTAATAGCCGCAATCAGCTGAACGGCCAATTGCGGCTATTGCCCGTGGGTGTTAGCTGTAATAAACAGCTGACGCCCGCGCTGTGTGGAGCAGGATGTAAAAACACTATAGGGCCGTCACTAAGGGGTTAAAATTGTCGATTTTGAGAGATTAATTTTGAAATTAAAGATTAATCCAAAATCCTCCAGCAGCTCAACGAGTCTAGGTAGCCCCCTTTTAGGGTCTGTTATTAAGAACACTATATCATCAGCAAAGGCTGCCGAAGATAGCGAGTCATTATAGAAATTTAGACCCTTGATCGTTGGGTCCTGTCTGACCCTTGAAAAGAGTGGCTCCAACACCAGGATGAAAAGAAAGGGGGAGAGAGGGCAGCCCTGACGGGTGCCATTCCTAATATCAAAGGGTGGGGATAAGATATTGTTGATTTTCAATCTCGCATAGGGACAGGCGTACAGGGAGAAGATGGCCGAGACAAATCCCCCCGGTAAATTATAATGGAGTAACACTTTTTCCATGTAGCGCCAATCAACTCTGTCAAACGCCTTTTTAGCATCAGTACCCACAAAGGCTAATGGTATGTTGTTATGTTGTGCATAACGTGTAGCATGCAGTAACCTACGACAATTGTCCATGCACTCTCTCCCCCTGACAAAGCCAGCCTGTTCCCCATTGATCAAAGAAGGAATAAAATCCTCAAGTTTCTTGGCTAGACGTTTAGCCCAGAGTTTGATATCAAGATTAATTAGGGAGATTGGCCTGTAACTACCACAGAGTTCAGGATCTTTATTCTCTTTATAAATAAGAGTGATGTGGGCCTCCTGTGCCTGTTTAGGCAAGGTGGCCCCCGACAAATGAGCATTAAAAAGCTCGGTCAATAGAGGAACTAAAATTGGAGTAAAGGATTTATAATAAGGTAAAGTCAGGCCGTCCAGGCCAGGGCTTTTGTTAGGCAGGCAGGATGCCATCAAATTTTCGACCTCACTCTGTGAGACCGGTGACATTAATGAGGATGCTTCAAAATCACTCAGTTTGGGTAGGTGGGAGTGATGCAGAAAGTGTCCTCAGACGTTAATTGACCTTTGAGGTTATATAAGTTGAAGTAGAATTGTTAAAATTCATAAGCTATGTCTTTGGAGGCAGTGACCCTAGTGCCGGAATGGGATTTAATAGAATTAATTGTGTTCTTTGCCCGGGCTTTTTTAATTAGCGAGGACATAAATTTGCTGCCTTTATTACCCTGCGCATAGACTATGTCAACTTCACAGAGGGGGCAGTATAGAGTCAACCAAGAAATATAAGCCCAATTCACAGACGTGACTACCACTAAAAACGTATTTTATTAAATGTATTAAAAAACATAAACTGGGCACTACAAAGACAACACACAGCAACCAAGTACCTCCAGACACAGATTCGTTATAGGAGGATAAGGACCTGGAATTATTTAATACTTGATAAGCGATAAAGAGATGTTTTATGATAACAAACAAAAACACTCTACCCGAGATGGATTCAAGAAAGCAAAGGATAATTCGATATAGGAGCCAAAAGAGCTGGTTTGTTCTATGTATAAACAAGGCAGGGTTACCATTGGGACTCTCACTTGTGGTAGAACACTATCACTATCAGTGATCAGGACTCAGGCTCCAGCAATTGAGCGTTCTGGCTTGTTATAGGTGTCGGCAAGACAGGATCACCATCTAGGTATTCACTTATGATGATAAGTACTTGAGTAAGCCAGTGCAAATACTCAGATTAGTACTAGAGTTGGTCAGTACTTATACTCTACGCGTTTCACCATTAGTTTGTTGGATCATCAGGAGATACAGTACTTGAGTCATAGGTTCAGAGGTAGAGGGAATGAGAAATCCCCGAGAGAACATCAAACTGATATATAGAAAGCTGTATCTAAGATGAATACAGCAAAACTTGTGTAGTGATCAGGATAAATATCCTTATTATAAGAGAGTTCTATACTCTCAATTGGGGCATTAAGGTAACTCTTAGGGTTGTGGGCCTGCCAGAAGGTACCTCTAAGCAAGAAAGCTTATCTTGTATGCTAGCGGTTAATAGCTAGATGATATATGTAGGTACATAACGAGAGGTGTTTATTTCAAAGTATGCCCGTCAATACACGCACAGAGGTAGAGTAGAGCGTCCCCGAAAATATGGGGGGGGGGGGCACTGCTCTCAAGTATCTGAGCGCTAGAGAGATGGTATAATGCTTGTCATGCACAAATAGGATACTCAAAATAGTTAGCGTATCGAGTTAGAATTTAGGTCATCGATATGGGGATAAGGCATAAAATTATGTCCTGATCTCCTGACCCAATTAATTGCATTTAAGCAGACAAGAATAGCTAAAGTGCTAGGTTCCAACCAAAAGTGCTCGCATTAGAGGTCATTGGTGTGGAGGTATGACATTAATATACAGTAAGTCAAACTCTCCTGACCTAATTGTAGAAGCACTTTTAGATGTCCAAATTGCTAGCATAGAGGTCATTCGTATGGAGGTATGACATTAGTATGAGTCAAACTCTCCTGACCTAATTGTAGAAGCACTTTTAGACGCTGTGCATGTTCTCAAGATAGACAAGCCATAAAGCTAGTTTCCTAGTAGTTAGATTTCAGGCAAGCAACCCCAGGAAACCCCCCCCCCCCCAGATATAGGGCTCAAGAGAGAGCAGAGAAAAGAAAAGGGTATGACCCATCGCCTTGATGGTAGGCTAGGGAATCATTCGAATGACCTCTATGCTAGCAATTTGGACATCTAAAAGTGCTTCTACAATTAGGTCAGGAGAGTTTGACTTACTGTATATTAATGTCATACCTCCACACCAATGACCTCTAATGCGAGCACTTTTGGTTGGAACCTAGCACTTTAGCTATTCTTGTCTGCTTAAATGCAATTAATTGGGTCAGGAGATCAGGACATAATTTTATGCCTTATCCCCATATCGATGACCTAAATTCTAACTCGATACGCTAACTATTTTGAGTATCCTATTTGTGCATGACAAGCATTATACCATCTCTCTAGCGCTCAGATACTTGAGAGCAGTGCCCCCCCCCCCCATATTTTCGGGGACGCTCTACTCTACCTCTGTGCGTGTATTGACGGGCATACTTTGAAATAAACACCTCTCGTTATGTACCTACATATATCATCTAGCTATTAACCGCTAGCATACAAGATAAGCTTTCTTGCTTAGAGGTACCTTCTGGCAGGCCCCCAACCCTAAGAGTTACCTTAATGCCCCAATTGAGAGTATAGAACTCTCTTATAATAAGGATATTTATCCTGATCACTACACAAGTTTTGCTGTATTCATCTTAGATACAGCTTTCTATATATCAGTTTGATGTTCTCTCGGGGATTTCTCATTCCCTCTACCTCTGAACCTATGACTCAAGTACTGTATCTCCTGATGATCCAACAAACTAATGGTGAAACGCGTAGAGTATAAGTACTGACCAACTCTAGTACTGATCTGAGTATTTGCACTGGCTTACTCAAGTACTGATCATCATAAGTGAATACCTAGATGGTGATCCTGTCTTGCCGACACCTATAACAAGCCAGGACGCTCAATTGCTGGAGCCTGAGTCCTGATCACTGATAGTGATAGTGTTCTACCACAAGTGAGAGTCCCAATGGTAACCCTGCCTTGTTTATACATAGAACAAACCAGCTCTTTTGGCTCCTATATCGAATTATCCTTTGCTTTCTTGAATCCATCTCGGGTAGAGTGTTTTTGTTTGTTATCATAAAACATCTCTTTATCGCTTATCAAGTATTAAATAACTCCAGGTCCTTATCCTCCTATAACGAATCTGTGTCTGGAGGTACTTGGTTGCTGTGTGTTGTCTTTGTAGTGCCCAGTTTATGTTTTTTAATACATTTAATAAAATACGTTTTTAGTGGTAGTCACGTCTGTGAATTGCGCATAGACTATGTGCCTCAGATGTAAGTGTTTCTTCTTCAAGGCAATTCAAGGCAATGCCGTAAGTCTCTCCTCATCTCTGCCAATTTGAGTAAGTTTAACCGCTTGTTCTAGTTTAGCTATCTGACAAAGTTTCTTGTTGATCTCTTTTTGCATTAGTTTTTTAACCCTAGAGCCTAGGGCAATGAGTAGCCCTCTAACAACGGTTTTATGAGCCTCCCAGACAATCGGCGTCGCAGAGTCTCCACCCGAATAAAGCTGAAAACATTCCTAGATAGATCTGGATAGAGAATCTCTCTCTTCTTTGGAATCTAAAAGGGAAGCATTAAAGGGGTTGTCCGGCCATAAACATTAGATCTCATTCCTTCTGTTTGCCCAATACAGTGCACTTTGTAATATACATTGTGCATTGTAAATTAGGCAAACAAAAGTTATTCACTTACCTTTTGGGGTGCCCCCCCCCCCCCCTGTGTTGCTCCTCGGTTGCCATTGGTTCCGACAAGTCTTCTCCTCTTCTTGTCGGGACGACGGGGATGCGCTTCTCCAGCACAGCTCCGCGCATGTGCAGAAGAACTTCAGCCGTTGGGAAGCTCAGTTCTGCCTGCAGGGGAGGCGTGGCTGCTTCCTCTTCATCTCCAAGGTAAGAATGAGTGGAGGGGCAGGCTCTCGCGGGGGAGGTGGGGGAAGAGGAGGGGGGAGGATGGATGGATGGATGTGTGCAAGTGGTGTGCGGGGACCCAGCTTACAGAAGTGGTGGGGGGGGGGGGGTGCTAGTGGTGTGTGTGTTAGTGGTGTGCATACAGGGACCCAGCTGACAGAAGTCACAGGGTGGGGTGGGGTGCTAGTGGTGTGTGCGTGTGTGTGTGTTAGTGGTGTGCATACAGGGACCCAGCTGACAGAAGTCGCGGGGGGGGGGGATAGGGGGGTGCTAGTGGTGTGTGTGTGTGTTAGTGGTGTGCATGCAGGGATCCAGCTGACAGAAGTCGCGCGGGGGGGTGGGCGGTCATATAGACTTGTAGCGGTGGAGTGTGCAATCACATAGACTTGTCGCGGTGGAGTGTGTGGTCACATAGACTTGTAGCGGTGGAGTGTGCGGTCACATAGACTTGTAGCGGTGGAGTGTGCAGTCACATAGACTTGTCGCGGTAGAGTGTGCGGTCACAGTAATTTGTCACGTGGGGTTGGAGGGGGGCTGTGACAGTAATTTGCCACGCTGGGGGGGGGTTAGCGTGGGGCTGTCACAGTAATTTTTCACACGGTATAATCCTGCCTGCGCATGGAGGGGAGGAGGTGAGCTGTGTCTGTTGTGAATGGTGGATCCTGTGTTATCTATATATAGGTATCACTGTACTTGTAGGGGGGGGGCAGGGAGTGCTGTTAGTGTACTTGTGTGTGGGCACTGTAAAGGGGGACTCTGTGGGGGAGGTCACAGGGGGGGCACTGTATAGGGACGCTGTGGATGGGGGGACTGTGGGGGGCATGTGGAGTGCACTGGGGGGACTCTGGGGGGGTGGCATGTGTAGGGGGGGTACTGTGGAGGGCACTGTGGGGGGGAATACTGGGGGGGCACTGTTGAGGGGGGACTGTGGAGAATGCTGTTGTTGGGGGGGAATGAGGGGGGCTACTTTGGAGGGCACTGTAGGGGTGACACTGGGGGGCACTGTGGGGGTGTGTGTGTAGGGCGTACTGTAGTGGGGGATCATTAGGGGGGGCACTGTGGGAGAGTGCACTGTGGGGGGGGTCATTGTGGGTGGGGTCACTGTGGGAGGGGCACTATGGGGGCATGCGTGTGTGGGGAAATGTTTTGTTTTACCTTAGCAGGGGGGGGGGCAGTAGGTAGCCTTGCAGTGGGGGGCTGCAGGAGAGTTCTCTCTTGGCTCTCCCCCGCCCTTCCCCATTCACTATACACAGTGCTGCTGTTTACACTCATGGTAGGATTTTATCCTGAACCATGAGTGTATAATGCAGTCTCCCCTGGCCACAACCCCTCTGATTATAGTATGCAGCAGGGGGCGGGGCCTGGGCAGGGAGAGACTGTAGAGCAGTTCAATAGAGGTGGGCGTGTCATGGGCGGGGCTAGGATGTGAGCTGAGGGAGGCCATGAAATCCTGCCTTTTCATGCCTCTTATTGCCATAGGGAGCGCGCACCCAGAAGAGGGAGAGCGCAGAGCATTGTGGTAAGGCAGCACAGAGGCGCCATCTTTGAAAACTGCAGTGAAGATCAGATTCCAAGGTAAGAAACTGACATTCCAGCTGATCTGCCTGCCGGTTTGAGCCCCAGTATGCTGTGTGTTACTATCCTTACTGAAAGGAAAGCAGTAGCATTATAAAAATGTTTTACCCTGTGTAGCCAGACAACCCCTTTAAGTCTCCATCTCCATTCTCTTGGGGTCGACAGAAGAGGGTGGAGAGTGACGTGGACTAGGGCATGGTCAGAGACAGTCACTAGGTCAATCCAGGCTTTATCTAGCTGTGTGAGAAGGTTTGAGGAGATAAATATATAGTCCAACCTCTGGAAGGAGGAGTGGACTTGGGAGAAAAAGGAATAGTACTTTAATGTAGGGTGGAGAGACCCCAAACGTCAATTACCCCCAACTCCTGCAGGCAGCGATTACGTTTCCTCAGCCTGACTTGAGAAATCTGGGTGCATCCCACAGAGGAGTCAAGTAGAGGATTGAGAACAACATTAAGATTTTCCCCAAGAATAATCTGTCCCACAGCAAAATGTTTCAGGACCTCTAATTGTTTAAGTATCCTTGTTACCTGATCTGCATTTGGGGAATATAAATTAGCGATGGTCATTTTTGTATTGTTCTGTACCCCTTTAAGAAAAAGTGCCCTTCCCTCCTCATCCCTATATTGGGCCTCACAGATAGAATTGACAGTTTTATGTAGAAAATTGACACCCTCTTGGAGGCCGAGGTGGAGTGAGTGCTGTGAAAACTCAGTGGAAAGCATTTGCCTGGCAACGAAAAGCATCTATCCCTTTTGAAATGTGTTTCCTGCAGGAGAAGAATTTTGGTTTCATCTTTTCAGGAGCAGGGATATATTATGTCATTTTAATGGTGAGTTGAGGCCTCTGGCGTTGAAGGACGTGAGATTCAAGGACCCCATACCTCTCTGCAAATATGCTACAAAGGAAAATTCGATACGTTAACAGAAAAACAGTGCACTTGGATAATTCAGAAACAAATCCCTGCGCAACCCGCCTGGGACAGGGAGGGGGGAGGGGAAGATTGGGAAGGGGAAAATAACAAGAGGGATAAAAAAAAAATAGAAAAGATAAGCTGTAGTAAACACTGGAGTAAACCAGTGAAACTTAATTAGCACTCAGAAAATTGGATTCAAATCTGCCTAAACTGGGGATCCTTTCCAAGAAAGGTGGGCGTGCCACAACGAAATACTGCAATGGCAGTACCAAAAAAGAAAAAACAGTAATGAATATTTAACACAGCCTGACCTGACAGGCACAGTCTAAGACCCTATCTTTTTAAGAGAGAAAGCATGCATACGTAATATCTACTATAAGATATCTAATATCTTTAAGGAAGAAAAATCCTATCTATGAGAAGTAGACTGACTGAAAGCATCCAGAACAATAATATGAGGGGAAACCCAGGGAATCAAGGGACAAGGGTCCGGGCACCGCTGACGTACAGGGCCCCCCCGAAAGGAGAGTAGGGCTCCGTGCGGCAGACAGACCCCCCCCCCCCCCCCGACCCCATCCCTCTCCGAAAAAACCACAGTATATGTCCATTATAGAACCTCAAACGAGAAGAACACCGCATCTGGGAAAAGTCCAGAGTCAAGTAGCCGGATCCATTGATTCCTCTCTAGCCTTCTTCTTCTTCTTGCTTTTTGGTGACTTGAAAGGGCCCGCTCTCTGCCGGTCCTCAGGAGTTTCAAGCCTTGCAAACATTGGTAGATCTGGAAGAGGAAGCCAGCTTGGTAAATCAATTGGATCAATGTCCAGAAACTGCCACCATTTATGGAAATCCTCAGCGGAGCGTATGTTGATCCTTCGACCTTTGTGGTTAATTCCTAGGCCAAATGGAAACAACCAGGCATACTTTATATCCTTGTCCCTTAGGGCATCCAAGAGAGGACATAGCATGCGGCGCTTCACCAACGTGGATGGAACAAGGTCTTGGAATATTTGTATTGGTGCATCCATATAGCGGAGATCTTTGTGGTTTCTGGATGCTCTCAGAATAGTTGCTGCATTCGGAAAGAGCAGTAGTTTGCACACAACATCCCTAGGGGGTTCAGATGCTGCGGGAAGGGGTCTGAGGGCTCTATGTATATGTTTAATAACAATGGGCGAGGCCACATCAGAACCCAGTCGTAGTACAAAAAATTATTTGGCAATTTTAGCTAGGCAGTCCCCTGCCCATGACTCCAGGAGCCCCTTAATGCACACATTACTGCGTCTGTTCCTATTTTCTAAGCCCTCTTGCATAATGAGGGTTTTGTTAATCTGTGAATGCTGCTCTTTAAGAACCTGCTCCAGTTCAATGGAGTGGGCAGTGATATTAATGGAGGTGGCCTCCAGGTCTCCCACCCTGCGGCCCAAGTGTTTGATTTCCTCCTTTATCTCAGCCAAGTCAGACCTCACCGCGCACTGGGCTTGAGAGATCAGGTCTCTCATAAAGCTTCTGGAGATGTGTTCTCCATCTTCTCCATCGGTGGATGCCTCTTCCTCCCCCTCCTTACTTTGTGAAGCAGCCATCATATGTGCCGGCACCATCTTTGATATGCAGCGATCCTTAAGGTACCGCTGCATATCTGTCTGTCCCCTACTCGATCGGGGAGTGCCCTGGAGCTCTCCCCCTCTCTCCTTGCTGATCTTCCCCATGCTTTCCTTTATCTAGCCGCCATTTAGGGTCCCAAAAGGTGCCACTGAGAAGGAGCTCCGCTCTCAGACCTCCATCTCGCTTAGCAGTCAGGCTCCACCCACCCTCGAACAATTTAACATAATTTATCCCCCTCCTGCCCATATTCTGAGCTGGAGCGCATTATGCTAGCATGTAGCAGTTCTAGTAGGAAACCATTCTGTTTAAAAAGAAATTCATTGCGCCTCAGATAGAAGGCAGACCAGCTCTTATAATCTCATGGGAAAAAGTTAATTTTTTCCCATGAGATTATATAAATATAATATTTAAAACTAACTTAATACAAAACTAACTGACAAAGAGCTGAGGAGTGTGTTGGGTAGCTCGCATGGGCATTCTAAATGCGTCAGGCTGCAGGAAAACACTATAAGTTGTTAAGTAGATAGTATAAATCTCCAGAATGTCTTTTTGCCTACAAACTAGCTGACTCAATGCACTGCTGGCATTGTAGCGATCATGTGGGTTCTCTACTACACATCTTGTGGTCTTGTCCAGTATTAAAACCTTTTTGGGACCAAGTGGAACTAAAAATACTACAGGGTATTGATAGCAACTTTAGGCTCTTTTCTGACCATTTAATCCTGTCTAGACCTTCCTCCGACTATAAGCCCCCCAGGACTAGCCTAATTACCCATTTCATAATGGCGGCTAAATCCTTGATCCCCATACAATGGCTACATCCCGATCCATTCACTACAAGTAAGTGGATAGCTAAAGTTAACAAAATCTGTAGACTTGAAGAACTGACAAGCTGGGCCTCCAGAACGCACAATAAATTTATGGCAACATAGAAGCTGTGGCAGTCCAGAATTTGCCTCAGTACTAGTACATAATGGGTGTCTTGGATAATCTCATTATATAGTTACAAAACTCTGATTTATGAAACCAGTCTACTTTTTCCATTGCTTCATGGTCCAGTTCTGATTCTAACATGCCTATTATACGTTCTGTCAAAGACAGGGGTTAGTATGGGCACTCTGACCGGTCTGCGGCAATACAGCTTCATATGCAGGAAGCTACATTGCACTATGACACTTTTGTATCATAGTCTATAGTAATCTTTACAGCACTTTATGGTACAGAAGCACTGTGATTTTGGACTAGACAAGATAGCCATTTTCTCCATATGCAATAAAAAGCTTTACGTACTCAAGACCATGTCACTAATTCAGTTCTCTATTCATAGACCACTTTTGGGAGGGAATAGCCAGTGCATTCTGGGAATATCTCATGAGACCTGCTGTTTTGGCAATGCTCTGAGCATCACACTTTGGCCCTTGTTAGAGCTACTCAGATCTCTAAATTTGCCAGTTATTCCTTCTTCAAACATATTAACTTCAAAAACAGAATGCTCACTTCCCCACCCCATAACAGGTGTCATTATTATGTTATTAATTTCACCTGTTAATGGTTTACAGATGTGTCTTTTCTTAACTTGTCTTCTGTTTCAAAGTATAATATAAAATAATTGAAAGATTTTTTGTTTATTTTTTTAAGTGTTATTTTATTGAGTGTTCTGAGGAACATAAGACTTTTTTTCCGAATCTGGTCAACTTGTGCCATTTATCTCAGGATGTCTTGAAACAGGAGAAAAGGTATGGAAGTACACATCTGGATGATTGGTTAAGATATATAATAATGAAAGAACTTATTTAGTGCATATGTCCCATCTTTTAAATTAATAATAAATCAAAAATAAAATGGTACCTGGATGCAAAAAAAAACCAAAAAAACAAGAACTCATATAGTATAATTGACAGGAAAAAAAAATGTTATAAAACAGTTTGAAAGAAGACTGAAAAAAATACTTTTAGGGCAAAAATAAGCTTGGTGGCCAATTGGGTGTCTTCGTAAATTTCTACCCCGTCTATAAGTAATGTGCAATTATCCGTCAAGTTGGCTCTGATCACCTTGTCCTCATATAACACATCTCAGTAACGTTCAATAATAAAACGTCCCTTTTGGGCTCCAGTATCAAAGGTGCCTATTAAACATGTTTTACCATCTGTTTTACCTCCGTGGTATTAACAATTGTTCTTTTTTAGTCCTTGATGCATGATGGTATGCATTCTGGAAAATATTCAATGGGTACATTTGTGAGACAGACTAGTATGGAGCCATTTGAAGCCTCAGATCAATCTGGACATGTGACTGAGTAGAAACAACTACAAGAGTACATATTGTTTCTCTAGTTGTAAAGCATGAAACTATATCCGTAAAAGTCAACATTTTAAGGCTGGGTTCACACAGGGCGGATTTGCTGCGGTTTTGCCGCAGCAGATCCGCCCGCGGCAAAACCACCCGCGGCCGCTAATCTCGGGATTAGCCAGCCATGTGGATGAGATTTCTCAGAAATCTCGTCCACACGAGACGGCTAATCCGCTGCGGTAAATACGGTTGAAACCGCGGCTGCAGCCGCCGCAGCCGCGGTTTCCAAAGATTGAGCAGGCCTGTTTACCTTTCCTTTTTTGTTTATTTACGTCGCGGCCCCGCTCTCCTCTATGGGAGCGCCGGCCGCAACGGAAAAGCATGCAGCCGAGCCGCTTCAAAGCCGCTGCGGCTTAAACCGCGGCGGTTCTTCCGGGCGGAAATCTCACGGTTTTTGCTGCGGCCAAACCGCGAGATTTCCGACGGGAATCCACCCTGTGTGAACCCTGCCTAAGAGCGCATCAACAGGTAAAATATACCACATTAGGGAATATATTAAAGGGGTTTTCCAGGGAGACTACTATTGAGGATCTATCTGTAGAATAGGACATTAACAGTTGATCGTCTGGGGTCTGTTGCTTGAGCCACCAAATGATCAGCTGAGTGGGCTCATGCTGTCTGCACCGCAAATACAAAGAGGTTGGAGTGGAAGCAGCAGAAGTCTCCGCTCCGATCCCTCCGCGTAGTGGCCAGCACTTGTAACTGCAGGCACCGCTCTCATTGAAATCCACAGGAGCCATGCCTGCAGTTAGAAGTGCCAGCCACTGCTCAGTGGTCGGAGCAACGACTTCCGCTCTAACCTCTGTGTATTTGCGGCACTGACAGCATATGCCTGCTCAGCTGATTGGTCGGGGTCCCAAGCGACGGACCCCAGCTGATCAACTATTGATTACCTGTCCTAAGGATCCATCATCAATAGTACTCTCCCTGGCAATCTGGCAAAATGCTCATGCCCTCTAGACTATATAGGGAAAGCCACCCAACTATTGCAGAGGAGAGTTTTGGCTCATGTAGGCAATATTAAACAAAGGGAGGATATCCCATTGGCCACCCATATTTGCAAACATCACAATTGTGATTTGGCTACATTTCCAGTGCATTGAGGTAATCCACCTAGATCAGGGGTGTCAAACTCATTTTCACCGGGGGCCACATCAGGTTTTTGGTGAACTTCAAAGGGCCGATTGTAAGACAGTACAGTAAGGGCTCGTTCACACCAGCGTATTTGCGTACATAATATGCAGAGAACAGAAGCCATTCATGTCAATGATTTCATTCACATGATGTATATTCTCACACAGCATGACCTATATTGTTTCAAACTACGCACCCCGATAGGCCATTGAAGTGAATGGGCCGCGCAAATACGTGGTGAATGCGCAGGAAGCCTATGTATTCAATGCATATTTGCGCACCATCTCAGGGGCCCATCTGCGTTCTTTTCTGCGTGCCCAAATACGCAGGCATAAGCGATTTTCGATTGCGCAAATACGTAGCGTATTTGTGCGACCGAAATGCAATTACGCCCGTGTGAACGAGCCCTAATAGTGACCCCCATAGTGGTCGCAGTAGTAATAGTGACTCTGATAGTGGCCTCAGTAAAAATAGTGACCCCTATAGTGGTCGCAGTAATAATAGTGACTCTCATAGTTGCTCTAGTAAAAATATTGACCCCCACAGTAGACCAGTTAGTAATAGCGATCCCCACAGTGGCCCCAGTAGTAATAGCGACCCCTACAGTAATATTACCCCCTCCCAGCAGCAATATTACCCACTCCCAGCAACAATATTAACCCCCCCACACAGCAACATTAACCCCCACCAGCAATATTAACCCCTCCCCCCTGCACCAATATTAACCCCCTCCCAGCAACAGTATTAACCCCCACCCACCCAGCAGCAATATTAACACCCCCCTCCTCCCCTTCCCAACCCGGCAGCAATATTAACCCCCTGCCAGCAACAATATTAATCCCCTCCCAGCAGCAATATTAACCCCCCCCCCCAGCAATATTACCACCCCACCCGACCCCCGCAGCAATATTAACCCCCTGCCAGCAACAATATTAACCCCCTCCCAGCAGCAATATTAACCCCCACCAGCAATATTACCACCCCACCCGACCCCCGCAGCAATATTAACCCCCTGCCAGCAACAATTTAAACCCCTCCCCCCCAACACACCAGCAATATTAACTCCCTCAGCCCCGGCAGCAATCAGCATTATTAACCTTCTCCCAGCAACAACATTAACCCTCACCCCCCAGCAGCAATATTAACTTCCCCCTTCCCCAGCCATATGCTTACCTCCTCCTTGCTGTCAGCACCGTTCCTCCTTGGATGGTGCTGAGCCCGGGTGGCATATGAACTTTTCCCACAAGACTTCTGCACTATTGAGCAATTCCAGCAACCTGATTGGTTGTTTGGTTCTCTGGGTTGGCTGATTCCCCAATCAGATTGCTGGAATTGCTGACAAGTGCAGAAGTCTTGTGGAAAAAGTTCATATGCGTCCGGGTGTGCACTGACATCAGTGAGCAGCACGGCACGCTTCCTCCCTGAGTCCTCTCCTGCGGAACTGAAGAGCAGGGGACTCAGGGGAGAAGGGATCAGCGCTGTCAGTGTGATTACCAGCGGGGAGCTGCGGCACCCCAGCTGGTAATCACTACAGTGGTGAGCGGCCGTCGGCACGCCGCGGGCCACATAACACAAGGCAGCGGGCCGGATTCGGCCCGCGGGCCTTGTGTTTGACACATGTGACCTAGATAGTAGGAGATGAGACTACAATAAAATGCAACTTTGCAAAGAGGCTAACTGGAATTTCAGAATGAATACACTTACTGAGGTCTGAATGAGCCTTTATTGTTAAATTGTTTCATGTAAACAATGAGACTGCTGTCCCTCTGGGAATAATTTTTGAGTGTTGACCCTATTAGCTTTTTACTATTTATGTAGCATTGATCGTGATAGACTTAAATTATATGTCCATTTTATACCTAATATTAGAACATGTATGTTCTAACAAAGTCTGTTAGTATGTCTCAGATCCTTGTACTTATTGGTCATCTTAACTCCAGTACTTATTGTACTAAATAATCATACACATCTGATAGCATCTACTTCAAGTGTGTGGTATGTGTAATGTATTCCTTTTTAGAGGTAGACTCCTTATCATGTCCACACTGCAGGCTGATGGGCAGCTCTGAGACTATTGTCCTTCCTGCTTCTGGATGGCTGGAGCTGTGTGTGCAGAGCTTGCATCCTGCTGGGGTTGTGTGCATTTCATCCAGAGTCCTGGTTACCAGGGCAATGGTCACATGTCTCCTCCAGATGGATAGAACCACCCCATGATGATGAATAGGTTGTGCTGTCATGCCCCCTTAGCGGACGTCACACAGGAGGGCTTTAAAACTAATTGGGTGAGTGCCAGACTGAAGACTCTGAATCTACACCTTCAGTCCACCATCAGGGCTGACAGTTTGTTTATTGTTTTTGACCTTATTTAAAGCTAATTATTTTAATTAAGTTATCTTTGATCATTCAGTGTCTATTATCCAACCACCATCACAATGGTTTATCCAGCGCTGCATTGATTAGCTGAGCAGTGGTTGAAGAATCAATCACAGCCATTGCTTCCTGGAGGTGGGATTTATGGATCCTGTAACCAGGAAGTGATGTTGCACGAGTGGCTGAGGACTGCAGGAGTCGCACCAAACCTCTAGAGAGCAGTGGAGGGGACCTGGATCAAGCCAGCTAGGTAATGTATTCTTTTTTTTAATGTAATGTAACTAGTAGAGATGAGCGAACGTACTCGTCCGAGCTTGATGCTCGGGCGAATATTAGGGTGTTCGGGATGTTCGTTATTCGTAACGAACACCACACGATGTTCGGATGTTCGGGTTACTTTAACTTTCTTCCCTGAGAAATCTTTTCTATATGCGCTCAATGGGGCCGGCGGCAGCAGCGCCAACCCCATTGAGAACATATAGAAGACAAATCCTTCTTCTCTGCCACAGCTGTAACAGCTGTGACAGAGAAGAACGATGTTAGCACATTGAATTCAATGGAGCCGTCAATACAGCCGACTCCACTGAATGCAATGGGCTGCCAGCGATCGCGGGATGAATTGTCGGAAAGGGGTTAAATATATAAGCCCTTTCCTGCAATTCATCCAGAAATGTGTAAAAATAAAAAATATATATATACTCACCTGGTGCCGGCAGACGGAGTTCAGCGCGGCAGGCTGCAGTTCTCCTGAACTGCTCTGAACAGCTGTGAGTAGTATTCAGCAGCCGGGGATTTAAAATCCCCGCCTGCTGAATAAGATGCCTCTGAATGGTCACAGCCTGACCAATCAGAGGCCAGCCCTCACTCACACCCATTCATGAATTCATGAATAGGTGAGTGAGGGCTGCCTCTGATTGGCTCAGGGGCAGGAGAGCCTGTGGCAGCTGTGGCAGAGGAGAACTTGCTGTGTCGTTCCCATCATTTTCTTGAATTTCCAAGATTTTCACACATGAAAACCTTAGCGAGCATCGGCGAAATACAAAAATGTTCCGGTCGCCCATTGACTTCAATGGGGTTCGTTATTCGAAACGAACACCCGAACATCGCGGGAAGTTCGTTTCGAATAACGCGAACCCGAACATTTTGGTGTTCGCTCATCTTTAGTAACTAGGGTTTATTTTTTGGTAGGGCTTATATTTTAAGGGGAAACAGGGTATTGGATCATCAAGTTGTAATGATTCTATTTCTTAACTCCTGGAAAACAGTTTTAGAGCTATGCATAAATTCATACCTTATCATTGATTTCCTTTTCCTTTTCGGGGAATGTTTGATTTCATCACTAATTATTTGTTTTCAACATTCTAGTTCTGTTGCTATTTCTGTTGTGTGACATACAGTTGCTATATTTTCTCCCATTTTCAATAATGTGAATTGAATGCCTTGCTATCTGCTTGTAGTAATACTTGGCACACAGCAATGATGTGGAAAGTTATTGAACTTAAATTGTGCTCATATATTGTATAGCTGACATTCCTTCTAAGCATATCTGTCAGTTTATTTGTAGTACCCTGTTTTCCAGCAAGAAAAAACTACAGCAACGTACTTCATAATAACATGGATTTCAGAAAGAAATAGTCAGAAATGTGAAAATATTTTAGAGTAATGTCTTCATGTATTCTAAAAATGTATTCAAAAAGCCACATAATTGTTTTTGACTATTTGTGCTCAGTTTGCATTTTAATGAGGAAAGGTTTTTTTAACAGGAAAGAAACGGCAAATAAATAAATGACTTGATTGTGACGATGATAATACATTTCTCATGCCTATGAAATATTGATAAATGTAATTCAATTTAGAATTGTGTTAGGGCAGCAGAAGAATGGCATTCATTAATTGTATTTTCATATATTTAATATTTATCAATTAATTTGGAACAGGCTGCTGCAAATAAAAAAGCTAACAACTCTTAACAAACAGACACTGAAAACTGTGTTATGTACCAAGTTTATCAAACATCTGATAGTTTTTGTATAGTTTTGGATAATTTCAAAAGTTCGATCATCACTGGTCATTGTTTTTATTTTCTACTGGGAAAAATATTTGTATTTTTGTCCAATAGAAAATATTACCAAAATGAATGTAAATATGGAGGCTCATACAGATCAAATACTGTTGACAGTATTGATGGCAAAAGATTGCATCTGTATTTTAATCAGTTTCCATAAACTACAATGGGGTATTTTCATGATATATGAACAAAAGCAGTGCATGCTGCATTTTTAAAACAATAGCATGAAAAATTAACCCTGTAAATAGATGTATATATATTACACTAGCTCCACATTATGGTCCACAAAAGATGGACCAAATACAGACTAAAAATACACTCATTTTAAAGCTGCCTTAACAGAGGTGATTAGCCTCATGTTTGATATAACTTATTCAACATTGCCTACTCGTACCACTTAATGCTAATGCAGTAAATTAACCATACTTATTCAAAAACACATCAGAGAATGTAAAATGCTAGAAAAAATTTCTCAACAGCGGGTAACAGTAATAAGTCAAAATATAACAAAATATACTGGATAGCAATAATAAGTATTGATAATATATAATACAAATCCTAAGATTTCTACAAAGAACCAAAAGGTGGCTAACTGGGCCATTATTATTGCTTGTGTTACTATTTTTTATTTTGTGTAGCTGGTACTGTCTTCAGGGGCACTATAGTCAAGGCTGGAAGAAGTTATGGTATGGGCCAGATAGGGAAGAAAAGGAAGCATTAATTAGTTCAATCACAAAAGGCCTAACCTGTAAGTACAAATGTTTCCCAATAATATTTCTAAAAATTGCCTTAAAACAGATAGAATTGTTTTTATGATAATTACGTGTGTAGACATTGTAAAACAATAATAATCAAGGGGAGAGGTCCACTCATGAAACTTTTGAATTGGGCCCACTATTGTGTTAAAATGGCCCTGTTCTTACCAGCTGCTTGTCTCCACTATAAGCCACAACTCATACCCCAAACTCACCAAAACCTCTTACTATATCCCTACCTTTCCAACTTCACTGCAATCATACCCCTCCCTAACTTAATTCTCTCTTCAAATTTGCTTAGGCTTCTCATACCATTTTCTATCATGCAAATGTATATATGCCAGATATTAATGCAGTTGATGTGCTTAAAGGGGTTGTCCCAAGAAAGCAAGTGGGGGTAAGCACTTCTGTATGGCCATATTAATGCACTTTGTAATATACATTGTGCATTAAATATGAGCCATACAGAAGTTATTCACTCACTTGTCTCCGTCCTCGCGCTGTCTCTGCGTCCCCGTCGCCATGGTGCCGTCTAATTTCTTCCTCAGCAGTCTGTTTTAGACGCGCTTGCGCAGACTGTCCTCTCCCCGCTGTGAACGAGCCGCTCCAGCGTGCCCGCGCGATACAGCTCGTCTGCGCATGCGCAGACGAGCTATCACTGCACGGGAGCGGCGTTTCATTCAGTACAAGTGCAAGCCTCCACCAATGACATCAGTCACCTGCTCACGTGACCGGCGTCTGGGGAGCGCGCATGAAAGCCTCCTGGAAGCGCGGTGCACCGTGGAACGCACCCTGGGACATCACAGGCGCCATCTTGGAAGAAGAACTTTATAAGTTATTCTTTCTTCAAAATGGTAAGTAGGAAAGCGGTTTATAACCGCTTTAAAGGGCTGCTTTATGCCAGGGGGTGACAGGGGGAATGGGCTAATAGTACATTTTGAGGTTTTGGCTCGGGACAACCCCTTTAATTCTTTGAGACTTGGTTGGATTTATCATCATTACAATATACTTGTTTGATAAATATATATTGCTAATATTTTTGTAGCTTTTTTCTCAATTGTGGGCCTAAACAATATATTACAAACATTGTTATAAATAGAAAGCCATGTGCTGTATATCTTGTGGATGTAGGAAGATTAGAGATAATCCATCTACCAAGAAGAATCCCTCCAAAAGATTGTTAAACAAAGCCTGGTTTTAGTGTACAGTAGTAAAAGCTCATGCTTATTGTTACACACATGTACATCTTTGACTTGTGAAGGCATAAACTTCACAAGACCTTTGAAGGTATCTTGTAGTATTTGACACCAAACCATTAGCAGTAGATTCTCTAGCCCCCTTTAGTGGCACGCTCGGAAAATCTCTGGGGTTGCTGCACTGACCATGCAGTTAAACCCTGGAAGATTTCCATGGACAGCTCTAGTGATGAAATGCTGGCCAGGACACACAATTATTGTGCCACTGTACACATTTGGCATTTCAAATTACCTCAAGAAAATCCCTGGGTCTTGCTGCGCTAAGATGGTAACAATAAACCTGTAACTGAACGCGTTAGAGGGGATATTTTAATACTAATAAAACTCAGAAAAGCGCTTTCCATTTTTTAATCTGCTTTTATTTTCCGATTGAGAATTTTCTTATCCTGTTGTTTATGCATGACTGTGCAAGCTGCCATCTTGCCGGAGCTACATTTAGAGTATTTAGATATATGCTTTACAGCAACGCCATGGTTTATTCACACAATGGAGAGGAACTGACCCATTGATTTGTATTGGAGACAGTTCTAGACATGTTCAGTAATCTGTGAAGTGGTAATTTTGCACGGAGGGGGAGTAGATAGTCACAGATTATCACCTATTGTGAATTGTGAATCCTGTGTTATCTACTAGAGATGAGCGAGCATACTCGTCCGAGCTTGATGCTCGTTCGAGTATTAGGGTGCTCGAGATGCTCGTTACTCGAGACGAGCACCACGCGGTACTCGTCTCGATTAAACGAGCACAGACCATTGAATTCAATGGGCTGCCGGCGATCGCGGGATGAATTGTCGGGAAGGGCTTAAATATATAAGCCCTTCCCTGCAATTCATCCAGAAATATGTAAAAATAAAAAATATATATATACTCACCTTGTCCCGGCAGACGGAGTTCAGCGCGGCCGGCCTGCAGTGGGTGTGAAGGGGGTGTGAGTCAGACATGCCCCTGATTGGCTCAGCGCTGAGCCAATCAGAGGCAGATCTCACTCACACCCATTCATGAATTCATGAATGGGTGAGTGAGTGTTGCCTCTGATTGGCTCAGTGCAGCTCTCAGCTGAATGACAGCAGTTCAGCACCACAGTGCAGGGGACAGCAGGAGAACACGCGGCTGTGCCCCGGAAGCTGAAGGGAGGTGAGTATCTATTTTTTTTTGTTTTTTAAATCACTTTTAATTCATTTCCAGGGAATGGCTTATATGTAAAGTCCTTCCCTGAAAAAGAATTCAGGTGTGCCAGCAGACCATTGTCTTCAATGGAGTTGCCGGCAGCAACAGCGGCTCCATTGAAGAGAATGCCTGCATTTTTATTCTTTTTTACATTAAAATCTTTCTTTTTCAGGTAAGGGCTTATATTTTTAAGCCCTTCCCGAAAATTCATCCTGCGCTCGCCGGCAGCCCATTGCTTTCAATGGAGCCGGCTGTATTGCCGGCTCCATTGAATTCAATGGGCTAACATCGTTCTTCTCTGCCACAGCTGTTACAGCTGTGGCAGAGGAGAACGATCGTTATGCTGACAGTGGGGGGGGGGTCTCACTCTTGCCACTATTGTGGCTTAATAGTGAGACCTGGGAGCCCGAAATGCAGCCCTGCATGTTGCTCCTCGCCTGCCCTATCCATTTCTGTGTTTTTTACATGACTTTGGTGATTTGCTAAGATTTTCACAAATGAAAACCTTAGCGGAGCACCAGTCATATACAAAAATGCTCGAGTCGCCCATTGACTTCAATGGGGTTCGTTACTCGAAACGAACTCTCGAGCATCACTGAAAGTTCGACTCGAGTAACGAGCACCCGAGCATTTTGGTGCTCGCTCATCTCTATTATCTACATATAGCTGTTTACCTTTCAGTGTAATCATGCCTGTGATGCTAGAAAGATGCAGAGCAGGAAGTGACAGAATATTATTAGTCATAGTGGTCTATGCAAACTAAGATGACCCAGGGTTTCACACCTATGTATCACGTTGACTCTGCCAGCTTGCCATTTTCCTATAGTTTATCCTAGTGATATATCTTTCCTAAGTTAGCAATGCACACATGATGTTCAAGAAAAAATGATTCGACCTGGCTACCATCTTCAATTGTGTATGGCCCAGTTTTGATGCTCACATGCCATTTTAAGTGTTTTTGGTGGTGCACAGGGGTCAGTGTAGGCAATCTGATTGGTTCATGGCTGTGCAACTCCATATGGAGCAAGGTGATATGCACTGTGTGTTCTGAAAACTTTCTGCCATAGCCAGCCTAAACTTTTTAGCAGTTTGTGCTACAGTAGAAGTAGATCTTCTGTAGGATTAGACCAAAGAGGATAGCCTTCACTCCACACACACACATCAGTTAGAATTCAGTGTCCATGACAATGCTGCCAGTTCACCAGTAATTCTAACTTGGACTATTTTTTTTAGGTATTAAACACTGCATACTGGGAACTCCCTACAAGACATGCCCTTTTGGAGATGTTCTGACTGAGCTGTTTAGCCATCATAATTTGATTTATGTCAAAGTTGCTTGGATCCTTATGTCTGTTCATTTTTCCTACTTACAACAAATCATGGTTATCTTTTAGAAGCAAATGTCCATTCGCCACCTAATTTGTCCAAGCTCTTAACAAGTGTAATTTCCACAAAATAATAAATGTTGCAGTATTCCCTTCACCTGCCAGTGGTTAATGTTAGAGTGATTGTACTGATGTTCTATGGTGATACTGTAGCATGCTGGCAATTAAAGGTAATGGCAATAAGTGTGCAATGTGAATAGATTAAAGGCTGTGGCTTTGCTATGCTATTTGTGTAGCATACCAGCAACCAGGCTCGCAAGTGCTACATCTGTGCGTGTCTCCTTGGCCACGTGCTAGCAAATGCTTATTTGACTGTCTCACAATAAAGCTTAATGAAAACAAAGTTTTGGTACCGTGTTAGCCAGTAGAGTCAAATGTGATTGTTCCCAGCAAGAGAAACCATGTAATCTTGTAGATATGAAAGCTTTTAATGGCTGACAAAAATATATGATGTTATAGCGAGCTTGCAAACCTCTTAGGTTCTTCTTCAGGCTAAAATAGAATAGCTCCGAAGAGGCGTGAATATTTATACACACTTATGACACACATACTTATGACGAGTCACAGACAAGGATGTAATTGGTTTCTACTTAAAAGGAATACTGTAACAGACATTCACATTTTTAACTAGACACTGATAAGGAAGTGAAATCAACCAATCCGATACACAAAGAAGGTAATAAACAATTGTGTACTTCAAGTAGTGACCTACAATCCGCAACAAGAGATACTAAGGAAAACCACAAAGAAACTCCACCATACCCTACACAAGGATGGCCATCTGAAATCCATATTCCTGGACCCTCCGCTTTTGTGTTACAGGCAACCTCCAAATTTAAGGAACCTTATAATCAGGAGTGCATTGCCCTCTGACACTCAAAAAGAAACTTATCCCTGTAAGGAGCTGTAAGACTGGCTCACATGTACGAACTGTGCACAGGATACTGATCCTCAAACCACAGCAGGACTATAAGATCCCGGGGACATTCATATGTTCCACATCTGATGTTGTGTACCTGATCCTTTGCAGTAAATGTCCTGTTGGGGGCCTCTATGTTGGAGAAACATGGCAAAAACTGAAAGCGAGGATGAGATCTCATCGTCACTCAACCATTGACATGACATAGAACATATGAGAGTTTGATATTGAAGGGTGGTGTGAAGTCACAAAGCCATAGAAGAATTTAGGAATATAAATTTATAACAACGTTTGACACGTTCAATGGAAGATTCAATTATTGCCAAGGTTTTATGGGTGAATTGGAGGTATAAGACAGCTATAACACAGATAAGACTTACACAACATATAAAAGACAGGAAACACTCTCTCTTCCTGCGGGACTTGACAGATTTCTGAGAAAACAGAGCATACTTAGGCACTAACACACAGTCAGAAACTGAACCAAGTTCATCTGAGGTTGAACAATCTGCCAATGAGGGTCCGAGATTAGAACGCAGACTACTGCCCCCACGACGTAATCGGGGTCATGGAAGATTCCATGGGCAAGGACGGACCAGATTCAATCAGCAAACTGTTCCGGATCAACCAATCTCGCAATTTTTTTAAGGGGACGCAGGGACCCCCCCACAAACTACTAACCCAGTCAAACATGCCCGGGGATCCCCAATCATCAGATAACACCAACCCATTGCCAGATGACAGAATGCAGATTATCACTCTGTCTACACATGTACTTACCAGTCATGAGGTGAAGGTCCTGGAGAGGGGGCTGTTCTTTGTTCCGACGACCCGCTATCAGCCGTTCATCTGGGCAAAGGACATCTCCCTCTTCGTGAGAAAACTACGATGGAAGAAATTCTTTGCCATCCGAGATAGAAATTTAGCCAGTGACCTAGGCCTGGCTGCTACAGATATCCTGGTGTTAAGGGATTTACAGAGTCTGGAAGATGAATCAATGGGGACCGGTGCATGTACTGACTGTAAACATGTTAATAAATTGAATCTGCCAACAATGAATTGTCCGGAATTAGATATCTTGGAGAAGCTTATCCTGAGAGATCTCAAAAAACTTCAACCTAGACACACAATAAGCTCGAATAAGACACAACAGGAGCTGTCATCCCTTGAAGCACTTGAAGGGAATGAGAACCTAGTCATTAAACCGTCCGACAAGGGGGGGAACGTGGTATTATTGGACAAAAATCAATACATAGAAATGTGTATGAATCATTTGAATGACAAAAAATATACTCTGTCCTAAAAGAAGATCCAACAACAGTCTTTCAAGTAGCATTAAATCGAATTCTCAATGCAGCAAAAGAATCAGAGTGCATCAGTAATTAAGAGTACAAATTCATGGTTTCAACCAATCCTAGGGTAGCAACGTTCTATGCCCTACCAAAAGTCCACAAGGGGACTTGTCCCCTTAAAGGGCGCCCTATTGTATCAGGCATCGGGAACCTGACTCAGAACTCTAGTATCTATTTGGACAAAGTCTTGAGACCTTTTGTTATGGCACTTCCATTATTTGCCCAAGACACGATGGATGTCTTTCGACAATTGGAGGGCATCTCCGTGGGTCCAGATACATGGATAGCAAGTCTCGATGTCAAGGCTTTATATAGCCCGATTCCACACCATATCGGACTACATGCAGTAGCTCATTACCTATCTCAGAGAGGGGCACAATAGCACATGCATAAAGAATTCATTTTGGAATTACTCAGCTTCATATTGTCACACAACTACTTCATGTTTGACAATAAGTACTTCCACTAGCTCAGGGGCACAGCGATGGGGACATCATGCGTCCCCACTTACGAAAATTTGCTCCTGGGCTGGTGGGAAGAAAAACACGTGTTCTCTTTGGAAAACACGGAATGGTCAGAAAACATTCTTTCCTGGATTCGCTACATAGACGATACACTAATTCTTTGGACTGTTTCTAAGCCGCTATTCCACGAATTTGTGAGATGGCTGAATAATAAGGATCTGGATTTAAAATTTACAGCAGAGATTAATAACACGTCTATGGCGTTTCTTGATATCTCCATCACAATACAACCAAATGGTAATATTGCAACTAATCTCTACCGCAAGGCCACAGCTACTAATGGCCTACTCTCATGGAATAGTTACCACCCATATCCCCTAGGGATAGGTATGCCCAAGGGGCAATACCTGAGAGTACGGCGCAATTGCTCTGACCTTAGGGAGAGATTCAAGAAACGGAATTATCCAACACGAATTCTTGACCAAGCAGAGGAGTATGCACAAACTTGTGATAGAGCTACATTATTGGTCCCGAAGAAACAAGAGTTAACGTCAGAGATGAGAATAATAGGGACGTTTGACACTGGGCAAAGCGAAATTCGAGAAATCTTCCAAAACTACTGGGACATCCTTAAAAACGATAGAAATATACAAATTTTTATTCCATCAACTCCAAGAATCATGTAGCGGCGTGGCCGCAACATCCGCGATCATTTAGTAAAAAGTCACATGAAATCCACAGTGACATGAGACGATTGGCTTTCTCCTTCAAAACCGAAGGGCACTTTTGTATGACAGCTGAGAGCTGCCCCTGATTGGTCCCTGCGCTGAGCCAATCAGAGGCAGCACTCACTCACCCATTCATGAATTCATGACTGGGTAAGTGAGAGCTGCCTCTGATTGGTGAGGCTGTGACCAATTAGAGGCAGCTCATTTAGCAGGAGGGGATTTTAAATCCCCAGCTGCTGAATACTACTCAGAGCAGTTCAGGAGAACTGCCGGACGGCCGCGGCTGAACTCCGTCTGCCGGGACCAGGTGAGTATATATATTTTTTTTGTTTTTACACATTTCTGGATGAATTTCAGCGAAGGGCTTATATTTTTAAGCCCTTCCCGAAAATTAATCGTGTGATCGCCTGCAGCTCATTGCTTTCAATGGAGCTGGCTGTATTGCCGGCTCCATTAAATTCAATGGGCAAACATCATTCTTCTCTGCCACAGCTGTTACAGCTGTGGCAGAGGAGAATGATTTGTCTACTATATGTTCTCAATGGGGTCGGTGCTGCTGCCGCCGGCCCCATTGAGCGCATATAGAGAAGAGAACAGGAATTGCAGATCGCAGATAGGTGCGATCTGCGATTTCTGTTCTATAATTTATC
Source organism: Eleutherodactylus coqui (assembly GCF_035609145.1). NCBI lineage: Eukaryota > Metazoa > Chordata > Amphibia > Anura > Eleutherodactylidae > Eleutherodactylus > Eleutherodactylus coqui. The sequence continues at coordinate 139,020,912 of NC_089843.1, read as the reverse complement.
GGACGAGCGCATAAAAAGTGCTCATGTGTCCGATACAATTGCAAAGCAATGGTTCTCTAAGATCGCAGATCGCATGCGCAGGTGCAGGTCGCACGGAAAATCGCCCGTGTGACCGAGGCCTTAATGTTCGTCCCACTTTTTTGGCGTGAGGAGGTGTTCACGATTTTCCTTTTTGTCACGACACACCTCACGCATTATCGTTACACCCTTCACGTCAAAATTTGTGCCCTATGTGTCACATTTTAGGAATAAATATTGAATAAAGATTAAATATTTTATATAAAGTCTTCTCTGTGAAAGGGCTCAGTCACACAACATAGATTTTAACTGCCACCCCTGTGAATTACCCTTACCAGGTAGTTAAAAATGTTTGTGTACCTGTTGCAGCATTCCTGGCCTGACAACACTCCAACAGTAATTCAGGGACCATATAACTTTCCCTACCTTATCAGTGCCTAGTTAAAAATGTTTATGTCTGTTGAAGTATTCCTTTTAAGTGCAAACCAATCACATCCATGTGTGTGTGTCATAAGGTATCATATCTACTTTGTGATTTTTCTTCCTGGGAACAATCACATTTGACAATAAATATTCACATGGCATTTGCATTGTGTTTGATCAGTTGAAGAAAGTGGTGATACATTTTTTTTATTGTAGTCAAGACATCTTTAACCCATTCCCGCTGCAGGGCGTAAGTTTACGTCCTGGGAGCGGGGTACTTCCCGCAACAGGGCATAAACTTACGTCCTGGAGATAGCGCTGGATCACATATGATCCAGCGCTATCCCGCAGCGGGAGCCGGCTGTCAGTCACAGCCGGCGTCTCGCTGCAGCAACGGGGGGACATCAGAGATGCGCCCGCCACTTTTAACCCCTTCCCTGCCGCGATCTAAGTAGATCGCGGCAGGGGAAGAGTTCACAGCGGGAGCGCGGCTCCCTCTGTGTCTCCGGCCGGAACTCGCGATGTCATCGCAAGAGCCCGGCCTGTCACCATGGCAACAGGACGCCAGACACTGGCGTCCTGTATTGCCTATGCCTGAGATCGCTGTATGAGCGATAAGGCATGGGAGAGTAGTAGCTCTGCCATGCCTTATGACAGCGATCATCAGGGCAGTGATTAAAGTCCCTCAGAGGGACACAAACAGTGTAAAAAAAAGAAAGATTTAAAAAATGAATTAAAAAAATGTAAAAAAAAAGAGTAAAAAAACCATTTTTTATGCTTTTTCTCAGATTAGCAAAAAAAAAGGTAAAAAAAAAAATAAAAGCCCGCATATTTGGTATTGTCGCGTCCGTAACGATGCGTACAATAAGTTGCACATGCTTTTGACTGTGCACCGAAAAAAACGCTAAAAAAAAAGCTAAAAAACTGAGGCAAAATGCTCATTTTTAGCATTTTGCCTCACTAAAAACGCAATAAAAGTGATCAAAAAAGTCGTATGTATGCCAAAATGGTACCAGTAAAATCTACAGCTCGTCTCGCAAAAAATAAGCCCTCATAGAGCTCTGTACATCAAAAAATAAAAAAGTTACGTGACTTTGAATGCAGCAATTTAGAATAGAAAAAAGATTTCCAAAAAAAAGGGTTTTTATTGCAGAAAAGTGGGAAAACCTAAAAAAAATGTTAGAATTTTGGTATCGTTGTAACCGTACCAGTCTGCAGAAAAAATGGAATGTCTCATTTATGCTGCATGATTAACGGTGTAAAAAAAAAATAAAAAAATCTATGGCAGAATTGATGCGTTTTCTCTCTCTGCTATCATTAAAAAAAAATAAAAAATTTTACAATATAGTCTATGTACCCAAAATTGGCATTGATAAAAACTACAGTTCGCCACGCAAAAAACAAGCCCTTATACGGCCGCGTCCACGGAAAAATAAAAAAGTTATGGCTTTTGAAAAATGGAGATGGAAAAATACCAAAAAATCGCTTGGTCCTCAACGCCAAAATAGGCCATGTCATGAAGGGGTTAAACAGTCCTACCAACTTACAGTACAACTTTTTCAAAAGTGTAGAGCAATGTTAATATACTTATGGTTTTGAGCTGTGCTATTTGTGAACAAACGTACTTTAGATTTTAGCATTATGTATGTAAATAATCTTTTATACCTAATTGTGGTTCTGAATGTTTAACCCCTTAACGCTGCAGAGGGTACAATTATGTCCTGCAATGTTGGAGTATGTATGAAGAGAAATCATGGGGCAATCTCTCTTCATACAAAGCGGGTGCCAGCTGTTTCTTACAGCCAACACTTGGCAGTGAAGGCTTTAATAAGCTGTGTGGCTCATCGGAGCTGTTAACCTTTTAAATGCCGCTGTCAATTCTGACAGCAGCATTTAAATCCCCGCTAGCGATGTTCGAGGGTCCCATAGGCCCCCAGCGATGAGATTGCAGGGAGCCGTGTAGGTGTCATGGCAGCCGGGGGTCTTCTGAAAGGCCCCAGGACTGTCTTAGCAGAATGCTTGATAGAATGCGTGCCAGGTCGCAGTATGATGTAATCCTATGGCATTACATAATACTGCAGGAGATATCAAAGCATTGGAAGTTGCTGTCCCCTCTGGGGACTAAAAAAATAGTAAAAATAAGTGCAATAAAGCTTCACTAATTATTAAAAAAAGGAATAAAAGTAAAAAAAAACTGTTGTCATATTTATAATAAAATAATCTAAATAATAAAACAAAAAAACATATTTGGTATTAATGTGTCAGTAAAAGTCCGATCTATCAAAGTAAAACACTATTTACCCTGCATGGTGAGCGTCGTCAGAAAAAAAATAAAGAACGCCAGAAATGCACTTTTTTTTTTTCACCCTGTCTTTTTAGAAAAAATGCAATAAAAAGTGATCAAAAAGTTGTACATATTCCAAAATGGTACCAACACAAACTACAGGATGTCCAGCAAAAAATGAGCCCTCATACAATTAAGTTGATGAAAAATAAAAAAGTTATTGTGCTCAAAAATAACAGCAGCAGAAAATGATTTTTAAAAATTAAATATCTTTGAAAAAAATAAAAGTAGTGCAGCAAAAATAAATATCTATAAGTTTGGTATCATAGTAATCATACTGACCCATAGAATAAAATTATTATGTCATTTTTGTTGCACTTTGTGCGCCGTAGAAACAACACTCACAGAAAGATGGCGGAATTTCATGTTTTTTTTTTTCATTTTACTCCACTTAAAATGATTTTTTTTTAAATTCAGTACATTATATTGTACATTGCATAGTACCATTGAAAAATTAAACTCGTCCTGCAAAAAACAAGCCCTCGTACAGCGATGTCAATGGATAAATAAAGGAGTTACAATCTTTTAAAAGGGGGGAGGAAAAACAGAAAATGGAGAAAAAAAGGGCCATGTCCTTAAAGCATTAAACTGCTGAGGCTAAGTTCACACTAGTACACACTGTTTATAGGGGAAGTCATAACTAATAGACTCCACAAACTTGGATGTCCATTGCTGTTAATCCAAGGGTTTTTTGCAGTTCTAAAACTAAGAATCGTACAGTATTCCTAGCTATTGTTGTCATCAAAAGTTACAGACAATCTAGTGAAATGCCTGACAATAATGTGAACAGAGCTTAATTTATTCCTGTAGTCCCGAACTAGCTGTAGATGCATTTCAATATATTGTTTGAATCAATACATTATTCTAGAAGAAAATGTGAACATTTATGACTCTAAAGTTCAAATAAAAAGTTATAAAATTATGTACTAGAAATGTAGCAACATCATGATTCATATTCGTAGAGCACAGTTTCACTGCAAATAAAAATAACAATTTTTGTATTGTGAAAACTCTTTGGTTGCCGGACATATAACAATAGAAGGCTATAGATACACAGCATGGATTAAGACAGATAAAATGGAATGAATCCATTTAAAATTATATATTCCTTATATATTCATGCTAAATTATAATAAATCATATTTACACATATGTCTTACAAATTTCTTACATAAAGTGATTAAACTAGGAAATAAATCTTAAATCTATTTAAGGCTCAGCTAGGCTTTTTTCCTCCTGTGAGGGTAATTGGTCACTGTTTAGCTTAGAGTACAGTAGTCTTCTTCAGGACAAAAACAGGAATTAAAAAAGGTTGAACTCACTTGATGTGTGTCTTGTTCAAATGTCATGTTACATCAAATTATGTTACTATGGGCCTGCAAACATATAAACATTAATCATTTAAATTACAGTATATAGTAATGATTATTAATTCACTAATTCAATGTTATCATTGATATCACAATAGTGATCTAATTATGGCGTGTAACTAGGTTTTCTAGGAGTGAAGTCTACTGTGGAATCATCAGCAAACAGCCTTTGGATGAAAAACAAATACAAGAGATGAAGTATAACTATTATATGCTTGAACGTATATAGTCAAGAAGCGAATGCATAGGTAGGCTCTCCTTTAAGCCATATTTACATGAATGAGTTTTACACAAGAGTTCCATCTGATAGCGATTAATTTCAATATTTGTATTTGCCTGAGCTATTTTTCTCTTAGACCAATGAATGTTCAGAGATAGAAAAATTGTAGTCCTATTTTTGGTCAATTCTGTTCCGGAATCGTCCATTTGTTCCTATGGGAGAAAAAAAGATCACATAGAACTTGCATGTAAATGAGAGTTTCATAGCAATGTGATGAAATTTTTCTCGTTTTTACTATTGAAACAACATAAAATTTTCACATATGTGAAAAATGTGCATGAAAATTGCATGTGCATAGATAAAATCTGATGTGTCTCTTTCACAATATGCATTGTAATCGCAATGAAAAATTACTGGTATACAATTGCAATATTGGTCTGAGTTTCTGGGAGCAATAACGCAACTGATTGTGTAAATAGAACCTTAGGACATTTTGACATATAACATTTTTAGAAAAGACTGATGCCTGGACTGACTTCAAACTAAAAAGTGGTTCTATTTATAATACAACCCATTTAACCCCTTCATGACATGGCCTATTTTGGCGTTGAGGACCAAGCGATTTTTTGGTATTTTTCCATCTCCATTTTTCAAAAGCCATAACTTTTTTATTTTTCCGTGGACGCGGCCGTATAAGGGCTTGTTTTTTGCGTGGCGAACTGTAGTTTTTATCGATGCCAATTTTGGGTACATAGACTATATTGTAAAATTTTTTTTTTTTTGTTAATGATAGCAGAGAGAGAAAACGCATCAATTCTGCCATAGATTTTTTTTTTTTTTTTTTACACCGTATATCATGCAGCATAAATGAGACTTTCCATTTTTTCTGCAGACCGGTACGGTTACAACGATACCAAAATTCTAACATTTTTTTTAGGTTTTCCCACTTTTCTGCAATAAAAACCCTTTTTTTTGGAAATCTTTTTTCTATTCTAAATTGCTGCATTCAAAGTCACGTAACTTTTTTATTTTTTGATGTACAGAGCTCTATGAGGGCTTATTTTTTGTGAGACAAGCTGTAGATTTTATTGGTACCATTTTGGCATACATACGACTTTTTTGATCACTTTTATTGCGTTTTTAGTGAGGCAAAATGCTAAAAATGAGCATTGTGCCTCAGTTTTTTAGCTTTTTTTTTAGCGTTTTTTTCGGTGCACAGTCAAAAGCATGTGCAACTTATTGTACGCATCGTTACGGACGCGACAATACCAAATATGTGGGGTTTTATTTTTCTTTTACCTTTTTTTATGCTAAACTGAGAAAAAGCATAAAAAATGGTTTTTTTACTCTTTTTTTTACATTTTTTTTTACATTTTTTAAATCTTTCTTTTTTTTACACTGTTTGTGTCCCTCTGAGGGACTTTAATCACTGCCCTGATGATCGCTGTCATAAGGCATGGCAGAGCTACTGCTCTCCCATGCCTTATCGCTCATACAGCGATCTCAGGCATAGGCAATACAGGACGCCAGTGTCTGGCGTCCTGTTGCCATGGTGACAGGCCGGGCTCTCGCGATGACATCGCGAGTTCCGGCCGGAGACACAGAGGGAGCCGCGCTCCCGCTGTGAACTCTTTCCCTGCCGCGATCTACTTAGATCGCGCTGCCGCGATCTACTTAGATCGCGGCAGGGAAGGGGTTAAAAGTGGCGGGCGCATCTCTGATGTCCCCCCGCTGCTGCAGCGAGACGCCGGCTGTGACTGACAGCCGGCTCCCGCTGCGGGATAGCGCTGGATCACATATGATCCAGCGCTATCTCCAGGACGTAAGTTTACGCCCTGTTGCGGGAAGTACCCCGCTCCCAGGACGTAAACTTACGCCCTGCAGCGGGAATGGGTTAATGGTGTTAATGGGGTGTTTTAGGTTGTTTATGATTTTCCGATGTATCATAGGACTAATACAACTAACCTATGGTAATAAAAAAGTAAAAAAATGTGTTGCATAACGAATAACTATTTAGAGGCAAGTAATATAAAGAATTTGTGTATCCTTTAATATTATAAAATTCAAAACTCAATATGCTAATATATAATCTTTCACTAGAATGGTAGATATCAAATCATTTCTACTTTTGTGTAAGCTCTCTTTGATTGACTGTAATTTAGTAATTATGCCTAATCTATATCTTAAACACATTGCACTGAATATATAATGAATTAATATATTACATTTAACTGCATTATTTGTGCTGCAATGTAATATGTTACTTTCTTATGCAAATGTTCTGAGTCAGAGTTGCTTATAGGCATCCTAGTTGGTCCTTTTGTGATTCAATTAATTGTACAGTATACAATGTCCTTGGAGAACTTGTAAATGAAGAACTTCAAAGAGTTTTATTGCCAGTAACTGTTAAAGGTAATGAAAATTATTTACTTAAAGAGAAAAGAGAATGTTTTCCCATGTGCAATTACTGTGAGTGGATTCATTAGCCACAACAAAAGTTCCATCAGTTTAATATGTCTTGAGTTATAATTTACAATTTGTTAAACAATGTGTTATCCCATGGGTCAGGACTTCATTTCAAAGATAGATATGAAATACAATAATAATTGTATCCAGTACAAAGTAAACATGAAGTTATTGCTCTATTATTATTTAAAATAACTCATTATGCTTTTTGAAAGCAAACATAAGGTTATCTAACATTGTTAAAAGAAATTCTTTTTACAAAGGTGTCTGATCGAATATGTAAATTTAACATTTTTCACAACATACATGTTATTATAAGTAATAGGCAAAAGTCACTGTTAGGCCTTAGTCAGACGGGTGTTTTTTGCCGCGATTTGCGCATGCGCATGCGTCCGGCGATTTTATAAAACCATTGCTTTGCAATGGTATCGGACACATGAGCGCTTTTTATGCGCTCGTCCGATAAATTATAGAACAGAAATCGCAGATCGCACCTATCTGCGATCTGCGATTCCTGTTCTCTTCTCTATATGCGCTCAATGGGGCCGGCGGCAGCAGCGCCGACCCCATTGAGAACATATAGAAGACAAATCATTCTCCTCTGCCACAGCTGTAACAGCTGTGGCAGAGAAGAACGATGTTTGCCCATTGAATTCAATGGAGCCGGCAATACAGCCGACTCCATTGAAAGCAATGGGCTGCCGGCGTGCGCGGGATGAATTGTCAGGAAGGGCTTAAATATATAAGCGATCCGCAAATCGCGCGAAAAAACGCCCGTCTGACTAAGGCCTTACTGAGCCATGAGGCTTTTTTCCTGTAAGAGAGAACATTCTTGCTTTTAACCCCTTGAGTGGCACGCCCTAAGAGTTGCGGGCCATGTATTACTATGGGATCTGCAGAGCACAATGCCATAATCTGTGGCATTGTGCTCTGCCTGCACAGACCCACACAGAGTAGTTCAGGTATTTGAAATAAGAAGCAGGGAGATACTGCCGATCTGCTGGCAATCTCCCGTTTTTAATTTCAAACCCCTGCACTAGTCTGTTTACAGGTTGCCATAGAGACCATCGGCTTGTCAGAAGCAAGCCGGTGGTCTCTGTGGCAGGGAGAGCTGGTGCTTGGGCTGTCAGAGGACAGCCAGGCACCAGCTCTTACAGCAGAGATCAGAGAAAACCTCCGATCTCTGCTGTGTTAACCCTTTACATGCTGCAGTCTATGTGACTGCAGCATGTAAAGGGCTGTCACCATTGGACTCCCTGAAGTGATCAGGGGGTCCTGATGGGTCTCTGTGGAAGTCCCCTAAAGGGACAAAAAAAAAAGTTAAAAAATTATTTAAAAAATAAAAAACAAAAACACTTGTCTTCCTTTACTTTGTAAAAAATTAAAAATAAAATTTCACATGTGGTATCCCTGCGTCGTAATGACGCAGAGGAGGAAGTTAGTACATTATTTAACCCCTTAATGACACAGCCCCTTTTTTTTCTTTTTTCCCCATTTTTTTTTTCCTCCCCGTTTTTAAAAAATCATAACTCCTTTATTTATCCACCGACGTCGCTGTATGCGGGCTTGTTTTTTGCGGGATAAGTTGTATTTTTCAATGGTGCTATTTACAGTACCATATAATGTACTGAAAAAGTTTTACAAAATTCTAAGTGGAGTAAAATGAAAATGATATTCTGCCATCTTTCAGTGCGTTTTGTTTCTACGGCACACAAACTACAACAAAAATGACATGATAATTTTATTCTATGGGTCGGTACGATTACTACGACACCAAACTTGTATAGTGTTTTTTTTGCTGTAGTACTTGTATTTCTTTTTCTAAGACATTAAATTTCTTAAAATTATTTTCTGCTGCATCTTCTGCGTGCAATAACTTTTTTATTTTTCCGTCGACGTAGTTGTGCAAGGGCTCATTTTTTTGCATGATGTCCTGTAGTTTTTGATACTAATTTAGAATACAAATGCTTTTTATTGCATTTTTTCTGGAAGACAGGGTGACTGAAAAAGTGCATTTGTGGCATTCTTTTTTTTTTTCAGTCTACGTTCACCGTATGGGGTAAATAATGCACTACTTTGATAGATCGGACATTTACAGACGCGGCAATACCAAATATGTATTTTTCTTTTATGATTTAGATTTTTTTACTATAGATATGGCAAAAGGAGGATGATTTAAACTTTTATTACATTTTTTTTTTTTTTTTTAAAGTATAAAAAAGTCGTGAAAAAGAAAAAAAAATTCTTACAATTTGGTATTGGCACAATCGTACTGGCCTGTAGAATTACTTTAATATATTATTTATACTGCTCAGAGAATGCAGTGAAAAATAAAAATAAAAAACATGCAGAATTACTGATTTTGTTAATCTTGCCACTAGAAAAAATGGAATAAAAAGCGATCCAAATTTTACATGTTCCTGAAATTAGATAAATGAAAACTAGAGTTCATCCCGCAAAAAACAAGGCCTTTCAGAGTGCTGGCAATGGGGAATAACATCAATACGGCTCTTGGAATGTGGCGACACAAAAGCAAATCTTTAAGAAAAAAAAATGTTTTAAATGTACAAAAATAGCAAAACATAAAAAAAAGTATAAACTTGGTATTGCCGGGATCATGCTGACTCAGAGAATAATGTTATCACATTATTTATTCTGCACGCTGAACGCCGTAAAAATGAAATCCAAAAAACAAATGGCAGAATTTCTTTTTTTTTTCCCAATCTCTCTACAAATTTTTTACAAAGTTATGCAATACATTATATATACCCCAAAATGATGCCATCAAAAAGCAAAACTTGTCCTGCAAAAAAGAAGACCTCATATGGCCGTGTCAATGGAAAAATGAAAAAGTTATGGCTCTTGGAACGCGACCGCAAAATTAGTTGAAATTAAATGATTAGACCATTTAAAGAACCTGCCCTGGTGGGTCTGACAGGGTGGTAAGAAACCCGCCACTCAAGGGGTTAACTGGTCAGTGGTTCACAATAATCATTGTACAAATCAATTTATAAAAACAATGAAAATTAAAATTTCTGTAAATAGACTTCATTGCCTTTATTGAAAAGCATTCAAATTAATGTGACATGATTTGGGTTAGTGCTAGTGCTATGGCTCTAGGATCTGACGACAGTAAATTTTGCAATGTGCATAACTATAGTAATATCTTTAGATTTTATATTTATTGATTTCTAATGCAAAATTGTAGTGAAGCAACTAGAATTTTATAACATTTCATGTATAGCATTATATTGTCATATATCTCAAGTCTAGTGTCTGTCATATGCATCTATTTTCACCATATAGTGGAGGATAAGGAAAATATATGGATCTGGCAAATATTTTTCAAACGTAACAAAGTGATCACTGGGTCTTTTCCATTGCTGATAATTGGTAAAATACATTTAATTAGGACAGTATGAATCAAACGTTTTTTTATATGTCCAACATAATTATTAAAAAAAAGGTTAGAATTTTATATAAACACATCAAAATATGCCTTTGGTTATAATGTTTACATAACAATTAATATTAGCATAATGCTACATTTCTAACATTTACCTCCATCATGTGCCACTAGAGATGAGCGAACGTACTCGTCCGAGCTTGATACTCGTTCGAGTATTAGCGTGTTCGGGATGCTCGTTACTCGTAACGAGTACCACGCGATGTTCGGGTTAGTTTCACTTTCATCTCTGAGACGTTAGCGCGCTTTTCTGGCCAATTGAAAGACAGGGAAGGCATTACAACTTCCCCCTGCGACGTTCAAGCCCTATACCACACCCCTGCAGTGAGTGGCTGGCGAGATCAGGTGTCACCCGAGTATATAAATCGGCCCCTCCCGCGGCTCGCCTCAGATGCGTTGTGACATAGCTGAGGGACAGTGGTATCGTGTTGGAGCTGCTGTAGGGAGAGTGTTAGGAGTTAGTGTAGGCTTCAAGAACCCCAACGGTCCTTCTAAGGGCCACATCTAACCGTGTGCAGTAGTGTGGAGGCTGCTTTTAGCAGTGTTGCACATTTTTTTTTTTGGTATATCGGCCGTGCAGAGCATTGCGCCCTGCAGTAATAGTCCAGGGACAGAAGTGTGGAGGCAGGGAGAGCATTAGGAGTTATTGTAGGCTTCAAGAACCCCAACGGTCCTTCTTAGGGCCACATCTAACCGTGTGCAGTAGTGTGGAGGCTGCTTTTAGCAGTGTTGCACATTTTTTTTTTGCTATATCGGCCGTGCAGAGCATTGCACCCTGCAGTAATACTCCAGGGACAGAAGTGTGTAGGTAGGGCCAGAAGACATATATAATAGATGGAATATACGCAGTGGTCCTTTTCAAAAAAATATTGGAAAAAAATCTATTTGGCCTGCCTGTCACTGTGCTCAGTGTTCTGGGTCCGTGTCTGCTGGGGGTATTAGTTCTCCAAATAAATACGCAGCCAGCTAAGTGTTACAGCAGGCTTGCGCCAAATTATTTCCTGGCTCTGAAATCACCGGTCTGTTGCAGTTAATAACAGTGCAACACTGCAGTTCCGTGACACACTCCAGGGACAGAATTGTGTAGGCAGGGCCAGAAGACATATATTATAGATTGAATATACGCAGTGGTCCTTTTCAAAAAAATATTGGAAAAAAATCTATTTGGCCTGCCTGTCACTGTGCTCAGTGTTCTGGGTCCGTGCCTGCTGGGGGTATAAGTTCTCCAAATAAATACGCAGCCAGCTAAGTGTTACAGCAGGCTTGCGCCAAATTATTTCCTGGCTCTGAAATCACCGGTCTGTTGCAGTTAATAACAGTGCAACACTGCAGTTCCGTGACACACTCCAGGGACAGAATTGTGTAGGCAGGGCCAGAAGACATATATTATAGATTGAATATACGCAGTGGTCCTTTTCAAAAAAATATTGGAAAAAAATCTATTTGGCCTGCCTGTCACTGTGCTCAGTGTTCTGGGTCTGTGTCTGCTGGGGGTATTAGTTCTCCAAATAAATACGCAGCCAGCTAAGTGTTACAGCAGGCTTGCGCCAAATTATTTCCTGGCTCTGAAATCACCGGTCTGTTGCAGTTAATAACAGTGCAACACTGCAGTTCCGTGACACACTCCAGGGACAGAATTGTGTAGGCAGGGCCAGAAGACATATATTATAGATTGAATATACGCAGTGGTCCTTTTCAAAAAAATATTGGAAAAAAATCTATTTGGCCTGCCTGTCACCGTGCTCAGTGTTCTGGGTCCGTGTGTGCTGGGGGTATTAGTTCTCCAAAAAAATACGCAGCCAGCCTAGTGTTACAGCAGGCTTGCGCCAAATTATTTCCTGGCTCTGAAGTCACCGGTCTGTTGCAGTTAATAACAGTGCAACACTGCGGTTCCGTGACACACTCCAGGGACAGAATTGTGTAGGCAGGGCCAGAAGACATATATTATAGATAGAATATACGCAGTGGTCCTTTTCAAAAAAATATTGGAAAAAAATCTATTTGGCCTGCCTGTCACTGTGCTCAGTGTTCTGGGTCCGTGTCTGCTGGGGGTATTAGTTCCCCAAATAAATACACAGCCAGCTAAGTGTTACAGCAGGCTTGCGCCAAATTATTTCCTGGCTCTGAAATCACCGGTCTGTTGCAGTTAATAACAGTGCAACACTGCAGTTCCGTGACACACTCCAGGGACAGAATTGTGTAGGCAGGGCCAGAAGACATATATTATAGATTGAATATACGCAGTGGTCCTTTTCAAAAAAATATTGGAAAAAAATCTATTTGGCCTGCCTGTCACCGTGCTCAGTGTTCTGGGTCTGTGTCTGCTGGGGGTATTAGTTCTCCAAATAAATACGCAGCCAGCCTAGTGTTACAGCAGGCTTGCGCCAAATTATTTCCTGGCTCTGAAGTCACCGGTCTGTTGCAGTTAATAACAGTGCAACACTGCGGTTCCGTGACACACTCCAGGGACAGAATTGTGTAGGCAGGGCCAGAAGACATATATTATAGATTGAATATACGCAGTGGTCCTTTTCAAAAAAATATTGGAAAAAAATCTATTTGGCCTGCCTGTCACCGTGCTCAGTGTTCTGGGTCCGTGTGTGCTGGGGGTATTAGTTCCCCAAATAAATACACAGCCAGCTAAGTGTTACAGCAGGCTTGCGCCAAATTATTTCCTGGTTCTGAAATCACCGGTCTGTTGCAGTTAATAACAGTGCAACACTGCAGTTCCGTGACACACTCCAGGGACAGAATTGTGTAGGCAGGGCCAGAAGACATATATTATAGATTGAATATACACAGTGGTCCTTTAAAAAAAAAAAATGGAAAAAATCATATTTGGCCTGCCTGTCACTGTGCTCAGTGTTCTGGGTCCGTGTCTGCTGGGGGTATTAGTTCTCTAAATAAATACACAGCCAGCTAAGTGTTACAGCAGGCTTGCGCCAAATTATTTCCTGGCTCTGAAATCACCAGTCTGTTGCAGTTAATAACAGTGCAACACTGCAGTTCCGTGACACACTCCAGGGACAGAATTGTGTAGGCAGGGCCAGAAGACATATATTATAGATTGAATATACGCAGTGGTCCTTTTCAAAAAAATATTGGAAAAAAATCTATTTGGCCTGCCTGGCACTGTGCTCAGTGTTCTGGGTCCGTGTCTGCTGGGGGTATTAGTTCTCCAAATAAATATGCAGCCAGCTAAGTGTTACAGCAGGCTTGCGCCAAATTATTTCCTGGCTCTGAAATCACCGGTTTGTTGCAGTTAATAACAGTGCAACACTGCAGTTCCGTGACACACTCCAGGGACAGAATTGTGTAGGCAGGGCCAGAAGACATATATTATAGATTGAATATACGCAGTGGTCCTTTTCAAAAAAATATTGCAAAAAAATCTATTTGGCCTGCCTGTCACTGTGCTCAGTGTTCTGGGTCCGTGTCTGCTGGGGGTAGTAGTTCTCCAAATAAATACGCAGCCAGCTAAGTGTTACAGCAGGCTTGCACCAAATTATTTCCTGGCTCTGAAATCACCGGTCTGTTGCAGTTAATAACAGTGCAACACTGCAGTTCCGTGACATACTCCAGGGACAGAATTGTGTAGGCAGGGCCAGAAGACATATATTATAGATTGAATATACGCAGTGGTCCTTTTCAAAAAAATATTGGAAAAAAGTCTATTTGGCCTGCCGGTCACTGTGCTCAGTGTTCTGGGTCCGTGACTGCTGGGGGTATTAGTTCTCCAAATAAATACGCAGCCAGCTAAGTGTTACAGCAGGCTTGCACCAAATTATTTCCTGGCTCTGAAATCACCGGTCTGTTGCAGTTAATAACAGTGCAACACTGCAGTTCCGTGACACACTCCAGGGAGAGAATTGTGTAGGCAGGGCCAGAAGACATATATTATAGATTGAATATACGCAGTGGTCCTTTTCAAAAAAATATTGGAAAAAAATCTATTTGGCCTGCCTGTCACCGTGCTCAGTGTTCTGGGTCCGTGTCTGCTGGGGGTATTAGTTCTCCAAATAAATACGCAGCCAGCCTAGTGTTACAGCAGGCTTGCGCCAAATTATATCCTGGCTCTGAAGTCACCGGTCTGTTGCAGTTAATAACAGTGCAACACTGCGGTTCCGTGACACACTCCAGGGACAGAATTGTGTAGGCAGGGCCAGAAGACATATATTATAGATTGAATATACGCAGTGGTCCTTTTCAAAAAAATATTGGAAAAAAATCTATTTGGCCTGCCTGTCACTGTGCTCAGTGTTCTGGGTCCGTGTCTGCTGGGGGTATTAGTTCCCCAAATAAATACGCAGCCAGCTAAGTGTTACAGCAGGCTTGCGCCAAATTATTTCCTGGCTCTGAAATCACCGGTCTGTTGCAGTTAATAACAGTGCAACACTGCAGTTCCGTGACACACTCCAGGGACAGAATTGTGTAGGCAGGGCCAGAAGACATATATTATAGATTGAATATACGCAGTGGTCCTTTTCAAAAAAATATTGGAAAAAAATCTATTTGGCCTGCCTGTCACTGTGCTCAGTGTTCTGGGTCCGTGTCTGCTGGGGGTATTAGTTCTCCAAATAAATACGCAGCAAGCTAAGTGTTACAGCAGGCTTGCGCCAAATTATTTCCTGGCTCTGAAATCACCGGTCTGTTGCAGTTAATAACAGTGCAACACTGCAGTTCCGTGACACACTCCAGGGACAGAATTGTGTAGGCAGGGCCAGAAGACATATATTATAGATTGAATATACGCAGTGGTCCTTTTCAAAAAAATATTGGAAAAAAATCTATTTGGCCTGCCTGTCACTGTGCTCAGTGTTCTGGGTCCGTGTCTGCTGGGGGTATTAGTTCTCCAAATAAATACGCAGCCAGCTAAGTGTTACAGCAGGCTTGCGCCAAATTATTTCCTGGCTCTGAAATCACCGGTCTGTTGCAGTTAATAACAGTGCAACACTGCAGTTCCGTGACATACTCCAGGGACAGAATTGTGTAGGCAGGGCCAGAAGACATATATTATAGATTGAATATACGCAGTGGTCCTTTTCAAAAAAATATTGGAAAAAAGTCTATTTGGCCTGCCTGTCACTGTGCTCTGTGTTCTGCGTCCGTGTCTGCTGGGGGTATTAGTTCTCCAAATAAATACGCAGCCAGCTAAGTGTTACAGCAGGCTTGCGCCAAATTATTTCCTGGCTCTGAAATCACCGGTCTGTTGCAGTTAATAACAGTGCAACACTGCAGTTCCGTGACACACTCCAGGGACAGAATTGTGTAGGCAGGGCCAGAAGACATATATTATAGATTGAATATACGCAGTGGTCCTTTTCAAAAAAATATTGGAAAAAAATCTATTTGGCCTGCCTGTCACTGTGCTCAGTGTTCTGGGTCCGTGTCTGCTGGGGGTATTAGTTCTCCAAATAAATACGCAGCCAGCTAAGTGTTACAGCAGGCTTGCGCCAAATTATTTCCTGGTTCTGAAATCACCGGTCTGTTGCAGTTAATAACAGTGCAACACTGCAGTTCCGTGACACACTCCAGGGACAGAATTGTGTAGGCAGGGCCAGAAGACATATATTATAGATTGAATATACACAGTGGTCCTTTTCAAAAAAAAAATGGAAAAAATCCTATTTGGCCTGCCTGTCACTGTGCTCAGTGTTCTGGGTCCGTGTCTGCTGGGGGTATTAGCTCTCTAAATAAATACACAGCCAGCTAAGTGTTACAGCAGGCTTGCGCCAAATTATTTCCTGGCTCTGAAATCACCAGTCTGTTGCAGTTAATAACAGTGCAACACTGCAGTTCCGTGACACACTCCAGGGACAGAATTGTGTAGGCAGGGCCAGAAGACATATATTATAGATTGAATATACGCAGTGGTCCTTTTCAAAAAAATATTGGAAAAAAATCTATTTGGCCTGCCTGGCACTGTGCTCAGTGTTCTGGGTCCGTGTCTGCTGGGGGTATTAGTTCTCCAAATAAATATGCAGCCAGCTAAGTGTTACAGCAGGCTTGCGCCAAATTATTTCCTGGCTCTGAAATCACCGGTTTGTTGCAGTTAATAACAGTGCAACACTGCAGTTCCGTGACACACTCCAGGGACAGAATTGTGTAGGCAGGCCCAGAAGACATATATTATAGATTGAATATACGCAGTGGTCCTTTTCAAAAAAATATTGCAAAAAAATCTATTTGGCCTGCCTGTCACTGTGCTCAGTGTTCTGGGTCCGTGTCTGCTGGGGGTAGTAGTTCTCCAAATAAATACGCAGCCAGCTAAGTGTTACAGCAGGCTTGCGCCAAATTATTTCCTGGCTCTGAAATCACCAGTCTGTTGCAGTTAATAACAGTGCAACACTGCAGTTCCGTGACACACTCCAGGGACAGAATTGTGTAGGCAGGCCCAGAAGACATATATTATAGATTGAATATACGCAGTGGTCCTTTTCAAAAAAATATTGCAAAAAAATCTATTTGGCCTGCCTGTCACTGTGCTCAGTGTTCTGGGTCCGTGTCTGCTGGGGGTAGTAGTTCTCCAAATAAATACGCAGCCAGCTAAGTGTTACAGCAGGCTTGCGCCAAATTATTTCCTGGCTCTGAAATCACCAGTCTGTTGCAGTTAATAACAGTGCAACACTGCAGTTCCGTGACACACTCCAGGGACAGAATTGTGTAGGCAGGGCCAGAAGACATATATTATAGATTGAATATACGCAGTGGTCCTTTTCAAAAAAATATTGGAAAAAAATCTATTTAGCCTGCCTGTCACTGTGCTCAGTGTTCTGGGTCCGTGTCTGCTGGGGGTAGTAGTTCTCCAAATAAATACGCAGGCAGCTAAGTGTTACAGCAGGCGTGCGCCAAATTATTTCCTGGGGTTCCGTAAACGAAGTCAGCCTTCAACCACAGGCCAATAAGCGGCACATTTAATTACAGCGTTCTGTTTCTGCACTACTGCTAATACACCATGCTGAGGGGTAGGGGTAGGCCTATAGGACGTGGACGCGGGTGAGGACGCGGAGGCCCAAGTCAGGGTGTGGGCACAGGCCAAGCCAGTGTGGTGGCCAGGGGTAGAGTAAGGGCCAGACCGAATAATCCATCAACTGGTTCCCAAAGCGCCCCCTCGCGCCATGCCACCCTGCAGAGTTCAAGGTGCTCTACGCTGTGGCAGTTTTTCACAGAGACGCCTGACGACCGACGAACAGTGGTGTGCAACCTTTGTCGCGCCAAGATCAGCTGGGGAGGCACCACCACCAGCATGCGCAGGCATATGATGGCCAAGCACCCCACAAGGTGGGATGATGGCCGTTCACCGCCTCCGGTTTGCACCACTGCCTCTCCCCCTGTGCCCCAACCTGCCACTGAGATCCAACCCCCCTCTGAGGACACAGGCACTACCGTCTCCTGGCCTGCACCCACACCCTCACCTCCGCTGTCCTCGGCCCCATCCAGCAATGTCTCTCAGCGTAGCGTCCAGAGGTCGCTAGCGCCACTGTTTGAGCGCAAGTACGACGCCACGCACCAGCACGCTCAAGCGTTAAACGTGCACATTGCAAAATTGATCAGCCTAGAGATGCTGCCGTATAGGCTTGTGGAAACGGAGGCTTTCAAAAGCATGATGGCGGCGGCTCCGCGCTACTCGGTTCCCAGTCGCCACTACTTTTCCCGATGTGCCGTCCCAGGCCTGCACGACCACGTCTCCCGCAACATTGTACGCGCCCTCACCAACGCGGTTACTGCCAAGGTCCACTTAACAACAGACACGTGGACAAGCACAGGCGGGCAGGGCCACTATATCTCCCTGACGGCACATTGGGTGAATTTAGTGGAGGCTGGGGCAGAGTCAGAGCCTGGGACCGCTCACGTCCTACCCACCCCCCGAATTGCGTGCCCCAGCTCGGTGGTGGTATCTGCGGGGGTGTATGCTTCCTCCACTAAACCACCCTCCTCCTCCTCCTACGCAACCTCTGTCTCGCAATCAAGATGTGTCAGCAGCAGCACGTCGCCAGCAGTCGGTGTCACGCGGCGTGGCAGCACAGCGGTGGGCAAGCGTCAGCAGGCCGTGCTGAAACTACTCAGCTTAGGAGAGAAGAGCCACACGGCCCATGAACTGCTGCAGGGTCTGACAGAGCAGACCGACCGCTGGCTTGCGCCGCTGAGCCTCCAACCGGGCATGGTCGTGTGTGACAACGGCCGTAACCTGGTGGCGGCTCTGCAGCTCGGCAGCCTCACGCACGTGCCATGCCTGGCCCATGTCTTTAATTTGGTGGTTCAGCGCTTTCTGAAAAGCTACCCCCACTTGTCATACCTGCTCGGAAAGGTGCGCCAGCTCTGCGCACATTTCCGCAAATCCCACACGCACGCTGCCACCCTGCGGACACTGCAACATCGGTTTAATCTGCCAGTGCACCGACTGCTGTGCGACGTGCCCACACAGTGGAACTCTACGCTCCACATGTTGGCCAGACTCTATGAGCAGCGTAGAGCTATAGTGGAATACCAACTCCAACTTGCGCGGCGCAGTGGGAGTCAGCCTCCTCAATTCTTTACAGAAGAGTGGGCCTGGTTGGCAGCCATCTGCCAGGTCCTTGGAAAATTTGAGGAGTCTACCCAGATGGTGAGCGGGGATGCTGCAATCATTAGCGTCACCATTCCTCTGCTATGCCTCTTGAGAAGTTCCCTGCAAAGCATAAAGGCAGACGCTTTGGAATCAGAAACGGATAGTCAGAGCAACCTCATGTCTATATCTCAGCGCGTTGAGGAGGAGGGGGAGGAGCATGAGGAGGAGGGGGAAGAGACAGCTTGGCCCACTGCTGAGGGTACAGATGCAGCTTGCCTGTCATCCTTTCAGCGTGTATGGCCAGAGGAGGAGGAGGAGGAGGATCCTGAAAGTGATCTTCCGAGTGAGGACAGCCATGTGTTGCGTACAGGTACCCTGGCACACATGGCTGACTTCATGTTAGGATGCCTTTCTCGTGACCCTCGCGTTACACACATTCTGGCCACTACGGATTACTGGGTGTACACACTGCTCGACCCACGCTATAAGGAGAACCTGCCCACTTTCAGAAGGCGCAGTTCCGCGGCCCAGGTAGCATGGGAGGCGCAGAGATCAGGCAGCATGTACAGCGCAGGCAGGGGAACATTCTCCAAGGCCTTTGCCAGCTTTATGGCTCCCCAGCAAGACTGTGTCATCGCTCCCCAGTCAAGGCTGAGTTGGCGGGAGCACTGTAAAAGGATGGTGAGGGAGTACGTAGCCGATTGCACGACCGTCCTCATTGACGCCTCTGCCCCCTACAACTATTGGGTGTTGAAGCTGGACACATAGCCTGAACCAGGGAGCCACCCATGCTGTGGGTCCACAGGGAGTTGTAAATGCATCTGTGTCCACTTCTAAAGAACCCCAGTCTGACTGGGGCATGCAGTGTGGGCCGAAGCCCACCTGCATTAAACATGACATTATTACCTCAGCTGTGATGGGCAATGCAATGGGATATTTTTATGTACCGCCGGTGGGTTCCAGGGAGCCACCCATGCTGTGGGTCCACAGGGAGTTGTAAATGCATCTGTGTCCACTTCTAAAGAACCCCAGTCTGACTGGGGCATGCAGTGTGGGCCGAAGCCCACCTGCATTAAACATGACATTATTACCTCAGCTGTGATGGGCAATGCAATGGGATATTTTTATGTACCGCCGGTGGGTTCCAGGGAGCCACCCATGCTGTGGGTCCACAGGGAGTTGTAAATGCATCTGTGTCCACTTCTAAAGAACCCCAGTCGGACTGGGGCATGCAGTGTGGCCGAAGCCCACCTGCATTTCATCTGACGTTAGCTCTGCTGTCCTGGGCACTGCAATGGGATACATTTATGTACAGCGGGTGGGTTCCAGGGAGCCACCCATGCTGTGGGTGCACACGGAATTCCCATTGCGGAGTTGTACCTGCCTGTGACTATTTATAAAAAAACGCGGTCTGACTGGGGCATGCAGACACCTTGACAGAATGAATAGTGTGTGGCACATCGGTTCCCCATTGCTATGCCTACGTGTGCAGCTCCAGATGGAGGTGGCACAGGATTGGATTTCTCATTGCTTCTGTACAGCATTGTGGACTATCGCCCCGCCCCTTTTAAAGAGGGTCGCTGCCTAGCCGTGCCAATCCTCTGCAGTGTGTGCCTGCGGTTCCTCTGGCAGACGCACTTATAAATAGACATGAGTGTGGCGTGGCATGAGGGCAGCTGAAGGCTGCGCAGGGACAATTTGGTGTGCGCTGTGGACACTGGGTCGTGCAGGGGGGGTTGGGCAGCATGTAACCCAGGAGAAGTGGCAGCAGAGTGTCATGCAGGCAGTGATTGTGCTTTGTTGGAGGTAGTGTGGTGCTTAGCTAAGGTATCCATTGCTAATGAGGGCTTTTCAGAAGTAAAAGTTGTTGGGGGGGGGGGCACTCTTGCCGCTATTGTGGCTTAATAGTGGGACCTGTGAACTTGAGATGCAGTCCAACATGTAGCCCCTCGCCTGCCCTATCCGTTGCTGTCTCGTTCCCATCACTTTCTTGAATTGCCCCGATTTTCACAAATGAAAACCTTAGCGAGCATCGGCGATATACAAAAATGCTCGGGTCACCCATTGACTTCAATGGGGTTCGTTACTCGAAACGAACCCTCGAGCATCGCGAAAAGTTCGTCTCGAGTAATGAGCACCCCAGCATTTTGGTGCTCGCTCATCTCTATGTGCCACCAATATTGTAGTCTATGCCACAAACATTGCACTATGTTTATCCTGAATAGTAATTTCTTCTGTGCAATGCAACACACTATATTATCTTTAATAGCTCTAAATGCATTTTTTTCACAAAATTGGTTGTCATTATGTATCCTCCCTGTTACATTTAAGCAACTATGATGCCCTCCCTGAACGTCTCCATCACATCCCGCCATTACACTATAATGTCCATAATGGAGCAACATACACAAGTATAACATCACCAAAACAAAGGATACACCAAATTACAGGAAAGGGAATGCTATCTCTGACCAACATTGGTTTACAGGACTCTGCCTAAAAGCAGGGTGGTTGTCCCAACAGGTATGGCCCCATGTCTCATACCTAGGGGACCTAGCCCTTCCCTGGATAGAGAATAGGCAAATATAGCAGATGGTAATGCCAACAGGGCTAGGAAAAGGCACATAATAGTCTAGATTCTACAGCCATACAAGATGTAACAAACAGGGTAAGGTACAGACAGCTACACACCAACAGGTAGAAGGGGTTCAAGCATCTGCACACCAGTGGATAGAGGGGATCAATGTGTCTGCATATCAATGGACACAGAAGACACAGGTATACCATGCACAACAAACAGGAGCTATACCTAAGACATCCAGCCACCATAAAATGGAGGACACAGACAGAACTAGACTTAGGCAGGTAACCACAATTGGACAGGTGGAATAAACAGGATAGGACTTACATCAAATATAGATAATATTAGACAAACAGGCAAAGTCCATACAGTATGCATGCACACAACAGAATAACCAGCAGCCATGTAAGGGCGAGGCTGGAATAAAGAAACACCAGTTATGGTTGATTGGCCAACTAGAGGAAATGTCAGCCAATCAGTCCATATGCCACAGGAGATATTGAAGCTGGGAATTCTCAGCATACACCAAAGGGAAATACTGCGATGACAGGAAGCACAGAGGGACTTTGGACAAGCAACAGCTAAAATACCTTCTGAAATGACAGGCAAAAAGGCATTCTACAGCACCCAAATGAGATCACGTAGGCTGATGTAGAGATGCCACCCCAGTTCCACTCCCTGATTGCATTACACAACACTCCCACAATTGTTGGCCTGACAAACTAATGAAAGAAAAAAAAACCTCACATAATAAGCAATAGATACTAACCACAAGTAATAAAAATGAATGAAGGTATCATAAATCAGTAGCTCACAAACAAAAGGCATACTTTTTGATAGATAAATTAAAATGTATTCTTTGTTTCATATAAAATATATAAAAGTGAAGAAACAAAGGGATATGGGGCTGCCTTGAAATGCAGTGCTGTCCGGCTCTTCTCCCCGTCCCCGTTAATCTTCATTTGTATTCTGTTGGCCAAGGATTGAAGAATCCCCGTTTCCAGAAAGCGCTACTTCTGATTGGCTGAGCACTGTGACCAATCAGAGACAGCACTCAGCCAGTCAGTGACTTATCTCCAGCTATATATTCCTGCTTAACTGAACAACAAGAATCGATGAATGCCAGCTAACTGAAATTGAGCCCAGACAAAACAGAAGTTCTCTTGTTCACAGATCAGCACCTAAAAGCAAAATGCAACTTGTACATCCATTACCTTTATCTCTAGAAAAACGATGTATGTATTTATGCAATTTAGGTGGAGTTACTGATGGGGGTTTGTCTCTCAGCATCTAGATATATGGTATTAATAAGTCTTCATAGTACCTCTTGAGGAAAATTAAATATATTTTTCCACCAGAAAATCTATCAACTACTGTAATGCCCTATTTGTAGGCTGCCCAGACATTGCAATACGTCACCTTCAGTTAATTTAGGATACTGCAGATAGGTCAATAATTAGTGATTAGTGGAATAATCAGTTTATTTTATATCAGTCCAATTTCAGAAAAATCATTATGAATTGGCACAGTCTATTCCAACTCCCATTAAAGTCAACGGGAGTAAAAAAAGGGGGGTTCACTAATTTGCCCTCCAGAAGGTCCCTAATGCACCTAAAGTTTCCCAAATTGAATGGTAATATAGCCACTGATCTGGGAAATATTGTACTCCTCCCAAAATTGACCAAAATAGTGTACAGTGGTATAGTGGATCAATTATTGCACATGGGTGTCTCTGAAAACAATAAAAAAGGCTGATATAAGGTCACCTAAATCAAAAATTGCTACATGAAAGACAGCAGGTGTGCTACTTGTTTAAAGTAATGTCATATACCTTGGAATTTATATCTCTAGAGATCATACTCTCAGCTTTAACCTGAACATTGCCCCCCTATTAATGGCACTCTAGCATAAACTCAAAACTTGGAGTGTGTTGCCACTATCTATGTCTAGCAGAATAAATCTTATTAAAATGATTGTCCTCCCCAAGTATTTATACTGTCTAGAACATGCAAACACAATTGTGCCGCAGAAATTCTTCAGTAAGACAAATTCAGCGGTAGTGTCCTTTATTTGGGAGAAGGCTAGGGCCAAACTTCGCATGGAAACATTACAGCGTCCAAAACATAGAGCAACAATGGCATTGCCAGATTTCAAGCTGTATTATTTGGCTGGACAATTAAGATATATTCGCCACTGGCTATCGGGTTCTCCCCTTCCAAACTCTGAAAATCATCTAGTGGTTTGTCTGTCGGAAATATCTCTGCGGGTAGTTTTGGAAAGATCGGAGTTACTGGCCAAGCACTGATTAAGTATTCAGACATCCCCTTAGAAGCCCCTTTGTGGGATAATAGATCGCTCCCGCACATTGTGAATTTACCAAATAAGCAGTTTTGGGTGAACTTGGAAATCACCACATTAGAACCCCTATATATCAATGGAATACTAGCCTCTATTGAACACTTACAGCAACTCTACCAGGTCCAGAGGATTGGCTTCTATAGAGATCTACAGTTCCAACATGACCTCATGACACAATTTCCAGAGCCCAGACAACTCTTTTCACTATATCCATTGATAGGGGTATTGCACACCCAAGGCCCTAAAGGCCTGATATTGGTTATATATACTCATCTACTGCACTACAAAATCTCCTGCATACCAATAAAGGCGATCGATAGATGGAAAGAGCTCATTCCCTCCCTTACTAACGGGAAATGGCAATGTCCTCATATACCATGGTATCGCGTACTGCATACACAGTTGTATATACTTAATCAATGCTATCTGACACTGACTAGGCTTTATAAAATAAATAGAGTACCCACCAATCAGTGTTATCGGTGTCTGGCAGATTTTAGTCATTTATTATGGAGCTGCCTTAATGTCTACACGTATTGGAGGGAGGTCACAGAATTTCTAAGCCAGCTAATGGAAATGCCAGTCCCACTCGACCCAGGCACGTGCCTGCTGGGAATTTTTGATGAGGAGCACTGGCAGTTTCAAGACCGAATATTTCTTATTAGGCCTTAGTCAGACGGGCGTTTTTTCGCGCGATTTGCGGATCGCATGACGGATGCGCATCCGCAAATCGCGTGACGGGTGCGCACAAGTCGCCCGCAAATCGCCCGAAAATCTGCTCCTAGCCGCGTTTCATTAGAAACGGGCCGGAGCTGTCCAGCGCATTGCATTCAATGGAGACGGCAATAGAGCCGCCTCCATTTAAAGCAATGCGCTGCGGGCGAGCCCGGGATGAATTGTCGGTAAGGGCTTAAATATATAAGCCCTTCCCTGCAATTCATCCTAAAATGTGTTAAAATAAAAAAAAATTGTATACTCACCTTCTCCCGGCAGCCGGAGCTCCGTGCGGCCGTCCTGCAGTGGGTGTGAAGGGGGTGTGAGTCAGACCTGCCCCCTGATTGGCTCAGCGCTGAGCCAATCAGAGGCATGCCTCACTCACACCCATTCATGAATTCATGAATGGATGTGAGTCAGACCTGCCCCTGATTGGCTCAGCGCTGAGAGGCAGCAGTCACTCACCCATTCATGAATTCATGAATGGGTGTGTGAGTGAAACCGGCCTCTGACTGGTCAGGGCTGTGACCAATCAGAGGCAGATCATTCAGCAGGCGGGGATTTTAAAGCCCCGCCGGCTGAATAGTGCCGAGAAGCAGTTCAGGAGAACTGACAGCGGCCGCATAAAAAGCGCTCATGTGTCCGATACCATTGCAAAGCAATGGTTTTATAAAATCGCCGGACGCATGCGCATGCGCAAATCGCGGCTAAAAACGCCCGTCTGACTAAGGCCTAAAGGTGCTATTTCTGGTTCATAAAGTGATAGCTCTGAGGTTGATAGAAAGACGCCCCCCCAAGATTCACAAAGTGGCAGAATATTGTTAATTCCACCTTGACATATGAAAAGATAGTTTATAAAAATAGAAAATGTCTGGGGAAGTTCGACAAGGTGCGGGGAAGGTGGTGTGGCATGACAGATACAACTCCGCTGCAGGATCTTCTTCAGGGTCCATTGAATAGAGTTGCACCTGGATTTGCCCAGTAAAATGAGTGCCAAATGCCAGACCCTACTGATATAGGAGCTTAACCTACTAGTGTACTGTACTTATGTATCAAATGTGGATATGGTGCATATGTAATTTTTCCCTAAAGTGAAGAATTTATGGTGTATGCAAAAGTTTTTATTCATTTATATACTGTATAGTATATTTGTTGTTCAATAAAACAAGTTTAAAAAAGTAATGTCATAAATTTTACATGGAGAAATTCTGCTAGGTGAACAGAACAGCCAAGCATGGGACTTATCCAAGGAAAAGCTGTAGAGTAATAGCTGTTTCTTGTGCTTTACATAATTTTTGCTTTGGGAGAAGGTGGAGGAGGAGGGGAAAACAAGGCAGAAGCAGGAAAAGGAGAGCAACAGCAGTTCCACTACCAGCAGCAGAAAGAGTACCTTGAGCGCAGAGCTGTAGCTCTGTATTTGCATATTGGACATATTGGCCTAAGAACGGCCTCTGGCTGGTACTGCCATCCACGTAGAATACCTAGGATAAGTGATGAATGGAAGGAACGTTGCGTAGCTTCCTCACCTGCCTCTAGATCTTAATTACCCCCCCCCCCCTCTTCCTCCTATATGCGTATCACATGAGTAGAGAACTGTGTTGTAGAAGATGCCAATTTTTCTTTCCCAAAGCCACTCTCCCGGTGGTGTAGAGTAATGGCGGACTGGCCAGACATTTGGAAGATTCCTCCTGTGACAACAAATCATTGCCTCTGAGGCACTATAGTTTCTGTTCCAGCAGACAGACATGAGGGATGGGCATATTGATCTTTATTTTGCAGCCACTCCACAGGTGTCAAGAGACCAACCTACATACAGTGCCTGCTAACAACATACACCATCTTCTACTATGTAATTGCTCTCTACTGCTGGCTTAGCCTCTACAACATATGCAACGTGGAATTCCACTGTGAACACATGTGATAGATGAGATGATTGGGTGGTAGTAGCATGAACTGTCAAGGCACATCCATTAGATGGAAGGCGGGTGGGTGTGAACCCCTAAAATGCTTGCAGTTTCCTGGCTTTTTCAGCACTGAATGTAACCCTGGATAATTATTTAGGAAGCACTGCACTACCAGGTTCACTACATGGGCAGGGCAAGGTATGTGCCTGAGATTGCCAAGGTGAAGGACAACAAATGGGTTGGGCCCATTGTCACACATGACCTTGCCTAGTTTCAGATTGTGTGGGGTCAGTCATGTATGAGCTTGGGCCTTAAAAAACTGTACCTCCCAATGCAGGCCAGGCTGCAAGCCACATAATGTCTGATTTTGACTCACAATAAAAGTGTAAAAATCTTAAAGTTGACTTTCTGCTTGTTGACATTTTTTCTCTATTTCTCAAAAAATTATTTCTATTTTAAATGGCAGTGGAAATTACATTTTCAAACTATTTAAATATTTATTGGAAAACCTTAATTACTCAGTTATAATTGCCAAATCTTTTGATTTCCTCAAATATTTCTCTTTATTGAGAAATATGGAGAAAAGCTATGATATGCTTTTAAACTGTAACTTGTGAAATTAAATGATTGAGCTTTGTTTATCTAAAACATGTGACATAAAACTATAACTACATTCTAACCTACACACAAAGATAGATGTGCAATGTCGTTTAACCCCTTGAGTGGCACGCCCCGAAATTTTCCGGAGGAGCTCCACTGCTCATAGCAACATAGCCCGGAAGATTTCCGGGCTATGTATCACTATGGGAGCTGCAGAGCACAATGCCACAAGCTGTGACAGTGTGCTCTGCCTGCACAGACCCACAGAGAGCAGTGCAAGGGCTTTGAAAAACTAGCAGAAGATATTGCCGACATGTCGGCAATGTCCTGCTTTGTTTACAAGTTGCCATAGAGACCATCGGCTTGTCAGAAGCAAGCCAATGGTCTCTGTGGCAGGGAGGGCTGGTTGTTAGCTGTCAGAGGACAGCTAGGTACTAGCTCTTACAGCAGAGATCAGAGAAAACCTCCAATCTCTGCTGTGTTAACCCTTTACATGCTGCAGTCTATGTGACTGCAGCATGTAAAGGGTTGTCACTGCAACATGTAAAGGGCTGTCACCATCGGACCCCCGGAATGTGATCAGGGGTCCTGATGGGTCCCTGTGGAAGTCCCCTAAAGGGACAAAAAAAAAAAATTAAAAAAAGAAAAAAGTAAAAAAATTATTAAAAAAATAAAAAAAACACTTGTCTCCCTTTACTTTGTAAAAAATCAAAAATACAATCACACATGTGGTATCCGTGTGCGTCGTAATGACCCAGAGAAAGAAGTTAATACATTATTTAACCCCTTAATGACATGGCCCCTTTTTTTCTTTTTTCCCCATTTCTTTTTTTCCTCCCCCCTGTTTAAAAAATCACAACTTGTCCCGCAAAAAACAAGGCCTTATATGGCCATGTCAATGGAAAAATGAAAAAGTTATGGCTCTTGAGACGCAACTGCAAAACTAGTTGAAATTCAATGATTAGACCATTTTAAAAAACCTGCCCTGGTGGGCACGACAGGGTGGTAGGAAACCTGCCACTCAAGGGGTTAAATGTAGCAGGTTTCTGTGTAATATTCATAGCACATTTTATTTAATAATTATATTTCTTTCACAGCTTTTACCTTCAACTGGTTTGATTTTTTTAATCACTATTCTGTGTTGTAGTCGATGAACAAAAGGTCAGAGTTTGACATTAACATTTAGACGACCAGAAAAAGCAGAAGGTAACTCTTGAATATTTTCAAAGAATATAGGTAGAATAATAAAATATGTTAACTTTAACTGGTCCTTCCAACCATATTTAGTTGTAATACTCAGTTACAAACATATATAGTTTTACATTATTTAACATTTATATCTTATGTGTGAGAATTCCTGAAATCCAAATGACAAATGTATTTAAAACTACAATATAGTATGCTGTCCAAAAAGTAAAAATTTAGAGCAAGAATAAGATTGATTGTACTTGTATTATAGCCATGCTCTCAAAGCCCAAAGAAAACTCAAAATAGTTTGAGTGCAACTAGAACAAGTGGGAAGGAAACCTAGCTGGGCCCTAATCCTTATGTGCAATTTACTGTGGGTTGCCTAGATGTGCTTGATGGTTTTGTGGGTATAGTATGTTTATACAGCTGAACACTAACATATGATCCACTTATTTTGTGACAGATATCCATTATATTATATAATTTTATGTCTTTAAAACTTTTGCTTGCAACCCTGTTTCACCATGTGTATTTTCTGTCCAAAGAAAGAACTGGCAAATAGAGATGAGCGAACACGTTCGGCTCCGCCCCTTTTTCGCCCGAACACCGAACTTTGCGAACACTTCAGTGTTCGGGCGAAAAAGTTTGGGGGCCGCCGTGGCAGCGCGGGGGGGTGCGGCGGGGAGTGGGGGGGAGAGGGAGAGAGAGAGGGCTCCCCCCTGTTCCCCGCTACTGCCGCCCGCGCCGCCGCGCATCTCCCCGCCCCCCGGCGGCACCCGGACACTTACGCGCGAACACTGCAGTGTTCGGCAAAGCCGGTGTCCGGGTGCGGATGTGTCCGTAACGGACACGTTCGCTCATCCCTACTGGCAAACACACTGGCAGTATTTTGGTGTTGCTGCTGGGACAACGGACAACATATATAAAGTGGATAATCATGAAGAGTGTGAACAGTCAGGATTGTGTATAACAATCAAAAGGCTCCAACAGCAAAAGTCAGAAATGCTGCCTACCCTACAAAATGCAGCCACATTGTACTAAAATGCAGCCACCTGTTGACATGAATTTTCCGTTTAAATGCTGCATATTGTAAGATTAAAATTGAATTACTGTAGGTGAAAGCTAAGGCAAAAGAGTTGCAGCCATAATTTTGACATAAAGTATGTCATTTACACTCTCCATTCAAACATTCAAAAAGGGTTTCGTGTAACTTTCTGTTGTTAACAAATATAGTATGGCTCATTAAAGCTTACTTAAGCAATGTAAATTATCATATCTTTTGGACATTTGCAACCAGAGGAATCACTCGCAGGGTCTACTGCAGCTAACAGAAGAAAAACAGCTTTAGGGCGAAGTCAGATGAGCGTTTTTTGTGCGGATCTATGTGCGCAAAAATGGGTGTCCGATAGAACCATTGGTTTCCTATGTGGTGTTCACATGTCCGTTTTTTACAGACGCAAAATCTTTGCAGCTGTAAAAGATAGGACATACGTGCACTAGCAAGGTCCATGCTGCGTGTATTGAATTCCCGTGGGGAGTTCCCTCATCACTGAACATTGTGACAGCACTGTGCACAGCTGTGGCAGAGGATCATGATGTTCTCCCATTGTTTTCAATGGCGCCGGCATTACAGCCACCCCATTGAAAGCAGTAGGATGTAGGCCCTTCCCTGAAAATCATCCCTAGGTGTAGAAAAAAAAAAAAAAATCACCTAGCAGTGCTTTCTGGGCTCCGTCCCATCTTCTCTCTTGCATGCTGGCACTGATCTAAAGCACTTTCTTCTGGCCAGGGATTCAATAATCCCCACCTCTTGAAAGTGCTTGTCTGATTAGCTGAGCGCTCAGCCAATCACAGGCAGTGCTCGGCCATTTACTGAATGACAGCTGAGTGCTGCTTGTGATTGGTCACAATGCTCAGCCAGAGGCAGCGCTCAGCCAAAAAAATGAAAATCATAAATTTTTCCTTCTGTTGTGCTTACACACGTAGTAACATAGCATGTTAGGCTGAATGAAGACAATGTCCATCTAGTTTAGCCTGCTTCAACCCCTTCCATGTTGGTCCAGAGGAAGGTAATTCCTTCTTAGCTCCATAATGGCAGACAGAGTAATCCCTGGGTCAACATTTGAGATCATCAACCCCACTGGTCACCTAATGTCTATATCCTGTAATATTACAGCACTCTAAAAAGACATCCAGTCCCCTCTTAAACTCCTCTATGGATTTTGCCATCATCACGTCCTCAGGCAGAGAGTTCCATAGTCTCACCGCTCTAATACTAAAGAACCCCTTTCTATGTAGGTGATGAAACCTGCTTTCTTCTAGATGTAGAGGATGCTCTCTTGTTACAGCCGCAGTCCTCAGTATAAACAGATCTTGGAAGAGATCCTTGTATTGTTCCATAATGTATTTATACATAGTTATCTGATCACCCCATAACCATCTTTTTTCCAGGGCAAATAATCCCAACTTTGATAGCCTCTCCGGGTATCCTAGTCCTCTCATTCCATTTATTAACTTAGTCGCCCTTCTTTGAACCACCTCAAGCACTGCAACATCTTTCCGGAGCACCAGAACTGTACACAGTATTCCATGTGGGGCCTGACAAGTGCCTTATATAGTGGAATAATGTTCTCGGCTCTCGCCCCTATACTTTTTTAAATGCACCCCGTCTTTTTTCGCTTTTGCAGCAGCTAACTGGCATTGATTGCTCCAGTTAAATCTACACTCCACTAGTACCCCTAGGTCTTTTTCCATATCACTTTTTTCCGTAGCAGTACCCCATTTAGTGTATATTAGTGGCATCTGTTTTTCCTGCCCATGTGCATAACCTTACATTTATCAACAATGAACTTCAGTTGCCATTTTTCTACCCAAGCCCCCAGCTTATCTAGGTCCTTTTGTAGCTGCACATTGCCTCCATTGTATTAATTGTCTTGCATAATTTTGTATCTGTAAATATTGATATTTTACTGTACAGTCCCTCTATCAGGTCATTAATAAATATATTGAACAGAATGGGGCCTAATACTGAACCTTTTGGCACCCCACTAGCAACGATGGCCTAATCTGAGTACGAACCATTTATTACCACCCTCTGCTTTCTATCTCAGAGACAGTTCTTAACCCAGATACACACAATTTCACCCAAACCGAGCTGCCTCATTTTATATATCAGCCTATTATGTGGCACAGTGTCAAATGCTTTAGAGAAATCCAGACATACGAGATAAATTGACTTTCCCAGGTCCAGACTAGAACTTACTTCATTGTAGAAGCTAATCAAATTGGTCTGACATGACCCCTCATGAACCCATGCTGATGAGGGATTATCCTGTTGTTTTCCTTGAGGTATTCTCGGATGGCATCTCTCATAAACCCCTCAAATATTTTTCCAATTATTAAAGTGAGACTTACCGGCCTGTAGCTACCTGGCTCTCTTTTGGACCCCTTTTTGTATATTGGAACCACATTGGCAATGCGCCAATCTAGTGGTACAACACCTGTCTCTATAGTGTCCATAAATATAAGAAATAGCGGTCTAGCTATCCTGCCACTTAGTTCCCTTAGAATCCTTGGGTGTATTTCATCTGGGCCTGGCGATTTATGGATTGTAATTCTCTTTGCCTCTTTGACCAGTTTGCACTTCCTCCTGTGTTAGCCATGCAATATTTAGCTGGGGGTTGATTTTATTCCCCTGCATCTCGTGTGACATTTCTTTTTCATTCGTGAATACACTTGAAAAGAAACTATTTAATAGATTTGCCTTCCCTCATCGTCTTCTATGGTTTATCCTTCATTATTTGTTAAAGGGCCAGTACTTTCAGTGCAAATCCTTTTATTGTTTATATAATTGAAGAATAGTTTAGGGTTATTTTTGCTCTCTTTGGCAATCAAACATTTTGCATCCTCCTTAGCTATTTTGATCTTTTCCTTACATATTTAGTTTTTTTCCCTGTATGATTCTAATGCTTCTTCGTTGCCCTCTTGTTTTAGTAGTTTAAACACTTTCTTTTTTTTCATTTATTGCCCCCCTTACATTATTGTCAAGCCACATTGGTTTCCTTCTACTTGTAGTTCTTTTATTTTCAAAGGGTATGAACTGCTAACATGAGGTAATTAGGATGTTTTTAAACTTTTGCCATTTATTTTTGAGAACGCTTTCCCAATTAATGTTACCACTAGTAATTCTAAGCTGATCAAATTTTGCTTTACTAAAGTTTAGTTTTTTTTGTCGCTCCCTGATAGGTTTCTTATTCTTATGCTTAGATTCATTGAAAAACTGTGGGGTCAAAATACGCAGTACACCCTTAGATAAATTTGTTAAGGGGTTTAGATTTTAAAATGGGGTCATTTGTGGGGATTCTCCATCATTTTGGCTGCTCTTAAAAGTTTGCTGTGGGGCCTGAAACACCTTCAAGAAAAATATATTTTCAGCGCTGTGTACTCGGGGAAGGAGAAGACAGAAAAGATTAAAAACCCCTCCTGCCTTCTCCTCCGGGTTATTAGCTGTCATTAACAGCTGACAACTTGTCCTGCCTCTCATTGATTGCAGAGGAGGAGGCTTAAATCCCTGCCATCATTTTACATATTGCTGAGATTTAAGCCCCGGACTAGGCGCTGTAAATTTACAGTGTCTGCTCCTAAACAGGTTCTTCTCAAGGAAGCTCTGCTAATTAACCATCTCACCCTCCTGCATCTTTGCTGGAAAGCACAGTGTAGATGGGAGGACCCAAACCTGCTAGACATATACGTTCAATTTCTAATACTCAAATGGTAACTGCACATGTTGTATCCGATCAGCAACACATTATTCAGCAGAACATGCCTTTTGTATTATCACCCTCTGCTCTTTTCCCTCAAACCAATATTTGAGGAATCACTTAAAGCTATATTGCTCGAGTTGAGAGCATCACTCAAGAAATACACTAATGTTTGTTTTCAAAACATACAAGCAGAGTTTACAGCACTGGGAGACCATATGTCTCACATTGAATCTAAAATGATGGAATTCTCAACAGTTCACAATAAGTTAGTGGATATAAATAATGTCCTAGTGGAGGACGTAGGAGCATTGTAACTGAAAGTGGCAGATTTGAAAGATCGGTCTTGCCAAAACAACGTGCAAATCAGCAGCATACCTGAAACAGTTAAAGCAGAGCAGCTTGCAGAATATTTTACAGATTTTTTTTTTTTTGCAGTCCTCTCAGGTATAACTCAAATTAATCAGTTAATAAACAAAGTGCACCAACTATGAAAGCTAAATCTCTGCCTGTATCAATTCAAAGAGATGTTATCATTTCTTTATATTTCTACCATTTTAAAGATAAACTGATGCCAGCAGCCTGGTATGCACAAAACTTTCTAGACAGATTTAAAGACATTTCCATGTTTTTTTGATTTACCTGCAGCCATTCTGGCAAGACCTCATGAATGCAATATTGCCATGAAAATTCTGCATGCCAACAATAACCCCAACAAATGGTAGTTGCCTGTGAAATTAGTTGTAACAAGATAAGGGAAGAATCTAATTTGTGACTCTCCAGGACTGGGGGCTTACTACTGTTCCAAAATCATCTAGACCAAAGCAAGCTACAAGACTGGAAGATGAATGAGTAACAACATCAACCCCTTAAACATGTAAATTATATCAGTTATTGATACATCTTTCCCCATTTATGTGGGTTGAAATGGATTATCTTGGTTTGTACAATAAGTAATACAAATTATACTGTTGAATTCACTTATACCAAAAACAAAAAATCAAACAAAATTTTATTGTGCTTTTTTCAAAAACATCAACCATTATTAAAATGGGTCTTTCTTGACTGCAAGAGCTTTTAATAGGGTTATGTGCCCAGCTCTAGACTTGTATGCTTTTAGCTTGAAAGATAAGCCCACCTAGATTTATATCAATTGACGCAAAAAATATTTTCTTCACGTATAGAGGTTGCAACACCTTACTGAAAAAAGACTATCCCTTTTTTCACACATGCACAAGACCTACAGTCGCATAGATATGTTCTTCACTGATAATTTGCTAGTAACGTCTAAAAATGGCATAATTACTTGGTTTGATCACGCGCCAATCTCTCTAATTATTTCTGAAACATATACTAAGCCCTTTAAAATTCCTTGGAAATTAAATAATTACATTTTTGCACATGCCTATAAATACTAGACAAAAACATTTTCATAACAACTACACCACTGAAATATAGCCATCCACAATTCAGTGTGCTCAGGAAGTTTATATTGGGGGACATTTTATAAGCTTTTTTTCTGCAGATAAAAGAGAGAATAATGAGTGATTACATCTCTTGAATAATATTATTCACATAAGTCAAATAAACAAAGCAAAATACTGCACTTGCAGATCAGACATAATATGTAACGTCCAAAATTAGTTACATATACATATGAATAGGAACTGCAGAAAATTAAAGTCAGGTATTATTGTAAAAATAATAAAGCTAGCACTTTATTAGCATTGTGTCTAAAATCTAGAACTGCTAATTCTAAAATATATTATATATTTAATGCACAAAAGCAAAAAATATATTCAACCCTCAGACTATAGCAAATGCTATAGCTGATTACTTTGCTTCACTTTATAATCTCCAATATGACCCATCAACTCTCCAACTCACTACTGTGAAAATATCTAACTTTTTAAATTCTGCTTTGCTCCCTAAGGTGTCAGCACAGCAGTTAGAAACATTATCTGTCCCTATATCTCTAGTAGAAATCAATAGTCCTATCAAGTCCCTTAAACGACATAAAACTCTTAGTCCTGGTGGTTTAACCCCTTAACGACCGGGCCATAGCCTTTTTACGTCCTCCCGAAGTGGGCTTTATTCTCTGAGGATGTAAAAACATGTGTCCTGCAGAGAATAAAGCCACGTGGGCTGTGGACGTGACAGCTCCATGCTGTCGGTATCCGCAGGTAGCCAACAGCATGGAGCTGTCATCCCGGGCTGTTTGTACCCCCCTCCCCCCCCCCCGGCATTGCGATCGGCGCTATGCAATGGATAGCGCCGATCGCAAAAAAGTAAATAAAACTGCAAAAAAGTGACATATTCAGCTGCTCTGATGGATCGGATCCATCGGAGCAGCTGAAATTACTCACCGAGGTCCGCCGCACGACTCCCCGCTGTTCCGATGCTCCAGGCGCCGTAGCCGTCCTTCTGCACATGCGCGCCAGGCGACATTACGTCAGCCGCATGCGCAGGAGGCCCGGCGGCGCGGGAGACTAAAATCTCCTGGCTCCCGGCTCCTGCAGGCAGCCGGGAGGCAGGAGATGTCAGCGGGGACCACGGTGAGCGGTCCCCGGTACCGCGATCGCCGTTATACAATGGATAACGGCGATCGCGGAAAAGTGTAAAAAAAGAAAAGTTTCACCTCCCCTCATGAATCGGATCCATGAGGGGAGGTAAAAATACTCACCTCAGGTCCGCCGATGTCCTCCAGCCAGTGTCGGGACCCCCCGCTGGCTTCTGCGATGTGTCAATGTGGCGCACATGCGCAGAAGCCGGCGAGCCCAGCAAATTCAAACTCTCCCTGCACCCGGCTGTCACAGATAGCCGAGTGCAGGGAGATATGACTGGGGACCGCTGTATGCGGTTTCCAGTCATATGATCACCGTTATCCATCGGAAAACGGTGATCATATAAAGATAAAAAGTCAAAAAAAAAAAAGTTAAAAGTTAAAAAAAAGTTTAAAAAGTTAAAGTTTCATCTTCCCTTACGGATCGTATCCGTAAGGGGGGATGAAATTACGTACCCAAGGTCCTGAATTTGTTCCCTGGTGGGATGTTGATCCGTGCACCTTACCCCAGCTTCGGCGCATGCGTCCGTCAGCATGATGGCGGACGCATGCAAAAAGTGAAAGATTGCCCAAGAAATTTAAAATCTCCCTGCTCCTGGCTACCATAGGTAGCCAAGAGCCTGTAGATGTCACGGGGAGCCGCGGTATGAGGTTACTGGTCACATGATCGCCGTTATCCAATGGATAAAGGCGATCACGTAAAAGTTCTTTAAAAAGTGACAGTTTCATCTCCCCTCACCGATGCGATCGGTGAGGGGAGATGAAACATCTTCTCGGAGGCTTCCGCATTTGAATCCAGATGCGATTATCCTCCATGGACCCTTCCGGCTTCTGCGCATGCGCCCGCCGGCAAAATGCCAGACACATTCGCAGGAGCTGGGGAGCCCAGGAAATTTTAAATCTCCTTGCTCCCAGTGACCAACGGTCGCTGAGTGCTTGGAGCAGTGACCGGTGGCCTCGCTAAGCGGTCCCCGGTCATGTGATAAAGTAGCGATATAACATTAGACCGTTTACGCATGACCGGAGAGGAATTATGGGTTCTGCATGCGCTTGATCAGCGGTAATCCACGGATCAATCACATGCATTGGATCACATAATTCCCCCCAATTAGCGGGTCGGAATTACGGAATCCACTCGCAGAAACAGAACACAGCATGCTATATTTTACCCCAGATATCCGCGACCTAGAGCCCATTGTGCTCTATGACGGCGGATATACTCGCAGCCCATGTGCAAATACATTGTGTATGAGCTGCGGGTACCCGGGTCATCGCTAAGCGACGGCGCGGGAAATGCAAACAAAAAAAAAAGTACAGCG
The DNA here is from genome assembly GCF_035609145.1 of Eleutherodactylus coqui. Lineage (NCBI taxonomy): Eukaryota > Metazoa > Chordata > Amphibia > Anura > Eleutherodactylidae > Eleutherodactylus > Eleutherodactylus coqui. The sequence continues at coordinate 138,984,070 of NC_089843.1, read as the reverse complement.
CATGACCGCCTGTGTGAGTAGGCAGTTATGCACAGTACATTACACGGCCGTACGCAGGGTCACAGCCGAGCTCACAGCTAGGATCCGCTGCGGACCTCCGCAAGCAGATTCCACATATGGCAGTGTGAGCCCGGCGTTATTCAGACCGCTACCTGTAATCCGTAATTTACAAGAATCCCCGGGAACGCTCGCCTTCCTGCAGTTCCAGGAGCACCTTGTTGAGCGCCTTCTGTGTGAGACCGCCACACCGCAGCAAGATTACAAAGCCTCACAGAGGGCCACTTTTTACACCCCATCCCCACCGCTGAGGTCACGAAATACCCCCCAAAATACATGAGAGGAGGGGGGATACCTGGTTTTCTTGCCCCATGTGCCCAACCCAACCAGCCTCCATAATTACCCCTGTCTTCAGACATAAAATGCAGTTTATATTATTACCTTTATCTAATATTTAGGGAATGCCAAAAAATGGGGATGGCGGGGGGGTGGGTGGGGGATTATTTTTAGGAAGTCAAATTTTTTTCCGTATAAGTGGGCAATGGGGCCTGGAATTTATTCAGTTCTGCCCTGAAATCCAGCGGGCATTCCCTCCATTATGGGCCTAGCCATGTGTCCTGTAAGTAGATTAGGGCCACAAGGGGTATGTTTCTGAACACGGGACAAATGGGGGTATCCATTTTGGGGTGAACGTCTTCATTCCTATGTACACTGTACAAAAAAAAAACAGTTTTTAAATTGACAAAATTGCCAAAAAAATGAAAATCGTAATTTTTTCCTTTTGCTTTGCTTAGATTTATTCAAATACTGTGGGGTCAAAATATGCAGTACACGCCTAGATGAATTTGTTAAGGGGTCTAATTTTCAAAATGGGGTCACTTGTGGGCGTTCTCCATCGTTTTGGCCACTCAATGGCTCTACAAGTGGGCAATGGGGACTAAATCTCCTTCAAGCAAAATTTCTGTTCCGAAAGCCACCGGTTGCTCCTTTCATTTTGGGCCCCATTGTGCATACAGACGTAATACTAGGGCCACAATGGGTATGTTTCTGAGCACGGGACAAACAGGGGTATCCATTTAGGGGTGCAAGTCTTCATTCATATATGTGCGGTACAAAAAAAATTGCTTTTGAAATGACAGAATTACCCAAAAAATGAAAATCGTAATTTTTTTCCTTTGGCTTGGCTTAGATTAATTCAAAAACTGTGAAGTCAAAAAAGTCATCATACCCCTAGATAAATTCGTTAGGAGGTCTACTTTTCAAAATGGGGTCACTTGTGGGCGTTCTCCATCGTTTTGGTCACTCAACGGCTCTACAAGTGTGCAAAAGGGCCTAAATCTCCTTCAAGCAAAATTTCTGTTCCGAAAGCCACCAGTTGCTCCTTTCATTTTGGGGCCCATTGTGCATCCAGACGTAAGATCAGGGCCACAATGGCTATGTTTCTGCGCACGGGACAAACAGGGGTATCCATTCTGGGGTGTAAATCCTAATTTTCATGTGTACTATAGAAAAAAGTCCTGTCTTTAAAATGACATATTTGCAAAAATATGAAATTTTAGTTTTTCTCTTCTAAATTGCATTGACTCCTAAAAAAAACTGTGGGGTTAAAATACTCATGACACCCCTCAGTGAATACCTTAAAGGGTGTAGTTTTTAAAATGGGGTCACTTGTGGGGGTATCTATCATTTTGACTCCTATGAGCGTTTCCAATCTTGGTTTGGTGTAGAAAAACAAAGTGTTCCTCAAAATGCTGAAAAGTAATGTTAAATTTGTACGTCTCCTAAATGGTTAAAAAAAAATGAGTTTTTGGCGCACATTGGAAAAAGTTTTTCCAATGTGCGCCAAAAATAAAGTAAACGGATGGAAATATATATCTTAACAAAAATTTCTATATTATGTTTGCACATATTTGAGATATTGCAGTTGGAAATGTGAAAAAATGATGATTTTTTCAAAATTTTCCAATTTTGGCGCTTTTAATAAATAAACACAAATTCTATCGGTCTTTTTTTTCTGCCTAGATGAAGTACAACATGTGGCAAAAAAACTATGTCAGAATTGCTTGGATATGCAAAACCTTTCTGGTGTTTTTCCATGCTAAAGTGACACGTGTCAGATTTGCAAAATTTGGCCTGGTCATTAAGGCGCAAACAGGCTTGGTCACTAAGGGGTTAACAAATGATTATTATAAGGTTTTCACTCTGCCTCATCCCATTATATTTTTTCTCTTTTTAACATTATTCAAACAATGGGTACAATCCCCTAAGAGATACATAGTAACATAGTATGTTACATACTATGTAAGGCTGAATGAAGACAATGTCCATCTAGTCCAGCCTGTTTATCCTCCTATGTTGTTGATCCAGAGGAAGGCAAAAACCCCCAGAGGCAGGAGCCAATTAGCCCTTTTGGGGGAGGATTCCTTCCCAACTCCCTAATGGCAATCAGACTAATCCCTGGATCAACCCCTAATAGTTCCTACCTGCCTGTATACCCGGATTAACAATTAACCTAAGATTTATATCCTGTAATATCCTTCCGCTCTAGAAAGACATCAAGTCCCCGTTTAAACTCCTCTATGGATTTTGCCATCACCACATCCTCAGGCAAAGAGTTCCACAGTCTCACTGCTCGTACAGTAAAGAACCCTTTTCTGTGTTGATGATGAAACCTGCTTTCTTCTAGACATAGCGGATACCCTCTTGTTACTGTCGCAGTCCTGGGTATAAACAGATCATGGGAGAGATCCTTGTATTGTCCCCTCATGTATTTATACATAGTTATTTGATCACCCCTTAGTCGTCCTTTTTCCAGGGTAAATAATCCCAATTTGGATAGCGTCTCTGGGTATTCCAGTTCCCTCATCCCATGTATTAGTTTAGTTGCCCTTCTTTGAACTCCCTCCAGCACTGTAACATCTTTCCTGAGCACCCTTTGACCAAAACGGTGCACAATATTCCATGTGAGGCCTGACAAGTGCCTTATATAGTGGCAGGATAATGTTCTCATCTCTCGCCCCTATACCTCTTTTAATGCACCCCAAGACTTTATTAGCTTTTGCAGCAGCTGACTGGCATTGGTTACTCCAGTTTAGTCTACAACCCACTAGTACCCCCAGCTCTTTTTCCATCTCACTTTTCCCTAGCAGTACCTCATTTAGTGTTTATTGGTGACATCAGTTTCTCCTGCCCATGTGCATAACCTTACATTTTTCAACATTGAACTTCATTTGCCTTTTGTCAGTATTCAGGAAAAAGCCAGAAGTCAGCAACAGGTGGTCTCGGTATGCAGTACCCAAAAATGGGGTGGTAGCATTGTTGAGAGGGAAGCCAGGTCTCATTATCAGGAAGTCTTCAAGTCACTTGTAGTGGAGAAGGAAGAGAGTGGGTAGATCAAGGGCTGTGGAGCATAATAACCTCACACTGAGGGTGTGGCAGGGCCAGGCTTTATTGGAAGTGCTAATTAGCACCAGGGTGGGCCAGGACAGAGAGGCAGGAACTAGATCAGGAGCCAGGACAATGCTATAATCAGCAGAGAAGCTTGTCCAGCAAGCTGGATAGCTCACTGGGGAGATAAACCATTCACAGCACAGGAGGTCACAGGTTTGATGTCTGACAGTGGGCTCCTCCTTCAAGGATGGCCTCTGGACATCCCAGGGCTTGGTTTACCAGGGTACTTTTATTAAATTCCCTCATGAGCTTGCAGGCATGCACATGTTGGTCCGGCTGTGCAGAAGTGTCTCCATAACTTTGAGGTGAACTGAATCCCTCTGTCTGAGATGATATCATCTGGAATTCCATGGGATTTTTTTCTATGGGGACAAAGTGAGGCATTTTTGTAAATAAGTCTACAACAACAAAGATGGTAGTCATCCCTTTCAAGGGGGGCAGGTCCACTATAAAGTCCAGCAATATAAATCCCCATGGCCTGGGTGGGATTGGCAAAGATTGCTGGAAACCCAGAGTGTGAGCTCATGGTCTCTTGTTCCTGGGCACATACCTCGCTACAGGTGACATATCTCTTCACATCCTTCCTGCAATCAGGCCACCAGAAGGAACAAAGCAGGTTTTCCAAAGTTTTTGTGACCCAAGGAGACCGGCCAGCTTGTAACCATGAACCAGTTTGAGGACTTTGAATTGAACAGCCCCTGAAACATAGAGTTGATGTTCTCATATCCAAAGTCCATTCTTAAAAGACCATGAAAAAAGGCAATTCTGGTCTTGAGTGGATCAGTACTAGTGCTGAAGTAAACAGAGTCTTTAGTTTCTCCAAGCAACTTGTGCCTCTGGGGACCATGAACACGTGTGTGCATTCTTTGGAGGGAGATGATGACAGAGATGACTTTGGAGAAGTCCTTGATAAATCTTCTGTAGTAGCTCACAAAATCCAGCGCTGTACTTCCTTCAAATTTCTTGGAATTGGCCAATCCTGGATGGCTTTAACCTTGCTGGGATCCATACTTAAGCCATCTGGGGAGATAATGTATCCCAGGAATGGCATTTGGGTCTGTTCAAACTCACACTAATCTAACTTGATGTAGAGTTTAATGTTTTGAAGTCATTCCAAGACCACCCAAACGTGCCTGCGATGTTCCACTAAATTGTCAGAGAAAATGAGGATGTGGTTGAGATATGACCCTGTGAATGAATCCAACAGGTCTTTAAATACATAGTAACATAGTGTGTTATGCTGTCCATCTAGTTCAGCCTGCAATAGTTCCTACTTGTCTGTGAGACCCGGATCAACAACCCGCTGGTCACATAAGATTTATATCCTGTAATATCCTTCCACTCTAGAAAGACATCTAGTCTCCTCTTAAATTCCTCTATGGGTTTTGCTATCACCACGTCCTCAGGCAGAGAGTTCCACAATCTCACTGCTCTTACAGTAAAGAACCCTTTTCTGTGTTGGTGTTGAAACCTGCTTTCTTCTAGACGTAGAGGATGCCCCATTGTTACTGTCACAGTCCTGGGTGTAAACAGATCATGGGAGAGATCCTTGTATTGTCCCCTAATGTATTTATACATAGTTATTTGGTCGCCCCGTAACTGTCTTTTTCCAGGGTAAATAATCCCAATTTGGATAGCTTCTCTGGGTATTCCAGTTCCCTCATCCCATGTATTAGTTTAGTTGCCCTTCTTTGAACTCCCTCCAGCACTGTAACATCTTTCCTGAGCACCCTTTGACCAAAACGGTGCACAATATTCCATGTGAGACCTGACAAGTGCCTTATATAGTGGCAGGATAATGTTCTCATCTCTCGCCCCTATACCTCTTTTAATGCACCCCAAGACTTTATTAGCTTTTGCAGCAGCTGACTGGCATTGGTTACTCCAGTTTAGTTTACAATCCACTAGTACCCCCAGCTCTTTTTCCATCTCACTTTTCCCTAGCAGTACCTCATTTAGTGTATATTGGTGACATCAGTTTCTCCTGCCCATGTGCATAACCTTACATTTTTCAACATTGAACTTCATTTGCCTTTTGTCAGTATTCAGGAAAAAGCCAGAAGTCAGCAACAGGTGGTCTCGGTATGCAGTACCCAAAAATGGGGTGGTAGCATTGTTGAGAGGGAAGCCAGGTCTCATTATCAGGAAGTCTTCAAGTCACTTGTAGTGGAGAAGGAAGAGAGTGGGTAGATCAAGGGCTGTGGAGCATAATAACCTCACACTGAGGGTGTGGCAGGGCCAGGCTTTATTGGAAGTGCTAATTAGCACCAGGGTGGGCCAGGACAGAGAGGCAGGAACTAGATCAGGAGCCAGGACAATGCTATAATCAGCAGAGAAGCTTGTCCAGCAAGCTGGATAGCTCACTGGGGAGATAAACCATTCACAGCACAGGAGGTCACAGGTTTGATGTCTGACAGTGGGCTCCTCCTTCAAGGATGGCCTCTGGACATCCCAGGGCTTGGTTTACCAGGGTACTTTTATTAAATTCCCTCATGAGCTTGCAGGCATGCACATGTTGGTCCGGCTGTGCAGAAGTGTCTCCATAACTTTGAGGTGAACTGAATCCCTCTGTCTGAGATGATATCATCTGGAATTCCGTGGGATTTTTTTCTATGGGGACAAAGTGAGGCATTTTTGTAAATAATCTACAACAACAAAGATGGTAGTCATCCCTTTCAAGGGGGGCAGGTCCACTATAAAGTCCAGCAATATAAATCCCCATGGCCTGGGTGGGATTGGCAAAGATTGCTGGAAACCCAGAGTGTGAGCTCATGGTCTCTTGTTCCTGGGCACATACCTCGCTACAGGTGACATATCTCTTCACATCCTTCCTGCAATCAGGCCACCAGAAGGAACAAAGCAGGTTTTCCAAAGTTTTTGTGACCCAAGGAGACCGGCCAGCTTGTAACCATGAACCAGTTTGAGGACTTTGAATTGAACAGCCCCTGAAACATAGAGTTGATGTTCTCATATCCAAAGTCCATTCTTAAAAGACCATGAAAAAAGGCAATTCTGGTCTTGAGTGGATCAGTACTAGTGCTGAAGTAAACAGAGTCTTTAGTTTCTCCAAGCAACTTGTGCCTCTGGGGACCATGAACACGTGTGTGCATTCTTTGGAGGGAGATGATGACAGAGATGACTTTGGAGAAGTCCTTGATAAATCTTCTGTAGTAGCTCACAAAATCCAGCGCTGTACTTCCTTCAAATTTCTTGGAATTGGCCAATCCTGGATGGCTTTAACCTTGCTGGGATCCATACTTAAGCCATCTGGGGAGATAATGTATCCCAGGAATGGCATTTGGGTCTGTTCAAACTCACACTAATCTAACTTGATGTAGAGTTTAATGTTTTGAAGTCATTCCAAGACCACCCAAACGTGCCTGCGATGTTCCACTAAATTGTCAGAGAAAATGAGGATGTGGTTGAGATATGACCCTGTGAATGAATCCAACAGGTCTTTAAATACATAGTAACATAGTGTGTTATGCTGTCCATCTAGTTCAGCCTGCAATAGTTCCTACTTGTCTGTGAGACCCGGATCAACAACCCGCTGGTCACATAAGATTTATATCCTGTAATATCCTTCCACTCTAGAAAGACATCTAGTCTCCTCTTAAATTCCTCTATGGGTTTTGCTATCACCACGTCCTCAGGCAGAGAGTTCCACAATCTCACTGCTCTTACAGTAAAGAACCCTTTTCTGTGTTGGTGTTGAAACCTGCTTTCTTCTAGACGTAGAGGATGCCCCATTGTTACTGTCACAGTCCTGGGTGTAAACAGATCATGGGAGAGATCCTTGTATTGTCCCCTAATGTATTTATACATAGTTATTTGGTCGCCCCGTAACTGTCTTTTTCCAGGGTAAATAATCCCAATTTGGATAGCTTCTCTGGGTATTCCAGTTCCCTCATCCCATGTATTAGTTTAGTTGCCCTTCTTTGAACTCCCTCCAGCACTGTAACATCTTTCCTGAGCACCCTTTGACCAAAACGGTGCACAATATTCCATGTGAGGCCTGACAAGTGCCTTATATAGTGGCAGGATAATGTTCTCATCTCTCGCCCCTATACCTCTTTTAATGCACCCCAAGACTTTATTAGCTTTTGCAGCAGCTGACTGGCATTGGTTACTCCAGTTTAGTTTACAATCCACTAGTACCCCCAGCTCTTTTTCCATCTCACTTTTCCCTAGCAGTACCTCATTTAGTGTATATTGGTGACATCAGTTTCTCCTGCCCATGTGCATAACCTTACATTTTTCAACATTGAACTTCATTTGCCTTTTGTCAGTATTCAGGAAAAAGCCAGAAGTCAGCAACAGGTGGTCTCGGTATGCAGTACCCAAAAATGGGGTGGTAGCATTGTTGAGAGGGAAGCCAGGTCTCATTATCAGGAAGTCTTCAAGTCACTTGTAGTGGAGAAGGAAGAGAGTGGGTAGATCAAGGGCTGTGGAGCATAATAACCTCACACTGAGGGTGTGGCAGGGCCAGGCTTTATTGGAAGTGCTAATTAGCACCAGGGTGGGCCAGGACAGAGAGGCAGGAACTAGATCAGGAGCCAGGACAATGCTATAATCAGCAGAGAAGCTTGTCCAGCAAGCTGGATAGCTCACTGGGGAGATAAACCATTCACAGCACAGGAGGTCACAGGTTTGATGTCTGACAGTGGGCTCCTCCTTCAAGGATGGCCTCTGGACATCCCAGGGCTTGGTTTACCAGGGTACTTTTATTAAATTCCCTCATGAGCTTGCAGGCATGCACATGTTGGTCCGGCTGTGCAGAAGTGTCTCCATAACTTTGAGGTGAACTGAATCCCTCTGTCTGAGATGATATCATCTGGAATTCCGTGGGATTTTTTTCTATGGGGACAAAGTGAGGCATTTTTGTAAATAAGTCTACAACAACAAAGATGGTAGTCATCCCTTTCAAGGGGGGCAGGTCCACTATAAAGTCCAGCAATATAAATCCCCATGGCCTGGGTGGGATTGGCAAAGATTGCTGGAAACCCAGAGTGTGAGCTCATGGTCTCTTGTTCCTGGGCACATACCTCGCTACAGGTCTACAGGTGACATATCTCTTCACATCCTTCCTGCAATCAGGCCACCAGAAGGAACAAAGCAGGTTTTCCAAAGTTTTTGTGACCCAAGGAGACCGGCCAGCTTGTAACCATGAACCAGTTTGAGGACTTTGAATTGAACAGCCCCTGAAACATAGAGTTGATGTTCTCATATCCAAAGTCCATTCTTAAAAGACCATGAAAAAAGGCAATTCTGGTCTTGAGTGGATCAGTACTAGTGCTGAAGTAAACAGAGTCTTTAGTTTCTCCAAGCAACTTGTGCCTCTGGGGACCATGAACACGTGTGTGCATTCTTTGGAGGGAGATGATGACAGAGATGACTTTGGAGAAGTCCTTGATAAATCTTCTGTAGTAGCTCACAAAATCCAGCGCTGTACTTCCTTCAAATTTCTTGGAATTGGCCAATCCTGGATGGCTTTAACCTTGCTGGGATCCATACTTAAGCCATCTGGGGAGATAATGTATCCCAGGAATGGCATTTGGGTCTGTTCAAACTCACACTAATCTAACTTGATGTAGAGTTTAATGTTTTGAAGTCATTCCAAGACCACCCAAACGTGCCTGCGATGTTCCACTAAATTGTCAGAGAAAATGAGGATGTGGTTGAGATATGACCCTGTGAATGAATCCAACAGGTCTTTAAATACATAGTAACATAGTGTGTTATGCTGTCCATCTAGTTCAGCCTGCAATAGTTCCTACTTGTCTGTGAGACCCGGATCAACAACCCGCTGGTCACATAAGATTTATATCCTATAATATCCTTCCACTCTAGAAAGACATCTAGTCTCCTCTTAAATTCCTCTATGGGTTTTGCTATCACCACGTCCTCAGGCAGAGAGTTCCACAATCTCACTGCTCTTACAGTAAAGAACCCTTTTCTGTGTTGGTGTTGAAACCTGCTTTCTTCTAGACGTAGAGGATGCCCCATTGTTACTGTCACAGTCCTGGGTGTAAACAGATCATGGGAGAGATCCTTGTATTGTCCCCTAATGTATTTATACATAGTTATTTGGTCGCCCCGTAACTGTCTTTTTCCAGGGTAAATAATCCCAATTTGGATAGCTTCTCTGGGTATTCCAGTTCCCTCATCCCATGTATTAGTTTAGTTGCCCTTCTTTGAACTCCCTCCAGCACTGTAACATCTTTCCTGAGCACCCTTTGACCAAAACGGTGCACAATATTCCATGTGAGGCCTGACAAGTGCCTTATATAGTGGCAGGATAATGTTCTCATCTCTCGCCCCTATACCTCTTTTAATGCACCCCAAGACTTTATTAGCTTTTGCAGCAGCTGACTGGCATTGGTTACTCCAGTTTAGTTTACAATCCACTAGTACCCCCAGCTCTTTTTCCATCTCACTTTTCCCTAGCAGTACCTCATTTAGTGTATATTGGTGACATCAGTTTCTCCTGCCCATGTGCATAACCTTACATTTTTCAACATTGAACTTCATTTGCCTTTTTTCAGTATTCAGGAAAAAGCCAGAAGTCAGCAACAGGTGGTCTCGGTATGCAGTACCCAAAAATGGGGTGGTAGCATTGTTGAGAGGGAAGCCAGGTCTCATTATCAGGAAGTCTTCAAGTCACTTGTAGTGGAGAAGGAAGAGAGTGGGTAGATCAAGGGCTGTGGAGCATAATAACCTCACACTGAGGGTGTGGCAGGGCCAGGCTTTATTGGAAGTGCTAATTAGCACCAGGGTGGGCCAGGACAGAGAGGCAGGAACTAGATCAGGAGCCAGGACAATGCTATAATCAGCAGAGAAGCTTGTCCAGCAAGCTGGATAGCTCACTGGGGAGATAAACCATTCACAGCACAGGAGGTCACAGGTTTGATGTCTGACAGTGGGCTCCTCCTTCAAGGATGGCCTCTGGACATCCCAGGGCTTGGTTTACCAGGGTACTTTTATTAAATTCCCTCATGAGCTTGCAGGCATGCACATGTTGGTCCGGCTGTGCAGAAGTGTCTCCATAACTTTGAGGTGAACTGAATCCCTCTGTCTGAGATGATATCATCTGGAATTCCATGGGATTTTTTTCTATGGGGACAAAGTGAGGCATTTTTGTAAATAAGTCTACAACAACAAAGATGGTAGTCATCCCTTTCAAGGGGGGCAGGTCCACTATAAAGTCCAGCAATATAAATCCCCATGGCCTGGGTGGGATTGGCAAAGATTGCTGGAAACCCAGAGTGTGAGCTCATGGTCTCTTGTTCCTGGGCACATACCTCGCTACAGGTGACATATCTCTTCACATCCTTCCTGCAATCAGGCCACCAGAAGGAACAAAGCAGGTTTTCCAAAGTTTTTGTGACCCAAGGAGACCGGCCAGCTTGTAACCATGAACCAGTTTGAGGACTTTGAATTGAACAGCCCCTGAAACATAGAGTTGATGTTCTCATATCCAAAGTCCATTCTTAAAAGACCATGAAAAAAGGCAATTCTGGTCTTGAGTGGATCAGTACTAGTGCTGAAGTAAACAGAGTCTTTAGTTTCTCCAAGCAACTTGTGCCTCTGGGGACCATGAACACGTGTGTGCATTCTTTGGAGGGAGATGATGACAGAGATGACTTTGGAGAAGTCCTTGATAAATCTTCTGTAGTAGCTCACAAAATCCAGCGCTGTACTTCCTTCAAATTTCTTGGAATTGGCCAATCCTGGATGGCTTTAACCTTGCTGGGATCCATACTTAAGCCATCTGGGGAGATAATGTATCCCAGGAATGGCATTTGGGTCTGTTCAAACTCACACTAATCTAACTTGATGTAGAGTTTAATGTTTTGAAGTCATTCCAAGACCACCCAAACGTGCCTGCGATGTTCCACTAAATTGTCAGAGAAAATGAGGATGTGGTTGAGATATGACCCTGTGAATGAATCCAACAGGTCTTTAAATACATAGTAACATAGTGTGTTATGCTGTCCATCTAGTTCAGCCTGCAATAGTTCCTACTTGTCTGTGAGACCCGGATCAACAACCCGCTGGTCACATAAGATTTATATCCTGTAATATCCTTCCACTCTAGAAAGACATCTAGTCTCCTCTTAAATTCCTCTATGGGTTTTGCTATCACCACGTCCTCAGGCAGAGAGTTCCACAATCTCACTGCTCTTACAGTAAAGAACCCTTTTCTGTGTTGGTGTTGAAACCTGCTTTCTTCTAGACGTAGAGGATGCCCCATTGTTACTGTCACAGTCCTGGGTGTAAACAGATCATGGGAGAGATCCTTGTATTGTCCCCTAATGTATTTATACATAGTTATTTGGTCGCCCCGTAACTGTCTTTTTCCAGGGTAAATAATCCCAATTTGGATAGCTTCTCTGGGTATTCCAGTTCCCTCATCCCATGTATTAGTTTAGTTGCCCTTCTTTGAACTCCCTCCAGCACTGTAACATCTTTCCTGAGCACCCTTTGACCAAAACGGTGCACAATATTCCATGTGAGGCCTGACAAGTGCCTTATATAGTGGCAGGATAATGTTCTCATCTCTCGCCCCTATACCTCTTTTAATGCACCCCAAGACTTTATTAGCTTTTGCAGCAGCTGACTGGCATTGGTTACTCCAGTTTAGTTTACAATCCACTAGTACCCCCAGCTCTTTTTCCATCTCACTTTTCCCTAGCAGTACCTCATTTAGTGTATATTGGTGACATCAGTTTCTCCTGCCCATGTGCATAACCTTACATTTTTCAACATTGAACTTCATTTGCCTTTTTTCAGTATTCAGGAAAAAGCCAGAAGTCAGCAACAGGTGGTCTCGGTATGCAGTACCCAAAAATGGGGTGGTAGCATTGTTGAGAGGGAAGCCAGGTCTCATTATCAGGAAGTCTTCAAGTCACTTGTAGTGGAGAAGGAAGAGAGTGGGTAGATCAAGGGCTGTGGAGCATAATAACCTCACACTGAGGGTGTGGCAGGGCCAGGCTTTATTGGAAGTGCTAATTAGCACCAGGGTGGGCCAGGACAGAGAGGCAGGAACTAGATCAGGAGCCAGGACAATGCTATAATCAGCAGAGAAGCTTGTCCAGCAAGCTGGATAGCTCACTGGGGAGATAAACCATTCACAGCACAGGAGGTCACAGGTTTGATGTCTGACAGTGGGCTCCTCCTTCAAGGATGGCCTCTGGACATCCCAGGGCTTGGTTTACCAGGGTACTTTTATTAAATTCCCTCATGAGCTTGCAGGCATGCACATGTTGGTCCGGCTGTGCAGAAGTGTCTCCATAACTTTGAGGTGAACTGAATCCCTCTGTCTGAGATGATATCATCTGGAATTCCATGGGATTTTTTTCTATGGGGACAAAGTGAGGCATTTTTGTAAATAAGTCTACAACAACAAAGATGGTAGTCATCCCTTTCAAGGGGGGCAGGTCCACTATAAAGTCCAGCAATATAAATCCCCATGGCCTGGGTGGGATTGGCAAAGATTGCTGGAAACCCAGAGTGTGAGCTCATGGTCTCTTGTTCCTGGGCACATACCTCGCTACAGGTGACATATCTCTTCACATCCTTCCTGCAATCAGGCCACCAGAAGGAACAAAGCAGGTTTTCCAAAGTTTTTGTGACCCAAGGAGACCGGCCAGCTTGTAACCATGAACCAGTTTGAGGACTTTGAATTGAACAGCCCCTGAAACATAGAGTTGATGTTCTCATATCCAAAGTCCATTCTTAAAAGACCATGAAAAAAGGCAATTCTGGTCTTGAGTGGATCAGTACTAGTGCTGAAGTAAACAGAGTCTTTAGTTTCTCCAAGCAACTTGTGCCTCTGGGGACCATGAACACGTGTGTGCATTCTTTGGAGGGAGATGATGACAGAGATGACTTTGGAGAAGTCCTTGATAAATCTTCTGTAGTAGCTCACAAAATCCAGCGCTGTACTTCCTTCAAATTTCTTGGAATTGGCCAATCCTGGATGGCTTTAACCTTGCTGGGATCCATACTTAAGCCATCTGGGGAGATAATGTATCCCAGGAATGGCATTTGGGTCTGTTCAAACTCACACTAATCTAACTTGATGTAGAGTTTAATGTTTTGAAGTCATTCCAAGACCACCCAAACGTGCCTGCGATGTTCCACTAAATTGTCAGAGAAAATGAGGATGTGGTTGAGATATGACCCTGTGAATGAATCCAACAGGTCTTTAAATACATAGTAACATAGTGTGTTATGCTGTCCATCTAGTTCAGCCTGCAATAGTTCCTACTTGTCTGTGAGACCCGGATCAACAACCCGCTGGTCACATAAGATTTATATCCTGTAATATCCTTCCACTCTAGAAAGACATCTAGTCTCCTCTTAAATTCCTCTATGGGTTTTGCTATCACCACGTCCTCAGGCAGAGAGTTCCACAATCTCACTGCTCTTACAGTAAAGAACCCTTTTCTGTGTTGGTGTTGAAACCTGCTTTCTTCTAGACGTAGAGGATGCCCCATTGTTACTGTCACAGTCCTGGGTGTAAACAGATCATGGGAGAGATCCTTGTATTGTCCCCTAATGTATTTATACATAGTTATTTGGTCGCCCCGTAACTGTCTTTTTCCAGGGTAAATAATCCCAATTTGGATAGCTTCTCTGGGTATTCCAGTTCCCTCATCCCATGTATTAGTTTAGTTGCCCTTCTTTGAACTCCCTCCAGCACTGTAACATCTTTCCTGAGCACCCTTTGACCAAAACGGTGCACAATATTCCATGTGAGGCCTGACAAGTGCCTTATATAGTGGCAGGATAATGTTCTCATCTCTCGCCCCTATACCTCTTTTAATGCACCCCAAGACTTTATTAGCTTTTGCAGCAGCTGACTGGCATTGGTTACTCCAGTTTAGTTTACAATCCACTAGTACCCCCAGCTCTTTTTCCATCTCACTTTTCCCTAGCAGTACCTCATTTAGTGTATATTGGTGACATCAGTTTCTCCTGCCCATGTGCATAACCTTACATTTTTCAACATTGAACTTCATTTGCCTTTTGTCAGTATTCAGGAAAAAGCCAGAAGTCAGCAACAGGTGGTCTCGGTATGCAGTACCCAAAAATGGGGTGGTAGCATTGTTGAGAGGGAAGCCAGGTCTCATTATCAGGAAGTCTTCAAGTCACTTGTAGTGGAGAAGGAAGAGAGTGGGTAGATCAAGGGCTGTGGAGCATAATAACCTCACACTGAGGGTGTGGCAGGGCCAGGCTTTATTGGAAGTGCTAATTAGCACCAGGGTGGGCCAGGACAGAGAGGCAGGAACTAGATCAGGAGCCAGGACAATGCTATAATCAGCAGAGAAGCTTGTCCAGCAAGCTGGATAGCTCACTGGGGAGATAAACCATTCACAGCACAGGAGGTCACAGGTTTGATGTCTGACAGTGGGCTCCTCCTTCAAGGATGGCCTCTGGACATCCCAGGGCTTGGTTTACCAGGGTACTTTTATTAAATTCCCTCATGAGCTTGCAGGCATGCACATGTTGGTCCGGCTGTGCAGAAGTGTCTCCATAACTTTGAGGTGAACTGAATCCCTCTGTCTGAGATGATATCATCTGGAATTCCATGGGATTTTTTTCTATGGGGACAAAGTGAGGCATTTTTGTAAATAAGTCTACAACAACAAAGATGGTAGTCATCCCTTTCAAGGGGGGCAGGTCCACTATAAAGTCCAGCAATATAAATCCCCATGGCCTGGGTGGGATTGGCAAAGATTGCTGGAAACCAAGAGTGTGAGCTCATGGTCTCTTGTTCCTGGGCACATACCTCGCTACAGGTGACATATCTCTTCACATCCTTCCTGCAATCGGGCCACCAGAAGGAAGAAAGCAGGTTTTCCAAAGTTTTTGTGACCCCAAGGAGACCGGCCAGCTTGTAATCATGAACCAGTTTGAGGACTTTGAATTGAACAGCCCCTGAAACATAGAGTTGATGTTCTCATATCCAAAGTCCATTCTTAAAAGACCATGAAAAAAGGCAATTCTGGTCTTGAGTGGATCAGTACTAGTGCTGAAGTAAACAGAGTCTTTAGTTTCTCCAAGCAACTTGTGCCTCTGGGGACCATGAACACGTGTGTGCATTCTTTGGAGGGAGATGATGACAGAGATGACTTTGGAGAAGTCCTTGATAAATCTTCTGTAGTAGCTCACAAAATCCAGCGCTGTACTTCCTTCAAATTTCTTGGAATTGGCCAATCCTGGATGGCTTTAACCTTGCTGGGATCCATACTTAAGCCATCTGGGGAGATAATGTATCCCAGGAATGGCATTTGGGTCTGTTCAAACTCACACTAATCTAACTTGATGTAGAGTTTAATGTTTTGAAGTCATTCCAAGACCACCCAAACGTGCCTGCGATGTTCCACTAAATTGTCAGAGAAAATGAGGATGTGGTTGAGATATGACCCTGTGAATGAATCCAACAGGTCTTTAAATACATAGTAACATAGTGTGTTATGCTGTCCATCTAGTTCAGCCTGCAATAGTTCCTACTTGTCTGTGAGACCCGGATCAACAACCCGCTGGTCACATAAGATTTATATCCTGTAATATCCTTCCACTCTAGAAAGACATCTAGTCTCCTCTTAAATTCCTCTATGGGTTTTGCTATCACCACGTCCTCAGGCAGAGAGTTCCACAATCTCACTGCTCTTACAGTAAAGAACCCTTTTCTGTGTTGGTGTTGAAACCTGCTTTCTTCTAGACGTAGAGGATGCCCCATTGTTACTGTCACAGTCCTGGGTGTAAACAGATCATGGGAGAGATCCTTGTATTGTCCCCTAATGTATTTATACATAGTTATTTGGTCGCCCCGTAACTGTCTTTTTCCAGGGTAAATAATCCCAATTTGGATAGCTTCTCTGGGTATTCCAGTTCCCTCATCCCATGTATTAGTTTAGTTGCCCTTCTTTGAACTCCCTCCAGCACTGTAACATCTTTCCTGAGCACCCTTTGACCAAAACGGTGCACAATATTCCATGTGAGGCCTGACAAGTGCCTTATATAGTGGCAGGATAATGTTCTCATCTCTCGCCCCTATACCTCTTTTAATGCACCCCAAGACTTTATTAGCTTTTGCAGCAGCTGACTGGCATTGGTTACTCCAGTTTAGTTTACAATCCACTAGTACCCCCAGCTCTTTTTCCATCTCACTTTTCCCTAGCAGTACCTCATTTAGTGTATATTGGTGACATCAGTTTCTCCTGCCCATGTGCATAACCTTACATTTTTCAACATTGAACTTCATTTGCCTTTTTTCAGTATTCAGGAAAAAGCCAGAAGTCAGCAACAGGTGGTCTCGGTATGCAGTACCCAAAAATGGGGTGGTAGCATTGTTGAGAGGGAAGCCAGGTCTCATTATCAGGAAGTCTTCAAGTCACTTGTAGTGGAGAAGGAAGAGAGTGGGTAGATCAAGGGCTGTGGAGCATAATAACCTCACACTGAGGGTGTGGCAGGGCCAGGCTTTATTGGAAGTGCTAATTAGCACCAGGGTGGGCCAGGACAGAGAGGCAGGAACTAGATCAGGAGCCAGGACAATGCTATAATCAGCAGAGAAGCTTGTCCAGCAAGCTGGATAGCTCACTGGGGAGATAAACCATTCACAGCACAGGAGGTCACAGGTTTGATGTCTGACAGTGGGCTCCTCCTTCAAGGATGGCCTCTGGACATCCCAGGGCTTGGTTTACCAGGGTACTTTCATTAAATTCCCTCATGAGCTTGCAGGCATGCACATGTTGGTCCGGCTGTGCAGAAGTGTCTCCATAACTTTGAGGTGAACTGAATCCCTCTGTCTGAGATGATATCATCTGGAATTCCATGGGATTTTTTTCTATGGGGACAAAGTGAGGCATTTTTGTAAATAAGTCTACAACAACAAAGATGGTAGTCATCCCTTTCAAGGGGGGCAGGTCCACTATAAAGTCCAGCAATATAAATCCCCATGGCCTGGGTGGGATTGGCAAAGATTGCTGGAAACCCAGAGTGTGAGCTCATGGTCTCTTGTTCCTGGGCACATACCTCGCTACAGGTGACATATCTCTTCACATCCTTCCTGCAATCAGGCCACCAGAAGGAACAAAGCAGGTTTTCCAAAGTTTTTGTGACCCAAGGAGACCGGCCAGCTTGTAACCATGAACCAGTTTGAGGACTTTGAATTGAACAGCCCCTGAAACATAGAGTTGATGTTCTCATATCCAAAGTCCATTCTTAAAAGACCATGAAAAAAGGCAATTCTGGTCTTGAGTGGATCAGTACTAGTGCTGAAGTAAACAGAGTCTTTAGTTTCTCCAAGCAACTTGTGCCTCTGGGGACCATGAACACGTGTGTGCATTCTTTGGAGGGAGATGATGACAGAGATGACTTTGGAGAAGTCCTTGATAAATCTTCTGTAGTAGCTCACAAAATCCAGCGCTGTACTTCCTTCAAATTTCTTGGAATTGGCCAATCCTGGATGGCTTTAACCTTGCTGGGATCCATACTTAAGCCATCTGGGGAGATAATGTATCCCAGGAATGGCATTTGGGTCTGTTCAAACTCACACTAATCTAACTTGATGTAGAGTTTAATGTTTTGAAGTCATTCCAAGACCACCCAAACGTGCCTGCGATGTTCCACTAAATTGTCAGAGAAAATGAGGATGTGGTTGAGATATGACCCTGTGAATGAATCCAACAGGTCTTTAAATACATAGTAACATAGTGTGTTATGCTGTCCATCTAGTTCAGCCTGCAATAGTTCCTACTTGTCTGTGAGACCCGGATCAACAACCCGCTGGTCACATAAGATTTATATCCTGTAATATCCTTCCACTCTAGAAAGACATCTAGTCTCCTCTTAAATTCCTCTATGGGTTTTGCTATCACCACGTCCTCAGGCAGAGAGTTCCACAATCTCACTGCTCTTACAGTAAAGAACCCTTTTCTGTGTTGGTGTTGAAACCTGCTTTCTTCTAGACGTAGAGGATGCCCCATTGTTACTGTCACAGTCCTGGGTGTAAACAGATCATGGGAGAGATCCTTGTATTGTCCCCTAATGTATTTATACATAGTTATTTGGTCGCCCCGTAACTGTCTTTTTCCAGGGTAAATAATCCCAATTTGGATAGCTTCTCTGGGTATTCCAGTTCCCTCATCCCATGTATTAGTTTAGTTGCCCTTCTTTGAAC
The DNA here is from genome assembly GCF_035609145.1 of Eleutherodactylus coqui. Taxonomy (NCBI): domain Eukaryota; kingdom Metazoa; phylum Chordata; class Amphibia; order Anura; family Eleutherodactylidae; genus Eleutherodactylus; species Eleutherodactylus coqui. The sequence goes on along the minus strand of NC_089843.1, from coordinate 138,965,430 downwards.
TCCCTCCAGCACTGTAACATCTTTCCTGAGCACCCTTTGACCAAAACGGTGCACAATATTCCATGTGAGGCCTGACAAGTGCCTTATATAGTGGCAGGATAATGTTCTCATCTCTCGCCCCTATACCTCTTTTAATGCACCCCAAGACTTTATTAGCTTTTGCAGCAGCTGACTGGCATTGGTTACTCCAGTTTAGTTTACAATCCACTAGTACCCCCAGCTCTTTTTCCATCTCACTTTTCCCTAGCAGTACCTCATTTAGTGTATATTGGTGACATCAGTTTCTCCTGCCCATGTGCATAACCTTACATTTTTCAACATTGAACTTCATTTGCCTTTTGTCAGTATTCAGGAAAAAGCCAGAAGTCAGCAACAGGTGGTCTCGGTATGCAGTACCCAAAAATGGGGTGGTAGCATTGTTGAGAGGGAAGCCAGGTCTCATTATCAGGAAGTCTTCAAGTCACTTGTAGTGGAGAAGGAAGAGAGTGGGTAGATCAAGGGCTGTGGAGCATAATAACCTCACACTGAGGGTGTGGCAGGGCCAGGCTTTATTGGAAGTGCTAATTAGCACCAGGGTGGGCCAGGACAGAGAGGCAGGAACTAGATCAGGAGCCAGGACAATGCTATAATCAGCAGAGAAGCTTGTCCAGCAAGCTGGATAGCTCACTGGGGAGATAAACCATTCACAGCACAGGAGGTCACAGGTTTGATGTCTGACAGTGGGCTCCTCCTTCAAGGATGGCCTCTGGACATCCCAGGGCTTGGTTTACCAGGGTACTTTTATTAAATTCCCTCATGAGCTTGCAGGCATGCACATGTTGGTCCGGCTGTGCAGAAGTGTCTCCATAACTTTGAGGTGAACTGAATCCCTCTGTCTGAGATGATATCATCTGGAATTCCATGGGATTTTTTTCTATGGGGACAAAGTGAGGCATTTTTGTAAATAAGTCTACAACAACAAAGATGGTAGTCATCCCTTTCAAGGGGGGCAGGTCCACTATAAAGTCCAGCAATATAAATCCCCATGGCCTGGGTGGGATTGGCAAAGATTGCTGGAAACCAAGAGTGTGAGCTCATGGTCTCTTGTTCCTGGGCACATACCTCGCTACAGGTGACATATCTCTTCACATCCTTCCTGCAATCGGGCCACCAGAAGGAAGAAAGCAGGTTTTCCAAAGTTTTTGTGACCCCAAGGAGACCGGCCAGCTTGTAATCATGAACCAGTTTGAGGACTTTGAATTGAACAGCCCCTGAAACATAGAGTTGATGTTCTCATATCCAAAGTCCATTCTTAAAAGACCATGAAAAAAGGCAATTCTGGTCTTGAGTGGATCAGTACTAGTGCTGAAGTAAACAGAGTCTTTAGTTTCTCCAAGCAACTTGTGCCTCTGGGGACCATGAACACGTGTGTGCATTCTTTGGAGGGAGATGATGACAGAGATGACTTTGGAGAAGTCCTTGATAAATCTTCTGTAGTAGCTCACAAAATCCAGCGCTGTACTTCCTTCAAATTTCTTGGAATTGGCCAATCCTGGATGGCTTTAACCTTGCTGGGATCCATACTTAAGCCATCTGGGGAGATAATGTATCCCAGGAATGGCATTTGGGTCTGTTCAAACTCACACTAATCTAACTTGATGTAGAGTTTAATGTTTTGAAGTCATTCCAAGACCACCCAAACGTGCCTGCGATGTTCCACTAAATTGTCAGAGAAAATGAGGATGTGGTTGAGATATGACCCTGTGAATGAATCCAACAGGTCTTTAAATACATAGTAACATAGTGTGTTATGCTGTCCATCTAGTTCAGCCTGCAATAGTTCCTACTTGTCTGTGAGACCCGGATCAACAACCCGCTGGTCACATAAGATTTATATCCTGTAATATCCTTCCACTCTAGAAAGACATCTAGTCTCCTCTTAAATTCCTCTATGGGTTTTGCTATCACCACGTCCTCAGGCAGAGAGTTCCACAATCTCACTGCTCTTACAGTAAAGAACCCTTTTCTGTGTTGGTGTTGAAACCTGCTTTCTTCTAGACGTAGAGGATGCCCCATTGTTACTGTCACAGTCCTGGGTGTAAACAGATCATGGGAGAGATCCTTGTATTGTCCCCTAATGTATTTATACATAGTTATTTGGTCGCCCCGTAACTGTCTTTTTCCAGGGTAAATAATCCCAATTTGGATAGCTTCTCTGGGTATTCCAGTTCCCTCATCCCATGTATTAGTTTAGTTGCCCTTCTTTGAACTCCCTCCAGCACTGTAACATCTTTCCTGAGCACCCTTTGACCAAAACGGTGCACAATATTCCATGTGAGGCCTGACAAGTGCCTTATATAGTGGCAGGATAATGTTCTCATCTCTCGCCCCTATACCTCTTTTAATGCACCCCAAGACTTTATTAGCTTTTGCAGCAGCTGACTGGCATTGGTTACTCCAGTTTAGTTTACAATCCACTAGTACCCCCAGCTCTTTTTCCATCTCACTTTTCCCTAGCAGTACCTCATTTAGTGTATATTGGTGACATCAGTTTCTCCTGCCCATGTGCATAACCTTACATTTTTCAACATTGAACTTCATTTGCCTTTTTTCAGTATTCAGGAAAAAGCCAGAAGTCAGCAACAGGTGGTCTCGGTATGCAGTACCCAAAAATGGGGTGGTAGCATTGTTGAGAGGGAAGCCAGGTCTCATTATCAGGAAGTCTTCAAGTCACTTGTAGTGGAGAAGGAAGAGAGTGGGTAGATCAAGGGCTGTGGAGCATAATAACCTCACACTGAGGGTGTGGCAGGGCCAGGCTTTATTGGAAGTGCTAATTAGCACCAGGGTGGGCCAGGACAGAGAGGCAGGAACTAGATCAGGAGCCAGGACAATGCTATAATCAGCAGAGAAGCTTGTCCAGCAAGCTGGATAGCTCACTGGGGAGATAAACCATTCACAGCACAGGAGGTCACAGGTTTGATGTCTGACAGTGGGCTCCTCCTTCAAGGATGGTCTCTGGACATCCCAGGGCTTGGTTTACCAGGGTACTTTCATTAAATTCCCTCATGAGCTTGCAGGCATGCACATGTTGGTCCGGCTGTGCAGAAGTGTCTCCATAACTTTGAGGTGAACTGAATCCCTCTGTCTGAGATGATATCATCTGGAATTCCATGGGATTTTTTTCTATGGGGACAAAGTGAGGCATTTTTGTAAATAAGTCTACAACAACAAAGATGGTAGTCATCCCTTTCAAGGGGGGCAGGTCCACTATAAAGTCCAGCAATATAAATCCCCATGGCCTGGGTGGGATTGGCAAAGATTGCTGGAAACCCAGAGTGTGAGCTCATGGTCTCTTGTTCCTGGGCACATACCTCGCTACAGGTGACATATCTCTTCACATCCTTCCTGCAATCAGGCCACCAGAAGGAACAAAGCAGGTTTTCCAAAGTTTTTGTGACCCAAGGAGACCGGCCAGCTTGTAACCATGAACCAGTTTGAGGACTTTGAATTGAACAGCCCCTGAAACATAGAGTTGATGTTCTCATATCCAAAGTCCATTCTTAAAAGACCATGAAAAAAGGCAATTCTGGTCTTGAGTGGATCAGTACTAGTGCTGAAGTAAACAGAGTCTTTAGTTTCTCCAAGCAACTTGTGCCTCTGGGGACCATGAACACGTGTGTGCATTCTTTGGAGGGAGATGATGACAGAGATGACTTTGGAGAAGTCCTTGATAAATCTTCTGTAGTAGCTCACAAAATCCAGCGCTGTACTTCCTTCAAATTTCTTGGAATTGGCCAATCCTGGATGGCTTTAACCTTGCTGGGATCCATACTTAAGCCATCTGGGGAGATAATGTATCCCAGGAATGGCATTTGGGTCTGTTCAAACTCACACTAATCTAACTTGATGTAGAGTTTAATGTTTTGAAGTCATTCCAAGACCACCCAAACGTGCCTGCGATGTTCCACTAAATTGTCAGAGAAAATGAGGATGTGGTTGAGATATGACCCTGTGAATGAATCCAACAGGTCTTTAAATACATAGTAACATAGTGTGTTATGCTGTCCATCTAGTTCAGCCTGCAATAGTTCCTACTTGTCTGTGAGACCCGGATCAACAACCCGCTGGTCACATAAGATTTATATCCTGTAATATCCTTCCACTCTAGAAAGACATCTAGTCTCCTCTTAAATTCCTCTATGGGTTTTGCTATCACCACGTCCTCAGGCAGAGAGTTCCACAATCTCACTGCTCTTACAGTAAAGAACCCTTTTCTGTGTTGGTGTTGAAACCTGCTTTCTTCTAGACGTAGAGGATGCCCCATTGTTACTGTCACAGTCCTGGGTGTAAACAGATCATGGGAGAGATCCTTGTATTGTCCCCTAATGTATTTATACATAGTTATTTGGTCGCCCCGTAACTGTCTTTTTCCAGGGTAAATAATCCCAATTTGGATAGCTTCTCTGGGTATTCCAGTTCCCTCATCCCATGTATTAGTTTAGTTGCCCTTCTTTGAACTCCCTCCAGCACTGTAACATCTTTCCTGAGCACCCTTTGACCAAAACGGTGCACAATATTCCATGTGAGGCCTGACAAGTGCCTTATATAGTGGCAGGATAATGTTCTCATCTCTCGCCCCTATACCTCTTTTAATGCACCCCAAGACTTTATTAGCTTTTGCAGCAGCTGACTGGCATTGGTTACTCCAGTTTAGTTTACAATCCACTAGTACCCCCAGCTCTTTTTCCATCTCACTTTTCCCTAGCAGTACCTCATTTAGTGTATATTGGTGACATCAGTTTCTCCTGCCCATGTGCATAACCTTACATTTTTCAACATTGAACTTCATTTGCCTTTTTTCAGTATTCAGGAAAAAGCCAGAAGTCAGCAACAGGTGGTCTCGGTATGCAGTACCCAAAAATGGGGTGGTAGCATTGTTGAGAGGGAAGCCAGGTCTCATTATCAGGAAGTCTTCAAGTCACTTGTAGTGGAGAAGGAAGAGAGTGGGTAGATCAAGGGCTGTGGAGCATAATAACCTCACACTGAGGGTGTGGCAGGGCCAGGCTTTATTGGAAGTGCTAATTAGCACCAGGGTGGGCCAGGACAGAGAGGCAGGAACTAGATCAGGAGCCAGGACAATGCTATAATCAGCAGAGAAGCTTGTCCAGCAAGCTGGATAGCTCACTGGGGAGATAAACCATTCACAGCACAGGAGGTCACAGGTTTGATGTCTGACAGTGGGCTCCTCCTTCAAGGATGGCCTCTGGACATCCCAGGGCTTGGTTTACCAGGGTACTTTTATTAAATTCCCTCATGAGCTTGCAGGCATGCACATGTTGGTCCGGCTGTGCAGAAGTGTCTCCATAACTTTGAGGTGAACTGAATCCCTCTGTCTGAGATGATATCATCTGGAATTCCATGGGACTTTTTTCTATGGGGACAAAGTGAGGCATTTTTGTAAATAAGTCTACAACAACAAAGATGGTAGTCATCCCTTTCAAGGGGGGCAGGTCCACTATAAAGTCCAGCAATATAAATCCCCATGGCCTGGGTGGGATTGGCAAAGATTGCTGGAAACCAAGAGTGTGAGCTCATGGTCTCTTGTTCCTGGGCACATACCTCGCTACAGGTGACATATCTCTTCACATCCTTCCTGCAATCAGGCCACCAGAAGGAACAAAGCAGGTTTTCCAAAGTTTTTGTGACCCAAGGAGACCGGCCAGCTTGTAACCATGAACCAGTTTGAGGACTTTGAATTGAACAGCCCCTGAAACATAGAGTTGATGTTCTCATATCCAAAGTCCATTCTTAAAAGACCATGAAAAAAGGCAATTCTGGTCTTGAGTGGATCAGTACTAGTGCTGAAGTAAACAGAGTCTTTAGTTTCTCCAAGCAACTTGTGCCTCTGGGGACCATGAACACGTGTGTGCATTCTTTGGAGGGAGATGATGACAGAGATGACTTTGGAGAAGTCCTTGATAAATCTTCTGTAGTAGCTCACAAAATCCAGCGCTGTACTTCCTTCAAATTTCTTGGAATTGGCCAATCCTGGATGGCTTTAACCTTGCTGGGATCCATACTTAAGCCATCTGGGGAGATAATGTATCCCAGGAATGGCATTTGGGTCTGTTCAAACTCACACTAATCTAACTTGATGTAGAGTTTAATGTTTTGAAGTCATTCCAAGACCACCCAAACGTGCCTGCGATGTTCCACTAAATTGTCAGAGAAAATGAGGATGTGGTTGAGATATGACCCTGTGAATGAATCCAACAGGTCTTTAAATACATAGTAACATAGTGTGTTATGCTGTCCATCTAGTTCAGCCTGCAATAGTTCCTACTTGTCTGTGAGACCCGGATCAACAACCCGCTGGTCACATAAGATTTATATCCTGTAATATCCTTCCACTCTAGAAAGACATCTAGTCTCCTCTTAAATTCCTCTATGGGTTTTGCTATCACCACGTCCTCAGGCAGAGAGTTCCACAATCTCACTGCTCTTACAGTAAAGAACCCTTTTCTGTGTTGGTGTTGAAACCTGCTTTCTTCTAGACGTAGAGGATGCCCCATTGTTACTGTCACAGTCCTGGGTGTAAACAGATCATGGGAGAGATCCTTGTATTGTCCCCTAATGTATTTATACATAGTTATTTGGTCGCCCCGTAACTGTCTTTTTCCAGGGTAAATAATCCCAATTTGGATAGCTTCTCTGGGTATTCCAGTTCCCTCATCCCATGTATTAGTTTAGTTGCCCTTCTTTGAACTCCCTCCAGCACTGTAACATCTTTCCTGAGCACCCTTTGACCAAAACGGTGCACAATATTCCATGTGAGGCCTGACAAGTGCCTTATATAGTGGCAGGATAATGTTCTCATCTCTCGCCCCTATACCTCTTTTAATGCACCCCAAGACTTTATTAGCTTTTGCAGCAGCTGACTGGCATTGGTTACTCCAGTTTAGTTTACAATCCACTAGTACCCCCAGCTCTTTTTCCATCTCACTTTTCCCTAGCAGTACCTCATTTAGTGTATATTGGTGACATCAGTTTCTCCTGCCCATGTGCATAACCTTACATTTTTCAACATTGAACTTCATTTGCCTTTTTTCAGTATTCAGGAAAAAGCCAGAAGTCAGCAACAGGTGGTCTCGGTATGCAGTACCCAAAAATGGGGTGGTAGCATTGTTGAGAGGGAAGCCAGGTCTCATTATCAGGAAGTCTTCAAGTCACTTGTAGTGGAGAAGGAAGAGAGTGGGTAGATCAAGGGCTGTGGAGCATAATAACCTCACACTGAGGGTGTGGCAGGGCCAGGCTTTATTGGAAGTGCTAATTAGCACCAGGGTGGGCCAGGACAGAGAGGCAGGAACTAGATCAGGAGCCAGGACAATGCTATAATCAGCAGAGAAGCTTGTCCAGCAAGCTGGATAGCTCACTGGGGAGATAAACCATTCACAGCACAGGAGGTCACAGGTTTGATGTCTGACAGTGGGCTCCTCCTTCAAGGATGGCCTCTGGACATCCCAGGGCTTGGTTTACCAGGGTACTTTTATTAAATTCCCTCATGAGCTTGCAGGCATGCACATGTTGGTCCGGCTGTGCAGAAGTGTCTCCATAACTTTGAGGTGAACTGAATCCCTCTGTCTGAGATGATATCATCTGGAATTCCATGGGATTTTTTTCTATGGGGACAAAGTGAGGCATTTTTGTAAATAAGTCTACAACAACAAAGATGGTAGTCATCCCTTTCAAGGGGGGCAGGTCCACTATAAAGTCCAGCAATATAAATCCCCATGGCCTGGGTGGGATTGGCAAAGATTGCTGGAAACCCAGAGTGTGAGCTCATGGTCTCTTGTTCCTGGGCACATACCTCGCTACAGGTGACATATCTCTTCACATCCTTCCTGCAATCAGGCCACCAGAAGGAACAAAGTAGGTTTTCCAAAGTTTTTGTGACCCAAGGAGACCGGCCAGCTTGTAACCATGAACCAGTTTGAGGACTTTGAATTGAACAGCCCCTGAAACATAGAGTTGATGTTCTCATATCCAAAGTCCATTCTTAAAAGACCATGAAAAAAGGCAATTCTGGTCTTGAGTGGATCAGTACTAGTGCTGAAGTAAACAGAGTCTTTAGTTTCTCCAAGCAACTTGTGCCTCTGGGGACCATGAACACGTGTGTGCATTCTTTGGAGGGAGATGATGACAGAGATGACTTTGGAGAAGTCCTTGATAAATCTTCTGTAGTAGCTCACAAAATCCAGCGCTGTACTTCCTTCAAATTTCTTGGAATTGGCCAATCCTGGATGGCTTTAACCTTGCTGGGATCCATACTTAAGCCATCTGGGGAGATAATGTATCCCAGGAATGGCATTTGGGTCTGTTCAAACTCACACTAATCTAACTTGATGTAGAGTTTAATGTTTTGAAGTCATTCCAAGACCACCCAAACGTGCCTGCGATGTTCCACTAAATTGTCAGAGAAAATGAGGATGTGGTTGAGATATGACCCTGTGAATGAATCCAACAGGTCTTTAAATACATAGTAACATAGTGTGTTATGCTGTCCATCTAGTTCAGCCTGCAATAGTTCCTACTTGTCTGTGAGACCCGGATCAACAACCCGCTGGTCACATAAGATTTATATCCTGTAATATCCTTCCACTCTAGAAAGACATCTAGTCTCCTCTTAAATTCCTCTATGGGTTTTGCTATCACCACGTCCTCAGGCAGAGAGTTCCACAATCTCACTGCTCTTACAGTAAAGAACCCTTTTCTGTGTTGGTGTTGAAACCTGCTTTCTTCTAGACGTAGAGGATGCCCCATTGTTACTGTCACAGTCCTGGGTGTAAACAGATCATGGGAGAGATCCTTGTATTGTCCCCTAATGTATTTATACATAGTTATTTGGTCGCCCCGTAACTGTCTTTTTCCAGGGTAAATAATCCCAATTTGGATAGCTTCTCTGGGTATTCCAGTTCCCTCATCCCATGTATTAGTTTAGTTGCTCATCTTTGAACCTCTTTAAGCACTGCAACATCTTTCCTGAGCACCGGTGTCTAGAACTTTACACAGTATTCCATGTGGGACCTAACAAGTGCCTCATATTACGGAAGAATAATGTTCTCGTCTCTCGCCCCTATACCTCTTTTAATGCACCCCAAGACTATTTGCTTTTGCAGCAGCTGACTGGCATTGATTGCTCCAGTTAAATCTACAATCTGCTAGTACGCCGAGATCTTTTTCCATCTCACTTTTCCCTAGCAATACCCCATTCAGTGTATATCGGTGATATCCATCTCTCCTGCTCATGTGCATAACCTTACATTTATCAACACTGAACTTCATTTGCCATTTTTCTGCTTAAGCCCCCAGCTTGTCTAGGTCCTTTTGTAGCAGTATATTGTCCTCCGTTGCATTAATTATCTTGTATCATTTTGTATCCTCTGCAAATATTGATATTTTACTGTGCAGTCCCTCAATTAGGTCGTTGATAAATATATTGAACAGGATAATACTGAACCCTGTAGCACCCCGCTAGCAATGGTGGCCCAATCTGAGTAGGAAACATTTATTACCACCCTCTGTTTTCTGTCTCTGAGCCAATTCTTTACCCAGATACAAACGTTTTCAGCCAATCCGAGCTGCTTCATTTTATATATCAGCCTATTACATGGTACTGTGTCAAATGCTTTAGAGAAGTCTAGATATACGAGATCAATAGACTCTCCCAGGTCCAGCCTAGAACTTGCTTCATCGTAGAAGCTAATCAGATTGGTCTGACATGATCGACCCCTCATGAACCCATGCTGATGAGAGATTATACTGTTGTTTTCCTTGAGGTATTCTCGAATGGCATCTCTCATAAACCCCTCAAATATTTTTCCAATTATTGAAGTGAGACTTACCTTCCTGTAGCTACCAGGCTCTCTTTTGGACCCCTTTTTGTATATTGGAACCACATTGGCAATGCACCAATCCAGTGGCACAACACTTGTCTCTATAGTGTCCATGGTGAGGGGTATTCCGTTGTTCTATTAATTGGTAAGAAAATTGTAGATCAATGTATCAGTTAATTGTTCTTTTATTGCATTGTAGGCTAGAAATATATAGCATGGTACTAGCATAAAGTGGTGAAGGGGTTAAACGAAACCCTTCTATAGCAGTGCATGTTTTCTGATGAGACAGACGAGATAAGACAGTCTGCTAGACCACCCATGTATGTATGTTTACAGATGAGGCCCACAGGAAATAGGACAGACGTCTAGATATCTCTTGCATTCCTTTTCCCTGAACTCATAACGGTTTTATTGTATGTTATAGTTACACCTTAGGACAGACGTCTAGATATCTCTTGCATTCCTTTTCCCTGAACTCATAACGGTTTTATTGTATGTTATAGTTACACCTTAAGAGGTGTAACTTATGTTAATCATTTTTGTTTTAGCCTATCATGTATTCTTATTAATCTTGGAGGTATATACTTTTCCTGTGATGTCATTTATGGTACATAAGCTTCAAACACCTTAGAATAAATTAGAAATCATCTGTTACCGCACAGGCTGGTGTGATATGTATTTCTCCAGGGTCCAGGCTTCTGCACGAGATCTGGGAGAGTCTTCTCTTTGATAAACACATAAATTCTCCTTACATTAATGTATGATGGTGTCTCTCAGAAACCCCTTGAATATTTTTCTCGTTACTGAAGTGAGACTTACCGGCATCTAATTACACGTTATAAGTCATTGATAAAGTTCCGGAAGGTAGTGGCAGCACTGCAGGGACCAAACGGCATAACTAGAGATTCAAAGTATCCATATCTTGTTCTGAAGGCCATCTTCGATTCATTTCTGAGAAGGATGTGTACCAGATCATATATGCTCTGAGGACCAGTTTAGTAAAGACCTTGGCTGCCCAAAACCTCTACAGTGGTTCTGTGATTAACAGGTGAGGATAGTGATTCTTTCGCTATCCTCATTCGTTAAGTTCCTGGCAATCAATGCACGGTCGAAAAGTTGAATCTTTCTCTCTAAACAAAGAAAATAGGTGCTCCTGCCAGGGAGGAAGAAGGATGGAATAAGCCCTTTTTTAGATTTTCATCCAAATGTTTCTGAAGGGTCTTTAAACTCTGGTTCTGAGAGGTTGTAGATATGCCCAAATGGAAGAGAAGATCCAGGAAGCAGCTCAATAGGACAGTCATATGGCCGGTGAGGTGGCAGCTGGCCAGCTTTTTTCTTGCTGCAAACATCCCTGAACATCTGGTAGTGAACTAGTAATTTCTCAAAGTCCTGTTTACCATCCTTGAGGTCTTGCATGGATTCAGGTGTGGATGGTGCCATCTGGCAACTTCTCCTTACAGTATTCTGAAGTGACGCAATGGTACTGGTTTTCCAGTTGATAGAGGGATTATGGTTAGAGAACCAGGGGATCCAAAGAATCATAAGAAATTTAGGGGATGAGATGAGCTGGTATCTAATTGTTTCTTGATGGTCAGGGTTCATGCGGAGCTCCAGTTCAATTGTCTTCTGTGGACTGGAATTGAGGACAATGGTGTCCCATCCATGGTTTCCATATAGATCAGTATGGGCTTAAGTCTGGTTAAAATGTTTTTGTCACAAGTGAATCTTAAGTCCATAAAGTTTCCTCCTGCTCCTGAATCCAACATTGCTGAGCACTGCATCTTTTGATTACCAATTAAAATCTCTATTGGGAGGACAAAATAGTGGAGTGGGTAAAGGGTTTTCACACTGTCTTGAACTACCGATGCAAAGGTGTGTTTTCTGGCATTCCTTTGTTTCATGACGGCTGGATTGGTTGTGGTCTTGATGTTGGCTAGAGAAAGAGTCCTTTGGAACTTGTTTTGACAGTTTAAGGCATAACGTCCTGAGCTTCCACAATAAAGGCACAGATTTTCAGATCGGTGCCTTTCTTTTTCAGTGGTGGAGAGAGGTTTGTGAATTGCGTCAACCTTTATCGGTTCAGGTGTCACTTCAATCCTTCGCTGAGGACTCAATGCAGATTGACTGAAGATGTAGGGGTTGTTGGTGCTTGAACCCTGCAGTCTCTTTTTTTGCTGCCCAGAAAGTCTCTTGTTAGCCCGGATGCATAGTTGAATGAAATCTTCCAGGTTATCAGGGGTCTCCACTTTGGCAAATCATCCTTTATCCACTCAGATAATCCCCGGTGGAATTGGCTCTGTTGTACAGCTGGGTTCCACGTGGTACCATTCGCCCAGCAACAAAATTCTGCCATATACTCTGCAATGGAACGTCACCCTTGTTGTAGGTTATGTAACCTCCTTTCAGCCATGGCACAATGGTTCAGATCATTAAAATTTTGACCCATAGAGGTTGCGAAGGCAGCAAAGTTATTGAGGAGATGACTCTTGGCCCCTACATATGGCGAGGGCCAATCAAGCGCCTTATCAGTGAGGAGTTTGATGATAAAGAATAACTTCTTCCTGTCACTGGTAAACAAAGTGGGCTACATCCGGAAATAGATTCGGCAGTAATTCAGGAAACCTCGGTATTGGCGACGATCTCCTCCAAATTTTACTGGCAGCGGCATGGGGGAATTTGGCACTGAATTGCACATCTCCAGAAGTTGTCTTTATAACCCTTTGATCTCATTTTGTATTCGAGTAACCCTCTCCTGGTAGGAGGAACAAAACGCTTGGAACTCTGTTACTTGTTTCTGCAGAGTGGTTACTATGGACTCCATTTTAAGGCAAAATTATTCTGTAGCATCTTACCGGCACTGGGTTGGAGCTACAGGTGTAGTAGCTGTGCAAATCCAGAGAACTAATTGGGAACAAGCCATGAGTCAGCAATAGGTGCTCTCGGTATGCAATACAGAAGAATGAGGTGGGTAGCGTTGTTAGGAGGGAAGCCAGGAGTTGTTATCAGGAAGTCTTCAAGTCTTTTGTAGTGGAAAAGGAGGAGAGGAGCATAATAATCTGACACTGAGGGAATGGCAGGGCTAGGCTTTTAAAGGAAGTGCTAATTAGCAGCAGGGCAGGGCCAGGACAGAGAGGACAGATCAAGCCAGGACAATGTTATGATCATCAGAAAAGCTTGTCCAACAAGCTGTATAGCTCCCTGGGGAAATCATCGAGAGCACAGGAGGTCCAGGTTTGATCCCTGACATTATTATTTGTTATTTGTATTATTTTTTAATTGTGTCATTGATTTAACCAAAGACAACATTCAGGCCACCAGGTAAGCCACTTGAATTTCTGTATGAATCTCCATTCCTTTCCTACAGTATACTGGAAAGGTTATTTTATTCATATCTAATTTATTTTCAATTTTAGGAACTCATTCTATCGTTTGCATCACACAATAGTACCCGTTTCTGACTAAACCTTTTATGACATTTCAATTGTAATCCCTAACCATTTTGATCTCTATAAACCTTTAGTTATTAAGTAATAATCTATAGCAAACTCGGAAGTATAAACGGGTTACAGTAAGCAGAAAATATAGAAAAAAAATCCACTGCCTGATGAGACCTATTACCATCCTAAATAATGTCAACTTATATGGTACTGTCATCTGTTCAGGCAGCAAGAGGAGGTCATCATTCTCTGAGTCTGACATTAGTAGTGACTAAATTATTGGAAACAGTGTTAAAAGAACTATGCAGTATCTGGAGACTGACATTTGAAAATGATCCAAGACTGCATGAAATGTCTCAAGGGAGAACACATAAAAATGACTTCATGTTATTAATGAAGAAGTAAGATCAGTATATTTTTTTTATAAACCCAAATTTAATTAATGTTTGCTTTTTTTATAGGGGAAATCTTTTATTTGCATTGATAAATATAGAATGGAAGATATGTTTTATTTCAGTAATATTTTACCTACCGCAGTTATTTACTAGTAAGTATAATGTGATGCAAATAACTAATATTTTTATTACCATATAATGATTTTGATGCATAATAAATAAACACAAGTAGCAAAAATTTTCTAAAGTGGCAAATAAATATTGGTTTATATCAGGTAATCCGTTTCAAGGGCATTGAATGTATATTCTACTGTATTTGCAAAGTAATCTCTTGTATTCTTTTTAATCTATCCATTTAGTCGTGTCCAACTCTCAGTGACTTCATAGGCGAACATTCTTCATGCTTCCCTATCAAGCATTGCTTCTTTTAACTGCTTAATGTACATATTGATATCCATTGTGATGGTGTTGAGCCAGCGTGTTCTTTGTTGGCCTTTCTTCTGGTTCCACTGGTCATTCCCAACATTATTGACTTCTTTAGCGAGTTTGAACGCATGATGTGGCCAAGGTAAATCAGTCGCAGTCTAATGACTTTAGCTTCTAGCAATGTTCCTGGTTTTATGCAATCTAACACTTCTCTACTTGTTACCCTGGCTGTCGATGGTATTCTTAATAATTTCTGCCACCACCACATTTTGAATGCATTGATTCTATTTCTGTCAGCCTTTCTAAGTGACCAACTCTTGGATCCATACGTCATTATAGGAAAGATGATGGCTCTAACTGGTCTGCTTTTGGTAGTTAGCGTGATATCTTTGCTCTTCCAGATCTAATTAATGGCAACAAATGCAGAGCAGCCTGAAGTGATCCCCTTTTTGATTTCTGGGGTGGAGGCGCTATCAAGGTGGATTTTTGATTAGCTGCTGTTCTTATGATCTTTGTTTTTTTATGTTAAGCTGCAGCTCCATTTTTTTCACTTTCTTCCTTAAGTTTCAAAATCACATTTATCAGGTCCTCCTCTCTTTCAGCCAGCAGAGTCATATTATCTACATATCTAAAGTTGTTGATGGTCCTTCCTCCATACTGTATTCTCTCATATCTTCTTAAAGAAGTTGTCTTCTTTGAGAATCCCTTTTTCTCTGTAGGATCCTCTAATATAAACCGAGGACTGGGTGTCTTGCAATCAGCTGTAATCTTTAGGGAAATGAGTAGCAAGTGTTCAGTTAATAAATAGGGTACAACCTCAGGAGAAATTAAGCATTATGCAGTTCCTAGTCAACATATTGTACTGTCTGTGTAATGCATGAATGTACCAGATTATTTAGAGTAATAGATGCTCTTTACTGTTGTTCTCCATTATGACTTATCAGTAAGGGTACTAGAAGGTGACCCCTAATTATTAAGCCACAATCTCCTAAATTCAAGGAGCATTGGTAACCAGTTATGGCCTTTTGTCTGGCCCATTTAGTGTAACTGCAATAGTTGCCATTTGCAAGGTCAGTTGTGCAGTGTTTGATGAGAAAGCTCAGTTGCAGTCTAAAGCTAGGAATAAGACTTAGTTTTGGGATTTATGGCAGAAAATCTTTGAATGTCTGCTGTAAACATCTGTAGATGTAGTAATAACGCAAAATAATTGTTTTACATGCTACTTTAAAACTTGCTTTGCTTGCTGCATGGTGTGAGCCATACTGTTGACATGGAAGATTAGCTGTGTTCCACTTTTAATTGTTGATCATATGAACTTCTACAGGATAATAATTGAACTACAGGTATTCAAAAATCTCCAGTGAAAAAACTCTATGGAGTAGGACCTCAAAAAGCTAAAGTGTATACTCAGTGGGGTATGGGGTTTAGATTTCTTGAAGACAAAATGACCCTCCATGCAAATGGTATGGAATATATAATGCTGCTTATTAACGGACTCCGTCAATCTGTTATTCAGATTGGTACAGTACAACTACAGTGTTATGACTCTCAAAATGCCTGAATGTGTCTCACTAGTTCAACCTTATTACCAGTGAGATGGTAAGTAATTCATGAAACATGGGCAAGGAGCAAAAATATCTATTGGTTTTCCAACATGGAAAATCACTGTACCATTTTACAATAAACATAATCCTGTTCCTAACCACAATGGGTAGTTCCTATCCATTAATTGTAATGTATTTCTATATGTTACACTTCAACAATACTAAATATTTCCCTGGTGGCAACATTTGGTACAATTTGTTTTCTTTTTTGAGAAATCTAAATCTTATACTCCACTGAGTATGTTCACCAATTTCTATTAGGCACTGCTCCATAGTTATTTTTTAAAGACCTTGGAATAACTCTAGTTTAATTATGATTATCTTGTATGTTCTGTAGAAGTAAAAAAAACTGATATGCAACACATATTTCCAATAGAAAACAAACTCGAAGAACAGAAATATTACTCCTGACTTCTTTTATATCTTTTTAGATGATAACCAGCAACCCCTGCTGTTTCACCCTTTAGATGCCACAGTCAATGCAATTGAGGCATATAAAAGGCTGACAGAGGGAGAGGGCTCCCTCTGTCACCCATCAGACCCCCATATTGTGATTGTAGGATCTTGATGTGTTGCTATGACACCCAAAGGCTTGAATATGGCCTCCGGGTTTCCCAGCTACAGTGGCCTATGACTGAGCTTCATAGGCTTTGTAATACACTGCTATGCTGAAGCATAGCAATGTATTATAACAATGATAAAAGATAGTGATAATCAAGTTCCCTAGTTGGACAAAAATAAAAAGTTTAAAAAATAGTTAAAAAAAGAAGAAAAACATCAAAACAACATCTTTCCCTCTTTGCTATGTAAAAAAAGTACAAATTGAGTATCATTACATTCATAATAACCTATCGAAAAAGATGCATTATTTAATATGCATGGTTCATGAAATGAAAACAAAAATGGCGAAAATAGCTAATTTTGCCTCTTACCTTAAAAAAAACAAATAGAAAACAATAAATGTCATATGAATCAACAAATAGTACCATTAAAAAGTATAGCTCAACCTGCAAATCTACCCCTCCCCCTCACACAACACTGTTGACAAAAAATAGAAGAATGTTAGGGACCTTTGAATGTAGCAATACAAAAATTACATTACAAGTGTGAAAACGTTTGAGAAAAAAAAACTTTTTTTAAATTCGGCATTGATGTAATCTCACTGGCTTGCAGAATTAATTTAACATATTATTTATACTGCATGGTGAGCATCATTAACCCCTTAAGGACATGGCCTATTTTGGGCTTAAGGACGCAACGATTTTTGGCCGATTTTCATCTCCATTTTTAAAAAGTCATAACTTTTTTTACTTTTCTGTCGATGCGGCCATATAAGGGCTTGTTTTTTGCATGGTGAACTGTAGTTTTTATTGTTGCTATTTTTGGGTACATAGATTATATTCTAAAACTTTTATTATTTTTTTTTATGATAACAGAAGAGAAAATGCATCAATTCTGCCATAGATTTTTTTTTAACCACGTTAATCATGCAGCATAAATTAAACAATTCATTTTTTTTCTGCGGGCCGGTGCAATTACAATGATACCAAAATTCTTATATTTTTTTTAGGTTTTTCCACTTTTCTGCAATTCCTTTTTTTGGAAATCTTTTTTTATTCTAAATCGCTGCATTCAAAGTCCTATAACTTTTTTATTTTTTATGTACGGAGCTCTGTGAGGGCTTATTTTTTGTGAGATGAGCTGTAGTTTTTATTGATACCATTTTGGGGTACATACAGCTTTTTTGATAACTTTTATTGCGTTTTTAGGGAGGCAAAATGCTAAAAAGTAGCATTTTGCCTCAGTTTTTTTAACGCTTTTTTCCATGCACAGTCAAAAGCATGTGCAACTTATTGTACGCATTGTTATGAATGCGACAATACCGAATATGTGGGATTTTATTTTTTTTTATGGTAATATAAGAAAAAGCACAAAAAAGGTTTTTTTAAACTTTTTTTTTTTACATTTTTCTTTTTTGTTCATTTTTACTATCTTTTTTTACACAATTTGTGTCCTCCAGGGGGGACTTACAACACTACACTGATGATCACTGTGATAAGGCATGGCAGGGCTACTGCCCTGCCATGCCTTATTGCTTATACAGCAATCACAGGCTATGGCAATACAGGACACCGGTATCTGGCATCCTGTTGTCATGGCGACCAGCTGGGCTCTCTGTGATTATATCGCGAGAGCCCAGCAACTTCACAGAGGGAGCGCGCTCCCTCTGTGAACCCTTCCCATGCTGCGATCTACATAGATTGCGGCAGGGAAGGGGTTAACAGCGGGGGCGCATCTCCGATGCTCCCCCGCTGTGGGATAGCGCGAGATCACTTATGATCTTGTGCTATCCCCAGGACGTAAGTTTATGCCCTGTTGCGGGAAGTAACCCGCTGCCAGGATGTAAACATATGCCCTGGAGCGGGAAGGGGTTAAACATAAAAAACATGCCAGAATTGCTTGGATTTTGTTAATTTCCCCCCCCCCCAAAAAAAAACATTTAGCAATAAAAATTTTATGTGTTACCAAAAATTGGATTAAAGATTTGAGTTTATCCTATAGAGCTTCATTGCTAAAAAAAAGAAAAATGCTATGGCTTTTGGAGTACGGCAACACGAAATGAATCGTTAAAAATAAAAGTTAGTGTATAAAAATAACAAAATATAAAAAAATGACCTGGAGAATAATATTATTATTATCACATTATTTATTTTGCATGATGAACACTGTAAAAAACTAAAGACAGAATTCCTTTTTAATCCCAATCCCCATAAAAAAATAATAAAAGCTATACCACACATTATATGTACCCCAAAATTATTTCATTAAAAAATACAAACTGTCCCACAAAAAACGAGACCACATATGTGTATGTCGACAGACAAATTAAAAAATTATCGTTCTAGGAATGCAACAATAAGAAAACCTGAAAAAATATTTGGCCATAAAGGCGCAAACTGGCTTCATCACTAAGGGGTTAACTTTCCTTCCACCAGACCTTCAGTGGCTACACAATCAATTCTGATAGGAGCTCCAACCTAACTTCATTTCCTGCACTTTGTGCACCTAGTTATAAGTACAGCATCTGCAACACACAATATAGCTCTTGGCTGTAAACTCTACAAACATATGGAAAAATTCAATTTTTGCATTTCATTTGAGTTTTTAGTATTTTTTATCAGAAATGCATACCTACAACTAGCCACTTCTATTCATTGAGAATATTTACCTGAAATAATTAACTAAATGATGTTTAAAATATGAAGCAACATCTTCGCTAACAACAAGCTCAGGATTTATGTAATAATTTCTCCCAAGTACATTCATGAAAATTGTTTTTTGTGCTCTTAATAATCAAACCAGAGCAATGTACATTCTAGTATTTAGGAAGCAAACCTATATCCCTAGTTATAGCTTCATTGAAATCTCTGCTTTACAATGTGCAAGTGAAATTGGACAATAAATCACTTTAATTTCTTGTAAACAAGCTTGAGGTTAAAAGAGAATAGGTCAAGGTGATTCAAATTCTGTCTAGAATTCTTCATGCTTTCTTAGCGAAGCATTATTGCCAATGACTGCGTATGACTGACTTTATCATATATTCTGCTTAGAATAATTAGTCTTGCATGTATTTAATTATCTGAAAGAACACAACATTCTCAGGGCTCAGTCACATCCAGGCACTGATGCGCCCTTCTTACTGCACGATAAGACGGACGCACTGCAGGTGCAGAGAAAGAACACATGACCGGCTCCATTGCCGGTCATGTGTTCTTTCTTCCGGCGGTGCAGAGAGTCGCCATCTTCTTCATGCAGTAACACGGGCGCATCGGCACCCGGATGCACCTGTGTGACTGAGCCCTCAGAGTTAGGAATTCATATCCACATGAGAGGATAGATACATGCATGCAAACGTGCTTATATATGCCACACCTCTACAAATATATACATATATGTAGGTACATGCTACTTGCTATTCTTGCTAAAAAAAAATGCCTTAAGAAGAAAAATAAAGATGCAAAAACTACAGTTTACATCTAAATATTTTGAAACTTTAAATAAAACTATTCCGAAAGGAAAATCATCAAATTTTTCTCCAATATTACAAATATAAAGGGTAAAAGATTAGGGAATTCAATGAAATTTACAATAGGCTAAAGTTAACATTTCTGTTTATGCTCTTAGTTGTGGCTTCACTTGAGCGTGTTTCTGTGCGTACATAGGTGCGTACATAAGTGTGCACCCATGTACGTGCAAAAACAAGTGTGAATGCAGGTCCCGTGCATTGTTTTTTAATGGACCGCCGCTGCTGCCAGCGGCTCCATTGAAAGCAATGGTCTGCCGGCACCTCTGCATTGTTTTTCAGGGAAGGCCTTTACATATAAGCCCTTCCCTGAAAAACAAAAATTTTAGTGTAAAAAAAATAAAAATATACTTTACTCGCTAGTAAACAGAATTCCCTGCTGCTACATCTGCCACATCTGTGACAGATGCATCAGAGGAATTCTTCAATTCTCTACCGCAGCTGTCACACATGACAGCTGCAGTAGAGGATTCTGCTGCTGGCACCCTGTCAATTGATTTCAGGGAAGGGCTTTAAATATAAGCCCTTTCCTGAAAACCCAGTAAAAGTGCTTAAAAAAAAAATAGATAGATACTCACCTTGCTTCAGCTGCCGGGGCTCAGCCTCGTCTTCTCCTGCTGTCCCCTGCTCTGTGGTGCTGATCTATCAGCAGGCGGGGATTCTAAATCCCCGCCTGCTGAAAGAGCTGAATGTAATTGGCTGAGGTGCCCAGCCAATCACAGGTAGCTCTCTATTTGTTTTGTTTTTTAAAGCACTTTTAAAGCATAACGACTAGAGATGAGCGAGCACCAAAATGCTCGGGTGCTCATTACTCGGGACGAAATTTTCGCAATGCTCGAAGGTTCGTTTCGAGTAACGAACCCCATTGAAGTCAATGGGCGACCCGAGCATTTTTGTATATCGCCGATGCTCGCTAAGGTTTTCGTTTGTGAAAATCTGGGCAATTCAAGAAAGTGATGGGAACGACACAGCAACGGATAGGGCAGGCGAGGGGCTACATGTTGGGCTGCATCTCAAGTTCACAGGTCCCACTATTAAGCCACAATAGCGGCAAGAGTGCCCCCCCCCCGCACTGTCAGCGTAAAGATCGTTCTCCTCTGCCATAGCTGTAACAGCTGTGGCAGAGAAGAACGATGTTTGCCCATTGAATTCAATGGAGCCAGCAATACAGCAAGTTCCACTGAAAGCAATGGGCTGCCGGCGTGCGCGGGGATGAATTGTCGGGAAGGGGTTAAATATATAAGCCCTTCCCTGCAATTCATCCAGAAATGCGTTACAATAAAAATATATACCGGCGTATAAGGCGACGGGGCGTATAAGACGACCTCCCAACTGTCACCTTATACGCCGGCAATACAGTGGAGCAAAGAATAAAAATCATTACTCACTTCTTCTGACGTTCTGCGCCGCTCCTGCAGGCTGTCACTCCCTCCTGGTCCACGGCAGAGTATTGCTTTCTGGACGCAGGGCTTGAAATCCCCGCCTCCAGAAACACAGCCAATCACAGCCATTCAATGACATCATTGTCATTGTCTGTGATTGGCTGAAGGCACGTGTGTTTCTGGAGGCAGGGATTTAAAGCCCTTCATAGAGAAATCAATGCTCTGCCGGGAACCAGGAGGGAGCGACAGCCTGCAGCAGCAGCACCACAGAACGTCAGAAGAAGTAAGTAATGATTTTTATTCTTTGCTCCACTGTATTGCCGGCGTATAAGGTGACATTGGGGGGTTGTCTTATACGCCCCGTCGCCTTATACGCCGGTATATATTTTTATTGTAACGCATTTCTGGATGAATTGCAGGGAAGGGCTTATATATTTAACCCCTTCCCGACAATTCATCCCCGCGCTCGCCGGCAGCCCATTGCTTTCAGTGGAACCTGCTGTATTGCTGGTTCCATTGAATTCAATGGGCAAACATCGTTCTTCTCTGCCACAGCTGTTACAGCTGTGGCAGAGAAGAAGGATTTGTCTTCTATATGTTCTTAACGGGGTCGGCGCTGCTGCCGCCGGCCCCATTGAGCGCATATAGAGAAGATTTATGGCCTTAAGAAGGACCGTTGGGGTTCTTGAAACCTAAAATACTCCTAACACTCTCCCTATAGCAGCTCCACCAAGATACCTCTTTTCCTGAACTAATGTCAGAATGCATCTGTGGCGAGCCGCGGGAGGGGCAGATTTTAATACTCGGGTGACACCTAATCTCGCCAGCCACTCACTGCAGGGGGGTGGTATAGGGCTTGAACGTTGCAGGGGGAAGTTGCAATGCCTTCCCTGTCTTTCTATTGGCCAGAAAAGCGCGCATATTTCTCAGGGAAGAAAATGAAAGTAACCCGAACACCGCGTGGTACTCGTTACGAGTAACGAGCATCTCGAACACCCTAATACTCGAACGAGTATCAAGCTCGGACGAGTATGCTCGCTCATCTCTAATATCGACCTATCCTGCTTCACATCTAAAGAGAATTTTACCATAGATGACCGGGGAAGTGGGGTAGATCATGTTGAATCTAAAATGGGAGCAGTAACCCAGTCCATAATGATATAGTGTATGTCCATTACTCATTGGAAGGTGAAATGGAAGGATTAAAATGAAAGAGGTGGATATTGAGGATTGCAACAGGCAAAACATCAAATTTAGAGGCATCCCTGAAAATGTCTCCACATCTGAATTAACACAGTATTTACAAAACCTCATAAAAGCTGTGCTCTCAATTTTCTAGCCTCTAGACCTACTAATAGGGCACACAGACTCACCAAACCCAAAGCAATATCTGAAGATCTTCCCAGAGATGTCATTGCTTGATTGAACTACTATCATATTAAAGAAGCCCCGATGCAGTCCACAAGGAAGATGCCAGATCTCCCAGAGCCCTTTGGTCGAGCTTAGTTATTCACAGAGCTCTCCCTAATCACAATACAATTGTGAAGGGGGCGTGGCCTGGACGAGCTTTGAGATGGCGACGTAAACCCTGAGCTCTGCTTAGGAACCCACCTAATAGCGACATCTAAGCTGACATTACAGCTTCTTCTCCCGCAAGTACACCTTCCAAGAGTCCCTTTCCGGCAAGATGTCTCGGTGGAGAGCACAGCGCCCGCAACCTAAGCAGCTAGATGCCTTCCTAACGACGCTACTGGTCCGGCGCGCGCCGACAGCAAGACCCCCGGCACCTCCCGCCGCAGGTACAGCAGGCAGAGGAGAAGGTTCTGCGTCCTCAGCAGCTGCAGAGGGATCCTCACCGGAGCGCTCACATCAGGTCACGATGAGTGAAAATACAGACTCCCCAGCACACTGAAAATCGGGGGAGAAAAGACACAGCACAGTCCCTCATCCTGCTTCCAAAATGGCACCAACTGCTTCTTCTCCCTCACATACACCTCAGAACCCCTCTCCCTCAGTAAGCCCACTAAAACAACGTCCTAGACTAGAGGACTCTATCTCTCTGGAGATTCAAACTTCTTCTCTGAAGGAGTACATTACAGCATTATCTTCATCTTCTCAACCAGCATCAGAATCTTTTCTTAAAGACATGGTGATCGCTTTAAGCGACTCCTTACAATTGAACTTTAACTCTTTAAATACCTCTCTGAAAGCTACACTAGAGGACATTGGTGCAAGAGTCTCTCATACTGAAAATAAAATGGGCGAATTCTCACAATCTCACAACGCGCTGATCGATGCGCATTACGAATTAGCAGATGAGGTAGACCAACTTAAAGCAAAACTCACCGACATCGAAGACAGGAATAGAAGAAACAATATTAAAGTTCGAGGAATACCCAAATCTATTACAACATCCGAAATTCCTAACTATATAAAACACTTGATGACCTCTCTACTCCCTGATGCTTCCATACAGGACCTTATTATCGACAGAGCTCACAGGCTACCCAAGCCCAGATACATTGCTGAACATATCCCAAGAGATACCATTGCAAGAATCCACTTTTTCCAAACAAAAGAAGCCCTAATGGCGGTTGCTCGTAAACTGATCCAGTTGCCGACTCCTTACGAAGACATCCGTCTCTTAACAGATTTATCAAAAACCACTATGTTAGAGAGGAAAAAATTCTCCACAATTACTGCTGCCCTCCGTCAAGCAAAAATCCCATACAGATGGGGATTCCCGACAAAGATCTTGATCAGAAAAGATGACATGTCCCACATTCTCCATAAGCCTGAAGATGCTGCCGATGTATTTAAATCGTGGGGTATCAATCTACCTCTACCTCAACGACAACATCCTTCTCCAAGGAAAACGCTTGAACAAGATCAAGATTGGCTCCCTAACTGACCTTTTATGAAGAGAAGATCTTCACAATAATACAACAGGTGGTTCCGCTAGGCTCTTCCCCAGGTGAACTTTTCCGTCCCCCCTTAATTGCACTGGCTTGTTAGCCTGAGACAACCTAACTTTAAATTTTCTATTTTCTTTCTTTCGGTTCATTAAGTTACCAGTAGCAGGTGTTTGATACTTAAATACGTAGCTGACACAAATCGCACCATCTGAACAACAGCTTTAGGCCTTAGTCAGACGGGCGTTTTTCTCACGCGATTTGCGCATGCACATGCGTCCGGCGATTTTTTAAAACCATTGCTTTGCAATGGTATCGGACACATGAGTGCTTTTTATGCGCTTTTTCCCGACAATTCATGAATTCATAAATGGGTGTGAGTCAGACCTGCCTCTGATTGGCTCAGCGCTGAGCCAATCAGGGGGCAGGTCTGACTCACACTCCCTTCACACCCACTGCAGGCCGGCCGCGCGGAACTCCGGCTGCCGGGAGCAGGTGAGTATATATATATTTTTTATTTTAACACTTTTCTGGATGAATTGCAGGGAAGGGCTTATATATTTAAGCCCTTCCCGACAATTCATCCTACACTCGCCCGCAGCGCATTGAATGCAATGCGCTGGACAGCTCCGGCCCGTTTCTAATGAAACGCGGCTAGGAGCAGATTTTCGGGCGATTTTCGGGCACCGGTCACGCGATTTGCGGATGCGCATCCGTCATGCAATCCGCAAATAGCGTGAAAAAACGCCCATCTGACTAAGGCCTAAGTAACACCACGAAGACAACACCCAACTTGTTATGTAATAGAACTCCTGTTTTAGGTATCTACCAAGTCAAGGTTTTAGGTCTACCTAGAACTCCTATCCTTCCATGTCTCTTTCTCTAGGGCTCTCAAAATAAAATAAAAATGTCAGTCAAAATATTCTCTTTAAGGCCTTAGTCAGACGGGCGTTTTTTCGCGCGATTTGCGCATGCGCATGCGTCCGGCGATTTTTTAAAACCATTGCTTTGCAATGGTATCGGACACATGAGCGCTTTTTATGCGCTCGTCCGATAAATTATAGAACAGAAATCGCAGATCGCACCTATCTGCGATCTGCGATTCCTGTTCTCTTCTCTATATGCGCTCAATGGGGCCGGCGGCAGCAGCGCCGACCCCATTGAGAACATATAGAAGACAAATCATTCTTCTCTGCCACAGCTGTAACAGCTGTGGCAGAGAAGAACGATGTTTACCCATTGAATTCAATGGAGCCGGCAATACAGCCGGCTCCATTGAAAGCAATGGGCTGCCGGCGTGCGCGGGATGAATTGTCGGGAAGGGCTTAAATATATAAGCCCTTCCCTGCAATTCATCCAGGAAAGTGTTAAAATAAAAAATATATATATATACTCACCTGCTCCCGGCAGCCGGAGTTCCGCGCGGCCGGCCGGTAGTGGGTGTGAAGGGGGTGTGAGTCAGGCCTGCCCCCTGATTGGCTCAGCGCTGAGCCAATCAGGGGGCAGGTCTGACTCACACCCCCTTCACACCCACTGCAGGCCGGCCGCGCGGAACTCCGGCTGCCGGGAGCAGGTGAGTATATATATATATTTTTTATTTTAACACTTTCCTGGATGAATTGCAGGGAAGGGCTTATATATTTAAGCCCTTCCCGACAATTCATCCCACACTCGCCCGCAGCGCATTGCTTTCAATGGAGCCGGCTGTATTGCCGGCTCCATTGAATGCAATGCGCTGGACAGCTCCGGCCCGTTTCTAATGAAACGCGGCTAGGAGCAGATTTTCGGTCGATTTTCGGGCACCGGTCACGCGATTTGCGGATGTGCATCCGTCATGCGATCCGCAAATCGCGCGAAAAAACGCCCGTCTGACTAAGGCCTAAACGTTAATGGGCTTAATTCACCCTTTAAAAGATCCTCACTATGGAGGGAAGCTCTGACCACAAAGGCAGATATTATATGTGCACAGGAGACCCACATCGCATCCTGCAAAGGCCCAACAATCTCACACAAAAAATTTCCCCAAATTTTCTTAGCTTGCTCCCCCCCAAAAAAAGAGCCAGAATTCTGATAGCATTTAGAGACTCCTTACAAATTGAAATTACAACACATATATCAGATCCGGAGGGTAAATTCCTTATTTTGACGGGAGTGCTTAATTCCAAACCATTCACTTTAGTAAACTTATATGCGCCTAACAACACTCCCTTACGATTTCTAAACAAAATCATGAGAAAAATAAGGAAATGTGAGGTGGGTGCTCTAATTATCTGCGAAGATTATAATGCGGTAACAGACAAAAAACTCAACTCAACAAAAGGTCCCCTGAGAGCTACCCCCTCCCTGCTACCATGGATGCACAAAGAAGCATTATTTTATACATTTCGTTGCCTAAATGCCTCCGCCAAAGAATATTTATTCTACTTGGCAGGACACAAGTCCTTCTTTAAAATTGACCTTATCCTAGTCAATAAAAATGCTCTTCCCTACATCACAGATGCCCAAGTGGGATCAATTACTTGGTCCAATCACGCTCCTGTAACAATTTCCATAACTTTAGAAGGTGTTCAAGGAAAAGCTAAATCTTGGAGAAACAATGTATTTTTAATGAAACTTCCAAAATATCACACTACAATTACAGCCAACTTAAAGGAATATATTTCAAAAACGTCACTCCAGACATGTCCCCAATCACAATATGGAATGCTCATAAAGCATTTATTAGAGGAGTACTCATCAAAATAAGCGCTCAACAGAAAAAAGAAAAAAACAAACAACTCAACACTCTTATAGCACAAATATCTACCATAGAAAGCCAACTGAGCCAATCTCCCTCATTAAGCCTACACAATCAGCTTTTTAACTTAAGACAAAAACTCAGAAATCTATTGCTTGACAACTACGACAGAGACCTAAAATCTACTCGCTCAACATTCTATATATCTAACAACAAACCCTCACGATTGATGGCCAAACTAGTAAAAAAAAAGAATACATAAAGCTTTGATCCCATACATTACAGACCCACGTGATCATAAAACAAAGGTGGTTTTTCGTCAATACTATAACAACCTCTACAACCTAAAAGAAGATACAAACACACCTCAACCATCACCTCAACTAATAGAAAATTTCCTAAAAACAGTGGAGCTACCAATTCTCAGTGAGAACCACCTCGATTTTCTAAATACCCCAATTTCACCTATGGAAATTGCTGACACTATTAAATCCCTAAAATTTCAGAAAGCCCCAGGACCTGACGGATTCTCCAATGACTACTATAAGCTTTTCTCCAATACTCTCGTCCCACACTTGTCTTTAGCCTTTGATCAAGGCATTAAACAATGTTCCTCCCCCCCCCCCCCCCCCAGGGATGCTAGAAGCCACAATTGTGACAATCCCGAAACCGGGCAAAGATCCCACCTCACCATGTAACTTTAGACCGATATCCCTTTTAAATTGTGATATAAAAATCAACGCAAAGACCATAGCTCTCAGACTCCTAAAAATCCTACTCGAAATTGTTCACTCAGATCAAGTGGGATTTACAAAAGGGAGACAAGCCTCGGATGGAACTAGGAAAATTCTAAATCTTCTACACAAAATTGAACAAACACGCTTCCCATCAATTTTGGTCGCTCTCGATGCTGAAAAAGCATTTGACCGACTCTATTGGGAATTCGCCTTTTCCACCCTTAACAAATTTGGTTTTAGCGGTAATATCCTCAATTCCATACGCGCACTTTGTACATCCCCAACAGCAAGAGTACTAGTCGATGGCCTACAATCTAATCCCTTTTCAATAGCCAATGGCACCCATCAGTGTTGCCCTCTTTCACCTTTATTGTTCACATTGGTCATGGAACCCTTGGCAGAATACATAAGAAATAATCCAGACATACAAGGTATAAACGTCGGACTTCGACAACACAAAATCAGTCTATTTGCTGATGACATCCTACTCACACTTACAAACCCACTGAGATCATTCAGAACAGTTTACCATACCTTAACCAAATTCGCTGAAGCATCCTATTACAAATTAAATATTACTAAATCACAAATATTAGGTATCTTTATCACAGAAAAACTCAAACAAGATATAAAAAAATAATTTTCATTCCAATGGCAGACTAACAGCATTCCATACCTAGGAACAAACTTATGCTTTCCCATCTCCAACCTAATCTCAGTTAACTATCCCCCTCTTCTCTCTGAGCTACAAAAAGAACTAGATTCTTTCAACCATCATCCTATCTCGTGGATGGGTAGAGTCGTTGTATATAAAATGATAATACTACCTAAAATTCTCCATTTCTTCCGCACTCTCCCTATAGTAATTCCAAAACAAATATTGGCAGGTTTCCAAAAACAACTTTCAAAATACATATGGCAAAACAAAAAAAAACAAGAATAGCGCTATCCACTCTAACACTCAACAGACACCAAGGAGGTCTGGGCCTACCCAACCTGGAATCTTACTGTAAATCCACCGTATTAAAACAACTGTCTTTGTGGACGAGTTATAATCCAAAGATATGCTGGCCCGCAATGGAGATTGAATACATAGACAGAAACCATTAACACTCTTGCTGTATGCATACGCTGCAGCTACATCCTCCCCCTCACTCAGGAAATGTTTAGACCTCCCAAATCTGTCTCCACCAATGCTGGCCTTGCTAGAAGCCTGGAATGATTTAATTCAAAGCGCTGATAAAAGCACCTTTCAGACACTCCAAAATATACCTCTCAGAACTCTTGGATATTTTATAGCTAATCTTCAGCTTACTTCGTGGAAAGATAAAGGTATAAGATTTATACCAGATTTGAACTCACCAAAGGGCCTCATCCCCTTTAATAATCTCAAATCCCAATACCATCTAAAAGTGTCTGAGGCCTATAAATACATGCAAATATGCTCTTTCCTAAATTGCTTACTCTATACTTAAACATACACATATCAAACTGACAACTAGGTCATTTTATGACACTTTTACAGGCCTCTTAGGACCCGCGAAAAAATGCCATTTGATAAACTGGGAGAAAGACTTGGGCGAAGAAGTGCCAGTAGCTCAATGTCTCAAAGCCTTCAAATGGTCAGGCCAAGCCTCCCAGGGAGTTAACCTGATTGAAACCCACATAAAACTATTGACACATTGGTATTATACTCCAACCCAGCTAACTAGGAGAGGACTCTCTACAAATGACCTCTGCTGGAGTAAGTGCGGAGGTCGTGGTTCTTTAATACACATATTTTGGTCATGCCCAAAAATTCATACCTTCTGGATAGAGACTTACAAACTAAGGCCTCAGTCACATGGGCGCATCGGCACCCATACACTGGCGCCGATGCGCCTGTGTGACTGACACCAGCAAACGGACGTACCTGCAGACGGCCATCTCTCTGCAGCGCTGGAGGAAAGAACATGTGACC
Source organism: Eleutherodactylus coqui (assembly GCF_035609145.1). NCBI lineage: Eukaryota > Metazoa > Chordata > Amphibia > Anura > Eleutherodactylidae > Eleutherodactylus > Eleutherodactylus coqui. The sequence goes on along the minus strand of NC_089843.1, from coordinate 138,935,884 downwards.
GGCTTCATTGCCTCCAGCGCTTCTTTTCTCTGGCGCTGCAGAGAGACGGCCGTCTGCAGGTACGTCCGTCTCCTTCCTGTAGTCACACGGGCGCATCGGCGCCGGTGTACGGGTGCCGATGCGCCCGTGTGTCTGAGGCCTAATATATGCACTGTCAGGGTTTCATCTTCCATTCAGCCTGAAAACAGCTTTATTACTACTCTATCCTGGCAAGATCAGTCCTCCTTTGAAAAAACTCATAGGCCACATTCTTTTAGGTGCTAAATTTCTAATTGCCAAAAAATGGAGATCTGAAATCTCACCTATCAGCCTAGACCTATCACAACTGAACACAGTTTATACGAAAAGATACTAGCCCTTCGAGACAACACAATCTTGAGATATAATGAGACGTGGAAGTCATGGTTGCACCATTATCCGAATTAGAGAAATCCTAGGTAGACCTGTTTAAGATTAAAGTTGTAAGATCTTAATCTTGCTTATCCGCTCTTTCCTCCCCCCTCTAATTACTCCTATTATCATTTTCCTTTCCCCTCCCCCCCTTTATTGCCCTCTACCCCCCTTCCCCTACCCCCTACCCCCCTCCAATCCTCTTCATTGTAGTCTTTAGTCCAATAATAACTTTTACAAACTCTATGTTAAAGAAAAATATTTGGTCTGTGAATTTGTTTGAAGTCAATCGTCTAAATGAAAATAGAATAACTGTATATTCTTACATGATATGTGACTTTACTTAAAGATGCTAAATGTTCTGTTGTACCATTGTCTCTATTAAGACCAATAAAAACTTATTGATTAAAAAAAAAAAATACAATTGTGAAAAAAAATTCTTTGTTATTTTGTCTACTCTGAGACAGCATAAAATCAATTATAAGTGGGGCTCTCAAACAAAACTCTTGGTAAAAAAAATGTGGCAAAATTCATATCATGCATGGAATAGAAGAACACCTCTCCTTCCTCAAGCAATGGAATCTCTCCCCATCCACTCCAGCTCAGCCAAGAAAAAAAAAAGACATCTCTACATCTCTCCCCAGAATGGTCTACCAAATAAAAGTCAAAGAGCATCTCAAATGCTTTTTTTTATTTTTCTATCCTTACAGGTTGGAGGTCCTCATCACTCACAGGTTTTTTGAATTTTAACCTGTGTTATTATGAGTCTCCATAGCCATACTTACCCAGGACTATGGTACGGTACATATAGTTAATGTTACAGCTTATGTTTTCTATTTTTACAAGATTAACTAGATTTGTCCCTCACTTACTTTATGAATGCTATCCTTCATTGCTGTGTATAACCTAAGTGCCAATTTGTTATGCTTATATACTACAGCCTGTCAACTTTGTTCTCATATATCGCTATGTCAATTATGTTTACTTAATTTAATACCAATGGTCTGAATAGCCCTTTCAAAAGAGCTCTAATATGGAATGACACCATGTCCTTGTATATGAACATTCTCTGGCTTTGGCAGGCATATTTTCTTGATAGTAACCCCCAAAATTTCACCATAGAAAAATTCCCTAATATTTCCATGGCTAACACTGAAAAGAAAATAGCTGGGGTTCCCATTGCCATTAGGTAAACTGTAACCTTCCAGCTCCTGGACTGCCTCAAAGATGACAAGACTAGATTTATTGTCCTAATTTTCAAGATAAACGAGTGGTTATGACTATAGCTAACGTATACGCTCCCAATTCCTCACAAATTTGATTCTTAAATAGAATAATCAAAATAATCAGGAGGACTCAGCAGCGCAAACTAATAACATGTGGATATTTTAATACTATTCCAGATAGATTTCTTGACACCACAAATAAGCTGACATGCCATTCTTCTGAATTATCACCCTGCTTGAATACCTTATCCAAAGAATATACTTTTTATTCTCATAGATACGTGACATTTTCCAGAAAAGACCTATGGAAAATGGAAATTTATCTTCAGAGCAACCAAGATCTTCATTTTCTCCCAATGGAATTCTCATATAGCTTACATAGGCAGTATATATAACACACCTGCTCCAGCAAATAAAAAACATTGAAATACAGCTTGAAAATGATCAACCCCACCTGTACATGACTCACTATTTAAATTACAAATGCAACTCTGTATCCACCTTGTAGCAGTCTATGACAATGCTCAAAGCCATCTGAACACAATCTATTATACATCCTATGATAAGGCCAGCAAACTAATAGCCCACAGGGTTAAACAAAACATTTAAAATCTAGAATCCCTTTTATATGGTCGAATGACAAAAAGCATAAACTGACCCCTGGAATATTGCAGATTCTTTTAGCTCCTTATAGGCAGGATTATACAACTTTAAAAACATCTTTCAAATTTTTCAGCCCAATGAGAGCATGATTCAAAAATGTCTTAATTCTATTAATCTTCCCAAAAGCTCCACTTCTGATCTAGAATCACTCAGCAAACCAATCACCCTAGAGGAAGTTCAAACTTCAATTAAAAAGTTGTAAAGAGGTAAGGCACCATGCCCTGATGAGTTCTCTCACCTATACGTATTGGCAGAGGCTTTCAAGTAAGTAGTCGCTCTGGTGACTTTCCTGCAGAGATGTTACAGGCCACAATAGTAATGATACCCAAACCGCAGAAGCTTCTGGACTGCCCCGCAAACTTTCCAACCATATCTCTTTTGAATTGCAACACAAAAATGTGCACAAAAGTCCTTATTAAACATACTACCAAATATAATCCAATCGCCCGAAAAAACTGCTCCTAGCCACGTTTCATTAAAAACGGGCCGGAGCTGTCCAGCGCATTGAATTCAATGGAGCCGGCAATACAGCCGGCTCCATTGAAAACAAAGGGCTGCAGGTGATCTCACGATGAATTTTCGGGAAGGACTTAAAAATATAAGCCCTTCCCTGAAATTCACCCAGAAATGTGTAAAAACAAAAAAATATATATACTCACCTGGTCCCGGCAGACGGACCTCAGCCGCGGCCGGCCGGCAGTTCTCCTGAACTGCTGTGAGTAGTATTCAGCAGCCAGGGATTTAAAATCCCCGCCTGCTGAATGAGCTGCCTCAGATTGGTCACAGCCTCACCAATCAGAGGCAGCTCTCACTTACCCATTCATGAATTCATGAATGGGTGAGTGAGTGCTGCCTCTGATTGGCTCAGTGCAGGGACCAATCAGGGGCAGCTCTCAGCTGTCATTCAGGGATGTGACCAATCAGAGGCAGCTCATTCAGCAAGCGGCAGCTCATTCAGCCGCGGCTGCATTGAAAGCAATGCGTGCATTCCCTATGGTGCACGCATGTCCTATCTTTGCAGGCACGCACCTGTAAAACACAGACATGTGCACACACCATAGGGAATGCATTTTTGTAAATACAAGCGTGTTTTTGTGTGTGAGTATGCACGCACCAAAACACGCTCTTGTGAACCCACCCTTAATCATGCAGCATAAAAGACAGGATACATTTTTTCTGCAGGTCGGTGTGATTACAACAATATTAACATTATTCCTATTTTTTTAAGTTCTTTCCACTATTCCAAAATAAAAAAAACATTTTCTCTGGAAATTATTATTATTTTCGGGTTGGAGCCAGAATGGAGACCCTGGGAGATATGTGGTAGCGAGATCTGGAATGGGACCTCTGTTTAAATAAAAAAAAGCAGGCTCCCTGTGGCGGCAGGCAATCTTGGAAAGCAGAAGAAGTAGCATGACATGGCAGAGGACAGCGAGAGAAGAACCCGAGAAGCTCACTGACATCTTCATCCCGCGGGAGAGCAGAGGAGAGCAGGAGTTGGAGTAGCAAGATGCCTGCCGAAGCAAGAAGCAGAGGCGGCAGACTGGGGGAATTCTTGCAAGGAGATGTGAATGCAAAGGCATACAGTGAATCTGGCATAAACATGACTTTTATGTGATGATTAGTAGATGACACATAGCGTGCAAATTTTACTACAAATAAAAGATGTCTTCTTTTGGGTCCCTACTTCCCTCCCCCCTCCTTCCACTGACCTTCCCTCTCCAATTTAATCCTCCCCACTCCCTTCCCTTTCTTTTCTTATCATTATTATGTTTGCTTCCTTCTTCACTCTTTTTTTATATAAATCTAAACCACGCTCAAGCATTTTCTCTTGCTTCTTCAGGCCTATTATTTAGGTGTCGGAAGAGAAGTGAGTGTGGAAAAGTTAAAGGGGTTGTCCCGCGAAAGCAAGTGGGGTTCAGCACTTCTGTATGGCCATATTAATGCACTTTGTAGTGTACATCGTGCATTAAATATGAGCCATACAGAAGTTATTCACTTACCTGTTCGGTTGCTAGCGTCCCCGTCTCCATGGTGCCGTCTAATTTCAGCGTCTAATCGCCCGATTAGACGCGCTTGCGCAGTCCGGTCTTCTCCCTTCTGAATGGGGCCGCTCGTGCCGGAGAGCAGCTCCTCGTAGCTCCGCCCCATCACGTGTGCCGATTCCAGCCAATCAGGAGGCTGGAATCGGCAATGGAACGCACAGAGCCCACAGTGCACCATGGGAGAAGACCTGCGGTCCACCGTGGGTGAAGATCCCGGCGGCCATCTTCGCAAGGTAAGTAAGAAGTCACCGGAGCGTGGGGATTCGGGTAAGTACTATCCGTTTTTTTTTTTAAAACCCCTGCATCGGGTTTGTCTCGCGCCGAACGGGAGGGCTATTGAAAAAAAAAAAACCCGTTTCGGCGCGGGACAACCCCTTTAAGAAGCTAAAACGTTAAGTAGGCTAGTCTGATTCTGGAATATGACAGATACATGGGCTGAGAAAGAAACAAAACCGTCAAATCTTGACTGGTAGCCTTTCTAGGCACGACACTCTACTATGACTGTAATAGGTTTGTAATAAAAATAAGCTATTCACATCTCATTTTGAAATGTTATGCAAAATCAAAGTGTTTGGAATTAATGTATGAAAATGAAAACGCAAGATTCTGTTTGTAATGTTTATACAGGTTATATGACCTATATGGCTGGACTTTTACCCCCAATGAGTATTCCTTCCCACAAAGGGTCACATCATCGCCCTAACAAGAAGGAACGCACATCCTCCTTTGATGACAAAATTTCCCTTGCCCTAAAGGTGACTGCTGCCTACGGATCCAATGGTCTGCCTACACCCCTGAATTGTTTTTCAGGGAAGGGCTTTACATATAAGCCCTTCCCTGAAAAACAAGAAATTTAGTGTAAAAAAAAAAAGCCTACCTGCCTGCCGCATGCAGCAGATGTTTCCTTCATCCTCGCAAGGAAAAATAATTCCCTGCTGTACCTGCCACATATGTGACAGACGCAGCAAGGCAATTCTTCATCCCTGCGGGGAATAAAGAATTCCCTACCACAGCTGTCAGAGATGACAGCTGTGGTAGGGGATCCAGCTGTCAGCATCCTGTAATTGTTTTTCAGAGAAGGGCTTTAAATATAAGCCCTTTCCTGAAAAACAAGAAAAAATGGTGATTAAAATAAAAAAGAATACTCACCTTTCTTCAGCTGCCAGGGCTTAGCCGTGTCCAGCCGGCTCTTCTCCCTGTACTGCTCTCAGTAGTATTCAGCAGGCGGGGATTTAAAATCTCCACCTGCTGAATGGGCTGCCCCTGATTGGCTGAGCACTGTCACCAATCAGAGGCAGCTCTCAGCTATTGAATGACAGCTAAGAGCTGCCTCTAGTTGGTCCCTGCGCTCAGCCAATCATAGGCAGCACTCACCCATTCATGAATTCATGAGTGCTGTCATTCCATAGCTGAGGCTGTATTTGAGAAAGACTTTTTTGAAAAATTTACACTTCAGTCATTCATAGAATTATTCCATCTACCATATAATTTTATAAATATTTGCAATTACAACATTTCCTTGCCCATTCACCCCCACCCCATTTATAACATCTTTTACAAAATATGAGTCTTTTCTATATAAATCCAGGAAACAATCTAAAGGTATTACTAAGGCATGTAAAGCACTATAATAATGCTCTTTTTCACCTATATGCCTTTTTAAAACTATCTGGGAAGAATACCTTCAGAGATCCTTTAACACAGACCAATGGTCATTGGCATACCAGCTTAGCTATAAATCTTTTTACTGTGTGAATCATTTGGAAACCAATAGGAAAATGTTATACAGATGATATCTAATGCCGTATCACTTAGCTAAAATTTCACCACAACATTCTAATATATTCGGGAGATGTCAGAAATTAGCTCATTACGACATATCTTGTGGTTATGTGAATCTCTTAAATTACTTTGGGATTAAGATTATTATGCACGTTTTCTGACCTTCCTATTATTTCTCATATTTTTTAACAGCAACTAGATCATGCATAGTCAAAAAAGTGTGCCTTTTTTTAATTGAAATCTTTTTAGCAGTTCAACATAATTATTTGATGGAACATCTGATTGCTTCTAGAATGGGTCAATTAGAACAATGTAAAAGTTTTCAGGCGAGGTGGCTAAAATTCTCAGGATACATATGTTGAATTACACTGTGCAACACAAGTTTTGTAACAGATAAGCAAATAGGCTGCTTATAGTAAATTTAGTGTGCCGAATTCAAATATGATATCCGTTTTGTTTCTGCCACATAAGGCCTTAGTCAGACGGGTGCTTTTTCGAGCGATTTGCGCATGCACATGCGATTTGCGCATATATAGAACCAATGGTTCACTATGGTATCGGTCACATGTCCGCTTTTTATGCGGATATGCAATAAATTATAGGACACGACGATTCGCAGATCGCGCCTATCTGCGTTCGGCGTTTTATGTGCGCACCAAAATCATTTTTTTCGCCGGCCAGTCTAAGTTTCATGCACATTTTGATGCGCACGGCGATTTTTCTCCGGTCAGACGGGCGTTTTGCTGCGACAATTAACGCGGTTAGGTGCAGATTTTTCCCGCGATTTTTCACCCCCGGTCACGCGATTTGCGCATGCGCATCCGACATGCGATCCGCAAATCGCGCGAAAAAACGCCCGTCTGACTAAGGCCTAAGGTTGTCCAATTATGGGGAATAATGTAATCCAATTGCTGCTGCATTGTACTTTTGGGAAATATGTCTATACAATTAATCCAGTAGGCTCACCATTAACCTTGCTTAATAAAAAGAAAAAAAAAAGTGATTGCACAACTATTTTTCAATCACTGTTACACACCACGTGCTAACTGAACACTATAAGGCCTTAGTCACACGGGCGTTTTTTCGCACGATTTGCGGATCGCATGACGGATGCGCATCCGCAAATCGCGTGACCGGGGCCAAAAAAAATCACCCGAAAAATCTGCTCCTAGCCGCGTTTCATTAGAAACGGGCTGGAGCTGTCCAGCACATTGAATTCAATGGAGCCGGCAATACAGCCGGCTCTATTGAAAGCAATGCGCTGCGGGCGAGCGCAGGATGAATTGTCGGGAAGGGCTTAAATATATAAGCCCTTCCCTGCAATTCATCCAGAAAAGTGTAAAAATAAAAAAAATCTATATACTCACCTTGTCCCGGCAGACGGAGTTCAGAGCGGCCGGCCTGCAGTGGGTGTGAAGGGGGTGTGAGTCAGACTTGCCTCTGATTGGCTCAGCGCTGAGCCAATCAGGGGCAAGTCTGACTCACACCCCCTTCACACCCACTGCAGGCCGGACGCTCTGAACTCCGTCTGCCGAGCCAATCAGAGGCAAGTCTGACTCACACCCCCTTCACACCCACTGCAGGCCGGCCGCTTTGAACTCCGTCTGCCAGGACAAGGTGAGTATATATATATTTTTACATTTTTTTTTACACATTTCTGGATAAATTGCAGGGAAGGGCTTATATATTTAACCCCTTCCCGACAATTCATCCTGCGCTCGCCGGCAGCCCATTGCTTTCAATGGAGCTGGCTGTATTGCCGGCTCCATTGAATTCAATGGGCAAACATCGTTCTTCTCTGCCACAGATTTGTCTTCTATATGTTCTCAATGGGGTCGGCGCTGCTGCCGCCGGCCCCATTGAGCGCATATAGTAAAGAAAACAGGAATCGCAGATCGCAGATAGGTGCGATTTGCGATTTCTGTTCTATAATTTATCGGACGAGCGCATAAAAAGCGCTCATGTGTCCGATACCATTGCAAAGCAATGGTTTTAAAAAATCGCCGGACGCATGCGCATGCGCAAATCGCGCGAAAAAACGCCCGTCTGACTAAGGCCTCAAGGTAGGTTCATGTAATATATAGGGTATGTTTCCACGTGGCGGAAACACTGTAGATCATCCACCAGTAAGTTGTAATTAAGGAGCTGTGTTTTTACAGGTCATTGGTTAGACTAAATAAAAAAATCAAAATTCCAAAATAAAAATACATGTTAAGTATTGCTTCGTCCGTAAAAGTCCAATCTATCAAAGTAATGCATTATTTACCCCGCATGGTGAAGGTCGTCCAAAAAAAAATTTAAGAATGTCAGAAATGTGCTTTTTTAGGCCTCGGTCAGACGGGCATTTTATCGCGCGATTTGCGCATGCGCATGCGATCTGCGCATAAATAGAACCATTGCTTTGCAATGGCATCGGACACATGGCCGCTTTTTATGCGGATGTCCGATAAATTATAGGACACGAGGAATCCCAGATCACGCCTGTCTGCGATCTGCGATTCCTTGTGTTCTATTATATACGCTCAATGGGGCCGACGGCAGCAGCGCCGACCCCATTGAGAACATATACTACAGAAATTATTCTCCTCTGCCACAGCTGAACTCCGGCTGTAGGGACAAGGTGAGTATATATATTTTTTTATTTTTACACATTTTTGGATGGTTTTCAGGTAAGGGCTTATATTTTTAAGCCCTTCCCGAAAATTCATCCCGCGCTCGCCGGCAGCCCATTGCTTTCAATGGAGCCGGCTGTATTGCCGGCTCCATTGAATTGCAATGGGTTGGACAGCGCTCCTGTGATCGGGGCCTTTTCCCCGAAAAAGCTGCTAGCTGCAGATTTTTCGGGCGATTTTTTGGCCTCGGTCACGCGATTTGCGGATGCGCATCCGACATGCGATCCGCAAATCGCGGCAAAAAACGATCGTCTGACCGAGGCCTTAGTCATTCTGTCTCCAAGAAAAAATGCAATAGGAAGTGATTAGAGATGAGCGAGCACCAAAATGCTCGGGTGCTCGTTACTCGAGTTGAACTTCCCGTGATGCTCGAGGGTTCGTTTCGAGTTATGAACCCCATTGAAGTCAATGGGCGACCCGAGCATTTTTGTATGGGACCTATGCTCCGCTAAGGTTTTCATTTGTGAAAATCTGGGAAATTCAAGAAAGTGATGGGAACGACACAGAAACGGATAGCGCAGGCGAGGGGCTACATGTTGGGCTGCATCTCAAGTTCCCAGGTCCCACTATTAAGCCACAATAGCGGCAAAAGTGCCCCCGCCTCCAACAATTTTTACTTCTGAAAAACCCTCATTAGCAAGGCATACCTTAGCTAAGCACCACACTACCTCCAACAAAGCACAATCACTGCCTGCATGACACTCCGCTGACACTTCTCCTGGGTAACATGCTGCCCAACCGCCCATTTTAGTAATAGTAGCAGTCAAGACAGGCCGCAGTTACAATTCCAAAGCAGCAGTATAGGGGGAGCACAGTATTAGTTCCATTTCAGTAGTAGTAGCAGTCTAGACAGGCCCCAGTAACATATCACTAGCAGCAGTATAGGGGGAGCACAGTATTAGTTTCATTTGAGTAGTAGTAGCAGTCTGGACAGGCCCCAGTGACATATCACTAGCAGCAGTATAGGGGGAGCACAGTATTAGTTCCATTTCAGTAGTAGTTGCAGTCTAGACAGGCCCCAGTAACGTATCACTAGCAGCAGTATAGGGGGAGCACAGTATTAGTTCCATTTTAGTAGTAGTAGCAGTCTAGACAGGCCCCAGTAACATATCACTAGCAGCAGTATAGGGGGAGCACAGTATTTGTGCCATTTCAGTAATAGTAGCAGTCAAGACAGGCCCCAGTAACAATTCCAAAGCCGCAGTATAGGGGGAGCAGAGTATTAGTTCCATTTCAGTAGTAGTAGCAGTCTAGACAGGCCCCAGTAACATATCACTAGCACCAGTATAGGGTATAATTTTTTTAAATGGTGAGGTGAAAAACCAGACAGACACCGTATGCAGCGTATATATGTATACTCACTCTTTCCCTCTGGCGGGATGACGGCAATCATATAACAGACACAGCACAGCCAGGAAACAATTATGCGCAAGCCTGCTGTAACACGTAGCTGGGTATTAATGAGCGACTACTACCCCCAGCAGACACGCAGTAAACTGTAGACGGTCACAGGCTTAGCTGGGTAATAATGAGCGACTGCTACCCCCAGCACACACGCAGTAAACTGAAGTCGGTCACAGGCAGCCCAAATATAGTATTTTTTTCCAATTTTTGGGAAAAAGCCCACTGCCTACATAGCCTGTATATGGATTTCCATGTTGGAGGATGACTGTGGTTATTGAAAGCACAGTGCAGCCTCAAAAAATTATGCGCAAGGCTGGGTATTAATGAGCGACTACTACCCCCAGCAGACACGCAGTAAACTGAACACGGTCACAGGCAGCCCAAAGATTTTTTTTTTCCAATTTTTTTGAAAAAGCCCACTGCCTATATAGCCAGTATATCTCTTTCCCTGTACCACTGTCCCTGCCTCACCAGTACTGCCCCTATACTCAGTAAAATGACTGCAGACTGAGGACGCTATGGTCTGCACGTACGATATACAAAAAAAAAATGTGCTAAACTGCTAAAAGCAGCCTCAACAGTACTGCACACGGTCAGATGTGGCCCTAAGAAGGACCGTTGGGGTTCTTGAAGATGAAGATAACAGCCTAACACTCTCCCTATAGCAGTTACAGCAGGACGGCACTTTCCTTAATGTCTCTCAGCGTGCATCTGTGGCGAGCCGCGGCCGGCCCCAGTTTATATACTCGGGTGTCACCTGATCTCCCCAGCCACTCACTTCACAGGAGGAAGTTCTAATGCCTTCCCTGTGTTTCTATTGGCCAGAAAATGGCGCAAACTTTTCTGGGAAGAAAATGGAAGTGACTTGAACACCGCGTGGTGCTCGTCTCGAGTACCCTAATACTCGAACAAGCATCAAGCTCGGACGAGTACGCTCGCTCATCTCTAGAAGTGATCAAAAAGTCATATGTATTCCAAAATAGTACTAATGCAAATTGCAGGACATCCCACAAGAAACTCGCCTTTGCACAATTATGTGGATGGAGAAATAAAGAAGATAGAGAAAGAAAGCAGCAGAAAATAATTTTTTTAAAAATTAAATGGCTTTGAAAAAAAATAAAAGTTGTACAGCAAAAACTAACTACATAAGTTTCGTATCATAGTAATCATACTGACCCAAAGAATAAAGTTTACATGTTATTTTTGTTTCAGTTTGTGGGCCATGAAAACAAGACGCACCGAAAAATGGAAGATTTTTTTTTTCATTTTATTCCACTTTGAACTTTTTACAAGTTTTTCAGTACATTATATGGTGCATTAAATAGCACCATTAACAATACAACTGGTCTCGCAAAAACCAAGCCCTCATACAGCGACGTTAATGAATTATTAAATGAGTTAGGAATTTTTAAAGCAAAAAAAAAAAATTGGTTATTAAGGGGTTAAATAATTTGAAAATGAGACGTGATCGCTATTATTCAGTTTTACCAGTGTAATCGGCATGTTTTCATTTTACAGAAACATATCAATGACTTTCTGTTACGAAAATGTTTTAAAAATTTGTTGCACAGTGTTATTTATCTAAATTTTGGAGAGTATTGAAAGGGGCTACACCAATATAGAATGCTACACTTTATGGAAATATTATCTATTCCACTTGTCCTAATTATATCAAGAACAAATAAATAAATAAATAAATATCCTGCTCTTAGAGGTCTAGTCTATAAGATATAAACCAGCAATTAGGCAGAATCATCAGAAACAGACTTACTTGAGAGGGTGCGTTCTAGGATTAATCCAAAAGACACCCCAGTTAGGGCTCAGTCAGACAGGCATTTTTTGCTGTGCATGTTTTTTGTGTTTGCGATTCGCATCTATATAGAACCAATGCTTTTCAATGGTAGCGGTCACATGTCCGATTTTTACATACACATAAAATATGTACCTACAAAATATAGAACATATGGATGTCAATGGACATGGTCACGTGTTTCTTTTTACACACGCAGTGTGATTTTTTTCACAAGCGAATAATTGTAAAAAAACACCCATCTGACTGAACCCCTAAGGTCCAAGGTAATGTGAAGTGATGGTATTAGTAGCTGGCAATGAATAAATTGGTTCCTCAAGGCTCGCAGAAAAAGTCAATTTTTAATGGCTCACATGAAGAAATTAAGCTAAAAGAAAAGAGATAAACAAAAATATTTGAATTTTTTTCAACCTCTTAAGTTTATGTCCTGGCTGTGGGCTACTTATGCAACAGGATGTAAACTTATGTCCTGTGCATGGCGCGGGATCAGAAGCTGAGCCCACACCATCCCACAGCAGGAGCTGGCTGTTACCAATATTCGGCCTCCTGCTGCAACAGTTTGGATACATAAAAACAGCTATCACCTGTTACCCCTTGCATGCCACAAGATGAGCAGATCACAGCATGTAAAGGGGTTCAGAGAGGAAGCGTGCCAGCCATTGCCTATGATTGATGTTGTAAGCTATAAGGCATTGCAGTACAGAAGTCCTGTAATGCATTATGAGGGCTCAATCAGATGAGCGTTTTTTTTGTGCACCTATGTACACAAAAAAATTGTGCTCCATGCATGTTAAAAATGCACATGACTGTAGCTCCATGTCCATTGCTTTCAATGGGGTTAGCGCCAGCATTGAATTCAATGAATGGCTGAGCGTTGCCTCTGATTGGCTGAGTGCTGTGACCAATCACAGGCAGTGCTCAGCTGTCATTCAATGAATGGTTGAGTGCTGCCTGTGATTGGCTGAGTGCTCAGCCAATCAGACCCAGCACTTCCTGGAGGCGGGGATTTTTAAATCCCTGGCCAGCAGAAAGTGCTTAAGAGCAGTGTCGGGGACCAAGCGAGAAGACACACTAGAGCTCCGACTGCAGCTAGGGATGATTTTCAGGGAAGGGCTTATATTTCAAGTTCTTACCCAAAAATCACTGCGGGGGTTGCTTGCAGCCCATTGCTTTCAATGGGGCGGATGCAGCAAAAAACAATTTGCACACCTGCAAAAGACCGACATGTAAACACACCATTGGGAACCAATGATTCTAATAGTCACGCTGTTTTGTGTGCACATAGGTGCACGCAAAACAACACTCGTGTGAACTAGGCCTAATGCTGTAAAATAAAAGCAATGTCAGAAATTATGCTCTCAAGAAAAAAAGGAAACATTTAAAAAAATCTATTTTATTTTTTTCCCCCAAAATAGTGCTAATAAAAACAACAGTACACAATATCACCATGCTGATGGAAAAATAGAAAAAAAAAGTTATAGCTTTTGAAATGTAGAGATGAAAATCCCTAAAAAATCATTGCGTACTCATGGCCAAAATAGATCATATCCTTCAAGGGTTAATATTAACCATTACAAAATTTACTTTTTCTGTCATCCTTGTGGAACGGATTTATTCATTGGCAACTCTTGAAACCATCACTTCTTGTTATCTTGGACTTTAAGTGGGGTATCTTTTAAATTAATTTTCGATGCCTGCCCCTCTAAACTAAGTCTGTTTTTGGCGATCCTGCCAAATTACTGGTTTATATCTTATGGGCTAGTCCTCTGAGTGCAGGAGAATTTTTCCTATTTATTTGTTATTTATATCAGTCTAAGACCCCTGGTTCCTCAGAATCCTTTTTGCATCTGCTCTTCTGCTTCGGACAGAGTGTCTCCCATACCATTTATGTTGTGTTGCATACCAGGACACAAGTTCTGATGGTCAACCCTTTCAGGTTGTGCCATACATGCTAGGTGAGTCCATCTCATTTATCAATTTTGATATCAATACCATTTGCAGAGGCACTATCCTAATTATTTCTATTTTCTTTGTCCTAATTATATGTAACACTACAGACAAGTTTCTCTACTACTATTAGAGATGAGCGAACGTACTCGTCCGAGCTTGATACTCGTTCGAGTATTAGCGTGTTCGAGATGCTCGTTACTAGAGGCGAGCACCACGCGATGTTCGAGTTAATTTCACTTTCATCTCTGAGACGTTAGCGCGCTTTTCTGGCCAATAGAAAGACAGGGAAGGCATTACAACTTCCCCCTGCGACATTCAAGCCCTATACCACCCTCCTGCAGTTAGTGGCTGGCGAGATCAGGTGTCACCCGAGTATATAAATCGGCCCCTCCCGCGGCTCGCCACAGATGCATTCTGACAGACATCAGGGAAAGTGCTGCTGATGCCGGAGCTGCTATAGGGAGAGCGTTAGGAGCGATTTTAGGCTTCAAGAACCCCAACGGTCCTTCTTAGGGCCACATCTGACCGTGTGCAGTACTGTTGAGGCTGCTTTTTGCAGTGTTGCACAATTTTTTTTTTTGTATATCGGGCGTGCAGAGCATTGCGTCCTCAGTCTGCAGTCATTGTACAGAGTACAGGGCCAGTACTGGTGAGGCAGGGAAAGAGATATACAGGCTATATAGGCAGTGGGCTTTTTAAAAAAAAATTGGGGAAAAATACTATCTTTGGGCTGCCTGTGACCGTCTTCAGTTTACTGCGTGTCTGCTGGGGGTAGTAGTCCTAATTAATACGCAGCTAAGCGTTACAGCAGGCTTGCGCAAAATTGTTTCCTGGCTCTGCTGTCTCCGTTACATCACCGCCGTCATCCCGCCAGAGGGAAACAGTATACATAATATTATACGCTGCCTACAGTATCTGTCTGCTGAGGGTAGTAGTCCTAATTAATACGCAGCTAAACGTTTCAGCAGGCTTGCGCAAAATTGTTTCCTGGCTCTGCTGTCTCCGTTACATCACCGCTGTTATCCTGCCAGAGGGAAACAGTATACATAATATTATACGCTGCCTACAGTATGTGTCTGCTGGGGGGAGTAGTCCAAATTAATACGCAGCTAAGCGTTTCAGCAGGCTTGCGCAAAATTGTTTCCTGGCTCTGCTGTCTCCGTTACATCACCGCCGTCATCCCACCAGAGGGAAACAGTATACATAATATTATACGCTGCCTACAGTATCTGTCTGCTGGGGGTAGTAGTCCAAATTAATACGCAGCTAAGCGTTTCAGCAGGCTTGCGCAAAATTGTTTCCTGGCTCTGCTGTCTCCGTTACATCACCGCCGTCATCCCACCAGAGGGAAACAGTATACATAATATTATACGCTGCCTACAGTATCTGTCTGCTGGGGGTAGTAGTCCAAATTAATACGCAGCTAAGCGTTTCAGCAGGCTTGCGCAAAATTGTTTCCTGGCTCTGCTGTCTCCGTTACATGACCGCCGTCATCCCGCCAGAGGGAAACAGTATACATAATTTTATACGCTGCCTACAGTATCTGTCTGCTGTATCAGCTCAGCATTTTAAAAAAATAGAAGCAAAATACTTAAGGCCTACTACTGGCCTTTGGCCACTTGACTGCTTCTGCGCTGTGAATTTCACTAGCTCAGTCATACGCACCTACGTCTCACTACAGGCGTGCGCAAAATTGTTTCCTGGCTCTGCTGTGCGTTCCGTAAGGGAAGTCAGCCTCCAACCACAGGCCAATAAGCGGCACATTTAATTACAGCGTTCTGTTTCTGCACTACTGGTAATACAGCATGCTGAGGGGTAGGGGTAGACCTAGAGGACGTGGATGCGGGCGAGGACGCGGAGTCCCAAGTCAGGGTGTGGGCACAGGCCGAGCTCCTGATCCAGGTGTATCGCAGCCGACTGCTGCGGGATTAGGAGAGAGGCACGTTTCTGGCATCCCCACATTCATCTCACAATTAATGGGTCCACGCGGTAGACCTTTATTAGAAAATGAGCAGTGTGAGCAGGTCCTGTCGTGGATGGCAGAAAGTGCATCCAGCAATCTATCGACCACCCAGAATTCTGCGCCATCCACTGCTGCAACTCTGAATCCTCTGGCTGCTGCTCCTCCTTCCTACCAGCCTCCTCACTCCATTATAATGACACATTCTGAGGAGCAGGCAGACTCCCAGGAACTGTTCTCGGGCCCCTGCCCAGAATGGGCAGAAATGGTTCCGAATCCTCTCCCACTGGAGGAGTTTGTCGTGACCGATGCCCAACCTTTGGAAAGTTCCCGGGGTTCGGGGGATGAGGCTGGGGACTTCCGGCAACTGTCTCAAGAGCTTTCAGTGGGTGAGGAGGACGATGACGATGAGACACAGTTTTCTATCACTCAGGTAGTAGTAATTGGAGTAAGTCCGAGGGAGGAGCGCACAGAGGATTCGGAGGAAGAGCAGCAGGACGATGAGGTGACTGACCCCACCTGGTTTGCTACGCCTACTGAGCACAGGTCTTCAGAGGGGGAGGCAAGTGCAGCAGCAGGGCAGGTTGAAAGAGGCAGTGCGGTGGCCAGGGGTAGAGGCAGGGCCAGACCGAATAATCCACCGTTTCCCAAAACGCCCCCTCGCGCCATGCCACCCTGCAGAGGCCGAGGTGCTCAAAGGTCTGGCAGTTTTTCACTGAGAGTGCAGACGACCGACGAACTGTGGTGTGCAAACTTTGTCGCGCCAAGATCAGCCGGGGAGCCACCACCACCAGCCTCACCACCACCAGCATGCACAGACATATGATGGCCAAGCACCCCACAAGGTGGGACGAAGGCCGTTCACCGCCTCCGGTTTGCACCGCTGCCTCTCCCCCTGTGCCCCAACCTGCCACTGAGATCCAACCCCCCTCTCAGGACACAGGCACTACCGTCTCCTGGCCTGCACCCACACCCTCAACTCTGCTGATCTCGGCCCCATCCACCAATGTCTCTCAGCACATCGTCCAGCCGGCGCAAGTGTTGGAGCGCAAGTGCAAGTACGCCGCCACGCACCCGCACGCTCAAGCGTTAAACGTGCACATAGCCAAATTTATCAGCCTGGAGATGCTGTCGTATAGGGTTGTGGAAACGGAGGCTTTCAAAGGTATGATGGCGGCGGCGGCCCCGCGCTACTCAGTTCCCAGTCGCCACTACTTTTCCCGATGTGCCGTCCCAGCCCTGCACGACCACGTCTCCCGCAACATTGTACGCGCCCTCACCAACGCGGTTACTGCCAAGGTCCACTTAACAACGGACACGTGGACAAGCACAGGCGGGCAGGGCCACTTTATCTCCCTGACGGCACATTGGGTGAATTTAGTGGAGGCTGGGACAGAGTCAGAACCTGGGACCGCTCACGTCCTACCCACCCCCAGAATTGCGGGCCCCAGTGGTATCTGCGGCGGTGTATGCTTCCTCCACTAAACCACCATCCTCCTCCTACGCAACCTCTGACTCGCAATCAAGATGTGTCAGCAGCAGCACGTCGCCAGCAGTCGGTGTCGCGCAGCAGGGCAGCACAGCGGTGGGCAAGCATCAGCAGGCCGTGCTGAAACTACTCAGCTTAGGAGAGAAGAGGCACACGGCCCACGAACTGCTGCAGGGTCTGACAGAGCAGACCAACCGCTGGCTTGCGCCGCTGAGCCTCCAACCGGGCATGGTCGTGTGTGACAACGGCCGTAACCTGGTGGTGGCTCTGCAGCTCGGCAGCCTCACGCACGTGCCATGCCTGGCCCACGTCTTTAATTTGGTGGTTCAGCGCTTTCTGAAAAGCTACCCATGCTTGTCAGACCTGCTCGGAAAGGTGCGCCGACTCTGCGCACATTTCCGCAACTCCCACAATGACGCTGCCACCCTGCGCACCCTGCAACATCGGTTTCATCTGCCAGTGCACCGACTGCTGTGCGACGTGCCCACACGGTGGAACTCTACGCTCCACATGTTGGCCAGGCTCTATGAGCAGCGTAGAGCTATAGTGGAATACCAACTCCAACATGGGCGGCGCAGTGGGAGTCAGCCTCCTCAATTCTTTACAGAAGAGTGGGCCTGGTTAGCAGACATCTGCCAGGTCCTTGGAAAGTTTGATCAGTCTACCCAGATGGTGAGCGGCGATGCTGCAATCATTAGCGTCACCATTCCTCTGCTATGCCTCTTGAGAAGTTCCCTGCAAAGCATAAAGGCAGACGCCTTGCGCTCGGAAACAGAGGCGGGGGAAGACGGTATGTCGCTGGATAGTCAGAGCACCCTCCTGTCTATATCTCAGCGCGTTGAGGAGGAGGAGCATGAGGAGGAGGAGGAGGGGGAAGAGACAGCTTGGCCCACTGCTGAGGGTACCCATGCTGCTTGCCTGTCATCCTTTCAGTGTGTATGGCCTGAGGAGGAGGAGGAGGAGGAGGATCCTGAAAGTGATCATCCTAGTGAGGACAGCCATGTGTTGCGTACAGGTACCCTGGCACACATGGCTGACTGCATGTTAGGATGCCTTTCTCGTGACCCTCACGTTACACGCATTCTGGCCACTACGGATTACTGGGTGTACACACTGCTCGACCCACGGTATAAGGAGAACCTTTCCACTCTCATACCCGAAGAGGAAAGGGGTTCGAGAGTGATGCTATACGACAGGACTCTGGCGGACAAACTGATGGTAAAATTCCCATCCAACAGCACTAGTGGCCGAAGGCGCAGTTCCGAGGGCCAGGTAGTAGGGGAGGCGCGGAGATCAGGCAGCATGTACAGCACAGGCAGGGGAACACTCTCTATGGCCTTTGACAGCTTTCTGGCTCCCCAGCAAGACTGTGTCACCGCTCCCCAGTCAAGGCTGAGTCGGCGGGAGCACTGTAAAAGGATGGTGAGGGAGTACGTAGCCGATCGCACGACCGTCCTCCGTGATGCCTCTGCCCCCTACAACTACTTGGTGTCGAAGCTGGACACGTGGCCTGAACTCGCGCTGTATGCCCTGGAGGTGCTTGCTTGTCCTGCGGCTAGCGTCTTGTCAGAGAGGGTGTTTAGTGCGGGTGGGGGAATCATCACAGATAAGCGTACCCGCCTGTCAACCGACAGTGCCGACAGGCTTACACTCATCAAGATGAACAAAGCCTGGATTTCCCCAGACTTCTCTTCTCCACCAGCGGACAGCAGCGATACCTAAACAATATGTAGGCTGCACCAGCGGATGGAAGCATTGTTCTCTATCACCCTCAAAAACCTGGACCTTTTAGCTTCATCAATCTGTGTATAATATTCATCCTCCTCCTCCTGTTCCTCCTCCTGAAACCTCATGTAATCACGCCGAACGGGCAATTTTTCTTAGGCCCACAAGGCTCAGTCATATAATTTTTGTAAACAATTTTTATACGTTTCAATGCTCATTAAAGCGTTGAAACTTGCACCTGACCCATTTTTATTTTAACTGGGCTGCCTCCAGGCCTAGTTACGAATTAAGCCACATTAACCAAAACGATTAATGGGTTTCACCTGCCCTCTTGGTTGGGCATGGGCAATTTTTCTGACGTACATTAGTACTGTTGGTACACCAATTTTTTGGGGCCCTCGCCTACAGTGTAATCCAATAAATTTTTTGCCCACCTGCATTAAAGCTGACGTTACCTCAGCTGTGCTGGGCACTGCAATGGGATATATTTATGTACCGCCGGTGGCTTCCTGGCACCCACCCATGCTGTCGGTCCACACGGAGTTGTAACTGCATATGTCCACTTCTAAAGAACCCCAGTCTGACTGGGGCATGCAGTGTGGGCCGAAGCCCACTTGCATTAAACATGACATTACCTCAGCTGTGATGGGCAATGCAATGGGATATATTTATGTACCGCCGGTGGCTTTCTGGCACCCACCCATGCTGTCGGTCTACAGGGACTTCACAATAGGGAGTTGTACCTGCCTGTGTCTATGAATTAAAAACCTCGGTCAGGTTGGGGCATGCAGTGTGGGCCGAAGCCCACCTGCATTTAATTTGACGTTACTCTGCTGTCCAGGGCACTGCAATGGGATACATTTATGTACAGCCGGTGGGTTCCAGGGAGCCACCCATGCTGTGGGTGCACACGGAATTCCCATTGCGGAGTTGTACCTGCCTGTGACTATTTATAAAAAAACGCGGTCTGACTGGGGCATGCAGACACCTTGACAGAATGAATAGTGCGTGGCACATAGGTTCCCCATTGCTATGCCCACAGGTGCAGCTCCTGATGGCGGTGGCACAGGATTATATTTTTCATTGCTTCTGTACAGCATTGTGGGCTATCGCCCCGCCCCTTTTAAAGAGGGTGGCTGCCTAGCCCTGCCAACCCTCTGCAGTGTGTGCCTGTGGTTCCTCCTCATGGGAGATGCACTTATAAATAGACATGAGGGTGGTGTGGCATGAGGGCAGCTGAAGGCTGCGCAGGGACACTTTGGTGTGCGCTGTGGACACTGGGTCGTGCGGGAGGGGGGGGGGTTGGGCAGCATGTAACCCAGGAGAAGTGGCAGCGGAGTGTCATGCAGGCAGTGATTGTGCTTTGTTGGAGGTAGTGTGGTGCTTAGCTAAGGTATGCATTGCTAATGAGGGCTTTTCAGAAGTAAAAATTGTTGTGAGGGGGGGGGCACTCTTGCCGCTATTGTGGCAATAATAGTGGGACCTGGGAACTTGAGATGCAGCCCAACATGTAGCCCCTCGCCTGCCCTATCCGTTGCTGTGTCGTTCCCATCACTTTCTTGAATTGCCCAGATTTTCACAAATGGAAACCTTAGCGAGCATCGGCGATATACAAAAATGCTCGGGTCGCCCATTGATTTCAATGGGGTTCGTTACTCGAAACGAACCCTCAAGCATCGCGAAAATTTCGTCCCGAGTAACGAGCACCCGAGCATTTTGGTGCTCGCTCATCTCTAACTACTATGTATTTTGAATTGCAGTTTCTAATTGTTCTTTCTCTTTTTCTTTTTTAGATTAATCTTAACTTATTCTATATTTAGTTGACTCTTTGGCCAATTTAAAGGTTATGTTGTGCAAACTGTACAACATAATATACATTTTCATTTTCCAGATACTGTAGAATATGACCAAGACATGTTATAACTGAATAACAATGTAGATTTTGATATTGGACTCACTGTGATATTTATGTCTCATTAAATACTTTTATTGCATTTTACACACTTTGTAATATAATAAAATAATTGATAAAGAAATTGCCTTTGATCTAATATCACCAGCAGCAGGTTTGGGGTTTTGTCTGTAACGCATATGGAATATATCAGAGTTAAAGTGAGTACTATTATTCTTCTGCCGGATTGTTCCAAATATTAATATACCTATAAATACTCACTGAAGATGAGCAATCTTTTGAAAACTTTGGTTGACCAGAAAAGTCAGAAAGGTGACAGGCCCTCTATAGCTAAAAGTAGGGGCATATTGTGTGCATGGGCAAAGTTAAACAGTCTATTTTGCAACTTTTTTTTAATCTGTACTGTTCTTTGTGTACACCCACCACATATAAGAGTATATAGTAATCACCTTTTATATTTGCTCTCACTCCACTTACTTTAGAAACTGAACCACAGTTGCCTCTATAGGAAAATATATATATTTTTTATCTAACAGCACAAAAGTAATTTTAGCGTATTTTCGCTAAGTTATACTGGCCAGTTATTATATTCCTATTGTTGTAAAAATTTATTAGAAAAGTGCTTCATTTGCTTTGTTCTCAAATACATTAAAATCAAATAATGTTTAAAGCCAGAAACTTTTTACTTCCCAACAATAATGACTTTGTCTTTTTCAGTCAAAGATTTTAAATATTAAAGGGGTTTTTTGTTTTTTTTAACCCCCCCCCCCCCCCCCCCCCGTTCGGTGCGAGACAACCCCGATGCAGGGGTTAAAAAAACAACCCGCACAGCGCTTACCTGAATCCCGGCGGTCCGGCGTCTTCATACTTACCTGCTGAAGATGACCGCCGGGATCCTCTGTCTCCGTGGACCGCAGGGCTTCTGTGCGGTCCATTGCAGATTCCAGCCTCCTGATTGGCTGGAATCGGCACGTGACGGGGCGGAGCTACACGGAGTCGGCATTCTACACGAGCGGCCCCATAGAAGACTGCAGAAGACCCGGACTGCGCAAGCGCGGCTAATTTGGCCATCGGAGGGCGAAAATTAGTCGGCTCCATGGGAACGAGGACGCCAGCAACGGAGCAGGTAAGTATAAAACTTTTTATAACTTCTGTATGGCTCATAATTAATGCACAATGTACATTACAAAGTGCATTAATATGGCCATACAGAAGTGTATAGACCCACTTGCTGCCGCGGGACAACCCCTTTAAGTTAATATTCTGTATTTTGACCAAATGGTGTAGAACAGCAACTTTTTAAATTCAGAATGGTGTAATTTAATAATATATGCACCTAGCAAGAAAATGTTTTAGTGTAATTGTAATAAGTTTCATTATTAATATTAGGGTAGATTCATAATTTGCTTACTGAATATCTAGCCAAGAGTTTTTTGAACATGCAAACATACTTGTAATCTGGAGCTTACAATTACTAAATGTGTTTCATCTTACGTTTTTAGAGAAAAACATCTCATCATTCTGAAATATTACAAAAATCAAAGCAAACAGGTTAGAAAATGCAATCAATTTTATAATAAGATTATATAAAATATTTTCTTGTATATGCTATTAGTGTTGAATTAAGCTATTATATTGTACATGTAAAATTAAATAAGTTACTAATAAATTATAGTTTGTCTACTTTGCTGAATGGTATTAAGGAATCAAATTATATTTTATCCAGTGTTCTCAGCAACAGGTCTAAGGCTTAGGTTGCATACGACTAGAGATGAGCGAGCACCAAAATGCTCGGGTGTTCGTTACTCGAGACGAAATTTTCGCGATGCTCGAGGGTTCGTTTCGAGTAACGAACCCCATTGAAGTCAATGGGCGACCCGAGCATTTTTGTATATCGCCGATGCTCGCTAAGGTTTCCATTTGTGAAAATCTGGGCAATTCAAGAAAGTGATGGGAACGACACAGCAATACCTTAGCATACCTTAGCTAAGCACCACACTACCTCCAACAAAGCACAATCACTGCCTGCATGACACTCCGCTGCCACTTCTCCTGGGTTACATGCTGCCCAACCCCCCCCCCCCCGCACGACCCAGTGTCCACAGCGCACACCAAAGTTTCCCTGCGCAGCCTTCAGCTGCCCTCATGCCACACCACCCTCATGTCTATTTATAAATGCGTCTGCCATGAGGAGGAACCGCAGGCACACACTGCAGAGGGTTGGCACGGCTAGGCAGCGACCCTCTTTAAAAGGGGTGGGGTGATAGCCCACAATGCTGTACAGAAGCAATGAGAAATATAATCCTGTGCCACCGCCATCAGGAGCTGCACACGTGGGCATAGTAATGGGGAACCTATGTGCCACACACTATTCATTCTGTCAAGGTGTCTGCATGCCCCAGTCAGACCGCGGTTTTTCATAAATAGTCACAGGCAGGTACAACACCGCAATGGGAATTCCGTGTGCACCCACAGCATGGGTGGCTCCCTGGAACCCACCGGCTGTACATAAATGTATCCCATTGCAGTGCCCTAGACAGCAGAGCTAACGTCAGATTAAATGCAGGTGGGCTTCGGCCCACACTGCATGCCCCAACCTGATCGGGGTTTTTAATTCATAGACACAGGCAGGTACAACTTCCTATTGTGAAGTCCCTGTGGACCCACAGCATGGGTGGCTCCCTGGAACCCACCGGCGGTACATAAATATATCCCATTGCAGTGCCAATCACAGCTGAGGTAATGTCATGTTTAATGCAGGTGGGCTTCGGCCCACACTGCATGCCCCAGTCACACTGGGGTTCTTTAGAAGTGGACACATGCAGTTACAACTCCGTGTGGACCGACAGCATGGGTGGCTCCCTGGAACCCACCGGCGGTACATAAATATATCCCATTGCATTGCCCATCACAGCTGAGGTAATGTCATGTTAAATGCAGGTGGGCTTCGGCCCACACTGCATGCCCCAGTCAGACTGGGGTTCTTTAGAAGTGGACACATGCAGTTACAACTCCGTGTGGACCGACAGCATAGGTGGGTGCCAGGAAGCCACTGGCGGTACATAAATCTATCCCATTGCATTGCCCATCACAGCTGAGGTAACGTCAGCTTTAATGCAGGTGGGCAAAAAATTTATTGGATTACACTGTAGGCGAGGGCCCCAAAAAATTGGTGTACCAACAGTACTAATGTACGTCAGAAACATTGCCCATGCCCAACCAAGAGGGCAGGTGAAACCCATTAATCGCTTTGGTTAATGTGGCTTAATTTGTAACTAGGCCTGGAGGCAGCCCAGATAAAATAAAAATTGGTTCAGGTGCAAGTTTCAACGCTTTAATGAGCATTGAAACGTATAAAAATTGTTTACAAAAATTATATGACTGAGCCTTGTGGGCCTAAGAAAAATTGCCCGATTGGCGTGATTATGTCAGGTTTCAGGAGGAGGAGCAGGAGGAGGAGGATGAATATTATACACAGATTGATGAAGCTAAAAGGTCCACGTTTTTGAGGGGGATAGAGAACAATGCTTCCATCCGCGGGTGCAGCCTACGTATTGTTTAGGTATCGCTGCTATCCGCTGGTGGAGAAGAGAAGTCTGGGGAAATCCAGGCGTTGTTCATCTTGATGAGTGTAAGCCTGTCGGCACTGTCGGTTGACAGGCGGGTACGCTTATCTGTGATGATTCCCCCACCCGCACTAAACACCCTCTCTGACAAGACACTAGCCGCAGGACAAGCAAGCACCTCCAGGGCATACAGCGCGAGTTCAGGCCACGTGTTCAGCTTCGACACCCAGTAGTTGTAGGGGACAGAGGCGTCACGGAGGACGGTCGTGCGATCGGCTACGTACTCCCTCACCATCCTTTTACAGTGCTCCCGCCGACTCAGCCTTGACTGGGGAGCGGTGACACAGTCTGCTGGCGACGTGCTGCTGCTGACACATCTTGATTGCGAGACAGAGGTTGCGTAGGAGGAGGAGGAGGGTGGTTTAGTGGAGGAAGCATACACCGCCGCAGATACCACCATCGAGCTGGGGCCCGCAATTCTGGGGGTGGGTAGGACGTGAGCGGTCCCAGGCTCTGACTCTGTCCCAGCCTCCACTAAATTCACCCAATGTGCCGTCAGGGAGATATAGTGGCCCTGCCCGCCTGTGCTTGTCCACGTGTCCGTTGTTAAGTGGACCTTGGCAGTAACCGCGTTGGTGAGGGCGCGTACAATGTTGCAAGAGACGTGGTCGTGCAGGGCTGGGACGGCACATCGGGAAAAGTAGTGGCGACTGGGAACTGAGTAGCGCGGGGCCGCCGCCGCCATCATACCTTTGAAAGCCTCCGTTTCCACAAGCCTATATGGCAGCATCTCCAGGCTGATAAATTTGGCTATGTGCACGTTTAACGCTTGAGCGTGCGGGTGCGTGGCGGCGTACTTGCGCTTGCGCTCCAACACTTGCGCTAGCGACAGCTGGACGGTGCGCTGAGAGACATTGGTGGATGGGGCCGAGGTCAGCGGAGTTGAGGGTGTGGGTGCAGGCCAGGAGACGGTAGTGCCTATGTCCTGAGAGGGGGGTTGGATCTCAGTGGCAGGTTGGGGCACAGGGGGAGAGGCAGCGGTGCAAACCGGAGGCGGTGAACGGCCTTCGTCCCACCTTGTGGGGTGCTTGGCCATCATATGTCTGTGCATGCTGGTGGTGGTGAGGCTGGTGGTGGTGGCTCCCCGGCTGATCTTGGCGCGACAAAGTTTGCACACCACAGTTCGTCGGTCGTCTGCACTCTCAGTGAAAAACTGCCAGACCTTTGAGCACCTCGGCCTCTGCAGGGTGGCGTGGCGCGAGGGGGCGCTTTGGGAAACGGTGGATTATTCGGTCTGGCCCTGCCTCTACCCCTGGCCACCGCACTGCCTCTGACAACCTGCCCTGCTGCTGCACTTGCCTCCCCCTCTGAAGACCTGTCCTCAGTAGGCGTAGCAAACCAGGTGGGGTCAGTCACCTCATCATCCTGCTGCTCTTCCTCCGAATACTCTGTGTGCTCCTCCCTCGGACTTACTCCAATTACTACTACCTGAGTGATAGACAACTGTGTCTCATCGTCATTGTCCTCCTCACCCACTGAAAGCTCTTGAGACAGTTGCCGGAAGTCCCCAGCCTCATCCCCCGAACCCCGGGAACTTTCCATAGGTTGGGCATCGGTTACGACAAACTCCTCCAGTGGGAGAGGATTCAGAACCATTGCTGCCCATTCTGGGCAGGGGCCCGAGAACAGTTCCTGGGAGTCTGCCTGCTCCTCAGAATGTGTCATTGTAATGGAGTGAGGAGGCTGGTAGGAAGGAGGAGCAGCAGCCAGAGGATTCAGAGTTGCAGCAGTGGATGGCGCAGAATTCTGGGTGGTCGATAGATTGCTGGATGCACTTTCTGCCATCCACGACAGGACCTGCTCACACTGCTCATTTTCTAATAAAGGTCTACCGCGTGGACCCATTAATTGTGAGATGAATGTGGGGACGC
This sequence comes from Eleutherodactylus coqui, assembly GCF_035609145.1. Lineage (NCBI taxonomy): Eukaryota > Metazoa > Chordata > Amphibia > Anura > Eleutherodactylidae > Eleutherodactylus > Eleutherodactylus coqui. The sequence goes on along the minus strand of NC_089843.1, from coordinate 138,909,359 downwards.
CAGAAACATGCCTCTCTCCTAATCCTGCAGCAGTCGGCTGCGATACACCTGGATCAGGAGCTCGGCCTGTGCCCACACCCTGACTTGGGCCTCCGCATCCTCACCCGCGTCCACGTCCTCTAGGCTTACCCTTACCCCTCAGCATGCTGTATTACCAGTAGTGCAGAAACAGAACGCTGTAATTAAATGTACCGCTTATTGCCCTGTGGTTGGAGGCTGACTTCGCTTACGGAACGCACAGCAGAGGCAGGAAAGAATTTTGCACAAGCCTGCTGTAACACTTAACTGGCTACGTATGAATTAGGACAACTTCCCCCAGCAGAGACGCAGTACAGTCAGGATGGTCACAGGCAGCCCAAATAGATTTTTTTTCCCAAATTTTTTTGGAAAAGCCCACTGGGTATATAGACTGGATATGTCTTTCACTGTCCCTGCCTCACCACCACTACTGGCCGTGGACTATGTAAAATTACTGCAGACTGTTTCACTCTGGACAGGATCACAGCGGTAATGTAAAAGGCAACACAGAGCCAGGAAAGAATTTTGCGCAAGCCTGCTGTAACACTTAGCTGGCTGCGTATGAATTAGGACAACTACCCCCAGCAGAGACGCAGTACAGTCAGGACGGCCACAGGCAGCCCAAATAGATTTTTTTCCCCAAATTTTTTTGGAAAAGCCCACTGCCTATATAGACTGGATATGTCTTTCACTGTCCCTGCCTCACCACCACTACTGGCCGTGGACTATGTAAAATTACTGCAGGACGCAATGCTCTGCACGGCCAATATACAAGAAAAAAAAATGTACAACACTGCAAAAAGCAGCCTCAACAGTACTGCACATGGTCAGATGTGGCCCTAAGAAGGACCGTTGGGGTTCTTGAAGCCTAAAATCACTCCTAATGCTCTCCCTATAGCAGCTCTGGCATCAGCAGCACTTTCCCTGATCTCTGTCAGAATGCATCTGTGGCGAGCCGCGGGAGGGGCCGATTTATATACTCGGGTGACACCTGATCTCGCCAGCCACTCACTGCAGGGGGGTGGTATAGGGCTTGAACGTCGCAGGGGGAAGTTGTAATGCCTTCCCTGTCTTTCTATTGGCCAGAAAAGCGCGGTAACGTCTCAGAGATGAAAGTGAAAGTAACTCGAACATCGCGTGGTGCTCGCCTCTAGTAACGAGCATCTCGAACACGCTAATACTCGAATGAGTATCAAGCTCGGACGAGTATGTTCGCTCATCTCTACATATGACCATTGACACACCAGCATATTGAGATCTCATTTAGGTGTCCATAATGTGAATGTGCATACCAGCCTGACCACAGGAGTGCTGATGCAAACTCTGAGCATCATAGATTTCTATGATGCTAAGAGTTTAGATCAGCAGATCTGCAGTCAGACTGGGTCACACTTCCATATAATGGGTGCATTAATGTAGCTGGAATATGCTGGTGTGTCACCAGCCATATGTAACCCAAACCGTAGACCTACTGTTGATAACACTGTTTTAAAGGGGATTTCATTCCTTAATACCATTAGAAATTAGGGTTTGGGTGAGGGCTGCTATCCTTTAGCCAACCTGCTCCTATTTTCAGTTCCATTCTCACCCTCATTCCTATCTTTTCTCACATCTATTTAACTTTTTAGACTTGTAACTAAGTTACATGCGTAAGAGCCATAACTTTCAATCAGATTTTTAACTTCAGCTTCTGAGTGCCAGTGGAAAATTTGCAACACGGCCTTTCATCTTACATCTGTCATTTATAATATTTGTATTTTCTTACGTGGCAAGTAGCACTGCTACCTCTGCAGTTCCTAAAGTTGTGCCCCTAACCTCCATTTATAATTATTCATTAGTGTTTTAAGTAGTATTGGCTAGTGGTGTACTTCTAATGTGTAATGGCTGCAGTTTATTCAAGATATAATGAATACTTCAGTATGATAGTTAAAGCATAGTGGTAATCTTAAAACAAAAACAAAACAAATGTATGAACTCTAAAGCATCATAAAAAGTTAAAACAAAAAAAACTTCTGAAGATTTAATATTTTATATATATATATATATATATACATATATATATATATATATATATATATATATATATATATATATATATATATATATCAAGAAATTTATGAAACTAAGGGTGCTAGAATTTTGGCTCAATTTGCTAAAAAAAATGACTTAGGAGTTTTGTGCCACATGAATTATGTATTGTAGACACTTTCTGTGCCTCATGTGAATAGGTAGTGGCTTGTCTGAAAAGGGTGTGCTGTAAATGCAATGTAAACCAACTAATAAGTAGTATTAATTTAGATAAATGGGTCTAAAGATGCACCAAATTTATCAATCAGAAAGAGCTACTGTGATAAATTTGATGCAATTAAAAACTGCCTGGTCTTGAACTATTAGGTTAGGGCTACAAAGCTACTTTAGCCATGGCAGCCTAGTGCATTTCTAGTCTTAAACAGATTAAAGCAGTAAATCTGCCCCATTGTGTTTTATGTTTAGAAAGTCTGTATAAAATATAATAATGTAACTGTTATATCTGAATTTTCACATGCAATTACTGTAAAGATTCATAACTTGAGATAAAAAAACACACCGAGACCTCCGCAAAGAATAAGAATACAGCCTATTCTTATTATTAGCTGTTTTAGTAGTTGTTGTTATTATTGTAGTGGTAGTAATATTCTTCCCAATTTTCATGCAATAGAGTATGAATGAACTTCTGCAGCACATAACTTAATTTGTTATGTTAATGAATTAGAATAAACGCTAGAAGACAGTGCTAACACAATATAGTATTCAAATTGACGTTTCAGTTAAAGTTAAGGTTAATACGAATGCATGCAAATATTTAAGCATCACTGATGATAGAAGAAGTGCTAACTTCTTAAATTAAAATGATACAGAGGGGTCAACAAAGATCATTTAGTCTTTTAATTAGCCTGAAGTAGCACTTGTAAGATCTAGTGCGCCTATGACATGCTATTGTAAGAATTACCAGGATCCTGATTAAGTACCTGCTGTATGTTTAATTGATTTCTTAACAAAGCAATGTAATACACACACAAAAGAATAAATTCTGAAAATATATAACTTAATAAAATGTTAGTAAAATTGTGTCAGGTTCTTTAAGGCATGAGGAAGAATCAAAAGTGTACAACATGTGACAGATTCAAAATAATTAGTATAACCTAATTAATGCAAAAAAAAACAAAAAAAAAACAGCACTTCCTAGAGAATCACTTGGCAATTTAACATGGATCACACTTTATAATTTACCCCAATGTACTGCAGTCATTTTTTGCTTTTTTCACCCCTACCTTCCAAGAGCCATAAGTTTTTTTAAAATTTTGGTTGACATAATCATATGATGGTCTGTTTATTTCAGGGATGAGCTCTAGTTAGACCACTTACCCCTTTTGAAACCGCAATTGGCATCTTCCCTAATCCCTCTTTGAGGAAAATTTCTCTCATCCGCAAAAAGTTTGTTTCCCGCCCCTCGTCTGGGAAACCTGCCTTCCTCTTCTCCTGGGAGAAGGAGCTACACATTTCCCTCTCAGAAAGCGAGACCAAAGCGATTTTGAAGACAGCTTTTGGGCTCTCCCCCTGCGTCACCGCCCAGGAGTCACATTACAAGCTCCTGGCGCGGTGGTACAGGCCCCCGCAGTGGCTGCATGACCATAATTTGGTGGCGGAGGACATGTGCTGGAGATGTGGGAGTTCCACAGGCTCCTACCTTCATATTTGGTGGGATTGCCCGAATATCATTCCTTTCTGGAAGGATTTGGCAATCGTGTTAAAAAAACTCCTACCAGACTTAGTGCTCTCCCCAGATGTGGTCCTCCTGTGGAGACCTACCCCTGCCTTCCACCCGTACAAGCACAAGCTTGTCGCCCTGCTGATCGACTCTGCCAAATCTCTTATTCCACTTTTGTGGAAGCAGAGGGACCCTCCGACAATGGCCCTGTGGAGGTCCAAAGTTGATAGGTTAGCGAATTTAGAGGAGCTCTCAAGCTGGTCAAACGGAACACATGATAGATTCTTGAAGATCTGGGAACCCTGGCAGGAAATTAGGAAGGCGGACTCGTGACCCAGGCACTCTAGTCCTCTGCGGTTGAACTCTCCTCCTGGTTCCCCTATGTGGCGGTTGATCCCCGAAACGCCGTTTGCTCCCCTTAGCTCTAAAGAGGGAAGATATCGGGCGACCTTTTGATCGCGCATACGATCAAACGGCGCAACGAGACACGGATCTACTCTGGAAGTGCAGTACCCCTCCCCTCCCCTTTCCTACCACATCTCTCCCCACCCCTCCCCTCTCTTCCCTTCCCCACTACTCTGTAATTTACTCCCCCAACTGTTTGTCTTGTACTGTCTGTATCTAAGAGGCGGCTGAGCGCAACCTATAGCTATCTCACCTCAGTTACAGCCTCACACTCAAGAAGGGTCCACATACCCCTCTCTTCTCGCTTAAGTGGCCCCCGCCCCCAGCATGTAGATGTATTGAGAGTTACGTTATATCTTGCTCCAGAACTCACGGGGGAGGCGCACCTGTGCCTTTATGGTTTATATTTGTACCCCTTCTTTGATATATGTTTGTTATGTATATCTGTGTTTATTCTAAAACCAATAAATATTGATTTATAAAAGGGATGAGCTCTAGTTTTTATTGGTACTCTTTTGGGGTACATATGACCTTTTTATAATTTTTATTCCATTTTTGGGTAGGTGAAAAAGTCCAAAATTGTCTTCCTGTTTCTTCGTAAATTATATCTTCTACTCTCTCCCTCCATACTACAAATATGCTGCTTCAGATTGACTACTGTATATAAGCACAAGGCTCACAGGCTCACCAGAAAGTCAGTACACAGAGTACTCATTTTCATTACTGATTACTAAACTGCACGCAATAAATGGGAAATCACTTGGCAAAACTTACATGGAAAAGGACTCAGGGGATTTCAAATAACTGTAAACTTAACTGGGGCAACCAATGTTAGGTAGCTACTGCCAAGGTAAATAGGATCATGGGGTACATTAGAAGAGTTATAGGGACACATAACAAGAACCATTTACTTCTTTACAAATTACTGTTCAGACCACACATGGAATATGGTGTATAGTTTTGTGCACTGATTTTCAAGAAGGACATATATCTTCAGTCGGTTCAAAGAAAAGCAGCTAAATAGAATGGATGGATTACACTATCCATAGAGGTTATCAAAATTGGGGTTATCTAGCTTAGAAAAAAGATAGCTGAGAGGCAACATAATAACTATAAATATATCAGGAGTTAACACATAGATCTCTCCCCTATGTATACCCATGACTATGACTGTAATAAAGGGGTATATATGCCACTATATTCGCATTGGTGATAGAGCCATTTGCTCAATTGATCTGTTCATCTCCGGACATTGTAATATATATCTATATATATAAAGACGAAAGCCCTCACTGACTCACTGACTCACTGACTCACTGACTCGCCAAAAGTTCTCCAACTTCTCGATGTCGTAGAAACATGAAATTTGGCACACGCATAGATTATCTCCAAATTAGGAAAAGTAATTGGGTCCCAACTTGATTATTCAATTCTAGCGCAAGAGAATTGGCATCAAAATTTTACGTACGTAATCTAAATCTGTCATTTTCCAATGTCATAGAAACTTAAAATTTGGCCCGAGCATTGATTATGTCATAAATCGGTAAAGTTAATGGGTCCCAACACGATTATTCAATTCTATGCGCAAAAGAATTAGCATCCAAATTTTACGTACGGAATCTAATTCTCTCACTTCCCTGTGTTATAGAAGCTCGAAATTTGGCAGGAGCATTGATTATGTCATAAATAGGAAAAGTTAATGGGTCCCAACTCGATTATTCAATTCTATGCGCAAAAGAATTAGCGTCCAAATTTTACGTACGGAATCTAATTATCTCACTTTCCCGATGTCATAGAAACAGGAAATTTGGCACGAGCATTGATTATGTCATAAATAGGAAAAGCTAATGGGTCCCAACTCGATTATTTAATTCTATGTGCAAAAGAATTAGCGTCCAAATTTTACGTGCGGAATATAATTTTTTCACTTTCCGGTGTCATAGAAACGGGAGATTTGGCACGAGCATTGATTATGTCATAAATAGGAAAAGCTAATGGGTCCCAACTCCATTATTCAATTCTATGCGCAAAAGACTTAGCGTCCAAATTTTACGTATGGAATGTAATTTCTTCACTTTCCGGTGTCATAGAAACAGGAAATTTGGCACGAGCATTGATTATGTCATGAATAGGAAAAGCTAATGGGTCCCAACTCGATTATTCAATTCTAAGCGCAAAAGAATTGGCATCGAAATTTTACGTGCGGAATCAAATTTTCTCACTTTCCGGTGTCATAGAAACGTGAAATTTCGCAGGAGCATTGATTATGTCATAAAGAGAGAAAGCTAATGGGTCCCAACTCGATTATTCAATTCTAGCGCAAAAGAATTGGCGTAGAAAATTTACGTGCGGAATGTAATTTTTTCACTTTCCGGTGTCATAGAGACGGGAAATTTGGCAGGAGCATTGATTATGTCATAAATAGGAAACGCTAATGGGTCCCAACTCCATTATTCAATTCTATGCGCAAAAGAATTGGCGTCCAAATTTTAAGTACAGAATCTAATTTTCTCACTTCCCAATGTCATAGAAACAGGAAATTTGGCACGAGCATTGATTATGTCATAAATAGGAAACGCTAATGGGTCCCAACTCCATTATTCATTTCTATGCGCAAAAGAATTAGCATCCAAATTTTACGTACATAATCTAAATCTCTCACTTCCCAATGTAATAGAAACATGAAATTTGGCACGGGCATTGATTATGTCATAAATAGGAAAAGTTAATGTGTCCCAACTCGATTATTCAATTCTATACGCAAAAGAATTAGCGTCCAAAATTTTACGCACAGAATCTAATTTTCTCACTTTCCGGTGTCATAGAAATGTGAAATTTGGCACGAGCATTGATTATGTCATAAATAGGAAAAGTTCATAGGTCCCAATTCGATTATTCAGTTCTAGCGCAAAAGAATTTGCGTCCAAATTTTACGTGCAGAATGTAATTTTTTCACTTTCCGGTGTCATAGAAACGGGAAATTTGGCACGAGCATTGATTATGTCATAAATAGGAAAAGTTAATGGGTCTCAACTTGATTATTCAATTCTATGCGCAAAAGAATTAGTGTCCAAATTTTATGTACGTAATCTAATTCTCTCACTTCCTGATGTCATTTTATATAAAGTAAACGTCACATGGTTACCTCCACGTGGTGTTTCCTGGGTAACGCAGAGAATTATGCAAAATGGTGAACATATGTTTTTCCGGTATCTCTAAAGTAAGCACGACTTCATAAGATTTTCCGTGTGAACACCAGATAAACACCAGTACCAAATTAACTCGGGCGAAGCCGGGTATATCAGCTAGTAGTAATATATGGCAATACTATAGGAAATAGTGAGCACCTCATTGGCCTTTTTGCGGTTAACATCATCCTCAGCTTGACAACTCCAGAAACTTCCTTTAGCACAATTTCTGGAATTATTAAAAAATTTAGCCAGGTGAGCAATTACAAACTCAATGCCACCAAGTCTCTTGTTCTTAACATGGGAATCCCTAAAACCCAGCAAACAAAATTACAGTCTCTTTACCAAAGCAAGTCTTCAAATGGACAGGTCCCATATCTGGGTGTACCCCATCAGCCAACTAGGTCCCACTAATCTTAAGTCTGTACTAATGAAACTAGAAAAAGAACTAAAAAAATGACACCAAATTATGGATCTCATGGATAGGCCATATTGCCATTGTTAAGATGCTTCTATTGCCTAAAATCTTATATCCGTTTCGCAACCTTGCTGTGGTTATACCTAATGTCATCTTAGATCAAATACAAAGCCTACTCATGATTTACATTTGGTGCAAAGTAAGGGTATAATCCAAATTATAATTTCTCCACCCCTCACAGGGAGGCCAGGGCTGCCCCTGTATAAAAAAAATATTATTATGCACCATTGCTCGACCAAACAAAAAATTAGTGGATAGATGACTCACCTAAACATTGGATTCAGATTGAATCTAATATATAATAGTGTAAAAAAAATAAAAAAAAACCTTACCTCTTCGCCGCTATCATGTCCCGCGGGGATGCAGAACACATCTACCGTGTGCGGCAGATGTTTCCTGCATCCCCGCAAGGAAAAAGAATTCCCTGCTGCACCTGCCACATCTGTGACAGATGCAGCAGAGGAATTCTAAATCCCTGCAGGGAATAAAGGATGCCCTACCGCAGCTGTCACACATGACAGCTGCGGTGGAGGTCCTGCTGCCGGCACCCCTGAAATGTTTTTCAGGGAAGGGCTTTAAATATAAGTCCTTCCCTGAAAAACAAAGAAAAGTGGTAAAAAACCCCCAAAAAATACATACTCACCTCCTTCCGGCTGCCAAGCTCAGCCACGTCTTCTCCTGGCTGTCTCCGTCTCTGTAGATCTCAGCTATCAGCGTCTTCTGCGGGCTGTCCCTGCCTGCTGGTAGCTCTGATTGTGATTGACTGAAGTGCCTCAGCCAATCACAATCAGAGCTACCAGCAGGCAGGGATTTTAAATCCCCGGCTGCTGATAGCTCAGAACTACAGAGTAGGGGACAGCGGCAGAAGCAGCCGCTGAGCCCCGGCAGGTGTGTAAGTAATTTTCTTTTATTTTTGACACTATTTTAAAAGGCTTTTCAGGGAAGGGCTTATGAACCCCTTCCCTTAAAAGCCATTGACAGATGCCGGGGCTCAGCGACGACTTCTGCCGCTGTCCCCGGCGCTATAGTTCTCAGCTATCAGCAGCAGCCCTTCCTTTGAAGCTCTTCCCTGAAAAGCCATTAACGGGGATGCCGGCAGCAGGATTCTCTACCGCAGCTGTTATGTGTGACAGCTGCGGTTGAGAATTGGAGAATTCCTCTGCTGCATCTGCCATAGATGTGGCAGATGTAGCAACAGGGAATTCTTTTAACTAGCGGGGGTGAAGGAAACATCTGCTGCATGCGGCAGATGTGTTCTTCATGCCCGCGGGGGTCACGGCAGAGACGCAGAGGTACGTTTTTTTTGGGGGGGGGGGGGGTTTCAACTAAAATTATTCTTTTTCAGGGAAGAGCTTATATGTAAAGCCCTTCCCTGAAAAAGAATGCAGGGAGTTGGCAGAGCATTGTTTTCAATGGAGCCGCCGGCAGCAGCTGCGGCTCTATTGAAAGCAATGTGTGCATTCGCTGTGGTGCACGCATGTCCTATCTTTGCAGGCACACACCTGCAAAGTACAGAAATGTGCACACACCATAGGGAATGCATTGTTGTAAATTCAAGCGTGTTTTTGTGCGTACGTATGCATGCACAAAAACACGCTCGTGTGAACGCAGCTTAACTGTGTAATTGAACACCTGATTGCAAACAGATTTGGCTAATTGAGAAAATTTTAAAACTACTGGGCAAAGTGGCTTCTTTTCTCAGGATACTCATGTTAATTTCCTGCCTCAAAAATGAATCCATTAGGTACAAAAGAAAATATATTCTTAGGCATAGATGTTTTAGGCATAACCTCATTTAGGTATTGATTATGATATAATAATGCAGCTGAATTTTTATCCAGGTGAACACCTATGACATAGTAACACATTGTTAGGGTCCCTATTATTTGTTGTTCCTTTTTCCTTTCTTTTTCCTTTTCTATCCTCCCTTCAATAGTATTGTCCCATTAAGCTTTGGCCATGCTAACTTCCAATCTGTACAAAGATAATTGATAAGACCAACACAACCAAATATACACATACCAAGCAAAGGTATACTCTCCCACCCACTTGGACATGTGCAGGTTAGGATTCAAACATGTTAGCCAGTTAACATCATACCCATGTCCCATTATATATTGGAATGTGAACCACATGCTGAATTGCTTGATTGTCTATACTAAAGTTGTGGGCTATAAATTGTGTATTGTACACCCTGTACACTGGGTAAATTTTGCAATATTTAATTTACATGTTTTCTTATTTCATGTTACAAAATCCAATAAAATACTTGTTGATAAAAAGGGCATCCTTTATGTCTAGAGGAAAGAAGGTTTAAACATCAATATAGAAGGGGATACTTTACTGTAAGAGCAGTGAGACTATGGAACTCTTGACCTAAGGATGTGGTATAAAAATATTACATGTTACAGTCACTGATTAGTTCAGAAGGGTTGTTGATATAGGAAGTTATTTTGATTATCAAATTGGAATTGGGATGGAATTCTTTTCCCCTAAAATGAGAAAAATTGTCTTCTACATTATTTTTGCTTTCCTCTGGAAACATAGGGGAAGGAGGGGTGTAGAGGTTAAAGGCTGAACTAGATGTATTTTTTCAGCCTTGCACACTTTGTTAATATGTTACACACTATGTTATATATTTCATTTTTATATGATATGTGATACCACATATCTGTATATAATGTTGTGTTTTTCTGTAATCTGAAAAAGCATAATGGCCCATGGGATTCCCTACAGAGTAATTTATTCTTCTCTTCAGACAAGGGCAATTGCAGTTTAATTTCCCACTGGGTCACAGATCTCCTTTTGTGACTGTGTTTATAAACTGAAGAGTTCACTACATATCCAAGTGGGATATTTGATTCAGTTTTCCAATATGTCAAACCTAGTGAGCATACAGAATAAAAAATGTATTTCCTGGTTAGTACTCAAAAGTAAGTACAACTAAAGCATTGAAGGTGATGTAATATTTACAAATGGGGATGTTAAGAGGGTTTCTGTTTGAGATTTGTATCTAAAACCTCGTAGGGGTACATATACAGGAATGTAGACATGTCTACTTAAGTATAGATTTTTAACTGCTTATTTTGATCTGAAAGCTTTGAGATTACAAAAACTAGTCAGCTACAATTCTGGTAAAAAGTATTCCAAACTTTTTTCTACATTACATTTAACTGGGTCCTCTTTAAGGGTTCATTTCCACAAGCGTTGTCTGTGTGCAGAGGGGCGCACAGAACATGATTCTATAGGAATCAATGGGTTCCTATAGAAGCATTCACATGAAAGAATGTTAGACGTGCTAACACCTAACAAAGATAGGACATGGGACTGCAATGTCGCATGTAAGCTCTGTGGTGTGTGCAAAGATAGGAGCTGACTAGAGATGAGCGAGCATACTCGTCCGAGCTTGATGCTCGTTCGAGTATTAGGGTGCTCAAGATGCTTGTTACTCGAGACGAGCACCACGCGGTACTCGTCTCGATTAAACGAGCACTGACCATTGAATTCAATGGAGCCGGCAATACAGCCGGCTCCATAGAAAGCAATGGGCTGCCGGCGATCGCGGGATGAATTGTCGGGAAGGGCTTAAATATATAAGCCCTTCCCTGCAATTCATCCAGAAATGTGTAAAAATAAAAAAATATACATATACTCACCTTGTCCCGGCAGAACGATGTTAGCCCATTGAATTCAATGGAGCCGGCAATACAGCCGGCTCCATTGAAAGCAATGGGCTGCCGGCGATCGCAGGATGAATTGTCGGGAAGGGCTTAAATATATAAGCCCTTCCCTGCAATTTATCCAGAAATGTGTACAAATAAAAAAAATATATATACTTACCTGAGCGAATAAGGGGCAGGTCTGACTCACCCCCTTCACACCCACTGCAGGCCGGCCGAGCTGAACTCCGTCTGCCGGGACAAGGTAAGTATATATATTTTTTTTTATTTTTACACATTTCTGGATAAATTGCAGGGAAGGGCTTATATATTTAAGCCCTTCCCGACAATTCATCCTGCGATCGCCGGCAGCCCATTGCTTTCTATGGAGCCGGCTGTATTGCCAGGTTTTCACAAATGAAAACCTTAGCGAGCATCGGCGATATACAAAAATGCTCGAGTCGCCCATTGACTTCAATGGGGTTTGTTACTCGAAACGAACCCTCGAGCATCACTGAAAGTTCGACTCGAGAAACGAGCACTCGAGCATTTTGGTGCTCGCTCATCTCTAGAGCTGACCTATCTTTGGTGCGCTCTTTCCATAGACTCCTATAGGAGCTGGATAGCATGCACCATGCACCTCGGATCATGTGATCGGGCTACTTCAAGTAGCAGGAATTAACCTGTTTACGCAATCTTTAGTGTAGTACTGATGCAATGTTTGCATGCGGCTATACTGCAAGCAGATGGCACTTGTCTGGACGATCTCTAAAAAAGTGTCCCTAGAGCATGAGCATAGATATCTGCAACTGAAAAGGAAGCTTATTCCTCTAGATTTATGCACATGTTTTGGGACTGTGGTTCAATCTAGAGTCCAAGATAGATGCATCATTTGATAACAAGTGCACTGGACAGTCTTTCTGGTAAGATTAACATTTTAAAATCTATAAATGGTTTCTTATCTTACTTTTCCATATGTTTTAAGGACAATTAAAAAAAAAAGCAGAAGAATAAAAATAAGACTTTAGTCAAATAGCTAAAATATGAGTTTGGCTTTAGACAAGTTGGAGCCAATGGTTATAAAATATAAAAATATGCCGTTTTGTAAAATATATTTTTTACTTACTGTATATTTTCATTCCTTAGTCTTGTTTTACTCCTTAGTGTATTAGCTACTGATGTACACAATTCTGTGGTAACTAGTTGATGCTGAGTTAAATGACTCTTAGGTTTTACATTACTCCTACAGGGCGTTCTCTATTCATATTACAAAATCCGCACACCCCAGGTAATAGATGGAGAGTGTATACTGCATTATTTGCTGAAATGAAAAGAGGGAGAGAGGTTTTTTGGTACATACTGTATCACTAAAAGGGAATACCCACTGGGTTGCTATTTTGAATTTCAATGAGGGTTCATCCTGAAAAGAAAGAATAAGAATGAGCTGAAAAAAATGAGGATTGCAAAAGCAAAAACTAATTCATCTTTAAAAAATCAAGGTATTCCAAAAGCTTATCTAAACCTGGACCATCCCTTTAACTTTGAGTAATTTGATCATATTGATAATGGAAAGAGGTGGATCTGGGGGTCTATTTTTAGATTTATAGAGGTCCTTATATTGTAAAATTATAATGCTCAGAACGGAGATGAAAGACTGGGATGTCTTCTTTACCACGACTAGTTCTTCAAGGAAAGTTTAAAATCTGTACATACAAATTTCATTGATTTATTCTAAAATTCAAAAGTTTTTCCAGAGTCCCCAAAATGTCTGAGGGCTCAGTCACATGGGCCTTTTTTTTTTTGCGCAAAACTGATGCGCACAAAAAATCACGTGACCGAAGCCAGCGTCAAAGCTGAAAAAAACGCTGCTAGCAGCGTTTATCAGCCCACAGGGCTTGGTCACACGGGCTCTACCCGCTATTCTCTGCCACAGCTGTGTCAGAGGAGAACGATGTTCGCCCATTGACTTCAATGGAGCCGGCAATATGGCCGGCTCCATTGAAAGCAATCGGCTGCCGGCAAGCGCTGTATTTATTTTCAGGTAAGGGCTTCAAATATAAGCTCTTCCCTGTAGAGCATCCAAAAAAAGTGTAAAAAATATATACTCACCTTTTTGCAGCTGCCGGAGATCAGCCGCGTCCAGCCGACTCTTCTCCTGAGCTGCTTTCTGTAGTATTCAGCAGCCGGGGATTTAAAATCCCCGCCTGCTGAATGGGCTGCCTCTGATTGGTCCTAGCCCTCACCCAATCAGAGGCAGCTCTCATTCACCCATTCATAAATTCATGAATGGGTGAGTGAGTGCTGCCTCTGATTGGCTGAACACTGTGACCAATCAGAGGCAGCTCTCAGCTGTCATTAAATAGAATAGGGTGAAGGTTATTCATAGAACAAACAATATACATAAGAGTATATTTATGAGGTTAGCTAAGATAAAGAAAAATGTTTTTATTGCCCATAGGAACCTATCACATTTTAGTTTTCATTTCTTATAGTGCTCTTGAAAAATGAAAGCTATGCTGTGATTGGTTGTTATTGTCAACAAGGACAGTTTTTCTTTTAGGCAGTTTCATAAAACTTTCCCATTAAGTTTTCTTTTCACATCACACTTTACAAATTATCAGCATATTTCAGTAAATTTAATTATTTGAATTATAATGGTATGTGCATTTCTTTGGCTTAATATGAAAATGCAACACAAAAGATAAAAGTGAGCTGCTGAAATTAGTTTAAGTGCCATTTTGTTTTTCCTTCCATTCACAGTAATCTATCACCTATTAGGTTCTGACTCAGAATAGAAACATAAATCATAGATAGAAGAAAATAGACAGGCTATGGCCATTAAAATGTTTACCATTTTCTGATAGAGTTTTGCCGATGTAGAAAAATTGAAAGAGGAAAGAAGTTAAAATTGCTGCCTGATCTCATTTACTTGAATGCTGCCACCAAAATGACTGCTATAGACCATTCTATTATCCTTTTTGCTTTTTGGTAACACTAAAATTTAAAATGAATGTCCCAATGGAGAAAAACAAGACATAATTCTACAGATTTATCTGTAGTTTCTTGACAGACAATTTTATACTGCAACACTTTCAAATGATGACCCACTTTACCCATATTCTTTTTTTCATAGAGCCAATAATGCATTTACTCCTAACTGCCAATGTTGTAATATTGTCATGATCTTGAAACAAAATCATTTCTTCTTCATATAAATTATGAATGCATAATTACTTTTTATGACCTATGTTATAGAAAATAACTAGCTTCATTTATGTATCAGGGAATTCCTTATACAGCAGCTCTCTATCTTTTTAGTCTTTCTTAAATTCTTGCTACTCAGTTGTAAAAAAAAGTTAATTGATATACACAGTTATTAGCTGGCATAGGCTATTTTGAAATTACAATGTGTCTGCTGAGACATATTCAAAATTCAGGACTATAAAGTTTTGAAACCGTCTTTTCCAAACACAAATCTTGGATCTTGTAGAGCATGGAATAAAGGGAAATGACCACTACCAGTTTGACCATACATTCTGGTTAATTTCTAATAGATATAATTTTCTTTTGTCGATGTATACGGTAAATATATTCTTGCATTTTGATCCAAATCCCTTTGGGACAGGGCCTATTTTGGGCTTTAGGATGACAAGAAGAGTTTAGTTTTTGCATCTCCACAATCTGAGAGTTGTGTTCTTATTTTTTTTGTTGACATAGCCTTATGAGTTTTTGTTTCTAGTGAGAGTACCAGAATTTTTTACTTTTACCATTTTGGGGTGCATACAATTTATTATTACTTTTATTAATTCTTTTCGGGATGGTATGGAAAAAATGGAATTATGCTATTGTACTTTTAGGCCCCATTCAAATGTAGGAATTCTGGACACTAGTTTTCATCAGTAAGCTAAAACTAGGAGAAAAGGTACAATGGAAAGATTTTAAGATTTTCTTTAATAGCTTTTACTACCCATGGGCATCATTTAGTTCCTTGGACACTCATGACACTGTCATCAGTTCACCAGCTATCCTTCCTTCAGAAGGCCCTATGCTGCCATTTCACCTGGACAGAACCTCACAATCTCATCAGGGGGTCTTTCCAGAGACCCAAATGCAAATTGGGATATTTAAATGCCCCTTTCAGAATTAACAGTGGCATTTATAGGGTAACCAGCCACAATCAGAGTCATCTCTGACTGTGGCTGTTGCAGACATGTGCCAGCTATTACAAAAAGCCGACATGTGCCGTGTATGTAGCGGGCTTAGTTCCCTAGCCCCCTCCAAACATAGAGACTCAATGTGGGCTGTACATGTATGATGCATGTCAGGAAGAGGTTAATGATAATAAAATGATTCTTCCAAGTCTTCACAATACAGCCAAAAACATGAGCTGTAGAAAATAGGAAATGTCAAAGCATTGTGTATGATCCAGTGGGAATTGTGAAAGCTGACATATTCTACAATTTGTATATGGATGAACACAAAAAGCACCAAAGAAAGAGTAGAACAATGTTTATAATGATGATATATTTGAAATAGTTATTGTTCCCAGCAAGAGAAAGCAAGTAATCTTGTAGATATGATACCTTTTAATGGCTAACAAAAATACATGATGTTATACAAGATTATGTGGTTTCTCTTGCTGGGAGCACACACACTTTACTCTACTGGCTAACACGGTACCAAACCTTTGTTTTCAATATATTTTAAGTTATTTACTTGACTATCTTTTTAGAAAGAATTGTTTGCAATAACCAATAAGCAAATGTTCATATTAAATTTTCATGACTGCAGTTGTACTTCTAGGATGTGCCTTTAAGGAAAAAGGGCAAAATATCAGTTTGCTTGCTTTATATCAATTATGCCTTATATTGTATCTCCGAAATGTATCATCTGTCTTTTCCATTGCTTTTTAAATTTGATTATTCTCTTCCAGGGTTTAGAATGACATATGGTTTTGAGGAGTGCATTTCAATTTTAAGAAATTACTTTGGAATCAACTTTTCCCCATTTCTAATGACATAGAAAATCCAATTGAAAATAATTTGTGCAGTTACCTGAAATAGCTTTCTACATATAGTCTTTCACCTCTAGAATTTAATGAGCTGTCCAGACAGAGATGTGTTATTTACCCTTGACATAAATTCTAAGTCTCTTTATGACTTTAATGAGATGCACTGTAAAAGCATCATCAATTTATATTAGATATTCCCTTGCTCCCTTTATACACTGATTCCCAAACTAAGTAGCATCAGCCTCCATGAGCCCTAATGCTAATTTTTATTGATGGGATGCATCATTAAATTAGCAAACAATGCACATAAGTTTCTTGTGATGGAAAACATAGACAATAAAATAATGAGCAATTTGTTTTTACTGTACTAGAGAGTGGATTATTTTGCAATCTTTTGTAATAAGTTGAAATGAAAAAATAATAAAAAAGCAATTCTAAATAACTTTCACACTGCAAATGAAAATATGGGGACATGTTGAGAAATGTATTTATATAGAAAATTAAATATATGCACAGCTGAAAGAATTCCTATTCATCGTTTGCTATGATAAAAAAAACTAAATTGGTTTACCATTTAATCGTTTACTTTCTAGTACAGATTAGAGAATAAAATGGCCAGTCTTGAGTTTTGCTATGAAACCAGGTTTCTGTAGAGTTCCACAAAATGAATCTTTTTAGATGCATGCAAGGCAAATCACATTTGAAGAATAAATGAGTTTTTTTTATGATCATGTGGCACATTACACAGACAAATGTAAGAGTCATTGCAGTATTGTACCTTACTTTCCACATGGAATTGGACTTGTGCACTTAATTCTCTCCCTATCCTTTATAATGCTTACTCTTATGATGAGTTAAATGTTTATCAGGCTATGTCTTGACATTCCTAGGACATTCCTTGACAAGCCTGATGAACAGAACTAGGCATCCCAAGGCAATTTCAAAAACAACCACTACCCCAAGAAGGTGCTTTTTCTACCTTTACTGTTGACTTCTGCTGCAGCTCTATGATAACATTATTCCAGCTACTCTGCCAGACAAATTTCTGCTGCTCTCATTCCACATTCTTATTTTGATTTCCTAGAATGTGAAAAACGTTATTCACACAAAAGGAAAGGTTGGTAGAAAACTGGTTTTGTAACATAGGTTTTTTTATTAAATTTAGTGAGCGTATACAAAGTAGGAAAATCTTTTTTACATAGTAAAATTGTACAAAGCTGTATGCAAATGAAATAGTACAATCTGACAAATACCCTAAGATCAATGTACATTATCTGAGAAAAGGATTATACAAGGAAAATAAGAATAACATTTAGAAACACTAAAACAAAGGGTGGTACTTAAATTATTATGGTGCATTCACATGGCCATAAATGCCGCAAGATTTCCGCAAAAATTGAGAAATCTCCTTCAGAGCTCGGAGAGACAAACGTGCAATTCCGTGCTCTTTAGCAGAGCACAGCACTCGCTTCTAAGAGGAACCAATAGGTTCCTATGGAAGCATTCACATGGAGGTTGTCAGTGAAACTCAGCGCACCTAACAAAAGGTAGGACTACGAGAGAAAACTCGCATGTTGGCTCCGTGGTGCCAGCAAAGATAGAACATGTGCTATCTTTGCTGCGTGCTTTCTATAGGCTGCTATGCTGCTGCAGGGAGCTTGAAGCAGCCTGTTCACGAAATCCTTAGCAGCAAGCTGTGCTCACTGCTAAACAGTGTGGAATTGCACACTCATCTGAATGAGCCCTAACATGGTGTGGAAAATTCTCACAATGAATCTTCAGTGTTTTCTAAAAACACTGCAGATTCTAGACTCCCGACATGTCTATTTATGTTGCAGATTTCAGGAATTCAACCCTCGCAATACAAGAGTTAAATCCATTCACTAAAAAACTGTCTTTAAATCTCAACCATTTAGATTATTGGGATTTGGTCTCTGCAGTTTTCCTGCATAACTGTGTCAAGTGTTTTGCTGTGGAAAGTCCGCAGTGGATAAATCCTACAGCCTTAGGGCTCTTTCACAGGAACCTATATCGGCCGCCGTTTTCACAGCTTGTTGATATACACTACAATCTGATGAGTAAAAGCTAATGTTTGTGAGCCCGTTCAGATGGCATGGGCCCAGTGCTTAGCTCCTTTCCATTGCAAACAGCCGGAGGGGAGAAGAGAAGGGGAAAAGAGTTTAGCAGCTACGCCACTAAACTTCCTCACTTCTCCTGCCACTGTCATTGGCTCCCATTGGAGTCAATGCAGTGGCCGATATATTCTGGGCTACAAGATAGTTCCAGGACTATCTTTTCAGCCCAACGTAAAAGCACCTGGCGCTATACTGGCCCAGCCGGGCACTTTTGCATGGCAGGAATACAGCCATGTGATCTGATGCATTGAATTCCAATGCATCAGATCATAGCATATATCGGCCAGCTGTGAAAACTGCAGGCAATATACGCTCGTGTGAAAGACTCTTAAGATTGCCATTACCAAAAATGTAGGAAAAAACTTGTCTCCTCATAACAAGATTCCATATCAGTGAAAAAATAGTTTTTTTTTTCAAAATAGACACAACTGATGTGCTTATGTTATGGATATTTCTCGTCATGTGCACACTTATGTAATAACATTTGTCATGCCAAGTTTAATGGATGATATAAATGTATTTAGTATACAATATAAATACAGCACCAGAACCAACCACAGTACAGAAAGCAATTGCAAAGTCAGGTTAACTGTTGGCATATGTATTTCTAATGTATGAAGCTACAACTCCCAGTATAACCTTAAGTATGGCCCCATGTCCTACCTTTTTGCATTCCTCGGAATGCATCACCCATTGCTTTCAAAGAGACAATGAAACACATATATGGCATGCGATGTGCATGCAAGTACAATGCGAGGTTTCCCATTGAAAAAAATGCAAAACACTGGCTGATCCTCTGACGTGGCTGAAAGTCGCTCCAAAGGATTGCTACTTCACAGAACTGATGGGAGGTGTTTTTTGCCATAAAAACTCCTTGTATTGGCAACAAAACGTATTTCTCGGCACGATATCGTACTCGCCTGTGTATGGGTAGCCAATGGTAAGGTTATACTGGCCCTGCAGGCGACTACAATACTGATCAGACACAGAGGGAGAATAAATATTTATACTGATGGGCCTCACAGGTGAATTCTCAGTCTCATCTTGTTGCAGGATTTGGCATCCAGATGCTACTTGATATTGCAGCACAATGAATCTTGAAAAAAGTGTCACAAATAGTGCCTCCTAAATAAAAAAAATGCTGCCCCTTTTGCCCCTGAATAACAAGTGGCACTAAGCTGTGATTTTAAACAATAGAATGCCCAAAACTGTAATAGTATGCTTAACACTGTGACACTCCGCAACATATACCCCAGACTGTCTTCAGAATAAGAAAACTTATCCCATTTTATGCTGCTGAAAGTATGGCCCACAATGTGTCTCCTGAATAAATTTGTCCCCTGCTATGTACCAAAATGTCCATGACCCCCAGTATGGAATACCTGCCAATGCACCCACACAGACACATTTAAAAAAAAAGATTTAAAGAGCAGAGATGCAATCCCCAAAGGTGTGTTTTGCCACCCACCAAAAGAAATTATTATATATATTCTAACAGCATATCTATAAATTGTTAATAAAACATCAGGCACATACACTGACTGCTGTAGTACTCCTCTGAATAAGGCTGTCCCCATGTGATATAGTCAGATACCCACTGTACACGGTGAAGGGGTGATTACAGTGCTGTTACCTTCAGTGATAACAATCATCCATAGCAATCAATGAGAGTGCGCATACACAGTGCGCAGCAAGCAGTCCACACTAACTGGATCAAGAAGCAAGGTAAGTATAATAAATCCCTTCCAAGACTCCAAGGAACCTGCTGTATGAGTACCATAACTTACTTTATGGTGCTCATACCGGGTGACAGATTATTTTATTTGTAATCCCTTAGCAATCTACCTCCCCACAGCAGCTGGCACCCAAAATTTACTGCCATACCTCTCAACGAAACAGCAGGGCAGCCAAGTGGAGCAAGTCCACCCTTGATTGTTAGGTCTATGCTTGTTATGTGTACATAGTAATGTGATTTTTCCCAGAGGGAGTACTTAAATCACTATCACAGAATGGTCTGTGATCGCAGTAGTTCATATGTCCTGGAAGCAACATACAGAATCATGGTCACTCACAATGACTAGGTGAATAACAGACAAAACTGAGTATAAACAACAAATGTAAATCCAAAATGCCAGCTCACCGCACGGACACAGAAACCACCGGGTGCACAGACAGGTGCAAGCATACCTCACAGCAATGAAATACAAAAACCTCCGGAACTTCAGTGGATACCAGGATTAAAAACGGTATTCATTTAGACATAATGGATAAAAACATCTTCTAAAATTATTATTTTTTTCTGTTTGTGCTAAAGAAGCGCAAAAAGAAAAAAAAATGTAAGATGTTTTTATCCATGATGTCTAAGGAAATACTGTTTTTATCCTGGTATCCACGAAAGTGCCGGAGGTTTTTGTTTTCTGTTGCTGTGAGCAAAACACCTTTGCACAGACATAATTTTACAGTCCCTGTTGCTCAGTCACCAAAATATTGTTAAAATCAAAAATGTTTGGATGCAGATGAAACATTCCTTTATTTATAAACTGTGGAAACAGATCAAAGCAAATGTTCAGGTTTATGAAGTAAATTTAAATATAAAGAAACATATCTGGGCTGGATGGTGGAACATTGCAGGTGCAACTAATTAGCAGCTGGATGCTACAGCAGTGTCTTAGAAAAAGCAAGTCCAGAGATAGAGAGGTAAACAGATTTGTAATACCTGCTGACAGCAGAGGAACATGAATTTATACTGAGTAGTGTGCACATAGATAGCTTGGACACTAGCATAGATAAACTTGACTTGGAACATAGAATGGTGGAGTTGGAAGGAGCCTCCAGGGTCATCAGGTGCAACCCCCTATTCAATACAGGATTCACTAAATAATCCCAGATGTCTGTCCAGCCTTTGGTTGAAGACATTCATTGGAGGAGAACTCACCACCTACCATGGCAACCTGTTCCACTCATTGATCACCCTCACTGTCAGAAAGTTTCTTCTAATATCTAATTTGTGTCTCCTCCCTTTTTAGTTTCATTCCATTGCTTCTAGTCTTTCCTTGTGCAAATGAGAATAGGGCTGATCCCTCTGCACTGTGACAGCCCTTCAGATATTTGTAGACAGCTATTAAGTTACCTCTGAGCCTTCTTTTTTGCAAACTAAACACTCCCAGATCCGTTAACGGTTCCTCATAGGACATGATTTGCAGACCACTCACCATCCTGGTAGTTCTTCTCTGAACTTGCTCCTGTTTGTCTATGTCTTTTTTAAATTGCGGTGCCCAGAACTGGACACAGTATTCCAGATTAGGTCTGACTAAGGGAGAGTTGAGGGGGATAATTACCTCACGTTATCTAGACTCTATGCTTCTCTTAATACATCCCAGAATTGTGTTTGCCTTTTTGGCTGCTGGATCACATTGTTGACTCATTGTCACGGCTTGTCAGTCGTGACAGCATCGTGGCGTGGTGGCCTCGACATAGGCCAAGACCTGTCACCTTGTTATACAGGACAAGGGTTAATGCTCCATGTGCAGAGACTGCTTATGCTGTCTCTCTTTGCTGCATGATGCATGCTGGATTAGTCATGTCTGGGAGAAGGTTGGAGGTGTGCTGTACTGTTCCTCAGGTGTGGAGTAGCTTTATATTCTGACCTCTCCTTGTGCTCAGTGATGCCTTTTCAGCTCCATAGAGGAGTATTGGAGTTTGGAGTTCCTCTGTGTTGGATATACTGCTAAGTCCAGATACGTTTTTGCGGTTTACTTTTCAGTTGTATTTCTGTTTTCATTTCTGTTTTGCTTTGCTGCTTAGTTTGTCTCTCCAGTG
Organism: Eleutherodactylus coqui; assembly: GCF_035609145.1. NCBI lineage: Eukaryota > Metazoa > Chordata > Amphibia > Anura > Eleutherodactylidae > Eleutherodactylus > Eleutherodactylus coqui. Next base: position 138,886,898 of record NC_089843.1, on the reverse strand, counting down.
GTCTCTCTAGGGACAGTCAGGGCCCAGGAAGAAGACTGTGGGGCCGCCTCTATCGATGTGATTACTCCTCTTCTAAGCAGGGACCCTTCACCCCCCTGCTAGGTTAGGGCCAGGCTTCCTTCTCCCTGGAGTGGTGCTATTGTTCAGCATAGTGTGATGCGCACTGTTCTACAGTGCATGGTATGTTCAAGTGCAGTGGTTGTGAATGTCACCCTGAGTCCGTGCTGAGCGTGGTGCTTGTGTGCCACATGGATGTGCCACTCATGTTCAGTCTGTGATCTATTAGTATACCCAAGTCTTTTTCACATGCGCTGCTTCTGCTTAGGCCAATTCCTCCCATTCTGTGTATTCTTGCCCAAATGTTGCATTTCTCCTAATTAAATATTATTCTGTTAGTCGCTGCCCACTGTTCAAGCCTTTCTAGATCTTTTTGAATCCTCTCTCTCTTCTATAATGTTAGCTATCACCCCTCGCTTTGTGTTGTCGCCAAATTTGATCAGTTTCCCCTCCTCCAGATCATTTGTAAAAATGTTAAACAACACTGGGCCCAGGACAAAGCCTTGTGGTACCCCACTTGACACATTCTTCCAATTGTATGTGTAGTGTTACGCCTGTCTGCTCATGGCTAACTTTTCCAGCACACCCTGCTCTGTCCAGACGAGCAAGGGTTAACATCTCCTGTGCCTTTTAGTCAGGTTAATTACCCTGCTATGTGTCTGAGATGTGTGCTGGTGATTGACAGGTCTATCCACCTATCGGCTCCTCCCACCTCCCTATAAAGTCCAGCTTATGCTGCTTGGGGGTCGACGATTATTGTTCTGATTAATGTTCTGATTTGCCTGTCCACTAGTCCTTGCTTTTATTTTTCAGTTTTCAGTGTCTGCTTGTAGTCCAGCTACTCTGACCTGCTGGTAATCTGGCCCTGGTACTTTGTGCCATTCCCTTAGTCTTCTAACCAGTCTGCCTCGTTTGGTACCCTGCTTCTGTCAGCTTGTCCGCTAGACCTCGCTGTTATCAGCCGGGGTTTTCCAGTCCTCCTCTGTTTGTTTCTTGCTTCTGTCAGGTTGTCTTCTAGACCTTGCTGTTATCAGCCAGGCCTTACTATCTGCCCCTGTTCTGTTTGTATTGTTTTGTGTTGGTTCTTGTCATCTGTCTTTCCTGTCGGTGCTAGTGGGTAGTTGTCTCTTGCATAGGCACTGCGGTCCCTACCTGTCCCCCCTAGTAAGCGTAGGGTCAGAGTTGGCGGCCTGGACGTGTCCACCATCAGGGATATCTCCAGGAAGGGACAGTGGCGTGGGTGTAGATCAGGGAGTCCCGCGCCGTGCGTACCTAAGCACCCCACTAGTACCGTAACATGCAGCCTTTTATGATCACTTTTTGAGTACGATCACTCAACCAGTTGTAAATCGACCTAACAGTTGTCTTGTCAGTCACATTATTGGTCATTTTTAAAATAAGTATAGTATGAGATACTTTATGAAATGCTTTACTAAAGTCAAGATATACTATATCTACTGCATTTTCCTGATCAAACCAGTTTGTGCTTCTGTCATAGAAGAAAATTAGATTTGTCTGGCATGATTTGTTTGTTACAAAGCCATGCTGGCTCTGCTTAATTACTCTATACATGCTGTTTAATAATTTGTTCAAAGATCTTTCCTGGTATAGAAGTCAGGCTCACAGGCCTGTAGTTTCCTGATCCATATTTGTCCCTTTTTTGAAGATACGGACAACATATGTCCTTTTCCAATCTTCTTGGACGTCTCCTGTTCTCCAGATGGTGGAGGGTGGTTCAGTAATTACGTCTGATGCTTCTTTTAGTATCATAGGATGTAATTCATATGGACCTTGAGACTTCAGTTCATTTAAGTTAGATAAATGTTCCCTTACTATCTCTCTGTTTATAGATAACCTGCATTCTTTTATTATGTCACTATCATGGGGAATTTCAGTTGATGTTGCATCTACTTTCCGAGAGAAAACAGATACAAAATAGGAATTTAAAAGTTCGGCCTTCCCAACTTCATTTGTAACCAATCAACCTAATTTCATCCTGTAAACATCCTATAGCATCTTTGACTTTTTTTGCTTTTAACATACCCCCCAAAATCATTTTGTATTGCTTTTAGCCTCTGTTGCAAGCCTCAATTCATTATTAGCTTTTCTGACACTTGCCCTACAGTTTCTGCAGGCTGCATTATATTGTTCTTTAGATACCCCCTTTTTCTATTTGATAAACATTTTTATTTTTTTTTTAACAGGTGTGTATGATCAGTGTTCATCCATCCCGGTCTTTTTAAATGCTTCTCATTCTTCCCTCTTTTAGGGATTTTTCACGATTGTGCTTTGTGAATCTTATTTTGCAATATTTACCAACCTGATTGTATATTTCTAGCTATTAGATCCTCCCTACCCTCTTTCTGAATTCATTAAAATCTGCCTTTCTGAAATCCAACCTTGAGGTCTGAGTTTTCTCAGAACGTCCTTCCCTTGGTATCCAAAATTCCAGGATAGCATGATCACTGCCACCTGTACATCCTCAACCATTTCCTTCCTGCTGGTAAGAATTAGGTCCAAGATAGCAGATTCCTTGTTTTTTTCTTCTAAATGTGGAAGACAAAGCTGACAACAAGGGCAGATAAGAATTTGTTGGACCCATTACTTTTACCTGAGAGAGATTCCCAACAAATATCTGGATAGTTAAAATCTCCCATGATCACTATGTTGTGCTTTTTTGAGAGCTTGGCCATCTGATGTAGAAAGAGTTCATCCATATCTTCTGTTTGTCCAGGCGAACTATATTAAATGCCTACAATGATGTCCTTTCTGTTATTCTCTCCTTGTATTCAAACAAACAAGACAAGATAGTATGAGGCAGAGTTCACAGTAGCATAAGCGAGACGGGACTAGTATCAGAAACTGCAGCAGTGACCTGTATATCAACATTCAGACAACAATAAATTAAATTGCAGGATTTAATTAGAAGATCTTAATTAAAACATATCAGAGAAAACTGCATTACAACAGAGCTCAGCACTAGAGAAGCGTTAACCCATATGGTCCTTTCACGCAGGAAGGAATTAGACCACGCAGACATTTCTGCATCACAATGCTATCCCTATGGGTCTTGAATTCTGCATCCATTAAACTTTCATGTCTTTACTTTAAAACTGTAAGATTAAATTCTGCAGCGGAAAAGATTTCTGTTGTGGAATTAAGGATGCTCTGCTAAATTGTTGTGGCAGATTTCTAACATACAGGAGATGTAAGTCCGCAATTAAAGTCTGCAGAAAAAAAATGCTGTAAATTTCGCAAGACATTCTGCAGAATGCATTTCTAGAGATAAAACCCAAACACAATCTGCACTAATGGACAACATTTACATCTTTGTTATGTTGTGGACAATTCCATCCTGTGTGGAAGGTCCCTTAGTAAAGGCCCTTTTACAGGGAACGATTACCGCTCAAACTTTGTTGCCTGTAAATACTACGACGTTTACTTTTCAGCCAAACAATGATTTTTACGTGAGCGCAAAGAAAATCCATTGTTTGGCCAGAGAGCTGATAGCAGGGACCGCACGCGGTGTTCTTTACGGGAGCGCTGATTACATTGTATTCAGCATGCAGTCCCATGACACAACAAAGGAGCTGTATGCAGAGCACAGATCACCTGCTGTCCTCTGCATAAAGTTCCCAGAGGCTCATTTACATGCAAATGAAGGTAATAAGCTGATAATGAGCATTAGTGCCCATTAGTAGCTTATGCACAACGATCGCTAAAATTGTCAATCTCTTCATCTTTTGAATGAATTTTGAGCGATCATCTTTGCGTGTAAATGGGCCTTAAGTTGCAGCTGCTGGGTGTAGTCAGATAACTGTCTTAAGATATTGCAGGAATAGAGGAAAAGCAGAGCTGAATTGGAAGCAATAGAAAATGCAGACTTTAGTAGGCCATCAGTTTTAAAAGACATCCTACTAGTAGAAGAGGTAACAAATAGTGCTCTTATGAGTCAACTGTCTTTACGAGAGGAGTGTACCCCTCACTTTTTCCCATCCTCCTCACAGTAAATGAATGCTGGCTGCTGTGTGTCTGCATATTCAGCAGTCAGCCACCAATCACTACTAATGAGGAAAGGGAAGAAAGTTGGGAGGAGGACTCCTCTCATGAATACAGGCAAACCAAAACTTTGACTCAGCTATATTCCTGATTGCTTCTTAGACAAAATGCATAACTTTTTTTATCCCTTACATAGGGCAACATATTCATGTGGCAGGTCTCATTTTAATCAATTAAAAACTGTATCAGTCAAAAGCATGGGAAAGGAAATGCCTTGGTGCATGAAACATATATTGACAAATACAGTCTGATTACAACATTTCAGTCTGCTCACATTGTAGATTAGCTGTTGATTAGCTGCACAATTTTGGCTGTTAAATGCACATCAAAATTCAATAGCAAATGTACAGTACAAGGTTCATGTATGTGGTTTTACCAAACACTATCACTCACAGCAAAAAAGCAGCTTTCATAGTCTTTTTTTGCACAAATATCCCCTTTTTCATTTTGATGCAGTAACTTAAAAAAAAAAAAAAAAAAAACTTGGAATCCAGCATACTTTGGATCTGGCATTTTTTCTGGGGTTTTCAAATAGACTACAGCAGTGCCAGCCCCATTGAAAGCAATGGGAGAAGATTGTGACCCCCTACTGCAGCTGTGACAGCTGCAGCAGGGGATTCCTTCAGCCCTGCAGAGATCTTAGGCTGTTACATCCAGGGGTTTAACCTTGCTCTCTATGGGGCCGAAAGTAGCAGCACCGACCTAATTAAAAACATAGGAAGAATATCACAGCAGTAAATTCCTTGATCCCCAAAGGGAGTCCCCTCATCACTGAAAACTGTTACAGCAGCTGCAGGGTGTTCAGTGATGAGGGAACTCCCCGCAGGAATGATGGAATCCCCTGTCGCTGCTGTCATAGCACCAGCAGGAGATAGCGACGTTCTCCCATTTATTTCAAAGGGGCCTGCGCTGCAGACAGCAATAGGACGAAGGGATTCACTGCAGTGAGTGAGGCTGTTTTCACATGATAATGCCTCGCATCCAGAGGTTTTTAGAAGGTCTACGAGAGAGATATCACTCTCGCCAGTGTGCATGAGACCTGAAATCTATTTTAATTTGTACATATTATACTAAATATTGGGGGATACAATAAATAGAAAACTAAAGTCCCGAATAAAATATAATATAAATAGATGAGAAGTATTAATTAAATTGTATAATAGCATTAAATTTTGTTATAGAGTAGTTAATAAATGTTTCCAGAATAAACATAACACAAATTAAATGAACTATTGTGAAACCTAATATGAAAGAATACATTTTAGATCCAGAACTAATAACTTGCATTCTGCAGTCTTCAATAACTAGTACACTGCTTTATTCAAAGCAAGAAAAAAAGAGTTTCTATCTTATTCAACTTCAAGTAAAATGAATAGGCTTTCATCATGGACCTTGTCTTGACAATACAAATAAATGACTGTGATTTCTGAACACTTTCAAGGAGACCTGGAGATTCAATATGCAAAATTGTCCATTCTGTCTTTGAAAGTACTGCAATGGTTTATTACTAGCAGCTAAATGTAGTTACAAAAAAGGGCACAAAGTCCGCTGACAATAATAAGGTATATTTACAGAAAGTAATGTACCTTTTTGTAGTAGCTGAAACAATGAAAAGTGGTGTCCTATTACCCAGCTGCACTACGGTATCTGTCACCATTTTCAGAGTTATAATAAATGTAATTGCATAATATAATAACCAGGTAGTATTCAATTTAATGAACATATTAGCATGTCAGCATGTATAAATTATGTATTCTAAATAGGTGAGAAGGGGTGGAATCCCGAACCCGTATTAATGAGCAAACATGTTGATTAAAATTTGAAAATAAATTATGGAATATCATAATTTAAGCAACAAAAAAGTGCAACTCTGTATAATAGAGGTTCATAGGAATATAATATTAGCCAGTCACATTTAAAGCCATGGTCCAGAAAGAGCTGACAATATATCAAAAGGATCTGATTGTTAAAAGATATCAGTCAGAAGATGGGTACCAAAACATTTCCAAGGCATTATATAAACCATGGAACACAGCAAAGACAATCATCAAGAAGTGGATTAAATCCCAGTGACATTCCCAAAACTAGACGTTGCACAAAAATCGATGAAAAGATCAGAAAAAAATTGGTCTAAGAGGTTGCAAGAAAATGGCTTCACCAGAAGAATATCAAATTTTTAAAAAGCCCCAGAAAGAGCCCCGATAGGATTTCCATTGACCTTAAGAAGGCTGTACACATGAGTTGTCCTCACAATCGAACAGATTTTTTTTTTTTTGTAGGGTAGAGTGGGCAAAGATTGTCAAGTTGAGATGAGCAATGTTGATAGACACCTACCCAAAAATATTGAATGCTGTTGTAAAATCAAAGGGTACATCAGCAAAGTATTACTTTTAGGATGTGCATATTAGTGTAATTACATATTTTTTTTTTCACCCTAAAGGTTTTCAGTTTATATTTCAAAGGAATTGTACAGATAATGAAGGCAAAGTCAGATAAGCATTTTTTTTCGCGCGCCCATAAGCGCAAAACAAAGCATGTCTGATAGAACCATTGGTTTCCTATGGTGTGTTCACATGTCCTTCTTTTACAAGTGCAAAATACTCGCACATGCAAAATATAGGACATCCCTGTGCGGGGAAGGTCCATGTGGTGCATAAAAAATCCTCACAGGGAGTCCCCTCATCACGGAACACTGTAGCAGAGGATCACAATCTTCTCCCATTGGTTTTAATGGAACCAGCGCTGCAGCCGCCCCATTGAAAGCAATGGGATGCAGGCAACCCTTGCAGTGCTTTTCAGGAAAGAGCTTTAAATATAAGCCATTCCCTGAAAATCATCTCTTGATGTAGAAAAAAAAAAAAGATTACTCACCTAGCAGCGCTGTCCGGGCTTCGGCGTGACTTCTTTTTGCAATAACATGAATTTTTCAAGATTTCTGTATCTTATTGGGATCTTTCAGAATATATTTATTATTGCAACAATGATAGATTCCTTTTGGAAACACATATTATTATAACTGTATCTTGTGTAACTATTAAAAAAAACTTGGTAATTTTCTGTCATTACTGCCAATCAAAGGGAACTGTCCGGAGGTAACATACACTTAGGTCTCACTATATTGTAGTGTGCTTGAATGTGATACATTTTGTTATTTTCTTAATAAATTATCAGGACAGAAAAACAAGAAAAAAGAATATTCATTCTTAAGATAATGTCGAGAGGTCATTAAGAATATTGGACTTTACAAGTTTAAAATGCTAATATTTGTCTAACTGAATCTTTGTCTTCCTGTGATGTTGCTGAAACCATAGGTGTAAAATTAGTTATGAATAGAGATGAGCAAGGCTGCTGCTCAAGTGAGTAGCAGTCTTTTCGAGTAACTGTGTACTCGCCGGGGCAGCATGTGTGGGGGGGGGGGGGGAGCGGGATGGAGCTTTCCCCCTCTGGCCCCTGCCGCCCCCCCGCATGCTGCTCCGGCAAGTACACAGTTACTCAAAAAGACTGCTACGCACTCAAGCAGCAGCCTTAAACGAGCACGCTCGCTCATCTCTAGTTATGAACAATCTATTGTAATCTACACAAATTACTCAGTACATTTCAAATATACACTTTTCTTTTACAATACTTGCAGCTCTGATTGCATCAAAGGGGACAGAATACATGCAATTTTGGGGCAGATTTGATGGGTGTAAATTCACATTCAATGTTGAAGGCATCCTTACATTTACACACCGAAAATCTCAGCACCCATGTGAAAGAACCCTTAGGCATGTGGATTTTGGCGCATAACTCTGGAATGGCACATTCTGCAATGTTATTATGGAATTATTTTGCCTGCGTGAAAGCACCCTAAGGCCTCAGTCACACGGTCGCATCGGCACCTGTACACCGGCGCCGATGCGCCCGTGTGACTGCAGGAAGGAGACGGACGTACCTGCAGACAGCCGTCTCTCTGCAGCGCCGGAGGAAAGAACACATGACCGGCAATGAAGCCGGTCACATGTTCTTTCCTCCAGCGCTGCAGAGAGACGGCCGTCTGCAGGTACGTCCATCTGCTGGTGTCAGTCACACGGGCGCATTGGCGCCGGTGTACGGGTGCCTATGCAACCGTGTGACTGAGGCCTTAGGGTGACTACCCACTACAATTTTTTTTCACTGCGAAATTCGCAGCGTTTTTTTCTTTTCTTGCAGGGGTCTATGGGACTTGTAATGTTAAAATCGCAATCACGCAAAATTGCAATTTCGCGGTAAATTTTGCACGATCGCGATTTTAACATTACAAGTCCCATTGACCCCTGCAGAAAAAAAAAAACGCTGCAAATTTTGCAGTGAAAAAAAACTGCAGTGGGTAGTCACCCTAAGGGCGCCCACCCACTGGCGTTTTTTTTTCCCTGCGAAATTCGCAGCATTTTTTTTCTGCAGGGGTCTATGGGACTTGTAATGTTAAAATCGCGATCGCGCAAAATCGCAATTTACCGCGAATCGCCTAAGGGCGCCCACCCACTGACGTTTTTTTTACCTGCGTTTGCGTTTTGCGTTTTTCCTGCACAGGCATAGAGATAACATGTGTTCCTGTCCACTGGCGTTTTTTTTTTGGTCCGTTGCGATTTTTAACATAGGAACTGTCAGTTGCATATGTGTCCTTATTTTTCTCCTAATGCACCCATGAATGTCAATGGAAATAGCGCGAAAAAGCCGCGAAAACGCCGCGAAAAACGCCAGTGGGTGGGCGCCCTAAGGGTCGAACTAGAGTCAGAGTTTTTTTTTTTCCTCTAGAGCATTCTTTTGATATAAAACTGTAGGAACTAACTGGCAAAATAAATGGCAGAACATGAAGAATCATTGAGTGTTCATAGCCTTTTTGTGTTTTTTTTTATTATTGCACTTATAAGTTGGTAGCTATTCAAACAAACCCTCTTTTATTGACTTGGGAAAAAGGTTATATCTTAATTACCTGCCTTTTTCAGTGATAGTATTTGATATTGAATCAATTCACTCCTATCATGTATTTAGTGACAGTTATTACATGAGCAAAGCAAATTTAGCCACAGTATTTTATTATAAAGTCATGGCTGTTGACATATATACTGTAAGTAAACAGAATAAATGTACTCTACTGCAGAGCAAGCTTATTGTTAGACACAAACCAAACAGATAAACTAAACTGCTCTAAACAAGTAGGACAATTAGCTATTTTGACCTCAGAGTATTGTCCCCTGCCTAATGTGAAGAAGACTGCATGGCATGCATATATTCAGAGCAAAATCTGCCCAGTCATTAAGCCATCAAAAAATGATAAGATAATTCAGTTCTGAAGGCTGCACAATGATCAATTTACAGTAGCTCTTAACTATAATAATTGTTGTAACTCTGGGTCACTGATGTCATATTATGTATTTACAAAACAAGTCAGCTTGTTATATATTGATTGTACAATTACTGTCAAAAGAAAATCAAACACCTAAGAGTTGTTGGATTTGAATTAAACTTTATATGTGTGATTGTAATATTGATGTGATTACAAATTATAGCACACAGATAATTTTTTGTGGAAGACGGAACATTTGCATGAAGACTCTAATACCCTGTTAGGCTGCCTCTAGCTTGGATGCAAGATATGATCTGGGTTGACATGGAGGCATACAGGTTGTGTATGGTATCCTGCAGCATATAAATCCACATTTGCTGTAAGTGAGTTACTAGATCATGCAAACTCATAGTTTGTCAAAGTTGGCATCTCAGATGGTCCCATACATGTTCTATTGGCAATAAATCTGGAGACTGAGCAAGCCACAGAAGAGTGTCAATACTGTGGAGACGTTCCTGTGACAGACTTGCTGTGTACAGCCAAGCATCATCCTGCAGGAAAATTATAAACCACAGTCCACAGCAGCACCATGTATATAATGATACACTCCCATAAATCACAGGAGTGCTCACCGTGCACGCCTTGTTCCGGATCCGGATACCAGGAACCCAACACAATTAGGATATATATCTAGGAAAGGCAGCACGCAGGATCTTCATCCAAACATCAAGAGGAATCAGGTTAAAATAACCTCCCAGACTTTATTGAATAAAAGAATGGCATTTCCTACAGCTGTTGGAAATGCCATTCTTTTATTCAATAAAGTCTGGGAGGTTATTTTAACCTGATTCCTCTTGATGTTTGGATGAAGATCCTGCCTGCTGGAAAATTACTCTTGGAAGCCCTGCCATGAGAGGAACACATGTGGCTGCAGGATGTCCTGAACATATTGCTAAGCTGCCAGTGTCCTTCATACCACTACTAGGGGTGACCATCACACACCAGCAGTGGGGGCAGTTTGCCGCTTCACATCAAAGGCAGGATTCAGGTGTTCACCCTAAAGTCTCGAGACATTAATCTGGCCATTGTCAGTGCCCAAACTAGATTCATTGCTGAAGACAACCAGATTCCACACAGTAGCAGTCCAGTTTCGTCATTCATGATACAACTGCAAACAGAGGCAACAGTGGGCGGGTGTCAAAGCAGTACATATAATAGGCAGCATGAGACCAAATATCCTTCAGCCAAGTGCCTGGAAATGGTTCCAACAGACAAAGGGGCTTGTAGCAATGGTGCCACATGTCTCTTGATGGTGAATAACAAAACCATTGGAGCTGCTCATTCTTGTCAAATGACCAAACAATCCTCTTGACTGGTGGTCTTACAAGATTGTCCTGTGCCTGGTCACCTTGTGTACATGCCCTAAAACATCCACTGGTCCCAACACCTCCTAACAATACAGTCAGAATTGCTCAGGTGGTGGGCAATTCGTCAATATGACCATCCAGCTTCTGACATTCTAATAATGCTCCACGTCTCAAATTCTGTAAACTAGGCACAATCTCTTTAATTGTGTCATAGAGGCATGTCTACTGGTCAACAAGCAGATAAAAGGGGTCCATTATATACAAGTGGCCTCTGGGAACATTTTTATTGGCTAAGGATGGAAACCACTTTTAGGGCCTCATGTGGCAAATCCATTCATCTAATCATGCCACAACTCTAATCATCTGCATATCTGCAGCAAAACAACTCCTCTAGGTGTTTGATTTTTTTTTACAAAGAGTGTATATAAGCTCTAAAATAGTGTTCAAAGGTGGACACATCCTTCAATTATGCTTGTACTTTAATTTAAAATCATATTACTTTAACTGTACTTTGTACTTATGAGCATCTTTTATTCAATTTTACATTTAGTAGAATTCAGTCAAACTGTAATGTTCTTTTATTCACTAGTGGAAATGTTGTACCTTATCACTGATCACCTCAGCATGTAGCACATTTTAACCTCCTGCTGTACTAGAAAACAACCACTGTAAAAGATGTTGATATTGATGAAATGCAGCAGAGTACAGCCAAGCATAAAGCAATTTGCTGTTTAGATGCTGAAGCTGTTCAATATGGTTTTAAGATAAAATAAAACACAAACACTATTTAAAATGTATCTAGAGAAACAAAGGAATATCTATTGCCTTAAGATACTTGTTTGAATGAGCGAGTGACATCACCGCTAACTTGTTCACACTTATTCACACTCATTCAGCCTGTTTAGACAGGCAGATCATCGTTGAGAATCATCCACTTCTCGCTCAATGTTTCATTCCTATGTAAAACACTGAGCGAGAAGTGTTTAAATGCAATGTTAAGTGCATGAGCCAACAATGATTTTTAGTCTTGCTGAAACTGATCAATGAACGAAAAGTGCATGATTCTCGTTCATCGTTTGGACGTTGGCTTGCATTTAAACTAATTATCATTAAGTTTTGTATGTTTAAATGATTTTTTGTTCCATAATCATTACGTCTAACTACAGCATTAGACATACAATTGGACGATCTCACCTGAATACCTAAAGATTTTTTAGCTGTCCCAAGCTATGACATAACAATGGACCCCAAATATCGAACAGAAGACTAACTTTTGAGGCATCCTTCTTTGGTCTATTTCTTATGAGATGATTTGCACACAACCTACAGTACTTGAACTTATTGTCAACATACATTGATGATGTATGTGCAATGAGAAAAGCAATATTCATGATGAATAAGTGGTTGTGCATGTCCTGTGCATATACATAAGGTGTGCCCTCAGAGTGTTTTCCTTCTGGTAGACGCAAGTAACATCAGACTCTGGATATAATGATGGGGTGGAGGAGTTGGAGCACACTCAGCATATTAGTATATATTATAGTGTTTAGTACACTACTGGTAGGACATTTCCCAAACTGTATTTCACCTATTAAACACTATACAATTTCCACATGTAGTGCAATGTGCATTAAATAAAAATCAAGTTAATCAATATCTCTTATTCCAATTAGTTTTTCATTGCACCATATTGAAAACAGAAGCTAGGGTTGGGATAGCAGAAATAGTAATTATTGCTGGTGAATAGTGCTACTAATTTGTTTCATATTTACCATGCTATCTACTGTGCTTTGTTACTAGAATATAATATTTTGTATGCTGGATGAATAGTATTGGCAAATCAAAAAATAAACCAAGGACATTAGTGTTCTTGGGAAATAATTTTTTGAATATTTTTCTATTATTACTTATAAGGCCAGGCTTACACGAACATATGGTCACAGCATATTACAAGTGGGTAAATAAAATATCAGAGCCTTTGGTGCACAGAAAAAAGATCATATTGCCCTCATTGCACATTAAACTTGGTTTGATATGTAGAAAATTTCCTGGATTGAGCATGGAGAAACTGCAAGCAGGTATTTTCAATGGACCATAAATCAGGGAACTCATGAAAGAACAGCATTTTCAAAATTCTGTGAACAATATTGGGGCATGAGTGGTAATCATTCTGTATGGTTGTAAAGACTTTTCTTGGAAACAACAAGGCCGCTAACTACAGTGAACTCATGGAGAATATTCCCATTGAATTTTGCAAACTTGGTTGCAACATGAGTATCAATTTGCACTATCTGTACAGTCATTTAGATTGATTTCCATTGTGTCTTGGTGATGTCAGCGATGAACAGGGGGAACGATATCACCAAGAAATAAGGATCATGGAAGAGCGGTACTGTGGACAATGGGACACACATATGATGGCAGACTACTGTTGGAACATCCATCACCATTGTACAGGAACATCACATCATAGGGAATCACAGAAACGAGAGTTCAGTGACATGTCCCAATTAAAAAACCTTTGTTTTTAGTTTGTTTTCTAAGCTTCACGGAATATATCCTTCCAATAACATATATTTTAAATAATATAGTTATTAAGAGTTAATAGTCGTATAATATTGAAATTTAAATAGTTTATAGTGAAAACGAGACCTAATAGGCAAAAACAAATTGTTATGTTCGTATAGGCAAGTGAGCAGCGGGCCCACATGAATGTTACCAAGGACAGGGAACACCAGGTGAAACAACCATCAATTAACACCTCTCCCTATCTTCTACAAAGGAAGATGACCAAGGACCTACCTGAGAGGGAACATTGCCCCAATTAAGGGCGGCTCAGTGGTCTTCGGAACTGGCCCTTGCTTTCCCTAGGAGCCCACACACCCAGGCTACAATGCATACATATGCCACCACCGACAGGGATAACTGGACAGGATAAGATGATACTAAGAGCCATAATCACACCATACAGCAGCCAATATGCAAACACTAGTAGCATATGTTAATGCTATAAATGCCAGGTATTTGTTGACACATTTGGGCAAAATATGGAAGCTATCAGGCTACGTAATGACTCCCAGCAATACTACTAGTCCCTACACTAACCAGGAGTCTAACAACACAACCAAACAAAACCTAAAACACAAACCTTTCTTGCTTCCCACACATATAGAACCTGCTCACACCACACACAGAGAGAGAATGATAACAGAGAAAGATTACTACACCCATACTTGGGAAGACAGCTTTTATGTGTACTGACCTATCGTGATTGGCTGATTGGAGACACACACACGCCTAGCGAGCACAATCCCAACACCTGAGCAGGAAAACTCCAGAGAATCTGTAGAACTACACATCTCAGAAGACAGACGTGACACATCTACAACAAAGAAATATCAAAAAAATGTTGTAACATCTTAGGCACTGAAAGTTATGTTCCCCGATGTAATCATCCAAAAAATAAGCTACTTCGGGTGAGGGTCTATGGGAACTTCAGATCCTTCCCAATAAATCCAAGGAGACATAGAACCACAAGCTTGAAGAAATAGGTTCACTTCAATGCTGGCATTGAAGGTTATATTTAATAAACAATAAAACAAAATAACTGACTAGACAAGAAAGACAAAAAACCAAAAGACTACAACTGTACAATGAAAGGCAATGGGTACAATGTGTCTCAGAACTCAATGCTTCTTTCTCAAGTACAATCAAATAGAAATTAAAAGGAAAGCCACAATAAAATACATAAAATAATTGTAAAAATGTGCGCACAAAAGCGCGTAAGAAATGTGTAAATGATCATGAGAAGTTGGACACAGGCAAATGCGCTAAGTCCACGTACGCTCTATAGGGAGGCACATGAAATGTACATAAATAATTGGATCTGATAATTGTGTACTAAAGAAGAGGAGTTTATAGCCTGATCTAAAACGTTTTTAGTTCAAAAGGTTTTTATTGTGACAGAGTAATAACAATAAACATTCTTAGGTGCTTTTCAAACTTTAGAACATATAAGACATATATACACTTTATGATGCACCCGATTTCCGGCTCCAACACCTCTCCATGGAGCCTACTGTTGGCTTCTCTCTGTCTACCATTTTCTTTTAATGAGGTATCTCCCTCCTATCTTACCCCAGGGTGGGGCTCCAAGAGGGGGTAGAGAACGAACAAAGAAAGAAAGGGAGGGAAAGAAAGAAAAGGAAAAACAAAACGAGAGAAATATTAAATGGGTAGTAAGAAGGGATTGGGGGTGGGGAGTGTGGGTATTTAGAGGCTTAGGTTATGTCATCTCAAAACTAATCAATTTGCTTGTGTCCAACATCGTGCTTTGTATCTCCCGAGGGAGAATCTCCTCTGTGTCAGGGAGGGGGAAGGCATCACTTCCCAGTTATCTCACGTAGCATTTCCAGAGAGCTGCCAGTCTATGACGCGCTTGCGATCTGGGTGATCCACCCCCCCATTCTGGGGGATGACCTAAAGTCCAGCCATGGCCGCCATGTCGCATAGAACCCCACCACTGTGGCCTCCTCCTCCGCCCTCAGTTCCTCGAATCTTGCTAGCATGTTAATTGCTTCTACCCAGTGGATCTTGGTGGGTCCCGAGGTGGCATGCCAGAACTTCGGGATAATTTGTCTTACTGCTAGTATGAAGAATCGCAGTAGGCCTTTTCTCGCCCGGGCAACAGTCCCCTGGTACATGGACAGCAGTGCCATCTCGGGCATAAACACTACTCCTGTTCCACACAGAGTGTTGTACAGCGACTCCACCTCCCTCCATAATGTCGCCACCGGAGGGCAGTGCCACCAAATATGTATCATATTGCCCCTACCACCAGAGCATCTCCAACACTGAGAGGAGGACTGGGGGAACATTCTGTGTACCTTTTCCGGGGTTGTGTACCAGTGTGACAGGATCTTGTAGTTTAGCTCCTGTAACCTGGGGTGAGCTGTACCCTTGTGGGTTAGGATGAAGGCCCTCCGCCAAAGATCCACAGAGAAGCTTTTCCCCAACTCACTCTCCCAGTTTCGTGAATACCCCGGGAGTTTGTCCCCCATCTCACGGTCCAGCAACATCCTGTATAGTAGAGAGATTATATGTCCAGGGGGTTCGGGTGTC
Source organism: Eleutherodactylus coqui (assembly GCF_035609145.1). Lineage (NCBI taxonomy): Eukaryota > Metazoa > Chordata > Amphibia > Anura > Eleutherodactylidae > Eleutherodactylus > Eleutherodactylus coqui. The sequence continues at coordinate 138,870,986 of NC_089843.1, read as the reverse complement.
ATGCACAGTTCCTCGAAAGGAGTAAGGGCTTTAGTTAAGTTCGACCCGGGTGTCAGGGAGGCCAGCGAGCCCCTCAGCTGTAGGTATACCATCCAAGCTCCCGGCGGTGCCCGTGCTCCGACAAAGAACTCCGCCAGGGGTTTAATCTCTGACTGGTTTAGCACATCTCTAACCCGAGGTAATCGTATCGTCAGTGTTAGTATCAAGGTTTTGTTTTGTTCTAAGGCCTTAAATTGGTGATTGGCCAGAATTGGGGTAAGGGGTCCCAGGATTGTGACCATCTCGTTTCGCCTAGCAAAGCTCGACCAGACCTCCGCCAGCTGCCTCAATAAGGGGGACACTCTGCTGCAATCCTTAAGCAAGCCTCCCGGTATTCAGAATACCCCCTCCGCTACCTCCGGCTCCGATTCAGTTTCTAGCTCGACCCATAGTTTAGATTCACTGTGTTAAAGGAGATTGAGGACACATTTGGCTATGTTCGCCTTGTAGTAAAGGGAAAAGTCCAGTAGACTAAGACCTCCTTGCTCTTTAGTTCTGACTAGCGGGCTATATTTTTGTCTAGGTCTGCGTCCTCGCGAGACGAATTTAGTAATTAGGGAACGTATGCGCATCAGATAGCGTCTATTTAATCGGATGGGGAAGGCCTGGCAGAGATAGAGGAACCTTGGGAGTGATACCATCTTGACCGTATTAATTCGGCCGCTCCATGACAGAAATAGGGGATTCCACTTATCAAGATCTTTTTCTATGTTTGATAGAAATGGTTTGTAGTTTAAGTCAAATGTGTTTGTGGGATCAGCCGGGAGCTGGATGCCAAGGTATTTCATGGACCCGCTCTGCCATTTAAATGGGAACTGCCTTTTCAGCCTCAGTTCTTCCGCTTGGGGTATGGCTACATTCAGTATCTCAGTCTTCTGCAGATTTATTTTAAAGTTGCTTATTTTGCTAAACCTGTTGAACTCCTGCAGTAGAAACAGGATTCCCACGTTTGGGCAGGACAGATGTACCAGAAGGTCATCAGCAAACAAGGATAACTTGTGATCCGTGTGTCCCACCTTGACCCCTTTAATGGACCCATTTTCCCTAATGGCGTTAGCAAGAGATTCCATCGTTAAAATGTAGAGGAAGGGTGACAGCGGACATCCTTGCCTTGTTCCATTGTGGATGTGGATGGTGTCCGATAGCATCCCGTTAACCCTCACTGTAGCTGTTGGGTCTTTATATAAGGTCAATATCCGTTCCCTGATACGCTGCCCCAGTCCCACGATCCGCAGGGTGGCCTCCATAAAACTCCACCTCACCTTTCCGCATCTATGGCCATGAGATAGAGCGGGGTCCCCTCACTCCTTGCCCTCGATATTAGAGACGTAGATTTAATCACGTTGTCTCTGCCCTCTCTACCTGGGATGAACCCCACCTGGTCCCTATGGATTAGTCTCGAGATGAAGGGTTGTAGACGGGTCGCGATTAATTTGGCGAAAAGCTTAATATCTATGTTTATGAGTGATATAGGCCTATAATTGCTGCAGACCGTGGCATCCCTCCCCGGTTTGGGTATAACCACTATGTGAGCCTGCAGCGCCTGGGGTGGGAAGGTGCAGCCTCCATTCACCTCGTTGAAGGCCCCCAGCATTAACGGGGAGATTTCCTTCCTGAAAATTTTGTAGAATTTAGAGGTGAACCCATCCGGGCCCGGGCTCTTACCCGCTTTGAGTTCTTTTATTAGAACAGACAGCTCTGGGAGTGAGAAGTCCTCCTCGAGGTCCCCGAACTCGGATGGGTCCACCCGTTTTGGGGCAAAGCTGTTGAGGTATTCTTGAGTTCCGTCATCCCCTGAGTCAACGGTTGGCTCAGGGTCCTGTTTTAAGTTATAGAGTTTGTTATAATATGAGCAGAACATTTCCAGAATCTCGGAGGTTGAGTGTACCACTCCTCCTGTTGTCTGAATTTTAGGGATGTGGTTCATGGGGGCTATCGGGTGTAGCGTTCTAGACAGCCACTTCCCGCACTTGTCTCCGTACTCGAAGACACTTCTACGTAATCTGTCCCTGGCCCCTAACGATCTTTGGTCTAATATTTGTAAGATTTGGTGTCTGATCGCGGAAATCTCCGCCTTGGTCGCGTCTAGTGGGCGGCCCTTGTTTAGGGATTATTTTATGGCCAACTCACCCATGAGTTTCTGTAGCTTGGCAGATCTGTCTTTTTTAAGCAGGGCACCATGGGGGATGAACACCCCCCCTCATAACACATTTGAGGGCCTCCCATTTAATAGGGGGTCCTGTAGTATCGTTTCTATGTGTCTCCTCAAAATCTGCAATTATTTTTTTAATTTTGTCCACGCACAGTGTGTCATTAAGGAGATTCTCGTTGAGTCTCCACTGGTTCGTGTAGGTCCATCTATTCATGACCGCAAGTTCCCCGTAAATCGGGGAGTGGTCTGACCAAAGGAACGGTCCCACCGAGCATGACGGCTTATGGTCAAGGAGGCTGTGCGAGATTAAGATGTGATCTATATGGCTATAACTATTGTGGGCCACTGAGTGGAAGCTGTAGTCCCTGACACCCGGGTGAAGGATTCTCCATAGGTCTATCAAGTGCATTCTTTCCAACTCCCTTTTCAGTGCCCTCCGTGCTGTGTGAGATGGGAGACTTACCCGCCGACGCATCCATCTCCGGATCCATCACCATATTGAGATCACCTCCCAGGATCACTCTGGAGCTGGCAGCGAAGGTGTCCAGTTTTCTCAGGGTGGATGTTCCGAACGTGACTTGACCCTGGTTGGGGAAGTAAACGTTAGTGAAAGTTAGTACTGTTCCCGTGACCTCTAATTTTAAGAAGACATAACTGCCCAGTTGATCTATCTCCTGGTCTAAGATGATGTGTTGCAACGATTTATGCAGCGCCACCAACACCCCGCCTGCCTTCTTTGCGGGAAAGGGGCTGTGGAACCATGTGGTATAATATCTAGAGGAAATACGTGGGACGCTATCAGCTTTAAAGTGGGTCTCCTGCAACATAGCGACCCTAATCCTTTTCCTATGTAAGTGATAGAGAATTTGATTTCTCTTTTCCGGAGTATTGAGCCCTTTTACGTTGTAAGTGTCCATGGAAACATTAGCCATTTTTGTGATATTCAGTCAGAGGTGTATTACCTCCCGGGGTCCGCACCCCATTAGGGTAGTAAGAAAGGGGGATAGGGAGAGGGGGAAGGGAAAGACAAACCAAATAAACATGAGGCTTGGTGCCTCTCAACTTGAGTAAGCCTAAGATATGAAAAAACATTTCTGTATAGCACATAGCTATTGCCCTAAGAGGGGGGGGGGGGCAGGGCAAACCATAAGAGAAGCCGCCCTCATTAGCGGCTTCGGCCCAATGACGTAAGCATTATATAACAATAAAGCGTTACCGGCGTAGAACTTTTGACCTTACACGGAGAATTCTTGTCATAGTAGAACCTGAAATATAAAGCGAACAAGAACCCAGGCAGGTACACAAGAAAACTTTGCATAGCATGTCCAAATGGCACTTTAACCCTTTAAATCAGCATTTCTCTTTTTCTCCAACTTTCTGCCATGAGGAGTGCAACGCTGGCACTAGCGTTCCCTATTGTCGGGGCCAATCTTGGAGTGCTATCATAGAGAGGCCAAGGGAGCCCAAGAAGCCCGGCAGTTCCCCCAGTGTTCTGAAAGAAGCCCTTTCCTTTCCATTTCGCGCCAATAATTGAATAGGGTAGCCCCACTGATATTGAATATTGTTCTCTCTTAATGCTAGTGATAGCGGTTTCAGCGCTTTTTTGAGTTGCAGTGTACGTCTTGACAAGTCTTGGAGAAGGAGGATATTGGCGCCTTGGAAGGTTAGCTCCCCTGCGCATTATCAGTTCCTTTTCCTGGAAGAAGTGAATCCTACAAAGGACATCTCGCGGTCTTGCCGGGTCAGGCGATCTCGGACCCAGGGTGCGATGGATCCTATCGATTTCAATGGGGTTATCTGCCGCTTTCTGTAGGATCTCCTTAAAGAATTTTTGGGGCCACGCTTCTAGCTGCGCGTTTTCAACTTTTTCAGTTAGGCCTCTAATGTGTATATTATTCCTTCTATGACGATTCTCCAAATCATCTAGGTGGGGAGATAGGTCCGCTATCTGTGCAGACTGTATTTGAATTACTTTTCTGAGGTAATCGACAGTCTCTAGAATCTTATCTTGAATGTCTTCCACCTCTGTCAGGTGCTGGCCCACATGGACTATATCTTTTTGTAACGCTGATATGTCTCTCTTATGGGACGCCTCAAGCTTGTGGACCGCACAGTCTAAGTCCCCCTTGGTAAGAAGGGAACGCAGGTGAGCCCTCCAGTCCCAATCCTCTCCTTTATCCCTTTGGTCTGTAAGGCTGGGCTGTGCATTGCCCCTGTATCTGGGTGTATGAGAGTTTCTGGGGGGGGGGGTCAGAGGGACTTATGGACTCACCCCTGGCTCCCTTCTGGCTGGCTGGACTGCAGTCCTGGTCTGTGGGTCGCTGGGTTTCTGTGTGCAGGGGTGAGGTCTGGCCTGCTGGATGTCTCTTCCGGGGCTGAGGGCTGCTCCTTACCTCCTCTTCCTGCTGTGGAGCTGCTGTTGCGGTGAGCCCCGCTCTTCTCCTGCTCTGCTGTTCCCCTGGGAGCCGCTCTCTGATGCGGGGTTATCTTCCCCGACCGCTGTGTGCAGGGCTCGCTCTCCTGCTTGGTCGCAGCACTGCCTGACTTCCTCCCCTGCCGGCGCCATCTTGGATCCGCCGCGCCGGTTGGGCTCGTCTCTCTGCGGCAGCAGATACTGGTACAGGCCACCTCTTTCTCTCCCTAGTGAGTGTCCTGGGATGCTTTGCGCTCTCCTGCGCCCCATGCTGCTTGTCTGCGCCGTGTTTATTGTGCCGGTATACGCTTTGTACGGGCTGTTGCCACGGGAGCTCTTCTGGTGAGCGACTTGCTTCCCCATCGGCTAGCTCCGCCCCCCCTAAAACTTTTTTTGTATCTGTCACTTTTTTGCTTAATCTGTCTTTTGGTCAGATTGTTTGGAGATCTTTAAAAAATAAATTAAGAATTATACAAACACATTAATACCTTTACATAGGGAGATTATTGCCTAAATAATTGATAGAAACAGCAAATTTGGGTGATAGTCATCCTGTGTATATGCAGCGACCAACAGGGAACTGAGCAAGAAATATTGGAGTTGCCTTGCTTTTAGTTCACCGTAAAACTATTGACCGTGTAAATAGGTAATTGTTAAAAATATGAAGTACTGCCTGTTTGCAATGAATGGAGACGGGCAGCCGGAAGAGATCTCTGGACTGCTTTGCTTTCATTCTCTGAACAGCTATCGCTCCTTTGTGAAAGCACGAGACTAATAATTGGTGGGTCGGCTGTTGGGCCCTTATGCGTTTGACAGTCGTCTCGTGTATAAATACCTTCATACTGGGTAAGACTCAATAGTATTTAAATGGCTTTAATATTCATTCCATAGAAAGTCTTTTGGCATTGCAAAGTCAGTGCTCATTCTAAAACTACTACTTCTAGTGATTCTGATGACGCAATATGCCACTTACTAATATAATATAGCAAAAGGTATTGGAGTTGGTCAAAATATTTCCGTGCAAGATTTACAAACTTCAGTTGGTGGCTGAAGTGAAATCGTGGCTTGTCGCTGTATCATGAAAGCTGCATTAGCTTCACGGCGGCATTTAACCCTCTGTGGTCACATGTTTGCATGACAGCGGCAGTTTGTTTCAACGCTGGACCATGGTTCACAATTAGATACAGGCTCGACTGGAGACTCTGAAGTTAGTGGTGAAAGACTATGCTTCAATGTTGTTGATCAATATGCACCATGAGCTATGTATGTGTACATTTGTGAGATGTCATTTATTGGAGTCTCCACACAGGTGTCCAGCTGTCTCACAACCAGCTACAAACTGCCAGACTGAGTACTGCTGCGGCCATGGGAATTTGTGTGGGATGTTGTCCACCCATAATCCCTCATTCAGTGCACAGGAATGAAGGACCTGTGATGACATCACCATCATGTGATCAGGGGCGGAGCTCAGAGCTTCAGTGACTGATCACATGATTGTGACATCACATGTAACTCACACAGTCACTCATCACTTACAGACTGGTGGCCATTAGTATTTTGACAGCATTAACATTAGCCCACAATAACATTTTAAAAAGAACTATTGCAAACAGGAAAAATCATAATCACAACCCTCTTGCTTATGTTATAACAATTTTCTTCTCTCTTCCAGACTGCACTTTAAACTTTTAAAAGCCAATAATGCATGCTTTGTTCACTTGATTGTAGAAATCGCTTAATGCAGTTTCATGTCGCATGATGCTTGCCCAGGCATCACACAAGGAGTTGTGACCGGATCACATTTATTGGAAGCTAAAGTTATATAGATCACAATTTCAGTGGCTGGCAGTTGTAGTACTATTTAGGAGACTTACCCGGTGGTGCATGCTAATGTTGCTTCATTATCATATTGTCATATCCATTGGCGTTAACTGGCAATGGTTCAGCAAAAAAAAAACTTCAGGAAGCAGGAGAGTTCCATGCGACTGACCAAAAGTGGAACATTTTTTTAACCTAAAGTTTCTGTTTAAAGTAAAGAGCAGATTAAATAAAGCCTTCTTAGACATTTACTTAATGAGAAGTTCACATGGGGTAACATGTTTGAATTGAGCTTTGAAATTCAGATCTTTAATATTACAGATTTTCAGAGCTACTCTTGGGTAAGGTGGTTAGATACACATTGTGCATTATGGCAGGGGACCATTTGACTATTAGACTAGAGGGTAATGTTATTTTTTCCATAAAGATAGAAAAATGCCAGAAAACAGCCATAGGCTTTGCTGTTAAGAAAATTGCATAGCACACTTGTACTAACTCACTTCTTCTCTAACAGCTGAGTTATGTCACAGTGCGCCACCCCTGCTCACCCTGCTCACTTGCTCTTAGGGTCCTGGTTAAACATTGTATGTCACAACACTGCACATCACACTTAATGCTCAGTTTCTTCCAGTCCTCTGCCCTTAGGTCTCACACAATCTCCTGTCCCTTTCTTAAAGGGCTAGTGCATGCTTTTTAATTCAGCCCTCTTTCTATCATAATCATATAGCTGCATTAGACATCCTCTCCCATGGAGGATGTCCAAGTATTTGGTCTCATCATGAATTTGAGACAAAGCCTTTCTTTGTATTTGTTCTGCATTGGACTACTGCTTGACCCCTGACCAATTATAACCTCTGTGCTCTATGACCTTGACTCTGTTTATTGAATTTCATTATTACTTGCCGATTGCCCTTACCATCTGCCTGGACCTCATTACTTCTAGTCTGCCTCCAGCCTTGACCTCTGCTAGGTTACCATTTACACACCTGCTCACACAATCAGGTACTGTGCCTTGGCCCTGTGCAGTGCCAGCAGCCACATAACCAGGACTATCTGTATAAGTAATGGCTTGAGGACCCCACAGCAAAGAACGTATCATGCTTGGAGGGGTTAGAGATGAATATTTGGGTTTTTCATGTACTACCTCCACAGACAGCCCAAAGTCAAATTGGTATATTGCATAGCAGATCCACATCCATCTACCTGAATAATTTGCCTGGTATTCTCTTAAATTCTCCAAGTGAATTTCAAAACAAAAATGTCTTCAATTTTCCTATTTATTCTGTGAATTTGCAAAAGTATAATTATACAGTAGAACACTGATATACCCGGCTTCACCCGAGTTAATTTGGTACAGGTGTTTTTACCTGTTGCTTGCACTGAAAATTTTATGAAGTCCTGGTTAGCGAATAATAAAATATGTATACACATAGAGGAGTGTTAGATTCTCCTCAGACTGCATGCACCCATGTCCCTCTGCAGAATGTGCCACCCTCCCATTCTCCTCACTTTTTACCCTTTAAGGTAACACCCCTTTTTATTCAAATTTACCCCCAGACTGGAGGTTGTAACCCCTTCTTAGCCTTAAAGGCATGCTTCATCCTTGCAGTCTATGGCTGCTTACTTATGTACTTTACAGCCTTTCAGTACATGCACACAGAGGTCAGTTAGATTCTCCTCAGTATCCTCAGTATATAGACATGGAGGAGGGTTAGAGCCTCCTCACTATATACACAAAGAGGTAAGGTAGATTCTCCTCAGTATACAAAACATTTCCCTAGACTTTATGGTTTTTGAGAAAAGAACTATCTCATGTATTGCTGATTTTTGCATAGTTTTTTAATGCATATAATTTAATATTGATGTTGTAACCCCTTTACTTTTCCTATTTAGGGCATAAAGAATAGTAATGACAAGTTTCACATTTGTGTGGTACAGCTGTGTGTTATTAGTTACATTACATATGGGTCACTTACTTTGGTGCTCCAAATTGAATTAACAAGTTGCTACCCCTTTTACCTTTTCTAATTACAACCAAAAGAATGGTTGTGCCAAATTTCAAGTTTGTACGACACCGGGAAGTTAGAGAATTAGATAAGGTACATAACATAGGGGGTCACTTACTCTTGCACTTAGAACTGAATACTCAAGTTGCAAATCCTTTTGTTTTTCTATTTAGGACCTAAAGAATGGTCATGCCAAATTTTGAGTTTGTATGACATCGGGAAGTTAGAGAATTAGTGGCGGGTCAGTCAGTGAGTCAGTCAGTTAGGGCAGGGTTCCCCAACTTCAGTCCATAGGGACCGCCAACAGGTCATGTTTTCAGGATTTCCTCAGTATTGTACAGGTGATGTAATTATTGTCAGTGCCTCAGACATTGCCACTGGTGTTCTTACCATAGGATATCCTGAAAACATGACCTGTTGGTGGTCCCTGAGGACTGGAGTTGGGGACCCCAGAGTTAGGGAGTCAGTCAGTCGGTGAGGGCTTTTGCCTTTATACATCTACTAGCTGATATACTCAGCCTCGCCCAAGTTAATTTGATACAGGTGTTTACGTGTTGTTTGCAGGGAAAATTTTCTGAAGTCAAGGTTACTTTGACTTCAGCGGTATATTATATAACAACCAATCACAGTGCAGCTTTCATGTTACCTCAGTATCATAATATATAACAACCAATCACAGCACAGCTTTCATGTTACCTCAGCAGTATCATATATAACAACCAATCACAGCACAGCTTTCATGTTAGCTAACGGTATAATATATAACCACCAATCACAGCGCAGCTTTCATGTTACCTCAGCAGTATCATATATAACAACCAATCACAGCACAGCTTTCATGTTAGCTAACGGTATAATATATAACTACCAATCACAGCACAGCTTTCATGTTACCTCAACAGTATAATATATAACAAACAATCACAGCGCAGCTTTCATGCCACATCAGCAGTATAGTATATTACAACCAATCACAGCACAGCTTTCATGGTACCTCAACAGTATAATATATAACAAACAATCACATCACAGCTTTCATATTTGTTCAACAAATTTCATGTTTGCACGGCATCAGGAAGTTAGAGAATTAGATTTTGTACATTATGCAGGAGCATCAATACTTTTGCGCTTAGCATTAAATTTTCGAGTTGTGACTCCTTTACTTTTCCTATATAAGACCTAAAGAATGCTCCTGCCAAATGTCATGCTTAAACGACATCGGGAAGTTAGAGAATTAGTGGCGAGTCAGTCAGTCAGTCAGTGAGGGCTTTCATATTTATATATGTATATATATATATATATATATATATATATATATATAGATACTAGCTGATATACCCAGCTTCGCCCGAGTTAATTTGGTACTGGTGTTTATCTGGTGTTCACACGGAAAATCTTATGAAGTCATGGTTACTTTAGAGATACCGGAAAAACATATGTCACCACTTTGCATAGTTCTCTGCGTTACCCAGGAAACACCACGGGGAGGTAACCATGCGACGTTTCCTTTATGTAAAATGACATCAGGAAGTGAGAGAATTAGATTCCATACGTAAAATTTGGACGCTAATTCTTTTGCGCATAGAATTGAATATTTGAGTTGGGAACCATTAGCTTTTTCTATTTATGACATAATCAATGCTCGTGCCAAATTTCATGTTTCTATGACATTGGAAAGTGAGAAAATTACATTCCGTACGTAAAATCTGGACGTTACTTCTTTTGCGCATAGAATTGAATAATCGAGTTGGGACCCATTAGCTTTTCCTATTTCTGACATATTCAATGCCCGTGCCAAATTTTAAGTTTCTATGTGAAAAAATTACATTCCGTACGTAAAATTTGGACGCTAATTCTTTTACGCATAGAATTGAATAATAGACTTGGGACCCGTTAGCTTTTCCTATTTATGACATATTCAATGCCCATGCCAAATTTAAAGTTTCTATGTGAGAAAATTACATTCTGTACGTAAAATTTGGATGCTAATTCTTTTGCGCATAGAATTGAATAATCGAGTTGGGACCCATTAGCTTTTCCTATTTATGACATAATCAACGCTCGTGCCAAATTTCACGTTTCTATGACACTGGAAAGTGAGAAAAATACATTCCGTACGTAAAATTTGGACGCTAATTCTTTTTCGCATAGAATTGAATAATCGGGTTGGGACCCATTAGCTTTTCCTATTTATGACATAATCAATGCTCGTGCCAAATTTCACGTTTCTATGACACCGGAAAGTGAAAAAATTACATTCCGTACGTAAAATTTGTACGCTAATTCTTTTGCGCATAGAATTGAATAATCGAGTTGGGACCCATTAACTTTTCCTATTTATGACATATTTAATGCCCGTGCCAAATTTTAAGTTTCTATGTGAAAAAATTACATTCCGTACGTAAAATTTGGACGCTAATTCTTTTGCGCATAGAATTGAATAATGGAGTTGGGACCCATTAGCTTTTCCCTTTTTATGACATAATCAATGCTCGTGCCAAATTTCACGTTTCTATGACACTGGATAGTGAGAAAAATACATTCCGTACATAAAATTTGGACGCTAATTCTTTTGCACATAGAATTGAATAATCGAGTTGGAACCTATTAGTTCTTCCTATTTATGACATAATCAATGCTCCTGCCAAATTTCGAGTTTCTATGACACCGGGAAGTCAGAGAATTAGATTCCGTACGTAAAATTTGGACGCTAATTCTTTTGCGCATAGAATTGAATAATCGAGTTGGGACCCATTAGCTTTTCCTATTTATGACATATTCAATGCCTGTGCCAAATTTAAAGTTTCTATGAGAGAAAATTACATTCCGTACATACAATTTGGACGCTAATTCTTTTGCGCATAGAATTGAATAATCAAGTTGGGACCCATTAACTTTTCCTATTTATGACATATTCAATGCCCGTGCCAAATTTTAAGTTTCTATGTGAAAAAATTACATTCCGTACGTAAACTTTGGACGCTAATTCTTTTGCGCATAGAATTGAATAATGGAGTTGGGACCCATTAGCTTTTCCTATTTATGACATAATCAATGCTCGTGCCAAATTTCACGTTTCTATGACACTGGAAAGTGAGAAAAATACATTCCGTACGTAAAATTTGGACGCTAATTCTTTTTCGCATAGAATTGAATAATCGGATTGGGACCCATTAGCTTTTCCTATTTATGACATAATCAATGCTCGTGCCAAATTTCACGTTTCTATGACATTGGAAAGTGAGAAAATTACATTCAGTACGTAAAATCTGGACGTTACTTCTTTTGCGCATAGAATTGAATAATCGAGTTGGGACCCATTAGCTTTTCCTATTTCTGACATATTCAATGCCCGTGCCAAATTTTAAGTTTCTATGTGAAAAAATTACATTCCGTACGTAAAATTTGGACGCTAATTCTTTTACGCATAGAATTGAATAATAGACTTGGGACCCATTAGCTTTTCCTATTTATGACATATTCAATGCCCGTGCCAAATTTAAAGTTTCTATGTGAGAAAATTACATTCTGTACGTAAAATTTGGATGCTAATTCTTTTGCGCATAGAATTGAATAATCGAGTTGGGACCCATTAGCTTTTCCTATTTATGACATAATCAACGCTCGTGCCAAATTTCACATTTCTATGACACTGGAAAGTGAGAAAAATACATTCCGTACGTAAAATTTGGACGCTAATTCTTTTTCGCATAGAATTGAATAATCGAGTTGGGACCCATTAGCTTTTCCTATTTATGACATAATCAATGCTCATGCCAAATTTCACGTTTCTATGACACCAGAAAGTGAGAAAATTACATTCCGTACGTAAAATTTGGACGCTAATTTTTTTGCGCATAGAATTGAATAATCGAGTTGGGACCCATTAGCTTTTCCTATTTATGACATAATCAATGCTCGTGCCAAATTTCACGTTTCTATGACACCGGAAAGTGAAAAAATTACATTCCGTACGTAAAATTTGTACGCTAATTCTTTTGCGCATAGAATTGAATAATCGAGTTGGGACCCATTAACTTTTCCTATTTATGACATATTTAATGCCCGTGCCAAATTTTAAGTTTCTATGTGAAAAAATTACATTCCGTACGTAAAATTTGGACGCTAATTCTTTTGCGCATAGAATTGAATAATGGAGTTGGGACCCATTAGCTTTTCCCTTTTTATGACATAATCAATGCTCGTGCCAAATTTCACGTTTCTATGACACTGGATAGTGAGAAAAATACATTCCGTACATAAAATTTGGACGCTAATTCTTTTGCACATAGAATTGAATAATCGAGTTGGAACCTATTAGTTCTTCCTATTTATGACATAATCAATGCTCGTGCCAAATTTCGAGTTTCTATGACAGCGGGAAGTCAGAGAATTAGATTCCGTACGTAAAATTTGGACGCTAATTCTTTTGCGCATAGAATTGAATAATGGAGTTGGGACCCATTAGCTTTTCCCTTTTTATGACATAATCAATGCTCGTGCCAAATTTCACGTTTCTATGACACTGGAAAGTGAGAAAAATACATTCCGTACGTAAAATTTGGACGCTAATTCTTTTTCGCATAGAATTGAATAATCGGATTGGGACCCATTAGCTTTTCCTATTTATGACATAATCAATGCTCGTGCCAAATTTCACGTTTCTATGACACCGGGAAGTCAGAGAATTAGATTCCGTACGTAAAATTTGGACGCTAATTCTTTTGCGCATAGAATTGAATAATCAAGTTGGGACCCATTAACTTTTCCTATTTATGACATATTTAATGCCCGTGCCAAATTTTAAGTTTCTATGTGAAAAAATTACATTCCGTACGTAAAATTTGGACGCTAACTCTTTTGCGCATAGAATTGAATAATGGAGTTGGGACCCATTAGCTTTTCCCTTTTTATGACATAATCAATGCTCGTGCCAAATTTCACGTTTCTATGACACTGGATAGTGAGAAAAATACATTCCGTACATAAAATTTGGACGCTAATTCTTTTGCACATAGAATTGAATAATCGAGTTGGAACCTATTAGTTCTTCCTATTTATGACATAATCAATGCTCCTGCCAAATTTCGAGTTTCTATGACACCGGGAAGTCAGAGAATTAGATTCCGTACGTAAAATTTGGACGCTAATTCTTTTGCGCATAGAATTGAATAATCGAGTTGGGACCCATTAGCTTTTCCTATTTATGACATAATCAATGCTCGTGCCAAATTTCACGTTTCTATGACACCGGAAAGTGAAAAAATTACATTCCGTACGTAAAATTTGTACGCTAATTCTTTTGCGCATAGAATTGAATAATCGAGTTGGGACCCATTAGCTTTTCCTATTTATGACATAATCAATGCTCGTGCCAAATTTCACGTTTCTATGACACCGGAAAGTGAAAAAATTACATTCCGTACGTAAAATTTGTACGCTAATTCTTTTGCGCATAAAATAGAATAATGAAGTTGGGACCCATTAGCTTTTCCCTTTTTATGACATAATCAACGCTCGTGCCAAATTTCACGTTTCTATGACACTGGAAAGTGAGAAAAATACATTCCGTACGTAAAATTTGGACGCTAATTCTTTTTCGCATAGAATTGAATAATCGGATTGGGACCCATTAGCTTTTCCTATTTATGACATAATCAATGCTCGTGCCAAATTTCACGTTTCTATGACACCAGAAAGTGAGAAAATTACATTCCGTACGTAAAATTTGGACGCTAATTTTTTTGCGCATAGAATTGAATAATCGAGTTGGGACCCATTAGTTTTTCCTATTTATGACATAATCAATGCTCGTGCCAAATTTCACGTTTCTATGACACCGGAAAGTTAAAAAATTACATTCCGTACGTAAAATTTGTACGCTAATTCTTTTGCACATAGAATTGAATAATGGAGTTGGGACCCATTAACTTTTCCTATTTATGACATATTTAATGCCCGTGCCAAATTTTAAGTTTCTATGTGAAAAAATTACATTCCGTACGTAAAATTTGAACGCTAATTCTTTTGCGCATAGAATTGAATAATGGAGTTGGGACCCATTAGTTCTTCCTATTTATGACATAATCAATGCTCCTGCCAAATTTCGAGTGTCTATGACACCAGAAAGTGAGAGAATTAGATTCCGTACGTAAAATTTGGACGCTAATTCTTTTGCGCATAGAATTGAATATTTGAGTTGGGAACCATTAGCTTTTCCTATTTATGACATAATCAATGCTCGTGCCAAATTTCATGTTTCTATGACATTGGAAAGTGAGAAAATTACATTCCGTACGTAAAATCTGGACGTTACTTCTTTTGCGCATAGAATTGAATAATCGAGTTGGGACCCATTAGCTTTTCCTATTTATGACATATTCAATTCCCGTGCCAAATTTTAAGTTTCTATGTGAAAAAATTACATTCTGTACGTAAAATTTGGACGCTAATTCTTTTGCGCATAGAATTAAATAATAGACTTGGGACCCATTAATTTTTCCTATTTATGACATATTCAAATTTAAAGTTTCTATGTGAGAAAATTACATTCTGTACGTAAAATTTGGATGCTAATTCTTTTGCGCGTAGAATTGAATAATCGAGTTGGGACCCATTAGCTTTTCCTATTTATGACATAATCAACGCTCGTGCCAAATTTCACGTTTCTATGACACTGGAAAGTGAGAAAAATACATTCCGTACGTAAAATTTGGACGCTAATTCTTCTTCGCATAGAATTGAATAATCGGGTTGGGACCCATTAGCTTTTCCTATTTATGACATAATCAATGCTCGTGCCAAATTTCACGTTTCTATGACACCGGAAAGTGAAAAAATTACATTCCGTACGTAAAATTTGTACGATAATTCTTTTGCGCATAGAATTGAATAATCAAGTTGGGACCCATTAACTTTTCCTATTTATGACATATTCAATGCCCGTGCCAAATTTTAAGTTTCTATGTGAAAAAATTACATTCCGTACGTAAACTTTGGACGCTAATTCTTTTGCGCATAGAATTGAATAATGGAGTTGGGACCCATTAGCTTTTCCTATTTATAACATAATCAATGCTCGTGCCAAATTTCACGTTTCTATGACACTGGAAAGTGAGAAAAATACATTCCATACATAAAATTTTGACGCTAATTCTTTTGCGCATAGAATTGAATAATCGAGTTGGAACCCATTAGTTCTTCCTATTTATGACATAATCAATGCTCCTGCCAAATTTCGAGTTTCTATGACACCAGGAAGTGAGAGAATTAGATTCCGTACGTAAAATTTGGACGCTAATTCTTTTGCGCATAGAATTGAAAAATCGAGTTGGGACCCATTAGCTTTTCCTATTTATGACATAATCAATGCTCCTGCCAAATTTCGAGTTTCTATGACACCGGGAAGTGAGAGAATTAGATTCTGTACGTAAAATTTGGACGCTAATTCTTTTGTGCATAGAATTGAATAATTGAGTTGGGACCTATTATCTTTTCCTATTTATGACATAATCAATGCCCGTGCCAAATTTAAAGTTTCTATGACATTGGGAAGTGAGAGATTTAGATTATGTACGTTAAATTTCGACGCTAATTCTTTTGCGCTAGAATTGAAGAATCGAGTTGGGACCCAATTACTTTTCCTATTTTGGAGATAATCTATGCTTGCGCCAAAATTCATGCTTCTACGACATCGGGAAGTTGGAGAACTTTTGGCAAGTCAGTGAGTGAGTGAGTGAGTGAGTGAGTGAGTGAGTAAGGCTTTCATCTTTATATATATAGATAGATTTGCTCTTTTCTAGTATCTATGATTACGGTTGGAATGTTAGCAAGAATCAAATCTTTCTCAGTGGTTAAAATCAAGCAAGACCCATCAGTCATTGCCTTAATATTATAAATATTTAATTTTCCTTTCTATTATCTGTAAAAAGACAAGCGTTTTGTGTGAAAAATGCTAACAAAGCAGTTGGTATATTTGTCATGTTCCTGAAGTCACATGACATTATATGACACCATCACCCATTGGCTTTGGTCTATTACTAGAGATGAGCGAGCATACTCGTCCGAGCTTGATGCTCGTTCGAGTATTAGGGTGCTCGAGATGCTCGTTACTCGAGACGAGCACCACGCGGTGCTCGTCTCGACTAAACGAGCACTGACCATTGAATTCAATGGAGCTGGCAATACAGCCGGCTCCATTGAAAGCAATGGGCTGCCGGCTAGCGCAGGATGAATTTTCGGGAAGGGCTTAAAAATATAAGCCCTTACCTGAAAATCATCCTAAAATGTGTAAAAAGTAAAAAAAAAAATATACTCACCTTGTCCCGGCAGAACGATGATAGCCCATTGAATTCAATGGAGCCGGCAATACAGCCGGCTCCATTGAAAGCAATGGGCTGCCGGCGATCGCACAATGAATTTTCGGGAAGGGCTTAAATATATAAGCCCTTCCCTGCAATTCATCCAGAAATGTGTAAAAATAAAAAAATATATATATACTCACCTAGTCCCGGCAGACGGAGTTCAGCTGCGGCCAGCTGGCAGTTCTCCTGAACTGTTCTCTGTAGTATTCAGCAGCCGGGGATTTAAAATCCCCGCCTGCTGAATGAGCTGCCTCTGATTGGTCACAGCCTGACCAATCAGAGGCAGATCTCACTCACACCCATTCATGAATTCATGAATGGGTGAGTGAATGCTGCCTCTGATTGGCTCAGCGCAGCTCTCAGCTGAATGACAACAGTTCAGCACCACAGTGCAGGTGACAGCAGAAGAAGACGCGGCTGTGCCCTGGCAGCTGAAGGTAGGTGAGTATCTATTTTTTTTGTTTTTTAAATCACTTTTAATTCATTTCCAGGGAATGGCTTATATGTAAAGCCCTTCCCTGAAAAAGAATTCAGGTGTGCCAGCGGACCATTGTCTTCAATGGAGTCGCCGGCAGCAGCAGCGGCTCCATTGAAGAGAATGCCTGCATTTTTATTCTCTTTTACACTAAAATCTTTCTTTTTCAGGTAAGGGCTTATATTTTTAAGCCCTTCCCGAAAATTCATCCCGCGCTCGCCGGCAGCCCATTGCTTTCAATGGAGTCGGCTGTATTGCCGGCTGCATTGAATTCAATGGGCTAACATCGTTCTTCTCACGTTCTTAATGCTGACATAATTTTTTTTTATTTTTACACATTTTAGGGTGCCCACCCACTGGCGTTTTTTTTCACTGCGAAATTCGCAGGTTTTTTTTTTCTGCAGGGGGTCTATGGGACTTGTAATGTAAAAATCGCGATCGCGCAAAATCGCGATTTACCGCGATATCGCGATTTTGCGCGATCGCGATTTTAGCTTTGCATGTCCCATAGCCCAAAGACCCCTGCAGAAAAAAAAAACGCTGCAAATTTCGCAGTAAAAAAACGCTAGTCGGTGGGCACCCTTAGGATGATTTTCAGGTAAGGGCTTATATTTTTAAGCCCTTCCCGAAAATTCATCCCGCGCTCGCCGGCAGCCCATTGCTTTCAATGGAGCCGGCTGTATTGCCGGCTCTATTGAATTCAATGGGCTAACATCGTTCTTCTCTGCCACAGCTGTTACAGCTGTGGCAGAGGAGAACTATCGTTATGCTGACAGTGGGGGGGGGGGGGTCTCACTCTTGCCACTATTGTGGCTTAATAGTGAGACCTCGGAGCCCGAAATGCAGCCCTGCATGTTGCTCCTCGCCTGCCCTATCACTTTCTGTGTTTTTTACATGACTTTGGTGATTTGCTAAGATTTTCACAAATGAAAACCTTAGCGGAGCACCAGTTATATACAAAAATGCTCGAGTCGCCCATTGACTTTAATGGGGTTCGTTACTCGAAACGAACTCTCGAGCATCACTGAAAGTTCGACTCGAGTAACGAGCACTCGAGCATTTTGGTGCTCGCTCATCTCTATCTATTACTTACTGAAATCTTACTGATTTTATGAACATAAAGGCTTCAAATCCATTTCCAGATGAAGGTTGGCATGATTTCTAGCCATACAATTGAGTGAGAGTCAATTTCCATGGAATGTTTGAAGGATTTATACTGTCCTAACATTCTGATGCTTTTTGGTGACTGTAGAATGAAATAATAATAATTATGACAAAACATGTATTTTGTTTTTACTTTTTGTTTGTGTTTAAATCTCTTTTAATATGTTTTTTTTTTTACACATAACAATTTACAAACATGAAATAAAATATATAATAACAATTATAACTAACACATGAAGCGTAAACATCCAGATACAACCACATGGTAATCATATACCCCCGCTTGCTGAATCCTGCATGGTGTACATGGTCACCATCCTCAGATATACATACACAAAGCATCTCTTTTACAAACTTCCTTTCGCTTGACCCGGCCGGTCAACCATTCCAGTCCTCATAAGTGGGACGAAATGGTGCTCGCCGGGCCCCGCCAGACACAAATAAGACAAAGAAAAATTACTTTATAAATCTAACATATAAATAGAGATGAGCGAACATACTCGTCTGAGCTTGATGCTCGTTCGAGTATTAGGGTGCTTAAGATGCTCGTTACTCGAGACGAGCACCACGCGGTATTCGTCTCGATTAAACGAGCACTGACCATTGAATTCAATGGAGCCGGCAATACAGCCGGCTCCATTGAAAGCAATGTGCTGCCGGCGAGCGCGGGATGAATTTTCGGGAAGGGCTTAAAAATATAAGCCCTTCCCTGAAATTCATCCAGAAATGTGTAAAAAGTAAAAAAAAATATATACTCACCTTGTCTCGGCAGACGGAGTTCAGCCGCGTCTGGCCGGCAGTTCTCCTGAACTGCTTTCTGTAGTATTCAACAGCCTCACAGCTGAGCCAATCAGAGGCAGCACTCACTCACCCATTCATGAATTCATGAATGGGTGAGTGAGAGCTGCCTCTGATTAGTGAGGCTGTGACCAATCAGAGGCAGCTCATTCAGCAGGCGGGGATTTTAAATCCCCACCTGCTGAATACTACAGAAAGCAGTTCAGGAGAACTGCCGACCAGACGCGGCTGAACTCCGGCTGCAGTGGAAAGGTGAGTATACATTTTTATTTTTTTTTTACACATTTTAGGATGATTTTCAGGAAAGGGCTTACATTTTTAAGCCCTTCCTGAAAATTCATCCCGCGCTCGCCGGCAGCCCATTGCTTTCAATGGAGCTGGCTGTATTGCCGGCTCCATTGAATTCAATGCGCTAACATCATTCTTCTCTGCCACAGCTGTTAGAGCTGTGGCAGAGGAGAACGATCTTTATGCTGACAGTGCGGGGGGGGGGGGGTGGAGGTCTCACTCTTGCCACTATTGTGGCTTAATAGTGGGACCTGGGAACTTGAGATGCAGCCCAACATGTAGCTCTTCGCCTGCCCTATCCGTTTCTGTTTCGTTCCCATCACTTTCTTGAATTTCCCAGGTTTTCACAAATGAAAACCTTAGCAAGCATCGGCGATATACAAAAATGCTCGAGTCGCCCATTGACTTCAACGGGGTTCGTTACTCGAAACAAACTCTCGAGCATCACTGAAAGTTCGACTCGAGTAACAAGCACTCGAGCATTTTGGTGCTCGCTCATCTCTACATATAAACATAATTTTTTTTTTTGTTCAATGCTGGCGTTGTCAGTGCTGTCACATTAGAAGAGCTAGAAAAAATACTCCAATTATTTTTAAAAAGCAACTCAAGAAATGATACATTTTATATAAACACAATCTTGTTTCCTATTTTCTAAAATTGTATCCTATAATTATGTCCAAGCCATGAACTACTTTGTGGTTTCCAATTTATTGAAAGAAGAAAAAATCAAAATGTGACAAATAATACTTTACAGGCCATATTGTTGTAAAACTTGACATTTTTTTCATCTTTTGGGAAATGTGAAGAATAGTTCACAGATGGTGGAATCCATAGTTAATTTGATGTCTGTTTCTTTTTTTTAATTGAAAGAATCTCCAGCAATCAATATCCACAGAGAATTTACAAAGGCATATGAACATATTTGTAGAAACATTAGTGTTTGCTGTCAGTGTTCAAACATTTCTAGTGGGTTGAAGTGTGATTAACAACATATGCTCCCCCCACCTTCCCACATAATTGGCAAGTAGTCACAGGAAAAAAAAATGAGTTTATACACTTCAACAAAAATTAGTAAAATGCTCTAAAGTATTAAAACTTATGACTGCTATGATACTTATGCCAATGCCTAGCGTTAAAAATATACAGTATATTTTTTTTACAATCTCATTTTAATACTAAGAAAATCACTGAACAACTCAGATGTAAAAAACAAAATTAGAACCAATTGCAAACAAATTGCTGAAAAAATGTCCCATTAAAAATAACTTTTTTTAAACAATATTTTATATAAAATGTAAATACAAGTTGCAATCACCAACACCAATGGTTAAGGTCATGTTTATTGTCAATGTTAAATGATAAACATATACTATATGGACAAAAGTATTTGGAAGTGCTTTATTATTATTCTATTTAGTAACATGTAGGCCTTTTGTATTACAGCGGCAACACAAGTTCTCTGTAAGTCTGCGCAGGAAAATCTTGCCATTCCTCATGCAAGGCTATGAGAAAAAACGGTTGTGAAGATGAGCATGGGTGGCAGTGTCGTACCCGTCGCTCCATTTCGTCCTGCAAGTGCTCGATCGGATGAACGAATAGTTATTACAAAATGAGCAGCTTTTTATTTTACCCATGCCCTTCCCAGCACACCGTTTGGCAAACTCAGTATTTGCATAGTTGCTGATTTTCTGCAGTGCCCCAATACTTTTGTCCATATAGTTTCACACTTTGGACACTTCCTCTGTACATGGGTCTGAAAAGTCTTCTAAAAGTTTCAATTTTGTTTTTAAATATTGTTAAGTTGTAGGCTTGTGCAAACTAAAAAATAAAATCAATGTTTTACCCACTATTCCACACTCAATACCCCATAGTGACAAAGTGATTGTGTGGAGGCACAAATATGCAGAAATGTTCCAAAAATTTCCCAAGAGCACAGAGGCATTCATAATTCTTAAATGGAAGACATTTGAAACAACCAGGACTCTTCCTAGAGATAGCCACCAAATTAAGTAATTGGGAGAGAAGGGTCTTGCGAAGAGAGATGATCAAGAACTCAATCGTCCCTCTGGATGAGCTCCTAAGAATCCGTGTGCAGATGGTAGAAACTTCCAGAAGATCAACCATCACTATACCACTCTACTAATCCAAACATTATGGCCAAGTGGCCATAATCAAGCCTCTCTATAGTAAAAGACACATGTAAGCAAGTCTGGAGTTTGCCAAAAAGCACATCTACAGGACTCTAAGACTGTGAGAAACAAAATTGTCTGGTCTGATAAACCAAAATTGTATTTTTTGGTCTCAATTATATGTGTTATTTTCTGAAGCAAACCAGATACTGCACATCACCTTCCCAATTATATCCCTAAAGGGAAGCATGGTGATGGCAGCATCATGCTGTGAGGGTGTTTTTGAGCAGCTGAGAACTCTGTGAATGCCCTTGAGTGGCCCAGCCAGAGTCCTGACATGAACCCAATTGAACATACCTATACAGACCTGAAATTGGCTGTCCACAGACAATGCCTATCCAACCTGACAGAGCTTGAGAGGATCTGCAGAAAAGAATGTCAGAGAATTCCCATATCTAAGTGTGCAAACCTTGTGGCATCATACCCAAGAAGACCGGAGGCTGAAATCTCTGTCAAAGGTGGGTCAACTAAGTAGTGATTACAGATTACAAGGTTTATGTCAATGCAAATTGTTTTCACTTTTGTTGTCATGTTGCCATTAAGTGCGGAATGATGTGGAAAATCCAGTTTTTTTTTTAATTTTATTTTTAGAAGGCCACAAGCCCACAACATAACAAAATGAAAAAAAACCAATGAAAATGTCTGAAAACTTTCCCGACACAGTGTATAATGCAGTCACTTCCATTCACTGCAACCTCCTGTTTGATGCTTATAAGGCACCATCTTTATGCTGAAATTTGTTCTTTCTTCATTTCCTATATGTTATGCCAGTTTCCCCATTGTACATTGCTATCAGACCACACCAGTACCGATCTGATGACCTCGTTGCCAGGTGCCATATTCGTAGATATGAAAGCCTGTGATGAGAAGATTTGCTAGCAATTATCTATCAATAGCATGAAATCACTCCATGTTATGTCAAGACTAGAGATGAGCGAACGTACTTGTCCGAGCTTGATGCTCGTTCGAGTATTAGGGTGTTGGAGATGCTCGTTACTCGAGACGAGCACCACGCGATGTTCGAGTTACTTTCACTTTCATCTCTGAGACATTTGCGCGCTTTTCTGACCAATAGAAAGACATGGAAGGCATTACAACTTCCTCCTGTGATGTTCCAGCCCTATACCACCCCCCTGCAGTGAGTGGCTGGGGAGATCAGGTGTCACCCGAGTATTTAAATCTGCCCCGCCCACGGCTCGCCACAGATGCATTCTGACAGAGATCAGGGACAGTGCTGCTGCTATAGGGAGAGCGTTAGGAGTTATTTTAGGCTTGAAGAACCCCAATGGTCCTTCTTAGGGCCATATCTGACCGTGTGCAGTACTGTTGAGGCTGCTTTTAGCAGTGTTGCACAATTTTTTTTTTTTTTGTATATCGGGCGTGCAGAGCATTACGTTCTCAGTCTGCAGTCATTGTACACAGTATAGGGCCAGTACTGGTGAGGCAGGGACAGTGGGAAAGGTGAAAGAGATATACTGTCTATATAGGCAGTGGGCTTTTTCAAACAAATTTTGGAAAAATACTATCTTTGGGCTGCCTGTGACCGTCTTGAGTGTACTGCGTGTCTGCTGGGGGTAGTAGTCCTAATTAATACGCAGCTAAGTGTTACAGCAGTCTTGCGCAAAATTGTTTCCTGGCTCTGCGTTGCCCGTTACATCACCGCCGTCATCCCGGCCAGAGGGAAACAGGATACATATATACGCTGCCTACAGTATCTGTCTGCTGTATTAGCTCAGCCTTTAAAAAAATAGAAGCAAAATACTTAAGGCCTACTAGTGGCCTTTGGACACTTGACTGCTTCTGCGCTGTGAATTCCACTAGCTCAGTCATACGCACCTACGTCTCACTACAGGCTTGCGCAAAATTCTTTCCTGGCTCTGCTGTGCGTTCCGTAAGCGAAGTCAGCCTCCAACCACAGGCCAATAAGCGGCACATTTAATTACAGCATTCTGTTTCTGCACTACTGGTAATACACCATGCTGAGGGGTAGGGGTAGGCCTAGAGGACGTGGACGCGGGCGAGGACGCAGAGGCCCAAGTCAGGGTGTGGGCGCAGGCTGAGCTCCTGATCCAGGTGTATCACAGCCGACTGCTGCGGGATTAGGAGAGATATAATTCACAGAGGCAGAGGGATACAAAGGAAAGGCTTTTCAACAAATATTCACTGGGTGTATCCCTTAAAATATAACTTTTATTGACAAATATATATAAAATGTTTGGGCCTCACAAAAAAACAGACAAAACAAAACAAAACAGAAACAGAGCAGTAGATAGAACCCTGGAAAAGAACCGATAAAAAATCTACGAAGCTGATCCCTCCAAGGTGGTACAGGAGTGTACTGATGGATAAGACACTACCGACTCACTATATCAACCGCTCCAAAATCAATTCAAATCTATTTAGTGGACCATATCGAGGTCTACCCTTATGGAAAGGGTGGAAGCGGAAAAAAATTCCACCAAGTGGGTGGTTTACAGTCAGCTTCTAGTGGTGGCGAGCCCCTGGGTTCGTCCTATGTCCCATAAGCTAGACCAGGAGCAAAATGAGCAAGCGACCCAGTAGAAGCCCCAGAGCTCTGAAAATGACGTCCCGGTAAGAGACAAGTGCGGTTCTATCCAGAGGAATGCCCTGTTCAAGTAATAGTAGCGGGCAAGAAGTAATCCCAGAACGAGAAACCAGCAGAAGTCTATGATTGGCCTCTATCCACAGAACTAGATGAAAATTAGTTCTGAATACACGGACACCAATCAATGCTTCCGCTGAGTACCTCCGAGAGATAAACACAAGTGGCTGATAGACTATAAGCCACAGGTTATCAATCCAGAAATACAATAGATTCTAATGAAACAGCAGGAGAACCACATTCAACGATATGATGGGTTCTCATGCAACGTGTGGTTTCAAAGACCAATAAAAGACAAGTTCAGAACACCAGTGGACAGTCAGACTGGGTTCTCCTAGCAAAAAAAGGGATATTTTGAAAAATTGTTTCAAGGTTGGTTCAGACTGGTTCAACGCGTTTCTGTCTCATACAGACTCATCAGGAACCTTAATGCTTGATAGTGTCATAAGACACGGAAAAAGAATAGTTGTCCTTGATAGTAAAATATCTATCTCATGTATAATTGGATTAACCTAAGCAGATGCCCTATGCTGTAAGCTATGCTGTTATATAGTAAAATAGGGGGTACCTATCCGTATGGGCAAATGAATAGATGATAAATTGCCCATAACAGAAAAATTGTACCAAAATACCACTTCCCCCAATAATAGAAAGACTCCCAGAAAAATAAGGAGTATGCTCATAGAAATAAAACTAACCAGGATGATTGCAACACCTATGGAGAAATGAGCGTTAAAAATGTTACACTGATTCCTCACTAGAAGGTGCTAGGATAAAGTGATATCCTGGAAACAATATCCCAAACAGAACAGGGTCTCCACAATAAATGGAGGGTGCTCCAAAACAAAAGGTTAAAAAAAACAAAAAAAAAAACAATCCGGTTAGAGATAGAGCAAAGTGGGAAGAAGAGAGAAAGAACAGCAACTCCTGTCTTGATGGTAGACAGGAGGTAGTTTTATTTCTATGAGCATACTCCTTATTTTTCTGGGAGTCTTTCTATTATTGGGGGAAGTGGTATTTTGGTACAATTTTTCTGTTATGGGCAATTTATCATCTATTCATTTGCCCATACGGATAGGTACCCCCTATTTTACTATATAACAGCATAGCTTACAGCATAGGGCATCTGCTTAGGTTAATCCAATTATACATGAGATAGATATTTTACTATCAAGGACAACTATTCTTTTTCCGTGTCTTATGACACTATCAAGCATTAAGGTTCCTGATGAGTCTGTATGAGACAGAAACGCGTTGAACCAGTCTGAACCAACCTTGAAACAATTTTTCAAAATATCCCTTTTTTTGCTAGGAGAACCCAGTCTGACTGTCCACTGGTGTTCTGAACTTGTCTTTTATTGGTCTTTGAAACCACACGTTGCATGAGAACCCATCATATCGTTGAATGTGGTTCTCCTGCTGTTTCATTAGAATCTATTGTATTTCTGGATTGATAACCTGTGGCTTATAGTCTATCAGCCACTTGTGTTTATCTCTCGGAGGTACTCAGCGGAAGCATTGATTGGTGTCCGTGTATTCAGAACTAATTTTCATCTAGTTCTGTGGATAGAGGCCAATCATAGACTTCTGCTGGTTTCTCGTTCTGGGATTACTTCTTGCCCGCTACTATTACTTGAACAGGGCATTCCTCTGGATAGAACCGCACTTGTCTCTTACCGGGACGTCATTTTCAGAGCTCTGGGGCTTCTACTGGGTCGCTTGCTCATTTTGCTCCTGGTCTAGCTTATGGGACATAGGACGAACCCAGGGGCTCGCCACCACTAGAAGCTGACTGTAAACCACCCACTTGGTGGAATTTTTTTCCGCTCCCACCCTTTCCATAAGGGTAGACCTCGATATGGTCCACTAAATAGATTTGAATTGATTTTGGAGCGGTTGATATAGTGAGTCGGTAGTGTCTTATCCATCAGTACACTCCTGTACCACCTTGGAGGGATCAGCTTCGTAGATTTTTTATCGGTTCTTTTCCAGGGTTCTATCTACTGCTCTGTTTCTGTTTTGTTTTGTTTTGTCTGTTTTTTGTGAGGCCCAAACATTTTATATATATTTGTCAATAAAAGTTATATTTTAAGGGATTAGGAGAGAGGCACGTTTCTGGCGTCCCCAGATTAATCTCACAGTTAATGCGTCCACGCGGTAGACCTTTATTAGAAAATGAGCAGTGTGAGCAGGTCCTGTCGTGGATGGCAGAAAGTGCATCCAGCAATCTATCGACCACCCAGAGTTCTACGCCATCCACTGCTGCAACTCTGAATCATCTGGCTGCTGCTCCTCCTTCTTCCCAGCCTCCTCACTCCATTACAATGACACATTCTGAGGAGCAGGCAGACTTCCAGGAACTGTTCTCGGGCCCCTGCCCAGAATGGGCAGCAATGATTCCTATCCCACCGGAGGAGTTTGTCGTGACCGATGCCCAACCTTTGGAAAGTTCCCGGGGTCCGGGGGATGAGGCTGTGGACTTCCGGCAACTGTCTCAAGAGCTTTCAGTGGGTGAGGAGGACGACGACGATGAGACACAGTTGTCTATCACTCAGGTAGTAGTAATTGGAGTAAGTCCGAGGGAGGAGCGCACAGAGGATTCGGAGGAAGAGCAGCAGGACGATGAGGTGACTGACCCCACCTGGTTTGCTAAGCCTACTGAGGACAGGTCTTCAGAGGGGGAGGCAAGTGCAGCAGCAGGGCAGGTTGGAAGAGGCAGTGCGGTGGCCAGGGGTAGAGGCAGGGCCAGACCGAATAATCCACCAACTGTTTCCCAAAGCGCCCCATCGTGCCTTGCCACCCAGCAGAGGCCGAGGTGATCAAAGGTCTGGCAGTTTTTCACTGAGAGTGCAGACGACTGACGAACAGTGGTGTGCAACCTTTGTCACGCCAAGATCAGCCGGGGAGCCACCACCACCAGCCTCACCACCACCAGCATGCACAGGCATATGATGGCCAAGCACCCCACAAGGTAGGACGAAGGCCGTTCACCGCCTCCGGTTTGCACCACTGCCTCTCCCCCTGTGCCCCAACCTGCCACTGAGATCCAATCCCCCTCTCAGGACACAGGCACAACCGTCTCCTGGCCTGCACCCACACCCTCACCTCCGCTGTGCTCGGCCCCATCCACCAATGTCTCTCAGCGCACCGTCCAGCCGTCGCTAGCGCAAGTGTTGGAGCGCAAGCGCAAGTACGCTGCCACGCACCCGCACGCTCAAGCGTTAAACGTGCACATAGCCAAATTAATCAGCCTGGGGCTGCTGCCATATAGGCTTGTGGAAACAGAGGCTTTCAAAAACATGATGGCGGCGGCGGCCCCGCGCTACTCAGTTCCCAGTCGCCACTACTTTTCCCGATGTGCCGTCCCAGCCCTGCACGACCACGTCTCCCGCAACATTGTACGCGCCCTCACCAACGCGGTTACTGCCAAGGTCCACTTAACAACGGACACGTGAACAAGCACAGGCGGGCAGGGCCACTATATCTCCCTGACGGCACATTGGGTGAATTTAGTGGAGGCTGGGACCGAGTCAGAGCCTGGGACCGCTCACGTCCTACCCACCCCCAGAATTGCGGGCCCCAGCTCGGTGCTGGTATCTGCGGCGGTGTATGCTTCCTCCACTAAACCACCCTCCTCCTCCTCCTACGCAACCTCTGTCTCACAATCAAGATGTGTCAGCAGCAGCACGTCGTCAGCAGTCGGTGTCACGCGGCGTGGCAGCACAGCGGTGGCCAAGCGTCAGCAGGCCGTGCTGAAACTACTCAGCTTAGGATAGAAGAGGCACACGGCCCACGAACTGCTGCAGGGTCTGACATAGCAGACCGACCGCTGGCTTTCGCCGCTGAGCCTCCAACCGGGCATGGTCGTGTGTGACAACGGCCGTAACCTGGTGGCGGCTCTGCAGCTCGGCAGACTCACGCACGTGCCATGCCTGGCCCACGTCTTTAATTTGGTGGTTCAGCGCTTTCTGAAAAGCTACCCACACTTGTCAGACCTGCTCGGAAAGGTGCGCCGGCTAAGTGCACATTTCCGCAAGTCCCACACGGACGCTGCCACCCTGCGCACCCTGCAACATCTGTTTAATCTGCCAGTGCACCGACTGCTGTGCGACGTGCCCACACGGTGGAACTCTACGCTCCACATGTTGGCCAGGCTGTATGAGCAGCGTAGAGCTATAGTGGAATACCAACTCCAACATGGGCGGTGTAGTGGGAGTCAGCCTCCTCAATTTTTTACAGAAGAGTGGGCCTGGTTGACAGACATCTGCCAAGTCCTTGGAAACTTTGAGGAGTCTACCCAGATGGTGAGCGGCGATGCTGCAATCATTAGCGTCACCATTCCTCTGCTATGCCTCTTGAGAAGTTCCCTGCAAAGCATAAAGGCAGACGCTTTGCGCTCGGAAACAGAGGCGGGGGAAGACAGTATGTCGCTGGATAGTCAGAGCACCCTCCTGTCTATATCTCAGCACGTTGAGGAGGAGGAGGAGGAGGGGGAGGAGACAGCTTGGCCCACTGCTGAGGGTACCCATGCTGCTTGCCTGTCATCCTTTCAGCGTGTATGGCCTGAGGAGGAGGAGGAGGATCCTGAAAGTGATCTTCCTAGTGAGGAAAGCCATGTGTTGCGTACAGGTACCCTGGCACACATGGCTGACTTCATGTTAAGATGCCTTTCTCGTGACCCTCGCGTTACACGCCTTCTGGCCACTGGATTACTGGGTGTACACACTGCTCGACCCACGGTATAAGGAGAACCTTTCCACTCTCATACCCGAAGAGGAAAGGGGTTCGAGAGTGATGCTATACCACATGACCCTGGCGGACAAACTGATGGTAAAATTCCCATCCGACAGTGCTAGTGGCAGAAGGCGCAGTTCCGAGGGCCAGGTAGCAGGGGAGGCGCAGAGATCAGGCAGCATGTACAGCACAGGCAGGGGAACACTCTCCAAGGTCTTTCACAGCTTTATGGCTCCCCAGCAAGACTGTGTCACCGCTCCCCAGTCAAGGCTGAGTCGGCGGGAGCACTGTAAAAGGATGGTGAGGGAGTGCATAGCCGATCGCACGACCGTCCTCCGTGACGCCTCTGCCCCCTACAACTACTGGGTGTCGAAGCTGGACATGTGGCCTGAACTCGCGCTGTATGCCCTGGAGGTGCTTGCTTGTCCTGCGGCTAGCGTCTTGTCAGAGAGGGTGTTTAGTGCGGCTGGGGGAATCATCACGGATAAGCGTACCCGCCTGTCAACCGACAGTGCCGACAGGCTTACACCCATAAAGATGAACAAAGCCTGGATTTCCCCAGACTTCTCTTCTCCACCAGCGGACAGCAGCAGTACCTAAACAATACGTAGGCTGCACCCGCGGATGGAAGCATCATTCTTTATCACCATAAAAAACGGGGACCTTTTAGCTTCATCAATCTGTTCCTCCTCCTGCTCCTTCTCCTGAAAACTCACGTAATCATGCCGAACGGGCAATTTTTCTGAGGCCCACAAGGCTCAGTCATATATCTTTTGTAAACAATGTTTATACGTTTCAATTCTCAATTCAATAAAGCGTTGAAACTTGCACCTGAACCAATTTTTATTTTAACTGGGCCACCTACAGGCCTAGTTACAAATTAAGCCACATTAACCAAAGCGATTAATGGATTTCACCTGCCCTCTTGGTTGGGCATGGGCAGTTTTTCTGAAGTACATTTGTACTGCTGGTACACCAATTTTTTTGGGCCCTCGCCTACATTGTAATCCTAGTAATTTTTAGCCCACCTGCATTAAAGCTGACTTTACCTCAGCTGTGCTGGGCACTGCAATGGGATATATTTATGTACCGCCGGTGGCTTCCTGGGACCCACCCATGCTGTCATTCCACACGGAGTTGTAACTGCATGTGTCCACTTCTAAAGAACCCCGGTTAGACTGGGGCATGCAGTGTGGGCCGAAGCCCACCTGCATTAAACCTGACGCTACCTCAACTGTGCTGGGCACTGCAATGGGATACATTTATGTACAGCCGGTGGGTTCCAGGGAGCCACCCATGCTGTGGGTGCATACGGAATTCCCATTGCGGAGTTGTACCTGCCTGTGACTATTTATAAAAAACCCCGGTCTGACTGGGGCATGCAGACACCTTGACAAAATCAATCGTGTGTGGCACATGGGTTCCCCATTGCTATGCCCACGTTTGCAGCTCCTGATGGAGGTGGCACAAGATTGGATTTCTCATTGCTTCTGTACAGCATTATGGGCTATCGCCCCGCCCCTTTTAAAGAGGGTCACTGCCTGGCCATGCCAACCCTCTGCAGTGTGTGCCTGCAGTTCCTCCTCATGGCAGACGCTCTTATAAATAGACATGAGGGTGGTGTGGCTATGATGCCAGCGTGTGGCATGAGGGCAGCTGAAGGCTGCGCTGGGACACTTTGGTGTGCGCTGTGGACACTGGGTCATGCGGGGGGGGGGGGTTAGGCAGCATGTAACCCAGGAGAAGTGGCAGCGGAGTGTCATGCAGGCAGTGATTGTGCTTTGTTGGAGGTAGTGTGGTGCTTAGCTAAGGTATGCCTTGCTAATGAGGGTTTTTCAAAAGTAAAAATTGTTGGGAGGGGGGGGCACTCTTGCCGCTATTGTGGCTTAATAGTGGGACCTGGGAACTTGAGATGCAGCCCAACATGTAGCCCCTCGCCTGCCCTATCCGTTGCTGTGTCGTTCCCATCACTTTCTTGAATTGCCCAGATTTTCACAATTGAAAACCTTAGCGAGCATCGGTGATATACAAAAATGCTCGAGTCGCCCATTGACTTCAATGGGGTTCGTTACTCGAAACGAACCCTCGAGCATTTTGGTGCTCGCTCATCTCTAGTCAAGACACTTCTACATGAGAACTCAATGAATTCTACTTTATTATCAACATTACTAACTCTTATACAGGAAGAAGAAGCCGTATTCAAAAGTTACTTGGTACAAAGATTAGTGTTACATAGGTGACAAAGCTTACTAGTCATAAGGCTTATTGCCATCTACCAGACATGGAAATCAGTACAATCAGGATATTGCTGTTGCATTAGACACTATTTCTGCAATAGTTGTGTGTCTTCTCTGTTAACATAGCTTAGCCTTATTTAATTTGTCTGTTGACTTCTTATCTTAAAATTCATGACAGCATGAAGACAGAAACACATGACAAGTTAAAGATAGTATCATTTTTGCCTGCAGGGAGGACAAGATGCTTATCAGTACTTTATATATTCACCTAAATAAGCTATAGACCTATAAGTATACAGTCAGGAGAATGAGCCGTGATTTCCTACTTTATAACTTTGTCGCAGGAGCTGTGTGATCATCATCAGTAACTATGATAGGAGTTTCTGTCCTCCTCCATGCAGACCCTGCATGGTATAATCCATCAATTCATTATACAGGTATTTTATGCTGATTAAAAAAAACTAACTGCTTAAGAGAATATTAAGCCAATTAATACTCATGTGGTCAATTGAGGTTACATGGCCCACCTGAGAAGCACTCCAGGAACTTTCAAATAGATTGGAATATCTAACCAAGAGATACTGGGCTACATAATGAATAGGGAAAAAAATTATGGGAGTGGCACTTAAACTCTACTGTTATAGGGGTAGAATTTTAGTCAGTATTTTGCATTTATACTCTATCTGTAAGCTAAAACGAAGAGGGTAAAACATGCAGAGAAAACATTTATGCAAAGTTTTGCATCTCTCCATGTTATTGACCCACCCCTAGTTTTGTCTTATAAATACTGATACAAAATTCTGACCAAAATGCTGCCATGTGAAATATGTAAAAAATGTGATACTGGTCACAAATATTTCATGAAATGTGTCTTCTCTTTGTGTGTTACTTGATGCCTCCAGAGAATACCACTTTCTTCTATTACTAGGATTGAATCCACACTGTGAACAAATTGGGATAACTGAATTCTCCTTAAAACAGTACCCCACATAGAGCACCTGGACTGAAAAAGTCAACCCTATAAATCTGAGTAATAAGTGTCACATATAGTAGCAACTATATCTTTGGTTATTATATGTGACATGATGCTACTTAGCCATCAGAGTGACCATTTTTTTGTTTTCAGTTTGAACATCTGTGATTTGCGTTGATGATACTGGCATGATATCTGGATGAAATGCACATGGCGTAAAACTTTAGGTTCAGCACAGCACGGATTTATAGGGACACCTATAGGGCTAGTGCTATATGGGGGGCAGTGTAAGGATATAATTTATCATTATTGAGCAATTAAACATTTTTAGAATTCACAGAATGACAAACGAGGTAGTTAAAAAAACAAATCAGTCTGACAAACTGCAAATCTTAAAGATGAATTGATTCTGAAATAATGCATAAATTACACATATTTAAGAAACATCCCTCCAGTAATTCTTAAAGATGCGACAATTCCGATGAATTAATTCAACTTTGTTTAATGATTCACCCTACAAAATTCTCTTTTTAATCATTTTTATTGGGTTTTATAATAAAATAATAACAGAAAGTTGACATATTTGTTGCATTATAATACAATTTCTGTACTGTAACATATACATTTTAAACATACAATGACCCTACAAAATTATGAGAAATGAATCAATTTTAAGGATTGCAAATAGAGATGAGTGAGCACAAAAATGCTCGGGTGCTCGTTTCTCGAGCTGAGCTTTTTGTAATGCTCGAGAACGCGGCTCGAGTAATGAACCTCATTGAAGTCAATGGGAGACTCGAGCATTTTTCAAGGTGCCCGATGCTCTGCATGGTTTTCAATGGAGCCATGGCTACTGCTAGTGGCTCCATTGAAAACAATGGTCTGTGAGCACCCCTAATTGTTTTTTAGGGAAGGGCTTTAAATGTAAGCCCTTCCCAGAAAAACAATAACTTTAGTGAAAAAAAAAAACTTACCCTCCGCTGCTGCCGTGTCCCCAGCGTGGATAAAGAACACATCTGCCACATGCGGCAGATGTTTCCTTCATCCCCGCTAGTAAAAAAGAATTTCCTGCTCCTACATCTGCCACATCTGGGACAGATGCAGCAGAGGAATTCTTCAATTCCCTACTGCAGCTGTCACACATGACAGCTGCGGTAGAGGATCCTGCTGCTTGCACCCGTCAATGGATTTAAGGGAAGGGCTTTAATATCAGCCCTTCCTTTAAAAACAAGAAAAAATAGTGTACAAAATAAAAAAAATTGATACTCACCTCCCTTCAGTTGACGGGGCTCAGCCGCGTCTTCTTCATGCTGTCCCCGGTTCTTTAGTACTGATCTTTTAGCAGGTGGGCATTTAAAATCCCCGCCTGCTGAAAGAGCTGATTGTAATTGGCTTATCACCTCAGCCAATCACAATCAGCGCTTTCAGCAGGCAGGGATTTAAAATCCCCGCATGCTGATAGATCAGCACTACAGAGCAGGGGTCAAAACGGATAAGATGCGGCTGATCCCCGGCAGCTGATGGTTTTTAAGGAGAGGGGTTTAAATATAAGCCCTTTCCTGAAAAACCATGACAAAATAGTGTAAAAAAATTTAAAAAATGATACCCACCTCCCTTCAGCTGCCGGGGCTCAGCCCCTGTCCCCAGTTCTGTAGCGCTGCTGATCTATCAGCCCGTGGGGATTTAAAATCCCCACCTGCTGAAACAGCTGATTGCCTCAGCAAATCACAATCAGCTCTTTCAGCAGATTTTAAATCCCTGCATGCTGATAGCTCAGCAGCACTACAGAGCCGGAAATAGTGTGGATAAGATGCGGCTGAGCCCCGGCAGCTGATGGTTTTTCAGAGAAGGGCTTTAAACATAAGCCCTTCCCTGAAAAAACATGACAAATTGTTTAAAAAAGAAAAATAAAATTGATACTCACCTCCCTTCAGCTGCCGGGGCTCAGCCATGTCTTCTCCATGCTGTTCGCGGCTCTGCAGTCCTGATCTATCAGCAGGTGGGGATTTAAAATCACTGCCTGCTGAAAGAGCTGATTGTGATTTGCTGAGTGCCCACTGGGATGCCCACAAGGATGAAGAATTCCTTTGCTGCATCTGTCACAGATGTGGCCGATGCAACAGGGAATTCTTTTTCCTCGCAGGGATGAAGGAAACATCTGTCACATGCGGCAGATGTGTTCTTCATTCCCGCAGGGACACGGCAGCGTTGGACAGGTAAGTATTTTTTTGTTTTACATTAAAATGTTTTCTTTCAGGGAAGAGCTTATATGTAAAGCTGTTCCCTGAAAAACAAATTGGGGGTGCTGCAGACCATTGTCGTCAATGGAGCTGCCGGCAGCAGCCGCGGCTCTTTTGAAGACAATGCATGCATTATTTTTTTATCTTTTTTTTTACACTAAAATTCAGTTTTTTCAGGGAAAGGCTTATATTCAAAGCCCTTCCCTGAAAAACCATCAGCTGCGGGGGCTCAGCCGCGTCTCTTATCCTCGCTGTCCCCGTTTCTGTAGAGCTGCTGATCTGATTTAAAATCCCTGCCTGCTGAAAGAGCTGATTGTGATTCGCTGAGTGCCTTAGCCAATCACAATCAGCTCTTTCAGCAGGTGGGGATTTTAAATCCCCACCTCCTGATAGATCAGCAGCGCTACAGAGCCAGGGACAGCGTGGCTGAGCCCCGGCAGCTTAAGGGAGGTGAGCATCATTTTTTAAAATTTTTTACACTATAATGTCATGGTTTTTCAGGAAAGGGCTTATATTTAAAGAACTTCCCTGAAAAACCATCAGCTGCCGGGGCTCAGCCGTGTCTTATCCGCGCTGTCCCCGACTCTGTAGTGCTGATCTAGCAGCACGCGGGGATTTAAAATCCCCGCCTGCTGAAAGCGCTGATTGTGATTGGCTGAGGCACTCTGCTGATAGATTAGGACAACAGAGTCGGGGAAAGCATGGAGAAGATATGGCTGAGCCCTGCAGCTGAAGGGAGATGAGTATCAATTTTTTTTATTTTTTACACAATCTTTCATGGTTTTTCCGGGAAGGGCTTATATTTAAAGCCCTTTCCTGAAAAACCATCAGCTGCCAGGGCTCAGCCGGGTCTTATCCGAGCTGTTCCAGGCTCTGTAGCACTGCTGATTTATCAGCATGTGGGGATAAATCACAATCAGCTCTTTTAGCAGGCGGGAATTTTAAATCCCCACCTGCTAATAGATCAGGACTGCAGAGACGGGGACAGTGCAGAGAAGACACGGCTGAGCCCCGGCAACAGAAAGGAGGTGAGTATCAATTTTTTTTTTTTACACTATTTTTTCTGTTTTTTCCCTTCCCTGAAATCCATTGACAGGTGCCAGCAGCAGGATCCTCTACCGCAGTTATGTGTAGCGAATTGAAGAATTCCTCTGCTGCATCTGTCCCAGATGTGGCAGATGTAGCATCAGGGAATTCTTTTTACTAGCAGGGATTCTTTTTACACTAAAATTATTGTTTTTCAGGGAAGGGCTCATATATAAAGCCCTTCCCTGAAAAACAATTAGGGGTGCTGGCAGACCATTGAATACAGGTGGGGAGGAGAGGGACAAATTTTCTCAAGCACTTGAGAACCGCATGGTGCTTGGCTCGAGTAACGAGTACTTCGAGTATGCTAATGCTCGAACGAGCATCAAGCATGGACGAGCATGCTCGCTTATCTCTAATTGCAATGTTTAAAGTCAAATTTTTTAAAATAAGACTAGCGGTTAATATTATGTTTTTTTTTCTATTATAGGAATTTTGCACTAATAGTTTGATTGCCAGCAAGTTTGAAAAATTAGTCATCAAATATCTAATACATTGTACTGGAAAGTGGAAACATTTGATAAAACCTCTGTTGTTCATATCCATCATTTTATAGCTAAGGCAATTTGATGATATAGGCATTGCAATTTTGTTAGTGTTGAGCGATGTCCCATTTTAAAAGGAACATGGTCTGCCAGAATCATTGGTACTTAATGACTTAACAACTACTGCTTATCAAAAATGATCATACATCTGATTTAAAGAGTTCCATGGAGTGGTGACAAGCAAGGAAAAGATTGGAAAACAGCAAGAGAAACATAGACAGTAGAAGAGAGATGAAAAAGAGAAGCACTAAATTCTGTGCAAACTATTAAGTATTCTGAATGGTTATACATAACATGATAAATGAGAACTTGTCCATTTATTTTCCTGTGATCGCAAAGTAAGAAAATATGATTGACATTCAATGAAACTTGATTCTGCTGCCTGTAAGCATCTGTACTGTATGAATTATAAATAAGATTCATGTGTCCAAATGTAGAATGTGATATACAAAATGCCATCTATGTCAATGAATTAATGTGAAGCAGATGTCTTTGAATTAAGGACACACAGGTGCTGCCAGGAAGCCAACAGTATAGAATATGGATGCTTGTTAAACATCTGGCATTCACATACATTGCCAGGTGCACTTATTTTAAAGTATATTTTTTCAAGTATGAGAAAAACAGGTTTGCTAATTGCAGGATATCAGTATTTTTGAAACATAGTTTGGTGTACTATTCCATATATAATCAGTAGAAACTTTATGTATAAGAAAGAATTAACAAGTATGTTACTTGAGCAAGGTCAGGAGTTTCAATGGTTGTTTTTTCATGTATTTACATTTCAAATGTAAAATCTCAAATTTAAGTTCAAAATAACAGTGTAAGGGCTTGGTCACATAAGTGATTTTTTTAGCTAATGAATTGGTGTACTAAAAAAAATTGCACGATGCATGTGTAAAAATGCGTGACCGAAACTAAAAATCGCACATAAATAGTGCATCCCCATTGAAAGCCATGGGAGAAGATCGCTATATCCTGCTGCGACTGTGACAGTGGATGAGAAACCCCTGGATGCTGTCACATCCAGGGCTTTCACCTTGTTGTCAATAGGGTCAGCAGCAGCGCTGGCACCATTGAAAACAAAGGGGGGGGGGCTGAAAATATAAGCCTTACCCCAAAAATAAGCTCTAGTTTGCACCTATTCATGCATGAAAAAACACTTGTCTGACCACGGCCTAAACAGGACAGCAACTTGGTGTATACATAAATAAAATAGCAATTCTTCTTAGAAGATAAAAAGCAATGAAACTCACCTAGTGCTCAGTGGGGTCACCTGCTAATGATAACAGGGACTCCTCACTAGCACCTAAAGTCCCAGGAGGCTTTTAGACCATACTATCCTTCAGATCCACAGACAACCCATGGCACATGGAGAGCAGCAGAAATAGGGATACCCAAGATTTAAATAAAAAATGGGGAGATGCTTGAGAAAGGCATTTATTAAATGCCAAAATGCGTCGTATTGTACTTATTATATATATATATATATATATATATATTTTTTTTTTTTCTCCTTTCAACAGTAAAAAAGATCATTTTGGCAGAAACTAGTGGATTTTTTAGCCACTTTCTTTGGACTTAGATGTATTTGGATCTCTTCCTATAGACAGCCCTACATGAATGAACTTTACCAGATTACAATTGTCCCATTTGCCAATGTTTCACTGTAACTTCAGAACAGCACAGCATGCTCTGGTCCAGAAATGACCTTCCTCCATCTTCTGCACATGCGTGCCAAAAGAAAAATGGTGGCACATGCGCAGAATACTGGATGGGCGCGGAGATTTGAATTCTCCTGTCTCCCGGCTACTGAAGGTAGACGGGAGGCAGGAGATATCACCAGGGACTGCGGTGACCGGTCCCTGGGCCTATGATTGCCGCTATCCAATGGATAACGGCGATCATGGAAAAGTTAAATAAAGTTACATTTTCAGCTCCCCTCATGGATTGGATCCTTGAAGGCAGGTGAACATACTCAGCCCTATCCTCCGCGATGTCCCACAACATTCTGGTCTTCCAGGACCTGACGTCGTTCTCTGCGCATGTGCACCAGATATCATACGTCAGGCACATGGTCAGAAGGGCTTGTGCCCCTGGAGAGTTAAAATCTCTCTGGCTCGCAGCTACCATGTTTAGCCAAGAGCAGTGAGACAGCACAGGGGACTGCTGTATGCAGTTCACGGTCACATGATCACTGTTATCCAATAGATAACAGTGATCATTTAAAGTTAAAAAAAAGTTTAAAAAGTTTCACCTCATGGATATGATCCATGAGGGGAGATGAAATTACGTACCTAAGACCCTCAGAATTATCTGTGGACCTTGCCCTGGCTTCTATGTACTACTACTCAGGAGTAGTTAGTAGGTATATGAGATGTAAAAAATCTAAATTAAGTCACATGAAATGAGATATAATTAGAGATGAGCGAGTATACTTGCTAAGGCACATTACTCGAGCGAGTAGTGCCTTAGCCGAGTATCTCCCCGCTCGTCTCTAAAGATTAGGGGGCCGGCGCGGGTGACAGGTGAGTTGCAGCGGGGGGGGGGGGGGGGGGGAGATGGAGAGAGAGATCTCCCCTCCGTTCCTCCCCGCTCTCCCCTGCCGCCCCCCGCTGGCCCCCGAATCTTTAGAGACGAGCAGGGAGATACTCGGATAAGGCACTACTCGCTCGAGTAATGTGCCTTAGTGAGTATACTCGCTCATCTCTAGATATAATACTTAATTTCAGCAAAACAAGATTTTACTGATACATGGAAAATTAAAATATCTGCTACTAGCATAATTCAGACAAACCAGGTTAGGCAGGTGCAAAATACTGATTTGAGGCTACAGTTTCCTACATAGTGGTTGATCTGGGTGTCATTGTACAGGGAAAGCAGTGCCAAAATCCAGAGCTGAAGCCCCTTCATTTTTAGGATTAGTGGGAGATTGAGAGGTTGCAACCCTACTGGTAAAAGGTGTTGGGATATCCTAGCCATATTCATCACTTAGACATGTAAGATGGAAATAAATGTTTAAATTACCTTCAATTTTACTAACAACTTAGATCTATTAACATACAATAGATAATATTTTTATTTTTCTATTTTTCAAAGTCCTTTTTGTAGTGCTATATTCTGCAGTACTTTTCAGACATGAGCATATGTGAAGAGACAAAATCATATAATAAATGCAGTATTAAACTAAGTGCTTGTTCACACTAGTGCTAGTGCTTGCAGCTCCTCAGTTTCATTTTTTGGAGCAGAGAAATAGTAATCAAATTATATTAAACAGTTGCGTGTTTTCAATGGGTTTTCAAAAAGAGCAAAAAGGTTTCCATTTGATACGGTTCTGCTTTCATTTCTGCTTTGAAAGCGTAACAAATAGTACAACAGTCTGCGCCCTTTATTCTGTTTTTACAATAAAACAGAATGGAATAAAACAGAAACATTTATGTCTTTTTGAAAACCCATTAAAATCAATGTGGAATATCACTGAAAAATTTAATTCAATTTGATTTTCATTGCTCTGCTCTTAGAATGGAACAGAAGAGCGGAAATCACTACTGCAAGTATGAATAAGGCCTAATAAATATTTTGAATAATAGGAGTTGCAAGAGCTTATAGTCTATAAAGAAATATAGGTAACACAAGTCGTAAAAGTGCATGTTCTGAAAAACATTCCACTTTTTCTAAATAGGGTACCATACATAAAGCTGTATGAACCCAGTTTACTACCCAGTATCTATGTATGTACAGATTTGAAATGCAATAGGGTACATGAGACATGGATGATACTGTGGAATGAGGGGGATCGGATTCTAAAGGAGAATATAGAAGAGGGGTAATGAAGTTGAGTTACTGTAGATTAAAGAAAAAACTTTGTAAGAAAAAACTGCAGAAATAAGAAGATTAAGTAAAAATATATTCTCTTTTCATTAGAGTTCAGCAAATGCTAAATCAATACAAGAATACCTGGACATTTTAACTTGCTCATCCATTTAGTCATCTTGTTCTCATTCAATATTTTATGATAACTAAAATATGTGAAGTTCTCTAACAGCACTCCTGAAATAATTATCAGTATCCCTTCTCCTTGGCACATTTATTGCACTATGACATGATATAGATAACATACGACAAATTGAGCAGTCTCATGAAAAATGCTGCTCTACTGTTCTCTAATAAAATGCACCAATTAAAGACATTCGTTAGAGCAAATTGCATGTCTTTCCTGTATAAAAATCTTAAATATATAACAATGTTCTCAAAGCTCTTGCTATGCATTAATATTAATTGGTTTAAACATACTAAAATATGTAATCAAATTACTGTAAATACATTATAAGTTGAATGTGTTCCCTTACATAAATTCAATTTCAATTACTTCCATCATCATAATTTTTTGTAATGGTTTAATACTTTTCGCCTTTAATTGTTTTAATTGAGAATGTATCTTGTGTTTTCATACCCTTTGTTTAAAAGTGGTTGTAAAGCTTAGACTTCATAATAATATTTATTGTAATTGTGCTATAGGAAAATGCAGGATATACTGAATTAATGAGGTTAAAATTAATTGTAATCTTTTTACAACTATTTCATGGTTGACACAGTAAGTATGTCAACTTTTCTTACTATTGTAAAACAAAAAGATTGACCACTACTCCAATATTGGTGCTATGTTTTATTACTTTTTTAAGTGTTCATGTGCATAAAATATAATTGTTGCTGGAACAATAAAAAGTACACTCACAGCAAAGTTCTTAGTACAGGTATAGAAAAGTTTAACTGTGATAAATTGCTGCATCTTAACACAAAAAGCCACTGGAGAGTTATTGAAATGGCAAATAAACTGTGGCGCAGAACTCTTTCCCAATGCTGTTAAAGGTCAAGTTAAACTTTGCTAGATCTGCAAGTCTACACATAGAAGAAATCCCTAGCAGGAGGGCAAAATCTAAATCAGAATCTAATAATTTAATAGTTTACTGGAATTAAATTGATGGTGTCTCCTTTATGGTGTATCTGCAGTACTATTAAAATTATTCCTGAGACCACCCCCATGACTCTCTAATGTTTTCTTAAGACCCTCCCCATATATCTTCAATAACTGTCAGATGAATGATCGTTCATCCAACAACTGTTTTCCCCGCCTCCTCCATACACACAAATGCCCAGCTCTGCTGAGCACTTGTGTGTTTACAGAGTTAGACCACAGCTACACAGCTGACAACAAAAGGATCGGGCATTGAAATTCAACATAGCCGTTCCTTCTTTCCCTCTACATATTAAACAATTTCACAGACTCATAAATTTACTGTAAAATATTGTTTCTGCACCATTACTGATAATGTTTTCTATTATGT
Organism: Eleutherodactylus coqui; assembly: GCF_035609145.1. Taxonomy (NCBI): domain Eukaryota; kingdom Metazoa; phylum Chordata; class Amphibia; order Anura; family Eleutherodactylidae; genus Eleutherodactylus; species Eleutherodactylus coqui. The sequence continues at coordinate 138,829,498 of NC_089843.1, read as the reverse complement.
ATATTTATATACATATGTCATGTAATTCATATCCATGTCTTTCAACTCCAGCCTGGCAGAAGACAAATACATCAGGTAGAAATAATGATGTTGCAAAAATATAATGGTGTGTGTCTAAACTTCATATAATAAAAAAAGTTTGGTACCGTGTTCGCCAGTAGAGCAAAATGGGATTGTTTTCAGCAAGAGAAACCAAGTAATTTTGTAGATAGGATGCCTTTTAATGGCTAATAAAAGTTAATTATGTTATAGCGCGCTTTCAAGGTTCTTCCTCGGGCATAATGAAATAGATCTGAAGAGGCATGCATATATATACACATACATATGACAAGACAAAGACATGATGTGATTAATTTGCATTTAAAGAAATACATACCAGAACAAGATGAGTAGAGAAATAAATAAATACTTAATTAGTCCACTGATAAAGATGTGAAAGTTTTGTGGTCTCTGAATTAGTGTTAGGCGATTAACAGTGGACTATTTAAGTATTGTGGAGTCTCTATGGATGAAAATACATAGAGGGAAAAACAAAAATAAAATCCTTATAGGGGTTTTCTATCAACCACAAAATATAGAGAAGCTACTGAAAATGTAGTATTGAAGCAAACAGATGAAGCAGCAAATCAGAATTAAGTAATTATTTTGAGGGACTTTAACTATTCAGATATAAACTGGGAAGCCAAAACCTGCGGATCTCATAAAGGTAACAACTTCCTGTCAATTATTAAAGATAATTACCTTTCCCAGCTTGTATAGGACCTGACTAGGGAAATAGCCATTTTGGACTTAATATTAACCAACAGACGACAGAATAACAGTGGTGCAAATGGGGGGGGGGGGGGGGCTGGGAAATAGTAAAGATAATATAATAAATTTCAACATGTCCTTCAAGAGATAATTGTTACAGTATACTACCCTTGATACGCCAGCTCGGGTGCCCTAGATCTCATCCATAACCCCTGTCCCTGCCTACTTGCCTCCACTTCTGGTTAACCCCAGGCGGGCAACTGGGAGGCGATCCCTACTCTCACTAGGGACCGAAAAAGGGACGCTGGCGTACCTGGATGGAAAGGGTAGAATACTGACAGAAAAGGCAGATGTAAATAACCAACACAAACAATACTAAGCAGAACTGAGGCAGGTGGAAAAATCTGGTGGATAATAGCAAAGTATAGCAGACAAGATGACAGAAGCAGGAGACCAATCGAGGCAGACTTGCTAGCACACTGAGGGAAACCAATAACTGGCAGTGATTGCCAGTCTCTGCCCGACCTTTAAACAAAAACCTCCACCCAGGGGCGGAGAGAGAGAGGCAGACAACTCCCAACAGAACATACTAAAAGGGAGCTTGTGCATGGCAGCTGCACTGACATGTGCGCACGCACGGCGCCACATGCCACCAGCACCACGCCGCCCACACCGACCAGGCACCCGCGCCCCCGACAGCCGGACAACAAGCCAGGGAGATGTGCCCCGACCGTGGGACCCCGCACACCTCCGCCCCGGGAGGATCAGCAACCGCAGCATGGTAACATTACCCCCACTCTGACGGGGGACCTCCGGGACCCCGCTACCATGTCCAGGCCTATCCGGAAACAGAGGGTGGAAACGCTGCACCAACACTGGAGTATGAACTTCATGTGCAGTCACCCAGGAATGATATTCAGGACCAAAGCCTTTCCAGGCCCCCAAATATTGCAAGGTTCCCCAGCGCAGATGTGAGTCCAGGATTTCCTGGATCTCATATTCGACTTCCCCCCCAGACCAGGGTGGATGGTGGGGGACCAGAGGTGGGCCTCACCCAAAAGGGACAAAAGGCTTCAGTAATGACTTATGAAAAACCCTATGAACCCCTCTTGTAACAGGCAAATCAAGTTTATAAGCAAGCGGATTTACTACACGCGTGATGACAAAGGGACCCACGTAACACGGCACCAGTTTCAAAGACGGAACTTTCAATTTGAGATTTCTAGAAGACAAATATACCTTCTGTCCTATCATGTAAGGTTCAGATACTGACAGACTGCTCCCACTACGCAACTGCATACGAGCCCCGGTTGCTTCTAGGTTCTTTTGTACCTCTTTCCATACTCCATGCAGGGCATCTGTGGTGACATCAGCTGCAGAACAGGCAAATAGAGTAGAAATAGCTGTAAGGAAGCAAGGATGCTGACCATATATGCACAGGAATGGAAATACCCCAGTGGAAGAGCAAGTACGGTTGTTTAGCGCAAACTCTGCCCACTGATGAACCTTTTTCGCTAGCAAACAACCGTAAATATTGCACTAAATCCTCGTTCTTCCACCCAGTCTGACCATTAGTTTGCGGGTGGAATGCTGACGAGAAGGAAAGCGACGTTCCAAGGTTTCTACAGAAGGCTCGCCAAAATTGTGCAACAAATTGAACACCGCGATGAGATACAATGTTCTCGGGAACCCCATGTAGACAAATAATTTCTTTCATAAAAATCTTGGAAAATTCTATCGCAGAAGGTAGCTTCTTTAACACCACGAAATGTACCATCTTTGAGAAATGGTCTACAACAACTAGGATAGTGGTGAACTTCTGAGACTCAGGCGGATCGGTGATAAAATCTACCGATAAATGTGACCACAGACGAAAAGGCACCAGTAACAGTCTCAGAACCCCTCCGGACGCCGACTTTTACTGCGTGCACAAACAGAGCATCCCTTAAAAAAGTCGCGCCACCAGTAGTGTCTAGTACAAAGATTCAGAGTCCCCTGAACCAAGGCCTGCGAGAACAGATGAGTGAGACTATTCAATGACTCTGAGACGCAAGGTCTCTGGCACAAACCATCTGCCCTCCAGCACCCCCGAGGGAGCGTCCTGCTGACACTTTTGTAGATGAGGAACGAGATCAGATTCTACAGCTGCAAACACCACCCCAGGTGCCAAGATATTCTCGGGAGTCACTGTCTCACTTTCCGGCAAACCGAAACTTAGTGAGAGGGCATCTGCCTTCACGTTCTTCTCCCCTGTAATATATGTAACAACGAGGTTAAACCTGGTGAAAAACAATGCCCACCTGGCCTGAAAAACTGTGAGTCTCTTAGCAATGGCGAGATATACCAAGTTTTTATCATCAGTATACACGGTAATGGGATGCCTTACCCCCTCAAGATGATGACGCCACTCTTCTAGAGACCACTTAATCCAGGTCTCCCATTGACTGCCTGAGACAATACAGCCCCAGCCCCACCTCAGACGCATCAACCTCAATGAAGAACGGTTGCCACACGTCAGGCTGTACTAGCACTGGGGCAGTAGTAAACACCCTTTTGAGATGACTAAAAGCCTCTAGGGCCTCTGGCGACCATCTTACCAAGTTAGCACCCTTCTTAGTAAGATCGGTCAGGGGTTGAGCAATAACAGAATAAGTCTTAATGAATCGACGGTAATTTGCGAAACCTAAAGATCACTGGAGAGCTTTCAAGTTATCTGGTCTGACCCATTGGAAGATTGCTGCCACTTTATCAGACTCCATTTGAATCTTCGTGGGAGAAATCACATAACCCAGGAACGACACTTGTTTAGTACCAAAAATGCATTTCTCCAATAGAGAACAAGCCTCTCGCTGAGTTTGATAGGAGCGGGATGACCTCATTTGGGTCACACCCCCCACGTGAGAGTGATGACGCACGCTGTGGCTCGGCACCCGTAGTGGAACGCAGGAAGGTTTGAGGACCTGTCAGATGACGTGAGCGGGTATGTGGAAAACTCCGCCCCCTGTACACACACACGAGGTTAGCGTCTGGCGTGGTGCAGCAGGGGAGAGACCAGATGTACTACATCAGGGTGCATGATTAAGGTAGGCTTTATATATATATATATATATATATATATATATATATATATATATATATATATATATATATATATATATATATATATATGAATGAGTAGTAATGATATTAGCTTGATAAAGGCGTCAGTTGACGCAGAAGCGCATTGCTTCTTGTATTTATCGGGATGTATTTGTCTTTTTTGGGGGAATAAAAATTAGCTTACTATGAACTGAAGTTTTTAGTAGCTTATTCCCTATCTACCTCCAAGGTTCAGTATAGAAGCGCAGCTGTAAAAAAGATTTTTTCTTATTGCTTTTATTCTATTTTCCCCATTTGTTCACAAGAAATTTGGGGTGCTTTTTGTGCTGCTGCTCTCCAGGAAAACATGGAAGAGTAATATTAGATGCATATATTATATGTTTTTTCTGGATAATACGGAAAGCCCTCCATTAAAAGAAATCCCTGAAAGGCGAACTTGGATTCCAGGTGCAGGTGGGACACAAAAAGCTTTTGGTGCTCCGCCTGTCACCCGGTAAGTAAAATTATTGACAGTTTCTGCTATCCCTTTCCATGGCTATGGCGCTCTCCCTAATTTGTTTCTCCAACTTGACAAAAAGTTGGTACTCACGCAAATGGGTCAGAACCAGCCTCAGGTGCAGCACATGTGAATACCAGTCTTGAAGTACACCAGAATGTCATCGGGATATATGACCAAAATACCCCCAGGAAGTCGGGGAAGACTGCGTTCATAAAACCCTGGAACACAGCGGGTGCATTACAAAGTCCGAAGGGCATGACTAGACATTCCAAATGTCCTAACGGGGTGTTGAATGCGGTCTACCACTCATCTCCCTTTCGGATGCAAATTAAATTGTAAGCCCCCTTAAGTCCAATTTGGAAATCCAGTGGGCCCCTACCACCTGATTCAATAAATCAGAAATCACGGGTAAGGAGCACTGGTTCTTCACTGTAATTTTATTCAAAGCCTGATAATCCAAACAAGGCCTCAATGTCCCATCCTTCTTCTCTACATAGTAGAGACCTGCCCCGGCCGGAGAACTGGACGGCCTGATATGTCGTTTGGCCATAGACTCTGAAATATAGGATTTAAGGGCTTCGTGCTCACGCCTAGACAAATTGAAAATGGCTCCCTTAGGGATGGGACTGTCGGGGATCAAATAAATACCACAGTCCCACTCCCTATAGGGAGGCAAAGTCTCTGACAGTTTCTTGGAAAATACATCATGAAAATAAGACAAATACTCAGGAATAAGTATGGTATCTGCTGAACACATGGATATAGTAGCTAAGTGACTATAACAGGACAACCCCCAATGTGTAAATTCCTGAGTGAACCAATCAAATCGGGGATTGTGCAGTGCCAACCAGGGCATACTAAGCACTACATCAACGGACATCCTTTCCATGACCAAGAATGACGGATTCTCAGAATGGAGAACACCCACAGTGAACTGTAACATGGGAGTCCTACATTGTACAACCCCTGCAGACAGAGGGGTAGAATCAATACTAGTGAAGCATATGGGAATCTTTAACGCCGAGAGTTCAGTCAACAGAGGTCTGACAAAACTTAAACTAATCAAATTGGCGGCAGACCCTGAATCAATAAAAGCTTGACAGGACCGAGTGAAATTCCGGAAGCCAATCTGACAAGGCACCAACAACTTAGGGAGTACCTGTGATCCTAGGCGATCCTCCCAAAAATTGTCTAGGATCTGAAGTTTTCCGCTGGTTCAGACTAGTGTTGTAGATGCTTCTGAGGACAGGTCGCTACACGATGTCCGGCTTTGCTACAATAGAGGCAGGGGTGATGAGTCATCCGTAAATGACGCCGTTCCTCGGGACTTAGGTGATCCACTTCCATAGGCTCGGCAACAGAAGTTGGCATGGGAGAAGTGGGAGCGGGTGTGGCTGATTCCCTAGCCTTACGGGCCTGACATTCCTCTTTTCTAGATCTCAGCCTCCTGTCAGCTTTGACTACCAATTCTATCGCATCATTGAGTGTCACGGGAGCGGGATGAAAAATGAGTAGATCCTTGACCGCATCAGAAAGACCCAACAAAAACACATCTTTAAGGGCGCTATCGTTCCAAGAGGTTTCACCAGCATAAAGTCTGAATTTAGAGCAATAGTCCTCTACCCACTGCTGCCCCTGACGTTGAAGCATGAGATGGGATACTGCCAACCCCCGCACGGTCTGGTTCATAAAAAATGCCTCCAAGTTTCCCCCCCAAAAAAGGAACTGACTGCAGGCAAGCCGAACTCTTGGGTAAGGAGTAGGCCAATGTCTGGGGGGAGGGGGGACCCCGAAGTAAGGGCATAATCAATCCCAATTTCTGGGATCCTGAGACGGAGGATCGGGGCCGCATCCGAAAATACAATCTACATGCCTGCTGAAAAACAAAAAACTTGCTTCTCTCCCCAGAAAATACCTCAGGAAGCGGACACTTGGACTCAGGGAAGGGGTCGTAGCAACATGCACTAACACCCGCTGCTCCTGGGCCAACATACGACCAGACAGGTCTTGGATCACGACCACTAAATCCTGCAACTGACTTGCGAGGGTACTTATGGCCTCCATTGGAGAGCAATTTTAAGGACCAGCTATTATGTTATGGTATACTACCCTTGATACGCCAGCCCGGGTGCCCAAAATCTCACCCACAACCCCTGTCCCTGCCTACTTGCCTCCACTCCTGGCTAACCCCAGGTGGGCAACAGGGCGGCGATCCCTACTCTCCCTAGGGACCGAAAAAGGGACGCTGGCGTACCTGGATGGAAAGGGTAGAATACTGTCAGAAAAGGCAGATGTAAATAAGCAACACAAACAATACTAAGCAGAACTGAGGCAGATGGAAAAACCTGGCCGATAATAGCAAAGTATAGCAGATAAGATGACAGAAGCAGGAGACCAACCGAGGCAGACTAGCTAGCAAACTGAGGGAAACCAATAACTGGCAGTGATTGCCAGTCTCTGCCCGACCTTTAAACAAAAGCCTCCACCCAGGAGCGGAGAGAGGGAGGCAGCCAACTCCCAACAGAACATACTAAAAGGGAGCTTGTGCACGGCAGCTGCACTCACAGGTGCACACGCAAGGCGCCACGCGCCACCAGCACCACGCCGCCCATGCCGGCCAGGCACCTGCGCCGCTGGCAGCCGGACAACAAGCCAGGGAGATGCGCCCCGACCGTGGGACCCCGCACACCTCTGCCCCAGGAGGACCCGCAACCGCTGCATGGTAACAACAATATCATACAGGAAGTACGAAAATACTAAACTTTAGGAAGGCCAAGTTCGATTGGCTTAGTGATGCCCTTAAGCTTATTGACTGGGATGACGGTCTCAAGATTAAAAGTACAGACAATAAATGGGAAACATGTCAAAGCATCCTAATTACTTACTGTATGAGGTTCATACCTTACAGAAATAAAAGACTTGTGGCTTAATAAAGATGTAACAGGGGCAATAAACAGCAAAAATAAAGCATTTAGACTGCTAAAACAAGAAGGCAGCGAAGAAGCATTAAAAACCTACAGGGAAAAATAAATTATATAATAATCAGATAAAAGCAGCAAAGATGGAGACAGAGAGACTTATTGCCAAGGAGAGTAAAACTAATCCTAAGCTATGCTTTGACTATTAAAAGAGTAAAAGGATTAATACTGAAAGTATTGGACCTTTAATAAATAATGTAGGAAAAATTGTAGAGGGTGATGAAGAGAAAACAAATCTATTAAATTGTTTTTTCTCCAGTGTATTCACAGAGGAAAATGAAATGTCAGATGAGATGTAGAGTAATAATGTAATCTCTCCACTACATGTCACCAGTCTAACCCAGGAAGAAGTGCAGAGATGTCTTAAAAAGATTGAAACAGACAAATCGCAGGGTCCCAATTTCATACACCTCCCGGTTTTAAGGGAAATAAGTAGAGATGAGCGAACGTACTCGTCCGAGCTTGATACTCGTTCGAGTATTAGCGTGTTCGAGATGCTCGTTAATCGTGACGAGTACCACGCGATGTTCGAGTTACTTTCACTTTCATATCTGAGACGTTAGCGCGCTTTTCTGGCCAATAGAAAGACAGGGAAGGCATTACAACTTCCCCCTGCGACGTTCAAGCCCTATACCACCCCCCTGCAGTGAGTGGCTGGCGAGATCAGGTGTCACCCGAGTATAAAAATCGGTCCCTCCCGCGGCTCGCCACAGATTTGTTCTGACATAGAGGAGGGAAAGTGCTGTTGGTGCCGGAGCTGCTATAGGGAGAGTGTTAGGAGTATTTTTGGCTTCAAGAACCCCAACGGTCCTTCTAAGGGCCACATCTAACCGTGTGCAGTACTGTGGAGGCTGCTTTTTGCAGTGTTGCACTTTTTTTTTTTTGTATATCGGCCGTGCAGAGCATTGCGCCCTGCAGTAATTATACATACTCCAGGGCCAGTAGTGGTGGTGAGGCAGGGACAGAAGACATATATTGTGAGGCAGGGACAGAAGACATATATTGTGAGGCAGGGACAGAAGACATATATTTATTGAATATAGGCAGTGGGCCTTTCCAAAAACATTTGGGGAAAAAAATCTATTTGGGCTGCCTGTGACTGTCCTCAATGTTCTGGGTCTGTGCTGGGTGTAGTTGTCCTCCTAATTCATACGCAGCCAGCTAAGTGTTACAGCAGGCTTGCGCAAAATAATTTCCTGGCTCTGTGTTGGCTGTTACATCACCGCTGTATTCCAGTCCACAGTGCAACAGAGTGCAGTTATTTTACATACTCCAGGGCCAGTAGTGGTTACGCAGAGAGAGAAGACATATACAGTGTATATAGGCAGCGGGCCTTAGCAAAAACATTTGGGGAAAAAAATCTATTTGGGCTGCCTGTGACTGTCCTCAGTGTACTGGGTCTGTGCTGGGTGTAGTTGTCCTCCTAATTCATACGCAGCCAGCTAAGTGTTACAGCAAGCTTGCGCAAAATTATTTTCTGGCTCTGTGTTGGCTGTTACATCACCGCTGTATTCCTTTCCACAGTGCAACAGTCTGCAGTTATTTTACATACTCCAGGGCCAGTAGCCGTGAGGCAGGGACAGAAGACATATATTTATTGAATATAGGCAGTGGGCCTTTCCAAAAACATTTGGGAAAAAAAATCTATTTGGGCTGCCTGTGACTGTCCTCAGTGTACTGGGTCTGTGCTGGGTGTAGTAGTCCTCCAAATTCATATGCAGCCAGCTAAGTGTTACAGCAGGCTTGCGCAAAATTATTTCCTGGCTCTGTGTTGGCTGTTACATCCCCGCTGTATTCCTGTCCACAGTGCAACAGTCTGCAGTTATTTTACATACTCCAGGGCCAGTAGCGGTGAGGCAGGGACAGAAGACATATATTTATTGAATATAGGCAGTGGGCCTTTCCAAAAACATTTGGCAAAAAACATCTATTTGGGTTGCCTGTGACTGTCCTCAGTGTACTGGGTCAGTGCTGGGTGTAGTTGTCCTCCTAATTCATACGCAGCCAGCTAAGTGTTACAGCAGGCTTGCGCAAAATTATTTCCTGGCTCTGTCTGGGCTGTTAAATCACCGCTGTATTGCAGTACACAGTGCAACACTCTGCAGTTCTTTGACATACTCCAGGGCCAGTAGCGGTGAGGCAGGGACAGAAGACATATTGATTGAATATAGGCAGTGGGCCTTTGCAAAAACATTTGGGGAAAAAAATCTATTTGGGCTGCCTGTGACTGTCCTCAGTGTTCTGGGTCTCTGCTGGGTGTAGTAGTCCTCCAAATTCATACGCAGCCAGCTAAGTGTTACAACAGGCTTGCGCAAAATTATTTCCTGGCGTTCTGTAAGCAAAGTAAGCCTCCAACCACAGGCCAATAAGCGGCACATTTAATTACAGCGTTCTGTTTCTGCACTACTGGTAATACACCATGCTGAGGGGTAGGGGTAGGCCTAGAGGACGTGGACGCGGGCGAGGACGCGGAGGCCCAAGTCAGGGTGTGGGCACAGGCCGAGCTCCTGATCCAGGTGTATCGCAGCCGACTGCTGCGGGATTAGGAGAGAGGCACGTTTCTGGCGTCCCCACATTCATCTCACAATTAATGGGTCCACGCGGTAGACCTTTATTAGAAAATGAGCAGTGTGAGCAGGTCCTGTCGTGGATGGCAGAAAGTGCATCCAGCAATCTATCGAACACCCAGAGTTCTGCGCCGTCCACTGCTGCAACTCTGAATCCTCTGGCTGCTGCTCCTCCTTCCTCCCAGCCTCCTCACTCCATTACAATGACACATTCTGAGGAGCAGGCAGACTCCCAGGAACTGTTCCCGGGCCCCTGCCCAGAATGGGCAGCAAGGGTTCCGAATCCTCTCCCACTGGAGGAGTTTGTCGTGACTGATGCCCAACCTTTGGAAAGTTCCCGGGGTCCGGAGGATGAGGCTGGGGACTGCCGGCAACTGTCTCAAGACCTTTCAGTGGGTGAGGAGGACGATGACGATGAGACACAGTTGTCTATCAGTGAGGTAGTAGTAAGGGTAGTAAGTCCGAGGGAGGAGCGCACAGAGGATTCGGAGGAAGAGCAGCAGGACTATGAGGTGACTGACCCCACCTGGTTTGCTACGCCTACTGAGGACAGGTCTTCAGAGGGGGAGGCAAGGGCAGCAGCAGGGCAGGTTGCAAGAGGCAGTGCGGTGTCCAGGGGTAGAGGCAGGGCCAGACCGAATAATCCACCAACTGTTTCCCAAAGCGCCCCCTCGCGCCATGCCACCCTGCAGAGGCCGAGGTGCTCAAAGGTCTGGCAGTTTTTCACTGAGAGTGCAGACGACCGACGAACAGTGGTGTGCAACCTTTGTCGCGCCAAGATCAGCTGGGGAGCCACCACCACCACCAGCCTCACCACCACCAGCATGCGCAGACATATGATGGCCAAGCACCCCACAAGGTGGGACGAAGGCCGTTCACCGCCTCCGGTTTGCACCGCTGCCTCTTCCCCTGTGCCCCAACCTGCCACTGAGATCCAACCCCCCTCTCAGGACACAGGCACTACCGTCTCCTGGCCTGCACCCACACCCTCACCTCCGCTGTCCTCGGCCCCATCCACCAATGTCTGTCAGCGCACCGTCCAGCTGTCGCTAGCGCAAGTGTTGGAGCGCAAGCGCAAGTACGCCGCCATGCACCCGCACGCTCAAGCGTTAAACGTGCACATAGCCAAATTTATCAGCCTGGAGATGCTGCCGTATAGGGTTGTGGAAACGGAGTCTTTCAAAAGTATGATGGCGGCGGCGTCCCCGCGCTACTCAGTTCCCAGTCGCCACTACTTTTCCCGATGTGCCGTCCCAGCCCTGCACGACCACGTCTCCCGCAACATTGTACGCGCCCTCACCAACGCGGTTACTGCCAAGGTCCACTTAACAACGGACACGTGGACAAGCACAGGCGGGCAGGGCCACTATATCTCCCTGACGGCACATTGGGAGAATTTAGTGGAGGCTGGGACAGAGTCAGAGCCTGGGACCGCTCACGTCCTACCCACCCCCAGAATTGCGGGCCCCAGCTCGGGGGTGGTATCTGCGGCGGTGTATGCTTCCTCCACTAAAGCACCCTCCTCCTCCTCCTCCAACGCAACCTCTGTCTCGCAATCAAGATGTGTCAGCAGCAGCACGTCGCCAGCAGTCGGTGTCGCGCGGCGTGGCAGCACAGCGGTGGGCAAACGTCAGCAGGCCGTGCTGAAACTACTCAGCTTAGGAGAGAAGAGGCACACGGCCCACGAACTGCTGCAGGGTCTGACAGAGCAGACTGACCGCTGGCTTGCGCCGCTGAGCCTCCAAGCGGGCATGGTCGTGTGTGACAACGGCCGTAACCTGGTGGCGGCTCTGCAGCTCGGCAGCCTCACGCACGTGCCATGCCTGGCCCACGTCTTTAATTTGGTGGTTCAGCGCTTTCTGAAAAGCTACCCACGCTTGTCAGACCTGCTCGGAAAGGTGCGCCGGCTCTGCGCACATTTCCGCAAGTCCCACACGGACGCTGCCACCCTGCGCACCCTGCAACATCGGTTTCATCTGCCAGTGCACCGACTGCTGTGCGACGTGCCCACACGGTGGAACTCTACGCTCCACATGTTGGCCAGGCTCTATGAGCAGCGAAGAGCTATTGTGGAATACCAACTCCAACATGGGCGGCGCAGTGGGAGTCAGCCTCCTCAATTCTTTACAGAAGAGTGAGCCTGGTTGGCAGACATCTGCCAGGTCCTTGGAAGCTTTGAGGAGTCTACCCAGATGGTGAGCGGCGATGCTGCAATCATTAGCGTCACCATTCCTCTGCTATGCCTCTTGAGAACTTCCCTGCAAAGCATAAAGGCAGACGCTTTGCGCTCGGAAACAGAGCCGGGGGAAGACAGTATGTCGCTGGATAGTCAGAGCACCCTCCTGTCTATATCTCAGCGCGTTGAGGAGGAGGAGCATGAGGAGGATGAGGAGGAGGGGGAAGAGACAGCTTGGCCCACTGCTGAGGGTACACATGCTGCTTGCCTGTCATCCTTTCAGCGTGTATGGCCGGAGGAGGAGGAGGAGGAGGAGGATCCTGAAAGTGATCTTCCTAGTGAGGACAGCCATGTGTTGCGTACAGGTACCCTGGCTCACATGGCTGACTTCATGTTAGGATGCCTTTCTCGTGACCCTCGCGTTAGACGCATTCTGGCCACTATGGATTACTGGGTGTACACACTGCTCGACCCACGGTATAAGGAGAACCTTTCCACTCTCATACCCGAAACGGAAAGGGGTTCGAGAGTGATGCTATAACACAGGACCCTGGCGGACAAACTGATGGTAAAATTCCCATCCAACAGCGCTAGTGGCCGAAGGCGCAGATCCAAGGGCCAGGTAGCAGGGGAGGCGCGGAGATCAGGCAGCATGTACAGCACAGGCAGGGGAACACTCTCTAAGGCCCTTGACAGCTTTATGGCTCCCCAGCAAGACTGTGTCACCGCTCCCCAGTCAAGGCTGAGTCGGCGGGAGCACTGTAAAAGGATGGTGAGGGAGTATGTAGCCGATCGCACGACCGTCCTCCGTGACGCCTCTGCCCCCTACAACTACTGGGTGTCGAAGCTGGACACGTGGCCTGAACTCGCGCTGCATGCCCTGGAGGTGCTTGCTTGTCCTGCGGCTAGCGTCTTGTCAGAGAGGGTGTTTAGTGCGGCTGGGGGAATCATCACAGATAAGCGTACCCGCCTGTCAACCGACAGTGCCGACAGGCTTACACTCATCAAGATGAACAAAGCCTGGATTTCCCCAGACTTCTCTTCTCCACCAGCGGACAGCAGCGATACCTAAACAATACCTAGGCTGCACCCGTGGATGGAAGCATTGTTCTCTATCACCATCAAAAACGTGGACCTTTTAGCTTCATCAATCTGTGTATAATATTCATCCTCCTCCTCCTGCTCCTCCTCCTGAAACCTGACGTAATCACGCCGAACGGGCAATTTTTCTTGGGCCCACAAGGCTCAGTCATATAATTTTTGTAAACAATTTTTATACGTTTCAATGCTCATTAAAGCGTTGAAACTTGCGCCTGAACCAATTTTTATTTTAATTGGGCTGCCTCCAGGCCTAGTTACCAATTAAGCCACATTAACCAAAGCGGTTAATGGGTTTCACCTGCCGTCTTGGTTGGGCATGGGCAATTTTTCTGAGGTACATTGGTATTGTTGGTACAGCAATTTTTGGGGGCCCTCGGCTACAGTGTAATCAAATTAATTTTTAGCCCACCTGTATTACAGCTGACGTTACATCAGCTGGGTTGGGCACTGCAATGGGATATATTTATGTACCGCCGGTGGCTTCCTGGCACCCACCCATGCTGTCGGTCCACACTGAGTTGTAACTGCATGTGTCCACTTCTAAAGAACCCCAGTCTGACTGGGGCATGCAGTGTGGGCTAAAGCCCACCTGCATTAAGCACGACATTACCTCAGCTGTGATGGGCACTGCAATGGGATATATTTATGTACCGCCGGTGGGTTCCAGGGAGCCACCCATGCTGTGGGTGCACACGGAATTCCCATTGCGGAGTTGTACCTGCCTGTGACTATTTATAAAAAACCGCGGTCTGACTGGGGCATGCAGACACCTTGACAGAATGAATAGTGTGTGGCACATAGGTTCCCCATTGCTATGCCCACGTGTGCAGCTCCAGATGGAGGTGGCACAGGATTGGATTTCTCATTGCTTCTGTACAGCATTGTGGACTATCGCCCCGCCACTTTTAAAGAGGGTCGCTGCCTAGCCGTGCCAACCCTCTGCAGTGTGTGCCTGCAGTTCCTCCTCATGGCAGACGCACTTATAAATAGACATGAGGGTGGCGTGGCATGAGGGCAGCTGAAGGCTGGGCAGGGACAGTTTGGTGTGCGCTGTGGACACTGGGTCGTGCGGGGGGGGGGGGGGTTGGTCAGCATGTAACCCAGGAGAAGTGGCAGTGGAGTGTCATGCAGGCAGTGATTGTGCTTTGTTGGAGGTAGTGTGGTGCTTAGCTAAGGTATGCATTGCTAATGAGGGCTTTTCAGAAGTAAAAATTGTTGTGGGGGGGGGCACTCTTGCCGCTATTGTGGCTTAATAGTGGGACCTGGGAACTTGAGATGCAGCCCAACATGTAACCCCTCGCCTGCCCTATCCGTTGCTGTGTCGTTCCCATCACTTTCTTGAATTGCCCCGATTTTCACAAATGAAAACCTTAGCGAGCATCGGCAATATACAAAAATGCTCGGGTTGCCCATTGACTTCAATGGGGTTCGTTACTCGAAACGAACCCTCGAGCATCGCGATAATTTCGTTTCAAGTAACGAGCACCCGAGCATTTTGGTGCTCGCTCATCTCTAATAAGCACTGTTTTGTCTTATAAATGTGTTCCAAGACTTCGGGAGTATTCAACATGAAGTTGTCTTGCATTGTAAAACATCCACTAGGCATGGAAGGCTTTCTTTCCAAGGATATCTTCCCTTGCACCCTTGTAGCCTTTTTAAATTCTATAACAACGACATAGTTTTTTAATAGTCACGAATGTGCACCCATCGGTAACTAGTAGAGATGAGCGAGCACCAAAATGCTCGGGTGCTCGTTACTCGAGTCGAACTTCCCGCGAAGCTCGAGGGTTCGTTTCGAGTAACGAACCCCATTGAAGTCAATGGGCAACCCGAGCATTTTTGTAGCGGCAAGAGTGGGCCCCACCCCCAACAATGTTTACTTCTGAAAAACACTCACTAGCGAGGCATACCTTCGCTAAGCACCACACTACCTCCAACAAAGCACAATCACTGCCTGCATGACACTCCGCTGCCACTTCTCCAGGGTAACATGCTGCCCAACCGCCCATTTCAGTAATAGTAGCAGTCAAGACAGGCCCCGGTAACAATTCCGAAGCAGCAGTATAGGGGGAGCACAGTATTTGTTCCATTTCAGTAGTAGTAGCAGTCTAGACAGGCCCCAGTAACATATCACTAGCAGCAGTATAGGGGGAGCACAGTATTTGTTCCATTTCAGTAGTAGTAGCAGTCTAGACAGGCCCCAGTAACATATCACTAGCAGCAGTATAGGGGGAGCACAGTATTAGTTCCATTTCAGTAATAGTAGCAGTCAAAACAGGCCCCAGTAACATATCACTAGCAGCAGTATAGGGGGAGCACAGTCTTAGTTCCATTTCAGTAATAGTAGCAGTCAAGACAGGCCCCAGTAACAATTCCGAAGCAGCAGTATAGGAGGAGCACAGTATTAGTTCCATTTCAGTAGTAGTAGCAGTCTGGACAGGCCCCAGTAACATATCACTAGCAGCAGTATAGGGGGAGCACAGTATTAGTTCCATTTCAGTAGTAGTAGCAGTCTGGACAGGCCCCAGTAACATATCACTAGCAGCAGTATAGGGGGAGCACAGTCTTAGTTCCATTTCAGTAATAGTAGCAGTCAAGACAGGCCCCAGTAACAATTCCGAAGCAGCAGTATAGGGGGAGCACAGTATTAGTTCCATTTCAGTAGTAGTAGCAGTCTAGACAGGCCCCAGTAACATATCACTAGCAGCAGTATAGGGGGAGCACAGTATTTGTTCCATTTCAGTAGTAGTAGCAGTCTAGACAGGCCCCAGTAACATATCAATAGCAGCAGTATAGGGGGAGCACAGTATTAGTTCCATTTCAGTAATAGTAGCAGTCAAAACAGGCCCAAGTAACATATAACTAGCAGCAGTATAGGGGGAGCACAGTCTTAGTTCCATTTCAGTAATAGTAGCAGTCAAGACAGGCCCCAGTAACAATTCTGAAGCAGCAGTATAGAGGGAGCACAGTATTAGTTCCATTTCAGTAGTAGTAGCAGTCTGGACAGGCCCCAGTAACATATCACTAGCAGCAGTATAGGGGGAGCACAGTATTAGTTCCATTTCAGTAGTAGTAGCAGTCTGGACAGGCTCCAGTAACATATTACTAGCAGCAGTATAGGGGGAGCACAGTCTTAGTTCCATTTCAGTAATAGTAGCAGTCAAGACAGGCCCCAGTAACAATTCTGAAGCAGCAGTATAGGGGGAGCATAGTATTAGTTCCATTTCAGTAGTAGTAGCAGTCAAAACAGGCCCCAGTAACATATCACTAGCAGCAGTATAGGGGGAGCACAGTATTAGTTCCACATCAGTAGTAGTAGCAGTCAAGACAGGCCCCAGTAACATATCACTTCACTAGCAGCAGTATAGGGGGAGCACAGTATTAGTTCCATTTCAGTAGTAGTAGCAGTCAAGACAGGCCACAGTAACATTCCCGTTGCAGCAGTTTAGGTAGATAACAGTCTCTTGCACATTTCAGTAGTTGCAGTATAGACAAGGCCCCAGTTACATTTATGCAGCAAAAGTGTAGGCCAACCCCGCACACCTTGCTGTACCATGAGTGCAGGCGCAGCCCATAAAAATTACTAGGATTACACTGTAGCCGAGGGCCCAAAAAAAGTGGTGTACCAACAGTACTAATGTACCTCAGAAAAATTGCCCATGCCCAACCAAGAGGGCAGGTGAAACCCATTAATCGCTTTGGTTACTGTGGCTTAATTTGTAACTAGGCCTGGAGGCAGCCCAGGTAAAATAAAAATTGGTTCAGGTGCAGGTTTCAACGCTTTAATGAGAATTTAAACGTATAAACATTGTTTACAAAAGTAATATGACTGAGCCTTGTGGGCCTAAGAAAAATTGCCCGTTCGGCGTGATTACGTGAGGTTTCAGGAGGAAGAGCAGGAGGAGGAGGATGAATATAATACACAGATTGATGAAGCTAAAAGGTCCCCGTTTTATGGTGATAGAGAACGATGCTTCCATCCGCGAGTGCAGCCTACGTATTGTTTAGGTACCGCTGCTGTCCGCTGGTGGAGAAGAGAAGTCTGGGGAAATCCAGGCTTTGTTCATCTTTATGAGTGTAAGCCTGTCGGCACTGTCAGTTGACAGGCGGGTACGCTTATCCGTGATGATTCCCCCAGCCGCACTAAACACCCGCTCTGACAAGACGCTAGCCACAGGGCAAGCAGGGCATACAGCGCGAGTTCAGGCCACGTGTCCAGCTTCGACACCCAGTAGTTGTACGGTGCAGAGGCGTCACGGAGGACGGTCGTGCGATCGGCTACGTACTGACTCACCATCCTTTTACAGTGCTCCCGCCGACTCAGCCTTGACTGGGGAGCGGTGACACAGTCTTTCTGGGGAGCCATAAAGCTGGCAAAGGCCTTGGAGAGTGTTCCCCTGCCTGCGCTGTACATGCTGCCTGATCTCCACGCCTCCCCTGCTACCTGGCCCTCGGAACTGCGCCTTCGGCCACTAGCGCTGTCGGATGGGAATTTTACCATCAGTATGTCCACCAGGGTCCTGTGGTATAGCATCACTCTCAAACCCCTTTCCTCTTCGGGTATGAGAGTGGAAAGGTTCTCCTTATACCGTGGGTCAAGCAGTGTGTACACCCAGTAATCCATAGTGGCCAGAATGCGTCTAACGCGAGGGTCACGAGAAAGGCATCTTAGCATGAAGTCAGCCATGTGAGCCAGGGTATCTGTACGCAACACATGGCTGTCCTCACTAGGAAGATCACTTTCAGGATCCTCCTCCTCCTCCTCAGGCCATACACGCTGAAAGGATGACAGGCAAGCAGCATGAGTACCCTCAGCAGTGGGCCCGGCTGTCTCTTCCCCCTGCTCCTCCTCAGGCTCCTCCCCCTCCACCTCCTCCTCCTCAACACGCTGAGATATAGACATGAGGCTGCTCTGACTATCCAGCGACATACTGTTTTCCCCCGCCTCCGTTTCCGAGCGCAAAGCGTCTGTCTTTATGCTTTGCAGGGAACTTCTCAAGAGACATAGCAGAGGAATGGTGATGCTAATGATTGCAGCATCGCCACTCACCATCTGGGTAGACTCCTCAAAGCTTCCAAGGACCTGGCAGATGTCTGCCAACCAGGCCCACTCTTCTGTAAAGAATTGAGGAGGCTGACTCCCACTACGCCGCCCATGTTGGAGTTGGTATTCCATTATAGCTCTACGCTGCTCATAGAGCCTAGCCAACATGTGGAGCGTAGAGTTCCACCGTGTGGGCACGTCGCACAGCAGTCGGTGCACTGGCAGATTAAACCGATGTTGCAGGGTCCGCAGGGTGGCAGCGTCCGTGTTGCACTTGCGGAAATGTGTGCTGACCTGGCGCACCTTTCCGAGCAGGTCTCACAAGTGTGGGTAGCTTTTTAGAAACCGCTGAACCACCAAATTAAAGACGTGGGCCAGGCATGGCATGTGCATGAGGCTGCCGAGCTGCAGAGCCGCCACCAGGTTACGGCCGTTGTCACACACGACCATGCCCGCTTGGAGGCTCAGCGGCGAAAGCCAGCGGCCGGTCTCCTCTGTCAGACCCTGCAGCAGTTCGTGGGCCATGTGCCTCTTCTCTCCTAAGCTGAGTAGTTTCAGCACGGCCTGCTGACGCTTGGCCACCGCTGTGCTGCCACGCCGCACGACACCGACTGCTGGCGACGCGCTGCTGCTGAGACATCTTGATTGCGAGACAGAGGTTGCGGAGGAGAAGAAGGGTGGTTTAGTGGAGGAAGCATACACTGCCGCAGATACCAGCACCAAGCTGGGGCCCGCAATTCTGGGGGTGGGTAGGACGTAAGCGGTCCCAGGCTCTGACTCGGTCCCAGCCTCCACTAAATTCACCCAATGTGCCGTCAGGGAGATATAGGGGCCCTGCCCGCATGTGCTTGTCCACGTGTCCATTGTTAAGTGGACCTTGCCAGTAACCGAGTTGGTGAGGGTGCGTACAATGTTGTGGGAGACGTGGTCGTGCAGGGCTGAGATGGCACATCGGGAAAAGTAGTGGCGACTGGGAACTGAGTAGCGCGGGGCCGCCGTCGCCATCATGTTTTTGAAAGCCTCCGTTTCCACAAGCCTATACGGCAGCATCTCCAGGCTGATCAATTTTCTTACATGCACATTTAACGCTTGAGCGTGCGGGTGCGTGGCGGTGTACTTGCGCTTGCGCTCAAACAGTTGTGCTAGCGTCGGCTGGACGCTGCGCTGAGAGACATTGCTGGATGGGGCCGAGGACAGCGGAGGTGAGGGTGTGGGTCCAGGCCGGGAGACGGTCGTGCCTGTGTCCTGAGATGGGGGTTGGATCTCAGTGGCAGGTTGGGGCACAGGGGGAGAGGCAGTGGTGCAAACCGGAGGCGGTGAACGGCATTTGTCCCAGCTTGTGGGGTGCTTGGCCATCATATGCCTGCGCATGCTGGTGGTGGTGAGGCTGGTGGTGGTGGCTCCACGGCTGATCTTGGCGCGACAAACCTTGCACACCACAGTTCGTCGGTCGTCTGCACTCTCAGTGAAAAACTGCCACACCTTTGAGCACCTCGGCCTCTGCAGGGTCGCATGGCGCGAGGGGGCGCTTTGGGAAACATTTGGTGGATTATTCGGTCTGGCCCTGCCTCTACCCCTGGCCACCACACTGCCTCTTCCAACCTGCCCTGCTGCTGCACTTGCCTCCCCCTCTGAAGACCTGTCCTCAGTAGGCTTAGCAAACCAGGTGGGGTCAGTCACCTCATCGTTCAGCTGCTCTTCCTCCGAATCCTCTGTGCGCTCCTCCCTCGGACTTACTGCCCTTACTACTACCTCACTGATAGACAACTGTGTCTCATCGTCCTCCTCAACCACTGAAAGCTCTTGAGATAGTTGCCGGAAGTCCCCAGTCTCCTCACCCGGGTCCCGGGAACTTTCCAAAGGTTGGGCATCGGTCATGAGAAACTCCTCAGGTGATAGAGGATCCATTTTTCGCACTCAAGGCCGGGACCGAGAACAGTTCCTGGGAGCCTGCCTGCTCTTTTGAATGTGTCATTTGCTGGGAGGGAGGAGGCTGGGAGAAGGAAGGAGCAGCAGCGAGAGGATTCAGGGATGCAGCAGTGGACGGCGTAGAAGACTGGGTGGTGATGGTGGATAGTTTGCTGGATGCACTTTCTGCCACCTACGACAGGACCTGCTCACACTGCTCAGTTTCTAATAAAGGTCTACCGCGTGGACCCATTAATTGTGAAATTAATCTGGGAACCCCAGAAACTTGCCTCTCTCCTAATCCCGCAGCAGTCGGCTGCGATACACCTGGACCAGGAGCTCGGCCTGTGCCCACACCCTGACTTGGGCCTCCGCGTCCTCGCCCGCGTCCATGTCCACGTCCTCTAGGCCTACTCCTACCCCTCAGCATGGTGTATTACGAGTAGAGCAGAAACAGAACGCTGTAATTAAATGTGCCGCTTATTGGCCTGTGGTTGGAGGCTGACTTCGCTTATGGAGCGCACAGCAGAGCCAGGAAACAATTATGCGCAAGCCTATAGTCAGACCTTGGTGCGTATGACTGAGCTACTGGAATTCACAGGGCAGAACCAGTCAAGCGGCCAAAGGCCAGTAGTAGGCTTTAAGTATTTTGCTTCAATTTTTTAAAATGGTGAGGTGAAAAACCAGACAGACACCGTATGCAGCGTATATATGTATACTCTTTCCCTCTGGCGGGATGACGGTGATCATGTAATGGACACAGCAGAGCCAGGAAACAATTATGCGCAAGCCTGTAGTCAGACCTAGGTGCGTATGACTGAGCTACTGGAATTCACAGGGCAGAGCCAGTCAAGTGGCCAAAGGCCAGTGGTAGGCCTTAAGTATTTTGCTTCAATTTTTTAAAATGATGAGGTGAAAAACCAGACAGACACGGTATGCAGCGTATATATGTATACTCTTTCCCTCTGGCGGGATGACGGCAATCATGTAACGGACACAGCAGAGCCAGGAAACAGTTATGAGCAAGCCTGTAGTCAGACCTAGGTGCGTATGACTGAGCTACTGGAATTCACAGGGCAGAACCAGTCAAGTGGCCAAAGGCCAGTGGTAGGCCTTAAGTATTTTGCTTCAATTTTTTAAAATGGTGAGGTGAAAAACCAGACAGACACCGTATGCAGCATATATATGTATAGTCTTTCCCTCTGGCGGGATGACGGCGATCATGTAACGGACACAGCAGAGCCAGGAAACAATTATGCGCAAGCCTGCTGTAACGCTTAGCTGGGTAATAATGAGCGACTACTACCCCCAGCAGACACGCAGTAAACTGTACACGGTCACAGGCTTGGCTGGGTAATAATGAGCGACTATTTCCCCCAGCAGACACACAGTAAACTGTACACGGTCACAGGCTTGGCTGGGTAATAATGAGCGACTACTACCCCCAGCACACACGCAGTAAACTGAAGACGGTCACAGGCAGCCCAAATATAGTATTTTTTTCCAATTTTTGGGAAAAAGCCCACTGCCTATATGGCCTGTATATGGATTTCTCTGTTGGAGGATGACTGTGGTTATTGACAGCACAGTGCAGCCAGAAAAAATTATGTGCAAGGCTGCAGTAACACCTAGCTAGGTAATAGTGAGCGACTACTACCCCCAGCAGACACGCAGTAAACTGAACACGGTCACAGGCAGCCCAAAGATTTGTTTTTCCAATTTTTTTGAAAAAGCCCACTGCCTATATAGCCAGTATATCTCTTTCCCTGTACCACTGTCCCTGCTTCACCAGTTCTTCCCCTCTATACTTAGTAAAATGACTGCAGACTGAGGACGCTATGGTCTGCACGCCCGATATACATTAAAAAAAAAATGTGCAAAACTGCTAAAAGCAGCCTCAACAGTACTGCACACGGTCAGATGTGGCCCTAAGAAGGACCGTTGGGGTTCTTGAAGACGAAGATAACAGCCTAACACTCTCCCTATAGCAGCTACAGCAGGACGGCACTTTCCCTAATGTCTCTCAGCGTGCATCTGTGGCGAGCCGCGGCCGGCCCCAATTTATATACTCGGGTGTCACCTGATCTCCCCAGCCACTCACTGCAGGGGGGTGGGATAGGGCTGGAACTTCACAGGAGGAAGTTGTAATGCCTTCCCTGTGTTTCTATTGGCCAGAAAACGGCGCAAACTTTTCTGGGAAGAAAATGGAAGTGACTCGAACACCGCGTGGTGCTCGCTTCGAGTAACGAGCATCTCGAGCATCAAGCTCAGACGAGTACGCTCGCTCATCTCTAGTAACTAGCAATGGGGCATTGTGAGAGATGTAGTTTTTGCACTCCCCAGCGGCTATTTTAAATAGCAATGCAGAAATTTACAGTTAGCTGGAACGCAGCAGTGGCACAGGTCAGCAAAAAAGATACTAGAGTTCAGTTTGATGATTTAGGTAATAATGGCAATAAATGGAAATACCCAGTCTCTGGAATATCCCTTTAAATAAGAAATAATATGCATTTTATTCAAGGATATGCAACACCATTTATAAGAGTTTCACCAGAACATAGTTTGAAATTGAAATTTTTATGTACTATTTATATTCAAATCACTTTTTTTTTTAGTTTTCCTGTATTCTTTAAAATATGTGTTCTTTTTGATTCTTTAAAAGTCATTTACCAGACATCTAACTTATGCCAAGATTTTAACATATATTAACATTTTATATCCATTATGTTTATTTATTGAGCAGCAGAGTCAATAAAACTAATTGCCCTGTTACTGTAAAAGTTCAAAACATTTGGTTTAAACTTAATCTTACAACTTTAAGTGGTGTATAATAGGATCTCACTGCTTGAACTGTTACATTTGTACTTCTGATCATTAAGAGCTTCCACTTTTAACATAAGACACCCTATTACATGCGCAGCAGTGACTTTTCTCATTGATTAAACAATTTAATGTTTTAAAATGTACCAAAAACAAGAATTTTGCAATTTTGTAACTTTCATGTAACACTAAAAAGCCACACAACAGAAGTATGATTAATATGATAAACAGTAATATATATACAAAATATTTTTTGGTAAGAATTTAAGAGCTTATTATGAATCAGGGACATACAAAATTCTGCATCAATTCCGGTTTGTGGATGATGGAAGGGATAACCACAAAGTATTCCGACTAAAACCATATTGAGATGGCTGTATGCGAGTTGTGCAGAGACTGAGTGCAGTTAGAGGACACTCTCTCTGACAGTCTCACAGTGGCTTTACTGTATTATGCGGCACAGTTCCACTGTTTCAATTATTTGGATAGAACTTGTCTCTTTTTATAGCCACAGGTGATGTGTGATAGTTTACTGAGAATCTTGTTCATATGGTTCCATTGTGTATGGAATTCTGTAATAAATTTAGGGATCACTACTTCTTCAAGTACACAGATCTTTGATCATAGAAAGTCACCCCTATTGCTTATCAGAATAGTTATAGACCTTTTTGATTGCTTGTTAAGTGTAAAGTTAAATGCTCATTTTAATACAGCAGTTATGACATTGCAGTAGGGTATTTGTAGGTAGTGGGGGACCCCCACATGCAGGTGGATTAAAAGACAGAGCAATGAACAACAAGAGTCTTTACTTGGCGGAATGGGTGTGAGAGCTGCCTCTGATTGGTCAGGCTGTGACCAATCAGAGGCAGCTCATTCAGCAGGAGGGATTTTAAATCCCCGGCTGCTGAATACTACTCAGAGTAGTTCAGGAGAACTGCCGCCGGCCGCGGCTGAACTCCGTCTGCCATATCTTTTGCGCATGCGTCTGGCGATTTTATAAAACCATTGCTTTGCAATGATATCAGACACATGAGGCTTTTTATGCGCTTGTCCGATAAATTATAGAACAGAAATCACAGATCGCACCTATCTGCGATCTGCGATTCCTGTTCTCTTTTCTATATGCGCTCAAATTGCGCGAAAAAACGCCCATCTGACTGAGCCCTAAGAGCCATGGCTGCATTATAGTTGATGGCTGACTGCAATATTCTCCTTTTTTAGTATTTATGTTCATACACTGTAGTAGTGTCATGTACAGTTTCAAACTTAACAGAGAGACTTTTATGCCTACAGGCTTCTACCGGCTCCGAATAAATCAAGTACTGCGTATACACATAACAAATGTATAGATTAGAAGGCAGATAAATAGGTCACTTAGATTAGTTATACTTATAAATACAGAAATGATTAATTGATTGCATTGATTGGATAGGCTAAGCTGATATGAAGGGAAAATCTAAATACTCTTTTAAGAAATTGCTTAAAAAAACTAGAGCACTGACACAAAATCATTAAAGGTGAGAAGTGTTCATGTGAAGATGTCACATGGTATGTACAGTCCTAAAGTACAAAATTAACCTAGAGTATCAACCTGTACTTTATCCACACTGACATGTACACTGTGCATTTTTACACAGCAGAGGTTTCCAGCCAAACACAATTGTAGTATACCAGCAAAAGGGGATCATAGTATAAGTGTATCCTTAAAATGATAAGGGTAATATTTTAATGGACTGGATGAGTGATGATGTGGGTCGTGATGTAAACAGTGTATCACCTACCCAGAGAAAATTGTTAGGAAGTTTCTGCCTCTTCGGTGACACAGACAGTGTGTCATTGGCATGATAAAGGAGGAGGTAGTATATGCAGCATAAAGGTGCCATCAAGTGCCATATTAGTCAAGTAGTGTGGTATAGGCTGCATAGCAGGCACCCCTACTGGATGTGAGTACTGTAGAGGCCCTACTGTGGCAGCAGCTAAAACAGGATTAATCCAAGAGACAACTAGGGCAGAGGATTAAAGCCAATGTGAGATGAGTGTGTGCTGACTGGGCCTGCACAACATCCCCAGTTAGGGAAGAAAATACTTGCCATGGCTGAGCTGACCTGAGGATGACAGAGGCCCAAAGTGTACGGTAGGAAAGAGAGTTTCCGTCCCACCTGACCAGATTCCATGATGAAAAATAGTGCACCCATATGCTAGAGGTGAGGGATTCTCCCTCTTTCTTGGCCAGAAACAAGACAGTGTCAGATGTTACAACTGCAGTGATGACCAGTCTATAGACTGGAGCCTGGAATGCACTACTGCCTCCTGAGACCTGAGATAAGATCTGAGATGAGTCCTGATGTGACCAACTAGAAAAAGTAACATACTCGCTGTGCTAAGTTGTTTTTAAAACTATCATTGAAGCCTATGTGAGTTATGGAAACAGTAAGGTAGCCCACTCAGCTGTCTATGTAACTCCTGACCACCTCTGCGATTGCCTTCAGCTGGGCTGAAGGTGGGCAGGTCTCAAGATAGGTGCGTCTATCAGATATTTATGGCATATCTTGTGGATACACTATAAAGTAAAATAATAGTTATATTAAAAAAAAGAACTTATGATATGCTTCAACCTTAAACGGTGCCAACTTAGGCCTGTCATGTCTAGATTCTTAAGTCAGTCCTTATCAAATTGAGCTGACTATACTCCTTTTTCACAGTTTTTTCATTCTTATTTGATTTGTCTTTATGAAAGCATTACAACCAATTTCACTGGGGTAGAAGAATATGCGTTTTTATAATTACGCCCTTTTACATTGTAGACACTAATTAAAATTGAATTCTTTATTTCTACTAATATAAAATGTCAGGGCACTAAGAGGGTCCACAACACTCCCTGGGTAGGGGGACAGGACCCACCACATACACACACTAGGACTCAGACAGTTACAACACACAAAAAAGGCCTATTACCATCTGGGATAGGATTACTGCTCAGATGAAATGGTCGATATAATTTGGTATGCAAAATGTCACAGTAGTCGCAGCATCACTCAGTTCTTCTCACTGTATATATCCGGACTAAGTAGATGTAAGAGATGAAGGATATCCACACTGGAATACCTACAGAATCTCAAGTATACTAGATGTGTATACTATGTTATTTTTAGCTTTGGTTCGAGGTGTTTCCCTATGATATTAAGTAGTTCATCAGGAACCCCCACAAATCCTACAAGGAGGAGAGATACCAATCACGCCTATTATGCTACTGTTGACCTGTGTATTTGAACGTGACTATCCCCATGTCTCATCAATTCTTTACGACAAGCAGCTGGGTATCCCAGTAAGGGCTCTTGCACACTTTTTGCATGGTTTTTTCACGCAATATCGCTGCTTTTTTTCACACGATTGTCAATGGGACTTTCTAATGTTAAAAACACATCACAAAAAAATTGCAAAGCACCAACTTGCAATGCGTTTTTAACATTAGAAAGTCCCATTGACAATCACGTGAAAAAAAACGCAGTGCTATTGTGTAAAAAAACGCGCAAGAAAAACGCAAGTGGCAGGGGCCCTCAGGTATGTATAGGAGAGATAAGTTACAAAAAAAACCCCGTTTTTTTGGAAATCCTGAGTCATATAGATATAGTTAACCCAGGCTCCAATGAGAGCTAATTTCGTACAGACAAGGATCATATACTTTGCCCTCACTTGTCCATGATATAGAATTTAGATGGTGAAAGGGTAATCCAACTTTCTCTCCCTCATTAACTCAATAGCCCACTAATATATAAATGGATTAAGTCTGTCTCTCTAGCTTAGTCTAAATAGACTAGCTACTAGCCGTTGTTGCTATTCATGTATATAAGACCTTCTCGCACCGGGACATTCCCCCTGCCTCCTTAATATTATAAATTATAAAGAAAATAAAGATAAAGAAAAACAAATATAGCCAGCAGCCTTGATGGTAGGCTGCAGGTGTCTGTGGGTCTGTGTATATGACCCTGCTTTTAAATGGTACTAGATCCCCGCAGAGGTGGAGATACAGAGGATTGGAGCCAATCACATTTAGAATGGGTGGGTGAAAAATTTAATCATAGCATTGATCAAGATAAACTTCTAAGTAATCGTGAGATCGAGCAGCCTGTATTTGTAGTTTCCCAATCCTAGAGTTCAACTCCACACAGAGTCTCCACGGAGTGTCCCTTAATAGAGTACGGCACCCTATTGTGCAGCCATAGCAGAAAGTTCTTGGGGGAAGAAAACAGATGCTAGATATTTGCCATAGCAATTACAAATGAGAGGAGGAACGTCAAGTCGTCTTCCTCTCTGTGACGTCACAGTGGGGCATCTGCATGATGACAGCCTTCTTCCTTGCCGCTAGCTTCCCAACTCTTTGTGTATGCGCCGTTGCCAGGTTGATACTGGTCACGTGATCATTTTGTCATGTGACCTCCAGACGGCTTCACAGTGTCAGCGGATGGTACTACCAGAGCCTGCTCACATCTTCATGATAGAATCATATGCTCAAGTGTAGTTTTTAAATGACCTCTGCCATTGGAATAATTAGTCACAATTTGTTTTATACTAACACTGGTATAATTGATAGCCCTAACGCGGTCCATGCTAGTCTTGCCACACATGTATTATACGGATTGCATCCTCTATCTTTGTAGAGCCATACACAGGTAGATTTAAGGTAGGTGTCTTTATGAAAGCATTACAAGATTATTTTTTTGTAATTCATATAAATCTGTTGTGTTGGCCCTGCTTTCCTATGATAAACAGATATAGGTAACAGTCAAAATTCATTGAAATGTACTGTAGGATTTCATATTTCAGCAGATAATGATTCTACTTTTTGAAGATGAAAACTATTTCCACATAAAGTAGCACATTTCAGTATAGGCCATGAACCATGAAACACAATTTACTCAATCAACAATATATCTGACAGCAAGTCATGTTTCCATACATAAAAAGCAGAAAATATAAAGGTGTAAATACAATACAGATTGCCATCTCAATTCATCTTCAAGAAGAAAAAGCTGAACTCTATAATTTCTTCTTAATAGTTTCACTACTCACAAATCATACACGGATGAGTGTTGGATTGCCCTTTCTCCTGTTTTATCATATTCTCATGCCCCTCTGGTTTATTATTCCTGTTGCCCATTTCCACGTTTTTTCCCAATGAGAAATGTTGTATAAACATTTATGTTTTCTAAACAGCAAACTTAGAGGCAGTAATACTTTTACCTTGCATTTCACTACAGCATATCAACACTAGACTAAATACTTAGCAGCTAGCAACTTGAAGCTAAAGTAAGTGTTAAGTAACATATTGATGCTTGAAAATGAATGAAAATTAAAGGGTTTTTTATGGGACTTGCTTACTGATGTCCTATGCTCAGAACAGGTTATCAATATCAGATCAATTGGAGTCCGCCACCAGGAATCCCTGCTGATCAGCTGTTTGCAGAGGTTCCACAGCAGAAACTCTGTAGCAAATCTATAGCAAATTTGCAGTGCAAAATCCACGCAAAATCAAGTGGTGCTGCAGATTTCCCCTTTGCATTTAAAAGAGTGAAATCTGTGGTGAAAATACCCAGCATAAATTAACATGCTGTGGATTTATCCACTGCCAAATACTAAAAACAATCAAGCAAAAACCATGGATGAAACATCACCACTGCTAGTTTATGTTTGAATATCTTTACTTTTAGCATAAAGACATGCCTCAGCGCTCTTATATATCTAATTCCTGAATCAAACCGTGCAACTATCTTAGCACATATTTCCAACAAAACATGTGGGCTCATCTGCCACATCCAGGTGACCAGCATTCAGATGGGTCCTACTCTGAAGCAGACTTACCTCTCCTAGGGCCCAAGCTGTCAATGCATTAAGGTAAAGTAGAGTCCAAGCCATATATGCTAATTAAAACACAAGGTACAAATAGAGAAACAGAGTGCTATTTGTGTGGAGCACTGGCCCTTTAAACCGAATGACAGCAGTGATGCTATGCAAATCACAACACACCTATACTAGAAACAAAGCATACCAGCGACCATGGTTGGCATTGCTATCTATCTATCCATTACAGATGAGCAAGCACCCAAATGCTCAGGTCCGCGTTATTCGAGTCGAGCTTTTCGTAAAATTCGAGAGCTCTACTCGAGTCATTTTTGTATGTGGGATGCCGGGCCCCGAGCTCTTTTTTTTTTTTTTTCTCGGTTCAAGTGTTCTCTCTCTCTCTCACTCACTCTCTCTCCCCTGCCTGCCAGACAAAAAATTTGCCAATGACGCGCACTGCGTCGCGGCGGGGAGGGGCCAAAACAGGCACATCACAGCGGGGAGGAGCCAAAAACTGCGGCGGAGTCGAACACGATTTGATGCTAATTCGAGTAACGAGCACCATCGAGTACGCTAATACTCGAACGAGCATCAAGCTCTATCTATCTATCTATCTATCTATCTATCTATCTATCTATCTATCTATCTATCTATCTATCTATCTATCTATCTATCTATCTATCTATCTATCTATCGTCAATGACCGATGCATGTAATGGTATACTCATCCATATACAGAGGTGTGCCAAAAAATTGCATCACATGCTCCATTCAGTGTTGGTACTGAAAACAGTAGGTCAGTTACCTAAAACTTCCATTACCTGTTGTTATTAATATCAAGAAAAAGCATTTTAAAATTTTATCTAAGGCCTCGGTCACACGGGCGTTTTTTGCCGCGATTTGCGGATCGCATGATGGATGCGCATCCGCAAAGCGCGTGACCGGGGCCGAAAAATCGCCTGAAAAATCTGCTCCTAGCCGCGTTTCATTAGAAACGGGCCGGAGCAGTGCAGCGCTGTCCAGTGCATTGAATTCAATGGAGCTGGCAATACAGCCGGCTCCATTGAAAGCAATGGGCTGCGGGCGATCTCAGGATGAATTTTCGGAAGGGCTTAAAAATATAAGCCCTTCCCTGAAAATCATCCAAAACTGTGTAAAAAGTAGAAAAAAATATATACCCACCCATATATATTCATCGTGAGATCGCCCGCAGACCATTGCTTTCAATGGAGCCGGCTGTATTGTCGGCTCCATTGAATTCAATGCGCTGGACAGCTCCGGCCTGTTTCTATTGAAACGCGGCTAGGAGCAGTTTTTTCGGGCGATTTTTCGGCCCCGGTCACGCGATTTGCGGATGCGCATCCGTCATGCGATCCGCAAATCGCTGGAAAAAACGCCTGTGTGACTAAGGCCTTAAAGTAATTCTACAGGCCAGTATGATTATGCCCATATCAAATTGCAATCGTTTTTTTTTTTTTTAAGACTTTTTCACAAAAAAAAAGTAATAAAAGTTTAAATCAGCCTCCTTTTGCCATATCTATAATAAAAATAGCTAACTCATAAAATAAAAATACATATTTGGTATCACCGCGTCCGTAAATGTCCAATCTATCAAAACAGTGCATTATTTACCCCGCATGGTGAACATAGTCCGAAAAAAAAAATAAAGAACGCCACAAATGCACTTTTCCAGTCACACTGTCTCACAGAAAAAATGCAATAAAAATTGATCAAAAAGTCATATGTATTCTGAATTAGTATTATCGTAAACTACAGGACATCCCGCAAAAAATGAGCCCCTGCTTAAGTACGACGACGGAAAAAAAAAAAAGTTATGGCGCACAGAAGATGCAGCAGAAAATAATTTTAAAAAATTAAATGTCTTTGAAAAAAAATACAAGTACTACAGCAAAAAAAAAACTATACACATTTGGTATAGAAGTAATCATACTGACCCATAGAATAAAGTTATCATGTCATTTTTGTTGCAGTTTCTGTGCCATAGAAACAAAACGCACTGAAAGATGGTGGAATGTCATTTTTTTTTTCATTTTACCCCACTTCGAAATTTGTAAACGTTTTTTAGTACATTATATGGTACTTTAAATAGCACCATTGAAAAATACAACTTTTCCCACATAAACAATTCCTCATGCAGCGATATCGATGAATAAATAAAGGAGTTATGATTTTTTTAAAAGGGGGAGGAAAAAAAGAAATGGGGAAAAATTTTAAAAAAGTGCCATGTCATTAAAGGGTTAAATAATGTACTAACTTTCTTCCCTGGGTCATTACGGTGCAGGGATACTACATGTGTAATTTTATTTTTAATTTTTTACAAAGTAAAGGGAGACAAGTGGTTTTTTTTTCCATTTTGTTTAGCTTTTGTTTTTAACTTTTTTTTGTCCCTTTAGGGGACTTCCACAGAGACCCATCAGGACCCCCTGATCACATTCCAGGGGTCCGATGGTGACAGCCCTTTACATGCTGCAATTACATAGACTGCAGCATGTAAAGGGTTAACACAGCAGAGATCAGAGGTTTTCTCTGATCTCTGCTGTGTAAGAGCTGGTGCCTGGCTGTCCTTTGACAGCCAAGCACCAACTCTCCCTGCCATAAAGACCATCAGCTTGCTTCTGATAATCCGATGGTCTCGATGGCAACCTGTAAACAAACCAGTGTAGGAGTTTAAATTCAGAAGCGGGAGATTGCCGGCAGATCGACAATTTCTTCCTGCTTCTGATCTCTGGTTCTCCTGCACTGGTTCTCTGTGGGACTGTGCTGGCAGAACACAATACCACAGCTTGTGGCACTGTGCTCTGCAGCTCCCATAGAGATACATAGCCCAGAAATCTTCTGGGCTATATCGCTGTGGGCAGTGGAGCTCGTCCCGGAAAATTTCCAGGCGTGCCACTCAAGGGGTTAAAGGGGTCCTGACATGAAAAAAAATGTTTTACTTACCTTGCCTGGCCAGGACTGATCGCCAGACATGTCCCCTCCATCGGACAACTTCTTCTGTGGCTTCTAGAAGCAGAGCTGGAGCGGTCAAAATGACCGCTTCCTGCTCTGCTCCGTCCATCAGCCTCTTTAGAGGTGAACGGACGGGCCACCCACAGCAAGCACGTCGCAAGCAGTGTTTGCTGTGGGCAGCCCGTCCATCCTGGCTGAACTGCCAAGTGCTGCACATGCGCAGTGGAGAGGCGGCCCGTCCTGACTCCTGTCAGAGGGCACCTGTCTTCTGGGCATGCATGGATTCCCAGAGGGGGGAGGCTCGTCGGCGGAAGAAGAAGCAGCTGGGAGATGATCCCGCTGCACAACAACAACAGGAAAAAAGGTAAGTATAAGATTTTTATGCTTTAGCATGCCAATAATTGTGGGTTACCTGTGTCCATTAGGCAGACCAAGGAACAATGGCTGCTAAAGCATAAAAATCTGATTCATGTCAGAACCCCTATAATAAAAGGTCAGGAGGTATTGCATTGTATATTAGGAAAGCATACATATCCATAGAGATTCACGCTTCAGAAAATGGTAGTTCTGTAGAAACTGTTTGGGTAAAGGATACAAGGAATGAACAAGAGAAAATACACCATTGAAGCTATTAACTATACCAGAGCCAGCATGAGTTTATAAAAAACAAGTCATGCCAGACTTCTTCTGTGACAGATCATTAGACTGGGTGGATTAGGGAAATGCAGTAGATATAGTATATCTTGACTTTAGTAAAGTATTTAACAAAGTATCTCATACCATCCTTATTGAAAAAATGACCAAACATGGGACTGACAAGGCAACTGTTAGGTCAATTTACTGGTTGGATGATCGTGGTCATAAATGGCTGCTCATCCAATGGGAAGAATGTCCCAAGTTGGGTACCGCAAGGCTCTGTCCTAGGCCCAGCGTTCTAGGTCAGGTCTAAAATGTTATACAGCCAAGCGCTCCGTGCGGGGTATGGAGTACATAGCTGGACCGCTCTGTTCTTCATACCCAGCCTGTTATCAGGGAGCGGGATACAGCTAAAACAATAGTATCAGCTGTATCCCACTGTGAATCCCTGATAAGGCTCATCATTGTCTTGCAGCACGCTGAAAAAAACCAATGAGCGATGGCTTAATGAAAACTGCACAATGTCAGTGCAGTTACACACAACGATTATCGCTCAAAAGACGGTTTTTGAGAAAATTTTGAGCAATAATCATTATGTCTAAATGGGCCCTAACCCTACTCTTAGAGACTTTACCTTTTACTCACCTGTCCACACCTCTTTTCAAAGACTAGAGTACCTCTCTATATCTGCAAACCTACTCTAATCACTAACACAAATGAAAAATGACATTATGACAATCTCGGATCATGCTTCAGTACACGCCATATTAAATATTTCACCTAAAACTACTGGGAATGGAGGTGGAGCCTAAATATTACCATCTGGAACTCCGAAGAAGATAAATTCCAAGCTGACAGGATTCTTTGAGTTAAATTCCATAGAAAACAACAATTTCCCTCTTATATGGGAGATGCATAAGGCATATGTTAGGGGCATTCTAATATGCATTGACACAAAGTTAAAAAAACAGAAAGAAAAAGAAATGAATAGCGTCCTCACACAAATAGCAGAATCATAATGAAAACGTAAGCTTAAGACCTGAGCAAGTTGCAACAGGATCTAAGTTCACTAAGGTAAAAACTGGATAATTTCTGGATTTTAAACATGTTGGAACCCACCTTTATTACAAACACAAGATCTATATAGGCACATGCACACAAAGGAGGCAAGTGAATAACTTCACTAATAAAAAAAAGGCAAATGACAGAAATTTTATCAAGGCCATCGAAAAAGAGTCAGGTGATATAGCCACATCCTCACCAGATATAGCCCTAGTCTTTAAAAATTATTACACTAGTTTATACAACCTAAACAAGAGTGTATCTCAATAGACCTTTGAGCACAAAATTAGGGAGACTAATCGCTTTTTAGAAAATCTCAACTTACCTTTACTAGATACTGAGACTAGATAAGAGTCCAGGGCCAGACAGCCTGACTTCAAACTACAATAAACTATTTCAACAGTCTTTGACACCACAATTGTTACTTACTCTGAAAGCAATCTTTCAGTTGCAGCAAACTCACATAACTCTAACTCATAAAAAAGATAAAGACCCAACACGATGTAACAACTATAGGCCAATATCTCTATTGAATTTAAATATCAAGATAATGGCCAAATTATTAGCCACGAGGATCGGTAAACTAATAGCAGAGGAACAAACAGGTTTTGTCAAGGGTAGAGAAGGGAAAGATAATACTACCAAACTCCTTCATGCTGTACAATACGCCCAAAAGACGGACACTCCTCTAATTTTCCTAGGTGTAGATTCTGAAAAGGCATTCAATAGGGTGGATTGGACCTTCATGAAAGCAGTCCTTAAAAAGTTTAATTTCCCCCGCACTTAATTGAAGAAATACACAACTACATGCAAGACTGAGAGTTAAAGGGGTTGTCCCGCGCCAAAACGGGTTTTTCTTTTTTTTCAAACCCCCCCCCCCCCCCGTTCAGCGCGAGACAACCCCGATGCAGGGACTTAAAAAAAAAACCGCTCAGCGCTTACTTGAATCCCCGTGCTCCGGTGACTTCTATACTTACCGGTTGAAGATGGCCACCGCGATCTTCTTCCTCCGTGGACCGCAGCTCTTCTGTGCGGTCCATTGCCGATTCCAGCCTCCTGATTGGCTGGAATCGGCACGTGACGGGGCGGAGCTACACGGAGCTACACGGAGCCCCATTCAGAAAAGCAGAAGACCCGGACTGCGCAAGCGCGTCTAATTTGGCCATTCGACCATTTTAGACGGCGAAAATTAGACGGCAACCATGGAGACGAGGACGCCAGCAGCGGAGCAGGTAAGTGAAAAACTTTTTATAACTTCTGTATGGCTCATAATTAATGCACAATGTACATTACAAAGTGCATTAATATGGCCATACAGAAGTGTATAGACCCACTAGCTGCCGCGGGACAACCCCTTTAATGAAACTTTATCCTCAACTTTTAATATAAAAAATGGAACTCACCAGGGATGCTCACTATCTCCCACACTTTTCATACTCATGCTAGAGACTCTTTTGCAAGCAGTCAGACAAGACCCCGAAATACAAGGGCTAATGGTGGGGAGAGATAACATACAAAGCTCAGCCTTTGCTGATGACGTCTTATTTCTAATTACAAATCCACAACAAGGACGCTCAAACTAAATAAATGTAAGTCAATGATACTGAACATCACCCTAGGGCAGAAGACAATAGAAAGAACACACAGAGCATACAATTGATTACCTTGGTGTTAAACTCACAAATAAGTTATCTGATTTATTCAAAACTAATATTCTACTGTTTTTAAAAGAAATGAAAGAAGTACTTCATAGATATGAACTTCCCATAATTTCCTGGTTTAGCAGGAAAAACCCTATTAAAACATACATGCTTCCCAAATTGTTATTTAAAATACAAATGCTATCTATACATTTTCCACAATCATTCTTTAAGAAATTCATATGCTTTTCACAGGCTATCTTTGGAAACAAAGGTTTCCCCACCTGGCCTATTCTCTAATGACAAAATAAAACACAATGGTAGGGTGAGTCTTCCAGATCTAACAGAATATTACAAAGGTGTTTAATTGAATAGATGGATCGACCTAATATTTCTACTTAAAAATCACAAGCTAAAAAGGTTAGCAGAAACGACACAAGGAGATAGCTTCTTGAGAAACGTCTGGTTTCCAAAACCTAGCATTTACAGGTCAAAGGAGTTCAGCCCAATATTCAGTGGTATCTATGAGACATGGGGTCACCTCAAATCCTCTTTGGCACCCTTTCACACTAGTTTCTCCACTCCAATTACTGCTGCTTACAACAAGGAAGTCTATCATCCTGAGGACATCGTCCATCTAAACATTAGCTTGTTTCTTTACCTAGACTTAACATTTGCTAGGATGAGGTGATTGTACCTCTAGGGATCACATTCTTTGGCTTTTGCTTCGGGTGTATGATTCCCAACCACATTCAGCATTCCTAGGGGCAGCTTTATATAGGAACAGAACAATGTAATCTCTTAGAACTTGAATACAGTTTGATCAAGACCGTGTGGTTCCTGAAGAGTTGTAGGTCCAAGTGAAATGCATCGAACCTCCTCATTTATCATGTTTTTGGCTCAACTTCAATTTGAGTCTTTAATCATCTGTTTGGATGTAAATCTATCTTTATGTAGTGCACTGTTCATGTCAGGCATCATTGTTCGCAATAACTATTTCTGCTCTGATTGGGGAGACTCTTCATTTAAGCTGAGTCAATGCATGAAACAGGCAAGAATAGGAAATTGAGCACCATATATACTTCTACATATACCCTGGATATTGGCAGTTTTGCTTTCAGGATTTATCCCTGATATACAGCATACAGCCATATCCCGCTAAGGAGTTTATTTCTGATGTGGGGGCTAGATATAACTCAGCCAGGGATCTGTGTTTAGGGTGTTGCCTTTTTCCCCCACTCCCTGAAGTTATACATCCTCCACAGTCTTCATGTTTTTGGAGCTGTGTGACTGGCACTTCTATTGAGGAATTTCTTTATAGGGAAGGACTTTGGATTACATCTCTTCTGACCCTGATATTTACATGTCATGTCTGTTTTATTTGTTAGTTAGTCTGTAGCCCTGAGTTTTAAATGAGTATTAATAAAGGTTAATTTTTAAGGCACTCGTCTGTGAATGGACTAGCCAATCACAAACATCCTTTCTTAAAATATGGTCACCATGGCAGAAATACCTAGGACCAGCCGTATAACACTTACACCACAAAACACAACCAAGTGAACTAGTAAGGTAGGAAATACCACCTCCCACATATGGTGCATCGAACACATGCAGTAAGCAGAAGTAGAACTCATAAAACACTTTAAAAAATTGGAACAAGAGAGCTTAGGGAATTAGCAATATAAGAAAAAGACGTATTCTCCTCAATCCCACCTCCTTCCCCCACAGCTCATATATCATACGCTTACTCCTCCTAGGTTATGAGTCTGTAAATTGAAGTTTTTCAATGGATATGTTTTCTTACATAGAGTTGTTTGGATTGATTATTGATATGATTATTTTATAATGACATGATTAAGAACTTGAAGATGTTTTCAAACCTAATATTGCAAGCACTCATCAAATGCCTGAAAAAAATCTCCAACAAAAAAAAATTGCAATTGAAATGTTACTTTATGAGTATTTTCATTGAAATTTCAATAAAAAAGAAGTTTGACAAAAAAAAGACATGGTGTGGGGCTTGTAACTTTAGAATAATATTGTCTGTGTATAATGATATTAGGTGGGAATAGTTTCTTATCTGTATTCCTTTAATTGCTGTAGTTATCTGATTGCTTTGGCTAAGGATTCATAAGATAATACAAAGATAAGTGGAGAAGAGGACATCTCTGTCTGGTACTGTTTGTAATTCTGGAGTCATTTATTAATGCACTATGAGTGAATACTTGTGCTGAGAGGTTTGAATTCAAAGCATATATGGCTTTGAGAAAAGGTCTGCCAAATCCCATTTTACCTGGAGCCACAAAAGCATATAGACAATTTATTCAGTCAAATGCCTTTTCAAGCAAAAAAAAACAAAAAACTGCAGGGACTTTTGTGGACTTGATAAAGTGTGCAATGTTTAAGACCCTTTTGGTATTGTCTGAAACCTGTTGATCTTTCACAAATCAAACTTGATCTAATTGATAAAAAATGGTAAGATAGATGTCAGTTTAGAGGTTAGAATTTTTGCATAGACTTTGATTTCAGTAATTAATAGTGCAAACCCTCTTGTATTAGTACATTAGCTAGTATATGACCGCTTTCTGAGATTTTTTTTCTAGATAATCCTTTTTTTCAGTGATTTTTAAATTGATATTAGTGTAGGGACTCACAAGAGAGCAAGGAACCTTGACACGGACTTGTGAGCTTGCGCATTTTGGCCAAGATATTAATGAATACCTCATATTTATTGGTATTTGTTAGTATCAGTAATATGCAGTGGAGCTTTGAACGCTTGGGAAGTAGCGGGTGCTGATGCCAGTGTAGTTCACCTATGAAGTGCAAGCCACCCCGCTCAGTATAAGTGAGGAGTGTGAGCTCCTCCATATAGCAGTTTGGCTGTTTACATTTGAGGGATGTGGTGCTTCTACCAGTCCTCTTGTATTATAACATTGGTAAGTATATAGCCGCTTTCTGTGTTTTTTTTTTTTATATTTACTTTTTTAGGGATTTTTAAATCAGTGTTTAGTAGTGATATAGGTCTAAAGTTTTGATGGGTATCTGTCTGTGTCCCTAGTTTAGGAAAGGTAACTATTAAGGCTTGTTGGTTTTCTTGAAGGATTTTGCATAAATGCGAGGATAAAATATTTTGGAAAGTCTTAAGATATGGGGGTTCACATTGGGGGATATGTTATGAGTGATGCAGTCCTCTCTCTAAATTGCTTCTATGTTTCAGCTGTGATGATAAAAAGTCAGTACTCTGCCATATATATGTTGGTGTTTGATTGTATTGTTCAGTTAGTCAATGAGATAGTGGCATGATCGGACGAAGTGATCGGTTCACTTGTCAATTCTTGAGAAAGTAGTAGTAGATTTCTATCTAGTATGAACACATCAATCGTCAAATAACTATTAGAAACATACGAGTAGAAGGAATAATCTCTCAGAGCTGTGCATTGCTCGAAGAACATCAAAGAGTTCTTCCATTCACCACATGTTCCCTAAAAATTGGGTATGGTTGCACAATTTAAAGATGGTATCAATGTTATCAGATACATAATTGAAATCAGTATTCATTGACATTACTAATTTCCCTTATTTATATTTTGAAAGCATACAATTGTATGTATGAAATTTCTGTGTTTTCTGTGAAGGTCATAGATTGAACCTAGTGTGTATATTGTGTTTATTGAAAATACTAATATAACAAATCTGCCTTGTGGGTCTATTATCTCTTGGATAAGCTGAAATGCCACAGTAGTTTTTTTAGCGCAATTATAACACCTCTTGATTTAGTAGTAAAGTGAGATGGAAAAATTGTGGGATATCTATGATGTTTTATGCGAAAGGCATCTTTTGTCATTATGAGTGTTTCTTGTGCACAAAAAATATCTGGTGATAGCATTTTAAAATTTTCCCACATAAATGCATATTTCTGTAGGCTATTAAGCCCTTTAACATTTAATGCTACTATCTTAATTATTGTAATTAACAATAAATAGAGCAAGACTATTTACTTGGAGTCCTTTGTAATAAAAGCAGTACAAAGATGTCATCATGGGAATCATCCTTCTTTGCCGTGTTGAGCATTGTTAGTAGCTGGTATGTAATAATGAAGAAAGTAAAGGAAGAACAAGAAGACACAACAGTCCTTCACAGAATTGTGAATGGGAAGGAAGGTGTAGCAGCTAATATGAAGCTGAGTACAATATGTGGGTGTAAAAGTTATTCAGTGTAGCCAAATTTTGAATTAATAATTAAGTCACACCAGTAGGGCAAAATTAAAAATAAATTATGAACTTGTTTGTGAAACCTCGTGGCGTGCCATTCCTTTGTCAGATGTTGATTGGTTTGCATGGGGTCTCTGGTGGGCAGGAAAATGTCCAAGATCCATTGTCGCAAGAGGTTGATTCGTTCATCCAGTGGTTTTATAACCGAAGTGATGCTGTCGTGGATTATCAGTAGACATACAGGGAATCCCCCTTTTTATATAGAATTTTATTAGCTCCAAGCGTTGTGGTGAAGGGAGCAATTGAAGTTTTTCAGCCCGAGTTGCAGCGGATAAATCCAAGAACAGAGATAGTGCCTGGTAGGGTGCAGATAATAGGACTATTTTCCGGGGCACCTCTAAAAGCTTCTCCTTAACATGGAAGAAGTGAATCTGGACAAGAACACCTCTGAGTATATGGTCTTCAAATTGTTTGGAATGAGGTATTCTATAAGCTCTGGGAATTATGATATCTTGTAAGGAACTATCTGATAAGAGTGATTACATGAGGCTTTGCAGGTAATGCATCAGTTCTGATGCAGATACTTTTTCTAGAATCCCTCTGAACTTGATATTATTGTAGTATGACCAGTCCTACAGGTCTGCCACTTTATTTCAAAGTTTCTCAAGTTCTAATTTCAAGTCATAGAGTGAGTCTATTAGATTATTATGCAATAATGCAAATTCTGCCATATGGGTAATCCTATTTTCACTTCAGCCATTGCCAAGTTAAGGGGTTGAATACGTTGAGCAAAGTTTAATTGCAAGGACCCCTACATCTGATTGTCTCCCTGGAGAGCTCATATTTTGCCACATCTGCCAAGTTTAGGGAGTTAATGATGATGACCAAATTGTTTTGAAAAATCTTTCTTTTGTGGTCTTTTCTAGAGATGAGCGAGCACCAAAATGCTCGGGTGCTCGTTACTCGGGATGAAATTATCGCGATGCTCGAGGGTTTGTTTCGAGTAATGAACCCCATTGAAGTCAATGGGCGACCCGAGCATTTTTGTATTTCGCCGATGCTCGCTAAGGTTTTCATGTGTGAAAATCTGGGCAATTCAAGAAAGTGATGGGAACGACACAGCAACGGATAGGACAGGCGAGGGGCTACATGTTGGGCTGCATCTCAAGTTCACAGGTCCCACTATTAAGCCACAATACCGGCAAGAGTGGGCCCCCCCCCAACAACTTTTACTTCTGAAAAGCCCTCATTAGCAATGCATACCTTAGCTAAGCACCACACTACCTCCAACAAAGCACAATCACTGCCTGCATGACACTCCGCTGCCACTTCTCCTGGGTTACATGCTGCCCAACCCCCCCCGCACGACCCAGTGTCCACAGCGCACACCAAATTGTCCCTGCGCAGCCTTCAGCTGCCCTCATGCCACGCCACACTCATGACTATTTATAAGTGCGTCTGCCATGAGGAGGAACCGCAGGCACACACTGCAGAGGGTTGGCACGGCTAGGCAGCGACCCTCTTTAAAAGGGGCGGGGCGATAGCCCACAATGCTGTACAGAAGCAATGAGAAATATAATCCTGTGCCACCGCCATCAGGAGCTGCACACGTGGGCATAGCAATGGGGAACCTATGTGCCACACACTATTCATTCTGTCAAGGTGTCTGCATGCCCCAGTCAGACTGGGCTTTTTAATTCATAGACACAGGCAGGTACAACTCCCTATTGTGAAGTCCCTGTGGACCGACAGCATGGGTGGCTCCATGGAACCCACCGGCGGTACATAAAAATATCCCATTGCAGTGCCCATCACAGCTGAGGTAGTAATGTCATGTTTAATGCAGGTGGGCTTCGGCCCACACTGCATGCCCCAGTCAGACTGGGGTTCTTTACAAGTGGAAACAGATGCATTTATAATTCCCTGTGGACCCACAGCATGGGTGGGTGCCAGGAAGCCACCGGCGGTACATAAAAATATCCCATTGCATTGCCCAACACAGCTGAGGTAGTAATGTCATGCTTAATGCAGGTGGGCTTCGGCCCACAATGCATGCCCCAGTCTGACTGGGGTTCTTTACAAGTGGACACATGTAGGTTAAACTCCGTGTGCACCTACAGCATGGGTGGCTCCCTGGAACCCACCGGCTATACACAAAAATATCCCATTGCATTGCCCAACACAGCGGATGTAACGTCAGCTGTAATGCAGGTGGGCTAAAAATTCATTTGATTACACTGTAGGCGAGGGCCCACAAAAATTGCTGTATCAACAGTACTAATGTACATCCAAAAAATTGGCCATGGCCAACCAAGAGGGCAGGTGAAACCCATTAATCGCTTTGGTTAATGTGGCTTAAGTGGTAACTAGGCCTGGAGGCAGCCCAGTTTTTTTTTTTTTAAATCAAATTTTTATTAAAATTTTGTAATAAACAGACAGAATAAGGGGATAACATACAATCGACTTACATTACTTAGTAGGATGCACTCAGGTTACTATATACATTATGGATCATTCCACCGTTGCCTTAGTGTACTGCTATAAGGAACCAGGCTTTATGAGGCTAAAAGGGTGTGAAACGTATCTGTATCCTGAGCTTGAGCTTAGCGCCTGGTACTCAAGGGTAGCTCGAACGTAACCAGGGGAAAAACAGGAAGCATCCTTACTACACTTCTACGGACTAACATAGAGAGAGGGGAGGGAGGGAAGGGGAGGGAGGGGGGGGAGAAGAGAACCGGAAAAGGGGAGGTATCTTAGGATTAGCGTACCTGGGAGGGGAGAGGCAGGATTACGTGTCTTACCAGGTATGGTACAGCCTCGAGTAACAGTGAGGGCGGGTCAGCCTTCGTCTCAAACGTCCCAGCACGCCAGCTGCCGCAGCCTGATCCAAGGAGTCCAGGTTTCTGTAAATTTGTCGTGTGTATTTGTGGACCAACTATGTAGTTCCTCCAGATTAAAGAGATTGTCCAGTCTGTCCTTCCATTGTCTAAGTGTTGGAGATGTATTTTGTCTCCATAAGTGAGGAAT
Source organism: Eleutherodactylus coqui (assembly GCF_035609145.1). Lineage (NCBI taxonomy): Eukaryota > Metazoa > Chordata > Amphibia > Anura > Eleutherodactylidae > Eleutherodactylus > Eleutherodactylus coqui. The sequence continues at coordinate 138,787,172 of NC_089843.1, read as the reverse complement.
TAAAGATTTGGCCGAGTCAAATAAGAAGGAGAGTAGTTTGTTTTTCCTAGGTTGGAAGTTGGGTGTCGGTCTCCAGATAAGGACCATATCAGGAGATAGTCGGAGATTTGGATAGATATTCTGGATGATTATTTCAACTTTCCTCCAGAAGGGGGAAATTTTAGGGCAAGTCCACCAGAGATGGAGGTATGAGCCCGTCGCACCGTCACATCTCCAGCACGTTTGCTGAGTTGCGAGGCGATGTTCGTACAGCCATTGAGGGGTCCGGTACCATCTAGCTAGTAATTTAAAATGCGCTTCCTGAGCTAGGACACATGGTGAGATCCCATAGGACGTATTGAGGATTGACTCTACTTCGCTAGAAGAGAGAGAAGTGTTAAGCTCTTTTTCCCACGAGGAAATGAACGCAGGTTTGTAGAGCACTGGGGGAGTTATGAAGTTTTTCCGTAGGAACGAAATTTTCTTGAGCTTAGTTTTATTATCCCCTAGGGCCTTCTCAAAAGGGGTCCTTGGTCTAGTCGATCTATGTGCCTTCAGGAAAGAACCGAATATCCCTAGGATATGGGCTCGGTGGAGAAAGGAAAAATTTTCAGACGGTAGTAGGCTACTCAATATCTCTGTTGGGTGAAGGTGGGCAAGTGATTGTAGGTCAGCTAACGCGAATGTACTGAACTTCTTCCACACCGAGGAGATGCCCGGATCTGGAGGGCAGCCCAGTAATTTGGTAATAGTGTGCAATGGGAGGATGGGTGAGGGGTCAGGAGCCAGTGTCGACCTAAGCTCGTCCCAGACGCCACAAGGACCTCTGAGAAGTGGGTTAAAAGTTTTTGTTTTGTAACAGGACCTTGATGGCAGCCATAGGTCTACTGGTAAGGTGACATTACTGTAACCCTCCACCATTACGGATAAAAGAGCGTCGTTATGACCTTGGGTTAGATCGATCCAATAATGGAGTTGAGCTGCTCGGTAGAACTCGTATATATCAGGAAGATCAATTCCTCCCTCGGAGCTTCTCTTTGTTAATAGTTTATATGCTAGCCTTGGCCTCCTCTGCCTCCACACAAAACCCGAGAGGGCCATTCGTAAAGACTTAAAGAAGTTTGTTGGGAGATGTATGGGGATCATTCTAATCCTGTATAAAATGATAGGAAGAATGTAAGCTTTAATAATATTTTTTCTACCAAACCACGATGTGGCTGGTACATCGTAAGATTTGAGGAGGTGTTTGATTTGGTTCAACAGCGGGATGAAATTATCTTTATATAAGTCCTCCGCTCTCTTGGTAAGTTTAATACCGAGATAGTCCATCGCGTCAGATGACCAAGTGAATGGAGAATTGGTCCTTAAGAGTTTGCACTGGCTTTCGGGAATTGAGATGTTCAGTACTGTCGATTTCGAAAAATTAATCTTAAAATTTGAGACGGAACCAAAGTCCTCTAGTAGTTTGGTGAGACGGGGGAGACTTTTCTGTAGGTCTGTTATCAAGAAAATAATATCATCGGCAAAAGCCGCTGTGTGGAGTGAATGGTTCCCAATTGATAAGCCCCGGACCACTTGGTCCTGACGTATCTTTAGGAGCAACGGCTCTAGAGCTAAAATAAATAGAGAGGGGGACAAAGGGCATCCCTGCCGGGTGCCGTTTCTTATGTCGAAGGGAGGGGAGAGAGTGTCATTAATTTTAAGCCTAGCGTAGGGGCATGTATAAAGAGTAAAAATTGCGCGGATAAACTCCTCTGGGAGGTTAAAGTGATGTAGGGCTCGATCCATATACTTCCAATCGACCCGATCGAAGGCTTTTTCGGCGTCGGTACCCACCAGCGCCAGCGGGATCTTATGATGCTGGGCAAAACGGGTCGCGTGGAGTAATCTAACACAGTTGTCTCTCCCCTCCCTTCCCCTGACAAAGCCGGCCTGTTCATCACCAATCAACAGAGGCATGAAGGGTTCCAGCCTTTTGGCCAGTAGCTTAGCCCACAGCTTCATGTCCAAATTGATTAAAGAGATTGGGCGATAGCTTGCACATAGTTCGGGATTCTTGTTCTCTTTATGGATAAGGGTTATGTGGGCCTCTTGAGACTGTCTCGGCAGGGATGCCCCTCCCATTAGCTCATTGAAAAGGTCTGTAAGTTTCGGTTTTAAGATGGGTAGGAAGGCCTTATAATATTGAATGGTGAGACCATCGGGACCAGGCCTCTTATTTGGGGGACTTGTTGCGATCAATTTCTCCACTTCGGCTTGGGTTACCTGCTTAGTTAGCGAAGCTGCCTCAGCATGGTTCAATTTAGGGATATTTAGGTGACAGAAAAACTTATCTATTGATGCGCGAGGTGCCTCAGCGGTCTTTACTTGGGCTTGGTCTCTCAAATTATATAGCGCAGAATAGTATTTCTAAAATTCTGCTGCTATATCCTTCGAGGAAGTCACTGAAATACCTGAGGTAGAGTTTATGGAGTTAATCTGATTCTTTACCTTGGCTTTTTTGATCAAGGCAGTCATCAATTTGCTGCCTCTATTGCCCTGAGCATATATTCTATGTTTGAACTGGAGTTGCTTTTTATTGTACCTAGCCGCTAGAAGAAGTTTCAGTTCAGCCCTCAGTGACGCTAAGCTGTTCAAGTTTTGTTGTGTTTGTGAGAGCTTTGAGGCAGCCCAGTTTAACGAAAAATTGGTTCAAGTTAAAGTTTCAACGCTTTTAAGAGCATTGAAACATATAAAAATTGTTTAGAAAAATTATATGAGTGAGCCTTGTGGCCCTAAGAAAAATTGCCCGTTCAGCGTGATTACGTGAGGTTTCAGGAGGAGGAGCAGGAGGAGGAGGAGGAATATTAGACACAGATTGATGAAGCAGAAATGTCCCCGTTTTGGATGGTGAGAGAGAACGTAGCTTCCATCCGCGGGTGCAGCCTACGTATTGCTTACGTATCGCTGCTGTCCGCTGGTGGAGAAGAGAAGTCTGGGGAAATCCAGGCTTTGTTCATCTTGATGAGTGTAAGCCTGTCGGCACTGTCGGTTGACAGGTGGGTACGCTTATCCGTGATGATTCCCCCAGCCACACTAAACACACTCTCTGACAAGACGCTAGCCGCAGGACAAGCAAGCACCTCCAGGGCATACAGCGCGAGTTCAGGCCACGTGTCCAGCTTCGACACCCAGTAGTTGTAGGGGGCAGAGGCGTCACGGAGGACGGTCGTGCGATCGGCTACGTACTCCCTCACCATCCTTTTACAGTGCTCCCGCCGACTCAGCCTTGACTGGGGAGCGGTGACACAGTCTTGCTGGGGAGCCATAAAGCTGGCAAAGGCCTTGGAGAATGTTCCCCTGCCTGCGCTGTACATGCTGCCTGATCTCTGCGCCTCCCCTGCTACCTGGCCCTCGGAACTGCGCCTTCTGCCACTAGCGCTGTCGGATGGGAAGTTTACCATCAGTTTGTCCACCAGCGCCCTGTGGTATAGCATCATTCTCGAACCCCTTTCCTCTTCGGGAATGAGTGCAAAGGCTCTCCTTATACCGTGGATCGAGCAGTGTGTACACCCAGTAATCCGTAGTGGCCAGAATGCGTGTAACGCGAGGGTCACGAGAAAGGCATGTTAACATGAAGTCAGCCATGTGTGCCAGGGTACCTGTACTCAACACATGGCTGTCTTCACTAGGAAGATCACTTTCAGGATCCTCCTCCTCCTCCTCTTCCTCCTCCTCAGGCCATACACGCTGAAAGAATGACAGGCAAGCAGCATGGGTACCGTCAGCAGTGGGCCAAGCTGTCTCTTCCCCCTCCTCCTCATCCTCCTCATGCTCCTCCTCCTGAACGCGCTGAGATATAGACAGGAGGGTGCTCTGACTATCCAGCGACATACTGTCTTCCCCCGGCTCTGTTTCCGAGCGCAAAGCGTCTGCCTTTATGCTTTGCAGGGAACTTCTCAAGATGCATAGCAGAGGAATGGTGACGCTAATGATTGCAGCATCGCCGCTCACCACCTGGGTAGACTCCTCAAATTTTCCAAGGACCTGGCAGATGGCTGCCAACCAGGGCCACTCTTCTGTAAATAATTGAGGAGGATGACTCCTACTGCGTGGAGTTGGTATTCCACTATAGCTCTACGCTGCTCATAGAGTCTGGCCAACATGTGGAGCGTAGAGTTCCACTGTGTGGGCACGTCGCACAGCAGTCGGTGCACTGGCAGATTAAACCTATGTTGCAGTGTCCGCAGGGTGGCAGCGTGCGTGTGGGATTTGCGGAAATGTGCGCAGAGCTGGCGCACCTTTCCGAGCAGGTATGACAAGTGGGGGTAGCTTTTCAGAAAGCGCTGAACCACCAAATTAAAGACATGGGCCAGGCATGGCACGTGCGTGAGGCTGCCGAGCTGCAGAGCCGCCACCAGCTTACGGCCGTTGTCACACACGACCATGCCCGGTTGGAGGCTCAGCGGCGCAAGCCAGCGGTCGGTCTGCTCTGTCAGACCCTGCAGCAGTTCGTGGGCCGTGTGCCTCTTCTCTCCTAAGCTGAGTAGTTTCAGCACGGCCTGCTGACGCTTGCCCACCGCTGTGCTGCCACACCGCGTGACACCGACTGCTGGCGACGTGCTGCTGACACATCTTGATTGCGAGACAGAGGTTGCGTTGGAGGAGGAGGAGGAAGGTGCTTTAGTGGAGGAAGCATACACCGCCGCAGATACCACCACCGAGCTGTGGCCCGCAATTCTGGGGGTGGGTAGGACGTGAGCGGTCCCAGGCTCTGACTCTGTCCCAGCCTCCACTAAATTCACCCAATGTGCCGTCAGGGAGATATAGTGGCCCTGCCCGCCTGTGCTTGTCCACGTGTCCGTTGTTAAGTGGACCTTGGCAGTAACCGCGTTGGTGAGGGCGCGTACAATGTTGCGGGAGACGTGGTTGTGCAGGGCTGGGACGGCACATTGGGAAAAGTAGTGGCGACTGGGAACCGAGTAGCGCGGGGCAGCCGCCGCCATCATGCTTTTGAAAGCCTCCGTTTCCACAAGCCTATACGGCAGCATCTCTAGGCTGATCAATTTTGCAATGTGCACGTTTAACGCTTGAGCGTGCGGGTGCGTGGCGTCCTACTTGCGCTTGCGCTCAAACTGTGGCACTAGCGACGTCTGGACGCTGCGCTGAGAGACATTGCTGGATGGGGTCGAGGACAGCGGAGGTGAGGGTGTGGGTGCAGGCCAGGAGACGGTAGTGCCTGTGTCCTCAGAGGGGGGTTGGATCTCAGTGGCAGGTTGGGGCACAGGGGGAGAGGCAGTGGTGCAAACCGGAGGCGGTGAATGGGCACCGTCCCACCTTGTGGGGTGCTTGGCCATCATATGCCTGCGCATGCTGTTGGTGGTGCCTCCTCAGCTGATCTTGGCGCTACAAAGGTTGCACACCACTGTTCGTCGGTCGTCAGGCGTCTCTGTGAAAAACTGCCACACCGTAGAGCACCTTGACCTGTGCAGGGTGGCATGGCGCGAGGGGGCGCTTTGGGAAACAGTTGGTGGATTATTCGGTCTTGCCCTGCCTCTACCCCTGGCTACCGCACTGGCTCGGCCTGTGCCCACACCCTCACTTGGCCCTCCGCTTCCTCGGCCACGTCCACATCCTCTAGGCCTACCCCTACCCCTCAGCATGCTGTATTACCAGTGATTTGATTTCCCAGGCAGGAAAGAAATTGGCGCAAGGCTGCACTCAACCGTAGCTGGTTGCGTCTGATTTTTGTACGTTCTCCACGCAGCACACACGTACACGGAGACCTTTGGACTGACACAGGCAGGCCAAATATAATTTTTTCGCTTTTTTGCAAAGGGAAGGCCCCACTGCATATATTCAATGAACAATACGTTTAATAACTGTGGTGTGGCCCTGAAAAAGTGTCACACAACTTTAGTGTAGCAGAGTTATTAACTCTGGCAGAGCAGGTATTTGCCAGTCAGGAAAGACAATGGCGCAAGCCTGCAGTAAACCGTAGCTGGTTGCGTCTGATTTTTGTACGTTCTCCACGCAGCACACACGTACACGGAGACCTTAGGACTGACACAGGCAGGCCAAATATAATTTTTTTCGCTTTTTTGCAAAGGGAAGGCCCCACTGCGTATATTCAATGAACAATACGTTTAATAACTGTGGTGTGGCCCTGAAAAAGTGTCACACAACTTTAGTGTAGCAGAGTTATTAACTCTGGCAGAGCAGGTATTTGCCAGTCAGGAAAGACAATGGCGCAAGCCTGCAGTAAACCGTAGCTGGTTGCGTCTGATTTTTGTACGTTCTCCACGCAGCACACACGTACACGGAGACCTTAGGACTGACACAGGCAGGCCAAATATAATTTTTTCGCTTTTTTGCAAAGGGAAGGCCCCACTGCGTATATTCAATGAACAATAACTGTGTTGTGGCCCTGCCTACACAATTCTGTCCCTGTAGTATCAATGGAGGGTGCAATGCTCTGCACAGACGATTTTTAGAAGAAAAAAAATGCAACACTGCTAACAGCAGCCAGCACAGTACTGCAAACGGTTAAATTTGGCCCTAGAAAGGACCGTTGAGGTTCTTGAAGGCTACACTCACTCCTAACACTCTCCCTGCCTAAGCACCACTTCTGTCCCTAATGCCGGGTGCAATGCTCTGCACCGCCGATTTTGAGGAAAAAAAAAAAAAGCAACACAGCTAACAGCAGCCTGCACAGTACTCCACACAGTTAAATGTGGCCCTAGAAAGGACCGTTGAGGTTCTTGAAGGCTACACTCACTCCTAACACTCTCCCTGCCTAAGCACCACTTCTGTCCCTAATGCCGGGTGCAATGCTCTGCACTGCCGATTTTGAGGAAAAAAAAAACCACTGCTAGCAGCAGCCTGCACACAGGTAGATGTGGCCCTAAGAAGGACCTTTGGGGTTCTTGAAGCCTACACTAACTCCTAACGCTCTCCCTACAGCAGCTCCAGCACGATAGTACTTTCCCTCAGCTAAGTCACAAGGCATGTGTGGCGAGCCGCGGGAGGGGCCGATTTTTATACTCGGGTGATATCAGATCTCCCCAGCCACTCACAGCAGGGGGGTGGTATAGGGCTTGAACGTCACAGGGGGAAGTTGTAATGCCTTCCCTGTCTTTCAATTGGCCAGAAAAGCGCGCTAACGTCTCAGAGAGGAAACTGAAAGTAACCAGAACACCGCGTGGTACTCGTTACGAGTAACGAGCATCCCGAACACCGTAATATTCGCACGAATATCAAGCTCGGACGAGTACGTTCGCTCATCTCTAGTCTTTTCCAATGTGTTAACATGCTAATTTACCAGGTTCTGCTGAAAGCTCTTGTTAGCCAGTGGTTTGAAGCTGGATCCTTGCCTAAACCCTTCAGATTTTGCATGCTGGAATGAGCACTCAGCAGATTAAGATGCAGGGGAGCATCCACATGAGCCTCCGGCTGCGCCATCTTGATCTCACACTGGGGACTCAGAGAAGAAAAAATTGATCAGCTTCTCTAAGTTTGAGGCAACAGGTGAGGTATGTTCAGCTATTGGAAAGATGCTTTGTAGTCACTTTAGAGTCCCGGAGATTCGGGAGCTCTGCAGTCAGGCAGCCATTTATAATAGCAGCCAAGTCACGCCCTGGATAAATGTATATTAACATCCTTTCTGAAAGAATACTATTCTTAATGCATACCTCAATTTTTTTGACCAAATATGATGTGGAGAGAGGCTTTATTAGTAATATTTATGCATTACAGCCTAACTCTTTAACTTTATCTTACATCATGGTAACTTTTTAAAATAATATTTGAATGTTTAATTAGCGAGTTTCATTCATTTTATATTTGGCAGGTGTCAGTGTCTCTAAGTAAATCTATGTAGATATATTATTGACTGTCTGACAGAGGAATAGCTAAATGACAGCAACAATTTTGAGATTTCAAGTGTAATTAAATTTGTAACTCATTTATGAAGTAATGAAATCAACCAGAATACATAATCTTATTTTAAATAAGATTTAAAGGCACACAATTCTTCTTCATATAAAAATATATTAAGGGAATTTAATTTTAAGGTCTTAGTTGTTTATTTTACTTAGTCAATATAAAATTCCTAATAGTTCATTAAACTGAAAAGGATAAACCTATATACCCTATTAATTCTTTAACTTGTCTGTTACTACAACAGAAAAATTATCTATCTACCCATGAATTCATGAATGGGTGAGTGCTGCCTCTGATTGGCTGAGCACAGGGACCAATCAGAGGCAGCTCTGTGCTGTCATTCAATAGCTGAGAGTTGCCTCTGATTGGTAACAGTGCTCAGCCAATCAGAAGCAGCCCTTTCAGCAGGCAGGGATTTTAAATTCCTGCCTGTTGAATACTACTGAGAGCAGTGCAGGGAGAAGAGCAGGCTGGACGCGGCTGAGCCTCGGCAGCTGAAGAAAGGTGACTATTCTTTTTTTTTCATTGTATTCACCTTTCTTCTTGTTTTTCAGGGAAGGGCTTATATTTAAAGCCCTTCCCTGAAAAACAATTTCAGGATGCCGGCAGCTGGATCCCCTACCGCAGTTGTCATCTGTGAAAGCTGTGGTAGGGAATTCTTTATTCCACGCAGGGATGAAGAATTCCTTTGCTGCATCTGTCATAGATGTGGCAGGTGCAGCAGGGAATAATTTTCCCTCGCGCGGATAAAGGAAACATCTGCCGCATGCTGCAAATGTGTTCTTTATCCCCACGGGGACATGGCAGCGGCGGACAGGTAAGTTTTGTTTTTTAATTTTTAATTTTTTTTTTACACTTATGTTTAAAGCCCTTCCCTGAAAACCAATGACGGGGTGCTGGAAGCAGGATCCACACATGACAGCTGCGGTAGAGAATTGAAGAATTCCTCTGCTGTATATGTCACAGATGTGGCAGAAGAAGCAGCAGGGAATTCTTTTTACTAGCGAGGATGACGGAAACATCTGCCGTATGTGGCAGATGTATTTTTCATTACATGGCAGGGACTTGGCAGCGGACAGGTATTTTTTTTTTTTATTACACTAAAATTATTGTTTTTTAGGAAAGGGCTAATATGTAAAGCCCTTCCATGAAAAACATTTCAGGGGTGCCAGGAGACCATTGTTTTGTGGGGAGGTGCTTGAAATTTTCGCTTGGTGCTCGCTCGAGTGACGAGTACTCTCGAGTATGCTAATGCTCGAACGAGCATCAAGCTCGGATGAGCATGCTCGCTCATCTCTATGAGGAAGCAATGTCCCCTCTCCACCCCTTGGTAGCTGCTAGCACCCCACCCCATTACGCCCCCTCCTATTGAAAACAGCCAGCAAGGGGTGGGGGGAAGGAGGGAGGAGGGGAGAGTTTAGAAGTCCCACTGCTAAACTCCTTCCCACCTCCCTTCTCCGGCACCTCCCCTAGGTGTCTATTGGAGCCGCCGACATATTCCGTCAGAAAGAAAGATACTGAACTATATTTCCTGGCCAGCTCACTCACTCACACTAAACATTACTTGCAGCTGCAAATAAGGTATATACAATGTTAAGGAGGAATATTAGACCATTCCTCTGTGTAAATGTGTTTCAGATGATCAGTATTTCTCAAGTGTTGTGCATTCACAACCCTCTTAGGGTTATGCCACAGCATTTTGGTATGGTTAATGTCAGGTCTCTAAGGACTCTGACTTATTGGTATTGATTTGCACAGTTTTTTTAAATTCTAAACAGCATTGTGCATTTGTGGTAAAAATTTCCACTTTTGTCTTATCTGTTGTGGAACATCCAGGTGATTTCAGTGTTATTTTCTACAACATCAGTTTCCTTCATGTTATCTTCCCATGAGTGCCATTAAGCATTATTGTTCCATATTTTTCTAATAGTGGACACATGAATAAAGGCTTTTGTAGTTTGCATAGTCTTTTATGGGTCTTTTGCTGTTACTCGTTGTGTTCTTTCTCACCACTTTTAGGATTGTTCCATGTGCTCTTGGAGTGATCTTAACAGGATACCCACTCTTAGTGAGAGTTGTAACAGTCCTTAATTTGTTCCATTTGGAGATAATTTTTTTAAAGTCTGAATTGAGGTACAGATGATGTAACTATGCTTTATGTACCATGTAAGGCTCTTTTCACACTAAGATTTTCTCTGCACACCAGCCCCTGTTGCAGGGTCCCATCTTACATGCTGAAAACGGCATTGAGATGAAACCCTGGATGAAGAAATTGGATTTAATGTGGGAAACAGAGACCCCTTTTGTCTTCGTTCCACAAGGTTTCCGTTTCTGTTAGAGATGAGCGAACGTACTCGTCCGAGCTTGATACTCGTTCGAGTATTAGCGTGTTCGAGATGCTCGTTACTCGTAACTAGTACCACGCGATGTTCGGGTTACTTTCACTTTCATCTCTGAGACGTTAGCGCGCTTTTCTGGCCAATAGAAAGACAGGGAAGGCATTACAACTTCCCCCTGCAACGTTCAAGCCCTATACCACCCCCCTGCAGTGAGTGGCTGGCGAGATCAGGTGTCACCCGAGTATAAAAATCGGCCCCTCCCGCCGCTCGCCACAGATGCGTTCTGACATACTTTAGGGAAAGTGCTATCTTGGTGGAGCTGCTATAGGGAGAGTGTTTGGAGTATTTTAGGCTTCAAGAACCCCAACGGTCCTTCTTAGGGCCACATCTAACCGTGTGCAGTACTGTGGAGGCTGCTTTTTGCAGTGTTGCACTTTTTTTTTTTTCGGTAAATCGTCCGTGCAGAGCATTGCGCCCTGCAGTAATACTCCAGGGCCAGAAGCGCTTAGGCAGGGACAGAAGACATATTGATTGAATATAGGCAGTGGGCCTTTGCAAAAACATTTGGGGAAAAAAATCTATTTGGGCTGCCTGTGAGTGTCCTCAGTGTTCTGGGTCTCTGCTGGGTGTAGTAGTTCTCCAAATTTATACACAGCCAGCTAAGTGTTACAGTAAGCGAAGTCAGCCTCCAACCACAGGCCAATAAGCGGCACATTTAATTACAGCGTTCTGTTTCTGCATTACTGGTAATACACCATGCTGAGGGGTAGGGGTAGGTCTAGAGGACGTGGACGCGGGCGAGGACGCGGAGGCCCAAGTCAGGGTGTGGGCACAGGCCGAGCTCCTGATCCAGGTGTATCGCAGCCGACTGCTGCGGGATTAGGAGAGAGGCACGTTTCTGGCGTCCCCACATTCATCGCACAATTAATGGGTCCACGCGGTAGACCTTTATTAGAAAATGAGCAGTGTGAGCAGGTCCTGTCGTGGATGGCAGAAAGTGCATCCAGCAATCTATCGTCCACCCACAGTTCTGCGCCGTCCACTGCTGCAACTCAGAATCCTCTGGCTGCTGCTCCTCCTTCCTCCCAGCCTCCTCACTCCATTACAATGACACATTCTGAGGAGTGGGCAAACTCCCAGGAACTGTTCTCGGGCCCCTGCTCAGATTGGGCAGCAGTGGTTCCTCTCCCACCAGAGGAGTTTATCGTGACTGATGCCCAACCATTGGAAAGTTCCTGGGGGCCGGGGGATGAGGCTGGGGACTTCCGGCAACTGTCTCAAGAGCTTTCAGTGGGTGAGGAGGACGATGACGATGAGACACAGTTGTCTATCAGTGAGGTAGTAGTAAGGGCAGTAAGTCCGAGGGAGGAGCGCACAGAGGATTCGGAGGAAGAGCAGCAGGACAATGAGGTGACTGACCCCACCTGGTTTGCTACGCCTACTGAGGACAGGTCTTCAGAGGGGGAGGCAAGGGCAGCAGCAGGGCAGGTTGCAAGAGGCAGTGCGGTGTCCAGGGGTAGAGGCAGGGCCAGACCGAATAATCCACCAACTGTTTCCCAAAGCGCCCCCCTCGCGCCATGCCACCCTGCAGAGGCCGAGGTGCTCAAAGGTCTGGCAGTTTTTCACTGAGAGTGCAGACGACCGACGAACAGTGGTGTGCAACCTTTGTCGCGCCAAGATCAGCCGGGGAGCCACCACCACCAGCCTCACCACCACCAGCATGCGCAGACATATGATGGCCAAGCACCCCACAAGGTGGGACGAAGGCCGTTCACTGCCTCCGGTTTGCACCACTGCTTCTCCCCCTGTGCCCCAACCTGCTACTGAGATCCAACCCCCCTCTGAGGACAGAGGCACTACCGTCTCCTGGCCTGCACCCACACCCTCACCTCCGCTGTCCTCGGCCCCATCCACCAATGTTTGTCAGCGCACCGTCCAGCCATCGCTAGCGCAAGTGTTTGAGCGCAAGCGCAAGTACGCCGCCACGCACCCGCACACTCAAGCGTTAAACGTGCACATTGCCAAATTTATCAGCCTGGAGATGCTGCCGTATAGGGTTGTGGAAACAAAGTCCTTCAAAAATATGATGGCGGCGGCGGCCCCGCGCTACTCAGTTCCCAGTTGCCACTACTTTTCCCGATGTGCCGTCCCAGCCCTGCACGACCACGTCTCCCGCAACATTGTACGCGCCCTCACCAACGCGGTTACTGCCAAGGTCCACTTAACAACGGACACGTGGACAAGCACAGGCGGGCAGGGCCACTATATCTCCCTGTCGGCACATTGGGTGAATTTAGTGGAGGCTGGGACAGAGTCAGAGCCTGGGACCGCTCACATCCTACCCACCCCCAGAATTGCCGGCCCCAGCTCGGTGCTGGTATCTGCGGCGGTGTATGCTTCCTCTACTAAACCACCCTCCTCCTCCTCCTCCAACGCAACCTCTGTCTCGGAATCAAGATGTGTCAGCAGCAGGACGTTGCCAGCAGTCGGTGTCGCGCGGCGCGGCATCACAGCGGTGGCCGTGCTGAAACTACTCAGCTTAGGAGATAAGAGGCACACGGCCCACGAACTGCTGCAGGGTCTGACAGAGCAGACCGACCGCTGGCTTGCGCCGCTGAGCCTCCAACCGGGCATGGTCGTGTGTGACAACGGCCGTAACCTGGTGGCGGCTCTGCAGCTCGGCAGCCTCACGCACGTGCCATGCCTGGCCTACGTCTTTAATTTGGTGGTTCAGCGCTTTCTGAAAAGCTACCCACGCTTGTCAGACCTGCTCGGAAAGGTGCGCCGGCTCTGCGCACATTTACGCAAGTCCCACACGGACGCTGCCACCCTGCGCACCCTGCAACATCGGTTTAATCTGCCAGTGCACCGACTGCTGTGCGACGTGCCCACACGGTGGAACTCTACGCTCCACATGTTGGCCTGGCTCTATGAGCAGCGTAGAGCTATAGTGGAATACCAACTCCAACATGGGCGGCGCAGTAGGAGTCATCCTCCTCAATTCTTTTCAGAAGACTGGGCCTGGTTGGCAGACATCTGCCAGGTCCTTGGAAACTTTGAGGAGTTTACCCAGGTGGTGAGCGGCGATGCTGCAATCATTAGCGTCACCATTCCTCTGCTATGCATCTTGAGAAGTTCCCTGCAAAGCATAAAGGCAGACGCTTTGCGCTCGGAAACAAAGGCGGAGGAAGACAGTATGTCGCTGGATAGTCAGAGCACCCTCCTGTCTATATCTCAGCGCGTTCAGGAGGAGGAGGAGGAGGGGGAGGAGGATGAGGAGGAGGGGGAAGAGACAGCTTGGCCCACTGCTGAGGGTACCCATGCTGCTTGCCTGTCATCCTTTCAGCGTGTATGGCCTGAGGAGGAGGAGGATCCTGAAAGTGATCTTCCTAGTGAGGACAGCCATGTGTTGCGTACAGGTACCCTGGCACACATGGCTGACTTCATGTTAGGATGCCTTTCTCGTGACCCTCGCGTTACACGCATTCTGGCCACTACGGATTACTGGGTGTACACACTGCTTAACCCACGGTATAAGGAGAACCTTTCCACTCTCATACCCGAAGAGGAAAGGGGTTCGAGAGTGATGCTATACCACAGGACCCTGGCGGACAAACTGATGGTAAAATTCCCCTCCGACAGCGCTAGTGGCCGAAGGCACAGTTCCGAGGGCCAGGTAGCAGGGGAGGCGCGGAGATCAGGCAGCATGTACAGCACAGGCAGGGGAACACTCTCTAAGGCTCTGGACAGCTTTATAGCTCCCCAGCAAGACTGTGTCACCGCTCCCCAGTCAAGGCTGAGTCGGCGGGAGCACTGTAAAAGGATGGTGAGGGAGTACGTAGCGGATAGCACGACCGTCCTCCGTGACGCCTCTACCCCCTACAACTACTGGGTGTCGAAGCTGGACACGTGGCCTGAACTCGCGCTGTATGCCCTGGAGGTGCTGCTTGCTTGTCCTGCGGCTAGCGACTTGTCAGAGAGGGTGTTTAGTGCGGCTGGGGGAATCATCACGGATAAGCGTACCCGCCTGTCAACCGACAGTGCCGACAGGCTTACACTCATCAAGATGAACAAAGCCTGGATTTCCCCAGACTTCTCTTTTCCACCAGCGGACAGCAGCGATACCTAAGCAATACGTAGGCTGCACCCACGGATGGAAGCATCGTTCTCTATCCCCATCAAAAACGGGGACCTTTTTGCTTCATCAATCTGTGTATAATATTCCTCCTCCTCCTGCTCCTCCTCCTGAAACCTCACATAATCACGCCGAACGGGCAATTTTTCTTAGGCCCACAAGGCTCAGTCATATAATTTTTCTAAACAATTTTTATACGTTTCAATGCTCATTAAAGCGTTGAAACTTTCACCTCAACCAATTTTTATTTTAACTGGGCTGCCTCCAGGCCTAGTTACCAATTAAGCCACATTAACCAAAGCGATTAATGGATTTCACCTGGCCTCTTGGTTGGGCATGGGCAATTTTTCTCAGGTACATTAGTACTGTTGGTACACCAATTTTTGGGGGCCCTCGCCTACAGTGTAATCAAATGAATTTTTAGCCCACCTGCATTACAGCTGACGTTACATCAGCTGCGTTGGGCACTGCAATGGGATATATTTATGTACCGCCGGTGGCTTCCTGGCACCCACCCATGCTGTCGGTCCACAGGGAGTTGTAACTGCATGTGTCCACTTCTAAAGAACCCCAGTCTGACTGGGGCATGCAGTGTGGGCCGAAGCCCACCTGCATTAAACATGACATTACCTCAGCTGTGATAGGCAATGCAATGGGATATATTTATGTACCGCCGGTGGCTTCCTGGCACCCACCCATGCTGTGGGTCCACAGGGAGTTGTAACTGCATGTGTCCACTTCTAAAGAACCCCAGTCTGACTGGGGCATGCAGTGTGGGCTGAAGCCCACCTGCATTAAGCACGACATTACCTCATTTGTGATGGGCAATGCAATGGGATATATTTATGCACCGCCAGTGGGTTCCAGGGAGCCACCCATGCCGTGGGTCCACAGGGAGTTGTAACTGCATGTGTCCACTTCTAAAGAACCCCAGTCTGACTGGGGCATGCAGTGTGGGCCGAAGCCCACCTGCATTAAGCACGACATTACCTCAGCTGTGATGGGCAATGCAATGGGATATATTTATGTACCACCGGTGGCTTCCTGGCACCCACCCATGCTGTGGGTCCACAGGGAGTTGTAACTGCATGTGTCCACTTCTAAAGAACCCCAGTCTGACTGGGGCATGCAGTGTGGGCCGAAGCCCACCTGCATTACGCACGACATTACCTCAGCTGTGATGGGCAATGCAATGGGATATATTTATGTACCGCCGGTGGGTTCCAGGGAGCCACCCATGCCGTGGGTCCACAGGGAGTTGTAACTGCATGTGTCCACTTCTAAAGAACCCCAGTCTGACTGGGGCATGCAGTGTGGGCCGAAGCCCACCTGCATTTAATCGGACGTTACCTCAGCTGTGATGGGCACTGCAATGGGATACATTAATGTACAGCTGGTGGGTTCCAGGGAGCCACCCATGCTGTGGGTGCACGTGGAATTCCCATTGCGGAGTTGTACCTGCCTGTGACTATTTATAAAAAACCGCGGTCTGACTGGGGCATGCAGACACCTTGACAGAATGAATAGTGAGTGGCACATAGGTTCCCCATTGCTATGCCCATGTGTGCAGCTCCTGATGGAGGTGGCACAGGATTGGATTTCTCATTGCTTCTGTACAGCATTGTGGGCTATTGCCCCGCCCCTTTTAAAGAGGGTCGCTGCCTAGCCGTGCCAACCCTCTGCAGTGTGTGCCTGCGGTTCCTCCTCATGGCAGATGCACTTATAAATAGACATGAGGGTGGCGTGGCATGAGGGCAGCTGAAGGCTGGGCAGGGACAGTTTGGTGTGCGCTGTGGACACTGGGTCGTGGGGGGGGGGGGTTGGGCAGCATGTAACCCAGGAGAAGTGGCAGCGGAGTGTCATGCAGGCAGTGATTATGCTTTGTTGGAGGTAGTGTGGTGCTTAGCTCAGGTATGCATTGCTAATGAGGGCTTTTCAGAAGTAAAAGTTGTTGGGAGGGGGGGCGGGCCCACTCTTGCCGCTATTGTGGCTTAATAGTGGGACCTGGGAACTTAAGATGCAGCCCAACATGTAGCCCCTCGCCTGCCCTATCCGTTTCTGTGTCGTTCCCATCACTTTCTTGAATTGCCCAGATTTTCACAAATGAAAACCTTAGCGAGCATCGGCGATATACAAAAATGCTCGAGTCGCCCATTGACTTCAATGCGGTTCGTTACTCGAAACGAACCCTCGAGCATCGCGAAAAGTTCGTCCCGAGTAACGAGCACCCGAGCATTTTGGTGCTCGCTCATCTCTAGTTTCTGTCTATCTTTTAGCTGGAAATTGATTGTCCCTGTTTCTCATATTAAACTCTCTGATGAACAGGCTCTAATACTGTTGGTCTGATATTGTATACTATCTAAACTTTTCCTTATAATATTTATGCACTGTATGAATACAATTTGATCAGATATTTACAGCCTTATCATTTGCACACTGAGTTACATTTTTATGTGTCGCCACTATATTGGTATTGTATGGAATAATCATTGAAATATAATATTATAGTGAAAAAATGTAGGTCACGCAAACTATATGGGTATATCTTTAGTATTGATGCTTTTGACAGCATTAGAAATAAGCATGTACCTGCCTGGTAAAATTGATGAAGGAAAAAGCAAAGTATAGCAAATAGCCAATTTTTGTTAATGGTGTCTTTACAGTGGAAAATTAAGCTGTGGGATACTGTAAAAAAATTATGAATTTCAAGCTATATATGTTATCAGTCATAAAGCTTAAAGGAGATGTCCCGCGCCGAAACGGGTTTTTTTTTTTTTTTAAACCCCCCCCCCGTTCGGCGCGAGACAACCCCGATGCAGGGGTTAAAAAAACCACCCGCACAGCGCTTACCTGAATCCCGGCGGTCCGGCGTCTTCATACTCACCTGCTGAAGATGGCCGCCGGGATCCTCTGTCTTCATGGACCGCAGGGCTTCTGTGCGGTCCATTGCCGATTCCAGCCTCCTGATTGGCTGGAATCGGCACGTGACGGGGCGGAGCTACACGGAGCTACACGGAGCCCCATAGAGAAGAGGAGAAGACCCGGACTGCGCAAGCGCGGCTAATTTGGCCATCGGAGGGCGAAAATTAGTCGGCACCATGGAGACGAGGACGCCAGCAACGGAGCAGGTAAGTATAAAACTTTTTATAACTTCTGTATGGCTCATAATTAATGCACAATGTACATTACAAAGTGCATTATTATGGCCATGCAGAAGTGTATAGACCCACTTGCTGCCTCGGGACAACCCCTTTAAAATATGTAAAGCCTGAATCTTTGTTTGGAGTTGGTGGATGGCCCTTAGTTAATTAGGCGACAGTGATAAATGAACTACTCTATATCCTAAAATCTTAATCTGGTACTGGGTGTACGAAATGATGAAGAAAATTGAGAATGGGAAGTTTAAACAATGGTTTATTTGCTAACAATAAGTATACTTTCAATATATTTAGTTATGCAGTTTAGAAAGCACAAAATTATGATATAATGCTATCATATGAAGTTAAATATTTACTAAAAGGGATGATTCTTTCTTTGACAGTACAAGAACAGAATAGTTTTCAGTTGTAACTTGGCTGCAGGAAACTCAACGCAACAGAATGTAAACTCACATCCTGTGGATGGCGCGGGCTCAGAAAGTGTGCCTGTGCCATGTCGCAGTGGGAACCGGCTGTGACTGATAGCCAGACTCTCATTGAAACAGCAGGGATCGATAAGAACAGCGATACTAACTGTTACCCTTTCCATGCCATGATCTATGTAGATTGTGGCGTGTGAAGAGTTCATAAACAGGGTGCACTCATAGAGCTCTGTCCTTAAAAAAATTAAAAAAAGTTATAGGACTTTGAATGCAATAATGTAGAAAAAATAATAATTTAAAAAAAGGTGTTTTTTTGTGCAAAAGTAGAAAAAAAGTTATGGCTTTTGAAAAGTGAAAATAGAAATCCAAAAAAAGTGTTGCATCACTTGGGCCAAAGAAGACCATGTCCTTAAGGGGTTAAAGGACCTGGGAATGTTTAGCTTTCAAAAAAGAAGGCTGAATGGAGACTTAATAGCTGTCTATAAATATCTGAAGGGCTGTCACAGTGCAGAGGGATCAACCCTATTCTCATTTGCACAAGCAAAGACGAGAAGCAATGGGATGAAACTGAAATGGAGAAGACGCAAATTAAATATTAGAAAAAAGTTTTTGATAGTTAGGGTGATCAATGAGTGCAACAGGTTTCCATGGGAGGTGGGGATTTAAAGGGGCATTTGGTTGCAAAGCAAATTTTCAAAAAATCCAGATATGAAAGGTGTTTATGCCATGTTTATGCACAACTAGTTATGGATATAAATCGAGCAGCCATTACTTTCTTTTCCTTTCCTCTATTTCTGATGTTTACCTGCATGACTATTTTCTAAGATGGCTGCAGCAAACCTGCTGATATGCAGCTTGAAACTACATTTTGCACAAATCCTTGCTCTGTACTTTCTTCCTGGATGCTTTTTCATTAAGTGCTGCCCTGCTAGTTGTCTGCAATCCTGTCCCAAGAACTAAAGAGACAAAAAAGCTGTTCCTGGTCGTTCTTACTTAGCATGCCCATCTGTAGCACTGGAATGCTTACAGGTTGTATCCAGAGCAACCTATGAATAAACATTTCTGAAGTGTCAGGAGAAGGTAATGGTCTTTAGAGCTAAGGACACAAAGTCCAAAGCAGAACTACATTGCAAACTTTTGATTATCATTCCTTTGACAGCAACTTTCCTTAACCGGAATATCCCTTTAATAAGTATCATGTTTCCAATTTTGCAAAATGATATAAAGAAATGTGGCACACAAAGTTTATCTGCAGGTAATTCATTATATTCCCATTCTAAGCTTAGTATTCATATCATATAGAACAATACGTGACTTAAATAAGTGATGAACAAATGTGTTATTTTGCTTGTAACAGGTTTTGGATTAATGCAATATTTTGTCTATTTCTTTCATCAAGAAAATACTTTGGCCTTAGAACTGAAACATTTCTGAGGCATCTTTTCAGTCTCACTAACTACACACTAGAATTTAAGATGGATCATTTAAATAATGATATAGCTGTCAGGATTCTGATGTGATCTTCTCAAACCATTCATCTTCTATTACAGGTTTTATTGTACTATATAGTGGGCTTCTGTAAATCTGGGAACCATCTAAGCTTACTAATCTAAAAACATAGCACGTACTTTATAGCCCAGTTTAACTGACTTACTTTAGAAGGATCTTCTGCAGTTGCTAGGAAACCTTTCTGTGATCTTTGCATTTGCCATAATGTGGTTCTAACGTTTCAATCAATAATCATACACCTTAAGGAAGCAAATAATTTAAACAAAATCATATAATGGTGATTAATCTATTCCATCTCTAAGGAAATAAACAATGCATGTGCATGAATATAATGGAGAAAAATAGTGCTAAAAGTTTTAATGCAAAACGTAAAAGAAACATAAACTATAAATATATGCTTCTCATAGCTTGAAGTTACCATATTGCTATAAGATAAAGTGTTCTGCTCATATATAGTTAAGGGAAAATGTGGATGCAATTCAATTGCATGCATATTCTCTGCAAATAATGCTTGTGTCAGAATGAATCCCATGACCGCTTTCAACAACTTTTATCTTGCTGCCACTACTGGCAACAATTTAACTAGTTCCACTACTAGAGTTAGATTTTTTAAAAATCTTTTACTTAATCAATTGAGGTATGTATCCATAACCATAATAATGATTCAGACATCTTTAACAGCTCTAAGTTCCAATATCTGGATTGTAACATGTGGTGGTACATTATAGAGCAATCTTCGACTACCGAGTAGCAGATATGTAGGTAGATATAGTCCCGATAAACAATTTTCTTATTTTGTGGACTAACAACAATAAAGAAAAACAAGAGCATATACAAAATAAAAACAACATAAAAGTAAAAGCATAATAAAAAAAGAAAAGAAATTAGACCTGCTATGACCACAGAGCTATAAATTTTCTCCTTTCTCATATGAGGAGAACAAAATGATTTGCATCTGCTCTCCAGAAATATTATCAACATGTCTGTGTATATGAAGCAGACCTCTAACTACATACCAGAGACTTGGCAGAGAATGCGGAGGCCCCCCACGGCAGCGGCACAGCATATGAAACACCTTAAAGGGGAGGATCCCCTGATGCTATTTGTTCCTGGAACCAATTTGTGTAATAGAAATAATTCTTTAATTTTTCTCTTATTCTCCATGGCAGCATCTTGACAAAGCTCTCCCAGGTCATAAAGAAAGACTGCACCATCTTCTCCTTAAAGAGCAATGTTTCAGCCAAATCCATTTGGAACAAGTAGGCTAATTTGTCCAGAAACAATTTAAAGGGAGGGGCTGTTGGCTGTATCCACATCTGCAGGATAGCCTTTAGTCCCAGGGCCGCTATGAAGTGCAAGAGCTTGCGAGCTCCTTTTGAGTAACAGCATTTATTTGGATCTAGATAGTCAAAAATTGCCCACAAAGTCTGCCGCGGACAGAAGGTCATCAGTTGTCTAGTAGTGTAATTATGGACTTGAGACCAGAAAGCCTGAATCAGAGGACAAGTCCAGAAACTGTGCAGTAAATTAGCATTTGGTGCCTTGCATTTGAAACAGTTTGGAGTGGGTTAAAATTCCCATATAATATCCTCTCACAGAAGTCAGATAAAATCTGTGAATGACCTGCAGCCTCATCTCCATAAACCTAGCTGAGGGCAAGTATTTATAAGCCGACAACAGCGATTCCATGATCAATGTGGGAGTTAGGTCCGGGTCATCTAAAGACCACTTCCTAACTCCTGGGTCAATGTCACCCTGCTCCCGTGTATTACGTATTGATCAATATAGCCTGGATATCAGTCCATGCACGCATGCCGGCCTAGAAATCCATGCCAGAGCAATAGGTCTATGGACAAATTAAAGAGTAGTGGAGAGACAACAACCCTGATGGGCCCCTCTGAATAAATCAATGGTTGCAGAGTTAAGGCCATTAACGGTGAGGGTGGTAGTGGCATTTGTGTGCATAAGATAAGGCTGATTCACAGCAAATTCAAAACAAATTGCCCATTGAAAAAAGGCAATCATCCATGTTACAACTGCTCTTGTTGTCAAAATCTTTGTTAGAGGTAACTCGTTTTGTCAGCCATTTACTGGTGAGAGATTTAAGATTACCCAGAGATTTTCTTGTACCTCCTCCTTCGTTGCCTACCTCATCAACTGCCACCTGTGGGTTAGGCTATGTTGGGGAGACGACGATGGAGCTGAGGTCATGCATTATAAAGCACAAGAACACGATTCAGAAAAAAACAACATCGAACTCCCTATTCTAACATTTTGCAGAAAAAAAAACACACAATCAGCCAACTTAGATATAGGGTGATCGATCATGTACCTTCTCTGACTATAAGGAGAGATCGGGTGGCTTTACTAAAGAAAAAGGAGCTCAATTGGATCTACACTCTCGATATTTTCGCTTCAAAGGGCTTTAATATGGTTTATCATTATATGCCATACATCTAAGCTTGTCCTTTTGGCTTTCTTCTAGGTATATTATGGATTATTGTTCAGTACATAGTATTGATCTTTTTAATATAATAATCTTTGATTATGATTATTAGTTTTATTTTTTTCAGATGGAGTTGAATACCACGCTCGGGATTGCCTCATTTGTCTGTGTCTCCCCTGTATTTTTTCTATAGGTCATTCATAGCACCAGCAAAGAATCTCATGGTGCCAATAACATCTCACGCATGCACATCTCTGCTGAGGGATGCGTTGTCTTTTGACTACACTCACAGTGTTTATGAGATCTACTGGGGAGTGTGCCGGTGATCTCATTGACAGCCACCCTGAGATTGAAGCTGCCATCAACATACGCATGTGGTATGTTGTCTTTTATTGTACATATTGTTTATATTAATGTATTTTTTTTACATGTCTGTCTATATTCACACGTGATTATCATGAGTAGGTGGTGGGTGTGTTTATTGCATGTCATTTGTGATTGGTGATTAGCCTACTACTATCCAATATTTAAATGCCAATGTGTCTATGGCATTTTAGGCTTTGATAAAGACTCTTGAGGCTTCAAATGTTGCCTTTCTGTTTATACATGGGACAAAAAGGTTCAGTGATTTTTTTCACCATATTTTGATGTTGCCACTGTCTTCCCTATTTTGGATCACTGAGAGTTTAAGTGAGTGGCTCAATACGCAACTGCGACCATTGGTGTAGACCTTAAGTGATCTCTTAAACATAGTAAAACAGAGCTACAAAATTAAGAAAGGATGAGGTGGTAGGAGACATTTAGTTGAGTGACATGCAATGTTCTGTTGGTGTACATGTGAATACCACACAACAGGGTATGGTATTGGCATTAAGCAACATCTTAAACAAGTACACAGCCTATATAGATACACTGACTTTCCTATAGGCACTGTTTTTTCTTTTTCTAACATAAACATCTATACATGCCATGGTGGAAGGGACAATATATTTACAATATGGATAACTCCATTTGTCAGGACATTGACTTGTATGGGTGCTACAAAGATGATACACTCCTCATTTAGCATCTATACCAGTGTTTCTGTTTTTTTTTTTATAATAATAATAATAATGAGGATAATCTCTCTTTTACATGGGAGTATCATGAAATTTCAATTTCCTTTTTGGATCTTCAGTGGAGAGCAGATTTACATTGAGTGCTGATGGCGCTCTTCAGAAAGTTCCTTTCAGGGAACACTACTTTATATCCCTAACATATATTAACAATTTTAACTGTTGGGGAATTCGTGAGAGCTAGGACGGCTTGTAGTAATACTGAAATATATATTAGATAGAATGTGATAGGATTGAGTCTAGGTTGAGTAAGAGGGGTTATGGTAAGGCATATCAGAATAGAGTATGTCAAGTAGCTAATGAGAAAGCCAGGGAAAAATATCTGAATGTGGATTAAAGAAGGAATAGGGACAATTCGCACAATAATAACTGTAGAGGGCATTGCAAATTCTGCAGCTGTACATATTAATAAGAGATTCTTTCCAGTTCTGCATTCAGATAGCAATTTGAAAGGTATTTTGGAGCAAGAATGCAAGGTTGTGGAAAAAAGAGCTTTAATCATTGGGGTATAGTATCACTAATAGAGATGAGCGAACGCGTTCGTCCGAGCTTGATATTCGTGCGAATATTAGGGTGTTCGGGATGTTCGTTATTCGTAACGAACACCATGCGGTGTTCTGGTTACTTTCACTTCCTTCCCTGAGACGTTAGCGCGCTTTTCTGGCCAATTGAAAGACAGGGAAGGCATTACAACTTCCCCCTGCAACGTTTAAGCCCTATACCACCCCCTGCTGTGAGTGGCTGGCGAGATCAGGTGTTCGCCTAATATAAAAGTCGGCCCCTCCCGCGGCTCGCCTCAGATGCGGTGTGAGTTAGATGAGGGACAGTGCTGTTTATACCGGAGCTGCTGTAGGGAAAGAATTGGTAGTTAGTGTAGGCTTCAAGACCCCCCAAAGGTCCTTATTAGGGCCACTGATAGCTGTGTGTTGGCTGCTGTTAGCAGTGGGATTTTTTTTTTTTCTCAAAATCGCCTCTGCAGACCGTTGCACCTGGCATTAGGGACAGAAGTGCTGCATAGGCAGGGAGAGTGTTAGGAGTGAGTGTAGCCTTCAAGAACCTCAACGGTCCTTTCTAGGGCCATATTTATCCGTGTGCAGTACTGTCCAGGCTGCTGTTAGCTGTGCTGCATTTTTTTTGGGCTTCTCAAAATCGCCTCTGCAGAGCATTCCACCCTCCATTGATACTGCAGGGAAAGAATTGTATAGGCAGGGCCACAACACAGTTATTATTCATAGAATATACGCAGTGCTGCCTGTTGGTGGGAAAAAACTGAAAACAAATCTATTTGTCCAGCCTCTGTCCGTCCTTACGGGCGGTGGAGACGTGTGAGCTGCGTGAAGAACAGTGCTAAATCATACGCACCCAGCTACGCTTTACTGCTGGCTTCGCCATTTGCTTTCCTTAATTGGGAAAAAAAATACCTGCTCTGCCAGAGTTATAATAACTCTGCTACCCTCACGTTCTGTGACACATAAGCAGGGACACAGCACAGTGATTAAACTTCTCATGTTCATAGAATATACGCAGTGCTGCCTTTTGGTGGGAAAAAACTGAAAACAAATCTATTTGTCCAGCCTCTGTCCGTCCTTACGGGCGGTGGAGACGTGTGAGCTGCGTGAAGAACAGTGCTAAATCATACGCACCCAGCTACGCTTTACTGCTGGCTTCGCCATTTGCTTTCCTTAATTGGGAAAAAAAATACCTGCTCTGCCAGAGTTATAATAACTCTGCTACCCTCACGTTCTGTGACACATAAGCAGGGACACAGCACAGTTATTAAACTTCTCATGTTCATAGAATATACGCAGTGCTGCCTTTTGGTGGGAAAAAACTGAAAACAAATCTATTTGTCCAGCCTCTGTCCGTCCTTACGGGCGGTGGAGACGTGTGAGCTGCGTGAAGAACAGTGCTAAATCATACGCACCCAGCTATGCTTTACTGCTGGCTTCGCCATTTGCTTTCCTTAATTGGGAAAAAAAATACCTGCTCTGCCAGAGTTATAATAACTCTGCTACCCTCACGTTCTGTGACACATAAGCAGGGACACAGCACAGTGATTAAACTTCTCATGTTCATAGAATATACGCAGTGCTGCCTTTTGGTGGGAAAAAACTGAAAACAAATCTATTTGTCCAGCCTCTGTCCGTCCTTACGGGCGGTGGAGACGTGTGAGCTGCGTGAAGAACAGTGCTAAATCATACGCACCCAGCTACGCTTTACTGCTGGCTTCGCCATTTGCTTTCCTTAATTGGGAAAAAAAATACCTGCTCTGCCAGAGTTATAATAACTCTGCTACCCTCACGTTCTGTGACACATAAGCAGGGACACAGCACAGTTATTAAACTTCTCATGTTCATAGAATATACGCAGTGCTGCCTTTTGGTGGGAAAAAACTGAAAACAAATCTATTTGTCCAGCCTCTGTCCGTCCTTACGGGCGGTGGAGACGTGTGAGCTGCGTGAAGAACAGTGCTAAATCATACGCACCCAGCTACGCTTTACTGCTGGCTTCGCCATTTGCTTTCCTTAATTGGGAAAAAAAATACCTGCTCTGCCAGCGTTATAATAACTCTGCTACCCTCACGTTCTGTGACACATAAGCAGGGACACAGCACAGTTATTAAACTTCTCATGTTCATAGAATATACGCAGTGCTGCCTTTTGGTGGGAAAAAACTGAAAACAAATCTATTTGTCCAGCCTCTGTCCGTCCTTACGGGCGGTGGAGACGTGTGAGCTGCGTGAAGAACAGTGCTAAATCATACGCACCCAGCTACGCTTTACTGCTGGCTTCGCCATTTGCTTTCCTTAATTGGGAAAAAAAATACCTGCTCTGCCAGAGTTATAATAACTCTGCTACCCTCACGTTCTGTGACACATAAGCAGGGACACAGCACAGTTATTAAACTTCTCATGTTCATAGAATATACGCAGTGCTGCCTTTTGGTGGGAAAAAACTGAAAACAAATCTATTTGTCCAGCCTCTGTCCGTCCTTACGGGCGGTGGAGACGTGTGAGCTGCGTGAAGAACAGTGCTAAATCATACGCACCCAGCTACGCTTTACTGCTGGCTTCGCCATTTGCTTTCCTTAATTGGGAAAAAAAATACCTGCTCTGCCAGCGTTATAATAACTCTGCTACCCTCACGTTCTGTGACACATAAGCAGGGACACAGCACAGTTATTAAACTTCTCATGTTCATAGAATATACGCAGTGCTGCCTTTTGGTGGGAAAAAACTGAAAACAAATCTATTTGTCCAGCCTCTGTCCGTCCTTACGGGCGGTGGAGACGTGTGAGCTGCGTGAAGAACAGTGCTAAATCATACGCACCCAGCTACGCTTTACTGCTGGCTTCGCCATTTGCTTTCCTTAATTGGGAAAAAAAATACCTGCTCTGCCAGAGTTATAATAACTCTGCTACCCTCACGTTCTGTGACACATAAGCAGGGACACAGCACAGTTATTAAACTTCTCATGTTCATAGAATATACGCAGTGCTGCCTTTTGGTGGGAAAAAACTGAAAACAAATCTATTTGTCCAGCCTCTGTCCGTCCTTACGGGCGGTGGAGACGTGTGAGCTGCGTGAAGAACAGTGCTAAATCATACGCACCCAGCTACGCTTTACTGCTGGCTTCGCCATTTGCTTTCCTTAATTGGGAAAACAAATACCTGCTCTGCCAGAGTTATAATAACTCTGCTACCCTCACGTTCTGTGACACATAAGCAGGGACACAGCACAGTTATTAAACTTAGATAATTCATTCACTAGAGGCAGTGGGGCCTTTCGTTTTCCAAAAAGGGCAAAAATTATATTTGGCCTGCAGTCTTGCGCCAATTTATTTCCTGCCTGTGAAATCAAATCACTGGTAATACAGCATGCTGAGGGGTAGGGGTAGGCCTAGAGGACGTGGACGCGGCCGAGGACGCGGTGGGCCAAGTCAGGGTGTGGGCACAGGCCAAGCTCCTGATCCAGGTGTGTCGCAGCCGACTGCTGCGCGATTAGGAGAGAGGCACGTTTCTGGCGTCCCCACATTCATCGCCCAATTAATGGGTCCACGCGGGAGACGGTTATTAGAAAATGAGCAGTGTGAGCAGGTCCTGTCCTGGATGGCAGAAAGTGCTTCGAGCAACCTATCGTCTACCCGCAGTTCTGCGCCGTCCACTGCTGCCAATCCGAATCCTCTGTCTGCTGCTCCTCCTTCCTCCCAGCCTCCTCACTCCACTACAATAACACCTGCTCAGGAGCGGGAGCACTCCCAGGAACTGTTCTCGGGCCCCTGCTTAGATTGGGCAGCAGCGGTTCCTCTCCCACCAGAGGAGTTTATCGTCACTGATGCCCAACCATTCGAAAGTTCCCGGGGTCCGGGGGAAGAGGCTGGGGACTTCCGCCAACTGTCTCAACAACTTTCTGTGGGTGAGGAGGACGATGACGATCAGACACAGTTGTCTTGCAGTGAGGTAGTAGTAAGGGCAGTAAGTCCCAGGGAGCAGCGCACAGAGGATTCGGAGGAAGAGCAGCAGGACGATGAGGTGACTGACCCCACCTGGTGTGCAACGCTTACTCAGGAGGACAGGTCTTCAGAGGGGGAGTCAAGGGCATCAGCAGGGCAGGTTGCAAGAGGCAGTGCAGTGGCCAGGGGTAGAGGCAGGGCCAGACCGAATAATCCACCAAGTGTTTCCCAAAGCGCCCCCTCGCGCCATGCCACCCTGCGGAGGCCGAGGTGCTCTAAGGTCTGGCAGTTTTTCACAGAGACGCCTGACGACCGACGAACAGTGGTGTGCAACCTTTGTCGCGCAAAGCTCAGCCGGGGAGCCAACACCAACAGCCTCACCACCACCACCATGCGCAGACATATGATGGCCAAGCACCCCGCAAGGTGGGACAAAGGCCGTTCACCGCCTCCGGTTTGCACCCCTGCCTCTCCCCCTGTGCCCCAACCTGCCACTGAGATGCAACCCCCCTCTCAGGACACAGGCACTACCGCCTCATGGCCTGCACCCACACCCTCATCTCCGCTGTCCTCGGCCCCATCCAGCAGTGTAGTTCAGCGCACCGTTCAGCCGTCGCTTGCGCAAGTGTTCGAGCGCAAGCGCAAGTACGCCGACACGCACCCGCACGCTCAAACGTTAACCGTCCGCATCGCAAAATTCATCAGCCTTGAGATGCTGCCATATAGGGTTGTGGAAACGGAGTCCTTCAAAAGTATCATGGAGGCGGCGGCCCCGCGCTACTCAGTTCCCAGTCGCCACTACTTTTCCCGATGTGCCGTCCCAGCCCTGCACGACCACGTCTCCCGCAACATTGTGCGCGCCCTCACCAACGCGGTTACTGCCACGGTCCACTTAACTACGGACACGTGGACAAGCACAGGCGGGCAGGGCCACTACATCTCCCTGACGGCACATTGGGTGAATTTAGTGGAGGCTGGGACAGAGTCAGAGCCTGGGACCGCTCACGTCCTACCCACCCCCAGAATTGCGGGCCCCAGCTCGGTGCTGGTATCTGCGGAGGTGTATGCTTCCTCCACTAAAGCACCCTCCTCCTCCTCCTCCTCCTCTGTCTCACAATCAAGATGTGTTAGCAGCAGCATGTCGCCAGCAGTCGGTGTCGCGCGGTGTGGCAGCACAGCGGTGGGCAAGCGTCAGCAGGCCGTGCTGAAACTACTCAGCTTAGGCGATAAGAGGCACACGGCCCACGAACTGCTGCAGGGTCTGACACAGCAGACCGACCGCTGGCTTGCGCCGCTGAGCCTCCAACCGGGCATGGTCGTGTGTGACAACGGCCGTAACCTGGTGGCGGCTCTGCAGCTCGGCAGCCTCACGCACGTGCCATGCCTGGCCCACGTCTTTAATTTGGTGGTTCAGCGCTTTCTGAAAAGCTACCCACGCTTGTCAGACCTGCTCGTAAAGGCGCGCCGGCTCTGCGCACATTTCCGCAAGTCCCACACGGACGCTGCCACCCTGCGGACCCTGCAACATCACTTTAAGCTGCCAGTGCACCGACTGCTGTGCGACGTGCCCACACGGTGGAACTCTACGCTCCACATGTTGGCCAGGCTCTATGAACAACGGAGAGCTATAGTCGAATACCAACTCCAACATGGGCGGCGCAGTGGGAGTCAGCCTCCTCAATTCCTTTCAGAAGAGTGGGCCTGGTTGGCAGACATCTGCCATGTCCTTGGTAATTTTGAGGAGTCTACCCAGGTGGTGAGCGGCGATGCTACAATCATTAGCGTCACCATTCCTCTGCTATGCATCTTGAGAAATTCCCTGCAAACCATAAAGGCAGCTGCTTTGCGCTCGGAAACGGGGGCGGGGGAAGACAGTATGCCGCTGGATAGTCAGGGCACCCTCCTGTCTATTTCTCAGCGCGTACAGGAGGAGGAGGAGGAGCATGAGGAGGATGAGGAGGAGGGGGAAGAGACAGCTTGGGCCGCTGCTGACGGTACACCGGCTGATTGCCTGTCATCCTTTCAGCGTGTATGGCCTGAGGAGGAGGAGGAGGATCCTGAAAGTGATCTTCCTAGTGAGGACAGCCATGTGTTGCGTACTGGTACCCTGGCACACATGGCTGACTTCATGTTAGGATGCCTTTCTCGTGACCCTCGCGTTGCACGCATTCTGGCCACGACGGATTACTGGGTGTACACACTGCTCGATCCACGGTATAAGGAGAACCTGCCCACTCTGATTCCCGAAGAGGAAAGGGGTTCGAGAGTGTTGCTATACCACAGGAGCCTTGCGGACAAGCTGATGGTAAAATTCCCAGCCGACAGCGCTAGTGGCAGAAGGCGCAGTACCGAGGGCAAGGTAGCAGGGGATGTGCGTAGATCGAGCAGCATGTACATCCCAGGCAGTGCAACAGTCTTTAAGGGCCTGGCCAGCTTTATGGCTCCCCACCAAGACTGTGTCACCGCTCCCCAGTCACGGCTGAGTCGGCGGGAGCACTGTAAAAGGATGGTGAGGGAGTACGTAGCGGATCGCACGACCATCCTTGGTGACGCCTCTGCCCCCTACAACTACTGGGTGTCGAAGCTGGACACGTGGCCTGAACTCGCGCTGTATGCCCTGGAGGTGCTTGCTTGTCCTGCGGCTAGCGTCTTGTCGGAAAGGGTGTTTAGTGCGGCTGGGGGAATCATCACAGATAAGCGTAGCCGCTTGTCAACCGACAGTGCCGACAGGCTAACACTCATCAAGATGAACAAAGGCTGGATTTCCCCAGACTTCTGTTCTCCACCAGCGGACAGCAGCGATACGTAAGCAATACGTAGGCTGCACCCGCGGATGGAAGCTACGTTCTCTCTCACCATCCAAAACGGGGACATTTCTGCTTCATCAATCTGTGTCTAATATTCCTCCTCCTCCTCCTCCTGCTCCTCCTCCTGAAACCTCACGTAATCACGCTGAACGGGCAATTTTTCTTAGGGCCACAAGGCTCACTCAAATAATTTTTCAGAACAATTTTTAAAAGTTTCAATGCGCTTAAAAGCATTGGAACTTTAACTTGAACCAATTTTTCGTTACACTGGGCTGCCTCCAGGCCTAGTTACCACTTAAGCCACATTAACCAAAGCGATTAATGTGTTTCACCTGCCCTCTTGGCTGGCCATGGCCAATTTTTGGGATGTACATTAGTACTGTTGATACAGCAATTTTTGTGGGCCCTCGCCTACAGTGTAATCAAATTAATTTTTAGCCCACCTGCATTACAGCTGACGTAACCTCAGCTGTGTTGGGCAATGCAATGGGATATTTTTGTGTACCGCCGGTGGGTTCCAGGGAGCCACCCATGCTGTAGGTGCACACGGAGTTTTTAATACATCTGTACACTTCTAAAGAACCCCAGTCTGACTGGGGCATGCAGTGTGGGCCGAAGCCCACCTGTATTACGCACAACATTACTACCTCAGCTGTGTTGGGCAATGCAATGGGATATTTCTATGTACCGCCGGTGGCTTCCAGGCACCCACCCAGGCAGTGGGTCCACAGGGAGTTTAACCTACATGTGTCCACTTGTAAAGAACCCCAGTCTGACTGGGGCATGCAGTGTGGGCCGAAGCCCACCTGCATTAAGCACGACATTACTACCTCAGCTGTGTTGGGCAATGCAATGGGATATTTTTGTGTACCGCCGGTGGGTTCCAGGGAGCCACCCATGCTGTAGGTGCACACGGAGTTTTTAATACATCTGTACACTTCTAAAGAACCCCAGTCTGACTGGGGCATGCAGTGTGGGCCGAAGCCCACCTGTATTACGCACAACATTACTACCTCAGCTGTGTTGGGCAATGCAATGGGATATTTCTATGTACCGCCGGTGGCTTCCTGGCACCCACCCAGGCAGTGGGTCCACAGGGAATTATAAATGCATCTGTTTCCACTTATAAAGAAACCCAGTCTGACTGGGGCATGCAGTGTGGGCCGAAACCCACCTGCATTAACCCTTTCCAGTCCACTGTGTGACCTGTGAAGACATTAGGGTTTAAGGCTGTACAGCTCCGTTGTTGGTAGACGTCCGTCGGGGTTCTCTTACTGTATATTGCCAGCCTCTCTGCTGTCGGAGCCTATCCTACGTGTCAGCTCATGCAGTACTGGCTTTAGCCAGCATATAGCGCCGTTGTATAACGGCAGAAAAAGAGTAAGCCCCCTAGGAAAACCATATACAAATTGGATTGGAAAGGGTTAAGCACAACATTACTACCTCAGCTGTGTTGGGCAATGCAATGGGATATTTCTATGTACCGCCGGTGGCTTCCTGGCACCCACCCATGCTGTAGGTGCACACGGAGTTTTTACTACATCTGTACACTTATAAAGAACCCCAGTCAGACTGGGGCATGCAGTGTGGGCCAAAGCCCACCTGCATTAAGCACGACATTACTACCTCAGCTGTGTTGGGCAATGCAATGGGATATTTCTGTGTACCACCGGTGGGTTCCAGGGAGCCACCCATGCTGTGGGTCGACAGGGACTTCACAATAGGGAGTTGTACCTGCCTGTGTCTATGAATTAAAAAGCCCCGTCTGACTGGGGCATGCAGACACCTTGACAGAATGAATAGTGTGTGGCACATAGGTTCCCCATTGCTATGCCCACGTGTGCAGCTCCTGATGGCGGTGGCACAGGATTCTATTTCTCATTGCTTCTGTACAGCATTGTGGGCTATCGCTCCGCCACTTTTAAAGAGGGTCGCTGCCTAGCCGTGCCAACCTCTGCAGTGTGTGCCTGCGGTCCCTCGTCATGGCAGACGCAATTCTAAATAGACATGAGCGTGGTGTGGCATGAGGGCAGCTGAAGGCTGCCCAGGGACACTTTGGTGTGCGCTGTGGGGGGGAGGGGGGGCGGTTGGTCAGCATGTAACCCAGGAGAAGTGTCAGTGGAGTGTCATGCAGGCAGTGATTGTGCTTTGTTGGAGGTAGTGTGGTGCTTAGCAAAGGTATGCCATGCTAATGAGCGCTTTTCAGAAGTAAAAGTTGTTGGGAGGGGGGGGGGGCCCACTCTTGCCGCTATTGTGGCTTAATAGTGGGACCTGTGAACTTAGGATGCAGCCCAACATGTAGCCCCTCGCCTGCCCTATCCGTCACTGTGTCATTCCCATCACTTTCCTGAATTGCCCAGATTTTCACACATGAAAACCTTAGCGAGCATCGGCGAAATACAAAAATGTTCTGGTCGCCCATTGACTTCAATGGGGTTCGTTGTTCGAAACGAACCCTCGAGCATCACGGGAAGTTCGTTACGAATAACGAACACCCGAACATTTTGGTGTTCGCTCATCTCTAATCACTAAGCATGTCAACCAGCAGGCTAAATGTTCGGGAAACATCACTTAACCCCTTGAGTGGCGGGTTTCCTACCACCCTGTCGTGCCCACCAGGGCAGGTTTTTTAAAATGGTCTAATCATTGAATTTCAACTAATTTTGGAGTTGTGTCTCAAGAGCCATAACTTTTTTCATTTTTCCATTGACATGGCCATATGAGGGCTTGTTTTTTGCGGGACAAGTTGTGATTTTTTTAAACGGGGGGGAGGGAAAAAATTGGGGAAAAAAGAAAAAAAAGGGGCCATGTCATTAGGGGTTAAATAATGTATTAACTTCCTTCTCTGGGTTATTACGATGCACGGATACCACATGTGTGATTGTATTTTTGATTTTTTTTACAAAGTAAAGGGAGACAAGTGTTTTTATAATTTTTTAAATAATTTTTTTACTTTTTTTATTTTTATTTTTTATTTTTATTTTTTGTCCCTTTAGGGGACTTCCACAGGGACCCATCAGGACCCCTGATCACATTCCGGGGGTCCGATGGTTACAGCCCTTTACATGCTGCAGTCACAGCTCTTTACATGCTGCAGTCACATAGACTGCAGCATGTAAAGGGTTAACACAGCAGAGATCGGAGGTTTTCTCTGATCTCTGCTGTAAGAGCAGGTACCTAGCTGTCCTCTGACAGCCAGGCACCAAGCTCTCCCTGCCACAGAGACCATCGGCTTGCTTCTGACAAGCCGATGGTCTCTATGGCAACCTGTAAACAAAGCAGGAGGTTGCGGCAGATCGGCAATATCTTCTGCTGGTTTTTCAAAGCCCTTGCTTTGTTCTCTGTGGGTCTGTGCAGGCAGAGCTCACTGTCACAGCTTGTGGCATTGTGCTCTGCAGCTCCCATAGTGATACATAGCCCGGAAATCTTCCGGGCTATGTTGCTATGAGCAGTGGAGCTCGTCCCGGAAAATTTCCAGGCGTGCCACTCAAGGGATTAAAGCCCCAGAATCCCATAAATGTTGTGCTTGAAAATTTTTGGTAAAATCTCATGATCTATACTGAGTGGAGAATTGTTGAAATGATCCAACATTTCCAGTTTAAGAAGTGAATATTGCAGAAGTTCATCATGATTACTGCATAATTAATTATTTGGCATCTCCCAATGGCAGAAGTGGACAGAGACGTGGTAGTATAAACAGTGCATCTGTTAATTAATGCTATGAGTAAGAATCCAAAAAGTTTAAAATGCGTAAGCACAGAGAATATTCTTTTTTTAATGTCAGCTCTCATTTTAATATGAGAAAAAAAATCATTATGTTTTTATGAAGTACTTTGGATAAAATGCTGAATTATAACTTTAATTTTCTTCATGTTAAACCTCATGCTGACCAAGGATCACCGTGTACTGCTGATGCCCTGGAGCGGATTAATATCAAGTCTGGAAGGTGATGATCTAAAGAATGTCTTGTTAATGTTTATCCAATACTCATGTTCAAGGCCCACTGTATTTGATAGCAAAAATCACTTTGTATAATATGTCGGTTAGTAAGGTAAGGTCCCCTGGTACAAGCATCGAGTCATGACTGACTCCTAGGGTGATGTCACATCATGTTGTTTTCTTGGCAGACTGTTTTTGCGGGGTGGTTTTTCCTGAGGAAGCTGAGCAGAGTCCCAGTGATACGTGTGGCATGTGGATGTAGTGGGGTACTTAGGTCTATGTATTTTACAGACCCTTGCCAGGGACACAAAGCAACATCTTTTACTTCATGATTGAGGATAGGTATGGCATTGAGGATTAGACTCTTTTATACTATTTCTTGCATTATGCCAGCAGCTGCCTTTTTTTCTATCTCAGTGTCAGGCACCACCATAACTGCCAGACAGCACGCCCGCTGCCTTGGGGTTATATTAGACTCCAATCTCTCCTTCATCCTCTACTTCCAATCTCTTGCCCAACCATGTCAGCTGTACCTCAAGAACATTGCAAGAATACACCATTTTCTCACCGTGGACACACTATAAATGCTCACTGTTGCCCTCATCCACTCTCGGCTTGATTATTGCAACTCGCTGCTGATAAGCCTCCCCTGCTCCAGACTCTACCCCCTCCAATCCATCCTGAATGCGGCAGCCAGGCTCATCTTTCTGTCCAGCCACTACTTGGACACTTCTGCCCTGTGCCAAGCTGACAGGAATAGAAAAGACTCCATGATCCCAGGAACAGACTGCAGAATATCCTCTGTAATTAGCAGGACAAATCTTTTATTCCAGTGCAACGCGTTTCGTCGCCCAAATTGCGACTTTATCAAGCATTAAAACAACTCAAACACTCTTCATATATGTGTATATATATATATATATATATATATATATATATATATATATATATAACCAATTGACATTCATTTACAATCCGCTGAAATGTGGTACGGTCGCTAGCATTTCTGGGTTCTCAGAGCTCTGGGTGCAACGCAATCCTCGTCATCTCGTACCGTGGAACGCAATGTACCACCCATTGTGCATGTACACTGAACGTGAGAATGTCACCCATTGAGTTAAAAACCTTTATCGAAATCCTGTTATACTACATTATATTATTGCTACCAGCTTTCTAAAAGTTGATAATCTTTAAAATACAATAATTCATTATAATAAAAATATAAATATACTACGACATATAGATATAACAATAAATTCATATTAAAAATCATGAATTAATCACTAATAGTATAATAAATCAGTATATATATATATATATGTGTGTGCTATTTCATAAAAATATACCTAAAATCTGTTCATAAAAATACTAATATTAATAATTAATAGCAACATTTATTAATATACAAATATGAATTTTATTAATATAAAGTTATGGAATCAAATATTTGTCTTGATAATTACGCGCCCTCCGCTCTGCTAACAAAATCAGATGAAGTGCCCCTTTAATTCAAACATCTCATTCCCACCTCCAAGACTTCTCTAGAGCAGCACCAGTCCTCTGGAATGCTCTACCAAAAAATATCTGGCAATCACTGACACACTAAACTTCAGGCGTGCTCTTCAGGGAGGCATACCATATCTCCTAAACCAAACCCCTCCATATTTTGCCTGCTCCCTGTCCTACTGACTGCAAACCCTGCTAGCCGCAATCAACAGCCCCCTGCAGTCACACGATTCAGCCACTATGCAGCCTAACCATTGTCTGTGTGTATAGCATCCCTCACTCTCCACCTCGCCATACTGTGTGCTAATCTGTTTATGCATGCTTCTTTTTCGCGTTACAACTTATACGGGTAGTAGGGCAATAAGAAAGGAGCAGCATGAAGAATTATTTTGTTGTTTGGTCAGTTGTTGAGAGTGAACTAGAGAAAGTGCAAGAGAGAAGATCACTGCTAATCAAGGACTGGGGGGTTATTTTCTGCCGGATGTGGTCAATTTTTTTTTTAATAGACTGCTAGCTTATTAAAAAACTGGGATATGTCATAGGAGACTGAATTGTAGATGGGAGGAGGGAGTGAAAAGTCTCAAAGTTTTTTCAGTGATTGGATTATAAGCTTGCTAGGCATGGTGAAGGGCAAGCTTATATGTTCTGAGCATGAATTTGTAGGGTAGGAAATCTGCAGACATTTGTGATCTTCTCCACATGTGTTCTGCTCATCTGCAGCACCACTGAACAAAAGGTGTTTACGGCATGAGGCAGGACTGTCACGGTCTGCAACTGGATTGTTGCAGCACGGGGGTACCACTTCATTAAATGAAATTTCAAGAGTTTTATTGTAGTACTAAGCAGCCAGATCGGGACAAGAGAAGGAAGAAGCCAGGACAATGATGAGTATAAAGAATCTGAAAATTTCTGGATGCTGTGGATTTCAGAATGTGTGGTAGCTAGTAGTGTCCTAAAAAAAGACATGCTGAGGTCCCACCACTTAAAGAAAGAGACCTGTCTCCGTCAAATATTTGTGGTGTTGGGTCATGTAGTCTGGAGGTAAAAAAGGTGGCATGATCAAAACCTTCAAATATATTTAAAAAATTGATAAGGCTCATGAGGGAGTGCTTTAATTAGGAAGCTTTACACTAAAACAAGGGGGAACAATCAGAGGTTAAATATGGGAATATCAGAAGCAATATCAAAATATATTACTTAACTGAAAGAGTAGAAGATGCTTAGAACAAACTTCCAGCAGACGTGATTTGAAAATCAATAGTAAGTGAATTTCACCATACCTGGATTAAGCTCATATCCATCCTAAGGGCGCCCACCCACTGGCGTTTTTTTTTCCCTGCGAAATTCGCAGCATTTTTTTTCTCCTGGGGTCTATGGGACTTGTAATGTTAAAATCGCGATCGCGCAAAATCGCAATTTACCGCGAATCGCGGTAAATTGCGATTTTGCGCGATCGCGATTTTAACATTACAAGTCCCATAGACCCCTGCAGAGAAAAAAATGCTGCGAATTTCGCAGGGGAAAAAAACGCCAGTGGGTGGGCGCCCTAAGAGAGAGAAATAATGTAAGGGCGGAATAGAGGGACTATTTGGTCTTTATCTTCTGTCAGTCTTCTATGTTGTTCTGCGTGGTCTCTATATGTCAGTTTAATTACAAAAAATGCTGCTAGAACCCAGGCTAGGAAGCATGGCAGAGGGAAGGTTCAGAGAAGGGGGTTATCCAAATTCATAACATCAATGTAGTTCAATATGTACATAAACGCATGATAATTGATAAATATAGTTCCATAAACATATATTTGCATACATACACACACAAGCATACACAGATGAATACATATATATACACATATACAGAAGGGGCGTTCGTTAACGTGAGTGGCATAACTTGTTAACCAGATAGTGTAATGCAATTTAACATGCTGAAGAGAGACATAGTCTGCGCTATGGGCTTTCCACATTTGAGAAAAATAACTTGTGAGGTGTAATGTCCCACATCCAACAGCAGTTGGCTCATGAAGCTGTTTTACAATACTGTACTGTTATATACAATGAACCCAACTGTGCAGTAATGCAGCTATAATTGGCAATTAAGGAACTAGATACAAGATGTCAATCCTGTTTTGACACATTCCATCATTTTCAATTAGCCAATTTCCAGCAGAGAAAATTAATGTACTATTCATACTATACTGCATAGCAATGGCTGCTTGTACAACTCTGCTGCAGCAACCAATGAGGGAACCTTGTGTCCCCATGGTGCTCCTACAATGTGTTCTAGTGTACAGTAATTCCCCACCTTGTTCCTATAGAGTGCGTACTGTACACCCTGAGTTCCTAACTGAGTCCCACTGAGTTGCTAGTGGTGTAAGTGACTCAGTTGGGAACTCAGGGTGTAGAGTATGCATTCTGTAAGGACAAGGTGAGATCTTACTCTATACTAGTTGGAACATTGTGGGGGCACCGAATGAAACTAAGCTCCACACATTGGTGCATCTGCAACCCCACCACCTTTTCCTTTCCTGCGCCCTTCTACCTGGACCTGCCATTCTGCTATGACCTGACAGTGCTCTCCCCTGGCTGTAAGCTGAGCCCTTAGTGGTGCCTGAGCTTTATCTCTCTACACTGCAGAGAGCCCTAGAAGGCTACAGCTAGGGTGCTGTCTTCTCCAGCTGTGCCTGCTCCCACCTGTCTTCCTTGTGCTGTGGTTCTCACTGAACCTGGTAGGCCTCTTCCTTGGCTGCTATACTTGTCTTCTGAGCAACAGTATCTTTCTATTAGCACTACAGTATATACAGTAGTGGTGGCTGCTTGCACAGCTCTACCACCGCCACCATTAAGAGTTTGTGTTCTCTGCAATGGAGACATTGTGTGAGCACCGTAGGGACAAGCAGCCATAGCTACTGTACAGTGTGGCAAGGGGGCACTTTCAAATTAGTTGGTATTTAGTCAGTACTGTATAAGAGCGATGGGTAGGCTGCAGGATTGAGGCACTGCTGATGGATTAGTGGTGGTGTTTCCTTTTACAAGCTTGTGCTCTCATAGCAGTGCCCCACCACTGATCCACGCATGTCCCACTATGCCCCCCCCCCCCCTATACTGTGGCATTGTGCAGTACATACTATGTACTGTAAGCCACCACTAACACTTATGTTTTTTGGCTGGCCCATAGTATACTGTATGCCCTTGAGATCGCTGCACTTGCACTGCCACCTAATGGCCAAAACAGATATTACACTGCACATCCAATTTTATCACTCTTGTGTTACGATGTACCAGACTGGAATGGCTGGTTGAGTGAGGCTTCCTAACATGCCACCACTCATGTTAACACAATTTCCATCTATATCCACACATTTACACATACAATACACACACTTACCGGACCTGAACATATTTGAAATGTTTACAGGGATCTTGGTTAGGTAGAGCAGTGGGAAGGAGCCGTAAACAGAGGGCAGTACTAAGAATGTCCCTATTTATGCAGACCCCATCCCCCTCCTTCTGCTGCCAGTTCAAACTTTTAGCTCTAAGCGGGGTGTGTGTTTTCCAGCTGTAGGAGTTTGTGGAAAGCATGCACCAAAGATAGGTCAGGTCCTATCTTTTCTCGCACCACGGACCTTAGGGTGCCTACCCACTTGCGTTGCCGATTTTCGGGCGTGAAAAACGCTGCGTTTTTCCGCACGTTTTTTGCGCATTTTTGCGCGTTAATTTCGGAGCACAACATGAGGCGCTGCATTTTTGCAGCCCTCCATTGACAATCATGGGTGCATTAAGAGAAAAATAAGGAGACAAATGCAACTGACAGTTCCTATGTGAAAAACCCCATAAAACGGGAAAAAAAACACAGATGGACAAGAACACATTCTATACTAATTGCTCTTGAGAAAAAACGCAAAACGCATTTTAGCATCGCAGGAAAAAAAACGCAAGTGGGTAGGCACCCTTAGATGCGAGCATTGCAGTGACATGTCCTATCTTTGATTGGTGTGAGGATTTAGCGGTTCTAAAATTCATTCATCTGAGCGGTTCTATAGGAAACCATTGGTTCTATTTATATTTATATATTTTCACGTGCCTATAAGGCGCAAAAACAGCGCTCGTGTGAACACCTCTAGAGGGAGCAAGAGCACGACTGATAGGAACGTAAGTTATGTGCATCTTATTCCTCCACCTTGCTGCATAACTCTGCACCCAGGGCAAACACTTTATCTCCGCCCCCCCCCCCCCCCCCACACACACACACACACTTCTTTTAATGATATGTTGTAATTTAATAATACTTTTATTAAATTTAGAATAGCAACTATTTTTTTGGGAAAGAAAAGCACAAAAAAAACCTGGTAAGTAATAAATCAAACCTTTGCAGCCTGGCATATTAGGTTAGAACAAATAATTGATCATGTTAGCATAAAGGTGTTGTTCATTCTTTTAAAGTTAAGTTAATTCACATTGATGTAATTCAAATTAACCTTAATCAGCTTCCAGGCTGACTATTTTTTTCATCCCTGGTTAAGCTGCAATTAGACATATTTTGTCTTCAAATGCCTAACAGTTTTACATCAGTATTTCTTTAATATTAAATACCAATTTACACATCACATCTTATTAAAATAATTGGCTTTCAGAATGACTTTTTTGTAAAGTTGCATATTTTGGCTACATTTATATTGAAAAGGTCATGTAATAGTAATCTATGCAATATATACAGGCTAACAAAACATGTCAATGATTTCCTGATTATAATACTAAGGCAATCTCATCAGCCTGACCATGCTTTTTTAATATATTTGTGATGGTATATTTTTATCATGTGACTCTATAGTTTGTACATTTATTGTGCATCAGTCTATGCCGATATAGGCTATGAGTAACGATGAATTATGGAATATGTAAGCAAAAATTTCCTAATATGGCTGAGCTTGTGTGTGTTTTAATAATGTTATAACAAAGGTCAAGTACAGTCAAACATCCAGTTTCGTTTGAAATCCGTCTGAAAGCAATCCGCCAAACATGAAACCAATAAAACTCGAGGTAATTATTTCCATAGGAATCAATGTAAATCCAATGAATTCATTCTAAACATTCCAAAAAATACACCAAACCACATTTAATAGAGAATAAATATGTTTTTTAATACCAAAAAAGCAGCATAAGGCTGCATTCCCATGAACATATATCGGCTCGGTTTTCACGCTGAGCCGATATACGTTGTCCTCGTGTGCAGGAGGGGAGGATGGAAGAGCCAGGAGCAGGAACTAAGGGAAAGAACTAAGAGGGAAAAATCAGTAGAGAGTGTGCTCAATATCTGGACATAAAGATAAGAAGGGTGCTCCCCTTATGCTTGGGGTAAGAAACGTGCCCCGGATACCGGGAGGCGCGGCTGGAGGATCAGACCCTGGGCGTTGGACTCAAACATGGACGTGGAGTGCCTCAGCTGGAGTGGTGAGGCCGGAGTGGAGGTAAGAGAGAGAGAGACACCTCTCCTCTAGCAATCCTAATTTAAACACTGGGACCCTCTCCTTCGTGCACATTTTTTTTTTCTTTTCTCGCTCCCAACACCTTAAAGAAGTAGGCCCCGATATTTCTCAAGTGTTAATTTGAAAATAGAATGAGATGGGTGGTATGTGGTAATAAAGTTACAATGAAAATTGCGTGAATCATTTTGTAGATTTCTTTGAAAGAATTATGTTTTTTGCTTTTTTATAGGCTTTGTTGATCAGACAGTTGGAAT
Organism: Eleutherodactylus coqui; assembly: GCF_035609145.1. NCBI lineage: Eukaryota > Metazoa > Chordata > Amphibia > Anura > Eleutherodactylidae > Eleutherodactylus > Eleutherodactylus coqui. The sequence continues at coordinate 138,745,713 of NC_089843.1, read as the reverse complement.
ACCTTTTTTTATTTAGTTTGTTTTTCATAATGGTGCTTTGGGTTTAGAAATCTTCATCCTTAGTACAGTTCTGAGGCGGTGGATTTGACCACAAGGAATGTTGGATTTCCATTTTTTTTTAAATGTACACTTTTAAAATGTAGCAAGCTAATGCTTTGGACTTCATAATCATTGTTTCAATTTAATAATAAACAGATAATTTTCTCTCTCTTTTTCCAATTAATATAGAAATATTATATTTCAAAATTTACTATATCTGTTTTTTACCTTTCCCACTACAAAAGGAAAATATATTTATTGCACTTTATTTATTGTTATATTATACATACATATTGTTAATTATTTGGATTTAACACTAGTATCTATGTTTTATTTTACATAGATATTAATTGTTCCTGAAATTTGTGGATAATCCAACAGCAGAGCTGTAGAGATGAGCGAGCACCAAAATGCTCAGGTACTCGTTGCTCGAGTCGAGCTTTTCGTAATGCTCGAGAACTGATTTCGAGTGACAAACCGGGAATCGAGCATTTTTTAAGCTGACCGATGCTCTGTGTGGGGGAGGTTGTGTGAAACACCAGAAAACATCAGAAAGTCATGGAAACACAACAGAAACGGATAGGGAATGGCAGGGGCAGCATGCATGGGTGCATCTGAGGCTCCCAAGCCCCACTATTAAGCCAAATTGGGGGCAAGAGCCTGGCGGTCACCCCCCCTAACAATTTACTTCCTGTAGCAAGAGTATAGGCGGACCCCTGAAACCTTTCTGTAGCAAGAGTATAGGCGAAACCCCTCAAACCTTTCAGTAGCAAGTGTATAGGCGGACCCCTGAAACATTTCTGTAGCAAGAGTACAGACGGACCCCTAAAACATTTCTGTAGCAAGAGCATAGACGAACCCCTCAAACCTTTCAGTAGCAAGTCTATAGGGGGACCCCGGAAACATTTCTGTAGCAAGAGTATAGGCGGACCCCTGAAACATTTCTGTAGCAAGAGTATAGGCGAACTCCTCAAACATTGGTGTACCAAGAATATAGGCGAACACCTGAAAAAATTTGCGTACCAAGAGTATAGGCAAAGCCCGGAAAAAATAGTTGGCTTAGAGTGTAGGCGAAGGTCTGAAAAATTGGTGTACCAAGAGTGTAGGCGAAGCCCAGAAAAATTAGTGCAAGTGTACCCCTGAAAAATTGCCTAACCCTGAGGGTAGGTGAAACCCATAGACATTTTTTAAAGATACAGCTCGTTGTTGCTTAATTTGTAACAGAGCCTGGAGGCAGTCCTCCCAAAACATGGGTTTTAATAGAGCCTTTTGGCTGGAAAGAAAAATTGGCGGCTCAGCTTGATGACATGCTGTTTGAGGAGGAGGAGTAATATCCGAGAGGGATAGACCGAGCTACTTCTCCCCTTATTTGGGGTGATAGAGGATGCATATTTCTTCTGTTACAGATAAAAGAATCTTTAGGATCTGCTGCTTTCCACCGGTGGAGAAGAGAAGTCAGGGGAAATCCAGCCTTTGTTCATCTTTATGAGTGTAAGTATGTCTGCGCTGGTAGTTGACAGGTGGGTACACTTATCCGTGATGATCCCCCCAGCTGCACTAAACACCCTCTCTGACAAGATGCTAGCGGCAGGGCAGGCCAGCACCTCCAGGGCGTACAACGCAAGTTCGTGCCACGTGTCCAGCTTTGACACCCAATAGTTGTATGGAGCAGAGGCATCAAGGAGGACGGTGGTATGATCGACTATGTACTCCCACACCATCTTTTTACAGTGCACCCTCTGACTCAGCCTTGACTGGGGAGTGGTGACACAGTCTTGCTGGGGAGCCATAAAACTGTCAAAGGCCTTGGAGAGTGTTCCCCTGCCTGCACTGGACATGCTGCCTGATCCCCGCGCCTCCCCTGCTAGTTGTCCCTCTGAACTAAGACTTCCATGGCTAGCGCTATCAGATGGGAACTTTAGCATCACTTTTTCCACCAGGGCCCTCTGGTATTGCATCACTCTTGTACCCCTTTCCTCTTCGGAAATGAGAGTGGAAAGGTTCTTCTTATACCGTGGGTCAAGAAGGGTGTACACCCAGTAATCCGTGTTGGCCAGAATGTGTCTAACGCGAGGGTCACAGGAAAGGCAGCCTAACATGAAGTCAGCCATGTGTGCCAGGGTCCCAGTACGCAGCACATCACTGTCCTCACTAAGAGGATGACTTTCAGGATCCTCCTCCTCTTTAGCCCATACATGGCAGTTGAAACCCACGTTGCAGTGTCCTGAGAGTTGCAGCATCCGTGGTGGACTTGGGGAAATGTGCACAGATGTGGCGCACCTTGCCAAGCAGGTCAGACAATTGGTGGTAGTTTTTCAGAAACTGCTGAACCACCAGATTGAAGACGTGGGCCAGACATGGCACGTGTGTGAGGCTGCCGAGCTGCAGAGCCGCCACCAGGTTATGGCAGTTTTCACACACGACCATGCCCGGTTGGAGGCTCAGTTGTGAAAGCAAGAGGTCGGTCTGCTCAAACCAAGCACAATCACTGCCTGGGGGTCACACCACTGCCTCTTCTCCTGAGTTACATGCTACCCAACCCCCCACACGACCCTGCGTCCACAGCACACACAAAAGTTTCCCTGCCCAGCATTCAGCTGCCCTCATGCCACATGCTCGCTTCATAGCTACACCACCCTCATGTCTATTTCCAAGTGCGTCTGCGATGAGGAGGAACCAGAGGCACACACTGCAGAGGGTTGGCAGGGCCAGGCAGCGACCCTCTTCGAAAGGGGTGGGTGATAGCCCACAATGCTGTTGAGAAATGATGAGAAATTGACGTTCGATCTTCACGTAAGCGGGCCCAGGGTCAAGCTCATTCCCAGCCTCCATCTTGTGTGACCCAAGGTGCCGCGAGTTACATAGCAATGGGGAATCCATGTGCCCACACACGATTCATTCTGTGGTGGTGTCGGATAGCTCAATCTACACCGCAAGGGGAAAGCCATCTGCACTCTGCCCCCTACCCAAGTCAGTCAGTGACTTTGTGCCAGACAGGTAAAACACCACAATGGGAAGTCTGTGCACCCACAGCATAGGTGGGTCCTAGGCGACCCAAAACATGAACCATGAAGGAATCAGAGTGCCCAAACATGGCAGACTTTCACTGCGTCGAGGACATAGGCCTCTGCGCAAACCCTCAGCAATCATGGGCATGAAGCGGACTTCGATGCTAGTTCAGCTGTGAACGTCTCATTAAGGCAGTAACGCTCCTCTTCTGTGGCCCAAACGAGTTTCTCAGATAACTCTGGTAACACGAGAGAAAATACATATTGGCCTTGGCCACAGTTGATGCCGTAGTCAGTGAGCATTTTGGGGCCAGATAGGTAAAACACCGCGATGGGAGGTCTGTGTGCACCCATAGTATAAACAGACCCCTGTAACATTCCAGTAGAAAAGGTATAAGCAGACCCCAGAAACATTTCGGTTGCAGTAGTATAGGCAGACCCCAGTACCACTTCTGTAGTAGAAGTATAGGCAGACCCCTGTAACATTTTGGTAGCAGGAGTATAGGAAGACACCTGTAACATTTCAGTAGCAGGAGTATAGGCAGACCCCAGTACCATTTCTGTTGTAGAAGTATAGGCAGACCCCTGTAACACTTACGTGGCAGAAGTATAGGCAGATCCCAGTAACATTTCTGTAGCAGTAGTATAGGTAGACCCCAGCACCATTTCTGTAGTAGAAGTATAGGCAGACCCCAGTAAAATTTCTGTAGTAGAAGTATAGGCAGACCCCTATAACATTTACGTGGCAGAAGTATAGGCAGAGCCCTGTAACATTTACGTGGCAGCAGTATAGGCAGACCCCTGTAACATTTATGGAGCAGCAGTATAGGCAGACCCCTGTAACATTTACGTGGCAGCAGTATAGGCAGACCCCAGCACCATTTCTGTAGTAGAAGTATAGTCAGACCCCTGTAACATTTACGTGGCAGAAGTATAGTCAGACCCCTGTAACATTTACATGGCAGCAGTATAGGCAGACCCCTGTAACATTTCTGCAGCAGCAGTATAGGCAGACCCCTGTAACATTTCTGCAGCAGCAGTATAGGCAGACCCCTGTAACATTTAGGTGCCAGAAGTATAGGCAGACCCCTGTAACTTTTATTGAGCAGCAGTATAGGCAGATCCCTGTAACATTTATGTTGCGGAAGTATAGGCAGACCCCTATAACATTTCTGGAGCAGCAGTATAGGCAGAACCCTGTAACATTTACGTGGCAGAAGTATAGGCAGACCCCAGTAACATTTATGTAGCAGCAGTATGGGCAGACCCCTGTAATATTTATGTGGTAGAAGTATAGGCAGACCCCTGTAACATTTTCGTAGCAGCAGTATAGGCAGACCCCTTTAACATTTACGTGGCAGAAGTATAGGCAGACCCCTGTAACATTATGTTACAGAAGTATAGGCAGAACCCTGTAACATTTACGTGGCAGAAGTATAGGCAGACCCCTGTAACATTTACGTGGCAGAAGTATTGGCAGACCCCTGTAACATTTACGTTGCAGCAGTATAGGCAGACCCCTGTAACATTTATGGAGCAGCAGTATAGGCAGACCCATGTAACATTTATGTGGCAGAAGTGTAGGCAGACCCCTGTAACATTTATGTGGCAGAAGTATAGGCAGACCCCTGTAACACTTTTGAAGCAGCAGTATAGGCAGACCCCTGTAACATTTAAGTGGCAGCATTATAGGCAGGCTCCAGCACCATTTCTGTAGTAGAAGTACAGGCAGACCCCAGTGACATTTCTGTAGTAGAAGTATAGGCAGACCCCTGTAACATTTCTGTAGCAGCAGTAAAGGCAGACCCCTGTAACATTAACGTGGCAGCAGTATAGACACACCCCTGTAACATTTCTGTATCAGCAGTATGTGCAGACCCCTGTAACATTTACATGGCAGAAGTATAGGCAGAACCCTGTAACATTTATGGAGCAGCAGTATAGGCAGACCCCTGTAACATTTATGTGGCAGAAGTATACGCAGACCCCTGTAATATTTACGTGGCAGAAGTATAGGCAGACCCATGTAACATTTACGTGGCAGCAGTATAGGCAGACCCCTGTAATATTTATGGAGCAGCAGTGTAGGCAGACCCCTGTAACATTTCTGTAGTAGAAGTATAGGCAGACCCCTGTAACATTTACGTGGCAGAAGTATAGGCTGACCCATGTAAAATTTACTTGGCAGCAGTATAGGCAGACCCCTGTAACATTTACATGTCAGAAGTGTAGGCAGACCCCTGTAACATTTACATGGCAGCAGTATAGGCAGACCCCTGTAAAATTTATGGAGCAGCAGTATAGGCAGACCCCTGTAACATTTACGTGGCGGAAGTATAGGCAGACCCCAGTAACATTTGCGTGGCAGAAGTATAGGCAGACCCCTGTAACATTTCTGGAGCAGCAGTATAGGCAGAACTCTGCAACATTTATGTGGCAGCAGTATAGACAGACCCCTGTAACACTTTTGAAGCAGCAGTATAGGCAGACTCCTGTAACATTTAAGTGGCAGCAGTATAGGCAGACCCCAGCACCATTTCTGTAGTAGAAGTATAAGCAGACCCCAGTACAATTTCTGTAGAAGAAGTATAGGCAGACCCCTGTAACATTTCTGTAGCAGCAGTATAGGCAGACCCCTTTTACATTTACGTGGCAGCAGTATAGACACACCCCTGTAACATTTCTGTAGCAGCAGTATGGGCAGATCCCTGTAACATTTACGTAGCAGAAGTATAGGCAGAATCCTGTAACATTTCTGGAGCAGCAGTATAGGCAGACCCCTGTAACATTTATGTGGCAGAAGTGTAGGCAGACCCCTGTAACATTTATGTGGCAGAAGTATAGGCAGACCCCTGTAACACTTTTGAAGCAGCAGTATAGGCAGACCCCTGTAACATTTAAGTGGCAGCATTATAGGCAGGCTCCAGCACCATTTCTGTAGTAGAAGTATAGGCAGACCCCAGTGACATTTCGGTAGTAGAAGTATAGGCAGACCCCTGTAACATTTCTGTAGCAGCAGTAAAGGCAGACCCCTGTAACATTAACGTGGCAGCAGTATAGACACACCCCTGTAACATTTCTGTATCAGCAGTATGTGCAGACCCCTGTAACATTTACATGGCAGAAGTATAGGCAGAACCCTGTAACATTTATGGAGCAGCAGTATAGGCAGACCCCTGTAACATTTATGTGGCAGAAGTATACGCAGACCCCAGCACCATTTCTGTTGTAGAAGTATAGGCAGACCCCTCTAACATTTCTGTAGCAGCAGTATAGGCAGACCCCTTTTACATTTACGTGGCAGCAGTATAGACACACCCCTGTAACATTTCTGTAGCAGCAGTATGGGCAGACCCCAGTAACATTTACATGGCAGAAGTAGGGGCAGACCCCTGTAACATTTATGGAGCAGCAGTATAGGCAGACCCCTGTAACATTTAGGTGGCAGAAGTATAGCAGACCCCTGTAATATTTATGGAGCAGCAGTATAGGAAGACCCCTGTAACATTAATGAAGCAGCAGTATAGGCAGATCCCAGTAACATTTATGTAGCAGCAGTATAGGCAGACTCCTGTAACATTTACGTGGCAAAAGTATAAGCAGACCCCTGTAACATTTTTGTAGCAGCAGTATAGGCAGGCAGACCCCAGTAAAATTTCTGTAGTCATAGTATAGGCCAACCTCTGAAACATTGGGGTACCATGAGTGTAGGCGAAAGCCGGAAAAATTAGTTGGATAAGAGTGTAGGCGTGGGCCCAAAAAATTAGTGTACCAAGAGTACAGGTGTACCTATGAAAAATGTATCAACCGAAACGGCAGGTGAAACCCATAAATATTTTTTGAAAGATACAGCTCACTGTTGCTTAATTTGTAACAGAGCCTGTAGGCAGCCTTGTTGAAAAAATTGGTTCAGGTTAAAGTATCAGTACTTTTAAAACTTTGAAAAATTGTAAAAACATTGTTAGATGAGCCTTTTGGGCTGCAGAAAAATTGGCAGTTCAGCGTGATGACATGTTGTTTCTGGAGGAGGAGTAGCAGGAGGAGGACTAATATCAGAGACAGATTGACAAAGCTAAATGCCCCATTTTTCCGGTGATACATAAGAGTGCTTTTATCTGCGGTTGCAGTGAAAAGAATCTTTAGGTTCCGCTGCTCTCTGCCGGAGGAGAGTAAGCATGTCGGCACTGGCAGTTGACAGGCGGGTATGCTTATCCGTGATGATTCCCCCAGCTGCACTAAACACCCTCTCGGACAAAACGCTAGCGGCAGGGCAAGCCAGCACCTCCAGGGCATACAGCGCAATTTTGCGCCACGTGTCCAGCTTTGACACCCAATAGTTGTATGGAGCAGAGGCATCACGGAGGACGGTGGTACGATCGGCTACATACTCCCTCACCATCTTTTTACAGTGCTCCCTCCGACTGGGGAGTGGTGACACAGTCTTGCTGGGGAGCCATAAAGCTGGCAAAGACCTTGGAGAGTGTTCCCCTGCCTGCGCTGAACATGCTGCCTGATCTCCGCGCCTCCCCTGCTACTTGGCCCTTGGAACTGCGTCTTCTGCCGCTAGTGCTGTCAGATGGGAAGCTTAGCATCACTTTGTCCAACAGGGCCCTGTGGTATTGCATCACTCTCGTACCCCTTTCCTCTTCTGGAATGAGAGTGGAAAGGTTCTCCTTGTACCGTGGGTCGAGAAGGGTGTACACCCAGTAATCCGTGTTGGCCAGAATGCGTCTAACACGAGGGTAACGAGAAAGGCAGCCTAACATGAAGTCAGCCATGTGTGCCAGGGTGCCAGTACACAAGACATGGCTGTCCTAGCTAGCAAGATAACTTTCAGGATCCTCCTCCTCCTCTCTACAGCCCATACACGCTGAACAGATAAGAGACAAGCAGCATGGGTACCCTCTGCAGTGTGCCCAGCTGTCTCTTCCCCCTCCTCCTGCTCCTCTTTCTGCTCCTGCCCCTCCTCCTCCTCCAAAACGCGCTGAGATATAGACATGAGGGTGGTCTGGCTATTAAGCGACATACTATCATCCCCCGTCTCCTGTTCCGACCGCAAAGCGTCGGCCTTTATGCTTTGCAGCGAACTTCTTAGCAAGCATAGCAGCGGGTTGGTAACGCTAATAATTGCAGCGTCGCCGTTCACCATCTGGGTAGACTCCTCAAAGTTTCCGAGGACCTGGCAGATGTCTGCCATCCAGGCCCACTCCTCGGTAAAGAATTGGGGAGGCTGACTACCACTACGCCGCCCATGTTGGAGTTGGTATTCCACTATTGCCCTACGCTGCTCATAGAGCCTGGCCAACATGTGCAGCGTAGAATTCCACCGTGTGGGCACGTCGCACAGCAGTCGGTGCTCTAGCAGATTAAACCGATGTTGCAGGGTCCTCAGGGTGGCAGCGTCCGTGGTGGACTTGCGGAAATGTGTGCAGACGCGGCGCACCTTGCCGAGCAGGTCAGATAAGTGCGGGTAGTTTTTCAAAAACCGCTGAACCACCAGATTGAAGACGTGGGCCTGGCATGGCATGTGTGTGAGGCTGCCAAGCTGCAGAGCCGCCACCAGGTTATGGCAGTTTTCACACACGACCATGCCCGGTTGGAGGCTCAGCGGTGAAAGCCAGAGGTCGGTCTGCTCTGTCAGACCCTGCAACAGTTTGGGGGCCGTGTGCCTTTTGTTACCCAGGCTGAGTAGTTTCAGCACGGCCTGCTGACGCTTGCCCATCACTGTGCTGCCGCGCCACACCACACCGACTGCTGGCGACGTGCTGCTCACATTTCTTAATTGAGAGGTAGAGGTTGTGTAGGAGGAGGAGGAGGGGGAGGGTTTAGAGGAGGTGGCATAGACTGCCGCAGATACCAGCACTGAGGAAGGATCCGCTATTCTGGGTGTGGGTAGGACGTGTGCGGTCCCAGGCTCTGACTCGGTCCCAGCCTCCACCAAATTCACCCAATGTGCCGTCAGAGAGATATAGTGGCCCTGCCCGCCAGTACTTTTCCACGTGTCCGTGGTTAAGTGGACCTTCTCAGTAACCGCGTTGGTGAGGGCACGATTGATGTTGCGGGAGACGTGCTGGTGTAGGGCTGGGACGGCACACCAGAAAAATAGTGGCGACTGGGGACCAAGTAGCATGGGACCACCGCCGCCATCATGTTTTTGAAAGCCTTTGTTTCCACAAGCCTGTACGGCAGCATCTCCAGGCTGATTAATTTGGCAATGTGCACGTTTAAAGCTTGAGCGTGCGGGTGCGGCGTATTTGCGCTTTCACTCCAACGCTTGCGCTAGCGACAGCTGGATGCTGCGCTGAGAGACATTGGATGGGGCCGAGGACAGCGGAGGTGAGGGTGTGGGTGCAGGTCGGGAGACGGTCATGTCTGTGTCCTGAGAGGGGGGTTGGATCTCAGTGGCAGGTTGGGGCACAGGGGGAGAGGCAATGGTGCGACCCGGAGGCGGTGAACGGCGTTCGTCCCATCTTGTGGGGTGCTTGGCCATTATATGCCTGCGCATGCTGGTGGTTGTGAGGCTGGTAATGGTGGCGCCCCGGCTGATCTTGGCGCGACACAGGTTGCACACCACTTTTCGTCGGTCGTCCGCGCTCTCACTGAAAAACATCCACACCTTTGTACAACTAGGCCTCTGCACAGTGGCTTGGCGCGAGGGGGTGCTTTGGGAAACAGTTGGGGGATTCTTCGCACTGGCCCTGCCTCTACCCCTGGCCACCCCACTGCCTCTTCCAACCAGTCCTGCTGCTGCACATGCCTCCCCCTCTGAAGACCTGTCCTCAGTTGGCTTAGCAAACCAGGTGGGGTCAGTCACCTCATCGTCCAGCGGCTCTTCCTCCGAAGCCTCTGTGCGATCTTCCCTCGGACTTACTGCCCTTACTACTACCTCACTGATAGACAACTGTGTCTCATCATCATCGTCCTCCTCGCTCACTGAAAGCTCTTGAGGCAGTTGCCGGAAGTCCCCAGCCTCATCACCTGGTATTGTAACCCTAACTCCAGGCAGAAACAAAGAATACAGAAGGCTGTAAACAGGCCTAGCTGTGCAATAGTGATGCACTACAACTCCCACCAGACGCCCTGTAAATTTAAGGCGGTCAGACGTAGCGCAACGAAGGAGCTTTTTTTTGCTTTTTTTTTTTTGAAAAAGAATACAGGCTTTATAGCGTGTATATGACTTTCCCTCTATCAGTGGCTGTGGCCATACGCTGTGTGTTAAGTTCACTGTAGACACAGACCGGTGTAAAAAATTATGGAATTATTGGCGTACGGTTTGAGGCTGACAGCGGTAACGTAACACAAACTGCAGGCAGAAAAAAATTATACGGAAGGCTGCAAACAGGCCTAGCTGTGCAATAGTGATGCACTACAACTTCCACCTGACACCCTGTAAATTTCAGATGGTCAGAGGTCGCCCAACGATGGAGCTTTTTTTTTTCTTTTTGAAAAATAATGCAGGCTATATAGCGTGTATATGACTTTCCCGCTATCAGTGGCTGTGGCCATACGCTGTGCGTTAAGTTCACTGCAGACACAGACCGGTGTAAAAGATTATGGAATTATTGGCGTACGGTTTGACGCTGAGAGCCGTATTGTAACGCAAACTGCAGCCAGAAAAAAATTATACGGAAGGCTGCAAAAAGGGCTGGCTGTGCAATAGTGATGCACTACAACTCCCACCAGACACCCTGTAAAATGCAGACGGTCAGAGGTAGACCTAAGAAGGAGCGTTGGGATTCTTGTAGACAGGATCCTACACTACCACTGTCCCTGTCTCAGCACCACTTTCCCTATACTTTGTATTACAGACTGCAGACTTAGAACTCTATAGCTGTAATAGCCTGCACAGCCCGAGATGAAAAAAAAAAAAATTGGTGCAAAACTGCTCCCAGCAGCCACAACAGTAATGCACACGGTCAGATGTCACCCTAAGAAGGACCGTTGGGGTTCTTGTAGACAGGATCCTACACTAACACTATACCTGAATAAGCAGCAGCACTTTCCCTATGCTCTCCCAGTGTGTGTCTGAGGCGAGCCGCGGGCGGGACCGCTTTAAATACTCGGCGGTCACTTGATCTCGCCAGCCACTCACTGCAGGGGCGTGGGATAGGGCTGGCACGTTACAAGAGGAAGTGGTAATGCCTTCCCTGCATGTCTATTGGCTAAAAAATTGTGCTAAATATGCAGGGAAGGAAAAGGAATTGACTCGAGTACCGCGTGGTGTTCGTCTCAAGTAACCAGCATCTCGAACAAGTGTGCTCGCTCATCTCTAATAACAACCAATCACAGCGCAGCTTTCATGTTAACTTAGCAATATAAGAAATAGCAGCCAATCAAAGCACAGCTTTCATGTAACCTCATTAGTATAAGTAGCAACCAATCACAGTGCAGCTTTCATGTTACCTAAGCAGTGTAAAAAAATAGCAACCAATTACAGCACAGCTTTCATTATACCCCAGCAGTATAAGAAATAGCAGCCAATCACAGCGCAGCTTTCATGTTACCTCAGCAGTGCCAAATTTAAAATTTCTATGACATCAGGAAGTGAGAGAAAGCAAAGTATGTTTAATCTCTTTTTATTAGGTAAATTTTAGCAAAAATACAGTACAAATTCTCCATCAAGGGTCACGCAGGACCTAATAATACGTATATAACACAGAAATATAAAATTTAAACAGGCAATATGCTGAAATATACTTTTGACTCTTATTGTTCCCAACTCCTTAAATTGTTGAATTATTATGTTACCAATACTGGAAACTTTGAAAACCTTTTAACATGAAAAATGTTGCAGTATACCTGTTTCATCATAAGATTGATCCACTGCAAAAGGTCCCAGTGGTCCTTGTATGCAGAAAAAGATAGTTATAAAGAAAAGCAAAGAATGGAGTAAAGGGAGGGTAGGAAAGCCACCCAAATACTGATAATTAAAGTAAAAAACAAAAAAGGGGTGTAGGGGTAAACGTGGTAAACAAAGGGAAAGTAGGAGATGGGAAATTGTGTGCCCTAAAACTATAGTATTCATAGTGGGAATGGTAGTATTTATCTGGCTCCTCCACACGATCGGTTCTCGAAGCACCCCCATAGCCCTCCCAGGGGCCTCTACACGAGAGTGTTCTGAAACTCTGCGGTGCTCTCAAACTCCAACCAAGACTGCCACACTGATACAAATTTCTCGCCGTCCTTTGAGTGTTCTGCGCAAAGTTCCTCCATGTGACATAGGTGCGACATCTCCTGATGCCATTCGGACAAGGAGGGGACTTGTGTAGAGCGCCAATGGCGTGGAACAACCGTCCTAGCAGCCGCCAAGCAAAAACGTAGTATCCTCCTCTTTTGCGAGCTGATTGATCCAGGCAATATTGATAATAGGGCAATTTGGGGGTTATTGGCAATTTTTTGCCGACTAACTCTGTTGCATATATAGATTACCTTTTCCCAAAAGGGACACAGCAGGCTACAGCTCCACCACACATGAACCATAGTGCCCCTATCCGTTCCACAGCGCCAACACATCTCGGTCACCGCAGGGAACATGGCATGAAGGCAGACTGGGTATCTGTACCATCTTGTCATGATCTTGTAGTTTTTTTCCTGGGCAGCACAGGCAATAGATAATTTATGGGTAAAGATGAAAACCTTCTGCCAGTCCTTCTGCAGTATTGTAACTCCTAGTTCCTGCTCCCATGCCCACTTAAAGCTAGCTTCTGTGGTATAGGTCTCACTGATCAACAAACCATAAACCAGGGATACTGTATGTGTTGGCTGAGTCCGGCATGAAAACAGATGTTCGAAGGGAGTGAGAACTGCCCCAAACAGACTGAGAGAAAGCAAAGTATATGCAGGCTGCAACATACATTCACACAGCCAGTTGAGGTGGAGAATAGAATAAAAAAAAACAAAACGCTAATGCTTGTGGTTAAAGGAAAAAAGGTAGTAATAAAAGAATCGCTGCAGTGCCAATAAAATCCTGACGCTCAGAACTATCAATGCCTAACTATTGGCGCCATGGATATATCCTGGTATGCTGTGTGAGAAGCCACTCGGTAGAGTGTGGGTTTGTGGCAGTCAGAGACAGAGACAAGTATTTTAAAGTCCAAGTACAGGCGTGACCTGCGTTTATTTCAGTCCAGAAAATCAAAACAAATCCAGCCTTAGCTTCAGGCATAAAAACAATAGTCCAGCATTAGGATAATAGGCAGTCCCTGCCTGTACAGGTCACGTTCAGCAGGTGCACCACACAACAGGGCTTTTACCGCATATAACAAGCACGGACCTTTGTTCACGCGCATTTTTGCACACACTCGTGTGAATGCACCCTAAGGATTGTGCCCACAGTCCATCATTTTTTCCTTTTTATTATTCAGTATTGCTATGCCCCCTTACCTATGGTGACAGTAATTGGACTGGCAGCACCCTACTAACTATTCTTCAAAAAAAACTTTTTTGAAAATTAGGATCACATCCTTAATAGGAGTTGCTCCACCTTTCTTTTTTCTTGAACCAAAACACAAGACCACTTTTGAAATTGATATAAAAGAATACTCTAACATTTACGCATCCCATGTTTTATGAATGCACGTAAAGCTTACATAAGAGGTTGATTCTGAAGATTATTACATTACGTGAAAAAAACAGAAATAGGCTTTTAGAAGAGACACTTGATAAAATTATCATATATACTCGAGTATAAGCCTAGTTTTTCAGCACATTTTTTTATGCTGAAAAAGCCCCCCCTCGGCTTATACTAGAGTGAGGAAAAAAAAAAAAGAAAAACAATACTCACCTCACAGCCTGCGTCTGTGTCCCAGGCGCGATGGTATCCCCGGCGGTGCGGCAAACTGCTTGAGAATTCTCCCCTCTGTGATCTCCCTGCTCAGCTTTAAATTCCCCCGCCGGCTGTGATCGGCTGGCACTCAATCCAATCACAGCATTTACTTACACAGCGCTGACGACCGGGGAATTGAAAACCAAGCAGGGAGATGACAGTGAGGAGAAGTCTGAAGCAGGTTGCCACACCGCTGGGGAGACCATCGCACTGGGGACACAGACGCCGGCTGGGAGGTGAGTATTGCGGGGTTTTTTTTAACCTAGTATATACTCGAGTCTAGCTAGGCTTAAACTCGAGTCAATAAGTTTTAGCAGTTTTTTGTAGTAAAACTTATTGACTCGGCTTATACTTGGGTCGGCTAATACTCGAGTATATATGGTAAATCCCTTAAAATGCAAAATAAATCTACACAAACACCATTGCAAGCAGAAGAACTGGTTCAACACAGACACTCTGGAATAAACTCCTCCAAAATTCTGAGAGAAAACTAAAAATAATTAAAACTCAATATTATTCACAAAACAATAAGCTTGCAAAGTTACTAGCTTACCATCTTAAAGCGCAACATCTCAAATCCCAAATCTCATATATATTAAATTTAAACAACACTATATAACTTTAAAGATGACCCTGTCACATATCTGAGCGCAAATATGATAAGAGGATGTCTACTACTTATTAATTCACAGCGAGAGGTTATCCTAAAAACCATGTAATGAGAAGGATTAAGGGTGAATGATAATTTTTTGTAAAAACATCAATGCTGAATGCAAAGAAAAGAAAAAAACACAAGCATTATGTTCAGTTTATGACAATCATACTTCTATGATCAAAAATTCCATATTGGGGCACCTTAAAGCTGATTTCTAAATTTGGATATCAAGTGCGTTCCTTTATTCATGTATTAGGGTTCAGTCAGATGAGCATTTTTTTCACGCATGTATAGGTGCGTTTAAAAAATGGCTCTTTTAGAAGCAATGCTTTCCAATGAAAGCAGACATATCCATTTTTTCCAACAAAAAAAATTTCACACCTGCAAAAATAGGACAGCATGTTTTGCTTCGCATGAAAGCAAATGATTGATCAAAGTTCTCAGCCAATCAGAGGCAGCGCTTGCAGGAGGTGGGGAGTTTTAAATCCCCGGCCAGAAGAAAATGAGGAAGAACAGGGGAGAAGATGTGCCTGACCTGGACAGTGCTTCTGGGTGATGTCATATTATTTATTTTTTTCCTGTAACTAGGGGTTAATTTTTGAGGTAGGGCTTATATTTCAAGCCCCACCTCCCGAAAATCCCTGCGGGGGTCGCCTTCAGTTTTTATCTCCATTTGCCGTCTGATTATTCACAGTTTAGGCAGTCAGCACATCGCTTCCATTTTAGTTAGCCAGTTAACATCTCACTTGTGTATAGCTTCAGAATTTTCAGTTTATGTATCAACTTTGCTCCTGATGATCCAGTGCTGATGCACCAGAAAAACATGTTGAGCTTTTTTATCGAGATTCTGAGACTTTATACTGAGTTTTTTTCACTTACAGGCCATTTTATTAAGCTTTTGTGAGGTTATCTAGAGTCAAGCCATTTCATTTAGCTTGAGGTATTTATCCAAGGCCGAGTTTTGAGCTGTAGACCAGTTAGAGTCAAATTATCCGACTCTTCTATTTGTCCATAGTATGTATCTCGAGTTTGATGTAATTTATAAGCATTAGACTTGAGTTACCCTACGTTAGCTCATGTAGATTGAGTAACAATGTTTTTCAAGTAGAATCTGGAGTTTTACTGACTGTGTCTCTCCTGATTTTTACTCTGGGGTTGCGCTCTGTATCAACACACTGACCAACTAATATTGGATAATACATGGTGTCTGATCAATGCAGCTTCCCATGAGTCTATTCTTTTTTATGAGTAATTGTTCTGGGCCTAATCGTTTCATTGTTGCGGACCTTTTAGTTGTGCTGTGCATTTTGTGAATTGTTTGCCTTTCCTCTGGTATTAGCACTTGTTTTCAGATATATCTTATTGAAATTTTTTTTAGGGTGGTCTTCAGTGAATTTGTTCTATATTTTGACTTCTCCCTTGGCTATACTAGAAAATGAAAAATAAAATTCCTCCTGCGCTCTTATCAGGGGTCTTTTAATCCAGATGAGGAAACTGCCAGGTCTCCACGATGTTCAGCAGAATATATTTATTCAAATACCCTGTTTCCCCGAAAATAAGACCCCCCCCAAAATTAATTTTTGTTCCCAAATATGCGCTACGTCTTATTTTCAGGGGGTGTCTCATTTTGCCGCGGCCACAGAAACGGAAAAGCGTGCGGCCAGATCGCTTCAAAATAAGCGGCTAAGTGCCGTGGGTTTTGAAACAGCGCTTTCCCGGCTGAAATCTCGCTGTTTATCGTTGTGGCCAAACCGCGAGATTTCCGCTGGAAATCCTTAAGCCTTAAGAATCACACACAGGTTACCTGACTCACACACAGAGCCATAAAAAAATAAGGGTTGTAAAGTAACGTACCTGTCTGCAGACAGAAGTTCCTGTACCACTTGTAAGCAGGGATGGTATTGCAGCTTCCGGCCACCAGGGGGAGCTCATCACAGCAGACGTGTACAGCAGGAACAGAACGTACAGTATGGACTTTTCCAGCCAGCAATGGGAGCTCACAACAACACACTCTTACAGCACTGCAGGGACAGGATAACAGCAGACTGTCTGCAGATCTACCTATACATCTGGAGGTAGGAGACAATGGGGATGGCAGCAGGGGACAGACCTCTTGTCTTGCCTGCACACTTTAGTATGCCTTACAATCGGGGGGTGCCTTATATTTGGGACTTCTGCAAATTTCTTACTATGTCTTACTTTCAGTGGGTACCTTATTTTCGGGGAAACACGGTAGTACTCATAAAAAACGTATACACTTGCAACGCGTTTCTGCACGCTTATAAACGCCTTTTTCAAGCATGACATGTATATAACAATGTCCTCCTTTTATAGTGTTACTTACCCTCCACAGGGATGGGGTCCGAGGCTCCCGGCGTGGGACGCCGGTCTCTCCCGCGCTGATGTATAGATGGTGCGACGGGAAGCTTAATATGACGGATTAAGGAGATCGCGTGGCTACGCAATCTACGTAGCTACGTTAAAAACTTACGTAATCTTCGTATCTCTGTCCCTGCGCATGAGGTTCGGATCCCAGCCTCGGAAAGGGTGCTGTAGCTCCGCTATTACAGCGTATTTAAAGTTTAACAATTGCAGTTCAATGTTTGTTTATACAATATAGATATATCCACCATACTACCAACGCAATACAATCCTTATACAGTTTTTATATATAAAAACCCATAAAAATTTCTTCAATTGTATTTTTAAATGGGTATATACATATAAATTACAATTAATGCCTTTTTATAAAATCCCTACTATGAGCCTCGGACCCCATCCCTGTGGAGGGTAAGTAACACTATAAAAGGAGGACATTGTTATATACACGTCATGCTTGAAAAAGGCATTTATAAGAGCGCCGAAACGCGTTGCAAGTGTATACGTTTTTTATGTGTACTATTTGAATAAATATATTCTGCTGAACATCGTGGAGACCTGACAGTTTCCTCATCTGGATTAAAAGACCCCTGATAAGAGCGCAGGAGGAATTATATTTTTCTTTTCTACTACATTTTCCCCATTGTGGGTGGAATACCTTCTGGGGCTTCTTCTTTCTGCTGCACCTCCTTGAACCAAGGATATTCAGGGATCCTGCATATTCATCTACATATTCTACAAGCTAACTGGGATCATCGGTGCAAGTGAGCATTCCCCTACAACTTTGTAGGGGTCTCGCTCTGCACCAGGTGAGATAAACCCTAAACCTAGTATCTTCGGATCTTTGTCTGGCGGCACGGATCTGTATATATCCCTTGGCTATACTGTGATAGCTCTAGAATTGCACCAAAGAAACATAAAAAATTGGCTGGTCATTAAGGCCTAAAATAGGACTATCATTAAGGGGTTAATGAAAAAATGGATATTTATTTCTTATACATAAGATGTGTAACAAATATATAGTAAATAGTAAATATGGATATAGGTTAAAAATACTTTTTACTGGGTTCTGGGTTTTCGTTTTCTGCAAAAAAAGATTTAATATTTCCCTTTTTGCCTGTACTGTATTACAATGAAGAAGACAGTTGCATTTTTCATCAAAGCAATGACATTAAAATTAATAAGTATTAATACCTCTGATTGGTTTCAGGCTGTGGATGTTGAAAGTAAAACCAAATGGATTTTGTTATAAATGAAGGCTCAGACTTATTAAAATAGCATTGGAGTTCTATATATTTATTAACTTATAGTTTGAGTGATTGGCACAATAGTCTGACAGCAATAATAGATTCTTGCAAAATATATTTTTTCTTTCATTTGCCAAATATTAATCTCATATTGCTTTCCAAGATAATGTGACTGCAATAGTATTGAATGTGTTTTGTCACAGTTTTTATTCTTATATTTACCCCTCATATTTTCTAATGTGAAATCAGAACATGTAATATATTTGATTCCTTTAAGAAATTGTCCAAGTTAAATTATTTGGTTAAGTATATCATCCTCATGCGCAATAGTATTAAAGCAGCTAATACCCAGCTCTCCTTACTTCAGGTTTCCACTGTGACATATTGTTTACAGGTTGCAACAGTATTTATACAGGGCGTCAGCGATTGCTGAAACCAGTCATAGAGTGCAGCGATCGATCGATTGCTGTGCTTCGTGATTAACTAAAGCAGCCAGTGAAGTACATAGGCTGCTACAGTCTGTAATCCCTCCTTCACAGCGGAGACCCAAAGCTGTTGATGAGAGAGAAGTGGGTAGAGCAATGTTTTACCTGCTTTATTATTTTTACACATGGGAGTGATATAGAAAAAGACCACATGATCCATCTAGTCTGCCTTTATATTGCATCCTTTTTATTTCTCTCTTTGGGAGGGGAGAAATAAACCATTTTTAAAGGTTTCCAGTATGTCCCCGTCTCCCTTCTTTCCTACTGGATAAAATTAAGTTCTTTAAGTCTTTCCTGATAAGTTTTGCTCTTGATACCTTCCAACATTTTTGTAGCCCATCTTTGGACTGGTTCTATTTTATCAATGTCTTTCTGTAGATAAGTTTTCTAGAACTGAACACAGTATTCCAAATGTCATATTACCAGAGCTCTATACACTAGGATCACATCTGCCTCCTCCTAGTGATTATACCTGTTAGGCCTTAGTCAGACGGGCGTCTTTTCGTGCGATTTGCGCATCGCATGTCGCATGCGCAAATCGCGTGACCGGAGGTGAAAAATCGCGGGAAAAATCTGCACCTAGCCGCGTTAATCGTCGCAGCAAAACGCCCGTCTGACCGGAGAAAAATCGCCGTGCGCATCAAAATGCTCATGAAACTTAGACTGACCGGCGAAAAAAATGATTTCGGTGCGCACATAAAACGCCGAACGTAGATAGGCGCGATCTGCGAATCGTGTCCTATAATTTATCGCATATCCGCATAAAAAGCGGACATGTGACCGATACCATAGCGAACCATTGGTTCTATATATGCGCAAATCGCATGCGCAAATCGCGCGAAAAAACGCCCGTCTGACTAAGGCCTAACTATGTAGTTAAGCCTCCTACATTCCTTTCTACCTGACCACATTGTTGACTCATTTTGATGAGAAATAAGATTCAGAAATAAGAACTCCTAAATCCTTTTCTTCTGAAGTCTTGGAAACTACAGAACAGCCAATGTCATGCACAGTTCAAGCATTTTTTCTCCCAAGTGCATTAATTTTCATAGGTAAACATTGAAGTGCAGTTTTGATTGTTTTGAGCACTTATCCAATAAGGTTAAACTGTGCGCCATGTTCAAGACACAAACAGGAGGGAAAAGGAGACAAAAAGGGACATAAGGTCCAACAGGTTGTTTTTTGTTTTTTTTTCTTTTTTTAAAATGGTCAGATATCTTCTTTTTTCAATAGTTTCCATTAGTTTAATTACATCATATTTCAAACTAACTGGCCTGTAGTTCCCGTTTTCTTCTCTGCTACCCCTTCTATGCATGGGTGCAAGATTTGTAATTCTCCAGTGATCAGGAATAGAGATGAGCGAACGTACTCGTCCGAGCTTGATACTCGTTCGAGTATTAGCGTGTTCGAGATGCTCGTTACTCGTGACGAGTACCACGCGATGTTCGGGTTACTTTCACTTTCATCTCTGAGACGTTAGCGCGCTTTTCTGGCCAATAGAAAGACAGGGAAGGCATTACAACTTCCCCCTGCGACGTTCAAGCCCTATACCACCCCCCTGCAGTGAGTGGCTGGCAAGATCAGGTGTCACCCGAGTATAAAAATCGGCCCCTCCCGCGGCTCGCCACAGATTTGTTCTGACATAGAGGAGGGAAAGTGCTGTCTTGTTGGAGCTGCTATAGGGAGAGTGTTAGGAGTATTTTAGGCTTCAAGAACCCCAACGGTCCTTCTTAGGGCCACATCTAACCGTGTGCAGTACTGTGGAGGCTGCTTTTTGCAGTGTTGCACATTTTTTTTTTGGTATATCGGCCGTGCAGAGCATTGCGCCCTGCAGTAATACTCCAGGGCCAGAAGCGCTTAGGCAGGGACAGAAGACATATTGATTGAATATAGGCAGTGGGCCTTTGCAAAAAAATTTGGGGAAAAAAATCTATTTGGGCTGCCTATGACTGTCCTCAGTGTTCTGGGTCTCTGCTGGGTGTAGTAGTTCTCCAAATTCATACGCAGCCAGCTAAGTGTTACAGCAGGCTTGCGCAAAATTATTTCCTGGCTGTGTTTGGGCTGTGAAATCACCACTGTATTGCAGTTCACAGTGCAACACTCTGCAGTTCTTTGACATACTCCAGGACAGAAGCGCTTAGGCAGGGACAGAAGACATATTGATTGAATATAGGCAGTGGGCCTTTGCAAAAAAATTTGGGGAAAAAAATCTATTTGGGCTGCCTGTGACTGTCCTCAGTGTTCTGGGTCTCTGCTGGGTGTAGTAGTTCTCCAAATTCATACGCAGCCAGCTAAGTGTTACAGCAGGCTTGCTCAAAATTATTTCCTGGCTCTGTCTGGGCTGTGAAATCACCGCTGTATTGCAGTTCACAGTGCAACACTCTGCAGTTCTTTGACATACTCCAGGGCCAGAAGCGCTTAGGCAGAGACAGAAGACATATTGATTGAATATAGGCAGTGGGCCTTTGCAAAAAAATTTGGGGAAAAAAATCTATTTGGCCTGCCTGTCACTGTCCTCAGTGTTCTGGGTCTCTGCTGGGTGTAGTAGTTCTCCAAATTCATACGCAGCCAGCTAAGTGTTACAGCAGGCTTGCGCAAAATTATTTCCTGGCGTTCCGTAAGCGAAGTCAGCCTCCAACCACAGGCCAATAAGCGGCACATTTAATTACAGCGTTCTGTTTCTGCACTACTGGTAATACACCATGCTGAGGGGTAGGGGTAGGCCTAGAGGACGTGGACGCGGGCGAGGACGCGGAGGCCCAAGTCAGGGTGTGGGCACAGGCCGAGCCAGTGCGGTGGCCAGGGGTAGAGGCAGGGCCAGACCGAATAATCCACCAACTGTTTCCCAAAGCGCCCCCTCACGCCATGCCACCCTGCAGAGGTCAAGGTGCTCTACGGTGTGGCAGTTTTTCACAGAGACGCCTGATGACCGACGAACAGTGGTGTGCAACCTTTGCCGCGCCAAGATCAGCTGGGGAGGCACCACTACCAGCATGCGCAGGCATATGATGGCCAAGCACCCCACAAGGTGGGACGAAGGCCGTTCACCGCCTCCGGTTTGCACCACTGCCTCTCCCCCTGTGCCCCAAGCTGCCACTGAGATCCAACCCCTCTCTGAGGACACA
This sequence comes from Eleutherodactylus coqui, assembly GCF_035609145.1. NCBI lineage: Eukaryota > Metazoa > Chordata > Amphibia > Anura > Eleutherodactylidae > Eleutherodactylus > Eleutherodactylus coqui. The sequence goes on along the minus strand of NC_089843.1, from coordinate 138,723,950 downwards.
GGCACTACCGTCTCCTGGCCTGCACCCACACCTTCACCTCCGCTGTCCTCGGCCCCATCCAGCAATGTCTCTCAGCGCAGCGTCCAGACGTCGCTAGCGCCACTGTTTGAGCGCAAGCGCAAGTACGCTGCCACGCACCCACACGCTCAAGCGTTAAACGTGCACATTGCCAAATTGATCAGCCTGGAGATGCTGCCGTATAGGCTTGTGGAAATGGAGGCTTTCAAAAGCATGATGGCGGCGGCGGCCCCACGCTACTCGGTTCCCAGTCGCCACTACTTTTCCCGATGTGCCGTCCCAGCCCTGCACGACCACGTCTCCCGCAACATTGTACGCGCCCTCACCAACGCGGTTACTGCCAAGGTCCACTTAACACAAGACACGTGGACAAGCACAGGCGGGCAGGGCCACTATATCTCCCTGACGGCACATTGGGTGAATTTAGTGGCGGCTGGGACAGAGTCAGAGCCTGGGACTGCTCACGTCCTACCCACCCCCCGAATTGCGTGCCCCAGCTCGGTGGTGGTATCTGCGGCGGTGTATGCTTCCTCCACTAAACCACCCTCCTCCTCCTCCTACGCAACCACTGTCTCGCAATCAAGATGTGTCAGCAGCAGCATGTCGCCAGCAGTCGGTGTCGCGCGGCATGGCAGCACAGCGGTGGGCAAGCGTCAGCAGGCCGTGCTGAAACTACTCAGCTTAGGAGAGAAGAGTCAGACGGCCCACGAACTGCTGCAGGGTCTGACAGAGCAGACCGACCGCTGGCTTGCGCCGCTGAGCCTCCAACTGGGCATGGTCGTGTGTGACAACGGCCGTAACCTGGTGGCGGCTCTGCAGCTCGGCAGCCTCACGCATGTGCCATGCCTGGCCCACGTCTTTAATTTGGTGGTTCAGCGCTTTCTGAAAAGCTACCCACACTTGTCATACCTGCTCGGAAAGGTGCGCCGGGTCAGCGCACATTTCCGCAACTCCAAGACGGACGCTGCCACCCTGCGGACCCTGCAACATCGGTTTCATCTGCCAGTGCACCGATTGCTGTGCGACGTGCCCACACAGTGGAACTCTACGCTCCACATGTTGGCCAGGCTCTATGAGCAGCGTAGAGCTATTGCGGAACACCAACTCCAACATGGGCGGCGTAGTGGGAGTCAGCCTCCTCAATTATGTACAGAAGAGTGGGCCTGGTTGGCAGCCATTTGCCAGGTCCTTGGAAACTTTGAGGAGTCTACCCAGATGCTGAGCGGGGATGCTGCAATCATTAGCGTCACCATTCCTCTGCTATGCCTCTTGAGAAGTTCCCTGCAAAGCATAAAGGCAGACGCTTTGCACTCGGAAACGGAGGCGGGGGAAGACAGTATGTCGCTGGATAGTCAGAGCACCCTCATGTCTATATCTCAGCGCGCTGAGGAGGAGGAGGAGGGGGAGGAGCATGAGGAGGAGGGGGAAGAGACAGCTTGGCCCACTGCTGAGGGTAAACATGCTGCTTGCCTGTCATCCTTTCAGCGTGTATGGCCAGAGGAGGAGGAGGAGGATCCTGAAAGTGATCTTCCGAGTGAGGACAGCCATGTGTTGCGTACAGGTACCCTGGCACACATGGCTGACTTCTTGTTAGGATGCCTTTCTCGTGACCCTCGCGTTACACGCATTCTGGCCACTACGGATTACTGGGTGTACACACTGCTCGACCCACGGTATAAGGAGAACCTTTCCACTCTCATTCCCGAAGAGGAAAGGGGTTCGAGAATGATGCTATACCACAGGGCGCTGGTGGACAAACTGATGGTAAACTTCCCATCCGACAGTGCTAGTGGCCGAAGGCGCATTTCCGAGGGCCAGGTAGCAGGGGAGGCGCAGAGATCAGGCAGCATGTACAGCGCAGGCAGGGGACCATTCTCCAAGGCCTTTGCCAGCTTTCTGGCTCCCCAGCAAGACTGTGTCACTGCTCCCCAGTCAAGGCTGAGTTGGCGGGAGCACTGTAAAAGGATGGTGAGGGAGTACGTAGCCGATCGCACGACCGTCCTCGGTGACGCCTCTGTCCCCTACAACTACTGGGTGTCGAAGCTGGACACATGGCCTGAACTCGCGCTGTATGCCCTGGAGGTACTTGCTTGTCCTGCGGCTAGCGTCTTGTCAGAGAGTGTGTTTAGTGTGGCTGGGGGAATCATCACGGATAAGCGTACCCACCTGTCAACCGACAGTGCCGACAGGCTTACACTCATCAAGATGAACAAAGCCTGGATTTCACCAGACTTCTCTTCTCCACCAGCGGACAGCAGCGATACCTAAACAATACGTAGGCTGCACCCGCGGATGGAAGCATCGTTCTCTATCACCTTCCAAAACGGGGACCTTTTTGCTTCATCAATCTGTGTATAATATTCCTCCTCCTCCTCCTGCTCCTCCTCCTGAAACCTCACATAATCACGCCGAACGGGCAATTTTTCTTAGGCCCACAAGGCTCAGTCATATAATTTTTGTAAACAATTTTTATACGTTCCAATGCTCATTAAAGCGTTGAAATTTTCACCTCAACCAATTTTTATTTTTACTGGGCTGCCTCCAGACCTAGTTACCAATTAAGCCACATTAACCGAAGCGATTAATGGGTTTCACCTGCCCTCTTGGTTGGGCATGGGCAATTTTTCTGAGGTACATTAGTACTGTTGGTACACCAATTTTTGGGGGCCCTCGCCTACAGTGTAATCAAATTAATTTTTAGCCCACCTGCATTACAGCTGACGTTACATCAGCTGTGTTGGGCACTGCAATGGGATATATTTATGTACCGCCGGTGGGTTCCAGGGAGCCACCCATGCTGTGGGTCCACAGGGAGTTGTAACTGCATGTGTCCACTTCTAAAGAACCCCAGTCTGACTGGGGCATGCAGTGTGGGCCGAAGCCCACCTGCATTAAACATGACATTACCTCAGCTGTGATGGGCAATGCAATGGGATATATTTATGTACCGCCGGTGGCTTCCTGGCACCCACCCATGCTGTGGGTCCACAGGGACTTCACAATAGGGAGTTGTACCTGCCTGTGACTATGAATTAAAAACCCCGGTCAGGTTGGGGCATGCAGTGTGGGCCGAAGCCCACCTGCATTTAATCTGACGTTAGCTCTGCTGTCCAGGGCACTGCAATGGGATACATTTATGTACAGCCGGTGGGTTCCAGGGAGCCACCCATGCTGTGGGTGCACACGGAATTCCCATTGCGGAATTGTACCTGCCTGTGACTATTTATAAAAAAACGCGGTCTGACTGGGGCATGCAGACACCTTGACAGAATGAATAGTGTGTGGCACATAGGTTCCCCATTGCAATGCCCACGTGTGCAGCTCCAGATGGAGGTGGTACAGGATTGGATTTCTCATTGCTTCTGTACAGCATTGTGGACTATCGCCCCACCCCTTTTAAAGAGGGTCGCTGCCTAGCCGTGCCAACCCTCTGCAGTGTGTGCCTGCTTTTCCTCTGGCAGACGCACTTATAAATAGACATGAGGGTGGCGTGGCATGAGGGCAGCTGAAGGCTGCGCAGGGACAGTTTGGTGTGCGCTGTGGACACTGGGTCGTGCAGGGGGGGGGGGGGGGGCAGCATGTAACCCAGGAGAAGTGGCAGTGGAGTGTCATGCAGGCAGTGATTGTGCTTTGCTGGAGGTAGTGTGGTGCTTAGCTAAGGTATCCATTGCTAATGAGGGCTTTTCAGAAGTAAAAGTTGTTGGGAGGGGGGGGCCCACTCTTGCCGCTATTGTGGCTTAATAGTGGGACCTGGGAACTTGAGATGCAGCCCAACATGTAGCCCCTTGCCTGCCCTATCCGCTTCTGTGTCGTTCCCATCACTTTCTTGAATTGCCCAGATTTTCACAAATGAAAACCTTAGCGAGCATCGGCGATATACAAAAATGCTCGGGTCGCCCATTGACTTCAATGGGGTTCGTTACTCGAAACGAACCCTTGAGCATCGCGAAAAGTTCGTCCCGAGTAACGAGCACCCGAGCATTTTGGTGCTCGCTCATCTCTAATCAGGAACATTGCTTGATAGAGGGAACTGGTTAAACAAAATATTAAGAGGTGTGGCAATCATAGTTTAGAGTTCTTTAAGAATTCAAGGGTCGATGCTATTCTGACCCATTTCCTTATTTAACTTTTAACATGCAAGTTTACTTACATTAGCCTCCAAAAACACTAAATTAGAGCCCTTACAACTAGAAGTAATACTAGATGAAATCATATTATCATTCTGAAAACCAACCTCTGAAAATACTCAATGAAAGCAGCTATTAAAATGTTTAGTGAGAGCTTTGTCTCCATTAACATAGTTATTATCCCCATTTTTAATTTTTGCAATTTCACCATTTGTTTCCTGTCACAAATATTCATGCAACATGTTATATTCCCCCCTAGGACTGCTTGACTGTGTGCACTGTCTGTAATAGGCTTCATGCTTTAGCAGAATTAATAATATGTTCTGTTTTGGTTTGATGCATTAGGGTGGGATTCCCTGTTTGTTTGTGTGAACAGTTACATGTTGAAGGTGTATATCCCGTGTGTGTTTGTGGATGTAAACTGTGTCCTGTTCAGCGTATATGTTGTATTACATCTATGGCGATCCAGGCTTCTAGGTTCCAGTGTGGGGCCATCCCTATTGGAACAATCATTCCGCCTGTAGTCAAGACTCCTGGAGGTTAAGTTGTCTTGTTAGAGTAGGGGCTCACAAGACAACAAAGAGCCTTGTCGTGGGCTCGTGAGCTTATGTACTTTGGCCAAATTACTAATTAACACCTTGCAATTTAGCTGTTCCATCTGCTTATGCTTTTTGTTATTATTTGTAAGTGTTTTGGTATTTGTTGGTGGTGTTTGCACACTTGTCCAGTTTATGTAGAAACATTAAAGTACATAATGTTGTTGTTATCTGGTGTTTGTGTTGTTGTGTATGCACATTCTCTCTCCCTGTATGAATACATTATGTTAGTCCTGGGCATGGTGCATCTTGTGCTCAGGGTGAACGTAACAATATGTCTAGCCCATGTTTGAGTTGTGTCCGCACAGGGCGTTGTCTACCAAGGCCTGCATGAATGTCATAGTTTGCCACCTTCAGGCTAATTTTTTAAAACTTTCAGCCCGTTAGACTTCCAGTTTCTTTAATCCTTTTGTAGGCAGACTTCTTTTCTTTTACTATGATATTAAAGGGGTTGTCCCGAGGCAGCAAGTGGGTCTATACACTTCTGTATGGCCATAATAATGCACTTTGTAATATACATTGTGCATTAATTATGAGCCATACAGAAGTTATAAAAAGTTTTTTACTTACCTGCTCCGTTGTTAGCGTCCTCGTTCCCATGGAGCCCGACTAATTTTCGCCCTCCGATGGCCAAATTAGCCGCGCTTGCGCAGTCCGGGTCTTCTGTAGTCTTCTATGGAGCCGCTCGTGCCAGAGAGCGGCTCCGTGTAGCTCCGCCCCGTCACGTGCCGATTCCAGCCAATCAGGAGGCTGGAATCGGCAGTGGACCGCACAGAAGAGCTGCGGTCCACGAAGCAAGAGGTTCCCGGCGGCCATCTTCACAGGTAAGTATAGAAGTCACCGGAGCGCGGGGATCAAGGTAAGCGCTCCGGTAAGCTGTCTGTACGTCCCTGCATCGGGTTTGTCTCGCGCCGAACGGGGGGGGGGTTGAAAAAAAAAAAAAACCGTTTCGGCGCGGGACAACCCCTTTAACTTCTCAAGAGAACCGTAGTAGATTATTTTTAATTTAACTTGTTTGTTTTTGTTACAGTTTGCAGTTGAGACCATCAATTTGCCTACTCTAGTAGCTACTCTACCACTTTCTTTCTACTCAACATATATCCAGGAATGGATATTTCCTAGTTATCACAATCTTTGGAACCATGTCTTTGTTTTGGCAACCAGGTCTAAATCATCCCTGAATATATTACCTCGCAGAGCTTGTTTCCTAAATTACAGTTAGTATACTTTGAGTGGAGAATGAACATTACTTTTTGTTACTTCTTAATAACTTTGTCAATTCAATCTCCAATAGTAACCAGCATATTTTTGAAGTTATCAACACACCACTTCATCCTAACTGGCAGGGAATAGAAATGGTCCTCATAAATTTAATTTCTGTCCCACTTATCTAGCTTAGATATCTGTCAAAAAAATTCAGAGTTTCATACCAAGCACGTTTCTACCATTATTTAAAGAATGCAAACAATCCCCTATTGAAAAATGCATTAGATCCCCTATCAATACCATGACTAACATATCCAAAAGCAGTTTTCTACCATGTGTTAAATGCAGGGATACAAAGTTTCTTGTTCAGCAAAACCACTGAAAATGTAACTATTATGTTGTAAAGCTCTTGACTTCACTATCCCTACTTTTAGCCTTAACAATATTTACAATACATTTCTTGTCTCTACTGACTGTGGCACCTGGAAGATATCTCACCTCCTTCAGCACATCCAAATTCTGTCCTAAATCAATACGCCTAATGTTTGAATCACCAACAAGAACAAGTTTTCATTTCTTGGTTATTCCATTAACTGCATCGGGCTTTGTTAGTTACAGTTGATACATCATGCATAACAACCTTTTCCTTACAAGTCAAATTATCCTGCACAAAAAAGCCCTATTTGTATCAGCAACTACATCACCATCAAGTTGAGAAAGGACACCATAGAAATTATATACAAGTAGTCCAAACTTAGCATATTTATATTCCACATCTCTCAATCTTCCAGAATCAACTGTTCTCCACTGTGCTCTTTTCCTCTGAGTTCTTTGTTGGAGAAGTGATTGATTACAGGGCTGCTTGACTGTACATATTGTCTATGATAGGCTTAATACTTTAGACTGCAGAGTGAAAACTAAAGACTGCAGTCTAGAAAGTGCACAATCTAAACCAGACAAAAGCATACATAAAGGGCAGCAGCCCAAATTCCAAAGGATAATACAACTGGGGTGAAATGTAAAACTATGCAATCACACCATTGCTTTTTTACTCTTGTGTTACCAACATCCACAGTGTGGAAAAATGATGTCAACTTTATTTTCATGCCACTGCTATTACAGCTTATATCAAATTTATAATTTTTTTATGTTTACCTACTATAAAAAAATTAAAAAACCTTTTAAAAAACCAAAGTAATTTGGGGCGTGGCCTAACTTGCAGAAAGAGGTGATATGCTGACTTAGGGCTCCTCAGCCAGAAAACAAAGACCTGCTGGCATAGGTGACATCAAGCCTTCAGGCAGACGGCTCAGCATTACCAACACATCACCTGCAGGAAGAGACAAAGAAAGAAGGGTCCTGCAGCCCATTTAGCAGCTTTTTAGCGCTGCAAGCTTACTGCCGTGAGTGAAACTGGGGACTAAATTTTCAGGAGTGCCCTGAAGTAGGTGACATTTGGAGGCCGTAAACTTATTATTAACACCAGTTTAACAGAGGCAGTGAAGTCCAGCTAATTTAGGGAAAGCTGGATGTGCAGCATGTCCCTTTATCCAAAAAAGTTCTGTTTTCCGGAGTGCGGCTACTTCTAAGGAATTCCATAACCGTGAATTCATTAATTGCCGTTCTAAGAACGTGGTCTATTTAGCCACCTGCTCGTGTCCTTTGAACTATGTGGGCAAGACGGCCCAACAACTTCGCCACCGCGTTCTTGCCCACATAGGAAATATCAGATGGAACGAAGCAACACCTTTAGCCACACATATATGGGACGTACATGGAGGGGACGAAACCCAGGTTCACTTTCAAGGTATTGAGTGTATACGTCCGGATGGACGCCGGGGCGATACCAACAGACTCCTCTTGCAAAAAGAAGCAAGTTGGATTTTTCGTTTGCGCTCGGTCTCCCCGGATGGACTTAACGAGCAACTATCCTTTAATTGCTTTATCTAACTGGGGCATCGATGCGTGTCAAAGTGCTAGATGTGTAGTACTAACAAAGCTATCATATATTGGAAGAATAAACGTTTCCGTGATTCTGTTATTTTATCATAGGTTACCAAGGTTAGGTTCATCTCTACTCTGTGAATGTGCCTTTGTAATTTGACTAATCCTTCACCTTTGTATTCAGCATCAAGCTTTTTATATCATTTATTTATCATTGCGGCCATCCGCCTTATAGTAGTACATTTGGTTCGCCATGTGCTCTATGTAACCTGGTCGTTGATCTATCTTCCTGCATGCTGTGTCTGCACCTTGTGGGCATCAATAACAGCATGTGTATCATATACAAAAACATCATTTGACTACAGCAGATTTATTATAAGAAACAGTGCATATTCATATTGACACTTATACTATCACATAGTGAGTGTGTCCCAATTAACATATTGGTTTTATGTAAACTCGTATTGGTTGAGTTAATCTATTGTAATATCTTCCTTGACTTCTAGTCCTCGGCGTCTTAGACACGCCCCTTAATGTGTCACGTCACGTTCACCATGACGTGTCTCAGTAAAGGACCTATCGATCTGCACAATTTGAACTATTACTATCAAATGTGCTTAATCACGCCACTGTCAATTGCACTGTTTCTTTGACCTGTAAGGTTGGGCAGAAATGTCACTGTAACTAGTGTATCGCCCTTACCTTATTCTTTCTTCTGCTGTAAACAGCGTCTTTATGGTGCAGGACCTTTTGCACCACCCCCTCCTGCCCAGCTGACCGTCGGAGCAGTGGGTCATGTGATCCCTGCGTCTCCGTTACCATGGTACACACACACACAGGCGCTACGGCAGGACCCATGACGCGTTAGTCATGTGAATCTCGCGTCACTATCACCATGGTGACGGTCTCACGCAGACGCCGGGCTATGACGCTCCTCTGCATCCTTATGGCCGCTGCAGGAACGCTACTCTCCCCAGACGATCGGGGTGACCAGGTATCTACATGTTGCAAGCGATAGATACCAGGTGGACACTGTTACTATCTATACACGGTGAGGACATGTATTTTGGACCACAGTGCAGTTTAAGTAAAACGACAGCGCTCTGGTTTCCATAGTAACGACTGACATAGGCACGCCTCTTATATAATTATGATTGGCTCACACTTTGACTCTCCCATTCAAGGTGGAGCTACAGGACCTCTATATAAAGCTCAGGGAGCTGCGAGTTCAGTATGCTGTCAGTCCACCACTAGGGCTGACATGCCGCCGTTTTGTTTATTTGTTTGATTTCAGTTTTGCTTATCAAGGCTCTGACCTAGTGACTACCTTATTGAGGGACTAGTATAGGTCTTAGAATTCTCTGACCACTCTACTGAGGGACTATTATAGGTCTTAGGAATTTTCCTTGAAGGTCTGAGCTAAAATTATCAGATGGCTATCCAAACGGCGGCTAGCTTGGGCTGCTGTGAATATGCTATCTGATTATCCTGAGACCCGATTGCAAAAAATCTTGCCTTCTGGGTACTCCTTGACCTAACGGCTAAAATTCCTCTTTTTCTGCACTCGGGACTACTATCCCTGTGAAATTTGCACTCGGGACTATTATCCCTGCGAAACTACATTTTTTCCGTTTAAAGGGTAGAAATGTTTCTTACCTGCACCCTACTCCTATTTCTACCACTGCAGTAGTAGGGTCTTTGTAGTCCTGTCAGTTTATTCTTTATATATGGTGACAATGATCTATTTAGCAATATAATCGTCACCAGTCGAAACGACAGTTCTACGCTGATTGATCCCTCTGTACCCAGTGTGTCATTTATTTGATCACGCTGGACATGTTCTGAGGCTTCATCACTTTTTACTTTTGAACCACTATCCAATTTCTGACTGGTAGTCATCGAACCAGTAAATTACTATCTTTTGCGCATTGAACCCCTGATGAACCCACGTAGTGGGAGAAACGCGTTGGGTTACGTTCATAAATGTTAGCGGTCCGGCTTATACCATTTCTTGATGTGAACGATGTACATATCATTAAACCTGACCACTGAGTGGAGGCTGGGTCACGTTCTTAAACATCCAAATGTCGGACTTATGTCATCTTTTCATTTTCTGATTAGGTTGACGTGTATGCAATAGATTCTGATAATTTTGTCAGATTCTGTAAATGAGACCGAGTACACTAAACGGCTGAGTCACAACGATACTCAGACTGATCGGTCCATTACTGTTTATGGACAGTGGTATCAATATTTTCTATTGGTTCCATGGGTAATCCTGGATCTAGATTTATGTGTGTATGTTCTTCCTTTTAGTCATTTTTCTAATAAAAGTTATATTTTATATTTTTTTGGTTTAGGGTCCACATAGTTATTATTAACACCAGCGGTGGTGACTGCGGAGCCTCCCCTTCAAGTGGCAGACTTAGGACAGAAGTGGGGATACCCTCAGCAAGCGAAAAACTGGGTTTTCAGTTCGTGATCGCCAGGCGTGATCGGGACAAGCTGAGGGGAGAGGAGTTGCTGGAGGTGAGATTACCTGGGAGGGAAGCTAAAGAGAGCACTAACAGGGTGTTGGCTGTAAAGAGGAGGCAATTGTTCTCATCAACGTGCCCATCTAGAGAGGAAAAGCAGGCTTGATCCACCATATCCCCCCTTCCACCTCCCCCACCAAACCCCCTCTCTTATTGCCTGTTAAGAGAGATTACACAAAGTGCTGGGGAAAAGTCTGCTGAAGAACTTATACATCACACAACATCACTCTCCCTGTATCAGGGTACAGCAGAGCCGAACTACATGATGTCATATTAATAAGCATTGCTCACATTTTTTGTTGGAACTCCTCTAGTGGAGAGCTGTCTAACCACAGCAACAAATGTTTAAAAGGACTCTCATTTGGAGGGTCTGAACTTAACAAGAATTTTTTCTCTTTTTGTTATGTGGAAATTGACATAACTTATGCTAAACTAAAAAAAGATACCAAAAGTGGAGAACAGTACTAAGCCACTAGCTGTATGGGTATCTAGCTCATGCCTAAATATCAAGCCTCAAGCATCCTGCAATTCGTAACTTGTTAAAAACATAAAGAAATGGTTAAATGAAACAGGGAGAGGAGCAGTGATTTCCCCTGAAACACCAAGGAGACTAAGAGCCAAGCAGACATGCAAAAGTTCCTAAAGAAAAAAAGCTATGAATCGCCAGCTCCTGTGGCAAGGTTGCAGTTGGCACAGCCTCTTGCAGAACAGATCCCTTCCGACTCAGAAATAGAAAGTGATAACAATGAAGAAGAAAGCAAAACAACAACACAAATTTCTAAATCATTTCTTAAGAAATCCCTTCTTCAGGTAAGTCGTCCTACAATGTCCAAACTCCCAGATATTAAGTCCAAACTTCAGCATATTTGGCACAGAGTAGATGATCTGGAGTGGTCGTGTGCTAAGATTATCAAACATGTTAATGTTACCACACAAGTGATGGAAGCACACTGCTCGTACCTGGATAGAGCACTAATACTCATAGAGGACCAGGAAAACAAGAGCCACTATTATAACATACGAATTAAAGGTCTTCATGAGTCATGGACACTGGAATCATTACACACAGTCACAGGTGAACTATTTTCTAAGTTACTGGGAAAAGAAAAGGGCATCCAAATAGAGCAAATTTATATTGAGCAATTGAGCCTAAGCCCAAAGTTGAAGATCCTCTGTGGGATGTAGTATGCAGTCTATTATAAGAGCTGCGGAATAAGTTGGCGCTATACAAATAAAGATTATTATTATAGATTATTATTGTTATCATTTATAGACTCAAATGCAATACTTTCTGCCTCAAGATCTTAGCAGTCACTTAAATATGGTGACACCCGGATTCACGTATACCAGGACATAGCACCATCAACATTCTGGAGGCCCAAAGAAAAAAGGGCATCCAATATTCCTGGCTATTGGTCTAGCAATAAACAAAAATAGCCACAGGATCATAATTAGAGCTCCAGAGGACCTGGATAAAGCATGGCAACACCTGGACATCAACCCCATAGCTCTGCTGTCCTGGCTGCTGACACAGTATGATCTAACCATCCCAGCATTACCAGAGGAGAAGTCATGGAAGATAATCCAGCAGCCAAAATTGTCAAAAAGCAGGAAGTACTCTATGAAGCTATCTACCTCGACTTCATGAGGAGAGCTTACACTTGAAATTGGCTATTTGAGGGAGCCGTCGTATATTGGACCTCTTGGTCTGGATAAAAGGTATTTTATGAAAAATTGGCTTAAAAATAAGCCTTGTTGACTATTTAGTTGAACTGAGCTAGCCCAATAGGCTATTATATCTATATCACCTGACATGCAACCCTCACCCTTCTACATCAAGAAGAAAGCAAGTATCAAAAGGACATATTGATTGTCCCCTATTATAGTTAGTATGAAATAATGATATCTTGGATGTTTTGAAATGTTATGAGATGTATTGCCTTATATTACATGTGGACTCGTGGGTCGCATGCGGGCAGGGTGGGTTTGTGGCGTCTCACGGTTATAGCCGTCCCCCAGGGCCCATGCTGTGGTGCATTACCAGGGCACGAGGAGACTATAGGGACATTGTGTTGGGCATTGTAGGTTCTTGGGAGGTGAAGTGAGAATTGGCCCTCTGGGCACCTCTGTCAGATGCGCCATCCAAACTTGGCTTAAGCTATCTTAGATGAAGAGAAAGCATTAAATACAGTAAACTATGCAAGAATAGAGCAATGAGACATCTAGGGGAGGGAAAAGAGGGTAGGAGATTAGGTAGTTGTCTCTTTTATCAGAAATGTGGGGCTAACTCAGGGGATGGGTGGCGTGTCTCCTTTAGAGGGGATATAGTGTCCCAAACATTGGGGTTCTACCTCTTGGGACAGTGTGGGGCTCCACTGTCTCTTGAGTGGCCCCTGGGTGAGAGTTTGATTCTCTTGAAAAAGTTGAAAACTTTGGGCCTGTTAATTGGAGGCAGACCAATAATTTGGTACACTGTTTAGAGAGGTACTTAGGCATACACATAGCAAAATGGCACCAAGGTGCATATGTTTTCCACTAGATTACTTACTTGGTTATCTAGTTGACTAGGGTCTTATCTCTTGGTGTTGGGTGATCCCGGCAATCAAAACTGTACTCAACACTTAATTAGGTTAACATATATGCCCTAATTCCTAATTACTTTATAACATTCTACATAGTCCGTCTGGTTTTACTACAGCCCTACTACACCCCCAAACACTCATTCGGAACACATGACAACCATTCCCCACATACTCACTTTGAATATAAAAGGTCTTAACTCACCTAATAAACAACATCATGTAATCTGGCTATTAAAAAAATGGGATACTAAGGTAGCTTTCCTACAGGAGACACACTTTAAAAGTGATAAAGTCCCTACCCTTCCAAGAAGTTACTTCTCACAATGGTATCACAGCAGCAACCCAATGTCACCATTCAAGGGAGTCTCTATAGCTGTTCATAAGGGCTTCCCATTCTGAGCAGCAATTTGCAGATGTGGAGGGGAGGTACATTTTTGTAAGAGGCACAATTCTTGGGGTACATTACACTCTAGCAAATATATACGCTCCCAATAAACATCAAACCAAATTTTAAATATTCTTCCAAGTATCCCTGGGGAATAGAGATAGTGTGTAAAAGAGTCTGTTCTGAGAGAGGAGAAGACCTGGTCAGAGATAAACTCAAGACTAGTAGAATTCTTTGAAATTAACCCTAGGGATATCGAAAATTTCCCCACCATATGAGAAATAAAATAAAAACAAAAACAAAAAGAAATTGATAACATTCCCACACAGATAGCTGTTCTGGAACGGAAGGGGAAGCTTTCGATTCTTGACAATGTACAGCAAGAGTTGAATGCTTTAAGAGAAAAACTGAAAGCAATGTTAGATCGGAAACATACCAGATCACATCTCTTCTACAAACATAAAATTTATGTGCATGGCGACAAAGGCGGCAAGCTAATATCCTCTTTAATCAAAAAGACAAGGGAAAAAACCTTTATCAAAAAAATTTGTATAAAATCAGGGGAGTTAACCACATCATCTTCAGATATGGCAACAGTTTTTAAATCATATTACACCAGATTGTATAATCTAAATGAAGGAATGGCCCAACTGTCTTCAGATAACAAACTAAGAGAAACCAACCAATTTTTAATTAAACTAAATCTGCAGTAATTGGTTTCAGAGAAGGCCGCAAATTTACACTGAATGATCAGTGATCAGCTCATCACCCATCGTTTATGCAGCATATATCTCCGAGACCTTTAACAGACTTTGAAAAATTAATCAGCAATAAAAATAAAAATGCCAGGAGGATTGCACTCAGCGAAAAACTTTACCTACTCGAATTCCACTGGTAGACTGACTTTTATCTCCTTTTGGGAAAAGGAACTGGGTATCAAGATAACAGATGCAGCTATAAGAACTATATTTAAAATTCCATATGGAGTCTTCCTATGTGTACGTCTCCAGGACAATCACTGCAAATTACTAGCTAGATTGTACAAGACCCCAGAGTGGCTATATGCATACAAACTCTCGGAGATGGGCAGATGCTGGAGATGTCAGGAGAAAGCTGGTTCCCATCTACATATCTGGTCTGACTGCAATAAGATTATAAAATTCTGGGCAAAGGGGGCAAATAAAATGGAAATTATACTAAAGAAAAACATACAGCTTACTCCTGACCTAATCCTCCTTGGCAGAACCAATGCTTCCTTAAGCCCTATAAAGGAAAGGCTAGCTTCATATTTTATTTGCAGCAACAAAAGCCTTGATTCTTCTCTTTTGGGGAAAACCAAACCCCCATCAGTAGTTTTATGGAGGAAAAAGGAAAATCACAGTTTTAGACCTGGCATTTCTCAAAGTATGGTCTCCTTGGAAACAATATTCAACATGTTACTTAAACAATACTAAACAATAACACTGAATAACAGTGGAAATGTTTCTCACTGCTCGCATGAAGTCAGGTTGAGATCAAGCTAGGATAAATATGTCTCTGAGGGCTTTTCCGATGAGAGTAATTTTCTGCACTGTTAGCAGTGAGCACAGCTCACTGCTAACGGTGCTGTGAGGATCGCGTGAACAGGCTGCTTCAAAGTCCCTGAAGCAGCCTGTTCACATGCTCCCAGGTGTGGGCAGCGTGCTTTCCATTTGCTATTGCTTAAAAAATGGGATAGTCCTCTTTAGGGTACATTTATATATTCCCTGCAGAAATGCAACAGATTTTCAGCAGGGAACGGGCTGTGGAAAATTTGCAGTATTTTACAGTACAATTGAAGTGCATGGAATTTCAAGAAAATTGACCTGTCAATTTATGCTATGGATTTCCAACACAGATTTTATCCCTTCAAATGACGTAGTGAAATTTGTGTGAACCTGAATTTGTGGTGAATCCAGTGTGGATTTTGCCACTGTAGATTTGATGAGGATTTTACACTAGGGATTTATCTGACCCATCTGAACATACCTTTTGGCCTTAGTCACACGGGCGTTTTTTTCGCGCGATTTGCGGATCGCATGACGGATGCGCATCCGCAAATCGTGTGACCGGGGCCCAAAAATCACCCGAAAATCTGCTCCTAGCCACATTTCATTAGAAACAGGCCGGAGCTGTCCAGCGCATTGCATTCAATGGAGCCGGCAATACAGCCGGTTCCATTGAAAGCAATGCGCTGCGGGCGAGCGCGGGAGGAATTGTCGGGAAGGGCTTAACTATATAAGCCCTTCCCTGCAATTCATCCAGAAATGTGTAAAAAAAAATATATATATATACTCACCTTGTCCCGGCAAACGGAGTTCAGCGCGGCCGTCTGCAGTGGGTGTGAAGGGGGTGTGAGTCAGACCTGCCCCTGATTGGCTCAGCGCTGAGCCAATCAGAGGCAGGTCTCACTCACACCCATTCATGAAAAATATATATTTTTTTTACACATTTCTGGATGAATTGCAGGGAAGGGCTTATATATTTAAGCCCTTCCCGACAATTCATCCCATGCACGCCGGCAGCCCATTGCTTTCAATGGAGCCGACTGTATTGCTGGCTCCATTGAATTCAATGGGCAAACATCGTTCTTCTCTGCCACAGCTGTTACAGCTGTGGCAGAGAAGAATGATTTGTCTTCTATATGTTCTCAATGGGGTCGGCGCTGCTGCCGCTGGCCCCATTGAGCACATATAGAGAAGAGAACAGGAATCGCAGATCGCACCTATCTGTTCTATAATTTATCGGACGAGCGCATAAAAAGCGCTCATGTGTCCGATACCATTGCAAAGCAATAGTTTTAAAAAATCGCCGGACGCATGCGCATGCGCAAATCGCGCGAAAAAAACGCCCGTCTGACTGAGGCCTTAGAGTGATTTCACTCATAGCATTTTTTGGATAAGCACCAGTTTTTGTGGAACTTTTGATGCAGATTTTGGGCCAAAGTCAGAAGTGCTTTTGAAAGAAATGGTAAATATAGTTGAAATTACTAACATTACTCCGCGCTGTTGAATCTACTTCCACTTCTCAGCTTCCTGCTGGATCCACAGTGAAGTTTTTCCAAAAAAACTGTGCAAAAGTACCCTAAGGGTACTCTTAGATGCCCTTTTAGTGCATATTGGCTGTCGTGGTAATTTATTACAGTCACCTGAAATGCTAATAGAGTTATTGGAATTTGTACAAATAGCATTAAGGCAATCCCATAGTTAACTTTTTTAACTTGTAGAAAGCTGCATTGGCCCTGTTTTTCAATTTATTGACTTTAATGGTAAAACACTAACAAATTGAAAACCAAGTGTAGAAACTGCAGTGTGGTTTTTCAAATAAGCTGTTCTAAGAATGCATTCCTAGAAATATTACTTTAACCGCTCAAAGATGCAGTCATTTCTTTAAAGATTTCATTTTTAATTTCCGCATTTAAAAGCCAGATTTTTTTTACATTGATATCGGGGTTCATATTGGGTATTGCATAACTTTTAGTAAATAACAATTCTGCCAAATTGGGTTTTGGAGTTTACAAATACTATGATCACTAACTTGACCACCAAAGCATGCAACAGTTTAAGCTAAATAAAACTACATTATTTACATATTATACTGCTACTTCAGAATGAATGAGAATAATTGTGCTATGTAAATAGCATGGCGCATCCTGGTGCACTAAGCTATTAAGGTACACACACACAGTCAAGTTAACAATTGCTACTTCTATAAATGACAAGTTTTGTTCCTGCACAGCCATGCTGATAACAAATTTATATAGCTTGTTTTACTTCTTTTGTATAATATAAATACTTTTAGAGTATCAGATATAGCCTTTTTGCTGATGATTTTTGAGTGAAAAAAATGCATTTTTGTAGGTGCTTTTTGGTCACATTTTTTATTCATGCAGTTTTTTCCTTTGGCTTTTTTTTCTATAAGGATGCCTATAGAAAACACTATACCCAGAGCATGCTGCAATTAGAAAAAAACACAACTATGCTAAAACTGCAACTTTTGGTTAGCAGATTTCTGGCATCCAGGATTGATAAACAACCCTGAAGTTTTTTGCAGAGGTTTTTTTTTAATGCATCTTTTCTAGAGATAAGCGAGCATGCTCTTCCGAGCTTGCTACTCGTTCGAGTATTAGGGTACTCAAGATGCTCGTTACTCGAGATCAACACCACGCAGTACTCAAGTCAATTGCATTTCCCTTCCCCGCATGTTTAGCGCCATTTTCTAGCCAATAAACATGCGGGGACGGCATTACCACTTCCTGCTGTGACGTGCCAGCCCTCTGCCCTCCAATAGCAGTAAGTGGCTGGGCCAATCAGGTGACCGCCGAGAACTTAAACTGGTCCCGCCCGCGGCTCGCCTCAGACGCATGCTGGCAGTAGCTAGGGAAAGTGCTGATGCTTATATAGGGAAAGTGTTAGCGTAGGATCCTCACGTCAAGAACCCCAACGGTCCTTCTTACAGCTACTCCTCATCGTGTGCATTACAGTTTTGACTGGCTGGGAGCAGTAGTGCACCCTTTTTTTTTTTTGCATCTATCCCTCTGCAGGGCATTACAGCTATAGCATTCTCAGTCTGCAGTGCATTACGCAGAGTTTAGGAACAGATCTGCTGAGATAGGGAAAATTTTACAGTCGGAATCCTCTCTACAAGAACCCCAACGGTCCTTCTTAGGGCTACTCCTCACCGTGTGCATTATAGTTGTGGCTGGCTGGGAGCAGTAGTGCACACATTTTTTTTAAAGCATCTAGCCATGTGCAGAGCCTTTCAGTTATACTGTTCTCAGTCTGCAGTACATTAGACCGAGGACTTACCGTGAAACAGTACTCTAATATTTCCTAGGCCACTGCAAACCCTTTCAGTTATACCGTTATCAGCCTGCAGTGCATTAGACAGAGGTCTCACTGTGAAACAGTACTCTAATATTTCCTAGGCCACTGCAAACCATTGCAGTTATGCGGTTCTCAGTCTGCAGTGCATTAGACAGAGGTCTCACCGTGAAACAGTACTCTAATATTTCCTAGGCCACTGCAAACCATTTCAGTTATACTGTTCTCATTCTGCAGTGCATTACGCAGAGTTTAGGAACAGATCTGCTGAGATAGGGAAAGTTTTACAGTCGGGATCCTCTATACAAGAACCCCAACGGTCCTTCTTAGGGCTACTCCTCACTGTGTGCATTATAGTTGTGGCTGGCTGGGAGCAGTAATGCACCCTTTTTTTTTAAAGCATCAAGCCCTGTGCTGAGCCTTTTAGTTATACCGTTCTCAGTCTGCAGTGCATTAGACAGAGGTCTCACCACGAAACAGTACTCTAATATTTCCTAGACCACTGCAAAGTCTTTCAGTTATACCGTTCTTATTCTGCAGAGCATTAGACAGAGGTCTCACGGTGAAACAGTACTCTAATATTTCCTAGGCCACTGCAAACCATTTCAGTTATACCATCCTCAGTCTGCAGTGCATTAGACAGGGGTCTCACCACGAACCAGTACTCTTATATTTCCTAGATCACTGCAAAGCCTTTCAGTTATACTGTTCTCAGTCTGCACTGCATTCGACTGAGGTCTCACTGCAAAACAATACTCTAATATTTCCTAGGCCACTGCAAACCATTTCAGTTATACCGTTCTCAGCCTGCAGTGCATTACGCAGAGTTTTGGGACAGAGCTGCCGAGATAGAAAAAGTCTCGCAGTCGGGATACTCTGCACAAGAGCCCCAACAGTCCTTCTTAGTGCTACTCCTCACTGTGTGCATTATAGTTGTGGCTGGCTGGGAGCAGTAGTGCACCCTTTTTTTTTAAGCATCTAGCCCTGTGCAGAGCCTTTCAGTTATACTGTTCTCAGTCTGCAGTGCATTAGACCGAGGTCTCACCGTGAAACACTACTCTAATATTTCCTAGGCCACTGCAAACCATTTCAGTTATACCGTACTCAGTCTGCAGTGAATTACGCTCCCCAGATTCATATCACACTTTGCGGGACAGCGTCGTAGACCTTTATTACAAACAGAGCAGTGCGAGCAGGTCCTGTCATGGATGGCAGAAAACGCGTCCAGCAATGTATCGAACACCCAGTCTTCTATGCAGTCCACTACTCCAGATCTTGGGTCTGCAACTCTGAATCCTCTGGCTGCTCCTCCTTCCTCCCAGCCTCCTCACTCCATGAAAATGACATATTCTGAACAGGCAGACTCCCAGGAACTGTTCTCGGGTCCCTGCCATGAGTGGGAAAAAACGGTTTCTCTCTCACCTGAGGAGTTTGTCGTGAACGATGCCCAACCTTTGGAAAGTTCCGGGTGATGAGGCTGGGGACTTCCGGCAACTGTCTCAAGAGCTTTTTGTGGATGATGAGACACAGTTGTCTGATAGTGAGGTAGTAGTAAGGGCAGTAAGTCTGAGGGAGGAGCGCACAGAGGATTCAGAGGAAGAGCTGCTGGACGATGAGGTGACTGACCCCACCTGATTTGCTAAAGCCTACTGAGGACAGGGCTTCAGAGGGGGAGGCAAGTGCGCAGCAGGACAGGTTGGAAGAGGCAGTGGAGTGGCCAGGTAGGAGGCAGGGCCAGAGCGAAGAATCCCCCCAACTGTTTCCCAAAGCACTCCCTCGCAGCAAGCCTCCGTGCAGAGGGCTAGGTGTTTAAAGGTGGGGATGTTTTTTAGTGAGAGCGCAGACGACCATCGAACTGTGGTGTGCAGCCTGGGTCGCACCAAGATCAGCCAGGGAGCCACCACTACCAGCCTCACCACCACCACCATGCACAGGCATATGATGGCCAAGCACCCCACAAGGTGGGATGAAGGACATTCACCGCATCCGGGGTCACACCACTACCTTTTTTCCTGTGCCCTAACCTGCCACACAGATCCAATCCCCCTCCCAGGACGCAGGCACGAGCGCCTCCCAGCCTGCACCCTCACCTCCACGGTCCTCACTCCATCCAGCAATGTCTCTCAGCGCTGCGTTCAGCTGTCGCTAACAAAATAGTTGGAGCGAAAGCGGAAATACGACACTACCCACCCGCATGCACAAGCTTTAAACGTGCGCATTGCCAAATTAATCAGCCTGGAGATGCTGCTGTACAGGCTTGTGGAAATGGAGGCTTTCAAAAACATGATGGTGGCGGCAGTCCCACGCTACTCGGTCCCCAGTTGCCACTATTTTTCCCGCCCTACACCAGCACGTCTCCCACAACCTAATAGTGCCCTCACAACGCGGTTACTGGGAAGGTCCACTTAACCACGGACACTTGGACAAGTACTGGCGGGCAGGGCCACTATATCTCCCTGATGGCATATTGGGTGAACTTGGTGGATGCTGGGACTGAGTCAGAGCCTGGGACCGCTCACGTTCTACCCACACCAAAGATAGCGGGTCCTACCTTGGTGCTGGTATCTCTGATGTATTATGCCACCTCCTCCAAACGCCCCTCCTCCTCCTCCTCCTCCAGCACCTTCACCTCTCAATTAAGAAGTGTGAGCACGTCGCCAGCAGTCGGTAGTGCGCGGCAGCACAGTGGTGGGCAAGCGTCAGCAAGCCGTGCTGAAACTAATCAGCTTAGGTTACAAGAGGCACACGGCCCCCGAGCTGTTGCAGGGTCTGACAGAGCAGACCGACCTCTGGCTTTCGCCGCTGAGCCTCCAACTGATCATGGTCGTGTGTGACAATGGCCGTAGCCTGGTGGCTGCTTTGCAGCTTGGCAGCCTCAAACACGCGCCATGCCTGGCCCACGTCTTCAATCTGGTGGTTCAGCGGTTTCTTAAAAACTACCCGCACTTGTCTGACCTGCTCTGCAAGGTGCGCCATGTCTGCGCACATTTCTGCAAGTCCACCATGGACGCTGCCACCCTGAGGACCCTGCAACATCAGTTTCAGCTGCCCGAGCACCGACAGCTGTGCGACGTGCCCACACGCTGGAATTCTACGCTGCCCATGTTGGCCAGGCTGTACGAGCAGTGTAGAGCAATAGTGGAATACTAGCTGCAACATGGGCGGCGGAGTGGTAGTCAGCCTCTGCAATTCTTTACAGAGGAGTTAACATGGATGGCAGCCATCTGCCAGGTCCTCGGAAAGTTAGAGGAGTCTACCCTGATGGTGAGCGGCGATGCGGCCATCATTAGCGTTACCATCTTGCTGCTTTGCATGCTGAGAAGTTCGCTGCTAGACATAAAGGCCCATGATTTGCGGTTTGAACAGGAGACGGGGGATGACAGTATATCAGTTGATAGCCAAACCACCCTCATGTCTATATCTCAGCGTGTCTTGGATAGGGAGGGGGAAGAGGAGGAGGAGGAGGGGGAATAGACTGCTGGCCACACTGCAGAGGGTACCCATTCTGCTTGCCTCTCATCTGTTCAGCGTGTATGGGCTGAAGAGGAGGAGGAGGATCCTGAAAGTTATCCTCCTAGTGAGGACAGCGATGTGTTGCGTATTGGGACCCTAGCACACATGGCTGACTTCATGTTAGGCTGCCTTTCCTGTTACCCTCGCGTTAGACGCATTCTGGCCAACACGGATTACTGTGTGTACACCCATGGTATAAGGAGAACCTTTCCACTCTCATTCCCAAAGAGGAAAGGGGTACGAGAGTGATGCAATACCACAGGTCCCAGGTGGAAAAAGTGATTCTAAAGTTCCCATTTGATAGCGCTGGCACCAGAAGACACAGTTCAGAGGGCCAAGTAGCAGGGGAGGTGGGGGATCAGGCAGCATGTCCAGCGCAGGCAGGGGGACACTCTCCAAGGCCTTTGCCAGTTTTATGGCTCCCCGGCAAGACTGTGTCACCACTCCCCAGTCAAGGCTGGGAGCAATGTAAAAAAATGGTGAGGGAGTACATAGCTGATTGTACCACCGTCCTACGTGACGCTTCTGCTCCATACAACTATTGTGTGTCAAAACTGGACACGTGGCACGAATTTGCGCTGTACGCCCTGGAGGTGTTGGCCCGCCCTGCCGCTAGCGTCTTGTCAGAGAGGGTGGTTAGGGCAGCTGGGGGGATCATCACGGATAAGCGTACCTGCCTATCAACTGCCAGCACAGACATGCTTACACCCATAAAGATGAACAAAGGCTGGATTTCCCCAGACTTCTCTTCTCCACCGGTGGAAAGCAGCGGATCCTAAGGATTCTTTTAGCTGCAAGAGGAGAAATATGCATCCTCTATCACCCCAAAAAAGTAGAGAAGTAGCTTGGTCTATCCCTTTCGTATCTTACTCCTCCTCCTAAAACAGCATGTTATCACTTGCTACTAAAAGGTTTAAGGGAATTCGCCTATACTATTGCAACAAAAAATTTCTGTGGTCCGCCTATACACTTGCTACTAAGATGTTTGGGTGGGTTCACCTATACAGTTGCTACTAAAAGGTTGGAGGGGTTCGCCTATACTCTTGCAACAGAAAAGTTTCTGGGGTCTGCCTATACACTTGCTACTAAGAAGTTTGGGGGAGTTCGCCTATACACTTGCTATTAAAAGGTTGGAGGGGTCCCCTATACACTTGCTACTGAAAGGTTTGAGGGGTTTGCCTATACACTTGCTACTAAAAGATTTGAGGGGTTCACCTATACTCCTGTAATAGAAAAGTTTCAGGGGTTCGCCTATACTCTTGGTACATCGATTTTTCAGGCAATCGCCTATACTCTTAGGCAACTAATTTTTCCGGCCTTCGCCTAGACACTTGGCAAACCAAATTTTTCAGGTGTTCACCTATACTCTTGCTACAGAAAAGTTCCTGGGGTCCGCCCATGCTCTTGCTACTGAAAGGTTTGAGGGGTTCGCCTATACTCTTGCAACAGAAAAGTTTCAGGGGTTCGCCCATAGTCTTGCTACAGAAATGTTTTGGGGGTTCGCCTATACTCTTGCAACAGAAAAGTTTCAGGGGTTCGCCCATAGTCTTGCTACAGAAATGTTTTGGGGGTTCGCCTATACTCTTGCAACAGAAAAGTTTCGGGGGTCGCCTATACACTTGCTACTAAAAGGTTTGAGGGATTCGCCTCTCTCGTGCTACAAATTACCAGTTATCTGAGATACTGGATTGGAGTGTTCACAAGAAGCAAAACAGATTTCATGAGGCTTTCACAGGGTCACTGTACACCTGTGGTGGCTACTTTTGCAACACCTCTGGCTTCAAACCAATCTTTGGTGTTAGTATGTGCTGCTGCATTGTGGATATGTGTAGAAGTTCTGGCACCTGAGTCTCCTTCAGGCCCACGTTTGCAGCTTCTGACAATTTTGTGACGGAGGTGGCACGGGATTGGAATGATGATCGTACGTCAATTTATCATCAATTCTCATCAGCATTGTGAGCTATCGCCCACACTTTCAAAGAGGGTTGCTGCCTGGCCCTGCCAACCCTCTGCAGTGTGTGTCTGCGGTTCCTCTTCATCGCAGACGCACTTATAAATCGACATGAGGGTGGTGTGGCTATAAAGCGAGCATGTGGCATGAGGCCAGCTGAACGTTGCGCAGGGAAAATTTTGTGTGTGCTGTTGACGCAGGGTTGTGCGGGGGGTTGTACAGAAATGCCAGCATGAAACCCAGGAGAAGAGGCAGGGGTGCCGGCAGACTATTGTTTTCAATGGAGCCGCAGGCAGCAGCCGCTGCTCCATTGAAAACAATGCGTGCATTCCAAATGGTGCATGCATTTCCTATCTTTGCAGGCACGCACCCGCAAAGTACGGAAATGTGCACACACCACAGGGAATGCAATGTTGCAAATACAAGCGTATGCACGCATAAAAACATGCTCGTGTGACCCCACCCTAAATTTGTGTTAAAGGGTCACCAGGCCTGTGGGTTATCATTGTTATAGATTTCTCATAATCATCAGTAATGCATGAAGCCACCTCTGATGTTTATTATGGTCTTGAATGTCAAAGATGGTTATAAACTTGTACTCCCAAATTCTTCAATGAGATTGAGATTCAAAATTGCCTTTTAATACAATAACTAGAAAAATGCTCAGCCAAAGGTAATTCTGTCTTTATTTCTTTAATTGTGTGGTGGTAAGACCTCATCCACGATTTCAGTTTTTGTCCTGTTTTAAGTGCAAATTAATCACACCATATCTGTGTCTTCTCATATGTATGTATGTATATATATATATATATATATATATATATATATATATATATATATATATATATATATATATATATATATTATTTATTTAAAAGCCTCTTCGATCTATTCCATTAAGCCTGAAGAAGAATCCTATAAGGTTTGAAAGCTCGCTATAACATCATTATACCATCTTAAAAAATTTTTTTTGAATCAGGGCTATCATTCCACCTCAAGTGATCACCAAATCATCAGACCCACCGGGATACCAAGAAATCAACTACTCTCAATACAATCAATACACTTTGTAAAAAAAAATCAAGCACCTATAAGGAGTTGTCATTTTGCTGAAAAAAATTGGCATGCAGTTACATCTCAGGCAGATATGCAAATGACTAGGGTTGTGGCGTGATTAGACAAATGGTCTTGACACCTACAGTCATAGAAAGCTGAAAACAAGGTCCACTGCACACAAGTAGCCTCTGAGAGCCTTTTTAATAGGTCATGGGTTAAACCAATTTTTAGGGCCTCAGGTGACAAAACTGTACATCTAATCACACCAAAACTATAAATCATTTGCATATCTGCCTGCGATGTTACTGCATGCCAAGTTTTGCAGCAAAACAAAGACTTCTTCTAGCTGTTTAATTTTTTTTTTATTTTACAGAGTGTAATATGGCCATAAAACCCCTTTAATGTATGCATTAGAGGGTCATTCCAACCATGGTATCAGCTAAGGTTTTTTTTTTCTTTGTTCCTTAATAATATTTTTATCAATGAAATAAAATCATGTAAAAACACGTTTATGCAGTTTCCTATTTAAAATCAATCAGAACTGTTTCAAAAAGCCTGTAGGTGTTTGATTGTACTTACAATAAACTAATTGTGCACAAGTTAAAACAAGTTCAGCTTTAATACATAAACTTAGGTATTAGATACATCATTCTGAAGGTAAATTGATGCAACAATATTGCATTATTAACATTCAGTAGAAATAATCAAAGAATGAATAAAGGTAAACTGTATGAAATATGCTGCAATGCTGTCAGTGTGGGACTATATGATTTTGGATAACAGGAAACTACTTGTGCAAGTCTAATGAAGGCATAGGCATAGGTGGTTGATATTGGTAAGGCTTTTGGGATATATGCACCGATTGATTGCTGCCACATGAGGGTTGTACTTTGGTCAGGGTATATAAATACAGGACTATGGTATCAATCTGAATTTTTGCCCTGCTAAAGAAAAGGTGAGTACAACTCTGCTGAAGGAACAGGCAAAGCATAATCACAGAAGATTGTAGATCAGAGATCAGAAGTAGGCATCCATCTTTGTAATATCTGTGTGTCCCAATAAGCTAACTTTTATTTTAAAAAAATCATTCAGAAATATGAAACATCTACTTATACACACATCCTCCAATAGATCTCCAATACCAGTAAGTCAAATAATGTTTAATAACTGCACATTTATCTTGAAGCACAGGGGTAGACATACAGTTGATAGCTAAGGGCATATATACAATGGTGCTGTCCTGTAATAGTAAGGTAGTGCATAATATGCAAACTATCAGGTGGATCTTAAGTCTACTGAAGGGACTGTACAGTGTCCCCAAATGGATAATCATTCTGGGCACTCCGCAGCACCAATTTGGCATGTCTACTTCATTCATTAGAATGTGCTGTGCGGCATCACAGTCTTAAACTACCACCTCCCCTCATATTGTGATCCTAAGAATGAAGGAGATGCAGCACTACTTTATCACTGTGTCCTCTTGAACATCAATGCTCCCAGCCACCTGACTGTGCATGGGACTGCAGTCCGCTCTTTTACTTGAATGGGTTACAAAGCAGTGAATTGCATACCATGTGGCTAGGGCACTGCTTTGCTGAAGGAACAACATGAATGGGATACAGCTATGGGACAACGAATTGTTGTGTATACTTGTTATATGCTATAACTTTATAAAATTGAAATACCCATTTAAGTCTAGTATAATGTTTCAACTACTTACTAACATAAACTTAGTGTTGCCTATAATCAGGCAAAAAATATTTAGAAATATAGTCAGTATAATCATACTGCTACATTTGATAAAAGGTACATTAGTCATAGATAGATAGATAGATAGATAGATAGATAGATAGATAGATAGATAGATAGATAGATAGATAGATAGATGTTGTAGGCTTGCAGTTTAGAACTCACTTTTAGTAATAGCAAGCAATGGAACCATCCAGGAATTCATCTAGATGCCATTTTCAGCCATCCAAAGGGAGTTCTGAAAAAGAACCCCTAATTGGGGTTCTAAATGTAATATGAATGAATCCTAAAAAGCTTATGTCTTTGTATTGTCTCCTCAGAATAGCAGGTAGAGTACAGGGTTTCTAGGTTAGCTTCCTGTCAGCTGCTTGTTGTGACTGCAGCTAAAACTTTCTAAAGTAAGAATGCTTACTACATACACCAAAATCAGAAAGCTCTAGGTTCAGTTTTGTCTGCTTCCTATCAGAGTAGTAACCAATTACTCCCCCTTCACACAGCATATTTGCATGCATATTTGCGCATGCCTTACACGGAGAATAGAACCCATTCATTTTAATAGGTTTGTACACATGCATGTTTTTCTCCTGCGCATTTCGGTCGCCCAAAACAAAAAGCAGTATGCTCTATTTTCCTGCGCATTTGTGCACCAAATGTCTCCATAGAAGTCTATGTGGGTGCATAATATGCAAGAAGATGTGTTATACACTGCATAATTCTGCTAGAAAAAAAAACACATTTGAAATTTTTTGGGCAAATTAATTATTTCAATCAGTGGGTCTGTTTGCTGCAGGCAAATAAACATGCCCTGTGAGAGGAAAAAATACAGTAAAATAAGTGTGCAAAAATGCCTCGTTCAGGCATTCGAAGATGCTCTGAGGCATGCACAAACATGCTAAGGCTCGTGTGAAGATGGCCTTGGAGCATGGTACATTTCTTGCATATCCTAGTACTCATTGATACTTAAAGGGGTTGTCCCGCAAAACAAAGTGGGGGTATACACTTCTGTATGGCCATATTAATGCACTTTGTAATGTACATTGTGCATTAATTATGAGCCATACAGAAGTTATTCACTTACCTGTTCCGTTGCTAGCGTCCCCGTCTCCATGGTGCCGTCTAATTTTCAGCGTCTAATCGCCCGATTAGACGCGCTTGCGCAGTCCGGTCTTTTCCGTTTTGAATGGGGCTGCTCGTGCTGGAGAGCTGCCCGCGTAGCTCCGCCCCGTCACATGTGCCGATTCCAGCCAATCAGGAGGCTGGAATCGGCAATGGACCGCACAGAAGACCTGCGGTCCACCGAGGGTGAAGATCCCGGCGGCCATCTTCGCAAGGTAAGTAAGAAGTCACCGGAGCGCGGGGATTCGGGTAAGTACTGTGCGTTTTTTTTTTTTAAGCCCCTGCATCGGGTTTGTCTCGTGCGAACGGGGGGGCTATTGAAAAAAAAAAAAACGTTTCGGCGCGGGACAACCCCTTTAATTCTGGACCCAGTTGCATACAAAACAACATTTTCAATTGTCAAAGAGGGACACCTGTGGTTCATTGTGTGAAAATTCCACTTTTCATTCTTTTCAATAATTTTTACATATCAATATGCTTAACTAGTTTTATTTTCAACATTGGCACAAAAATCAAATAAAAGTAAAAAGTTTTAAGCTCCATCTTGCACCATATGTTGAAATAATATACAAATTGGAGTCTACTAGACAGTGAGGAACCATACAAATATAGTTTATGGAACAATATAGTAAAGTTATGGACTGACCCTCCAAAAGAGGGACACATCAAAGGGAGGTAGGGCTGCTTTATCTATAAGGCAAATGATGCAGCTGGCCCACTACATAGCCTATGAACAGTGGATCCAGAAAATCTTCAGACACCTTCACTTTTTTACATGTAATAATGTGTCCTTGTGAAAATTAAAAAGAAATTTTGCATTTCCCCCCATCATTCTGCACTCAATACCCCACAATGACAGTGTGAAAACTGTCATCCAGCTGAGAGCTGCCCCTGATTGGTCCCTGCGCTGAGCCAATCAGAGGCAGCACTCGCTCACCCATTCATGAATTCATGAATGGGTGAGTGAGAGCTTCCTCTGATTGGTGAGGCTGTGACCAATCAGAGGCAGCTCATTCAGCAGGCGGGGATTTTAAATCCCCACCTGCTGAATACTACAGAAAGCAGTTCAGGAGAACTGCCGGCCAGATGCGGCTGAACTCCAGCTGCAGCGGAAAGGTAAGTATACATTTTTTTTTTTACACATTTCAGAATGATTTTCAGGTAAGGGCTTATATTTTTAAGCCCTTCCCGAAAATTCATCCCGCACTCGCCGGCAGCCCATTGCTTTCAATGGAGCCGGCTGTATTGCCGGCTCCATTGAATTCAATGGGCTAACATCGTTCTTCTCTGCCACAGCTGTTACAGCTGTGGCAGAGGAGAACGATCTTTATGCTGACAGTGCGGGGGGGGGGGGGGGGGTGTCTCACTCTTGCCACTATTGTGGCTTAATAGTGAGACCTCGGAGCCTGAAATGCAGCCCTGCATGTTGCTCCTCGCCTGCCCTATCCATTTCTGTGTTTTTTACATGACTTTGGTGATTTGCTAAGATTTTCACAAATGAAAACCTTAGCGGAGCACCAGTCATATACAAAAATGCTCGAGTCGCCCATTGACTTCAATGGGGTTCGTTACTCGAAACGAACTCTCAAGCATCACTGAAAGTTCGACTCGAGTAACGAGCACTCGAGCATTTTGGTGCTCGCTCATCTCTAGTTCTGTTACCATATTTATATGGTAACCTTTTTTCCAGCACAGAACAGCACAAATAAACAGAAACTTGCCTATTGGTCTCCGCTTCAGCAGTTTTGTATAATACATCAGTCTCCATCCAGGGTTTCTGTTTTCGGGATTTTAAACATACACCACGAAGGGACCCATAAATAGAGAGACAAAACTGTGATGTGAACAGAGCCATAGAAGTCAATAACTAGCCTATCGTTCTATGCTCCCTCTTTTTATCACATGCTACTTGTACTACTCCATCTACAGCCCTCTATCCACACTCCTCCGCTCCTCTGTTAGTGGTAAGGGATTATCATATATCTCTGAATATGTATCGATATGGGGAACATTAGGCAGGTAAATGGTATGTACATATTTTGAATAGTAGTGGAATACATAGCATGCAGTTGTATGTGTTGCAAATGTGGTTTATCGGCTCCTGTTCCAACATGTTGAATAGCATCTCTTTATAAAATTTAGATTTTCAACAGTTTACAAGATCAGCCTGACAGATCAGGCTGAAAACCAGGCCATGCATCACATTATCACAATATAGGAAATTCCCAGGGATCAATACAAATG
Source organism: Eleutherodactylus coqui (assembly GCF_035609145.1). Taxonomy (NCBI): domain Eukaryota; kingdom Metazoa; phylum Chordata; class Amphibia; order Anura; family Eleutherodactylidae; genus Eleutherodactylus; species Eleutherodactylus coqui. The sequence continues at coordinate 138,694,088 of NC_089843.1, read as the reverse complement.
CAATTTGTTAAAATAATAAATTTATAAATATAAAGCATGGGCCATGGAAAAGTAACCCAACACAACACTTTAGTGAAAGCTGTCTGAAAGAAAAATCTGTCTTTGTTGAAAAACTTTTATTTTTTTATACTACTAGGGTAAAATGAAAGCTGTGCTGTGATTTGTTGCTATAGGCAACAAAGACAGATTTTCTGTTAGACAGCTTTCATAAGAGTGTGGTTCCATGCTACCATTCTATGGCCCACCTTATACTTATCTCCATAATTCCTCACCAGTCCCTCACTGATTTCAGTCAGGTCCTTACCACATCTCTGCTTGAACTGTATAGTAGCATAATGATATATACACTGGGAACACTCATCCCCATAAAAACGGACCTCCCAAGGGTTTGTCACACAGCAGGTCATGATTATATGATGTGAAATACATGTGTCTCGTGACTTCTCAAGTAGAGCAGTCACAGATTGAATTATATGATACTTTCAGAGCCTCTAACTGCCTGAGTGGGAACGTTTGACTCCACATAACTAAGAAGAGCTTTTGCTTTTGGCTATTTTGTTTGGCTGTGCCAGCACTTTTCAGAGGCTGTTTAGTGGGTGTGTTTGCATCTGTTACTATAAATTTATTAGGGTATCATACTGATTCCCTTCTCTTAATCAGTCTGCCATTCAATGCCCCTGTTGTAAGGAATTAACATGTATTTAATTATTTAGGGTGCGATTACACGAGTCCAACCATGATCATTTGCAATCAAAACGCGAATCTTGGAAATTATACTGAGGAGAATTTACCTCACCTCTTAGTGTATATACTGAGGAGAATTCAGCTCACCTTTAGGGCAAAAACACATGGGCGTATGCATGGTTGCACATGGAGGTTTTTTGTTTTTTTTCAGAGTATTCAAACTCCATGCTATAGTCCCATCTTTTTTCGCCCATACTATTTACTGAGGAGAATACCGCTAATGAAAATAAAACCATTGAAATCAATAGTTTTGTTTTGTCACGCTATTTGGCGGTGATTATTACAGCTGCATAACAGGACTAAATCACTCCCATGTGAAGTTTGTCAGTTACAGACCTGTTCACACCATCAGGCCCAATGATTTGGCCCTGTTTAGTATCAGCAGCCACACAATCGGAACTAACTGAAGAGTAATATCTTGGGAACTCCGCAGCATAGACTGTATCCTGCTTAGAGGGGTAAAAGGTGAAAATCAGGGTTCCCCAGGTGTTGCCTCATCAGATAGCCAAAATTTTAATTGGTGCGTGGCAAGACAGATCCATATCAGTCTGCCTGACACTAAGCAAAAAAAGAGCAGAAATTTGAACAATTTTAATACAAGTTATATGGCTCTTTTCTTGCAATATTATATATAAATCTGCTCATTTCCTCCTGGTCTACAAAATAATGCCTGCAGATTGAACGCAAAGTTTAACCCATTTAGGACCAGCCACTGTATATATACGGCGGCTGGTCCTGGGCTTAGAGGACCACCGATCGTAAAAATACAGCGGTGCTCTAAGTCTCCTGCCTCTGCAATCAGTCAGAGGCAGATACGGGTTATCAGCTGTTAGTGACAGCTGATATCCTGGAGCAGAAGGCAGGAGGGGTTTTTAACCCTTCCTGCCTTCTGCTTCCCCGATATACAGTGCTCAATGAGTACTGTCTGGGCAAAGTGAAAGTAAGAAGTTCTTTCACTACGGGAGCCTCGGGGGGTCATGTGATCTCCCGGGATTCCCTGCTACTGCAGAGCTGGAGGGTCAGACTTAGACCCTGGCAGCTCTGCAAGTTACTAATGTCACCACAGGGGTTGCTTTCCCCTATAATTAGGGCTCCTATGGACGCCCCAGCTACAGTGGGAAAATGTCAAATAAAGTTAAAAAAAAAAAAAGTGAGTGTCCCCCAGAGGTCTTATATGACGTCATCGGGGACACAGATAGTAAAAAACACAATTACATAAATAAGTAAAAGAAAACAACAGAATGAAACAACAATACATACATAAGAAAGAGAATAACACAAAGCAGACGCCAACAAAAAACGTCGCCGTATGCGCCCTGTAAACCAAAACCATACATACTATATATCAAAACGTCCGAAATAAATAGAAGAACCCATTTCCATACTTTATTTTAGTGTAAATATAAAAATAATTTTTAAAAAAACTATAAATGTTAAAAAAAAATCATTTTTTTTAGCATTTTACCCCCAATAAAACTAAAAAACGGAAAAAAAAGTCAGTGAAAAAGATATTAAAAAAATAGTCCTATATAATAATAATCTTATAATAATCTTTATTTGTATAGCGCCAACTTATTCCGCAGCGCTATATGTCACGGAAAAAAAAAACGCAGCAAAAATAATTTTGGTAGCTAAAGGAAAAAAAATAGAGCAGTAAAACCGCCACATGGGTAAAATCCCTAAAAAGTGTCTGGTCCTTAAGGTACAAAACAACCTGGTCCTTAAGGGGTTAATGTGACAGGTTCCAGTTTAAGAAGTCTCTCTTGGTGTCATCTCAATGCATGTTGCTTCATGTAAAAATATAAGAACAAATTGTATCTTTCCCATCCTACATTAAAGAGGTTTATAATGCTTTTAATAAAAAGTGACTTGCGTCATTTCTGATTATACATTTCCTTTAAACTGCTCCTACAAAGTCACATTTTCAAGCTGGTCATGTGTGTTATTATATTCATAATTGCTAAATAAAGGTACTTTCTATTTATAAATTAATATATCATTGCTCAGCTGATGTTTAATTCTTGTACATCTCAATATTTTAAAATTATAACTTCAAATTTGCATGGATTCATTAAATATTGCTTTCAAACATTTTTAGTGTTTCTTCTCACAAGTTAAGAAATGAAAGGCAAAGCAGAAGGATACCTTGCAAAAACATTGGCAGCATACTTGAATAACAATATTCCAACATGCTTAGCACATCTAGTAATGACAGGAGGTGCTTCATGTCATTGATGCTAAACCAGATGGCCCCAATAAAGCCAAATAATCACTTACGATAATACTGCATGTTACAAAATGATTATATCTGTTCTGAAAATACAAATATTGCATTGATATTATTTACAACAAATTCTAAAGTTAGATGTTACACTATAAATTACTCAAAGCTATCATTGGAAATACAGTAATTGTTTATTGTTTTTATTTAAAGGGTTTTCCCACTAAAGTCCTTTATTTCCCTATCCACAGGATACAGATGAAGGAAAGTTTAACTTGACTGTGATGACTTCTGCAGCAAATTATGTTATTTTAGGCCTCTAAATGCTATTATCTTATCAACAAAATCTATTGTAAAGCAATTGTAAATGCAGATAACCTGTCGCACAGAACGTTATCTTAATGTGGTAAGAGTAAAATTAAACTTTGCTACATTTGTAGGTGATAAGTGTCTGATTAGACAGTAGGTATTGTCAAAATGATCAGTGCGTCATCAGGACTGATCATTCTGGTCTCTTCCTCAAAGCAGGATAAAATGGCACAAATATCTTTGATCTGCAGTCACTTCACAGACGTGAAGTGACTGACCTTCATATAACGCCTGCTAATGGCATACACTGTCTGGTACTCTGTGATCGCTCTCTGCTGCTGGCTTAGTCACTGCAACAAATTCAACATGGAACTCCACAGTATAGGTATGTCACAGATGAGAGCAGTGAGTTCAACTATTGCTGCACCTCCTCCAGATGGGAAGTGGCTGGGTGTGAACATCGAAAGTATGAGCACAGATTCTTTGCCTTTTCCAGTGGTAAATGTAAACCTGGGTAATTGTTTAGGATGTTGTCAGGGTTTGAACCTCAGAACTCTTGTGCTTCAGACACTATATCTATAGTAGTGAACTATTCAGCCTGCTGGACAGCTCCCCTCCTAGTTCCTTGCCTTTGTGTTTCCCTGACTGGTCCCACCCTCTGTTTCCCTTACTGGGTCCACCTTGTGCTTCCCTGTCTGACTCCACCCTGTGTTTTTTTTTGAATGGACATATTATAAAGCCTGCCCCTTCCTCCAGTTGCTTGCTTGTGTAGAAACCTACTGTCACATTCAGCCACTGGATTGGAGTCTCAAGTGGTAGCCAGCAAGGGCAGGCAATGTTGTCAAGCAAGCCGGGGGTTAGTAGAGGACAATACAGTACAAAAGATTTAAGCAGAGATGTAGTCAGGAAACAATGCAGTGGTGCACAGAAAACCAGCTTCTTTCAGAGGGAGCAGGTATAGGTAGGAGCTGGTTTAAAGGCTGAGGGCTCAATAAACAAGTAAGGAAATACAGAAAGGGCCAGGCTTTTATAGTATATCCAATCAAAGAAAACACAGGATGGAGCCAGTCAGGGAAACACAGGAGCAAGGAAGTAGGAGCAAGGACAAGATTTATCAGGGAAGCTGTCCAGCAGGCTGAATAGCTCACTAGGGAGAAACACCATCTGGAGCACAGGCGTTCCCAAATTTGAATCCTGATAGACAGTACTTCACAGAAAAGACATATAAGTAAAATGTATTATTAAATCTTAAAATTTGTGGGCTACCGTTAGCGCAAATTTTACGCTTTTTCAGATATACTGTGTGTGCCAAATTAGATAATATGTGCAGGCCTGGAGAGCCTTTCAAAGACCACACGTCTCTACATCATGTGTCCCAAAAGAGTCTAAAACTTTATTCATGCGTGTAAAGTTTAAATAAAATTTCAACACAGGAAGTGAAGTAATTTAGGATACAGTTACATTATTTAGTGAGCTGATAGGTCATTCTGAGAGGGAGGTATTTGTGAGGTAGCTTGTGATGTCATCCATCTGGGAGGAACTTTGGTGAGCACGCTCAGTTCATTCTTGAATTTGGTCTCATGAGAAGAACATCCTGTTTCTCCTCTCTGCTTGTCCAAGACAAAGACATTCCTAGATAGGTTTTTGCCAGTTAAAACCAGTTTGACCAGTTTACCACTGCTCCTTCAGTTCTTGTGGAGGTGGGGGGGTGATGTTCCCTTCCCCCAGAGGTTCAGACCAGAAACACAACATAGCATCTTCACAGTTGACAAAAATACAGAAAATATATACAAAATGGTGAAAGTTTGAGATGCAGTTACTGTTCAGACAGATAATTATTCCTTTTGGGTTGGTTCTAAATAGGTTGTTGTTAGCCATTTAGTCGTTCACGACCCTCGGCAACCCTAAGGGCCCATTCACTGTGCTCAGTGACAAGGGGACTCCCCGCATGGAGCAAAGAATCCCCTGCCATAGCTGTCACATACCTAGAATTCAATGAATGGCCGAGCTCTGTCTGTAATTTGCTGAAAGCTGTGACCAATCACAGGCAGCGCTCAGCTGTCATTCAATGAATGGCTAAGCGCTGCCTGTGATTGGCTGAGTGCTCAGCCAATCAGACGCAGCCCTTTCAACAGGCAGGGATTTCAAATCGCTGCCTGCTGAGAGAACTTCATTACAGTGCTGGCACCGAAGCAGCTAAACGCGCCTGAGACCCGGCAGCAGGGGAGAGGTGAGTATTTTTATTTTGTTATTTTTTACACCTGCTAGGGATGATTTTCAGGGAAGTTCTTATATTTAAAGCTCTTCTCTGAAAAATCACTGCAGGGGTTGCCATCACACCATTGCTTTCAATGGGGCCACCAGCAGCAGCTGCGGTCCCATTGAAAGCAATGCTGCACAGACCTGTGTTCATTCGTGTTTATGCACGTACAGGGGGGTGCCATTTTTTTGCGCACGTATCTACGCACTAGCACACGCTCGTGTGAATGAGGCCTTAAGGCGAGCTCCCTCCATGTTTTTCTGTTTTGCAATGCTTCTTTCAGTGGCATGATATCCATGCCAGTATCAGCTTTGACAGTATCAAGCCATCGGATAAATAGGTACTACCAGATTTTGTTGGCTACTGGCCCATAGATAATAGAACAATAATATATAATACACTGTATTGAAACTGTATTACCTTGGGAGTAATTGAAACACTATTACTTTAAAAACTGATTTGTAAATGATGTATTCTGCATTTTCGCATGCTTCACAGGAATATATTACTTGTAGAATCACAATTTGCATGTAAAGAAAAAAAAGGCCATGATCCACAGTGTTAAGCATTTTTGCAAGTCAATTTTCTTCAGACCCTACATTTGGAAGGCAATGAACCTAAGATACTTATACATTTATCTGTCTCACTGTACAGCTTTCTGATAGATGATGATAAAAGCTTTCTTGACAGTAATATTGAATGTTCACACATAGTGGAATTTTTGCAGATTTTCTGCAATGGAAAAAATGTGCACCAAATGAGTGTAAATTCCATGTCAAAATCCAAACTATATGGTGCAAAGTTTGACACAGATTTTGACATGTATCCAAAGCAGACTTTATATATTCAATAAAGTGATGAAACCTGTTGTAAACCTGTGTTAAAACCTGCAACAAATTCTAGCACCACATAGTAGGTGTTGAGGTGCAATGGCTCCTTTCTACATATTTGGTGGGAATGTTTGATCATCACACCATTTTGGCAGGAAGTATAAAGTACCTTGAGAAAGCTCTCTGTAAATTTGACTATGTCTGCAGACATGATCTTTCTATGGAAGCCTTCAATGCTTTTCCACACACTTAAGCAAAAGCTGATTGCCCTCTTAATAGATGCGGCTAAAGCTCTAATTCCTCTTCACTGGCTGCAAAACACCCCAGACCCAGGCGCAGTGGAGTGAGATGGTTGACCTTATCTATAATCTTAAGGAGCTTACCAGTTGGTCAAAAGGCACTCTTGATAAGTTTTTAGAAATTTGGAGTCTGTGGCAAAAATTGAGAGGAGCTTCATAGGTGTTATTGCTAGCGATGTAAGTGCAAACTGCTCGGTTGCGTGGGTTGGGATCCTACCCTTTCCGGGTTCTCAGAGCTTATCTTTGTGTGAGAGCCCTGATCGGGTCTCTAGGATTGGACATAAGTGTGCTTACCAGGAGTAGTTGGGAGGGGCGATGCGAGAATGTCGTGTTGGTTGATGTGGCCTTAGCCTCTCATCTCTTTCTGTTCAACATATCTGCTCATTTGTGCATCTCAAGATATACACCCACCCCTCCCCCTCTTTCCTCCCCTCCCTCCACATATATTGTGCATTTATTCTTTGATTAAGAGATTTATTGATATTTGACACTGTCAAATTCTGCACTAGACTATGATTGTTCTACTGTGTCACCTGCTGGACGGATTTGATATGAGATATATAATTGTCTTTTTTCTACTGTATGGTGGACTCTTATGAGCAAAATACCAATAAAAATTTGATTTACAAAAAAAATTTGCAACAAATTGTGCAGATTTTGATGTTGATTTGGGTGCAAATCTTTCTACTGCAGAAAATCCCAACCAAATCCGCTATATATGAACATACCCTAACAAGCTGTAAGAGGCTCCTTACGTACTTTCCACTGTTTTGCTTTAAGGTTTCTCATTTAAGACATGGTATATCTTTAGGATATACCATTGATTGACATTTGATTGCTGTGAATCACTGAAGTTTAGTGTTTTCTTGGGGTCCAATATAGTCATCTGAAAAATACCATTCAGGACCAACAAGAGCTGAACATGCTAAATGGATTTCCTCTGTGACTGCCACTTTGTTCTAGCAATCAGTGAGGGTCATAGCAATGATCTAAGGATAAATGTAATACACAAAATCACACTCTTCCCTATTTTCCCATGCTTGTTTATTGCCATTTTTTCTAAAAACAAATAAAAATGTATCTACTAAAATACACAACCTATTTAATTCTGAATTAATTTCCTAAAGTTTTGCATTTGATTGAGTTTTATCTTTTTACTTTTAGAATAGTGCTTTAAATAATTGGAAATTTAAGCATCATTTTATACTGTAGTGTAGCCATTTATTTATGCTAAATAAAATAAACACAGTAATTCTGAAACTATGTATGTGTTAATGGAAAAAGAAAAACAAACTTTCCTAGATTGTATGCACATATGGTAAAGTGACATTGTACATGGGTGTTTTATCCCCTTGCTATCATTTTGTTTGGGGTTGAGATAAAAGTTCTCTGTCATACAAGCCTTATACAAATATCTTGTTATGCTCATTTGATGAAAAAAATGACAGCTTTTCAGCAAAGTGCTAGGTAGTAAACTATTTCATCTCCCTGTAAGCATTTTACATAATATACTACTGGGACCCAAGGTCTTTAGCCCATCCAAATACACATGTAGAGAGTCTCTAGCAGATGGTCAGTCCCTGACAGCCTGCTGGTTACATGGCAGATTTAGCTGGCTCTTGTCCTTTCCTGAAATTCATGAATAAATCAAAAGAAAGTCAATAAAATACACTTTTAATGTATTTCCTTAAAAAGGGCAGGAAAAAAACATCTGGAATTTGGAGCGTAACATTTCATCTTCAGCAGATGTTTTGACATGATAACATAAATGAAAACATATTTTAATAGGTCCAGTATATAAACAGGAGGATCAAATAATTCCTAATTGCAGTAAATTCCTAGTTTACAATGTAAATGAGAAAAGGCACTTATAACACTACTAGTAATTATTAGGAAATTATAGTACCAGTGTTTCTGGTGGCAAAATGCACCACACCACTGTGCTACATTGTACATCCATTATGATCCCCACACATCACACACACAGCTCTACTACATTCATCTTGATTCCCACACATAGCACACACACAGCTCTAATACATTCATCCTAACCTCACACATCACACACAGAGCTCTGCTATCATGATTTACACACACATTACACGCACACAGCTCTGCTAAATCCATCCTGGTTCTCACACATTAAAAACACAACACATTACACACTGCTTTTCTTACATCCATCCTGATTCAAAGACATGACCCACACAGCACATGACACACAGCTTTACATCATCCATCTTGAATCCCACACAAGCCAAACACAGCTTGTCTCCTCCTACAGCAGTAACGTCACCACCAGTCTTTCAGCCCACCAGATCTCTGTGGTGGAGGTAGGTCACTGACTTCTGTCAGGACCACTGAGTTGCATTTGAGATAACTGCTTAGTTGTATTCTTATTTTGTTATTTTTGTCCTCCCTTCTAAGAGCCCAAACTGTGTTGTTCTTCTGTCGGTCAGGCTCTGTGTTTTATATATCCTGTAGGGCCTGCAATGACATCACCAGCCATGAAGTATCCAGGAGGCGGTGCATGAAAAGAACCCACATACAATACTTTCTACCAAACTGCACAATGGCTCCTTCCACAGCAGTGACATCACCACTGGTCCTTCAGCCCACTGATTCTTCAGTGGGCTGAAGGTTTGTGTTTTTGGTCAGGACTGCTAAATTATGTCTGAGATAATAACGGTTTAGTTGTATTTTCATTTTGGTATTTTTGTCCTCCCCTTTTCAAGAGCCCTAACTTTGTTGTTCTTCTGTCGGTCAGGCTCTGTGTTTTATATATGTTGTAGGACCTTTGATGACATCACCAGGAGCGAAGATATGATGTCACCAGGGGCGGAGCATGAGAAGCACTCACATACTCACTGACAAGTGGTCATTAGTAGCTTGATTAAAAGAAGCATACTGTAGCTTCTACATATTTTATTTCATTTTTTTCATATAAACGATGCCACTTTGATTAGGAGTTCATAGTAAAACTTGTGCAATAACCCATAAACTATAGGACATGTCATTTTTTTAAATGACATTTTCTCTGTATTTTAAAAAAAATCCATGAATTTCATACAGTCGTATTTGTTTGCTTTGTGTTTTCAGGCACTCTTTTTTTTCCAATAGAGAAACCTATGCAAAAATTCCTGAAATAAATGCCAAGTCTAGAACATGCTACATTTAGAAAAAAATGTCATACATGCATAAGAAACATGTTTGAAAGTGGTGCAAAATTGCATAAAACCCCACACTCTTTATATTGCATTTCATAATTTCCTTTTGATATGCAACTAACATTGGCTGCAGCACAAAAAATGGGCAAAACAAAGCCAAGGAAAAAACATTACAAAAATAGGCACTTTTCCTAAAAATGTTTCCAGGGACATATTGCTGATTGGATGGTTTATTTATGGCTTTCATGCCAGTACTATCTCAGGGAACAATGCAGTAATGAGAGTTATAAGAATAAGTAGTACAAAGGTTGTAGTTTCCCCGGGGCCCTGGAGCATGTCCAGGGGGACAGAGGAAGGCACATTTGCTATATAACAGGACACCAGTATTATAAATGGCACATAGTAGGTGGGTGTCTAGTTACAGATTTTGCATTGCCAAATCTCAAGTTTCTTCGTAGATACAAAGTGTTGCAAGAGTGTTGCAGCTTGGTACTTATCCCCTTATTAGTTGCTTCTTTCCTTGCAGTTCTATCTGCATTGGTCTTCTTACTATCAAGCACCCACTTCACTCTTAGAAGAGGTCTGTTAATTAGTTAGTGATCCTTCTCCCTCTTTTAAAAGATGACTAGATTAGAGTACTGCATATAACATACCAGGCTGGAGCAAAACATGGCCTAAACTGATTGATCAGGTACTTCTCTCTGCACAAAGAGGTTCTGCAGCTTCAGTTGTTTATGCATAAGGTTTTTAGTTGGCCTTCTTCTATGCTAATCTTGGATAATTTTATGTGCTACAATTATCTTTGTTTCCTTTTCTCCCTTTTTCCCCTTTAAAATTTGGGAATGATCTTAGGGTCCACTTCACTTGTGATTCATTTTCATCTTCAACATGTCACTTAAAACATGTTCTCTGAATGCTAAAGGACTGAATTCACCATTAAAAAGATTATCGGTATGGAGACGCATTATACAACAAGGTTGACATTTTATGCATTCAGGAGACACATTTTGCATCCGCCTCGTGCCCTACTATCTCCCACAGGAAATTCCCCAGAATGTTTTTTGTTATGTACTGAGGTGAAGAAAGCTGCGGTCCTGATCGAACAACATAAACTTTTCCTTTCTGAGCAAGTAATAGACCCACATGGTAGATACATAATTCTATCAGGCTCAATTAACAACACCCAATGACCCTAGTCAGAGGCATATCAGGGCCCCAATTATAATGGTTTATTCATAGCAATGGGCTCCCTATATGGAGAAGAAAGGCTTTACGGGGAACTTAAGGCTTCTGGTCCCAGTTGCAATTGCATCCTCTGCATCCCCAATAGTTACACTCTTGACCCTAGTAGATATCTACACCCCATATTATTCCCAAATTGCTTTTATAGACAAAATTTTTACAAAAAATGTACAAGACCCATATAGGAAACCTTATAATCTGTGGGGATTTTTTAGTATCATTCCAGACAAGGTGATGGACTCCACTAGCTCTCTTAACAGGAATTCCCCATTTATTGCCCCATGGCTCCACAAAGAAGCTTTATATGACACTTTTAGGTGCCTTAATTCCTCCTCTAGGGAATTCACATATTACTCCCCCTAATATCACTGTGGCACCACTTACAACGGGCCCTAATAGGAGAAAACGATAAATCATCAACATTTTCCTGCATATCATATTATAAATATTTTAACAAGCCTTCAAAGCTGATGGCCAAGTTAGCTAAACAATGCAGTGCTATATTTTAAATTTCTTTGCTAGTAGAGCAGGATGGTTTAGGGGTAAAGTTATTACACCCTCAGGATATAGCTGATGAATTTAACCCATTTTATTCCAATTTAAAGACACCACTTCCACACCTCAACCTAACGTTAATCTAATTAATGACTTCCTAGAAAAAATAAACCTACCTTCTATTACAGAACAACAACATAAAGCTCTAGATTCTCCTGTCTCTTCTTCGGAGGTAATGACAGTAATAAAGTCTCTGAAGGCGTATAAATTCCAGGCCCTGATGGATTTTCAAATGAATATTACAAGGATTTCTGTGTAGTCTTGGCCCCTTATATATCTGAAACATTTAACAAGGCAATAACCTGCAGTAAAGTAACAGAAGAGATGTTACATGTCACTATAATCACTATGCCAAAGGCGGGTAAATCCCTAAATTCTGCAGCAAACTTCAGGCACATTTTTCTTCTATATTGTGATACACAAATATATTCCAAACATCTTGCTCAGTGAATATTAAATGTCATAGAATGGTAGAGTTGGAAGGGACCTATAGGGTCATCTGGTCCAACCCCCTGCTCAGTGCAGGCTTCACTAAGTCATCCCAGACAGATATTTGTCCACTAGAGATGAGCGAACGTATTCGTCCGAGCTTGATATTCGTGCGAATATTAGGGTGTTCGGGATGTTCGTTATTCGTAACGAACACCATGCGGTGTTCCGGTTACTTTCACTTCCTTCCCTGAGACGTTAGCGCGCTTTTCTGGCCAATTGAAAGACAGGGAAGGCATTACAACTTCCCCCTGTGACGTTCAAGCCCTATACCACCCGCCTGCTGTGAGTGGCTGGGAAGATCAGATGTCACCCGAACATAAAAGTCGGCCCCTCCCGCGGCTCGCCTCAGATGCCTTGTGAGTTAGATGAGGGACAGTGCTGCTGGTACCGGAGCTGCTGTAGGGAGAGAAATAGCAGTTAGTGTAGGCTTCAAGAACCCCAAAGGTCCTTATTAGGGCCAGTAATACCTGTGTGTTGGCTGCTGTTAGCAGTGCCTTTTTTTTTTTTTTCTCAAAATCGCCTCTGCAGAGCGTTGCACCCGGCATTAGGGACAGAAGTGTTGGATAGGCAGGGAGAGTGTTAGGAGTGAGTGTAGCCTTCAAGAACCTCAACGGTCCTTTCTAGGGCCATATTTAAGCGTGTGCAGTACTGTGCTGGCTGCTGTTTGCAGTGCTGCATATTTTTTTTTTTCTCAAAATCGCCTCTGCAGAGCATTGCACCCTCCATTGATACTACAGGGAAAGAATTGTGTAGGCAGGGCCACAACACAGTTATTATTCATTGAATATACGCAGTGGGTCCTTTTGGTGTAAAAAAAGGGAAACGAAATCTATTTGTCCTGCCTCTGTCCGTCCTAAGGGCTGTGGACACGTGTGAGCTGCGTGTACAACGTTAAAAAATCAGACGCACCCAGCTACGGTTTACTGCTGGCTTCGCCATTTGCTTTCCTTAATTGGGAAAAAAATACCTGCTCTGCCAGAGTTAATAACTCTGCTACCCTCAAGTTCTGTGACACATTAGCAGGGACACAGCACAGTTATTAAACTTCTCATGTTCATTGAATATACGCAGTGGGTCCTTTTGGTGTAAAAAAAGGGAAACGAAATCTATTTGTCCTGCCTCTGTCCGTCCTAAGGGCTGTGGACACGTGTGAGCTGCGTGTACAACGTTAAAAAATCAGACGCACCCAGCTACGGTTTACTGCTGCCTTCGCCATTTGCTTTCCTTAATTGGGAAAAAAATACCTGCTCTGCCAGAGTTAATAACTCTGCTACCCTCACGTTCTGTGACACATTAGCAGGGACACAGCACAGTTATTAAACTTCTCATGTTCATTGAATATACGCAGTGGGTCCTTTTGGTGTAAAAAAAGGGAAACGAAATCTATTTGTCCTGCCTCTGTCCGTCCTAAGGGCTGTGGACACGTGTGAGCTGCGTGTACAATGTTAAAAAATCAGACGCACCCAGCTACGGTTTACTGCTGGCTTCGCCATTTGCTTTCCTTAATTGGGAAAAAAATACCTGCTCTGCCAGAGTTAATAACTCTGCTACCCTCAAGTTCTGTGACACATTAGCAGGGACACAGCACAGTTATTAAACTTAGATTATTCATTCAATAGAGGCAGTGGGGCCTTTCGTTTTCAAAAAAGGGAAAAAATTATATTTGGCCTGCAGTCTTGCGCCAATTTATTTCCTGCCTGTGAAATCAAATCACTGGTAATACAGCATGCTGAGGGGTAGGGGTAGGCCTAGAGGACGTGGACGCGGCCGAGGACGCGGAGGGCAAAGTCAGGGTGTGGGCACAGGCCGAGCTCCTGATCCAGGTGTGTCGCAGCCGACTGCTGCGCGATTAGGAGAGAGGCACGTTTCTGGCGTCCCCACATTCATCGCCCAATTAATGGGTCCACGCGGGAGACGGTTATTAGAAAATGAGCAGTGTGAGCAAGTCCTGTCCTGGATGGCAGAAAGTGCTTCGAGCAACCTATCGTCCACCCGCAGTTCTGCGCCGTCCACTGCTGCAAATCAGAATCCTCTGTCTGCTGCTCCTCCTTCCTCCCAGCCTCCTCACTCCACTACAATGACACCTGCTCAGGAGCGGGAACACTCCCAGGAACTGTTCTCGGGCCCCTGCTTAGATTGGGCAGGAGTGGTTCCTCTACCACCAGAGGAGTTTATCCTCACTGATGCCCAACCATTCGAAAGTTTCCGGGGTCCGGGGGAAGATTCTGGGGACTTCCGCCAACTGTCTCAAGAACTTTCTGTGTGTGAGGAGGACGATGACGATGAGACACAGTTGTCTTGCAGTGAGGTAGTAGTAAGGGCAGTAAGTCCGAGGGAGCAGCGCACAGAGGATTCGGAGGAAGAGCAGCAGGACGATGAGGTGACTGACCCCACCTGGTGTGCAACGCCTACACAGGACAGGTCTTCAGAGGGGGAGGCACGGGCAGCAGCAGGGCAGGTTGCAAGAGGCAGTGCGGTGGCCAGGGGTAGAGGCAGGGCCAGACCGAATAATACACCAACTGTTTCCCAAAGCGCACCCTTGCGCCATGCCACCCTGCAGAGGCCGAGGTGCTCTAAGGTCTGGCAGTTTTTCACAGAGACGCCTGACGACCGACGAACAGTGGTGTGCAACCTTTGTCGCGCAAAGCTCAGCCGGAGAGCCAACACCAACAGCCTCACCACCACCAGCATGCGCAGACATATGATGGCCAAGCACCCCACAAGGTGGGACGAAGGCCGTTCACCGCCTCCGGTTTGCACCCCTGCCTCTCCCCCTGTGCCCCAACCTGCCACTGAGATGCGACCCCCCTCTCAGGACACGGGCACTACCGCCTCATGGCCTGCACCCACACCCTCACCTCCGCTGTCCTCGGCCCCATCCACCAGTGTAGTTCAGCGCACCGTCCAGCCGTCGCTTGCGCAACTGTTGGAGCGCAAGCGCAAGTACGCCGCCACGCACCCGCACGCTCAAACGTTAACCGTCCGCATAGCAAAATTCATCAGCCTTGAGATGCTGCCGTATAGGGTTGTGGAAACAGAGTCCTTCAAAAGTATCATGGAGGCGGCGGCCCCGCGCTACTCAGTTCCCAGTCGCCACTACTTTTCCCGATGTGCCGTCCCAGCCCTGCACGACCACGTCTCCCGCAACATTGTACGCGCCCTCACCAACGCGGTTACTGCCACGGTCCACTTAACAACGGACACGTGGACAAGCACAGGCGGGCAGGGCCACTACATCTCCCTGACGGCACATTGGGTGAATTTAGTGGAGGCTGGGACAGAGTCAGAGCCTGGGACCGCTCACGTCCTACCCACCCCCAGAATTGCGGGCCCCAGCTCAGTGGTGGTATCTGCGGAGGTGTATGCTTCCTCCACTAAAGCACCCTCCTCCTCCTCCTCCTCCTCCGCAACCTCTGTCTCGCAATCAAGATGTGTTAGCAGCAGCATGTCGCCAGCAGTCGGTGTCGCGCGGTGTGGCAGCACAGCGGTGGGCAAGCGTCAGCAGGCTGTGCTGAAACTACTCAGCTTAGGAGATAAGAGGCACACGGCCCACGAACTGCTGCAGGGTCTGACACAGCAGACCGACCGCTGGCTTGCGCCGCTGAGCCTCCAACCGGGCATGGTCGTGTGTGACAACGGCCGTAACCTGGTGGCGGCTCTGCAGCTCGGCAGCCTCACGCACGTGCCATGCCTGGCCCACGTCTTTAATTTGGTGGTTCAGCGCTTTCTGAAAAGCTACCCACGCTTGTCAGACCTGCTCGTAAAGGCGCTCCGGCTCTGCGCACATTTCCGCAAGTCCCACACGGACGCTGCCACCCTGCGCACCCTGCAACATCGCTTTAAGCTGCCAGTGCACCGACTGCTGTGCGACGTGCCCACACGGTGGAACTCTACGCTCCACATGTTGGCCAGGCTCTATGAACAGCGTAGAGCTATAGTCGAATTCCAACTCCAACATGGGCGGCGCAGTGGGAGTCAGCCTCCTCAATTCTTTTCAGAAGAGTGGGCCTGGTTGGCAGACATCTGCCATGTCCTTGGTAATTTTGAGGAGTCTACCCAGGTGGTGAGCGGCAATGCTGCAATCATTAGCGTCACCATTCCTCTGCTATGCATCTTGAGAAATTCCCTGCAAAGCATAAAGGCAGCTGCTTTGCGCTCGGAAACGGGGGCGGTGGAAGACAGTATGTCGCTGGATAGTCAGAGCACCCTCCTGTCTATTTCTCAGCGCGTACAGGAGGAGGAGGAGGAGCATGAGGAGGATGAGGAGGAGGGGGAAGAGACAGCTTGGCCCGCTGCTGACGGTACACCGGCTGATTGCCTGTCATCCTTTCAGCGTGTATGGCCTGAGGAGGAGGAGGAGGAGGAGGATCCTGAAAGTGATCTTCCTAGTGAAGACAGCCATGTGTTGCGTACAGGTACCCTGGCACACATGGCTGACTTCATGTTAGGATGCCTTTCTCGTGACCCTCGTGTTGCACGCATTCTGGCCACAACGGATTACTGGGTGTACACACTGCTCGACCCACGCTATAAGGAGAACCTTCCCAGTCTCATTCCCGAAGAGGAAAGGGGTTCGAGAGTGTTGCTATACCACAGGACCCTTGCGGACAAGCTGATGGTAAAATTCCCAGCCGACAGCGCTAGTGGCAGAAGGCGCAGTACCGAGGGCAAGGTAGCAGGGGAGGTGCGGAGATCGAGCAGCATGTACATCCCAGGCAGTGCAACAGTCTTTAAGGGCCTGGACAGCTTTATGGCTCCCCACCAAGACTGTGTCACCGCTCCCCAGTCAAGGCTGAGTCGGCGGGAGCACTGTAAAAGGATGGTGAGGGAGTACGTAGCCGATCGCACGACCGTCCTCCGTGACGCCTCTGCCACCTACAACTACTGGGTGTCGAAGCTGGACACGTGGCCTGAACTAGCGCTGTATGCCCTGGAGGTGCTTGCTTGTCCTGCGGCTAGCGTCTTGTCGGAGAGGGTGTTTAGTGCGGCTGGGAGAATCATCACAGATAAGCGTAGCCGCTTGTCAACCGACAGTGCCGACAGGCTAACACTCATCAAGATGAACAAAGGCTGGATTTCGCCAGACTTCTGTTCTCCACCAGCGGACAGCAGCGATACCTAAGCAATATGTAGGCTGCACCCGCGGATGGAAGCATCGTTCTCTCTCACCATCCAAAACGGGGACATTTCTGCTTCATCAATCTGTGTCTAATATTCCTCCTCCTCCTCCTGCTCCTCCTCCTGAAACCTCACGTAATCACGCTGAACGGGCAATTTTTCTTAGGGCCACAAGGCTCACTCAAATAATTTTTCTGAACAATTTTTAAAAGTTTCAATGCGCTTAAAAGCGTTGGAACTTTAACTTGAACCAATTTTTCATTACACTGGGCTGCCTCCAGGCCTAGTTACCACTTAAGCCACATTAACCAAAGCGATTAATGGGTTTCACCTGCCCTCTTGGCTGGCCATGGCCAATTTTTTGGATGTACATTAGTACTGTTGATACAGCAATTTTTGTGGGCCCTCGCCTACAGTGTAATCAAATGAATTTTTAGCCCACCTGCATTACAGCTGACGTTACCTCAGCTGTGTTGGGCAATGCAATGGGATATTTCTATGTACCGCCGGTGGCTTCCTGGCACCCACCCATGCTGTAGGTGCACACGGAGTTTTTACTACATCTGTACACTTGAAAAGAACCCCAGTCAGACTGGGGCATGCAGTGTGGGCCGAAGCCCACCTGCATTAAGCACGACATTACTACCTCAGCTGTGTTGGGCAATGCAATGGGATATTTTTGTGTACCGCCGGTGGGTTCCAGGGAGCCACCCATGCTGTAGGTGCACACGGAGTTTTTACTACATCTGTACACTTGAAAAGAACCCCAGTCTGACTGGGGCATGCAGTGTGGGCCGAAGCCCACCTGCATTAAGCACGACATTACTACCTCAGCTGTGTTGGGCAATGCAATGGGATATTTCTATGTACCGCCGGTGGCTTCCTGGCACCCACCCATGCTGTAGGTGCACACGGAGTTTTTACTACATCTGTACACTTGAAAAGAACCCCAGTCAGACTGGGGCATGCAGTGTGGGCCGAAGCCCACCTGCATTAAGCACGACATTACTACCTCAGCTGTGTTGGGCAATGCAATGGGATATTTTTGTGTACCGCCGGTGGGTTCCAGGGAGCCACCCATGCTGTAGGTGCACACGGAGTTTTTACTACATCTGTACACTTGAAAAGAACCCCAGTCTGACTGGGGCATGCAGTGTGGGCCGAAGCCCACCTGCATTAAGCACGACATTACTACCTCAGCTGTGTTGGGCAATGCAATGGGATATTTCTATGTACCGCCGGTGGCTTCCTGGCACCCACCCATGCTGTAGGTGCACACGGAGTTTTTACTACATCTGTACACTTGAAAAGAACCCCAGTCAGAGTGGGGCATGCAGTGTGGGCCGAAGCCCACCTGCATTAAGCACGACATTACTACCTCAGCTGTGTTGGGCAATGCAATGGGATATTTCTATGTACCGCCGGTGGCTTCCTGGCACCCACCCATGCTGTGGGTCCACAGGGAATTATAAATGCATCTGTTTCCACTTGTAAAGAACCCCAGTCTGACTGGGGCATTAAGTGTGGGCCGAAGCCCACCTGTATTATGCACGACATTACTACCTCAGCTGTGTTGGGCAATGCAATGGGATATTTTTGTGTACCGCCGGTGGGTTCCAGGGAGCCACCCATGCTGTGGGTCCACAGGGACTTCACAATAGGGAGTTGTACCTGCCTGTGTCTATGAATTAAAAACCGCGGTCTGACTGGGGCATGCAGACACCTTGACAGAATGAATAGTGTGTGGCACATAGGTTCCCCATTGCTATGCCAACGTGTGCAGCTCCTGATGGCGGTGGCACAGGATTCTATTTCTCATTGCTTCTGTACAGCATTGTGGGCTATCGCCCCGCCACTTTTAAAGAGGGTCGCTGCCTAGCCGTGCCAACCTCTGCAGTGTGTGCCTGCGGTCGCTCGTCATGGCAGACGCAATTCTAAATAGACATGAGCGTGGTGTGGCATGAGGGCAGCTGAAGGCTGCGCAGGGACACTTTGGTGTGCGCTGTGGGGGGGAGGGGGGGCGGTTGGGCAGCATGTAACCCAGGAGAAGTGTCAGTGGAGTGTCATGCAGGCAGTGATTGTGCTTTGTTGGAGGTAGTGTGGTGCTTAGCAAAGGTATGCCATGCTAATTAGGGCTTTTCAGAAGTAAAAGTTGTTGGGAGGGGGGGGGGGGGGGCACTCTTGCCGGTATTGTGGCTTAATAGTGGGACCTGTGAACTTGAGATGCAGCCCAACATGTAGCCCCTCGCCTGCCCTATCCGTTGCTGTGTCGTTCCCATCACTTTCTTGAATTGCCCAGATTTTCACACATGAAAACCTTAGCGAGCATCGGCGAAATACAAAAATGCTCCGGTCGCCCATTGACTTCAATGGGGTTCGTTATTCGAAACGAACCCTCGAACATCGCGGGAAGTTCGTATCGAATAACGAACACCCGAGCATTTTGGTGTTCGCTCATCTCTATTGTCCACCCTTTGTTTGAACACTTCCATTGTAGGAGAACTCACCACCTCCGATGGTAACCTGTTCCATTCATTGATCACCCTCACTGTCAGAATGTTTTTTCTAATATCTAATTTGTGTCTCCTCCCTTCCAGTTTCATCCCATTGCTTCTAGACTTTCCTTGTGCAAATGAGAATAGCCCTTCAGATATTTGTAGATAACTATTAAGTCTCCTTTCAGCCTTCTTTTTTGCAAGCTAAACAGTCGATGTCTATTTTAAAGTGGGGTGCCCAGAACTGGATACAGTATTCCAGGTGAGGTCTGAACAAGGAAGAGTAGAGGGGAATAATTACCTCACAAGATCTAGACTCTATGCTTCTATTAATACATCCCAGAATTGTGTTTGCCTTTTTGGCTGCTGCATAACATTGTTTACTCGTGTTCAGTATATGCTCTATTGGTATACCCAAGTCTTTTTCACATGTGCTGCTGCTTAGCCCAATTCATCCCATTCTGTATGTGCTTTTTTTTTCATTTTTCTTGACCAGCTGTAGGTCCATTCATTTACCATTCTGTTAGTCGCCACCAACTGTTCAAGCTTTTCTAGGTCTTTTTGAATCCTCTCTCTTCTATAGTGTTAGCTTTGTGTTTTCAGTAAATTTGATCAGTTTCCCATCAATTCCCTCCTCCAGATCATTCATAAAAATGTTGAACAATACTGGGCCTAGGACAGAGCATTGTGGTACCCCACTTGATACATTTTCTCACTTGGATGTGCAGCCATTTATGACCACTCTTTGAGTACAATAACTCAGACAGTTTTGAATCCACCTAACAGTTGCCTTATCAATCCCATATTTGGTCATTTTTTTCAATAAGTATGGCATGAGATATTTTGCCAAATGCTTTACTAAAGTCAAGATATACAATATCCACCGCATTTCCCTGATCAACCCAGTTGATGATTCTGTCATAGAAGGAAATTAGATTGGTCTGGCATGATTTGTTTGTTACAAACCCATGTTGACTCTGGTTAATTACTTCATATTTATCCAAGTACTTGTATACATGCTGTTTAATCATTTGTTAAAAGATCAGAGGCCTGCAGTTTCCTGGATCCATCTTCTTCCCTATTTGAAGATAGGGAGAACATTTGCCCTTTACCAATCTTCTGGGATTATTCCTGTTCTCCAGGAATTTTCAAAGATTATGTTGAGTGGTTCAGTAATTACCTTCGCTGCTTTCTATAGTATCATAGGATTTAATTAATCTGGACTTTGAGACTTGAATTAATTTAAGTTAGCTATGTGTTCCCTCACCATCTCTCTGCTTATAGATAGTCTGCATTCTTTTATTTCCCCAATAGCACAGAGAAGATCAGCTGATGTTCCATCTACTTTCTGAGAGAAAACAGATACAAAATAGGAATTTAAAAGTTTTGGCCTTCTCAACATCATTCTTAATCAATTCACCATTTTCATCTTGTAAGTATCCAATAGCATCTTTGACTTTTCTTTTGCTTTTGACGTACCCCAAAAATAATTTTCTATTGCTTTTGGCCTCTGTTGCAAGCCTTAATTCATTATTAGCTTTCCTGACACTTGCCGTACAGTTTCTGTAGACCGCATTATATTATTTTTTAGATATTCCCCCTCTTTCCATTTCATAAATATATTTTTCTTCCTTTTTAACATGTGGGCAAGTTCTGTGTTCATCCTTCTGGGTCTCTTTAAATGCTTCCCATTCTTCCTTCTTTTAGGGTTTGTTAACGATTGTGCTTTGAGAATCTAATTTCGCAATATTTCCCAACCTTCTTGGACATTTCTGTCCTTTAGAACATCCAGCCATTGGATTCTTCCAACCTTCTTTCTGAGTTCATTAAGATCTGCAATTTATCCCAAATTCAAGGATAGCTTGATCACTGCCTCCTAAGGTCCCAACCACCCTTACTTCCTCAACCATTCCCTCCCTGTTGGTAAGAATCAGGTCCAAGATAGCAGATACCCTTGTTTTTTCTTTTGGTAGAAGTTGTCAGCAAGAGCGGATATGAATTTGTAACAGGATCCATTGCTTTTACCTGAGAGAGATTCCAACCAAATGTCTAGATAGTTAAAATCTCCCATGATCACTATGTCATGCTTTTTTGAGAGCTTGGCCATCTGATGTAGAAAGAGTTCATCAATATATTCTGCTCATCCAGACAGCCTATAGCAAATGACTACAATAATATCCTTTCTGTTGTTCTCTCTTTGTATTCTTATGCAAATTATTCACAGTGTCCTTCCACAAATTATAGCTCCCCCACCGCTAGTGTCCTAGTAGATGGAGCTGTCTCAAGGGCTTTCCAAATCACAAATGGGACATGTCAAGGATGTCTCTTGTCCCCTTTATTGTTTACTTACAATTGTTCTCCCTGTGCCCAGTGTAGAAATTGCAAAATTCCCAAAACAACTGTCCGCTTTCATATGGAGGGGGAAAAGGCTGAGGGTTGTGTCTTCTATCCTTTTTCTTTATAGAAGACAGGGAGGCTTGGGAGGCCCTAACTAGTGGTCCTACCTACACGCAACCAACATCAATCATACTTGGACTTGGTTGAGTGAAGCTGCAGCTTCTGGGTGAACGCAAATTAAAACAAGATTAAGAGCTACAGTGGCACAATCGGTCAGCATGCGGTACTTATAAAACACATATGATTGATAACAAACCTCTTAAAACACTCCTGCAGCCTTGGTTCTAGGTTACCTCCTCCCATTACTACCCCTGCTACAAGAGTTACATTCAATGTCCACACGTATTCAAGCTTCTCTCCAATTGTGGAATTGGCTGTCCCAGAGGACTAGATAGCACTTGGGGTAATCCATTAACAAAATTCTGTTGGCAACCCTTGAGTCTTTATCCCAGGGGAACAGTTCACTGTTACTCAGTGACTGTTTTCCTTTGAATGGGCCAATAAATCAACTCTCAATTCTAACTTCTTAGAAATACACTTGAAAGAACTGACTAGATGGTATGTTCCTGTGAGGTTAGCTAGATCCCTTCCTGACTCAAATGATAAATGCTGGAGATTATGTGGGTATGCTCTACCACATTTTCTGGAGCTGCCCAATGCTGTCTAATGTTTGGGGTGAGCTATTTTCCATTTTAAATGTGATCACGAAAACAAATATTCCCAAGACCCCAAATTAGCTATCCTACTGTTGGGGAGCAATCTTTTACCTTGCGTAGAGAGGAGATTAGCATGCCATATCCTCCTCTCCGCAAAGCTACTGCTGTCTAGGAGCTGGAAAGCCCCTAGGCCTCCCTCCATTGGGGAGCTAGTCCAGATGATTTCTGACCACAACTCTTATGAGAAACTCTATGCCCTTAAAAATTGTTATTTTGAAAAATACTGGCTCAAGTGGAACCCTTGGATACACCATTATCCTATTCAACTGCCTTTTCAAGTTGGCTTTCTCTTTCCCCCTTTATTTTGGTATTCTCTTTGCCATGAAATTTGTAATCAAGTGTCCTAACGTCTGAATTTTCAGATGTGGAGCACTGTATTGTTTTGTTTGCAGAGCATGAAAATCGACATTTTAAGAATGCAACAATGTGAATACAGTCTATGTGATCCAGACAATTAATGTATGTAAATAGATGTTAAAGTCACATGCTTGCCACCACTTTATCATTTCCATGCTATAAAACTAATTTTAAAAATTGGACAAGAAAAAGAAAGAGAAAAGGTAACACTGGAAACACTGACCAACAAGCAAAGTACAAAAGAATTGCAAGGTATATTAAGGAACCAAACAGAGAATGGGAAACAGGTGATCAGACAGAGTCCAGAGCATAAGATTAACTATTTGCTGCCTGAATTTGAGCACAGATGCCCAAGACAAAAGCCATAGAAATAAAATAGTTTGTAAAATCTATGCTAAATTAGTTTATTTCTTGGCTATCCAGTTGTAAAATATGAGCTGCAGAGTTTCAAGGGTCTTGCTAGCATGTCGCAATAATGTACTGAATTTGTTTTGTGAAAAATTGAAGTCCTTAACTACATTCAAGAAACGGTAAGGGTGGACATATCTTTACTAAAAGAAAATAGAAAAGTCTGTCTAAGGGCTTATTCAGACCACCGTATATCAGCTAGGTTTTAACGCCCGGCTGATATACGGTGTTCCTTTTTGCAGGGGGAGGAGGCTGGAAGAGTCGGGAGCAGTGTACTGAGCTCCCACCCCCTCTCTGCCCCCTCTCCGCCCCTTGCCACTATTTGCAATGGGAGGGGGCAGAGCTAAGTCTCGGAACTTAGCTGCACCCTCGTCCCACCCCCACACCCCCCCTTGCAAATAGTAGCGAGGGGCAGAGAGGGGGCGGGAGCTCAGTGCACTTCTCTCGGCTCTTCCAGGCTCCTCCCCCTGCAGAGAGGGACACCGTATATCGTCCTGCGTGAAAACCGATATACGGCCGCCCTAAAAATGTTGCATTTTTTAACAATATTGCCAGATATTAATGTATGTGTTAGTAGTTTATGTACATCACCAACAAGTAGTGAATATGAAAAGGTACATCTTCTACTGGTGGTTAGTGCATCTTTACCATCATTGACAGTATTAACTATTGCTTCTAATTTTAATACTTATAAGCAGTAGAAAAGTCATGAATTATCTGAAACAAATTTCAACCTTTTCTCTCCCTTGAGAACCCTGTCAACCTAATTAGATTGGGATTTACAGAAATTTACAGAAATTTTCTGTTTGTTTGTTAAAAAGAATGGCGAAGAAGAAATATTTCCGGAGATGTTCATCTTTTTTAGTCCTCCTGCCCACGGCTGTCTCAGACTCCACCAGTGGAATATTGCAGCAGATTCCGAAACGGCACCCCACAAAGACCTCATACTCGCTCAGTGTAGCGCATGATGTGCCAGTGGTGGGCGGTGATGCGTAATCATGTGATACTTCCACTGTGCTCACAGTAAAAGTATCACATGACGGATGATACCATTGGCTACAATGGAAGCCAGCTGCCCTTTTTACTGCAACAAATAGAACATGCCTGATTTCATTTATGTTGTGGAATTCCACGGTAGAATTCCGCAGCGTGAACATTGCAAGGCAAAAAGCTATTGGATTCAATAGAACCTAATAGCTTCGGAATAACACCGCGGATTTCCGCTGCGTGAAACGTGGCAGAAATCCGTCCGTTAGAATTAGACCTTAGGCATGGCTTTAACTACATATTTGTCAAGACCCACTGAGATGCTGTATGAGGAAGTCCATCATATGATTTTAGACAACTACTGAACTGTCTACTAACTATGACATTCTTATAAATTGTTGAATGATGAATTTTAGGTTGATAGTGAGCTTTCTTGTTGCTCAATACCTTGAGTAGGTTTATTATGGTAGATTACAAGTATAGTGAAATTATTTTCAATGTAATAATTAGATACTTGTACAAGCTATTGTACAGATGAAAGAATAACAAGAGTAATGCATTTAACTATTCAAATACTATTGCTTTGTAAATGACAGTGTTTTCAGTGATTTCTTTCAATCAACTTTTATTATTTTTAATGAAAAGGAAAGGTTATATCCTAACTGAATGGAAATAATTGATTACAGTAAGCGTTCATATACTTACTGATATACTGATACAAGAGGGCAGGTAGAAACACCACATCCCAAAAATGCAGACAGCCAAACTAAGTTTGATTGTCTGTATGTTTGGGATGTAGTGTTTGTACCTACCCTTTTGTATGAGTATATCAGTAAGTATATGAATGCTTTCTGTAATTGTTTTGTCTATATTTTCCTTTCATGTGATGTTAATTATTTTAGTATAGGGACTCAACCTTGACACAGGTTGGTAGCTCATGTATTTTGGCCCAAATATTACCCAATACCTTGTATTTAATGGTATTTATCAGTAGCATGCAGTGTGGCTTTGAACGCTGGGGGAGCCCAGGCTGCTAGTGCCAGTGTTGTTCACTTGTGGGGTGCAGAGCAGCTGCTGGATTGAAATAGGATGTCATTAATAGGTTGTAAGCCTGCATGGTGCACTGCACGTATCATGTGTCATGGCACCCTTTATATGCTTTTCTTTATACAAGAATAGTACTAAGGAGCCACCTCATCAATATAAGGAGGTTGTATGAGTGGCTGTTCATCAGTGCCTTGCACATGTGTGGAGGCTCCTACTATAGCAGTTTGGCTGTCTGCATGTTTGGGATGTGATGTTTGTACCTGCCCTCTTGTGGGCTCAGTCACGCGGGTGTTTGTAACAGGTGTTTTTCTGTACATCAAAAAATTTGCACTAGGTAGAACCAATGTTTTTCAATAGCAGTGGTCACATGTGTGAATTTTACATGCGGAAAAACGCCTGCGGCAAAAATTACAGGACGTCGGTTGGCAGAACGCATGTAACTGCGTTCTGCGGTAAACTGGTGTTCTGTGTATGTGAAACCCCTGGATGCAGCCCCATTGAGAACATATTGTGAAGAGGCAGAGGAGAGCAATGTTCTTCCATTGAATTCAATGGAGCCGGCAATACAGCCGGCTCCAGTGAAAGCAATGGGCTGCCGAGATTTGGGAAAGGGCTTCAAATATAAGCCCTTCCCTGAAAATCAATCCAAAAATATGTAAAAAATAAAAAAAAAATGTATACTCACCTCTCTGCAGCTGCCGGGGCTCAGACGCGTCCAGCGGGCTCTTCTCCTGCACTGCTCTGAGGATTTTTCAGCAGGCGGAGATTTAAAATCCCCGCCTGCTGAAAGGGCTGCCCCTGATTGGCTAAGTGTAGGGGCCAATCAGTGCCAATTCTCAGCTATTGAATGACAGCTGAGAGCTGCCTCTGATTGGTCCCTACGCTCAGCCAATCAGAGGCAGCACTCACCCATTCATGAATTCAGGATGGATGTAGTAGAGCTGTGTGTGTAATGTGTGGGGCTCATAATGGATGTACCATGTAGCAGAGCTGTATGTGTGTGAATTGGGATGTAGCAGCTCTGTGTGTGTGTCGTGCTGTGTGAGGTCAGGATGCATGTAGTAGAGCTGTGTGTGTGTGAATCAGGATGTAGCAGAGCTATTTATGTAATGCGTGGAATCAAGATGGATGTAGTAGAGCTGTGTGTGTAATGTGTGGGGATCATAATGGATGTATCATGTAGCAGAGCTGTATGTGTGTGAATTGGGATGTAGCAGAGCTGTGTGTGTCTCGTGTTGTGTGGGGTCAGGATGCATGTAGCAGAGCTATGTGTGTCATGTGCTTTGTGTGTTATGTGTGGGGTCAGGATGGATGTATCAGATCTGTGCGTGTAATGTCTGGGGTCAAAATAGATGTAGAAGAGCTCTGTGTGTGATGTGATGTGTGTGTAATGTGCAGGAATCAAGATGGATATAGCAGAGCTGTGTGTGTAATGTGTGGGGTCAGGATGGATGTAGGAGAGCTGTGTGTAATGTGCTATGTGTGTAATGTGTGGGAATCAGGATGGATGCAATACAGTTGTGTGTGTGTAATTTGTTGTATGGGGTCAGCATGCATGTAGTAGAGCTGTGTGTGTAATGTGTGGGAATCAAAATGGATGTAGTAGAACTGTGTGGGGGATGTGTTGCAATCATAATGGATGTACAATGTAGCAGTGCTGTGTTTGTAATGTGCTGTGCATGTGTGGGAATCAAAATTGATGTAAAAGAACTGTATGCGTCGTCAGTTGTGGGAATCAAAATGGATGTAGTAGAGCTGTGTGGGGGATGTGTTGCAATCATAATGGATGTACAATGTAGCAGAGCTGTGTTTGTAATGTGCTGTGCATGTGTGGGAATCAAAATTGATGTAAAAGAACTGTATGCGGCATATAGTAGAGCTTTGTGTGTAATGTTTGGGAATAAGGATGGTTGTAGTAGAGCTGTGTGTGTGATGTGTGGGGATCATAATGCACGTACCATGTAGCATAGCTTTGTGGTGCATCGCGCCACTAGAAACACTGGTACTATAATTTCCTAATAATTACTATTAGTATTATAAGTGTCCTTTTCTCATTTACATTGTAAGCTCTAACAAGTGGCATCATCTGTCCTTTTGTATTAGATTTTGTAGGTATTCTTTTCAAGGGTTGTCTATTGCTTCACCCTAATTGCAAAGCCTTACAGAATATATTATTATCAAGTGAATAAAGGACTAATGTTTTACAGTTAGTTATTTTTTAGTAATAAAGGACACATCTGTGCTATGTAAAATGTTATTATTGTTTCTAATAATTTTCAAATAACTAATACATTTCAGCTCGTTTATTTCAGCTCGTTTTAATTAAGTTAATAATCTAGAGTCTGAACAGACCTTTTTTTTTTTTAAAGGGAATATCGGTGGCTAAGGGTTATCAAATTCTCAAAGATTCAGCAATTTCCTGATGATGCATGACAGCAAAACTAAAACACACAGTAATATGTAATGGGAGCATCAACACAAATTCCAAAGTCAGAGATGCATGCCTGTCATCAGCTTCAGTCTGCCTGTCTGTTTTGAGATCCTGCATTTGTTAGCAGCAATATGAATGGGGCAGCAGGCTACAGCAGTTTTCTTTCTGAACCCCAGCACCGCAATGCAACACTGTTAATGACTGAAACACCATTCTTGATCTTTATTCTTCATTTTTCTTTCTTAGTTCTCCCACTCCTCTTTTTTCTTCATCCTCCTTCTCCAGAGGCTGAAACACCATTCTTGATCTTTATTCTTCATTTTTCTTTCTTAGTTCTCCTACTCATCTTTTTACTTCATCCTCCTTCTCCAGAGGAGAAGGGGAAGAAGAAATAGAAGAAAGAAGATAAGGAGGAGATGGGAAAGGAAAGAAGAAGGAAAAAGATGCAGTGAAGAATGATGAGAAGGAGTATAAGGAAAATAAGTTCTCCTTCTTCTCCTCTGGAGAAGTAAAAAGTAGAGGAACAAAGTTCTAGCAAGGAAAGTGAAGGAACTAGGAGTAAAGGTAATCATCTCATCCATCCTTCCAGCAGATGGTCATAGAATAAGAAGATGGAACAGTATTCTAGAGGTGAACAACTGGCTATGTTGATGGAGTCGTCAGTAAAGATTTAGATTTCTAGACCATGGAGTGAATTACCTTTATGATGGACTCCTTGATAGAGATGAGCTACACCTTAAAAAGACAACTAAGCATGTATTTGGCAGTCACCTTGCTACACTCATAAGGAGAGCATTAAACTAGAACAATATGGGAAGGGAAGTAAAAGGCCAGGCAAAAATATACAGTCAATTAATACATTTGAGAACTTTGAAATTAGAAGTGGAAAGAAAGAATACAAATCTGAAGGAAACAAGAGGAGCAAGAGACACCGATCATAAGCTAAAATGTTTCTACACAAATGCACAGATGATGGGAAACAAGCAAGGAGAATTGGAGCTGCTAACACAGGAAGAGAAATATAATGTCATACACATCACAGAAACTTGGTGGAATGATACTCATGATTGGAATGCCAGACTTGAAGGATAGAATTTACTTTTTAGAAACAAACTTAATAAAACGGGAGGGGGCTTTGCATTGCATGTTAGGAAAGCATACATCTCCACAGAGATTCAAGCTTTAGAGAATGGTAGTGTTAGGTGTGTGCTTCTGGGTCCTGTGGTTCTACAGGTTTCCATGAGCACAGCTTCACAGGTGAGGGTTAATCGAGCTGGCTGAGTGTGGAGTTCCTCCCACCAGCCAATCCCTATGGGTCTGCTGTATATACTATATATATATAGTATTCCGTCACACTAAGGTTTGGTTTTCCTGTATGTTTGTTATATGTATTCAGTCTATAGTTTGAACAGTGTCATGTTCAGTGTCTGTGCAGGTGGCCAGACATTAGGTATGAACAGGCATGTTCAGTGTATGTGTGTGAACAATGTCTTGTCCAGTGTCGGTGCAGGTGGCCAGACATTAGGTGTGGATAGTCCTGTTCTTTGTTTGTTCTATCTTGCATGCTAGCCCTAGTGTGTTGATGTGAACTGCGTCCTGTCCTGCTGGATTGTTTGTCATCTCTGGGCTAGTTAGGACCACCTTAGTTTCCAGTGCGGTGCCACCATTATTGGGGTGATTGCCCTGCTTGCATGCAGAGTTCTGGTGGATGTTGTCTTGTTAGAGTAGGGACCCGCGAGACAACGAAGAACCTTGATGTGGCTTGCGGGCTTAAGTGACTTGGCCAATCCACAAACTAATACCTCATACTTGTAAAGCAATTCCATCTGTTATGTGTGCAGGTATGCAAGGTGAGTGTTTTGGTCACTTGTCAGTTCTTATGTTATGTTTGTCCATGAGTCCAGTTCACAGTATGCAGTTCACTGTCCCTTTGGTGTTCCAGCCAGCACGTCCTGTTTGAACACGATACCACTCCTGCGTGGGTCCTGCCGCGAGGTGCACCCAGCGATCATAACAGGTATTGGCATTTACTATGGGCCATCTGGACAAGCAGAAGATATAAATGAACTCTTTCTACATCAGATGGCCAAGTTCTTAAAAAAGTACAACATAGTGATCATGTGAGATTTTAACTTTTCAGACATTTGTTGGGAAATTTCTCTGTCAGGCAGAAGAAATGTATCCAACAAATTCTTATTTACTCTTGCTGATAGCTTTATTTCTCAAAAAGTAGAAGCAAATCAATGAGATCTGTGATCTTAGACCTAATTCTCACCAACAGGAAGGAAATAGGTAAGAAAGTAAGAGTGGCTGGGACCTTAGAAAGTAGCGATCATGCTATCATTAAATTTTTTGAGGGCAAGGGGAGCAACACCTGGGAATACTCAAATGTCAAGGTTGGATTTCAGAAGAAGAGATTTTAATGAATTCAGAAAGAGCATACGAAGGATCCAATGGCTAGATATTCTTAAGGACAAAATTTCCAAGAAGGATAGGAAATATTACAAAATTAGAATCTCAAAGCACAATCATTAATAATCCCTAAAAGAAGCATTTAAAGAGACCTGGATGGAGGAACACAGAACTTAACTACATGCTAAAAAGGAAAAGTGGGTATTTCTTAAGAATATAATGCAGTCTGCAGAAACTGTTGGGCAAGTGTCAGAAAAGCTAAAGCTAATAATAATTTAATGCTTGAGATTCTCAAAGCACAATCATTAACAAACCCTAAAAGTAGGAAGAATGGGAAGCATTTAAAGAGACCCAGATGGATAAACACAGAACTTGCCCACATGTTAAAAAGGAAAAAAAATATGTTTATGAAACAGGAAAAGGGGGGAGAATCTAAAGAAGAATATAATACGGTCTGCAGAAACTGTGGGGCAAGTGTCAGGAAAGCTAATAATGAATTGTGGCTTGCAACAGAGGCCAAAAGCAATAAAAAAGGATTTTTGGGGTGTGTCAAAAGCAAAATAAAGTCAAATATGCTATAGAGTCTTTACAGGATGAAAATGGTGAATTGGTTAAGAATGATGTTGAGAAAGTCGAACA
Source organism: Eleutherodactylus coqui (assembly GCF_035609145.1). Taxonomy (NCBI): domain Eukaryota; kingdom Metazoa; phylum Chordata; class Amphibia; order Anura; family Eleutherodactylidae; genus Eleutherodactylus; species Eleutherodactylus coqui. The sequence continues at coordinate 138,662,962 of NC_089843.1, read as the reverse complement.
TTTAAATTCCAATTTTGTATATGTCTTCTTTCACAAAGTAAATGTAGCATAAACTGATCGTCCTTCTACTATTGAAGGAATAAAAGAATGTAGGCTGTCTATAAGGATAGATGGTGAGGGAACACTTAGTTATCTTAGTTAGACTTCAAAGCTCTAGGTCCAGATGAATTACATCCTAGGTACTGAAGGAAACAGAGGTAATCTTGGAGAACAGAAGAAGTCCCAGAAAATTGGAGAAGGGCAAATGTTGTCTCTATCTTCAAAAAAGAGAAGAAAGTGAACTCAGGAAGCTATAGATCTGTGAGCCTGACTTCTATACCAGGAAAGATCTTTGAACAAATTATTAAACCTGTATGCAACTGCTTGGATGAGAATGGATTAATTAACCATAGCCAGCATGGGCTTTTAAAAAAAATTATGCCAGACAAATCTAATTTCCTTCTATGACAGAATCACAGACTAGGTTGACCAGGGAAATGCGGTGGATATAGTATATCTTGACTGTAGTAAAGCATTTGATAAAGTATCCCATATCATTCTTATTGAAAAAATAACCAAATATGGGATTGACAAGATCGTACTCAAAGAGTGGATATAAATGGCTACACCTCCAAGGGGAAGAATGTCTCAAGTGAGATACCACAATGCACTGCTCTGGTCCCAGTGTTGTTCAACCTTCTTTTAAATAATCTAGAGAATAGAAATAAGGGGAAACTGATTAAGTTTGCCGACAGCACTAAGCTAAGAGGGATGGCTAACACTTGGCAAGAGAGAGAAAGGATTTAAAAGGATCTGAACAAACTTGAACAGTGAGCATTGGCTAACAGAATTGTATTTAACAAGACAAAATGCAAAGTACTACATCTGGGCAAGAAAATTGAAGAAAAGCACATACAGAATGGGAGGAATTAGGCTAAGAAACACATATGAAAATGACTTGGGTATACAAATAAATCACAGACTAAACATGAGTCAACAGTGTGATATAGCAAAACAGACAAACCTAATTTTGGGATGTATTAAGAGAAGCGAAGAGTTTAGACCATGTGAGGTAATTATCGCCCTATACTCTTGCTTGGTCAGACCTCATCTGGAATACTGTGTTGAGTTCTGAGCATCCCAATTTTAAAAAGACATTGACAAACTGGAGCAAATTCCGTGAAGAGTTACCAAAATCGTGAGCAGTCTGAAAATCATGTCCTATGAGGAACGGTTAAAGGATCTGGGAATGTTTAGCTTGCAAAAAAGAAGGCTGGAAGGAGACTACAAATATCTGAAAGGCTGTCATAGTGCAGAGGGATCATCCCTATGCACATTTGCACAAGAAAAAACTAGAAGCAATGGGATGAAACTGAAAGGGAGGAGACACAAATTAAATATTGGAAAAAAAAATTCAGTGAGTGGTCAATGAGTGGATCAGGTTGCCACCAGAGGTGGCTGAACCAAACTTTTCAAAAGGACATTTTATGAATTCCTTTTGGCACTATCTAAGGTTGTTTAATAATTAGTGTTATTGTTATCTTGCCTGTTTGTTGGACAAAACAATATTGAGTAAGAAAATTCATATACGTTACATTTACTATGTGCTGTCAGTACAGGAATGTATTTACTATACAATGCTCATTTTACTCAATCTGGATTTCTGCCACAAGTGTTCCCTCTTCTTCAGAATATTCACTGAGTAAGACTAGCTATTGAACTCCTAAGCATAAAATCATAAAAGTTATAGTGAATCTTTTCCCACAAAACTGTATATCAATCTGCTCAGCTCTTTCTGCTTTATAACATGCTACTTGCAACTTGAACTGCAAGGTTCAACCTGACTGGTTCCTTTTAAGTGCACTCCATTTTAACACTGTTTTGGACCCATCTCTACTGTATATTATATTGTATCCAACTGTTTAGAATATGGACATGCAAAATAAAATGGATACAATTTTGTAAAAATGTATATTTAATTAAATTATTTTAGAAGTATTAATATTATCTATGTAATTAGTATTCTTGTAAAAAAAAATCAAATTAGGACTAATGTAGGCAATAGAAATATTATGCCCCATTTAGATCCTAAAGTAATATTAGAAATATTTTATAATTTTTTTTAATGAAAAAGTCATGTTTAAATACATCTAACTATTTTATTGAGTATTGAAGTTTCTTTATGTTTCCTAATGTGTACTGAAATATTCCTAATGTTTTATGGTGGTTTTTCTTAATTATCACTAATGACCTAATTTTTTTTTCTGTTAAGCAAAACTTAGAATTAAATGTATGCATATAGCATATTTAGTGAAGAAGCATAGTAGCACTTTATATAACAGGGAAAAGCTAGGAATATTTTAGCATTTGCATTCACAAATTAAGTAGCATGGATTAACAATATATATCTTTTCAATAATACCTTTTAAAATACTATGTTCAATTTATCCATTAAAAAGTAAAATTACTTAAAAAATCCTCTTGATCCTTATGACCTTGTTTGTGCTAAATATGGGACAATCTGTAAAAAATGCATGGTTTTATACTCTGTGGGTTTAAATTATATGCCAAATAGCTTCAAAAGACATTTTAATTGCTAAAATGAAAATACGACACACATCAAAGAATCTTTATTTTCTTCATGCTGATGCGTACTTAGCTTTTTTGCATATCCATTTAAAGCTGTTAGACTTTATCCTTACTATGGCACCCCTTGAACATCTCTCCTTTGAATGCCTTCAATAATAAAAACCCATATATGGAATAAAGGCAAATTAAAATGTTAAACTTCAAAATGAATCCATAAAACCTTATGTTAAACCTGATGTGTAGTAATATTTAAAACATGAAATTTTAGTAATTTACAACACCTGTAAATATTTTTAATTTCAAAGAATTCTGTGGTACACTTGAACGCATCTGTAAATAGAAAAAAAAACTCTACTTCAATGTTTTATCTTTTTTTTCTGTTAAATCTCTTTTTATTAGAATGTTTTAACAATAAAAAACATAGAGAAAATACCAAAGTGGCTGAAAGGCAGGACACCACACAGGGCATCGTACAGATTGGTAACAAATGAAATTGGTCATGCATAAGAAATTATGTGTTAATAGAGATGAGCGAGCATGCTCCCCCCCCTACCGCCCCCCCCCCCCCCCGCGCATTTGCTTGGATGAGTAATTAGTTACTCGAGAAGACCGATGCGTGCTCGCTCATCTCTATGTGTTAACTATAAGTAGAAGAATACATGGTGACATTAGGGTAGTCAGGTAATAAAAGCAGGAAGCATTGAATATGGATAAGTATAAAGTAATTCATTATTTTCAAACACAAGCAATAAATACATGGAATATATATAGAATGTATGTGGGTAAGATAATACAATAGTGGCAGAAATAAATTGGTGAAGACTGTGCCTGAAAGGACAAGCTCAATTATTTACAATTACACTAAACACTAAGGCTAGCTTCAAATGGGTGTTCGCGGTTTTGCCATAAGAAAATCACAGCGATATGGCATCTGTGCTCTAAGTGATTTTGCTGTGCTTTCTCGCAGCAATATCACGATTTTGTTTCGCTACAAAGTCATGCAACTTTATAGCGCTCTTTTGCTGGGACTTTTGGGGGCTTGAAATATAATTTTTACCCTGAAAATAAGCCCTAGCTGCATAAAAAAAACAAACACAATACATCAACTAACAGGCACCATCTGCTCAGCCGCACTTCTCCTCGCAAGCCCCTGACATATTTGCTTGTAGTTTTCCTCCAGCACTTCTGGTGTGGGGTTCAAAAACCCTGCCTGCCCTTGACTGTGATTGGCTCTCGAGCACCATGGCTCAGCCAATCATTACAGCACTCGATAAACCACTTACAGCCATTCAGAAAATCACATCTTTTTTCCCATTATTTTTGAGTGTCAGTGCTGCTTTTGCTTGCAAAATCATTGCTGCCACTTGTGATTTTCTTGTACTTTTTTATCACACGATTTTGCTGCAATTTTTTAGCGGAAATCAAGAAGGAGCCTTGACAATTGGCTTGTGATTTCAAGTATTTTGGCCAAAATCCAACTAATATCTTGCATTGATTACGTATTATTCACATGCAGTGCGGCTTTTAGGCATTGGGAGAGCCCAGGGTGACAGTTTCAATGTGGTTCACTTTCTGAGGTGTAGGGCAGCCCGCCAAACTATTATGGAGTCATTAATAGGTTGCTAGTCTGCATAGTCTACCATATGTATCAGAATGGTCTGGCACTTTGTATCTACTCTGTGTAGAATTATAAACCAAGCAGCCACCCCCCTCTATATTAGGAGGTTGTGTGAGTGGCTGTCTCATTGGTGTCCTTCACAGGTTTAACTGGCTCCCTCATTTGGCTGTTTGACTGCCTGCATGCTGAGGTGGTGCACATATTTGTCCTCCTGTATCAGTAAGTATATGGCCATTTACAGTGATTGTTTTTATACTTCCCTTTTTGTGATACTGTTGTAATAAAAGGGAGCAAATATTCGACATTGACTTGGAGCGAGGAGATGCAGAAGGTATGGGTCTCTCCAGCCAACTTGGATCTTGTATAGAGTGAACAAACCTTGCAAAAAATTCTTGCAAGTCTGAAGATAGGAAAAATGGTGAAGAAATTACAAATTTGCTCTCTTTGGTCTCAGGTCATTTTTCATGGCTGGTAGCAAGTTGAACCTGAGATTCTCGGACACTACTTACATTGCATTAATTTCAATGCATTAGTTCAGATACGCATATTTTCATGCGCATTTCAGTTACACAAAAAAACCCGCAGCAAGCTCTATTTTGCTGCACATTGTGTACAAAATACGCTAGGAGATCTGTGAAAAAGTTCTCATTCTGCAAAAAAAAGAACAAATCTATAACTCATTAGACTAATTAGCCAATGGTTTCCTATAGAAGCATTCATATGCAAAACACCGCACACCTAAGAAAGATAGAACATGCACTATCTTCGGAGCATGATGGGCAGGAGTTTCCATTGACTCCTATGGGAGCAGGAGTTAACGGAAACTCCTGCGCATGGAACAGCTTCCCTGCTGCTTACAGTAGGAAATTTAAAAGATACACTTGGCCAGAAGCACCTTTGCAATAAACAGTGGGGTATTCCTCCTGCCCCGCTGCTGGGCAATTCTCCAGCAGCTAGGGGGCAGAAAGGGACTCCTCCCACCTCTCTCTGCAAGGGATTTACCTATTGTGTGGAGAGAGATGGGGGCACGGTTACAGGGCTTCATTTGAGAGTGTCGGAGGAGGGGGCAGGGGTAGTCAGACCACCCTTTTGCCCTGCCCTGCCCCTCTAGTCCAGCCATCCTATGGTTTGCTGTAAAAAGATGTGAGATTAGCGCTCCAATAAGGGGTGGAGGAAATGGCAGAATGTGGAAAAAAAGAGAGGAGTAAGGTAGAACTCACCCCAGACGTAACCGGACCCTAAGGAGAGGTCACGGTTCGTCTAATGATCCTGGATAGCAGATAAGGTCAAATGTTGCTCCAAATTACTGGTCCAGAGGACATCCCAAGGACAAGGAGAGCATCACAAGGTGGCTCTAGGCAAAATATTACCAGAGGCAGCAAGCAGCAATATAAACACAAGAAAAAAACCTTGATGCTCCAGTATATTTGGACAGATAGATAATAGGTGGAAGGCTGACTTACTTCGTAGGGGTGTCAGTGATGTTGACACCCCTAAAGTCCTGGTCGGCGTGTAGAGAGTAGATTCTTGGGTTCTCAGAAGGCAATGTTTATTGGAACATGTATACAACGCGTTTCGGCTATGCAATAGCCTTTATCAAGCATAAAATAACAAGTACAATAAGCATATTTATATGTATGACAATAAGAAAGAGAGTACCTTAAGGTGTGGGATCTGCATCTGTGTCAGAACAAGCAGGGTTGTGAAGGTCCACCCCTTCCGGGTTACAGATTCAATCATGTGGAATGGGTCAGGGAGGGGGGGGGGGAGGGGAGGAAAAAAGGAGGACATTTGGTTTACAACATGATAATAAATGTGTGCTCAGCAGTGTTATATGGGTGTTCCACCTGTTGAATAGCAGGGGAACGCTGTATTATATAATGAAGCTATGGTGTGATCATGGTGTAAAACGGAAGCAAGTGCAGGACCTGGTGGCATGGCTATCGCTGATACAGGACCTGATGATGTAAGAGACGTCACATGACCGGGGGAGCACTGACATTACAGAGGCTAATGGAATGAGAGGCATCACGTGACATAGATATAGCTGGTGCAGGACCTGATGACGTAGGAGACGTCACATGACCGGGGGGGGGGGACGCTGACATTACAGAGGCTGATAGTATGAGAGGCATCACGTGGCACAGATATAGCTGGTGCAGGACCTGATGATGTAGGAGGTGTCACATGACCGGGGGGGGGCGCTGACATTACAGAGGCATCACGTGGTACAGATATAGCTGGTGCAGGACCTGATGATGTAAAAGGTGTCACATGACCTGGGGAGCACTATAATTACAGAAACTGACATTACAGAGGCTGATAGTATGAGAGGCATCACGTGGCACAGATATAGCTAATGCAAGACCTGATGATGTAGGAGGTGTCACATGACCAGGGGAACACTAACATTACAGAAACTGATGAAATAAGAAACATCAAGTGGCACAGATATAGCTAGTGCAGTATGGTTTGCTGTAGTGATTCTCTGTGAGAAGCCCTATAGCCCCGCACACTCTTTAAAGCCCTGCCCACTTAGTCTCCGCTATGGGGATATCTCTTGGGATTTCCTCATAGCAGGGAGATTTAGCGGAACTATGGGAGATCTCCCCAGAGCAGTGAAAGTGAGCGGACCTATGGGGGATTTTGCCATAGCAAGGGACAGAGAGCAGAGCAATAGGAGATTAACTCTTCACCCTGCTCTGTCTCTCAGTGCTATGGGGAAACCCCCATAGCTCCGCTCTCTCTCCCTGCTTTGGGGAAATCCGGAAGCCCTGCAGGGTTGCTTCTCTTTCCTCCTGGAGCAGCTGCGTTTCTCCAAGCACAGCAGCTCCAGTGAATGGGCAATGTTTCATGTGATGAGACATATGAAACATTGCCTGTTAATGTGTTTTCAGCACACACTTTGACTGACCAAGCTTGAATGTCTACATGTGGGGAAACACATTCCTTTTTTTGTGTGTGTGTGTGTGAAAGTATACTATATTGCCAATGCTAAGGAAAATATACTATTGGGGAATTTCACAAAAACATATGCCAAAATGACATGAATGAATACTTTTTATTGGTTAAAAATTTGATTCCCCAATATGATAAAAGATGGTTTGAAAATAATTTTATAATACAATTACTTATATACCTACTTGACAAACAAATTCTAACACATTTTCCAAAATAGAAAAATCTTAATAAATACTGTGATGTTGCCATGAAATGCTAAGGATAGAGACTTTTCAGGAATACATGCAGTCCAAAGCATATATGCAGAAAGAGATATCTCTTTTCTTACTTTACTATGGTTATCGTCATATTTAACAATTCAATCAAAAAGAGGAATTTAAGTTAATTAAATTTTACTTTCCTTCTACAATCCTTAAACGTTTAATCTACCTTTTGTAGTTTTCTTGAAAAACCACAAATTACACAGTACATGATGGCTGACCTGGCAGAAAGTGGAGACTAATCATATCTGAGAATGCTGCTGACATTTGTAAAATATTTTCAAGGTTTGCTATTTAGGCTTACTGACATTGTAAGAATGCAGTACCTTACAAAAGCTGCATCCCTTCACAGCCTGTCAACACAAGGATATTTTTATTCAACTCTCTTCATCATCACTGGAGCATAATCTTTGATGCAGACAGTTTCTCCAAAGATACATTGTAAAATAAGTTTCTTTGAAAATGTCCACAGATTTACTTCAAGCCATCTATTAATAAAAGGTAAATATTCTGGAAGGTGGCAAAAATGTTTTGTTTACAAAAAGCAACCTTTAGAATAACATTTATTTAATGCAGGAAGAAATCACTCCATATCTTTGCATTTCAAATATCACCTTGGATTTGTGCTATATTTTATGCATATAACAATAGAAAAAAATGTCAATTTAAGCTTGTATATAGATTGAATTTTTGTCCTGCTATTAAGTTGAGATTCTTAATAAGTATTAAAAAAAACGATAAGGATGATTTTGCAGCCCCCCACCCCCAACAATTAAAAACAAGCTTTGCTCATTCTGCAGGAAATGAACATTGCAGTATGGAATAAAACCAGCTTGTTTCACTTTATCAGAGCTACCGACATGACTTTGGTGTCATTCTAAAGCTAAAATTCTTGACTTACAGGGCCAGATACACAGTCTTTTAAAGACTTTCTGAGGTTGAGGGGGGACCAGCCGGCAGCAAAGAAGATATGTGATTCTCCTGTGTATCTCCTTGTCCCATGGGTGGGATTACAAAAAAAATTTGTTCATGTTATCACTCCCTCTCATCAAACAGAGAGCATATTTGCTCTCTGATTGTCTCAAAATGGTTTTCTTTTCCAGAAAAGTAGTGAAAAAAATTAGAATGTATTAATCTAATTACTTCTCTACATGATTTAACCTTGCAGATGCTGCAGTCATTGGTGACTATGGCAACTAAAGATTTTTTACAGAAAAGAAAATTTAAAACATTTTTTTCTCCTTACACAAGGCTTTAAATATTGAAAAAATAACAACAACAGCAAAAACTACGCACAATAGGTATATCCATAACAACTTATTCTATAGAGTAATACATTAATTATCCAGCACAATAAATTCCATAAAAAAAAGACAAAACAGCCATTTTCTGATCATCGCTCTTTGACAAAACAGGAATGAAAAACAACAAGTTTTGTTCAGCAAAACACAAGCCCTCATTGAACTCTAACAATGCAAATTTAAAAATGCTCTGGAAATGCGGCCCCACACAAAAGTATTTTGAAAAAAAAGTGTTTATATTGTCTAAAAGTAGTAAAACACAATAAAAAGCAATTTGTTATAATTATAATGAGCTGTAGAATAAAGTTAACATAATATAGTTTTTACACCACATCGTGAATGCTGTAAAAGTACATCTCAAAAACTAAGGTGAAATGGATTTTTTTCCCACTGCTACACAGCAAAAACATGATTAGAGTTTTTAAATACATTACATGCACCCTAAATTGGTTCGTATAAAAATGAAAATGCATCTCATGCAGCTACACTGACAAATTTGTTTTCAGCTTTTAAACTGCTGGAGCACAAAAAAGGGAAATGACTTGCACTTAAAATACATTTATGGCATTTAAGTTAAAAATATATTTATATGACTGGGACGTGGCCTGAAACGAGGTGATGGTGAACGTGTTCTAGTGTGCTCCGCTATCTGATTCAGCCTTAGCAACACACAGCAAGTCGGGAGGTACGCGGCGCTGCAGAGGAGAGAGCTAGAAGCTTGCCTGCAGTAAAAAATGTCACGGAGGAGAACTGAGAAGACAGGACCGAGACGCTGGACGGACTTCTATTCTGCGCCTGATTCGGAGGAGGACAACAGCAAGATTGAGACTGCTCCATTCAGCGCTGGAGAGGAAGAAGAGACAGGGTCGGATAGGAGGACCTCGCTGCTAAGGAGGATGGTAAACGGGCTTCTCCCTGCCCCTCGTCCCCACAGCCTGCACAACATACTGGCTGCCTAATGCCTTCCCCACATAAGCAGAATGCTATAATACCACAAGTAGAAGGGGAGGAGGAGGACACACAGGGGAACCGGGAAGGGGGAGAGGCTCGGCACCATCTTCTCCTATGCAGCTATTATCAGGCTTTGAAAAGAACACCATAAGCTCCCACAGACCTCGCCGCAACTGGCGTAACAATATTAAGTTCAGAGGAATTGCGGAATCAGTCAAGCCAGAAAATTTAAACAAACATGTTCAAGATCTAATAAAAATCCTTCTACCAAACTCTAAGAAAGAGGAGTGTATCCTAGATAGAATCCACAGGCTCCCTAAGCCCAAGAATGTTCCCAAACGTGTGACCAGAGATGTGATAGCAAGAGTACATTTTTATCACATCAAAGAAGAAAGGATGAGAGTCGCTAGAAACCTCAGGGATTTGCCCTCTCCTTTCGGAGGTATTAAGAAATTCTCAGACTATTTCCAGACCACCATGACCGCGCGCAGAAGGCTTTCTGCAATAACAACGGTTTTGAGAGAAAACAAGATACTTTATAGATGGGGCTTTCCAACTAAGCTTTACATCAACAACAAAAGAGGCACCAAAGTCATCACAAACCACGAGGAAGGCATATCTTTTTTGAAGAAATGGAACCTCCCATTACCCAAGGAAAACACACCGGCACAGATCTCTAAAGATTGGTCGCAGGTACAGATAAACACATCAAGCAAAAAACTGGTTCCCCACCGTTAAAATCTCTGCAAAGGAATATTCCCTCCCACTGCGGCCCTCGTGCCACGTTTGAATAGTACTCCTATTACAGGCTGGACTTTGTTACTTCTCCCAACCAAGACCTTTTCCAGAGGTTAACATCAGCTCACCAGCTGGAGAGGTCCTTTTTTTTTTAGTTCCTAATTAGTTGCTCATTGGCAACTTAAATTTATTTCCCACAAGTTTTCTCTACTAAGAAGTCTCCCTAACCCTTTCCCCCGAATACGATGTTATCCCAAATGGACATTCCAATGCATCACTTATATCAAGGAAAGAATCTACGAATGGAGAATGGGAGAATGGAAGATCATTATAAAAAGCATCCAACCGAAATTCCAAATGGAGTTAAAATTAATCTCACTAAACTTAAAGGACTCGATTCTCCATATAAGAGGTTAGCACTATGGAAATAAGCCCTTTCCTCCAAAGCGGACATTTTCTGTGCTCAGGAAACTCACATAGTTCGGGGCAATGCTCCTAAAATTGCGCATTCCAAGTTTTCTAAGATATTTATGGATCTTGAGGACTACCAAAGGGGGACTGTCTATGGTTGGCAGAATTCAGGGCATGCCCTTAAGCCACATAACAACAATGGTACCTTTGTTAGACCCCCTAGGAGAACACGATGGAGTCTTGTATTACGTAGAGGTCCCAGGTCTGTTACCTCGGCTTCTTCGGACTCTATGGACAATACAGGCTACAGATCGCATTATGGAGGAAGGGGGGCTTCCTCTAATTCTGCCGCTTCTTCCTCTTTTAAAGGGTCACGCCCCCCACTAATGAGCCAGAGAGGGAACATGGCTGGAGACCTCGGGGAAGGAGAGGTGGTCACAAGCATCAGAGATTCAGGAAGAGGAAGATCACGTGTGACAACGAGAGCGGGATCACGACAGAGGAACCAGTAGAGGAACACTCGATGGTCATTAATATCTCCTCCAAGGTACTTTCTCAGGTTGAGATTGAAGTCCAAGCGAAGGGACTTTCGTTTTGTCCTGTTCCGACAGTGGACTGGTTTCAGACCGATCTTGACTATAGGAGATTGTTTAGAAGTCTGAAACTTAAAAAGTTTTTCTCAACACAGGATTCTGGTGCTTCTGCTGTTGGTGCGCAGTCCAACTCCTGTGAGGTGTTTACCTTGGTGGGAGTTGGACTGCGCAACAAGAGCACTTTTCAACCTCCTATTGCTGACAGTGTTATTAATGCATTTGAAAAACTGGTCCTGAAGGATGTGGCAAAACTGAGAAGTGATTACAAGTTCATGAAGATCAAGAATAACTTGAGACACACAGAATGGACAGCTTTGAAGGCGCTGAGAAATGATGAGAGCATCACTATACATATGGCTGATAAGGGCGGAGCAGTGGTTGTGTTGGACACACTGCAATATGATAGAGAAGTTTATCGACAACTCAATGACACTGATGTCCATGAGCGTTTCCAGCACAACCCCACTGCCCAATATCAAGCCAATTTACAGATACTCTTGGATGATGCGGATGATCAATTGATCATCGATAAAAAATTATGCGATTTTCTATTGCCCGATCACCCTAAAACACCGATTATGTACATTCTTCCAAAGGTGCATAAGGATCTTATTAATCCCCCCGGACGCCCTATAGTATCCGGGAGGGAGTCCCTATTCAGTAGGTCCTCCAGGTTCAGCGATGCCATTTTGCACAAATATGTTACGGAGTAAGTGTCTTATATATAAGACACCTCTGATTTTTTAAATAAAATCAGGGGAGTGAAGGTGAACTCAGATGTGTTGTTAGGGTCTTTTGACATCGTCTCGCTCTACACGAACATCAGCCACGACAGGGGGATTGAAGCCGTAAGAAAACGTTTAACCACTACTGATATGTCGAATCAATGCCTCTCCTTTTTACTCACCTTGTTAGAAGAGGTTCTGTTGAAGAAGTACTTCCTATTTGGTGATAAAATTTACCGCCAAAAAAGAGGAACCGCGATGGGGTCCAATATGGCCCCCACATATGCTAACCTCTATATGGATGATGTGGAAACCAGTCACGTATATACCTCCCCAAGCTGGACCTTTGTCCAGTCTTGGTGGAGGTATATCGATGACATCTTTTTTTATCTGGACTGGGTCGGAGGAGCAGTTAAATCTGTTTCATAATGAACTTAATAACATCTTTCCAGAACTTAAATTTACCTTAGTGTATTTTTTAAGACACAAGTACAATTTCTGGATGTTTTGGTTTCTAACATCGACGGGAGTTTGACGACAGAGCTGTACGTTAAACCCCCCGACAAAAATAATCTCCTGATTTTTGATAGTTTCCATCCTCCACGAATGGTGAAGTCATTACCTTGGAGTCAGCTACTCAGGGTAAGGCGCATTGTGGATGACAGATTTATTGATCACTGATTAGAGCAAATGTGCCAAAAGTTTCTGTCAAGGGGTTACCCTGAGTGGCTGGTGACAGAGTTGAGTGAAAAGGTGAAGGGGGTTGAACGTGACTCACTCTTGGCCAGCACTCGCAGACACAAAGAGGAGTTGACGAGAATTCCTTTTGTCAGTACGTACAGTCCCATGAGTGGGAGAATTACACAGATCTTGCGTAGGCATTGGCCATTACTGTCTAATGGACATCCTGAGATTTTGGAGTTTAAGTCTCCTCCATTAATGTCATACCGGAGGGGGAGAAATCTCAAGGACACTTTAGCGAAGACGGCTCCACCCTCTTTGTCATGTGCTCCTGTTTCTGGTAGGAGGGGCAATTTTGCCTGTTTGAATTGTGCAAGCTGGAACAATTTAATCAAAGGACAGACTTTCTCGCACCCAAGGACGGATAAGAAGTATTACATCAAAGGGACATACTCCTGTAATTCATCTTTTGTGTATTTGATCAACTGTCCCTGCAGATTAATGTATGTAGGCGAGACAACTAAGGACGTCAAGTCTAGAATAAGTAAGCATAAGAGTACAGTTAGAACTGGCCGTATCGATATCCTGGTAGCGAAACATTTTCATGAGGCTGGCCATTCGGTCAGCCAACTTCGCTACCGAGTGATTGATCAGGTACCAGTGTATGTTATAGGAGGAGATAGGGAGAATAGACTCAAATACCTTGAGTTGAAATGGATTTTCGAGTTGGAGACCCTATATCCGAGGGGCCTCAACATCGATTATCATGTAACTCCCTATTTGTAGAGTTTTTTTAACTTTTGTAGCATCCCCTCTTTTTCCTCCCTGTGCCTCTTTTTCCCTCCCTGTGCCTTTTTTCTTGTCCGCTTTCCTCTTCCTCCTTTTTTTGTTTAGTTGCTATTGATGTCAGTTGCTATTTTCAGCGATTTTAATATGCACTTATTGTTACTTGCAGGGTTTCTCCGTGGTGATTGGCGTGTTCTTCCTCCTGCAACATGGTGGGAGATGTTCCTCTAGATTAATGCGCCTTTTTATAATAAACCTAGTGGGTTTTCTTACCTCATATAAATTCTGAAAGCTCTTACTCCTGTTGGGAGATGCATCAACTCTGTGTGTGTGGTTTTTTGCTCTTTCCCTTTTTTTTGATGGATAATAAAGCATTTGTACAAGCATGCATATGGATATGTCTTTTTGAATGGCTTGTGTTTTCTGGGCTGGAAGTTTTATTCCAAATATAGACTTAATGCAATAGAGTTTTATTCATAGTGGGTAACAATGGGTTAATATGCTGTAATCCTGAAGGGTTAATGGCTCTGTCTTTTAACAGCTCAGGGGTGCCGCAGTGGCTTGGCACTAAATGGCACCAAATAACACTATTTGGTGCCATTTAGCTATGTGTATAACAATCAACATCTGGTTGATAGGCTACGATCCAGAAGGGTCGCTGCTTGGCTTTTTGACACCTCTGGGGCACCATAGGGGCTTGTTATTCCAGTGAAGGAAGGGCTAGCAGTGTATCCCTTATTGCGATGCAGGGTTTGCCAGGTGAGCCTTTCATATATACACATTGGAGGACTTGCTGACATTGCGGGTCAGCTGATTTGATCCGTGAGGTCACATGACAATGCACGTGATGACGCACAGCGCGATGACGTGGTATCCTCGCGCGGTGTGATGCAGTCCATGGGGCTATTGGAGTGGCGCTGCAATATGAGGTTTTTGACATGGTGCGAAAGATTGCACGGCAGACACCAGTGGAACACCTGTAAGTTTTTCTTTTAATTATTTGTGGGTGGATAGTTTGTTGGTGATTGGGTATTGTTACTATTTAATGTGATCAGTGTTGTCTTTGGTATATGCTTGACAAAGACCACAGTAATAGTGGTCGAAACGTTGTGTCTTTTTCATTGTGGATTACGATTAAAGACCTTATATGAATAACAACTGGTAAGAAGACTTATTCCCTTGTGCTGCCTCTCCTCTGTTTTTTAATTGTATGGCGATGAGATCTCATCCTCCCTTTCAGTTTTTGCCCTATTTCTCTGACATAGAGGCCCCCAACAGTAATTCAGAGAACATAAAACTTTCACTTCCTTATCAGTGCCTAGTCAAAAAAGTTTTTCTGTTGCAGTATTCCTTTTAAGTGCAAACTAATCACATCCATGTCTGTGACTTGTCATAGGTATGAATGTTATGTGTGTATAAATATCCATGCCTCTTTCGATCTATTCCATTTACATAACACGGTACCAAACCTTTGTTTTCATTACACCTAATAGTTTACAGCATATGATTCAGCTATGTCCATGGTGCTCTTAATCCTGTGAATATTTATTTCTAAAAACTTACAGACTTTTTTACGGTTATTAATAGCATGCTGATTGATGGCTTTTATATAAATAGACAGCAATGAGGCAACATTAAGAAAAATTGAAGACCTTGAATATGAGTAGTACCAGAGCATAAATCAACTATCTAAATACAGGCCTGAGTATAGATTTTGTGGTAAGGATACTCAGGAGATGTTTCTTAGAAATCCACAGTTTGGAAATTAAGTTCATTGATTTATCATCAGGCTTGTATTGATCATTGCTAAAGTGCTATACAAATAATTCCTTGTACTTTCCTTTGTTATAAATAATATTTACCACATGTCTACAAAGCCATGCAATAAAAATGCATTGACTCACTGAAGCAGACTAGTTACTTTACCAAAAGTTTGTAAAGATGCCAGTTAATATCTTGAAGGAAAAAGGAAAATAGAGAAAAAATTGGGTCCACGCTCCTTTAGGAATATTCACTCTCTGGTCACCGATAATGTACCTCAAAATCTATTTATTGTACAACGCATTTCATCATGAAAACGATAGAATAATATCCCGTACCCATTTCAAGGCTGTTGATACCAATAGTTATCTTAATTATCACAGCTGGCACCATAAAAATTGGAGGAAAAATATCCCGTTCGGACAATTCCAACGTATCAGGAGGAATTGCACTAGAGTGGCAGATTTCAAATTACAAGCCCATATTGTGAGGAAAAGGTTTTTGGATAAGGGATACCCCAAAGGTTGGGTGGATGCAGCGTATAATAAGGTATTAACACAGAATAAGAAAGAAAAAATTGCGTTACACCCATGTAAGGTTGATGAAGAAAATTATAAAACAGCATTTGTTACCAAATTTAGTGTACAGTCGGGTAAAATTAACCATTTTCTTAGAAAAAATTGGGCTATTTTGATGGAGGACCCATTTCTTGAAAAAAAGTTACCATCAATACCACCGTGCATATTTCGTAGAAATAAAACTCTAAAGAACTTTGTTGCGCCTTCATGCCCTAAAAAACAAAAATACAAAAGGGAAAATAAAGCAGAAAACAAAGGAGGGAGAGGGAGGAGTTTACAAATGTAAAGAAAAAAAGTGTAAATGCTGCCTGAGTATCACACATGGGAGAAAAAACATTGATTTACCCAATAATGAACAAATTATAATCAGACAACAAATTTCATGTGGGGTTAAAAACGTTATTTATATGCTAGAATGTCCGTGTGGTTTAAAGTATGTGGGAAGAACAATAAATACGCTTCGAGAGAGGCTAAATCAACATCGGAGTAACATACGTAAAGGTTATACTAAACATAGTATTTCCCGTCACTTTTCTACTAACCATGGTAAAGACTGTTCTGGCCTTCAAGTTACCCCCATAGAACACATTGAGGAGAGATCTATACAGAAATTAAGGGAGAAAGAAATGTTTTGGATATTTAGGATAAATACGTTGGTTCCAAATGGGCTAAATGAGGTCTTAAAAAAATTATAAGTGCAGAAATTTTATTACATATTTTTTAAAAAAAAGTTTTTAGTGAGATATTAGTAAAGGGTTGTATGTATGTGATTTTTTAAAAGTTTGTGGATATATATATATATATATATATATATATATATATATATATATATATATATATATATCTGTTTACATGTACTTATTTTTTTATATGTACTAATGCAGATATAGGTATAATCTTTTTGAACACAGGTATATAATGTAAAATACAGGTATAATATAAAACATAATAGGTCATACATGTCATAAATGTAATGTTTCAGTGAGTGCTTAGAGCTAAAAACACTTCTGGTATGAGAATGTTATGGTTTTATTGTTTGAAATTTGTTCTTGAGGATCCACGATCCGACGGGTGCTCGCTCCTCCCCGCACTAGGGGATGCGTCCGACGCGGTGACGTCATCATGCTGCGTCATCACGCGTCACGTCAGACGCAGGGCGGGACTTCGCAGGGCGCTGGAGGAGACGGAGGATGCCGTGGATCCCACACCTTCTAGGTAATGTATGCTATTTAAACTGGTTATGTCATTTTATGTGTATGTACTTGATAAAGTCCCAAGGGATGAAACACGTTGTACAATAAATAGATTTTGTGGTACATTATCGGTGACCAGAGAGTGAATATTCCTAAAGCAGCGCGGACCCTATTTTTTTCAATTTTCCATTTGTATGCGGTTCCCTTCATTTGGGACACGGAGGATCCGCTTGCTCTCCTGTTTTTTAGCCCAGCAGGATTATAGGAATCTCTGGAAGAGGATTTATGCATAAAGCTCACTTGGATATGGGGTGTTAGTGGGCTCCCTGTCACAGGGTTCCGCTATACACCGGGTAAGTCATACCCTCTCTTTTCCATTTGGTATTGATTTTCAGCTGGTTTTCCTTTGGAGCGCTGCCCTAATTTGTTTATCGAAGGAAAAAGAATAGTCTGTGCTTTTTTTGCATATGCATGACACTTATATGAAATATTATGTCAATAATAGAAATGTATATATTTTTGATATCATAATCATATTTCCAATATCACTATTGTGTTAACAAAAAATGGGGCTGAACTAAAATCCTTAACATTGAAATTGTAACACCAAAAAGGAAAAGTCATAGAATTATGGAAATTGCATACAGTGTTAGATGATTATTGAAATACTCAGAGTGGGACTGCCTGACTTGATTTCCCCCAAAATATTTGTGACACAGGACAGCTGACTCCGAATGCCATTAAATTCAATGAAAGTATAAATAATCTCCTCTAATATATGTGTGTTTTTCTATGAATGTGGTTCAGTTGGCAGCATTGTTGCCTTTTTGTGCTAGGGTCCTAGGTTCAACTCCCATAAAGGACAATATGGGCAGGGGCTTTGAAAAAAACTCCATCCAGGTGTTGCTTTTGGTCAGATTTTAACCCATAACACTAGCACTGCAAAGCAGCTGTACCAACAACTGAGCCACCACACTTGAGCATCAAGATGAGCTGCTGGTAGATCCTTCTGCAATTTCTGATCAATGACATCCCAAATGTGCTTGAGGTAAAACAAGTCTTGAGAAGCTGCAGGCTATGATAGCATGTTTAGGTTAGGCCATGCTGGCTGCTTACAGTTGCAGAAACAGCATGTTGTCTGGCATTGTTGTATTAAAAAACAGCTCCTGGGACACTTTAGAGAAATGGGCGTATCCCTGATCCCATTACCATATCAACATAACGCTAAGCTATAAGTGTATCTGGAATGAGGATAAGAGGGGTCAGGCTGCATACATCATGCCACCCCACACCAAAATTCAGAGAGTAGGATCGGTGTGACGTTCCCTTATGAAGACATTTTCAGGACATTGCTCACATGGTCTCCAGACGATTCTCTGGCTATAATTGTATCCAAGAGAAAAGCACAACTTATCAATGAAGATAGATTTCCATTTTAACTTCCATTGCTGTCTTGCTCTGCACTGTGCTAGCCTTTGAGGTCAATGGAACAACTGTCACTGTACGTCTGTGTAACCAGTCTGGTTCTGGGTTGGAGCCTATTGTATTGGTACCCAAGCAGACAAAGAGCATAGTTAGAGGAAGCTAGGAGTCAAGAACAGGTGGTAGCAGTTTGCAGGTATGGGGGATCGAGTTAGGAAAATGAGCTAGACTATTGGCAGGGAGATCAATATTTGCGTACTAGTGCAGGGGAAGGGTCTGGCTTTTATAGTTTGCCAAATTTGGGGCAGGGTAGAGCCAGGACAGGGAACTGGACCTGAAATACAGGGACATGGCTAAGTACAACAGAGGAACTGTCCAGACAGCTGTAGAGCTAAAAAGAAAGAGCTGCCACCTAAGCACAGGAGCTCCTGGGTTCGGGCCCTGACAATCTGGCTCATAGCCAAATGTCATGTAGGGGTCCTCTAATGGTTTGTGTAGACACTGTTTGACTCTCTAAGCTAGGGATATGATGTGCAATTTTACTTGCAGTATAGAATGGATCACTATGCGCCATTCCTATAATTTGACAATCTGTCCATGAAGAGGTTTACCTCTGTGCACTTCTAGCTGTCCATCATTGTTATCTTACACAGTGACACAAAACATTGAATATCACTGATTTGTCAGCCGAAGTGCATAGTGATCTGCTGGAGTGATATACCTACGTCTTTCAGTTCAAGGATTCTGTCACTCTATTTGCACCAAGTGACAATAACTGTCATGTTGAGAAACAGAATATCTCCAGAGCCAAAAGCCAAAAACGAAAATAGGTCCCGCACTACTTTAGAAACCACTTCTCCAGGGAAGGACTAATGCAAAGAATCCAAAAAAGTCCTTCTTTATTGCCTAAATGTGTTATTTATATGCTAGAATGCCCTTGTGGTACAAGATGCATAAGGAGAACAATCAATACACTTAGGAAAAGGCTCAACAAACACAGGAGCAACATACATGCCCTGTTTTAAAACACAGCGTATCGCGCCACTTTTCACTTTTCCATGATAAAAATAGTGAGGGTCTCAGAGATACACCTGTAGAATCCATAGGTTTTAGATCTATCCAGCAATTAAAGGAAAAAAAGAGATGTACTGGATTTTTAGGATGAATACTCTTGTTCCGAATGGATTAAATTAAGTTTTAGAGAAATTATGAAATTGTAATAATATTAAAAATAACGAAAAATTCCAACCTACATATATAAATATAATTCTAAAAATATATAATACACATCTAATATATATATAGTTTTGGGGTATTTTTATGAAATTTTACATAATTTTTAAATCCATATTCATTGATATGTTTAGACATACTGTACATAAATAAGGTTTATAGTAGGCCATTGCAGGGATAAAAGTGGTTTATTTATATAAATTTTTATCCACAACAATTAGATAGGATATTTCTTATATACACACATATATATTTTTTAATAGTTATGGTAATTATATTCTGAGAGGCATTATATGTGTTTTGAAAATGTATGTATTTATTTTTTAATATTATCAATGTGGCACTAGAGATGAGCGAGCACCAAAATGCTCGGGTGCTCGTTACTCGGGACAAAAATTTTGCGATGCTCGAGGGTTCGTTTCCAGTAACGAACCCAATTGAAGTCAATGGGCGACTCGAGCATTTTTGTATTTCGCCAATGCTCGCTAAGGTTTCCATTTGTGAAAATCTGGGCAATTCAAGAAAGTGATGGGAACGACACAGCAACGGATAGGGCAGGCGAGGGGCTACATGTTGGGCTGCATCTCAAGTTCCGATGTGCCACTATTAAGCCACAATAGAGGCAAGAGTGCCCCCCCCCTTCCAACAATTTTTACTTCTAAAAAGCCCTCATTGGCAATGCATACCTTAGCTAAGCACCACACTACCTCCAACAAAGCACAATCACTGCCTGCATGACACTCCGCTGCCACTTCTCCTGGGTTACATGCTGCCCAACCCCCACCCCCACCCCTGCACGAACCAGTGTCCACAGCGCACACCAAATTGTCCCTGCGCAGCCTTCAGCTGCCCTCATGCCACACCACCCTCATGTCTATTTATAAGTGCGTCTGCCATGAGGAGGAACCGCAGGCACACACTGCAGAGGGTTGGCACGGCTAGGCAGCGACCCTCTTTAAAAGGGGCAGGGCGATAGGCCACAATGCTTATAGAAGCAATGAGAAATCCAATCCTGTGCCACCTCCATCAGGAGCTGCACACGTGGGCATAGCAATGGGGAACCTATGTGCCACACACTATTCATTCTGTCAAGGTGTCTGCATGCCCCAGTCAGACCGCGTTTTTTTATAAATAGTCACAGGCAGGTACAACTCCGCAATGGGAATTCCGTGTGCACCCACAGCATGGGTGGCTCCCTGGAACCCACCGGCTGTACATAAATGTATCCCATTGCAGTGCCCTGGACAGCAGAGCTAACGTCAGATTAAATGCAGGTGGGCTTCGGCCCACACTGCATGCCCCAACCTGACCGGGGTTTTTAATTCATAGACACAGGCAGGTACAACTCCCTATTGTGAAGTCCCTGTGGACCGACAGCATGGGTGGGTGCCAGAAAGCCACCGGCGGTACATAAATATATCCCATTGCATTGCCCATCACAGCTGAGGTAACGTCAGAAAAAATACAGGTGGGCTTTGGCCCACACTGCATGCCCCCGTCAGACCGGGGTTTTTAATACATAGACACAGGCAGGTACAACTTCCTAATGTAAAGTCCGTGTGGACCGATACCATGGGTGGCTCCCTGGAACCCACTGGCGGTACAAAAATATATCCCATTGCAGTGCCCTGGACAGCAGAGCTAACGTCTGATTAAATACAGGTGGGCTTCGGCCAAAACTGCATGCCCCAGTCAGGCTCGAGTTTTTATAAGTATACACAGGCACGTACATCTCCCTAATGGGAAGTCCATGTGGAGCGACAGCATGGGTGGGTGCCAGGAAGCCACCGGCGGTACATAAATATATCCCATTGCAGTGCCCAGCACAGCTGATGTAACGTCAGCTTTAATGCAGGTGGGCAAAAAATTAATTGGATTACACTGTAGGCGAGGGCCCCAAAAAATTGGTGTACCAACAGTACTAATGTACCTCAGAAAAATTGCCCATGCCCAACCAAGAGGGCAGGTGAAACCCATTAATCGCTTTGGTTAATGTGGCTTAATTTGTAACTAGGCCTGGAGGCAGCCCAGTTAAAATAAAAATTGGTTCAGGTGCAAGTTTCAACGCTTTAATGAGTATTGAAACGTATAAAAATTGTTTACAAAAATTATATGACTGAGCCTTGTGGGCCTAAGAAAAATTGCCCGTTCGGGGTGATTACGTGAGGTTTCAGGAGGAGGAGCAGGAGGAGGAGGATGAATATAATACACAGATTGATGAAGCTAAAAGGTCCCCGTTTTTTATGGTGATAGAGAACAATGCTTCCATCCGCGGGTGCAGCCTACGTATTGTTTATGCTGTCCGCTGGTGGAGAAGAAAAGTCTGGGGAAATTCAGGCTTTGTTCATCTTTATGAGTTTAAGCCTGTCGGCACTGTCGGTTGACAGGCGGGTACGCTTATCCGCGATGATTCCCCCAGCCGCACTAAACACCCTCTCTGACAAGACGCTAGCCGCAGGACAAGCAAGCACCTCCAGGGCATACAGCGTGAGTTCAGGCCACGTGTCCAGCTTCGACACCCAGTAGTTGTAGGGGGCAGAGGCGTCACGGAGGACGCTCGTGCGATCAGCTACATACTCCCTCAC
This sequence comes from Eleutherodactylus coqui, assembly GCF_035609145.1. Taxonomy (NCBI): domain Eukaryota; kingdom Metazoa; phylum Chordata; class Amphibia; order Anura; family Eleutherodactylidae; genus Eleutherodactylus; species Eleutherodactylus coqui. Next base: position 138,640,597 of record NC_089843.1, on the reverse strand, counting down.
CATTCTTTTACAGTGCTCCCACCGACTCATCCTTGACTGGGGAGCAGTGGCACAGTCTTGCTGTCTAAGGCCTTAGAGAGTGTTCCCCTGCCTGTGCTGTACATGCTGCCTGATCTCCGCGCCTCCCCTGCTACCTGGCCCTCGGAACTGCGACTTCTGCCACTAGCGCTGTCAGATGGGAATTTTACCATCAGCTTGTCCGCCAGGGTCTTGTGGTATAGCATCACTCTCGAACCCCTTTCCTCTTCGGGTATGAGAGTGGAAAGGTTCTCCTTATACCGTGGGTCGAGCAGTGTGTACACCCAGTAATCCGTAGTGGCCAGAATGCGTGTAACGCGAGGGTCACGAGAAAGGCATCCTAACATGAAGTCAGCCATGTGTGCCAGGGTACCTGTACGCAACACATGGCTGTCCTCACTAGGAAGATCACTTTCAGGATCCTCTTCCTCCTCCTCCTCCTCAGACCATACACGCTGAAAGGATGACAGGCAAGCAGCATGGGTACCCTCAGCAGTGGGCCAAGCTGTCTCTTCCCCCTCCTACTCATGCTCCTCCTCCTCAACGCGCTGAGATATAGACAGGAGGGTGCTCTGACTATCCAGCGACATACTGTCTTCCCCCGCCTCCGTTTCCGAGCGCAAAGCGTCTGCCTTTATGCTTTGCAGGGAACTTCTCAAGAGGCATAGCAGAGGAATGGTGTCACTAATGATTGCAGCATCGCCACTCACCATCTGGGTAGACTCCTCAAAGTTTCCAAGGACCTGGCAGATGTCTGCCAACCAGGCCCACTCTTCTGTAAAGAATTGAGGAGGCTGACTCCCACTGCGCCGCCCATGTTGGAGTTGGTATTCCACTATAGCTCTACACTGCTCATAGAGCCTGGCCAACATGTGGAGCGTAGAGTTCCACCGTGTGGGCACGTCGCACAGCAGTCGGTGCTCTGGCAGATTAAACCGATGTTGCAGGGTGCGCAGGGTGGCAGCGTCCGTGTGGGACTTGCGAAAATGTGCGCAGAGCCGGCGCACCTTTCCGAGCAGGTCTGACAAGCGTGGGTAGCTTTTCAGAAAGCTCTGAACCACCAAATTAAAGACGTGGGCCAGGCATGGCACGTGCGTGAGGCTGCCGAGCTGCAGAGCCGCCACCAGGTTACGGCCGTTGTCACACACAACCATGCCCGGTTGGAGGCTCAGCGGCGCAACCCAGCGGTCGGTCTGCTCTGTCAGACCCTGCAGCAGTTCGTGGGCCGTGTGCCTCTTCTCTCCTAAGCTGAGTAGTTTCAGCACGGCCTGCTGACGCTTGCCCATCGCTGTGCTGCCACGCCGCGCGACACCGACTGCTGGCGACGTGCTGCTGACACATCTTGATTGCGAGACAGAGGTTGCGTTGTAGGAGGAGGAGGGTGGTTTAGTGGAGGAAGCATACACCGCCGCAGATACCACCACCGAGCTGGGGCCCGCAATTCTGGGGGTGGGTAGGACGTGAGCGGTCCCAGGCTCTGACTCTGTCCCAGCCTCCACTAAATTCACCCAATGTGCCGTCAGGGAGATATAGTGGCCCTGCCCGCCTGTGCTTGTCCACGTGTCCGTTGTTAAGTGGACCTTGGCAGTAACCACGTTGGTGAGGGAGGGTGCGTACAATGTTGCGGTAGACGTGGTCGTGCAGGGCTGGGACGGCACATCGGGAAAAGTAGTGGCGACTGGGAACCGAGTAGCGCGGGGCCGCCGCCGCCATCATGCTTTTGAAAGCCTCCGTTTCCACAAGCCTATACGGCAGCATCTCCAGGCTGATCAATTTGGCCATGTGCACGTTTAACGCTTGAGCGTGCATGTGCGTGGCGGCGTACTTGCGCTTGCTCTCCAACACTTGTGCTAGCGACGGCTGGACGGTGCGCTGAGAGACATTGGTGGATGGGGCCGAGGACAGCGGAGGTGAGGGTGTGGGTGCAGGCCAGGAGACGGTAGTGCCTGTGTCCTGAGAGGGGGGTTGGATCTCAGTGGCAGGTTGGGGCACAGGGGGAGAGGCAGTGGTGCAAACCGGAGGCGGTGAACGGCCTTCGTCCCACCTTGTGGGGTGCTTGGCCATCATATGTCTGCGCATGCTGGTGGTGGTGAGGCTGGTGGTGGTTGCTCCCCGGCTGATCTTGGCGCGACAAAGGTTGCACACCACTGTTCGTCAGTCGTCTGCACTCTCAGTGAAAAACTGCCAGACCTTTGAGCACCTCGGCCTCTGCAGGGTGGCATGGCGCGAGCGGGCGCTTTGGGAAACAGTTGGTGGACTATTCGGTCTGGCCCTGCCTCTACCCCTGGCCACCGCACTGGCTCTTCCAACCTGCCCTGCTGCTGCACTTGCCTCCCCCTCTGAAGACCTGTCCTCAGTAGGCTTAGCAAACCAGGTGGGGTCAGTCACCTCATCGTCCTGCTGCTCTTCCTCCGAATCCTCTGTGCGTTCCTCCCCCCGGACTTACTCCAATTACTACTACCTGAGTGATAGACAACTGTGTGTCATCGTCCTCCTCACCCACTGAAAGCTCTTGAGACAGTTGCCGGAAGTCCCCAGCCTCATCCCCCGGACCCCGGGAACTTTCCAAAGGTTGGGCATCGGTCACGACAAACTCCTCCGGTGGGAGAGGAACCATTGCTGCCCATTCTGGGCAGGGGCCCGAGAACAGTTCCTGGGAGTCTGCCTGCTCCTCAGAATGTGTCATTGTAATGGAGTGAGGAGGCTGGGAGGAAGGAGGAGCAGCAGCCAGAGGATTCAGAGTTGCAGCAGTGGACGGCGTTTGAGTCTGGGTGGTCGATAGATTGCTGGATGCACTTTCTGCCATCCACGACAGGACCTGCTCACACTGCTCATTTTCTAATAAAGGTCTACCGCGTGGACCCATTAATTGTGAGATGAATGTGGGGACGCCAGAAACGTGCCTCTCTCCTAATCCCGCAGCAGTCGGCTGCGATACACCTGGATCAGGAGCGCGGCCTGTGCCCACACCCTGACTTGGGCCTCCACGTCCTCGCCCGCGTCCACGTCCTCTAGGCCTACCCCTACCCCTCAGCATGCTGTATTACCTGTAGTGCAGAAACAGAATGCTGCAATTAAATGTGCCACTTATTGGCCTGTGGTTGGAGGCTGACTTCGCTTACAGAATTTTGCGCAAGCCTGCTGTAACACTTAGCTGGCTGCGCATTAATTAGGACTACTACCCCCAGCAGAGATGCAGTACACTGAGGACGGTCACAGGCAGCCCAAATAGATTTTTTTTCCCAAATTTTTTTGGAAAAAGCCCACTGCCTATATAGACAGTATATCTCTTTCACCTCTTTCACTGTCCCTGCCTCAGCACTACTGGCCCTATACTATGTAAAATTACTGCAGATTGTTTCCCTCTGGACAGGATGACAGCGGTGATGTAACGGGCAACGCAGAGCCAGGAAAGAATTTTGCGCAAGCCTGCTGTAACACTTAGCTGGCTGCGTATTAATTAGGACTACTACCCCCAGCAGAGACGCAGTACACTGAGGACGGTCACAGGCAGCCCAAATAGATTTTTTTCCCCAAAATTTTTTGGAAAAAGCCCACTGCCTATATAGACAGTATATCTCTTTCACCTTTTTCACTGTCCCTGCCTCACAACTACTGGCCCTATACTATGTAAAATTACTGCAGACTGAGGACGCAATGCTCTGCACGGCCGATATACAAAAAAAAAAAAAATGTGCAACACTGCTAAAAGCAGCCTCAACAGTACTGCACACGGTCAGATGTGGCCCTAAGAAGGACCATTGGGGTTCTTGAAGCCTAAAATCACTCCTAACACTCTCCCTATAGCAGCTCCAGCATCAGCAGCACTTTCATTGAGCTATGTCAGAATGCATCTGTGGCGAGCCGCGGGAGGGGCCGATTTATATACTCAGGTGACAACTGATCTCGCCAGCCACTCACTGCAGGGGGGTGGTATAGGGCTTTAATGTCGCAGGGGGAAGTTGTAATGCCTTCCCTGTCTTTCTATTGGCCAGAAAAGCGCGCTAACGTCTCAGAGATGAAAGTGAAAGTAACTCGAACATCGCGTGGTGCTCGTCTCTAGTAACGAGCATCTCGAACACGCTAATACTCGAACGAGTATCAAGCTCGGATGAGTACGTTCGCTCATCTCTATGTGGCACTAAATTATGAGATCTTTTAGGTAGACAGCAGAACGATACGCTAAGGGCTATAGCGTTTGTTCTGGTTTACAATTATAACAGTATGAACTATTAGAGGTTGTAATTACTTATAAGTGGTTTACTCCTCCCCCAGTGACGTCCTTACATTGGTTCCCCACAAGCGTTCCACTGTGCATTCCATCCGCTGATCCAGGGGCGTTACCTACGCAATTATGTCATCACGCTGCGTGGACACGTGACACGCCGGACGTGGAGCACAAAGCGGGATGCTGCAAGACGGGGATCACCTGTACAGATGCATTGGGAGAGGAAAAACTACATTAAGGTAATGTTCCTATATAAAGTGGGGGATTGCAATTTAATGTTATGTGCTTCAGAAAGTCACTTTTGTGACAAAACGCGTTGAACGAATGGAATTTCTTTGACAATAAAGAAGGACTTTTTTGGATTCTTGGCATTAGTCCTTCCCTGGAGAAGTGGTTTCCAAAGTAGCGCGGAACCTATTTTCATTTTTGGCTCTGGAGATATTCATTACAGTGGGTCTCACTGTTTGGTGAGACACAGAGGTCCAGGTCGCTCTCCTGTCCAGCCCACCAGGATTGAAGGAAGCCCAGGGATTTGATTGTAATATTTATTAAGGTGCACCAGGATTTTGGAGGTTGTAGTAGAGTCCACACTGGGTAAGTCCTTACGCATATTTCATATACCCATTTGAGTAATCTTCACCATAAGAAGCGCTATCCTAACGCATTCTATATATGTTGAGAAAGAGAAGGCATCACAGCTATGCTAGAAGACTTTATCTTCTTCTTGCGGTTTCATGTGGCTGAAAAACATGCTTTCTATCTGGCTTTGATGCCAATGAAGCCCCTTTCACATGCCACTGATAAGAGCTAGGGACTTCTCCATCTTGGTGCTGTAATTTCAATGTTGAGGACTGCATTAAGGTTAGTTAAAAAGTTATGTGGACAGATGTGGACATCTGTAGCAAAATATTTTTTTTAATTCTGGTTTATTTTCCCATATGCCTTTCTTTAGGACTCAAAAACTACAAGGAAAAAATGCACATACCCTACATAACATTTAAAAATTATGTGTGCTTTTTCAAATTTTTGAATTCAGAAAAAAAGAATATTTGTAGGCGGATAAACTCTATCCACATCAGAGTCTGAGGCTTTGTTTGAAGTCGTTGGCACAGTTTTGGCACAAAATCCCCAGGCAAAATAGCAGAATGGTATGCTATTATTTCGGGTTCTTGCCTGTAATATGCCATATTCAGGACTTCAATCATTTTCACTGTTATGATGAAGCACAATAACAATAAAGGCATCCAAGACCTAATGCAGCTAATCAACCCTAAACATGATTTTTTTCTCCACTATGCTTCACAGTTGGAATGTGTTTGTAGTGTTGGTGTGCAGTGTTGTGCATTTGTGCTAAAAGATTCCACATGTGTTTAATTGTCTAATCTGTTTATAGAATATTGTCCAAGAAACATTATGGAAAATCCATGTGGTGGGGCGAACCTGAGGCACAGCATAATGTGTGTTTTTTTTTTTTGAACAGTGGTGGTTTCCTTTATAGTGTTTTTGCATGAGCAGCATTTTTGCTTAGTGTTTTTTTCTACAACCACCATTCCCCAAAAAATGGGATCCTGTAAATGTAAAGTGAAGTAAAAAAAAAAAGAATGCAATGATTTGGAAATTTCATACAACCATACTTTATTCACAATAGAACATAAAACACATTTTAGATGGTAAAAGTGAGACCTTTTTCCCATTTTATTAAAAATATTAAACTCATTTAAAAATTGATGGCAGAAACACACCTCAAAAAAGATGTTGTACTGTTATGCACCCCCTCTGCTTTTTGTTTGTAAATGCCTTGGAAGTGAGGAAAAACTTTGCTGGAGTTTTGGGAGTGAAATATTGTACCATTCTTTTCTGATGTATGACGCTAGCTGCTCAACAATCCTGGGTCTTCTTTGGTAGATTTTTTGTTTCATAATGTGCCAAATATTTTCTTTTGTGAAAAGTCTGCACTGCAGGCAAGCCTTTAAAACTCCATCAATTGTTCTCCTCATTTCACAGTCATTTACAGACTGTTGTATGAAAAAAAGAAGGAATGCTACATAACTTTGTGTTCATGGATGTTGCGGACGATGTCACAACTTTTTTGAGATGTCTTGCTGCCATCAATTGAGCTTTTTTTTAATGAAATAGAAAAATGTCTCACTTTCACCTTATGTTATGTATTCAATGTTGTATTGTGAATGAAATATGGTTGTATGAAATCTCCAAATGATTAAATTCTTATTTCCTTTACATTTATTTACATTTTACACAGCCTGGGAACTTTTTTGGAGATAAGGTTGTAATAGCGGACATGTGAATAGAGGTTTTTGCCATTTTTAGAGTTTTTTTGTTGTTACCTGGGTTTTTTCTCATCTCTGTTAGAATTAGTCATTTTGCTCTAGGAATTATCTTAAGAGCATATACACTCATACAGAAAGAAGCAACCGTCCTGAATAATCTACATTTGTAGACGCATGCGGCAGATGTATTCTTCATCCCCGCGGGGACACGGCAGCGGCGGACAGGTAAGTATTTTTTTTTTTATTATTTTTTTTTACACTAAAATTCTAAAATCTTGTTTTTCAGGGAAGGGCTTATATGTAAAGCCCTTCCCTGAAAAACAATTCAGTGGCGGCGGCAAACCATTGCCTTTAATGAAGCCGTCGACAGCAGCCACGGCTCCATTGAAGGCAATGCACAAACCTTCATACAGGGCGTGTTTTTGCGCGTACATAGGTGTGCACCTATGTACGCACCTATGTATGCACAAAAACACACTCATGTGAATCCACCCTTAATCCTTAATTGTCAAAAGACTAATTAAAATGCAAGAACAATTAAATTTGACTAATAATAATATTTGCCACAATCAATCTGTGTCATTATTGGCTGCCTTGAGCCTGATGAGCGGACACTAATTTCGCGATATCTGGTTCTATCTTTGTCAACCGTAGTTTCAAGTCACTCCTTACACATATCTGAAGTTTGTTTCTCGCTTTTGTCATGAGCTGCTAAACTGCGCTATAGCCCCTCTTCACTAGGTACGTAGATGGAAAAGCTAACACGAGCAACCTAACTACCTGCCACAGGTTAGGAATTCTTCACTTTCACCAAAAACATTCATAGCCACATTGTTGGAAAAGTGCTTGGGCTATCATGTTTCAAGTCATTAAACTGCTCTTGTAATCTGGGATGAAATTCTTCTGCATTTGTTGAAAATGGATTGAGTACCCACGTTGGTATTTCAAGGATACATTAAATCATGAAACCTAGTTTGCATGTCTTCTTTGGCTTGTTTGAGGTGTGAGCAAAAAACGTCTAAGTCTACATATTGAAGTTTGTCTCCAATTTCTTGAAGCCTCGGAAACTGAGAGAGTTCGCGTCAACTCAGGTTATTGGTATGAAGGTCCAGTTTGGCAATGAAGGACGAGATTATACCTTTAGCCTTAATGAAATTTATTTTGTCTCATTGTAGCTTTGTGTTGACCTCGTAGGGTTTGTCAAATATATCTGTGAGATAATCAATGTCAAGACATCATAGTTCAATTGCATCATACAGGCTTGGATCAATCGGCCGAAGAAACTCGACTACTGCGTCAAAAAGTTCCTAGAAGCATTGTAAGCAGTTTCCTTTTGACAGTCACCTCACTTCAGTGTGTAGGAGTAAACATTCAAATTCTTCGTCATGGTTTTGATAGAGTTTGCGGAAAAGAAATTTGTTCAAATAGTGCACTTTTTTCTAGTTAACAGCATTGATTACATAGCGCAGAGAATCATGCCATCTCCCATATAAATGTTTAGCAACAAGGTGCTGCTGATGGATCACGCAGTAGACTGCCATTATGCCAGGTATAGCAGATTTTAAATAGGCTATAAAGCTGTGATATTGACAAATCATGGATGCAGCTCCATCAGTTGCACAAGCAAGAACATTTGTTAAAGGGATGCTTTTTTTCTTGGAAAAATTCTTCCACTCTTTTGTATATAGAGGAGCCTTTCATGTCAGTGATTAAGTTTCTGGTAAACAACAGTTGCTCCACTACCTCTTCATTCCAATTAATGAAACAAATGTAAGCTAGCAACAATGCTTTGTTGTCTCTAACTGTTGACTCGTCAATTTGCATTGCAATTTCTGTGTTCTTTAACACCTCCAAAAGCTTTTCTTCCACATTAGCAGCCATCTCATCAATTCTTCTTGAAATGGTGTCATTACTCAAAGAAATTGATTTCACCATGGCACGCATGTCATGCCCCAGCATAGTACTGACAATCTCTTTAACTGCAAGTAATGCAAGGGTTTACCCAATATTATGTGATTTGTCACATTGCACTATTAATAAACTATATACCTCCTCTCGTGAGATCTCTGGACCATTCCTCCAAAATATCACCGACTGTCTGTCTACTGTCTCTAACACTATGCCCTCCCTTTTTCTCAAACTAAACCTCTCTAAAACTGACCTCCTTGTCTTTCCACCTTCTAACCGACCTCCCCTCAACATCTCCATTCCAGTGTCTGGCACCATCATAACCCCCAGACGACATGCCCGATGCCTTGGGGTCACACTGGACTCTGACCTCTCCTTTTCCCCCCATATCCAAACTCTGGCCCAAACATGCCACATGCACCTCAGAAATATTGCTAAAATACGTCCGTTTCTAACCACGGACACGCTAAAGACGCTCGTGGTTGCCCTCATCCACTCCCGGCTTGACTACTGCAACTCACTACTCATTGGCCTCCCCCGCACTAGACTCGCTCCACTCCAATCCATACTAAATGCAGCAGCTAGACTCATTTTTCTATCCAGTCGTTATTCAGACGCCTCTGCATTATGCCAGTCGCTGCATTGGCTGCCCATCCACTGCAGAACTAAATTTAAACTCCTCTACCTCACTCACAAAGCTCTGCATGGCGCTGCGCCACCATACATCGCCTTCCTACTGTTAGTACACCACCCAGCGCGCTCACTCCGATCTGCTAACACACTCAGACTAAACATCCCTGTAATACGAACCTCACATGCTGGCCTACAGGACTTCACCAGAGCAGCAACCATCCTCTGGAATACTCTACCCCAAGGCATCTGGACAATTCCCGATGCACGAAATTTCAGGCGTGCCTTAAAAACCCACCTCTTCAGGGAAGCATACCAAATCTCCTGACCTAGTCCCTCTCCCCTCCTTATGGTGCCCCACCCTGTTTGCCTTCTAATAAATGATCTGTACACGAAATTTCCTATTGCCTGTGTTCCCCAACCCCTGCACCTCCTGTACCACCCTCAACCCATTTGTGTCTAACCCAATGTATTTCACATTGTAATTGTTGCAATTGTTGTATTGTTTTGCATTTATCCATGCCTGAAAGCGCTGCGGAATAAGTTGGCGCTATAAAAATAAAGATTATTATTATATTAAAGATACTTTAAAGGAAGTAAGGTGACCTTTGTCAGCATTGAGAGCAGATTTTCCAAATAGCTTGCCTACAGTGCTGTGGTTCTCAAAATTTGACTTTAAACCTTCAAAAAATGAAATAGGCTTACCCCCTTGGTCTGAATGCATTTTTGGAAGGTGATCACTCAGTCTTGAAGGCTTCATAGCTTCATTAAAAAATGCCTTTTCACAAACGAGGCACAAGGAATGCTGTCCGTTTGTAGGAGAAGGGATGAATTCGTATTTCAATTATTAATTTGAATATTGATGGCATTTCTTCTTCTCAGACATTTTTATAAAGTACGCTTCCTGAATGCACTGCTTATGTCACTCTATCATATAATGATGTATGACTTTTATAACTTCATGATTCTGCTACAGATCAATCACACTGGATAGCCTAAAGAACAACCTAACTCGCTGTATTCCATAATGCCGCTGAATGGCTGGAGCTTTCAAATGTGTGGGTGCCTGGGAGTTGTAGTTTATATCAGTGTTCTGAAAAGACACTTGGCGTCCACTAAGACTACAGCATCCAGAGACACACATGAGTGAAGATTTGAAGCAACTCCAGCCAATCAGCGGCATTATGGAATACAGCGGGTTAGGTTGTGCTGTAGGTTATCCAATGTTATGAAGTGAGATTGATCTGTAGCAGAGTCATGGAGTTATAAAAATCATATATTATATGATAGAGGCACGCAGACTGCAGACAACTCCCATTACATGTAAGTGATTTATATGGAAATAATTGCCTCGGTTTTCATTGGTTTTGGATTTTGTCTGATAGTTTTTGGATGGATTATCGACGAAAATTAAGGTATCACTACTAATTTTTAGAAAAATGTAGTAACTAGATGAAAAAAAACAACAAAGCAAACACAGAACACCCCCCCTACCACCCCCTTTATTTTCCAAAGCTCCGCTGCCACTCCTTTTCATTTCACTGCCCACTTAAGAAGTAAAAACGCCCCTCAGGGGGCAATGCCCATATTGAGAACCACTGGTTCACACTAACTAATCTTTTTTGAGAAGAACAGATTTGTCAGTAACCTGTCTTTGTGGACCTTTATTTAATGGGCTAAGCACCTTTAGGGCTTATTCACATGAGCCTATATCAGCCGCTGTTTTCACGGCTGGCCAATATATGCTACCACCTGATGCATTGGATTCCAATGCATCAAATCACACAGGTGTATTCCCGTGGCGTAAAAGAGCCGGCAAATATAGCGGTGGGCGGTTTTACGTCGGGCAGGAAATATAGTACTGGAACTATTTTTGTGCCCAGAATATGTCGGCTGCTGCATTCACTCCTATGGGAACCAATGATAGCGGCTGGAGAAGGGAGATGGGAGGGAGTTTAGCAGTGTGACTGCTAAACTCCCTCTCTCTTCTTTCCTCCTCTCTCCTCCCCTCCATTTGTTTGCAATGAAAGGGGGCAGGATGCGTGAAGTTAAGCTCCACTACATCCAATTGCTGGCTGCAGATAAGGGGCGGGGAAGTGACAAGTGCTTAGCTTCGCCCCCGTCCCGCCCACTTCCATTGAAAACAGCCAGAGGGAAGAAGAGAGGTGAGCAGGCGAGAGGGATGGAAGGAGAGGCAGCGGCATTGCGGCCTCGGTGTATATGCACTGGGCCCGTGCCATCTGAACAGTTGCACAAATGTTTGATTTGTGTGCCTGTTCACGGCTTTTTACGGCGCCGGCGGGCGCATATAAAAACGCCTACGCTCCTGGGAAAGAGCCCTTAAATCAACACTTTCAAACTAATCTCCTCAATCAACACACCTTTTCCCAATTAGCTTTTCTAAAATTAATTAACAGGGGAATTCACTGACTTTTACTCCCTGCACTGAGGATTTTTGCTCAACAGGATTAACGTGTTGGTAAATACATTTGTGTAGAATTAAGACAAAAGTGTAACAGAAACAATACACTTATTGGCTAATCATAAAAATTATATTTGCAACCTCTTGGTGCTCAGATGCGCCTTCATCAGGTAGTTAACAAATGAATAAAACAAAAAAAGCATGCTGAATAAAAAACATAAATGATACAACTGTTTGTGCGATATTAGCTTACATTGTTTTTACTTACATCTGTGACTTAGATAACAATCAGATGACATTTGATTAGCAATCAGTGCAGAAATCGATATAATTCCAAAGTGTTCACTTTCTTTTTCTTGCAACTGTACAATATCCCTTTAGTTGAAGTACCTGCTAATAATGTATTATATAATGTACTTTCAATTTTTTGAAGATACCAGATTTGCAGTTTTTTTAACACACCTTATGAGCAGCCAAATACTTTATTAAGATGAATGAAGAAAATTGGAATCTACTTCATGATCATTAGCAAAGTATTTGTTTCGAAGCTTCCTCATGGGGAATAACTATATCTAATGTTTGTACTCACTGTGCAGTAAGAAATAGTTTTTCCTCTCACCAGATCTCCTCCAACTGTGTCTAATGAAAATAAATAACAGTATGACTGGGAACAGAGAAAATATTTTTACCATATGCACAAAAATATATATTTATATTATTATGTGTATCAGGCATCATGTGTATAATATTAGAGATGAGCGAGCACCAAAATGCTCGGGTGCTTGTTTCTCGAATCAAACTTTTCTTAATGCTCGAGAGCTCGTTTTGAGTAACGAACCCCATTGAAGTCAATGGGGGACTCGAGCATTTTTGTATGGGACCGATGCTCCGCATAGGTCATGACTTGTCAAACACCAGAAAACATCAGAAAGTCATGGAAACACCACAGAAACAGATAGGGAAGGGCAGGGGCAGCATGCATGGCTGCATCTGTGGCTCCCAGGTCCCACTATTAAGCCAAAATGGGGGCAAGAGTCTGGCGGTCACTCCCCTAACTATTTACTTGGGACAAACCCTCATTAGCAAGGCACACGCGCTGGCACATCTTAGCCAAGTACCACACTACCTGAAACCAAGGACAATCACTGCCTGCGGGGGACACCGCTGGCTCTTCTCCTGGGTTACATGCTGGCTTTGCAGTCCAACCTCCCCCCCCCCCCCCCGCACGACCCTGCATCCACATCGCACACAAAAGTTTCCCTGCGCAGCGTTCAGCTGCCCTCATGCTACACGCTCGCTTCATAGCCACACCACCCTCATGTCTATTTATAAGTGTGTATTGGATGAGGAGGAACCAGGGACACACACTGTAGAGGGTTGGCAGGGCGAGGCAGCGACCATCTTTGAAAGTGTGGGCGATAGCACACAATGCTGATAAGAATTGATGATAAATTGACTGTGCCACCTCCGTCATAAAATTGTCAGGAGCCGCAAACGTGGGCATAAAGGGGACTCAGGCGCCAGCACTTCTACACATCTCCACAATGCAGCAATACTCTGTGTGGGAAGCACGTGAGCGGGCCCAGGGTCAGGCTCAGTCCCAGCCTCCACCTTGTGTGACCCAAGGTGCTGTGAGTTACATAGCAATAGAAAATGCATGTGTCCCCACACAATTCATTCTGTGTAGGTGTCAGATAGCTCAACACAGAAATCAGAGTGCCCAAACATGGCAGAGATTCACCCCGCCAAGGACCTCGGCCTCAGCCCACATTTCTGCCCTAGTCAGTTAGTGTATTTGTGCCAGACAGGTAAAACACAGCAATGGGAATTCTTTGTGCACCGACAGCATAGGCGAGCCCCTGAAACCCAAGGAAAGTATTACACATAAAGAAATCAGAGAGCCCAAACATGGCAGAGTTTCACCCCGCCAAGGACCTTTGCCCATATTTTTACCCTAGTCAGTCAGTGTATTTGTGCCAGACAGGTAAAACACCGCAATGGGAAGTCTTTGTGCACCCACAGCATAGGCGAGCCCATGGAACTCAAACATGGTATTACTCATGAGGAAATCAGTGTACCCAAACATGGCAGAGTTTCACCCCGCCAAGGACCTCGGCCCACATTTCTGCCCTAGTCAGTCAGTGTATTTGTGCCAGACAGGTAAAGCACCGCAATATGAAGTCTTTGTGCACCCACAGCGTAGGCGAGCCCAAGGAACTCAAACATGGTATTACACATGAGGAAATCAGAGTGCCCAAACATGGCAGAGTTTCACCCCGCCAAGGACCTCGGCCCACATTTCTGCCCTAGTCAGTCAGTGTATTTGTGCCAGACAGGTAAAACACCGCAATATGAAGTCTTTGTGCACCCACAGCATAGGCGAGCCCCTGGAACCCAAGGAAAGTATTACACATAAAGAAATCCGAGTGCCCAAACATGGCAGTTTCACTTTGCCAAGGACCTCGGCTCCCACCCTCATTAATCGTGGGCATAAAGTGGACTCGGATGCTAGTGCAGCTGTGAACGTCTCATTAATGCAGTAACGCTCCTTTTGTTTGGCCCAAACCAGTGTCTCAGATAACTGTGGTAACATGGGAGAAAATACATGTTGCCCAACGCTGATCCCCAGATCCCAAGCAGCAGGATGAGGTGGCATATTAAGGTCGAGAAACCATGACCGAGGTAGGATGTGCAATACTCTGTGTGGGAAGTACGTGATTGGGCCCTGGGTCAGGCTCGGTCCCAGCCTCCACCTTGTGTGACCCAAGGTGCCGTGAGTTAAATAGCTATGGGAAATCCATGTGTCTCCACACACTTCAGTCTGTGTAGGTGTCAGATAGCTCAACACCACAATAGTAAGTCTTTGAGTTCCTTGGGCTCGCCTATGCTGTGGGTGCACAAAGATGTTATTACACAGGTAGAAATCAAAGTGCACAAACATGGCAGATCTTCACCCCCCCAGGCAGACCCCTGTGACATCTCTGTAGCAAGAGTATAGGCGGACACCAGTAACATTTCTGTAGCAAAAGTATAGGCGAACCCCTCAAACCATTCAGTAGTAACTGCATAGGCGGACCCAAGTAACATTTCTGTAGCAACAGTATAGGCGGACCCCTGTAACATTTCTGTAGCAAAAGTAAAGGCAGACCTCTGTAACATTTCTGTAGCAAAAGTATAAGGAGACCCCAGTAACATTTTTTGTAGCAAGAGCATAGGCGGACCCCAGCAACATTTCTGTAGCAAAAGTATAGGGAGACCCCAGTAATATTTCTGCAGCAAGAGCATAGGCGGACCGCATTAACATTTCTGTAGCAAAAGTATATTCAGACCCCTGTAACATTTCTGTAGCAAGAGTATAGGCGGACCCCAGTAACATTTCTGTAGAAAAAGTATAGGCAAACCCCTCAAACCATTCAGTAGAAACTGCATAGGCGTGTGGAGAGAATTTGTTTTTCAAGAAGAAGACTATCAGATTCCGTGTAGTAATCTGAGCCCAGGAGAAATTCAAATCAAACCAACTTATGTGGTATCAAATAATTTCTACTTTATTCTGAGGTGGACAAAGTATATATATCCTAAATGACATCACAGTAAAGATTATACCTCCAAAAATGGATAGAATATATGATAGGCTTAAGATAAAAAAATGATTAACATAAGTTACACCTTCTAGGGTGTATCTATTACATACAATGAGACCACTATGAATTCAGGAGAAAGGAATGCATGTAATACTTTACAGACCTACCCCCTGTAGTGTATAGCTTCCTGTCTATAGATATGCATACATGGGGGGTCTAGTAGACTCATCTTTCCTGAGAAGACATGGAGGCCTAAAGAAGGGTTATATTTAACCCTTTCACTACTCATACTAGTATCATGCTCTACAATGCAATATAGAATAATTAACTGATACATTGATCTACAATTTTCTTAACATTCCCCACTTTAGATCAATACATCAACACAGTATAACAGTAATACACATATATAATGACTCTACCACAGACCCCCTGGCTACGGCCCGAAGCTTTATTACCAGGACGCCTGGGTTCACACTTCAAGACTAAGTATATAATTATTTCATATAAAAATATTTCATTGATGCAAATATATCTTTATTAAGTTCTTCCACTAATTGTACCCACAATTAGGCCCGTCCCCAAGAGAAGCTTGGCCTTGATTTATTATGAGATTGATGTTCCTTTCTTCATATATAAATCATTGTCCATCATGATATAAAATCTTACTTATTGAAATGTCACCCAGTTATTAGAGCGATCCTCCGGTACAATCAGAACGCACTGGAATCAAAATGTCACACTTCAAAATCATCAAAGTAAAATGGCGCTTCCTTCATAGAACTTTTACCCATCACTTGTCAGACAGAGGTGGTCACCTGACCCAGTAAGTGATCTTGTTCTTCGTCATCTTGTATATTTTGGAACATAGTTTTGGTGATGGAAGTGTCAATAAGGT
Organism: Eleutherodactylus coqui; assembly: GCF_035609145.1. Classification (NCBI taxonomy): domain Eukaryota; kingdom Metazoa; phylum Chordata; class Amphibia; order Anura; family Eleutherodactylidae; genus Eleutherodactylus; species Eleutherodactylus coqui. Next base: position 138,624,624 of record NC_089843.1, on the reverse strand, counting down.
TTTGTAACAGTCCTCGGATACAGCAGCAACCGCAGAGTACTAGAATGGAGGCAAATACTGACATAGAGACTAATGTGGAGTATATACTTGTGACCAGTGTCCGAACAAGTTTTCCAACCAGTCTGTGAATGGATCGTCTATTCCAGAGTTATCAGCTGGTTCATTTTATTATGCATTTAACCCTTCCAGTGCTCAGGTATCATCTGGTGCTGTGTTATTAGGAATGATAGTACAACAATATCCTCCAATCATTTTACAAACTCTGCTAGTAACATATAACAAGAGCCATTCTATTTTGCCATACAATAAGTGTAAGGTGTGTCCTAGCTGTTCCTCCAGGCCCTTGATTGCATCTCTTGTATAATTAACAAATCTCTGTTGGTTATAGTATGTGTAATTAATCCGGTCTACATCTTTATTCACTGTTACCCACCATACGAGAAGAGACTCAAACCCCCTGCAGCCATCCGATTTCTCGTCCCATACTCGTCCGGTACCCCCCTTGGGACCCCGATGGGTCAGAGGAACCTTTTGGAGAGGTGTTCCTAGTTCTCCAGACACGGCCCTTGCTGTTGCCCTCGGAGGTCATGAGGTACATAGGCATCACCAGTTGTACCAAGCACAATCCCGCTAGGGGCTGTACCTGGCACCTGTTCTAGGCCCGGTCACCACACAACCATCACACGTCTGTGCGTGCTCTCTGTAGCTCAGGCCATATCCCAGACACAGCGTGTCCTTACGGTTCTCCTCTCCGCACAGCATCCCTCAGGCAGTCTCCCGTAGTCTGCCTCAGTCCCATTACCAGGTAGCGCGAAGCAAGCATGACCCCAGGATCAGAGGCAACAGCAGGTATTTGGTCCCCGCTCACAGGTGGAAACAGCAAACTCAATGTATAACATGGATCACTTATCTGTGGGGTGTAGGTAGAGTGAAGAAGCTTAATCACACATTTTACGTTCATCACAGCGTGAGGACTTGTCATTAACTTTTATCTATCGTGGGGTCAAGTCTTTCTACCTCATATAATTATTAACATTCTCTATACACAATATTTACTGCATAACATTAAGATTCACACAACTACTACTACTCCAATCATCTGCGGTCGCTTGGTCCTCCAACGTTAACAACCCCCCCTCAGGAACTTCTCTTATCAGGGAGAGGTGATGGAGTAAGATAAACAGAGCTTTAACTGTGGCTGGACTACTACAGATAACTGCAGCATCCTTGTGCTATCCTTCCCGTAATAGGGACACTCAGCTCTCACATTATCAACAACTTCATTATTATTATATCTTACATGACATTATCACATTGAAAACACCATTTAACAATCAAAATCACTGCAAACCAATCACAGAACGGACATGTACACAAATAACAGCAAGAATGGACGTTCCCTATTCACACAGGTTTATACTAAACTTCATTCCTGATCATCTTCATTACAGGTCTATTCATATCAAGCAAGCAGAGCATGGCTAGAGTCAGTCACACTCCCCCCCTCCCTTTTTCTCACTGAACTCTAAAGCTGAAAGGTGGGGGTGAAAGAAGCATTCCCATGTAACAGACGATTTAACCATTTGTGAGCTGACCCCATCTTATAGCACACACTTAATAAGATAGACAACATATCATCAACACACAGAGGACAGTGATGGAGGCTTCTGACTATTCCTATGCAGTTCAGAGAAGGCACTAATCACTGGTGTTGTGTACTACAAGTGCAAGCATTGGGATGCCAGGTAGAAGGTACAGCTATGGGATGTAAGGAGCCAAGATGGCGTCTGGGCGGCGGCCGAAGGTATTACAGCAGGTACTAAAATGGCCGCAGGCCATGACTAGCACTAAGATGGCCGCCAGGGACGTGGCCTGACTAGGAGTACTATCAAGCCAGGCAAGCATCTAGCCACGCCTTACCCCTTTGTGTGCAATGCCAACAAGTCCCTCATCTGACACACATCTATAATAATCTTTGTGTATAGCGCCAACATATCCCGCAGCGCTTACATAGACGGGGGATACAGAAAGACAAAATACAAACATTACAGAACCGCGGTTACATAGTAATCAGGCGATGCGAACAATAGGGGTGAGGGTCCTGCTCCAACGAGCTTACACACTACAGGTAATGGGGTGATACAGAAGGTAAAGGGCTGGAGATGTGCACAGTATGGCGGGGTGGAGATGTGCACGGTATGGCGAAGTGAAGAGTGAGGGATGCTATACACATAGACAAATGTTCAGACATTTAGCCGTGTGACGGCAGAAACAGTATGACTGCAGGAGCGGTTTATGATGGCTAGCAGGGATTGCAGTCAGTAGGTCAGGGAGCAGATCTACCAGTATGGCGCTCGTCACTCCTTCTATAGAAGTTACACTCAGAGCTCTCCCAGCATCCCCCATGTGTCGGACGGCGCCCCCTCCTGGTCTTATACTCCCTTCTGCATTGTTTAGCACAAATAGTACAAGACAAAAAATTTTTTTTTTTAGAGTAGTTTGTAAACCCCTAGGCTGTGAACACTGTCCATATGAGTGCTACCATCCCCCCTGTTGAGACATGACACAGCCCATGGCTCAAAACTGCTGCACATCTGAAGAACAATTTAGGTAAGATAGCTTTTTTTTTTTTTTTTTAACGGAGATGTACAGCCCATCTACAAAGAGTGTATTCAGCATCTACAAGAGATACCTCCTGCAGATCTGGTCTGAGTAACACCTCATGTGCCATCTCTCCTAGATAGTTGTATGGGGGACCGTCTGAAGAAATAGGCAGTAAGGTAAATGGATGGAGCGTAGTACATCCCTAGGTTGTCAGGTGTGGCTGTGAGTAGTAGTAGTCCTGCAGGGGGAGGTCTAGAAGGACTAAGATATGAGTATAACTAACTGCGTGCGGTACTCAGTGTGTGGGGGGACAGCACTATAGTGGCAGAAGGTCTGACTACCACTTGTACACAGGCTGGGAGCGCTCGGCCACTGGATCTAGTCTGCTTCCCACCGTGTTCCTGAGTTAACACAGAGGTGATATATCCTTCTCCTGAGTCAACAGTTAGCACAAAGGCTTGCTCTAGTTCAGCAGCCCCCCAGACTGGTGTGCCCACCAGAGTCTGTTTTAACCTGACAAAGGCTTCCTCAGAGGCCCATCTCACTGGTTCCTGCCGGCTGCAGCCAGAGGGTCATCATAGATGATTCTGGTAAGAAGCGCTGTCAGAGATGCAGAATTTGAGATCCAGGAGCTGTAGAAGTTTGTCTGTTACGATCGTGTGGGCAGGCAAAGCACGGAACCCACATGATCATGACCAAAGGGGACGCACACAGGTATCACCAGGGTCACACGGAACTCACACCGGTTTCAGGCAACTGACCCTGTGCTACAAGGGAGGATGACAGTGGCCCTACCTAAGCGGGGACATTGCCCTAATAAGGGCAGCCCAGCGGTCTTCGGATCTGGGCCCTAGCTGATCCTAGGAGCCACACACCAGAACAGGATGCATTCACATGCCACATGACAGACCCAGAATACACTGCATACAACATACAACCACTAGTAACAGATTGGAAGCTGAATATAAATACCAGGTATTAGTTGACATGTTGTACAAGATGTTGAAAGCTAGCGGGCCACTTCACAGCTCCTGGTTATACTGCTAGTCCCTACACTAACCAGGAGTCTAGCAGAACCAGACAGCGTTCACACCGCACGATGCAACAGGACAGGACACAGATAGCAGGACACACAGCAAGCTAACACAAAACTGACAGAATATAAACGTACAAATGGACATGAACCTGATCACACTGCAAACCTCACCAGACAAGCATTCATGACTGCTCGCCTGAGGGGCCATGCAGTGACTGACCAGGGGATTGGCTAGCAGACAGTACCACACCCAGCCAGCTCAATCATTAACCCTGTGAGTGCTGTGCTGCTGGAAACACAATAGAACAACAAATCCCAGCAGCACACGTAACATTGTCATTCCCAAAGAGGACATCATTTGCTCATAGTTTTGGGACCTCCAGAATTGCTTGCCTACCTTCATCTGACAGGTTATACCCCAAATATTTAACCGTTTGCTGACCGTATTGGAGTTTCTACCTGTTTACTTTATGGCCTTGCTCATAAATAAACCTCAAGAGTGCGACTGTGTCCCTCCACAATTCTCTCCACTGTCTGCTGCTGGCTACCAACATACAGTAGTAGCTGACTACCTTTAAGAGGCTGGAACTGCGCTAAGTGTGCTGACATAGCCTGGGAGAACATTGTTGGAGGTTCACAGCAGCCCTGAGGTACTCTGGTGAAGGTATACCTAATTCTATCATAATATCTCATCACAACACATTTACTGGACATATTCAAGACTACATAATCTGACATTTCACAGGCTTATTTGTCTCTAGGTCTGTTATAACTGGTTCAGAGAGGGATTCCCTGTGGGTCCGGCCATTAACCCCTCTTACCAGGATATGACTATTACTACATTTAACATTGGCTACATATTGGGATGTATTAATGTCCTGGTCGCTCCTGAGTCCACCAGGAAAGTAATCATCCGCCCATTCACCTGGAGATCTATCTCAGGCAGAGTAGAAATTGCCAAGAGATCCTCCAAGTGTTGTACATCCACCTCTTCTAGTCATTTTTCCCAAGGTGTCCGAGAGTATTCGTTCTCTGGACATCCTCGGGCAATATGACCAGATTTCCCACAATTCCAACACACAATTGAGTCCCTGAACGGCACCCGACCTCTGCTTCTCCCTCTACCTCTACTTCCACGTCCTCTCGCTGTCCAATGACCTCTCTGACTTTCCTGAACCATCGCATCACATTCTTCCTCCTGTATAAAAACTCTCACTCTCTCACCCTTCTTTCCCTTCTCTTTGTAAAATTTTTCTGCATGTTTTGCATACTCCAAAACATCCTGCAATGATCCTGTTCTAAGGGTAACCATATGCTTCGTTATATAACCTCCTATTTCTTTCTTAAGTCCACTTACAAACGCATTCTTTAACTGCTGATTATATGCAGCGTTAGGATCATCCCTCTCTTCCTGATTTCCCTCTGGTGCCTCTAGTCCGCTATAGATGTTAAATACTTCCTTCAGTCTATGATAATACTGATCTACATCCTCATCATCTCTCTGAGTACATCTATTTATTTCCACCCAATTCGTCCTTCTAGCCCACCTATTCCTACATCTTTAAATTAAATTGTTTGTTCTCTCTATTAAATCCTGATTATCATGTGGAAGAGGTCTACCATCTCCTCCCCTCCCATTCCAATTGCCTTCTACAGAACTCCAATCTGGCCCTAGAATTCTTCTAGCTGCTCTCTCTATTTCTTCCCCATTCAATTTATAACTTCTCATTAACCCTCTAAATTGTTCATCAAACTGTCGAGGGTCTATTTTTTATCTGAGTATGGCGGGTTTGGGCTTCTTTTAACCAGGCTTCAGCAGCGGATAATCCGTATTTCTGCTGATCTTTAGTTGATTTTGTCCATATTTTATCACATAATTCTTTACAACTATTAACTTTCAATTTATTTCTAAATCCATATTTCTTTTCCCACTTGTCACAATATTTGACATAGTCAGGATCTAACTTGTGCATGTACTTCTTATCCCCTTCAAGGACCTCCTGTTGTTGACAACAACAACAGAGACATGCACAGGAAAATGCCTTACAATTTGTATTTCCCATTGTTAGTAATTATGTTCTTGGCGCCGATTTACAAGACAAACAACATAAAACAAGCCTCTGGCCACTAAAATATATAGTGAAAACGCAAAGGTCCCTTACCGGAATCGCTGCTTCGCTTTATACACGAAGACCCCCATTCAGTTTCACCGAGTAGGGCCTGTGAACATCGAACACAATAAGGGGCTTGTCCGAAAACAACCTGCGCAGCAAGGTTGGTCCTTAATGTGTCCTACGTATCGGATCCACTCATCTCAATCACTCACACATTCAATATAAGACAGCAATACAAATATTACAATATGTTAGTAGGCGGCCGCCCTCTTCATATTCTTAGTTACTCTATAACACAATATCAAAGAGAAAGTAATAGAAAGATAAGAAGTAAAGTTCCTGGACACCCCTGTGTCCCATGACGTCATCTAACCACTTTTTACGTGTCGCACGGAGTTAATTCTTTCCTGTAGCCTTCTCACAATGGCTATGGTCTCACATAGACTACTGCTATTGCCCCTTTGGCAACCCATTCGTCTATACTTCTCATTTACCTTACACATTTCACATAGACTACTGCTATTGTCCCTTCGTCTATGATTGCCTCTCATTTACAATACACATTGTAAATTCTACTAACACTAAAGTATACAGAAGAAGAAGAAGAGAGAAGAGAAGTTTAACCATTGTTATACTTACTACACGTTATCTGGGAGGCTTCTAAATTCTCCGGCTAGTTCGGAAAAACATCACTGTTTCAGACAGGATGCCCGACTGGCCTCTAATTACGTCTAAGCAAGACGGAGGTCTTTTAATGATCGGAGAGTACTTCAGACCCACCTTTTCACAGCCAGGCTGTCCTCTCCCTCTGCAGTGAGTGATTCCGGCTCGAAGGACCAAAAATGTGGAGAGAATTTGTTTTTCAAGAAGAAGACTATCAGATTCCGTGTAGTAATCTGAGCCCAGGAGAAATTCAAATCAAACCAACTTATGTGGTATCAAATAATTTCTACTTTATTCTGAGGTGGACAAAGTATATATATCCTAAATGACATCACAGTAAAGATTATACCTCCAAAAATGGATAGAATATATGATAGGCTTAAGATAAAAAATGATTAACATAAGTTACACCTTCTAGGGTGTATCTATTACATACAATGAGACCACTATGAATTCAGGAGAAAGGAATGCATGTAATACTTTACAGACCTACCCCCTGTAGTGTATAGCTTCCTGTCTATAGATATGCATACATGGGGGGTCTAGTAGACTCATCTTTCCTGAGAAGACATGGAGGCCTAAAGAAGGGTTATATTTAACCCTTTCACTACTCATACTAGTATCATGCTCTACAATGCAATATAGAATAATTAACTGATACATTGATCTACAATTTTCTTAACAAGGCGGACCCCAGTAACATTTCTGTAGCAAAAGTATAGGCGGACCCCAGTAACATTTCTGTAGCAAAAGTATAGGCGGACCCCAGTAACATTTCTGTAGCAAAAGTATAGGCAGACCCCTGTAACATTTCTGTAGCAAAAGTGTAAGGAGACCCCAGTAACATTTTTTGTAGCAAGAGCATAGGCGGACCCCAGCAACATTTCTGTAGCAAAAGTGTAGGGAGACCCCAGTAATATTTCTGTAGCAAGAGCATAGGCGGACCGCATTAACATTTCTGTAGCAAAAGTATATTCAGACCCCTGTAACATTTCTGTAGCAAGAGTATAGGCGGACCCCAGTAACATTTCTGTAGAAAAAGTATAGGCAAACACCTCAAACCATTCAGTAGAAACTGCATAGGCAGACCCCAGTAACATTTCTTTAGCAAAAGTATAGGCGAGCCCCAGTAACATTTCTATAGCAAGTATAGGCGGACCCCAGTAAAATTTCTGTAGCAAAACTATAGGGAGACCCCAGTAACATTTCTGTAGCAAAAGTATAGGCGGACCCCAGTAACATTTCTGTAGCAAAAGTATAGGGAGATCCTAGTAACATTTCTGTAGCAAGAGTTTAGGCGGACCCCAGTAACATTTCCATAGAAAAAGTAGACAAACCCCACAAACCATTCAGTAGAAACTGCATAGGCAGACCCCAGTAACATTTCTGTAGCAAAAGTTCAGGCAGACCCCTCTAACATTTCTGTAGCAAGAGTATAGGCGGACCCCAGTAACATTTCTGTAGCAAAAGTATAGGCGAACCCGTCAAACCATTCAGTAGACACTGCATAGGTGGACCCCAGTAACATTTTTTGTAGAAAAAGTATAAGGGGACCCAGTAACAATTCTGTAGAAAAAGCATAGGCGAACCCCTCAAGCCATTCAGTAGAAACTGCATAGGCAGACCCCAGTAACATTCCTGTAGCAAGAGTATAGGGAGACCCCAGTAACATTGCTATAGCAAGAGTATAGGCAGACCCCAGTAACATTTCTGTAGCAAGAGTATAGGCGGACCCAGTAACATTTCTGTAGAAAAAGCATAGGCGAACCCCTCAAACCATTCAGTAGAAACTGCATAGGTGGACCCCAGTAACATTTCTGTAGCAAGAGTATAGGGATACACCAGTAACAGTTCTGTAGCAAGAGTATAGGCGGACCCCAGTAACATTTCTGTAGCAAAAGTATAGACGAACCCCTCAAACCATTCAGTTGAAACTGCGTAGGCGGACCCCAGTAACATTTCTGTAGCAAAAGTATGGGCAGACCCCTGTAATATTTTTGTAGCAAAAGTATAGGGAAACACTAGTAACAGTTCTGTAGCAAAAGTGTAGGTGAACCCCTCAAACCATTCAGTAGAAACTACGTAGGCAGACCCCAGTAACATTTCTGCAGCAAAAGTATAGGGAGACCCCAGTAACATTTCTGTAGCAAGAGTATAGGCGGACCCCAGTAACATTTCTGTAGGAAAAGTATAGGGAGACCCCAGTAACATTTCTGTAGCAAGAGTATAGGCGGACCCCAGTAACATTTCTGTAGCAAAAGTATAGGCGAACCCGTCAAACCATTCAGTAGACACTGCATAGGTGGACCCCAGTAACATTTTTTGTAGAAAAAGTATAGGGGGACCCAGTAACAATTCTGTAGAAAAAGCATAGGCGAACCCCTCAAGCCATTCAGTAGAAACTGCATAGGCAGACCCCAGTAACATTCCTGTAGCAAGAGTATAGGGAGACCCCAGTAACATTGCTATAGCAAGAGTATAGGCAGACCCCAGTAACATTTCTGTAGCAAGAGTATAGGCGGACCCAGTAACATTTCTGTAGAAAAAGCATAGGCGAACCCCTCAAACCATTCAGTAGAAACTGCATAGGTGGACCCCAGTAACATTTCTGTAGCAAGAGTATAGGGATACACCAGTAACAGTTCTGTAGCAAGAGTATAGGCGGACCCCAGTAACATTTCTGTAGCAAAAGTATAGACGAACCCCTCAAACCATTCAGTTGAAACTGCGTAGGCGGACCCCAGTAACATTTCTGTAGCAAAAGTATGGGCAGACCCCTGTAATATTTTTGTAGCAAAAGTATAGGGAAACACTAGTAACAGTTCTGTAGCAAAAGTGTAGGTGAACCCCTCAAACCATTCAGTAGAAACTACGTAGGCAGACCCCAGTAACATTTCTGCAGCAAAAGTATAGGGAGACCCCAGTAACATTTCTGTAGCAAGAGTATAGGCGGACCCCAGTAACATTTCTGTAGGAAAAGTATAGGGAGACCCCAGTAACATTTCTGTAGCAAGAGTATAGGCGGACCCAGTAACAATTCTGTAGAAAAAGCATAGGCGAACCCCTTAAACCATTCAGTAGCAATCGCATAGGTGGACACCAGTAACATTTCTATAGCAAGAGTATAGGCGGACCCCAGTAACATTTCTGCAGCAAGAGTATAGGGATACACCAGTAACAGTTCTGTAGCAAGAGTATAGGTGGACCCCAGTAACATTTCTGTAGCAAAAGTATAGGCAGACCCCAGTAACATTTCTGTAGCAAAAGTATAGACGAACCCCTCAAACCATTCAGTAGACACTGCATAGGCACACCCCAGTAACATTTCTGTAGCAAGAGTATAGGCGGACCCCTGTAACATTTCTGTAGCTAAAGTATGGGCAGACTCCTGTAACATTTCTGTAGCAAAAGTATAGGGAAACACCAGTAACAGTTCTGTAGCAAAAGTGTAGGCGAACCCCTCAAACCATTCAGTAGAAACTACATAGGCGGACCCCAGTAACATATCTGCAGCAAAAGTATAGGGAGACCCCAGTAACATTTCTGTAGCAAAAGTATAGGGAGAACTCAGTACATTTCTGTAGCAAAAGTATAGGGAGACCCCAGTAACATTTCTGTAGCAGAAGTATAGGCGAACCTCTCAAACCATTCAGTAGAAACTGCATAGGTGGACCCAAGTAAAATTTCTGTAGCAAAAGTATAAGCAGACCCCTGTAGCATTTCTGTAGCAAGAGTGTAAGCGAACCCCTGAAGCATTGGTGTACCAAGAGTATAGGCGAACACCTTAATAAATTTGGTCACCAAGAGTGTAGGCGAAGGCCGGAAAAATTAGTTAGATAACAGTATAGGCGAGGGCCAGAAAAATTGGTTAAGCCAGAGTGCAAGTGCACCCCTGAAAAATTGCTCAACCGCGAGGGCAGGTGAAATGCATAAACATTTTTTAAAGATACAGCTCGCTGTTGCTTAATTTGTAACAGAGCCTGGAGGCAGCCCTGTGAAAAAAAAATTGATTTCTGTTAAAGTATCAATACTTTTGAATCTTTGAAAAATTGTAAAAACATCTTTTAAAAAGAGCCTTTTGGGCCTAAGAAAAATTGTCAGTTCATTGTGATGACATGCTATTTTAGGAGGTGGAGTAGTAGTAGGAGGTGTAATAATATCCAAGAGTGATTGACAAAGCTAATTCCCACTTTTTTGTGATGATAGAGGATGCAATTTTCTCCTGTTGCAGCGAAAAGAATCATTTGGTTCCGCTTCTTTCCGCTGGTGGAGAAGAGAAGTCTGGGGAAATGCAGCCTTTGTTCATCTTTATGAGAGTAAGCATGTCGGCACTGGCAGTTGACAGGCAGGTACGCTTATCCGTGATGATTCCCCTAGCTGCACTAAACACCCTCTCTGATAAGACGCTAGCGGCAGGGCAGGCCAGCACCTCCAGGGCGTACAGCGCAAGTTCGTGCCACATGTCCAGCTTTGACACCCAATAGTTGTATGGAGCAGAGGCTCCCTCACCATCTTTTTACAGTACTCCCTCCGAATCAGCCGTGACTGGGGAGTGGTGACACAGTCTTGCTGGGGAGCCATAAAGCTGGCAAAGGCCTTGGAGAGTGTTTGCCTGCCTGCGCTGGACATGCTGCCTGATCCCCGCTCCTTCCCTGCCACTTGGCCCTCTGAACTGCGTCTTCTGCTACTAGCGCTGTCAAATGGGAACTTTAGGATCACTTTTTCCACCAGGGCCCTGTGGTATTGCATCACTCTCATACCCCTTTCCTCTTCAGGAATGAGAGTGGAAATGCTCTCCTTATACCGTGGGTCGAGAAGGGTATACACCCAGTAATCTGTGTTGGCCAGAATGCGTCTAACGCGAGGGTCACGGGAAAAGCAGCCTAACATGAAGTCAGCCATGTGTGCCAGGGTCCCAGTATGCAACACATCGCTGTCCTCACTAGGAAGATGACTTTCAGGATCCTCCTCCTCCTCTTCAGCCCATACACGCTGAATAGATGAGAGGCAAACAGCATGGGTACCCTCTGCAGTGTGGCCAGCTGTCTCTTCCCCCTCCTCCTCCTCCCCTCCCCCTCCTCCTCCTCCTCCAAAAAGGGCTGAGATAAAGACATGAGGGTGGTCTGGCTATCAAGCGACATACTGTCATCCACCGTCTCCTGTTCCAACTGCAAAGCGTCGGCCCTTATGCTTAGCAGCAAACTTCTCAGCAGACAAAGCAGCGGGATGGTAACACTAATGATCGCATCGCCGCTCACCACCTGGGTAAACTCCTCAAAGTTTCCAAGTACCTGGCAGATATCTGCCATCCATGCCCACTCCTTGGTAAAGAATTGCGGAGGCTGACAATCACTCCGTCGCCCATGTTGCAGCTGGTATTTCACTATTGCTCTACGCTGCTCGTACAGCCTGGTCAACATGTCGGTGCTCTGGAACCGACGCTGCAGGGTCCTCAGCGTGGCAGCGTCCGTGGGGGACTTGTGAAAATGTGCGCAGACGCAAGAGCTTACAATCTATGAGGAAATAGGGGAGACACAAGAGGTAAAAGTGCTTATTTTGTACAACGTTCATGCAATTTTTAAAAATAAATAATTGTAGTATACATAAAACTGCAGGTGCTGGACACTAGCCAGTAGATGTGTCTGTACAGATATGAAGGGCATTACAGTATAAGTGTTATTAAGGATACAATAGGATGACGGGGGCTATGTTATGAAGGGGAATGCAGAAGAAGGGTCAATAGAGAAAATTTATGTTAGGGAATGTGATAGCCCTCCCTGATTAGATGTGGGTCTTGTGGATTAGCCTGATTGTCCAGGGTAGTGCATTCAAGAGTACTAGTGTAGCTTTGTATAATGGTGTCTAATGGTGACATGTATATCCCCTGCTCATGTACCTAACTTTGCATTTAATAGTGTTAAACTACATTTGACACTTTTCTGCCCAAGCCTCCAACTTACCCAGATCCACTTGCAACGCCATCTTGTCGTCTCTTGTGATAATTACTTCACATAGTTTTGTATCCTCTGCAAATATTGCTATTTCACGGTGCAATTTTTCTACAAGGTCATTAATAAATATATTAAAAACAATAGGGCACAATATTGACCACTGTGGTACCCCATCAGTAACAGTGACCCAGTCAGAGTATTTACCATTAATTAGCCATCCTCTGCTTTTTATCATTGAGCCAGTTACTTTCCTATTTACACACATTCTTATTCAGACTAAACATCCTCAATTATTATAGTAACCTTTTATGTAGCACAGTATAGAATGTGTTGTAAAAGTCTAGATACACAAGATCCAATAACTCTCCCCGGTCCAGTCTATAAATTACCTTATATAGTCCTTAAATATAGGAGACAATGGTCTGTCTAGCACATTACCTAATTCCCTTAAAACCCAGGGGAGTATGGCATCGCTACTCGGCAATTTGTCTGTTTTAATCTTTTGAAGATGGCTCTGCACTTCTTCCTGGGTTAGACTGGTGACATTTAGTGGACAGTTTACATTACTCTGCATGTCATCTGACATTTCATTTTCTTCTGTGAATATACTGGAGAAAAAAAACTATTATCATCCTTTTTGAGGATGCCTTATATTAGACAGAAAATGCGGCGCTAACCCCTTGGACCTCATTCATACGAATGTGGATTTGCATGTATATACGCTCGTGCAAAACCACGTCTCCACGAACGTGTCAAAACACGCGTGGACAAGGCTCTGTAAACATTGCTTTCAATGAAGCCGCGGCAAAAAAAATACTATATAAATTTTAATATTGTAGTAATTGTACTGACCCATAGAATAAAGTTATCATGTCATTTTTGTTGCAGTTTGTGTGCTGTAGAAACAAGACACACTGACAGATGGCGGAATTTCATTTTTTCCCCTTTTTTCTCCATTTTTTAACATTTTTTAAAAATGTTTAAAAACTTTTAAAAGTTATTCAGTACATTATATGGTACATTAAATAGCACCATTGAAAAATACAACTCGTCCCGCAAAAAAAGCAAGCTCCTAGACAGCTATGGTAATGGATAAATAAAGGAGTTACAATTTTTTGAAAGGGAGGAGGAAAAAACGAAAATAGAAAAAAAAAGACCCATCACTAAGAGGTTAAAGCAGTTTTTTATATCATTTATACCATCTATGTAATTTGAAAAAAATAGGAGCATTTCTTACTAAATTATTTAAGTGATGAGTGATGACTAGAGATGAGCGAACGCGTTCCTCCGAGCTTGATATTCGTGCGAATATTAGGGTGTTCGGGATGTTCGTTATTCGTAACGAACACCATGCGGTGTTCTGGTTACTTTCACTTCCTTCCCTGAGACGTTAGCGCGCTTTTCTGGCCAATTGAAAGACAGGGAAGGCATTACAACTTCCCCCTGTGACGTTCAAGCCCTATACCACCCCCCTGCTGTGAGTGGCTGGGGAGATCAGGTGTCACCCGAACATAAAAGTCGACCCCTCCCGCGGTTCGCCTCAGATGCGGTGTGAGTTAGATGAGGGACAGTGCTGTTTGTACCGGAGCTGCTGTAGGGAAAGAATTGGTAGTTAGTGTAGGCTTCAAGACCCCCCAAAGGTCCTTATTAGGGCCACTGATAGCTGTGTGTTGGCTGCTGTTAGCAGTGGCAAATTTTTTTTTTCTCAAAATCGCCTCTGCAGACCGTTGCACCTGGCATTAGGGACAGAAGTGCTGCATAGGCAGGGAGAGTGTTAGGAGTGAGTGTAGCCTTCAAGAACCTCAACGGTCCTTTCTAGGGCCATATTTATCCGTGTGCAGTACTGTCCAGGCTGCTGTTAGCTGTGCTGCATTTTTTTTTGCTTCTCAAAATCGCCTCTGCAGACCATTGCACCCTCCATTGATACTGCAGGGAAAGAATTGTATAGGCAGGGCCACAACACAGTTATTATTCATAGAATATACTCAGTGCTGCCTTTTGGTGGAAAAAAACTGAAAACAAATCTATTTGTCCAGCCTCTGTCCGTCCTAAGGGCGGTGGACACGTGTGAGCTGCTTGAACAACATTGCTAAATCAGACGCACCCAGCTACGCTTTACTGCTGGCTTCGCCATTTGCTTTCCTTAATTGGGAAAAAAATACCTGCTCTCCAAGAGTTATAATAACTCTGCTACCCTCACGTTCTGTGACACATAAGCAGGGACACAGCACAGTTATTAAACTTCTCATGTTCATTGAATATACGCAGTGCTGCCTTTTGGTGGAAAAAAACTGAAAACAAATCTATTTGTCCAGCCTCTGTCCGTCCTAAGGGCGGTGGACACGTGTGAGCTGCTTGAACAACATTGCTAAATCAGACGCACCCAGCTACGCTTTACTGCTGGCTTCGCCATTTGCTTTCCTTAATTGGGAAAAAAATACCTGCTCTCCAAGAGTTATAATAACTCTGCTACCCTCACGTTCTGTGACACATAAGCAGGGACACAGCACAGTTATTAAACTTCTCATGTTCATTGAATATACGCAGTGCTGCCTTTTGGTGGAAAAAAACTGAAAACAAATCTATTTGTCCAGCCTCTGTCCGTCCTTACGGGCGGTGGACACGTGTGAGCTGCTTGAACAACATTGCTAAATCAGACGCACCCAGCTACGCTTTACTGCTGGCTTCGCCATTTGCTTTCCTTAATTGGGAAAAAAATACCTGCTCTCCAAGAGTTATAATAACTCTGCTACCCTCACGTTCTGTGACACATAAGCAGGGACACAGCACAGTTATTAAACTTCTCATGTTCATTGAATATACGCAGTGCTGCCTTTTGGTGGAAAAAAACTGAAAACAAATCTATTTGTCCAGCCTCTGTCCGTCCTAAGGGCGGTGGACACGTGTGAGCTGCTTGAACAACATTGCTAAATCAGACGCACCCAGCTACGCTTTACTGCTGGCTTCGCCATTTGCTTTCCTTAATTGGGAAAAAAATACCTGCTCTCCAAGAGTTATAATAACTCTGCTACCCTCACGTTCTGTGACACATAAGCAGGGACACAGCACAGTTATTAAACTTCTCATGTTCATTGAATATACGCAGTGCTGCCTTTTGGTGGAAAAAAACTGAAAACAAATCTATTTGTCCAGCCTCTGTCCGTCCTAAGGGCGGTGGACACGTGTGAGCTGCTTGAACAACATTGCTAAATCAGACGCACCCAGCTACGCTTTACTGCTGGCTTCGCCATTTGCTTTCCTTAATTGGGAAAAAAATACCTGCTCTCCAAGAGTTATAATAACTCTGCTACCCTCACGTTCTGTGACACATAAGCAGGGACACAGCACAGTTATTAAACTTCTCATGTTCATTGAATATACGCAGTGCTGCCTTTTGGTGGAAAAAAACTGAAAACAAATCTATTTGTCCAGCCTCTGTCCGTCCTAAGGGCGGTGGACACGTGTGAGCTGCTTGAACAACATTGCTAAATCAGACGCACCCAGCTACGCTTTACTGCTGGCTTCGCCATTTGCTTTCCTTAATTGGGAAAAAAATACCTGCTCTCCAAGAGTTATAATAACTCTGCTACCCTCACGTTCTGTGACACATTAGCAGGGACACAGCACAGTTATTAAACTTAGATTATTCATTCACTAGAGGCAGTGGGGCCTTTCGTTTTCCAAAAAGGGAAAAAATTATATTTGGCCTGCAGTCTTGCGCCAATTTATTTCCTGCCTGTGAAATCAAATCACTGGTAATACAGCATGCTGAGGGGTAGGGGTAGGCCTAGAGGACGTGGACGCGGCCGAGGACGCGGAGGGCCAAGTCAGGGTGTGGGCACAGGCCGAGCTCCTGATCCCGGTGTGTCGCAGCCGACTGCTGCGCGATTAGGAGAGAGGCACGTTTCTGGCGTCCCCACATTCATCGCCCAATTAATGGGTCCACGCGGGAGACGGTTATTAGAAAATGAGCAGTGTGAGCAGGTCCTGTCCTGGATGGCAGAAAGTGCTTCGAGCAACCTATCGTCAACACGCAGTTCTGCGCCGTCCACTGCTGCAAATCCGAATCCTCTGTCTGCTGCTCCTCCTTCCTCCCAGCCTCCTCACTCCACTACAATGACACCTGCTCAGGAGCGGGAACACTCCCAGGAACTGTTCTCGGGCCCCTGCTTAGATTGGGCAGCAGCGGTTCCTCTCCCACCAGAGGAGTTTATCGTCACTGATGCCCAACCATTCGAAAGTTCCCGGGGTCCGAGGGAAGAGGCTGGGGACTTCCGCCAACTGTCTCAACAACTTTCTGTGGGTGAGGAGGATGATGACGATCAGACACAGTTGTCTTGCAGTGAGGTAGTAGTAAGGGCAGTAAGTCCAAGGGAGCAGCGCACAGAGGATTCGGAGGAAGAGCAGCAGGACGATGAGGTGACTGACCCCACCTGGTGTGCAACGCTTACTCAGGAGGACAGGTCTTCAGAGGGGGAGTCAAGGGCATCAGCAGGGCAGGTTGCAAGAGGCAGTGCGGTGGCCAGGGCCAGACCGAATAATCCACCAAGTGTTTCCCAAAGCGCCCCCTCGCGCCATGCCACCCTGCAGAGGCCGAGGTGCTCTAAGGTCTGGCAGTTTTTCACAGAGACGCCTGACGACCGACGAACAGTGGTGTGCAACCTTTGTTGCGCAAAGCTCAGCCGGGGAGCCAACACCAACAGCCTCACCACCACCACCATGCGCAGACATATGATGGCCAAGCACCCCACAAGGTGGGACGAAGGCCGTTCACCGCCTCCGGTTTGCACCCCTGCCTCTCCCCCTGTGCCCCAACCTGCCACTGAGATGCAACCCCCCTCTCAGGACACAGGCACTACCGCCTCATGGCCTGCACCCACACCCTCATCTCCGCTGTCCTCGGCCCCATCCAGCAGTGTAGTTCAGCGCACCGTTCAGCCGTCGCTTGCGCAAGTGTTCGAGCGCAAGCGCAAGTACGCCGCCACGCACCCGCACGCTCAAACGTTAACCGTCCGCATAGCAAAATTCATCAGCCTTGAGATGCTGCCGTATAGGGTTGTGGAAACTGAGTCCTTC
The DNA here is from genome assembly GCF_035609145.1 of Eleutherodactylus coqui. Taxonomy (NCBI): domain Eukaryota; kingdom Metazoa; phylum Chordata; class Amphibia; order Anura; family Eleutherodactylidae; genus Eleutherodactylus; species Eleutherodactylus coqui. The sequence continues at coordinate 138,607,180 of NC_089843.1, read as the reverse complement.
AAAAGTATCATGGAGGCGGCGGCCCCGCGCTACTCAGTTCCCAGTCGCCACTACTTTTCCCGATGTGCCGTCCCAGCCCTGCACGACCACGTCTCCCGCAACATTGTGCGCGCCCTCACCAACGCGGTTACTGCCACGGTCCACTTAACTACGGACACGTGGACAAGCACAGGCGGGCAGGGCCACTACATCTCCCTGACGGCACATTGGGTGAATTTAGTGGAGGCTGGGACAGAGTCAGAGCCTGGGACCGCTCACGTCCTACCCACCCCCAGAATTGCGGGCCCCAGCTCGGTGGTGGTATCTGCGGAGGTGTATGCTTCCTCCACTAAAGCACCCTCCTCCTCCTCCTCCTCCTCCTCCTCTGTCTCGCAATCAAGATGTGTTAGCAGCAGCATGTCGCCAGCAGTCGGTGTCGCGCGGTGTGGCAGCACAGCGGTGGGCAAGCGTCAGCAGGCCGTGCTGAAACTACTCAGCTTAGGCGATAAGAGGCACACGGCCCACGAACTGCTGCAGGGTCTGACACAGCAGACCGACCGCTGGCTTGCGCCGCTGAGCCTCCAACCGGGCATGGTCGTGTGTGACAACGGCCGTAACCTGGTGGCGGCTCTGCAGCTTGGCAGCCTCACGCACGTGCCATGCCTGGCCCACGTCTTTAATTTGGTGGTTCAGCGGTTTCTGAAAAGCTACCCATGCTTGTCAGACCTGCTCGTAAAGGCGCGCCGGCTCTGCGCACATTTCCGCAAGTCCCACACGGACGCTGCCACCCTGCGCACCCTGCAACATCACTTTAAGCTGCCAGTGCACCGACTGCTGTGCGACGTGCCCACACGGTGGAACTCTACGCTCCACATGTTGGCCAGGCTCTATGAACAACGTAGAGCTATAGTCGAATACCAACTCCAACATGGGCGGCGCAGTGGGAGTCAGCCTCCTCAATTCCTTTCAGAAGAGTGGGCCTGGTTGGCAGACATCTGCCATGTCCTTGGTAATTTTGAGGAGTCTACCCAGGTGGTGAGCGGCGATGCTACAATCATTAGCGTCACCATTCCTCTGCTATGCATCTTGAGAAATTCCCTGCAAACCATGAAGGCAGCTGCTTTGCGCTCGGAAACGGGGGCGGGGGAAGACAGTATGCCGCTGGATAGTCAGGGCACCCTCCTGTCTATTTCTCAGCGCGTACAGGAGGAGGAGGAGGAGCATGAGGAGGATGAGGAGGAGGGGGAAGAGTCAGCTTGGGCCGCTGCTGACGGTACACCGGCTGATTGCCTGTCATCCTTTCAGCGTGTATGGCCTGAGGAGGAGGAGGAGGAGGAGGAGGATCCTGAAAGTGATCTTCCTAGTGAAGACAGCCATGTGTTGCGTACAGGTACCCTGGCACACATGGCTGACTTCATGTTAGGATGCCTTTCTCGTGACCCTCGCGTTGCACGCATTCTGGCCACTACGGATTACTGGGTGTACACATTGCTCGATCCACGGTATAAGGAGAACCTGCCCACTCTGATTCCCGAAGAGGAAAGGGGTTCGAGAGTGTTGCTATACCACAGGACCCTTGCGGACAAGCTGATGGTAAAATTCCCAGCCGACAGCGCTAGTGGCAGAAGGCGCAGTACCGAGGGCAAGGTAGCAGGGGATGTGCGTAGATCGAGCAGCATGTACATCCCAGGCAGTGCAACAGTCTTTAAGGGCCTGGCCAGCTTTATGGCTCCCCACCAAGACTGTGTCACCGCTCCCCAGTCACGGCTGAGTCGGCGGGAGCACTGTAAAAGGATGGTGAGGGAGTACGTAGCGGATCGCACGACCATCCTTGGTGACGCCTCTGCCCCCTACAACTACTGGGTGTCGAAGCTGGACATGTGGCCTGAACTAGCGCTGTATGCCCTGGAGGTGCTTGCTTGTCCTGCGGCTAGCGTCTTGTCGGAGAGGGTGTTTAGTGTGGCTGGGGGAATCATCACAGATAAGCGTAGCCGCTTGTCAACCGACAGTGCCGACAGGCTAACACTCATCAAGATGAACAAAGGCTGGATTTCCCCAGACTTCTGTTCTCCACCAGCGGACAGCAGCGATACGTAAGCAATACGTAGGCTGCACCCGCGGATGGAAGCTACGTTCTCTCTCACCATCCAAAACGGGGACATTTCTGCTTCATCAATCTGTGTCTAATATTCCTCCTCCTCCTCCTCCTGCTCCTCCTCCTGAAACCTCACGTAATCACGCTGAACGGGCAATTTTTCTTAGGGCCACAAGGCTCACTCAAATAATTTTTCTGAACAATTTTTATAAGTTTCAATGCGCTTAAAAGCATTGGAACTTTAACTTGAACCAATTTTTCGTTACACTGGGCTGCCTCCAGGCCTAGTTACCACTTAAGCCACATTAACCAAAGCGATTAATGGGTTTCACCTGCCCTCTTGGCTGGCCATGGCCAATTTTTGGGATGTACATTAGTACTGTTGATACAGCAATTTTTGTGGGCCCTCGCCTACAGTGTAATCAAATTAATTTTTAGGCCACCTGCATTACAGCTGACGTTACCTCAGCTGTGTTGGGCAATGCAATGGGATATTTTTATGTACCGCCGGTGGGTTCCAGGGAGCCACCCATGCTGTAGGTGCACACTGAGTTTTTAATACATCTGTACACTTCTAAAGAACCCGTCTGACTGGGGCATGCAGTGTGGGCCGAAGCCCACCTGTATTACGCACGACATTACTACCTCAGCTGTGTTGGGCAATGCAATGGGATATTTCTATGTACCGCCGGTGGCTTCCTGGCACCCACCCAGGCAGTGGGTCCACAGGGAGTTTAACCTACATGTGTCCACTTGTAAAGAACCCCAGTCTGACTGGGGCATGCAGTGTGGGCCGAAACCCACCTGCATTAACCCTTTCCAGTCCACTGTATGACCTGTGAAGACATTAGGGTTTAAGGCTGTACAGCTCCGTTGTTGGTAGACGTCCGTCGGGGTTCTCTTACTGTATATTGCCAGCCTCTCTGCTGTCGGAGCCTATCCTACGTGTCAGCTCATGCAGTACTGGCTTTAGCCAGCATATAGCGCCGTTGTATAACAGCAGAAAAAGAGTAAGCCCCCTAGGAAAACCATATACAAATTGGATTGGAAAGGGTTAAGCACAACATTACTACCTCAGCTGTGTTGGGCAATGCAATGGGATATTTCTATGTACCGCCGGTGGCTTCCTGGCACCCACCCATGCTGTAGGTGCACACGGAGTTTTTACTACATCTGTACACTTATAAAGAACCCCAGTCAGACTGGGGCATGCAGTGTGGGCCGAAGCCCACCTGCATTAAGCACGACATTACTACCTCAGCTGTGTTGGGCAATGCAATGGGATATTTCTATGTACCGCCGGTGGCTTCCTGGCACCCACCCATGCTGTGGGTCGACAGGGACTTCACAATAGGGAGTTGTACCTGCCTGTGTCTATGAATTAAAAAGCCCGGTCTGACTGGGGCATGCAGACACCTTGACAGAATGAATAGTGTGTGGCACATAGGTTCCCCATTGCTATGCCCACGTGTGCAGCTCCTGATGGCGGTGGCACAGGATTCTATTTCTCATTGCTTCTGTACAGCATTGTGGGCTATCGCTCCGCCACTTTTAAAGAGGGTCGCTGCCTAGCCGTGCCAACCTCTGCAGTGTGTGCCTGCGGTCCCTCGTCATGGCAGACGCAATTCTAAATAGACATGAGCGTGGTGTGGCATGAGGGCAGCTGAAGGCTGCCCAGGGACACTTTGGTGTGCGCTGTGGGGGGGGAGGGGGGGCGGTTGGGCAGCATGTAACCCAGGAGAAGTGTCAGTGGAGTGTCATGCAGGCAGTGATTGTGCTTTGTTGGAGGTAGTGTGGTGCTTAGCAAAGGTATGCCATGCTAATGAGGGCTTTTCAGAAGTAAAAGTTGTTGGGAGGGGGGGGGCCCACTCTTGCCGGTATTGTAGCTTAATAGTGGGACCTGTGAACTTGAGATGCAGCCCAACACGTAGCCCCTCGCCTGCCCTATCCGTCACTGTGTCATTCCCATCACTTTCCTGAATTGCCCAGATTTTCACACATGAAAACCTTAGCGAGCATCGGCGAAATACAAAAATGTTCTGGTCGCCCATTGACTTCAATGGGGTTCGTTGTTCGAAACGAACCCTCGAGCATCACGGGAAGTTCGTTCCGAATAACGAACACCCGAACATTTTGGTGTTCGCTCATCTCTAGTGATGACATATTATTCATATCATTAGATATGCCACCATTTTCTGATCAGTTGGAATCTGTTATGATCTCCATGCTTCTTAGAATGAAGCAGTGGTCAAGTGTTGTGGTTGCTTCACTAAATCTCCCTGCATAGCGACATCCCAGCCACCTACTGCATAGATAACTACAATACCACCAGCCTTGTCCACTTGAATGGGACTGTGTTGCAGTTGCTTGCATAGATGGTATCCAGGAGCACTATTATGTAGGAGAAATGCCAAAGAGAACTCGGTCTCTTCATATTTCTTAACACCAAGAGGTTTATATCCCAGTAATGATAAATTTATGGCATATCCTTATCATATACCATAACATTTAAGGATCGGAATACTCCTATTAATAATAGTGGTATAAATTATTGACCAGAGAAAGTATATAAAGCAGTTTTCAGTGCAGCTACACATTTTACCTCTTAAACCAACTGACCATAATGTTGTGTGGTAATAGAAGGCAGTTTCATAGGTTTTGCACTAACAAAGTAAAAAACACAACTGCACCACACTTGTTGTGTACCAGTTCATTGACCCTTTGTTATTCTGCAAATATTGGTAGTGGTAAATAAATAAGTTAAAGGCGTAGTCCAGGAAAGGAAAATACTTACCATGTCTAGTGGTGTCTGAGCCTCCATTTCTGGTGCTGCTCCATCCATGGTATAACCCTTTCATTGCCTGTGGCATCATAGCAAGAGGCTATCTGTTTGGCTCATGTGAATAACTAAACCAGCTTACGTAGCTGAATCTGCAGGGATAAAAGGGGACTGGCTTAAGGCCCTTTTAGTCACAGCAATTTTCGCTTAAAAATCGCTTAAAGCCATCTTTTGAGCAATAATCATTGTGTCTAATTGCATTTAACAGTTTTCGTTAAGCCGTCAATGATCACTGATCTTTCAGCGTGCTAAAAGATCAGATATCAGTTATCAGGAATTCACAGCAGGATACAGATAATACTATTGTTTCAGCTGTATCCCGCTCCCTGAAGACAGGCTGGGTATGAAGATCAGAGCTGTCCATACCCCGCTAGGAGTGCTCAGCTGAGCGGGGAACAGCTGGATGCAGAAGACAAGTGGGGCCACTCAGCTTGTCTTCTGCATCCTCTGCTCGGAGCGCTCACCATACATTTGAGTGATCACTTTGCACTGTAAAGAACACAACGATTGTCGCTCAAAAATCGCTCAGAAGATTTTTTGAGCGATAATCATTGTGTTTAAACCAGGCTTTAGTTATTGAAATAAGTTGAACAGCCAGTTCTTTGCAATGATGTCACTGGCAACATAGACATACCACATAACCCTGTGTTGGAACCACGCCATAAGTGGAGTCCAACACAACTGGATGGATATTTCCCATCCCTGAGTAACCTCAAAGTTTGTTCAACTTTGCTTGTTCAATATGTTTTAAAGATTTTATTGAGCTCTTTATAATGCTCAAAGGTTGCAGATGAGCAATCAAATACATGTTTTTAATGCCCTTGTCATGTTATTAATTGCTTTTTTAGTGTTAGAAGTAATAATAGAACAGTGATATGAAATATTTATTTGCATTCAGATTTCAAACTTTTATTTATTACTTTTTATTTGGAGGTGACAGAAATTTTAGGCTTAGACTGAAAAGCATCATTAGAAAAAAAGAATGCATTCTGAGTTGTGGTATTTTTAGAATACATTCCTTCGATAAATTTCTTTAGCCAGTTTTATTGGCATGATCTCATATATAGAAAATTGCATAGATGAAGATGTGTTTCCCTACCTTTGTTGATTACCTTTATGAAATTCAATTAAGCAGTGAGATTGATATCTTTATAGCTAAACAATCAAACAAATACATAAATGGATAACAAAACAACAGAAGAATGCAGTCTAACTGTTGCACTACAACAGGTCATACTTTATTTTGACAGCTGGCTGAATGTTACATGATGCAATACAATTACTGAGTGTGATACCATCACAAATTGGTAAATATCAAGTCTTTTCTCTTGATAGTTGATCTTATCTGGTATTGATGGATCACTTACAGGAAAAGCATATCTGTGTACTTCCATTGTTGCAGTTAAAATCTTAATACTTGATAACTCTATAAATGGAATAGACGCTTTTATTTATTCCAATTACTATATCACTATGATGTATTTTATATGCAATTCTTACCATTTTTCAAAAACTTAAAACATTACAGTGCGCATAGCATTATACAAGTAACGTCTTTTGTTATTGATTGTGACAAAATAGTATGTAGTTTCTGCATATTACTATTTCATTGCTTGTTTGAGATTAAAATGCACAGAATAGCCATAAAATAAAAACCACTGACAGGTGAAGTGAGTAACATTGATTATTTGATTACAAAAGATAGTGGAATATATTACCGTAAGTGTCAAGGGAAATAGTGAGTTTTTGAATTTGATGTGTTGTAAGCTGGTTATACTGTCAACTGTAAGGATCTGAGTAATTTTGACAAGGGCCAAATTGTGATAGCGAGATAACTGCATCTGAGCATCTACAAAACCATGGGTATTGTGCTATTTCTCATGTAGTAGTTAGTATCTGCAGTACCAAAAGTAATACAAAGAAGGGTAAAAGCCCATTTAGACGGGATGAATGTTGGGCAAACAATGCCCGACCCTCTTCCCCACAAGTACCCGCTCACGTGCTTTTGCACGGGAGCGGGTATCGTTGCTTCACAGCAGCGGGGTTGCAGGAGATATCCCTCATTGCGCTCCCCCACCCCTCTCCATTCACTTAACATAGCGGCTGTTCAGTACTGAACGGCTGCTATTTACACTCATCGTTCAGAATTTTGAAGACAAGCGGGTGCACCAGGTACTGAGTGGCTCTCTATTCCCGTTATTCCTAGAATTAAGGAGTAGATTCAGGGAGTGTAGCCTCTTTTGGTTGGAGTTTTACCAATTATGCTCCTTTCTCACCACTCATGGGGAGGGAAGTCTGTTTGGGGCAGTGCTCACTCCCTTTGAACGTCTGTTTTCACGTCGGACTCAGCCGACACATACCGTATCCCTGGTTTATGGTTTGTTGATCAGTGAGACCTATACTACAGAACCCAGCTTTAAGTGGGCCTGGGAACAGGAACTAGCAGTTACAATGCTGCAGAAGGACTGACAGAAGACGTTCATCTTTACCCTTAAATTATCACTGGGGAACAATTTTTTTAAATTTTCTGTTGCACAAGGTTTTAGAACTATTTCTATATATTTCTGCATCGCTGATTCCAAATCTGAAATCCATTTTTTTGTGCATGGTCTAGTTTTCATGCAATTTTAATTTTTTTTTTTACAGTTAATGGCACTCATTGGTTTTTAAATTGGAGTTAAAGGGCAACGACGCTTTGATTGAACATAACTACAAGGTAATTAATGTTTTACAAACATCACTTTTACATAATTGTAGTTGTTTTTAAATGTAAAAAATTACTATGTGATAAAAAAAACGCTATTTTGTATTTTTTTTAGATTGAATCGTGGCTTCTTCGAGTAGGCATAAATGAAAAAATAATCCTGACACCTATATGTTATATATGTGGCTGCTACACAATTTAACGTCAAAGGCTCAATATTTCATGATTTGTGACACGTGCATATATTGCCTCTTTTCAAGTTCCCCTTGGCGATCAAGACAAGAATTGGGCACATCATAATGGAAAGGAAATGCTTCATTACTGGACAAAAGGAAAATGCAAAGGCATGCCTTTTGGTATTCCCATGGTGTGGCGTGAACCCAAGGACCACAGCAGTGATTGCTATTTCTGCCTGACCAATACAAAAGGCATTGGCAAGAAAAAAATGGCATATGATCACATATCCTAATATTCCTTCAACAATACGACCTATCCCACACTCTGAGACACTCCCGGTTCCAGTTTTCAATGGTTTTGTCTCTTCTATGGATGAAGAAAGGGAACATGGTGATCAAGGGGATTTTGATAAGATTCATGAGGAAATTGTTGTAGAATCTGAAGGATCTTCTTCTGATGCCAAGCAGTCATTAACCCCTCAGCAGTTTAGCCAGCCAGAATTGAATAACTTAGTAAGAGATTTGGGCCTATCAAAGAAGGCAGCTGAGTTATTAGCCTCCAGGCTTCAAGAAAGAAATGTACTTCACACGTCAGCTAAAGTATCCCATTTCAGGAAGCGTGAACACATTTTTGTGGACTTCTTTTCCGAAGACAAACAATTTGTCACTAACAAACACTCAGGATATCAGTAGTCTTCTCAGCCAGTTAGGAGTTACCGCTTACAGTCCAACAGAATGGCGGCTAGTTCTTTATAGCTCTAAATAGAGTCTGAAATGTGTTCTATTACACAATAGGAATGTTTATGCAGCAGTTCCAATTGGTCATTTAGTTCATCTGTGAGAAGATTATAATGACATCAAAATTGTCCTCGACTTACTAGTATTAGGAGCATAACTGGATCATTTCTGTGGATCTTAAAATGGCAAATTTCCTCCTTAGGCAACAGGGAGGTTTTACCAAGTATCCTTGCTTTCTGTGTTTGTGGGACAGCCGAGCTCGGGAGAAACACTGGACACAGAAGGAGTGGCCGAAACGTGAAGCTCTGGAAATAGGGTGCCAAATATTGTGAATGAACCTATAGTTATTTGAGACAGCATCATTTTACCCTTTCCCCTCGCTTCACATCCAACTTGGCTTAATAAAGCAGTTTGTTAAGGCTTTGAATAGAGAAAGTGAGTGCTTTCAACATATTGTTTCTGCTTTTCCTGCCTTGTCTTTTGAGAAGATAAGAGCAGGTGTGTTCGATGGATTTCAAATTCGAACACTCATAAATGACAAAGAATTTGCCAGGAAGATGAATAAGGAGGAGAAAACAGCATGGCTGTCTTTTGTGGCAGGTAAAAAGAACTTCCTTGACAACAAAAAAGCAGAATAAATGCTGTTGGCTTTCTCCGACATTGGATGTAACTGAGCATTAAGATGTTAATGAGCATTAAGATTCCCTTCCTGAACAGTCACCTTGATAAGTTTCCTGAAAACCTTTAAGATGTGAAGATAGTGGAAAAGTGTTATCAGGGGCGATGGGACAGGATTATGATGGCAGACTATTGCTGGAGCATCAAACGAGATTGTCCTCAGCAAGTACACAAACGCAAGAGCTACAAACGCAAATTCCTGCCTGAATAGAGTTTTGCACAAATGTTATGCTTAAAATTAATGTTTTTAATGTGATCTATTTCAAAATTGTAGACACATTCTGATGCATATGTTTTAGTGTATTAGTTTATTTACTGTATTATTTAAATTATTATATTCTCACCAGGATGATGCCCAAAAATACATCCTACTTCATTATGTTAACCTAAATGTTGAAAATTTTACACTAAGATGAAAACCTAAAATCTTAAATTGCAAAAAAACTGTAGCTTACAGAGAAAAACTAATTTCAGATTTGAGATCAGCACACTCAAATTAAGTAAGAACTAGTGTTTTTATGGATGCAACAAAAATTTTGCTGCCCAGGAAAAAAACTACAAGATCATGATGAGATGATACAGATACCTGGTCTGCCTTCATGCCATGTTCCTTGCAGTGACCGAGATGTGTTGGTGCTGTGGAACTGATAGGGGCACCATGGTGCATGTGTGGTGGAGCTGTAGCCTGCTGTGTCCCTTTTGGGAAAAAGTAATCTATACATACAACAGAGTTAGTCTGCAAAAAAATTGCCATTATCCCCCAAATTGCCTTGCTATCAATACTGCCTGGATCAACCGGCTTGCAAAAAAAGAGCCTGCTTCGTTTATGCCTGGTGGCTGCTAGGATAATTGTTCTATGCCATTGGTGCTCTACACAAGTCCCCTCCTTGTCTGAATGGCATTAGGAGATGTCACACCTATGCCACAAGGAGGAACTTTGTGCAGAACACTCAGGGGACAATTATAAATTTCTATCAGTCTTGGTTGGAGTTCGAGAGCACTTCAGAGCTTCAAAACACTCTTGTGTATAGGCTCCTGGGTGGGCTACAGTGGGTGCTTCCAGACCCGGTCAAGTAGAGGAGCCAGATAAATACTACTATTCCCCCTATGATTACTATGATTCTAAGGTGCAAAATTTCCCTTCTCCTACTTACCCTTTGTTTACCACCTCCCCCTTTTTTGTTTTTTTACTTTAATTATCATTATTTGGGTAGCTTTCCCACCCTCCCCTTACTCCCTCCCTAGTTTTTCTATGTTGTCTATAACTTTTTCTGCATTAAAAGGCCACTGAGGCCTTTTGCAGTGGATCAATTTTATGCTGAAACATGTACACTGCAAAATTTTCCATGTTAACAGGTTTTCATAGTTCCCAACATTGGTAACATAGAGCACAACCTAATAATTCAATAATTTACGAGTTGGGAACAATAAGAGTCAAAAGTATATTTCGGCTTATTGCCTGTTCGAATTGTTAGATTGCTGAGTTATATACGTATTATTAGGTCCTGGGCGAGGCTTGATTGAAAACTTGTACTGTATTTTTGCAAAAATTGTACCTAATAAAAACAGATTAAACATAAAACAAGGTAGTCCTCACACAGGAAAGTACTTTTTCGATTCAAGACCCGGAAAGGTCGGTCTTGCTCCTTTTACTTAAGTTTTGTAACAGTACTCAAATAAAACAGTCTTATTACAGGAACAAGAAAACCGGTAAAGTGTTGTTGCAGTGAAAGTACTCGGGGCATTTGTACAATTCGCAGCCTAAGTTATCTGTCGCATCTTTGTCTCCCGGCAAAAACTCTCTCTCTCCACTGTCGTACACTCACTTTTCTCTCACTTGTAGCGGTTTTCATTCTTCCAGGTTGTATGTGGAACTGCGCTATATAACCATGTGTTTCCAACTGTCCGACTTCCATATTCTCCTGGAAAAGTAAGTAACAGGAGGGTTCCTGGCACAGCTGGGCTCTGGTTTGAACGGTAGACCATCTCTCCATCGCCTTCTTTTTCTCACTTTCTGCTTTGTCCTTCTCTCTCACATTCTGACTCTCTGTCACCCTGTCTCTCTTTTTCTCTTCAGGCATTCTGCTTTTTTTCACCTCTCATGCATCCACATAATTACACATACATCACATGATCAACAAATAGACAAAACGATACAATTTCCAGACAACACCAGACATGAACAGACATTAGCCTTTTCATGGCTGCAAACTTCCATGCACATAAAACTGATGCATTCAGCAATTAAAACATGAAAACAAGACATTGATGATGTGGTTGTGATTTGGGATAAACAAACACATTATTCACTGAAAAAGCCAAAAATACAATACCTGAAGGTTGCAAAGCAGACACGGTCGCCATAGGCACGATCGCCACAAGGCAGGCACAATCGCCGTAGGGCAGGCGCAATGGCCTTAAGCCCTAAAGATATGCAGTCAGCCAGACAATAATGAGGTGGAGGAGCAGCTTGTTCCTGGCAGGCTAATATGCAGTCACCCACTCAACCCAGCCCAGATTGGGGAGCAGTGACTGCATATACTAATAGCCTGCACATGTGAACGATACCAAAGATGTCAGCCATAGATGGGTGGTGACCCACCATACAGGATATCAACCCTGGCTGATATGACAGCGGGTTGCCCTGTATCTCTAAAGTGGGCCACACTGGCTGACATCTTGGGCTCCCCCACCAACTAGCAAACTACATACAAAAGTACTAATGCATACTAATAAAATGCGGGTGTTGGTACTGCATTTTGGCCAAAACGCATAGGCTGACAGACCGCGTCGAGGTCACACCGCTTCCGTCAGTACCTACGCTAACTCACGATAAATTACATAAAATCCCAGAGGTGAGGAAAAAGAAAAAAACACACACATTATTCACTGAAAAAGCCAAAAATACAATACCTGAAGGTCTGCAAAGCTTTGGGATAAAACATCAGACTGTAAAGATGAGAAAGATAGTATGGTAGAATTAATTCACCGAATACATGAATGACAATTCGGTCAACTTACAATTTGTGATTTCCTGTAATGATGAAGAAGTGCCATTTTTAGATTTGGTACTGAGTGGCAATATTTCTACTGGTAGGATAAAAACAAGACATTTTAGGAAGGAAGCGGCAGGTAACACTGTGTTACATGCGGACAGCAATCATCCAAAACACACGTTGAGAGCAATTCCCACAGGGGAATTTATTCGAGCTAAGAGGTCCTGCACAAGTGATTCCATGTTTAATAAAGTAAAGCAGGACAGAAAAGGAAGGTTGTGCGAAAGAGGTTACAATAAATCGGCACTAGACAAATCATACAGTAAAATCAAAGCTATCGGAAGAGAAACACTTCTTGGGAATAGCAAAGGCAAAAGTAAAAATGATAAAAAAAAGTTTAATATTTTCTACAACATATAATAGGAATTTTTATAATATCAAAAAAGTTTTTTATAGATTTTTGCCAATTCTACGCCAGGATGAAATCTTAAATGATATTTTCGACAAAGGTGTAATATCTGTAGCAAAAAAGAATAAGAATTTAGGGGATTTGTTATCCCCAAGTACTTTTAGTTCAAAGAAAAATGAACCTCGTTGGCTAATTAATAAGGGATATTATAAATGTGGAAACACCCATTGTAGCATATGCCATCTTGCTGTGAAAAAAAACCATTTATGGATAGTGAAGGACTAAAAGAATATAAAATAATGAGCTATATCAATTGTGACACTACTAATGTGATCTACATGATCTCATGCACAGAGTGCAATAAAAGTTAGGTTGGTTGTACAACCCGAAAAATCAGGACTTGCATAACTGAGCATGTACGACATGTTAAAAACAAAAATACTAATAGCTCAGGAGCGGTCAGGCATTTTTTGGAAGTACATTTGGGCAGTTTAAAAAGCTTTGTTTTTCATGGCATAGAAAGGGTGTATAATAGAGATGAGCGAGCATACTCGGTAAGGCGATATACTCGGGAGAGCATCGCCTTTTTCAAGTACCTGCTGGCTCGTCCCTGAAGATTCAGGGGGTGGCGCAGGGGTCGGGGGCGGCGCGGAGCAGCGAGGGGGAGCAGGGAGGAGAATGAGAGAGATCCCTCTCTCTCTCTCTCTCCCTCCCGATCCCCTCTGCAACCCCCCAAATCTTCAGGGACGAGCCAGCAGGTACTCGAAAAAGGCGATGCTCTCTCGAGTATATCGCCTTACCGAGTATGCTCACTCATCTCTAGGGTATAATAGAAAGAAAGGAGAGGTTAGTCAGGAACGAGTATTCAGAAGAGAAGCATATTGGATACTGGCACCTAATACAAGATATCCCAGAGGTATGAATTTAAAGTCTGATCTTTTTTATATTTACTAAGAACTAATGCATATCACAATTAATGAATTATATAAGGTGAAATAATGTGAATGAATTTTCTATAATGATCTATTATGATGATCAATTTATTGTAATTTAATTCATTCTTGTACCTTGTAAGTAATTTTTCTGTTTTTCTATTTTTGTACTTGGAATTATATGAAGTTTATAGATCTTATTTTAGTAATTTTGCTCGATATGTCGGATCTTGCGGGAGAAATCTAATTGATGGGCATGTAATGCTATCTGGTAATTAGGGGTTACATTCACATTTGTTTGTTTAATTAACTAATTTTAAGAAGGTTTGACAGGATATGATGTAGAGGTGAAAAAGGCTTTGATAAAAGCTGAAACGTGTTCTGGGTCATTCCGTGTCAGTTCAACCAACGCTCCCGGTCGACCATCTCAGATTTCAATGAAACTTTGCACAAAGATAGACCCTGACCCTAAACTAAGATAGCCAGAATATTAGGCTTCAAAGTGCTTTGGTTCACGAGCTACAGGTCTTAATCTAGGGGGTTGTCATGTGATTACAGCGCGCAACCTGAAAAAAGTGGCGATTTCAATCCATTGCCAAGCCAGTTCCAATGACTCTAGAGCAATGAAACTTCACACACTAGGAGAACTTTTGGTGCTGAATCCAGCTAAGCTACTCAGACTGCCACTCTTATCATCATTCTGCCACCATTGCATGTCAAAGTAGCTGAAAAATTCTATCGCGCAAAATAAAACTCATATTTTAAGCAGTAATAACTCATAATCAATGCAATCCAACTCAGCTCTGAATTTATCAATGTGTACTCCATAGAAATGTTTCTCATTATTCCCATTATGGACCCAAAAGGATGCATAGCTCTTAAGATACAATGAGTCAAAAATGGCAAAAAACACTTTTTCGCTAATTTTTCCCTTTTTCAAAGGCGAAAATCGGAATGTACTCCATTTTTATTTTTTTTCATTTTTGTTCTATTTGGAAGAGAATTTTTTGCTCTACAAGATTCAATGTTTTTCATTTTGTTCCCAGACCTTCTAGATGGGAAAATATCAATGCCTGTGAAGGTCCTATGCACTCGCGGAGGTCAAATAATAAAATAAGTGTAAGTTTTGCATGGATGTATAATTAGTTTAGAAATCATGAGAAGGTAAATTATTTTTGGAATGAGACAACTTTTTGTGCTCAAGAAACTTATGTGATCAAAAATTGCATGGCGAGTTCAGGTGAGCCACAAGCTTTGGCCTAAGATGGTCAGAATATCATTGAGTGTTGCGTAATGATTGTGGTATATTACAGTGATCACTGGGCTTATTTAGCACTCTATCCATATTGGATACTAAGATTATCTAAGGCTAGCATTTGTGTAATACATAACTAGTTATGTGATCAAAAATTGCATGGCGAGTTCAGAACTAGTTATTTATTACACAAATGCTAGCCTTAGATAATCTTAGTATCCAATATGGATAGAGTGCTAAATAAGCCCAGTGATCACTGTAATATACCACAATCATTACGCAACACTCAATGATATTCTGACCATCTTAGGCCAAAGCTTGTGGCTCACCTGAACTCGCCATGCAATTTTTGATCACATAAGTTTCTTGAGCACAAAAAGTTGTCTCATTCCAAAATTAATTTACCTTCTCATGATTTCTAAACTAATTATACATCCATGCAAAACTTACACTTATTTTATTATTTGACCTCCGCGAGTGCATAGGACCTTCACAGGCATTCATATTTTCCTATCTAGAAGGTCTGGGAACAAAATGAAAAACATCGAATCTTGTAGAGCAAAAAATTCTCTTCCAAATAGAACAAAAATGAAAAAAAATAAAAATGGAGTACATTCCGATTTTCGCCTTTGAAAAAGGGAAAAATTAGCAAAAAAGTGTTTTTTGCCATTTTTGACTCATTGTATCTTAAGAGCTATGCATCCTTTTGGGTCCATAATGGGAATAATGAGAAACATTTCTATGGAGTACACATTGATAAATTCATAGCTGAGTTGGATTGCATTGATTATGAGTTATTACTGCTTAAAATATGAGTTTTATTTTGCGCGATAGAATTTTTCAGCTACTTTGACATGCAATGGTGGCAGAATGATGATAAGAGTGGCAGTCTGAGTAGCTTAGCTGGATTCAGCATCAAAAGTTCTCCTAGTGTGTGAAGTTTCATTGCTCTAGAGTCATTGGAACTGGCTTGGCAATGGATTGAAATCGCCACTTTTTTCAGGTTGCGCGCTGTAATCACATGACAACCCCCTAGATTAAGACCTGTAGCTCGTGAACCAAAGCACTTTGAAGCCTAATATTCTGGCTATCTTAGTTTAGGGTCAGGGTCT
This sequence comes from Eleutherodactylus coqui, assembly GCF_035609145.1. Lineage (NCBI taxonomy): Eukaryota > Metazoa > Chordata > Amphibia > Anura > Eleutherodactylidae > Eleutherodactylus > Eleutherodactylus coqui. The sequence continues at coordinate 138,591,267 of NC_089843.1, read as the reverse complement.
ATCTTTGTGCAAAGTTTCATTAAAATCTGAGATGGTCGACCGGGAGCGTTGGTTGAACTGACACGGAATGACCCTTCTCCATTATTTCTGTGAATTGCACATGTATTAATAAAGCAGGAATTTGTGACATACAAACATTATCCCGACTATGAATTCTACATAAAACATGCATACTGAGGTGCAGTAGTGAATCCCAACTTTGGGCAACTGCAGGGGGAGAAGACAGAAAAACAGACAGAAACCATATAAAATCCATGGACATGTTTTCCTTGGAGAGATTTGAACCTAGGACCACATAACTGCAAGGAAACAGTGCTAAAGCCTGCATCTCCTTGTTCTACCTTCTTCTTTTTCCAAGAAGAATAATAAGGAGAAGGATAATAAGAAGTAGAAGTAAAGGAAGGTGAAGGGGGGTGGGGGAGGAAAGGGAAGAATGAAATGAAAGAGAATAAGAAAATCCTCTTCCCTTCTCCTTTTTCTCCTTCTCTTTTGGAGGAGAAGAGTCAGGAAAGTAAAAAGTAAAAAAGGTTGGTTTCTAGAACTCTTGCCTTGTATCGCTGTAGTTCTAGGTTCATGTGTGATTAAGGATAACATCTGTATGGAGTTTGTATTTTCTCTTTGTGTTTATTATTATTGTTCTTCACCATCTTTTCCTCCCCTGGCAAGAGAATAAAAATAAAACAAGTGGGCTGACTCAGTTGTTAGCACTGCTGCTTTGTGCTGCTGGAGTTGAAGGTTCAAAAATGTCCAAGGGCAAAATTTGGACTTTGTTTTCATGTTTTATGTGTGTTCATTCTTCATGTTCTCCTCCTCTAGAGCAAAAAGGCACAGTGTGGTGGCTCAGTTGTTAACACTGTTGCCTTGCAGTTCTTGGTTCAAATCAAGCCAACATATTGATGTTGTTATGTTCTCTGCCATAAAAATAGGTGTGGTGGCTACGTTTTTAGCACTGTTGTTTTGTAGTGCTGGATGTATTCAAATCTGTCCAAGGGCAACATCCGGATGTTTTTTTTATGTTCTTTTAATATTTATTTTTGTTTTCTTCCCATCCTCTAACAGAGAGACAACCAGTTATAAGCAATGCAGCTTTGCAGTGTTGGAGTTCTAAGCTCAAATCTAACCAAGGAAAACATCTGGATAGCTTTTTTTTTACATTCTCTTTGTGTTTGTTCTTGTTTTTCCCCTCCTCTTTAGCAAAAACAGTTATGTTGGCTAAGTCATTAGCGCTGATGTATAGTGCTGGGGTTTTAGGATTAAATCTGACCAATGTGTAACATCTGGATGGTGTTTGTGTTTATTTGTGTTGTTCTTCCCATTCTTTGGGGCAGAGCAGGCAAGTATTGTGGCTCAGATGTTAGCACTGCTGCTTTGCAGTGCTAGCGTTATGTGTTCAAATCTGATCAAGAGCAACAACTGGATTTTTTAATGTTCTTTTTGTGTTCCCCTACTCCAAATAAAACAGAAAAGCTTTATGGCCCAGTTGTCAGTGCTGCTTTGCATTCCTGGAGTTGTAGGTTCAAATCTGACCAAATGCAAAATCTACATTCAGTTTTTTAAAGATGAGATTTAAACCTAGGACCTCATCACTGAAGGGAAACAATGCTAACAGCTGAGCCACATTCATAGAAGTAAAGTACATATCAAGCCAATTTTAATCCCACTGTTTTCAATGGTAGTCAGAATTGGCTGTTTTGATTCATGATAATTTTTAAAAAATGACCAGCGCAAATGAAACTACTTACGATCACTTGTCCGTTAGTATGTATGTATGTGTATGGGTGCTTCTCATGCTCCTCCCCTGATCACATGCTTGTGATGTCGCCGCAGGTCCTACAGCATGAAATATGCAGAGCATGACAGCAGCCATGTGCTCACAGGACCTTTGATGTCACCGTCACATGATCAGCCACTGGCACTTAGCCCCACCTCCTGATCACATGACGGTGACATCTTCACACAGTCACATGGTTTCTGAGCTCTGCTCCGTGATGTCATCGCAGGTCCTTCTAAAGCATGAATATAAAACACACAGCAAGCCAGCAGCCCTGTGCTCACAGGACCAGTGATGATGTCACTGTTATGTGATCAAAGACAACAAACTTCAGTAGCAGCAGTAGTATGGTGCAAAAAATATAAAAAGATCTTGATTTTTCCATGATAAAACGCGACATTTCAACCACCATGTGTCACGGTGTGCTGCTGGGATCTGTTGTACTACTCGGTTCCAGGAGCACACCTTCACAGGTTGGGGTTAATTGAGATGGCTGGGTGTGGTATTATCCAGCAGCCAATCTCCTTTAGTCTGCAGCACATAAAAGGAAGCATCTCTCAGTAGTTAATGCTGGTCTTTGTACTGTTAGGATATATCTGTCTTGTTCCCACTCAGAGCTGTGTTTGCATGTAGCTCGGTTGTGTCTCTCTGTTTTCCAAATGTGGTTTGGACACCTGTTGTCCTTGTCTGTATCATATGCAGACCCCCTCTTCCCTTCCCCTGTCAGGTGCGGCCTCCAAACGTCTTATGTCTCGTCTGTGTGTCAGATGGTGGATCCCTGACACAGTTCCCTAATATCATCATGGTGGCTGACTTCTCTATCCCCCTGGTATGAGGACACTGTTAGACTTGCTGTGGTGTTTCATCGGTGCGCATGTGAGCTCTGGCAGGAGTCCATGTTGTATGCACAACCTGTTGTAGTCTGGTGTGAGCAGTCTTGTTATGTGCTCATTCTGTCTCTGTTTGTGGTGTGAACCGGTTCCTTGTGTTATTACTGCTTGCTGTGTGACTTGTGTCCTGTTATCTGTGCTGTTGCAGCTTGCGGTGTGAACTGACTTCAGTGCTTCTGAACTCCTGCTTAGTGTAGGGACTAGCGGCATAGCCAGGAGCTGTGAAGTGGCCCCTAAGCTTCCATGTTTTGGTCAAAATGTCAACTAATACCTGGTATTTATTATAAGCTTTACTATCTGCTATTAGTGCTTGCATTTTGGCTGCTGTATGGTGTGATTCGGCTCTACGTGTCAGCTTACTCTGTCCATTTGTCCCTGTCGGTGGTGGCATATTTGTGTCTTGTTCTGGTGGCATGGTTCCTAGGAGCAGCAAGGGCCCAAATCCGAAGACCGCTGGGCCAAGCATCTAGGCCTGTGCAGACTATCTCACATATCCCATTCGCTGTGTGCGGTAAATTAGCCAGAGTTCTCATTGCTAAACAGTAGTCTAATTTTTTCTGGGGCTATGCAGGCTATCTCACATATCCCATTCGCTGTGTGCGGTGAAGTAGCTGGAGTTCTTATCGCTAAACAGTCCGCTAATTTTTTCTGGGGCTGTGCAGACTATCTCACATATTCCATTCGATGTGTGCAGTGAATTGGCCAGACTTCTCATCACTAAACAGTGGCCTAATTCTTTCTGGGGCTATGCAGACTATCTCACATATCCCATTTGCTGTGTGCAGTGAACTAGCCTGAGTTCTCATCGCTAAACAGTACGCTATTTTTGCAGAGTATCTGACATCTACCATTCACTGTGTGTGGTGAAGTAGGCATAGTTATGAGCACTATTCACTGGGTTAATAGTACTCTGCCTCTGTGCAGAGCATCTCACAATACCCTTTCCTTGTGTGCGGTGAAGTAGCCGCAGTTATCAGCACTATCCACTGGGTTAATAGATCTCTGCCCCTGTGCAGAGGATCTCACAATACCCTTTCCTTGTGTGCGATGAAGTAGGTGCAGTTATCTGCACTATCCACTGGGTTAATAGTTCTCTGCCCCTGTGCAGAGCATCTCACAATATACTTTCCTTGTGTGCGGTGAAGTAGCCACAGTTATCTGCACTATCCACTGGGTTAATAGATCTCTGCCTCTGTGCAGAGGATCTCACAATACCCTTTCCTTGTGTGCGATGAAGTAGGTGCAGTTATCTGCACTATCCACTGGGTTAATAGTTCTCTGCCCCTGTGCAGAGCATCTCACAATATACTTTCCTTGTGTGCGATGAAGTAGCCACAGTTATCTGCACTATCCACTGGGTTAATAGATCTCTGCCCTTGTGCAGAGCATCTTACAATACACTTTCCTTGTGTGCGGTAAAGTAGCTGCAGTTATTAGCACTATTCACTGGGTTACTTTTGTCTGCCACTCCATACAGCCTCTCTTATCTGCAAGTCTCTGTGAGTGGTAAATTACCCCTAGCTATCAAGACAGCGGTTTAATTTTTTCTATCACACCATTGAGCCTCCGGTATCTACAAGTCTCTGTGTACGGTGAATTAGCCCCAGTTGTCAGCGCTATACAGTGGGCTAAGTTATTTGGACCCTTCTATATCCTTTATCCAACATGATGAGGAGTAGGGGTAAGGGTCGAGGACATGGACGCAGGCGTCCAAGTGAGGGTGTGATCACAGGCCGAGGTCCTGCGCGGGGTGAATCACAGCGCCACGTCTCTCTGCTCCCCAGCTTCATATAACAATCTGCAGGTCCGCCTGGCAGACCTTTATCACAAGAACAGCAGTGCGAGCAGGTCCTGTCGTGGATTGTGGATAAAGGGTCAAGCAATGTATCGAACCCCCAGTCTTCCACGCAGTCCACTACTACCAAGCCTCCTCACTCCATGAAAATGACATATTCTGAGCAGGCAGACTCCCAGGAACTGTTCTCGGGTCCCTGCCCTGAATAGGAAAAAACGGTTCCTCACCCACCGGAGGAGTTTGTCGTGACCGATGCCCAACATTTAGAAATTTCCCAGAGTCTGGGTGATGAGGCTGGGGGCTTTTGGCAACTGTCTCAATACCTTTTTATGGATGAGGATGATGAGACACAGTTGTCTGTCAGTGAGGTAGTAGTAAGGCCAGTAAGTCCGAGGGAGGAGCGCACAGAGGATTCAGAGGAAGAGCTGCTGGACGATGAGGTAACTGATCCGACCAGGCTTGCTAAGCCTACTGAAGACAGGGCTTCAGAGGGCGAGGCAAGTGCAGCAGCAGGAGATGTTGGAAGAGGCAGAGGGGTGGCCAGGGGTAGAAAAAGGGCCAGAGCGAAGAGTCCCCCAACTGTTTCCCACAGCACCGCCTCACGGCAAGCCTCCGTGCGGAGAGCTAGGTGTTCAAAGGTGTGGATGTTTTTCAGTGAGAGCGCACACGACTGATGAACAGTGGTGTGCAACCTGTGCCGTATCAAGATCAGCCGGGGAGCCACCACTACCAGCCTCACCACCACCAGCATGTGCAGTCATATGATGGCCAAGCACCCCACTGGGTGGGACGAAGGCCATTCACTGACTCCGGGTCACACCACTGCCTCATCCCCTATGCCACAACCTGGCACACAGATCCAATCCCCCTCCCGGGACGCAGGCACGAGCACCTCCCGGCCTGCACCCACACCCTCACCTCCACAGTCCTCCACAGTGTCTCCCAGTGCAGCGTTCAGCTGTCGCTAAGACAATCGAAAGCGGAAATATGCCGCCACCCACCTGCATGCACAAGCTTTAAATGTGCGCATTGCCAAATTAATTAGCCTGGAGATGCTGCTACACAGGCTTTTGGAAACAGAGGCTTTCAAAAACATGATGGCGGTGGCGGTCCCGCGCTACTAGGTCCCCAGTCGCCAGTATTTTTCCCGATGCGCCGTCCCCGCCCTACACCAGCACGTCTCCCGCAACATAAACCATGCCCTCACCAATGTGGTTACTGGGAAGGTCCACTTAACGATGGACACGTGGACAAGTACTATCGGGCAGGGACACTATATCTCCCTGACGGTACATTTGGTGAACTTGGTGGAGGCTGGGACCGAGTCAGAGCCTGGGATTGCTCACGTGCTACCCAGACCGAGAATAATGGGTCCTACCTCGGAGATGGATTCTGCGGCGTATTATGCCACCTCCTCCAACCCCCCCTCTCCTCCTCCTCCGCCATCTCCACCTCTCAATTAAGAATTGTGAGCATGTCGCCAGCAGTCGGTAGCATGTAGTGCCACAGCACAGCGGTGGGCAAGCGTCAGCAAGCCATGCTGAAACTAATCAGCTTAGGTGACAAGAGGCACACAACCCCCGAGCTGTTGCAGGGTCTGACAGAGCGTACCGACATCTGGCTTTAGTCGCTGAGCCTCCAACCGGGCATGATCGTGTGTGACAATGGCTGTAACCAGGTGGCGGCTCAGCAGCTCAGCAGCCTCACACACGTGCCATGCCTGGCCCACGTCTTCAATCTGGTGGTTCAGCATATTCGGTAAAACTATCCCCACTTGTCTGACCTGCTTGGCAAGGTGCGCCGCGTCTGCGCACATTTCCACAAGTCCACCACGGATGCTGCTACCCTCAGGACACTGCAACATTGGTTTCAGCTGCCAGAGCACCGACTGCTGTGCGACATGCCCACACGCTGTAATTCTACGCTGCATATGTTGGCCAGGCTTTACGAGCAGCGTAGAGCAATAGTGGAATACAAGCTGCAACATGGCCGGCGGAGTGGTTGTCAGCCTCCACAGTTCTTCACAGAGGAGGGGGCATGGATGGCAGACATCTGTCAGGTCCTCTGAAACTTTGAGGAGTCTACCCAAATGGTGAGCAGCGATGCGGCCATAATTAGCGTTACTATTCCGCTGCTTTGCCTGCTGAGAAGTTCGCTGCTAAACAGAAAGGCCGACGCTTTGCGGTTAGAACAGGAGATGGGGAATGACAGTATGTCGCTTGATAGCCAGACAACCCTCATGTCTGTATCTCAGCGTGTTTTGGAGGAGGAGAAGGAGAGGGAAGAGACTGCTGGCCACACTACAGAGGGCACCCATGCAGCTTCCCTCTCATCTGTTCAGCGTCTATGGGCGAAAAAGGAGGAGGAGGGGAATCCTGAAAGTCATCCTCCTAGTGAGGACAGCAATGTGTTGCATACTGGGACTCTGGCACACATGGCTGACTTCATGTTAGGCTGCCTTTCAACTGACCCTCGCTTTAGATGCATTCTGGCCAACACGGATTACTGGGTGTACACCCTTCTCGACCCACGGTATAAGGAGAACCTTTCAACTCTGATTCCCAAAGAGGAAAGGGGTATGAGAGTGATGCAATACCACAGGGCCCTGGTGGACAAACTGATGCTAAACGTCCCATCTGACAGCGCTAGCAGCAGAAGACGCAGTTCAGAGGGCCAACTAGCAGGGGAGGAGCGGGGATCAGGCAGCACGTCCAGCACAGGCAGGGGAACACTCTCCAAGGCCTTTGCCAGTTTTATGGATCCCCAGCAAGACTGTGTCACCACTCCCCAGTTAAGACTGAGTCGGAGGGAGCACTGTAAAAAGATGGTGAGGGAGTACATAGGCGATCATACCACCATCCTACGTGATCCCTCTGCTCCATACAGCTATTGGGTGTCAAAGCTGGACACATGGCACGAACTTGCGCTATACGCTCTGGAGGTGCTGGCCTGCCCTGCCGCTAGCATCTTGTCAGAGAGGGTGTTTAGTGCAGCTGGGGAAATCATCACGGATAAGCGTACCCGCCTGTCAACTACCAGCACCAACGCGCTTGCACTCAGGGGAGAAGTAGCTTGGTCTATCCCTCTTGGATATCATTCCTCCTCTTAAAATAGCATGTCATCACGCTGAACTACCAAAGGCTCAGTTAAAACCAATTTTTTCAGCAATTAAGCAACAGAGAGCTGTATCTTTACAAAATGTTTATGGGTTTCAACTACCCTTGGACTAAAGCAATTTTTCAGGGGTACACTTATACCTCTGGTACACCAATTTTTTCAGGCCCTCGCCTATACTGTTAGCAAACTAATTTTTCTGGGCTATGCCTATACTGTTAGTAAACACATTTTTTCAAGTGTTCGCCTATACTCTTGGTACACCAATTTTTCAGGCCTTCGCCTATACTCTTAGCCAACTATTTTTTCCGGGCTTCGCCTATACTCTTGGTAAACAATTTTTTTCAGTTGTTCGCCTACACTGTTGGTACACCAATGTTTCAGGGTTTCGCCTATACACTTGCTACTGAATGGTTTGAGGGTTTCGCCTATACTCTTGCTACAGAAATGTTTCAGGGGTCCGCCTATACTCTTGCTACAGAAAGGTTTGAGGGGTTTGCCTATACTCTTGCTACAGAAATGTTTCAGGGGTCCGCCTATATTCTTGCTACAGAAATGTTTCAGGGGTCCGCCTATACACTTGCTACTGAAAGGTTTGAGGGGTTCACCTATACACTTGCCACTGAAAGGTTTGAGGCTTTTGCCTATACTCTTGCTACAGAAATGTTTCAGGGGTCCGCCTATATTCTTGCTACAGAAATGTTTCAGGGGTCCGCCTATACACTTGCTACTGAAAGGTTTGAGGGGTTCGCCTGTACTCTTGCTACAGAAATGTTTCAGGGGTCCACCTATATTCTTGCTACAGAAATGTTTCAGTGGTCCGCCTATACACTTGCTACTGAAAGGTTTGAGGGGTTCGCCTATACACTTACCACTGAAAGGTTTGAGGGTTTTGCCTATACTCTTGCTACAGAAATGTTTCAGGGATCAACCTATACTATTGCTACAGAAATGTTTCAGGGGTCCGCCTATACGCTTGCTACAGAAATGTTTCAGGGGTCTGCCTATACACTTGCCACTGAAAGGTTTGAGGTTTTTGCCTATACTCTTGCTACAGAAATGTTTCAGGGGTCAACCTATACACTTGTTACTGAAAGGTTTGAGGGATTCGCCTATACTCTTGGTACAGAAATGTTTTAGGGGTTCGCCCATATTATTGCTACAGAAATGTTTGAGGGGTTGACCTATAGACTTGCTACAAATTTTTTTCAGGGGTCCGCCTATTCACTTGCTACTGAAAGGTTTGAGGGGTTTTCCTATACTCTTGCTACAGAAATGTTTCAGGGGTCCGCCCATACTCTTGCTACTGAAAGATTTGAGGGGTTCGCCTATACTCTTGCTACAGAAATGTTTCAGGGGTTCGCCTATACTGTCGGTGCACAAAGGCTTTTCCATTGCGTTGTTCAGCTATCTGACACATACACGGAATGAATTGGGCAGAAGTGTGGGTTGAGGCCAAGGTCCTGGGCAGGGTGACACTGCCATGTTTGGGCACTCTCTTTTCGTCCTGTTTAATACTGTCCTTGGGTTTCGTGGGCTCGCCTATGCTCTGGGTGCGCAAAGATTTCCCAGCGCGGTGTCCAGCTGTCTGGCACAAATACACTGAATGATTTGGGTAGGTTGCAGATGGCTTTCCCATTGCGTTGTTCAGCTTTCTGACACATACACAGAATGAATTATGTGGAGACACATGGGTTTCCCATAGCTATGTAACTCGCGGCACCTTGGGTCACGCAAGATGGAGGCTGCTCACACAAGGTGGTGATTGGCCTTGAATTTCGCGGACAGGATTACGGCTTATGTGAGAATTCTTTCTGCTTTATTTATTTAAAGATGTGCAATTCACAGATAATAGAGTATGCGTTTTGGTTCTGTTATAACCTTGCTCACCTCTAACTTACAAATATTTCAAAGTCCTTAAAAACCTTATCCTTAATTAAGCAAACTTAATTCAATTAAAAACAACTGTGATTTAACCCCTAGTTAATTACTAGTGCTAGGCGTTCCTGGTCAGTATCCTCCTGCAATAGCTGACATACCAGAACAAACCTTATTAGTAGAGAAGAGCGAGCATACTCGTCCGAGCTTGATGCTCGTTCGAGTATTAGGGTGCTCGAGATGCTCGTTACTCGAGACGAGCACCATGCGGTACTCGTCTCGATTAAACGAGCACTGAGAATTGAATTCAATGGAGCCGGCAATACAGCCGGCTCCATTGAAAGCAATGGGCTACCGGCGATCGCACGATGAATTTTCAGGAAGGGCTTAAAAATATAAGCCCTTCCCTGAAATTCATCCAGAAATGTGTAAAAAGTAATAAAAAAATATACTCACCTGGTCCCGGCAGACGGAGTTCAGCCGCGGCCGGCCGGCAGTTCTCCTGAACTGCTCTGAGTAGTATTCAGCAGCCGGGGATTTAAAATCCCCGCCTGCTGAATGAGCTGCCTCTGATTGGTCACAGCCTCACCAATCAGAGGCAGCTCTCACTCACACCCATTTATGAATTCAATTCCTGCAGTAGCGTTACCTTTAAGAACCAAATCTAGGAAGGGTACTTTGTTATCATTATGGGAAATTGTGAATTGTAGATTTACAGAGTTATTATTTATATATATTCCCCAAACTTGAAATGTCTTTTAATCCCTCCTCTGGTTCCGTTCCTTTGTCCCAAATAATAATAATATGATTAATAAATCTAGCATACCACATCATGCGGAATGTATATGGATTATTACAATTGAAAATAAAGAAGTTCTCCCACCAGCTCATAAAAAGATTAGCTATTGATGGGGAAAACTTTGTGCCCATCCGGGCTCCGACACCTGTAAAAAAAATTAATTATCAAAAGAAAAAAAGTTATGTTTCAACAGAAATTCAGTAGAAAAAATAATAAACTCCTTCAATTCATCACTGTAATTACTACAATTTTGTAAATGAAATTGAACTGCTTCTATTGCCGCATGGTGTGGTATGCTAGAATAAAGGTCTTTAACATCACATAAAATCCAATGGTAGCTGTCTTTCCATTCAAAATGTTGGAACTGTTGAATAACATGTTTTCTATCTTTCAAAAACCCTGGGACTCTACGTACTAGGGGTTGCAGGGATCGATCCACCCACGAACTTAAACGCTCACAGGGTGAATCGATCCCTGCAACAATGGGGTGCAGTGGAGGTGGAAACACCCACTTATGGATCTTGGAGAGACCCTGAAACACAGCCAAGTCTGGGCTGGTAGGACACAGATAAGAAACTTCTTTCTCATCTAGAATACCTAGTTGTGATCATATATATGCAGCAACTTTCTCAATTCCTTGAGGCAATCTTGTAATAGATTGCATTTTAATTGTCTGTAAATATTTGTGTTAGACAGAATTTTTTTGACATGTGCTGCATATAGATAGGAATCCATCAGTACCACATTACCTCCTTTATCAGATTTATGTATCACCAAATTTTTATTTGACATTAGATTTTTTAAGTCCTTTCTTTCTTTTTTTTTGTAAGATTATCCTTCTTCCTTTCCATTGTTTCATTCAATTTTTTCAACTTGATAAGTTCTTTTTCCATAATCGATTGAAATTCATCCATAAATTCGGTTCTTGAAGTCACCGGATACAATTTGGGGTTAGGAATGTGAAAATCGATTTTTGTGATATTATCAATTTCTTGTGTCCCATCATTATTTTCATCTTCCAAATCCATAAGATTGGTGATTTGCCTTGGTTGCAGCTAGTCTGGTGCTTATCTAATATGTGCCAGCACGTGTGCCTTGCTGCTTATATCTGTCCCAAGTAAATTGTTAGGGGGGGTGACCGCCAGGCTCTTGCCCCCAGTTTGGCTTAATAGTGCGACCTGGGAGCCTCAGATGCACCCATGCATGCTGCCCCTGCCATTCCCTATCCATTTCTGTGGTGTTTCCATGACTTTCTGATGTTTTCTGGTGATTCACACAGCCTCCCCTATGCGGAGCATCGGTCAGCTTGAAAAATACTCGAGTCCCCTATTGACTTCAATGGGGTTCGTTACTCGAAATGAGCTCTCGAGCATTACGAAAAGTTCGACTCGAGTAACGAGCATCCGAGCATTTTGGTACTCGTTCATCTCTATTAGTAACACCATCGCAGAATCTCTGTGTAGTGTCCACTAGGGGGCAATAGCTATAATAAGCTTATGGAAGACACCTTATATCTCCTCATAACATCAGTGTATCCTGTGTATATCCCATGCCTCAACTTAATACCTACTCTAGAATAAATATCACTACACCTCGTTTGGAGATTGACTATCATACGGTAAAGAAATGTTATGTTTGCACATAAAAGAGATTCAAGAAACATTCTAATATGTCCTTACATTGCTATGGCATCTTTAATCATATTCAGGTGTAACTTGGTAGCCAAAAAACACTTATGGTGATCCCACAGTACATGAGTTTTAGTGAATACATAAAGAATATCTACACATAATTTTAATAATGTTCAAAAAAGTACACTAAAATTCATTATCAGATTTTTGGTTGGTTCCATCCATATACGGATTTCGATATTGCTGTAATGGCAGATAACACCTGGATGTCAGATAAAACACCGGTCAAGAAACAATAGTAAAAAGAGGAAGGGGGGGAAACAATAACTACTATAAAAATTAAAACAGTACATTAGTAAACATTAAACAGATGGTATCCATAAAAGAAAATCCTACAACTACAACTGATTCCCAAAGAAAACCCCCCTTCAAATGTGTAGTAAATAATGGTACTCCAAATTCAGGCCTTTAGGGGTCATGGTTTCTAGGGTATATATCCATTTGAATTCTTTACGTTTTAAGAGCAGTATGCGATCACTACCCCTACATGGTCAATGACCCTGTATCTAAGCTGGCTTATTGTGTGTTTTTTTTCAATGAAATGCTTGGGGACAGGCAATTCAGTATTTCCCATACATACTGTACTTTTGTGTTTTTTCATGCTTGCATAATGGTTGTGGGTTGGTCTGTAAGAGGAGGAGGTGTAACTGCAATTATGCTGTTGATGGTGGTGTCTAATGGTTTTAGTATTCAAGTGATGTGTTTGACTCTGTATGTTATGCTTGAAAAAGACTGCATGGCTGTTGAAGTGTCACATTTTATCATGGAAGAATAAAGATCTTTTTATATTTTTTGCACCATACTACTGCGGAACTGTGTTGTCTTGGATTGCTGTATGGGGATCTATTGTCCATGGTCCCAGCAGCGGCTTTGCAGAGAAACTGTCTCCCTTGGTAAGGGTGCTGGAATTGAGTGTTGCTGATAACCTACTTGTGATACTTGTGATACATGGTCTCTGACCTCTGCCCCGTGACGTCATCACAGGTTCTCACAAACCCCTGCAGTCTCAGTTCCTATGGATACAGCTGTACTAACTTGGCAGTTTGTTATTTACTTTGAGACAGCTGGACACCTGTGTGGAGACTCCAATAAATAGCACCTTGCAAATGTACACATGCATAGCTGGCAGTGCATATTGACCAACAACATTAAAACATAGTCCTTCACCACTAAAAGCATAAATATAAAACACACAGCATGCCAGCAGCCCTGTGCTCACAGGATCTGTGATGATGTGACTGCATGTCATCAGTCACATGATCTATGAGCTCCGCCGCATGATGTCATCCCACCTCATGTATTTTTGGTCTCAGTTGCTATGGATACAGCTGTACTAACTTTGCAGTTAAATAACTTTGTTATTTACTGTAAGACAGCTGGACACCTGTCATCCCACGTTATGTATTTTTGGTAGCCATTAAAAGGTATCATATCTACAAGATTACTTGGTTTCTCTTGCTGAGAACAATCACATTTTGCTCTACTGGCTAACACAATAACAAACACTTTTCATTTGAATCAATTATATAAAAACACACACAAAAAAATGTGGGAATGGCTTAGTATGGCATTTGTAATCCATCAATTTCACTTTTTGCCAACTCTAATCTCTTCAGAAGCTTCACAGGTTTAAATGTTGCAGTACGAGTATTGCTATTGCATATATTTACTGAAGTCTTCCTTTTCATAGCTGTTTGCAATGTTCAGGAAAATTGTAAATAATGCCAAGAGCTTACTATTTGCACATAAATATTTTGACCAACTGAAATTGCTTTCACTACATATATATATATATATATATATATATATATATATATATATATACAGTATATATATATATATATATATATACAGTATATATATATATATATATATATATATATATATATATATATATATATATATATATATATTATATATATATATATATATATATATATGCTAGCTGATATACCCAGCTTCGCCCAAGTTAATTTGGTAGAGGTGTTTACCTATTGTTCGCATGAAAAATTTTCATTAGGTCATGGCTGCTTCAGAGGAACCGAGGAATAAAATATATACACACACAGAGGAGATCCTATTCAGGCTGCATGTACGGATGTCCCTCTGCTGAATGTGCCACCCCTCCCATTCTCCTAATTTTTACCCTTAAAGGTAACACCTAGAGATGAGCGAGCACCAAAATGCTCGGGTGCTCGTTACTCGGGACGAAATTTTCGCGATGCTCGAGGGTTCGTTTCGAGTAACGAACCCCATTGAAGTCAATGGGCGACCCGAGCATTTTTGTATATCGCCGATGCTCGCTAAGGTTTCCATTTGTGAAAATCTGGGCAATTCAAGAAAGTGATGGGAACGACACAGCAACGGATAGGGCAGGCGAGGGGCTACATGTTGGGCTGCATCTCAAGTTCCCAGGTCCCACTATTAAGCCACAATAGCGGCAAGAGTGGGCCCCCCCCTCCCAACAATTTTTACTTCTGAAAAGCCCTCATTAGCAATGCATACCTTAGCTAAGCACCACACTACCTCCAACAAAGCACAATCACTGCCTGCATGACACTCCGCTGCCACCTCTCCTGGGTTACATGCTGCCCAATCCCCACCCCCCCGCACGACCCAGTGTCCACAGCGCACACCAAAGTGCGCTCATGCCACACCATCCTCATGTCTATTTATAAGTGCATCTGCCATGAGGAGGAACCGCAGGCACACACTGCAGAGGGTTGGCACGGCTAGGCAGCAACCCTCTTTAAAAGGGGCGGGGCGATAGGCCACAATGCTGTACAGAAGCAATGAGAAATATAATCCTGTGCCACCGCCAACAGGAGCTGCACACGTGGGCATAGCAATGGGAAACCTATGTGCCACACACTATTCATTCTGTCAAGGTGTCTGCATGCCCCAGTCAGACCGCGTTTTTTTATAAATAGTCACAGGCAGGTACAACTCCGCAATGGGAATGCCGTGTGCACCCACAGCATGGGTGGCTCCCTGGAACCCACCGGCTGTACATAAATGTATCCCATTGCAGTGCCCTGGACAGCAGAGCTAACGTCAGATTAAATGCAGGTGGGCTTCGGCCCACACTGCATGCCCCAACCTGACCGAGGTTTTTAATTCATAGACACAGGCAGGTACAACTCCCTATTGTGAAGTCCATGTGGACCGACAGCATGGAAAGGTCCCAGGAAGCCCCAGGCGGTACATAAATAAATCCCATTGCATTGCCCAGCACAGCTGAGGTAATGTCATGTTTAATGCAGGTGGGCTTCGGCCCACACTGCATGCCCCAGTCAGACTGGGGTTCTTTAGAAGTGGAGACATGCAGTTAAAACTCCGTGTGGACCGACAGAATGGGTGGCTCCCTGGAACCCACCGGCGGTACATAAATATATCCCATTGCATTGCCCATCACAGCTGAGGTAATGTCATGTTTAATGCAGGTGGGCTTCGGTCCACACTGCATGCCCCAGTCAGACTGGGGTTCTTTATAAGTAGACACAGGCAGGTACAACTCCCTATTGTGAAGTTCATGTGGACCGACAGCATGGGAGGTTCCCAGGAAGCCACAGGCGGTACATTAATAAATCCCATTGCATTGCCCAGCACAGCTGAGGTAATGTCATGTTTAATGCAGGTGGGCTTCGGCCCACACTGCATGCCCCAGTCAGACTGGGGTTCTCTAGAGGTGGACACATGCAGTTACAACTCTGTGTGGACCGACAGCATGGGTGGCTCCTTGGAACCCACCGACGGTACATAAATATATCCCATTGCAGTGCCCAGCACAGCTGAGGTAATGTCATGTTTAATGCAGGTGGGCTTCGACCCACACTGCATGCCCCAGTCAGACTGGGGTTCTTTAGAAGTGGACGCATGCAGTTACAACTCCGTGTGGACCGACAGCATGCGTGGGTGCCAGGAAGCCTCCGGCGGTACATAAATATATCCCATTGCAGTGCCCAGCACAGCTGATGTAACGTCAGCTTTAATGCAGGTGGGCAAAAAATTAATTGGATTACACTGTAGGCGAGGGCCCCAAAAAATTGGTGCACCAACAGTACTAATGTACGTCAGAAAAATTGCCCATGCCCAACCAAGAGGGCAGGTGAAACCCATTAATCGCTTTGGTTAATGTGGCTTAATTTGTAACTAGGCCTGGAGGCAGCCCAGTTAAAATAAAAATTGGTTCAGGTGCAAGTTTCAACGCTTTAATGAGCATTGAAACGTATAAAAATTGTTTACAAAAATTATATGACTGAGCCTTGTGGGCCTAAGAAAAATTGCCCGTTCGGCGTGATTACGTCAGGTTTCAGGAGGAGGAGCAGGAGGAGGAGGAGGAATATTATACACAGATTGATGAAGCTAAAAGCTCCACGTTTTTGATGGTGATAGAGAACAATGCTTCCATCCGCGGGTGCAGCCTATGTATTGTTTAGGTATCGCTGCTGTCCGCTGGTGGAGAAGAGAAGTCTGGGGAAATCCAGGCTTTGTTCATCTTGATGAGTGTAAGCCTGTCGGTACTGTCGGTTGACAGGCGGGTACGCTTATCTGTGACGACTCCCCCAGCCACACTAAACACCCTCTCTGACAAGACGCTAGCCGCAGGACAAGCAAGCACCTCCAGGGCATACAGCGCGAGTTCAGGCCACGTGTCCAGCTTCGACACCCAGTAGTTGTAGGGGGCAGAGGCGTCACGGAGGATGGTCGTGCGATCGGCTACGTACTCCCTCACCATCCTTTTACAGTGCTCCCGCCGACTCAGCCTTGACTGGGGAGCGGTGATGCAGTCTTGCTGGGGAGCCATAAAGCTGGCAAAGGCCTTAGAGAGTGTTCCCCTGCCTGTGCTGTACATGCTGCCTGATCTCCGCGCCTCCCCTGCTACCTGGCCCTCGGAACTGCGCCTTCGGCCACTAGCGCTGTCGGATGGGAATTTTACCATCAGTTTGTCCGCCAGGGTCCTGTGGTATAGCATCATTCTCGAACCCCTTTCCTCTTCGGGTATGAGAGTGGAAAGGTTCTCCTTATACCGTGGGTCGAGCAGTGTGTACACCCAGTAATCCGTAGTGGCCAGAATGCGTGTAACGCGAGGGTCACGAGAAAGGCATCCTAACATGAAGTCAGCCATGTGTGCTAGGGTACCTGTACGCAACACATGGCTGTCCTCACTAGGAAGATCACTTTCAGGATCCTCCTCCTCCTCCTCAGGCCATACACGCAGAAAGGATGACAGGCAAGCAGCATGGGTACCCTCAGCAGTGGGCCAAGCTGTCTCTTCCCCCTCCTCCTCATCCTCCTCATGCTCCTCCTCCTCCTCCTCAACGCGCTGAGATATAGACATGAGGGTGCTCTGACTATCCAGCGACATACTGTCTTCCCCCGCCTCTGTTTCCGAGCGCAAAGCGTCTGCCTTTATGCTTTGCAGGGAACTTCTCAAGAGGCATAGCAGAGGAATGCTGACGCTAATGATTGCAGCATCGCCGCTCACTATCTGGGTAGACTCCTCAAAGTTTCTAAAGACATGGCAGATGTCTGCCAACCAGGCCCACTCTTCTGTAAAGAATTGAGGAGGCTGACTCCCACTGCGCCGCCCATGTTGGAGTTGGTATTCCACTATAGCTCTACGCTGCTCATAGAGCCTGGCCAACATGTGGAGCGTAGAGTTCCACCGTGTGGGCACGTCGCACAGCAGTCGGTGCACTGGCAGATTAAACCAATGTTGCAGGGTGCGCAGGGTGGCAGCGTCCGTGTGGGACTTGCGAAAATGTGCGCAGAGCCGGCGCACCTTTCCGAGCAGGTCTGACCAGCGTGGGTAGCTTTTCAGAAAGCGCTGAACCACCAAATTAAAGACGTGGGCCAGGCATGGCACGTGCGTGAGGCTGCTGAGCTGCAGAGCCGCCACCAGGTTATGGCGGTTCTCACACACGGCCATGCCCGGTTGGAGGCTCAGCGGCGCAAGCCAGCGGTCGGTCTGCTCTGTCAGACCCTGCAGCAGTTCGTGGGCCGTGTGCCTCTTCTCTCCTAAGCTGAGTAGTTTCAGCACGGCCTGCTGACGCTTGCCCACCGCTGTGCTGCCGTGCCGCGCGACACCGACTGCTGGCGACGTGCTGCTGCTGACACATCTTGATTGCGAGACAGAGGTTGCGTAGGAGGAGGAGGGTGGTTTAGTGGAGGAAGCATACACCGCCGCAGATACCAGCACCGAGCTGGGGCCCGCAATTCTGGGGGTGGGTAGGACGTGAGCGGTCCCAGGCTCTGACTCTGTCCCAGCCTCCACTAAATTCACCCAATGTGCCGTCAGGGAGATATAGTGGCCCTGCCCGCCTGTGCTTGTCCACGTGTCCGTTGTTAAGTGGACCTTGGCAGTAACCGCGTTGGTGAGGGCGCGTACAATGTTGCGGGAGACGTGGTCATGCAGGGCTGGGACGGCACATCGGGAAAAGTAGTGGTGACTGGGTACTGAGTAGCGCGGGGCCGCCGCCGCCATCATACCTTTGAAAGCCTCCGTTTCCACAAACCTATACGGCAGCATCTCCAGGCTGATAAATTTGGCTATGTGCACGTTTAACGCTTGAGCGTGCGGGTGCGTGGCGGCGTACTTGCGCTTGCGCTCCAACACTTGCGCTAGCGACGGCTGGACGGTGCGCTGAGAGACATTGGTGTATGGGGCCGAGGACAGCGGAGGTGAGGGTGTGGGTGCAGGCCAGGAGATGGTAGTGCCTTTGTCCTGAGAGGGGGGTTGGATCTCAGTGGCAGGTTGGGGCACAGGGGGAGAGGCAGTGGTGCAAACCGGAGGCGGTGAACGGCCTTCGTCCCACCTTGTAGGGTGCTTGGCCATCATATGTCTGCTCATGCTGGTGGTGGTGAGGCTGGTGGTGGTGGCTCCCCGGCTGATCTTGGCGCGACAAAGGTTGCACACCACTGTTCGTCGGTCGTCTGCACTCTTAGTGAAAAACTGCCACACCTTTGAGCACCTCGGCCTCTGCAGGGTGGCATGGCGCGAGGGGGCGCTTTGGGAAACAGTTGGTGGATTATACGGTCTGGCCCTGCCTCTACCCCTGGCCTCCGCACTGCCTCTTCCAACCTGCCCTGCTGCTGCACTTGCCTCCCCCTCTGAAGACCTGTCCTCAGTAGACGTAGCAAACCAGGTGGGGTCAGTCACCTCATCGCCCTACTGCTGTTCCTCGAATCCTCTGTGTGCTCCTTCCTCGGACTTACTCCAATTACTACTACCTGAGTGATAGACAACTGTGTCTCATCGTCATCGTCCTCCTCACCCACTGAAAGCTCTTGAGACAGTTGCCGGAAGTCCCCAGCCTCATCCCCCGGACCCCGGGAACTTTCCAAAGGTTGGGCATCGGTCACGACAAACTCCTCCAGTGGGAGAGGATTCGGAACCATTGCTGCCCATTCTGGGCAGGGGCCCGAGAACAGTTCCTGGGAGTCTGCCTGCTCCTCAGAATGTGTCATTGTAATGGAGTGAGGAGGCTGGGAGGAAGGAGGAGCAGCAGCCAGAGGATTCAGAGTTGCAGCAGTGGACGGCGCAGAATTCTGGGTGGTCGATAGATTGCTGGATGCACTTTCTGCCATCCACGACAGGACCTGCTCACACTGCTCATTTTCTAATAAAGGTCTACCGCGTGGACCCATTAATTGTGAGATGAATGTGGGGACGCCAGAAATGCGCCTTTCTCCTAATCCCGCAGCAGTCGGCTGCGATACACCTGGATCAGGAGCTCGGCCTGTGCCCACACCCTGACTTGGGCCTCCACGTCCTCGCCCGCGTCCACGTCCTCTAGGCCTACCCCTACCCCTCAGCATGCTGTATTACCAGTAGTGCAGAAACAGAACGCTGTAATTAAATGTGCCGCTTATTGGCCTGTGGTTGGAGGCTGACTTTGCTTACGGAACGCACAGCAGAGGCAGGAAAGAATTTTGCGCAAGCCTGCTGTAACACTTAGCTGGCTGCGTATGAATTAGGACAACTACCCCCAGCAGAGACGCAGTACAGTCAGGACGGTCACAGGCAGCCCAAATAGATTTTTTTCCCAAATTTTTTGGGAAAAGCCCACTGCCTATATAGACTGGATATGTCTTTCACTGTCCCTGCCTCACCACCACTACTGGCCCTGGACTATGTAAAATTACTGCAGACTGTTTCACTCTGGACAGGATGACAGCGGTGATGTAAGAGGCAACGCAGAGCCAGAAAAGAATTTTGCGTAAGCCTGCTGTAACACTTAGCTGGCTGCGTATGAATTAGGACAACTACCCCCAGCAGAGACGCAGTACAGTCAGGACGGTCACAGGCAGCCCAAATAGATTTTTTTTCCCAAAATTTTTTGGAAAAGCCCACTGCCTATATAGACTGGATATGTCTTTCACTGTCCCTGCCTCACCACCACTACTGGCCCTGGACTATGTAAAATTACTGCAGGACGCAATGCTCTGGACGCAATGCTCTGCACGGCCGATATACAAAAAAAAAAGTGCAACACTGCAAAAAGCAGCCTCAACAGTACTGCACACGGTCAGATGGGGCCCTAAGAAGGACCGTTGGGGTTCTTGAAGCCTAACATAAATCCTAACACTCTCCCTATAGCAGCTCCGGCATCAGCAGCACTTTCCCTGATCTCTGTCAGAATGCATCTGTGGCGAGCCGCGGGAGGGGCCGATTTATATACTCGGGTGACATCTGATCTCGCCAGCCACTCACTGCAGGGGGGTGGTATAGGGCTTGAACGTCGCAGGGGGAAGTTGTAATGCCTTCCCTGTCTTTCTATTGGCCAGAAAAGCGCGCTAACGCCTCAGAGATGAAAGTGAAAGTAACTCAAACATCGCGTGGTGCTCGCCTCTAGTAACAAGCATCTCGAACACACTAATACTCGAACGAGTATCTAGCTCGGATGAGTACGTTCGCTCATCTCTAGTAACACCCCTTTTATTCAAATGTAACCCCAGACTAGAGGTTGCAGCCCTTTCTTAGCCTTAAAGACATGCTCCATCCCTGTGGTCCATGGCTGCTTCCTTCTGTACTTTACAGCCTTTCAGTATATGCACATAGAGGGCAGTGAGATTGTTCTCAGTATATACACATAGAGGTGAGGTGAATTCTTCTCAGTATATGCACATAGAGATCAGTTAGATTGTTATGCAAGAGTTCACACTTGTACAACACCGAGAAGTTACATTACATAGGGGTGCCAATACTTTTGCACTGAGCATTGAATAATCAAGTTGCGACCCCTTTAATTTTCTTATTTATGACCTAAAGAATGCTTGTGCCAAATTTCTTGCTTGTACAAAACCGGGAAGTTACATTACATAGGGGTGCACTTACTTTTGCAATTGGCATAGAATAATCGAGTTATGAGCCATTTACTTTTACTGTTTATGACCTAATGAATGCTCTAGTCAAATTGACGCTTGTACGACACCTGGAAGTTACATGACATAAGGGTACACTTACTTTTGCTATTAGCATTGAATAATTGAGTTGTGACCCCTTTACTTTTCCTATTTAGGGCCTAAAAAATGGTGCCAAATTTCATGTTTGTACGACATCATGAAGTTAGAGAATTAGATTAGGTACATTACATAGGGGTGGCAATACTTTTACACTTAGCATTGAATAATCAAAGTGTGTTCCTCTTACTTTTTCTATTTAGGACCAAAAGAATAGTTATGCCAAATTTCATGTTTGTATGACACCGGGAAGTTACAGAATTAGATTAGGTACATTAGATAGGGGTGCCAATACTTTTGTATTTAGCATTGAATAATCAAATTGTGACCTCTTTACTTTTCCTATTTATGACCTAAAGAATGGTTGTGCCAAATTTCATGTTTGTGTGACACCAGGAAGTTAGAGAATTAGATTGAGGTTCCAATTGTTTTGCATTTAGCATCAAATAATCAAGTTGTGATCCCTTTACTTTTCCTATTTAGGACCCAAAGAATGCTCCTGCCAAATTTCATGTTTGTATGACATGGGAAGTTAGAGAATTAGTGGCAAGTCTGTGAGTGAGTCAGTCAGTCAGTCAGCCAGTGAGGGCTTTCACTTTTACACTTATAGATCTTTACTAGTAATTATTAGGAAATTATAGTACCAGTGTTTCAGGTGGTGCAATGTGCCATACAGCTCTGCTATATGGTACATCCATTATGATCCCCACACATCAGACACACAGTTCTACTACCGTACATGCATCTTGATTCCCACACAAGACAAGCACAGCTTCCCTCCTCCCACAGCAGTGACGTTACCACAGGTCCTTAAGCTCACCAGATCTCTGTGGTGGAGGTAGGCTAGTGTCTTCTGTTAGGACCGCTGAGTTGTATCTGACATAATAACAGCTTAGTTGTATTCTCATTTTGTTATCTTTATCCTCCCCTTCCAAGAGCCCTAACTGCATTGTTCTTCTTTTGGCCAGGTTCTGTGTTTTATATATTGCACCACCAGAAACACTGGTACTATAAATAATACTAATTAGTATTTCACTAATCGCTCAACACTACAAGCAATATGTTCATGGGTGTCCAAGTCTTATTGATAGAAAAGTGTCAAAACACATAGAATGGCATTAATAATAGTTTTTACGCCAGTTTTAGTTTAGTTAAAAGTAGGTGGACTTGTTTGGAGGAGGGGTGTCTGTCTCAGACTGACACATTTATGTATAATTTGTGCCATAAACTGGCACAAATTATAGCAGAAATATGCGGCAGGTCATACCTGCTGTGCATTTCAATGTAGACACACTGAGGTGCCGAGATGCATCTAATATATGAAGAACTATGCACCTCTTAATATATTTGGCACATTGCATGTTGGGTGAAATAGTATTAAAACCAACATTTAAAATGGTAGTTTTAATACATTTACCCCACAGTGTATTACAGCTTGCTCATGGAACAGCACACCCAAAAGTGGCTATAATGAGCACATAAGCATCAAAACTTGATTATGCAGCAATAGAAGAAAGCAGTCTAAGGGCTTAGTCACACGGGCGTTTATTGCCGCGATTTGCGCATGCGCATGCGTCCGGCGACTTTTTAAAACCATTGCTTTGCAATGGTATCGGACACATGAGCGCTTTTTATGCGCTCGTCCGATAAATTAGAGAACAGAAATCGCAGATCGCACCTATCTGCGATCTGCGATTCCTGTTCTCTTCTCTATATGCGCTCAACGGGGCCGGCGGCAGCAGCGCCGACCCCATTGAGAACATATAGAAGACAAATCATTCTTCTCTGCCACAGCTGGAACAGCTGTGGCAGAGAAGAACGATGTTTGCCCATTGAATTCAATGGAGCGGCAATACAGCCGCTCCATTGAAAGCAATGGGCTGCCGGCGTGCGCGGGGTTAATTGTCGGGAAGGGGTTAAATATATAACCCCTTACCTGCAATGCATCCTTAAATGTGAAAAAATAAAAAAAAAGGATGTTCTCACCTGCTCCCGGCAGCTGGAGATCCCGGCGGTCGGCCTGCAGTGGGTGTGAAGGAGGTGTGACTCAGGCTTGCCCCTGATTGGCTCAGCCTGAGCCAATCAGAGGCTGAGCTCAGTCACACCCATTCATGAATTCATGAATGGGTGTGACTGAGACTTGCTTCTGATTGGCTCAGCGCTGAGCCAATCAGGGGCAAGCCTGAGTCACACCTCCTTCACACCCACTGCAGGCCGACCGCCGGGATCTCCAGCTGCCGGGAGCAGGTGAGTACATCCTTTTTTTTTATTTTTTCACATTTAAGGATGCATTGCAGGTAAGGGGTTATATATTTAACCCCTTCCCGACAATTAACCCCGCGCACGCCCGCAGCGCTTGCATTCAATGGAGCCGCTGTATTGCCGGCTCCATTGAATGCAATGCGCTGGACAGCTCCGGCCCGTTTCTAATGAAACGCGGCTAGGAGCAGACTTTCGGGCGATTTTTGGGCCGATTTTTCGGCGCCGGTCACGCGATTTGCGCATGCGCATCCGTCATGCGATGCGCAAATCGCGTGAAAAAACGCCCGTGTGACTAAGGCCTAATTTGATGGTTAATGTATTTTTTTCACATCACGTGGATGGTCATATGTCTATGTACAGTGTGATGTTTTGGGCAATGTTTTACTGGAAAACGTAAAAATTAGAAAAAATAAATAAGTATAGTGTTCAGCAATTAGAGAAATATTTAGGTTGGGACTGCCTGAACTGATTTAAAAAAGTAATTGTGAACCAAAGCAAACATTTCCAAATCTTATTGCAATTAGTGGGGGTAAAAGCAGCAGTGATTGCAACTGAGCTTCCAGACTTATTGGTTTTGCTGTAGAGGAGGGGGAAGAACAAGAAGAAACACAAAGAGAATGAAAATAACTCATACAGATGTTGCCTTTGGACAGATTTGAACATGCAACTCCAGTAATGCAAAGCATTAGTGCTAATAACTGAGCCACCACACCATCCTTTTTTGCTAAAGAAGAGAAGAAGAGCAGGATGAATAAGCAAAGAGAACATAAACACAGCATCCAGATGTTGCTCCTGAACCTGGAAACCCAACACTGCATGGCAGTAGTGCTAACAACTGAGCAACCAAACCTTTCCTTTCTGTTCTAGTGGAGGAGAACAACTGGAAGAACAAATACAAAGAGAACATAAAAACAAGATCCAGATATTGCTCTTGGACTGTTTTGGACCTACAGCTTCAGCACCGCTAACAACTGAGCCAGCACATGTGTTTTTTTTCCTCACTTCTCCAGAGGAGAAGATGGAAAAGAACAATAATAACAATAATAATCACAAAGAGAATTTATAAAGTCCATGCAGATGTTGTTCATAATCAGACATGAACCTAGAACCCCAGCACTACCAGGTAACAGTGTGAGCCATCAAGCTTCTTTCTTGTTACTCCTCCTGCTTCTTCTTTGGAGGAGGGTGAAGGGTAAAAAAGGAGAAATAAATAAGGTACTCTTATTCTCCTTTGTCTGTTTCTCCCCTTTCTCTTTTCCATTCTTCTTCTTATAATTCTTGTTTTCCTCCTTCATGTGCCTCTTCTCATTCTCCTTATTCTTCTTCTACTTCACTTTCTTCTTCTCTGTATTCACTGGAGTTCTAGGTTCAAATATGTCCAAGCTTACTATCTGGATGGTGCTTTATGTTCTCTTTGTGTTTGGTCATGTTGCTATTTTCCCATTTCTAGAGCAGTATAGACAGGGGTGGTGGTTCAATTTTTAGCACTGCTACTTTGCAATGCTGAAGTTGTAGGTTCAAATCTACAAAGGGCAATATCTGGAGGAAGTTTTTCAAAATCAATGCAGATGTCATTTTTGCTGGTATTTGAACCTAGGGCCCCAGCACTGAAAGGTAACAGTGCTAACCACTGAGCCACATTCATTGAAAAAAAAACACACCTCTCTGACTATTATTTGTTAAATGATATTCTGATGATTTTTGTAAAAAAAAACATGTTGGGAGAAAATTGCATGATTTTATCACCCGTTCACGACAAGTAACACTATCGAAAACCTTCTAGTTATAGTGACAAAGAGTACACAAGAAGTTCATAGTTGATGACAACTATTAGCAACAATTACAGTGCTATATGCAGTTTCTAAATAATAATTGCAAATTGCTTGCTGTGCATATACTGCATATATAGTCAGGTACCCCCTGATAACATTCCCCTATTATTGTGTTCTTTCTCTGTCAACTGCATGGTCCTTGACTACAATTGTATGTCTTCGGTCCCAGTTTAACTAAAAAAACCTTTATGATAGATTTTTTTTCTAAATATCAGACTAACACATATTGCTGCCTGAGCAATAGTGGAAATGACAGTTAGTAAAATACTTTTATACTCTCTAGAATTTACCTACTGAAAACTGTTTAAAAAGAGAACAGCATTGTTAAGTGTAAAAATCATATTAACTGAGACATTTCACTTAAAAAGACAAGATATAAAATGTAGCATAATGACTACTTCGGAAGTATGCTATAAAAGTTTTTATGTTTTACCCTAAAGCAATAAAAATTAGAATGTAACAATGCTGGAAACTGTCACTATGAGTAAGAGCCCATGCATGTCAAAGAATTTCTACTTTAACTTTAGGAAGAAAGAAAGGAAAAAAGGAAGGAAGGAAAGAAGGAACGAACGAATGAACAAACATTGGCATGTCTAAAGGTTAAAGGGGTTGTACGGGATTAGAAAATATGGCTATTATTTTAAAAACATTGAACATATACAACCAAGAGGAAAGGTAGGTAAGGAAACATTGGTATCTCCAGTTTTCTGCTTTCTCTGAGCTGGTAGGAAGAGTCTAGCTGATATAATGTCTTCTACACACTGCACATTAGAGAAAACAATTGATTTTGCTCTTTGTAACATGCACACATACATGACTGCATTTTACAGGACATTATACAGCAGTACTGAGCAGTGTGATTGTGATTTAAAACAGCAAATAGTAAAAGCTATTAAATGGGTTTGTGGCAAACACTATTTGAAATTGTATTCAAATGTTTGAAATATTTGGTTTTAAGAGAAGGCAGTTTGTTTATGGAAAGGCTGAAGGGTGGTACAATAATGAGTGTCTGCAAGTAACATTGAAACATGGTGGAGGTTCATTATAAATTTGGGACTACATTTCAGCAAATGGAGTTGGGGATTTGCTCAGGATTAATGATGTCCTCAATGCTGAGAAATAAGGTTTTACTGTTTCCTTGTTTGTTAATCTACAGTAAAACAACTGAAAGTTATTTTAAAAACATGTATAAAACCAAAAGATTAGATATGAACGATAGCTAAAGGAGATGTAATACTAAACTTGCTGAATTCCCAAAAGGTGTATAGAGCTCACCTTGTGCAGAATTCCCTCCAAATGGATTTTGCATAACTTTGGACCAGAATCTTTCTCTGAAATGCTCAGGATAGATAGCACATAGAATTCAACTAAGACCTAGAATTCCAGGAACGGACCCTAGACCAACATTAATTTAAATTCTTTGTTCAAAGCAATATAATGCGATAATTAAAAAGGCAAGAATGCTAGATTTGTTGACCTTTAAAAATTATAGAAACATTTTGTTTTTTTTCCTGCTTAAAGTTATAGGTATACAGTAATCATTACTATATCTAACAAAACTGCTGGTTATATTTCAGGAAGAGATGGAATTTTTTGCTACTCCTTTGGATACAAATAGCTCAATGAACAATAAAGGAATATCAGAATAGAATGTGTAATAAAGAGTTAAAAGAATTGTGGTAATAAGTATAATTTAATTTATTAATTTTATGTTAGAATGTGGCCTGAAAGATAATTCAGCTGTGATGGTTACATTGCAAACTAAACTATATTAGATGCAGAATAGAAGAACTTGAGTGGTGGGTAGAGGGGCAACACATAGGATGTTTTTGTATTCTGTATATAGTGATCAAATCATATAGATTGTGTTGGGGAAAGTATAATATAAAAGTTCATTTTTTATTCTTTTCCTTTCCTTTTCGCAGCAGAAATTCTGCACCAAAATTTGCATCAAAATTGCACTAAAAGCTGTATCAAAATCTGCACCATTTGTTCGAATTTTGATACAATTTTTGATGTAGATCACCAGCAGATTTCACCTGCTCATTTGAAAGTGCAAATTATGCTGCAAATCCGCTGTGAAAACTCCTTACCATTTCTGCTACAAGTTAACATACCCTAAAGAAGGCAAATCACATTCCTATTTTGCAATGTTCTCAGAGTTAAGAGTGAAATTTTAAAAAAATCTGTTTTTAATCTGATTTCTAATTTCAACCCAGCAGTAATCTGTTTAGCTGAGGCACATCTCATAAGGAATTCTGTTAAGTTACTCAATAAACCATGGGTGCGTGAATCATACCACTCAGTTAATTCTTCATTTGCAAGAGAGGTTAGCATATTAATTCATAAGAAAATTAACATACAAATAGATGAATTAAATATAGATAATGGAGGGAGATGTATTTTCATACACAGTTTTTGATGATTTAAAAATAGCTTTGGTTTTGGTTTACATTCCAAGGATGTTATGGAAATATAAGGTTGATTTCCTTTCAATGTTCTTAGGAAGTTTTAGATCCACAGTTGAATAATACATAAAGCAAATATGAGAAATTAATACTATTCTTAGACAGCATTACTCATTATTTCAATTAAACTGGTTTTCTGGTTGCTTTTTAAAAATGTAACAACAGGTTCAGTTGTCAGAAAGTAAGAAATGCAGCAGTCCTTACCCATCCTTAGCTCCCATGATCTATTGTTGCAGCCCTGCTGTTGCCCCAGCTTCCAGCAGAAGTTATGTGTCTGCAGGCTGCAGTGTCACATTTCGGAACTCCTGAGAATGAGTGTTGACATTGCAGCCTCTAATTGGCAGGCGGCAGTCACTTGACTTCCACTGTCAACAGAGATTGGGTAAATAACAAGGCTGCAGTGATGAATTGCCAGAGCCAAAGACAGGTAAGTATTGCTGTATTTCTTAATTTATGACAGCTGCACCTGTCGTTAAATTAAAAAAAAAGCAAAAAAAAAAACTGGAGAACACCTTTAATGAAAGCAATATATTAGATTAAGTATAGACAAATCTTTGTAAGCAAAAGGTTAAAATGCATATTAACAAAATCTTAAAATATGTAAGACTTTTGCAACTTGCATTTTTCTGAGCTTAAAAATTTCTAGTATAGTGTAGTAGTGATCGATCAAAAGTTCTGCATCAACACATGGAGAAACATTACCTTTTTAAACATTGCTAAACACTGACATTTTTGAAAAATTGAGTCCTAGATCCTAAAGGTTATTTGTTGTTGAGTAGAAAAGAACAAGAGTAGAATGGCAAATGAGGACTTGAGAGATGATAAATACATACTTAGATGCATAAACTGTTTAGATGAACACAAACTAATTCTGTAAAACAAAAGTAAATGTACTGTGCACATGAGTGGAAAGAAAATAAATATATACACAATGGCAAAAAAAAAAATAACATTATCGTGCAATTACTGCCAATGTACCATGCTATGTGCAACTATTCAGAATACATGGAATTGTAGGGATGACATACATTGATGTTAAACAAATTTAAAGACAAAATATTTAAAATGCAGCTGATTAGCAATAAATGAAGAAATTTAAAGATAGAAAAGGATTTTAGAGAGTCATTCCACCCAAAAACTGAAATTGGGAAATCAGACAGCTAAAAAAAACTATTTCTTTCAGTTCTCTCCTTGACCATGGCAAAAGACTGTTGTCATGATGTCTTCTACACAATGCACATGGAGAAAATAGCAGATTCTTTTCTCTGCAACACACACATAAATAACAGCATCTGAGAGGACACTGTAGAATTACTAAGCAGTTTAGATGTGATTTCAGTAGCTGCAACACTGTAAATTACTCACCATTAGCTCCAGAAGCCTTGTCTGTGCAAGTCTCTTATTTTTACTTCTTCATGACCCTCTCCTCTTCATACACTTCTATGATCAGCATGTGTCCTTAGCCTCTTCCACATCCTGTGCTCGGCATTGCTACTAGACACAGACTTCACTTGAGAAAAGGTAGTGGACAGCAAATTAGCAGGAAGGGAAATGTCTGGTGACTCACACTTTAGAGGGGTTCTCAGGACAAAAACATTATTTTAGCTAAATAAAATTAGTAAAATTCCATTTTACTAGTTATAACATTGGCTATCCTACTAACACAAGTTGTCTCAAAGTACGGTGACTATTTAGGAACTTTATCCTGCTACAATTCAGTTTGTCAGTCCAATAGCAAGCTGGTACACCTCTTGGATAGTCTTGTATAAATAAGAAAAAGTATTATAGAGGTAATACCTTTAATGGCTAACTAGAAAAACTACATTTGCAAGCTTTCAGAGTGCAGAAACCCTTTCTGAAGAGGCTGAGGAAGCAGTCGCTGAGCTCTGAAAGCTTGCAAATCTAATTTAGACAATAAAGGCATCACCACTGTAATATGTTTGTCTTTTTTTTTAAATCAATGTTTATTGAGGTTTTATAATGAATAAAGCATACAGAAATCCAGTGACTATACATGGAAATGATTATAAACGTAGGGATTAGAGATGAGCGAGCGTACTCGTCCGAGCTTGATGCTCGTTCGAGTATTAGGGTGTTTGAGATGCTCGTTACTCGAGACGAGCACCATGCGATGTTCGAGTTACTTTCACTTTCATCTCTGAGACATTAGCGCGCTTTTCTGACCAATAGAAAGACATGGAAGGCATTACAACTTCCTCCTGTGACGTTCCAGCCCTATACCACCCCTCTGCAGTGAGTGGCTGGGGAGATCAGGTGACACCCGAGTATTAAAATCTGCCCCGCCCGTGGCTCGCCACAGATGCATGGTGACAGAGATCAGGGAAAGTGCTGTCTTGCTGTAGCTGCTATAGGGAGAGTGTTAGGTATAATATTAGTCTTCAAGAACCCCAATGGTGCTTCTTAGAGCCACATCTGACTGTGTGCAGTACTGTTGAGGCTGCTTTTAGCAGTGTTGCACAATTATTTTTTTTTTTTGTATATCGGGCGTGCAGACCATTGCGTCCTCAGTCTGCAGTCATTGTACAGAGTATAGGGGCAGTACTGGTGAGGCAGGGAAAGAGGGAAAGGTGAAAGAGATATACTGTCTATATAGGCAGTGGGCTTTTTCAAAAAAATTGGGGAAAAATACTATCTTTGGGCTGCCTGTGACAGTCTTCAGTGTACTGCGTGTCTGCTGGGGGTAGTAGTCCTAATTAATACGCAGCTAAGCATTACAACAGGCGTGCGCAAAATTGTTTCCTGGCTCTGCTGTGCCCGTTACATCACCGCCGTCATAGCGCCAAAGGGAAAGAGTATACAATATATACGCTGCATACAGTACCTGTCTGGTGTTTCAGCTCACCATTTAAAAAAAGGGAAGCCAAATACTTAAGGCGTACTACTGCCCTTTGGCGACTTGACTGCTTCTGCGCTGTGAATTCCACTAGCTCAGTCCTACGCACCTACGTCTCACTACAGGCATGCGCAAAATTGTTTCCTGGCTCTGCTGTGCCCGTTACATCACCGCCGTCATAGCGCCAGAGGGAAACAGTAAACATAATACACCCTGCATACAGTATCTGTCTGCTGTTTCAGCTCACCATTTAAAAAAAGGGAAGCCAAATACTTAAGGCGTACCACTGCCCTTTGGCGACTTGACTGCTTCTGCGCTGTGAATTCCACTAGACCAGTCCTACGCACCTACGTCTCACTACAGGCGTGCGCAAAATTGTTTCCTGGCTCTGCTGTGCCCATTACATCACCGCCATCATAGCGCCAGAGGGAAACAGTAAACATAATATACGCTGCATACAGTATCTGTCTGCTGTTTCAGCTCACCATTTAAAAAAAGGGAAGCCAAATACTTAGGGCGTACCACTGCCCTTTGGCGACTTGACTGCTTCTGCGCTGTGAATTCCACTAGCTCAGTCCTACGCACCTACGTCTCACTACAGGCATGCGCAAAATTGTTTCCTGGCTCTGCTGTGCCCGTTACATCACCGCCGTCATAGCGCCAAAGGGAAAGAGTATACAATATATACGCTGCATACAGTACCTGTCTGGTGTTTCAGCTCACCATTTAAAAAAAGGGAAGCCAAATACTTAAGGCGTACCACTGCCCTTTGGCGACTTGACTGCTTCTGCGCTGTGAATTCCACTAGCTCAGTCCTACGCACCTACGTCTCACTACAGGCGTGCGCAAAATTGTTTCCTGGCTCTGCTGTGCGTTCCGTAAGCGAATTCAGCCTCCAACCACAGGCCAATAAGCGGCATATTTAATTACAGCATTCTGTTTCTGCTCTACTCGTAATACACCATGCTGAGGGGTAGGGGTAGGCCTAGAGGACGTGGACGTGGGCGAGGACGCGGAGGCCCAAGTCAGGGTGTGGGCACAGGCCGAGCTCCTGATCCAGGTGTATCGTAGCCGACTGCTGCGGGATTAGGAGAGAGACAAGTTTCAGGGGTCCCCAGATTCATCTCACAATTAATGGGTCCACGCGGTAGACCTTTATTAGAAAATGAGCAATGTGAGCAGGTCCTGTCGTGGATGGCAGAAAGTGCATCCAACAATCTATCGACCACCCAGACTTCTACGCCGTCCACTGCTGCAACTCTGAATCCTCTGGCTGCTGCTGCTCCTCCTTCCTCCCAGCCTCCTCACTCCATTACAATGACACATTCTGAGGAGCAGGCAGACTCCCAGGAACTGTTCTCGGGCCCCTGCCCAGAATGGGCAGCAATGGTTCCTCTCCCACCAGAGGAGTTTGTCGAGACCGATGCCCAACCTTTGGAAAGTTCCCGGGTCCGGGAGATGAGTCTGGGGACTTCCGGCAACTGTCTCAAGAGCTTTCAGTGGGTGAGGAGGACGATGACGATGAGACACAGTTGTCTATCAGTGAGGTAGTAGTAAGGGCAGTAAGTCTGAGGGAGGAGCGCACAGAGGATTCGGAGGAAGAGCAGCTGGACGATGAGGTGACTGACCCCACCTGGTTTGCTAAGCCTACTGAGGACAGGTCTTCAGAGGGGGAGGCAAGTGCAGCAGCAGGGCAGGTTGGAAGAGGCAGTGTGGTGGCCAGGGGTGGAGGCAAGGCCAGACCGAATAATCCACCAACTGTTTCCCAAAGCGCCCCCTCGCGCCATGCCTCCCTGCAGAGGCCGAGGTGCTCAAAGGTCTGGCAGTTTTTCACTGAGAGTGCAGACGACCGACGAACTGTGGTGTGCAAGGTTTGTCGCGCCAAGATCAGCCGGGAAGCCACCACCACCAGCCTCACCACCACCAGCATGCGCAGGCATATGATGGCCAAGCACCCCACAAGGTGGGACGAAGGCCGTTCACCGCCTCCGGTTTGCACCACTACCTCTCCCCCTGTGCCCCAACCTGCCACTGAGATCAACCCCCCTCTCAGGACACAGGCACGACCGTCTCCCGGCCTGCACCCACACCCTCACCTCCGCTGTCCTCGGCACCATCCAGCAATGTCTCTCAGCGCAGCGTCCAGCCGTCGCTAGCGCAACTGTTTGAGCGCAAGCGCAAGTACGCCGCCACGCACCCGCACGCTCAAGCGTTAAACGTGCACATAGCCAAATTGATCAGCCTGGAGATGCTGCCGTATAGGCTTGTGGAAACGGAGGCTTTCAAAAACATGATGGCGGCGGTGGCCCCGCGCTACTCAGTTCCCAGTCGCCACTACTTTTCCCGATGTGCCGTCCCAGCCCTGCACGACCACGTCTCCCGCAACATTGTACGTGCCCTCACCAACGCGGTTACTGCCAAGGTCCACTTAACAACGGACACGTGGACAAGCACAGGCGGGTAGGGCCACTATATCTCCCTGACGGCACATTGGGTGAATTTAGTGCAGGCTGGGACCGAGTCAGAGCCTGGGACCGCTCACGTCCTACCCACCCCCAGAATTGCGGGCCACAGCTCGGTGCTGGTATCTGTGGCGGTGTATGCTTCCTCCACTAAACCACCCTCCTCCTCCTCCTACGCAACCTCTGTCTCACAATCAAGATGTGTCAGCAGCAGCACGTCGCCACCAGTCGGTGTCGCGCGGGGTGGCAGCACAACAGTGGGCAAGCGCCAGCAGGCCGTGCTGAAACTCCTCGGCTTAGGAGAGAAGAGGCACACGGCCCACGAACTGCTGCAGGGTCTGACAGAGCAGACCGACCGCTGGCTTTCGCCGCTGAGCCTACAAGCGGGTATGGTCGTGTGTGACAACGGCCGTAACCTGGTGGCGGCTCTGCAGCTCGGCAGCCTCATGCACGTGGCATGCCTGGCCCACGTCTTTAATTTGGTGGTTCAGCGCTTTCTGAAAAGCTACCCACGCTTGTCAGACCTGCTCGGAAAGGTGCGGCGGCTCTGCACACATTTCCGCAAGTCCCACACGGACGCTGCCACCCTGCAACATCGGTTTAATCTGCCAGTGCACCGACTGATGTGCGACGTGCCCACTCGGTGGAACTCTACGCTCCACATGTTGGCCAGGCTCTATGAGTAGCGTAGAGCTATAGTGGAATACCAACTCCAACATGGGCGGCGTAGTGGGAGTCAGCCTCCTCAATTCTTTTCAGAAGAGTGAGCCTGGTTGGCAGACATCTGCCAGGTCCTTGGAAACTTTGAGGAGTCTACCCAGATGGTGAGCGGCGATGCTGGAATCATTAGTGTCACCATTCCTCTGCTATGCCTCTTGAGAAGTTCCCTGCAAAGCATAAAGGCTTTGCGCTCAAAAACGGAGGCGGGGGAAGACAGTATGTCGCTGGATAGTCAGAGCACCCTCATGTCTATATCTCAGCGCGGTGAGGAGGAGGAGGAGGAGCATGAGGAGGATGAGGAGGAGGGGGAAGAAACAGCTTGGCCCACTGCTGAGGGTACCCATGCTGCTTGCCTGTCATCCTTTCAGCGTGTATGGCCTGAGAAGGAGGAGGAGGAGGATCCTGAAAGTGATCTACCTAGTGAGGACAGCCATGTGTTGCGTACAGGTACCCTGGCACACATGGCGGACTTCATGTTAGGATGCCTTTCTCGTGACCCTGGCGTTACACGCATTCTGGCCACTACGGATTACTGGGTGTACACACTGCTCGACCCACGGTATAAGGAGAACCTTTCCACTCTCATACCCGAAGAGGAAAGGGGTTAGAGAGTGATGCTATACCACAGGACCCTGGCGGACAAACTGATGGTAAAATTCCCATCCGACAGCGCTAATGGCAGAAGGCGCAGTTCCGAGGGCCAGGTAGCAGGGGAGGCGCGGAGATCAGGCAGCATGTACAGCGCAGGCAGGGGAACACTCTCCAAGGCCTTTGCCAGCTTTATGGCGCCCCAGCAAGACTGTGTCACCGCTCCCCAGTCCAGGCTGAGTCGGCGGGAGCACTGTAAAAGGATGGTGAGGGAGTACGTAGCCGATCGCACGACCATCCTCCGTGACGGCTCTGCCCCCTACAACTACTGGGTGTCAAAGCTGGACACGTGGCCTGAACTCGCGCTGTATGCCCTGGAGGTGCTTGCTTGTCCTGCAGCTAGCGTCTTGTCAGAGAGGGTGTTTAGTGCGGCTGGGGGAATCATCACGGATAAGCGTACCCGCCTGTCAACTGACAGTGCCGACAGGCTTACACTCATAAAGATGAACAAAGCCTGGATTTCCCCAGTCTTCTCTTCTCCACCAGCGGACAGCAGCGGTACCTAAACAATACGTAGGCTGCACCCGCGGATGGATGCATCGTTCTCTATCATCATCAAAAACGGGGACCTTTTAGCTTCATCAATCTGTGTATTATATTCATTCTCCTCCTCCTGCTCCTCCTACTGAAACCTCACGTAATCACACCGAACAGGCAATTTTTCTTAGGCCCACAAGGCTCAGTCATATGACTTTAGTAAACAATGTTTATACGTTTCAATTCTCATTAAAGCGTTGAAACTTGCACCTGAACCAATTTTTATTTTAACTGGGCTGCCTACTGGCCTAGGTACAAATTAAGCCACATTAACCAAAGCGATTAATGGGTTTTACCTGCCTTCTTGGTTGGGCATGGGCAATTTTTCTGACGCACATTAGTACTGTTGGTACACCAATTTTTTTGGGCCCTCGCCTACAGTGTAATCCTAGTAATTTTTATGGGCTTCGCCTGTACTCATGGTACAGCAAGGTGTGTGGGGTTGGCCTACACTTTTGCTACATGAATGTAACTGGGGCCTTGTCTATACTGCAACTACTGAAATGTGCAAGAGACTGTTATCTCCCTAAACTGCTGCAACGGGAATGTTACTGTGGCCTGTCTAGACTGCTACTACTACTGAAATGGAACTAATACCGTGCTCCCCCTATACTGCTGCGAGTGATATGTTACTGGGGCCTGTCTAGACTGCTACTACTACTGAAATGGAACTAATACTGTGCTCCCCCTATACTGCTGCTTCAGAATTGTTACTGGGGCCTGTCTTGACTGCTACTACTACTGAAATGGAACTAAGACTGCGCTCCCCCTATACTGCTGCTTCGGAATTGTTACCAGGGCCTGTCTTGAGTGCTACTATTACTGAAATGGAACTAAGACTGTGCTCCCCCTATACTGCTGCTTCGGAATTGTTACTGGGGACTGTCTTGACTGCTACTACTACTGAAATGAAACTAAGACTGTGCTCCCCCTATACTGCTGCTTCGGAATTGTTATCAGGGCCTGTCTTGAGTGCTACTATTACTGAAATGGAACTAAGACTGTGCTCCCCCTATACTGCTGCTTCGGAATTGTTACTGGGGCCTGTCTGGACTGCTACTACTACTGAAATGGAACTAATACTGTGCTCCCCCAATAATGCTGCTAGTGATATGTTACTGGGGCCTGTCCCTAATGCTACCGCTGAAATGTTACTAATTCTGGGCTCTACCTATACCGCTGCTAATGCTATGTCACTGGGGTGTGGAAACGGAGGCTTCCCAAAGACATGATGGTGGCGAGGCCATTTCCCACCAACGCGGTTACTGTTAAGGTGCATATAACCACGGACACGTAGTGCCTCAAAAACATCCCCCTCCTCCTCCAACAATGAAAACATTCTTGGCAAATACCTTTGCATAGGTCCGTCTGGTGGCAGTCCAAGAATTTCACCTTTACCGACACAACAAGAGAGCCCCCCCCACCATCCCCCCGCCACGGCCCACTTAATCCTGGCCACATTCCGAAAACCAACTAAATAAAACCGCGCTACTAGGTCCGCAGTCGCCACCACATTCCCACCAACGCGGTTACTGTTAAGGTACATATTACCACTCTGACTGGGGCATGCACTGTGGGCCGAAGCACACCTGTATTGTATGTGACGTTAGCTCTGCTGAGCAGGGCACTGCAATGGGATACATTTATGTACCGCCGAAGCCCACCTGCATTTAATCTGACGTTAGCTTTGCTGTCCAGGGAACTGCAATGGGATATATTTATGTACCGCCGGTGGCTTCCTGGGACCCACCCATGCTGTCGGTCCACACGGACTTCACAATAGGGAGTTGTTCCTGCCTGTGTCTACTTATAAAAAACCCCGGTCAGACTGGGGTATGCAGTGTGGGCCGAAGCCCACCTGCATTTAATCGGACGTTACCTCAGCTGTGATGGGCAATGCAATGGGATATATTTATGTACCGCCGGTGGCTTCCTGGGACCCACCCATGCTGTCGGTCCACACGGAGTTGTAACTGCATGTGTCCACTTCTAAAGAACCCCAGTCTGACTGGGGCATGCAGTGTGGGCCGAAGCCCACCTGCATTAAACCTGACGTTACCTCAGCTGTGATGAGCAATGCAATGGAATATATTTATGTACCGCCGGTGGGTTCCAGGGAGCCACCCATGCTGTGGGTGCACACGGAATTCCCATTGCGGAGTTGTACCTGCCTGTGACTATTTATAAAAAACCTCGGTCTGACTGGGGCATGCAGACACCTTGACAGAATGAATAGTGTGTGGCACATGGGTTCCCCATTGCTATGCCCACGTGTGCAGCTCCTGATGGAGGTGGCACAGGATTGGATTTCTCATTGCTTCTGTACAGCATTGTGGGCTATTGCCCCGCACCTTTTAAAGAGGGTCGCTGCCTGTCCCTGCCAACTCTCTGCAGTGTGTGCCTCCGGTTCCTCCTCATTTCAGACGCACTTATAAATAGACATGAGGGTGGTGTGGCTATGAGGCCAGCGTGTAGCATGAGGGCAGCTGAAGGCTGCGCAGGGACACTTTGGTGTGCGCTGTGGACACTGGGTCATGCGGGGGGGTTGGGCAGCATGTAACCCAGGAGAAGTGGCAGTGGAGTGTCATGCAGGCAGTGATTGTGCTTTGTTGGAGGTAGTGTGGTGCTTAGCTAAGGTATGCCTTGCTAATGAGGGTTTTTCAGAAGTAAAAATTGTTGGGGGGGGCACTCTTGCCGCTATTGTGGCTTAATAGTGGGACCTGGGAACTTGAGATGCAGCCCAACATGTAGCCCTCGCCTGCCCTATCCGTTTCTGTGTCGTTCCCATCACTTTCTGGAATTGCCAAGATTTTCACAAATGAAAACCTTAGCGAGTATCGGCGATATACAAAAATGCTCGGGTTGCCCATTGACTTCAATGGGGTTCGTTACTCAAAACGAACCCTCGAGCATCGAGAAAAGTTCGTCTCGAGTAACGAGTACCCGAGCATTTTGGTGCTCGCTCATCTCTAGTAGGGATACCAACGGTTATACTTAAAGATCGGCTGAGAGGCATCAGTAACAGCTGGTATCAAGTCACTGTTTTAAGAAAACCTTACAAGGGAGGTTGCTTTTTATCAGAGAGAACTGGATGGGTCTGAAGGACATCTATTAATCAACCTCAAACTTCAGGACAGGGAAAAACTATGACAGCTATGAAGGGGAGGGGAAGGTGGGGGATAAAGGAGAGGGGTTTAGGGAGGGAGGGAGAGGGGGGGGGGGTTGATATAGTGGGCAGGGACTGCTTGTCTTGATTTCCTCAATGAGGGAAACCAGAAATCCGATTCGGTAATGTTTGTCTTTTTTTATGATTTGTTAACATCACATTGTTAATGGAAATTAAACAAATATGATAGCAGGTAAAAGCAGTGTATTGTATAATATTTGCTGATATTTTAGCACTATTTTAATCATAGGATAAGTTGACTGATTTTAAATTTCAATCACTGAAAAATTGTTATGCATTGTAGTACCTAAATGGTGAATTGGGTAAAACAAAATAAAATACACTATATTGTCTGCTGCTTTAGATTTGTCACCTGGTTCCTGTGGTTCAACTCTTAGACTGGGACTTGTTATTTGTATAGCGCCAACTTAGGGCTCAGTCACACGGGCGCATCGGTGCCCATGTTACTGCAGGTAGCAGTATGTGTTCTTTTATCAGCGCTGCAGAGAGACGTCCGTCTTCTTACTGCAGTAACAGCTCAGTCACACGGGCGCATCGGCGCCGGTGTACGGGTGCCAATGCGCCCGTGTGACTGAGCCCTCAGGGTGCCTACCCACTTGCGATTTTTTTTCCTGTGATGTTTTGCGTTTTTTCTCAAGAGCAATTAGTATAGAATGTCTTCTTGTCCATCTGGGGTTTTTTTTCCGTTTCGTGGGTTTTTTTCACATAGGAACTGTCAGTTGCATATGTGTCCTTATTTTTTTCTTAATGCACCCATGATTGTCAATGGAGGGCTGCAAAAAACGCCGCGAAAAACGCCGCGTTTTTCACGCGCGAAAATCGGCAACGCAAGTGGGTAGGCGCCCTTATTCTGCAATGCTTTCAGGTAATTTGTTTATTACCCCCATCAAGCTGGGTACTCATTTTACCAAGCTTAGAAGGAGGGAAGGCTGAGTCAATCTTGAAGCATTTGGCGATTGAACCGACAACCTTCAGGTTGTCAGTAAGAGCTTAGGACTGCATTCTGCTGCTTTAACACTCTGCACCACATGAGGCCTAGACTGTCTTCTTACTGTAGTTTAATATTATACAACAGCTTTATTCATCCTGTCTACTGTCTCTTGATAACTTGACAATGTTCCTGAATTTACTTAAAGTGTTTTTTACATCACATCTGTCGTATATCACTGGACTTTGTGAAGTTGTATTGTGGATCATGAAGCTTGAATAAAATAATTATTTGCTATCTCCATTCTGCCGATCTAATTCTACTAGTCCAACAAGGGACTGTCTGTGCTCTAGAACTGGAGTAGAGTACAAAGGTGAGTTTGTTGTTTGGTTGTTTCAATGTTATTGCATATACTACGTAGCCAAAAAGTTTGTGCATTCACCCAGATGGATTTCAGTAGGTCTTAGCAGTGTCGCCATTTCTGTGTTAATTTTTTTTTTAAATAATCTTTTATTGGAAATTTTGTATAGGAACACATATCACATTTTACATAAGAGTGCAACAAAGTTACAATAACCGCACCTTGAATCTCCCAATTAGCACTCAGTAGTGAAATAAGATACACAAAACCAGTGTACACTCAAAGTGAGGCCTAGGAAAACAGTCTTGGGCCTTGATTGAGACACTGCAAAATAGGAAATCATCAGAACCATTTAACCTATAACAATAAAATAGGAGAAGAAAAGAAAAAGAAAAGAAAATAGAATCAAGTGATGGTAAAAAGGAAATAAATGGAGAAGAGAAAAAAGGGAGGGTAAAAAACGGTAAAGGGAAAGGGGGGTATAGCTCCTTTATAACTTAATACAGATCACTCTGTTACAATATAAGGTAAACTTATTGTCCCACTTGATTAAACGCTTGGGCAGTCATTTGGGCTTTTCCAGATCCTTCCTCAACAATCCCCAGGGGTACCAGATGTGTAAGAACTTCTCATGCGTTCCTCTTGCCCAGCTGGTGCGCTCTTCCAGGTTGTACGTAAGGTCAACCCTTTCTATCCATTGGTCTAATGTAGGAGGGAGTTTTTGCATCCAAAGGCGTGGTATAAGGGACTTAGCCGCATCTAATAAGAAAGCCACCAACCTATGTTTTGGGGGTGGAAATGTGTAGATGGCCTCCATAGAAATACCATTTCTGGGGTAATTTTCAGATTGTGTGAGGACAACTTTCGCAGCACCACTTCGACTTCCTGCTAGAATTGAATCATCAGTGGACACTTCCACCAGATATGGATATATGAGCCAATGCCGTCATTGCACCTCCAGCATCTGTTGTGAGAGGCAAGTTTGTGGTCAAACAACCACTGGGGTGTTCTATACCACCTCACCAGTAGCTTAAAATGACTCTCTTGAGCCATTATACAAGGGGAGTGTCCGAATGCGGTACCTAAAATCAACTTGGTATCTTTAGCTGGAAGCGAAATACGAAGATCCTTCTCTCATGAGAAGAGAAAGACCGGTTTAGAAATGCTTGGTGTAGCAACGAAATTTCTCCTGAGAAGTGCAATTTTCCTAATACTCGGATCCTTATTACCTAGAGTTTTCTTGAAGGGAGTTAGGGGCCTAGTGGATTTATGAAATCTGAGAAAATTCCTAAAAACCCTGTCAATATGTGTCTTGTGCAAAAAGGAGAAAGTTTGATTTGGCAGGAGAACACTAATAATATCCTCTGGGTTCAAATGTGCTAAGGCTTGTTAATCTCTTATCTGCAACTTTTCTAACTTCATCCAAAGGTTCACAGTGCACGGGTCTCCCTCCAATCCCAGGAGTTTAGGTAGAACACGTAAAGGAGTGGCTGGAGATGGACTGGGGGGTAGGGATTCTCTCAAGTTGTCCCAGACCTCGCAGGGTCCACGAAGCATGTGGTTAAAATTTTTGGCTCTATATTCATATTTTGCCAGGAACCACAGAACATCCAAGAGGGTAGGGCTCTGGGCTCCCAATGCGAGGATTTGCAAAATTCC
Source organism: Eleutherodactylus coqui (assembly GCF_035609145.1). Taxonomy (NCBI): domain Eukaryota; kingdom Metazoa; phylum Chordata; class Amphibia; order Anura; family Eleutherodactylidae; genus Eleutherodactylus; species Eleutherodactylus coqui. The sequence continues at coordinate 138,549,946 of NC_089843.1, read as the reverse complement.
ATCCAATAATTTAGATGGGAGGCTCTGTAGTAATCGTGCACGATGCACTACAGACCAATACCACCCTCCGGGCCTCTTTTTGTCATGAGAGAGAATGCCATCCTCGGTCTCCTCTGTCTCCAAACATAACCCGTGAATGTCGAGCGGAGGCTTTTAAAAAAGGAATAGGGCAGGTGGATCGGGAACATGCGAATCTTATATAGAATTATTGGGAGTATATATGCGTTTAAAATATTTTTCCTGCCAAACCAGGAAATAAGTGGGAGGTTGTATGAATTTAGTAAGTTCTTGATCTTCACTAGAGATCGTCTAACCTTTTTTTTAATTTAACCCCCAAATACTCTATTGATGTTTCTGACCACGCAAATGGAGTGTTAGTTTTTAAAAAACCTTACTATGGGCCGCAGGTATAGAAATGTTTAATACAATGGATTTACTGAAATTTATTTTAAAATTGGAAATGGAGCCGAATTCCTCCAGAAGAAAAGTGAGCCGAGAGAAACCCTTCTCAGGTTCACTTATCAGGAACACAATGTCATCTGCAAATGCAGCAGAAGAAAGCACCTTTTCTACAATGCATAGCCCTTGAATATCCGGGTACAGTCTAACCCTCTGGAGGAAGGGCTCCAAGGCGAGAATAAAAAGTATTGGTGATAGAGAGCATCCCTGCCGCGTGCCATTTCTTATGTCAAAAGGTGGGGATAATATTTCATTCACTTTTAGCCTAGCATAAGGTTGAGCACAGAGTGAGAAAACAGCAGTAACAAATTCCTTAGGGAGCTTAAATTTTAAAAGAGCTGCTTCCATATACTGCCAGTCCACTCGATCGAAAGCCTTTTCTGCATCTGTGCCTAAGAAAGCTAAAGGAATATTCTGTGTCTGTGCATAATGAATCGCATGCAACAAGCAAAGGCAGTTATCCCTCCCCTTCCTGCCCCTAACAAAAACCAGGCTGTTAGCTATCTACCAGGGTCGGAATAAAATCCTGAAGCCTAGAAGCTAACAATTTGGCCCATAGCTTAATGTCAAAATTAATGAGGGAAATGGGTCTGTAGTTACTACAGTTCTCGGGGTCTTTATTATCTTTGTGACTCAAGGTGATACGGGCCTCTTGAGCTTGTTTAGGCAGAGCAGCTCCCAATAGTTGAGCATTAAAGAGCTCCGTAAGATGGGGCACTAATAGCGACTTAAAGGATTTATAATAAAATAATGGTAGACCATCGAGGCCTGGACTCTTTCTGGGAAGACTTGAATCCAATAATTTCTCGACTTCTGCCACCATGACTGGCATCATTAGGGAGTACGCTTCACTTTTCTTTAGGCTGAGCAAGTTTAAAGCTTCAAAAAAGGATTCAAAATGGGCTTTAGTGTTTTGGTCATCTCCTCCCGGGAAAACCAGTCCCTTGAGGTTGTACAATTGGAAACAGTATTGTTAAAACTCTTTAGGATATTGAGTGATGTGTAACCGTGTTGCCGGAAGGCGATTTTATAGCATTAATAAAATTCCTAGTGCAGGCTTTCTTTATTAATGTGAACGTTAATTTACTCCGTCGATTGCTCTGTGCATAGACTACCTGTTTAAAGTGCATATGTTGCCTGTTGAACCTGGTAGCCAGACAGAATTTCAGTTCACTCCTTAGAGAAGTCAATTTATCTAACAACTCACGTTTTTGGGACAATTTTGCTGCTAGTTGCTATCTGAGATATTTTCTCATCTATTACCTTTTGTTGTGTCTTTTTTAGCCTGGAACCCAAGGCAATTAGGTGCCCTCTTATGTACTTTTTGTGGGCCTCCCATACAGTCGGTATCCCTAGATCCCTCATGGAATTTATTTGAAAATATTCCTCTAGTAGCTTTTTCAAGGTGGGATCTATCATCCAATGTGTCCAATAAATAGATATTTGAGCACCACCGCCACTCACAAGGTGATGCCTGAATTAGCCGCAGGTTTAAATGAATGGGTGTGTGGTCCGATACTGTCATCGTATCCACACTCGAGCTTTCCAGATATGTCAGAAGGCCCGAAGCGACAAACAGATAATCAAGTCTCTGGTAAGAGGAGTGAAGTAGGTATAGTCCTTAACAGAGGGATGCATGATCTGCCACGCATCCACGACCCCCAGCTCAACTAGACAGCGGTTTACCTTTCTCAGTTTTACCTGCAAGATCTAGGACTTGCCTACTGAAGAATCTAATAGGGTGTTTAGGGTGATATTTAGATCCCCCCCGATCAGGTTAGAACCGACAGCGAAATGTTTAAGGTTATCTAATTGCTCAATGAGCCAGGAAGCTTGGACCGAGTTGGGGGTGTATACATTTGCAATTTTCACTTTAGCATTGTTAAGTGTACCCTTTAGGAAAAGTACTCTGCCCTCCGCATATTTATACTGGGACTCACAAATAAAATTAGTGGATCTATGAAAATAAATAGAAACCCTTTAGATGTAGAAGAAGGGTGTGAGCTGTGGAATCCCTGGAGGATTGTTTCCCTGGCAGGCTCAAACATCTGCCTCCTTTGTAGTCTGTTTCCTGCAATAGAAGAATCCCGGTGCCATACTTTTTTGTGAGGAGAGCCACATTATGCCTTTTGAAAGGAGAGTTAAGACCCCTCACGTTCAATGAAGTAAGACGTAAAGAATCTCCCATTGCACGGACAGCGAGCAACAATCAGCTTTTTTCAGGGAAATCGGGAAGACAAAGAAAGTAAATTAGCTATCAGTAGAGCACAGAGTAATACATATTTCAATGTAATTAAATCACCAATCAATAGCTATTAGTATAGGGGAAGGTATAGAATAGGAAAGAGAGAAAAGCAACAGCAAAAATGCAAGAGTAAGTTACTGTTAGATTAGTGGGCAGTCAGATCCAGAATTTCAAGCCCAATCGGGAAACAATCCCTTAATTTCAGGAGCCCCCCCCCCCCCCCCCCCCCAAGGAAGATGCAAGACAGAGGAGCCGACAATAGTTACTTAAGATCCCAAACTCACTTTTGAGCCCGATCTGTCTACACAACAAGGACCAATAATCTTGGGAAACAGAGAACATTAAAAATTGCTTCTGGGGGAGAAAAACAGTTAAACAATCAAGAGAGATAAGCAGGTACCAATAACGGCTCCCTGAAATAACCAGTGGGTCAGACTGGAGGAAGGACTATTGCAGCCCTAGGAGAGAACACTGATTGCACACCACGGGTCAAGCATCCGCTCCCAGGGTGTCCTCTCTATTCTTTTTCTTTTTGCCTCTCGGCGATTTGGTGCTGCCTGCGGTCGTCCAGCTCCCTGGGGCACACAGCTTAGGAAGGTAAGGGAAATCCGGCAGTGGGAGCCAGCTAGGAATCTCAATAGGGTCAAGATTCAAAAATTTCCAGCTATCCTGTAGGTCTTTAGGTGTGTGTATGTTGAATCTCCTGCCTTTATATGAGATTATCAGTCCAAAGGGGAATAGCCATGCATACCTAATGTCCTTCGCTTTTAGTGCCTCCAGCAGTTGTCGTAATAAGCAACGTTTAGCCAGGGTGGATGGTGCAAGATCTTGAAAAATCTGAAGCGGAGCATCAGCATATTGTAAGTTCTTGCAATTCCTTGCGGCACGCAAGATGGCAACAGCATCTGGGAATGACAGTATTTTACAAATCACGTCTCTCGGGAGTTCACAGCCACTGCGGCTGAGCTCTAAAAGCCATATGAATGCGTTCAATTGGGGCGGACGCCATTTTGTCCACCCCCAGCAGGGAACCAAAGATTTTCATTGCAATTTTTATGTAGTGAATCACCAGCCCAGGTTTCAGGGAGACCCTTAATGCGGATATTACTCCTGTTCCGGTTCTCTAGATCTTTCTGCATTAATAGAGCTTTGTTTAGCTGAGTGCACTGTTCTTTTAAAGCAAGAACCATATCAAGGGAGTGAGAAGTAATGGTGGCAGCTGTGAATTCCAACTCTTCTACTCGTCTCCCAATGTGCTTAAACTCCTCTTTGATCTCAGTGAGCTCAGCTATGACAGGGTGCAGGGCATGCTTTATCAGGGCTTTCATGAATCCCTTAGTTATGGGCTCCCCTTCTTCACCGTCAGAGGAATCTCCCTCCTCCTCCCTCTCCTTACTGTAATTGCTGGGTTTCTCCTGCATGGGTGCCATCTTAGGTACTGCATGTGGTGACCGAGTGCTGCTTTCTTTCAGACAGCGCTGCATTCCGGCTTTTCCCCTCTGCTGTCTAGGATTGCTTTGGACCTCTTCTCCTCTGTCTCTGCCTGTTTTCACCATTATATCCTGCAGATAGCTGCTATAAAGGTCCTCTGAAGTGCCACTAAAAGGGAGCTTTCAGTTCAAGCTGCCATTCAGCTCAGAGGTCAGGCTCCACCCGCACCCCCCATTTCTGTGTTAATTTATAACACCAGAAAATGATCCTGGATGCCATCTTGCAGGAGAATGTGGGGTTAATTAAAAAAGGGCCAATACTTGGTAATCTCTGCTGACTTGACAGTGGATGTTTGAATTGTTGTGCCACAGCGTTTGTAGCTGGGGTTTAGATGCATCCAACTGGAATTGTTCACAGTGATTGTGAAACTTGTAGTAGCTTAACAATGGCTGATGCAAACTTGCAAATAACACCTCGGAGTGGTATGCTGTAGTTGAGGCAGCCTCCCTTAAACCCATAGCAGCGTGGCATACGTAGCCAAAAGCTGCTATTGCTCAGTAATATCGTGAGAAACCCAACATCTAGGCTTAAACAAGAGACAGTAAACTTTATTGTATTTGTTTTATAGCACCCCTTTCATATGCATCTTTAGAGTGGGGGCATGGCCTGACTGAGGACCGAGATGGACGCAGTGGCTTGAGCTCCGCTCCGGTTTAACCCTCCATAGCCATTAAAAGAGCATCAGCGGGACCTACTTTCAGGCGAGAGACTTACCCGACTCCTTGCCCTGCCGACATGACTTGACGTAAGCCGGCAAAACCCTCTCCGCAACGGGTAGCCGACTTCTTCTCGGCCCACGGCAGCAGAAGAGACCCCACAGCAGCGCTCTCCTCCTCTTCTGACGGCTCCTCCAGCACTGCCAGCGAGACTCCACGGAGGCAGAGACCAGCGGCAGATAGCCCAGGAGCCGCTCGGAGTGATGCCTGCTCTTCTACAACGATGGGGCAGGTGAGTGATGCAGCGACATCCATTACACCCAGCAGCACTCACTCACCCAAAATGGCACCTAGCCTCGTGTCTAACACAGGAGACAGAAACTCTCCCACAGCCAGCCCTGATAAAAGAAGACCCAGGCTTGAGGTCGCAATACATACACTACTATCCCCATCAGGCAGTGCAGAGCCTATTGATATGCTTCCATCATCAAATCAGCCCGCTTCGGAAGCTTTTATTAAAGAAATGATGTTAGCGCTGAGAAGTTCCATGCGGGAAGACCTTAACTCCTTTTCTACATCTATCAGCTCCTCTACAACCGAGGTAGGCCTCGGTCACACGGGCGATTTTCCGTGCGACCTGCACATGCGATCTGCGATCTTAGAGAACCATTGCTTTGCAATGGTATCGGACACACGAGCGCTTTTTATGCGCTCGTCCGATAAATTATAGAACAGAAATCGCAGATCGCACCTATCTGCGATCTGCGATTCCTGTTCTCTTCTCTATATGCGCTAAATGGGGCCGGCGGCAGCAGCGCCGACCCCATTGATAACATATAGTAGACAAATCATTCTCCTCTGCCACAGCTGTAACAGCTGTAGCAGAGAAGAATGATGTTTGCCCATTGAATTCAATGGAGCCGGCAATACAGCCGGCTCCACTGAAAGCTATGTGCTGCCGGCGATCACACGATTAATTTTTGGGAAGGGCTTAAAAATATAAGCCCTTCCCTGAAATTCATCCAGAAATGTGTAAAAACAAAAAATATATATATATACTCACCTGGTCCCGGCAGACGGAGTTCAGCCGCGGCCGGCCGGCAGTTCTCCTAAACTTCTCTGAGTAGTATTCAGCAGCCGGGGATTTAAAATCCCCGCCTGCTGAATGAGCTGCCTCTGATTGGTCACAGCCTCACCAATCAGAGGCAGCTCTCACTTCATGAATGGGTGAGTGAGTGCTGCCTCTGATTGGCTCAGCGCAGGGACCAATACCCATGTGGAGGGTATGCTCTACTCCTGTAACGTTTTTCCATGATACGAAGTAACGGATATTTCAGCTGTACTCAAGAATAGAAGATATGTATCCCTCACAGATAATGTCAAACATGTATAATACTGTCATATTCTTGTTACCTACTGTATACTTTTCAAAGATAAAATCAATAAAGAACAAATTGTTTAATATGCATCTTTAGAGTGTGGTGTTTTAGGGCATATAACACATTTTCTACACAGGAAATTATAACAAATTGATCAGTACACTCCCAGTCTACACTTTGAGTTACTTGTAAGCAATCCATATTATGAATGTTTGCTGTTGTTATATGTTTTAAATATTAAAGGTGATGTTTGATTATTTTAGTTAATAAGTAAAGAATGAATAATTAAAAAAGAAGATAAACATGTTCTAAAATAATATTAATTGAACTGCTTCCCATTTCCATTTCCAATCTTTCAACATTATGTCTGTCATATCATAAAAATGCCAAAAGATCAAAACAGTACAGATTGAGTTTCCTGAGCTCAGGATTCAAGTCACTTTTGCACCACTTAGTTATTTCCATCACAACGAATCTCTTCCACCACAAAGAATCTCTTCCACAGCACTATCAACAGAGGACAATAGAATATTCTGACAGAATACTGATATGTATAATCAACAGGTCTCCATACACTGTACTGTTACTCTATTCTCCAAATGTCAAGCAAGCTAATTTCCTTTGTAAGGCTCTCCTGCCCCTGAGCCAATCAGAGGCAGCCCTCACTCACCCATTCATGAATTCATGAATGGGTGTGAGTGAGGGCTGGCCTCTGATTGGTCAGGCTGTGACCAATCAGAGGCATCTTATTCAGCAGGCGGGGATTTTAAATCCCCGGCTGCTGAATACTACTCACAGCTGTTCAGAGCAGTTCAGGAGGACTGCAGCCTGCCGCGCTGAACTCCGTCTGCCGGCACCAGGTGAGTATATATATATTTTTTATTTTTACACATTTCTGGATGAATTTCAGGGAAGGGCTTATATATTTAACCCCTTTCCGACAATTCATCCCGCGATCGCCGGCAGCCCATTGCATTCAGTGGAGTCGGCTGTATTGACGGCTCCACTGAATTCAATGGGCTAACATCGTTCTTCTCTGCCACAGCTGTTACAGCTGTGGCAGAGGAGAACGATCGTTATGCTGACAGTGCGGGGGGGGGGTCTCACTCTTGCCGCTATTGTGGCTTAATAGTGGGACCTGTGAACTTGAGATGCAGCCCAACATGTAGCCCCTCGCCTGCCCTATCCGTTGCTGTGTCGTTCCCATCATTTTCTTGAATTGCCAAGATTTTCACACATGAAAACCTTAGCGAGCATCGGCGAAATACAAAAATGTTCCGGTCGCCCATTGACTTCAATGGGGTTCGTTATTCGAAACGAACACCCGAACATCGCGGGAAGTTCGTTTCGAATAACGCGAACCCGAACATTTTGGTGTTCGCTCATCTTTAATAATAAAGCTTCTAAATTCCTTGCTAATAGAATTAAAACCAAATAACTCAAATCTAGAATACCTTTTTTTTTCTTCATTAAAATTTTTATTGATTTAAAAACAAGTTTACATAGTATTAAACAGGACACCATATATAGATTATACAATAGTAACATTTGTAAATTCTATTGTTTTGGCAATATAACATACTTCATATAATTTAAATTTAGGTTACAACTATTGATTTTACAGTATCTTTCTAGTCTTTGTACTTATAACGTATTATGATTAACATCAACTTTTATGATGACCTATTGAGATCCTGTTGGTAATATATTGATTTCTAACAATATTTTCCAAAAGAAAATTACAACTGTATAACATGGCATCTATACATTTAAAGCATTGTGTTATTTTTTGAGAGATTCTCTCCACATGTCCCAAGTTACATCAAATTGCTTAGTGGATTTGCTGCGAAATGGCAACCATTTTTCAAATGCGTATTGTTCTGCCATATGACCCCTGAACTCCTCTATTTCCGGTGGTAGTGGATTTTTCCAGTATTTTGCTATAATAGATTTGGCTGTCATCAAAGAGTGTACTAGTAAGTGTTTTACCTGTTTTGGAAAGTTTTCACTGCCTATCAGCAATAATATCAATTTAGCCTCTCTAGGTATATGGCATTTAAATATATCTTGTAGCAGGCTAAGTACTTTCTCCCAAAACCATTTTAATTTAGGACATGACCAAAAAATGTGTGACAATGTGCCTCTCTGGCCCCACTCTCTCCAGCAAAGACCATCTCCTATATTTGATCTATTGAGTAGTAGTGAGGGAGTGTAGTACCATCTCAGGTGCAGTTTTGTCTTGGTTTCCAGTATGCCTATTCCTTTAGTGGATTTGATATTAGATTGAATGCTCTGGACCAAGAGTCTATTGGTATCTTTTCTTTCAATTCAATTTCCCAGCTTGACATATATGATTTCTTTGTGAAGTCTATGTTATTTGTCAACACATCATAGAAAGATATTGTCTGGATTTGCCTACATGAAGGGTCGAGGTGATCTTATTAATGAGTGTGATAGGGAGCATTGCTTTATGGATAGGCGTTCCTTTCAAAAAGGAGCTAATTCTGAAATATTTAAAGACTTCCTTTTGAGGGAGATTGTGTTTAAGACATAATTCGTTGAATTTTTGAATTTCCTCTGAAGTAGTTAGGTCATCCACCCACCTCACTCCTCCAGCTTTCCATGGTCGTAAGTCTAAATCTGGTAGGAAAAGGTTCAATATCTCAATAGGTAATGGGGGATGTTTCTGTTTCCCCAGTAGGCCTATTTTTTTTGAGAAGTCGTTCCAGGACTTCATTGAGGCATGCATAGTAGGGGAAATATCTGTAAGTTGTGATTCTACAGTTTTTGGAAATAATAGGCTTTCTATAGATATTGCATACAGTAGCGTTTGTCTAGAGATATCTTTCAAGTAGTTTTTTTCCATGTTGGGCTATCCCACTGCACTGTCACCAGGAATTAGTTGTCTAGTTTGGTTTAGTAAGATGGCTTTATGGTATACTTTTAGGTTAGGAACATCGGCGCCTCCGTTTTTGCGATGTAGCGCTAGTATAGATAATGCTAGACGTGATTTTTTTCCCTCCCCATATGAAGTTGTTCATCTGTTTCTGTAGTTTGTTGAGAGTGGAGTTAGAGATTAAAATCGGCAGTACTCCATAGTAGTATAGAATTAGTGGGAGTATATGCGCCCGTGTGACTGACAGTTAGAAGACAGCCATACCTGAAGACGGCCGTCTCTCTCCAGTGCTGATGAAAGAACACATGACGGCCGTCTGCTGGCTGCAGTAACACGGGCGCCGATGCACCCGTGTGACTGAGCCCTCATTTTGTAGGACATAATCCTGCCGAACGAAGATAGATTTAATTTGGATAGATGGTCAATTTCTTTCTGAGTAGAATTTAGTAATTTCATATAGTTATCACGTTCTATATTTTTAATTGATGGTGTCAAGGCTATTCCCAAATATGATATACTTTTTTCTCTCTACCCGAAAGGAAACTCCGACCGAATTGCATTTTCTAAGCTTTTTGGGATGTTCAGACTAAGAATAAGCGATTTGTCCACATTCAGTTTGTACAAAGAAACTCTGCTGAAGTGTTCCAGTATCGTACAGGCAGATCTCAGAGACTCCAAGGGTTGGGCTAATGTGAGAATCACGTCATCTGTGAAGAATCCTATTTTGTACTGTCTGTAGTTCACCGGAACACCCTTAACATCAGAAGTTGTGCGAATTAACTCCGCTAATGGTTCCACTGCTAGAACATATAAGATTGGCGACAGTGGACAGCCCTGTCTTGTTCCATTTGTAATCGTCAAAAGATCTGACAGAGTACCGTCCACTAGAACCCTGGCGGTAGGGGAGGAGTACAGAGCCCCAACACCACGGATCATTCCCTCACCGAAACCAAATTTTTTTAATGTTTCAAAAACATAACCCCAATGAACCCTATTGAATACCTTTTCGGCATCTAAGGTCAGCATAATTGCCGGCATCCGAGATTTTTCTATTGAATACAACAAATTGAAAATTTTTCGTGTGCCATCCGAGGCTTGTCTCCCCCTCACAAACCCTTTTTGGTCTGAATGTATTATGTTTGGAAGAATTTCTAACAATCTGCGGGCCAGTGTTGTGGCATATATCTTAACATCAGTGTTAAGTAACGATATGGGTCTAAAGTATGCTGGGGTATCTGGCTCTTTCCCAGGTTTAGGTAGTACCACGATCATTGCTTGTAGCACCTCCTTGGGGAAATTACCTCTCCACATAGCTGCGTTAAAGATGTTAGATAGGTGTGGTAATAGTGTTGTTGTGAAGGATTTATAATATTCCGCAGAGTATCCATCAGGACCAGGGGCTTTTTGTTTTTTTAGGGATGATATTGCGTCAGCTATTTTAGAGACAGATATCGGCCCATCTATAAGTTCAGCCTGGGATGGTTCTATAGATGGTAAATTATCTGACCGTAGAAACTTCTGAATTGATGTGCTGTTTGGTTGTTCTAGTTGGGTATCATTTTTCAGGTTGTATAGATTACTATAGTAAGAACAAAACTTTTTTGCTATTTCTTTTGGGTGCGTTATTTTGTATTTTTTATCTTGGTGGTTCCAGATGTAAGGTATGTTGGCTTTTATAGTTTTCTTTTTTATTAAGTTGGCCATCCACTTGGAAGGTTTGTTGACCGATGAATAGATGTTTGCATGTTGGGCGTTCACTTCTCTGCCAAAATCGCCTAATAGTACTTTGCGTAAATCTAATCTCAAATTATACAATTTATCGTGTGTTTTTTTGGATGGGATTTGTTGATGTTCAGTTTCTTTAAGACACATTTGAGTGAGGATATCATCTATTTTTTTTGTCTTATCCTTTTTATATTTAGAACCTAGTTTTATAAGGATACTAGAGATGAGCGAGCACCAAAATGCTCGAGTGCTCGTTACTCGAGTTGAACTTTCAGTGATGCTCGAGAGTTCGTTTCGAGTAACGAACCCCATTGAAGTCAATGGGCGACTCGAGCATTTTTGTATATCGGCGATGCTCGCTAAGGTTTTCATTTGTGAAAACCTGGGAAATTCAAGAAAGTGATGGGAACGACACAGAAACGGATAGGGCAGGCGAGGGGCTACACGTTGGGCTGCATCTCAAGTTCCCAGGTCCCACTATTAAGCCACAATAGTGGCAAGAGTGAGGACCCCCCCCCCCCCCCCGCACTGTCAGCATAAAGATTGTTCTCCTCTGCCTGGCAGAGAAGAACGATGTTAGCCCATTGAATTCAATGGAGCCGGCAATACAGCCGGCTGCATTGAATGCAATGGGCTGCTGGCGATCGCGGGATGAATTGTCGGGAAGGGCTTAAATATATAAACCCTTCCCTGCAAATCATCGAGAAATGTGTAAAAATAAAAAAAATATATACTCACCTTGTCCCGGCAGAACGATGTTAGCCCATTGAATTCAATGGAGCCGACGATACAGCCGGCTCCATTGAAATCAATGGGCTGCCGGCGATAAAATAAAAAAAATATATCAGATTGGTCCCTGCGCTGAGCCAATGAGAGGCAGCAGTCACTCACCCATTCATGAATTCATGAATGGGTGTGTGAGTGAGATCTGCCTCTGATTGGTCAGGCTGTGACCAATTAGAGGCAGCTCATTCAGCAGGCGGGATTTTAAATCGCCGGCTGCTGAATACTACTCACAACTGTTTAGAGCAGTTCAGGAGGACTGCCGACGGCCGCGCTGAACTCCGTCTGCCGGGACCAGGAGAGTATATATATTTTTTTTATTTTTACACATTTCTGGATGAATTGCAGGGAAGGGCTTATATATTTAAGCCCTTCCCGACAATTCATCCCACGATCGCTGGCAGCCCATTGCTTTCAATGGAGCCGGCTGTATTGCGGCTCCATTGAATTCAATGGGCTAACATGGTTCTGCCGGGACAAGGTGAGTATATTTTTTTTATTATTTTTACACATTTCTGCATGAATGGCAGGGAAGGGCTTATATATTTAAGCCCTTCCCGACAATTCATTCCGCGCTCGGCGGCAGCCCATTGCTTTCAATGGAGCCGGCTGTATTGCCGGCTTCATTGAATTCAATGGTCAGTGCTCGTTTAATCGAGACGAGTACCGCGTGGTGCTCGTCTCGAGTAACGAGCATCTCGAGCACCCTAATACTCGAACGAGCATCAAGCTCGGACGAGTATGCTCGCTCATCTCTAAAGGATACCTCTCCTATACGCTCTGTGGGCGTTCCATATACTCATCGGGTTTACATGTGGGGTATCATTAAATCTAAAATATTCCAACAAAGCATTCTGAATTTCTTCCCTATAATTTGGTAGGCCCATCAGATAGGTATTCTTCCTCCATGTTCTTCACGATTCGTCAAAGCTCCCAAAGTTTAGTAAAGTAATGATCAGAGCATGGTCAGACCAGGTGGCCGTGCCAATCTCCACTTTCGATACCGAGGTCAGAAGGGCCTTTTCCATCAAGCATAAGTCTATGCGTGAGAAGGTTTTGTGTTTCGGTGAGTAGTATGAGTATTCCTTCGTAGAGGCATTGACACACCGAAAAGTGTCATATAATGCATTTCTATGTAACCATTCCCCCAGGGTGGCATTTCTATTAATTTTTGCGTTGGTGGTATCAAGGTTTCTATCGGGAACTAAGTTAAAGTCACCGCACATTAATTCTGGTCCCTGCGCTACCTGGTTTATTTTTAGAAAATTTATTTGTTTTGTGTTTGGTACATATACATTGACTATTGTTATTTTTTGTTTTTTAGAGAGCCAATTAGAATCATGAAATGCCCCTTTGGCTCACAAATTTGTTTGTCTGTTGTAAATGTGACATTTTCTCTGAATGCTATCATTACTCCGGCATGTTTTTTTTTGAGCGCAAGCAAATACAATTTGTGGGAACAATCTGTGAGACATTCTTCTACTATCTGTCTCCAATAGATGAGTCTCTTGCATACATACTATGTCAGCGTTATGTAAGATCGCCTCTCTCCAAGCGGATCGTCGTCTGAATGGCGAATTCAAACCGTTGACGTTTAATGACGGGAGTTTCACATCCATAAAGATGGTAATTGAAGGTAACACTAGAAATAGGAGATCTTGGTGTAGAGCGATGCCTGTGGAAACAAAACAGCAGAAAAACCAAACAAAGTCCTCCCTTCGTGTTACTCTGCCAGGCAAATGTAGGTCAGACACGAGAGCCAATTTGTGGAGGACAGAAACAGTAAACAATTTGAAAAAATCAGGACAAGACAGTACTTGCATATTCAATGGGGGGTGAAAGGTCCAACTATAGCGGGCAGGCACATCATATGGTAATGCTTCGTAATCAGCGGAGAAGATCTTTTGAAATTCATTTCAGAGAGGAGAAATCTCGGTTCACACTTTGTTGGCGGTTTTTTGCTCCAGTGTCAGCTTGTGGATGGGATATTTCTTGGATAGTTATTCCCCAGGACTTCAGGATGCAGGCTGCAGATTTTGGGTCTTGAAGAATGTGATGGATGCTATCTTTAGTAGCTATAACTTTTGTTGGGAATCCCCACTTATAGGGGATATTTGCCTTTCTCAAGGCAGCGGTTACTCCCGCAAAGCTCCTTCTTGCTTCTAGTGTTGCTTGTGATAGATCAATAAAGAGACGCAAGGGGGGCGTGGCTTGGAGCGGGACCGAGACGGCCATGTCTACATAGGCTCCGCTCGGTAGCGACCTTCAGCAACGTTCACAGCAACGGGGGGCATTTCCTTTTCCAGCACACGCCAAGGGGACACCCCGCAGCACATGGCGACATCCAGGAGAAGGTCCGCTAAAGCCAACCCGACGCGTTTGGAGGAGTTTTTTACTCCGCACGCTCCCTTCCCTGAAATGGCGGCGGATGAAGAGACAGCGCATGTGGCCAGCGTTCGGGTAAGAGACTCTCGCAAACCCCTCGCCCCGCTCCCTGAATGTAGCGTGGATGTAGATGACACGGGGGAGGAAGTGGGAGGACTACACCAGGGGGAAAGAGAAATAGAAGGTGAAGGCAAAAAGACAACAAATGCCCCCCCCCCCCGGCCGCAATACAAAAAACAAGATGGCCGCGGCCTCGCTGCAGGGAGGCCATCCCACCTCTGCCTCTAACAGCCCAGCTAAACAGCGGCAGAAAATGTCAGAAGACATAGTGAATGATAACCCTGATGAAAATGCCCCTTGCATTGTCAGAGAGGGAGAAATAGATAATCTAACAGCGTCAGAAAAAACAGCTTTCGAACTTTATATTAAAGAGGCTATAATGGCTTTGAGGAACACGATCCAGACGGATCTGAAAAGTTTAACTCAATATGTGGATACCTCAGTCTTAGAGGTTAAGAATAGACTGAATAATACAGAAAACAAAATGGAGGAGCTTGTAAAATCCCACAATAAGCTTATTGATGCGCATTATGACTTAGAGAATACTGTTACCAAACTGCAGAATAAAGTAGCAGATCTCGAAGACAGGAACAGGCGCAACAATATTAAAATAAGAGGCGTCCCCGAGAAGATTACCAACACCGAAATCCATGATTATGTTAAACATCTGATACAGAAAATCCTTCCAAACATTCCTGAGCATGAACTCAAGATAGACAGAGCGCACAGATTACCACTTCCAAAATTTTTGAAAGAAAACAGTCCTAGAGACATTATAGCGTGTATTCACTATTATAGCACAAAAGAGGCTCTTATGAGCGCCGCAAGGAAACTGAAAGTCTTGCCGAGCCCCTATTCAGGGATTCGCTTGTTCATCGATCTTTCCCAAGCCACGATGGAAGCGAGGCGCAACTTTGCAAACATCACATTGGCTCTGAGAGAGGCGAAGATCCCATACAGGTGGGGTTTTCCCACAAAAATTATCGCAACAAGAGAAAATTCGGTACACATTTTTCATGATCCAGCTTCAGCTAAAGCTACTTTGAAAGTGTGGGGCATAAAGATGGACGATTCTTCGCCCACCCGTGCAGAAAGTCGCCCTGAGGGAGTCCGGGCGAAGATCTCCTAATCGTCCTACCCCACACGGATATACAGGACTTATGTATTTATCCATTAAGCCCTACCGTAATATGGCTCCGCAGGCGTGAAGGTTGCACACATACGCACTCCTGCGAACTTTCATCCCCCTAAATGAATCCGCAAGCATTGGCTTGCCTACCTTATTTTGCAATACTTTGCTATTTCCTTTTTACATGCAGTACGTTCCTGCATTTTAATTGCATACTTCTCAGCTGCATGTTCTTCTGCATAACCATAATATGTTTTGTTCGTTCTGTTTATAGTTTTGTTTTAATAGGCATCGTTCACCACTTGGGTTTTCCTGCTCCTAGCTCCGCCAAGCTGTTTCAACAGAAATGGCGCTGAAAATACTGTCTCTGAATGCCAATGGGTTGAACTCCCCACATAAGAGAAGTTCCGCGTGGAGAGAGGCCCTCCGATGCGACGCAGACATTGTATGTATCCAAGAGTCACATTTACTGGACACAGAATGCTCACGCATGACACATAAGAAATTTCCTCACATCACATATGCGTGTGCCCCAAAAAAACAGGCAGGCGTTTTAGTTGCAATCAGAGACTCCATATCGTTTAATGTTGAAAAACAAGTATGCGACCCCAAGGGCCGATATATAGTGATGGTGGGCTCTCTGAATGGAACACAGATTACATTAATTAATATATATGCTCCAAATGCAAAACAAGTTCACTTTCTGAACAGGCTCATGAAAAAGGTCTCAAAAATAGCAAAGGGTCCGTTGATTTTTTGCGGAGACTTTAACTTGATACCAGAGGGCAGCATTGACTCTACCCACCAACCTACGAAGAGGGCCGCCTCTCTTAGCCATTGGCTTCAGAGTAATGCTCTCCTGGATACGTTCCGCTGCCTTAATGCATCGTCAAGGGAGTATACCTTTTACTCGCCACGACACAAATCATTCTCCCGTATTGACTTATGTCTGGTCGACAGACAACTAATTACCGCAGTAAAAAAAGCAGTAATTGGTACGGCCACATGGTCAGATCATGCCCCGATAATGACAACATTAGCCTTGGGCAACTCCCGTCAAATGGCCAGATCATGGAAAAATAATACTTATCTAATGAAACTCCCCGAGTATAAAAAAGAAATAAAAAATAATCTAGAAGAATTTTTTGCACTTAACGACACCCCAGATATAGACCCGAGTGTTTTATGGAATGCCCATAAGGCTTTTATTCGGGGGGTCCTTATAAAGCTGGGCACTAGATACAAAAGAACGAAGCTCAAAAAAACTGAGCTCTTGGTGTCTAACATCCAACTCTTGGAAAACGAACTACAAAAAGCCCCGTCTACACTAACCCACGACAAATTACTTAAAACACGCCTTGAACTACGGAACATTCTACAAAACGACTTTGATAAAGAAATTAATGCACGGAGGGCTAATATTTACTCCTCGTTAAACAAACCATCTAAATGGATGGCCAACCTAGTTAAAAAAAAGACAATTAGAGCTAAAATTCCTTTCGTGTGGAACTCAAAAAAGAAAGAGTTTAAAATATCACATCCCGAAAAAATAGCCGAAAAATTTCGTCTGTATTACAGCGACCTGTACAATTTGAAAGACGACCCCTCCACAGATCAACCAGGGAGTGTCGCGATAGAGGAATTCTTAAACAAATTAAATCTACCAAAAATATCCAGCTCACAAGCGAAAGAACTCGATAAAAAGATGTCGGTGGCGGAGGTTGCAGACACAATTTCAACTATGAAAAATCAAAAAGCTCCAGGCCCTGACGGCTTTTCGGCCGAATACTATAAGTTATTTCAGGGAACACTGTCCACATATCTAGTACAAAACTTTAACAGGGCTATGCAGCGAGGCTTGTTCCCTGGAGAATCTCTCCAAGCAACTATAGTGGTCCTACCGAAACAAGGCAAATCTCCCGATGACCCCTCAAATTTTAGACCAATTTCACTATTAAATACTGACGTTAAGATATACTCCAAGACCCTTGCAAGGAGACTCCTGAAAACTCTCCCAGAAATCATCCACTCTGACCAAGTCGGTTTTGTGAAAGGGAGGCAGGCTTCTGATGGCATGCGCAAGATAATAAACCTATTGCACTCCTTGAAGTCCTCCCGCTCCCACGCAGTAATGCTTACACTCGACGCCGAAAAGGCATTTGATCGTGTCCATTGGGAGTATGCATTTAAAACCCTGGAGAAATTCGGCATGGGAGAGGGTCTGCTACGTGCCGTCCGCGCCTTATACTCCGCACCTTCGGCCGGGACGCTAGTAGATGGAATATTGTCAAAGCCTTTTAGAATAACAAACGGCACAAGACAGGGCTGTCCGTTGTCCCCCATCTTATATGTCCTCACGGTCGAGCCACTGGCGGAAGCCATTAGGTCGTCGCCTGAAGTTAGAGGGATCCCGCTAAATTTCCGCCAGCACAAAATTGGACTCTTTGCGGATGATGTGATTCTTACTTTATCACACCCGCTAAGTTCCCTAAGAGCCGCCCAACAAATTTTACGAAACTTTGGGGAAGTTTCGCATTATAAACTCAATATAAACAAATCCATGATCTTGGGAGTGAATGTACCAAGGGACTTGAGAGAAGCAATAAAAAAGGAGTTCCCATTTGAGTGGAGAAAAAGTGACATCCCGTATTTGGGAATTCACTTATCTCCTAATGCAGATGATCTAGAAAAAATTAACTACCCCCCACTGCTGGAATCCCTGCAGAAGGAGATAGAGCGCCTAGCTAAGTTCAATTTAACGTGGTACGGCAGAATTATGACGTACAAAATGAAACTCCTCCCCAAAATTCTATACGTATTTAGAGTCCTGCCGATAGTCACATCAAAGGCCACACTATCCAAAATACAAAGACAATTGTCGGGTTTTATCTGGGGGGGGGGGGGAAGCCTTGCCTGGCACTGTCTATCTTAGCAATGCGGCGGTCTGGGGGGGGGGGAGCGGACATCCCAGATATAGCAAAATATTTTAGAGCCTCTCTCCTGAATCAAACTAGGTATTGGCTCCTACGGGAGGATAAAATGGGCTGGGTGGGTATGGAGAGTAATCTTGTGAGGCTGGATTCATGCAGACCTCTCCTCTTTGCGGCGTCTTTGAAAGCTATGTCGTGTCTCTTAAATCCAAAAGGAAATTTGAAAGTAGACACAGGGGGACTCTCTCCCACCATGATTGCTTCTTTTGAAGTTTGGAAGGAGCTGACCAAAAAGGTAGCAGCGTATGACAACTTGGAAACCCCTCTGATTCCCTTAGAGACTATATGCATGTTTTTGCAGGACCTAGATCTGAGAGAATGGAAAATGAAGGGCGTATTAAACATGCCGGACCTACTCTCAGGACACACGGCAAAATCCTTTAATGACTTTCGCTCTCTATATAACCTACAGCAGGGAGATTCATATAAATTCTCGAGGATACAACACTTCCTGTCCAAATCCCAACTACACAAAATAAAAATACCACTAGACATTTTAAATAGGATCTCTTCCTTACCTGCTGTGGACAAATCTGAGACAAGGGTCTACTACGACATACTGACTGGAAATAACAACCCGACCAAAAAAGTACATATGTTGAATTGGGAAAAAGGGATTAAAACAGATATTCCGATCAAATCCTGGACAAATGCCTTCAAAGTGGTGGGGAAAGCTACTAAAGGGATGGGAATACTAGAAGTGCAGGTAAAAATCAATATGAGTTGGTACTATACTCCCGTCCTCTGCAACAGATTCCGAAGAGGAGATGGTATGTGCTGGAGGGAGTGTGGAGGAAAGGGCACTCTCTCTCACATCTTTTGGTTCTGCCCCAAATTGTACACCTATTGGAACAGCATTCTAAACCTACTGGACAGAGTCTTACTGATTCATGTACAAAGAGACGCAAAACAGATACTGTTGCTGTTGGGCCTGGAGAGCTTCCCCCCCAACCAGGTTCTTGGTAGGACATGCTTTGATGTCCGCTAAGACCCTGATAGCAAGGCACTGGAGGGACCCATCTCCCCCATTATTTCAAGAGTTTAAAACTAGAGATGAGCGAACGTGTTCTTCCGAGCTTGATATTCGTGCGAATATTAGGGTGTTCGGGATGTTCGTTATTCGTAACGAACACCATGCGGTGTTCTGATTACTTTCACTTCCTTCCCTGAGACGTTAGCGCGCTTTTTTTGGCCAATTGAAAGACAGGGAAGGCATTACAACTTCCCCCTGTGACGTTCAAGCCCTATACCACCCCCCTGCTGTGAGTGGCTGGGAAGATCAGGTGTCACCCGAACATAAAAGTCGGCCCCTCCCGCGGTTCGGCTCAGATGCCGTGTGAGTTAGTGAGGGACAGTGCTGTTTGTACCGGAGCTGCTGTAGGGAAAGAATTGGTAGTTAGTGTAGGCTTCAAGACCCCCCAAAGGTCCTTATTAGGGCCACTGATAGCTGTGTGTTGGCTGCTGTTAGCAGTGCCATTTTTTTTCTTCTCAAAATCGGCTCTGCAGAGCGTTGCACCCGGCATTAGGGACAGAAGTGCTGCATAGGCAGGGAGAGTGTTAGGAGTGAGTGTAGCCTTCAAGAACCTCAACGGTCCTTTCTAGGGCCATATTTATCCGTGTGCAGTACTGTCCAGGCTGCTGTTAGCTGTGCTGCATTTTTTTTTGCTTCTCAAAATCGCCTCTGCAGAGCATTCCACCCTCCATTGATACTGCAGGGAAAGAATTGTATAGGCAGGGCCACAACACAGTTATTATTCATTGAATATACGCAGTGCTGCCTTTTGCTTGTAAAACAAGTGAAAATAATTCTATTTGTCCTGCCTCTGTCCGTACTAACGCCGGTGGACACGTGTCGGCTGCGTGTGCAACCTTTAAAAATCATACGCACCCAGCTACGTTTTACTCCTGGCTTCGCCATTTGCTTTCCTTAATTGGGAAAAAAAATACCTGCTCTGCCACAGTTAATAACTCTGCTACCCTCACGTTCTGTGACACATTAGCAGGAAAACAGCACAGTTATTAAACTTCTCATGTTCATAGAATATACGCAGTGCTGCCTTTTGGTGCAAAAAACCGGAAAATAATTCTATTTGTCCTGCCTCTGTCCGTACTAACGCCGGTGGACACATGTCGGCTGCGTGTGCAACCTGTAAAAATCATACGCACCCAGCTACGTTTTACTCCTGGCTTCGCCATTTGCTTTCCTTAATTGGGAAAAAAAATACCTGCTCTGCCACAGTTAATAACTCTGCTACCCTCACGTTCTGTGACACATTAGCAGGAAAACAGCACAGTTATTAAACTTCTCATGTTCATAGAATATACGCAGTGCTGCCTTTTGGTGCAAAAAAAACGGAAAATAATTCTATTTGTCCTGCCTCTGTCCGTACTAACGCCGGTGGACACGTGTCGGCTGCGTGTGCAACCTGTAAAAATCATACGCACCCAGCTACGTTTTACTCCTGGCTTCGCCATTTGCTTTCCTTAATTTGGAAAAAAAATACCTGCTCTGCCACAGTTAATAACTCTGCTACCCTCACGTTCTGTGACACATTAGCAGGAAAACAGCACAGTTATTAAACTTCTCATGTTCATAGAATATACGCAGTGCTGCCTTTTGGGGCAAAAAAACGGAAAATAATTCTATTTGTCCTGCCTCTGTCCGTACTAACGCCGGTGGACACGTGTCGGCTGCGTGTGCAACCTGTAAAAATCATACGCACCCAGCTACGTTTTACTCCTGGCTTCGCTATTTGCTTTCCTTAATTTGGAAAAAAAATACCTGCTCTGCCACAGTTAATAACTCTGCTACCCTCACGTTCTGTGACACATTAGCAGGAAAACAGCACAGTTATTAAACTTAGATTATTCATTCACTAGAGGCAGTGGGGCCTTTCGTTTTCAAAAAAGGGAAAAAATTATATTTGGCCTGCAGTCTTGCACCAATTTATTAGCTGCCTGTGAAATCAAATCACTGGTAATACAGCATGCTGAGGGGTAGGGGTAGGCCTAGAGGACGTGGACGCGGCCGAGGACGCGGAGGGCCAAGTCAGGGTGTGGGCACAGGCCAAGCTCCTGATCCAGGTGTGTCGCAGCCGACTGCTGCGCGATTAGGAGAGAGGCACGTTTCTGGTGTCCCCACATTCATCGCCCAATTAATGGGTCCACGCGGGAGACGGTTATTAGAAAATGAGCAGTGTGAGCAGGTCCTGTCCTGGATGGCAGAAAGTGCTTTGAGCAACCTATCGTCTACCCGCAGTTCTGCGCCGTCCACTGCTGCCAATCCGAATCCTCTGTCTGCTGCTCCTCCTTCCTCCCAGCCTCCTCACTCCACTACAATAACACCTGCTCAGGAGCGGGAACACTCCCAGGAACTGTTCTCGGGCCCCTGCTTAGATTGGGCAGCAGCGGTTCCTCTCCCACCAGAGGAGTTTATCGTCACTGATGCCCAACCATTCGAAAGTTCCCGGGGTCCGGGGGAACAGGCTGGGGACTTCCGCCAACTGTCTCAACAACTTTCTGTGGGTGAGGAGGACGATGACGATCAGACACAGTTGTCTTGCAGTGAGGTAGTAGTAAGGGCAGTAAGTCCGAGGGAGCAGCGCACAGAGGATTCGGAAGAAGAGCAGCAGGACGATGAGGTGACTGACCCCACCTGGTGTGCAACGCTTACTCAGGAGGACAGGTCTTCCGAGGGGGAGTCAAGGGCATCAGCAGGGCAGGTTGCAAGAGGCAGTGCGGTGGCCAGGGGTAGAGGCAGGGCCAGACCGAATAATCCACCAAGTGTTTCCCAAAGCGCCCCCTCGCGCCATGCCACCCTGCAGAGGCCGAGATGCTCTAAGGTCTGGCAGTTTTTCACAGAGACGCCTGACGACCGACGAACAGTGGTGTGCAACCTTTGTCGCGCAAAGCTCAGCCGGGGAGCCAACACCAACAGCCTCACCACCACCACCATGCGCAGACATATGATGGCCAAGCACCCCGCAAGGTGGGACGAAGGCCGTTCAGCGCCTCCGGTTTGCACCCCTGCCTCTCCCCCTGTGCCCCAACCTGCCACTGAGATGCAACCCCCCTCTCAGGACACAGGCACTACCGTCTCCTGGCCTGCACCCACACCCTCACCTCCGCTGTCCTCGGCCCCATCCAGCAGTGTAGTTCAGCGCACAGTCCAGCCGTCGCTTGCGCAACTGTTGGAGCGCAAGCGCAAGTACGCCGCCACGCACCCGCACGCTCAAACGTTAACCGTCCGCATAGCAAAATTCATCAGCCTTGAGATGCTGCCGTATAGGGTTGCGGAAACGGAGTCCTTCAAAAGTATCATGGAGGCGGCGGCCCCGCGCTACTCCGTTCCCAGTCGCCACTACTTTTCCCGATGTGCCGTCCCAGCCCTGCACGACCACGTCTCCCGCAACATTGTACGCGCCCTCACCAACGCGGTTACTGCCACGGTCCACTTAACTACGGACACGTGGACAAGCACAGGCGGGCAGGGCCACTACATCTCCCTGACGGCACATTGGGTGAATTTAGTGGAGGCTGGGACAGAGTCAGAGCCTGGGACCGCTCATGTCCTACCCACCCCCAGAATTGCGGGCCCCAGCTCGGTGGTGGTATCTGCGGAGGTGTATGCTTCCTCCACTAAAGCACCCTCCTCCTCCTCCTCCTCCTCCTCCTCCTCTGTCTCGCAATCTAGATGTGTTAGCAGCAGCATGTCGCCAGCAGTCGGTGTCGCGCGGTGTGGCAGCACAGCGGTGGGCAAGCGTCAGCAGGCCGTGCTGAAACTACTCAGCTTAGGCGATAAGAGGCACACGGCCCACGAACTGCTGCAGGGTCTGACACAGCAGACCGACCGCTGGCTTGCGCCGCTGAGCCTCCAACCGGGCATGGTCGTGTGTGACAACGGCCGTAACCTGGTGGCGGCTCTGCAGCTCGGCAGCCTCACGCACGTGCCATGCCTGGCCCACGTCTTTAATTTGGTGGTTCAGCGGTTTCTGAAAAGCTACCCACGCTTGTCAGACCTGCTCGTAAAGGCGCGCCGGCTCTGCGCACATTTTCACAAGTCCCACACGGACGCTGCCACCCTGCGCACCCTGCAACATCACTTTAAGCTGCCAGTGCACCGACTGCTGTGCGACGTGCACACACGGTGGAACTCTACGCTCCACATGTTGGCCAGGCTCTATGAACAACTCAGAGCTATAGTCGAATACCAACTCCAACATGGGCGGCGCAGTGGGAGTCAGCCTCCTCAATTCCTTTCAGAAGAGTGGGCCTGGTTGGCAGACATCTGCCATGTCCTTGGTAATTTTGAGGAGTCTACCCAGGTGGTGAGCGGCGATGCTACAATCATTAGCGTCACCATTCCTCTGCTATGCATCTTGAGAAATTCCCTGCAAACCATAAAGGCAGCTGCTTTGCGCTCGGAAACGGGGGCGGGGGAAGACAGTATGCCGCTGGATAGTCAGGGCACCCTCCTGTCTATTTCTCAGCGCGTACAGGAGGAGGAGGAGGAGCATGAGGAGGATGAGGAGGAGGGGGAAGAGACAGCTTGGGCCGCTGCTGACGGTACACCGGCTGATTGCCTGTCATCCTTTCAGCGTGTATGGCCTGAGGAGGAGGAGGAGGAGGATCCTGAAAGTGATCTTCCTAGTGAAGACAGCCATGTGTTGCGTACAGGTACCCTGGCACACATGGCTGACTTCATGTTAGGATGCCTTTCTCGTGACCCTCGCGTTGCACGCATTCTGGCCACGACGGATTACTGGGTGTACACACTGCTCGATCCACGGTATAAGGAGAACCTGCCCACTCTGATTCCCGAAGAGGAAAGGGGTTCGAGAGTCTTGCTATACCACAGGACCCTTGCGGACAAGCTGATGGTAAAATTCCCAGCCGACAGCGCTAGTGGCAGAAGGCGCAGTACCGAGGGCAAGGTAGCAGGGGATGTGCGTAGATCGAGCAGCATGTACATCCCAGGCAGTGCAACAGTCTTTAAGGGCCTGGCCAGCTTTATGGCTCCCCACCAAGACTGTGTCACCGCTCCCCAGTCACGGCTGAGTCGGCGGGAGCACTGTAAAAGGATGGTGAGGGAGTACGTAGCGGATCGCACGACCATCCTTGGTGACGCCTCTGCCCCCTACAACTACTGGGTGTCGAAGCTGGACACGTGGCCTGAACTAGCGCTGTATGCCCTGGAGGTGCTTGCTTGTCCTGCGGCTAGCGTCTTGTCGGAGAGGGTGTTTAGTGCGGCTGGGGGAATCATCACAGATAAGCGTAGCCGCTTGTCAACCGACAGTGCCGACAGGCTAACACTCATCAAGATGAACAAAGCCTGGATTTCCCCAGACTTCTGTTCTCCACCAGCGGACAGCAGCGATACGTAAGCAATACGTAGGCTGCACCCGCGGATGGAAGCTACGTTCTCTCTCACCATCCAAAACGGGGACATTTCTGCTTCATCAATCTGTGTCTAATATTCCTCCTCCTCCTCCTGCTCCTCCTCCTGAAACCTCACGTAATCACGCTGAACGGGCAATTTTTCTTAGGGCCACAAGGCTCACTCAAATAATTTTTCTGAACAATTTTTATAAGTTTCAATGCGCTTAAAAGCGTTGGAACTTTAACTTGAACCAATTTTTCGTTACACTGGGCTGCCTCCAGGCCTAGTTACCACTTAAGCCACATTAACCAAAGCGATTAATGGGTTTCACCTGCCCTCTTGGCTGGCCATGGCCAATTTTTGGGATGTACATTAGTACTGTTGATACAGCAATTTTTGTGGGCCCTCGCCTACAGTGTAATCAAATTAATTTTTAGCCCACCTGCATTACAGCTGACGTTACCTCAGCTGTGTTGGGCAATGCAATGGGATATTTTTATGTACTGCCGGTGGGTTCCAGGGAGCCACCCATGCTGTAGGTGCACACAGAGTTTTTAATACATCTGTCCACTTCTAAAGAACCCCAGTCTGACTGGGGCATGCAGTGTGGGCCGAAGCCCACCTGCATTATGCACGACATTACTACCTCAGCTGTGTTGGGCAATGCAATGGGATATTTCTATGTACCGCCGGTGGCTTCCTGGCACCCACCCATGCTGTGGGTCCACAGGGAATTATAAATGCATCTGTTTCCACTTATAAAGAAACCCAGTCTGACTGGGGCATGCAGTGTGGGCCGAAACCCACCTGCATTAACCCTTTCCAGTCCACTGTGTGACCTGTGAAGACATTAGGGTTTAAGGCTGTACAGCTCCGTTGTTGGTAGACGTCCGTCGGGGTTCTCTTACTGTATATTGCCAGCCTCTCTGCTGTCGGAGCCTATCCTACGTGTCAGCTCATGCAGTACTGGCTTTAGCCAGCATATAGCGCCGTTGTATAACGGCAGAAAAAGAGTAAGCCCCCTTGGAAAACCATATACAAATTGGATTGGAAAGGGTTAAGCACAACATTACTACCTCAGCTGTGTTGGGCAATGCAATGGGATATTTTTATGTACCGCCGGTGGGTTCCAGGGAGCCACCCATGCTGTAGGTGCACACAGAGTTTTTAATACATCTGTACACTTCTAAAGAACCCCAGTCTGACTGGGGCATGCAGTGTGGGCCGAAGCCCACCTGTATTACGCACGACATTACTACCTCAGCTGTGTTGGGCAATGCAATGGGATATTTCTATGTACCGCCGGTGGCTTCCTGGCACCCACCCATGCTGTCGGTCCACAGGGACTTCACAATAGGGAGTTGTACCTGCCTGTGTCTATGAATTAAAAAGCCCGGTCTAACTGGGGCATGCAGACACCTTGACAGAATGAATAGTGTGTGGCACATAGGTTCCCCATTGCTATGCCTACGTGTGCAGCTCCTGATGGCGGTGGCACAGGATTCTATTTCTCATTGCTTCTGTACAGCATTGTGGGCTATCGCCCCGCCATTTTTAAAGAGGGTCGCTGCCTAGCCGTGCCAACCCTCTGCAGTGTGTGCCTGCGGTTCCTCCTCATGGCAGACGCACTTCTAAATAGACATGAGGGTGGTGTGGCATGAGGGCAGCTGAAGACTGCGCAGGGACACTTTGGTGTGCGCTGTGGGGGGGAGGGGGGGGCGGTTGGTCAGCATGTAACCCAGGAGAAGTGGCAGCGGAGTGTCATCCAGGCAGTGATTGTGCTTTGTTGTAGCTAGTGTGGTGCTTAGCAAAGGTATGCCATGCTAATGAGGGCTTTTCAGAAGTAAAAGTTGTTGGGAGGGGGGGGGCCCACTCTTGCCGGTATTGTGGCTTAATAGTGGGACCTGTGAACTTGAGATGCAGCCCAACATGTAGCCCCTCGCCTGCCCTATCCGTTTCTGTGTCATTCCCATCACTTTCTTGAATTGCCCAGATTTTCACACATGAAAACCTTAGCGAGCATCGGCGAAATACAAAAATGCTCTGGTCGCCCATTGACTTCAATGGGGTTCGTTGTTCGAAACGAACCCTCGAGCATCGCGGGAAGTTCGTTCCGAATAACGAACACCCGAACATTTTGGTGTTCGCTCATCTCTATTTAAAACCCAAATGGCGGAGCAGAGGATATATGAGAGATGGTTGGCATTCAGAGAAAATACCATGGCTAAATATGTGGAGAAGTGGAGCACTTGGAGGGAACCTACATAATCTTTTGCATTTAAAAGTTATGGGATGCCTTTGTTTTATTCTGATAAGTTTAATGTTTTTCTAACTCTGGTTTTTCCCCCTTTTTTTTTTCTTTTTTCTTTTTCCATGCTATGTCTTTACTATGGGTCTGTATGACCTATCTATGTGATCAATCTATAGTATATTACAATATAACAAGGAAAGTGATTATAATGTTCATGTTCAAAGAATAATTGATAAGCTCTCAGGGCGAGCACCCACTGGCGTTTGCGTTTCCCGCGGGAAAAAAACGCAGCGTTTTCGCCGCGTGTCCCGCGGTTTTTCCGCGCGTTTTCCGCGGCGTTTTTCGCGGCGTTTTCGCGGCGTTTTCGCGGCTTTGCCATTAATTTCCATGGAGAAAAATAAGGACACATATGCAACTGACAGTTCCTATGTTAAAAACGCAAACGCAATGCAAAAAAAACGCCAGTGGACAGGAACACATGTTATCTCTATGCCTGTGCAGGAAAAACGCAAAACGCAAAACGCAAAACGCAGGTAAAAAAACGCCAGTGGGTGCTCGCCCTAAGGGTTGTATAGAACTATTTTAAGAGGAAAACAAGAAAATATACAGGAAAGTGTTGTATTAATATGTCCAGTATAATTCAAATCAATATGTTTCTCATGGAGTACGCGCCACATGTAACACCGTTTTGGATGTATATCTTTTCTAATCCTCAATAAAAAATTTATTGTTCAAAAAAAACAAACAAAGAGACGGAAATCGGAGTATGGGTTTGGTGAGGGCTGTGATTTCCTGACTATGTTCATAAAAGCCTCTTTGGTTCGGAAATAATGGATTCATGCGATAACATCTCTGGGATTTTCCTCTTTAAGAAACTTCGGACGTGGCAGTCTGTGAGCTCTATCAATTTTAAGCTCTTGGTCAGGTGTATTAGGAAGGAGAGTTTGCATGAAACGCGTAATAAAGTTTGGAATTTCAGTGTTTGATATTTTTTCGGGTATTCTTCTTATCTTGATATTATTGCGCCTATTCCTATCCTCCAAATCCATTAGTTTAAGTTGTAATTTGGTGACTTTTTCCTCTAATTCTTAATGCGCATCAATCAGTGAGTTGTGCGAGTTAACTATTTCTTCCATTTTCTTTTCACTTTTTTCTATCTTATTATTAATGTCCAGAACTGAAGAGTTTACTTTTGAGGTCAGGACTAGTATATCATCTTGTATGGTATCTCTAAGGGCCATTACCACTTCTTTTATGTATAACTCAGTCACTGGTTTGTTAGATGCTGCAAGATTACTCAATCCTCCCTCCACAACTTTCTCATATGTATGTTCAGTTTCAGTCTCACCTCCCTCGGCTGTGGACATTTTCTGCCGTTGTTTTTCAGGGCTGCTGGTAGGTGATCTGCCCTTTTGTGATAACGTGGTCGGTGCCATCTTAGGTGGTGAGGGCCTTGATCTATCATTCCCTTTGTGTACTGACCTCATATTCTCTGATGGAGACAGGTCCTGCTGAGCGTCGCCGCCGGCTCCATTCATGCCCCCAGAGACTCCTTCCTCCGTTTCTCTGTCTATTGCAGCCCAGGTGCAGTCACCGCGCTCCCTCTCCAAGGGACCGGAAGTCAGCGCTTCCCCTGCGGCCATCACTGCAGGAGACCAGCGCACCGCGAAAAAGTTCTCCAATCTTGCCAGAGCGGGTTTAGATGCTCTTCTTCTAGACATTGCTGCAGCCCTGATGTCTTCCTGGAGCTTTTGGGTAAGAGCTAATCTACAGTGAGTGCTTTAGGTAGCTAGAAGTGCCTCTGCCGAGCGGAGCTTAGGAATTCACTGCTATCTCGGTGCCTCTCCAAGCCACGCCTCTAGAATACCTTTTTTTGATAAACTCCCTAAATAACAAAATCATGAATCCTCAGGAAATATCAGAAAAATTTGCTAAATACTATAGTTTAGTATACAATTTAATGGAAGATCCATCTATCACACATCCGAATCAAACTCTTATAGATAAATTTTTGGGAGATATCTCCCTCCCCTCCCTATCTCCCTCACAACTAAACTTTCTAAATAAAGAAATCTCTACTATAGAAATATTAGACAATATTTCATTGTTAAAACCTAACAAATCTCCAGGACCAGACGGTCTCACAAACAAATATTATAAATTATTCTCCACTGTTCTAACTTCCTACCTCCTGAAAACCTTCAATCACGCTATATCACATAACTCCTTCCCACCTGAATTCTCAATGCCCTTATCATAACTATACCTAAGCTGGGAAAACCTTATACATCCCTCTCTAACTACAGGCCCATCTCTTTATTAAACACAGATGTGAAGATATATGCAAAAATTTTAGCCCCCAGAATAGCAGATATTCTCCCATCGTTAATATTGAATGATCAAGTGGGCTTTATTAAAAATAGGCAAACATCAGATGCCACTAGACGCTTCATTAACTTGATTGAATATGTTGAGAAATGTTGAATCCCCTTGTTGCTGTTGTCACTAGATGCTGAAGAAGCATTTGATATAACCCACTGGGGCTACCTATACTCTGTCTTCAAGAAATTTGGATTTCAAGCCAACTTTCTATCACAAGTCATGTCCCTTTACTCATCTCCCAATGCTACGGTGTATTCCTCAGGCTTTCTATCTATACCATTTACAATCAGCAACTAGGCAGGGTTGCCCCATGTCTCCACTAATCTTTGCCCTAGTGACAGAGCCATTTTCAATCCTGATTAGATTCTCACAAAGCAGCTACAGGATTAGAATAGGGGAACAGGAACACAGAATACGACTTTTTGCGGACAACGTGATTGTTGGCTCTTTTAAATTCAGCCAGTTCCCTTCCAACTGTCTCCAAAATAATTGATAATTTCTTCAAGATTTTATACTACAAAATTAACATCTCAAAGTCAAAAATACTTAACCTAGGAATCAAGAAATCCTTAGTTACTCAGTTTACCAATTTATACAAATTTACTTGGGCTAAAAATTCAATACCATAATTGGGTATCTCCTTAACTGCCTCCACATCAAAATTATTCGAGTAAACTTTAAACCTCTAATCCCCTTGATTAAAGCAGAATTAGGTAAGCTAAAAACCCATGGCATCTCCTGGCTAGGCATAATTGCTACAATCAAAATGATGATTCTTCCCAAAATTCTTTATTTTTTCCAGAATGTCCCAATTAGAGATGAGCGAGCACCAAAATGCTCGGGTGCTCGTTACTCAGGACGAAATTATCGCAATGCTCGAGGGTTCGTTTCGAGTAACGAACCCCATTGAAGTCAATGGGCGACCCGAGCATTTTTGTATTTCGCCGATGCTCGCTAAGGTTTCCTTGTGTGAAAATCTGGGCAATTCAAGAAAGTGATGGGAACGACACAGCAACGGATAGGGCAGGCGAGGGGCTACATGTTGGTCTGCATCTCAAGTTCACAGGTCCCACTATTAAGCCACAATAGCGGCAAGAGTGCCCCCCCCCCTCCCAAAAACTTTTACTTCTGAAAAGCCCTCATTAGCATGGCATACCTTTGCTAAGCACCACACTACCTCCAACAAAGCACAATCACTGCCTGCATGACACTCCGCTGCCACTTCTCCTGGGTTACATGCTGCCCAACCCCCCCTCCCCCCCACAGCGCACACCAAAGTGTCCCTGCGCAGCCTTCAGCTGCCCTCATGCCACACCACCCTCATGTCTATTTAGAAGTGCGTCTGCCATGAGGAGGAACCGCAGGCACACACTGCAGAGGGTTGGCACGGCTAGGCAGCGACCCTCTTTAAAAGGGGCGGGGCGATAGCCCACAATGCTGTACAGAAGCAATGAGAAATAGAATCCTGTGCCACCGCCATCAGGAGCTGCACACGTGGGCATAGCAATGGGGAACCTATGTGCCACACACTATTCATTCTGTCAAGGTGTCTCTGCATGCCCCAGTCAGACCGGGCTTTTTAATTCATAGACACAGGCAGGTACAACTCCCTATTGTGAAGTCCCTGTCGACCGACAGCATGGGTGGCTCCCTGGAACCCACCGGCGATACACAAAAATATCCCATTGCATTGCCCAACACAGCTGAGGTAGTAATGTCGTGCTTAATGCAGGTGGGCTTCGGCCCACACTGCATGCCCCAGTCAGACTGGGGTTCTTTACAAGTGGAAACAGATGCATTTATAATTCCCTGTGGACCCACAGCATGGGTGGGTGCCAGGAAGCCACCGGCGGTACATAGAAATATCCCATTGCATTGCCCAACACAGCTGAGGTAGTAATGTCGTGCTTAATGCAGGTGGGCTTCGGCCCACACTGCATGCCCCAGTCAGACTGGGGTTCTTTACAAGTGGACAGATGTAGGTTAAACTCCGTGTGCACCTACAGCATGGGTGGCTCCCTGGAACCCACCGGCGGTACATAAAAATATCCCATTGCATTGCCCAACACAGCTGAGGTAGTAATGTCGTGCTTAATGCAGGTGGGCTTCGGCCCACACTGCATGCCCCAGTCAGACTGGGGTTCTTTACAAGTGGAAACAGATGCATTTATAATTCCCTGTGGACCCACAGCATGGGTGGGTGCCAGGAAGCCACCGGCGGTACACAGAAATATCACATTGCATTGCCCAACACAGCGGATGTAACGTCAGCTGTAATGCAGGTGGGCTAAAAATTAATTTGATTCCACTGTAGGCGAGGGCCCACAAAAATTCCTGAATCAACAGTACTAATGTACATCAAAAAAATTGGCCATGGCCAACCAAGTGGGCAGGTGAAACCCATTAATCGCTTTGGTTAATGTGGCTTAAGTGGTAACTAGGCCTGGAGGCAGCCCAGTTTAACTAAAAATTGGTTCAAGTTAAAGTTTCAACGCTTTTAAGAGCATTGAAACATATAAAAATTGTTTAGAAAAATTATGAGTGAGCCTTGTGGCCCTAAGAAAAATTGCCCGTTCAGCGTGATTACGTGAGGTTTCAGGAGGAGGAGCAGGAGGAGGAGGAGGAATATTAGACACAGATTGATGAAGCAGAAATGTCCCCGTTTTGGATGGTGAGAGAGAACGTAGCTTCCATCCGCGGGTGAAGCCTACGTATTGCTTACGTATCGCTGCTGTCCGCTGGTGGAGAAGAGAAGTCTGGGGAAATCCAGGCTTTGTTCATCTTGATGAGTGTTAGCCTGTCGGCACTGTCGGTTGACAGGCGGGTACGCTTATCTGTGATGATTCCCCCAGCCGCACTAAACACCCTTTCCGACAAGACGCTAGCCGCAGGACAAGCAAGCACCTCCAGGGCATACAGCGCTAGTTCAGGCCACGTGTCCAGCTTCGACACCCAGTAGTTGTAGGGGGCAGAGGCGTCACCGAGGATGGTCGTGCGATCGGCTACGTACTCCCTCACCATCCTTTTACAGTGCTCCCGCCGACTCAGCCTTGACTGGGGAGCGGTGACACAGTCTTGGTGGGGAGCCATAAAGCTGGCCAGGCCCTTAAAGACTGTTGCACTGCCTGGGCTGTACATGCTGCTCGATCTACGCACCTCCCCTGCTACCTGGCCCTCGGAACTGCGCCTTCTGCCACTACCGCTGTCGGATGGGAATTTTACCATCAGCTTGTCCGCCAGGGTCCTGTGGTATAGCAACACTCTCGAACCCCTTTCCTCTTCGGGAATGAGACTGGGAAGGTTCTCCTTATAGCATGGGTCGAGCAGTGTGTACACCCAGTAATCCGTAGTGGCCAGAATGCGTTGAATGCGAGGGTCACGAGAAAGGCATCCTAACATGAAGTCAGCCATGTGTGCCAGGGTACCTGTACGCAACACATGGCTGTCCGCACTAGGAAGATCACTTTCAGGATCCTCCTCCTCCTCCTCAGGCCATACACGCTGAAATGATGACAGGCAAGCAGCATGGGTACCGTCAGCAGTGGGCCAAGCTGTCTCTTCCCCCTCCTCCTCATGCTCCTCCTCCTCCTCCTGAACGCGCTGAGATATAGACAGGAGGGTGCTCTGACTATCCAGCGACATACTGTCTTCCCCCGGCTCTGTTTCCAAGCGCAAAGCGGCTGCCTTTATGCTTTGCAGGGAAGTTCTCAAGATGCATAGCAGAGGAATGGTGACGCTAATGATTGCAGCATCGCCGCTCACCACCTGGGTAGACTGATCAAAGATTCGAAGGACCTGGCAGATGTCTGCCAACCAGGCCCACTCTTCTGAAAAGAATTGAGGAGGCTGACTCCCACTGCGCCGCCCATGTTGGAGTTGGTATTCCACTATAGCTCTACGCTGCTCATAGAGCCTAGCCAACATGTGGAGCGTAGAGTTCCACCGTGTGGGCACGTCGCACAGCAGTCGGTGCACTGGCAGATTAAAGCGATGTTGCAGGGTGCGCAGGGTGGCAGCGTCCGTGTGGGACTTGCGGAAATGTGCGCAGAGCCGCCGCACCTTTACGAGCAGGTCTGACAAGCGTGGGTAGCTTTTCAGAAAGCGTTGAACCACCAAATTAAAGACGTGGGCCAGGCATGGCACGTGCGTGAGGCTGCTGAGCTGCAGAGCCGCCACCAGGTTACGGCCGTTGTCACACACGACCATGCCCGGTTAGAGGCTCAGCGGCGCAAGCCAACGGTCCGTCTGCTCTGTCAGACCCTGCAGCAGTTCGTGGGCCGTGTGCCTCCTATCTCCTAAGCTGAGTAGTTTCAGCACGGCCTGCTGACGCTTGCCCACCGCTGTGCTGCCACGCTGCGCGACACCGACTGCTGGCAACGTCCTGCTGCTGCTGACACATCTAGATTGCGAGACAGAGGTTGAGGAGGAGGAGGAGGAGGAGGGTGCTTTAGTGGAAGAAGCATACACCGCCGAACATACCACCACCGAGCTGGGGCCCACAATTCTGGGGGTGGGTAGGACGTGAGCGGTCCCAGGCTCTGACTCTGTCCCAGCCTCCACTAAATTCACCCAATGTGCCGTCAGGGAGATGTAGTGGCCCTGCCCACCTGTGCTTGTCCACGTGTCCGTAGTTAAGTGGACCTTGCCACTAACCGCATTGGTGAGGGCGCGTACAATGTTGCGGGAGACGTGGTCGTGCAGGGCTGGGACGGCACATCGGGAAAAGTAGTGGCGACTGGGAACTGAGTAGCGCGGGGCCGCCGCCGCCATCATAGCTTTGAAGGACTCCGTTTCCACAACCCTATACGGCAGCATCTCAAGGCTGATAAATTTGGCTATGTGGACGGTTAACGATTGAGCGTGCGGGTGCGTGGCGGCGTACTTGCGCTTGCGCTCCAACAGTTGCGCTAGCGACGGCTGGACTGTGCGGTGCGACACATTGCTCGATAGGGCCGAGGACAGCGGAGGTGAGGGTGTGGGTGCAGGCCATGAGACGGTCGTGCCTGTGTCCTGAGAGGGGGGTTGTATCTCAGTGGCAGGTTGGGGCACAGGGGGAGAGGCAGCGGTGCAAACCGGAGGCGGTGAACGGCCTTCGTCCCACCTTGTGGGGTGCTTGGCCATCATATGTCTGCGCATACTGGTGGTGGTCAGGCTGTTGGTGGTGGCTCCCCGGCTGATCTTGGCGCGACAAAGGTTGCACACCACTGTTCGTCGGTCGTCAGGCGTCTCGGTGAAAAACTGCCAGACCTTAGAGCACCTCGGCCTCTGCAGGGTGGCATGGCGCGAGGGGGCGCTTTGGTGGATTATTCGGTCTGGCCCTGCCTCTACCCCTGGCCACCGCACTGCCTCTTGCAACCTGCCCTGCTGCTGCCCGTGCCTCCCCCTCTGAAGACCTGTCCTGTGTAGGCGTTGCACACCAGGTGGGGTCAGTCACCTCATCGTCCTGCTGCTCTTCCTCCGAATCCTCTGTGCGCTGCTCCCTCGGACTTACTGCCCTTACTACTACCTCACTGCAAGACAACTGTGTCTCATCGTCATCGACCTCCTCACCCACTGAAAGGTCTTGAGACAGTTGCCGGAAGTCCCCAGCCTCATCCCCCGGACCCCGGGAACTTTCCAATGGTTGGGCATCAGTGACGATAAACTCCTCTGGTGGTAGAGGAACCACTGCTGCCCAATCTGAGCAGGGGCCCGAGAAAAGTTCCTGGGAGTGTTCCCGCTCCTGAGCATGTGTCATTGTAGTGGAGTGAGGAGGCTGGGAGGAAGGAGGAGCAGCAGACAGAGGATTCGGATTTGCAGCAGTGGACGGCGCAGAACTGTGGCTGGACGATAGGTTGCTCGAAGCACTTTCTGCCATCCAGGACAGGACCTGCTCACACTGCTCATTTTCTAATAAAGGTCTTCCGCGTGGACCCATTAATTGGGCTATGAATGTGGGGACGCCAGAAACGTGCCTCTCTCCTAATCCCGCAGCGGTCGGCTGCGACACACCTGGATCAGGAGCTCGGCCTGTGCCCACACCCTCACTTGGCCCTCCGCGTCCTCGGCCGCGTCCACGTCCTCTAGGCCTACCCCTACCCCTCAGCATGCTGTATTACCAGTGATTTGATTTCCCAGGCAGGAAATAAATTGGTGCAAGCCTGCAGGCCAAATATAATTTTTTCGCTTTTTTGCAAAGGGAAGGCCCCACTGTGTATATTCAATGAACAATACGTTTAATAACTGTGGTGTGGCCCTGAAAAAGTGTCACACAACTTTAGTGTAGCAGAGTTATTAACTCTGGCAGAGCAGGTATTTGCCAGTCAGGAAAGACAATGGCGCAAGCCTGCAGTAAACCGTAGCTGGTTGCGTCTGATTTTTGTACGTTCTCCACGCAGCACACACGTACACGGAGACCTTAGGACTGACACAGGCAGGCCAAATATAATTTTTTCGCTTTTTTGCAAAGGGAAGGCCCCACTGCGTATATTCAATGAACAATAACTTTTATAACTGTGGTGTGGCCCTGAAAAAGTGTCACACAACTTTAGTGTAGCAGAGTTATTAACTCTAGCAGAGCAGGTATTTGCCAGTCAGGAAAGACAATGGCGCAAGCCGGCAGTAAACCGTAGCTGGTTGCGTCTGATTTTTGTACGTTCTCCACGCAGCACACACGTACACGGAGACCTTAGGACTGACACAGGCAGGCCAAATATAATTTTTTCGCTTTTTTGCAAAGGGAAGGCCCCACTGCGTATATTCAATGAACAATAACTTTTAAACTGTGGTGTGGCCCTGAAAAAGTGTCACACAACTTTAGTGTAGCAGCGTTATTAACTCTAGCAGAGCAGGTATTTGCCAGTCAGGAAAGACAATGGCGCAAGCCTGCAGTAAACCGTAGCTGGTTGCGTCTGATTTTTGTACGTTCTCCACGCAGCACACACGTACACGGAGACCTTAGGACTGACACAGGCAGGCCAAATATAATTTTTTCGCTTTTTTGCAAAGGGAAGGCCCCACTGCGTATATTCAATGAACAATAACTTTTAAACTGTGGTGTGGCCCTGAAAAAGTGTCACACAACTTTAGTGTAGCAGAGTTATTAACTCTAGCAGAGCAGGTATTTGCCAGTCAGGAAAGACAATGGCGCAAGCCTGCAGTAAACCGTAGCTGGTTGCGTCTGATTTTTGTATGTTCTCCACGCAGCACACACGTACACGGAGACCTTAGGACTGACACAGGCAGGCCAAATATAATTTTTTCGCTTTTTTGCAAAGGGAAGGCCCCACTGCGTATATTCAATGAACAATAACTTTTATAACTGTGGTGTGGCCCTGAAAAAGTGTCACACAACTTTAGTGTAGCAGAGTTATTAACTCTAGCAGAGCAGGTATTTGCCAGTCAGGAAAGACAATGGCGCAAGCCTGCAGTAAACCGTAGCTGGTTGCGTCTGATTTTTGTACGTTCTCCACGCAGCACACACGTACACGGAGACCTTAGAACTGACACAGGCAGGCCAAATATAATTTTTTCGCTTTTTTGCAAAGGGAAGGCCCCACTGCGTATATTCAATGAACAATAACTTTTAAACTGTGGTGTGGCCCTGAAAAAGTGTCACACAACTTTAGTGTAGCAGAGTTATTAACTCTAGCAGAGCAGGTATTTGCCAGTCAGGAAAGACAATGGCGCAAGCCTGCAGTAAACCGTAGCTGGTTGCGTCTGATTTTTGTACGTTCTCCACGCAGCACACACGTACACGGAGACCTTAGGACTGACACAGGCAGGCCAAATATAATTTTTTCGCTTTTTTGCAAAGGGAAGGCCCCACTGCGTATATTCAATGAACAATAACTTTTATAACTGTGGTGTGGCCCTGAAAAAGTGTCACACAACTTTAGTGTAGCAGAGTTATTAACTCTAGCAGAGCAGGTATTTGCCAGTCAGGAAAGACAATGGCGCAAGCCTGCAGTAAACCATAGCTGGTTGCGTCTGATTTTTGTATGTTCTCCACGCAGCACACACGTACACGGAGACCTTAGGACTGACACAGGCAGGCCAAATATAATTTTTTCGCTTTTTTGCAAAGGGAAGGCCCCACTGCGTATATTCAATGAACAATAACTTTTATAACTGTGGTGTGGCCCTGAAAAAGTGTCACACAACTTTAGTGTAGCAGAGTTATTAACTCTAGCAGAGCAGGTATTTGCCAGTCAGGAAAGACAATGGCGCAAGCCTGCAGTAAACCGTAGCTGGTTGCGTCTGATTTTTGTACGTTCTCCACGCAGCACACACGTACACGGAGACCTTAGAACTGACACAGGCAGGCCAAATATAATTTTTTCGCTTTTTTGCAAAGGGAAGGCCCCACTGCGTATATTCAATGAACAATAACTTTTAAACTGTGGTGTGGCCCTGAAAAAGTGTCACACAACTTTAGTGTAGCAGAGTTATTAACTCTAGCAGAGCAGGTATTTGCCAGTCAGGAAAGACAATGGCGCAAGCCTGCAGTAAACCGTAGCTGGTTGCGTCTGATTTTTGTACGTTCTCCACGCAGCACACACGTACACGGAGACCTTAGGACTGACACAGGCAGGCCAAATATAATTTTTTCGCTTTTTTGCAAAGGGAAGGCCCCACTGCGTATATTCAATGAACAATAACTTTTATAACTGTGGTGTGGCCCTGAAAAAGTGTCACACAACTTTAGTGTAGCAGAGTTATTAACTCTAGCAGAGCAGGTATTTGCCAGTCAGGAAAGACAATGGCGCAAGCCTGCAGTAAACCGTAGCTGGTTGCGTCTGATTTTTGTACGTTCTCCACGCAGCACACACGTACACGGAGACCTTAGGACTGACACAGGCAGGCCAAATATAATTTTTTCGCTTTTTTGCAAAGGGAAGGCCCCACTGCATATATTCAATGAACAATAACTGTGTTGTGGCCCTGCCTACACAATTCTGTCCCTGTAGTATCAATGGAGGGTGCAATGCTCTGCACAGACGATTTTTAGAAGAAAAAAAAATATGCAACACTGCTAACAGCAGCCAGCACAGTACTGCACACGGTTAAATTTGGCCCTAGAAAGGACCGTTGAGGTTCTTGAAGGCTACACTCACTCCTAACACTCTCCCTGCCTATGCACCACTTCTGTCCCTAATGCCGGGTGCAATGCTCTGCACTGCCGATTTTGAGAAGAAAAAAAAAAACCCACTGCTAGCAGCAGCCTGCACACAGGTAGATGTGGCCCTAAGAAGGACCTTTGGGGTTCTTGAAGCCTACACTGACTCCTAACGCTCTCCCTACAGCAGCACCAGCACGATAGTACTTTCCCTCAGCTAACTCACAAGGCATGTGTGGCGAGCCGCGGGAGGGGCCGACTTTTATATTTGGGTGACATCTGATCTTCCCAGCCACTCACTGCAGGGGGGTGGTATAGGGCTTGAACGTCACAGGGGGAAGTTGTAATGCCTTCCCTGTCTTTCAATTGGCCAGAAAAGCGCGCTAACGTCTCAGAGAGGAAACTGAAAGTAACCAGAACACCGCGTGGTACTCGTTACGAGTAACGAGCATCCCGAACACCCTAATATTCGCACGAATATCAAGCTCGGACGAGTACGTTCGCTCATCTCTAGTCCCAATGCATTTACCAATATCCTTTCTTAAAAAATGCAATCAACTTATCCAATCTTTTATCTGAAGGAATAAAAAATCTAGAACCAAACCTGATATTCTCTTCCAACATTAAAGGAAAGGGGGACTTAGCTCTCCTTCAATCATTCAATACTATAGCGCTTCTATTTTAGAGCAACTCGGGTATTTATGGCTTGACAATCACTCAAAATTGTGGGTTCCGCTTGAAAGCTTTATGGTTAAGAAATTTTCACTTAAAAACCATTTACTAGCACACCTGTTTTTTAAGTGTAAGTACCCCTTTAATTCGTTCACACTTCAAGCTATCACAAATGCTTGTAACATATTAACTGTAAAAAAAGAACTAATTGCTTTTCCCATGCATAACTCAAATACAGAAATTCAATCTGTTGTAATTGAAAACCTAGATCTCTCACACTGGAAAAAACAAGGTTTCTCTCAAGCCAAACAGCTTTGGACAGATCAGGGTTTCATCACCTTTCCAGATCTTATATCCACCTTCAAAATACCTAGAAGAGATCTATACAAATACTTTCAAATTCGTCATCTACTACAAAATTTTCCCCCTCCGACTATAGTCCATGTCCCCTCAAAACTAGAGGCCTGGTTAAACTCCACTCAAGGAGCCAATAAAGGAATATCTGTGTGATATCAAATCTTAATCTCTTACACTCAAGATTTGCTAGCATCTATAAAAAAGAAGGGGGTGACAGATCTTCAAATCCGAATAACGAATGAACAATGGTTTAATGGTTTTTCCTCCATTTCATTAGTATCACGATGTACAAACCACTTAGAAAACATACACAAAATATTATGTATTGATCAACTGCCTCATAATGTGCATACCCTTTTCCTACATGTTCTGGTAGCTGCCAGATTATCTATAGCTCAATCCTGGAATGGTAACTCTATCCCTTCTTTAACAGACATAATTAAGGCAGTAAACAATAATAGCTAGTTTGAATAGATGTACTTCTGCGCAACTAACAGAAAAGCAAAATTCATGAAGAATTGTAAAGTCTGGATCCAAAGTGATTTCTGCTACATGCCAGGATCCTATCTGCTCTGATTGCTCTCTGTTTTCTTCTTTTCTTTTTCAATATGCTGTCCGATGACTTGATCCATGTTCTTTTTTTTTGTTTTAGTTCTGTTGTTCTATTATGTTTGAATTGCACAATATAACCTCTATATAAGAAATTCTGAGATGACTACATTAACGGGGTTTTGATATTTATTTATTATTCCTGTAACTTCATTAACTAGAGATGAGCGAGCACCAAAATGCTCGGGTGCTCGTTACCCGGGACGAAATTTTCGCGATGCTCGAGGGTTTGTTTCGAGTAACGAACCCCATTGAAGTCAATGGGCGACCCGAGCATTTTTGTATATCGCCGATGCTCGCTAAGGTTTTCATTTGTGAAAATCTGGGCAATTCAAGAAAGTGATGGGAACGACACAGCAACGGATAGGGCAGGCGAGGGGCTACATGTTGGGCTGCATCTCAAGTTCCCAGGTCCCACTATTAAGCCACAATAGTGGCAAGAGTGCCCCCCCCCCACTGTCAGCATAAAGATCGTTCTCCTCTGCCATAGCTGTAACAGCTGTGGCAGAGAAGAACGATGTTTGCCCATTGAATTCAATGGAGCCAGCAATACAGCAGGTTCCACTGAAAGCAATGGGCTGCCGGCGATCGCGGGATGAATTGTCGGGAAGGGCTTAAATATATAAGCCCTTCCCTGCAATTCATCCAGAAATGTGTTACAATAAAAATATATACCGGCGTATAAGGCGACGGGGCATATAAGACGACCCCCCAACTGTCACCTTATACGCCGGGAATACAGCGGAGCAAAGAATAAAAATCATTACTCACTTCTCCTGGTGTTCTGCGGCGCTGCTGCAGGCTGTCGCTCCCTCCTGGTCCCCGGCAGAGCATTGCTTTCTGGACGCAGTGGTTGAAATCCCCGCCTCCAGAAACACACGTGCCTTCAGCCAATCACAGCCATTCAATGACATCATTGTCATTGGCTGTGATTGGCTGAAGGCACGTGTGTTTCTGGAGGCGGGGATTTAAAGCCCTTCGTAGAGAAAGCAATGCTCTGCCGGGAATCAGGAGGGAGCGACAGCCTGCAGCAGCGGCGCAGAACGCCAGGAGAAGTGAGTAATGATTTTTATTCTTTGCTCCACTGTATTCCCGGCGTATAAGGTGACAGTTGGGGGGTCGTCTTATACGCCCCGTCGCCTTATACGCCGGTATATATTTTTATTGTAACACATTTCTGGATGAATTGCAGGGAAGGGCTTATATATTTAAGCCCTTCCCGACAATTCATCCCGCGATCGCCGGCAGCCCATTGCTTTCAGTGGAACCTGCTGTATTGCCAGCTCCATTGAATTCAATGGGCAAACATCGTTCTTCTCTGCCACAGCTGTTACAGCTGTGGCAGAGAAGAATGATTTGTCTTCTATATGTTCTCAATGGGGTCGGCGCTGCTGCCGCCGGCCCCATTGAGCGCATATAGAGAAGAGAACAGAAATCGCAGATCGCACATAGGTGCGATCTGCGATTTCTATGGCCTAAGAAGGACCGTTGGGGTTCTTGAAGCCTAAAATCACTCCTAACACTCTCCCTATAGCAGCTCCGGCATCAACAACACTTTCCCTGAGCTATGTCAGAATGCATCTGTGGCAAGCCGCGGGAGGGGCAGATTTTAATACTCAGGTGACACCTAATCTCGCCAGCCACTCACTGCAGGGGAGTGGTATAGGGCTTGAACGTTGCAGGGGGAAGTTGTAATGCCTTCCCTGTCTTTCTATTGGCCAGAAAAGCGCGCAAATTTGTCAGGGAAGAAAATGAAAGTAACCCGAACACCGCGTGGTACTCGTTACGAGTAACGAGCATCTCGAACACCCTAATACTCGAACGAGTATCAAGCTCGGACGAGTATGCTCGCTCATCTCTATAAGAAACCTTTTCAATAAAAATTCAATGTTCAAAAAAGAATATTCTGACAGAGAGTTCCAATAACTGAAATCTTTTGGTGTTGTCAAAAGAATGCAGACTATAATGTAACATAGACTCTTTATTGAGGAAACAGTTACCAGTCCAAACTCATAGACTCCACAGACAAGATCTTTTGATATGTATATACAATAGCTTGTAAGTTACTCCTTTAAGCTTATTTCTTTGCAGAGTTGGCGTCCTCTTGGTAATGTCTTTTTCTACCAATCAGTTATTCTACCTCTATAATGATGAAATCAGTTTATAAGAAATTATAAATCTGTCTTTACTTTGGTGTTTTGTTCTTAGAAGATATGGTTCAACGTCACTGTAGTATATTCTGATTAGAAAACAAAATCTGCCCTGATTTTTTAATTATGGTCCATAGGGGTCAATTATTGTGATGTAGTTTTATGTGATTTAATCCAAGATAATGAATGACTTCATGACATTTAAACTTAACAATGAAAATATTCACGTAATTAAAAATATAATAGGGGAATGCATTCATTTTTGCGAATAAGCTGTGGGCTAATTCAGTATTTTGAGGCTTGGACCATTCTACCTCATGTCACTGTTTTATGCTCTGTTATGCATTTATCTTGCAGTGAAGGTAGAGGGGAGACAAACAAATGTGTGTAATATTACACAATTACACATGTAAAACTGGAAATGCAAAAAGACAAGAAGAATTCTGATAATAAAAAAAACTTTAGTCAGATTTGATGGCTGTCCTCATCAAATTGATGTTTAGCTATTCCCTTTCCAAGCAAAGTTCCTTTAAGAAGTTGCTGATATTTGCTAAATGAAGATTTATTGAAAACACATAGATTTACAGACTTAAAAAATGTAAGTACTTTCTACTTTCAGTGCACTGTATTATCCCATGTAACTCATGTGAATTTGAGTGTGCTTTGTTGATTTAAGTAAAATGAAATACAAAGTCAAGTCTGTAAGTTAAGTCTTATCTCTAGATGGCATTCAAGTCTCTATAGCATATAAGGTTCTAGGGTGTCTAGGGTACCAACAGCTACAACATATGCTAGCAAATTGTGTTTTTATTCAAGCATCCCCTATTTCTATTACACAAGTTGTCCATGTGGATAAAAGGTAGATATTTCAGACATATGCATCATTTTAGTGTGTGAAATGGATAATGATTGGAGATGAGCGAGCGTACTCGGAAAAGCACTACTCGCTCGAGTAATTTGCTTTATCCGAGTATCGCTGTGCTCGTCCCTGAAGATTCGGATGCCGCTGCGGCTGACATGTGAGTCGCAGCGGGGAGCAGGGGAGAGCGGGCAGGAGAGAGGGAGAGAAAGATCTCCCCTCCGTTCCTCCCCGCTCTCCCCTGCAGCTCCCCGCTCCGTGACGGCACCCGAATCTTCAGGGACGAGCACAGCGATACTCGGATAAAGCAAATTACTCGTGCGAGTAGTGCTTTTCCGAGTACGCTCGCTCATCCCTAATAATGATGTTTGAATCCATGCAGGGCGTAGCTGGGGAAGCAGGTGTGGCATGTGCCCCAGGTGCTGGGTTAGGTAGCATACTGGAGATTTTCAAGATGCAGCCTTCACTTTCTTAGCTTCTGCATTCTTCTTCCATAGTGTTTTCCATGCTCTTGTGCTGCTTTCTCCCCTGCACTGTCTTTCCCTTTCCAGGCTTTTCTTCTACTGTCTGTACAGGCAGTACTTAAGAGCTCTTGTTGGCATGAACAGGAGGAGCAAAAGAAAGAGGGAAGTCTTCTCCACTGCACAGGCTTCCAGCAGGAGGATCCAACTACTTGCAGTACTTACCAGAGTAAATATTAAAAACATTTGTAATACCTAGTTGCAAGAAAATAACAATCCTTAGGGTACCCATAGGGAGGAAATTTTGTTCAGATAGTCATGCAGAAAAGTCACTGATGCATAGGTACAGCAATCATTTGTT
This sequence comes from Eleutherodactylus coqui, assembly GCF_035609145.1. NCBI lineage: Eukaryota > Metazoa > Chordata > Amphibia > Anura > Eleutherodactylidae > Eleutherodactylus > Eleutherodactylus coqui. The sequence continues at coordinate 138,506,170 of NC_089843.1, read as the reverse complement.
TGCTTTTACACAGATCACCTATTATTTAATTCTAGAGGCTATCTCTATGGAAATGTATTTGTAAATTGTTTAAATACAAATGATTGTGACTTTACACCAGATCATTTTGAAGTTTTTATAAACACATGTCTAGAGCAGGATTCCCAGTGTGAGATTTCTTTGAATCTACATTTTTGATCAACCTTTTTCTCCCAGTGTTTTAGGACAAGGATGTCTTTTCACAGCCCATACAAAGGAACAAGTAACCTTGCTGATGCTATTAGGTTTTTAGAAGTGGCATGAGAGAGACAGGTATCCAGATGGGAATAAAGAGAGTTAAGTGATTTCTGGTGAAAGAGGAAGGATTGTACCTTTCCAACCACCAGGTCACAGTTTTATCACAGGACAACCAGGTGTGGAGAAAGGAGCCTCTCTATTATTGGGATCTCCAGCAGATGCCTGTGTTGTTGAGAGAATACATACCATGTTTGCCCAAAAATAAGACCTGTCGCTAAAATGAGCACTACCCTGATTTTTGCCTATTTTTGAGGAGGCTTGAAATATAAGCATTGCCCCCAAAATAAGCCCTAACTAGACTACATAAAAAAAGAAATGAATACATTACCTAATAGCCATGGTCCGTGTCCTTTCCACTGGTCTCCGAGGTTCCGTAGCTCCACCACGCGTCCTGTACTCCTTGGCCACCGACAGAACATCTCTTGCTGGTTGCTGGATTCATAAATCCTGCCTCCGGGAAGCGATGGCTCTCATTAGTTCTGCAAGCACTGCTCTCAACCAGTCAATCCAGCACTCGCTTTACCAATGTGACGGCTGTGATTTGTTCAGCAAGCACTGCTCTCAGCCAATCAGAAAGCAATAGAATGTCTAGTTTTCCTATAGAAGTTTGAGCTGATCAGAGGAGAGAAACAGTGTAAATTGGGAAGACCTTTCATATTTCCCCCTATTTTTACTCTCAGATAAGTAATCATATTATTAGATCAGTCAAAAGTGCATGACCTAGACGCTAATTCCCATCTAAACAATGCTAATCCAAAGCTGAAGATCTTACTAGCATATTGCAATAAGGTATTGATCTTATGTGGTAAGAAATTAAAATCCTAATCAAAATTTGACAAGTTAACCCTTTCCAGTCCAATGTCGGGCCTGCCCCGACATCATAATTTCCCTCCACAGCTCTGATGTCGGGGCAGGCCCGACACTGCAGTGCAGGAGTGGATCTGCACCTGATCGTCAGACACATCGGGTGCAGATGCACTCCTGCACTGGTCCTCATCGAGGACCCCCGAGGAGAAGGCAGAAAGGGTTTTTAACCCTTTCTGCCTTCTCCTTTACACATTACATAGCGCTCAATTAGCACTATGCAATGCATAGATTCCGGCCGGCGATCATGTGACCGCCGGTGTTACCTGACCCCCGGCGGTCACATGAACGCCGAGCCAGGAGCCTGCACCGTGGGGGAACCTGCTTACCTGTCCGGTGTCTTCCGCATTCTCCCTTCTGTCTCCAGGCTCGGCGATCATGTGACGGCTGGGTACCACCTGACCCCAGCGGTCACATGATCGCCGAGCCGGGAGGCAGAAGGAGAATGCGGAAGACGCCGGACAGGTAAGCAGGATCCCCCCACGGTGCAGTGAGCACCTACACCCTCCTGAACTCTGTCAGTTCAGGAGGGTGCAGGAAAATGTATTTTTTCTCACCCATTCTACCCAGCTCCAATTTATTTGGAGCTGGGGAGAATGGGTGAGAAAAAATAAATGGATTGGAAAGGGTTAAAGGTGGATACATCTGTATGTCAGACAAGTTCTATAACTAAATTGAAACATCTACGCTATGCATCTCTAAATCTTATGAGTTCATTTATAGAAAGTAGCTGATTTACCATTGAAAATTTTCAATATTGCAAATGGCATCAGAAAATTGTCAAACATGGTTTGCACCACATTTACTATAGGGAATATTTATGAAACCGTATATAGGAAAAACTGTTTTAGTTGCTCCTAGCAACTAATCACAGCTCAGCTTTTAATTAACCAGAGCAGAATACAAAATGAAAACTGTTTTGTGGTTGGTTGCTAGGGGCAACAAAGACAGTTTTTCTTTTATGCAGTTTCATAAAACTTCCCCTATGTATTACCCTATCAAACAGCCCATTGGGCTAATTCTTGTGGACAGCTTTGAAGCGTGCCAGGGATTTGGCACAGGGTGAAGTAGAGGGGGGGATGCTCATGGTCAACTGGTGCAGACTGATTGCTGTGTGTCTGCGAGAAAATGGTAGTACTTGACGCATGTTGCGTCATCCACTCTATGACCTGTTCTGCATGCTGTGGATGTAATGCATGTGCAGAAATCCTTTTAAGGAATGGCACTAGGCTTGCCTTGCCTGCTGCAGAATGTGCAGCTGTTGCTTAAGTGGGAGCCACTTGAAGTGCTAATTTGGCCTTTCCTCTACAACTCCCACCACTGACATATACCCTACCCTTTACTTTTTAATTTTTCCTTCTTAATTTTTTTTCTCTTGAGTTTTCTGGGGGGTCCACTTTTTAAGTAGTTTTATACAACTTATCAGATCATTTTATAGTTTGCAGAAAACCATTGCTAACTGTGTAAGGCCTGTAAATAATTTATAGTAGTCAGACTGGTGACTTTAAACAATGTCTGAGGCTGCTGACATGCACTGAGCATATTTGCTGTTTCCCTGTTTGGTTTTCTTTTTTTATATTAACAAAAAAAGCACCACCAACTAAACAAGCCACAATTCCTGGGAGGCATGATATGCTAGAACCAAAGGCCACACAGTTTACCTTGTACTTTTGTGAGCTCTCCCTGTATGGTGCAGCATAAATGAATCCCCCAAACTCCACTGCTAGCTGTGTAAAGTCTATAAAGACAGACATTTTGTTTGTCTGCTTTGCTGCAATATAAATATTGACAATAGCAGAAATATACCTTCTCCCAATGTACAGACCACATTTTGTATAGGCATATTAGTGTGATAAAGCAACATTCTCTGCTCCCACCAATGGAACCCTGTTTAAAAACGAAAGGCGCTTAGATCTTGTTGGAATCATTTTCAAATACCATGTTGTATTTCCAGAGCCACTGAGTACTCAGTTTGGAGGAACCCCCCTAGAGTGACCCCATTTTGAAAACTACACTCCTTAGGGTATTAATCTAGTATTTTTGTTGAAGAAGTAGTAGTTTTGTTTGAGGTCTTATTGGTATGTCAATTTATAATGTGGTGGTTTATGTAAGCTGTGCAAAGTATACTAGGGCTTAATAATTTTTAGGTTGAGGGGAATTGGTAAAAAACAGCAATTCCGTCACTGTTGTATGGATTTCATTTTTAAGTGCTCATCATACAGTGTAAGTAAAATGTTAACTCTATGCTGTGGGTTAGAATGATTACAATGAGATTAAATTCATCTAGTTCTTTTTAAATGCTTTACTACTTTTGCTCAATAAAAGTATTTTTCATCACGTTATTCAGTGAACATAACTTTTTTCCAACTATGATGCTGTGTGAAGGCTTGTCTTTTTAATTGGGTGCAGGCAACTCTTTGATCACTTTAAATTGCATTTTCAGAAGCTGAGCTGTACAAGAAATGCAACTCTGAAATTGTTTTTTTTCTTTTTGTTATACTCCGTGAACCAGGCAGCATAAATGATATGTTGACTTTTTTCTGTGAGTCAGTACAATTACGGCAACATCAAATTTCTAAATATATTTTTATTACTTTTATACAATAAAAACATTTAACTTAGAAAACATTGTTTCTGCATTGTCATATGCAAATAGACATAACAGATTTATTTCTTCATCTTTGGATCTGTTTGAAGGTTTGCTTTTGAAACACAAACTTACACTTTCATTGCTATTGTTTTGTGCTATATATGACTATAGAATGACGTTTTATTGCATGTTTTGGAAATTAAGGCATACTAATAAACCTCAACTCTGACATTGTTTATTATGCCATTCAGCATGCTGTAAAATTGATGTTACGTTTGCAATTGCAGGGCTACCAAATTTATGTAATTTTTTCTTAGATTTTACTACATTTGCGCAATAAAAGCATTGCTTAATAGGCCACTTGCCAGCCAGTTGCCATGGCAACTAGAAACACTGCGATCAAATAGGAGGGTGCCTATGGGATGAAGGTGGAAGCTTGCTTCCTCCCAAATTTCATAGATTTCATGATTTGCATTGACATTGGTATATAGGGGTTAACCCTTTCCAATCCACTGTCTGATGTCTGAAGTCATTATGACTGTACAGCTCTGATGTTGTAAGACATCCGTCGGGGTTCTCTTACTGTATATTGCCAACCTCTCTGCTGTCTGAGCCTATCCAATGTGTCACCTCATGCAGTACTGGCTTTAGCCAGCATATAGCGCTTTTGTATAACTGCAGAAAAACAGCAAGTTCCTTAGGAAAACCAGGATACAAATTGGATTGGAAAGGGTTAAATAGTTGGGATCGCAGCTAGTTGTAACAGGAGTCCAGTTTTCAGTTATAGCCAGCTACTGCTGAGGACAGTATGGGTTCAGATGCTGAGTCCGCATAACGTGGTCACCTTACATATATATTACATTTGTGCTAAGATCATGTTCGCTATGATATACGTGTACTTTGCATGTCACCAAGGGTTTAATGGTTGGAGATAATAATAAATTGCCAGATGTGATTTTATTACATTACCTTAATTTCCAAAGGCTGTGGAGATATATTTTATGATTCCTTATTTATGGTTTAATACATATACATGCAAAAAAATCATTAAACATATTTATTTAAAGTATTACATTGCATTGATTGTTTTAATATTACAAATGTTATTCAGTATATTCCCCCATACTAATATCAATATTTGGTCAGCTAAAATTCTTAGGTCATCCAGAGAATGTTACGCCATGTTGAGAAAACCGTTCAATATGATGCTGAGAAAAATGTTTTTCAGATTGGTATTCCTGTGTAATATCACTAAAGAGAAATTACACAAAGCATAATGTCATTGTCCAGCTCAGAATAAAAATACACATTAGGCTAACCACTATTCTGCCCTAATTATTTTAACTCAAGATTCTAAAACTGTCATTCAATGTCCAATATGTTTTAGTCTCAGGGACATAATACAATTTAGATATGTAAAAACTGATTAAAAACATGTCTGATCCTATACTACCACTAATATTAAGTGACAATTGATGCAGAAGATGAAATGCATTAATTTCTAAAAAATTTGCATAATAGACTGTACTTAGGTTAAACATTTGATAAAGAATACATATTTAGCACATCTGGATTTTATGTTTATAATTGGGGATCCTTACTGAAGCATGTGGAGATTTTCATTTTGATATAAGTGTGTATGAAAAACTTTCCTCATTAAGGAACTTTACTTTTAAGCTTTTGTCCAGAGGGTAATATAAAGCAGTACAACACTATTGAAGATTAATTTGAATGAGGATAATTTTACAAGTAGATATGGTAAGATAGTATATTTCTTCATAACACTAAACCATTACAATTTACTTTCTACTTTACTTAGCATATTTAGTAATGAAAATGAAAAAGCTAATTAGGGAGAAATAGCATTTCTCATGTACAAAGACTATTCTTGTCAGCAGAGACTGCCGTATGCAAATTGATATTGAGGATTCAATGATTTGAACCCTTATTTCATCAAAATAGAACATCAAATTAATTTAATAGAATAAGTGAAACAAAATCACAAACTGCTAAGCTTTGTATGTATTACAATTTTCCTATTAGAATTTATCTGCACTAAGGTAAAGCACTGGTTGGCTGTCATAATAAATATTAACTAATGACATATGTAGTAGTAATTCTAATATGATGTTATGAAAAAACATTTGACCCTTTTAGTTGTTTCCTAATATTCCATATATTTAACACAAAAAGCATTCATAACATATAACACAGGTTTAAAATAGTTACAATCACAGCCACAATGGCCATCTTGCCTCATCTGTTACAGCTGACGGCCATGGCGTGTGCTCTCTTCCTATCCATGGCAGATACCATATACTTGCCTCCTGCTAAACCTTCCCTGCAGTCTTAAAGGGCCAGCATGCATCCTGTAATTTTGTCTGCTGCCAATCCTTGAGCACCTCTGGTTTTATGAGACACCTTAACCCTCAGAAAGGTACCTAAACTTTTGGTCCTCATTCACTGAGCAGTATAAATAACATGATAACTTTATTCTATTGATCAGTATGATTGTGATGATATCTACTTTTGCAAAATTAAAGCATTTTTGTTCACCATATTTAGAGACCTATAACTGTTTTTTTTTTAAAAGTTCCTTATATGGAATTGTGTATGGGCTTATTTTTTGAAGGATGAGCTGACATTTTCATTGTTATCAATTTGGGGTAAAGATGACTTTCTCATCACATTTTATTGAATTTGTTGGGAAATAATGTGTACAAAAAACCCTACAACTCTGACATTGTTTCTTACCCTTTTCATATGCTGCTTACCATGTAGTGTAAATGACATTTTAAAATTATTCTGCAGGTCAATACTGAATTTATATAGGTTTTCTTCATATGTGTTACTGATTTTGCACAATAAAAACATTTTTCATTGATTTTTTTTCAATATTAAGAAAGTCACAACTGCTTTATTTTTTGTAATATACAAGGTAAGAAAGTAATCATGGCTCACAGTGTAGAGTTAAAGAAAATTAGGTTTACTTAGGGTTACAAAAAGTATTTGAGAGAGATAAGAGATACATGAGCAGAGACTCCATTCTTTGGAGGGTAGAAGCCTAACTCAAGCTCCATTAAAGTGCTATACAAGGTAATTTTCTCCCCTCCTGTCATAAGGACTGTACATTTATAGTAAAACAATTTTACACATAATTTCACATACAACATAAAATACATTTATAGGATTATTTGTCTTTCCTCAGAGGTCTAATTTAGCAGCTGCAACTCCCCCATCCCGCACTCTCTGCTCTGCAAAGACACTCAGGCTGGATGCCCCCCTAATATGAACTTCACGTACCCACCTTCAGGATTTTACCAGAGCAGCATCGACCCTATGGAACGCTCTACCTCAAGACATCCGAACAATCCCTGATGCATGGAATTTCAGACGTGCCCTAAGGACTCACCATTTAAAGAAGCATACCAACTCTCCTGATCTAGCCCCCATCCCCCAAATAAGCCTATCATGTACATTTCCAGCCCCTGTACATCTTGTAGTACCCCACCCCGTCCAAAACCTATTTAACACGACATGTTATGTTGTCTTGATTAAGCTCCCCTGTGCCTCGAAAGTGCTGTAGAATAATTTAGTGCTATACAACTAAAGATTATTGTTATTTTAGCCTACATTCTGTGGGCACAGCATACAGATATGTAGGTTGTAGTTCACAATACATTGAAATTTGAATATTCTCAAAAGCTACACTGATTATTGGTAATTTAGTAAGGGAACAAAGACCTGGGAGCAACAAGGCTTCCATCAGCATGTCTCCATACTGGACTCCTGTAAATAGGAAAAGTAAAGGGGTTGCAACTTGATTATTCAATTCTAAGTGCAAAAATAAGTAACTCCCTTTATAATGTAACTAATAACACACATCTGTACTGCAGAAACATGAAATCTTGCACAACCATTCTTTAGGTCGTAAATAAGAAGAGTAAAGGAGTCACAACTTGATTATTCAATTCTAAGTCCAAAAGTAAGTAACCTCCTGTGTAATGTAACTAATAACACAGATCTGTATCACACAAACGTGAAATTTGCAATGACCATTCTTTATGTCTTAAATAGGAAGAGTAAATGGGTCGCAACATCAATATTCAATTCTATGTGTGAAAAACTGCAAAAATCCGCAATATAATTTTTTAATTGTTCTGTGAGTTTGGCTCATATGACCGTTGTTTAAACCATTCCCTTTAAGAACACAAAGAAGTGTATTTTGACGTTCTCTATTTTGAGATAATTCAAATCCCATTCTTCTCTTGGAATTGTGGAGACAGTCTAACAGGCCAGAGTTATTCCAGAGATAATATTGGATGTCCAACAGAATGGCCAGTGTGGGGGAGTTTATCTTCTGATTGTGTAACATTGTGCAACATTGTGTGAGATTGCAAATTGTGTCTCCAGATGTTATTTTGTTTTTGCCAGAATAATATTCTACTTTGAGAAAACACTTTGAGGCCTTAGTCACACGGGCGTTTTTTGCCGCGATTTGCGGATCGCATGACGGATGCGCATCCGCAAATCGCGTGACCGGGCCCAAAAAAACTGCTCCTAGCGGCGTTTCAATAGAAATGGGCCGGAGCTGTCCAGCGCATTGAATTCAATGGAGCCGGCAATACAGCCGACTCCATTGAAAGCAATGGGTTGTGGGGGATCACACAATGAATTTTCGGGAAGTGCTTAAAAATATAAGCCCTTCCCGGAAATTCATCCAGAAATGTGTAAAAACAAAAAAAAAAAGGTCCCTGTGCTGAGCCAATCAGAGGCAGCACTCACTCACCCATTCATGAATTCATGAATGGGTAAGTGAGAGCTGCCTCTGATTGGTGAGGCTGTGACCAATCAGAGGCAGCTCATTCAGCAGGCGGGGATTTTAAATCCCCGGCTGCTGAATACTACTCAGAGCTGTTCAGGAGAACTGCCGGCCGGCCGTGCTGGACTCCGTCTGCCGGGACCAGGTGAGTATATTTTTTGTTTTTACACATTTCTGGATGAATTTCCGGGAAGGGCTTATATTTTTAAGCCCTTCCCAAAAATTCATAGTGCGATCGCCGGCAGCCCATTGCTTTCAATGGAGCCGGCTATATTGCCAGCTCCATTGAATTCAATGGGCAAACATCATTCTTCTCTGCCACAGCTGTTACAGCTGTGGCAGAGGAGAATGATTTGTCTACTATATGTTCTTAATGGGTCGGCGCTGCTGCCGCCAGCCCCATTGAGCGCATATAGAGAAGAGAACAGGAATCGCAGATCACAGATAGGTGCGATCTGCGATTTCTGTTCTATAATTTATCGGACGAGCGCATAAAAAGCGCTCATGTGTCCGATACCATTGCAAAGCAATAGTTTTATAAAATCGCCGGACGCATGCGCAAATTGCGCGAAAAAACGCCCATCTGACTGAGCCCTTACAATCAAAAATGTATGTACTTATATACCTTGAATTATGTAACCATGTCTAGAGCAGCCCACTTGTGTACCTTGATTGACACCCCTTTTATTCCTCAATGAAACACAGCAATGAGCAGGGGAGGGCAGCAGGACCTGCCACCATTGACTGTTATTCAGGACTCTGTATTTCTGAGTCTATTTTAATGGGCATTGTCACTAGAGATTGGCTATTGACTATTTTAATTTTATCTGGTATTGGTGATTTCTTAAAGACTTAAAGATTCCACCGACACTCAGAAATCAAGAAGCCTAGGGAAATGATTTGTATAATTGTTCTGTTTGTATTCACTTGCATTCCTTAGGTATGAGGACATCTGAATCCTTTCCATCCTTTTATGAGAGTGTTTGAATTCCCCTCTGTCTGTAGGTGTGCCGATGCCCAAGTCCAAATTATGTCCTGTTTGGTCCATGTCTGAATTCCTTTCCATCCATAGGTGTGTGGACACCTGTGTCTGAAATTTGTCCTGTCTGACTTTGGAGATGTTTCCTGGGCTTGGGTCTGTGCTTCAGGTTCATGTTGCACTGTTTTCTGGTGCTTATATTATGTGTCATCTGTACCAATGCTCCCTGCTGCCTTTTAGAAAGCGTCAGTTTGACCTTAGGTTCCTGAAGAGGGGCTGTCCTTGTAGGGATGATTACTCCACTTATAGGCAGCTTTCCCCTCTTGTTGTAGACAAGAGTCAGTTGTTTCCCTGTTGTAGGTAACACAATGTATTTATATTGACCCAGATTCATACGGTCTGAGTTTATCAAACCCTTCTAATCTCACAGTTGAGAAAGGAAGTGAGCCTCTCTAATAAAGTGAGCCCCTAAGAGCATTGATGCTGAATAGGAATACGTATTCATTGTCTGCTCCTATAGCATATGGACTGACTGGTCCTATATACAAGGGACCAAGTCAGTGAATGGGGTATTGCAGAACAGGGTAACCGAGCTGCGTGGACCGTTTGCCATAAATAACGGCAGGCGGTCAACACCTGCATGGATTCCCTGAATGCCCCCCGTTCTATTAAGATATAATCTTAAGAACATACAACGCCCATCCCTCATCCCCTATAGAGATATTAGGGAAAGACTGAGAACCAATCCGTATACGAAGGGTCCAAAGTCAGCCCAATGATAAATAGCAGAGGGAGAAGGGTTTCCCCTATATACAAGTGTCCCTAGTTCAAGGAAAATAAAAAAGAGGCATAGCCCGTGGCCTTGAAGGTAGGCCAGGGAACGAAGGGCAGATCTATGGAGCCCCATTTTCATAGTGCGTCAGGTGACTTCCCCTGGGGTGGAGCAATATCTGTACCTCCCATCTGGTGTACACCACCCATATGTATAAACAATGCCACATATAATGCCGATCGTCATATTACATCTCTTATATTTACTCAACAATGACAGTTTTGATCTTTTCTAATGACCCGTCACCATATCCCCGGCTGATGTCAGGGGCAGATCGCTGGGTCGCTCATTCCAGCCCTCTGTATGCAGAGATATGTATTCTTAAAGGCCGGTATGAATCTGGGTCACTACCCTAAGATAGGGGTTCTGATCATCTACATCAGGACTAAATCTGTTACTATCCTTTGCACATAGCTCTTCCTTATCTCCCGAGGATCCACAATATTTGTGGTGAAACACGTAGAGAGAGAATAGCATAATTGGACCTTTTTTTTGCTGGGGTATGGGCCCTGCTACTGTTTTAACTCATGTTCCCGACCCCTTATTAGTGTATATCCATACTCTATACTTATTCCCCTAAAAACAACTGCTATAGGAGAGTAATTGTGCTTACACTAATGATGTAACGAATAATATCTAATCATAACTCATTTTAGGGTGTTATTTGACACAAGGGAGGAACCATTGTCCACTTAAGTTTGTTGGTTGATGGATGTGGATTGATACCACTATAGTATTTAATTCCACACTACAACCTTGTGCCCTTAGTGTCTATGTATTTTAGAGAGTTTCAATAAAGATATTAGTTTTAGGAAGTCTTCTGTGAAAGGGCTTATTTTTTCTAGACTTTTTCGCCGCACTCTGTGAATTCTTAATTATGTATATATCTGAGTGGAGTCTACTTATGTCCCATGCTTTCTGTCCAGTTAGAGGTTATTTCTTTGCAGACTGTAAGCAATTATTCTGCATGGTAATAATAGGTGGTCCATTGTGGAAACCATATGTACCTTCAGGCAAGGTGAATAAGCCCTACAATGAACGTAACAATGCCACTTATAGTTCTCCCCTTCGCCCACTCATCACACATGATGTCCCTTATAGTTCTTCCCCTGCCCCTTCACACAAAATGCCCCTAACAGTTCTCACCCTCTCATCTCAGTACACACAATCCTCCTTGTAGTATTTCCTCCTCTTACCCCACAAGATGCCACCTAGAGTTCTCCCATATGGACATTTCAATGGAAAAATTTTAAAAAAGTTATGGCTTTAGAAAAGTGGAGATGAAATTCCCCAAAAAATCATTGTGTTTTTTGGTCCAAAATAGACCGTGTCCATAAGGGGTTAAGTAGCTCTTGGGTTGCTTTTTCTGTTTGTTTTAATCACTACATATCTATACGATGACACACTGTTCTATTGGTTTTGTAGCTTTAGACTGAATCTGAGCAAAAGGCATAGTGCTGTATGAATTAGAATTCATCCTGCTACAACTGTGTACAGCCTACATACCCATGCCTTAAGGGCTCCTGCAAACAACGCGTATTACACATGCATTGCACACACATGTGATACGCGGTGAATACAGTCAATGAAAGTCAATGGACTTTCATTGATCCCTGCACACTGGGGTTTGGACACTGCACATCAATACACAACAGAAATAAATTGCTCTATGCTCCATTTCTGTGTGTGTGTGAGCCTACACACTTGTATGGGCACTGTTTCCATATGCATCCCCACTATGAGCAGAGCAGAGAGGAGGGTAAATCACACTTTACATGTTTGTGAGTGTGTCAGTGCCATACGCAGCCCATGCACGGTCTCTGCCGGCTCCTAACGGCAGAGTGTGTAACTGCCGAATGTGTAAACCGGGGTACCTGAAGAATTTAACGTATTCAGCAGTGGGACCCGCAGAGTTTTACGCATTTGGCTGTAACCATGAGCCCTTACACTGTCTCTCTCATGTTAACAATGATGTGTTATGCTTTGGATCATGCGCCCATCCCTTTTTTTGCCTCTTGTTCTCTTTCTGTCATTTTCCTACAAGGTTATCTTGGTTTCATTTACCCAAACACTTTTACTCCAGAAGCAGGCAGCTTTTACATATTTTCTAGATTTTTTTTTCTGTTCTTAAAGGGGTTGTCCCGCGCCGAAACTGGTTTGTTTTTTTTTCAACAGCCCCCCCGTTCGGCGCGAGACAACCCCGATGCAGGGGTTAAAAAAGCAAACCGCACAGTGCTTACCTGAATCCCCGCGCTCCGGTGACTTCTTACTTACCGGTTGAAGATGGCCGCCGGGATCTTCTCCCTCGGTGGACCGCAGCTCTTCTGTGCGGTCCATTGCCGATTCCAGCCTCCTGATTGGCTGGAATTGGCACGTGACGGGGCAGAGCTACCAGGAGCCGCTCTCCGGCACGAGCGGCCCCATTCAGAAAAGAAGAAGACCCGGACTGCGCAAGCGCGTCTAATCTGGCGATTAGACGCTGAAAATTAGACGGCACCATGGAGACGAGGACGCCAGCAACGGAACAGGTAAGTGAATAACTTCTGATAACTTCTGTATGGCTCATAATTAATGCACAATGTACATTACAAAGTGCATTAATATGGCCATACAGAAGTGTATAGACCCACTTGCTTTCGCGGGACAACCCCTTTAATACCAGTAGTTTGCATCTTAAGCTAATTTCCTGTATTTATGAAGACATCTCTTGATTGCAGACCTTAATAACACTACATATATCTCTGTGAAAGTGTTTTTGACATGATATTATGACAGGGTTTTTCTTTATAAAGGAAATCATTTTGGGATTATCTGTCTCCCATGCTCTACCAGGCGTTTAACTGTTGCTGAGTGTACTAATAACTCTAAAAAAAAATACCCAAAGTGAGAAATAACACCACAAAACCAGTTTGTAGCGCATTTTATAATACCCTATTGGTCTATTTCTAACATCAGGCAGTGCACTTTTGGGGACATGAGAACAGAAAAATGCTTTGTTGGATTCAAAAGGAGGGCAACATATATGGCCTTCCTTTAAATTGTTCATTACTAGAGATGAGCGAACGTACTCGGTAAGGGCGATTTCGCAATCGAGCACCGCGATTTTCGAGTACTTCACTACTCGGGTGAAAAGTACTCGGGTGTGCTGTGGGGCGGGGCGTGGCGTGGTGGAGCAGGGGGTAGCAGCGCGGAACAGGTGGGAGCTCTCTCTCTCTCCCTCTCCCCCCACTCCCCGCTGCAACCCCCCGCTCACCCACAGCGCACCCGAGTATTTTTCACCCGAGTAGTGAAGTACTCGAAAATCGCGGTGCTCGATTGCGAAATCGCCCTTACCGAGTACGTTTGCTCATCTCTATTCATTACTTTTCAATCTGCTTAACAGTTTGGCTAAAAAAAAAAACATAAAAAGGGCCACAGAAACTGCAGTTTCTTTTACAAAAATGTTTTGCATAAAACTACCTTCAAGGTAGCTGTGTGTGTGTTTATGTGTGCAAACATCATTGTTTAAATAACTGTACACTTGTATGATCATTTTTTTATATTGTGATAAGCATTTCACAAAGCATAATTGTATAATTAAAGATAAAAATAAACACAATGTTTCTAGTTTTGTGAACAATAAAGACATTCTAGATCTGAGTGCAATTTGATCTTAAAATTAAACATAATCAGCAGTTATAATGCGTACTTGGGCACATCTTATGTTAATGCCCTGTCAAGTAAAATTCTCTTGAACTCTTTTACAAGGGTATAACCTGCCAGGAAATGCTTTTCTCTTCTCATTAATTATTGCATAATTAAAATGCATGTATCATTGCAAACTCCAAGAACTACAAGGAAGCAATTAAGGACTGTTATTACAAATCTTTTTAATACTACATTACTTTACCATTTAAGTAGATATATTGGCTTTCAATCAGCTTGTCCTTGAGAACCAATGGATTCCATTTTGCTGCTGGAGTTAGAAAAGGTCACAGTTATAATGGGGCATAATGGAACAAGGAGACAGAGTGTGGCAGGCTTGTATAGGAGTTTGAATTCACTGACTGTTATGCATTAGCAGTTTGAAAGTACATTTACTGAGACAAACAGAAAATGTAAACTGCAGGGTAAAAAAAAAGGAAAATGATTATCATTAAAGCCAATTAACAAAGGCATACCATTTTAGTTTACTACAATAATCCTTTTATTGCAATTGCCTTTATACCATTACCTAAGAAAGCAGTCTCTATCCAAGAGTACAATAGAGAGGGAAAATAACATTACTGTAGCATCACTGCACACTAAAGAATTCTAAAATGCTATTCCTTCCCAAATCAAATGTTCCTACAGCTGAAATAGCTAAATGGTTCTAAGTGAACAAAGTAGTATAAGGTCATTCTTCAATTGATAGTTCAGTATGTTATTGTTTACTTTCCTGATTGAAATTATACCAATGTACAGGTGTAGTAGAGTTAAATTTGCCAATGTAGTAGAGCTGTAATCAGTTGAGTAGCTATATGGGTTCCACAGGTCGCAGTTGTGAATCGGCCCCTAAGCTAGGGAGCCTCAAGACCCCCCTTACTACTGTGGCATCAAAAGCCTCCTCACAATACCATGCCGCAGTACTACTTTGAACAGCTGCCTGCAAGTCTTCGAACAGCAAGTATCCAGCTTCCAACGGGCTGAGAGGAGCACCAGACATAGAAGGGGTATGTGAGCTCCTCTTCACACAGCTGTAAGGGAGGAGGAAGGGAGAAGAGAAGGAGCTCTGCTTTTCTGCTCCATTCCCTTGCCTTGGGCTGTTTAGTAATTGATGGAGCAGCCAACAGTCATTCTGCTGCTGGAACAATCATCAGCTAGGAAGCAGAATACCTGTGCACAGCAATCCGCAGAGGTAGGACATCATAATCAGCAGAAGCAGCTCCCAGCCGTCCATCTGTATGCTGTACAGTGTGAGATATCAGTGCACTACAGTCACAGTGTGTTGTGTTCGTTAGTATTGTTCTCATGGGAAAGGGAACAGTAGTACATTCACAGCAAGGGTAACCAGCCGCAGTGAGAGCCAGTCAGCCTTGTCTCAGACACTGTTGGTCTTTTTTCCTTTCTAGTGCTAATGATGTAATACATGGCCTTCTTGCAGGGTATTATTACATCTGAGGAGCCTACATCAGAAAAAGGAAGGCATCAGGGGGGCGTGGCCTGAATGGAGACCGGAGCGGGCGCAACTTTCTGAGCTCCGTGAGGTCCGGCAATTGAAAGCTATCCAAAGCTACAAATAGGAGAGAACCCGAGCTCACTCACCACCGGAGAGCCCAGGAACAGATGGCAGCCAGAAGGAGAGCAAAAACGGGGCCGCAGCGGCTCACCTCGTTCTTCACGGCTCGCTCGAGTGAAGGAGGAGGAGAGGAGAGAGACGCCAGCAAGCGGGAACAGCGGACACCAGTCGGAACGACGACCCGAGGAAGCATACCACAGAGTGGAAAAGGTAGGGGATCTTCTGCTACCCCTCCGCTCCCGGGTGCCCATAAAAAAACTTCAGAGACGCAGTCAGGGTCACCCAAAATGGCGCCCGACACAGCTGCAACCCATAAACCTCCCGCGCACCAGAGACAAACACAACAAGAGGCAGCAGGGCTGGACGCCCATAACACGCAGCAACCAAATGACTCTGAGCCCCAAAACATATATAACCCCGAAACACTCTCAACCACTGAGAACACCGAAGACCCCATTACAAGCATGCAATGTACAGAACAAGCAGCCTCAGAAAAATATTCATACAACAAATGATTGTAGCACTGAGGGGGGCCCTGCAAAAAGACTTACAGTCTGTATCAAAAGCCCTAAACTCCTCAATGTCAGAATTGGGCACAAGAGTCGACCATATAGAAAACAAACTTACTGAAATTACGACATCCCATAACGACCTTATTGACGCTCACTATAGCGTCGAAGAAGAATTAAAGCATTAAAAAGCTAAGTGGCACACATGGAGGATAGGAATCGACGAAATAACTTGAAACTGCGAGGAATTGCTGAAACAATTCCCCAATCGGAACTCAAAGAATATATTCAAAACCTAATAAAACATATCCTGCCAGACACCACCACTGAAGAAAGAATTATCGACAGGGCACACAGACTACCCCGCCCGAAACCAATTCCAGATCACTTGCCCAGGGACGTAATTATAAGAATTCATTTCTTCCATGTAAAGGAAGCTCTGCTCTACGCAGCAAGGAAGAATGTAACCCTCCCTGTGCCATATGAACAAGTAAAAATGTTCACAGACCTCTCCCAGGCTACCCTACAAAATAGGAGAAAATTCCGAAACACCACACAAATATTACGAGAAAATAAAATCCTGTACAAATGGGGCTTCCCGCCCAAACTAATTATATCAAGAAACGAAAGAACCTACGTCATACAAAAACCTGAGGAAGCACAGCAACTACTGAACAAGTGGGGGCTCACACTAGATAATCAAAACCCACCAACCCACTTAAACACAGAATTGGAAAAGGTGCCTAATCGCTGACCTCAACAACTGCTAACTCCTCCTCCTAATCCAGAAGCTGGATAGGCTCTCAAGAAAATTGTTTGAATCTCTTTTAAATGTTCTATTCTCCCCTCAAGAAAACGCGACCAAAGCCGAGAACCTACAATGGCTGGACAGTTTTCCCCCACAAGAAGGAACGGCTCCCTCATGCGGACCAGGACGGGCCCTAAGAGGGAAATTGCTGTTCACACCTTTACAAGTTTGTTTTTCCCCCTTGTTTAGCTCCCCCCTACCCTCCACCCCAACACCTTTTAACCTGGAGGTGCGTACCAAAAAGGAACTTGTCAAACCCAGTACTACAACAAATTAAAGAAAGCGAACCCAAGAAGAAAAACTTCTTCCCACCGGACCGCAAAAACAAGACGATGATGGACACACCCATCCTCTGGAAGCAAGGTAAAAAAACCTTCGAAATGGATACAAAACTAATGTCCCTCAATGTAAAAGGCTTAAACTCCCCCTACAAGAGAGCCTCTCTGTGGAAGGATGCTTTAGCTGCACAAGTGGACATATTGTGTCTACAAGAGACTCATTTCGTAAAAGGAAAAGACCCCAAATTCATGCACCCTAAGTACCCGGAAATATTTATGTCCAATACAGAAAAAAAAAAGCGGGAGTTCTTATAGCATTCAAGGACTCAATTGAGTTTAAACTGCATAACTCTGTAATAGACGAAAAAGGCAGATTCATAATACTAATATGTGATGTTAACGGATGCCCAATGACATTGGTTAATATATATGCACCAAATTCTTCCCAAATAAGTTTTCTTAATAGACTAATGCGTAGAAGTAAAAAATGTCAAAGGGGTCAGCTTTTACTATGTGGCGAATTTAACATAATCAACGACAGGATGTTAGACACTAACAGTAAAGGTTGACCAAACACCCCCACATTATATCCATGGTTGCTAAAGGAAGAACTCCATGATGCATTTAGATGTTTAAACGCAAGCTCGAGAGAGAGTATTCCTTTTATTCCACAAGACACAAAGTATTCACCAGAATTGATATGTTCTTGGTGGACTTCTTTCTCCTCCCAAGAGTAAAATCAGCCTTGATAGGCACTACATCCTGGTCGGATCATGCCCCAGTATTTCTACCCTTGGGACTATCAAAAAACGAGTACCTCCCAAAAATATGCCGGAACAATAGCTACCTGATGAAAGCTGACCCTTACAACTGCCAAATACGTACTGCAAATCAAGAATACTTTGTAATTAATGATAAACCTGAAGTAAATCCGTCCACAGTCTGGATCGCGCATAAAACTATTATAAGGGGACTGATGATCCAACAAGGCTCCCGGCACAAAAAAGAAAAAATCAAAAAACTATCCGATCTCCTCACCCAAACAAAAGAGCTAGAACGAGTAGTCCAACAAAATCCAACAGAAGTAAACCATAGAAACCTACTAAGAATCAGACAGGACATAAGAGATCAGCTAATGTTAGACCACGAAAAATTGCTTAAAGCATACAACACTACCTATTATACAGAGAACAATAAACTTAGTAGCTATATGGCCCGTAAAGTTAAACAAAAACGCATCAAATCCAGGATACCATACATCAACGAACCAGACTCAGGACATAAAATTAGCAGTCCAAAGGGTATAGCTGAGGCATTTTCCAGATTTTATGCAAAACTCTACAACTTAAAAAATGACACCGCAACAACCCAACCAGACCCAGAAAGCATAAAAAACTTTTTAAGCAAAATTAACCTCCCAACACTCGACGCGGAACAACTGAAGAAACTTAATACTCCAATCTCCACCCAAGAAATTCTTAAAACAATCAGCACCCTTAAAAAAGACAAAGCTCCGGGACCCGATGGGTATTCTAACGAGTATTACCAATTATTCGGAAAAGAATTATACACCCATCTCGCCAAAACATTTAACATAGCCATGAAATCCGGGAAACTACCCACGGAGATGCTGCAAGCCACAATCGTCACAATCCCTAAACCAGACAAAGACCATTCGTCCCCGGCCAATTACAGGCCAATTTCCCTACTTAACAGCGACACGAAAATCTACGCAAAAATCCTTGCCCAGAGAATAATGGAAATTATACCACTTCTGGTGCATAGCGACCAAGTCGGATTTACCCTGGGGCGCCAAGCATCGGATGGCACAAGAAGGATTATGGACCTACTGGCGGCGGTAACGAAAATGCAAACGCCTTCTCTACTCCTCACCTTGGATGCGGAGAAGGCGTTTGACAGGATTCATTGGGGCTATGCGTTTGCAGTAATAGAAAAATTCGGATTCTAGGGGGACATACTCAGAGCTATCCAGGCACTGTACTTGTCCCCAACGGCAAAAGTGCTGGCCAACGGAGTCCTTTCCAACAGCTTTAACATCACCAACGGCACAAGGCAAGGGTGCCCCCTTTCCCCCCTATTATTCGGCTTAACAATTGAACCATTTGCTGAAAAAATAAGAATGGATCCAGAGATTGGAAGCATCCCCCTGCCATTTCGCCAACATAAAATCGGCTTATTTGTCGACGATGTGGCTTTGATCATGACGCACCCAATTACATCCCTTAGAGCGATTATAAAAAACATTAATAATTTTGGCCAAGTTTTATACTACAAAGTTAATGCTCACAAATCCCAAATCTTAGGAATAAATATAAAAAAAAGCACAAAAAAAATAATACAGACAGAATTTCCATTTTCGTGGGAAACAGAGGAGATTCCATACTTGGGGATTAAACTTACGATTCCTTTAAACAAAATGCCAACAACTAATCTTATCCCCCTTATCAGCTCACTCCAAAAATAATTAGACAACTACGAAAAAGTCGAACCCACATGGCTAGGAAGAGTAGTCCTATACAAGATGATGGTTTTACCAAAAATATTATATATATTTAGAACAATGATTTTACCCATTCCCCAAAAACTCCTTAATTCATTACAAAACCAAATGTTAACATTTATCTGGAAAAAAAAGAGACCCAGAATGGCAGCCTCCATACTCTACACCTCTAGAGGAAGAGGAGGAATGGGCGTTCCCAATTTAACAGCGTAAAATCTAACTGTTCGCACAGAACCTACCAAACAACAAATTAAAATAATGGTATGAAATACACAACGGAGAAGCAAAAGGAGACCCAAACAAACAAAAAAAATACACATACTTAATTGGGAAAAGGACCTACAAATCTCATACGACCTAGAGCATTGGATAAAGACTTGCAACTGGGCATTTAAATGCACCCTAAGTGCTAAACTATTGGAAGTCCACCAAAAAACACTAACAAGGTGGTACTACTCCCCCTTAAAACTGGCTCAGATGTTTCCTGGCTCCCCGGAAAACTGCTGGAGGGGCTGTGATGAAAAAGGATCTCTCCGGCACATATTCTGGGATTGTCCCCACCTCCGACTTCTATGGAGCGCAATCCCCATAACAACTTATTAAATATGGGGAACCAGAATTAAACTAAAACCCCAGACAGCGATCTTATTACTTATAAGGACATGCCTGTTATTATGTAAACACCTGACTTCACAATAAAAATACTCTTGGAATTAGAAAAAGGAAGGCATCTAAAAGGGAACTGATTTGTCTAAAAGCTAGCCGCTTAGAAAACACTATTCAACTATGACAGTCCGTCCCTCAACCACTCAATATACTCTAACTCCATCCATCACTCAGTCCATCACTCACACATTCTCCCTTACTCACACCATCCAACTATTCCTCAGTCACACCTTCCGTCCCTCAATAACCCCATCTTTCACTATGTTCATCCCTTACTCCCTTCTAGTGCCAACATATTGTGCAGTTTACAATTCATATCTATCTCATAAAACTTTTTTTTTAAGATCACAATAGCAGCAGGGCACTAAGCATATATTTATATATATTATCTCTCTCTCCTTCCCTCTCACTGCCTCTCTCTCTCTCTCTCTCTCTCTCTCTCTCTCTCTCTCTCTCTATATATATATATATATATATATATATATACAACCACAGGGGATGCAGCGGATGCGTTTGCACCTCGGCCCAGCAGGAGCATTAGGGGGCCCATAAGGCCTCTCTTCTCCATATAGGTAGCCCAGTACTATTAATAAAGCATTATAGTTGGGGGCACTCTAACAGATTTGGCATTGGGGCCCAGAAATTTGAAGTTACATCTCTGTATATACAATAACAATACCAGCAGTGGAGCACTCACTTTGAAAGATGCTTATATATGTGCTTGCATGTGTAACAGTACGCTAGTACATGTTATGTGCAATGTATGTTTGGGTTCATGTATGTGCATAAGCACTCCTGTGTATGCATGTATATCTTCCGGTACTGCATTTATGCAGTAAGCTTGGTTTTGTTATGTCATCTATTTAATAAGGTCAGTTCCAGTGCTATATCTATGGCTATGTAATGCTAGCAGAGTCGCTAGAAAAATCTATAATGTTTGAACAGATCAGTAGGAAAACATGATGGCTTGATACTGTCAAAGCTGATACTGGCATGGATATCACACAACTGAAAGAAGCAGTGCAAAACGAAAAAACATGTAGGGAGCTCGCCTTTAGGGTCACCGAGGGTGATGAATAACTATACGGCTAGCGACAACAACAAGTGGTGCAGCCATCTTGGTTTGTCTGCTATTAGAGGGTGGTTGTTATTACTTAGTAAGGGCTTATTCACACGATTATTATTCTCGCGTGAGTTTTGTGTGATACCATGTGCACAAAACACATGCAAATATGAAATCCTTTCTTTTGGATGAACTTATTTCCATGAGTGATGCTGCATAGAAAAAAAATTGCAGCTTGATCCATTTTTGGGCGTTCTGTTGGAACGCCTCCCCCGTTGTTTTCAATGGGACCTTGAAAGACATTGCATGGCACTCGCATGCTGGGCGATGTGTATGCAAGTGTGATGTGATATTTCACAGTTAAGTCAATAGGAAACACTTGCTATTCTTTCACACAATTTCACATAAGTAATGCGATGCATTTTTTATCAAAAATGCTTCACCGTGAAAAATGCATGTTGGCAAGTGATATTGGGCTGAGTTTCTTGGCCGAATTTATCACACTTGTCTGTGTGAATGTAGCTCTAGTCATATTTATAGATATTGTTAAAGTTAGTTTATATAAGACTTGATCCAATTAGTGAAAAAAGCATAGCACTGTGCACTTCACTACGTTTTTTTCTACTTTTTTATTTCATTTCTTAGCTAGAAGCCAGAGCTAAACAAGGCTCTAAGAGGCTCTAAGAGAGACCTGGAGCTACTCCCTGAGAGGGAGGCTGAAAGCATGTTGTCTGTGGTAGACCAAGATGTGGTATGGCCATGAATCTGACATGAAATACGCCCTCAGACTGATACCCGGTTGGGTACATATATGGACATTATGGTGATGTATAGTAGCACTAGACCATTGTGTAAAGCCCCATTTACACGGAATGAATGTCAGGCAAATGATGCCGACACTCGTGTCTACATGCACTAGCGAGTATCATTGGCTCGCAGTGGGGAGGCTGGAGGAGATTTCTCTGCTTGTTCTCTCCCACCCCTCTCTATTTCCTTAACACAGCGGCCGTTCAGTACTGAGCGACTGCTGTTTATACTGAACAATCATCATTCAACTCATTTTTCATCATTAATGCAGCCTAACAGCATGGGAGCGAGAATGTGCAAGTATGTGCAAGTACGAGTGTCGGGCATCATTTGCCCGACATTCGTCCCATATAAATGGGCCTTTAGTAATAAGTGCGGAAACTACTGTTGAGTTAGCGCCTTAATGGGCAAGCGTTTATTATTTTCATAGCACAAATTGAATGTGTTTCCAGTTGCTGCTGTGTATCTGAAAAGTTCAAGAAAATAAAGCAATTTGGACTATTATATGGACTGAGTGTGCAAGATCATGTGCCTACCCCTATTGGGTTTAATGGTAGTGCTGCTTGCAAACACTGCGTTTGATATTATATGGACTGAGAGAGCCACTGTGCCTTCGCTGACTCCACCCCCCACGCAGGCATTGCAGATATATATATATATATATATATATATACATAGTGTGTTGAAAAAAAAGTAGATATTAGTGACCTACACAACAGTTAAATTATGTGTAGTTGCCCGAATTTACTTTTTGTTAGCTTGTAAAAAAGAAAATAAAACTAAATTTTGTAAAGTATCAGTGTGACAAGATAGCTTGTATTTAGCAGTGAAGGGTACTTAATGTACAGCAATTTTGTCAAGTGAGTGGGAATTTTATATTGGAAATTCATCTAGCAGATTCATACAGTTTGGAAAAGGATATGGGTTGCCATTAATTCTTGGTGAGGGAGCAAGATTTAGAGTGAAAGCCATTGGACAAACAGTCTGGAACAATGGCTTTGGTGGAGTGCTATTTACTGTATGCACGCATGTATGTATGTATTTATGCATTTTTTTTTACCTTAATGCAACAGATGGGTAATACGTCAGTTAACAAGGGTTAATGTATACATTCTACATATCAGTGTCTTCTGATAATTATACTTCGTAGTCCTACAGTATATTTAATTATCTTCTAATACACATGACCTTGTTAGATTACTATTTTCTACTCATTAATGGATACCGTATATACCGGCGTATAAGGCGACGGGGCGTATAAGACGACCCCCCAAATGTCACCTTATACGCTGGTATTCAGTGGAGAAAAAAAAAAAAATTTTATTACTCACCTCCCCCGGCGTTCTGTCGCGCTCCGGCAGGATGTCGCTCGCTCCGGCAGGATGTCGCTCGCTCCTTGTCCCCGCCGCAGCATAGCTTTCTGAATGTGGGGCTTGAAATCCCCGCTTCCAGAAAGCTAATACACACGCCGGCAGCCATGACATCATTGAATGGCTGTGATTGGCTAAAGCACACGTGGCTTCAGCCAATCACACTATTCAATGACATCATTGAATGGGTGTGATTGCTAACACGTGCGCCTTCAGCCAATCACAGCCATTCAATGATGTCATTGAATAGTGTGATTGGCTGAAGCCACGTGTGCTTTAGCCAATCACAGCCATTCAATGCTGTCATGGCTGCCGGCGTGTGTATTAGCTTTCTGGAAGCGGGGATTTCAAGCCCCGCATTCAGAAAGCTATGCTGCGGCGGGGACGAGGAGCGAGCGACAGCCTGCCGGAGCGAGCGACATCCTGCCGGAGCGCGACGGAACGCCGTGGGAGGTGAGTAATAAATTTTTTTTTTTTTACACTTTTTTTTTTTTTGAATTACCGGCGCATAAGACGACCCCCGACTGCAGAGCAGATTTTTCGGGGTTCAAAAGTCGTCTTATACGCCGGTATATACGGTATTTCTATATTTTCTACCTGATAAATTAATATAGCACACAAATTATACATGACTTATTATTTCAAAATCTATGTTCTAGTTCATATGGAATTGACAACGGACTTGTTTTAATATTGTGATCTAGTTGAATGATTATTTCCCGCAAAATATTTTATAATAACAAAAATAATTAGTGAAAGTAATCAGTGTTGATTGTTGTAACTGGTCCGGCAATAAAATCATACCGATTTGTGCACGACTGTTTTATTCTATAAATGTGGCTTAGTTGTTAAACTGTTGCCTTTGAGCTCTGGGGTCCTAGTTTCAAATCTTATCAAGAATAACATCTACATGGACTTTGAAAAACTCCATCAAAATGTTGCCCTTGGCCAGATTTCAACCCACATCTCCATCACTGAACAACAACAAGAATAAACACAAAGAGAACAGGATACCCCATCCATATGTTTCCCTTGGTCAGTTTTGAACATAAAATTCCAGTCCTGCAAGGCAGCAGCGATGGCAACTAAGTCACCATGCTTGTTCTTTCTTTTCTGGAGTAGACAGAGATATACAAAGAGAGAAGTCCATGCAGATGTTGTCTTTGAACAGATTTGAATAGAGCAGTGGCTGAGTATGCAAAGTCTGTGGGACTGACAAAGAAAACCAATCACTACTGCCTTGTGTTGGTTAGAATTTTTTTCTAGATGAATTACAGTGTATAAATCATTAATTGCAAATGTTATTATAGCCTTTTTTAATACTGGCATAGTTTCTGCCATTACTACCTTTTGCAATCAGATATTCCATACTTTGACTATTCTAATGCTGCTAAGGACCCCTTTCCTGTATTGATGTTTAAATTACCTTTCCTTTGCATTTAATGAATGTCTCCTGGTCCATTGTACATTGATTTAAAATACAGAATAAACATAATGAAAAGATTTATAATTTTGATTATGGCTTTAAAATACGAATCAGATCTGCAGTGTATGAGAAAGGTTTAATAATCACTGTATAGTTGGAATCACATCTGCAGTTTCCGTAGCATCATTTTAAGCCAGAAAAATGTCTAGAAAAGATAACAGATGTGTAAGTCTTTCCTGTATACTTTTCTTTCTTTTCAGATGCACTTCTGACTTTGGCCCAAAATGCTGTTAATTCTATAGAGGGATAAATGATTATTTTGTAATTTTAAGAAGTGTCGATGTTTACAAACAACACATCTCCTATAATACTTTTTTGCAGCACTAAATTTATATGTACTCTCTACTTTTCATATGATATTTTCTATGCTTTAATGGGTCTTTCTATATTTTCAAGTTGATGAATCATAGCACACTCATTATACATGTCTTCTGTTAAATCCCTTTTCATTGAATTTTATATATCTTAATATGTTGAAGTCTGTTTCCCAGTTGAAATGCAATTGATAAATATTCTTTTTCTGCAGCATGGTGCCCACCTCCACTTACTGTCAATAGCATGTAAGGCAATTGCTGAAGAGGAACTCAATGGGTGCAGAGGATAATTACCGCTGATCTGCAGCTTAAGCAGCAATACATGAAGGAAATCTGACACTTGAGTGTAGATAAAATGTAATCCTTTATTGACTTGCAAAAAACATTAAAATATGTTGAGGCATAAAATCCTCACATTTCGAACTGTAGATCTATGCTCAGTTGTAGCTTGCTGGCAACACATATGAGAATCATTAAAAACACAAAGGGACCAATGCCGACACAGAGTATTAATTCTTAATGGACCAAATGTTAATTGCATGAAAAGCAAAATGAGCCACATGAAAGAAAAATCTATAATAAAAAACAACAAACCAGAAAAGAACATCAATAAATAAACATCAAGTCATTCTTGTAGTTCAGGCTGTGCGGAAAACAAGTGTTTAGTTTAGGAATCCAGCAGCCTCGCGTTTGAAGTCTCTGGAAGTCTCTCCTATTTAAATGAGAGGCAACTTGGATTCTTAAACTAAACAATCAGTTTCAAAATGGCCTGAATTACAACAATGACAATGTTTATTTATTGATTGTTCATTTGGTCCATTAATAGTTAAAGTCTTTGTTGTGTCCATTTGTCTTGACAGTGGATTTGGTCTTCTTTTACTCTTATGGGTGTGTCAGCTGCAGGTGTACACCTGGAGCAATTAGGGAGGGTTTTTAGTTCCCTCCTGGCCTGGGATTTCTGCTGGTCAATTTCAGTTCAATCTCCTTCTGTTGTGAAGTGAGGACGTCACTGGATGTGGTGTCCGTGATTCTTTCAGTGGTAATCTCAGATAAATTCAGAGATTTTTTGCTGAGATTTATGTTATTTTTTTTTTTTTTAACTTTGTTTTATTCAAAAGTATTGCAAAAATTGGTACAAGGGACATAATTATGCATAGTTTGTACAGTGTTTTCTTTCTTGTATAAAAGAAGAACAATTTAAAACTAAAGCAAAGACGTGAAAGATTTTCTCTCCTTTTTTTGTTAACAGGAATTAAACAAAGTTTGTTAACATATATTGCAGTAAACATTTCAACAAACATATTGGCTTTCATTCATTTTATCTCTTAGGTATGTAGTACATAATGCATCTGTTTCAGCTAATCAGTCCATAGTGTTTGGTGTGAGTTAAGCTATGGTTGCTCTATTTTTTTAACCCCTTCCCACTCCAGGACGTACATTTACATCCTGGAGCGTTGGGGTATGTGTGCAGAGAGGTCACGGGGCAACCTCTCTGCATACAGCGTGGGTGTCAGCTGTTTACTACAGCTGACACCCGTGGGCAATAGCCGTGATCGGCCGTTCGGCCAATCGCGGCTATTAACCCTTTAAATGCCCCTGTCAATTCTACAGCGGCATTTAAATCCGCCGAATGATGTTCAGGGGTCCCACATGCCACCCCCCCCCCCACCCCCTTGGTGAGATTCATAGACTGCCTGTCAAATGGCAGTATGACGTAATGCTGTGGCATTATGTCATACTGGAGGAGCGATCAAAGCATCGCTGATTGTAGTCACCCAGAGGAACTTTAAAGTAAAGTAAAAAAAAATCAATAAAGTTGTATTAATTGTAAAAAGAAAAAAAACATTATAAAAGTTTAAATCACCCCCCTTTTGCCATATCTATTATTAAAAAATCTAGATCATAAAATAAAATACATATTTGATATTGCGGCTTCCATAAAAGTCTGATCTATCAAAGTAGCACATTATTTTTCTCACATGGTGAACGTCGTCCGAAAAAAAAAAAAAAAGAACGCCAGAAATGCACTTTTTCAGTTACCCTGTCTCCCAGAAAAAATGCAATAAAAAGCAAACAAAAAGTCATATGTATTCCAACTTGGTACTATCGGAAACTACCGGACATCCCGCAAACAATGAGCCCTTGCTCAACTACATTGACGGAAAAATAAAAAAGTTATTGTGCACACAAGATGACAGCAGAAAATAATTAAAAGATCAGTAGCAATCATACTGAACCATAGAATAAAGTTATCATGTCGTTTTTGTTGCAGTTTGTGCGCCATAGAAACAAGACGCACTGAAAGATGGCGGAATGTCGTTTTTTTTCATTTTGCTCCACCTATAATTTTTTTAAAGTTTTTCAGTACATTATATGGTACTTTAAATAGCACCATTAGAAACTACAACTCGTCCCGCAAAAAACAAGCCTTCATACAGTGACATCGATGGAAAAAACGAAAATAGAAAAAAAAAGGGCAGCGTCATTAAGGGGTTAAATGTGTTAGGGCATCTCCTGTGTTGGTATATTATTTTTTCATATGGGATTATTACAGCTACCAATCTCCTCCAGCTCGCGACAGAGGGCAACTCCACAGCCATCCACTTCATAGCTATTGCTTTCCTAGCCAGAAACAAGACTTCACTAAGGATGGTGTGACCATATTTCCCCATCTCTGAAATCCAACAGCATTACTTTTGGATCTAAAGAAAGAGGAAAGCATAGAAGTGAAGACAAAAAGTTACAGATATCTGTCCAGAAGTCTATAATATGAGAGCATTCCCATATTATGTGTCAAAATTCTGCATTTAGCTGATGAGATCTATGACATGCCGGTGTGGGAATCTCACCTATTTTCTGTAGTCTTACTGGGGTTAATTAACATCTAGTGATGCTAGTACCCAGGGCATATTATGCCTTTTTCTCAATTGGATGGTTGCTTGGATTCTATAGATATTTATAGTGATATTTATAGCCGGTCTGGTCCTCGTTGATAATGGAAAGAATGACTTTGTTTAATCTAGTAGCTAACATTTTGTTTAGCATTTTAGAATCAACATTAAGTAATGGTATTGGATGGTAGGAGTCACATTCCATGGATTCCTTATCTGGTTTTAATAGAACTATGATGGTGGCATCATAAAAGGAGGGTGTAAGGGTGCCCTTCCTATGGAGGGAGCTGCTCTAGGTATTTCTTGTATACCTCAATTGGAAGGTCATCTGGCTGGGGGACTTATTTAATGCCATGTCCACAATTGCCTTCTGGACCTCCTCTAGAGTAATAGAAGCATCCAGCAGAGCAACTTGCTACATGGATTGGGTTGGAAACTTAAAATCTTCCAAATATGTTAAGGCATCTGAGGAGCTATATAATTTGGCGTAATAGTCTTTGAAGCAAGTTGTGGTAGATTGTGCCTCTGTAAGCTCCACTCCATTGGGCCTTTTATTTTCAGGACAGAGTAAAGGTCCATTTGCACAGAGTGATGATCACTCAAAGATCGCTCAAATGACAGTTTGAGTGACAGATTTCAGTGATCATTTTGCATAAACTATTAAGTAGCTGCTCAGCTACTTAATAGCTATTTAGTGGGCAGATGAAGCCTTTAGCTGAAAGCAGTTAATAGCCAGAGGGCTCTTATCTGCTTTCAGTTCCTTTGTTCTCCAACGGGAAACAATGCTATCAGCACTACAAATGGAGAACGCCTGATAAAACTGAACTACGATTTTTAGGTTGGCCTGAATTTAACGATCAGCTAGCAGTGCACGAAAAGTACACAATGGCCGCGCGTTTAGATGCAAGAATGATCGCTCAAACTATCGCTTTTTAGCAATTTTGATCGATCATGCAAATGGCCTTTACATTGATTTGCATAAATAAATTTGCTAATAGATGGCTGGACTGTTTGCCCATCTCAAAATAATATTGTTTGGTAAAAAATAGCTTACATTTGGTTTCATAGCCAGCCGATGTTTTTAAATGCGGGATAGACCCAGCCAGCCCGTCTTTTTTTTTTTAACTTTGTTTTTATTAGTCAAATCAGGATACATGTTTATCGTTACAGTGGTTTTGCAGATTTTTCAACATGGATACATGCATTTTCCTAATTGACATTTTTCATAACAGTCCAATATAACTGGGGAAAGAGGGGGAAAATAATAAGAAAAAATGGTAAAAGAAAGGGAAAATGAGGGCAGGGGTCAAGGGCATATGGAAAGAAAAAAAAAATAGTGATGTCTCCGCCCAGTCCATTTGAAACAAGAATGCTAGTTTCTCCAGGAACAGTCTGAATGGGGGGGCTGTTGGTTGTACCCATGTCTGTAGAATGGCTTTTAATCCTGCTGCTGCTGCTATGAAATGTAGTAACTTTCTGACTCCCCTTGTGCAATGGTATGTCTTGGGGTCTAGGTACCGGAATATTGCCCAGGCTGGTTCTTGTGGGCAGAAATTTGTCAGGTGTGATATGGTGTGTTCGCGTATTCGGGCCCAGAAAGTTTGTATCAAGGGGCACGTCCACAGACTGTAGTATAAGTTGGTGTTTGGCGCCTGGCATTTGAAGCAGTTTGAGGTAGTGCAGATTCCCATGTGAAATCCCCTGTTTGGGGTGAGGTATGATCTGTGGACAATCTGCAACCTCATCTCCAGAAATCTGGCTGACGGCAGGTATATATGGGCCGACGACAAGGATTCCTTGATTAGTGTAGGTGTGAGGTCTGGGTTGTCCAGAGACCATTTTCCAACCCCCGTTGTCAGTGTCATCTTGCTCTCTCATATTTCTTATTGCTCTGTATAGTTTAGAGATCATTCTCCGTGTTCCCATTTTCCTAAAGATCCAGGTGTCGCCTGTCTGTGTCCAGTCAGGTTCTCGAAGCTGTAATATGAGTCCCAGAATGTAGTGTCTGGCCTGCAGATATGGGAATCGTGGATCGGAAGCTCAAGGTATTTTTGTTTTATTTCTTCATAAGATAAAATTCATCTTTCCCTTTTATGTAGTAGTTTGTCTATTGAGTCTATCCCATGGGTTCTCCGTTCGAAAAAGATGTTGTGGGGATTACCGTCCTGGAAGTTAGGGTTGTTTGTTAATGACAGATGTGGGGATGTGTGTCGTGATGTTTGGCTGTCTCGACGTAGTTTGTTCCATGCTTTCCAAGCTGTAAGTATCAGAGGGTTATGTTTGATTTTTCCTGGCAATTCTGTGTATGGATAGTGGAGTATGTTTTGTAGTCATATTGGGTTCCGCATTGTCTGTTCAAGTGATTCGTTTGTAAAGTATGACTTAGAATAAATCCAGTCATGAATGATTCGCGCTTGTGCTGCTAAATTGTAGTCTCGTATATTGGGTAAATTATCACCGCCATTGTCTCTATGTTTGTGTAAGGTTTTAAGAGCTATACGCGGCAGTCCCCCCCCCCCCCAGATGAAGTTTCTATATAGATAGTTGAACTTCTTTATGTCTTTTAGTTTTAGGAATATGGGTAGTGAATAGAGATGAGCGAACGTACTCGGATAAGCACTACTCGTCCGAGTAATGTGCCTTATCCGAGTACCGCTGTACTCGTGCTGAAAGATTCGGGACGCGCTGCGGAGCGGGGAGCAGCAGGGGAGAGCGGGGAGGAACGGAGGGGAGATCTTTCTCTCCTTCTCTCCCGCCCGCTCTGCCCCGCTCCCCGCTGCGACTCACCTGTCAGCAGCGGAGCGCCCCGAATCTTTCAGCACGAGTACAGCGGTACTCGGATAAAGCACATTACTCGGACGAGTAGTGCTTATCCGAGTACGTTCGCTCATCTCTAGTAGTGAATGTAGGATGTATAGCAGATGCGGGAATTCTATCATCTTTAGGAGACTAACTCTCCCCAAGAAAGAGACCGTGAAGTTCTTCCATACATTTAGGGTCGTTTCCAATTTTTTGACGTAGGGTTCAATGTTTGTGCTGTAGAGTTTAGAAGGATTTTTTGTAATTTGGATTCCCAAATACTGTATGGAGTGTTTTCCCACCTAAATGGGTATTGAGTTGCCCATGGGGGTTTAGACGATCCTCTGAGTAGCAGTGCTTCTGTTTTGTCCAGGTTCAGGGTGTAGCCTGAGAGTTTACCGATTTTCTCGATTTCTTGTAGTAGGGGTGTTAGTGTTTCCCTAGGGTTATTGACTATTATTAAGAGGTCATCTGCAAATGCTTCTACCTTTATCTTTACTTCTCCATAGCACGCCCCTGTGAATAGCATTGTGTGTGTTAGGTATCTAAGTAGCGGATCTATTGACAGGTTAAAGAGTAATGGCGATAGAGGGCAGCCCTGCTGAGCCCCTCTAAATAGGTTGATGTTGAGGGTGTTGAGGCCATTAACTGTGAGGATTGTGGTAGCGTATGTTTGTGTTGTGTTAATGTAGTTCATAAAGGTCTGTCCAAACCTTTGTTTTCCCAGTAGTATGCTTAAGAATGGCCAGGCCATTTTATCGAGGGCTTTCTCGGCATCCAAACTTAAAAGCATCATTGTCGAGCTCTCAGGATTTTGTGCTGTGACCGTCGCCGCTATGGCGGCTCTGATGTTTTTTAGAGCGCTTTGCCCTTGTGTGAAGCCCTTTTGCGATGGATCAAGTATGGACGGGAGAATAAGTTAGAGCCTATCGGCTAGTATTTTGGCCAGAAATTTGTAATCGCAATTTAGTAATGCAATGGGTCTATGTGATCGTGGGTCCGTCAGGTCCTTGTTTTGTTTGGGGAGCAGGATTGTTCTGGAGATTACAAAGTCCTCTATTTGGGTGTCTTTTGTGTATATTGTGTTGTAAAGTTGGGTCAGCACTGGTACTATGTCCGTTGTTAGTATCTTATAATATTCTGTCGAGAAGCCGTCTGGCCCTGGTGACTTTCCCCCTGCTGCTGTCGCAATCACTCCCCGAACCTCTTCCTCCCGTATGTAGGCGTCTAATAAAGATCTTTGTTCATCTGAGAGTCTCGGCAGGCTCATTGTTTCTAAGAGATTGTGGATGTCTTGTATGTTGACGGGTTCTGCACCATATAGGTTTTCAAAGTATTCATATAATATTTGGGTCACCTCTTCCTGTTTTGTTGTAAGGGTGTTTCCGTTGGTGTGTCTTAGGGTTAATATTGGTTTGTGCGGTTGTTTTTGTTTGGCCAGATTTGCTAATAAATGCCCTGCCTTATTGCCCCATCTGTAAAATTTATTTTTTGTCAGTTGTGTTTGCCAGTGTGCATGTGTGTGTACAAATGTGTTTAATAGATGCTTTGCTGTAAGGAATATTTGGTATGAGTTGTTGTTTTGGGAATCTATGTGTTCCTTTTGTGCTGTCAGAAGGGAGCTATGCAGGGCCTCAAATTCTGTTTGAAGTTTTTTCCTTTTGTGAGACACATAGCCTATGATGTGGCCTCTCATCACTGCCTTCGAAGCTTACCAGAATAGTGTTATGTTGTCTATGTGTTCTCTGTTGTCGTCTGCGTAGTTGTTCCAGTGTAGTTTTAGGTATTCTCTGAAGTCTTCCGATTCCCATAAGTACGAGGGGAAGCACCATAACTGTCACAGCCTTTGAGAAGGGACCAGTTGCAATGTCATTGCGATCAGTGCATGGTCGCTCAGGGATATCGGATGGATTTCGGATTGATGATGAGAGTCAAAAATGCTGTTTGATATTAGGAAGAAATCGATACGGAAAAGCGAGTGGTGGGCATTGGAGAAGCATGTGTATTCCCTACTGGTGGGGTTCAAGAGCCGCCACAGGTCACACACGTGGAGTTGGTCTATCAGTGTTAGTAGTGCATGTGTGGTTGAGGTTGGTTGAGTAGAGGGTCCCGTTCTGTCCAATGAGTCTTCTTGTACACTATTAAAGTCTCCCCCCAGGATTATCTGGTCATTTAAGTAGGGTTGTGGCTGTTCTATCAGTGTGGCATAGAATTTTGGTTGGTCTGTGTTAGGGGCGTATATGTTCACCAAGCAGTATATTTGTGAATCTATGCTAATTCTCAACACTAAGTATCTTCCCTGCGGATCAGCTATGGTTTGCATCACTGTGTATGGTACATTTTTCCTAATTAAGATGGCTACTCCTCGGGATGCTGATGTGTGTGAAGCTGTGTAGCACGCATCGATCCATGGCGCCCTCAACTTACCCCTCCCCTTTTTCTTTTTCCAGTGAGTTTCCTGCAGGAACACAATGTCTGGCTTGTGTCGCTTCAGGTGTATTATTACTTTTTTTCATTTGATGGGTGTGTTGAGTCCATCTACATTCCAGGATAGAATTTGTAGGGTGTTGTGTGTTTGTTATTCTGTTGTCTCTGGTTCTATGGGCATAGTGATGTATGTGTTTTGATCATATTTACCGTTATGTTTGTCTTTTTGTCGTTGTCGCATCCTCCGGTCCCAGCGAGCCACGGATGCAACTGGATAGTGGTCGTGCCGTGTCGGCGGGGTCCTCCGATTTCCTTATTAGGCCATTTTCTAGGAATCAAACGGGTCACAGTGAAAAACATGAAAAAAAAAACATGTAAACATTTAACATGAATATAGTCTTTTCTTTTGCATAGGGATTGCCACATCCACGTTATTTGGAACAGGGCTGTAATGAGGATTAGGAACTGAGTTCCCTCTCCTTTTCTGTCTCATCCTTGTTCATCATCTTCCTCCATGTGTAGATATCTTCTTCCTTCTTCCAGAGTGTTGAACACCAGGGATCTGTTGCCTTCTTGGATCCGGAATTTTGCTGGGTATAGCAGTTGGAAACGGATGTTCCGTTTGTGTAAGGCTTGACAGATTGGGGTACAGCCCGTCTTATTAACGCTAGTGGGATTAAACACATATAACTTTTCAGCCTCAATTACTTGTGTTACCAGTTCTGAGTCTATCTGAGAGGTGGGACGCTTTATAAATGAAATGGTAGACCTAATACATCCTCTGAAGAATGCCTTAAACATATCCTACCTCAAAGCATAGGGAGGGGTATCATCATGTATTTCCAGGAAAAAAGATAGGTCCGGACGAATGTATTTCTGACCAACTGTCATTTTCAGCCAGAAGGGGTGTAATTTCAAAGTTGGAACAATATTCCAACTAGGGAATTGTAAGCTTAGTACCACGGGGTTTTGGTCCGACACGCCATGCAGCCCATGTTGTACAAAAGAGATATGAATGGCCAGCGAGTGAGTGCTGAACATATAATCTATTGTATTGGATAGGGATTTTTTGTTGAGCTCGATGCAGAGTGGTGTCTGGATCTCGGCAGTTGAGGAGCCTAGCCAGCATAGGTCGGGGAGGAGCCTTAGGCATAGGTGGCTTTACAGGAAAATACACATTTATAAGAGACAGTTAACTCCTGATATAAAGCACTCGCATGGGAAGTGAGGTCCTCATGCTGGGACTGAACAAAGTATAGGCCTGTTACGGGGGCCCTACAAAACAAAACTTGATAGGGGCTCCACTCAGTCTTACGCTCAGCCACAGGCCTGACTGAGTAGAGGGCCAATAAAATGTGTGCTGCTATTATTTTCCATGACTTCTGGTACACCATATATATACAGATTACTTAATTTGACAATCTCTTAGCTGTAGTTTTGGTAATGCTCAGAAAAAGGGGTGCAGCTAATACTTATCAACTGCCGAGTCACGTCCATAGGTGTAGTTGCCTTGTCTTTTCTTGAGGATCTTATCCGCCTTTGGTGCAAGTGTATTGATAGTTTCTCTGCTAGAAAAACATAAAAGGGAGGAAGAGAAAAGAAAAGGAAATAACAACTATGCTAAGGCATTGGCGATATAGGTGGGGTAAGCATCAGCTGAACTTGATCTGCGACGTTGCTCAGTTTAAGAAAATAGCATAGGAACAAGTTCCTCAGCGAGAGGGTCCCAACTCTTGTGCGGTCGACAGCTCTAGGGTACATGTGCAGAAGTAACCATTCTAGGATCGTGTTGTGGGAAGTCCAGCCTAGCTTGAGATCTTCTGTTCCTGGGAGACTTGGAATGTGACACTTCTTTCCAGGGCATTTGCTTGCTTATTTTCAGAAGAGTATCCTTCTCTCTGAGTGGCATCCAGGATATTTCAGGCCTTTTCCAGGTCTGCTTGTGTATGAATGGTGATGTGTCTCCCATCTTTTTAGCACTGTCAGTCCAAATGGAAACAGTCAAGCGTATTGCAGGTTTTTTGCCCTGGGGGCTTCAAGGATAGGTTTTATCAGCCCTCTTTTGGCTAGTGTAGAGGGGGCTAGATCTTGGTAGAGTTGGATGTTAGCTTCCTGGTACTTTGGCTGATCTCTACTCCTAGAGGCTAGAAGAATCTCTTGTGTGTCATTGAAAGAGAGTAATCCACAAATTATGACCCTTGGTGGGTCACCTACTCTTGGTTTGGGCCGAAGGGCTCTGTGTATTCTTTCAATGATGATGGGCTGTGCCCTGTCTTCCCCCAGAAGGTCTGAGAAATGTATCTTCACCATATTTCTGAGACTGTCTTGTGTGATAGATTCAGTGAGTTCCTTGATTCTGATGTTACGTCTCCAGCTCCTATTTTCCTGATCTTCTATCAAAGTTAGTGCTCTATCAATCTGGTCTCTCTGTGTTGTTACATAATCAGAAAGGTCATTTGTTTGCATAATAAGATCCATACACGTATCTTCCAAAACTTCCACTCTGCTGCTGATATGTTGGATTTCTATTTTTATGACAGTTTATTCCGAGAGGATTGGCTGAATGGCTTGTGCTAAGGCCTTTTTGAGAAAGTTTTTTGATATGTTTGACCTTTGGATGTTACATAGTTCAATTTCATTGCCAGTCCATGTCAGAAGCATCTGGAATTTCTTCTTCTGAAGGGTTCTTTTTAGTGGCCTATGCAGGGGAATGGACGCTTCTTTTTTTCAAGTAGCGTTGAAGGTCCGATTGATTTTTGGAAGGTGCCTGTTACCCAGCAACATGGCCAGTTTTCTCTTTTCCTCCTTTTACGATTACATTGCTAGACATGTATAGTCACCTCTGCGTAGGGCCGAACCAGGAGAGTCAACCTAGGTTGCTATTCCAACCTAAGAATAGGTGCAGTATCAATTTGTGATGTAGCAGTCTGGTGGGTACTGAGGTACAAAAAAAAAAAAAACAATGAATATAGGCTTTTTAAGTAGGGTTGTGGTCAGCCACCTACTGGGGAGAGTTATCAGGAATAACCATGTGCACCTGAGTCTCTGCAAGGAGTTTTCCCTGATATAGCCCTGTAGATGGATGTTTCAGGGATGAGTATGAATGGAGAATCTTGGTTCGCTGTGATATGTTGTACTCACTGTGGATCTGTTGATTGATTCCTCCCCAGGAGAGAATGCCAGCCTCTGGTGTATGGATGTGTTAAGTCTTTATGTGCGCCAGGGGATCTCTTGTATAACAAAGGCACTTCACAGCACCTAATTAATACAGCCTGCTTATGCTGCTGATCAAAGAGCTCTCTGGGATGTTTATTTAGCCAGACCTCCCCACCTGATTCCTTCTCTGCTCTTGTGGCTGGTAAGTCTTTGTCTTTCTGTTCAGCCAGGCAGGGGTTGTCCGTATTCAGCCTCCCGCTTCTCTGGGCAGCACTGTGCAGGTGCCTCTGCTTCTAGTGCTGTGTCACTAGCATAGCGCCGTAGCACTGTGTAAGCTTCCCTGCTACTAGCGCAGTAACACCAGCAGAACTAGCATCACGGGCAGCCGTGCCCAAAAATCCAGTCCGCGGCTTGGGATAGTCAGCTGGGCCCCAACTCACGAGCTCCTCTCACAAAGTTCCTGGCTGCTCTGCAAGAAAACCTTTTGTTCCCTTGGACACCCGAGTGAACCAGTGAGGGTTGGGAGTCCTCTGGGACTAAGGGAAACTTGTTAACAAGCACAGATTTGTACAGTTTTGAATGGAGCTCTCCTTCTGTGTGTCTGCTCGCTATGGTGGTTAGGCCACACCCCTATGCACTCATCAAGTTTGTCAAGTACATAATTATCTCATTTTAGCATCATATCCCAACAGTATTCAATAAAGTAGAACCCAATATTTTGAATACACCATGTACTTGTGTTATTTATATCACACATTTTTTTGCTTTCCTTGCTAGACTTGTCTATATTGAGGAGGGGCAAAATCATTACATACTCTTCTTACCTCCTTTTCCTGACATCATCTAGCTCAACCCCCTTAAAGCCGGACTTTCACACATCTTTTTTTACACTTCAGATCAAGTACTCCAACAGAAGACATCTCCTCATACATAACACAATGTAACTTATATACGTGCCCTTCACACTCACACACACAAAAATAATAACAGATCAACAGTGCTTATGGTCAGAATTGACAAGTATTATATTCTAATTCTCTTGTACAGCAAAAATCACACATTTTCAATTCACATTGCACAGACAACTTTTAAATCACTGTACAAAAACATTCTTTCAATTCAAATTTCTTGTAACCTTCTGCATACACTTGCTGAGACACTTTAATTAACTTCATTTTTTTCCATCACTATGTGCTATCCAACATTTCACTTTCCACCTACCTTATTTTACTTAATGTGCTTTCAAACTGCAAATTCTCACTACACAAACATTTATTCATTCTTACGCAGACTGAAAAGCATGATTTTGTAAGTAGAAGCTGAGTCTGTAATTGCACAGAACTGCCAACAGTGTACAGACACAGGTAGAAAAGTTTTACGCAGTGCAGTTTGACGTGTTTGCCCACTATCGGTCAACTTATGCTATCAACGATCCTCAGAAACCAACACATTGCAATTCCCACTTGCAGAACTGTCCAAGCATTCTTCTGGATTCATACCAGCTTTTTTCAACATTGCTTGATATCTTTGCACTAGCAAATCACAAGGCTTATAATATAAAAAGACAGAAGCATATAAAATGGATACAAGACACACAATGAATACATATTTACTGCTCTCATAGTGTTAACTTTCCTATTTCAGTGTGTATGTTGCATTTCCTTTGTCTGATGTTCCGACCTGTTACCATCTAGGGTGAGCCAGGCCCCTAGGTTCAAGTATGGGGTCTTCCCTATTGGGACAATTTCCCAGCTTGTAGGCAGGGTTTGCTTTTTGTGGTTTTAGTTTTCTTGTTAGAATAGGGGCTCACAAGACAACGAGAACCCTTAACATGAGTGTTACCATGCGGCGGTTGTGGCTCCTCCCGGGGTGGCGGGGTGCTGGGTCTCGTAGTTGGGGCGCGTCTCCCCGGCTTGTGGTCCGGCTGCCGGGGGCGGGGGTGCCTGGCCGGCGGTATGCTGGTGGCTCTCACGCACCTGTGAGTGCAGCTGCCGTGCACTAGCTTCCTTTTTACAGTGTCTGTTGGAAGTTGGCTTCTCCCTCTCTCTGCCCCTGGGTGGAGGTTTTTGTTTCTAAGTCTGGCAGTGACTTGCAATCACTGCCATTTATTGGTTTCCTTCAGTGAGCTAGCTCGCCTGCCTCTGTTGGTCTCCTGCTCTTGTCAGCTTGTTTGCTATTTCTGCCAGGTTATTCCATCTGCCTCAGGTCTGCTTTGTATTTTCGTGTTGGTTTATTATATGTGCCTTTTCTGTCGTTATTCTGCCCATTCCATCAGGTACGCCAGCATCCCTTCTCGGTCCCTAGCAGAGTAGGGACTGCCACCCAGTTGCCCGGCTGGGGTTAGCCGGGAGTGGAGGCAAGTAGGCAGGGACAGGGGTTGCGGGTGAGATCAGGGCAACCCGGGCTGGCGTATCAAGGGCAGTATACCTTAACAGTGAGCTCATGAGCTTATGTAATCTGTCCAAAATAAAACCAATACCTCGGACGTACTTATTGGATATTTTCACCTGTCTAGTAATTGTAGTACATTTGCTAAGTATGTTTGTTTTTGTGGTTGCTTGTATGCATGTTCGGTTTATATTTGTTGTTGATGCCCAGTCATGTATGAATGTCCTTACTTCCTTTTCTTTCCCTC
Source organism: Eleutherodactylus coqui (assembly GCF_035609145.1). Taxonomy (NCBI): domain Eukaryota; kingdom Metazoa; phylum Chordata; class Amphibia; order Anura; family Eleutherodactylidae; genus Eleutherodactylus; species Eleutherodactylus coqui. Next base: position 138,466,820 of record NC_089843.1, on the reverse strand, counting down.
CAGCCTTTTTTGGGTTGTGTTCATGTAGGTCATTATTCCCACGGTCAGCATAAACATAGCAGAAATTATTAGTTTTCAGGGGTAGAATGTGGGCATTATTAGCTTATGAGAGTCACAAAAGGATATTATTACTTTATGGAACACAAAGGGAGGCACTATTAGTAGATAGGCAGCTGAGGGGTAGCGGATGGATTTGGAAAGTGTGCAGAGATGAGTTACAGCTGAAATAAATCTTCAGGGTGGTCTGAGCTGAATAGAGACAAAAATGAAAGCTGATATCACCAAACACAGAAGATACCACTTGTGATGACTGGAGTTAACTGCAATGTTATCAAAATTAAACTTACCCAACTCAGAGGCCTCTAATGGGGATTCTGCTGGTGCAAATGAGACAACATTCGAGCAATGGCTGCATCGTATGATGCGCTCACCATTAACACCTTAATGAACACCCATACCTGTTTTCACATCCTGGGTGTCTGGGCTTTATTCTACAGGACCCTGGTTGGAGAGTGTTAAAGTTTCATCTCATATCACTGAACAGTGTGGGGAGATAAAAATTTTTACCTTAGCCTCTGGAGAAACCTCATGATGACATCTTTCTCCATGACCTTTCCCAGATTCTGCGCATGTGCCTGTCAGCAAAATGGCTGACGCAGGCATAAAAGCCAGGGAGGATACAGGAAATTTAAAATCTCCTTGCTCCCAAAGTTGGCCGAGAGCCTGTAGCAGTGAATAGAGGCCCCAGTGAGTGGCCCCCAGTCATGTGATTGCCATTATCCAATGGATCATGATGGTCACATAAAAGTTAAGAAAAAAAACGTCAGAAGTTAGTTTCATATCCCCTCACCGATCCAATCAGTGAGGGGAGATGAAGCTTCTTACTTGAGGCCTCCAGCGATGTCCCCTGATGTGATCTTCAGTCCTGGGCCTCTCCGCTGATCTGCGCATGTGCTGACAAAGTGGCAGGCACATGTGCAGTAGAGCTATATACTAGTTACATAGTAACTAGAAGGGACCATAGTGATTGATCCCAGCCAACATCACAGCCATCCATGTTATTTGTTTTGTAAATATAGCACAGGATTAGTGCTTTTTATTTCTCTCCCCTTGGTTAGTGCACTTGTGAGAGGAGAGAGACATAGGGTGATTATTCCTGTACGTTAAAGAGATAAAGAAAGTACCCCATCACCCTTTTATCACCGCCCCTTACATCCTGACCACCGCCTTCACCCACAAAATAAAGAACACTGTGTTATTTTTTTCTTTGGTTTTATATGTCCATAAAAAATTGTTTTAAAATGGATGAATAAGAGGTACGCATTGCTTTGTTCCAGCAGCTCTGGTAGGGATATCGAAACTGCGTTGGAGCCAGGAATAAATTCCATCAGAGACGACTCTAGTTCTACAGCTATCTCAATGGTGGTTGAAGTAATTGTTGAGTCATCAGAGCCAAGTACTGTGATGCCTCCTGCAATGTGCAATTTTCCCCTCAAATACCCTAATTTGTAGTGACTGCATGTGTAAATGTGAATGTCACTAATTTCACTCACTTTAATTTTTTTTTTTTAACCATTAGATTTTTATTGGTTTTATCATTAGTAGCTTCACAGCAGAAAAACAGAAATAAAGTAACATTGTACATACATAACAGGGGTTGCAACACAGGTACATCTTTTCTGTTCTTGTATCCAATTGTTGGGTCGAAATTCTTGAAAACAGTTGTGGGAATGCAACATTACATGCATCAAACAGCCATATTTATATTCTATATATAGTCATAACATTAACATGTCCTTATTTTTAAACAAGTACAGCACAGGAGGACGAGGAGAAGAAATAAAAAAGGAAGAGAAACACTTAAATGAGTTATTTTTTTTTTTTTTTTTTTTTTTAACGGGGCTGGGGGGGGGGGGGGATGGAAAAGTGGTTAGTTGGGGAACAGATGAAGCCATGGGTTCCACTTATTTAGATAGGCCGGAAAACTTCCATTCTTTTGGGAGTATAGTTTTTCATATATACTGTGGTCTGCAATGGTCTGGATTAGATCATTTATGGTAGGAGACACCTCAGTCTTCCACTTTCTTGCTATTAGTAGTTTGGCAGCAAGAAGGATGTGACACGTGATCTTTCTTGATTGGGTAGGAAACTTCCTGCTATCTAGTAGGAGAATTGCTAGTCTCGGGGATTTAATAGTGACTATTTTTGTAATTTTCCCTATGAGGGAAAAGACTTCGTCCCAAAACCGCGTAATTTTTGGGCAACTCCAGAAAATGTGGAGTATACTGCCCGGGAGGCCACACTGCCTCCAACAGGTATCTCTTATATTGGGAAAAGCTCTAGTCAGAATCACCGGGGTATAGTACCATCTGGTCAAGACTTTTATGTGGACCTCGAGAACATTTGCATTAAGGGTTGACTTATTAGCCCATTCAAATGGTGAAATCCATTGGTTTGGTAGATTTCTCCTTCCTGTGTCTCTCTCCCAGTTGAGAAGATGAATTTTTTTTGTTTCTCTCATATCACCTGAGAGAGCATCATAGCAAGTTCTCACAAGGGATCGAGACAGCGGAATGGAGCCGTTAAGAATCTTTTTATTTTCATTTGGTATGTTCGCCTTCCAGAGTTGGGAGCTTTGAAGGAGGGAACGGATCTGGAGATATTTGAAGAATTCTTTCGCTGGTATAGAGTATTGTTTCGATAGGTTATGGAAGGGAATAATATCGTCTCCCTGAATCAGGTCTGCTACGTTTATTATGCCTCTCTCCACCCAAGATTTCAGGCACAGGTTGGGGATAAAAAATTCAAAGGTGGCAAGAGGGACTTCAACGTTGTCCTTCCCTCTTTGGTCTCTGGTTTTTTGTGCCAGCCAGTTCCATGAGTGGAGGGATGCACGCATTGGTGGGGACATTGAGGCCAAATACTGGATTTGTGGAAGTGAGGGTATTAAAGAACCAAGGAGGGAGGCCAGGAGGAGGTGTTTAAAAGGCTTGTTGTCAAGAAGATGGGATTCAATTTGAAGCCAGCCTGGGCCTGTAGCTCCCCTCACCCATTGTCTGATTTGATTATTGTTGATCGCATGTAGGTAAGACCACAGGTTGGGAACCCCTAGGCCCCCTTGTTTTCTATTGAGGTATAAGATAGACGCAGCTACCCTAGGTCTCTTACCTCCCCACACAAAGTTGGAGAGCTGCTTTTGAAATTTGGAAATTTCCATCCTCGAGATCGGAAGGGTGAGAGTGCGGAAACAATACAGAATTTTGGGCAAGATTAGCATTTTATATAAGACAACTCGACCTAGCCATGACGGTTCTTTAGTCTCTAGATTTTTCAGTTCTATTTGGAGTTCTTCTAATAAAGGGGAGAAATTGGCGGAGATTATGTTGCTGATTGGGAAGCACAATTTGATTCCTAAGTATGGAATAGTTTTCTCCTGCCACTGGAAGGGAAATTCCTTTTGGATGTTGTCTTTTAGAGGTTTGTCTATATTGATTCCCAGAATTTGTGACTTCTCTATATTTAACCTGTAGTATGATGCTTTACTAAACTGTCGGATTATTTCACATACCTCCCTCAATGAAGATAAGGGGTCAGTGAGTAATAATAAGACATCATCAGCGAATAAACTAATTTTATGTTGTCTATGTCCCGCAGAGATCCCTTTGATTTTATAATTTAGTCTGATAGATTCAGCAAATGGCTCCATAATTAATGTGAACAGTAGTGGCGATAAAGGGCACCCCTGGCGGGTACCATTTGTTATTTTGAAATTTTTTAAGAGGGTGCCATCAACTAAGACCTCTGCGGAAGGTGAGCTATATAGGGCCTGGATGGCTCTGAGGATATCTCCCCTAAAGCCAAACTTCTCCAAAGTGGCGAAGGCGAACCCCCAGTGGAGCCTATCAAAGGCTTTTTCTGCGTCCAAAGCCAGAATCAGGGACGGCATATGGTTCGCCTCCGCCACTGAAAGTAAATCAAGCACTCTCCTGGTCCCATCTGGTGCCTGCCTGCCCTTTGTAAAGCCCACTTGGTCGCTATGAATAATTTGTGGGAGGACACTCAGCAACCGCTGGGCTAAAATTTTTGAGTATAACTTTACGTCGCAGTTGAGCAAAGAGATGGGTCTGTAGTTTGCTGTAGAACTTAAGGGTTTACCTTGCTTGGGGATGGTGACTATGGTGGCCTTAAGCATTTCTTCTGGGAAAGTGCCATTATCGATGGCTTTATTAAATGTTTCTGAGAGATAAGGGGCCAGGTCCAGAGCGAAGTCTTTATAATATTCATTTGAAAAACCGTCTGGACCTGGAGCCTTGTGGGACTTTAAAGATTTAACTGAGGTGAGAACTTCCGCAGGTGTTGTAGGGGTATTTAGTTTTCTAAGTTGTTCTTCTGTAATATGTGGGAGATTGATTTTTTCCAGCAAAAAGTGGTAATCAGGACATTGTCCGGTTGTGGTGTTAGTGGGTCGCTATGGAGATTGTAGAGTTTGGCATAGAAATGGCTAAACTCATCAGCAATGTCCTGGGGATGGGTTATTTTTGTTTCTGAACCATCTTGTTTTATAAGGAATGGTATTTTTGAAGCCGCTTGACGTTTTTTTGCGATTTTGGCCATCAATTTTGTGGGTTTATTGAATTCTGAGTAATAATTCATTTTTGACCGTTTAGACGTTTTGTCAAACTCTTCAATTAATGCTCTGCGGAGACTGAGACGGAGGTTCATCAGTTCTTTATGGAGCGCTATTGTGGGGGAAGATTGCATAGTTTGCTCAAGCTTTGTGATTTGTAAAAGGATGTTGGATATATGAAGTTGTTTTTTTTTTTTTATGGTGTGAACTAATTTTAATTAGTATGCCTCGCATAAACGCTTTGTGTGCGCACCATGTGGAGAATATATTAGTGTCTGGGTTTGCATTAATTGAGAAGTATTCGGCTAGGTGTTGTCTGATCTCCTGATTATATTGGGGGATTCTGATGAGAGAGGGGTTGATTCTCCAATTTCTAGGAGCTGGTGAAGTATTAGTTACGCTGAGTGAGAGATATATAGGTGAGTGGTCCGACCATGTAGTATCTCCTATTTCAGCACGTAGAATACCAGGGAGGGTCCACCTATCAACTAAGAACAGATCGATCCTAGAGAAGGACCTGTGCCGGGGGGAATAGTATGTAAATTCCTTTGAGGATGCGTTAAGGCATCTGAAGGTGTCATAGAGTGCTTCTTTATGGAGCCATGGGGCCAGGATAGGGGAATTTCTGTTTGAAAAGCTAGTGGAGTCTAGTTGTTTGTCAGGGACCATGTTGAAATCGCCGCATATTATGAGTTTACCTACATGTGATTTTCTAATCTTCTTAAGAGTTTTATTTAAAAAAGAAATTTGAGATGAGTTTGGTGCATAAATGTTCACCAGAGTTATTTGGATATTATTGAAAAGACCGACTAATATTATAAACCTTCCGTGGGTGTCTATAACTTGTTCCGTGAGGGAAACATTAATGGTATCCTTGACTGCAATCAACACACCAGCTTTTTTCTTCTCCGTACAGGATAAGAAAATGTTTGGAAAATTCTTGTGGGAGAATTGGGGATGGGCTGAGCTCGCAAAATGCGTCTCTTGGAGGCATATTATATCCACCTTATTTTGAAGGGCATCTTTCCAGACAGATGATCTTTTAAAAGGAGAGTTTAGGCCTTTAACATTGAGGGAGCATATTTTTATTGCCATGAATTGGTTGGATAAGCGTTGCGAAAGCTGCAAATTTCTGTTGTGGAACCACTTTTAGAGGGAGAGGTGTAAGGGGGGGAAATGGGAACAAATATAACATAAACAGTCGGCCAATAATACCAGTTCAAGTGTCCTGGTAAAGAGCTTTTTCTAAGCTCGGAGTTTCGTAGCCGATGGACCATGAAATAACATAGCAAAAACAGAGTACTTCTAGCAGGGTCAGGAACCTGCATATTTTCTGGGGGAGAAAAGTTCGCCTGACGATTAGGAACCTCCAATCTGTGTTATGAGCGGAGACATTTCAACGGGCAGAGGGGGGGTGGGACCCCTCACAAGGTTTTCTCGGTAGATTTTTTTCAGCTTTGTCCTGAGGTCTGTCTGAGATGTGAATGCCCCAGGACGTTAGTATCTTTTCCCCGTCTTCGGGATTGCTGATGATGAAATTTGATCCCTCTTTATGAAGAATTAATTTCGTGGGGTATCCCCATTTATATGGGATTTTTTCTCTTCTTAGTGAGGTGGTTACATGAATAAATGCCTTTCTGGCTTGGATGGTGGCGGCCGATAAGTCCGCAAATAGTTGGATATTTGAGAACTGAGAGGGGAGATCTAGCCCTTTGCGGGAGGCATACATGAGGGCCTCTTTGACGTGGTAGAAGTGGATCCTCGCTATAACATCGCGCGGGATGTTGTCAGGGAGGAATTTTGGTTTTTGTAGACGGTGAGCTCTGTCAATAATGAGTTCCTGAGAGGGGGTGGAGGGGAGCATTTTTTTCATTAATTGTGTTAGGAAGTCTTTTAACTCAGCCGGGCTAATTTTTTCAGGGATGCCCCTGAATTTGACGTTGTTCCGTCTATTGCGGTCCTCCAGATCCGCCATTTTTATTTTAATCTGGGACACGTCTTCCTCTAGTGAGTAGTGCGCGTCTATGAGTGTGTTGTGTGAATTGGTTAATTCCTCCATCTTACGTTCAATGTGAGTGGTTCTTTCCTCCACCTCCGATATCGAGGCGCTAATGCGTGATGAGACAGAATTAAGGTCCTCACGCATGGAGTTTCTTAATGCCACCATCATTTCTTTTATAAATGCTTCCGACGCGGGCTGGTTTGAGGAAGGGAGCATATCGATTAATTCTGCACTACCTGATGGGGGTAGTAGTGTTTGGACGGCTGAATCTAGTCTAGGTCTTCTTTTGTCTGGGCTGACTGAGGGAGAGATGTCATTCCCTGAGGTAGACACGAGGTAGGGCGCTGCTTTAGGAGAGTGGGAGCTGGTGTGTGTGGTGGGTGCTGCAGCATCACTCACCTTTCCCATCTTTGAAGGGGAACGGGCATCTCCCCGAGTGGAGCCTGGGCTGTCCGATGTAGATCTTTGACTCCGCGGGGTGTCACAAGCTTCGGTGGAGGGGTCGTCCAGTGACGCTGTGAGCCGGGCCTCTTCTGCTGCTGCGGGCCGTAAAGAAATCAGCTACACGCTGAGGAGAAGGCTTTGCGGACTTGCGGCGAGTCATGGCAGTCAGGCGCGGGTTAGGAGAGGCACCTCTTCGAGCTTTCTTATATTCTGATGGACGCGCTTCCTTGCTGAAATGCCTGAGCGTGAGCGGTTAACACAGAGTTAAGCTGTCGTCTAATTCTGCAGTTAAGTGATGAGGCAAGTAGTTGAGAGCAAGAGGGGTCTTCTCTCCACCCTGTTCAAGGGTGAGTTAACAGTCCAGTGTCCTGGATTTATCTCCTGTGGGCACCAGGGGGTTAACAGACGCTGTGCTCGCACCTCTGCTCTCTGCTAGGTGGTGGAGGTCGGGTTGGCTCTCCGGAGTGGAGATGGACAGCGGAGGAAGAATTTACGACAAGGCAGGACCCCCCACAGTCTCTGGCAGAGCGGGGGAGCTTGATGGGAATCCTCAGAGCGGGCTCGGAGTACACAGTAGCAGCGGTACTTCACCCAGCTCCGGTACAGCAGTGAGCTCGTCTGAAGCCTTTGAGGTGACAGACGCTGGCAGCACAGGGCTTGCTAGTAGTGCAGGGACTTCCCCTACCTCCGGCACTGCGAGGCTCCCGACTGGGATCTTCGGGGTGACAGCGGGCGGCAGCGCAGGGTCCTGAGAAGAGGCAGGCTCCTCACTTGCCTCCTGCACAGCAGCAGAGAGGGGCCGTCAGAGATGCCAGTTGCAGCGGTAATGAGCTCGGCTGGGGCTCTTGAGATGACGGGTGCCGGCAGCACGGGATTTACTAATAGGGCAGGGGACTTCCCCTACCTCCGGCGCTGCAGGGCTCCCGGCTGGGATCTATAGAGTGACAGCGGCCGGCGGCGCAGGATCTTGAGATGTGGCAGGCTCCTCACCTATCTCCGGCACAGCAGGGTAAAGGGGCCGTCGGAGATGCCAGGTGTACCGGCGGATCGCAGTAAGTAGAGGGTAAGAGTGTCGGTCTTACCTCCGCTGTCTCTTCTCGTCGGCGCCCGCGGCAGGTCTTCCAAGCGGTTGCAAACCTCTTTAATGTGTTTGCACGATTGAGGGAGACTCCACTTTCCTCCGGCGGGCGGGCGATTCGGAGAGGGCCCCAGGCGCAGCGAGACGTTCGGCAGCACGTGGAGGGTAAAAGTCCTCTAGATGACCAGCCAGCTGCTGGGCAAACCTATATAGGTAGTTCAGCTAGTAAAGAGGGGTCCGAGGAACAAAGTAGGGAGGTAAAAATGTCTCCGAAGTAGCTTTAAGTTGCTTTGAAGAGAGAAGGTTCACGGAGCTCCAAGATCAAGCGGCCATCTTGGTGCTCAGTTAGGCCACGCCCCCACTCACTTTAATTTTTTTAATTTATTTATTAGCGATAAATTCTTGGACTTAATTTTCCGTCAGACAAACCTCTATGCTGGACAATTTATTTCAGAGCATCAAGCCACAGTCTATTCCAGACTTTGGACCGCCACAAGAGTCCCAGAAATATTTTTCTTCTTAGGAATCATATTATTAAGGTGTTTATTAAGAAAAATCCTTCATCCACTAGTACTAGTCTACCAGCGCTGTGCATGCAATTCCTATATTTGCATCCATTATGCTCGACACCACTTTCAAAGCTTCATTATGGATTGAATGGTTGTGATTGGTTAACCCAGCACCGTCTTTCATTGGCTGACGAGGCACTGAGTTACCCATCAGAGCTTAGCTTGCTGGAGGTGGGGCATTCAAGGCCTGCATCCAGAAAGCAATGCTCTGTGGTGGCATGGAGGAGGGAGCAACAGCCTGCAACAGCACTGCAGACCATCGCGAGGACGAAACACCGTCGACAGGTGAGTATAGATCCTCCCATGAGCCTCAGCTTGTGAGTTTTTAACTTGCAAGCAGTCTCGTACCCTGAGTTTTTGCTCATAAATTGAACTATTCACTGAGGCAGAAAATATCTGTAAATTATTAACTAGAAGCCCTTCACAGTTACAAACACCTAAAATCGATTTTTATTCATTTTGATTACAATAATGGGCTGACAAAGACAGACTACAAAAAAACATTAAATTCATGCGACTGAACACTGTATATGCTAATACCGAAGAAGGTGATGTGGTTAGATTAAAACCAACATAATTGGGTCGGGGTAAGCAACAGTCAAGGATATCAGGTTAATGTATTAATTAGAGATGAGCGAGCACCAAAATGCTCGGGTGCTCATTACTCGGGACGAAATTATCGCGATGCTCGAGGGTTCGTTTCGAGTAACGAACCCCATTGAAGTCAATGGGCGACCCGAGCATTTTTGTATATCGCCGATGCTCGCTAAGGTTTTCATTTGTGAAAATCGGGGCAATTCAATAAAGTGATGGGAATGACACAGCAACGGATAGGGCAGGCGAGGGGCTACATGTTGGGCTGCATCTCAAGTTCCCAGGTTCCACTATTAAGCCACAATAGCGGCAAGAGTGCCCCCCCCCCCGCACTGTCAGCATAAAGATCGTTCTCCTCTGCCACAGCAGTAACAGCTGTGGCAGAGAAGAACGATGTTAGCCCATTGAATTCAATGGAGTCGGCAATACAGCAGGTTCCACTGAAAGCAATGGCCTGCCGGCGTGCGCGGGATGAATTGTCGGGAAGAGCTTAAATATAGAAGCCCTTCCCTGCCATTCATCCAGAAATGTGTAAAAATAAAAAAAATATACCGTATATACCGGCGTATAAGGCGACTGGGCGTATAAGACGACCCCCCAACTGTCACCTTATACGCCGGGAATACAGCGGAGCAAAAAATAAAAATCATTACTCACTTCCCCCGGCGTTCTGCGGCGCTGCTGCAGGATGTCGCTCCCTCCTGGTCCCCGGCAGAGCATTGCTTTCTGGACGCAGGGCTTGAAATCCCCGCCTCCAGAAAACACACGTGCCTTCAGCCAATCCCAGCCAATGACAATGATGTCATTGAATGGCTGTGACTGGCTGACGGCGTGTGTTAGCTAATCACAGTAGCTTTCTGGAGGCGGGGATTTCAAGCCCTGCGTCCAGAAAGCAATGCTCTGCCAGGGACCAGGAGGGAGCGACAGCCTGCAGCAGTGCCGCAGAACGCTGGGGGAGGTGAGTAATGATTTTTTTTTTTTTGACACTTTCTTTTTTTTTGTATTACCGGCGTATAAGACGACCCCAGACTTCAGAGCAGATTTTTCAGGGTTCAAAAGTCGTCTTATACGCCAGTATATACGGTATATACTTACCTTGTCCTGGCAGACGGAGTTCAGCCCGGCCGGCCTACAGTGGGTGTGAAGGGGGTGTGAGTCAGACCTGCCCCCTGATTGGCTCAGCGCTGAGTCTGACTCACACCCCCTTCACACCCACCTCCGGCCGCCGCGGCTGAACTCCGTCTGCCGGAACAAGGTAAGTATATATATATATATTTTTATTTTAACACATTTCTGGATGAATTGCAGGGAAGGGCTTATATATTTAAGCCCTTCCCGACAATTCATCCCACGCACGCCGGCAGCCCATTGCTTTCAGTGGAACCTGCTGTATTGCCGGCTCCATTGAATTCAATGGGCAAACATCGTTCTTCTCTGCCACAGCTGTTTGTGGCAGAGAAGAATGATTTGTCTTCTATATGTTCTCAATGGGGTCGGCGCTGCTGCCGCCGGCCCCATTGTGCGCATATAGAGAAGAGAACAGGAATCGCAGATCGCAGATAGGTGCGATCTGCGATTTCTATGGCCTAAGAAGGACCGTTGGGGTTCTTGAAGCCTAAAATCACTCCTAACGCTCTGCCTATAGCAGCTCCGGCATCAACAGCACTTTCCCTGAACTATGTCAGAATGCATCTGTGGCGAGCCGCGGGCGGGCAGATTTTAATACTCGGGTGACACCTGATCTCGCCAGCCACTCACTGCAGGGGGGTGATATAGGGCTTGAACGTCGCAGGGGGAAGTTGTAATGCCTTCCCTGTCTTTCTATTGGCCAGAAAAGCGCGCTAATGTCTCAGAGATGAAAGTGAAAGTAACTCGAACATCGCGTGGTACTCGTCTCGAGTAACGGGCATCTCGAACACCCTAATACTCGAACGAGTATGAAGCTCGGACGAGTACGCTCGCTCATCTTTAGTATTAATCCATCATGTCAAATGACGCATGTGGGATGAATGATGAATTCCTAATGGATATGATAGCCTATTCAGTGTAGAGTGGCAGAACAGATTAGCAAGAGGCTCCCTATTCTTGCTTTTGTAGTATATATATATATATATATATATATATATATATATATTTGTGTATTGAGGGTGCGATCATCAAAGTGAAAGTTATGATAATTTATATATTTTTTGCGGTTCCAATATCAGATAATCCTGATTTATATATCAAAAACTGATTTGACGCGTTTCTGTGTTATATGAAGATACTTCATCAGGAACCAATGTGCAGTCACACCAACTGTATAGTATACAGGTAATGAGATGCTTTAATGTGTGATATTAGCTGACCTACATAATAGGACCAAAGAGGCTAATTTATCCTAGCTACAGCTCTGCATATCGAAGAAGTGCACAATAGCTAGGGAGAAAAAATAAATAAATAAAAAATTGATAAAAAAATCAAAAAATCCCAGGCACTCTCGATTAGAGGGGACCAGAAGTGGCGATCGATTTTGATGACTCGCAAATTGGTAAGCCTCATTGACCACCTCCTCCGGGTAGCCTCTATCGAGGAAGCGTTTCGTCAATTTTCCACATTCTTGCTCAAAATTGGCTTCATCTGAGCAGTTGCGTCTGATACGTAAAAACTGCCCTTTTGGAATTCCCCATCTTAAGGGATTTCGGATGGAAACTTTTCCAATCTAACCGACTGTTGGTCGCTGTCGGTTTACGAAATAATGTCGACACCAATGAGCCATCAGGGTTCTTTGTCACCATAATATTCAGAAATTAGATGACTCACCGTGCCCGATAATGCACCTCCATATGCATACGGCGCGCCTTATTATGGGAGATGTTGTCACAGATATCATAGTCCAGCAACCAGATCAGGTGAGCGCAAGCCTCCTTGACGGCTTGAGTATCATATTTACATTCTTATATAAGGTCCAATGAAGCAATATAGTGAAGGTGGATCTGCCTTGACCGATGGGCGTTCCCCTCTGTTTTGAACACACCTACCTTTATCCAATTGGTGCCTTGAGCTCTGGAGGCGGGTTTAGGATGCTATATAATCTTGGCTGCTCTGACAGAGCCTTATACCCTCTAGTCTACCACAGAGGCTGGAGGCTCTCTCCCTTATTCCATTCATTTTCCTATCCTTGTGCTTTTTGTGTAGAGCTGACCACCAGACTATTCTGGCTATCTAGACCAAGCTGATGGCTCAAAAATCTCTGCTTTAATCTATCCTGTATTATTATGGGAACAATCTCTGAGCATGAGTTCCCTTTTTTGCAAGGTTTTAGGCCACACGGAAGTCTGTATCAGTTTCGATCACTAACTGGCACCCTGTATGTGCCTGGGATTTTTTTTTTCCTCCCTAGCTTTTGTGCACTTGTATGCAGAGCTGTAGTCAGGCTGAATTAGCCTCTTTGGTCCTATTATGTAGTTTAGCTAATATCACACAATAATGCACCTCATTACCAGTATACTATACAGTTGGTGTGACTGCACATTGGTCCTGATGAAGTGTCTTCATATAACACAGAAATGCGTCAAAATGGTTTTTGATATATAAATCAGAATTATCTGATATTGGAAGCGCAAAAATATATAAATCATCATAACTTTCACTTTGATGATCACATATATATATACTACCTAAGCAAGAATAGGGAACTTCTTGTCAATCTGTTCTGCCACTCTACGCTGAATAGGTTATTATATCCATCAGGAATTCATGATTCATCATTCATTCTGTATGCGTCATTTGACATGATGGATTAATACATTAACCTGATATCCTTGACTATTGCTAACCCTGACCCAATTATGTTGGTTCTAATCTAGCCACATCACCTTCTTCAGTATTAGCATATACAGTGTTCAGTCACATGAATTTAGTGTTTTTTGTAGTCTGCCTTTGTCAGCCCATTATTTTAATCGAAATTAATAAAAATCGATTTTAGATGTTTGTAACTGTGAAAGGTTTGCTCGTAAATCAGAGCAAAAATTCGAGAGAGAGCCTGCTCACAAGTCAAGAAAAACTCGCAAGCTAAGGCACTGACATCCTGGGGTACTACTGTATTTGCAAATATATTTATTTATTTCTCCTCTAAATTGCATTAACTTCTGGAAAAAAAACTGTGTGGTCAAAATACTCATGACACCCTTCAGTGAATATATTAAGTGGTGTATTTTAAATTTTTTAAATGGGGTCATTTGTGGGGGCATCTATCATTCAGACGCCTTTAAGCTTTTGCAATCTTGACTTGGTGTAGGACAACAAAATGTTCCTCAAAATTTTAGTAATTAATGTTAAATGTGTACGTATCCTAGATTGCTAAAAAAAAGCTAGTTTTTCAAACTTGCTTCCACAATAAAGTAAACAGACGGAAATATATATTTATCATCAAAAACTTGTACAGTGTATTTGCACATATTTGACATATTGCAATTGAAAATGTGAAAAAAATAAAAAATGGGGGCGTGGCCTAGATGCAGGCAATACCACACGTGTAGTCTGGAGCTCCACTTAAACTTCAGCCTTTAAGCTACTAATATAGCTTAACCAGCATTACAAAACCTCTTAATAAGTACCGGAGAACCTCGGGCAAACCATGCCGAAGAGAAGGACTTCAAAAGCACCTTTACAAAAGGTTTCTGATTTCTTCTCCTCCCGCGGCTCGGGACAGCAGGGGCCGACAGGCAAGGATGGCTCTCTTCGCTTCACGAGCTCCGGAGCGTGCAGTGACACACCAGCGATCTCCACAGATACACAGCTCAGCAGAGCTGCTTCTGCTTCAGCTGATAAGTGAGAGAGACGCCGGAACGAACTGTCAGGAGGTTCACAGCAGCGTCGGGTAAGTGAATATGCCGATAATCCCGACATGAACCTCATGGCTGATCCTAAAATGGCGCCGGAGCGCCCCCATTCCCTGTCTGCTCCCTCCACTCCCTCTGCAAGCCCTGAGAAGCAGAGACCACGTCTCTCACCCGCTACAACTACTTGCCAGCAGTTGTTTCAAGCAGAGGATAATGACCCTATTAATAACCTGCCCTCCTCAAGTCTTCCTGCTTCTGAGGACTTTATAAAAAACATGATCCTGGTGCTACGCGGCTCCCTGCAAAAAGATATTAAAGCTCTCTCTAACTCACTAAATGTCTCCCTGCAAGACCTGGAAGTGCGCACTGACCACATTGAAGACAAAATGGGGGAGATAACGTCCTCCCATAACAAATTGATTGATGTGCATTACACATTGGAGGAAGAAGTAGAAAGTATAAAGAACAAGCTGACTGATTTAGAAGACAGAAGCAGGAGAAATAATGTCAAATTCAGAGGCATTCCAGAAAGCGTATCCCAAGCTGAATTGAAAGATTTTCTCACAAAACTTATAAAACAAATTCTTCCAAACTCTACGGAGCAAGATTGCATCCTGGATAGAGCCCACAGACTAGCAAAGCCGAACTTTCTGCCTGATTCAATTCCACGCGACGTGATTGCGAGACTTCACTTCTTCCATGTAAAGGAAGCTTTGATGCTGGCGTCGAGAAACGCTAACCTCCTTCCGTCTCCATTCTCCAACATCAAGCTCTTTACGGATCTCTCCCAGTCTACAATCCAGGCCAGGAAGTCCTTTTCTCAAATCACTTCAGCCCTGAGAAACGCCAAAATACCCTGCAAATGGGGCTTCCCAGCCAAACTAATAATTCACAAGAATAACATAACCCAAATAATTTCTTCACCAGAAGATGGCGCCATAACTCTAGCTAAATGGGATGTTCCTATGCAAGAAATTCTTCCTCCAGCCAAGCCTCAAAGACCACCAAAGGCTACCAACCACCGTACGCTTCCTTCTACTCCCCCTTAAAGAAAAAAAAGTGAATCCGCATACCTCCTCTTCTCCGTTAATTCTGTTTTGTATGCTGGACTCTAAATTCTTCTAACAGAAGACAAAGGCTGTTGTCTATGTGCCAGACTTTCCCCCCCAAATGAATCAGGTTTTAATACCTGCTACACTTCTCTGTTTTATTTGTTCTTATTTTCAGGTCGCCATACGTCTTCCTGGAGTATTCTCCACCTACAACTCCAAAAGGGACATACCTCCATCTCTTCCCATTAGAAGACCTGCTTCTGTTTTTGCCGTTAACCAAGTTTCCAGAATCTACTCCGCAAGACGCTTACCTTTGCTACCTTCCTCGAGTAGATCTGTATTCGTTTCTGCTTTATGTAAGTTCATTAATTTCTGTTTCACATGTTACTTCTGCTGCCATGCCAATTCCACTCTCAACGCAAATACAAAAAATTCACAATGTCAGTCAATATCTGCTCACTAAATGTTAAGGGACTTAATTCTCCCTTCAAAAGGGCGATGGTCTGGAGAGACGCTAAGTTAGAAAATATTGACATTCTGTGTCTCCAAGAAACACACTTCGCACAACATTCTTCCCCCAAATTTACCAACACTTCTTACCCAAATATCTTCACAGCAAATGCAACAAAAAAACATGCGGGTGTTCGGATAGCCATCAGGAACAGCATAAACTTTTCCCTAAAAGACTCAATCACTGATGCAAAAGGCAGATACCTTATTCTGCTTTGCACTCTCAACGAGGTCCCGGTGACTTTAGTCAGCGTTTATGCACCAAACAATAAACAAATCTCCTTTCTAAATAAATTGATGAAGAAAGTCAAAAAAATCCAATCAGGAAAGCTAATTCTATGTGGAGACTTTAATTCTACCCCAGATACTAAAATAGACTCCACAGCACAAACAAGAATGGCCCCAGCGCTCCAACCCTGGCTTCATGGGGAGGGGCTCTATGATTCTTTTAGATGTTTAAATTCCTCCTCTAGAGAATTCACATTCTATTCTCCAACACACCAAACATACTCTAGGATTGACCTCATACTAATTGATAGATGGACCCTCGCTTCAGTCATAAATTCGTCAATAGGTACCATCACTTGGTCAGACCATGCCCCAACATATCTAAAGCTCAATATTAATGCTCCCTTTAACCCAACTAGAATTTGGCGCAACGATGTAAACTTGTTCAAATCTCCTTCCTATCAAGAGAAAATAAAAAACGCCATAGATGAATATTTCATGACCAATGCTACACCCCACATCAACAATTTTACACTGTGGTGTGCACATAAAGCTGTAATTAGGGGGGTCCTAATTTAACTAAAAATCCTAGATAGGAAAAACAGACAAGCAAAAATCGATCATCTACTAAACAACATTAAAACGTTAGAAAAAATACAACAAGATTCTCCTCAAGATAACCTTCACCAAGAACTAACCACACTAAGGGGAGAGCTAAGGAAAACTCTACTAGACAACTACAACAGAAACATCACCTTTCTCAAAGCCAACTACTATTCATACATCGATAAACCCTCAAAGTTTATATATATATTAAAGATCCCACTCAAAAAATAACCCATCCCCAACAAATAGCGGAACAATTCAGCTCCTTCTACGCCAACCTTTACAACTTAAACAAAGACACAAACACTCCCCAACCCACTACAACTCTAATAAAAGATTTTTTAGATAGTGTGTCCCTCTCTTCCTTAATTTCTCAAAATGAATCCTTAAACATCCCAATATCCATCCCAGAAATCACTAATGCTATTAAGAGCCTAAAAAAATCACAAATCACCTGGCCCTGACGGCCTCTCCAACGAATACTACAAAATATTTGCCCATTCTCTATCTCCTCATCTGTCATCCATATTCAACGAGTCAATTAGTAAGGGAGAGATGCCAGAAGAGATGTTACAAGCCACAATAATTACCTTACCAAAATCAGGAAAACCCACCCCCTCTCCAGCAAACTTTGGGCCCATTTCTCTCCTAAATACGGACACAAAACTGTATTCAAAGATTTGGCTAATAGACTCCTAAAACTACTAACAAAGATCATACATAATGATCAAGTTGGCTTCACGAGGGGCAGGAATGCAACTTTCCCTGGATGCAGAGAAGGCATTCGTTAGAGTCCATTGGGGCTTTGCCTTTGCGGTCCTTCATAAATTTGGTGTGGGAGATAACTTCCTCTGAGCGGTTCGGGCCCTCTATGTGAAGCCTTTAGCCAGGGTCCTAGTTGATGGAGCCTTATCTTCAGCGTTCCCAATCACCAATGGAACCCGCCAGGGCTGCCCCCTCTCTCCCCTATTATTTGTTATGTTAATAGAGCCTTTAGCAGAAAAGATCAGAATGTCTCCAATAATTAAGGGCATCCCAGTTGGCTTAAGACAATATAAAATCGGCCTCTTTGCTGACGATGTCCTCATCTCAATAACGGATCCCATAAACTCTCTGAGGAGCGTATACAAATGTATATTCCAATTTAGTCAAGCCTCATTTTACAAACTCAATTTAGACAAATCTCAAATTATGGGTTTCAATATTGACAGCACACTACAACACGACATCCAAAAAGAATTTCCCTTTCAGTGGAAACAAAAAATTCCTTACCTTGGGATCATACTTTGTAATTGCACATCAGAAATCATCTCAGCAAACATGGATCTGCTCTTTACATCTCTCAACAAAGAACTTGAGGAGCTGGGGAAAAAAGATCCTTCATGGTTCGGGAGAATGACTCTTTATAAAATGCTAATCCTACCAAAAGTACTTTATCTTTTCCGTACCTTATCCTTCCCGATCCCCCAAAATACAATCGCCAACCTCCAAAAACAGCTTCTAAACTTCATATGGAACAACAAAAAACCCAGACTCGCCGCTTCTATCCTATACCTTCATAGAAAACAAGGAGGATTAGGAGTACCAAACCTACAAGCCTATTATAATGCAACCATTTTGAATCAGTCGACTATCTGGCTAAAAAACTCTCAACTCCCGCCCTGGTATTTTATAGAAACATACAGAAATCAAAATAAATCCCTAAACTCTCTCATAAAAGCCTCAACTCTAGGTATCCTCTACCCGGAGATTCCTCTCCTTCCGCATGCTCAAACTCTCTCCCCTCTAATGCTGACCACCCTACATTGCTGGAACCTTCTAACACATAAACTTAAATCTATTAACAAAGGCTCTCTAACAAACCTACCTCTAGAGTTCCTTCTATAAAATATACAAGACTTAAACCTCAAAGAGTGGCTCCGAAGCGGAATCAGAGCTATCGCAGATCTCCTGGAGAGAGGGAATTTGTCTTCCTTCCAGTGTATCAAATCTAAATTCAATTTATCAGACAAAGAGATTTTCTCTTATTTAAAAATATCCTCATTTTTCCGCAACTCCCAACTAGCTAAATGTGTTTTCCCTAAAGAATTGGAAAGTCTGTTCCACAAATGTGTCAACTCTCAAAACTCTTTAACGCGAACCTTCTATGACATCCTCGCAGGCAATATGAACGACAATAAAAAAATACACCTATTAAATTGGGAATATGACTTACATGGTAAATTTCACACAACACAATGGTTGAAGTCCTTTGACAGAGCAAATAAAGCCACTCTCTCAGCAGGTCTTCTTCAAACTCACTATAAAGTACTAACTAGGTGGTATTACACACCAGCAAAATTAGCCAAGTGTTTTCCAAGCATTAATAGAGATTGCTGGAGGGAATGTGGCGGTGAAGGATCACTCATTCACTTGTTTTGGGAATGTCCAAAAATTCAAGGTTTCTGGAAGGAGGTATTTGACACCATCAGAACTATCTCAGGAGTACGCCCCACATACTCCCCCCACTTGGCCTTCCTCCTTCTGGATTGCGACTCTCTTCCCCCAGGAAAAAGATTGTGGATTTGCCATTTTCTACTAGCTGCGAAAAATGTTATAGCAAGGAAATGGAGAGCTACTTCCCCCCCTGTTTTGAAGGAACTGTTGGATTTACTATCAGACCATTTCTGTTACGAGAGACTTTACGCGAGAAGCAACAACTCTCTCTCTAAGTTCACAAGCACGTGGAATGACTGGCAGAAATTTGAGTTAAATTGTTCGTTTTAATTTTAATATAATGATAACAAATATTTCTCCAAATATCTGCCTTGACGCATTAGTCAAGGATACAACAATGCTCATTTGGAAACTTGCCAAATTTTACATACTATCAGATTTGTATTCTTCCTATGAGTCACCGTTTATGAAACAAACATGCACCCTTTTATGATATTCACTCAGTCGCTGAATACTGTATTATATATTTGATCTATACCATGTTTTCATGTATGCTTTTAAAATGCCTAATAAAAAATATGATTTAAAAAAAAAAAAAAAAGAAGAAAAATGTTTCAATTTTAAATGGCCCAAAGCTGAGGCGCTAAATCTGGCAACCCTGCTGGCCATTCTACTGTAACTCTTTGCCTAAACCAGATCTCTGGGGATTGTAGCAGAAACTAGAGGTACACCATCCTGATGAAAGTAATGTAGGAACTCATTGTTCTCATTGAGCACAATGGGAATATTGTATTTTGCAACATCTGAAAGTACTTTTCACTATTAAAGGGGTTCTGACATGAATAATTTTTTTATGCTTTAGCAGCCATTGTTCCCTGGTCTGCCTAATGGACCCAGGGAACCCATGGGTTAATGGCTGTTAAAGCATAAAAATCTTATACTTACCTGTTCTCCTGTTGTTGTTGACATCGGGGGGTCATCTCCCGGCAGCATATTAGCACTTTCTGCTTAGGTTAAGCAGCCTGACTAGAGCCACCTGATTGGTGCACGCTGTGCAGTCACGTGGTGCCGAAGAGCCAATCAGGTGGCTCTAATCAGCAGCGCTGCTTAACCTAAGCAGAAAGTGCTAGTATGCCTCCCGGCATGCAGTCTTCTTCCTCCAGCAGCCGCGCTGCTCCGGGATCGCGCGCATGCGCAGTGGAGAGGTGCCCTCTGACAGGAGTCAGGACGGGCTGCGTCTCCACTGCGCATGCGCAGCACTCCGGAGTTCAGCCGGACGGACGGGCTGCCCACAGCAAGCACTGCTTGTGACGTGCTTGCTGTGAGCGGTCCGTCCGTTGACCTCGGAAGTGCCTGACGGACGGACCAGAGCAGGAAGCGGTCTTTTTGACCGCTCCTGCACTGCTTTAAAGGCACAGACGAAGATGCCGGCTGGAGGGGACATGCCTGGCGATCGGGCCAGGCCAGGCAAGGTGAGTACAATTTTTTTTTTTTCATGTCAGAACCCCTTTAAGTGATCCATGAATAAACAGAAACCCTGTGATGTGAGTCCACCAAATACCACATCATACCCTGATCTTTCGAAAACACACTGTTTTGATGGGTCAATCCGTGAGGGGTTATCATCGGATGAATACCATATTTTTTTGGTATGTTACCTTACCATTCACATAAAATAGTGTATTGTCACTGAAAATATGAGAGGCTGTTTTATCAGTCTTTGGCTTTACCCAGAAAGAAATGAGATAGGAAAATGGAACTTTACATTTATTTCACATGCTCTCCACTGATGTCAACACACTTCTTACATCAGTATTCCAAGTTCTGTAAGCCTTGCAAAAAGAAGGATTTCGGTTGTGCCTCAAACCAGTCATCTGTAGCAGCCATGGCATCAGAAATGGTGTGAAATTTGGTACCCTTGAGGTGTTTCTTCAAGTTTGGAAACAGATGATAGTCAGGGGGAGATAGATCTGGTAAATAAGGTGAGTGGTCAACTAGCTGGAAGCCTAGCTCCACCAGTTTTACCATGGTCGCTTGTGCAGTGTGAGCGGAGGCATTGTCTTGCAGGAACAAGATTTATTTGGACAGCTTGCCGTGCCTTTTGGCCTTCAGAGCTGCCTTCACTTGGTCCAAAAGTTCAATGTTATACCTTGCATTGATGGTGAAAGCATTTTGAAGGTAGTCCGCTAGTAGCACATCCTCCCGAACGTGCCTCCACTCTTTTGACTGCTCCTTGAATTCAGGGTCATACAAATAAATCCAGGTCTCATCCATAGTGACCAGTCGATCCAGGAAGTTCTTATCAGTCCGAAAACGCTGACAAATGGACCGGGAAGTTTTCACTTGCATGCTTTTCTGATCTCAAACATTTGGAGAGCCACTTTTCAGATAGCTTCTTCATGTTCAAATGTTCATGGATAATGAAACAAACACATTCACGAGAAATCCCATGATGTCTGCTATTCCTTTAGCTGAAATTCAACGATTCTCCAGTATGAGGTTGTGCACAGCATCGATGATCTCCAGAACAACAACCTCTTTTGGTCATCCAGGACGTTCCTCATCATTGGTGCTAAAGTGGC
The DNA here is from genome assembly GCF_035609145.1 of Eleutherodactylus coqui. Taxonomy (NCBI): domain Eukaryota; kingdom Metazoa; phylum Chordata; class Amphibia; order Anura; family Eleutherodactylidae; genus Eleutherodactylus; species Eleutherodactylus coqui. Next base: position 138,445,269 of record NC_089843.1, on the reverse strand, counting down.
CCGTTTTAAATTTGGCAACCCAGTTCTTAACTGTGGAATATGAAGAGCATTGATCCCCCAATGTCTGCGATATATTACCATGAATATCCTTTGCGACTTTCCTTGCAGAAACAAGAATTTTATCCCTCCTCTGCTCTCATTTGCTGTGATATCGCCTTAGAGTCCGCCATTTTGTTTTCCCGCGTGCCTAGATCACTGTTGCTATAAGCTACAAGCACAACATTTTGAAAACATATATTAGACACATAAGGCTTTCATGTGATGTAACATTCGTTACCATAGAAAAAAACACAGAACACAAAGCCAAAGACTTATCAGCAGCCCCTCGTAAAATGACATGGGAACAATGGATCTGCTTCTGCTTGTTCCTGACCCCATTCTTAAAACTCCATTGATTTCTCTAGGTTGTTTTATTTATTGAGTTGGAGCAGCATCTGAACTTTGTATGGATGCTTTATTTGATCATGAAGAATCCACAATATGGGCCATTGACTAATCCCGGTTTCCAGCAATAACTGTCTGGTACTGTATTTCAGGCTTTTAACAAATGATGCTATGACTACAGTCGGCAACTTCCTCACTCATTGCAGATCGTGGTCATCCTGTTGTCTGTCTATCAATGATGGATCCAGTTTCACAAAACTTCATGATGATTTTTCATACACTTGAGTTTGAAATAGGGCACATATCCGGTTGATGTGCATTGAAGTCCGCCGTGATGTCATGTGTGCTCCTTCTTCAACACATGAGGACAATTTCTATGTAATGTTCCTTAGGTATCAACATGATTGTTCACTTGTTACAATAACAGATAAATTGGATGTTAGACATTATTAACCAAGTTTACTCTCCCTTAATTCCTAAAGAATTAAATAAATAGTGCAGATTTCAAAATTGCCACCAAAAACTTCTCTTCCACCCGAAAAAAATCAGCTTCCCACCTCGTTAACACTGATGAGAAATCTAGTCCTGATGTCTTTAAAACAACAAAAAAGGTTGTACTGACCTCTGAGCAGTCTTGAATTAATTATAACATAGAACATATTTCCAGAATTCTAAGAAATCTTGTTTCTGATAATTATCGTTTCAAAATCAGGGGAAGGTGTGGGGGTCAGATGCCCATTGTGTAATATTGTGCAACCTTGTGTAATACAGATGGTGTGCTATGCTAGCCAAATGTTAGCCAATGTAGCACATAGGCTATGGTAAGATGATTTTTATGCCAAAATGTATCCATTTATGTAACTAGATTGTGTAATGTACCTCTCCTCTTTTATTTATCAAACCTCTGAGGAGAACAGTTTGGGATCAGAGCTATTCCCTTAACTAAATCATAAAGTTGAGTGCTTTAATGTTCCTTTAAATGTATGGTTGTATATGATATAGTATTTTCTTAATTTCCTATGATAGTGTATTAACATTATAATGAGTTCCTGTTTATATACAGTACAATATTTAATATTTTAATATACGGTTATCTTGCATGTAAGAACTTAAAGACAGAGAGCATAAATTTGTTCTAGCCCAGCAAGTGTTCTATATCTAGAGTGTACTCAGATACTTTATGCAAATCATATTAAAATGTCTGTTCTTTTAGATGTAAAGCGATAACAATGCAACACAGAACATTTGGTAGCATGCAGTTACAAGCTGTTTACATTAATAAACCGCTTCTCAGACCCTCAGCTCACAACTCAGCATGTAAATAGACTATGGTGGATATAACTTGTGTAGATGAAAATGACAGGAAAACATTAAAAGTAGCAATTTGCATTGGGAAAAAATGCATAAAGGAAAAGCCAAGTCATTATCCACATACAAAACAAGACATTTTTGTCTACAGTATATTTGTTTCCAATCAGTTTAATAACTGTATCACAGGAACAAAAAACATTAAAGAGTTTTCAAAAAACCATAATAAAATCTATATTGTCAAACACTGTGAAGAGATTTCCTTTCTCATCGTATATAAATTTGATTTTTTATTAACTAAATTATTTAAAATCTACAAAATAAAATTTTAATCTTTTAGTTCTAGACTCTTAATTACACCCAATCTAAAGAAAGACAAAATATCATTTCTTAAGGCCAATGCATGCCACAATTCTGTAAGAACAGCATACAGTCTCATCATAGGCTATTAGGCTATACATATGAGTGATTTTTCATATGGCCAATGTGAAAAAAATTGCCTCATCAATTTTCATAGATGATGGCAATAGGATTTGTAACATTCAACGTTCATGCAGATTGGGCAGCACACGGACGGTTGCTGCATGTTATCCAATGCAAGCTGTGCCCAAGTTTCTCTGACACAACTCCCATTACAGCTGTGTGAATCCAGCCTTATGATGGCACATGTAAGAAAACTGTTATAGACTTATTTTTCATTTTGGGTGGCCTTAGGCTATATACAACCTTTAAAAAATGTTTGTTATACATTTTTTCCTTGGAGATAGAATGATCAAAAAAGTGCATTTCTGGTATTCTGTATTTTTTTCTTAAAATGTTTACTATTCAGAACAAATGATGCATTATTTTAATAGATCAGACTTTTACGGACACAATGATAAAAAATAAGTTGTTTTTTGGGGTTTTTTTTTAATGGGTTTGATATCCAAGCCTACTCCATCCAAACCCTGTGCCCAACTGCTCATCTGCCATACATGTTTGGCAGACAGCATTAAAGGGTTAAACAACATTATCACATATCAAGCAGATGAGGTGAGCCAATATTCCTGTGCACCCTTACACCTGCTTTAGATATGTGAAGTGCATGTGACAAAAAAAGGCTATATGATGGTCATATCAGACCAGGGGTAAAAAGTAGCAATAATATCTACAATAATAATGCTTTTTGTTAGACTGTCTTTTAGGTATTAGAAGGCAAAATCAAAAAACAAACAACAGTTTTCATAAATTTGCCTCACTGCTTGTATAATGCAATGCAAGTTAAAGATTTCAATTTTGTTTATTGAGTTTACAGTCAAAACAGACATTATCTAAAAGTTATTCATTCTTCATTGTATGAAGAATACAAAAAAGCACAAAAAATAAAGGAAACATGGTTTTCAGAATAAAAGAAAGCTCTAGCGTTAAGAACTACATGGCAACGTCCGGTTTTTGTACCCTGAAGGCACCTAGCAAATTGAACTGTACCACAGAGTTGTAGGCATTCCATTTGCAGTTGTATGATGAAAGCCCCCAGAAGCAACACCTGTAATGAAACATAAAAAAGTCCATAAAAGACCCTTTATGTGCTATTGTCTAAAATGAGTGGTAAAGTGGTACAAATAAGTTTCTAGTTTCTGGTTCATAGTTGATATCTAGTACTCAAGTGACATACTGCATTAACCTGGCAACTATTTTCTTTTCTTTTGTAAGAAGGTACATTAGTCTCATTACTATTCAACAACGCATTGTGCAACACCCCAGAAGGGTACCCCGGAAACACTTGACTAGTGTGCAGTGCGGTGAGTGGTAAGTGTTGGCTTGTCATAGTGGCACTTACTAGGCTCTGGTCCCAGAGTGATGACACGTAGCCAAGGCCAGAGCAGGATTGCAGGCCACCTTGGACACCCTAGAATAGGGAATACCAATAAAAGGGTTGATGGGGTAGTAGTAGTTATCACTCATGATGCCACCGTTCCTACTGTATGCTACGCTGTGGAGAAATAACACAGAGACTTGTGTATAGTACCTCGGGTCCCCGGGAACAGTTAGGGCCTAGTATAACTTTACTTAGAAGAATAACTTTGACAAACAAATATTCAAGGAAATGCAGATACAATTCTTTTAAGCGTAAACAGACTCAGAGGTCAGGGAGGATACACAGGATGAAACTGGTCGTACAATCCACGCTATCTGTACAGCACCGCTCCTGGACTGGGAACACTCCAGAGGAGGAAGTGGGGTAGGGGTCACTTCGCAAATACTCTGGAAATTATTCCCTTAAAGGCTTAAACAATAACACTCTGCAAGGCCGGAGCGTGGGTGTGTCTCAGTAGCGTACCTCTGTGTGGTGATCCTGACTCTGGACGGCCGCATAGGAAAACTTGCAATCTGAATTGGTACCTGAACGATAGGTTTCTATATATACATAAATATTAGGATCTTAGGACTCACTCTATTCACATCCAGACTTCACTCGCTATGGGATATCTCTCCTCTTCCTCCATCTTTACCTACATGAAAGCTGAAGGTGCTTCCATGTGGCTCTGTGTTAGCACTCTCTCTGAAGATGGATCCGAACTCCTTTCTCACTCTTAATCTCTCCCATTTATAACCTCACTTGTATCACATGACATGACAGACTGATACATTCACATGCAGACTGCAATTTTAGAAGAGTTAACCTCTCAAGCGCTGTAGCTGTGAAACACACACAGTGGAAATGACAAGATAAGCTTTGCACAGTGCGGGCTCAGTCACACGGGTGTTTTTTTGCGCGATTTGCGGTGCGCATAATGGATGCGCTCCAAAAAAATCTTGTGACTGAGGCTGCTGCACCTAGCAGCGTTTATCGTTGCAGCAAAACGTCCATCTGACCTGAGTATAATCGCCGTGCGCATCAAAATGCGCATGAATCTTTGAACAGCTGGAACTTTTTCGGGACTTTTTCATCGTGCATGTAATCATGCAATCGTGATGCAGCCCACTACAAGGAGTTATAAATAGCTGCTAATGAGGCATGTTCTTCATTCTGCTTCAGGTTCGACCTGGATGTGCGTGGCATTACTGGAGTCGAAGAGATGTCATCGAAAGATGATATTTTCCTTACCTGGTTGATGTTGCGTGTATGTAGGCTTTCTGCTTGCCTGCCAGAGGATGCGCTTGGCTACCTTGCTAGTGACCAACCTAGGGTTAGTGATAGTCCTGGGCCAGTCAGGAGGAGGAGGAGGACTAGGAGGTATTGGGTGTATCCGATGGTGGAACAGCGTGAACGTATTGGGCTGTTTCACTCCCTGTACGTGTACCTGAGGCGGTACCCGGACAAGTTCATTGCCTTTTGCCGTTTGTCTGTCGCCATGTTCGATGAACTTCTGGAGGTGGTGCGTGCCGGGATTACCCACAGAGATACCAACATGCGTGACAGTATCTCTGCTGATGAAATACTCCTGGTGACTCTGCGGTAAGTTCTCCTCTGTCTCTAGGTCACATCATCTGTCGTTATCTTTCATCTCTTCCCTGTGTAGCCTTAGTAGCTTTGTCTATACATGTTTGCTTTAGTCTGCGTCTTTGATTTCCCTGCACATTAGCAAACCTTAGTACCTACAGCTGATACATCATCCCAAGCTCCATGGCGAGGGTACATCTGGTTTGACCTTTCCTTCATTACCAAAGCAAAATGTCTACCTGCTTTCATCTTTGTTGGAAGTGTCCTGAAAGGCAAATTATAAGCCACCTTTATTTGCAAAGGCCCTTGGTCATTGCAGCGGCCCCACCCCTTCCTCATCCCTTTTTTAGTATTGGTGTCCTTTGTTTGCCACATCTTGCTGCAGTATGTGACAGCACTTGATGTAGTCTGTATCAAGAGAGCGTGATGCAACAGAATAAATAGTCTCACCTGTGCTCCTCATAAAGTGATGGTGGATCTGTCACCATGCTTCAAATATTAATAGTGCTTTGATGGCTACGCGATAATTGCACGATCTTACAGCAGTAATACAGCCGGGTTTTGCTTGGTTACAATGTATGTGATTTTTTTTTTTGTCATCTCTGTGCGACCATTGTTCTGTCACCTTTGTTTTTTTGGGGGGTGTCAAAGCTCCTTGTGGTGGGTAAATAGTTTTTGTTGCGCCTAAGTTGTTTTGTCATAGCATGAGCTTACCTTGGACAGACGGTTAATATTGTGAACATATTTTGCGAACAAACGAAGAGGTATACGAAAAGCCAGTGCGCAAATGTACAATGTTTTTCAATTGTCTGAGTATATGTTTAGTATGTTTCTTAATGATGCAGTTCTATATATAGAAAGGTAATTTGATGTTGCATAGTTATTACCTTCTTAGTAATTTTTTGCTTGTTTCTCCTTCTCCCACATATTTTTGGCTACTGGGAATTCGTATGCTTCACAGCAAGTGACTTTCTTGATTGGCTGCTCTACCATTGGTGGAATCGTCAGGGAGACCTGTGACATCACTTGGCAGTGTCTTGTACCTTTGGTGATGGCTTCTCCCTCTCGTCAAGATTGGCTGGACATCGCGGAGGGATTTATGAGCGCTCCGCAGTTCCCAAACTGCATTGGGGCATTAGACAAAAGCATATTCGTGTCTAGAAACCACCTAACTCAGGGTCTCAATATTTCAACTATCGGCAGTTCTTTTCGGTTGTCCTCCTTGCTGTTGCTGACAGTAAATATCGATTCCTGCTGGTTGATATTGGATTCTTTGGAAGTGCTACTGATGCTCGCATTTTCAGCACTTCCAGAATGGGTAGGCGGCTGAGGGAACAGTAGCTTTCTATTCCTGTGCCCCAGGCCCTTCCTGGCTTGTCAGGTACAGAATCCGACTAAATGTTTGTACATATCAGTTGCCTTGAAATGTATTGGAATTCGTACGTCACGTTACCAGAATGTTCGTGGCCCCTTAACTAACTTTTCAGATGCTAAGACAAGTCAAACATCAGGAGCACTATGTTGGAAACATGTATGCAGCCCGTGTAGGGCAATGTGCTCACTTCCCAAGGTGAAGATTACAGACTGCAAACACCTAACTTTGGAATTTGGCTAACTATTGTCGCCTGTCCCACTGTGTAATGTGTTGACAATGACTATTGAGGGTTGAAATGCTGTCTGCGCCACTTAATAAAAACCACTCAACGCAGCCTCAAACTATGGATCTCTGGTTGAGCCTTTGTACCTTCCAAGAGAAGTGATAAATGGTCACGCAAGTTATATCCATGAGTTGCCTAGGAGCATACTGTGTGTATTAATAGTGTAACTATTTATTACCTTGTATGGGCATGACATAGGCCACTTTTTTGGAAATTGTACAGCAAAAATGTTAACTTAAACTTGGGTGTAGGTATGAAAACATGTTTGAACCCTTTATCATCTGCAATCATCGTTTCCCATTGTTTTACCCCAAAATCTGTATAGTGTACAAAGATTTATTAATAAAGACTTTAAAACACATGTGGGTTTGTTCTTGCTTGTAATAAATAACTTTTATTTAAAAAAAGGTGCCAGGGAGCCAACATGGCTCAAAACATTTCCACTTAGGGAACAACTTTAATCAGTCTTTAGGGACATCGCGAAACACAGCTTCTTGTATATCCAGATGATGGACCAGCTCTCAGAATCGCTAAACAGGGCCGCTTCTGCACCCCCACAAACATCTTCACATTTGTCTGGAAAGATCGAAGGGCAATGGTGTGGACAGGGACTGTGGGGAGCTGGCAGTAGGGTGGAGCGACCTAGTTTCCATCGTCAGGAAGTGATGCACTCCCTACTGATGGAGGTTGGCTAGCCTTTCACGGAGTCAGTCTCGGCCACTCTGCAGAAAATCAATCTGCAGGTTGCATAGACAGATCTCGTGAAAGAACCAGGCCACCCTCTCATCATGGCACATCTCTCCACACTGTGACAAAAGAGAGGTGATCAGGTATGTGTAAATGGGTGCCTTGCTAACCTACTGTGTGTGTTAACATTTATTTTGCCTACTCTGGTGATTTTGTGTACACCCAAAAATGTCAAAAAAATCTTATCGGCCTATCGTCTGAACTAGGATTTTACTTTCTAGAGGCCCAGGTGTGTTGTTCTTACCTGTCACAGGGCGGCCAGGGTCCAGGCTTGGTCTATTCACCTCCACCAGAGGCTTTGGTGACATCAGGGGAGCCTGGCTGAATGGGGAACTCTCTGCAGATGTGTGGTCACTTGCAGGGGGTTCTTCAGCTGACAAGGAAAAAAGGCAGTGTATCAAAATTGTGTGGATAAATCTAAAGATATAAATTAGGTCGTCAATAGGGATTCAACCAAACTTGCACAGACTATTACACTTATTGGGTGGCTCCTCCTGAGTTGGTTCTGATGGAGGTGTTGGCTACTGTGTTGGTGAGGCAGTGCCGGCCTCTGCAGAATCCACCCTGTGACTTTGTGGTGCATCTGTTGGGACAGTAACATAAACAATTTAAGTGATGTTTTCTCAACTCTTATAGCCCTGGTGCATTCCCTTAAGTTATGCAAATAAAAACAGATCAGTTATATAAACTTCAAGGCATTTTTGAGCTCACACAACATGGTATAGCTGTTGTAACGATGGGAATCAGGCAAAGGTTGCTCCTGTAGCTAAAGTGGCACTTGCATGTCTGGCAATAAAGCTTATTGAGAAAGAAGCCACGCCCCCCAAAAAACCACGACCACCATGTAAAATTAAGGGAGAAGTTCGGCCGGACATCTTCAGTTTCCCGAGATAGGCCACAAAATGGCGCTGCCAAGCCACTGGCATGCGTACAACGAATGCAGGGGACGCACGTTCAGCCGCGGGGTAGGGCACGCACAGATGACGCGAGACGCACACTTTCCTCCGCCTTGAGAATAGTCTGGCGATTTTTTGCCAAATAATTCGTACTTTCATACTAAAGTCGTTTGTTCGTCCAACAACAAAAAAACGGACCCAAAAAATTAAAGCCTCAAACGTTTTGCGCGAAAGACTACCTAACAGCCCCCCCCCCCCCCACACACACACACACAAATATTACACTATTACATTGGCGTGTGTGGTGATAAACTAAAGAGTATTAGGCCATGTCCTAACTTTGACAAATATAAAAAAAAGGCTGGGTGGTAGTGTGCACCTTAGCTATTTGTGGGCATGAATCTGTATGTATGAGTGCATTTGCTTGTGATGGGCTACTTGTGGCCTGAGTTATCAATAAACACCTTGTTTGAAGTCTTCCTTGATAACTTCACAGCATTCTGGATGCATCTGCTACAAAATGCACTATGAAATTTTTTGAAGGCAACTTTTTACATAGCGTTGACTATAGTCTTGAGCTATAAAGCGCTTTCAGAGTGTTGTAACATAGACATTTCTACAGCTAGAAAAATGTGCTGGCCTGGGACCTCTTGCTTGTACTATGCTTAAACTATGGAGATTAATAAAAGATGACCGCACCAGAAGCTTCTTTACAAAATGGCAACAAATAGATACCTGGCGTGACTAGGGAACCGCCATTTACTATTGATACACAGGAGTTTTCTCATCAATTCACTGTTATTATATTCAAAAAGTAGTGAACACACCATACACAATGTAATGTATTAGATATTTTTTATTGTGCCCCAAAACTTGGTCTGGTTTCTTCACCAACCTTTTTTGTTAAATAAAACTTTAGTCAAGATAAACTATATACATAAACATAAAATGGAACATTATTTTTTCTGGCCACTCTTGCGCCGACCACAGGATGAAGCCCTCCCAGAACGAGGAGGCTGTCCACGGCACCTGGGGCTCCCGGAGGACGACCGCAAAACCTCCAACAAAGGTGTGTCTGGTCACCCTCGGAGGGGGCCAAACAGGTGGTGTGCTCATGTGGCTAGTGGGTGGTTGTCGTAGAGGTGGCCTTATTTCCCGAGCCGCATGACCTGACGACTGGTCTGGAGATTCTCGGGATGGGCCCTCACCAGGCGAGACATCATCCTCAACCTGGAGCAAAGCAGGATGGCGAAGAGGAGATGCCAGTGGTCCAAAAACCAAAATAACTCCATATCTGGACTCTTTAAGAGAGCGGCCTCAAGCACCGTCTCCATGCCAACCCTCACCATGCCGTGTAGCCGTGTGGGCACCTCCCGCAAGCGCCAGGCGATCAAACAACCAAATGCATCAGCCCCATCCTCATCTGCCCGAGATCTCAAATACTGCAATGCAGTACGCTCAATGTCACCGTGGAGAAAAGGAGGGGGCTGATGCGATCGCGATGCTCAGGGGTAGCCAGAGGGGGATTCCTTTGGCCCCTCCTATGGGTCTGCCTAGGGGAATTCTGTCGTGAGCGACGATCAGAATATCGACTAGGTGACAAAACAGGATCACGACTGTAACTGTGGGATTGACGCCTAGGCGGAGCCGTAGGAAGACGGCCAGAGGAATCCCAAGGGGGATTAAAAACAGGAGACCTAAGGTGTCTCCTATTTGGACTCCTTGTGGGAGGCCGATGGGGCCTATCTGAGTCAGCCCGACAGGGAGGCGGAACAGGAGACCGCCGGTGAGTCCTGCTTCATCTCCGCGGGGGATGCCTCCTGGGGCTTCGTCGTTGAGAATTGGATGCAAGATTCGAGGTCCGCCGTTGAGTCTGCCTCTCAGACACAGGGTGCTGCAGCTCCCGAGATGAGGATGATGTCTTGCCCGTTGAGGCACTTCCAGCCTCTTCCTCAGATGTCTGGCCTTCAACATTGCTTGCTCACCTAAGGACATAAGGTAGGATTTGGGTTAGCTAGTTTAACACCAAATGCTACATACTATTTTAAAGCTCAATTGCCATGATGAATGTAACACCTACAAAACATACTGCTACATTATAACAGGAGTTATGTTGCTGCAGACAAGGCTTGGAGGACAAACCAACAATTTTGAAGGGCCTATATAAAGAATAACTTTGCTTTGGGGATTAACAGGAGTGTTGAATGCAAACTGCTATATTGCTGAAATACATACAACGAAAATGTAAAAAAGCCTCTAATTAAGAATTTTCTTTAAGCAACATCACCGATGGGGGGGGGGGCACATGTTAAAATGCACGTTACTTACGGGGGTATCTGCATACATGGTAGTAGAAACATCAGGTGCACTGAATATTTGTAAGCGGGGGCCCCAGAGCCCTCCTCCTGTCTTCTCTATACGCTCCTATGGAACGCGTCATGAATGGAGCGCCAGGACGTCATTACAGAAAGAACTGCAAACATGAAAAACAAGCAAAAATTACTAAAAAGGTTATGGCACATTTACAATCTCCTAGGCTATTGCATGCAAGTGATTCAGGCCACTAATTAAGACTACATACATTTTAAAAGCCACACAAACGGCCACAAAACATGAAATACACGGAATGCCAGAATACAACTTTCCAATTAAGCATAGTGTTGCGAATATTCTTTTTAAAGTGATTTTCCCCCCCAAAACGATTGGGACATACACAATCACATAGTATGAGCATTCAGGAATCTAAAGTGTACTCACTCTTATTATCCTTGGTTCCTTCGCTGCAAGACCGCCAGCTCCGGCGGAATGTCTCCCGCGTAACTTCGTGCCATAACCTGGCTTTGCCTATGCGGTGCTTATAGGCGCTTGTGCACATGTTCCACAGCGCGGGATGTGTTGCAACAGTGGCAATTAAGCCCCACTTGTTCATGTTAAATGTCAGCCGAACTTCACCCACGCGACAAGCAGCATTTTATACGGGCTTTGAAACCCAAGTATGTTTAAACGTGAATAAGTGATTTTTATCCTTAAGATTTTGTTGGGGGTAAATGTATTTTTGCTGGGTTAAACAAATGGGGAAAAAGGGACAAATGAGCATTTTTACTTTTCACAGTAGCAATTTATAACACCTCGTAGTGGGCTGCAGCATGATTACATGCACGACGAGCATTATGACTACCATGCTTTTTGGGCAACTTCTGAAATACCCCAAAAAATAACCCAAAAAACAAAAACAAAAAAAACCCACTATCTTCAAGCGATTACACTCAGGTCAGACGGCTGTTTGGCCGGGTTGTGACACGCTATTTATCTTCTATTGCACGCCAAAGTAGCGGCACTAACATTTTGTACATTTCAAAAACACATTTGCCCAGATTTGTTAAGATAACCTGTTGCCCCTATATTACGACCACCTCGTCAGCCTTTGCCATTTCATTCAAGTATTCCTTTCCTAGAAGACTATGCACTCGCGCAGATGACGGGAGTACAATGCGGCATGCTCGCCAGAGAAAAGTCGCAGCCATTTGCAGTACATGCCTTGGTGCGTACAATTAAACGCAGAACGCAGATAGGCGCGTTCTGCGAATCGTTGTGTCATATAATTTCCCGCCCATCCACATAAAAAACTAACATGTGACTGCTCCCATTGCAAAGCATTGCGCCTATATATATATATATATATATATATATATATATATATATATATATATATATGCGGTTCGCATACGCATCCACAAATCACGCGAAAAAATGCCCGTGTGACTGAGCCCTACATCTACATAGGACAAACATGTTTGACATTTTTGGAGGGGACCAGGATGGTGTTCTGGGCCACTACACATTGCATTTTTAAAATATTAATGTCACGGTACAAAAATTGTATTCTAACGCAACAAATATGTAAAGTTTCTTTTATTCTCTGTTTATTATAAAACCCAATAAAAATGATTGAAAATAATAAAATGAGTGGTAAACAGAGGTACGGTATTATAGATTTCTACCATACCTCACCACATAAGACCTAAGTATGATGTCAAATCTCTATTTAAAGGGGATGTCCAAGATATTGAAAGAAAAATTAAGGACAGAAAAAATGATAAACTGAAAAAAATGAAGCTATACTCCCATAGTACTCTAGTGCCATCTCTCTGTTCTTACCCACTGGGCTGTAACAGTGACATTCCTGTATACTGTGTATCTTACTGAAGAAAAGCAGAGATATGTGAAGACAATGCACACCCATTCAAAGATGAAAAATTCTATATTTTATTATTGAAAACTTACAATAATATTAGATTTAAAAACAATTAAAAATAACAAAATACAAATTCTCCCAGCCATTATAAGAGAAGCATAATACAGTGCCTCGGTAACATTAAAAATCATTAATGAATAAGTGCAAATAATTCATAGATCAAAAGCATAGTTCTAGCACTGACAAAATATTTCATCAAACAGAAATATATATATAAACATAGAAAATTAAACAAAATATTAATTCAAAATATGATTGTAAAATGCTATTACTGCAAAAATATTTCATCCAAATATATAAATAAGTGTATCATGTGAGTAATGTGATGTTGATGCAAAAAGGAAAAGAAAATATATAAGTAGCAAGTGCTCATAATAAAGCACAAGCAAATCAAAAGGTTTGCCGGAGCAGAAATACAACTCACATTAACCTGGCCATAATAAATGGCAGAGGCAACAGAGGCACTGTGAACGAAGCAAGATTCCACATATAACACAGTGCCATAAGCTTCAATAGGGAAGAGGTAATGAGAGTAAATGTATGTTCCTGTGTTTAAATATGATACTAAATTAGGAACCAGTCTCACCAGTCACATCAGGAAATGTGATCAGAACGAGGTCTGGAGCATACAAAGCTCACTGCACAGATACAGGCTGTGCCTATGCTGGTTACAAAACTTAGAGCAAGAGTGAGAAGGTATGGGCTGTTGCAAAATGCCAGCTGCAATCAGGAAATCACTACATCAGCCCTGGCCCACAAGATTGCTTTTGGAGCACATGCTCTGTCATTTACTACTTGGCAGAAGGGCTTTACATGGGGTCTGTCAGAAATCCCTCAGTGTTTCTTTCCTTTCTACTCTACTTCAACATTTCCTATGATGTATAGACCCATTGGTGAACAGAGAGGTGGTAATCCTAGCTGGCCAATTAGCCATTAGAGGTGTGTATTTGTTCCGTTCCTGCCCCTACATTGGTGCTCGCTATTCTTCTGACTTGATGTTATTCAGGCCTCTGTCTCTTTGTCTCCTGTGTGGATCCAGTTTTATTCATGTCGGAGTCTTGTTCTCTCTATTTCCTTCATCAAAAGGTTTCCCGGACACCTGAGTTTTAACTTGTCTGTTCCATCCATCTGAAGGTTTGTTGAATCCTTGAACCCTGTCCTGTCTGTTCCCATTGTCCAATGGGTTGTCATATACCTAAATCCTGATCCCTGTCCTAATTACGTCGATATGTGCGCTGGGCGCCAAAATTTCAGCACAGACGCAAGATGGTGTTTTGGTATTTCCTAAAATTGTTTATGTAGAGTTTGCGCTAAGCTTCTTGGGCTCTGGCGATAGACATAACAGACCAGCACAGTAGCTAATTTACATATAAAGTTTCTACTGTGCATCATTTTTATGTGATCTGACAGAACCCAAGAAGTTTTGCGCAAACTATACCTATCCGCTTTGTGGTGTGCTATGTTCATGTGCAAGTTTTTACAAGTTTTCATACCGGTGGTAACGCATCGCGTGTACCTATTGCTTATCCTGCATTATAAACTATCACAAGAAAGTTTTTGATAGCTTTTCCATCCCCATACCTTGTGGAAAGAGGTTTTAGCACGGCCACCAATCTTTTTACGAAAAAAGAAATTGATTGTAAACCACTGTACATGGAGATTTGAGACTATACCTCACAAATTTGAAGCCAAATATTGAACAATTGCTATCACACCAGCTCATCCCTCCCATTAACAGCATTATTTGTGTACTAATTTTATATAAGAATTTTACTGGGTTCTGATTTGTTTTGTCCCCAATCCAAATATTTAATTGCATATTGTGTCTTTTCAATAAAGATCTGAATAAAAATTGTACATGTTTTTTTTTTTTTACAATTGTCCAATCTACAAAAAATCTAAGTGAGCAGCACTGTGTCAGCTGGGAAAAAAACATTTGACTTTAATAAGTTAAAGAAAATTCAATATTAGGCAGTCAGGGGGTCCACAGAGCAAAAAAGTTTGAGATGCCAGAGGAGGCGGCATCCATGTGCAGCAGACCAGTGGGGATTGGCTAGCTGTAGAAACTCCCGACCGAGCCAGCTCAATTATCCCACTGCTGAGAAGGTGTGCTCCTGAAACCTCATAGAACAACAGATTCCAGCAGCACAGCCTAACATATGTCCTGTCTGTAGTGATTGACTGGGTAGTGATCTCCTATTTGCTAATTTCATGTGGCTATTGATTCTGTGTGAGCATTATTGTTTTTTTTATAGTGATTACAGGCTGTGGCAGACCTGGAAGCAATTATCTGTTGCCATGGCAATCCATGGGCCCTCTGTGAGTACATGGCCAATAACTTTACAAAGAGAGTTCGCTTCTTCTGTAAACCCTTTACGTGCGGTGATCAACATTGAAACTGCCACAGCCAGCTCCACTACAGACGGCATGGGCTCAGCTTCTGAACCTTCAACATCCATGGGATGTAAATGTATGTCCATTCACAAGCACTGCTTCCCAGCCAAGACATACATTCACGTCCTGGCATAGGAAAGGGTTAACTTAATTCTACAGGTCTTTAAATTAACCCACTGGATCTGGAGAAACAGATAGCTGAATCGCTTCTTGAGTATCTAATGCACACTGTGCATAGCATGCATTGGAAGTCTAAGTCACTACATGCTGCTCTGACTGGCCAGCATTGGCCCTGTTGGCAGCACTGGTTAAGAAAAGCAGATGTAGTGTTAGACTAATGATGCTTATTAATAATACACAGTGTGCATGAGGCAGTCAGAAAGTTGGTATGGCTATCTTTGTTTCTCCAGGGCCAGAGGAATATTTTAACATTGAGAACATCTTTGGGATAGGCCATCAATAGGGAATATGCACACTGAATGAGACGTCAATGAATCTCGTTCAAGTTGGTTAAAACACCAAACAACGTGATCAGAAGTATAACGACTTCCCTATTTTAGTGCATTGTGTTGCACTTGCACCCCCTCACCCCCCAAAAATGCTGAGATCTAAACTTTACAAGTGCTGTATATTGGCTTCTTGTTGTGGCACATACACCTGGTACATTTATCTCACCAGAACACCCATTCCCCAAATCAACCTCTGTTCCGGGTAATTACATACCTGTATGTGATTGCATAGAAGTTGGGAGAAACGTTTCTAGTCCTAGAGCATATCTGTTCATGGTTAAAAAAAAAAAGGTAAAGTGAGGCTGAGAAAACAGAGACAGACATGAGAAACAGTGATGAAAATTTATCGGGTAAATATCCATGTCATATGTATAAAAATCAGTAAAGATCATTTATCATTTTCTTTCCCGTGGCACTTACTTGATTCATTTTTTCCTGTAATATGCTCTTTATTCCTCAATTCATTTCAATCATTCATTTGCTTCTATTGTGCATTGGTTGAAAAATTCATATAGCCTTGCAGGTCTCTCATGAGTACTTCTTAGTGTTATTTATTTTTTCATATTGATTTAGTTCACAGATGTGCGGGAGCTGCGATCAAGGGACAACACTCCCTGTCTTGTTTAATGCATTGATTCTAAGAAATACATGACTATCTCTTATGTTCCTTGTAATAATTCCTCTATAACAGATGCAATATTTATGTCTCATTAGAGGACCACTCTGGTGAAAACACATTTTTCCATCCCTGACCCCCTCATCTGAATGCCTGTTAACTCTGGAGGTCTACTATGTGTATTGTAGTTATTTACATGCAGTGCAGCCTCCAGTCTAATGCTTATCAGCCGCCATAGTGAGAGTTAGATTTTCTACTTTCAGAGAAAGCCTGCTGAAGCAGATAGGACCTTCCAGCACTTTGAACTGCCCATGAATAGTACAGTGCAGTGGTTCGGGTTCTGTCCTCCCATCATGCACTGTTCACGGAATCTTGGAAACTATGGACAAGGGACGAAGTACCAAATTGCAGACAAAAGGAAGTGGAGATATCTTTCAAGTGGAGGGTTACGTGACACAGATAAAAATAAAGAAACTAGCTAGACCAGGTGCAATGAACCTGTTACAAAATGACTTGTTGTGATGATGTACTGTAGATTTTAAAATATTAGTATGTGCCTAGATACTTTCAATCAATCCTATGCAGATGTTAGATTCCCTTTAAATGTAGAGGTTTATTATTTCATAGGCCTTTAATATGTATTCAGTCACCAATAAAAACACTGTAAAACTAAAGCATATAAAGCAGCTATTTCTAAAAACACACTCTCTGTAGAAAAAATAAACAAAATACCTAGTAGGAGTTGTCATTTTGCTGCAAAACTAAACAGTCAGATCTGCAAATGATTAGAATTGTGGTGTGATTAGATGACGGTCTTGACACATGAGGCCCTAAAAGTGGTTTAAGGTCTATGGGGCCCATAAAAAGTCTCTCAGAGGCTACTTGTGTTTGGTGGACCTCTTTTTCCACTTGTATAGAGCTTGTTGATCACTAGACATACTTCTATGATGAAATCGAAGAGATTTCATCAAGTTAACAGAGTTTGAGAGGGGTTGCATTATTGGAAAGTGAGAAGCTGAATGATCAAATCAGCTAATTGCCCACCACATGGGCCATTCTGATCCAGTGTTAGGAGGTTTTGAGACCAGTGGATGCATGAGGCCAAGTACAGAAGAAAACCGGGCTCAGGATGCCCCTAACAGACAACCAGTAGGGTTAGACAAGCACGAGCAGATCCAACTGTTTTGTTGTCCACCATGCAGAGACAGGTAGCACCATCGTTACAGCCCCTGTATCTGTCAGAAACATTTGCAGGTGCTTGGCTAAAGGACATTTGGTCTCACAGCACGCATTACATATACTTTCTTTGATGTATACCGTCACCTCCGTTTGCAGTGGGGTTATGAAAGACAAAACTGGACTACTACAGAGTGGAAGTGGGTTGTCTTCAGTGATGACTCCAGCTTTAGTTTGGCACTAACAACGTCCATGTTCATGTCTGGAGACCTAGGGGTGAGCACCTTAATCCTACCTTAGCTGTGGAGCAGCACACTACCCCCACTGCTGGTGTGACAGTCGGGGGGCTAATGCATATGACAGTCAGTCACCACTAGTAGTGACATTAACAGCTCAGTGATGTGTTCAGGACATCCTGCAGCCACATGTGTTACTTCTGATGGCAGGGCTTTCGAGAGGCATTTTCCATCAGGCTAATGCTCACACACAGCAAGGGTGTCACAGGATTGTGTCCACAACATTACCGCACTTCCATAGCTGCCCAGTCGCGAGATTTATTGCCAATAGAACATGTATGGGACCCTCTGGGATGCCAACTTCAGCAGCTTATGAGTTTGCACAATTTAGAGGCTCAGTTACAACAAATGTAGACAGATATGCTGCAGGATGGCATACGGAACCTGTATGCCTCCATGGCTGTCCATACCATATCTTGCATCCAAGCCAGAGGCAGTACAATAGGGTCCTAGAGCCTCCCTTCAAGTGTTCAGTTTTCTGCAATAAATTATCCTTTTGCTCTATTATAATCACTTACTTATATCAATGTTACAATCACACATAGAAAGTTGTATTCGATTGTGACAACTCATTCTAGGTGCTTGATTTATTTTTACAATAATTGCATCTATAATTTTATTTATTTGGCTTTTTTCAGAATTGAATGGAATGTATCTCCATCTAGTGGCAAAATATAACTCAGCTGTATAAAATGTAAATATATAGGCTTTATAATGTACAGCATATACAGTTTTATATTTTGTTCTGTGGATACACTTTCTTTTTTCTAACATTTTAATATTTGTTGTTATGGTACACAACCAATAAACAAAATCGTATAAGTACAGCATAGCAACACAACTATGAGTCTGTCTAGAAAATGCTACAATTCCCTTTTAATATGTACAAGGACTACTACTTAAATATTTCAAAAGTTAAAGAATGCCAAGAAAAGGAAATATGAGACTGGAAAAAGAAACATGACACAGTTGCACTTTAATACAAACTACACTTCATGTAAAAAATTTCCTTTTAACTCCTTCGCACTGCAGCCAGCTTAGGTATTCCTGACTAAGCCCCATTTTTGAAATCTTTCACTTTATATAGTAATTCATTTAGAATGTTTTTACTTATCCCAAGTGATTCTGGGATAGTTTTTTGCCACATTAGGGGGAATTTAGCATTAGGATTTGTTTAATGATAGTTTTCTGGCAGTTTTTTCCCCTTCTCCATTGTAAAATGCGACAAATTTATTAAATGTCACAAGATTTTGATAAATTTGTTGCATCCTTAAATATATCTAAAATGTTGAGTGACAATGTATGCCATACAGCTACTGGAGTGAGATTGTGCCATTTTTTGTGTTCTTTTTTTTTTTTTTTTTTTTTTTGAGTCTCATATAGTAAATGTCTATAAATCCTGACAAAGCAGTAAGCTACTCCCACTTTTCTAGACACTTTTGACAAGTAGACTGAGAGGAATTACAACTCTTCTTTTTTGCATAAATCAATAGTAAATCTGTCTAAACTGATTAGTACCAAATACAGGTGCATCTTAAACCAGAAGTCTGGTGCAACACCAGCAATAAGTGTGCCCCAGCAAACAAAAATAACTCTGCTTGTAGTGTGTTTCATAATTTCCTATAGACCTAAAGCTAAAATTTTGCCTCTGCTTTAAAAAATTTTGGAAAAAAAACCACTGGAAATATGTCATAAAAAATGGAGTGCTTTTCCTAAACATGCTATTTGTGAAATCATAATATTAGAGGTATTGACTTTCATTTTAATCCTTTCTGTGATGATTATGAAGTCTATTTTTAAGTATCAATGTGAAATAAAGTTAATTGTTCAGTCACAGCTTTTGTCCAAGCAAGTCTCAGTTATTCCTACTATATCATAGTTTTCCTCAGACATTATTGCTTCTAGTTTGTCAAGTTTATTGGTCAAATTTCTAGCATTAGTCACCATGTAGTTCAGAAGTTTTTGGTTACTTTTTATTTTTAATATTCCTATTAACTATTCTGCTAGTTCTAACTGTACTAACCCCTCCCACTGTTCCATCCCCTTTATCATTACATAGTCCCAAATCACTTTCTACTATATCTACTCTTCCATCTCTGTGGTTGACCTCTAACCAGTTCCTAGTTTAAATTGTTTTCATGGACCTTCCACCTACCTCTAACTTTAACTTTCATGCCAATGTGTACCATTGTCGCTGGATCCTCACCAGCTGCTCCCAGTAATTTATCAACCTGATCTATAATGTGTCAAACTCAAGACAACACAGAGATGTGTTAACTAAGACAACACACTATTCAATGATTCTGCTCTTTGTGGCAGCTTGCTTTGTCTGCCTCCTTATAACTGAGTTCCCCAGAACCAGGACATGCCTAGCCTGTTCTGTGCTCCTATTTCCCTTCTTACAAGAGCAGACATTCCCCAGGAAGTAAAAGGACATGTCATGCTGCAGCACTGCTAACCCTGTAATGGCATTACCTTCATTTGTCAATTTTTGCAAACTTGAACACACTAGCAAACTATATGTGTTTTTAAATGTAACTATTTAAACCAGCAATATACCCCTCAGCACAATATACTTAAAATCTGGAGAAAACAAATATAGATACATTGTATAAGCTATACAACTACTGTGACGATGTAAAAAGTTAAACAAAATAAAAAATAGGCAGAGATTCACTCAGCAATGTCCACTCAATCTTAAGACATAACAAACCAGATCACAATACACACTTGCACACTCCCACACTCCCTTTTGTGTTTGCTTTTATAACTCTCAGCAGCAACAACTCTTCCAATGATTCCTCTGTTTGGAAAGGACACAGCAAAAGGTAAAGTATAGAGATGAGCGAACGCGTTCGTCCGAGCTTGATATTCGTGCGAATATTAGGGTGTTCGGGATGTTCATTATTCGTAACGAACACCATGCGGTGTTCTGGTTACTTTCACTTCCTTCCCTGAGACGTTAGCGCGCTTTTCTGGCCAATTGAAAGACAGGGAAGGCATTACAACTTCCCCCTGCAACGTTTAAGCCCTATACCACCCCCCTGCTGTGAGTGGCTGGCGAGATCAGGTGTTCGCCTAATATAAAAGTCGGCCCCTCCCGCGGCTCGCCTCAGATGCGGTGTGAGTTAGATGAGGGACAGTGCTGTTTATACCGGAGCTGCTGTAGGGAAAGAATTGGTAGTTAGTGTAGGCTTCAAGACCCCCCAAAGGTCCTTATTAGGGCCACTGATAGCTGTGTGTTGGCTGCTGTTAGCAGTGGGATTTTTTTTTTCTCAAAATCGGCCTCTGCAGAGCGTTGCACCTGGCATTAGGGACAGAAGTGCTGCATAGGCAGGGAGAGTGTTAGGAGTGAGTGTAGCCTTCAAGAACCTCAACGGTCCTTTCTAGGGCCATATTTATCCGTGTGCAGTACTGTCCAGGCTGCTGTTAGCTGTGCTGCATTTTTTTTGGGCTTCTCAAAATCGCCTCTGCAGAGCATTCCACCCTCCATTGATACTGCAGGGAAAGAATTGTATAGGCAGGGCCACAACACAGTTATTATTCATAGAATATACGCAGTGCTGCCTGTTGGTGGGAAAAAACTGAAAACAAATCTATTTGTCCAGCCTCTGTCCGTCCTAACGCCTGTGGAGACGTGTGAGCTGCGTGAAAAACATTGCTAAATCATACGCACCCAGCTACGCTTTACTGCTGGCTTCGCCATTTGCTTTCCTTAATTGGGAAAAAAATACCTGCTCTGCCAGAGTTATAATAACTCTGCTACCCTCACGTTCTGTGACACATAAGCAGGGACACAGCACAGTTATTAAACTTCTCATGTTCATTGAATATACGCAGTGCTGCCTGTTGGTGGGAAAAAACTGAAAACAAATCTATTTGTCCAGCCTCTGTCCGTCCTTACGCCTGTGGAGACGTGTGAGCTGCGTGAAAAACATTGCTAAATCATACGCACCCAGCTACGCTTTACTGCTGGCTTCGCCATTTGCTTTCCTTAATTGGGAAAAAAATACCTGCTCTGCCAGAGTTATAATAACTCTGCTACCCTCACGTTCTGTGACACATAAGCAGGGACACAGCACAGTTATTAAACTTCTCATGTTCATTGAATATACGCAGTGCTGCCTGTTGGTGGGAAAAAAACTGAAAACAAATCTATTTGTCCAGCCTCTGTCCGTCCTTACGCCTGTGGAGACGTGTGAGCTGCGTGAAAAACATTGCTAAATCATACGCACCCAGCTACGCTTTACTGCTGGCTTCGCCATTTGCTTTCCTTAATTGGGAAAAAAATACCTGCTCTGCCAGAGTTATAATAACTCTGCTACCCTCACGTTCTGTGACACATAAGCAGGGACACAGCACAGTTATTAAACTTCTCATGTTCATTGAATATACGCAGTGCTGCCTGTTGGTGGGAAAAAAACTGAAAACAAATCTATTTGTCCAGCCTCTGTCCGTCCTTACGCCTGTGGAGACGTGTGAGCTGCGTGAAAAACATTGCTAAATCATACGCACCCAGCTACGCTTTACTGCTGGCTTCGCCATTTGCTTTCCTTAATTGGGAAAAAAAATACCTGCTCTGCCAGAGTTATAATAACTCTGCTACCCTCACGTTCTGTGACACATAAGCAGGGACACAGCACAGTTATTAAACTTCTCATGTTCATTGAATATACGCAGTGCTGCCTGTTGGTGGGAAAAAACTGAAAACAAATCTATTTGTCCAGCCTCTGTCCGTCCTTACGGGCGGTGGAGACGTGTGAGCTGCGTGAAGAACAGTGCTAAATCATACGCACCCAGCTACGCTTTACTGCTGGCTTCGCCATTTGCTTTCCTTAATTGGGAAAAAAATACCTGCTCTCCAAGAGTTATAATAACTCTGCTACCCTCACGTTCTGTGACACATAAGCAGGGACACAGCACAGTTATTAAACTTAGATAATTCATTCACTAGAGGCAGTGGGGCCTTTCGTTTTCCAAAAAGGGCAAAAATTATATTTGGCCTGCAGTCTTGCGCCAATTTATTTCCTGCCTGTGAAATCAAATCACTGGTAATACAGCATGCTGAGGGGTAGGGGTACGCCTAGAGGACGTGGACGCGGCCGAGGACGCGGAGGGCCAAGTCAGGGTGTGGGCACAGGCCAAGCTCCTGATCCAGGTGTGTCGCAGCCGACTGCTGCGCGATTAGGAGAGAGGCACGTTTCTGGCGTCCCCACATTCATCGCCCAATTAATGGGTCCACGCGGGAGACGGTTATTAGAAAATGAGCAGTGTGAGCAGGTCCTGTCCTGGATGGCAGAAAGTGCTTCGAGCAACCTATCGTCTACCCGCAGTTCTGCGCCGTCCACTGCTGCCAATCCGAATCCTCTGTCTGCTGCTCCTCCTTCCTCCCAGCCTCCTCACTCCACTACAATAACACCTGCTCAGGAGCGGGAGCACTCCCAGGAACTGTTCTCGGGCCCCTGCTTAGATTGGGCAGCAGCGGTTCCTCTCCCACCAGAGGAGTTTATCGTCACTGATGCCCAACCATTCGAAAGTTCCCGGGGTCCGGGGGAAGAGGCTGGGGACTTCCGCCAACTGTCTCAACAACTTTCTGTGGGTGAGGAGGACGATGACGATCAGACACAGTTGTCTTGCAGTGAGGTAGTAGTAAGGGCAGTAAGTCCCAGGGAGCAGCGCACAGAGGATTCGGAGGAAGAGCAGCAGGACGATGAGGTGACTGACCCCACCTGGTGTGCAACGCTTACTCAGGAGGACAGGTCTTCAGAGGCAGTGCAGTGGCCAGGGGTAGAGGCAGGGCCAGACCGAATAATCCACCAAGTGTTTCCCAAAGCGCCCCCTCGCGCCATGCCACCCTGCGGAGGCCGAGGTGCTCTAAGGTCTGGCAGTTTTTCACAGAGACGCCTGACGACCGACGAACAGTGGTGTGCAACCTTTGTCGCGCAAAGCTCAGCCGGGGAGCCAACACCAACAGCCTCACCACCACCACCATGCGCAGACATATGATGGCCAAGCACCCCGCAAGGTGGGACAAAGGCCGTTCACCGCCTCCGGTTTGCACCCCTGCCTCTCCCCCTGTGCCCCAACCTGCCACTGAGATGCAACCCCCCTCTCAGGACACAGGCACTACCGCCTCATGGCCTGCACCCACACCCTCATCTCCGCTGTCCTCGGCCCCATCCAGCAGTGTAGTTCAGCGCACCGTTCAGCCGTCGCTTGCGCAAGTGTTCGAGCGCAAGCGCAAGTACGCCGCCACGCACCCGCACGCTCAAACGTTAACCGTCCGCATAGCAAAATTCATCAGCCTTGAGATGCTGCCGTATAGGGTTGTGGAAACTGAGTCCTTCAAAAGTATCATGGAGGCGGCGGCCCCGCGCTACTCAGTTCCCAGTCGCCACTACTTTTCCCGATGTGCCGTCCCAGCCCTGCACGACCACGTCTCCCGCAACATTGTGCGCGCCCTCACCAACGCGGTTACTGCCACGGTCCACTTAACTACGGACACGTGGACAAGCACAGGCGGGCAGGGCCACTACATCTCCCTGACGGCACATTGGGTGAATTTAGTGGAGGCTGGGACAGAGTCAGAGCCTGGGACCGCTCACGTCCTACCCACCCCCAGAATTGCGGGCCCCAGCTCGGTGCTGGTATCTGCGGAGGTGTATGCTTCCTCCACTAAAGCACCCTCCTCCTCCTCCTCCTCCTCTGTCTCACAATCAAGATGTGTTAGCAGCAGCATGTCGCCAGCAGTCGGTGTCGCGCGGTGTGGCAGCACAGCGGTGGGCAAGCGTCAGCAGGCCGTGCTGAAACTACTCAGCTTAGGCGATAAGAGGCACACGGCCCACGAACTGCTGCAGGGTCTGACACAGCAGACCGACCGCTGGCTTGCGCCGCTGAGCCTCCAACCGGGCATGGTCGTGTGTGACAACGGGCGTAACCTGGTGGCGGCTCTGCAGCTCGGCAACCTCACGCACGTGCCATGCCTGGCCCACGTCTTTAATTTGGTGGTTCAGCGCTTTCTGAAAAGCTACCCACGCTTGTCAGACCTGCTCGTAAAGGCGCGCCGGCTCTGCGCACATTTCCGCAAGTCCCACACGGACGCTGCCACCCTGCGCACCCTGCAACATCACTTTAAGCTGCCAGTGCACCGACTGCTGTGCGACGTGCCCACACGGTGGAACTCTACGCTCCACATGTTGGCCAGGCTCTATGAACAACGTAGAGCTATAGTCGAATACCAACTCCAACATGGGCGGCGCAGTGGGAGTCAGCCTCCTCAATTCCTTTCAGAAGAGTGGGCCTGGTTGGCAGACATCTGCCATGTCCTTGGTAATTTTGAGGAGTCTACCCAGGTGGTGAGCGGCGATGCTACAATCATTAGCGTCACCATTCCTCTGCTATGCATCTTGAGAAATTCCCTGCAAACCATAAAGGCAGCTGCTTTGCGCTCGGAAACGGGGGCGGGGGAAGACAGTATGCCGCTGGATAGTCAGGGCACCCTCCTGTCTATTTCTCAGCGCGTACAGGAGGAGGAGGAGGAGCATGAGGAGGATGAGGAGGAGGGGGAAGAGACAGCTTGGGCCGCTGCTGACGGTACACCGGCTGATTGCCTGTCATCCTTTCAGCGTGTATGGCCTGAGGAGGAGGAGGAGGAGGAGGATCCTGATAGTGATCTTCCTAGTGAAGACAGCCATGTGTTGCGTACAGGTACCCTGGCACACATGGCTGACTTCATGTTAGGATGCCTTTCTCGTGACCCTCGCGTTGCACGCATTCTGGCCACGACGGATTACTGGGTGTACACACTGCTCGATCCACGGTATAAGGAGAACCTGCCCACTCTGATTCCCGAAGAGGAAAGGGGTTCGAGAGTGTTGCTATACCACAGGACCCTTGCGGACAAGCTGATGGTAAAATTCCCAGCCGACAGCGCTAGTGGCAGAAGGCGCAGTTCCGAGGGCCATGTTGCAGGGGATGTGCGTAGATCGAGCAGCATGTACATCCCAGGCAGTGCAACAGTCTTTAAGGGCCTGGCCAGCTTTATGGCTCCCCACCAAGACTGTGTCACCGCTCCCCAGTCACGGCTGAGTCGGCGGGAGCACTGCAAAAGGATGGTGAGGGAGTACGTAGCGGATCGCACGACCATCCTTGGTGACGCCTCTGCCCCCTACAACTACTGGGTGTCGAAGCTGGACACGTGGCCTGAACTAGCCCTGTATGCCCTTGAGGTGCTTGCTTGTCCTGCGGCTAGCGTCTTGTCGGAAAGGGTGTTTAGTGCGGCTGGGGGAATCATCACAGATAAGCGTAGCCGCTTGTCAACCGACAGTGCCGACAGGCTAACACTCATCAAGATGAACAAAGGCTGGATTTCCCCAGACTTCTGTTCTCCACCAGCGGACAGCAGCGATACGTAAGCAATACGTAGGCTGCACCCGCGGATGGAAGCTACGTTCTCTCTCACCATCCAAAACGGGGACATTTCTGCTTCATCAATCTGTGTCTAATATTCCTCCTCCTCCTCCTCCTCCTGCTCCTCCTCCTGAAACCTCACGTAATCACGCTGAACGGGCAATTTTTCTTAGGGCCACAAGGCTCACTCAAATAATTTTTCAGAACAATTTTTATAAGTTTCAATTAGCTTAAAAGCGTTGGAACTTTAACTTGAACAAATTTTTCGTTACACTGGGCTGCCTCCAGGCCTAGTTACCACTTAAGCCACATTAACCAAAGCGATTCACCTGCCATCTTGGTTGGGCATGGCCAATTTTTACTGAGGTACATTAGTACTGTTGGTACACCAATTTTTTGGGGCCCTCACCTACAGTGTAATCATAGTAATTTCTATGTTCTTCGCCTGCACTCATGGTACAGAAAGGTGTGTGGGGTTGGCCTACACTTTAGCTACATAAATGTCACTTGTGCCTTGGCTATACTAAGGCTACTGAAATGGAACTAAGACTGCGCTCCCGCTATACTGCTGCTTCAGAATTGTTACTGGGGCCTGTCTTGAGTGCTACTATTGCTTACATGGAACGAAGACTGCGCTCCCGCTATACTGCTGCTTCAGAATTGTTACTGGGGCCTGTCTTGAGTGCTACTATTGCTTACATGGAACGAAGACTGCGCTCCCGCTATACTGCTGCTTCAGAATTGTTACTGGGGCCTGTCTTGAGTGCTACTATTGCTTACATGGAACGGACACGTGGAGAGGACACGTAGTGCCTCAAAAACATCCCCCTCCTCCTCCAACAGGGAAAACATTGTTGGCAAATGCCTTTGCATTGGTTCGTCTGGTGGCAGTCCAAGAATTTCACCTTTACCGACACTACAAGACAGCCCCCCCACCATCCCCCCGCCACGGCCCACTTAATCCTGGCCACATTCCGAAAACCAACAAAATACAACCGTGGTACTAGGTCCGCAGTCACCACCACATTACCACCAACGCGGTTACTGTTAAGGTGCATATAACCACGGACACGTGGAGAGGACACGTAGTGCCTCAAAAACATCCCCCTCCTCCTCCAACAGGGAAAACATTGTTGGCAAATGCCTTTGCATTGGTTCGTCTGGTGGCAGTCCAAGAATTTCACCTTTACCGACACTACAAGAGAGCCCCCCCACCATCCCCCCGCCACGGCCCACTTAATCCTGGCCACATTCCGAAAACCAACAAAATACAACCGTGGTACTAGGTCCGCAGTCACCACCACATTACCACCAACGCGGTTACTGTTAAGGTGCATATAACCAGTCTGACTGGGGCATGCAGACACCTTGACAGAATGAATAGTGTGTGGCACATAGGTTCCCCATTGCTATGCCCACGTGTGCAGCTCCTGATGGCGGTGGCACAGGATTGTATTTCTCATTGCTTCTGTACAGCATTGTGGGCTATCGCCCCGCCCCTATTAAAGAGGGTCGCTACCTAGCCGTGCCAACCCTGTGCAGTGTGTGCCTGCGGTCCCTCGTCGTGGCAGACGCACTTCTAAATAGACATGAGGGTGGTGTGGCATAAGGGCAGCTGAAGGCTGCGCAGGGACAGTTTGGTGTGCGCTGTGGGGGGGAGGGGGTGCGGTTGGGCAGCATGTAACTCAGGAGAAGTGTCAGTGGAGTGTCATGCAGGCAGTGATTGTGCTTTGTTGGAGGTAGTGTGGTGCTTAGCAAAGGTATGCCATGCTAATGAGCGCTTTTCAGAAGTAAAAGTTGTTGGGAGGGGGGGGACCCACTCTTGCCGCTATTGTGGCTTAATAGTGGGACCTGTGAACTTAGGATGCAGCCCAACATGTAGCCCCTCGCCTGCCCTATCCGTCACTGTGTCATTCCCATCACTTTCCTGAATTGCCCAGATTTTCACACATGAAAACCTTAGCGAGCATCGGCGAAATACAAAAATGTTCTGGTCGCCCATTGACTTCAATGGGGTTCGTTGTTCGAAACGAACCCTCGAGCATCACGGGAAGTTTGTTACGAATAACGAACACCCGAACATTTTGGTGTTCGCTCATCTCTAGTAAAGAACAAAGGAAACAGGTAGGTTTTAGTTACATGCATTACTATGAGTGGGTTTAGGTAAGATGCTGTAACATTACAAATGGATTTCATTTAGGTAAGTGTTATGAAATCACAAGCGGGTTTCATTTAATTAAGCTACTGTTACATTACAAGTGGATCACTGTTAGGTAAAAACTGTAACATCTCATAGGTGGGTTTCAGTTAGTTAAGCTTCTGTGACATCACAATCAGGCATCACTTATGTAAACTGCTGTGATATCACGAGT
Source organism: Eleutherodactylus coqui (assembly GCF_035609145.1). Taxonomy (NCBI): domain Eukaryota; kingdom Metazoa; phylum Chordata; class Amphibia; order Anura; family Eleutherodactylidae; genus Eleutherodactylus; species Eleutherodactylus coqui. Next base: position 138,416,825 of record NC_089843.1, on the reverse strand, counting down.
GCGCTTCACTCAAGTGAAGTATTGTGACTTCATAATTGGGTTTCAGATAGTTAAAGGGGTTGTCCGGCCAGAAACATTGCATGTCATTACTTCTGTTTGCCCATTTCCATGCACTTTGTAATATACATTGTGCATGGAAAATGAAGCAAACAGAAGTTTTGGACTTACCTGAAGGGGTGCGCCCCCCTGTGTTGCCCCTCGGTCGTTCCAGGTTACCACAAGAAATCGTCTGCATTTCTTGTCGGGCCGGCAGCAGCTCTCGTCGGCGCGGGAACGCGTCTCTTCCCCTCCGCGCATGCGCAGTCCTTCGTTCTTCCGCCGGGACCGCGCTCTTTCCCTAATCTTTGCAGGGGACGCGCGCCGCCGGTCGGCGCATGCGCAGTACACTCACTTCCTGGTTTCATATACCAGAGCGGAGTGAGTATCTGCCTGCCGCTGCTGCTTGGAGAAGAGCCAAGGAGACACCATCGGGACTTTAAAAGTAAGTGGAAGGGGAGAAGGGGAGAAGGGGAGAAATGTTGGAAATGTTGGAGAGGAGGAGTTGGAGAGATGGATGGATGGATGTGTGCAGGGGGGGGGTGCAGTGATGTGTGTGTTCGTGGTGTCTGGAGACCGGCTGTCAGAAGTCCCGGGGGAAGGGGGGTGTGTGGAGGGGGAGAGATGGATGGATGGATGGATGGATGTGTGCAGGGGGGGGGTGCAGTGATGTGTGTGTTCGTGGTGTCTGGAGACCGGCTGTCAGAAGTCCCGGGGGAAGGGGGGGGGGGTGGGGAGGGGGAGAGATGGATGGATGGATGGATGTGTGCAGGCGGGGGGTGCAGTAATGTGTATGTGCATGGACCCGGCTGACAGAAGTGGGGGGGGGGGTCATTGTGAGAGGGGCACTATGAGGGCATGTGTGTGTGGGGAAATGTTTTACTTTACTTTAGCAGGGGGCGGGGCCTGGGCGGGCAGAGACTGTAGAGCAGTTCAATAGAGGTGGTCATGTCGTGGGCGGGGCTAGGACGTGAGCTGAGGGAAATCCTGCCTTTTCATGTCTCTTACTGCCATCGGGAGCGCGCACACAGAGGAGGGAGAGCGCAGAGCATGTGAGAAGGCAGCACAGAGGCGCCATCTTTGAAAGCTGCAGTGAAGATCAGAATCTAAGGTAATAAACTGACATTGCAGCTGATCTGCCGGCCGGTTTGAGCCCCTGTATGCTGTGTGTTACTATCCTTACTGAAAGGAAAGCAGCAGCATTATAAAAATTTTTACCCTGTGTGGCCGGACAACTCCTTTAAGTACTGACCTCATAGCTAGGTTTACGTTAGTTAGGCTACTGTGACATCACAAGTAGTCTTCAGTTAGGTAATCTATTATGATATTGCAAGTGGACTTCAGTCAAGTAAGCTGCCATGACATCACAAGTAGGTTTCAGATAATAAGTTGTATGACATCAAAGATTGGTTTGACTTAGTTAAGGTATTATGACCGCATAAGTGGGTTTAAGTTAGGTAAGTTAATGTGACATCAGAAATGGGCCTCAATCAATAACTGCTGTGACATCACAAGTGCGTTTCAGTTTGCTACGCTATTATCATAAGTGCTTTTAAGTCAGGTAAGCTACTGTGACATCAGACATGGATTTAACTTAGATAAGCTACTGTGACATCACAAATTAGTTTCAGTCACTTAAGACATCTAATATGATTTCACGTGTGGGTTGCAGCCAAACAAGTGACATCACAATTAGATTTCAGTTAGGTAAGTCCTGTGACATCATAGATTGGTTTCATTTTGTGACTGTGACTTTACAAATGCAATTTGGTCAATTAATCTACTATGACTTCACAAGTGGGTTTCAGTTAGGTAAGCTGTTGTGGTGTCACAAGGAGTTTCCAATTAGGTAAGTGATGTAACATCAAAGAGGGTTTAAGTCAAATAAGCTACTGGTTCATCACAGGTGGTTTTCAGTTACTATAAGTAAGCAATAGAGATGAGCGAGCGTACTCGTCGGAGCTTGATGCTCGTTCGAGTATTAGGGTGTTCGAGATGCTTGTTACTCAAGACGAGCACCACGCGATGTTCGACTTACTTTCACTTTCATCTCTGAGACATTAGCGCGCTTTTCTGGCCAATAGAAAGACAGGGAAGGCATTACAACTTCCTCCTGTGATGTTCAAGCCCTATACCACCCCCCTGCAATGAGTGGCTGGCAAGATCAGGTGTCACCCGAGTATTTAAATCTGCCCCGCCCGCGGCTCGCCACAGATGCATTCTGACATAGATCAGGGACAGTGCTGCTGCTGGTGCTGCTGCTATAGGGAGAGCGTTAGGAGTTATTTTAGGCTTGAAGAACCCCCAACTGTCCTTCTTAGGGCCACATCTGACCGTGTACAGTACTGTTAAGGCTGCTGTGAGCAGTGTTGCACGTTTGGTTTTTTTTGTATATCGGGCGTGCAGAGCATTGCGTCCTGAGTCTGCAGTCCTTGTACATAGTATAGGGCCAGTACTGGTGAGGCAGGGAAAGAGATATACTGTCTATATAGGCAGTGGGCTTTTTCAAACAAATTTGGGAAAAATACTATCTTTGGGCTGCCTGTGATCGTCATGAGTGTACTGCATCTCTGCTGGGGGTCGTCCTAATTATTACGCAGCTAAGTGTTACAGCAGGCTCGCGCAAAATTCTTTCCTGGCTCTGCGTTGCCCGTTACATCACCGCCGTCATCCCGTCCAGAGGGAAACAGTATACATATATATGCTGCCTACAGTATCTGTCTGCTGTCTCAGCTCAGCCTTTAAAAAAAATAGAAGCAAAATACTTAAGGCCTACTAGTGGCCTTTGGACACTTGACTGCTTCTGCGCTGTGAATTCCACTAGCTCAGTCATACGCACATACGTCTCACTACAGGCTTGCGCAAAATTCTTTCCTGGCTCTGCTGTGCGTTCCGTAAGCGAAGTCAGCCTCCAACCACAGGCCAATAAGCGGCACATTTAATTACAGCATTCTGTTTCTGCACTACTGGTAATACACCATGCTGAGGGGTAGGGGTAGGCCTAGAGGACGTGGACGAGGACGCGGAGGCCCAAGTCAGGGTGTGGGCACAGGCCGAGCTCCTGATCCAGGTGTATCGCAGCCGACTGCTGCGGGATTAGGAGAGAGGCACGTTTCTGGTGTCCCCAGATTAATCTCACAATTAATGGGTCCACGAGGTAGACCTTTATTAGAAAATGAGCAGTGTGAGCAGGTCCTGTCGTGGATGGCAGAAAGTGCATCCAGCAATCTATCGACCACCCAGAGTTCTACGCCGTCCACTGCTGCAACTCTGAATCCTCTGGCTGCTGCTCCTCCTTCCCCCCAGCCTCCTCAGTCCATTACAATGATACATTCTGAGGAGCAGACAGACTTCCAGGAACTGTTCTCGGGCCCCTGCCCAGAATGGGCAGCAATGGTTCCTCTCCCACCGGAGGAGTTTGTCGTGACCGATGCCCAACCTTTGGAAAGTTCCCGGGGTCCGGGGGATGAGGCTGGGGACTTCCGGCAACTGTCTCAAGAGCTTTCAGTGGGTGAGGAGGACGATGACGATGAGACACAGTTGTCTATCACTCAGGTAGTAGTAATTGCAGTAAGTCCGAGGGAGGAGCGCACAGAGGATTCGGAGGAAGAGCAGCAGGACGATGAGGTGACTGACCCCACCTGGTTTGCTAAGCCTACTGAGGACAGGTCTTCAGAGGGGGAGGCAAGTGCAGCAGCAGGGCAGGTTGGAAGAGGCAGTGCGGTGGCCAGGGGTAGAGGCAGGGCCAGACCGAATAATCCACCAACTGTTTCCCAAAGCGCCCCCTCGCGCCATGCCACCCTGCAGAGGCCGAGGTGCTCAAAGGTGTGGCAGTTTTTCACTGAGAGTGCAGACGACCGACGAACTGTGGTGTGCAAGGTTTGTCGCGCCAAGATCAGCCGTGGAGTCACCACCACCAGCCTCACCACCACCAGCATGCGCAGGCATATGATGGCCAAGCACCCCACAAGGTGGGACGAAGGCCGTTCACCGCCTCCGGTTTGCACCACTGCCTCTCCCCCTGTGCCGCAACCTGCCACTGAGATCCAACCCCACTCTCAGGACACAGGCACGACCGTCTCCCGGCCTGCACCCACACCCTCACCTCCGCTGTCCTCGGCCCCATCCAGCAATGTCTCTCAGCGCAGCGTCCAGCCGTCGCTAGCGCAAGTGTTGGAGCGCAAGCGCAAGTACGCAGCCACGCACCCGCACGCTCAAGCGTTAAACGTGCACATAGCCAAATTGATCAGCCTGGAGATGCTGCCGTATAGGCTTGTGGAAACGGAGGCTTTCAAAAGCATGATGGCGGCCGCCGCGGCCCCGCGCTACTCGGTTCCCAGTCGCCACTACTTTTCCCGATGTGCCACCCCAGCCCTGCACGACCACGTCTCCCGCAACATTGTACGCGCCCTCACCAACGCGGTTACTGCCAAGGTCCACTTAACAACGGACACGTGGACAAGCACAGGCGGGCAGGGCCACCATATCTCCCTGACGGCACATTGGGTGAATTTAGTGGAGGCTGGGACCGAGTCAGAGCCTGGGACCGCTCACGTCCTACCCACCCCCAGAATTGCGGGCCCCAGCTCGGTGCTGGTATCTGCGGCGGTGTATGCTTCCTCCACTAAACCACCCTCCTCCTCCTACGCAACCTCTGTCTCGCAATCAAGATGTGTCAGCAGCAGCACGTCGCCAGCAGTCGGTGTTGCGCGGCGTGGCAGCACAGCAGTGGCCAAGCGTCAGCAGGCCGTGCAGAAACTACTCAGCTTAGGAGAGAAGAGGCACACGGCCCACGAACTGCTGCAGGGTCTGACAGAGCAGACCGACCACTGGCTTGCGCCGCTGAGCCTCCAACCGGGCATGGTCGTGTGTGACAACGGCCGTAAGCTGGTGGCGGCTCTGCAGCTCGGCAGCCTCACGCACGTGCCATGCCTGGCCCACGTCTTTAATTTGGTGGTTCAGCGCTTTCTGAAAAGCTACCCACGCTTGTCAGACCTGCTCGGAAAGGTGCGCCGGCTCAGCGCACATTTCCGCAAGTCCAAGATGGACGCTGCCACCCTGCGGACCCTGCAACATCGGTTTAATCTGCCAGTGCACCGACTGCTGTGCGACGTGCCCACACGGTGGAACTCTACACTCCACATGTTGGCCAGGCTCTATGAGCAGCGTGGAGCTATAGTGGAATACCAACTCCAACATGGGCGGCGTAGTGGGAGTCAGCCTCCTCAATTCTTTACAGAAGACTGGGCCTGGTTGGCAGACATCTGCCAGGTCCTTGGAAACTTTGAGGAGTCTACCCAGATGGTGAGCGGCGATGCTGCAATCATTAGCGTCACCATTTCTCTGCTATGCCTCTTGAGAAGTTCCCTGCAAAGCATAAAGGCAGATGCTTTGCGCTCGGAAACGGAGGCGGGGGAAGACAGTATGTCGCTGGATAGTCAGAGCACCCTCATGTCTATATCTCAGCGCGTTGAGGAGGAGGAGGAGGAGGAGGAGGGGGAGGTGCCTGAAAGTGATCTTCCGAGTGAGGAGAGCCATGTGTTGCGTACAGGTACCCTGGCACACATGGCTGACTTCATGTTAGGATGCCTTTCTCGTGACCCTCGCGTTACACGCATTCTGGCCACTACGGATTACTGGGTGTACACACTGCTCGACCTACGGTATAAGGAGAACCTTTCCACTCTCATACCCGAAGAGGAAAGGGGTTCGAGAGTGATGCTATACCACAGGACCCTGGCGGACAAACTGATGGTAAAATTCCCATCCGACAGCGCTAGTGGCCGAAGGCGCAGTTCCGAGGGCCAGGTAGCAGGGGAGGCGCGGGGATCAGGCAGCATGTACAGCACAGGAAGGGGAACACTGTCCAAGGCCTTTGACAGCTTTCTGGCTCCCCAGCAAGACTGTGTCACCGCTCCCCAGTCAAGGCTGAGTCGGCGGGAGCACTGTAAAAGGATAGTGAGGAAGTACGTAGCCGATCGCACGACCGTCCTCCGTGACGCCTCTGCCCCCTACAACTACTGGGTGTCGAAGCTGGACACGTGGCCTGAACTCGCTCTGTATGCCCTGGAGGTGCTTGCTTCTCCTGCGGCTAGCGTCTTGTCAGAGAGGGTGTTTAGTGCGGTTGGGGGAATCATCACGGATAAGCGTACCCGCCTGTCAACCGACAGTGCCGACAGGCTTACAATCATAAAGATGAACAAAGCCTGGATTTCCCCAGACTTCTCTTCTCCACCAGCGGACAGCAGTGATACATAGGCTGCACCCTAAACAATACATAGGCTGCGCCCCCAGATGGAAGCATCGTTCTCTATCACCATCAAAAACGGGGAACTTTTAGCTTCATCAATCTGTGTATTATATTCATCCTCCTCCTCCTGCTCCTCCTCCTGAAACCTCACGTAATAACGCCGAACGGGCAATTTTTCTTAGGCCCACAAGGCTCAGTCATATAACTTTTGTAAACAATGTTTATACGTTTCAATTCTCAATTCAATAAAGCATTGAAACTTTCACCTGAACCCATTTTTATTTGAACTAGGCTGCCTACAGGCCTAGTTACAAATTAAGGCACATTAACCAAAGCGATTAATGGGATTCACCCGCCCTCTTGGTTGGGCATGGGCAATTTTTCTGAAGTACATTTGTACTGTTGGTACACCAATTTTTTGGGCCCTCGCCTACAGTGTAATCCTACTAATTTTTAGCCCATCTGCATTAAAGCTGACGTTACCTCAGCTGTGATGGGCACTGCAATGGGATATATTTATGTACCGCCGGTGGGTTCCAGGGAGCCACCCATGCTGTCGGTCCACACAGAGTTGTAACTCCATGTGTCCACTTCTAAAGAACCCCAGTCTGACTGGGGCATGCAGTGTGGGCCGAAGCCCACCTGCATTAAACCTGACGTTACCTCAGCTGTGATGGGCACTGCAATGGGATATATTTATGTACCGCCGGTGGCTTCCTGGGACCCACCCATGCTGTGGGTCCACACAGAGTTGTAACTCCATGTGTCCACTTCTAAAGAACCCCAGTCTGACTGGGGCATGCAGTGTGGGCCGAAGCCCACATGCATTAAACCTGACGTTACCTCAGCTGTGATGGGCACTGCAATGGGATATATTTATGTACCGCCGGTGGGTTCCAGGGAGCCACCCATGCTGTGGGTCCACAGGGACTTCACATTAGGGATTTGTACCTAACAGTGTCTATGTATTAAAAACCCCGGTCAGACTGGGGCATGCAGTGTGGGACGAAGACCACCTGCATTTAATCGGATGTTACCTCAGCTGTGATGGGCAATGCAATCGGATATATTTATGTACCGCCGATGGGTTCCAGGGAGCCACCCATGCTGTCGGTCCACACGGAGTTGTAACTCCATGTGTACACGTCTAAAGAACCCCAGTCTGACTGGGGCATGCAGTGTGGGCCGAAGACCACCTGCATTTAATCGGACGTTACCTCAGCTGTGATGGGCACTGCAATGGGATACATTTATGTACAGCCGGTGGGTTCCAGGGAGCCACCCATGCTGTGGGTGCACACGGAATTCCCATTGCGGAGTTGTACCTGCCTGTGACTATTTATAAAAAACCCCGGTCTGACTGGGGCATGCAGACACCTTGACAGAATGAATAGTGTGCGGCACATGGGTTCCCCATTGCTATGCCCACGTTTGCAGCTCCTGATGGAGGTGGCACAGGATTGGATTTCTCATTGCTTCTGTACAGCATTATGGGCTATCGCCCCGCCCCTTTTAAAGAGGGTCGCTGCCTGTCCGTGCCAACCCTCTGCAGTGTGTGCCTGCGGTTCCTCCTCATGGCAGATGCACTTATAAATAGACATGAGGGTGGTGTGGCTATGAGGCCAGCATGTGGCATGAGGGCAGCTGAAGGCTGCGCAGGGACACTTTGGTGTGCGCTGTGGACACTGGGTCGTGCGGAGGGGTTGGGCAGCATGTAACCCAGGAGAAGTGGCAGTGGAGTGTCATGCAGGCAGTGATTGTGCTTTGTTGGAGGTAGTGTGGTGCTTAGCTAAGGTATGCCTTGCTAATGAGGGTTTTTCAGAAGTAAAAATTGTTGGGGGGGGGGCACTCTTGCCGCTATTGTGGCTTAATAGTGGGACCTGGGAACTTGAGATGCAGCCCAACATGTAGCCCCTCGACTGCCCTATCCGTTGCTGTGTCATTCCCATCACTTTCTTGAATTGCCCAGGTTTTCACATATGAAAACCTTAGCGAGCATCGGCGATATACAAAAATGCTTGTGTCGCCCATTGACTTCAATGGGGTTCGTTACTCGAAATGAACCCTCGAGCATCGCGAAAAGTTCGTCTCGAGTAACGAGCACCCGAGCATTTTGGTGCTCGCTCATCTCTAGTAAGCAACTGTGATATCACAAATGGGTTTCAAATATACAAGCTTCTATGACTTAAAAAGTGGGCTTCTGTCAGGTAAGCTGCTGTAACTTCACAATTTTGTTTTAGTTAGGTAGTTTTAGTAACATAACAGGTGGGCTTCAGTTAGGTTAGCTACTATCATTTCACTAGTGTCTTTTAGTCAGGTAAGCTGCTATGACATCATACATGGGTTTCATTTAGAAAAGCTAATGTAACATCCCAAGTGTGTTTCAGTCACTTAATGCTGTGACATAATAAGTGGGTTTCAGTTCGGTAAGCTATTGGGTCCTCACAAATGGCTTTGTCAAGTACACTGCTGTGATACCACAAGTGGGTTTGGAGATTCTGTCACAGACCCGGCACAAAATGCCAGAAGAAAAAGTCCTGAATGAAGGACTCTTTCACCCAGTAAAACGCCGGACAGTTGAACGGAGAGCAAAAGGACATTATTATTATTACTTAAAATTGAATTCAATGAATGGCCGACTGCTGTCTGTGATTGGCTGAGTGCTGTAACCAATCACAGGCAGCGCTCAGCTGTCATTCAATGAATGGCTGAGCGCTGCCTGTGATTGGATGAGCGCTCTGCCAATCAGAGATAGCTTCAGAGCAGTGCAGGGAGACAAGCAGCTAGATGCGCCTGAGCCCCGACAGCGGCAGAGAGGTAAGTATATATATTTTTTTATTTTTTACACATGCTAGGGATGATTTTCAGGGAAGGGCTTATATTTAAAGCTCTTCCCCAAAAATCACTGCAGGGGTTGCGGGCAGCCCATTGCTTTCAAAAGCAATGTGCGCAGACCTTCATTCATGCATGTTTTGGCACGTCCATGGGCATGCGGTTTTGTGCGCACATATGTACGCATGAATACACGCTTGTCTGAATGAGCCCTTACTTTACATGGTTTTGTATCATGTACAAATACTGATATCTTTCTGCACACTCCCTCTATGAGGCTGTTAATAAATATATTAAAAAGAATACAACCCAATACTGACCCCTGTGTTACCCCACTAGAAAAGTTTATCCAATTAGAGTAAGAACCATTAACAAGACCCTAGTCAAAGAAGAACCCTAAAATAATCTTTATTGATATACGTTAAAAACGTTGGGCTTAGAAAATCCACAATTAGTGAAGACAAGACGTACACAAACAGACAAGACACGTGTGCTCTTCCTTAGCACAGTATTACGAAAAGGTGGTTCAAATTATGATTGCAGCTGTACGTTATATCAGAAACTGATTTTTTTCTGTAAGAACCTCCCACAAAGAATAAATAAAAATAGGAGATTGGAGGGTCTCTAGTATCTAAATTCGAACCTAGGAAATTTATGGGATATTGACTGTCATGATTCAGTACTGGTATAATATATTACCGTCTAATACTTATTCCCCCTCTAGGTTAATTAACTGGATAGACTACCTCCACTCTTATGAAGCGAATTAGCCTATGTAGGCAAACAGGTTATGCCCTAACATTTATTGATGTCCATGTAGGATTGATGTCAATATAGTAGAATAGACAGTGGTCCCATAAATAGAGATCTACTGGTAAAGATAAATGGAGAGTATAATTTCCAAACAAGATAATTGTGGTCCAATGCATTTCAGTTGGACCTACAACTTTACAAGAACCAGGTGGTCAGAGGTTTCAAAAATGACCAGGGGGGGGGGGGGGTCTGGTTTATTGACACCCACTCCTAGATATTAGGGTGGAGATCTGATATATGTCTCCCCACCTAAATAGAGCCGTAAGTGACTGAATGATAATGGACATATGTTTTAGCGTCCAAATAGTTGCTTTCCAAGTCTCAAATATTGAGACTGGGTAGATGTTTCAGAGTGCAGTTGAAGGTAGTGCTCAATTCTAATATATATTTATTTAGAGCATATTCCGTACCTTGCACACACTCACATCTATAGCTTTCTCCAAGCCAGTATGGAGACGGTTAATCTTAGACTAGACATACATGCCCTGTTAGCAGAAAACAGAACAGGGTCTAACCTGTTTGATATTACGTCTAGCCAAGACCTAGGTCAATTAATATGACCAGATTAGTGCACACTCTGAGCTAAGCAACGACGCTGAGAAGGGGACAATACCCCAATAGGCTAAGTATAGATAGAAAGTGATATAGCCTCCAGCCCTGATGGTGGGTTGGTGGCTATATCAAGCTTTGCCTGGATTTATTTCAGCACAAAATGAAGCAAAACAGGCCTGAACTCCAGCTCAACATAAATTAACACCTGCTCGTCTGAGCACTCACTATACATAGACTGGCCCTGACTACTCACCACCTCCTGGGCTAGCCGGGCTCCTAGCTTCACTGAGCCGTCTTTCTGGCTCTCTCAGCCAACACCTCCTTGGTGTGGAGGTTAGGGGCGTCTCCCTGTAAACCTCTGGCCTTCTCAGCCACACACCTCTCAAGACCTGCAGGCCCAGGTTTTTATAAGGCCTGGTACCAGCCTCACCTGGTATGTGGGAGTGGTCATCCCACCCTTCGCTTTGACCACTCCAGGAAAAGCCGGCCCGGACTATGCGGCTTGGAGCCACTGCATTACACTACACCGTGTCAGTAACTTAGTGTTACTGACACACAAATGCTGTCTTCCTCCACCGCTCGGTGGCACGCATCCACCCTCCAGCACTTTGTCAGTCACTGTCTCACAATATATATATATATATATAAATAATGAAATGTCTATTTCACTGTCTGAGCCAGCAGAATAGAATGTGCTGGACACATCCTGTTTTGCTAACCGTTACCAGAGTATGCAGCTTGATAGAACTACACGCACATAAACTGAGGGCACATTTTTTACCAACACATAACCCTCAAGCGTCATTTGATGACAAGCTACTCACTCCGCCCCTGCCCCCTCCATCGAACACCCAAGGTGTTGCCATATTCCTCCTTAAACCACGTGATGTCAGACGTCCATGACGACAGAAGCACACGCAGGACCGTATGTAAGAATACCTTAAATGGTCCCCCCAATCAAATGCTTTCATGTATTGCTTACACAATTTCTGACATTCCCATAAAGGGCAGTTAACTCATAATGCTATAAAAGATGCTATATGCCTATAAGGAAGACTTTCTACACTGACAGTCTATCTCTGTGTCAGTTTTCTTCCATTGTGCGCACAATCTCTGAACGTGAATCAGGAAGGGTCCAAACATTCCTATTGATTACGCCATCGATCCCAAAAAAATCCATGACAACTGGCACCCAATGTGGGGCTGTGGTCGATTTGGGTCTGGACGTAAACGAACCTTGGAAGCACGTGGACACACAAGGCAATCCTAGGACGTGGCGGGCCCAACCAACCATCAGAACACAGTAAGATAATTAATTATCTATACCTGTGTGGCCAGTTCCAGGCTTGTCTGTGTGACCGTGTCCGAACCGGTCAGTCTAGATCCGTCAGACAGGTATCTTAAGTCTCGACCACGCAATTAAGAACCTGTCATATTATAAAAGGAATGGTTTGCATGCCTGTTGTCTGAGAGTACTGGTTAATCGGCAGAGCCAACAGACTGTCGAGGGGGAGGGTAAAATATATTGAATTTGTCTTGACAGACTCTTCTCTAGGGGAGGTATAGTTGACTCCGGGGAGATAGAGGGTGCTTCCAGATGGTATTGGGGGTTGAGATAGATCAACCTGGTTGCTCCCAGGAGGACAGTGAGACAACCCCAATTGTACTAGTGCTCTGTCTATGTGTATGTGTGTCCTGCTCAAACTGTAAGAAGGGATTATTGTCGGCAATAAGTACGCATTGGCTGGGTTATAGCCAAGATTGATGCACCGTACGCAGCTACTCCTTGTGGATTTAGCCCACTGGTAGAGGATTGTCGTCAGGTCAAAGTGTATAGGTTAAATGTGCATGATTGGATCATTTCTAGTGAAGGCAAATTGCTAATCTGTGTTGCTGCTCAATTGTTTGAAAGTACAGGGTGTGATATATTGTGCCCAGCATCGGGAGAGTGTCCACTGAATGTTAAGGTGATCACCCTACAGGAAATAAGCTGTCTATACCTTGATGATCAGGTGGTGAGAGACCCGCCTAGTTGCTCCTGAGAAGTATGGGAAAGAAGCATAGTGAAGAGAAAGGTTACAAGGCATGTCATTTGGTGGCAGAGAGAGAGAGAGAGGATATACATATATGATCACGTATTGATCCTCTCTTTCTGCCACCAAATGACCATTTATCTATTGGTACAAATATATATATATATATATATATATATATATATATATATATATATATACACACACACCAATAGATAAATGGTTAACTGAGCTTGCTTTTAGTGAGAGAAAATGAGAGAGAGACTGTTTACATGAAGCTGTGGGCTGAGCCCTCCCTCCATGTCTCCTAACTTCTGAGGGTCTCATGAGATAAGAATGGAGAGAAGAATGTGAGACTAACCTTGGAGAGTAGCTAACCGGGAGCATTAGACCCCAGTGGTAAAAGACAGATAAGGCAAGTGTAGATGCAGCAGTAATGGATTATTAGAGAAAGGGAATCTTTCATAGTCTGTGTCCCCCTATGACATAAAGCAAATTCATGCAGAATCTGTGGACAATTATGTGACAAATAACCACTACTGTTTGTCTTGTATGTTGTGATGCTATGTAATCTAATCTCTGTTGTATGTTTTAGTCTCCTTCATACAAGTGTAAGAAAGTTATACCCCACTCATGTTTGTGGGAGCTTTTAAGAATACTAGGGTTAAAAATGCAGAAAATATTGCGTTGTCAGAAGCTCCCAGCATATGTTTTCTTTTCTTTACGTGTTTAATAGAGATGAGCGAGTACCAAAATGCTCGGGTGTTTGTTACTCGAGTCAAACTTTTTGTAATGCTCGAGAGCTCGTTTCGAGTAATGTACCCCATTGAAGTCAATGGGAGACACAAGCATTTTTCAGGGTGACCCATGCTCTGCATAGGGGAGGTTGTGTGAATCACCTGAAAACATCAGAAAGTCATGGAAACACCACAGAAATGGATAGGGAACGGCAGGGGCAGCACGCATGGGTGCATCTGAGGCTCCTCGGTGGCATTATTAAGCCAAATTGGGGGCAAGAGCCTGGCGGTCACCCCCCTAACAATTTACTTGGGACAGACCATAAGCAGAAAGGCACACACACCAGCACATCTTAGCTAAGCACCACACTAGGTGCAACCAAGGCCAATCACCACCTGTGGGTGACGCAGCTGCCTCTTCTCCTGGGTTACATGCTGGCATTGCTGTCTAACCCCCTGAACAAGCTTGCATCAACAGCGCACACAAAATTTTCCCTGCGCAGCATTCAGCTGCCCTCATGCCTCACGCTGGCTTGAAATCCATACCACCCTCATGTCTATTTATAAGTGCGTCTTGGATGAGGAGGAACCGGAGACACACACTGCAGAGGGTTGGCAGGGCCTGGTAGCGACCCTCTTTGAAAGTGTGGGCGATAGCCCACAATGATGTTGAGAATTGCTGATAAATTAACGTACGATCATAATTCCAATCCCGTGCCACCTCTGTCACAAAATGGTCAGGAGCCGCAAAATGTGGGCATAAAGGGGACTCAGGTGCCAGTACTTCTACCCATCTCCACAATGCAGCAGCGCATACTAACACTAAAGATTGTCTTTTTTAAGCAGGAGGTGTCGCAAAAGTAGCCACCACAGGTATACAGTGACCCTGTGAACGTCTCATTAAATCAGTTACGGATGCTTTCATCGCTCCAAAGACTGGATGAACCACGAAGAAGTTCCATAGGCCAAACCTGGTACAGTTGCACCCCCCCCCCCCCCCCCCAGGACCCTGGCCTCTGCCCACACCCTCAACAGTCGTGGGCAAAAAGCGGACTCGGATGCTAGTACTGCTGTGAACGTCTCATTAAATCGGTAACGGTTGCTTTCATTGCTCCAAAGACTGGATGAACCACAAAGAAATTCCACAGGCCAAACCTGGCACAGTTGCACCCCCCAACCCAGGACCTCGCCTCTACCCAAACCCTCAGCAATCGTGGGCATGAAGCGGACTCGGATGCTGGTACTGCTGTGAACGTCTCTTTAATTCAGTTACGCTTTTTGAATTGGTCCAAATCAGTGTCTCAGATAACTGTGGTAACATGAGAGCAAATACATGTCGACCAACGCTGATCCTCACACCCCAAGCTGGAGGGGGAGGTGGCATAATAAGCCCGAGAAACCGTGACCGAGGTAGGACCCGCAACCCTCTGTGTGGGAAGCACGTTAGCAGGCCAGGGTCAGGCTCGATCCCAGCCTCCACCTTGTGTGACCCAATGTGCCGTGAGTTACATAGCTATGGGAAACCCATGTATCCCCACACAATTCATTCTGTGTATGTGTGAGATAGCTGAACACTGCAATGGGAAAGCCTTCTGCACCCTACCCAAGTCATTCAGTGTATTTGTGCCAGACAGCTGGACACAGTGCTGAGAAACCTTTGTGCACCCACAGCATAGGCAAGCCCATGAATACCAAGAATAGTATTAAACATAAAGAGAAATTACAGTGCCCAAACAGAGTTTCAACATGCCCAGGACCTCAGTCTCTGCCCACACTTCTGCCCAATTCATTCTGTGTATGTGTCAGACAGCTGAACACTGCAATGGGAAACCTTTGTGCACCCACAGTATATGCAAACCCCTGAAACATTTCTGAAGCAATAGTATAGTCGGACCCCTGAAACATTTCTGTAGCGATGAGAACTCCGGTTAATTCACCGCACACAGCAAATGGGAGATGTGAAATTCTCTGCACTGCCCCAGAAAAAATTAACCAACGTTTGACGATGAGAATTACGGCTACTTCACCGCACACAGTGAATGGGAGATGTGAGATGCCATGCAACCCCCTAGAAAAAATTAATCGACTGTTTAGCGATGAGAATTTCGGCTTATTCACCGCACACCGGGAATGGTAGATGTGAGATGCTCTGCACAGGCCTAGATGCTTGAAAAAAAAAAATAGGTGCACTACTGCTCCCAGCCAGCCAAAAAAGTAATGCACACAATGAAGAGTAGCCATAAAAAGGACTGTTGATGCACACAATGAGGAGTAGCCCTAAGAAGGATTGTTGGGTTCTTGCAGACAAGATCCCTACTCTAACACTTTCCCTATCTCAGCTGCAGCTCTTTCCCTAACCTCTGCCAGAATGCGTCTGAGGCGAGCATAGACATGTTCAGGGTCATAGACAGAGAAGGAGGGGGAGGGGGGCTGAAACAGCACCAATATCCATGCATTCCAAAGACACCAGCGTTTAATATGGCATATAACAGCTTCAGTAAATAAGGAATATGGAATAATATCTCTACAGTCACTGAGCAAACTTTTTCACACGATTTGCCAAAAGTAGCACTCATTCACAATCTCATCTCAATAGAAGCATGTACTTTATAATATTACTAGCTTACCCGTCGCGCGTTGCTGCGAAGACAGACAGACATACATTCGTTTTTATATATCTAGATAACAACCAATCACAGCGCAGCTTTTTTAGGTTACCTCAGTGGTATAATATATAACAACCAATCACAGCGCAGCTTTCATATTACCTCAGCTATATAATATATAACACCCAATCACAGCGCAGCTTATATGTTACCTCAGCAGTATAAAATATAACAACCAATCACAGTGCAGCTTTCATGTTACGTCAGCAGTAAGAGAAATAACAACCAATCACAGCCCAACTTTTATTCTGCCTCAGCAATATAAAAAATAGCAACGAATCACAGTGCAGCATTCATTTTACCTCAGCGGTATAATATATAGCAACCAATCACAGCACAGCTTTTATTTTACCTCAGCATTCTCAATATCCAGGAATTGTCTTGTGATACGTTCGGCGGATGCATCATTTTGTAGTTGAACACGCATCCCGTTGCTCGTAATGCCTTTTGCTTTTGTGCTTGGGATGGAAATCAAACGATCTTTGTCTGGGGGGGCATAACTGTCGACGACGCTCGCACGCGCGCGTGCCACGTATCGTAGGATAGATGTACTATGCCAGTAATCTTCCCAGGAGTGTACTCAACAACTTCCCATTAACTTTTCCTATTTATGACATAATCAATGCTCGTGCCAAATTTCAAGTTTCTATTACATCGGGTAGCGAGAAAATTCGAATCCGTACGTAAAATTTGGATACCAATTGTTTTGCGCTTAAAATTGAATAATCGAGTTGGGACCCATTAACTTTTCCTATTTATGACATAATCAATGCTCGTGCCAAATTTCAAGTTTCTATGACATTGGGAAGCGAGAAAATTAGATTCCGTACGTAAAATTTGGACGCCAATTCTTTTGCGCCTAGAATTGAATAATCGAGTTGGGACCCATTAACTTTTCCTATTTATGACATAATCAATGCGCGTGTCAAATTTCGAGTTTCTATTACATCGGGAAGCGAGAGAATTCGATTCCGTACGTAAAATTTGGACGCTAATTCTTTTGCGCATAGAATTGAATAATCGAGTTGGGACCCATTAGCGTTTCCTATTTGTGACATATTCAATGCCCGTGCCAAATTTCAAGTTTCTATGTGAGAAAATTACATTCCGTACGCAAAATTTGGACGCTAACTCTTTTGCGCATTGAATTGAATAATCGAGTTGGGACCCATTAGCTTTTCCTATTTATAACATATTGAACGCCCGTGCCAAATTTCAAGTTTCTATGTGAGAAAATTACATTTCGTACGTAAAATTTGGACGCTAATTCTTTGGCGCATAGAATCGAATAATCGAGTTGGGACCCATTAGCGTTTCCTATTTATGAAATATTCAATGCCTGTGCCAAATTTCAAGTTTCTATGTGAGAAAATTACATTCCGTACGTAAAATTTGGACGCTAATTCTTTGGCGCATAGAATTGAAAATCGAGTTGGGACCCATTACCTTTTCCTATTTATGACATAATCATGGCTCGTGCCAAATTTCAAGTTTCTATGACATTGGGAAGTGAGAGAATTAGATTCCGTACGTAAAATTTGGACGCTAATTCTTTGGCGCTTAGAATTGAATAATTGAGTTGGGACCCATTAACTTTTCCTATTTATGACATAATCAATGCTCGTGCCAAATTTCAAGTTTCTATGACATCGAGAAGTGAGAGAATTAGTGGCAGTGATGGAAATCAAACGATCTACTTGGGGGGGGGGGGGGTCGCAACTGTCGACGATGCTCGCACGCGCGCCATTTATCATAGAATATTTTTACTATGCCTATAATCTTCCCAGGAGTGTACTCAGCAACTTCCCAAAGTTTCATGCCGATCGGATGAATGGTGTAGTAGCGCATAAAGGACAAACAAACACAGAGAGACAGACAGACACGCATACATTCAATTTTATATATATAGATAACACTCACCTCAATGCCTTTCAACTGATGTCTGTTTATCACACTCCTTTTCTGTGTTCTGCCTGTTACAAGCATATCGGTGTGGCCTGCTGTGCATCCTACTACGTGAACTGCCCTTACCCCTGAAGCCAAGGGTCAGTTCACCTTTCCCTGCCTTGTGGGTGGTGTTTGTGTGTGTGTGTGTGTGGAGGGGGGGGGGGGGGTGGACAGACTTGACTGCATAGATAGATGAGAGTTCATGACTAGAGATGAGCGAGCACCAAAATGCTCGGGTGCTCGTTACTGGAGTCGAACTTTCAGTGATGCTCGAGAGTTCGTTTCGAGTAACGAACCCCATTGAAGTCAATGGGTGACTCGAGCATTTTTGTATATCGCCGATGCTCGCTAAGGTTTTCATTTGTGAAAATCTGCAAAACACAAGAAAGTGATGGAAACGACACAGAAACGAATAGGGCAGGCGAGGAGCTACATTTTGGGCTGCATCTCAAGTTCCCAGGTCCCACTATTAAGCCACAATAGCGGCAAGAGTGAGACCCCCCCCCCCCCCCCACTGTCAGCGTAAAGATCGTTCTCCTCTGCACAGCTGTAACAGCTGTGGCAGAGAAGAACGATGTTAGCCCATTGAATTCAATGGAGCCGGCAATACAGCCGGCTCTATTGAAAGCAATGGGTTGCCGGCGTACGCGGGATGAATTGTCGGGAAGGGCTTAAATATATAAGCCCTTCCCTACAATTCATCCAGAAATGTGTAAAAATAAAAAATATATATATACTTACCTGGTCCCGGAAGAACGATGTTAGCCCATTGAATTCAATGGAGCCGGCAATACAGCCGACTCCATTGAAAGCAATGGGCTGCCGGCGATCGCGGGATGAATTGTCGGGAAGGGGTTAAATATATAAGCCCTTCCCTGCAATTCATCCAGAAATATGTAAAAATAAAAAATATATATATACTTACCTGGTCCCGGCAGACGGAGTTCAGCGCGGCAGGCTGCAGTTCTCCTGAACTGCTCTAAACAGCTGTGAGTAGTATTCAGCAGCCGGGGATTTAAAATCCCCGCCTGCTGAATGAGATGCCTCTGATTGGTCACAGCCTGACCAATCAGAGGCATCCCTCACTCACACCCATTCATGAATTCATGAATGGGTGAGTGAGGGCTGCCTCTGATTGGCTCAGCGCAGGGACAGCTGAGAGCTGCCCCTGAGCCAATCAGAGGCAGCCCTCACTCACCCATTCATGAATTCATGAATGGGTGTGAGTGAGGGATGCCTCTGATTGGTCAGGCTGTGACCAATCAGAGGCATCTCATTCAGCAGGCGGGGATTTTAAATCCCCGGCTGCTGAATACTACTCACAGCTGTTTAGAGCAGTTCAGGAGAACTGCAGCCTGCCGCGCTGAACTCCGTCTGCCGGGACCAGGTAAGTATATATATATTTTTTATTTTTACACATTTCTGGATGAATTGCAGGGAAGGGCTTATATATTTAACCCCTTCCCGACAATTCATCCCGCGATCGCCGGCAGCCCATTGCTTTCAATGGAGTCGGCTGTATTGCCGGCTCCATTGAATTCAATGGGCTAACATCGTTCTGCCGGGACCAGGTGAGTATATATATATATTTTTTATTTTTACACATTTCTAGATGAATTGCAGGGAAGGGCTTATATATTTAAGCTCTTCCCGACAATTCATCCCGCGTACGCCGGCAGCCCATTGCTTTCAATAGAGCCGGCTGTATTGCCGGCTCCATTGAATTCAATGGTCAGTGCTCGTTTAATCGAGACGAGTACCGCGTGGTGCTCGTCTCGAGTAACGAGCATCTCGAGCACCCTAATACTCGAACGAGCATCAAGCTCGGACGAGTATGCTCGCTCATCTCTATTCATGACCCATTTTCAGGCTGCAATGAATGAAAAATGTGTGATGCAGATACTGACTGGGGATAAAGGGTTGTGTTGTGAATTTGCAAAATGCAAATTTTAAATGAAAGCATAAAGAAAATGATGTAAAAGTACGCATTGGGTCATCCCTCTCCTGTGCACAAAGGAGGGGGTGAGAATCATGGGCAGTCAGGAAAAGTTTTTTTTTTTCTTTTGTCTCAAATTTGATGAGACATTGCAGGCAGGATCAGATTAATAATGAATTTGCTTAAAGAATATCACATTTCAAATATGGATAGATGTTTGTGGATTATTCTGC
The DNA here is from genome assembly GCF_035609145.1 of Eleutherodactylus coqui. Lineage (NCBI taxonomy): Eukaryota > Metazoa > Chordata > Amphibia > Anura > Eleutherodactylidae > Eleutherodactylus > Eleutherodactylus coqui. The sequence continues at coordinate 138,396,790 of NC_089843.1, read as the reverse complement.
TCTGTTGTAACTCATGTCTCTGTTATTGGCAATGACATCTTACAAGCCTCATCTGCATCCATCAAATTCTCACCGGATGGATCGGTATGGGTTGAGACCTCAGGTGCCAGTTCAGAAGAGTTTTGTAAACTAACTGCTCTCTTCGTAGATCCGGCTCATGTGTTTGTCCTGATAGCTGCTGCAGAAACTCAGTTTTCCGTGGTTTCTGACAAATTGTTGGCTATCTCCAAGACAGAAGTAGGGAAATTAAATGTACCCACTATGATGGTATGTCTGAAACCAGGATACACCACCAGGGTCAAACAGTATCCCTTTAGTTTCCCACAAGAAAATGTTGGGGAACAAGTGGGAGACTTGGTTTCAATGGTGTTTTTGCGCGGAATACATCTTCCAGCAAACACCTTTCTTTTTCAGTTAAGAAAAGACACAAAAAGGTTGGAACCTACCGCATGGTCAATGACCTCCGCGAGGGGAACAAGGTTACAGTTCTGGACTACCCCCTAGTGGTCCTCACCCCTCATGACATCCAGAGCATACGCACACAAGTGCAACCCAAGCATTTATCTCTGGCCTGTCAGATCTGGCTACAACATGCCCTTCCCATGCCTTCCTGCATCTCTTCTGAGCGGTGCACTACCTTGAACCCAGCTACTCTTATTCCAATCGAGTATCTCAGTTCAAATGAGGGAGGGGGAGGCAAGGGTGATCTAGGTATTACAGATCAGCTATTTTTACATTTTTTGCAACAAGATTCTGATCTATTTGAAATAGAATAACTGCATGATTGTCTAGCATTGATGCAACAAGAAAATTCAGGTTTTAAAAAAGTTACTGGAACCCCCTGTTGACAATGCATATTTTGAGCTTTTTGTAGATGGTACCATGGTGAGGATTGACGACTCCACACCGAATATGCAGTGGTCACACAACAAGATGTCCTAAAAGCAGAAGCTCTGTCTCCACATGGCTCAGCACAAGAAGCAGAACTGAAGGCCCTCACTGAGGCGTGTAGAGTGGTGGAAGGTAAGACATTTACACTGATTCCCGGTACGCATTTGGCATAGCTCATGATTATGGCCCAATATGGAAGTCCAGACAGTTTCTTCCCTCAGCAGGACGCCAATTAAGAATGGTGCAGTTGTGCAGAGTCTCATGGAGGCCTGACTTCTACTTGACAAAGTGGAGAGCTCACACCAATTCCTACACTGGAGAAGCAAGAGGCAACACCCTCACAGAAAGCACAGAAAAGGCAGTGACCCTCAAGTCGTGGAAAAAAGAAGAAAATATATTGACAACACAAGTCAAGACAAAAATTTTGGACATTGACAAAACTTTGGACATTGATAAAAATTTGGACATTGATATGCTAAGGACTTTATAGTTACAAGCCAGCAAGGAAGAAAAGTAAAAATGAACTAAAAATGGGAGCCACAGAACAGGACGGCATATGGCAAACAGTCAACAGAACTTGCCTACTATGGTCCCTATGCCCCATGATGGCCCAGCTGATGCACAGAAAGACCCACCTATCAAAAGCAGCAATGATGTCAGTGATTGAATGAGTATGGGTGACTCCTGGGTTCACTGTAGCTGCAGCATCATTTGTGCAGTCTTGCATGATCTATGCCATAGGCTACCCAGGGCAGAAGTAAAGGTGCCACAAAACACTTGTCTAGATCACTCTACTCATTTCAGAGATTGCAAATTGACTACATTCAGCTCCCACCTGTTGGGAAGCATGGACATGTGCTTGTTGTTGATTTCTTTTCAGGTTGGAGGCCTACCCTGTTACCAAGGTAAATGAGCAGGTAACCACACAGAAGCTTATGAATGAGGTAATCTGCAGATACAGGGTACCGGAAGTGATTAAGTCAAATAAAGGTACACACTTTACAGGTGAAATAATGCAACACATCATGTCTGCTCTGGGTATATCCCAGGCCTTTCACACGCCCTACAATCCTCAGTGTAGTGGGAAAGTAGGAAGAATGAACAGTACCCTGAAATATAAAATAAAAAAAGCAATGGAGGAAATGGGCAAACCTTGGACTGATCACCTTCCATTAGCCCTTTTCTCAGTTAGGTACATATCTCGCAGCAGAGGAAAAATACATTTGGAACACCGTGTATTTAGAACACTGTCAAAGGTTTTCGCTCCGAATTTGCTTCACTTTTATCTACAGTGCGCCCTGCTCATGCCACTCTACGTGCCAGCATTGCAACGCCCTCAATCCAGTTACCTAGCTACCTCTGGAGAAAGGGGGGAAGTGGGAATAATCACCGGATAGTTTTTTTTTCTTTCAGCTGGACACACATGACTATGCACTAGTTAATGGCCCAGGAGACAGGGGATTCAGTCATGTTGATCAGTCATTAGATAACCCTGATTTTGCACACTTTGTGGATAGATCGAGGTATGGTCAAGAAGGAAGCTTCTATACAGGTTATGTTGTGCTCTACTTACATGATGTAGTCAAAGCCGAACCTCTTCTAACCCAACGTCTACAAAGACTTCCGCTATGCCTATGGCATTGCTTATGACTACGGACCCATCTGGAGAGTGAGTTTATTCTTGAAAATAAAGCAATTAAAAAACAGAAAAGGTGTACCAGCACAGATGGAAGCCCTCTGGCTGCCCGAGACAGTGGCCTAAAAGTATAACAAAAGGCCACTTCATGGATGACACAAAAGAGGCAACCGTAAATCACTTGGCTGGTCGGGCTGTGAAGACAGCCACACAGAAGCCCAGACTTGATCCTTCAGGGGTTGGAGCAGTACAGGTACCCCCTCAGACATCACCCCCAGTGGATTATGACCTGTTGATTCAGTTACAAAAGCAGGCAACTAAAGGGTTGGGGGAGGAACACTGGGAACCAACAAGAGGGGCAGAGAGACACCTGGAGATAAATGGATGGTATCCAACAAACATTGTCTCCCACAGGCCCCTATCCCATCATGGTTCCATCCCCCACGGAAACACACACCTGTCAAAAAACGGCTATGACAGATGTGGTTGCTAGTTACTAGTCTGCACCAGAACTTAGCGTCACAGCAGCCACACACACAGGGCTGCCTGATTTGTGCTCAGAACAATGTGGGTAAGTCTGTATAGGCTCCCATACAGTGCAGCCCTCGTCCTGACTATGCGTTCCAGCGTCTTCAAGTAAACTACTTCCAACTGCCAAGGGTGGGCAGGTACAAGGTCGGTCTGATCTGCCTAGACCCGTTTTCAGGGTAGCCAGTCTGGCATACCCGCCCACAAGCACCACCAACAAAAACTGACCTCTGAGTTGGTATAGAGGTACAGAGTATCCGAGACAACTGAGAGTGACTGAGGTACTAACTCCATGGGAGAAGTGATATGGAAAATAATGAAAATGTTGGGGGTAGAACTGGCCTTTTAGGCTCCGTACCATCCAGAAAGCAGTGGTAGAGCAGAAAGTTTAAATGGTATCTTAGAAACAACTATCCAGAAGGCCATGGCAGAGCTCAATAGGCCATGGACTGAGTGCCCCCCCCCCCCTCCGGTACTCTTCTCCGGAAGGTACACACCTGACAGAATAGGCCTCAGCCCACATGAGGTACTTTTTGGGTCGGCCCCATGGTTAGGATTGTATTTACCATGATAACTCCAGATGCCGCATGGTAGCTTGACAAACTGTGTTATTGCTTTCACAAAACACCTAACTATGTATATTAAATGAGTGTTTACTTCCCTTTCAGATACAGAGACTGATACGGGGACCCATGAACTGCTTCCCAGAGATTTGGTCTAGGTGAAGAAAATTGTTAGAAAAACAATCCTTTGAGCCCAAATACGACGGCCCTTACCAGGTGCTACTGACCACGGCCACGTCAATGAAACTAGACGGGAGAAACTCCTGGATCCAGGCCCCCCATTGCAAGAAGGCTCCGCCTCCTAAGGACACAATGGCCATAGAGACTGGCTATTCGGACTGCAACCTGTGGTTAGAATGGAGGAAGTACAACGCCGACACACACAACCGGACTGGTTGTTATGTCTGGGGCAGTGCTAGACTCCATCTCTTGAGCTCCCAGAGGACCATGAGAACTGTTTTCTCAGCCTTTATTCTAACACCACCACCAATAGGGCAGGCTGTGAAAGATGGGAAAAAGAGTACCCTATTATTACTAAAGTACCGCACCCAGGAGAGGGGATTGTGATATACACAGGAAAGTACACCTGCTTTGTCAATTATGGCAATGGTAGATTCCTAGGGAATTTCACAGATGGGTACTGCGCCTCCCGGAAGAATAGCACCCCAGCACAGAGACAAGTCCAGTCCCAAGGAGATGTCTATTGGGTGTGTGGTGACGAGAAGATATGCACCAGACTTGAAAGGAACTGGACCGTAGAATGTGCCCTCTAAAAGGCCTTAATGCCCCTGTATATACTACCTGAGAATATAGATGCCACTGAGAACAAACCCCCACACTGAACAAAAAGAGAAATCGGGACTCCAGGAGGTAGCTTCAACCCCCCTGTGCACCTACATGCCATAGGGGTGCCTAGGGGGGTACCAGATGAATACAAAGCCAGGGATCAGGTTAAAACAGGATGGGAGTCGTTATTTACCATTGTCACTGTTAAGAAAAACGTAGATTGGATAAACTATATCTATTATAACCAACAGAGATTTGTAAATTACACCAGAGATGACTTACAGGGACTTGCTGACCAACTAGGACTAGTATAATTGTTTTGTCAACTAGGACCCACTGCCTCCATGACGTTCCAGAAGCTGATTTCCCGGTAAATTGCGATTCTGTGCGATCGCGATTTTAACATTACAAGTCTCATAGACCCCTGCAGAAAAAAAAAACAAAACACTGCGAATTTCGCAGGGAAAAAAAACTGTAGTGGGTAGTCACCCTCGCAAGGAAATGAAGACTTTTCCATAGCACACTTAAATTGAAACCTGATGTGTGCTTTTAAATAAAAAGGTCCAAAGGTCCATTGGTCCAACGGCTCTGATATTTGTGCGCTGACCACTGCACTAGTGTTAGGCTGGGTGAGGAGTGGTTTAATTAAGGGGTGAATTTGAGGTGGTGCAGAATGGGAGACCCATGGCCAGTTTCATAGGGCATATACATGTGGTACTGGGGTTGGGGAGGTGATGAAGGTACAGAAAAGTATTCCATAGGAGGTTGGAAACACCTTCTCTGATGGATCCTCCATGTGCCTAGGGCCACAAAGCACTTGTCTGTTTCAAAGCACGGTAGACAGGTAGCATTTGCGGCCTGTATCATGTGGGCCAAGTGCTGTGGCAATTCCCTTAACTTATGGGTCAAACTGCATCAGTAGAGGTCTGCCCTGTCCTACTTTCTCTTGGATTGCAAGTACGTCAAGACATTTTGGTCTACTTGCAATCCAAGTTTGGGAGTAGCAGATGGACCTTGCTGCCTTGGGATTTCTTCTGTTCTCCGGGAGTTTTCAAATATTACAGCAAGTGGTTCATAAATTACCTCTGCTGCTTCTTTTCGCATCTTAAGATGTAATTCTTCTGGACCTTGAGACTTGAATTCATTTAAGTTAATTAAGTGTTCCTTCACCTTTTCTCTGCTTATAGATGGCCTGCTTTCTTTAATTCCTATAATAGCACAGGTAAGATCAGTTGATGTTACATCGACTTTCTGAGAGAAAACTAATACTTAGTATTATTTTACCTATTTACTATTTTCATCCTGTAAACATCCTTTAGTATCTTTGACTTTTTTTTGCTTTTGAAATACCTCCCAAATCCATTTTATTGCTTTTGGCTTCTGTTGCAAGCCTCAATTCATTATTAGCTTTTGCTTTTCTGACACTTGCCCTACAGTTTCCGCAGACTGCATTATGTTCTTCTTAAAATATGCCACCCTCTTCTCATTCATAAACATCTTCCTTTTTAGTATGTGTGTAAGATCTCTGTTTGTCCATCCTGGTCTCTTTAATTGCTTATCATTTTTCCTTCTTCTAGGGATTGTTAACAATTAGAGATGAGCGAGCACACTTGTCAGAGCTTGATACTCGTTCGAGTATTAGAGTACTCGAGATGCTCATTACTTGAGACGACCACCGCGCGGTACTCGAGTCAATTGCATCTCCTTTCCCGCGTGTTTAGCGCCATTTTCTAGCCAATAAACACGCAGGGAAGGCATTACCACTTCCTGCTGTGATGTGCCAGCCCCCCCTTCCCCCCAGTAGCGAGTGCCTGGGCCGATCAGGTGACCGCCGAGTACTTAAACTGGTCCCACCCGCGGCTCATGCTGGCAGAGGTTAGGGATAGTGCTGCTGCTGATATAGGGATAGTGTTAGAGTAGGATCCTGTCATCAAAAACCCCAATGGTCCTTTTTAGGGCTACTCTTCATCGTGTGCATTACCGTTGTGGTTGGCTGGGAGCAGTAGTGCACCAATTTTTTTTTTAAGCATCTCGGGCTGTGCAGGCCATTTCAGCTATAGCGTTCTCAGTCTGTAGTGTATTAAGCAGAGTTTAGGGACAGAGCTGCCTATATAGGGAAAGTTTTACAGGACTCCTGATCCTCTGTGCAAGAACCCCAACGGTCCTTCTTAGGACTACATCTCACCGTGTGCATTATAGTTGTGGCTGGCTGGGAGCAGTAGTGCACCAACTTTTGTATTACACATCTAGGCCTGTGCCCAGCCTTTCAGTTATAGCGTTCTCAGCCCTCGGTGCCGTACAACGAGCTCTCACTGTGAAACTGCACTCTAAAATGTCCTAGCCTATTGCAAAGTAGTTCAGTGTGTGCTGTGTATAACACAGAGTTTAGGGACACAGCAACCTCTATAGGGAAAGTTATACAGTCCTGATCCTCTGTGCAAGAACCGCAATGCTCCTTCTTGGGGCTACATCTCACAGCGTGCTTTACAGTTGTGGCTGGCTGGGAGCAGAAGTGCACCAACTTTTGTATTACACATCTAGGCCTGTTCCCAGCCTTGCAGTTATAGCGCTCTCAGCCTGCAGTGCATAACGCAGAGTTTAGGGACAGAGCTGCTTCTATAGGGAAAGTTATACAGTCCTGATCCTACGTACAAGAACCTCAATGGTCCTTCTTAAGGCTACATCTCACCGTGTACTTTACCGTTGTGACTGGCTGGGAGCAGTAGTGCACCAATTTTTTTTTAAGCATCTCGGGCTGTGCAGGCCATTTCAGCTATAGCGTTCTCAGTCTGTAGTGTATTACGCAGAGTTTAGGGACAGAGCTGCCTATATAGGGAAAGTTTTACAAGACTCCTGATCCTCTGTGCAAGAACCTCAACGGTCCTTCTTAGAACTACATCTCACCGTGTGCATTATAGTTGTGGCTGGCTGGGAGCAGTAGTGCACCAACTTTTGTATTACACATCTAGGCCTGTGCCCAGCCTTTCAGTTATAGCGTTCTCAGCCCTCGGTGCCGTACAACGAGCTCTCACTGTGAAACTGCACTCTAAAATGTCCTAGCCTACTGCAAAGTAGTTCAGTGTGTGCTGTGTATAACACAGAGTTTAGGGACACAGCAACTTCTATAGGGAAAGTTATACAGTCCTGATCCTCTGTGCAAGAACCGCAATGCTCCTTCTTGGGGCTACATCTCACAGTGTGCTTTACAGTTGTGGCTGGCTGGGAGCAGAAGTGCATCAATTTTTGTATTACACATCTAGGCCTGTTCCCAGCCTTGCAGTTATAGCGCTCTCAGCCTGCAGTGCATAACGCAGAGTTTAGGGACAGAGCTGCTTCTATAGGGAAAGTTATACAGTCCTGATCCTACGTACAAGAACCCCAATGGTCCTTCTTAGGGCTACATCTCACCGTGTACTTTACCGTTGTGACTGGCTGGGAGCAGTAGTGCACCAATTTTTTTTTAAGCATCTCGGGCTGTGCAGGCCATTTCAACTATAGCGTTCTCAGTCTGTAGTGTATTACGCAGAGTTTAGGGACAGAGCTGCCTATACAGGGAAAGTTTTACAAGACTCCTGATCCTCTGTGCAAGAACCCCAACGGTCCTTCTCAGGGCTACATCTCACCGTGTGCATTATAGTTGTGGCTGGCTGGGAGCAGTAGTGCACCAACTTTTGTATTATGCATCTAGGCCTGTTCTCAGCCTTTCAGTAATAGCACTCTCAGCCTGCAGTGCTGTACAACCAGCTCTCACCGTGAAACTTCACTCTAATATTTCCTAGCCTACTGCAAACTACTTCAGTTATACTGTTCTGTGTCTGCAATGCATTAGACAGAGGTCTCACCGCTAAACAATACTGTAATATTTCCCAGGCCACTGCAAACTTTTTCAGTTATATCATTCTATGCCTGCAATGCATTAGACAGAGGTCTCACTGCTAAACAGTACTCTAATATTTCCTGGGCCGCTGCAAAGTATTTCAGCTCTGCCACTGTGCAGAGCGTCTCACAATCCCCTTTCCTTGGTGGCTTTGAGATAGCCGCAGTTACCAGCACTATCCACTGGCTTTAGAGTCTTCTCTCACTCCATATAGCCTCTCTTATCTACAAGTCTTTGTGAGCGGTAAATTACCCCTAGGTATCAGCGCAAGACAGCGGGTTAATTTTTTCAAGTCACAGCATAGAGCCTCCGCTATCTAAAAGTCTCTATGTGGGGTGAGTTAGCCACAGTTGTCAGTGCTGTACAGTGGGGTAATTGATTTGGGCCCTGCTCCATTCTAAATCCGCCATGATGAGGAGTAGGGGTAAGGGTCGAGGACGCGAATGCGGTCACGGTGTACAAGTGAGGGTGTGGGCACAGGCCGAGTTCTTGGGTGTGGTGAATCACAACCGGCTGCTGCGGGATTAGGAGAGAGGCAAGTTTCTGAGCTCCCCAGCTTCATATCACAATTTACAGGTCCGCGTGGTAGACCTTTATTACAAACAGAGCAGTGTGAGCAGGTCCTGTCATGGATGGCAGAAAATGCATCCAGCAATGTATTGACCACCCAGTCTTCTACGCAGTCCACTACTCCCGGCCTAGGGACTGCAACTCTGAATCGTCTGGCTGCTCCTCTTTCCCCCCAGCCTCCTCATTCCATGAAAATGACATATTCTGAGCAGGCAGACTCCCAGGAACCGTTCTCCGGTCCCTGCCATGAATGGGAAAAAGCGGTTCCTCTCTCACCTGTGGAGTTTGTCGTGACCGATGCCCAACCTTTGGAAAGTTCCCGGAGTCCGGGTGATGAGGCTGGGGACTTCCAGCAACTGTCTCAAAACCTTTTTGTGGATGAGGATGAGACACAGTTGTCTGTCAGTGAGGTAGTAGTAAGGGCAGTGCGTCCGAGAGAGGAGCGCACAGAGGATTTGGAGGAAGAGCAGCTGGACGATGAGGTGACTGACCCCACCTGGTTTGCTAAGCCTACTGAGGACAGGGCTTCAGAGGGGATAGGCAAGTGCAGCAGCAGGACAGGTTGGAAGAGGCAGTGGAATGGCCAGGGGTAGAGGCAGGGCCAGAGTGAAGAATACCCCAACTGTTTCCCAAAGCACACTCTCATGGCAAGCCTCTGTGCAGTGGGCTAGGTGTTCAAAGGTGTGGATTTTTTTTTAGTGAGAGCACAGACGACCGACGAACAGTGGTGTGCAACTTGTGTCACACCAAGATCAGCCGGGGAGCCACCACTACCAGCCTCACCACCAGCATGCGCAGGCATATGATGGCCAAGCTCCCCATAAGATGGGACAAAGGCCATTCCCCGCCTCTGAGTCACACCACTGCCTCTTCCCCTGTGCCCCAGCCTGCCACACAGATCCAATCCCCCTCCAAGGTCACAGGCGCGAGCGCCTCCCGGCCTGCACCCATACCCTCATCTCCACTGTCCTCCACTCCATCCAGCAATGTCTCTCAGTGCAGCCTTCAGCTGTCGCTAACACAAGCGTTGGAGCGAAAGTGGAAATGCGCCGCTACCCACCCACATGCACAAGCTTTAAACGTGCACATTGCCAAATTAATGAGCCTGGAGATGCTGCTGCACAGGCTTGTGGAAACAGGCTTTCAAAAACATGATTGCAGCGGCAGTCACGCGCTACTCGGTCCCCAGTCGCCAATATTTTTCCTGGTGTGCCGTCCCCGCCCTACGCCAGCACGTCTCCCGCAACATAAATCGTGCCCTCACCAACTCGGTTACTGGGAAGGTCCACTTAACCACGGACACGTGGAGAAGTACTGGCGGGCAGGGCCACTATATCTGCCTGACGGCACATTGGGTGATCTTGGTGGAGTCTGGGATCCGAGTCAGAGCCTAGGACCACTCACGTCCTACCCACACCCAGAATAGCGGGTCCTACCTCGGTGCTGGTATCTGCGGCGTTTTATGCCACCTCCTCCAAACCCTTCTCCCACCTCCTCCTCCGCTACATCTACCTCTCAATTAAGAAGTGTGAGCATGTCGCAGCAGTTGGTAGCGCGTGGCAGCACAGCGGTGGGCAAGCGTCAGCAAGCCATGCTGAAACTAATCAGCTTAGGTGACAAGAGGCACATGGCCCCCGAGCTGTTCCAGGGTCTGACAGAGCAGACCGACCTCTGGCTATCACTGCTGAGCCTCCAACCAGGCATAGTCGTGTGTTACAACGGCCGTAACCTGGTGGGGGCTCTGCAGCTCGGCAGCCTCACACACGTGCCATGCCTAGCCCATGTCTTCAATCTGGTGGTTCAGCGGTTTCTGAAAAACTATCCCCACTTGTCTGACCTGCTTGGCAAGGTGCACCGCGTCTGCGAACATTTACGCAAGTCCACCACGGATGCTGCCACCCTGAAGACCCTGCAACGTCGGTTTCAGCCGCAACAGCACTGACTGCTGTGCGACATTCCAATACGCTGGAATATTATGCTGCACATGTTGGCCAGGCTGTACGAGCAGCATAGAGCAGTAGTGGAATACCAGCTGCAACATGGGCGGTGGAGTGGTAGTCAGCCTCTGCTATTCTTTACTAAGGAGTGGACATGGATGGCAGATATCTGCCAGGTCCTCAGAAACTTTGAGGAGTCTACCCACATGGTGAGCTGCGATGTGGCCCTCATTAGCGTTACCATCCCGCTGCTTTGCCTGCTGAGAAGTTCGTTGCTAAGCATAAAGGCCGACGCTTTGCCGTTGGAACAGGAGATGGGGGATGACAATATGTTGCTTGATAGCCAGACCACCCTCATGTCTATATCTCAGCATGTTTTGGAGGAGGAGGAGGAGAGGAAGGGGGAGGAGGAGGAGCGGGAAGAGACAGCTGGCCACACTGCAGAAGGTACCCATGCTGCTTGCCTCTCATCTGTTCAGCGTGTATGGGCTAAAGAGGAGAAGGAGGAGGAGGATCCTGAAAGTCATCTTCCTAGTGAGGACAGCGATGTGTTGCGTACTGGGACCCTGGCACACATGACTGACTTCATGTTAGGCTGCCTTTCCATGACCCTCACGTTAGACGCATTCTGGCAAACACGGATTACTGGGTGCACACCCTTCTCGACCCACGGTATAAGGAGAACCTTTCCACTCTCATTCCCGAAGAGGAAAGGGGTACGAGAGTGATGCAATACCACAGGGCCCTGGTGGAAAAAGTGATGCTAAAGTTCCCATCTGACAGTGTTAGTGGCAGAAGACGCAGTTCAGAGTGCCAACTAGTAGGGGAGGTGCAGGGATCAGGCAGCATGTCCAGCACAGGCAGGGGAACACTCTCCAAGGCCTTTGCCAGCTTTATGGCTCCCCAGCAAGGCTGTGTCACCACGCCCCAGTCAAGGCTGAGTCAGAGGGAGCAATGTAAAAAGATGGTGAGGGAGCACATAGCCGATCGTACCACCATCCTCCGTGATGCCTCTGCTCCATACAACTATTGAATATCAAAGCTGGACATGTGGCTCGAACTTGCGCTGTATGCCCTGGAGGTGCTGGCCTGCCCTGCCGCTAGCGTCTTATCAGAGAAAGTGTTTAGTGAAGCTGGGGGAATCATCACAGATAAGCGTACCCGCCTGTCAACGGACGGCGCCAACATGCTTACCCTCATAAAGATGAACAAAGGCTGGACTTCCCCAGACTTCTCTTCTCCACTGGTGGAAAGCAGCGGATACTAAAGAATCTTTTCACTGCAACAGGAGAAAAATGCATCCTCTATCACCACAAAAAAGGGGAGAATTAGCTTTGTGTTTCCCTCTCGGATATCATTACTCCTCGTCCTAAAACAGCATGTCATCACGCTTAACTGCCAATTTCTATGCGGCCCAAAATGCTCTGTTTAAAACTTTTAAAAGTTTTTATCAGTTTTTAAAGTTTTAAAACTTAAACTTAAACCAATTTTTGCAGAGGGCTGCCTCCAGGCTCTGTTACAAATTAACCAATAATGAGCTGTATCTTCAAAAAATGTTTGTGGGTTTCACCTGCCCTCACGGTTGAGCAATTTTTCAGGGGTACACTTGTACTCTTGGTACACCAATTTTTTAGGCCATTGCCAATACTGTTAGCAAACTAATTTTTCCAGGCTTCGCCTATACTCTTGGTAAACAAATTTTTACAGGTGTTCGCCTATACTCTTGGTACACCAATGTTAATGGGGTTCGCCTATACTATTGCTACAGAAATGTTACATGGGTTTGCCTATACTTTTGCTACAGAAATGTTACTGGGGTCCGCTATACTTTGGCTACAGAAATGTTACTGGGGTCTGCCTATACCTTTTCTACTGAATGGTTTAAGGGGTTCGCCTATACTCTTGCTACAGAAATGTTACAGGGGTTCGCCTATACTCTTGCTACAGAAATGTTACAGGGGTTCGCCTATACTCTTGCTACAGAAATGTTACAGGGGTTCGCTTATACTTTTGCTACAGAAATGTTACTGGGGTCTGCCTATACTTTGGCAACAGAAATGTTACTGGGGTCCGCCTATACTCTTGCTACAGAAATGTTACTGGGGTCCACCTATACTTTTGCTACAGAAATGTTACTGGGTTCCGCCTATACTCTTGCTACAGAAATGTTACAGGGGTCTGCTTATACAGTTTCTACTGAATGGTTTGAGTGGTTCACCTATACTCTTGCTACAGAAATGTTACAGGGGTTCGCCTATACTCTTGCTACAGAAATGTTACAGGGGTCTGCCTATACTTCTGCTACAGAAATGTTACTGGGGTCCGCCTATACTCTTGCTACATTAATGTTACAGGGGTCTGCCTATACTTCTGCTACAGAAATGTTACTGGGGTCCGCATATACTCTTTCTACAGAAATGTTACTGGGGTCTTCCTATACAGTTTCTACTGAATGGTTTGAGGGGTTCGCCTATACTTTGCTACAGAAATGTAACAGGGGTCTTCCTATGCTGTGGGTGCACAATGATTTTCCATCACGGTGTTTTACCTATCTGGCACAAATACACTGACTGACTTGGGCCGAGGTCGTTGGCGGGGTGAAACTCTGCCATGTTTGGGCTGATGATTTCTTCCTGTGTAATATCATCTTTGTGCACTAACAGCATAGGCGAGCCCAAGGAACTCAAAGACTTCCCATTGCGGTGTTGAGCTATCTGACACCTACACAGAATGAATTGTGTGGGGACACATGGATTTCCCATTGCTATGTATCTCACAGCCCCTTGGGTCACACAAGGTGGAGACTGGGACCGAGCCTGACTCAGGGCCCGCTCACGTACTTCCCACACAGAGTATTGCGGGTCCTACCTCGGTCATGGTTTCTCGGCCTTATTATGCCGCTTGCTCCTTCTGCTTGTGGTCTGGGGATCAGAGCTGGGCAACATGTATTTTCTCTCATGTTACCACAGTTATCTGAGACACTGGTTTGGGCCAAACTAAAGCAGCGTTTCTGTATTAATGAGACGTTCATAGCTGCACTAGCATCCGAGTCCGCTTTATGCCCACGATTACTGAGGGTGTGAGCCGAGGTTGAGGTCCTTGGCAGGGTGAAACTGCCTTGCTTGGGCGCTTTGATTTCTTTATGTGTAATACTTTCCTTGCGTTATAGGGGCTCGTCTATGCTGTGGGTGCCTAAAGACTTCCCATTGCGTTGTTTTACCTGTCTGGCACAAATACACTGACTGACTAGGGCAGAAATGTGGGCCGAGGCTGAGACCCTTAACAGGGTGAAACTCTGCCATGTTTGTGCACTCTGATTTCTTCATGTGTAATACCATGTTTGAGTTCCTTGGTTGAGGTTGAGGTCCTTGGCAGGGTGAAACTGCCTTGCTTGGGCGCTTTGATCTCTTTATGTGTAATACTTTCCTTGCGTTCCAGGGGCTCGCCTATGCTGTGGGTGCACAAAGACCTCCCATTGCGCTGTTTTACCTGTCTGGCACAAATACACTGACTGACAAGGGCAGAAATGTGAGCCAAGGCTCTTAGCAGGGTGGAACTCTGCCATGTTTGGGCACTCTGATTTCCTCATGTGTAATACTATGTTTGAGTTCCTTGGGCTCGCCTATATTGTGGGTGCACAAAGGCTTCCCCATTGCATTGTTCAGCTATCTGACACATACAAAGAATGAATTGGGCAGAAATGTGGGCCGAGGCAGAGGTCCTTGGAGGGATGAAACTCTGCCATGTTTGGGCACTCTGATTTCTTCATGTGTAATACCATCTTTGTGCACCGACAGCATAGGCGAGCCCAAGGAACTCAAAGACGTCCCTTTGCGGTGTTGAGCTAACTGACACCTACACAGAATGAATTGTGTGGGGACACATGGATTTCCCTTTGTTATGTAACTTGCGGCACCTTGGTTCCCACAAGGTGGAGGCTGGGACCGAGCCTGACCCTGGGCCCGCTCACGTGCTTCCCACACGGAGTATTGCTGCATTGTGGAGATGTGTAGAAGTGCTGGCACCTGAGTCCCCTTTATGCCCATGATTGCGGCTCCTGACAATTTTGTGATGGAGGTGGCACGAGATTGGAATGATAATCGTACATCAATTTATCATCAATTCCCAACAGCATTGTGGGCTATCGCCCACACTTTCAAAGAGGGTCGCTGCCTAGCCCTGCCAACCCTCTGCAGTGTGTGCCTCTGGTTCCTCCTCATCCATTACTCACCTATAAATAGACATGACGGTGGTGTGGCTATGAAGCGAGCGTGTGGCATGAGGCCAGCTGAATGCTGTGCAGGGAAAATTTTGGGTGCGCTGTGGACGCAGGATCGTGTGTGTGGGGGGTTAGACAGCAATGCCAGCATGTAACCCAGGAGAAGAGGCAGCGGTGTCACCCACAGGCAGTGATTATCCTTGGTTGCAGGTAGTGTGGTGCTTAGCTAAGATGTGCCATCGCGTGTGCCTTGCTAATGAGGGTTTGTCCGAAGTAAATTGTTAGGGGGGTGACGCCATACTCTTGCCCGCATTTTGACTTAATAGTGGGACCTGGGAGCCTCAGATGCAGCCATGTATACTTCCCCTGCTCTTCCCTATCTGTTTCTGTGGTGTTTCCATGACTTTCTGATGTTTTCTGGTGTTTCACAAGTCATCACCTATGCAGAGCATCGGTCCCATACAAAAATGCTCGAGTCGCCCATTGACTTCAATGGGGTTCGTTACTCGAAACGAGCACTCAAGCATTACAAAAAGTTTGACTCTAGTAACGAGCATTTTGGTGCTCGCTCATCTCTATTAACAATTATTAACTTTGAGAATCTCATTTCCCAATATTTCCCAACCTTCTTGGACATTTCTGTCCTTAAGAACAACCAGCCATGCTCTGTGCATTTGTGTAGAAACATTTTAGTTTGTGATCGGTGTCTCTTGCTCATTACTTTCCTACAGAATTCTTTGTCTTTGTTCTTCCTTTAAACTTCTAATAACAAGTTTCTTAAATGTATTAATTAGCTGTTGTTTTTTGAATATTAACAAAATATGCATTTTTGCTTTGTTTTTTAGAGTTTTTGCCATGCAGGATAGATAGTATGCTCCATTTATTGTATAGGTCATTATGATTATATAACAAATATGTGTTTTTTTAATGTTTTATACAAAGAGGGGAAAGTGCGCAAAAAAATTTTTTTGTAACTTTTGTTTTACATTTTTTTTATGTCCCCTAGGGAATTAAACCAAAAATGTTATGATTGCTGTGAAAATATTTTGCAGTACTTCTGAACTGCAATGCATTATCACTTAAAATAGTGATCACAGACAATGGCAGGCCCGGACATCATTGTCTGGTGCTTAGTTGTCATGGGAACCCATTTGTTCCCCCTGCGATGCTATAGTGAAGGGCCAATAACTACACAGAGGGAGTGTGCTTTCTCTGAGAGCCCTTGATATGTTGTAATCCACATTGATTGCATCATGTAAGGGGTTAACAGCAAATATCAGTGTTCTAACCAACCCTGCTGTTGTAGCAGGATGCCGGGTCTCAATCACAGTTAGCTCCTGCTGCGGAAAGGTGTAGGCTCACTTTTGACCCCATGCCATCCACAGGACACAAGTTTACTTCCTATTGTGTTAAGTTCCAGGTTCCCAGGACGTAAACACAATATACTCTATGCATTGATTTCTACAATAAATAGATTCCAATAATAAAGACACTATTTTTAAAAAGTCTTAACTATCCAAATGCATGAAACTTAACAACTAGCAGGCTTTAAATGCCCAAAGGACATAAGAAATGAATACTAAAACTGTTTTAGCTTCATCTTTACATTCATGCTGTCTGTCATCTTTAACATTGTGTTCTATCCCCCAGTGCTTGATGTGCAAAATAAAAAAACTACAGTTTTAAGAAAACCTTCCAACAGTGAGTGGGAATCTACAGGGAGGTGTTTGCCTGAGTGTTAATCCTTAGGGAGTTGTGGTTGCCTGGTTGCTGCTTCTTTATTTTATTCATTTTCTCCCAAAGGATTTTCTCTACTGACAGTTTCTTCTATATGGTCACTGGTGAAAAAAAATTATATTTTCCTCATTGTGATGTCTTGCATAAATAACTATCTCTACAAATATTTTTCCTGTCATGATAACATACATGACAAATTTCAAAGAAACAAAGCAAGATCAAAACAGCTCCATAGACAGTATAAAACAAGTTTGTGTGAAAGTACTCAATTAACTTTTGAAGTAGAAATTAGGAGTAGATCCTAAACAGAGTTTACAATTAAGTAAATAAATACTTTTTTGACAAGGTTTTGACTATACCAGAAAGCTACTTTCCCCCACCCCCATAAAAAGCTACCCAAATGTTAAATGTATCCTTTGATGTGTAAGAGGGATGCCCAGGTTCAAGTTTGTCCTTTAACAAGCTTTGTTATGGTTCTTATAATTATGTAATATAGATGGTATAAGGGCAACCTCTACTGACCATCAAACATTATTGCAGTTTGTGTATTTCCCTATGGAGTGTAGTATGTGACTTCCCATGGGCTGCAGAGGTCAGGTGGGAGATCTGGAGGATTTGAGATGATAGAGAGCGGCAAGCTGGAGAGCAATTCCAGTGGAACTGAGTTTCAAAAATACTACATTGCTGGGAGAGAGAGCTGCCAAAGGAGCGAGGAGTTGGCATGGGAAGCTGTGTGAGATGTGTCCTGGAGAATTTGTGTCTGTTAGAGAGGGACAGGAGGAGGCAGCTGGATCTCCCACCTGACCTCTGCAGCCCATGAGAAGTGCAGTTCTATAATGCAATAGAACCGAGAAAATGGTTTGTGAATTACAGAGTGCTCTGAGCTATGTACCAGAAGAACTAACACAAGTTTAAACTAGAATACGTCATCCCCTGTCAGAGAAACCAAGATAAAAAGAGCCCTAATATGAAGACCAGTCAACTGGCTTAAACTGTAAGTCAATGCCATGTTTGGCAAATGTTTCAATGTTGATGGTGTGGAGATAATGGACATTTCACTAGAGAATGTCGCTTTGAGGTGCCTTGATGCCCAGGAGAGTTCTTAAGCGAAAGTTCCCTGAAATAGTAGGGCATACTGCAGGGGTCATATGCAGAAACCCACTAACCAATGCTCTGAACACTACTTGATGAGTGCTCATGTTGTGGTCTGAATTAGAAGGAAAGGGAGTCAATTGTGTTGTGGATACTGGTTTGCAAATAACAACAATGCCTAAACTTTTCTTCAATCAACATTTCCAACCTAAAGGCCCATTTAAACTGAGCAATGATCTCTCTAAGATCGCTCAAACGACAGTTTGAGCGACAGCTTTGAGCAATCATTTTGCATAAACTTTTAAGTCGCTACTCAGCCTCTAAAGAGCAATTAAGTGTGCAAATGAAGCCTTAGGTGAAAGCAGTTAATAGACCAAGGCCGCTTATCTGCTTATAGTTATTTTGTTCTCCAGCAGGAAGCAATGCTATCAGCACTACCATGGAGAACTGCTGATACGGCTGAATGATAATTTTTAGGTTGGACTGAATTTAACGATCAGCTAGCACGAAAAAGTGCACATTGGACGCGCATTTAGACACAGCAATTATCGCTAAAATGATCGCCTTTTAGCAATTTTTTTTAGCAATCATCGCTCCGTGTAAATGGGCCTTTAGTTAAGCCCAAGGCTTGAGACTTGTGAGGAGTATATGGAAGGCCCAAAGCTTGTCCTACCTGACACATAATGCAGCTGCAGCTCCTGCAGTTCCCATGTCAAATGACTTGGAGATCACATGCTTGCTGTAAACGGTGTCTTTACTATAAAGGGCTAACATGGCAATGAAAAAAAACAAGTAGATAAGCAGCCACTGATGTCCAGGAGGGAATGTCAGCCTAGTGCAGTGATTGCTGACCTTATCAGCGGTACTGTGTGCACTCTGAGAATTGTTGTCTGCAATATTCTGTCCACTGGACTAATACGGCAGTATTTTTCTCACATAGGGAAAGTATTTTCAGCAACAGGGACTCTCTCTTTCTTTCCTCAGCCCCAAAGCAATCTCTCAGATGCAGTCTCATGCTACATCACCTTACTCTCTCACTACTCACTATGTCTTCCTGAACCGTAGGGCCATCCACAGCACGTGGTACTCATCAGCCAGCGCTTTACCAAGGCTGACCTCCCCTCTGAAAAGTACAGTTTTTACACATAATGTTACAACAAAAGAATACTATTGTGGTTATTAGCCCTACCTCCTTACAGATGCACAAATAAGTTTCTATGCCCAATGTAAAAATTAAACATTTCATAGAACAGTACTGTATGTGTGGTGCAAACACTGCAGTGTTTAGACATAAATTCTATAAACACAAATATACTGAAATTGGACATATCATCACAAAACAAAATGATATATGAACAAGAATACAAACAACACAATGTAAGGCCAAGCTTACATAGTATTTAATGCCATAGAATAAACAGAATATCCTCTGTTCAAACTCCAAGTGTCAGCTACAAGATCAAATATTTGGAATACCGACCATGGTTAAAATAAAGAATATAGTGACTTTTATAAATAGCAAGCTAACTTTCTTGTGGGTCATTGAGAAATAAAACTAACATAAATGAATTATTTTACTTTAATTGCATTGACCCTGGAAATGAAAGTCAATATCATTTTGTTATTTCATTACTCTTCTTCTTTCCCTGCCTTAACAATCTTAAGTTGCCACACCTGAAAACAAAACAATTAAAATTAAATTATGTTCTTAGTGTCTTAAAACTAATGAGTTGATTAAAAATAGCTAGAGGTGATGAAGTTTAAAACCGGGAGATCTGTTTACATAATTAAAGATGATCTCAAGGATACTGAGGCCTATCCTAATGCGTGAGCAGGGATTCCTCTTATTGTGTAGGTCCATTAAAACTCTGTTGATTTTATTTTCTTAAATTGTTTATCAGAGCTGCCTACTAAAAATATTTTTACAAATTTATTTATTCCCTTAGGCCTTAGTCAGACGGGCGTTTTTTCGCGCGATTTGCGGTTCGCATGACGGATGCGCATCCGCAAATCGCGTGACCGGTGCCCGAAAATCGCCCGAAAATCTGCTCCTAGCCTCGTTTCATTAGAAACGGGCCGGAGCTGTCCAGCGCATTGCATTCAATGGAGCGGCAATACAGCCCGCTCCATTGAAAGCAATGCGCTGCGGGCGAGTGTGGGATGAATTGTCAGGGAGGTCTTAAATATATAAGCCCTTCCCTGCAATTCATCCAGAAAAGTGTTAAAATAAAGAATATATATATACTTACCTGCTCCCAGCAGCCGGAGTTCCGCGCGGCCGGCCTGCAGTGGGTGTGAAGGGGGTGTGAGTCAGACCTGCCCCCTGATTGGCTCATCACTGAACACTGTGACAGCACTTCACCTGTTTCTTTCAATGGGGCCGGGGCTGCAGCCACCCTATTGAAAGTATTGAGATGCAGGCAACCCCTGCAGTGATTTTCAGGAAAGGTTTGAAAAAATAAGCCCTTTCCTGAATATCATCCGTAGCTGATGTAAAAAATAAAAAAATATATACATCACCTTTCGCCATTATCGGGGCTCCGGCGCGTCTTCTCTCTTCCATGCTTGGACTGTTCTGAAGCACTTTCTGATGGCCAGGGATTTAAAAATGAATTCAATGAATGGCTGAGCACTGCGTCTGATTGGCTGAGCGCTGTTACCAATCACAGGCAGCGCTCAGCTGTCATTCAATGAATGGCTGAGCGCTGCCTGTGATTAGCTGAGCACTCAGCCAATCAGACCAGCACTTTTTGGAGGTGGGATTTTTAAATCCCCAGACATCAATAAGTGTTTCAGAGCAGGAATGGAAGAGAGAAGACACACCGGAGCCCCAACAGCAGTGGGAGGTAATGTATGTAATTTTTACAGCAGCTAGGGAAGATTTTCAGGGAAGGGCTTACATTTCAAGCGCTTCCCTGAAAATCACTGCGTGGGTTGCCTGCATCCCATTGCTTTCAATGGGGCCAGCTGCAGTAGCACCAGACCCATTGAAAGCAATGGAAACGGAGCTTCAGCCTTGCGCATTTTTAACATGCGTGGAGTGAGTTTTTTTGTTCACATAGGTGTACAAAAAACAACGCTTGTCTGACTGAGCCCTTATAGTGACTGCAGTATACATAGGAGATGTCCAGTTTTTTACAGACAATCAGGTGAGGGGTGTAATGATACAAAAAATGGAGGGGCCTTTTAAAGTGACAGATCAACAGTGAGATTGAGTGAGACTGAGCCACAGATTTTCATGCAATAAGGCAAATCTGCATGGAACCGCCTAATGTGGTTTCAGTGCAGAAGCTGCATCAAGAATTGACATGTTAATTTTGCTTTTTCAGGACACAGATTTGCTAACTGAAAAATCTTTGCTATATTAACTATGGTATGGATTTTCATAGCATTAAATAGAAAGCTAAAGTGCATACTGACAACTTTTTAACCAAAAAAATGCTTGCATAATTGCAAGAAAAAGAAAGTGAATCCTTTGGAATTACCTGATTTCTGCATTCATTACTAAAAAAAATGTGTTCTGATTTTTATACAAGTCACAATTAGTGATTAGCACAATCTAACTAAACTAATACCACACTAAAATTGTTATACCGTTCAAGTTTATTATTGAGTAAACATCTAAAGAACAGGAAGAAAAAGTAAGTGAACCTTTGTCTTAATGATTTCTCTAAGAGCTAAGAAGATTTCTCATTTAAAGGGGTTGTCCCGCGCCGAAACGGGTTTTTTTTTTTTTCAACCCCCCCCCCGTTCGGCGCGAGACAACCCCGATGCAGGGAGGTAAAGAAAGCTCACCGGAGCGCTTACCTGAATCCCCGCGCTCCGGTGACTTCTCTACTCACCGCTGAAGATGGCCTCTTCCTCCGTGGACCGCAGCTCTTCTGTGCGGTCCACTGCCGATTCCAGCCTCCTGATTGGCTGGAATCGGCACGTGACGGGGCGGAGCTACACGGAGCCCCATAGAAGACTGCAGAAGACCCGGACTGCGCAAGCGCGGCTAATTTGGCCATCGGAGGGCGAAAATTAGTCGGCACCATGGAGACGAGGACGCCAGCAACGGAACAGGTAAGTATAAAACTTTTTATAACTTCTGCATGGCTCATAATTAATGCACAATGTACATTACAAAGTGCATTATTATGGCCATGCAGAAGTGTACAGACCCACTTGCTGCCTCGGGACAACCCCTTTAAGAAGATGAGAATAGATGTGTGCTTTTCACAGGTGCTTTGTCCATTAAATAAAAACACACAGTCTGATTGCTGACAGACCTGTTCTACTTAAGAAAGATTTTTTATAGTGAACCATGACTTGATACAAACAACTTTTAGAAGCCATGTTATATAGGTGCATGTGGCTGAAAAATGCTATGACACACGTGTATATCAATTTACATTTATCTAAAAAGTTATGTACAGTTATCTACAAATAGATAAAATTCAAAACTGTTGCTACTGTACCTTGTAGTGGGTGTCCTCTTAAGATCATTACAAGAAAACAATGGACAATCCTGAAAGAAATAGCAAAAAATGAAAGTTAACTGCAAAGGACTTGCATAATCTTTGTTCATGTGGCTATTATTATAAAAACACTGAACAAGAATGATGTTCATGGAAGACATGACAAAGGAAGCTGTTTCTGTCCAAAAGATTGTGGCCTATCTCCAGTTTGCTACAAAAGTTCTGGAATAATGTTCTATGGATAGATGGTAGAAATGTGATTTTTTAAAGCAAGTGCACAATGCTATGTTTGGAGGAAAATGAATGCAGCATGCGAACACTGAAATCTCATTTCAACTGTGGAGCTTGGATGTTTCATTGAATTCCTCTGATTGGCTGAGCGCTGTGACCAATCACAGGCAGCGCTCAGCTGTCATTTAATGAATGGCTGAGCACTGCGTGTGATTGGCTGAGTGCTCAGCCAATCACACCCAGCACTTTTGGGGGGCCTGAATTTTTAAATCCCCGCCCAGGAGAAAATGTGTCAGAAGAGTATCGAGGGGGAGAAAGCAATTGGGGGAAGATCGCAATCCTTCATCCCCACGGGGAGTCTTTTTGTCACTGAACACTGTGACAATTTGGAGTTCAAGTTTACCTGTGCCCATTGGTCTGCAGAAATGGATTCAATTTGGAGTTTAAGTTTACCTGTGCCCATTGGTCTGCAGAAAAGGATTTCTGGAGTTCTTTTCCCATTTAGAAATTAAGGTAAATATGTATGAGGTGGAAGAGGAGTTTAATTCTGCATAAGCTTTGGAAATACCTTTAATTGTGTCCCATTGCTATATAGGAAACATTCATATTTCGAGAGTGGTGTAGTGGTGGGAGGAGGAAACAATGCTAAGAAGTGTCGTGATTTTAGATATTTGTAGAATTCTTAATGTGGAAGAGAGAACATTTCATGAAGTTGGGTGAATGACTTTAATATTGAATTCTCAAATAGGTCTTCTATTTTAAGAATTCCTCTAGCATGCCAAGAAGGGAGATCTATATTTGGAATAAGAATTTGCATCACTTCTAGCAGGAGCTTTCGAATACATAGAGAGAGAAGGTTAAGGTGTAAAAACGCCTTCTTCCAAATGTGGAGGGTAGCCTCTAGAGATGAGCGAACGTACTTGTCCGAGTTTGATGCTCGCTCGAGTATTAGAGTACTCGAGATGCTCATTACTCTAGACGAGCACCACGCGGTACTCGAGTCAATTCCATTTTCTTCCCTGCATGTTTTGCGCCATTTTCTGGCCAATAGACATGCAGGGAACGCATTACAACTTCCTCCTGTGACGTTCCAGCCCTATCCCACCCCCCTGCAGTGAGTGGCTGGCGAGATCAAGTGACCGCCGAGTATATAAAGCAGTCCCGCCCGCTGCTCGCCTCAGACACATGCTGGCAGAGATTAGGTAGAGTGCTGCTGCTGCTATAGGGAGAGTGTTAGCGTCTTCAAGAACCCCAACGGTCCTTCTTAGGGCCACATCTGACCGTGTGCATTACTGTTGTGGCTGCTGGGAGCAGTTTTGCACAATGTTTTTGTTTTCATCTTGGGCTATGCAGACTATTGCGTTGTCAGTCTGCAGCCAATTATACAGAGTATAGAGGCAGTACTGGTCAGGCAGGGACAGTGGTAGTGTAGAATCCTGTCAACAAGTACCCCAACGGTCCTTCTTGGGGCTACCTCTGACCGTGTGCATTACTGTTGTGGCAGCTGGGAGCAGTTTTGCACTTTTTTTTTTTTTCATCTTGGGCTGTGCAGACTATTGCGTTCTCAGTCTGCAGCCAATTATACAGAGTATAGGGGCAGTACTGGTCAGGCAGGGACAGTGGTAGTGTAGAATCCTGTCAACAAGTACCCCAACGGTCCTTCTTGGGGCTACCTCTGACTGTGTGCATTACTGTTGTGGCAGCTGGGAGCAGTTTTGCACTTTTTTTTTTTCATCTTGGGCTGTGCAGACTATTGCGTTCTCAGTCTGCAGCCAATTATACAGAGTATAGGGGCAGTACTGGTCAGGCAGGGACAGTGGTAATGTAGAATCCTGTCAACAAGTACCCCAAAAAAGCTCCTCCTTAGGGCTACCTGTGAGCATGTGCATTACTGTTGTAGTGGCTCACTATTAGCCAGCTAGGCCTTTCTGCAGCCCAGCGTATGATTTTTTCGGCCCACAGTGTGCATTACATAACCGCTGTGACCCTCCAAGTGCACACCAATAATTGTCTAATTTTTTACACCGCTCTGTGCGTCCCGTCAACTTCACGCACAGCGTACGCCCACAGCTGCTGATAGAGGGAAAGACCTATACACGCTATCTAGGCTGCTGTTTGTTTTTTTTTTAAAAACTGAAAAACACTCCTCCTTTGGGCTACCTGTGAGCGTGTGCATTACTGTTGTAGTGGCTCACTATTAGCCAGCTAGGCTTTTTTGTAGCCTAGCGTACAATTTTTTGTGTGCGTAACATAACCGCTGTCAGCCTCCAACTGCACGCCACTAATTGCATAATTATTCACGAACAGTGGTGTGCAACCTGTGTCACGCCAAGATCAGCCGGGGAGCCACCACTACCAGCCTCACCACCACCAGCATGCGCAGGCATATGATGGCCAAGCACCCCACAAGGTGGGACAAAGGCCGTTCACCGCCTCCGGTTTGCACCACTGCCTCTTCCCCTGTGCCCCAACCTGCCACTCAGATCCAACCCCCCTCACAGATCACAGACATGAGCGCCTCCCGGCCTGCACCCACACCCTCACCTCCGCTGTCCTCGGCCCCATCCAGCAATGTCTCTCAGCGCAGCATCCAGTTGTCGCTAGCGCAAGCCTTGGAGCACAAGCGCAAATACGCCACGACGCACCCGCACTCTCAAGCTTTAAACGTGCACATTGCCGAATTGATCAGCCTGGAAATGCTGCTGTACAGGCTTGTGTAAACGGAGGCTTTCAAAAACATGATGGCGGTGGCGGTCCCACGCTACTCGGTCCCCAGTCGCCAATATTTTTCCTGCCGTCCCAGCCCTACACCAGCACATCTCCCGCAACATCAATCTTGCCCTCACCAACGCAGTTACTGGGAAGGTCCACTTAACCACGGACACGTGGACAAGTACTGGCGGGCAGGGCCTCTATATCTCCCTGACGGCACACTGGGTGAATTTGGTGGAGGCTGGGACCGAGTCAGAGCCTGGGATCACACACGTCCTACTTACACGCAGAATAGCGGGTCTTTCCTCGGTCCGGGTATCTGCGGCGGACTATGCCACCTCCTCTAAACCCTCCCCCTCCTCCTCCTCCTACGCAACCTCTACCTCTCAATTAAGAAATGTGAGCAGCACGTCGCCAGCAGTCAGTGTGGCGCGGCGCGGCAGCACAGCGGTGGGCAAACATCAGCAGGCCGTGCTGAAACTACTCAGCCTAGGTGACAAGAGACACACAGCCCCCGAACTGTTGCAGGGTCTGACTGAGCAGACCGACCTCTGGCTTTCGCCGCTGAGCCTCCAACTGGGCACGGTCATGTGTGACAACGGCCGTAACCAGGTGGCGGCTCTGCTGCTCGGCAGCCTCACACACGTGCCACGCCTGGCCCACGTCTTCAATTTGGTGGTTCAGCGGTTTCTGAAAAACTACCCCCACTTGTCAGACCTGCTCGGCAAGGTGCGCCGCATTTGCGCACATTTCCGCAAGTCCACCACGGACGCTACCACCGTGCAACATCGGTTTAATCTGCCAGAGCAGCGGCTGCTGTGCGACGTGCCCACACGGTGGAGTTCTACGCTCCACATGTTGGCCAGGCTCTATGAGCAGCGTAGAGCAATAGTGGAATACCAACTCCAACATGGGCGCATAGTGGGAGTCAGCATCCCCAATTTTTTACCGAGGAGTGGGCCTGGATGGCAGACATCTGCCATGTCCTCGGAAACTTTGAGGAGTCTACCCAGATGGTGACCAGCGATGCTGCAATCATTAGCGTCACCATTCCTCTGCTATTCCTGCTGAGAAGTTCGCTGCAAAGCATAAAGGCTGACGCTTTGCGGTTGGAACAGGAGACGGGGGAAGAGAGTATGTCGCTTGATAGTCAGAGCACCCGCATGTCTATATTTCAGAGCGTATTGGAGGAGGAGGAGGAGGGGGAGGAGCCTGAGGAGGAGGAGGGGGAAGGGACAGCTGGGCCCACTGCTGAGGGTACCCATGCTGCTTGCCTCCCATCTGTTCAGGGTGTATGGCCTGTGGACGAGGAGGAGGAGGATCCTGAAAGTGATCTTCCTAGTGAGGACAGCCATGTATTGCGTACTGGCACCTTGGCACACATAGCGGACTTCATGTTAGGATGCCTTTCTCGTGACCCTCGCGTTAGACGCATTCTGGCCACTACAGATTACAGGGTGTACACCCTTCTCGACCCCCAGTATAAGGAGAACCTTTCCACTCTCATTCCCGAAAAGGAAAGGGGTTCGAGAGTGATGCAATACCACAGGGCCCTGGTGGATAAACTGATGGTAAACTTCCCATCTGACAGCGCTAGCGGCAGAAGGCGTAGTTCCGAGGGCCAAGTAGCAGGGGAGGCATGGAGATCAGGCAGCATGTCCAGCGCAGGCAGGGGAACACTGTCCAAGGCCTTTGCCCGTTTTATGGCTCCCCAGCCAGACTGTGTCACCACTTCCCAGTCAAGGCTGAGTCGGAGGGAGCACTGTAAAAAGATGGTGAGGGAGTATGTAGCCGATCGCACCACCGTCCTTCGTGATGCCTCAGCTCCATACAATTATTGGGTGTCAAAGCTGGACACGTGGCACGAACTTGCGCTGTATGCCCTGGAGGTGCTGGCTTGCCCTGCCGCTAGTGTCTTGCCAGAGAGGGTGTTTAGTGCAGCTGGGGGAATAATTACGGACAAGCATACCCGCCTGTCAACTGCCAGTGCCGACATGCTTACATTCATAAAGATGAACAAAGCCTGGATTTGCCCAGACTTCTCTTTTCCACCAGCGGAGAGCAGCGAAACCTAAAGATTCTTTTCGCTGCAACCATAGATAAAAGCACTCTTCTGTATCACCGGGAAAACGGCGCATTCATTTTTGTCCATCTGTCTCTGACATTAGTCCTCCTCCTCCTGCTACTCCTCCTCTAGAAACAGTGTGTCATCGCGCTGAACGGCCAATTTTTCTGCGGCCCAAAAGGCTCATCAACATCAACCAATGTTTTTACAATTTTTCCAAGTTTCAAAAGTATTGAGACTGTTACATGAACCAATTTTTTCAACAGGGCTGCCTCCAGGCTCTGTTACAAATTAAGCAACAGTGAGCTGTATCTTTAAAAAAATGTTTATGGGTTTCACCTGCCATCTCGGTTGATACATTTTTCAGAGGTACACTTGTACTCTTGGTACACTAATTTTTCGGGCCCCCGCCTACACTCTTATCCAACTAATTTTTCCGGCCTTCGCCTACACTCATGGTATCCCAATGTTTCAGAGGTTTGCCTATACTATTACTACTGAAATTTTACTGGGGTCTGCCTGCCTGCCTATTCTTCTGCTACGAGAACGTTACAGGGGTCTGCCTATACTGCTGCCACTTACATGTTACAGGGGTCTGCCTATACTGCTGCCACTTGAATGTTACAGGGGTCTGCCTATACTTCTGCTACAGAAATGTTACTGGGATCTGTCTATAGTGTTACTACTGAAATGATAGAGGGGTCTGCTTATACTTCTGCTACAAAAATATTACTGGGGTCTGCCTATACTTCAAAAACAGAAATGGTGATGGGGTCTGCCTATACTTCTGCCACATAAATGTTACAGGGGTCTGCCTATACTGCTGCTACATAAATGATACTGGGCTCTGCCTATACTGCTGCTACATAACTGTTACTGGGGTCTGCCTATACTTCTGCCACATAAATGTTACAGGGGTCTGCCTATACTGCTGCCACTTAAATGTTACAGGAGTCTGCCTATACTTCTGCTACAATATTGTTACTGGGGTCTGCCTATACTGCTGCCACATAAATGTTACAGGGGGTCTGCGTATACTTCTGCTACAAAAATGGTACTGGGGTCTGCCTATGCTTCTGCTACAGAAATGTTACAGGGGTCTGCCTATACTGCAGCGACAGACATGTTACTGGGGACTGCCTTTACTTCTACAGAAATGGTATTGGGGTCTGCCTATACTGCTGCTACAAAAATGTTACAGGGGTCTGCCTATGCTTCTGCTACATTAATGTTTCAGGGGTCTGCTTATACTGCTGCTACAGAAATGTTACAGTGTTCTGCCTTTACTGCTACTACAGAAATGTTACTCGGCTCTGTCTATACTGCTACAACAGAAATGTTACTGGGGTCCGTCTATACTGTTACTACTGAAATGTTACAAATACTGGTCTCTGCCTGTACTGCTGCTACTGAAATGTTACAGGAGTCTGCATATACTGCTGCTACTGAAATGGTACAGGGGTCTGCCAATACTGCTGCTACATAAATGTTACAGGGGTCTGCCTATACTGCTGCCACTGAAATGTTAGAGGAGTCAGCCTATACTGCTGCCACGTAAATGTTACAGGGGTCTGCCTATACTGCTGCCACAAGGATGTTACTGGGGTCTGCCTTTACTGCTGCCACTTACATTTTACAGGGGTTTGCCCATACTGCTGCCACAAGGATGTTACTGGGGTCTGCGTATACTTCTGCCATGTAAATTGTACAGGGGTTTGCTCTACTGCTGCCACAAGGATGTTACTGGGGTCTGCCTATACTTCTGCTACAGAAATGTTACTGGGATCTGTCTATAGTGCTGCTACATAAATGTTACTGGGGTTTGCCTATACTATTACTACAGATATGTTACTCGGCTCTGTCTATACTGTTACTACAGAAATGTTACTGGGGTCTGTCTATACTTTTACTACTGAAATGTTACAAATACTGGGCTCTGCCTATACTGCTGCTACTGAAATGTTAGAGGGGTCTGCATATACTGCTGCTACGCAAATGTTACTAGGGGGTCTGCGTATACTTCTGCTACTAAAATGTTACTGGGGTCTGCCTATACTTCTGCCACGTAAATGTTACAGGGGTCTGCGTATACTTCTGCTAATGAAATGTTACTGGGGTCTGTCTGTACTGTTACTACAGAAATGTTACTGGGGTCTCCCTAGACTTCTGCAACATAACTGTTACTGAGGTCAGCTTATACCTTTGCTACAGAAATGTTACAGGGGTCTGTGTATACTATGGGTGCACTAAGTCTTCCCATCGTGGTGTCTACATATCTGGCCCCCCCAAAAAAACAGACTGACTCGGACATGGCGTGTGGGCCGCAGCCAACATGTATTCCCTCTCACGTAACCTCAGCTATCCGGGGCACTGCAATGGGATTTCTTTCTGTACCGTCTGTGTGTTTCTGCTAGCCACCTATGCTGCGGGTGCACACAGACTTGCCATAGCGGAGTTGTACCTGCCTGGCACTTTAAAAAAAAAACCTGAATGTCTAGGGCATGGCGTGTGGGCCACAGCCAACATTTATTTCCTCTCACGTAACCTCAGATATCAGAGGCACTGCAATGGGATTTCTTTCTGTACCGTCTGCGTGTTCCTGCTAGCCACCCATGCTGCGGGTGCACACAGACTTGCCATAGCGGAGTTGTACCTGTCTGTCCCCAAAACACTGACAGACTTGGGTAGGGTGCAGAGTGCAGATGGTTTACCCCTTGCGTTGTCGATGAGGTATCCGACACCCAAACAGAATGAGTAGTGTGTGGACACATGGAGTCCCCATTGCTATGTCACTCGCAGCACCTTGGGCCACACAAGGTGTTTGCTGGGACAGAGGCTGACCCACGGCCCGCTCACATACTCTCCACACCGAGTATTGCTGCATTGTGGAGATGTGTAGAAGTGGTGGGCTGGCAGCAGACTTCCCTTTATGCCCACGTTTGCAGCTCCTGACGGAGGTGGCAAAGGATTGGAATGAAGATGGAACGTCAATCTATTATCAATTCTCAACAGCATTGTGGGCTATCACCCCCCCTTTTCAAAGAGGGTCGCTGCCTGGCCCTGCCAACCCACTGCAGTGTGTGCCTTCGATTCCTCCTCATGGCAGACCACTTATAAATAGACATGAGGGTGGTGTGGCTATGAGGTCAGCGTGTGGCATGAGGGCAGCTGAGCGCTGCGCAGGGGCACTTTTGTGTGCGCTGCGGACGCAGGGTCGTGCGCGCGCGGGGTTGTGCAGCATGTAACCCAGGAGAAGAGGCAGCGGTGTGTCCCACAGTCAGTGATTGTGCTTGGTTGGAGGTAGTGTGGTGCTTAGCTAAGGTGTGCCTTGCTAATGAGTGTTTGTCCAAAGTAAAAATTGTTAGGGGGGGGGCCACTCTTGCCGCTATTGTGGCTTAATAGTGAGACCTGGGAACCTGAGATGCAGCCCTGCATGTTGCCCCTCACCTGCCCTATCCATTTCTGTGGCGTTTCCATCACTTTCGTAGGTTTTGCAGATTTTTACAAATGAAAACCTTAGCGAGCATCGGTCATATACAAAAATGCTCGAGTCGCACATTGACTTCAATGGGGTTCGTTACTCGAAACGAACTCTCGAGCATCGCGGAAAGCTCGACTCGAGCAAGGAGCACCCGAGCATTTTGGTGGTCGCTCATCTCTAGTAGCCTCTATTGTGGGAAAGGAAGAGGTAGGACATTTTTTAATTAGTGTAGAAACCCACCACATTTCATATTTCCTATTGACCTACAGCTAAAAGCTAGATTCAGCATATTTTGCCAGTAAAAATGTTCAAAAATATGACCCATAATATTTTTATTTTGCCATTGATGAAGAACTTTGAGAATTTATTTATTTGTGAGATCTATCCTTCTTGCTTCCATTTTTTGGGACATGTAACATTTTGATCACCTTTTCAATTTTTTTCCACAGACCAGATTAGTGAAATCTACAACTCTGGCATGGATTTTATTTCTTTTCTTTCTTTTTTTTTTCAGCGTCAAGAGTAACCAGGACTGTTGGGTGGCGTACATGCTCAAGTTTATGGAGAAAATGTAAGATTCTTCTAGTCCCATCAGAGGCTTGTCTCTCTTTTGTAAATCTCACTTGATCAGAGTGTATAATATCAGGCAAAATATCTAAAAGCCTCTGCTAACTCTTTGGCATGTATCTTAATATTGCAATTTAACCCTTTCCAATCCACTGTCTGATGTCTAAAGACATTCTGATTGAAGGCTGTACAGCTCAGATGTCGGAAGACATCCGGCAGGGTATTCTTACTGTATATTACTGGCCGCTCTGTTGTCGGGGGCCTCTCCAGCATGTCACATACCGCAGTACTGGCTCTAGCCAGCAGATGGCGCCATTGTATAATGGCAGAAAGAGAAAAACCCCTAGGAAATCCGGAATCCAAAATTGGATTGCAAAGGGTTAAGAGGGAAATGGGTCTAAAATTGAAGAGGGAGGTAAGATCTGTACCTGGTTTGGGAATTGTTACAATTGTTGCTTCCAACGTTTCTTTAGGAAAAGAGCCATTTGGAATTCGCTGATTGAAGGCTCAGGACATATGAGGGACAAATGGGGTGGAAAATAGTTTATAATGATCATTGGAAAAACTGTCAGGGCCTGGAGCTTTTTGAGCTTTTAGAGTTTTAATAGTATTTGTGCTTTCTGAGGGGAGCAATGGAGTGTTAAGAAAATTTAGTTGGGCTTCCGAGATGGGAGTTTAATATCTCTTAAGAATTTCTCAATAGTGATAGTGGACGGCTGGGGAGTGTCTTTATCATGTAGAGTTTCTCATAATATTGACTTAAAGATTTTATGATCTGTGAAGTGTGATATGAGTAGTCACTGAAGAAGAATTAATTTAAAAAACTAACTTTATTAATGAAGATTAAAATCAAATTGGACAGAACAAAACATATATTTTTAGTTGAGGTAATAGGGAAAACCCTTCACTTCTCTGATTCCAAGTTGGTCTCTTAACAATGACCCCACTAGTGGATATTAGGTGTCTCAATTGTCAGGTACAAGTTTAAAGAGTACATGGGATGACAACCTTCATTTATTAATATGGTATGGTCATTGAATTGAGTGGGGTTTAGCCCTCCTCCTGCTGATACACAGATTACGGGGTTACCCTCATCTGGGGTTACCAGATCAGACAGAAATTCCAGATAGAAGAAGGGGTGTTGTACGTGTTGCATAGACACAAAGCTGTGCTCTGTAGACTCAGTTGAGACCCTCCTTAAGATATAAAAGAAGGAGGATTTGGTTGCGAGCACAGTGTTGTTAATACTTCTTTGATATCCCCTTATTCAAGTATGGTAATCAGCGGTTATTCACCACTAGAGGAGAGGAAGGAGTTAAGTGTCAAAAGAGGACCAACTATAAGAGCCAATGACTGGTATTATTCAAAGTGAGGTGACTATTATCCTCCACTTAAAGTACCAGTATAGGTGTATGATGTAAGGCCCAGTTAAGATTCAGAAGGTCCAGTTAGCAAAGGGTTAAATAGTGCCATGAGCGAGTGGATAGGAGAGACCAACGATAAATGCAAAGAAGGAGCTGGTTTTCTCCCCTTGTTAAGTGCCCTCTTCCTTAATTTAACTCCAAATTATAGTCCACCGATAAAATTAGACCAAGATAGGAGAGGAAGGGGTTAACTAGTGCATAAGAGACCTTTTCACTCAATATGCATATGGCACCAAATCAGATCTACTACCCTGAGTATCAAGACACAGATCAGGGAGTAATCGCTAACTGTTTAATGCACCCAACCAGCACTTCAGGGGTTAAAAGTGCCCGTATGTCTGCAGCGCTATAAAGTGCTGTTCCTATGGTCCAGATCACTTTAAATCCTTCTGGTGCTGCAGGTCTCTAGGTGAATAGCCCTGTACTTGAACACAGCAGAGCTGTGAATAAGGAGAAGCTAAGTCGGCACCGATGTAGCTGCCCGATGGATGGTATCGGGAAGCCGTCTAGTTCTAACACCTCAGCTAACTATCTGGAAAACTTTACTGACTCACTAAAATCACGTCATCGACGCGTTTCTGCAGTGCTCTTAACATGTGCACTGCTTCATCAGGATGCGTTATTAATTGTTAGAGGGAGCAGCCGTGATATCTGGCGGCATCCCTGTTGTGAGTGCTGCGCGTCTGACAGATACAGCGCTTATATATGTGGAGCTCCTCCTTCCCTCTCTTATGCCATCCAATCCCAAAAGCTGGCTGTCATTTAGTTAGTCCCCCTTGCATTCTCGCACCTCTGCTGAGGCACTTCAGCACTGGACAGCGCCCTGCTGTCGTGATGTCGGGCAATTAGTGTGCAGAGGAGAGGATCAGCACTGGACAGCTCCCTCCTCCCTACTACAGCCCTGTAAAGCAGTCGTCCCCAACCTTTTTGGCACCAGGGACCGGCTTCAAGCAAGACCATTTTTACAAGGCCTGGCAGGGTTGGGCAGGACATGGGCGGGGCTTTGGTTATATGGGGCGGGGTTATGAAGGGGGTTGGAGTTTAGTGCATTCTTATTTAATTATGACATTTAGAATGTCCTGGCAGTACACACATAGGGCAGTATATAATCTATCCCCCCCCAGCACACACATAGGGCAGCATATAATTTATCTCCCCCCCTCAGTAATGGACAGCCCCCACCTCTCAGTAATTAGCAGCCCCTCCCCCAGTAATAAGCAGGTCCCCCGCCCTGTAATAAGCAGTTCCCCCCTCCCTGTAATAAGCAGTCCCCCCTCTTAATAAGCAGGTTCCCCCCCAGTAATAGGCAGGTCCCCCCCAGTAATAGGCAGGTCCCCACCCACTAATAGACAGGTCCCCCCCCAGTAATAGACAGCGCCCCCCAGTAATAGACAGCACCCCCAAGTAATAGACAGCGCCCCTTCCCCTGTAATAGGCAGCCCCTTCCCCTGTAATAAGTAGCCCCCACCCCCCCAGTAATAAGCACCCCCCCAGTAAGCAATGCTCCCAGTAATAAGCAGGTCCCCTCCAGTAATAAGCAGCCCCCCCAGTAATAGGCAGCCCCTCCCAAGTAATAAGCAGCCCCACCCCAGTAATAAGCAGCCCCCCCAGTAGTAAGCAGCCCCTTCCCCTGTAATAAGTAGCCCCCACCCCCCCACCCCCCGTAATAAGCAGCCCCGCCCCAGTAATAAGCAGCCCCCCAAAAATAGGCAGACCCCCAGTAATAGGCAGCCCCTTCCCCTGTAATAAGTAGCCCCCCCAGTAATAACCAGCCCCCTCAGAAATAAGCAGCCCCTTCCCCTGTAATAAGTAGCCCCCCCCAGTAAGCAACCCCCCCAGTAATAAGCAGGTCCCCACCCCAGTAATAAGCAGCCCCCCCCAGTAATAGGCAGCCCCCCCAGTAATAACCAGCCCCCACCAGTAATAGGCAGCCCCCCCATAATATGCAGCACCCCTCCCCCCATAATAAGCAGCCCCCCAGTAGTAAGCAGCCCCCCCAGTAATAGGCCGCCCCCCCAGTAATAAGCAGCCCCCCAACCCATATACTTACCTCCTCCCTGCTGTCGCTCTCTGTCTGCTTGCCCTGACGTCAGTGTGCAGCCCGGCATACTTCCTCCCCGAGTCCTCTCCTGCCGAACTAATGAGCAGGGGACTCGGGGAGGAGAATCCTGGCTGCACACTGAGGTCAGTGTGCGCCGGGATCAGCGCGATTACCAGCGGGAGCTGTGGCGCCCCCGCTGGTAATCGCTTCAGTGGTGAGCAGCGTCGGCACGCTGCGGGCCACATAACGCAAGGCAGCAGGCCGGATTCAGCCCGCGGGCCTTGTGTTTAGAGCAAAAGTTCCCAGCGGTGCCGCGGACCGGCGCTAAACACCCAATGGCCCGGTGGTTGAGGACCCCTGCTGTAAAGAATTTCACAGGTTTATGTGAAGTCAGGGGGTAGATCTATTGTACTTAGGATAAAAGCTCTCTTCTGGGGAAGGTTAGGGGGGGGGGGGGTTCCCTAGAGGGATGGTTATAGTTAGTCAAAATGTGAAGCAAAAAACGAGTGCATTTTTCAGTGTTTGGTCAAAAATCCAGGGGGGGAGGGGTTTTGTTGGGAGGTAATGGGGGGTTGATTAAAGCATGGGAAGGAGTTTGTAATTATTTCAAATGAAGGAAGTGTAGGATAGCTGTTCATTCAAGCCTGTAGGTGAGCAGGTCTTGAGTCAATGAATCCACATACATTCCTTCTGTAAAAGTTTCTTGTCTATGTCTCCCCTTCTTCCATTGTACCTAATCAGTTTAATGCCTTGAAACTTGAGAAGACTTATGTCATTGTCATGATGGTCTCTCATGTGTTTCGCCAGGCTTGTATGCTCCCCCCTCCATACATTCCCAACATGGGTCAAGATCCTTCTTCTAAATTGTTGCTTGGTCTTGCCCACATATTCTAGGGAGCTGGGGCAAGTTGCCAAATACACCACTCCTGGTGTCTTGCAATTTATGAAGTCGCGGATCTCATATGATCTCCCAGTGTTGACGCTCTCAAAAGTCGGTCCCTTTTTTATGAATCCACATGCCTTGCAGTCAGAGCAGGGGTATGTGCCCTTGATTTTTTTTCGAGGTCAGCCAAGTCTCCCTGGGTACTTCTGGGGCAAGGTGACTATGAACAAGATGGTCTCGAAGGTTTCCCCCTCTTCGGTATGTAATAGAGGGCTTGTCTCCCAGGCATTCCACAAGGTCCTTGTCCTTGAGTAGAATGTACCAGTATTTTTGTAGAATTCTGTTCACGTTTCTTGATTGTTCGTCGTACGTACCAATCAATCTCACAATGTTTTTAGTTACTGGTTTTGGTTTAACATCCAACAAATCCCTCCTGTCTCTGTTTTTAGTCTTTTCAAGTGCCTCCAAAAGGATATCCTCAGGGTATCCCCTATTCTTAAATCTTTTAGTCATGTCTTCTGCTTGTATTTTAAATTCACCCTCTTCGGAACAGTTCCTCCTAGCCCTTATGAATTGTCCCTTAGGGATACCTTTTTTTAAAGGACCTGGGTGATAGCTTTCCCAGTGTAGGAGACTATTTGTTGCCGTTGGTTTCCGGTGAATTGTTGTTTCAGGGGTCCCCATCGGGGTCTTAGAGATGTTTAAATCCAGAAATGTGATCTTTTCCTGCTGGATTTCTGATGTGAGAAATAAGCCAAGGCTGTTCTTGTTAAGAGACTCCACAAATTCCTTGAATTCCGTGACAGTTCCAAAGTATAAAGATGTAATCTATAAACCTTACCCATAACTTGATTAGGTTGATCCATTTTAGATTTTGTTCCTGGAAGACATATTTATCCTCCCACCATCCGAAAAACAGACATGCATAGGTTGGGGCACAGGGACTTCCCATCGCGGTCCCCCGCCGTTGATGGTAATAGCGTCCCTCAAAAAGAAAGAAATTGTGTTCTAGGACGAACTTGAGTAATTCAAGAACAAAGTTGTTGTGAGGTCTCATATGAGTTCCCCTTTGGTCCAGGTAGAAGCGACTTGCTTCGATTCCGTCTTTATGTGAGATGATTGTATATAGCGCCTCTACGTCCAGGCTGGCCAAATAAGTACCATTCGCAATTGTGATACCCTCCAGGCATTTGAGGAGATCTGTGGTATTGCGTATGTAGGATGGTAAACTTTCTACGAACGGTCTTAGAATTACATCAATGTACTGACTGGCTCCCTGTGTCAGGGAATCTATTCCTGAAACAATGGGCCTCCCGTTCAAAGGGGTAAGGCCCTTGTGGATTTTAGGGAGCGCGTAGAAAGTCGCCGTCTAGGGTAGAGTTGGGCAGATATACTCATATTCTGTTTTTCCAAGGATTTTCTCCTCACGTGCCTTTAGTGCCAGGGATCTCAAATCAGATAGGAAGGCATCTGTGGGGTCAGAGGGTAATATGCCATAGTTTGTGGTGTCCTTTAGTAGCTTGAAACACATTTCCTTATAGTCATTACGTCCCAGGATCACCAGGTTTCCGCCCTTGTCGGATGGCTTTATGATGATACTGGGGTCCTTCTCCAGTGATACTAATGCTTTTTTCTCCTCTTTTGACAAATTCTGGGTTTGAAAATTTCTTGTGTCAGCGAGTTTCTCCAATTCCTCCGTTACTAGTGACTCAAAAATGTCTATATACGGACAGTCACCAGACGGAGGCATACTGGTACTTTTTGGTCTTAATTGTGTGAAGGGTCCCTGGCCAGGGATCCTCTTGTTTTCTTGAGATAGTTCTTCCAAAAGGTCGAGTGTCTCCAAGTCTTGGGGACTGATGCCTAATTCTTCATACCTCTTCTGACCTTTGATAGTAAAATATTTTCTCCATGTTTCTTTATGAAGGAAGAGAGATACAGTATGAAGTGTGATATAGTTTAACTGATGGATTTTGGGGGTCAAAAATGTACGGGATGTTTGATTTTTGTATATGTTTTTTAACAAGTTTAGCCATCATTCGTGAAGGTTTATTTTTGGACGCAGAGAAAGATGCCCTCTAAGATCTCATTTCTTTGTCATAGTTGTCCATCATGTTAACTCTAAGCGCCTGTCTCAAATGAAATAGTTCCTTGTATAGGGACTCAGAGGGAGCTCTTGAAAGTTGGCATTCGATAGTGGAAATTTGATCTATCAGTCTGTTGATTTGTTGGGTTTTTCCCTTTTGTTTTGTGCACTAATTTTAATAAGGCCCCCTCTGATAAATGCCTTGTGGGCATTCCAGATAGTGAGTGGTTACACTTCAGGAGTGACATTATTTTAAAAATAATCTTCCAAAGCGGACGAGATAGTAGTATTATGTTTAGGGAGTTTAAATGGAAACACCTTGTTTCTCCAATTTTTTGGTCTCCCACCAAATCCTTCCATTGGGACAGAAATCATGACCAGTGCATGGACAGACCACATTGTAATGCCAACCTGGGCTGAATAACATGAGAAAGAGCGCATCTGTTTACCAGAATTAGATCTATTCTCGAGAAAGTTTTATATCTTGGAGAATAAAAAGAGCTCTTTAGAAGAAGCATTTAAGCATCTAAGAGTGTCAAATAATGCTTCTTTGTCTAGCCAGCGTGATAAGAAAAGAGTCGATCTCAGGGACCCTCTTGTAGAATTTAGTAGTTTATCAGGTACAGCATTGAAATCACTGCATATAATAAGGTTAAACACCTCGCACCTCCTAATCTTCTCAATAGTTTTGTTTAAGAAATGTAATTGGGCGTTATTTAGGAAATATAGATTAGCAAGTGTAAAAGGCTTATGGTTTAGGGAGCCCGACAGAATCACATATCTACCTTTAATATCAATTTCTTGAGACATGATGTCAATCTGTAAGGAGTCTTTAAACGCTATCATGACTCCAGCTTGGTTTTTGGAAGAGCATGCTAGATATGTTTTTGGAAATTTTTTGTGAGAAAATTTTGGCCAGGCAGAGGCTGCAAAGTGAGTCTCCTGTACACATATAATATCAGCATGTGTAGTCAAGGCTTCTCTCCAAAGTGAGTCTCTCTTAAAAGGCCCATTAGTATTTAAGGATAATATCTTAATCAACATTTTGATATCTCAAAACAAGCGTAAAGGCATGTGGAAATTTCTGGAAAAACTGGTAGATCATCAATGAAGAAATATACCGAGACAGGTACCAGTACAGAATCTATCATACACATTAACTTCCGTCTGCACCAGACTATGTCTGACTCTGGAGACAAATTTAGAGAATAGAAAGAGGGAAATAAAATAAAAAAATATTGTGTAGATGGCAATAAAGGAATAAAATAACTATAGGGTTAACAGGCTATCAGGCCTGATCCATATGGGAGGGAGGAAAAGTTCGCCTGGAAGAGAGCTTCCGGAATCACCTATATTAGGTGATGTTGGGACCCAGCTACATAAAACAAAAGTCTCTTCTGGATCCAATCATGGGATTGTTTTCTTGGAATTCTTGAGGTCGGGTGGGAACGTTGTGGAGTAGACAGGTTTACATCCCACGCTTTGAGTAGTTGAACAGCTTCCTCAGGTTTAAATATAGCATGAGTGGTGTCATCTTTACGAATCAAGATTTTGGTAGGAAAACCCCATCTTTAGGGAATATTGGTTTGTTGCAAGGCTAAGGTGATTTTAGAGAATTTTCTTCTTTCAGTCATAATAGCTTGGGATAGATCTGCATATAGACGGATACAGGAGTAAGGAGATGGTAATTGGTTTAATTTGCGAGCAGCTGACATAAGTGCGTCTTTGGTATGGTAAAAATGAATTCAGGGTATTATGTCTCTTGGAGTTGAGTCGGCAATAAATTTATATCTAGGGAGCCTGTGGGCTCTGTCAATAATTATATCTTGGGGAGATGCGCCAGGAAGAAGTGTATTCGTAAGTTGTTTTATATATTTTGGGATTTCAGATGTTGTGATAGACTCCGATATAACTTGAAATTTGGTATTGTTATGTCTATTTCTATCCTCTTAGTCTGCAAGTTTTGATTTAAGTTGGTTTACTTCATCAGCCAGATCATAATGGACATCAATTAGTGCATTATGGGATTGTGTGATTTCACCCCTCTTGTTTTATGTATGAGCTACTTCTTCACCTATAGCTTCTATTGTGGCTGTGAGAGATAAGTTGAGAGATGTGAAACTAGTATAGAAAGAGTCACTCAGTGTCACCATTATATCTTTTATGAACGACTCGGAGGCAGGCTGAGCTGATGACGGCAGGGATTTAGTATAGTCCCTTAGAGAAGGGGATTGAGTAGCTGAGGGGTTAAAGTCCTCATTTCTGGGTAGCTGCTTTAGCGGGCTTGCTGAAGGGTAGAGGCCTTGTGATCCATGAGGGGATGTGGATAGCGCCATCTTGGCTGATGGATATGAGTGGGGGCTCTGTCGTTTCCCTCCAGATTGATGTGTGCTAAGGATGTAGATTTGGCACTCACCCCTCCTTCTGGCCGCTTCTCCAATGAGGATCCAGTAGCTGTATCTGAAGCCGCTGCTTCACTCTCCCTGTCTCCTGACAGTGGAGCAGAGGAGGCCAAGGAGTTCACCACACGGGTGCATGGGAACTCTAGTGCAGAGAAGAACTCGTCCAAATGCCATGGCTGGGAGCAGGAGACTCTGCGATGAGACATCACCGCTGGCAGAACAGGCAGAGGAGCTCTTAGAGGCTGAAAGGGTTCCGGAGAGTTGCTGTGGAGTTGCTTTAGGTGAGTTCTGGCACGGAGCTCTGGGATCATGTCGCCATCTTCTCACATGGCCAGGCCACACACCCTTATTTGTTTTCTTTCTTACAGCTTTCACCATGTGGTATAAATAATATAATTTCTATAGCACACTGCATATTATATTATATTGGGCTATTACGCTCAGCCAGAGTATAAGCCCCAAAGGTCACCACAGATAGCAGACTCAGAGCCTCTGGGAGCCATAACAACCCATTTGTACTCTCTGGTCACATTGCAGGGGTCCAATGAGTGACTGAGGGAACCCCATCCCTCTGTCAGCCATTTACATTCCCCAGTTGCATTGACCATGGCATGTAAAGAGTTGACCGGCTGTGATTGGTGGTTTATTTGCTGTCAGTATTAGAGCTTGAGCTCAGCTTCTATCAGACAGCTGTGGCTCTGTTCCTCCTGGCATGGGAGACACATACAAGTCTTCTGATGCAGCATGATAAAAAGGCTTATAAATCAAAATAAGGCTGATTAGTGACTACCCTGATTATTTTTTTAAATTACCTTCTAATGTGAGCAATATAGATACCAAAAAGAAAAGTATAGTAACATAATTAGTGTTATGAAAAACTAAGTTTTGATATCTTTAACTTGGGCTTCTGTAAACTTTTAGCTTTGACTGTATAATTTCCTAAACTACTTGAATTATTAATAATATCCATTCTCTTTCTATTGGCATTGCTAATAACTGCTTCAAATTTCATCATGTCATTTTGTAATATTACTGTTGAAACATTT
This sequence comes from Eleutherodactylus coqui, assembly GCF_035609145.1. Taxonomy (NCBI): domain Eukaryota; kingdom Metazoa; phylum Chordata; class Amphibia; order Anura; family Eleutherodactylidae; genus Eleutherodactylus; species Eleutherodactylus coqui. The sequence continues at coordinate 138,355,556 of NC_089843.1, read as the reverse complement.
GAAATGCACTTATATTCAATCTATTTATTCTGCAAGTGTCTATTGCATGAAAGAATATTTTTCAATATATAAAAATATTAAATGCTCTCAAACACGTAATACTTAATCTCATATGATATGATACTTCAATCGTCTTGTGAATGCTTTCTTTTCAAATTTTCTACTATCTTGTTGTCTACTAGAGATGAGCGAACACCAAAATGTTCGGGTGTTCGTTATTCGTAACGAACTTCCCGTGATGCTCGAGGGTTCGTTTCGAACAACGAACCCCATTGAAGTCAATGGGCGACCAGAACATTTTTGTATTTCGCCGATGCTCGCTAAGGTTTTCATGTGTGAAAATCTGGGCAATTCAGGAAAGTGATGGGAATGACACAGTGATGGATAGGGCAGGCGAGGGGCTACATGTTGGGCTGCATCTCAAGTTCCCAGGTCCCACTATTAAGCCACAATACCGGCAAGAGTGGGCCCCCCCCCCTCCCAACAACTTTTACTTCTGAAAAGCCCTCATTAGCATGGCATACCTTTGCTAAGCACCACACTACCTCCAACAAAGCACAATCACTGCCTGCATGACACTCCACTGACACTTCTCCTGGGTTACATGCTGCCCAACCGCCCCCCCCTCCCCCCCACAGCGCACACCAAAGTGTCCCTGCGCAGTCTTCAGCTGCCCTCATGCCACACCACGCTCATGTCTATTTAGAATTGCGTCTGCCATGACGAGGGACCGCAGGCACACACTGCAGAGGTTGGCACAGCTAGGCAGCGACCCTCTTTAAAAGTGGCGGAGCGATAGCCCACAATGCTGTACAGAAGCAATGAGAAATAGAATCCTGTGCCACCGCCATCAGGAGCTGCACACGTGGGCATAGCAATGGGGAACCTATGTGCCACACACTATTCATTCTGTCAAGGTGTCTGCATGCCCCAGTCAGACCGGGCTTTTTAATTCATAGACACAGGCAGGTACAACTCCCTATTGTGAAGTCCCTGTCGACCCACAGCATGGGTGGCTCCCTGGAACCCACCGGCGGTACACAGAAATATCCCATTGCATTGCCCAACACAGCTGAGGTAGTAATGTCGTGCTTAATGCAGGTGGGCTTCGGCCCACACTGCATGCCCCAGTCTGACTGGGGTTCTTTATAAGTGTACAGATGTAGTAAAAACTCCGTGTGCACCTACAGCATGGGTGGGTGCCAGGAAGCCACCGGCGGTACATAGAAATATCCCATTGCATTGCCCAACACAGCTGAGGTAGTAATGTTGTGCTTAACCCTTTCCAATCCAATTTGTATATGGTTTCCCTAGGGGGCTTACTCTTTTTCTGCTGTTATACAACGGCGCTATATGCTGGCTAAAGCCAGTACTGCATGAGCTGACACGTAGGATAGGCTCCGACAGCAGAGAGGCTGGCAATATACAGTAAGAGAACCCCGACGGACGTCTACCAACAACGGAGCTGTACAGCCTTAAACCCTAATGTCTTCACAGGTCACACAGTGGACTGGAAAGGGTTAATGCAGGTGGGTTTCGGCCCACACTGCATGCCCCAGTCAGACTGGGGTTCTTTACAAGTGGACACATGTAGGTTTAACTCCCTGTGGACCCACTGCCTGGGTGGGTGCCAGGAAGCCACCGGCGGTACATAGAAATATCCCATTGCATTGCCCAACACAGCTGAGGTAGTAATGTCGTGCGTAATACAGGTGGGCTTCGGCCCACACTGCATGCCCCAGTCAGACGGGTTCTTTAGAAGTGTACAGATGTATTAAAAACTCAGTGTGCACCTACAGCATGGGTGGCTCCCTGGAACCCACCGGCGGTACACAAAAATATCCCATTGCATTGCCCAACACAGCTGAGGTAGTAATGTCGTGCGTAATACAGGTGGGCTTCGGCCCACACTGCATGCCCCAGTCAGACTGGGGTTCTTTACAAGTGGACACATGTAGGTTTAACTCCCTGTGGACCCACTGCCTGGGTGGGTGCCAGGAAGCCACCGGCGGTACATAGAAATATCCCATTGCATTGCCCAACACAGCTGAGGTAACGTCAGCTGTAATGCAGGTGGGCTAAAAATTAATTTGATTACACTGTAGGCGAGGGCCCACAAAAATTGCTGTATCAACAGTACTAATGTACATCCCAAAAATTGGCCATGGCCAGCCAAGAGGGCAGGTGAAACCCATTAATCGCTTTGGTTAATGTGGCTTAAGTGGTAACTAGGCCTGGAGGCAGCCCAGTGTAACGAAAAATTGGTTCAAGTTAAAGTTCCAATGCTTTTAAGCGCATTGAAACTTATAAAAATTGTTCTGAAAAATTATTTGAGTGAGCCTTGTGGCCCTAAGAAAAATTGCCCGTTCAGCGTGATTACGTGAGGTTTCAGGAGGAGGAGCAGGAGGAGGAGGAGGAGGAATATTAGACACAGATTGATGAAGCAGAAATGTCCCCGTTTTGGATGGTGAGAGAGAACGTAGCTTCCATCCGCGGGTGCAGCCTACGTATTGCTTACGTATCGCTGCTGTCCGCTGGTGGAGAACAGAAGTCTGGGGAAATCCAGCCTTTGTTCATCTTGATGAGTGTTAGCCTGTCGGCACTGTCGGTTGACAAGCGGCTACGCTTATCTGTGATGATTCCCCCAGCCGCACTAAACACCCTCTCCGACAACACGCTAGCCGCAGGACAAGCAAGCACCTCAAGGGCATACAGGGCTAGTGCAGGCCACGTGTCCAGCTTCGACACCCAGTAGTTGTAGGGGGCAGAGGCGTCACCAAGGATGGTCGTGCGATCCGCTACGTACTCCCTCACCATCCTTTTGCAGTGCTCCCGCCGACTCAGCCGTGACTGGGGAGCGGTGACACAGTCTTGGTGGGGAGCCATAAAGCTGGCCAGGCCCTTAAAGACTGTTGCACTGCCTGGGATGTACATGCTGCTCGATCTACGCACATCCCCTGCAACATGGCCCTCGGAACTGCGCCTTCTGCCACTAGCGCTGTCGGCTGGGAATTTTACCATCAGCTTGTCCGCAAGGGTCCTGTGGTATAGCAACACTCTCGAACCCCTTTCCTCTTCGGGAATCAGAGTGGGCAGGTTCTCCTTATACCGTGGATCGAGCAGTGTGTACACCCAGTAATCCGTAGTGGCCAGAATGCGTGCAACGCGAGGGTCACGAGAAAGGCATCCTAACATGAAGTCAGCCATGTGTGCCAGGGTACCTGTACGCAACACATGGCTGTCTTCACTAGGAAGATCACTTTCAGGATCCTCCTCCTCCTCCTCCTCCTCAGGCCATACACGCTGAAAGGATGACAGGCAATCAGCCGGTGTACCGTCAGCAGCGGCCCAAGCTGTCTCTTCCCCCTCCTCCTCATCCTCCTCATGCTCCTCCTCCTCCTCCTGTACGCGCTGAGAAATAGACAGGAGGGTGCCCTGACTATCCAGCGGCATACTGTCTTCCCCCGCCCCCGTTTCCGAGCGCAAAGCAGCTGCCTTTATGGTTTGCAGGGAATTTCTCAAGATGCATAGCAGAGGAATGGTAACGCTAATGATTGTAGCATCGCCGCTCACCACCTGGGTAGACTCCTCAAAATTACCAAGGACATGGCAGATGTCTGCCAACCAGGCCCACTCTTCTGAAAGGAATTGAGGAGGCTGACTCCCACTGCGCCGCCCATGTTGGAGTTGGTATTCGACTATAGCTCTACGCTGTTCATAGAGCCTGGCCAACATGTGGAGCGTAGAGTTCCACCGTGTGGGCACGTCGCACAGCAGTCGGTGCACTGGCAGCTTAAAGTGATGTTGCAGGGTGCGCAGGGTGGCAGCGTCCGTGTGCGACTTGCGGAAATGTGCGCAGAGCCGGCGCGCCTTTACGAGCAGGTCTGACAAGCGTGGGTAGCTTTTCAGAAAGCGCTGAACCACCAAATTAAAGACGTGGGCCAGGCATGGCACGTGCGTGAGGCTGCCGAGCTGCAGAGCCGCCACCAGGTTACGGCCGTTGTCACACACGACCATGCCCGGTTGGAGGCTCAGCGGCGCAAGCCAGCGGTCGGTCTGCTGTGTCAGACCCTGCAGCAGTTCGTGGGCCGTGTGCCTCTTATCGCCTAAGCTGAGTAGTTTCAGCACGGCCTGCTGACGCTTGCCCACCGCTGTGCTGCCACACCGCGCGACACCGACTGCTGGCGACATGCTGCTGCTAACACATCTTGATTGTGAGACAGAGGAGGAGGAGGAGGAGGAGGGTGCTTTAGTGGAGGAAGCATACACCTCCGCAGATACCAGCACCGAGCTGGGGCCCGCAATTCTGGGGGTGGGTAGGACGTGAGCGGTCCCAGGCTCTGACTCTGTCCCAGCCTCCACTAAATTCACCCAATGTGCCGTCAGGGAGATGTAGTGGCCCTGCCCGCCTGTGCTTGTCCACGTGTCCGTAGTTAAGTGGACCGTGGCAGTAACCGCGTTGGTGAGGGCGCGCACAATGTTGCGGGAGACGTGGTCGTGCAGGGCTGGGACGGCACATCGGGAAAAGTAGTGGCGACTGGGAACTGAGTAGCGCGGGGCCGCCGCCTCCATGATACTTTTGAAGGACTCCGTTTCCACAACCCTATACGGCAGCATCTCAAGGCTGATGAATTTTGCGATGCGGACGGTTAACGTTTGAGCGTGCGGGTGCGTGGCGGCGTACTTGCGCTTGCGCTCGAACACTTGCGCAAGCGACGGCTGAACGGTGCGCTCAACTACACTGCTGGATGGGGCCGAGGACAGCGGAGATGAGGGTGTGGGTGCAGGCCATGAGGCGGTAGTGCCTGTGTCCTGAGAGGGGGGTTGCATCTCAGTGGCAGGTTGGGGCACAGGGGGAGAGGCAGGGGTGCAAACCGGAGGCGGTGAACGGCCTTTGTCCCACCTTGCGGGGTGCTTGGCCATCATATGTCTGCGCATGGTGGTGGTGGTGAGGCTGTTGGTGTTGGCTCCCCGGCTGAGCTTTGCGCGACAAAGGTTGCACACCACTGTTCGTCGGTCGTCAGGCGTCTCTGTGAAAAACTGCCAGACCTTAGAGCACCTCGGCCTCCGCAGGGTGGCATGGCGCGAGGGGGCGCTTTGGGAAACACTTGGTGGATTATTCGGTCTGGCCCTGCCTCTACCCCTGGCCCTGGACACCGCACTGCCTCTTGCAACCTGCCCTGCTGATGCCCTTGACTCCCCCTCTGAAGACCTGTCCTCCTGAGTAAGCGTTGCACACCAGGTGGGGTCAGTCACCTCATCGTCCTGCTGCTCTTCCTCCGAATCCTCTGTGCGCTGCTCCCTGGGACTTACTGCCCTTACTACTACCTCACTGCAAGACAACTGTGTCTGATCGTCATCGTCCTCCTGACCCACAGAAAGTTGTTGAGACAGTTGGCGGAAGTCCCCAGCCTCTTCCCCCGGACCCCGGGAACTTTCGAATGGTTGGGCATCAGTGACGATAAACTCCTCTGGTGGGAGAGGAACCGCTGCTGCCCAATCTAAGCAGGGGCCCGAGAACAGTTCCTGGGAGTGCTCCCGCTCCTGAGCAGGTGTTATTGTAGTGGAGTGAGGAGGCTGGGAGGAAGGAGGAGCAGCAGACAGAGGATTCGGATTGGCAGCAGTGGACGGCGCAGAACTGCGGGTAGACGATAGGTTGCTCGAAGCACTTTCTGCCATCCAGGACAGGACCTGCTCACACTGCTCATTTTCTAATAACCGTCTCCCGCGTGGACCCATTAATTGGGCGATGAATGTGGGGACGCCAGAAACGTGCCTCTCTCCTAATCGCGCAGCAGTCGGCTGCGACACACCTGGATCAGGAGCTTGGCCTGTGCCCACACCCTGACTTGGCCCTCCGCGTCCTCGGCCGCGTCCATGTCCTCTAGGCCTACCCCTACCCCTCAGCATGCTGTATTACCAGTGATTTGATTTCACAGGCAGGAAATAAATTGGCGCAAGACTGCAGGCCAAATATAATTTTTGCCCTTTTTGGAAAACGAAAGGCCCCACTGCCTCTAGTGAATGAATTATCTAAGTTTAATAACTGTGCTGTGTCCCTGCTTATGTGTCACAGAACGTGAGGGTAGCAGAGTTATTATAACTCTTGGAGAGCAGGTATTTTTTTCCCAATTAAGGAAAGCAAATGGCGAAGCCAGCAGTAAAGCGTAGCTGGGTGCGTATGATTTAGCACTGTTCTTCACGCAGCTCACACGTCTCCACAGGCGTAAGGACGGACAGAGGCTGGACAAATAGATTTGTTTTCAGTTTTTTCCCACCAACAGGCAGCACTGCGTATATTCAATGAACATGAGAAGTTTAATAACTGTGCTGTGTCTCTGCTTATGTGTCACAGAACGTGAGGGTAGCAGAGTTATTATAACTCTGGCAGAGCAGGTATTTTTTTCCCAATTAAGGAAAGCAAATGGCGAAGCCAGCAGTAAAGCGTAGCTGGGTGCGTATGATTTAGCAATGTTTTTCACGCAGCTCACACGTCTCCACAGGCGTAAGGACGGACAGAGGCTGGACAAATAGATTTGTTTTCAGTTTTTTCCCACCAACAGGCAGCACTGCGTATGTTCAATGAACATGAGAAGTTTAATAACTGTGCTGTGTCCCTGCTTATGTGTCACAGAACGTGAGGGTAGCAGAGTTATTATAACTCTGGCAGAGCAGGTATTTTTTTCCCAATTAAGGAAAGCAAATGGCGAAGCCAGCAGTAAAGCGTAGCTGGGTGCGTATGATTTAGCAATGTTTTTCACGCAGCTCACACGTCTCCACAGGCGTAAGGACGGACAGAGGCTGGACAAATAGATTTGTTTTCAGTTTTTTCCCACCAACTGGCAGCACTGCGTATATTCAATGAACATGAGAAGTTTAATAACTGTGCTGTGTCCCTGCTTATGTGTCACAGAACGTGAGGGTAGCAGAGTTATTATAACTCTGGCAGAGCAGGTATTTTTTTCCCAATTAAGGAAAGCAAATGGCGAAGCCAGCAGTAAAGCGTAGCTGGGTGCGTCTGATTTAGCAATGTTTTTCACGCAGCTCACACATGTCCACCGCCCGTAAGGACGGACAGAGGCTGGACAAATAGATTTGTTTTCAGTTTTTTCCCACCAACAGGCAGCACTGCGTATATTCTATGAATAATAACTGTGTTGTGGCCCTGCCTATACAATTCTTTCCCTGCAGTATCAATGGAGGGTGGAATGCTCTGCAGAGGCGATTTTGAGAAGCCCAAAAAAAATGCAGCACAGCTAACAGCAGCCTGGACAGTACTGCACACGGATAAATATGGCCCTAGAAAGGACCGTTGAGGTTCTTGAAGGCTACACTCACTCCTAACACTCTCCCTGCCTATGCAGCACTTCTGTCCCTAATGCCAGGTGCAACGGTCTGCAGAGGCGATTTTGAGAAAAAAAAAAATCCCACTGCTAACAGCAGCCAACACACAGCTATCAGTGGCCCTAATAAGGACCTTTGGGGGGTCTTGAAGCCTACACTAACTACCAATTCTTTCCCTACAGCAGCTCCGGTATAAACAGCACTGTCCCTCATCTAACTCACACCGCATCTGAGGCGAGCCGCGGGAGGGGCCGACTTTTATATTAGGCGAACACCTGATCTCGCCAGCCACTCACAGCAGGGGGGTGGTATAGGGCTTAAACGTTGCAGGGGGAAGTTGTAATGCCTTCCCTGTCTTTCAATTGGCCAGAAAAGCGCGCTAACGTCTCAGGGAAGGAAGTGAAAGTAACCAGAACACCGCATGGTGTTCGTTACGAATAACGAACATCCCGAACACCCTAATATTCGCACGAATATCAAGCTCGGACGAACGCGTTCGCTCATCTCTATTGTCTACCCAATTAATATCAATGAATCATGATCGGCAACAACATTTTTAATTGAACCACTTTCATACTAATTCTTAAAGACAGATTGCATATTTATATTCCATCTTTTCAATCTTATTAAATTTATTTTATCTCCACCCAGCATCAGATGCAGTTGCATTCCACATCCCTCATCCCACAAACATGTTCATATGTTAAATAAGTTCTCTATGAAATTAGCCATTGTAAGTGGGAAAATAGACACTGTGGACATGGACTGATGTGAGTGATAATAACTTTTGTATATTCAAAAAGGAAGCAGATGTCAGCATATCCAAATGTTATTTTTATTGCCCAAAAGAGCTGATATATGCCTGCTTTTGGAGTATACAGAATATATCAACATTCACATCAGTTAATGTCCACAATGTCTATTTTCCCACTTACAAGGGTTACTTTCATAGAACATTATTAACATATGATAGGATTAGCATATTAATGGTGTATGGATTGAAACTGCATTTACATAGAGCATACACATTTAATGCAAAAGAGCTCTATTCTACAAGACAATAGTGTTTAAAAATAAGAATAAAAAATAGTTGAGCTACGGAGTCCTTGAAGAGACAAGGCTGTATTGCCGCTCCATTGAATGCAATGCGCTGGACAGCTCCGGCCCGTTTCTAATGAAACGCGGCTAGGAGCAGATTTTCGGGCGATTTTCAGGCACCGGTCACGCGATTTGCGGATGCGCATCCGTCATGCGATCCGCAAATCGCGCGAAAAAACGCCCGTCAGACTAAGGCCTGAATCAGGATGAATGTATAAACCAAAAAATAAAAAACATGAGGGCAATAGATACGCTAATGCATAAAAGATGTGGATGGTATCACCGGAAAGGGGTTAATGATTTGCCTAGTGTCAACCTAAACCACTTCCTCTGCCTAATAAGCAGAACAGACTCTCAAGGGCCTTATATCTATCTATGTACATATATATATATATATATATATATATATATATATATATATACATACATATATACATTCAATAGAATGGACCAAGGTGCAAAGATCAGAAATCATGTATCTGGTGAAACCATGTAATCCCCGATTAATGATATACACAGCATAACCAATATGATTGAAGGACTGTTGTGACAATGTGTCGCCTTCATATGACATATGTCTCAAAATTTATAATAGTTTATCTGTGCAGACAGTACAGCAGATGAATAATGATTAGAGATGAGCGAACACCAAAATGTTCGGGTGTTCGTTATTCGGAACGAACTTCCCGCGATGCTCGAGGGTTCGTTTCGAACAACGAACCCCATTGAAGTCAATGGGCGACCAGAGCATTTTTGTATTTCGCCGATGCTCGCTAAGGTTTTCATGTGTGAAAATCTGGGCAATTCAAGAAAGTGATGGGAATGACACAGTGACGGATAGGGCAGGCGAGGGGCTACATGGTGGGCTGCATCTCAAGTTCACAGGTCCCACTATTAAGCCACAATAGCGGCAAGAGTGCCCCCCCCCCCACTGTCAGCATAAAGATCGTCCTCCTCTGGCACAGCTGTAACAGCTGTAGCAGAGAAGAACGATGTTTGCCCATTGAATTCAATGGAGCGGCAATACAGCATGTTCCACTGAATGCAATGGGCTGCCGGCGATCGCAGGATGAATGGTCGGAAAGGGGTTAAATATATAACCCCTTTCCTGCAATTCATCCAGAAATGTGTTACACTAAAAATATATACCGGCGTATAAGGCGACCGGGCGTATAAGACGACCCCCCAACTGTCACCTTATACGCCGGCAATACAGTGGAGCAAAGAATAAAAAGCATTACTTATGTTTTTAGATGATCTGCGGCGCTCCTGCAGGCTGTCACTCCCTCCTGGTCCACGGCAGAGTATTGCTTTCTCCACGAAAGACTTTAAATCCCTGCCTCCAGAAAGACACGTGCCTTCAGCCAATCACAGCCAATGACAATGATGTCATTGAATGGCTGTGATTGGCTGTGTTTCTGGAGGCGGGGATTTCAAGCCTTGAAAAAAAGCGCTAACGTCTCAGGGAAGAAAGTTTAAGTAACCCGGACACCGCATGGTGTTCGTTACGGATAACGAACATCCCGAACACCCTAATATTCGCACGAATATCAAGCTCGGAAGAACACGTTCGCTCATCTCTAATAATGATGTAACAACTTCCACTAAATTATACTTTAACCCCTTAGGGACGCAAAAATTTTATGGCAGATTTTCATCCCCATTTTTCAAAAGCCATAACGTTTTTACTTTTCTGTCGACGTGGCCGTATAAGGGCGTTTTTTGCGTGGCGAACTGTAGTTTTTGTTGGTGCCATTTTTGGGTACATAGATTATATTGTTAAACTTTTATTTTTTTATGACAACAGGGAGGGAAAATGCATCAATTCTGCTATGGATTTTTTTTTACAGTATTAATTATGCAGTATAAATGACACAATACATTTTTTCTGTAGCTCAGTAGGATTACAATGTTACCAAAATTCTTATTTTTTGTTTAGGTTTTTCCACTTTTCTGCAATAAACCCCCTTTTTGAAATTTTTTTTCTAAATCGCTGCATTCAAAGTCATGTAACTTTTTTATTTTTCTATGGATGGAGCTCTGTCAGGGCCTATTGCGAGACAAGCTGTAGTTTATATTGGTATGTTGGGGTACATATAGCTTTTTTGATCCCTTTTATTGTGGTTTTTGGGAGGCAAAATGCATTTTTTTACGCATTTTGCTGTTCAGGATAAAAAGGATAATGTACACTTCGTTACGGACACAACAATACCAAATATGTTTGTTTAATTTTTTTTTTCTTATGCTAATATGAGAAAAAGCACCTAAAAAATTTTTTTTTTACATTTTTCTTTTTTGTACATTATTTTTTTTACACCATTTGTGTCCCTTTAGGGGACTTTCACCTATCGCTATTATAAGGCATTGCAGGACTTCTGTCCTGCATTGTCTTATAGCTTCTAACAGCAATCACAGGCACTAGCTATATAGGACACTGGTATCTGGTGTCCTGTTGCTATGGCAACCAGTCAGACTCTCCTCAATTATATTGCGAGAGCCGAATGATGTCACACTCCCTTTGTAAACCCTTCCTATGCCTCAATCTATGTAGATTGCGTCAGGGAAGAGGTTAACAGTGGGGGTCGCATCTCCGATGCACCCCCGCTGTTGCAGCAGTAGGCTGGCTATCACTGACAGCCTCGTTCCTACTGCCGGATAGGGAGAGATCGCTTATGATCTCGCACTATCCCCAGGATGTAAGTTTACACCCTATTGTGGGAAGTACTCCTCTGCCAGGAGGTAAACTTACGCCCTGGAGTGGGAAGGGGTTAATCGAACTGTTCAACAAATATGTAAATAATGCTGATACTACCATTAAGTTTGTACATGTACATAAAATTTTGCAGCATGCACAGGACTACCAGCAAAATCTGTCAAGCAATATATAACACAGTCCACATCAAACATCGCTTGTTTTACCAATACAACCCACACTTAATAATGTAACAGTTATTGCAAAGTTGTAGATTCAACTGAGATTCACAAAATCAATTAGTATCTCCTAAACCAAACTTCTAACTCATTTTCCGCGGTGATTTAAAACCATGGTTCACCAGGGGAGGAATCAAAACATATGTTATGTGCAGTAGAAGAAAGACCAAATCAACATATTGGAATGCAAAGATATACACATACCTCATGAAAAGATATAAAAACATGATAGAATTTCATGTCCCAAGATATAGTCTGGGATATCAACCACATTTATCAAGAGAATGTGTTCCACATCCAACCAATCATTATATATAGATTTATTTTAGAAGTCCTACATAAAATAGTCACTCTTCACTTGGAATATGCAACATAAATTAGACAAGATTTATCAAGACTAAACATTTTAAATCGAACAAAAACCTTACCTATCACTTCTGCTTGGCGCTTGTTACTGTACATTATTATGCATACTTATTGAGTGAGAAGGTTACACATGAAAGAAGTGGAAAATAAATTGTTTAGTCTCACAGTCATGCATATTTCATATTTCCATCGAATGTATATTAAATGAAGAAACTCACCAACCTTGGTAAAATTTTGGACATTCATATAATTCTAAGAGAATTTTTTGCACTTCAGCTATTTAATGGATGTATTGGAATTTCCACCTAAGCTTATATTCTTGATTCAAATTCCCTGCTTGATGAATATGTCTCACACGAATAAATCTTATCCTTAAATGCATACATTTAAATAAAAATTTTAAATGTTCAAGAATGATAAGAGAATTAAAGATCAAACAACAATTTGAAATGATAAATAAAATGTGTCTGGTTTTGTAAAGTGTACAGAAAGGTCTTTAGTAGAGATGAGCGAGCGTACTCGGAAAAGCACTACTCGCTCGAGTAATTTGCTTTATCCCAGTATCGCTGTGCTCGTCCCTGAAGATTCGGGTGCCGCTGCGGCTGACAGGTGAGTCGCAGCGGGGAGCAGGGGAGAGCGGGCGGGAGAGAGGGAGAGAAAGATCTCCCCTCCGTTCCTCCCTGCTCTCCCCTGCAGCTCCCCGCTCCGTGCCGGCACCCGAATCTTCAGGGACGAGCACAGTGATACTCGGATAAAGCAAATTACTCGAGCGAGTAGTGCTTTTCCGAGTACGCTCGCTCATCTCTAGTCTTTAGCTATTAAATATTTAATATGTTATAAGTGATATATCAATAAATACACTGTCTCAAAGAGAAAATTCCACATAATAAAGATTTTGTCACAGCAATAAGCAATTTTCAGGGTATGTTCCAACAAACAAGTTATGCAAAATAATGCAGTTTCGGGCCAATCGTGTGATTTGAGTATGATAAAAGGTCAAAAAAAAGTCTGTGAAGCTAACTTTGGAAACATTGTAAACCCATGAAAATTGCTTTGTGTCATTGATTTTGTGCCTGAATAAATATTAAGGAGTAAGGATGCCTATAAGATGCCGATAAAAACTATTTGATCAAACAGACTTGTTTTCATAAGGTTTCCTCAAAGGGCTATGTACAGCTGGTTGGTCTTTGAATTGCAATGAAGCATAAACTCAACTGGATGCTACAATTAATTGTCAAATTTGGAGATAATGGTCAGCAGAATCAAATGAGCACTATTGTAGTGGATGTCACGTCCGACATGACATGTGTAATTCACACATCGGCAGATGGAATAACTAATAAATATGAGGTATTAGTTCATATTTTGGCCAAGATACTTAAACTCACGAGTCCACAACAAAGGACATCGTTGTCTCATGAGTCCCAACTTTAACAAGACAACTCAAATCCCAGGGAGTCCTGCCGGTAAACAGGGTGATCATCTCAATAGCGATGGGTCCACGCTAGAACCTTGGGGCCTGGCTAACCATAGATGGTAAACGGCATACAAGCAGAACAAATCCATAGTAGAGCAGAATATAGGGTACAAGAACTTCCAGAAAGCAGCAAAATTCATCTCACCAAATTCTTTCTTTATTGCCATGACCTTGCGTACAGAAGCAACGTTTCGACTGAACGCAGTCAGTCTTTTTCAAGCCAATGAAGCATAAAGCATACATCCACTTATTTATACAAAACATATAAACCACCACCAATCAAAATTAAAACCATTAACATGTTAATTACCCTCAGGTGAAGGGCATCTACATGGGTGTGCCACCGATCCATCACAGTTGCGATTCTATAACATCATGAGTGTACCAGGAGCATAGTGATTACTTTGGGATGGTTAGCATACCTCTTGCTCTACTGCGTGTGCGTTACAACCTTATCTCACTTACTGCGCAGGCGCGTGCCCGGACGAATCCACTGACACCCTCCGCTGCGAGCGTCTACGTCACTTACGGTCCGTCGCATAGTACACGTGACCACTACTCACATGACCTCAGTGTAACCCATGACCCCTGATACGCACTTAGACGAACCATCACAATGATACATTGTTTCTGCTTCTACTGTATGTTGCAGTCATGGTTTAACGTGCACCTATTCATTTCTATTGGGATATATTTCCAATGGGTAGTGCTGACTAGAGATGAGCGAACACGTTCGGCCCCGCCCCTTTTTCGCCCGAACACCGAACTTTGCGAACACCTCGGTGTTCGGGCGAAAAAGTTCGGGGGCCGCCGTGGCAGCGCGGGGGGGTGCGGCGGGGAGTGGGGGGGAGAGGGAGAGAGAGAGGGCTCCCCCCTGTTCCCCGCTACTGCCGCCCGCGCCGCCGCGCATCTCCCCGCCCCCCGGCGGCACCCGGACACTTACGCGCGAACACTGCAGTGTTCGCTAAAGCCGGTGTCCGGGTGCGGATGTGTCCGTAACGGACACGTTCGCTCATCTCTAGTGCTGACCCCTTTTTCCTTTTCTGTACAAATATTGTGAAGTTTTGGCTGCCTTCACTGGGTCGTGCACACCTGCCGCCCATTTACCTCCTGTCCCTCCTATTGGAACATCTATATGGTATCCTACCCTCCTTGGTTTTATTTGTAGGCTTTCCCAGGTTAAGATACACCACCTGGTATTAATCTTAGGACTAGAGATGAGCGAGTATACTCGCTAAGGCACATTACTCGAGGGAGTAGTGCCTTAGCCGAGTATCTCCCCGCTCGTCTCTAAAGATTTGGGGGCCGGCGCAGGTGACAGGTGAGTTGTGGCGGGGAGCGGGGGGAGCGGAGGGGAGAGAGGGAGAGAGAGATCTCCCCTCCGTTCCTCCCAGCTCTCCCCCCATCGCTCCCCGCCTGCCGCCGGCAGCCGAATCTTTAGAGACAAGCGGGGAGATACTCGGCTAAGGCACTACTCGCTCGAGTAATGTGCCTTAGCGAGTATACTCGCTCATCTCTAGTTAGGACCCATCTGAGAGCTTGGTCACCTGGACGTTGGTAGATGGGCCAATGTAATTTGATCAAATTATATACTAAGAACCTTGCATTATTTAATGTGGTTAGATTATAGGTATGTATACCTCTGATTGTAAATTTACTTTGCGTGCTGTTGCCATTTTTGGTTTCTGCTTCTACTGTATGTTGCAGCCATGGTTTAACGTGCACCTATTCATTTCTATTGGGATATATTTCCAATGGGTAGTGCTGACCCCTTTTTTCCTTTCATCACAATAATACATGGCTGGGATCCACTGCCAACTTCCGCCGGAAGTGTCCACATCACTTCCAGTCCGTCCGACATCACGGGTAATCGCTGGTCACATGATAGCTCACCAATATCGCCTGGTACATCCAATTCCCCGGCATGCGCATATCTCTACAAAGTTAACAATGCACCTCGTAGAATTAATGCCAAGATACCAAGCTACGTCAGTATGCATCAAATGTGATGTGGCCTTCCCTAAACAGCCCCAATGCGTTGCGGATCAGCATATAACCAAAAACATGCTGAAATATATAATTCAATGTACTCAAAATGCAGAATACAACAATCATGTTAGCCACTCTACCACACAGATCACCCTATAAATTGCTATATAGAACAAAGTGAGGTAAGCAAAATAATTTTATTAGAAAAAGTGCATGAACAGCACAGATATAGTTTTTCAAACATGGCTCTCATGGTGTCACCAGACGAACCGCAAAGCTGGAGGATTTTCAGCCATCCATGGGTCCCTAGAAACAACCGAATAAAACATTATGCAATGGCATGATTATAAGGTATGCACAGCCACAACGTATCTACAGAAAATAAAGACGCCTTTCTCGGTCACCACCCCTGATGTTATAGGGTACTGAGTCAATAACTCTGAATCTTAATTGGCTGATGGAATGCCCAGCATTGTGAAAATGTTTTGATAATGGTAGATCAAGCTTACCCGTTCTAACAGTACTTTTCTGTGAATTGATACGGATCCTTACTTCATTAATTGTCTCTCCTACGGGGCATAACCCCCATGGACAGACAATCATGTATACCACGAAGTCTGACCAACATGTAAAATGTTGTCTAATTTTAAACGGTCTCCCCATATGTGGATGGGTGAAACTCTCACCTTTAAGTAGGTTGTTACAGTTATTACAGTTCTGACAGGCAAAATTACCTTTCTTAAGGGGAACTAATACCAACTGTTCAGGAACATTGTCATCAACTCCCGCAGTGTACACCACTTCATCCCTCAAATTACAGCCCCTACGATAAGACATAAGAGGTAACTGTTGGAATTCCTTGATGTTGGGGTGACAGCGCGAAAGGAGGTGCCAATGTTTGTTGATGATTCCCCTAATGCGGCCACTCATAGCACCAAAAGTGGCCACAAAGGGAATTCTCTTAGATTTACGTTCCTTCTTTGTTAGTGTTAGCAACTCCTCTCTATTAACCCCCAGAGCTCTAATCATCTGCCCTTCAACAAGTTTTTTAGGGTAACCCCTTTGGATAAACTTCTCACACATGGCTATTAATTGTGGTTCCACCCAATCATCGTGTACAATTCGTCTAACCCTGAGCAATTGGCTCCAGGGTAAAGATTGAATTGCGTGAGGTGGATGTTGGCTCGTACAATGTAACAAATTGTTACGATCCGTACTCTTAGTGAATAAGTCAGTCTTAAAACTAGACCCTTCCTTACGTACCAATACGTCCAAAAACTGAACGGAACTGTCAGAGTATGTAAGAGTAAATTTCAGATTAGGCACTAACCCATTGATCTCATCATGGAACCTAATGAGCTCCTCAGCTGTCCCCTCCAAATGAAAAAAACATCATCTATATACCTCCACCACACCCGGACAGAAGCCCAGGTGATGGATCGGTGGCACACCCATGTGGATGCCCTTCACCTGAGGGTAATTAAAGGGGTTGTCCCGCGCCAAAATGGTTTTTTTTTTTTCCAATAGCCCCCCCGTTCGGCGCGAGACAACCCCGATGCAGGGGTTAAAAAAGAAAACCGGATAGTGCTTACCTGAATCCCCGCGCTCCGGTGACTTCTTACTTACCTTGTGCAGATGGCCGCCGGGATCTTCACCCTCGGTGGACTGCAGGTCTTCTGTGCGGTCCATTGCCGATTCCAGCCTCCTGATTGGCTGGAATCGGCACGTGACGGGGCGGAGCTACGAGGAGCCGCTCTCCGGCACGAGCGGCCCCATTCAGAAAAGAAGAAGACCGGACTGTGCAAGCGCGTGTAATCCGGCGATTAGACGCTGAAAATTAGACGGCACCATGGAGACGAGGACGCCAGCAACGGAACAGGTAAGTGAATAACTTCTGTATGGCTCATAATTAATGCACAATGTACATTACAAAGTGCATTAATATGGCCATACAGAAGTGTATACCCCCACTTTGTTTCGCGGGACAACCCCTTTAACATGTTAATGGTTTTAATTTTGATTGGTGGTGGTTTATATGTTTTGTATAAATAAGGGGATGCATGCTTTATGTGTCATTGGCTTGAAAAAGACTGACTGCGTTCAGTCGAAACATTGCTTCTGTATGCAAGGTCGTGGCAATAAAGAAAGAATTTGGTGAGAAGAATTTTGCTGCTTTCTGGAAGTTCTTGTACCCTATATGCTGCTCTACTATGGATTTGTACTACATGATTAGTGGATGATAGGTCCTTATCCGTTCAGCTTACATTACTGCCCATGAGTGCTCCCTTTTTAAAAAGGTGGACTAACAGTGTGCTGCATCCGTACATGTTATATTATGGATACAAGCAGAACAGGACACTGTTCACACAAACAGACAAGGGAATCCCACCAGAACCCCATGCATGCAGCAACACCAAAACATGCATAACTCCATACACCAACACCAGGGTTCTAGGAGGGAATAAGGAGAAAGATAAATGACCATCTCCCTCTAGCAAGAAGGGCTGGCATTTATGTGCAGAAAACTGGTAGTGATTAGTTAACTGGAGCAATACACACCCAGCCAGCTCAATCATACCATACCTGTGAAAGTATGCTCCTGGAAACCCATAGAACTACAGGTCCTAGCATTACAACATGACAGTGGGACTAGAGCACTAAATTGAACATCACAATGCACAGTTGATGCATCTGACATCATGCAATAGTGGAACCATAGTCCACAGCCGACAACATTCTGTGGAGAGTATGGACAGAGTTGGATGTCTCAATATGGATAATGAGAGTTTCACATAAATTGACTGAGGCAGGTTTGCCCCTTGCACCCCACCCTTATGTGGTGTTGTTCCAATACTATTTGGCATGATGAATGGCACAGTGTGGTGTTCAGTGATTAATTATGACTCTCAACAATCATGATTACCAAATGAGGTACTGGAAGGGACTGGACTTATCTTTCCTCCATTTTGGAGCCCCATTGTGGAGTCATGGTTTGGGGTGCAATTTTAATCAACAGCTGATCATCTCTAGTATGCATCAGGGTCCATACCTGGCATGCCATTATGTTGATGAGGCACAGCAGTCCACTACACAATCATATCTTCTGGGTGTACTCAAAGCCATTTTCTAACAGGATAATGTGTGGCCCCACATTGCAAACATCAGCAGGCATGCTTTGCAAGGGGTCAAGTTGATATCTTGGCCAGTACACTTCAAAGATCTCTCTTCAACTGAGAATCTGTAAAACATGATTGAACATCGAGTAAAGGCCCATTTAGATGGGAAGAATGTCGAGCAAATGATGCTAGACACTCGTCCCCGCACATACTCGCTCTCATGCTGCTGCATCGGGGCTCACAGCGGGGCGGCTGGAGGAGATTTCTCTCCTGATGCTCCCCCACCCCTCTCCATTGACTTAACATAGTGGCAGTTTAGTACTGAACGGCTGCTATTTACACCGAACGATGATCTTCAGCTCATTGTCCATCGTTTATGCAGTACTGAACGACCACTATGTTAAGTCAATGGAGAAGGGTGGGGGAGCGCAAGGAGAAAAATCTTCTGAAGCCTCCCCGCCCTAATGCTGGCCGCTCTGCGAGCTAGTCAGCGATGCAAGCTCACGTGCAACAGCACAGGAGTGAGTGTATGTGGGGACGAGTGTCTGGCATCATTTGCCTGACATTCGTCCCGCTAAATGGGCCATAAATGCTTTCCCACAGCCTTGTAATCAAGATAAACTGTGGACTATGGTCAATAACACATATTCAACATTACCCCAGGACAGTATTCAAGCACTCACTGAATCAATGCCACTTCATGTTAATGACTGTATCACCGAACATGGTTGCCTCACTAATTCCTGATCATCTTATTTATTGAGCCACAAAAGTTATGTAATTGTTTGAAATGATAACTGATTGTTTATAATTTAACCCCTTAGTGACGGCGCTATCGACTTTCTACGTCCTGCTGTTGCAGGACGTGTATGGAGGGAGGTAGGGCCGCTATCTTCTCCATACAGCACGGGCGTCAGCTGTTTATTACAGCTGACACCCGCAGGCAATAGCCGCGCTCGGCCGTTCGGCCGATCGCGGCTATTAACCCTTTAAATGCCGCTGTCAATTCTGACAGTGGCATTTAAATCCCCCGAACGCTGCTATAGCATTACGTCATACTGCAGGAGCGATCAAAGCAACGCATGTTAAAGTCCCCCAGGGGGACTTCAAAGTAAAGTAAGAAAAAAGATCAATAAAGTTTTTTAAATTGTAAAAAAAAGTTATAAAAGTTTAAATCACCCCCCTTTTGCCATATCAATTACTAAAAAATCTAAATCATAAAACAAAAATATGTATTTGATATCGCCGCATCCGCAAAAGTCCAATCTATCAAAGTAGTGCATTATTTTTCCTGCACGGTGAATGTCGTCCGAAAAAAAAAAAAAAAGAATGCCAGAAATACACTTTTTTAGTTACCCTGTCTTCCAGAAAAAATGCAATAAAAAGCGATCAAAAGGTTGTATGTATTCCAAATTGATACTATCGGAAACTACAGGACATCCCGCAAAAATTGAGCCCTTGCACAACTATGTCGACAGAAAAATAAAAAAGTTATTGCGCGCACAAAATGACCACAGAAAATAATTGAAAAAAATTAAATATCTTAAAAAAAAAAACAAGTACTACAGCAAAAAAAAACTATATAAGTTTGGTATCGTAGTAATCATACTGACCCATAAAGTAAAAATATCAGGTCGTTTTTGTTGCAATTTGTGCGCCGTAGAAACAGGACGCACCGAAAGATGGTGGAATGTCTTTTTTTTTTCCCATTTCTCTCCGCTAAGAATTTTTTAAAAGTTTTTCAGTACATTATATGGTACAATAAATAGTGCCTTTGAAAAATACAACTCGTCCCGCAAAAAACAAGCCCTCATACAGTGACATCGATGGATAAATAAAAGAGCTACGGTTTTTTAAAAGGGAGTAGGGAAAAACAAAAATAGAAAAAAGCAAAAAAGCTCCGTCACTAAGGGGTAATTCTGTACCTATGTGCTGTGTTTCTTCTAATTTTGAGCATTTATTTATGGTATGGCATTTTTCACTGTGAGGCAGTGTATTTATTATGCATGCTCATAAATTTACATGGTCAGGCAGAATTTGAATATGTTTTACATTAAACTATTATGTCACACACATATATATGTACCATTATAGTATAGCAAAATTACTCAAAAGTTTTTCCTTAGTTCAGTGATGCTCAACCTTTTGAGCTCGGTGTGTCAAAATTACTCAAAAAGTGGAGCATAACTCGGGTGGTGTGTCACTTCGAGAAAAAATCCATAAATTCGCAATAATTATAGTTTAAATAACAAAAATGTATAATTGTAATGTATAACTGTATTTAATAAACCCAAAACACCCATAGCACAGGCCCTCGCCTCTCGCTGCCTCCCCCTCACTTATCTCAGTAATGATGAGCCCCCAGGGGCGACCGCGCCTCCCCAGAGCGCCCCCCTAGCAGCGACAGCACCACCCAGAGCGGCCCCCCAGCAGTGACAGCACCACCCAGAGCGGCCCCCTAGCAGCAACAGCACCACCAAGAGTGGCCCCCCCAGCAGCGACAGCACCACCCAGAGCAGCCCCCCAGCAGTAACTGCCACCCTTACAGCGGCACCCTCCAGCAGTATCTGCCCCCCTTACAGCGCCCCCCCAAAACTACCTGCCGCCCTTACAGCGCCCCCCCAGCAGTATCTTCCCCCTTACAGCGCCCCCCCCAGCAGTATCTGCCCCCCTTACAGCGCCCCCCCAGCAGTATCTGCCCCCCTTACAGCGCCCCCCCCCAGCAGTATCTGCCCCCCTTACTGCACCCCCCCAGCAGTATCTGCCCCCTTACAGCACCCCCCCAGCAGTATCTGCCCCCACTTACAGTGCCCCCTCCCCCTCAGCATTACCTGCCCGCCTTACAGAGGCCCCCAGCGGTGACTGTCCCCCATGAGACCCACGTACTTACCTCGTGGATGCTCCACTCCTCCTGTGCCCGGCGCGCCACCAGCAGCGATGATCTCTGGCGCACACTGTGGTATCAGTGTATTGCAGGTCGCCTCTTCCCCTGGACGCTCCTGCGGAACCAACAGGTAAGAGACGTCGGGGGACAGGGGGAGGAGGATCCTGGCTACACACTGACATCACAGTGTGTGTGTAATGTATAACTGTATTTAATAAACCCAAAACACCCATAGCACAGGCCCTCACCTCTCGCTGCCTCCCCCTCACTTATCTCAGTAATGATGAGCCCCCAGGGGTGACGGCACCCCCCAGAGCGGCCCCCCAGCAGCGACAGCACCACCCAGAGCGGCCCCCCAGCAGCAACAACACCACCAAGAGCGGCCCCCGAGCAGCGACAGCACCACCCAGAGCAGCCCCCTAACAGCAACAGCACCACCAAGAGTGGCCCCACAGCAGCGACAGCACCACCCAGAGCGGCCCCCAGCAGTATCAGCCCCCCACAGCGGCCCCCCAGCATTACCTGCCCCCACAGTAGCCCCCCAGCAGTTTCGGCCCCCCCAGCAGTATCTGCCCCCCACAGCGCCCCCCAGCAGTATCTGCCACCCTTACAGCAACCCCCCCAGCAGTATCTGCCCCCCTTACAGTGCCCCCCCAAAAGTACCTGCCCCCCTTACAGCGCCCCCCCAGCAGTATCTGCCCCCCTTACAGCGCCCCCCCAGCAGTATCTGCCCCCCTTACAGCTCCCCCCAGCAGTATCTGCCCCCTTACAGCACCCCCCAAACAGTATCTGCCCCCCTTACAGCGCCCCCCAGCAGTATCTGCCCCCTTACAGAGGCCCCCCAGCAGTATCTGCCCCCCTTACAGCTCCCCCCAGCAGTATCTGCCACCTTACAGCTCCCCCCCAGCAGTATCTGCCCCCTTACAGCACCCCCCAAGCAGTATCTGCCCCCCTTACAGCGCCCCCCCAGCAGTATCTGCCCCCTCTTACAGCACCGCCTCCCCCCCAGCATTACCTGCCCCCCTTACAGCGGCCCCCCAGCGGTGACTGCCCCCCACGAGACCCACATACTTACCTCTAGATGCTCCACTCTTCCTGTGCCCGGCGCGCTGCCAGCAGCGATGATCTCTGGCGCACACTGTGACGTCAGTGTATTGCAGGTCGCCTCTTCCCCTGGACGCTCCTGCAGAACCAACAGGTAAGAGACGTCGGGGGACAGGGGGAGGAGGATCCTGGCTGCACACTGACATCACAGTGTGTGTGTAATGTATAACTGTATTTAATAAACCCAAAACACCCATAGCACAGGCCCTCACCTCTCGCTGCCTCCCCCTCACTTATCTCAGTAATAATGAGCCCCCAGGGGCGACGGCACCCCCCAGAGCGGCCCCCCAGCAGCGACAGCACCACCCAGAGCGGCCCCCCAGCAGCGACAGCACCACCAAGAGCGGCCCCCGAGCAGCGACAGCACCACCCAGAGCAGCCCCCTAACAGCAACAGCACCACCAAGAGTGGCCCCACAGCAGCGACAGCACCACCCAGAGCGGCCCCCAGCAGTATCGGCCCCCCACAGCGGCCCCCCAGCATTACCTGCCCCCACAGTGGCCCCCCAGCAGTTTCGCCCCCCCCCCAGCAGTATCTGCCCCCAACAGCGCCCCCCAGCAGTATCTGCCACCCTTACAGCGGCCCCCCCAGCAGTATCTGCCCCCCTTACAGTGCCCCCCCAAAAGTACCTGCCCCCCTTACAGCGCCCCCCAGCAGTATCTGCCCCCCTTACAGCGCCCCCCCAGCAGTATCTGCCCCCCTTACAGCTCCCCCCAGCAGTATCTGCCCCCTTACAGCACCCCCCAAAACAGTATCTGCCCCCTTACAGCACCCCCCCCAGCAGTATCTGCCCCCTTACAGAGGCCCCCCAGCAGTATCTGCCCCCCTTACAGCTCCCCCCCAGCAGTATCTGCCCCCTTACAGCACCCCCCAAGCAGTATCTGCCCTCCTTACAGCGCCCCCCCAGCAGTATCTGCCCCCTCTTACAGCACCGCCTCCCCCCCAGCATTACCTGCCCCCCTTACAGCGGCCCCCCAGCGGTGACTGCCCCCCACGAGACCCACATACTTACCTCTAGATGCTCCACTCCTCCTGTGCCCGGCGCGCTGCCAGCAGCGATGATCTCTGGCGCACACTGTGACGTCAGTGTATTGCAGGTCGCCTCTTCCCCTGGACGCTCCTGCAGAACCAACAGGTAAGAGACGTCGGGGGACAGGGGGAGGAGGATCCTGGCTGCACACTGACATCACAGTGTGTGTGTAATGTATAACTATATTTAATAAACCCAAAACACCCATAGCACAGGCCCTCACCTCTCGCTGCCTCCCCCTCACTTATCTCAGTAATAATGAGCCCCCAGGGGCGACGGCACCCCCCAGAGCGGCCCCCCAGCAGCGACAGCACCACCCAGAGCGGCCCCCCAGCAGCAACAGCACCACCAAGAGCGGCCCCCGAGCAGCGACAGCACCACCCAGAGCAGCCCCCTAACAGCAACAGCACCACCAAGAGTGGCCCCCCAGCAGCGACAGCACCACCCAGAGCGGCCCCCAGCAGTATCGGCCCCTCCAGCAGTAACTGCCCCCCACAGCGCCCCCCAGCAGTATCTGCCACCCTTACAGCGGTCCCCCCAGCAGTATCTGCCCCCCTTACATTGCCCCCCCAAAAGTACCTGCCCCCCTTACAGCGCCCCCCCAGCAGTATCTGCCCCCCTTACAGCGCCCCCCCAGCAGTATCTGCCCCCTTACAGCGGCCCCCCCAGCAGTATCTGCCCCCCTTACAGCTCCCCCCAGCAGTAGCTGCCCCCTTACAGCACCCCCCAAGCAGTATCTGCCCCCCTTACAGCGCCCCCCCAGCAGTATCTGCCCCCCTTACAGAGGCCCCTCAGCAGTATCTGCCCCCCTTACAGCTCCCCCCCAGCAGTATCTGCCCCCTTACAGCTCCCCCCCAGCAGTATCTGCCCCCTTACAGCACCCCCCAAGCAGTATCTGCCCCCCTTACAGCGCCCCCCCAGAGCGGCCCCCCAGCAGTGACAGCACCACCCAGAGCGGCCCCCTAGCAGCAACAGCACCACCAAGAGTGGCCCCCCCAGCAGCGACAGCACCACCCAGAGCAGCCCCACAGCAGTAACTGCCACCCTTACAGCGGCACCCTCCAGCAGTATCTGCCCCCCTTACAGCTCCCCCCAGCAGTAGCTGCCCCCTTACAGCACCCCCCAAGCAGTATCTGCCCCCCTTACAGCGCCCCCCCAGCAGTATCTGCCCCCCTTACAGAGGCCCCTCAGCAGTATCTGCCCCCCTTACAGCTCCCCCCCAGCAGTATCTGCCCCCTTACAGCTCCCCCCCAGCAGTATCTGCCCCCTTACAGCACCCCCCAAGCAGTATCTGCCCCCCTTACAGCGCCCCCCCAGAGCGGCCCCCCAGCAGTGACAGCACCACCCAGAGCGGCCCCCTAGCAGCAACAGCACCACCAAGAGTGGCCCCCCCAGCAGCGACAGCACCACCCAGAGCAGCCCCACAGCAGTAACTGCCACCCTTACAGCGGCACCCTCCAGCAGTATCTGCCCCCCTTACAGCACCCCCCCAAAAGTACCTGCCTCCCTTACAGCGCCCCCCCAAGCAGTATCTTCCCCCTTACAGCGCCCCCCCCCCCCAGCAGTATCTGCCCCCCTTACAGCGCCCCCCCAGCAGTATCTGCCCCCTTACAGCACCCCCCAGCAGTATCTGCCCCCACTTACAGTGCCCCCTCCCCCTCAGCATTACCTGCCCGCCTTACAGAGGCCCCCAGCGGTGACTGTCCCCCATGAGACCCACGTACTTACCTCGTGGATGCTCCACTCCTCCTGTGCCCGGCGCGCCACCAGCAGCGATGATCTCTGTTGCACACTGTGACATCAGTGTATTGCAGGTCGCCTCTTCCCCTGGACGCTCCTGCGGAACCAACAGGTAAGAGACGTCGGGGGACAGGGGGAGGAGGATCCTGGCTACACACTGACATCACACTGTGTGTGTAATGTATAACTGTATTTAATAAACCCAAAACACCCATAGCACAGGCCCTCACCTCTCGCTGCCTCCCCCTTACTTATCTCAGTAATGATGAGCCCCCAGGGGTGACGGCATCCCCCCAGAGCGGCCCCCCAGCAGCGACAGCACCACCCAGAGCGGCCCCCCAGCAGCAACAGCACCACCAAGAGCGGCCCCCGAGCAGCGACAGCACCACCCAGAGCAGCCCCCTAACAGCAACAGCACCACCAAGAGTGGCCCCACAGCAGCGACAGCACCACCCAGAGCGGCCCCCAGCAGTATCGGCCCCCCACAGCAGCCCACCAGCATTACCTGCCCCCACAGTGGCCCCCCAGCAGTTTCGGCCCCCCCAGCAGTATCTGCCCCCCACAGCGCCCCCCAGCAGTATCTGCCACCCTTACAGCGGCCCCCCCAGCAGTATCTGCCCCCCTTACAGTGTCCCCCCAAAAGTACCTGCCCCCCTTACAGCGCCCCCCCCCCAGCAGTATCTGCCCCCCTTACAGTGCCCCCCCAGCAGTATCTGCCCCCCTTACAGCTCCTCCCAGCAGTATCTGCCCCCTTACAGCACCCCCCAAACAGTATCTGCCCCCTTACAGCTCCCCCCCCAGCAGTATATGCCCGCTTACAGAGGCCCCCCAGCAGTATCTGCCCCCCTTACAGCTCCCCCCCAGCAGTATCTGCCCCCTTACAGCTCCCCCCCAGCAGTATCTGCCCCCTTACAGCACCCCCCAAGCAGTATCTGCCCCCCTTACAGCGCCCCCCCAGCAGTATCTGCCCCCTCTTACAGCACCGCCTCCCCCCCAGTATTACCTGCCCCCCTTACAGCGGCTCCCCAGCGGTGACTGCCCCCCACGAGACCCACATACTTACCTCTAGATGCTCCACTCCTCCTGTGCCCGGCGCGCTGCCAGCAGCGATGATCTCTGGCGCACACTGTGACGTCAGTGTATTGCAGGTCGCCTCTTCCCCTGGACGCTCCTGCAGAACCAACAGGTAAGAGACGTCGGGGGACAGGGGGAGGAGGATCCTGGCTGCACACTGACATCACAGTGTGTGTGTAATGTATAACTGTATTTAATAAACCCAAAACACCCATAGCACAGGCCCTCACCTCTCGCTGCCTCCCCCTCACTTATCTCAGTAATAATGAGCCCCCAGGGGCGACGGCACCCCCCAGAGCGGCCCCCCAGCAGCGACAGCACCACCCAGAGCGGCCCCCCAGCAGCAACAGCACCACCAAGAGCGGCCCCCGAGCAGCGACAGCACCACCCAGAGCAGCCCCCTAACAGCAACAGCACCACCAAGAGTGGCCCCCCAGCAGCGACAGCACCACCCAGAGCGGCCCCCAGCAGTATCGGCCCCTCCAGCAGTAACTGCCCCCCACAGCGCCCCCAGCAGTATCTGCCACCCTTACAGCGGTCCCCCCAGCAGTATCTGCCCCCCTTACAGTGCCCCCCCAAAAGTACCTGCCCCCCTTACAGCTCCACCCCAGCAGTATCTGCCCCCCTTACAGCGCCCCCCCCAGCAGTATCTGCCCCCTTACAGCGGCACCCCCCAGCAGTATCTGCCCCCCTTACAGCTCCCCCCAGCAGTAGCTGCCCCCTTACAGCACCCCCCAAGCAGTATCTGCCCCCCTTACAGCGCCCCCCCAGCAGTATCTGCCCCCCTTACAGAGGCCCCCCAGCAGTATCTGCCCCCCTTACAGAGGCCCCCCAGCAGTATCTGCCCCTTTACAGCTCCCCCCCAGCAGTATCTGCCCCCTTACAGCACACCCCAAGCAGTATCTGCCCCCCTTACAGCGCCCCCCCCAGAGCGGCCCCCCAGCAGTGACAGCACCACCCAGAGCGGCCCCCTAGCAGCAACAGCACCACCAAGAGTGGCCCCCCCAGCAGCGACAGCACCACCCAGAGCAGCCCCCCAGCAGTAACTGCCACCCTTACAGCGGCACCCTCCAGCAGTATCTGCCCCCCTTACAGCACCCCCCCAGCAGTATCTGCCCCCCTTACAGCTCCCCCCAGCAGTAGCTGCCCCCTTACAGCACCCCCCAAGCAGTATCTGCCCCCTTACACCGCCTCCCCCCCCAGCAGTATCTGCCCCCCTTACAGAGGCCCCCCAGCAGTATCTGCCCCCCTTACAGCTCCCCCCCAGCAGTATCTGCCCCCTTACAGCTCCCCCCCAGCAGTATCTGCCCCCTTACAGCACCCCCAAGCAGTATCTGCCCCCCTTACAGCGCCCCCCCCTGCAGTATCTGCCCCCTCTTACAGCACCGCCTCCCCCCCAGCATTACCTGCCCCCCTTACAGCGGCCCCCCAGCGGTGACTGCCCCCCACGAGACCCACGTACTTACCTCTAGATGCTCCACTCCTCCTGTGCCCGGCGCGCTGCCAGCAGCGATGATCTCTGGCACACACTGTGACGTCAGTGTATTGCAGGTCGCCTCTTCCCCTGGACGCTCCCGCAGAACCAACAGGTAAGAGACGTTGGGGGACGGGGGGAGGAGGATCCTGGTTGCACACCGACATCACAGTGTGTGCCAGGATCAGCGCTGTTAGTAGTGCTGGTTAGTGAATACCAGCAAGGCAGTCACGGCCCCTCCCAATAATCATTAACGGGGCGAGCCTCCGCGTGTCAGCGACTATGGCTACGCGTGTCAGTGCTGACACGCGTGTCATAGGTTCGCCATCACGGCCTGAGTTCTTAATACAGGTGCTGCTTCCTTCTGCATCGTAGACAGCCTGCAATCTATTGTCATCTGATAAACTTGTCTATTCCTCTTAACAAGAAAAAGATTCTAGATCTCATAAATGTTTTGATTGTCCAGTTTGATTTGTATGTTTGAGTTCTCCCCTAAGTGGCTCAATGATGCTGGCCAAGGTCAGGAGACTATGATGGCCACACCAAAACCTTCACTTTCTTCTGCTGCAGTCACTTAAAATCCCCGCCTGCTGAATGAGCTGCCTCTGATTGGTCACAGCCTGACCAATCAGAGGCAGCTCTCACACCCATTCATGAATTCATGAATGGGTGAGTGAGTGCTGCCTCTGATTGGCTCAGCGCAGGGACCAATCAGGGGCAGCTCTCAGCTGTCATTCATGAATTCATGAATGGGTGTGAGTGAGAGCTGCCTCTGATTGGTCAGGCTGTGACCAATCAGAGGCAGCTCATTCAGCAGGCGGGGATTTTAAATCCCCGGCTGCTGAATACTACAGAGAGCAGTTCAGGAGAACTGCCGCCGGCCGCAGCTGAACTCCGTCTGCTGGGACCAGGTGAGTATATATATTTTTTTTATTTTTACACATTTCTGGATGAATTTCAGGGAAGGGCTTATATATTTAAGCCCTTCCCGAAAATGCATCCCGCGCTCGCCGGCAGCCCATTGCTTTCAATGGAGCCGGCTGTATTGCCGGCTCCATTGAATTCAATGGGCAAACATCGTTCTTCTCTGCCACAGCTGTTACAGCTGTGCAGAGAAGAATGATTTGTCTAGTATATGTTCTCAATGGGGTCGGTGCTGCTGCCGCCAGCCCCATTGAGCGCATATAGAGAAGAGAACAGGAATCGCAGATCGCAGATAGGTGCGATCTGCGATTTCTGTTCTATAATTTATCGGACGAGCGCATAAAAAGCGCTCATGTGTCCGATACCATTGCAAAGCAAGGGTTTTATAAAATCGCCGGACGCATGCGCATGCGCAAATCGCGCGAAAAAACGCCCGTCTGACTAAGCCCTCAATGTAGTGAACAGAAAAAAATAGCTCTTGGAAAGTTAATTGCAAGTTTGCTCTTGTTGTTGTATTATTCAACTGATGGCAAGCCACAAAAATATCATTCAGGCTTACAAACTTTGGAAAAGAAAAACATGATTAATATTAAGTGGTTTCTGGCAATTCTAAATGTGTTGACATAAACAGATCATATACATTAACAAAACTTCCTAATTTCTTTCAGTCACTATTGCATCACATAACATATAGCAGGCTCTGTTAATAGTTACAATATATTTCTCCAAACCAGTGTCCTTATGGGTAAAAGCCTGGCTGTTCGCTAAAGCAGATGTTTAGTCACTTCTGTGAGTTCAAAACAACAATTTGTTACCTATGGCTGCTGGGAACTAACTGTACATAAGTAGATAATGTACTGCACAAAGGCAGTTAAAAGAACACATGTGCTTTCACCATTGCTTATGGCCTTCTAGGAATCTAATGAAAAATGGTTTAATCTTCCTTTACGTATTAAATGGCTTCATCTGTTTGGAGAAGAGCTTTCTTCTCTTCTCTTTTCAACCTTTTTGCCAGGTTAAATTACACTGCAGCTTGTTTTCATTGTTCAGTTTTTGATCTGAAGACTCAGTCAATGACACAGGTATGAATGAGCTAATCACACTGGCACAACCTTTCACTATATCAGATGGCAGAAGCCAGGGTTATTATAAAATACTTCTCATGAATCATAGTTTCAGGTGATTCCAGTTTCAAAGCAGTTAAAAGAAAGACATTAATTATACATTTCCATTATGACAGAGCCAACATCAGCAGCAACTAAAACATAATTTGTTTAGGTGGTCATGCAGGCTGTTCTCTGATCAAGTTTTGCTTCCCACAGGGAAGAATCAGTCTTAAATTACACAGCAAGCAGGCAGAGATTGGAAGCAAACAATAAAACACTTCCCAGGGGTAGGAAGAATGAAGAACAGGTTTGCGCTTTTCTATTAAATAAGTCTAAAATCCTTTTTAGGAAGTTTGAGACAGAAAAAAGAACATTAAGAAACAAGTTGTACTTCTGATAGAAAGGTTGTATTGCAAGTGTTTAAGTTGCAACATTAAATAACGATGCTTTTGTTGCTGCTGGTAAACAATTTAGTATTTTTATCTAATTGAAACAAGGAAATGTACTGTCCTAAAATCTGAGAAAATACATTTTTCCAAAAGAGATGTAAGCCTTAGAATCTTTTAATTATAATCAAGAAAAGTAGTTTTTTTTTTTTAAATTTCTTAAGCTAAAACCTACCATAACATACTTAGATCTGTCAGGTTTCCAATGCTACAGTGAGAGAAGAATAGAATAGAAAGCCACTAAATCTATCTATCTATCTATCTATCTATCTATCTATCTATCTATCTATCTATCTATCTATCTATCTCATATCTATCTATCTATCTATCTATCTATCTATCTATCTCATATCTATCTATCTCATATCTATCTATCTATCTATCTATCTATCATTTTCTTTCATTCTGTATTGTCATGTAAAATGCTACTTACATGCAGCCACAAGTTAGAGGACTGCATTTCTTTGGGTTCATTCATACGAGCGATGTGTTTTCACACTGTCCGCATCACCACCGAAAATCATGTAAATAAAGAAAAGCTGCAATCAAGTCCTGAGCTTCAGCTGCATTTTCTTGTCCATTCAAATGGTTGGCTGTGTTGTGTAAGCGAAAATATCCGCCGCAGCGTGGAAGTCCCTTGGTCAGTATAAATCCTTGGAATGACTTATTTTAGTTAAATAGGGGCACCTGTCTTCTTTTCTCAGCGTTAGACACAGCTAAACTCCCCCCTTTCCTTTTTTTCAGCTCCCATAGAAGCCTAAAATCGCTCATCTGAATGAATACATTGATATACAAAGCCAATGCTTCAGATTGTCGCAATTTTTTATTAAGGCTAAATTGGCCACGTAGAAAGGCTCATGTGAATAAGGCTTTTGGCTGATTTAACACCTGCGTTATGTCTCTGTTCAGGGTTTCCATCTTTAAGGCTTCTTCCTGTGGCTTTGATTTTATCGCAATATGTGCGCATAATGGGATGAAACAAAATCTTCCCACTGTTTTATGCAAATGCACACACTATACAGCAGGTTTGAATAAAACACAAAAAGAGAAAAAAAGACCCTGTTCATGTGCAACTGTGCTCCGTAGCACTAAGCATAGTTGCACATACGGCCGCGTGTTTTTGTTCTGATGCTTTGTTTTGAAATAAAACTGAAAAAAAGGATAATTTTTCCTCCCATTGATTTCAATGGAGTTAAAAAAAGAAAGAAAAAGGAAAGGTTTCTGTTTGCTTCCATTCCATTAGGTTTCTGTTTTTTTTAGACTGAAAAATAGTGAGTCTGCAGGAAGCAGGGGTAGAGCCTGACACTATGCTGTTCATTCCTGTCAAGCAGCCAGGAGGACAGCTATTATATATATTGACACTTACATAGCACCTGCTGTGATCAGAGAGTAAACTAGTTACAACTGTTAATTTGCTTAGTGCAGTGGTTAATCTTGACTGTGGTACTTTCCAAGAAGGGAACTCTGAGTTGGTAAAGTTCCCCAAGGAAGTCTTCTGTAAAGGCCTATTAGAGCATACCAGAGGCATACCCCAATGGGGATATGTGCATAAATGCAAAAGAAAAAAAAGCAATGTAAAGGTAAAGAATATGCATACTTTCAGGTGACTTTTCAGAATAAGCTGTCATGTATGTGTACATGAGGAAAGCACTATTGCTGGTGATTATATGTTTTGTGTTATGCATTTTTCAACAGTCCTCTCTTGTGGTCACCATCGTTAATTTTCAGACTTTTCTGTATTCGTGGGTGGAAACTAACTGCTGTAATAA
This sequence comes from Eleutherodactylus coqui, assembly GCF_035609145.1. Classification (NCBI taxonomy): domain Eukaryota; kingdom Metazoa; phylum Chordata; class Amphibia; order Anura; family Eleutherodactylidae; genus Eleutherodactylus; species Eleutherodactylus coqui. The sequence continues at coordinate 138,323,684 of NC_089843.1, read as the reverse complement.
ATCCTATACACTGCACCCATAGGGTAGAAGGATCTCTTTTTTTCTCTCTATATCACATCCTCATGCCTAATAGCAGCATAAATAACATTATACAGCAGTACTGAGCAGTGTAAATGTAGATTCCAGTAGTGTAAATTCTAGTATTTGTGAGACAGTAAAAACGTATTAGCTGCACAGCAAGTCTTATTGGTCTCTCTACTCCACTCTCACTCCAAAAGCTCCCTCCAACGCCTCTTTCTAACCTCTCCATAGATTTCTATGGATGAGAACAAGCAATCAGGACAAGACACAATGGGAGTAATCAGGCCAGTGAGTTAAGCCCAATGTCCACGGGCACATTTGAATTGCACCCACGTGGATGATACACAGTTCAATCCGCCCATAGGGAAACATGGGCATCCGCACATGAATCAAAGCATGTGGATTTGATTTGCAGATTTATATTTTATTCTTTACAATATATTTATATTTGTTTTTTATAAATTTCTTATTTTGCTTTTTCTTATAATCTCCTAAGGGGACATAAACTTGCAATCATTTGATCGCTTACAACATATACTGCTGGCATGTCTTAACAGGCAGAAATACATAGCAGCCCTCTGGCACCTTCTTAAGGCCCCCAGATGCCATGATATCCAGACAGAACTTTGCAATTTAATTCCATGGGGGTGGTTCGGGCCCCCTGAATGGCAATTAGTGATTCAAATGCCTCTTTCAAAATTGATCTCTGACCATGGCTGTTGTGTCCAGGTGTCAGCTGTCACAGACAGTTTATATGGGCCATGAATGGGCATGCTCCACTCCTGATCCCAGTCTATAAAAAAAAACACACTCCCAGCACATACATATACATCCTTGGATATGAAGGGGTTAAGCCAATCCCCCAAAAATATTATAATAGTTTCATAAAAACTAAACACTATTAGGATAAGAATATCATATAGGGGTGATCCCTGTTTGAGATCTTCCATTATTAGCTAGAATGTAGAGTTGCTGCAAACAGCACTTTTCACTCTGAGAGATTCAACAGTGTATACTTTACAAGTACAGTCACATTCATTTGAAAGACTAGCATGTACTGTAAGGGCTTAAACCCATGGGTGCATACACTAATGTACTCCCACCTACAGATCGTATTAGCCAGGGGCGTAGCTAAAGGCTTATGGGCCCAGGTGCAAAAGTTTATCTTGGGGCCCCCCAACCTCTCTTAACCCCTTAACACAAGGCATAACTTGAAGCTTCTGGGCCCCAATGCAAAACCTGCAACAGGGCCCAAACTATAATACTTTATTCATAGTAATGGGCTCTCTATATGGAGAAGAGAGGCCTTATGGGTCCCCTTAGGCTCCTGGGCCCGGGGGCTACCGCATCCCCTGCATCCCCTATAGTTACACCAGTGGTATTAGCATTTTAACCAGTTTTTTTGTTTTTGACTGTTCAAACTCCGTACTATGGAGCTTGAATTTGAAAAAAAAAGTAGAAGAAAAGTCCTATGTAGAAAAACTACATGTGAGAAAAATTAAGACAAGTCCTACATTCTCTCATGCATAGCATTAACACGTGAGAATCCTGATATTGAAAACTAAACTATTGAAATCAATGGTTTAGTTTCGTCCCTTTTCGTGGCCATGATTTTCATGGCTGCATAACAGAACAAAATGCCTATCTGTTAAAGCCCTAATAGATTTCTCCTGCAGATGGTTTACATTTTCGTCCGCATTGACAGCTAATTTACAGGGGTTCCTAAAGCTAGTTCCATGACAATAAGCTGAAGTCACATAACGCCAATAGCTGTACAATAGCATGATATTCTCCCCACTCTCCTTGTTTATTTTATTTTTCCAAAAGCAGAACTGTATGCAGCAGTGTGGTAAAAGTTATAATGGTATAACTATCTTCTGCTCCTGCTGGATCTAATTCCTGTTTTGATAAAAACTTTTCACCTCAGATCAGCCACTAGCATCTAATTACAACAGCAGGGTAAACTTTGTAAGGTAGATTTATTTTGACTATAGTTTACTTGAAAGTACTGCCAAAAAATTATTGTGTGTAAGAAAAGGGAATCTGATGTTCTTGGACAAATATACTTTCTTCCATTCTTATCTTGATTGAAACTATTCAAAAAGAGAAACTGATGTCATGACTAACTGATGTTGTACCTCTGTAGCATAGAGATACAGACTATTATATAATTAAAGAAACAATTAATTTTTGACATTTTTAAATTCTATATAGTATTTATAGGCCTGAATCACCTTATGTCTATGTGTTCGCACCTAGCTGTGATTTCACTTATTTTTATTCTTTCTTATAACCCCTACTTTTTACTCATATCTAATTCTATATAAAACATCTTTACTCGTTTAACATAAAAAGCAATTGGTTTGCTATCTTTACCACAAATAGAATCATAGAATGGTAGAATTGGAAGGCACCCTCAGGTTCATCGGTCCAACCCCCTCCTCAATGTAGGATTCAATAAATAATTCCAGACAGGTGTTTGTCTAGCCTCTGTTTGAAGATATACATTTAAGAAGAACTCACCACCTCTCGTGGCAATCTGTTCCACTCATTGATCACCTTCAATGTTAAAAGGTTTTTTTCTAATCTACATCTCTTCCCTTTCAGTTGCATCCCATTGCTTCTAGTCTGTCATTGTTCAAATGAGAATAGGGCTGATCACTCTGCACTGTGACAGCCCTTCAGATATTTGTAAACAGCTATTAAGTCTCCTCTCAACCTTTTTTTTGCATGATAAACATTCCTAGATTCTTTAACCATTTCTCATAATACATGCTTTCCATAATGCTCACCATCCTCATAGCTCTTCTCTGGACTTACTTCAGTTTGTCTATATCTTTTTTTAAATTGTAGTGTCCAGAACTGGACATAGTATTCTAGATTAGGTCTGAGGAGGAGTAGAGGGGGATAATTACCTCACATGATATAAACTTTATTTTTCTCTTAATACATCCTAGAAATGCCTTTGCCTTTTGTGCTGCTGTATCACACTATTGACTCATGTTCAGTCTGTGATCTATTCATATACCATAGTATTTTTCACGTTTGTGCTGCTGCTTAGCTCTATTCTTCCCAATCTGTGTGCGCTTTTTTTCATTTTTCTTGCCCAGATATAGGACCTTGCATTTCTTCATGTTGGATACCTTATATTGTCCTGAAAAAGGCAATAAAACTGCTAAATTGAATAAATAACATTTATTGACATAAAAAGTCACACAATTGCCCCATACAGAGTGTATCTATGCAGTATTTCCATTGTCCATAAACTGTGCAGATTGGCCCCATACACAGTACAGTCACAGCATAATGCGTATACAACATAGATACCAGAGTGCCTCCATAAACAGAGTAAATATCAGAGAGAGGTCCCGACACACTAGAATATTTGGGGTCATGTGAGGTCTGCGTTAATCAATGGGCTATAAGGACATGCACACTGACGTTTTTCATGCGGACAGATGGTCTCTGGGAAAAACTAATTGCATGTCCTATTCTTGTCTGCATCACAAACAAGAAATAGGGCATGCTAATGCATTTCCATTTGCTGCTTGTTCATAACTTGAAAAGCACAGATAGGTGTCCATGTGCTGTCCAATGTGAGTTTCACCTGAAAAACTGTGCTGGAGGCCAGAGAGAGAGAGAGAGAGAGAGAGATGCTCACATGTTTTTTATTCTTTTGGAGGTTCAAACAGGGCCTTATTGTTTCAAAATATAATTCTGAAAGTAATTTTAAGAATTCAAAATCTGGCTAAGTTATTGCATTTATTTGGTTTGGTGAAATGAAAAGCTATCTGAATCATGCCCTAGATTGGTTATACCAGGTTTCACCAAACAAAATGTTCATTTATTATACATAGAATAAATATTCTGAAATAGTTTAGCATAAGAAGTAAGAGTCAGTTGTTTTTAAATCTCACTAAGGATTTAGCTTATTAGCAGTGCCTCTGATTTGAAATTTATACTTTTAAGGCACTTCGCTATTTTGTAGAGGATTGCTTGGCATTTAATTTTTTGATAAGCTTCAACAAAATATTTTGACACCAATAAATCAACACTTGAGTATAATTTGGAAACTGTTGAATATAAATAAAAAAATCTATAACTTACAAGGGACATATTGGTATGTTTATCACCTAAGTATAAACATAGGTCTTCTTACTCTAACAAAATTACAAATCTTTTTTACGTCTTACATAGACTTCCTTGACATGTCTATTTTTATTATTGTACAGCTAAGGGAACTCTTTAATAAGAATAGGTTCAAATATTTGTTATTCCATTTCTTACATGGTCCTTTCTTATGTTTAGGTTATCCTACTAACTCAACTCTGACAAATGTTCTTAATGATTGCCTGCCATGTTGAAAGGTCAATTTGTGTTTCTAAGTCTCTTTGACCTTTTTGCTAATTTTGACACTGTCTATCACCATATGCAGCAAGATAATCAATTCTGTTATTGTGTGCTTCACTTACTAAGTCACACCTTTGCCTTAGCTTCTTTTTCCAATCTTCATTTCAATTCAATCATATATATATATATATATATATATATATATATATATATATATATATATATATATATATATATATATATCTTATCAAATTTTCAAAATTTTCAAACTGGTGCCACTAGAACACTATTATTTTAATTTCTATTATTAAAACAAAACTGTATAGAGCTCTTAAATGTATAATGATATACTTGGCAATTGTTCAACTACTCCTTACAAATTATGTGTAGTATTAATGTGTGTCCAGAAAGGTGTAATATTGCAGATTTAATATTATGGGCATTAGAGATGAGCGAACACCAAAATGTTCGGGTGTTCGTTATTCGGAACGAACTTCCCGCGATGCTCGAGGGTTCGTTTCGAACAACGAAACCCATTGAAGTCAATGGGCGACCAGAGCATTTTTGTATTTCGCCGATGCTCGCTAAGGTTTTCATGTGTGAAAATCTGGGCAATTCAAGAAAGTGATGGGAACGACACAGCAACGGATAGGGCAGGCGAGGGGCTACATGTTGGGCTGCATCTCAAGTTCACAGGTCCCACTATTAAGCCACAATACCGGCAAGAGTGGCCCCCCCCCCTCCCAACAACTTTTACTTCTGAAAAGCCCTCATTAGCATGGCATACCTTTGCTAAGCACCACACTAGCTACAACAAAGCACAATCACTGCCTGGATGACACTCCACTGCCACTTCTCCTGGGTTACATGCTGCCCAACCGCCCCCCCTCCCCCCCCCCCCCACAGCGCACACCAAAGTGTCCCTGGGCAGCCTTCAGCTGCCCTCATGCCACACCACGCTCATGTCTATTTAGAATTGCGTCTGCCATGACGAGGGACCGCAGGCACACACTGCAGAGGTTGGCACGGCTAGGCAGCGACCCTCTTTAAAAGTGGCGGAGCGATAGCCCACAATGCTGTACAGAAGCAATGAGAAATAGAATCCTGTGCCACCGCCATCAGGAGCTGCACACGTGGGCATAGCAATGGGGAACCTATGTGCCACACACTATTCATTCTGTCAAGGTGTCTGCATGCCCCAGTCAGACCGGGCTTTTTAATTCATAGACACAGGCAGGTACAACTCCCTATTGTGAAGTCCCTGTCGACCCACAGCATGGGTGGCTCCCTGGAACCCACCGGCGGTACACAGAAATATCCCATTGCATTGCCCAACACAGCTGAGGTAGTAATGTTGTGCTTAACCCTTTCCAATCCAATTTGTATATGGTTTTCCTAGGGGGCTTACTCTTTTTCTGCTGTTATACAACGGCGCTATATGCTGGCTAAAGCCAGTACTGCATGAGCTGACACGTAGGATAGGCTCCGACAGCAGAGAGGCTGGCAATATACAGTAAGAGAACCCCGACGGACGTCTACCAACAACGGAGCTGTACAGCCTTAAACCCTAATGTCTTCACAGGTCACACAGTGGACTGGAAAGGGTTAATGCAGGTGGGTTTCGGCCCACACTGCATGCCCCAGTCAGACTGGGGTTCTTTACAAGTGGACACATGTAGGTTAAACTCCCTGTGGACCCACTGCCTGGGTGGGTGCCAGGAAGCCACCGGCGGTACATAGAAATATCCCATTGCATTGCCCAACACAGCTGAGGTAGTAATGTCGTGCGTAATACAGGTGGGCTTCGGCCCACACTGCATGGCCCAGTCAGACGGGTTCTTTAGAAGTGTACAGATGTATTAAAAACTCAGTGTGCACCTACAGCATGGGTGGCTCCCTGGAACCCACCGGCGGTACATAAAAATATCCCATTGCATTGCCCAACACAGCTGAGGTAACGTCAGCTGTAATGCAGGTGGGCTAAAAATTAATTTGATTACACTGTAGGCGAGGGCCCACAAAAATTGCTGTATCAACAGTACTAATGTACATCCCAAAAATTGGCCATGGCCAGCCAAGAGGGCAGGTGAAACCCATTAATCGCTTTGGTTAATGTGGCTTAAGTGGTAACTAGGCCTGGAGGCAGCCCAGTGTAACGAAAAATTGGTTCAAGTTAAAGTTCCAATGCTTTTAAGCGCATTGAAACTTATAAAAATTGTTCTGAAAAATTATTTGAGTGAGCCTTGTGGCCCTAAGAAAAATTGCCCGTTCAGCGTGATTACGTGAGGTTTCAGGAGGAGGAGCAGGAGGAGGAGGAGGAGGAATATTAGACACAGATTGATGAAGCAGAAATGTCCCCGTTTTGGATGGTGAGAGAGAACGTAGCTTCCATCCGCGGGTGCAGCCTACGTATTGCTTACGTATCGCTGCTGTCCGCTGGAGGAAAACAGAAGTCTGGGGAAATCCAGCCTTTGTTCATCTTGATGAGTGTTAGCCTGTCGGCACTGTCGGTTGACAAGCGGCTACGCTTATCTGTGATGATTCCCCCAGCCGCACTAAACACCCTCTCCGACAACACACTAGCCGCAGGACAAGCAAGCACCTCCAGGGCATACAGCGCTAGTTCAGGCCACATGTCCAGCTTCGACACCCAGTAGTTGTAGGGGGCAGAGGCGTCACCAAGGATGGTCGTGCGATCCGCTACGTACTCCCTCACCATCCTTTTACAGTGCTCCCGCCGACTCAGCCGTGACTGGGGAGCGGTGACACAGTCTTGGTGGGGAGCCATAAAGCTGGCCAGGCCCTTAAAGACTGTTGCACTGCCTGGGATGTACATGCTGCTCGATCTACGCACATCCCCTGCTACCTTGCCCTCGGTACTGCGCCTTCTGCCACTAGCGCTGTCGGCTGGGAATTTTACCATCAGCTTGTCCGCAAGGGTCCTGTGGTATAGCAACACTCTCGAACCCCTTTCCTCTTCGGGAATCAGAGTGGGCAGGTTCTCCTTATACCGTGGATCGAGCAGTGTGTACACCCAGTAATCCGTCGTGGCCAGAATGCGTGCAACGCGAGGGTCACGAGAAAGGCATCCTAACACGAAGTCAGCCATGTGTGCCAGGGTACCTGTACGCAACACATGGCTGTCTTCACTAGGAAGATCACTATCAGGATCCTCCTCCTCCTCCTCCTCCTCCTCCTCAGGCCATACACGCTGAAAAGATGACAGGCAATCAGCCGATGTACCGTCAGCAGCGGGCCAAGCTGTCTCTTCCCCCTCCTCCTCATCCTCCTCATGCTCCTCCTCCTCCTCCTGTACGCGCTGAAAAAATAGACAGGAGGGTGCCCTGACTATCCAGCGGCATACTGTCTTCCCCCGCCCCCGTTTCCGAGCGCAAAGCAGCTGCCTTTATGGTTTGCAGGGAATTTCTCAAGATGCATAGCAGAGGAATGGTGACGCTAATGATTGTAGCATCGCCGCTCACCACCTGGGTAGACTCCTCAAAATTACCAAGGACATGGCAGATGTCTGCCAACCAGGCCCACTCTTCTGAAAGGAATTGAGGAGGCTGACTCCCACTGCGCCGCCCATGTTGGAGTTGGTATTCGACTATAGCTCTACGTTGTTCATAGAGCCTGGCCAACATGTGGAGCGTAGAGTTCCACCGTGTGGGCACGTCGCACAGCAGTCGGTGCACTGGCAGCTTAAAGTGATGTTGCAGGGTGCGCAGGGTGGCAGCATCCGTGTGGGACTTGCGGAAATGTGCGCAGAGCCGGCGCGCCTTTACGAGCAGGTCTGACAAGCGTGGGTAGCTTTTCAGAAACCGCTGAACCACCAAATTAAAGACGTGGGCCAGGCATGGCACGTGCGTGAGGCTGCCGAGCTGCAGAGCCGCCACCAGGTTACGGCCGTTGTCACACACGACCATGCCCGTTGGAGGCTCAGCGGCGCAAGCCAGCGGTCGGTCTGCTCTGTCAGACCCTGCAGCAGTTCGTGGGCCGTGTGCCTCTTATCGCCTAAGCTGAGTAGTTTCAGCACGGCCTGCTGACGCTTGCCCACCGCTGTGCTGCCACACCGCACGACACCGACTGCTGGCGACATGCTGCTGCTAACACATCTTGATTGCGAGACAGAGGAGGAGGAGGAGGGTGCTTTAGTGGAGGAAGCATACACCTCCGCAGATACCACCACCGAGCTGGGGCCCGCAATTCTGGGGGTGGGTAGGACGTGAGCGGTCCCAGGCTCTGACTCTGTCCCAGCCTCCACTAAATTCACCCAATGTGCCGTCAGGGAGATGTAGTGGCCCTGCCCGCCTGTGCTTGTCCACGTGTCCGTAGTTAAGTGGACCGTGGCAGTAACCGCGTTGGTGAGGGCGCGCACAATGTTGCGGGAGACGTGGTCGTGCAGGGCTGGGACGGCACATCGGGAAAAGTAGTGGCGACTGGGAACTGAGTAGCGCGGGGCCGCCGCCTCCATGATACTTTTGAAGGACTCAGTTTCCACAACCCTATACGGCAGCATCTCAAGGCTGATGAATTTTGCTATGCGGACGGTTAACGTTTGAGCGTGCGGGTGCGTGGCGGCGTACTTGCGCTTGCGCTCGAACACTTGCGCAAGCGACGGCTGAACGGTGCGCTGAACTACACTGCTGGATGGGGCCGAGGACAGCGGAGATGAGGGTGTGGGTGCAGGCCATGAGGCGGTAGTGCCTGTGTCCTGAGAGGGGGGTTGCATCTCAGTGGCAGGTTGGGGCACAGGGGGAGAGGCAGGGGTGCAAACCGGAGGCGGTGAACGGCCTTCGTCCCACCTTGTGGGGTGCTTGGCCATCATATGTCTGCGCATGGTGGTGGTGGTGAGGCTGTTGGTGTTGGCTCCCCGGCTGAGCTTTGCGCAACAAAGGTTGCACACCACTGTTCGTCGGTCGTCAGGCGTCTCTGTGAAAAACTGCCAGACCTTAGAGCACCTCGGCCTCTGCAGGGTGGCATGGCGCGAGGGGGCGCTTTGGGAAACACTTGGTGGATTATTCGGTCTGGCCCTGCCTCTACCCCTGGCCACCGCACTGCCTCTTGCAACCTGCCCTGCTGATGCCCTTGACTCCCCCTCTGAAGACCTGTCCTCCTGAGTAAGCGTTGCACACCAGGTGGGGTCAGTCACCTCATCGTCCTGCTGCTCTTCCTCCGAATCCTCTGTGCGCTGCTCCCTCGGACTTACTGCCCTTACTACTACCTCACTGCAAGACAACTGTTTCTGATCGTCATCGTCCTACTCACCCACAGAAAGTTGTTGAGACAGTTGGCGGAAGTCCCCAGCCTCTTCCCCCGGACCCCGGGAACTTTCGAATGGTTGGGCATCAGTGACGATAAACTCCTCTGGTGGGAGAGGAACCGCTGCTGCCCAATCTACGCAGGGGCCCGAGAACAGTTCCTGGGAGTGTTCCCGCTCCTGAGCAGGTGTTATTGTAGTGGAGTGAGGAGGCTGGGAGGAAGGAGGAGCAGCAGACAGAGGATTCGGATTGGCAGCAGTGGACGGCGCAGAACTGCGGGTAGACGATAGGTTGCTCGAAGCACTTTCTGCCATCCAGGACAGGACCTGCTCACACTGCTCATTTTCTAATAACCGTCTCCCGCGTGGACCCATTAATTGGGCGATGAATGTGGGGACGCCAGAAACGTGCCTCTCTCCTAATCGCGCAGCAGTCGGCTGCGACACACCAGGATCAGGAGCTCGGGCTTTGCCCACACCCTGACTTGGCCCTCCGCGTCCTCGGCCGCGTCCACGTCCTCTAGGCCTACCCCTACCCCTCAGCATGCTGTATTACCAGTGATTTGATTTCACAGGCAGGAAATAAATTGGCGCAAGACTGCAGGCCAAATATAATTTTTGCCCTTTTTGGAAAACGAAAGGCCCCACTGCCTCTAGTGAATGAATTATCTAAGTTTAATAACTGTGCTGTGTCCCTGCTAATGTGTCACAGAACGTGAGGGTAGCAGAGTTATTAACTCTGGCAGAGCAGGTATTTTTTTCCCAATTAAGGAAAGCAAATGGCGAAGCCAGCAGTAAAGCGTAGCTGGGTGCGTCTGATTTAGCAATGTTGTTCACGCAGCTCACACGTGTCCACCGCCCTTAGGACGGACAGAGGCTGGACAAATAGATTTGTTTTCAGTTTTTTTCCACCAAAAGGCAGCACTGCGTATATTCAATGAACATGAGAAGTTTAATAACTGTGCTGTGTCCCTGCTTATGTGTCACAGAACGTGAGGGTAGCAGAGTTATTAACTCTGGCAGAGCAGGTATTTTTTTCCCAATTAAGGAAAGCAAATGGCGAAGCCAGCAGTAAAGCGTAGCTGGGTGCGTCTGATTTAGCAATGTTGTTCACGCAGCTCACACGTGTCCACCGCCCTTAGGACGGACAGAGGCTGGACAAATAGATTTGTTTTCAGTTTTTTTCCACCAAAAGGCAGCACTGCGTATATTCAATGAACATGAGAAGTTTAATAACTGTGCTGTGTCCCTGCTTATGTGTCACAGAACGTGAGGGTAGCAGAGTTATTATAACTCTTGGAGAGCAGGTATTTTTTTCCCAATTAAGGAAAGCAAATGGCGAAGCCAGCAGTAAAGCGTAGCTGGGTGCGTCTGATTTAGCAATGTTGTTCACGCAGCTCACACGTGTCCACCGCCCTTAGGACGGACAGAGGCTAGACAAATAGATTTGTTTTCAGTTTTTTTCCACCAAAAGGCAGCACTGCGTATATTCAATGAACATGAGAAGTTTAATAACTGTGCTGTGTCCCTGCTTATGTGTCACAGAACGTGAGGGTAGCAGAGTTATTATAACTCTTGGAGAGCAGGTATTTTTTTCCCAATTAAGGAAAGCAAATGGCGAAGCCAGCAGTAAAGCGTAGCTGGGTGCGTCTGATTTAGCAATGTTGTTCACGCAGCTCACACGTCTCCACCGCCCTTAGGACGGACAGAGGCTGGACAAATAGATTTGTTTTCAGTTTTTTTTCCACCAAAAGGCAGCACTGCGTATATTCAATGAACATGAGAAGTTTAATAACTGTGCTGTGTCCCTGCTTATGTGTCACAGAACGTGAGGGTAGCAGAGTTATTATAACTCTTGGAGAGCAGGTATTTTTTTCCCAATTAAGGAAAGCAAATGGCGAAGCCAGCAGTAAAGCGTAGCTGGGTGCGTCTGATTTAGCAATGTTGTTCACGCAGCTCACACGTGTCCACAGCCCTTAGGACGGACAGAGGCTGGACAAATAGATTTGTTTTCAGTTTTTTGGCACCAAAAGGCAGCACTGCGTATATTCAATGAATAACAACTGTGTTGTCGCCCTGCCTATACAATTCTTTCCCTGCAGTATCAATGGAGGGTGCAATGGTCTGCAGAGGCGATTTTGAGAAGCAAAAAAAAATGCAGCACAGCTAACAGCAGCCTGGACAGTACTGCACACGGATAAATATGGCCCTAGAAAGGACCGTTGAGGTACTTGAAGGCTACACTCACTCCTAACACTCTCCCTGCCTATGCAGCACTTCTGTCCCTAATGCCAGGTGCAACGGTCTGCAGAGGTGATTTTGAGAAAAAAAAATTTGCCACTGCTAACAGCAGCCAACACACAGCTATCAGTGGCCCTAATAAGGACCTTTGGGGGGTCTTGAAGCCTACACTAACTACCAATTCTTTCCCTACAGCAGCTCCGGTACAAACAGCACTGTCCCTCATCTAACTCACACCGCATCTGAGGCGAACCGCGGGAGGGGCCGACTTTTATGTTCGGGTGACACCTGATCTTCCCAGCCACTCACAGCAGGGGGGTGGTATAGGGCTTGAACGTCACAGGGGGAAGTTGTAATGCCTTCCCTGTCTTTCAATTGGCCAGAAAAGCGCGCTAACGTCTCAGGGAAGGAAGTGAAAATAACCAGAACACCGCATGGTGTTCGTTACGAATAACGAACATCCCGAACACCCTAATATTCGCACGAATATCAAGCTCGGAAGAACACGTTCGCTCATCTCTAATGGGCATGTATTAATTATTGTCTGTTAGCTCCTGCATTAATATCTGTGTATTTTTTTTCCCTTTTTTTGTGCTCTCTGTCATCGAAGTGCTGCCAAAAAAGTGCAGGGTCAGAAGCGGAAGCACAGGAGGGGAGATCAATTGTTCCTGATGCCTGATGCAGAGAGAACACCCACTGTGGGCTTAATGAAATAGGAGGCATTGAAGAGCAGAGATTTTATATATATATACACACACACACACACACACACACATATATATATATATATATATATATATATATATATATATATATATATATATATATATATATATATATATATATATATATATATATATATATATATATATATATATATATATATATATATATCTATAGTGGACAGGTGAAGGGGACAGGTCTGGGTGGAGTATATGTCTCGTCCAGACATTTGGACTGGGTGAGGTAGAATCCAGTCCATGTCTTCTTGGTGGGTTTCCAGTTGCTCACCTGTAAGTAACTAATCTCATTACTGGGCCATACAAGGCTACCAAGCTAGGCAGTTAGAGTCAGTGAGTTGAGTAGTGAATACATCACAGAAAGAGCTCCTGACCCTTCTGCCCCAGCTGCGCCCTGGGGATTCATAGAATGGTAGTGCAGCATCCGAGGAGCGGGCTCCAGCCTAGGAGACAGCAAGATTTAGATGTAGGCCTTGTCATGGCGGCTGTAACGTCTCCCACCCAGAGGGTAACCAGGGATACGTCCAAGGGGCCAAGAGCAGGCTATTAAATTAGATTAACCTACTGGAGGTTTACCTTAGTTTGCTTTGTCATGGGTGATGCCACCATTCCTTCCTCCACGGTGACTTCTTGGTGTAAGAAGAAAGAGTCCACATGCAGAGTTGAGGTTTGAAGGCAGAGCCAGGAATGTTTGGTAAAGCCGTTTACTCAAACATAACTTGCAATAAATTCCAATATAATTCAAACTTGACATCCACTGGTAGAATAGGTAGTGCAGGACAACATGTGGTGTGACAGGGAGGAAACAAGAGAGGACAGAGTGACTTGCACAGGCTAAGTTATCTGTGATTCTCTGTTCCTGGACACTTTCTCACGAACACTCATTTGTCTACCGCTACACACGCAAGGAGTGTTAGATTTGCACTCAACGCTGCACAGTGGGAACTTGCATTCCCTGCAGCTTTTCACTCTCCTATTCCTCCATACAGGGAAGAAGAAGGGGAAGAAGTCCACAGCACACAATACCTATCCTCTCAGCCTCCTTCATATCCACCACACAGACTAAAGCTGTCTGTGTGCAGACCGGCTCCTCTCAGCCAAGGCAGATAGGAAAGTCCAGAAGAGAAAGACAGCTAGGAAAAAAGCTCACTTATGCACCTTGCATTCACATATAAATAATAAGTTACCATAACATACAAAGAGATACTTTTCTAGACATAACCCTGACAGTAACCCATTCAGTGCTGCAGCTAGGCAATGCACATCATATTCACTCATATGGAACACATTGACATTACACATAAGCACAAAACTACATACATAATTCAGGAACATCCAGAAGCTTCTACACATTAACTTCTGTACACTAAAGAAGTGGCAGGGATAGGTGGTCCCACTTGATCTTCAGATTCCGAGTCAGTGGTACAACCAGTGGGCGTTGGCATACTGGTCCAGGAACTTATTCCTAACGATGCCAGGGAAGATGGACTATCTGGGTCCTTAAGTCTTACCTCCAGGTCTCATTCAGGGGACTGCGGCTCGAAACAGCATCAGTCTTGCTGGTGCTGTATGATAGTCCAGTTAGACACAGTGCTGGAATCCTCCACATCAGTAAGCGCCAAGGGTGGTCCTTGTCACAGCTGGGTACTGAAGTAGAGCTGTACACCCGGATCCTCAAAGTCCCGTACATAGGGACGCAACCCTGGAGAGATATTGGCTCCAGCATCAAGGTTGTCTCTATGAATGATGATCCATGGCACAAAGAAGGGCACCCTTCTGAGCTGGCGGGTGTCCTGTGAGGAAGTAGGCAACTGCTCCTCCTCTGAGGAAACAGACGTTGGAGGGGATCTTTTCCTAGTTGGCACTAGGTCTCCAGGCCTGATGAAAGGTTTTTTAGAAGGCTCTGGGTAACGTGTCTCTAGTCGTGGGGAAACAGGGGTTTGTAGTGGCATCCATAAACTCCTGCAGTTCTGGCTCATCACCCCAGTAAAAGTGTGGTCGTGCAGGAAGATACCCATCTGGCACTTATACAATTACTCCTGCAGTCATCTTTTTTGTGTGAGGACTTGCTCTGGACTCCAGGAAGAGGTACAGTGGTTTGCTCACTGTAAAAGAGTCTCCTCTTCTGGGTGGTCCTTAACTGCAGACTATTGCCCCATAGTGGGGGCAACCTCTCTACTTTCTCCTCAGCCATGGCGGAAAGCTGGAGGCGGGAATTTTTTGCGGGTCTTTTAGTGTTTGTTGAGAAAGTAGGCTGGGTGCCATCTTGTGAGTCCAAATCACTTTCTTTTTGAACAGTTAGATCATGTAGGTCAGGTAACACAACAGGGTCCAGCAACTCTACAAGTTATTGTTTGAGAATATAGCGCATGAGGTTTTGAAGAAGAATCTTTTTGAATAATAAACTTTTTTGCAGGCACACAGTCTTGTCCTCCTGGTAATTTCTTCAGCAGGCTCAGTGGATTGGAAATTGAAGTTTTTTCTAGGCACTCCAAATACAGGCATAGAAATTTTCACCGGTCTGGGAAAATGATGGTGGAGGTGTTTTCTCTCCGATCAGTGTAAACAGACACAGAGAGAGACCTATCCTGTTCATGACACCAAGATAGCTCCGCCATGCAGTGTCCGGGGAGCGGGCCCCAGCCTTGGAAACAGTGGGGTTTAGATGTAGGCCTTGTCACAGTCGCTTTACCATCTCCCACCTGGACTAACTGGATTTCCTGGATTAGATTAACCTACTGGGGGTTTACCTTAGTTCACTTTGTCATGGGGGTAAAAAAGTTGGTGCTATACAAATAACTAGTCCCTTCCATTTGGCATTTGACAGAACTTTCAGATAGGCAGTCTGCTCCTAGATATTCTATACAACATAAATAAAAAGGATTATCCAAAGCATCCTACACATTTTGTTATGTTGTTTCAACATTTGTTAAATACTCTGTGAGAAACATTTAAATCTTTGCCAACAGCCCCAAAATTTCTTAAATTGAGCTACTTCATCTTCCATCTGAACCATTACTTTCTCATTTAGCCATAAAGATTTTAATTTAGAAGCAAACTGGGGAAAGGAATTGAGTTATTAAGCCAATTAGAAGTAATACACTATTTTCTACAGACAACACTTGCATCTCAAATTTGTTCAGAAGATGGGTAAGATTATCTGTCAACAAACACAACAGAGAAAATCTTGGATCTGTGTTAATGACCCTAAGCAAAACAAGTGCATGAAAAGAAATAGTATAACTGATTACTAAGTATTAAATGGATATATTTGCTCTGTGTTTTTGTTGGGTAACACTGAATGAATCAAATAAAAATAAGTTTTTGTACTTTAAAGAGGAGCCTTTAGCTGGTTTCTGAATTGACTCTTTGACATTTTTCCTAGTAAGGACTTATTTACATAATTTAAGACAAAGGAGGCTTAAAAAAAAGGTTTGTCCAAGAAATATAATCTAAAATTTAAAATCAGCAAATTATCAGCTATTATGATCACCTCATTCCTGCTTTGTATGCAAGAGCAATTGTATAATAAAATACAATTAATGCAGTAACTAAATAATTAAAATTGCAAACACTTTCATTAGCAAGAATAATTTTCAAAGGTAGATTTTCAAGAAGCTAATCCTTTGGGTAAACAGTTGACAAACCATAGCTCTCTTGACTGAAGATTAACAGTGTTATCTTCATATGTGTTTTTGAGCCTTCCTAAGTATTAAATTATATGTGTTAAAAATTTCCATTTGATAAAGTTACAATGGCTTTCCTGGAAGATGGCCTATGACTGATCAATTAACACTTGTAAACATAACTAATGATAATTCAGAATTATCTGTGTATTGAAGAGAACTCTGTGTATTGAAGAGATTACAAAAGACCATTTTGCCTGTGTTTGCACTATCTGCCTCTAGTTGTCAACTGTTGAATTTGCTGTTATTTGTTGTCGCGGTACAAATCATTATTTTCTGCAATCTATTGGGAAATCGACTGCCATGACATTATGTTATGACTAACACTACTCGTGTCCCAAATTGACGAAGTGGAAGAAGGTTGGGTGCATGCATGGTGCTTACCTGGGAAAGAGATGGCACCAATATGCACTATAGGAATAGGCCATTCATTTAGAGGTTAATTTACCATTGCTAGTTTTTAATGCTTTCCATAATAATCTCTATTGATACCTTAACAGGACTATATACAGGTATATTAGGAACATATTCCTCAGGGGCAGCTGCAGCCCGCCAAAGATGTTACTATCACTTGAATGGATAGAAAAGAAATATGTGCAACATATAAAACAAATAGAGCACTGATAGATTACATTAGAATCCAACATTTTAAAACCTTAAGGTTAGTGCACATGTTAATTTCCAGAACATATTTTGTGCTAATAACTTTTTTATTTTTCTTTAACATAGCCATATGTGGTTTTATTTTTTTGTGAGATAAGTTATATTTATTAATGGCACCACTTTAGGGTAAACATAATATGTTGTAAGACTTTTATCATTTTTTTGGGAGGGAAAGGGTGGTATGTAAAAAAAAACTGAAATTCCACTATTGTATTTTGGTTTTCACCATGTGGTAAAAAGAATAAAAAGCATGACAAATTCAATCTCTAGATCATAAAGATTATGGTAATGATACCAAGTTTATATATATTTTTCCGCAGTACTACTTTTGCACACTAATAACACTTAAAAAAATAAAACAAAATTAATTTTTTTAATGCTGCCTTACAAAACTTATAACATTTTCATTTATTCATCGACCGAGATGTATAGGGACATATTTTTTGTGGGGCAAAATGTAGTTTTTTCAAGTACCATTGTGAACTACAGATGACTTTTTGTTCGCATTTTATTTCACTTTTTGGGAGGCAGGAATAGCAAAGAACAAGAATTCTAGAACTGTTTTTACTTTTTTTTATGGCAATCACTAAGTGACACCTTCATTTACCTTCATTCTGTGTGTCAATATGATTACAGTGATACCAAGTTTCTATTGTTTTATTATTTTTTACTACTTTACACTATAAAAGAACTTATTTAAAGAAAAATAAATTGCATGCGCATCTCAGCATTCCAATGGGTTAAATGGTAAGGAATATGGGGTGTTCCCTGCTCCTTATTGTTAGAGCAGAAGCCTGGATATCAGTATCACCTGGATATGTGTGCAAGCTCAGGGGTGATAAGTCTTAGGACGACCTTTGGGTGCTAAGAGGGATGCTGACTTATGTTATGTTGTCAGAAAATACTTTCACATCCTTTATCTGATCAAATGACATGTCTTTATAGAATTTGGTGTTACTTTTTCAAGATTCTATACTTGATCATTTCAAAATGTATGCCCTTTTACCTAATGTTAAAGGTGTTTCCTATCTTAGCCAACCCCTATCCATATGCCCTAATTCAGCATATGGATGCAATAGGGACAGGTCCCATGCTCAACACATCCATCTAGAGGAAGGTAGAATAGATACTGTTGCAAAAAGGTCTCTTTGCTGGATGCAGCATTACACAGAAGTTTTAATTTCTCTGGCATCACAGCTAAGTTCATCAACACAGAAATATCACACAGAAAAAAGTTGTATAGTCAACTTCTTTAAATTAATTTAGTTCACTTAGAACACATATGAGTATTCATAAATCATTTTAATCAACTGATAGAGAAACATTTTTGCATTGAGACCTAATTATGCTCCAACACTTAACATTATAATTGTTTTTGTTGTGGATGTTCTTTAAATTAAGTTTAAGTGTTTTGGGTGGTACACATAGATTTATTCATATTTAATGCTCTGATTGAGCTTTTTTTCTGGAAAATAGTAGCTTTAGCAAATACTTGTGAAAGGATAATTCTACGTGTACTTACTTAGACAGGATATCTAAATGCATTCCTTTCTGCTTGTATTAACCAATGCATGCAAATCTACTAAGCTGATTATGTATAACCCTTTATATCTGCTTCAGAAAGGCTTAAATGAAGCTTATGTAATTATTGAATGGCTTGCAAAAGGGAATCTTTAACAAACTGTATGCTATGACACACAAAGATTGCTTTCACAGTGGGAAGTCTCAAAATTGATGTATTTCTATACTGTTATAAGAATAGGAAAACATATATCTGATAAGTATTCTCTAAATATACTGGATTAACATATGTATGTCGTTAAAGTACAACCTTCAATAGTGTTTAACTTAAGAGCCTCGCAAATCACAAGATACATGCTTGTAGCTTAAAAGTCGTTAGATTAAAGGAATACATTCCCATTTGCATGTTGCTTATACTATAAATTAATTGGTCCACAAACAAGATGATGCTATTGTTTGCATTAAACCAAATTGTAATATGCATAAGAAAGCAAACTAATTTAGGTTTCACAATTCTTCTGAAAAGCCATTTAACAGAAAATACGGAACCTTTTTATGCTTTTCAAAACATCTTAAAATTTATGTTCCAAAGTGTTATTGTGCATAAGCACTTGGTTATATAAGTCTGAAAAACTAGAGAAGAGAGGCATGGACACACTATTTGTTATGGTAATTAATTGAAGGTGTTCAGAAAATTAGATACTTAAAATTATATACAAGCTCACTCATTCACTTTTTGGTTCCTAGCTTCTATATCTAATCTGAATTTGGTATATTGATATAATACATGCTGTAAAATTGCATAGTTGTGTTGCTATTAGGGTTGACAATGTTTGAAAAAGAAAGGAGAATGCTAGAGATGAGCGAGCACACTTGTCCGAGCTTGCTACTCGTTCGAGTATTAGAGTACTCGAGATGCTCGGTACTCGAGTCAAACACGACGTGTTACTCGAGTCAATTGCATTTCCTTCCCCGCATGTTTAGCGCCATTTTCTAGCCAATAAACATGCGGGGAAGGCAATACAACTTCCTGCTGTGACATGCCAGCCCTCTGCCCACCAACAGCAGTGAGTGGCTGGGCCGATCAGGTGACCGCCAAGTACTTAAACTGGCCCCCCCCGGGGCTCGCCTCAGATGCATGCTGGCAGAGGTAAGGGAAAGTGCTGCTGCTTATACAGGGATAGTGTTAGCATAGGATCCTGTCTTCAAGAACCCCAACGGTCCTTCTTAGGGCTACTCCTCATCGTGTGCATTATAGTTGTGGCTGGCTGGGAGCAGTAGTGCACCATTATTTTTTTTTTAAGCATCTCGGGCTGTGCAGGCCATTTTAGCTATGGCGTTCTCAGTCTGCAGTGTATTACGCAGAGTTTAGGGATAGAGCTGCCTATATAGGAAAGGTTTAACAGGACTCCTGATCCTCCGTGCAAGAACCCCAATGGTCCTTCTTAGGGCTACATCTCACCACGTGCATTATAGTTGTGGCTGGCTGGAAGCAGTAGTGCACCAACATTTGTATTACACATCTAGGCCTGTTCCCAGCCTTGCAGTTATATTGTTCTCAGCCCTCAGTGCCTTACAACGAGCTCTCACCGTAAAACTGCACTCTAACATTTCCTAGCCTACTGAAAACAACTTCAGTTATACCGTTCTGTGTGTGCAGTGCATAACACAGAGAGTAGGGGCACAGCAATGTATATAGGGAAAGTTATACAGTCCCCCTGATCCTCTGTACAAGAAACCCAATGGTCCTTCTTAGGGCTACATCTCACCATGTGCATTATAGTTGTGGCTGGCTGGGAGCAGTAGTGCACCAATGTTTGTATTACGCATCTAGGCCTGTTTCCAGCCTTGCAGTTATAGCGTTCTCAGCCCTCGGTGCCGTACAACGAGCTCTCACCATGAAACTGCACTCTAAAATTTCCTAGCCTACTGCAAAGTAGTTCAGTTATACCGTTCTGTGTGTGCTGTGCATAACGCAGAGTTTAGGGACACAGCCACTTCTATAGGGAAAGTTATACAGTCCTGCTCCTCCATATAAGAACTCCAACGCTCCTTCTTAGGGCTACATCTCACCGTGTGCTTTACAGTTGTGGCTGGCTGGGAGCAGTAGTGCACCAATTTTTGTATTACGCATCTAGGCCTGTTCCCAGCCTTTCAGTAATAGCGTTCTCAGTCTGCAGTGCCGTACAACGAGCTCTTACCGTTAAACTGAACTCTAAAATTTCCTAGCCTACTGGAAAGTAGTTCAGTTAGACAGAGGTTTCACCGCTAAACAGTATTCTAATATTTCCTGGGCCACTGCAAACTATTTCAGTTATACCGTTCTATGTCTGCAGTGCATTAGACCGAGGTCTCACCGTGAAACAGTACTCTAATATTTCCTGGGCCACTGCAAATTATTTCAGTTATACCGTTCTATGTCTGCAGTGCATTGGACAGAGGTCCCACTGCTTAACAGTATTCTAATATTTCCTCGGCCACTGCAAACTATTTCAGTTATATCGTTCTATGTCTGCAGTGCATTAGAAAGAGCTCTCACCATGAAACAGTACTCTAATATTTCCTGGGCCACTGCAAAGCCTTTCAGTTATACCGTTCTATGTCTGCAGTGCATTAGACAGAGGTCTCACCACTAAAAGTACTCTAATAGTTCCTGGGCCACTGCAAACTATTTCAGTTATACCATTCTATGTCTGCAGTGCATTACACAGAGGTCTCACCGCTAAAAGTACTCTAATATTTCCTGGGCCTCTGCAAACTATTTCAGGTATATTGTTCTACGTCTGCAGTGCATTAGACAGGTCTCACTGCTAAACAGTACTCTAATATTTCCTGGGCCACTGTAAACTATTTCAGTTATACCGTTCTATGTCTGCAGTGCATAAGGCCTCAGTCACACGGGCGCATCGGCACCCGTACACCCGCGCGCGATGCGCCCGTGTGACTGCAGGAAGGAGACGGACGTACTTAAAGACGACCGTCTCTCTGCAGCGCCGGAGGAAAGAACACATGACCGGCAATGAAGCCGCTCACATATTCTTTCCTCCGGCACTGCAGAGAGACGGCCGTCTTTAGGTACGTCAGTCTGCTGGTGTCAGTCACACGGGCGCATCGGCGCCGGTGTCCGGGTGCCGATGCGCCCGTGTGACTGAGGCCTTAGACAGAGGTCTCACCGCTAAACATTACTCTAATATTTCCTGGGCCACTGCAAACTATTTCAGTTATACCGTTCTATGTCTGCAGTGCATTACACAGAGGTCTCACCGCTAAAAGTACTCTAATATTTCCTGGGCCACTGCAAACTATTTCAGTTATACTGTTCTATGTCTGCAGTGCATTAGACAGAGGTCTCACAGCTAAACATTACTCTAATATTTCCTAGGCCACTGCAAAGTATTTCAGCTGTGCCGCTGTGCAGAGCGTTTCACAATACCCTTTCCTTGGTGGGTTTGAGATAGCCGCAGTTACCAGCACTATCCACTGGCTTAAGAGTCTTCTCCCACTCCATATAGCCTCTCTTATCTACAAGTCTCTGTGAGCGGTAAATTACGCCTAGGTATCAGCGCAAGACAGCGGGTTAATTTTTTTCAAGTCACAGCATAGAGCCTCTGCTATCTACAAGTCTCTGTGTGCGGTGAATTAAGCCACAGTTGTCAGCGCTGTACAGTGGGGTAATTTATCTGGGCCCTGCTCTATTCTTAATCCGCCATGATGAGGAGTAGGGGTAGGGGTCAAGGACATGGGCGCGGACACGGATGCGGGCTTCCAAGTGAGGGTGTGGGCACAGGTCAAGTTCCTGGGCATGGTGAATCACAGCTGGCTGCTGAGGGATTAGGAGAGAGGCAAGTTTCTGGCCTCCCCAGCTTCATATCACAATTTGTGGGGCCGCATGGTAAACCTTTATTACAAACAGAGCAGTGTGAGCAGGTCCTGTCGTGGATGGCAGAAAACGCGTCCAGCAATGTATCGACCACCCAGTGTTCTACGCAGTCCACTACTCCCGGCCTAGGGCCTGCAATTCTGAATCCTCTCGCTGCTCCTCCTTCCTCCCAGCCTCCTCACTCCATGAAAATGACATATTCTGAGCAGGCAGACTCTCAGGAACTGTTCTCGGGTCCCTGCCATGAGTGGGAAAAAATGGCTCCTCTCTCACCTGAGGAGTTTGTCGTGACCGATGACCAACCTTTGGAAAGTTTACGGAGTCTGGGTGATGAGGCTGGCGACTTCCGGCAACTGTCTCAAGAGCTTTTTGTGGATGAAGATGATGAGACACAGTTGTCTGTCAGTGAGGTAGTAGTAAGGGCAGTAAGTCCGAGAGAGGAGCGCACAGAGGATTCGAAGGAAGAGCTGCTGGACGATGAGGTGACTGACCCCACCTGGTTTGCTAAGCCTACCGAGGACAGGGCTTCAGAGGGGGAGGCAAGTGCAGCAGCAGGACAGGTTGGAAGAGGCAGTGGAGTGGCCAGGGGTAGAGGCAGGGCCAGAGCAAAGAATCCCCCAACTGTTTCCCAAAGCATCCGCTCGCAGCAAGCATCCGTGCAGAGGGCTAGGTGTTCAAAGGTATGGATGTTTTTTTAGTGAGAGCATGGACGAGCGATGAACAGTGGTGTGCAACCTGTGTCGCACCAAGATCAGCCGGGGTGCCACCACTACCAGCCTCACCACCACCAGCATGCGCAGGCATATGATGGCCAAGCACCCCACAAGGTGGGACGAAGCCCATTCACCGCCTCCGGGTCACACCACTGCCTCTTCCTCTGTGCCCGAGCCTGCCACACAGATCCAATCCCCCTCCCGGGATGCATGCACGACCGCCTCCCGGCCTGCACCCATACCCTCACCTCCACTGTCCTCCACTCCATCCAGCAATGTCTCTCAGCGCAGCATTTAGCTGTCGCTAACACAAGCATTGGAGCGAAAGCAGAAATACACCACCACCCACCCGCATGCAAAAGCTTTAAACGTGCACATTGCCAAATTAATCAGCCTAGAGATGCTGCCGTAAAGGCTTGTGGAAACTGAGGCTTTCAAAAACATGATGGCAGCAGCAGTCACCAGTCGCCCTACCCCAGCACGTCTCCCGCAACATAAATCGTGCCCTCACCAACGCGGTTACTGGGAAGGTCCAGTTAACAACGGACACGTGGACAAGTACTGATGGGCAGGGCCACTATATCTCCCTGACAGCACATTGGGTGAATTTGGTGGAGGCTGGGACCGAGTCAGAGCCTTGGACAGCTCACGTCCTACCCACACCCAGAATAGCGGGTCCTACCTCGGTGCTGGTATCTGCAGCGTTTTATGCCACCTCCTCCAAACCCTCCCCTTCCTCCTCCTCTGCCAAGTCCACCTCTCAATTTAGAAGTGTGAGCACATTGCCTGCAGTCGGTGGCGCGAGGCAGCACAGCAGTGGGCAAGCGTCAGCAAGCCGTGATGAAACTAATCAGCTTAGGTGACATGACACACATGGCCCCCAAGCTGTTCCAGGGTCTGACAGAGCAGACCGACCTCTGGCTTTTGCCGCTGAGCCTCCAACCGGCATGGTCGTGTGTGACAACGGCCGTAACCTGGTGGCGACTCTGCAGCTCGGTAGCCTCACACACGTGCCATGCCTGGCCCACGTCTTTAATCCGGTGGTTCACTGGTTTCTGAAAAACTACCCCCACTTATCTGAGCTGCTCGGCAAGGTGCGCACATTTCCGCAAGTCCACTGCCGCCCTGAGGACCCTGCAACGTCGGTTTCAGCTACCAGAGCACCAACTGCTGTGCGACGTGCCCACCTGCTGGAATTCTACACTGCACATGTTGGCCAGGCTGTATGAGCAGCATAGAGCAATAGTGGAATACCAGCTGCAACATGGGCGGTGGAGTGGTAGTCAGCCTCCGCAATTCTTTACTGAGGAATGGGCATGGATGGCAGATATCTGCCAGGTCCTCGGAAACTTTGAGGAGTCTACCAAGATGCAAAGCGGCAATGCGGCAATCATTAGCGTTACCATCCCGCTGCTTTGCCTGCTGAGAAGTTTGCTGCTAAGCATAAAGGCCGACACTTTGCGGTTGGAACAGGAGATGGGGGATGACAGTATGTCGCATCATAGCCAGACTGCCCTCATGTCTATATCTCAGCATGTTTTGGAGGAGGAGGAGGAGGAAGGGGAGGAGGAGGAGAAAGAGATAGCTGGCCACACTGCAGAGGCTACCCATGCTGCTTACCTCTCATATTGTTCAGCGTGTATGGGCTGAAGAGGAGGAGGAGGATCCTGAAAGTCATCTTCTTAGTGAGGACAGCAATGTGTTGCGTACTGGGACCCTGGCACACATGGCTGACTTCATGTTAGGATGCCTTTCCTGTGACCTCACGTTAGACGCATTCTGACCAACACAGATTACTAGGTGTACACCCTTCTCGACCCACGGTATAAGGAGAACCTTTCCACTCTCATTCCCGAAGAGGAAAGGGGTACGAGAGTGATGCAATACCACAGGGCCCTGGTGGAAAAAGTGATGCTAAACTTCCCATCTGACAGCGCTAGTGGCAGAAGATGCAGTTCCGAGGGCCAAGTAGCAGGGGAGGAGCGGGGATCAGGCAGCATGTCCAGCGCAGGCAGGGGAACACTCTTCAAGGCCTTTGCCAGCTTTATGGCTCCCCAGCAAGACTGTATAACCACTCCCCAGTCAAGGCTGAGTCGGAGGGAGCACTGTAAAAAGATGGTGAGGGACTATGTAGCCGATCTTACCACCGTCCTTCGTGATGCCTCTGCTCCATACAACTATTGGGTGTCAAAGCTGGACACGTGGCACGAACTTGCGCTGTACGACCTGGAGGTGCTGGCCTGCCCTGCCGCTAGCGTCTTGTCAGAGAGGGTGTTTAGTGGAGCTGAGGGAATCATCATGGATAAGCGTACCCGCCTGTCAACTGCCAGTGCCGACATGCTTACACTCATAAAGATGAACAAAGGCTGGATTTTCCCAGACTTCTCTTCTCCACCTGCGGAAAGCAGCAGAACCTAATGATTCTTTTTGCTGCAAGAGGGGGGATTAGCTTTGTCAATCACTCTCGGATATTATTACTCCTCCTCCTCCTAAAACAGCATGTCATCACGCTGAACTGACAATTTTTCTGCGGCCCAAAAGGCTCTGTTTAAAAGTGTTTTACAATTTTTCAAAGTTTCAAAAGTGTTGATACTTTAACAGAAACCAATTTTTTTCACAGGGCTGCCTCCAGGCTCTGTTACAAATTAAGCAAAAGCGAGCTGTATCTTTAAAAAATGTTTATGGGTTTCACCTGCCCTCTCGGTTGAGCAATTTTTCAGGGGTACACTTGTACTCTTGGTACACCAATTTTTCAGGCCCTTGCCTATACTGTTATCTAACTAATTTTTTCGGCCTTCGCCTACACTCTTGGTAACCACATTTTTTCAGATGTTTGCCTATACTCTTGGTACACCTATGTTTCAGGGGGTCACCTACACTCTTGCTACAGAAATGTTACAGGGGTTCGCCTATACTCTTGCTACAGAAATGTTACTGGGGTCTGCCTATACTTTTTTTACAGATATGTTACTGGGGTCCGCCTATATTCTTGCTACAAAAAATGTTACTGGGGTTTGCCTATACTCTTGCTACATAAATGTTATTGGGGTGTGCCTATATCCTCGCTACAGACATGTTACAGGGGTCCACCTATACTCTTGCTACATAAATGGTATTGGGGTCTGCCTATACTCTTGCTACAGAAATGTTACTGGGGTCCACCTATACACCTGCTACTAAAAGGTTTGAGGGGTCCGTCTATACTCTTGCTACATAAATGTTACCGGGGTCCGCCTATACTCTTGCTACAGACATGTTACAGGGGTCCACCTATAGTCTTGCTACAGAAATGTTACAGGGGTCCGCCTATACTCTTGCTACATAAATGTTATTGGGGTCTGCCTATACACTTGCTACTAAAAGGTTTGAGGGGTTCGCCTATACTCTTGCTACAGAAATGTTACAGGGGTCCGCCTATACTGTGGGTGCACAAAGGTTTCCCATTGCGGTGTTCAGCTGCCTGACACATACACAGAATGACGTGTGTGGGGACACATGGATTTCCCATAGCTATTTAACTCATAGCACCTTGGGTCACACAAAGTGGAGGCTGTAACCCAGGGCCCGCTCACATACTTCCTACACAGAGTATTGCGGGTCCTAACTTGGTCATAGTTTCTCGGCCTTATTATGCCACCTACTCCTCCTGCTTGGGGTCTGGGGATCAGCGGTGGGCAACATGTATTTTCTCTCGTGTTACCACAGTTGTCTGAGACACTGGTTTGAGCCAAAAAAAGGAGCATTACTGCATTAATGAGATGTTCACTGCTGCACTAGCATCCGAGTCCGCTTGAGGCCCACGATTACTGAGGGTGTGGGCAGAGGCTAAGGTCCTGGGGGGAAAGAATCATCTGCGCTAGGTATGGCCTGTGGAACTTCTTTGTGGTTCATTAAGTCTTTGGAGCGATGAAAATGCCTTGTTTGGGCGCTCTGATTTCTTTTAGTGTAATACCGTCTTTATGTTTCGTGGGCTTGCCTATGCTGTGGATGCACAAAGACTTCCCATTACGTTGCTTTACATTTCTGGCATAAATACACTGACTGATTGGGCTAGGGTGCAGATGGCTTTCCCATTGCAGTGCTTTACTTATCTGACACAAATACACTAAATGACTAGGGCAGAAGTGTGGGCCGAGGTCCTAGGCGGGGTGAAACTCTGTCATATTTGGACACTCTTTTCTCCATGTTTAATACTGTCTTCGGGTTTCATGGGCTCGCCTATGCCGTGGGTGCACAAAGGCTTTCCCATTGCATTTTTCAGCTATCTGACACATACAAAGAATAAATTGGGCAGAAATGTGGGCCGAGGTCCTGAGCGTGGTGAAACTCTGCTATGTTTGGGCACTCTCTTTTCTTCCTGTTTAATTTGACCCTGGGTTCCAGGGGCTCTCCTATACTGTGGGTACACAAAGGCTTCCCCATTACATTGTTTAGCTATCTGACACATGCAAAGAATGAATTGAGCAGAAATGTGGGCCAAAGCGGCGGTCCTTCGTGGGGTGAAACTCTGCCATGTTTGGGCACTCGGATTTCTTCATGTGTAATACTTTCCTTGGGTTCCAGGGGCTCGCCTATGCTGTGGGTGCACACAGACTTCCCATTGCATTGTTTTACCTGTCTGGCACAAATACACTGACTGACTAGGGCAGAAATGTGGGCCGAGGCCCTTTCGGGGTTAAACTCTGCCATGTTTGGGCACTCTGATTTTCTCATGTGTAATACCATGTTTGAGTTGCTTGAGCTCGCCTATGCTATGCTGTGGGAGCACAAAGACTTCCCATTGCGGTGTTTTACCTGTCCGGCACAAATACACTGACTGACTAGGGTAGAAATGTGGGCCAAGGCCCTTGGCGAGATGAAACTCTGCCATGTTTGGGTACTTTGTTTTCCTCATGTGTAATACCATCCTTCAGTTCCTTGGGCTTGCCTATGCTGTGGGTGCACAAAGACTTGCCATGGCGGTGTTTTACCTGTCTTGCACAAATACATTGACTGACTAGGGTAAAAATGTTGGCCGAGACCCTTGGCGGGGTGACACTCTGCCATGTTTGGGTACTCTGTTTTCCTCATGTGTAATACCATCCTTCACTTCCTTGGGCTTGCCTATGCTGTGGGTGCACAAAGACTTCCCATTGCAGTGTTTTACATGTCTTTCACAAATACACTGACTGACTAGGGCAGAAATGTGGGCCGAGGTCAAGGTCCTTGGCGGGGTGAAACTCTGCCATATTTGGGAACTCTGATTTCTTCCTGTGTAATACCATCTTTGTGCACCGACAGCATAGACGAGCCCAAGGAACTCAAAGACTTCCCATTGCGGTGTTGAGCTATCTGAGATCTACACAGAATGAATTGTGTGGGGACACATGGACTTCCCATTGCTATGTAACTTGCGGCACCTTGGGTCACACAAGGTGGAGGCTGGCTCCTCTCCTTGGCTTTGTGTGATGTAGAAGCAGGTCAATGTCTTGGGAGATAGCTTTTTCACCCTTCTGGGCATGGTGTAAGGAGCTGGCAGCCTTCAGGAGTAGAAGAGAGGTATTTTGAGCTGATTTTCTTGTCGCTTTTTAAGTTGCTGGACAGGATAGCAGAAGAGCTGTGTTAACATACGTACATGCAGCTCTCCTTCCGGGCCATGCCCCCAAGTTGCCCTTTTTTGAACCCCCCTCAAGCGTTGTAACATCTTTCCTGAGCACCAGTGTCCAGAATTGTACACAGTATTCCATGTGAGGCCTGACAAGTGCCTTGTATAGTGGAAGAATTATGTTCTCATCCCTCGCCCCTATGCCTCTTTTAAGCACCCCAAGACTTTATTTGCTTTTGCAGCAGCTGACTGGCATTGATTGCTGCAATTAAGTCTACAGTCCACTAGTACCCCCAGGTCTTTTTCCATATAACTTTTCCCTATTAGTACCCCATTTAGTATATATTAGTGGCTCCCGTTTCTCCTGCCCATGTGCATAAACGTACATTTATAAATATTGAACTTCATTTGCCATTTTTCTATCCAAGCCCCAAGCGTATCTAGGTCCTTTTGTAGCCGCATATTGTCCTCCGTTGTATTAATTGTTTTGTATAATTTTGTATCATCTGCAAATATTGATATTTTACTGTGCAGTCCATCCTTCAGGTCATTGATAAATATGTTGAACAGAATGTGGCCTAATACTGAAGCCTGTGGCACCCCACCTGCAACTAGTGGCCCAATCAGAGTATGAACTATTTATTACTACACTCTGCTTTCTATCTCTGAGCCAGCTCCTTACCCAGATATACACGTTTTCGCACAGTCTGAACTGCGTCATTTTATTTATCAACCTATTTTGTGGTGCGGTTTCAAATGCTTTAGAAAAATCCATATATATGAGATCAATAGACTCTCCTTGGTCCAGCCAAGAACGTACTTTATCGTAGAAGGTGATCAAATTGGTCTGACATGATTGACCCTTCATGAACCTGTGCTGATGAGAAGAGATGCTGTTGTTTTCCTTGAAGTATTCTAAGATGGTATCTCTCAGAAACCTCTCGAATATTTTTCCAATTATTGAAGTAACCTGTAGTTACCAAGCTCTCTTTTAGACCCCTTTTTGTATATTGGAACCACATTGGTCAATCCAGCAGTACAAGCCCGGTCTCAATAGTGTCCATAGTTATAAGAAATAGGGGTCTAGCTATCATGTAACTTAGTTCCCTTAGAACCCTTGGGTATATTTCATCCGGGCCCAGCGATTTATCAATTTTGATATTCTTTAACTGGTTCAGCACTTTCTCCTGTGTTAGGCATGCAATATTTAGTGGGGGCTCGTTTTATTCCCCTGTATCTCATGTGGCATTTCATTTTCATTCGTGAATACACTAGAACAAAAACTATTTAATAGATTTGCCTTCCCCCTATCGTCTACTATGATTTCTGCTGCATTATTTATTAGCGGGCCAGTGCTTTCAGTGCAAATCTTTGTACTGTTTATATAATTGAAAAATAGTTTAGGATTATTTTTGCTTTCTTTGGCAATCAGTCTCTCTGCTTCCTCCTTAGCAATTTTGATCTTTTCTTTACATGATTTGCTTTTTTTCCCTATATGATTCTAGTGTTTCTTCACTGCCTCCATGTTTAAGTAGCTTAAATGCTTTCTTTTTTTCGTTTATTGCCCCCTTACAGTTTTGTCAAGCCACATTGGTTTCCTTCTACTTGTAGTTCTTTTGTTTTTAAGGGGTTTGAGCAGCTCACATGAGGTCATTAGGATGTTTTTAAACTTCTCCAATTTGTCTTCTGTACTGTTATTTATGAGGACACTATCCTAATTAATTTTACCTATAGCAGTTCTGAGCTGATCAAATTTTGCTTTACTAAAGTTTAGTTTTTTTGTCACTCCATCAAAAGGCTTCTTGTTAAATGACAGCTGGAAGTTAATTATATTGTGGTCACTATTTCCCAAGTGTCCCTGCACCTTCCCATGATTCTGTCTGGTTTGTTAGTTAATAATAAGTGCAGAGTGACCCTCCCTCTAGTCGGCTCCCGCACAAGTTAGGTAAGGTAATTATCTTTGAGTGTTCTCAAGAACTTATCACGCTTGTGAGATTTGCAGGTTTCGTCTTCCCATATTATATCCGGATAATTAAAGCCCCACATTATAATTAATTCATTGCGGTTTGATACCTCTTCTATTTGCCTCTGCTACATGAGAGCTCTAGCTCCATATTTTCATATTGACATGTTTTTCATTTGGTGGTAGTAGAAGGAAATAGCATGCTGGGAGCAGAAGAAGAAGAAGAGCAGCAGTATCATCACCACCACCAGCAACAACAGCACCTTGGGTGCACAGCATGGTGTTTGATAAAACTCTATCCACGGTCATATGTAATTAAGAATTGTCAGTGTGCTAACAATTCAATGTAATCTGCCATACGGGTGTAGAAGTCAGGTGAAATCTATGCCCGGTTCATTTTCATAGACATCAGGTGTTCCACATTGTCTGTAGACAGGCGGATGCACTGTCAGTTACCACACCCTCTGCTGTACTGAACATACTTTCTGATAGCACACAAGCAGCAGGGCAGGTAAGCACCTATAAGGCATGTTGTGCAAGTTCAGGCCACTTATCCACATGGGTGCTGACATACTCTTGGACTATTATAGATAAGTGCTGCTTGTGATTGTTAGTTCTACCCTGTACTGTTGCTGCAAGCTCCAATGGACTGAAAATCTATGCCACACTTCTGCTGGTGCTGCAGTGGATCTTTCTTGCTTATCCACCATAAACCACAGAACAGCGATTCACTGCAGATGCATCTAAAAAGCCATGGGGGAAATGCTCTGCTCAAGCTGCTTAACAATCTGTCCTGATACTGATTTATTTTGAAGTCTCTCTCCACTGCTGGAATTAGATTTTTTTTGTTGCGGATATCTGTGCTGATGTGATGGGAGTTGAAACATGATACGAAGAGGTGGAGGAATGAATGAGGAGGAGGAAGGGGTTTAGGAGGGGACAGATACAGATGAATGTCTCACAAGTCTTAGTGGTATCATGCAACATGCATGCCACTTTTGGCTTCATGCCCCACCTGTAGAACATTGACCCAGTGTGCTGTTAAGAACATGTAATCCCTTACCATGCTTGCTGGACCATATGTCCATAGTCAGATGCTTTTCACCGCTGACAGCATTCTGGAACCCCGAGGACATGTTATCACTTACATTGTGAAGCAAGGCAGTGGCAGCTTTTCTGGCAAAGAAATGGTGGCTGGGCACCTGATTCAGTGGGTTAGAACAGAGCATCATGTTGCAGATGCCCTCTGTGTCCACAAGTCTAAAGGGCAGCATTTCCATTTCAAGCAGCTGTGCAATGCTTGCGTTCAAGCTCTGTGCTTGTGGATAATTGGGGTGGTATTTTATTTTCATTCCCATGGCTGGGGGATACAGAACTGGCTGCTGACCTGGGACATGCTGGAATATGGGATAGATGCCAATGTTGGTGAAGGTAGTGGTAATCATGCTGGCATAATGCCTGCTCTCACTTTTCAACTCCTGGATCTAAAGCCTGAAGCATGATCGTCAATTACCGAGGAGAGGCCTGACGTATGTATGCTACTGCCCCCCACATAAAATTTCTTCCTTGTGCTCAGAGGCTACTGCATGAACAGGGAGTGAGATGGGTGAAGGGAAAGCTACAACAGTGGAAGAGGGAGAAAAAACAAGCAGACTCTTTCCCATCTGGTCATGTGGTTGCTCATGTGGCTGCTCATACAGGTTGGGTTGAGGTTGTTTATTTTTTTACCACATTTTAAATGATTACCATAGATCTTACAAATAACCAATTTTCTTTCATCCCTTGTGGTTTCAAAGAATGCCCAAGCTGCAAAAGTCTGTGAGCATATCTAGCTGTGGCCTTGTTGGTGCTGCTATGACTACTAGCAGCTGATAGTGATGGTATGACCCTTATGTTTCTTTGAGACACCCTACATCCTGTCTTAGCAAGGTTCTGACCCACAATGTTTGCTCTTCCTCTCCCCACTGAGCGCTGCTGTAATGACTCTCCTTGCCTGTCCATGTTAAGTCAAGTACCTCATCATCTTGCACCCCCTCTTCCTCTTCGCCATTCTTCACCTCCTGGGTGTACTCTGTTACAGTGAGCACTGGGAACTGGCAACTCAGTTTCCACATACCACTGAATACACATTGCCTGTGGAGGGCTGACTGCTCACACTGATCCACCTTCATCTCCCTCTTCAGAGGAAAAAATGGCTGTTGATCAGTTATTATCTTGATCTTTTTTATGATCAAACAGGTCCTCAGACTGGTGTATGTGGCCTGCTTTAGAGTATGTGTGGGATTTGGTGCGGGTGAAGTAGAAGTAGAGGATGGGATTCTCATGGACGATTAGGGCAGACTGACTGTTTTGTGCCTTCGACTGGCAGGAAGAGGAGGTGGTGGTAGTTGAGGCATGCTGTGTCATCCAATCTACAACCTGTTCTGCTTGCTGCAGATGTAACGCATGGGCATTATCACTTCTAAGAAATGACAGCGGACTTGCCTCGCCTCCTGCAGAATGTGGAGCTGTTGCTTCAATGGGAGCCACTTGAAGTGCCAACTTGCATCATTCTCTACCACCCCCACCACCGCTGATACTAACACATCCCCTGCCCCTTGCATTCTTCATTCTTTTTTTCATTTAATTTAGTTATTTTGTTTCTTTTCATAGTTTAGTTTTATGTAACTTTTCAGCTAAGTTTGTAATTTGCAGAAACTCACAGGTAGCTGCACAAGGTTAATTTCATGATGGCTTGATATCACTCTCCCCAATGTGCTATTTTCCCCGCTGACGTAGGGCATTTTGTATCAAAAATGTATTTAATCACTTTGGGGAAGTAGCAATCCTCCACCACAGCTATCAACCGTGGCATAGTATCACAGAGTGTTCCCCATTGTTTTAAATGTGAAACTTCACATCACATTTGTGTGCACCTAGCATGCAGTGCAATGCTTTGCCGGTCCCACTGAAAACAATGGGCGATGTGAGGGCACACTCAAATATAGGACAAACCATGATTTCTTTCTTGTGATGCAGGAAAACATCACTCATGTGTATGTCCCCATTCAAAATAATGAGATTCATATTCGTGCAAGATTTGTGTATTTCGCAATGCACAAATCTCGTGCGAGGTTCTCAGCCATGTGAAACCAGTCCGAGGCATGCTAATAATTTGCAGTGGCTGGACTCATGACTTTGAACAACATCTGTGGCTGGTTGCTTGCACTGTCTTTTTCTGTTTCCCTATTCGGTCTTCTATTTGTTTTATGTTCACAAAAAACACCACCGACTAACTATTCCACAATCGCAATGGCATGATATAGTGTATTAGTGTTTATTAGTGTGTATAGACTTTTGAGGTATTGTTGCAATGGGATAGCAGACAAGATTATTTCATTTGGGTCAAACTTGTTATGTCTTTTATTATACTGTCAAATGTTAAAGTAACTTTGTGTTCATACAAACTTTGTGTAATTGAAGTTGTATAATCTCTTTTGAAATGTGAAACAACATCTTCAAGACTAGATATTGGTTGTTTCTTTATTTTTGCTGTTTCATCCCAGCCTTCCAGATGCCATACATTTCATAATATCTGCTGTATGAGAACTTGCTTTTGCTGGGAAATTGTATTTTATAATGCCACCATAAAATGAACTAAAAAACCTTTAAAAAAGTATTAAGTTTAGTGCAATGAAACAAAAATGCAATTGTGTCATTTTTTTGTGGGTTAGGGAGTTCACCGAGCAGTAGAAATGACATGTGTACTTTATTTCATGCTTCAGTATGATTACAGACTGTAATTTACAGTGGTACCAAATTAAAATTGTACTTTTATATTATATTACTTTTAAAAAGTAAAGAATCTTTAAAAAGTTGTTTTCCTTTTGTCAGGACAGGGTCCGGGATAATGGAAGTCCCTGAGAAAACCTCCAACCCCTGTCCCTGCCTACTTGCCCCCCTGGGCTAACCCCCAGGGCGACAACTGGGCGGCGCTCCCTACACTCACTAGGGAAGCGGGACATGGGAAAGACAAACAGACACAGGAGACAAACAAACAATAGAATGGTCAGACAATCCGGGTCGGCAACAGGGAGGGTACGCAGTACAGAGGGGTCAGGCAAAAACGAAGTCAAGTCCAAAAGCAGAAGTCAGAAAGTCGGGGTCACAACAGGAGTCAAAACAATACGCGGGTGCAGCTGGAAGACCAAACTAACACTGGCAGTGCTGGAAGGAAACAGAGGCATTTAAATGCTGTCAGAACTCCCGCCCCAGCAGCTGATTGGGGCGGAGAGCCTGACAGCAGCAGGACCCAATCAAGGAGATGCTGGGAACACCGCCCCCAGCCTTGCTGAGCAGATGGATGCCAAGGAAGCACGCCTGGTAGTCATGGAGATGGGGACGCGCGTCCCTAGCAACCCGGCGGCGACCAGGGTTACAGCGGCCAGGGGAGATCACTAGAACCAGGGCTCCCCTGCGCCGCACTTCTGCAACCCGGGTGGTAGGACTGGCAGTGCGGGCATAGCGGCCCCGGGAGTTGCCGGCTCTGACACCTGTGTTGTATAATAAGAGCAATAACCTTTTTTATATCTTTGTCGACTGGCCTGTGATAGTGCTTGTTTTTTGTGGGACAAACTGTAGCTATTATTAGTACCATTTTGGGGCATATGCTTTTTTTCTCTGGATTTATTATTTTTTGGTAGATAACCCTCACCTCTCCCCACTATCCCAAGTTTGGCATTCAGGTGTTCTAAATGGTGTTCACCATGCGGGATAAATAATGTGATATTCTAATACTTAAGACTTTTACAGATTCAACAATGCAACAATCCCAACTATTTATTTATTTATTAATATAAAAAATGGAAAAGGTTTTTCTTAACTTTAAATATTTGCTATATATATTTTTTCAATTTTTAAATGTTTTAGTCGCCATAAGGGCTTATTCACACAGGTGTATATCTAAGTATGTATACGCTGCCCGTCTGATGCATTGGTTTACAATTCATCGGTGAACAGGGGTATATCTCCACAGCATAAAAAGTTGGGTGCTTCTACGTTGGTGGCAGCAGCTGCATGGACTCCTATGGGAGCCAATGACAGCTGCAGGAGAAGAGAGGTGGGAGGGAGTTCAGAAGCGTGACTACTAATCTCTGTCCCTTTTCTCTTCCCTTCTCCGCCCCTTTCCACTGTTTGCAATGGGAGGGGCGGCCCCCCTCCCACCCTTCCCATTGCAAACAGTGGCAAGGGGTGGATAGGGGTGGGAACTCAGCACACTAGCTCCCGCCCTGTCCTGCCTCCTCCACTTGCAGAGAGCCAGCGAGGGGAAGGGAAGGGGAAGACAGCTTAGCTCTGCCAAGCTGTCATCCCCTGCCCGACGGCATATATGCCGCCCTGTGAATCACACGGTAGCGTATATCGAGCAGCCATTTTTATGGCCGGGACGATATATGCTCGTGTGAATAAGCCTCAAGGACCATTAAATTACGATCTTTTACAGGCTGAACTAAACGGAAATTGTCTCTCTTCAGCCTAACATACTAGGTTACTATGTTTGCACTAGAGTTATTCAACTGCAATTGCAACCCTGTGGCAAGGCTTAATAGGCATAGCAGATCTGTGAGCTTTCACTAGGCACTCACTTCAATTGCGCCCATTGCAGGCAATGGTCAGCTGTCAGAAACACCAAGTTCACTCCTTATACCATTTGCAATCACATGATGTCTATTTACATGATGTGGTCAGAAAAAGGTAAAATTGCTGGTCCATATATATATATATATATATATATATATATATATATAGTGCTAGAAATAGGCTCAAAATTTGACATATGCAATTAGTTTATGGGTTTATTTATTTTTATTTCCTACTTGTCAAGCATCCTTGACAAACTAATGCTACAATTTCAGTAGAGAAACACATTTACCTAACAAGGCATAAGCAATGTAGGAGTTTAAAACTAATCTTATATAGAAAGCTCTTTAATAACAGGATAGATGTAAGATACATGTTTTTTAATCCCCATTCAGATTCCTGTTGTATTTATTAGCATCTTTTCTGAAGCTTGTTATTTTCTGTGTAATGCCTAGATTCAAACATTCTGGTATCATAAGCAGAAAAGCAAGCTCATTTTTCATTACTATAAAAGTAAATGCAAATGTCTTGGAATATTTATTAAAAGTCAAAGCTAGTTTCACACCTCCATGCCACAAATGACAGCACATACAGTATTTTGCCAAAGTAACTCCAACTTTGTGTTTACTGAAGCCAAAACTACAAATAATTACTTAGAAGCAGTCTTACTACTTTAACCCCAGGTTTTAATAAAAATTTAAGGATTGATTGAGGACAAAGACATATTTAAATATTAATAGAAATGTAAAATTTTCATATTATGGTATATTGGTTTAAAAGAGATTCAAATGCCTGCACTAACTGGTCATATGCCTTCATAGCCCTAGACAAAATGGGTTTTAGAGGATTCTCTTTCAAAGCCATCTCTGCATTATATTCAAACCCTTTAGCCTGAGTATTTACAAATGGGACCTTTTTAGATTAATTTAATATCACGAACTGCACCAGATGAGGATGCCCACTGTCTCAACTGATCTTTATACTATCATTGGGACAATTAGCTAAAGCTCTTAGGGAAAATACTCTAACTAAAGGTATTCTGATTGGAGACCGCACTTACTTAATATTGATATATGTAGATGACATCATCTTGACATTAACAGATCTTATACCCTCCCTAGATACTGCATTAAAAGCCATCAGAGAGTTTGAACAGAACTTGTACTGCAAATTAAACAAGCAAAATCCCAAATTTTACATATGAATATACACAGTGACTTATTACACTATTTACAAAATAAATATCCATTTGATAGGGAACATGAAGGCATTAAATATCTGCGTATAACAATAATCGCCTTACATAAAACTCTCTACCAATGTAATTTTGAACTTATGCTAAAGGCACTGCAGGACAAATTTAAAAAAACAAAGTAATTTGAGATTTCATGGTTGGGAAGATTGACTACTTTTAAAATGCTTCTGTTACCAAAACTATTATATTTATTTTATAATCTACCTGTTGAGCTACGCACACATTTCTTTAATGCCATGAGTCACTTTGTTTGGGCGCAGCAAAAACCATGCACAGCTAGCGCAATACTTACAAATAACAGAGGGTCAGGAGGTTTTGGCCTCCCAGATATTTATGATTATTATATGGCTGCACATTTCCCAACTATCTCCATTTTGGAGTTCTGAAATACAGAAAGATTGGATCCTTATAGAGAATCACTTAGCATCTCTGGTCTCAATTAAATCCTTATTTGTAACTCCTTTGTGAAATTTACCTCTCCCTTCTTGCTTTTTCCTGCTGACACACACATCATTAAATGCCTATATACAATTTTTATTATCATGTAAAACCTCAAAGAGTTCTCCCAAGGGACCATTTGCCCCTGGATGTGCTCTAACATGCTATTCTAAACTTGAATATCTCTAGGTGGGTTTCACTAGGTATCCCCACAATTGCTCCAATTTTTGCATGGAGACTCTCTTGTACCATTTGAGGAGTTATCGTACTGTTATCAACTCATTGTAGGAGACTACAACTAATACCTACAAATATAACATTTCTGTGACATTTATAAACCCTACATGTTTTGGGGCAACCTGAACATATTTAAGACATGTTCAAAAGGGATGAAAGGGCTAAAGCCTATATACACCTTAAAACATGATCATGCAAATTTCTAAATAACTTAACAACTGAGGAAATAAGATAAGGAGTTGGCTCAATAATTTAGTGATAAAGAGTATAAGCAAACTTTTCACTTGATACATAAAATGTAGCTCACATGTGGAAACTATAATGACAATTATATTATGTTGGTAATGCACACCAGTTTGCTTGGTCCAAATGTACCCCAACTGTGAAGGTGATTGCTGGAAGGGTTGTGACAATAGGGGAACTCTGCTATATGTATTATGGATCTGCCCACTCCTTCTACAATACTGGGACTTGGTTATTTATTTAATATTCCCTTCCCTTGGTCACAGAGTCTCAAAACCCTATCTTTAGCATTGCTGAATATTGGCTTATGTACTATTCCATTAAAATGTTCTAGATATTTTGTCTCCATGTATGTGTAAAGCTTTCCAATTAGTGTGTGGTAGAATTTTCATACCCTAAAGAAAACCAGCAGGTTTTAATTGTTACCCTTCCAAAGCTGGGGAAAAACCCAGATTGTCTCTGAAATTTTCCAGCTCATTTCATTACTAAACACTGATATAAAAATATATACTAAAATATTAGCCTTCAGACTTGAAGCAGATCAACTGGTATTTGTAAAGGGCTGCCAAGCAGCTGATAAGACCAGAAGGGTTTTAAATTTAGCATACTATATTGACTTTGTGTAAAAACTCACAGTTCTTCTTGCATTGGATGCTAAGAATGTATTTGACCAAATTACAAGTTCATTATATGCCTTCTTGGTCTTAGACAAAAGGGGCCTATTTTTAAAGCTATTTCCACATTGTGCTCAAATCCTTCAGCTCGGGTGTTTACAAATGGTGCTATATCGGATGACTTTAATATTACTAATGGTACTCGATAGAGCTGTCTATCATCTCCTTTAATTTTTATATTTTCGTTAGAAAAAAATGTCTGAAGCCCTAAGGGTGCATTCACACGAACGTATATCGGCTCGGGTTTTACGCCAAGCCGATATACGTTGTCCTCGGGTGCAGGGGGGGGAGGATGGAAGAGCCAGGGCCAGGAACTGTGCTCCCGCCCCCTCTCTGCCTCCTCTCCGCCCCTCTGCACTATTTGCAATGGGGAGAGGCGGGATGGGGGTGGGGCTAATTCCCGGACTTTAGCCCCGCCCACGTCCCGCCTCCTCTCATTGCAAATAGTGCAGAGGGGCGGAGAGGAGGCAGAGAGGGGGCGGGAGCACAGTTCCTGGCCCTGGCTCTTCCATCCTCCCCCCTGCACCCGAGGACAACGTATATCGGCTCGGCGTAAAACCCGAGCCGATATACGTTCGTGTGAATGCACCCTTAGAGAGAATACTTTAATTTTGGGAATTTTGGGAATACAAATTGGTGATGAAACACATTTAATTTCCTTATAAACAGATGATATAATGTTAACATTAGCAGACCCGATATTCTCATTAGATAAAGCACTGGAGGTAATTAAAGACAGAATTTTTAATATAAGATAAATACACAAAAATCCCAGATTTTGCCATAGTAGATTCCAAAGATCTATTATATTATTTAAAAAGTAGGTATTTATTTGATTGTAAACAGGAGGATATTTGATATCTGGGCATGACAATAACTTCTTCAAATGGAAATCTTTATAAATAAGTTTTTTAACTCAAAGTTGCTACAATAAGAATCTCAATGCTATCAAAATTTGAGATATCCTGGTTAGGAAGAATAGCAACTTTTAAAATGCTCTTGTAACCAAAATTATTGTATCTATTTCAAACTCTCCCTACCACAAGTATCTGAGTGACTTTGACAAGATAAGTGAGTCACAGCTTCTCCAAAATTAGAGGTTTTTCTTAGATTTACCTTCCTGGAGTGTTTAAAGGAAGGATAACTGGTGGTCCAGTAACAGTTTTACTGATGGATGTGAGTAAAATTATGTTGCGGTAAAATACATAGCTAAAAAAGTAAATGCTGGGTATTATAGAAAAGTATCAGAACACACAGTGCATCACAGCTTGTCACCTTTGAGACTGTCTAGCCATAAGGCTAGTCAGAATGCCCATGGTGATACCCGTCTACTGGTGAAAGCATCTATAAATGGGCAAATGAGCATCACAATTGGCCAAGAGAGCAATAGATAGTCTGGTGAATCTCATTTTCTGCTACAATTTATCACATCTGGAATGCTTGAAGGCATATGTGTCGCTTGCTTGGATAAGGGATAGCAACAGGATGCACTATGCAAAGGAGATAAGCAGGCCAAGGCTGTGTACAACCTTTCATGCCAACAGTATTCCCTAATGGCAGTAGTCTCTTTCAGCAAGGCAATGCACCCTTCCATCCTACAGACATTGTTCAGCATGAGTAGCATGACAAAAAGTTCAAGGCATTGACTTGGTGTTCAAATTCCCCACATCTCAATCAAATTAAGCATCTGTGATTTTATGTAATTTATTGTGAGTTAGCGTAGGTACTGACGGAAGCGGTGTGACCTCGACGCGGTCCGTCAGCCTATGCGTTTTGGCCAAAATGCAGTACTAACACCCGCATTTTATTAGTATGCGTTAGTATCTTTGTATGTAGTTTGCTAGTTGGTGGGGGAGCCCAAGATGTCAGCCAGTGTGGCCCACCTTGGAGATACAGGGCAACCCGCTGTCATATCAGCCAGGGTTGATATCCTGTATGGTGGGTCACCACCCATCTATGGCTGACATCTTTGGTATCGTTCACATGTGCAGGCTATTAGTATATGCAGTCACTCCTCCCCAAACTGGGCTGGGTTGAGTGGGTGACTGCATATTAGCCTGCCAGGAACAAGCTGCTCCTCCACACATTATTGTCTGGCTGACTACATATTTTCAGGGCTTAAGGCCATTGCGCCTGCCCTACGGCGATTGTGCCGGTGGCGATTGTGCCTGCCTTATGGCGATCGTGCCTATGGCGACCGTGCCTGCTTTGCAGACTTTCAGGTATTTTTTGGCTTTTTCAGTGAATATGTGTTTTTTTCTTTTTCCTCACCTCTGTGATTTTATGTAATTTATTGTGAGTTAGCGTAGGTACTGACGGAAGCGGTGTGACCTCGACGCGGTCCGTCAGCCTATGCGTTTTGGCCAAAATGCAGTACTAACACCCGCATTTTATTAGTATGCGTTAGTATCTTTGTATGTAGTTTGCTAGTTGGTGGGGGAGCCCAAGATGTCAGCCAGTGTGGCCCACCTTGGAGATACAGGGCAACCCGCTGTCATATCAGCCAGGGTTGATATCCTGTATGGTGGGTCACCACCCATCTATGGCTGACATCTTTGGTATCGTTCACATGTGCAGGCTATTAGTATATGCAGTCACTCCTCCCCAAACTGGGCTGGGTTGAGTGGGTGACTGCATATTAGCCTGCCAGGAACAAGCTGCTCCTCCACACATTATTGTCTGGCTGACTACATATTTTCAGGGCTTAAGGCCATTGCGCCTGCCCTACGGCGATTGTGCCGGTGGCGATTGTGCCTGCCTTATGGCGATCGTGCCTATGGCGACCGTGCCTGCTTTGCAGACTTTCAGGTATTTTTTGGCTTTTTCAGTGAATATGTGTTTTTTTCTTTTTCCTCACCTCTGTGATTTTATGTAATTTATTGTGAGTTAGCGTAGGTACTGACGGAAGCGGTGTGACCTCGACGCGGTCCGTCAGCCTATGCGTTTTGGCCAAAATGCAGTACTAACACCCGCATTTTATTAGTATGCGTTAGTATCTTTGTATGTAGTTTGCTAGTTGGTGGGGGAGCCCAAGATGTCAGCCAGTGTGGCCCACCTTGGAGATACAGGGCAACCCGCTGTCATATCAGCCAGGGTTGATATCCTGTATGGTGGGTCACCACCCATCTATGGCTGACATCTTTGGTATCGTTCACATGTGCAGGCTATTAGTATATGCAGTCACTCCTCCCCAAACTGGGCTGGGTTGAGTGGGTGACTGCATATTAGCCTGCCAGGAACAAGCTGCTCCTCCACACATTATTGTCTGGCTGACTACATATTTTCAGGGCTTAAGGCCATTGCGCCTGCCCTACGGCGATTGTGCCGGTGGCGATTGTGCCTGCCTTATGGCGATCGTGCCTATGGCGACCGTGTCTGCTTTGCAGACTTTCAGGTATTTTTTGGCTTTTTCAGTGAATATGTGTTTTTTTCTTTTTCCTCACCTCTGTGATTTTATGTAATTTATTGTGAGTTAGCGTAGGTACTGACGGAAGCGGTGTGACCTCGACGCGGTCCGTCAGCCTATGCGTTTTGGCCAAAATGCAGTACTAACACCCGCATTTTATTAGTATGCGTTAGTATCTTTGTATGTAGTTTGCTAGTTGGTGGGGGAGCCCAAGATGTCAGCCAGTGTGGCCCACCTTGGAGATACAGGGCAACCCGCTGTCATATCAGCCAGGGTTGATATCCTGTATGGTGGGTCACCACCCATCTATGGCTGACATCTTTGGTATCGTTCACATGTGCAGGCTATTAGTATATGCAGTCACTCCTCCCCAAACTGGGCTGGGTTGAGTGGGTGACTGCATATTAGCCTGCCAGGAACAAGCTGCTCCTCCACACATTATTGTCTGGCTGACTACATATTTTCAGGGCTTAAGGCCATTGCGCCTGCCCTACGGCGATTGTGCCGGTGGCGATTGTGCCTGCCTTATGGCGATCGTGCCTATGGCGACCGTGTCTGCTTTGCAGACTTTCAGGTATTTTTTGGCTTTTTCAGTGAATATGTGTTTTTTTCTTTTTCCTCACCTCTGTGATTTTATCTGTAGGATACTGTATGCTAAAGAAAAAAATATTTTTATTCATATAGGTCTCACCTTGTCAAAGGATATGCCTGCTAATGTATGAGCACAGGCAAAAAAAAATATTACAAATTAAAAAAAATAGAAAGAACGAGGAGAATTTATCAAAAGGGGACTTTTTATGACAACTTTATGGCATGTGTTTTCTTCTATTGTTTAAAATGCAACAATTTATCTAATGTTGTAAAATGTTGATATATTTGTAGCATCTTTAAATACATCTAGAAATATGGTGGCACTTTGTACACAACTCAGGAACCACAGTGAGATTGCATCAATTTTAATTTTAATTTCTTAAAAAAGAAATTGCAATTGACTCAACTGAAACTCCACAACTTTTCAAGACACTTTTGAAAAGTAGAGGGAGAGGCAAATTGTAAATTTGTCAAAATTGAATTGCACCAAAATAGGCACAAGTTATACTATAATTCTGCCAAAACACCCCAAAAAATGTGCCCAAATGCGTGTTTTTAAATAAATATATGCATATCATATTGGCTTACTTTTATCGCCTGAATAACGTTCAATATAAAAAAAAAAATCTGAATTACTTTAGCCACATGTGCTAAGTTGGGGTGCTTTTAGTTACAGCAATTTATCGTTTGCATGAGCAAACAAACAAATTATGTCAGACTGGTTATAAAGTCAGATAAATTATTGGCTCATTCACTTGCAAATCAAATGAGAACAACTAAATGATTGGTATTTAAACGATTAGAGAACAAGTCAAGAGTGATTTTCATACTTATATGAAATGAACGATACGCACATAAACTATCGTTCATTGATCGATCGTTAGCTGTGTTTACACTGAGTGATTAGCGTTCAAATTTGAACAATCCAGCAATTTTTTCACATGATAATCTTTTTGTGTAAATGCAACTTAAGTTACTGGTTAATTTAAAAGATTAACTTTTACTCTGGATTAAGCATATTAACTACAGATGAGCGAACCTATTCGGCCACGCCCCTTTTTCACCCGAGCGCCGCGATTTTCGAGTACTTCCGTACTCGGGCGAAAAGATTCGGGGGGCGTCGTGGGTGAGTGGGGGGTTGCAGCGGGGATTGGGGGGGAGAGGGAGAGAGTGAGGGCTCCCCCCTGTTCCCCGCTGCTACCCCCCGCTCCGCTACGCCTCCCCCCGCCCCCCGGCGCCCCCCAAATCTTTTCACCCGAGTACGGAAGTACTCGAAAATTGCGGTGCTCGATCGAGTAATTACTCGAAACGAGTAGGTTCGCTCAGCTCTAATATTAACCCTTTTAACCATATTTGACATTAGAAACTAATTTATTGGCTCATTTAAAAGATTCCTTCATTCCCACACTGAGAAATGTTGTGTGTCAGTAGAATGTTGACATTTTCTTGGTAACTTTACTAGAATACATTATGTCAGCGGCAGTAACTTTCAATTGCTTCTGTCAAGTTTATCTTTCCACAAAGATCTTTGTTAGTTGTGAAAGCTATTTCAAGTAATCAGTATTACTGTTAAATTACATTAACTGGTATTACATCCTGTGCATGGCCTACTGTAATTTGTGTTTGCTATATTATATGCATGTCATTGTAATATTTATAACATAGACCTCGATAAAATTTGTTAGCATTGTTCCGTCCCTCATAGAATAATTGCTTATGATTTGAAGAGGATAAGATGTTATTAGAACATGATATAATGATTAAATTTGTTTTTCAAATTTATTATATTTCATTGTCTTATTGAA
This sequence comes from Eleutherodactylus coqui, assembly GCF_035609145.1. NCBI lineage: Eukaryota > Metazoa > Chordata > Amphibia > Anura > Eleutherodactylidae > Eleutherodactylus > Eleutherodactylus coqui. The sequence goes on along the minus strand of NC_089843.1, from coordinate 138,278,797 downwards.
GGGATGTTCTCCGATCACCAGACAATCCCTTTAATAGAATGTTCAGCTAAATGTCATCTCTACAACAATTAAATTTCAAAACAGCTAGGGCTATATGATAATATTTAATTCCAAGCAAGTCATTTTAAATCATGACATTATCACAAAGTGATACTACTAATCTTTTCCTATTGTAAGCATGAAAAGATGGTCACCTGGAATCTGGCTATCCTTAAAGAAACACTGAGGGCTCCTTGACATTGGCACTGCGATTTTCAGTTGGCCGCGTCACGGCAGCAGCATGGTTGAAAATTGCACAAACGGGAGTCAGCCGTGACCAAGTCATAGCCGCATCTTCCGTTTATGCACCCGTTCAGACAGCCCAGGTGTGGTGAGTATACATTGAACCCGGAATACCATCAGGCAGGGGGAGAGAGTTTAGCTCTGCTAAACCTCTCCCCTTTCCCGCCCCTTCTGTGCCCCTTGTTGGCTGTCAGCAAAGGGAGGGGGCGGGAGCTAGTGCGCTAATCTCCTACCCCATCCTGCCCCCTCCCTTTGCCAACAGCCGGCAAGAGGTGGGGAGGGGGAGGGAAGGGGGAGGTAATATAGCAGAGCCGCTGCTAAACTCCCTCTGACCTCTGTTTTCCAGCAGCTCTCGTAAGCTCCAATAGGAATCTATGGGACTGGCTAGCGTATTCCGGCCAAAAAGATAGATCCAAAACTACATTTTCTGTCCGGCAGGCCATGTCCTACTGGAATGTGCACCATATGTGCTATCTTTTCAGGCTGGCCATTTTTACACATCGGATGGTCGCATGTATTGGCCAGCCATTAAAACACAGATGATATATGTACGTGTGAATAAGCCATGAGGTATAGACGGACCCCAGTAACATTTCTGTAGCAAAAGTATAGGCAGACCCCTGTAATATTTCTGTAGCAGCAGTATAGGCAGACCCCTGTAACATTCCTGTAGCTAAGATATAGGCGGACCCCAGTAACATTTCTGTAGCAAAGGTATAGGCGCACCCCAGTAACATTTATGTAGCAAAGCTACATGCAGACCCCAGTAACATTTCTGTAGCAGAAGTATACGCAGACCCCTGTAACATTCCTGTAGTAAAAGTATAGGTGGACCCCAGTAACATTTCTGTAGCAAAAGTATAGGCAGACCCCAGTAACATTTCTGTAGCAAAGGTATAGGCAGACCCCAGTAACATTTCTGTAGCAAAGGTATAGGCAGACCCAAGTAACATTCCTGTAGCAAAAGTATAGGCAGACGCCTGTAACATTTCTGTAGTAAAAGTATAGACGGATCCCAGTAACATTTCTGTAGCAAAGGTATAGGCAGACCCCAGTAACATTTCTGTAGTAAAAGTAGAGGCAGACCCCTGTAACATTCCTGTAGCAAAGGTATTGGCAGACCCCTCTAAGATTTCTGTAGCAAGAGTACACGCGAACCCCTGAAACATTGGTGTACCATGAGTGTAGGCGAAGACCGGAAAAATTAGTTAGATAACAGTATAGGTGAGGCACAGAAAAATTGGTGTCCCAAGAGTTCAAGTGTACCCCTGAAAAATTGCTCAACCTTAAAAATAAAACTAATAAAATTTGATTTAAAAAAAAAAAAAATTGCTCAACCGCGAGGGTAGGTGAAACCCATAAACATTTTTTAAAGATACAGCTCACTGTTGCTTAATTTGTAACAGAGCCAGGAGGCAACCCTGTGAAAAAAATTGGTATTAATACTTTTGAAACAGAGCCTTTTGGGCCGCAGAAAAATTGGCAGTTCAGCGTGATGACATGCTGTTTTAGGAGGAGGAGGAGTAGGAGGAGTAATAATATCCGAGAGTGATTGACAAAGCTAATTCACCCTTTTTTTTCCGGTGATAGAGAATGCTTTTTTATTCGGTTGCAGCAAAAAGAATCATTAGGTTCCGCTGCTCTCCTCCGGTGGAGAAGAGAAGTCTGGGGAAATCCAGGCTTTGTTCTTCTTTATGAGTGTAAGCATGTCGGCACTGGCAGTTGTCAGGCAGGTACACTTATCCATGATGATTCCCCCAGCTCCACTAAACACCCTCTCTGACAAGACGCTAGCGGCAGGGCAGGCCAGCACCTCCAGGATGTACAGCGCAAGTTCATGCCACGTGTCCAGCTTTGAAACCCAATAGTTGTATGGAGCAGAGACATCACGGAGGACGGTGGTACGATCGGCTACGTAGTCCCTCACCATCTTTTTACAGTGCTCCCTCCGACTCAGCCTTGACTGGGAAGTGGTGACATAGTCTTGCTGGGGAACCATAAAGCTGGCAAAGGCCTTGGAGAGTGTTCCCCTGCCTGTGCTGGACATGCTGCCTGATTCCCACGTCTCGCCTGCTACTTGGCCCTTGGAACTGCATCTTCTGCCACTAGAGCTGTTAGATGGGAACTTTAGCATCACTTTTTTCACCAGGGCCCTTTTCCACCAGGGTTGCTGTCCTCACTAGGAAGATGACTTTCAGGATCCTTCTCCTCCTCTACAGCCCATACATGCTGAACAAATGAGAGGCAAGCAGCATGGGTACCCTCTGCAGTGTGCCAAGCTGTCTCTTCCCCCTCCTCCTCTTGCTCGTCCCCCTCCCCCTCCTCCTCCAAAACGCGCTGAGATATAGACATGAAGGTGGTCTGGCTATCAAGCGACATACTCTCATCCCCATCTCCTGTTCCAACCGCAAAACGTCGGCCTTTATGCCTTGCAGCAAACTTCTCAGCAGGCAAAGCAGCAGGATGGTAATGCTAATGATTGCCGCATCGCCGCTCACCATCTGGGTAGACTCCTCAAAGTTTCTGAGGACCTGGCAGATATCTGCTATCCAGGCCCTTAGTAAAGAATTGGTGAGGCTGACTACCAATACGCCGCCCATGTTGCAGCTGGTATTCTACTATTGCTCTACGCTGCTCATACAGCCTGGCCAACATGTGCAGCGTAGAATTCCAGCATGTGGGCACGTGGCACAGCATTCGGTGCTCTGGCAGCTGAAACCGATGTTGCATTGTCCTCAGGGTGGCAGCATCCGTGGTTGACTTGCAGAAATGTGCGCAGGCGCGGCGCACTTTGCCGAGCAGGTCAGACAAGTGGGGGTAGTTTTTCAGAAACCGCTGAACCACCAGATTGAAGATGTGGGCCAGGCATGGCACGTGTGTGAGGCTGCCGAGCTGCAGAGCTGCCACTAGGTTACGGACGTTGTCACACACGACCATGCTCAGCAACGAAAGCCAGGGGTCGGTCTGCTCTGTCAGACCCTGCAACAGCTCGGGAGCTATGTGCCTCTTGTCACCTAAGCTGATTAGTTTCAGCACGACCTGCTGACGCTTGCCCACCGCTGTGCTGCCGCACAGCGCGATACCAACTGCTGGCGACGTGCTCACACTTCTTAATTGAGAGGTAGAGGTGGCAGAGGAGGAGGAGGGGGAGGGGGGGTTTGGAGGAAGTGGCATAAAACGCAGCAGATACCAGCATCGAGGTAGAACCCGCTATTCTGGGTGTGGGTAGGACGTGAGCAGTCCCAGGCTCTGACTCGGTCGCAGCCTCCACCAAATTCACCCAATGTGCCGTCAGGGAGATATAGTGGCCCTGCTCGCCAGTACTTGTCCACGTGTCCGTGGTTAAGTGGACCTTCCCAGTACCTGCGTTGGTGAGGGAACGATTTATGTTGCGGGAGACGTGCTGGTGTGGGGCTGGGACGGCACACCGGGAAACATAGTGGCGACTGGGGACCGAGCAGCGTGGGACCGCTGCCGCCATCATGTTTTTGAAAGCCTCAGTTTCCACAAGCCTATACGGCAGCATCTCCTGGCTGATTAATTTGGCAATGTGCACGTTTAAAGCTTGTGCGTGCGGGTGTGTGGTGGCAAATTTGCCTTTCGCTCCAATGCCTGTGTTAGCAACAGCTGAACGCTGCGCTGAGAGACATTGCTAGATGGAGTGGAAGACGGTGGAGGTGAGGGTGTGAGTGCAGGTTGGGGGAGGCGCTCGTGCCTGTGTCCTGGGAGGGGGATTGGATCTGTGTGGCAGGTTGTGGCACAGGGGAAGAGGCAGTGGTGTGACCCGGAGGCAGTGAACGGCCTTCGTCCCACCTTGTGGGGTGCTTGGCCATCATATGCCTGTGCGTGCTGGTGGTGGTGAGGCTAATAGTGGTGGCTCCCCGGCTGATCTTGGTGTGACAAAGGTTGCACACCACTGTTCGTCGGTCGTCCGCACTCTCACTAAAAAACATCCACACCTTTGAATACCTAGCCCTCTGCACGGAGGCTTGCCACGAGGCGGTGCTTTGGGAAACAGTTGGGGGATTCTTGGCTCTGGCCCTGCCTCTACCCCTGGCCACTCCACTGCCTCTTCCAACCTGTCCTGCTGCTGCACTTGCCTCCTGCTCTAAAGCCCTGTCCTCAGTAGGCTTAGCAAACCAGGTGGGGTCAGTCACCTCATCGTCCAGCTGCTCTTCCTCCGAATCCTCTGTGAGCTCCTTCCTCGGACGTACTGCCCTTACTACTACCTCACTGACAGACAACTGTGTCTCATCATCATCCTCAACCACAAAAAGCTATTGAGACAGTTGCTGGAAGTCCCCAGCCTCATCTCCCGAACTTTCCAAAGGTTGGGCATCGGTCACGACAAACTCCTCCGGTGAGAGAGGAACCAGTTTTTCCCACTCATGGCAGGGACGCGAGAACAGTTTCTGAGAGTCTGCCTGCTCATCAGAATATGTCATTTTCATGGAGTGAGGAGGCTGGGAGGAAGGAGGAGCAGTAGCCAGAGGATTCAGAGTTGCAGTCCCTAGGCCCGGAGTAGTGGACTGCGTAGAAGACTGGGTGGTCGATACATTGCCGGACGCATTTTCTGCCATCCACGACAGGACCTGCTCACACTGCTCTGTTTGTAATAAAGGTCTACCATGCAGACCGATAAATTGTGATATTAAGCTTGGTACCCCAGAAACTTGCCTCTCTCCTAATCCCGCAGCAGCCGGCTGTGATTCACCATGACCAGGAACTCGGCCTGTGCCCACACCCTCACTTGGACGTCCGTGTCCATGTCCACATCCACGTCCTTGACCCTTGCCCCTACTCCTCATCATGGCGGATTAAGAATAGAGCAGGGCCCAAATAAATTACCCCACTGTACAGCGCTGACAACTGTGGCTTAATTCACCGCACACAGAGACTTGTAGATAGCGGAGGCTCTATGCTGTGACTTGAAAAAATTAACCAGCTGTCTTGCGCTGATACTTAGGGGTAATTTACTGCTCGCAGAGACTTGTAGATAATAGAGGCTGTGTGGAGTGGGAGAAGACTCTAAAGCCAGTGGATAGTGCTGGTAACTGCGGCTATCTCAACGCCACCAAGGAAAGGGTATTGTGAGATGCTCTGCACAGCGGCAGAGCTGAAACACTTTGCAGTGGCCCAGGTAATATTACAGTACTGTTTAGCGGTGAAACCTCTGTATAATGCACTGCAGACACAGAACATTATAAATGAAGTCGCTCATAGCAGGCTAGAAATTATTTGAGTGCAGTTTCATGGTTAGAGCTGGTTTTATGGCACTGCAGCCTGAGAAAACTATTACTGAAAGGCTGGAAACAGGCCTAGATGCGTAATACAAAAATGGATGCACTGCAACTCCCAGCAGGCCACAACTAAAATGCACACGGTCAGATGTAGCCCAACAAAGGAGCTTTGGGGTTTTTGCACGGAGGATACGGACTGTATAATGTATATAACTCTCCCTATAGAAGTGGCTGTGCCGAACACTCTGTGTCTAATTCACTGCAGACAGAGAATGGTATAAATGAAGTCGTTCGCAGCAGGCTAGAAAATATTTGAGTGCAGTTTCACGGTGAGAGCAGGATTGTACGGCACTGCAGCCTGAAAAAACTATTACTGAAAGGCTGCGAACAGGCCTAGATTAGTAATACAAAAATGGATGCACTACAACTCCCAGCAGACCACAACTAAAATGCACATGGTCAGATGAAGCCCAACGAAGGAGCTTTAGGGTTTTTGCACGGAGGATATGGACTGTATATAACTTTCCCTATAGAAGTGGTTGTGCCAAACACTCTGTTATGCACTGCAGACAGAGAACAGTGTAAATGAAGTCGTTCGCAGCAGGCTAGGAAATATTTGAGTGCAGTTTCACGGTGAGAGCTGGTTGTATGGCACTGCAGCCTGAGAAAACTATTACTGAAAGGCTGGGCAGAGGCCTAGATGCCTAAGACAAAAATGGATGCACTACAACTCCCAGCCAGCCACAAGTATAATGCACAAGGTCAGATGTAGCCCAACGAAGGAGCTTTAGGGTTTTTGAAGACAGGATCCTAGTCTAACACTTTCCCTACATCAGCAGCAACTCTTTCCCTATGCTCTGTATAATACACTGCAGACTGAGAACGCTATAGATATAATGGCCTGCACAGCCCAAGATGAAAAAAAAAATGGTGCACTACTGCTCCCAGCCAGCCACAACAGTAATGCACACAGTCAGATGTAACCCTAAGAAGGACCAAGGAGATGCTTAAAAATGCACACAGTCAGATGTAACCCTAAGAAGGACCAAGGAGATGCTTAAAAAATAAAATAAAATTGTGCTACTGCTCCCAGCTAGCCACAAGAGTAATGCACACTATGAAGAGTAGCCCTAAGAAGGACCGTTGGGGTTCTTGAAGACAGGATCCTACACTAACACTTTGCCTATATCAGCAGCAGCACTTTCCTTAACCTCTGCCAGCATGTGTCTGAGGCGAGCCGCGGGCGGGACCACTTAAAGTACTTAGTGGTCACTTGATCTCGCCAGCCACTCACTGCAGGGGGGTGGGATACAGCTGGCACGTCACAGCAGGAAGTGGTAATGCCTTCCCCGCATGTCTATTGGCTAGAAAATGGCGCTAAACATGCAGGAAAGGAAATGCAATTGACTCGAGTACCGCATGGTGTTCGTCTCGAGTAACAAGCATCTCGAGTACCCTAATACTCGAACGAGCATCAAGCTCGGACGAGTGGGCTCGCTCATCTCTAATGCATATCCTAAATTGGGAATAGGACCTAGCTAAATGTTCCTCCCTCAATGTTTTCGTCCTTTCCTTTTAGTAAATGGGGCCCAAAGAATAATGACTTTATTAGAAGAGGACAGATTCACCAGAGAATCCTACAGTTTCTCAGTGGATCATTCTAACAGTAAGGGGCTAATTTATGCAGATCAAAGTTTCATACGCTGGTCTATGTAAAGTTTATGTTCATATGAAATGCGACAAATGTATTAAGAGGCACAAGTGCTTTGCCTGTGCACCAAAGGTGCAATCTATGCCAACCAAAAGCTATAATTTAAGCCAGTTTCTGCTGTAAATTATAGTAAAACTGATAGACCACCAGTGACCATGCCCCCTAAGGCTAAATTTCACCTACTTACTTAAATTGTCAAGCCCAGCTTAAAACGGCAGGAAATTCACTTTTTAGTTGGATATATCACTTGCACCAAATTGTGACTTTTTGATACCATATTTCTTGCACAAATTAATCAGTGAAAGTACATTACCCAAAAATACAATAATAACCCTCTCCCAGCAACTTTTACCTGTTTTATGCAGGCTCTATCAGATTTTGTACCTTCATTAAAAAGAAAAAAATCTGTACCAGGATTATTATCACCAATGTACAGATGTTGTGTCTACAGCTAAGGAAGGATGATCCATAATGTACACAGCATAGCTATTCAAAGAATTAGAGAATTCTTTTTGAAGTAAAAATCGCTCATTGAGCAAAACTACCCAAAAATAGAACCTACAGTTAGGGCCAGAAATATTTGGACAGTGACACAAGTTTTGTTATTTTAGCTGTTTACAAAAACATGTTCAGAAATACAATTATATATATAATATGGGCTGAAAGTGCACACTCCCAGCTGCAATATGAGAGTTTCCACATCCAAATCGGAGAAAGGGTTTAGGAATCATAGCTCTGTAATGCATAGCCTCCTCTTTTTCAAGGGACCAAAAGTAATTGGACAATGGACTCTAAGGGCTGCAATTAACTCAGAAGGCGTCTCCCTCGTTAACCTGTAATCAATTAAGTAGTTAAAAGGTCTGGGCTTGATTCCAGGTGTGTGGTTTTGGATTTGGAAGCTGTTGCTGTGACCAGACAACATGCGGTCAAAGGAACTCTCAATTGAGGTGAAGCAGAACATCCTGAGGCTGAAAAAAAAGAAAAAATCCATCAGAGAGATAGCAGACATGCTTGGAGTAGCAAAATCAACAGTCGGGTACATTCTGAGAAAAAAGGAATTCACTGGTGAGCTTGGGAACTCAAAAAGGCCTGGGCGTCCACGGAAGACAACGGTGGTGGATGATCGCCGCATACTTTCTTTGGTGAAGAAGAACCCGTTCACAACATCAACTGAAGTCCAGAACACTCTCAGGGAAGTAGGTGTATCTGTCTCTAAGTCAACAGTAAAGAGAAGACTCCATGAAAGTAAATACAAAGGGTTCACATCTAGATGCAAACCATTCATCAATTCCAAAAATAGACAGGCCAAAGTTAAATTTGCCGAAAAACACCTCAAGAAGCCAGCCCAGTTCTGGAAAAGTATTCTATGGACAGATGAGACAAAGATCAACCTGTGCCAGAATGATGGGAAGAAAAAGGTTTGGAGAAGAAAGGGAACGGCACATGATCCAAGGCACACCACATCCTCTGTAAAACATGGTGGAGGCAACGTGATGGCATGGGCATGCATGGCTTTCAATGGCACTGGGTCACTTGTGTTTATTGATGACATAACAGCAGACAAGAGTAGCCGGATGAATTCTGAAGTGTACCGGGATATACTTTCAGCCCAGATTCAGCGAAATGCTGCAAAGTTGATCGGACGGCGCTTCACAGTACAGATGGACAATGACCCCAAGCATACAGCCAAAGCTACCCAGGAGTTCATGAGTGCAAAAAAGTGGAACATTCTGCAATGGCCAAGTCAATCACCAGATCTTAACCCAATTGAGCATGCATTTCACTTGCTCAAATCCAGACTTCAGACGGAAAGACCCACAAACAAGCAAGACCTGAAGGCTGCGGCTGTAAAGGCCTGGCAAAGCATTAAGAAGGAGGAAACCCAGCGTTTGGTGATGTCCATGGGTTCCAGACTTAAGGCAGTGATTGCCTCCAAAGGATTCGCAACAAAATATTGAAAAAAAAATATTTTGTTTGGGTTATGTTTATTTGTCCAATTACTTTTGAGCTCCTAAAATGTGGAGTGTTTGTAAAGAAATGTGTACAATTCCTACATTTTCTATCAGATATTTTTGTTCAACCCTTTAAATTAAACGTTACAATCTGCACTTGAATTCTGTTGTAGAGGCTTCATTTCAAATCCAATGCGGTGGCATGCAGAGCCCAACTCGCGAAAATTGTGTTACTGTCCAAATATTTCTGGCCCTAACTGTATATACAACCCCCGACCTACCCACCCCCTTTCCCTTTCCTGACTATTTCCTTCTAAATAAAACTGACAAAATTGCATCTAGAATACAGCGTTCCAAAGAGGAGATTTTTACTCTGGCCATCAAAGCCTGAAATTCCTGTGTTTTCAGGACCCAAACTTTTTTTTTTATTCTGTTCAGATTTGCATCCCTACAGATAATGTTTTCTGCACAAACACCGTTAGCTTTGTGTTCTAGCCTTCACTGATTATCACAAACTCTTATGAAAATGAACAGTGGGCAACTTATAGAAATCAAGAAAATTTCCCCAGCGCTCGTGGTCCCCCGGGATATCAAAGGACACGATGGTCCATAGAATATAATTATATTTTATTAATTGTTGCTACGCGTTTCGGCGGACTAAACCGCCCTCTTCAAGCATAAAATAAACATTTAACAAGCATACATTTATACATTTCATATACACTCACATGGATATTGTTAAATGTTTATTTTATGCTTGAAGAGGGCGGTTTAGTCCGCCGAAACAACAATTAATAAAATATAATTATATTCTATGGACCATCATGTCCTTTGATATCCTGGGGTACCACGAGCGCTGGGGAAATGTTCTTGATTTCTATAAGGTGTATATGCAAACAGCCGATTCCGGGCTGTTACCCTGCTAATCGCTCTCCTGTGGAACCGGATTGGAATCCCAGGAATAACTACAAGCGAACAAGGATACAGGTGCCGGTAGACCCTCTAGGTAGGGGGTCATACCGAGCACCAGGTGAGTACTATAAGTATTCACACAAATCTTTAAAAATTTGTTATGAGTGAGTAGGCGCTGATCTTGTTTCTCTACAGTGGGCAACTTACTTTACAACTAGTTTTGTTTTTCTGGTCAGTTTCAAACCTCTTTAAATTTTATTGTGTTACTTCATGATTTATCAGTGATTCCCTTTAAGGGTTCAGACAATAGATAAATCCACCACTGGATCTTTGGGGACCGTTATGGAAAGAACTAATATAAGTACTGAAGAATCTGACCTGTTCAGTTCTTGACAACTCTCAGCACTCCCAAATGTCATAATTACATTTAACAGTGAAGTGTCAAATTATGAAAATAAGCTACAATAAACCTGCAGTATAATTTGCTCTCTCTTCAAATGATACAGTTTTTCAAGTGCATATTAAGTGCACGCTTCTCCCCCATCAGCATTAGTATCCTTAGCAAAGTAAGGAGGATGTGAAGCAGTAAAAGCAAGTACTATTGTTTCCAATGGCAAGTATTGCCTACCAGACTAAAACAGATCTCCAGGTACATCAATGGGAAAGTTTCTTACAGTTGCCAGAAAATAAGTAAATGAAGCATTTGTAATTACTTGGATTTCTGCATTGATGTGGTCTGAATGTTATCTAAGTCACAATTGTAGACAAATACAATCTATCTAAATTAATGACACAAAAATAGTACGATTAATGTTTTTTATTGAGCACATTCAGTAAAAATCCACAGTACAGGGAAAAAAAAGTGAATATTTGTATTTAATATTCTGTAAATGCACTTTAACCACATTTTCTGCAGGTTCAAATAAGATGTGCAGAACATTCAGGATGATATTTTCAACTATTTCTTTTTGAAAATGTTAAATTTATTTCCGAGGAAATACTTAGTCATCTAGACCATAAATTAGCCTGCTATCTGGAAATTTTCCATACTATGAACATGCAGGCAAAAGTGCTCATTGGCTTGCTAGGGCCTTATATCCCAAACTCGCTACTACTTATATTACCTCCATAACCTCATGATATGGGACAAAGCTGTAGACCACTCAAGAAATTGTTGCAGTCTTTCTAGATTATTATGCTTCTCTATATAATATTAAATCACAATACTTGGAACTTGTTCAACCTTGAGAAAATCAGAGACTATATCTCTAGGCATAGCTTATTATTAGAGATGAGCGAACGTACTCGTCCGAGCTTGATATTCGTGCGAATATTAGGGTGTTCGGGATGCTCGTTACTCGTAACGAGTACCACGCGGTGTTCCAGTTACTTTCAGTTTCCTCTCTGAGACGTTAGCGCGCTTTTCTGGCCAATTGAAAGACAGGGAAGGCATTACAACTTCCCCCTGTGACGTTCAAGCCCTATACCACCCCCCTGCTGTGAGTGGCTGGGGCGATCAGATGTCACCCGAGTATAAAAATCGGCCCCTCCCGCGGCTCGGCTCAGATGCCTTGTGAGTTAGCTGAGGGACAGTGGTATCGTGCTGGAGCTGCTGTAGGGAGAGCGTTAGGAGTTAGTGTAGGCTTCAAGAACCCCAACAGTCCTTCTCAGGGCCACATCTAATAGTGTGCAGTACTGTGTTAGCACTGTATTTATTTATTTTTTTTCAAAATTGGATCTGCAGAGCATTGCGCCCTGCAATAGGGACAGAAGTGGTGGTTAGGCAGGGAGAGTGTTAGCAGTGAGTGTAGGCTTCAAGAACCCCAACGGTCCTTTCTAGGGCCACATCTATCCGTGTGCAGTACTGTCCAGGCTGCTGTTAGCAGTGTTGCATTTTTTTTTTTTCTCAAAACCGGCTGTGCAGACCATTGCACCCGGCATTAATACTACAGGGATAGAATTGTGTAGGCAGGGCCAGAAGACATACATTATTCATTGAATAGACGCAGTGTGGTTTTTCCTTTGAAAAACAAGGGAAAAAATTCTATTTCGCCTGCCTCTGACAGTCCTCAGGGCTCTGGGTACGTGTGTGCTGCGTGCAGAACGTTAAAAAAAATCAGACGCAGCCAGCTACGTTTTACTGCAGGCTTGCGCCAATTTTTTTCCTGCATGGGAAATCCCTGATCTGCTGTAGCGAATAACTTTGCATCACTGCAGTTCTGTGACACATTTGCAGGGCCACAACACAGTTATTAAACTTAGTAGTATTCATTGAATACACGCAGTGTGGCTTGTCCTTTGATAAACAAGGGAAAAAATTGTATTTTGGCTGCAGGCTTGCGCCAATTTCTTTCCTGCATGGGAAATCCCTGATCTGCTGGAGCGAATAACTTTGCATCACTGCAGTTCTGTGACACATTTGCAGGGCCACAACACAGTTATTAAACTTAGTAGTATTCATTGAATACACGCAGTGTGGCTTGTCCTTTGAAAAACAAGGGAAAAAATTCTATTTTGGCTGCAGGCTTGCGCCAATTTCTTTCCTGCATGGGAAATCCCTGATCTGCTGGAGCGAATAACTTTGCATCACTGCAGTTCTGTGACACATTTGCAGGGCCACAACACAGTTATTAAACTTAGTAGTATTCATTGAATACACGCAGTGTGGCTTGTCCTTTGAAAAACAAGGGAAAGAATTCTATTTTGGCTGCAGGCTTGTGCCAATTTCTTTCCTGGCTTGGAAATCACTGGTAATACAGCATGCTGAGGGGTAGGGGTAGGCCTAGAGGACGTGGACGCGGCCGAGGACGCGTAGGCCCAAGTGTGGGTGTGGGCACAGGCCGAGCTCCTGATCCAGGTGTGTCGCAGCCGACTGCTGCGCGATTAGGAGAGAGGCACGTTTCTGGCGTCCCCACATTCATCGCCCAATTAATGGGTCCACGCGGGAGACCTTTATTAGAAAATGAGCAGTGTGAGCAGGTCCTGTCGTGGATGGCAGAAAGTGCTTCGAGCAAGCTATCATCCACCCAGAGTTCTGCGCCGTCCAGTGCTGCAAATCCGAATCCTCTGTCTGCTGCTCCTCCTTCCTCCCAGCCTCCTCACTCCACTACAATGACACATGCTCAGGAGCGGGAAGACTCCCAGGAACTGTTCTCGGGCCCCTGCTCAGATTGGGCAGCAGTGGTTCCTCTCCCACCAGAGGAGTTTATCGTCACTGATGCACAACCATTGGAAAGTTCCCGGGGTCCGGGGGATGAGGCTGGGGACTTCCGGCAACTGTCTCAAGACCTTTCAGTGGGTGAGGAGGACGATGACGATGAGACACAGTTGTCTTGCAGTGAGGTAGTAGTAAGGGCAGTAAGTCCGAGGGAGGAGCGCACAGAGGATTCGGAGGAAGAGCAGCAGGACGATGAGGTGACTGACCCCACCTGGTGTGCAACGCCTACTCAGGACAGGTCTTCAGAGGGGCAGGCAAGGGCAGCAGCAGGGCAGGTTGCAAGAGGCAGTGCGGTGGCCAGGGGTGGAGGCAGGGCCAGACCGAATAATCCACCAACTGTTTCCCAAAGCGCACCCTCGCGCCATGCCACCCTGCAGAGGCCGAGGTGCTCTAAGGTCTGGAAGTTTTTCACAGAGACGCCTGACGACCGACGAACAGTGGTGTGCAAGGTTTGTCGCGCCAAGATCAGCCGGGGAGCCACCACCAACAGCCTCACCACCACCAGCATGCGCAGACATATGATGGCCAAGCACCCCACAAGGTGGGACGAAGGCCGTTCACCGCCTCCGGTTTGCACCGCTGCCTCTCCCCCTGTGCCCCAATCTGCCACTGAGATCCAACCCCCCTCTCAGGACACAGGCACTACCGTCTCCTGGCCTGCACCCACACCCTCACCTCCGCTGTCCTCGGCCCCATCCACCAATGTCTCGCACCGCACAGTCCAGCCGTCGCTAGCGCAAGTGTGGGAGCGCAAGCGCAAGTACACCGCCACGCACCCGCACGCTCAATCGTTAACCGTCCACATAGCCAAATTTATCAGCCTTGAGATGCTGCCGTATAGGGTTGTGGAAACGGAGGCTTTCAAAGCTATGATGGCGGCGGCGGCCCCGCGCTACTCAGTTCCCAGTCGCCACTACTTTTCCCGATGTGCCATCCCAGCCCTGCACGACCACGTCTCCCGCAACATTGTACGCGCCCTCACCAATGCGGTTAGTGGGAAGGTCCACTTAACTACGGACACGTGGACAAGCACAGGCAGGCAGGGCCACTACATCTCCCTGACGGCACATTGGGTGAATTTAGTGGAGGCTGGGACAGAGTCAGAGCCTGGGACCGCTCACGTCCTACCCACCCCCAGAATTGCGGGCCCCAGCTCGGTGGTGGTATGTTCGGCGGTGTATGCTTCCTCCACTAAAGCACCCTCCTCCTCCTCAACCTCTGTCTCGCAATCTAGATGTGTCAGCAGCAGCAGGACGTCGCCAGCAGTCAGTGTCGCGCGGCGTGGCAGCACAGCGGTGGGCAAGCGTCAGCAGGCCGTGCTGAAACTACTCAGCTTAGGAGATAGGAGGCACACGGCCCACGAACTGCTGCAGGGTCTGACAGAGCAGACCGACCGTTGGCTTGCGCCGCTGAGCCTCCAACCGGGCATGGTCGTGTGTGACAACGGCCGTAACCTGGTGGCGGCTCTGCAGCTCGGCAGCCTCACGCACGTGCCATGCCTGGCCCACGTCTTTGATTTGGTGGTTCAGCGCTTTCTGAAAAGCTACCCACGCTTGTCAGACCTGCTCGTAAAGGTGCGCTGGCTCTGCGCACATTTCCGCAAGTCCCACACGGACGCTGCCACCCTGCACACCCTGCAACATCGGTTTAATCTGCCAGTGCACCGACTGCTGTGCGACGTGCCCACACGGTGGAACTCTACGCTCCACATGTTGGCTAGGCTCTATGAGCAGCGTAGAGCTATAGTGGAATACCAACTCCAACATGGGCGGCGCAGTGGGAGTCAGCCTCCACAATTATTTTCAGAAGAGTGGGCCTGGTTGGCAGACATCTGCCAGGTCCTTCGAAACTTTGAGCAGTCTACCCAGGTGGTGAGCGGCGATGCTGCAATCATTAGCGTCACCATTCCTCTGCTATGCATCTTGAGAAGTTCCCTGCAAACCATAAAGGCAGCCGCTTTGCGCTCGGAAATAGAGCCGGGGGAAGACAGTATGTCGCTGGATAGTCAGAGCACCCTCCTGTCTATATCTCAGCGCGTTCAGGAGGAGGAGGAGGAGCATGAGGAGGATGAGGAGGAGGAGGAAGAGACAGCTTGGCCCACTGCTGACGGTACCCATGCTGCTTGCCTGTCATCATTTCAGCGTGTATGGCCTGAGGAGGAGGAGGAGGAGGATCCTGAAAGTGATCTTCCTAGTGCGGACAGCCATGTGTTGCGTACAGGTACCCTGGCACACATGGCTGACTTCATGTTAGGATGCCTTTCTCGTGACCCTCGCGTTACACGCATTCTGGCCACTACGGATTACTGGGTGTACACACTGCTCGACCCACGCTATAAGGAGAACCTTCCCACTCTCATTCCCGAAGAGGAAAGGGGTCCGAGAGTGTTGCTATACCACAGGACCCTGGCGGACAAGCTGATGGTAAAATTCCCATCCGACAGCGCTAGTGGCAGAAGGCGCAGTTCTGAGGGCCAGGTAGCAGGGGAGGTGCGGAGATCGAGCAGCATGTACAGCCCAGGCAGTGCAACAGTCTTTAAGGGCCTGGACAGCTTTATGGCTCCCCAGCAAGACTGTGTCACCGCTCCCCAGTCAAAGCTGAGTCGGCGGGAGCACTGTAAAAGGATGGTGAGGGAGTACGTAGCCGATCGCACGACCGTCCTCCGTGATGCCTCTGACACCTACAACTACTGGGTGTCGAAGCTGGACACGTGGCCTGAACTAGCGCTGTATGCCCTGGAGGTGCTTGCTTGTCCTGCGGCTAGCGTCTTGTCGGAAAGGGTGTTTAGTGCGGCTGGGGGAATCATCACAGATAAGCGTACCCGCCTGTCAACCGACAGTGCCGACAGGCTAACACTCATCAAGATGAACAAAGCCTGGATTTCCCCAGACTTCTCTTCTCCACCAGCGGACAGCAGCGATACCTAAGCAATACGTAGGCTGCACCCGCGGATGGAAGCTACGTTCTCTCTCACCATCCAAAACGGGGACATTTCTGCTTCATCAATCTGTGTCTAATATTCCTCCTCCTCCTCCTGCTCCTCCTCCTGAAACCTCACGTAATCACGCTGAACGGGCAATTTTTCTTAGGGCCACAAGGCTCACTCATCTAATTTTTCTAAACAATTTTTATATGTTTCAATGCTCTTAAAAGCGTTGAAACTTTAACTTGAACCAATTTTTAGTTAAACTGGGCTGCCTCCAGGCCTAGTAACCATATAAGCCACATTAACCAAAGCGAATAATGGGTTTCACCTGCCATCTTGGTTGGGCATGGCCAATTTTTACTGAGGCACATTAGTACTGTTGGTACACCAATGTTTTGGGGCCCTCACCTACAGTGTAATCATAGCAATTTGTATGTTCTTCGCCTGCACTCATGGTACAGAAGTGTGTGTGGGGTTGGCCTACACTTTAGCTACATAAATGTAACTTGGGCCTTGGCTATACTGCAGCTACTGAAATGGAACTAAGACTGCGCTCCCACTATACTGCTGCTTCGGAATTGTTCCTGGGGCCTGTGTAGGCTGCTACAATGACTTAAATGGAACTAAGACTATGCTCCTCCTATACTGCTGCTTCGGAATTGTTCATGGGGCCTGTGTAGGCTGCTACAATGACTTAAATGGAACTAAGACTATGCTCCTCCTATACTGCTGCTTCGGAATTGTTCCTGGGGCCTGTGTAGGCTGCTACTATTACTGAAATGGAACGAAGACTGCGCTCCCACTATACTGCTGCTTCGGAATTGTTACTGGGGCCTGTGTAGGCTGCTACTATTACTGAAATGGAACTAAGACTGTGCTCCCCCTATAATGCTGCTAGTGATATGTTAGTGGGGCCTGTCGCTAATGCTACGGCTGAAATGTTACTAATTCTGGGCTCTGCCTATACCGCTGCTAATGGTATGTCTCTGGGGTGTGGAAACAGAGGCTTCCCAAAGACATGATGGCGGCGAGGCCATTTCCCACCAACGCTGTTACTGTTAAGGTGCATATAACCACGGACACGTGGAGAGGACACGTAGTGCCTCCAAAACATCCCCCGCCACGGCCCACTTAATCCTGGCCACATTCCGAAAACCAACAAAATAAAACCGCGCTACTAGGTCCGCAGTCACCACCACATTACCACCAACGCGGTTACTGTTAAGGTACATATTACCAGTCTGACTGGGGCATGCAGTGTTGGCCGGAGCCCACCTGCATTAAGCATGACATTACTACCTCAGCTGTGTTGGGCAATGCAATGGGATATTTTTGTGTATCGCCGGTGGCTTCCTGGCACCCACCCATGCTGTGGGTCCACAGGGAATTATAAATGCATCTGTTTCCACTTGTAAAGAACCCCAGTCAGACTGGGGCATGCAGTGTGGGCCGAAGCCCACCTGCATTAAACACGACATTACTACCTCAGCTGTGTTGGGCAATGCAATGGGATATTTTTGTGTATCGCCGGTGGGTTCCAGGGAGCCACCCATGCTGTAGGTGCACACGAAGTTTAACCTACATGTGTCCACTTGTAAAGAACCCTAGTCTGACTGGGGCATGCAGTGTGGGCAGAAGCCCACCTGCATTAAGCACGACATTACTACCTCAGCTGTGTTGGGCAATGCAATGGGATATTTCTATGTACCGCCGGTGGCTTCCTGGCACCCACCCATGCTGTGGGTCCACAGGGAATTATAAATGCATCTGTTTCCACTTGTAAAGAACCCCAGTCAGACTGGGGCATGCAGTGTGGGTCGAAGCCCACCTGCATTAAGCACGACATTACTACCTCAGCTGTGTTGGGCAATGCAATGGGATATTTTTGTGTATCGCCGGTGGGTTCCAGGGAGCCACCCATGCTGTAGGTGCACACGGAGTTTAACCTACATGTGTCCACTTGTAAAGAACCCCAGTCTGACTGGGGCATGCAGTGTGGGCCGAAGCCCACCTGCATTAAGCACGACATTACTACCTCAGCTGTGTTGGGCAATGCAATGGGATATTTCTATGTACCGCCGGTGGCTTCCTGGCACCCACCCATGCAGTGGGTCCACAGGGAATTATAAATGCATCTGTTTCCACTTGTAAAGAACCCCAGTCAGACTGGGGCATGCAGTGTGGGCCGAAGCCCACCTGCATTAAGCACGACATTACTACCTCAGCTGTGTTGGGCAATGCAATGGGATATGTTTGTGTATCGCCGGTGGGTTCCAGGGAGCCACCCATGCTGTAGGTGCACACGGAGTTTAACCTACATGTGTCCACTTGTAAAGAACCCCAGTCTGACTGGGGCATGCAGTGTGGGCCGAAGCCCACCTGCATTAAGCACGACATTACTACCTCAGCTGTGTTGGGCAATGCAATGGGATATTTTTGTGTATCGCCGGTGGGTTCCAGGGAGCCACCCATGCTGTCGGTCGACAGGGACTTCACAATAGGGAGTTGTACCTGCCTGTGTCTATGAATTAAAAAGCCCGGTCTGACTGGGGCATGCAGACACCTTGATAGAATGAATAGTGTGTGGCACATAGGTTCCCCATTGCTATGCCCACGTGTGCAGCTCCTGATGGCGGTGGCACAGGATTCTATTTCTCATTGCTTCTGTACAGCATTGTGGGCTATCGCCCCGCCCCTTTTAAAGAGGGTCGCTGCCTAGCCGTGCCAACCCTCTGCAGTGTGTGCCTGCGGTTCCTCCTCATGGCAGACGCACTTCTAAATAGACATGAGGGTGGTGTGGCATGAGGGCAGCTGAAGGCTGCGCAGTGACACTTTGGTGTGCGCTGTGGGGGGGAGGGGGGGCGGTTGGGCAGCATGTAACCCAGGAGAAGTGGCAGTGGAGTGTCATGCAGGCAGTGATTGTGCTTTGTTGGAGGTAGTGTGGTGCTTAGCTAAGGTATGCATTGCTAATGAGGGCTTTTCAGAAGTAAAAGTTGTTGGGAGGGGGGGGGGGGCCACTCTTGCCGCTATTGTGGCTTAATAGTGGGACCTGTGAACTTGAGATGCAGCCCAACATGTAGCCCCTCGCCTGCCCTATCCGTTGCTGTGTCGTTCCCATCACTTTCTTGAATTGCCCAGATTTTCACACAAGGAAACCTTAGCAAGCATCGGCGAAATACAAAAATGCTCGGGTCGCCCATTGACTTCAATGGGGTTCGTTACTCGAAACGAACCCTCGAGCATCGCGAAAAGTTCGTCCCGAGTAACGAGCACCCGAGCATTTTGGTGCTCGCTCATCTCTACTTATTATCCCTCTTTGCTGAGGATAACACCATACTGGAACTGGACTTTGATCAGCAAGAATTTGCATTTGCTATTAAACAATTTTAGATCAGGAAAGCCCTAGCCCAGATGGGTTCATTGCATGTTTTTACAAAATATTTTTTGGTCTGCTATCCTCACCAATGTATCAAGCTCTAAATACTATCTCAGGTGGCACAAGATTTCCCCTACAAGCCCTTCAGGCTCATTTCACAGTGATTCCAAAACCTGGGTAAGTCCCATCCGTTTGTAGTAACTATAAGTGCATTTTTTGATCAATATTGATCCTAAACTATATTCCAAAATTGTCGTCTTAGGGTGGTTTCACATCTGCATTCAGGAAGAGGAAAGGGGAATCCCTGTGGCCAAATGGCTCTGACTCTGGACAGAACTGAACAGGTATATACAAGGTATTGCTGAAATTAGAGCGATTTAAACACTGGTTATTTTGTATCACGGTAGCCCCAACATGTGACCATACTGCACGGAGACGTTGTATACGTCACAAAGCACCGCCTCCATGCTGCATGACGCTTCCGACGTCATCAGTAAAGGCCCACCCTTCGAGACGCCGGGAACACGGCACTGACAAACATGTGAAGGGTATGTTCTCATTTTCTATTATGTATAAATGTATTGTATACTTGTTTGTCTGTATGGCTTGAGAAAGGTGCTTTATATTGCACTGAAACGTGTCGCCTTATTAAAGTATCCTGTTTATTACTATGTGCTGTGGAACATAGTTTTGTATCCTGTGGAAGACACTCATAGGAGGGGGCATCTGTGCATCATACCCCCCTACTTTCCAAGTAAGTGTCACAACAAAACACTTTCTGCATGTGAAGTTGTCCTTAGTTATCACTCCAAATTGAGCGTGGACTTTTTTCTGACATCCCACTTTCTGAATTACTGTTGGGAAGGGGATTTGGGGGGGGGGGGGGGCGTTAGGCCAGGAATGCTACAAGAGGTACACAAACATTTTTAACTAGACACTGATAAGGGATTATAAGTTTATGGTCCCTGAATTGCTGATGATGGGGGTTTTCACCAGGCCAGCTGTCTTATCTGTGCAATAGATGTCACACACCTCCCATTCACGCATAAATCCTGGGGAATAATTTAACCCAGTATACAGCTTGTCAAAAGTTGTTATCAATTTATATTCCCAAATTCTTCTATGGTTTTGTGCAAATGCATGTACCTGCAAAACATAGAACATGTGTTCACCATAGGTCCGTGGTGTGCGTCAATATTCCCTGTAGGGAGTCTCCTTGTCACTAAATACTGTGACAGGACTGTCACACTGTTCAGTGACAAGGGAACTCCCGAGGGAGTAAAGAATCCCCTGCAACAGCTGTTACAGCTGTGGCAGAGTATAGCGATGTTCTGCCATTGCTTTCAATGGTGCTGCCGCTGCTGCCGGTTGGCCCATTGAAAGCAATAGGATGCCGGCACCCCTTCAGTGATTTTCAGGGAAAGCCTTTAAATATAAGCCCTTCCCTGAAAATCATTCCTAGATTGTGGAGAAAAAAAAAAAAAAAAAAAATATATATATATATATATATATATATAGATAGATATATATACACACCTCTCTGCCGCTGCCAGAGCTCAGGCACGTCTAGCCGCTTGGTTCCCAACACAGGCAGTGATTGGCCATTGATTGAATTCATTGAATCGCCGAGCTCTGCCTGTGATTGGCTGAGCACTATGACCAATCACAAGCAGTGCTCAGCCGTCATTCAATGAATGGCTGAGTGCTGCCTGTGATTGGCTAAGCACTTAGCCAATTAGATACAGCCCTTTCAGCAGGCGGGGATTTTAAATCCCCACCTGCTGGAAGAACTTCATTACACTGCGAAGGACAGAGCAGAAAAGATGTGCCAAGCCCCGACAGCGCCGAAAACGTTAGTATTTTTTTTTTACACCAGCTAGGTATGATTTTTTAGGGAAGGGCTTATATTTAAAGCCCTTCCCTGAAAATCACTGCAGGGGTTGCTGGCAGACCATTGCTTTCAATGGGGCTGCCAGCAGCAGCCACGGCCCCATTGAAAGCAATGCTGCACGGACCTGCATTCACGCATGTTTATGCACATACATGGGTGCGCCAGTTTTGTGTGCACCTATGTATGCACCAGCACATGCTCATTTGAATGAGGCCTAAGTTAGGCAGCTGATATTTTGTGGGGGGTTTGTTTTATTCCCCTGCATCTCGTGTGACATTTCTCTTTCATTTGTGAATACACTTGAGAAAAAAACTATTTAATAGATTCAACTTTGCTTCATCATCTTCTATGATTTATCCTGCAATATTTGTTAAACGACCAGTGGTCTCATTGCAAAGCCTTTTACCGTTTATATAATTGAAAAATAGTTTAGGATTATTTTTACTTTCTTTGGCAATCAGTCTTTCTGTGTCCTCCTTTGCAGTTTTTATCTTTTTCTTACATAAGTTGTTCTTTTCCCTTTATGTTTTTAGAGCTTCTTCTTTTTTTCTTTTAACCATTGTTTTTTTATTGGAGATTTGTCAAACTTACACATCTCAATGCAATATTCAAGTATATGAACGTCAGAGAAATTACAAAGCATGATTTATAAATAGACATACTTGATGCTGGTATGTTAATAGCACTCAATTCTATCATATATTGCTGCATAGTCTCAAAAGAAAATTGTGTTCTTATAAGTATACATAACATCAGTTTCAACATATAACGCAAGCAACAACAACAACTTGGAGTCTTATTGTTTTCCTATAATTTTCACTTTTTCTTACAAGTCATCCACCCTCTCCACACATCTAAATACTTCTGGTATAAATTGATACGTATAGCTAACCATTTTTCATTAAGGCAATGTTCAGCCATATGATTTTCAAACTCCTCTTTGTTGGAGGCACTGGGGAGGTCCATCTCCTTGCTATGAGTGTCTTTGCCATCATGAGAGCATGTCCTATTAAATATCGATTAGGATTAGGAACACTATCTAGGTTTAACAGCAGTAGAGCCTTTTTCGGAGACTTTGGGATATTCACTTTGTGCACTTCTTTCAAAAGTGCATATATTCCATCCCAGAATCCCATCACTTTCGGGCAACACCAGAATAGATATGATAATGTGCCTTTTTGGACACATTCTCTCAAGCACATGCCACTCCCTTTTTTAAAGAGATCTGCCATCAAGTGAGGAGTAAAATACCACGTCATCTGTATCTTAAGTTGGGATTCTAGGATGGCTGCCCCCTTTGTGGATTGCAGTGCCCCCTTTGTAGCCCCCAACCACCCTTCCATGGAAAATTCCTCTCCCAATTCTTTTTCCCAGTTGAGCATATGGGTTTTGTTCCCCGGTATATGGTTATCAGTTAGTATATCATAGAAGTTTCTTGTTTCAGATTTGGTCAGTTTTGGTTGCATGTCGAGCCTAGTTATGATCTCTGAAGGTACTATTTCATTGGTAATCGGATAGCTTTTTAGGAAAGATTTAATTCTAATATATTTAAGTCTATCACCATCAGGTACCCGAAAGCAGGACTGTAGCATATCATAGGTTTTCCTCCTTTCTGGCAACATAAGATCCTCGACTTTTTTATTGCTAATTGTTTCCAGTTTGATATTGCTAAATTGAGGATTTGATGGCTCAAATTTTCAATAGTTATTGGTGGTTTCCCTGATTTACTATATGGACTTAACTTCTGGGTTAGCGACTTCCAAGCCTCGATCGTGGCCCTCATAGGAGGGAATATTCCCTGGGTCTCCACCTTCACCCCAGAGAAATTATTTTTTGCTATTAGGGCCATTGCATATAATAGCGAATAAAGTGTGGCTCCTGGAAGAGTACTCTCCTCCATTGCCTTCCAACAGGGAGCGCTCCCCTTGCTGAGCCAAAATTTTATCTGATTAAGTATGATTGATTTGGAGTATGCTTCTATTTTGGGGACATCCGCGCCTCCATTTTTTCTGTGCAGAATTGGTAAAGATATTCTGGTCTTTTTACCTCCCCAAATGAAACCAGATAATTGTTTCTGGAATTTAATCAGAGTGGGTTTGGATATTGGTACAGGGAGGGCTCTGAAAAAACATAGTATTTTAGGAAGAATTTTAATTTTGTATGTCATTACCTTTCCTAGCCAGGACATGCATATCTTAGAGAGGTAGTCTAATTCCATTTGCGGGGAGGTCAGGAGTGGTGGGAAGTTTTCTTTTTCTATATTAGTTATTGGATACATTAAGGTTACCTGCAAATATGGTATGCCTTTTTCCTGCCAACAGAAAAGAAACTCTGTGTTTATAGTATGCAGAAGGTCTTTGGAGATATTTAAACCCAAAATTTGGGATTTCCACACATTAAGTTTATAAAATGATATTATATTAAATTGGTCTAAGACTGTCATGGCTTTCCTCAGTGATGTAAGGGGGTTAGTTACTGTCAGAATTACATAATCTACGACTAGCCCTATCTTGTGTTGATGTGACCCCATCGAGACGCCACTTATCTCCATGTTCGATCTTATGGCCTCTGCTAATGGTTCAATGATAAGAACAAACAATAATGGGGACAGTGGGAATCCCTGCCCAGTTCCATTTGATATTTTAAAGGATTCAGACAATGTGCCGTCCACCAACACCCTCTGTAGGGGAAGAATACAGGGCCCGGATTGCACAGACCGCCCCCTCGCCAAAGCCAAACTGCCTCAGGGTTTCAAAAGCATAGCCCCAATGCACCCGATCAAAGGTTTTCACTGCATCAAGAGCTAGCATTACCGTTGGTGTTTTTGAGGCTTCCACCGAGTGTATGGGGTTAAGGATCCGTCTCGTGCCATCCGAGGTCTGCCGGCCCCTGATGAAGCCTATTTAAACTGAGTGCACTATGTCGGGAAGCACTTTCAGAAGCCTATTTGCCAATGACTTAGCATAGATTTTTATATCCCTATTTAGCAAGGATATTGGTCTAAAGTTGGCAGGGGTTTTAGGTTCCTTCCCTGGTTTGGGCAGTGCCACTATCGTGGCCTAGAGCATCTCCTCTGGGAATTGCCCTCTTTTCATTACTGCTGTGAAAGCCCGGAGGATGTATGGGGATAAGTTATCCGGAAATAGTTTACAATATTCGGCTGAGAAGCTGTCCGGGCCTGGAGGTTTTTGGTTTTTTAAAGACTGTATTGTCTTATTAATCTCAGATTGAGTTAGTGATTGGTTTAGCATGGTAGCATGCACGTCTGACATTTTAGGGAGCTTGATATCCCTGAGAAAGTTTGCTGTATATTATTAGGTTGCGTTACATGTGCCTCATCCTTTAAATTATAAAGTTTACCATAATAAACTCGAAAAGCCTCCGCTATGTTCTTTAGATGTGTCATTTTTTTTTTTTTTGTTTTTTGTTTTTTGTCTTATTCTCTTGCCCACACATATGGGACATAGATTTTTATGTTTCTTTTTTTCACCAGACCAGCCATCCAATGGGAAGGCTTATTCAAGGAGGAGTATATCGATGCGCTTTGGGCATTTATTGCTCTATCATAGTCGTCTATCATGGCCTCTCTTAAATTATGCTGCAGCTTATAAAGTTCCTTATGTACATCTACCGAGGGGCCTTGTTTTAATTCATCTTTCGAAATTTTTATTTGAGAAAGTTATCAATCTTAGTAGCCTTCTCACTTTTGTATTTTTTTTCCTATCTTAATTAGGGTACCTCTCATAAAAGCCTTATGTACCCTCCACAAAATCACTGTGTCCACTCATGTCATTAAATTCAAAGTATTCATTAATTGCAGATTGTATTTCCACCTTATATTTAGGCATTCCCATTAAAAAGGTGTTGTTTCTCCATTGTCTATGTGGGCCCTGAATGTCACCAATGCATATTGTCATCAGTAACGGAGCATGATCTGACAAGGTTGCTGTATTAATCTCAAACTTTTTTTTACCAAAGCAAGAGTTCCTCTGTCTACCAAGCATAGGTCAATTCTGGATTTGTGCCTCGGGGAGTAGTACGTGTATTCTCTCGCCATAGCGTTAAGGCGCCTAAATGTGTCAAATAGATTTTCTTTCTGTAACCATGTGCCTAATTCTATTCTTCTTCTCAAAGCCTGACCTGTTATATCTATTCCATTATCAGGTACAGCATTAAAATCCCCTCACATTATCAACGTTCCCCTTGTCAAACGCCTCACTTTTTTCATGACTTTGTTGATGAAATGTATCTGTCTGACATTAGGGGCATATATATTGACTATTGTCACTTTTTTGTTTCTCAGGGATCCCGATATAATTGTGTAGCGGCCCTTAGGATCGCTGGCTTGCATTTCTATGATAAATTATGTATTTTTGTTGAATGCCATCATCACTCCTGCATGTGTCTTAGGAGCACAAGCTGTTATTATCTGAGGGTATTTTTTATGTAACATTCTTAGGCAGTCAGGACCACTAAGGTGTGTCTCCTGAATACATAAGATGTCCACCCTGCAGGCAATAGCTTTCTTCCATGCTGCATTTCTCTTAAAGGGGGAGTTTAAGCCATTGGTGTTTATAAACATTAATGTTATAGCCATTTCATTTTCCAGGAAAAACTCTTCGTACATTGGGTCAGTTGGTTTTGCATAATGACGCCTGTAAAGTAAGAACAAAAACTACAAACATAACTCTTACCCTCCGGCACAGGACCAAGTTTCAGGTTATGCATTCTATAACTGAACATAATTAGATTGCAATAATTTTGTACTAGACTGGCCAGGCTGAGAACATAGCCTTTACGTAGAAGGTAGATGAAAGCCATACGTATAACAACAAAAATAAAAACAACAATACATTTAGAGCAAACTGTCATCGCTTGCCCTTTCATGGCTGGAAGATAAGTTTGGCAATACAAAAAGGCGGGCACTCCTAACACAGTGTCCATATAAAAACGTGGTTACAGCGACTTAACTGGTCAAGGAATCATGTCTTTGGATCTGTCAACGTTCATTTCTTTGCTAAGGGTCTTTCGCTCTACTGGCTATTGGAGGAAACTGCCGCTTAGGTCTAGCTTCTTTTGGTGGTTGCTTTGGAGCTTGAATGGTTAATCCCCAGCTTTTCAGCTTCTTCTCTGCTTCTGCCGGCTTGTAGAAAACATGTGTTTTGTTATCCTTTGTTGCTATGATCTTAGTGGGAAAACCCCATTTATAGGGTGTGCCTGCGTTTCTCATAGTGGCTGTAGCCCTTGCAATCCTCTCCTTTCCCCTAGTGTGGCTTGCAAAAAGTCTATATATAGGCAAATTTCTGAGTATGGGCTTGGGAGAGACTGGAGCTTCCTTGCCGCGTTCATTATTGCCTCTTTTGTGTTGTAGTAGTGTATCCGGGCTATAATGTCTCTGGGGATAGACTCAGTTAAAATTTTTGGACAAGGGAGCCTGTGTGCTCTATCTATCTTTAAATCATGTTCAGAGAATTCAGGTAATAATTTGCGCATTAGATGCTGACACTGGATGCTAGCCCCCTCACCTCTGCCTGTATAGTGACACCAAGTGCCCTGATGACTTCCTTAAGGAAGGATTCAGTGGCTGGCTTCTCTGAGGCAGGGAGATTATCAAAGCTTTCTGCTCCCTCTGCCTCTGACATGTTTGTAATCCCTGACCCTTCCAGAGATGATAGTGATGACAATCTGGGTCTTTGTTTCTCTGGGCTGTCAGAGTGGAAACCTGCTTTATGTGTGTTAGGCTGGTGCCATCTTTGATTTGGGATACTGCAGCACCTTTCTCTTCCTCTCCTCCTGGTGCTGCATGGCCCCTTGGACGTATCTGTCTTTCTTTGTTTACTATAATTGACTCACCACTTCCACTACTGGATGAGGAATTCTAAGCTTCTTTGTTCTGATGTCTCCAATGGAGAGCCAAAAGTGGGCATGTCTATGTCAGCCATAGCTGTGGGAGATACATAATAGTACACAAAGAACTCTTCTAAGTTGCTTGGATTCCTGCATGTCATCCCTGCAGCCTGGGGCACAAGGTGAGCCCCTGACCTTGTGTTTGTCATTAATCCAATACTTGGGATCATATAGTGTTTTTTATTGCTTCTTATTCCTTATTTTCTAGAAACAAGAATAACAAAATTTGCAATTCTGTTTTTTCTTCTAACAGTATTCACCAAGCAGTATAAGTGATATGTTAAATTAATTCTGCAGACCAGTACGATTATGTCCCCCTGCACACGGGCGGAAATTCTGCGGCGGGATTTCCCGCAAAACTTCCGCCTGTGCCCGCCTGCATAGGATTGCATTGCAAAACACAATCCTATGCAAACGGCCGTGATTTGTCCCCTTGAAAACACACGGGGAAAACAAATCGCGGCCCAGACGGAAATGTCACTCCCTGCGCACCGGCTCCGCTCTGCGTATGCGCCGGCTGGGCGGCAACCGGCAAATCACAGAGCCGGTGAGAGCCGCACTGGTCCCTGCAGCATCGTGGGTCAGATCCCCCTGCGAGAATTCTCATAGGGGATCCGACCCGGCTGTCTGCAGGCAGCCTATGTCAATACCATATTTTTAGGGCTCAGTCAGACGAGTGGATATACACATGTTTTTCTGCGCGGAAAAAAAACTGCAGCACATGTGCGGGCAAAAATCCAAAGATAGAACATATGGGTGGCAATGGACGTGGTCATGCAGATGTTTTCCCGCACACGCATTGTGTTTTTTTCCATGCAGAAAAACGCACGGATCTCCGCTCGTCTGACTGAGCTCTTATAGTTTTTTTTGTTTGCATATTTTTTTGTCTTTTTTTAAAATGTATTTTGTGTTTATCGCTGCATTCAAAGAACCCTAACATTTGTAATTTTTGTTAACATGAAAGAGGTTAACTTTGTGGGATGAGTTGTAATTTTTAATGGCATCATTTTGGGGTACATATAATTTATTGCATAAAAAATAAATTATCCGTCTAAAAGACTTCATGCAAAGCCTGACACAAACAACGCACAAACATAAAGTACCAAAAAGGTATATAATTGTCATGCACCTTAATGACCAGGAAGCATAGAGCCAAGGGGGGAGAACATATCCCCTAGTACATACAAAGGAGGGATAATCCAATTTCTTATATAGAGACAAAAAAGTAGTATAGAGGACTAAAATTAAATCTCTATAACTTATTTCAAAGATAATTGCCTCTAGCCTCCACTAATAGTTCCCGTGATCCTATCTTGTTGTAAGGATCAATTACAAGTAGTACCGGATCTATCCTATACGGAAGATATATGTATAAGAAAAAAACTGCTCTGATAGTCAGAATTTATTCGGGTTTAGGAATATCCACGAATGGATAGAGAAATGAGGAGTACAAATCAATTAGAGCTGGAACTACTTAAGCCAGCGTACAAACCCCCCACCTCTATCTAAACAGGAACCAAAATAACAAACAGGTAGCAGCACCAGCCCGTATGGTAGGCCTCCTTTGTATGTAGTAAGAGTTATATGTTCTCCCCCCTTGGCTCTATGCTTCCTGGTCATTAAGGTGCATGGCAGTTATATACCTTTTTGGTACTTTATGTTTGTGCGTTGTTTCTGTCAGGCTTTGCATGAATTATTGCATAAAAAATAGTACCATTTTTTTGATCCATGCAATGTTTTGATCACTTTCTGTACCATTTTTTGTAATGCTATGTTCAAACCTCCAGGTGCCATAGTAACCCATTGGGACCCTGCAATCACATTGTGGGGCTCTAATGGATGACAGAGGGAGCCCCCTCCATCTGTCAGACTTTTACTCGCTGCGGTCGCACTGGTTAAACAGTAGGCATTGAAGGCTTCTTTATTCCCTGCTGTTAGAGTAAGTGCCCGACTGTCATCCGACAGCAGAGCACTTGCTCTACCTGGCACAGCAGACCCGCACCAGGCTTCTGATGCAGCTATACTGATGTATTGCCATGCATCCTACAAATCTCTGGCAGTGTAGACCACCTTAGATGGCTGACCCAGAAAACATTGTTAGTTATGCAGGTGTCATAGTAGCCTATTGGCACCCCTTGATTATTTGGGGGCTGGTGGGTGACAAATTAAGCCCCTTTCCTCTGTCAGCCTTTTAGATGCCATGGCCACATTGACCTAAGCATCTTATGGGTTAAATAGCCAAAATCAGAGCTGGCTTTGATTCTAGTCGTTAGATCTGCAATCCAGCTGTCTTTAACTGATATATGGACCCTTATGTTCGGTCTTGACCAATATTTCTCATCACTGGTCCACAAACACCCCAACAGGTGAGGTTTTCAGGATGTGCTTAACATTTCTACAGGCAATATAATTATTGTCATCGCCTCATAAATTTCCTCAGCTGTTTTCTCCACAGAATATCAAGAGATCTTGACCTGTTAGGAATGCTTGAGGACTGGAGTGAAGAAACACTTGTCTAGGTAGTACTTTTTTAGCTGAATACATCGGCAGAAACTGAACAAATCATACAAACATTTTGCTACAATTTATCAGTCTGGAATCCATGCTGTTTAGATTATTCTCCTTTGCCAACTGCTGATTGACTGGCATATAATATTCCCCCTTTCTAAAAAAGAGATTTTTGAACAGTTACAATTGTATATTTTAGAATTCAGTGTCCCAATTACTGCAAAATAACAAAATACATACTTCCACTTCTGCAGACATTTATTTAGGTAGGATGAGGAAGTTTCATGTCAATTGTGAAATTAAGTACCATTTAACTTTCTAGCTATGCGAGATAGCCAGCCCTATTAACAACATAGGGAGTACATCGCAGACTTCTGCCACAGCTATGACAGCTGTAATAGCTATGACAGAGGATTCCTTCATCCCCGCGGTCCCCACGAATTAAATGAATGGCTGAGCTCTGCCAGTTACTGGCAGCACTCAGCTGTTAATCAATGGCTTAGCACTGCCTGTGATTGGCTGAGCACTCAAGCAACAAAATCAGTGCTTTCTGGGGGTGGGGATTTTTCAATCCCCGGCCTCCAGAACACATAAGTTGACTTGCTGTGCTGGAGAGAAGAGCCAGGCAGCTCTTCTAGGTCAGTATCCTTTTTTTTTTACTTCTTTTTACAGTTAGTGATGATTTTCTGGGAGAGGCTTACATTTCAAGCCCTTCTCTGCAAATTATCGCTGCTGGGGTGGTCTGCAACCCACTGATTTCAATGGAGCCACAGCAGTGGTGACGGCATTGAAAGTAATGTGATAGCATCACAGACTTCTGCCACAGCTGTTACAGCTGTGGCAGAGGATTGCATGGGGATGTACTCCCTATGCTTTCAATGGGGCTGGCGCTGCTGCCGCCAGCCCCATTGAAAACACTGCGCGATGCCACAGATTTTTTTCTCTGCACTTCAAGACTTTGGAATAAAAATTTTAAATAAGTATGAAACCATTAAAAAAACATTGGTTTCATAATCATCGCTCTCGCATCGCAAGAAAAATATCGCTAGTTGTTAGGGACCCTTAAAGAGGTTCTGCAGCAGCTGAACTATGTTATAATAAATAATCTGCTCTTATTATAGGTAATCAGAAGAAATAGTATACTGTAAGTTACCTCACCTGTCTGTATAAATGTCTGTCTTCTTTATATAGTAAAACATGATTTAACAATATTTTAATAAAGACATAGCAAAAAATAAAAAAGAACTCCAACAAAATATTTCAGAACTGAAGGGGTTCAATATTTCTACCAGACACTTTACAGTTATACAATTATCACTCAATTCAAAGTATAAAGCTTTTTCCCTGTCTTCCTATCTCTAAATTGTTTTTAGATTTCCTATGGGAAGCATGGTGAGCTTTTTTATGTTAATATTTTCAAGGTAATTATGTTTCTTTAATGGCAAAGTAAAGTGATTTTTGAAGGTTGAATTCCCAAGAGCCTGGCAAAAAATAGGCCACTCTGA
The DNA here is from genome assembly GCF_035609145.1 of Eleutherodactylus coqui. Taxonomy (NCBI): domain Eukaryota; kingdom Metazoa; phylum Chordata; class Amphibia; order Anura; family Eleutherodactylidae; genus Eleutherodactylus; species Eleutherodactylus coqui. Next base: position 138,247,370 of record NC_089843.1, on the reverse strand, counting down.
CTTTCTTTAAATTTGAGAATAACAACTGTCAAAACTAAGCCAGCAAACTGGCATATCTTTGTGAACCACAATTCAATTCTTCACTTAATATAGCTTCAATGGGATGACTAGAAAATGTCTATAAAAGGACATTACCAAACACTGTAATTTGCTAGGGTCAGACAGGTCTGTAGCTTTCTGACTCTGAGCCCATTTAAATTATGCTATCAGCTTTCAAAACCTTATTAGGCTTAACCCATTTAGGCGCCACTAGCTTCTCGGAATCACCAATACACCTCTAATCAGAAAACCACAGAGCAACAAATCTGCTTCTTTCTGAAACCTCACTACAATTTTGTGTATTAATATTTCAATAAGCATGTTGGAACACATGCTCCCTGCTGAGCATTACAACCAGTCAAGAAAACAGCAGAGACTAATAGCCAATAAATATATCCAAGGATGCTTAGTCGTCTGGCTGGCTATTTGGTAATCATAGAAGGGAAAAATGAAATGGTTGCCTCCCTTTGATGCATGATTAACAACTTCCCATAAAAGATGAGCATTTTTATTTATGGTTACAGGAAAGAATGAAATAAGAATTAGGAAACATAATAAACAGTTATTTGTATGCATATTCATTGCTCTTCAACAGGTTGTGCAGATGTTGAGTCTTATTGGTTTGTTTTTGTTGCTGCTAGACAATTATACATAGATTCTGTCTAGCTCAAAACAATATACGGTGGCAACAAGTATTAATGCAGCTTCCTATATACTATTACAGAATTAGATATTGACTGCGTTTAAATGTGTTATGTTTACATGATAAGCCATGCCCCATTGTCAAGCAACATCAGTGTATTATTCTTTTTATAGAATGATAAAATGGTAGAGTTGGAAGGGACCTCCAGGATCATCAGGTCCAACCCCCTGCTCAGTGCAGGATTTACTAAATCATCCCAGACAGATATTTGTGCAGCCGTTGTTTGAACACTTCCATAGAAGGAGAACTCACCACCTCCCGTGGTAACCTGTTCCACTCATTGATCACCCTCACCGTCAGAAAGTTTTTCTAATATCTAATTATGACAAGGTCTAAGCCCAATTGCACTAGTAAATGTGCAGCATTATTTTTATTAGTGTTAATTATAATTTTCCCTTATATTAAATATCAGACTTGCTTCACAGTTCCCTTGTATGTTACATTTTTTAGCTGTATGTCCAACAAAGTTTTATAGAATGCATTTTAAAAGCCTGTTGTGTGTTTTTTTTTTTTTTTAAACTGCAGGATGTTTATAAAGGAATTAGAAACATTAGGACATATACATTTTGGTGTTCAGTGCCAACAACCACAGCTCATCTTCCTGATGAGGAGGAAAATGTGGGAACACAGCACTGGGTCAAGGTCTCTGTACTGGAGTCTGCACTAGCATTTTCTTCTCCCCTAGGCCCTCTGAATTGGCTGCCCCTCTGCAGTGCCTTGCTGCTTTAATACATAGATTTAGGATTGAAATTGAGGGATGGTTGAAAAAACACAATGTTACCACATAAGCTTAACTCACTGATTTAAGCATAAAATTTAGCATAGGGTAAGAGAGTCATCAAACTCTAGATACCAAATTTAATTCTGAAGCCAGACCCCAATATTAATTTACACCCCAGACAATACCCCAAAATTAATTCAAGCCTTAGATCAGATCCCTAGAAAATTGATACTTTAGCCCCCCCCCCCAAAATAAATCCAGACACCAGATCCCAAAATTAAAATGCCAAAGTAAAGAATAAAGAAATAAAAAATACTAAATAAATTCTACTGCATCATTATTTAATGCTGGCTATTGGGGCAATTGTGATGCAACTTCTCCCACACCTGACCTGTTAAGGCTCATTTACATCGAGCGATGATCGCTCAAAGATTGCTCAAACAACAGTCTGAGTAACAGCTTTGAGCGATCATTTGGCATAAACTATTAAGTAGCTACTCAGTTAATTTAGTGTGCAAATGAAGCTTTAGCTGAAAGCAGTTAATAGCCCAATGGCTCTTATTTGCTTTCAGTTCCTTTGTTCTCCACCGGGAAACAATGCTATCAGCACTACCCATGGAGAACTGCTGATATGGCTGAATGACGATCTTTAGGTTGGCCTGAATTTAACAATCAGCTAGCAGTGCATGAAAAGTGCACGATGGACGCACGTTTAGGCATAACAATTATTGCTCAAACGATCGATTTTTGGCGATTTTTGAGCGATCATCGCTCCGTGTAAATAGATACAGACTGGAGTGTCTGTTTTATACTTTCTTTAAATACTTGTGATTTCTGTAGTGTAATGGTCCTTTTACATGGGGGAACAGTCGTTTAAATGACTGCACAAGCACTGATGTCAACGCTAAGGTCATCAGCACTTTTGCAGAGAATTTAGACTGAAAGACATCACTGACTTCTCTCTGGCTTCATGTTCAGTGCTTCACCTTTTGGGCTTAGTCACACGGGAGCATTGGCGCCCATATTCTTGCACTAAAAGACAGCCGCACTGCAAATGCGGATGAATCTCCGCAGCGCCGGAAGAAAGAACATGTGACCGGCTCCATTGAGAGACGTCCGTCCAGAAGTGCGGCCGTCTGCTTCGTGCAGTAACACGGGCGCCGATGCGCCCGTGTGACTAAGCCCTCTATGTGAAGCACTGAACTGGGAGCATTAGCAAGCAACTAGAAGTCAGCGATCCAGCAATAGTTTTTTCACTTACTGAAAATTAATGATAAGCAACTGCGAGCGAATAGTGATTATTTTTTTGCATTTACACGGAACAATTGTCGCTCAAATTCATTTGTTTGAAAAAAATTTTGAGTGATAATCATTATGTGAAAATGGGTCATTGTACATAGGGTCATTCACAGGAACAATTTAGGGCGGTTTAGGGACAATGGAGTCTGGCATCAAGTGATAGTGCAAGGACAGATTAGGGAGAGACATGGGGGTGTCAATGTTAGGGTCAGCATAGCTGTTTTTTTAATTTCACTTCCATACCTTATGTTCCACTCTCCACTGTCAATTTCATTATATTCATTACGACCCTCCTCAACCAGTTACCATCACCCTCTGCATCTGTCATCTAAAGCGGAGTCCCTAGTTGCATTTGTGTTTTCACTATGTTGGTATGTGCTTTATATGTAAATTTCTCCCAAAGTTCAATTGTTAAGTCATTCAGCTGCACTGTAAATATTGTAGGTAATTGAGGACTGACAGACACTGTTTGTCACAAGTAGAGGTGACTACTAGAGATGAGCGAGCGTACTCGGAAAAGCACTACTCGCTCGAGTAATTTGCTTTATCCGAGTATCGCTGTGCTTGTCCCTGAAGATTCGGGTGCCGCTGCGGCTGACAGGTGAGTCGCAGCGGGGAGCAGGGGAGAGCGGGCGGGAGAGAGGGAGAGAAAGATCTTACCTCCGTTCCTCCCCGCTCTCCCCTGCAGCTCCCCGCTCCGTGCCGGCACCCGAATCTTCAGGGACGAGCACAGTGATACTCGGATAAAGCAAATTACTCGAGCGAGTAGTGCTTTTCCAAGTACGCTCGCTCATCTCTAGTAACTACTAAAGCTGTAGCTGAATACTGCCACTTGGCATCCAACTTTAGTTACATAAATAAATAAATAATAATGTTGCAAAAGAAAATAAAAATCCCATCCCAGAGGCCTGCAATTATTACCTCTCTTCATTCCTTAGTCTTCTTCACCTCCACGACCACACCGTTCTTACACCACTGATTAAATAAAACAAAAACATTTTTATGTTTTTGAGTTTGTGGCTTTTTCATAGTTGAATGTTAATATTTTTCATAAGGCTCATGTTTCCTTGAAGGAAACCTGTCACCTACCTAAAGCACCAGAAACTAAAGGTACATTTACACGGGATGAATTTCAGGCAAACGATGCCCGACACTTGCCCCATGTGTTTCCTCACTCGCGTGCTCCTGCATGTGAGCTAGCAGAGCTGTCTTGCTCATGGAGCCACCAGCAGGGGGGTGGGCAGTGCAGGAGATTTCTCTCCTCTCGCTCCCCCGCCCTTCTCCATCAAGATAACACAGCGGCTGTTCACTACTGAACAGCCGCTATTTAAGCTGAACAGTGAGCTCATCGTGAATCGTTTATGCATTATAAACGATGGATGATGAGCTGATCGCTAATCGTTTAGCTTAAATAGCGATGGCTCAGTAGTAAACAGCTGCTGTGTTATGCCAATGGAGAGGGGCGGGGGAATGGGAGGAGAGAAATCTCCTGCAATGCCCCGCCCCCCTGCTGGCTGCTCCGTGAGCAAGCCAGCTCTGCTCACTCCCGTGTGACAGCAAGGGAGTACAGACTCACAGGGACAAGTGTTTGACATCGTTTGCCCAAATTTGTTTCGTGTAAATGGACCATTAGTCTTGTGGCAGTTAAATGCAATGAGATCATGACATCACATATGGTCTGATTTGTTTAATAACAAAAGTAAATATTCTGTATCTGAAGTAAAAGAATGACCATAAAATGATTACACTGGTAATTTAATTTGCACTTTTCAATTAACTAACAGTTGTGTTTGTTGAACAATGTGCTATCATGTGCCACAAAAATAGTGTACATAGGGATATGAACTGAACTACAGGAATGTAAGTTCACTCTTTCATTGCAAATGCCATCCATTGGAGAACTATACTATTAATAGCTGTGGACACACTGTCAGGCGCTAATCCAGAGTATCTTTTATCCAATGATGCCACAGTAGATTAATTCTCTCTCTTTCCCAATGCTAATATTTGCATTCCTTTCTTAAATTTTAGCAACTTAGGCTGGTCTCACACGGATGAGTCCAATTCTGTATACAGGAGCCTGCAGCGGAATCCAGCCCTCTCCCCAGCCGGCGACCGTGTGTACCTTTGATTTTCTGTATTGCAGATGACTGCGGCAACTCGCTGTCAGTCATGTGCAGTACAGATCTTTTTTTAAATCTTGTTTTTTTTCGCACCGTGGGTCGTGTGGCTTCATGGCTTCCATGAGCTTCAATGGAAGCCATCCATGTGTAATCTGCATGAAAATAGAACATGCTGCGATTTTATTTCCGTGAGCAGCATGCCTGTCCACTCATGTGAGCGGACATGTGAATGTTCTATTTTTTGAATGAATGTCGAATACCGTGGATCGTCCGCACAGGTGATGACCGTGGATTCTGCTATTCAAACTTGGTCGTGTCAGAGCAGCCTTAGTAATTATATTGTTGCCACTCTTGTTTCCCCCTCCCACATTTTTTTCTATGTTTATTCTTAGAGGTTTCATAGTGCTTAATCATATAATGCTCTTTAGAGTAGCAATTCAGTAAATAATGCAGAATAGAATATATAAACAGTATTTGAGTTTTAAGAGGTATACATTTTGCATTAGCATGCTTATGAAATAATTATGTGTCGAATGCAAGAAGTACATTCAAACATATTATAATTATTACATTATTATAAGTGGAACATGTGACCACTAAGGACTTACATGCACACAAGCTGATGAGATAATTATTATTTGCAGAGAAGCCTTAAAAGTGTGGAATGTGTGGTGTACCCTAATAGGAGTAGTCAGCAAACATAGTAACATAGTTTGTAAGGCCAAACAAAAAAAATGTCTATCCAGTTCCGCCTATTACCCCCAATAATAAATAACTGTTTAAAAAAACAGTTAAATAAGTGATTTAAAAATGCTCAAATTGAAACAAGGTATATCTATGAATATTTTGTAATCAAGTAAAACATTAGACTATGTATAAGAATGGTTCCTCATAAGATATTAAAGCTACACCTGCAGAATCAGTGATATGTATTCTATTTTGTTAATTATTACTGTGTATGTCACAGAGCTTTGAGACAGTAGAAACAAGATACTCTCCAGATAAAACTATGTGACAGTGATAAAAATGCTGCATACTTTATTTGAAAAAAGCAATTGCTATATTCAGTTGACCTTTTATATTTTACACTCCTTTTCTTTTTGTTGACCTTTTATATTTTACACTCCTTTTCTTTTTGATGACACTACAGCCCATCTGAAGTGTTAGTGCCTATTATACTCATGGATCTTTTCAGATTCAAAATATTATAAGTATCTTCCCACTCAGTTTTTTTATTGGATCATTTGATGTGTACATTTCCTTCTAACACTTTTGTCACATCCGAGCAGAAAAAATCACAAAGCCCTGCACAAACATCACCAGATAGGACTAATACCAACCTAAACAGGATAAAGACTGACTAAACCGAACAGACACAGAAAGGATGAATGCAAACCTGGGAATATCCTACCTAAACAAACCAGGACATTAGTGTACTCCTTCCTGAAAGAAGGGCAAGTGTCCTGATAAGGACATCCCCAGATCACGAACACACTGAGCCTAGTCTATCCCTAGATAACAATAAAGGATAACTGGACACTTGAACAAGTCAGGCAGGAAGCACTGCCACATCAAAAACACAAAACAAGACATGGATTTTAATGTGTCCACACACCAATAGACTGAGGAGATAGGGGCGTCCACATACTTATGAATGGAATAAATGCACAAAACAAGGCCCTGGCATCAGCCTACCAATGGACAATGGGGAACGAACAGGATGAGCCTCAGGCATCCACCCACCAATGGACCAGTAGGACTAAGAAACATGGATTGAGCATTTGACTACCAATGTAGTAGTCTACATTTGACTACCTAGATGGGTGGATCAGACCTAAGAAAAACTGACTGATGAGAAAGTGAACAGATGAGCTAACAGACAGATGGATAGACAGATAGATAAACTGATAAAACAGAGCAAGGCATGCACACATCAACATGACAAACAAAACTGGATCCAGACCGACAGAGTTCAGAACCAAACAGACAAAACAAAGAACAGACAGAGCTCTGGCAATAATGCATACACACAGCAGGTACAGGTAGAATTGCCAGTAGCTATGACAGTGTGGTCCAATTATATAGCATGACATTATTGCTGATTGGCCAACCAATGGCAATGTATCCCTGAGAACCAAGCAGACATACAATGATGGGGATGATGCAACAGGTAAAAGAAGAGGGTAACTCTGATGTATTCTCAACAGCCAACACAAAGTACTTCTGCAACAACAGGACTTCTGAAGTATTCTATACAGCCAACACAAGGAACATCTGCAGTGATGGCATGCTGCAATACTTCTTCTTGTCTTTATCCCCAAGAACCACTGTTATGCAGATGAAATGGTGATTGGCTGTACAATGATTAAACAAATAATTCAATGGAAAGTCCAGACTACTAGCCAAATCACACTATGACATCATTTGCATGTATTTTGTTATTATTAGAGATGAGCGAGCACCAAAATGCTCGGGTGCTCGTTACTCGGGACGAATTTATCGCGATGCTCGAGGGTTCGTTTCGAGTAATGAACCCCATTGAAGTCAATGGGCGACCGGAGCATTTTTGTATTTCACCGATGCTCGCTAAGGTTTTCATGTGTGAAAATCTGGGCAATTCAAGAAAGTGATGGGAACGACACAGCAACGGATAAGGCAGGCGAGGGGCTACATGTTGGGCTGCATCTCAAGTTCCCAGGTCCCACTATTAAGCCACAATACTGGCAAGAGTGCCGCCCCCCTCCCAAAAACTTTTACTTCTGAAAAGCCCTCATTAGCATGGCATACCTTGGCTAAGCACCACACTACCTCCAACAAAGCACAATCACTGCCTGCATGACACTCCGCTGCCACTTCTCCTGGGTTACATGCTGCCAAATCCCCCCCCCCCCCACGACCCAGTGTCCACGCGCACACCAAACTGTCCCTGCCCAGCCTTCAGCTGCCCTCATGCCACGCCACCCTCATGTCTATTTATAAGTGCGTCTGCCATGAGGAGGAACCACAGGCACACACTGCAGAGGGTTGGCATGGCTAAGCAGCGACCCTCTTTAAAAGGGGCGGGGCGATAGCCCACAGTGCTGTACAGAAGCAATGAGAAATCCAATCCTGTGCCACCTCCATCAGGAGCTGCACACGTGGGCATAGCAATGGGGAACCTATGTGCCACACACTATTCATTCTGTCAAGGTGTCTGCATGCCCCAGTCAGACCGCGGTTTTTTATAAATAGTCACAGGCAGGTACAACTCCGCAATGGGAATTCCGTGTGCACCCACAGCATGGGTGGCTCCCTGGAACCCACCAGCTGTACATAAATGTATCCCATTGCAGTGCCCATCACAGCTGAGGTAACGTCCGATTAAATGCAGGTGGGCTTCGGCCCACACTGCATGCCCCAGTCAGACTGGGGTTCTTTAGAAGTAGACACATGCAGTCACAACTCCGTGTGGACCGACAGCATGGGTGGGTGCCAGGAAGCCACCGGCGGTACATAAATATATCCCATTGCATTGCCCAGCACAGCTGAGGTAATGTCATGTTTAATGCAAGTGGGCTTCGGCCCACACTGCATGCCCCAGTCAGACTGGGGTTCTTTAGAAGTAGACACATGCAGTTACAACTCCCTGTGGACCCACAGCATGGGTGGCTCCCTGGAACCCACCGGCGGTACATAAATATATCCCATTGCAGTGCCCAACACAGCTGATGTAACGTTAGCTTTAATGCAGGTGGGCAAAAAATTAATTGGATTACACTGTAGGCGAGGGCCCCAAAAAATTGGTGTACCAACAGTACTAATGTATGTCAGAAAAATTGCCCATGCCCAACCAAGAGGGCAGGTGAAACCCATTAATCGCTTTGGTTAACGTTGCTTAATTTGTAACTAGGCCTGGAGGCAGCCCAGTTAAAATAAAAATTGGTTCAGGTGAAAGTTTCAACGCTTTAATGAGCATTGAAACGTAAAAAAAAATGGTTTACAAAAATTATATGACTGAGCATTGTGGGCCTAAGAAAAATTGCCCGTTCGGCGTGATTACGTCAGGTTTCAGGAGGAGGAGCAGGAGGAGGAAGAGGAATATTATACACAGATTGATGAAGCTAAAAGGTCCACGTTTTTGATGGTGATAGAGAACAATGCTTCCATCCGCGGGTGCAGCCTACGTATTGTTTAGGTATTGCTGCTGTCCGCTGGTGGAGAAGAGAAGTCTGGGGAAATCCAGGCTTTGTTCATCTTGATGAGTGTAAGCCTGTCGGCACTGTCGGTTGACAGGCGGGTACGCTTATCCGTGATGATTCCCCCAGCCGCACTAAACACCCTCTCTCACAAGACGCTAGCCGCAGGACAAGCAAGCACCTCCAGGGCATACAGCGCGAGTTCAGGCCACGTGTCCAGCTTCGACACCCAGTAGTTGTAGGGCAGAGGCGTCACGGAGGACGGTCGTGCGATCGGCTACGTACTCCCTCACCATCCTTTTACAGGGCTCCCGCCGACTCAGCCTTGACTGGGGAGCGGTGACACAGTCTTGCTGGGGAGCCAGAAAGCTGTCAAAGACCTTAGAGAGTGTTCCCCTGCCTGTGCTGTACATGCTGCCTGATCTCTGCGCCTCCCCTGCTACCTGGCCCTCGGAACTGCGCCTTCTGCCACTAGCGCTGTCGGATGGGAATTTTACCATCAGTTTGTCCGCCAGGGTCCTGTGGTATAGCATCACTCTCGAACCCCTTTCCTCTTTGGGTATGAAAGTGGAAAGGTTCTCCTTATACCGTGGGTCGAGCAGTGTGTACACCCAGTAATCTGTAGAGGCTAGAATGTGTCTAACGCGAGGGTCACGAGAAAGGCATCCTAACATGAAGTCAGCCATGTGCGCCAGGGTACCTGTACGCAACACATGGCTGTCCTCACTAGGAAGATCACTTTCAGGATCCTCCTCCTCCTCCTCCTCCTCCTCAGGTCATACACGCTTAAAGGATGACAGGCAAGCAGCATGGGTACCCTCAGCAGTGGGCCAAGCTGTCTCTTCCCCCTCCTCCTCATCCTCCTCATGCTCCTCCTCCTCCTCAATGCGCTGAGATATAGACAGGAGGGTGCTCTGACTATCCAGCGACATACTGTCTTCCCCCGCTTCTGTTTCCGAGCGCAAAGCGTCTGCCTTTATGCTTTGCAGGGAACTTCTCAAGAGGCATAGCAGAGGAATAGTGACGCTAATGATTGCAGCATCGCCGCTCACCATCTGGGTAGACTCCTCAAAGTTTCCAAGGACCTGGCAGATGTCTGCCAACCAGGCCCACTCTTCTGTAAAGAATTGAGGAGGCTGACTCCCACTGCGCCACCCATGTTGGAGTTGGTATTCCACTATAGCTCTACGCTGCTCATAGAGCCTGGCCAACATGTGGAGCGTAGAGTTCCACCATGTGGGCACGTCGCACAGCAGTCGGTGCACTGGCAGATGAAACCGATGTTGCAGGGTGCGCAGGGTGGCAGCGTCCGTGTGGGACTTGCGGAAATGTGCGCAGAGCTGGCGCACCTTTCCGAGCAGGTCTGACAAGCATGGGTAGCTTTTCAGAAAGCGCTGAACCACCAAATTAAAGACGTGGGTCAGGCATGGCACGTGTGTGAGGCTGCCGAGCTGCAGAGCTGCCACCAAGTTACGGCCATTGTCACACACGACCATGCCCGGTTGGAGGCTCAGCGGCGCAAGCCAGCGGTCGGTCTGCTCTGTCAGACCCTGCAGCAGTTCGTGGGCCGTGTGCCTCTTCTCTCCTAAGCTGAGTAATTTCAGCACGGCCTGCTGACGCTTGCCCACCGCTGTGCTGCCATGCCGCGCGACACCGACTGCTGGCGACGTGCTGCTGCTGACACATCTTGATTGCGAGACAGAGGTTGCGTAGGAGGAGGAGGAGGAGGGTGGTTTAGTGGAGGAAGCATACACCGCCGCAGATACCACCACCGAGCTGGGGCCCACAATTCTGGGGGTGGGTAGGACGTGAGCGGTCCCAGGCTCTGACTCTGTCCCAGCCTCCACTAAATTCACCCAATGTGCCGTCAGGGAGATATAGTGGCCCTGCCGGCCTGTGCTTGTCCACGTGTCCGTTGTTAAGTGGACCTTGGCAGTAACCGCGTTGGTGAGGGCGCGTACAATGTTGCGGGAGACGTGGTCGTACAGGGCTGGGACGGCACATCGGGAAAAGTAGTGGCGACTGGGAACTGAGTAGCGCGGGGCCGCCGCCGCCATCATACCTTTGAAAGCCTCCGTTTCCACAACCCTATACGGCAGCATCTCCAGGCTGATAAATTTGGCTATGTGCACGTTTAACGCTTGAGCGTGCGGGTGCGTGGCGGCGTACTTGCGCTTGCGCTCCAACACTTGCGCTAGCGACGGCTGGACTGTGCCCTGAGAGACATTGGTGGATGGGGCCGAGCACAGCGGAGGTGAGGGTGTGGGTGCAGGCCAGGAGACGGTAGTGCCTGTGTCCTGAGAGGGGGGTTGTATCTCAGTGGCAGGTTGGGGCACAGGGGGAGAGGCAGCGGTGCAAACCGGAGGCAGTGAACGGCCTTCGTCCCACCTTGTGGGGTGCTTGGCCATCATATGTCTGCGCATGCTGGTGGTGGTGAGGCTGGTGGTGGTGGCTCCCCGGCTGATCTTGGCGCGACAAAGGTTGCACACCACTGTTCGTCGGTCGTCCGCACTCTCAGTGAAAAACTGCCAGACCTTTGAGCACCTCGGCCTCTGCAGGGTGGCATGGCGCGAGGGGTGCGCTTTGGGAAACAGTTGGTGGATTATTCGGTCTGGCCCTGCCTCTACCCCTGGCCACCGCACTGCCTCTTCCAACCTGCCCTGCTGCTGCACTTGCCTCCCCCTCTGAAGACCTGTCCTCAGTAGGCGTAGCAAACCAGGTGGGGTCAGTCACCTCATCGTCCTGCTGCTCTTCCTCCGAATCCTCTGTGCGCTCCTCCCTCGGACTTACTCCAGTTACTACTACCTGAGTGATAGACAACTGTGTCTCATCGTCATCGTCCTCCTCACCCACTGAAAGGTCTTGAGACAGTTGCCGGAAGTCCCCAGCCTCATCCCCAGGACCCCGGGAACTTTCCAAAGGTTGGGCATCGGTCACGACAAACTCCTCCGGTGGGAGAGGAACCATTGCTGGCCATTCTGGGCAGGGGCCCGGGAACAGTTCCTGGGAGTATGCCTGCTCCTCAGAATGTGTCATTGTAATGGAGTGAGGAGGCAGGGAGGAAGGAGTAGCAGCAGCCAGAGGATTCAGAGTTGCAGCAGTGGACGGCGCAGAACTCTGGGTGGTCGATAGATTGCTGGATGCACTTTCTGCCATCCACAACAGGACCTGCTCACACTGCTCATTTTCTAATAAAGGTCTACTGCGTGGACCCATTAATTGTGAGATGAATGTGGGGACGCCAGAAACGTGCCTCTCTCCTAATCCCGCAGCAGTCGGCTGCGATACACCTGGATCAGGAGCTCGGCCTGTGCCCACACTCTGACTTGGGCCTCCGCGTCCTCGGCCGCGTCCACGTCCTCTAGGCCTACCCCTACCCCTCAGCATGGTCTATTACCAGTAGTGCAGAAACAGAAAGCTGTAATTAAATGTGCCGCTTATTGGCCTGTGGTTGGAGGCTGACTTCGCTTACGGAACGCACAGCAGAGGCAGGAAAGAATTTTGCGCAAGCCTGCTGTAACACTTAGCTGGCTGCGTATGAATTAGGACAACTACCCCCAGCAGAGACCCAGTACACTTGTGGACAGGAATACAGCGGTGATGTAAGAGGCAACACAGAGGCAGGAAAGAATTTTGCGCAAGGCTGCTGTAACACTTAGCTGGCTGCGTATGAATTAGGACAACTACCCCCAGCAGAGACCCAGTACACTGAGGACGGTCACAGGCAGCCCAAATAGGTTTTTTTTCCCAAATGTTTTTGGAAAGGCTCACTGCCCATATACACTAAATATGTCTTCTGTCCCTGCCTCACCACTACTGGCCCTGGACAATGTAAAATTACTGCAGGACGCAATGCTCTGCACGGCCGATATACAAAAAAAAAAAAAAGTGCAACACTGCAAAAAGCAGCCTCCACACTACTGCACACGGTTAGATGTGGCCCTAAGAAGGACCGTTGGGGTTCTTGAAGCCTAAAATAACTCCTAACGCTCTCCCTATAGCAGCTCCGGCACCAGCAGCACTGTCCCTGATCTCTGTCAGAACGCATCTGTGGCGAGCCGCGGGAGGGGCCGATTTATATACTCGGGTGACACCTGATCTCGCCAGCCACTCACTGCAGGGGGGTGGTATAGGGCTTGAACGTCGCAGGGGGAAGTTGTAATGTCTTCCCTGTCTTTCTATTGACCAGAAAAGCGCGCTAACGTCTCAGAGATGAAAGTGAAAGTAACTCGAACATCGCGTGGTACTCGTCTCGAGTAACGAGCATCTCGAACACGCTAATACTCGAACGAGTATCAAGCTCGGACGAGTACGTTCGCTCATCTCTAATTATAACCATAAAGGAGGAGAAAAAAGTGCCACCCATCAATACCAATAAAAAAGCCTTTTAATTCAAAGAATTAAAAATTTTGCATAATGGGTATAGACATGTCCAATGTTGTTGCAGTAGGCTAATTTGAAAGCAAATAGACTTATAGAAACAGAATAGGCCATACTGTATATAGAAAATGTATATATAATTGTATATATATATATATATATATAATTGTTTTGTGGCAGGTCTTGTTTTTATTCCCAGTGTATATCTCATTGCATCAGATCAAATTAAATATTAAAGACAATAGAATATAACTCTAAATACACTGTCAGCATTTTTGCTTAACATCCCTGAACTTGTCACGTAAAATGGCAAAGTTTGATATTCCTCTTAATAATTGTGCACAACACTTGTTTAATAAATCTTCATTACTGACATTTAAATATATAATTACAATTGTTCAGCATTTTTCTAATTAGGGCCTAATTACTAATCCCAATAGTAAGAAAGTGTTTAATAAATACTTAAGCTATTTGCTTAGTAAGTCATTTACAGTGTTATGTATATCAAAGTAGCAAACACATTTAAAAAGAAAACAATTAAAACCCACAAGAACCAAAATAACCAAAAACCTTTTAAAACCCTTTTTAAAAATTGTTGAAAGAATCAACATATTAGTCATAGCAAACTAGTGTACATCTAGGCCTTTGAAGGAAACCTGCCACAAAGCCAAAACCAGCATGCAATGTGGGCAGGCTCCTGCATTAAAGTCTGCAGTCCTAAGTTCTCACTCACAACCTGAAGATTGCAAATCTCCAAGTGGTTCAGGTAGCCGGCTCAAGGTTGACTCAGTCTTTCATCCTTTCCGAGGTTGGTAAAATGAGTACTCAGCTTGGTGGGGGTTAATAAATAAATTATCTGGAAGCACTGCAGAATAAGTTTTTTTTAAATATACAAATAACTACACACACACACATATATATATATATATATATATATATATATATATATATATATATATATATGTAGTTATATACAAGCACACAAAACTATGTGTCTCCTATATTGTTCACATTTTCCTATAAATTTAAACAAAAAAAAATATATATATATATATATATATATATTTATTTTTTTTTGTTTAAATTTATAGGAAAATGTGAACAATATAGGAGACACATAGTTTTGTGTGCTTGAGTTTGATTAGTGTGAATCTATTGTCCAAGTGCAACTAGAACTCTGGTATCTATTCCAAAAACAGCAGCCTTGTCCATAGCAAATTTTCGAGTTTCACAGAAAATTTGTTAAACTTGGTTGAATATGCAAACATAAAAGTTCTGATTGCCCATGCACATCTCATGAAAATGCGAGACCTTGAACCTTCCTCTTTTTAGTGATGTGCGGATTGTGTATCTGTCTTTTGTAGTTTGTAACTAAATCCGCAAATATGCTCCTTTTTTTTTAATAACCCTGTATATGTTTTTGCTAATTAAAACCAGATAGAGAAACATTTTCCATTTTTTCAATTTGTTTTTATTTTCTGATTATAAATTTTTCTATTTTGTTGTCTATACATGACTATATTTCCTGAGCTACATTTAACGGCATTTAGAGATGCATTACTGCATCTTCATGGGCAAATCACACAATGGACAGGAGCTGATGAATTGACTTGCATGGGAGACTGTTCTAGGCATGTCCTGCGACCTGTGCAGAGGTCATTTTGCAGTTGGGGGATAAGTCACAGCTTATCACCGATTGTGAATTCTATATTATCTACATATAGGCACTTTTCTTTCAATGTAATCTTGCGTGTGATGTTATACTCCTTTTTACATGGGACGATAGTTGTCTAAACAACTGTGCGAACACTGACATCACCACTAAGGTCGTTGGCACTCGTGCAGAACATTTAAACAGACAGATTAACCCTGGATCACGGGATTTTCACTGGCTTTTTTCTTAGCGCTTTACCTTGTACGTGAAGCGCTGAGCGGGGAGTACTTACGCATAATGAGAAGCCAGCAATTCAGCGACAGTTTTTATGCTGACTGAAAGTCAGCGAGAATGACAAGTGAATGAATAGTGAGTGATTGTTTTGCATTTATACTGTGTGATTATTGCTCAAATTTGTTTGTTTGAACAATTTTTTGGGGATAATCATTACGTGTAAATGGACCATTAGTGAGATGACTACTGCATATGTTTCTCTACAAGTCAAGAAATGACAGACTACTGTTAGGCTCTGTGGTCAGTAAATGCAAGACTTTAGGATTTGAAAGAAAAAACATAGATTGTGACCAAAAATTTCACAAACTCACCAAAAAAGTAAAAAGTTTTATACAAAAGTTTGCTTTATAGAATAAGTCATTTTTTGATGACACATTTCCTTTAAATATAGACCCATAGCACCCAAAGAGTCTGGGGATTGAATTTATGGCTGTTAGGTAAAGAGCCACCTATAACCATAGTGATTGTTCACTGGAGTATACTTTCTTCCCAATGGTTTCCCTATTAAAGAATCAAAACCCAGATCTACTAATTGGGCCTGATTTGATCCTCTTTAACCCTTACAGTCCTAGAATGAAGCTCCCACTGGTATACATATTTTGTCAGTTAAAGTGCACGGAGATGGTTGAGATGGCTGAGTGATTTCCACTTCCTAGAGTTTACTCCTCTTCTTGCAGACTCTAAGGATGTTGATTGCTCTTCTTTAAGGCCTTGTGTATTATTTACCCTCTAATAGAAGCTCAACTTATTACCTCTTTAATCCCACTGAATTTCTCTACTTTATCACCTTTTAAATATTAATAAGTACCTCCCAACTGCAAGACCACAGCTTAAGGCCTCGGTCAGACGGGCGTTTTTTCTTCACGCGATTTGCGCATGCGCATGCGATCTGCGCATAAATAGAACCATTGCTTCACAATGGCATCGGACACATGGCCGCTTTTTATGCGGATGTCCGATAAATTATAGAACACGAGGAATCGCAGATCGCGCCTATCTGCAATCTGCGATTCCTTGTGTTCTATTATGTGCCCTCAATGGGGCCGGCAGCAGCAGCGCCGACCCCATTGAGAACATATACTACAAAGATCATTCTCCTCTGCCACAGCTGTAATAGCTGTGGCAGAGAAGAACGATGTTCGCCCATTGAATTCAATGGGCTGCCGGCGAGCGAGGGATGAATTTTCGGGAAGGGCTTAAAAATATAAGCCCTTCCCTGAAAATCATCCAAAAATGTGTAAAAATAAAAAATATATATAGTCACCTTGTCCCTGCAGCCGGAGTTCAGGCGCGGCGGGCCGGCAGTTCTCCTGAGCTACTCTGTGTAGTATTCAGCAGGCGGGGATTTAAAATCCCCACCTGCTGAATGGGCTGCCTCTGATTGGTCACAGCCCTCACCAATCAGAGGCAGCTCTCACTCACCCATTCATGAATTCAGGAATGGGTGAGTGAGTGCTGCCTCTGATTGGCTCAGCGCAGGGACCAATCAGGGGCAGCTCTCAGCTGTCATTCAATTCTATCTATCTGTCTATTTTATATTGTATCCTATTGCTTATCATATCTCCTAAATAATAGTGCCTGATATCATTTTTGTGAATGTTAAAATTTAAGGGCTCATGCAGATTAGCGTAGTTGTCAGCACTACTAGCAGGGAGAAAAGCTTACTGCTAACAGCACTGTGAAGATCGCGTGAATGGGCTGCTTCAAGCTCCCTGAAGCAGCCTGTTCATATGTTCCGAGTTGTGGGCTGCGTGCTTTCAAGACTCCCATAGGAGCATATGGAAAGCATGCAGCATAGATTGGACATGTCCTATCTTTCCCGCATCTCGGAACCGACATGCGAGTTTGCGCTCGCATGTCCTATCTTTGTTAGGTGCGCAGAGTTTCGTGCACCTAACAACCTCCATGTGAACGCTTCTATAGGAACCTATTGGTTCCTATTAGAAGCGTGTTCTGTGCGCTGCTAGCAGTGCAGAAAACTACGTTCATCTGAACAAATCCTAAATGTCTTACAATAAACTGTTTATGGATAAAAATATTATGTTAAAACTTTCCATCTAAAGTGCCACGTAATAGCTCACTTCAAAAATTTAGAAGAGTGCATCTATTTAATCATTTAAATGGTTTATATCTTTCTTGAAATGGAATCATTCTAAAGTAACCATTACATATAAACCATTCACATTTTCAACACAATTTGAGTGATTCATTTCATTAGCCTAATGGGGAATAATCCATATAAAGGAACAGATGTAAGAGCTTTTCCAGACCAGTGAAGATGACAAAAGCATTGCGTGAAAATGTGTGAAGTCCATATAATAAAAATGCAACAAAAATATATCTACTGACACCAGGCTCTAGAGAGAATAACAAATGCTATTGTTTGCCATAAGATGTAGTATAACAGTATACTTGTATATTTTATTTGTTGTCTAGCCAATAAACAGGTCATCTACTGTATATAGTCCACAGAAATTCAAGACTAATGCACATCTCTGTTTTGCAGAATTACAGGCCTTATTTGTGCAACTGAATATAGCTTTTCAACAAATCACATACTGTATGTTTCTCCCAAACTTCACTTTAGTTCATAATTTTCAACTAATGAAAAGGGAAACCTCTTTAGCTCGAGTATGCACTAAAATGAAATTCATTTCTCAAACTACTGATTACATGTATTCATTTTTGTTTAGAGATCAATACTTTTGGCATTTCATATTGTTTATTACAGAAAATGGGCATGGTAGTGTGGAGAAATTAACCCACAGTTATACTCATTCATGGCGTGCTTTAAGGTTTGCTTATTAAATCATTGATCAAATCTTAAGGTGAACATGGGTTAATTTTTTGGGGACATATATAACAAATATTTGATTATTTGGATGTATTTTCAGATATATTTATTAATAATAGCAATAGCTAGAATAGGAATTTGCATTGAGAGCACTGGTCCTTTTACAAATAATGCAGGAGAAATCATTGAAGATGATGGAGGGAAGGCAAATCTATTAAATAGTTTCTTTTCAAGCTTATTCACAAACGAAAAGGAAATGCCACGCGATATGCAGGGGAATAAAATTGACCCCGCACAAAATATCTCATACCTAATGCAGGAGGAGGTGCGGAACTGGTTAAAGAAGATTAAAATTGATAAATCACCAGGCCCAGATGGAATACACCCAAGGGTACTAAAGGAATTAAGTGATGTAATAGCTAGGCCGCTGTATCTAATATTTGTGGATACTATCAAGACCGGGGTTGTACCATTGGATTGGCGCATTGCCAACGTGGTTCCAATTTACAAAGAGGGGACCAAAAGTAAGCCCGGTAACTACAGGCCGGTAAGTCTCACTTCATTAACGGGAAAAATATTCGAGGGGTTTCTGAGAGACGCCATCGAAGAATACCTCAAGGCGAACAATGGAATAACTCCTCACCAGCATGGGTTCATGAAGGGTCGATCATGTCAGACCAATCTGATCAGCTTCTACGATGAAGTAAGCTCTAGGCTGGACCTGGGAGAGTCTATTGATCTTGTATATCTGGACTTCTCTAAAGCATTTGACACTGTGCCGGATAATGGGCTAATATATAAAATGAGACAGCTCGGATTGGGTGAAAACGTGTGTATCTGGGTAAAGAATTGGCTCAAAGATAGAAAGCAGAGAGTGGTAATAAATGGTTCATACTCTGATTGGGCCACCGTCGCTAGCGGGGTGCCACAGGGTTCAATATTGGACCTCATTCTGTACAATATATTTATCAACGACCTGATAGAGGGGCTGCACAGCAAAATATCAATATTTGCAGATGACACAAAATTATACAATATAATCAATGCAACAGAGGGCAAGGTACGGCTGCAAACGGGCCTAGATAAGCTCGGGGCTTGGGCAGAAAAATGGCAAATGAAGTTCAATGTTGAAAAATGTAAGGTTATGCACATGGGCAGGAGAAACGGATGTCACCAATATACACTAAATGGGGTACTGCTAGGGAAAAGTGATATGGAAAAAGACCTTGGGGTACTAGTGTATTGTAGACTAAACTGGAGTATCCAATGCCAGTCAGCTGCTGCAAAAGCTAATAAAGTCTTGGGGTGCATTAAAAGAGGTATAGGGGTGAGGGACAAGAACATTATCCCCCCACTATATAAGGCACTTGTCAGGCCTCACATGGAATACTGCGCACAGTTCTGGTCACCAGTGCTCAGGAAAGATGTTACAATGATGGAGGGGGTTCAAAGAAGGGCAACTAAACTAATACATGGAATGAAGGGACTGGAATACCCAGAGAGGCTATCCAAATTAGAATTATTTACTCTAGAAAAAAGATGGCTATGGAGTAATCAAATAACTATGTATAAATACATGAGGGAACAATACAAGGATCTCTCCCATGATCTGTTTATACCTAGGACTGCGACGCTAATGAGAGGGCATCCTCTACGTCTAGAGGAAAGCACGTTTTATCACCAACACAGAAAATGATTCTTTACTGTAAGAGCAGTTAGACTGTAGAACTCTCTGCCTGAGGATGTGGTGATGGCAAAATCTATAGAAGAGTTTAAAAGGGGACTTGATGTATTTCTAGAGCGGAAGGATATTACAGGATATAAATCTTAGGTTAATTGTTATTCTGGGTATACAGGCAGGTAGGAACTATTAGGGGTTGATCCAGGGATTAGTCTGATCTAAACCTAACAAAGACCCCTCACTAGTGCAATCAGGCAAACCAATTTCTTTGCTAAACTGTGATTATAAATTCCTGACAAAATTACTAGCTAATCAATGGAAGCCTGCCATGCGTAACCAGCACTAAAACGCAGCATGCTGCGATTTATTCTCAGCGAGTGGAAAATCACAATCGATTTCTGCTTGTGGAGATGAAATGGTGTTTTTCCATTAAATACTATGGGCAAAATACTATGTTTTTGCTGCAGAGTCAGGAAGCGGATGGTCGCCGTGGCTCGTGTGCAGGAAATCTCCAGGCTCTCGGCTACGCTTGGTAACTGGGAGCAGGGAAATTTTAAATTACCGAGGCAATCTGCAGCTTTTGCACATGCGTCCGCCGTTTTGGCCACGGGCATGTGCAAAGAAGCCTGGTAAGGGCCGCGTACAAATCTGGGGGCCTTAGGTACATAATTTCATCCTCCCTCATGGATATGATCCATGAGGGGAGATGAAGTTTTAACTGTTTAAACTTTTTTTTTTTACATTTTTTTCTACTTTACATGATCACTATGACGAGAGTTGAAATTTTAACTTCTTTTTACTTCTACATGATCATCATTATTCATTGGATAACAGTGATCATGTAAACGGGAACAGCATACAGCGGTCCTTGGCATGCATGCACAGATGATGGCGGAGGCTCCGTTCCAGAGCAGGACATTACCGGGGATCGTGAAGGACCTGGGTGAGAAGTTACAATGCCCCTCATGTTTGTGATACATGAGGGGAGCTGAAACTCTATCTTTTTTTTTAACTTTTTATTTTCTTAATTGGGATCGGCGCCGGGGGGGTGGGGGGTTGCTCACTGCAGACCAGGAGTACAGCTCCAGGTTGTCGGCTACCTCCGGGCACTGACTGCATGGAGCTGTCACATCCAGAGCCTGCAGGGCTTTAATCCAAAGAGGACGCATGTTTTTACATCCTCTAGGATTAAAGCCCACTTAGGCAGAATGTAAAAAGGCAATGGGGCCGTCACTAAGGGGTTAAGAGACCTTAAGTTTCCCCCGCCCTGCCTCCCTTCTTTTCTCTTCTCCCTCTTTTCCCCTTTTTCTTCTTTCCCCAATTTTTCTTAAGCAGGTTACAACAAACTACAACTGATTATTTAGCTTTAACCTTGACAAAGTCTGATAAAACATTCATACTACCACTATACTGGAAATAACTCTGCCTAAATATTTGAACTAATGTATACTTAATATCACATGAGCTGTAAGCAAATTTTACCTTGTCTGTGTCGAAAAATTTAATAAAAACATGTTGCATTAAAAATAAAGAAAAGAAATGTAGTGTGTACATGGCAGCAGTCAAGCAGGATGGCATCACATAAGCACAAAATGATATCTAGAAATAATCAGAGTAAAAATTAAACCAGAAAGAGCCTTATGCTACTCTTTCCTTGATGAGCTCTATAATATATATATTGCAAACCCCAGAATAATAGTGGAATAAATATAGAGAGGTGTTTTCCAAAGGTGCCTATTGCGAAACATAAATATTACACTAAAATGACATCTGCTAAAAAAATGAAATTTTTATCCTGTACCACCTCACTGTTCATTAATTGCAGCTAACCACTTTTGTTGTTAGATTACTTGCTCTAACGCTAGATAGATTCCAGGAGAAGTGTAGTATTTAAAATGGGGTCACTTACTAGTCTTCTGGTAACCCCAAGTCTCTGTCAACATGACAAATTGTATACAAATGGTCACAACATTTCAAGTTCATAAAATTAAAGTTAGCTGTTTAATGCAGGTACATCCATAAATAATGTGATAATTGGGCAGAAAATACTGTGTGGGGAATGATGGTACTAATTTTTCCTTTCGGTTTGTAAATATGACACATCAAAATAATTCAATCCAAAATTAGTCAGAAAGAGTAAGAAAAAGAAGATGATACATAATATGTTTATTTGATATACTTTTGAAAACTTTCTTTAAAAAATATAAAAAGTGTCATTATATAACTATGTACAGCAGGTATTCTGTAGTTAATGTGTAATAAGAAGTTACAGTTAATTACCTTTAATTAGTATAAATTACCAGTTAATCTGCTAAAAAATGACCAATCTACACCAAGTTTGCCACATAGGCAAATTAGGCACTTCAGAAGGTTTTAGACTAGGTTTTAGCTCTCTAAGACCTACTGTTCTTGACATATTTGCAAAAAGTGGAAATACAAATATTAAAGGAGTTGTCTAGTTACTTGACGATCTCACTTCCGTTGGACCCCTGTATTAAAATAATAAAGTGAACTATACTTACCCATTGATGGCCCTCAGGATCCAGTGCTGCAGTGCTGCTGTGCTCCAATGATTGTTGTGACAGAAAATGTCACAGGAAATCAAACAACTGCTGCAGCCAATGGAAGGCCAACATTTGGCACAAGCATTCTTTAGGTCCTAAATAGGAAAAGTAAAGGGGTCACAACTTGAATATTTAATGCTAATTACAAAAGTATTAGCACCCCTATGCAATGTAACGTACCGGCGTTGTACAAGCACAAAATTTGGCACGAGCATTCTTTATGTCCTAAATGGGAAAAGTAAAGGGGTCACAACTGGATTATTCAATGCTAATCCTGCACTAAGCAGGGGGTGGGACCAGATAACCCTGGAGGTCCTTTCTAACTGTACCATTCTATGATTCTAATTGCAAAAGTAAGTTCACCCCTATGTAATGTGACTTCCAGGTGTCGTACAGGTGTGAAATTTGGCACAAGCATTCCTTAGGTCCTAAATAGGAAAAGTAAAAGGTCTCAACTCGATTATTCAATGCTAATTGCAAAAGTAAGTGCACAACTATGTAATGCAACTTCCTGGTGTCTTACTAGCGTGAAATTTGACGCAAGCATTCTTTAGGTCCTAAGTAAGGAGAGTGGAAGTCTGAGGAGAATCTAATGCTCCTCTATGTGTCTACAATTTTATTCCTTGGTTTCTCTGGCGTAACCACAACTTCATAAAATTTTCTGTGCCAACAACACGTAAACAACTATATCAAATTAACTTGGGCAAAGCCGGATATATCAGCTAGAGTATATGGCGACTGAGTCTTCCCTGAAGTATATATCTTGTATTTGGCTTCTTTTTCTGTGAGTTGCCTTTGTACATTTTTTTCTCACCTTCTGTGATTTTATGTAGTTAATTGTGAGATAGCATAGGTACTGGCAGATGCATGGTGGCCTTGCTGCGGCCCGTCAGCTTATGTCTTTTGGCCAAAATACTAACAAATACCTGCATTAATCAGTGTGTGGGGTTTTTTGCATGCGGTTTGCTATAAATGGTGGAGGAGCCCATGATGACATGCTAGTGTGGCACACTCTGTTAATACAGGGCAATCACTGCTTTGGCAATAAGGGTTGTACTCCTATATGGTGTGGCACACTTATCTATGGCTGTCATTCTTGGTAGAAGCTCATATTGTGCAGATTACGTTTGTCGGCAGTCACCCCTCCCCCACCTTGACTTGAGTTGAGTGGCTGCTCATTAGCTTGCACAAGAACACTTTTGCTCCTTTATATTGCAATCTGGTTTGCCACATGCTATTAGGGTATATAGTGATTGAGGCTTCCCTGCAATCATCCGGAACATGGATGCTATGTTTTGTTTCAGTAGCTAGTGGCTTGAAAAAGACCCAATAGGGTCGAAATGTTGCCTATTTTAAAAACAATGAAACAATAAAGATGTTCCTTTGAATTGAGAACTGAGTTTTGCACCTTTCATGCTGACACTTCTTCTATGTTTCTAAAGGCTTCCCTGCAATATATATCTTGGGTCTGGCTTCTTTTTCTGTGAGTTTACATATTTTTGACATATTGAAAAACATGAAATCATACACAGTATATTTCCTTTCATGGCTCAAGTCGTGTGATATTAACAGTCTTTATATATATAAATATATATATTATTAGATTATTTATTTTATTCATTAAAATAAAGGATAAAATAGCATCACTGGTGCTGCTTCATGATAGTGTTTAATAGGAAAGCTAGTATCCTAAAACTAAGCGACTCTGACTAAAAACAGCTTCTTGGAAAAAATTCAATCAGAATCAGACAAGAAACAGCTGGGGTTACAATACATAATTAATGTACTCAGAATTTGTACAATTTCAATACATTTCATTCTTTATTAAACTTTAACTTAGATATAGAATCTATTTCACTGCCAGGTAAGACTTCTAGTTTGCATTTTAGTTGAGGCAAATATAATAGATGTCTAAGAAAATATGAAATATAGAGAAAAATGTTAATGTCATTGGAGGAAGCTGAATATCATGAAGAAACAAAACTATATTGACTTTAAAGTCAGAGCTACATGGCAATTTTGACCATGACAGGTGTTGCAGGGCATCACACTGCCATTGAGCTCAATGGAGTACAGGTTGCTGGTTGCCATGACTGTGACATTGCAGGGGAAAAGATCTAACCAGGTTGGATATTTGCCACCTCGATGTTGCAGTTTTGGCAACCTATGGCTCATACTGAGACTCTGTTGAGTTCAATGGCAGTATGATTTCACTGTGGTATACAGTGGTTTTGTTCCCGCAACAACTATTACAAACAAAATCACCAATTGCCTTAGGGCTAATGCCCACGCTGGATTTCTGCCACTTTTTACAAGGCGGAAATCTGCGGCATTGCCCCGCAGCTATTAGGTTCTATTGAACCTAATAGCTCAATGTTCACGCTGCGGAATTCCGCAGCGTGAAAGAAAACGTGGCACATCCTATTTGCCACGGAAATACGCATGGCTGGCTTCTATTGTCATCAATGAAAGCCGGCTGTCACGCTATACTTCCGCTGTAGCACAGTGGAAGTATCACATGAATACGCATCCCCGCCCACCGCCGGACACGTCATCTGACACTGCCAGTGCGTCATCAAACACTGCCGGCACTTTATGCGCTGTACTGCACATGCGCGCCGGACCCCCATGCGGGAAGCATACAGTGGATCCAGAGTGGTAAGTATGGGTGTTTTTGGGGGGGGCGCCGTAACGGACTCAGCTGCAATATTCCACTGGCAGAGTCCGTCACGGCTGTGGGCATGAGGCCTTAGCCTTACAGTTGTATTCAGTTTATTTCTAGGTGTAAACATTAGGCACAGCGTTTGTTGAAAGTAAAACCATATGGAATGATGCTGATGGTAACAGTATGTTCACAGGTGTTTTAAAACCCACAGTATTTATAGTTGTAGCACAGTGAATGAGATTTAGATAAATCTCATTCACATCCTGTAGAAAAAAAATTGCATGGGGGTCAGATTTGTTGCAATACAAAGACTGAAATCTGCAACACAGATTCACTTCATATGACATTACCAAAGTTATGATGATGCACTTCAGCAAAACTGAAATTTTGTTAAACGTAAGAAATCAATTTATCATAAAACACAAAGTTGCGTTTAATAGACTTCTGTTGATTAAATCTATTGTACAGGCAAAATGTGGTAAATAGCTAATGATAGCTAAAATTAGAGATATAACATTTGAAAAAGTATGTAGAAATTGTCCCTAAGATAACATATTTATTATTTGTTTTATGTACTCTCTAATACATTTTTTTTAGGTTTTTCCACTTTTGCACCATGAAAAACCCTTTTCTGGAATGCTTTTTTTTCTATATTGCTGCATTCCAAGTTTCATAAAGTTTTTAATTTGCCATTGATGGAGCTCTGTGAGGGCTTTTTTTTGCGTTATGAGCTATAGTTTTTAGTGGTACCATTTTGGGGTACATATGGCTTTCCTGATCGCTTTTATTGTGTCTTTTGGGAGGCCAAATGAACAAAATAAGCATTTTGTCTCTATTTTTAAGTTTTTTTTTTTGTTTTTTTTTAAAGAAAAAAAAAAGTTTTACCGCATTTGCCATGCAGGATAAATAGTGTGTTCAATTTATTGTACCTGTTATTATGGATACGATGATACTATATATGTGGAATTTTTTATTTTAAATTATTTTTGTATACAAAGAGGGGAAAGTGCTCCAAAAAGTTTTTTTCTTGTTATTTTTTTACATGTCTTTTTTATACTATTTGTATTTTTTTTAACATTTTTTATGTCCCTGTAGGTGACATGAACCATAACAGCTATGATCGCTATGCTAATACATTACAGGACTTCTGTAATCCAATGCTTTATTGCTTACAATAGCGATCATTGGCAGTGGGAAGTCAGAACACCAGTTTTTGCAGAGGGCTGATAACCCTTTGTATGCTGCAATTTACATAGATCGTGGCACATAGTGGGTTAATAGCAGGGATAGCTGTTCTTTTGTATCCACTCTGTTGCAGTGTGAGGCTGGCTATCGGTAACAGCCGTCTCCCCTGCAAAATGGTGCAGGATCAGCTTCTGATCCCATGCCGTCCACAGGATGTAAGTTTATGTCCTGTTGTGTTAAGTACCCTTCAGCCAGGACATAATTGTATGTCCTTTAGCTTTAACCCTTTCCAATCCACTGTCTGACCTCTAAAGACATTATGATTTAAGGCTGTACAGCTCTGATGTTGGAAGACATCCATTGTGGTTCTCTTACTGTATATTGCCAGCCTCTCTGCTGTCGGAGCCTATCCAACGTGTCACCTCATGTAGTACTGGCTTTAGGCAGTATAAAGCGCCATCGTATAACAGCAGAAAAAGAGTAAGTCCCCTAGGAAAACCAGGATACAAATTGGATTGGAAAGGGTTAAGTAGTTCAACGACCCTAATTTAATAATTAAATTTAATCTGGCAGAAAGAAGAGTTTGGGTAACATGTGTCAAGGTGTGTATGAAGTTTTTAGTGAAGGTAAATGCCGAGAACTATGAAGAAACATTGGAAGAGCTACTTTCATACGAGACATTAGGGGTTGCATGATGTCTCAAAATTCAAGCCCTCCACAAACACGGGAAATACAAAAAATAATTTTAAAAAATGTACTGTGCATGATTGCCTGCAAGCCCGCATGGTCATCTGTAATACAGTTTAATGACATATGCAGGGTCACTGGCTGGGTTAACAGCCGAAATCCATTGCGGACCTCCGACCCGATCGTGTGAGACCGGCCACAGGAATAGTTTTAAAAACTTCAAATAATTACAAAATAACTAAAAAGAAAATAAGCATGTGACTTACATTGATACTTTGAGCTCTGAAGTAATGACATATGTTGTTATAAACCATTTCTGGATAGCTATTTAAAGCATGAAAAGGATCACAATTCAGCTCTGCAATTGTTTTCCAAGAAATGTACCAAGTGTATTTTATCCATACTGTACCCAAAAGAATGATCAAAAATAAGGTGATAGACTTATGCCTCGAGGGCATAGTTTTTCTTTTAGCACTCACTGTGTGTTTGCTATACAATAGGAGACTCATAATTGCTATGTAGTAAAGTACATCTGCCTTCAGAGCAGTGACTACCCTTAAGGCAGAAACCATCATGCTTCTATTAGTTGCTGACTGACCTTAGTACAGAGACTTGCTATTTTTGTGTGACTGTGTTTATATTAGCTCTGAGAATTATAGGAAATAATAACTTTAACAAAGGTGTGTAAGACCAAAATAGCTGCCTAAAAGTTTTAGCTCCCAAAGTAAAATGAACGGATACCACAAACTATTGACAAAATCTCTGTTGCTACAAGAAAATGTGCACAGGGTTTTAGTTTTTAACATATACTATTGGCTTATTTTTGTATTTATTAGATTGGCTGTCTATGATAATAAATAATAACATGTTTATTTTTAAGCTATTTCTTTTTACCAGGATTAGGGCTACTTTGTTTGTTAATTTGGTTTTGAATTTAATTTATTTTGAACAAATTCCAATGAACGTGACAACATCCAAGTAAGAGTATATTTGTGAATAGATAGATAGATAGATAGATAGATAGATAGATAGATAGATAGATAGATAGATAGATAGATAGATAGTGTGAAGGAGCCCTAAGGAATACAGTCCTCTAACTTGTGGTTGCATGTAAGTAGCATTTTACATGACAATACAAGATAAAAGTAAAGAAAACGATAGATAGATAGATAGATAGATAGATAGATAGATAGATAGATAGATAGATAGATAGATAGGAGATAGATAGATAGATAGATAGATAGATAGATAGGAGATAGATAGATAGATAGATAGGAGATAGATAGATAGATAGATAGATAGATAGATAGATAGATAGATAGATAGATAGATAGATAGATACAAATAGTTCTTTAATACAATATAAGCTAGGGCTACATGGCATTGCCTGTGAGTAGCAGTAAAATTAAAGTGACTTTGTTATCAAAACTTTCATATTAGTTTTTTTTTTCATTTCCATATACTTTAAAGGGGTTGTCCCGCGAAACAAAGTTGGGGTAAGCACTTCTGTATGGCCATATTAATGCACTTTGTAATGCACATCGTGCATTAATTATGAGCCATACAGAAGTTATTCACTTACCTGTTCCGTTGCTAGCGTCCCCGTCTCCATGGTGCCGTCTAATTTTCAGCGTCTAATCGCCCGATTAGAAGCGCTTGCGCAGTCCGGTCTTCTCCCTTCTGAATGGGGCCGCTCGTGCCAGAGAGCTGCTCCTCGTAGCTCCGCCCCGTCACGCGTGCCGATTCCAGCCAATCAGGAGGCTGGAATCGGCAATGGACCGCACAGAAGACCTGCGGTCCACCGAGGGTGAAGATCCCGGCGGCCATCTTCGCAAGGTAAGTAAGAAGTCACCGGAGCGCGGGGATTCGGGTAAGTACTATCCGTTTTTTTTAAAAACCCCTGCATCTAGTTTGTCTCGCGCCGAACGGGGGAGCTATTGAAAAAAAAAAAAAAACGTTTCGGCGCGGGACAACCCCTTTAAGCCATAAACTTTTTTCTTGCTATCAGGGCTGTTTCTTTTTTGCAAAATAAGTGGTACTTTAACCCTCTAATGACTTCCATATAGCCTTTTTATGATGGTAGTTAGGGGTACTCCTTTTGATGCACCATTTTTATACAGCAGTAATACTTAAGAAGTTAGTAGCAGTATGCACACTGCTGTCCATATGCCTGATGCTGTTTATAACAGCCTAAATATTGGGTAGCAATCAGAGACCAATAAAATTGGTCTCTGAACATTAAAAAATGTTGGATTCACAATCAATGCTGATCATGGAATCCAGGTGGATTAGCGCCAATTTCCTCACTCCATCATTTTTTCCCATGGAATTGTGGTATGGTAGTGCTTGCTATGACAGCCGAATGCTAAATAATGTTAACCGACCTCATCCTGAGATCTCTATCTTGGTGTGTGGCATCACCATAACTTCCAGACAGCATGCCCGCTGCCTTAAGGTTATTTTTGCCTGTGATCTCTCCTTTACCTCCTTCATCCAATCTCTGGCCTGAACATGTCAGCTGCACCTTAAAAACATCACAAGAATACACCCTTTTCTCACCACGGACTCACAAAAAACGCTCACTGTTGCCCTCATCCACTCTCGGCTCAATTATTGCAACTCACTGCTGATCGGCCTCCCCACGCGCCAGACTTTGCCCTCTCCCATCCATCCTGAATGCAACAGCCAAGCTCATTTTCCTGTCCAGCCACTAGGTGGACTCCTCTGGCGTGTGCCAGTCACTGCACTGCACCGTCAAATATAGAATTCAATTTAAACTCACTACCTCCATCCATAAAGCTCTCCATTGCACCGTGCCGCCCTACATTGCCTCCCTGATCTCATTCCACCACCCAGCCCGGGCCCCCCGCTTCACTAACAAAATCAGACTGAGTGCCACTTTAGGGCTCAGTCACACAGGCATTTTGAGGCACAAATTTTTGAATGCATAACTGATGCGTTCAAAAATTTGTGTGACCTAAGCGGGCGTCACAGCAGAAAAAACGCTGCTAGCAGTGTTTATCAGCTCAAAAGGGCTGAGTCACATGGGTGTTTTGCCACTGTGACAGCTGCAGCAGGGGATTCCTGGGATGTGAAACCCCTGGATGCTGTCACATCCAGGGGTTTCACCTGTGGTCAATGGGGCTGGCGGCAGCAGCGCTGACCCCATTGAGAATATATACTGAAGTTCGCTCTCCTCTGCCACAGCTGTCACTGCTGTGGCAGAGGAGAGCGATGTTCTCCAATTAAATTCAATGAAGCCAGCAATGCAGCAATGGGTTGCCGGCAAGCGCTGCAGTGATTTTCGGGGAAGGGCTTAAAATATAAGCCCTTCCCTGAAAATCAATGCAATAATGTGTAAAAAATTTTTAAAAAAATCTATACTCACCTCTCTGCAGCTGCCAGGGCTCAGCCATGTCCAGCCGGCTCTTGTGCTGCGCTGCTCTGAGAAGTATTAAGCAGGTGGGGATTTAAAATCCCCGCCTGCTGAATGGGCTGCCTCTGATTGGCTGAGCACTGTGACCAATCAGAGGCAGCTCTCAGCTATTGACAGCCCTCACCCATTCATGAATCATTTTTTTAGGACTTTTTTTACGCTACAATTCACTCTGCGCTATGAATGATATGTTAATGTTTTGCTTCAGATCATTACCATTATGGTAATGCAACTATGTAGTGTCAAAGCACATTTAGACACAATGATTATATTCAAAATTTGCTCAAAAGCCATTTTTTTAGCTATATTCGTTGCGTGCAAATGTGCCCATCTTTCAGTTTTCTGCTGAAGGATGGATTTCAAAACAGCTGAAAAGCAGGACCGCACACTGTGCTCTGCCCGGGGACTGATGATAACAGCTAATTGCATTGTCTCAGCTGTTCTCAGCTGTCAGCCCTGCCATCAGAACAAAGAGAATTTATTCAGAGAACAGCGGGTGGTCCTTTAAATAAATTCTGCTCCCAGCGGGCGGCTTGCACACTACTAATTGGTACTAATAGGCATTAGTACCAGTTAGTAGATTTTTCAAAATGATCGTGCAAAAGCCATCTTTTGAGTGATCTTGAGTGTATCTAAGTGGGTCTTTAGGTTGGATTCACATAAGCTTATTTGCGCAAAACATTCAATGGGTTCATTAAAGCGTGCATATTTTTTCCTGCACATTTCGGTCATGCAAAAAAACGCAGAATGCTCTCATTTTCTGCAAATTTGCCCACCAAAGGTCCACATTAAAATTAATGGAGATGCACAAATGAGTGCAGAATATGCTAGGGGATGAGTGAAACACTGTAATTGTGCTGAAAAAAGAGCACATATGGAACTCAGAGGCCTTATTAGCCATTTAATCAGTGCATCTCTGTTTGCTGTGCACAAATGAACATGCCTCATGGTCGAAAGAGTACAGTGAAATACGCCAATGCATTCGCAAAAAAAGATAGTTTAGTCTGCAGATATCCTGCGCTCAAGTGCATGGAAATATGCAAATGCTTGTAAGAAGGGAGACTTAAAGTAATATCTGTACTAAAATCTGCAAAATAGTGTGAGTTAGGCCTCCCTCACACATGAACACGGCAAAGTGCCACATTGAATTATGTTGCTTTGCCACACTTTACCTTCGTTTTCCGCCACAGCGATGCTGCGGCCAACACTGGATATTAGCAAAACTCATCATTGATGAGGTGCGCTAAACGCCCAAAAATAAAACAGACTCTGCTCGAAAATCGCGGCTGTCTGAGGAGCTCCATTGAACACAGTGAGAGCCTCTGACAGCATTTAGCGCAGCACTGAAAGCGCAGCGCTGAAAGCTGGAAAAAAAAATTCTGTGTAAGGGAGGCCTTACTTACTCATATTTAACTAATTACTTATTTTACTAATGCTGTTTACCAAACATCTAAATAATTTTATGAATTAAGAGAAAAATATGTTCAATGTGCATTTTGACTTTGCTGGTCGCTTATTAATGTAGAATACGCAGATTCATGTAAAGTGAGTGTTTTGCCATTGCTGGTTATTTATTAATATAAATATATTAATTCATATAAAATGTGTGTTTTGCATTTATGATCATTTGTTTATATAGAAAATATAGATTTATGTAAAAATGATTTACAGCTGTGAAAAATAACAAATTACTACAATGCATTCGTAAGATGACCGTTTCTGCTGTTCTTAGAATATTTGGCTAATGGACTGCAGTGTCTAGGACGATCCAATCATCTTTTTTAAGACTTAACTTTCAATGCTAGTAGAAGTAAAATCCTATAATCCCCTTTTTTTCATTAGATTTATGACCACTATAAAAAATTACAAACAGAGAGGTCTGAAACAGTATTCAGAAGCAGTAAAAAAAAATGTATAAAAGTTGTACAGAAGCATAATATGACATTTATTAATCTAAAGGGCCATATTATACGTTTTCATGCCTTTAAATTCATACAGAGGCATATAGATGTTATTTTTGTATTCATTTGTTTTCATACATGATGATGACGATATACAGAGTACCTATAGTTTTAGAATATGGATACATTACAGTTCAGACTGTAATGTAATATACAGTGCACAATGTCTAAAAAATAGAATACATTTTATAGGAAGAGCACAAAGCACAATGATGTATTTTACATCACCCTGTAATTATAGTATAGGGTTATTCCAAAGGATCTTCCCAATTTCAAACCTTCATAACTCCCATTTAATGACCCTCAGATACATAAATTTGATATAAATTGAAACAGAAATTCAAAGATTTTTATTTAGCAAAACTGTCCAACAGTTAGACTGTCCTTGTCGTCCATAGCAACCAATTACAGTACAGCTCTTAGTTCTCAAGCTACTGAGGTAAAATGAAAACTGTGCTGTGATTGGTAATGCCAACAAGGACAGTCTCACTGTCAGACAGTTTTGCTAGATGTATCTGAGTGACATTGAACGTGAGTTATGAGTGTTTCAAAAGGGGAAAATCATTCCTTGCTTAGTTTGGTGTATGATATGTAAGATGTGTGCAGACTAGAGATAAGCGAGCATGCTCGGATAAGGCAGTTACTCGAGCGAGCATCGCTAATATCAAGTAACTGCATTCTCGTCCGAGCAGGCTCGGGGGAGGGGGGGAGTGAGAGAGCCTGCTCAGACGAGAATGCAGTTACTCGAAAAGAGTGATGCTCGCTCGAGTAACTGCCTTATCCGAATGTGCTCGCTCATCTCTAGTGTAGACTAAAGGAATATTTAAGAACAGTTCATTAATACCTGAATTTGTGTTGTTAAACTTTTGTTAATCAATTGAAGAGAATACATGAGTACAGATGTGCCTCCCCCACTTACCTTTCTAAAAAGTTCACAAAACTTTGAATATATTCAAGAGAATAGGACAATGTCCAAACCTCTTCACACAGCAGATCGTCAGAGTATACTGAGAGTCAGACCCCCACAGATCTGATAACAATGTCCTATCCTAAGGACCTGCCATTAATATTCTAATCCTGGAAAACCCCAAAAGCAATGACATATTTGTACATTTATGATAAAGGTCTATGCCCAGCATGAGCCATTTTTGTTTTATCTCTGGTTGAGAATCAGCCATCCTTGCAATAATGGAAAGACCATATGAAGAGAATTATGCAGGCATCTTTCTGAAAACAGATTTCCATAAGCCATGGGCAGTTTCTTAGAAGAAACTTGTTATGTGGCAATATGTGAAACAAACTGCTTAACAGTTGTATTGCTTTCCAAATGAAATGAATATAATCTATTTGAATAGTTTTCTTAGAATCAGTAACTTATCTCACTAATTTATGTAACATTAATAGCATAGGCATTTCACTATCAGTCTCTAGACACATCTCAACATGAATATTAATACATTTGAAGAGCTTGATTAATAACACTAGGGGAGGCAAATGAATTTGCCATTCAAAACTTACGCAAATTTGATTGAACCAGCTATTCCATTTAACTACAGGAGAACAATGTAAAATTCAGAACCTTGTCATTATTATTACAAATATACATTTAATCTTCTTCATGAAGCTTTAAGTGAAAGTAACAGGCAATTTGTTTAAATGAAACTTGAAAAGATACAATACACAATTACGTCTAATGTATCGTGCAACAATATCAATGGAGTATGTTGCAAAAATTGCCTAAAAATGTTTACATTATTCTTTACTGAAAATAATACAATTTACATCCTTACAATGGTGTACTTATTTAACATTCTGTCACATACAAAAGAAAGCGATATACTGTATAATAAGACATGCAACTACAGCATACTGTATATCTGTCATAGGACACTACCACAGTTCTCCCTGCTCACTTGTTGCTGGGGCTGTGCTCAGGCAGCGTTATTTTCCATGCATCCTCCTCTGCAACTCTGGTGTCCGCCTATAGGGTTCATGCACACCCCTGCCACTTTCTTGAAGGGCCAGTATGTCTTCCTCTATTTTGACCCCTCCAATCACCAGCCACTCTGAGCTATATTAGAAATCCATCCATCAAGAAGCCATTGCCTCCTATAGCCATTGTGACAAACCTCAGTTTGTATATTCCAGTTCTGAGCTTTGCCTGTGTTCCTGACAATTTTGATGTATGTGCTCCCTGACTCTGAAACTGCATTTTGGTCCAATAGTAATATAAACAGCCCCATTAACAAGCACAAGAGATCTAAGCTGTACCATGAAAGAACTCCTAGACCTGCATTCTCGCATCAATGCGATACCAAGCAAAAACGATATGGAAGCCTACATGGAGATTATGTATCCGGAAGAAGTTTCATTGCTTCGATCTGAAGTACAGACAATAGAACACTGAGTGCTAGATGCAGAAAGTGAGATTCAAAAAACCTTTGACAGAATAGACACCATCCAAACAACATTAGACACCCATTCAGTACAACTACCTATGGCATATGACAGACGACATCGAGAACCAAAGTCGGTGCAATAATCTGCAGGTTAGAGGTCTCCCAGAGACAATTCAGCCTAAGGACTTATCACATATTCTTCATACCATCTTCAATAGTGTCCTAGCAGTTCCACTGGATACACCCCTAGAGCTGGATGGAGTGCATAAGGCCCTGGGCCCCAAACCAATAGACACTAACCACCCCAGGGACGTGATCTGCAGGGTCCAACATTATCTGTAAAAAGAAGCAATCTCCAGGAGACTGAAAAACGGAGCAACAATAGCATACAAAGGCAATCCTATTCAAATCCTGACAGATCTATCCCACCTCACTCTGCAGAAATGCCGTACTCTACATCTGCTACTTGAGTCCCTAAAAGCACATAACCTGAACCACACCTGGGGCTTTCCTTTCCGCCTGCAGGTGCATCACAATGGCTGAACTCACATCCTCCAAACTCCAGCGGACCTCCCCGGATCCCTGGAGGCTCTCGGTCTGCCCCACCTGTCTATTCCAGAATGGCTAAGCCTTCCATCGGCTTCACTGGGGGAATATCTACCCCCACATCCAAGACAAGTCTGCACTCTCAGGGCTAGGGGATCTCCTGAAGATACAAATACATTTCCTGTCTGAAGACAGAAGGCCATCATCCTGACCCTTGTTGATCCCAGTTATGGGATTCTGGACTCTGAGTTCTTATCCTACAATCATTTTAATCCACTCCTCACCTGGGAGTGTAGCTGTTTACCAACGCTCAAGGTTAAGTGGAGTTACCTCTGATGATTCATGGTGGTGGGTTCTGGAAGGGGGGAGCACCCTTCGTAGATAGCCTGTACTCCATTTTCAGAACCACGTATACTGCTTTGAGTAGCGGATGCTGATTTTTCTTTTCCATTGCTCCACCCAATCTTGGAGGCCCAGTTGGCCTATATTTCTGCAGGTTTTTACAGTAATTTCTTGTGATCTATTACACTTTTTTTTCTTCTCCCCCTTTTTTTCTCTCAATTCTCTCCATCTACTTCTCATCTCTCCTGCCTACCCAGCCTTCCCTCGCTTTCCCCCTTTTCTTCTCTGGAGTGCACCACCTGGGGGGAGTGACAGTTGTGGTCAGTACAGCTCTAGATAATGGCTCCATTGAATTTACGCTCCTTAGATGTAAGGGGTTTGAATGACTCAGTGTGCTGTGAAGAAATCAAACGAACAATATCTGACTTCTTATTACACCACACATCGGACCCTACACCCCCTCCAACACAATGGGAGCCCTAAAATGCATGATAAGGGGGTCTTAAACACGGGACATGTTTGAAAAGGGAAAACTCCCAGAAAATCATAAGATTAATTGACAAAATGAATACCCTGGAAGCCTGTACCCATACCCATACCTTAACAGTGTGGTGTACAGCTTCAAAACAAATTTACATACCTGATCTAGCCCCTTGGTATAAGCTGTACATGTATAACTATATACAGGGGATACCCAGGTTATACCATTATGCTCCATATTCCTATATATAGAGAGATGCATAACGTATACCAACTGTACATATATCATTACATACAGGAGAGGGTCACATTTTACTAGCATGCTGCATATCAGTATATGTAGGATGTATAACTTATGCCAGCAGCTGTACATATATAATTATATACAGGAGATACACAAGTTATACCAGCATGGTTCATAGATTTTAATGTGTTTTTTAATTGTGTGTAAAGTTTGCAATCACATACAGGAGATAACCACATTATACCAGCATAGCCTATGGGAGATGTAAACTTATACCAGCTGTACATGTTAACCTATACACAGAAGATATATAGGTTATACCAGCATGCTCCATATCACTATTGTGGCAAGGCAGTGCACAGAATGGCCTGCAAAAGGCTGTAAACAGACCTTCTGTGTACTGGAAGGTTTGCTGATCAGCAGGGACAGCTGTACGAGTGTGTTTAGAGGATATACAACCTCCAGACACATGGAGTTCCCTGCTGAAAGCTGGAGAGAGAGGCTGCAGTCACAGTGTCAGGAACTAAGAGCCTGAGGTCTGGCATGGACCAGAATGGGCCCATCATGTGTCTGAAAGGGAAGGATGACCCCTAGACATCCCAGGTTGAGGATAGTGATGGAGACCCTGCAGGTCGAAAACCCTGTAATGGTATTACATTCCAGTACATGTTTGCTGTTTGCGAAATAAAACCGGTGGAAGACAGAATTTGATGTAATCCTGTGATCCTGAGCCTTTATGCATGTGGTGCCAGAGATTTTGGGTGCAAAGGATAGCAAACCCAGAGAGTGAATAACCCCCAGATTGCCACAATTGGTGGAGGATACGCTGGCAGAGAATGGTGCACAAGGTGCTGTAGAGTGGAAGTTGCATTACAAAGGGCAGGAGCCCAAAAGTGCAGTTGCCACAAGTGACAAAGTTATAGTGCAGCAGAGGATGGCTGCAAAACCAAGTCGGGAGACTTTCTTAATCATATTGGTGTCGCAAGTATGGAGCCATGTTGGGGTTGTTTACAAATGGACTATGGCATGCATGGTGATCCAAAGGCAAAGTGATCAGTCAAACCCTACTAAAGTGGAGGTGGAGTCGCACAGTCTACTGGTCTAAATGGTGACCTAAGAGTTCATCAGTCTGTCCAGAGAAGCTGCAGTGCCACAGACAGAGTCCAAGGAATGGGGTGATCATTCCAGGACCTACTGAATGGGTGCAGTACCAACTTAAAAGAACTGATATTGCAAATGTTTTGCAAGTCGGTGTAGTAAAAACTGCACAGTGCGCACTGTCAACAAGGAGAAACATATCTGGAATGTGCACTGACACAAATGTAATTAAAATGTTGCATTATATATTTTCCTTGCAGGATGACGCAGTGAAAACTGAACATTGTGCATTGATGTCTAATGAAAACATGTCTGAAAACTGTATTGCTAAAAATGTGTTGCTCAAAAAGTTTTCTATTGATGCAAGCCTCATGTGGGAAGGATTGTGAAATGTTTGGTTCTGTCTATTATATGTCTAGATTTTGCAGAAATATTACCCAATCTACACAAGTGAAGTCAAAGTCTGAACAGACTATTCAGCCACTGCCCATGAGAGAGTTAGCTTAAATGTACCTCTAGTGATAGAAAGTGGAAATAATGAAAATAATGCATGTAGTACTAAAAGTGAAGGCAAACTAGGGAGAGGTGTTGTCAGTATAGTTTTCTGTGAAACTTAGGTAGTTGCTAGTGCATGTAGTACTGTAAGGGAAGGGAAACTAGAGAGAGGTATTGCCAGTGTAGTTTCCTGTGAAACTTAAGTAGTTGCTAGTAGCAACCAAATGTCTACTGGGACTACAGATAGTAAAAG
Organism: Eleutherodactylus coqui; assembly: GCF_035609145.1. Lineage (NCBI taxonomy): Eukaryota > Metazoa > Chordata > Amphibia > Anura > Eleutherodactylidae > Eleutherodactylus > Eleutherodactylus coqui. The sequence goes on along the minus strand of NC_089843.1, from coordinate 138,209,152 downwards.
TACAAAGAATAAGAAAAAGAAAAAGATAACTGCTTCTAGTAAGACAGAAATGTAGTCAAAGCAGACCCTGAAGTCCAAAATGAGAAAGAAAGTGAACAGTTGCGCAGAGCTGATAGGGAACTTGTCACAATGCATGCTGCCATGGATGCTTTTGTGAGGCAAGGGTTACTGATAAAAGAAGAAACAGGAAGACTCAAAAGTGGAAGAGAGGTTGCTTTCAAAGAAGCAGCTCAGTTGAAAATAGAAAGTGTGATTGACTTAAAGGAGAATGAGTGCCTTTAGATGATTAGCTAAAGCTGAAGCTTATCACAGGCTGTTGCTTGAAGAGCAAACCACTCAGTGTGAACAAGACTTGGAAGAATTGAATAGTGAGAAAATAAATATGGGATATATCTTTCAAAAGCCCCCAAAGATATACAAGACGTCAGAAATGTAGCCAAAGATGAAGCTGATTGCAGAGTGCACAGTGTGAACAGAGCTTTAAGAAAATGCAAATAAGAGACCAAAAGTTAGAGATGATGCAAGTCAGAAGCAGAGTCTAACTATTTGCACAATCAAATTGCAGAGTTGGAAATGCAGTTATCTATGAAAAATGGTGATTTGGAGTCTCAGATAAGTGAACTCAAAGAAAACCTGGAAATGAAGAAAACTGCTTGTAGCCAGGCGGAAAAGAAAACAAAGGTCATTGAAGATATACTGCTCTTCAAGGAAGCCTAGGAAGCACTCCATGAGCAAGTAGTGACCCTGCTACAGATAACCTTGGATGAAGCTAAAGTATATGAAGCTCAAATCCAGGAGTTTAAGCAGAAACACACTCAAGTTGTGGAGGAACTAACCAAACAGCTAGAGCAAACTAAAAAGGTGAAAGAAACCTTGTAAAAGTCTAAACAGGCTTTGGAAATTGAGTGTACTGGGCTGACCCATGAGGTGAAGGTGGTATTGAAAGGCAAGTGTAATTCTGAATGCAAGAGAAACACGGTAGAGATGGAGCTTCAAGAACTACAAGCAAAAATCACTGAAGCTTACAGAGTACAATCAAAGTTGTCTGAGAAGGCAAGTAAACTGAAAGTGGAAATGGAATTGCAGATCCAAGAGTCTCAGAAATTGTTGCAAAAAGAAATTAGTCAGAAGCATGATCTTAGTGCACACCTGAAGAAAATAGAAGATGAGAGTAATGTGTTCCTCAAGCAGTTAGAGGAAAATGCCAGAACAAATAGAAAACTGTCAAAGCAGATTTCACATATTGCGGTGGAGCTTGGTCACCAATGTCATATTGTGTCCCAACTGGAGAAGAAACAGAAGATAGATGAACATGTCTGCGATATATGTCATTGAACATGAGCGTGCTGATGAAAGGGCTCCTAAGAAAGAGATTGAAGTGCTAATCTTAACACACACCCTGAAAGTGGTGTCAAAGGAAAAGGCTGTGTTTCAAAGGTTCACCAAGACGTTATTTGTGAAGATGAAACACTAGGCATCGAATAGTCATGTTGCTGAAAGGAAGGTTCAGAGACTAGAGAGGTCTAGGAACCAGTTCAGGCAGTAAGTATAAGAAATAATGACCCAGTTGGAGAATCTTAAAATTGAGATGCAGGCAGTAAAGCATGCCAAATTATGCTTGGTGACCTAGGCACTACAGGTGAATAGTTTGTGAAAATGGGAAAAGTCCTGAGGTAAAAAATTGCCTCTGTAAACAATAGCAAAGACATAAAGAAGGCAGAAGGTGAGCCTGCTGAATCAAAGAAGGCCACTAGAGATATGGAGACTGAAAAGAGGCCTCAGAAGTTGCAGGTGAAGAAAACCATGTGAAATAAGTTGCATAGAATAGCAAAACAGAGTCAGTAGAGGTAAACTCTACACGAGGACCTGAAGAGAAGTAACTGAAGAACCAACGTTAATGGGGTCCATCAGGATTCACTGAAAACCATACCACCCTTGTGAACAAATCCTAGGTGAGAAAAATAATGCCACTATCTGATTACAATGCCAGACTACATACCTTCCTCTAACTAATGGTAATTTATAATTTGTTAGTAGCATATCATTTTCAAATCTAGTATATTCTGCAATCTTTCAACTAATCTAAAAAGGGTGTTTCTCACCACAGACATGCTTTATAATTACTCTTCAAACTTAAAAATATTTATTTTCTTAAATATATATTTTTTTAAATGCGTAGATAACATGTTATCTGCTACTATGAAGTCAATATAGCATTCAAAGTTTGAATTGGTTGTCCTAGGTTGCATTTATTAATTGTGTAAGATGCAGGTGAGGTATTGCAATAATATGGCAGTGGACAGATATAGGCAAGTAAGTTTGTGCAGAGCACCAAAACTTTTACTGTACACAATACCGTGTTTCCCCAAAAATAAGACAGTGTCTCATATTAATTTTGGTTCAAAAAGGTTTAACTTTTTTACATGTGTAGCTGCCTGGACACTATTTAAATTAATTTTTTAATTAACTGTTAGCAGGGCTTAATTTTGGAGTAGGGCTTATATTTCAAGCATCCTCAAAAAGCCTGAAAAATCATTTTGCATCCTCAAAAATTCTGGAAAATCGTCTTATTTTCAGGGAAACAGGGTATATGCATCTTCACTCCACATGATAGCATAAAGATAACATATATGGTGAGATACTAGTCATGTCACCAGGGAGGGGAGCTACTCTCTGACATGTCATCACAGGGTCCTCTGGTGAGTGACGTACAACCAGTTACTAGCAAGGGGCATGGCTTTACTTTGGTGCTCCGAGCATCCATTTTATTGAAGACAGAAACTTCTATCATCAGACCGGCCACAGTCACTCATTCAAGAGTAAGCTCCTCTGCTCCAGGGCAAGCTGCAGTAAGCCCTAAATACACATTTACTTTCTTTCGTGGAGCACAGTTCATACATTATTATATCAAGCTCTATTCTCTGTCCTATGATATCCCATCCTATAATAGAAAGTAGTGCAAGCTATCATAAAGTATGGATTAAGTTCCATGAAAAAAAAATATGTTCATATAGCTGAATAGAGCAAAAGTAGTGCATAGGTAGCAGTCTGATTATGCAGAGTAAAGAGACTTGAGAAGACAGTCAGAAAGTACCAAAAAGTCAGGGAGCGATAGAAAAGCAAAGTCGTTTAAGCTTGCAATTTGGCCAGTTTTAAAACAAGGCCCAATTGAAATGTACACATTTTTATAAAGGATGTCCCATTGCAAATTTTCCTACAAGGCCCAATATAACATCATTTTAATATTGTTTTAAATAGCTATTTTGCAATATATATTTCATACAAACCATATTAACATCACTTCAATGTGTTCTTGCAATGTTTACTTTTTAAACAAAATTTTTATTGACATTTTTAGGTGCATATAAAACATTCAACAAAATAATAACTTTGCAGAGTATTAAATATGTAGCACATAATTGTAACCAAATATGTAAGTAACAAATACATCGCTTGCACATAATAGGATCAAAATCCACAATAAAAAACAATATTTTGTCACCTATCAGTTTGATGTTAAAGCAAGTATACTTGGGAGGCATGCCTGGATGTCAAGCTGAATGGCCGCACGCTAGCTCAGCTCTTTGTACAAGGTCTGCTTAAGCGACTTGCACAGCAAAATCTCAGCTCGGAATACTGCTAATTTCCTTCTAGGAAGTTCATGCTTATAGTAGATATATGTTGTCACACTAAAAAGGCTCACCCAAATGGACTTCTACACAGCAAGGAGCAAGGCCAGCGATGGCAGTAGTCCTAAGCTTTCGCCATCCTCCTCGAGCAGCCCTAATCACATCAATGACTTTCCAGACAGTGGAAGATCACACTCTGCCTCGCAGGGAGTGCTGGTTCAATATAATGCTGCAGTTACAAAGGAGTCCAGAAGACAGGCTTCTCTGTGCATACACACATTAATGACCCTGCAAGACCCGAAGCACCTAAAGGTAGTGCACCACCAGCCTCTCCTATGCCATCAGGGTCTGCTGACAATATGCCCTTTTCTTCCACTGAGTTCCATAATGACCGAGGCACCTCTCTCCCACCAAAACAAGTGAGCACAGTGCACAACCTGCTATGCACTCTGTAATGCCTATGTTTACTAGTCAAAAAGAGGGTTGCATTCACACATCTCTATGGAGCCTTCTTTACAATCTATCTCTCCCCTATCGTCTTCTGATTTGCTAACATCTGGCTCTCCTATATCTAGTATGGCAAAAGAGCCCATCAGACGGGACCCTACTACCACAACTGCTGACACTCAATAAAAGTTAAATATTACAGCTAATATCAAGCTTTCTCAGAGATGTTCTTAAAGGAAGCTATGATGGCCCTGCATAGTTCTATTCGAAAAGACATTGTTCCAGCTATTGCCGATGCCAGTGCCACTGTGGACTACATTAGGATCGAGTGGATCATGTAAAGCACAAAAACTAGCAAACAATGAAGATAGGAACTATAGTAATAAGATACAATTCTATAGGATTCCTGAAACTGTCTCAACATCACTTCTTATTCTTTTGAGAAAAGTTGATTCAAGTGGTGCTCCTGGGGTGCACTCCCCTTAACCTCATGATTGATCATGCTCGCAGGCTTCCAAAACTCAGAAGCCACATTTTCTAAAAGTGGAGTTTTCAAACAAAATTAATACTTCCTAGACATGGTACCACTCATGTCTCTGACACATTTGAAAAAAACCTGAATTATTTGACCAATGAGGTATAAAAATCCCTCCCATGAGCCACCATGACTGGATATGCAACAAAGCATTCTTTCACCAAAAATCACCCAAGAGTGGAGAATTGCAACTAACACTACCTGAGGTACTGTTCTCCTTGCCTTTCTGAACTTCAGATCTTGAGGTCTTGGCCCAGTGCTCTCTTCCTGCAAACTATTTCTCAAGTTTGCATAGTCTCACACACAGCATGGAACAATGACTGTTTTCTCATTGTCACCGTTTTTCTATGTTACAATTTTTTGCACCTTATATCTCTAATTCCAAAAAATGTTTTACTTCTACTGAGGCCACTTATACTTGCACAATCAGCTTTACTACCATCACACAAGCCCTAGTCATTTCAGCTTAAGCTTAGTTTAATGCCCTGATTATGGCTTTAAAAATGCTCTTACTAAATTTTAAAGGCTTGAATAGCCGGTATAAAAGATCTCTTTTATGGAAAGCACATCGTTAGTCCAGAGCAGAGGTGGCATTTATTCAAATATCCCATCTCAAGAAGTCAGTTCCTCTTTGATTCTCAAGCAAGGACTTCCCTTACTTTTTTTTACTCTAATGCAGAGAAAAATAAGTCTGGTGTTTTTATTGCCATACTGTTACCTTTTAGCCTCTGCTTGTGTTATTTGATCAGAGGGGAAAGTCTGTTGTTCTGGTGTGTAATATTAACACTCCCACTTTAACTATGGTTAAGATTTATGCACCTAACAAACCACAGGAATCTGTTACGTTCATGTGGGCAAGTAAGCACAGGGCCCACACGAACGTTACCATGGATTGATAGGGAACACCAGGTGAACTACCACAGATTAACACCTCTCCCTATCTTCTACAAGGGGAAGGGACACAAACCTACCTGAGTGAGGACATCGCCCCAATAAAGGGTAGCTCAGCAGTCCTTGGATCTGGGCCCTTGCTGCTCCTAGGAATCCCGGCACCCTGGATAGGACACATACACATGCCACCACTGACAGGGACAACTGGACAGAGCAAGAAGACGCACAGAGCCATAATCACACCATACATACAGCAGGAACCATGCAACCATTAGTAGCAGATGTATTAGTTGACATTTTGGGCAAAATATGGAAGCCAGTGGGCCATGTCATGGCTCCTGGCTATATTGCTAATCTCTGCACTAACCAGAAGACACACAACCAAACAAAACCCAAAACACAAACCTTTCTTGCAGACACCACACATAGAACCTGCTCATACCATACACAGAGAAAAAAAAATGAGAACAGAGAAAGCTGACCACACCCACAGCTGGGAAAACAGCTTAAATATGTACTGACAAGGAGTGATTGGCTGACTGGAGACACATACACGCCCAACCAGCTCAATCAACAGGACCTAAGCAGGAGAACTCCAGAGCCCCTCTAGTATCACAGGTCTCAGGAGACAGACATGACAGAATTCTTTCTAAAACTCCATTTTAAAGAAAATTGAAAGCATAATTTCAGGGAATTTAATTATATGGGAGGACTTCATTATAATTCATGACCCTGGAATAGACTCCAAATCCATGGCATCCAGACTTCCTCCTAATTTTCATGATTTGTTGATTCATTAGAACTAGAGATGACCGAGCGTACTTGCTAAGGCAAACTACTCGAGCGAGCAGTGCCTTATGCAAGTACCTGCCCGCTCGTCTCAAAAGATTCGGGTGCCAGCGGGGCGCGGGGAGCGGCGAGGTAGAGCGGGGAGGAACGGGGGGGGGGGGATCTCTCTCACTCTCTCCCCCCGCTCCACCCTGCTCACTCTCGCAACTCACCGCTCTTCCCCGCCGGCACCCGAATCTTTTGAGACGAGCAGGCAGGTACTCGCATAAGGCACTACTCGCTCGAGTAGTTTGCCTTAGCGAGTACGCTCGCTCATCTCTAATTAGAACCCATATGATGTATGGCATTGTCTCTATGCTTCAGAAGAAGATGACTTTTGCTCTAATCATAATGCCTATACTCACATTGATATGTTCCTGACAACCAAATGGGTTCTTCCAGAAATCAAAAACTGTGATATGGGGAAGATCAATTGGTTGATAACCAATGAGCACCCAAATTAATAAGTTTTTCACTCTCAAAAAACTCAACAAACAACTCATGACCATCACCCGTTGTGGAATTCTCACAAAGCATATGACTGAGGTATGCTGATCTAGTGATTGGCAAAATTTAAATAGCAGTACTTTCAAGAGTTGCTACTTAAAATTGCAAAGCTAGAAAAGCTTCATAAACGTAACAGCACATTTGACGCTTTGAACTCCCTAAAACATGCTAGGTCATCTTTGAAAGCCCACTTAGCACTAGATTTTGAGCAACAATCAAAATGGTTACAAATGTCATACTATCACTTGCACAATAAGACTAGCAAATTAATTGCTAACAGTTTAAAGCTGCATGATTCGAAACAAGAGTAGCTTATCTCCCTTTCCAAACATCAAATGTGAGGGTCAATGGACTCCAAGATATTCCAGACAAATTCAGTAAATATTATAATAAATCATATAACCTAAGTCATGGTACAACAATCCTTCAACCTAATGCTACCCAGATTAAAGACTTCTTCCATTACATCTCCTTCAGTTAAACATGACCCAGTTTGAAGAACTTAACCCCTTAGCAATGGCCAATACATCTTTTTACTGATATTACTAATGGACGTTAAACCTGCACATCCATTTTTTTAAGTCAGTCACTTGACTGGCTACTGACGGCCAGGCTCCTCCTCTAACCGCCAGTGGTGGAGAAAAGTCAGATTTTGGCAAGTTTATTCCTTAAATGCCACAACCAATAGCAACTGAAGCATGGAAGCAGATTACAGGGGAAGAGGGCAGTTTCTGTCACCCATTGGCACCCAGCAATTCAATTGCAAGGGACAAATAGGTTCCCATGGCAGCTGGAGGCCTGGCAAAGGCCTCTGTGTCTGCCATTTAACTCAGGCTATTAAAGCCATCCTATGGCAGAGTCTAATAGGCTGATGCCATAGGCTTAGGAGAATGCACTATTCAAATAATGCAGTGTACTAACCTAGCAATTGAACAATCACATTTTCAGGTCCCCTTGAAAGACAAAAAATAAAGTTCAAAAACGTTCAGTAACGTTTCATTTAAAATAAATGTAGTTTAAAAAAATAAATCCCCCCCGAAAACAAAAATTAAATGGATAAAATACCCCAAAAGTTTTACTTTTTTTAAAGTAACACATAATAGGTATCACTGCATTCACAATGACCCAGACAATGTAAATATTTCGTTATTTATCTCACACGATGAAATCCGTTAAAATAATTTTAAAAAGAAATGCCAGAATTGCTTTTTTTCTTTTGTTTGCCTCCCAAAATAAGTAACAATGTCCATTGACCTCACAATGGTACTAATAATAACTACAACTCTTCTCACAAAAACAAGACCTAACATAGTTTAGTTGGTGGGAAAGTTAAAATATTTTGGGTTTAAGAGTGCGGGGGTGCTGATTTAATTGTTTTTCTTTAAAAACATGTCTTTACTGTGCAAAAATAGTTTAATTTAAAAAAAAAAAATCTATATAAACATGGTATTGCAGTAATTGTGCTGATCCAGATGGGAAAGTTATTATGTTATTTTTACCGAATGGTGAACACTGTAAGAGCTTAGTCACATGGGCGCATCCGGGCGCCAATGCGCCCGTCTTCCTGCACAGAGAAGATTCAGTGCGGCCGTCTTATCCTGCAGGAAGACGGGCACATCGGCACGCGGATGTGCCCGTGTGACTAAGCCCTAAGAAAAAAACCTAAAAACAATGAAGAACTTTCTGAATGTTTTCTTCATCTCCCACCCCCAAAAATAAATAAATTAAAGTTATGCAACATATTATATGTACCCCAGAGTGGTACTAACTAGTTATGGCTCTTGCAATGCAACAATAAAAATTGCCTGGTCCTTAAATCACAAAATGGGCTGGTGACTAAGCAGTTAATAAACCTATTAAAGCCATTAAGATTATGTCTGCTATAAAATTCCTACAAAAAAGGATAAAAAGGCTTAGTCCCAAGAGAGGAGCATTCTGAGAGGTAGGAACTCAGCTTTCCCAAGTTGAGATTATACCACCTGGTTTTAGCGTTAGGACCCTTCTGAAAATTTGGTCACCTGGACGTTGGTAGATGGGGCAATGTAATTTGATCAAATTACATACCAAGAACCTTGCATTATTTAATGTGGTTAGAGCATTGATTATCGGTATGCATACCTCTGATAATAAATTTATTTTGCGTGCTGTTGCCATTTTTGGTTTCTGCTTCTGCTATAAAATCCCTGACATTAGAAAAGTCCCCTGGCCCTGACAAGTTCTGTAATGAATACCTTAAAATTTTCCACTTTGTCTTTCTCCCTCATAACCCAAGTCTTTTCAACTATGCTGTTATTAAGGGCACATTCTAGGCACTCCAAAGCAAGAGTTATTACCCTCCCTAAACCAGGCAAATCTCCTGACGCTCTGAGCAACCCTTTCACTCCATATCCTTGCTAAACTCCCATTTTAAATTATATGCCAGGATCCTGACTAACTGATTATTATGTTCAGGTGTGTTTCACAAGGGGATGCCAAGCACAGATGGGACCAGGCGATTGATAGATCTTGTAGCAAAGGCTGTCTCCTGCTACACACCTTCTCTGCCTCTCTTGGACGTGGAAAAGGCATTTGACAGGTTGCATTGGGGTTATTTGTCAGACAAGCGCTTTTTTCACGCCTGCTAGGTCCATGAAAATGATTTGCAAAACACATGTCTAAAAATCGAGTGACAAAAATGGCAGTCGCATTTTTAAATTTGCACTTGTTGTGTAGTCACACGATGGTAAAATTTGTACATAAAGTGCGGTCCCATCGCTATCCCATGCAGCAGCTGCGACAGCTGCAGCAGGTGATTTCTTGGATGTGAAACCTGCAGCAGGTGATTTCTTGGATGTGAAACCTCTGGATGCTGTCACATCCAAGAGTTTCAGCTTGTTGTCATTTGAGCCGGTGGCAGCAGTGTCGGCTCCATTGAAAACATAGGGATAAGATTGCGATCCTCTGCCACAGCTGTGACAGCTGTGGCAAGGGATTCCTTCATCCCTGCAGGGAGTTCCCTCATCACTGAACACTGTGACAGTGTGCAGGTGCAAATTTTATCCGCTTGTAAAAAATGGACATGTGACCACTTTCATTGGAAAGCATTGGTTCTAACATATGCAAATCGCAAACATGCCTAACATGCGCAAAAAACCCCCAAAAAAACGCTTGTCTGCCTGAGCCCTCAGCCATATCAGCTTTGTACACTTTACCCTCAGCTTAAGTCCTAGTTAATTGGGTTATGTCAAAATCCTTTAACCCCGTAAGGACCAAGCTGTTTTGTACCTTAAGGACCAGACACTTTTTATGGATTTTAGCCATGTGGTAGTTTTACTGTCTTATTTTTTTTCTTTTAGCTACCAAAATTATTTTTGCTGCATTTTTTTTTCTGTGAAATATAGGGCTATTTTTTTATATATATTTTGCATTGACTTTTTTCAGTCTTTTAGGGTTTTTTTGGGGGGGGGGAATTTTTAGGTTTTTTTAAATTAGTATATTTACACTAAAATAAAGTATGGGAATGGGTTCCTCATTTTTTTTCGGACTTTTCGATACATAATATGTATTAGGGGGTGTGGCCTAGTAAGTGGCGGGAGCAGACGGAATTCCAGGAGCTGTTCCATGAGGAGAACTTTCGAGTGGTGCCCTGTGATCCTGACTGCCCCCCAGGAATAGAAAACCCCGCCGCTGGCACTACCGGACAAAGAGGAGCAGTATGAGACCTTCCGCAGGCTTCTAAGTGAAGGAGAAGCAGTGCAGCCTACCTGACCAGGAGAGTTCCCATGCTGGAGTAGTTGCTGAGGTCGGACGGAAGTGAGGGAATCCGGTAGCGGTCGGATTCTGCAGCTGCCTGCAGGGAGGGACCAGCAGGACAGATAGTGAGGAGTGGTAACTGTGACTGACAAGGGAGGTGAGAGAGTCTGAGGAGCATCTGCCGACACCAGGAGCTCAGAAGCCACAGAGCACGTCAGGACTGCTCACAGCTGCGTGGTGAGTAACAGCGGAGCACAGCCTCTCTTGTGTGCAGAGGAACAGGCAGCTGAGTCTGGAGATCTCCCAGAGGAACTGACAGGGTCTCCCCAGAGAAGAGAGCCAGAGGAGTTGGGGGTGGGAAGCCACTGAGAGAACGTAGTGGAGTCTGCCCCTGCTTCTGGCAGCTAGGTGGGGTGAATTGCAGTAAACTACAGCTGGGCACAGGCTGCAGTGGAGAAGAGGATCCTGTAGTAAGCTTTATTGCTGCAGTGAACAAATCTTGAATCCTATATCTATCTCTGTGAATATAGGAAAGGTTTCATTAGAAATTTGCTGGACTGGGAGAAATCCTATTTGTTATTCCTCCATGAAATTCTACTGCCACCTACTGTCTACTCAAGGCAAGACAGACAGTCGCCTCCTCTTTTAGCACAATAGATCTCTTTTAAGAAGTTTAGAAGCCGGGGGCGTGGTTTCCCGAACTCCGGAATGGCCACTTAGACCGGAGATCCAGGTTCCAGACTCTCCAAAGCATCGTTAAAGCGACTTAAGCGACCAGATTCTTACCTCTTCACTTCCACAGCAGTCCCGGCGGCTCTCCGATGTCCTGTCGCAAGTCCTCCCGAGCCCAAACAGGGCGTCTGGAGGAGTTCTTCTCCGCACACGGCAGACCACGGGAAACAGCATTGGAGATCCCACCATCATCCTCCTCCCAGCTGGGAGAGGGGAGAGAATACTCGGACCCATGCCGTTCCCGATCGCAAAACCTGACACCCCCGCAGGGGGATCTTGCTGAGGCTAACGCAGCCTGCAGGTCCCCATGGAGCTCCGCTTCTTCTCTACCAACATCTCCTAGGAGGGAGTCCTTTGAAAATCAAACACTGCGTGCTCACAAATTGATATATAATATGTAAGGTTTTGGATTACAGGGCACATATAGCGTCGGCTTTGCATTATTTTCTTTCTTATGTATATGTTGTTGTCTTATTCTGTAATTTTTTTTAACTTACCATGTTTTCCAGCATATAAGACGACTGGGCATATAAGGCGACCTTCAACTGTCGACTTATACACTGGGAATACGGAGTAGAAAAAAAATCAATACTCACCTCCTGCGGTGCTGATGCAGGCTGTCGCCTCCTCCTCCACACCGACAGAGCATTGCTTTCAGGATGCAGAGCTTGAATGCCCCACCTTCAGTAAGCTAATGCTCTGATTGGCTAACTCAGTGCGCCGTCAGCCAAGGAAAGCCAGCGCTGCATTAGCCAATCACAGCCATTCAATGATGTCAGATCATTGCAGAACGCCGTGGGAGGTGAGTATTAATTTTTTTTTTCTACTGCTTATTCCCGGCGTATTAGACGATAGACAACCTACAAATTTTTAGTTTAGGTTCCAAAAAGTCCCAAATGATGGACATCCACTTGTCAAGGAAAACAAGAGAATTCCTTAGTTGCAAGCTTCCCTTTCCAATGGAGCCCCACATCCATACTATACGTAGGTATTCACCTCACCCCTGTGATTAAAGATATTGTAGAGGCAAACTTTTCTTACCCTCTCACTACATTCAGCAAGAGTTTTACAGACTCTCGACCTTTAGAGTAGGCTGGATGGAAAGAATTATTTTACATAAAGTGCTCATCTCATCTCGCATATTAAGTTATCTTGGAGGCTCCCCAACCATATTCCAGATTCTTATGTTCTTCTTTCCACAAGCAGATGAACAACTTCATTTGACAAAAATCTAAACCCAGTATATCCTTTTCAATTATGTTCTAAACGCTTCATTATTAGAAAACAAAAAGTGGCAGCAGCACTCAAAATACATTTGATATCAGAAATATACATACCTATGATAAATACAGTAACCACATTAAATAATGCAAGGTTCTTGGTATATAATTTGATCAAATCATATTGGCCCATCTACTAACGTCTAGGTGACCAAGCTTTGAGATGGGTCCTAATACTAATACCAGGTGGTCTAATCTTAACCTGGAAAAGATGGGTACCTACTAGAGATGAGCGAGCATACTCGTCCGAGCTTGATACTCGTTCGAGTATTAGGGTGTTCGAGATGCTCGTTACTCGTAACGAGTACCACGCGGTGTTCGGGTTACTTTCATTTTCTTCCCTGAGAAATTTGCGCGCTTTTCTGGCCAATAGAAAGACAGGGAAGGCATTACAACTTCCCCCTGCAACGTTCAAGCCCTATACCACCCCCCTGCAGTGAGTGGCTGGCGAGATTAGGTGTCACCCGAGTATTAAAATCTGCCTCTCCCGCGGCTCGCCACAGATGCATTCTGACATTAGTTCAGGGAAAGTGGTATCTTGGTGGAGCTGCTATAGGGAGAGTGTTAGGAGTATTTTAGGTTTCAAGAACACCAACGGTCCTTCTTAAGGCCATAGAAATCACAGATCGCACCTATGTGCGATCTGCGATTTCTGTTCTCTTCTCTATATGCGCTCAATGGGGCCGGCGGCAGCAGCGCCGATCCCATTGAGAACATATAGAAGACAAATCATTCTTCTCTGCCACAGCTGTAACAGCTGTGGCAGAGAAGAACGATGTTTGCCCATTGAATTCAATGGAGCCAGCAATACAGCAGGTTCCACTGAAAGCAATGGGCTGCCGGCGTGCACAGGGATGAATTGTCGGGAAGGGCTTAAATATATAAGCCCTTCCCTGCAATTCATCCAGAAATGTGTTACAATAAAAATATATACCAGCGTATAAGGCGACGGGGCGTATAAGACGACCCCCCAACTGTCACCTTATACGCCGGCAATACAGTGGAGCAAAGAATAAAAATCATTACTCACTTCTTCTGACGTTCTGTGGCGCTGCTGCAGGCTGTCGCTCCCTCCTGGTTCCTGGCAGAGCATTGATTTCTCTACGAAGGGCTTTAAATCCCCGCCTCCAGAAACACACGTGCCTTCAGCCAATCACAGCCAATGACAATGATGCAATTGAATGGCTGTGATTGGCTGTGTTTCTGGAGGCGGGGATTTCAAGCCCTGCGTCCAGAAAGCAATGCTCTGCCGGGAACCAGGAGGGAGCGACAGCCTGCAGGAGTGGCGCAGAACGTCAGAAGAAGTGAGTAATGATTTTTATTCTTTGCTCCACTGTATTGCCGGCGTATAAGGTGACAGTTGGGGGGTCGTCTTATACGCCCCGTCGCCTTATACGCCGGTATATATTTTCATTGTAACACATTTCTGGATGAATTGCAGGGAAGGGCTTATATATTTAAGCCCTTCCCGACAATTCATCCCGCGCTCGCCAGCAGCCCATCGCTTTCAGTGGAATCTGCTGTATGTCTGGCTCCATTGAATTCAATGGGCAAACATCGTTCTTCTCTGCCACAGCTGTTACAGCTATGGCAGAGGAGAATGATCTTTACGCTGACAGTGCGGGGGGGGGGGGCACTCTTGCCGCTATTGTGGCTTAATAGTGGGACCTGGGAACTTGAGATGCAGCCCAACATGTAGCCCCTCGCCTGCCCTATCCATTGCTGTGTCGTTCCCATCACTTTCTTGAATTGCCCAGATTTTCACAAACGAAAACCTTAGCGAGCATCGGTGATATACAAAAATGCTCGGGTCGCCCATTGACTTCAATGGGGTTCGTTACTCGAAACGAACCCTCGAGCATTGCGAAAATTTCGTCCCGAGTAACGAGCACCCGAGCATTTTGGTGCTCGCTCATCTCTAGTACCTACTTTTAAAAATGCATCTCTTTTGGGACTAAGATCCAAATTCTAATACTGTATTAGAGTGCCATAATAATGTTACCCAAACACTTTATCTAGGTTTAACATCAACTATCTATGGAGTTGAGGAGTCCATAATCTTTTGCAGTGTCTGAGTTCTACACAAAAGAGAGACAATGGATCCATGTCAACTTAAAACTATTTTGATTACCTTTTTGCTAGGGCACACAATTTTTCTAGTCTAGCAATCTGAGACACCTTTCTCACCAGGTGAGAAATCGACAGTCTATCCATAGTACACCAATAAAGTGGAATCATAACTTTGGCTGTAAGGATTAGTTTATTAAAAGTCCATGAGACTGAAGGTACAAATGAAATAAAAGCAATTTTGTGGACAGTTTAGGGGTTTACGGACATAACATTTCAATTAGAACAGCTACTTTTGACCAGAATGCTTTTATTCTGCCGACTGCTAGATTAGTTAATTGGACCATATGCAAAATCCACTTGTTCAGCTTGTACTAAATCTGGAAGGAATGGTTTTAGTTTATTAGTGAGTAGATTAACGTATAATTGTATATCTATATTAAGCAGAGAGACTGGATGCTAGCTACAACATTGTGTTTTGTCCTTCCCCTCCCCAGAAAAACTGATATATGGGTTTCTAATTCTTTTTTTTTTTTGGAAACCCTCAAATTGGAGCAAAGTGGTAAAAGAATCGAGCATGTGTGAGAGAAGTTCATTTTTAAAGGTAATATAGTACATGGCTGGGAGGCAATCAGAATCTAGACTTTTTCCTAAGGGAATATCTCTTAGCGCTTTTTCTAATTTTTTAAGGGAGAAAGGTTTCACTAGAGTTTCTAGTTGCATAGTGCTCAGTGATAGGGGCTTACGTTATCAAGAAAATGTATCTCTCTTTTGCTCTTTTTAAGGGTGTTTCTGGACTCCTAGTGTCTCAAGTTCTATAACAATTCATAATGCTTTTTAGAATTGTTCCACAATATTTCTTGCAAGAAACACCAAAGGGGAATATTTTCAACAAGAAACACCAAAGGGGCATATTGTCTTTCGAACATACAATGGATCTTTATAGCCTTTGGCCATCAAATACATCAATTTAGAGCCCTTCTTGACATGCACGTATATTTTGTGTTTACAATATATGAAAGCTTTGGTAGACTTAAGATTTTAATTTCTCTCTTTAGAGAGTTAATATTACTTATGTTGCACCTCTAATTCCATGATTTTGGCTAGTGTTTTATCAATCTCTTTACTTTTCATCTGTTTACCATGATTAGGAGAAGGATTTGGCCCACATAGAGAATGTATGGAAAGGTGAACACACCAGTCTGGCTAACCATATGAGGGACTTCCATGACAATGACCTCAGTGTCCTCAGATTCCAGGGCATTGAATTGATTAGATATAACTGGAGAAGGGGAGACATTGACAAAAGACTACTGCAAAAAGAATGTATGTGGATTCATAGACTATGTACATGCTCGCCCACTGGTCTAAATGAGCAGATCTCCTACACTTCATTTATCTGAATGAAATAAAAATAAAAATATAAAATAAAAATGACTATGCAATTTTAAAAGGTCTACGTATGTTCATCCGCCCATGAAGGAGACTTTTTAACTCATATGTACTGGTACCGCATTATTTATTCCATTTCTTTTTTCTCTTACTTAGAATTAGGACTCGGGTAAAGATACTGCCAATTGAGCCAAACCCATTAAATAAAAATAAAAATGCACACAAAAACCTTTTTGCTTCTAACATTACTCACTAACTATATACCAAACCTGTTGGGATGGTTTAAATGAAATATCTAATACTCTGCACTCGGCTCATGATACAACTGCCTCTAAAAACAAGCTACAGCCGATATAATTTTGAGGGGAGCTGTCCAGTGCGGATCCCTGTGCTGATATACTGCTGTGCAGGCTCATGACAGCAGGGAGCTGTCCAGTGCTGAAGTCTCTCTGCAGGCCTGTTAGGTGACATACATCGCAAGAGAGGAGGGATTAGAGCTGAATTCCGATCAGGATTTGGGATTGGTCAGGGGGAAAGAGGGAAGGAGGAGCTTCCCACATATAAGCAATGTCCATCTCAGACGTGCGGCACTCACTATCGGGCTGCCGCTGGTTATCAAGGCCGCTCCTGTTCTTCCAGTCTCATTCCATCCTGATGAAGCATTTTAATAGTGGTTAAACTGCGGAAACGTGTCGATGGGGATGTTTAGTCTAGTGAGTTAGTTTTAATCAATTTCAGACAGTCAGCAGCAGTGTTAGCTGGCTGCCCAGTACAATCTGCCAGGCGGCTACACCGATGCCGAGCTATCCAGCTAAATATCACAGCGGCTAGCACTGTGAAGAGACAGCAGGGACTATCATACCCTTTAGGCTACTAATTTTATTTAGGGGAGATATACAGTGCGCTATGGGCAGTCAAAATAGTCCCTAAAAGCGCACAGCTATTTAAAGACACACGGGGAATATTAACCCCAGGTGTGCTGAATCCCAGGAGTATAATAACCTCGGTAATGGCTTTTTGGGACATGATGTGACACAGAATATAGAACCTCAGGGGAATTGAATGTGTGCTCTTGATAATAGCCCTCTATTACATTATTAAACCCTTCTCTTCCAGTGGGGACTAGCGGTCTTAATATCCCTACAAACACCTACTTTATCTGTGGCATATGGGATATATTAACCCTTTGTGCTCTGGACATTGCAAGTAACAATTGCACATTATCTGGGAATAATTAACCTTTTGTGCTCTGGACATTGCAAGTAACGATTGCACATTATCTGGGAATAAGGCGCTGTTGTCCTTAGAACAATAGTATGAAATATTTATCTCCATACCTACATTAGGGATATTAATCCCGATCTAGACTTGTCCCCTGTTATTTTCAATATAATTCATCTATTGGGGGCTGTCTCTGGAATTTAATAAATATTTAATGAAAGCTCATTAAAATTGATAAAAATTATAAAAGCTAACACTAAACACCTACCTCTGTGTCTCCCCGTGACAAATATCTCAAATTGGGGATTTCAATTACAATAAGGGGGTGCATTGTTGTACAGATCAAACATAATGAGTACACTATCTGTCTAACTTTCTGAAAATTAATATTATCTGAGGGTCCCTCTCATTCGGGGGACCGCTCAATGGGATAGTAATAAAAAGATTTTTCACCTTCCCAACCATAAGACCATACCTGATCATTACTTGGAGATCACTATCTCACATACTATCCAAAGATATAATAGGTGTTTCAGGGCTCAGGTATCTGTGATACTTGGTTGGTCTCTGGAATACGGGTTTCTATGTGGAACTAAGGGACGTTTTAACAAAGTTCCCAAGGGTTCCCATTTGTTTTGTAAATGTGTTGTGGTGTCCACTTTAGATTTTAAATTTTCTAATAAAGTTGGGGAATTTTAATTTTCTTCTTCGGTGACTGTGATGGATATGAACTCTCCCCTTTCCAATGCCTTATGTGCTACCCACACACTCTCTCTCTTAACATTTATCATAAGATGAAACTATACATACACAAATATTATATTTTGTTATATAGCCTATTCTTTTAAGCAGTTTTCGCACAAAGTGCAATATCAATAAATTACAGACACCAAAAACTAAAATGGTGTCATACCATGAAAATCCACGCAGGGTGTCTGAATATTTTTTATACAATGTATAAGAATATTATGCTTTCTGTTTGATGAACAGCGCAAGCTATTATCTGTTTTTTAGTCGAACCTGGGTGGTCAAGTTGTGATATAAAGCACATGTGGACATTTAAAAAGAATGAAAAGAATTAAATAAAACATTATCTTTTGAATGATGCTGAATGACAGCCATTTATACTTGTGTTTGCTGTCTTTAAACCTACAGAAAAAAGCGGAGAAATTCCAAGCTCATTTACTCTTTTATGTGTCTCTTTGTTGTTACTGTAGTTTGTTCTTTGTGACATTTGCAATTTCATTCTCAATGCGTATATTTTGCAGATTCTGTTGTACTAGAAAAATATATTTCACTCAATTAAATTGAGTTTCTTATGATTATTTTCAAGTTTTATTATAGGATTAAGTACTAAAAATTGCACGCTTTAAAATACACATTTTGCTTTTTCAAAGCCTTTTTTCTGTCTGTTCTTAATTTAATATGTATACAAAGCTAGTACACCATTGCTTTAAGTATAAAGTGTGGTATTTTATTTATAATAGACCAGTGAACAATCACATGCTTCATTTTATGCACTTACTTCAATAGTCCACAAAGCAGTATTATATCTCAAAGAATTAATCTTAACACATATACAGAAAAAGCACATTTTGTAAGTGTAATATATGTTAAAGCAGGAATGGCATGTTCAAGTCCTCAGATTAAAGGAAATGTATCATGCATTTAATTTAAGCCTCATTATAAGATTTAAGTTACAAAAAGTGTTTGCTCTGTTCTGACAGTTGTAGCTATTTATTTTTTATTTATAAAAACTCACCTGAGGGCCATATTGGAGACAAACAATTCCTTTTTACATTGTCAGTTTAGACAGTGCAGCAAGGTTTGTGTGCTTTATGGCAGTCACAATAATTTGAAGGTAGTTTAATTGACAGAAAAATGTCATAGACTGGTTCAGTCTTCAAGAAATAATAGACTATAGCCTCTTCCCTAGGGACTAGGGAGTGCAAGGGAGATGCATCCAACAATGCAATTAAATCCCTTACCCTCGGTTTACCCTTTCCAGTCTTTATAACAATAGGCCAGTTTCACACACCTTCAATGGTGACAGTTTGGTAAGTAAATCCCATGGTCAGGCCAATACACATGTCCTTATTACGGAAGCTAAAATGCTGCCGTAATACGCTTGTGTGAAACTGGTTATAGTATAAATTGGTAGGTGTAGTAAACTCTAACTATTAAATCATGAATGAAAGTTTAACAGACCCCTCAGAAAAAAACAAATGGAAACTAAGGATTAACAAGTTTAAAATGGGCATTTTAGTCCTTTGTAGAGATGAGCGAGCACCAAAATGCTCGGGTGCTCGTTACTCGAGTCAAACTTTCAGTGATGCTCAAGAGTTTGTTTCGAGTAACGAACCCCATTGAAGTCAATGGGCGACTCGAGCATTTTTGTATATCGCCGATGCTCGCTAAGGTTTTCATTTGTGAAAACCTGGGAAATTCAAGAAAGTGATGGGAACGACACAGAAACGGATAGGGCAGGCGAGGGGCTACATGTTGGGCTGCATCTCAAGTTCCCAGGTCCGACTATTAAGCCACAATAGTGACAAGAGTGAGACACCCCACCCTCCCCCCCACTGTCAGCATAAAGATCGTTCTCCTCTGCCACAGCTGTAACAGCTGTGGCAGAGAAGAACGATTTTAGCCCATTGAATTCAATGGAGCTGGCAATACAGCTGGCTCCATTGAAAGCAATGGGCTGCCGGCGATCGCGGGATGAATTGTCGGGAAGGGGTTAAATATATAAGCCCTTCCCTGCAATTCATCCAGAAATGTGTAAAAATTAAAAAATATATATATACTCACCTGGTCCCGTCAAACGGAGTTCAGCGCGGCCAGCGGCAGTCCTCCTGAACTGCTCTGAACAGCTGTGAGTAGTATTCAGCAGCCGGGGATTTAAAATCCCCGCCTGCTGAATGAGCTGCCTCTAATTGGTCACAGCCTGATTAGTCCCGCTGAGCCAATCAGAGGCAGCAGTCACACACCCATTCATAAATTCATGAATGGGTGTGTGAGTGGAATCTGCCTCTGATTGGTCAGGCTGTGACCAATTAGAGGCAGCTCATTCAGCAGGCGGGGATTTTAAATCCCCGGCTGCTGAATACTACTCACAGCTGTTCAGAGCAGTTCAGGAGGACTGCCGCTGGCCGCGCTGAGCTCCGTCTGCCGGGACCAGGTGAGTATATATATATATTTTTTTACACATTTCTGGATGAATTGCAGGGAAGGGCTTATATATTTAACCCCTTCGCGACAATTCATCCCGCGATCGCCGGCAGCCCATTGCTTTTAATGGAGCCGGCTGTATTGTCGGCTCCATTGAATTCAATGGGCTAACATCGTTCTGCCGGGACAAGGTGAGTATATATATATATATATATATATTTTTTTTACACATTTCTGGATGAATTGCAGGGAAGGACTTATATATTAAAGCCCTTCCCGACAATTCATCCCGCGCTCGCTGGCAGGCCATTGCTTTCAATGGAGCCGGCTGTTTTGCCGGCTCCATTGAATTCAATGGTCAGTGCTCGTTTAATCGAGACAAGTAACGTGTGGTGCTCGTCTCGAGTAACGAGCATCTCGAACGCCCTAATACTCGAACGAGCATCAAGCTCTGATGAGTATGATCGCTTATCTCTAGTCCTTTGCAGAAAATTACTCTCTAATTGTGAAATCTTGACAAAAAAACCCTCCTATACCGTATCTAGGATATTACAGCTGACTTCAGTCACATCTGAATTGTTTGTTATTTTTTTAAAGCAAACCTTCAGATATATAAAATGTAATACATGATGACATATACGTTTTTATGGGACGTTCTCCGAATATTGTGGCCATATTATTATGGAATGAAGCTATTAAAGCACAAGTTAGAACACACAGCATTTTTGTTTCCCAAAATCTGATTCCATCTCTACTTGAGAAAGCTGGAAGATACAAATCAGTATGAATAACTATACAACATATAGGCTATTTACAGAAAGAAATATTTGGTGAGCCATAACTCTTTTTTATTAGTAAATAACTTAAATTATGTCTTTCAAACATACAAAATAGCAGTCTAAAAGACCCTGTCATATCCGGAATATTCATCATTACCAATTACCAATTGGAAACATGGATAGCCATATGTACCAGCCGTACTGCTGACATTGATCTCACTGGTACAGTGGAAGTGCAATTGTAACAGATATATCCACCACAAAGAGAGAAGAAACATTCACCTATAATGGATGTCCTGTATAGTGTAAGTAATATTGCACTATACAGCTTTTCTCCTATTTCATATAATGTATTATAAAAATGAAATATTTACTGTAAAACTAATTAAAAAATAAACTAAAAACAAATATAACTATAATGTAATGTAGATCTCACAATATATTAAGCATATAATCAAAGATAGTCTTGACAAAGACCCTTGTGCTTAGGGTTGAAACGTTGTATGGGCACAATAAAGACATCGCTTTAGCTTAATTCCCTGGAGTGCTGCTCTTCTCTATTTCGTTTGGCTGAAGCATATAATCAAAGATGTGTAAAATAAACAACACGTTTTGTTTCCATACACACAACACATTTACCGTATTGTTGTCTCTTCTATTACTATATTTTCATTTGCAAAATGCTTTTGAGGACTAATAATGGAATTATGTTGTTACAAGATTAAAATAATATGAGGTCATCGCTGTATTGTACTGTTGCATTACATAATCTTCTTATCGTGTTGGCAGAATGTGAAAATGAACTTTTTGCCTGATTGTTTCTTTAGTTTCATAATTAATTTTAATACCAGATGTTATAAAATAGTTTATATTGGTGATTGTAATATTCATATTAAAATTGTTCATCAACCCAAGCTATTAAATCATGTGTAGACAGACTTTGAGAATGAATTCTATTGACATCTTGAACTTCTAGTAAACACAGAAAATCCCCATATTCTCATTAAATGTTTGTTAGTACTTATTTTGTTTATGCTGACTAAAGCCTCCTGACCTGGAAAACAGCTTAAATTAGTTGTTACTTTGAAGGGTTCATTGGGGTAACTACCAGCAATCTTTAGAGAGTGAACGCACTGTATCAATACATGAGGCTGCAGTTACTGCTTAGCAATTGTCCCTTTACCCTGAACAATATAATTTATAGGTAATAGTGATGGCAAATATTTTCACATCACATTTCTACTATTTTAACTATTGATTCAGCAGCATACAGCAACTGGCCAGTACAAGGTCGTCTGTAATTGCCTCCCTCTAGTTTTCAAGCATCCCCCAGGGAAAGTTCAAGTGAGATCCTCCTTACCTTGCATGTCCTTCTCCATAAACATTGCTATTGACTAACACTACTGGGAAATGAACTGCAACATTTCACATGCTGTACAATTTCATGTAAATGCTTAGCTTTCACAACCCTGTGCCAACTATAAAGCATGTTCTATTAATAAATTACTCAGGTTAAAGTTATATAATTAAAAGGGCTAACAAGATTTTCCAGTTATTTTCTATGTTTTGATGTGACTGTCGTTCTATTTTTTTTTACTCATTTTATTAAAGTTTTAACATACAAAATTGTCAGAAAATTACAATTCACAGTACATGACAGTTTTATAGCTCATAACACTTCGTGGAAAGGTCTTGAACCTCAGAACCCAGTAGGTGGAGACAGATAAACAATATCAGGGCTAAACATTCTGGATGTCACAGATTTCATCTCAAGATCTGGTGTTTGAGCATGGGATCCGCCGGAGTCCCAGTAGAGATGAAATCAGCATCTGTGGGGGTACATTGTAACGGGGGAGTTACACCATAGAACCCAAATCTTCTCAAATTTATTAGGGCACTTTCACTCTTTAGACTATATAATTATATGGTATGACAGAGACAACTGTCTTCCTCCACATAGAAAGTGACAGATTTTTATGATCCATCCATCTTAGGCCTTAGTCAGACGGGCGTTTTTTCGCGCGATTTGCGCATGCGCATGCGTCCGGCGATTTTTTAAAACCATTGCTTTGCAATGGTATCGGACACATAAGCTCTTTTTATGTGCTCGTCCAATAAATTATAGAACAGAAATCTCAGATCGCACCTATCTGCGATCTGCGATTCCTGTTCTCTTTTCTATATGCGCTCAATGGGGCCGGCGGCAGCAGCGCCGACCCCATTGAGAACATCTAGAAGACAAATCATTCTTCTCTGCCACAGCTGTAACAGCTGTGGCAGAGAAGAACGATGCTTGCCCATTGAATTCAATGGAGCCGGCAATACAGCCGGCTCCATTGAAAGCAATGGGCTGCCGGACAGCGCTGGATGAATTGTCGGGAAGGGCTTAAATATATAAGCCCTTCCCTGCAATTCATCCAGAAATGTGTTAAAATAAAAAATAAATATATACTTACCTTGTCCCGGCAGACGGAGTTCAGCACGGCCGGCCTGCAGTGGGTGTGAAGGGGGTGTGACTCAAAGCTGCCCCTGATTGGCTCAGCCTGAGCCAATCAGAGGCAGGTCTCACTCACACCCATTCATGAATTCACACCCCCTTCACAAGTCACACCCACTGCAGGCCGGCCGCGCTGAACTCCGGCTGCCGGGACAAGGTAAGTATATATATATTTTTTTATTTTAACACATTTCTGGATGAATTGCAGGGAAGGGCTTATATATTTAAGCCTTTCCCGACAATTCATCCAGCGCTCGCCCGCAGCGCATTGCTTTCAATGGAGCCAGCTGTATTGCCGGCTCCATTGAATGCAATGCGCTGGACAGCTCCGGCCCGTTTCTAATGAAACGCGGCTAGGAGCAGATTTTCGGGCAATTTTTGGGCATCGGTCACACGATTTGCGGATGTGACTAAGGCCTTAGAGCGATTGTTTTCCTGGCCAGGAATAATGATTCTTTCAGAAAGATTCTAATATGATGCTGCCATTGTTCTTCATCTAGTATCACAAATAGGCAAATTTCAGGGCATGTATGAACCGGGACTCTCTGAGAGGACCCCAGTAACCTCCTCCCAGAAGCTCTGAATGACCGGGCATTCCCATATCATGTGCTAAAAGTCAGAGTAAACACATGCACTTCCTCTGCAATTTGTTAATGGAGTCCTACCCAGTTTATGTAGCCTTACTGGAGTTAGATAACATTGGTGTATTATATATAATTGTACCACTTTGTTGTTTGCCGCTGGTGAAGCAAATAAAGGAGATTCCAATAAATCCTCGTAAGTGTCGTCAGTTAATGTGGGAATGAGTGTTCTCCATTTTAACAGGGCAGGAGGTATTGTCTGGGATATTTTGAGTGAGATAAGGTGGGAATACAATGTGGATAGAAGGCCCTGAGGGCCTTGGGAGCGCAAAGTGCCTATTAAGGGACAACGTGATATGTAGCACCCAGGGGTTGAAAATTATGTTTGCAGTGACTTGGAAGAATTTGTAACAGTGTGATTGAGGTAATTCATACTTAGTCTACAGCTCTTCAAATGAGAGTAAAGTATTAAGAGTATATAGATCTCTTAAAGTCTGTATGCCTCGACCTTCCCATCCATGGTCATCTTGTAACTTGAGCATCTCTGGAAGTCTGGGATTGTGCCACAAAGGTGTATCTACTATAATGTCTGTGAATTGGCCAATGGTTTTTGCCAATCTCCAGATTTGCAAAGCCAGTTTGTGTATTTGAAGCATCTTACCTAAGAGGACTGAGGGTGACCCCAATACGGGCCACAGCCTGGGGACGTTTAAGTAGTGCGCCAGATGTGACTCTGAGTTGGGCAGTGGGCTATCCCCACCCAGCTTCTCAGACGGATCAGCTGGCCAGCAATATAGTATAAGAATAGGTCTAGAAGGTATGCCCCTGCATCTTTCTTTGCAGTGCAGAGAGGTGCAGTTTTGGGTGTGAATTTCCCTATATGAAGGTAGACATCAAAGCAGTTTGGGATCCATTTGATAGGAAAAGCATTAGATCATACCATGCCACACGGCCCTCCTTATCTCCTTCTCCACTCACCACCACAGGTGCCAGGGAAGAAGTGATGCTCTCCTGCTCCTCTGATTTCTGCTCTGATAAGTTGTGCTACATGTGAGTCAGAGATGGTAATGGCAGCCTCCTGCAGATAGGATGTTCAGTCTCTCTAGGGAAAGGGAACTCCCAAACTGCTCTGCTGTGTTCCCAGAAGTGAAGTCTCTCTGGGGTACTGTGTGGTCTGCTAATTCCTCTGGGGTATAAGGATATTTTCAGAAATGCATGCTCAGTGGAGCCTCAGCTAGATGCTTCCAGATGTCATGGCTACTAGACACGCCCCCCCCTCCCCCCACACACACACACACACTATCATTCTATCTGTGGATTGCATTTTTTAAAGTGCATTTTATCTTGTATATAGAGCATGTGCACATGAAAAACATTAACTTAACAGTGATATGTTCCAACACTTAACCCATTTTTTATTTATTAATTTGCATGTTTTCTTATCCTAGTAGTTTAATCCTAAAGTTAAAAATAATATATATTGTAATACTAATGCAAACATTGAATTTTAAAATGCTTTGCATTTTAATGAGAAAGATCACAATTTGCATCTAATGTGAAAAATCAGCATGTCAGCAAAGTAATTCAGAAACTGTAAAATATGTGAGCGCTATTATGCTCAAATGTATGTTACAATGAGGGCACATACCAGTTTTAGAAACTGCATAAAGATACAAGTGTTGAAACCAGTAAACTTTATTGTATAGTTATGCTTTTACCTCATCCTTTATTAAAATTAACTTAATTATTTTATATTTTCCCAATGTTATATTTAATATATAGCAATACTCCAGCTACAATGGTCAGGATAAAGGCAACCTCTGACTATGGCTGCTCAAGTCTAGAGATGCCATACCAAAACATCTGAAAAGGTTGACAGAGGGACTATCTTCCCAAATAATTTAATAAAAACTAGCATACCCGTCGCGCGTTGCTGCGATTTCAGAAGAAAGGAAATTCAAGGAAACCAGTTATGATAACATTTCATTTACATTGTGTAATTTTATTGAAACTTATTGATTTTCAAATGGAAAACAATTCAAAGTGTCATTTTAATTCTATGTATTTATTCAAGCGCTTGTGGATGCACAATATGTTTTGTTTTTCTGTCTGGTGCGTACAGGAGTAAAGCAGAAGGTTTTCCGATGCGTGAGCTGGCCACATACAGTTGTCCATGTGAGAAGCACGGATTCTCCAAATCTAGCGCACACACTTGCAGCGATTGTCCTTGTGCTTTGTTGATGGTTATTCCAAAAGCGAGTCGCACCGGAAACTGTAAACGTTTGAATTCAAATGGCATATCTGTTGGGATAATTGGAATGCGTAGCAACAGAACATCTTCCCCCTTGAATTTCCCATTTAAAATTGTAGCTTCGATGACATTGTTCATCATCTTTTTCACCAAAAGTCTTGTGCCATTGCAAAGTCGTGGTGGATTGATGTTTTGGAGAAGAATGATAGGCACACCAAATTTCAATGTTAAAATGTGCGGTGGAATACCTGGAAAATCGAGTAAATTCTAGAATTCCGTTGGGTAATTGACAGCTTCATCTTGATTCATCACAGTATCGATGGACTTATATGTTGTTGCTTCGCCTGGTATTCAGTTTTAAATGCTGAAATTGATGGCATTGACATCGTTGTTGGTAGCTGCTAATATAGCACGTGCACTGAGCCACTGATGATTTTTGTAATTCTGCGCGATATTTGGGAAAACCTTTTGAATCAATTCGTCTTTGGTTGATGTCATCTTACCAAAGTTTGTTGGCAATGTGATACATTGTGTAGATCTGCCGATTGACATCTTCCCATTACCAATATCCAGCAATTGTTTTGCAAAATGTTCGGCGGATCATTTTGTAGTTGAACACGCATATTTTCAAAGTCAATTTCTTAACATGCCGCCATAGAACTGATGATTTGAGACATGCATTAAGTATATCAGCGGGTGTTGAACATGGTATAACTGGCAGAGTTTGTTGAAAATCACCAGACAATAAACTGAGTGCTCCACCGAAGGGCTGTGCATTTCCCCTCAAATCTTTCAGTGTACGATCAAGTGTTTCCAATGCTTTTTTGTGAGCCATTGTGCATTCGTCCCATATGATAAGTACACGTTTGGAGAACTTTGCCCATTTCGGAATTATTGGTGCGACACATGCGCCACCTATCGTAGGATAGATGGACTATGCCAGAAACCTTCACGGGAGTGTACTCAACAACTTCCTAAAGTTTCATGGGGATCAGATGAATGGTGTAGTAATGCATAAAGGACAAACGGACAGACAGACAGACATACATTCGTTTTTATATAGATTGTCAATAAACTATATGCAGCCCAAAGGAGTACTAAATAAGATTACAAGTCAATTCACAAGATAAAGCCTTCATAGAGCTATGAAAATAGAAAAATGAAAAGGTTATGGTTCATGTATGCTGCAACATATTTTTTTTCCATAAGATATGCTTCTATATTGCAAAAATACTGAAGTGCAACATGTTTGGTATTGCCGTATTGATAACAACCAGTAGTGTAGAGTTAACATGTTAGAAATGAAATATATAACTCTTAAAATGTGGAAATGAAAAAAAAAAGATGAAGATACATTCTCAATGCTAGGGAACATGTCCTGACCGAAAGACGAGATGGATGCTACTTGCTAAGCTCCGCAATTTACCTCTACAGTGACTATACGGTGGTAGCGGAGTGACTTACCCAGCCAGAAGACTCCATCAGCTGTGGTGCTGCCAGCATGACACTCCGTAAAACTGCAGATGGCAGAATTTTATCACCTCCAGCTGTGCTAGGAAGGACCCAGCAGCTGAACCACAGCAATCTTCTTCCTCTGGTGTCTCCTGTGATGCCAGCAATGTGAGCTCTTCACTGCTGTCAATGGCTACAGAACCTTCAGAACCTCACAGAGGGATGCCTGTCCTCCTGAAGCACTGGGAGAACTCAGTGGAACATCAGCAGACAACGCACAGTGCTTCTGGCTCTCTTAATATGGCGCCCAGCCATGTGCTCTCTGCTTCTCCCACAGCCAGCCCAGATAAGAGGAGACCCAGGCTGGAAGCCTCAGGCTCCTCACTACTCTCCCCATCAGATACTGAAGAGTTCATAAAGAGTCCCTTCTTCAGAGCAGCCTACGTCAGAGATGTTCATAAAAGAGATGATGCTGGCGTTACAGAGCTCCTTGCATGGTGATTTATGTACAATTTCTGCATCTTTCAATTCTTCTGTAAAAGAAGAGAGAACAGCACATGTAGAGCAAAAGCTGAAATAATTGACCAGTTTGTATAGTTCTTTAATTGATGCACACTACTTCCTTGAGGAGGAAGTAGTCCACATAAAAGCAAAGATAGCAGATCTAGAAGACCGAAATTGGAAAAATATTAAGTTTCAGGGTATATCAGATAAAATCGGTCCATCAGAACTGAAAGACTTTCTGACACAGTTAATATAAAACGCTTTTACCAACTGCGCCTTCTCAGGAACTCATTATTAATAGTTTGCACTGTTTGTCAAAACTAAAATTCCTCCCTGACAAGGTAACTCGTGATGTAATCGCAAGGATCCACTTAATTCATATCAAGGAATCTCACATGTTTGCTTCTCGAAAGGTGACGGATCTACCTGGCCAACTCACAACTATTCAGCTGTTTGCCGACCTTTCCTCGGCTACGATTTAAGCTAGGAAAGCTTTTTTCCATATCACAACAATGCTTCAATGGGAAAAATTCTGAATAAGTGGAGCTTTCATACTAAATTCTCATACCCTGCATTTTTCTACAGTAAATTCTCAATTTTTTTTTGTCTTGTGCTGAGGGAAAGACAGCTGGGTCCTGATTGCATTGAAGGACAACATTGACTTTATCCTTTCTGAGCAAGTTATAGATCCTCACAGTAGATTTATAATCCTAGTAGACTCAATTAACAACACCCAAATGACCCTGGTAAATATATACCCTTCACCGACTAGACTCTTTAAAATGAATATTTTTTATTGAAAAGTATCTAAAAACATACACGCAAGGGCTAGACCAAATGGGATAGGGGTAAATATGCCCCCAAATCCCGGGAAAAACACACAAAAACAGACTCAGACACAAACAAAAACTAGGAGAGACACCGCTCTTTAGTAAAATCCCATCAAGGGCTAAAAATGGGAATATGAGAAGAGGACCCAATGCACATCCGTATCCCTAATGTAAGGGTCGGGTGTAATAGATAAAGAACAGAGGGTCTCAATAGAAGTGCATTGGGGTTAATTATTGTCGACAAATGAGCATCACTACAGGCTCTACGTGTTTCACCGCCTGTGTGGTGTATCTTCAGGAGATATGAATGCGTGCGTTAAGGCTGACAGAGATAATCAAAAGATTGTGGTCTGAGTCACCAAACCATAAGATGCTACGGGTGCAGCAACATTTATGCAGTCCCCCTAGGAGAAAATAGGTCAGGGACCAACACTCAATAGTGATTATGATTAGCTGTCAGTATTACCATATGGGGAACTGGTTTGGTTGCTGGGGTGTTAGGGAATTAAAGAGTATATAGTCTATGACAGTGGATATCGCTGTCAGGCCAGAAATCGCTGTATGTCTGAAAAAGAGATTATTTCCCATCCCTTCATATAGGATCTATCTAAAGAAAACAAAAAAGCAGCCTGGATGGTAGGTCAGAATTACTGCATAAATGTTGCCGCACCCATAACATCTTATGGTTTGGTGACTCAGACCACAATCTTTTGATTTTACTGGAGAGCGGTGTCTCTCCTAGTTTTTGTTTGTGTCTGAGTCTGTTTTTGTGTGTTTTTTTACAGGGTTTTGGGGCTTATTTACCCCTATCCTATTTGATCTATGTTTTTAGATACTTTTCAATAAAGAATAATCATTTTAAAGAGTCTAGTCTGTGAAGGACTTCAAATATTTCTAGACCTCCTGCACGCTGTGAATTCTGGTAAAGATATACATCCCAAACTCTTCCCGAATTGCTCTTTTAAATAAAAACATCAAAAAAAATCTGCACAGCCCAGGTAGGAAAATTTATAATCTGTGGGGATTTTAATATCATCCCAGACAAGCAACTAGACTCCCCCAGTTCTGCTCCATAGGGAAGCTTTATTCAACGTATTTAGATGCCTCAACTCTTCCTCTAGGGAATTCACGTATTATTCCCCTTCGTCACAGATCCTTCTCCAGGATCGACCTGTTCTCTGGTTGACAGGTAGACACTCTTGAGTCCTAGGTCAGCAAAAATAGGCGTTACAACCTGGTCGGACCATTTCCAGCTAACTTCATAAAGGCATTTAGAAGCTGGAGAAACAATATCCCTTTCATGAAAATCCCTCAATACTAAAATATGATTAAAGATTCCTTGGTAGAATACTTCTCGAATAATGCAAATCCTGTCACAGATATATTTTCCATGTGGAATGCTCATAAAGTGTTCATGCAGGGAATTATGATCCAAATTAGTTTGTAGCATAGGAGGAAAAAACAACTTCACATAAATAACACCCTGTCACAAATCGCTAACCAAGAGCAAAATATTCAAACATCTCCCTCGACATCACTCCATAAAGTACTAATGTCCTTACGTCAACAATTAAGACTGGCCCTGATTGTAGAATATGATAAAACAGTAAGGTTTTCTTGTATAAAGTACTAAGGTTTTTAACAAACCTTCAAAGAGGAGGGCCAGGATAGCTAAACAACGTTGTGTTGCATCCAAAATTCCATTCCTGGTTAAACAAGATGGATTAAGAGTATAGTTAACACACCTCCAGGACACAGCGGATGAATTCAGAACATTCTACTCCAAACTATATAATCTTAAGAAGGAAGTTTCAGCACCTCAACCTGACATCAACCAAATTAACAGCTCCCTAGAGAGGATAAACCTTAAAGGGGTTGTCCCGTGGCAGCAAGTGGGTCTATACACTTCTGTATGGCCATAATAATGCACTTTGTAATGTACATTGTGCATTAATTATGAGCCATACAGAAGTTATAAAAAGTTTTTCACTTACCTGTTCCGTTGCTAGCGTCCCCGTCTCCATGGTTGCCGTCTAATTTTCGGCGTCTAATGGCCAAATTAGACGCGCTTGCGCAGTCCGGGTCTTCTGCTGTTCTCTATGGGGCTCCGTGTAGCTCCGTGTAGCTCCGCCCCGTCACGTGCCAATTCCAGCCAATCAGGAGGCTGGAATCGGCAATGGACCGCACAGAAGAGCTGCGGTCCACGGAGGGAGCAGACCCCGGCGGCCATCTTCAACCGGTAAGTATAGAAGTCACCGGAGCGCGGGGATTCAGGTAAGCGCTGTGCTGTTTTTTTTTTAAAGTCCCTGCATCGGGGTTGTCTCGCGCCGAACGGGGGGGGGGGGGTGTTGAAAAAAAAAACCCGTTTCGGCGCGGGACAACCGCTTTAAACAGAAAAACAACAAAAAATTCTGGATCCCCCAATCTACTCTTTGGAGGTACTCACAGTAATAAAATTTCTGAAGGCGTATAAATTCCCGTAGCCTGATGGATTTCAAATGAATATTATAAAGATGTTGCTATAGATTTGGCCCCTTATTTTGCTGACACTTTCAACAAGGATATATTCTGCGGTAAACTCCCAGAAGAGATATTAAGAGCCACCATTATCACTATCCCCAAACTGAAAAAATCTTTAAACAGGCCAGCAAACTTTAGACCCATCTCATTAGTAAACAGCAATATAAAAATGTATTCAAAACTTTTAGCTTAACGTCTATTAAATGTTCTTCCGCAAATAAGTCATAACAACTAGGTGTGGTTCACGAAGGGGAGACAGGCGTTGAATGTAACTAGAAGAGTGTTCAATCTGATGGCTGTGGCAGTGTCTGGCCAGGTTCCTTCTCTACTTATGGCTCCAGATGCAGAGAAGGCCTTTGCCAGGTTGCATTGGGATGTTGACTTTGACAAAGAAATTTGGCATGCATGGCGATATCCTTAGGGCTATCCAAGCACTGTATAGCTACCCCTCTGCTCAAGTCCTAGTAGGTGGTAACCTCTCAAGGTCCTTCCAAATCACAAACAGAACTCATCTATGGTGCCCCTTGTCCCCATTGTTGTTTACACTAGTCATGGAACCATTTGCCAAATCCATTAGAGTAAACATTGATATGAAAGTTATCCCAGCTGGCCATAGGCAGCAAAAAATTAGCTTATTTGTGGACAATGTCCTATTAATTCTTTCAAACCTAAAAGTATCACTCAAAGAGGTCTGCAAGGCTAGTCTCCATTTCAGCAGAGTTTCATAGTACAAACAAAACATTGATAAATCACAGATTTTAGGAATTAACATAAATAAATGACTTAAAGATGACATTCCAAAAAAGTTTCCCTTCCAGTGGCAGAATAAAGTTATCCAATATTTAGGTATTAAGCTTTGCTTCCCTCTGCAAGGCTCCAGAAACAACTAGCAGATTTTATAAAGAAGCGGAAGAGGCCAAGGATTGTTTCCTCTATCCTATATCTTAATTGAAGACAGGGAGGCCTGGGGTGCCCAACCTGTAGTCCTTCTCCAAGCATCCAATGTCAATCAAACTAAAGTTTGGTTGAGAGGAAAAGCAGGTTCTGGTTGGATGCAATTAAAATCACACCTGATTGTAAATAAACCCCTTAAAAACCTCCTGTTGGCCTCAGTGCTAGGTTCCCTTCTTCCATTTTTGCACCCCATATGAGAGCTATAATTGGTGTCTCTGACTATTCAAGCATCTCTTCAATCATGGAGCTGGTTGGCTGAGAATATTAGTCAGCACCAGGGAAAAACTATCAAAAAAATTCTGTTGGCAGCGCTTGAATTTTTCATCCTTGATCTACGCACAAATACGTGGATAGAAAGAGGAATTGCATGCATAGATGACTTGTTACAGAATGGCAAATAAGCAGTTACAGAATGACACGCATCTCCCTTTCTCGGGAGATTTAACTTACCATTGGAAGAAGTGTTTAAATATTTGCAACTTCTCTCTCTCCTGCAGTTTTCTCAGGTTTCAAGGATGGAGATCCCAGAGGGGCTAAATAGAATACTTAACAATCCTTTCCTTACTACTTTCTCCCTCATGAGAATATGCTAAGATGCACTTTTGGGAGACATGGGTGACACAAAGAAAGTCTATCTTTTAGCAACTGGGAGAGAGACCTGGAGGAAAAGTTCAGTTTTCCAATGGCTTTCAGCCTTTGATTGGGCAAATAAATCGACTCCTAATTCGAACCTACTAGAGGTACATATAAAAGTACTGACTAGATGGCACTATACCCAGGCGAGGTTGGTTAGGTCTTTTCCCAATACAAGTGAGTAGTGCTGGAGATGATGTGGGCATGTTGGCACGCTCTATCACATCTTCTGTAGCTACCCAATAGCGACTGTTTTTTTTGGAGTAGGGTATTCTCCCTATTAAGAGAAATCATAGGAACAATGGTTTGAAAGTCACCCAAAGTGGCCATCCTATTGCTGAACAATATATGTATGCCTCACTCAGAGAGAAAATTGGCATGGCATATTCTCCTTACTGCAAAGCTTCTGGTATCTAGGAGATGGCAGACCCCTAGACCACCTTCTATTTAGAAGCTAGTCCAGATGATCTTGGAAAATAACTCATATGAGAAACTTTATGCCCTAAAAAACAACTCTTGACAAAAACTTGACTAAGTGGAACCCTTGGATACTCTGCTTTCCTAATTAACTGCTCTCCCTAGTGTTCTTCCTTTCCGTTCTCCCGCCATTTTTCCACCCATATGTTAAACAGATGGTGAATGAGCAAACTAATGTCCTAACTTTTTTTACTCAGGCGTAGAGTGCCAGGGGAAATGGACTTTTCAAGATTATAACATGATGGATACAGTCTTTATTAATGCAACAATATATTCTTGTTTCTAATGTGTTATTTACCAGTCACAAAATTTAATAAAAATAAATTGGTTAAAAAAAGACATCCTGAGGCCTTAGTCAGACGGGCGTTTTTTCGCGCGATTTGCGCATCGCATGTCGCATGCGCATGCGCAAATCGCGTGACCGGAGGTGAAAAATCGCGGGAAAAATCTGCACCTAGCTGCGTTAATCGTCGCAGCAAAACGCCCGTCTGACCGGAGAAAAATCGCCGTGCGCATCAAAATGCGCATGAAACTTCGTCTGACCGGTGAAAAAAATGATTTTGGTGCGCACATAAAACGCAGAACGCAGATAGGCGCGATCTGCGAATCGTCGTGTCCTATAATTTTTCGCATATGCGCATAAAAAGCGGACATGTGACCGATACCATAGCGAACCATTGGTTCTATATATGCGCAAATCGCATGCGCATGCGCAAAACGCGCGAAAAAACGCCCATGTGACTAAGGCCTCATAGGTAAAATACCATATATTATTACATGGAATGGGCGACATTTTTTATAGGGTGGAAAAATTAAGCTTTTTCTATCATTTTTGAATAAAATCTCATTAGAATTGACACTTTTAGTATGTATAAATACAGTATATACAAGATCAAAACAAAGTATTAGTGAATGTTATTCAAAGAAACTGCAAGACAGACATGGATGACATCCTTTATGTGTGGAGGAAAGGCAATTTAAAAATCAGTATGGGGTGGTTGTGGTTTGGCTACCTACAGTAAGTAAATGACTGCCTGAGTGCAGAGTTCCTGACCCACCAGGGCTCCATGGTAACTTCAAAGCAATAAATCCACAGCCAAACAGGTCTCACGTATTGCCTAAGGATCCAGGATGCCACAGAAGGGGAAGCACTCATCAGCCTTACCTGGAGAAGCTTATTGATTTCTACTTTTCTCAGTCACTGGCATGGGCCACTGTATCCTGATCTAGAGCTTCTTCGCCTTCAATGTGTGATGGTCATGACCCTCTGTGTCAGTAGCTGATGTTGTTGCTGCAAGTCAGTGGCACAGAGCTCAGCTTCTTGCTTCCTTTCTCACCGCCATCCAGACCACGCCCCCGGCAGATATATGTATGCTTTAATTCATGCTTTGGAAATAATTCCTGTTTGTCTCAGAGTTATGTGAAGATGGACATACCTGTCAGCAGCCCATCAAAAACACTTGCAACCATCAGGTTGCCTGCATTCAGAAAATATAGATCATTTAGGAGTGCACTTACTTTTCAAGGTGTGTAATTCTTGTATTTTTTAGAGTGTTAGTTTTTTTAAAAAAAATATCCAGCTTGAAACCAGCATTTTGGCTTTGCATTTTTTGCGATTTTATTAAGGTATATGCATGCAGACCCAAGTGAAATACATTAACCCTGCACATGTTAAATTTTTATTTTATGAGGTATTGTACTTCTAATTTTCTGCTTAGGTTACAGCTTTAGCCCCTGAAATTATTTTTTAAAATTTGCACCTTGATTCAAAATTGCTTGACATATGTCAATTGCTGTGAGTAGCATTTTCATAATGCAACAGGTGTTTACCTTTAGAAATTATGGGTGTATTTGGAGTTGGCATGATTTTATTTTTGCAATTTAGGTGTTATTTGTAGATATCAAAAGTGGGCGCAATGTACAAAACCCTAGCTGTGAATGGGTTGAAGTTGCTTATAAATAACAAACTAGCACCTTGGGACAGATTTATAAGACTGCATGGAAAGACAACCTTTCCCTTAACTATATTCGACACATAATGTTGAAACACCCCAAATTGAATAATACATGTACAAGAATGTTGGTGTAAAAGAGGAGTGGCCACAGCTATATTTTAACAAATTTAGATATTCAACTATTTAATAGAAAAAACACACCGAAGGAGTAGAAATATTTTACTTCAAACAAAACACCTGATATGCTAACCCACTGCTCATCTAGACAGTGTGCATGTAGTTTTGCATTGCCTTCAGGGTCCAAACCCACCAGCTGTGACAATGTGCAGATAAAAAAAACTGCACTACTTGTCCAAATTAAATTAAACACCACTGTATAAAACATAATTACCTTATGAAGAGTAGGGGTGGGTGGGTATTGCTCACCCTGTCCAGGGGGTAAGTAGGAGATCACTCCCCCATCATTTCTTTTTATTAATGCCACTCCACCTCCTCACCCATGAACACCAATCATACAGGGTGCCTCTTTTAAACCTGTTAATGGGGACATAATTTAACCCTTTAACCACCCTGCAGTGTAAGTCTTCTTCCCTACATGGCTTGGAGGCTACAAACTGTCAAAAGAAAAAATGTGTTTGTTGCCCATAGTAAGCAATCACAGTACAACTTTCATTTCTTATGCTCTAGAAAAAAGGAAGCTATGAGCAACAAAGACCTTTAAGTACAAGTGCAAATAATACTTTGTAATATTAATGGTTTATATTCAAAATAGTGATACAGAAGATTAGTATATTCTGATGTAGGCAGAGGAGATAGGAATTAGGTATAGTGGTCCTGATAGTTGTTTTCTTGATAGTGTGGTGACAGATACACTGAGATAAAATGTAATTATGACACATAAATGTTCACAACCTATCAGATCTACTTATCCTAGATTTTGTGGAATTTGACTATAGTGTCCAGTCTGATATTCACTTATTTTTCTATAATTCTTTTTAATAAATAAATTGGATAGTTTTAACTATTTCAGAAATATAGGGGAGTTTTGTGTCTCTCCATAGTAAGAATGTGAGGAAGTAAATAAGGCCAACTTTGGGGGATGGTTAGAAAACTATAGATAAAAAAACAGTTATTAGCTCCTATCATACCTGTCTCCAATCTTACCCATTGTTTTCAACTACCAGAGTCTACATTAGTCTACCAAGGATGCCTGAGCTGAACGGTAAAATTGTGCATCCCCTTTCAAAAAACTCCAATACACCGTGTTTCCCAGAAAAAAGACCCAGTTTTATATTAAGTTTTGCCCCAAAACAGGTGCTAGGTCTTATTTTCTGGTGATGTTTTATTATACTTACCTAGCAGGCTCGGTACAGGTAACTCACACTGTTTGCTGGAGCACTGACGCTCTGAGCCGCAGCATTGTTTGGCTAATTCAGAAATCCCTCCACAATGCGATGGCTCTGATTGGTTCATCGAGCACTGTATTAATTGGCTGAGCAGCGCCGGATATTTTATTCTGCCAGTAGTAGGTATTTTTGAGTCTCTTTAGAGATCAAATTTGTGGGAATTAAGCTAATAAAATTTAGCTTGTAGTTTTAAAATTAGAAAAGCACTAGAGGAGTGGAACAAAATATAATTTAAAGCAGGTAAGGTGGATAATTTTGTTATAGATCTATTATTAAGGTTTGCCATGCCTTTTTTGTTACTGGATGCAGGTTGTATAAATTGGTCTCTTATGTATGCCTTGTGAGAGCAACCTATGGTAGAAGAGGATCCTGAGCCAGTATTATTTATATAGTAGAAATCCTCAAGCAGAGATCTGGCCTGAGGTTAATACTTAAAGGAATGAAAAATGACATTTAATCTCTTTAGGGGGAGAATTATACTTTGTATAAACTGGGCATGGATAAGAGTATGGTCGAACCATATCCCAAACTTTAGTGGAGAGGATCATGATAATAAGAAGTTTATTGACTAAACTTATATCTATTCAAGAATATGTTTTTTGTGTGTCGGAGAAAAAAGTAAATCCTTCTTCAGATAGATGTTGTACCCTCCAAGAATCATAGAAATTATGTTTTTAAGTTATAGTGAAAAGAGTGGATGTATTGAGTGCAAAATTTGAAGTTTTAGAGTCCAACAAATGCCACATGGTCATGTTAAAATCACTTGAAACTATAAGAGATTATTACTTACAGGAGTTAAAGATTTTGAACTATGTATTTAAATAATCTTGCTGGATAATTTTAGATAAGGACTCTGGGTGTCTTCTTCAGTTCAACTTGCGCTTTATATTGTGCTATCTTTGACATTACTTCATCCATGGTGGACCTAGTTCCAGCTGGATGTACTTTTATTTCATTGACTAAATAACAGTGTGCAATGTAAAAAAAAGTGGCTTTCTAGTGCACTATCTGACTGAATCATTAGTCTAATATTTGTATAGTCTAATATTTGGATTCTATACAGCAACAACAAGCTGTTCACTATATGACTTGTGTAGAATTAGACTAAGAGGCACACATTCATGTACCATATTGATGCTCATAACTTACTTATATAAACTAAAGCTTAAATATCAAATTATGCACAGTAAAAAATACAAATAAACCCTGCAGTCATTTCATACATTTATTTATATTATGTGCCATACTGGAAAAGTGATAATGCCAGTTTTACAGTAGTTTTTTTTTTTTGCATCAAGTATAAAGTTGGAAGGTTTTCTCAAATTCCCAGTCTGGAAACTAATAACTTATAACATTTTGTCATCTGAATGAAGGCAAGAGATTTTCTGAGAAAATGCCCAAAAATAAAGTGAAGCAAATAAAACATAGATCCAAAAATAGATAAGAAAAAGGTATTTGTTGATGCCAATAAATTCCTCTTTTCACCATGCCAATTAGACAAAAGTGGTTCTGCAACTTGACAGGAACAAATAACTCTTAACCAATGTACTGTACTGGATGAATTTGCTGCTGATGTTTTAGAATGCTACAGATTTCATTACTGGCCAAGGGTTCCTAATCTCTAAATCATACATCTCATGACAGTGAATAAAACAAATGTACTTTACAGAAAGTGTTACAATTTCAAATTACTAACTTGTAATTTTGTTGCCCATTGAACCTTGCAAAAGAAATCTATAAATCTAGCAATATTTCATTTTATTCTGAGTCATTTACACAATTAACCATTCAATTAATTCAAGTGTTTAATTTTAATTTAACTGCCTACACTTGGGTATATCTTCAAATATATATATATATTTTGTTAAAATATGCAGTCACCATTTTTTTTAATTAAACTTTCACTTCAGCTACAGGAGCACTGTATTTTATATTCCAACTCACGTTACCTCATGAAGCATAAGAGCAATAAAGAGAATTTTAAATCTGAGCAGTTATTAAAGAAGGAGTTTCATTTTTCAGCACATGTGCTGTTGTTATTTAAACCTATAATTTCAATAGTCTTAATAGTTTAGAATTCTTCACCAACATAACATAGCAAAGGCAACACGCGTGCACATTTGGATAATGTCAAACATAAAAGTAACAATATGACAATAAGCAAAATTTGCCAAGCAGTTGCATATCAGATAGTGAAGTGTAAATGAAAAAGAGTGCCTAAGGATAAAAAACAAGCAAGTTATATAGTTGTGATTAAGCTTCTTAGTAGGTGAAAGGGGTAATGAAAGTACAGATATCTTGTCATTCAATAATTCAATTTAATGTGGAATTGGTCACAAAACAGGTCTAATTACAGATTAAACCTAGGAATATCTGGCGGTTGTGAGAATTAGGAAGCTCATATGTCGTATAAAGCAAGAAGTGAGTACTGAGAACAATTCTTGGGATGTCCTAGGGGGGCCTTAAATTTTCTAAAATCAGTTGAGGCCAACCGTATGTTTTACAATTTCAAGCAATTCCTGTGTTCCCAGTGTGCAATTTCCTCAAGACACTAATATCTCCAGTACTTCATAATGATATCCTGAAAATAGAGAATGGCTCATTCACTCTTTTGATAAGAGGATCCATGCAGCTGACAAATAATACCTTGCTAAACTTAACCTGTAGAATGGAGGGCATAGGTAGAATACTATCCCTTTTGCTAAGAAGTGGAGTACTATTTAACTAATATGTTTTGTAAGTGTATGGGTGACCGTCCAAAAGGGGGCAACAAAGGGAATGATCACCGCATATAAAGGTAAAATCCAGATTCTTTTTGCACTTCCAGCATCTATCAGGATAGCCAGGATCGGTGAGGTGAAGTTATGCTCTACTGAGACACTATGTGATCAGAATTTTATATTCATTCTCCTGGAAGTTAGTGTGGGTACAGCTAGTAATATAATAAACTGGGTATCTGAAAAAACTAGACTTTAGGTCTTGTTCTCAGACCTTAATAGAAAGTGTCTCACATAAATTCAACAAGGGGAAGTTAAGCAAATGTTTGTAAGCTACTGAAATTTTTTTTGAAGGAATCTTTTATTGGAATACTAGGCCCTAAAACCAGATGGGAGGCCTGTTGTAACCTATGTGATTTATTATTTTGCCATTCATACACTCATAACTGCTAAGTTCAAACTGGCTATAGCAGTCATATGAATGATGAATAGCACGTGACCACTGTAGAGCATCCAGGACCACGTCAGAGGAGAAGCTAGAACTGTGGTGCAGGATTGGTGATATATTTAAAAGTGAGTGATTTTTTTTCTATTTTCTCTACACATGTCTGCTATATTTCTTTAATCTTGGAAAACCCTTTAAGTACTTCACTAAATACCATAGCTTAGCCACAAAATTGGAAGCTTACAATTGTTTTAAATGGCTTTATATAAAGAACTATTTACATCTCCCCATCTGCCTCTCAGCTTCTATTGCTCACCTCCTCCCTTGGTCTCTCACAACTCACAGCCTTTCCCACTCACAAGAATGGCAATACTCTGAATCTGGTCTTCCTGTAGCTCTGCTCTGCTTCCAACATCACTAACTCTTCTCTTCTGCTCTCGGACCATAACCTCCTCTCTTTTTCTGTCAAGTCACCTAGCATCCCTCTAGACCCACCTACCTATCGTACATACAGGAACCTTCAAGCCTTTCATACCCAAAACTTTGCTTAGTCTGTACAGTTTTCTCCGTCCCCTATCTCTCTCCTCTCCTGCCCCAACTTGGCTGCCGCACATTACAACACCAGTCTCAAACATGCCCTGGATGAAGTGGTTCCCCCCATGACCCAGACCTTCCAATGCAGAGCTTGGCAACCCTGGCTCACGCCCCAAACAGGCTTCATCCAGCAATTCTTTAGGTGTGCTAAATGGCTGTGAAGAAAGTCGCAAACGTCCATAGACTTTCTCCACTTCAAATGTATGCTCAGAACCTACAATCTAGCCATGTTCCCTGCCTCTCTGACTGCAGTCCCTGCTAACTATAATCAACCACCCCCTGCATTCATATCGATTCAACCACCACACAGCTTATGTCTGACCATTGTCTATGTGTATAGCAACCCTCACTCTTCACCTCACCACACCTTGCACATATCCAGCCCCTTTACGTGCTGTATCCCCCCGTTATCTGTAGTATGTAAGCTCGTTGGAGCAGGACCCTCACCCCTATTGTTTCCATCAATTGATTACCTAATGTAACAGTGGTTTTTGAATCTTTGTTTTTTGTATCTGTTCTCCCCTGTTTTGTAAGCACTGTGGAATATGTTGGTGCTATATAAATAAAAATTATTATTATTGAGACGTATTTTCCAAAAATCCAATTTATCTGTTCTAAGAAGAAAACATTAGCTTCCATTCCAAGAGTTTTAATTCTTCATGAAGTAAAAGATGTTTAAATAATATAGCATGTTCTAAAAATAAATTAAGCAGATATATTTGTTATGTTCCACAAATCAATAGGCATAGGAAACTCATGATATTAATGTGTACAAATGTTTACAGTAAATGCTCCATTAAGGGACTAAAACAGCTTTATGGTTTCTTAACTATATAGCTAAGTAACATTTAACATATTTCACCTGTCAGGAATGATTACAAAGCAAAAAACAGTTTGTACATATAAGTGAGGCCACAACTACTAATTAAAACATACACTAGAGCTTATATATTGACTATTGTACTTGTAACATTTGTAATAATGTTGCTGTTTTTACTGGTAATAGGTTAAAACAGTGTGTACTTTGTAAACCCATTGTTAAAAATGTAATCTGATCAGTTATAACATTAAAATTACCTACTTAATACACTCGTCAAAAAGACCCAGCACCTAGAAGGAGTTGTTGGAATCAAATGAAACTTTTTATGTGTGATTGTGATGTTGATATAAGTTAGTGATTACAATATCAGAGCAAAAGGATAATTTATTACGAAAAGCTGAACACTTCAAGAGAGGCTTTATTACCCTGTTGGACCACCTCTAGTTTGGATGCAAGATGTGATATGGGCAGACATGGAGGCATACAGTTTACGTAGAATCATAGAATTGTAGAGTTGCATGGGACCTCCACAGTCATTGGATCCAGCCCCCTGCTCAATGCAGGATTCAGTAAATTATCCCAGACAAATGTCTGTAAAGCCTCTGTTTGAAGACTCCCAATGAAGGAGAACTAATCACTCCTTCACCTTTGGCAACATGTTACATTGTGTTTGCCTTTTATGCAGCTGCTTCACACTGTTGACTCATGTTCAGACTATCATCTATTAGTTTACAAAAGACCATCACACTAGCAGAGGGCGAGTATGCTGCTCCATAGCAAGTGCAGGATTGAGGCTCTCACCACATGTCCCCAGGAATGAACACAGCCATCATCAGTATCCAAACTAAACTTGGATTAATTGTTGAAGACAATCAGATTCCACTCCATAGAAGTCCAGTTTCATCGTTCATGACACCACTGCAAATGGAGGTGACGGTAAGTGGATGTCAAAGACAGTACATGTAATGGGCACCATGAGACCAAATATCCTTCAGCCAAGTACCTGGAAATGGTTCCAAAAGACACATGGGCCTGTAATGATGATGTCAACTGTCTATGAATGACAGACAACAAAACAGTTGGAGGTGCTTGTTGGATGATCAGACAAGCCTCTCTACTGGTAGTCTATCAACAGCATCATAAGTCCAGTTGCGCTGCATGTGTGCCCTTATGCATC
The DNA here is from genome assembly GCF_035609145.1 of Eleutherodactylus coqui. Taxonomy (NCBI): domain Eukaryota; kingdom Metazoa; phylum Chordata; class Amphibia; order Anura; family Eleutherodactylidae; genus Eleutherodactylus; species Eleutherodactylus coqui. Next base: position 138,166,128 of record NC_089843.1, on the reverse strand, counting down.
CACTGGTCCCAATACCTCCTAACATTCTGATCAGAATGGCTTAGGTGGCAGGCAATTTGTAAATATGATCATCTAGCTTCTTACATTCCAATAATGCGTCCTCTCTCAAATTGTGCTATTTGGAAATAATCGCTTTAATTGCATCGTAGAGGCACATGTAATGGTCAACCTGCTCCACATTAGTGGAAAAAGAAGTGGACTACATACAAGTATCTTCTGAGAGCCTTTTTATAGGCCAAGGATGGAATCAATTTTAGGGCTTTAGGTGGCAATACCATTCATCTAAACACAACACAACTCGAATTATTTGTATATCTGCCTGAGATGTAACTGCATGATGATTTTTGCAGCAAAATGACAACTTCTATGTGCTTGATTTTTTTTTTTCAAATTTTGTATTTTATAAGTCTCATTCTTGGGGCCAAAGCAGCTTTGACTCATTGTGATTTGACTCCACAATACTTATTATGTATAATAAAATGTACTACAACATATGCAATGGTTAACAAAAATGTACAATATATTTAATGTTAAGACATAATACATCTTATTCCTATAAAGCTTAACATATAGAGTTTTATACAGATAATGAGGCTATCAGAAATACATAAATATATTATATATGGTATATAGAGATGAGCGAGCACCAAAATGCTCGGGTTCTCGTTACTTGAGGCTAGCTTTTTGTAATGCCCGAGAGCTCGTTTCAAGTAGCGAACCCCATTGAAGTCAATAGGAGACTCGAGCATTTTTCAAGGTGACCCATGCTCTGCATTGTTTTCAATGGAGCCGCGGCTGCTGCAGAGGAAGTCTTAAATTCCCTACTGCAGCTGTCACACATGACAGCTGCGGGAGAGGATCATGCTGTCGGCACCCCTGTATTGGTTTTAATTTTATTCACCATTTCTTCTTGTATTTCAGGAAAGGGCTTATATTTAAAGCCCTTCCCTGAAAAACAATTTCAGGATGCCAGCAGCTGGATCCCCTACCGCAGCAGTCATCTGTGTCAGCTGTGGTAGGGAATTCTTTATTCCCCGCAGGGATTTAAAATTCCTTTGCTGCATCTGCCACAGGTGCCACATGCAGCAGATGTGTTCTTCATCCATGCGGGGACACGGCAGCAGTGGACAGGTAAGTATCTTTTAGTTTAATTTTTTTTTTAAACTAAAATTCTTGTTTTTCAGGAAAGAGCTTATATGTAAAGCCCTTCCCAGAAAAACAATTCAGGGCTGCCGGCAGGCCATTGCCTCCATTAAAGGCAATGCACGGACCTTCATACATGTGTGTTTTTGCGCGTACATAAGTGCGCACCTATATATGCACGTATGTAAGCACAAAAACACGCTCATGTGAAGCCACCCTCATGGTCATTTTACAAAAAAACATCCCTTAAAACAGCCCAACAACAGGAAAATAAAAACGTTATGAGGGTCAAAAGATGGTGACAGAAGGCATTTTTCTTAAATAAAGGTATTTTATTTTTTTAAACAGTACAACATAAAAACTAAATAAATTTGATATCTCTGTAATCATACAAACCCACAGAATAACGATAGCATGTTATTTTCACAGCACAAGCTCCCCCAAAAATGGTGTTTTGTTTTTTTAAACTATACAAGTAAAATGAAATGTCCTTAATGACTGATTGATTAATGCAGAGCCAAAATTATTGAAGTTAGAAATATGAATTTGGACAGTAGCTTCGTTTTATAATGTAGAGAACGACTAATAAAATATTTTTTGAAATTCAACCTCTAAGGAGATGAAAAGTGGGGTTGAATTTTGTATGAAAAAAACCAATATCTAATGCACCTATGAACTTGAAACTTGGCAAAAATAATCTACTGTACAAATAATTAAATAATAGTAGATACAGGGAAGTGTGGACACGTGGTAAATTCTTTGCTTCATTTTAAATTCATGCTTTACATGGTTTTGCGTGCCTAGCCATGTAAAGCATGAATTTAAAATAAAGCAAAGAATATACCACATGTGTCCACACTTCCCTGTATCTACTATTACTTATGAAAATGACCATCTGACTGAATGGTATGTGGAACATGAGTATAATATCTTTGCATCTGAAAACAGACAGATCAGCGGGCAACAAGAAAGGTGAGATACTTTTTGCTATATGCTAATACAAATAATTAAACACGTATTTTACCAATTGTGGAAAACACTAACCTAAATAGTTACCTGACTGCTACTAATTCACACAAAGCATCATAAGTGTGAGATCATGACATCAACCAAATAGTCGGCAGAACTTTTCTAAAAATTCCCATCACTATCATGAGATAAAATGGCAAAATCATCCTATAAATAGACTGAGTTTTATTTCTTCACAAGATCTTTTCAACTGACATTTTCATATTTACCTGCCTTATGAACCTGTGTCAAACAAACTCCCCATTAATAAGTGAATCTAAAACAGTCTATTTTAAATTACTTTAATTCTATCTGACCTGGTGAATTTCTTTAACACAGTTTACCAACAAATGAATCCACAGGTTCATAAAGCTGCAGCAGCAAATTATCAACAGATTAACCCTGAAGTTCATAGAGCTGCAGCAGCTAAACACCAAGAAAATAAACCCGAGGTTCATAGAGCTGTTGCAGCAAATTATCAACAGAATAATCCTGAGGTTTGTAGAAATGAAGCAGCTAAATACCATGGCAATAAACCTGAAGTCCATAGACCATTATCCGCTAAAAATCAGCTGAATAAACCTGAAATTCATAGAGCAGCTGCGATCACTTCCATAGAAGGTTAAAGCTCTGTCCAGAATGTTGTACGATTCTGACTTGGATTATGAAATCTGGGAACTAAGACTCATAAATAAATATAACACCCTAAAATGGAAAGAAAAGGCTCCTGGTATGTGTTGCAGCAGTGGCAAGGTGCAAATTCTGACTTTTGAGCCTTTGCCTGAGTTGCTATATAGCTTAAATATGGATATTCATTCGAAGCACATTCATTTTATGGTCAGTATTAGAGATGAGCGAGCACCAAAATGCTCTGGTGTTCGTTGCTCGAGTCGAACTTCTCGTAATGCTTGAGAGCTCGTTTTGAGTAACTAACCCCATTGAAGTCAATGGGCGACTCGAGCATTTTTGTATGGGACTGATGCTCCGCATAGCTGATGACTTGTCAAACACCAGAAAACATTAGAAAGTCATGGAAACACCACAGAAACGGATAGGGAAGGGCAGGGGCAGCATGGATGGCTACATCTGAGGCTCCCAGGTCCCACTATAAAGCCAAAATGGGGGCAAGAGTCTGGCATCACCCCCTAACAATTTATTTCGGACAAACCCTCATTAGCAAGGCACACACGCTGGCACATCTTAGCTAAGCACCACATTATCTGCAACCATTGACAATCACTGCCTGCGGGTGACACTGGTGCCTCTTCTCCTGGGTTACATGCTGGCATTGCTGTCCAACCCCCCCACATGACCCTGCATCCACAGTGCATGCAAAATTTTCCCTGCGCAGCATTCAGCTGCCCTCATGCCAGACACTCGCTTCATAGCCACACCACCCTCATGTCTATTTATAAGTGCATACTGGATGAGGAGGAACCGGAGGCAGACACTGCAGAGGATTGGCAGGGCCAGGCAGCAGCCCTCTTTGAAAGTGTGGGCGATAGCTCACAATGCTGTTGAGATTTGATGATAAATTGACGTACGATCATCATTCCAATCCTGTGCCACCTCCGTCACAAAATTGTCAGGAGCCACAAACGTGGGCATAAAGGGGATTCAGGTGCCAGCACGTCTCCACAATGCAGTAACACTCTGTGTGGGAAGCACATGAGCAGGCCCAGGGTCTGGCTCGATCCCAGCCTCCACCTTGTGTGACCCAAGGTGCCACTAGTTACATAGCAATGGGAAATCCATGTGTACCCACACAATTTATTCTGCGTAGGTGTCAGATAGCTCAACACCGCAATGGGAAGTCTTTGAGTTCCTTGGGCTCGACTATGCTGTCGGTGCACAAAGATGGTATTACACAGGAAGAAATCAGATTGCCCAAACATGGCAGAGTTTCACCCCGCAAAGGACCTCGGCCCACATTTCTACCCTAGTCAGTCAGTGTGTGTGTCAGACAGGTAAAACACCGCAATGGGAAGTCTTTGTGCACCCACAGCATAGGCGAGCTGAAAGAACTTAAAGATGGTATTACACATGAGGAAAACAGAGTGCCCAAACATGGCAGAGTTTCACCCCGCCAAGGGCCTCGGCCCACATTTCTACCCTAGTCAGTCAGTGTATTTGTGCCAGACAGGTAAAACACCGCAATGGGAAGTCTTTGTTCACCCACAGCATAGGCGAGCCCCTGGAACCCAAAGAAAGTATTACACATAAGGAAATCAGAGCGCCCAAACACGCAGTTTCACCCTGCCAAGGACCTCGGCCTCGGCTCACATCCTCATTAATCGTGGGCATAAAGCAGACTCGGATGCTAGTGCAGCTGTGAATGTCCCATTAATGCAGTAACGCTTCTTTTGTTTGGCCCAAACCACTGTATCAGATAACTGTGGTAACACGAGAGAAAAAAACATGTTGCCCTGCGCTGATCCCCAGAGCCCAAGCAGGAGGAGGAGGTGGCATAATAAGGCCGAGAAACCATGACCGAGGTAGGACTCGCAATACTCTGTGTGGGAAGTACGTGAGCGGGCCCTGGTTCACGCTCGATCCCAGCCTCCACCTTGTGTGACCCAAGGTGCCGTGAGTTAAATAGCTATGGGAAATCCATGGGTCCCTACACACTTTATTCTGTGTAGGTGTCAGATAGCTCAACACTGCAATGGGAAGTCTTTGAGTTCCTTGAGCTTGCCTATGCTGTGGGTGCACAAAGATGGTATTACACAGGAAGAAATCAAAGTGCCCAAACATGGCAGATTTTCACCCCACCAAGGACCTCGGCCTTGGCCCACATTTCTGCCCAAGTCAGTCAGTGTATTTGTGCCAGATAGGTAAAACACCGCGATGGGAAGTCTTTGTGCACCCACAGCATAGGCAGACCCCAGTAACATTTCTGTAGCAAGTGTATAGGCGGACCCCAGTAACATTTCTGTAGCAAAAGTATAGGCGAACCCCTCAAACCATTCAGAAGAAACTGTGTAGGCGGACCCCAGTAACATTTCTGCAGCAAAAGTATAGGCGAACCCCTCAAACCATTCAGTAGAAACTGCATAGGCGGACCCCAGTAACAATTCTGTAGAAAAAGTATAGGCAGACATGACTGTAACATTTTTGTAGCAAAAGTATAGGCGAACCCCTCCAACCATTCAATAGAAACTGCATAGGCGGACCCCAGTAACATTTCTGTAGCAAAAGTATAGGCAGACACCAGTAACATTTCTGTAGCAAGAGTATAGGCAGACCCCAGTAACATTTCTATAGCAAGAGTATAGGCCAACCCCAGTAATATTTCTGTAGCAAAAGTATAGGCAGACCCCTGTAACATTTCTGTAGCAAAAGTATAGGCGAACCCCTCAAACCATTCAGTAGAAACTGCATAGGCGGACCCCAGTAACATTTCTGTAGCAAAAGTATAGGCGAACCCTTCAAACCATTCAGTAGAAACTGCGTAGGGGGACCCTAGTAACATTTTTGTAGCAAAAGTATAGGCGAACCCCTCAAACCATTCAGTAGAAACTGCATAGGCGGACCCCAGTAAAAATTCTGTAGAAAAAGTATAGGCAGACACCACTGTAACATTTCTGTAGCAAAAGTATAGGCGAACCCCTCAAACCATTCAATAGAAACTGCATAGGCGGACCCCAGTAGCATTTCTGTAGCAAGAATATAAGCAGACCCCAGTAACATTTCTATAGCAAGAGTTTAGGCGGACCCTAGTAACATTTCTGAAGCAAAAGTATAGGCGGACCCCAGTGGTGTGACCCGGAGGTGGTGAATGGGCTTCGTCCCACCTTGTGGGGTGCTTGGCCATCATATGCCTGTGCATGCTGGTGGTTGTGAGGCTGATAGTGGTAGCTACCCTACTGATCTTGGTGCAACACAGGTTGCGCACCACTGTTCGTCGGTCATTCGCGCTCTCACTAAAAAACATCCCCACCTTTGAACACCTAGCCCTCTGCATGGAGGCTTGCCGTGAGGGGGTGCTTTGGGAAACAGTTGGGGGATTCTTCGCTCTGGCCCTGCCTCTACCCCTGGCCAGTCCACTGCCTCTTCCAACCTGTCCTGCTGCTGCGCTTCCCTCCCCTCTGAAGCCCTGTCCTCAGTAGGCTTAGCAAACCAGGTGGAGTCAGTCACTTCGTCGTCCAGCTGCTCTTCCTCCGAATCCTCTGTGCGCTCCTACCTCGGACTTATTGCCCTCACTATTACCTCACTGACAGACAACTGTGTCACATCATCCTCATCCATAAAAAGCTCTTGAGATAGTTGCCGGAAGTCCCCAGCCTCATCACCCGGACTCCGGGAACTTTCCAAAGGTTGGGCATCGCTCATGACAAACTCCTCAGGTGAGAGAGGAACCGTTTTTTACCACTCATGGCAGGGACCCGAGAACAGTTCCTGGGAGTCTGCCTGCTCAGAATATGTTATTTTCATGGAGTGAGGAGGCTGGGAGGAAGGAGGAGCAGCCAGAGGATTCAGAGTTGCAGTCCCTAGGCCGGGAGTAGTGGACAGCGTAGAAGACTGGGTGATCGATACATTGCTGGATGCATTTTCTGCCATCCAGAAAAGGATGGAGCTTTGGGTTTTGGCACGGAGGATCAGGACTGTAGTGTATATAACTTTCCCTATAGAAGTGGCTGTGCCCCAACACTATGTGTTATGCGCTGCAGACACAGAACGGTATAAATGAAGTCATTTGCAGCAGGCTAGGAAATGTTAGAGTGAAGTTTTACAGTGAGAGCTGGTTATACGGCACTGCAGGCTAAGAACGCTATTACTGAAAGGCTGGGAACAGGCCTAGATGTGTAATACAAAAATTGATGCACTACTGCTCCCCGCCAGCCACAACTGTAAAGCACACGGTCAGATGAAGCTCTAAGAAGGACCATTGGGGTTCTTGTACGGAGAATTAGGACTGTATAACTTTCCTTATAGAAGCAGCTCTGTACCTAAACTCTTCGTTATGCACTGCAAACTGAGAACGCTATAGTTGAAATGGCCTGCTCAGCCGGAGATGCTTAAAAAATAAAATAAAATTGTTGTACTACTGCTCCCAGCCAGCCACAAGAGTAATGCACACTATGAAGAGTAGCCCTAAGAAGGACCGTTGGGGTTCTTGACAACAGGATCCTACTCTAACACTGTCCCTATATAAGCAGCAGCACTATCCCTAACCTCTGCCAGCATGCGTCTGAGGCGAGCCGCTGGCTGGACCACTTTAAGTACTCGGTGGTCACCTGATTGGCCTCGCCACTCACTACTGTGGGGTGGGATAGGGCTGGCACGTCACAGCAGGAAGTGGTGTCATCATAACACGAAGCTTAGCCATAGTGGTGACATCTCTTACAGAAATGACTGCTACGGTATACCCTGCCATTTTTTACATCAAAGCGAAGCCCATAAATTCGTTAAGTTTTATCTCACAAAAATGACAAAGCAGCTGCTATTAATGTTTTTTGTTGAAATAATTTGAAGGAGAAGAAATGCAATATAGGTCTATAGACTCCATAGATTCCATAGAATTCCTAAGCACCCTCAACTCAGCTAGTCTCCCTCCTGCATAACGTCATTTTTAAGATTAGCACACCAGTTATGTTACTAGGAACCTAAACCCTCCAAAATTATGTAATGGCACCAGACTGCAAATAAAATTATCTATTGAAATGTTATCGAGGCCACAGTAATCACTGGATGTGCAAAAGGGGAAACTATAACTACCCTGTTTCCCCGAAAATAAGACAGTGTCATATTAATTTTAGCTCCCAAAGATGTGCTAGGTCTTATTTTCAGGGGATGTCTAATTTTTCAATGAAGTAGAATTCAAATTTATTATTAAACAAAAAAAATGAACATTTATTATATACTGTACAGTAGTTGTCACTAGAGATGAGCCTATGTACTCCTCTGAGCTTGATGCTCGCTCGAGTATTAGGGTACTCAAGAGGCTCGTTACTCGAGACGAGCACCATGCGGTACTCGAATCAATTCCATTTTCTTCCCTGCATGTTTTGTGCCATTTTCTGGCCAATAGACATGCAGGGAAGGCATTACAACTTCCTCCTGTGACGTCCCAGCCCTATCCCACCCCCCTGCAATTAGTGGCTGGTGAGATCAAGTGACCGCAGAGTACTTAAAGCGGTCCTGCCCGTGGCTCACCTCAGACACACGCTGGCAGAGATTAGGGAAGGTATAGTGTTTCATAGTGTTAGGGTCTTCAAGAGCCCCAACGGTCCTTCTTAGGGCCACATCTGACCATGTGCATTACTGTTGTGGCTGCTGGGAGCAGTTTTGCACAATTTGTTTGTTTTCATCTTGGGCTCTGCAGACTATTGCGTTGTCAGTCTGCAGCCAATTATACAGAGTATAGGGGCAGTACTGGTCAGGCAGGGACAGTGGTAGTGTAGAATCCTGTTAACAAGTACCTCAACGGTCCTTCTTAGGGCTACCTCTGACCGTGAGCTTTACTGTTGTGGCTGCTGGGAGCAGTTTTGCTTTTTTTTTTCATCTTGGGCTCTGCAGACTATTGCGTTGTCAGTCTGCAGCCAATTATACAGAGTATAGGGGCAGTACTGGTCAGGCAGGGACAGTGGTAGTGTAGAATCCTGTTAACAAGTACCTCAACGGTCCTTCTTAGGGCTACCTCTGACCGTGTGCATTACTGTTGTGGCAGCTGGGAGCAGTTTTGCTTTTTTTTTTCATCTTGGGCTCTGCAGACTATTGCGTTTTCAGTCTGCAGCCAATTATACAGAGTATAGGGGCAGTACTGGTCAGGCAGGGACAGTGGTAGTGCAGAATCCTGTCAACAAGTACCCCAATGGTCCTTCTTAGGGCTACCTCTGACCGTGTGCATTACTGTTGTGGCAGCTGGGAGCAGTTTTGCTTTTTTTTTTTTCATCTTGGGCTCTGCAGACTATTGCGTTGTCAGTCTGCAGCCAATTATACAGAGTCAGCATAACGATCGTTCTGCTGAATGACAGCTGAGCTGAGCCAATCAGAGGCAGCACTCACTCACCCATTCATGAATTCATGAATGGGTGTGAGTGAGAGCTGCCTCTGATTGGTCAGGCTGTGACCAATCAGAGGCAGCTCATTCAGAGAGCAGTTCAGGAGAACTGCCAGCTGGCCGCGGCTGAACTCCGTCTGCCGGGACCAGGTGAATATATATATTTTTTTTATTTCTACACATTTCTGGATGAATTGCAGGGAAGGGCTTATATATTTAAGCCCTTCCCGAAAATTCATTGTGCGATCGCCGGCAGCCCATTGCTTTCAATGGAGGCGGCTGTATTGCCGGCTCCATTGAATTCAATGGGCAAACATCGTTCTGCCGGGAAAAGGTAGGTATATATTTTTTTTTTACTTTTTACACATTTTAGGATGATTTTCAGGTAAGGGCTTATATTTTTAAGCCCTTCCCGAAAATTCATCCCGCGCTAGCCGGCAGCCCATTGCTTTCAATGGAGCCGGCTGTATTGCCGGCTCTATTGAATTCAATGGTCAGTGCTCGTTTAATCGAGACAAGCACCACGTGGTGCATGTTTTCCCTCGCCTTCCCTATCCGTTTCTGTGTCGTTTCCATTACTTTCGTAGGTTTTGAAGATTTGCACAAATGAAAACCTTAGCGAGCATCGGTCATATACAAAAATGCTCGAGTCACCCATTGACTTCAATGGGGTTAGTTACTCGAAATGAACCTCTTGAGCATCGCGGAAAGCTCGACTCGAGCAGTGAGCACCCGAGCATTTTGGTGCTCGCTCATCTCTAGTTGTCACCATAAACTAGTATAACTAGACAAACTGTGAATCCTATCAAGAATTTCTTGTTACTACCATTATTTTCATGTACAACAATCTAGCGTACATCCCTATATTTATAATTCCTTGATTGGCCAGCCTTGTGGACGAAATTACTCAAAAATCTCATCCATATGGGACGGCGAATCTGTCACGGCAAAGCTGGGAGAAGCCAGCGTTGCGGTGTAGATTCGCCGGCCACAGCATGTCCATTTTTTAAAAATTCCGCTGCACCAGCGCTCTTCTCTATGGGAGCATCGGCTGCAACAGAAAAGCATGCGGCCAGGCCGCTTCAAAACCCGTGGCTAAGTGCCGCAGGTTTAGAAGCGGCGCTTTCCCCGCGGAAATCTTGCTGTTTTTCGCTGCGGTCAAACCGCAAGTTTTCCACTGGAAATACGCTCTGTGAGAACCCAGCCTTAAGAATCACATACTGGTTGCCTGACTCACACACAGAGCCATAAAAAAATAAGGGCTGTAAAGTACCTGTCTGCAGACTTTAATGATCACCCACAGCAGTTCCTGTACCACATTTACAGCAGGGACATCTGGTGGTAGGAGACAACAGGGATGGAAGCAGGGGATGGGCCTCATCATGCCTCGCCTGCACATTTGCAGGCGACAGCCATGGAAGGGAACATCAGGATTGGCAGCAGGTGACTGTCTGCATGTCCTGCATGCAGCTACTCTGCAATGGACAGTGAAGGTAGGGGACAACGTCGGCGGGCTAAAAAGAATCACAGCTGCATGCTCTGGTGTTCTGTTCGGCGGGCATGCTTCCAAACAAAAACGTTGCTAGGTCTTACTATCGGGGGAGGCCTTATATTTGGCACTTCTGCAAAATCTCTACTAGGTCTTACTTTCAGGGGATGTCCTATTTTTGGGGGAATGCGAGAGTACCGTGAATGCCGTTAACATTTATATTCAAAGGTTATTTAAATGTTCTGGGATTATTCTTTTCTGCTCAGATTGTATGTAATTCCTACTAGATTGGCATGCATATGCACTAAGGCTTCCTCATTATGTTTTCGGGAGTGTGGGTAATGTGGTGAGATTGTCCAAACGTCCTTAGATTTTGGATTCATATTTATAGTCTAAAATATACTGTTACAGGAATTAATCTTTAGGCCTCGGTCACACGGGCGTTTTTTCCCACGATTTGCGGATCGCATGACGGATGCGCATCCGCAAATCGCGTGACCAGGGCCGAAAAATCGCCCGAAAAATCTGCTCCTAGCCGCGTTTCATTAGAAATGGGCCGGAGCAGTGCAGCGCTGTCCAGTGCATTGAATTCAATGGAGCCGGCAATACAGCCGGCTCCATTGAAAGCAATGGGCTGCGGGCGATCTCAGGATGAATTTTCGGGAAGGGCTTAAAAATATAAGCCCTTCCCTGAAAATCATCCAACACTGTGTAAAAAGTTAAAAAAAATATATACTCACCTTGTCCCAGCAGACGGAGTTCAGCCGTGGCCAGCCGGCAGTTCTCCTGAACTGCTCTGAGTAGTATTCAACCGCCTGCTGAATGAGCTGCCTCTGATTGGTCACAGCCCTCACCAATCAGAGGTAGCTCTCACTCACCTATTCATGAATTCATGAATGGGTGAGTGAGTGCTGCCTCTGATTGGCTCAGTGCATGGACCAATCAGGGGCAGCTCTTAGCTTTTGAATGACAGCTGAGAGCTGCCCCTGATTGGTCCCTGCGCTGAGCCAATCAGAGGCAGCACTCATTCACCCATTCATGAATTCATGAATGGGTGAGTGAGAGCTGCCTCTGATTGGTGAGGGCTGTGACCAATCAGAGGCAGCTCATTCAGCAGGCGGGGATTTTAAATCCCCGGCTGCTGAATACTATTCAGAGCAGTTCAGGAGAACTGCCGGCCGGCCGCGGCTGAACTCCATCTGCCGGGTCAAGGTGAGTATATATTTTTTTTTACTTTTTACACATTTCAGGCTGATTTTCAGGGAAGGGCTTGAATTTTTAAGCCCTTCCCAAAAAGTCATCCTGCGATCGCCGGCAGCCCATTGCTGTCAATGGAGCCGGCTGTATTGCCGGCTCCATTGAATTCAATGGGCAAACATCATTCTTCTCTGCCACAGCTGTAACAGCTGTGGCAGAGGAGAATGATTTGTCTAGTATATGTTCTCAATGGGGTCGGCGCTGCTGCCCCCGGCCCCATTGAGCGCATATAGAGAAGAACAGGAATCGCAGATCGCAGATAGGTGCGATCTGCGATTTCTGGTCTATAATAAATCGGACGAGTGCATAAAAATCGCTCATGTGTCCGATGCCATTGCAAAGCAATGGTTCTATAAAAACGGCGATTGCATGCACATGCGCAGATCGCACCAAAAATCGCCCTTCTGACCGAGGCCTAAGAATGATTCATCACAAACTTCTTTTGACTTCCTCTATACCTGATATTCTATAGAATACCAGATGGATAAATGTTATCTTGACTGCAAAAATGGCTGGTAGACAGAAGTTAAAAAACTTGTTCAAGCCCCTTTAAATTAGGTAAAAAAAGAAGCTAGTGTGCATAATGGTAAATAATAGCCTCCCTAGCATTCTGAATGATTTATTAACAAAGTTAAATGCAGTATGGTCATCTTAAACAGGAAAGTTTTAGTAATGAGTCTTCTTGATCTGTTTATCATCTTTATTCTCCTACCCCTCTTCATTTTTTTTATCCTTCATTGTTTGAGCTCAGGTATGGCATGTGTAAAGTTCTTATACTGGAAATTTGAAATATTTAGGGTTAACACCTACTTGTGTTTTTTTTAATGCTGTAATATTGCTGAGTTTTTTTAACGCAATTGTCAATGGGACTTTCTAATGTTAAAAATGCATTGCAAGTTTGTGCTTTGCTATTTTTCTGCAATGCGTTTTTAACATTAGAAAGTTACATTGACAATTGCGTTAAAAAAACGAAGCGATATTGCAGCATTAAAAAAACACAAGTCGATGTTCAACCTAAGGGCTCAGTCAACCGGGCGCATCCGGGCGCCGATGCGCCTATGTTCCTGCAGGATAAGACGGCCGGACTGCAGGTGTGGACGACTCTCCGCACTGCCGAAAGAAAGAACACATGACCGGCTCCATTGCCTTCCTTGGATACACTTTTTATGTTTTTATCATAGATTTTATCTCTTAAAGGGTTTGTCTGAGGTACATTTTTATGTTAAAAATAGTACATAAATACAAAAAAACAGTTAAGGCTTTGTTCACAGTGTTTTCGCAGCCATTTTGCTGCGTCCAAAAATTGCGACCATCTGAAGCATTGGATTCCAATGTATTCATTTAGATGAGCGATTTTTAGCCATGTAAAAAAAATGGCACTGTCAAGCATAGAACATCGGCAGACGTTTTCGGTCGCCGATCTTATACGTTGCGTCCAAAGATAGGTCTTGCCCTATCTTTGGCCGAGATACACTAGAAGCTCCCATAGACTTCTGTGTCCAAAGCTGGGAAAATAAGACAGTTGGCTCTATTTAAACATTAGCAACCATTCTGAGGATTTCTGCTGATCAAGGAATTTCTGCACTGTAGCGTATTTTTTTGTCGATATAGGCTTCAGCCACTGTGAATGGCAGAAAATAAATGGCTAAAGATCGTGACTTTATCGTGGCGTTTCTTCACTCATTCAATTTTTCCAGCCCGTAAGAACAAACGGAAAAACGCATACAGTCGTGTGAAAAAAGCTTAATGCTCACATCTTCCGACTTCACACTGAGAACAGTGGAAAAATGCAAAACACTGAACTAGACATACCACTTCCGCTTTTATAGGTTCTGTTCGGCTTCCAACATGTCTCGTGGTACCATTCCAGAAGAAACAGAACAGCATGATGCCCAATTTGGGCTAGGTTTTCATTCAGAAATCTGCTCCAGAGGCTCCAAACATAGTCTCTAGCATGGATTTAAACATAGCTTTAGGCCAGCTTCTCAAGGGGGAGCCGGATTGCACATGCGGGAGGCCTGCAGCGGATTCCGGTCATACACAGTACAGTTTTTTCTTTTTAATGCTTGTGTTTTCCACACCGTCACTTATGCAGCACTTATGCTACTTTGCAAGAGGCAGAAAAATCTATGACTAGTACTATTGTTACTAATTATGCAACACAAACTAAACAATATTATTCTACAATATATTTTTATATTACTTGCAAAGTAATTTTATATAAACTATAAAACCATAATAATGGTGATGATGATTTGTACTAGCATTAATTAGTATTAGAGAAAATATGATGCAAAAATATCTGGCCTTTCTATAATGCTGGTTAAAATACATTTGAAATGTTCACCCAGAGTAACATAATTAAATTCCATATTACATTCACCACCCAAACTACTAAAATTGGCATTTGTGAGCATTCACTTCACAGATCCAATTTGTCTTCTCAAGCAAATCTCTGATTGTACCTACCATATTTTCTTTTACCTTATTCTAAAAGCTCATACTAATTCAAAATAGGATTTTTGATGCAGATTAATTTAAAACTAATCAGAAAGGCATTGGAGGTAAGATTTTTATTTCATAAAAATGCATTAATTTTCAATCTCCCACAACAGAAGAGTCGTTTGACATCAATAAATATGAAAAAAGATTAAATAGTAAATTCTTAAATTATCACAGTCAGTAATTTAATAATTTAATTCTACAGACCCATTTAGTAAGTTTCAAAATGTTTGCTTAATACAGCTATTATATAATATGCCAACTGCATTATACTACTAACATATATGCTAAGGATGTAAAGTATATAAGGAAAGATAAATTTTTTTTACCCATTTGTATGGCACATACAGACAATACTCCACAGCACTGTACACAGAATATTGCTCATATTGGGCCATGTCCCCATGGGGGACTCACTAACTAGATTTACCTATTAGTATGTTTTTGGTATTTGGGAAGAAGTCCATACTCGAGAAGAACATAAACTTCTCATAGATGTTTCCTGTAGTCAGATTTGAACCAAGCAAAAGTGCTAATCACAGCGACACGAGGCTGCCCACCAACTGAACGACTGAACTGCTGACCGACCAACCGTTCAATTGAACAGTGGGTTGATACTTTATTTTAGGTACATTCTTATAAAATGACAAAAGGAAACAAAACAAAGTCCATAAATAAAAAGTGAAAAATCTAATTTTGGACACGAATTGAGAAGATCCTAGTCTATGGACAAGAAAAATGTGTGTTTAAATAATTAAATGAGAAAATATTGAGGGTGACCAGCAAGAACAAGCATGTTATCCTGAATCCAGGAAACACAAGGAGAAAACATATCCATATGCAAAATGTTATGGTGTCAGTGTTTTCTCAAAGTGGTGCATAAAGTTTCTTCTAAAATTGCAAATTCACTGGCTAAACTTCTGGTCAACTTGAGTACCGAAAATAGTTTTTCAAGGTGATGGCCCAGGTATAGGAGCTGACAGCTAACAAAGAATCCAAATGCTTACTGCAGCATCTAATTGGCTTTACAGAAGGAAGAGGCTTCATTTGTCATCATGACACAATCATGGGGTGATGATGGGTTTCCCTGGCAGCCCAGGGCCTAACTACGGCCCCTAAACAATGGCTTAACAACGGCCCTGTGTGGAAGCCTATTAAACTTTCCTAGAGGCAGGACTTAAGAGTCTGACTGTCACCTTTACATTGCCAGGCATAATATATTGCAATCAAAAGCCAAAAACACTTCAGCTCCCGTGGTCATGCTATAAAATTCTTTTTTATTATAACAAATCTTTTAAAAGCATGACAGAGTTCAGTACTTTTTCTCAGAATTGTGGAGACTTTTTGATTTGCCAATTTATAGTCAGAAATAGACCACAGGATGTAGAAAATATGGAGGAGTAATGTTCTCCATTGTCCAACTCTTGCACAATTTGGAATTGTCATCCGCAGTTGTTGACTTGTTTATGCCAAATATGGTTTTATCCACGTAGAACATTTATCAGCTCGAGAAGACTATTTTGTAGCCAAGAATTGATGTAATTATATAGCATGGAGTATAGCATTATAATAAGCCGAGATCTCTTGTACTCCCATTCCTCCTCTCCTTCTTGGGGCATAAATTATTGACCCTGCAACCCATGGTTGTTTATCATTCCATATGAATTTTAGCATTTGTCTTTGAAGTGTAGTAATTAATTTTAAGGGAATTGGGACTATCATTGTGTAAGGACTGGCGGTTCGCGGGTCTGTCGTGCCCGCACTGCCCGTCCTGTCACACGTGCGGCTGCTGCGCGGCGCAGGGGGGCCCCGGTCCTCGTCACCTCCCCCGGCCGCCGAGCTCCGCCTCGCCGCCGGGTTGCTAGGGACGCGGTGGGTGTTGCCCCGCGTTGCGTCCTAGGTATCATAGCAACCAGACATGTGTCTCCTTTCCTGCCTCCTGCAGGGCTGGGGGCGAGTTCCCCAGTGCTGCTGGGTGCACTCAGCTGCTGTCAGGCTCCCCGCCCCAATCAGCTGCTGGGGCGGGAGCTCTGACAGCATTTAAACCTGCTGGTGTCTGCAGACCAGTGCCAGTGTTAGTTTGGATTTCCTGCTACACCAGCGTACTCCATATTTCTGACTCCTGATACTGACTCTCTGCCTTTTGACCTGACGTTGCCTTTGCCTGACCCTCTTGTACCGCGTACCCTCTCGTTGCTGACCCGGATTGTCTGACTCTCCTTGCTGTTGTTTTGTTCCAGTGTCTGTCTGTTTGTTAGTCCCAGTGTACCCCTTCCTTAGTGAGTGTAGGGACCGTCGCCCAGTTGTCGCCCTGGGACTTAGGCCAGGGGGACAGGGGTTGCGGGTATTTTCAGGGACTTCCCGTTTCCCGGACCCCGAGTCCTGACACATTGTACACAAGATGTAAAGGATCTTGTGTTAGATCTTCATCTTGTACAACACTATTCTGCCTAGGCAGGAGGGTTTTATTTTTGCAAAACCTTTTAACTCTTCTTAAACGGAACTCATTAGTGGGTCCTATTTTATCTAGTGGGTGGGGGAGTTTTATTTCCAGGTAAGGGATCCTAGAATTTTCCCACACGTAGGGGAATTCGTTTTAATAGATTGTTTAATGTTCTTAGGGGTATTTATTGCTATAGTTTGGGATTTGTTGGTATTTACTTTATAATAGGAGACCTTTCCAAAATCTTCCAGTAAGGCCGAAATTTCCTTTAGCGAGCTGAGTGGGTGTGATAGCATTAGAATAATGTCATCCGCAAACAAGCTAATCTTATGTTGTCCAAAGGGTAGCGGGATCCCCCTGACATTGCTAGGCTTTCTGATATCCTCCACTAATGGTTCTACTATCATGATAAATAAGATGAGTGAAAATGGGCAGCCTTGGTGAGTACCATTGATTATACTGAAGGAGCTTAACAGAACTCTGTTTACCAATACCTTCGGCATTGGAGTTGTGTACAATGCTCTTGCTGTATTTAGAATAGAGCCCTTGAATCCAAACTTCCTCAGCACTGCAAACACAAAATCCTATTGAATCCTAGCAAACGCCTTCTCTGCATCCAATGTGAGGAACAGATAACTCATTCCCAGGTCTTCTGCTTAAGATATCAAATCAATTATACATCTCGTTACATCTGAGGCATGTTTGCCTTTCACAAAGCCCATTTGATCACTGTGTACAATAGATGGAATTATTTTTAAGAGGTTTTTGGCTAATATTTTGGTGTAAATTTTTGTATCACTATTTAGGAGCAAAATAGTTCTGAAATTCGCTGGGGAGGTTGGGGCCTTGCCTGGCTTGGGCCTTGCTGTTATTATTGCGTGGTGCATTTCTTCTGGCAGGTGGCCCCTTATTCTAGCTTTGTTGAAGATCTTAACCATATGTGGGACTAATGTATTTTTATGAGCCATATAGTACTCATTTGAGAACCCATCAGGTACTGGGGCCTTATCTCTTTTAGATGGAAAAATAGTTTCCAATACTTCCTGTGGGAGGATAGGCTCGTTTAGATAATTAATTTGGTCTTTTACATTTCTGACATCTATTGGTTTCCAGTGTGGAGGGAGATCTTGCTTGTGAAAGGAGTAGGGTAGTAAACTTGGAAGGGATGGGGTTGTGGGTTTTTGATAGTATCGGGTAGATACCAGTCTTTTTGGTACTTTCTTAACTGAGCATAGCTGGTGCCCTTGATGAGAAAGCTCTCTTTTGGGGGGAAAAAGTTTGGCCATTTTGGACAGTGACCTCTTTCTCTATAGCTCTGGTTCTAGAGGTCTTGTTAAACCTAGGCTTATTGTTTCTCTGCTGGATATTGTGGGAATGTAAGTTTTCTAAGCCAGTTATTTAGCTCTGCTATGCCATTACTGGTCAATGCAATTCGGTCTTTTCCTTCCTGAGCCCTCCAAGCCCCACCATTGAAGGATTTCCATCCCTTCATCTGGATTGGAGATGATTGAATTACTGCCATCTTTAAACACTATCAACTTGATATGAAATGCCCACTTATAGATGATTTTATTTTCTCGGAGAATACTTGTTACCAGCGTAATTTTTTACCTCACCATCAGGGTCGCTTGAGAGAGGTACATATAAAGTTTGATGCTCTCATAGGGAGGTGAAAGGGCATTCATCTTCCTGTCTGCATACATCCTTTTATCTTTAATGTGATAAAAAAGGATGTGTACCATCACATCCTTAAAAAAGGTTCTCTGCAATGGCCTTTTGACATGGTAACCTGTGTGATCTATCTACTATACATTCCTCCTGTGAAGTTCCAGGAAGCAATGCTTTAATTAGATCCTGCACGTAATCTCTAAGTGTCGCAGGCTGGACTGTCTCCGCTATGCCTCTTATTTTCATGTTGTTGAAGCCGTTATGGTCTTCTAGATCCACCATTTTACTTATAACTGCCTCAAACTCCTTCACTAGTCATAGAATTATGGAATTATAGAATGGTAGAGTTGGAAGGGACATCCAGGGTCATCAGGTCCAACCCCCTGCTCTGTGCAGGATTCACTAAATCATCCCAGACAGATATTTGTCCAGCCTTTGTTTGAAGACTTCCATTGAAGGAGAACTCACCACCTCCCATTGTAACCTGTTCCACTAATTGATCACCCTCACTGTCAGAAAGTCTGTAGTGATCATTTATCAGATCCTTATATGAGCTGGTCACCCATTTTGTTTTCAAAGTGATTTATTCTACTTCCCAACTCAGACATGGAGGAGTTAGCAACTGTTTGCATAACTTTTAATTTTCTTTGTAGGGATCCTTTAAGTGCTAGTGTATTTTATCTTATAAATGACTCTGATACTGCTTTGTCTGTGCAGCTCATATTTGATATGGGATCCCCTTCTGCCACAGTCTTTTTGATGTTTCCCTCGCTTTCACTATCAGGGTCTGTGCCTTTTTCCTGCATTCTGGCAGTTATGCTGTGGGTCTCCCCCTCCCCCCTGCTCTGAGATACAGTTGACGCCATCTTGGATTAGGGAAGCTGAGAATACACAGCTGCAATGCCGTCTCTCTCCTTATCACTGATCTCCCTGTCTTCACTGCATGCTGCAGGTGGCAAGGGGACTGGGGAAGTCCTCTTACCCTGCTCTCTCTGTGGGGATTTCCCCTGGCCCACCGTCTCCAGCATCCTCCTCCTCTCTGTACCTGCGGCTGCACATCCTACTCTTCTGCTGCTTCTCTCAGCAGGAAGACCTTCTCTCGCAGCTCTCCTCTTCGCCATCCCTCCTTCTTCTCTCTGCTGGTAAGTAGATTTCTTTGCCCTTTTCAGCTTCTGTGTCACTCCTAAAGGTCTTCCTTGCTGTAGCTCACTTGTCAGCGTCAGCTCCAGCCGCCATCCAGGCCACACCCCCAATTTCACCAGTTTTCTTAAATAAGAAGCAATGTTTGTTAGCAGAATAGCAACCATCACAAGACTATTTGTTCAAAAAATCCTATATAGAATTAGGTTTAAAAATCTCCCTATCCCAGTTCCAGTGTCTTACCTCAATTAACTAGAGAAAAATCTTAATAAACATATTTGGAAAGGGCAATGCCCACACTTTATATCTTCCCATCTATAATTGTGGGTTACGTTTACTACAAGTTTCTTATAACTACTATGCAGCAATAATTGATCAAGCCAGACATTGGAAAGCCACTAGCATTACAAAGAATTGGGTGAAAATGGAAAAATTGTTTATGAACACAATACTTGCCAATGTTTTATTATGGCTAATAATTCTTGGAGTTTCTGTAGCTAAATCTCCTTATATTACTATTGAAGCTGGGATCACAGCATGTAAATGACTAATAATTTCCAAAGCTATTATCCCCCTTCATACTGCCTGAATCACCTATATAGGTGATTCCACTTATTATTGCAGGTATCTCAATTAATAATCAAATCACTGCACATAATTTCTATCTCAGATATATGGGAAGGTAATCATCTAATGTCTATAGACATTTCTGCTAAATTTCCCATTCCTAACAAAGATTTTTGTTAGTTGCTCAGAAGGCACATTTTATTACTCAGATTCCTAATTTGTGTTCTCTTCCCAAAACTAGGCATCTCAAGACTTTTTACGATTATTTGGGATAGATCTCTTGGGGATAAGCTACCTTGCTTACGTCATTGGGTAACAGATCTAGGTATCTCTATAGGCATAGAAGACTGGAATGAAATGTTTACATTAGTATACTCGCTTTCAAAATGTACATTTCATTCAGAGTTGACAAGGAAGTTTTTCTATCATTGGTATCTGACCTATACACCTGGCTTCTATTTATCCTACAAGCTTAGATAAATGTTGGAGATGCTCTGGTGGCAAAGGAACCTTGAAGCATATTTTTGGAATTGTTCAAGTAACTGCTTTGGAACCCAACTAAATTCCTCCTTGAAAATACTTTACATATTTCAGTGATATAGAGCTGCTCCTTTGCACTGCTGCATGTAGGCATTGCAAGTTTAGCCCATACTTATAAGATCATAGTCTTTCATGAAATAGTAGACTCAAAGCTTTGTTTGTAAATTTAGCAAATTCTCTACAGTTGCTGTGATTTCTGTGCTTACTGCTTATTTTAGCATCACTTGCAGGTTGTAATGGTACCTTCGTAAGTTCCCATGGGAACTATTCAAAATATACTGTTAATTAGGGGAAGTGGATAAATTTACCCCTTTTTTCTTCTACCTTGTGTCACATCCAAACTCGATGCACTAGATCTGTAACTCTGAAATACACACGGGCTGTGAACAAACTGCAAATCCATGCCAGTAACAGACTGCAAGTGCTCAGTAAATAATGCAGAAAACAAACACGAGGTAGACACTGTCGCTATGGACTCTTTACCCAGCAAAGGGACCTTTCTATACGCAGATAATCCACCCTAAAAAGAGCGAACCTGACCCCGTACCTTGGCCACTAGCAGACTCTATGTGGGATAGTAGAAAACCCCAGAAAACAAGATATAAAAGAAAGTAACAGTAGTACTTTACTTTGTGAAGCATCAGGCAAATAGAAGATCCAGCACCAAGCTATGACTTCCACCACAGTCAGAGGAAGGCTGAAAATAAACAGCAATCAGCTAAGCACAAGGCCAGGTTAAATAATTCTCCTAAAATACCCACAGGTGAGACCAAGAAAGTCTCAGCTAATACCACTCCCAGAAGAACCAGCAGATGAAGGCAAACAAAAACAAGAACCGAAGCAGGTTACTAGAAAGGAACAAATCCCAGAACCACCACAACACCTTGTGTTAATATCACATAAGCTCATTGAGTTTTATCTTGTTATGTTTTTTATGTATTGCTTTTAAATTGAGCTCCTTTTATGTAATATTGTTTATCAGCTAGAATTATCTTTTGATGAGACTTTGTATCATTATTTAAAATTGTAAGAGTCCATCCTTGCTCAATATTGTTTTTTTAAAAAGTTTTATATTGTGTGACATTCACCAGTGAAAACCTTACTTTCTTGATATTTTGCTGGCAGTCTCCTAATTTCTGCATGTTGTTTGTAAGAGCTACATTAACTACAAGAATGAGCTATCATGCCGAGATGAGAGAGAATGCTCTGTTAATTACACAGTAGTAGCATGGCTTACTACCTTGACCTTTTCAATATTCTGTATTTTTTCTGTCAAAGTATTCAGTGTAGCATTCATGCTCACACTTTAGAAATAAACAAGGAAAGGTCATCATTTCTTTGCCTTCTCTGCTAATGAAGACAAGGAAAGAATTGTGGTTGAATTGTTTTTTGCAGCAGATGCTATTCCCAAAGTATCACATTTTCATCTTTAAAAAACAAAGCTAATATATGATGTGTAAAAATGAAATATGTTTTGCACATCAATGTAATTTGAAGAGCAAATAATTTATGTTTAAAGCTAAACAAAATTTCTTATGCATTAGGAAAATAATAGGTTTACAGTTTAGACATTTACGTATAATTACTACTACTGCACCACCACTGATAACAACAAAAGTAATGTTAATAATAAATCTTATTTTGGCATTGATTTTGGTGCCATTTGAATGGGAACCCAGATTTTTTTCACAGCAGATTTGAAATCCACGTTGTGGAAAAAAAAGAATCCCCATGAAATATACATAAGAAATTCCACACACAAATTTTACCCATTCAAAGTACTAAATCTGGGTGCATATCTGTGGCAAACTTCAAGGCATGCCATAATTCAGGTGGCAGAAACCACATGGAAAAATCCACGTTGGATTCCACCGTGTGGACATACCCTAACCAGCTTATTTACTATAGCTTATACAAGTGAAATAGTATTAAAGTAAATCAAATATAGACATCTATAAGGTCCACCCCACACAAGTGCCAAGGCTTCTGTTTATAACATACCCATGACAGATATGTTAGATAAGTTTTAAAACAAATATTGGCAACTTTTAATGCAGTTCTTTGGCTTTAATGGAGTCTGAGGGGGTTTTCATGAAGAAAGTCTAAGAGAACTATAAATCTAGTATGAAGACAAGTTAGCCTTAATGCAAGATGACATACCAGTTTTATTCTATTGCTTTCTAATAAGCTATTGCTTTTAGCTTTCCAAGAAGCTTTCATTGAAGCTCAAATATATTGAATGGTTCTTTTATACTTTATTATTACACCAAGTTATTCTAGTTTAGATGCTCCTTCTTTGATCAAAGTGACAAGTAATTGTCACACTGTGGCACTCTGGAATTTAGCACAGGAACCGAATTCAATGTGACTGATAACAACATGATTTCTTTTTATTTGCTCATAGTAAATCTAACTTTTATTGAGAAAGCATTAAGTTTTACTCAGTTTTGATGTCTTAAATTATGTTGCTAGCCGTTTAGTCGTTCCCGACCCTCGATGACCCTAAAGGCCAGCTCTCCATGTTTTTCGGTTTTGCGCTGCTTATTTCAGTTGTTTGATATCCATGTCAGTATCAGCTTTGAGAGTATCAGCCATCGTGTTCTTTAACGTCCAGGTGTTCTTTTGCCACTGATCTTTCCAAGTATTAAATATTTTTCTAGTGACTCTGCTTGCATTACATGGCCAAAATACGTGAGTCTGAGTCTCGTCATCTTGCCCTCCAGTGATGTATCGGGTCTTATACGATTCTGGACTTCTCTGTTTGTTACTCTCACTGTCCGGGGCAGCGTTTGCCAGCACCACAGCTCAAACGCATCAATCCTCCTTCTAGCAGCTTTTTTCACAGTCCAGCATTCATATCAATAGATGACTATGGGGAAAATAATTCTTTGCGCTATCCTGCATTTAGTTGCTATTCCGATATCCTTGCTTTTCCAGATTTTGTTCATGTTTAGCATGGTGCTTCACCCCAATGCAATCCTACGTTTTATCTATGTCATAGATTCTCCATCCTAGCTAATTTTTGAACTAAGGAAAATTAAGTCTTGCATGCATTTTATGGCCTTAATTTGTATTTGAAATTAATTTGAATTTGGTAATTTTTTGCAGTCGTCATAATATTTGTCTTATTTAAATTCAGAGATGTCCCTTTTTACGCTTGCAGTTTAATCTTACAACTGCTTCAGACCAGCTTCTGTTTCTACAAGCAGAGTTGTGTCATCCATGTAACATAAATTGTTGATGTTTTTGACACCTATTTTCACCCAGTTTTCAATTCGTCTAGGTCTATTTTCCACATGACCACTTCTGCCTGCAGGTTAGACAAGAAGAGTGAGAGGATGCAACACTGTTGGGCGCCTTTGCCGATTTTAAACCAGTCTTTAAGATTGAGATGTTCACTGAGATGACTTAAATCATATATCTATTAAATTAATAATTTGTTGTCATATATTTTATTTCAGTGTTTCAAAAAGTGACTTTTTACATTTTTAAAATACTATAGCTTTTCTAAAATCATTGTGGAACCTATGATCTTCTACAGTAATTCAATATCTTTAAAGAAAATAATGTAAAGATCAAGATGTAAAATGACAGGGATTAAAAGTTTGTCAAAAGTCAAAGAATTTGATAAGATACTTTTTCCTTGCACTTTCACTTAGGCATAATGTCCACAGGCGGGTCAGATTCCACGCGGCGAATCCTGCATGGAATCCAGCCCTGCCTGTGGCCGCTGAGTCCTGTGTACCTGTATTACACCGGTGGTGGCATCCACGCGGAACTCTCCACTTCTAGGTTTGCTGTACTGAGCATGGTCCTCACAGCTCGCCATCTGACATGCATGATAGTTTTCTTTTTTTTTAAATCTCCTGCTTTCCCATTGAATCCACCTTAAGTCAGCTGTGGGTGTGCCGCGGATCGGATGGCTTTCATTGACTTCAATGGAAGCTGTCCGTGCAGGAATCGCACAAAAAATGGAACATGCTGCAATTTGTTTTCTGGACCAAAAAGTCCGTAAAACAAATCTGCATGCTTTAATCCATTTGCGAATGCCCATGCTTCTCTATGGGCAGCTTGATTTGCGGATCTCCTGCGTGGGTGCCCCACGCGGATTCAGCAAACCACATTTGCCCCTGGACATTGGGCCTTAGTGATCCTGTTATGATTTTAACTTAATAAAGAGACAAAAACCTTACAGATCTAGAAGTATTTCTGAGAACAGGTGAAAGTGAAATATGAAAGTCATTTCTTTATTCATTTTTAAAATCATATATCAGAGACATGTTTTGTCTTGATGTTCCTGGGCCCAGTACAAAACCTACCATGAGCAATTCATAATACTGTTGGCCTTTTGCTGCAGAAGCGCCTATGGGCTTCCTCGGACATTAGAGTATTGACATGACAGCGTCTAACATGAGGCCTATAACTGTGGCACTGTTGCACAAAAATAAAGTGTTATATGTACAATAAAGTATAGTGTGATTTGGCTAAAGGTTTGAATGATTGCAGTAGCCATTAGTCCTAATATAACATGCTGTAGTAATTGCAAATGCTAGCTCAAAGTCTTACTGTAAGATACAAATACAATTTGAGAAACAGTAACAAAGTTACAAAAAAGTTATTATTTTTCTCATCTTAAGAATGAATATGCTTATAACAATGAGTAAAGCTTGTAAAAAGAAGACTTTCTTACTTGTAGAACTGGCAAGGCCATATTATGGGAAAAGAGACAAGCTCAGCCTGTGACCTTATTCTGGAGGTAATCAAAGTATTCATCTGGGGGTGTAGTGAGCATTTTACACCTCAGGTGTTTTGTTTTAGAAATTAGTGTACATTGGAATTTGCAGAGTGGAAAGTGCAAGTTTTTGCCATTTCAGTGCCCAGCATGTTGTGCCCAGGTCGTGCCACTGTAAATTGTAGCTCTCTAATTATTACGCTGTGTTTTCTGATATTAGGAACACTCTACAATACATCTGGCCTGAATCTTATGCCAGAATATTTGATAGGGCTCAGCAGTAACAAAGCAACATATGCATAAGAGCCTTCCTCCAGCCCTTCCTCTAGCAGTGGCCTATCCTCCTAAGAACAAAAGGAATAGGCAGTTTAAATTCAACTATGCTATCCTAATCTCCCTAACAGGGGGCTCATATACACTTTAGATCATCATTTGGCCTCACCAAAATTAGCATGTTCTAGACAGCACTGAATACATGAACTATGCTTTCATTCATGTATTTTTTTTATTGTTTGCGTTTTCACAGCTTTTTTTGAGTACATTGGACCCTTAGACTATTATCTCATTTAGACAATGGTCTAAGGGTCCAATGTACTCGAAAATCTAGCTTCTCGCTGGCTCCTCACTTAGCGCTTCACATTCTATGTGAATCTCTGAGTGGGGAGCATTTACACTCAGTGAGAAGTAAGTGATCCATTGATGATTTTCATGCTTGTTGAAAGTGAGTGACCAGCGAACTGTAAACAAATAGTGCAGGATGACTGTTAGTTTAGATGCAATGATTATTGTGCAAATTTGTTCATTTGAACTAATTTTGAATGATAATTGTCCTATGTAAATGACCCTTATGTTGGCCACTTATAGCATTTATTTAACAAAATGGTTAAAGAAGGTTATTGCAAAAGCAAAGACATATTTTGGCCATGTAATCCAAGCAGAGTCACTAGAAAAATCTGTAATGCTTGGACAGATCAGTGGCAAAAGAAGACCTGGCAGCCAAAGAACACGATGGCTGATATTGTCAAAGCTGATACTGGCATGGATATTACAAAACTGAAAGAAGCAGTGCAAAACCATTAAACTAATCATATTAATATGTGAGAGGGGGCAAGTGAATAATACAGATGTCTGCCGTCATAGCGATAACGAATAGCGGGCCCCCAGTCTAACTGCGCATTCGTGGGAATCCCCTAATCACGCGGAACTTCCGGCATTATGTAAGTAATAGAAAGTGTGGTCATTGCCCTCAAGGAAGATGGCGCAAAGCATCTCAACATACTCGAGATGTAATATGTACATGTCCGCTGCCATAGCAATAACAAATAGCGGGCTCCCAGTCCAACTGCGCATGTGCTGGACTCCCGTAATCACGCGGGACCTCCGACATTATGTAAGTGATACAAAGTGTGGTCATTGCCCTCAAGGAAGATGGCGCAAAGCATCTCAGCATATTCGAGATGCAATATGTCAAAGCAGGACAGATACATGGAGTGTATATAAGATCACTAATATGCTAAACTATCAATAAACTTTACCATGCATTGGATGTAATGTATTAACTTAGAGTTATATTATTATTAGTTAATAATTAGAGATGAGCGAACACCAAAATGTTCGGGTGTTCGTTATTCGTAACGAACTTCCCGTGATGCTCGAGGGTTCGTTTCGAACAACGAACCCCATTGAAGTCAATGGGCGACCAGAACATTTTTGTATTTCGCCGATGCTCGCTAAGGTTTTCATGTGTGAAAATCTGGGCAATTCAGGAAAGTGATGGGAATGACACAGTGACGGATAGGGCAGGCGAGGGGCTACATGTTGGGCTGCATCCTAAGTTCACAGGTCCCACTATTAAGCCACAATAGCGGCAAGAGTGCCCCCCCCCCCTCCCAACAACTTTTACTTCTGAAAAGCGCTCATTAGCATGGCATACCTTTGCTAAGCACCACACTACCTCCAACAAAGCACAATCACTGCCTGCATGACACTCCACTGACACTTCTCCTGAGTTACATGCTGCCCAACCGCACCCCCTCCCCCCCACAGCGCACACCAAAGTGTCCCTGCGCAGCCTTCAGCTGCCCTCATGCCACACCACGCTCATGTCTATTTAGAATTGCATCTGCCATGACGAGGGACCGCAGGCATACACTGCAGAGGTTGGCACGGCTAGGCAGCGACCCTCTTTAAAAGTGGCGGAGCGATAGCCCACAATGCTGTACAGAAGCAATGAGAAATAGAATCCTGTGCCACCGCCATCAGGAGCTGCACACGTGGGCATAGCAATGGGGAACCTATGTGCCACACACTATTCATTCTGTCAAGGTGTCTGCATGCCCCAGTCAGACCGGGCTTTTTAATTCATAGACACAGGCAGGTACAACTCCCTATTGTGAAGTCCCTGTCGACCCACAGCATGGGTGGCTCCCTGGAACCCACCGGCGGTACACAGAAATATCCCATTGCATTGCCCAACACAGCTGAGGTAGTAATGTCGTGCTTAATGCAGGTGGGCTTCGGCCCACACTGCATGCCCCAGTCAGACTGGGGTTCTTTACAAGTGGACACATGTAGGTTTAACTCCCTGTGGACCCACTGCCTGGGTGGGTGCCAGGAAGCCACCGGCGGTACATAGAAATATCCCATTGCATTGCCCAACACAGCTGAGGTAGTAATGTCGTGCGTAATACAGGTGGGCTTCGGCCCACACTGCATGCCCCAGTCAGACGGGTTCTTTAGAAGTGTACAGATGTATTAAAAACTCAGTGTGCACCTACAGCATGGGTGGCTCCCTGGAACCCACCGGCGGTACACAAAAATATCCCATTGCATTGCCCAACACAGCTGAGGTAGTAATGTCGTGCGTAATACAGGTGGGCTTCGGCCCACACTGCATGCCCCAGTCAGACTGGGATTCTTTACAAGTGGACACATGTAGGTTTAACTCCCTGTGGACCCACTGCCTGGGTGGGTGCCAGGAAGCCACCGGCGGTACATAGAAATATCCCATTGCATTGCCCAACACAGCTGAGGTAGTAATGTCGTGCGTAATACAGGTGGGCTTCGGCCCACACTGCATGCCCCAGTCAGACGGGTTCTTTAGAAGTGTACAGATGTATTAAAAACTCAGTGTGCACCTACAGCATGGGTGGCTCCCTGGAACCCACCGGCGGTACACAAAAATATCCCATTGCATTGCCCAACACAGCTGAGGTAGTAATGTCGTGCGTAATACAGGTGGGCTTCGGCCCACACTGCATGCCCCAGTCAGACTGGGATTCTTTACAAGTGGACACATGTAGGTTTAACTCCCTGTGGACCCACTGCCTGGGTGGGTGCCAGGAAGCCACCGGCGGTACATAGAAATATCCCATTGCATTGCCCAACACAGCTGAGGTAACGTCAGCTGTAATGCAGGTGGGCTAAAAATTAATTTGATTACACTGTAGGCGAGGGCCCACAAAAATTGCTGTATCAACAGTACTAATGTACATCCCAAAAATTGGCCATGGCCAGCCAAGAGGGCAGGTGAAACCCATTAATCGCTTTGGTTAATGTGGCTTAAGTGGTAACTAGGCCTGGAGGCAGCCCAGTGTAACGAAAAATTGGTTCAAGTTAAAGTTCCAATGCTTTTAAGCGCATTGAAACTTATAAAAATTGTTCTGAAAAATTATTTGAGTGAGCCTTGTGGCCCTAAGAAAAATTGCCCGTTCAGCGTGATTACGTGAGGTTTCAGGAGGTGGAGCAGGAGGAGGAGGAGGAGGAATATTAGACACAGATTGATGAAGCAGAAATGTCCCCGTTTTGGATGGTGAGAGAGAACGTAGCTTCCATCCGCGGGTGCAGCCTACGTATTGCTTACGTATCGCTGCTGTCCGCTGGTGGAGAACAGAAGTCTGGGGAAATCCAGCCTTTGTTCATCTTGATGAGTGTTAGCCTGTCGGCACTGTCGGTTGACAAGCGGCTACGCTTATCTGTGATGATTCCCCCAGCCGCACTAAACACCCTCTCCGACAAGACGCTAGCCGCAGGACAAGCAAGCACCTCAAGGGCATACAGGGCTAGTTCAGGCCACGTGTCCAGCTTCGACACCCAGTAGTTGTAGGGGGCAGAGGCGTCACCAAGGATGGTCGTGCGATCCGCTACGTACTCCCTCACCATCCTTTTGCAGTGCTCCCGCCGACTCAGCCGTGACTGGGGAGCGGTGACACAGTCTTGGTGGGGAGCCATAAAGCTGGCCAGGCCCTTAAAGACTGTTGCACTGCCTGGGATGTACATGCTGCTCGATCTACGCACATCCCCTGCAACATGGCCCTCGGAACTGCGCCTTCTGCCACTAGCGCTGTCGGCTGGGAATTTTACCATCAGCTTGTCCGCAAGGGTCCTGTGGTATAGCAACACTCTCGAACCCCTTTCCTCTTCGGGAATCAGAGTGGGCAGGTTCTCCTTATACCGTGGATCGAGCAGTGTGTACACCCAGTAATCCGTAGTGGCCAGAATGCGTGCAACGCGAGGGTCACGAGAAAGGCATCCTAACATGAAGTCAGCCATGTGTGCCAGGGTACCTGTACGCAACACATGGCTGTCTTCACTAGGAAGATCACTATCAGGATCCTCCTCCTCCTCCTCCTCCTCCTCCTCAGGCCATACACGCTGAAAGGATGACAGGCAATCAGCCGGTGTACCGTCAGCAGCGGGCCAAGCTGTCTCTTCCCCCTCCTCCTCATCCTCCTCATGCTCCTCCTCCTCCTCCTGTACGCGCTGAGAAATAGACAGGAGGGTGCCCTGACTATCCAGCGGCATACTGTCTTCCCCCGCCCCCGTTTCCGAGCGCAAAGCAGCTGCCTTTATGGTTTGCAGGGAATTTCTCAAGATGCATAGCAGAGGAATGGTGACGCTAATGATTGTAGCATCGCCGCTCACCACCTGGGTAGACTCCTCAAAATTACCAAGGACATGGCAGATGTCTGCCAACCAGGCCCACTCTTCTGAAAGGAATTGAGGAGGCTGACTCCCACTGCGCCGCCCATGTTGGAGTTGGTATTCGACTATAGCTCTACGCTGTTCATAGAGCCTGGCCAACATGTGGAGCGTAGAGTTCCACCGTGTGGGCACGTCGCACAGCAGTCGGTGCACTGGCAGCTTAAAGTGATGTTGCAGGGTGCGCAGGGTGGCAGCGTCCGTGTGGGACTTGCGGAAATGTGCGCAGAGCCGGCGCGCCTTTACGAGCAGGTCTGACAAGCGTGGGTAGCTTTTCAGAAACCGCTGAACCACCAAATTAAAGACGTGGGCCAGGCATGGCACGTGCGTGAGGCTGCCGAGCTGCAGAGCCGCCACCAGGTTACGGCCGTTGTCACACACGACCATGCCCGGTTGGAGGCTCAGCGGCGCAAGCCAGCGGTCGGTCTGCTGTGTCAGACCCTGCAGCAGTTCGTGGGCCGTGTGCCTCTTATCGCCTAAGCTGAGTAGTTTCAGCACGGCCTGCTGACGCTTGCCCACCGCTGTGCTGCCACACCGCGCGACACCGACTGCTGGCGACATGCTGCTGCTAACACATCTTGATTGTGAGACAGAGGAGGAGGAGGAGGAGGAGGGTGCTTTAGTGGAGGAAGCATACACCTCCGCAGATACCAGCACCGAGCTGGGGCCCGCAATTCTGGGGGTGGGTAGGACGTGAGCGGTCCCAGGCTCTGACTCTGTCCCAGCCTCCACTAAATTCACCCAATGTGCCGTCAGGGAGATGTAGTGGCCCTGCCCGCCTGTGCTTGTCCACGTGTCCGTAGTTAAGTGGACCGTGGCAGTAACCGCGTTGGTGAGGGCGCGCACAATGTTGCGGGAGACGTGGTCGTGCAGGGCCTGGACGGCACATCGGGAAAAGTAGTGGCGACTGGGAACTGAGTAGCGCGGGGCCGCCGCCTCCATGATACTTTTGAAGGACTCCGTTTCCACAACCCTATACGGCAGCATCTCAAGGCTGATGAATTTTGCGATGCGGACGGTTAACGTTTGAGCGTGCGGGTGCGTGGCGGCGTACTTGCGCTTGCGCTCGAACACTTGCGCAAGCGACGGCTGAACGGTGCGCTGAACTACACTGCTGGATGGGGCCGAGGACAGCGGAGATGAGGGTGTGGGTGCAGGCCATGAGGCGGTAGTGCCTGTGTCCTGAGAGGGGGGTTGCATCTCAGTGGCAGGTTGGGGCACAGGGGGAGAGGCAGGGGTGCAAACCGGAGGCGGTGAACGGCCTTTGTCCCACCTTGCGGGGTGCTTGGCCATCATATGTCTGCGCATGGTGGTGGTGGTGAGGCTGTTGGTGTTGGCTCCCCGGCTGAGCTTTGCGCGACAAAGGTTGCACACCACTGTTCGTCGGTCGTCAGGCGTCTCTGTGAAAAACTGCCAGACCTTAGAGCACCTCGGCCTCCGCAGGGTGGCATGGCGCGAGGGGGCGCTTTGGGAAACACTTGGTGGATTATTCGGTCTGGCCCTGCCTCTACCCCTGGCCACTGCACTGCCTCTTGCAACCTGCCCTGCTGATGCCCTTGACTCCCCCTCTGAAGACCTGTCCTCCTGAGTAAGCGTTGCACACCAGGTGGGGTCAGTCACCTCATCGTCCTGCTGCTCTTCCTCCGAATCCTCTGTGCGCTGCTCCCTGGGACTTACTGCCCTTACTACTACCTCACTGCAAGACAACTGTGTCTGATCGTCATCGTCCTCCTCACCCACAGAAAGTTGTTGAGACAGTTGGCGGAAGTCCCCAGCCTCTTCCCCCGGACCCCGGGAACTTTCGAATGGTTGGGCATCAGTGACGATAAACTCCTCTGGTGGGAGAGGAACCGCTGCTGCCCAATCTAAGCAGGGGCCCGAGAACAGTTCCTGGGAGTGTTCCCGCTCCTGAGCAGGTGTCATTGTAGTGGAGTGAGGAGGCTGGGAGGAAGGAGGAGCAGCAGACAGAGGATTCGGATTGGCAGCTGTGGACGGCGCAGAACTGCGGGTAGACGATAGGTTGCTCGAAGCACTTTCTGCCATCCAGGACAGGACCTGCTCACACTGCTCATTTTCTAATAACCGTCTCCCGCGTGGACCCATTAATTGGGCGATGAATGTGGGGACGCCAGAAACGTGCCTCTCTCCTAATCGCGCAGCAGTCGGCTGCGACACACCTGGATCAGGAGCTTGGCCTGTGCCCACACCCTGACTTGGCCCTCCGCGTCCTCGGCCGCGTCCACGTCCTCTAGGCCTACCCCTACCCCTCAGCATGCTGTATTACCAGTGATTTGATTTCACAGGCAGGAAATAAATTGGCGCAAGACTGCAGGCCAAATATAATTTTTGCCCTTTTTGGAAAACGAAAGGCCCCACTGCCTCTAGTGAATGAATTATCTAAGTTTAATAACTGTGCTGTGTCCCTGCTTATGTGTCACAGAACGTGAGGGTAGCAGAGTTATTATAACTCTTGGAGAGCAGGTATTTTTTTTCCCAATTAAGGAAAGCAAATGGCGAACCCAGCAGTAAAGCGTAGCTGGGTGCGTATGATTTAGCAATGTTTTTCACGCAGCTCACACGTCTCCACAGGCGTAAGGACGGACACAGGCTGGACAAATAGATTTGTTTTCAGTTTTTTCCCACCAACAGGCAGCACTGCGTATATTCAATGAACCTGAGAAGTTTAATAACTGTGCTGTGTCCCTGCTTATGTGTCACAGAACGTGAGGGTAGCAGAGTTATTATAACTCTTGGAGAGCAGGTATTTTTTTTCCCAATTAAGGAAAGCAAATGGCGAACCCAGCAGTAAAGCGTAGCTGGGTGCGTATGATTTAGCAATGTTTTTCACGCAGCTCACACGTCTCCACAGGCGTAAGGACGGACACAGGCTGGACAAATAGATTTGTTTTCAGTTTTTTCCCACCAACAGGCAGCACTGCGTATATTCAATGAACCTGAGAAGTTTAATAACTGTGCTGTGTCCCTGCTTATGTGTCACAGAACGTGAGGGTAGCAGAGTTATTATAACTCTTGGAGAGCAGGTATTTTTTTTCCCAATTAAGGAAAGCAAATGGCGAACCCAGCAGTAAAGCGTAGCTGGCTGCGTATGATTTAGCAATGTTTTTCACGCAGCTCACACGTGTCCACCGCCCGTAAGGACGGACAGAGGCTGGACAAA
Organism: Eleutherodactylus coqui; assembly: GCF_035609145.1. Taxonomy (NCBI): domain Eukaryota; kingdom Metazoa; phylum Chordata; class Amphibia; order Anura; family Eleutherodactylidae; genus Eleutherodactylus; species Eleutherodactylus coqui. The sequence continues at coordinate 138,132,478 of NC_089843.1, read as the reverse complement.
TAGATTTGTTTTCAGTTTTTTCCCACCAACAGGCAGCACTGCGTATATTCTATGAATAATAACTGTGTTGTGGCCCTGCCTATACAATTCTTTCCCTGCAGTATCAATGGAGGGTGGAATGCTCTGCAGAGGCGATTTTGAGAAGCCCAAAAAAAATGCAGCACAGCCAACAGCAGCCTGGACAGTACTGCACACGGATAAATATGGCCCTAGAAAGGACCGTTGAGGTTCTTGAAGGCTACACTCACTCCTAACACTCTCCCTGCCTATGCAGCACTTCTGTCCCTAATGCCAGGTGCAACGGTCTGCAGAGGCGATTTTGAGAAAAAAAAAAATCCCACTGCTAACAGCAGCCAACACACAGCTATCAGTGGCCCTAATAAGGACCTTTGGGGGGTCTTGAAGCCTACACTAACTACCAATTCTTTCCCTACAGCAGCTCCGGTATAAACAGCACTGTCCCTCATCTAACTCACACCGCATCTGAGGCGAGCCGCGGGAGGGGCCGACTTTTATATTAGGCGAACACCTGATCTCGCCAGCCACTCACAGCAGGGGGGTGGTATAGGGCTTAAACGTTGCAGGGGGAAGTTGTAATGCCTTCCCTGTCTTTCAATTGGCCAGAAAAGCGCGCTAACGTCTCAGGGAAGGAAGTGAAAGTAACCAGAACACCGCATGGTGTTCGTCACGAATAACGAACATCCCGAACACCCTAATATTCGCACGAATATCAAGCTCGGACGAACGCGTTCGCTCATCTCTATTAATAATAGATATAGATGGCTCAACGGATGAAATCTCTAATTATATAGAGAACTCAAGATTACAATCTCAAGAAGGTAATGAGTTTTTAGTAGAGTCTGGATGTGCACTATTATATAACAAAAGGCTATTGCGATCTGTTTCCATAACAAAAAGATCAGTAATTAGACTATCATCTGACTTTCTACTCACAACATCTAAAAATTGAATTTCATCGTAAGAGTGAGATAGAGTGAACTTCAACTCCGGAAATACGGAATTCAAGAATTCCCCAAACATTTGAACTTCGGTGATTGAACCTTCCCATAACAAAAACACATCGTCAATATATCTGTTCCAGCACAAAATTTGACCTGAAAATGCCGAGGGGTATATAAAGTCCTCCTCAAACTTGCGCATGTACGTGTTTGCATATGTTGGAGTTACAGTAGAGCCCATCGCGGTGCCCTGTCGCTGTTGGTAATACACCCCCTCGAACACAAAATAGTTGTTCAAGAGGATGTATTCTAAGAGCGACAGGGCAAACCACGCGGACTCAGTAGACAGATTTGAGGTTTCTGCATGTGACTTTATGGCATTAATCCCTCTGTGGTGAGCGATAGACGTGTAAAGGGATACCACATCGATCGTAGCCAGAATAGTATGTGAAGTGACTCTCACATGGGTGATTTTATTCAAAAAATCAGAGGTGTCTCTTATAAATGAGGTGGCTTCCTCTGCAAAAGGTCTAAATACCTTGTCCAGAAATGAGCCACATTGTTAAACAAAGAGCCACAGCCTGACCCTGACACAATCGGTCTCCCCGGGGGGGTTCTGTAGATTTTTATGAATTTTTGGTAGAACATATATTGTCAGAATGGTAGGATGTTGTATATCCACAACATTGTGACAGACCACTATCAATAATCCCATCCATTAAGGCTTCATTATACATAACACGAAGTTGTGTTTGGAAACGATTAGTGGGGTTCACATTAAGTCGTTCATATGTAGTCTTATCATTCAGCTGTCTCATTATTTCACCACGATATTGTTCAGCATTCATTATAACTAGAGATGAGCAAACGTGTTCTTAACGAACACTTACGCACCCGGACACCGGCTTTACCGCGAACTTCAGTGTCCGCGCGTAAAGATTCGGGGGGCGCCGGGGGGCGGGGAGAGGCGCGGCGGCGCGGGCGGCAGCAGCGGGGAACAGGGGGGAGCCCTCTCTCTCTCCCTCTCCCCCCCACTCCCCGCCGCACCCCCCCGCGCTGCCACGGCGACCCCCGAACTTTTTTCGCCCGAGCACGGAATTGCTCGCAAAGTTCGGTGTTCGGGCGAAAAGGGGCGGAGCCGAACACGTTCGCTCATCTCTAATTATAACTATTGCTCGACCCTTATTTGCAGATTTTACGACTATAGATTTATCCTGAGATAGATTTTTTAAGGCTAACCTTTCAATTTCAGTTAGATTATAATCAATTTTTTTATTTTTACTAATATGTGATTTCCTTAATTTCTCAATATCCGTATACACTCTTTTTTCAAACACTTCTAGGAAGTGGTTGGTGGTTGACAGAACAAATTTGCTTTTATTGCGTAAACCAGTGCCGGCTAGGGTAAAAACAGACCCGGGATCTGGTTGCAACACCATTAGAGATGAGCGAACGTACTCGTCCGAACTTGATGCTCGCTCGAGTATTAGGAGACAAGCACGACGCGGTACTCGAGTCAATTCCATTTCCTTCCCTGCATGTTTTGCCCCATTTTCTGGCCAATAGACATGCAGGGAAGGCATTACAATTTCCTCCTGTGACGTGCCAGCCATATCCCACCCCCCTGCAGTGAGTGGCTGGCGAGATCAAGTGACTGCCATGTATATAAAGCAGTCACGCCCACTGCTCGCCACAGACACACACTGGCAGAGATTAAGGAGAGTGCTGCTGCTGCTATAGGGAGAGTGTTGGCGTCTTCAAGAACCCCAACATTCCTTCTAAGGGCCACATCTGACCGTGTGCATTACTGTTGTGGCTGCTGGGAGCAGTTTTGCACAATTTTTTTTTTTCATCTTGGGCTATGCAGACTATTGCGTTCTCAGTCTGCAGCCAATTATACAGAGTATAGGGGCAGTACTGGTCAGGCAGGGACAGTGGTAGTGTAGAATCCTGTTAACAAGTACCCCAGCGGTCCTTCTTAGGGCTACCTCTGACCGTGTGCATTACTGTTGCGGCAGCTAGGAGCAGTTTTGCACTTTTTTTTTTCATCTTGGGCTGTGCAGACTATTGCGTTCTCAGTCTGCAGCCAATTATACAGCGTATAGGGGCAGTACTGGTCAGGCAGGGACAGTGGTAGTGTAGAATCCTGTCAACAATAACCCAAGGGTCCTTATTAGGGCTACCCCTGACCGTGTGCATTACTGTTGTGGCAGCTGGGAGCAGTTTTGCACTTTTTTTTTTAACTTGGGCTGTGCAGACTATTGCATTCTCAGTCTGCAGCCAATTATACAGAGTATAGGGGCAGTACTGGTCAGGCAGGAACAGTGATAGTGTAGAATCCTGTCAACAAGTACCCCAAAAAAGCTCCTCCTTAGGGCTACCTGTGACCGTGTGCATTACTGTTGTAGTGGCTCACTGTTAGCCAGCTAGGCCTTTCTGCAGCCCAGCGTATATTTTTTTCAGCCTAGAGTGTGTGTTATATAACCGCTGTGACCCTCCAAGTACAGGCCAATAATTGCCTAATTATTTACAATGTTCTGTGCGTCCCGTCAACTTCACGCACAGCGTACGCCCACAGCTGCTGATAGAGGGAAAGACATATACACGCTATCTAGGTTGTTTGCTTTTTCAAAAAAATTTGAAAAAAAACTCCTTCTTAGGGCTACCTGTAACCATCTGCATTTAACTGCGTGGCCGCTGGGAGTTGTAGTGGCTCACTATTACCAAGCTCGGCCTTTTTGCAGCCTAGCGTATAATTTTTTGCGGACTGCAGTGTGCGTAACATAACCGCTGTCAGCCTCCAACTGCACACCACTAATTGCATAATTATTCAGACTGCTCTGTGTCTGCTCTATTGGCAATACACCATGCTGAGGGGTAGGGGTAGGCCTAGAGGACGTGGCCATGGACGCGGGCGAGGACGCGGTGGTCCAAATGAGGATGTGGGCACAGGCCGCGTTTCTGGTCCAGGTGAATCGCAGCCGGCTGATGCGGGATTAGGAGAGAGGCAAATTTCTGGGGTCCCCAGCTTCATATCACAATTTTTGGGTCCACGTGCTAGACCTTTATTACAAAATAAGCCGTGTGAGCAGGTCCTGTCGTCGATGGCAGAAAATGCATCCAGCAATGTATCGACCACCCAGTCTTCTACGCTGTCCACTGCTGCAACTCTGAATCCTCTCGCTGCTGCTCCTCCTTCCTCCCAGCCTCCTTACTCCATGAAAATAACGCATTCTGATGAGCAGACAGACTCCCAGGAACTGTTCTCGGGCCCTTGCCTTGATTAGGAAAAAATGGTTCCTCTCTCAGCTGAGGAGTTTATCGTGACCGATGCCAAACCTTTGGAAAGTTCCCGGGGTCCGGGTTATAAGGCTGGGGACCTCTGGCAACTGTCTCAACAGCTTTCAGTGGGTGAAGAGGTCGATGATGATGATGAGACACAGTTGTCTATCTGTGAGGTAGTAGTGAGGGCAGTAAGTCCGAGGGAGGAGCGCACAGAGGATTCGGAGGAAGAGCCGCTGGACGATGAGGTGACTGACCCCACCTGGTTCGCTAAGCCAACTGAGGAGAGGTCTTCAGAGGGGGAGGCAAGTACAGCAGCAGGACAGGTTAGAAGAGGCAGTGGGGTGGCCAGGGGTAGAGGCAGGGCCAGAGCGAAGACTACCCCAACTGTTTCCCAAAGCACACCCTCGCGCCAAGCCATTATGCAGAGGCCTAGGTCTTCAAAGGTGTGGATGTTTTTCAATGAGAGCACGGTCGACCGACGAACAGTGGTGTGCAACCTGTGATGCGCCAAGATCAGCCGGGGAGCCACCAGTACCAGCCTCACCACCACCACCATGCGCAGGCATATGATGGCCAAGCACCCCACGAGGTGGGACGAAGGCCATTCACCGCCTCCGGGTCGCACCACTGCTTCTCCCCCATGCCCCAACCTGCCACTCAGATCCAACTCCCCTCTCAGGACACAGTCACGAGCGCCTCCCGGCCTGCAACCACACCCTCACCTCCACTGTCCTCGACCCCATCCAGCAATGTCTCAGCGCAGAGTTGGAGCGAAAGCAGAAATACGCCACCACGCACCCGCACGCACAAGCTTTAAACGTGCACATTGCCAAATTGATCAGCCTGGAGATGCTGCCGTACAGGCTTGTGGAAACGGAGGCTTTCAAAAACATGATGGCGGCAGTCCCACGCTACTTGGTCCCCAGTCGGCACTATTTTTCCCGGTGTGCAGTCCCAGCCCTATACCAGCACATCTCCCTCAACATCAATCGTGCCCTCACCAACGCGGTTACTGGGAAGGTCCACTTAACCACGGACACGTGGACAAGTACTGGAGGGCAGGACCATTATATCTCCCTGACGGCACATTGGGTGAATTTGGTGGAGGCTAGGACTGAGTCAGAGCCTGGGACCACACACGTCCTACCTACACCCAGAATTGTGGGTCCTTCCTCCGTTCTGGTATCTGCTACCTCCTCTAAACCCTCCCCCTCCTCCTCCTACGCAACCTCTACCTTTCAATTAAGAAATGTGAGCAGCACGTCGCCAGCAGTCAGTGTGGTGCGGCGCGGCAGCACAGCGGTGGGCAAGCATCCGCAGGCCCTGTTGAAACTAATCAGCCTAGGAGACAAGAGGCACACTGCCCCGAGCTGTTGCAGGGTCTGACTGAGCAGACCGACATCTGGTTTTCGCCGCTGAGCCTCCAACCGGGTATGGTTGTGTGTGACAATAGCCGTAACCTGGTGGCGGTTCTGCAGCTCGGCAGCCTCACACACGTGCCATGCCTGGCCCACGTTTTTAATCTGGTGGTTCAGCGGTTTCTGAAAAACTATCCGCACTTGTCAGACCTGCTAGAGAAGGTGCGCCGCATCTGCGCACATTTCCGCAAGTCCACCACGGACACTGCCACCCTGAGGACCCTGCAATGTCGGTTTAATATGCCAGAGCACCGGCTGCTTTGCGACATGCCCACACAGTGGAATTCTACGCTCCACATGTTGGCCAGGCTCTATGAGCAGCATAGAGCAATAGTGGAATACCAACTCCAACATGGGCGGCGTAGTAAGCCTCCCCAATTCTTTACTGAGGAGTGGGCCTGGATGGCAGACATCTGCCACGTCCTCGGAAAGTTTGAGGAGTCTACCCAGATGGTGAGCGGCGATGCTGCAATCATTAGCGTCACCATTCCTCTGCTATGACTGCTGAGAAGTTCGCTGCAAAGCATAAAGGCTGACGCTTTGCGGTCGGAACAGGAGACGGGGGACGAGAGTATGTCGCTTGATAGTCAGAGCACCCTCATGTCTATATCTCAGCGTGTCTTGAAGGAGAAGGAGGAGGAGGAGGAGGGGGAGGAGCAGGAGGAGGGGGGGAAGAGACAGCTGGGCCCACTGAAGAGGGTACCCATGCTGCATGCCTCCCATCTGTTCAGCGTGTATGGCCTGTGGACGAGGAGGAGGATTTTGAAAGTGATCTTCCTAGTGAGGACAGCCATGTCTTGCGTACTGGCACCCTGGCACACATGGCCGAATTCATGTTAGGCTGCCTTTCTCGTGACCCTCACGTTAGACGCATTCTGGCCACTACGGATCACTGGGTGTACACCCTTCTCGACCCCCGGTATAAGGAGAACCTTTCCACTCTCATTCCCGAAGAGGAAAGGGGCTCGAGAGTGATGCAATACCACAGGGTCCTGGTAGACAAACTGATGGTAAACTTCCCATCTGACAGTGCTAGCGGCAGAAGCCGCAGTTCTGCGGGCCAAGTAGCAGGGGAGGCGCGGAGATCAGGCAGCATGTTCAGCGCAGGCAGGGGAACACTCTCCAAGGCCTTTGCCAGCTTTATGGCTCCCCAGCAAGACTGCGTCACCACTCCCCAGTCAAGGCTGAGTCGGAGGGAGCACTGTAAAAGATGGTGAGGGAGTACGTAGCCGATCATACCACCGTCCTCCATGATGCCTCTGCTCCATATAACTATTGGGTGTCAAAGCTGGACACGTGGCACGAACTTGCGCTGTATGCCCTGGAGGTGCTTGCTTGCCCTGCCGCTAGCGTCTTGTCAGAGGGGGTGTTTAGTGCAGCTGGGGGAATCATCACGGACAAGCGTACCCGCCTGTCAACTGCCAGTGCCGACTTGCTTACACTCATAAAGATGAACAAAGCCTGGCTTTCCCCAGACTTCTCTTCTCCACCAGCGGAGAGCAGCGGAACCTAAAGATTCTTTTCGCTGCAACCGCAGATAAAAGCACTCTTCTGTATCACCGAGAAAACGGGGCATTTATCTTTGTCAATCTGTCTCTGACATTAGTCCTCCTCCTGCTACTCCTCCTCCAGAAACAACATGTCATCGCGCTGAACGGCCAATTTTTCGGCGGTCCAAAAGGCTCATCTACATAAACCAATGTTTTTACAATTTTTCCAAGTTTCAAAAGTATTGAGACTGTTACATGAACCAATTTTTTCAACAGGTCTGCCTCCAGCCTCTGTTACAAATTAAGCAACAGTGAGCTGTATCTTTAAAAAAATGTTTATGGGTTTCACCTGCCCTCTCAGTTGATAAATTTTTCAGAGGTACACTTGTACTCTTGGTACACTAATTCTTCGGGCCCACGCCTACACTCTTATTGAACTAATTTTTCCGGCCTTCGCCTACGCTTATGGTATCCCAATGTTTCAGAGGTTGGCCTATACTATTACTACAGAAATTTTACTGGGGTCTGCCTGCCTATACTTCTGCTACAAGAATGTTACTAGGGTCTGCCTATACTTCTGCCACGTAAATGTTATAGGGTGTCTGCGTATACTTCTGTTACAAAAATGGTACTGGGGTCTGCCTATGCTTCTGCTACAGAAATGTTACAGAGGTCTGCTTATACTGCGGCTACAGACATGTTACTGGGGTCTGCCTTTACTTCTACAGAAATGGTACTGGGGTCTGCCTATAATGCAGCTGCAAAAATGTTACAGGGGTCTGCTTATGCTTCTGCTACAATAATGTTTCAGGGGTCTGCTTATACTGCTGTTACATAAATTTTACAGGGGTCTGCCTATACTGCTGCTACATAAATGTTACAGGGGTCTGCCTATACTGCTGCTACTGAAACGTTACTGGGGTCTGCCTATACTGTTACTACAGAAATGTTACTCGGCTCTGTCTATGCTGTTATAACAGATATGTTACTGGGGTCTTTCTGTACTGTTACTACTGAAATGTTACAAATACTGGGCTCTGCCTGTACTGCTGCTACATAAATGTTACAGGGGTCTGCCTATACTGCTGCTACTGAAACGTTACTGGGGTCTGCCTAAACTGTTACTACAGAAATGTTACTCGGCTCTGTCTATACTGTTACAACAGAAATGTTACTGGGGTCTGCCTATACTTCTGCTAATGAAATGTTACAGGGGTCTGTCTATACTGTTACAACAGAAATGTTACTGGGGTCTCCCTAGACTTCTGCAACATGTTACTGGGGTCAGCTTATACCTTTGCTACTGGAATATTACAGGGGTCTGTGTATACTATGGGTGCACTAAGTCTTCCCATGGCGATGTTCTACCTATCTGGCCCGAAAAAAAGCAGACTGACTAGGGCATGGCGTGTGGGCCGCAGCCAACTTGTATTTCCTCTTACATAACCTCAGCTGTCCGGGGCACTGCAATGGGACTTCTTTCTGTACCGTCTGTGTGTTGCTGCTAGCCACCCATGCTGTGCGTGCACACAGACTTGCCATAGCGGAGTTGTACCTGCCTGGCACTTTAAAAAAAAAACAAAAAACAGAATGTCTAGGGCATGGTGTGTGGGCCGCAGCCAACATGTATTTCCTCTCATGTAACCTCAGCTATCCGGGGCACTGCAATGGGATTTCTTTCTGTACCGTCTGTGTGTTCCTGCTAGCCACCAATGCTGCGGGTGCATACAGACTTGCCATAGCGGAGTTGTACCTGTCTATCCCCAAAACACTGACAGACTTGGGTAGAGTGCAGAGTGCAGATAATTTACCCCTTGCGTTGTCAATGAGGTATCCGACACCCAAACAGAATGAGTAGTGTGTGGACACATGGAGTCCCATTGCTATGTCACTCGCAGCACCTTGGGCCAAACAAGGTGTTTGCTGGGACAGAGGCTGACCCAGGGCCCGCTCACATACTTCCCACACCAAGTATTGCTGCATTGTGGAGATGTGTAGAAGTGCTGGGCTGGCAGCGGACTCCCCTTTATGCCCACGTTTGCAGCTCCTGACGGAGGTGGCAAAGGTTGGAATGAAGATGGAACGTCAGTCTATTATCAATTCTCAACAGCATTGTGGGCTATCGCCCCCCCCCCATCCTTTTGAAGAGGGCCGCTGCCTGGCCTTGCCAACCCTCTGCAGTGTGTGCCTCCGGTTCCTCCTCATGGCAGACGCACTCATAAATAGACATGAGGGTGGCGTGGCTATGAGGTCAGCGTGTGGCATGAGGGCAGCTGAAGGCTGCGCAGGGGCACTTTTATGTGCGCTGTGGACGCAGGGTCGTGCGAGGGGGTTGGGCAGCATGTAACCCAGGAGAAGAGGCAGCGGTGTTTCCCGCAGGCAGTGATTGTGCTTGGTTGGAGGTAGTGTGGTGCTTAGCTAAGGTGTGCCTTGCTAATGAGGGTTTGTCCTAAGTAAAAAGTGTTGGGGGGGGCACTCTTGAGTGGCTTAATAGTAAGACCTGGGAACCTGAGATGCAGCCCTGCATGTTGCCCCTGCCTGCCCTATCCGTTTCTTTGTCGTTTCCCTCACTTTCGTAGGTTTTGCAGATTTGCACAAATGAAAACCTTAGCGAGTATCGGTCATATACAAAAATGCTCGAGTCGCCCATTGACTTCAATGGGGTTCGTTATTAGAAACAAACTCTTGAGCATCGCGGAAAGCTCGACATGAGCAACGAGCACCCGAGCATTTTGGTGCTTGCTCATCTCTAAACACCATGTTAATATTAGATTGTTGTGTAGATAAATAGTCTTTGAGTTTAAGACTTCTAATAAAATGGCGCAAGTCCAAATCTAATTCAAACCAATTTAAGTTACTTGTAGAGCAGTAGGATAGACCTTTAGAGAGGAAAGAAATTTCTGCTGTTGTTAAAAATCGAGATGAAATATTTGCCACAATTGATGAGGTCATATTCTCCTGTGGTACACTGGTGGCAATTACTTGTATGACCGAGTTCTCATTACGTCGCTGCCTTTTTCTTGTTCTTCCGTGCTTGCGACCTCCCCGTCGTTTCTTGGATGATGTTGGTCTTTGGTTTTCATCCTGGTAGTTGCTCCTTGACCTAAAAAAGAAGAAGCACTCCCCACAGTATCAGTTACAGCCGATTCGTCAGTAGATCCAGAATCTATGGAAGATGGAGCAAACTGTGCCCATGATTTCGCATATCGTCTTTTCGGTCGACGTCTGTTGGACATAGGATTAGCAAAATTTTCATGATTATTTTTATTCTTTGTGAATTGCCAAGAGAAGATACAACCTCGTATATAGTCATCCATATCTCTAAACCATTTTATCTTTTTCAAATTCTCCAATCCTTCCTTGTATTTAGTGAAATTCAAAAGTTTCTTGTCACGCATCACTTCCCATTCTGTTTGTGGCATACTTTCAAGTATGCTTTTCTCTGAAGCCATTAGGCGATCAGCACTTATGCTCACCTCCATTTGAAGGAACTCTATATTTAATAAGATGAGGTCAAATGCGCAGTTATTCAATATGCCCTCAAATCTTGTGCAAAATGTAGAGTTACCGGCCATCAACGTGGGTCTTATGTGAGGACATAACCCCCTCAGGATATGTTTACTTTGGAAATATTCACTTAGCGTCGTCATGTGCAAGGCTAATGAAATATTACGTTTGTGTTCAGCTTCCCGTTTTTTTAATCAATCTCCGAAGTTCAAATGTTTGGGGAATTCTTGAATTCCGTATATCCGGAGTTGAAGTTCACTCTATCTCACTCTTACAATGAAATCCAATTTTTAGATGTTGTGATAAGAAAGTCAGATGATAGTCTAATTACTGATCTTTTTGTTAAGGAAACAGATCGCAATAGCCTTTTGTTATATAATAGTGCACATCCAGACTCTACTAAAAACACATTACCTTGGAGTCAGCTTCTCCGGGTACATAGGGTAACTAACAATGATAAAATTAACATTATGCTACATGAAATGTGTGAAAACTTTTTGGCAACGGGTTATCCGAAACCTCTTTTGGAGGAAGCAAAATGAAAAGCAAGAGCATTGAGACAACAAGACCTGATAGGGGTTGAGAAACAGAAAAGAGAGAAATAGGATCCCTTTCATTACAACTTATAATGCCCTTAGCCATAGGGTGGGAGCAATTGTTCGTAGACATTGGGCATTAGTTTCAGAAGCAAACCCAGAGGTATTAGAATTTGGGAAATTCCCAATGTTCGCATACAAAAGGGGTCCCAATATAGGAGACAAAATAACACGTGCATTATTTGATAATGGTCGTAACTCTACTCAGAGAACTTTTTCAACTCTTAAGAAAGGTAATTTCCCATGCTTGGCTTGTTCAGTTTGTAGTAACCTCTTGAAAGGGGATAGTTTTAGACATCCCCTTCGGGCAACAAAATACCCGATACGGGAGCGTTATACTTGTGCCTCTAGTTTTGTTATATATATGATTACCTGTCCGTGTGGGCTAGCCTATATAAGTGAGACTACAACAGAGGTTCGGACTCGTATAACAAAACATAAATCCACCATTCGAAAAAATTATAAAGATCTGCCACTACCACAACATTTTAAGGATGCACATCATGGAATCTACCAATTAAAATTCCGGGTGATAGATGATGTTCCCATGATTCCACGTGGGGGAGAATATTAGCCCTTAAAAGAAATGAACTTTACTGGATATATGAATTAGACACAATGACCCCTAGAGGGCTTAATCAGGAATACCAGTATATGCCCTTTATTTAGTTGTCAGTTGTTGAAACCTTAAAATGTCTGATATGCATTGAATTTTATATGCACTTGTTTATTTGTTAAGTTTATAAAAAACATTTTTGTGTAATGTTTTCATTTTTGTCTTTTATTTTACTCTTCAGAGTTGTGGTTACATGTCATCGGCTGTTCACATTAGGCATTTTTCTCTTTTTTTCTTTTTTCTGTATTATAAAAAAAAATGAATACATTATATATTTGAGCATTCAAAAATTTTTTTGTATTTTTTAAAAGATTATGGGCAAAAGTATTGTCATTTGAGACAGGGTGAGATATGTATTCTTCCCAAGAGTGCTAAACATTGTATATATATATATTAAATATTACACTCATTTCTGGAGATTTTAATCTTGAGTTCTCTATATAATTAGAGATTTCATCCGGTGAGCCATCTATATCTATATTTAACTAATGTTATTAAGTAGGTGGGGCTCACTGATCAGACGTCCATAGATATCTCTGTGGCAGGAAGAGATACAGTAGTAGAGAGAGATGCTTGTCCTGATGTAGTAGAGAAGTGTACCCAAATTCATGAAGGCAATGGAAGTACTGCAGAGCGGCTTGAGAAAGCTCCAAACATATAGATGGTGGAGTGGATATGTAAAGAAGGAAAAAGAAAAAATTCTCAGCGTTCAGAAATAAGGGTACAAACTGGTAAGGGATTGTAATGAGTAATATAGCAGATGACTTACTTCACGGAGGCGTCCTTGCCCAGACGCCCCCAAATCCCGGTTAGTGTATCAAATTACCGTCGGCGATAGTAATAGGTTCCACGATTTATTAATAGACGCGTTTCGGCCATGTAGTTTGGCCTTCATCAAGTACAATATATGATAAAAAACAGACCATGTATCTGTCCTGCTTTGAAATATTGCATCTCGAGTATGCTGAGATGCTTTGCGCCAGCTTCCTTCAGGGCAATGACCACACTTTGTATCCCGAGTGATTACCGGAGTCCCGCGCATGCGCAGTTGGACTGGGGGCCCGCTATTTGTTATTGCTATGGCAGCAGACATGTACATATTGCATCTCGGGTATGTTGAGATGCTTTGCGCCATCTTCCTTGCGGGCAATGACCACACTTTGAATTACTTACATAATGACGGAAGTTCCGCGTGATTACGAGAGTCCCGCGCATGCGCAGTTGGACTGGGGGCCCACTATTCGTTATTGCTATGACACGGACATCTGTATTATTCGCTGGCACCTCTCACATATTAATATGATTACTTTAATGGTGATAGCGCTATGAAGGGACTGTGGTTATTATTGATAACACCGGATTATATTGCGCCATTTTGGTTGAGGGCGTAACCATAATTGCGCTATTAACATGGAGTTGGAGATCTCGTGAGACCATAGAGATCTCGGGCATGCGCATTAGATCTATTGAAACGCTGATGGGAGCCATTATTCTTGTGGACATGGATGACAGGTATCCCTTCTTCTAAATATATGTATACTGCACAATGCACTTTATATGTCTGTGATTGGTTATATGTTTTTTGTGGAGGTGTGGTGTATCAACATATTTGCTATTTAAATGTTGGATGTATTCATTGTGGGTAAGCTTGACAAAGGTCCTGGTTTGGAGCGAAACGTTGCGGTTTTATCATGGGAGAATAAAAGTCTGATATTTGAAATATATCTGGATGCTGCCATACTTATCCTTTTGATTTTAAATAGGTGGTCATACATAAGGTCTAGAGATGAGCGAGCACCAAAATGCTCGGGTGCTCGTTGTTCGAGTCAAACTTTTTGCGATGCTTGAGAGCTCGTTTCGAGTAACGAACCCCATTGAAGTCAATGGGCGGCTTGAGCATTTTTATATATGACCGATGCTCCGCACAGGTCTTCACTTGTGAATCTCTGGAAAACATCAGAAAGTCATGGAAACACCACAGAAACGGATAGGGAAGGGCAGGGACAGCATGCAGGGCTGCATCTCAGGCTCCCAGGTCCCACTATTAAGTCACAATAGGGGCTAGAGTCTGCCCCCCCCAACAATTTTTACTTCGGACAAACCCTCATTAGCAAGGCACACCTTAGCTAAGCACCACACTACCTGCAACCAAGGACAATTACTGCCTGTGGGTCACAACGCTGCCTCTTCTCCTGGGTTACATGCTGCCCAACCCCTGCATGACCCTGCGTTCACAGCGCACACAAAGTTTCCCTGCGCAGCCTTCAGCTGCCCTCAGCTGCCCTCATGCCACACGCTCGCTTCATAGCTACACCACCCTCATGTCTATTTATTAGTGCGTCTGCGATGAGGAGGAACCGGAGACGCACACTGCAGAGGGTTGGCAGGGCCAGAAAATGACCCTCTTTGAAAGGGGGTGCGATAGCCCACAATGCTGTTGAGAATCGATGATAAATTGACGTATGATCATCATTCCAATCCCATGGCACCTCAGTCGCAAAATTGTCAGGAGCCGCAAACGTGGGCGTAAAGGGGCTCAGGTGCCAGCCCAGCACTTCTACACATCTCCACAATGCAGCAATACTCTGTGTGTGAAGCACATGAGTGGGCCCAGGGTCAGGCTCTGTCCTAGCCTCTATCTTGTGTAACCCAAGGTGCAGCGAGTCACATAGCAATGGGGAATCTATGTGTCCACACACTACTCATTCTGTTTGGGTGCCGGATACCTCATCGACAACGCAAGGGGAAAGCACTCTGCACCCTACCCAAGTCAGTCAGTGACTTTGTGCCAGGCAGCTAAAACACCGCGAAGGGAAGTCTGTGTGCACCCACAGCATAGCTGGGTCCTAGGCAACCCAAGACATGAACCATGAAGAAATCAGAGTGCCCAAACATGGCAAACTTTCACTGCACCAAGGACATAGTCCTCTGCACAAACCCTCAACAATCACAGGCATAGAGCGGACTCCGATGCTAGTGCAGCTATGAACGTCTCATTTGTGCAGTATTGCTCCTCTTGTTTGGCCCAAACCAGTGCCCCGGATAACTGTGGTAACGCAAGAGAAAATACATATTGGCCTCGGCCCACAATTCATGCCCCAGTCAGTCAGTGTTTTTGGGCCAGATAGGTAAAACACTGCGATGGAAAGTCTGTGTGCACCCATAGAATAAACAGACCCCTGTAACATTCCAGTTGCAAAGGTATAAGCAGACTCCAGTAACATTTCTGTAGCAGCAGTATAGGCAGACCCCAGTACCATTTCTGTAGTAGAAGTATAGGCAGACTCCTGTAACATTTCTGTAGCAGAAGTAAAGGCAGACCCCAGTAACATTTCTGTTGTAATAGTATAGGCAGACTCCAGTAACATTTCTGTAGCAGAAGTATAGGCAGACCCCTGTAACATTTCTGTAGCAGCAGTATAGGCAGACCCCTGTAACATTTCTGTAGCAGAAGTATAGGCAGACCCCAGTAACATTTATGTGGCAGAAGTATAGGCAGACCCCTGTAACATTTTTGTAGCAGAAGTATAGGCAGACCCCTGTAACATTTCCGTAGTAACAGTATAGACAGACCCCCGTAACATTTCTGTAGCAGAAGTATAGGCAGACCCCTGTAATATTTATTTGGCAGAAGTATAGGCAGACCACTGTAACACTTATGTAGCTGAAGTATAGGCAGACCCCTGAAACATTTCTGTAGCAGGAGTATAGGCAGACCCCTGTAACATTCATGTGGCAGAAGTATAGGCAGACCCCAGTAACACTTATGTAGCAGAAATACAGGCAGGCCCCTGAAGCATTTCTGCAGCAGGAGTATAGGCAGACCCCTGTAACATTTATGTGGCAGAAGTATAGGTAGACCCCTGTAACATTTATGTAGCAGATGTTTGAGCAGACCCCAGTAACATTTATGTAGCAGAAGTTTAGGCAGACCCCAGTAACTTTTATGTAGCAGAAGTATAGTCAGACCCCAGTAAAATTTATGCAGCAAGAGTATAGGCGCACCCCTGAAAATTGGGGTACCATGACTGTAGGCAAAGGCTAGAAAAATTTAGTGCACCAAGAGTACAAATGCACTCCTGAAAAATTGCTCAACCAAGAGGGCAGGTGAAACCCATACATTTTTTTTAAAGATACAGCTTGCTGTTGCTTAATTTGTAACAGAGCCTTTAGGCAGCCCTGCACTTAGTTAAGAGTATAGGCGAGGGCCAGAAAAATTAGTGCACCAAGAGTACAAATGCACCCCTGAAAAATTGCTCAACCGAGAGGGCAGATGAAACCCATAAATATTTTTTTAAATATACAGCTCGCTGTTGGTTAATTTGTAACAAAGCCTGGAGGCAGCCCTGTTCAAAATATTTGTTCATGTTAAAGTATCAAAGCTTTTGAACCGTTGAAAAATTGGAAAAAAATTGTAAGCAGAGCCTTTTGGGCCGCCGAAAAATTGGCAGTTCAGCGTGATGACATGATGTTTCAGGAGGAGGAGTAGGAGGAGGAGGACTAATGTCAGAGACAGATTGACAAAGATAAATGCCCCGTTTTTCCAGTGATAGAGAAGAATGCTTTTATCTGCGGTTGCAGTGAAAAGAATCTTTAGGTTCTGCTGTTCTCCACCATTGGAGAAGAGAAGTCTGGGGAAATCCAGGCTTTATTCATCTTTATGAGTGTGAGCATGTCGGCACTGGCAGTTGACAAGCGGGTAAGCTTATCCGTGATGATTCCCCCAGCTGCACTAAACACCCTCTCTGACAAGACGCTAGCGGCAGGGCAAGCCAGCACCTCCAGGGCATACAGCGCAAGGTCATGCCACGTGTCCAGTTTTGACACCCAATAGTTGTATGGAGCAGAGGCATCACGAAGGATGGTGGTACGATCGGCTACGTACTCCCTCACCATCTTTTACAGTGCTCCCACCGACTCAGCCTTGACTGGGCAGTGGTGACACAGTCTTGCTGGGGAGCCATAAAGCTGGCAAAGGCTTTGGGGAGTGTTCCCCTGCCTGCGCTGAACATGCTGCCTGATCTCTGTGCCTCCCCTGCTACTTGGCCCTCGAAACTGCGCCTTCTGCCGCTAGCACTGTCAGATGGGAAGTTTAGCATCATTTTGTCCACCAGGGCCCTGTGGTATTGCATCACTCTTGTACTCCTTTCCTCTTCGGGAATCAGAGTAGAAAGGTTCTCCTTATACCGTGGGTCGAGAAGGGTGTACAGCCAGTAATCCGTGTTGGCCAGAATGCGTCTAACGCGAGGGTCACGAAAAAGGCAGCCTAACATGAAGTCAGCCATGTGTGCCAGGGTGCCAGTATGCAAGACATGGCTGTCCTCGCTAGGAAGATTACCTTTAGGATCCTTCTTCTTCTCCACAGCCCATACACGCTGAACAGATGAGAGGCAAGCAGCATGAGTACCCTCTGCAGTGTGCATAGCTGTCTCTTTCCCCTCCTCCTGCTCCTCCTTTTGCTCCTCCCCTTCCTCCTCCTCCTCTAAAATGCGCTGAGATATAGACATGAGGGTGGTCTGGCTATCAAGCGACATACTGTTATCCCCCGTCTCCTGTTCCAACCGCAAAGCGTCGGCCTTTATGCCTTGCTGCGTACTTCTCAGCAGGCATAGCAGCGGGATGGTAACGCTAATGATTGCAGCATCGACAGTCACCATCTGGGTAGACTCCTCAAAGTTTCTGAGGACGTGGCGGATACCTGCCATCCAGGCCCACTCCTCGGTAAAGAATTGGGGAGGCTGACTACCACTACGCCGCCCATGTTGGAGTTGGTATTCCACTATTGCTCTACGCTGCTCATAGAGCCTGGCCAACATGTGCAGCGTAGAATTCCACCTTGTGGGCATGTCGCACAGCAGCCGGTGCTCTGGCAGATTAAACCAATGTTGCAGGGTCCACAGCGTGGCAGCGTCCGTGGTGGACTTGCGGAAATGTGCGCAGATGTGGCGTACCTTGCCGAGCAGGTCAGACAAGTGCAGGAAGTTTTTCAGAAACCGCTGAACCACCAGATTGAAGACGTGGGCCAGGCATGGCACGTGTGTGAGGCTGCCGAGCCGCAGAGCCGCCACCAGGTTGCGGCCGTTGTCACACACGACCATGCCTGGTTGGAGGCTCAGCGGCGAAAGCCAGAGGTCGGTCTGCTCTGTCAGACCCTGCAACAGTTCGAGGCCGTGTGTCACTTGTCACCTAAGCTGAGTAGTTTCAGCTTGCCCACCGACTGCTGGCGACGTGCTGCTCACACTTCTTAATTGAGAGGTAGAGGTTGCGTAGGAGGAGGAGGAGGATTTAGAGGAGGTGGCATAAAATACCGCAGATACCAGCACCGAGGTAGGACCCGCTATTCTGGGTGTGGGTAGGACGTGAGCGATCCCAGGCTCTGACTCGGTCCTAGCCTCCATCAAATTCACCCAATGTGCCGTCAGGGAGATATAGTGGCCCTCCCGCCAGTACTTGTCCACGTGTCCGTGGTTAAGTGGACCTTCCCAGTAACCGCGTTGGTGAGGGCACGATTTATGTTGAGGGAGATATGCTGGTGTAGGGCTGGGACGGCACACCGGGAAAAATAGTGGCGACTGGGGACCGAGTAGCGCGGGACCGCACCGCCATCATGTTTTTGAAAGCCTCCGTTTCCACAAGCCTGTACGGCAGCATCTCCAGGCTGATCAATTTGGCAATGTGCACGTTTAAAGCTTGTGCGTGCGGGTGCGTGGTGGCGTATTTCCGCTTTCGCTCCAACGCTTGTGCTAGCAACAGCTGAACGCTGCGCTGAGAGAAATTGCTGGATGGGGTCAAGGACGATGGAGGTGAGGGTGTGGGTGCAGGCCGGGAGGCACTCGTGACTGTGTCCTGAGAGGGAGGTTGGATCTGAATGGCAGGTTGGGGCACAGGGGAAGAGGCAGTGGTGCGACCCGGAGGCAGTGAACGGCCTTCTTCCCACCTTGTGGGGTGCTTGACCATCATATGCCTGCGCATGCTGGTGGTGGTGAGGCTGGTACTGGTGGCTCCCCGGCTAATCTTGGTGCGACACAGGTTGCACACCACTGTTCGTCGATCTTCCGCGCTCTCACTGAAAAACATCCACACCTTTGAACACCTAGCCCTCTGCACGGAGGCTTGGCGCGAGGGTGTGCTTTGGGAAACAGTTGGGGGATTCTTCGCTCTGGCCCTGCCTCTACCCCTGGCCACCCCACTGCCTTTTCCAACCAGTCCTGCTGCTGCACTTGCCTTCCCCTCTGAAGCCCTGTCCTCAATAGGCTTAGCAAACCAGGTGGGGTCAGTCATCTCATCGTCCAGCTGCTCTTCCTCCGAATCCTCTGTGCACTCCTCCCTCGGACTTACTGAAATTACTACTACCTCACTGATAGACAACTGTGTCTCATCATCATCATCCTCCTCACCCACTGAAAGCTGTTGAGACAGTTCCCGGAAGTCCCCAGCCTCATCACCCGGACCCCGGGAACTTTCCAAAGGTTGGGCATAGGTCACAACAAACTCCTCAGGTGAGAGAGGAACCATTTTTTTCCACTCAAGGCAGGGACACGAGAACAGTTCCTGGGAGACTGCCTGCTCATTAAAATATGTCATTTTCGTGGAGTGAAGAGGCTGGGAGGAAGGAGGAGCAGCAGCCAGAGGAGTCAGAGTTGCAGCAGTGGACAGCGTAGAAGACTGGGTGGTCGATACATTGCTGGATGCATTTTCTGCCATCCACGACAGGATCTGCTCATACTGCTCATTTTGTCATAAAGGTCTACCATGTGGACCCATAAATTGTGATATGAAGCTGGGGACCCCAGAAACTTGCCTCTCTCCTAATCCTGCATCAGCTGGCTGCGATTCACCTGCACGAGGAACTCGGCCTGTGCCCACACCCTCATTTGGACCTCCGTGTCCTCGCCCGCGTCCACGGCCACGTCCTCTAGGCCTTCCCCTCAGCATGGTGTATTACCAATGGAGCAGACGCAGAGCGGTCTGAATAATTATGCAATTAGTGGCGTGCAGTTGGAGGCTGACAGTGGTTATGTTACGCACACTGAAGTCCGCAAAAAATTATACGCTAGGCTGCAAAAAGGCCTAGCTGGCTAATAGTGAGCCACTACAACAGTAATGCACATGCTCACAGGTAGCCCCAAGGAGGAGTGTTTTTTCAGTTTTTTTTTTTTTTAAAAAAACAGTAGACTAGATAGCGTGTATATGTCTTTCCCTCTGTCAGCGGCCGTGGGCGTACGCTGTGCATGAGGTTGACGGGACGCATAGAGCGGTGTAAAAAATTAGGCAATTATTGGCCTGCACTTGGAGGGTCACAGCGGTTATGTAACGCGCACTGTAGGCCGAAAAAATTATATGCTGGGCTGCAGAAAGGTCTAGCTGGCTAATAGTGAGCCACTAAAACAATAATGCACACGGTCACAGGTAGCCCTAAGGAGGAGTTTATTTTCAGATTTTTTTGAAAAAACAGCAGCCTAGATAGCGTGTATATGTCTTTCCCTCTATCAGTGGCTGTGGGCGTACGCTGTGCATGAAGTTGACGGGACGCACAGAGCGGTGAAAAAATTAGGTTGCAACAGTGGACTGCGTAGAAGACTGGGTGGCCGATACATTGCTGGATGCATTTTCTGCCATCCACGACAGGACCTGCTCACACTGCTCTGTTTGTAATAAAGGTCTACCACGTGGACCCATAAATTGTGATATGAAGCTTGGAACCCCAGAAACTTGCCTCTCTCCTAATCCCGCAGCAGCCGGCTGTGATTCACCTGGACCAGGAACTCGGCCTGTGCCCACACCCTCACTTGGACCTCCGCGTCCTCGTCCACGTCCACGTCCTCGACCCCTATCCCTATCCCTCATAATGGTGGATTATGAATAGAGCAGGGGCCAAATAAATCACCCCACTGTATAGCACTGACAACTGGGCCTTAATTCACCGCACACAGAGACTTGTAGATAGCAGAGGCTCTATGCTGTGACTAGGAAAAAGTAACCCACTGTCTCGCGCTGATACATTGGGGTAATTTTCGGCTCTCAGAGACTTGAAGATTATAGAGGCTGTGTGGAGTGGGAGAAGACTGTAAAGCCAGTGGATAGTGCTGGTAACTGTGGCGATCTCAACCCCATCAACGGAAATGCTATTGTGGGATGCTCTGCACAGCGGCTGAGCTGAAATACTTTGCAGTGGCCCCGGTAATATTACAGTACTGTTTAGTGGTGAGACCGCGGTCTAATTCACTGCAGACAGAGAACTGTATAAATAATTGTGGAATTATCTGCGTACACTTTCACGCTGACAGTGGTATTGTAACGCAAACACCAGCCAGAAAAAAAATTATACAAAAGGCTGCAAACAAGCCTAGCTGTGAAATACTGAAGCACTACAACTCCCAGCAGCCACCCAGTAAAAAGCAGACGGTGAGATGCAGCCCAACGAAGGAGCTTTTGTTTTTTTTTTTTAAAAAAGAATACAGGCTGTATACTGTGTATATCACTTTCTGTCTAAAAGAGGCTGTGTTGGCCCTAGGCTCTGCTGGCCCTAGGCTCTGCGTATAATTCACTGCAGACACAGACCGGTGTAAATAATTATGGAATTTTTTGCGTGTACTTTCACGCTGACAGTGGTATTGTAACGCAAGCTCCAGCCAAAAAAAATTATACGGACGGCTGCAAACAGGCCTAGCTGTGAAATACTGAAGCACTACAACTCCCAGCAGCCACCCCGTCAAATGAAGACGGTGAGATGCAGCCCAACGAAGGAGCTTTTTTTAAAAAAAAAAAAAAAAAGAATACAGGCTGTATACTGTGTATATCACTTTCCCTCTAAAAGTGGCTGTGTTGGCCCTAGGCTGTGCGTATCATTCACTGCAGACACAAACCGGTGTAAATAATTATGGAATTATTTGTGTACACTTTCACGCTGACAGCGGTATTGTAACGCAAACTGCAGCCAGAAAAAAATTATACGGACGGCTGCAAACAGGCCTAGCTGCATAACACTGAAGCACTACAACTCCCAGCAGCCACCCAGCAAAATGCACACGGTCAGATGTGGCCCTAAGAAGGACCGTTGGGGTTCTTGAGGACAGGATCCTACAGTAACACTTTCCCTATCTCAGCAGCAGCACTTTCCCTAATCTCTCTCAGTGTGTGTCTGAGGCAAGCCGTGGGTGGGACCGCTTTAAATACTCAGCAGTCACTTGATCTCGCCAGCCACTCACTGCAGGGAGGTGGGATAGGGCTGGCACGTCACAGGAAGAGGTGGTAAAGACTTCCCTGCATGTCTATTGGCTAGAAAATGGCGCTAAACATGCAGGGAAGGAAATGGAATTGACTCGACTACAGCATGGTGCTCGTCTCGAGTTTCGAGCATCTCGAGCACCCTAATGCTCGAACGAGCATCAAGCTCGGACGAGTGTGCTCGCTCATCTCTAATAAGGTCATATCGAGGTAGACACTATGCACAATCTATTGTGAAAAACAGAAAGAAAATTCAGACACTTAAGTATTTTTGCATAAAGTGATATTATCAGAGAAGCAAACAAGGAACAGGAATACGAGCGTTTGACAGCGCTGTGTTTCTTTGTATTGAAAGAAAGATTTGGATGTTTCGCCAGATGCATCCTTCAGTATGGTCAGCAGAATTAGATTTGCCCATAAGCATAGTAGATAGAGATGAGCGAGTACCAAAATGCTCGGGTGCTTGTTGCTCGAGTCAAACTTTTTGTAACGCTGGAGAGCTCGTTTCGAGTAACGAATCCCATTAAAGTCAATGGGGGACTCGAGCATTTTTCAAGCTGACCGATGCTCCGCATGGGGGAGGTTGTGTGAAACACCTGAAAGCATGAGAAAGTCATGGAAACACCAAAGAAGCGGATAGGGAACTGGCACGTCACAGAAGGAAGTGGTAATGCCTTCCCCGCATGTTTATTGGCTAGAAAATGGCGCTAAACATGCGGGGAAGGGAAATGAAATTGACTTGAGTACCGCGTGGTGTTCGTCTCGAGTAACGAGCATCTTGAGTACCCTAATACTCGAACGAGTATCAAGCTTGGACGAGTGTGCTCGCTCATCTCTAATAGTAGAATTTCCTAGCTTTCAGGTCATGCATAAAACAACCCCAGTTAGGGCTGATATTTAAACCTTACTTTGCTTCTAGGGACAAGTCCCATGCATAGGCATACCGTCAGGGGTCGCAATGGTAACCTGGCCCTTACGCTTAAGGGGGCCCAGAGGCTTCCCCTCTGCCATATACACATATACATTCAGGTCGCACTATCGGGGGCCGTGTGATTAGTGCAGTCCGGCCGAAAGCACAAGCCGAAAACGAGGACAGAGGAGGAGAAAGGAGAAGGAAGGACTCAGAGGGGGGACGGGGGGAGAAAGAGATGGGACACAGACACAGACGCACGGCAAGGCATGGCATGGAGCAGGGATGATGATGTCGTCTCTCTGCTGCTCCCCTTCTGCTGACACTGTGTACAGCTGCTCTACTCACACAAAGAAGTAGTCCGGGCCCTGAGGTATGTATCTATCTATCTGCTTGTCTGTCTGTATGCCTATCTATCTATCAGTCCGTTTATCTCATGTCTGTCTATCATCTATCTGTTCCATATGTATTTATATCTCTCATATTTATCTATCTATGTATCTATCTCATTTCTATCTCTCTACTATCTATCTCTTTCTCTATCATATCTATCTATCTATCTTTCTCTCTCATTTCTATCTATCTATCTATCTATCTATCTATCTATCTATCTATCTATCTATCATGCGCAAAAGTAGAGGATTGCCTATTTTAAATCTCCCTGCTCTGGGCTACCAAAGGTAGCCGAGAGCATGGAGATTTTACCGGAGCTGCAGTGAGTGGTCCCTGGACACGTGATTGCTGTTATCCAATAGATAATGGTGATCACATAAAGGTTAAAAAAAAGTTGAAGTTTCACCTGCTTTTACCAATGCGATCGGTGAGAGGAGATGAAACTTCTTACTGGAGGCGTCCGTATTTAAACACCGGCACAATCCTCCTCTACGGAACCTCCCCGGATTCTGTGCATGCGCCCATCGGCAAAATTCCAGACACATGCGCAGGAGGCGGGGAGCGCAGGAAATTAAAAGTCTCCTTACACCCAGCTACCAATAATCGTTGAGAGCCTGAAGCAGGGACTGGTGGCCTTGTTGAGCAGTCCCTGTTCACATGATAAAAAGGTAGCGATCTACCTTAGGCTAGTTTCACATGACCAGAAACAAATTATGGATTCTGCGTTGCGTTTGATCCGCAGTAATACGTGGATCAATCAAATGCATTGGATTACACAATTCCGCTCACATTAGCAAGCTAGAATTACGTAATCCATTTGCAGATAACAGAATGCAGCATGTTCTATTTTACCGTGGATATTCGCAACATAGAGCCCATTGTGCTCTATGGTCGCAGATATACCCGCAGCCCATACATAACTACATTATGTATGGGCTGTGGGTATCCACGTCATCGCTAAGTGATGGCGCGGGAAATGCAAACAAAAAAAGGTGTACTGCGCATGACCGCCTGTGTGAGTACTCAGTTATGCACAGTACATTATGCGGCCACGGCTGGGCTCACAGCTGAGATCTGCTGTGGTCCTCTGAAAGTGGATTCCACATACGTCTGTGTGAGCCCAGCATTATTCAGATTGCTACCTGTAATATGTAATTTACAAAAAGCCCTGGGAACGCTTGCCTTCCTGCAGTTTCAGGAGCAGCTTGTTGAGTGCCTTATGTGTGCCTTATGTCTGAGACCGCCACACCACAGCAAGCTTACAAAGCCTCACAAAGCACCACTTTTCACACTCCATTTCTGCCGCTGAGGTCAAGAAATGCCCACAAAAAAAACATGGCCGCAGGAGGGCTACTCAGTTTTATTGCCCATGTGCCCATTCCAACCAGCCTCCGTAATTACCCCTGTCTTCAGACATACCACACAGTTTACATTATTACTTTTATCTAAGATTTAGGGAATGCCAAAAAGGGCACGGAGGGGGGAATTATTTTTAGGGAGTCATTTTTTTTCTCGGCACAAGTGAGCAATGGGGCCTGAAATTTATTCAGTTGTGTCCTGAAATCCAATGGGCGTTCCCTCCATTATTGGTCAAGCCATGTGTCCTATAAGTAGATTGGGGCTACAATGAGTATGTTTCTGAACACAGGACAAAGAGGGGGATCCATTTTGGGGTGAAAGTCTTCATTCCTATGTATGCTCTACAAAAAAACAGTTTTCAAATTCCTTCTACTTTGCTTAGATTCATTAAAAAACAGTGGGGTCAAAATATGGTATGCAGTACACCCCAAGATGAATTCGTTAAGGGCTCTAGTTTTCAAAATGCGGTCATTTGTAGGGGTTTTCCATTGTTTTGGCCGCTCAATAGTTTTATAAGTGTGCAATGGGGCCTTAAACATCTTCAAGCAAAATTTCTATTCTGAAAGCCACCGGCTGCTCCTTTCAGTTTGGGCCCCCTTGTGCATACAGTCATAATATTAGGACCACAATGGGTATGTTTCTGAACACAGGACAAACGGGGGTATCTATTTTGGGGTGAAAGTCTTCATTTCTATGTATGCTGTACAAAAAAAAGCTGTTTTTAAATTGACACAAAGAAAATCGTAATTTTGTTCCTTCTGCTTTACTTAGATTCCTTTAAAAACGGTGGGGTCAAAATACGCAGTACACCCCTCGATGAATTCATTAAGGGGTCTAGTTTTCAAAATGCGGTCATTTGTGAGGGTTCTCTAGCGTTTTGGTCACTCAAGGGCTCTACAAGGGGGCTATGCGGCCTAAAACATCTTTAAGCAAAATTTCCCATCTGAGTTTTCATGTTTTCGCTCCTTTTTCTATAGATAGTAGAGATGAGCGAACGTACTCATCCGAGCTTGATACTCGTTCGAGTATTAGCGTGTTCGAGATGCTCGTTATTCGAAACGAGCACCACGTGATGTTCGGGTTACTTTCACTTTCATCTCTGAGACGTTAGCGCGCTTTTCTGGCCAATAGAAAGACAGGGAAGGCATTACAACTTCCCCCTGCGACGTTCATGCCCTATACCACCCCCCTGTAGTGAGTGGCTGGTGAGATCAGGTGCCACCCGAGTATATAAATCAGCCCCTCCCACGGCTCGCCACAGATGCGTTCTGACAGAGATCAGGGAGAGTGCTGTCTTGCTGGAGTTGCTATAGGGAGAGTGTTAGGAGTATTTTAGGCTTCAAGAACCCCAACGGTCCTTCTTAGGGCCACATCTAACCGTGTGCAGTAGTGTGGAGGCTGCTTTTTGCAGTGTTGCACATTTTTTTTTTTTGTATATCGGCCGTGCAGAGCATTGCGCCCTGCAGTAATTATACATAGTCCAGGGCCAGTAGTGGTGGTGAGGCAGGGGCAGAAGACATATTTATTGAATATAGGCAGTGGGCCTTTCCAAAAACATTTTGGAAAAAAAATCTATTTGGGCTGCCTGTGACTGTCCTCAGTGTACTGGGTCTGTGCTGGGGGTAGTTGTCCTAATTCATACGCAGCCAGCTAAGTGTTACAGCAGGCTTGCGCTAAATTATTTCCTGGCTCTGTGTTGGCTGTTACATCACCGCTGTATTCCAGTCCACAGTGCAACAGTCTGCAGTTATTTTACATACTCCAGGGCCAGTAGTGGTGACGCAGAGAGAGAAGACATATACAGTGTATATAGGCAGTGGGCCTTTCCAAAAACATTTGGGAAAAAAAATCTATTTGGGCTGCCTGTGACTGTCCTCAGTGTACTGGGTCTGTGCTGGGGGTAGTTGTCCTAATTCATACGCAGCCAGCTAAGTGTTACAGCAGGCTTGCGTTAAATTATTTCCTGGCTCTGTGTTGGCTGTTACATCACTGCTGTATTCCAGTCCACAGTGCAACAGTCTGCAGTTATTTTACATACTCCAGGGCCAGTAGTTGTGACACAGAGAGAGAAGACATATACAGTGTATATAGGCAGTGGGCCTTTCCAAAAACATTTGGGAAAAAAAATCTATTTGGGCTGCCTGTGACTGTCCTCAGTGTTCTGGGTCTGTGCTGGGGGTAGTTGTCCTAATTCATACGCAGCCAGCTAAGTGTTACAGCAGGGTTGCGCAAAATTATTTCCTGGCTCTGCTGTGCGTTCCGTAAGCGAAGTCAGCCTCCAACCACAGGCCAATAAGTGGCACATTTAATTACAGCGTTCTGTTTCTGCACTACTGGTAATACAGCATGCTGAGGGGTAGGGGTAGGCCTAGAGGACGTGGACGCGGGCGAGAACGCGGAGGCCCAAGTCAGGGTGTGGGCACAGGCCGAGCCAGTGCGGTGGCCAGGGGTAGAGGCAGGGCCAGACCGAATAATCCACCAACTGTTTCCCAAAGCGCCCCCTTGCGCCATGCCACCCTGCAGAGGTCAAGGTGCTCTACGGTGTGGCAGTTTTTCACAGAGACGCCTGATGACCGACGAACAGTGGTGTGCAACCTTTGTCGCGCCAAGATCAGCTGGGGAGCCACCACCACCAGCATGCGCAGGCATATGATGGCCAAGCACCCCACAAGGTGGGACGAAGGCCGTTCACCGCCTCCGGTTTGCACCACTGCCTCTCCCCCTGTGCCCCAACCTGCCACTGAGATCCAACCCCCCTCTGAGGACACAGGCACTACCGTCTCCTGGCCTGCACCCACACCCTCACCTCCGCTGTCCTCGGCCCCATCCACCAATGTCTCTCAGCGCAGCGTCCAGACGTCGCTAGCGCCACTGTTTGAGTGCAAGCGCAAGTACGCCGCCACGCACCCGCACGCTCAAGCGTTAAACGTGCACATTGCCAAATTGATCAGCCTGGAGATGCTGCCGTATAGGGTTGTGGAAACAGAGGCTTTCAAAAGCATGATGGCGGCAGCGGCCCCGCGCTACTCGGTTCCCAGTTGCCACTACTTTTCCCGATGTGCCGTCCCAGTCCTGCACGACCACGTCTCCCGCAACATTGTACGCGCCCTCACCAACGCGGTTACTGCCAAGGTCCACTTAACAACGGACACGTGGACAAGCACAGGCGGGCAGGGCCACTATATCTCCCTGACGGCACATTGGGTGAATTTAGTGGAGGCTGGGACTGAGTCAGAGCCTGGGACCGCTCACGTCCTACCCACCCCCAGAATTGCGGGCCCCAGCTCGGTGCTGGTATCTGCGGCGGTGTATGCTTCCTCCACTAAACCACCCTCCTCCTCCTCCTCCAACGCAGCCTCTGTCTCGCAATCAAGATGTGTCAGCAGCAGCAGCACGTCACCAGCAGTCGCTGTCGCGCGGCGCGGCAGCACAGCGGTGGGCAAGCGTCAGCAGGCCATGCTGAAACTACTCAGCTTAGGAGAGAAGAGGCACACGGCCCACGAACTGCTGCAGGGTCTGACAGAGCAGACCGACCGCTGGCTTTCGCCGCTGAGCCTCCAACCGGGCATGGTCGTGTGTGACAACGGCCGTAACCTGGTGGTGGCTCTGCAGCTCGGCAGCCTCACGCACGTGCCATGCCTGGCCCACGTCTTTAATTTGGTGGTTCAGCGCTTTCTGAAAAGCTACCCACACTTGTCATACCTGCTCGGAAAGGTGCGCCGGGTCAGCGCACATTTCCGCAACTCCAAGACGGACGCTGCCACCATTCGGACCCTGCAACATCGGTTTAATCTGCCAGTGCACTGACTGCCGTGCGACGTGCCCACACGGTGGAACTCTACGCTCCACATGTTGGCCAGACTCTATGAGCAGCGTAGAGCTATAGTGGAATACCAACTCCAACATGGACGGCGTAGTGGGAGTCAGCCTCCTCAATTCTTTACAGAAGAGTGGGCCTGGTTGGCAGCCATCTGCCAGGTCCTTGGAAACTTTGAGGAGTCTACCCAGATGGTGAGCGGGGATGCTGCAATCATTAGCGTCACCATTCCTCTGCTATGCCTCTTGAGAAGTTCCCTGCAAAGCATAAAGGCAGACGCTTTGCACTCGGAAACGGAGGCGTGGGAAGACAGAATGTCGCTGGATAGTCAGAGTACCCTCATGTCTATATCTCAGCGCGTTGAGGAGGGGGAGGAGCATGAGGAGGAGGGGGAAGAGACAGCTTGGCCCACTGCTGAGGGTACACATGCTGCTTGCCTGTCATCCTTTCAGCGTGTATGGCCAGATGAGGAGGAGGAGGAGGAGGATCCTGAAAGTGATCTTCCTAGTGAGGACAGCCATGTGTTGCGTACAGGTACCCTGGCACACATGGCTGACTTCATGTTAGGATGCCTTTCTCATGACCCTCGCGTTACACGCATTCTGGCCACTACAGATTACTGGGTGTACACACTGCTCGACCCACGGTATAATGAGAACCTTTCCACTCTCATTCCCGAAGAGGAAAGGGGTTCCAGAATGATGCTATACCACAGGGCGCTGGCGGACAAACTGATGGTAAACTTCCCATCCAACAGCGCTAGTGGCAGAAGGCGCAGTTCCGAGGGCCAGGTAGCAGGGGAGGCGCAGAGATCAGGCAGCATGTACAGCGCAGGCAGGGGAACACTCTGTAAGGCCTTTGCCAGCTTTAGGGCTCCCCAGCAAGACTGTGTCACCGCTCCACAGTCAAGGCTGAGTTGGCGGGAGCACTGTAAAAGGATGGTGAGGGAGTACGTAGCCGATCGCACGACCGTCCTCGGTGACGCCTCTGCCCCCTACAACTACTGGGTGTCGAAGCTGGACACGTGGCCTGAACTCGCGCTGTATGCCCTGGAGGTGCTTGCTTGTCCTGCGGCTAGCGTCTTGTCAGAGAGGGTGTTTAGTGCGGCTGGGGGAATTATCACGGATAAGCGTACCCGCCTGTCAACCGACAGTGCCGACAGGCTTACACTCATCAAGATGAACAAAGCCTGGATTTCCCCAGACTTCTGTTCTTCACCAGCGGACAGCAGCGATACCTAAGCAATACGTTGGCTGCACCCGCGGATGGAAGCATCGTTCTCTATCACCATCAAAAACGGGGACATTTTTGCTTCATCAATCTGTGTATAATATTCCTCCTCCTCCTCCTGCTCCTCCTCCTGAAACCTCACGTAATCACGCCGAACAGGCATTTTTTCTTAGGCCCACAAGGCTCAGTCATATAATTTTTCTAAACAATTTTTATAGGTTTCAATGCTCATTAAAGCGTTGAAACTTGCACATGAACCAATTTTTATTTTAACTGGGCTGCCTCCAGGCCTAGTTACCAATTAAGCCACGTTAACCAAAGCGATTAATGGGTTTTACCTGCCCTCTTGGTTGGGCATGGGCAATTTTTCTGAGGTACATTAGTACTGTTGGTACACCAATTTTTTGGGGCCCTCGCCTACAGTGTAATCCAATTAATTTTTTGCCCACCTGCATTACAGCTGACATTACATCAGCTGTGCTGGGCACTGCAATGGGATATATTTATGTACCGCCGGTGGGTTCCAGGGAGCCACCCATGCTGTCGGTCCACACGGAGTTGTAACTACATGTGTCCACTGCTAAAGAACCCCAGTCTGACTGGGGCATGCAGTGTGGGCCGAAGCCCACCTGCATTAAACATGACATTACCTCAGCTGTGATGGGCAATGCTATGGGATATATTTATGTGCCGCCGGTGGCTTCCTGGCACCTACCCATGCTGTCGGTCCACAGGGACTTCACAATAGGGAGTTGTACCTGCCTGTGTCTATGAATTAAAAAGCCCGGTCAGGTTGGGGCATGCAATGTGGGCCGAAGCCCACCTGCATTTAGTCTGACGTTAGCTCTGCTGTCCAGGGCACTGCAATGGGATACATTTCTGTACAGCCGGTGGGTTCCAGGGAGCCACCCATGCTGTGGGTGCACACGGAATTCCCATTGCGGAGTTGGGGATTCCCAGTTGTACCTGCCTGTGACTATTTATAAAAAACCGCGGTCTGACTGGGGCATGCAGACACCTTGACAGAATGAATAGTGTGTGGCACATAGGTTCCCCATTGCTATGCCCACGTGTGCAGCTCCTGATGGCGGTGGCACAGGATTATATTTCTCATTGCTTCTGTACAGCATTGTGGGCTATCGCCCCACCCCTTTTAAAGAGGGTCGCTGCCTAGCCGTGCCAACCCTCTGCAGTGTGTGCCTGCGGTTCCTCCTCATGGCAGACACACTTATAAATAGACATGAGGGTGGTGTGGCATGAGTGCAGCTGAAGGCTGCGCAGGGACACTTTGGTGTGCGCTGTGGACACTGGGTCAAGCGGGGGGGTTGGGCAGCATGTAACCCAGGAGAAGTGGCAGCGGAGTGTCATGCAGGCAGTGATTGTGCTTTGTTGGAGGTAGTGTGGTGCTTAGCTAAGGTATGCATTGCTAATGAGGGCTTTTCAGAAGTAAAAGTTGTTGGGAGGGGGGTGCACTCTTGCCGCTATTGTGGCTTAATAGTGGGACCTGGGAACTTGAGATGCAGCCCAACATGTAGCCCCTCGCCTGCCCTATCCGTTGCTGTGTCGTTCCCATCACTTTCTTGAATTGCCCAGATTTTCACAAATGAAAACCTTAGCGAGCATCGGCGATATACAAAAATGCTCGGGTCGCCCATTGACTTCATTGGGGTTCGTTATTCGAGACGAACCCTCGAGCATCGCAAAATTTTCGTCCCGAGTAACGAGCACCCGAGCATTTTGGTGCTCGCTCATCTGTAATAGATAGTTAAAAAAATCCGAACATAGTCATTAGGGGGGACTAAGGGCCAATGATCAAAGCAAACTGCACAATAACAAAGGAAGTGGAAGCTGATAATGATTGCCTGTCAGATCTGAGTCCAAACAGTATAAAGAACTACTCTTTACCCACATATAACAGGTGTACGCTTGTTTCCAAACCACCCCATACATCTATGTAGGAATACTTTATGGGAATTATTTCTCCTTTCTGGTCTAGAAATAAAGAAGACACAAACTAGCATTTTTGTTGACTTGGGCTTGAGGAAAGATCAAATCAAAGGTATGTTTTTGAGTTTGAGGCAGCAGGAAGTGTTTAGGGCTCGTATGTCTGATTTCAAGGACAGAGTGGAGTCAAATGTTATACCCAGACAGGGGACCTGTGGAACTTAGGAAAGTATGGAGCCCTTAACTGTGATTGATAAGTCTAGTAGGGGTGTTGAATGAGATGGAGAAAACATGATGAATTCAGTTTTATCCATACTGAGCTTTATAAAGCTGGAAGATATGAAGGATGTACCCTGTAGACACACTGAGATTCTGGATAGCAGAAAGGTAATATTTGAGCCAGAACAGATTTGCTGTTATTGATGGAAAGATTGTTTTGAAAGCCACGGGCTTCTATAACCTGTCTTACGCCAAAGATGTAGATCAGTATTTCACAAATTTTAGTCTCCATGAACCCGCCCAACAGGTTAGGTTCTCAGGATTTTTATACTATTGCCTCAGACATTGTCACAAGTGTTGTCTTTATAAGTTATGCTGAAATCATAACCTGTTAGAGGTTCATAAGTACTGCAGTTTGGAAAACTCTGATGTAGGTGGATAAAAGTAGGGGTCATAGGACAGAGTCTTGGGGGATGCCAAAAGAGAGTGGGCAAGGTGAAAAGGTGGTGAGTGGGAAACATTCATTGTTTGGTCAGTGATGTAGAGGATATTTAGAAGAGGATCAAGTTTGCGATGCCAGGTAGGAGAGAGCATGTAACAGGAGGAGTAGTTGACTCTGTTGAAGGCAAAGGTCAGGTCTAGAAGGAAGCGTATGAAGTAAGGTTCTGAGGCTTTTGAAGTTAGCAGATCATTCTTGACTTAGGATAGAGCAAATTAAGTAAAGTGGTGGGGTCAGAAGCCAGAACATAGTTGATAGTTCAGCAGGTTGGATAAGTGGTGGCAATACAGTTCAAGGCAGAGTTGCTGTTGCTGGAGTTTTTGATGCAAATGAGAGAAGAGAGATGGGGCACTAGCTGAACACAGAAGAACCAAGGGATGGCTTCTTAATCATAGATGTGATATTGCATGTTTGAAAAATAAAGTGAAGAAACCAGAATTAACACCATCATTTAGTGCATAATTAAAAGTTGCTGCAAACATGCACACATTCTTTAAAGAAAGATGATAAGCCTTAATTTCCACTGATGAGCACAAGAAACACCTGTCTGACACTGATAGTTAGCGGGAATTCTTTTTTCTACCATTGTTTTAGGCACATCTATGGGTATATCATAAAATACCCCTCAATGTGGCACCTATTTAAGCCTCATTATTGTCCTACCCCTGTAAACAGTTTTAGATTCCTAAATGTGGGCATACATAAAAACAGCACATGTATTACAATATCCTGGAAGACACATTTTGAGGTTATTTTCTAATTGGCTTCCTTACTGTGCAGCATAAAGTTAGAACATTTTGAAATCACACTTTGTAATTTAAGGGAATAACACTTTTAATGTTTATATAATTTTCTATGTGGCTTAATTTCCTTGTTATTGTTTCATTTTAAAATTCACTGATTAAGGAACTATTAGGACATTCAAAACCTTACTAGAGAAGATGACAGAATAAAATTACATATATTAAATTAGAAGTGTGCCGATTAGATCATCTAGTTCTATGAGCTTCAATTATTATTATGTAAACTCAAAACACTTATGCTACTGTTCATTATATGGTCCTTGAGGAAAGCCCTTAATAACAGTTGCAAATTATAATACATGTTCACAGTAAAATCATCATCTAAAAGTAAACAAGTAATATTTTTTTATGGATTGTGCAATGAATAATGAGGTGGTAAATCTGAAGAAAATAAAACAAAAAAACAAGCAAACTATATAGTTTAACTTACTTCTTCCATGCAATGATATTTGCTGTATGTCTATCTTTTTATCTGGATAGATAGATAGATAGATAGATAGATAGATAGATAGATAGATAGATAGATAGATAGATAGATAGATAGATAGATAGATAGATAGATAGATAGATGCTATTTATGTTCATTAGCAATTTAATATATTCAGAAAAATATAAAAATAGCGAGTACTCTACTAAAGGCATGTACAATAATATAATACAGTTAAGCACTTCTAATAAATTTGCCTAAAGCATTAAAATGTTTCTTCTTGTATAAATTAGTTCAAGTCAGCATGACTTTTATGAACAATCAAATAGCAATTTAAAAACTGGTGATATTAGCACATGAGAAAAGGCTTTCTGTATTAGATTATTTAGATTATAAAAACAACTTGACTTTTTGTCGCCTGCAGGCATTTAAAAATCCGTTGTTTGTAAACACTGAATATGTGCTTTTATTTTCTATATTATTACAATTTGAGAATGAAAAGGAAATGTTCACAACACTCATGATGAATATATATACTTAAAATAAAAATAATGTACTTAAATTAACTTATAAACCATTCTAATGACTCATAAAAGACAGACAAAAAGGAGATAGATAGATAGATAGATAGTAGAGATGAGCGAGCACCAAAATGCTTGAGTGCTCGTTACTCGAGTCAAACTTCCCGCGATGCTCGAGGGCGCGTTTTGAGTAACGAACCCCATTAAAGTCAATGGGCGACTCGAGCATTTTTGTATATCGCCGATGCTCGCTAAGGTTTTCATTTGTGAAAATCTGGGAAATTCACGAAAGTGATGGGAACGACACAGAAACGGATAGGGCAAGCGAGGGGCTACATGTTGGGCTGCATCTCAAGTTCCCAGGTCCCACTATTAAGCCACAATAGCGGCAAGAGTGCCCCCCCCCCACACTGTCAGCATAAAGATCGTTCTCCTCTGCCACAGCTGTAACAGCTGTGGCAGAGAAGAATGATGTTAGCCCATTGAATTCAATGGAGCCGGCAATACAGCCGGCTGCATTGAAAGCAATAGGCTGCCGGCGAGCGCGGGATGAATTTTTGGAAAGGGTTTAAAAATATAAGCCCTTACCTGAAAATCATTCTAAAATGTGTAAAAATAAAAAAAAATGTATACTCACCTTTCCGCTGAAGCCGGAGTTCAGCCGCGTCTGGCCGGCAGTTCTCCTGAACTGCTCTGAGTAGTATTCAGCAGCCGGGGATTTAAAATCCCCACCTGCTGAATGAGCTGCCTCTGATTGGTCACAGCCTCACCAATCAGAGGCAGCTCTCACTCATACCCATTCATCAATTCATGAATGGGTGAGTGGGTGCTGCCTCTGATTGACAGCTGAGAGCTGCCCCTGATTGGTCCCTGCGCTGAGCCAATCAGAGGCAGCACTCACCCATTCATGAATTCAGAAGGAGGAGAACGATCTTTATGCTGACATATATATTTTTTTTAATACATTTTAGGATGATTTTCAGGTAAGCCCTTCCCGAAATTTCATCCTGAGATCGCCGGCAGCCCATTGCTTTCAATGGTGCTGGCTGTATTGCCGGCTCCATTGAATTCAATGGTCAGTGCTCGTTTAATCGAGACGAGTACCGCGTGGTGCTCGTCTCGAGTAACGAGCATCTCGAGCACCCTAATACTCGAACGAGCATCAAGCTCGGACGAGTATGCTCGCTCATCTCTAATAGATAGATAGATAGATGCTCTGCCGGGAACCAGGAGGGAGCGACAGCCTGCAGCAGCACCGCAGAACATCAGAAGAAGTGAGTAATGATTTTTATTCTTTGCTCCACTGTATTGCCGGCGTATAAGGTGACAGTTGGAGGGTCGTCTTATACGCCCCGTCGCCTTATACGTCGGTATATATTTTTATTGTAACACATTTCTGGATGAATTGCAGGGAAGGGCTTATATATATAAGCCCTTCCCGACAATTCATCCCCGCGCACGCCGGCAGCCCATTGCTTTCAGTGGAACCTGCTGTATTGCTGGCTCCATTGAATTCAATGGGCAAATATCGTTCTTCTCTGCCACAGCTGTTACAGCTGTGGCAGAGAAGAATGATTTGTCTTCTATATGTTCTCAATGGGGTCGGCGCTGCTGCCGCCGGACCCATTGAGCGCATATAGAGAAGAGAACAGAAATCGCTGATCGCACATAGGTGCGATCTGCGATTTCTATGGCCTTAAGAAGGACCGTTGGGGTTCTTGAAACCTAAAATACTCCTAACACTCTGCCTATAGCAGCTCCAACACGATACCACTTTCCCTGAACTAATGTCAGAATGCATCTGTGGCGAGCCGCGGGAGGGGCAGATTTTAATACTCGGGTGACACCTAATCTCGCCAGCCACTCACTGCAGGGGGTGGTATAGGGCTTGAACGTTGCAGGGGGAAGTTGTAATGCCTTCCCTGTCTTTCTATTGGCCAGAAAAGCGCGCAAATTTCTCAGGGAAGAAAATGAAAGTAACCCGAACACCGCGTGGTACTCGTTACGAGTAACGAGCATCTCGAACACCCTAATACTCGAACGAGTATCAAGCTTGGACGAGTATGCTCGTTCATCTCTAGTACTGAGCCATCTGCTATACATTTAGTTCAAATAATGACATATTATTGCAATGATATCATATATATTAGATAGAAATCTTAAGGAACTAATTCAAGTTTACATTTACGTTATTTATATTGTGTTTTTGGTGTTTTGATATCACATGTAATAGCTATATCACAATGTTTCCTTAATGTTTTGAACAATAGAAACTTTTAGCAACTTTTACCAAATATTTCTACCACTAAATAAAATTCCATGAACAATATCATAATACAGTAAAATTGTTACTGTTTCAGATGAATTTTCTAAATAATAGGGAGGAAGGTTCTCATATGAATGCAATTTTAATTGCAGAACCTGCAATCGCCGTCCACGTGAAAGATCAATGGTAAAATGAGGAAATTGAAAGGCATGTATTTTCAAATTTTCCTTCACACTTGTAGGTATGAAATGTGTATTACGCAAGCAGAAGTAAAATAGCTGCATTCTCTATTTTAGCGCAAATTCTGCATGAACAACCTTAATAGATGTGAGTAAAAAAGATGAAAAAAAAGACCCAGTGAGAGTGGTGAAATAGTTCTGGAGTAAAAAGTGTTTCAAATGATGAAGGTGCTGCCAACCAGATGACGCTCCACCAAGATAGGTAAGATATACCTAATTATAGCAAAAAGAGTGTAAAAAAATACTGGTGTGAAGGCGCAACACTCTAAGCTACTAGAAGATTGAGGTCCAATATGCGATAGTGAAAGCACTACTCTTCTATTATTTAACAAAATCAAAAAACAGCTAGTGAAAACGCGTTTCGGGGACAAGCCCCTTTCGTCAGTTCGACTGGATTAAACACAGCAGGATGCCTGGGGGTGACACAATCTCCAAGGTTTTTGGATGTGCCAGAGGTCCTGTATGTGTCAGGTAGACAGGAAGCACTTCTTTCCTCAGTCAGCAGCCAACCAGAAGCAACTATCACAAGAAGATTTGGGCTTGGCAAAAGAAGCTAAACTGGGGATTGCCTGGTACAGTTCTGCCAAGCAAATACTCCCAGGATAACAAACACATGGTTTATTAAAACTGAAAGTGAAAAAATAGGCCTCTGAATTTAAAAAGGACAAAAATTATTACAACTGCAAAAAATGACCAAATTTAAATCAAA
Organism: Eleutherodactylus coqui; assembly: GCF_035609145.1. Lineage (NCBI taxonomy): Eukaryota > Metazoa > Chordata > Amphibia > Anura > Eleutherodactylidae > Eleutherodactylus > Eleutherodactylus coqui. The sequence continues at coordinate 138,095,044 of NC_089843.1, read as the reverse complement.
ATTGACAGCAAAATTTGTGCAAGTCTTCATCTTCTTTGGTTCGAAAATTGACCAGGATGCTAGAGATAAAATGTAGGATAGCTTTGGGGTGAAGCACAATGCTAAATATGGATAGAGTCTGGAAAACTAAGGATATTCACATAGCAACTAAACACAGGATAGTACAAACAATCATTTTTCCCATAGCCATATATTGATATGAATGTTGGACTGTGAAAAAGCTGATAGGAGGATTGATGGAAGGCTGCTGCGTATGACCTGGATGGCGAGAATAACAAACAGAGAAGTCCTCAATCGTATAAAAACTGATACAGCACTGGAGGGCAAGATGATCAGGCTCAGGTTGAAATATTTTGGTAATATAAGCAGAGTCACAAGAAAAATCTTTAATGCTTGGACAGATCAGTGGCAAAAGAAGACCTGGCCCCTAAAAAAACACAATGGCTTGACACAGTGAAATATGATACTGGCACGGATATCAAACAACTGAAAGAAGCAGTGCAAAATGAAAAAACATAGAGGAAGCTGACATTTAGGGTCACTAAGCGTTGTAAATAACTAAATGACTAACAACAACAACTTTGTAAGTATCAATGATGCTATTGGGAAAATTTACATGAGGAGAAATTGTACTACATTAAATAGAAAAATTTAAGAATTCAAAACAAACAACATGCTTCATCTGTAGGCAACTATGGAATTTCCACCTTTTCATTGTACACCATGTCATTTCTAGGTCCAATGTTCAATTAGAGCTGGGGACACCAGCAGAAGTCGCCGCTGAGCTCCGGCAGCCATCAATGGCTTTTCAGGGAAGAGCTTCATAAGCCCCTTCCTGAAAAGCCATTTAAAATAGTGTGAAAAAAAAATACTCACCTGCCGGGGCTCAGCCGCGACTTCTGCCGCTGTCCCCGGCCTTTGTCGCCTGCTGGTAGCTCTGATTGTGATTGGCTGAACACTTCAGACACTTTTTTTTAATAATGGAGCTGCCGGCAACAGCCGCGACTCCATTGAAAACAATGCATGCATTCCCAATGGTGCACGCATGTCCTATCTTTGCAGGCACGCACCTGCAAAGTACGGACATGTGCGCACACCATAGGGAATGCATTGTTGTAAATACAAGCGTGTTTTTGTGCATTCGTATGCACGCACAAAAACACGCTCATGAGAACCTACCCTAAAGCTCTAATTTTACTGCTTCTCTTCCAAATAGAGATAAATGAACAACTGTTTCTCCCAGTCCCAAAGACTGTGAATAGAAAGTAACCACGCATGCTTGACTGCTTTCCTCAATACTATTTGAAAGCACCTGCCAATTGTGCTATAGAGCCTCATGTGGTGCAGAATGTTAAAACAGCAGAATGCAGTCCTAAGGTTGCGGGTTCGATCACTGCATGGTTCAGGTAGCCGGCTCAAGGTTGACTCAGTTTTTCATCCTTCTTAAGTCAGTAAAATGAGTACCCTGAAAGTGCTATGGAATATGTCGGTGCTATACGAATAACAAGTCCCTTTCCCCCTTTCCGCCCCTACTGGCCTCCAGTGGTTAATGTGAATCAATTTATCTATCTATTATAAAATGCGGCATCTGTCTGTCTTCTTAGAAATTAAGAACCACTGGTCAGATTTTCATGCAGTTTCTTTTTTATCATATAACTATATTATCATATTTTATTATAGGCTTTGTTTCTTCGAAATCTGCTTGTTACTTCCAAACTAATAATATTATTTATATACAAGGGTAGCCTGAAATATGTATTTTCAATGAAAACATAGAATAGATCAGAGACGCGCCAGGTGATGAAAAGACAATAAAATGTAATGAGCCAATATTAACTCACCTGATGCCTGACGGGGAAATCAGCCTGATAAACCCCGTCGGCACCGATGTCCAGGAAGACTTTGCACAGGTTCTTTTATTCCCACATCCGCAGCACGACGGAGAGCAGCAAAAGGGTATACAGCAAACAAGCACCTGTCCGGTGCTTGATAGACGGCAATACTAAAAGAAAAAAGCTGCTTTTGCGCTCGTCGGGATAAAAGATGAAGAAAGTGTAAATATAATTAAATTTATTTACATAGATACGAGCGACGCGTTTTGGACGAATACAATCGCCTTTTTCAAGCTCAAAAAAACTTACATACAAATATTACACAGCACGTCTTTAAATAGTCTACTCACATGCTTCCATATGCTTTCAAAGTGGCAATCAAGGTTGCTCCCTAGGGAAAGGTAGGAGGTGTGGGAAACACCCCTCCACTCCCACAATTACGTCACTAGTAGTATAGATTGGAACTACATCACATGGAACGCTATGAGCGTTCCATATATTCATTAATAAAACTTTATTTAAAAGCGACCGAGAACACGATATGGTCAAGTTCACATTTAAATGCATCTAGCCACACTTAATTATAGTGTATTAATATTGCTATAAATGAAATAGTATTTAAAAAACATTCTCATTGTGCATCAATATTCTTATTACTTATAGAATAAAATTTATAATGTGTATATGTATATATAAAAAAACATATTAATATACCATCAATAACCATAATAAATTAATAATTTATTATGGTTATTGATGGTATATTAATATGTTTTATATTATATTATTTTATATTAATATGTGGCTAGATGCATTTAAATGTGAACTTGACCATATCGTGTTCTCGGTCGCTTTTAAATAAAGTTTTATTAATGAATATATGGAACGCTCATAGCGTTCCATGTGATGTAGTTCCAATCTATACTACTAGTGACGTAATTGTGGGAGTGGAGGGGTGTTTCCCACACCTCCTACCTTTCCCTAGGGAGCAACCTTGATTGCCACTTTGAAAGCATATGGAAGCATGTGAGTAGACTATTTAAAGACTTGCTGTGTAATATTTGTATGTAAGTTTTTTTGAGCTTGAAAAAGGCGATTGTATTCGTCGAAACGCGTCGCTCGTATCTATGTAAATAAATTTAATTATATTTACACTTTCTTCATCTTTTATCCCGACGAGCGCAAAAGCAGCTTTTTTCTTTCAATGAAAACATGTTTCCTCAATATCAAAGTTAAGTGATGTAAATACTACATTTTAAACTTGGTTACGGTATGTTACAGCTGACATCTTTCTGTAATTAATGGCTTGTGAAGTACACAAACCATATTTGTCTGACTATAAGACACATTTTTATCAAGAATAAATCTTGCTAAAGTGTCCCTGCACCGATTTGGCAATTGAAATAATCCCTGGATCAAAAACCCTTCAGAAGTAATTAGTGACTATAGCGTGATATTGTATCACTCAAGAAAGGTGTCCAGCCCCTCTCTTGAACTCTTTTATTAAATTTGCTATCACAATGTCCTCAGGTAGAAAGTTCCATGGTCTCATTTCTCTTACAGTAAATAACCCCCTTCTATGTTGGTGTAGAAAATTTCTTTCCTCTTGATGTAAAGGATGCGCCTTTGTTACAGTCACAGTCCTGGGTGTAAATAGATGATTGGAGAGATCTTTGTATTGACCCCTGATATATTTATACATAGTTATTAGGTCGCCCCTCAGCTTCTAAACTAAATAATCCTAAATTTGATAACCTATCTGCGCTTTGTAGTCTACTCATTCTATTTATTAATTTAGTAGCCCACCTTTAAAGCCGCTTAAGCTCTGAGTGAACTCTCAGTGCACAGAGATGGCACAAGTGAACATACAAGTGTGCAGTTAGATATACTAGAATGTGGTCTTTGAGTTTAAAAACAAGCATTTATTATAACATCTGGCTAAAAATATAAGATTGCCATCCAGGAAAAAAATCCATGTAGACACTTCATCAGTACTAGGGAACTTAATAGGGCTCATTCAGGTAGTATTCTATTGTGTCCCTCCCATCTCCTTCCTTATTACAGATTATAATACTCTTATAATAAAATATTAACCCCCTTTCTACCCTACAACACCAAAAATACAACATTTTTCTGGACAAAATAGTGACATTAGTATAAAATATTTTTCCTACTTTCTGTTATCTAAAGCCTGGGTCCATTGTATAATCAGGGGCATTTTATAGTCCAAAAATATGGTAATCATTATTGCAGCAACTGTACAAAAAAATGTTAGTTTTTTCTACATGTTGAAAATATTGTTTCCTTAATTCAAAGCTAGACACTTTGAAGACATTTAATAGTGAAACACAACCACAATTTACCAAATTCAATCTGCTCTTCATTTCCCGTGTGGAAAATAAAAATTGTACTGTTATTTTTATGTGTTCCATTATTTACATGCTCACTATTTACATTCCTTTTATTTCCTTATTCTGATTTTGTTATGCTTATAGTTCATTTGTTAAGTGGACCAATGTCAAGCTACTGTGGCTGAATACTATGAGTCTGACAGGTGAGGATGCCCTCCAGACTGACACCTTGGATCGGTATGTAATATTGACATTGCCATATTGTGTATGAGGTGCTTGGCCTATTTGGTAGACAGGAAAAAAAACTATGCTCATGTAGTAGCCAGCTGGTCAGGGATGTGTGTACTGTGACATATGGCAACAATACAAAGATTGTATTATGCTTTCTGTTAATGTGCCAAAATAAAAGATGGAATTATTGAGTTTTACTAAACTTCTAGCCTGTATTTGGGTTACTGACGTGCAAATATCCATCTAGGTGAAGGAAAGATGGTGATCCATTGAACTAGCAACCCCCAAGTTGCCACATACAAATATGTTCATGTTATTGCTCTTTCATTTCTCTGGTCAATTCACTAACCTGTTTGCATGCTTGTCTATGTGTATTTATATTCTGTTCAAAATTTCAGTCAATGAAAAAAAAAAGATTAAAAAAAAGAAAAACATTATGAATCAGTGCACCTAACAAAATGCAAACTCGCATGTTGGCTCTGACGGGCACGTGTCCTATCTTTGCTGTGTGCTTTCCATCGGCTCCTATGGGAGCCTTGAAAGCATGCGGCACGCACCTCGGATTGTGTGAACAGGCTACTTCAAATAGTTTGCACTTCCATAGCAACCTATTGGTTGTTATAGCAGCGCTGTTCCTACTGCTGTTGCAGCAGGAGAACAACGCTTGCCTGACCAAGCCCTAACTATGGATTGTCATTTGTTACTTTTGAACTTTATTTGAAGTTACTTTCTTATCTTGTTTTTGTGCTTTTAATGAGTTGTCTAATTGTCATTATTGTATTGTGATCGGAAAATTGTTAGTGACATCAGTTGCCTTGTCATTCTGCTTGCGTTGGATGATTTTTATCCCTCTCCACCTCTCTCCTTTCTATAGCTGATATGAGAAAGAAGCCAATATAATTTGCATATGCAAAAAGCTTTTTAAATTTTGTAACAAATTCTTTGTTTATTTGTTTTTGTTTTGCCTATTTTTAGGCCCCATATCCATGGCCGTAATGGCAAAATGCTGCAGTCGTGCGCAGTGTGACTCATTTAATTTATTTTTTTAATACCCTGTTCTTTTTCATAGCAGGGTTGCGTATGACAATGGCGCCATACACAATGTACTGCATATGGACAGCATTGCATACGCTGCCTATACAAATGTAAATGGCTCATGTTGCAAGGTGCAAAGAGAAATAGAGCATGCTGCAATTTATTTCTCGTGTGTATCTAAACTCAGTGTCTACTTGTACATGTGCATGGATCAATGTCTATTGACTTTAATTGACTCCATTCACTGCGTATCACGTGACCGTGCATCCCACGTGTAATACGCTGTGAAAAAATGCCCGTGGACACGAACCCTTATGTCTCAATTGATGTATTTTGGTGTATAGGTGATTGTTTGTTTTTGCTGTTTGTGTTATAAGTGTTGAAATTTTGTGAGCTGGATACAATAAAAATGGTAGCTGTTGCTTTTTTACTGATTAAACTGCTTAACACAAATGTGCCTCATTGATTTTTAGTCTGCTCTAAACTTCTATCTGAAGGATTCAACTGTTAATCCGTGTCATGTTACTAGAGATGAGCGAGCACCAAAATGCTCGGGTGCTCGTTACTCGGGACGAACTTTTCGCGATGCTCGAGGGTTCGTTTCGAGTAACGGGCGACCCGAGCATTTTTGTATATCGCCGATGCTCGCTAAGGTTTTCGTTTGTGAAAATCGGGGCAATTCAAGAAAGTGATGGGAACGACACAGCAACAGATAGGGCAGGCGAGGGGCTACATGTTGGGCTGCATCTCAAGTTCCCAGGTCCCACTATTAAGCCACAATAGCGGCAAGAGTGGGCCCCCCCCCCCCCCGCACTGTCAGCATAAAGATCGTTCTCCTCTTCCATAGCTGTAACAGCTGTGGCAGAGAAGAACGATGTTTGCCCATTGAATTCAATGGAGCCAGCAATACAGCAGGTTCCACTGAAAGCAATGGGCTGCCGGCGATCGCGGGATGAATTGTCGGGAAGGGCTTAAATATATAAGCCCTTCCCTGCAATTCATCCAGAAATGTGTTGCAATAAAAATATATACCGGCGTATAAGGCGACGGGGCGTATAAGACGACCCCCCAACTGTCACCTTATACGCCGGGAATACAGCGGAGCAAAGAATAAAAATCATTACTCACTTCACCCGGCGTTCTGCGGCGTTCTGTGGTGCTCCTGCAGGCTGTCGCTCCCTCCTGGTCCCCGGCAGAGCCTTGCTTTCTGGACGCAGTGGTTGAAATCCCCGCCTCCAGAAACACACGTGCCTTCAGCCAATCACAGCCATTCAATGACATCATTGTCATTGGCTGTGATTGGCTGAAGGCACGTGTGTTTCTGGAGGCGGGGATTTAAAGCCCTTCGTAGAGAAACCAATGCTCTGCCGGGGACCAGGAGGGAGCGACAGCCCTCAGGAGCACCGCAGAACGCCGCAGAACGCCGAGTGAAGTGAGTAATGATTTTTATTCTTTGCTCTGCTGTATTACCGGCATATAAGGTGACAGTTGGGGGGTCGTCTTATACGCCCCGTCGCCTTATACGCCGGTATATATTTTTATTGTAACACATTTCTGGATGAATTCCAGGGAAGGGCTTATATATTTAAGCCCTTCCCGACAATTCATCCCGCGATCGCCGGCAGCCCATTGCTTTCAGTGGAACCTGCTGTATTGCTGGCTCCATTGAATTCAATGGGCAAACAACGTTCTTCTCTGCCACAGCTGTTACAGCTGTGGCAGAGAAGAATGATTTGTCTTCTATATGTTCTCAATGGGGTCGGCGCTGCTGCCGCCGGCCCCATTGAGCACATATAGAGAAGAGAACAGAAATCGCAGATCGCACATAGGTGCGATCTGCGATTTTTTATGGCCTAAGAAGGACCGTTGGGGTTCTTGAAGCCTAAAATCACTCCTAACACTCTCCCTATAGCAGCTCCGGCATCAACAACACTTTCCCTGAACTATGTCAGAATGCATCTGTGGCGAGCCGCGGGAGGGGCAGATTTTAATACTCGGGTGACACCTAATCTCGCCAGCCACTCACTGCAGGGGGGTGGTATAGAGCTTGAACGTCGCAAGGGGAAGTTGTAATGCCTTCCCTGTCTTTCTATTGGCCAGAAAAGCGCGCAAATTTCTCAGGGAAGAAAATGAAAGTAACCCGAACATCGCGTGGTACTCGTCACAAGTAACGAGCATCTCGAACACCCTAATACTCCAACGAGTATCAAGCTCGGACAAGTATGCTCGCTCATCTCTACATCTATATATATAAAATTGAATGTATGCGTGTCTGTCTGTCTGTCTGCGTGTCTGTCTGTCTTTATTTGTGTCTGTTTGTCCTTTATGCGCTACTACACCATTCATCCGATCGCCATGAAACTTTGGGAAGTTGTTGAGTACACTCCTGGGAAGATTATCGGCATAGTACAATTATGCTATGATAAATGGCGCGCGAGCGAGCTTCGTCGACAGTTACGCCCCCACACGTAGATCGTTTGATTTCCATCACTGCCACTAATTCTCTCACTTCGCGATGTCATAGAAACATGAAATTTGACACGAGCATTGGGTATGTCATAAATAGGAAAACCTAGTAAGTCCCAACTCCATTATTCAATTCTAAGCGCCAAAGAATTAGCGTCCAAATTTTACGCACGGAATCTAATTTTCTCACTTCCCAATGTCATAGAAACTTGAAGTTTGGCACGAGCATTGATTATGTCATAAATAGGAAAAGCTAATAAGTCCCAACTCCATTATTCAATTCTAAGCGCAAAAGATTTAGCATCCAAATTTTACGTACGGAATCTAATTTTCTCACCTCCCAATGTCATAGAAACTTGAAGTTTGGCATGAGCATTGATTATGTCATAAATAGGAAAAGTTAATGGGTCCCAGCTCGATTATTCAATTCTAAGCGCAAAAGAATTAGTGTCCAAATTTTACGTACGGAATCTAATTTTCTCGCTTCCCAATGTCATAGAAACTTGAAATTTGGCACAAGCATTGATTATGTCATAAATAGGTAAAGTTAATGGGTCCGAACTCGATTATTCAATCCTAAGCGCCAAAGAATTAGCATACAAATTTTACGTACGGAATCTAATTTTCTCGCTTCCCAATGTCATAGAAACTTGAAATTTGGCACGAGCATTGATTATGTCATAAATAGGAAAAGTTAATGGGTCCCAACTCGATTAATCAATTGTAAGCGCCAAAGAATTAGCGTCCAAATTTTACGTATGGAATCTAATTTTCTCCCTTTCCAATATCATAGAAACTTGAAATTTGGAACGAGCATTGATTATGTCATAATTAGGAAAATATAATAGGTCCCAACTCAATTATTCAATTCTAAGCGCCAAAGAATTAGCGTCCAAATTTTACGTACGGAATCTAATTCTCTCACTTCCTGATGTCATCTATTTATATAAAAAGCAATGTATGTCTGTCTGTCCTTTTTGCGCTACTGCACCATTCATCTAATCGCCATGAAATTTTGGGAAGTTGTTGAGTACACTCCTGGGAAGATTACTGGCCTAGTACCACTATCCTGCGAGCATCGTCGACAGTTATGCCCCCCCAGACAAAGATCGTTTGATTTCCATCTCAAGCACAAAAGCAAAAGGCATTACGAGCAATGGGATGAGTGTTCAACTACAAAATGATGCATCCGCCGAACGTTTCGCAAGACAATTGCTGGATATTGAGAATGCTGTGGTAAAATGAAAGCTGTGCTGTGATTGGTTGCAATTTCTTATACTGCTGAGGTAAAATGAAAGCTGTGCTCTGATTGGTTGCTATTTCTTATACTGCTGACGTAACATGAAAGCTGTGCTGTGATTGGTTGCTATATATTATACCGCTGAGGTAACATGAAAGCTGTGCTGTGATTGGTTGCTATATATTATACTGCTGAGGTAACATGAAAGCTGCGCTGTGATTGGTTGTTATCTAGATATATAAAAACGAATGTATGTATGTATGTCTGTCTTCACAGCAACGCGTGACGGGTACGCTAGTGTTACATAAAAAACATAAAAGTGCAGTGGTTGCCTGTAATATTTACAACAAAACTTCTCTGTGTTAAGTCTCATGGACACTTGACCTATGTTGTTTGCAGCTGAAAAGAAAATCATATTGTAATTATATAATACAAAGCATTATTGGCTAATTTGCAGTAAAATATATAAAAATCTATCATCTTTTTTTCCTGCTGTTTGGGAAGTCATAAACCTAACTGTAGAAGATCAAATTGTCATTACTATTAGTACTCTACTGTGTAACTAATTAGATTTTGTACTAAAAAATAGATTAGTTGATTATTACTTCATAGTGCTATCACTGTGCTATTGTTACTTTTACCATCAATGTCCATGAAACCAGTACATATTAGCACATTTACTGATTATTTAAAGATAATGTAATTCTACTGCTGAATAATAGAATTGATATCTTTCAGTGCATTAAACGCTTCATGAACAATATTTTTTTTCAGAAATGCTAACTATAAAATGAAATGTGAGTTCTCATTTAAAAAACAACAGAAAAATATTTTTATTTTCTCATAAATATCTTTTTTTGGGAATTTTTGAGTGTCATACATACAGTTTAACTGGAAATGTTAAATATTGCAGTCGGTCAAAAATAAAAACCGAACATTAATAACACAGTCACAATAAGTCAACAAACTGCTTGTTTATTGCAGTAACAATTGTCACAACCATATGCAGAGGCAAATCAAGTGTTGGGTAGTTTAAGCAAAAATTTGCCTTTTACAAAAGCACAGCCAGAATTGAAATAGTGCTACAATCTATATATATAAAATTGAATGTATGCGTGTCTGTGTGTATGTCTGTCTGTCTGTGTGTGTGTCTGTTTGTCCTTTATGCGCTACTACACCATTCATCCGATCGCCATGAAACTTTGGGAAGTTGTTGAGTACACTCCTGGGAAGATTATAGGCATAGTACAACTATCCTACGATAAATGGCGCGCGTGCGAGCGTGGTCGACAGTTGCGCCCCCCCCCCCACGTAGATCGTTTGATTTCCATCACTGCCACTAATTCTCTCACTTCGCGATGTCATAGAAACTTGCAATTTGGCACGAGCATTGATTATGTCATAAATAGGAAAAGTTAATAGGTCCCAACTCAATTATTCAATTCTAAGCGCCAAAGAATTAGCGTCCAAATTTTACGTACAGAATCTAATTCTCTCACTTCCCAATGTCATGGAAACTTGAAATTTGGCACAAGCATTGATTATGTCATAAATAGGAAAAGTTAATGGATCCCAACTCGATTATTCAATTGTAAGCGCCAAAGAATTAGCGTCCAAATTTTACGTACGGAATGTAATTTTCTCACATAGAAACATTAAATTTGGCACGGGCATTGAATATGTCATAAATAGGAAATGCTAATGGGTCCCAACTCGATTATTCAATTCTATGCGCCAAACAATTAGCGTCCAAATTTTACGTACGGAATGTAATTTTCTCACATAGAAACATGAAATTTGGCACAAGCATTGATTATGTAATAAATAGGAAAAGCTAATGGGTCCCAACTCGATTATTCAATTTTATGCGCAAAAGAATTAGCGTCCAAATTGTACGTACAGAATCTAATTTTCTCGCTTCCCAATGTCATAGAAATTAGAAATTTGGCACGAACATTGAATATGTCATAAATAGGAAATGCTAATGGGTCCCAACTCGATTATTCAATTCTATGTGCCAAAAAATTAGCGTCCAAATTTTACGTCCGGATGTAATTTTCTCACATAGAAACATTAAATTTGGCACGGGCATTGAATATGTCATAAATAGGAAAAGCTAATGGGTCCCAACTCCATTATTCAATTCTATGCGCCAAAGAATTAGCGTCCAAATTTTATGTATGGAATCTAATTCTCTCACTTCCTGATATATATAAATGAATGTCTGTCTGTCTGTCCTTTATGCATTACTATACCATTCATCCAATTGCCATGAGACTTTGGGAAGTTGTTGAGTACACTCCTGAGAAGGTTACTGGCATAGTACAACTATCCTACGATAGGTGGCGCGCGTACGAGCATCGTCGACAGTTATGCCCCCCAGACAAAGATCGTTTGATTTCCATCTCAAGCACGAAAGCAAAAGGCATTACGAGCAACGGGATGAGTGTTCAACCAGAAAATGATGCATCCCCCGAACGTTTCGCAAGACAATTGCTGGATATTGAGAATGCTGAGGTAAAATGAAAGCTGTGCTGTGATTGGTTGCAATTTCATATACTGCTGAGGTAACATGAAAGCTGTGCTGTGATTGGTGGCTACTTCTTATACTACTGAGGTTGCATGAAAGCTGTGCTGCGATTCGTTGTTATATATTATACCACTGAGGTAACATGAAAGCTGCGCTGTGATTGGTTGCTATATATAATACCGCAGAGGTAACATGAAAGCTGCGCTGTGATTGGTTGCTATTTTTTATATTGCTGAGGCAGAATAAAAGTTGCGCTGTGATTGGTTGTTATTTCTCTTACTGCTGAGGTAACATGAAAGCTGCGCTGTGATTGGTTGTTATATATTATACCACTGAGGTAACATGAAAACTGCGCTGTGATTGGTTGTTATCTAGATATATAAAAACGAATGAATGTATGTCTGTCTGTCTTCGCAGCAACGCGCGACGGGTAAGCTAGTGGGGGATAAAGCCACACACTATGTCACAGTGGTCAGCTAACATCAAAGCAAGCTGTACTGGAATTAGATTATGTAGACAGTTAGAGTTCTGTACAAAGGAGAACCATAAGATTCAAGTCAATTTAAAGTTAGTGTGTTTGCCTCTGTTTAGAGCACACAGCTCCTCCAAACTGCTAATTTGTGACACTTTTTCACAAAATGGGGGATAGGTGGTATGTTCATCCTGCACTAGTTAAATGGGATTGTGGCTTTCACTACAATTATCAATTAGGGCTACAGCAATGTATCACCTGTTTTTGGAGCTGAAGGCTCTCAATTCAAAATTAACAATTCAAGGGTAAGCTTAGATGCTCGGTGGCATATAGTTTGAATCAATTAAGCAGGGGAAAAAAAATATCTATCTATCTATATCTATATATATCTATATATATCTATATATATATATATATATATATATATATATATATATGTTACCTATATGTATTAGATGAGCAATAGGCTGATCATGAGAGCTTGAGGGTTAAATAAAATGCCCTGAAATGCTGGCTTCCAATATACAATGATCAGTTGTAACTGTTTACCACCCACTTAATTCTATGTATCCCTGTCATGTTCCAAACACACCTTTGACCTGTAAAGGCATGGACTCCACAAAACCTCTGAAGATGTTCTGCAGTGTATGGGACCAAGATATTAGCAGCAACCTTATGTCCTGCAAGTTTCCCAGCAGAATATTGCTTGGAGAAAAACACTGCCTCCTCCAGCACTCTGATTGACACGTTTCACCCTGACAGGCTTCACCAGGGATTGCTCTGAAACATCTAAGGGAGGGCATCTTGTCAATTTTAATACATGGTGTTAAATAGTGTATCCTTCAAATGCATATTGACTTTGATAGAGATGGCTGCAGTTTATCCAAACAAGTTATTCAATGCAGTTGCTACGTCCGCTCGGCATACTGAAGCACCATGCCTCAGAATGGACGCAAGCGTGTTCATTTAAAACCTGCAAACACACTTATATAGTGTTTTCACTTACAAACTACACCTCTCCAGGCAAGATGGAGGGAGCCCTGTCCCTTACTAATCAGGGAAAGTGGGTCACCTCTGACTAAAAGCGGGGTGATTGTCCTGATAAGGACAGCCCCGCTGTCTTCATCTGGGACCTGGCTATCCCTGATTAGGAACCTGGAGAGATGCACTAACCACACAGTACACAACACTGTTCACATACACACTGAACACAGAACAGGGCTGGCCACCTGCACAGACATAACACACATCGTTGTTCACACCAACATACAGAGTAACATAAACCACATAGAACATGACTGCAACTAAAGTACATGTCTGGCCACTTGCACAGACATACCACAAATGTCACTGTTCACACCAACATACCAGGTTGTGCATACAACATATAACAGGAACCCCACCCAGAGCTCACATGCATACAGGTGGTAAACAATAGCCAGTTTAAGTGTACTGACACCAGGGGAATAGAGAGTCAGCCACTGTGATGACATAGGGAACAGTGTCAGGCAGATGACACACACACAAGACATAAGACATCTGGAGGCCGCACCTATCAAAGAGAAGGGAAGAGGGGGTCTGCACATGATACAAACAAGGACTACAGGTGTCCAGACCATCTTCAGGGAAGGAGAAGAGACAATTCAGACAAGCATACACCACCAGCTCTGAGTGGGATTAACAGTGATACATAAAATGACCAGCAATCTCTCACAAGTGTTTGCTGGTATTTATCTGCAGCAGACAGGGGGGATTGGCTGGTGGAGAATACCACACCCAGCCAGCTCAATTAACCCCTACCTGTGAAGGTGCACACAAGGAAATCTGTAAAACCACAGGTCACAGATGCACAACCTTAAGGGCTCCCACCCACTGGCGATATTTTCTTTCTTGCGCTGTGAGAGCACGAGAAAAATCTCGCATTGCAGCGCAAGAAAGAGGCCGGTATAGAACCGGCATATCGCAAGTGGTTTCAATGGGGCTAGCGACAGCAGCACTAGCCCCATTGAAAGCAAAGGGAGAATGCCGCTGACTTCTGCCACAGCTGTGACAGCTGTGGCAGGAGTTTCCCTCATCCCCGCGAGGACCGCGGGGATGAAGCAATCCTCTGCCACAGCTGTCACAGCTGTGGCAGAAGTCTGCGGCATTCTACTCTATTGCTTTCAATGGGATCGGCACTGCTGCCGATCCCAATGAAATCAATGATTTCAGCCAAGCCCCGTAGAATGATTATCGGGAAAGGGCTTGAAATATAAGCCCTTCCCCGATAATCATCAATAAGTGTGTAAAAAAAATAAAAACATTTATTACTCACCTCTCCTGCGCTCAGCCGCGTCCTCCTGCTGGCTCTCCGGTACTGCTATTAAGCTTTTTCAGCAGTCGGGGATTTAAAAATCCCCACCTCCTGAAAGGGCTGTGTAGATTGGCTGAGGGCTCAGCCAATACCAGCTACTGCTTAGCTATTGGCTGAGCGCTCAGCCAATCACCCATAGCCCTTAGCTATTTATTCATGAATTTTTTAAATTTTTTTACAAACTTATTGATGATTATCGGGGAAGGGCTTATATTTCAAGCCCTTACCGATAATCATTCCACGGGGCTTGGCAGAAAGCAGTGCTTTCAATGGGATGGGCAGCAGTGCCGATCCCATTGAAAGCAATGGGCTAGAATGTCAGGGACTTCTGCACAGCTGTGACAGTAGTCCCCGGCATTCTCCATCTCTTTTCAATGGGGCTAGTGCTGCTGCCGCTAGCCCCATTGAAAAGACTGGCGATATGTCGGCGTGATGCCGATATCCCGGCGTCATGCCGATTTTTTTCTCGCACTGCGATGCGAGACTTTAAAGGGGTTGTCCCGCGAAACAAAGTTGGGGTATACACTTCTGTATGGCCACATTAATGCACTTTGTAATGTACATTGTGCATTAATTATGAGCCATACAGAAGTTATTCACTTACCTGTTCCGTTGCTAGCGTCCTCGTCTCCATGACGCCGTCTAATTTTCAGCGTCTAATCGCCTGATTAGACGCGCTTGCGCAGTCCGGTCTTCTCCCTTCTGAACGGGGCCGCTCGTGCCAGAGAGCTGCTCCCCGTAGCTCCGCCCCGTCACGTGTGCCGATTCCAGCCAATCAGGAGGCTGGAATCGGCAATGGACCACACAGAAGACCTGCGGTCCACCGAGGGTGAAGATCCCGGCGGCCATCTTCGCAAGGTAAGTAAGAAGTCACCGGAGCGCGGGGATTCGGGTAAGTACTATCCGTTTTTTTTTTTTTTAAACCCCTGCATCGGGTTTGTCTCGCGCCGAACGGGGGGCTATTGAAAAAAAAAACAACCCGTTTTGGCGCGGGACAACCCCTTTAACTTTAGAATCGCATCACAGTGGAGAAGATATCGCCAGTGGGTGGGAGCCCTAACAGTAGTTACTTCAACTGCTAAATACAAAATATTTAGATAGTGCTCCAACAAGTCACCTTCTTTTACTTACAATGACAATATATTAGGTTTGTACGTTACCATGTGGAACTTTTAATGTATATTGCATATAGGTTTACAATTTGAGTTTGTTGATATAAAATTTTAAAGGATATTAATGTTTTATTGTTATTATTAACATAGGAATAAGGAGATATTTATTGTTCAGTGGCTATTGGTTGTCAAAAATCAAGAACCCTACCCAGACAACTAAACAATCCATAATGTAAAGAAGGTGAACACATGGGCTCCCCCTCACAAAATTTGTTTGTAGTTTAACATTTTTGTTCTACACTTCAAAAACTATAATAGCACAGATTTCAGCACTTTATTTCTTAGCTGAGTCTTCCTTATGGCATGTAGTTCAATTACAGAAATTGCAGTATGGACAGTTATTCACAATCTGCTTTGATAGCAAAAAGCAATTTTATAAACACTCTATAAAATTTAGAATGAAAAGAGAAAATCAAATATTTGTGTCTGTCCTTTTTTTTCTTTCCCAATAACAACATTAAATCTGAAAATAAGATGGAAGCATGAACTATTGCCTCAGCAAAATATTATTTTTAGAACATAATATACTGTGCTCTTATATACTCTGTGGGCATGTCATGGTGTTTAACTCAATGAAAGTAATATGGGACAAGACACTGAAATGTGCGATAAAATAGAAGTATATTAAACCTCCAAACCATAATATTGAACTTGAAACTTAAAAACGGTAGACAATTTCAAATTAATAAAGCCATAGTGAAAATATAATTGTCTCTAAATAATATACATTTGTAACATGCTGAACAAAACAATATAGCTGTTATTTTTTTTATTTAGACAAAAAATGTAATAAAATAATAACTTTTTGAACAACTACAAAACCATCTAATGATAGCACACAATTCTATAAGTTGCAAAATCTTCATAGCCCTCTACCCATACTTATAAAAAGAACACTAAAAAGAAAATAGTTCCTTAAAGTGATACTGCACCTAAAATTTCTATTTCAATCATAGTATACGTAAAATGTAACACTTTTGTAATACATATTATTACTTATATGTTAAACATAGAAATTAACATTATTTTAACTCACTGTGCAATGCAGACAAGCTGTGCTGTGTGAGCAAAGCCTAAGGGTGACTACCCACTAGCGTTTTTTTTTCACTGCGAATTCGCTGCATTTTTTTTCCAATTGTTAGGGCGCCCACCCACTGGCGATTTTTTTTCTTTGTGTTTTGCGTTTTTTCTCAAGAGCAATTAGAATTGAATGTACTCCTGTCCACTGGCGGTTTTTTTTGCGTTGCGTTGCGATTTTTAACATAGGAACTGTCAGTTGCATATGTGTCCTTATTTTTCTCCTAATGCACCCATGAAAGTCAATGGAAATTAATGGAAAAGCCGCGAAAACGCCGCAAAAACGCGGCAAAAAACGCCGCGAAAACGCTGCGTTTTTCACGCACGAAAATCGCAAACGCCAGTGGGTGGGCGCCCTTAGTGGGACTTTCTAATGTTAAAAACGCAATGCACCAAAAACGCAAGTTGCGCTGCATTGCGTCGAGTTGCGTTTTTAACATTAGAAAGTCCCATTGACAATTGGAAAAAAAACACAGCGAATTCGCAGCGAAAAAAAAAACGCTAGTGGGTAATCACCCTTAGGCCAGATGTCCATGTGCGGGTTTGATTCATGGAACCCGCGCAGGATATCCGCAAGTCAATGCATTACTACCTGCAAAACAAATAGGCATGCAGATATGATTTATTTTCTCCAGCGTGTGGGTCGAACGTGAGGGGAAGAAAGTGCAGCTTGGTCAATTTTTCTGCGGATCCCGTGGGACGGCTTCCATTGAAGTCGATAGAAACTGTCCGATCCACAGCACCGCCATAGCTGTCACTGCGGATGTGCCGCAGATCCACTGGAAAGCAGGAGAATTAAAGAAAAAATTTGCACAGTGCATGCATCCGGTACGTCGCCGGCAAGTTCGAACGCATCCACCGTGTCCTATCTGGACAGGTAGGAAAATGTATTTTCCTGACCATGTCTGCGGGCATGGCTGGATTTCACTGTGGGATTTAGCAGATGGAATTTATGTATACAAGTGGACATGAGGCCTTATAATAAGTAGAATAAATATCTATTTGTTTCATAATGGGGCAAATTCTCTTTGCGTCAATGGAGGAGGTGTGTGTATGTGTACCGTTACCCCTAAATTTTAGTATCATAGCTTTTAGATGAAAAATTACCTCTAGTTCACCCACAGTTTCAGAACATGCATTTATTGTCTATGCAATATTTACATATGTATCAAAGATTGTGTCATTCAGCATTGTCAGCTGCTTAGAATTAGTGCCAAAATACTTGTAGAAAGGAGCAAGAAAATGTAAACCCAGAAGAGCTAGTAAACTAGATAATAAAGAACAATTCAATAAGAATGGTGCTGCCTTGCACATAGCAAACTGGAGAAACATATAAAGATAAGTTGTATGAAAAGTTAGGTACGGTTAACGGAGTCACTGTCATCCACCACAATTGACTGCACATATCAAGCTTTTTAACCTGGATACATGATATGTTGAGTCGAATGTAGATGATGCCAGGCAACTCTATTAATCATATATAGAGATGAGCGAACATACTCGTCCGAGCTTGATACTCGTTCGAGTATTAGCGTGTTCGAGATGCTCGTTACTAGAGGTGAGCACCACGCGATGTTCGAGTTACTTTCACTTTCATCTCTGAGACGTTAGCGCGCTTTTCTGGCCAATAGAAAGACAGGGAAGACATTACAACTTCCCCCTGCGACGTTCAAGCCCTATACCACCCCCCTGCAGTGAGTGGCTGGCGAGATCAGGTGTCACCCGAGTATATAAATCGGCCCCTCCCGCGGCTCGCCACAGATGCGTTCTGACATAGTTCAGGGAAAGTGCTGTCTTGCTGGAGTTCCTATAGGGAGAGTGTTAGGAGTTATTTTAGGCTTCAAGAACCCCAACGGTCCTTCTTAGGGCCACATCTGACCATGCGCAGTACTGTTGAGGCTGCTTTTTGCAGTGTTGCTTATTTTTTATTTTTTTTTTGTATATCGGCCATGCAGAGCATTGCGTCCTCAGTCTGCAGTAATTTTACATAGTATAGGGCAAGTAGTGGTGAGGCAGGGACAGTGAAAAAGGTGAAAGACGTATACTGTCTATATAGGCAGTGGGCTTTTCCAAAAAAATTTGGGAAAAAACATTCTATTTGGGCTGCCTGTGACCGTCCTGAGTGTACTGCGTCTCTGCTGGGGGTAGTAGTCCTAATTAATACGCAGCCAGCTAAGTGTTACAGCAGGCTTGCGCAAAATTCTTTTCTGGCTCTGCGTTGGCTGTTACATCACCGCTGTCACCTTGTCCAGAGGGAAACAGTCTGCAGTAATTTTACATAGTATAGGGCCAGTAGTGCTGAGGCAGGGACAGTGAAAAAGGTGAAAGACGTATACTGTCTATATAGGCAGTGGGCTTTTCCAAAAAAATTTGGGAAAAAACATTCTATTTGGGCTGCCTGTGACCGTCCTGAGTGTACTGCGTCTCTGCTGGGGGTAGTAGTCCTAATTAATACGCAGCCAGCTAAGTGTTACAGCAGGCTTGCGCAAAATTCTTTCCTGGCTCTGCTGTGCGTTCCGTAAGCGAAGTCAGCCTCCAACCACAGGCCAATAAGCGGCACATTTAATTACAGCGTTCTGTTTCTGCACTACTGGTAATACACCATGCTGAGGGGTAGGGGTAGGCGTAGAGGACATGGACGTGGACGCGGGCGAGGACGCGGAGGCCCAAGTCAGGGTGTGGGCACAGGCCGAGCTCCTGATCCACGTGTATCGCAGCTGACTGTTACGGGATTAGGAGAGAGGCACGTTTCTGGCGTCCCCACATTCATCTCACAATTAATGGGTCCACGCGGTAGACCTTTATTAGAAAATGAGCAGTGTGAGCAGGTCCTGTCATGGATGGCAGAAAGTGCATCCAGCAATCTATCAACCACCCAGAGTTCTGCGCCGTCCACTGCTGCAACTCTGAATCCTCTGGCTGCTGCTCTTCCTTCCTCCCAGCCTCCTCACTCCATTACAATGACACATTCTGAGGAGCAGGCAGACTCTCAGGAACTGTTCTCGGGCCCCTGCCCAGAATGGGCAGCAATGGTTCCGAATCCTCTCCCACTGGAGGAGTTTGTCGTGACCGATGCCCAACCTTTGGAAAGTTCCCGGGGTCCGGGGGATGAGGCTGGGGACTTCTGGCAACTGTCTCAAGAGCTTTCAGTGGCTGAGGAGGACGATGACAATGAGACACAGTTGTCTATCACTCAGGTAGTACTAATTGGAGTAAGTCCGAGGGAGGAGTGCACAGAGGATTCGGAGGAAGAGCAGCAGGACGATGAGGTGACTGACCCCACCTGGTTTGCTACGCCTACTGAGGACAGGTCTTCAGAGGGGGAGGCAAGTGCAGCAGCAGGGCAGGTTGGAAGAGGAAGTGCGGTGGCCAGGGGTAGAGGCAGGGCCAGACCGAATAATCCACCAACTGTTTCCCAAAGCGCCCCCTCGCGCCATGCCACCCTGCAGAGGCCGAGGTGCTCAAAGGTCTGGCAGTTTTTCACTGAGAGTGCAGACGACCGACGATCAGTGGTGTGCAACCTTTGTCACGCCAAGATCAGCCGGTGAGCCACCACCACCAGCCTCACCACCACCAGCATGCGCAGACATATGATGGCCAAGCACACCACAAGGTGGGACGAAGGCCGTTCACCGCCTCCGGTTTGCACCGCTGCCTCTCCCCCTGTGCCCCTACCTGCCACTGAGATCCAACCCCCCTCTCAGGACACAAGCACTACCGTCTCCTGGCCTGCACCCACACCCTCACCTCCGCTGTCCTCGGCCCCATCCACCAATGTCTCTCATCACACCGTCCAGCCGTCGCTAGCGCAAGTGTTGGAGCGCAAGCGCAAGTACGCCGCCACGCACCCGCACGCTCAAGCGTTAAACGTGCACATAGCCAAATTTATCAGCCTGGAGATGCTGCCGTATAGGCTTGTGGAAACGGAGGCTTTCAAAGGTATGATGGCGGCGGCGGCCCCGCGCTACTCAGTTCCCAGTCACCACTACTTTTCCCGATGTGCCGTCCCAGCCCTGCACGACCACGTCTCCCGCAACATTGTGCGCGCCCTCACCAACGCGGTTACTGCCAAGGTCCACTTAACAACGGACACGTGGACAAGCACAGGCGGGCAGGGCCACTATATCTCCCTGACGGCACATTGGGTGAATTTAGTGGAGGCTGGCACAGAGTCAGAGCCTGGGATCGCTCACGTCCTACCCACCCCCAGAATTGCGGGGTCCAGCTCGGTGGTGGTATCTGCGGCGGTGTATGCTTCCTCCAATAAACCACCCTCCTCCTCCTACGCAACCTCTGTCTCGCAATCAAGATTTGTCAGCAGCAGCACGTCGCCAGCAGTCGATGTCGCGCGGCACGGCAGCACAGCGGTGGGCAAGCGTCAGCAGGCCGTGCTGAAACTACTCAGCTTAGGAGAGAAGAGGCACACGGCCCACGAACTGCTGCAGGGTCTGACAGAGCAGACCGACCGCTGGCTTGCGCCGCTGAGCCTCCAACCGGGCATGGTCGTGTGCGATAACGGCCGTAACCTGGTGGCGGCTCTGCAGCTCGGCAGCCTCACGCACGTGCCATGCCTGGCCCACGTCTTTAATTTGGTGGTTCAGCGTTTTCTGAAAAGCTACCCACGCTTGTCAGCCCTGCTCGGAAAGGTGCGCCGGCTCTGCGCACATTTCCGCAAGTCCCACACGGACGCTGCCACCCTGCGCACCCCGCAGCATCGGTTTCATCTGCCAGTGCACCGACTGCTCTGCGCACATTTCCGCAAGTCCCACACGGACGCTGCCACCCTGCGCACCCCGCAACATCGGTTTCATCTGCCAGTGCACCGACTGCTGTGCGATGTGCCCATACGGTGGAACTCTACGCTCCACATGTTGGCCAGGCTCTATGAGCAGCGTAGAGCTATAGTGGAATACCAACTCCAACATGCGCGGCGCAGTGGGAGTCAGCCTCCTCAATTCTTTACAGAAGAGTGGGCCTGGTTGGCAGACATCTGCCAGGTCCTTGGAAACTTTGAGGAGTCTACCCAGATGGTGAGCGGCGATGCTGCAATCATTAGCGTCACCATTCCTCTGCTATGCCTCTTGAGAAGTTCCCTGCAAAGCATAAAGGCAGACGCTTTGCGCTCGGAAACAGAGGCGGGGGAAGATAGTATGTCGCTGGATAGTCAGAGCACCCTCCTGTCTATATCTAAGCGCGTTGAGGAGAAGGAGCATGAGCATGAGGAGGATGAGGAGGAGGGGGAAGATACAGCTTGGCCCACTGCTGCGGGTACCCATGCTGCTTGCCTGTCATTCTTTCAGCGTGTATGGCCTGAGGAGGAGGAGGATCCTGAAAGTGATCTTCCTAGTGAGGACAGCCATGTGTTGCGTACAGGTACCCTGGCACACATGGCTGACTTCATGTTAGGATGCCTTTCTCGTGACCCTCGCGTTACACGCATTCTGGCCACTACGGATTACTGGGTGTACACACTGCTCGACCCACGGTATAAGGAGAACCTTTCCACTCTCATACCCGAGGAGGAAAGGGGTTCGAGAGTGATGCTATACCACAGGACCCTGGCGGGCAAACTGATGGTAAAATTCCCATCCGACAGCGCTAGTGGCCGAAGGCGCATTTCCGAGGGCCAGGGGAGGCGCGGAGATCAGGCAGCATGTACAGCACAGGCAGGGGAACACTGTCTAAGGCCTTTGACAGCTTTCTGGCTCCCCAGCAAGACTGTGTCACCGCTCCCCAGTCAAGGCTGAGTCGGCGAGAGCACTGTAAAAGGATGGTGAGGGAGTACGTAGCCGATCACACGACCGTCCTCCGTGACACCTCTGCCCCCTAAAACTACTGGGTGTCGAAGCTGGACACGTGGCCTGAACTCGCGCTGTATGCCCTGGAGGTGCTTGCTTGTCCTGTGGCTAGCGTCTTGTCAGAGAGGGTGTTTAGTGCGGCTGGGGGAATCATCACGGATAAGCGTACCCGCCTATCAACCGACAGTGCCGACAGGCTTACACTCATCAAGATGAACAAAGCCTGGATTTCCCCAGACTTCTCTTCTCCACCAGCGGACAGCTGCGATACCTAAACAATACGTAGGCTGCACCCGCGGATGGAAGCATCGTTCTCTATCACCATAAAAAACGGGGACCTTTTAGCTTCATCAATCTGTGTATTCTATTAATCCTCCTCCTCCTGCTCCTCCTCCTGAAACCTCACGTAATCACGCTGAAAGGGCAATTTTTCTTAGGCCCACAAGGCTCAGTCATATAAGTTTTGCAAACAATTTTTATACGTTTCAATGCTCATTAAAGCGTTGAAACTTGCACCTGAACCAATTTTTATTTTAACTGGGCTGCCTCCAGGCCTAGTTACAAATTAAGCCACATTAACCAAAGCGATTAATGGGTTTCACCTGCCCTCTTGGTTGGGCATGGGCAATTTTTCTGAGGTACATTAGTAATGTTGGTACACCAATTTTTTTGGGCCCTCGCCTACAGTGTAATCCAATTAATTTTTTGCCCACCTACATTAAAGCTGACGTTACATCAGCTGTGCTTGGCACTGCAATGGGATATATTTATGTACCGCCGGTGGCTTCCTGGGACCCATCCATGCTGTCGGTCCACATGGACTTCCCATTAGGGAGATGTACGTGCCTGTGTATACTTATAAAAAACTCGAGCCTGACTGGGGCATGCAGTTTGGGGCGAAGCCCACCTGTATTTTATCTGACGTTACCTCAGCTGTGCAGGGCAATGCAATGGGATATATTTATGTACCGCCGGTGGCTTCCTGGCACCCACCCATGCTGTCGGTCTACACGGAGTTGTAACTGCATGTGTCCACTTCTAAAGAACCCCAGTCTGACTGGGGCATGCAGTGTGGGCCGAAGCCCACCTGCATTAAACATGACATTACCTCAGCTGTGATGGGCAATGCAATGGGATATATTTATGTAACGCCGGTGGGTTCCAGGGAGCCACCCATGCTGGGGGTGCACACGGAATTCCCATTGCGGAGTTGTACCTGCCTGTGACTATTTAAAAAAAGCCACGGTCTGACTGGGGCATGCAGACACCTTGACAGAATGAATAGTGTGTGGCACATAGGTTCCCCATTGCTATGCCCACGTGTGCAGCTCCTGATGGAGGTGGCACAGGATTGGATTTCTCATTGCTTCTGTACAGCATTGTGGGCTATCGCCCCGCCCCTTTTAAAGAGGGTCGCTGCCTAGCCGTGCCAACCGTCTGCAGTGTGTGCCTGCGGTTCCTCCTCATGGCAGACGCACTTATAAATAGACATGAGGGTGGTGTGGCATGAGGGCAGCTGAAGGCTGCGCAGGGACACTTTGGTGTGTGCTGTGGACACTGGGTCGTGCAGGGGGGGGGGGGGGGTTGGGCAGCATGTAACCCAGGAGAAGTGGCAGCGGAGTGTCATGCAGGCAGTGATTGTGCTTTGTTGGAGGTAGTGTGGTGCTTAGCTAAGGTATGCATTGCTAATGAGGGCTTTTCAGAAGTAAAAATTGTTGGGGGGGGGGCACTCTTGCCGCTATTGTGGCTTAATAATGGGACCTGGGAACTTGAGATGCAGCCCAACATGTAGCCCCTTGCCTGCCCTATCCATTGCTGTGTCGTTCCCATCACTTTCTTGAATTGCCCAGATTTTCACAAATGGAAACCTTAGCGAGCATCGGCGATATACAAAAATGCTCAGGTCGCCCATTGACTTCAATGGGGTTCGTTATTCGAAACGAACCCTCGAGCATCGCGAAATTTTCGTCCCGAGTAACGAGCAACCGAGCATTTTGGTGCTCGCTCATCTCTAATCATATAACAAGTTGTCACTTTTTTCTTTTCTATAGGACACCTTTTCTATTGGTGAGTGGCTCTGGTCCTCACCTCTGTGAAGAACAGATATTTATGGCAATTAACTTTACAATGTTACATTTAAATGTTTTTGCACATTGCACTTTATGGGATACTGGAAGATATTGTGAGGAACATTTACTAATGCTGTGTAAAAGTTAGACAGTGCAAACGAAGACAGATATTTTTAAAATGCACCAGATTTATCATAATGGCTCATGCTGGATAGTAAATCTGTTAAATTTTAAGACTGACTAGTCAAAGTTTAGAAAACCTGTTAGTTTGTTTAGTTTACATAAAAAATTACATCAAACTTTTGGTGCATTTTGTTGCCATTTTTAGGACAATTTAGATACGTCGCTTTTTATGGTTCAAAAAGTATTTTATTTAATTGCATCATTTATGACAAAGCAAAATGGACATATAATTGCAATGCAATACATGGAATATCAGCACTACCTGCTTCTGTCTTGCTTTATAACTATCCATGATCTTATGCAGTAATTTTAACATAACATAATCCTTGATGCACACTTCTCCCAAAAATCTACTAATCTGGGGAAAATAGTAAAAGGAGAGAAAAATACAATGGATTCAAAAGGAAAATGGAAAGAAAAAATGGGAGAAGGGGACACACACAGGGAGAGGAGTAGGGAGAAAGGGTAATGGGGGAATCTGTCCAGCTTTGTTAGGGATCCAATATAGACGTACAATCGATTTACAGTCTTCATTCAATTGGTGAAAGCCAATTCCTGCCAAGTTAAGGCGTGATAGCACCATTATCTAGCCAGGTGTTCAAATCTGGGAAGAACGAAACAGTGTCCACACTGCCCAAATTGAATAAATTTGGTAAATCTCAACTTATCCTGAGCACATAACTCCTCCATATATTTTAGGTTGTCCAAGGCTTCCAACCTCATCAACATTGAGGGGGAAGTCGTAGACTTCCATTTCCTGGGGATAATCTGCCTCATAGCCAGTAGAAAGAATTGCAGCAAGAAACCTTTTATTCATAACACTGAGCCCACGATTACTGATAACAAAGCGATTTCAGCGGTAAGGTTGATTGTGCTCTTACAGACTAACGTATACAGTGTCCCAACCTCCTGGCAGAGTGGTTGAATTGGTGTACAGGACCACCACAAGTGGATTAATGTCCCTCATTCATTGAGGCACCTCAACACAGATCCTGATACTGGGAATAGACTCTGGCCAACCCAATTGGGATCTTATACCACCTTGTCAGAATTTTGTAATTAAGTTCCTGCATTTTGCTGGATATATTCATTATATAAGACAAGGCATATGTCTTTTTCCACAATTCCCCAGAGGGGCTGCTGCCCAAGTCCCACCCCCAGTCCAATTTAAGTGTCCTGCCTTCCTCCGATATTTCTGCCTCCAACAGTCTTCTGTACAATGGGGCAATTTTCAAAGGTACATAAGGGTTCGACAAGCAAAGATTCTCTAAAGCAGTTACTGGTCTCCACAAGTGCTGTAAATTGCCAAGGTACCTGACATAATAACAAAGTTGTAGTTACTGGTACCACGCTTCAGTCAGGGAATCTTCTTCACCCCAAATATCCAGGGGCTACCCCGAAAGATGGCCGGTGCATCCATATTGCCTTGCAGCGAGGTGAGAGGGCCTGGTTTGGATATTAGCCCTGTTTTTGTAGAAGGGCTGACCCAAGCTCCAATTAAATTGTCCAAAAAGGCAGACAACCCAGATTCCTGTGCTGATATGTCAGTTTTTATGAAGCCATGACCTTTTATACAAGTCAGAAAATGGTTCCAAAAGTATCTATAACACATAGTAAATGTATTGCAATGTATGGAAAACAGTTTTCAATATGCACCAGAAAGCTGTGACATTTTGAAAAGGAAATCTGCCCTTGTATGTCTATATATGAAAATCTCACATGCAGTTTTTCTTAATATTGGTATTTTAAGCATTTTTTTATATTGATTGCTGTCAATTAATGTACTTTGCACACTTCTATAAAAATCCTTGCACTGCTTCAGTAAGCAGGCTGAAAGATCACAGTGGTTAAATAAAAACGATACCTTTAAGGTTCCTTTACACTTGCAATAAAATTGCAAAAGTAGGTAAAAAGGTAGAATTATGAAACTATTTGTGATTAGAGATGAGCAAATATACTCGTTTCGAGTAATTACTCGATCGAGCACTGCGATTTTCGAGTAC
The DNA here is from genome assembly GCF_035609145.1 of Eleutherodactylus coqui. Lineage (NCBI taxonomy): Eukaryota > Metazoa > Chordata > Amphibia > Anura > Eleutherodactylidae > Eleutherodactylus > Eleutherodactylus coqui. The sequence goes on along the minus strand of NC_089843.1, from coordinate 138,068,232 downwards.
TTCCGTACTCGGGTGAAAAGATTGGGGGGGCGTCGGGGGGCGGGGGGAGGCGTGGCAGAACGGGGGGTAGCAGTGGGGAACAGGGGGGAGCCCTCTCTCTCTCCCTCTCCCCCCCACTCCCCGCTGCAACCCCCCCACTCACCCACGGCGCCCCTCGAATCTTTTTGCCCGAGTACGGAAGTACTCGAAAATCGTGGCGAAAAAGGGGCGTGGCCGAGTAGGTTCGCTCATCTCTATTTGTGATGTTTTCACTCATGCTCAAAAAAAAAATCCCAGAATGCCCTATCTTTCTGCATTTTTTTTATCTCCCATGTTTCCCTATGGAGCCTCCTTTTTATTGCATCACAACACACGAAGTTGCGATTTTCATGCGGTATGATGCGTTTTTAATATTAGAATCTCCTGTTGTCTATCGCGAGTAAAATGCATGATAAAATCGCAAGCTTGGAGCTATGTGGGGGCTTGTTTTTTGTGGGATAAAATCTAGTCTTCATTTATCAAATTTTTGGGAATATATAACATTTTAATAGCCTTTTCTTCCACTTTTTTTTCTAGAGACAAGAGTAACAAAATCTGCAATTCTGGCATGTTCACTGCACAGTATAAATGATATGTTAAATTAATTCTGCAGGCCAGTATGATTACACAAATACCAAATTTATATAGGTTTTTTGCAACTTTTTCACACTTTTTTAAGAAATGTATTATTGCTACATTCAAAGACCCCTTTTTCTTTTTTGTCAACAATGTTTTGTGAGGGTTTTGCGAGTTGTACTTTTTAATGCAACATTTTCATCAGTTTCTATCCTGTTTTTTGTAAGGTGAGATAGGTAAAGTTACCTATTATCACCATTATGGGAGATCCACTGCTGGGTTTCTAATACAGCACCATCTTTTGACAGCGTTGCGGAATAAAGCCACCTAATGGCTGCTGCCAAAAGATGTGTGGGCGGTCGTTAAGGGGTAAGCAGAATTTAAATTGCCATGTTAAAAAATTCATGTTTTTTTACTGTTCTTGTAAACTGGTTGTATATAAAGATTAGGCTTCTTTTTACATGGCAGCAATATGAGTACATTTTAGAGTCAATTTTACAGCCACAATACAAGGGACCTTCTAATGTTTTACTGAAGTGGGCTTAGATAAGTATAGGATCCCATGACTAAGGCCTCGGTCAGACGGGCGTTTTTTCACGCGATTTGCGCATGCGCATGCTTCGCAATGGGATCGGTCACATGGCCGCTTTTTATGCGGATGTCCGATAAATTATAGGACACGAGGAATCGCAGATCGCGCCTATCTGCGATCTGCGATTCCTTGTGTTCTATATGCGCTCAATGGGGCCAGCGGCAGCAGCGCCAACCCCATTGAGAACATATAGAAGACAAATCATTCTTCTCTGCCACAGCTGTAACAGCTGTGGCAGAGAAGAACGATGTTCGCCCATTGAATTCAATGGAGCTGGCAATACAGCCGGCCGGCCGCGGCTGAACTCCGGCTGCAGGGACAAGGTGAGTATATATATTTTTTTTTTTATTTTTACACATTTTAGGATGATTTTCAGGGAAATGCTTATATTTTTAAGCCCTTCCCGAAAATTCATTCCGCGCTCGCCGGCAGCCCATTGCTTTCAATGGAGCCGGCTGTATTGCCGGCTCCATTGAATTCAATGGGCGAACATCGTTCTTCTCTGCCACAGCTGTTACAGCTGTGGCAGAGGAGAATGATCTTTGTAGTATATGTTCTCAATGGGGTCGGCGCTGCTGCTGCCGGCCCCATTGAGTGCATATATAGAACACAAGGAATCGCAGATCGCAGATAGGCGTGATCTGCGATTCCTCGGGTCTGGCCCGTTTCGCTGAAAACGCTGCTAGCTGCAGATTTTTCAGCAAATCGTCAGCCCCGGTCACGCAATTTGCGGATGCGTGTCCGTCATGCGATCCGCAAAACGCGGCAAAAAGCGGTCGTCTGACCAAGGCCTCAATAAGTCTAGTTACAAAAATGCTTTGCTTTAATTCACAATTTTTATTTATGCAAATTTCAGAACAATGGAATTTAAACTTGTAACTTACTAACTTAAATAAGTCTTTACTAATAATCAGTTACTTTTTTAGTCTATTGATTGAGTGACACATTGATGTACTGTATATTTCTCAATATAGCATTTACATAATAATTAATACATTTCTTGTAAATTATCAAATACCTGCCTGTGACCATGTAAGTATTTCACACAATATTAAGTCATCACAGTGGGTCATATTAATGCAGCAGGCTCTTCCCAATTAACCTGTGACCTACTGATTTCATTGCAGGAAATTAAATTCATTATATTCTTTATGTAATTATAGATATCATTTATCTATGTTAACCCTAAAATTGGATAAAATTTGACTAATGTATATTTAATCTCATAACTACTGTACATCATATTGGTTAATGTGCAAGTAAAGTATATCTCATGTTAATTTGGCTCTCGTATATTATGCTGACAATAAAATATTTTGCCTCCTTTTCCAATTTTCAGACTTCATGTCTTTTTTAATAGATATTTTATTTAAAATGTTCAGTTCTGTATGACAAAAATTAGAGGCCTTTCTATATGTTTATAGGGGTAATGAGTTTACTTCACATTTACCTTGTACAATCTAAGTAGATATACAAATGATCTTCCCAATTTGAAGCACTCATAAATCACATTTAATGACACTCAGATACATAAATGTATATATATAAAAATGAATGTATGTCTGTCTGTTTGTCCTTTATGCATTACTACACCATTCATCCGATCGCCATGTAACTTTGAGAAGTTGTTGAGTATACTCCTGCGACCGTTTCTGTCATAGTACATCTATCCTAGGATAGGTGGCGCGCGTGTCGCACCAAAAATTCCAGATTAGTCAAATTTCTCCAAACATGTGAACTTATCATATGGGATGAATACACAATGGCTCTCACATGGACAAATGTATGTAGCCAGCTCACGCCTCAAAAAAGCTTCTGATTTATTCGCGTATGCACCAGACGGAAAACAAAAAATATCGGGGATCCACAAGCACTCGAATACATAAATAGAATTAAAACGACACTTTGAAATGTTTTCCACATGAAAATGAATAACTTTCAATAAAAATGACACAATGTAAATTCAATGTAAATTCAAATCATAATGAGTTTCCTTGAATTTCCTTTCTTCAGATATCGCAGCAATGCGAGGTAACATGTAAGCTGCGCTGTGATTGGTTGTTAGAAATTATACCGCTGAGGTAACATGAAAACTGCGCTGCAATTGGTTGTTATATATTATACTGCTGAGGTAACATTAAAGCTGCGCTGTAATTGGTTGTTATTTCTTATACTGCTGAGGTAACATGTAAGCTGCGCTGTGATTGGTTGTTATATATTATACTGCTGAGGTAACATGACAGCTGTACTGCAATTGGTTGTTACATATTATACTGCTGTGGTAACATGAAAGCTGCATTGTGATTGGTTGTTATATATTATACTGAGGTAACATGAAAGCTGTGCTTTGATTAATTGCTATTCCTTATACTGCTGAGGTAACATGAAACCTGCGCTGTGATTGGTTGTTATTTCTTATACAGCTGAGGTATAATAAAAGCTGAGCTGTGATCGGTTGCTATTTTTTTATACTGCTGAGGTAACATGAAAGCTGTGCTGTGATTGGTTGCTAATTCTTATACTAATGAGGTTACATGAAAGCTGCGCTGTGATTGGTTGTTATATATTATACTGAGGTAACATGAAAGCTGCGCTTTGATTGGTTGCTATTTCTTATACTGCTGAGGTAAAATGAAAGCTGCGCTGTGATTGGTTGCTATTCCTTATACTGCTGAGGTAACATAAAAGCTGCCCTGTGATTGGCTGTTATTCCTTATACTGCTGAGGTATACTGAAATCTGTACTGTGATTCATTGCTATTTCCTAAACTGCTGAGGTAACATGAAAGCTTCGCTGTGATTGTTTGCTATTTCTTCTTCTGCTGAGGTAACATGAAAGCTGTGCCATGATTGGTTGATATATATTATACCGCTGAGGTAAAATGAATACTGCACTGTGATTGATTGCTGTTTCTTATATTGCTGAGGCAGAATAAAAGCTTCGCTGTGATTGGTTGCTATTTCCTATACTGCTGAGGTAACATGAAAGCTGCGCTGTGATTAGTTGTTATATATTATACTGCTGAGGTAACATGAAAGCTGCGCTGTGATTGGTTGTTATATATTATACTTCTGAGGTAAAATTAAGGCTGCGCTGTGATTGGTTGTTATTAGAAAGTCATGGAAACACCACAGAAATGGATAGGGAAGGGCGGGGGCAGCAAGCATGGCTGCATCTGAGGCTCCCAGGTCCCACTATTAAGCCAAAATGGGGGTAAGAGTCTGGCGGTCACCCCACTAACAATTTACTTTGGACAAACCCTCATTAGCAAGGCACACACACTGACACATCTTAGCTAAGCACCACACTACCTGCAACCAAGGACAATCACTGCCTGCAGGTAACACAACTGCCTCTTTTCCTGGGTTACATGCTGGCATTGCTGTCCAACCCTTCGCACGACCCTGTGTCCACAGCACGCACAAAATTTTTCCTGAGCAGAGTTCAGCTGGCCTCATGCCACAGGCTCACTTCATAGCCACACCACCCTCATGTCTATGTATAAGTGCGTACTTGATGAGGAGGAACCAGAGACACACACTGCAGAGGGTTGACAGGGCTAGGCAGTGACCCTCTTTGAAAATGTGAGTGATAACCCACAATGCTGTTGAGAATTGATGATAAATTGACGTATGATCATCATTCCAATCCCATGCCACCTCCGTCACAAAATTGTCAGGAGCTGCAAACGTGAGCATGAAGCAGACTCAGGTGCCAGCACTTCTACACATCTCTACAATGCAGCAATACTCTGTGTGGGAAGCATGTAAGCGGGCCCAGGGTCAGGCTCGGTCCCAGCCTCCGCCTTGTGTGACCCGAGGTGCCGCGAGTTACATAGCAATGTGAAATCCATGTGTCCCCACACAATTCATTCTGTGTAGGTGTCAGACAGCTCAACACCACAATGGGAAGTTTTTGAGTTCCTAGGGCTCGCCCATGCTGTCGGTGCACAAAGATGGTATGACACAGGAAGAAACCAGAGTGCCTAAACATGGCAGAGTTACACCCCACCAAGGACCTCAGCCTTGGCCCATATTTCTGCCTTAGTCAGTCAGTGTATTTGTGCCAGACAGGTAAAACACCACGATGGGAAGTCTTTGTGCACCCACAGCATAGGCGAGCCGAAGGAACTGAAAGATGGTATTACACATGAGGAAAACAGAGTGCCCAAACATGGCAGAGTTTCACCTCGCCAAGGGCCTCAGCCTCGGTCCACATTTCTTCCCTAGTCAGTCAGTGTATTTGTGCCAGACAGGTAAAACACCGCGATGGGAAGTCTTTGTGCACCCACAGCATAGGCGAGCCCAAGGAACTGAAAGATGGTATTACACATCAGAAAAACAGAGTGCCCAAACATGGCAGAGTTTCACCTCGCCAAGGGCCTCAGCCTCGGCCCACATTTCTTCCCTAGTCAGTCATTGTATTTCTGTCAGACAGGTAAAACGCCGCAATGGGAAGTCTTTGTGCACCCACAGCATAGGCAAGCCCAAGGAACTCAAACATGCTAATACACATGAGGAAATCAGAGTGCCTAAACATGTCAGAGTTTCACCCCGCCAAGGGCCTCGGCCCACATTTCTACCCTAGTCAGTCAGTGTATTTGTGCCAGACAGGTAAAACACCGCCATGGGAAGTCTTTGTGCACCCACAGCATAATCTAGCCAATGAAACTCAAAGACAGTATTAAACATGAAGAAAAGAGAGTGCCCAAACATGGCAGAGTTTCACCCCGCCCAGAACCTTGGCCCACTCTTCTGCCCTATTCCTTCAGTGTATTTGTGCCAGATACGTAAAACACCGCAATGGGAAAGCCGTCAGCATCCTAGCCAAGTCAGTCAGTGTATTTCTGACTGAAGTCTTTGTGCACCCACAGCAAAGGCGAGCCCAAGGAACTCAAACATGGTAGTACACATGAGAAAATCAGAGTTCCCAAACATGGCAGAGTTTCACCCTGCCAAGGGCCTCGGGCCACATTTGTGCCCTAGTCAGTCAGTGTATTTGTGCCAGACAGGTAAAACACCGCAATGGGAAACCTTTGTGCACCCACAGTATAGGCGGACACCAGTAACATTTCTGTAGCAAGAGTAAAGGCAAACCCCTCAAACCTTTAAGTACCAAGTGTATAGGTGGACTCCAGTAACATTTCTGTAACAAGAGTATAGGCGGACCCCAGTAACATTTCTGTAGCAAGAGTATAGGCGGACCCCAGTAACATTTCTGTAGCAAGAGTATAGGCGGATCCCTGTAACATTTCTGTAGTAAGAGTTTAGGCGGACCCCTGTAACATTTCTGTAGCAAGAGTATAGGCGGACCCCGATAACATTTATGTAGCAAGAGTATAGGCGGACCCCAATAACATTTCTGTAGCAAGAGTATAGGCGGACCCTAGTAACATTTCGTAGCAAGAGTATAGGCGGACCCCAGTAACATTTATGTAGCAAGAGTATAGGTGAACCCTAGTAAGATTTCTGTACCAAGCGTATAGTCGGACCCCTGTAACATTTCTATACCAAGTGTATAGGCGGACCCCTGTAACATTTTTGTAGCAAGAGTGTAGGCAAACCCTTGAAACATTGGTGTACCAAGAGTATAGGTGAACACCTGAACAAATTTGGTTACCAAGAGTGTAGGCGAAGGCCGGAAAAATTAGTTAGGTAACAGTATAGGCAAGGGCCTGAAAAATTGGTGTACCAAGAGTAGAAGTGTACCCCTGAAAAATTGCTCAACCGCGAGGACAGGTGAAACCCATAAACATTTTTTCAAGCTACAGCTTGCTTTTGCCTAATTTGTAACAGATCCTGGAGGCAGCACTGTGACAAAAAATTGGTTTCTGCTAAAGTATAAATACTTTTGAAACTTTTAAAGAATGTAAAAAAAATTATAAACAGAGCCTTTTAGGCCGCAGAAAAATTGGCAGTTCAGCGTGATGAGATGCTGTTTTAGGAGGAGTAGGAGGAGGAGGAGTAATAATATCCGAGAGTGAATGACAAAGCAAATTCCCCATTTTTCTCCTGTTGCAGCGAATAGAATCATTAGGTTCCGCTGCTTTCCACCAGTGGAGAAGAGAAGTCTGGGGAAATCCAGCCTTTGTTCATCTTTATGAGTGTAAGCATGTCGGCACTGGCAGTTCACAGGCGGGTACGCTTATCCGTGATGATTCCCTCAGCTGCACTAAACACCGTCTCTGACAAGACACTAGCAGCAGGGCAGGCCAGCACCTCCAGGACGTACAGCGCAAGTTCGTGCCACATGTCCAGCTTTGACAATCAATAGTTGTATGGAGCAGAGGCATCATGGAGGATGGTGGTACGATTGGCTACGTACTCCCTCACCATCTTTTACAGTGCTCCCTCCAACTCAGCCTTGATTGGGGAGTTGTGACACAGTCTTGTTGGGGAGCCATAACGCTGGCAAAGGCCTTGGAGAGTGTTCCCCTGCCTGCACTGGACATGCTGCCTGATCCCCGCGACTCCCCTGCTACTTGGCCCAATGAACTGCGCCTTCTGCCACTAGTGCTGTCCGATGGGAACTTTAGCATCACTTTTTCCACCAGGCCCCTGTGTTATTGCATCACTTTCGTACCCCTTTCCTCTTCGAGAATGAGAGTGGAAAGGTTCTCTTTATACCATAGGTCTAGAAGGGTGTACACCCAGTAATCCGTGTTGGCCAGAATGCGTCTAACGTGAGGCTCACATAGTAACATAGTAACATAGTTCGTTAGGCCGAATGAAGACAATATCCATCTAGTCCAGCCTCCTATCCTGTGTTGATCCAGAGGAAGGCAAAAAACCCCAAGAGCAGAAGCCAATTAGCCCTTTTAGGGAAAAAATTCCTTCCTGACTCCCTAATGGCAATCAGACTGTTCCCTGGATCAACCCCTAATAGTTCCTACCTGCCTGTCTACCCGGATTAACAATTAACCTAAGATTTATAACCTATAATATCCTTCCTCTCCAGAAAGACATCAAGTCCCCTTTTAAACTCCTCTATTGATTTTGCCATCACCACTTCCTCCGGCAGAGAGTTCCACAGTCTAACTGCTCTTACAGTAAAGAATCCCTTTTTATGTTGGTGATGAAACCTGCTTTCCTCTAAACATAGCGGATGCCCTCTTGTTACCGTCGTAGTCCTGGGTATAAACAGATCATGGGAGAGATCCTTGTATTGTCCACTCATGTATTTATACATAGTTATTTGATCACCCCTTAGCCGTCTTTTTTCGAGAGTAATTAACCCCAATTTGGATAGCCTCTCTGGGTATTCCAGTCCCGTCATACCATGTATCAGTTTAGTTGCTCTTCTTTGAACCCCTTCCAGTACTGTAGCATCTTTCCTGAGCACCGGTAACCAGAACTGTGCACAGTATTCCATATGGGGCCTGACAAGTGCCTTATATAATGGATGGATAATGTTCTCATCCCTCGCCCCTATACCTCTTTTAATACACCCCAAGACTTAATTTGCCTTTGCAACAGCTGACTGGCATTGGTTACTCCAGTTTAGTCTACTATCCACTAGTACCCCCGGGTCCTTTTCCATATCACTTTTCCCTAGTGGTACCCCATTAAGTGTATATTGGTGATATCCGCTTTTGCTGCCCATGTGCATAATCTTACATTTTTCAATATTGAACTTCATTTGCCATTTTTCTGCCCAAGCCCCCAGCTTATCTAGGTCCGTTTGTAGCCGCACATTGTCCTCCGTTGCATTAATTATATTGTATAATTTTGTGTCATCTGCAAATATTGATATTTTGCTGTGCAACCCCTCTATCAGTTCGTTGATAAATATATTGAACAGAATGGGGCCTAATACTGAACCCTGTGGCACCCCACTAGTGACTGAGGTCCAATCAGAGTACGAACCATTTATTACCACCCTCTGCTTTCTATCATTGAGCCAATTCTTTACCCAATTACACACGTTTTCACCCAATCCGAGCTGCCTCATTTTGTATATTAGCCTATTATGTGGCACGGTGTCAAAGGCTTTAGAGAAGTCCAGATATACGAGATCAATAGATTCTCTCAGTTCCAGCTTAGAGCTTACTTCATCGTAGAAACTCATCAGATTTGTCTGACATGAGCGACCCTTCATGAATCCATGCTGGTGAGGAGTTATTCCCTTGTTCTCCTTGAGGTACTCATCAATGGCGTCTCTCAGAATCCCCTCGAAACGTTTTCCCGTTATAGAAGTGAGACTTATTGGTCTGTTGTTACCAGGCTCACTTTTGCTCCCCTTTTTTCTAAATTGGAACCACGTTGGCAATGCGCCAATCCAATGGTACAACCCCGGTCTTGATAGTGTCTAGAAATATTTGATATAGTGGCCTAGCTATCTCGTCACTTAGTTCCCTTAGTATCCTTGGGTGTATTCCATCTGGGCCTGGTGATTTGTCGATTTTAGTCTTCTTTAATCGCTTCCGCACTTCTTCTTGTGTTAGGTATGACATATGTTGTGAGGGGTTCATTTTATTCCCCTGCATCTCGTGTGGCATTTCCTTTTAGTTTGTGAATACACTTGAAAAGAAACTGTTTAATAGATTTGCGTTCCCTCTATCATCTTCAATGATTTCTCCTGCATTATTTGTTAAAGGGCCAGTGCTCTCCCTGCAAATCCTTTTGCTGTTAATATAGTTGAAAAATAGTTTCAGGTTGTTTTTGCTCTCTTTGGCGATCAGTCTTTCTGCCTCCTCCTTGGCAATTTTGATCCTATCTTTGCATATCTTATTTTTTTCCCTGTACGATTTTAGCGCTTCTTCACTGCCTTCCTGCTTTGGTAGTTTGAACGCTTTCTTTTTTTCGTTTATTGCCCCTCTTACAGTCTTGTCGAACCACATTGGTTTCCTTTTAGTTGAGATTCTTTTATTTTTAAAAGGAATGAACTGCTCACATGAGGTGATTAGGATCCTTTTAAACTTTTCCCATTTGTCCTCTGTACCGATATTTTTGAGGGTGTTGTCCCAATTAATCTTGCCGATAGCAGGTCTGAGCTGATCAAATTTTGCTTTACTACAGTTTAGTTTTTTTGTCGCTCCCTGATAAGGCTTCCTATTAAATGACAGCTAGAAGTTTATTATATTGTGGTCACTGTTCCCCAAGTGCCCCTCAACCTGCACCCCCTTTATTCGGTCTGGTTTGTTAGTTAGTACTAGGTCCAGAATGGCCCTAACTCTTGTTGGTTCCTGAACTAGTTGGTTCAGGTAATTATCTTTAATTACTCTCAAGAACTTATCACCCCTATGAGATTTGCAGGTTTCGTTCTCCCATGTTATGTCTGGATAATTAAAGTCCCCCATGATAATTATTTTGTTGCGGTTTGAAACTTCTTCTATCTGCCTTAATAGTAAGTTTTCAGTTGCTTCTGTTGCTTTTGGTGGTCTATAAAAGACCCTATCAGGATTTTGTTATTTTTTTCTCCCTGTATTTCTACCCACAGAGATTCCACCTGTTCTTCTCCTACTCCTATATCCTCCCGTAGCCTCGGCTTTAAGTTTGATTTGACGTACAGACATACCCCCTCCCCCTTTCTTGTCACAGGAAAGGCAGCCTAACATGAAGTCAGCCATGTGTGCCAGGGTCCCAGTACGCAACACATCCTGTCCCCACTAGAAGGATGACTTTCAGGATCCTCCTCCTCCTCTTACTCTTCAGCCCATACACGATGAACAGATAAGAGGCAAGCAGCATGGGTACCCTCTGCAGTGTGGCCAGCTGTCTCTTCCCCCCCTCCTCCAAAACGCGCTGAGATATAGACATGAGGGTGGTCTGGCTACCAAGCGACATACTGTCATCGCCCGTCTCCTGCTCTAACCGCAAAGCGTCGACCTTTATGCTTAGCAGCGAACTTTTCAGCAGGCAAAGCAGCGGCATGGTAAAGCTAATGATGGCCGCATCGCTGCTCATTATCTGGGTAGACTCCTCAAAGTTTATGAGGTCCAGGCAGATATCTGCCATCCATGCCCACTCCTCAGTAAAGAATTGCGGAGGCTGACTACCACTACGCTGCCCATGTTGCAGCTGGTATTCCACTAATGCTCTACGCTGCTCGTAGAGCCTGGCCAACATGTGCAGCGTAGAATTCCAGCATGTGGGCACGTCGCACAGCAGTCGGTGCTCTGGCAGATTAAACCGACATTGCAGGGTCCTCAGGGTGGCAGCGTCCGTGGTGGACTTGCGGAAATGTGAGCAGACGCGGCGCATCTTGCCGAGCAGGTCGGACAAGTGGGGGTAGTTTTTAGAAACCACGGAACCACCAAATTGAAAACGTGGGCCAGGCATGGCACGTTTGTGAGGCTGCCGAGCTGCAGAGCCGCCACCAGGTTACGGCCGTTGTCACACACGACCATGCCTGGTTGGAGGCTCAGCGGCGAAAGCCAGATGTCAGTCTGCTCTGTCATACCCTGCAACGACTCAGGGGCCGTGTGCCTCTTGTCACCTAAGCTGATTAGTTTCAGCACCGCTTGCTGACGCTTGCCAACTGCTGTGCTGACGCGTGCTACCGACTGCTGGCAACGTGCTCACACTTCTTAATTGAGAGGTAGAGGTAGTGGAGGAGGAGGCAGGGGAGGGTTTGGAGGAGGTGGCATAAAATGCCGCAGATACCAGCACCGAGGTAGGACCCGCTATTCTGGGTGTGGGTAGAACGTGAGCGGTTCCAGGCTCTGACTCGGTCCCAGCCTCCACCAAGTTCACCCACTGTGCCGTCAGGGAGATATAGTGGCCCTGCCCGCCAGTACTTGTCCACATGTCCGTGGTTAAGTGGATCTTCCCAGTAACCGCGTTGGTGAGGGCACGATTTATGTTGCTGGAGACATGCTGGTGTAGGGCGGGGATGGCACACCAGGAAAAATAGTGGCAGTTGGGGACCGATTAGCAAGGGACCACCGCCACCATCATGTTTTTAAAAGCCTCCGTTTCCACAAGCCTGTACGGCAGCATCTCCAAGCTGCTTAATTTGGCAATGTGCACGTTTAAAGCTTGTGCATGCCGCTGGGTGGCTCCAACGCTTGTGTTAGTGACAGCTGAACGCTGCGCAGAGAGACATTGCTGGATGGAGTGGAGGACAGTGGAGGTGAGGGTGTGGGTGCAGGTCGGGAGGCGCTCGTGCCTGCGTCCTGGTAGGGGGATTGGATCTGTGTGCCAGGTTGTGGCACAGGGGAAGAGGCAGTGGTGTGACCCAAAGGCGGTGAATGGCCTTCGTCCCACCTTGTGGAGTGCTTGGCCATCATATGCCTGCGCATGCTGGTGGTGGTGAGGCTGATAGTTGTGGCTTCCCGGATGATCTTGGTGTGACACAGGTTGCACTCCACTGTTTATCGGTCGTCTGAGCTCTCACTAAAAAACATCCACACCTTTGAACACCTAGCCCTCTGCACGGAGTCTTGCCGCGAGGGGGTGCTTTGGGAAACAGTTGGGGGATTCTTTGCTCTGGCCCTGCCTCTACCCCTGGCCACTCCACTGCCTCTTCCAACCTGTCCTGCTGTGCTTGCCTCCCCCTCTGAAGCCCTGTCCTTAGTAGGCTTAGCAAACCAGGTGGGGTCAGTCACCTAATCGTCCAGCAGCTCTTCCTCTGAATCCTCTGTGCGCTCCTCTCTCAGACTTACTGCCCTTACTATTACCTCACTGACAAACAACTGTGTCTCCTCATCCTCATCCACAAAAAGCTCTTGAGACAGTTGCCGGAAGTCCCAAGCCTCGTCACCCAGACTCCGGGAACTTTCCAAAGGTTGGGCATCGGTCACGACAAACTCCTCAGGTGAGAGAGGAACCGTTTTTTCTCACTCAGGGCAGGGACCCGAGAACAGTACCTGGGAGTCTGCCTGCTCAGAATGTCATTGTCATGGAGTGAGGAGGCTAGGAGGAAGGAGGAGCAGCCAGAGGATTCAGAGTTGCAGTCCCTGGACTGGGAGTAATGTAGTGCATAGAAGACTGGGTGGTCGATACATTGCTGGACACGTTTTCTGCCATCCACGACAGGACCTGCTCGCACTGCTCTGTTTGTAATTAAGGTCTACCACGCGGACCCGTAAATTGTGATATGAAGCTGGGGAGCCCAGAAACTTGCCTCTCTCTTAATCCCGCAGTAGCCGGCTGTGATTCACCACACCCAGGAACTCGGCCTCTGCCCACACCCTCACTTGGACGACCACATCCACGTCCTCGACCCTTACCCCTACTCCTCATCATGGCGGATTAAGAATAGAGCAGGGCCCAAATCAATTACCCCACTGTACAGTGCTGACAACTGTGGATAATTCACCACATACAGAGACTTGTAGATAGCGGAGGCTCTAGGCTGTGACCTGAAAAAATTAACCCGCTGTCTTGCGCTGATACCTAGGGGTAATTCACTGCTCACAGAGACTTGTAGATAAGAGAGGCTGTATGGAGTGGGAGAAAACTCTAAAGCCAGTGGATAGTGCTGGTAACTGCGGCTATCACAACCACCTCAAGGAGAGGTTATTGTGAGACACTCTGCACAGTGGCAGAGCTGAAATACTTTGCAATGGCCTAGAAAATATTAAAGTACTGTTTCACAGTGAGAGCTCGAGTACAGTGTGGTGTTCGTCTCGAGTAACGAGCTTCTCGAGTACCCTAATACTCGAACGAGCATCAAGCTCGGATGAGTGTGCTCGCTCATCTCTAGTTGTTATATTTTATACCACTGAGGTAACATGAAAGCTGTGCTGTGATTGATGGTTATATATTATACTGCTAAGGTAACATGAAAGCTGTGCTGTGATTGGTGGTTATATATTATACTGCTGAGATAACATAGAGCTGCGCTGCGATTGGTTGTTATATATTATACCGCTGAGGTAACATGAAAGCTGCGCTGTGATTGGTTGTTATATATTATACTTCTGAGGTAACATGAAAGCTGTGCTGTGATTGGTGGTTATATATTATACTGCTGAGATAACATGGAAGCTGCGCTGTGATTGGTGGTTACATATTAATCTGCTGAGGTAACATGAAAGCTTTCCTGTGATTGGTTGCTACTTCTTATACTGCTGAGGTAACATGAAAACTGTGCTGTGATTTGTGGTTATATATTATACTGCTGAGGTAACATGAAAGCTGCACTGTGAATAGTTGCTATTTCTTATACTGCAGAGGTAACATGAAAGCTGCGCTGTGATTGGTTGCTATTTCTTATACTGCTGAGGGAACATAAAAGCTGCGCTGTGATTGATTGCTATTTCTTATACTGCTGAGGTAACATGAAAGCTGCGCTGTAATTGGTTGTTATTTCTTGTACTGCTGAAGTAAGATGAAAGCTGCGCTGTGATTGGTTGTTATATGTTATACTGCTGAGGTAACATGAAAGCTGCGCTGTGATTGGGTGTTATATATTATAAAGCTGAGGTAACATGTAAGCTGCGCTGCGATTGGTTGTTATATATTATACCGCTGAGGTAACATGAAAGCTGCGCTGTGATTGGTTGTTATTAGAGATGAGCGAATGTACTCGTCCGAGCTTGATACTCGTTTGAGTATTAGCGTGTTCGAGATGCTCGTTATTCGAAACGAGCACCACGCGATGTTCGAGTTACTTTCACTTTCATCTCTGAGACGTTAGCGCGCTTTTCTGGCCAATAGAAAGACAGGGAAGGCATTACAACTTCCCCCTGCGACGTTCAAGCCCTATACCACCCCCCTGCAGTGAGTGGCTGCCGAGATCAGGTGTCACCCGAGTATATAAATCGGCCCCTCCCGCGGCTCGCCACAGATGCGTTCTGACAGAGATCAGGGAAAGTGCTGTCTTGCTGGAGTTGCTATAGGTAGAGTGTTAGGAGTATTTTAGGCTTCAAGAACCCCAACGGTCCTTCTTAGGGCCACATCTAACCATGTGCAGTAGTGTGGAGGCTGCTTTTTGCAGTGTTGCACTTTTTTTTTGTTTTTTGTATATCGGCCGTGCAGAGCATTGCGCCCTGCAGTAATTATACATAGTCCAGGGCCAGTAGTGGTGGTGAGGCAGGGACAGAAGACATATTTATTGAATAAAGGCAGTGGGCCTTTCCAAAAACATTTGGGAAAAAATATCTATTTGGGCTGCCTGTGACTGCCCTCAGTATACTGGGTCTATGCTGGGGGTAGTTGTCCAAATTCATACGCAGCCAGCTAAGTGTTACAGAAGGCTTGCGTAAAATTATTTCCTGGCTCTGCTGTGCGTTCCGTAAGCGAAGTCAGCCTCCAACCACAGGCCAATAAGTGGCACATTTAATTACAGCGTTCTGTTTCTGCACTACTGGTAATACAGCATGCTGAGGGGTAGGGGTAGGCCTAGAGGACGTGGACGCGGGCGAGGACGCGGAGGCCCAAGTCAGGGTGTGGGCACAGGCCGAGCCAGTCCGGTGGGCAGGGGTAGAGGCAGGGCCAGACCGAATAATCCACCAACTGGTTCCCAAAGCGCCCCCTCGCGCCATGCCACCCTGCAGAGGTCAAGGTGCTCTACAGTGTGGCAGTTTTTCACAGAGACGCCTGACGACCGACGAACAGTGGTGTGCAACCTTTGTCGTGCCAAGATCAGCTGGGGAGCCACCAACACCAGCATGCACAGGCATATGATGGCCAAGCACCCCACAAGGTGGGACAAAGGCCGTTCACCACCTCCGGTTTGCACCACTGCCTCTCCCCCTGTGCCCCAACCTGCCACTGAGCTCCAACCCCCCTTTGAGGACACAGGCACTACCGTCTCCTGGCCTGCACCCACACCCTCACCTCCGCTGTCCTCGGCCCCATCCAGCAATGTCTCGCACCGCACCGTCCAGACGTCGCTAGCGCTACTGTTTGAGCGCAAGCGCAAGTACGCCGCCACGCACCCGCACGCTCAAGCGTTAAACGTGCACATTGCCAAATTGATCAGCCTGGAGATGCTGCCGTATAGGCTTGTGGAAACGGAGGCTTTCAAAAGCATGATGGCGGTGGCGGCCCCGCACTACTCGGTTCCCAGTTGCCACTACTTTTCCCGATGTGCCATCCCAGCCCTGCACGACCACGTCTCCCGCAACATTGTACGCGCCCTCACCAACGCGGTTACTGCCAAGGTCCACTTAACAACGGACACGTGGACAAGCACAGGCAGGCAGGGCCACTATATCTCCCTGACGGCACATTGGGTGAATTTAGTGGAGGCTGGGACCGAGTCAGAGCCTGGGACCGCTCACGTCCTACCCACCCCCAGAATTGCGGGCCCCAGCTCGGTGCTGGTATCTGCGGCGGTGTATGCTTCCTCCACTAAACCACCCTCCTCCTCCTCCTCCTCCAACGCAACTTCTGTCTCGCAATCAAGATGTGTCAGCAGCAGCACGTCGCCAGCAGTCGGTGTCGCGCGGCGTGGCAGCACAGCGGTGGGCAAGCGTCAGCAGGCCGTGCTGAAACTATTCAGCTTAGGAGAGAAGAGGCACACGGCCAACGAGCTGCTGCAGGGTCTGACAGAGCAGACCGACCGCTGGCTTTCGCCGCTGAGCCTCCAACCGGGCATGGTCGTGTGTGACAACGGCCGTAACCTGGTGGCGGCTCTGCAGCTCGGCAGCCTCACGCACGTGCCATGCCTGGCCCACGTCTTTAATTTGGTGGTTCAGCGCTTTCTGAAAAGCTACCCATGCTTGTCATACCTGCTCGGAAAGGTGCGCCGGGTCAGCGCACATTTCCGCAAGTCCAAGACGGACGCTGCCACCCTGCGGACCCTGCAACATCGGTTTAATCTGCCAGTGCACCGACTGCTGTGCGACGTGCCCACACGGTGGAACTCTACGCTCCACATGTTGGCCAGACTCTATGAGCAGCGTAGAGCTATAGTGGAATACCAACTCCAACATGGGCGGCGTAGTGGGAGTCAGCCTCCTCAATTCTTTACAGAAGAGTGGGCCTGGTTGGCAGCCATCTGCCAGGTCCTTGGAAACTTTGAGGAGTCTACCCAGATGGTGAGCGGGGATGCTGCAATCATTAGCGTCACCATTCCTCTGCTGTGCCTCTTGAGAAGTTCCCTGCAAAGCATAAAGGCAGACGCTTTGCACTCGGAAACGGAGGTGGGGGAAGACAGTATGTCGCTGGATAGTCAGAGCACCCTCATGTCTATATCTCAGCGCGTTGAGGAGGAGGAGGGGGAGGAGCATGAGGAGGAGGGGGAAGAGACAGCTTGGCCCACTGCTGAGGGTACCCATTCTGCTTGCCTGTCATCCTTTCATGGCCATAGGAGGAGGAGGAGGATCCTAAAAGTGATCTTCCTACTGAGGACAGCCATGTGTTGTGTACAGGTACCCTGGCACACATGGCTGACTTCATGTTAGGATGCCTTTCTCGTGACCCTCGCGTTACACGCATTCTGGCCACTATGGATTACTGGGTGTACACACTGCTCGACCCACGGTATAAGGAGAACCTTTCCACTCTCATACCCGAAGAGGAAAGGGGTTCGAGAGTGTTGCTATACCACAGGACCCTGGCGGACAAACTGATGGTAAAATTCCCATCCGGCTGCGCTAGTGGCAGAAGGCGCAGTTCCGAGGGTCAGGTAGCAGGGGAGGCGCGGAAATCAGGCAGCATGTACAGCGCAGGCAGGGGAACACTCTCCAAGGCCTTTGCCAGCTTTATGGCTCCCCAGCAAGACTGTGTCACCGCTCCCCAGTCAAGGCTGAGTCGGCGGGAGCACTGTAAAAGGATGGTGAGGGAGTACGTAGCCGATCGCACGACCGTCCTCCATGACGCCTCTGCCCCCTACAACTACTGGGTATCAAAGCTGGACACGTGGCCTGAACTCGCGCTCTATGCCCTGGAGGTGCTTGCTTGTCCTGCGGCTAGCGTCTTGTCAGAGAGGGTGTTTAGTGCGGCTGGGGGAATCATCACAGATAAGCGTACCCGCCTGTCAACCGACAGTGCCGACAGGCTTAAACCTGAACCAATTTATATTTTTACTGGTCTGTCTCCAGGCCTAGTTACAAATTAAGCCACATTAACCAAAGCGATTAATGGGTTTCACCTGCCCTCTTGGTTGGGCATGGGCAATTTTTCTGAGGTACATTAGTACTATTGGTACACCAATTTTTTTGGGCCCTCGCCTACAGTGTAATCCAATTAATTTTTTGCCCACCTGCATTAAAGCTGACGTTACATCAGCTGTGCTGGGCACTGCAATGGGATATATTTATGTACCGCCGGTGGGTTCCAGGGAGCTACCCATGCTGTGAGTCCACAGGGAGTTGTAACTGCATGTGTCTACTTCTAAAGAACCCCAGTCTGACTGGGGCATGCAGTGTGGGCCGAAGCCCACCTGCATTTAACATGACATTACCTCAGCTGTGATGGGCAATGCAATGGGATATATTTATGTACCGCCGGTGGCTTCCTGGCACCCACCCATGCTGTCGGTCCACACAGAGTTGTAACTGCATGTGTCCACTTCTAAAGAACCCCAGTCTGACTGGGGCATGCAGTGTGGGCCGAAACCCATCTGCATTTAACATGACATTACCTCAGCTGTGATGGGCAATGCAATGGGATATATTTATGTACCGCCGGTGGCTTCCTGGCACCCACCCATGCTGTCGGTCCACACAGAGTTGTAACTGCATGTGTCCACTTCTAAAGAACCCCAGTCTGACTGGGGCATGCAGTGTGGGCCGAAGTCCACCTGCATTTAACATGACATTACCTCAGCTGTGATGGGCAATGCAATGGGATATATTTATGTACCGCCGGTGGCTTCCTAGCACCCACCCATGCTATCGGTCCACACGGCGTTGTAACTGCATGTGTCCACTTCTAAAGAACCCCAGTCTGACTGGGGCATGCAGTATGGGCCGAAGACCACCTGCATATAACATGACATTACATCAGCTGTGCTGGGCACTGCAATGGGATATATTTATGTACCGCCGGTGGCTTCCTAGCACCCACCCATGCTATCGGTCCACACGGCGTTGTAACTGCATGTGTCCACTTCTAAAGAACCCCAGTCTGACTGGGGCATGTAGTGTGGGCCGAAGCCCACCTGCATTTAACATGACATTACCTCAGCTGTGATGGGCAATGCAATGGGATATATTTATGTACCGCCAATGGGTTCCAGGGAGCCACCCATGCTGTGGGTGCACACGGAATTCCCATTGCGGAGTTGTACCTGCCTGTGACTATTCATAAAAAAACCGCGGTCTGACTGGGGCATGCAGACACCTTGACAGAATGAATAGTGTGTGGCACATAGGTTCCCCATTGCTATGCCCACGTGTGCAGCTCCAGATGGAGGTGGCACAGGATTGGATTTCTCATTGCTTCTGTACAGCATTGTGGGCTATCGCCCCACCCCTTTTAAAGAGGGTCTCGCTGCCTAGCCGTGCCAACCCTCTGCAGTGTGTGCCTGCGGTTCCTCCTCATGGCAGACGCACTTATAAATAGACATGAGGGTGGTGTGGCATGAGGGCAGCTGAAGGCTGCGCAGGGACAATTTGGTGTGCGCTGTGGACACTGGGTCGTGCGGGGGGGGGGGGGGTTTGGGCAGCATGTAACCCAGGAGAAATGGCAGCGGAGTGTCATGCAGGCAGTGATTGTGCTTTTTTGGAGGTAGTGTGGTGCTTAGCTAAGGTATGCATTGCTAATGATGGCTTTTCAGAAGTAAAAATTGTTGGGAGGGGGGGCGGCCCACTCTTGCCGCTATTGTGGCTTAATATTGGGACCTGGGAACTTGAGATGCAACCCAACATTTAGCCCCTCGCCTGCCCTATCCGTTGCTGTGTCGTTCTCATCACTTTCTTGAATTGCCCAGATTTTCACAAATGGAAACCTTAGCGAGCATCGGCGATATACAAAAATGCTCAAGTCGCCCATTGACTTCAATGGGGTTCGTTATTCGAAACGAACCCTCGAGCATCGCGAAAATTTCGTCCCGAGTAACGAGCACCCGAGCATTTTGGTGCTCGCTCATCTCTAGTAATCAGAGAATGATTGAGTGTGTACTTTACTTCCATTGGCTTAAACAAAGGAGTATCTTTTGGTGTTCCATCTACTCTTACACAGGAAATGCTTTGTTTACTGACGTCACTCTCTTTGACATGTTTGCTGGGTATTACACTAGTGGCTGCTCTGGTGTCTAACAGAAAGGGGAGAGGACCTTCTGAACCTACAGTCAAAGAGACAATAGGTACTGGGCCCCTTCTGGATTTGCTATCTTGCAAAGGGCAGATGTCATCAATGAGCACAGACAACAGATTACCTGTTTCCTAATGGACAGAGGAAGACCGTCTGGGTTTGGACTGTCCATTCTGAGTCTTAGGAGGTGGCCTACATTGTCTACACATGTAGCCCTGTTTGCCAGAATTATAGCAAGTGATAGTCATGATTGTCCACGTTTACAAGTACCAAGGTACAGGAGCCTAGCTCTAAACCACGGACAACTTGGAGAAAAGCCTGAGCCTCTAGAGTACGCCATTCAGGATGGGCGGCTTCAAGTTTGTCCTTCAGGTTCTTTTTGAGACCTCTCACAAAGGCTTGCGTAAGAAGTTGGACATGTGCAGGAACATTAGGATTGCATCCCAAGTCCCTCCATGCTACCTGAATCCTAGAAAAAAAATTTCTGCTGATTCTGTCTTCTCCTGCCTAACATCATGCAGAGTAATTCCTAACTCTTTCATACACTTTGAAGCTTAGTCTTTCAGATGACGTAGGAAAGTATCCCCCGAACATGACACCTTAGGGTCAGGTGGTGGATTAAACTTCTCCATCATTAAGGAGAAGAAGAAGGGATCAGCCTTATGTCTGGCCACTTATTCTAGGTCTTTATAACAACAGTCATAAACTCCTGCTAACTGTAGGCAAGCTCTATAGGACCACATGTGTTGTTTCTCAGGATCTGGTATTTTGATTAATGATACTGTCTTTCTCATTCTGTACTTACTGATACCATAATTTTTCAATTCTTTCTTCTATCTTTCCTTTAGCAAGGAGGCGGGCACATCTGTCCCAACCTTCAGCTGCCTTCAGGAGTCAAGCATCTTTAAAACTGCCTTTATATTCTATCATTGCATTCTGCAGGCACAGAATAAGGGTCACATGTCTGGTGTCTTGTTTCATGTTAGACATCAAAGCCTTGTATTATTTAGCTATCTCTTTACCTTCCATATTCTTTACTCTGTTTTTGGCTATTATCCATTATGACTCATCCGACGTGGCTTTCTTAGACCATCCGTTACCCACATTATACTGGTAATCTATATGTGTTTTTAATAACCTTTTTCTTCCTTATTTGAGGAGAGGGTAGCCCCATCTGACGATATCATGTCGACTATGGCAAGAGATTCTTGTCACAAGTCAGACATTTGTCCTATAGGCAACATGAAGTACAAGTGTTCCCACTGCGTGACCCTAAAAACTCAGGTTTCGCAGTGTAAGACCCACATAAACCATATACAGGTGTTCCTGCTGAGTAACCCTAAAAACTCAGGCTTCACAGTGCAGAACCCACCTAAACCATCTGTCCCTCATCAGGGATCTGGAATACATTACCAGTAGATTAGGTAACTTAGATCATAGAATATCTACACTAGGACAATTATCCAACATATTGATACTATTATGGCCTTCAAACACACTGGGTTACACATTCATTCAAACCTAGACAACGAGACAGCTGATTTGACAGGGTTCTTTGCCATATAAAATGGACCGAGTTTAGCCCTTTAATGAACCACTCAATATAAATGAACATGCTTACCCCAACTTTGAGCAGACAGAAGCACAGAGACACAATGAGGGATAAGACGGGTAACTAAAGTAATAAATGGAATGGGTGGACTACAATACTCCGAGAGGTTATCAAAATTGGGGATTATTTAGTTAAGCAAAAAGTTGAGGATGATGTAATTACTATGTAAAAATATATCAGGTGTCAATACAGGGCTATCTCCCACAATCTATTTATACCCAGAACTGTGACTGTAAGAAAGGGGCACCCTCTACATCTAGAGGAAAGAAGGTTTCACAAACATAGAAGAGGGTTGTTTATTGTAAGAGCAGTGAGACTATGGAACTCTTTGCTTGAAGACATAGGGATGGCAAATTTGCTAAAACAGTTTAAGAGGGGCACCTTTCTTGTGTGTTACAATAATACATGTTAAAGTCAATGATTATTTCACGGTTGCTGATCCAGGAATTTTTCTGATTGACAGACTTATAGTCTGGAAGGAGTTTTTTCCCTTAGGGTGAAGTCACACGAACGTATATCGGCTCGGTTTTCACGCCGAGCCGATATACGTTGTCCTCGTGTGCAGGAGGGGGGGGGGAGTATGGAAGAGCCAGGAGCAGGAACTGAGCTCCTGCCCCCCTCTCCGCCTCCTCTCCGCCCCTCTGCACTATTTGCAATGGTAAGAGGCGGGGTGATGGCTAAGTTCTGCGAATTGGCCCCGCCCCGTCCCCCCTCTCCCCATTGCAAATAGTGCAGAGGGGCGGAGAGGAGGCAGAGAGGGGGGCGGGAGCTCAGTTCCTGCTCCTGGCTCTTCCATACTCCCCCCCTGCACACGAGGACAACGTATATCGGCTCGGCGTGAAAACCGAGCCGATATACGTTCGTGTGAATGCACCCTGAAATTGGGAAATTTGGCTTCTACCTCATTGGAGTCTTTTGCCTTCCTTTGGATCAAGATAGATGTAATACACTGAATTAGGGCGCCAACCCACTGGCGATTTTTTTTCCTTTGCGTTTTGCGTTTTTTCTCAAGAGCAATTAGTATTGAATGTGTTCCTGTCCACTGGCGTTTTTTTTTTCGGTCCGTTGCAATTTTTAACATAGGAACTGTCAGTTGCATGTGTCCTTATTTTTCTCTTAATGCACCCATGAATGTCAATGGAAATTAACGGAAAAGGCGCGAAAAAGCCGTGAAAAACGCACGGAAAACGCGCAAAAAATGCGCGGAAAACGCTGCGTTTTTCACGCACGAAAATCGCAAATGCCAGTGGGTGGGCGCCCTTAGATAGACATATGTTTTTCTTCGGACTAACATAGTATCTTAACTATGTTAAAGATCCTTCTACAGGACTCAATATGAGTCAGATGGTGTGCACTTTCCCCACTGCATTTAAAAATAAATAAAAAATGAAAATAAAGCACTTTTGACATTTTATCCTGTATAGCAATTCATACAAAAAAAACAGAGCCAAAATGTTTTTTTTTAATCAATTTGCTTCCCAAAAAAACTAAATAAAGGGGATCAAAATAGCCATATGTATTTCAAAATAGTACAAAAAAAACTTGTCGTGCAAATAAAAACAAGCCTTCAAAAAGTTTAATCAATGAAAAAAAGGAGGAAGTTATTGGATTTTGAATACAGTGATGCAAGGAATTTTATATATTTTTTAATTTTTTAAGGGTGTTTATTGTGCAAAAGCTAAAAAATATATATAATTTTGGTATTATTGTAATTGAACCAACCCATGAAAAAACATATAATGTCATGTTTGCTACATGTTTACCACTGGAAGAAAAAAAACTAAATGGCAGAATTGAGGTGCTTTTTCTCCTTGCTCTACAAAAAAAATTATAAAAATTATACAATATATTATATGTGCCCAAAAATTAATACCAATAAAACTACAGCTTGCCCCACAAAAAAACAATCCCTAAGGCCTTAGTCACACGGGGCTTTTTTTCCCGCGATTTGCGGATCGCATGACGGATGCGCATCCGCAAATCGTGTGACCGGGGCCGAAAAATCGCCCGAAAAAACTGCTCCTAGCCGCCTTTCAATAGAAACGGGCTGGAGCTGTCCAGCGCATTGAATTCAATGGAGCCGGCAATACAGCCGGCTCCATTGAAAGCAATGCGCTGCGGGCGATCGCGGGATGAATTGTCGGGAAGGGCTTAAATATACAAGCCCTTCCCTGCAATTCATCCAGAAATGTGTAAAAATAAAAAAATATATACATACTCACCTGGTCCCGGCAGACGGAGTTCACCCGCGGCTGGCGGCAGTTCTCAGCGCTGAGCCAATCAGAGGCAGCACTCACTCACCCATTCATGAAATCATGAATGTGTGTGAGTGAGAGCTGCCTCTAATTGGTCAGGCTGTGACCAATCAGAGGCAGCTCATTCAGCAGCCAGGGATTTTAAATCCCCGGCTGCTGAATACTAGAGAGAGCAGTACAGGAGGACTGCCGCCAGCCGCGGGTGAACTCCGTCTGCCGGGACCAGGTGAGTATATATTTTTTTTTTATTTTTACACATTTCTGAATGAATTGCAGGGAAGGGCTTATATATTTAAGCCCTTCCCGACAATTCATCCCGCGATCGCCGGCAGCCCATTGCTTTCAATGGAGCTGGCTGTATTGCCGGTTCCATTGAATTCAATGGGCAAACATCGTTCTTCTCTGCCACAGCTGTTACAGCTGTGGCAGAGAAGAATGATTTGTCTAGTATATGTTCTCAATGGGGTCGGCGCTGCTGCCGCCGGCCCCATTGAGCGCATATAGAGAAGAGAACAGGAATCGCAGATAGATGCGATCTGCGATTTCTGTTCTATAATTTATCGGACGAGCGCATAAAAAGCGCTCATGTGTCCGATACCATTGCAAAGCAATGGTTTTATAAAATCGCCGGACGGATGCGCATGTGCAAATCACTCGAAAAAGCGCACGTCTGACTAAGGCCTAAGGGTGCGTTCAGACGAGCGTGTTTTGGTGCGTGCATACGCACGCACAAAAACACGCTTGTATTTACAACACTGCATTCCCTATGGTGTGTGCACATGTCCGTACTTTGCAGGTGTGTGCCTGCAAAGATAGGACATGCGTGCACCATAGGGAATGCACACATTGTTTTCCATGGATCCGCGGCTGCTGCCGGCGGCTCCATTGAAAACAATGACCTGCTGGCTCCCTGCATTCCTTTTCAGGGAAGGACTATACATATAAGCCCTTCCCTGAAAAAGAAAGGTTTTAGTGTAAAAAAAAAAAAAAATGCTGGCATTCTCTTCAATAGAGCCGCTTCTGCTGCCGGCGGCTCCATTGAAGACAATGGTCTATGGCACACCTGAATTGTTTTTCAGGCAAGGGTTTTACATATAAGTCCTTCCCTGGAAATCAATTAAAAGTGATTTAAAATACAAAAAAATAGATACTCACCTCCCTTCAGCTGCCGGGGCACAGCCACGTGTTCTCCTGCTGTCCCCTGCACTGTGGTGCTGATCTAGTGCTCAGCCAATCACAGGCAACTCTCCCCGAATGAATGACAGGTGAAAGTTGCCTGTGATTGGCTGACCTCAGCCAATTACATACAACTCTTTCAGCAGGATTTAAAATCCCCGCCTGCTGATAGATCAGCAGTTCAGCACCACAGTGCAGGGGACAGCAGGAGAACACGCGGCTGTGCCCCAGCAGCTGAAGGGAGGTGAGTACCTTTTTTTAAAATTTTTTTTTACTATTTTAAAAGGCTTTTCAGGGAAGGGCTTATGAAGCCCTTCCCTGCAAAGCCACTGACAGCTGCCGGGGCTCAGCGGGGACTTCTGCCGCTGTCCCCGACTCTGTAGCGCTGCTGAGCTATCAGCATCCGTGGATTTAAAATCCCCTCCTGCTGGTAGCTCTGATTGTGAATGGCTGAAGCAATTCAGCCAACCACAATCAGAGCTACCAGCAGGTGGGGATTTTAAGTCCCCAGCTGCTGATAGCTCAGAGCTACAGAGCCGGGGACAGAGCTAGAAGTCGCGGCGGAGCCCCGGCAGCTGAACAGAGGTGAGAATTGTTTTTTGGTTTTTTTTTTGCACTATTTTAAATGCCTTTTCAGGGAAGGGCTTATAAAGCCCTTCCCTGAAAAGCCATTGACAGGATGCCGGCAGCAGGATTCTCTACCGCAGCTGTCATGTGTGACAGCTGCGGTTGAGAATTGAAGAATTCCTTTTGCTGCATCTGCCACAGATGTGGCAGATGTAGCAGCAGGGAATTCTCTTAACTAGTGGGGGTGAAGGATACATCGGCTGCATGCGGCAGATGTGTTCTTCATGCCCGCGGGGGTCACAGCAGCGGCGGCCAGGTAAGTTTTTTTTTCTTTTTTTTTCTTTTGCACTAAAATGTTTCTTTTTCAGTGAAGGGCTTATATGTAAAACCCTTCCCTGGAAAAGAATGCAGGGGACCGGCAGAGCATTGTTTTCAATGGAGTCGCCGGCAGCAGCCGCGGCTCCATTGACAACAAGCACGCAGCTGTGTTCACGCGTGCTTTTGCTCGTACCTAGGTGCGGACGTATGTCCGCACCTAAGTACGCACCAAAACACGCTCGTCTGAACGCACCCTAAGGGTGCGTTCAGACGAGCGTATGCGTTAATTCGCGCGTGTGAACGTGCGCACAAAAATGCGCGTGAACGAAGGTCCGTGCTTGTGATATGCGTGTTCTAAATTGTGAATTTAGCTGTGTGGAGTGCACATAGATGTGCTCCATACGTTGAACTGTATCAGCATCCCAGCAAATATACATGGCGTCAGTATTTTAGGCATTGATAGTTGTGAGCCACACGTTTTTTTTGGCGCCCCAACAAACTTTTGATTACTACTAGAGATGAGCGAGCGTACTCGGAAAAGCACTACTCGCTCGAGTAATTTGCTTTATCCGAGTATCGCTGTGCTCGTCCCTGGAGATTCGGGTGCCGCTGCGGCTGACAGGTGAGTCGCAGCGGGGAGCAGTGGAGAGCGGGCGGGAGAGAGGAAGAGAAAGATCTCCCCTCCGTTCCTCCCCGCTCTCCCCTGCAGCTCCCCACTCCGTACTGGCACCCGAATCTTCAGGGACGAGCACAGCGATACTCGGATAAAGCAAATTACTCGAGCGAGTAATGCTTTTCCGAGTACGCTCGCTCATCCCTAATTACTACGCTTCTTCATTTATACTCCTTTTTTTTCCTATTCTAAACCTTTTTTTTGGCTTTATATAACAGAAAACGCATACAATATATTTGTGGACAAAGTTAAAACAAATTTAAAAAAACAAAAAAAGTAATAATTACAAAAATCCACCTACACTTTATAAAGAAAAAATGCTACGGAACACCCGCACGCACAATGCACAGTTTTGACCCAGACACTTATAACAGGCTGCAAACAAGTTCGCGGATGCACATTGTTTATTTTTGTTTAATAATAATAATAATCATTATTTGTATAGCGCCAACTTATTCCGCAGCGCTTTAAGGCATGGATAAATGCAAAACAATACAACAATTGCAACAATTGCAATGTGAGATACATTGGGTTAGACACAAATGGGTTGAGGGTGGTACAGGAGGTGCAGGGGTTGGGGAACACAGGCAATAGGAAATTTTATGTACAGATCATTTATCAGAAGGCAAACAGGGTGGAGCACCATAGGGAGGGGCGAGGGACTAGGTCAGGAGATTTGGTATGCTTCCTTGAAGAGGTGGGTTTTTTAATGCACGTCTGAAATTTCGTGCATCGGGAATTGTCCGGATGCCTTGGGGTAGAGCATTCCAGAGGATGGGTGCTGCTCTGGTGAAGTCCTGCAGGCGAGCATGTGAGGTTCGTATTACAGGGGTGTTTAGTCTGAGTGTGTTAGCCGATCGGAGGGAGCGGGCTGGCTGGTGTACTGACAGTAGGGAGGCGATGTATGGGGGCGCAGCGCCATGCAGAGCTTTGTGAGTGAGGTAGAGGAGTTTAAATTTAGTTCTGCAGTGGATGGGCAGCCAATGCAGCGACTGGCATAATGCAGAGGCGTCTGAATAACGACTGGATAGAAAAATTAGTCTAGCTGCTGCATTTAGTATGGATTGGAGTGGAGCGACTCTAGTGCAGGGGAGGCCAATGAGTAGCGAGTTGCAGTAGTCAAGCCGGGAGTGGATGAGGGCAACCACGAGCGTCTTTAGCGTGTCCTGGTTAGGAACAGACGTATTTTAGCAATATTTCTGAGGTGCATGTGGCATGTTTGGGCCAGAGATTGGATATGGGGGGCAAAGGAGAGGTCAGAGTCCAGTGTGACCCCAAGGCATCGGGCATGCCATCTGGGGGTTATGATGGTGCCAGATACTGGAATGGAGATGTTGAGGGGAGGTCGGTTAGAAGGTGGAAAGACAAGGAGGTCAATTTTGAAGAGAGGTTTAGTTTGAGAAAAAGGGAGGTCATAGTGTTAGAGACAGCGGACAGACAGTCGGTGATATTTTGGAGGAATGGTCCAGAGATCTCACGAGAGGAGGTGTATAGTTGGGTGCCATCAGCGTAGAGATGGTATTGGAGGCCAAATTTGTGGATGGTTTGTCCAATTGGGGCAGTATAGATAGAGAAAAGAAGGGGGGTACCCCAACAGCGAGAGGAAGTGAAGCAGAGATAGAACCAGCAAAGGAAACACTGAAAGAGCGGTCAGAGAGGTAGGAAGAGAACCAGGAGAGAGCAGTATCCTTTAGACCAATAGAGTGGAGCATAGTGAGAAGGAGATTATGATCGACAGTGTCAAATGCAGCAGAGAGGTCAAGGAGGATTAGTAGGGAGTAATCACCTCTCGACTTTACAGTCATCAGGTCATTTGTTACTTTTGTAAGGGCACTTTCGGTCGAGTGTAGAGAGCGGAAACCAGACTGGAGGGGGTCGAGGAGCGAGTTGTCAGAGAGAAAGCGAGTAAGGCGGGAGTAGACCAGGCGTTCCAGTAATTTGGAGATAAAGGGGAGGTTTGAGACGGGTCGGTAGTTGGCAGCATTAGTCGGGTCCAGGGTTGGTTTTTTAAGCAGAGGGGATATAATGGAGTATTTGAATGAGGAGGGAAAAGTGTCAGAGGTTAGGGAGAGGTTGCAGATTGTGGTGAGGTGAGTAATGAGAGCTGGGGAAAGGGAGCGGAGGAGGTGAGAGGGGAGAGGGTCGCTAGCGCAGGTGGTGGGGCGGGCAGCGGAAAGGAGCCTGGAGACTTCTTCCTCTGTCGTTGGTTCTAGCGTAGATAGTGAGTAGGTGCTGCGTGCAGTGCTGATGAAACTGGGATCAGGGCTAACCATGCAGCTTTCAGACATTTCTTTTCGAATGTGGTCGATTTTTTTCTTTGAAATAGGCAGCTAGTTCTCCAGCAGTCAGGTCTGTCGCAGGGGCCTGTTCCTTGGGGCTGAGGAGGGAGTGAAAGGTCTCAAAGAGTTGTTTGGGGCTGTGGGATAGTGAGGAGACAAGGGAGGTGAAATAAACTTGTTTAGCATGGTGAAGGGCTAGGTTATACGTTTTAAGCATGAATTTGAAGTGGAGGAAGTCTGCCGGCAGCTTTGACTTTCTCCACAGCCGCTCGGCGCACCTAGAGCACCGCCGGATGTAGCGCGTTTGGGACGTGAGCCATGGTTGCCGTGGTCTGCGTTTGACAGCTCGCGTCACGGGTGGTGCCACTTCATCCAGGGCATGGCTGAGGGTGGTGTGGTAGTATTCGGCTGCCAGGTTAGGGCAGGGGAGGCGAGAGATAGGGGATAGGGAGGACTGAATAGTTTCAGCAAACTGTTTAGTGCAGACAGACTGGAGGTTCCTAGAGGTGCGATAGATAGGAGGGTCAAGAGAGATGCTAGGGTGCCTGATGGAGAAAGAGAGAAGGTTGTTATCTGAGAGTGGAAATGGGGAGTTAGTAAAGTGAGAAGCAGAGCAGAGACGGAGGAAAACTAAGTCGAGAGTGTTACCATCTCTATGAGTGGGGGAGTCAGAGATTAGCGATAAGCCAAGGGAGGAGGTAAGTGTTAAAAGTCGGGAGGCAGATGAGGCACTAGAGTCATTAGTAGGGATGTTGAAATCACCAAGGATGAGGGTTGGGATTTCACATGATAGGAAGTGGGGGAGCCAGGCAGCAAAGTGGTCTAGGAACAGGCGGGTAGGACCTGGGGGGCGGTAAATAACTGCGACGCGCAGAGGCTGTGGGCGGAAGAGTCGCAGGGTGTGGACTTCGAAGGAGTGGAAGGTAAGCAAGGGAGCTGAGGGAATGACCTGGAAGGTACAGTTTGGGGAGAGGATGATGCCTACTCCTCCGCCGCGTCTGTCATCCTATCTGGGGGTGGGGGAGAACTGCAGGCCATCATAGGACAATGCAGCGGGGGAGGTAGAATCGGACTGCTGTATCCAGGTTTCCGTGAGGGTGAGCAAGTTCAAGTGTTTACTGGTGAAAAGGTCATGGATAGTTGGGAGTTTGTTACACGCAGATTGGGAGTTCCATAGGGCGCATTTGAATGGGGCAGGGGGGCATTTTGGTAGAGAACAGTACGGGGTGGGCCTGGGTTGGGGGAGTTGTCTCCTGCAGCAAGGAGTAGCAGGGTGAGCACATGGCTAGGGGATTTGTGTGGGTGTCTGAGATGTTTCTTTGCAGTATTGGGGGGTTGAAGGCGTCTTAGGAAGTTGAACAGTGCATGGGAGCCATACATAGGTGAGGAGAGGAGAGAGGGGCTGATGTGGATGGAGTGTGTTGGGGCTGGGCATTGGAAGAAAGTGTTAAGGCTTGAAAAGAGGATAGTGAAGGAGATTAGTGCGAAGAGGAGAGTAATTCCCTCCAGGCTTTGGACAGTTGTGCATGTTACCTGTCTCCTGCTCTGTCGAACTGCGCTGTATAACTGCATCATTTGACAGCATAAAACACTTGTTGCTGGAGACATCAGGTGAGGCAGCCTCTAGTGAGGCATGGAGGGTAGAACTGACTTTAAAGTTCTGGCTACAGGACTTCAGCTGGGAGTGGCTTGTTACATTTCACTAGTCAACCAGCTGACCCACCTTTAGATGGCTAATGAACAAGATGGGGGGGGGGGGCGCTTTATTGCCCTCTTACAAAAACAAACTGCGTCCAGCAACACTAAGATGAGACAGGGAGAAAGCTATTTGGGGGAGGTGATGAGGAAAATACATATAGTACAAATAGTCAATTCAATTTATATGAAGCAATGGGACATACCATTGCACACAGATTTTGACAAATGTAAAGGTATCACAGCAGATTCAGTGGAAGGAAGGCGGAGCAATCAAATTCAGATGGAGTGGAGCAATGGATGAGTGAAACATACCATTGCACACAGATTATGAGTGTTTACAACAATACACATCCGGAACAGGACATGGAGTGCTTAATGCAAAGGGAAAGACACAAAAGCATTTAGCTTTAGCATAAAAAAAAGAAAAGTTTACATTGCTGTCTATTGGGTCCTTCACTTGGCCGGACTCCCGTGTTGCGTGTCCCATAGGAGCCAATGTAAAGAGCAGTGCAGTACGGACCAAACAGCCACGCATGTCCTTTTTTCCTTGCTGTGCGCGTTCGCACGCAGTAAAAACACGGCCATGTGAACACTTCATAGGAACTCCATGGTTTTAAATAGTCACGCAATTTTCTTCGCGCGTATGTACGGGTGAAAATACGCTCGTCTGAACGTAGCCTAAGGGTGGGTTCACACAAGCGTGTTTTGGTGCATGCATAAGCACGCACAAAAACACACTTGTATTTACAACAATGCATTCCCTATGGTGTGTGCATATATCCGTGTTTTACAGGTGCATGCCTGCAAAGATAGGACATGCGTGCACCATAGGGAATGCACGCATTGTTTTCAATTGAGCCGCGGCTGCTGCAGGCGGCTCCATTGAAAACCATGGTCTGCTGGCTCTCTGCATTCTTTTTCAGGGAAGGGCTTTACATATAAAAAAGAAAGATTTTAGTGTAAAAAAAAAAAATTTGCAAGCATTCTCTTCAATGGAGTTGCTACTGCTGCTGGCGGCTCCATTGAAGACAATGGTCTGCTGGCACACCTGAATTGTTTTCCAGGGAAGAGCTTTACATATAAGTCCTTCCCTGAAAATCAAGTAAAAGTTATTTAAAAACAAAAAAAAATAGATAATCACCTCCCTTCAGCTGCCGGGGCTCAGCCATGTCTTCTCCTGCTGTCCCCTGCACTGTGGTGCTGATCTATCAGCAGATGGGGATTGAAAATCCCTGCCTGCTGAAAGAGCTGAATGTGATTGGCTGAGGTGCTCAGCCAATCACAGGCAGCTCTCCCCGAAGAAATGACAGGTGAGAGCTGCCCGTGATTGGCTGAGCACCTCAGCCAATCACATTCAGCTCTTTTAGCAGGCGGGGATTTTAAATCCCTGGCTGCTGAAGATCAGCAGCACAGTGCAGGGGAGAGCAGGAGAAGACGCAGCTGTGCCCCAGCAGCTGAAGGGAGATGAGTATCTATTTTTTTGTTTTTTTAAACCACTTTTACTTGATTTTCAGGGAAGGGCTTATATTCAAAGCCCTTCCCTGAAATCAATTGCCGGCAGCAGAATCCCCTACCACAGCTGACATGTGTGACAGCTGCGGTAG
Source organism: Eleutherodactylus coqui (assembly GCF_035609145.1). Classification (NCBI taxonomy): domain Eukaryota; kingdom Metazoa; phylum Chordata; class Amphibia; order Anura; family Eleutherodactylidae; genus Eleutherodactylus; species Eleutherodactylus coqui. The sequence continues at coordinate 138,035,773 of NC_089843.1, read as the reverse complement.
AGGGGGACACAGCAGTGGCAGACAGGTAAGTAATTTTTTTTTTCACACTACTTTTAATTGCTTTTCAGGGAAGGGCTTATGAAGCCCTTCCCTGAAAAAAACATTGACAGCTGCCGGGGCTCAGCGTTGACTTCTGCCGCTGTCCCGGCTTTGTAGCGCTGCTGAGCTATCAGCAGCTGGGGATTTAAAAATCCCTGCCTGCTTGTAGCTCTGATTGTGATTGGCTGAAGCACTTCAGCTAATCACAATTAGAGCTATCAGCAGGCGGGGATTTTAGCTGAGAGCTACACAGCCGTGGACAGCGGCAGAAGTCAACGCTGAGCCACAGCAGGTGAGTATTTATTTATTTTTTTACTATTTTAAAAGGCATTTCAGGGAACGGCTTATGAAGCCCTTCCCTGCAAAGCCACTGACAGCTGCCGGGGCTCAGCAGGGACTTCTGCCGCTGTCCCTGGCTCTGTAGCGCTGCTGAGTTATCAGCAGCTGGGGATTTAAAAATCTCCGTCTGCTGGTAGCTCTGATTGTGATTGGCTGAAGCACTTTAGCCAACCCTATCAGAGCTACCAGCAGGCGGGGATTTTAAATCCCCGGCTGCTGATAGCTCAGAACTACAGAGCCACGGACAGCGCACTATTTTAAATGGCTTTTCAGGGAAGGGCTTATGAAGCCCTTCCCTGAAAAGCCATACACGGGATGCCGGCAGCAGGATCCTCTATCGCAGCTGTCATGTGTGACAGCTGCGGTGGAGAATTGAAGAATTCCCTTTGCTGCATCTGCCACAGATGTGGCAGATGTAGCAGCAGGGAATTATTTTAACTAGCGGGGGTGAAGGAGACATCTGCCACATGCGGCATATGTGTTCTTCATGCCCGCGGGGGTCACAGCAGTGGTGGAGGGGTAAGTTTTTTTTTTACGTTTTTTTTTTGTTTTGCACTAAAATCTTTCTTTTTCAGGGAAGGGCTTATATGGCGATCTTGACAAGAAAAATAAAAAACTCTGTCAGGGCTTAGGGCTCAGTCACACGGGCGCATCGGCACCTGTGTACGGGTGGCGATGCGCCCATGTGACTGAGCCCTTCCTGCAGGAAGAAGACGGCCATACCTCAAGACGGACTTCTCTCTGCAGTGCTGAAGAAAGAACACATGACCGGCAATGAAGCCGGTCACACATTCTTTCTTCCGGCGCTGCAGTGAGACGTCCGTCCTGAAGTACGGCCGTCTTCTTCCTGCAGTAACACGTGTTACTGCAGGAAGGAGACGGCCGTACCTCAAGACGGATGTCTCTCTGCAGCATCGGGAGAAAGAACATGTGACCGGCTTCATTGCCGGTCATGTGTTCTTTCTTCAGCGCTGCAGGGAGTCATCCGTCTTGAAGTATGGCCGTCTTCTTCCTGCAGTAAGGGCTCAGTCACACGGGCGCATCAGTGCTCGTGTACGGGTGCCGATGCACCCGTGTGACTAAGCCCTCACTAAAAAGTTAAATTGGCAGATTTTTTTTTATCTTGACAAATAGTATAGTGCAGCATATTCCTATATTATAATTGTGACATGCGAATGGTCATATCCAGAAGTCACTGTTACTTGTTTGATATTAGTTTTCAGACCAAGTAATTTGGTATTATTGAAGTGGCTTGTTCTGTGAGGCATACAATGATTATTGCTTAACAGTGATGTCATTGTTTTATGTGTTTTTATTTTTTGCCTAACAATTCTAAGATTTCACCATTTAATCAATGTTGCTGTAAGTGTAAATAATGTACGTTAAAAATATTTCCTAATGTGGTCTTAAATTTGTATTTGTTGTTTTACCATCCATATCTTCTTATATGATCTCTTAGGGCATTTGGTCATTAAAGAGAAAGGTTCCCCATGTGAAGAGACCTCTATTGCTCAGAACAGCTTTTCCTCTGATTAACCTGTCCCATCCATGTTGTATATGGTTAGCCATTCATTTGATCAGCCACAGCTCCCAGAACCTCCATCATTAAAATAACTGTATGTAAATGCTCCCAAAATACAGGTAATGTATAAATGTATCTAAATGTTTTCTACAAATACTTTCTCTGTTTTGTCATCATTCTCTTTTTGTTCTCTTTTTTTTTTTTAATTTGTGGCTTTTTATCATTATGGCACAGTAAGACTTAGTTTATGCACTTAAAAATAACAATCACTCACTCAATCTTGTGTTTTAGACTTTATGAAAATATTCAATACTTCACAAATTGAGGCTGGATTTTAGAATTATATAGAAAAAACACATACATATTAATGAGTAGCTAATCAAAATCAGTTGTAAGACACTTTGCAAGCCCTCTGGGAGCAGCTCAGCACAGTTCATTAAATATGGCAAAATAATCTGTACTTAAATCTGTTTGATGTCAGGGGTTTAATCACTAAAGACATTCCTTTTCTTTCCATGAGCAAATGGTAAAAATATATATGAAAATAACTTTTGTCTCCTGATACACATTTATCTATTAAGACGTGTATGAATATTTCCTTCTTCATTTGCATGAATCATAAATGAATACATTTATTTATTTATTTATTCATGAAGTAGTTATTTTTTTTCAAGAAAATTAATATTGAACAAGCGCTAAAGTGACAGCACAAATCTTCATTAAAACAAAATGTTAGTATGCAAATGACATTATGCAGTTATGTGTAAGGTAATATGCTCTAAGAATCCTAATTTTTTCTTAGATAATGTTTGAGTTTACCTGTTTACAATATGCAGTTGTGCACCTTTAATGAGACAAAGTTTAAGAGAATAAAACAGAATTTTCTGAAGCAAAGTTCTTACTCTGGGGATTTTTCTATTTCAGTCACTTTCACATAGTCTAAGTATTTTTTTGCATAGATGATATATGCATACAATTTGTTCATTTGCATCTAATATATTGTAAGCCTACATTTACTTTGTTGAGGAGGTGGGTTAATATATTTTAGGCCTTTGCAGAACTATAAGCATTGACATGCATTGTCTTTGTCTTAGGGGGTTTTATATTGTATCATGTTATCTTACTTTTTTATGTATTTTTCAACAATTAAGACATTTGATATCTAGAAATGTATAGTAATCTGTATGAAGGCTTACAACATGCATTATATCAGTACAGATAGTTAGTTTTAGCATGTTTAGTCAAAATTGTGCCTGGATATTAAAAATCTTATGTTTATGCTGTCCATTTCTGTGGTACTGTCCTGTTTTGGTTGAAAGACATGCTTACAAAAACATTTAATCCTGTGTACTACAAATGCAAGAATCCTCTAGCCAAAAGAAACCAAATGCAATGGAATTGGTACTCTCATCTATGCTTCTCTTATCCACCTCCACTTATCATATAATCTTTGACAAGGCAGCTCATACAAACTGTCGAGATTACCATTTTAGGCCACTGTCTTTGAAATTAACTTCCACAAAATGCATCAAGTTCAAGGAGCTTTTTTGACAAGAGGTCAATGAAAAGCATATACAGTGGGGAAAAAAAGTATTTAGTCAGATACCAATTGTACAAGTTCTTCCACTTAAAAAGATGAGAGAGGCCTGTAATTGACATCATAGGTAGACCTCAACTATGAGAGACAACATGAGAAAACACATCCAGAAAATCACATTGTGTGATTTTTAACTAATTTATTTGCAAATTATGGTGGAAAATAAGTATTTGGTCACCTACAAACAACTAAGTTTTCTGGGTCTCACAGATCTGTAAGTTCTTCTTTAAGAGGCTCCTCTGCCCTCCACTCATTACTTGTAGTAATGCTACCTGTTTGCACTTGTTATCAGTATAAAAGACACCTGTCCACAACCTCAAGCAGTCACACTCAAAACTCCACTATGGTGAAAACCAAAGAGCTGTCGACGGACACCAGAAACAAAATTGTAGCCTTGCACCAGACTGGGAAGACTGAATCTGCAATAGGCAAGCAGCTTGGTGTGAAGAAATCAACTTTGGGAGCAATAATTAGAAAATGGAAGAGATAAAAGACCACTAATAATCTCCCTCGATCTGGGGCTCCACCCAAGATATCACCCCGTGTGGTCAAAATGATCCCAAGAACGGTGAGCAAAAATCCCAGAACCACACGAGGGAACCCAGTGAATGACCTGCAGAGAGCTGGGACCAACGTAACAAAGGCTACCATCAGTAACAGAATACACTGCCTGGGACTCAGATCCTGCAGTGCCAGACGTGTCCTCCTGCTTAAGCCAGTACATGTTCGGGGCCAACTGAAGTTTGCTAGAGAGCATTTGGATGATTCAGAAGAATTTCAGGAGAATGCTATATGGTCAGATGAAACCAAAGTAGAACTGTTTGGCAGAAACACAACTCCTCGTGTTTGGCGGAGAAAGAATGCTGAGTTGCATCCAAAGAATGCATGGGGGTGGCAACATCATGCTTTGGGGCTGTTTCTCTGCAAAGAGACTAGGACAACTGATCCGAATACATGAAAGAATGAATGGGGCCATGTATTGTGAGATTTTCAGTGCAAACCTCCTTCCATCAGCAAGGACACTGAAGATGAAACATGGCTGGGTCTTTCAGCATGACAATGATCCCAAGCACACCGCCAGGGCAACGAAGGAGTGGCTTTGTAAGAGGGATTTCAAGGTCCTGGAGTGGCCTAGCCAGTCTCCAGATCTCAACCCTATAGAAAACCTTTGGAGGGAGTTGAAAGTCCGTGTTGCCCAGCGACAGCCCCAAAACATCACTGCTCTTGAGGAGATCTGCATGGAAGAATGGGCCAACATAACAGCAACAGTGTGTGCCAACCTTGTGAGGACTTACAGAAAAGTTTGACCTCTGTCATTGCCAATAAAGGATATGTAACAAAGTATTGAGGTGAACTTTTGTTATTGACCAAATACTTTTTTCCACCATAATTTGCAAATAAATTCGTTAAAAATCAGACAATGTGATTTTCTGGATGTGTTTTCTCATTTTGTCTCTCATAGTTGTGGTCTACCTATGATGTCAATTACAGGCCTCTCATACCTTTTTAAGTGGGAGAACTTGTACAATTGGTATCTAATAGAGATGAGCAAGCACCAAAATGCTCGGGTGCTAGTTACTCGGGACGAAATTATCGCGATGCTCGAGGGTTCGTTTCGAGTAACGAACCCCATTGAAGTCAATGGGCGACCCGAGCATTTTTGTATATCGCCGAAGCTCGCTAAGGTTTTCATTTGTGAAAATCTGGGCAATTCAAGAAAGTGATGGGAACGACACAGCAACGGATAGGGCAGGCGAGGGGCTACATGTTGGGCTGCATCTCAAGTTCCCAGGTCCCACTATTAAGCCACAATAGCGGCAAGAGTGCCCCCCCCCCTCCCAACAACTTTTACTTCTGAAAAGCCCTCATTAGCAATGCATACCTTAGCTAAGCACCACACTACCTCCAACAAAGCACAATCACTGCCTGCATGACACTCCGCTGCCACTTCTCCTGGGTTACATGCTGCCCAACCCCCCCGCACGACCCAGTGTCCACAGCGCACACCAAAGTGTCCCTACGCAGCCTTCAGCTGCTCTCATGCCACACCACCCTCATGTCTATTTATAAGTGCGTCTGCCATGAGGAGGAACCGCAGGCACACACTGCAGAGGGTTGGCATAGCTAGGCAGCGACCCTCTTTAAAAGGGGCGGGGCGATAGCACACAATGCTGTACAGAAGCAATGAGAAATCCAATCCTGTGCCACCTCCATCTGGAGCTGCACACGTGGGCAAAGCAATGGGGAACCTATGTGCCACACACTATTCATTCTGTCAAGGTGTCTGCATGCTCCAGTCAGACCGCGGTTTTTTTATGAATAGTCACAGGCAGGTACAACTCCGCAATGGGAATTCCGTGTGCACCCACAGCATGGGTGGCTCCCTGGAACCCATTGGCGGTACATAAATATATCCCATTGCATTGCCCATCACAGCTGAGGTAATGTCATGTTAAATGCAGGTGGGCAAAAAATTAATTGGATTACACTGTAGGCGAGAGCCCCAAAAAATTGGTGTACCAACAGCATTAATGTACGTCAGAAAAATTGCCCATGCCCAACCAAGAGGGCAGGTGAAACCCATTAATCGCTTTGGTTAATGTGGCTTAATTTGTAACTAGGCCTGGAGGCAGCCCAGTTAAAATAAAAATTGGCTCAGGTGAAAGTTTCAACGCTTTAATGAGCATTGAAACGTATAAAAATTGTTTACAAAAATTATATGACTGAGCCTTGTGGGCCTAAGAAAAATTGCCCGTTCGGCGTGATTACGTCAGGTTTCAGGAGGAGGAGCAGGAGGAGGAGGATGAATATTATACACAGATTGATGAAGCTAAAAGGTCCACGTTTTTGATGGTGATAGAGAACAATGCTTCCATCCGCGGGTGCAGCCTACGTATTGTTTAGGTATCGCTGCTGTCCGCTGGTGGAGAAGAGAAGTCTGGGGAAATCCAGGCTTTGTTCATCTTGATGAGTGTAAGCCTGTCGGCACTGTCAGTTGACAGGCGGGTACGCTTATCTGTGATGATTCCCCCAGCCGCACTAAACACCCTCTCTGACAAGACGCTAGCCGCAGGACAAGCAAGCACCTCCAGGGCATACAGCGCGAGTTCAGGCCACGTGTCCAGCTTCGACACCCAGTAGTTGTAGGGGGCAGAGGCGTCACGGAGGACGGTCGTGCGATCGGCTACGTACTCCCTCACCATCCTTTTACAGTGCTCCCGCCGAATCAGCCTTGACTGGGGAGCGGTGACACAGTCTTGCTGGGGAGCCAGAAAGCTGTCAAAGGCCTTAGAGAGTGTTCCCCTGCCTGTGCTGTACATGCTGCCTGATCTCTGAGCCTCCCCTGCTACCTGGCCCTCGGAACTGCGCCTTCGGCCACTAGCGCTGTCGGATGGGAATTTTACCATCAGTTTGTCCGCCAGGGTCCTGTGGTATAGGATCACTCTCGAACCCCTTTCCTCTTCGGGTATGAGAGTGGAAAGGTTCTCCTTATACCGTGGGTCGAGCAGTGTGAACACCCAGTAATCCGTAGTGGCCAGAATGCGTGTAACGCGAGGGTCACGAGAAAGGCATCCTAACATGAAGTCAGCCATGTGTGCCAGGGTACCTGTACGCAACACATGGCTGTCCTCACTAGGAAGATCACTTTCAGGATCCTCCTCCTCCTCAGGCCATACACGCTGAAAGGATGACAGGCAAGCAGCATGCGTACCCTCAGCAGTGGGCCAAGCTGTCTCTTCCCCCTCCTCCTCATGCTCCTCCTCCTCAACACGCTGAGATATAGACAGGAGGGTGCTCTGACTATCCAGCGACATACTGTCTTCCCCCACCTCTGTTTCCGAGCGCAAAGCGTCTGCCTTTATGCTTTGCAGGGAACTTCTCAAGAGGCATAGCAGAGGAATGGTGACGCTAATGATTGCAGCATCCCCGCTCACCATCTGGGTAGACTCCTCAAAGTTTCCAAGGACCTGGCAGATGTCTGCCAACCAGGCCCACTCTTCTTAAAAGAATTGAGAAGGCTGACTCCCACTACGCCGCCCATGTTGGAGTTGGTGTTCCACTATAGCTCTACGCTGCTCATAGAGCCTGGCCAACATGTGGAGCGTAGAGTTCCACCGTGTGGGCACATCGCACAGTAGTCGGTGCACTGGCAGATGAAACCGATGTTGCAGGGTGCGCAGGGTGGCAGCGTCCGTGTGGGACTTGCGGAAATGTGCGCAGAGCCAGCGCACCTTTCCGAGCAGGTCTGACAAGCGTGGGTAGCTTTTCAGAAAGAGCTGAAACACCAAATTAAAGACGTGGGCCAGGCATGGCACGTGCGTGAGGCTGCCGAGCTGCAGAGCCGCCACCAGGTTACGGCCGTTGTCACACACGACCATGCCCGGTTGGAGGCTCAGCGGCGCAAGCCAGCGGTCGGTCTGCTCTGTCAGACCCTGCAGCAGTTCGTGGGCCATGTGCCTCTTATCTCCTAAGCTGAGTAGTTTCAGCACGGCCTGCTGACGCTTGCCCACCGCTGTGCTGCCACGCCGCGCAACACCGACTGCTGCCGACATGCTGCTGCTGACACATCTTGATTGCGAGACAGAGGTTGCGGAGGAGGAGGGTGGTTTAGTGGAGGAAGCATACACCGCCGCAGATACCACCACCGAGCTTGGGCACGCAATTCTGGGGGTGGGTAGGACGTGAGCGATCCCAGGCTCTGACTCTGTCCCAGCCTCCACTAAATTCACCCAATGTGCCGTCAGGGAGATATAGTGGCCCTGCCCGCCTGTGCTTGTCCACGTGTCTGTTGTTAAGTGGACCTTGGCAGTAACCGCGTTCGTGAGGGTGCGTACAATGTTGCGGGAGACGTGGTCGTGCAGGGCTGGGACGGCACATCGGGAAAAGTAGTGGCGACTGGGAACCGAGTAGCGTGGGGCCGCCGCCGCCATCATACTTTTGAAAGCCTCCGTTTCCACAACCCTATACGGCAGCATCTCCAGGCTGATAAATTTGGCTATGTGCACGTTTAACGCTTGAGCGTGCGGGTGCGTGGCGGCGTACTTGCGCTTGCGCTCCAACACTTGCGCTAGCGACGGCTGGACGGTGCGCTGACAGACATTGGTGGATGCGGCCGAGGACAGCGGAGGTGAGGCTGTACGTGCAGGCCAGGAGACGGTAGTGCCTGTGTCCTGAGAGGGGGGTTGGATCTCAGTGGCAGGTTGGGGCACAGGGGGAGAGGCAGCGGTGGAAACCGGAGGCGGTGAACGTCCTTCGTCCCACCTTGTGGGGTGCTTGGCCATCATATGTCTGCGCATGCTGGTGGTGGTGAGGCTGGTGGTGGTGGCTCCCCGGCTGATCTTGGAGCGACACAGGTTGCACACCACTGTTCGTCGGTCGTCTGCTCTCTCAGTGAAAAACTGCCAGACCTTTGAGCACCTCAGCCTCTGCAGGGTGGCATGGTGTGAGGGGGCGCTTTGGGAAACAGTTGGTGGATTATTCAGTCTGGCCCTGCCTCTACCCCTGGACACCGCACTGCCTCTTGCAACCTGCCCTGCTGCTGCCCTTGCCTCCCCCTCTGAAGATCTGTCCTCAGTAGGCGTAGCAAACCAGGTGGGGTCAGTCACCTCATCGTCCTGCTGCTCTTCCTCCGAATCCTCTGTGCGCTCCTCCCTCGGACTTACTGCCCTTACTACTACCTCACTGATAGACAACTGTGTCTCATTGTTATCGTCCTCCTCACCCACTGAAAGGTCTTGAGACAGTTGCCGGAAGTCCCCAGCCTCATCCCCCGGACCCCGGGAACTTTCAAAAGGTTGGGCATCGGTCACGACAAACTCCTTCAGGGGCCCGGGAACAGTTCCTGGGAGTCTGCCTGCTCCTCAGAATGTGTCATTGTAATGGAGTGAGGAGGCTGGGAGGAAGGAGGAGCAGCAGCCAGAGGATTCAGAGTTGCAGCAGTGGACGGCGCAGAACTCTCGGTGGTCGATAGATTGCTGGTTGCACTTTCTGCCATCCACGACAGGACCTGCTCACACTGCTCCTTTTCTAATAAAGGTCTACCGCGTGGACCCATTAATTGTGAGATGAATGTGGGGACGCCAGAAACGTGCCTCTCTCCTAATCCCGCAGCAGTCGGCTGCGATACACCTGGATCAGGTGCTCGGCCTGTGCCCACACCCTGACTTGGGCCTCCGCGTCCTCGGCCGCATCCACGTCCTCTAGGCCTACCCCTACCCCTCAGCATGGTGTATTACCAGTAGTGCAGAAACAGAACGCTGTAATTAAATGTGCCGCTTATTGGCCTGTGGTTGGAGGCTGACTTCGCTTACGGAACGCACAGCAGAGCCAGGAAATAATTTTGCGCAAGCCTGCTGTAACACTTAACTGGCTGCGTATGAATTATGACAACTACCCCCAGCACAGACCCAGTACACTGAGGACAGTCAAAGGCAGCCAAAATAGATTTTTTTCCCCAAATGTTTTTGGAAAGGCCCACTGCCTATATACACTGTATATGTCTTCTCTCTCTGCGTCACCACTACTGGCCCTGGAGTATGTAAAATAACTGCAGACTGTTGCACTGTGGACTGGAATACAGCGGTGATGCAACAGCCAACACAGAGCCAGGAAATAATTTTGCGCAAGCCTGCTGTAACTCTTAGCTGGCTGCGTATGAATTAGAACAACTACCCCCAGCACAGACCCAGTACACTGAGGACAGTCACAGGTAGCCCAAATAGATTTTTTCCCCCAAATGTTTTTGGAAAGGCCCACTGCCTATATACACTGTATATGTCTTCTCTCTCTGCGTCACCACTACTGGCCCTGGAGTATGTAAAATAACTGCAGACTGTTGCACTGTGGACTGGAATACAGCGGTGATGCAACAGCCAACACAGAGCCAGGAAATAATTTTGCGCAAGCCTGCTGTAACTCTTAGCTGGCTGCGTATGAATTAGAACAACTACCCCCAGCACAGACCCAGTACACTGAGGACAGTCACAGGTAGCCCAAATAGATTTTTTCCCCCAAATGTTTTTGGAAAGGCCCACTGCCTATATACACTGTATATGTCTTCTCTCTCTGCGTCACCACTACTGGCCCTGGAGTATGTAAAATAACTGCAGACTGTTGCACTGTGGACTGGAATACAGCGGTGATGTAACAGCCAACACAGAGCCAGGAAATAATTTTGCGCAAGCCTGCTGTAACACTTAGCTGGCTGCGTATGAATTAGGACAACTACCCTCAGCACAGACCCAGTACACTGAGGACAGTCACAGGCAGCCCAAATAGATATTTTTTCCCAAATGTTTTTGGAAAGGCCCACTGCCTATATACACTGTATATGTCTTCTCTCTCTGCGTCACCACTACTGGCCCTGGAGTATGTAAAATAACTGCAGACTGTTGCACTGTGGACTGGAATACAGCGGTGATGTAACAGCCAACACAGAGCCAGGAAATAATTTTGCGCAAGCCTGCTGTAACACTTAGCTGGCTGCGTATGAATTAGGACAACTACCCCCAGCACAGACCCAGTACACTGAGGACAGTCACAGGCAGCCCAAATAGATTTTTTTTCCCAAATGTTTTTGGAAAGGCCCACTGCCTATATTCAATACATATGTCTTCTGTCCCTGCCTCACCACCACTACTGGCCCTGGACTATGTATAATTACTGCAGGGCGCAATGCTCTGCATGGCCAATATACAAAAAAAAAAAAAAATGTGCAACACTGCAAAAAGCAGCCTCCACACTACTGCACACGGTTAGATGTGGCCCTAAGAAGGACCGTTGGGGTTCTTGAAGCCTAAAATACTCCTAACACTCTCCCTATAGCAACTCCAGCAAGACAGCACTTTCCCTGATCTCTGTCAGAACGCATCTGTGGCGAGCCGCAGGAGGGGCCGATTTATATACTCGGCTGACACCTGATCTCGCCAGCCACTCACTGTAGGGGGGTGGTATAGGGCTTGATCGTCGCAGGGGGAAGTTGTAATGCCTTCCCTGTCTTTCTATTGGCCAGAAAAGCGCGCTAACGTCTCAGAGATGAAAGTGAAAGTAACTCGAACATCGCGTGGTGCTCGTTTCGAATAACGAGCATCTTGAACACGCTAATACTCGAACGAGTATCAAGCTCGGACGAGTACGTTCGCTCATCTCTAGTATCTAACTAAATACTTTTTTTTCCCCACTGTACCTACGCCATGTGGAAATGGGTAAGTTCCAGGTATACATTACTGCTTGATAACCTGCCGCTTCAGAAATCAGGTCGCAGCCAGTGATAGTTTCCTCTTTCCACCACATAAGATTTGTGTGGCCAGTGTTCCTTTAACTTTGAATTTGCAAACTATGCTTCCAACTGTATCTCTAAGGGTATGCATTTGCTAATAGCTGTGCTATTTGTTCCAGTAAAAAAAATGAAACTTAAAGTATCTAAAGTAAACTGCAGCAAACTGAAAGCATTGAAATCAATGGAGAAAAAAATTAAATGTTTATTAGTTTTTATTCCATTTATATTTTTGCAAAATCAGAACAGAGAAAATCCTTAAAACACAGATGTGGGATCCTGCTGCACAACGGAGCCAATTTAGCCAGGGATTATTTGAGTGGGTAAAAGATAAACTTGCCCGATAACCTCATATACTTCATCCAGTTATACATCTGGATTGACCATAGCCTTTCCAAGCTGCAAAAGGAGAGACTGCGGGGTTCGGGCACGAGTTCCCATACTCCTTCAGTCAATCCACGTTGAGTTCCCACCCAAGGACTGAAGCCACTCCAAAACCCATGCAGGTTGACGTCATTCACAAACCTCTTTCTACCATGGAAAAAGAAAGGCGCCGGGCTAAAAATCTGTGCCTTTATTGTGAGAGCTCAGGAAATTATGCCCTAAACTGTTCAAACAAGCTCCAAAGGATTATCCCTTTACCCCATGGCCGATCCAGTCATCATGAAACAAGGGAATTCCACCATTTTGTTCTCCCAATTGAGATTGTAACAGGAAATCAGAAGACACAGTGCTCAGTGATGTTGGATTCAGGAGTGTGGGGGAACTTCATGGACTTAACATTTGTTTGTGACAAAGACATTGCAACCAGACTCTAGTCCATACTGATAGATATAGAAACTGTGGATTAGTCACACTGGTCTTCAAGTCGTATTACACAGAAGACAATTGAAATGGAGCTCCACGTGAACCCCGACCATCAATAAACCATCAGCTTCCAACTCATCTTATCCCCTAAATTTCTAGTGATTCTCAGGATCCCCTGTTTTTTTACCTATATTCCCTCTATCAACTGGGAAACCAGGACCACTGCCTTCCCCTCATAATACTGTAAGGAAAACTGCCAGATGGCACCATTCACCCTTAAAGCAGTACAGTACCTCGAGGATGATCAACAGGACTTAGAGAAATTAACAGTTCACTACCGGATGTTCAAGGATATTTGCAGCAAGAAGAAGATTGATAGGCTGCCACCTCACAGGCTGTATAACTGTCTTATTGAGCTGCTCCCAGGATCTTCTATTCCATTTGGTTGTATCTTCAACCTTGCAGAACCAGAGTTAGGGGCCTTTCGGGAACATCTTGATTGAAATCTAAAAAAAAAGGGCTTCACTCGGCCCCTTTCCTCTTTGGCAGGAGCATCTATTTTCTTTGTTGAAAAAAAAGATTCTACTCTTCGACCGTGTACTGGGAACTAAACAAGTTTACTGCTAAGAATCGCTATGCTCTCGCATTAATCCCAGAACTGCTTGAGGGACTTCGGGCAGCCAAGGTCTTTACTAAACTGGACCTCAGAGGAGCATATAATCTGGTATGGATTAGTCCTGGAGATGAGTGGAAGATGGCCTTCCGAACAAGATATGGCCACTTCGAATCTCTAGTGATGCCGTTCGGTCTCTGCATGCTCCTGCTACCTTTCAGCACTTTAATAATGATGTATTCCAAGACCTGTTGATCAATTTATAATGGCATATCTCGACAACATCCTCATTTTCTCTGACAATTTGGAGGAAAATCACAGACTAGTTTGGGTGGTCTTGGAACGACTCCAAAAGAATAGCCTCCACATCATATTAGAGAAATGTGAGTTTTATCAGACCCAAATACAATTCCTGTAAAACATTATCCCCCAGGGGGTTTATCCTGGATTAGCCCATTCTAAGAAATTTGAAGGAAGTACAGCGCCTGATTGGTTTCACAAATTTCTACAGATGATTTATAAAGGACTTCTCAAAAGTCATCTCTCCCATCACCTTGCTCACAAAGAAAACACCCTTTTTTCTGGTTCCCGGAGGCACAAGCCGCTTTTGAGAAACGTAAGACTCTGTTTACTTCAGCAAGTGTACTGATCCACTCAAAACCAGAATTACCTTTTGTCATGGAGGTGCATGCCTCCAACTCCACTGTGGGAGCTATACTGTCACAGCGAGTCGGAGATAAGATGCAACTTCATACTTGTGCATTTATGTCCTACATAGAGATGAGCGAGCACCCAAATGCTTCGGTCCACGTTATTCAAGCCGAGCTTTTCGTAAAATTCGAGAGCTCTACTTGAGTAACGAACCCCAATGACTACAAAGGGAGACTTGAGCATTTTTGTATGTTGGACGCTGGGTCCAGAGCTTTTTTTTTCTCGTCTCTCTCTGTTTCTCTCTCTCTCCACTCCATCTGAATTTGATTGCTCCACCTTTCTTCCACTGAATCTGCTGTGATACCTTTACATTTTTCATAATCTGTGTGCAATGGTATGTTTCACTCATCCATTGCTCCACTCCATCTGAATTTGATTGCTCCGCCTTCCTTCCACTGAATCTGCTGTGATACCTTTACATTTGTCAAAATCTGTGTGCAATGGTATGTCCCATTGCTTCATATAAATTGAATTGACTATTTGTACTATATGTATTTTCCTCATCACCTCCCCCAAATAGCTTTCTCCCTGTCTCATCTTAGTGTTGCTGGACGCAGTTTGTTTTTGTTCTTGTTCATTAGCCATCTAAAGGTGGGTCAGCTGGTTGACTAGTGAAATGTAACAAGCCACTCCCAGCTGAAGTCCTGTAGCCAGAACTTTAAAGTCAGTTCTACCCTCCATGCCTCACCAGAGGCTGCGTCACCTGATGTCTCCAGCAACAAGTGTTTTATGCTGTCAAATGATGCAGTTATACAGCGCAGTTTGACAGAGCAGGAGACAGGTAACATGCACAACTGTCCAAAGCCTGGAGGGAATTACTCTCCTCTTCGCACTAATCTCCTTCACTATCCTCTTTCCAAGCCTTAACACTTTCTTCCAATGCCCAGCCCCAACACACTCCATCCACATCAGCCCCTCTCTCCTCTCCTCACCTATGTATGGCTCCCATGCACTGTTCAACTTCCTAAGACGCCTTCAACCCCCCAATACTGCAAAGAAACATCTCAGACACCCACACAAATCCCCTAGCCATGTGCTCACCTTGCTACTCCTTGCTGCAGGAGACAACTCCCCCAACCCAGGCCCACCCCATACTGTTCTCTACCAAAATGCCCCCCTGCCCCATTCAAATGCGCCCTATGGAACTCCCAATCTGCGTGTAACAAACTCCCAACTATCCATGACCTTTTCACCAGTAAACACTTGAACTTGCTCACCCTCACGGAAACCTGGATACAGCAGTCCGATTCTACCTCCCCCGCTGCATTGTCCCTTGCTTACCTTCCACTCCTTCGAAGACCACACCCTGCGACTCTTCCGCCCACTGCCTCTGCGTGTCGCAGTTATTTACCGCCCCCCAGGTCCTACCCGCCTGTTCCTAGACCACTTTTCTGCCTGGCTCCCCCACTTCCTATCCTGTGAAATCCCAACCCTCATCCTTGGTGATTTCAACATCCCTACTAATGACTCTAGTGCCTCATCTGCCTCCCGGCTTTTAACACTTACCTCCTCCCTTGGCTTATCGCTAATCTCTGACTCCCCCACTCATAGAGATGGTAACACTCTCGACTTAGTTTTCCTCCGTCTCTGCTCTGCTTCTCACTTTACTAACTCCCCATTTCCACTCTCAGATCACAACCTTCTCTCTTTCTCCATCAGGCACCCTAGCATCTCTCTTGACCCTCCTATCTATCGCACCTCTAGGAACCTCCAGTCTGTCTGCACTAAACAGTTTGCTGAAACTATTCAGTCCTCCCTATCCCCTATCTCTCGCCTCCCCTGCCCTAACCTGGCAGCCGAATACTACCACACCACCCTCAGCCATGCCCTGGATGAAGTGGCACCACTCGTGACGCGAGCTGTCAAACGCAGACCACGGCAACCCTGGCTCACGTCCCAAACGCACTTCATCCGGCGGTGCTCTAGGTGCGCCGAGCGGCTGTGGAGAAAGTCAAAGCTGCCGGCAGACTTCCTCCACTTCAAATTCATGCTTAAAACGTATAACCTAGCCCTTCACCATGCCAAACAAGTTTATTTCACCTCCCTTGTCTCCTCACTATCCCACAACCCCAAACAACTCTTTTAGACCTTTCACTCCCTCCTCAGCCCCAAGGAACAGGCCCCTGCGACAGACCTGACTGCTGGAGAACTAGCTGCCTATTTCAAAGAAAAAATCGACCACATTCGAAAAGAAATCTCTGAAAGCTGCATGGTTAGCCTTGATCCCAGTTTCATCAGCACTGCATCCAGCAACTACTCACTATTTACGTTAGAACCAATGACAGAGGAAGAAGTCTCCAGGCTCCTTTCCGCTGCCCGCCCCACCACCTGCGCTAGCGACCCTCTCCCTTCTCACCTCCTCTGCTCCCTTTCCCCAGCTCTCATTACTCACCTCACCACAATCTGCAACCTCTCCCTAACCTCTGGCACTTTTCCCTCCTCATTTAAACACTCCATTATATCCCCTCTGCTTAAAAAAACAACCCTGGACCTGACTAATGCTGCCAACTACCGACCCGTCTCAAACCTCCCCTTTATCTCCAAATTACTGGAACGCCTGGTCTACTCCCGCCTTACTCGCTTTCTCTCTGACAACTCGCTCCTCGACCCCCTCCAGTCTGGTTTCCGCTCTCTACACTCGACCGAAACTGCCCTTACAAAAGTAACAAATGACCTGATGACTGCAAAGTCGAGAGGTGATTACTCCCTACTAATCCTCCTTGACTTGTCTGCTGCATTTGACACTGTCGACCATAATCTCCTTCTCACTATGCTCCACTCTATTGGTCTAAAGGATACTGCTCTCTCCTGGTTCTCTTCCTACCTCTCTGACCGCTCTTTCAGTGTTTCCTTTGCTGGTTCTATCTCTGCTCCACTCCCTCTCGCTGACTGGGTACCCCAGGGCTCGGTCCTTAGTCCCCTTCTTTTCTCTATCTATACTGCCACAATTGGACAAACCATCCACAAATTTGGCCTCCAATACCATCTCTACGCTGATGACACCCAACTATACACCTCCTCTCGTGAGATCTCTGGACCATTCCTCCAAAATATCACCGACTGTCTGTCCGCTGTCTCTAACACTATGTCCTTCCTTTTTCTCAAACTAAACCTCTCTAAAACTGACCTCCTTGTCTTTCCACCTTCTAACCGACCTCACCTCAATATCTCCATTCCAGTGTCTGGCACCATCATAACCCCCAGACGGCATGCCCGATGCCTTGGGGTCACACTGGACTCTGACCTCTCCTTTGCCCCCCATATCCAATCTCTGGCCCAAACATGCCACATCCACCTCAGGAATATTGCTAAAATACGTCCATTCCTAACCGCAGACACGCTAAAGACGCTCATGGTTGCCCTCATCCACTCCCGGCTTGACTACTGCAACTCGCTACTCATTGGCCTCCCCCGCAGTAGACTCGCTCCACTCCAATCCATACTAAATGCAGCAGCTAGACTCATTTTTCTATCCAGTCGTTATTCAGACGCCTCTGCATTATGCCAGTCGCTGCATTGGCTGCCCATCCACTGCAGAACTAAATTTAAATTCCTCTACCTCACTCACAAAGCTCTGCATGGCGCTGCGCCACCATACATCGCCTCCCTACTGTCAGTACACCAGCCAGCCCACTCACTCCGATCGGCTAACACACTCAGACTAAACACCCCTGTAATACGAACCTCACATGCTCACCTACAGGACTTCACCAAAGCAGCACCCATCCTCTGGAATGCTCTACCCCAAAGCATCCGGACAATTCCCAATGCACGAAATTTCAGACGTGCTTTAAAAACGCACCTCTTCAGGGAAGCATACCAAATCTCCTGACCTAGTCCCTTGCCCCTCCCTATGGTGCCCCACCCTGTTTGCCTTCTGATAAATGATCTGTACATAAAATTTCCTATTTCCTGTGTTCCCCAACCCCTGCACCTCCTGTACCACCCTCAACCCATTTGTGTCTAACCCAATGTATCTCATATTGTAATTGTTGCAATTGTTGTGTTGTTTTGCATTTATCCATGCCTGAAAGTGCTGCGGAATAAGTTGGCGCTATACAAATAAAGATTATTATTATTATTATTACTCTCTCTACCTTCCTGCCAGACAAAAAATTTGCCAATGACGCGCGCTGCGACGCGGTGGGGAGGGGCCAAAACAGGCACGTCACAGTGGGGAGGAGCCAAAAGCTGGGACAGGGTAGAACACGATTTGATGCCCGTTCGAGTAATGAGCACCATCGAGTACACTAATACTCGAACGAGCATTAAGCTCAGCAGTGTATGTTCGCTCAACTCTAGTCCTACACCCTATCACCTGCAAAGAAGAACTATGATGACAGGAACAAGCAAATTCTGGCCATCAAGGTGGCTTTCACCGACTGGAGGCACCTCTTAGAGGGAACCCATCATCCAGCAATGCCACTTACTGACCAAAATAATTTAGAATTCCTCCACATTGCCAAGGTGTTATCCGCAAGACAAGCACAATGGACCCTGTTCTTCTCCAGGTTTAATTTTGTTGTGTCCTACTGCCCAGGTTTCTGAAATGGCAAGGCAAATGCATTATCCAGGATATTTGTAAAGCCTGAAAAGAAGTTAGATAATAATCACACAATTGTGTCTTCAACAAATTTTTTAGGTATCCTGCATTCTGAGGACCTCCTAACAAAGTTTAAAGGAGGCTACAAAAGTGACTCTTTTCAAAGTCATACATCTAAGGATGGGAAGCTCTCTTTTGTGAATGGACTTTGGAGACGGGAAGATCAATTATATAATCCTGAAGCTGGTCAACTCTAAGTTCTCAAACTAGTCCACAACTTCAAACTTGCTAGTCACCTCGGGGTCACAAAGACCTTGGAACATTTACTTTTT
The DNA here is from genome assembly GCF_035609145.1 of Eleutherodactylus coqui. NCBI lineage: Eukaryota > Metazoa > Chordata > Amphibia > Anura > Eleutherodactylidae > Eleutherodactylus > Eleutherodactylus coqui. The sequence goes on along the minus strand of NC_089843.1, from coordinate 138,016,995 downwards.
CTGGTGGCCCAACTTCAGGAAGGATGTAAAGAAGTACGTTACCTATTGCGATGTATGTGCTCAGATCAACACAGGACAAGATCACCTTCTTGGTTTGCTACAGCCCCTTCTAGTCACATCCAAGTCATGGAGGTCTATATCTATGGACTTTATAGTGGATCTGCCTCCCTTGAGGGGAATGACTAGCAGCCTTGTGGTCATGGACCGACTCACAAAGATGGCTTACTTCATCCTCAGTGAAAAGATTCTCACCACTAAACACACTGCAGAGTTGATGATCCGGGAAGGGTTACGACTACATGGAATTCCCGAGGACCTGATCTCTGATAGAGGGGTTCAGTCCACCTTGAAAATTCTGGAAACACTTCTGCACAGCCCTCGTCCTCTGCCTTTCATCCACAGTCCAATTGCCAAACTGAAAGAACAAATTAGACTCTGGAGCAGTATCTCTGCTGCTACATCTACCTTATCAACAGACGAATTTACCTCTAATAATGTGAAACACAGTTCTACCACCCAGACTCCATTCTACACCAATAACAGTATGCATCCTGCCTTTATTCCTGGCCTCCCTGTAAATACTGCAGTGCCAACTGCCACCTAGAGACTGACAGCACTGGCTAGAACTCAGGAAGAGTTAAAGTAAGCCTTACAGAAAGCTCAAGGTGCTTACAAAGAGGCAGCAGATAAACACCCACTAGATGTCCCTGTTATCGACCAAGAATCTGAATGTCAATGTACCCACTCTCAAGTTGAGGCAAATATTTATTGAGCCCTTTCATATTTCTTCCAAAGTGGGCCAAGTCGCCTTCCGCCTAAAACTCCCTGGCAGTCTTTGAATCCATCCAGTGTTCCATGCATCACTGCTCAAACCGTTCAATGAGAACACTTTCCCTGGAAGAAGCCCAACACCTCCTCCATTAGTGATGGTTCAGGGTGAGAAGGAGTTCCTGGTACATCAGAGGAAGGGATATGGCCGAAAGGAGAATTCCTGGGAACCAGCCTCCAACGTTCATGCTCCTCAGGTGATAAGGGAATTTCATTTCAGGTACCCAGGTAAGCTTGTTCCTGGGATGTCCAGTGGCCATCCTGGAAGGAAGGGACTAGTGTCAGGACTCAAACCTGGAACCTCTTGCGAGTCAGCAGCTCTCTCCCCTGGGCTATTCAGGATATTGGACAGTTCCTTGCTGAAACCCAGCCTTTTTCTATGTTTTCTTGCTCCTGCTAAGTCCACTTCCTGTCTCCCTGAGTACTGTCCTGCTACTAAATAGGACTTCCTATAAAAGCTTGATAATGCCTCAGATCCAGTGCCTGATTATTGTGCTTCAGCACCTTGATCAAGCTCCTCATCCTCTTGCTCATCTTCAATTGTACCAATACATCCTGCTGCTGACCGCTGGCTTTCATTTGTCTATGCTTCCGTCTCATTTTAGTGTATAGACATACAGCACCATATTGTAAAAAAAACAGTATACCAAATATTTTTTTCAACTGGATGCCTCTATATGGAATAATGCAGGAGACTAAGCAATTCCATACATCACAAAACCATTAAACTAGCATGATCTCAATATATTAGCAATGCTCTTCTAGACTCAATTGGGTGAATGGAGAGGGGCCTATGGATACATTTGATGTATGTGCTATAAGCTTTCCTGATCAATACAGCGAATGGAGACTGTAAAATGTAGTGAGGAACTAGTTCAATAATGCTAACAGTAAGCAGCCGTCAGTCACAGTATACATTTTCAATAACCTCTTAATCATTTATCAGCACACCAGGTACAACATATATGCCTCTAGGGAATCTAGAGAATATTCATCTTAGGCATACACAGTCAGAGGAATACTTTTAACTTGGCAAACAGAGATAAGCAAAATATTTTGTCAGGGTCAAAATTTGTAGCAAACTTGTGGTTCAGCAAAATTGAACATTATCAAAAAAACTAGAAAATCATGAAACTATACAGAAGATCATGAAGCCTAAGGAGGACAAAAACCCAGATGGTCGAATCGTAGCATGTATTTTCCTGACATGGAGGAATAAATCTATTGTCCTGCTTTGCGCCAATATATGCTGCCACAAACTCTTCTTCTGCTATGGTCTTTACTTTGGAATAATGAATCGTGTTCCTGCTGTGGCATGCTTCTAGTCCTACCAGTTCTTTGCTGACACAGTGTGCTGCTGGTTAACCCTGTCTTTTAAAACAGCCCTGTCATTTTTTTAATGACAGAGGTAAAATCATACGTCGTGATAATCCCTGACACAAGGTGTGTTGGCCCTTTGCCATAAATAAGTGGGTTTTGGGTTGCAGTTTAGGCACTCGGTCTCTAAAAGGTTCACGATCAGTGATATAGACAGATGTCATCCAAATTTATATAAAAAAGTAAACACATTACATAAAAAGAGCAATAAGATGGATGTATCTGTGACATATGGAGATAATATGGATGTAAATGTATGGAGTGGTGATTTATATTCATAGTGTGAAGTAATGCTAAAGTTGTAGGTAAGGGGTAGTATCATGTCCATGTAGGCTGTAGGGAAAATTACCTACACGGATGCAACCCAAACAAGGGCTGGAAGGTAAGGATTGAGTTAGAGGAGCGTGCATACACACTAAACACCATAACAAACTTAACTATAAACAGGGCTTAGGAGCAGACATCCAACAATGACCAACAAAGACCAAAACATTTACCTAAAATACCAACACACATAAGAAGATGGAATAGCTAAAGTATGTACAAGGTATTGGTTCATATTTTGGCCAAGATTCTTAAGCTCACAAGCTCACATCAAGGGTCCTCATTGTCTCCTGAGTCCCTACTCTGACAAGACAACTTAATGTCAGGAGTCTTGCCTACAAGTAGGGCAATTGTCCTAAAAGAGGTGGCCCCATGCTGCAACCTAGGCGCCTGCATCACCCTAGATGGTAAGAGACAGGACACCGTATACTTGCACCAACAACATACAAGGGAAAAACACCCTGAACAGGTAACTGTTCACATCTTATGTCTGGTCATCTTCACCGACATTGAACACATTGCTGTTCACACCAACAAACAACAGAAACCCTATTTAGAAAAGTCATGCATACAGATATTAAACGATAGCTAGTGCATGAGTCCTCACACCAAAGGGAAAGAGAGTCAGACACTGAGCTGACCTAAAGGGAACAGTGTCAGGCATCAACCACCTGACAACAAACATGACATTGGATGTCTGGAGGGCACACCTGTCAAAGGGAAAGGGAGAGGGAGTCCGCATAAGATGCAGATGGGGAATACAAGTGTCCAGACTATACTCAGGGATTGTGGGTGAAACACTTCAGAAAAACATGCATAACACCAGTGACGAGCACCCTCTAGTAATAGGGGTTGGTATTTATGTGCAGCAGTCTGTTGGGGATTGGCTGGTTGGAGCAAAATCAACCACACTTGTAGCAGTGTCCACCTGGAAACCCATAGAACTACAAGTCACAGGAGCACAAACATGTCAGGTAGTGTGTGTTATTTAAGTGTACAATATATCAACTAGGTATAATGGAAACCTTACCCATAAAAAGAGCACAACAGCAACCCCTTCTCTACATTCTTATCATTACTATGTATGGTATGCATATAACCCCCCCCCCCATACATGTACATCCATATTCTCTCCATATGCCACATGTATTCATATTGTTGCTTTAGTTATGTATGAGAACTCTTCATACACAATTGGTTCACAAATTATCTTTATGTGTCACACATTCTGTAAGCCGTACTTTTTTCATTTTGTACATATCCACGTGCTGCCACCACATTTTTAGGTCACAACACCACTGCTAGTTCTCAGGGGAACTGTAACAGTTAAAAATAGCACATTGTAAAAAAGAACTGAGAAAGTTGCTTCCGAGCCTGTACCGGACAGCAACCCACAGTTCCACCTCTCTCTCCGCCATCACTGAAATGGAAATATTGGCTGTGGAAGCTTTCAAGTAGCTATGATTTTTGCTGTCCCCCTTCCTTAGTCTGGCTCTGGTAGCATGGTAGTATTGCATGATAGGTTCCATTTGCACTGCACATAAAGCACATGTGCAATGCAAACTAGGAAATAAAAATCATGGACAGGGTTTCTTCTGCTAGATGCTACAAACTGTCCATGAATTCATGGATAGTTGGCAACCCAGCTAGTAACTCATTTCACATAACAACAGGCAGGGGGCAGCAGATTAAAAGAAAAGAAGACCCTTAATTGCCCCCACTTTATACTATTATTTAAAATCCACTTTTTCACTATTCATTGGTCTACTGTGGGTTTTTTGCTTAGGTTCCTCGCTATTCAGCTGTTCACCAAGCTCTCAGTCATTACAGACAGAGATTTTACTATGCTTAATGCAGTGGCTTGGATTGACATTGCAGGCGCATTACCAAACCAGGTCTCTGCACTATAGAAAGAACTGTCTTCTTCTGGCTCTGTCCGCAATGACATTTGTTTTGAGTAAATCAACAGAAATCCCAAGCTGTGATCATCCACTGTTCAACTCTTGATGACCTATCCTTAAGATCATCAGTAGTAAAGTTTCAAACAACTGCTTTAACCTTTTAAAGAGAGTTTTTTTCCCCAAAAGCTGTATTTTTTTTAATTTCTAGGTGACCTAGTCATATGAGAGTTTTTTCTTTCTTTATTTTTTAATGGGAAAAATGGTATTAGTCAGCAATACTATTTTGGGATACATATAATGTATTGTATAATTTTAGACATTTCTGGGAAGACAGAAAACATAGCAATTCCATCATTGTTTTTGAGTTCTGTTATTATGGCGTTCACTGATGCACACTGTGCATTGGTATGCATCATTAGAGAAGACTCTACACCCTGCTTTGCTGTTCACATGAGCAGCACTGACCAGTCAGATCAGAATGTAGTATCTAGACTACTAATGCATACTATGCACTGTGTGCATCAGAAAGTCAGAGAAGCCATTTAGCCATATTTGTTTCTCCAGGTCGGGGGGATTGCTTTAACAAAAAAAAAAAACCTTATAATTGGGAAGATGACCCAATATTAATTCAACAACTGTAGTTCTTGTACTAGTTCATGGCTAAAGAAATTTATTTTTTCTTGTGCTCCACTTCTAACTATTGCTTAACATATGAATGACATTTTGGACCAATAAAAACAGACAGCAAAGTATTATGATAGTCAACACATATATAATTTTTAATATTTTATTTCTATATATTTTAAGAAAGAATAACTGTCCAGTATATATATATATATTTTTTTTTTGCAAAGGAAAAGAGCAAATACTGTACTATGCAATAGCTTAAATTGTTTGCCATTCAATATATCATTATATTCATTCTTATGCAACCATCAATTACATTTGTTCTCATTAATGTCGGAAGTAACGATTCACTTTACATAGGTTAATAAGTGGTAAGTTAATTTTAGATCTTCCATCACTCTGTCATATTTATCAACTTTGGTCTGGTCTTTTAACTGTTTTCAATTCCTTCACCTGGATTATGCTTGTATGCATTTTACACTTGCATTCAATGTTTTCAGAGCTGCCAAGATTTTAAGGGGGATGCTCAAGGGAAATAGAATGCTAACGGCAGGATGTTGGATGGAATCATTCCTGTCAGCTTTAGAAATGCTAGTTTCTAAAACTGCCTTAGCAACCTGACAGGGCATTTTAAGTAGATTCCACTACAAAAAAATATATCATTACAGAGTCAGAAATAGGACCTGCTAAAATCCATCATTTATATTTCTAAAGACACTGATTTAAATGTTTAGAATATACCTATATTTTATCTATAAGATGAGCAAATACTTTTTGAAGTTAAACGAGGTGCCCCATTAATTTACTTGTACACACATTTTTCACAAACTAAGTTATCTAAAACAGTTCTTTTATATAATTGCTAAATAATGTTATATAATGTTAAATTATATATATATATATATATATATATATATATATATATATATATATATATATATATATATATATATATATATATATAATGTTAAATATTTTGTGTAAAAAAAAAGAGAAGTATTACGGTGGGAAACTTCTTTTGGCTACCCAAAAAAATTTTCATTGCAACTGTTTTTGTCCAAATGATTTTTATTCGATTTTGCATAACATAAACATAAGCTTTGCATTATTGCATACAGAGCTATAGCAACAAGGAAGCATAGAAGAAAAAGGAAGAAAAGATTGAAAGTATCTAGTCTTAAGGGCTTATTCACAGGAGCATATATCGGCCACCGTTTTCACAGCCGGCCGATATACGCTAACATCTGAGCTTTCTTCCCTTTTCCCTCCCCCTCAACGGCTCTCTGCCTCTCTCCTATCCTCCGGCTGTTTGCAATGGGAGGGGGCAGGGCTAAGCATGCCTCCCCGCCCCCTCGCACTGCTGGCCGTGGACAAAGGGCGGGGAGGGGGCGGGAGCTTAGCTCTCCCCCCATCCCGCACCCATTGCCAACAGCCTGTTATTTTTTAGATGTGGCTAAATACATCCCTCCAGAATATTTGAACTTGAGGGCACTCTCAGAAAATGTGGTATAATGTGCCATCCTGACTACAATTTCTCCAGCACTCTTTGCTCATTGTAGGGATGTTTCTTGCTAATTTAGTAGGAGTGTAATACCATCTCGTCAGAACTTTGCAATTAAATTGTAGAAAACTAGCAGATAGAGTAGATTTATTAGCTCACTCAAAGGATTTTAGCCATTAAGCTTGAGAAAACTTTCTCTTCAGATCAGTTTCCCAATTTACTAAATAAACCTTTTTTCTCCAATGTCTCCCAAAAGAATATTATAGAATGTACTTGTCATTGAATTTTGCATAGTGCTACATTTGGAGAATAGACACTTCAAACCCTTTGGGACTGGGAGGCCATCCATATGGGAATCGTGTAAAAACGATTTTATCTGATAGTAGGAGTACAATTCATTAGCACCCAGGCCATATCTTTCTTTAATTTCGTCGATGGAGAGCAAGAGTCTCTAGGGGTAACTCAAGATGTTGTCTTACCCGTAAGTCATTAAGTTTGTATACACATAGATTCCAAATCTGTAGAGTAACAAGCATAGGGGGTGATAGATTTTGAACATTTGAGAATGGAGTTACCTTTGGGTAAAGAATGTTAATCATGGTAGCTTTGAGAGGGGAGTCTAATGACCAGTTGTTATTAAGGTATTTTTCCATAAGGCTCCATGTTGTTGGCTGGGAGACATTCTACCAAGAGGTGGCTTGATTTAATGTAGTTGACTGATAGCATGCCTATAAATTTAGAACTTGCTTATGGTGAAGGAACATAATCCGAACTGCCACTCTAGCCTCTTGTTGTTCCAATTGTAACACAATAATTGTTTTTGGAAACCTGAAATAATCGAATGTGGGATTGGATATACTAGTGTGCAAAAAAAAAAAAAAATTTTGGTAATAATAACATCTTGTACAAGACAATACTCCCAAACCAAGAGTGTTCCATTTTTCCAATTGTTTTAGCTCCTTTTGAATAGTGGGAAGCAGGGACCCAAGTTTGCGGAAACTATATTTGACAATAGGATAACATAATTTTATACCTAAGTAAGGAAAATCAGAATGCCATTGGAAAGAGAATTCTCTCTGGATATCTACCCTCAACTGTCCATATATGTTAATCTGCAGTATTTGCGATTTATCTATGTTCAAGTTATAATATGATGCCTTACTAAATAGCGATATATTCTGTTACCTTTTTCAAAGAGTTAAGGGGGTCAGTCAAGAACAATTGTACATTGTCAGCAAAATGTCCGATTTTATGTTGTCTAAGCCCAAAAGGGGCTCCCTTGATCTCTGGGTTGATTCTGATTAACTCTGCCAGAGGTTCCATAATGGGGAAAGGGGACAACCCTGGTGAGTTCCATTTGTTATAAAAAAGGGTGGGGACAAGTCCTCATCTACAAGAACTCTGGCAGATGTATAAGAAGTATAAGGCTAGAATCGCCTGCAGGAAATCCTTAACTATTCCAAATTTTTCAAGGCTGGCAAGCGCAAACCCCCAGTGGAGTCTATTGAATGCCTTCTCTGCATCCAGGGCTAGGAGGAAAGAAGGCATCCGACTTGACCCCTAATGCTGAAATCAGGTTTAATGTCCTCCTCGTACCATCTGCCGCCTGTCTTCCCTTTTTGAAACCCACTTGATCTTTGTGAATTACCTCTGACAGGACCTCTAATAGTCTTGTGGCTAGAATTTTTGAGTAGATTAGCTGGGCTAGTGGTTGATTTATCTTGTTTGGGGATAGCGATAGTCCTCAGCCTCTTTAATCAGATGTGTTGAAAGTGTACCAGCAGCTAAACTATATCTGACCTTTGTATAGACAATAGGCTTTATAATTTCAAGTAGAAGGAAAGCCAAGGATCTGGGTGTCTTTTTTGATTGAGGCGGGGACTGTCACAAGATGTTTTTCCAAGATCAGAATTCCCCATTTTGCTAGAATATTTTCCCCATCTGTCGGTGTTACTATCATGTGAAGGGCATTGTCCTTGTGGATAAGCACTTTCGTGGGAAACCCCATCTGTAGGGTATATTGGCTGCTCTTAGAGATGCAGTAATATGAGAAAAGGCCCATCTGTTTTGAATCATGGTTGGAGATAGGTTGGCATAGAGGTGGATGTTAGAGTATGGGCTGGGTAAGGTAGTAGATTTCCTTGTAGAAAACATTAACGCCTCTTTATTATTGAAAAAGTGTATTCTCGCAATCACATTTCATGGGGTTGTTTCTAAAAGAAATTTCGGTTTAGGAAATCTTTGTTCCCTATTAGGGATGAGCGAACGTGTCCGTTACGGACACATCCGCACCCGGACACCGGCTTTGCCGAACACTGCAGTGTTCGCGCGTAAGTGTCCGGGTGCCGCCGGGGGGCGGGGAGATGCGCGGCGGCGCGGGCGGCAGTAGCGGGGAACAGGGGGGAGCCCTCTCTCTCTCCCTCTCCCCCCCACTCCCCGCCGCACCCCCCCGCGCTGCCACGGCGGCCCCCGAACTTTTTCGCCCGAACACTGAAGTGTTCGCAAAGTTCGGTGTTCGGGCGAAAAAGGGGCGGAGCCGAACGTGTTCGCTCATCTCTATTCCCTATCAATTATACTGTCTTGCTCGGGACTATTTGGTAACAGTGCTACCATAGACTTAGATAGATAATTCTTTAATTCAGACTGTGTAATATTTTCCAGGATACCTTTGAATTTAATATTATTCCTCCTATCCCTGTCTTCTAAATCTGCCAATTTGATTTTAATAGAGGTTACTTCTTCTTCTATTGCATAATGAGTGTCAATTAGGTTATTATGAAAGGTTTTAAATTCTGCCATCTTCTTCTGAACATGGTCAGTATGCTCTCCTAGCTCTTGTAGGGAGTTATTAAATGATGAAGAAATGTGTTTAATGTCACTTTGCAATGGTCCCCTCAATGCTATTATCATAAAGTCCTCTGTGGCTGGTACACTGGATGCAGGGACGTTTATATTGAGATCCTATTCTTCAGATACACTGTTCTCTTGTGAAGAGGAGGGTGATGAAAGCCCAGGCTTCTGTTTCTCGGGTGTCATTGTAGGAAATGGGGGACAAGAGGGGGTGGAGAAGGATGAGCAGCTGCCATTTTGTGAGACTGTGCAGGGGCATATCATTTCTCTTTGCTTGACACATTCCCTTTATCCCAAGGCACAGTTTTCACCTTCTTTTGCTGTAGCTGTTTATTTACTACAGCTATGTTCAGTAAACTGGCAGCAGGGATAGAAGAGGGAGATGCTGGAGACGGGGGGGGGGGGGGGGGGGTAGAGGAGCGCTTAGACACCATTTTAAGAACCACCAGAGAGACTGTAGAAGCTTCCCCCCTTTCCTCACTCACCCCTCCTGGTGATGAGACTCTCCACTGTCCATTCTGTGGCGATCTGTTGTGAGCAGCAGAGCTGTCTGCTGCAGTGAAGGGACTACATTCTTCTTCCTCATTCGCGGTTGAGCGGACAGTGAAGGGGAGACTCTGGGAACATGCAGCTTGCTCCTGTCTCACGGTCTTCACTGTAAAGAAGTCGGAGACCCGCTGAGGAAGCTGTTTGAATGTCCTTCTCTTTGGCATATTGAGTACTATGCAGGTAGTTTTCTTTTTCAACTGGAGCTGCCACTAGTGTTAGGTAAAAGTAGCTTTTTAGGCTGAGGATGAGCAGAGCTCAGTACAAGACATCCGTCTTGTCTGGCACTCAGGCCACGACCGCTTTATTGCAACTTTTTGAAACACAGCAGTCCCTTCACTTTTTTGGCTAGTCAATAAAACTGTCAACGCTATAACAATTGTGGCTTTTTAGCAAACAGTAGATTTTACGAGACATTGCATAGATTTTACTGCCTAAGGCTCTGTTCATCGTAGCAGTGACTTCCATCAGAGGTATACATTGGGAGTATACATCCTGATATATACCTCGGATGGAAGGCTCTGATGTGCTGCACTGCATAGGAACATAGAGGCATACTTTATTCATACTGTCCCACTGTAGATAAAAAACACATGACATGCAGTATGTTTTCTTATTGAATGCCTATATATGCAAAATCATTATTTACTATGCTGCCCTAGATTAGAAATAAAAAAGGTATGCTGATGCATACCAGCCAACATATGCCAAAAAGACAATTTTCAGTGGGACCCTGTGATTACACTGAACGTCATGCTCAAATGTGATATGAAAAGAATAGAGATGAGCGAACGTACTCGTCCGAGCTTGATATTCGTGCGAATATTAGGGTGTTCGGGATGCTCGTTACTCGTAACGAGCACCACGCGGTGTTCCGGTTACTTTCAGTTTCCTCTCTGAGATGTTTGCACGCTTTTCTGGCCAATTGAAAGACAGGGAAGGCATTACAACTTCCCCCTGTGACGTTCAAGCCCTATACCACCCCCCTGCTGTGAGTGGCTGGGGCGATCAGATGTCACCCGAGTATATAAATCGGCCCCTCCCGCGGCTCGCCACACATGCCTTGTGACTTAGCTGAGGGAAAGTGCTGCTGCCGGTGCTGCTGTAGGGAGAGCGATAGGAGTCTGTGTAGGCTTCAAGAACCCCAACGGCCCTTCTCAGGGCCACATCTACTAGTGTGCAGTACTGTGTTAGCACAGTAATTTTTTTTTTTTTTGTCCAAAATTGGATCGGCAGAGCATTGCGCCCAGCAATAGGGACAGAAGTGGGGGTTAGGCAGGGAGAGTGTTAGGAGTTAGTGTAGGCTTCAAGAACCCCAACGGTCCTTTCTAGGGCCACTTCTATCCGTGTGCAGTACTGTCCAGGCTGCTGTTAGCAGTGTTGCTATATTTTTTTTTTTTCTCAAAACCGGCTGTGCAGAGCATTGCACCCGGCATTAATACTACAGGGATAGAATTGTGTAGGCAGGGCCAGAAGACATTTATTATTCATTGAATACACGCAGTGGGGTCTTCCCTTTGCTAAAAAGGAAAAAAAATTATATTTGGCCAGCCTGTGTCAGTCCTAAGGTCTGCGTGTACGTGTGTGCTGCGTGTACAACGTACAAAAATCAGACGCAACCAGCTACGCTTTACTGCAGCCTAGCGCCATTGTCTTTCCTGACTGGCAAATATCTGCTCTGCTAGAGTTAATAACTCTGCTACACTATAGTTGTGTGACACTTTTTGAGGGCCACACCACAGATATTAAACTTCTTGTTCATTGAATATACGCAGTGGGTGCTTCCCTAAGCTAAAAAGGAAAAGAAATTATATTTGGCCTGCCTGTGTCAGTCGTAAGGTCTGCGTGTACGTGTGTGCTGCGTGTACTACGTATAAAAATCAGACACAACCAGCTACGCTTTACTGCAGCCTAGCGCCATTGTCTTTCCTGACTGGCAAATACCTGCTCTGCTAGAGTTAATAACTCTGCTACACTATAGTTGTGTGACACTTTTTGAGGGCCACACCACAGATATTAAACTTCTTGTTCATTGAATATACGCAGTGGGTGCTTCCCTAAGCTAAAAAGGAAAAGAAATTATATTTGGCCTGCCTGTGTCAGTCCTAAGGTCTGCGTGTACGTGTGTGCTGCGTGTACTACGTACAAAAATCAGACACAACCAGCTACGCTTTACTGCAGCCTAGCGCCATTGTCTTTCCTGACTGGCAAATACCTGCTCTGCTAGAGTTAATAACTCTGCTACACTATAGTTGTGTGACACTTTTTGAGGGCCACACCACAGATATTAAACTTCTTGTTCATTGAATATACGCAGTGGGTGCTTCCCTAAGCTAAAAAGGAAAAGAAATTATATTTGGCCTGCCTGTGTCAGTCCTAAGGTCTGCGTGTACGTGTGTGCTGCGTGTACAACGTACAAAAATCAGACGCAACCAGCTACGCTTTACTGCAGCCTAGCGCCATTGTCTTTCCTGACTGGCAAATACCTGCTCTGCTAGAGTTAATAACTCTGCTACACTATAGTTGTGTGACACTTTTTGAGGGCCACACCACAGATATTAAACTTCTTGTTCATTGAATATACGCAGTGGGTGCTTCCCTAAGCTAAAAAGGAAAAGAAATTATATTTGGCCTGCCTGTGTCAGTCCTAAGGTCTGCATGTACGTGTGTGCTGCGTGTACTACGTACAAAAATCAGACGCAACCAGCTACACTTTACTGCAGCCTAGCGCCATTGTCTTTCCTGACTGGCAAATATCTGCTCTGCTAGAGTTAATAACTCTGCTACACTATAGTTGTGTGACACTTTTTGAGGGCCACACCACAGATATTAAACTTCTTGTTCATTGAATATACGCAGTGGGTGCTTCCCTAAGCTAAAAAAGAAAATAAATTATATTTGGCCTGCCTGTGTCAGTCCTAAGGTCTGCGTGTACGTGTGTGCTGCGTGTACTACATACAAAAATCAGACGCAACCAGCTACGCTTTACTGCAGCCTAGCGCCATTGTCTTTCCTGACTGGCAAATACCTGCTCTGCTAGAGTTAATAACTCTGCTACACTATAGTTGTGTGACACTTTTTGAGGGCCACACCACAGATATTAAACTTCTTGTTCATTGAATATACGCAGTGGGTGCTTCCCTAAGCTAAAAAGGAAAATAAATTATATTTGGCCTGCCTGTGTCAGTCCTAAGGTCTGCGTGTACGTGTGTGCTGCGTGTACTACGTACAAAAATCAGACGCAACCAGCTATGCTTTACTGCAGCCTAGCGCCATTGTCTTTCCTGACTGGCAAATACCTGCTCTGCTAGAGTTAATAACTCTGCTACACTATAGTTGTGTGACACTTTTTGAGGGCCACACCACAGATATTAAACTTCTTGTTCATTGAATACACGCAGTGGGGGTCTTCCGTTTGCAAAAAAGCGAAAACATTATATTTGGCCTGCAGGCTTGCGCCAATTTATTTCCTGCCTGGGAAATCAAATCACTGGTAATACAGCATGCTGAGGGGTAGGGGTAGGCCTAGAGGACGTGGACGTGGCCGAGGACGCGGAGGGCCAAGTGAGGGTGTGGGCACAGGCCGAGCTCCTGATCCAGGTGTGTCGCAGCCGACTGCTGCGCGATTAGGAGAGAGGCACGTTTCTGGCGTCCCCACATTCATCGCCCAATTAATGGGTCCACGCGGGAGACCTTTATTAGAAAATGAGCAGTGTGAGCAGGTCCTGTCCTGGATGGCAGAAAGTGCTTCGAGCAAGCTATCATCCACCCACAGTTCTGCGCCGTCCAGTGCTGCAAATCCGAATCCTCTGTCTGCTGCTCCTCCTTCCTCCCAGCCTCCTCACTCCACTACAATGACACCTGCTCAGGAGCGGGAACACTCCCAGGAACTGTTCTCGGGCCCCTGCTTAGATTGGGCAGGAGTGGTTCCTCTGCCACCAGAGGAGTTTATCGTCACTGATGCCCAACCATTCGAAAGTTCCCAGGGTCCGGGGGAAGAGGCTTGGGACTTCCGCCAACTGTCTCAAGAACTTTCTGTAGGTGAGGAGGATGATGACGATGAGACACAGTTGTCTTGCAGTGAGGTAGTAGTAAGGGCAGTAAGTCCAAGGGAGCAGCGCACAGAGGATTCGGAGGAAGAGCAGCAGGACGATGAGGTGACTGACCCCACCTGGTGTGCAACGCCTACTCAGGACAGGTCTTCAGAGGGGGAGGCAAGGGCATCAGCAGGGCAGGTTGCAAGAGGCAGTGCGGTGGCCAGGGGTAGAGGCAGGGCCAGACCGAATAATCCACCAAGTGTTTCCCAAAGCACACCCTCGCGCCATGCCACCCTGCAGAGGCCGAGGTGCTCTAAGGTCTGGCAGTTTTTCACAGAGACGCCTGACGACCGACGAACAGTGGTGTGCAAACTTTGTCGCGCCAAGATCAGCCGGGGAGCCACCACCAACAGCCTGACCACCACCAGCATGCGCAGACATATGATGGCCAAGCACCCCACAAGGTGGGACGAAGGCCGTTCACCGCCTCCGGTTTGCACCGCTGCCTCTCCCCCTGTGCCCCAACTTGCCACTGAGATCCAACCTCCCTCTCAGGACACAGGCACAACCGTCTCATGGCCTGCACCCACAGCCTCACCTCCGCTGTCCTCGGCCCCATCCACCAATGTGTCGCACCGCACAGTCCAGCCGTCGCTAGCGCAAGTGTTGGAGCGCAAGCGCAAGTACGCCACCACGCACCCGCACGCTCAATCGTTAACCGTCCACATAGCCAAATTTATCAGCCTTGAGATGCTGCCGTATAGGGTTGTGGAAACGGAGTCCTTCAAAGCTATGATGGCGGCGGCGGCCCCGCGCTACTCAGTTCCCAGTCGCCACTACTTTTCCCGATGTGCCGTCCCAGCCCTGCACGACCACGTCTCCCGCAACATTGTACGCGCCCTCACCAATGCGGTTAGTGGCAAGGTCCACTTAACTACGGACACGTGGACAAGCACAGGCGGGCAGGGCCACTACATCTCCCTGACGGCACATTGGGTGAATTTAGTGGAGGCTGGGACAGAGTCAGAGCCTGGGACCGCTCACGTCCTACCCACCACCAGAATTGCGGGCCCCAGCTCGGTGGTGGTATCTGCGGCGGTGTATGCTTCTTCCACTAAAGCACCCTCCTCCTCCTCCTCCTCCTCAACTTCCTTCTCGCAATCTAGATGTGTCAGCAGCAGCAGGACGTCGCCAGCAGTCGGTGTCGCGCGGCGTGGCAGCACAGCGGTGGGCAAGCGTCAGCAGGCCGTGCTGAAACTACTCAGCTTAGGAGATAGGAGGCACACGGCCCACGAACTGCTGCAGGGTCTGACAGAGCAGACGGACCGTTGGCTTGCGCCGCTGAGCCTCCAACCGGGCATGGTCGTGTGTGACAACGGGCGTAACCTGGTGGCGGCTCTGCAGCTCGGCAGCCTCACGCACGTGCCATGCCTGGCCCACGTCTTTAATTTGGTGGTTCAGCACTTTCTGAAAAGCTACCCACGCTTGTCAGACCTGCTCGTAAAGGTGCGCCGGCTCTGCGCACATTTCCGCAAGTCCCACACGGACGCTGCCACCCTGCGCACCCTGCAACATCGCTTTAATCTGCCAGTGCACCGACTGCTGTGCGACGTGCCCACACGGTGGAACTCTACGCTCCACATGTTGGCCAGGCTCTATGAGCAGCGTAGAGCTATCGTGGAATACCAACTCCAACATGGGCGGCGCAGTGGGAGTCAGCCTCCTCAATTCTTTCCAGAAGAGTGGGCCTGGTTGGCAGACATCTGCCAGGTCCTTCGAAACTTTGAGCAGTCTACCCAGGTGGTGAGCGGCGATGCTGCAATCATTAGCGTTACCATTCCTCTGCTATGCATCTTGAGAAGTTCCCTGCAAACCATAAAGGCAGCCGCTTTGCGCTCGGAAACAGAGCCGGGGGAAGACAGTATGTCGCTGGATAGTCAGAGCACCCTCCTGTCTATATCTCAGTGCGTTCAGGAGGAGGAGGATGAGGAGGATGAGGAGGAGGGGGAAGAGACAGCTTGGCCCACTGCTGACGGTACCCATGCTGGTTGCCTGTCATCATTTCAGCGTGTATGGCCTGAGGAGGAGGAGGAGGAGGAGGAGGAGGAGGAGGGGGATCCTGAAAGTGATCTTCCTAGTGCGGACAGCCATGTGTTGCGTACAGGTACCCTGGCACACATGGCTGACTTCATGTTAGGATGCCTTTCTCGTGACCCTCGCATTCAATGCATTCTGGCCACTACGGATTACTGGGTGTACACACTGCTCGACCCACGCTATAAGGAGAACCTTCCCAGTCTCATTCCCGAAGAGGAAAGGGGTTCGAGAGTGTTGCTATACCACAGGACCCTGGCGGACAAGCTGATGGTAAAATTCCCATCCGACAGCGCTAGTGGCAGAAGGCGCAGTTCCGAGGGCCATGTAGCAGGGGAGGTGCGTAGATCGAGCAGCATGTACAGCCCAGACAGTGCAACAGTCTTTAAGGGCCTGGCCAGCTTTATGGCTCCCCAGCAAGACTGTGTCACCACTCCCCAGTCAAGGCTGAGTCGGCGGGAGCACTGTAAAAGGATGGTGAGGGAGTACGTAGCCGATCGCACGACCATCCTCGGTGACGCCTCTGCCCCCTACAACTACTGGGTGTCGAAGCTGGACACGTGGCCTGAACTAGCGCTGTATGCCCTGGAGGTGCTTGCTTGTCCTGCGGCTAGCGTCTTGTCGGAGTGGGTGTTTAGTGCGGCTGGGGGAATCATCACAGATAAGCGTACCCGCCTGTCAACCGACAGTGCCGACAGGCTAACACTCATCAAGATGAACAAAGCCTGGATTTCCCCAGACTTCTCTTCTCCACCAGCGGACAGCAGCGATACGTAAGCAATACGTAGGCTGAACCCGCGGATGGAAGCTACGTTCTCTCTCACCATCCAAAACGGGGACATTTCTGCTTCATCAATCTGTGTCTAATATTCCTCCTCCTCCTCCTCCTGCTCCTCCTTCTGAAACCTCACGTTATCACGCTGAACGGGCAATTTTTCTTAGGGCCACAAGGCTCACTCATTATTTTTCTAAACAATTTTTAGATGTTTCAATGCTCTGTAAAGCGTTGGAACTTTAACTTGAACCAATTTTTCGTTAAACTGGGCTGCCTCCAGGCCTAGTTACCACTTTAGCCACATTAACCAAAGCGATTAATGGGTTTCACCTGCCCTCTTGGTTGGCCATGGCCAATTTTTTTCAGGTACATTAGTACTGTTGATACAGCAATTTTTGTGGGCCCTCGCCTACAGTGTAATCAAATAAATTTTTAGCCCACCTGCATTAAGCACGACATTACTACCTCAGCTGTGTTGGGCAATGCAATGGGATATTTCTATGTACTGCCGGTGGCTTCCTGGCACCCACCCATGCTGTAGGTGCACACGGAGTTTTTACTACATCTGTACACTTGAAAAGAACCCCAGTCTGACTGGGGCATGCAGTGTGGGCCGAAGCCCACCTGCATTAAGCACTACATTACTACCTCAGCTGTGTTGGGCAATCCAATGGGATATTTCTATGTACCGCCGGTGGCTTCCTGGCACCCACCCATGCTGTAGGTGCACACGGAGTTTTTACTACATCTGTACACTTGAAAAGAACCCCAGTCTGACTGGGGCATGCAGTGTGGGCCGAAGCCCACCTGCATTAAGCACAACATTACTACCTGAGCTGTGTTGGGCAATGCAATGGGATATTTCTATGTACCGCCGGTGGGTTCCAGGGAGCCACCCATGCTGTAGGTGCACACGGAGTTTACCCTACATGTGTCCACTTGTAAAGAACCCCAGTCAGACTGGGGCATGCAGTGTGGGCCGAAGCCCACCTGCATTAAGCACGACATTACTACCTCAGCTGTGTTGGGCACTGCAATGGGATATTTTTATGTACCGCCGGTGGGTTCCAGGGAGCCACCCATGCTGTAGGTGCACACGGAGTTTAACCTACATGTGTCCACTTGTAAAGAACCCCAGTCTGACTGGGGCATGCAGTGTGGGCCGAAGCCCACCTGCATTAAGCACGACATTACTACCTCAGCTGTGTTGGGCAATGCAATGGGATATTTCTATGTACCGCCGGTGGCTTCCTGGCACCCACCCCTGCTGTGGGTCCACAGGGAATTATAAATGCATCTGTTTCCACTTGTAAAGAACCCCAGTCTGACTGGGGCATGCAGTGTGGGCCGAAGCCCACCTGCATTAAGCACGACATTACTACCTCAGCTGTGTTGGGCACTGCATTGGGATATTTTTATGTACCGCCGGTGGGTTCCAGGAAGCCACCCATGCTGTCGGTCGACAGGGACTTCACAATAGGGAGTTGTACCTGCCTGTGTCTATGAATTAAAAAGCCCGGTCTGACTGGGGCATGCAGAGACACCTTGACAGAATGAATAGTGTGTGACACATAGGTTCCCCATTGCTATGCCCACGTGTGCAGCTCATGATGGCGGTGGCACAGGATTCTATTTCTCATTGCTTCTGTACAGCATTGTGGGCTATCGCCCCGCCACTCTTAAAGAGGGTCACTGCCTAGCCGTGCCAACCTCTGCAGTGTGTGCCTGCGGTTCCTCCTCATGGCAGACGCACTTCTAAATAGACATGAGGGTGGTGAGGCATTAGGGCAGCTGAAGGCTGCGCAGGGACACTTTGGTGTGCGCTGTGGGGGGGAGGGGGGGGCGGTTGGGCAGCATGTAACCCAGGAGAAGTGGCAGTGGAGTGTCATGCAGGCAGTGATTGGGCTTTGTTGGAGGTAGTGTGGTGCTTAGCTAAGGTATGCCATGCTAATGAGGGCTTTTCAGAAGTAAAAGTTTTTGGGAGGGGGGGGCCCACTCTTGCCGCTATTGTGGCTTAATAGTGGGACCTGTGAACTTGAGATGCAGCCCAACATGTAGCCCCTCGCCTGCCCTATCCGTTGCTGTGTCGTTCCCATCACTTTCTTGAATTGCCCAGATTTTCACACAAGGAAACCTTAGCGAGCATCGGCGAAATACAAAAATGCTCGGGTCGCCCATTGACTTCAATGGGGTTCGTTACTCGAAACGAACCCTCGAGCATCGCGAAAAGTTCGTCCCGAATAACGAGCACCCGAGCATTTTGGTGCTCGCTCGTCTCTAGAAAAGAAACCTAATATGGTATCACTTTTTTGTGTACAATATAAAATACAAAAATATACTCCAATACATTTTTGTATGTGATGGTTGTGGAAAAGATAAAACTGTAAGTCCCAGTCATATAACATTTTTCTCATCTTTTAAAATGCAGGAGGGAGTCTGTGGGGTGCAACCTCAGTGTAAATGATGAACAGAAACATATGTGGATTTTTTCAGATCTGAGAGAATTAAAGGGGTTGTTTAGTTGGAAAGCACAGGTCATCAATAGTAGATGGAGTCCATCACTAGTCCATCACTAGACAGGTCATCAATAGTAGATGGAGTCCATCACTCCGGATTAGCTGTTTTCCAGGCCAATATGCACATGCCCTGAGCTGTTTTCTGGAAAAAGCTGACAACTCCATTCTTACTGCCTAGTATTACAAGCCAAGCTCCCATTTGAAAACCTAATGTAATGGAAGCAAACTGAAGCCTTACCGTTAGCTTTCCATTTTTTTAAACAACCTTGAAATCAATGGGAAACTGAGCCCTAATGCAGGTGCAAAAACAGCCTTAGGGCTTTTACCCACTAGAGTTTTTTTTTTAACACTGTGACATTGCTGCGTTTTTGTCAATAAGACTTTCTACTGTAAAAATCGCATCGCACAAAAATCGCAAGTTTGTGCATTTGCGATTTTTGCGCGATGCAATTTTAACATTAGAAATTCCCATTGAAAAAAACGCAGCGATATTGCATCGTTAAAAAAAATGCTAGTGGGTAGAAGCCCTCACATAGATATTAAACTGTACTGTGCTTAGCCTAAAAATGCTGATATGCAGTACTGTGCAGATATTAGAGACCACTATTTATTTATTTTTGAGTAAAAAATGCAACCATTATTTTCTTCTAACATTTATTTGACAGATAATTACACAGAAGCTACTACAACTGATCACAAAATTATTATTAGCATAAGGTCAACTTTACACAGGTGAGTACGATATCGGGCCGGGATTCATATTGCGCTTGCCAACGTGCGATTTCCCCATGAATGCATGTTAATAACATCTTGCACCACTTCAGGGAAATAGCCATCCTGCAGAGTGGCTGACACGCTGGAGGATCGCAGAGCGTTTCCCGTTGCTTTTAATGGGAAACATCTCAATACACTAGCGTGCAGCTCGCATGCCATTCAATTCTTTGCTGGCCCCTTGAAAAACAATGAGCGATACGTTCGAGGGAATGCCCAAAGATAGGACATGCTGCTATGTGTATGGGGTTCATACTTGTGCAAGATTTGTGAGTCTCGCAATGCACAAATTCTGTGCGCTTTTCTTGGCCATGTGAAAGATGCCCTAGTGTGTGCTCACTTTTTTCTGTATTGCATTTTTAATTCTTTTTGAGAGACTTCACTTCATTATTCTGAAAACTATCTGCAAATATATTTTTCATATGCTTGTAAACATCACTAAAGTTTGGTCTAAAATGGGTGTGTTTTTGCTTATAATTCAAATACATTGGTTCATCTTGATTATCAAAGAAGTATGCTCGGGGTACTTATATTCCTGTTTTCATCAAAATCTTATATTTTCCAGAGGGTATTGTATGATGTTTTACAATTTGTTTTATTCGTTTCATGATAACTTGAATCAAAAACAAAACACCAAGATCAGATGTTGTTTTACATTCCAAAAATTCATTGCCCCACCACAATGCATGACTGATAGTTGTAGACGTTTATATTTCCCTACTTTAAAAGACCCCAGCTTTAGACTTACAGAAAATCACTACACTTCTCCATTTTTCAGAGGACTGGGGGTGTCAAGTTTATTTTTTGAAATGCGAGTTATTAGCAAAAATATACAATTATAATTACTATTCAACCTCCGGTGCAAAGCAGGTTTGTCAAATTCACAAACTTTCAGTTGTTTTGCTGTTTACAAAGAAAAAAAATCAAGCAAGAACAATTTAAATAGCTTACCACGATTAATATGACAAATGCTTTCTTCTTAAGCTATGCATTAAATGCAGCTCAAAAGTACTTAGATACACTCCTAGCTGACCTGAGAGTGTTATACAGGGCCTTGTTGGCCTTGAGATAGTGTTATGCACCAGTGTTAGGGGTACTGGGGAAGATACAGTTTAGTTCAAACTAATTCAGATGGAACCAAATTTTCTGCTGAAATTTTGTGAAATTTGGCAAAAAGAAGAAGCAATCACTAGCTGCCACCAGATGTTCAAATCAGTCCTGGACACCTGTACTAAATTCAACAAGAAAAATATTTACTGTACACGTAGAGTCACAATTAGGCTTACCATCACCTGAGACATGAGTTAATTTTACTGACCTACCATGGTTTCGGGCTGAGACCACCACCGATCTCCAAAAAAACCCTTCAGATGCATTTAAATGAGTATTGTCTCTTCTGGTTAGCTGAAGATTCCCAGGGCTATACCAAGTCTGTGTTTTCTTTCACTCTAGTCATTCAAATGCAAGTTACTAATGCAAAATGCTGCAGATCTTTTTTTTCGTTTAGAGATAGTAGAAAATCAAGTTTAAAGGTTGTCCAGTTGTAAATTATTAGTGAGGTATTCTCAGGTTATTAACAATGAATAGGCTGGGGCGCATTGCCTGGGACCCCACCAATCAGCTCTTCACTGATGTATCAGGTTTCTTACTTGCTTACCTTTAATAGAATTGCCTTACAAATACTGGCAACACCAACTGAACAAATTGCCACATTTTTGCTATGCGTTTTTGATCAGTGGTATTTAGGCTAGTGCTATATGGAGACTTTGGCCATGACTGCAGTTATGCGACCAAATATCACTGTGTAGGAATGTGACCTCACACTGCAAATGAACTCAGTGGAGTTGACTGTGAGTTACAGGTTGCCTTGACATCGCATCGTAATCACAAATCATTCTTTGAGTTTGGATTTTAGCGGTCATGACATTGTGGGTGCTATAACCTACAGCTGTTACTGTGACTCCATTGAGTTAAATACAAATAGAAGCAGAGTCCACCACATAAATATGCACATGATGACATTTATTTATTCAAATAGACTCAAAACTGCTAATAAATAGATTCAAATTTGAATGTGATGTTTCAGGTAAGAATACGCTGGATCAAGCTAAAAAAAAAAATAGTAGAATGCATAAAATTAATTTCTAAAATAACATAAACAAAGCAAAGGAACAAGAGAAATAAAATGACAATTAAGGGCGCCCACCCACTGGCGTTTGCGATTTTCGTGCGTGAAAAACGCAGCGTTTTCGGCGCGTTTTCCGCGCGTTTTTCGCGGCTTTTTCCGTTAATTTACATTGACATTCATGGGTGCATTAAGAGAAAAATAAGGACACATATGCAACTGACAGTTCCTATGTTAAAAATTGCAAAAAAAAAACGCCAGTGGGTGGGCGCCCTAAGAAAGAAAAACAGGAATAGATCTACATAGATATTACACAAAATAATATATGGGCTAAACATTATACTAGGTCAGAGGCACAATTACAACCTACTGCAAGTAGTTATACTGAATAGATACTACATATACATATATTCTGTGGAGTACAGTTGAAGGCACAAAGATAAAGGCCTGGCCCAGACTTAAAGGAGATGTCTCGAGGAAGCAGTTAATTTTTTTTTTTGCCCAGTCCCCCCCCATTAAGCATACATTACTAATTACCCCTGTAAATGACATTTCTAGCTGGTTCGTACTTACCGTTCCAGCGTTTCAGCAACTTATAAAAGTTTCCTCAAGATGGCCGCCGGCTCTTTCCCCGCCGCTCGCTGCAGCCCGACGTGCGCGCTCCCGAGACGCCGCCAGCTGTGTCTCCATGGCAACCGGACGCATCGCAGCCGCCGACCAGACGCCCACCAGACGCCCACCGCCAGGCAGCAGGTAACCGGCGCTAGCCCCCGGCTCCCCAGCGCTAGACCCTCAGCCCAGGTGAAGGCCCCGGAGCCCAGCGCTAGGTTCCGGAGCCTAGCGGCAGCCCCCCCCGGCCTAGCGACAGCCCCCCCATCGCAGCGGCAGCCCCCCCCGGCCTAGCGACAGCCCCCCCATCACAGCGGCAGCCCCCCCCCGGCGCAGCGACAGCCCCCCCGGCGCAGCCCGGCGCAGCGGCAGCCCCCCCGACAAATCACTTACCTGGGAGGCTTCTCGGGGCTGCTGGGCTGGGCTGGGCTTCTCCGCTGGGCAGCTCCACTTTCTGCACCTTTCTCTAACAGAGGAAGGTACAGAATGGCCGCTGCAGCGCGCTCCCGAGCAGTGACAGCTCGTCTACGCATGCGCAGAAGAGCTGTAGCGGGAGCACACTGAAGCGGCTCGTGCTGAATGGAGAAGACCGGACTGCGCAAGCGCGTCTAAAAAAGCAAGCTGCCGGCGAATTTAGACGGAACCATGGAGACGAGGACGCTAGCAACGGAGCAGGTAAGTGAATAACTTCTGTATGGCTCATATTTAATGCACGATGTACATTACAAAGTGCATTAATATGGCCATACGGAAGTGTATAACCCCACTTGGTTTCGCGAGACCACCCCTTTAAAGAATGGTAAAGTAATAACCTATAGAGGAAACAATAGCTAATGGCTACTATGCAACTATAGGTATACAAAACAAGAAATCAGTAATGGATAAACCCAAGCAAGATTGGGTCATATACACAAGAAGAACACAAGCATAATAATCTATTAAATGATAACTGGTATGACGTTTAGTTTATAGATTATTCCATTTGATACCTGCGTGTATCCAGTGTAATGTTTTGTTTTTTTTAAATTATTTTAGTTGGCATATTCCCATTGCTTTGTGCTTTATATTGGACATTCATTTTTATGTATTCTACTTTTTAGCCTGATGAAGAGTATTCTTATCCAAAACACTATATACAACTTAAAGTCTGTTCACCAGTGTTTTTGGGTCAATTGGAACAAATACTCTTCTATATGTATTTTATGGGGACATAACCCATGTTGAGAATTGTGTGGACTAATTACATGTACAGCTTCACTGAGTTCCATGGCAGTGCTAGATCATAGTGATATACAATGATCTTTGGTTGTGCAACCCCCATTGTTTTTAAAGCTGTCAAGCAGCCATAGTAATTCACTAAGTGGCTGTGATTGGCTCATCGAGCGCCAGCTGTGATTTGCCGTCTGGGACTCGATAAGCCAATCACAGCGCGTGCTTTGCTGGAGGCGGGGTATTCAAAGCAGTAAGACGCTCAGCTGTGAGACCACGAAAATGCAGTTTACCGCAGTGCGCCGAAGACCATCGGGAGGCATCAGGGCGTCGTGGACCAGGTGAGTATAAGCCCCCACCCCCCTTCCGAAAATAAGACACCATGTCTCTTTTGGGGCAAACATTTATATAAGACAGTGTCTTATTTGGGGGGAAATACAATAGTCTTTCATTTCATCCCCCTTTGTGGGTCTTGCTTTGGAGATATTGGCTACAAAATTAATTGAACATAGAAATTTAATCTTCTGGTGCTTTGGCAGAAATCTGTTCGGAACTAGGACAGATGCATAAAGTAACCTTACAGAACAGGTCAGCAAGTGATTTTTTTCATTGACCACCCAAGGCAAAATTTGTGCCCTTGGTGGTTATGAATGGTCTATGTTTGTTGTTGATCGCTCTGATCCTGTGGAAGGGCACTTGAGGAAAATGAAGGAACTCCAGGCATTAACCTTAAAGCTGGGTGAATATTATCCGTTTGAATGGACGGGTCTGATTGGTTTATAGCTGAGTGAGTTCATTGGTTCGTTCCTCAAACCTATTGTTGCAATAATTGTTATTATATTATCCTTCTATGTTGCATTTTAGATATAATAATAATAATATAATAATCTTTATTTTTATAGCGCCAACTTATTCCGCAGCGCTTTCAGGCATGGATAAATGCAAAACAATACAACAATTGCAACAATTACAATGTGAGATACATTGG
The DNA here is from genome assembly GCF_035609145.1 of Eleutherodactylus coqui. NCBI lineage: Eukaryota > Metazoa > Chordata > Amphibia > Anura > Eleutherodactylidae > Eleutherodactylus > Eleutherodactylus coqui. Next base: position 137,991,917 of record NC_089843.1, on the reverse strand, counting down.
GTTAGACACAAATGGGTTGAGGGTGGTACAGGAGGTGCAGGGGTTGGGGAACACAGGCAATAGGAAATTTTATGTACAGATCATATATCAGAAGGCAAACAGGGTGGAGCACCATAGGGAGGGGCGAGGGACTAGGTCAGGAGATTTGGTATGCTTCCCTGAAGAGGTGCGTTTTTAAAGCACGTCTGAAATTTCGTGCATTGGGAATTGTCCGGATGCCTTGGGGTAGAGCATTCCAGAGGATGGGTGCTGCTCTGGTGAAGTCCTGTAGGTGAGCATGTGAGGTTCGTATTACAGGGGTGTTTAGTCTGAGTGTGTTAGCCGATCGGAGTGAGCGGGCTGGCTGGTGTACTGACAGTAGGGAGGCGATGTATGGTGGCGCAGCGCCATGCAGAGCTTTGTGAGTGAGGTAGAGGAATTTAAATTTAGTTCTGCAGTGGATGGGCAGCCAATGCAGCGACTGGCATAATGCAGAGGCGTCTGAATAACGACTGGATAGAAAAATGAGTCTAGCTGCTGCATTTAGTATGGATTGGAGTGGAGCGAGTCTAGTGCGGGGGAGGCCAATGAGTAGCGAGTTGCAGTAGTCAAGCCGGGAGTGGATGAGCGCAACCACGAGCATCTTTAGCGTGTCCGTGGTTAGGAACGGACGTATTTTAGCAATATTCCTGAGGTGCATGTGGCATGTTTGGGCCAGAGATTGGATATGAGGGGCAAAGGAGAGGTCCAGTGTCCAGTGTGACCCCAAGGCTTCGGGCATGCCGTCTGGGGGTTATGATGGTGCCAGACACTGGAATGGAGATGTTCAGGGGAGGTCGGTTAGAAAGTGGAAAGACAAGGAGGTCAGTTTTAGAGAGGTTTAGTTTGAGAAAAAGGAAGGACATAGTGTTAGAGACAGTGGACAGACAGTCGGTGATATTTTGGAGGAATGGTCCAGAGATCTCACGAGAGGAGGTGTATAGTTGGGTGTCATCAGCGTAGAGATGGTATTGGAGGCCAAATTTGTGGATCGTTTGTCCAATTGGGGCAGTATAGATAGAGAAAAGAAGGGGACCAAGGACCGAGCCCTGGGGTACCCAGACAGCGAGAGGAAGTGGAGCAGAGATAGAACCAGCAAAGGAAACAATGAAAGAGCGGTCAGAGAGGTAGGAAGAGAACCAGGAGAGAGCAGTATCCTTTAGACCAATAGAGTGGAGCATAGTGAGAAGGAGATTATGGTCGACAGTGTCAAATGCAGCAGACAGGTCAAGGAGGATTAGTAGGGAGTAATCACCTCTCGACTTTGCAGTCGTCAGGTCATTTGTTACTTTTGTAAGGGCAGTTTCAGTCGAGTGTAGAGAGTGGAAACCAGACTGGAGGGGGTCGAGGAGCGAGCTGTCAGAGAAAGCGAGTAAGGCGGGAGTAGACCAGGCGTTCCAGTAATTTGGAGATAAAGGGGAGGTTTGAGATGGGTCGGTAGTTGGCAGCATTAGTCGGGTCCAGGGTTGGTTTTTTAAGCAGAGGGGATATAATGCAGTGTTTGAATGAGGAGGGAAAAGTGCCAGAGGATAGGGAGAGGTTGCAGATTGTGGTGAGGTGAGTAATGAGAGCTGGGGAAAGGGAGCGGAGGAGGTGAGACGGGAGAGGGTCGCTAGCGCAGGTGGTGGGGCGGGCATATTCCTGTGCATTTGCAAAACGTGTTGTTTCTAGCTCGTAAAAGCAGCTTTGTGTTTTTTGTAATAGGGTTATTTAACCCCATAACAACCACCCATGTCTTTTGATCGTGGACATTAAGGGGCTTTAATCTGCAGTCCCTTCAAAAGACACCCGATGTTGGTCCCCCACATTGGGAGAAGCAGGGGCTCAGCTGTTGGATGATTGCCGGGTATCTGCTCTAATAGTGAGAACTAAGGAAATCTTTGATTACTGCAATTTAACCCTTCACACAGTATGGTCAATATGATTGTGGCATGTAAAAGGGAGAGAGATGGAGGAGCTCCCTTTGTCGCCCATCGGATGCATCAGACCCCAAGATGTGTTTGTGGGGTCCCAATGGGTTGCTATAGCACCCGGAGGATTGACTATAGCCTTTGGGTCTGCCAGATACAATGGTCTGTGAGGCTCACTCTCTGGCCTCACAGGCTTTTTAATGCACTACTATACTTATCTGTAGCAGTGTATTAGAAGAATGAAAGAAGACTAGAGATGAGCGAATGTACTCGTCCGAGTTTGATGCTCGTTCGAGTATTAGCGTGTTCGAGATGCTCGTTACTCGTGACGAGTACCACGCGATGTTCGGGTTACTTTCACTTTCATCTCTGAGACGTTAGCGCGCTTTTCTGGCCAATAGAAAGACAGGGAAGGCATTACAACTTCCCCCTGCGAAGTTCAAGCCCTATACCACCCCCCTGCAGTGAGTGGCTGGCGAGATCAGGTGTCACCCGAGTATAAAAATCGGCCCCTCCCGCGGCTCGCCACAGATGCGTTCTGACATACTTTAGGGAAAGTGCTATCTTGGTGGAGCTGCTATAGGGAGAGTGTTAGGAGTATTTTAGGCTTCAAGAACCCCAACGGTCCTTCTTAGGGCCACATCTAACCGTGTGCAGTAGTGTGGAGGCTGCTTTTTGCAGTGTTGCACTTTTTTTTTTCTTGGTATATTGGCCGTGCAGAGCATTGCGCCCTGCAGTAATACTCCAGGGCCAGAAGCGCTTAGGCAGGTTCAGAAGACATATTGATTGAATATAGGCAGTGGGCCTTTGCAAAAACATTTGGGGAAAAAAATCTATTTGGGCTGTCTGTGACTGTCCTCAGTGTTCTGGGTCTGTGCTGGGTGTAGTAGTTCTCCAAATTCATACGCAGCCAGCTAAGTGTTACAGCAGGCTTGCGCAAAATTATTTCCTGGCTCTGTCTGGGCTGTTAAATCACCGCTGTATTGCAGTCCACAGTGCAACACTCTGCAGTTCTTTGACATACTCCAGGGCCAGAAGCGCTTAGGCAGGGACAGAAGACATATTGATTGAATATAGGCAGTGGGCCTTTGCAAAAACATTTGGGGAAAAAAATCTATTTGGGCTGCCTGTGACTGTCCTCAGTGTTCTGTGTCTCTGCTGGGTGTAGTAGTTCTCCAAATTCATACGCAGCCAGCTAAATGTTACAGCAGGCTTGCGCAAAATTATTTCCTGGCTCTGTCTGGGCTGTTAAATCACCGCTGTATTGCAGTCCACAGTGCAACACTCTGCAGATCTTTGACATACTCCAGGGCCAGAAGCGCTTAGGCAGGGACAGAAGACATATTGATTGAATATAGGCAGTGGGCCTTTGCAAAAACATTTGGGGAAAAAAATCTATTTGGGCTGTCTGTGATTGTCCTCAGTGTTCTGGGTCTCTGCTGGGTGTAATAGTTCTCCAAATTCATACGCAGCCAGCTAAGTGTTACAGCAGGCTTGCGCAAAATTATTTCCTGGCGTTCCGTAAGTGAAGTCAGCCTCCAACCACAGGCCAATAAGCGGCACATTTAATTACAGCGTTCTGTTTCTGCACTACTGGTAATACACCATGCTGAGGGGTAGGGGTAGGCCTAGAGGACGTGGACGCGGGCGAGGACGCGGAGGCCCAAGTCAGGGTGTGGGCACAGGCCGAGCCAGTGCGGTGGCCAGGGGTAGAGGCAGGGCCAGACCGAATAATCCACCAACTGTTTCCCAAAGCGCCCCCTTGCGCCATGTCACCCTGCAGAGGTCTAGGTGCTCTACGGTGTGGCAGTTTTTCACAGAGACGCCTGACGACCGACGAACAGTGGTGTGCAACCTTTGTCGCGCCAAGATCAGCTGGGGAGGCACCACCACCAGCATGCGCAGGCATATGATGGCCAAGCACCCCACAAGGTGGGACGAAGGCTGTTCGCCGCCTCCGGTTTGCACCACTGCCTCTCCCCCTGTGCCCCAACCTGCCACTGAGATCCAACCCCCCTCTGAGGACACAGGCACTACCGTCTCCTGGCCTGCACCCACACCCTCACCTCCGCTGTCCTCGGCCCCATCCAGCAATGTCTCTCAGCGCAGCGTCCAGACGTCGCTAGCGCCACTGTTTGAGCGCGAGCGCAAGTACGCCGGCACGCACCGGCACGCTCAAGCGTTAAACGTGCACATTGCCAAATTGATCAGCCTGGAGATGCTGCCGTATAGGCTTGTGGAAACGGAGGCTTTCAAAAGCATGATGGCGGCGGCGGCCCCGCGCTACTCGGTTCCCAGTCGCCACTACTTTTCCCGATGTGCCGTCCCAGCCCTGCACGACCACGTCTCCCGCAACATTGTATGCGCCCTCACCAACGCGGTTACTGCCAAGGTCCACTTAACAACAAACACGTGGACAAGCACAGGCAGGCAGGGCCACTATATCTCCCTGACGGCACATTGGGTGAATTTAGTGGAGGCTGGGACAGAGTCAGAGCCTGGGACCGCTCACGTCCTACCCACCCCCAGAATTGCGGGCCCCAGCTCGGTGGTGGTATCTGCGGCGGTGTATGCTTCTTCCACTAAACCACCCTCCTCCTCCTCCAACGCAACCTCTGTCTTGCAATCAAGATGTGTCAGCAGCAGCACGTCGGCAGCAGTCGGTGTCGCGCGGCATGGCAGAACAGCGGTGGCCAAGGAGATAAAAGGCACACGGCCCACGAACTGCTGCAGGGTCTGACAGAGCAGACCGACCGCTGGCTTGCGCCGCTGAGCCTCCAACGGGGCATGGTCGTGTGTGACAACGGCCGTAACCTGGTGGCGGCTCTGCAGCTCGGCAGCCTCACGCAGTGCCATGCCTGGCCCATGTCTTTAATTTGGTGGTTCAGCGCTTTCTGAAAAGCTACCCACGCTTGTCATACCTGCTCGGAAAGGTGCGCCGGGTCAGCGCACATTTCCGCAACTCCAAGACGGACGCTGCCACCCTGCGGACCCTGCAACATCGGTTTCATCTGTCAGTGCACCGATTGCTGTGCGACGTGCCCACACAGTGGAACTCTACGCTCCACATGTTGGCCAGGCTCTATGAGCAGCGTAGAGCTATTGCGGAATACCAACTCCAACATGGGCGGCGTAGTGGGAGTCAGCCTCCTCAATTATTTACAGAAGAGTGGGCCTGGTTGGCAGCCATCTGCCAGGTCCTTGGAAACTTTGAGGAGTCTACCCAGATGCTGAGCGGGGATGCTGCAATCATTAGCGTCACCATTCCTCTGCTATGCCTCTTGAGAAGTTCCCTGCAAAGCATAAAGGCAGACGCTTTGCACTCGGAAACGGAGGCGGGGGAAGACAGTATGTCGCTGGATAGTCTGAGCACCCTCATGTCTATATCTCAGCGCGTTGTGGAGGAGGAGGAGGGGGAGGAGCATGAGGAGGAGGGGGAAGAGACAGCTTGGCCCACTGCTGAGGGTACACATGCCGCTTACCTGTCATCCTTTCAGCGTGTATGGCCAGAGGAGGAGGAGGGGGAAGAGACAGCTTGGCCCACTGCTGAGGGTACACATGCTGCTTGCCTGTCATCCTTTCAGCGTGTATGGCCAGAGGAGGAGGAGGAGGAGGAGGAGGATCCTGAAAGTGATCTTCCGAGTGAGGACAGCCATGTGTTGCGTACAGGTACCAGATCAGGCAGCATGTACAGCGCAGGCAGGGGACCAATCTCCTAGGCCTTTGCCAGCTTTCTGGCTCCCCAGCAAGACTGTGTCACCGGTCCCCAGTCAAGGCTGAGTTGGCGGGAGCACTGTAAAAGGATGGTGAGGGAGTACTTAGCCGATCGCAAAACCGTCCTCGGTGACGCCTCTGCCCCCTACAACTACTGGGTGTCGAAGCTGGACACGTGGCCTGAACTCACGCTGTATGCCCTGGAGGTGCTTGCTTGTCCTGCGGCTAGCGTCTTGTCAGAAAGTGTGTTTAGTGTGGCTGGGGGAATCATCACGGATAAGCGTACCCACCTGTCAACCGACAGTGCCGACAGGCTTACACTCATCAAGATGAACAAAGCCTGGATTTCCCCAGACTTCTCTTCTGCACCAGCGGACAGCAGCGATACCTAAGCAATACGTATTATGCACCCGCGGATGGAAGCATCGTTCTATAACACCATCAAAAACGGGGACCTTTTTGCTTCATCAATCTGTGTATAATATTCCTCCTCCTCCTCCTGCTCCTCCTCCTGAAACCTCACATAATCACGCCGAACGGGCAATTTTTCTTAGGCCCACAAGGCTCAGTCATATAATTTTTCTAAACAATTTTTATACGTTTCAATGCTCATTAAAGCGTTGAAACTTTCACCTCAACCAATTTTTATTTTAACTGGGCTGCCTCCAGGCCTAGTTACCAATTAAGCCACATTAACCAAAGCGATTAATGGATTTCACCTGCCCTCTTGGTTGGGCATGGGCAATTTTTCTCAGGTACATTAGTACTGTTGGTACACCAATTTTTGGGGGCCCTCGCCTACAGTGTAATCAAATGAATTTTTAGCCCACCTGCATTACAGCTGACGTTACATCAGCTGTGTTGGGCACTGCAATGGGATATATTTATGTACCGCCGGTGGCTTACTGGCACCCACCCATGCTGTCGGTCCACAGGGAGTTGTAACTGCATGTGTCCACTTCTAAAGAACCCCAGTCTGACTGGGGCATGCAGTGTGGGCCGAAGCCCACCTGCATTAAACATGACATTACCTCAGCTGTGATGGGCAATGCAATGGGATATATTTATGTACCGCCGGTGGCTTCCTGGCACCCACCCATGCCGTCGGTCCACAGGGAGTTGTAACTGCATGTGTCCACTTCTAAAGAACCCCAGTCTAACTGGGGCATGCAGTGTGGGCCGAAGCCCACCTGCATTAAACATGACATTACCTCAGCTGTGATGGGCAATGCAATGGGATATATTTATGCACCGCCGGTGGCTTCCTGGCACCCACCCATTCTGTCGGTCCACAGGGACATCACAATAGGGAGTTGTACCTGCCTGTGTGTATGAATTAAAAACCCCGGTCAGGTTGGGGCATGCAGTGTGGCCCGAAGCCCACCTGCATTTAATCGGACGTTACCTCAGCTGTGATGAGCACTGCAATGGGATACATTAATGTACAGCCGGTGGGTTCCAGGGAGCCACCCATGCTGTGGGTGCACACGGAATTCCCATTGCGGAGTTGTACCTGCCTGTGACTATTTATAAAAAAACACGGTCTGACTGGGGCATGCAGACACCTTGACAGAATGAATAGTGTGTGGCACATAGGTTCCCCATTGCTATGCCTACGTGTGCAGCTCCTGATGGAGGTGGCACAGGATTGGATTTCTCATTGCTTCTGTACAGCATTGTGGGCTATTGCCCCACCCCTTTTAAAGAGGGTCGCTGCCTAGCCGTGCCAACCCTCTGCAGTGTGTGCCTGCGGTTCCTCCTCATGGCAGACGCACTTAGAAATAGACATGTGGGTGGCGTGGCATGAGGGCAGCTTAAGGCTGGGCAGGGACAGTTTGGTGTGCGCTGTGGACATTGGGTCGTGGGGGGGGGGGTTGGTCAGCATGTAACCCAGGAGAAGTGGCAGCGGAGTGTCATGCAGGCAGTGATTGTGCTTTGTTGGAGGTAGTCTGGTGCTTAGCTAAGGTATGCATTGCTAATGAGGGCTTTTCAGAAGTAAAAGTTGTTGGGAGGGGGGGGGGGCACTCTTGCCGCTATTGTGGCTTAATAGTGGGACCTGGGAACTTGAGATGCAGCCCAACATGTAGCCCCTCGCCTGCCCTATCCATTTCTGTGTCGTTCCCATCACTTTCTTGAATAGTCCCGATTTTCACAAATGAAAACCTTAGCGAGCATCGGCGATATACAAAAATGCTCGGGTCGCCCATTGACTTCAATGGGGTTCGTTACTCGAAACGAACCCTCGAGCATCGCGAAAAGTTCGTCCCGAGTAACGAGCACCCGAGCATTTTGGTGCTCGCTCATCTCTAAAGAAGACAAGTCCCTTAGTGGGACAAAAACAAAAAGTAATAAAATAAAAACAAAAATGACAAAATCTCACCTTTACCCCTTTCCTATGCAAAAAAAATCATACACGTGGTATTACTGCATTCATAATGACCCAGATTAGTACATTGTTTAACCCCCACAGTGCATGCCATGAAAAAATAAAAAAAAACATGGTGAAAATAGCTAATTTTGCCTATCTTGCAAAGTGATCAAAATTTCACATGGATCAACAAATGAAACCATTGAAAAGTACAACTCATCCTACTAAAAAAAGGTTAACAAAAAAAGTTAAATGTTAGGGGTCTTTGAATGCAGCGATAAACCAATAATACTTTTAAAAAAACAACCCATATAAATTTGGTATTAGTGTAATCATACTGGCTTGCAAAAATTAATTTGATATATCATTTATACTGCATGGTGAACACCATTAAAAATAAAAAAACATACCAAAATTGCAGATGAAGTAAAAAGCAATCAAAATGTTGTTATATGTTTACAAATATTGGATAAATGAAAACTAGAGTTCATTCCACAAAAAAACAAGCCCCCATAGAGATTCATCGATTGAAAATAAAATGTTTTGGCTCTTGGAATACAGAGACACAAAAGAAAATGTTAAAAAAAAAAAGATTTGTGTTTGCAAAAGTAGCAAAACATTAAAAAAAAACTTTATGAACTTGGTGTCCCCGGAATCAAGCTTACCCAAAGAAGCATGTTATCACATTATTTATTTTGCACACTGAATGTCATAAAAATAAAATCCAAAAAACAAATGACAGATTTTCTTTATTTTTGGCCAATCCTCCTAAGGCCTCAGTCAGACAGGCATTTTTATGTTCGCATGTTTTGTGCGTTTGCGATCCGCATCTCTATAGAACCACTGCTTTTCAATGACAGCGGTCACATGTCCAAATTTTACATGCACATGAAATTCGCACCTACAAAACATATGGGTGGCAATAGACGTAGTCACGCGTTGTTTTTTTTTAATGCGCAGTGCGATCTTTTTTTCGTGTGAATAAATGCTCGTCTGACTGAGCCCAAAACATTAATAAAAGTTATGCAATACATTATATGTATCGAAAAATGATGCCATTAGAAAATACAGCTAGTCCCGCAAAAAACATGGCTTTATATAGCAGTTGGGGAAAAAAATGAAAAATTAATTGGTCAATAAGTCGCAAACAGGCTTTGACAGTAAATGGTTACACTCGCCGAGCCCCGCCGTGACCCTGTGTACGGCTACCTAATGTACTATATATATAACTGCGTACTCACAAAGGCAGTCATGTGCAGCACACCTTTTTTTTGTTTAAATTTTCCACGCTGTTGGTTGGCGATGACGCAATTACTCACAGCCCATACACAACATAATTGTGTATGAGCTGCGGATATATCCGTGACCATAGTGCACAATGGGCTCTATGTTGCAGGTATCCACGATAAAATAGAACATGCTGTGTTCTGTTTTCTGCTAATAGATTGCATAATTCCGACCTGCTAATTTGTGTGATGCAAGACATTTGATTCATCTGCGTATTACCGCAGATCAAACACATGTGGAATCAGCAATTTCTGTACGGCTGTGTGACACTGGCCTAAGGCGGATCGCTACCTTTTTATCACGTGACCGGGGGACTGCTCAGTGAAGCCTTCAATCACTGCTCTAGGTTCTCGGCTACCGTTGGTAGCCAGGAGCAAGGGGATATTAAATTTCCCAGACCCAACACAGCTCTGACGCATGTGTCCGACATTTTCCCAGCGGGCGCATGCACACAAGCCAGACAAGGTCTGTGGTGCCGTGGAAGACCTTTTGGGGTCCACGGCGTGATCAATGGGAATGTTTGCACCCTTCCTAATTAATCTTAAGAGGTTGTGCGCACAAGAAGGAATCACACTGACACAGAAGTTCAGCATATGAAAGCTTCCTCATTTCTGCTTAATTAGTGGGCAAGTAGCCTCTTTTATAGCATTACACATATCTGCCCTTTATGGGCATGTCAAAAATTGCATATATAAGATGTATGGATAGATAATTGGATAAGCTTTTTAAGGTTCTTCCTGTATCCGTTCATCGGTGGTTTTCGGCGTTGCCCATCTCGTGGTATCAGTCAGGAAATGAGAGACATCTTGGAAGAGCTCGATGGAGGGGACAAAGGTGTGGTAAGTGATCGTTGTCAAATGACACTTAGGTATGACTTGTGAATGGTCAGATATGCCCGGAGGTTACAACTTGTATCGCAAAGGTTATTATTGTGCATTTTGCTGAAACTGTTTATGCTGACAAGTGCATTGCCAAAGGCTGTGGTGTTAGCCTGTGATATATATATATATATATATATATATATATATATATATATATATATATATATATATATATATATCATCATACATGAAATGGAAATATACGGCCATAGGTATATAGAAGAGTGTATAGGATATAGGAGAGTGTATGTTCACTACAAACCCCCCTTAAAACTATCTGTTTCACTAACTGTCCCTATCCGTTCCCATAGTCCTCACCTGGTTGACCCCCCTTGGTACGTATCCCCAAATCTAGGTTGGCAAACCACAACCTTTGGTTTTTCACAGCGCTTGTTGTTTGCAACAACAAACAGAAATTAGGATAACTATAAGAATGACAGATATAATCTATAACTTTTTTAGCCAAGAGAACCCAAACCATGGCCCAGTCAACCAATCAAACCACCCTTGATCTACTCCTTGCTTGATACCAGTGTCTAGATCTTTCAGCTGGTTAATTTTCTGATGGATAGATATGGATATATCAGAGAGATAAAAACAAGACATCCCTTCAAACTCTTCACATCCATGGTTCAAGGTCATAAGATAATAGTCTATGGTGGCTCTATTGTGCAGGGTCGCTTTCCTAAGGTTTTGAACGTCTAGGAGTAGCAGGTCCAGTGCTTGAGAAGTGGCATTCAGACTCTTTACCATGTCGCATCCAAGGCCATTAATCACTCTTGCGTTATACTGGGCACATGCGGGGGTATCCACAATACTAAAGGCTAGTGCAGATTGCTCTGAAAAACTCAGTAGAGTGGGCAATCCTTCACAGCTATTGTTCAGGACATGAATGTCCCTCTGATATTTAAGTGTGTGTTCATGGGTATCGGGTCTTTGGTATATGAGGATACTTAACTGGGATAGGGCACACGGCCCTCCTGAAATATTGGCAGGGATATATGTGTAGGTCAAATTACCACAGGACAAGACCCATCCTGCTTTAACCTGATCTCTGGCTTTATATTCATCTGTTACCCATATAGACACCCCTATGGCATCTATTTACACGTGGGTGGTCTAAGCTACCTGCTGGGGTCTCGATTTCTCTTTTCGCTCGTTGTGGGGATTTGTTCTCTGAGGCATCTGTATTGTCAGGGCATTAGGTTAGAAGAGGTTTGGTTTTGACTACATCATGAAAACACAACATAACTTCTGTAGAACCTGCCTTCTTGACCATACCTCGATTCAGCCACAAAAAGTGCAAAATCAGGGCGATCTAATGACTGATCAACATGACTGATACCCTGTCTCATGGGCCATTAGCTAGTGCATAGTTATGTCTATCAATCTATCAGGTGATTATTCCCACTTCCCTTTTTCAGAGGCAGCAAGGTAGCGGGACCGGGGACGATGTAACACTGGCACATTGAGTGGCATGAGCAGGGTGCAAAAGCAAAATCTTATCGATAACCTATGACAGTGTTGTAAATACAGTGTTCTAAACTTATTTTTTCCTCAGCTGCTAGGTATGTACCTAACTGAGGAAAAGGGCTAATACAAGGCACTCAGTCCAGGGCTTGCCCGTTTCCTCCTTTGACTTTGGTATCTTAAATTTCAGGGTACCACTCATCCTTTCTACTTTCCCACTACTCCGTGTATGGTAGGGTGTGTAAAAGGCCTGGGATGTCCCCAGAGCAGACATGATGTGTTGTATTATTTCACCTGCGAAGTGTGTACCTTTGTTTGACTCAATCACTTCCGGTACCCTGTATCTGCAGATTACTTCATTCATGAGCTTCTGTGTGGTTATCTGCTCATTTACCTTCGTAACAGGGTGGGCCTCCAACCTGAAAAGACATCAACAACAACAAGCACATATTCATACTTCCCAAAAAGTCGGAGCTGATTGTAGTCAATTTGCAATCTCTGAAATGGGTAGAGTGGTCTAGGCAAGTGTTATGAGGCATCTTTACTTCTGCCCTGGGTTGCCTATGGCACAGATCATGCAACACTGGACAAATGATGCAACAGCTACAGAGAACCCAGGAGTCACCTGTCCTCATTCAAGTGCCGACATCATTGCTGCTTTTGATAGGTACATTTTTCGGTACATCAGCTGGGCCATCATGGGGACTGTGGTAGCCAAGTTCTATTGACTGTTCGCCATACTCCATCCTGTTCTGTTGCTCCCATTTTTAGTCCATTTTCCTTTCATTTCTTGCTGGCTTGTAACTATAAAGTCCTTAGCATATCAATGTCCAAAGTTTTGTCAATGTCTAAAGTTTTGTTAATGTCCAAAGTTTTTGTCTCTGATTTATGCCATCAGTATCTTCTTTTCTTTTTTTTTTCCTCGGCTTGAGGGCCACTGCCTTTGCTGTGATTTCCACAATGGTGTTGCCTCTTGCTTCTCCAGTGTAGGAATGGGTGTGAGCTCTCCACTTTGTCAGGTAGAAGTAGGGCCTCCATGAGACTCTGCACTGCTGCACCATTCCTAATTGGTTGTCCTGCTGAGGTAAGAAACTGTCTGGCTTTCCACATTCGGCGATAATCATGAGCTATGCCAAATGCATACCGGGATTCAGTGTAAATGTTTGCCATCTTACCTTCTTCCACTCTACACGCCTCAGTGAGGGACTTCAGTTCCGCTTCTTGTGCTGAGACATGCGGAGACAGAGCTTCTGCTTTTAGGACATCTTGTTGTGTGACCACTGCATATCGGGTGTGGAGTCGTCAACCCTCACCCTGGTACCATCTACAAAAAACTCAAAATATGCATTGTTAACAAAGGGTTCCAGTAACTGTTTTTAAAACCTGTATTTTCTTGTTGCATCAATGCTTATTGCAAAAAATTTTTAAAAAGCTGATCTGTAATAACTAGATAATCTATGCCTTCTCCTCCCCCATTTGAACCTGGATACTCAAATGGTAGAAGAGTAGCTGGGTTCAAAATAGTACAACGTTGGAAAAAGATGCTATGGGGCATGTGTCTTTTCTTGACTGAAAAAGAGAGGTGTTTGCTGGAGGATGTATCTCCCGCAAAAACATCATTGGAACCAAGTCTCCCATTTGTCCCCCAACAACATTTTCTTGTGGGAAACTAAAGGGATACTGTCTGACCCAGGGATGTGTATCCTGGTTTCAGATATGTCATTATAGGTGGTACATTCAATTTCCCTATATCTGTCCTGGAGGTGGCCCACCATTTGTCAGGACCTGCGGAAAACTGAGATTCTGCAGCAGCTGTCAGGACGAACACATGAGCCGGATCAACCAAGAGAGCAGTTGGTTTACAAAACTCTTCTGTACTGGCACCTGAGGTCTCAACCTGTAACGATCCATCAGGTGCGAATTAGATGGATGCAGATAAGGCTTGTAAAATGTCAGCACTAGAGATAAGCGAGCACCAAAATGCTTGGGTGCTGGTTGCTCGAGTCGAACTTTTCGTAATGCTCGAGAGCTCATTTCGAGTAACGAACCCCATTGAAGTCAATGGGAGACTCGAGCATTTTTGTAAGGAACCGATGCTCCGCATAGGTGATGGCTTGTCAAACACCAGAAAACATCAGAAAGTCATGAAAACACCACAGAAACAGATAGGGAAGGGCAGGGGCAGCATGCATGTCCCACACATGTCCCCAGCATGCAGGTCCCACTATTAAGCTAAAATGGGGGCAAGAGTCTGGCGTCACCCCCCCTAACAATTTATTTTGGACAAACCCTCATTAGCAAGGCACATGCGCTGGCACATATTAGCTAAGCACCACACTACCTGCAACCAAGGACAATCACTTCCTGCGGGTGACACCGCTGCCTCTTCTCCTGGGTTACATGCTCGACCCTGCGTCCACGTCCACAGCGCACACAAAAGTTTCCCTGCGCAGCGTTCAGCTGCCCTCATGCCACACGCTCGCTTCATAGCCACACCACCCTCATGTCAATTTTTAAGTGCGTACTGGATGGGGAGGAACCGGAGGCACACACTGCAGAGGGTTGGCAGGGCCAGGTGACCCTCTTTGAAAGTGTGGGTGATAGCCCACAATGCTGTTGAGAATTGATGATAAATTGACGTATGATCATCATTCCAATCCCATGCCACCTCCGTCACAAAATTGTCAGGGGCCGCAAACATGGGCATAAAGGGGACTCAAGTGCCAGCACTTCTACACATCTCCACAATGCAGCAATACTCTGTGTGGGAAGCACATGAGCGGGCCCAGGGTCAGGCTCGGTCCCAGCCTCCACCTTGTGTGACCCAAGGTGCCGTGAGTTACATAGCAATGTAAAATCCATGTGTACCCACACAATTCATTCTTTGTAGGTGTTACATAGCTTAACACTGCAATAGGAAGTCTTTGAGTTCCTTGGGCTCGCCTATGCTGTGGGTGCACAAAGATGGTATTACACAGGAAGAAATCAGAGTGCCCAAACATGGCAGAGTTTCACCCCGCCAAGGACCTCGGCACATATTTCTACCCTAGTCAGTCAGTGTATTTGTGCCAGAAAGGTAAAACACCCCAATGGGAAGTCTTTGTGCACCCACAGCATAGACGAGCCCCTGGAACCCAAGGAAAGTATTACACATAAAGAAATCAAAGCGCCCAAACATGGCAGTTTCACCCTGCCAAGGACCTCGGCCTCGGCTCACACCCTCATTAATTGTGGGGATAAAGCAGACTCGGATGCTAGTGCAGCTTTGAACGTCTCATTAATGCAGTAACGCTCCTTTTGTTTGGCCCAAACCACTGTCTCAGATAACTGTGGTAACATGTTAGAAAATACATGTTGCCCAGCGCTGATCCCCAGACTCTAAACAGGAGGAGGAGGTGGCATAATAAGGCCAAGAAACCATGACCGAAGTAGAACCCACAATACTCTGTGTTGGAAGTACGTGAGCAGGCCCTGGGTCAGGCTTGGTCTCAGCCTCCACCTTGTGTGACCCAAGGTGCCGCGAGTTACATAGCAATGGGAAATCATGGGTCCCCAAACAATACATTCTGTGTAGGTGTCAGATAGCTCAACACCGCAATGGGAAGTCTTTGAGTTCCTTGGGCTCGCCTATGGGTGCACAAAGATGGTATTGCACAGGAAGAAATCACAGTGCCCAAACATGGCAGAGTTTCACCCAGCCAAGGTCCTCGGCCTTGGTTCACATTTCTGCCCAAGTCAGTCAGTGTATTTGTGCCAGATAGATAAAACAACACGATAGCAAAAGTATAGGCAGACCCCTGTAACATTTCTGTAGCAAAAGTATAGGGAGACGCCAGTAACATTTCTGTAGCAAAAGTATAGGCGAACCCCTCAAACCATTCAGTAGAAACTGCATAGGCGGACCACAATAACATTTCTGTAGCAAGAGTATAGGCGGACCCCAGTAACATTTCTATAGCAAGAGTATAGGTGGACCCCAGTAACATTTCTGTAGCAAAAGGATAGGCGAACCCCTGTAACATTTCCGTAACAAGAGTATAGGCGAACCCCTCAAACCATTCAGTAGAAAAGGTATAGGCAGACCCCAGTAACACTTCTGCAGCAAGAGTATAGGCAGACCCCAGTAACATTTCTGTAGCAAAAGTATAGGCGAACCCCTCAAACCATTCAATAGAAACTGCATAGGTTGACCCCAATAACATTTCTGTAGCAAGAGTACAGGCAGACCCCAGTAACATTTCTGTAGCAAAAGTTTAGGCAGACCCCTGTAACATTTCTGTAGCAAGAGTATAGGAGGACCCCTGTAACATTTCTATAGCAAACTATAGGCGGGCCCCAGTAACATTTCTGTAGCAAAAGTATAGGTGAACCCTTCAAACCATTCAGTAGAAACTGCATTGGTGGACCCCAGTAACATTTCTGTAGCAAAAGTATAGGCAGACCCCTGTAACATTTCTGTAGCAAGAGTATAGGGAGACCCCAGTAACATTTCTGTAGCAAAAGTATAGGCAAACCCCTCAAACCATTCAGTAGAAACTGCATAGGCGGGCCCCTGTAACATTTCTGTAGCAAAAGTATAGGCAGACCCCTGTAACATTTCTCTAGCAAGAGTATAGGCAGACCCCAGTAACATTTCTGTAGCAAAAATATAGGCAGACCCCAGTAACATTTCTGTAGCAAAAGTATAGGCAGACTCCAGTACCATTTCTGTAGCAAAAGTATAGGCGGACCCCAGTAACATTTCTGTAGCAAAAGTATAGGCGAACCCCTCAAACCATTCAGTTGAAACTGCATAGGCGGACCCCAGTAACATTTCTGTAGCAAAAGTATAGGCAGACCCCTGTAACATTTCTGTAGCAAGAGTATAGGCTAACCCCTGAAACATTGGTGTACCAAGAGTATAGGCGAACCCCTGAAAAAATGTGGTTACCAAGAGTGTAGGCGAAGGCAGGAAAAATTAGTTAGATAACAGTATTGGCGAGGGCCAGAAAAATTAGTGTACCAAGAGTGCAAGTGCACCCCTGAAAAATTGCTCAACCGCGAGGGCTGGTGAAACCCATAAACATTTTTTTAAAGATGCAGCTCACTGTTGCTTAATTTGTAACAACGCCGTGAGGCAGCCCTGTGGAAAAAATTGGTGTCTGTTAATGTATCAATACTTTGGAAACGTTGAAAAATTGTAAAAAACTTTTAAACAGATCCTTTTGGACCGCAGAAAAATTGGCAGTTCAGCGTGATGACATGCTGTTTTAGGAGGAGGAGTAGGAGTAGGAGGAGTAATAATATTCGAGAGTGATTGACAAAGCTTATTCCCCCTTTTTTGTGGTGATAGAGGATGCATTTTTCTCCTGTTTTCTCATTAGGTTCCGCTGCTTTCCCCCAGTGGAGAAGAGAAGTCTGGGGAAATCCAGCCTTTCTTTATCTTTATCAGCATAAGCATGTCAGCACTGGCGGGTACGCTTATCCGTGATGATGCCCCCTGCTGCACTAAACACCCTCTCTGACAAAACACTAACGGCAGGGCAGACCAGCAACTGCAGGGCGTACAGCAAGCAAGTTCATGCCACGTGTCCAGCTTTGACACCCAATAGTTGTATGGAGCAAAGGCATCATAAAGGACGGTGGTACGATCGGCTACGTACTCCCTCACCATCTTTTAACAGTGCTCCCTGCGACTCAGCCTTAACTGGGGAGTGGTGACCCAGTCTTGCTGGGGAGCCATAAAGCTGGCAAAGGCCTTGGAGAGTGTTCCCCTGCCTGCGCTGGACATGCTGCCTGATCCCTGCTACTTTCCTGCTACTTGGCCCTCGGAACTGCGCCTTCTGCCACTAGCTCTGTCAGATGGGAAGTTTAGCATCACTTTTTCCACCAGGGCCCTGTGGTATTGCATCACTCTCGTACCCATTTCCACTTCTGGAATGAGAGTGGAAAGGTTCTCCTTATACCGTGGGTCGAGAAGGGTGTATACCCAGTAATCTGTGTTGGCCAGAATGCGTCTAACGCAAGGGTCACGGGAAAGGTAGCCTAACATGAAGTCAGCCATGTGTGCCAGGGTACCAGTATGCAAGACAAGGCTGTCCTCACTAGGAAGATGACTTTCCTCCTGCCCTTCCTCCTCCAAAACGCGCTGAGATATAGACATGAGGGTGGTCTGGCTATCAAGCGACATACTGTCATCCCCCATCTCCCGTTCCAACTGCAAAGTGTCGGCCTTTATGCTTAGCAGTGAACTTTTCAGCAGGCAAAGCAGCGGAATGGTAACGCTAATGATTGCCGCATTGCCGCTCACCATCTGGGTAGACGCCACAAAGTTTCCGAGGACCTGGCAGATATCTGCTATCCATGCTTACTCCTTAGTAAAGAATTGCGGAGGCTGACTACCACTCTGCCGCCCATGTTACAGCTCGTATTCCACTATTGCTCTATACTGCTCGTAGAGCCTGGCTAACATGTGCAGCGTAGAATTCCAGTGTGCGGGCACATTGCACAGCAGTCGGTGCTCTGGCAGCTGAAACAGACGTTGCAGGGTCCTCAGGGTGGCAGCGTCCGTGGTTGACTTGCGGAAATGTGCACAGACGCGGCGCACCTTGCCGAGCAGGTCAGACAAGTGGGGGTAGTTTTTCAGAAACCGCTGAACCACCAGATTGAAGACATGGGCCAGGCATGACACATGTGTGAGGCTGCCGAGCTGCAGAGTCGCCACCAGATTACGGCCGTTGTCACACACGACCATGCCCGGTTGGAGGCTCAGTGGCGAAAGCCAGAGGTCGGTCTGCTCTGTCAGACCCTGAAGCAGCTCGGGGGCCATATGCCTCTTGTCACCTAAGCTGGTTAGTTTCATCACGGCTTGCTGACGCTTGCCCACCGCTGTACTGCCGCGCCGCACACTACCAACTGCCGATGACGTGCTCTCAATTCTTAATTGAGAGGTAGAGGTGGCAGAGGAGGAGGGGGAGGGTTTGGAGGAGGTGGCATAAAACACCGCAGATACCAGCACCGAGGTAGGACCCACTATTCTGGGTGTGGGTAGGACGTTAGTGGTCCCAGTCTCTGACTCGGTCCCAGTCTCCACCAAGTTCCTCCAATGTGCCGTCAGGGAGATATAGTGGCCCTGCCCGCCAGTACTTGTCCACGTGTCCGTGGTTAAGTGGACCTTCCCAGTAACCATGTTGGTAAGGGCACGAGTTATGTGGCGGGAGACGTGCTGGTGTAGGGCTGGGACAGCACAACGGGTAAAATAGTGGGGACTGGGTGAACCGAGTAGCCATCATGTTTTTGAAAGCCTCCGTTTCCACAAGCCTGTACGGCAGCATCTCCAGGCTGATTAATTTGGCAATGTGCACGTTTAAAGCTTTTGCATGGGGGTGGGTGGCGGCGTATTTGCGCTTTCGCTCCAACGCTTGTGTTTGCGACAGCTGAAGGCTGCGCTGAGAGACATTGCTGGATGGAGTGGAGGACGGTGGAGGTGAGGGTGTGGGTGCAGGCCGGGAGGCGCTCGTGCCTGTGTCCTGGGAGGGGGATTGGATCTGTGTGCCAGGTTGTGGCACAGGGGAAGAGGCAGTGGTGTAACCTGGAGGCGGTGAATGGCCTTCGCCCAACCTTGTGGGGTGCTTTGCCATTATATGCCTGTACATGCTGGTGGTGGTGAGGCTGGTAGTGGTGGATCCCCGGCTGATCTTAGTGTGACGCAGGTTGCACACCACTGTTCGTTGGCCGTCCGTGCTCTCACTAAAAAACATCCACACCTTTGAACACCTAGCCCTCTGCATGGAGGCTTGCCGCGAGGGGGTGCTTTGGGAAACAGTTGGGGGATTCTTCGCTCTGGCCCTGCCTCTACCTCTGACCACTCCCCTTCCTCTTCCAACCTGTCCTGCTGCGGCACTTGCCTCCCCCTCTGAAGCCCTGTCCTCAGTATACATAGCAAACCATGTGAGGTCAGTCACCTCATCGTCCAGCTGCTCTTCCTCCGAATCCTTTGTGTGCTCCTCCCTCAGACTTACTGCCCTTACTACTACCTCACTGACAGACAACTGTGTCTCATCATCCTCATCCACAAAAAGCTCTTGAGACAGCTGTCGGAAGTCCCCAGCGTCATCACCTGGACTCCGGGAACTTTCCAAAGGTTGGGCATCTGTCACGACAAACTCCTCAGGTGAGAGAGGAACCATTTTTTCCCACTCATGGCAGGAACCCGAGAACAGTTCATGGGAGTCTGTATGCTCATAATATGTCATTTTCATGGAGTGAGGAGGCTGGGAGGAAGGAGGAGCAGCAGCCAGAGGAGTCAGAGTTGCAGGCCCTAGGCTGGGAGTAGTGGACTGCGTAGAAGACTGGGTGGTCGATACATTGCTGGACACATTTTCTGCCATCCACGACAGGACAGGCTCGCACTGCTCTGTTTGTAATAAAGGTCTACCATGCGGATCCGTAAATTGTGATATGAAGCTGGGGAGCCCAGAAACTTGCCTCTCTCCTAATCCCGCAGCAGCCGGCTGTGATTCACCATGCCCAGGAACTCGGCCTGTGCACACACCCTCACTTGGACGCCCGCGTCCTCGACCCTTACCCCTACTCCTCATCATGACGGATTGAGAATAGAGCATGGCCCAAATTAATTACCCCACTGTACAGCACTGACAACTGTGGCTTAATTCACTGCACACAGAGACTTGTAGATAGCGGAGGCTCTATGCTGTGACTTGAAAAAATTTACCTGCTGTCTTACACTGATACCTAGGGATAATTTACCGCTTGCAGAGACTTGTGGATAAAAGAGGCTGTATGGAGTGGGAAAAGACTCTAAAGCCAGTGGATAGTGCTGGTAACTGCGGCTATCTCAACCCCACCAAGGAAAGGGTATTTTGAGATGCTCTGCACAGCGGCAGAGCTGAAATACTTTGCAGTGGCACAGGAAATATTACAGTAATGTTTAGCGGTGAGACCTCTGTCTAATGCACTGCAAACACAGAACGGTATAACTGAAGTAGTTTGCAGTAGGCTAGGAAATGTTAAAGTGCAGTTTCACGGTGAGAACTGGTTGTACGGCACTGCAGGCTGAGAACGCAATTACTGAAAGGCTGGGAACAGGCCTAGATGCGTAATACAAAAACTGATGCACTACTGCTACCAGCCAGCCACAATTGGAAAGCACACGGTCAGATGTAGCCCAATGAAGGAGCTTTGGGGTTTTTGCACAAAGGATCAGGAGGACTGTAAAACTTTCCCTATATAAGTAGCTGAGTCCCTATACTCTGCCTTATGCAATGCACACACAGAACAGTATAGCTGAAATTGCATGGACAGCCCTAGATGCTTAAAAAAAAAATTGGTGCACTACTGCTCCCAGACAACCACAACAGTAATGCACACTATGAGGAGTAGCCCTAAGAAGGACCATTGGGGTTCTTGACGACAGTATCCTACTCTAACACTGTCCCTATATCAGCAGCAGCAGTATCCCTAACCTCTGCCAGCATCTGTCTGAGGCGATCCGCGGGCGGGACCAGTTTAAGCACTCAACAGTCACCAGATCGGCTCAGCCACTCAGTACTGTGGGGGGGGGGGGGGGGGAGAGGGCTGACACATCACAGCAGGAAGTGGTAATGCCTTCCCCGCATGTCTATTGGCTAGAAAATGATGCTAAACATGCGGGGAAGGAAATGCAATTGACTCGAGTACTGCACGGTGTTCGACTCGAGTAACGAGCATCTCGAGTACCCTAATACTCGAACGAGCATCAAGCTCGGATGAGTGTGCTCACTCATCTCTAATAAGAGCAATCATATCAACGGGCACTGCATGCCAAGGCCCCCAGTGACATCTCCCTGCTCTCTGCTACTCATGCTAGCCGGGAGCTGGGAGATTTGAAATCTCCCTGGCTCCCCGTCCTTCCGCTATACCTATTGTGGATGCTTGCCTGTTTAGAGCAATATCCTATACTTTGTACCATACTCAAGTCATG
Source organism: Eleutherodactylus coqui (assembly GCF_035609145.1). Taxonomy (NCBI): domain Eukaryota; kingdom Metazoa; phylum Chordata; class Amphibia; order Anura; family Eleutherodactylidae; genus Eleutherodactylus; species Eleutherodactylus coqui. The sequence continues at coordinate 137,970,308 of NC_089843.1, read as the reverse complement.
GCCAGAGAGGTGCGTGAGGAGATATTGAAGGATGTGGTGAATAACTGGGATGCTGACTATTTTGCTGATATGTAGCAACCTCACACTAAGGGCGCCCACCCACTGGCGTTTGCGATTTTCGTGCGTGAAAAACGCAGCGTTTTTGCCACGTTTTCCGTGCGTTTTTCACGGCGTTTTCGCGGCTTTTTCGCGGCTTTTCCATTAATTTCCATTGACATTCATGGGTGCATTAGGAGAAAAATAAGGACACATATGCAACTGACAGTTCCTATGTTAAAAATCGTAACGCACCGCAAAAAAAAACGCCAGTGGACAGGAGTACATTCAATTCTAATTGCTCTTGAGAAAAAACGCAAAACGCAAAGAAAAAAAAATCGCCAGTGGGTGGGCGCCCTAATGGTGGTTTGTGTGAATTGGTAGCAGCTAGGCAAATATTTAGGTCAGTGTTTGAAGTCTATCACAATGGAGAGTTGTATGGAAAGTTCAGAGTTTAAGGGAATCCTGAAAATAGACTGCATTTTTTACTTCTATGCAAGATATTTATAATAGGCATTTTCATGTTTACATGCCTTATGAAGCTGTGTCAAGCACGCTCCCAATTCCTCAGCTTGAAAGTACTTCTAATTCTGGTAAGAACTGCTAAAAATTGCTGAGCTAGGATTCACGCGATATCGCTATGTTTGTTAACGCCATTGTCAATGAGACTTTCTAATGTTAAAAATGCATCGCGCAAAGATTGCAAAGCACAAACTTGCAATGCGTTTTTAATACAGTTGAGCGAATGTACTCTGCCGAGCTTGATGCTTGTTCGAGTATTAGCATACTCGATGGTGCTCGTTACTCGAACGAGCATCACGCTGTGTTTGACCCCGCCCCAGTTTTTGGCTCCTCCCCGCTGTGACGTGCCTGTTTTGGCCCCTCCCCACCCCGACGCAGTGCGCGTGTCTCTGGCAAATTTTTTGGCTGGCAGGCAGCGAGAGAGAGAGAACTCACGAACCAAAAAAAAAAAAGCTCGGGACCCGGCAGCCCACATATAAAAATGCTCGAGAGACCCCAAGAAAATAAACCAGCGGTACATAGAACATCATCTGCTAAAAATCAGCTGAATAAGTCCAAAATTTACATAGCAGTTGTTAATAAATATGACATCAAATAATCCAAGAGGACAATCAGAAAGGTGATCGCTTCCATGGAAGGTTAAAGCTTTGTCTGGGATGTTGCACAATTCTTTTTTTTTTTTTTTTTAAATCAATGTTTATTAGTTTTGTAGAATAAACAGAAACATACATGACAGTACTGATCAGAATAAGAGGTACAGGTAACATCTATAAAGGCACGGCTGCACCTCCCCCGTGGGTCCCAGCTCAGAGATGTTACGTGAATTTTGATGGTCATCCAAAGAGGGGGGCCCCGCTTGGTAAAAAATGGACTACGTGGGCCTCTTCTTAAACAGGGGGCTGTAGCTGGAGCGGAGTGGCAATGAGGTTGCAATCAGCCACCTACCATTTACAGACAAGACAAAACAACCAACTGGGGGGGGGGGCTAAATTTGGTAGGTAAGGGGAGAGGGGAAGAGGGGGGTAGGGGAGGGAAAAGTGTGGTAGGGAGGGGAGGGGGAAGGGGGCTCTGCATTCCCTGGAGTGATTAAGTGTCCGGGTGGACCGTTTGATCGTATGCTCGTTAGGCGGGTCATCAGGAGTCCTCCATACTCAAGGGTTTGGGCAACGGAGGTCTCCTCTAGGGTCGGCTACCGCCGTGAAGGGATGAGGGGGGAGTTAACCACAAGTGGCTAGAGTGTAGGGGTCAGGACACTCACCGACCGCTCCGCATACGTATCTTCAGCAGTTCAACTCGGGTCGGCTCTCCTAATGACATGCCAGGGTTCCCAAATCTGCAGGAATCTGTCATGTGTTCCGCTAGACCAACTTGAGAGCTCCTCTAAGTTTGCTAACATATCAACTCTGGACCTCCAAAGAGCAACCGTGGGAGGGTCCTTCTGTTTCCACAACAGTGGAATAAGAGATTTTGCAGAGTCGATCAGCAGAGCGACCAGCTTATGCTTACACGGGTGGAAGGCAGGGGTAGGTCTCCACAGGAGGACCACATCTGGGGAGAGCACCAAGTCAGGTAGAAGTTTTTTTATCACGTCTGCCAGATCTCTCCAGAAAGGCGTAATAATCGGACATTCCCACCAGATGTGTAGGTAGGAACTCGTGGATCTCCCCCATCTCCAACACATGTCCTCCGCCACCAATTTGTGGTCACGCAGCCATTGCGGGGTTCTGTACCACCGCGCCAGGAGCTTGTAATGTGACTCCTGGGCGGTGACACAAGAGGAGAGGCCGAAGGCTGTCTCTAGGATCGATTTGGTCTCGCTTTCTGAGAGGGTAATGTGTAACTCTTTCTCCCAGGAGATGAGGAAGGCAGGTTTCGTACAAGCATGGCGGGATACAAACTTCTTGCAAATGAAAGAAATTTTTCTCAGAGAAGGGTTAGAGAGGTTGCCAATAGTAGATTCAAAGGGGGTAAGTGGCCTAGAAGGACCGCGGATTTTCTGAAAGTCACCCAGGACCTTCCTCACATGGGTCGTTACCAGGAAGGGGAGGGAGCGATCGGGTAGAAAGTCCTCCAAAAGAGTGAGGTGTGCTTCCTGATTGAGAATAGGTACGTCTTGGAAATGTTTTTCCGAGAGCATCCTCCACACCCATGTCGAGCAGCAGTCTAGAGGGAGATTCATAAATTTATATAAGGCGGATAGGGGCGTGCAGGGGGAGGGGGGCGGGGCCAAGGTCGTTCCCAAAGCAGCCCAGGATTCCATTGCTCCCTCAAGAAGGGGATTTTTTTTCCGATCCCTTCCACCTATCCTCTCGGGGAACCAAAGATCCTCTATCAGGGTAGGACCGTAGTATCCTTTTGCAAGGCGTTGTAACAATGGATCTCTTTTAGGGTGTGTAAGTTCTATCCAGTGATTCAAAAGGGTAGCGAGATAGAATTTCCGCGGACAGGGGAGGTCCCCTCCTAATTCCGTGCGCCTCTTGGTCAGCAGACCTTAGGCCAGTCTAGGCTTCTTTCCCATCCAGAGATATCTGGAAAAGATTGTGCGAAGTGTTTTGAAGAAGCTGGATGGGAGGGAGATAGGGAGAAGTCTCATTTTATAAAGGATTATGGGAATGACATAGGATTTTAGGATGTTCTTACGGTCCAGCCATGAGAAAAAGGGGAGATCTTAAGAGCGTAGTACTTTTTTGATTTTGGCTAGAATGGGGAGGAAATTTGTTGCGAATAGGTCTTCCGCTTTCTTAGATATCTTTATGCCCAAGAAATCAATTGCCGTGTCGGACCACGCAAAGGGGGATACTTTTTTGATAGCATTAAATCGGTTGGTGGGAATGGACACGTTTAAAGCCACAGATTTGGTGAAATTAATTTTGAAATTGGAGAGGTCTCCAAAATTTTCCAGCATAGATACAAGGCGGGGAAGCCCCTCCTCTGGGTTAGTAAGAAGAAAGATAATGTCGTCGGCGTAAGCCGCCGTCGAGAGAGTATCGTTCTCAATTTTAAGTCCTTGTATACAAGGATCTAATCTAACTTTTTGGAGAAATGGCTCCAAGGCCAATATAAAGAGTGTGGGAGAGAGGGGACACCCCTGCCTAGTGCCATTCCCTATTTCAAAGGATGGGGAGAGAGAGCCGTTAATCTTAAGTCTCGCATGGGGCATAGCATAGAGAGAGAAGATTGCCGCGACGAATTTGGGGGGAATGTTAAAATGCAGCAAAACTTGTTCCATATATACCCAATTCACACGATCAAACGCCTTTTCGGCATCTGTGCCTACTAAGGCGAGTGATATGTTCCGTTTTTGGGCAAATCTAGCTGCATGTAGGAGTCTCAAGCAACTGTCTCTCCCCGCCCTGCCCCGCACAAAGCCTGTCTGCTCCGGGTTGATCAAATTAGCGATTTGTTTTTCCAGGCGTTTTGTTAAAATTTTGGCCCATAATTTCATGTCGAAATTGATCAGGGAGATGGGGCGATGACTCCCGCAGGACTCGGGGTCTTTGTTTTCTTTGTGCACAAGGGTAATATGCGCTTCTTGCGCTTGTCTAGGCAGGGGGATCCCGCTCAAGAGAGAGTTGTACAACTCAGTTAGTCTGGGGATGAGGGAAGTATTCAGGGCCTTATAATAAATGAGGGGAAGGCCATCCGGGCCCGGGCTTTTGCCCGGGGGGGATGAGTTTATAAGGTCTCGAATCTCTTGTGGGGTAATTGGAGACAGTAGGGATGTGGTGTCATCATCTTGAATTTTGGGAAGGTTTAACTCTTTGAGAAAGTGGTCGATTTGTTTTTTTAAGACAGAGCTCTTTTCAGGAGTGGGTGGGTCTTTGAGGTTGTAAAGGCGAGAGTAGAAAGTTTGGAATTCTTTAGCAATATCAGGAGTAGCTGTGACTCGAAGGCACGTAGGGGATTTAATGTCCTTTATGAGATTTCTTGCTTGAGCTTTTTTAATGAGGGACGACGTAAATTTGCTACCCTTGTTACCTTGGGCGTAAGAGATGTGTCTGAGATATAGATGCTTTTTGTTAAACTTAGCTTCCAGAAGAAGTTTAAGTTCTATTCTGAGGGAGGTGAGTTTCTCCGTGGCAGCTACACTATGTGAGAGCTTAGCCACACGCTCCAATTTGGCAATCTGGATAAGTTTCTCATCTATATCTTTCTGTTGCTTCTTCTTCGCTCTGGAACCGGCAGCAATCAGAAGTCCTCTCACAAAGGCCTTATGGGCCTCCCATACTATCGGGACTGACATATCTTCCGATGTATTGAATTGGAAGTATTCCTCCAAAGCTTTGTTAAGCTGGAATCTGTCCTCTGCCGAGTCTAGGAGGGAAGGGTTGAGTCTCCATCTCCACTCTCGAGGAGGAGAGCCAGGGAGACGGAGAGTCAGGTGGACTGGAGCGTGGTCCGACACGGCAACGGTGTCTATCGAGGCTTTTTTTGTGTGTTGCAGGAGGGAGGAGGATATAAAAACATAGTCTAAGCGCTGGAAGGAGGAGTGGACCTGTGAGAAAAAAGTATAGTCCTTAGTGGACGGGTTGGAGTATCTCCAGGCGTCAAAGATATCGAGTTGCGCGAGGCATCGAATGAGCTTGCTTAATTTTCTTTGAGATATCTGGGATTTTCCAGACGATGAATCCATAGGGGGAGAGAGGGTGAGGTTAAAATCTCCTCCTAAAATGATCTGGCTGATGGCAAAGATTTTGAGTGCTTCTAGTTGTTCTGTAAGCCATTCTATTTGACCTTTGTTAGGAGCGTACAGGTTGGCGAGAGTTATTTTAGTTTCGTTTAGGCAACCCCTCAGGAAAAGAACCTTGCCCTCCTCATCTGCGTAGCGAGCCTCGCAAATAAAATTGAGGGACTTGTGTGTTAGAGTGGACACTCCTTTGGAGGCGGAGGAGGGGTGAGAGCTATGAAATGCCATCGGGAACTGACCTCCCGGTAGGGATAAACATCTGTCCCCTTTAAAATGGGTCTCCTGCAGAAACACTACCCCAGAGCCATACCTTTTCAGAAGAAGAGCCACATGGTGCCTTTTGTTTGGAGAGTTCAGTCCATTAACGTTGAAAGTCGTAAATTGGAGAGGTTTTGCCATCACGGACACGCAGGAGCGGTCGGGAGCACCCTAACAAGGGAGTAGAGAAAGGAAACAAGGTTATGTAAATGGGAGCTTCGTATCTCGGGCTCCACGCTTCGTCTCTTGGGCTGACACGGGAGTAGGAAAGGATGGGGGGGGATTTGCAGAGAGAGAGAGGAAGAAACAATAGGTGAACACAAAAGGGGACAACGGGTACAGAAAAATATGTCGCAAACTGCAACACTAAATACTTAAATTTAGGTCAGCAGGTCACAAGGATATGTAGACCCTGCTGGAGGGGGTGGGGGGCGAGTTGTGTGTGCCTTACCAAGACGGTCCACCAACTACGTCAATAAACAGCCTGAACAGGCAGGCGCCCCCAGGAATCCAAAACTAGTAAGCAAATGCCGTAGCCAACTGTTTGCTGTAAGGGAGAAAAAGGAGCATTAGTGCAATAACATGCTTAGAACAGCAATAACAAGAACATCATGGTCCAACACGCTACTTCGTGGACATCAGAAGTAGCCAAATCGGGGAAAAATGGAGCGAAAGAGGCGTCCAATGACTGACAAATTAGAGAATCTGAATGTCTCCTCTTTCTTCAGCCGTCAGAGCCAATAGGAGGGTCCTTAGTTTTCTTCTTTTTACCTCTGGGTGATTTGAGGTTACCCGCTGGTTGCCAGACTTCCGGGGGGGCCAACTTAGGAACCTTGGGGAACTCCTGGAGGAGCAACCAGCTTGGCAAGTCTATCGGGTCCATCTCAAGGTGTTCCCAAGAGTTGTTGAGGTCGTCTGGGGTACGAATCAGTAATCTGCGACCTTTGTAGGAGATGTTGATGCCAAAGGGAAAGAGCCACGCGTAGCGAATGTCTCTTGCTCTGAGGGCTTCCAGCAGAGGACGCATGATTCGTCTCTTTGATAAGGTAGCAGGGGAAAGATCTTGGAAGATCTGGACCGGAGAGTCCCCATATGTTAGATCTTTATGCTGTCTGGCAGCTTTAAGGACAGCGGACGTATCTTGAAAGGTGAGGAGCCTGCAGATGACGTCCCTGGGGGGCTCTGTAGGAGGGAGGGGGGTCTAAGAGCGCGGTGGATACATTCCACAGAGATTGTCGCTGCTCTGTCCTGTCCAAGTAGCTGACCGAATATTTTTATGGCGACTTTGGGCAAGGCCTCCATCGCCCAGGATTCGGATATGCCTTTAAAACGGACATTGCATCTCCGGTTCCGATTCTCCAGATCCTCTTGGAGAATGAGGGCTTTATTTAAATTGTCATGTTGCTCCTTTAATATTGCGGCCATGGCCAGAGCGTGAGATGTAACTGATGCAGATGCAGATTCTAACTCCTCAATTCTGCTACCCATCTGCTTTATATCATCTTTTATTTCCGACAGTTCATTGATAAGGGGGCGCAGAGCGTTTGTTATCAGCTCTTTCATGAACCCCCGGAACACCGCTCCTGAGTCCTCCTCATCAGAGGATATGTCTCCCTCCCCCTCCTTACTGTAAGCTGAAGCAGCCTCCGAGACCGGCGCCATCTTGCTGGAGAGATGAGGAGAGCGGTAGCCCCGTTCTTTCAGAAACCGCTGCATCCCCGTCCTTGAATGTCCTTGGCGTGCTGGTATGTTCTCCTCCTTTTTCCTTTTGTTGCTTGGGCATTTTGCTGCTGTTAGCGCTGCTGAGGGATCTCTGTGGGCGCCGTGCTGAGGGAGCTCCGGTCTTAAGCGGCCATTACGCTCCGCAGTCAGGATGTACAATTCTGACATGGATTATGAATCAGATAAAACTGTTGCGGAAAGAAGAAGCTCCTGGTATGTGTTGCAGTGGTGGTAAGGTGCAAATTCTGAATTTTGAGCCTTTTCCTGAGCTGCCCTATAACTTAATTATGCGCCTTCATCCAGAGTACATACATTTTATGGACTGTATTAGAAAATACAATAGGTGCTTTCAAATAACATCCTTTAGAGCCAAGAACATTGTAGAAAATGGTTTTATGCCGTCTTTCAAAGTCGAAGAACAGGTGTACCACTTAGTTGGTAGTCTGCTGCCTTTGCCAAAACAAAAACCTCAATTTCTACAGATTTACTTCTTTTTGTGAAGATGAACAAGACGCAAGCTTGAGATGCAGCAATTTGCCTGGCATGAATCACAATTTGGTTAAACAGTTATAAGCTGTACAATAAGAACCCGTACATAAAGGACTTAAAAACTACTCTAGAGAAAATACCTGAAAATTGTGAAAAGTTTGAAGTTGTTATCCATGCCGATAAAAAACAGCCAATGCTCATAGAGGACGCTCTAATGCACCTACAGCAAGCAAAGTGTCTCTGATCAAAGTTGGACAGCAGTTTGAACAACGAGAGATTGTGTTACAAACGCCTGATAACAGGTTGCAATATATAAGTGAGTTGCCTTATAGTATCCACTGCTGCTTTTCTACTTTGGTGGGGATGGATAATACACTTTTCCTTATTAAATCTTACACAGTGAGGGGGGGGGGGGGGGGTTCTTTGACACCTTTCTATGTCAACTTACCTTTTTTAAAATAAAGTTGCTCCTTAAAAAAACAGTATTTGCATTAAAATTTTAATTCCTATTGCATCATGACCAGAGCAAATGATACTAACAGTTGGCTATACAATCAATCTCTTTTAAATCAATGTTTAGTTGATATGTACGCAAAAATATTATAATCCAAGCAATTACATTATATTAAAAACAACCAAGCACAACTCAGATCAGACAGCTATATACATCCTAAAGATGATATTGGGAGGCAGGATACCGATGCCATTTAGCTAGGGCAAATGGCGGTGCTCCCGTCCTCATTCACTGGTTCTCCTTGATATATACATGAAAAAACTTAAGACTTCATGAAGTATGTCTTTTATTACAATCATCCTGACTTTTTCATCACATTTACGTGGATTTGAAGACTGTTAATGGTATCGTTCACATGACAAATCAATCAGTCTGTAAGGCTCTAAGCTTACTAGGGGATGACAAGCACTGGAATGCTACTGTAGAAGAAGCTTCTCTCTGTAATTCTCCATTCAGACTGCGGGAACTTTTCTCAGTATTGTTAATATTTTGTCAACTATCAGACGCTTTATGTCAAGGAAAAATACAAGGATAGTATGTCGGAGGACATAAAGCGTCATATAGTGTCAGAATTGCAAGAAAATGTTCACCACATTATGGATGAAGTTTATAATAAATGACTAATTTCTACTGAAGATGCAGTGTTGTCCTTGGCAGGACAATATTTAGATCATTACGGATCACCCCAACCTACAAGTTGTAATACAATATTACAAAATAAAGATTACCATAGAGAGCTCAGTTATGACACAATTTTCTTGGCAGTTCATTAACTGAAGAACGGTTTTAAGTTTACAACCAAATTTTAGAAAGTGTTGAGAAGGTCACTGGTCAAATTTTTGGATTCTCATGGGGGCAAAACATTTGTCTTGAATGTACTACTAGCCAGAATACGGAAATATTGTGGGATAGCCTTGGCTGTCACCTCCTGTGGCATTGTTGCTACATTACAGCTCATTCTACTTTTAAACTGCCTTAAAATCTGAAGCATGTTGAGACACCTCTGTACAACATATCAAAGCAGAGTAATATGGTGCAGGTGCTGAAAGAGACTAAGCAAACAGTATAGGATGAATACACTATGGCTCATAAATCTGCCACCTCTTCTGGCTTTGTCTTAACTCACTAAACACACAAATGCTTGGCCGAGCCAAATGTTCATGTGTGTGGGGGAGCTGGTGGAAACAGCTGTTGGATGAAGGATGGTTCATCTGACAGTCATTGAGGGGATAATGTTGATCCTGGCCTTTGCAGAAGAATGTCAGCTGTGATATACAGCTGACATGGGTTGTATATGGTGCACCCCCCTCCATACAAGTATGATGCTTTGCGCCAACATGATATCACCAGCATCATATATATAACAGATACTGTGTGAAGTAGATGATAATACTTATCTTTTCTTTTGAAGCAGATCAACCTTTTAACCCCATCTTAGGCTCCAAAACCCAGGTGTGAATGTAATGTCCTTGCCATTTCATCTACTTCCTCCATACACACGCACACCATAGTCAAACCCTTTTATTGTGTATTTGATATTTGCTGTGAGTCAGCAACTACTTCGTACAGATTTGGTTATCTTTTAAATGACACAAGTGATTTTCTTGTAAACATTTTTTCATCTAATATACTATTGGTCAATTAATTGAAAAACACACACACTTTTGTTTTTAAAAGTATGTACTGTATGGATGGTAAAGTGCTGAGCTACATGACACATTTTGGCCCAAGAGAGTGCTTAATCATCCCGTCCGCATCCTAAACCAGACTACAGATGTCAAAACTGCCAAAGAGCATACATATTTCTATACAGTTTTGCCATTTAGAAAAAAGTGAGGCCTCATATGGGAATGCTCCATAACATTTTATTAAGTGATTCTGGCAGCCTTTCAACAGTGCCTCTCAACAAGCCTAATTTGTATTTTATTCTAGTACTAAAAATATAGTAAAAAGGAAGAGACTTGTATACTGCATATAATGCATTCAATTTTCCATTTCTCAGCTCTGTTGTCATGAGCAAGCCTACACAACATTAATGCCTTTTTGATGTGGAGTAAATCCAATTAAAAATACTCTAAATAGAATAAAAACACCCATGAAGAATGGCATTTGCCTTCACTGTATTGTTATATATATTGTTTTATTCATATATATTTGGTTCTGCAAAAGCTGGGTGACAACAAATATGGCTGATAAGGACTAGTGAAGCTGTCAAAATCCACCAGTCAACCAATTTGCAACTCAATGAATTTATTATTACAGAAACTGTATTTTGCTCATTTAGGACATTGCTATAATGATGATCCTCATTTTAATTTCCAGATACTTATATCTGATCATCGATATGAACGGATAAGAACAGGCTTAAAGAATGAACCATGTTTTTTGATTATAGCGGCATGCTGCCAATGTAGACAGATCACACAATTATTGTAGGGCCCATGGGAATAGGGCCGAGGCTGAATGCTCATTCCCCCTATCTCACCAATGATAAGCCTGGCACTCCATGAAAGTCAGGCTAGCAGGTGTAGCACAGGTCTTCTTGTAGCTAACATTTTTGCTGTTCCAAGCGCTACTGGCTATGTGTAGAGGCTGCCTCGTCCCCTTCCCTCATATTCTCAGTGTAGTGTTGTCATAAAGAGAGGAAGGGGGTAGCTTCTACACTGAGAGAGGAGAGCAGAGTCCTGACTGTCAGGAATGCAAGTTACAGACATGGTTGTGCTGCTGGCAGGACCTTTGGGGAACTGGGGGAAAACACAGAGGAATACTGTAATGTTAAGGAGCCACAGAGGGGCATTTTACTGTTTAGGGGCCAGAAAGGGGGCACTTTAAAGTTTAGGGGACACAGAGGGGGAATGCAAATTTTAAGGGCCATAGAGGGGGGGCACTGTAAAGTTGAGGGGCTGCAGAAGAGGCACTGCAAGGTTCAGATGCTATTGCTACAGAGGAAGGGTTCTTTAAGCTTCAAGGGCTATAGGGTTGGCTCTGTAAGTTTTAGGGGAAACAGGCAGATTAGGAGTGTGTGGAGAAAGGCTGTAACAGAAAGAATTTTTCATGATGATCTGGACCAAGATAAAGACAAAAACTAATGTCACCAATCAGAGATGTTGCTTGTGATCACTAGAGGTAAGTACATTGTAATCACTATCACTGTATAGAACTGGTATCTGACCATTATATGGTGACTGCATTATTTAAAGGTATAATAGAGATGAATCATTGTATCTAAGCTGCCCATCTTATAGATAAGTTGTCTCCAAAATATATACATATATATTTATTATTTAGTTATTTTTTGGTGAGTGGCCAAACTGTAATGATTTTCTATATGTGTGCATGCTTGATTAACTCTGTATTCATACAAAATGTTATTCAACAAGTTGATAAAATTAAAAAACATTTGTCACAAAAATGCTCCTTGCCTGTATCCTTGAAGAAATTGTTATAGAATCATACAATAAATATATTCTTCATTATACGACAGATTTTTCTCCAGTAACATTGGGTGATGAATATTTATGAGGCGTTCCTCCCTTGTTCAGGCCTCCATTTAAGCAGCCAATTCGTAAATATTATACCTGTCATATGATACTAAATCTAATTTGATTTGTCAGAACCCTCATTGCAGTTCCAACATTCACACTCTTTCAGATACAAGCCTATTCACCAGGCTAGTTTGCTAAAAAGTAAAACTAGCTAAAAAATGACATAACAACAGTGGCAGATTATAGTGTGGGTGGTTTGGGCAAGCGATTGGGGCCCAAGACTCCTAGGGGACCCATGGTTACCCAAACCGCCTATTAACATTCAGTGTTATCTGCAGTCCGCTGCCACTATTGGTGTTGGCTGAAGACACTGCACATGGGCCATGGGGAAGTGGAAGACTGATGTGAATTAAGTAACTCATGGGGCTAAGAATTACTTTCTCCTTCCCCGCCAATGGGCAGCATCCAAAGAAGTTTAGCAGCAGGAAGTACACTCTCTAAGCTCCTCCTTTTGGCCACCCAAGCTGCCCACAGACTTTATCATTCCACTAGAAAGTGGCTGCTGTCATGGTTCCTCTGCGGCAAGCCACACTAACATAAAATGTGAGGATAGAGGGGTGGATGTTCTTGGCAGAAGCAGTTTGCTCCAAGCAAGAAAAGCAGTGTGGGCTGCCTCTCCCTTCTTCTGGCTGAAACAATTGCTCATCTACTGAGACTGATGTAGGTATGCATACATATACAGTATGTGTGTGTACATGTGTTTCTTTGTGTATGTGCACTTTTTTTCTGAAAAGTGCCTTTGTCTGTATATGAAAACTGCCTAAGAGTTCAAATCCTGATGTAATGAGCGCAAGTTGACAAGTATGTCTAAGAATCATAGCTATGGGGACATACTATCGTTAATAAGATTGTTCGTCCCCATAGGCTGGCTGTACATCTCCATGACCATTTACCTGTGGCTCACCATCAGGGCCACAGGCTTTATCTGTTTGTTATTTTACTCTATGTTTGGCACACTAGGTAGCCTTATCTTGGGGACCTATTGTTTGAGCAGAAAAATTTGTTGAAGCCTATTTTTGGCTGCCTGCTTGAATATTAGATTGGTTGTCTGAACTTTTGATAGGAGTCTAGCATTTCTACATTAGTGTTGCTGACATTGCAACACTTTTAGGAGGATAGGTATGCAGCTTTAAATACAGGATCCTCTTTAGCTGACCTATCTGAACATGCACCTGACTTTCTATTAATGTCAGTGCATATGACTAGAAAGTCTACATTAGTGCTGCTAACATTGCAACACTTGTAGGAGGATAGGTATACAGCGCTAAATACAGGATCCTTATAGCTGACATATCTAAACACGCATCTGACTTGTGACTACTGTCAGTGCATAAGTTCTTTATCCGAGTCCTCCTTCCTTCTTTACCAACGTAGCCACTATACCATCATACCCTGCTGGCTTTTTGTCTAACGGTGTCTGGTATATATATATATACCTGTTGGCGACATCTTCGCAGACAACCCACTTTCTTGCCAATTTAATCCTACTGATTATATATCCTAAAAGAGGAAGATAGCTTAGTCAATTAAATGAGTGACGCTATTAATCCCACTAAAGATTTTTTGGTCAAATATACATCTGTGGCTCCTGATGAACCGCTCTAAAGCGAGCGGAGAAACGCGTTGAGCCGTATTTCTCTGTGACTTCACCAGTCATTCAGAGCCGTAGTTCTCTGCGACCTCTACATACGACTGTCACCAGTCATTCAGTGCAGGAACTCTGTATATGCACTAAAGTTATCCACTTATACTGACCATGCTATTGTGACCATTATCTACATTGGAGACATTGGATGCATAATTCAAACTTGCACCGAAATATATCTTCTCCTCTTTTTTGTGTTAATGTATGTTAGTACTGTTAGTCAGCCCGTATATGTTTTTAAGAGTTTCTAATAAACTATACTCTTTTAGTCTATACCTGTGAAGGTACATCTCCATGTTCACAAGCAAAAATGTAACGTTGACCAATGAGCATTTTTATATTTGCTGAAAATCAATGATTAGCTGATGAACGAGTATTTGCTTATTTATTAGCTAATCATTATTTCTGTTACAGGATCTGATGTTTAGACGAACATTTATGCCTAATAATCAGGCTGTGTAAAAAGACCCTAAGGGCTCCTTCACACAAGCGTGTTTGCGCATGTTTTTGGGCACACAAAATCTGCACGCTAAACACCGGAAATAGAACCCATTGATTTCAATGGGATCAATCTCATAAGCGTGTTTTGTGCTCACATTTCGTGTGTGCGCAAAAACATAGGAACTGTTCTATTTTCCTGAATTTTGGACAGCAATAGCCCCATAGAAGTCTATAGGGGGTGGGCAAATATGCAAGGGGAAGGGTGAAACACTGTGCAAATTTCAGGAATAGAAGACAGCTGCACCTCCTTAGGCTTTAATAGCCAATTAATTCCATGGAAAGGGAGTGTCATACGTGCATGTGAGTTGGCCCTGGGCGCACAAATATTACAGTAATATGTGCTTACATGTACACAATAGACTGATTATGTGGCTCTTCAAACATTATTCATGTTGCGCTGTGACAAGCATATTTGTGCATACGTTCGTGTGACACCGCCCTAATGGCTTATTTACATGAGCGTATACCGGCCAGCATTTTCACAGCCGGCTGATATATGCTTCCCTCCCACTCACCGGCTCTCTGCCTCTCTCCTCCCCTCCGAGCAGTTTGCAATGGGAGAGGGCAGGACTGGGGCAGAGCTAAGCTCCGCCCCTCCCTGCCCCTTTGCTATAGCCATCAATTGGAGTGGGCGGAACAAAGCAGAGCTTAGCTCTGCCCCATCCCCTCCCATTGCAAATGCCGGAGTGGAGGAGAGAGGCAGAGAGTTGGTGAGGGGGAGGGAAGGGGGGAACTGCTTGGATGGAAGCGTATATCGGCGGGCCGTTAAAACATCAGCTGCTATACGCTCATGTAAATAAGCCCTAATTGTGCATATTTGTAAGGATATACTCACACAGGATATATTGTTTGCAACAGAAAATCCACATAAAATCTGTATGTGTTAGATTTGCTGTAGATTTAGGTGCAGATGCTTAGTGATGTTTATGCATTCAGTTGAAGGGCTGATGAATACTGTATTTGCAGTAAAAATCTGCAGCATAAATTGAGATGCTGTAGATTGAAATTTCATACTACATGTCAATTTAATCTGCAGCCTTTCTCTACATTGCTTGTACTGTAACATTGTGTGCAATGTATAAAATGGGTTTCTGACAGAGCCCTGAACAGTAGGTTTAGTGTGTCAGACAAAGACCACTTATGTTTGTGTTTGACATAGGTTTTGTATAGAGATGAGCGAACACCAAAATGTTCGGGTGTTCGTTATTCGGAACGAACTTCCCGTGATGCTCGAGGGTTCGTTTCGAACAACGAACCCCATTGAAGTCAATGGGCGACCAGAACATTTTTGTATTTCGCCGATGCTCGCTAAGGTTTTCATGTGTGAAAATCTGGGCAATTCAAGAAAGTGATGGGAATGACACAGAAACGGATAGGGCAGGCGAGGGGCTACGTGTTGGGCTGCATCTCAAGTTCACAGGTCCCACTATTAAGCCACAATACCGGCAAGAGTGGGCCCCCCCCCCCCCCTCCCAACAACTTTTACTTCTGAAAAGCCCTCATTAGCATGGCATACCTTTGCTAAGCACCACACTACCTCCAACAAAGCACAATCACTGCCTGCATGACACACCACTGACACTTCTCCTGGGTTACATGCTGCCCAACCGCACCCCCTCCCCCCCACAGCGCACACCAAACTGTCCCTGCGCAGCCTTCAGCTGCCCTCATGCCACACCACCCTCATGTCTATTTAGAAGTGCGTCTGCCACGACGAGGGACCGCAGGCACACACTGCACAGGGTTGGCACGGCTAGGTAGCGACCCTCTTTAATAGGGGCGGGGCGATAGCCCACAATGCTGTACAGAAGCAATGAGAAATAGAATCCTGTGCCACCGCCATCAGGAGCTGCACACCTGGGCATAGCAATGGGGAACCTATGTGCCACACACTATTCATTCTGTCAAGGTGTCTGCATGCCCCAGTCAGACTGGTAATATGCACCTTAACAGTAACCGCGTTGGTGGTAATGTGGTGGTGACTGCGGACCTAGTAGCACGGTTGTATTTTGTTGGTTTTCGGAATGTGGCCAGGATTAAGTAGGCCGTGGCGGGGGTATGGTGGGGGTCTCTCTTGTAGTGTCGGTAAAGGTGAAATTCTTGGACTGCCACCAGACGAACCAATGCAAAGGCATTTGCCAACAATGTTTTCCCTGTTGGAGGAGGAGGGGGATGTTTTTGAGGCACTACGTGTCCTCTCCACGTGTCCGTGGTTATATGCACCTTAACAGTAACCGCGTTGGTGGTAATGTGGTGGTGACTGCGGACCTAGTAGCACGGTTGTATTTTGTTGGTTTTCGGAATGTGGCCAGGATTAAGTGGGCCGTGGCGGGGGGATGGTGGGGGGGCTCTCTTGTAGTGTCGGTAAAGGTGAAATTCTTGGACTGCCACCAGACGAACCAATGCAAAGGCATTTGCCAACAATGTTTTCCCTGTTGGAGGAGGAGGGGGATGTTTTTGAGGCACTACGTGTCCTCTCCACGTGTCCGTGGTTATATGCACCTTAACAGTAACCGCGTTGGTGGTAATGTGGTGGTGACTGCGGACCTAGTAGCACGGTTGTATTTTGTTGGTTTTCGGAATGTGGCCAGGATTAAGTGGGCCGTGGCGGGGGGATGGTGGGGGGGCTCTCTTGTAGTGTCGGTAAAGGTGAAATTCTTGGACTGCCACCAGACGAACCAATGCAAAGGCATTTGCCAACAATGTTTTCCCTGTTGGAGGAGGAGGGGGATGTTTTTGAGGCACTACGTGTCCTCTCCACGTGTCCGTGGTTATATGCACCTTAACAGTAACCGCGTTGGTGGTAATGTGGTGGTGACTGCGGACCTAGTAGCACGGTTGTATTTTGTTGGTTTTCGGAATGTGGCCAGGATTAAGTGGGCCGTGGCGGGGGGATGGTGGGGGGGCTCTCTTGTAGTGTCGGTAAAGGTGAAATTCTTGGACTGCCACCAGCCGAACCAATGCAAAGGCATTTGCCAACAATGTTTTCCCTGTTGGAGGAGGAGGGGGATGTTTTTGAGGCACTACGTGTCCTCTCCACGTGTCCGTTCCATGTCAGCAATAGTAGCACTCAAGACAGGCCCCAGTAACAATTCTGAAGCAGCAGTATAGCGGGAGCGCAGTCTTCGTTCCATGTAAGCAATAGTAGCACTCAAGACAGGCCCCAGTAACAATTCTGAAGCAGCAGTATAGCGGGAGCGCAGTCTTCGTTCCATGTAAGCAATAGTAGCACTCAAGACAGGCCCCAGTAACAATTCTGAAGCAGCAGTATAGCGGGAGCGCAGTCTTCGTTCCATGTAAGCAATAGTAGCACTCAAGACAGGCCCCAGTAACAATTCCGAAGCAGCAGTATAGCGGGAGCGCAGTCTTCGTTCCATGTAAGCAATAGTAGCACTCAAGACAGGCCCCAGTAACAATTCCGAAGCAGCAGTATAGCGGGAGCGCAGTCTTCGTTCCATGTAAGCAATAGTAGCACTCAAGACAGGCCCCAGTAACAATTCTGAAGCAGCAGTATAGCGGGAGCGCAGTCTTAGTTCCATTTCAGTAGCCTTAGTATAGCCAAGGCACAAGTGACATTTATGTAGCTAAAGTGTAGGCCAACCCCACACACCTTTCTGTACCATGAGTGCAGGCGAAGAACATAGAAATTACTATGATTACACTGTAGGTGAGGGCCCAAAAAAATTGGTGTACCAACAGTACTAATGTACCTCAGTAAAAATTGGCCATGCCCAACCAAGATGGCAGGTGAATCGCTTTGGTTAATGTGGCTTAAGTGGTAACTAGGCCTGGAGGCAGCCCAGTGTAACGAAAAATTGGTTCAAGTTAAAGTTCCAACGCTTTTAAGCTAATTGAAACTTATAAAAATTGTTCTGAAAAATTATTTGAGTGAGCCTTGTGGCCCTAAGAAAAATTGCCCGTTCAGCGTGATTACGTGAGGTTTCAGGAGGAGGAGCAGGAGGAGGAGGAGGAGGAATATTAGACACAGATTGATGAAGCAGAAATGTCCCCGTTTTGGATGGTGAGAGAGAACGTAGCTTCCATCCGTGGGTGCAGCCTACGTATTGCTTACGTATCGCTGCTGTCCGCTGGTGGAGAACAGAAGTCTGGGGAAATCCAGCCTTTGTTCATCTTGATGAGTGTTAGCCTGTCGGCACTGTCGGTTGACAAGCGGCTACGCTTATCTGTGATGATTCCCCCAGCCGCACTAAACACCCTTTCCGACAAGACGCTAGCCGCAGGACAAGCAAGCACCTCAAGGGCATACAGGGCTAGTTCAGGCCACGTGTCCAGCTTCGACACCCAGTAGTTGTAGGGGGCAGAGGCGTCACCAAGGATGGTCGTGCGATCCGCTACGTACTCCCTCACCATCCTTTTACAGTGCTCCCGCCGACTCAGCCGTGACTGGGGAGCGGTGACACAGTCTTGGTGGGGAGCCATAAAGCTGGCCAGGCCCTTAAAGACTGTTGCACTGCCTGGGATGTACATGCTGCTCGATCTACGCACATCCCCTGCTACCTTGCCCTCGGTACTGCGCCTTCTGCCACTAGCGCTGTCGGCTGGGAATTTGACCATCAGCTTGTCCGCAAGGGTCCTGTGGTATAGCAACACTCTCGAACCCCTTTCCTCTTCGGGAATCAGAGTGGGCAGGTTCTCCTTATACCGTGGATCGAGCAGTGTGTACACCCAGTAATCCGTCGTGGCCAGAATGCGTGCAACGCGAGGGTCACGAGAAAGGCATCCTAACATGAAGTCAGCCATGTGTGCAAGGGTACCAGTACGCAACACATGGCTGTCCTCACTAGGAAGATCACTTTCAGGATCCTCCTCCTCCTCCTCCTCCTCCTCAGGCCATACACGCTGAAAGGATGACAGGCAATCAGCTGGTGTACCGTCAGCAGCGGCCCAAGCTGTCTCTTCCCCCTCCTCCTCATCCTCCTCATGCTCCTCCTCCTGTATGCGCTGAGAAATAGACAGGAGGGTGCCCTGACTATCCAGCGGCATACTGTCTTCCCCCGCCCCCGTTTCCGAGCGCAAAGCAGCTGCCTTTATGGTTTGCAGGGAATTTCTCAAGATGCATAGCAGAGGAATGGTGACGCTAATGATTGTAGCATCGCCGCTCACCACCTGGGTAGACTCCTCTAAATTACCAAGGACATGGCAGATGTCTGCCAACCAGGCCCACTCTTCTGAAAGGAATTGAGGAGGCTGACTCCCACTGCGCCGCCCATGTTGGAGTTGGTATTCGACTATAGCTCTACGTTGTTCATAGAGCCTGGCCAACATGTGGAGCGTAGAGTTCCACCGTGTGGGCACGTCGCACAGCAGTCGGTGCACTGGCAGCTTAAAGTGATGTTGCAGGGTGCGCAGGGTGGCAGCGTCCGTGTGGGACTTGCGGAAATGTGCGCAGAGCCGGCGCGCCTTTACGAGCAGGTCTGACAAGCGTGGGTAGCTTTTCAGAAACCGCTGAACCACCAAATTAAAGACGTGGGCCAGGCATGGCACGTGCGTGAGGCTGCCAAGCTGCAGAGCCGCCACCAGGTTATGGCCGTTGTCACACACGACCATGCCCGGTTGGAGGCTCAGCGGCGCAAGCCAGCGGTCGGTCTGCTGTGTCAGACCCTGCAGCAGTTCGTGGGCCGTGTGCCTCTTATCGCCTAAGCTGAGTAGTTTCAGCACGGCCTGCTGACGCTTGCCCACCGCTGTGCTGCCACACCGCGCGACACCGACTGCTGGCGACATGCTGCTGCTAACACATCTTGATTGCGAGACAGAGGAGGAGGAGGAGGAGGAGGAGGAGGAGGAGGGTGCTTTAGTGGAGGAAGCATACACCTCCGCAGATACCACCACCGAGCTGGGGCCCGCAATTCTGGGGGTGGGTAGGACGTGAGCGGTCCCAGGCTCTGACTCTGTCCCAGCCTCCACTAAATTCACCCAATGTGCCGTCAGGGAGATGTAGTGGCCCTGCCCGCCTGTGCTTGTCCACGTGTCCGTAGTTAAGTGGACCGTGGCAGTAACCGCGTTGGTGAGGGCGCGCACAATGTTGCGGGAGACGTGGTCGTGCAGGGCTGGGACGGCACATCGGGAAAAGTAGTGGCGACTGGGAACTGAGTAGCGCGGGGCCGCCGCCTCCATGATACTTTTGAAGGACTCAGTTTCCACAACCCTATACGGCAGCATCTCAAGGCTGATGAATTTTGCGATGCGGACGGTTAACGTTTGAGCGTGCGGGTGCGTGGCGGCGTACTTGCGCTTGCGCTCGAACACTTGCGCAAGCGACGGCTGAACGGTGCGCTGAACTACACTGCTGGATGGGGCCGAGGACAGCGGAGATGAGGGTGTGGGTGCAGGCCATGAGGCGGTAGTGCCTGTGTCCTGAGAGGGGGGTTGCATCTCAGTGGCAGGTTGGGGCACAGGGGGAGAGGCAGGGGTGCAAACCGGAGGCGGTGAACGGCCTTCGTCCCACCTTGTGGGGTGCTTGGCCATCATATGTCTGCGCATGGTGGTGGTGGTGAGGCTGTTGGTGTTGGCTCCCCGGCTGAGCTTTGCGCAACAAAGGTTGCACACCACTGTTCGTCGGTCGTCAGGCGTCTCTGTGAAAAACTGCCAGACCTTAGAGCACCTCGGCCTCTGCAGGGTGGCATGGCGCGAGGGGGCGCTTTGGGAAACACTTGGTGGATTATTCGGTCTGGCCCTGCCTCTACCCCTGGCCCTGGCCACCGCACTGCCTCTTGCAACCTGCCCTGCTGATGCCCTTGACTCCCCCTCTGAAGACCTGTCCTCCTGAGTAAGCGTTGCACACCAGGTGGGGTCAGTCACCTCATCGTCCTGCTGCTCTTCCTCCGAATCCTCTGTGCGCTGCTCCCTTGGACTTACTGCCCTTACTACTACCTCACTGCAAGACAACTGTGTCTGATCGTCATCATCCTCCTCACCCACAGAAAGTTGTTGAGACAGTTGGCGGAAGTCCCCAGCCTCTTCCCTCGGACCCCGGGAACTTTCGAATGGTTGGGCATCAGTGACGATAAACTCCTCTGGTGGGAGAGGAACCGCTGCTGCCCAATCTAAGCAGGGGCCCGAGAACAGTTCCTGGGAGTGTTCCCGCTCCTGAGCAGGTGTCATTGTAGTGGAGTGAGGAGGCTGGGAGGAAGGAGGAGCAGCAGACAGAGGATTCGGATTTGCAGCAGTGGACGGCGCAGAACTGCGTGTTGACGATAGGTTGCTCGAAGCACTTTCTGCCATCCAGGACAGGACCTGCTCACACTGCTCATTTTCTAATAACCGTCTCCCGCGTGGACCCATTAATTGGGCGATGAATGTGGGGACGCCAGAAACGTGCCTCTCTCCTAATCGCGCAGCAGTCGGCTGCGACACACCGGGATCAGGAGCTCGGCCTGTGCCCACACACTGACTTGGCCCTCCGCGTCCTCGGCCGCGTCCACGTCCTCTAGGCCTACCCCTACCCCTCAGCATGCTGTATTACCAGTGATTTGATTTCACAGGCAGGAAATAAATTGGCGCAAGACTGCAGGCCAAATATAATTTTTTCCCTTTTTGGAAAACGAAAGGCCCCACTGCCTCTAGTGAATGAATAATCTAAGTTTAATAACTGTGCTGTGTCCCTGCTAATGTGTCACAGAACGTGAGGGTAGCAGAGTTATTATAACTCTTGGAGAGCAGGTATTTTTTTCCCAATTAAGGAAAGCAAATGGCGAAGCCAGCAGTAAAGCGTAGCTGGGTGCGTCTGATTTAGCAATGTTGTTCAAGCAGCTCACACGTGTCCACCGCCCTTAGGACGGACAGAGGCTGGACAAATAGATTTGTTTTCAGTTTTTTTCCACCAAAAGGCAGCACTGCGTATATTCAATGAACATGAGAAGTTTAATAACTGTGCTGTGTCCCTGCTTATGTGTCACAGAACGTGAGGGTAGCAGAGTTATTATAACTCTTGGAGAGCAGGTATTTTTTTCCCAATTAAGGAAAGCAAATGGCGAAGCCAGCAGTAAAGCGTAGCTGGGTGCGTCTGATTTAGCAATGTTGTTCAAGCAGCTCACACGTGTCCACCGCCCTTAGGACGGACAGAGGCTGGACAAATAGATTTGTTTTCAGTTTTTTTCCACCAAAAGGCAGCACTGCGTATATTCAATGAACATGAGAAGTTTAATAACTGTGCTGTGTCCCTGCTTATGTGTCACAGAACGTGAGGGTAGCAGAGTTATTATAACTCTTGGAGAGCAGGTATTTTTTTCCCAATTAAGGAAAGCAAATGGCGAAGCCAGCAGTAAAGCGTAGCTGGGTGCGTCTGATTTAGCAATGTTGTTCAAGCAGCTCACACGTGTCCACCGCCCTTAGGACGGACAGAGGCTGGACAAATAGATTTGTTTTCAGTTTTTTTCCACCAAAAGGCAGCACTGCGTATATTCAATGAACATGAGAAGTTTAATAACTGTGCTGTGTCCCTGCTTATGTGTCACAGAACGTGAGGGTAGCAGAGTTATTATAACTCTTGGAGAGCAGGTATTTTTTTCCCAATTAAGGAAAGCAAATGGCGAAGCCAGCAGTAAAGCGTAGCTGGGTGCGTCTGATTTAGCAATGTTGTTCAAGCAGCTCACACGTGTCCACCGCCCGTAAGGACGGACAGAGGCTGGACAAATAGATTTGTTTTCAGTTTTTTTCCACCAAAAGGCAGCACTGCGTATATTCAATGAACATGAGAAGTTTAATAACTGTGCTGTGTCCCTGCTTATGTGTCACAGAACGCGAGGGTAGCAGAGTTATTATAACTCTTGGAGAGCAGGTATTTTTTTCCCAATTAAGGAAAGCAAATGGCGAAGCCAGCAGTAAAGCGTAGCTGGGTGCGTCTGATTTAGCAATGTTGTTCAAGCAGCTCACACGTGTCCACCGCCCTTAGGACGGACAGAGGCTGGACAAATAGATTTGTTTTCAGTTTTTTTCCACCAAAAGGCAGCACTGCGTATATTCAATGAACATGAGAAGTTTAATAACTGTGCTGTGTCCCTGCTTATGTGTCACAGAACGTGAGGGTAGCAGAGTTATTATAACTCTTGGAGAGCAGGTATTTTTTTCCCAATTAAGGAAAGCAAATGGCGAAGCCAGCAGTAAAGCGTAGCTGGGTGCGTATGATTTAGCAATGTTGTTCAAGCAGCTCACACGTGTCCACCGCCCGTAAGGACGGACAGAGGCTGGACAAATAGATTTGTTTTCAGTTTTTTTCCACCAAAAGGCAGCACTGCGTATATTCAATGAACATGAGAAGTTTAATAACTGTGCTGTGTCCCTGCTTATGTGTCACAGAACGTGAGGGTAGCAGAGTTATTATAACTCTTGGAGAGCAGGTATTTTTTTCCCAATTAAGGAAAGCAAATGGCGAAGCCAGCAGTAAAGCGTAGCTGGGTGCGTCTGATTTAGCAATGTTGTTCAAGCAGCTCACACGTGTCCACCGCCCTTAGGACGGACAGAGGCTGGACAAATAGATTTGTTTTCAGTTTTTTTCCACCAAAAGGCAGCACTGCGTATATTCAATGAACATGAGAAGTTTAATAACTGTGCTGTGTCCCTGCTTATGTGTCACAGAACGTGAGGGTAGCAGAGTTATTATAACTCTTGGAGAGCAGGTATTTTTTTCCCAATTAAGGAAAGCAAATGGCGAAGCCAGCAGTAAAGCGTAGCTGGGTGCGTCTGATTTAGCAATGTTGTTCAAGCAGCTCACACGTGTCCACCGCCCTTAGGACGGACAGAGGCTGGACAAATAGATTTGTTTTCAGTTTTTTTCCACCAAAAGGCAGCACTGCGTATATTCAATGAACATGAGAAGTTTAATAACTGTGCTGTGTCCCTGCTTATGTGTCACAGAACGTGAGGGTAGCAGAGTTATTATAACTCTTGGAGAGCAGGTATTTTTTTCCCAATTAAGGAAAGCAAATGGCGAAGCCAGCAGTAAAGCGTAGCTGGGTGCGTCTGATTTAGCAATGTTGTTCAAGCAGCTCACACGTGTCCACCGCCCTTAGGACGGACAGAGGCTGGACAAATAGATTTGTTTTCAGTTTTTTTCCACCAAAAGGCAGCACTGCGTATATTCAATGAACATGAGAAGTTTAATAACTGTGCTGTGTCCCTGCTTATGTGTCACAGAACGTGAGGGTAGCAGAGTTATTATAACTCTTGGAGAGCAGGTATTTTTTTCCCAATTAAGGAAAGCAAATGGCGAAGCCAGCAGTAAAGCGTAGCTGGGTGCGTCTGATTTAGCAATGTTGTTCAAGCAGCTCACACGTGTCCACCGCCCGTAAGGACGGACAGAGGCTGGACAAATAGATTTGTTTTCAGTTTTTTTCCACCAAAAGGCAGCACTGCGTATATTCAATGAACATGAGAAGTTTAATAACTGAGCTGTGTCCCTGCTTATGTGTCACAGAACGTGAGGGTAGCAGAGTTATTATAACTCTTGGAGAGCAGGTATTTTTTTCCCAATTAAGGAAAGCAAATGGCGAAGCCAGCAGTAAAGCGTAGCTGGGTGCGTCTGATTTAGCAATGTTGTTCAAGCAGCTCACACGTGTCCACCGCCCGTAAGGACGGACAGAGGCTGGACAAATAGATTTGTTTTCAGTTTTTTTCCACCAAAAGGCAGCACTGCGTATATTCAATGAACATGAGAAGTTTAATAACTGTGCTGTGTCCCTGCTTATGTGTCACAGAACGTGAGGGTAGCAGAGTTATTATAACTCTTGGAGAGCAGGTATTTTTTTCCCAATTAAGGAAAGCAAATGGCGAAGCCAGCAGTAAAGCGTAGCTGGGTGCGTCTGATTTAGCAATGTTGTTCAAGCAGCTCACACGTGTCCACCGCCCGTAAGGACGGACAGAGGCTGGACAAATAGATTTGTTTTCAGTTTTTTTCCACCAAAAGGCAGCACTGCGTATATTCAATGAACATGAGAAGTTTAATAACTGTGCTGTGTCCCTGCTTATGTGTCACAGAACGTGAGGGTAGCAGAGTTATTATAACTCTTGGAGAGCAGGTATTTTTTTCCCAATTAAGGAAAGCAAATGGCGAAGCCAGCAGTAAAGCGTAGCTGGGTGCGTCTGATTTAGCAATGTTGTTCAAGCAGCTCACACGTGTCCACCGCCCTTAGGACGGACAGAGGCTGGACAAATAGATTTGTTTTCAGTTTTTTTCCACCAAAAGGCAGCACTGCGTATATTCAATGAACATGAGAAGTTTAATAACTGTGCTGTGTCCCTGCTTATGTGTCACAGAACGTGAGGGTAGCAGAGTTATTATAACTCTTGGAGAGCAGGTATTTTTTTCCCAATTAAGGAAAGCAAATGGCGAAGCCAGCAGTAAAGCGTAGCTGGGTGCGTCTGATTTAGCAATGTTGTTCAAGCAGCTCACACGTGTCCACCGCCCGTAAGGACGGACAGAGGCTGGACAAATAGATTTGTTTTCAGTTTTTTTCCACCAAAAGGCAGCACTGCGTATATTCAATGAACATGAGAAGTTTAATAACTGTGCTGTGTCCCTGCTTATGTGTCACAGAACGTGAGGGTAGCAGAGTTATTATAACTCTTGGAGAGCAGGTATTTTTTTCCCAATTAAGGAAAGCAAATGGCGAAGCCAGCAGTAAAGCGTAGCTGGGTGCGTCTGATTTAGCAATGTTGTTCAAGCAGCTCACACGTGTCCACCGCCCGTAAGGACGGACAGAGGCTGGACAAATAGATTTGTTTTCAGTTTTTTTCCACCAAAAGGCAGCACTGCGTATATTCAATGAACATGAGAAGTTTAATAACTGTGCTGTGTCCCTGCTTATGTGTCACAGAACGTGAGGGTAGCAGAGTTATTATAACTCTTGGAGAGCAGGTATTTTTTTCCCAATTAAGGAAAGCAAATGGCGAAGCCAGCAGTAAAGCGTAGCTGGGTGCGTCTGATTTAGCAATGTTGTTCAAGCAGCTCACACGTGTCCACCGCCCGTAAGGACGGACAGAGGCTGGACAAATAGATTTGTTTTCAGTTTTTTTCCACCAAAAGGCAGCACTGCGTATATTCAATGAACATGAGAAGTTTAATAACTGTGCTGTGTCCCTGCTTATGTGTCACAGAACGTGAGGGTAGCAGAGTTATTATAACTCTTGGAGAGCAGGTATTTTTTTCCCAATTAAGGAAAGCAAATGGCGAAGCCAGCAGTAAAGCGTAGCTGGGTGCGTCTGATTTAGCAATGTTGTTCAAGCAGCTCACACGTGTCCACCGCCCGTAAGGACGGACAGAGGCTGGACAAATAGATTTGTTTTCAGTTTTTTTCCACCAAAAGGCAGCACTGCGTATATTCAATGAACATGAGAAGTTTAATAACTGTGCTGTGTCCCTGCTTATGTGTCACAGAACGTGAGGGTAGCAGAGTTATTATAACTCTTGGAGAGCAGGTATTTTTTTCCCAATTAAGGAAAGCAAATGGCGAAGCCAGCAGTAAAGCGTAGCTGGGTGCGTCTGATTTAGCAATGTTGTTCAAGCAGCTCACACGTGTCCACCGCCCTTAGGACGGACAGAGGCTGGACAAATAGATTTGTTTTCAGTTTTTTTCCACCAAAAGGCAGCACTGCGTATATTCAATGAACATGAGAAGTTTAATAACTGTGCTGTGTCCCTGCTTATGTGTCACAGAACGTGAGGGTAGCAGAGTTATTATAACTCTTGGAGAGCAGGTATTTTTTTCCCAATTAAGGAAAGCAAATGGCGAAGCCAGCAGTAAAGCGTAGCTGGGTGCGTCTGATTTAGCAATGTTGATCAAGCAGCTCACACGTGTCCACCGCCCGTAAGGACGGACAGAGGCTGGACAAATAGATTTGTTTTCAGTTTTTTTCCACCAAAAGGCAGCACTGCGTATATTCAATGAACATGAGAAGTTTAATAACTGTGCTGTGTCCCTGCTTATGTGTCACAGAACGTGAGGGTAGCAGAGTTATTATAACTCTTGGAGAGCAGGTATTTTTTTCCCAATTAAGGAAAGCAAATGGCGAAGCCAGCAGTAAAGCGTAGCTGGGTGCGTCTGATTTAGCAATGTTGTTCAAGCAGCTCACACGTGTCCACCGCCCGTAAGGACGGACAGAGGCTGGACAAATAGATTTGTTTTCAGTTTTTTTCCACCAAAAGGCAGCACTGCGTATATTCAATGAACATGAGAAGTTTAATAACTGTGCTGTGTCCCTGCTTATGTGTCACAGAACGTGAGGGTAGCAGAGTTATTATAACTCTTGGAGAGCAGGTATTTTTTTCCCAATTAAGGAAAGCAAATGGCGAAGCCAGCAGTAAAGCGTAGCTGGGTGCGTCTGATTTAGCAATGTTGTTCAAGCAGCTCACACGTGTCCACCGCCCGTAAGGACGGACAGAGGCTGGACAAATAGATTTGTTTTCAGTTTTTTTCCACCAAAAGGCAGCACTGCGTATATTCAATGAACATGAGAAGTTTAATAACTGTGCTGTGTCCCTGCTTATGTGTCACAGAACGTGAGGGTAGCAGAGTTATTATAACTCTTGGAGAGCAGGTATTTTTTTCCCAATTAAGGAAAGCAAATGGCGAAGCCAGCAGTAAAGCGTAGCTGGGTGCGTCTGATTTAGCAATGTTGTTCAAGCAGCTCACACGTGTCCACCGCCCGTAAGGACGGACAGAGGCTGGACAAATAGATTTGTTTTCAGTTTTTTTCCACCAAAAGGCAGCACTGCGTATATTCAATGAACATGAGAAGTTTAATAACTGTGCTGTGTCCCTGCTTATGTGTCACAGAACGTGAGGGTAGCAGAGTTATTATAACTCTTGGAGAGCAGGTATTTTTTTCCCAATTAAGGAAAGCAAATGGCGAAGCCAGCAGTAAAGCGTAGCTGGGTGCGTCTGATTTAGCAATGTTGTTCAAGCAGCTCACACGTGTCCACCGCCCGTAAGGACGGACAGAGGCTGGACAAATAGATTTGTTTTCAGTTTTTTTCCACCAAAAGGCAGCACTGCGTATATTCAATGAACATGAGAAGTTTAATAACTGTGCTGTGTCCCTGCTTATGTGTCACAGAACGTGAGGGTAGCAGAGTTATTATAACTCTTGGAGAGCAGGTATTTTTTTCCCAATTAAGGAAAGCAAATGGCGAAGCCAGCAGTAAAGCGTAGCTGGGTGCGTCTGATTTAGCAATGTTGTTCAAGCAGCTCACACGTGTCCACCGCCCGTAAGGACGGACAGAGGCTGGACAAATAGATTTGTTTTCAGTTTTTTTCCACCAAAAGGCAGCACTGCGTATATTCAATGAACATGAGAAGTTTAATAACTGTGCTGTGTCCCTGCTTATGTGTCACAGAACGTGAGGGTAGCAGAGTTATTATAACTCTTGGAGAGCAGGTATTTTTTTCCCAATTAAGGAAAGCAAATGGCGAAGCCAGCAGTAAAGCGTAGCTGGGTGCGTCTGATTTAGCAATGTTGTTCAAGCAGCTCACACGTGTCCACCGCCCGTAAGGACGGACAGAGGCTGGACAAATAGATTTGTTTTCAGTTTTTTTCCACCAAAAGGCAGCACTGAGTATATTCTATGAATAATAACTGTGTTGTGGCCCTGCCTATACAATTCTTTCCCTGCAGAATCAATGGAGGGTGCAATGGTCTGCAGAGGCGATTTTGAGAAGCAAAAAAAAATGCAGCACAGCTAACAGCAGCCTGGACAGTACTGCACACGGATAAATATGGCCCTAGAAAGGACCGTTGAGGTTCTTGAAGGCTACACTCACTCCTAACACTCTCCCTGCCTATGCAGCACTTCTGTCCCTAATGCCAGGTGCAACGGTCTGCAGAGGCGATTTTGAGAAAAAAAAAATTTGCCACTGCTAACAGCAGCCAACACACAGCTATCAGTGGCCCTAATAAGGACCTTTGGGGGGTCTTGAAGCCTACACTAACTACCAATTCTTTCCCTACAGCAGCTCCGGTACAAACAGCACTGTCCCTCATCTAACTCACACCGCATCTGAGGCGAACCGCGGGAGGGGCCGACTTTTATGTTCGGGTGACACCTGATCTCCCCAGCCACTCACAGCAGGGGGGTGGTATAGGGCTTGAACGTCACAGGGGGAAGTTGTAATGCCTTCCCTGTCTTTCAATTGGCCAGAAAAGCGCGCTAACGTCTCAGGGAAGGAAGTGAAAGTAACCAGAACACCGCATGGTGTTCGTTACGAATAACGAACATCCCGAACACCCTAATATTCGCACGAATATCAAGCTCGGACGAACGCGTTCGCTCATCTCTAGTTTTGTACCTTTCCAGCATTTTTAACAAGACAGAAAAATGTACTCAGATAAGTGTAAATGACCTCTGTCTAACACAATATAGCCTATGATTAAGGCTACTGATGTCTTCCATAGTAAGCATAATGTCATTTTAATCAATTCTGCCCAAAGAGCTCTTTCACATGGCAGTAGGCATTTTAAGCACGGGCCCCAGTGCATACACGCTGAGCCCGCAATGCCGTTGGGCCACCCCCGCCCCGCCTCCTTCCATTGCAAACAGCCAGGGGAGGGGAGAGGAGGAGAGAAGAGGGAGGGAGTTTAGCAGTCACGCTGCTAAACTTCCTCCCCCTTCCCTTCCCCGGTCGCTGTCATTGGCTCCCAGAGGAGCCCATGCAGCGGCCGACATATTCTGGCCCGAAAGATAGTTCCAGGACTATCTTTGCAGGCCGGCGTGAAAGTGCACACCGCTATATTGGCCAGGCAATATAGGAAAATGTAAGCATATTTCTGGTACTTCATCTATGTAATAAGCCTGGTTCTGTTACTGTATGTATTTAGTAACTTTTATTATGTTACTCTATCTATTCAGAAAGCTTAGTTTTGGTATTGCATCTATGTAGTAATCTTTGTTCTGTATCTATAAAGAAATCCTGATTCATACAGCATATTTTGTAGTAAGCTTAATTCTGTTATCATATCTATGTAGGAAGCATGGCTCCAGCACTATATCTACACAGTGAACTTGGTTCTGGTACCATATCTATGTAGTGACTTTGGTTATGTTACCATATGTATGCGGTGTCATATCATCATTAAAGAAAAATGTGGGGATCCCACACAGCCCAGGGTTTATGATAACCTTAATCTACCCCTGCAAATAGCGACACTAAAAATGTAAGAGATATTTTCATGAAAGTCCAAAAGTGAATTGTAACATACTGCGCCATTTATGTTGCTACTTACTGCATTCCATTTTGACACCATCCTTTTGACACCTCTTGTCTCAGGTCTGATGTATTGGCATATTTTGTATACTTGGTCAAATCTTGGAGTAGTGGTGAAATTCTGGGCTACTTGTGCAAAGCTATTTCTACTCGTGGTGGTGGAGGATCTTGTCTACTGCTCTCTTTTGTCCAATCTTTGTCCAGTCCTGTTGTCATTGCTTCATTGGCTGCTTATTGATAACTGTTTTAGGGACCATTACCTGGGAGTACCCTGTAGCAGAGTACAGAGCCTTGTTAAAGTTAAAGGATGAAAATCAGAGAGTTCTTAGAATCGGTGCTCCAGTCTAGTCAGTGTCAAATTTGTAACAGTCATACACAAGCTCACAATGAGAATCTTAACAGAAATACGTATATTAAAAAATTAATTGTGATTTTCACCTCAAAAATAAACTTTAAAAGAGTTACAGTAGAAAATAAATTCCTTATGGCATGACACTCCCAAAAAACACTATCAAAAAAGGTAGTATAAGACCTGGCCTTTAACCCATTCCCGGTGCAGGGCGTAAGTTTACGTCCTGGCAGCAGGGTACTTCCCGCAACAGGGCGTAAACTTATGTCCTGGGGATAGCGCTGGATCACATATGATCCCGCGCTATCCTGCAGCAGGAGTCGGCTGTCAGTCACAGCCGGCGTCCTGCTGCAACAGCGGTGGGGCATCGGAGATGCGCCCCCCGCTGTTAACCCTTCCCTGCCGCGATCTAAGTAGATCGCAGCAGGGAAAGAGTTCACAGAGGGAGCAGACTCCCTCTGTGTCTCCGGCCAGCTCTCGCGATAACATCGCGAGAGCCCGGCCTGTCACCATGGTAACAGGACACCAGACACTGGCGTCCTGTGTTACCAGTGCCTTAGATCGCTGTATAAGCGATAAGGCATGGCAGAGCAGTAGCTCTGCCATGCCTTATGACAGCAATCATCAGGGCAGTGGTCAAAGTCCCCCAGGGGGACACAAATGTTGTAAAAAAAACAAAGATTAAAAAAATGAATAAAAAAATGTAAAAGAATAGTAAAAAAAACATTTTTTTATGCTTTTTCTCAGATTAGCATAAAAAAAGTAAAAAAATAAATAAAACCCCACATATTTGGTATTGTCTCATCCGTAACGACGCGTACAATAAGTAGCACATGCTTTTGACTGTGCTCGGAAAAAAACGCTAAAAAACTGAGGCAAAATGCTAATTTTTAGCATTTTGCCTCACTAAAAATGCAATAAAAGTGATTAAAAAAGCTGTATGTACCACAAAATGGTACCAGTAAAAACTACAGCTCGTCTCGCAAAAAATAAGCCCTCACAGAGCTCTGTACATCAAAAAATAAAAAACTTACAGGACTTTGAATGCAGCGATTTAGAAAAGAAAAAAGATTTCCAAAAAAAAGGGGTTTTATTGGGAATTTTGGTATCGTTGTAACCTTACCGAC
The DNA here is from genome assembly GCF_035609145.1 of Eleutherodactylus coqui. Lineage (NCBI taxonomy): Eukaryota > Metazoa > Chordata > Amphibia > Anura > Eleutherodactylidae > Eleutherodactylus > Eleutherodactylus coqui. Next base: position 137,938,699 of record NC_089843.1, on the reverse strand, counting down.
CCGCAGAAAAAATGGAATGTCTGATTTATGCTTCATGATTAACGCTGTAAAAAAAATAAAAAAATCTATGGCAGAATTAATGCGTTTTCTCTCCCTGCTATCATTAAAAAAAAAGAAAAGTTTTACAATATAGTTAATGTACCCAAACATGACGCCGATAAAAACTACAGTTCGCCACACAAAAAACAAGCCCTCATACGGCGACGTCGACGGAAAAATAAAAAAGTTATGGCTTTTGATAAACGGAGAAGAAAATCCGCCAAAAATTGTTGCGTCCTTAAGCCCAAAATAGGCCATGTCATGAAGGGGTTAAGGGTTATCATTATAGGACCTTTTTAAAGCTAGCTGCAAGTCAAATTCCATGCATATCAGGTATACTTTGTATTTGACTTTTTAACCTAAATCATATAGAATATTTTAAAATGGCTCTTTTTCCTGTGCCAGTTGTAAAAAAATCTGATTTCCCATAGCATATTTTGAAAAAAAGTTTTATCTAGGCAATACGTGAGCAAAAATTGAGGCGTGAGATAGAGGGAGCATATTAAGATACTTAACACATCAGAAGAAAAAAATAGTACAAGCATGTCTAAAAACATCATATGTTTATGAAGTAGGAACTGTGACTAGAAAATCTAGTTTTAAATGGAAATGGTCACAATTGATGAACATTTTACTCACAGAGAAAATCTTTGCTATAACTTTTATTTACAATAGACAAAGATGAGCATGTTCATTTCTTTAGATTTATTACTGGGATTTCTTTGACTTCAACTTCAGCTTAAAATAAAAAAAAAATAAAAACGTATGTGAAACTTACTTTTGAAAGATTGTATCTCTGACACACTAACCTTCAATTTACCAGGAAGAAAATTATTTACCCTGGGAATGACTTTTAGATTTATACACCTGTAAGGATACCACAGAAAATATTCACAAATAGAGATGAGCGAGCACCAAAATGCTCGGGTGCTCGTTACTCGAGACGAATTGTTCATGATGCTCGAGGGTTCGTTTCGAGTAACGAACCCCATTGAAGTCAATGGGCGACCCGAGCATTTTTGTATATCGCCGATGCTCGCTAAGGTTTTCATTTGTGAAAATCGGGGCAATTCAAGAAAGTGATGGGAACGACACAGAAACGGATAGGGCAGGCGAGGGGCTACATGTTGGGCTGCATATGAAGTTCCCAGGTCCCACTATTAAGCCACAATAGCAGCAAGAGTGCCCCCCCCCCCAACAACTTTTACATCTGAAAAGCCCTCATTAGCAATGCATACCTTAGCTAAGCACCACACTACCTCCAACAAAGCACAATCACTGCCTGCATGACACTCCGCTGCCAATTCTCCTGGGTTACATGCTGCCAAATCCCCCCCCCCCTCATGACCCATTGTCCACAGCGCACACCAAACTGTCCCTGCCCAGCCTTCAGCTGCCCTCATGCCACGCCACCCTCATGTCTATTTATAAGTGCGTCTGCCACAGGAAAAGCAGGCACACACTGCAGAGGGTTGGCACGGCTCTTTAAAAGGGGCGGGGCGATAACCCACAATGCTGTACAGAACCAATGAGAAATCCAATCCTGTGCCACCTCCATCTGGAGCTGCACACGTGGGCATAGCAATGAGGAACCTATGTGCCACACACTATTCATTCTGTCAAGGTGTCTGCATGCCCCAGTCAGACCGCGTTTTTTTATATATAGTCACAGGCAGGTACAACTCCGCAATGGGAATTCCGTGTGCACCCACAGCATGGGTGGCTCCCTGGAACCCACCGGCGGTACATAAAAATATCCCATTGCATTGCCCATCACAGCTGAGGTAGTAATGTCATGTTTAACGCAGGTGGGCTTCGGCCCACACTGCATGCCCCAGTCAGACTGGGGTTCTTAAGAAGTGGAACAAGATGCATTTACAACTCCCTGTGGACCCACAGCATGGCTGGCTCCCTGGAACCCACCGGCGGTACATAAATATATCCCATTGCATTGCCCATCACAGCTGAGGTAGTAATGTCATGTTTAATGCAGGTGGGCTTCGGCCCACACTGCATGCCTCAGTCAGACTGGGGTTCTTTAGAAGTGGAAACAGATGCATTTACAACTCCCTGAGGACCCACAGCATGGGTGGGTGCCAGGAAGCCACCGGCGGTACATAAATATATCCCATTGCATTGCCCATCACAGCTGAGGTAGTAATGTCATGTTTAATGCAGGTGGGCTTCGGCCCACACTGCATGCCCCAGTCAGACTGGGGTTCTTTAGAAGTGGACACAGATGCATTTACAACTCCCTGTGGACCCACAGCATGGGTGGGTGCCAGGAAGCCACCGGCGGTACATAAATATATCCCATTGCATTGCCCATCACAGCTGAGGTAGTAATGTCATGTTTAATGCAGGTGGGCTTCGGCCCACACTGCATGCCCCAGTCAGACTGGGGTTCTTTAGAAGTGGAAACAGATGCATTTACAACTCCCTGTGGACCCACAGCATGGGTGGCTCCCTGGAACCCACCGGCGGTACATAAATATATCCCATTGCATTGCCCATCATAGCTGAGGTAGTAATGTCATGTTTAATGCAGGTGGGCTTCGGCCCACACTGCATGCCCCAGTCAGACTGGGGTTCTTTAGAAGTGGACACAGATGCATTTACAACTCCCTGTGGACCCACAGCATGGGTGGGTGCCAGGAAGCCACCGGCGGTACATAAATACATCCCATTGCAGTGCCCAACACAGCTGATGTAACGTCAGCTGTAATGCAGGTGGGCTAAAAATTAATTTGATTACACTGTAGGCGAGGGCCCCCAAAAATTGGTGTATCAACAGTACTAATGTACCTCTGAAAAATTGCCCATGCCCAACCAAGAGGGCAGGTGAAACCCATTAATCGCTTTGGTTAATGTGGCTTAATTGGTAACTAGGCCAGGAGGCAGCCCAGTTAAAATAAAAATTGGTTGAGGTGAAAGTTTCAACGCTTTAATGAGCATTGAAATGTATAAAAATTGTTTAGAAAAATTATATGACTGAGCCTTGTGGGCCTAAGAAAAATTGCCCGTTCGGCGTGATTATGTGAGGTTTCAGGAGGAGGAGCAGGAGGAGGAGGAGGAATATTATACACAGATAGATGAAGCAAAAAGGTCCCCGTTTTGGATGGTGATAGAGAACGATGCTTCCATCCGCGGGTGCAGCCTACGTATTGTTTATGTATCGCTGCTGTCCACTGGTGGAGAAGAGAAGTCTGGGGAAATCCAGGCTTTGTTCATCTTGATGAGTGTAAGCCTGTCGGCACTGTCGGTTGCCAGGTGGGTACGCTTATCCGTGATGATTCCCCCAGGCACACTAAACACACTCTCTGACAAGACGCTAGCCGCAGGACAAGCAAGCACCTCCAGGGCATACAGCACGAGTTCAGGCCACGTGTCCAGCTTCAAGACCCAGTAGTTGTAGGGGGCAGAGGCGTCACCGAGGACGGTGCTGCAATCGGCTACGTACTCCCTCACCATCCTTTTACAGTGCTCCCGCCAACTCAGCCTTGACTGGGGACCGGTGACACAGTCTTGCTGGGGAGCCATAAAGCTGTCAAAAGCCTTAGAGAGTGTTCCCCTGCCTGCGCTGTACATGCTGCCTGATCTCTGCGCCTCCCCTGCTACCTGGGCCGCGGAAATGCGCCTTTGGCCACTAGCGCTGTCGGATGGGAAGTTTACCATCAGTTTGTCCACCAGCGCCCTGTAGTATAGCATCATTCTCGAACCCCTTTCCTCTTCGGGAATGAGAGTGGAAAGGCTCTCCTTATACCGTGGGTCGAGCAGTGTGTACACCCAGTAATCCGTAGTGGCCAGAATGCGTGTAACGCGAGGGTCACGAGAAGGGCATCCTAACATAAAGTCAGCCATGTGTGCCAGGGTACCTGTACGCAACACATGGCTGTCCTCACAAGGAAGATCACTTTCAGGATCCTCCTCCTCCTCCTCCGGCCATACACGCTGAAAGGATGACAGGCAAGCTGCGTCTGTACCCTCAGCAGTGGGCCAAGCTGTCTCTCCCCCCTCCTCCTCATGCTCCTCCCCCTCCTCCTCCTCCTCCTCTGGCCATACACGCTGAAAGGATGACAGGCAAGCAGCATCTGTCCCCTCAGCAGTGGGCCAAGCTGTCTCTTCCCCCTCCCCCTCATGCTCCTCCCCCTCCTCCTCAACGCGCTGAGATATAGACATGAGGTTGCTCTGACTATCCAGCGACATACTGTCTTCCCCCGCCTCCGTTTCTGATTCCAAAGCGTCTGCCTTTATGCTTTGCAGGGAACTTCTCAAGAGGCATAGCAGAGGAATAGTGACGCTAATGATTGCAGCATCCCCGCTCTCCATCTGGGTAGACTCCTCAAAGTTTCCAAGGACCTGCCAGATGGCTGCCAACCAGGCCCACTCTTCTGTAAAGAATTGAGGAGGCTGACTCCCACTGCGCCGCCCATGTTGGAGTTGGTATTCCACTATAGCTCTACGCTGCTCATAGAGTCTGGCCAACATGTGGAGTGTAGAGTTCCACTGTGTGGGCACGTCGCACAGCAGTCGGTGCACTGGCAGATTAAACCGATGTTACAGTGTCCGCAGGGTGGCAGATGGCAGAGTGCGTGTGGGATTTGCGGAAATGTGTGCAGAGCTGGCGCACCTTTCCGAGCAGGTATGACAAGTGGGGGTAGCTTTTCAGAAAGCGCTGAACCACCAAATTAAAGACATGGGCCAGGCATGGCACGTGCGTGAGGCTGCCGAGCTGCAGAGCCGCCACCAGGTTACGGCCGTTGTCACACGCGACCATGCCCGGTTGGAGGCTCAGCGGCGCAAGCCAGCGGTCGGTCTGCTCTGTCAGACCCTGCAGCAGTTCGTGGGCCATGTGGCTCTTCTCTCCTAAGCTGAGTAGTTTCAGCACGGCCTGCTGACGCTTGCCCACCGCTGTGCTGCCACGCTGCGTGACACCGACTGCTGGCGACGTGCTGCTGCTGCTGACACATCTTGATTGCGAGACAGAGGTTGCGTAGGGGGAGGAGGAGGGTGGTTTAGTAGAGGAAGCATACACCCCCGCAGATACCACCACCGAGCTGGGGCAAGCAATTCTGGGGGTGGGTAGGACGTGAGCGGTCCCAGGCTCTGACTCTGTCCTAGCCTCCACTAAATTCACCCAATGTGCCGTCAGGGCGATATAGTGGCCCTGCCCGCCTGTGCTTGTCCACGTGTTCGTTGTTAAGTGGACCTTGGCAGTAACCGCGTTGGTGAGGGCGCGTATAATGTTGCGGGAGACGTGGTCGTGCAGGCCTGGGACGGCACATCGGGAAAAGTAGTGCCGACTGGGAACCGAGTAGCGCGGGGCCGCCGCCGCCATCATGCTTTTGAAAGCCTCCGTTTCCACAAGCCTATACGGCAGCATCTCTAGGCTGATCAATTTTGCAATGTGCACGTTTAACGCTTGAGCGTGCGGGTGCGTGGCGTCGTACTTGCGCTTGCGCTCAAACAGTGGCGCTAGCGACGTCTGGACATTGCTGTATGGGGCCGAGGACAGCGGAGGTGAGGGTGTGGGTGCAGGCCAGGAGACGGTACTGCCTGTGTCCTCAGAGGGGGGTTGGATCTCAGTGGCAGGTTGGGGCACAGGGGGAGAGGCAGTGGTGCAAACCGGAGGTGGTGAACGGGCATCGTCCCACCTTGTGGGGTGCTTGGCCATCATATGCCTGCGCATGCTGGTGGTGGTGCCTCCCCAGCTGATCTTGGCGCGACAAAGGTTGCACACCACTGTCCGTCGGTCGTCAGGCGTCAGGCCTTGTGGGCCTAAGAAAAATTGCCCGTTCGGCGTGATTATGTGAGGTTTCAGGAGGAGGAGCAGGAGGAGGAGGAGGAATATTATACACAGATAGATGAAGCAAAAAGGTCCCCGTTTTGGATGGTGATAGAGAACGATGCTTCCATCCGCGGGTGCAGCCTACGTATTGTTTATGTATCGCTGCTGTCCACTGGTGGAGAAGAGAAGTCTGGGGAAATCCAGGCTTTGTTCATCTTGATGAGTGTAAGCCTGTCGGCACTGTCGGTTGCCAGGTGGGTACGCTTATCCGTGATGATTCCCCCAGGCACACTAAACACACTCTCTGACAAGACGCTAGCCGCAGGACAAGCAAGCACCTCCAGGGCATACAGCACGAGTTCAGGCCACGTGTCCAGCTTCAAGACCCAGTAGTTGTAGGGGGCAGAGGCGTCACCGAGGACGGTGCTGCAATCGGCTACGTACTCCCTCACCATCCTTTTACAGTGCTCCCGCCAACTCAGCCTTGACTGGGGACCGGTGACACAGTCTTGCTGGGGAGCCATAAAGCTGTCAAAAGCCTTAGAGAGTGTTCCCCTGCCTGCGCTGTACATGCTGCCTGATCTCTGCGCCTCCCCTGCTACCTGGGCCGCGGAAATGCGCCTTTGGCCACTAGCGCTGTCGGATGGGAAGTTTACCATCAGTTTGTCCACCAGCGCCCTGTAGTATAGCATCATTCTCGAACCCCTTTCCTCTTCGGGAATGAGAGTGGAAAGGCTCTCCTTATACCGTGGGTCGAGCAGTGTGTACACCCAGTAATCCGTAGTGGCCAGAATGCGTGTAACGCGAGGGTCACGAGAAGGGCATCCTAACATAAAGTCAGCCATGTGTGCCAGGGTACCTGTACGCAACACATGGCTGTCCTCACAAGGAAGATCACTTTCAGGATCCTCCTCCTCCTCCTCCGGCCATACACGCTGAAAGGATGACAGGCAAGCTGCGTCTGTACCCTCAGCAGTGGGCCAAGCTGTCTCTCCCCCCTCCTCCTCATGCTCCTCCCCCTCCTCCTCCTCCTCCTCTGGCCATACACGCTGAAAGGATGACAGGCAAGCAGCATCTGTCCCCTCAGCAGTGGGCCAAGCTGTCTCTTCCCCCTCCCCCTCATGCTCCTCCCCCTCCTCCTCAACGCGCTGAGATATAGACATGAGGTTGCTCTGACTATCCAGCGACATACTGTCTTCCCCCGCCTCCGTTTCTGATTCCAAAGCGTCTGCCTTTATGCTTTGCAGGGAACTTCTCAAGAGGCATAGCAGAGGAATAGTGACGCTAATGATTGCAGCATCCCCGCTCTCCATCTGGGTAGACTCCTCAAAGTTTCCAAGGACCTGCCAGATGGCTGCCAACCAGGCCCACTCTTCTGTAAAGAATTGAGGAGGCTGACTCCCACTGCGCCGCCCATGTTGGAGTTGGTATTCCACTATAGCTCTACGCTGCTCATAGAGTCTGGCCAACATGTGGAGTGTAGAGTTCCACTGTGTGGGCACGTCGCACAGCAGTCGGTGCACTGGCAGATTAAACCGATGTTACAGTGTCCGCAGGGTGGCAGAGTGCGTGTGGGATTTGCGGAAATGTGTGCAGAGCTGGCGCACCTTTCCGAGCAGGTATGACAAGTGGGGGTAGCTTTTCAGAAAGCGCTGAACCACCAAATTAAAGACATGGGCCAGGCATGGCACGTGCGTGAGGCTGCCGAGCTGCAGAGCCGCCACCAGGTTACGGCCGTTGTCACACGCGACCATGCCCGGTTGGAGGCTCAGCGGCGCAAGCCAGCGGTCGGTCTGCTCTGTCAGACCCTGCAGCAGTTCGTGGGCCATGTGGCTCTTCTCTCCTAAGCTGAGTAGTTTCAGCACGGCCTGCTGACGCTTGCCCACCGCTGTGCTGCCACGCTGCGTGACACCGACTGCTGGCGACGTGCTGCTGCTGCTGACACATCTTGATTGCGAGACAGAGGTTGCGTAGGGGGAGGAGGAGGGTGGTTTAGTAGAGGAAGCATACACCCCCGCAGATACCACCACCGAGCTGGGGCAAGCAATTCTGGGGGTGGGTAGGACGTGAGCGGTCCCAGGCTCTGACTCTGTCCTAGCCTCCACTAAATTCACCCAATGTGCCGTCAGGGCGATATAGTGGCCCTGCCCGCCTGTGCTTGTCCACGTGTTCGTTGTTAAGTGGACCTTGGCAGTAACCGCGTTGGTGAGGGCGCGTATAATGTTGCGGGAGACGTGGTCGTGCAGGCCTGGGACGGCACATCGGGAAAAGTAGTGCCGACTGGGAACCGAGTAGCGCGGGGCCGCCGCCGCCATCATGCTTTTGAAAGCCTCCGTTTCCACAAGCCTATACGGCAGCATCTCTAGGCTGATCAATTTTGCAATGTGCACGTTTAACGCTTGAGCGTGCGGGTGCGTGGCGTCGTACTTGCGCTTGCGCTCAAACAGTGGCGCTAGCGACGTCTGGACATTGCTGTATGGGGCCGAGGACAGCGGAGGTGAGGGTGTGGGTGCAGGCCAGGAGACGGTACTGCCTGTGTCCTCAGAGGGGGGTTGGATCTCAGTGGCAGGTTGGGGCACAGGGGGAGAGGCAGTGGTGCAAACCGGAGGTGGTGAACGGGCATCGTCCCACCTTGTGGGGTGCTTGGCCATCATATGCCTGCGCATGCTGGTGGTGGTGCCTCCCCAGCTGATCTTGGCGCGACAAAGGTTGCACACCACTGTCCGTCGGTCGTCAGGCGTCTCTGTGAAAAACTGCCACACCGTAGAGCACCTTGACCTCTGCAGGGTGGCATGGCGTGAGGGGGCGCTTTGGGAACCAGTTGGTGGATTATTCGGTCTGGCCCTGCCTCTACCTCTGGCCACCGCACTGGCTCGGCCTGTGCCCACACCCTGACTTGGGCCTCCGCGTCCTCGCCCTCGTCCACGTCCTATAGGCCTACCCCTACCCCTCAGCATGGTGTATTAGCAGTAGTGCAGAAACAGAACGCTGTAATTAAATGTGCTGCTTATTGGCCTGTGGTTGGAGGCTGACTTCGTTTACGGAACGCCAGGAAATAATTTGGCGCACGCCTGCTGTAACACTTAGCTGGCTGCGTATTTATTTGTAGAACTACTACACCCAGCACACACGGACCCAGAACACTGAGCAGCACAGTGACAGGCAGGCCAAATAGATTTTTTGCCCAATATTTTTTTGAAAAGGACCACTGCGTATATTCAATCAATAATATATGTCTTCTGGCCCTGCCTACACAATTCTGTCCCTGGAGTGTGTGACATAACTAAAGAGTGTTGCACTGTTATTAACTGCAACAGAGCGGTGATTTCAGAGCCAGGAAATAATTTGGCGCACGCCTGCTGTAACACTTAGCTGGCTGCGTATTTATTTGTAGAACTACTACACCCAGCACACACGGACCCAGAACACTGAGCAGCACAGTGACAGGCAGGCCAAATAGATTTTTTGCCCAATATTTTTTGGAAAAGGCCAACTGCGTATATTCAATCAATAATATATGTCTTCTGGCCCTGCCTACACAATTCTGTCCCTGGAGTATTACTGCAGGGTGCAATGCTCTGCACGGCCGATATACCAAAAAAAAAAAAAAAGTGCAACACTGCAAAAAGCAGCCTCCACACTACTGCACACGGTTAGATGTGGCCCTAAGAAGGACCGTTGGGGTTCTTGAAGCCTACAATAACTCCTAACACTCTCCCTGCCTAACCACCACTTCTGTCCCTGTAGTATTTCTGCAGGGCGCAATGTTCTGCACGGCCGATATACCAAAAAAAAAAAAAAGTGCAACACTGCAAAAAGCAGCCTCCACAGTACTGCACACGGTTAGATGTGGCCCTAAGAAGGACCGTTGGGGTTCTTGAAGCCTAAAATACTCCTAACACTCTCCCTATAGCAACTCCAGCAAGACAGCACTTTCCCTGATCTCTGTCAGAACGCATCTGTGGCGAGCCGCGGGAGGGGCCGATTTTTATACTCGGGTGACACCTGATCTCGCCAGCCACTCACTGCAGGGGGGTGGTATAGGGCTTGAACGTCGCAGGGGGAAGTTGTAATGCCTTCCCTGTCTTTCAATTGGCCAGAAAAGTGCGCTAACGTCTCAGAGATGAAAGTGAAAGTAACCCGAACATCGCGTGGTGCTCGTTACGAGTAACGAGCATCTCGAACACGCTAATACTCGAACGAGTATCAAGCTCGGACGAGTACGTTCGCTCATCTCTATTCACAAACTATATTTCATATAGCTCCCATTTTCATATAGTTTCCTTGATAAAATATTTAAACTTATACAAAATTAGCTATGGACTGCAACTTGAACTTTAAAAGATTTCTCAAAAAAATATATATCAATTAAGCAGTAGATTTTCAGAAAAAAAAATTAAAGAATCCTGCTCATGTTAAAATATATTTGATAGATAGAAAGACAGATAGAAAGATAGATAGACAGACAGACAGACAGACAGATAGATAGATAGATAGATAGATAGATAGATAGATAGATAGATAGATAGTGTTTAGTGTTTTAGATCTACAGACTAAGTACAGTGCTTTATTCTTGAGGCTAATTTTCCTAATGCCAACTACTCAGCCAAGTAGCTACAAAAAATTGTGACCAGAAGGTATACCCTATAATGAATTCAGTTCCTCTGGCCATTAAAAAATAGTAGCCAACAAAAATAAAAAAATTCACCCCACTTTACTTAGTTGATGACAATAAGATTTGGAGACTATGAAATAACTAAATGGATTAAACCTAGCCTCTTTTAAAAGCTACAAAAGCTTTCAAGAGTAATTACAGAAACTTTATACAATACTAAGTCATCTCTGCCTCTGTCTTCAGTTTGAAAGTCATCATCAGGTATCTGTCATCAGGTAAGCCTGTATAACAATGCTCTTGGGTATATAGTATTCTCTCCTCCTGCTTGGGGTCTGGGGATCAGCGCTGGTTGACATGTATTTGCTCTTGTGTTACTACAGTTATCTGATACACTGGTTTTGACCAATCAAAAGAAGCTTAACTGATTTAAGGCAATGTTCACAGCCAAACTAGCATTCGAGTGCGCTTCATGCCCACGATTGTTGAGGTTGTGGGCAGAGGCTGAGGTCCTGGGCGGGATGAAACTCTGCCATGTGTGGGCACTCTGATTTCTTCATATTTCATACTTCCCTGGGTTGCAGGGGCTCCCTATGCTGTGGGTGCACAAAGATTTCCCATTGCCGTGTTTTAGCTATCTGACATATACACCGAATGAATTGTGTGGGGACACATGGATTTTCCATAGCTATGTAACTCATAGCACATTGGGTCAACCAGGTGGAGGCTGGGACCAAGCCTGACCCTGGGCCAGCTCACGTGCTTCCCACACAGAGTATTGCGGGTCCTACCTCGGTCACAGTTTCTCGGGCTTATTATGCCACCTCCTCCTCCTCCGTGAGGTCTGGGGATCAGCGTTGGTTGGCATGTATTATCTCTCATGCTACAAATTACCACAGTTATCCGAGATAATGGATTGGAGCATTCACAGGAAGCGAAACAGATTTCATGAAACTTTCAAAGGATCACTGTATACCTATGGTGGCTACTTTTTCTACACCTCCTGCTTCAAACCAATCTTTGGTATTAGTATGCGCTGCAGCATTGTAGAGATGTGTAGAGGTGCTGGCACCTGAGTCCCCTTTATGCCCACGTTTGCGGCTCCTGGCAATTTTGTGACGGAGGTGGCATGGGATTGGAATGATGATCGATGTCAATTTATCATCAATTCTCAATAACATTGTGGGCTATCGCCCACACTTTTAAAGAGGGTTGCTGCCTGGCCCTGCCAACCCTCTGCAGTGTGTGTCTCCGGATCTTCCTCATCCAAGACGCACTTATAAATAGACATGAGGGTGGTGTGGCTATCAAGCGAGCATGTGTGCGCTGTGGATGCAGGCTCGTGCGGGGGGTTATACAGCAATGCCAGCATGTAACCCAGGAGAAGAGGCAGTGGTGTCACCCACAGGCGGTGATTTCCTTGGTTGCAGCTAGTGTGGTGCTTAGCTAAGATGTGCCAGCACATGTGGCTTGCTGCTTATGGTCTGTTCCAATTAAATTGTTAGGGGGCTGACCGCCAGGCTCTTGCCCCCAATTTGGCTTAATAGGGGGACCTGGGAGCCTCAGATGCAGCCATGCATGCTGCCCCTGTCGTACCCTATCCATTTCTGTGGTGTTTCCATGACTTTGTCATGTTTTCAGGTGTTTCACACACCCTCCCCCATGCGGAGCATCGGTCAGCTTGAAAAATGCTCGAGTCCCCTGTTGACTTCAATGGGGTTCATTACTCGAAACGAGCTCTCGAGCATTACGAAAAGTTTGACTAGAGCAACGAGCACCCGAGCATTTTGGTGCTCACTCATCATTACTCCTAATATATCCTGAGTTTGGAATGTACAGCACAGATAAGTTGGGCACATCTAGTGTAACTATTTTTATAGTCAATAAATAATATTAGATTATATCATTAGACACTGGACTTCCCATTACCTACTGTGAAGTATATACTCTACTTTTTCTTCTGGTGGTGTGAATTTCAAGTCCTGGATGTATCAGGAGTGTTGACTTAGAGAACGCAGCATATGCAAGAGGACTGTCATACAGTTTTCTAAATAGTTATGCCTCTAGCACCTAAGGAACTAGGAAATGTTTTTCTAAATTGGAACATTTGGTGAAAGATAAAATGAGATATCATTCTTTTTTTGTATCTATATCCAAAGGAGAATATCTTATCTAGGGGATTGAATTTGAGGTTTGAGTCCTTTCAAAAATGATTCCAAGAATTGAATTTGTTTATGCATGAATGTGTGAGGAGAATGTTTGAGAAGTTATGCTTAAACTTGTTTGATTTGGAAGCTAAAATTCAAATTGCTTTATGTACATAAGACAGATTTCTTGAGGTTCAATAGGATTTTGACATGTAGAATTCTTCAACTTGAAAAGGATGCTTCGATAAGAAGAACAGCTAGTTAAATAGGGGTCATAGAAACTATGGAGAAAATAATGTAAAGTTTTGGTTGAAACAGAAAAATAGAAAAAGAAAGGATGACATCTATCACAGACTAAGGGCGCCCACCCACTGGCGTTTGCGTTTTCCGCGGGAAAAAAACGCAGCGTTTTCGCCGCGTTTCCCGCGATTTTTCCGCGCGTTTTTCGCGGCGTTTTCGTGGCGTTTTCGCGGCTTTTCCATTAATTTCCATTGACTTTCATGGGTGCATTAGGAGAAAAATAAGGACACATATGCAACTGACAGTTCCTATGTTAAAAACGCAAACGCAACGCAAAAAAAACGCCAGTGGACAGGAACACATGTTATCTCTATGCCTGTGCAGGAAAAACGCAAAACGCAAAACGCAGGTAAAAAAACGCCAGTGGGTGCTCGCCCTTAATCTTACGCAAAGGAGGGGTTATACCACAACAGACCCATCTATAAATTAACCTGTGTCTGGTATAAGGAAAAAAAACTGAGCCAGCAATAATTCTAGTACTGATACACCCTCAAGATTTTCTTTCCTATTCGCAGCATCTAAAAACAGTAGCAGTACTTACCCATCCTTAGTCCTGATGATCCAGAGCTGCAACTGTGCAGTTATCCAGGTGTGTGTTTTTGAACAGCTACCACCTGACCACTGAAGCCAATCAGAGGCCACAGTGGTCAGGTGCATTTCTTCTGGTATCACCTCTCAGATGCTGGTAACCACAATGCCAAAAGAATGGCACCTCACCGAAGTGGTCTATCATTGCCTACAGTGCCCAGATGTTTGCTGTTCTAAAAAAAAAAAAAGACTGGGAGGACCGTGGGGCTGCAGTACTGGATCACTGGGGATGAGGACATATAAGTATCATAACAAAGTTGGATCTATTTAAAAACAAAATTGATGAACACCTGGATAGCCCCTTTAACAATGAGTGTGATTGTTCCAACCTGCTATGGGTTGTTGTTGATCAAACTGAGACTACAGAAACTTCTAATAGGATGATCTCTATTGATTTTAATTTTATTATTAATATGTGTAATGCTGTAGTGGGAGAAAAAAAATATTTAGATGTAATCAGCACATGTACATATACGTCCCTGACAGTCCCTCCCACTGCTTTTAGCCTAATTTTTACCTCTCTTAAGGCTAAAGATTCTGCTACTATCTTAGCAACTGGCGAACAACCTAATTCCATTTCTTTTTTGGAATATACCTTTCTGACTGTAGATAATACACTTATTTTGTCTAATATTGCAGCTTGATACCGCAGCAAGCATGGTGCATATGCTGGTAGGCTATTAGCCTTAATCCTTTTTTAGTATTCGGTAATGGCGTGCTTGTTTTTAGCCCAGGCTAGCTAGTGTTTCAGAGACAATAGCACAAAACATAATATAATCCCCATCCCCTTTTCTCCTTTCCCTCCATCCTTTGATAATTAAATAACATGTTCCACCCTCCCTTTCTTCACCACCTTCTTATAAATTAGTAATATATTTCCCCATTACTTTTCCTCCAATAGATAAGTACATAATATATTTTAGCATCGCTTTGACCCTCTGATAACTAAGTAAATAATATATTCTCACATCCACTTCTCCTCTTCCCCCTCACCTTCCAATAAATACAAATTTCCTGATACCTCTTCCTCTTACCTATGAAAGATAAATAAATAATATATTTCCCTACCCACTTTTTGCTTATTATCATACAGATAAAATAATAAATAATATATTTCTCCATCTCCTTCTACTCTTCTCGTCCATCCTCTAATAGATCAATAAACAAATAATATATTCTATCTATCTAATCATTGTAAAAATTAATCAAACATCTAAATGGAGTGGTCAGAATCAAATGAAACTTTATCTGTGTGATTGTAAAGTTGATATAAGTGATTACAATATCAGAGCAAAAGGATAATCTATTGCAGAGAACTGAGTACTTGAAGGGAGGCTTTAGAATCCTGTTGGTGTACCTCTAGTTGGATGCAAGATGTGATACAGGTAGGCATGGAGGCATACAGGTTCCATAAGTTATCCTGTGGCATGTCGGCCAACGTTTGCTGAGACTGAGCCTCTAGATTGTGCAAACTGATAGCCTGTCAAAGTTGGCATTCCGGATGGTTCCATAAATGTTTTATTACCAGTAAATCTGGCAACATGGCAGGTCACAGAAGTGTGATAAAGTTGTAAAGACATTCATGTGACACCCTTGCTATGTGTTGTCAAGTATTATCCAGCTGCAAAATGCCTCTTGGAAGCCTGAACATATCGCTGAGCTGTCATTGTCTCTCTTACCACTACTAGGGTTAACCAACTGCCATATGCAATGGCCTCCCAGACTATCACCCCAGCAGTGGGGGCAGTATGCTGCTCCACAGCAAAGGCATGATTGAGACGCTCACCCCTAGGTCTCCAGACATGAACACGGCCATCGTCAGTGTCTAAACTAAACCTGGATTTATTACTGAAGACAAACCATTTCCACTCCCTAGCAGTCCAGTTTTGTTGTTTACTGCAAAGGGAGGTGATGGTTAGTGAGTGTCAAAGGCAGTACATGTAATGGGTGCCATGAGACCAAATGTTCCTCAGGCAATCACCTGGAAATGTTTCCAATGGACACAGGGGCTTGTAACAATGGTGCCACTTGTTTCTGGATAGCGGACAATGAAACACTTGGAGCTTCTTGTGGTTGAGAGAATATCAGACAATCATCCCTGCTTGTGGTCGGTTGGGGGCATCTGGAGCCCAGTCGCCTTGTGTGACTGCCATCTACTGGTGCCAACAATCTCCTTTCAGTTTGGTCAGAGCAGCCCAGGTGGTGGGCCCCCTCTCAAACTCTGTTACCTGAGCAAAATCAATTTGATTGCATTGTAGAAGCAGGTCTAGTGGTCAGCAAGCTCTACACAAGCGAGAAAAGACTGCCATTACACACATGTAGCCTCTGAGAGCTACTTTGTTGAATCACTTTTAGAGCCTCGGGTGGCAAGACCATTTATCTAATCACACCACAACTCTAATCCTTTGCATATCTGCCTGAGATGTAACTGCATGCCGGGTTTTGCAGCAGTTTTTTTTACAAAGTGTAAAAAAAAATATATATAAATTATAGAGATACAAGAATCCATGCTATATCTGGAAGCAGAAGAATGTGGAAATCCTTCAGCAGAGACACAAGTAATTGTATTTCATGTCACTGATGCTCTTTTCTTTAATATTGCACACAGCCCTGTCAGATGATGTGTGTAGGTATCCTTGTTGCAAGCTGACAATATGTGCTGCATTTATCAGACTCAGTGACTAAATGTACACCTTTTTGCACTCTTTTCTTTGCACATCCCTCTCTTCTCTATTCCCATATATAAAAATAAGACAACTCCAATTCCCAAAAAGTTGGGATGCCGTGTAAATGTAAATAAATGTATAGAAAAAGAGAATCCAATGATTTGGAAATCTCATATTACCATATTGTAATCACACTATAACATAGAACCCACATCAGAAGTTGAAAGTAAGATATGTTTCCATTTAATAAAAAAAAAAAATAACTCATTTAAAAAATTGATGGCAGCAACACATCTGCATAAAGTTGGAGCAGGCTTAACAAAACGCTGTAAAGTAAGTGGTACTAATAAAAAACAGCTGGAGAGTCAATTTTCTTGCTAAGTCAAATAACTGTGTATAAAAAGACCATGCTACGGTGGAAGAAGCAGAATATGTCAAAATTTAAGATTGTCAGAGGTTAACTAATCTGTGAAAAACTGCATCTTAAATGATGGAACAAATTCTGAAAAGTGTTTTATAACGTAAAATGGTGAAGACTTTGAATATCCCACTATTTACAATGCATAATATAGTCAAAGGATTCAGAGATTCTAGAGAAATTCATGTGCACAGGGGACATGGGCAATGGTCAATATTGGATGCTCAAAATCTATGAGCCTATACGTTTCACTGCACACTGATGAGGGGCAAAAACACTGAAACAGCTGTATGTGCATGGTTTTCTGGGTTTTGGTCAATTTCCAATCATTGTTTTAAAGACTTGTATAAAGGGTCTGACATTGATTTGTAGGGATGCTGCCATCTGATAGGTGTCGCTGCTGAGGTATTGTTCCATCTTCCTTATTTGCATATATTTTCCAGATGAGCTTGCATTGCCTTATAAGTCTCCCCATGCACTTACTAGGTGCTTTCCTTAAGGAGAGTTGATACCCTTCCAGACCCACATCATAGGCCTCTCACTAGCCCAGCCAGAAACCTACTGCACACTGATGAGAGAAAAAAATCCTGAAACAGCTGTGTGGTTTTCTGGGTTTTGGTCAATTCCCAATCATTGTTATAAAGACTTGTATAAAGGGTCTGACATTGATTTGCAGGAATGCTGCCATCCAATACATGGCTCTGCAGAGGTCCTGCTCCATCTTCCTTATTTGCATTAAAACAGGCCTGATTCTGTAATGCAAATCACTGCATTGACCAAAGAAAGCTTTCAGAATTTATTGTCTGTGGACACAGTCCACCATGTAGTCCACAAATGCTAATTAAAGCCATATCATGCAAAGCAGAAGCCATATGTTAACACAATGAAGAAACACTCTCTTTCAGGGAAGGCCTTTTGTTATTTCTGCAAGACAATGCTAAATCACACACTGCATCCTTCACAACAGCATGGCTTCACAGAGGAAGAGATTTGGTGCTGAACTTGCCTGCCTGCAGTCCAGATCTTTCATCAACAGAAAACATTTTGCACACTATGAAACAAAAAAGACCAAGGACTATTGAGCAGCTAGAATCCTACATCAGACAAGAATGGGACAACATTCTTCTCCCAAACTGCAGCAATCAGTCTCCTTACTCGCTATATGTCTGCAGGCATTTTAAAATCTGGAAAGCCAATAAGATATCAGGGTTATGTTTCTTTAGCATGTTACTGCACACTATCATGTCAGGTTAACATGTTAAGCTATTCAGTTTTAGAAATGCTGTATCTTTACCATGTGAAAGAGAATCTGAATTTGACTCAGGTCAAGGAATTCTCCAGACCAGTCACTCCAAGATGAACAACAAAAAAAAAAACCAGAAGGGAATATAGGGTAGAAAGGTGTAGATCCCAAAAATGATCTTTCAAGCCAAAAGACAAATAAATTAATACATTACATATTTATAATTGGACTATTTTTTGTCAGAGGGTAAAGTTAGCCTTGTGAACCGAAAGCAAGGCAGGTGGTTTGGTCTCCGCAACCAGAAAGGACGCACACGGGGTGGTCAAGTTAAGAAAAATGTATTTACTACAGGTTAATAAAGGCAAGTTAATGGTAAAACAACAGGAATAATGACAAGCAAAATACACAGTATAGTTTGAACAATTCAAGTTGGATTTCACAATGTATTCCACATTTACTATGTCCACCTCCACAGCACGGACACTGAAATAACAATAGTCCCAAAACTATCCCTAACTGACCCTAACTGCACATTTGGGTGCGCACCCCTCTTACCAGTGGTCCGGGTGGACTGCTTACAGTTTGTAGAAGCGTGCGTTGGGGCCCAATGTCGTTCCTTCCTTGTATAGCGAAGCGTCCTCTCCTCACGGTTATCACAATATCTGAGGCAATAAGATTTTTCTCAGCAGGCAGGAAAACAAAACGGATGAAATGGGATCCAACAGCAAGTAGCTCAGCACACTAACAGTCCTGCAGAATCAATACATTGCGGTGTGATATAAGCCAGGGGTTGTGCAGTTACCGTCCGGTACTCAACAGCACTGCCAGTCTTTAGCTTTGGTGGCAATGTCCACAGCCACAATGTCAGTATTACTGGTTAGCCACTGGGCACAGTCCTTTCAGCATGGCTCCACTGAACATACTGTCTCTTTATACTCTGTCTGCCTCTGGACTGAATTACACACAGGTTAGAGGACTTTCCTGTGCAGCTAAGATCTCCACACACTCTCAATACAGCACAGACACTTGGTTCTCTCTCTGCAAAGATGGCTGCTGCTCTCTCTGTGTCGTCACATCCTGCATCCCTTCTCACACTCTGTCTGCAGACAGGCAGGCTGATCTCATAGGGGTGTGTCCCTCCAGCATCACATTCCCATTGCAGGGGCTGCCGTCTTAAAGGACCAGAATCATAGAAACACATATACACTCAACTTTAACACAGTATAAACAAATGAAACTTGGCACATCATTGGGCTGTATATTAGGACAAGTATATGCACAGAAGCAGCACTCCTATTGCCATAAGGCTGGGACACAGTCTGTACATTACAGCCTCTTGATTAAAAGTCTCTTTTTGCTCCGAAGGAAAAACAGTTGACTTTAGACTATTTTTCCATTTGATCACTTACACATGCAAACTAACATTGACAATATTTTTTGCTACTCTTGAAGCAGCTGGACATAATAAAAACTTTTGAAATGAATATGTACCGCATGTCTAGGTTGTCTAGACACCAATTGGCTTCCACTCTTATAGATCCTACTTCTTTGCCACACATTTCAACCAATTTACAACTTAAGCCAACATTTTCACACTGTATCATAAAGGGAGTCATAGAATTTTCCTTCTCTTAGTGTATACTGCTTTTGGAGAATTAGGACCGTGTCTGTTTAAAACACACAATCCTACAACAGTTGGACATAATTCACTTTATACTTAGGCTGCTAATGTCAATATTGTTATTAACAGTGCAGGGAAAAGGGGCTATAGTGGTCCAGAAGCAAGATACTTATAGCTCAATGAGGCCTCAGTCAGACGGGCGTTTTTTCGCGCGTTTTGCGCATCGCATGTCGGATGCGCATGCGCAAATCGCGTGACCGGAGGCGAAAAATCGCGGGAAAAATCTGCACCTACCCGCGTTTATCGTCGCTGCAAAACGCCCGTCTGACCGGAGAAAAATCGCCGTGCGCATCAAAATGCGCAGGAAACTTCGTCTGACCGGCGAAAAAAATGATTTTGGTGCGCACATAAAACGGCGAACGCAGATAGGCGCGATTTGCGAATCGTCGTGTCCTATAATTTTTCGCAAAAGCGGACATGTGACCGATATCATAGCGAACTATTGGTTCTATATATGCGCGAAACGCATGCGCATGCGCAAAACGCGCGAAAAAACGCCCGTCTGACTGAGGCCTGAGGCCTACAGGAATTTGTACAACAACTATTTATGATTAGACACTGATCACACTGTAGAATACTTGGAGCAATACGCAGGTCTGGTTAAGAAAGACATATGTGATTATATAAAAAAAGAAATAAGAAAAATTCTTGTTGTTTTTTTAATTTCACCTGGATGTCCATTTATTTCAGGAATTAATTCCTTAACTTGCAATCTGCCCGAGTGCGTAGACTATAATTTGCAAAAGTATGTTATAAAGTTGCACTCACATGGTTGGAGAAATGTTTTGGAGAAGACATCCCCCTTTCTTGCCCAAAGCCACCCTCCTTGCGGTGAGATTTGTATTTCTTCCTCTTCCTCCTTTTGTAACAAGAGCATCTCAGTTGTCCCTGAGGCCCTGTAGCATCTTTTCCAACAGGCAGACAACAAGGATGGTCATACTGATCATAGCGTCATCAATACTGACTACTTCGGTTGCTTCCTAAAGGCATGCTAAATAGCATAAATATCTTTGATCTGCAGCCACTACATAGACATAAAGTGGCCAATCTCCATGCAGTGCCAGCTAATGAAATACACCATCTGGTACTCTGTGATTGTTCTTTACTGCTGGCTATGCCTGTACAATGTATGCAATGTGGAATGCCACCATGTAGACTTATCACAGATGAGTCAGTTGAGTGATAGGTCAAATTATATCTGCGACTCCACCAGAGAAGTGCTGGATGTGAACGCTGAAAGTGCTAGAATAATTTTTCACCTTTTCCAGCACTGGATGTAAACCTGGGCAATTGTTTAGGAAGTGCTGCATTACCAGGTTCATCACATGGGTCAGGCAAGGTGTGTTTGAGATTTCCAAAGTGAAGAGCTACCAGTAGGTTATCCCCATTGTCACACATGACTTTATATTGTGTTGGGTTAGCCATGTGTCACCCTGAGGCCTTAGTCACACGGGTGTTTTTTCCCGCTATTTGCGGATCGCATGACGGATGCGCATCCGCAAATCGCGTGACCGGGGCCAAAAAATCGCCCGAAAAAACTCTCTTAGTTTTGAGGACATTCTTATTTGGGAACCAAAGGTCCTCCAGTAGGGTCTCACTATATGAGTTCACCACCAGATCATACAGTAGTGGATCTCTAGTAAGGTAAGTCAGGTCTATCCAGTAGCTAAGTTGAATGGCTTGGTAGAAGTCATGGACACAAGGCAGGTCAATTCCGCCCTCTCAGCGTCTCTTAATCATGAGGCTGTAGGCTAAGCGCAGTCTCCTCTGTCTCCAGACAAAACCCGAGAAAGCAATGCATACGGCTTTGAAAAAAGACATTGGGAGATAAATAGAAAACATGCGAAGTTTGTATAAAATAATGGGGAGAACATAGGATTTCAGGATATTCTTTCTGCCAAACCAGGAAATGAAAGGAAGGTCATATGGGAGGGGCTTGGCTTTAACCTGGTTTATTAGAGGTTGAAAATTATATGCAAAAAGGTCCTCAGTTTTTTTTGGTTAGTTTGATGCCCAGATAATCTATAGAAGTTTCTGACCAAGTGAAGGGTGAACTGGATCTCAGGGAATTACGGCTAGGCTCAGGGATAGATACATTTAAAATTGTAGATTTAGAGAAATTCACTTTAAAGTCAGAAATAGTGCTAAAATCTTCCAGGAGTGAAACTAGTCTTGGAATGCTTTTCTCAGGGTCCATAACTATAAACATGATATCGTCTGCGAAAGCGGCGGTAGATAATGTGTAAGAGGGTAGCTTAAGGCCTTTAATAATTGGATCCTGCCTCACGTCTTGTAAAAGGGGTTCCATAGCAAGAATAAAAAGAGTAGGGGAAAGTGGGCAACCCTGTCTAGTACCATTGCAAATATTAAAGGGGGGAGAGAGTATATCATTAACTTTCAGTCTAGCATGTGGCTTGGCATATAGGGAAAAATAGCAGTAATACATGGGGCAGGAAAGTTGAATCGGTATAACACTCTTTCCATATAGATCCAGTCCACCCTGTCAAAGGCCTTTTCTGCATCAGTCCCTATAAAGGCCATGAGAATATTGTGTAATCGTGCATATCTAGAGACATGTAGCAACCTTAGGCAGTTGTCTCTACCCTCCCTCCCCTTGACAAAGCTCGCCTGTTCCCTAATGATCAGATCAGAGACATAGTCTTCCATTCTTTTAGCCAACAGTTTAGCACAGAATTTTACATCTAAATTGAGCGGCGTGCCCATACACTTAATATAGGAACTTCAGGCTGCCTGCACAGGTCAATCACTGTACCAAACTCAAATTTTAGGATTTTATGGCGTTGGTGAGGGTGTTACCAATCTAATGACACCAAAATCGTCCACTAACAGCGTTTGAAAGATACTACTAAGTTTTTGAATAGCAGAGATAATATAGATTTTTCAGGTGTGATATTGTTTGTTAAAATTGACATCCAAAGTTTGTATACCAACATCCAGGCAATTAGGCAGATATTCCAGGAGAACGTATGTGAGAACACATGGTTAAACAAGTATTTATTTTGATTTATTTTATTATTGTTAGAAATTATTCTTTAGAAAAACTATCTTTGATTTGGATCCACATTCTATTTGCAATTACAGGAATGTTTGTTGGGTCCCCTGTGGCCCCAAGTTTGGTGAACATTTATACATGGAAATTCACGGAGAGGTCTTTTATCAATTCTTGTTATAATAATCTGATGAAAGGCTGGTGGAGATTTATGGATGATGTGTTCATATTATGGAAGGGGGCAAATGAAGAATCAATACAATTTGAAGAGTATTTGAACCAATCTCATGAGCTAATTAAATCTAGCATTGATGTTCATTCATCTAGATTTAATTATTTGAATGTTGAGGTGATTAGATCACATGAAAATTTGATAACCACTACTCTATATGCCAAAGAGTCCTATAGGAGAAATTTATTCCAGGTCAGCTTGCAACCAATCAGCAGGCCGAGTGCATCAATGATGTTAGCAAATGTATCCTTCATGTTGCATATGGGCAGCACTTTCATTGGACAACTGTATTACATGACCCAGCCATATATTTTATGTGCTAAGCTGAAAAACGCTGTGTTACCAGCAGCGTTTTACAGCTTAGCACATACAACTTGCTCTATTCTGTGGTGGATATAGTCTGCAGAGCATTCAGTGCACTTCAGCTGCTCAATTTTCTTTACACTTAAAAAACATAAACAGGAAGAAGATTTAAAAAAAATACTATGTGTTTCTGCTATCAGAATTTTTTTAAAGTTCTGAATCTGCCATATTAGACAGTTATGTACATTATAGAGCCACCTGTATCTTAAAAAAAATGAATAAATAGAGAAAGCAAGTACAGTGGATGTGTCAGTAGTCGTGGTGATAGAGGATGGGTTAAGTTTGTGCTTCAAGTGGCTATCACTGAAGCTATGGCTTTACATTCTGCATGAGCCGATTCAAACCTGCTGCCATTGTTTAGAAGTGATTTGGCCTTTATGTTACATCCGGAGCATGCATAACAGGTCATAGAGTGGATGACATAGCATGCATCAACTACTAAGTCTGCACCAATCACCCATGAGCATCAGCCCTTTACTTCACCCTGTGCCAAATCACCCAAATACTCCCAAGCAGTCCACATTGATCAGCTTGAAGAGCTGTTTGATCATTATAAGTCATGGATGCCAATGGGGGAACTCCAAACAACCATTGGGAGAAAAACAAGACATTGTATTCACTGATACCCAACTATTTATCTCCTTAGCAGAGGAAAATGAGGTTGGGTCAGTATATGTGGTCAGCCCTCCACAAGCTATGTGTACTCAGGAGGATGCCAAAACAGAGGTGCCAGCTTCGGATGCTCATTGTAGCATAAAGTGCATTCAGGAGAAGAAGGATGATGAAGAGAAGGTAGAAGATGATGAGGTACTTGACTCAACGTGGTGTGAAGGTAGGGAGTGTCATCATAGCTGCTCAGTGGTGAAGGAGGAAGAGGTGGACATTGTGGAATTGCATCTCCCCAAGAATAACAGTAGGGGGTTCTAAAAAAACCAAAGGGGCATATTGCCACCCCCAGCTACTAATAGCTGCAGCAGCAACATCAAACCCCACAGCTTAGCCTGCTTACAGGACTTGTGCAGTCTGGGCATTCTTTAAAACTGCACATTGTAACAGAACAGTGGTTATCTGTAAGATCGGTAGTAAGCTTTTGAAATGAAAAAAGATTATAAACAACATCAACACAACATGTATGAACAGGCACATAAATTCCCCCAACCTTGGAGAGCTCACCTAGGCCAGAGGGAAAACAGTTATTCACATCTATGTCTCCCTCTTTCTCCAGCTTCCTCCTCGTTCATGCAGTAGTCTCTGAGCAGTGAGAGGCAGTATTGTCTATGTGCAATTACAGGACTAGTTTAAGCCTCTCCAATGGCACTAATGACCAGGCTGCATGCTTTAGAGCTCAAAGTGAAAAATGGACAGCACATATGGAGCCATCACCAGCACCACTATTTTCACTGACCTTACCATCTACCTCAGATTCCAGCATGTCTCAGATCAACAGCCATCCAGCCTAGTATATAAAGTACCATTGCAACCACTCCAAGCACAGAGCCTAAATGCAAGCATTACACAGCTGCTGGCAATGGAAATGCTGCCCTTAAGGCTTGTAGATACAGATTATTTCCACAATGGTCAATACTAACCCACAGTACCAGATGCCAATCTGCCATTTACTTGCCAATAAATTTGCCCCTGTTCTGCACCGCAATGTGAGTGATAACATGTCTCTGGTGTTGAATAACGCTGTGGTTGGCACAGTGCACCTGACATGAACACATGGTAGAGCAAGCATGAGCAGGGGCAGTAAATATCTTTGACAGCACCCTGTGTCAATGTCCTAGATGTCAGAAATGAAACCAAAAGGGATGTGCCTCATTTCATGGTACCCCACAGACTTGGGGGGTACATTCATCTGCAGTGATCAGTAAGATCATCTCTCTTGTCTGCCTGTTGGAATAGATAGTACAAGGCCTCAGGGACAATGATATGTTGCCACAGAGAGAGGAAGAATGCATAATATTTTTCCAACTTTCATGCAGTCCATCATTACTCAACAGCGCAGGGCAGGTGGAGTTGGTTGACAAAAGAAGCATAATTTCTGACGTGTCAGAAAAGAAAAGCAATACGAGGTGGAAGAAGATGATGATGAGGAAGATAATATAGATTCAGAGGTAGGGGAGGGGCTACAAAAAGGACATTCCATCCATCACAAACCCCAGATATTCTCTGCTGATGGCAGGACCACCTACAAATTGATTCAGGGATCCTAAAATGTGGCAATAAAAGTAGTGTTACAAAGAGAATAAAATAATATAGAATCAGCATTAACAGCAGGATTGACATTGTTAGAATGACTAAGTGGTGAAGCAAATAATAAAACATTTCAAGTAAATTAAAATAGTTAATAATTAGTTAATAAATTGACTGTTAGATTGAATATTAAATCTCAATGACCGCATTGAAGCTGTAAAGTCAATGATCATATAAGAGTGGTGAAGCCATAACATTAAAAGTATAAAATGTTGCCAGTTAATGATAGTAACCCATAATATGAAGAGCACATAATAAACACCAATACAATTAAAACAGAGAAAAACAAATAAACAGAGAGAATGATGAATGAGACAGAGAGGGTAGTTAAATCAATCTGATATTAATTACATCCGGATGAGCTGGATGGAGTGCGACTGGAAGTGAGAGTCTATAAGTATATTTATAGAAAATTAGACCTAAGAATATGCTGCATCTGCACGGGCTACAAAATCTCGCTACAAAACATCGCTCATGTGAAAGAACCCATTGGAAACCATGGGCTTCACATTGTAGCGATGATTTTGTAGTGAGATTTTGTAGCCCGTGCGGATGTAGCAAACATAGGGACACTAGACATGGTGTAGGTATATGCGTTCATGCATATATTACAGGTAAACTGATTCAGTAAATTCATTTAGGCCATTAGTGTGCATGATTTAATCCAGTATGATCCCTGGTGTATTAATTGGTGGAGCGAATTGGAAAAACTAGCAGATGCTAGTGATAGTAAGCAAATTAAAATCAGCCCGATGTGCGACAGGAAATGATGAAATAGCCTATATAAAGTGAAATTATTAACAACATTGGACCTGTGTTTATTAAGTCAATTATGTAGGCACTGTGTAGTCCAGGCTACAATTTAGAGTTTGCAGGGGCATTCACTTAGGTACATAACATAGTCTAAACAACAATTTAAAAAGGAATTAATCATAAAGGTTTTAGGTGTGGCAAAAGATGATAGAGTTATGTTTGTAGCAGATGCTATGACAGCATAAGCAATGAGGTCTCCTACATTTAAAAGATCCCACTAGAGAGGGCAACATTGATGGGGTGAGATAGTTTTTTCTTTAAACAACTATGGCAAGTATGTTTTTTAAGGTGGTGGCCCTAGCCAGCCATGGATCACTGAGGAGGAATTGCCAATAATTGATCGAGGTTTGCTTGATCAATTGGTGGCTGAAGTTGCAGGTAGTTATAATATTATGTGTAAAAGAAGAGGTATTGGCTGTGGATTTCCTTTTCTGTAGGAACTCCCTTTGAGAAAGGGAAGTGACCTTCAAATAGGTGTTCCTTACAATGTACTTAGGAAAGTATTTCTGCCTGAAACTATTACTGAGAATTTAAGCTTGCTGGTGGAAAACAAGATCACCAGAACAGATTTTTCTAATCCTTTTATATTGTACAAAAAGTACATTTTGCAGCCGTGGCTTATAATGTGCGCTTTTAAAATCAAGGTAGCTATTGACATACATCTGTTGAAAGTGGGTCTTTGTCTGTATCTTACCTTCAGCATCTATATGAACGCATAAATCTAAAAAAAAAAATACCTGCTCATTTGAAAAATTATATGAGAAGAGCATGCCAAAATCATTTGTGTTAAGCCAGGATACAAAGTAATGGGGCTCTTCACTGTCTTCTGAGAATAGGAAAAAAAAAGGCATCAATACATCTTCAGTAGTGGAGGATATTACGCTTAGGCCTCAGTCAGAAAAGCAAATGTTTTAGCGCATGAATAGGTGCGCATAACAATCACGACTATAAGAACCAGTGCTTTCTAGAGATGAGCGAACGTACTCGTCCGAGCTCGATATTCGTGCGAATATTAGGGTGTTCGGGATGCTCGTTACTCTTAACGAGTACCACGCGATGTTCAGGTTACTTTCACTTTCATCTCTGAGACGTTAGCGCGCTTTTCTGGCCAATTGAAAGACAGGGAAGGCATTACAACTTCCCCCTGTGACGTTCAAGCCCTATACCACCCCCCTACTGTGAGTGGCTGGGGAGATCAGGTGTCACCCGAGTATAAAAGTTGGCCCCTCTCGCGGCTTGCCTCAGATGCCTTGTGAGTTAGCTGAGGGACAGTGCTGCTGGTGCCGGAGCTGCTGTAGGGAGAGTGTTAGTAGTGAGTGTAGGCTTCAAGAACCCCAACGGTCCTTCTTAGGGCCACATCTATCCGTGTGGAGGCTGCTGTTAGCAGTATTGCTCATTTTGTTGTTTTTCAAAATCGGCTGTCTGCAGAGCATTGCGCCCTGCAGTAATAGTCCAGGGACAGAAGTGGTGGTTAGGCAGGGAGAGTGTTAGGAGTGAGTGTAGGCTTCAAGAACCCCAACGGTCCTTCTTAGGGCCACATTTAACCGTGTGCAGAACTGTACAGGCTGCTGTTAGCAGTGTTGCATTTTTTTTTTTTTAAATCGGCTGTGCAGAGCATTGCGCCCTGCAGTAATACTACAGGGACAGAATTGCGTAGGCAGGGCCAGAAGACATATATTATTGATTGAATATACGCAGTGGGCCTTTTCTTTACCAAAAAAAGGGAAACATTCTATTTGGCCTGCCTCTGACAGTCCTCAGCGTTCTGGGTACGTGTGTGGTGGGTGCAGAACGTAAACAGAAATCATACGCAGCCAGCTACGTTTAACAGCAGGCTTGCGCATATTTCTTTCCTGCCTGGGAAATCAAATCACTGGTAATACACCATGCTGAGGGGTAGGGGTAGGCCTATAGGACGTGGACGCGGGCGAGGACGCGGAGGCCCAAGTCAGGGTGTGGGCACAGGCCGAGCCAGTGCGGTGGCCAGGGGTAGAGGCAGGGCCAGACCGAATAATCCACCAACTGGTTCCCAAAGCGCCCCCTCGCGCCATGCCACCCTGCAGAGGTCAAGGTGCTCTACGGTGTGGCACTTTTTCACAGAGACGCCTGACGACCGATGAACAGTGCTGTGCAACCTTTGTCGCGCCAAGATCAGCTGGGGAGGCACCACCAACAGCATGCGCAGGCATATGATGGCCAAGCACCCCACAAGGTGGGACGATGCCCGTTCACCGCCTCCGGTTTGCACCACTGCCTCTCCCCCTGTGCCCCAACCTGCCACTGAGATCCAACCCCCCTCTGAGGACACAGGCACTACCGTCTCCTGGCCTGCACCCACACCCTCACCTCCGCTGTCCTCGGCCCCATCCAGCAATGTCTCTCAGCGTAGCGTCCAGACGTTGCTAGCGCCACAGTTTGAGCGCAAGCGCAAGTACGACGACACGCACCCGCACGCTCAAGCGTTAAACGTGCACATTGCAAAATTGATCAGCCTAGAGATGCTGCCGTATAGGCTTGTGGAAACGGAGGCTTTCAAAAGCATGATGGCGGCGGCGGCCCCGCGCTACTCGGTTCCCAGTCGCCACTACTTTTCCCGATGTGCCGTCCCAGGCCTGCACGACCACGTCTCCCGCAACATTGTACGCGCCCTCACCAACGCGGTTACTGCCAAGGTCCACTTAACAACAGACACGTGGACAAGCACAGGCGGGCAGGGCCACTATATCTCCCTGACGGCACATTGGGTGAATTTAGTGGAGGCTGGGACAGAGTCAGAGCCTGGGACCGCTCACGTCCTACCCACCCCCCGAATTGCGGGCCCCAGCTCGGTGGTGGTATCTGCGGGGGTGTATGCTTCCTCCACTAAACCACCCTCCTCCTCCTCCTACGCAACCTCTGTCTCGCAATCAAGATGTGTCAGCAGCAGCACATCGCCAGCAGTCGGTGTCGCGCGGCGTGGCAGCACAGCGGTGGGCAAGCGTCAGCAGGCCGTGCTGAAACTACTCAGCTTAGGAGATAAGAGGCACACGGCCCACGAACTGCTGCAGGGTCTGACAGAGCAGACCGACCGCTGGCTTGCGCCGCTGAGCCTCCAACCGGGCATGGTCGTGTGTGACAACGGCCGTAAGCTGGTGGCAGCTCTGCAGCTCGGCAGCCCCACGCACGTGCCATGCCTGGCCCATGTGTTTAATTTGGTGGTTCAGCGCTTTCTGAAAAACTACCCCCACTTGTCATACCTGCTCGGAAAGGTGCGCTGGCTCTGCGCACATTTCCGCAAATCACACACGCATGCTGCCACCCTGCGGACCCTGCAACATCGGTTTAATCTGCCAGTGCACCGACTGCTGTGCGACGTGCCCACACAGTGGAACTCTACGCTCCACATGTTGGCCAGACTCTATGAGCAGCGTAGAGCTATAGTGGAATACGAACTCCAACTTGCACGGCGCAGTGGGAGTCAGCCTCCTCAATTATTTACAGAAGAGTGGGCCTGGTTGGCAGACATCTGCCAGGTCCTTGGAAAATTTGAGGAGTCTACCCAGATGGTGAGCGGCGATGCTGCAATCATTAGCGTCACCATTCCTCTGCTATGCATCTTGAGAAGTTCCCTGCAAAGCATAAAGGCAGACGCTTTGCGCTCGGAAACAGAGCCGGGGGAAGACAGTATGTCGCTGGATAGTCAGAGCACCCTCCTGTCTATATCTCAGCGCGTTCAGGAGGAGGAGGAGGAGCATGAGGAGGATGAGGAGGAGGGGGAAGAGACAGCTTGGCCCACTGCTGACGGTACCCATGCTGCTTGCCTGTCATCCTTTAAGCATGTATGGCCTGAGGAGGAGGAGGAGGAGGAGGAGGATCCTGAAAGTGATCTTCCTAGTGAAGACAGCCATGTGTTGCGTACAGGTACCCTGGCACACATGGCTGACTTCATGTTAGGATGCCTTTCTCGTGACCCTCGCGTTACACGCATTCTGGCCACTACGGATTACTGGGTGTACACACTGCTCGATCCACGGTATAAGGAGAGCCTTTGCACTCTCATTCCCGAAGAGGAAAGGGGTTCGAGAATGATGCTATACCACAGGGCGCTGGTGGACAAACTGATGGTAAACTTCCCATCCGACAGCGCTAGTGGCAGAAGGCGCAGTTCCGAGGGCCAGGTAGCAGGGGAGGCGCAGAGATCAGGCAGCATGTACAGCGCAGGCAGGGGAACATTCTCCAAGGCCTTTGCCAGCTTTATGGCTCCCCAGCAAGACTGTGTCACCGCTCCCCAGTCAAGGCTGAGTTGGCGGGAGCACTGTAAAAGGATGGTGAGGGAGTACGTAGCCGATTGCAGCACCGTCCTCGGTGACGCCTCTGCCCCCTACAACTACTGGGTGTTGAAGCTGGACACGTGGCCTGAACACGCGCTGTATGCCCTGGAGGTGCTTGCTTGTCCTGCGGCTAGCGTCTTGTCAGAGAGTGTGTTTAGTGTGGCTGGGGGAATCATCACGGATAAGCGTACCCACCTGTCAACCGACAGTGCCGACAGGCTTACACTCATCAAGATGAACAAAGCCTGGATTTCCCCAGACTTCTCTTCTCCACCAGCGGACAGCAGCGATACCTAAGCAATACGTAGGCTGCACCCGCGGATGGAAGCATCGTTCTCTCTCACCATCCAAAACGGGGACATTTCTGCTTCATCAATCTGTGTATAATATTCCTCCTCCTCCTCCTCCTCCTGCTCCTCCTCCTGAAACCTCACGTAATGACGCCGAACGGGCAATTTTTCTTAGGGCCACAAGGCTCACTCAGATAATTTTTCTTAAAAATTTTTATACGTTTCAATGCTCTTAAAAGCGTTGAAACTTTAACTTGAACCAATTTTTCGTTAAACTGGGCTGCCTCCAGGCCTAGTTACCACTTAAGCCACATTAACCAAAGCGATTAATGGGTTTCACCTGCCCTCTTGGTTGGCCATGGCCAATTTTTCTGATGTACATTAGTACTGTTGATACAGCAATTTTTGTGGGCCCTCGCCTACAGTGTAATCAAATTAATTTTTAGCCCACCTGCATTACAGCTGACGTTACATCCGCTGTGTTGGGCAATGCAATGGGATATTTTTATGTACCGCCGGTGGCTTCCTGGCACCCACCCATGCTGTGGGTCCACAGAGAATTCTAAATGCATCTGTTTCCACTTCTAAAGAACCCCAGTCTGACTGGGGCATGCAGTGTGGGCCGAAGCCCACCTGCATTAAGCACGACATTACTACCTCAGCTGTGTTGGGCAATGCAATGAGATATTTTTATATACCACCGGTGGGTTCCTGGGAGCCACCCATGCTGTCGGTCCACAGGGACTTCACAATAGGGAGTTGTACCTGCCTGTGTCTATGAATTAAAAACCGCAGTCTGACTGGGGCATGCAGACACCTTGACAGAATGAATAGTGTGTGGCACATAGGTTCCCCATTGCTATGCCCACGTGTGCAGCTCCTGATGGCGGTGGCACAGGATTATATTTCTCATTGCTTCTGTACAGCATTGTGGGCTATCGCCCCGCCCCTTTTAAAGAGGGTCGCTGCCTAGCCGTGCCAACCCTCTGCAGTGTGTGCCTGCGGTTCCTTGTCATGGCAGACGCACTTATAAATAGACATGAGGGTGGTGTGGCATGAGGGCAGCTGAAGGCTGCGCAGGGACACTTTGGTGTGCGCTGTGGGGGGGGGGGGGGGGGTTGGTCAGCATGTAACCCAGGAGAAGTGGCAGCGGAGTGTCATGCAGGCAGTGATTGTGCTTTGTTGGAGGTAGTGTGGTGCTTAGCTAAGGTATGCATTGCTAATGAGGGCCTTTCAGAAGTAAAAGTTGCTGGGAGGGGGGGGGGCACTCTTGCCGGTATTGTGGCTTAATAGTGGGACCTGTGAACTTGAGATGCAGCCCAACATGTAGCCCCTCGCCTGCCCTATCCGTTGCTGTGTCGTTCCCATCACTTTCTTGAATTGCCCAGATTTTCACACATGAAAACCTTAGCGAGCATCGGCGAAATACAAAAATGCTCCGGTCGCCCATTGACTTCAATGGGGTTTGTTACTCGAAACGAACCCTCGAGCATCGCGATAATTTCGTCCCGAGTAACGAGCACCCGAGCATTTTGGTGCTCGTTCATCTCTAGTGCTTTCCAATGAAAGGGGTCACATGTCCGATTTTTACGAGTGCAAAAAAATTGCACCTGTAAGAGATAGGACTGCGTTTTTAATTTCAATCAGTTTTTATTAAACATTTTCAATTATTACAGCGCGATATTTCACAATATTGATCTGCCCGAGTATTTTCAGTCAGTACGTGATCCAATCACATCACTGCAGGTGTTATTATAGTTATAGCAGATTATACTAACTTTTCATTAAAAAAAAAGATAAAGAAAATGTGAAAAAAACGAACACCTAACTGCGGGGGAAACGGGGGGGGGGGATAGAAGGAAAGGGAAGGTAGGGAGGGCAGGGGGAAGTCCTTGCCTTCTCGATTCAACTGACCTCTAGGAATCCAGACGGCCTGTATTCATCCAATTCTCAAAGGCCACTGAGGCTCGCATGGCAATCCACGGTCTCCAAAGTTCGTAGGATCTGGCTCGCTCACTCTCCTCCACTGATCCCTCAACTTCGTATCTCATGAGTGTGTTGAGGTTTTCTGTCCATGTAATCCTTGTGGTGGTGGTGGGGGGGGGGGGGGATGACGAGCGCCACAGGCCAGGGACAGACATCCTAACCGCCAAGAGAACCAATCTCAGCAGTTCTGACTTGATCTTTGCCAAGGACCCTGGTAGCATAAGTAAGAGGGCCATGTTAGCTGTCAGGGACACCGTCGATCTGGTCATGTGGTTATAGAGAAGTTCTACTTTTTTCCACAAGTCTCTAACTGGGGGACAGTCCCACCAAATGTGGTGCATTGTCCCAGGACTGCTCTGGCACCTCCAGCACAGAGGTGAGACCTGGGTATCCATTTGATGCAGCCTCGACGGTGTCCTATACCAGCGTGTCAAGATTTTGAAGTTCTGTTCCTGAATTTTGCTGAATTTGGTACTCTTGTGGCACAAGCAGAAGGCCCTCTTCCAGTCTTGGCTGGTACATTCCACCCCCAGTTCGTGTTCCCAGTGTCCCGTGTAGCCGGGGAGGCTGTCCTCTGTCCCGCGGGTTATCAACAATTTGTATATTAATGAAATCCCGTGTTCCACGGGGGACGACGCCATGCATACAACTTCAAAGCGTGTCAGTGGCAAGGTACAGCATCCTCTAGGCGCTAATGACTCCACATAACCCCTCACCTGGAAATAGTTCAGCCAAGCCCCTGGGGGAGGTCTAGTGTCACTGTAAAATTCACTTAAAGGCTTTACCCCTGATTAAGTGACTACATCTCTTACCCGGGGGATTGTGACGGTAGGCAGGGATAGGACTGTGTCTCTGCCCTTGGAGGCCGGGAACTGGGGGTTGGCCACCAGCGGGGTTAGTGGTCCCGGAACAGATATCAGGCCCATTTTGGGAGCGAATGTCCCCCACATTCTAAGAACTCCCAACAAAAGTGGGAATAGGGTGCGGACTTCTTTCAGGAGTTGCCTCGGGATCCAGGGGGCCCCCTATATTGTTGCGGAATCTGGTCCATGCTCCATCTCTACCCATAGCTTGGAGCTTCTGCCCTGAAGGAGAGTTAGCACAAAGTTAGCAAGACTTGCCCTGTAATATAGGGCGAAGTCTGGGAGCCCCAGTCCTCCCCCCTCCTTAGGGCGGGTGAGGAGTGTGAAACTGAGACGGGGTCTACATCTGTTCCATACGAAATTGATGATCAGGGATCGGATGCTCATCAGGTATTGTCGGTTAAGGTGGACGGGCAAAGTCTGGCACAAATACAGGAACTTTGGCAGGGAATCCATTTTCACTGCGTTGACTCTGCCTGTCCAGGACACATAAAGAGGGCTCAATTTTTCAAGGTCCGCCCTGAGGTTGGATAAAAATGGCTCGAAATTTAGCTCAAAAATCTGGGCGGGGTCCGCGGGTAACTGTACCCCTAGATATTTAATAAATGAGGATCTCCATTTAAAGGGGAATTCCTCTGAAAGCTCCTGGGATTCGTTTTGGGGGAGTGTTACGTTGAGTATTTCAGACTTTTGTAGGTTAACCTTAAAATTGCTCACCCGTCCGTATCTCGTAAATTCTTTCATCACCACTGGTAAACCCACTCTGGGGTTTGACAGGAACAGGAGGAGGTCATCCGCGAACAACGCCATTTTATGTTCCAAGGTGCCTTCTGTTAAGCCCTTAATTGAGGCGTTTTTCCTAATGGCATTGGCTAGAGACTCCATTGACAAAATGTAGAGCAGGGGCGAGAGCGGACAGCCCTGGCGTGTGCCATTGCGGATCATTATGGTGTCCGAGAGGGCTCCATTTACTCTAATTTTGGCCGAGGGGCAGCTATACAATGCCATGATCCATTCCCTCATCCTCTGTCCTAGCCCCAAGTGATGAAGGGTCCCGTCGAGATGCCTCCACCTGATTCTGTCAAACGCTTTCTCTGCGTCTATTGCGAGCAAACAGAATGGGCTATTTTTCGCTCTGGCTCTGCCAATCAAAGAAATAGACTTGATTGTGTTGTCTCTGGCTTCCCTGCCAGGGACAAAACCTACCTGCTCCTTGTGGATCAGGCCAGGGATAAGTTTACTGAGTCTGTTGGCTATGAGCTTGGCGAACATTTTAACGTCAATATTTATTAGGGAGATCGGTCTATAGTTTGCGCAGAAGAAGGAGTCTTTTCCTGATTTTGGGATAACTGCAATATGCGCTTGGAGAGCTGGGGGGGGGGGGGGGAAGGGCTTCCTTGGGACACCTCGTTGAAGGATTGCATTAGGAGCGGGGCCAGTTCCTCTTTGAATAATTTGTAAAACCGTGCTGAGAACCCATCTGGGCCCGGGCTTTTGCCTATTTTTAGTTCCCCGATGCATTCCAACACTTCCTCATGCGCGAAATACTGCTCTAGGGCCTCAGTTAGCTCCCGGTTAAGAGGACCCGGTGCAAACTCTTTCAAGTACTCCTCTTCTTCTTTTCTGGTAGCCTCATTTGGCCCATGTTCCCATTCTATGTTGTACAAGCCATCGTAGTAAAGATGAAATTCTTTTAGAATGTCCCGAGTGGAAAAGGCCAGGTTTCCCCCCTTTTTGTGGAGTTTTGCTATAAACGTCTGTGGCGCTCTGGGGTGTAAGGACCGGGCCAGCCATTAGCCGCACTTATCCCCCGACTCAAAAGCTTCTCCACGGATCCTGTCCCTATACGCCAAAGACCTCTGGTCTAGTATTGACCTGATTCGTTGACGGAGGGACGAGATATCTGCCTGTAGTGCATTACTTGGGGCTCTTTTGTTTGCCATTTCTTGGTCATGAAGGGATGACAGTAAATCGCTCAGTTCACGAGAGCGCTCCTTTTTCAATCTGGCTCCGTGCGAAATTAGTATTCCCCTCAGCACACATTTTAAAGCCTCCCATTTTAGTGGGGCCCGCGTCTCATCTTCCTGGTGGTCTTTTATGAAGTTGGTTAAGGTTGTTTTAACATCTTGAACGCATAGGGGATCTTTTATCACATTATCATTTAGTCTCCATGTTTTGCAGCGCACGTCACCCTGAGTGTCTGCAAATTCCGCGTAGACCGGCGCGTGGTCCGACCAGAGAAAGGGTCCTATTGAACTAGATGGCTGTGTGTCAAGAAGCGTGTGGGATACCCAAAGGTAGTCTAGCCTGCTGTAACTATTATGTGCAGATGAGTGGAAGGTGTAGTCTCTAGCGCCCGGATGCATAACCAACCATAAGTCTACCAAATATAGTTTTCCTAGCTCTCTGAGAAGGGAGCGTGTTGCAACCCGCGAGACAGAGGACTTACCCGAAGAAGTGTCGGATTCTGGATCAAACGCAAGGTTGAAGTCCCCTCCCAGTATAATGGCCGAGTCTTCTGCGAACCTCATCAGTTTCACCAGGGTGGAGATTCCAAAGGAGGCATGTCCCTGGTTTGGGAAATATAAGTTAGCAAATGTGATCACTTTACCCATCACTTCCGCTTTGATAAATATAAAGCGTCCCTCCGGGTCGCGTAGCACATCTAGAGGCTGAATCTGAAGGAAGCTATGGAAAGCGATAGAGATGCCTCCTGTTTTACGGGCCGGGTCGGGACTATGGTACCACAAGGGAAACACTTTAGTGGCACATACCGGTATCTCCCCGGCCTTAAAGTGCGTCTTCTGTAATAGGAGCACCTTCATCCCCTTCTGCATATGGTAGAGAATTTGACCTCTCTTAGATGGGATATTCAGTCCCTTGGTGTTATAAGAGCAAACCCTCAGATTAGTCATGGTAGAAAGCCAGGAGAAACCCTGCTACAATTCTAGGCAAGGATCTGTGTTGGGTAGGGAGGAGGGAAGGACAAGTAGGTAGGAAATGCAGGGAGGGGAAAAAAATGGGAAAAAGCATAAACATTGTGGAACTTAATAAACCTCGACAGGCAAAGTTTGGTAGCCTGTCAAACATCCTTCGATGCAGCTCGAGGCTGCCTACCCTAAGTGGGGGAAAAGGAAACCGGGAACAGAGGTCCACCCCCGACCTCACCGCCATCGCCATTCCTTCTAGAAGGAAGAGGAAAAGAAGTGTAGGGAGAGGAGTAAAAGAAGAGAGGTGGCGGAGGGAAAAATGAGAATGAGAGGAGGAAGAGAGAAAAATAAATAAATAGATTTTTAGATGAAGGGGGCACATAGAGGGAGGATCAGAGAGAGAAGGAGAGGAGATGGGGGAGAGAGGAGAAAGAGAGAAAGATAAAAAATAGGAGGAGAAAAAAAGAAAGAAGAGAAAAAAAATATATATTTGCTTCTGAAGACAAAGCACAGGTCCGCCGCAGGACCGTCCCAACCCTGGAAAGTCAAGATGTAGTACAAGTCCGATCCATATGTTCTGGGAAGAAGAAAGAACCTCTATTCAGCTCGAGAGTATCATGCGACCATGATACCCAGATGTTCGGAGAATGAGTGAGTTCCTGGTATCAGCCAGTGTCGCGTTCCCTTGCTGCGTTATCTCTTGCTCCATGGCCGCCATTTCCCACCATCTGCCATTCCATCCTCGGCGGAGGTGTTGGCAAGCCTCCAATTTTAGGCCAATCCGGGATCGCTATTTGCGGCAGTTCCAGAGTTCCCAGGAATTTGGGTAAGTCCCCCAAGTTTCTGAATATGGCCGTTTTTCCTCCCTTTCTAGCTTGCAGTTGAAGGGGGAAGCCCCATCTGTATGGGATGTTTCTCTCTCGTAGGGCGTTGAACACAGGTTTCAGGGCCCGTCGTAGCTGGAGTGTGCGTTTAGAGAGATCCGGGTACACCGACACCTTGTGCCCCCAGGAGGTCAGGTCTCCGGCTGTACGTGTCTTTTGTAGAATTTGGTCTTTCTCTTTGTAGAAGTGGACCCGGCAAAGGACATCTCTAGGTTTAGATGGGTCTGCTGATTTCGGGCCTAATGCACGATGTACTCTGTCGAGTCTAGGATACTCTCCGGGGATCTGCCCAAAATGTGGTTGAAGAAGTAGGTGACCCAATTTTCTAGTTCACTGTTGTCCACCACTTCTGACAGGCCTCTTATGTGAAGATTGTTTCGCCTATGGCGATTTTTTTCGATGTCATCTATATGGTTGGTCAATTCAGCAATCTGGTGTGCTTGCATTTCGAATAGTTGCGCGTGTTCTTCCAGAGTGTTCTGGATCGTGCTTTGGGTCTCTTCTATTTCTACAACCCTTTGTCCGATGTGTCTAATGTCTCCTTGGAGGGCTGCAATGTCTTGTTTATGGGCTGCGTCCAGTTGTTGCAGTAGGGAATTCATCTCCATTTTCGTAGGAATAGCTTTCAAGTGGGCCTTCCAATCCCAATCGTCGTCTTGGGGGTAGGAGCCCCCACTGCCTGGAGGACTGGCACGTGATGCATGCTGGAGATTTGGAGTATTAGCCTTCTCTATCGCTGTTTGCTGTTTGGCTATTTTCTTCGCAGTTGACACATTGCATTTGTCATCCCCTGCATTCCCCCATTCTGCATGGGGAGCAGTTATTTGTATTGGGGGACTCTGAGGGCCTCGGGAGGGTCTTTGAGGGAGGGCAGAGGCTCCCAGGATCTCTGCAGTATCTTGCCTCCCATCTTCTGAGTATGGCTCATTCCACTCCTCAGCAATTTCTTCGGGGGACTGGGGAGACTGTGGGCTGTGGGAATTGCCTGAGGGCAGGTGGCTTACAGCTGCTGGGTGACTTTCAGGTGATA
This sequence comes from Eleutherodactylus coqui, assembly GCF_035609145.1. Classification (NCBI taxonomy): domain Eukaryota; kingdom Metazoa; phylum Chordata; class Amphibia; order Anura; family Eleutherodactylidae; genus Eleutherodactylus; species Eleutherodactylus coqui. The sequence continues at coordinate 137,900,250 of NC_089843.1, read as the reverse complement.
GTCCCATCCGTCGGGGAGCTGACTGCAGGGGGATTATGTCCTCCGGGGTCTCAATGACTGCCTTTGGATAGGTGGGGGGGGGACATCTCTCTGCATCGTGTGTGTCTGCCTCCCTTCCCCCCTTCCTCTGGGTGCTTGCTGCTTCTGCCCGCCGTCCCCTGTACCTGCGGGGTCCCAGAGCCCCTAGGAATCATCTCCGGCCGTCTGGGTTCCTGCTCAGCTGCCTCGTTCGGGTGCGGGCTGGAGCGGATCTCACTGCTGTGTCCCGCGGCCGTCTGCTCTCCCTCCGCTACACGTGCTGCCGGGCGCAGCGCCATCTTGGTTGCTTCCTTCTGCAGCTGCGCTCCTCCTGGGGAGCGGAGGAAACGCTCCATTCCGGCGGCGGAGGTTTTCTGGTGCTGCTCCTGGGCTTCGGGGCTCCTCTTCTTGCCCATGACAGGTAGGGATCTGTCTGCGGCGGCTGTTCTGTCTCTATTAGTGGCGGGTCGGTCAGGAGCGAAGGGGACACGCGTCCTACTCCATTAGCGGTTAGCCACGCCCCTCAGGACAGCGTTTTTAAGCGCACATTACATGTGTAAAAATTGCATGACCAAAGCACAAAAATGTGTCAATGGGGCTGGCAGCAGTAGCGCTGGTCCCATTGAAAACCTAGGGAGAAGATACGCTCCTCTGCCACAGCTATCACAGCTGTGACAAAGGGGCGCAATGTTATCCCATTGCTTTCAATGGGGCTGGAGCTGTTGATTGGCTGGGCGCTGTGACTAATCTGAGGCAGCACTTTCAGGAGGCAGTGATTTTTCAATCCCCGGCCAGAAGAAGAGCAATGCTGGGACCTGGAAGAAAATGCCGGAGATAACCGCGCTTCCAAGGTGATGTATAATTTTTTTCTTTCTTTCTTTTCTGCAGCTAGGGATGATTTTCATGGTAGGGCTTATATTTCAAGCCCCCCCCCCCCCAACAAAAAAAAATAATCGCTGCAGGAGTTGCCTTCATCCCATGTGATAGCATCCAGGGTTTTCACATCCAAAGAGTCCCCTGCAGCAGGGGATACTCATTGCACTATTTATGCATGATTTTTTTTGCTTCAGTCACACGATTTTTAACACATGGAATGTGTGATTTTTTTTTTTAGCGCACCTATACATGCGTTGAAAAATTGCTCGGGTGACCAAGGCCTAAGAGTGGGCAGTGATATCAAGAAACATATATTCAAAGCACTCCATAAACAGAGTCACAAAAGAAGGTGCAAAATGGCTTCCCGTTTTGCAACCTGTGGTCTCTTGAAAAATAGAACCATCAAACCTAATGAAATTGCTTTGTAAGATAAAAAGTATACAGTCTAAGGGTTCTTTTCCATGAGCGTATATCGGCCGATGTATTCACGGCCGGCCAATATATGCTACGATCTAATGTATTGAATTCCAATGCATGAGATCACATGGCCATAATCCCACGGCGTAAAAGCCCCCGGCCAGGCCAATATAGCGCTGGGCACTTTCATGCTGGCTCAGAAAAATAGTCCTGGAACTATCTTTCGGGCCAAAATACGTAGGCCGCTGCATGGTCTCCTATGGGAGCCAATGACAGCAGCCGGAGAAGGAAGTTGGGAGGGAGTTTAGCAGTGTGACTGCTAAACTCCCTCCCTCTTCTCTCCTCCTCTCTCCTCCACTCTGGCTGTTTGCAATGGTAGGGGGTAGGATGGGAGCGGAGCTAAGCTTCATCCTGCCCCTCCCATTGCTGGCTGTGGACAAGGAGCGGGGGGAGGGCTTAGCTTCACCCCCCACCCCCTACCATTGCAAATAGCCAGATGAAAGGAAAGAGGAGGTGAGTTGGCGAGGGGAGGGGGGGGGGAGGTTCAAAGGCATTGTTGCCTCGGGGGATATGTACCAGGGCTGTGCTGTCTGAACGGGTGCACAAACATTAGATTTGTGCACCCGTTCACATGTTTTTACGGTGTCGGCGGGCGCACGGAAGTATGTCTATGGCCGTGTGAAAGAGGCCTAAAATGAGCATTCTCTGCAGATATGGCATTAGTGGATCTTGTGATAAAAAATAATCAACTGTTTCCAATCCCTTGGAATGGGGGATATTTGTAAGAGAGCAGAAACATCTGCAGTAATAAAGCTCACCTTAGATCAATCAAGGTCCTGTTGCATGATCTCCATGATTAGTTGGAAGTCCCTAACAAAATAAAGCTGGCTGACAACCAATTTCTGGAAGTAAAGGTTCACAAAATGGCTCAAATTACAACTTTAGTTTATTCCTGACATCCCAGGGAATTGATTAGGTTTTTATATATCTTTCGTAGATGGAAAATGATGGTAAGGGCTCTTTCAGATGAGTACCTTCCTCCCGCAGTGTAGCCATGTGCATAGCTCGCAGCTACACTGCTCTAAAGATCGTATGAGCAGGTATAATTCAGCTACTTGAAGTAGCCCATTCACATGATCCAAGGTACGGGCTGAGCGCTTTCCTGCTACCATAGGAGTGTATGGAAAGCACGCAGCAAAGATAAGACAGGTCCTATCTTTGTGCGCACCTCGGAGTTGACATGCGAGTTTGCACTTGCATGTCCTGTCTTTGTTAGGTGCAAGGATTCAGCATGTCTAACAATCGTCTATATGAAAGCTTCTTGATGTGTTCTTTATCCCTGCGAGGGACACGGCAGCGGCGAATAGGTAAGTTGTTTTTTTTTAACACTAAAATGCTTGTTTTTCAGGGAAGGGCTTATATGTAAAGCCCTTCCATGAAAAACAATGCAGGGGTGCCAGCAGACCAGTGTTTTCAATGGAGCCGCCGGCAGCAGCCGTGGCTCCCTTGAAAACAATTTAGTGTGGAGAGGGTGAAATGTTCTCTAGCACCGCGTGGTGCTCACTGGAGTAACGAGTACTATCGAGTATGCTAATGCTTAAACAAGCATCAAGCTCAGACGACCATGCTCGCTCATCTCTAGTCTTCAACATTATATGGATCCCCCCCACCCCATCCTTCTGCTACTTCTGAACTTGTTTTTCTTTTTGTGGACAATCACTGTATCGTTGGGAAAAAAAAGTGATTATCTGATTTTTGGGACTTATTATATTGGGGTGTAAAGTAGTTATGGTGTATCACTGTTAGACCAGGTAGGAGGCTTAGAGTGACTTGGGTTGGCAACCCTAAAAAAGAGACAGTGAAACGTGCACCAAAACCACAATCCGAAGGAAACAAATCATCTGGTGTGCTCAAATGTGTGGAAAGTGGCAGACTGAACACAATCAACTAGTAGTAGGGAAATGAGCTAAGTCATTAGCTGATGGTTTATTGGACGTGCCTACCGACACTGGTGTAGAGCAGATGTTTATCCTCATAAACAGAAATTTGAGATAAATACACAATATCAGGATCTAGCTGGACCATAACTCTGTCTGATGGAAACCATAGGGCAAAGAAGGATGAATTGCTTTGGTTGATACCACCCAGGTGTCCAAGTGAGAAAGTTCTTATGGTTTGAAAGCATTCTTTGCAACAGAGTCTAAGCCAGGACTGGAAAGGGAGGTCACGGGAAAATCATTAGATCCTGATGGACCATCAGTGGCAGAACAGATAGATAAGTTGTCATCAGGGATTCCGATAGCAAGGCTAATAGCTTTACTCCTAGAGGCATTGACATTTTGGATCTAGTTAAAACAATAAACCCTTCAACTTACATTTATATTTTGAGTTATTTGATAGAGAGATATCTGTGTTAGATGGGGCATAGATTTTGGCTAGGGGAATTACCATGTCATCATTCTCAGATACCACCTTATAAACAATATCAATTTCTAATTTTTTTAATGCATTCTCATGTGGAAGATATTTTAATGGGGAAAATCGATATGGCCCTCAAACCTGGACAGAGACGAAACATTCATGTCAATATTCCCCATAGCGCACATACAAATACTCCTTCATAAAATAGACAAAACAGTTACAAATGACCTTAGCTACCTTCTCTGTCTTAACCATCATTCTCTCTTTATTTGTTTTTCTTTGTTTTAATGGCATCGGTTTTTATTCTGTGATCATCATATTTTGGGTTACTATCTTTAACAGCGACATTTTATCCTTTTACTGACTTCACTGCTCTTATATGATCATTGACTATACATCTTCGATGTAGTCATTGAGATTTAATATTGAATCCAATAGTCAATTTATAAAAAAAAATTGATCAACTATTTTACTTGAAATGTAATTTTTTAATTTGCTTCAGCACGTAGCCATTTTGACAATGCAAATCCCGCTGTTAATGCTGATCCTATATTATTTTGTTTCCTTTGAAAATCCGCTGCAGTTTGACACACTACTTTTGTTGCCACAGTTTAGGATCCCTGAATTAATTTGTAGGTGGTAATTATAATGATGGATATCAATTAGAGCTGAGCGAGCACCAAAATGCTCGGGTGCTCGTTACTCGAGTCGAACTTCCCGCGATACTCGAGAGTTCGTTTCGAGTAACGAACCCCATTGAAGTCAATGGGCGACTCGAGCATTTTTGTATATCGCCGATGCTCGCTAAGGTTTTCATTTGTGAAAATCTGGGAAATTCAAGAAAGTGATGGGAACGGCACAGAAACAGATAGGGCAGGCGAGGGGCTACATGTTGGGCTGCATCTCAAGTTCCCAGGTCCCACTCTTAAGCCACAATAGCGGCAAGAGTGCCCCCGCCCCCTCCCAACAATTTTTACTTCTGAAAAACCCTCATTAGCAAGGCATACCTTAGCTAAGCACCACACTACCTCCAACCAAGCACAATCACTGCCTGCATGACACTCCGCTGCCACTTCTCCTGGGTTACATGCTGCCCAACCCCCCCGCACGACCCAGTGTCCACAGCGCACACCAAAGTGTCCCTGCGCAACCTTCAGCTGCCCTCATGCCACACACTGGCCTCATAGCCACACCACCCTCATGTCTATTTATAAGTGCGTCTGCCATGAGGAGGAACCGGAGGCACACACTGCAGAGGGTTGGCAGGGCCAGGCAGCGAACCTCTTTAAAAGGGGCGGGGCGATAGCCCACAATGCTGTACAGAAGCAATAAGAACTCCAATCCTGTGCCACCTCCGTCAGGAGCTGTAAACGTGGGCATAGCAATGGGGAATCCATGTGCCACACAGTATTCATTCTGTCAAGGTGTCGCATAGCTCAATCCACAAGCATACACCGCCGGAGATACCACCACCGAGCTGGGGCCCGCAATTCTGGGGGTGGGTAGGACGTGAGCGGTCCCAGGCTCTGACTCGGTCCCAGCCTCCACTAAATTCACCCAATGTGCCGTCAGGGAGATATAGTGGCCCTGCCCGCCTGTACATGTCCACGTGTCCTTTGTTAAGTGGACCTTGGCAGTAACCGCATTGGTGAGGGCGTGTACAATGTTGCGGGAGACGTGGTCGTGCAGGGCTGGGACGGCACATCGGGAAAAGTAGTAGTGACTGGGAACTGAGTAGCGCGGGCCCACCGCCGCCATCATGTTTTTGAAAGCCTCTGTTTCCACAAGCCTATACGGCAGCATCTCCAGGCTGATCAATTTTGCAATGTGCACGTTTAACGCTTGAGCGTGCGGGTGCGTGGCGGCGTACTTGCGCTTGCGCTCAAACAGTTGTGCTAGCGACGGCTGGACGCTGCGCTGAGAGACATTGCTGGATGGGGCCGAGGACAGCGGAGGTGAGCGTGTGGGTGCATGCCGGGAGACGGTCGTGCCTGTGTCCTGAGAGGGAGGTTGGATCTCAGTGGCAGGTTGGGGCACAGGGGGAGAGTCAATGGTGCAAAGTGGAGGCGGTGAACGGCCTTCGTCCCACCTTGTGGGGTGTTTGGCCATCATATGCCTGCGCATGCTGTTGGTGGTGAGGCTGGTGGTGGTGGCTCCCCGGCTGATCTTGGCGCGACAAACCTTGCACACCACTGTTCGTCGGTCGTCTGCACTCTCAGTGAAAAACTGCCAGACCTTTGAGCACCTCGGCCTCTGCAGGGTGGCATGGCGCGAGGGGGCGCTTTGGGAAACAGTTGGTGGATTATTCGGTCTGGCCCTGCCTCTACCCCTGGCCACCGCACTGCCTCTTCCAACCTGCCCTGCTGCTGCACTTGCCTCCCCCTCTGAAGACCTGTCCTCAGTAGGCTTAGCAAACCAGGTGGGGTCAGTCACCTCATCGTCCAACTGCTCTTCCTCCAAATCCTCTGTGTGCTCCTCCCTCGGACTTACTGCCCTTACTACTACCAAACTGATAGACAACTGTGTCTCATCGTCATCGTCCTCCTCACCCACTGAAAGCTCTTGAGACAGTTGCCGGAAGTCCCCAGCCTCATCCCCCGGACCCCGGGAACTTTCCAAAGATTGGGCATCAGTCACGACAAACTCCTCCGGTGGGAGAGGAATGATTGCTGCCCAATCTGGGCAAGGGCCCGAGAACAGTTCCTGGGAGTCTGCTTGTTCCTGAGAATGTGTCATTTTCATGGAGTGAGGAGGCTGGGAGGAAGGAGAAGCAGCAACCATAGGATTCAGAGTTGCAGCAGTGGACGACGTAGAAGACTGGGTGGTCGATAGATTGCTGGATGCACTTTCTTCCATCCACGACAGGACCTGCTCACACTGCTCATTTTCTAATAAAGGTCTACCGCGTGGACCCATTAATTGTGAGATGAATCTGGGGACCCCAGAAACTTGCCTCTCTCCTAATCCCGCAGCAGTCGGCTGTGATACACCTGGACCAGGAGCTCGGCCTGTGCGCACACCCTGACTTGGGCCTCCACGTCCTTGCCCCCGTCCACGTCCTCTAGGCCTACCCCTACCCCTCAGCATGGTGTATTACGAGTAGAGCAGAAACAGAACACTGAAATTAAATGTGCCGCTTATTGGCCTGTGGTTGGAGGCTGACTTCGCTTATGGAACGCACAGCAGAGCCAGGAAACAATTATGCGCAAGCCTGTATTGAGACTTAGGTGCGTATGACTGAGCTACTGGAATTCACAGGGCAGAACCAGTCAAGTGGCCAAAGGCCAGTGGTAGGCCTTAAGTATTTTGCTTCAATTTTTTCAAATGGTGAGGTGAAAAACCAGACAGACGCCGTATGCAGCATATATATGTATACTCTTTCCCTCTGGCAGGATGACAGCGATCATGTAACGGACACAGCAGAGCCAGGAAACAATTATGCGCAAGGCTGGGTATTAATCAGCGACTACTACCCCCAGCACACATGCAGTAAACTGAAGACGGTCACAGGCAGGCCAAATATAGTATTTCTTTCCACTTTTTGGGAAAAAGCCCACTGCCTGTGATATAGCCTGTATATGGATTTCTCTGTTGGAGGATGACTGTGGTTATTGAAAGCACAGTGCAGCCAGAAAAAATTATGCGCAAGGCTGGGTATTAATCAGCGACTACAACCCCCAGCAGACACGCCGTAAACTAAAGACGGTCACAGGCAGGCCAAATATACAGCAAGACAGCACTTTCCCTGATCTCTCTTAGCTTGTGTCTGTGGCGAGCCGCGGGCGGGGCAGATTTAATTACTCGGGTGTCATCTGATCTCTCCAGCCACTTCACTGCAGGGGGGTGGGATAGGGCTGGAATGTCACAGGAGGAAGTTTTAATGCCTTCCCTGTGGTTCTATTGGCCATAAAAGCGCGCAAATTTCTCAGGGAAGGAAATGTAATGGAGTCGAGCACTGCGTCGTGCTCGTCTCGAGTAACGAGCATCTCGAACACCCTAATACTCGAACGAGCATCAAGCTCGGACGAGTACGCTCGCTCATCTCTAATATCAATCTGTGAAGCTGCTACTGGCTATGTTCTGTACATTGTATGCAAGTGATAGTTGTAAGCAGAAATCACCAGCGAATGCCTTCAATCATGTTTAATTCTGTTAATAGGTTTTAATTTACTTCATCTGACGATTTATTCATTCTTGACTTAATTTCCTGTGGGATTATATATGGGTGTTTTTGTTGTCATTCCTTTATTTTTCTATTTTTCATACTCACTGCTTATACATATTGTTAATAGCTGTTTGTTCCTCATTTATCATCTACTTTCTTTTCATTTAAATCTGCTAGCTTTAATGCAGGTTTATGTTTATCACATCATGAGCCTTTGGTCATATAATTCTATGATGTAATTTGCCCACATGTGCCCACAGTTTTTAAACACCTCTGTTGTGTGAGAGTTAAAGGGGCCTGATGAAAGTGTCGGTCTGGCACGGAAATGGACCAGGCTCCTGGTCCTCTTTTCAAGAGTTCCTGTTGTTCTGTGTTACCTCAAGGTTGTATTAGTGTTAGGCTGGCTGTCCATGGATGATTTGTCATAGCGTGATCCGTGACGATAAATTGTACGCAGAGCACATATGACACGCTTTCCATAGGATAACTATAAAAAGTGCAGCCCAATGTACACTTGAGTCTAAAAATTACGGCATGCCTCAATTTGCTGCGATGAACCTATCATTAAGATAGGTTCATCATGGAAAATCACACGGAAAATCGCGGTGACATTAGTGCTCCCCACGGCGGAATATCGCTTCCGATATTCAGTCTCGCCCGTGGACACTCAGCCTTACCTTTCTTCTTCCTACCAAAACAACAATATTTAAAAAGCACGAGCAAGAGCTATACTCCCTAATGTTTCTACAAGGAACATTCTCTGCCATCAAGGTAGTTCTGGTGGTGCTACTGCTGCTTTCTTTCTCCTACTTCTATGTTGTCTCCTCCTCCAACTTCTCTTTTTGCTTCCCCTTAAAACAACAAAATTTTAAAATCACAAGAAAGTGTTATAGCTCTAATATTTTTATTTATTTATTTTTTTGGAGGAGGCCCATGTTTGTGACTTCTCTTCATCTGGTATAATTTTACTTTTTTTTTTAAAAGCACCATGCCTGATGTCTTCCTTAGCATATGTTTGGGGCCTTTTTATCATTTTCAGAGACACACCTGTGCTCCAAGTGACCTCCACGCCATTGTACACTGTTTATACCATTTTTTTTATGAGCAGTGTTCCCCAGATGTGTTGCTGTATTCACATGCAATTTGAGAGCATTTGGCTATGTTATCGATCTTCTGGAAGCTAAATTAGTGAACTTGATTTTTACTCTACTGACTTTAATGAAAATGGGGTCATCCCGACTCCTGATTATTATTTTTTAAATGTGGTCAATCAGTACCGACCTGGTTATTCCAATAATTATTTATCACTAGTGAGGAGCCAGCGACCATGATACACATTGAAAATCACTGAAGAGAAGAAAAAAGTTTCAATGTTTAAAAAAAAATTGAAAAAGGCACAATGTCGTGCTGAAACTTGTCACTTAGGATTTACTTTCAATAATAAAATGAGAATATAACCATACATTCAGCTTCATTTCTGAACAGCACGAATCCTGGGACACACAAGAGCATGGAGTTTTTTTTCTCTCCAGTGATTTTTGCAGATTAAAGCGTTTGATTAACCGGGCAGTTTTCCACTCCAGACGTCTCTCCTAAGGATTGGATCGTGGATGAGGACTATCTATTTCTACAAATACCAGGACATGTGGTGCTGGTGGGTATTCCCTAACCCGGGTAATCCCACCTAGCACCAGGTGAGTTAATACTCATTTTTTTCTTCCTGCTGTTGCTCCAGTGGGATTAATTAACCCATTCACAAGGCATTTTCCTGATAGACTTTTACTTCTATGATACACTTTGACATCAATGATAATGTTATAGGTACGTCGAACATCTTTAAAAATTATTTCAGGAACCTAGGATTTAGGCTTAGGGCAATGATCTTCAAAGTAGCATAAGAGATTAAGGAGGTAAATAATTCACCCAAGAGCTGGTGTAGGAAAAAGAGGATTGAGTTCTTGGAGTGCTGGGATGACATTGCTATTGGCTACAGGTTCTACCGTAGGGATAGGCTACATTTCAATAGGCAGGGTGGAGCTGTGCTTGGGGAGAAGATGGCTAAATGGTTAGAGGAGTGTTTAAACTAGGAGATAGAGGGAGTGCAACTACCAAAATAGAAGATTTGATGGTAGTAACCTGGGACTAAATAATGAAAATGGGGAATGGGGATGGGACAGTGGGAGGGGTTAGGAGTGTTAGAACTGGTATAACAGTTAAAAAGGGCACACTTGAAATAAAAATGTAAAAAAAACATGTAAAATGCATGGTGACTAATGCTAGAAGTCTGACCAATAAAGTTGACAAAATGCAAGTAATTATGTCTGATGAAAAGTATGACTTAGTGGTAATAACTGAGACCTGGTTGGATAAAAGCTGTGACTGAGCAGTTAACTTACAAAGTCACAGTCTGTTCACAAGGGATAACAACAAACATTGGAAAGCCTGAGGCGTTTATTTTTCCTGTAAAGTCATGTTTGAAGCCCACACTGCAGGGAGACTCATTACCAAAGTGTGTAAAACTAACCCTAAACTGTTCTTTAATTCTATAAATAGTTAAAATATTATAACTGAAAGTGTTGTTGGCCCCTTGAAAAATGATATGGGAAAAATTGTAGAAGGTGATATAGAGAAAGCAAATCTATTAAATATTTTTTTTCTCAGCTTTGAGCCACAAACACAACATGTGTCAACTATCTTTGGTTCGAGATAACCATAACTGTGATCACAGCTGTTAACCTTTTAAATGTGCAGATCAGCATTCAGGGTCCCAAAAGGCCTCTCATGATGAAATTGTGAGGTACCGTCCAGTGGTCATGGCTGCTTGCTGCCTTCTGAAGGACCTAGTGCTGCCATAAGTGAGTACTTATTTATACAATCTTGTGGCTTGTCTTAATATAAGGTCGATTAGAATGCAGCATAATGTAACACTATAGTATTTCATTATTCTGTATAAATGATCACACAATTAGAAGTTTGATTTCTCAATAGGGACTAAAAAAATGTACAAATAAGCAAAACAATCAGTTTTATTAATTATTAGAAAAAAAATGTGTAAGCTTGTCTGTTCTTGGGCAGAGAAACAACCCCTGGGAGAAGTTAAAGGGGCTAGAGGTTGGAAGGTGTGAACAGAAAGAGATAGAGAGAAGATGTTTGCATCTCCTGGTACAATAATGACATGTTTCAAAAAGAGATTATCAGTTGAGAACTAAAGGATAATAAGGACAATACGAAGGGTTGGATCTCAGCATTCCCCTCCCCCCCCCCATCTTGTCCCTCACCAATTAGATTTTGAGCCAAGTTTTTCTATTATACCTTTGTTTCACAGTTACTGCTTTGCTTTCAAATCTTGAGGTATGATGTAAGTATAAAATGGCATAGCAAGCTAAGGAGGCTTGAACAATCTCGCTGTTGGGAATTGTAAGTGTTCTAAAATGGGTAATATGTGATATGCATGTTTTTGTTTAATTTATATTAAGACTTTCATTAAAAATTATTGAATAATAAAAAAAATGTAATAAAATTTAAAAATAAAAAAAAAACGTTTTCCCAGTAGTCACATAAAAAATAAAATAAGCAAAAACATTTGAAAATTGGTATGATTGCATCTGTAAAATTTGCATTTAGCGAAATATCACATTATCAATTATACACAGCAAATCCTGTCTGAAATAAACAATAAGTGATACCAGAATTGTTTTTGTTTTTGTTTTTTTTGGGTTACCCAAACTTATAGAAAAAAATTTAAGAAAAAGTGATTGAGAAAACGTATGTACCGCAAAATGGTATCAATAAAAATTATAGATCACCTTAAAAAAAACGAGCCCTCACTGAACCCCATTGATGGAAAAATAAAATGGTTATGAGGACAAAAATGGTGATGGCAAGGTTTTTAAAAAAGTATTCTATGTTTTAGGGCTCAGTCTGACAAGCATTTTTTTGGGGCACCTATTTGCACAAAAAAGCACTCCACGCATTTGCAAAATGCATGTGACCATAGCTCTATGCCCATTGAAAGCAATGGGATGCAGGCAACTCCCACAGTTATTTTTAGGGAAGGGCTTTAAATATAAGCCCTTCCCTGAAAATCATCACTGGGAGTAGAAAAAAAAAATAAAAAATTACTCACCTAGCAACTCTGTCCGGGCTCCGGCACGTCATCTTCTCTTCAATCCTGGCACTAATTTAAAGCACTTTCAAAAGACGGGATTTTAAAAATCCCCACCTCTTGAAAGTGCTAGTCTGATTGGCTGAGCGCTCAGCCGATCAGAGGCAGCATTCAGCCATTCATTGAATTTAATGAGCACAAAAAAACATGTCTGATAAAACCATTGGTTTCCTACGGTGTGTTCACATGTCCATCTTTTACAGGCGCAAAATACTCACACCTTGTGTAACTTCGCCCTTAAAGTGGTGCTACATAAAAAAATAACAAATTTGGTGTTGCCGTAGTTGTACTGACCCACAGAATGTACATCAGATGTAATTTTAACTGCACCATGAACCTCATAAAAGCAAACCTTCCCAAAAATGGCAAAAATGGCCCTTTTTTTTACATTACTCCACACCTACAAATTTTTGAAAGATTTCCAATACATTATATGCTATGATAAATGGTACTACTTAAAAATACATGTACTATATTGTTGGGAAAATAAAAAGGTTACGATTTTTTGAAAGTGTTAAGGAAAAAATGAAAATGCAAAAACACAAAAGGAGTTCAGGCAGAAGAGATAGGTAATGTGATAGATAGACCATTGTTTCTTATATTTAAGGACTCTGTAATGATCGGGAGTATTACACTGGATTGGCGCATAACAAATGTGGTGCCAATATTCAGAAAGTGAACCTGAAAACTATCGATAAGTTTAATGTTGGGCTCTCACCTCCTGCAGCATGAAGAGTGACATCTCTCTCTGCTTCGATGTGTGTTAATTCGGAAACGCCTCAGTATTTCAGAATAACACTTAAATGAGGGCACTGTGCATATGTGTTCCGGATTTATGCTGCCTGTAGTTTGAGCAATATGGACCTGGTGACAGATTCCCTTTAAGCCATAATACAAATATGAACAGAACCTAAACACCACACAGATGCATATTCTGCATTGGGTTTACTTTAGTTTTAATAACCTACTGTTTTTTTTAAGCAAATGAAATAGGGAAATTTTTGGATTACTTATGTACAGAACAAAACCTTCATATGTTTCCTTTTCTCTAATTTACAGTTATTAAATATCACATGAATTAAAGAAAAATTTGAAAAAAAAAATAGTTCAATAATTTAAAACTGTTCTCTGATTACTTTGCTTTTTATTTTCACATTATTGACAAAACAGTTGGGGACTTTCTCTAATAATGCATGTTTTGTACTTTTGTACATTTCCTTCATATGAGTCTTCATTGTACTGTGAATCTGAAATAACAAAACCACAGGTAATTTGTGTAGCACAAATGGCCTTAATTTATGATCTTTTTTAGCGACTCCTTTATATCTCAGACAATTAACAATGGTAAAGTGTTATTTTTCTATTCTGGTTCTTATGCTGTAGGGTTCTAAGAAACTAAATTATGTGCACAAAACTGATGTTTTGTGATTTGTTCAAACTGGAAAAAGTTTATATATCTGACATATGAATTAAAAAATGAACAAGAAACTATTAACTACTGTAGGAATGGACAGAGACAGTAGATGTAAAGGTAATATGCTGAGCAATGTGTTTCTTACTACTTATAGCAAGTTGCTCATCAATATTCAATTTGGTAGATCGCAGTCTATCAAAAATTGGGAGCCATGAGAATTATTAGCTCAGCGCCTTATGTTTAATGTAGTAGACAGCAGGTACACAGCATTTTCTAGTTGAATGGGCCAATGAGATTTATAAAAAAAAGGATTGGGGCTGAGCTGCAATACATAAGAATTAAATAAAACTCTGGTATCTGTTGTAGATATACTTACACATGAGGGAAGAGAGAACCCATATTTACAGCGCACCCCTAGGATCCAAGTAAAGTGTTTTGTTGTATAGTAAGGATTTAATATCCAAGGAACTAATGTAGTCCAATGCAATCAGTGGACTTATCTGGGTTTTTCAGAGACAAAACAATGGTGCCCTCTTCATCAGGATACAAGTAGTAAAAACATCAGCCATACCTCCCCAAAATGCACTAAGTGCATATATTTATTAATAAGCCTTCTACCTGATAGGGCTACTGATCACATTGGACTGCATTAGACCCTTGAATGTTAAATTCTCACTGTATTACAAGGCACTTTATTTGAATCCTATTGGTGAACTGTATTTATTAGTTCTGTCTCCCCTGAATATCTGAGAGTGCATTCAATATATACCAGAGTTTTACTTACTTCCTGATCCTCATGTTCCACAATTTCTACTATTCTGAGTAGTATTTCTTGGAATTTTCTGTTTCTTTGGCTATTGGTTTACTTTGGTGTATATTTGTTGACTAGGCTGCCCATCCTAAGAGATTTTTGGTCAGTCTATGAATATTAATATCTTGTTAATGTGATGTGGTTACAGTCTCATCACTGTTTCTATCATTAAGGCCCATTTAGATGGGATGTGTGTCGGGCAAACGATACCTGGCACTCGTCCCCACACATACTAGCTCCCATGTCCCTGTGTAGTGGCCTGAAGTCTATATATCCGGCCTCTTCATTATTGTCACACATGTCATGTCTTCAATGTGGGTGCACTGTGCAAAGTGCCTTGTCTGCTGTCATGTGTATTGCACAGCTGCAGCATGTAAGAGGTTAATCTCTGAGAGTGGCTGGGATATGTCTGGAAAATGTAACAAGTTTGTCTAGTCACGTGGTGTTGAATAAGATAAATATGAGTGATTGAGAGCTAGGCGGAGTTCATCTTCAACCTTCTTCAGCAGTTGTGAGAGAAGTGAAAGTGTTGGCCACATGGGTGTACCTTCAACCCTCATGTGGTGAAAGAATGGAAGCAGAAGAGAGGTATCCTGAGGTCCCCAATTCTAGGAACCACCTGTAAGGAGTGAGAGAGAGGAGAAAGAGTCCGCCGTTCAGCAATTTACCTTCTAAGTCTCAAGTGAGTGTTTGCAGAGTGTTGGCTCCCCTTCCAGTATTATTCTGCATCCTGGAGTGTGTGCGTCCAGGACCAGAGTCATACAGAAAGCAACTGTAGGCCCGATTTCATGCTGTGTCCTTCCTCCCTGACCGTTTGTTAAAGTTGTCTACCTGCATGAGCGAATAAGCTGTATTCTGCAAAGCCTGAAGTAAAGTTTTCCAGTCACTGTCCGTTCCCATTGATTGAGTTTTCAATGTTACCCATTTGTGAGCTTTATTATTTCTACCGCTGGAGAATCAACGGTGTGAAGGAACAGGGGCGTCATGAGTGACAACTTCTTCAGTCCACTACACATATTCAGGTAACCGCTGCCCCAGTGTTGCCTGGAAGAGGCCTAGCAGTACCTTGGCCAAGGTTACATGCGTCCCCCTGGTAGAGCCACGGTGACAACTGCCATCTCTACCCCTGCCAGCTCCTCAGTGTGGGCCTTGTGTCTAGGTTGTTGCGGGCCCTTACACTTGCATGGGAGCTAGTATCACTGACTCACAGGTGGGCAGCAGGAGGATATTTCTCTCCTTGCACACCCCCACCCCTCTCCAATGACATAACATAGCAACCGTTCAATACTGAATGGCTGTTATTTAAACTGAGCGATCAGCTCATCGTCCATCGTTTATGCTGCATAAACGATGGATGATGAGCTGATCGCTGATCGCTCATTGTAAATAGCAGCCGTTCAGTACTGAACAGCCAATATATTAAGGCAATGGGGAGGGGCGGGGAAGCACGAGGAGAGAAATCTCCTCTTGCCGCCCAGCTGTGAGCCAGTGATACTAGCTCCCATGCAGGTGCACGGGAGCTAGTATGTGTAGGGACAAGTGTCGGGCATCGTTTGCCCGACACTCATCCAGTCTAAATGAGCCTTTACTTAATATTAATGTCAAGTTATATAGTGCATTTTAAATAGTGCATTATTTTAATGTTATTACTGCATTATCTTTACTCACCATTGCTACACTACATTTCCTATTGTTGTGCTCACTCTTGCTATCCATCCTCTACTCGAAGAATTTGTGCTATAAGCCAATTCAAAATTAAAATGTAAACAGGAATTTTTAGTGAAAAATTTTATGGCGAATCCTACTTAAAAAGTTGATTTATGTTTAATTCAGTTTCATACCAGTGAGAATTCCAAAGAAATGTATGCAACATTTTCTTATATAACAGATAAGATTCCATTTTGGAAGCTTTTAGTGGTATTATTTTATTTAAAGAAATAATTAGGTGGGCTGGTTTTATGCTAGTAGTAATATGTTTTGGAAAAGTGATCATAAATGTTTGCACTGTTTACATTAACTTTGAACTAATGACACTGTTATTTTTATACATTTTCTGATGAAATTACAAATAGAGTTGTATGCTCATGTTAGGCCGCCTGCAGACGGGCGGAAATTCCCGCGGAATTTCCGCCCCTGGAAGCTGCCATAGGATTGCGTTAACAAACGCAATCCTATGCAGACGGCCGTGATTTGGCAGTGCGAAATCTCGCGCGGCAAACAAATTGCGGCATGCTCTATTTCTGTGCGGGGCTCGCAGAAACGTCACTCTACGGCCGCCGGCTCCGCTCTGCGCATGCGTCGGCTAACTGGCAGCCGGCACATGAAAGAGCCGGGGTCGCGGGAGCAGGTGAGTGTCACGCTGCTCTCTGCAGATGCTCTGGTCAGGTCCCGCTGCGAGAAATCTCCCGCAGAGATTTCCCGCAGAATTTCTGCCCGTGCACGCTGCCATAGGGTTGCATTGGTTTATGTAATTCTATGCAGACAGCCACGATTTGACCGCGTGAAAACTCACTCAGTAAACAAATCATGGCATGTTCCTATTTCTGTGCAAGCATCGCAGAGGCCCGCGCAGAAATGTCACCGCTGACACGCCGGCTCTGCTCTGCGCATATGCGGCTGTGCGCCAGCTGGCACATCACAGAGCAGAGAGAAGACAACGGAGGAGGTGAGCCGCGGGTCACTTCAGGGGCACAGATCGCATCCTGCTGCTAGAATTCTTGCAGTCGGAATCCGACTCAGCCGTCTGCATTCACCCTTAGGGCTTAGTCACACGGGCGCATCCGGGCACCGATGCGCCCGTCTTCCTGCACAAAGAAGACAGCCGCACCTGCAGTGCAGATGACTCTCCGCAGCGCCGGAAGAAAGAACACATGACCGGCAATGGAGTGGCCGTCTTATCCTGCAGTGCGGCCGTCTTATCCTGCAGAAAGACGGGCGCATCGGCACCCGGATGCGCCCATGTGACTAAGCCCTTAGTCAAATCTCCTTGTTTACATGATTTATTTTGTACTTCAAGGTTTAGTGACTTTTTAAAGCCTGTACTTGTAAGCATCTCAAAGTTTAATAAGTCAAACTGAATGCTACGAGCATTACATATGGCAGGCCTCAAATGTACTGTATATTTATTGCACTGCTAGCATCTTTATTGATATCCACTGTATCTTTCAAACAAACTTGAATAAGTAATTGCTTGTGAAAATTAGATAACTTTCTGTTCCCTTTTAATGATTGGATTTTGAATTCCTTCTATTGATTTCTGAAAGGATTAGACTCAGACAATGTTAAAGTTAAAACAAAATGCTTTAGTAAGCAAAAGTAGTAAAACAAACCAAAAAAAAAGAAGAAAGAACTTTTGTCATGCCCGATTGCAACAAGACATATTATTTAAAAATATTATTTTTGTATATTGTGCAATAAATAAGAAATTGAGCAAGAGGCATAAACATGGTAAACACAACTTTGACACATGTAAAAGAAAATCTTCAATTTACGACTGAGCTGAGCTAATCAATCTATCATAGTTTACGAGATATTTTAAACAAAGGACTAGCAGAGTCTTCCAAGATTTACTATAATAGCATTTATTATTAGCCTTATCAAAAGAGAAATCAATTTATTGAATTTAGGAATACTACATTTAGAAATAAATTTAAAGCCAGTGATTATTACTGTTGAAGCCACTAACTGGCAAGCTGAGTTCTCTATCACTTGGCTAGTACTTGGTTAACTCCAGCAGTACTAAAGAAATGAATGGAGAGGTAGTGAACATGCATTAAGTGATAAGTGATAAGAAAATTTTGTGGAACAACCTTTTGAACCATGTAGACAAATGAATTGCCATCAAATCACCAGAAAACTAAACTCTGCTTGTTAACCCCTATAGATGTAACCCAGGGACATTCTAACCTGCCTGTCAATACTTATAGATGACAGTAACAAACATATGCTTCAGTACTCATGCACATAAAGTATGTGCTAAGAAGCTTGCATTTTTTATGTGGTTAGTAGAGATGAGCGAGCATACTCGTCCGAGCTTGATGCTCGTTCGAGTATTAGGGTGCTCGAGATGCTCGTTACTCGAAACGAGCACCACGCGGTGCTCGTCTCGATTAAACAAGCACTGACCATTGAATTAGATGGAGCCGGCAATACAGCCGGCTCCATTGAAAGCAATGGGCTGCCGGCTAGCGCGAGATGAATTTTCGGGAAGGGCTTAAAAATATAAGCCCTTAACTGAAAATCATCCTAAAATGTGTAAAAAGTTAAAAAAAAATATATACTCACCTTGTCCCGGCAGAACGATGTTAGTCCATTGAATTCAATGGAGCCGGCAATACAGCCGGCTCCATTGAAAGCAATGGGCTGCCGGCGATCGCACAATGAATTTTCGGGAAGGGCTTAAATATATAAGCCCTTCCCTGCAATTCATCCCGAAATGTGTAAAAATAAAAAAAATATATATACTCACCTGCTCCCGGCAGACGGAGTTCAGCTGCGGCCAGCTGGCAGTTCTCCTAAACTGCTCTGAACAGCTGTGAGTAGTATTCAGCAGCCGGGGATTTAAAATCCCCACCTGCTGAATGAGCTGCCTCTGATTGGTCACAGCCTGACCAATCAGAGGCAGATCTCACTCACACCCATTCATGAATTCTTGAATGGGTGAGTGAATGCTGCCTCTGATTGGCACAGCGCAGCTCTCAGCTGAATGACAGCAGTTCAGCACCACAGTGCAGGGGACAGCAGGAGAAGACGCGGCTGTGCCCCGGCAGCTGAAGGGAGGGGAGTATCTATTTTTTTTGTTTTTAAATCACTTTTAATTCATTTCCAGGGAATGGCTTATATGTAAAGCCCTTCCCTAAAAAAGAATTCAGGTGTGCCAGCGGACCATTGTCTTCAAAGGAGTCGCCGGCAGCAGCAGCAGCTCCATTGAAGAGAATGCCTGCATTTTTATTCTTTTTTACACTAAAATCTTTCTTTTTCAGGTAAGGGCTTATATTTTTAAGCCCTTCCGAAAATTCATCCTGCGCTCGCTGGCAGCCCATTGCTTTCAATGGAGCCGGCTGTATTGCCGGCTCCATTGAATTCAATGGGCTAACATCGTTCTTCTCTGCCACAGCTGTTACAGCTGTGGCAGAGGAGAACGATCTTAATGCTGACATAATTTTTATTTTTACACATTTTAGGATGATTTTCAGGTAAGGGCTTATATTTTTAAGCCCTTCCCGAAAATTCATCCCGCGCTCGCTGGCAGCCCATTGCTTTCAATGGAGCCGGCTGTATTGCCGGCTCCATTGAATTCAATGGGCTAACATCGTTCTTCTCTGCCACAGCTGTTACAGCTGTGGCAAAGGAGAACGATCGTTATGCTGACAGGGGGGGTCTCACTCTTGCCACTATTGTGGCTAAATAGTGAGACCTCGGAGCCCGAAATGCAGCCCTGCATGTTGCTCCTCGCCTGCGCTATCCATTTCTGTGTTTTTTACATGACTTTGGTGATTTGCTAAGATTTTCACAAATGAAAACCTTAGCGGAGCACCAGTCATATACAAAAATGCTTAAGTCACCCATTGACTTCAATGGGGTTCGTTACTCGAAACGAACTCTCGAGCATCACTGAAAGTTTGACTCGAGTAACGAGCACTCCAGCAGTTTGGTGCTCGCTCATCTCTAGTGGTTAGTATAAACACCAGTTGTGCATTTTTACGCAGATATTAAGTATGTATGAGTGCTGAAGCATGTATTTGTTACTATAATTGATGCAGCCATAGTTTAATGTGTACCTTCACACTTAATTCATTTGTTGCATGTGCACACTTGCTTTTTGTTGCATAGGCACTTGTGTGAGAGTAGCTGCCTACATGTGTTGTGCACTCCATTAACCCATCTGTCCCTAAGGACACAGTAATAGAATATGGCTAGATATCCAGCTTTACCATTCATGTAGAGGCTTTATAGCCCAATGAGAGGTGTCTATAGAGCTAGGAATCCATCCATCAAGGTTTCCCTTGATGTGGTAGGAGGGCCAGCAGATTTTGATCAAATTATGCTCTAAAAACCTTGTATTTTTTATGCTCTTACTATAGGCATTTTTATGCAGATATTAAGTAAGCATGCGAGCTGAAACATGTTTGTTACTGTAAGGCTGGGTTCACACAGGGCGGATTTGCCATGGAAATTCTGTGCAGAATTTTGCTGCGGTGAGTCCGCCTGCGACCGCTAATCCCCGTTGTTTGGCAAAAAATCTCATCCACACGGGAAGGCCAATCCATTACGGCAAAGACAGCAAAAGCCGGCGGCCCAGATTCCCCGGCCACAGCATGTCTATTTTTTTTTTCTGTTATGGCCATGCTCTTTTTTATGGGAGTGCCGGCCACAATGGAAAACCATGCAGCGAAGCCATTCCAAAACCAGCAGATAAGTGCCGCGGATTTTAAAGCTTCGCTACGGCAAAACCACAAGATTTCTGGCGGGATTCCGCTCTGTGTGAACCCAGCCCTTTTGTTGCAGCCATGGCTTAAAGTGTACCTTCACATTTAATTATTTGTTGAATGTGCAGAATTTATTTTTTTTTTAATACTGGGAGATGCCGATCCCATGAGGCTTCCTCCAATTGACTTGGTCTATAAGTCACAAACTAAATTGCCAATTGCAGCCCATCAAATTTACTATATTTTATGCAAGAAACTGGCATTAATTCTAACCAAATTTTACACTAGCTCATAGCTGGCATACTGTATATTTCAGATTTGATGACCTGAAAGATGTGATAAATGTATTAAGTGACCTGTTCCTCTTAATACATTTATTACACTTTTACACTATTGCTAACTTTACTTTGATAGATATATAAAATACCAGTTAAAGTATATGAGCACCTAAGTCTAAAGAGAGCCTTAGGCCTCGGTCACACGGACGTTTTTTGGTCCGATTTGCAGACGCGCTTGCGAGCTGCAGATATATAGACCCAATGCATCGCAATGAGAGCGGGCACATGTCCATTCTTTATGCGGATGTGCGATAAATTAAAGGACACAACGATTCCCAGAACTCGCCTATCTGCGTTCTGCGCAAATCGGTGTTCTATATATGCGCTCAATGGGGCCGTGCGGCAGCAGCGCCGACCCCATTGAGAACATATACTAAAGATCGTTCTCCTCTGCCACAGAAGTAACAGCTGTGGCAGAGAAGAACAATGTTTGCCGATTGAATTCAATGGAGGCGGCAATACATCTGGCTCTATTGAAAGCAATGGGCTGCCGGCAAGCACTGTATGAATTTTCGGGGAAGGGCTTAAAATAATAAGCCCTTCCCTGAAAAGCATCCTGAAAATGTGTAAAAAAAAAATGTATACTCACCTTTTTGATGCAGCCGGAGTTCAGCCTCGTCCAGCTGCCAGTTCTCCTGAACTGCTTTCTGTAGTATTCAGCAGGCAAGGATTTAAAATCCCCGCCTGCTGAATGGACTGCATCTGATTGGTCACAGTCCTCAGCCAATCAGAGGCAGCACTCACTCACTCATTCATGAATTCATGAATGGGTGAGTGAGTGCTGCCTCTGATTGGTCCTTGCGCTCAGCCAATCAGAGGTGCAGATTTTTCGGCGAATCGTCGGCTTCGGTCACGCAATTTGCGGATGCGCATCCATTATGCGATCCGCAAATCGCGCGAAAAAACGCCTGTGTGACTGAGCCCTAAAGTTAACTTTATACACACCATTTTTTCGAAAAACACACTTGCCGATTTTGATGCAGTCTTTTGAAACAAAGCTACTGTAGAAGTGGGTTAGCAAAAAAAAATAGAATAAGGCCTCATGCCCACGGCCGGGTCGGATTCCGATTGCAAGTGTCTCTGCCGTTGCTCCAGTGTGCATGCAGGGCATGAAGCGTCGGCGATGACGCGGATCTGCAGCAAATTCAAAATTCACATCTGTGGATCGGCCGGCCGATATACGCTTCCATCTCAGCAGTTCCCCCCTTCCCTCCCCCTCACCATCTCACTGCTTCTCTCCTCCCCTCCAAGCGGTTTGCAATGAGAGTCAGTGGGACGGGGCAGAGCTAAGCTCCCGCCCCCGCCCCTTTTCCATAGCCAGCAATGAGAGTGTCGGGACAGAGCGTAGCTTAGCTCCGCCCCATCCCACCTCTTCCCATTGCAAACGCTGGAGTGGAGGAGAGAAGCAAAGAGCCGGTGAGGTGGGGAGGAGAGAAGCAGAGAGCCGGTGAGCGGGAGGGAAGGGGGGAACTGCTTAGATGGAAGTGTATATCGGCCAGCCGTGAAAACACCGGCCAATACATGCTCATGTAAATAAGCCCTCAAACACACAGCAAACACTGCAAAATTTCCTTTAGTGGAATCACAGAAAAATTCTGCAGAGTTTACAGTACAAGCTATGTGGAGGAGATTTAAGAAATCTCCTTTACAAGGGGCAGAAATTTGCCCTGACAAATCTGCATTAAAGAAAAACAAAAATGCATGTTTATTTATGCTGCAGAATGATACTGCAGAATTTAACCCTTCAAATACAAGTGTTTGATTGCACAGCTATCCCGCAATTACATACTCTGCCAAATCCGCATCATTTAGGTGCAGATTTGTTCACTGTGGGTTCCCCATGGAATTGCTACATGTATCCCCTAATGGAATGGCCATACCAATTGCACCCTGTTATAAGGTACTCTGGAAATTCCCCAGCATGTGCAGTGCAAGTGATATTAAGAGGATTTATAAAATTCTTGTTATATGATGTGGATATTTTCCACGATAAAACTGTAGCGTTTTTGTACAACACTGCAGATTCTGAAGGCAAAGCGTGTTGATTTATGCTGTGGAATCATGCTGTGAAATTCAACCTTGAAATACAAAAGTATTGAATTCCACAGCTTTTCTGCAAGTGAAAAGGCAGCCAAATCCGCACGATTTAGGTGCGTATTTGGTCACCGCAGAATTCTTGTGAAATTGCCGCGGGTGTTTTATCATGGAGTGCCCACAGTGATTCTGTTGTGTGAGAAGGTTGCCTAATAGTAAAAGCAAAGTGAACGAGATTTAAGGAAATTTTATCCACATGTTACAGAAGATTAATAAATTTTCACAGCAGATATCCCTTTTTGAGATGCAAAGGATAAAATCTATGGCAGATCCATGGCTTTTCCACAATATATGGGCTTATTCATATGAGCGTATATTGGTCGCCATTTTGACAGCTGGCTGATATACGCTACCATCTGATGCATTGGATTCGAATGCATCAGATCACATGGCCATATGTATCACAGTTGCAGGGGAAAATAGAGAAGGCCTTATGAAAACACCATTTCTTTTTACTAAAAAATATTATAATAGGCACCATGATCAGTCAGCTATATGGCCTGTAAGCAATCCTACGTAAAGAGATAGGGAGCAAGATGTCAGACAATATCGGTGATTTATAATCTTTCTTTGCTCGCTAACTCGCAAAAGGGTCAATGGTGACTATTCCATCCATGGGAGGTCCTTCACCGGAATGATCAAGTCCAGTAAATTCAGTCCCCCTGTGGACTAGATGAAAAAAGTGCATATCTATATCCAAACCAACTCGGCTTGTCCACTAACCAGATGGTAGATGCCAAGTCTTAATACACTCTGGTTTTATGTATATTTCCCAGAAAAAAAGTATAGATCAAAAGGGCAGTCCTTAATGCTGTTACCTTAAAGGTCCACTCAGGGGCGTACCTAAAGGCTTAGGGGCCCGGGTGCAAAAGTTAAGCTCAGGCCCCCCTGGGCCCTTTTTCCTCCTCGCCCCGTACCTATGCCTGAGGGCCAATGTCCACGTGCGGATTTTATTTATAAAATATGCGCGTGGCCCCGCACGAAAGATTCGTGCATCTTGCTGCCCATAGGAATGCATTAGCATCAGTAGGGCAGCTAAAAGCATGCAGATGGGATTCCTTCCCGGAGTGCGGGTCACAGGCACAGGAAGAAATCGCAGCATGCTCCATTTTCCTGCGGGTCTGCCGCACAGACGGCTCCTGCCGCAGCTGTTTTTGTGCTGTGCCGCGGATATGCGGGAGAACAGGAGATTTTTTTAGATATTGGTGCGCATGCACGCATCACGCTGCCGGCGTGCTGAGCACGTCCGCTGACTGGAAAAAAAGAAGATCCGGTCAGCACAGAGGGGAGCCCCGCAGCGTTCGGAGAGGTGAGTATAATGTATTTACCCTCTCCATGTCTCCGGGCTTGTACGGATTTCACTGCGGGATTCAGCAGTGAAATCCGTGCGTCCAAGTGGGCATGAGGCCTATGAGAGAAAGATGGATAGATACATAGATATGAGAGAGATTCAGAGATAGATAGATAGATAGATAGATAGATAGATAGGAGATAGATAGATAGATAGATAGATAGATAGATAGATAGATAGGAGATATATAGATAGATAGATAGATAGATAGATAGATAGATAGATAGATAGATAGATAGATAGATAGGAGATAGATAGATAGATTGGAGATAGATAGATAGATAGATAGATAGATAGATAGATAGATAGATAGATGATATATAGATAGAAAGATGATATATAGATAGATAGATAGATAGATATGAGATAGATAGATAGATAGATAGATAGATAGATAGATAGATAGATAGATAGATAGGAGATAGATAGATTAGATAGACAGACAGACACATAGAAAGACATACAGACAGGCAGATATATACATACCCTGGTGCCAGGACTACTTCTTTGGTGAAGAGAGCAGCTGTGTCAGTAGGACGGAAGCAGCAGGGAGATGACCTCATCATCCCTGGTCCACTGGATGTCGTGCTGTGCTGGTGAGTCTCTGCCCTCTCTGCTCCTCCCCTCCTCTTCCCCTGTCATCTTGTAAGATGGTGAAACAGTCCTCCTGCTGTAAATGTCCTGGTTTCTGTTGTAACTGTCATTTTGTTTTTGACCACAAGAGGTCACTGTGCTCTGGACTGAGACAGAGAAAAAAGAAGTGCATCATGACCATAGAGAGTAGGAGAGAAAAGCGGTTAGGTGCGTGCGAGCGAGCTGAGACGAGCTGGTGAGGACTGCAGCTAGCGAGAGAGACACTGCGATCCACCGGAAAAAGGACCCCAACGAGGACCGGAGTTTCCGTGAGGGGAGCTGCATTAGAGACTGTTCCAGAGTTTGTCAGACTACCATCTTAACGGAGAAGATGGTCATTGCAGACCGGGCTCAGAAGTAGCGGCGTCAGTGAGTTCATATGGTTCTTGGATGAAATCCTATTCCTGCGTTCCGGACAAAGTCTAAAGGTACCCACCAGACCCGGGTCAGCCAGAGAACTAAGGCCTCTGGTGTAAACGTGCACGCACCGCCAATCTGACTGAGACTAATAACAAGGCCGGCAGTTAGTTAGTTAGGCATACTGATGGCCGCCGGCCGCACTGCTGGGGACTGAGCTGTCCGACATAGTCCTAACACACAGAGAACTCTATACTCGTAGAGCTGTCTAAGGATATCTACAAGTCACACGTTACGCAACTGTACTTTGCCTTGACTTGTGAGCTATATATATATTGTTATATCTGTTGAGTGGTGTTGTGTAAGGGGAGAATACGGGTGTGTTGATAAGATTGTAAGCTCTTGTGCTGTGCCGCCGGTGCTTCCCTAGCATCCTCACTGATTGTTCCTACTTCCAGGGTGATAGAAGGTAATAGCGGCTGGTTAGAGACGGCCTGCGGCTAGGCAAAAGCTTGGAGGATATTGAAGGCGCACATTATAGAGCACAGCGCTGCATGGCACAAGAGTCTCAGCTTCCCCGCTGAGTGTATGTAACTTTCTGGGGGAGTTCGGGTTGGTTAAGGGTTCTGCCAAATTAAGTAAAATCTCATTGCTACGGATTGGTTTTGAGTCGCGTCTTTTGTTCAGGACTTCGCTGTATTCTGGAAAGCCCACCCCGGTCGGCGGCTTACACTTGGCGTAGTTCGGCAGGATACAGCGATCGTCATGGACGGAGACGTGGCGGGAAACATTCCCCTAGCGCCAGCGGCCCAGGGTGCCCCTGCGCAACAAGAATTCCTAGCCCCAGTACCTGTCACGCCAGCCCAAGTAGGGTACTTATCGGCTGGAGCACTAATGCAGCACTTGCCAAAGTTTAACGGTAAAAATATGGGGTTGCAGGACTGGACCGAAAGGGTACAAAGTATAGTTAAATTGAGTAATTTGATACCTGCGCTGCGTGCAGAGATAGCATTGGGGGCCCTGGAAGGCGACGCTAGACGGACCGTGATGGTACGACCCGAGTCAGAAAGAGACACTTTGGAGAAAATATTCTCCCTGCTGGAGGGGGCACAGGGAGGGCGAACCAGGGTAGCGCAGTTGCGCAGCAGCTTCTTCAACCGGTCCCAGCGAGAGGGTGAAACGTTAATACAATACTCTAACGCCCTACAGGAAGTGTTGAATGAAGTGCAACGACGGGATTCAGGGGCCATGGGAGCTTTCAAGGATGTGGACCGGCTACTACGAGACCAATTTATTCTAGGACTATCCAATAGATTTTTACAGGATAAACTGCAAGAGATGACCCGGGCAGATGCTGACCTGACATTTTATAATGTTTACCGGGCTGCTGTAGAGAGAGAAGAAGAGCCCATGGCTGTGAGTGTGAAGGCAGTGAGTAGCACCCAAGTGACAGGGGCCCGGGGAGGTCTTGAAGACTCCGAGTCCTTGAAGGATGTGGTCCAGGCCCTACGAGCAGAAATGAGAGAACTCCGCCTGGAAGTGTCCCAGATGAAGGCGGACTCATCCAGGGCCCCGGGATTGACCTCATCGTCCTGCCCACCTCCACAGAGAGTGTTCCGGGGGCGAGGATCCATTAATCCAGACCCATCCGGGGTGCGGGGATCAAGGGGACCTCTTTGCTGGAGCTGCCGACAGTATGGCCATATCGCTTGAGAGTGCCACCAACAGACGGAACCTGAGCTGGCTTTAAACTTCCGACTGCCGCAGTAACAGGGCATCCTGCGGCAGTTCCCTCAGAGCTAAGCCCACTATGCAATGAACGCGATCTCTATGCCAGCAGTCCCATTATGGAAGCTGAGCTGGAGGGCCAAAAGGTACACTGCCTAGTGGATACCGGATCGGAATGCACCCTGATGCCGTTGGAGTTTTTCGAGAGACACTTCGGGCATATGATGGAACCGGAAGATGGAAGTGTTATCTGGTTGACAGCTGCCAATAATGGTGCAATAGATGTACAAGGGATCGTCTGGATGCGAATCCGGCTGTTTGGGCAGGACATTGGCAAAAAGGGGATCGTGCTGGTAGATCATCCGTCCCGAAAGGGACTCGATGTAACGCTGGGCATGAACGTGCTGAGAGACCTCGATCATCACCTCTATGCCAAGGAAGGGCCTAAATACTGGCAGCGGACCACCACGCACCAGCCAACTCAAAAGGTCCTACAGCAGATGGTGAGGAGCTGCAGTTTACAGAAGAGCCTCATGTCAGGGTGTCCTATTGGGCATGTGAGAGTACCGCTGAGAGCTCCAGTGAAGATTCCACCACGCCAGGAGAAAATTTTGATGCTTCCAGTGGGAGCTGAGCGGCCACTGAATGGACTGGAGGTCCTGATCGAACCTGCTCCACGGGGAGAACTGCAGAACCGCCCGCTGGTAGCCCGAGCACTCGTCACCGTGAAAGATGGGTGCGTGCCTATACGCTGCCTCAATGTCTGGGACAGTGAGTCGATCGTTCCTGGGAATACCCTGCTGGCTGAAGTTCATGTGCCCGAGGGCGGTGTCATTCACCGGAGGAGCTTCACGCTACAGCCAGATGGGAGGTCAGCTTGGACCTTTGCTGTGAAGGTCCAGCAAGAACAGGCCCCAACAGCTGAGTGGAACGGTCGAGTGATCATGTCTCTGATGGGAGTGGACCCCCGCTCTCTGACCCCGGGGCAACAAAAGCTTCTGGAAGACACGCTATGGGAATACCAGGAAGCGTTCTCAAGGCATGATGAAGACTTCGGGTGTGCCACCGCTATCGAGCATGAAATCCCTACCCGCGACGCTGCGCCAGTTCGAGAATGGTACAGGCAAATCCCACCCAAGATGTATCAAGAGGTGAAAAATATGGTGGCCTGCATGCTGGAAAACCAGGTGATACAGGAAAGTAAAAGCCCGTGGGCTGCTCCTGTGGTCCTGGTGCGAAAGAAAGACGGAAGTCTTCGGTTCTGTGTAGATTATCGGAAATTGAATGCCCAAACCATCCGGGATGCTTATCCTCTTCCACGGATCGAAGAGTCACTATCCTCCTTGGGTCGAGCCAAGTACTTTTCCACGCTCGACCTGGCTAGTGGATATTGACAAGTGCCAGTAGCTGAAAAAGACAAGGCAAAGACAGCCTTTATCTTGCCCATGGGACTATATGAGTTCAATAGGATGCCGTTCGGACTGACCAACGCTCCAGGGACGTTTCAGCGGTTGATGGAGCACTGTCTGGGTGACCTAAACTTTGAATCAGTATTGATATATCTGGATGACATTGTGGTGTTTGGGACTTCATTCGAAGATCATCTTAAAAAACTGCGGCAGGTCCTGGGACGACTACAAGATCATGGTCTGAAAATCAAGCCCAAAAAGTGTCAACTGCTTCAACAGCGCATAGAGTTCCTGGGACATGTGGTCACTCCAGAAGGGGTACAACCGGCCCCTAGCAAGGTGGAGGCCGTGCAAAAGTGGCCCCAGCCAAGAACCCTACGGGAAGTACAAGCGTTCCTAGGCCTGGCCGGTTATTACAGGAGATTTATACCCAAGTTCTCTCATCTGGCCGGTCCACTAAACGAGCTGCTGAGAGGCACAACTGGAGGGCCCAGGAATCGCCCCATTGAGTGGGGGCCACGACAGCAAGAAGCCTTCGAGGCATTGAAAAGAACTCTGACCAGCGCCCCAATCCTGGCCTATGCACAGTTTGATAGCCCGTTCTTGCTGTACACGGATGGAAGTTTACATGGTCTTGGAGCTGTGTTATCTCAAGTTCAAGACGGGCGTGAGAGGGTCATTGCCTATGGCAGTAGGTCGTTAAGGGAGTCGGAGCGCAACCCTGACAACTATAGCTCCTTTAGGTTGGAGCTTTTGGCGCTGGTCTGGGCCATGACTGAGAAGTTTGCAGAGTATCTGATGGGTGCAGAAGTGACTGTGATGACGGACAATAACCCGCTAGCGCACTTGGAAAACGCTAAGCTAGGCGCCCTTGAGCAGCGATGGATGGCCCGCCTTTCCAAGTATCGATACCGCATCCAGTTCCGGTCAGGGAGGGAGAACGGCAACGCCGATGCCCTCTCCCGAGTTCCAGTGGGGTCGCCGACCAAGAGGGGAGAAGAGGATTTAGAAGACACTGAAATTCCACACCTCGGCAGAGTACCACCATTCCAGAATCTGACACATTCAAGTGGGGTGGCTTCAGGGATGCCGATGGTGTTGGGGAAGACGTTGGGAGATTGGGAACGAGTCCAAAGTAGCTGCTTGGACCTATGGAAAGTGAGAGAGTGGGTCCGAACTAAGGTTTGGCCTCGCCCGGACGAGCGGGCCAGTCTGACACAGGAAGGTCAGAAGTTGCTGAGACAATGGGATAAGCTGAGTATTAACCAGGGGCTCCTGTGCCGGACCATATACGTACAGTCAGAGCTGCAGCACCGGCAACAGGTTGTCATCCCTATGTCACTGGGACCAGCTGCCGCTCAAGAAGCCCATGAGAGGGGGGCTCATTTCGGGAGCGCGAAGACGTACCAATGGCTCCAGCGCTTTGTATATTGCCCGGATTTGGGAGAAATGGTGACCGAGGCATGTCTGAAATGTCGGTCCTGCGGGCTGAGTAAAAGCCCCGAGCAACGGGCCCCTGTGCAAACTATCCGCACTTCCGCCCCCCTGGAAATCTTATTGATTGATTATGTACAGATCGGGTACTCTACCTCAGGACACCCCTACTGTTTGGTCATGACGGACCACTTCACAAAATATGCAGTGGCCGTGCCCACCAGAGATCAGACGGCTGAATCGGCTGCTGAGGCAGTCTGTAAACACTTTATACAAGTGTTTGGGTGTCCGCGGAGAATTCATTCAGATCAGGGGGCATGTTTCCAGGGTGCTTTGATGAGGGAGCTGTATCAGCTCTATGGTATCGAACGTTCCCGCACGACTCCGTACCATCCACAAGGGAATGGGGCGTGTGAGCGGTTCAACCGCACCTTGATACAGATGCTGCGGACTCTAGAGGAAAGTCAAAAAGCCCAGTGGCCAGAGTACTTACCTGAGCTGATGTGGGCCTACAACAATAGGGTTCACAATACCACTGGTTACTCTCCACACATGCTTATGTTTGGGAGAGCAGGCCAGGAGATCGAGGATCTTCACATGCCGGATCCGAGGCAGCCTCCGCCGAGGAGCACCACCACCTGGGTGCAAGACCATCGCCGTCGACTGAGAGCAATACATAAGGTTGTGGGTGAGCGCCTGAGACAAGTGGTGCACCCCAACCCGGGGCCAGTGCAGATGGACGAGTATGCTCCAGGTGATCGTGTGATGGTCAGAGCCAAGAGACCAACCGGAAAATTGGATGGGCGGTGGGAGGCGGTTCCATACATAGTGAAGCAGAAGGTAGATCCTGATATCCCCGTGTATGAGGTTGAGCCCGAGGGGACTGGGGGACCCTCAAGGAACCTCCACCGTAACATGTTGAGACACTGTCACTTTCAGCAACCTGCGGCTGATAAGGAGATGCTTATCCCTACCCCTAGTATTGGGGAACCCCTGGTAGATGATGAATGGTGGGTAGTTCCTGTCCCGGCCATGTCGGAGTCCCCGGTCGTGACAAGCTCGCCACTCAGGGAGAGAGATGCCCAGCCAGCAGAACCACATCCACCGAGTGTGCCAACTGTCCCTGGTCCTATGGCTCTGCGCAGGACGGCCAGGTCCACCGCTGGTGTACCACCACAGCGCTGCGCGCAGGATGAGTTTGAGTGGGCGAGGTTGCCGGGGACGGCAACATCTAGTGGGGTGGCATGTAAGATGGTGAAACAGTCCTCCTGCTGTAAATGTCCTGGTTTCTGTTGTAACTGTCATTTTGTTTTTGACCACAAGAGGTCACTGTGCTCTGGACTGAGACAGAGAAAAAAGAAGTGCATCATGACCATAGAGAGTAGGAGAGAAAAGCGGTTAGGTGCGTGCGAGCGAGCTGAGACGAGCTGGTGAGGACTGCAGCTAGCGAGAGAGACACTGCGATCCACCGGAAAAAGGACCCCAACGAGGACCGGAGCTTCCGTGAGGGGAGCTGCATTAGAGACTGTTCCAGAGTTTGTCAGACTACCATCTTAACGGAGAAGATGGTCATTGCAGACCGGGCTCAGAAGTAGCGGCGTCAGTGAGTTCATATGGTTCTTGGATGAAATCCTATTCCTGCGTTCCGGACAAAGTCTAAAGGTACCCACCAGACCCGGGTCAGCCAGAGAACTAAGGCCTCTGGTGTAAACGTGCACGCACCGCCAATCTGACTGAGACTAATAACAAGGCCGGCAGTTAGTTAGTTAGGCATACTGATGGCCGCCGGCCGCACTGCTGGGGACTGAGCTGTCCGACATAGTCCTAACACACAGAGAACTCTATACTCGTAGAGCTGTCTAAGGATATCTACAAGTCACACGTTACGCAACTGTACTTTGCCTTGACTTGTGAGCTATATATATATTGTTATATCTGTTGAGTGGTGTTGTGTAAGGGGAGAATACGGGTGTGTTGATAAGATTGTAAGCTCTTGTGCTGTGCCGCCGGTGCTTCCCTAGCATCCTCACTGATTGTTCCTACTTCCAGGGTGATAGAAGGTAATAGCGGCTGGTTAGAGACGGCCTGCGGCTAGGCAAAAGCTTGGAGGATATTGAAGGCGCACATTATAGAGCACAGCGCTGCATGGCACAAGAGTCTCAGCTTCCCCGCTGAGTGTATGTAACTTTCTGGGGGAGTTCGGGTTGGTTAAGGGTTCTGCCAAATTAAGTAAAATCTCATTGCTACGGATTGGTTTTGAGTCGCGTCTTTTGTTCAGGACTTCGCTGTATTCTGGAAAGCCCACCCCGGTCGGCGGCTTACAATCTCTCCAACTTACTTCCTCCTCCCTTCTCCTACTGTCCTCTGTGGCTCCTGCTGTCGGCCAGACCACACTAAGCACGTGGCCGCCGACAGTGCAGGGAGAAGTGAAAGTATATGCTGGAGGGTGGCCTCTGGGCCCCCTCAAGCGCAGGAGCGGGTCGCCATTGCGACCCCGGCACACCCTGCCGGTACGCCTATGGATCCACTTATACACATGGACATACCCAAGAATAGACCTGTGGTAGGTTTGGAATTGGAGAGCGCCAAAAATAGTTCACTCAAAAAATTCCAAATGTTAGCTCAAATGGTTCACTCTATAGATGTCAATTGGCTCAACGCATTTCTGTCACCCTAGTGAGTCATCAGGAGCCTTTGTGGTAGAGAATAGAGAACCAAATAATGGTCCAAGACAAAAGTCTTTAAGTAGAGAGGATAATGCCTTGGATAGTATGGACAAGGCCTATAATTGCTAGGATGCAGATTCAACTATAGTGCTTAAATAGATATCCCTGGTTTTAACACCCAGACTAGCACCTATATGCTAGGTGCACCTAGCCCCAGAATAATCAGATGTCTCTAGGCTCCATAGGGCTGCAAACAAACCACGTCTAGATAGACTGAAGCTGCCCAATCACAGTCACTATATGTTCTGGATCTAATGCCACCCTCAATTTAGTGCCCAGACGAAGGTTTGTTTGTAAAAGGAACCCTAGCAGAGTCTCCAGCCTTGAAGGCCATATTCCTGTGGCATGAAAGCACCTGGCCGGCCAATATAGTGCCAGGCACTTTTACGCCGGGCAGGAAAGATTATCCTGGAACTATGTTTCCCAGCCGGAATACGGCCACTGCCATAGACTCCTATGGGAGCCAATGACAGCTGCCGGAGAAGGGGTGTGGGAGGGAGTTTAATAGTGTGACTGCTAAACTTCCTCCCTCTTCTCTCCTCCTCTCTGCCCATTGCTGGTTGTTTGCAATGGTAGGGGCAGGATGGGGGGGGCAGAGTTAGTTGCTAAGCTTCGCCCTGTCCCACCCCCTCCCATTGCTGGCTGCTGACAAGGGGCAGAGAGGGGGCATGAGTTTAGCACAATTGCTCCTGCCCCATCCTGCCTAAACTGTCTCCCTTGCCCCACGGCATTGCAGGCTCAGTGTATATGCGCCGGTCCCATGCAGTCTGAATGGGCGCACAAACGTTAGATTTGTGCACTCATTCGCACGTTTTTACATCGCCAGCGGGTGAACGCATACGTCCTTGTGAAAAAGCCCTAAATTGTCCAAAAATAAATAATTTTGTCTGGATTTTGTTGCTGCAGATTTTGGCAGATGAGCTGTAGATTTTCCACTGCAAAAAATCTGCAGCAGAGCCACCTCCTCTGACCATGCCCTTACATTTATATGACTTCTTCAGCATCTTTATTTTTATAGAAACTGATATATAGTAAATTATTATAAAAAATTGTTAAAAAGCAGAAAATTATTTTTAAATACTCCACAGCTACACAAACTTTCGCTACATAAGCCACATATGCAATTACTAGCAACGTTTAACTTTACTGTTATGTAAATTGTTTGCAAAGAACTAGCACCATGCAGTTATTACACAAATGTGTTCAAACTGTTTTATTGTGAGCTGACTTGACATTCTGACATTCTGCGATTATACATAACATGTGTTTGCCCAGTAGTTCCCACTTTCGAGGCACCAACATGCTGTTTGAAGGGATAAAGAATGAAAGGAGACTGGTGTGACAACCTATGTTTTAACATTGCTAAGCAAAAGCCCTTTGTGCACTCTCAAATGATATCAAAGCATATCCACTTTAACGTAGGAGCTGAATGCGATAAAATTTGGCATATTAGATTAACTTTTTCCAGGATTGTGAAAATGCAATTAAAAATAGTTAATTAGTAAGATTGCCATAGAGAGTACAGCTGTGATAAATGTCAGTCCTACTACTGGCTGATTCTCTTGTTTTCTCAATTTTTAAACTACATATTTACCATCATAAGACATTTTCAAGGACCATACAAAGCAAATTTCACATTTCAACGCATCTGTTTAAATATGTGCCAGCAAAAATAGCTAATATTTTATTTGTTGCTGAAGCATATAAAATAATGCATTAACAGCTTTTTTCATATTATATTTAAGTAAAATGTTAACCGATAGTTGCAGGAAAAGGGTAAACTAGCTGTGAAACTGCTGCTGTATGTCATTAAATTGATACCAAATCATATTAATGCTGATCATTTTCTGTGTCAGTTTCTGCAAAACCTCAATCCTTTTATTTTATATTTTACAGTACATTATTATTTAAATTAAAGCTTTTAGCTGCATATTTTAGGAACCCAGCCATAGACAGGGCAGCGTTTGTCACCTGATGCAGTAGAGCTGGATTTGTTATTTGTTGCTAAAGAGAATACTTTTTCTCTTCTATATTTCTTTATTTTTATTAGTTTTCTTTATCAAATACATAATTTGATAAAGCAAATTAATAAAAGTAAAGAAATTTCATATGGAAATGTCACCATTTCACATTTTATTTTCCATAATAGGGTGCTTTCACATAAGCAATACAAATATATACTGTATTTTTCTGTGTATAAGATACTTTTTTTGCCAATTTTTTTTGTCAACTCCCCCTGCGTCTTATACATGGGATGCCGACATTATAGTGTATGTTTTCGTCGGAAGTGATACAACAAAATTTACACTAACATTCCGGCATAGTACAGAACAGCGGCGGGGAGAGGGAGAGCAGCAGCTAGGTGAGTATGCCCAAGGCTGACCCACACACACTACATGCACAATACACAGCACAATACACACCACACACACATAGAGCCACTGTATACTCACCAGCCATGTCCTGTCAGCACTGGCTGGCCGAGTTTACAGTACTCTGTGCTTGGTTCCCATAGCAACCTGTAAATAGGAAGTGAAGGGGAGAGCTGTATAGAATTTATTTTCTGAGTTTTGGGAGGGAAAACTAGGGGTGCGTCTTATACAGGGGTGCGTCTTATACATGGAAAAAAGTGGTAATTTTTTCTTTCAATCCACACTAACATTCTACATTAAAATCTACAATGAAATCAGCACATTACTTTATTTTGGATTTTGGTAAAAAAATATAGTTGCAGAATTCACTCGTTGCATTGAAATGAATGAAATTCATGATGAAAAATCCATATTTGCAACGACTAAGGCTTCTTTCACATGAAAGTCATTTTGACGCAGAGTAGGTGGGTCAAAAAAATCATATCTAAAAGAACCTATGGTTTCCTATGTGTTCTTTCAGACAGACGATTTTTGACGCACCTAAAAAAATTGTGCCTCAAAAGGTAGTGCAATAGGCTTGACCTATCTATTGATGGCACAACGCCTGCGGCTCCATAGACTCCTATGGGAGATTATGTGAGTTGGCCAGCAAAGGGAGATGAAGGGAGTCCAATGCCATAAGGATCAAGGAAGTCCCTCACCGCAGGGATGAAGGAAATCCCCTGCAGCAGGGGATTTTCTGCATCCCTGCCATGGGGACTCCCTTCATCCCCACCATGGGGGATTCCCTTCATCCCTATGGTGAGGGATTACCTTCATTCCCGAGGGGGCTCCCTTCATTTCCATTGGGGGGATTCTCTTCATCCTCACCGTGATGCCTTTCATTGTCCTGGCGGCCAAGGAATTTTGGGGCTGCAGCATCAGTGCACTGCAAGACACCTCAGCTAGCCATGTCGTGACTAATCTTTGTTCATGCAATTTAGCACTCTGATAGCCGCAATTTTTCAGTGCGGGTGTTGGAGCACTAAAATGACCCTCATGTGAAAGAAGCCTACAACATACTGCAGATTGAATGAGATTTGTTAAAAATTCAATTCACTAACATTAGACTGGCTTCACATGGGTACATGTGTTTGTATGAACAATGCTCATAGAATGAAAACTAGAGATGAGCGAGCATACTCTCTAAGGACAATTGCTCTATTGAGCATTTTCCTTAGCGAGTACCTGCCCACTCGGAAGAAAAGGTTTGGCTGCCGGTGCGGGTGAGAGGTGAGTTGCGGTAGTGAGCAGGGGGTGAGAGATGGAGAGAGAGATTTCCCCCCCCCCATTCCTCCCTGCTCTCCCCCGATGCTCTCCGCCCACCGCCGAACCTTTTCTTCCAAGTGGGCAGGTACTCGCTAAGGGCAATGCTTGATCGTGTAATTGCCTTTAGCGAGTATGCTTGCTCATCTCTAATAAAAAACCCTTTGATTTCAAAGGGTTTATTCACTTTTCTGTATTTTGTGCATGTGTGACAACGCTCTCCGCACTTATGCACACACCCATGTATGCACAAAAACATGCTCGTGTGAAGCCACCCTAAGGCTGGGTTCACACCCGATGGATTGCTGCAGAATTTCGCACGCGGCTCCTAATCCTGGAAATAGCCAGCAAAGTGGACAAGATTTTGCAAAAATCTCATTTACACGCTGCCACCAATCCGTTGCGGACAAACGGTATGGAAACAACCATGCTGCGCGGAAATTAAAGACGCAGCATGTCAATTCTTTTTTTTTCCCGCAGCGGCCTCTCTCTTCTTTTTTATGGGGACAGATGGTCGCAGCGGAAATGCAGGCCGCGAAGCTGCTCCAAAACCCGCAGCTGCGGTTTTCCAGTGGAATTCTCGCGGACTTTCGGTGCCAATCCGTGAGAAATCCGCAGAAATATGTCCCGTGTGAACCCAGCCTTATGTACTTCACTTTCTTGCATAATTTCAGTGTACTTTCTGCACCTGAAATTCTGCAACTAATATACAATGTGTAAGAATACCATTAGCCTGCCTTCTTATATGACAGAATTACTGTGGGAATTCCGCAAGAATAGTGCAGATCTGGTTGTGGTTTTGCTTACGAAACAGCTGCAGAATTTAACCCTTGTACTGAAAGGGTTGAATTTCGCAGCACGATTGCACAGCAGTAATTTTCAAAAGCATTGCTGATTCATCGTAAAAAATATTCCTGCCATGTGAAGTCGATTTTTAAAATCCGCTCCACATAGCTTTAACTGTAAATGCATTGTGTCACATATAGAGTAATGTGCAGTGGTTTTTAAAAACTTGCAGGCTATTCCTGAACCTTCGGTCATATTCATATGAGCATTTTTATGCGGCTATCTAGCCGTGTTTTCATGTCCAACCGAAAAACGCGAGCTTCCAATGCATTCATTCAAATGGGTAAATTTACAGAGCGTAAAAACGTTGCACCACAAAAACTAGAACATATGCGACCGAAATCAGCAGGTGCTTTTACGCACGACCGTAAAAGATAGTTCTAGATCTATCTTTCGACCAATATATGCTGGTGGCTCCCATAGACTCCTATTGGAGCTGGAAAAAGGGAGGGGGAAGTGGGTACTGGTGTATTTTGAAGCCACTGGAAGCTAGGGGCTTACCAGGCTTTGCTGGGGTTTACGCCTCCTGGCAAGCCCCTAGTTTCCGATTGGCTAGTACACCGGCTGGGAAGACAGTGAGAGCCAAGGTGCCCAGAGCAGTGACAGTGGGGCTAGGTGAGAGGGGCGGCATTGCGCTCCCCCTTTTTGCACTGCAGTTATACAGTTGCCTCATCTTCCCCTGGCTCTGCTGGCAGGTCTGCTGCTGTATGTAGCGGCGCCCAACTCCCCCTGGCTGCGCTGCATGCTGTGCTCCCCCTTGCTGCGCTTCAGAAATTGTGTGGTCTCATCTCAAGCAGGCTGTGCTCCCCGGCTCCACCGCAGTATTTAGAACTACTCACCTACACCTGGCTGCGCTCCAGGCTCCAGTGCTGTACTTACAGCCATTGCTCAGCTCCCCCTGCCTCTGGTTGCCGCTCAGCCGCCTTGTTCTGCTGTGTGAGCCCCGCCTGCGCTCTCCGCTTCTGTCCAGCAATAACCGCGGATCAGCTCCACTGCGCCACGCATCCCCACTCATCTGACGCTCTACTCGGATGCTTGACATGGCGCAGTAGCACCCGACAGAGCAGCAGTAGTAGCCATAACAGCTGCGGGGGCACTGCACAGAACATTGACTGGTAGCCAATCCGAAGGTAGGGGGGTGACAGGGCCGTCCCTCTCTCTAAGCCCTGTCACACCACTACCTTCTGGTGGCGTCAAGATACACCAGTAGCGGGGCAGTGTAACAGCGTCAAACACTAGGAAGGTTTACAGGTGCCTCTATTTAGGCATTTGAAGTCATTCTGAGGATTTATGCAAGCAAGGGATTTCTGGACTCATCCATGTGGATGGATGAGAAAACGCTAATTAAGCTAAGGACTTGATTGTGTAAAATTGTGTAATCATGCAAATTAATGTTGAGTAAAAACACATATGCTCCTGTGAAGGAGGTGAATTCAGCCTTTTCATGAGGCGTTACTAGCCCTAGCAAGCTTCCATGGTTGACAGTTCTATAGGTATTAGACCTGTGGTACACAATCGTATTTGTAGTCTGTATATGGTTCATTTAAAAAAAACAGACTGCACACAGACAGCATACGGACCCACTGCCAAGTTTTTTTACACAGATTGCATGGTAAAGAACTAATTGCATGCAGTATTCTGATTTCTTTTACAAACTACACTCGTTCATTCAAGTCAATAGGAATGGGGAAACAACGCCCAACACTTAGACGTCACCCATGTGCAATTCACGTGTTGCCCATTTAAAAAAAAAAGATGCAGAAGAAAAGAATTGAGCTTGTCACTGGTTTTTTTTGCAGACTTGAAAACTGATACACAGATCAAATACAGAGGCCACACAGAGTTGAACACAGATAGAAAAACGCCAGTTTTATGGCAGACGCACCACGAAATTTTTTTAGTGCAAATATGTACCTAGCCTAAGGGTTCTTTCCTACGAGCGTATATTGGCGTGCCGTTTTCACGGTCAGCCGATGTACGCTATAATCTGATGCATTGGATTCCAATGCATCAGATCACATGGTCGTATTCCCGTGACATAATTCCATCTGGATGGGTCATTATAGGGTCGGTGCTTTCATGTCAGGTCCAAAAAATTGTCCTGGGACTATCTTTTGGGACGGAATACGTTGCTTGCTGGGGTCCTATGTGAGCCAATGACAGTATCCGGAAAAGGAGGAGGGAGGGAGTTTGGCAGCGTGACTGCTAAACTCCCTGCCTCTTCTCTCCTCCCCTCCGACTGATTGCAGTGGGAAGGGGCAGGAGCGGAGCCAAGTGCCTCCCAGTCCCGCCTTCTCCCATTGCTGGCTGCTGACAAGGGATAGGCAGGGGCAGAGCTTAGCTCCATCCCCATCCTGCCCCCTCCCATTCCAAACAGCCCGAGGGGAGGAGAGAGGCGGTGAGCCGACCAGAGGGAGGGAAGGGGCAACGACATGGCGGCCTTGGCATATATATGTTCTGGGGCCCACACCGTCTGAACAAACGCACAAACATTAGATTTGTGCGCCCATTCATGAGTTTTTACTCCTCAGATCGTAGCGTATATTGGCCGGCCGTGAAAATGGAGGCTGACGTAGACTCATGGGAATAAAGCTTCACCCTGCATACCGAGAAAACTGTCAATCAGGGCAGGTGGGCAGGGCATGCAGCACCTCATGAATAAACTGGGCTTATGTTTTGCTGACAGCTGAAGAAACATTCTGTATATTCTTAAAACCACTACACATTATCCCATAAGTGACAAACTACGAAAATCAGAGTGTCTCACTACATTATGCTGCCCACAGTGAGGACAACATAAAGTAGCTGAAAGGTTCTCTTTAAGAGCCCAGTCAAACGAGCGGGGTTTACTTGCTGTTATAGGAACCAATAAGTTCCTATGGTAGCGTTCACACAGACCCTTTTTAGAAGTGCACAATCTGCGCTTCTAGCAAAGAAAGGACAGCAAGTGCCGACTCGCATGTCAGCTCCGTGGTGCATTGAGGTGCAGCGTGCTTTTCATAGGCTCCTATGGGAGCCGTGAAAGCATGCAGCCTGCACTACGGATGTGTGAACGGACTGCTCCACGGAACTACAAGAAACCTGTTCGTGTGATCTTTTCACGGAAGATAGCAGCGTGGTTTACTCGTTGCTTAGCAGCGAGTAAACCATGCTCATCTGACTGAGCCCTAAACCATCAATATTTGATTTTTATTCTCTAAGTCTAATAATTCCTTTCCCTACCAAAATGTATTTTTAATTTGGCTATTAGTATACTGTACTTCTTACGCACAGTAAGATTTATTACACTTCTCATGTGCTGCAGTAATGACATTATTATTAGTTTTAAATCTCTGTTCACCATTTGTATTAAAAACTAACAAAATATCGATTTTTAAATATGCCAAATTTTTTCACACATTTCTCAAAAACATTGCAGAACATACAAAATTATTACCTTTCAAGGTCCAATTTTTCAGATAAAATATCTGTCTTTGGCTTACTGGATGGCAATAAATTAATTAATTAAAGTATGTTATAACATTTAGTAAGATTTACACTCACATCTAATGACTCACTACCCATTTATATTTTTGGCAGCATGGACAAATTAGCTGTGTTTTCCTGGCACAATTAGCTATAAGTCCTTAGTTTTATTTCACTTAGTACTGAAGGACAAATCAGTGATAAGTGATGCAAACATTTGGATAGTCAGCTAAGATTTTTGTCTTGAAGCAATTTATCATGTAAATTGGGTCGTCTTTGTTTTATGGAAATTCGAAAACAGCTTTCTGTGTGATTGAATGTTTTGTCAGCCTATTCAATATGCAACAAATTTATTTTTATCTTTTGATATAGAAGACGTGAAAATCTATTTTTGCCTTCTGCATGGATACAGTATATAATCTGCATTTTTAAGCTACTGTAGTTATTTAGATGAAAAGTTTTGTAGTTTACATGGTAGTAAATCAAATACCTGTCAGCAAAAAAAAAACGAACATTAATAATTGCTTTACAAGAAGTACTCTTACACTATATTACATTGGGCTTTCTTCAAAGAATTAATAAACATAGATATTAAGACACTTTTAATATTTATTCATATGCATAGTGGTGTACAGATAGATAGATATCCAAATAGGAAACAGAAGCACTTTGGCAAATAGTAACAGCTCTGCATGCCAGTGAAGTTGACCTTGATGTAGTGTTTCAATGCATGCACATAGAAGGAATTGCAGCATTCTTAGATTAGTGAATGGAAGTGTTTACTTGCATAAATCAATGCCTTATCACTGGATTTTTTAAGCAATTCCATAAAGTTTATGCAGGTAATTGATGTAATAACAATTAGTACAAACAATAGAATGACATATAATTGTATTTTATAAAACTTAATGTCTCATATGATGTAATATAATGCATGCAATGCTATATGAGGCCTTAGTCAGACGGGCGTTTTTCCGCGCGATTTGCGGATCGCATGACGGATGCGCATCCGCAAATCGCCTGACCGGTGCCCGAAAATCTGCTCCTAGCCGCGTTTCATTAGAAACGGGCCGGAGCTGCCCAGCGCATTGCATTCAATGGAGCCGGCAATACAGCCGGCTGCATTGAAAGCAATGCGCTGGCATTGCATTCAATGGAGCCGGCTGTATTGCCGGCTCCATTGAATGCAATGCGCTGGACAGCTCCGGCCCGTTTCTAATGAAACGCGGCTATGAGCATATTTTCGGGCGATTTTCGGGCACCGGTCACGCGATTTGCGGATGCGCATCCGTCATGCGATCAGCGCTGAGCCAATCAGGGGGCAGGTCTGACTCACACCCCCTTCACACCCACTGCAGGCCAGCCGTGCGGAACTCTGGCTGCCGGGAGCAGGTGAGTATATATATATTTTTTATTTTAACATTTTTCTGGATGAATTGCAGGGAAGGGCTTATATATTTAAGCCCTTCCCGACAATTCATCCCGCGCATGCCGGCAGCGCATTGCTTTCAATGGAGCCGGCTGTATTGCCGGCTCCATTGAATTCAATGGGCAAACATCGTTCTTCTCTGCCACAGCTGTTACAGCTGTGGCAGAGAAGAATGATTTGTCTTCTATATGTTCTCAATGGGGTCGGCGCTGCTGCCGCCGGCCCCATTGAGCGCATATAGAGAAGAGAACAGGAATCGCAGATCGCAGATAGGTGCGATCTGAGATTTCTGTTCTATAATTTATCAGACGAGCGCATAAAAAGCGCTCATGTGTCCGATACCATTGCAAAGCAATGGTTTTAAAAAATCGCCGGACGCATGCGCATGCGCAAATCGCGCAAATCGCGCAAAAAAACGCCCGTCTGACTAAGGCCTAATAGTGATAAAGTAAAGATCATAAGATTATACATATGCATAATGAATTAAATATTAACCCCTTAACGACTGCCCCATCGGGAAACTACGTCCTCAGAAAGTGGGCCTTAATCCTAGAGGACGTAGTTTTATGCATCCTCTTTGGATTGATGCCCACATGCCTGAGGACGTGACAGCTCCATGCTGTCGGTGCCGGCAGGTAGCCGACAGCATGGAGCTGTCATCCCAGGATGCGGGCAGTCCCCCCCCGGCATTGCGATCGGCGCTAGCCAGTGGCTAGCGCCGATCGCAAAAAAGTAAAGAAAACTGTCAAAAAAGTTAGTTCTTCAGCTGCCCTGCTGGATCGGCTCCACCAGGGCAGCTGAAATTACTTACCCGGCTTGTCGGCGGTGTCCCACGGAGATCTCGTCCTCCCGGACCCGCCGGCGGCCTTCTGCGCATGCGCGCCAGACGATGACGTCACGCGCATGCGCAGAAGCCCACGGCAAATTTAAAATCTCCTGGCTCCCGGCTCCTGAAGGTAGCCGGGAGCCAGGAGGTGTTACCGGGGACCGCTGTGAGCGGTCCCCGGGCCCGCGATCGCCGCTATCGATTAGATAGCGGCGATCGCGAAAAAGTTGAAAAAGTAAAAAAAAAGTAAGGTTTCACCTCCCCTCATGGATCGGATCCATGAGGGGAGGTGAAAATACTGACCCCCGGTCCTCTGCGATGTCCCGATGTCCCGGGACCCGAAATCCCGGTCTGCGCATGCGCGCCCGATGATTGACATCGGGCGCGTGCACAGAGGGGCTCAAGCCCCGGGAAATTCAAAATCCCTCTGCTCTTGGCTGCCATGTGTAGCCAAGAGCAGAGGGATGTCACTGGGGACATGATCACTGTCATCCAATGGATGACAGTGATCATGTAAAGTAAAAAAAAAAGTGCAAAAAGTTAAAAAATAAAAATAAAAAAAGGGGTAAAAAGTAAAAAAAAAAGTGCAAAAAGTTAAATAAAAAAAGTTTAAAAAACTTGCGTTTCATCTCCCCCCACGGATCATATCCGTGAGGGAGGATGAAATGACGTACCTAAGGCCCGCGGATTTATCCGCGGACCTTACCCCAGCTTCTGCGCACGCGCCCGTCGCCAATATGGCAGGTGCATGCGCAAAAGCCGTGGTAATTTAAAATCTCCCTGCTCCTGGCTACAAAACTTAGCCGAGAGCCTGGAGATTTCACGGGGGGCCGCGGTGAGTGGTTCCTGATCACGTGTTCGCCGTTATCCAATGGATAATGGCGATCACGTAAAAGTAAAAAAAGGTGAAGGTTCATCTCCCCTCACTGATGCGATCGGTGAGAGGAGATGAAACTTTTTGCCGGAGGCCTCCGTATTTGCGCCCCGACACAATCTTCTTCCGTGAACGTTCCCGGATTCTGCGCATGCGACCGCCGGCAAAACATCGGACACATGCGCAGGAGTCGGGGAGAGTAGGAAATTTAAAATCTCCTTGCTCCCAGCGACCAACGGTCGCCGAGAGCCTGGAGCAGTGACGGGTGGCCTCGTTGGGCGGTCCCCGGTCACGTAAAAAAAAGGTAGCGATCTACCTTAGGTCTGTCTCACATGACCGGATAGGAATTACGGATTCCGCATGCTTCTGATCCGCGGTAATACGCAGATCAATCGCATTGGATTACCCAATTCCGCTCACATTAGTGGGTCGGAATTGCGTAATCCACTCGCAGAAAAGAGAACGCAGCAGGTTCTATTTTACCGCGGATATCCGCAACATAGAGCCCATTGTGCTCCATGGTCACAGATATACCCGCAGCCCATACGCAACTACCTTGTATACGGGCTGCGGGTACCCGCGTCATCGCTAAGCGACGGTGCGGAAAATACAAACAAAAAAATATATATATACTGCGTATGACCGCCTGTGTGAG
Source organism: Eleutherodactylus coqui (assembly GCF_035609145.1). Taxonomy (NCBI): domain Eukaryota; kingdom Metazoa; phylum Chordata; class Amphibia; order Anura; family Eleutherodactylidae; genus Eleutherodactylus; species Eleutherodactylus coqui. Next base: position 137,855,693 of record NC_089843.1, on the reverse strand, counting down.
TAGGCAGTTATGCGCAGTACATTACGCAGCCGTACGCAGGGTCACAGCCGGGCTCACAGCTGGGATCCTCTGCGGGCCTCCGCAAGCAGATTCCACCTACAGCCATGTGAGCTCGGCGTTATTCAGACCGCTACCTGTAATACGCAATTTACAAGAAGCCCCGGGAACGTTCGCCTTCCTGCAGTTCCAGGAGCAGCTTGTTGAGCGCCTTCTGTGTGAGACCGCCGCATCTCATTAAGCTTACGGAGACTCACAGAGCGCCACTGTTTACACCCTATACCCGCTACTGAGGTCAAGAAATGCCCCCAAAAAGCATGAGAGGAGGGGGGATACACGGTTTTATAGCCCCATGTACCCATCCCAACCAGCCTCCGTAATTACCCTTGTCTTTGGAAATATTACACAGTTCACATTATTACTTTTATCTAAGATTTGGGTAACGCCGAAAAGGGCGGAGCGGTAGGGGTGGGGGGGGGGGGTGGATATTTTTTTAAGGTGTCAATTTTTATTCCGTACAAGTGGGCAATGGGGCCTGGAATGTATTCAGTTGTGCCCTGCAATCCAACGGGTGTTCCCTCCATTATAGGCCTTGCCATGTTTCCTGTAAGTAGATTAGGGCCACAATGGGTATGTTTCTGAACACGGGACAAACGGGGGTATCCATTTTGGGGTGAACGTCTTCATTCCTATGTACACTGTACAAAAAAAACTGTTTTTAAATTGACAAAATTGACAAAAAAATGAAAATCGTAATTTTTTCCTTCTGCTTTGCTTAGATTTATTCAAATACTGTGGGGTCAAAATACGCAATACACCCCTAGATAAATTCATTAAGGGGTCTAGTTTTTAAAATGGGGTCATTTGTGGGGAGGTTTTATCGTTTTGGATGCTCAATGGCTCTATAAGTGGGCAATGGGGCCTGGAATTTATACCGTTGTACCCTGAAATCTAACGGGTGCTCCATCCATTATAGGCCTAGCCATGTGTCCTTTAAGTAGATTAGGGTTACAAGGGTTATGGTTCTGAACACGGGACAAACAGGGGTATCCATTTTGGGGTGAAAGTCTTCATTCCTATGTGTGCTGTACAAAAAAAACTGTTTTTAAATTGATACAACTGCCGAAATAATGAAAATTGTAATTTTTCTCCTACTGCTTTGCTTAGATTTATTCAAAAATTGTAGTGTAAAAATACACAGTACACCCCTAGATAAATTCTTTAGGGGGTCTAGTTTTCAAAATGGGGTCATTTGTGGGGCCTCTCTGTCGTTTTGGCCGCTCAAGGGCTCTACAAGTAGGCAATGGGGCCTAAATCACCTTCATGCTAAATTTCTGTTCTGAAAGCCACCGATTACTCCTTTCATTTTGGGCCCCGTTGTGCATCCAGACAAAAGATTAGGGCCACAGTAGGTATGTTTCTGAACACGGGACAAACTGGGGTATCTATTTTGGGGTGCAAGTCTTCATTCATGTGTGTGCTGTACAAAAAAAGCTGTTTTTAAAATGACAGAATTGACAAAAAAAACGAAAATCACAATTTTTTCCTTTTGCTTTGCTTCAATTCTTTCAAAAACTGTGGGGTCAAAATGGGCAGTACACCCCTAGAAAAATTCGTTAAGGGGTCTAGTTTTCAAAATGGGGTCATTTGTGGGGGTTCTCTTTGGTTTTGGCCACTCAAGAGCTCTACAAATGTGCTATGGGGCCTAAAACGCCTTCAAGCAAAATTTATGTTCTGAAAGACACCGACTACTCATTTCAATTTGGGTCCTGTTGTGCATCCAAACATAAGATTAGGGCCACAACGGGTATGTTTCTGAACACGGGAGAAACGGGGGTATCCATTTTGGGGGGCAAGGCTTCATTTATGTGTGTGCTGTACAAAAAAAGCTGTTTTTAAAATGACAGAATTGACAAAAAAACAAAAATCACAATTTTTTCCTTTTGTTTTTGCTTGAATTCATTCAAAAACTGTGGGGTCAAAATGGGCAGTACACCCCTAGATAAATTCGTTAAGGGGTCTAGTTTTCAAAGTGGGGTTACTTGTGGGGGTTCTCTTTGATTTGGGCCGCTCAAGAGCTCTACAAATGTGCTATGGGGCCTAAAACGCCTTCAAGGAAAATTTATGTTCTGAAAACCACCGACTACTCCTTTGGTTTTGGTCCCCGTTGTGCATCCAGACATAAGATTAGGGCCACAATGGGTATGTCTCTGAACACGGGAGAAACAGGGGTATCCATTTTGGGGTGCAAGGCTCCATTCATGTGTGTGCTGTAGAAAAAAAGCTGTTTTTAAAATGACAGAATTGACAAAAAAACGAAAATCACAATTTTTTCCTTTTGCTTGGCTTGAATTCATTCAAAAACTGTGGGGTCAAAATGGGCAGTACACCCCTAGATAAATTCGTTAAGGGGTCTAGTTTTCAAAATGGGGTCACTGGTGGGGGCTCTCTTTGGTTTTGGCCGCTCAAGAGCCCTACAAAAGTGCTATGGGGCCTAAAACGCCTTCAAGCAAAATTTATGTTCTGAAAGACACCGACTACTCCTTTCATTTTGGGTCCCGTTGTGCATCCAGACATAAGATTAGGGCCACAATGGGTATGTTTCTGAACACGGGAGAAACGGGGGTATCCATTTTGGTGTGTAAATCCTCATTTTCATGGGCTCTATAGGAAAAAAATATGTCTTTTTGAAATGACATATTTGCAAAAATATGAAATTTTATTTTTTCTCCTCTAAATTGAATTAATTCCTGAAAAAAACTGGTGGGGTCAAAATACTCATGACACCCCTCAGTGAATACATTAAGGGGTGTAGTTTTTAAAATGGGGTCATTTGAGGGGGTATCTATTATTCTGACACTTATGAGCCTTTGCAAACTTGGTTTGGTGCAGGAAAGCAAAGTGTTCCTCAAAATGCTGAAAAGTAATGTTAAATTTGTATGTCCTCTAAATGGTTAAAAAAAACACAAAAGTTTTTCAAGTGTGCATTCAGAATAAAGTAAACAGATGGAAATATATATCTTATCAAAAATTTGTACAGTATGTTTGGACATATTTGAGCTATTACGGTTGAAAATGTGAAAAAATGACAATTTTTTCAAAATTTTTCCAATATTGGTACTTTTAATAAATATACACAAATTATATTGGTCTCTTTTTACAACCTAAATGAAGTACAACATGTGGTGAAAAAACAATGTCAGAATCACTTGGATATGTAAAGCCTTTATGGAGTTATGCTACGTTGAACGACGCATGTCAGATTTCCAAAATTTGGCTCCGTCACTAAGGCGCAAACAGGCTTCGTCACTAAGGGGTTAAGTGTCAATAAACGGGGGTAGGGAGCGACTTACTCACAGGAAATAATATCACTTTATATTACGGATTCTGTCTCCATTGGGACTCACGATTATTAAAATCATCTGTTAGTATATTCTTGGAGTGTGGGAGGAAAATGGAGTTCGCAGAGGAAACCCATGCAAACAAAGGGAGGGCAAACAAATTCCATGCAGATGTTGTCAGATTTGAACTCAGGACTCCTACGAGAGAACAGTGCTAACCACCGAGCCACTGTGCTGCCACCATTAGATACATTGGAGCAATGTTAGGTCTGCAAAACTTTAAATGTTGACTGTCACGCGTCTTTTAGAGCTACACAGACATTGGAGCAATCTCAGAGCCACCGGACCTTAGATGCTGAGCATCATGCATCTCTCAGAGCTGTCGAAACCCTAGGGCAAACTCGAGCCCGTCAGATTTTAGATGCTGAGCGTCAAGCATCTCTGACAGCTGCAGAGACGCTTGAAGGCTTACAAAAATGGTGTGTTTTATTTGCTGAATGACAGTCAGAAAGGAGATGTGCATTTGTACGTAGCACATGGGAGCGTTTTCATGATGCTGCATTTCATTATGACCCATAGTTTGACTATGTTAATCATCAATTAGTAATCATAAGGAGCCTGAATCAAAATTGTAGGCATTGAGAAGCGCTAAAATGGAAGGAACAAACTGTTGGTATCTGTTGTCCTGGTGGGAAAATCTTGCTCCCATCACTAGTTGAGCCAGAGGAACAACTACAACTCTGTAGTCACTGTGATTTTTAAATAGCATTAGGAAATACAAATTGTGCTTCCAAATGACATCATTTGGTGTGGAAGGGTAAGGCATAATGCCAGTTTTTTCACCTACTTTCACAAGCCAAGGTCAAATTTACCATAGAATTGGCTCTTTACTTCCTACAGATAATCAGCAACATAAGTTCTTCCAGATTTATTTCATGGTGGATGAAAATAATGAAGCAGACCCCAGATGACAAAATATTCAAGGGGTTGAAAAAGATAGTGTTCTAAAAATGTTGCATGAACTTAACCATCTTTCAAAACCGCTTTAGACAAAACACCGGAAGAAGATTATAAATTAGTGAAGCACCCAGACCGTACACCAAGTGGGGAACATGGCAAACGATATAACACACCATTGATAAATGAAGTCGCAGCCATGCTTACAGGCAAACAGTTTGCAACCCATGATATCATGTTACATGCCTGTGTTAACAGGTTAATCCTTTCCACTCCAAGGACTTACCTGTTCCGACATCATGAAATTCCTCTATAGCTCCAATTTCGGAAGGGACCCGCCACTGCAGTGCAGGATTGCATCTGCACCCGCTCGTCAGACACATCGGGTGCAGATGCACTCCTACACTGGTCCTCATCGAGGGCCCCTGAGGAGAAGGCAGAAATGGTTTTTAACCTTTTTTGTGTTCTCCTTCAAACATCACATGGCGCTCATATAGCGCTATGTAATGCAGAGAGAATGCGGAAGTAACACTTCCACATTCCGCACAGTGATCATGTGACTGCTGGGAGCCTCCTGACCTCAGCTGTCACTCACAGCCTAGGTCGGGCGGATTAAAAGAGAATGCGGAAGTGTTACTTCCGCATTCCGCCCAGCGATCACATGACCACCGGCACCCTACTAATCTCGGCTATCAGTCACAGCCAAAATCAGGAGGGTGAAGAGAGAATGCGGAAGTATTACTTCCTCATTCCCCCAGTGAACATGTGACCGCCGACACCCTCCTGATCTCTGTCAGAGATCAGGGGGGTGAATGCCATTCTCCCCAGCTCCACATAAATTGGAGCTGGGGAGAATGGAGGGAAAAAAATTGGATTGGAAAGGGTTAATCAGGGAGCCTGATACACTTATTTCAAGGAACACCTGTTCAGAACTAGCCTGAACTAATGAATTGGTGCATGTCAGCAACATGGAATGCTTTTGTTTCAGCATGCTGCTACATGATATGCGAGGGCCAACCTGTTTTAAAGATCTTAAAAATCACAATGGTCAGAAATTGTCTACATTCATAGAGGCATGTGAGGCAAAAGGGTTAGTACAGAATGACAGTTGTTGGGATTTAACACTGGAAGAGGCCGTACAATGTAGATCAGCAGCCAAGGTAAGAGAGCTTTTTGCCATATTTATAGCAACCTGTGGACTTTCAAGTGTGGGAAAAGTAGAAAACTGATATGGCGGATGATATATTAAACAGATTGCAAGAACATAATGAAAATGTTACATACAATGATTTAATTTACCAAAAAGCACTAACAAAGCTGGAAGACCAGCTGATAAGGATAACTGGAAAAGAATGAGTAGACCACAACAAACTTGGGAAAGTAGTGATTTAATACGAGAACTGGATTATCATACTGCTTCATTACAACAGCAATTTACACAGTATGTTCCATGTTGAAACCTAGAACAAAGAACCGTTTTCAATTTAAAAAACTGCAATTCCCTCTAAAAATAGCATAAGCGATGACAATCAATAAAGCTGAAGGGCAAACACTTAAGGTAGCAGGCATACATTTAGAAAAAACATATTTGTCTCATGCGCAACTTTATGTGCCATGCTCATATGTATACAGACCACAAAACCTTTATAGCAAAAGAACACGACGAAAAATGTAGTATATAGACCTGTGCTGATATAGCATATTGCAGTTACATTCTTTTCACTATTTCAACTTTTTACGTTTCAATATACAGCAAAACATAGATTAGATTTAAAAAAATAAAAATTCCACACAGACAAAGTCGCGGGTAACAAGCTAGTAATAAATAACAATGAATATCTTACAAATAATACATGACTACTGCTTATCATAAACAGTTTAAAAAAGACAACATAACATAGAGGGGTAGCAAAAAATAAAACACTAATCCTCTTGCTGTAATTATCTTTGTCACATAAGTAGAATTCAACACTTTAATACTACATTGAGTCCACGTGGCTTTCAGGTGGTTAATCATTACTGCTTATACTGTAAATAGGTTATTAATTTTAGCATTGCTACTGGTCAGTCACTTTCTTTTCCTATTAAGCTGAATTCCTCACATTTATTTATTTAGTTACCCAGGATTTTTATTAATTACATCTTTGTTAGCTTTCCTTCTCACATAGAGGACTCGCTGAGGGCATTCCACAACAGAATACCCGCAGCCATTTCGCAAAAATTCCAAGGTAGCCAAATCATCACCTAAATGTTGTGGATTTGGCTGCGCTTCACTTGCAGAACAGCTGGAGAATTCATCCCTAGCATTTCATGGGTGGAATTCTGCAGTGCAATTTTGCAGCATTTTTCCTGCCATTCTCTATATGCTTTTTTTCATTTTTCTTGCCCAGTTGTAGGACTTTGTATTTCTCCCTATTACATACTATTCTATTAGTCACAGACCACTGCTCAAGCTTATCTAGGTCTCTTTTCTAGTGTTATCTAACCCTCCTAGCTTTGTGTCGTCAGCAATTTTGATCAGTTTTTCCTCAATTTGCTCATCTATAAAATTTGCGTATTTATAAAAATGTTCAACAACACTGGGCCTAGGACAGATCCTTGTGGTGCCCCACTTGAGACATGGGCAGCCATTTATGACCATTCTTTAAATACAAATACTCAGCCTGTTTTGAATCCACCTAACAGTTGCCTTTTCCATCCCATTTTTGGTAATTTTTTCAATAAGTATGGTATGAGATACTTTGTCAATATCATAATCATTGTAACAGAACTCTGCATTGAAATTGGAATAAATGCTATGTGCCATGGCTGAGAAGCTCTCCACTCTTCAACTGATAAATGTGAGTGGTGTGGCTATCAGAGTAATGCTCCAACAAGCGTTGGAATGACGTCCTGCCCTCTCCATCTCGTCAAGCACATGAAGCATCAGTAAAGAGGTGTTTAGTACATTACTGGCACAGAAGCCCAGGAGATAAACAGTGTAGGTGTTACCTTCCCTGATGGTGTGACTAGCATATTGACAGTAACATACTCACATAGCAATTTGCTGGGTGGGCACCATTAGAGAAATAGTGGTGCAGAAACAAGCACAGTTAAAGTACCAGGGCCACTAGTGAGTAGTGAGCACAGAGTTATGTGAGGCCACAGCTCCATGTTGAAGAGTGGCTAGAGGCTTCCAAAGAGTTAATCAGTGAGGCCCAGGAGGCCAGAAAGGCCCAACTGAACAGAGCCTGGATGCTAGCTGCAAGGCGGTGTGCAAAGATGAACTGCAGTAGAGACCGCAGTGGGTGATATAAAGAGGCCCAGTGGCCAAAGCCCTGAGTTAGCCAAGTGGTACTAAAAGGAAGCCTCAGTAGAGTAGCTAGGAGAAAGGGTGGTGTAGTGGGCCCAGCATAGGATGGCTGCAGATTATCACATGGCAAGGAGTGAGCACCAGTGTGTTACCAAGGCATTGAGAATGTGTGTTGTCTATTAAGGAGTGGTGACTATAGAAAAAAAGTTTTTAATCAGGGATCTATATGGATCTTTTAACTGTAGTTCTCCCAGTGGTTTAAATATGAAACATGGTGTTTTTTTACAGTACTAATTTTGAAGGTTTTCAAAAGGTCTTCTGTGTGGCATTCATCTATAGGTGTTAATGGGTCATGGGGTGCTTTTGTTTGTAGATAAGAAATGTCAGTTCACTCAGCAAGCAGCCATGACCTAAGAACTAATGTCAGAAACATGTTGGCATGCATAGTGGTGGTGGATTAGTCTACATATGCATTTTTTTTATATAAATGTTTGCTAAAAAGGATTTTAAGTTTACAAGATTCCTGTTTATATTTGCCTATAATAAGTTTTGGAACAAATTGTTGTAAATTAGCCAGGCCACTGATGGCCAAGGCCCTTGCTAAGCCCCACCCACTTACTAGAAAAGTAGCAAGGACAACACAAAGGGGGGGGGGGTGACATTTTTGGTCAAAACAGGTGTGCACCAACATTTACAACTTTTTTTCTGCCATGATGCTGCCACAGATTTCTGAATAAATTCCTCCATATAGTTTATAGTAGAAATAACTTGCACAATGTTATAAAATACTAAATACATATATAATGTGTAATTTACAGTTCAGAGAACTATATATATATATATATATATATATATATATATATATATATAGTTCTCTGAACTGTATATATATATATATATATATATATATGTGTGTGTGTGTGTGTGTGTGAAAGAAAAAAAATATGTGTATAAAAATCAATTGATACTACTATAGGTTTCAGTAGTAACATGTTAAATAGTTATCTAGTAAACACATGCTAAGTGAAGGGAAAATGCTGAACATGAAACATCAAATTATGTACAATATCGTACATGTCTCTACTGTATAGAGTAAATGCAAACATCTCAGTAGTTCATTTGAAATAATTAAACCTAAAGGGAAATACTTCAATAGTTCTTGGATACACTAGGTATATGAAGAATAGAAATATAAAATAATATGGTAAACACAATCTAAAGATGTCTCTAATCTGGCTCCTGCTGTTTGAGGTGTATTCATTGGTCTATTTCACTTGTTAATGAAGAGTCTTATTGTACGGGTGAAATTGTTTCTGCTTTAAATCCAAAATATCTTATTTATGTGTTGTTGGAAATAAGCTTCTGATCTTCGCACAAAATAGATGAACATATGACTTCTGGCTAAATACGGTCTGTGTTATAATTAAATAATTTCACACTTTACAAGATGTATTTAAAAGGCTGGAGGCCAATTTCATTGCAATAAAGACACGAGCTGTTGTTACCTATGGGGGTGCACACTATGAAGCTGTATTTTGCAAATACTTTCTTAAAAAATCTAACTGATCAATTAACAGAAAGAAAAATTAATTATTAACAATGTGGAAGCAGCAGCATCTGCTCTGTTATAATATAGCTGATATTGTTACATATATTAGTCAATATTAACAGAATCTAACTGCTCTAGAATTCTGGCTTATTTTGTGCTAAAAAACATACATATTGGGTGCCTTTCATATTGGTCAGTATTTGGCCACAACACTCGCTGCAACACGCAACTGAAGCTGCTGCTACAGAAATCTGCATCAAAAACTGCATCAAATGAAATGTGCAATTTTCTCACGATGTGACAGTGATACAAATTGCATGTATGTGAAGCCTATGCTTTCCTATGATTTCCTTCCCATTAGCGATGTTTTGTAGCTTACAACATTGTGGGGAAAAAAATTGGGGGTTGCTAAATATTACCGCAATTTGCCATGTTTTGTAGCCCATGTTTCCCTATGGAGTCTTCCTTTCTGTTGCATCGCATTACACGTGGACACAGTTTTCATGCGGTACAATGCAACTTTTACAGTATGAAAGCCCTAGCTGCTTAGAAAAAAAACAAATACATCACCTAACAGCCGCTGTTCACTCTGCCGCATCTTCTGTGCATGTTCCCGAAACTTGCTTGTAGTATTCTCTTAGAGCTTCCTAGTCAGAGGTTTAAATTCCCTGCCTCCAGGAAGCGCTGGCTGTGATTAGTTCTCTAGCGCCGCCGCTTAGCCAATCAGAGCTAGTGCTTGATGAACTAATCACAGCCATCTATTGAATGGCTGCGATTGGCTGTGATTGGTTCATCGAGCGTTGGTTCTGATTGGCTGAGAGTAACGCTCGAGAGCCAATCATAGACAGCACTTCCTGGAGGCGGGGAATTTGGACCCCTGACCAGTAAGTGCTGAGAAAAAACTGCAAGCAAGTTTCGAGAGACCTGCAGAGAAGACGCCGCAAAGTGTACAGCATCTGTTGAGTGATGCATCTATTTTTTTAATTTTTTTGCAGATAATTAATGCATATTGTATATAGCTGTTTTATTTTTTGTTTGTTTGTTTGTTTGTTTTTTTTTAAACACAGTGAGTTGCAGTGTGTTGGGGCCAAATTCTGCTAGTCTAAAAGGTCCTTTATGCACCACATTAATTATGGTTTTTAGACAGTTTTTACACTTTGTTTGTCAAGGGGCTTGATTTATCTTAGTTTTGCTTTTAATTCCCAGAAATTGTTACAAGGCTTGTATAGAGAGTCTGACTTGGCCTTAAGAAATGCTGCTTTCCAGTAGGTGGCACTGTGGAAGTTTTATTCCATCTCCCTTATTTGCATATTACCCAGAGGAGCGTGCATGGCAATTTGAGTCTCCTCACTCACCGTCTAGGTGCTCTGGCTAAGGAGAAAAGATAGCATTTCTGACCCCTGTCCCAGGCATCATACTAGCACAGCCAGACTCTTACTGTACACTGATAAAGGGGAAATACCCTGAAACAGTTGTCTGTGCATGGAGTCTGGCTTTGCTTTTAATTCCCAGTCATTGTTACAAGGCTTGGAAAGAGAGTCTGACTTTGGCTTGAGGGAATGCTGCCTTCCAATCGGTGGCACTGTGGAGGTTTTATTCCATCTTCCTTATTTGCATATTACCCAGAGAAGGGTGCATGGCAATTTGAGTCTCCTCACTCACCATCTTGGTGCTCTCCCTAATGAGAAAAGATAGTGTTTCTGACTCCTAAAAGCATATGACATGTAGCTGGTGTACACAACCTGTTCTGGGCCAAGGTCCACACTGTTTTACTGAACCACTCCTAAGGGAAACAGTAAAACTTAAAGGGGTATTACCTTCTGGAAGATTTATGGCATAAAAAATATACAAGTAGCAAATACATGATAGATTCAGGACTTTTACACTTATCAGGATAATGGGGGTCCTCTTCTCCCCAGTTAGCACTAAAGAGAGGCGTTCAAGCATACATATGGCTTTCTCCACTGTAGATTATGCGTGTTTTGGTAAAAGCTTAGCATTTGACAACTCTCACAAACTACTATGAAGAGAGATAAATGCATGGATGGCCGCTTCTAACTTATCTGCTTCTTTCTTTAATGACAAACAGGGGTCAAGGGACTTTATTTTCCTAATACATACGGGACTTAGAGATGGCTACACAGTGCACCATAAGTATTTACCTATCATTGTTCCTGAGCTGTGTGCCACTCATTACATACAATAAGATGTCAACAACCAGACACAGGCAAACATTTCTGTGTCCAAATGTCACAATACAGTGATCCTTCAAGTTACAATGCCCTTAGGATACAATGTTTTCAACAAACAATGGTCTTTCGTAGGACATTGTATGTTAATACCAGATTCAACATAAAATGACACAGACAGTCCAGATCTGCTGTGCGTGAAATGCTATGCCAATCAGTTTTGGCATTTTATTAATTAAAAACACCTATATAACTAAGTGCATGCACTGATTGGCTATCTAGTAGTGTCTCTCTACAGTGCATTATGGTAATAGATGTTCTGTACTGATCTTTACCTGTACCAGGATCAGCAGGTCCTTTGGCCGCCAGGTGAAGGTGGTTCCATGTTATTTTTCTGGAACACAGTATGTGCTGTACAGAACATTGAGGGACCTTTCACACAGGACAGGATATTCCGCAACAGCGTTTCGGACTATGCCATCCTGCAGAATATGCAGCCCCAAAATCCACACTGCTAGCGTTCTTTAATCTGCATTTTGTATTACTCTTGATTGACATTTTGGAACCTTTGGAACCAACTATTAGTTATAGTTACAACATACAATGGTTATTCCAGAGCCAATAAATATTGTACGGTATATTGAAAGACCACTGTAGATCAATGTCAATAGAAAGCATTTAGTCACTTCAAGGTGAGGAAATATGGAGCAGCTACACACATGGCCAAAACTACATCCTTGTGGGATGAGCAGGTTTTCTAATAGCTTTTTAATTGGCCACATGACTTTTCTGGTAATACTAAAGTTTTACAGGAAAGACTGCATGGTCATTGCCAATTATTTTAATTATACAGCTGCTGCTACATGTCTTTCACAAAATAGGCCATACCTGAAGGGGTTAAGATAATTCACCAAGTATAAACCTAATGTTGCATTAAATGCTGATATAGCATGCTAATCAAAGCAGTTTTATACATTTATTTTCCTGTTAGCTTTACAGTGTAAAGGACTATTTATTTTTAATTTTGCCTTCAGCTAACTTTCTCTCTGAAATGAAAAATAAATGTTTAGTGTGGATAAAATGTAGAATGTATTGGATAACATCTTTGTATACTGTACTGAACATTTAAGTGTTATAACTTAAAGGGGTTGTCCCGCGCCGAAACGTTTTTTTTTTTTTCAACCCCCCCGCCCCCCCCCCCCCCCATTCGGCGCGAGACAACCCCGATGCAGGGACTTAAAAAAAAAAACAGCACAGCGCTTACCTGAATCCCCGCGCTCCGGTGACTTCTATACTTACCGGTGAAGATGGCCGCCGGCATCTTCTCCCTCCGTGGACCGCAGCTCTTCTGTGCAGTCCATTGCCGATTCCAGCCTCCTGATTGGCTGGAATCGGCACGTGACGGGGCAGAGCTACACGGAGCTACACGGAGCCCCATTGAGAAGAGAAGAAGACCGGGACTGCGCAAGCGCGGCTAATTTGGCCATTAGACGGCGAAAATTAGTCGGCTCCATGGGAACGAGGACGCTAGCAACGGAGCAGGTAAGTAAAAAACTTTTTATAACTTCTGTATGGCTCATAATTAATGCACAATGTACATTACAAAGTGCATTAATATGGCCATACAGAAGTGTATAGACCCACTTGCTGCCGCGGGACAACCCCTTTAAGGGAGAAGGGAGCAGTGAGTCTTCATGCAACATGGTAACATGGTAACATAGTATGTTAGGCCGAAAAAATTCATATATTCATCCAGTTTAGCCTGTTTTCCTCCACATGTTGATCCAGAGGAAGGCAAAAAAAAAAATCCTCAATGAGGTAGAAGCCAATTTTCCAAATTTAAGGAAAAAATTCCTTCTCGACTCCAATCTGGCAATCAGAATAATCCCTGCATCAACAACCCTTTTGATGTAACTAGTGACTATAACATATAATATCGTATCACTAAGAAAGGCATCCTGGCCCCTCATAAACTCTTTTATAGACTTCACCATCATCAAATCCTCGGGCTTGGAATTCCATAGTCTCATTACTCTTACAGTAAAGAATCCCCTTCTTTATTGCTGTTGAAACCTTCTTTTCTCTAGATGTAGAGGCCGCCCCCTTCTTACAGTTACAGTCCTGAGTATAAGCGGATCATTGGAGTGATCTTTGTATTGTCCCCTGATATATTTATACGTAGTTGTGAGGTCTTTTTTCTAAACTAATCCCAATTTTGAAAACCTCTCTGGGCATCGTAGTCCACCCATTCTATTTATCACTTTAGTTGTCCACCTTTAAACCCGCTCAAGCTCTGATATGTCCTTTGTGATTACTGGTGCCAAGAACTGTACACAATATTCCATGTGTGGTCTAACCAGTGACTTGTAAAGAGGAAGAACAATGTTCTCGTCATGTGCCCCTAGACCTATTTTAATGCACCCCATGATGCTATTTACCTTGGCAGCAACTGCCTGACATTAGTTCCTCGAGTTAAGCTTAGAGTGAACAAAAATCCCCAAGATCTTTTCCATGTTAATTTTGCCCAGTGGTCTCCCTTTTAGGCCTTAGTCACACGGGCGTTTTTTCCAGCGATTTGCGGATCGCATGACGGATGCCGAAATCGCGTGACTGGGACCGAAAAATCGCCCTAAAAAACGGCTCCTAGCCGCGTTTTAATAGAAACGGGCCGGAGCTGTCCAGCGCATTGAATTCAATGGAGCCGGCAATACAGCCAGCTCCATTGAAAGCAATGGGCTGCGGGCGATCTCACGATGAATTTTTGGGAAGGGCTTAGAAAAATACAAGCCCTTCCCGGAAATTCATCCAGAAATGTGTAAAAACAAAAAATATATATATACTCACCTGGTCCCGGCAGACGGAGTTCAGCGCGTGGGCCGGCAGTTCTCCTGAACTGCTCTGAGTAGTATTCAGCAGCCGGAGATTTAAAATCCCCACCTGCTGAATGAGCTGCCTCTGATTGGTTACAGCCTCACCAATCAGAGGCAGCTCTCACTCACACCCATTCATGAATTCATGAATGGGTGAGTGAGTGCTGCCTCTGATTGGTCCCTGCGCTGAGCCAATCAGAGGCAGCACTCACTCACCCATTCATGAATTCATGAATGGGTGTGAGTGAGAGCTGCCTCTGATTGGTAGGGCTGTGACCAATCAGAGACATCCCATTCAGCAGGCGGGGATTTTAAATCCCCGGCTGCTGAATACTACACAGAGCAGTTCAGGAGAACCGCCGGCCGCACTGAACTCCGTCTGCTGGGACCAGGTGAGTATAAATTTTTTTTTGTTTTTACTCATTTCTGGATGAATTTCTGGGAAGGGCTTATATTTTTAAGCCTTTCCCGAAAATTCATTGTGCGATCGCCGGCAGCCCATTGCTTTCAATGGAGCCGGCTGTATTGCCGGCTCCATTGAATTCAATGGGCAAACATCATTCTTCTCTGCCACAGCTGTTACAGCTGTGGCAGAGGAGAATGATTTGTCTACTATATGTTCTCAATGGGGTCGGCGCTGCTGCCGCCGGCCCCATTGAGCGCATATAGAGAAGAGAACAGGAATTGCAGATCGCAGATAGGTGCGACCTGCGATTTATGTTCTATAATTTATCGGACGAGCGCATAAAAAGCGCTCATGTGTCCGATACCATTGCAAAGCAATGGTTTTATAAAATCGCCGGACGCATGCGCATGCGCAAATCACGCGAAAAAACACCCGTCTGACTGAGCCCTTAGTGTGTAATGGTGCAGTGGTGTGTAATGTAATACATAGAGATGAGCAAGCATACTCGTCCGAGCTTGATACTCGTTCGAGTATTAGGGTGCTCAAGATGCTCGTTACTCGAGACGAGCACCACGCGGTACTCGTCTCGATTAAACGAGCACTGACCATTGAATTCAATGGAGCCGGCAATACAGCCGGCTCCATTGAAAGCAATGGCCTGCCGGCGAGCGCGGGATGAATTGTCGGGAAGGGCTTAAATATATAAGCCCTTCCCTGCAATTCATCCAGAAATGTGTAAAAAAAATATATATATATACTCACCTGGTCCCGGCAGACGGAGTTCAGCGCGGCCAGCGGCAGTCCTCCTGAACTGCTCTGAACAGCTGTGAGTTGTATTCAGCAGCCGGGGATTTAAAATCCCCGCCTGCTAAATGAGCTGCCTCTAATTCACATGTGTCAAACACACGGCCCGTTGGCCAAATCCGGCCCGCCGCTTTGTTCAATGTGGCCCGCGAGCATGGCCGGCATCGCATGCCGGCGGCCGCTCACCACAGCAGTGAATACCAGCCGGGGGGCCGCGGCTCCCCTGACGGTATTCAGTCAGTGGCGCCGATCCCAGGCGCACACTGTGACATCAGTGTGCACCCAGGATCCTTCTACCTTTTCACTGGTTCCGCGAGAGCAGAAGTGAGGAGGCGTCCAGACGTGCACACTGACCTCATAGTGTGCACTTGCAATCAGCGCCAGGAACAGCGAGCAGAGGAGCAGCGGCACTTCCATAAGGAGGAGGTAAGTATATGGATTTCAGGGGATGCTATTACTACAGGGGCTGATATAGCGGGTACTATTAGTAATAGTGTCCCCTATATCGGCTCCAGTAGTAATAGCATTACTGTTGATGCCTCTGTGGGGGTCACTATTACTAAGGAGATCTCTGTGGGGTCACTATTACTGTGGGGGTCTCTGTGGGGGCTCACTATTACTACGGAGGTCTCTGTGGGGGTCACTGTTTCTATGGAGGTCTCTGTGGGGGTCACTATTACTGTGGAGGTCTCTGTGGGGGTCACTATTACTGTGGAGGACTCTATGGGGGTCACTATTTCTGTGGAAGTCTCTGAAGGGGTCACTATTACTGTGGAGGTCTCTTTGGGGGTCACTATTTCTGTGGAGGCCTCTGTGGGGGTCACTATTTCTGCGGAGGTCTCTGTGGGGGTCACTATTTCTGCGGAGGTCTCTGTGGGGGTCACTATTTCTGCGGAGGTCTCTGTGGGGGTCACTATTTCTGCAGAAGTCTCTGTGGGGGTCACTATTACTGTGGAGGTCTCTGTGAGGGTCACTATTTCTGTGGAGGTCTCTGTGGGGGTCACTATTTCTGCGGAAGTCTCTGTGGGGGGTCACTATTACTGTGGAGGTCTCTGTGGGGGTCACTATTACTGCAGAGGTCTCTGTGTCGGTCACTATTACTGCGGGGGACTCTGTGGGGGTCACTATTTCTGTGGAGGTCTCTGTGGGGGTCACTATTTCTGTAGAGGTCTTGGTGGGGGTCACTATTTCTGTAGAGGTCTTGGTGGGGGTCACTGTTACTGCGGAGGTCTCTGTGGGGGGTCACCATTACTGTGGAGGACTCTGTGGGAGTCACTATTACTGTGGAGGTCTCTGTGGGGTTGTGCTTGCATTTTGTTTTGTGTTCATTGTTATTTGAATTTTTATCATTCTCTGCTGGTGAACTCTAAGGAAAGCGTTCACTGCGTTACCCACGGTCGGATTATTGCCGCGGATAAAGCAATGAACAATCACCTTTGGACAGGCAGCCTTACAATTACAGTCGGCCCTTTGAAGACAACCATCAGGCTGATGTGGCAATCTGTGAAAATGAGTTTGACACCCCTGCTCTAATTGGTCACAGCCTGACCAATCAGAGGCAGATTCCACTCACACACCCATTCATGAATTTATGAATGGGTGAGTGACTGCTGCCTCTCATCTGATTGGTCCCGCTGAGTCAATCAGAGGCAGCAGTCACACACCCATTCATAAATTCATGAATGGGTGTGTGAGTGGAATCTGCCTCTGATTGGTCAGGCTGTGACCAATTAGAGGCAGCTCATTCAGCAGGCGGGGATTTTAAATCCCCGGCTGCTGAATACTACTCACAGCTGTTCAGAGCAGTTCAGGAGGACTGCCGCTGGCCACGCTGAACTCCGTCTGCCGGGACCAGGTGAGTATATATATATTTTTTATTTTTACACATTTCTGGATGAATTGCAGGGAAGGGCTTATATATTTAACCCCTTCCCGACAATTCATCCCGCGATCGCCGGCAGCCCATTGCTTTCAATGGAGCCAGCTGTATTGCCGGCTCCATTGAATTCAATGGGCTAACATCGTTCTGCCGGGACAAGGTGAGTATATTTTTTTTTAATTTTTACACATTTCTGGATGAATTGCAGGGAAGGGCTTATATATTTAAGCCCTTCCCGACAATTCATCCCGCGATTGCCGGCAGCCCATTGCTTTCAATGGAGCCAGCTGTATTGCCGGCTCCATTGAATTCAATGGGCTAACATCGTTCTGCCGGGACAAGGTGAGTATATTTTTTTTTAATTTTTACACATTTCTGGATGAATTGCAGGGAAGGGCTTATATATTTAAGCCCTTCCCGACAATTCATCCCGCGATTGCCGGCAGCCCATTGCTTTCAATGGAGCCAGCTGTATTGCCCGCTCCATTGAATTCAATGGGCTAACATCGTTCTTCTCTGCCACAGCTGTTACAGCTGTGGCAGAGGAGAACGATCTTTATGTTGACAGTGTGGGGGGGGGGGTCTCACTCTTGCCACTATTGTGGCTTAATAGTGGGACCTGGGAACTTGAGATGCAGCCCAACATGTAGCCCCTCACCTGCCCTATCCGTTTCTGTGTCGTTCCCATCACTTTCTTGAATTTCCCAGGTTTTCACAATTGAAAACCTTAGCGAGCATCGGCGATATACAAAAATGCTTGAGTCGCCCATTGACTTCAATGGGGTTCGTTACTCGAAACGAACTCTCGAGCATCACTGAAAGTTCGACTCGAGTAACGAGCACCTGAGCATTTTGGTGCTCGCTCATCTCTAGTAATACATAAACCTTATGGAAAGAAAAACATTTTCTAGAAAAACAATTATTGTATTGTTCGGACTATAAGACACACCAAAGTTTTAGTTAGATGTATGTGAGAAAAAAACATATTTCAAACCAAACATTGTGCAAAAATATTTCATATAGTAGATATCTGTGGCTGACACACTGTTATGGGGATATCTTCAGCTGATGCTATGATATAGGGACATGATGGTCTCTTCTACAATGCAGAATATATGCAGATATTAAGGAAGGGTGAGAGAGAGGGGTATTTGGACCATGAATATTACACTGGTTCTCTTCTAGATAACTTGACTGTCTATAAACAATATGAAGTAGCAGTATACTGTCAGAAGGACTTGTACTATTATAGCTGCTTCCTATTGTTATGTCACTAAAAGAACAATTAGGTAGGAGAGTGCTCAGGCAATTAACATAGCATTCATTAGATATACCCCAGATAATATCGACTGGCACATGCAGAGCTGCAGACCCTAAATATCACCAGATACTCACAGTGGTGCCCAAGACACAAAACACATTGCAAATGCCCAAATGTAACTATGGGGACAAACAAAAAAAGGAGAAGTCTGCAAACCTTGGTTTCCTCTGGGAGTAGATAAAATTATGCAGAAAGAGTTGGTCACATACCCGAGGAGGGATCCCCCAGCATAGAAGCCCCTCATTGATGTGATGAACCCGTAGATGTTATACTACCAGGTGGATCTTTCATGTACTCCTTGCATTCAGGAATCTTAAACCAATCACTGAGCCATAAAAAACTCTTATGCCAACAATGCCCGACAATGCATCCCAGTGATGCCAGCTCCTGGGCTGTTACACAGGAGTGAGTATCACTGGCATCTCTCAGAGCACGTCTAGCGTGGAGGCAGGGCAGCTGGGGAGTGCTTTCCCCTGCCCGCCTCCATTCACCTAAAACAGGCAGTCGTTCAAAACTGAATGATTGCTGTTTACACTTAAAGTTTAATTGTTCAGTTTCTGCATGCAGAAACTGAACGGCCGAGCAACTCTTGTTAGGTTATTCAGTCTTTGCATGCATTTACCTGGGACGACTACCGCTCAAATTCCCGCGGGTGTATGAATAACTCTGAACAATGTAAATAAGTCATAAGATTCGGCTCAGAGGTCCAGGCTCAAAAGTTGGCCTGCCACAGATTACGGTTGTGAGCCTGGGGCAATGACCCTACCTACCTCCATTAACTGTAATGTGGATTACCGTGGAGGCTCGCATGCAATAATGCACAGTACAGTTTTTTCTTTTGTTAATTTGTATTTCCCATGCTGTCGCTTAGCAATGACACAGGTATCCGCAGCCTATACGCAATGTTAATTGCGTATGGGCTGTGGGTCGGATGCCTCCATTGAGTTCGATGGAGGTTATATGCTAAGATCCCATGACTAACTAAAGCATGCTATGAATATTCTTCTGCTGGTGGAATAGACAATTTGTACCTATGAGTGTGAAGGAAAAATCAAACGTCAATGCCTGTGTTTTACAGCGGATAGTCCGTGTGGACAGCGATCGTGGAAACTGCAATATAAATCCGCCCATGTGAGCCCGGCCTTACAGTCTGGTATGTTCCTTTAATCATATTATATTATATTGTCAAAGAACGAGCTTTGTGTTAGCATTTAATTGAGGACTGGTAAGGCAACATTCACACACAACATCTGAGCTGCGAAAACTCAGCACCAGAATTTATGTTGCTTTTCTGCAGGTGACCAGAGGTAGGGCTCCTACAGATGAGCATAAGTGCAAATACGCTCACTCCTGTGTAACGTATTTGTGCAGTGAACGTTCTTGCGTGCACAATGGCATTTTTTTTCCAATCACAATAGCTGCACACTGTAATCACCCATAAATATTTAACATGCGCGATGTGATGCTAGCCTGCGGTGCTTCTGGTACCTTCTGAGTTTGTGAGAGAGTAGCTGAGATGGCCAAAGCTGTTGATAAAGATGGTATTTTGCCTTGGTTGCTGTTGCACAGATTTAAGAAGTCACACGAGAGGGAGGAGGTTGTTCCAAGGAGGAGGCTTGATGAACATCTCCATCTCAACTTAGTTGAGCATTGTTCCATAATGAGATTATCCTGAACAATCTCGAAAATGTCTGCCGTGCCTTCCCTGCATTTGCATTGGTCTCCTGATGCCAGATGGTATTGAGCTTTGAGTTGCTCAAATGGAACAAGCGATTACTCCAATGTAAATGTATAACTGTATAGATACCTAATGATCTCCAATTGAAATATTTATGTATGGGATTGCATATTGAAGTATATCTAGACTGATGTAGTATTTCAAGAGGGAGCTTTGTGGTTTTGACTGATCATGGAATTTGTTCCAAACTTTTAAAGAAATTTGAGCTAGTGGAGATAGGTAGGGTGGTAAAGGCAAATGCCACAACAAAACTATGAGTAAAGATTTGTTTGAGATAAAATAAGCTAAATGATGTTCAATATAGACTCAATGTTTTTTTTGTTTTCAGACCTTCACCATGGGTACAAGTTGAGAAGCAAGTGTTGCTGCATAGTAGCCTTGAACGTCTGAGAGGCTCAGGCTTCCTACCCATCTATCTTTAGTGAATATGATGCTGATCAACCAAGGTTTGAATTTCGCCTATATGAATTGAGATAGGATTCTGTTCATGTCTGTGAAAAAGCGTTGTGGTAGATCAATAGGGTCAACGATGCAGGTTGGAATGCAGAGGAGGCTGAACTTGCAACTGTTATTGGACCACACCGGTACCGATCTGATGACCTCGTTGCCAGGTGCCAAATTGGTAGATATGGAAGCCCGTGATGAGAAGATTTGCTAGCAATTATCTATCAATAGCATGAAATCACTCCATGTTATGTCAAGACACTTCTCTACGAGAACTCAATGAATTCTACTTTATTATCAACATTACCAACTCTTATACAGAAAGAAGAAGGCGGATTCAAGAGTTACTTGGTACAAAGATTAGTGTTACATAGGTGACAAAGCTGATTGATCATAAGGCTTATTGACATCTACCAAATATTCTCAAAGCTCTTAAGGCCCGTCTTAGACATAGAAATTACTTCAGTCAGGATATTGCTGTTGCATTAGACAATATTTCTGCTATAGTTGTGTGTCTTCTCTGTTAACCTAGCTTAGCCTTATTTAATTTGTCTGTTGTCTTCTTATTTTAAAATCCCAGTTACTGGCACTACAAAGCATAGGTTTTAGTCTTCAATTTAAGGGTCAATAGTCCAATACAAGGTAAGAAACATACTTATTACATTCTGAAACGTAACACTTTATATTCCATGACACAACTTACCCATTGGAGGTTGTGGAAGACCCCAGGCTACAATGCAGACCAGCAGCATCTGTTCTCCAAGTCAGGGACATCCTCACATATTACTTTCTGAGTACTCAGGGAGCAGTTTCATGGCAGATGCACTATGGGGAAATCAGTTCATCTGCCTCCTCGAACAAACAGTACAATTTTTTTAAGCCGGCTATACTTTCATTTTTTCGTTTAGTTACATACTATTTGACACATTTTTAGTTAGGGATTTGCAGGACAACGAGGACACATTAAAGGTTGTCAGGCACAGTAATGCAATAGTGCCACACTACTGTTTTTATCTGCACTATTGCTTTCATACTGTCATGTCCATGCAGAACACGAGCACCTCGCTCAGCACGGATGCAGGGTGATGATAACAACTACTGTAACTAAAAGACCATTGCACTGAGGAACAGTGCGGACCACTACTGAAATACGTAGCCCAGATGTAAAGCCCATGCAACACAATAGTACTACACTCAGCATGGCAACAGGGAACAAACACACAGTTGGAAATAGCCGCACAACACCATATACGGGACAGTAGCACCACTCCAGGGAGAGGAAAGAAAGCCTGGCCCTAACCTAGCAGGGAGACAACGGGTCCCTGCCTAAAGCGGAGTCATCGTCTTGATAAAAGGCGGCCCAGCGGTCTTTGTTCTGGGCCCTAATTGTCCCTATAGGAACCCCTGGAGAGATGAACCAACATGCAAAGCAAAAACAGAAATGTAAAGCAACAATACAACTGAAAAGGAACCCGTAGCAACTTATCTGCAAGTAGTAAAACACCCAGCCCATCAGAGCTCCAAACTCCAAGTTCTCCACTATGAAATGGAATAAGCAGCTTTGATCACCAGGAGGGGTGAGAATATAAAGCCACTCTGCACCTGAAAAACTGGAAGAGTGAATAGAAACTACACCTCCACTGTACTCTCAGGCATGACTACTCCAGCACGCATCCATGCGGCAAAGGCAGACAGCACCAGCAGACTCTGCACATAGTGCATTAACCCTTGACCTGCTTAACAAGGCAACAGGTCTTTACCTATATTAAGGCCACCATGACATGACGTTGTCACGACTGACAAGCCACGACACATACTTTGTTGGAAAAAGAATTATGAGCACACTGTATGTAAACAACGTAAGCACCTGCATCAACCATGTGTTGGAGTGTCTATATTGTAAGTAAACATACAGTGGCTCATTTCAGGGCCACTGTATGACTACTGCTACAAAATGTTACATTTTTCAATAGGAGAACTGTATAGATGCACCTGTTTACCATGGAGGATGAATAAAGTACTCATTGCATCTTGCTGAAAAAAAATATTTTTAAACAGAATTAACATAATGTATACATTTTTGTCATGTTTAAAAAAGAGAAGTACTAAAAATTAAACATAAAAGGAAACCCCCCAAACCCTTTAGAGGTTCCTCATGTATGGCTCACTGTCCTGTGGGTACAGTGGCTCTAGCCTATGGTTTCCGGCCATAGTGCTAGGGCCAGGCTGGGTGGGGGGCAGTAATGGAGGATTGATTTTGAGGGTGGGCAGAGGGGGGGGGGCATAACAATGATCATATCTATGAAACTGACCATGGGCTCTATGTGATAAACTCAGAGACACATGGCCAGTTTCATAGGGCATGCATCTTTTGTACTGTGGTTGGGGAGGGGCTGGTGGTGGGGGGAAAATTTCCAAATGCAGCTTGCAGCCATCTTTCAGGGTTAATTTAAGCTAAAAAGCACTCCTCACTTTCCACAGGTGGTAGACATGCCATAAAAAGCATGGCAATAGCAGCTTGCATTGTGTGGATTTTGTGCCAAGGCAACAGATGGAAAGAATGTGCTAAACTGTGGCAGTATATGTCTGACCAATCCTTCTTTCTCCTGATTTCCAAGTACGTCAGGACATTTTGGTCTACTTGCAATTCAGGAGGGAGATGGGCATCTGGGTTATGCTGCCTTGATGTTGCATGGTGGGGTATTTGAGCCAAAGTCAAGGGCTGCAAACCATTCTCTGCTGCTTCCTGCCCCTCAGGATTGATGTTCTACAGCGAGGATGCACCAGCATGGGCTGTCCTCTCAACTTCCCCCAGATCATCTTCAGGGAAGTTATCAGATGATCTAATAGAAGAAAAAAACTGTTATCAAACATGTTCTTACAGTGGTTGTGGAATTTGCAAAGTTCAAAACAGGTGACACATAATTCAAAACAGATGACTACGAATTAATTAAACAAATATAAATATCTGCCCACTCTTCATGGAGCAAACCTGCAGGATATAAAGCGCAACTAGTCTTGGCAATTTTGAAAAATGTAGGAGGCATTTTACATTATTTTTCTGTGGTAATTTATAGGACACACGAAGGTCCACAGCCCCAAATTATCTGTACACAGGGGCATTGTACATGTGTTTGTTTAACTTTAATTGCACACAAATTCTAAAAGCAAAGTGAAAACGTAAGCAGACTCCAACAGAAAGTGTCACAAAGAGTGCCAGACAAGTCATATAAACCAATGTCTGCATTACATATGTCTTTGCTAGGATCTAGAACTTGGTAAAGACTAATGATGAGCGAGCGTACTCGTCCGAGCTTGATGCTCGTTCGAGTATTAGGGTACTCGAGATGCTCGTTACTCGTTCAAGTCACTTTCATTTTCCTCCCAGAAAAGTTTGCGCCGTTTTCTGCAAATAGAAACCCAGGGAAGGCATTACAGCTTCCTCCTGTGAAGTTCCAGCCATATCCCACCCCCCCTGCAGTGAGTGGCTGGGGAGATCAGGTGACATCCGAGTATATAAACTGGGGCCGGCCGCGGCTCACCACAGATGCACGCTGAGAGACATTAGGGAAAGTGCCGTCCTGCTGTAGCTGCTATAGGGAGAGTGTTAGGCTGTTATCTTCATCTTCAAGAACCCCAACGGTCCTTCTTGGGGCCACATCTGACCATGTGTAGTACTGTTGAGGCTGCTTTTAGCAGTTTTGCACATTTAGTTTTCTTTTGTATATCGGGCGTGCAGACTAGAGATGAGCGAACACCAAAATGTTCGGGTGTTCGTTATTCGTAACGAACTTCCCGTGATGCTCGAGGGTTCGTTTCGAACAACGAACCCCATTGAAGTCAATGGGCGACCAGAACATTTTTGTATTTCGCCGATGCTCGCTAAGGTTTTCATGTGTGAAAATCTGGGCAATTCAGGAAAGTGATGGGAATGACACAGTGACGGATAGGGCAGGCGAGGGGCTACATGTTGGGCTGCATCCTAAGTTCACAGGTCCCACTATTAAGCCACAATAGCGGCAAGAGTGGGCCCCCCCCCCTCCCAACAACTTTTACTTCTGAAAACCGCTCATTAGCATGGCATACCTTTGCTAAGCACCACACTACCTCCAACAAAGCACAATCACTGCCTGCATGACACTCCACTGCCACTTCTCCTGAGTTACATGCTGCCCAACCGCACCCCCTCCCCCCCACAGCGCACACCAAACTGTCCCTGCGCAGCCTTCAGCTGCCCTCATGCCACACCACCCTCATGTCTATTTAGAAGTGCGTCTGCCACGACGAGGGACCGCAGGCACACACTGCAC
The DNA here is from genome assembly GCF_035609145.1 of Eleutherodactylus coqui. Taxonomy (NCBI): domain Eukaryota; kingdom Metazoa; phylum Chordata; class Amphibia; order Anura; family Eleutherodactylidae; genus Eleutherodactylus; species Eleutherodactylus coqui. The sequence goes on along the minus strand of NC_089843.1, from coordinate 137,830,596 downwards.
AGGGTTGGCACGGCTAGGTAGCGACCCTCTTTAATAGGGGCGGGGCGATAGCCCACAATGCTGTACAGAAGCAATGAGAAATACAATCCTGTGCCACCGCCATCAGGAGCTGCACACGTGGGCATAGCAATGGGGAACCTATGTGCCACACACTATTCATTCTGTCAAGGTGTCTGCATGCCCCAGTCAGACTGGTTATATGCACCTTAACAGTAACCGCGTTGGTGGTAATGTGGTGGTGACTGCGGACCTAGTACCACGGTTGTATTTTGTTGGTTTTCGGAATGTGGCCAGGATTAAGTGGGCCGTGGCGGGGGGATGGTGGGGGGGCTCTCTTGTAGTGTCGGTAAAGGTGAAATTCTTGGACTGCCACCAGACGAACCAATGCAAAGGCATTTGCCAACAATGTTTTCCCTGTTGGAGGAGGAGGGGGATGTTTTTGAGGCACTACGTGTCCTCTCCACGTGTCCGTGGTTATATGCACCTTAACAGTAACCGCGTTGGTGGTAATGTGGTGGTGACTGCGGACCTAGTACCACGGTTGTATTTTGTTGGTTTTCGGAATGTGGCCAGGATTAAGTGGGCCGTGGCGGGGGGATGGTGGGGGGGCTGTCTTGTAGTGTCGGTAAAGGTGAAATTCTTGGACTGCCACCAGACGAACCAATGCAAAGGCATTTGCCAACAATGTTTTCCCTGTTGGAGGAGGAGGGGGATGTTTTTGAGGCACTACGTGTCCTCTCCACGTGTCCGTGGTTATATGCACCTTAACAGTAACCGCGTTGGTGGTAATGTGGTGGTGACTGCGGACCTAGTACCACGGTTGTATTTTGTTGGTTTTCGGAATGTGGCCAGGATTAAGTGGGCCGTGGCGGGGGGATGGTGGGGGGGCTGTCTTGTAGTGTCGGTAAAGGTGAAATTCTTGGACTGCCACCAGACGAACCAATGCAAAGGCATTTGCCAACAATGTTTTCCCTGTTGGAGGAGGAGGGGGATGTTTTTGAGGCACTACGTGTCCTCTCCACGTGTCCGTGGTTATATGCACCTTAACAGTAACCGCGTTGGTGGTAATGTGGTGGTGACTGCGGACCTAGTACCACGGTTGTATTTTGTTGGTTTTCGGAATGTGGCCAGGATTAAGTGGGCCGTGGCGGGGGGATGGTGGGGGGGCTCTCTTGTAGTGTCGGTAAAGGTGAAATTCTTGGACTGCCGCCAGACGAACCAATGCAAAGGCATTTGCCAACAATGTTTTCCCTGTTGGAGGAGGAGGGGGATGTTTTTGAGGCACTACGTGTCCTCTCCACGTGTCCGTTCCATGTAAGCAATAGTAGCACTCAAGACAGGCCCCAGTAACAATTCTGAAGCAGCAGTATAGCGGGAGCGCAGTCTTCGTTCCATGTAAGCAATAGTAGCACTCAAGACAGGCCCCAGTAACAATTCTGAAGCAGCAGTATAGCGGGAGCGCAGTCTTCGTTCCATGTAAGCAATAGTAGCACTCAAGACAGGCCCCAGTAACAATTCTGAAGCAGCAGTATAGCGGGAGCGCAGTCTTCGTTCCATTTCAGTAGCCTTAGTATAGCCAAGGCACAAGTGACATTTATGTAGCTAAACTGTAGGCCAACCCCACACACCTTTCTGTACCATGAGTGCAGGCGAAGAACATAGAAATTACTATGATTACACTGTAGGTGAGGGCCCCAAAAAATTGGTGTACCAACAGTACTAATGTACCTCAGTAAAAATTGGCCATGCCCAACCAAGATGGCAGGTGAATCGCTTTGGTTAATGTGGCTTAAGTGGTAACTAGGCCTGGAGGCAGCCCAGTGTAACGAAAAATTGGTTCAAGTTAAAGTTCCAACGCTTTTAAGCTAATTGAAACTTATAAAAATTGTTCTGAAAAATTATTTGAGTGAGCCTTGTGGCCCTAAGAAAAATTGCCCGTTCAGCGTGATTACGTGAGGTTTCAGGAGGAGGAGCAGGAGGAGGAGGAGGAGGAATATTAGACACAGATTGATGAAGCACAAATGTCCCCGTTTTGGATGGTGAGAGAGAACGTAGCTTCCATCCGCGGGTGCAGCCTACGTATTGCTTACGTATCGCTGCTGTCCGCTGGTGGAGAACAGAAGTCTGGCGAAATCCAGCCTTTGTTCATCTTGATGAGTGTTAGCCTGTCGGCACTGTCGGTTGACAAGCGGCTACGCTTATCGGTGATGATTCCCCCAGCCGCACTAAACACCCTCTCCGACAACACGCTAGCCGCAGGACAAGCAAGCACCTCAAGGGCATACAGGGCTAGTTCAGGCCACGTGTCCAGCTTCGACACCCAGTAGTTGTAGGGGGCAGAGGCGTCACCAAGGATGGTCGTGCGATCCGCTACGTACTCCCTCACCATCCTTTTGCAGTGCTCCCGCCGACTCAGCCGTGACTGGGGAGCGGTGACACAGTCTTGGTGGGGAGCCATAAAGCTGGCCAGGCCCTTAAAGACTGTTGCACTGCCTGGGATGTACATGCTGCTCGATCTACGCACATCCCCTGCAACATGGCCCTCGGAACTGCGCCTTCTGCCACTAGCGCTGTCGGCTGGGAATTTTACCATCAGCTTGTCTGCAAGGGTCCTGTGGTATAGCAACACTCTCGAACCCCTTTCCTCTTCGGGAATCAGAGTGGGCAGGTTCTCCTTATACCGTGGATCGAGCAGTGTGTACACCCAGTAATCCGTAGTGGCCAGAATGCGTGCAACGCGAGGGTCACGAGAAAGGCATCCTAACATGAAGTCAGCCATGTGTGCCAGGGTACCTGTACGCAACACATGGCTGTCTTCACTAGGAAGATCACTTTCAGGATCCTCCTCCTCCTCCTCCTCCTCAGGCCATACACGCTGAAAGGATGACAGGCAATCAGCCGGTGTACCGTCAGCAGCGGGCCAAGCTGTCTCTTCCCCCTCCTCCTCATCCTCCTCATGCTCCTCCTCCTCCTCCTGTACGCGCTGAGAAATAGACAGGAGGGTGCCCTGACTATCCAGCGGCATACTGTCTTCCCCCGCCCCCGTTTCCGAGCGCAAAGCAGCTGCCTTTATGGTTTGCAGGGAATTTCTCAAGATGCATAGCAGAGGAATGGTGACGCTAATGATTGTAGCATCGCCGCTCACCACCTGGGTAGACTCCTCAAAATTACCAAGGACATGGCAGATGTCTGCCAACCAGGCCCACTCTTCTGAAAGGAATTGAGGAGGCTGACTCCCACTGCGCCGCCCATGTTGGAGTTGGTATTCGACTATAGCTCTACGCTGTTCATAGAGCCTGGCCAACATGTGGAGCGTAGAGTTCCACCGTGTGGGCACGTCGCACAGCAGTCGGTGCACTGGCAGCTTAAAGTGATGTTGCAGGGTGCGCAGGGTGGCAGCGTCCGTGTGGGACTTGCGGAAATGTGCGCAGAGCCGGCGCGCCTTTACGAGCAGGTCTGACAAGCGTGGGTAGCTTTTCAGAAACCGCTGAACCACCAAATTAAAGACGTGGGCCAGGCATGGCACGTGCGTGAGGCTGCCGAGCTGCAGAGCCGCCACCAGGTTACGGCCGTTGTCACACACGACCATGCCCGGTTGGAGGCTCAGCGGCGCAAGCCAGCGGTCGGTCTGCTGTGTCAGACCCTGCAGCAGTTCGTGGGCCGTGTGCCTCTTATCGCCTAAGCTGAGTAGTTTCAGCACGGCCTGCTGACGCTTGCCCACCGCTGTGCTGCCACACCGCGCGACACCGACTGCTGGCGACATGCTGCTGCTAACACATCTTGATTGTGAGACAGAGGAGGAGGAGGAGGAGGAGGGTGCTTTAGTGGAGGAAGCATACACCTCCGCAGATACCACCACCGAGCTGGGGCCCGCAATTCTGGGGGTGGGTAGGACGTGAGCGGTCCCAGGCTCTGACTCTGTCCCAGCCTCCACTAAATTCACCCAATGTGCCGTCAGGGAGATGTAGTGGCCCTGCCCGCCTGTGCTTGTCCACGTGTCCGTAGTTAAGTGGACCGTGGCAGTAACCGCGTTGGTGAGGGCGCGCACAATGTTGCGGGAGACGTGGTCGTGCAGGGCTGGGACGGCACATCGGGAAAAGTAGTGGCGACTGGGAACTGAGTAGCGCGGGGCCGCCGCCTCCATGATACTTTTGAAGGACTCCGTTTCCACAACCCTATACGGCAGCATCTCAAGGCTGATGAATTTTGCGATGCGGACGGTTAACGTTTGAGCGTGCGGGTGCGTGGCGGCGTACTTGCGCTTGCGCTCGAACACTTGCGCAAGCGACGGCTGAACGGTGCGCTGAACTACACTGCTGGATGGGGCCGAGGACAGCGGAGATGAGGGTGTGGGTGCAGGCCATGAGGCGGTAGTGCCTGTGTCCTGAGAGGGGGGTTGCATCTCAGTGGCAGGTTGGGGCACAGGGGGAGAGGCAGGGGTGCAAACCGGAGGCGGTGAACGGCCTTTGTCCCACCTTGCGGGGTGCTTGGCCATCATATGTCTGCGCATGGTGGTGGTGGTGAGGCTGTTGGTGTTGGCTCCCCGGCTGAGCTTTGCGCGACAAAGGTTGCACACCACTGTTCGTCGGTCGTCAGGCGTCTCTGTGAAAAACTGCCAGACCTTAGAGCACCTCGGCCTACGCAGGGTGGCATGGCGCGAGGGGGCGCTTTGGGAAACACTTGGTGGATTATTCGGTCTGGCCCTGCCTCTACCCCTGGCCACTGCACTGCCTCTTGCAACCTGCCCTGCTGATGCCCTTGACTCCCCCTCTGAAGACCTGTCCTCCTGAGTAAGCGTTGCACACCAGGTGGGGTCAGTCACCTCATCGTCCTGCTGCTCTTCCTCCGAATCCTCTGTGCGCTGCTCCCTGGGACTTACTGCCCTTACTACTACCTCACTGCAAGACAACTGTGTCTGATCGTCATCGTCCTCCTCACCCACAGAAAGTTGTTGAGACAGTTGGCGGAAGTCCCCAGCCTCTTCCCCCGGACCCCGGGAACTTTCGAATGGTTGGGCATCAGTGACGATAAACTCCTCTGGTGGGAGAGGAACCGCTGCTGCCCAATCTAAGCAGGGGCCCGAGAACAGTTCCTGGGAGTGTTCCCGCTCCTGAGCAGGTGTCATTGTAGTGGAGTGAGGAGGCTGGGAGGAAGGAGGAGCAGCAGACAGAGGATTCGGATTGGCAGCAGTGGACGGCGCAGAACTGCGGGTAGACGATAGGTTGCTCGAAGCACTTTCTGCCATCCAGGACAGGACCTGCTCACACTGCTCATTTTCTAATAACCGTCTCCCGCGTGGACCCATTAATTGGGCGATGAATGTGGGGACGCCAGAAACGTGCCTCTCTCCTAATCGCGCAGCAGACAGCTGCGACACACCTGGATCAGGAGCTTGGCCTGTGCCCACACCCTCACTTGGCCCTCCGCGTCCTCGGCCACGTCCACGTCCACGTCCTCTAGGCTTACCCCTACCCCTCAGCATGCTGTATTACCAGTGATTAGATTTCCCAGGCAGGAAATAAATTGGCGCAAGACTGCAGGCCAAATATAATTTTTGCCCTTTTTGGAAAACGAAAGGCCCCACTGCCTCTAGTGAATGAATTATCTAAGTTTAATAACTGTGCTGTGTCCCTGCTTATGTGTCACAGAACGTGAGGGTAGCAGAGTTATTATAACTCTGGCAGAGCAGGTATTTTTTTTCCCAATTAAGGAAAGCAAATGGCGAAGCCAGCAGTAAAGCGTAGCTGGCTGCGTATGATTTAGCAATGTTTTTCACGCAGCTCACACGTCTCCACAGGCGTAAGGACGGACACAGGCTGGACAAATAGATTTCTTTTCAGTTTTTTCCCACCAACAGGCAGCACTGCGTATATTCAATGAACCTGAGAAGTTTAATAACTGTGCTGTGTCCCTGCTTATGTGTCACAGAACGTGAGGGTAGCAGAGTTATTATAACTCTTGGAGAGCAGGTATTTTTTTTCCCAATTAAGGAAAGCAAATGGCGAAGCCAGCAGTAAAGCGTAGCTGGCTGCGTATGATTTAGCAATGTTTTTCACGCAGCTCACACGTCTCCACAGGCGTAAGGACGGACACAGGCTGGACAAATAGATTTCTTTTCAGTTTTTTCCCACCAACAGGCAGCACTGCGTATATTCAATGAACCTGAGAAGTTTAATAACTGTGCTGTGTCCCTGCTTATGTGTCACAGAACGTGAGGGTAGCAGAGTTATTATAACTCTTGGAGAGCAGGTATTTTTTTTCCCAATTAAGGAAAGCAAATGGCGAACCCAGCAGTAAAGCGTAGCTGGCTGCGTATGATTTAGCAATGTTTTTCACGCAGCTCACACGTCTCCACAGGCGTAAGGACGGACACAGGCTGGACAAATAGATTTCTTTTCAGTTTTTTCCCACCAACAGGCAGCACTGCGTATATTCAATGAACCTGAGAAGTTTAATAACTGTGCTGTGTCCCTGCTTATGTGTCACAGAACGTGAGGGTAGCAGAGTTATTATAACTCTTGGAGAGCAGGTATTTTTTTTCCCAATTAAGGAAAGCAAATGGCGAAGCCAGCAGTAAAGCGTAGCTGGGTGCGTATGATTTAGCAATGTTTTTCACGCAGCTCACACGTCTCCACAGGCGTAAGGACGGACACAGGCTGGACAAATAGATTTCTTTTCAGTTTTTTCCCACCAACAGGCAGCACTGCGTATATTCAATGAACCTGAGAAGTTTAATAACTGTGCTGTGTCCCTGCTTATGTGTCACAGAACGTGAGGGTAGCAGAGTTATTATAACTCTGGCAGAGCAGGTATTTTTTTTCCCAATTAAGGAAAGCAAATGGCGAAGCCAGCAGTAAAGCGTAGCTGGCTGCGTATGATTTAGCAATGTTTTTCACGCAGCTCACACGTCTCCACAGGCGTAAGGACGGACACAGGCTGGACAAATAGATTTCTTTTCAGTTTTTTCCCACCAACAGGCAGCACTGCGTATATTCAATGAACCTGAGAAGTTTAATAACTGTGCTGTGTCCCTGCTTATGTGTCACAGAACGTGAGGGTAGCAGAGTTATTATAACTCTTGGAGAGCAGGTATTTTTTTTCCCAATTAAGGAAAGCAAATGGCGAAGCCAGCAGTAAAGCGTAGCTGGCTGCGTATGATTTAGCAATGTTTTTCACGCAGCTCACACGTCTCCACAGGCGTAAGGACGGACACAGGCTGGACAAATAGATTTCTTTTCAGTTTTTTCCCACCAACAGGCAGCACTGCGTATATTCAATGAACCTGAGAAGTTTAATAACTGTGCTGTGTCCCTGCTTATGTGTCACAGAACGTGAGGGTAGCAGAGTTATTATAACTCTTGGAGAGCAGGTATTTTTTTTCCCAATTAAGGAAAGCAAATGGCGAACCCAGCAGTAAAGCGTAGCTGGGTGCGTATGATTTAGCAATGTTTTTCACGCAGCTCACACGTCTCCACAGGCGTAAGGACGGACACAGGCTGGACAAATAGATTTCTTTTCAGTTTTTTCCCACCAACAGGCAGCACTGCGTATATTCAATGAACCTGAGAAGTTTAATAACTGTGCTGTGTCCCTGCTTATGTGTCACAGAACGTGAGGGTAGCAGAGTTATTATAACTCTGGCAGAGCAGGTATTTTTTTTCCCAATTAAGGAAAGCAAATGGCGAAGCCAGCAGTAAAGCGTAGCTGGCTGCGTATGATTTAGCAATGTTTTTCACGCAGCTCACACGTCTCCACAGGCGTAAGGACGGACACAGGCTGGACAAATAGATTTCTTTTCAGTTTTTTCCCACCAACAGGCAGCACTGCGTATATTCAATGAACCTGAGAAGTTTAATAACTGTGCTGTGTCCCTGCTTATGTGTCACAGAACGTGAGGGTAGCAGAGTTATTATAACTCTTGGAGAGCAGGTATTTTTTTTCCCAATTAAGGAAAGCAAATGGCGAAGCCAGCAGTAAAGCGTAGCTGGCTGCGTATGATTTAGCAATGTTTTTCACGCAGCTCACACGTCTCCACAGGCGTAAGGACGGACACAGGCTGGACAAATAGATTTCTTTTCAGTTTTTTCCCACCAACAGGCAGCACTGCGTATATTCAATGAACCTGAGAAGTTTAATAACTGTGCTGTGTCCCTGCTTATGTGTCACAGAACGTGAGGGTAGCAGAGTTATTATAACTCTTGGAGAGCAGGTATTTTTTTTCCCAATTAAGGAAAGCAAATGGCGAACCCAGCAGTAAAGCGTAGCTGGGTGCGTATGATTTAGCAATGTTTTTCACGCAGCTCACACGTCTCCACAGGCGTAAGGACGGACACAGGCTGGACAAATAGATTTCTTTTCAGTTTTTTCCCACCAACAGGCAGCACTGCGTATATTCTATGAATAATAACTGTGTTGTGGCCCTGCCTATACAATTCTTTCCCTGCAGTATCAATGGAGGGTGGAATGCTCTGCAGAGGCGATTTTGAGAAGCCCAAAAAAAATGCCGCACAGCCAACAGCAGCCTGGACAGTACTGCACACGGATAAATATGGCCCTAGAAAGGACCGTTGAGGTTCTTGAAGGCTACACTCACTCCTAACACTCTCCCTGCCTATGCAGCACTTCTGTCCCTAATGCCAGGTGCAACGGTCTGCAGAGGCGATTTTGAGAAAAAAAAAATCCCACTGCTAACAGCAGCCAACACACAGCTATCAGTGGCCCTAATAAGGACCTTTGGGGGGTCTTGAAGCCTACACTAACTACCAATTCTTTCCCTACAGCAGCTCCGGTATAAACAGCACTGTCCCTCATCTAACTCACACCGCATCTGAGGCGAGCCGCGGGAGGGGCCGACTTTTATATTAGGCGAACACCTGATCTCGCCAGCCACTCACAGCAGGGGGGTGGTATAGGGCTTAAACGTTGCAGGGGGAAGTTGTAATGCCTTCCCTGTCTTTCAATTGGCCAGAAAAGCGCGCTAACGTCTCAGGGAAGGAAGTGAAAGTAACCAGAACACCGCATGGTGTTCGTCACGAATAACGAACATCCCGAACACCCTAATATTCGCACGAATATCAAGCTCGGACGAACGCGTCCTCAGTCTGCAGTCATTTTACTGAGTATAGGGACAGTACTGGTGAGGCAGGGACAGTGGTACAGGGAAAGAGGTATACTGGCTATATAGGCAGTGGGCTTTTTCAAAAAAATTGGAAAAAAAAATCTTTGGGCTGCCTGTGACTGTGTTCAGTTTACTGCGTGTCTGCTGGGGGTAGTAGTCACTCACTATTACCCAGCTAGGTGTTACTGCAGCCTTGCACATAATGTTTTCTGGCTGCACTGTGCTTTCAATAACCACAGTCATCCTCCAACAGGGAAATCCATATACAGACTATATAGGCAGTGGGCTTTTTCCCAAAAATTGGAAAAAAATACTATATTTGGGCTGCCTGTGACCGTCTTCAGCTTACTGCGTGTGTGCTGGGGGTAGTAGTCGCTCATTATTACCCAGCTTAGCCTGTGACCGTCTACAGTTTACTGCGTGTCTGCTGGGGGTAGTAGTCGCTCATTAATACCCTAGACTGCTACTACTACTGAAATGGAACTAATACTGTGCTCCCCCTATACTGCTGCTTTGGAATTGTTACTGGGGCCTGTCTTGACTGCTACTATTACTGAAATGGAACTAATACTGTGCTCCCCCTATACTGCTGCTAGTGATATGTTACTGGGGCCTGTCTAGACTGCTACTACTACTGAAATGGAACTAATACTGTGCTCCCCCCTATACTGCTGCTTTGGAATTGTTACTGGGGCCTGTCTTGACTGCTACTATTACTGAAATGGGCGGTTGGGCAGCATGTTACCCAGGAGAAGTGGCAGCGGAGTGTCATGCAGGCAGTGATTGTGCTTTGTTGGAGGTAGTGTGGTGCTTAGCTAAGGTATGCCTTGCTAATGAGCGTTTTTCAGAAGTAAAAATTGTTGGGGGGGGGCACTCTTGTGAGTTACAATTGAACTTCTCAGGCAAAACTCGCATATGGATATCTAAATATGACCTCAAAGACAGGAAATTATTTTGCATTTTTACAACTTTCTGCAGCTTGTAATTGAGCCATATGTGTGTTCTTTGTATGAATTGAATTTTTGGCACTATTTTAGTGTGCATATAACTAGATAACAGCATTATATGTATATAAATTGTGATAAATATATGAACAGCAGCTGCGTGGGAATGGGTGAAGTGAGAATTACTTTCTATGCTTTTACAACCCCTTTAATACGTAACTTAATTGAGGAGTATTTTATTACTATATCAATATATATTCTTTCTTTTCTTTCTCTTTGAAAACTTTCAATAATAAATACATTTATATAATGTGGGTACATATGCTTTTTGATCACTTTCATTTCTCTTTTCCCTCAAGGTAACTAGAAACATATGGTGTCTTGTTCACTGGTTTCAAACATTGTAACACTTCTGTATTGCAATTATTACTCCTGTATTATTAGCCTCAGGCAGGCCTTAGTAGACTTCCATACACAATAGAAATGGAGGTCTTCGTTAAGGCCTGGGTTGCCAGGACAACTGCTTGACATCACCGATATGAATGAGTTAATAGCTTGAATATAATTTTTTATATCTCAACTGGACTTCTGTTTTAATGAACTTACAATTATTTTGTGAATATGAATTTCAAATTTATATGTGGTTGTCTTTCTTCCTATTAGATGTTAGACAGGCAAATGGAGATGTGTAGGTGAATCACAAAATACCACAAATTATATGGCTGCAAATGCTAAGAAATAGTTTTAGCTGTCAATTAGAGTTACATTCATTTAAATTCTATAGCTAAAATTTTTCAGAACTATGATAAAATATGTATATTTTGTGATGATTATTTTACTTTAAACAGAAAAACTGTCTTTTGGTGTCTAGATAGACTAAATCAGTAATCTATCCTGTTTTAATTAAACCTTTATCTAGTAAAATTATATATGCAGCATTACAAAAAGCACAGGAAATTAATTTCTTTTTCATATGAGTTTGGATATTTAACGCTAGGAATTTATGAGTGTTTGGTGTGCTCATAAAAAGAATCTATTTTTTAAATCTTTCTCTTAAAATAAAATTGTACAAACTGAAAAGGACAATTTCTAAACGTGAACTAGCAAAGTAAGCACAATACTCAGACTTCAATTTGCACAGCATTTTTCATTATGTATTAAAGTGTAATAGATTGCTGGAACTACTCATTTCAAGTACTGTAACACCGTATATAATTATTAGCCAAACTGAAAGGTATAAATAGATATACCTATACTTACAAAATATGTCTTATATCAGAGCCTAGATAGCACAATATGTAATGCTTCTTACAAATTTTAAATAACAGCTCCACTATTGCAGAAAAATATTTGGACTGTTTTTGCAAAATTACCATTTTTGCCATAGTTCTCTTTATTTACCTATTAGTCAAAAATGAAATAAATAAGTATGTTTAGTAAACAGATGAATCATGTTTTCCTGTATTAACCCTTTCCAATCCACTGTCTGACATCTAAAGACATTCTGATTGAAGGCTGTATAGCTCCGATGTCGGAAGACATCCAGCAGGGTATTCTTACTGTATGTTACTGGCCGCTCTGTTGTCGGGGCCTCTCCAGCATGTCCCATACCGCAGTACTGGCTCTAGCCAGCGGATGGTGCTATTGTATAATGGCAGAAAGAGAAAACTCCTTAGGAAACTCTGAATCCAAAATTGGATTGCAAAGGGTTAAACTACAGGCCATAACAATTACAGCACAGTACAGTACAGGAAACTTCCCTGTTTTCACAACTCATATGCACAACTAGTACATAAATGCATTTTGTATCATATTGAATTGCAAAAATAATAAACATAAAAACTAAAAATTCAACCTTAACTGCTTGCTTCACTTCATGTAATAAAAGGGTTTGTCTCACTGTTAAGATAGCCTTGCAGAAAACTTGCCAATCAGTTTACTGCAACAGCAACAACTTCTGGAACCTCTTGTGAACAGTATATATGGCTTTCGAAAGTTGCTGCTAGCAGTACATTTCATTTCTACGGTACACAGACTCCATCAGTTTGCAATATCAGTATGTCTCAATCCCACATTCTTTCATTTCCTAAACTTATTTGAGGCTATATTTACATCACATATGCTAAGCATATACATTTGGCTTCATTGGCTTGACAGAGGTCTTGACCTCTGTCTGACCAGAATACATTAGTATAAAGCAGTATACACTTTTTTTCTTCAATTGTTTTTCTTGAAAATTTTCAAAGAGAAAGGAAGAGGAAAGCAAACATATAGATAAATTAATATCATACACATTAATTAAGTTGCATAGTAATACGATAAATATAAGATTTCCAATACAGATTAGTTTTGTACATCACAATGAGCAATACCACAACTTAATTCCAGTGTCCCCGTTTCCATATTTATAGAAAATGGAAGAAAAGTTATGTTTAATCCTGGAAAAGATTCATTTCACAGGAGTACAATGGGGGAGTGGAGAAAGTGCACCAAGGTTGAGAGAATTTGGTTCTGGGGTTTACACTTGCAAGTTGTCAATTGAGTTGAGTTTCAAAATATAGAATATTTATGTTACGGTACAAAAATTGTATTCTAACGCAACAAATATGTTAACTTTATTCTCTGTTTATCATAAAACCCAATAAAATAATTGAATGAAAAGAAAGCCACACAACCCTAATTAGATAGGAAAACCTGCATGTTACCTCTTTAACTGGATAACATTTTCTAATACTCAAAGTTTGTTGAGGCAATAAAGCTGAGCTGTAGTTGAAGGGGAGGGAGGTTGATTTGCAATCTCTGGCCCACAAGAAACTGATAATTGTCTGCAAGAAAATGCAATAAAAAATAACTTCTATCACAGCTGTTAACCATTTAGATCTAGCTGTCAAATCTGTCTCCCAAACTCCCCCACCACAATGAGATTGCATGGTGCTGCTAAGAGTGACATAGCAGCCCAGGGCCTTGTGAAGGCCCCAGGAGTGCAATCCATTACTACCAATCAAGATGTGTTTGTGGCACATCTTAATAGAATACTTGCAGAAATTTAATATACTGCAACACTGAAGTATTTTGGGCAGCAATTGTAGCTCTATGGTTAGCTGGTTAGCAGTGTTGCCTTTTAGCACTGGGCCATAGACATAAGTCTGACTAAGAACAACATTTGCATTGAGCTTGTATGTTTTAGCCATGTTTATATGAATTTCCAACACTTCAAAAACATAGATAGGTGAATATAGATTTTGAGCTCCAATGGGGACAGAAAATATTAAGTGTTGTAAAGTGCTGTGTAATATGCATGCGCTATATAAATAAGGGTGCATTCACACGAGTGTGTGCTGGTGTGTACATAGGTGCACACGAAATCGGCGCACCCATGTACATGCACACGTGAATGAAGGTCTGTGCAGCATTACTTTCAATGGGGCCGCAGCTGCTGCAGGTGGCCCCATTGAAAGCAATGGTCTGCCGGCAACCCCTGCAGTGATTTTCAGGGAAGGGCTTTAAATATAAGCCCTTCCCTGATAATTATTCCTATTTGGTGTAAAGAATAAATATATATATATACTCACCTCTCTGACGCTGCCGGATCCCTTTCAGCAGGCAGGGATTTAAAACTTCCGCCTGCTGAAAGGGCTGCATCTGATTGGCTGAGCACTCAGGCAATCACAGGCAGTGCTCAGCAATTCATTGAATGACAGCTGAGCGCTGCCTGTAATTGTTTCCACAATGGTATTTATGGTGATTATATATTTTCCATAATTTAAATCAGATATGCTAGGAGAGAGGGAGCAAAGTCACCTTTGCATGGTGAACATTTTTATGTTATACCTTAGACAACTTTTTTCTGTTGTTTTAAGACATAGCATGGGGGTTTTCTATTGCATCTAAATACAACCAGTACCTTTTTTAATTTTTTTCAGTACTTGTATATGTTAGATTTCAGGAAAGTAGCCACTCCCTTCTTTTCATAAATGTATCTCGAGCTATAAGGTAATTAGCTGTAGTAGGAGCCCTTTTCATTTCTCTGTCTTCCATAAGAAAGTCAGAATGTTAAGCTTTGCCCTTTAGTCAAATCCCACCTCTATTAACCACCTGCTTTACAAGAATATAAGTAATTAGTAGACATTAACATCTAAAATTGTCTTTAGAATTTCTACAAGACGTTTTAAAAGGCAGTCAAAAATACTGTAGACTGGCATCCACTACAGATTTTCTTCTGATTACTTTTATAATTTATTTCTATGTTAAGTGTTTCTTTAAATTGTACAGCTTTCCTTAATATAAGTTTGTTAAAATAACAGAGTTATAATTTGCATAAATTTAAAGCAAAAATTATTCACATTAACATAATATTAAAGTAATTTTCCGTGTTTGTTTAATTTTTATCACTTTCCTTCAGAAAATGAGAGTGAATGAGATGCATGCAGCGTGGATGATGTTACAATTCACCTTTTAAAAACAACGCCTTCTATCTTTTTGTTCAAAGTAGTACTTTTCTTAGTTGTTAATGATCCATGAACTTATTCAATTGAGAGAATTTATTCAAGGAAACACAGTATATTTGAACCTTCTCCACTCACTGGAAAACTGAAACTGATAGATGCTTCATGGAAGCTTTCATGATTAATCTTAGAGGAACAGTTTATGGAAACTATGTAAGATGAAAGAAAATTCTTCAAAGGAACTCGTTTTCCTGCCACTACCTTTCAGATTAAAATACGTATTTGTTTTGTCTTCCAATTAAATTATTCATGTGATTAAATAGGGGTTTTCTATGCATTTGTTATTGATGATAATCTATCCTCAGGATAATTGATCGGCTGGGATCCGCTACTCAGAATCCCAACTGATTAGCTATTTGGTTGCCTGCTGTCAATGCCACAACACATGTGGTATAGAGTGGAAGCAGATCAGTCTGACTCCTGTGTAATTGCCAGTGCTAGTAGTTACAAATGCAGCCCTCATTAATTTTAATGAAAGCTGAGCCTGCAATTACCAACACCAGCCACAACACAGGGTTTGGGGCTGTCTGTTTCCTCTCTGTACCCTATTATAATGTTGACAGCTGGCAGCTGAACACCTCACAGACCACGTTCTCCAGCAGCAGACTCCAGCCAATCAGCTTTGATGATATATAGAGATGAGCGAACGTACTCGGTAAGGCCGATTTCGCAATCGAGCACCGCGATTTTCGAGTACTTCACTACTCGGGTGAAAAGTACTCGGGGGCGCTGTGGGGCGGGGCGTGGCGTGGTGGAACGGGGGGTAGCAGCAGGGAACAGGGGGGAGTCCTCTCTCTCTACCTCTCCCCCCCACTCCCCTCTGCAACCCCCCGCTCACCCACAGCGCCCCCGAGTACTTTTTACCCGAGTAGGGAAGTACTCGAAAATCGCGGTGCTCGATTGCGAAATCGGCCTTACCGAGTACGTTTGCTCATCTCTAATGATATATCCTGACAATAGGTCAACAATACCAATTGCCTAGAGAAACCCTTTTGATACCATGTTTTCCCAAAAATAAGACACTGTCATATAATTTTTTGCCCCAAAAGAAGCGCAGTGTCTTATTTTCAGGGGGGCTTATACTTACCTGGTCCGCCGAGTCCCGATGCTTCGCAAGCTGCAGTGTCCTCCACTCTGACTTCTCAGCTTCGTTCTAGTGATGGGGCTTCCAGCAAAGCGAGCTCTGTGTTTGGCTCGAGCGACAGCCAATCACAGCCGGCGCTCAATCAGCCAATCACAGCCATTCAATGATGTCATTCACTGAGTGACTGTGAATAATCAAGTGCCGGACCAGGTGAGTGGTGTATTCAAGCCTCTCCCGAAAACAGGGGTAGGGCTTATTATTGGGGTATGTCTTATTATCGGGGAAACACAGTTTATAAACAATGGAATAGTTAAAATGAACCAAACCTATCATTAACAATAATGATCTTCCAACAAGTAGGAAAATAATGTAATAATTAAGAATGTTGTCTGCAAATATGCTGTGACAAATATGCAAATGCTCCTATGATGCTGCCCTACATCTTTCTCTCCTGAAGTTCTGGCTAATACACAACTATCAGTACAGTACTCCAACAACTGAGATTATAAATATTATACAAATGGTAACCTTTTCCTAAAGTATATTATGAACTGCTTAAGCAATAAGTTCATGCTCAAATGTAAAAATACCTAATAAGGAAAATGGAAGAATCATTGATTTAGAAATTCTGCAATTACAGTGGAATTCTGTAATTTGACTTCATTTAACTGGTATTATGTTTTAGCTTTCAACTTTATAAATGGAAATCCTCCTTTAAATTGATAAAAATGCTCATTTATATTCTAACATATTATTTGCAGTATGTGAAGAGAAACAAAAACACAAATGTATATAATGTATCCCTGTATTTATTCTCTGTTTTTTAGTGCTATTACTCACTGAAAGCCTTTGTCTGACTCCATTTGGTACATGAAGAAGTTTTGCATGCCAATGCTGTGATTAACTTTATGGATGCAGGGGAATTATGGAAATGCATCATGTAAAAGTGCGTACTTGCCAAAATTATTCTGTGACCTTGTGCTTAAGCTGAGTTTTAAATAATTCAGAGATGTATTGAATGAATAAATTTGTGCTGCTTGTTACTCTAAACAGTCATACACTCACTTTCCCTTGCCATTTTTAATAAAGTCTACCTTTCTAATATTCATGAAAAAGTGAATATCAATTCAATTACATAGGTATTGAGAAAATAGTTTGCCCTAAGCTCTTTAGTGTTGACATATTGTCGTTCTTTTTTTTTCTTTCATTCTTTTTATAATGTATTTATTTTACTCAAGCTTTAATATATGTCTAAATCTTATTGTATAAAGTTTTAATATGTTAATACTAGTAACAGAGATTTACACTGTACTGTATTATATTTTACATGGCACATACAGAAAATTGGAGTAGGTGAAAGATTAGCCCTTGCTACTAAGGATTTGACCCCAGTCATTTTTGCTGCTCACTCTATAGTATCTATTCCGAATAGATGCTATATTTTTTTTTTACTAATAAACAACTAGAAAACAAAAAATAACTTAAAAAAAGAAACATAAAGTACAGCAATAATATAATACAAGTTCAAACAGGGTAAGGCAAAAGTCTGGACACATCCATTTGGCTGGTGTAATAATAGAAAATTGACTCCAAACGTGTACATATTAATTGGAAGGTAATCTGCATTTTTTGGTGGAGGAGACGTTTTTAACGGACATTTTAAATTCTGCCATATTGAATGCAGCTCAGATTTTTTAAATGGAAAGAGGGTCATGTGATATATCAACCTTTGCTAGAATTTACTCTGAAACACACTGGACATTTTAGTTTTGCCTATATTTACATGTTTAGGAGTAAAGTGAGGGCAAAGTTTCACAAAGTGTTTTACAACATCAATGTATTTGCTGTATCCATCCTTCAGCAGAATGCACATGGGTAAAAAATTGTTTTACAACTAAAAAAAGGAGGACCCCTAAGGAGATAGAGCTCTAATAGGTTCCACCAAACTTGCCTTCAAAAGCAACAAAGATTGTATCTATCCTAAGATAAAATATAAACCTTTATTATGGATAGTATAAAATAAATTAACAGCATTCTTGTGATTTAAAAACTAGAGATGAGCGAGCGTACTCAGAAAAGCACTACTCGCTCGAGTAATTTGCTTTATCCGAGTATCGCTGTGCTCGTCCCTGAAGATTCGGGTGCCGGCACGGAGCGGGGAGCTGCAGGAGAGAGCGGGGAGGAACGGAGGTAAGATATTTCTCTCCCTCTCTCCCGCCCGCTCTCCCCTGCTCCCCGCTGCGACTCACCTGTCAGCCGCAGCGGCACCCGAATCTTTAGGGACGAGCACAGCGATACTCGGATAAAGCAAATTACTCGAGCGAGTAGTGCTTTTCCGAGTACGCTCGCTTATCTCTATTAAAAACCCAAGGGTATTGAGAGTTAAATCATGTAGCAAGTTCTATATAGCATGATTATCAGAATAAAGTAAAGTGTGCGGACTAGAGATATAAGAATGTGGCTCAAGTCCACAGCACAAAAGTCATGTAGTTAACATACACTACAACTCTCAGCAGTCCCTGCAGTTAAAAATTAACACAGCTCCCCTAACATGTTTCACAATAAAACGTGGCATCCTCAATGAAAAAGGGTTATACGCTCATGAGCCGTTTACTCTGAATAAAATAGAAATAGTAAGGCATCCAAAATGCACTTACAGCCAATACAGGATAAAGATCAAATCTTCATAGAATACTCTGCAAATAGAACAGGTCAAGGTGCTGCATGGATTGATCTGTGTACCTATCTTGGTGATGCTATAGCAAGAGCCTATCATTACCAGACACTTGCTTCTGATGGGCAGTGGGCTAATCCCAGCACTGTCATAGCAAGCACCAACCATACCTGCATGCAAGTGCTGAACTATAGCAGTAATGCTGCACCCACTAGTAGAAGATACCTGTTTCTTTTGGGTACCCTCCTAATCTATCTATCTATATATATATATATATATATATATATATATATATAATACTGAGTGAAAAGGCTTGGGCAAGTGTGAAAAAAATGCTGCAAAGTAAGATTTGTTTTCAAGAATAGAAGACGTCTGATTGACAACCCTAATCATAAAGTCAACATCCTTAACTACTATCTTAAGTGTAAAACAAGACCAGGGAGGTCTTGGAAGTGATGATATGGCGCCCACAGAGCCCTGATCAAAACATTGAGTCCGTTTGAGGTTACATGAAAAGACAGAAGGATCTGAGCATGCCTACATTCATAGAAGGTCCATGGTTAGTTTCCAGGATGTTTAACTTCCCTGCTGACTTCTTTCAAAAACTTTGTGCAAGTGTGCCTAGAAGAATTAATGCTATTTTGAAGGCAAAGGGTGGTCAAACCAAATTAGATTTGAAGTTGATTTTTCTTTTGATCATTCCCTTTGCATTTTTGTAATTGACCAAAAAAAATAAATATTTTTATTTTTGAAAGCATTCTGAGGGCTCAGTCAGATGGGCGTTTTTTCGCGTGATTTGCGCATGCGCATGCGTCCGGCGATTTTATAAAACCATTGCTTTGCAATGGTATCGGACACATGAGCGCTTTTTATGCGCTCGTCCGATAAATTATAGAACAGAAATCACAGATCGCACCTATCTGTGATCTGCGATTCCTGTTCTCTTCTCTATATGCGCTCAATGGGGCCGGCGGCAGCAGCGCTGACCCCATTGAGAACATATAGTAGACAAATCATTCTACTGTAACAGCTGTGGCAGAGAATAATGATGTTTGCCCATTGAATTCAATGGAGCCGGCAATACAGCCGGCTCCATTGAAAGCAATGGGCTGCCGGTGAGCGCGGGATGAATTTTCGGGAAGGGCTTAAAAATATAAGCCCTTCCCTGCAATTCATCCAGAAATGTGTAAAAATAAAAAAAATATATATACTCACCTGGTCTCGGCAGACGGAGTTCAGCCGCAGCCGGCGGCAGTTCTCCTGAGCTGCTCTCTGTAGTATTCAGCAGCCGGGGATTTAAAATCCCCGTCTGCTGAATGAGCTGCCTCTGATTGGTCACAGCCTGACCAATCAGAGGCAGCTCTCACTCACACCCATTCATGAATTCATGAATGGGTGAGTGAGTGCTGCCTCTGATTGGCTCCGCGCAGGGACCAATCAGGGGCAGCTCTCACTCACACCCATTCATGAATTTATGAATGGGTGTGAGTGAGAGCTGCCTCTGATTGGTCAGGCTGTGACCAATCAGAGGCAGCTCATTCTCTGAGCAGTTCAGGAGAACTGCCGCTGGCCGCGGCTGAACTCCGTCTGCCGGGATAAGGTGAGTATATATATTTTTTTTGTTTTTACACATTTCTGGATGAATTTCAGGGAAGGGCTTATATATTTAAGCCCTTCCCAAAAATTCATCCTGCGCGATCGCCCGCAGCGCATTGCTTTCAATGGAGCCATTGTAATTGTTGGCTCCATTGAATTCAATGCGCTGGACAGCTCCGGCCCGTTTCTATTGAAACGCGGCTAGGAGCAGTATTTTCTGGCGATTTTTCGGCCCCGGTCACGCGATTTGCAGATTCGCATCCTTCATGCGATCCGCAAATCGCGGGAAAAAACGCCCGTGTGACTAAGGCCTCACTGTGCAGCATTTTTTGCATCTTTTACACAGTACTGTATATGTATATATGTATATCCACACAAAGGAAATCTATGCTATTTCTCCTCAACAAAAGACTATTTCACAGTTTCAATAGAAAACATAAACAACTCCATGGTCATCCAGACACTATCCCACACAATATACAATCTCTCAGGTGTCAGGTGCAAGACCTACCACCTGCTGCCTTAATGTAACACGTTTGAACATAACAATATGCTTGCACCCACAGATCTTGGTAATGCTTGTTTCTCCCCCAGACTGAGAGAATTGTGGGAAAAGCTGACACCTCACTTGAACAATCCTCCCATCTTGCACAGATTTAATTGCAGCATAATTAAAGGGTTTTTCCAGGGAAATACTATTGATGACCTATCATCAGAATAGGTCATCAATAATTGAGCATCCGGGGTCCATCGCTCGGGACCGCAACTGATCAGCTGAGTGGGCTTGTAACTGCAGGCACAGCCATCATTGAAATCAATGGGAACCGTACCTGCAGTTACAAGCACCAGCCACTATACGGAGGTTGGCGCGAAGACCTCTGCTCTGACGTCTGTGTATTGGGAGCAGAAGTCTCCATGCCGATATCCTATGTAGTGGCCGGCGCTTGTAACTGCAGGTACGGCTTTCATTGAAAGCAATGTATTTGTTGTGCTGACAGCATGTGCCCACTTAGCTGATCAGTCAGGGTCCCGAACAATGGATGATCAACAATTGATGACCTATCCTGATGATTCATTTCTAAATCTTCTTCATAAGTCTGTTATGAAGTGATGTGCTGAACAACATGGCATCTTCCACAAGGTACTATAGTAAAAAGTCCACATCCTCCCTTGTCCATTGGGTAATAATTAAAATCCATGCATGTCTCCCTATATACAATGTTACATTTCAATCAATACATGTGAGGGCTAGGCACATTATCTTTTTATATCAACTGATCCCCAAAGTTTAAGAAACAAATAGGATAGTTACTCCATTAATCTAATCAACACAGAGCAAAAAAAGAGCTTAGCAATATCAAATAGCTAGATAAATGATTTTATTTGAAAACACCTTTAAAAACAATGAATAGACACTAACAAGTATTCAGCAAGAGTCCCAATTAATACAACACAGAAGAAAATATGATTGTTACATACAGATGTAGGAGTACCAACAAGAATGTTTGGCATGCGACATCTGCAGTGTAGACTGCCCGACTCCCTGCAGATGCGCTGCACTAATTTCGGAATATCGCCTTTGCAATTGATAGTGAATGGCAGTGGTGCTATGCAATTAGAGTAACCTTGCTAAGTCCCAGTTTAGTGAGAATCATAAAAAGTATGTAAACGGGGAGGCGTGGCCTGGATGGCTCTAATGGCAGATATCTGCTAGTTAGCTCTGCTGTCTAACACACCAAAAGCAACCTACAGCAATGCCAAAGGATCGCAAAACTTACCCTGGAGGTGTCTGAAGGCGTCC
The DNA here is from genome assembly GCF_035609145.1 of Eleutherodactylus coqui. Taxonomy (NCBI): domain Eukaryota; kingdom Metazoa; phylum Chordata; class Amphibia; order Anura; family Eleutherodactylidae; genus Eleutherodactylus; species Eleutherodactylus coqui. Next base: position 137,808,874 of record NC_089843.1, on the reverse strand, counting down.
TGCACAGAATGCTGACAAGGAGGAGACAGTCAAAGACAGGTCCCAAGCGCTTAACAGACTTCTTCCCAGCGCGCAGCACTGCAGGAGAGCCAACAGAGGAGGACATGGCCGACAAAGCAGAGCATGGTGAGCAGTCGGAGGCAGTGGGAGGGGGGGGCCCAGCACTTAAGAGCAGTGAAAAAACAGCTTCCCTTAGCCCCTCGCCTCCTCGGCAAGCCCCACAGACAAAATCCTCTCAGATTACAGCACAGGATATGTCTCACATAGAGCAACAGGAACAGAGAGGGGGGAAGGCAGCCCAGCCCAGTGCAAAGAAGAGAGGGGGGGCCCCGGGCAGCCTGTCACCATCTTCTACCACACAGTCACAAGCAAGTGCAGAGAGTGAGAATACAGTCTCCCCCAGAGTGAGCCCTGAAAAAAGAAAACCCAGAAGAGAGGAACCCCTGCAATATCCTTCATTGCATTACAATTGTAACATACAATTACCCTATTCTGAATATAGAATGTTCCAGCCAGGCGGCATCCGAATTCTTCATAAGGAACATGGTGCTAGCATTAAGAGACTCCCTTAAAAATGACCTATCTGAGCCCAACAACAGAGTCGGCTCTGCTATATCAGTGGACCATTTGGAGAACAAACAAGTGAAATTACTAGCTCACATAATGAGCTTATAGATGCTCATTATAAACTGGAAGAGGATTTTGAATATCTAAAACACAAAATGGCGGACATGGAGGACAGCAATAGGCGTAATAACGTCAAGTTTAGAGGAATCTCAGAATAAGTTAAACCAGAAGATTTAAACAAATATGTTAGAGATCTCATCAAAACCCTCTTGCCTTGATTCCAAACCAGAGGAGCATATTCTGGACAGAATTCATAGGATCGCTAAACCTGGGAATATCCCTGAAAAAGCTCCCAGGGATGTGATAGCTAGAGTGCATTTCTTCCATATTAAGGACGAGCTCATGAAAATCTCTAGAAACCTCAAGGAATTACCCCACCCATTTGAAGATATCAAACTTTTTTCTGACTTCTCACAAATCACAATGCTAGCTCGCAAGAAGTTTCTCCCAGTAACGACAACTCTGAGAGAGCACAAAATCCTTTACAGATGGGGATTCCCAACTAAGCTCCTTATCAACAAAAGAGGGAACTTTCAATGTCATTAACTCACCGGAAGAAGGTATAGGGTTGCTGACAAAATGGAACCTCCCCATTCCAAAGGAGGGAGGCCCCCTTCAAGTCGCCAAAGATTGGTCCTACAAACAGGCTTCCAAAGCAAATAAGAAACCTCCTACTCTCCGTTGATGGTTTATGCGGAGAAACCTCCACTTCCACATGCGGTCCTCGGATCAGCTTATTAGATACCATCCGTTAGATGGCTGAACTGTGTTTACCCCCGACCAAGACCTTTTAACCCTTTCCAATCCAATGTCGGGCCTGCCCCGACATCATAATTTCCCTCCACAACTCCGATGTCGGGGCAGGCCCGACACTGCAGTGCAGGAGTGCATCTGCACCCGATCATCAGACACATCGGGTGCAGATACACTCCTGCACTGGTCCTCATTGAGGAGCCCCGAGGAGAAGGCCGAAAGGGTTTTTAACCCTTTCTGCCTTCTCCTTTACACATTACATAGCGCTCAGTTAGTGCTATGTAATGCATGGAGATTTGGGCTGGCGATCATGTGACTGCCGGTGTCACCTGACCCCCAGCTGTCACATGAACGCCGAGTCGGGAGCCTGCACCGTGGGGGGACCTGCTTACCTTACCGGCGTCTTCCGCATTCTCCCTTCTGCCTCCCGGCCCGGCGATCATGTGACCGCTGGGTGCCACCTGACCCCAGCGGTCACATGATCGCCGAGTCGGGAGGCAGAAGGGAGAATGCGGAAGACGCCGGACAGGTAAGCAGGCCCCCCACGGTGCAGTGAGCACCTGCACCCTCCTGAACTCTGTCAGTTCAGGAGGGTGCAAGGAAATGTATTTTTCTCATCTATTCTCACCAGCTCCAATTTATTTGGAGCTGGGGAGAATGGCTGAGAAAAAATAAATGGATTGGAAAGGGTTAATGTGCTTTCACCGGCCCCATACTCTGAAAAGTTCCCATTCTACCATGTTTACCCAAGTCTCTCCTGCGTTATGTGAGACTCACCAGTTTTTTCTTCCCACAAGCAATCCTATCTCATTTTTATTTTTTCAAACCAGGATCCTCCTCTTGATTTTGTCTAACAGCACCATGACTTGGTACCAGATTAACCCGGTGGCCAGCAGAGCGGCGGTCGAGAACATCTCACTGGTCTTACAAGCATTTCCCAGACACTTTAAATGGAGCTAAGACTGTTGTCTTTAAATGTGAGAGGGCTTAATTCCCCATTCAAAAGATCGTCACTGTGGAAGGAGGCTCTCTCCTCCAAAGCGGACATACTATGCATACAGGAAACTCATTTTGCCAGAGACAAAACTCCCACTTTTTCCCACTCCAGGTTCTCTACAATATTCTCAGCTACCGCTGTTAAGAAAAAAGCAGGTGTATCAATTGCTATAAGAGACTCTGTAAATTTTCACCTTCTGGAGCAGATAGTGGATGATGGGGGTAGATATTTAATTTTGATTTGTAAAATTGTAAATTTTCTCGTGACCCTAGCATATATCTATGTGCCTAACCAAGGGCAACTTAGGTTTATGAACAGAGTCATGAGAAAAATAAAAAAGGTACAGCAAGGTAATCTAATTTTGTGCGGGGACTTTAACATAATAATGGACGGAGACATGGACACCAGCTCCTTGGGTAGGGGGAGAGGCCCGACCCTTTCCAACTGGACCCACCAAGCAGAGCTGTTTGACACATTTAGATGTTTGAATGCTAACTCTAGAGAATATACATTCTATTCGACCCGTGACAGGTCGTTTTCTAGGATCGACATGTTCCTGGGAGATCTCCCAATTCTTAAGAGAGCTCTTGAAGCAACAATAGGCATAACATCATGGTCTGACCATGCTCCGATAATACTCAAACTAAAAGTGGGTCCCCAGGCCCCAGCATATGGGTGCTGGAGAAATAACACTTTCCTATTGAAAGTACCCAGATACCAAAAGAAAATAAGAGAAACATTGGAGGAGTATTTCCGTCTTAACGATTCCCCAGAAATGTGTCGATCTACTTTATGGAATGCACACAAACCAGTGATTAGAGGTGGTGATGATATAGCAAGGTCATATTCACAAAAGGGAAAGAGACAAATTGCTCAAAAACACTCTAGGCAAACTTAAAGAATTAGAAAAGGATCTTACTACTTCACCATCTACTCTCAAACACAATGCCCTCTTAGAAACAAGACTTAAAGTTCGGGACATTCTTATAACCAAACATGAAAAGAACCTGAAAAACCTAAAATCCGCATATTATACTAGCAACAATAAATTTACCCGCTTGATGGCAAATAGAGTCAAGCAAAAGAGAATTAAAGGTAAAATTCCCTATTTAATAGACCCAAGCTCAGGTTGCAAGACCTCTAACCCAATAGAAATAGCTGAAATTTTTAGAAAATTCTATGACTCCCTATACAACTTAAAAAGGGACCCCTCCCTCATACAGCCCACTGAGAGTGGGGTGAATCAATTTCTATCAACAATTCAACTACCAAAGTTAAAACCATATCAATTAGGTACATTAAATAGCCCTATTTCACTTCAGGAGATTTTACAGGTTATCAACACTTCCAAGAAAGATAAGGCCCCTGGCCCAGATGGCTTCTCCAACGAATATTTCAAAATCTATAAGTCTCAACTAGCAACTCACATGAGATAGATTTTTAATGAGGCAATGGCAAAGGGACACCTACCCCCCGAAATGCTCCAAGCTAATATAGTCACAATACCCAAGCCTGATAAGGACTTCTCTTCCCCGGGCAACTTTAGACCGATCTCCCTATTAAATAGTGACACTAAATTTTATGCAAAAATCCTGGCGTTGTGTCTTGTAGAAATCACTCCGGACCTTATCCATAGTGACCAGACAGGCTTTGTCAAATGGAGACAAACATCGGACGCCACCAGGAGGTTGTTGAATGTGATGGGGGAAGTGGAGGCCTCATGAATGCCTTGTCTGCTCCTCACTTTGGATGCAGAGAAGGCGTTCGACAGGATCCACTCGGGCTATGCCTTCTCAGTACTGAAGAAGCTGGGTTTTGAAGGACCAATTCTGGGAGCAATTCGAGCATTATATGGAGCCCCCTCTGCCAGAGTCCTGATTAATGGAGTAATCTCTGATTCATTTGAGATAACAAATGGGACCAGACAGGGGTGCCCTCTATCCCCCACCCTGTTTGTACTAACAATAGAACCCCTGGCAGAGGCAATCCGCATGGAAAGTGATATTAGAGGAGCTCCACTGTCATCTAGACAACATAAGATCAGTCTCTTTGCAGATGACATAATTCTTATGTTAACCTCTCCACTACATTCCCTCAGAAGGGCATCATCTCTCTTGAATAATTTTGGCAAAATCTCTTATTATAAGATTAACCCAACAAAGTCAAAAATTTTACCTTTAAATATCCCTAGTAAACTCCAAGCTCAGATTAAAAAGGAGTTCCCATATGGATGGGACTTACTAGGTACTAAATATTTGGGTATAACTATCACCTCCCCCTTAAAAAACACAATGCAAATCAACTTGAACTCCCTAACAGACGAAATAGAAGTAAACCTAAACAATTTCAACAAAACGGAACTCTCTTGGTTGGGAAAAATTGTTGTATATAAAATGATGATACTCCCAAAAATCTTATATAGATTTCAAACACTTGCGATTAAATGCCCCCAAAAATTAATCCAAGGTCTTCAGAAACAATTAATGTATTTTATATGGGGGAATAAAAGACCCAGAGTAGCCGCGTCTATTTTGTTCAGTCCTAGAAGACAGGGGGGAGTAGGAGTTCCCAACTTAGGGCGCCCACCCACTGGCGTTTTTTTCCCCTGCGAAATTCGCAGCATTTTTTCTCTGCAGGGGTCTATGGGACTTGTAATGTTAAAATCGCGATCGCGCAAAATCGCAATTTACCGCGAAATCGGGATTTTGCGCGATCGCGATTTTAACATTACAAGTCCCATAGACCCCTGCAGAGAAAAAAATGCTGCGAATTTCGCAGGGAAAAAAAACGCCAGTGGGTGGGCGCCCTTAGAAGCATATTTTAAAGCAATTATAATAGAACAACTTAGAGCTTGGTGTGTGCCACATCAGGGGCTTCGTTGGCCCAACATAGAACAGAGTGTCTTGGGAAAAAAGACTCTCCGCAATCTTCTACTCATTTCTATTTTGGACCCCAATATAGCTACACCAAAATCTCCTACAATTGAAACAGCAATTAAAACCTGGCAACAACTATTCCAAGTGTCCATAGATCATTCCCCTAGAAGAAATATCTCCCTCTCAGTAGATATACTAGAATTTTGGTCAGACAACTTAACAATGCAAAACTGGAAAAGACCTAATCTCAGATTTGACTGAAGGTGCAAAAATGAAACCCTTCGGCTCCTTGCAGAAAGAATTTAACCTCCCGGATGGAGAGTTTTTCTTATACTCACAAATCAATAGTTTATGGGCCAAGGTATCCAGCCTAAAAATTTCTTTACCCCTATACATGTATAGATATTTATACGACCCCCCGTCTTACAACCTGAAACTCAAAAACCTGTATGAAATATTTTGTGGAACGGGAGATTACAATCAAAATATCTATAAAAAAGCCCACTTACTGAACTGGGAAAAAGATTTGGGCCAATCTTTCACACCTGCTCAATGGAAGATTGCACATTCATGGGCCAGTAAAGCCTCTTCCTGTGCTACCCTAATGGAAGTCCATAGCAAAGTCATCACCAGATGGTATAGATCCCCGGTGAGACTATCAGACTTCTTTCCAGATTCCTCTGATAGATGCTGGAGAGGTTGTGGGGGACAGGGCTCGTTGCTCCATATCTTTTGGGCTTGCCCACTGATTCAAAAGGTTTGGCGGGAGTTCTTTTCTCTACTCAAGAGAATTATCAAAATAGGGGTTCCCTTCTTACCTGAATTGGCCATTCTTCTTATCGGAATTGATGGAATTCCCGCTAAGTTTAGGAAATTGGTTACACATGGCCTTCTAACTATTAAACTTCTTATAACAAGGAATTGGAAATCAAATGTTGTCACTAACGGATACAACTCAGACGCTCTCAGACCACTGTGTGTATGAAAAATTATTTGGATATAGAAACAGTCAAACAATTCATGGAAACTTGGGAACCATGGCAGACGCACTTCCGGTTGGATCTCTCCTGATGTCTCTGGTGACCATCTCCCCTTACAGGATATTTAGTCATTTGGTGCGCAAACATGGATAGGATCCTTATAGTTTATACTTTTTGTTTTTCTCTAAGCTCCCTCCCCTTTCCCCCTTCCCCTCCCTTTTCCACCCCTTCGCTAATTCTCCCCCCCCCCTTTTTATTTGTCAAACTATTTGTTACAAGTATTTGATTTTCAAAATTTCTGAGAAAAAAATGTTCACTAGAGATGAGCGAGCACCAAAATGCTCGAGTGCTCGTTACGAGAGTCGAACTTTCAGTGATGCTCGAGAGTTTGTTTCGAGTAACGAACCCCATTGAAGTCAATGGGCGACTCGAGCATTTTTGTATATGACTGGTGCTCCGCTAAGGTTTTCATTTGTGAAAATCTTAGCAAATCACCAAAGTCATGTAAAAAACACAGAAATGGATAGGGCAGGCGAGGAGCAACATGCAGGGCTGCATTTCGGGCTCTGAGGTCTCACTATTAAGCCACAATAGTGGCAAGAGTGAGACCCCCCCCCCCCCCGCACTGTCAGCATAAAGATCGTTCTCCTCTTCCACAGCTGTAACAGCTGTGGCAGAGAAGAACGATGTTAGCCCATTGAATTCAATGGAGCCGGCAATACAGCCGGCTCCATTGAAAGCAATGGGCTGCCGGCGAGCACGGGATGAATTTTCGGGAAGGGCTTAAAAATATAAGCCCTTACCTGAAAAAGAAAGATTTTAGTGTAAAAAAGAATAAAAATGCAGGCATTTTCTTCAATGGAGCTGCTGCTGCTGCCGGCGACTCCATTGAAGACAATGGTCTGCTAGCACACCTGAATTCTTTTTCAGGGAAGGGCTTTACATATAAGCCATTCCCTAGAAATGAATTAAAAGGGATTTAAAAAACAAAAAAAATAGATACTCACCTCCCTTCAGCTGCCGGGGCACAGCCGCGTCTTCTCCTGCTGTCCCCTGCACTGTGGTGCTGAACTGCTGATCTTTCACCAGCCGGGGATTTAAAATCCCCGCCCGCTGAATGAGCTGCCTCTGATTGGTCACAGCCTCACCAATCAGAGGCAGCTCTCACTCACACCCATTCATGAATTCATGAATGGGTGAGTGCTGCCTCTGATTGGTCCCTGCGCTGAGTCAATCAGAGGCAGCTCTCACTCACCCATTCATGAATTCATGAATGGGTGTGAGTGAGAGCTGCCTCTGATTGGTGAGGCTGTGACCAATCAGAGGCAGCTCATTCAGCAGGCGGGGATTTTAAATCCCCGGCTGCTGAATACTACTCAGTGCAGTTCAGAAGAACTGCTGGCCAGACGCGGCTGAACTCAGGCTGCAGCGGAAAGGTGAGTATACATTTTTTTTTTATTTTTACACATTTTAGGATGATTTTCAGGTAAGGGCTTATATGTTTAAGCCCTTCCCGAAAATTCATTGTGCGCTCGCCAGCAGCCCATTGCTTTCAATGGAGCCGGCTGTATTGCCGGCTCCATTGAATTCAATGGGCTAACATCGTTCTTCTCTGCACAGCTGTTACAGCTGTGGCAGAGGAGAACAATCTTTATGCTGACATAAATTTTTTTTTTATTTTTACACATTTTAGGATGATTTTCAGGTAAGGGCTTATATTTTTAAGCCCTTCCCGAAAATTCATCCCGCGCTCGACGGCAGCCCATTGCTTTCAATGGAGCCGGCTGTATTGCCGGCTCCATTGAATTCAATGGTCAGTGCTCGTTTAATCGAGACGAGTACCGCGAGTAACGAGCATCTCGAGCACCCTAATACTCGAACGAGCATCAAGCTCAGACGAGTATGCTCGCTCATCTCTAATGTTCACAAATGTATGAATGTCCGTATATTGATAACACCATGATATGAAAAAAATATATCTAATGTCAAATCTAATTGGACATTCAAGGCATGCATTGTTATTACTCTATGATGTTAATGCAAACAAACTCAATAAAAATTATTGAACAGTAAAAAGTATGTAAACGCAGTATGCAATAGCACTTCTACATCTGCATATAAACCAGAGTAAGGATATAGTGGGTCACAGTGTAATCAATACTTAAGGTAGATGAACCCAAATATCCCTAGGTAGATATCACATATGTTTAACCCGTGAAAAGATCTCAGGAGCTGAACCTGGTGCACACTCAGTGGGTTCAAGCTGTTTGAAACAGCTGACAGACGCTGCAAAGCCTGCTGCGATTGGAGCTAGCTCCAATCACACATTTTTGACAGCCTACATATACTTCTGCACAGGTGCACCTAAGCCATGCCTACAATAATACATTACAAGCAAAAACACATGGCAACAGCATTTATTCTCATTTCATGCCTCATGAACACTTGAAATGAGACTCTAGTACCCTATTGACCTACTTCTAGCTTAGATGCAAGATGTGATATGGGTGGGCATGTAGGCACACAGGTTTTGTATTGTATCCTACAGCATAATAGTCCACATTTGTTGTAACTGAGCCTCTAAATGGTACAGACTCATAATCTGTTGAAGTTGGCATCTCAAATGGTTCCATACATGTTCCATTGGCAATAAATCTGGGTAGTGGGTAGTCCATGGAAGCCTGGCAATGTTGTGGAGGCATTCTTGTGATACTCTTGCTATGTGTGGCTGAGCATATCCTACTGGAAATTGTCTATTGAAAGCTCGGCAATGAGAAGCAACACAAGATGGAGGATGTTCTGAACATATCATTGAACTATCATTGTCCCTCCTACCACTACTACGGGTAACCGTCTGTCATATGCAAAGGCAGAATTGGGATGCTCATCCCTATTTCTCTAGACATAAACATGGCCGTCGTCAGTGCCTAAGCTAAACCTGGATTTATCACTGAAGAAAACCTGGTTCCACTCTGTAGCAGCCCAGTTTAGTCATTAAGGACACCCCTGCAAAAGGAGTTGACGGCGGGTGAATGTCAAAGACAGAACACGTAGTGGGTGACATGAGACCAAATGTCCAGCCAAGCACCTGGAAATGGTTCATACAGACACGAGGGCCTTTAACAAGGGTGGCACCTGTTTCTAGATAGCGGACAATCAAACAGTCGCAGCTGCTTGTGCTTGTCAAATGATCAGATGATTATCTTTATTAGTGGTCTGTCAAGGGTGTCCTGAGCCCTGTCACCTTGTTTGTATGCCCTCTTGCATCCACTGATCCCAACACCTCCTAACAGCCTGGTTAGATTGGCCCAGGTGGTGGGCAATTTGTCAATATTACCATCCAGCTTCTCTCATTCCAATAATATACCCCCTCTCAAAGTCTATGAACTGGATAAAATCTCTTCACTTGTGAGATAGAAGCATGTTTAGTGGTCAACAAGCTCTACAGAAGTGGAAAAAAAGGTTCACTACACACAAATAGCCTCTGAGTTTTTTTTATAGGCTAACAAAGGTGGAACTACTTTTAGGGTCTTAGGTGGCAAAAAAGGGAGGAAACTACAGTTCTGTGAGCCTGACTTCTATTCTGAGAAAGATCTTTGAACAAATTAATAAACAGCATGTATGCAAGTACTTGGATAAAAATGGAGTAATTAACCAGAGCCAGCGTAGGTTTGTAACAAACAATTCATGCCAGACAAATCTAATTTCCTTCTATGACAGAATCACTGACTGGGTTGATCAGGGAAATGCGGTGGATATAGTATATCTTGACTTTAGTAAAGCATTTGACAAAGTATCTCATACCATTCCTATTGAAAAAATGACCAAATATAGGTTTGACAAGGCAACTGTCAGGTGGATTCAAAACTGTCTGAGTGATTTTACTCAGAATGGTCATAAATGGCTGCACATCCAAGTAGAAGAATGCATCAAGTGGGGTACCACAAGGCTCTGTCTTATGCCCTGTGTTGCTCAACATTTTAATAAATGATCTGGAGGAGGGAATTGATGGGAAACTGATCAAATTTGCCGATGACACTAAGCTAGGAGGGATAGCTAACACTGGGGAAGAAAGAGTATTAAAAAAGATCTAGAAAAGCTTGAACAGCGGGCATCAACTAACAGAATGGCATTTAAGAAGGAAAAATGCAAAGTCCTACATCTGGGCAAGAAAAATGAAAAAAGCACATACAGAATAGGAGGAATTGGGCTAAGCAGCACATGTGAAAAAGACTTGCGTATTCTAATAGATCATAGACTGAACATGAGTCAACAATGTGATTTAGCAGCCAAAAAGGCAAACACAATTCTGCCATGTATTAAGAAAAGCATAGAGTCTAGAAATGAGATAATTATCCCCCTCTACACTTCCTTAGTCAGACCTCATATGGAATACTGTGCCCAGTTCTGGGTACCCCACTTTAAAAAAGACAGACAAACCGGAGCAAGTTCAGAGAAGAGTTACAAAGATGGTGAGCAGTCTGCAAATCATGTCCTATGAGGAACAGTTAAGGGATCTGGGGATGTTTAGCTTGCAAAAAAGAAGGCTGAGCGGAGACTTAATAACTGTCTACAAAGGGCTGTCACAGGGCAGAAGGATCAGCCCTATTCTCATTTGCACAAAGAAAGACTAGAAGCAATGGGATGAAACTAAAAGGGAGGAGACGCAAGTTAGATATTACGAAAAAATTTCTGACAGTGAGGGTGATCAATGAGTGGAACAGGTTACAGCGAGACGTGGTGAATTTTCCTTCAATGGAAGTGTTTAAATAAAGGCTGGACAAATATCTCTCTCGGATGACTTAGTGAATACTGCACTGAGCAGGAGGTTGGACCAGATGACCCTGGAGGTTGCTTCCAACTCCACTATTCGATGATTCTATGACCATTCATCTAATTATGCCCAAACTCTAATCATTTGCATTTCTGCCTGAGATGTAACTGAATACTGAGTTTTGCAACAAAACAACAATTTCTAGCTGCTTGATTTTTTTAACAAAGAGTGTATATACAAACCACATATAAATGCAAGATGGTTAGTGCATACTTTGATTAAAACATGTGAGTCCATCTGCCACATCCAGATAACCATCGAGTCTGAACGGGTCCTAACATTATCACTAAGCCTCCAGGCTATATAGTCTATTTAAAAGGCTTGGGCTTGGATGGGTGGATGGTGCACACAACAAAAGTAAGGTTAGCCCTCTTCCACAAATAGAAATGGAATAAAAACATTTAGCACTTCCAACAAATTAATTAAATGTGCGGGTTAACATAAGCCTTGCCTGCAAAAATGCAGTACAATCATAAACACATAACATTACTCAACAGCAACTATTCATTTAATATCCGATTGGTTGCCTATATGTGGCAGTTAGGCTAATATGTTTTGATCAAAGCATGCTCCAGCAACCTTGCATTTGTATGTGATTTGTATATATAACCGTTAGGGAATTTATTCAGATATTAAATGTGTATGAATGATGTTGCCATGTGTTTTAGCTTGCATACACTGTTAATCCTGACAGCATGTATGCTATCAACTGGAAGAGGGATTGTGCCTCCGACTCCCCATCAGCTTTCAGTGATGCAATCATGGGGTGCTAATGATTTCCATGCTAGCCAGGGCTGTCATGTACAGTATTTAAGCATATTAAGCCCTGACTGTGGCAGGGCTTAATAATAGAATGCTAAAAAATAAGGTGATCATGTTCACGAGTTCAAGTCAACTAAAGGCACCATAAAAAATGTAAAACTAAGTAATATATATATATATATATATATATATATATATTTTTTTTTTTTTTTTAATCAAAAAATATATTGCAAAAAACACCCTTTCCCATTTTTCCAACAAAACAATCAGCTCAATAAAAAAATGGTATTGCTATATCCAAAAAAGCCATCCATAAAGGAAGAAATTAATGGATGATCCATGTGATTGAGTGCTACTTTTAGTGAATGGAACTTTTTACTATGTATCTATTTACCCTTATAAACTAAAAAAAACTAGCACAGGCTTTTTTAATGAGGGTTGGATCTTTGTTCAGTTTATAAGTGACTTCTAATATAAGGTTATGTTTGGTTTGTTAAACAGGGGATATATGTAATGGAGCAATTTTTAACTATCTCAAGACATATTTATGTGCTTTTGTATGTCTTTTATATTCATTGAAGTTAATTTGTATCACTAATGGGCTCATTAAGGCGGCTATAAAAATCCCTTCTGTGGATGAAGCAACCATGCCCCAGAAGAAGCCAAGCTTGCAAAATTCAAGTTTGGCTGCAGTAGATGAACCCCTGAGCCTATACTATGTTTTATATGCTGTTTGATTTCAGAACTTTATGAGTATAATAAAAGAACTTGCTTTTACACACTCTGGTGCTTTAAACTTTATTGCACTATAGTCTGTTTATTTGAACATTTAGTGAATAAAAGAAAGCATATGTGGTCTATCTGAAGATCTGACATGGAGCTTGATTTCTTCTCTGGTGTGTGAAAGTGGAAATCCTCATCCATTCTGCACCTTGATTGGCTTTGCCGATTGAGCATAATTCATACCATGTGAACATAGAATGTACCTAAAAATGGCGGCAATAAAAAATTACAAGCTCACTCCACAAAAACAAGCCCTAACATACCTCCTTCAAAGGAAAAATAAAGATGTTATAGGGCTTTGAAGATGATGAGAAAAAGCAGGATTTTTTAAATTTCATCACAGACATTAAATTTTTAAAGAAACTCCTACAAACATAGTTTTGTCATAACAAAAAACAAAAAAAAAATTATATATATATATATATATATATATATATATATATATATATATACATACACACATACTGTGGAAAATTACTGTCCCTAAATTACTGTTGGGGGGGGGGGGGGTCGTCAAGCTAGAAATGCTACAAGAGGTGCACAAACATTTTTAGCTCAACACTGATAAGGGATCAGTGTTGAGCTAAAAATGTTTGTGCACCTCTTGTAGCATTTCTAGCCTGACGACCTCCCACCCCCCACCACCAACAGTAATTTAGGTACCATAAAACATTCACTCCGTTACCAGTGCCTAGACAAAAAAGTTTGTTTGCTGTTGCAGAATTCCTTTTAAGTGCAAACCAATCACATCCATATCTGTGCCTTGTCATAAGTTTGTATGTTATAAGTGTTTATAAATATCCATACATCTTCAGACCCAATCCATTTAAGCCTGAAGAAGAACCCTGCATTCGTTCGGAAGCTCGCTGTAACATCATGTATTTTTGTTAGCCATTAAAAGGTATCATATCTACAAGATTACGTGGTTTCTCTTGCTGGGAACAATCACATTTTGATTCTACTGGCTAACACGGTACCAAACTTTTGTTTTCATTATACCTAATGGAGGATACCAGAATGTACCGTACAAAAATGGAACTGAAACATCTTCTGAAGAAGTTGGCACAACTGGACAGCGACATTTTCTTTCTAACCGGATGCAAGAAGGAACATCTAATTCCCAAATGACTCTGCCTAAAGAATCCAACTCTGCACACTTACAATACTCGTTATGCACAACGTCTTTGCTACAGGACTTCTGAGAGACTGCGGAATCACCTTATCCACGTCTTCTACAGCAACAAGAATAAGGCCCTTGTGGACATACAAATTTTAAGGAATACACTTACAGAGGACGTGAACCTGGAAATGCAACACTTTTACACAACACTACGATGCTGCCTTATTCAGAACAAGGAAAAGAAACTCCAGAGACATCGACTCAGAGCAGGCCTCTACCCAAACATGGATCAGGAGCAGCCCGAGTCCGGCAGGATGGAACAGAACCCCCAACGGGACACGGACAAAGGTAAAATCAGCTGTGTTATCAATCTGTCATCTCACAACCCCAGTAAGGTGGAGCTCAGTGTTCTTTCTAGGGGACTTTCATTCTGTCCCACTAAAACGCTTGACAAAGCAGAACTTTGTAGGGACATGGAGGAATATTTCAGAAGACTAAGACTGAAAGAATTCTTTCATGATAAAGAGGACACAGAACTTTCAAGCACACAAACACAGGAGAAACTTGGGGCCAAAAAGAAGTCTGATTGGACGCCCTCTCCTGGCCGCAATCCCATTTTGGACAAATACATAGACTCCTTTAGGCATGCGGTGCAGTCTACTATACTGGACAAGCATGGAAGCACTTAAGAGCAACAAGGAAATCACCATTAAGCCTGCAGATAAGTGTCCTCATGAACACATTGGACTACAAGAAAGACGCGGACCGACAGCTGACAGACACCAGATACTACACCAAACTGAATCAAGACCCGACTCAGAAATATGTGAGGAAATTGAGAAGGGTCATCAGAAGCCTGCCTGTGGGCTCCACAAAACTTCTGGACTTGATACTGGAGAACCCCAAGGTTGGAACATTCTACATGCTTCCAAAACTACACAAAGCTGGCAACCTGGGGAGGCCGATTATCTCAGGTGTGGGAACCCTCACTGAAGGAATCTCAGGATGGGTGGAAGGCATCCTCAAACCACTGGTGAGAAACACAACCAGCTACCTGCAAGACACCACGGACCTACTGAACAAACTGTCAACCGTAGGTCCCCTCCCCAATGGTGCCATCCTGGCCACTATGGATGTGGAATCCTTGTATTCCAACTTCCCACACGAGGATGGACTGGCTGCCTGCCAGGCGCACCTTGAGGCCAATGGGGTCGCCTCTGACGCACTGCCACAACTCACAAGATTCGTCATCACACACAATTATTTCTCCTTTGGCAAAGAGATATTCCTGCAACTCACCGGGACTGCCATGGGCAGTAAAATGGCACCGCAATATGCCAACCTTTTTATGGCAAAACTGGAGAGTGACTTTCTAGCCTCCTGCCCCAGCAAGCCATTGGCCTACTTCTGCTACATTGATGACATCATGATCATCTGGACCCACACCAAACAAGAATTAATAAAATTCCATGAAAGATTCAATGCATTCCACCCCACCATAAACCTGACATTAAACTACTCGCATACAGAAATCAACCTTTTGGTCACCACCATAAAGATTTTAAACAACTCAATCCAGACATTCCTATACCGAAAACCGATTGATCGGCCTACATACCTCAGATGGGACAGTTTCCATCCTAAACACATCAAAAAGTCCATTGTCTACAGCCAGCATCAGGTATAACCGGATCTGCTTCAATCCAACAGACTGAGAGGAACATTTGTACCATCTTAAAAGGACATTTATAAATCAGGGCTACCATCCCACCTCAATTGATGACCAAATCACCAGAGCCACCAGGATACCCAGGAATCAACTACTCCAATACAAGGAGAAGGAAAGAAACAATCGTGTACCTCTAGTAGTGACCTACAATCCGCAACTAGAGGTACTAAGGAAAACCACAAAGAAACTCCACCATGCCCTACACAAGGATGACCGTCTGAAAACCATATTCCCAGACCCTCCTCTTCTGTGTTACAGGCAACCTCCTAACTTGAGGAACTTTTTAATCAGGAGTGCATTACCCTCTGACACACAAAAAGGAACTTATCCCTGTAATGTAAGGAGCTGTAAGACCTGCTCACATATACTGACTGTGGACAGGATAAGGATCCCCAACACACAGCAGGACTATAAGATCCACGGGACATTCACATGTTCCACGTCCAATGTTGTGTACCTGATCATGTGCAGTAAATGTCCTGTTGGGGGTCTTTATGTTGGAGAAACAGGACAGAAACTGAAAGCAAGGATGAGATCTCATTGCCACACGATTAAACATAGAAAAAGAGAATTACCTGTGGCTGAGCACTTTTCTAACCATGGACATGACATAGGATATATGACCGTTTTGATATTGAAGGGTGGTTTCAAGTCACAAAACCACAGAAGAATTTGGGAATATAAATTGATAACAACCTTTGACACGCTGAATAGTGGGTTAAATTATTCCCCAGGATTTATGCATGAATGGGAAGTGTGAGACATTTATTGCACAGATAAGACCCCCATCAACAGTAATTCAGGGACCATAAACTTTCACTCCCTTATCAGTGTTGAGCTAAAAATGTTTGTGCACCTCTTGTAGCATTTCTAGCCTGACGACCTTCCCCCTCCCCCCAACAGTAATTTAGTGACCATAAAACTTTCACTCCGTTACCAGTGCCTAGACAAAAAAGTTTGTTTGCTGTTGCAGAATTCCTTTTAAGTGCAAACCAATCACATCCATATCTGTGCCTTGTCATAAGTTTGAATGTTATAAGTGTGTATAAATATCCATGCCTCTTCAGACCCAATCCATTTAAGCCTGAAGAAGAACCCTGCGTTGGTTCGGAAGCTCGCTGTAACATCATGTATTTTTGTAAGCCATTAAAAGGTATCATATCTACAAAATTACATTATTTCTCTTGCTGGGAACAATCACAGAAGGCCCGTTTACAGCCCCTTGCACAGCATTTTGTGTACTGCATTGACACAATGCATATTAATTACTTAATTTCATTGTAATGTTCTGTATGTGCACTCTGCACCTGGGTGCCATGATTGGTTATGGCTAATTTGCTGTTATTCTTCTTAGTGCACATGTGTGGACATGCTCTTTGTGTATTGGCTGCCCAGTGAATCTAGTATTAGACACCTATCTTTCTTTAGACAAGCACAATAGTGCATTTAGCATGTCATGTATTAGCCATATGTGACTATTATGTAGGGATTATGATGAGATCTATGATTAATTGAGCCTGTATTTTATTAATTACATGCACGTGATTCAGCTTGCTTTTTCACTTGTTCAGTTAATTTATTATTTTAACATAGAGTTTTTAAATTTTTTTGTGACACATTTTAATGGAAATTTTAGATGTGCACTTTTTGCACTCTCTTAGGCCTCGGTCACACAAGCATTTTTTTGCGCACATATAGGCACACACACAAAAAAAAACGACGCTCGCATGTGTAAACATTGCGTGAACAGTCAATGTTTCTTGAACAGAAGACCTGAGCTTCATGCGTATGAATATCGCTCATTCACTGGAACAGCTGCACTTTAAAAAGTGCAGCTGCTCCAGGAGGGGAGAAAGAAGAAGCCCCACAGGGCTTCGGGATTTCCCCATAGCAGGGAGAGACAGGGCGGAGTTATGGGTTAATCCCCCATAGCTCCGCTTTCTCTCCCTGATATGGGGAAATCCCCCATAGCGCTGCTGTCTCCTTGCTATGGGGAATAAATACATAGTCCCATTCTCTCTCTCCTTGCTCTGGGGACCCCCAAGGGATTTCCCCATAGCTCAGAGAAAGTGGGTGGGTCTAGACAGTGGGCATGGTTAGATAGTGGGTGGGGCTAGATGACATTGCTAGAGAGTAGATCCTTTCCCTATGCTCTCAGGGAAACCCTCGGGGAAAGCCCTGGAACTGCTCCCCCCTCTCTATCCCCACTATAGGGAAATCCCTTGGGGAGAGAGGTGGAGGGAGTCCCCTACTGCACCCCACTGCTCAGGAAATGCCCAGCAGTGGGGCTGGAGGAATACCCCGCTGCTTACAGCAGGACATTTAAAACTTGCTGCCCAGAAGAACATTTTAAATGTCCTGTTGTAAATTCCTGTTAGTCCCCGAAGGATTAATGGATCACTCAGTGAGTCACCTTATCCCCATGGGGATCAGCAGAAGTTTACAGCGGAACATTTAAAATGTGCTTCTGGGCAAAAGGTTTTAAATGTCCTGCTGTAAGTAGCGGGGAATATTTTTTCTTGTGCAGGAGTCCTGCTCCCATAGTAGTCAATGTAAATTCCTGTGCAGCTCGCATCAAAAATAGGACAGGTCCTATCTTTTGTGCACACTACAGAGCTACATGTGACCTGCATGCACATTTTTATCGCACATTTTTGTCTGCTCTGCACTTGCTAGTTCTTTTTTTTATGTGGTCCCATAGTAAGTTGTATTAAAAACATATCGCACCTGCATGCAGATTGCATTACATGTGATTGTGATGTGTGTTTTTTTAGAAAACACATCTATAATAATGGGCAATTCTTGATGAAGGATCAAAAATAGGACATGCAACAATTTTTCTAACTCAGCCTATTGCTCAAGTGATTTAACCCATTCAAATGACTGGGTTCTTTTCCCATGTGAGTTCTGCCCACCTTGGAATCAGAGAAAACTTGCTCAAGAAAATCGCCTGTGTAAATATCCCCTTAGAACTTCTTCACATGGCTGTGTTTTTTAAACAAAACCATTGATTTCAATGGCTTCATTCTCACACCCATAAGAACTGCACATGGGAAAAAATAGAACTTGCCCTATCTTTCTTGCATGTATGTTTTTTATGTGCAGGAAAAGATAGGTCTGCCCTATCTTTCATCTTTTTTTTTATCTACGCGCAATAGTGCAAAATTTGAACGATAAGGGCGCCTACCCACTTGCGTTGCCGATTTTTGCGCGTGAAAAACGCGGCGTTTCCGTGCATTTTTTGCACTTTTCCCACGCATTTTTCACGGCGTTTTTTGCAGCCCTCCATTGACAATCATGGGTGCATTAAGAGAAAAATAAGGAGACATATGCAACTGACAGTTCCTATGTGAAAAAACCCCACGAAACGGAAAAAAAACCCCAGATGGACAAGAACACATTCTATACCAATTGCTCTTGAGAAAAAACGCAAAAAATCGCAGGAAAAAAAATCGCAAGTGGGTAGGCACCCTAAGAAAGAAAAGTTTTTGACTGGTTCATGTGCATAATACGCTCTTTAGCAGCTTTTATACTGTACAAACGTGATGTATGCAATGTATGAACAATTGGACAGTCACATTGCTTTGTTGAGTCGTTCACTGAACTTGTATTTAATTCAACACGCTGTCATGCTATTAAAACTAATTTTGCACACAATTTCACTGGAACACCATGAATTTGTAAACCACTTCTGTCTATCCATCTTTCTTTCTTTCTTTTTTTCCTGACATCCTCATAACCATGAGTCTTTGGGGAAAAAAGGAATTACTGAGCATACATATTTTTCAATCTCACAGCATAAAACTATCAAGACTTATTTAATATGGGAATATTTTAGATACTAACAATATTTTAAGAAACTGTTGGAGCACATATAAGTCTTTACACATTTGTGCTTTGGAAGCATTCCTATCAGTTTTGTGTTAAAAATGTAAAATGGATTTTTAACGGTGCATTGACACTTGCATTGTTAATGTGCCTTCAGGCATGTAATTAGCTAAGGAATTTTAATCTTTTATATTCCATAGTTTGATCAGAATGCTAAGGCTCAGAGGAGCTATAAAGTATTGACCAGAATCTTTGATAAAAGGCAGCTCTAATCACCACTTGAATGTATTTTACATAAATGTGAATGCACATCATTAGTTCAGCATAACTATATTAGAAGTGTTGTATTCCACTCTCTTATGTGCCACCAGTCTTTTTCCTCTCAAGTGAAAAAGGCAATCATTTTGAGCATGACATGTTACTGTAATATTAAATAAGGGAAAATGACAAATGAGTGTACATTTACATAAAGTTATTTTATAAAAGTACTAGCTGCATAATTATATAAAGGAATAACCCACCATCAATATCTTTGAATGAGTAGGGAGAGAATGGCTTGCCTTTATTGTTATTAATACGATGAGAAGTAATGATCCTTGCGAATTGTTTAGTTCATGTTTCACTTTATATGTTTTCATGTCTTTTTTTTAATTTTATGTATGGACATTTGATTTCATAGGCTTATTCCTTCTTTTATGCATCCATTTTATTAAAGTTTTTAAACTTTTGTTTGTAATCTTATGGAAATACTATATATAAAGAATAGAGATGAGCGAGCACCAAAATGCTCGTGTGCTCGTTACTCGAGTCGAACTTTCAGTGATGCTCGAGAGTTCGTTTCGAGTAACGAACCCCATTGAAGTCAATGGGCGACTCTAGCATTTTTGTATATGACTGGTGCTCCGCTAAGGTTTTCATTTGTGAAAATCTTAGCAAATCACCAAAGTCATGTAAAAAACACAGAAATGGGTAGGGCAGGCGAGGAGCAACATGCAGGGCTGCATTTCGGGCTCCGAGGTCTCACTATTAAGCCACAATAGTGGCAAGAGTGAAACCCATCCCCTCCCTGCACTGTCAGCATAAAGATCGTTCTCCTCTGCCACAGCTGTAACAGCTGTGGCAGAGAAGAACGATGTTAGCCCATTGAATTCAATGGAGCCGGCAATACAGCTGGCTCCATTGAAAGCAATGGGCTGCCGGCTAGCGCGGGATGAATTTTCGGGAAGGGCTTAAAAATATAAGCCCTTACCTGAAAATCATCCCAAAATGTGTAAACAAAAAATAGAAACGGGCCGGAGCTGTCCAGCGCATTGAATTCAATGGAGCCGGCAATACAGGCGGCTCCATTGAAAGCAATGCGCTGCGGGCGATCTCACGATGAATTTTCGGGAAGGGCTTAAATATATAAGCCCTTCCCTGCAATTCATCCAGAATTGTGTAAAAATAAAAAAAATATATAATATACTCACCTGGTCCCGGCAGACGGAGTTCAGCTGCGGCCGGCTTCAGTTCTCCTGAACTGCTCTTTGTAGTATTCAGCAGCCGGGGATTTAAAATCCCCGCCTGCTGAATGAACTGCCTCTGATTGGTCACAGCCTGACCAATCAGAGGAAGCTCTCACTCACACCCATTCATGAATTCATGAATGGGTGAGTGAGTGCTGCCTCTGATTGGCTCAGCGCTGAGCCAATCAGGGGCAGCTCTCAGCTGTCATTCATGAATTCATGAATGGGTGTGAGTGAGAGCTGCCTCTGATTGGTCAGGCTGTAATAAAGGGCAGTCTTAACTGGGCCAGCCATACATATGATTTAGGCTCTTGTCATATCACATTTAGAGACTACATTAGGCTATATTTACATAGAGTTTGAAATCAGTCCAAGAAAATCAGACCGATATTGTACTCATAAATCTGTGATTTTTTTCTGCGTTTATGATGCATTTTGCAAGAAAAACACCTTGCATCGCTTTACATGCACTTTTAGAACTTTTTCACAAGTATGAAGAAATCTGACATTGTTCTAATAGTTAAAACAGAAAAACTGCATTGCACTTGCTTGCAAATAGCATGGCATGTGAGTTTGAGGCAGGTTTTTCACACACTGTTAGGAAATAAAGGGCGAACTGACTCGCCCAAAAATAGGACACGCTGCAAATTTTCATTCTCAAATGATTGGTAGGCTGAAAAGACCCCACAGGAAAAAAATGGGTTCTTTTCTCATAATATTTCTGTGCATCTTGTATTGCACATAAATTGCACATGAAACTCATCCATCCAAATACAGCCTTAAGCCTCTTTCTAACGGGCGTGGTTTTAGCGTAGGATATGCGTGTGAAAAAATCGCACCTAGTAGAACCAGTGGTTTCCCATAGAAAGCTTCAGATTAAGAAATTTAACATGCGCAAAAAACTCGCAGATAACAAAGATAGGAGATTCATGTGCAAAGTTTGCATCTAAGGTCCATGCTGCGTGAAAAGATAGGACCTGACCTATCTTTGGTACATAATGCACAGGAGTTCCCATAGAGTCCTATAGGAGCTAGATAACACACAACGCACAGCTCCTGACTGTGTGAATGGGCATTTTAACTGCTAATTAAGCTAGAGACTTAATAGCTATTTTTGTAAGTTAGCTTCGATTTCTGCATGCACCTATTCTGCACTAAAATCACACCAGTTTGAATGAGGCCTTAGAGGTATACATTGCTAGATTCTCTGACAGCAAGCTGTGATGTATGCCACTGTATAGGCATGTAGCTCTGTAGTTAAGGTCTCTTTCACTGAGTGTGTGTTCTCACATACATAGGTGTGCACACAACTGCGTGCCCACGTACGTGCAAAAACACAGATGAATGCAACTCCACGCACCATTGCTTTCAATGGGGCCGCCGCTGCTGCCTGCGGCCCAATTAAAAGCAATGAACTGCCGGCAAGCCCTGCAGTGATTTTCGGGGAAGGGTTTTAAATATAAGCCCTTCCATGAAAATCATCCCTGGCTTGTATAAAAAGTATACAAAATATATACTCACCTCTCTGCCGCTGTCGGGGCCCAGGCTCATCTAGCCGCTTGATCTCCTGGCAGTGTAGTGAAGTTCCTTCAGCAGGCAGGGATTTTAAATTCCCGCTTGCTGAAAGGGCTGTATCTGATTGGCTGAGCGCTCAGCCAATCCCAGGCAGCGCTCGGCCATTCATTGAATAGTGTGAATGGTTGATTTCCAGCTATCATGTCTCAAGCTTGGGTAGCTGTAAAATTGCCCATTCACATGATCAGGAGTTGTGTGTTGCATGTTATCCAGCTGCCATAGGAGTCTATTGAAACTCCTGTGCATCACGTACCAAAGATAGGTCAGGTCCTATATTTTCACACAGTACGGACCTTAGATGCGTCCTATCTTTGTTAGCTGTGAGGTTTTTGCGTGCCTAAAATCCCTTCATCTGAACATTTCTATAGGAAACCATTGGTTCTATTAGATGCAATTTTCATGAGTCTATTCTGTGCTAAAACCACGCCCGTGTGAATGATACCTAAGGCATGAACTTTTTACAGTAAGCATTTAGAATGTTTTTAAACATTTCCCATTTATTGTCCGTATTATTATTTTTGAGGACATTGTCCCAGCCAATATGGTTTAGGGCATCACTGAGCTGGTCAAGCTTTGCCTTCCTAAAGTTTAATATTTTTGTAGCTCCCCTATAAAACTCTCTTTTGAAAGTCACGTGGAAATTTAATATATTATGGTCACTATTTCCCAGGTGCCACCCAACCAGACCCCCTCCTATTTTGTCAGGTCTGTTGGTTAATATTAAGTCCAAAACAGCTGTCCCTCTTTTTGAGTTCTATACAAGTTTGGTAAGGTAACTATCTTTAGTAATTGATAGAAAGTTTATATTAGAAACTTGTTACCTTTAAGAGATCTGCAGGTTTCGGCTTTCCAGTATATATCTGGATAGTTAAATTTACCCATGATAATTACCTCATTGTGATTTGCTGCTTCATCTATTTGCTTCATTAATAGATTTTCAGAAGCTTCTGTTATATTTGATGGTCTATAGAAAAGCCCTATTAGGATTTTATTGGTTTTTTCCCCTCCATCTATTTCTATCCATACAGATCCCACATATTAATTTCCCTACCATACATCTTCCCGTTATCTGGGCTTTAAACAGGATATTAAATAAATACAAACCTATCCCCCTTTCCATTTTTTATGATCCCTTCTAAATAGACTGTATCCCTGTATGTTCTCTGCCCAGTCACAGCTTTCATCCAACCAGGTCTCTGTTATTCCCGCTATGTTGTAGTTTTCCTCAGACATTATTACTTTCAGTTTGTCTACTTTATTGGTCAGACTTCTAGCATTAGTCACCATACAGTTTAGAAGGTTAGAGTTAATTTTTATTTTAAGTGTATCCCTAATAACTTTTCTGCCACGTCATTTGCAATTCTTTTTTTTTTTTTTCAAATAATGCATTTAAACTTTAAAGAGAGCTCTAACTCACCGATCACCTAATGGCATGTTATGGCCCAAAAAGTTTGTACACCCTTGCTTCTATTTAATAGGCACTCTAAAATGAGTAAACTTCACAGCAAAAGTGGAAACTAAAGAGACAGAGATAATCCTATATTCAGATTTGCACAGAAATATATACAACAGAAATGCTAGGATAATGAAATTTATAGCAGATTTACTGATATGAGTAATTTATGCTCATTTTTAAATTCTATATAACGCAAAAGGCATATTTTAACATATTAAAGCCCTAGTTACTAATTTGCAATAATTATATGGTTTTATTGCAATTTTCTTTAAAAGAAATGAAACATAAAAAGCGCACATTTTTATAAAAATTAGGTAATTATACAAATGACTTAACACTAGTTATCTTGTTATTAAACCAGAATTTTAAGAAATATTAGAAGCAGGGAGATAATAAAAGAAGTATATCATTTGCTATATGCACAATTATTGTTAGGAGGTGGTTAAGGATCTTACTAATGAAAATGAAAAAAAGCATACTGCAGCGCAACATGTACTTTCATTAAGGATTTAGACTTATTTATTTATCATGCTGTAATCATGAAGGACTTGAAAAAGTTCAGAAAGAAATATATGTGTTTGTGGGTATGGCATTAAAAGGGGAATGTTTGTCTAGTTAGGTTGTCGTACATGACTGGGTATGGCTAGAAGATGAAATCATACAAATACACATGTTCAGGCAGCACAACTCATAAGCAGGTTACATAGATGCAGGTTCTTAAAGGGTTGAATTGCACATGAAATGCTGAAGTGTTGTTATTGAATCCAAATTGGATAAATTCCACTGGAGAAGAAAATCTTATTTTTTTTTCGCAACATTTTAGGTTCATATACCCTTTGTTAAGATAAAAAAAAGAACAAAAAAATAGTAAAAACAATACACAAATTAACACCCAAGGGAAAACAAAAGGGGGTGGGGGGCACTAAAAACATGAATTACAGAGGCACTGAAATGTACTTCAGTACCAAACCTTATAATTAGATCATAGCTAGGGTAATTAAGAAGTATGTCATGGAAGACAAGCTCAAACATTATATGGGGCATATAATCCACTTCAGTAAATATATCATATTACATGCAGACCATTTAGGGAAGCTCAAGAATTATTATGGACAACATGTAAAAATGGTGATGTCAGAGAATAGTGGGCAATAGTCCTGACCAGAGCTCAGAGATACCAGATAAATGACCTATAGAGGGAACACACTTTATAAGTAACAAATAATAATACTAGAAGGAAAGACAACTTTGTAGATGAAAAGCAGAAATGTAATAAGGCTAAGCTACATTCTACTTAGGGAGACTTAGGGAGAGGCAAACATCTGAAACAACCCACAATCTGTCGTAGTCAGAATCCAGGTATCTTTTTATACCTGAGTTGTGCCCATTGTAACAAAGCCCAGAAGGGACCTACATTCTCTTAATCACAAACTTAGGGCTCCCACCCACTGGCGTTTTTTTCTCCACTGCGATGCGATTCTAAAGTTAAAGTCTCGCATCACAGTGCGAGAAAAACGCAGGCAGATATCCCAAGATCGCTGGGATATCGCTGCGACATCGCCAGCCAGTCTTTTCAATGGGGCCAGCGGCAGCAGCGCTAGCCCCATTGAAAAGATATGGAGAATGCCGCTGACTTCTGCCACAGCTGTGACAGCTGTCACAGCTGTGGCAGGAGTTTCCTTCATCCCCGCGGGGATGAAGGAACCCTCTGTCACAGCTGTGGCAGAAGTCAGCGGCATGCTATCCCATTGCTTTCAATGGGATCGGCACTGCTGCCGATCCCATTGAAAGCAGTGGTTTCTGACAAGCCCTGCAGAATGATTATTGGAGAAGGGTTTGAAATATAAGCCCTTCCCCGATAATCATAAAAAAAGTTGTTAAAAAAATAATAAATAAGTTACTCACCTCTCCTGCTGTCAGCTGCGTCCTCCGGCTGGCTCCCCGGCACTGCTACTGAGCTCTTTCAGCAGACGGGGATTTAAAAATCCCCGCCTCCTGAAAGGGCTGTGCAGATTGGCTGAGGGCTCAGCCAATAGCAGCTACTGCTTAGCTATTGGCTGAGCGCTCAGCCAATGGCAGATAGCTCTTAGCTATTCATTCATGAATAGCAATATCTTAGCTATTCATGAATGAATAGCAATATCTTAGCTCTTCATGAATGAATAGCTAAGAGCTATCTGCCATTGGCTGAGCGCTCAGCCAATAGCTGAGCCCTCAGCCAATCTGCACAGCCCTTTGAGGAGGCGGAAATTTTTAAATCCCCGTCTGCTGAAAGAGCTCAGTAGCAGTGTCGGAGAGCCAGCTGGAGGACGCGGCTGACAGCAGGAGAGGTGAGTAACTTTTTTATTTTTTTAGTAAAAGGCGAAAGATTTATTCGATCTGAAGAGAAACCAGAGTATTTTTTTAACCACAAGCCCTTCTCCGATAATCATTCTGCAGGGCTTGTCAGAAACCACTGCTTTCAATGGGATCGGCAGCAGTGCCGATCGCATTGAAAGCAATGGGATAGCATGCCGCTGACTTCTGCCACAGCTGTGACAGCTGTCACAGCTGTGACAGAGGGTTCCCGCGGGGATGAAGGAAACTCCTGCCACAGCTGTGACAGCTGTGGCAGAAGTCCGCGGCATTCTCCATATCTTTTCAATGGGGCTAGCGCTGCTGCCGCTGGCCCCATTGAAAAGACTGTCGCAGCGATATCGCTGCGATTTCTCGCACTGCTCTGCAAGAGTTTTCACTTGCTCTCGCAGCGCAGTGGAGAAAAAAACACTAGTGGGTGGGAGCCCATAGAAACAATTTTCCATTAGAAGACATGTTTTATGCTTATCTGACCATATTGTCTACCTAATCAAATGCCCATGTGTTAATGTGGCCTAGTTTACATTGCTGAGACTACTATGCACAATGACCAAAAATCCAAAGATAAATCCATAATTCTTACTAATTGCTGAACTGCCAGTCCCGACTCATTTCACTCACAATGGATACAAAATACACCAGCTTAAGTTTCAGGTTATTGATTGGGTAACACCTACTAGGAGAGGGGGAGACAGGAGAGCCATGTTCAAAGAATAAAAAATTGAATGGATTTTTATACTAGAAAAACTCCATTCTAACAATATAAGGGCTTAGTCACGTCATGTTACTACAGGGAGGAGACGGACGCACTTCAGGATGGACATCTCTCAGCAGCGCCGGAGGAAAGAACATGTGACCGCCTTCATTGCCGGTCATGTGTTCTTTCTTCTGCGCTGCGGGGAGTCGTCCGTCTTGAAGTATGGCAGTCTTCTTCCTGCAGTAAGGGCACAGTCACACGGGCGCATCGGCGCTCGTGTACGGGTGCCGATGCGCCCGTGTGACTAAGCCCTAAATTGTGATTTTATCTTCATCTGAATTTAATCAATCATATCCCAGTTCTCATTGATTCATATCCATCTTCTTGTCTTCCCTTCTACCTTTTTTCCCTGGTATGTCCCATTTTCTATATGCTTCTTACTTATGTTTGAGTTTCAGGTCATTTTCTTCTGTAAACACTTCCTTTCCCTATTCATGTATATGGTAGGCTGTATCTGAGATTTGAGGTTCACTGTTTATTTTCAATTGTACACTATTGTTGTGTAATTTCCTTTCTTGAAATCTTTTCTGGCCATTTATTCTATCCTGATCTCTGACTTTTTTCTCTCTTTATGCTTACTGTCCTTGATTTTTCAAAAAAATGCACAAAATGAACAAAATGCAAAAATGAAGCATTAAAAAAAAATTGTAAAGTTATACTGGATATTGGCGATGGCCTTCAAAATAACTGACAAGTACTTTTTGCAATTAAAATATTTAGATTCTTCAGTTTCTGAATGTACTTTACATTTAATGCAGCAACACAATAAGGGAATTGGGTGATTTCCCAAAACTTGCCAACTATTAGCTTCTCTTGGACATTGAGGGATTGAGAATGAAATCATCTTGTAATAAATTCCAAATGGGCTTGCAAATGTACATCATTATATATGAAATTGTAGATTTCCCAAGACTGTATTACTAGTGGAGGGAGGAAAAACTTTCTCCAGTTGCTAAAATCCTTACAAAAAAATCATGGGACATGACAGTAAATCTTTGAATTAAAAAATAATAAGCTGTAAACATGTTGATAATGATGTACAAAAAAAATGGGATTATTAATATACATAGGCTATTTATAAAAAAAAAAAAAGATACATTGGCGTGTGACCATTATTGAAACAGAGAGGACATATCCTGAAAAGCTCTTGTCTAATAAATCTACATCTGCCACAATCCACCCTTTTTAATTGCTCCTAGATCACAAACAATGATTTTATTAGACTCAGGAGGCTCTACTAATCATTTTAAGATTGCAATCGAGCATTTTGACCTACTGTCAAAATTATGGTTTGGCCAGGCACGTCTAAGGCCTTAGTCAGACGGGCGTTTTTTCGTGCGATTTGCGGATCGCATGATGGATGCGCATCCGCAAATCGCGTGACCAGTGCCCGAAAATCACCTGAAAATCTGCTCCTAGCCGCGTTTCATAAGAAACGGGCCGGAGCTGTCCAGTGCATTGCATTCAATGGAGCTGGCAATACAGCTGACTCCATTGAAAGCAATGCGCTGCGGGCGAGTGTGGGATGAATTGTCGGGAAGGGCTTAAATATATAAGCCCTTCCCTGCAATTCATCCAGAAAAGTGTTAAAATAAAAAATATATATATATACTCACCTGCTCCCGGCAGCCGGAGTTCCGCGCGGCCGGCCTGCAGTGGGTGTGAAGGGGGTGTGAGTCAGACCTGCCTCTGATTGGCTCGAACTCCGGCTGCCGGGAGCAGGTGAGTATATATATATTTTTTATTTTAACACTTTTCTGGATGAATTGCAGGGAAGGGCTTATATATTTAAGCCCTTCCTGACAATTCATCCCGCGCACGCCGGCAGCCCATTGCTTTCAATGGAGCCGGCTGTATTGCCGGCTCCATTGAATTCAATGGGCAAACATCGTTCTTCTCTGCCACAGCTGTTACAGCTGTGGCAGAGAAGAATGATTTATCTTCTATTTGTTCTCAATGGGGTCGGCGCTGCTGCCGCCGGCCCCATTGAGCGCATATAGAGAAGAGAACAGGAATCGCAGATCGCACATAGGTGCAATCTGCGATTTCTGTTCTATAATTTATCGGACGAGCGCATAAAAAGCGCTCATGTGTCTGATACCATTGCAAAGCAATGATTTTAAAAAATCGCCGGACGCATGCGCATGCGCAAATCGCGCGAAAAAACGCCCGTCTGACTAAGGCCTTAAAGCCAGGGACTGGATTTTGGCCATGCTAGAAGCACAGCGACTTATCATAGGACTCTCAAGGCTCCCTAATCAGCAGGAATAATGCACACAACTCCAGACATTTCCTCCAATCCCTCTCTGCTTGCCTAGACAAAACACAATTTATGAGCTGGTGATAGGTGGACCTGAGGACACTATCGCCCTGACCTTACTGACTACTTATTGGGTTCAAAGAATTGTCTTACTAGGTATCCATGCTCAATAGCTCTGTCATTACAGCTTGCCACAATGATCTGCTCTTCAACAACACAATATTAACACACTACAGCCTCGTTGTGATAGGATCCTCTCCTTCCCATCTTCTACAGGAACTGTAAAGCTCCTAGACACCTTCAGCATATCCAGTCACTTGGGTCATCTCTCGAATGTGCAGACAAATGACATCTGCACTTTTTGAATCTCTTGAGCTGAAGAGCAAGGATAAATGGAAATAATTGGATATCCTTCTACCAGAGGGATAACTTGAAGCTTCTGGGCCCCAATGCAAAATCTGTAACAGGGCCCCAACTATAACGCTTTATTCATACGACTAGGCTTATCATATGGAGATGATAGGCCTTATGGGCCCCCTAAGGGTCCTGAGCCCGGGAGCAAGCGCATCTCCTGCATCCCCTATAGTTATGCCCCTGCCTTCTACTGCAGTAGATGCACTAAAGTTCAGTAAGTTATTTTTTCTCTTTCTAAGGCTTTAGTCACACGAGCGTATATCAGCTGCTGTTTTCAGAGCCGGCCGATATACGCTACCATCTGATGCATTAGATTACAATGCATCAGATCAGATAAGCAATTTTCTGCAACGTAAAAGTGCCCAGACAGCCAAAATAGCGCATTTCGTCCGGGCGCTTTTACGCGAGCCAGAAAAGATAGTCCTGGAACTATCTTTCTGGTCGGAATACGTCGACCGCTGCATAGACTCCTATGGGAGCCTATGACAGCTGCCGGAGAAGGGAGGTGGGAGGGAGTTTAGCAGCATGACTGCTAAACTCCCTCCCCTTCTCTCATCCTCTGCGCCCCTTGTGGGCTGTTTGCAATGGGAGTGGCGGGACGGGGCGGGAACTAGTTGCTACGCTCCCAACCCCTCCCATTGCTGGCTGCCGACAAGGGGCAGAGAGGAGGTGGGAGCTTAGCACACTAGCTCCTGTCCCGCCCCATCCCTTTGCCGAGAGCTGACCGATGGCAATCCGGAGGCGGCTTATATGCGCCATGCCCGGGCCATCTGAACGGGCGCACAAACGGCAGACAAACTATAGATATCTCTTCATGGATGCCATTACCTGAGGTGGAGATACTATTCAAGGTACTCCCACTGATTGCTGGTTCAGAAGGCAAAGTCTTCCAGGAAAAAGAAGCAATAAGCTATGCAAATATCTCCATAATCACCCCCTCCCAAAAAGCAAAATACTACCTCGTTAACTCAATGATTCTGCTAGCTGCCTTTCAGATTTAGTATCCTTTGCTTCTGTTCTTGGACCTTTTTATTTCTGGTCCTCAAACTCTAGAAGACCACATTAACATTTTTTACAAACAAGGAAAAGACTCCACTAATTGTGATAGTTATAGACCCATTTCTCTACTCAATACTGATATAAAATTGTGGGTAAAAATATTAGCAGGTAGAATTGACTGTCTACTTGCTGCAGCATAAATGATGCATAAATGCAATGATGGTAAATGCAGCATAATGGACGATGAGTTTAATTATGACAGTGCAGTATAAATAGCAGACGTTCACTATTAACTGAATGGAGAGGGGCGGTGGGAGCGAGAACTGAAATCTCCTCCCGCCGCCCCACTGTGAGCCAGCGATACAAGCTCCTGTGCAAGAAGCACAAGAGCGTGTAGGTGCGGGGACAAGTGTCGGGCATCGCTTGCCCAGCATTCGTTCCATCTAAATGGGGCTTCACTCCCTTGCTTCCCAAACTGTTTGCACCTGAGCAAACAGGATTAGTTAAAGGTAGAGAGGGGAGGGATAATGCCCAACAGTATTGTATGCTATTTATCTTGCTCAGAAGTCCAGGGCCCCTTCTCAGTACTGTTTCTAAACAGTCTTACAGTCAGACTGCCCCCTTTCTCCTTTCTTATTTGTGTTAAAATCCTGATTAAATTCATTTGGCAACATCCTGACATTAAGGGTTTTCACATTAATGGGGTTAAGCACCATGCATCTACTTTTGCAGATGGAATGCTGCTCTCCCTCTCTAACTCATCTATAGCCCTTTCTGTCCACTTACAACATTTCAAACAATTTCACCAACTTTCTAATTTCAAAATAAATCTCTCAATGTGTGTAGCATTGAGTATTAATGTGACTACAGAATGGGAACAAGACTATCATCTACTTTTCCATTTATGTGGCCAACATCATATATCACCTATTTAGAAGTTAGAATATTCACAAATATATCAGATGTTTTCACAGTCATCTATCTAAAGTTATTTAAAGAAATGTTATCTCAATTAAAGAGACTAGAAATCCCTTTGATGTTGTGGTTGGGCAGGAAATATCTACTAAAGACTTATATTGTACCTAAGTTTATTTATCTATTTCAAACTGCCCCTATTAAAGTCCATGCTACTTTCTTTTCTCTGTTTTTCTATAGCCTTTAATTTATTGTGTCTCCTGAAAAAATTGGATAGGAGGGGTGGGGGAGAGGCTGGCGCACATGCGCAGTACAGAATAGGCCACGCCATTGCTAGGCGATGATGCGGATTCCGCAACCTTTTTGCAATGATGATTGTGGAAGCGCTGCGGGATGCATGGCTTACATTGACTTCAATGTAAGCCGTCGGTGTCAAGGCCGCACAAAATCACAGCATGCTGCGATTTCTCCTCCTCAGCATGCTATTTCTCCTCAATAGCATGCTATGGGAGGTATTTGCTGTGGAATCAAGAGGCATACGCCCGCTCAAGATTCCGCAATGCAAATCCAGCTGTGTGCGGGTGGCCTTAAAAGTACCATTTTACACTCAGCATGTTTCATGTATCTCACAATGGCTGCCCCTTGTACTTTGCTTGTTATTACTATCTCTTTTTGGTATCTGCATTTATTTTATGACACTATCTGTACACCCGGTACGGTTTTTATTATCAAATAAAGATTTAATAATAATAAAACTTTAGTCTGTCTCTAATAAGAGAGATAACAAGACAATTTATAGGAAATGGAGGAGGGTGAGAATTCTACGGAGAGCTATACGAGGGGAGGAGAAAGGAGATATATGCTATTGGAGCTAAGTGAAAATTACAGACATAACCTGCAAAAGGGAAAACTGGTGAAAATGCAGTCAAATAATGCTCACAGATTGTTTTATTCTTCATATACACAAGGCCGCTTATTCTGAAAAGTTATCTGAGAGTACTGGTACCTTTAAGTACAACACAGGTTTGGACATTCAGTGGTTAAACCTATGCAGCATATTCAGTACACTTGTAATGTGCAAAAAAGTTATGTACAGTAGCTCAAACTAGCCTTAGATTTCCGAATTCTGTAAATGTATACATATTGAAGACAACAAAGGTAAAACATATTGAAAAAAATCACATTATTTTAATATGATACGAAAGACAGTTTTGATTCCTCATAGACCTGTTCAGGATATGGAAGAAGTATTTCTAAACTCATTAAGAAAAGCTTGTGCATCAAGTGTGGCTAATTTGAATATTTCAATTAGATAATTCATTTGGCATTTCCAAGTTGTGGTTCAGTAATCTGGGGGATTAAAATAGAACAATATATTTCAATGTTAAAAAAAGAGATTAAGTACAATGTCTTAATATATACAAAAGTGTAAGAAAAAAGACAACTGTCCATTGGTATAACACACACATGTCAAACACAAGGCCTGCAGACCTAATCTAGTCAACCACCTCATTTAATGTGGAATGTATGGCAGCAGCAGTGCAGAATTTGTGACAGGTGACCTCTGCCCCCACCCCCTTGGTTTCTAAATGCACAGTCCTGTACATAGCGCAGACACACAGGGGAGCGGTCAATGGTCCCAGACTCAGCAGAGGCTGCTGCTGGCCCTGAGCTACAGGTTGGGTGAATAGAATACATGTAGGGTATGCTGTATGGCTAAAGGCCAATAAGGGATGTTGATATCACTACTGGGGCCACTATGGGGGCTACTAGTATTACTATGGTCACCAAGGGGGTCACTACTGCTACTTGGGTGACTATGGGGCATATTATTACTACTGGGGCTACTATTACTACTGAGGCCATTATGGGGACCATATTACTCTTGACTCCACTCTGTCTTATCCTCTCTTTCTATTTATATATAAGGAATGGTAAATTTTAGTCTTGCCATTCTGTTTGTCTTAGACAGAAATGGTGCTCAAGCTGGTAATCTACTGTTATAGATTATCTGTGCTAAGGAACGGTAAATTATACATTTAAACATGTGAGTTGGAGCATTTGCATTATATTCAGCTACAATTTGCCTGACTGTATACTGGCTGTTTATCAGAATGATTCTATCATCCTCCTCTTATATATGTATAAGAGTATTATTTTGGCCTCTTACAGGCTGATAAAAAAACCTTTTTAACTGTAAAAATATGCAATATAGTAGTATATGTCAGAAGCTTCAAAAATCCTTCCAACATATATCTTTAACCCTTTGCTATCCAATTTCGGATTCAGTGGTTTCCTAGGGGGCTTTCTCTTTCCGCCATTATACAATGGTGCCATATGCTGGTTAGAGCCAGTAGTGTGGTATCGGACATGCTGGAGAGGCCCTGGACAACAGAGCGGCCAGTAATCTACAGTAAGAATACCCTGCTGGAAGTCTTCCGACATTGGAGCTGTACAGCCTTCAATCAGAATATCTTTAGACGTCAGACAGTGGATTGGAAAGGGTTAATATACTCTGTGACTGTACTGTAAATTGACCCATATTCTAGCATTTTTGTTTGTAAGTACGGAAAATGGAAAAGCTACTCATAACTATTTGCATTGAAAACAGCATCTCTAATGCAGAATATGCGGTCGACATCCGCTTGGAGGATCCACAGTAAATGGTATGCATTGAAGGTATGTAAAAATATTTTTTTCCTTCACACTCGCAGAAACAAATTGCGATTTCCATGAGCTGAGGAAAAATTGCAGCATGCTGTGGACTCTACATTGTCGGCCTCCATTGAAGGCAATGGAGACCGTCCAACCCACAGCGCATCCGCAATTGACATTGTGGATAGGCCACGGGTACCCTTGTCATTGCTTAGCGATGGCGCGAAAAAACAAATATTTTAAGAAAACCCTGTACTGCGCATGACTGATGGCAAGCATCCGCCATCATCCACAATACAGCAGAATGCAGTGTTGCGAGGTTGGGATTTCGCTGCGGGCTCTTGTTTGAGGAATCCAACCCATCCGTAAAAAATTACTGCCAGCAATAATTACTAATATACTATGCAACATACAGTACAAGGGCACATATAGAAACAAGAACCCTTTAACTGGGTTGCAAACTTATGTATTTTGACCAAAATATCAACTAATACCTCATATTTGTTGGTATGTATCTTTCGTTTGCAGCAAACAATCTGACTTTGCTGCAAAATGCTGGATAACCTGTTGGGCTGAATTGTATATGCGGTGTCATTAATAGGTTGTAAACCTGCATTATGCCCTATACATATCTGTTTGTCTACCACCCATTGTATGCCTCATCTATGTCCAAGTATAATACTAAGCAGACACTGCTCTCAGTATATGGTAAGTATGTGAGTGGTTGTTCATCAGTATTTTGCACCTATGCACTGCTCCTCCATAGCAGTTTGGCATGCTAGGGAATGTACTACTATGCTTGCTCTTGTATTTTGTATCAATGTCGGGACTCAAACCCGGGAACTGCTGTGCTCCAGCTCTACCGGCTGAGCTATCCAGCCCTCTGGATAGCTCCCCTGTATGACCTGGTTCTGGTTCCTTGCTCCTGCTACTGTTTCCCTAATTGGCCTCATCCTGTCCCTTCATTAGCTACATTATATAAACCTGGCCCTGTATCTCTCTCCTTGCGAGAATTTTGTGCTCCAAGCCTGTAGTCAAACTTCACTACATACCTACTCCTCACACTGCAAACGGATAGACTTGTATACTGACCACTGGCTTCACTCTGACTCTGCTACCTGTATGCTCCTATTGTAATGCAACCGATACTGTCCGCTGTTATTGGACCACACCGGTAACGATCTGATGACCTCGTTGCCAAGTGCCAAATTAGTAGATATGGAAGGCAGTGATGAGAAGATTTGCTAGCAATTATCTATCAATACCATGAAATCACTCCATGTTATGTCAAGACACTTCTCCATGAGAACTCAATGAATTCTACTTTACTATCAACATTACCAACTCTTATACAGAAAGAAGAAGGCGTATTCAAGAGTTACTTGGTACAAAGATTAGTGTTACATAGGTGACAGCTTATTGATCATAAAGCTTATTGACATCTACCAAATAGTCTCAAAGCTCTTAAGGCCCGTGTCAGACATAGAAATTACTTAAGTCAGGATATTGCTGTTGCATTAGACAATATTTCTGCTATAGTTGTGTGTCTTCTCTGTTAACATAGTTTAGCCTTATTTAATTTGTCTGTTGACTTCTTATCTTAAAATCCTAGTTACCAGCATTACAAAGCATAGGTTTTAGTCTTCTATTTAATGGTCAATAGTCCAATACAAGGTAAAAAAATACACTTATTGCATTCTGAAAATTAACACTTTATATTCCATGACATTTTCCCCTTTTTTTTTCTTATCTTGTCCCAGAACAACAGTATATATTTGAGGTACTTCAGTCCATCCTAGTGATGTCTGCCAGCCTTTATATTACATTTCACTATTGTTCTGACCAATACAAGAATAATCATAGCTGGATGAACATAAGAGCTGGGCATGCATACCATTTTGTGCTATCATAGCGGGTATCACCTTTTCAGCAGATTTTGCCAATATGCGGCGTATACAAGATACTACACAACAACCTACTACTACAAAAGCAATTACTATAATAGTCAAAGTAGTAAGAAGAGATGTGACCCAAGCACTCCATTGTCCAAAAATGTCCTCCAACCATGATGTAAATGGATCATAAACACCAGAATTTTCTGCAAGTTCAATAGATAGATTTAGTAGTCCATGCAAAGCTTTAGTCATTGATCCGTCGGGAGCCGTGTTGTTGGGGATGCAGGTGCAGCATGAATCTCCGATTATCTTGCAGACTCCTCCTTTTTCCGCTATTGGCATGTCCAGAGCAAGACAGTTCTGGAAGGCCATAGAGGATGTTGGGCCTAGTTGTTCCAATAATCCTTGTATGGCTTCTCTGGTGTAGTTTACAAATCTCTGTTGATTATAATTTATATAATTAATCCAATCAATATTTTTATTAATTGTGCACCAAGGACAAAAGAATGATTTGATTTCTCCTGCAATCTGGTTTTCTGGCTTTAAACTCACTTTGCACCCCCCTGGGTACCCCTATTTCATCAATATAAATACCTGCATCAAAAGATCCGCCAGGGAGATTACATCACAGTCCACGCAGATTATTTATGTCCTGGTGGGGGTGTGACTGTGTGTCCTGTCCACCCAGCTGCGAACAGCTGAAAGGGGAGGAGTACCTTTGTAGGTGCGCATTTACCTTTCCAAAATCTGGGCAGGGTTGCACGCATCCTACTATCACCACAAATCCACCAGACATCCTGCAATGGAAGTAACATATGTTCACATTTAACCTGTAATAGCTGAGGAAATTATAGGCCTAGACGAGGGGCCAGACCAAACAGAATCTCATAAGGCCTAAGACCTGTCTGTTTGGTGGGCATGTGTCTTATTGACACTCAGACCAAGGTTTATTCAATTCAGTCATTGCTTTTAAAATGTTATCTTTTTTTTATATATATATGTAGTCCCATTTAGCCTCTCTACTCTCCCCCTGCTTTGAGGATGGTAGGGTGTGTGGAATGCCTGTTCTTTGCCTAAGATCGCTGCCATCTCAGTAAAGTGAGTACCATGGTCACTCTCAATGGTTTCTGGGACACCAAACCTACAGACCACTTCAAAAAGAAGCTTTTTGGCTGTATTTTTGGCATTAGCCGCAGAAACGGGGTAAGTCTCCAGCCAGAGAAGAGAGCAATACATACAAGGACGTATTGAAACGGTCCAGATTTGAGGAAGTTGTATGTAGTCGATCTGCAACTACTGGAAGGGGTACAAGGGCCTAGGAGTGTGTTTAGAAGGGGTTCTCACAGTCCTACCTGGGTTGGACAGTGCACAAGTCATATACCCCTGAGTATAAGAGACAGCAACTACCAAAAAACCGGGCGCATACCAATACCTAGAAACAAGATCACACATTGCAGTTTTAGAGGCATGCGTGAGGTCATGTGTTGGAAGACAAAGCTTCCTGTGAATTGTCCACATGCCACTGGAATCTGAAGTGGCTCCTTTTGCTTACCAACCCGACACTTCATAGGAAGATGCTTGTTTCTGAAAAGACAAAAGAAGATGTTGCGAGACATTTAGCGATGGTCACATGTTGTCTTCTTCTTGGCAGGTGGCCAGAACTGCCGGTGTGAGGGACAGCAGGGCTGCCTCTTTGGTTGCTTGGTCTGCCAAGGCATATCTAGAGTCCGTGTAAATGTTAACTGTCTTGTGCCAGCATACATGCATGTGTAAGGGCCTGCAGTTCAGCTTGTTGGGCTGAGACGTGTGCAAGTAATGACTGTTGATGAAGGACAGGGATCTGTGTGGTGACCGCATATCCAGTGTGAAATTGTCCATCTACAGTATTCCTGGAGCCACCAATGAACAAGGTTAAGTTTGGGACTAAGTAGTGGAGTGTCCTTGACAAAATCAAACCCACAATTTTCCATCTGCATGACCTGGGCGCAGTTGTGAGGTTCTTCTTGAGTCGCTTTGTCAGTGTCATCCTGTTCCGGTAAAAGAGTAGCAGGATTCAAAGTCTGACAGCGGGTGATGGTAACGTTGGCAGGCATCAGGAGGGCACATTGGAGTCTCAGTCAACGGGCTGCA
Organism: Eleutherodactylus coqui; assembly: GCF_035609145.1. Taxonomy (NCBI): domain Eukaryota; kingdom Metazoa; phylum Chordata; class Amphibia; order Anura; family Eleutherodactylidae; genus Eleutherodactylus; species Eleutherodactylus coqui. Next base: position 137,770,669 of record NC_089843.1, on the reverse strand, counting down.
GACAAGTACTTGGGCTGAACCTGTGTTAGAATGGCAGAGATATCATGCGGTGCTAACAGTTGTACCTTATGATCCAGAACTAGGTCTGCTGACTTGTCCAACATCCTGGAGACTACTGCTACTGCTCGTAGACAGGAAGGGTCTAACCTGCTGGAGTAGTAGGCTACGGGTCGTTGGTGCCTTCCGTGCTGCTGTGTAAGGACTGCTGCTACATGTCCATTGTTCTCATTGGAGTAGAGCCTGAAGGGTTTGTCGTTTTGGGGCAGGCCCTGGGCTGGGGCTGCCAAGATGGCTACTTCTGTAAGTTGGAAGGGTTCTTTCTTGAGACAGTTATACAGTGGCTACATCAGCTGTGAAGCATTCACAGTCCATGGTCTACAATAAGAAACAAGTCCTAGAAAGGTATGTAGTTTAGAGACAGAAGCGGGTACCTTAATGTCCATAATGGCAGATTTACAGTCCTGGGTGAGATGACGAGCTCCTGACGTGAGACAATGTCCAAGAAAAGTCACAGATGAACAACAAACCTGGAGCTTCTTTTATGACGCCTTACATCCGTTCTTTACCAGGAATTGAAGAGAAATTGAAGTTTCTACGCATGTGGCTAGTCTGGAGCACAGAGCAAAAGGTCATCAACGTATTGTAACAAAACAACAGCCTGTGATTCAGATTGCCAGCCTTCCAACACTTGACCCATGAGCTGTGAGAGCAGGGAGGGTGATATCTGAGCTCCCTGCAGCATCACAACCCAAGTATATTGTTTGCCTATGTGCGTGAGAGCAAACAAATACCTATAGAGAAATACATGGCAATGGGACTCTTGGTTTCAACCTGACCTAAACTGGAAGTACTGCGAGTCTGCCTATATCCGTTGTTCCTTCACTCCAAAGGCGGGGCTGGAACTTGTTGTAAGCATTGTTCCAGTTCTTCCTCTGACAACAAAGGTGTGCATACAGCTATAGGGGTCTCTGAAGACTGACAAAATGCAGCTAGTATTTAGAATTCTTTCTCTGCTAACTGACCCGTGATTTTAACCAACCCATCCTGCCTGAACTCTGCAGCAAATCCGCTCCTAATAGGTTAAGAGGAGTGATTTCACTAACCAACAATTGAGTAGTCAGAGAATAATTGGTTGTGAACTTTACTTCCATTGGCTTAGACAAAGGAGTATCTTTTGGTGTTTCATCTACTCCTACACATAAAAGACTTTGTTTACTGATGTCCCTCTCTTTGACACGTCTGCTGTGTATTACACTAGGGGCTGCTCTAGTGTTTACCAGAAAGGGGAGAGGACCTTCTAAACCTACAGTCAGAGACAATAGGTACTGGGCCCTTTCTGGATTTACTAACTTGGTAAGGGCAGATGTCATCAATGAGTACAGACACCAGATTGTCTGTTTCCGAATGGTCAGAGGAGGACGGTCTGGATTTGGACTGTCCATTCTGAGCCTTAGGAGGTGCCCTACATTGTCTAAGCATTTGGCCCTGTTTGCCACAGTTGTAGCAAGTGATAGGTTTTCGGGATTCATTATTGTCCAGGTTTACAAGTACTGTGGTACAGGAGCCTAGCTCCAAACCGCAGACAACTTGAAGAAGAACCTGAGCCTCTAGAGTATGCCATTCAGGATGGGTGGCTTCTAGTTTGTCCTTTAGGTTCCTTTTAAGACCTCCCACAAAGGCTTGCGTAAGAAGTTGGGCATGTGCAAGGACATTAGGACTGTATCCCCAGTCCCTCCACGCTACCAGAATCCTAGACAAACATCTTTCTGCTGATTCTGTCTTCTCCTGCCTAACATCATGCAAGGTAATTCCTAACTCTGTCATACGCTTTGAAGCCCAGTCTTTCAGATGATGTAGGAAAGTAGCCCCAGAACCTGACACCTTAGGGTCAGGTGGTGGATTAAATTCCTCCATCTTCAACGGGAAGAAGAAGCGATCAGCCTTATGTCTGGCCCCTTCTTCTAGGTCTTTATAACAGCTGTCATAAACTCCTGCTAACTGTAGACAACCTCTGTTTCTCAGGATCTGGCATTCTTATTCTGTACTTACTGACACCATCATTTTCAAGTCTTTCTTCTAGCTTCCCTTTAGCAACCAGGCACATCTTTCCCAACCTTCAGCTGCCTCCAGGAGTTTAGCATCTTTAAAACTACCTTTATATTCTATCATTGCATTTGACCACAGACGGGGACTAAGGGTTCCATGCCTGTGTCTTGTTTCATGACAGACATCAAAGCCTTACATTCCTTAGCTATCTCTTTACCTTCCATATGCCTTACTATGTTTTTGGCCATTATCCATTCTGACTTATCCAAGGTGACTTTCTTAGACCATCCATTACCCATGTTTCACTGGTAATCTATATGGGTTTTTAATAACCTTTTCCTCCTTATCTGAGGAGAGGGTAACCCCATCTGAGGATATCATGTCGACTATGGCAAGAGATTCTTGTCACAAATCAGACACTTTTCCTATAGACAACATACAGTACAAGTGTTCCCACTGCGTGACTCTAAAAACTCAGACTTCACAGTGCAGGACCCACCTAAACCATCGGTCCCTCGTCAGGGATCCGGAACACGTTACCAGTAGATTAGGGAATTTAGATCATAGAATAGCCACACTAGGACAATTATTCAACCTATTGATATTATTATGGCCTTTAAACACACTGAGTTACACATTCATTCCAACCAAGACAACGAGACAGCTAATTTGACAGGGTTCTTTGTCATAAAATATACCGAGTTTAGACTTTAAATGAACCACTCAATATAAATGAACACACTTACCCAACTTTGATCAGACAGAATCACAGAGACACAATGAGGGATAAAAATAACAGTTTCTTACCAGCCAGCTTTGCCCTGATTATGGGTCTGTGCATTCTGTCCGTTCGAGAGTAAGTCGGGTCAGAGGTTCTGTTCACTCGTTCCCTGTTCAGGGGCCAGCTGTTATTGGACCACACCGGTACCGATCTGATGACCACGTTGCCAAGTGCGAAATTGGTAGATATGGAAGCCCGTGATGACAAGATTTGTTAGCAATTATCTATCAATAGCATTAAATCACTCCATGTTATGTCAAGGCACTTCTCCATGAGAACTCAATGAATTCTACTTTATTATCAACATTACCAACTCTTAGGGTGCCTACCCACTGGCGTTGCCGATTTTCGTGCGTGAAAAACGCAACGTTTTTGGCGCATTTTCCGAGCGTTTTTCGTGCCTTTTCCGTTAATTTCCATTGACATTCATGGGTGCATTAAGAGAAAAATAAGGACACATATGCAACTGACAGTTCCTATGTGAAAAATTGCAACGGACCGAAAAAAAAAAAAACGCAAATGGACAAGAACACATTCTATACTAATTGCTCTTCAGAAAAAACGCAAAACGCAAAGGAAAAAAAATCGCCAGTGGGTAGGCGCCCTAATACAGAAAGAAGAAGGCATATTCAAGAGTTACTTGGTACAAAGATTAGTGTTACATAGGTGACAGCTTATTGATCATAAGGCTTATTGACATCTACCAAATAGTCTCAAAGCTCTTAAGGCCCGTGTCAGACATAGAAATTACTTAAGTCAGGATATTGCTGTTGCATTAGACAATATTTCTGCTATAGTTGTGTGTCTTCTCTGTTAACATAGTTTAGCCTTATTTAATTTGTCTGTTGACTTCTTATCTTAAAATCCTAGTTACCAGCATTACAAAGCATAGGTTTTAGTCTTCTATTTAAGGGTCAATAGTCCAATACAAGGTAAGAAATAGAGATGAGCGAACGTACTCGTCCGAGCTTGATGCTCGGGCGAATATTAGGGTGTTCGGGATGCTCGTTACTCGTAACAAGTACCACGCGATGTTCGGGTTACTTTCACTTTCATCTCTGAGACGTTAGCGCGCTTTTCTGGCCAATTGAAAGACAGGGAAGGCATTACAACTTCCCCCTGTGATGTTCCAGCCCTATACCACCCCCCTGCTGTGAGTGGCTGGGGAGATCAGGTGTCACCCGAGTATAAAAGTCGGCCCCTCCCGCGGCTCACCTCAGATGCGTTGTGACAGAGATCAGGGACAGTGGTATCGTGTTGGAGCTGCTGTAGGGAGAGTGTTAGGAGTTAGTGTAGGCTTCAAGAACCCCAACGGTCCTTCTTAGGGCCACATCTAACCGTGTGCAGTACTGTGGAGGCTGCCTTTTGCAGTGGTGCACATTTTTTTTTTTCCAAATCGGCCGTGCAGAGCATTGCGCCCTGCAGTAATACTACAGGGACAGAAGTGGTGGTTAGGCAGGGAGAGTGTTAGGAGTTAGTGTAGGCTTCAAGAACCCCAACGGTCCTTCTTAGGGCCACATCTAACCGTGTGCAGTACTGTGGAGGCTGCTGTTAGCAGTGTTGCACTTTTTTTTTTTTTTCCAAATCGGCCGTGCAGAGCATTGCGCCCTGCAGTAATACTCCAGGGACAGAATTGTGTAGGCAGGGCCAGAAGACATATTTTATTGATTGAATATAGGCAGTGGGCCTTTCCTTTAAAAAAAAAGGGCAAAAATTCTATTTGGCCTAGAGGCTTGCGCCAATTTTTTTCCTGGCTGGGAAATCACCGCTCTGCTGCAGTTAATAACAGTGCAACACTGCAGTTCTGTGACACACAGCAGGGCCACACAACACATTTATTAATTGATTGAATATAGTCAGTGGGCCTTTCCTTTAAAAAAAAAGGGCAAAAATTCTATTTGGCCTGCAGGCTTGCGCCAATTTATTTCCTGGCTGGGAAATCACCGCTCTGCTGCAGTTAATAACAGTGCAACACTGCAGTTCTGTGACACACTGCAGGGCCACAACACATTTATTATTGATTGAATATAGGCAGTGGGCCTTTCCTTTAAAGAAAAAAGGGCAACTATTCTATTTGGCCTGCCTCTGACAGTCCTCAGCGTTCTGGGTACGTGTGTGCTGGGTGGAGAACTTAAACAAAAATCATACGCAGCCAACTAAGTTTAACAGCAGGCTTGCGCCAATTTATTTCCTGCCTGGGAAATCAAATCACTGGTAATACAGCATGCTGAGGGGTAGGGGTAGGCCTAGAGGACGTGGACGCGGCCGAGGATGCGTAGGCCCAAGTGAGGGTGTGGGCACAGGCCGAACTCCTGATCCAGGTGTATCGCAGCCGACTGCTGCACGATTAGGAGAGAGGCACGTTTCTGGCGTCCCCACATTCATTGCACAATTAATGGGTCCACGCGGGAGACCTTTATTAGAAAATGAGCAGTGTGAGCAGGTCCTGTCGTGGATGGCAGAAAGTGCTTCGAGCAACCTATCGTCCAGCCACAGTTCTGCGCCGTCCACTGCTGCAAATCCGAATCCTCTGGCTGCTGCTCCTCCTTCCTCCCAGCCTCCTCACTCCACTACAATGACACATGCTCAGGAGCGAGAAGACTCCCAGGAACTGTTCTCGGGCCCCTGCTCAGATTGGGCAGCAGTGGTTCCTCTCCCACCAGAGGAGTTTATCGTCACTGATGCCCAACCATTGGAAAGTTCCCGGGGTCCGGGGGATGAGGCTGGGGACTTCCGGCAACTGTCTCAAGACCTTTCAGTGGGTGAGGAGGACAATGACGATGAGACACAGTTGTCTATCGGTGAGGTAGTAGTAAGGGCAGTAAGTCCGAGGGAGGAGCGCACAGAGGATTCGGAGGAAGAGCAGCAGGAAGATGAGGTGACTGACCCCACCTGGTTTGCAACGCCTACTCAGGACAGGTCTTCAGAGGGGGAGGCAAGGGCAGCAGCAGGGCAGGTTGCAAGAGGCAGTGTGGTGTCCAGGGGTAGAGGCAGGGCCAGACCGAATAATCCACCAACTGTTTCCCAAAGCGCACCCTCGCGCCATGCCACCTTGCAGAGGCCAAGGTGCTCTAAGGTCTGGCAGTTTTTCACAGAGACGCCTGACGACCGACGAACAGTGGTGTGCAACCTTTGTCGCGCCAAGATCAGCCGGGGAGCCACCACCAACAGCCTCACCACCACCAGCATGCGCAGACATATGATGGCCAAGCACCCCACAAGGTGGGACGAAGGTCGTTCACCGCCTCCGGTTTGCACCGCTGCCTCTCCCCCTGTGCCCCAACCTGCCACTGAGATCCAACCCCCCTCTCAGGACACAGGCACTACCGTCTCATGGCCTGCACCCACACCCTCACCTCCGCTGTCCTTGGCCCCATCCACCAATGTCTCGCACCGCACCGTCCAGCCGTTGCTAGCGCAAGTGTTGGAGCGCAAGCGCAAGTACGCAGCCACGCACCCGCACGCTCAAGCGTTAACCATCCACATAGCCAAATTTATCAGCCTTCAGATGCTGCCGTATAGGGTTGTGGAAACAGAGTCCTTCAAAAGTATGATGGCGGTGGCGGTCCCGCGCTACTCAGTTCCCAGTCGCCACTACTTTTCCCGATGTGCCATCCCAGCCCTGCACGACCACGTCTCCCGCAACATTGTACACGCCCTCACCAACGCGGTTACTGCCAAGGTCCACTTAACAACGGACACGTGGACAAGCACAGGCGGCCAGGGCCACTACATCTCCCTGACGGCACATTGGGTGAATTTAGTGGAGGCTGGGACAGAGTCAGAGCCTGGGACCGCTCACGTCCTACCCACCCCCAGAATTGCGGGCCCCAGCTCGGTGGTGGTATCTTCGGCGGTGTATGCTTCCTCCACTAAAGCACCCTCCTCCTCCTCCTCCTCCGCAACCTCTGTCTCGCAATCTAGATGTGTCAGCAGCAGCAGGACGTCGCCAGCAGTCGGTGTCGCGCGGCGTGGCAGCACAGCGGTGGGCAAGCGTCAGCAGGCCGTGCTGAAACTACTCAGCTTAGGAGATAAGAGGCACACGGCCCACGAACTGCTGCAGGGTCTAACAGAGCAGACCGACCGTTGGCTTGCGCCGCTGAGCCTCCAACCGGGCATGGTCGTGTGTGACAACGGCCGTAACCTGGTGGCGGCTCTGCAGCTCGGCAGCCTCACGCACGTGCCATGCCTGGCCCACGTCTTTAATTTGGTGGTTCAGCGCTTTCTTGAAAGCTACCCACGCTTGTCAGACCTGCTCGCAAAGGTGCGCCGTCTCTGCGCACATTTCCGCAAGTCCCACACGGACGCTGCCACCCTGTGCACCCTGCAACATCGGTTTAATCTGCCAGTGCACCGACTGCTGTGCGATGTGCCCACACGGTGGAACTCTACGCTCCACATGTTGGCCAGGCTCTATGAGCAGCGTAGAGCTATAGTGGAATACCCACTCCAACATGGGCGGCGCAGTGGGAGTCAGCCTCCTCAATTATTTTCAGAAGAGTGGGCCTGGTTGGCAGACATCTTCCAGGTCCTTGGAAAGTTTGAGGAGTCTACCCAGGTGGTGAGCGGCGATGCTGCAATCATTAGCGTCACCATTCCTCTGCTATGCCTCTTGAGAAGTTCCCTGCAAAGCATAAAGGCAGATGCTTTGCGCTCGGAAATGGAGGCGGGGGAAGACAGTATGTCGCTGGATAGTCAGAGCACCCTCCTGTCTATATCTCAGCGCGTTGAGGAGGAGGAGGAGGAGCATGAGGAGGATGAGGAGGAGGGGGAAGAGACAGCTTGGCCCACTGCTGACGGTACCCATGCTGCTTGCCTGTCATCCTTTCAGCGTGTATGGCCTGAGGAGGAGGAGGAGGAGGATCCTGAAAGTGATCTTCCTAGTGAAAACAGCCATGTGTTGCGTACAGGTACCCTGGCACACATGGCTGACTGCATGTTAGGATGCCTTTCTCGTGACCCTCGCGTTGCACGCATTCTGGCCACTACGGATTACTGGGTGTACACACTGCTCGACCCACTGTATAAGGAGAACCTTTCCACTCTCATTCCCGAAGAGGAAAGGGGTTCGAGAGTGTTGCTATACCACAGGACCCTGGCGGACAAGCTGATGGTAAAATTCCCAGCCGACAGCGCTAGTGGCAGAAGGCGCAGTTCCGAGGGGCAGGTAGCAGGGGAGGTGCGGAGATCGAGCAGCATGTACAGCACAGGCAGTGCAACACTCTTTAAGGCCCTGGACAGCTTTATGGCTCCCCACCAAGACTGTGTCACCGCTCCCCAGTCAAGGCTGAGTCGGCGGGAGCACTGTAAAAGGATGGTGAGGGAGTACGTAGCCGATCGCACGACCGTCCTCCGTGACGCCTCTGCCACCTACAACTACTGGGTGTCGAAGCTGGACACGTGGCCTGAACTCGCGCTGTATGCCCTGGAGGTGCTTGCTTGTCCTGCGGCTAGCGTCTTGTCAGAGAGGCTGTTTAGTGCGGCTGGGGGAATCATCACAGATAAGCATACACGCCTGTCAACCGACAGTGCCGACAGGCTTACACTCATCAAGATGAACAAAGCCTGGATTTCCCCAGACTTCTCTTCTCCACCAGCGGACAGCAGCGATACCTAAGCAATACGTAGGCTGCACCCGCGGATGGAAGCATCGTTCTCTATCACCATCCAAAACGGGGACATTTCTGCTTCATCAATCTGTGTATAATATTCCTCCTCCTCCTCCTGCTCCTCCTCCTGAAACCTCACGTAATCACGCCGAACGGGCAATTTTTCTTAGGGCCACAAGGCTCACTCATATAATTTTTCTAAACAATTTTTATACGTTTCAATGCTCTTAAAAGCGTTGAAACTTTAACTTGAACCAATTTTTCGTTAAACTGCGCTGCCTCCAGGCCTAGTTACCACTTAAGCCACATTAACCAAAGCGATTAATGGGTTTCACCTGCCATCTTGGTTGGGCATGGCCAATTTTTTCTGAGGTACATTAGTACTGTTGGTACACCAATTTTTTTGGGCCCTCACCTACAGTGTAATCATAGTAATTTTTATGTTCTTCGCCTGCACTCATGGTACAGAAAGGTGTGTGGGGTTGGCCTACACTTTAGCTACATAAATGTAACTGGGGCCTTGTCTATACTGCAGCTACTGAAATGTGAAAGAGACTGTTATCTCCCTAAACTGCTGCAATGGGAATGTTACTGGGGCCTGTCTTGAGTGCTACTATTACTGAAATGGAACTAAGACTGCGCTCCCCCTATACTGCTGCTAGTGATATGTTAGTGGGGCCTGTCCCTAATGCTACCGCTGAAATGTTAATAATTCTGGGCTCTGCCTATACCGCTGCTAATGGTATGTCACTGGGGTGTGGAAACAGAGGCTTCACAAAGACATGATGGCGGCGAGGCCATTTCCCACCAAGGCTGTTACTGTTAAGGTGCATATAACCACGGACACGTGTAGAGGACACATAGTGCCTCCAAAACATCCCCCTCCTCCTCCAACAATGAAAACATTCTTGGCAAATACCTTTGCATTGGTCCATCTGGTGGCAGTCCAAGAATTTCACCTTTAACGACACAACAAGAGAGCACCACCACCATCCCCCCGCCACGGCCCACTTAATCCTGGCCACATTCCGAAAACCAACTACATAAAACCGCGCTACCAGGTCCGCAGTCACCACCACATTACCACCAACGAAGTTACTGTTAAGGTACATATTACCAGTCTGACTGGGGCATGCAGTGTGGGCCGAAGCCCACCTGTATTGTATCTGACGTTAGCTCTGCTGAGTAGGGCACTGCAATGGGATATATTTATGTACCGCCGGTGGGTTCCAGGGAGCCACCCATGCTGTGGGTCCACACGGAGTTGTAACTGCATCTGTCCACTTGTAAAGAACCCCAGTCTGACTGGGGCATGCAGTGTGGGCCGAAGCCCACCTGCATTAACCACGACATTACCTCAGCTGTGATGGGCAATGCAATGGGATTTATTTATGTACCGCCGGTGGCTTCCTGGCACCCACCCATGCTGTGGGTCCACAGGGAGTTGTTACTACATCTGTCCACTTGTAAAAAACCCCAGTCTGACTGGGGCATGCAGTGTGGGCCGAAGCCCACCTGCATTAACCACGACATTACCTCAGCTGTGATGGGCAATGCAATGGGATATATTTATGTACCACCGGTGGGTTCCAGGGAGCCACCCATGCTGTAGGTGCACACGGAGTTGAACCTACATCTGTCCACTTGTAAAGAACCCCAGTCTGACTGGGGCATGCAGTTTGGGCCGAAGCCCACCTGTATTGTATCTGACGTTAGCTCTGCTGAGTAGGGCACTGCAATGGGATATATTTATGTACCGCCGGTGGCTTCCTGGCACCCACCCATGCTGTGGGTCCACAGGGAGTTGTTACTACATCTGTCCACTTGTAAAGAACCCCAGTCTGACTGGGGCATGAAGTGTGGGCCGAAGCCCACCTGCATTAACCACGACATTACCTCAGCTGTGATGGGCAATGCAATGGGATTTATTTATGTACCACCGGTGGGTTCCAGGGAGCCACCCATGCTGTAGGTGCACACGGAGTTGAACCTACATCTGTCCACTTGTAAAGAACCCCAGCTTGACTGGGGCATGCAGTGTGGGCCGAAGCCCACCTGTATTGTATCTGACGTTAGCTCTGCTGAGTAGGGCACTGCAATGGGATATATTTTTGTACCGCCGATGGCTTCCTCGCACCCACCCATGCTGTGGGTCCACAGGGAGTTGTTACTACATCTGTCCACTTGTAAAGAACCCCAGTCTGACTGGGGCATGAAGTGTGGGCCGAAGCCCACCTGCATTAACCACGACATTACCTCAGCTGTGATGGGCAATGCAATGGGATTTATTTATGTACCACCGGTGGGTTCCAGGGAGCCACCCATGCTGTAGGTGCACACAGAGTTGAACCTACATCTGTCCACTTGTAAAGAACCCCAGCTTGACTGGGGCATGCAGTGTGGGCCGAAGCCCACCTGTATTGTATCTGACGTTAGCTCTGCTGAGTAGGGCACTGCAATGGGATATATTTTTGTACCGCCGATGGCTTCCTCGCACCCACCCATGCTGTGGGTCCACAGGGAGTTGTTACTACATCTGTCCACTTGTAAAGAACCCCAGTCTGACTGGGGCATGCAGTGTGGGCCGAAGCCCACCTGCATTAACCACGACATTACCTCAGCTGTGATGGGCAATGCAATGGGATATTTTTATGTACCACCGGTGGGTTCCAGGGAGCCACCCATGCTGTAGGTGCACACGGAGTTTAACCTACATCTGTCCACTTGTAAAGAACCCCAGTCAGACTGGGGCATGCAGTGTGGGCCGAAGCCCACCTGTATTAAGCACGACATTACCTCAGCTGTGATGGGCAATGCAATGGGATATTTTTATGTACCGCCGGTGGGTTCCAGGGAGCCACCCATGCTGTGGGTGCACACGGAATTCCCATTGCGGAGTTGGACCTGGCTGTGACTATTTATAAAAAAACGCGGTCTGACTGGGGCATGCAGACACCTTGACAGAATGAATAGTGTGTGGCACATAGGTTCCCCATTGCTATGCCCACGTGTGCAGCTCCAGATGGAGGTGGCACAGGATTGGATTTCTCATTGCTTCTGTACAGCATTGTGGACTATCGCCCCGCCCCTTTTATGGGGGGGTCGCTGCCTAGCCATGCAAACCCTCTGCAGTGTGTGCCTGCTTTTCCTCTGGCAGACGCACTTATAAATAGACATGAGGGTGGCGTGGCATGAGGGCAGCTGAAGGCTGGGCAGGGACAATTTGGTGTACGCTGTGGACACTGTCGTGCGCGGGGGGGGGGGGGGTTGGGCAGCATGTAACCCAGGAGAAGTGACAGCGGAGTGTCATGCAGGCAGTGATTGTGCTTTGTTGGAGGTAGTGTGGTGCTTAGCTAAGGTATGCCATGCTAATGAGGGCTTTTCAGAAGTAAAAGTTGTTGGGAGGGGGGGGGGGCACTCTTGCCGGTATTGTGGCTTAATAGTGGGACCTGTGAACTTGAGATGCAGCCCAACATGTAGCCCCTCGCCTGCCCTATCCGTTGCTGTGTCGTTCCCATCACTTTCTGAATTGCCCAGATTTTCACACATGAAAACCTTAGCAAGCATCGGCGAAATACAAAAATGCTCGGGTCGCCCATTGACTTCAATGGGCTTCGTTACTCGAAACGAACCCTTGAGCATCGTGAAAAGTTCGTCTCGAGTAACGAGCACCCGAGCATTTTGGTGCTCGCTCATCTCTAGTAAGAAACATACACTTATTGCATTCTGAAACTTAACACTTTTTATTCCATGACACCGTGTACTGACCACTGGCTTCAACCTGACTACGCTACCTGTCTGCTTCTATTGTACTACAACTGATTCTATCCATGTATCGACCACTGGCTACCCTGACTACACTATTGGCCATACTGGTCGCAACAAGAGGCTCCAACCCAGATCATTACAATCAGTGTGGGCAGGTGCATTATTATGACGGAAGAACCTGTAATCAGTTTTCTCACACAGTGCTGAGCAATTTTTGATGAAAAACAGCATGAAACACCTCACCCTTCATATTCACCTGATCTCGCTGCATGTGAATTTTTAATGAGTACTTTAAGATGTTGAAAAGGAAACCAAATTTTTGAACTGCACATTGTTTTTTATGAATTAGCCATCATAAAATAATAGAAAAACTGAACAACATATTGAAAAAAATCACTAGCGCCAAAGAAAACCTTCCCCAACAACATCAGCTAACATACAGACTCAGAAGGGTTCTGCAGTCATTCATGCAACAGAAGCCAGTACGAGTAATGCCATTCACACTAGAAGATTTCTGTTACTTTTAGGTACTACTCATATATGCACTACTTATATTGAATGACCATTTTATTACAGAACCTAGTAGTAGTGTGCTGGACCTCTTTAGCTTTAAGATCCAAAACAATTTATCATGGCATAGATTCCATTACACTGGAGGAATATTAGCACATACGGATAGGATAGCTTCTTGCTTTGCTGCAAATAAGATGAGGTCCTGACCTGCTCTAAACAGCTGGCAGATGGAGTTCATTGATTCATGCTGCTTGTACCAAATTCTGAAATTCTCCTGTCAGTATGATACAACACAAATCTGGATTCATCTGACCAGATATTTTTCTGCACTGCTCAATAATCCAATTTTTTAGCTCTTTTGCACATTGGAGCCTTGCCATTCTGCTTTTCTTAGACAGAAATGCTGCTCAAACTGGTAATCTACTGTTATAGATTCTGTGCTAAGGAATGATAAGTTGTACATTTGAACATGTCAGTTGGAGCATCTGCATTGTATTCAGCTGCAATTTGCCTGACTGTATAACGGCTGTTTATCAGAACAATTCTTAGCATCCTCCTCTGACCCCTTTAGTCAATGAGTTATTTGCATTTAAAAGATCCACTTTTGCTGGATGTTTTTTCTAGCTCATAGGATTCTCAGTATACTCTTGACATTGTTGCATAAGAAAATCCTACAAGGTTGTCAGTTTTTGAAATAGTGGCTTCTGCTAGTCTAGCACCGATAACCACATTTCCTTCAAAGTCAGATAGATAGATAGATAGATAGATAGATAGATAGATAGAGATATTAGATAAATATAGATAGATAGATAGATAGATAGATATTGTAATCATGCTCTTTGCACATTTTAGACTGTTATGTACAGTGCCTTGACTTACAAATTCTTCTGTACTTGCATGCCAAATAAAAATGACTTGGTAGCTTTATTCAGCATAGATATAAATTCAGTTGTAAGATATAAAAAATAACATGGTTTAAAATGTCACAAAAATATAGCATAGTAATAATTGCAGATATATAACATTAGATCATATAGGCACTAATTGTTGCTATACCTTGTAATATAGTGAAGCGTATAATAGCATTCTCATTCCCCAGTGAGAATGGAAGGTACTTATTTAAAACTGTAAAGACATAAAAGGACACTGATGACATTAAAGATATGCATGAAATCATCATAGAATGAAAGCTTTGCAGAAATATATAATGAGGATCTAGTTTAGAAAAAAAAATATTTTTAAATCTCTTTATGTAGTCAAGAATGTATATGTTCTGGAGATTATTCAATATGAATGACAAACTCAATTGAAAGACCTCCTTAGGGCTTTGTTCTACCGTTCTAATCATCTATTTATGAAGTCTCTGTCCTCTTTTTCTCATGCACTAGGTGCAAAGCTTTATTGAAGGTCACCATAACCTGCCAAGAAAACTTTAGAATAGAATTTGATAAATGTTTCTGTTTCATACATTACGTTATCTCTTCCTCTTCCTCCTCACTGCCAACCTGAAAACTACTAAGGGACCTATTATTGTGATAAAATACATCCAGAGAATTGTACAGATTAGATTTTGACTTTCAACAGCCATTTTGGATCATATTCTGCCATTGTATAAACCTCTGCCTCGAGCAATGCTTTGATTTTTGTGAAAAAAAATAGCATTTTTCCATTATGATTTTTACAACCACATGATATATTTTCCACTAAAGGCATACAATGCTCTTTAAATTTGAGATAATGATCTTTACTACTAGTGTTGAATCAAAACAATTGATGTTTTGGATCGTCTATAGGGATGAGCGAACGTGTCCGTTACGGACACATCCGCACCCGGACACCGGCTTTGCCGAACACTGCAGTGTTCGCGCGTAAGTGTCCGGGTGCCGCCGGGGGGCGGGGAGATGCGCGGCGGCGCGGGCGGCAGTAGCGGGGAACAGGGGGGAGCCCTCTCTCTCTCCCTCTCCCCCCCACTCCCCGCCGCACCCCCCCGCGCTGCCACGGCGGCCCCCGAACTTTTTCGCCCGAACACTGAAGTGTTCGCAAAGTTCGGTGTTTGGGCGAAAAAGGGGCGGAGCCGAACGTGTTCGCTCATCTCTAATCGTCTAGTTGTTTTGCCAGTATAGGTTCTCAGATTCCCTTAGAAAACAGTCCATATGTAATTCACAGAAACCTATGATGTGGCAGTTCACAATATATATGAAATGCATATACTGTTTAAGAAATCGAAGTTCGAATCTTACAATGAGAAACTTCTGCTATCAAGAACCATTCTAAATAAGCAACAGCTGGATTAATTAGCCTTAGGCCTCGGTCACACGGGCGTTTTTTTCCCGCGATTTGCGGATCGCAATAACGGATGCACATCCGCAAATCGCGTGACCGGGCCGACCATTCGCTGAAAAAGCTGCACCTAGCCCCTCACTACCCGCTATCCTCTGCCACAGCTGTGGCAGAGGAGAACGATGTTTGCCCATTGAATTCAATGGAGCCAGCAATACAGCCGACTCCATTGAAAGCAATGGGCTGCCGGCGAGTGCGGGATGAATTTTCGGGGAGGGCTTAAAAATATAAGCCTTTCCCTGAAAATCATCCTAAAATGCGTAAAAATTTAAAAAAAAGTTTACTCACCTTTTCCCTGCAGACGGAGTTCAGCCGCATCCAGCCAGCAGTTCTCCTGAACTGCTCTCTGTAGTATTCAGCAGGCGGGGACTTAAAATCCCCGCCTGCTGAATGGGCTGCCTCTGATTGGTCACAGCCCTCACTAATCAGAGGCAGCTCTCACTCACCCATTCATGAATTCATGAATGGGTGAGTGAGTGCTGCCTCTGATTGGCTGAGCGCAGGGGCCAATCAGAGGCAGCTCTCAGCTGTGATTCAATAGCTTTTTAAGCCCTTCCCGAAAATTCATCAAGCGCTCACCGGCTGTATTGCCGGCTCCACTGAATTCAATGGGCGAACATCGTTCTTCTCTGCCACAGCTGTTACAGCTGTGGCAGAGGAGAACGATCTTTATAGTATATGTTCTCAATGCGGTCGGCGCTGCTGCCGCCGGCCCCATTGAGCGCATATATAGAACACAAGGAATCGCAGAACGCAGATAGGCGCGTTCTGCGAATCGTTGTGTCCTATAATTTATCGCACATCCGCATAAAAAGCGGACATGTGACCGATCCCATTGGGAAGCATTGGGTCTATATATGCGCGGATCGCATGTGCATGCGCAAATCGTGCGGAAAAACGCCCGTCTGACCGAGGCCTAACTTATTCTTAGGGTCTGTATTATGATTTTATCAGTTTTAGAATTTATATATATACCGTACAGCATATATATTAATTTTTACATAAACTGTAGCATATTGCATTTTGTGACAAGTAGATATCTTGTGATATTAAGTACTTTTTTGCATATTGTACTTTATTAATAATGTTGATTTTTTTAGGATTTCTTCTTAGGCGACAGGATAATTTTGTATTTACACCCCATATTTAAGCTTCTGGTCAGGGTTATATCAGCACATGCTATTATTAGATTTTGTATTTCTCTGTTTATTTTGGGGGCTCAATAGGCATGTGTTTGGAGATTCCAGCACAAAGTTGCCATTTTTAGGTTGATGATTCCATTTATCAGAGTTCTATTACAGGGGTTTTCAAGAATAGATCTATCTTTTCTTTATGGTCCCCTAGTCATTGAAGCATTTACAGTATTAGGCCTTAGTCAGATGGGCGTTTTTTCGCACGATTTGTGCATGCGCATGCGTCCGGCGATTTTTTAAAACCATTGCTTTGCAATGGTATCGGACACATGAGCGCTTTTTATGCGCTCGTCCGATAAATTATAGAACAGAAATCGCAGATCGCACCTATCTGCAATCTGCGATTCCTGTTCTCTTCTCTATATGCGCTCAATGGGGCCGGCGGCGGCAACGCCGACCCCATTGAGAACATATAGAAGACAAATCATTCTTCTCTGCCACAGCTGTAACAGCAATGGGCTGCAATGGGCTGCCGGCGAGCGCGGGATGAATTGTCGGGAAGGGCTTAAATATATAAGCCCTTCCCTGCAATTCATCCAGAAATGTGTAAAAATAATAAAAATATATATACTCACCTTGTCCCGGCAGACGGAGTTCAGCGCGGCCGGCCTGCAGTGGGTGTGAGTGGGTGTGAGTGAGAGCTGCCCCTGATTGGCTCAGCGCTGAGCCAATTAGAGGCAGCTCTCACTCACACCCGTTCATGAATTCATGAATGAGTGTGAGTGAGAGCTGCCCCTGATTGGTCCCTGTACTGAGCCAATCAGGGGCAGCTCTCACTCACACCCACTCACACCCACTGCAGGCCGGCCGCGCTCAACTCCGTCTGCCGGGACAAGGTGAGTATATATATTTTTTTTATTTTTACACATTTCTGGATGAATTGCAGGGAAGGGCTTATATATTTAAGCCCTTCCCGACAATTCATCCCGCGATCGCCCGCAGCGCATTGCTTTCAATGGAGCCGGCTGTATTGCCAGCTCCATTGAATTCAATGCGCTGGACAGCTCCGGCCCGTTTCTATTGAAACGCGGCTAGGAGCAGTTTTTTCGGGCGATTTTTAGCCCCGGTCACTCGATTTGCGGATGCGCATCCGTCATGCGATCCGCAAATTGCGGCAAAAAACGCCCGTGTGACTAAGGCCTTAATGGTATAGGTATATTAGGTGTTATATGCTGGCTATAATAAAGGTTATGTTTTAGGTATTTGCTTTCCAATGATTTCATACTCAGTGATATAATTTTTTTTGTTCAAAAAGAAATAACATTTAATTTTCAGCCATATGGTTTTTAAACTGTTTGGCCTAAATTTATAGAGAGGAATTTATCATCAGAGGAATTTTTGATAACACCTTTTTAGGTTGCATTTCTCCTCTCTCTAGCACTGAATGTGCCAAATTCATCATATTTTTGCATTTTAATAAATTTGGCACATCTTTAAATGTCTAAAGATGTTCCTACATTTTTTACACTATTCACCTACAGGAGTGAGATTGCTCAAAAAATTAAGACTTTTGAAAATATTTCAATTGATATATCTGTATAAGAACCTCATTCCACTCAATCTTCTCTCCTTTAAAAGACACTGTTAAAAAGTGTGAAGTGAGACTTATTATCTGTTCTTTTTGGTGAAAATCAATCGTAAATTTGCCCAAATTTATTTGCACCAAAAAAGTGTAAGTTGTGCAAGAATTCAGGCGCTGCATCAATAGTAAATGTGACCCTACATGTCTAGAGTGTGTGGTAACAATACAAGAAGTCAATGACAAGGGGAGATAAGAAGCATCAAATCCTTCAAAAGGGAAGATCTCAATGGTACATATAAGGCATTGTGGGTGAGTACACTGCATAAATTAATACATGAACATCTTTTAGAGAACAAAATGCTTTTATTATTACCACTACGCTATGCTTAGCAGAAGATGAAAACATAATAGAGAGGGAGACCAACAATTGGCAGAAAGAGTAAAGGCCCAGTTACAAGAGCAGATAATCGCTCAAAGATTGATTTATGCATAAAAAATAATTGGTATTCAAGTAGCTACTGAGCTACTTAAATACCAATTATGTATGTAAATGAAGCATTCCCTGAATGAAGGCTAATAGCCCGGGGCTATTATCTGCGCTCAGATCCTTTATTCTCCACAGGGGAAACAATGCTATCAGCACTCCCTCATGGAGAACGACTGATAAAAGTGATCGTTAAAATCAAGTGAGCTTGACTTTAATGATCACCAAAAAGTGCCCGAAATGCGGGTGCCCTGTGCCCATTTACACGCACCGATTATCGCTAAAACGATCGCCGATTAGCAAATTTTTAGTGATAATCGCCCAGTGTAAATGGGCCTTAATTGAACACTTTGGAATTACCCAAATTTTTGCATTGATTACTATCAAAATTAAGTCTGATTGCTATCTAAGTTACAGTTAGAGATAAAATCAATTTAAACTAGTAACACACAAACAATTGTACCGGTCATGCCATTTATTTAACACTGAGTAAATATCTACAGTGCAGTGAGAAAAAGTAAGTAAACACTTGAATTTAGTAACAGGTAGAGCCACCTTTTGCAATAATTACCTCTACTAAGCATTTCCTATATATGCAAATAGGATTTGCATAATGTTAGCAAGGAATTTTGGACTATTCCTCCCTACAAATGTTTCAGCTAATTAATATTTCTTGGATTCCTTGTGTGCACAGCCCTCTTCAAGTCATGCCACAGCGTTTCAATAAGTTTAAAGTCAGAACTCTGCCTTAGGAATTTCAAAATATAAATCTTGTTCTTTTTCAATCATTTTTAGTTGATTGATTTGTGTACTTTGGATCATTGTTCTGCTGTGTCACCCAACATCGCTTGAGCTTGAGATCAGGGACAGTTGCCGTTACATTTTCTTGTAAAATGTTTCAATACACATCATGTTTTATTCAGATTCTGAGTAGGGTTGCTAGTCTTGGTTGGTGTAAATGCTTGAATACTGGGGTTATATTGGAGGGACCAGAGAAAGTATTTGCATCACGTTTATATGCCTATATATTGTCATAAGTATGCCTGAGGAAGAACCCTGAGAGGTTTGAAAGCTCGCTATAACATCATGGATTTTTGTTAGCCATTAAAAGGTATCATATCTACAAGATTGCTTGGTTTCTCTTGCTGGGAACAATCACATTATGCCTATAAAACTTGGTCTGTTGTTAAGGACAGGTACTCTATAGAGGATATATTGCTGCTAGTACAAAAGCTTGCATACCAGGGTACAAGTGGTGGGACCAGAGAAAGAAGCTGTATCACATTTGTATTACTATTAAAAAAACGTGGTCTGTTAGGGAAAGATATTCTACTGACGATCTATTCATGCTGCGTGTGAAAAACTGTATAAAAGCAGAACACTAAAATGGAGTTCTCTTGGAGGAATAAAGCAGCAAAGCAAACAGACAAACTATGCTTTGGCGGGGAGTATTGCAGTTTACTATTTGTGGCATTGTTCACAGTTGCTAGTTTGGCCACTGCAAATTATTAAATTGTTTGCAATTCTTATATAGCTATCAGTGGTTTTCTGCAAGCTACACAGTTAAGGGATAAGTTACATAAAACTACACTAAAAAGTAAAAGTAAAAGAAAAAAACTAAATATAAAAAGGAAACATGAAGAAAGCAAGGGGTTGGGGATGTGTTGGTATTGCTGGTGGTGGAGGTTGTAGAGGTTGGGACAAGCTGGCAGTTCAAGAAGCAACAGCTCCATGATTTTGCTTGAGGCAAGGCAAGCCTGCTGCCATTCCTTAGAAGTGGTTCTGCTGGTATATTACATCCACAGCACACAGAACAGTTTGTAGAGTGGATGACACAGCAAGCCTCAAATACCACCACCCTCTCTTCTTCCCAGTCACAGGCACACAGCAGTCAGCCATGAGCATCCCTCTCTACTTCACCCCATGCCAAATCCCCTGCACCTTTTGAAGCAGTCCACATGGATCAGTCTGAGGAGCTGTTTGATCTTTCAGTGTCTTGAATGTTAACCCGGGCAGTCCAAACAACCAAAGGTAGAAGACTAACACATTAAATGCACTGATGCCCAACCATTCTTTTCCTCTGAAGAGAGAGATGAGGGTCGGTCAATGCACATGGTCAGCCTTCCAGAGGCAATGTGTACCCAGGGGGGATGTGGAAATGGAGGTGCCAGCTCCTGGTGCTCACTGTGACATTGAGTCAACGCAAAAGGTGAAGGACTATGAAGAGGAGGAAGAGGACAAAGTATTTGATCTAACACGGAGAAGCAGGGAGAGTCATCGTATCAACTCGCGGTTTGAGTCGGATGTTGCGGAGTAGGATGTCAAAGAATATTAATAATGGGCAGTGCCACCATCCTTAGCTACTAATAGTTCAAGCAATAGCAGCATAAGGCCCATAGCTAGATCTACTCACAGGACTTGTGCAGCCTGGCACAATTTGAAAAGGTGATGACAGAAGAGTGGTCATCTGTAAGATCTATGGTAAGTGTTTAAAATGCAGCAAGAACATAAACAACCTCAACGCAATGTGTATAAACAGTCATATGAACTTCCACCACCCACTACCTTGGAGAGCCCACCTGGGCCGGTAGACAAAGTCAGTCAGTCAGTCAGTCTCATACTACTCCCTCTTCCGCCAGTATGGCTGCCTCTTCCTCCATCTTTCTCTCTGTTCATGCAGTAGCATGAGCACAGAGAGGCAATTTTATGTTGGGACTGTAGTATGCCTACTTCAGGCCTCTCCTTTGCAATTGATAATCCGGCTGCACGCTTTAGAGGCAGGAGTGGGAAACAGAGAACAAAAGTTGAGAAGTCACCATCACCACCACCTTTGCCAACATCTACCTCATATTCTAGCATGTTCCAGGTCAGCAGCCAGTCCTCTTTCCCCTAGCTATGGGAATGTAAAAAGAAGAACACCCCAAACATCCAAAAGCAGAGAGCCTGAACACAAAAATTGCATAATACAGATTCTGTACCTCAGGCTAGTAGACGCAGACTCCTCCCACATTGTGATGCTCCATGCTAATCTACAGCACCAGATTCCCAGCCACCTTTTCTTTGCCCCAAACTCTGTCTCCGCCCTGCACGTGAGTGTTAATGTGTCCCTGGTGTTGCAGAACACTGTCAGTGGCAGGGTCCACCTAACCACAGACATGTGGTCCACCAATCATTACACTACACATTCTTAACGGCATACTGGGTCAATGTACTGCAGGTGGGGAATGAAGCGGAAAGTGGTAGTCCGTATTTCATAATACCCCCAATACTTGCCAGACATTCATCCTTGCCTATCCCCTCATCACCACCCTCCTCTCTCACTTCCTCTATCTCTTCACACCAACTTTCAATACCCTCCACATCAGCACAAATATCTGTATGTGATAAAGTCCTGCCAAAATGCTGTCCTAAATGATCAAATATCTAGGGAAGCGCAGTCACGTGACTGAAGAGCTGTTGACAGCTCTATAGTCCCATACTGACACGTGACTGATACTGCACCATCTGAAGCCAGGAAAGTTTGTGTATGACAATGGGCCAACCTGCTGGAAGCCCTTTGCCTTGGTAATCTCACACCTGTACCTTGCCTATCCCATGTAATGAACCTGACAGTGCAGTGCTCCTAATAAATCACCCAGGTTTACATCCAGTGTTGGAAAAGTCCAAAAGACTGTGCTCACATAGAGTTCATAATCAGCTGCCTCCTATCTGACAGTGGTGGAGCAACAGTTCGGGCTATCATCCAACCTTATCCTCTGGGATGTATTTACATGGAGGAATTCCATGTTGCATATTTTGCAGAGGCTAAGCCAGCAGCAAAATGATCAAGTCATACAAGATGGTGTATGCTGTTAGCAGGTGCTGTGTGGAGGTTGTTCACTTAATGCCTGCAGAGTGCCTGCAGATCAAAGATGTTTTTGCCATTTTTGCCTGCTTTGGGGAAGCAACCAAAATGGTCAGTCATGATAATGCACTGATCAGTATGACCATCCCTGTTGTCTGCCTGCTGGAACAGACACTACAGGGCATCAGAAACAATGACGTGTTGTTGTCACAGGAAGAGGAGAAGGAAGGTGGCCAATCTTCCAACTGTCTGGCCAGTCCACCATTACTCACCACCTTTCTCCAACCCATGGAAGAAGTATGGTGGAGGAAGAGCAAGAGGCAGAAGAAGAGGAGAGAGATAATATAGGTCCAAAGGCAGATGAGGAGGCTGGGTAATGTTCCTTTCATCACTAACCCTAGCTATTCTGGATAGCAGGACATGCTGGAGGATATTCTTAGGCCTGACCCATAGGAATGTGGGACATCAACCTTAGGCACTTTGAGGCATATAAGTGCTTTTATGCTGCAGTGATTGAAAGGACTGCTGCATAGCTCACATTAAAATATTAAATCAGAACCCTGACAGGATCATCCTCCACGGACCTTCCCCAGCTTCTGTGCATGTGCCGACTGGCAAAATGGTGAACGCATGCTCAGAAGCCAGGGAGGGCCCGGCAAATCTCCAGTCTCCTCCTCCCAGCTACCATCTGCAGTCAGGGGATTGGCATTATCCAATGGTATAAAAAGGTAGCAATCTACCTTATTCAGATTGCTAACTATAATGCCTATGTAATTTACAAAAAATCTGAGTTCCAAGAGCAGCTTGTTGAGTCCCTTCTGTTTGAGACCACTGCACCTCATCAAACTTATGAGTCTGAGGAGGTTCGAAGGCTCAAAGAATACCACTTTTACACCTCATCCCTGCCACTAAGGTAAAAAATACCTAAGGTAAAAAGTTTTATTGCCCCATGTGCCCACCCCTTAGGGCTTATTTTTAATGAGTAATTTCTATTTTTTTTTTTGCACATGTGCGCAATGGGCCCTTGAATTTATTCAGTTGTGCCCTGAAAGACAATTGGCGTTCCCTTCATTACAGATCTATCCATGTGTCCTGTTAGCAGAATGGATCTACCATGGGGGTATTGCTGAACACAGAACAGCTACTTAAACCAGTGCCAATCCCAATGTTAACAATGCTTTGTCAACAGATCTGAAAGACCAAGTTGTGGCCCAAAGACTGGACGCAATCAGTTTTTGTCCCACTTCCAAAAAAAGTTAATACACAAGAATGCTGTAACTATCTGACCATCACACTCATATTGCATACAAGCAAAATCCTGCTTAAGATTATTCAAAAAACCATGAATTTAATTGTTAAGAGGGAGCTCCCTGATGTCCAAGCCAGATTTTGCATAGAACGTGAAAGCAGAGATCAAATTGCAAACCTGCGGTGGATCATGGACAGGACACAAGAATATCAGAAGGAAGTGTACATGTGGAGGATTTATGGGCTGAACTGGATGGACATTGTCTTCATTCGGCCTTACATACTATGTTACTATGTGCTTCATAGACTACAGCAAAGAATTTGACTGTTTTAAACACAACAAGCTGTGGAAATGTATGAAGCAAGTTGGCATCCTAGAGGATCTGGAAGAATTGATAAAATCACTTTATAGCAAGCAGAAAAAAGCAAAAATCCCCGCGCTCATGGACTCCAAGGATGATCCGGATCAGGAACCCAGGGTGGTTAGACAAGTATACGTGGATACTAGGTGCTAGTGGGCTCTCAGGATCGAGAGTTCCACGGGGCACCAGGTGAGTTAACCCTATATTCACCCTCTATTTTAACCATTTAATAATAGGAGGTCCTGATACCAATTTTCTACAATCACTTTATGAAAACCAAGAAGCCATAGGATGGACAGCATTCAGTAATACTGAATGGTTTAAGATTGAGAAAGGCGTCCAACAAGGCTGCACTCTATTACTGGCCCTGTTTAATCTGTACACCAAAACAATCATGAGATGATGCAACCTGGACGAATCAACAATTGGAGTGAAAATTGGTGGGAGAAATATCAGCAACCTTCAATATGCTGATGATACAATGTTGCTAGCAGAAAGTGAAAAGGATCTGGAATATCTGATCTGGAGACTTAAAGAAGAAAGTGAGCGCATGTGGCTGTACCTTAACATAAATAAAACACAGCTATTGATGACAGCAAGTAATAGCACAGTCCACATAAAAGTCAACAATAAGTAAATTAAATTGGATAAAGATTTCCTTTTCCTTGGATACAACATTGACAGCAATGGAAATCAAATGAAGACTTGCACTTGGCCATAGCGTAATGCAAGGAATCGTAAGGATATAGAAGAGCAAAGATATTAGCGTTGCTACAAAGATCCAAATGATAAATGCAAATATTGTTCCAGATCTCCATATATGCATGCAAAAATTGGACACTGACAAAGGGAGATAGAAGGAAAATTGATGCTTTTGAACTATGGTGCTGGAGAAGAATGCTGCGTATACCATGGTCGGCAATGGTCACCAACAAGATGGCCCTAGAGCGTATCAAACCAAAATCATCACTAGAGGGCAAAATCAGCAAACAGCGGCTCTCATACTTGGGAAATATTCTACTAGAAAATTCTCTGGAAACAACATTAATGCTTGGCACAGTTAGTGGGTCACAAAGAAGGGGACGACAAAGAACACACTGGCTGGATGCAATCAATGCTGACTTAACCCCTTAACGACTGCCCCATCGGGAAACTACGTCCTCAGAAAGTGGGCCTTAATCCTAGAGGACGTAGTTTTATGCATCCTCTTTGGATTAATGCCCACTTGCCTGAGGACGTGACAGCTCCATGCTGTCGGTGCCCGCAGGTAGCCGACAGCATGGAGCTGTCATCCCAGGATGCGGGCAGTCCCCCCCGGCATTGCGATCGGCGCTAGCCAATGGCTAGCGCCGATCGCAAAAAAGTAAAGAAAACTGTCAAAAAAGTTAGTTCTTCAGCTGCCCTGCTGGATCGGCTCCACCAGGGCAGCTGAAATTACTTACCCGGCTTGTCGGCGGTGTCCCACGGAGATCTCGTCCTCCCGGACCCGCCGGCGGCCTTCTGCGCATGCGCGCCAGACGATGACGTCACGCGCATGCGCAGAAGCCCGGGAGCCCCCGGCAAATTTAAAATCTCCTGGCTCCCGGCTCCTGAAGGTAGCCGGGAGCCAGGAGGTGTTACCGGGGACCGCTGTGAGCGGTCCCCGGGCCCGCGATCGCCGCTATCGATTAGATAGCGGCGATCGCGAAAAAGTTGAAAAAGTAAAAAAAAAGTAAGGTTTCACCTCCCCTCATGGATCGGATCCATGAGGGGAGGTGAAAATACTCACCCCCGGTCCTCTGCAATGTCCCGATGTCCCTGGACCCGAAATCCCCGTCTGCGCATGCGCGCCCGATGATTGACATCGGGCGCGTGCACAGAGGGGCTCGAGCCCCGGGAAATTCAAAATCCCTCTGCTCTTGGCTGCCATGTGTAGCCAAGAGCAGAGGGATGTCACTGGGGACATGATCACTGTCATCCAATGGATGACAGTGATCATGTAAAGTTAAAAAAAAAGTGCAAAAAGTTAAAAAATAAAAATAAAAAAAGGGGTAAAAAGTAAAAAAAAAAAGTGCAAAAAGTTAAATAAAAAAAGTTTAAAAAAGTTTAAAAAACTTGTGTTTCATCTCCCCCCACGGATCATATCCGTGAGGGAGGATGAAATGACGTACCTAAGGCCCGCGGATTTATCCGCGGACCTTACCCCAGCTTCTGCGCACGCGCCCGTCGCCAATATGGCAGGTGCATGCGCAAAAGCCGTGGTAATTTAAAATCTCCCAGCTCCTGGCTACAAAACTTAGCCGAGAGCCTGGAGATTTCACGGGGGGCCGCGGTGAGTGGTTCCCGATCACGTGTTCGCCGTTATCCAATGGATAATGGCGATCACGTAAAAGTAAAAAAAAGGTGAAGGTTCATCTCCCCTCACTGATGCGATCGGTGAGAGGAGATGAAACTTTTTGCCGGAGGCCTCCGTATTTGCGCCCCGACACAATCTTCTTCCGTGAACGTTCCCGGATTCTGCGCATGCGACCGCCGGCAAAACATCGGACACATGCGCAGGAGTCGGGGAGCCCAGGAAATTTAAAATCTCCTTGCTCCCAGCGACCAACGGTCGCCGAGAGCCTGGAGCAGTGACGGGTGGCCTCGTTGGGCGGTCCCCGGTCACGTGAAAAAAAGGTAGCGATCTACCTTAGGTCGGTCTCACATGACCGGATAGGAATTACGGATTCCGCATGCTTCTGATCCGCGGTAATACGCAGATCAATCGCATTGGATTACCCAATTCCGCTCACATTAGTGGGTCGGAATTGCGTAATCCACTCGCAGAAAAGAGAACGCAGCAGGTTCTATTTTACCGCGGATATCCGCAACATAGAGCCCATTGTGCTCCATGGTCGCGGATATACCCGCAGCCCATACGCAACTACCTTGTATACGGGCTGCGGGTACCCGCGTCATCGCTAAGCGACGGTGCGGAAAATACAAACAAAAAAATATATATATACTGCGTATGACCGCCTGTGTGAGTAGGCAGTTATGCGCAGTACATTACGCAACCGTACGCAGGGTCACAGCCGGGCTCACAGCTGGGATCCGCTGCGGGCCTCCGCAAGCTGATTCCACCTACGACTGTGTGAGCCTGGCGTTATTCAGACCGCTACCTGTAATATGTATTTTACAAGGAGTCCCAGGAACGTTCGCCTTCATGCAGTTCCAGGAGCAGCTTGTTGAGCGCCTTCTGTGTGAGACCGCCGCATCTCATTAAGCTTACGGAGACTCACAGAGCGCCACTTTTTACACCCCATACCCGCTACTGAGGTCAAGAAATACCCCCAAAAAGCATGAGAGGAGGGGGGATACACGGTTTTATAGCCCCATGTACCCATCCCAACCAGCCTCCGTAATTACCCTTGTCTTTGGAAATATTACACAGTTCACATTATTACTTTTATCTAAGATTTGGGTAACGCCGAAAAGGGCGGAGCGGTAGGGGTGGGTGTGTGTGTGTGTGGGGGGGGGGGGGATATTTTTTTAAGGTGTCAATTTTTATTCCGTACAAGTGGGCAATGGGGCCTGGAATGTATTCAGTTGTGCCCTGCAATCCAACGGGTGTTCCCTCCATTATAGGCCTAGCCATGTGTCCAGTAAGTAGATTGGGGCCACAATGGGTATGTTTCTGAACACGGGACAAACGGGGGTATCCATTTTGGGGTGAAAGTCTTCATTCCTATGTGTGCTGTACAAAAAAAAACTGTTTTTAAATTGATACAACTGCCGAAATAATGAAAATTGTAATTTTTCTCCTACTGCTTTGCTTAGATTTATTCAAAAATTGTAGTGTAAAAATACACAGTACACCCCTAGATAAATTCGTTAGGGGGTCTAGTTTTCAAAATGGGGTCATTTGTGGGGGCTCTCTGTCGTTTTGGCCGCTCAAGGGCTCTACAAGTAGGCAATGGGGCCTAAATCACCTTCATGCTAAATTTCTGTTCTGAAAGCCACCGATTACTCCTTTCATTTTGGGCCCCGTTGTGCATCCAGACAAAAGATTAGGGCCACAATAGGTATGTTTCTGAACACGGGACAAACTGGGGTATCTATTTTGGGGTGCAAGTCTTCATTCATGTGTGTGCTGTACAAAAAAAGCTGTTTTTAAAATGACAGAATTGACAAAAAAATGAAAATCACAATTTTTTCCTTTTGCTTTGCTTCAATTCTTTCAAAAACTGTGGGGTCAAAATGGGCAGTACACCCCTAGATAAATTCGTTAAGGGGTCTAGTTTTCAAAATGGGGTCATTTGTGGGGGTTCTCTTTGGTTTTGGCCATTCAAGAGCTCTACAAATGTGCTATGGGGCCTAAAACGCCTTCAAGCAAAATTTATGTTCTGAAAGACACCGACTACTCATTTCAATTTGGGTCCTGTTGTGCATCCAAACATAAGATTAGGGCCACAATGGGTATGTCTCTGAACACGGGAGAAACAGGGGTATCCATTTTGGGGTGCAAGGCTCCATTCATGTGTGTGCTGTACAAAAAAAGCTGTTTTTAAAATGACAGAATTGACAAAAAAACGAAAATCACAATTTTTTCCTTTTGCTTGGCTTGAATTCATTCAAAAACTGTGGGGTCAAAATGGGCAGTACACCCCTAGATAAATTCGTTAAGGGGTCTAGTTTTCAAAATGGGGTCACTGGTGGGGGCT
Organism: Eleutherodactylus coqui; assembly: GCF_035609145.1. Taxonomy (NCBI): domain Eukaryota; kingdom Metazoa; phylum Chordata; class Amphibia; order Anura; family Eleutherodactylidae; genus Eleutherodactylus; species Eleutherodactylus coqui. Next base: position 137,742,277 of record NC_089843.1, on the reverse strand, counting down.
CTCTTTGGTTTTGGCCGCTCAAGAGCTCTACAAAAGTGCTATGGGGCCTAAAACGCCTTCAAGCAAAATTTATGTTCTGAAAGACACCGACTACTCCTTTCATTTTGGGTCCCGTTGTGCATCCAGACATAAGATTAGGGCCACAATGGGTATGTTTCTGAACACGGGAGAAATCGGGGTATCCATTTTGGGGTGTAAATCATCATTTTCATGGGCTCTATAGGAAAAAAATATGTCTTTAAAATGACATTTTTGCAAAAATATGAAATTTTATTTTTTCTCCTCTAAATTGAATTAATTCCTGAAAAAAACTGGTGGGGTCAAAATACTCATGACACCCCTCAGTGAATACATTAAGGGGTGTAGTTTTTAAAATGGGGTCATTTGAGGGGGTATCTATTATTCTGACACTTATGAGCCTTTGCAAACTTGGTTTGGTGCAGGAAAGCAAAGTGTTCCTCAAAATGCTGAAAAGTAATGTTAAATTTGTATGTCCTCTAAATGGTTAAAAAAAACACAAAAGTTTTTCAAGTGTGCATTCAGAATAAAGTAAACAGATGGAAATATATATCTTATCAAAAATTTGTACAGTATGTTTGGACATATTTGAGCTATTACGGTTGAAAATGTGAAAAAATGACAATTTTTTCAAACTTTTTCCAATATTGGTACTTTTAATAAATATACACAAATTATATCGGTCTCGTTTTACAACCTAAATGAAGTACAACATGTGGCGAAAAAACAATGTCAGAATCACTTGGATATGTAAAGCCTTTATGGAGTTATGCTACGTTGAACGACGCATGTCAGATTTCCAAAATTTGGCTCCGTCACTAAGGCGCAAACAGGCTTCGTCACTAAGGGGTTAAACATGCACATGTAAAACCTGAAAGAAGTGGTCAAGGATAGGCAGGTATGGAGAACGTTGATCCATAAATTGACCGAAAGTCAGTCTTGACTGAACAGATCATCATCATCCTACTTATCAGACTTGGTCACCCATTACTCCCATTTCACTGGTGCCTGGTCCAGAACTATACTCTACTTTCTGCTGCAGAGCTGTTATGTTATTAGTAATATGGGATAACTGCAGCTAACTAGCTTCTCCCTTCAACTGATGATCACTGCAGTGGTCACATATTTTATTGCCGGGATGCCATTGCTGCTACAGCAGGAACTGGAAAGTATAACAGGCAACAGTGAAATGGGAACACTGGGGAGATTAGATGAGGGGAATACGACCTCTTTTATGTCTTGCTACAACCATAAGTAGGCTTCTTTTTTGGGGGGGAGAGGGGGGGGGGGAGGTTTATCCCTTCAATTCTACAGAATGTACCAAAGTATAGGGAACAATTGATTTACAATAATAAAATGTTCAATTCCGAGGGGCCTAGTGGTTTTGTGCTAATTCTATGATGATCATGTTAGTTTTTGCTGCCTTGCTTCTGGTGAATCAGTGACTCTGGCCTTTATTGCGAGAGTGTGGCTGTCAATGACCATTTCTGATCCTGCATTTACAGTTGTTGTGTCTGCACAATGAACTGATGGTATGCATGTATGGCATTGCGCAGGAACCATATCCTACTGATGATGTACTGTATATTATTTTATGTTAAGAAGTTAACACACTGAATATTTTTTTTAATAATGTGAGTCAATGACAGATAGGCAGTATGCAACTGTATTGGCTAATAACTGCATGCATCTGCAGTATGAATTTATTTAAGACATAACTGTGAAATGTAGTCAACAAACATGAATTGAACATGATTAGAGATGAGCGAGCACCAAAATGCTCGGGTGCTCGTTACTCGGGACGAAATTATCGCGATGCTCAAGGGTTCGTTTCGAGTAACGAACCCCATTGAAGTCAATGGGCGACCCGAGCATTTTTGTATATCGCCGATGCTCGCTAAGGTTTTCATTTGTGAAAATCTGGGCAATTCAAGAAAGTGATGGGAACGACACAGCAACGGGTAGGGCAGGCGAGGGGCTACATGTTGGGCTGCATCTCAAGTTCCCAGGTCCCACTATTAAGCCACAATAGCGGCAAGAGTGCCCCCCCCCCAACAACTTTTACTTCTGAAAAGCCCTCATTAGCAATACCTTAGCTAAGCACCACACTACCTCCAACAAAGCACAATCACTGCCTGCATGACACTCCGCTGCCACTTGTCCTGGGTTACATGCTGCCCAACACCCCCCCCCCCCCCGCGCGCACGACGCAGTGTCCACAGCGCACACCAAAGTGTCCCTGCGCAGCCCTCAGCTGCACTCATGCCACACCACCCTCATGTCTAATTATAAGTGCGTCTGCCATGAGGAGGAACCGCAGGCACACACTGCAGAGGGTTGGCATGGCAGCGACCCTCTTTAAAAGGGGCGGGGCGATAGCCCACAATGCTGTACAGAAGCAATGAGAAATATAATCCTGTGCCACCGCCATCAGGAGCTGCACACGTGGGCATAGCAATGGGGAACCTATGTGCCACACACTATTCATTCTGTCAAGGTGTCTCTGCATGCCCCAGTCAGACCGCGGTTTTTTATAAATAGTCACAGGCAGGTACAACTCCGCAATGGGAATTCCGTGTGCACCCACAGCATGGGTGGCTCCCTGGAACACACCGGCTGTACATAAATGTATCCCATTGAAGTGCCCTGGACAGCAGAGCTAACGTCAGATTAAATGCAGGTGGGCTTCGGCCCACACTGCATGCCCCAACCAGACCGGGGTTTTTAATTCATAGACACAGGCAGGTACAACTCCCTATTGTGAAGTCCCTGTGGACCCACAGCATGGGTGGCTCCCTGGAACCCACCGGCGGTACATAAATATATCCCATTGCATTGCCCATCACAGCTGAGGTAATGTCATGTTAAATGCAGGTGGTCTTCGGCCCACACTGCATGCCCCAGTCAGACTGGGGTTCTTTAGAAGTAGACACATGCAGTTACAACTCCGTGTGGACTGACAGCATGGGTGGGTGCCAGGAACCCACCGGCGGTACATAAATATATCCCATTGCAGTGTCCAACACAGCTGATGTAACGTCAGCTTTAATGCAGGTGGGCAAAAAATTAATTGGATTACACTGTAGGCGAGGGCCCACAAAAATTGGTGTACCAACAGTACTAATGTACGTCAGAAAAATTGCCCATGCCCAACCAAGAGGGCAGGTGAAACCCATTAATCGCTTTGGTTAATGTGGCTTAATTGGTAACTAGGCCTGGAGGCAGCCCAGTTAAAATAAAAATTCGTTCAGGTGATAGTTTCAACGCTTTAATGAGCATTGAAACGTATAAAAATTGTTTACAAAAATTATATGACTGAGCCTTGTGGGCCTAAGAAAAATTGCCCGTTCGGCGTGATTACGTCAGGTTTCAGGAGGAGGAGCAGGAGGAGGAGGATGAATATTATACACAGATTGATGAAGCTAAAAGGTCCACGGGTGCAGCCTACGTATTGTTTAGGTATCGCTGCTGTCCGCTGGTGGAGAAGAGAAGTCTGGGGAAATCCAGGCTTTGTTCATCTTGATGAGTGTAAGCCTGTCGGCACTGTCGGTTGACAGGCGGGTACGCTTATCTGTGATGATTCTCCCAGCCGCACTAAAAACCGTCTCTGACAAGACGCTAGCCGCAGGACAAGCAAGCACCTCCAGGGCATACAGCGCGAGTTCAGGCCACGTGTCCAGCTTCGACACCCAGTAGTTGTAGGGGGCAGAGGCGTCACGGAGGACGGTCGTGCGATCGGCTACGTACTCCCTCACCATCCTTTTACAGTGCTCCCGCCGACTCAGCCTTGACTGGGGAGTGGTGACACAGTCTTGCTGGGGAGCCAGAAAGCTGTCAAAGGCCTTAGAGAGTGTTCCCCTGCCTGTGCTGTACATGCTGCCTGATCTCTGCGCCTCCCCTGCTCCCTGCCCCCCGGAACTGCACCTTCGGCCACTAGCGCTGTCGGATGGGAATTTTACCATCAGTTTGTCCGCCAGGGTCCTGTGGTATAGCATCACTCTCGAACCCCTTTCCTCTTCGGGTATGAGAATGGAAAGGTTCTCCTTATACCGTGGGTCGAGCAGTGTGTACACCCAGTAATCCGTAGTGGCCAAAATGCGTGTAACGCGAGGGTCACGAGAAAGACATCCTAACATGAAGTCAGCCATGTGTGCCAGGGTACCTGTACGCAACACATGGCTGTCCTCACTAGGAAGATCACTTTCAGGATCCTCCTCCTCCTCCTCCTCAGGCCATACACGCTGAAAGGATGACAGGCAAGCAGCATAGGTACCCTCAGCAGTGGGCCAAGCTGTCTCTTCCCCCTCCTCCTCATCCTCCTCATGCTCCTCCTCCTCCTCCTCAACGTGCTGAGATATAGACAGGAGGGTGCTCTGACTATCCAGCGACATACTGTCTTCCCCCGCCTCTGCTTCCGAGCGCAAAGCATCTGCCTTTATGCTTTGCAGGGAACTTCTCAAGAGCCATAGCAGAGGAATGGTGACGCTAATGATTACAGCATCGCCGCTCACCATCTGGGTAGACTCCTCAAAGTTTTCAAGGACCTGACAGATGTCTAACAACCAGGCCCACTCTTCTGTAAAGAATTGAGGAGGCTGACTCCCACTGCGCCGCCCATGTTGGAGTTGGTATTCCACTATAGCTCTACGCTGCTCATAGAGCCTGGCCAACATGTGGAGCGTAGAGTTCCACCGTGTGGGCACGTCGCACAGCAGTCGGTGCACTGGCAGATGAAACCAATGTTGCAGGGTGCGCAGGGTGGCAGCGTCCGTGTGGGACTTGCGGAAATGTGCGCAGAGCCGGCGCACCTTTCCGAGCCGGTCTGACAAGCGTGGGTAGCTTTTCAGAAAGCGCTGAACCACCAAATTAAAGACGTGGGCCAGGCATGGCACGTGCGTGAGGCTGCCGAGCTGCAGAGCCGCCACCAGGTTACGGCCGTTGTCACACACGACCATGCCCGGTTGGAGGCTCAGCGGCGCAAGCCAGCGGTCGGTCTGCTCTGTCAGACCCTGCAGCAGTTCGTGGGCCGTGTACCTCTTCTCTCCTAAGCTGAGTAGTTTCAGCACAGCCTGCTGACGCTTGCCCACCGCTGTGCTGCCATGCCGCGCGACACCGACTGCTGGCGACGTGCTGCTGCTGACACATCTTGATTGCGAGACAGAGGTTGCGTAGGAGGAGGAGGAGGAGGGTGGTTTAGTGGAGGAAGCATACACCGCCGCAGATACCACCACCGAGCTGGGGCCCGCAATTCTGGGGGTGGGTAGGACGTGAGTGGTCCCAGGCTCTGACTCTGTCCCAGCCTCCACTAAATTCACCCAATGTGTCGTCAGGGAGATATAGTGGCCCTGCCCGCCTGTGCTTGTCCACGTGTCCGTTGTTAAGTGGACCTTGGCAGTAACCGCATTGGTGAGGGTGCGTACAATGTTGCGGGAGACGTGGTCGTGCAGGGCTGGGACGGCACATCGGGAAAAGTAGTGGCGACTGGGAACTGAGTAGCGCGGGGCCGCCGCCGCCATCATACCTTTGAAAGCCTTCCTTTCCACAACCCTATACGGCAGCATCTCCAGGCTGATGAATTTGGCTATGTGCACGTTTAACGCTTGAGCGTGCGGGTTCGTGGCGGCGTACTTGCGCTTGCGCTCCAACACTTGCGCTAGCGACGGCTGGACGGTGCGCTGACAAACATTGGTGGATGGGGCCGAGGACAGCGGAGGTGAGGGTGTGGGTGCAGGCCAGGAGACGGTAGTGCCTGTGTCCTGAGAGGGGGGTTTGATCTCAGTGGCAGGTTGGGGCACAGGGGGAGAGGCAGCGGTGCAAACCGGAGGCGGTGAACGGCCTTCGTCCCACCTTGTGGGGTGCTTGGCCATCATATGTCTGCGCATGCTGGTGGTGGTGGCTCCCCGGCTGATCTTGGCGCGACACAGGTTGCACACCACTGTTCGTCGGTCGTCTGCACTCTCAGTGAAAAACTGCCAGACCTTTGAGCACCTCGGCCTCTGCAGGGTGGCATGGCCGCGGGGGCGCTTTAGGAAACAGTTGGTGGATTATTCGGTCTGGCCCTGCCTCTACCCCTGGCCACCGCACTGCCTCTTCCAACCTGCCCTGCTGCTGCCCTTGCCTCCCCCTCTGAAGACCTGTCCTCAGTAGGTGTAGCAAACCAAGTGGGGTCAGTCACCTCATCGTCCTGCTGCTCTTCCTCCGAATCCTCTGTGCGCTCCCCTCTCGGACTTACAGCCCTTACTACTACCTCACTGACAGACAACTGTGTCTCACCGTCATCGTCCTCCTCACCTACTGAAAGCTCTTGAGACAGTGGCCGGAAGTCCCCAGCCTCATCCCCCGGACCCCGGGAACTTTCCAAAGGTTGGGCATCGGTCACGACAAACTCCTCCGGGGGGAGAGGAACCATTGCTGGCCATTCTGGGCAGGGGCCCGGGAACAGTTCCTGGGAGTCTGCCTGCTCCTCAGAATGTGTCATTGTAATGGAGTGAGGAGGCTGGGAGGAAGGAGGAGCAGCAGCCAGAGGATTCAGAGTTGCAGCAGTGGACGGCGCAGAACTCTGGGTGGTCGATAGATTGCTGGATGCACTTTCTGCCATCCATGACAGGACCTGCTCACACTGCTCATTTTCTAATAAAGGTCTACCGCGTGGACCCATTAATTGTGAGATGAATGTGGGGACGCCAGAAACTTGCCTCTCTCCTAATCCCGCAGCAGTCGGCTGCGATACACCTGGATCAGGAGCTCGGCCTGTGCCCACACCCTGACTTGGGCCTCCGCGTCCTCGGCCGCGTCCACGTCCTCTAGGCCTACCCCTACCCCTCAGCATGGTGTATTACCACTAGTGCAGAAACAGAACGCTGTAATTAAGTGTGCCGCTTATTGGCCTGTGGTTGGAGGCTGACTTCGCTTACGGAACGCACAGCAGAGGCAGGAAAGAATTTTGCGCAAGCCTGCTGTAACACTTAGCTGGCTGCGTATGAATTAGGACAACTACCCCCAGCAGAGACCCAGTACACTTGTGGACAGGAATACAGTGGTGATGTAAGAGGCAACACAGAGGCAGAAAAGAATTTTGCGCAAGCCTGCTGTAACACTTAGCTGGCTGCGTATGAATTAGGACAACTACCCCCAGCAGAGACCCAGTACACTTGTGGACAGGAATACAGCGGTGATGTAAGAGGCAACACAGAGGCAGAAAAGAATTTTGCGCAAGCCTGCTGTAACACTTAGTTGGCTGCGTATGAATTAGGACAAGTACCCCCAGCAGAGACCCAGTACACTGAGGACGGTCACAGGCAGCCCAAATAGATTTTTTTTCCCAAATGTTTTTGGAAAGGCCCACTGCCCATATACACTAAATATGTCTTCTGTCCCTGCCTTACCACTTACTGGCCCTGGACAATGTAAAATTACTGCAGGACGCAATGCTCTGCACGGCCGATATACAAAAAAAAAAAAATGTGCAACACTGCAAAAAGCAGCCTCCACACTACTGCACACGATTAGATGTGGCCCTAAGAAGGACCGTTGGGGTTCTTGAAGCCTAAAATAACTCCTAATGCTCTCCCTATAGCAGCTCCGGCACCAGCAGCACTTTCCCTGAACTATGTCAGAATGCATCTGTGGCGAGCCGCGGGAGGGGCCGATTTATATACTCGGGTGACACCAGCCACTCACTGCAGGGGGGTGGTATAGGGCTTGAACGTCGCAGGGGGAAGTTGTAATGCCTTCCCTGTCTTTCTATTGGCCAGAAAAGCGTGCTAACGTCTCAGAGATGAAAGTGAAAGTAACTCGAACATCGCGTGGTACTCGTCTCGAGTAACGAGCATCTCGAACACGCTAATACTCGAACGAGTATCAAGCTCGGACGAGTACATTCGCTTATCTCTAAACATGGTCTAAGTGATATAATTCAGTAGTGATGTATTTATGATTTTCTTTCTGAACAAAATTGCGTTTTGTTCATTACATGAGAATTGATAGACTATACTTTAATATTTCACAATAAGCTGAGTGAAAAACACATCTTATAAATAAGAACAACTTTTGCATTATTCCTAGCTTATTATTGCTCCTTAGATTAGTGTTAACAAAATCATACTAAGCAGCATACATTCTATAATATCTGTATACAACACCTAAGTGTGCTATTCTGCTGAACTAGCAATCTCACTTTCCTTGTAAAGTAACTTTTAAGGTTACTTAAAAGTCAGATCATCTATTACATTTACATCATGTTTTCTACTTAGATGATATATTGCCATTTAAATATGAATATCAAATAGATAAGGCTTAAATCTCATTAATGATAATGTTTATACATATTATTTCAAATCAATCACTGCTGTAATAACAGCTTCACAGACATGATCTATCTTTTCATATGTCAAACTAGCAACATGTCAAGAGAATCCATTTCTCTATTAACTAAAACAAAGCTGAAATTCTTAAAGAAAAAAAAAAACAAGCACAAAAATGCCACCAAAATTATAACAGCAAGTTCAAGAATCATCGAGTAACTAATTTTCTATGCATAGTTGAAAAATTGTGGAAACGTAAATATAGCTGGCCAAGTTTGCCTCATTATGAGCCCAGACTTAAGTCATGTATGGTAGAAAAAATAGAAATGTAAAAACTGGACCATGTTAGATTTGTAATTTATTGGCCTTAAGTGACACTTGCCTATCTTTATTATATATTTTATTTTTAGAATTTAGAAATTGCCCATCTCGCTTCTTCAAAAATATTCTTCCATTCTAAATTTTTAGGAATTAAAAAAAAAATGATTTTAGGAATTCTGGGTAGCTAAATTTTTGAGAACATCTTCAACAAAATAATGAGATATAAAAAGTTTATAGTCATGTTATTTACAGTTAGGGTAAAGGGTGAAAAAAGTTCTCTTTGTATCCCATAGAGTAGTTTCATAATCATCCTAGAAGATCAACATGGAATATGTCAGAATACAAATCATTCACTCAAGTTTAAATTCTTCTGTCCTACCCAATAATCTATGGTGTTCTTATTTATGATAGACTAGCTTATTTACCTGTTGTTGTCCATGTTTCTGACATCCTTGATGCAAGGGCTCTTCCCACTTTTTTTTTTTATTTGGACCCCATACCATTCTGAGGCCTCTGCAATTTTTGATGTCCTGGCTGTTTCCTGTTTGTTGGTTACTTTGCTTGTTTGCCTTATTCGCTTGCAGTAATTTTACTTTCCTTGCTTTTGGCTGGACTTGCCCAATCTTAAGTTCTCACAAACCCCTAATTTTTTTGGATGCATTCTAGATCCACCACATGTCTAAATTATTCCCCACTCTGAATCACAAAGCATCTAATTTTAGCACCAATTATACAATAATCCTCCTTTTTGAAACACTGTGTTTGTTGCACATAGCAACCAATCATTATTCCTTAAAGCGACCCTCCAAGCCTTGAAAAACAACGATGCGCACGCCAGCTTCTCTTACTGCCTAATGCACACTGTGCATAATTAATCTAAGACACAACACCTACTTTGATTAGCCACTGTTGCCCACATGAGCAGCTCTGACCAGTCAGATCAGCATGTGGTGTCTTAGACTACCATTAACTACTAATATATAAGGTAGTCAGAGAAACAGTTTGGTGATCTTTGCTTTTGCAGGGTTTCCTTATTACTGTGCATAGGAATAAAGCTGTTAATGAGCATCAGTTGGGCGGGTGGTAGTCCACAGACACTATAGCAATAAAATACTACAACATTTTTAATGAAAACAAGAACAATCACTGAAGGATATCCATGTCCTTGTGAAACGAGCAGAAATCAGTTTCAAATATAAACTCAGCAATTCCAAAGTATGTTGAGCAATGACAAATGTATTCTCACATTATAAAGTGAAAAACAGCCTTCCTGGAGCTCCAACCAATAGGACTTAATTTCTTTAACCCCTTCCCGCTCCAGGACGTACATTTACGTACTGGAGCATCAGGGTATGTATGCAAAGAGGTTACGGGCAACAGCTACAGACGTTCGGCTGATCACGGCTATTAACCCTTTAAATGCCGCTGTCAATTCTGACAGCGGCATTTAAAGCCCCCGAACGCTGTTTGGGGGTCTCATACGGTCCCCCCGTGGTGAGATCAGCGGAGCCGTGCAGGTGTCATGGCTGCTGGGGGCATTCTGAAAAGCCCCAGGGCTGCCTTGAGAGACTGCCTATCAAGCCATCTCTGTGGGGTGGCTTGATAGGCTGCCTCTCAGAATGCAGTATGACGTAATGCTATAGCATTACGTCATACTGCAGGAGCGATCAAAGTATAGCATGTTGTAGTCCTCCCGGGGGACTTAAAAGTAAAGTGAAAAAAGAGCAATAAAGTTTTTTTTAATTGTAAAAAAAAAAGTAGTAAAAGTTTAAATCACCCCCTTTTGCCATATCTATAATTAAAAAGTCTAAATAATAAAATAAAAATACATATTTTGTATTGCCGCATCCATAAAAGTCAGATCTATCAAAGTAGTGCATTATTTACGCCACACGGTGAACGTCGTCCGAAAAAAAATAAAAAACACCAGAAATGCACTTTTTCAGTCACCCTGTCTCCCAGAAAAAATGCAATAAAAAGCGATCAAAAAGTCGTATGTATTCTGAATTAGTACTAACGGAAACTACAGAATATCCTCCAAAAAATGAGCCATTGCTGAACTACGTCGACGGAAAAATAAAAAAGTTATTGAGTGCACAAAATGACCGCAGAAAATAATTTTAAAAAAATTAAATGTCTTTGAAAAAAAAATAAGAGTTGTAAAGTAAAAAAAAAGTATACAAGTTTGGTATCGTAGTAATCGTACCGACCCATAGAATAAAGTTATCATGTCATTTTGTTGCAGTTTGTGCGCTGTAGAAACAAGACTCACTGAACGATGGCAGAATGTCGTTTTGTTTTTCATTTTACTCCACTTAGAAATTTTTAAAAGTTTTTCAATACATTATATGGTACATTAAATAGCACCATTGAAAAATACAACTCGTCCCGCAAAAAAAAGCCCTCATACAGCGATGTCGGTGCATAAATAAAGGAGTTCTGATTTTTTTTAAGGGGGGGGGGGGAAGCTAAAATGGAAAAAAAAAGGGCCGCGTCATGAAGGGGTTAAATTTCTACGTATTATTGTGAATGCTAATATGCACAGCCTACTGTTATTAGGTCTAAGGCTAAAACTTAAGGGTAATTGAAAATCGTTAGTTCTCACAATCCCCTAATTCCTGAGTCTCATAATTCTTGTCAGAATGTATTAACCCCTTAGTGACGAAGCCTGTTTGCGCCTTAGTGACGGAGCCAAATTTTGGAAATCTGACATGCGTCGTTCAACGTGGCATAACTCCGTAAAGGCTTTACATATCCCAGTGATTCTGACATTGTTTTTTCGCCACATGTTGTACTTCATTTAGATTGTAAAAAGAGACCGATATAATTTGTGTATATTTATTAAAAGTACCAATATTGGAAAAATTTTGAAAAAATTGTCATTTTTTCACATTTTCAACCGTAATATCTCAAATATGTCCAAACATACTGTACAAATTTTTGATAAGATATGTATTTCCATCTGTTTACTTTATTCTGAATGCACAATTGAAAAACTTTTGTGTTTTTTTTAACCATTTAGAGGACGTACAAATTTAACATTACTTTTTAGCATTTTGAGGAGCACTTTGTTTTCCTGCACCAAGCCAAGTTTGCAGAGGCTCATAAGTGTCAGAATAATAGATACACCCACAAATGACCCCATTTTAAAAACTACACCCCTTAGTGTATTCACTGAGGGGTGTCATGAGTATTTTGACCCCACCAGTTTTTTTCAGGAATTAGTTCAATTTAGGGGACAAAAAATAAAATTTCATATTTTTGCAAATATGTCATTTTAAAGACATTTTTTTTTCCTATAGAGCCCATGAAAATGAGGATTTACACACCAAAATGGATACCCCCGTTTCTCCCGTGTTCAGAAACATACCCATTGTGGCCCTAATCTTATGTCTGGATGCATAACGGGAGCCAAAATGAAAGGAGTAGTCGGTGTCTTTCAGAACATAAATTTTGCTTGAAGGAGTTTTAGGCCCATAGCACACTTGTAGAGCTCTTGAGCGGCCAAAATCAAAGAGAACCCCCACAAGTGACCCCATTTTGAAAACTAGACCCCTTAATGAATTTATCTAGGGGTGTACTGCCCATTTTGATCCCACAGTTTTTGAATGAATTGAAGCAAAGCAAAAGGAAAAAATTGTGATTTTCGTTTTTTTGGCAATTCTGTCGTTTTAAAAACTGCTTTTTTGGTACAGCACACACATGAATAAAGACTTGCACCCCAAAGTGGATACCCCTGTTTGTCCCGTGTTCAGAGACATACCCATTGTGGCCCTAATCTTTTGTCTGGATGCACAACGGGGCCCAAAATGAAAGGAGTAGTCGGTGGCTTTCAGAACAGAAATTTAGCATGAAGGTGATTTAGGCCCCATTGCCCACTTGTAGAGCCCTTGAGCGGCCAAAACAACATAGAACCCCCACAAATGATCCCATTTTGAAAACTAGACCCCCTAACGAATTCATCTCGGGGTGTACTGTGTATTTTTACCCTACAATGTTTGAATAAATCTAAGCAAAGCAGTAGGAAAAAAATTACAATTTTCATTTTTTTGGCAGTTGTATCAATTTAAAAACTGTTTTTTTTGTACAGCACACATAGGGATGAAGACTTTCACCCCAAAATGGATACCCCTGTTTGTCCCGTGTTCAGAACCATACCCCTTGTGACCCTAATCTACTTAAAGGACGCATGGCTAGGCCTATAAAGGAAGGAGCTCCGGTTGGATTTTAGGGTACAACGGAATAAATTCCAGGCCCCATTGCCCACTTATAGAGTCATTGAGCGTCCAAAACTATAAAGACCCCCACAAATATCCCCATTTTAAAAACTAGACCCCTTAACGAATTCATCTAGGGGTGTACTGCGTATTTTGACCACACAGTATTTGAATAAATTTCAGCAAAGCAGAAGAAAAAAATTACAATTTTCATTTTTTTGGCAATTTTGTCAATTTAAAAACTTTTTTTTTTGTACAGTTTACATAGGAATGAAGACGTTCACCCCCAAATGGATACCCCCGTTTGTCCCGTGTTCACAAACATACCCATTGTGGCCCTAATCTACTTACAGGAAACATGGCAAGGCCTGTAATGGAGGGAACACGCGTTGGATTGCAGGGCATAACTGAATAAATTCCAGGCCCCATTGCTCATTTGTACGGAATAAAAATTGACTCCCTAAAATCCCCCCCCCCCCCCTCCACGCCCTTTTCGGCGTTCCCCAAATCTTAGATAAAAGTAATAATGTGAACTGTGTAGTATTTCCAAAGACGGGTAATTATGGAGGCTGGTTGGGATGGGCACATGGGGCAATAAAACCGGGTATCCCCCCTCCTCTCATGCTTTTTGGGAGTCATTTTTTGACCTCAGTGGCGGGGATGGGGTGGAAAAAGTGGCGCTCTGTGAGTCTCCGTAAGCTTGATGAGGTGCGGCGGTCTCACACAGAAGGCGCTCAACAAGCTGCTCCTGGAACTCCAGGAAGGCGAGCATTCCCGGGGCTTCTTGTAAATTGCGTATTACAGGTAGCGGTCTGAATAACGCCGGGCTCACACAGCCGTAGGTGGATCCCGGCTGTGAGCCCGGCTGTGACCCTGCGTACGGCCGCGTAATGTACTGCGCATAACTGCGTACTTACACGGGCGGTCATGCGCAGTACACCTTTTTTTTGTTTGTATTTCCCGCACCATCGCTTAGCGATGACGCGGGTACCCGCAGCCCGTATACAACGTAGTAGCGTATGGGCAGCGGGTATATCCACGACCATGGAGCACAATGGGCTCTATGTTGCGGATATCCGCGGTAAAATAGAACCTGCTGCGTTCTCTTTTCTGCGAGTGGATTACGCAATTCCAACCCGCTACTGTGAGCGGAATTGTGTAATCCAATGCGATTGATCTGCGTATTACCGCTAATCAAACGCATGCGGAATCCGTAATTCCTATCCGGTCATGTGAGACCGGCCAAAGGTAGATCGCTACCATTTTTTCACGTGACCGGGGACCGCTCAACGAGGCCACCCGTCACTGCTCCAGGCTCTCGGCGACCAACGGTCGCCGAGAGCAAGGAGATATTAAGTTTCCTGGGCTCCCCGACTCCTGCGCATGTGTCCGGTGTTTTGCCGGCGGTCGCATGCGCAGAATACGGGAAAGTTCACGGAAGAAGATCGCGTCGGGGTGCAAATATGGAGGCCTCCGGTAAAAAATTTTATCTCCTCTCACCGATCGCATCAGTGAGGGGAGATGAAGCTTCACCTTTTTTTAACTTTTACGTGATCGCCATTATTCTTTGGATAACGGCGAACACGTGATCAGGAACCGCTCACCGCGGCTCTCCGTGAAATCTCCAGGCTCTCGGCTAAGTTTTGTAGCCAGGAGCAGGGAGATTTTAAAAAACCACGGCTTTTGCGCATGCGCCTGCCACTTTGGCGACGGGCGCGTGCGCAGAAGCTGGGTTGAGGTCCGCGGATAAATCCGCAGGCCTTAGGTACGTCATTTCATCCTCCCTCACGGATATGATCCGTGGGGGGAGATGAAACGCAAGCTTTTTTAAACTTTTTAAAACTTTTTTTTTACTTTTTGCACTTTTTTTTTTTTACCTTTTACCCCTTTTTTTTTTTTTTTTTTACTTTTTGCACTTTTTTTTTACTTTACATGATCACTGTCATCCATTGGATGACAGTGATCATGTCCCCAGCGACATCCCTCTGCTCTTGGCTACACATGGCAGCCAGGAGCAGAGCAATTTTGAATTTCCCGGGGCTCGAGCCCCTCTGTGCACGCGCCCGATGTCAATCATCGGGCGCGCATGCGCAGACGGGGATTTCGGGTCCCGGGACATCGGGACATCGCAGAGGACCGGGGGTGAGTATCTTCACCTCCCCTCATGGATCCGATCCATGAGGGGAGGTGAAACTTTACTTTTGTTTTACTTTTTAAACTTTTTCGCGATCACCGCTATCGCAATGGATAGCGGTGATCGCGGGCCCGGGGACCGCTCACAGTGGTCCCCGGTAACACCTCCTGGTTCCCGGCTACCTTCAGGAGCCGGGAGCCAGGAGATTTTAAATCTGCCGGGGACACCCGGGCTCCTGCGCGTGCGCGTGACGTCATCGTCAGGCGCGCATGCGCAGAAGGCCGCCGGCGGGTCCGGGAGGACCAGATCTCCGGGGGACACCGCCGACAAGCCGTGTGAGTATTTTCAGCTGCCGTGATGGATCCGATCCATCATAGCAGCTGAATTACTACTTTTTTACACTGTTTTGTTTACTTTTTTGCGATCGGCGCTATTCATTTTATAGCGCCGATCGCAAAGCCGGGGGGGACTGCCCGCATCCTGGGATGACAGCTCCATGCTGTCGGCTACCTGCGGGCACCGACAGCATGGAGCTGTCACGTCCTCAGGCCAGTGGGCATCAATCCAAAGAGGATGCATAAAACTACGTCCTCTAGGATTAAGGCCCACTTTCTGAGGACGTAGTTTCCCGATGGGGCCGTCGTTAAGGGGTTAATCCAGTTGTGTTGTGTTAACAAAATAGTATACAAAATAATTTTGGGAATTGTTACTCTTTTGAAATCATATTTTATTCCCATCTACATTAATTGTAGTTCACTGATATTTTTAATGTTTGCATCCAGGGATAATCACACACCTGGTCTGACATTGCATATGCAGAAATTCATCTGCATGCTCAGAGTTACAGTTTCCGAGGCTTTAAAATAATACCCATGCATGACACTCACAGGCATTGTCTGGTTGCCTCGAGAATTGTATTTTCCAGCATACAGTTGTTTCTTTTTACATTCAACATCAAATCAGATCAGAGAGTATCCTTGGAAGTATACTTTAACCTGGTTCATTAGAAACTCGATAACTTTAAGAGTTTAACCCCTTCCAAATTATGAATGTCTACTGTATGCCCATTTTTGAAATGCCTTTCCATAAATAAAATCCAGTGGATGGCACATACATAGCAGCTGTGCCCATCCCAACGGCAGTGGGAGTCGGCTATAATACATATAACTAATGGATCTATGATTAGATATTTTGATAATATAATGAATAATCTAATTTACCTATAATTATCTATGATATAATTACTTAAATCCTGGCCATTTAACTCCTTAAAGGGGTTGTCCCGCGGCAGCAAGTGGGTCTATACACTTCTGTATGGCCATATTAATGCACTTTGTAATGTACATTGTGCATTAATTATGAGCCATACAGAAGTTATCAAAAATTTTATACTTACCTGCTCCGTTGCTGGCGTCCTCGTTCCCATGGTGCCGACTAATTTTCGGCCTCTAAGGGCCAAATTAGCCGCGCTTGCGCAGTTCGGGTCTTCTGCTGTCTTCAATGGGTCCGCTCGTGCAGAATGCCGGCTACGTGTAGCTCCGCCCCGTCACGTGCCGATTCCAGCCAATCAGGAGGCTGGAATCGGCAATGGACCGCTCAGAAGCCCTGCGGTCCACAGAGAGAGAGGATCCCGGTGGCCATCTTCAGCAGGTGAGTATGAAGACGCCGGACCGCCGGGATTTGGGTAAGTACTACCCGGTTTGTTTTTTTAACCCCTGCATCGGGGTTGTCTCGCGCCGAACGGGGGGGGGGGGGGGGGGGCTTAAAAAAAAAAAAAAAAAAACGTTTCGGCGCGGGACAACCCCTTTAAATGCCATAGTCAATAGTGATTGCAGCATCTAAGAGGTTGGATGAAGGGAGGGGTTGTCACCTTTTTGATGGCCCAAGAAGGAATAGTGAGCTCAAATGAGTTGCTATGACAGCTAGGGGTCCCATGGCTATATTACACTGTGTTACACAGACAGGTAGTAATGCTGTGGTATACATAGCACATGAAAGCATTATATCAGTAATCTGATTAGCACATTGAAATGTCTCCTAATGCGACTTAAAATAATACTTAAAAAAAGCTTAAATACGTTTATATTAAAATAAGGTGCTATTTATCTATCTATCCTTATCTGTTTTGTCGGGACCGGCTTTTAGACACTTTATGGATCAACCCTCTCCACGTGGTTCTGTTTTGTACGGTTTCTTTCAGTTAGATCATTCGCATGTTCGTTTCGGCTTAAAATAAGGTGCACTGTAGAGTAAATGAATAAAATAATTTTCTTCTATAGAAAGTGGTTTCCTTTTGTAAAAAATGTTAAAAAATTCACATGTGGTATTGCTGCAATTGTAATAACCCAAATAATAAAATTAACATAGTATTTAAACTGCACTGTTAATGCCATAAAAAAAAACCCTGGAAATTGTTTAAGAATTATGGCTCTCGGAATAAGGCACTGCATAAAAATGTAATGTTCTTATTGTGTAAATGTAGTCAAACATAAAAAAACATATATTTGATATCAAAGTAATCATACAGACCCATAGAATGAAAGTAGCATATTATTTACACCACATGATGCAAAATTTTAAATGTAAAATAAAAAATTGCTAAGTTGTATTTTTTTTTCATTGGACCTTAGAAACAGGTGAAGAAAATATAAGTAATATGTACTTCCAAAATCATAGTATTAAAAATATAACTCATCCCACAAAAAAACAAGCCCCAAACAGCTACATCAGCAAAATAATATTGCTCTAAGAATGTGGCGATGCAACCCCCCCCCAAAAAAAAAAAAAACTGTGGTCCAAAAGGCCAAAACAATCCTGGTTCTGGAGTGATTAAACTCAATGCCTAAATACTGTAGCCATCATCTACACACATTTCTTAGTATATGAATTTTGTGCAATTGTAAGAATTATTCTGTTTCCACTCACTCCCGCTGGCACTCACCATCTACTCAACATGTGCATAAATCACACCTCAGCACACCTTTGTAATGAACTTTTGTTCCCTTTGTGTCAAGCATCATCTCTTATGTTCTGGTGGTAGCTTTCAAGAACATTTGTATTTGGTGTTCAAGTGCTGTGCTTGTGTTTCTTTAATTCTTAGCAATATATTTCCTTGTTCCTCTCACCTGTTAATCACTGTGAGTAATGGGAGAGCAGGGCTGGCTATGTTAACCTGTTCTGCCCTTCTGCCCATGTCAGTAATTATGAAGTTTTATGCCCCATTTACACGGGACAATCTGTCAGGCAAAGGCTACCTGACACCATGTCCCAGTGATACTTGCTACTTTGCTGTTACACAGGAGTAAGTATAACTAGCAGCTGTTGGAATGGAGGTGGAGCAGGCCGAGTGGTGCTCTCCCCCTGATCTCCTCCATTCACTTTAAGCAATCAACTTTTTAAAGAGGACCTTTTGGCTCTACTGACATGTCTGTTTTATTAAATACCCTGTTTCCTTGAAAATAAGACCTACCCCAAAATAAGCCCTAGCATGGATTTCAGCTAAAAATAAGCCCTAGCATGAATTTTCAGGATGCTTGAAATATATGCCTTACTCCAAAATACATCTAAGTTACATTTAATTAAAAAGTCAAGTTAAATAGTGTCTCGGCTACATGTAAAAAAAGTTAAAGCGTTTGGATCAAAAATTAATATAAGACCCTGTCTTATTTTGGGGGAAACCGGGTACTTGTACTCTCTGTAAATAAAAGTTGTGAAATATCTTTTCCTAGCACTCTGCATTGTGCTTTTCCTTTGTAATCCTTCTAAAAAATGTTTTTAAATAAATTGACAACTGAGTATTACCTGTTGGGGTCACATCTGTACACAATCTCACAATGCCCAATCAGTGCTGACTGTGTAGGGAAACTCCTATTTGACAACAGTGATAGTAACACTCAGCTATTAGTTTCTAGGAGGAATAGCAAAGCAATAGCATAATGTAGAGTTCTAGGTACAATTTAAAATGTTATCTTAGTATTGTTCTCTATCATCTATATATTTTCCTTTATCTAAATTGGAAATATAGTAGGAACCTTGGAGCATAAGATTTCAATATACCACATTGGACTGTTGTTAAACTGATTAATGCAAGCTATAGTGAAATTATTAAAAAAATAAATGTAATTGCTTTCCATGTTTCATTCTCTTCCATAAATATTAAATGTTTTGTGCAACAGTAAATAGACCCAAAGGAATATAATATAAGTTGTGTTCCTTGCAGTACTGTGGCCTGCAATATTTCCTATCCTTTTTTCTTAAAAGAAGAGTATAATTACCAAGTTTGTTGCTTCATAAAAAATATGCCGAAAGAAAACATAGACAATGTGAAAATAATAATAATATTATTATACTATTACCTTTATTCATACAGGTTCAAAATATCAATAAAGCTTTTATGCTTTTACTGTATGGGAGATTAATCTAAGGAATGAATGCCTCAGGACAAGAAGTATCAACACGTGAAATTATGCAAGCGAAATCTTTTACAAAATGGGAATTTCACTTGATATTGTCTTCCATTTTTTTATCTTGTGTTATCTGTACTATATCTGTTATACATACTTTATTCCTTATTTAAATTTTATTTCAGAATGCATTCAAATGTAGAGATGAGCGAACGTGTTCTTCCGAGCTTGATATTCGTGCGAATATTAGGGTGTTCGGGATGTTCGTTATTCGTAACGAACACCATGCGGTGTTCTGGTTACTTTCACTTCCTTCCCTGAGACGTTAGCGCGCTTTTCTGGCCAATTGAAAGACAGGGAAGGCATTACAACTTCCCCCTGTGACGTTCAAGCCCTATACCACCCCCCTGCTGTGAGTGGCTGGGAAGATCAGGTGTCACCCGAACATAAAAGTCGGCCCCTCCCGCGGTTCGGCTCAGATGCCTGGTGAGTTAGCTGAGGGACAGTGCTGTTTGTACCGGAGCTGCTGTAGGGAAAGAATTGGTAGTTAGTGTAGGCTTCAAGACCCCCCAAAGGTCCTTATTAGGGCCACTGATAGCTGTGTGTTGGCTGCTGTTAGCAGTGCCATTTTTTTTCTTCTCAAAATCGGCTCTGCAGAGCGTTGCACCTGGCATTAGGGACAGAAGTGCTGCATAGGCAGGGAGAGTGTTAGGAGTGAGTGTAGCCTTCAAGAACCTCAACGGTCCTTTCTAGGGCCATATTTATCCGTGTGCAGTACTGTCCAGGCTGCTGTTAGCTGTGCTGCATTTTTTTTTTGCTTCTCAAAATCGCCTCTGCAGAGCATTCCACCCTCCATTGATACTGCAGGGAAAGAATTGTATAGGCAGGGCCACAACACAGTTATTATTCATAGAATATACGCAGTGCTGCCTTTTGCTTGTAAAACAAGTGAAAATAATTCTATTTGTCCTGCCTCTGTCCGTCCTAACGCCGGTGGACACGTGTCGGCTGCGTGTGCAACCTGTAAAAATCATACGCACCCAGCTACGTTTTACTCCTGGCTTCGCCATTTGCTTTCCTTAATTGGGAAAAAAAATACCTGCTCTGCCACAGTTAATAACTCTGCTACCCTCACGTTCTGTGACACATTAGCAGGAAAACAGCACAGTTATTAAACTTCTCATGTTCATAGAATATACGCAGTGCTGCCTTTTGGTGCAAAAAAACGGAAAATAATTCTATTTTTCCTGCCTCTGTCCGTCCTAACGCCGGTGGACACGTGTCGGCTGCGTCTGCAACCTGTAAAAATCATACGCACCCAGCTACGTTTTACTCCTGGCTTCGCCATTTGCTTTCCTTAATTGGGAAAAAAAATACCTGCTCTGCCACAGTTAATAACTCTGCTACCCTCACGTTCTGTGACACATTAGCAGGAAAACAGCACAGTTATTAAACTTAGATTATTCATTCACTAGAGGCAGTGGGGCCTTTCGTTTTCAAAAAAGGGAAAAAATTATATTTGGCCTGCAGTCTTGCGCCAATTTATTTCCTGCCTGTGAAATCAAATCACTGGTAATACAGCATGCTGAGGGGTAGGGGTAGGCCTAGAGGACGTGGACGCGGCCGAGGACGCGGAGGGCCAAGTCAGGGTGTGGGCACAGGCCAAGCTCCTGATCCAGGTGTGTCGCAGCCGACTGCTGCGCGATTAGGAGAGAGGCACGTTTCTGGTGTCCCCACATTCATCGCCCAATTAATGGGTCCACGCGGGAGACGGTTATTAGAAAATGAGCAGTGTGAGCAGGTCCTGTCCTGGATGGCAGAAAGTGCTTCGAGCAACCTATCGTCTACCCGCAGTTCTGCGCCGTCCACTGCTGCCAATCCGAATCCTCTGTCTGCTGCTCCTCCTTCCTCACAGCCTCCTCACTCCACTACAATAACACCTGCTCAGGAGCGGGAACACTCCCAGGAACTGTTCTCGGGCCCCTGCTTAGATTGGGCAGCAGCGGTTCCTCTCCCACCAGAGGAGTTTATCGTCACTGATGCCCAACCATTCGAAAGTTCCCGGGGTCCGGGGGAAGAGGCTGGGGACTTCCGCCAACTGTCTCAACAACTTTCTGTGGGTGAGGAGGACGATGACGATCAGACACAGTTGTCTTGCAGTGAGGTAGTAGTAAGGGCAGTAAGTCCGAGGGAGCAGCGCACAGAGGATTCGGAGGAAGAGCAGCAGGATGATGAGGTGACTGACCCCACCTGGTGTGCAACGCTTACTCAGGAGGACAGGTCTTCAGAGGGGGAGTCAAGGGCATCAGCAGGGCAGGTTGCAAGAGGCAGTGCGGTGGCCAGGGGTAGAGGCAGGGCCAGACCGCATAATCCACCAAGTGTTTCCCAAAGCGCCCCCTCGCGCCATGCCACCCTGCAGAGGCCGAGGTGCTCTAAGGTCTGGCAGTTTTTCACAGAGACGCCTGACGACCGACGAACAGTGGTGTGCAACCTTTGTCGCGCAAAGCTCAGCCGGGGAGCCAACACCAACAGCCTCACCACCACCACCATGCGCAGACATATGATGGCCAAGCACCCCGCAAGGTGGGACGAAGGCCGTTCAGCGCCTCCGGTTTGCACCCCTGCCTCTCCCCCTGTGCCCCAACCTGCCACTGAGATGCAACCCCCCTCTCAGGACACAGGCACTACCGTCTCCTGGCCTGCACCCACACCCTCACCTCCGCTGTCCTCGGCCCCATCCAGCAGTGTAGTTCAGCGCACCGTCCAGCCGTTGCTTGCGCAACTGTTGGAGCGCAAGCGCAAGTACGCCGCCACGCACCCGCACGCTCAAACGTTAACCGTTCGCATAGCAAAATTCATCAGCCTTGAGATGCTGCCGTATAGGGTTGTGGAAACGGAGTCCTTCAAAAGTATCATGAAGGCGGCGGCCCCGCGCTACTCAGTTCCCAGTCGCCACTACTTTTCCCGATGTGCCGTCCCAGCCCTGCACGACCACGTCTCCCGCAACATTGTACGCGCCCTCACCAACGCGGTTACTGCCACGGTCCACTTAACTACGGACACGTGGACAAGCACAGGCGGGCAGGGCCACTACATCTCCCTGACGGCACATTGGGTGAATTTAGTGGAGGCTGGGACAGAGTCAGAGCCTGGGACCGCTCACGTCCTACCCACCCCCAGAATTGCGGGCCCCAGCTCGGTGGTGGTATCTGCGGAGGTGTATGCTTCCTCCACTAAAGCACCCTCCTCCTCCTCCTCCTCCTCCTCTGTCTCGCAATCAAGATGTGTTAGCAGCAGCATGTCGCCAGCAGTCGGTGTCGCGCGGTGTGGCAGCACAGCGGTGGGCAAGCGTCAGCAGGCCGTGCTGAAACTACTCAGCTTAGGCGATAAGAGGCACACGGCCCACGAACTGCTACAGGGTCTGACACAGCAGACTGACCGCTGGCTTGCGCCGCTGAGCCTCCAACCGGGCATGGTCGTGTGTGACAACGGCCGTAACCTGGTGGCGGCTCTGCAGCTCGGCAGCCTCACGCATGTGCCATGCCTGGCCCACGTCTTTAATTTGGTGGTTCAGCGCTTTCTGAAAAGCTACCCACGCTTGTCAGACCTGCTCGTAAAGGCGCGCCGGCTCTGTGCACATTTTCACAAGTCCCACACGGACGCTGCCACCCTGCGCACCCTGCAACATCACTTTAAGCTGCCAGTGCACCGACTGCTGTGCGACGTGCCCACACGGTGGAACTCTACGCTCCACATGTTGGCCAGGCTCTATGAACAACGTAGAGTTATAGTCGAATACCAACTCCAACATGGGCGGCGCAGTGGGAGTCAGCCTCCTCAATTCCTTTCAGAAGAGTGGGCCTGGTTGGCAGACATCTGCCATGTCCTTGGTAATTTTGAGGAGTCTACCCAGGTGGTGAGCGGCGATGCTACAATCATTAGCGTCACCATTCCTCTGCTATGGCTCTTGAGAAATTCCCTGCAAACCATAAAGGCAGCTGCTTTGCGCTCGGAAACGGGGGCGGGGGAAGACAGTATGCCGCTGGATAGTCAGGGCACCCTCCTGTCTATTTCTCAGCGCGTACAGGAGGAGGAGGAGGAGCATGAGGAGGATGAGGAGGAGGGGGAAGAGACAGCTTGGGCCGCTGCTGACGGTACACCGGCTGATTGCCTGTCATCCTTTCAGCGTGTATGGCCTGAGGAGGAGGAGGAGGAGGATCCTGAAAGTGATCTTCCTAGTGAAGACAGCCATGTGTTGCGTACAGGTACCCTGGCACACATGGCTGACTTCATGTTAGGATGCCTTTCTCGTGACCCTCGCGTTGCACGCATTCTGGCCACGACGGATTACTGGGTGTACACACTGCTCGATCCACGGTATAAGGAGAACCTGCCCACTCTGATTCCCGAAGAGGAAAGGGGTTCGAGAGTGTTGCTATACCACAGGACCCTTGCGGACAAGCTGATGGTAAAATTCCCAGCCGACAGCGCTAGTGGCAGAAGGCGCAGTACCGAGGGCAAGGTAGCAGGGGATGTGCGTAGATCGAGCAGCATGTACATCCCAGGCAGTGCAACAGTCTTTAAGGGCCTGGCCAGCTTTATGGCTCCCCAGCAAGACTGTGTCACCGCTCCCCAGTAAAGGCTGAGTCGGCGGGAGCACTGTAAAAGGATGGTGAGGGAGTACGTAGCGGATCGCACGACCATCCTTGGTGACGCCTCTGCCCCCTACAACTACTGGGTGTCGAAGCTGGACACGTGGCCTGAACTAGCGCTGTATGCCCTGGAGGTGCTTGCTTGTCCTGCGGCTAGCGTCTTGTCGGAGAGGGTGTTTAGTGCGGCTGGGGGAATCATCACAGATAAGCGTAGCCGCTTGTCAACCGACAGTGCCGACAGGCTAACACTCATCAAGATGAACAAAGGCTGGATTTCCCCAGACTTCTGTTCTCCACCAGCGGACAGCAGCGATACGTAAGCAATACGTAGGCTGCACCCGCGGATGGAAGCTACGTTCTCTCTCACCATCCAAAACGGGGACATTTCTGCTTCATCAATCTGTGTCTAATATTCCTCCTCCTCTTCCTCCTGCTCCTCCTCCTGAAACCTCACGTAATCACGCTGAACGGGCAATTTTTCTTAGGGCCACAAGGCTCACTCAAATAATTTTTCTGAACAATTTTTATAAGTTTCAATGCGCTTAAAAGCATTGGAACTTTAACTTGAACCAATTTTTCGTTACACTGGGCTGCCTCCAGGCCTAGTTACCACTTAAGCCACATTAACCAAAGCGATTAATGGGTTTCACCTGCCCTCTTGGCTGGCCATGGCCAATTTTTGGGATGTACATTAGTACTGTTGATACAGCAATTTTTGTGGGCCCTCGCCTACAGTGTAATCAAATTAATTTTTAGCCAACCTGCATTACAGCTGACGTTACCTCAGCTGTGTTGGGCAATGCAATGGGATATTTTTATGTACCGCCGGTGGGTTCCAGGGAGCCACCCATGCTGTAGGTGCACACGGAGTTTTTTAAACATGTGTCCACTTCTAAAGAACCCCAGTCTGACTGGGGCATGCAGTGTGGGCCGAAGCCCACCTGTATTACGCACGACATTACTACCTCAGCTGTGTTGGGCAATGCAATGGGATATTTCTATGTACCGCCGGTGGCTTCCTGGCACCCACCCAGGCAGTGGGTCCACAGGGAGTTTAACCTACATATGTCCACTTCTAAAGAACCCCAGTCTGACTGGGGCATGCAGTGTGGGCCGAAGCCCACCTGCATTAAGCACGACATTACTACCTCAGCTGTGTTGGGCAATGCAATGGGATATTTTTATGTACCGCCGGTGGGTTCCAGGGAGCCACCCATGCTGTAGGTGCACACGGAGTTTTTAATACATCTGTACACTTCTAAAGAACCCCAGTCTGACTGGGGCATGCAGTGTGGGCCGAAGTCCACCTGTATTACGCACGACATTACTACCTCAGCTGTGTTGGGCAATGCAATGGGATATTTCTATGTACCGCCGGTGGCTTCCTGGCACCCACCCATGCTGTGGGTCCACAGGGAATTATAAATGCATCTGTTTCCACTTATAAAGAAACCCAGTCTGACTGGGGCATGCAGTGTGGGCCGAAACCCACCTGCATTAACCCTTTCCAGTCCACTGTGTGACCTGTGAAGACATTAGGGTTTAAGGCTGTACAGCTCCGTTGTTGGTAGACGTCCGTCGGGGTTCTCTTACTGTATATTGCCAGCCTCTCTGCTGTCGGAGCCTATCCTACGTGTCAGCTCATGCAGTACTGGCTTTAGCCAGCATATAGCGCCGTTGTATAACGGCAGAAAAAGAGTAAGCCCCCTAGGAAAACCATATACAAATTGGATTGGAAAGGGTTAAGCACAACATTACTACCTCAGCTGTGTTGGGCAATGCAATGGGATATTTCTATGTACCGCCGGTGGCTTCCTGGCACCCACCCATGCTGTAGGTGCACACGGAGTTTTTACTACATCTGTACACTTATAAAGAACCCCAGTCAGACTGGGGCATGCAGTGTGGGCCGAAGTCCACCTGCATTAAGCACGACATTACTACCTCAGCTGTGTTGGGCAATGCAATGGGATATTTCTGTGTACCGCCGGTGGGTTCCAGGGAGCCACCCATGCTGTGGGTCGGCAGGGACTTCACAATAGGGAGTTGTACCTGCCTGTGTCTATGAATTAAAAAGCCCGGTCTGACTGGGGCATGCAGACACCTTGACAGAATGAATAGTGTGTGGCACATAGGTTCCCCATTGCTATGCCCACGTGTGCAGCTCCTGATGGCGGTGGCACAGGATTCTATTTCTCATTGCTTCTGTACAGCATTGTGGGCTATCGCTCCGCCACTTTTAAAGAGGGTCGCTGCCTAGCCGTGCCAACCTCTGCAGTGTGTGCCTGCGGTCCCTCGTCATGGCAGACGCAATTCTAAATAGACATGAGCGTGGTGTGGCATGAGGGCAGCTGAAGGCTGCCCAGGGACACTTTGGTGTGCGCTGTGGGGGGGAGGGGGGGCGGTTGGGCAGCATGTAACCCAGGAGAAGTGTCAGTGGAGTGTCATGCAGGCAGTGATTGTGCTTTGTTGGAGGTAGTGTGGTGCTTAGCAAAGGTATGCCATGCTAATGAGGGCTTTTCAGAAGTAAAAGTTGTTGGGAGGGGGGGGGCACTCTTGCCGGTATTGTGGCTTAATAGTGGGACCTGTGAACTTGAGATGCAGCCCAACATGTAGCCCCTCGCCTGCCCTATCCGTTGCTGTGTCGTTCCCATCACTTTGTTGAATTGCCCAGATTTTCACACATGAAAACCTTAGCGAGCATCGGCGAAATACAAAAATGCTCTGGTCGCCCATTGACTTCAATGGGGTTCGTTGTTCGAAACGAACCGTCGAGCATCGCGGGAAGTTCGTTCCGAATAACGAGCACCCGAACATTTTGGTGTTCGCTCATCTCTATTCAAATGTTATTCATCATGTTTTCATTGAAAGCGAATAACTAGCAATAAGAAATATCAAGAATAGTGGTATTCGTCATGATTGAATCATTGCTTTACTAGAGTATGTGTGTGCACTAGAGATGAGCAAGCACAGTCGTCCAAGCTTGATGCTCGTTCGAGCATTAGGGTACTCGAGATGCTCATTATACGAGTCGAGCACCACGCGGTACTCGAGTCAATTCCATTTCCTTCCACGCATGTTTAGCGCCATGTTCTAGCCAATAGACATGCATGAAAGGCATTACCACTTCCTCCTGTGACGTGCCAGCCCTATCCCACCTCCCTGCAGTAAGTGGCTGGTGAGATCAAGTGACCGCTGAGTACTTAAAGCGGTCCCACCAGCGGCTCGCCTCAGACACACTCTGGCAGAGATTAGGGAAAGAGCTGCTGCTGATATAGGGAAAGTGTTAGTGCAGGATCCAGTCTTCAAGAACCCCAACGGTCTTTCTTAGGGCTACATCTGACGACGTGCATTACTGTTGTGGCTGCTGGGAGCAGTAGTGCACTTTTTTTTTTCATCTCGGGCTGTGCAGGCCATTACAGCTATAGCGTTCTCAGTCTGCAGTCTATTATACAGAGTATAGGGAAAGTGCTACTGAGATAGGGAAAGTGGTAGTGTAGGATCCTGTCTTCAAGAACCCCAATGGTCCTTCTTAGGGCTACATCTCACCGTGTGCATTTTACTTGGTGCCTGCTGGGAGTAGTAGTGCTTCCATTTTTGTATTACGCAGCAAGGCCTGTTTGCAGCAGCCTTTCGTAATATTTTTTTCTGGCTGGAGTGCAGTACAATACCGCTCTCACCGTGAAAGTGCGCACAAATAATTCCTAGCCTGCTGCGAACAAACTTATTTATACCGTTCTCTGTCTGCAGTGAATTAGACGCAGAGCGTTGGGCCACAGCCACTTCTAGAGGGAAAGTTATATACACTATACAATCCGTATCCTCTGTGCAAAAAAAGAATAGCTCCTACGTTGGGCTACATCTCACTGTTTTCATTTTACTTGGGGCCTGCTGGAAGTAGTAGTGCTTCCATTTTTGTATTACGCAGCTAGGCCTGTTTGCAGCCTTTCAGTTTAATTTTTTTCTGGCTACAGTGCTGTACAATACCGCTCTCACCGTGAAAGTGCACTCAAATAATTCCTAGCCTGCTGCGAACAAACTTATTTATACCGTTCTCCGTCTGCAGTGAATTAGACGCAGAGAGTTGGGCCACAGCCACTTCTAGAGGGAAAGTTATATACACTATACAGTCCGTATCCTCCGTGCAAAAAACAAAAAGCTCCTTCGTTGGGCTAGATCGCACCATATGCATTTTACTTGGGGACTGCTGGGAGTAGTAGTGCTTCCATTTTTGTATTACGCAGCAAGGCCTGTTTGCAGCAGCCTTTCGTAATATTTTTTTCTGGCTGGAGTGCAGTACAATACCGCTCTCCCGCGAAAGTGCACGCAAATAATTCCTAGCCTGCTGCGAACAAACTTATTTATACCGTCCTGTGTCTGCAGTGAATTAGACACAGAGCGTTGGGCCACAGCCACTTCTAGAGGGAAAGTTATATACAGTCCCTATCCTCTGTGCAAAAAGTCAAAAGCTCCTTCGTTGGGCTACATCTTACTGTGTGCATTTTACTTGGGGCCTGCTGGCAGTAGTAGTGCTTCCATTTTTGTAATACGCAACTAGGCCTGTTCGCAGCCTTTCAGTTAAACTTTTTTCTGGCTGCAGTGATGTACAATATCGCTCTCACCGTGAAAGTGCACGCAAATAATTCCTTGCCTGCTGCGTACTACCTCATTTATACCATTCTGTGTCTGCAGTGAATTAGACGCAGAGTGTTGGGGCCACAGCCACGTCTAGAGGGAAAGTTATATACACTACACAGTCCGTCTCCTTCGTGCAAAAACCGCCAAACTCCTTCGTTGGGCGACATCTGACCGTGTGCATCTTACTTGCGGCCTGCTGGGAGTAGTAGTGCTTCCATTTTTGTATTACGCAGCTAGGCCTGTTTGCAGCCTTTTAGTAAAATTTTTATTCAGGCTGCAGTGCCGAACAATACCGCTCTCACTGAAAAAGTGCACGCAAATAATTCCTAGCCTGCTGTGTACTACTCCGTTTTTACTGTTCTCTGTCTGCAGTGAATTAGATGCAGAGTGTTGGGGCCACAGCCATTTCTAGAGGGAAAGTTATATACACTATACAGTCCGTCTCCTCCGTGCAAAAACCACAAAGCTCCTTCGTTGGGCGACATCTGACCGTGTGCATTTTACTTGGGGCCTGCTGGGAGTAGTAGTGCTTCCATTTTTACATTACGCAGCTAGGCCTGTTTGCAGCCTTTCAGTTAGACTTTTTTTCTGGCTGCCATGCCATACAATAATGCTCTCATCGTGAAAGTGCACTCAAATTATTCCTAGCCTGCTGCGAACTACCTCATTTTTACCGTTCTCCGTCTGCAGGAAATTAGACAGCGGTCTCACTGCTAAACAGTACTGTAATACTGCAAAGTATTTCAGCTCTGCCGCTGTGCAGAACGTCTCACAATACCATTTCCGTTGGTGGGGTTGAGATAGCCGCAGTTACTAGCACTATCCACTGGCTTTAGAGTCTTCTCCAACTCCACACAGCCTCTATTATCTACAAGTCTCTGTGAGCAGTAAATTACCCCTAGGTATCAGCGCAAGACAGCGGGTTCCTTTTTTCAAGTTACAGCATAGAACCTCTACTATCTACAAGTCTGTGTGTGCGGTGAATTAAGGCCCAGTTGTCAGTGCTGTACAGTGCGGTAATTTATTTGGGCCCTGCTCTATTCTTAATCCGCCATGATGAGGAGTAGGGGTAAGCATCGAGGACGTGGACGTGGACGCGGACGTCCAAGCGAGGGTGTGGGCACAGGCCGAGTTCCTGGTCCAGGTGAATCACAGCCGGCTGCTGCGAGATTTGAAGAGAGGCAAGTTTCTGGGGTCCCCAGCTTCATATCACAATTTATGGGTCCACGTGGTAGGCCTTTATTACAAACAAAGCAGTGTGAGCAGGTCCTGTCGTGGATGGCCGAAAATGCATCCAGCAATGTATCGACCACCCAGTCTTCAACGCAGTCCACTACTCCCGGCTTAGGGACTGCAACTCTGAATCCTCTGGCTGCTGCTCCTCCTTCCTCCCAGCCTCCTCACTCCATGACATATTCTGATAAGCAGGCAGACTGTTCTCGGGTCCCTGCCATGAGTGGGAAAAACTGGTTCCTCTCTCACCTGAGAAGTTTGTCGTGACCAATGCCCAACCTTTGGAAAGTCCCCGGAGTCCGGGTAATGAGGCTGGGGACTTCCAGCAACTGTCTCAAGAGCTTTCAGTGGGTGAGGAGGATGATGATGATGAGACACAGTTGTCTTTCAGTGAGGTAGTAGTAAGGGCAGTAAGTCCAAGGAAGGAGCGCACA
Organism: Eleutherodactylus coqui; assembly: GCF_035609145.1. Lineage (NCBI taxonomy): Eukaryota > Metazoa > Chordata > Amphibia > Anura > Eleutherodactylidae > Eleutherodactylus > Eleutherodactylus coqui. The sequence continues at coordinate 137,711,924 of NC_089843.1, read as the reverse complement.
GAGGATTTGGAGGAAGAGCAGCTGGACGATGAGGTGAATGACCCCACATGGTTTGCTAAGCCTACTGAGGACAGGGCTTCAGAGAGGGAGGCAAGTGCAGCAGCAGGACAGGTTGTAAGAGGCAGTGGAGTGGCCAGGGGTAGAGGCAGGGCCAGAGAGAAGAATCCCCCAACTGTTTCCCAAAGCACCCCCTCGCGCCAAGCCTCTATGCAGAGGGCTAGGTGTTCAAAGCTGTGGATGCTGTGGATCTGACAGTGAGAGCGCCTGACGACCGACGAACAGTGGTGTGCAACCTGTGTCGCACCAAGATCAGCCTGGCAGCCACCACTACCAGCCTCACCACCACCAGCATGCGCAGGCATATGATGGCCAAGCACCCCACAAGGTGGGACGAAGGCCATTCACCCCCTCCAGGTCACACCACTGCCTCTTCCCCTGTGCCCCAACCTGCCACACAGATCCAACCCCCCTCTCAGGACACAGGCATGAGCGCCTCCCGGCCTGCACCCACACCCTCACTTCCACTGTCCTTCACCCCATCCAGCAATGTCTCTCATTGCAGCGTTAAGCTGTCACTGCCACAAGCATTGGAGCGAAAGCGCAAATACGCCGCCACGCAACCGCATGCACAAGCTTTAAACGTGCACATTGCCAAATTAATCAGCCTGGAGATGCTGCCGTACAGGCTTGTGGAAACGGAGGCTTTCAAAAACATGATGGCGGCGGTGGTCCCGCGCTACTCGGTTCCCAGTCACCACTATTTTTTCCGGTGTGCCATCCCAGCCCTACACCAGCACGTCTCCCGCAACATTAATCGTGCCCTCACCAACGCGGTTACTGGGAAGGTCCACTTACCCACGGACACGTGGACAAGTACTGGCGGGCAGGGCCACTATATCTCCCTGATGGCACATTGGGTGAATTTGGTGGAGGCTGGGACCGAGTCAGAGCCTGGGACTGCTCACGTCCTACCCACACCCAGAATAGCGGGTCCTACCTCGGTGCTGGTATCTGCGGCGGTCTATGCCCCCTCCTATACTATGCCACCTCCTAAACCTTAACCTTCCCCCTCCTCCTCCTACGCAACCTCTACCACTCAATTAAGAAGTGTGAGCAAAACGCCGCCAGCAGTCGGTATGGCGCGTTGCGGCAGCACAGCGGTGGGCAAGCGTCAGCAGGCCGTGCTGAAACTAATCAGATTAGGTGACAAGAGGCACACGGCCCCCGAACTGTTGCAGGGTCTGACAGAGCAGACCGACCTCTGGCTTTCGGCGCTGAGCCTCCAACCGGGCATGGTCATGTGTGACAATGGTCGTAACCTGGTGGCGGCTCTGCAGCTCGGCAGCCTCACACACGTGCCATGCCTGGCCCACGTCTTCAATCTGGTGGTTCAGCAGTTTCTGAAAAACTACCCTCACTTCTCTGACCTGCTTGGCAAGGTGCGCCGCGTTTGCCCACATTTCCGCAAGTCCACCACGGACACTGCCACCCTGAGGACCCTGCAACATTGGTTTAATCTGCCAGAGCACCGACTGCTGTGCGACGTGCCCACACGGTGGAATTTTATGCTGCACATGTTGGCCGGGCTCTATGAGCAGCGTAATGCAATAGTGGAATACCAACTCCAACATGGGTGCTGTAGTGGTAGTCAGCCTCCCCAATTCCTTACCGAGGAGTGGGCCTGGATGGCAAATATCTGCTAGGTCCACGGAAACTTTGAGGAGTCTACCCAGATGGTGAGCGGCGATGCTGCAATCATTAGCGTTACCATCCCGCTGCTATGCCTTGTGAGAAGTTCGCTGCAAAGCATAAAGGCCGACGCTTTGCGGTTGGAACAGGAGACGGGGGAAGAGAGTATGTCGCTTGATAGCCTGACCACCCTCATGTCTATATCTCAGCGCGTTTTGGAGGAGGAGGAGGAGGGGGAGGAGCAGGAGGAGGAGGGTGAAGAGACAACTGGGCACACTGCAGAGGGTACCCATGCTGCTTGCCTCTCATCTGTTCAGCGTGTTTGGACTGAAGCGGAGCAGGAGGAGGAGGATCCTGAAAGTCATCTTCCTAGTGAGGACAGCTATGTGTTGCGTACTGGTACCCTGGCACACATGGCTGACTTCATGTTAGGCTGCCTTTCTCGTGACCCTCGCGTTAGTCGCATTCTGGCCACTACGGATTACTGGGTGTACACCCTTCTCGACCCACGGTACAAGGAGAACCTTTCCACTCTCATTCCCGAAGAGGAAAAGGGTACGAGAGCGATGCAATACCACAGGGCCCTGGTGGAAAAAGTGATGCTAAACTTCCCATCTGACAGCGCTAGTGGCAGAAGGCGCAGTTCCAAGGGCCAAGTAGCAGGGGAGACGCGGAGATCAGGCAGCATGTCCAGCGCAGGCAGGGGAACACTCTCCAAGGCCTTTTCCAGCTTTATGGCTCCCCAGCAAGAGTTTGTCACCACTCCCCAGTCAAGGCTGAGTCGGAGGGAGCACTGTAAAAAGATGGTGAGGGAGTACGTAGCCGATCGTACCACCGTCCTCCGGGATGCCTCTGCTCCATACAACTATTGGGTGTCAAAGCTGGACACGTTGCACGAACTTGCGCTGCACGCCCTGGAGGTGCTGGCTTGCCCTGCCGCTAGCGTCTTATCAGAGAGGGTGTTTAGTGCAGCTGGGGGAATCATCACGGATAAGCGTACCCACGTATCTACTGCTAGTGCCGACATGCTTACACTCATAAAGATGAACAAAGCCTGGATTTCCCCAGACTTCTCTTCTCCACCGGCGGAGAGCAGTGGAACCTAAAGATTCTTTTCACTGCAACCGGAGAAAAAAGCATTCTCTATCACCGGAAAAAAGGGGGGAATTAGCTATGTTAATCTCTATCAGGATATTAGTCCTCCTCCTCCTCCTCCTCCTGAAACATCATGTCATCACGCTGAACTGCCAATTTTTGTGCGGCCCAAAAGGCTCTGCTTACAATTTTTTTACAATTTTTCAAAGTTTCAAAAGTATTGATACTTTAACATAAACCGATTTTTTTAACAGGGCTGCCTCCAGGCTCTGTTACAAATTAAGCAACAGCGAGCTGTGTCTTAAAAAAATGTTTATGGGTTTCACCTGCCCTCTTGGTTGAGCAATTTTTCAGGAGTACATTTGTACTCTTGGTACACTAATTTTTCTGGCCCTCGTCTATAGTGTCATCTAACTAATTTTTCCAGCCTTCGCCTACACTCATGGTACACCAATGTTTCAGGGGTTTGCCTATACTCTTGCTGCAGAAATTTTACTGGGGTCTGACTATAGTTCTGCTACAGAAATGTTACAGGGGTCTGCCAATACTTTTACTACAGAAATGTTACTGGGGTCTGCCTATACGTTTACTACAGAAATGCTACAGGGGTCTGCCTATAACTTTGCTACAGAAATGTTACTGGGGTCTGCCTATACTTCTGCTGCAGAAATGTTACAGGGGTCTGTCTATACTTTTACTACAGAAATATTACTGGGGTCTGCCTATACTTCTGCTACAGAAATGCTACTGGGGTCTGCCTATACTTCTGCTACAGAAATTTTACTGGGGTCTGCCTATACTTTTACTACAGAAATGTTACTGGGGTCTGTCTATATGTTTACTACAGAAATGTTACAGGGGTCTGCCTATACCTTTGCTACAGAAATGTTACTGGGGTCTGCCTAAACTTCAGCTACAGAAATGTTACAGGGGTCTGCCTATACATCTGCTACAGAAATGTTACTGGGGTCTGTCTATACTTTTACTACAGAAATGTTACTGGGGTCTGCCTATACTTCTGCTACATAAATGTTACTGGGGTCTGCCTATACTTCTGCTGCAGAAATGTTACAGGGCTCTGCCTATACCTTTGCTACAGAAATGTTATAGGGGTCTGCCTATACTTCTGTTACATAAATGTTATAGGGGTCTGCCTATACTTCTGTTACATAAATGTTATAGGGGTCTGACTATGCTTCTGCTACAGAAATGTTACTGGAGTCTGCCTATACGTTTGCTACTGAAATGTTACTGGTGTTTGTTTGCCTATACTTCTGCTACAGAAATGTTACTGGGGTCCGCCTATACTTTTACTAAAGAAATGTTACTGGGGTCTGTTTATACCTTTGCTACAGGAATGTTACAGGGATCTGCCTATACTATGGGTGCACAAAGTCTTCCCATCGCGGTGTTTTACCTATCTGGCACAAATACACATGACTAGGGGATGAATTCTGGGCCGAGGCCAATCTCGTGGGCGGGGTGAAACTCTCCCATGGTTGGGCACTCTGATTTCTTCCTGTGTAATACCATCTTTGTGCACCGACAGCATAGGAACTCAAAGACTTCCCATTGCGGTATTGAGCTATCTGACACCTACAGAGAATGAATTGTGTGGGAACACATGGATTTACCATTGCTATGCAACTCGCGGCACCTTGGGTCACACAAGGTGGAGGCTGAGACCGAGCCTGACCCTGGGCCCACTCACGTGCTTCCCACGCAGAGTATTGCTGCATTGTGGAGATGTGTAGAAGTGCTGGCACCTGAGCCCCTTTTATGCCCACGTTTGCGGCTCCTGACAATTTTGTGACAGGTACACCAATGTTTCAGGGGTTCGCCTATACTCTTGCTACAGAAATTTTACTGGGGTCTGACTATACTTCTGCTACAGAAATGTTACAGGGGTCTGCCTATAACTTTGCTACAGAAATGTTACTGGGGTCTGCCTATACTTCTGCTACAGAAATGTTACAGGGGTCTGTCTATACTGTTACTAGGGAAATGTTACTGGGGTCTGCCTATACTTCTGCTCCAGAAATGTTACAGGGGTCTGCCTATACTTCTGCTCCAGAAATGTTACAGGGGTCTGACTATACTTCTGCTACAGAAATTTTACTGGGGTCTGCCTATACTTCTGCTACAGAAATGTTACTGGGGTCTGACTATACTTTTACTACAAAAATGTTACTGGCATCTGTCTATACGTTTACTACAGAAATGTTACAGGGGTCTGCCTATACCTTTGCTACAAAAATGTTAATGGGGTCTGCCTATACTTGTGCTACAGAAATGTTACTAGGGTCTGCCTAAACTTCAGCTCCAGAAATGTTACAGGGGTCTGCCTACTTCAGCTCCAGAAATGTTACTGGGTTCTGTCTATACTTTTACTGCAGAAATGTTACTGGGGTCTGCCTATACTTCTGCTACAGAAATTTTACTGGGGTCTGCCTAAACGTCAGCTACAGAAATGTTACAGGGGTCTGCCTGTACTTCTGCTACAGAAATGTTACTGGGGTCTGTCTATACTTTTACTACATAAATGTTACTGGGGTCTGCCTATACTTCTGTTACTGAAATGTTACTGGGGTCTGTCTATACTGTTACTACAGAAATGTTACAGGGGTCTGCCTATACTTCTGCTACAGAAATGTTACTAGGGTATGCCTATTCCTTTGCTACAGAAATGTTACTGGGGTCTGTCTATACTTCTGCTACAGAAATGTTACTGGCGTCTGTCTATACTTTTACTACAGAAATGTTACTGGGGTCTGCCTATACTTCTGCTACAGAAATGTTACAGGGGTCTGCCTATACCTTTGCTACAAAAATGTTAATGGGGTCTGCCTATACTTGTGTTACAGAAATATTACTAGGGTCTGCCTAAACTTCAGCTCCAGAAATGTTACAGGGGTCTGCCTACTTCAGCTCCAGAAATGTTACTGGGTTCTGTCTATACTTTTACTACAGAAATGTTACTGGGGTCTGCCTATACTTCTGCTACAGAAATGTTACAGGGGTATGCCTATTCCTTTGCTACAGAAATGTTACTGGGGTCTGTCTATACTTCTGCTACAGAAATGTTACTGGCGTCTGTCTATACTTTTACTACAGAAATGTTACTGGGGTCTGCCTATACTTCTGCTACAGAAATGTTACAGGGGTCTGCCTATACTTTTGCTACAAAAATGTTAATGGGGTCTGCCTATACTTGTGTTACAGAAATGTTACTAGGGTCTGCCTAAACTTCAGCTCCAGAAATGTTACTGGGGTCTGCCTACTTCAGCTCCAGAAATGTTACTGGGTTCTGTCTATACTTTTACTACAGAAATGTTACAGGGGTCTGCCTATACTTCTGCTACAGAAATGTTACAGGGGTATGCCTATTCCTTTGCTACAGAAATGTTACTGGGGTCTGTCTATACTTCTGCTACAGAAATGTTACTGGCGTCTGTCTATACTTTTACTACAGAAATGTTACTGGGGTCTGCCTATACTTCTGCTACAGAAATGTTACTGGGGTCTGCCTATACTTCTGCTACAGAAATGTTACAGGGCTCTGCCTATACCTTTGCTACAGAAATGTTACTGGGGCCTGCCTATACTTCTGCTACAGAAATGTTACTGGGGCCTGCCTATACTTCTGCTACAGAAATGTTACAGGGGTGTGCCTATACTTCTGCTACAGAAATGTTACTGGGGTCCGCCTATACGTTTGCTACTGAAATGTTACTGGTGTTTGTTTATACCTTTGCTACAGGAATGTTACTGGGGTCTGCCTATACTATGGGTGCACTAAGTCTTCCCATCGCGGTGTTTTACCTGTCTGGCACAAATACACTGACTGACTAGGGCATAAATTGTGGGCTGAGGCCAAGGTCATTCGCGGGGTGAAACTCTCCCATGGTTGGGCACTCTGATTTCTTCCTGTGTAATACCATCTTTGTGCACTGACAGCATAGGCGAGCCCAAGGAACTCAAAGTCTTCTCCTTGCAGTGTTGAGCTATCTGCGTGGGGACACATGGATTTCCCATTGCTATGTAACTCAGGGCACCTTGGGTCACACAAGGTGGAGGCTGGGACCAAGCCTGACCCTGGGCCCGCTCACGTACTTCCCACACAGACTATACCGGGTACTGGTCATGGTTTCTTGGCCTTGTAATGCCACCTCCTCCTGTTTGGGGTCATGGGATCAGCACTGGGCAACATGTATTTTCTCCCATGTTATCACAGTTATCTGAGACACTGGTTTGGACCAAACAAGAAGAGCGTTACAGCATTCATGAGATGTTCACAGCTGTACTAGCATCGGAGTCCACTCTATGCCCGCGATTGCTGAGGGTTTGTGCAGAGGCCTATGTCCTAAGCGCAGTGAAAGTATGCCATGTTTGGACACTGTCATTTCTTCATGTTTAATACTGTCTTTGGGTTCCTTGTACTCGCCTTTGCTGTGGGTGCACAAAAACTTCCCATAGCGGTGTTTTACCTGTCTGGCACAAATACACTGACTGACTTGGGTAGGGTGCAGAGTGCAGATGGCTTTCCCCTTGCGTTGTCGATTGAAGTATCCGACACCTACACAGAATAAATGGTGTGTGGACACATGGATTTCCCATTGCTATGTCACTCGTGGCACCTTGGGTCACACAAGGTGGAGGCTGGGACCGAGCCTGACCCAGGACCCGCTCACATACTTCCCACACAGACTATAGCGGGTCCTGGTCATGGTTTCTTGGCCTTGTAATGCCACCTCCTCCTGCTTGGGGTCATGGGATCAGCACTGGGCAACATGTATTTTCTCTCGTGTTACCACAGTTATCCACGGCACTGGTTTGGGCCAAACAAGAGGAGCATTACTGCATTCATGAGACGTTCACAGCTGTACTAGCATCGGAGTCGGCTCTATGCCCGCGAATGCTAAGGGTGTGGGCAGAGGCCTATGTCCTCGGCGCAGTGAAAGTCTGCCATGTTTGGGCACTGTTATAGGGGTCTGACTATGCTTCTGCTACAGAAATGTTACTGGAGTCCGCCTATACGTTTGCTACTGAAATGTTACTGGTGTTTGTTTGCCTATACTTCTGCTACAGAAATGTTACTGGGGTCCGCCTATACTTTTACTAAAGAAATGTTACTGGGGTCTGTTTATACCTTTGCTACAGGAATGTTACAGGGATCTGCCTATACTATGGGTGCACAAAGTCTTCCCATCGCAGTGTTTTACCTATCTGGCACAAATACACATGACTAGGGCATGAATTCTGGGCCGAAGCCAATCTCGTGGGCGGGGTGAAACTCTCCCATGGTTGGGCACTCTGATTTCTTCCTGTGTAATACCATCTTTGTAAGCAAAAGACCACGGCACTCACTCTACCCCACCAGAGTAAAATACTAGGGGGGAGGCAAATTAGAGAAAAATAGTATTTTTAAATAGAGGAGAATCTTAGTTCTCTGTAGCGAAAAAAATCTAGTTAGATAGATGCAGAGCCACCAACAGGGCTATGGACAGAAGCCCCTTGGGGAAACATGTATAGCAGAAAAGGTGGCAGCATATAGTGATGCACAAAAAAACTCCTTGTCTAAAGGAACATGCTTTATTGTTTCATAGTTTAAAAATAGGCGACGTTTCGACCTGTAAAGGTCTTTTTCAAGCCTATAAAGACAATAACAAAAGTGTGTAAACACTAAACAAATATCTCAACGTACATACATATCATAAAATATTTACATAGATAAAAACCAAAGAGAACATACTAAAAAACAAGATGATACGCACCAAAAAACAGATGAAACAAGGTATGGAGTCCATGTTCCGCATGTCCACAGGGTACAACAGCTAGCTCTTAAATAGCATAGTGATAAGGAAGTAGTGAACGGAGCTCCACCCTTGTGATGTCACATCCAGCTTGCAGTAAATAGGGAGTTGCCTAGTAACCAATCAACCAAGAAAAAAACCTATCCCTAGTGCAGTCAGTGTGTATGTAGAGACATGTACTAATGATGCAGTATTGCATAATAAAGTAACCGCAAATGACTATATGGTGCCAAAATATATATATATATACACACATATATAAGAAGCTACTGGGTAAGATGAAGGGTCACATGTACATATCATGACGTACCAGCCGGGATAAACGGCGCACAATAGCATAGATATGTATATGGAAGCCTCATGGTGACGTATGTGGGGGCAATGACACATAGGAGGTAACCCTGGTACGGGATGCCGCATGGGGGCATGTCAACCAGTGACAGCTTATAGTAAATGCAGTCAGCGTGACAGCGGACATCGGAAAAATGACGTCACCACGTGCGCCGCATGGGAGCATGCCACCACATGACAGCCGACGTAGGTGCGTTCCACAAGACAGCGAGCGTCAGGAAATGACGTCACCGCGTCCGGCGCAAGGTCCATGTAGAAACAACATAAGAGGCTATTCCGTTTAACAGTGGCCGTACCATACTATGCATAGCAAAAGGACTTCAATAGTAACATGTCACCGTAGTGAGGCGCTGCATATAGCAAATGCCAGACTGCAGAAGGGCAATTAGGTACTCAGAGTTTCAATACACAACGCACCATGTTGAAGGTAAAGTCAAGGAAATGTGAATAACAATTAAAATTAATATTTATTGTATGGTCATAATATATAAGGACACAATCATGTACCAAAATAAAAAATTTTTTTTGCAAGGTGGTCAAAAAGAAGGTCCTAGGTGCTGTGTGACAGGTGTATGGGTGGGCATAACCGGAACATGGAAGGTGCGCATCATCTAAAAAGGAGAAAAAAAACAAGTTAGTTGACTTGAAGAGAAACAAATGCTTGTATATTGTCAATATCACCTTCAACACATTAGATGAACAGGAGAGAGGATATTAAATAAATGGCATAAAATGGTAATCCGCATTGAGGCCTTTGGGGGTCAGTGTGTCGAGGTCATGGATCCATTTCAATTCCCTTTTTTTTAATAATAATTGACGTTCACCTCCTCTTACCAGAGGTGGGATATGGTCAATAACCTGAAAACGCAATTGGCTCACGCTATGTTTTTTATCAACGGAGTGTTTAGAGACTGGTAGATCCATATACTTATTGCGAATAGTGCTTTTGTGGCTAGTGATTCTACTTCTCACTTCTTGTATCGTCTCGCCAACATAACCCAAGCCGCATGGGCAGGTTATAAGATAGACGGCATAGCTGGTGGTGCAAGTGAAGCGTTTTTGGATTCTAAACTTCTGTCCTGTGTAAGGGTGATGGAAGCTTGAGCCCTTAACCAAATTGCCGCAGCAAGAGCAGTTAAGACAAGGGAAATTGCCATTTTTTAGGGGTGCGAGTAGTGTTTGTGATGTCAACGGAGTTGGTTTAAATAGGGGTTTCACCAATTTGTCCCTAATATTAGGGGGGCGTCTGTACGCCATAAGTGGACGTTCCTTGAATTCCACCACTTTCACACAGCCATTCAGAAGTTAAGGCCAATGTTTGTTGATGATTCCAGACAGTTTTCTACTAGTGACCCCATACGTAGACACAAAGGGAATTCTATTCATGTTCTTTTTGGTTTTAGAAGTCAGTAGGCTACTACGCTCGACCTCCTGTACTTTCCGTTTGGTTTTGTCAATCAATGAGGGGGGGTAACCTCTTGTGATGAATTTGCGGCACATCTCACTAAGTCTCTAGTCAAAATGGGAGTCATCAGTGACACGGCGTACCCGTAGCATCTGGCTAAATGGTAGCGACTCGATCATCCGTGTAGGATGAAAGCTGTCAAAATGTAGTACACTGTTTCTGTCAGTTTTTTTCGTGAACTAATCACTGGATAGTCGCGACGAGTCTTTGTACACTAATACATCCAAAAATTGTATTTTTTCATTTGACAGCACAACGGTAAACTGGAGCTTTGGGTAGATTGAATTTAGGAAGCTCTGAAATTCCAAAAGCCGTGAGATACTGTCATCCCAAACCAGAAAAATATTGTCTATATACCTTAGCCATTTCCGCACATGAGGCCAGAAATGGGAGGTATAGACGTATGACTCTTCGAACCGCCGCATATATATGTTGGCATAAGACGGGGCTACATTAGAACCCATGGCGGTGCCCTGCCGCTGCCCATAGTACACACCCGCGAAGAAGAAATAATTCTTCGCGAGTATGAACTCGAGCAGCGACAGGGCAAAGCCAACACAGCCACTAGATAAATTCGAATTCCTAATATAGAATACCATCTTTGTGTACCGACAGCATAGGAACTCAAAGACTTCCCATTGCGGTATTGAGCTATCTGACACCTACAGAGAATGAATTGTGTGGGAACACATGGATTTACCATTGCTATGTAACTCGCGGCACCTTGGGTCACACAAGGTGGAGGCTGAGACCGAGCCTGACCCTGGGCCCACTCACGTGCTTCCCACGCAGAGTATTGCTGCATTGTGGAGATGTGTAGAATTGCTGGCACCTGAGCCCCTTTTATGCCCACGATTGCGGCTCCTGACAATTTTGTGACAGAGGTACACCAATGTTTCAGGAGTTCGCCTATACTCTTGCTACAGAAATTTTACTGGGGTCTGACTATACTTCTGCTACAGAAATGTTACAGGGGTCTGCCTATAACTTTGCTACAGAAATGTTACTGGGCCTATACTTCTGCTCCAGAAATATTACAGGGGTCTGTCTATACTGTTACTAGGGAAATGTTACTGGGGTCTGCCTATACTTCTGCTCCAGAAATGTTGCAGGGGTCTGCCTATACTTCTGCTACAGAAATGTTACAGGGGTCTGACTATACTTCTGCTACAGAAATTTTACTGGGGTCTGCTTATACTTCTGCTACAGAAATGTTACTGGGGTCTGACTATACTTTTACTACAAAAATGTTACTGGCATCTGTCTATACGTTTACTACAGAAATGTTACAGGGGTCTGCCTATACCTTTGCTACAAAAATGTTAATGGGGTCTGCCTATACTTGTGCTACAGCAATGTTACTAGGGTCTGCCTAAACTTCAGCTCCAGAAATGTTACAGGGGTCTGCCTACTTCAGCTCCAGAAATGTTACTGGGTTCTGTCTATACTTTTACTACAGAAATGTTACTGGGCTCTGCCTATACTTCTGCTACAGAAATTTTACTGGGGTCTGCCTAAACGTCAGCTACAGAAATGTTACAGGGGTCTGCCTATACTTCTGCTACAGAAATGTTACTGGGGTCTGTCTATACTTTTACTACATAAATGTTACTGGGGTCTGCCTATACTTCTGTTACTGAAATGTTACTGGGGTCTGTCTATACTGTTACTACAGAAATGTTACAGGAGTCTGCCTATACTTCTGCTACAGAAATGTTACAGGGGTATGCCTATTCCTTTGCTACAGAAATGCTACTGGGGTCTGTCTATACTTCTGCTACAGAAATGTTACTGGCGTCTGTCTATACTTTTACTACAAAAATGTTACTGGGTTCTGCCTATACTTCTGCTACAGAAATGTTACAGGGGTCTGCCTATACCTTTGCTACAAAAATGTTAATGGGGTCTGCCTATACTTGTGTTACAGAAATGTTACTAGGGTCTGCCTAAACTTCAGCTCCAGAAATGTTACAGGGGTCTGCCTACTTCAGCTCCAGAAATGTTACTGGGCTCTGTCTATACTTTTACTACAGAAATGTTACTGGGGTCTGCCTATACTTCTGCTACAGAAATGTTACAGGGGTATGCCTATTCCTTTGCTACAGAAATGTTACTGGGGTCTGTCTATACTTCTGCTACAGAAATGTTACTGGCGTCTGTCTATACTTTTACTACAGAAATGTTACTGGGGTCTGCCTATACTTCTGCTACAGAAATGTTACAGGGGCCTGCCTATACCTTTGCTACAAAAATGTTAATGGGGTCTGCCTATACTTGTGTTACAGAAATGTTACTAGGGTCTGCCTAAACTTCAGCTACAGAAATGTTACAGGGGTCTGCCTACTTCAACTCCAGAAATGTTAGTGGGTTCTGTCTATACTTTTACTACAGAAATGTTACTGGGGTCTGCCTATACTTCTGCTACAGAACTTTTACTGGGGTCTGCCTAAACTTCAGCTACAGAAATGTTACAGGGGTCTGCCTATACTTCTGCTACAGAAATGTTACTGGGGTCTGTCTATACTTTTACTACATAAATGTTACTGGGGTCTGCCTATACTTCTGTTACTGAAATGTTACTGGGGTCTGTCATTTCTTCATGTTTATTACTGTCTTTGGGTTCCTTCGGCACGCCTATGCTGTGGGTGCGCAAAGACTTCCCATAGTTGTGTTTTACCTGTCTGGCAAAAAGACACTGACTGACTTGGGTAGGGTGCAGAGTGCAGATGGCTTTCCCCTTGTGGTGTTGATTGAGCTATCCGACACCTACACAGAATGAATAGTGTGTGGGCACATGGATTTTCCCATTGTTATGTCACTCGTGGCACCTTGGGTCACACAAGGTATTTGCTGGGACCGAGCCTGACCCAGGGCCCGCTCACATTCTTCCCACACAAACTATAGTGGGTCCTGGTCATGGTTTCTTGGCCTTGTAATGCCACCTCCTACTCCTGCTTGGGGTCATGGGATCAGCACTGGAAAACATGTATTTTCTCTCGTGTTACCACAGTTATCTACGGCACTGGTTTGGGCCAAACAAAAGGAACGTTACTGCATTCATGAAACCTTCACAGCTGTACTAGCATCGGAGTCCGCTTCATGCCCGTGATTGCTGAGGGTGTGGGCAGAGGCCTATGTCTTGGGGAAAATGCAACTGCGCCAGGTTGGACCTGTGGAACTTGTTCCTGGTTAATGCAGTCTTTGAAGCGGTGAAAGCAAACATAACTGATTTAATGAGACCTTCACAGCTCTACTAGCATCGGAGTCCGCTTCATGCCCACGATTGCTGAGGGTGTGGGCAAAGGCCTATGTCCTGGGGGAAATGCAACTTTGCCAGGTTGGGCCTGTGGAACTTGTTCCTGGTTAATCCAGTCTTTGGAGCGGTGAAAGCAACCGCAAATAATAAAATGAGACGTTCACAGCTGTACTAGCATCGAAGTCTGCTTTATGCCCATGATTGCTGAGGGTGTGGGCCGAGGTCCTTGGCGGGGTGAAACTTTGCCATGTTCGGGTGCTGTGATTTCTTTATGCGTAATACCATCTTTAAGTTACTGGGGCTTGCCTATGCTGTGGGTGCACAAAGACTTCCCATTGTAGTGTTTTACCTGTCTGACACAAATACACTGGCTGACTAGGGCAGAAATGTAGGCCGAGGCCCTTAGCAGGGTGAAAGTCTGCCATGTTTGGGCACTGTAATTGCTTCATGTTTAATACTTTCTTTGGGTTCCTTTGGCTCGCCTATGCTGTGAGTGCACAAAGACTTCCCAAAGCAGCGTTTTACCTGTCTGACACAAATACACTGACTGACTAGGGTAGAAATGTGGGCCAAGGTCCTTGGCGGGGGAAACTCTGCCATGTTTAGGTGCTCTGATTTCTTGTGTAATACCATCTTTGTGCACCGACAGCATAGGCAAGCCCAAGGAACTCAAAGACTTTCCATTGCGGTGTTGAGCTATCTAACACCTACACAGAATGAATTGTGTGGGGACACATGGATTTCCCATTGCAATGCAACCCGTGGCACCTTGGGTCACACAAGATGGAGGCTGGGACCGAACCTGACCCTGGGCCCCGCTCACGTGCTTCCCACACAGAGTATTGCTGCATTGTGGAAATGTGTAGAAGTGCTGGCACCTGAGTCCCCTTTATGCCCACATTTGCTGCTCCTGACAATTTTGTGACGGAGGTAGCACAGGATTGAAATGATGATCGTACGTCAATTTATCATCAATTCTCAACAGCGTTGTGGGCTATTGCCCACACTTTCAAAAAGCGTATCTGCCTGGCCCTGCCAACCCTTTGCAGTGTGTGCCTCCGGTTCCTCCTCATCCAGTACGTGCTTATAAATAGACATGAGTGTGGGAGATGTCCTATATGTATTTTCTGTATTTTTGTCAACTGTGAAGATGCTATGTTGTGTTTCCAGTCTGAACCTCTGGGGGAAGGGAACATCACCCCCCCCCCCACCTCCACAAGAATTGGAGGAGCAGTGCTTTGTGTCTATAAACTGGTCAAACCAGTTATAACTGGCAAAAACCTATCTAGGAATGTCTCTTGGACAAGCAGAGAGGAGAAACAGGATGTTCTTCTCATGGGACCAAATTCAAGAATGAGCTGAGCGTGCTCACCGAAGTTTCTCCCAGATGGATGGCATCACAAGCTACCTCACAAATACCTCCCTCTGAGAACGACCAATCAGCACGCTAAATAATGTAACTGTATCCTAAATTACTTCACTTCCTGTGTTGATACATTTAAAACTTTTACGCGCGTTAATAAAGACAGACTCTTTTGGGACACATGATGTAGAGACGTGTGGTCTTTGAAAGGCTCTCCGGGCCTGCACATATTATCTAATTTGAAACACACAGTATATCTGAAATAGCGAAAATTGCGCTAACATGAGGGTGGTGTGGCTATGAAGCAAGCATGTTGCATGAGGGCAGCTGAAGGCTGCGCAGGGAAACTTTTATGTGCTCTGTGGATGCAGGGTCGTGCGGGGGGTTGGACAGCATGTAACCCAGGAGAAGAGGCAGCGGTGTCACCTGAAGGCAGTGATTGTCCTTGGTTGCAGGTAGTGTGGTGCTTAGCTAAGGTGTGCCTTGCTAATGAGGGTTTGTCCGAAGTAAAAATTGTTAGGGGGTCGGGGGGAGCAGACTCTTGCCCCCATTTTGGCTTAATAGTGGGACCTGGGAGCCTAAGATGCAGCCATGCATGCTGCCCTTGCCCTTCCCTATCCATTTCTGTGGTGTTTTCATGACTTTCTGAGGCTTTCCAGAGTTTCACAAGTCATGACCTATGTTGAGCATTGGTCCCATACAAAAATGCTCGATTCGCCCATTGACTTCAATGGAGTTCATTACTCGAAACGAACTCTCGAGCATCGCGGAAAGTTCGACGCGAGCAACGAGCACCCGAGCATTTTGGTGCTCGCTCATCTCTAGTGTGCACGTGTATATGTCTTCTGTGTGTGTTCTATGATTGGGTTCAGTTGCTAGCATTCTTGCCTTTTAGTACTGGGGTTCTACGTTAAAATCTCATGAAGCATAACATCTGCAAGGACTTTGAAAAACTGCATCCAGATGTTACGCTTAATCAAGTTTGAGCCTACAACTCCAACACTGCAAACTGCAGTGCTAACAAATGAGCCACGACCCTTGGCTGTTCTGCTCTGTATGAGAAGAACAACAAGAATAAGCCCAATGAGAACATAAAAACTAGAGATGAGCGAGCATACTCGTCCGAGCTTGATGCTCGTTCGAGTATTAGGGTGCTCGAGATGCTCGTTACTCGAGACGAGCACCACGCAGTACTCGTCTCGATTAAACGAGCACGGACCATTGAATTCAATGGAGCTGGCAATACAGCCGGCTCCATTGAAAGCAATGGGCTGCCGGCGAGCGTGGGATGAATTTTCGGGAAGGGCTTAAAAATATAAGCCCTTCCCTGAAATTCATCCAGAAATGTGTAAAAACAAAAAAAATATATATACTCACCCGGTCCCGGCAGACGGAGTTCAGCCGGGGCCGGCAGCAGTTCTCCTGAACTGCTCTGAGTAGTATTCAGCAGCCAGGGATTTAAAATGACCAATCAGAGGCAGCTCTCACTCCCACCCATTCATGAATTTAGCTGAATGACAGCTGAGAGCTGCCCCTGATTGGTCCCTGCGCTGAGCCAATCAGAGGCAGCACTCACCCATTCATGATTTCAGGAGCTTCTAGAGTAAGCCAAAGGGGAAGGGGGGGTGTTCGTTTATGAGTGAAAAAGAACCAGCTAAGCTATTTGAGCTACTTGATAATATTTAAGGATATGTGGAATGCCTAGACCTCCTTTCAATCTGTGCCTGTATAGGGTAGAAAGCAAAACCCTAGGAATTAAGTATTTCCAAATGAAACAAAGAGATATTAATTGAGGTGTTTTCAGGACTTGGACTGGAAGTGCTCTAGTTAGATTTAGCATCATTGATTGTTAAACCAGAAAGTGATCCAAACCTGGACAGTTTTACCAGTAGATTGGGAATAGAAGTGTGGGGAGAGGACTTTAATACTGTAATGTTGTCTGCAAACATACAGATTTTAAGATGGACTGACATGATCTGGACCCTTATAATGAAGTTCTGGCAGTGTGCTAAACAACTTTTATTGCCCCATCACAGAAGATTACAACAACGTTTCATCCCGTAGGCCTTTCTGAAGCTCAATAATTATTTAAATCGCATGACAATATATAATAAAACACATATGTTTAATAGCCAATAGCAGCCAGAACATATAATACCCACCCCCTCAACAGGTGTAACAAATAAAGTGCATTTAGACAGACATATACACAAATCCAATAGCGTTTACCAGTGTTCCACAATCTCTCATGCCCGCTTCTTCTCTTCCACCTTGTTTTAGCGTCTCTAGATTAAACTGCGTGTGCATCAGTTCGGACCCGTTGCACAAGCGCGAGGTTAGAAAGACATTCACATGATATCTCAGGATCAGCGCTGAGCCAATCAGAGGCAGCACTCACTCACCCATTCATGAATTCATGAATGGGTGTGACTGAGAGCTGCCTCTGATTGGTCAGGCTGTGACCAATCAGAGGCAGTTCATTCAGCAGGCGGGGATTTTAAATCCCCGGCTGCTGAATACTACACAGAGCAGTTCAGGAGAACTGCCGGCGGCCACGGCTGAACTCCGTCTGCCGGGACAAGGTGAGTATATATATATATATTTTTATTTTTACACATTTCTGGATGAATTGCAGGGAAAGGCTTATATATTTAAGCCCTTCCCGACAATTCATTGTAAGATCGCCCGCAGCGCATTGCTTTCAATGGAGCCGGCTGTATTGCCGGCTCCATGGAATTCAATGCGCTGGACAGCTCCGGCCTGTTTCTATTGAAACGCGGCTAGGAGCAGTTTTTGCGGGCGATTTTTCAGCCCGGTCACGCGATTTGCGGATGTGCATCCGTCATGCGATCCGCAAATCATGGCAAAAAACGCCTGTGTGACTAAGGCCTAAGTGTTAGAAAAGCTAAAGCTAAAACTGAATTGAGGCTTGCAAGAGAATACAAAAGTTATAAAAAAAAAAAGGATTTTAGGGATGTCAAAAGCAAAAAAATAAAAGATGCTATAGGATGTTTACGGGACGAAAATTGTGAATTGCTTAAAAATGATGTTGGTATAGCCAAATTTTTAAATTCCTATTTTGTATCTGTTTTTCCTTAGGAAGTAAATGTAACATCAGCCTATCTTCCCTGTGGTATTGGGGAAATAAATATAAGCAGAGAAATTGTTAAGGAACATTTAGCTACATAACTTAGATGAATTCAAGTTTTCAGGTTCAGATGAATTGCATACCAGGATACTAGAGGTACCAGAAGAGGTAATCACCATAATATTTGAAAAATCCTGGAGGACATGAAAAGACCCAGGAAGAGGGCAAATGTTGTCCCTATCTTCATAAAAGGGTAGAGCATGGACCCAGGAAACTACAGGCCTATGAGCCTGACTTCTGTTTCAGGAAAGATCTTTGAACAAATTATTAAACAGCATGTATGCAAGTACTTGGATCAGAATGGAGCAATTAACCAGAGCCAGCATGGGTTTGTAAGAAACAAGTCATGCCAGATGAATCTAATTTCCTTCCGACAGAATCACTGACTGGGTTGATCAGGGAAATGCGGTGGATATAGTATAGCTTGACCTTAGTAAAGCATTTGACTATGTATCTCATACCATGCTTATTGAAAAAATGACCAAATATGAGATCGACAAGGTAACTGTTAGGTAGAAGAATGTCACAAGTGGGGTATCACAAAGCTCTGCCTTGGACCACCCAGTGTTGTTCAGCCTTTTTTGCAAATGATTTAGAGGAGGGAATAGAGGGGAAACTGATCAAGTTTGCTGACGATGCAAAGCTAGGAGAGATGGCTAACACTGGAAAAAAGAGAGAGAGGATTCAAAAAGATCTGGACAGACTTGAAGAGTAGGTGGTGAGTAACAGAATGGTATTTAACAAGGAGAAATGCAAAGTCCTACATTTTGGCAAGAAAAATGAAAAAGGCACATAGAGAATTGGAGGAATTTAGCTAAGCAGCAGTACATGTGAAAAAAGACTTGAGTATACTAATAGATCATAGATTGAAAATGAGTCAACAGCATGATGCAGTAGCAAAACAGGCAAGCACAATTCTGGGATACATTAAGAGAAGCATGGAGTCTATATTAGGTGAAGTAATTATCACCCTCTACTTTTCCTTTGTCAGACCTCATCTGGAATATTGTGTCCAGTTCTTGGTACTCCAATTAAAAAAAAAATACATCAACCAACTGGAGCAAGTTCAGTTAGCAAGATGGTGAGTGGTCTGCAAATCATAGCCTATGAGGAGTTGATCCGGGAATGTTTTGCTTGGAAAAAAGAAGGCTGAAAGGCAAATTAATATCTGTCTACAAATATCTGAAGGCCCGTAACAGTGCAGAGGGATCAGCCCTATTCTTATTTGCACAAGGAAAGACTAGAAGCAATGGGATGAAACTGAAAGGGAGGAGACACAGATTTAGTGGTAGGATTTAGTGAATTCTATACTGAGCAAGGGGTTAGACTATGATTCTATTTTAGTTATGAGGGATGAACATAGATAGTTAATCATCTGATGACTGATTTTTTTAAATTTCTCTTTTTATTTTATATTTCTGCTTTTCAAAAGTCATAGCTTATTTATTTTTTCTGTCAGCATAGTCATTTGAGGGCTTACTTTTGTAAAGATTAGTGCCACGGTTTTTGGGAAAACATTACATGTTATCTTTATATTGTAGGTTAGTACAAATGTGGCAATACCAAATGTATACAGTTGTTTTATTGCATTAAAAAAAGATCTTTAAAAAAAATGTTTTTTGTCATATTTGGAAACTCCTAACTTTTTTTTCCCCACTAATGGAGCTGAATGAGAGCTTTATCTGTGGGTGATCTGCAATTTTTATTGATGCAAAATTTTGGAGTACATAAGATTTATATTGAAAATTTTTAGGGGTCCAAAAATTTGTTTTTCCCCCTTTTTCTTACGGCGTTTGCCATATGGGATAAGTGATGCGTAATTTAATAGTACAAATGTGGCAACAACAACAATCTTATTCATTTTTAAGGATGATAATGGAGAAAAGGTCTTTCTTTCAATGTTTTTTTTTTTTTTTTTTTACATTTTTCTTCAGACCCCTCCCTTTAGTTACTATTGTACAATATTTTAATGACTTGAAAAATACATTTACAGAGGCTGGTAGTTAACAGGTTAATAGATGTATGCTATATGCATAATTGTATCAAAAGATTAAATAAGTGTATGGTGTTGTATTAAATGTATTCTAGGTAATGTATAAAGATTTTTTTATCTTTACATTTCTGGTTCCAATGATTTTATGGTTAGTATTTTTTTTAAGAGAAAAAAATTATAACTGTCATTTTTAGGTTATTTTATACTGAGCTGGCTTTATAAGTTAATGATTTTAAACAATTTAGACTATACATCTAAGACTTTGAAACTTCCTCAGCTGATCAAAGGGAATTTCATGATCAAAGGTGGTGTATGATTTAGACACGTCAAAGAACAGAGAGAAAGTCACTTTTTTTAACTGCACTAATTTTGTATTCAATTCATGATTGTTGATAGCATAATATTTCTGATTCTTAAAGTGTCCTTGTATAAAAGAATATTTAAAATATTGGCATGTGTTCAAGAAGTTTAAAAATACGTGTAGTGTTTTTAGTAAGCTGTCATTTTAATATAACACTTTAATTTTAATTTACTTGTGGGTGGTGTTAAAGCCTCTAACCTCAAGAGCTTTTGGTATTATGATTAGAGATGAGCGAACGTACTCATTTCGAGTAATTACTCGATCGAGTACCGCCATTTTCGAGTACTTCAGTACTCGAGTGAAAAGTACTCGGGGTCGCCGGGGGGCGGGGGGGCGCCGTGGGTGAGTGGGGGGTAGCAGCGGGGAACAGGGGGGAGCCCTCTCTCTGTCCCTCTCCACTCCACTCCCTGCTGCAACCCCCCACTCACCCACGGCACCGCCCGAATTTTTTCGCCTGAGTACGGAAGTACTCGAAAATCGCGGTATTCGGGTGAAAAAGGGGCGTGGCCGAGCACGTTCGCTCATCTCTAGTTATGATCTTACGGGTAAACAATGTAATGGTTATCACACTTTTTTGTCTTTATCACTTCTATTAGTTCAAAATATCTTCTGCTATCTGTTATCACCTAATCTAATGTGTTATTGTAGTATCTGGTATCATAATATAAATTTCAAAGATGTGAACTTTTGGGGGGGTGAATTGACCATTGGCAAAGACAGTCGCTGTTTACTGAGCTCAGCTCAGCTTAACTCCTCCCCAGCGACCTGCAAACGCAACAGCAGGGTTCAATACTTCAGGGAAGAACAGTTGATCTCCCAACATGGCCAGCATGATGGGAAGGAGAACAGTGATAGCAGCCCCACAACAGGTTGTTCACCAGCAGAAGGGATCCCGCAGCTGGTACCCAAGCCTTTCCCTCACCAGAGGGTTTCAGGGAGGAAACGAACACTTAAGCACCACTCAGGACAGCTTCAAGTCTCCTGAGAATCCAATAGAGGGAGAATAGGCAGTGTGCAGTGCTGGGAGAGGTGAGTGAAAATACACTGCTCATAGTGCTGCACCCTCTCCCAATATGGAGCCCAACCTCAGGTCTTCCACTGAAGCCTGCTCCTCCTCTACAGATAGCCCTGATAAAAGGAGCCCCAGGTTGGAGCCTGCAAAATTCTTTCAGCTCTCTTCACCAGCAGCTGAGGATTTTGTGGCCAAGAACCCTTCCACTGACTAGCTGGCATCAGAGTTCTATTATTAATGAGATGACGCTGGCATAAGGAAGTTTCCTACACAGCCACATTAACTCCATCTCTGCTCTTTCTGACTCCATAAAGGAAGTATAAAAGATAATTGCTTATATTGAGCAAAATGAAGGAATTGACCAACTTACACAATTCTTTAATCAATGTGCACTATTCCCTTGAGGAAGAAGTAGCTCTCATTAAAGCAAAGCTTGTGTTACCATGCGGCGGTTGCTGGTCATCCCGGGGCGATGGTGTGCGGGGTCCCGCGGTCAGGGAGCGTCCCCCTGGCTTGTGGTCCGGCTGCTAGGGGCGCAGGTGCCTGGCCGGCGTGGTGCTGGTGGTGCACGGCGATGTGTGTGCGCACACCTGTGAGTGCAGCTGCCGTGCACAAGCTCCTTTTAGTTTCAAAACTTTTTATTCAAGAAGCCAACAGGTTAAGTACAGCATTACTGTTTGTTTCACCAATATTTACCCTCGCAGGGGTTGTTACAGATTGTTCAACATTTTTCTTAAACTGGTATAATTATCACTAAATTGTACTTATTTCTTCTTTAAGTGCACTTAACTTAACTAACTGGTCATTTATGTCTATTCATATGTTTTATCTTTTAAACCAATAAACCTTGACTACATTCAGTTTTGGTCGTCACTCGTTTCTGCTTCAAATCTCGGTTGGTGTTCTTAGGTCGACTGGAGGGTGTATAGGAATCCTGGTATATCTATCATGTTTATCCATGGTTCCCAAATCTCCCCGTATTTTTCTAATGTGTCCGTCCCTATTGCGTGTAGTCTTTCATATAATGCAATCCGGGAGACCCTTTCCATAACCTCTTGGATGGACAGAGTTCTCTGCTTCCATCTGGAGGCGATGTGAATTCTTGCAGCCATACAGATCACCTGGATCAATTTATGTGCCCGGTATCTGACACCTGGTTGTCGGTCGCCTAGGAGGAGTACTGCTGGGGACTTGTGCAGGGGGCCTATAAATAGTCTCTGTATGAGCCTGTGGACCTGAGTCCACAGCCTCTTCACTATTGGGCATGTCCACCACACATGGACTTGGGTGCCCGCCTCCGTACATCCCCTGAAGCAAAGGGGTGAGACTGTTTGGTAGATTTGATGTAATCTACTCGGTACCAGGTGGGTTCGGTGAAGGATCTTTATGGATGTCTCCATCAGGGACACCTGTTGGCTCCCCCTTGCAATTGTCTCGCAGCACTGCCTCCACCTTTCTGGCGCCATGTCTATATTTAGATCCTTTTCCCATTTTTCCATGTATGGTAATTTTCCCTCCCCCTCTGGTGTGTTCAGTATATTATAGATCAGGGCCAGGGAGCCCTTTCTCATTGGGTCTCTCAGACACATTCTCTCAAATGTAGTCAAGTCTGGGAGGGTCTGAGGGAATTTAAGTGAGTTCAAGAAGTGGTAGACTTGATTAATTCTGAAGTTTTCCGCTGTGGGGGGATTGAATTTAGCTTTAAATTGGCTTATCGTCAGTAGCCTTGAATTTTCTACCAGGTGGTTTACATTCGTAACTTCATTTATTTTCCACCATTGAAAGTGCACTAGATCTTTGCTGGGGGGGAATTTTTTGTTTGTTATTATTGGCGTTAGTCTGGATGGGCTAGTTGACAGTTTATGCTTGTGTCTCGTCTCTCTCCAGATCCGTATAGAATGGTATGAAAGGGGGCTCAACTCCCAGAGATCAGCCCTCATATTGCCTTTGGTCCAGGTCAGCTCTCTAGGGGTGTATGGGTGTAGTTTGGCTTCCTCCATGTTGACCCAGAGAGGAGCTTTTGCTCCCCCGAGGGTTTCTATCCACTGTGCTAGTCTCGCCGCTGTATAATATTTCTTTAAGTTGGGGACCGAGAGTCCTCCCCGACTCTTGTGGCGGTGCATGATTTTATTCTTTATTCTGTGTCGCTTGTTGGCCCATATGAATTTGAAGATGCGTTTTTGGAAATTGTTTAGTACCTCATTCGGGATGGGGATAGGGAGGGTTCGGAATAAGTATAGTATTCGTGGCAAAGTATTCATCTTTATCGCGTGTATCCTGCCCACCCATGAGAGCATAGGATCATCCCATTTATCTAGCTCCGCGGTTAGTTTTTTAATTAGGGGGGGGGTAGTTGCATTTGTATAGTGTGGAAAGCGAAGGGGTCAGGTTTATTCCCAGATATGGGATGTATCGGAGTTGATGTTTAAAGCCAAAGTTTAAGTCTATTAATTTAATTAGTGGCGTCGGTGTGTTTATATGGGATATGTCGCTCTTATCCGCATTCACTTTTAAGCCCGTCAGACTTGCCCATTTATCCAGTAGATGCATTAAGTTGGGTAGTGATGTTAGGGGTTGGGTGATTGTAAGCAGCATGTCATCTGCAAACATGCTCAGTTTGTATTCCTTGCTTCCGAGGGCCACTCCTCTTATGTTAGGGTTCTTTCTTATGGCGATTGCCAATGGCTCCATGGCGAGTGCAAAAAGAGCCGGGGACAGGGGGCATCCCTGGCGGGTGCCTCGCTTAATTGGGATTGGTGCTTCTTTAGTAGATGGTAATTTAAGTAGGGTCGTTGGTAGAGAGTATAGAGCTTTTATTGCTTGTAAGAATTCTCCCGTGAAGCCCATCCGTTCTAGCAATTTAAAGAGGTAGTCCCATGATATGGAGTCAAAAGCCTTCTCAATGTCTAGCGCTAGAAGAGAAAGCTGGCTATTGTTCCTCTGGGCTTGGTCTATGATATTTAGGACCTTTCGGATGTTGTCTGGGGCTTGTCTCTGCGGGATGAAACCTACCTGGTCCTTGTGTACTAATTTTGGGAGGAACTGGTTTAATCGTTTAGCTAATATACTGGTGAAAATTTTATAATCCAAATTTAGAAGGGATATTGGCCTATAATTTTTCGGGGACAGTGGGTCTTTATTAGCTTTAGGTATTACTGTGAGGTTTGAGTTCAGGAATTCTTTAGGTGGGGTTTGGCCTTCCATTATAGTTTGGAGCATTTCTCTTAGGGGCCCGCTTAATGCGTCTTTATATTTTTTATAGTATATGGCCGTGAGGCCGTCAGGGCCTGGAGCTTTCCCCGGTTTTAAGTTATCTATGGCTTCCTCTATTTCTTCGCTAGAGATGGCGATGTTTAGTATCTCCCTCTGCTCGTTAGAGATAGTGGGGATTGGGGTTGTCTCCAGGAATTCGCTCCTTTGGCTTTCGCTTCCTCCCTTATGCTCCTGGTAAAGGGAGGTGTAGAATTTGGCAAATATATCGTAAATTTTTTCCGGGTTTGTTGTTGTATTGTTATGTGGGGTGTAAAGTTTAAAAACGGAGTTAAGTCTCTGGGTATCTCGTAGTTTTGCCGCGAGTAATTTGTCTGGTTTATTGGCGAATTTGTAATATTTGTATTTAGTCCATAGTAGTGCTCTCTCTACTCTCTCTGATAGCAGGGTATTTAGTTGTAGTTTGATATCTCTTATTTCTTTTGTGGTAGCTCGCGATGGGTTACGTTGGTTGAGGTCTTCCAAGAGGAATAACCTTCTCTCCAGCGCTTGGAAAGCCTTTGATTTTTCTTTCCTTTTCTGGGAGGAAAGTTGCATTAGTTGGCCTCGCATGTATGCCTTATGAGATAGCCATACCCACTGCGGTTTGGCCTCTGGACCCTTGTTAAGGTCAAAGAATTCCGCGATTTGGCTTGTGATTTTATTTGAGCTTATTGGATCTTTCACTAGTGTCTCATTTAGCCTCCATCTGTAGGTGTTTTTTGTTATTTTCCCCAGATCTATCTCGCACATTACCAGGTCGTGATCCGACCATGCACATGGGAGATGTCTGATGGTCGTGAGTTGGGGTAGAAGCGCTGTTGAGGTTAAGACGTAGTCAAGTCTTGAATATGTCTGTTTGGGCGCAGAGTAATAGGTGTACCCCCTATCCTTGCCTCGTATCTCCCTCCAGGAGTCCGCCAGTCTGTGTTGTTCTAGTTTGTTTTCCCACTCTTTTCTCTGTTTAATGGAAAATCTATCTGGCTTGTTACTTGACCTGTCTAGTGTCTCATGAAAAGGGAAGTTAAAGTCCCCCGCCCACAATACCTTATGATGTGGAAATCGTGTTAATAGATTTGCTACTCTTTTCATCGCGGGCCAGGGGTTCTCAGATGGGGCATACATGTTGACTATTAGTAAAGGTTGCTCTTGTAGTAGTCCCCATGTGAGACAATATCTGCCCTCCTGATCACTCTCCGATTGAATCTCCTGGAGGGGGAACGAGTTGTGTAAAAGTGTCAATACACCTCTGTGTTTTTTACTAGCTGCTGCTGAGAAGCTTCTGGTGTAATTTCGGTCAATATATCTAGGGGCCGAGTTGTGGGAGAAGTGCGTCTCTTGTATGCATATTATTTCTGGTCTATGTTTAGCGTATGTAATGAGGGCCTTTCTCCTTTTGGCTGGGGAGTTAAATCCCCTTACATTGTGTGTGATTATGCATACCATTTGTTGGCCTGGTCTAGGCTCGCTATGGTGTTGTCATCGGGGGTTTTCCCTCTGTGTCTCTGTAGTCCTCCAGTCCGAGCTATTTCCTGAGTGACGACCTGTAGTCTGAAATCAATATCGTTAACATTCAAACTCTTAAACAAGGCAACTTTTTCCCCACGACTTTGGTAAGTCGGTGGTGTGTAACTCAACTTATGGTTACTTAGGGTCCTCGGACCCTTTCGGTCAGAGAATGGATTTATTTCGCCCTTTGGCGATTCGTCCATCTCTGCGGAACTCAACAACTAATAACCCACCGTTGGGCCTATGCATCATATTACATATCTGGCAATATAACTCAAAACATTAATATTTCGATTTCGTTTCCCCATCCTGTGTGGGCGGTCTCCCTTGTTTACTCTCCCCGAAGCCATCCCCGGTCCCCCCCCGAGAATCTCTCGGTCCTGGGGTCTTTTATCTTTAAAGTTTGTCTTTAAGCTTTTTCGGGATTGTGTCCCGCGTTCCCCCCACCGGGAGTCAGGAATGGCAATGGGGAGAGACCCAGATAACTTTTATACTTCGCCCTCCCCCGAGTCAGGGCTGGTGTGGGCCGTTGCTTCTTGGAGCGCGGTCTCGAGGCCTCGGCCTATCCTGTCTCGGGTGCAGAGTCCGCCAAGAGCGTCTGGGATATGGGCGCCCTCTTCCATCCTCCTGCGCTCTCTCGGCTGGAATCTGCACTCTCTCCAGGGCCTCGTATGCTTCGTCCAAAGTTCTCGCCGTATACGATCTTCCCTGGTTTTGGAAAATGATTGCAAAAGGGAAGGCCCATTTATATCTTATTTTAGCCGAAATTAGGGCTTGGGTAATTGGCCGGAAGGCTCTCCGTTTTGCCAATGTTGAGGGGGCGATGTCTGCATAAAGTTGGACAGAGGGTGACATCCCTGGAAGTGGGGTTAGGTCTCTTGCTGCCGTCAGGAGCTGGTCTCTCACCTCGCTATAATGTAGCTTGAGCACCACATCTCTAGGTAGTTCTGGGTTCGGGGGCTTGGCCAGCGCCCTATGAATTCGATCGATTCTAAGAGACGTCTGATCGATCTGGGGCAGAAGCGCCGAGAAGAGGTTTATCGCGGTGTCTTTCAGGGCTGTAATTGACTCTGGCAGGCCTCTTATTCTGATGTTTGATCGTCGGGATCTGTTTTCGAGATCCTCGAATTTGGCCTCCAACTGATCGTATTTGGACTCCAGGTCGGTTATGTATCTGCGGTCCGTTTCTAGAGCGTCGATAATGTCGTCTGTTTTCTTTTCTAGCTCGTCGGTCCTCTGCCCCAGATCTCGGATCTGCTCGGTGAAGTCTTTCACTGCTGCAGAAAGTTCTGTTCTGAAGATGTTTGTCATTTTTTCTGTCATTTTTTCTAGCAGCTTGGGGAGGTCTGAGATATCTTGCCTGGTCTCCATCGCGTCTTCCTCTACGTCGGCTTCTGAGGGGGGTCTGGATGTGGTAGGGGTAGGTGAGTCCATATGCGGCTGAGATGTGAACATGTTCATTATATTGCCTTTGGATGGGGTTTTCGCCGATTTACCTTTGGGCTTGGTCATGCTTTTTGGCTGATTGGAAGGTTACACCAAAGGATGCTGCTGTGTCTTGAGCTAAAGATCTTACCGCATGATGCGTGTGGCCCGGTGGAGCAGGGGCTAAGGATTCATCATCCTGTATGACTAGCTCTGCTTAAGCGTTGAGTGGGGGGTTGTAGCTGTGCAAGGGGTTGGCGCCCACACTTTTGCGGCTGTAAGTCGGCAGGGGTCCGGTGGTGTATGGGCGCCGACAGTCTGCTGTGGGTTGTTTGCCGTCTCCCTTTGAACTTTGTTTGCCAGGGGGGATAGGGAGTCCCCTGTGTTGGCAGGCTGGCGCTGGAGGCCCCCCAGGGTATGTGGGCTGTTGAGGTTGTTGCTGCCTTTCCCTTGGTGGTAGCGGGATCTTTGGGTTTCACCTGCCGGGTTTCACTATGTCCCTTGCAAGCCTCTCTGTGGGTCCTGCTGCAACTTACTCCTGTGGAGTTGCTGTCCACAAGCTCCTTTTATTATGTTCTGTTGGGAGTTGGCTGTCTCCCTCTCTCCGCCCCTGGGCGGAGGCTTTTGTTTAAAGATCAGGCAGAGACTGGCAATCACTGCCAGTTATTGGTTTTCCTCAGTGTACTAGCTAGTCTGCCTTGATTGATCTCCTGCTTCTGTCATCTTGTATGCTATACTTTGCTATTATCCGCCAGGTTTTTCCATCTGCCTCAGTTCTGCTTAGTATTGCTGGTGTTGGTTATTTACATCTGCCTTTTCTGTCAGTATTCTACCCTTTGCATCCAGGCACGCCAGCATCCCTTTTTTGGTCCCTAGTGAGAGTAGGGATCGCCGCCCAGTTGCCTGCCTGGGGTTATCCAGGAGTGGAGGCAAGTAGGCAAGCACAGGGGTTGTTGGTGAGATCTAGGGCACCCGGGCTGGCGTATCAAGGGTGGTATACCGTAACATAATAACTGGCCCTTAAAATTGCTCTCCTATGGAGGCCATGAGTACCCTCGCAAGTCAGTTGCAGGATTTAGTGGTCGTGATCCAACGGTGACGGTTCCGGATGACTAAACGCCTCTGCCTCTATTGTGGGAAAGCCAGACATCGTGTTGTGACCTGTCATCAGAAGCTTCTACAACATCAGTCTGAACTGGCGGAAAACTTCAGATCCTAGGCGATTTTTGGGAGGATCGCCTAGCATCACAGGTACTCCCTAAGTTGTTGGTGCCTTGTCAGATTGGCTTCCGGAATTTCACTAGGTCCGGTCAAGTTTTTATTGATTTGCTGGCTGCTGCCAATTTGATGAGTTTAAGTTTTGTCAGACCACTGATGACTGAATTCTTGGTGTTAAAGATTTCCATATGCTTCACTTGTATTGATTCTACCCCTCTATCTGCAGGGGTTGTACAATGGAGGACTCCCATGTTACAGTTCACTGTGGGTATTCTCCATTCTGAGAATCTGTCGTTCTTGGTAATGGAAAGGATGCCTGTTGATGTAGTGCTTGGTATGCCCTGGTTGGCACTGCACAAGCCCCTATTTGATTGGTCCACACGGGAATTGACACATTGGGGGTTATCCTGTCATAGTCACTTAGCTACTATATCCATGTGTTCAGCAGATACCATACTTATTCCTGAGTATTTGTCTGATTTTCATAATGTATTTTCCAAGAAACTGTCTAAGACTTTGCCTCCCCATAGGGAGTGGGACTGTGGTATTGATTTGATCCCCGACAGTCACATCCCTAAGGGAGCCATTTTCAATTTGTCTGGGCGTGAGCACGAAGCCCTTAAGTCCTGTATTTCAGAGTCTCTGGCCAAACGACATATCAGGCCATCCAGTTTCCCTGCTGGGGAAGGTCTCTTCTTTGTAGAGAAGAAGGATGGGACATTGAGGCTTTCTGTGGATTATTGGGCTTTGAATAAAATTACAGTGAAGAACCAGTGCTCCTTGCCCCTGATTTATTGAATCAGGTGGTAGGGGCTAACTGGTTTTCCAAATTGGACTTAAGGGGGGGCTTACATTTTAATTTGCATCCGAAAGGGAGATGAGTGGAAGACTACGTTCAACACCTCGTTCGGACATTTTGAATGTCTAGTCATGCTCTTGGGACTTTGTAATGCCCCCGCTGTGTTCCAGGGATTTATGAACGCGGTCTTCCATGACTTCCTGGTTTTTTTTTGGTCATATATCTCGATGACATTCTGGTGTACTCCCCAGACTGGGATTCACATGTGCGGCACCTGAGGCTGGTTCTGACCCGTTTGCGTGAGTACCAACTTTTTATCAAGTTGGAGAAATGCATTTTTGGTACTGAACAAATGTCTATCCTTGGTTATGTGATTTCACCCACAGAGATTCAAATGGAGTCTGATAAAGTGGCAGCAATCTCCCAATGGGTCACACCAGATAACTTGAAAGCTCTTCAGTGGTTTTTAGGTTTCACAAATTTCTACTGTAGATTCATTAAGAATTATTCTGTTATTGCTCAACCCGTGACCGATCTTACCAAGAAGAGTGCCGACTTGGTAAGATAGTCGCCAGAGGCCCTAGAGGCTTGTAGTTATCTCAAAAGGGCATTTTCTGCTGCCCCGGTGCAAGCACAGCCTGGCGCGCGGCGACAGTTCTTCATTGAGGTCGATGCGTCTGAGGTGGGGGCGGGGGCCGTATTATCTCAGGAAGTCAGCGGGAGACCTGGGTATAGTCCATGTGCGTCCTTCTCATGGAATTTCAGTTCGGCGGAATGTAACTACGACGAGGGTAATCGTGAGTTACTGGTGATTAAGTGGTCTCTAGAAGAGTGGCGTCACCATCTTGGGGTAAGGCATCCCATTACCATGTTTACTGATCATAAAAACTCACAGCTCGTCTGGCAAGGGGAAATTTTTATCAAGCACCCCGTGGTACTCAACTTGAGTAACGAGTATCTCGAGTAGGCTAATACTTGAACGAGCTTCAAGCTCGGACGAGCATGCTCGCTCATCTCTAATCAAAAGCCCAAGAAAATGTTTTTTGAAAGAAAAAGTTTTTCTTTCAATATGGAAGACACAGATTTGAGCTATTAACATAAACAAAATATGAGATTTAATAATATATAATTTCTAGTAAGACACATTGCTTAAGTCTTGGAAGATTTTCAGAACTGCTGATAATGATATATTAGGTTGAGTTAGCACTATAAGTAAATTATCAGCAAATAATACTACTCTGTGCTTGGTTTCCATAATAATAATCCCAGTCAAATCTGATGAACTCTGTATCCATTCTGCTAATGTCCCATAACCAATGTAAAAATTAAGTGAGAGACAGTACACCCTTAATGAGTGCTTTTAGATGTATAAAATAGTTTAGAGGTATAGCTTGAAAGATCCTTAGCAGCTGGAGAAATATACAGTGCCATGTAGCTTTGTGGGCTATCTCAGATATCCCAAACTTGAACAAGACTTCACTCAAGTACTCCTATGGACATGATTGAACGCCTTCTCACTCGGAGTCTCACTTTAAAGCATGCCTGTTGGACCTTTGGTCACTGTTCTTAAGTTGCATGCAATTTTGCCATCACAAACTGATGCAACTTGCCAGCAACCTATTTGCGATGTGGCTTTTTGATAACCAAATCACAACTCAACACAGAGCAGTCTAGAGGAATGTTGTGGGTTGCATACAATGGAATGAACTCCTATGAACTGCAGTTGTCACTCAATAGATAAAATTAGAAAATCACACTCCAAAATATTTACATGTAGCCCCAGCTTAGAACAGGCTGGTCATACACCTTTTTTTGGCTGTGCAACTTGTCAGAGACTTGCAGCTATGTGACCCATGTTACCTTGAAGCCCCACCTATAGGGTGTATGTGGCATAATCTGTAGACATATTTTAGCGAATTAAGACATTTTCAGCAAATTAATTTTTTTATTTGTTTTTGCCTTTGCAAGTAACAATCCTGGTATATTTTACTATAGGAAATAATTTTGTATTATCAGGGCGTACATTTTAAAACTTTTTTAATTAAGTCACACATTGCTAGAGGGGGCAATAGTTAAGACCCGTATCCTCTGAACTAGATAAAAATAGCTCTTTTACGAAATTTAAAGAAACAAAAAAGTGTTTCTAAGCTACATGTAACAAGCAATATTGTAAATTGTGAATGTCAGAAAAAATGTCAAGCCTTGTAACCTCATTGTTACATTATATTAAAATGGTAAAATAAAGCTGAACATGTGTACTAAAAATTAAGTGAATTTGAAAACAAAATGATAAAATAGCAATGACACATCTGGCTTAAACTATTTTATGAGCAGGGAGTCAGACATTTCTACTCATCTCAAACAGAGCATGAAGATGCAAATTCTTTATTATTCTCATTTTGCTTGTGCTAAACAAGAGGGATTCCTGCTGCTCATTTACATTTATCTCTTTGGGATTAGAAACCAGATGGACTCCTTCTAGGCATTCCCATTATCACGAGCTTTACAGTTCATTTTTATGCAATACTATTCAACAGCAGACATTCTGTAATAGAGCAATATTGACCAGAGAAGTTATGGCAATTGCCTAATTATGGCCTTTTAATGCAATTCTGTATACTGTAATTTCCCTATCACTGTGTTTATCTGAAAAGAATCATTAAATACAGTGCAATCTTAAAATGAATATTATTTGCAATTTATGAAACATTATTAAGTATTCTTACAAGTAAAGCATTTTGATATACGGTTATATGTAGCAGAAGTGTGCTTGTCATTTAATACAACAAATTGTGATATAAAATATGTTATCTGCAAATTACTGTAAGATGAAAGATAATTTCACAAAGTCATATTGCACACATTATAATGAGCATAGAATCATATTTGAAAGAAACGTTACTTAATAGATCAGGAGATTGTGATGTTCCAAGGACATATTAGCAAATTGAGTAAGCCATTTACAGAAATTTTTCTATAAATTACACCAAAACAAATTGCAAATCTTGATGTATGTCAAATTTCTACCAAAAAATTATGACTCTTCTCTGGACTTGATACATTTTGAAAATGCCAAGAATAATGGCCTAGGTCTTCAAATGTACACCTGTTGATTTCATTTTCTGACTTTTAGACAGTCAAGTATCCCAAATCCAATAAGAGGCATCAACCTTTTAATAAATGTACTAAAAATCATTTCAACTATTTTTTCTTAGACTAGTATAAAATAAATACCATTCTAGGTGATGTATTGATGTATATTGTATAAACGATCAGATGATTGTAAGTTGAATATTAAAAGCTAAAAAAATCTTTTCCCACTTTTCACATAAAAAAATCAAACATAGAGGTACCAATTAGAGATGAGCGAGCACCAAAATGCTCGGGTGCTCGTTACTCGGGACGAATTTATCGCGATGCTCGAGGGTTCGTTTCGAGTAACGAACCCCATTGAAGTCAATGGGCGACCGGAGCATTTTTGTATTTCGCCGATGCTCGCTAAGGTTTTCATGTGTGAAAATCTAGGCAATTCAAGAAAGTGATGGGAACGACACAGAAACGGATAGGGCAGGCGAGGGGCTACATGTTGGGCTGCATCTCAAGTTCACAGGTCCCACTATTAAGCCACAATACCGGCAAGAGTGCCCCCCCCCTCCCAACAACTTTTACTTCTGAAAAGCCCTCATTAGCATGGCATACCTTAGCTAAGCACCACACTAGCTACAACAAAGCACAATCACTGCCTGCATGACACTCCGCTGCCACTTCTCCTGGGTTACATGCTGCCCAACCCCCCTCCCCCCTGCACGACACAGTGTCCACAGCGCACACCAAACTGTCCCTGCGCAGCCTTCAGCTGCCCTCATGCCACACCACCCTCATGTCTATTTATAAGTGGAGGAACTGCAGGCACACACTGCAGAGGGTTGGCACGGCTAGGCAGCGACCCTCTTTAAAAGTGGTGGGGCGATAGCCCACAATGCTGTACAGAAGCAATGAGAAATCCAATCCTGTGCCACCTCCATCAGGAGCTGCACACGTGGGCATAGCAATGGGGAACCTATGTGCCACACACTATTCATTCTGTCAAGGTGTCTGTATGCCCCAGTCAGACTGGTAATATGTACCTTAACAGTAACCGCGTTGGTGGTAATGTGGTGGTGACTGCGGACCTAGTAGCACGGTTGTATTTTGTTGGTTTTCGGAATGTGGCCAGGATTAAGTGGGCCGTGGCGGGGGGATGGTGGGGCGGCTCTCTTGTTGTGTCGGTAAAGGTGAAATTCTTGGACTGCCACCAGACGAACCAATGCAAAGGCATTTGCCAAGAATGTTTTCATTGTTGGAGGAGGAGGGGGATGTTTTTGAGGCACTACGTGTCCTCTCCACGTGTCCATGGTTATATGCACCTTAACAGTAACCGCGTTGGTGGTAATGTGGTGGTGACTGCGGACCTAGTAGCACGGTTGTATTTTGTTGGTTTTCGGAATGTGGCCAGGATTAAGTGGGCTGTGGCGGGGGGATGGTGGGGGGGCTCTCTTTTTGTGTCGGTAAAGGTGAAATTCTTGGACTGCCACCAGACGAACCAATGCAAAGGCATTTGCCAAGAATGTTTTCATTGTTGGAGGAGGAGGGGGATGTTTTTGAGGCACTACATGTCCTCTCCACGTGTCCGTGGTTATATGCACCTTAACAGTAACCGCGTTGGTGGGAAATGGCCTCGCCGCCATCATGTCTTTGGGAAGCCTCTGTTTCCACACCCCAGAGACATACCATTAGCAGCGGTATAGGCAGAGCCCAGAATTCGTAACATTTCAGCCGTAGCATTAGGACAGGCCCCACTAACATATCACTAGCAGCATTATAGGGGGAGCACAGTATTAGTTCCATTTCAGTAATAGTAGCACTCAAGACAGGCCCCAGTAACAATTCCGAAGCAGCAGTATAGGAGGAGCATAGTCTAAGTTCCATTTAAGTAATAGTAGCAGCCTACACAGGCCCCAGGAACAATTCCGAAGCAGCAGTATAGTAAGAGTGCAGTCTTAGTTCCATTTCAATAGCTGCAGTATAGCCAAGGCCCAAGTTACATTTATGTAGCTAAAGTGTAGGCCAACCCCACACACCTTTCTGTACCATGAGTGCAGGCGAAGAACATAGAAATTGCTATGATTACACTGTAGGTGAGGGCCCAAAAAAATTGGTGTACCAACAGTACTAATGTACCTCAGTAAAAATTGGCCATGCCCAACCAAGATGGCAGGTGAAACCCATTAATCGTTTTGGTTAATGTGGCTTAAGTGGTAACTAGGCCTGGAGGCAGCCCAGTTTAACGAAAAATTGGTTCAAGTTAAAGTTCCAACGCTTTTAAGAGCATTGAAACGTATAAAAAATGTTTAGAAAAATTATATGAGTGAGCCTTGTGGCCCTAAGAAAAATTGCCCGTTCAGCGTGATTACGTGAGGTTTCAGGAGGAGGAGCAGGAGGAGGAGGAGGAATATTATACACAGATTGATGAAGCAGAAATGTCCCCGTTTTGGATGGTGAGAGAGAACTATGCTTCCATCCGCGGGTGCAGCCTACGTATTGCTTAGGTATCGCTGCTGTCCGCTGGTGGAGAAGAGAAGTCTGGGGAAATCCAGGCTTTGTTCATCTTGATGAGTGTTAGCCTGTCGGCACTGTCGGTTGACAGGCGGGTACGCTTATCTGTGATGATTCCCCCAGCCGCACTAAACACCCTCTCCGACAAGACGCTAGCCGCAGGACAAGCAAGCACCTCCAGGGCATACAGCGTTAGTTCAGGCCACGTGTCCAGCTTCGACACCCAGTAGTTGTAGGTGGCAGAGGCGTCATGGAGGACGGTCGTGCGATCGGCTACGTACTCCCTCACCATCCTTTTACAGTGCTCCCGCCGACTCAGCCTTGACTGGGGAGCGGTGACACAGTCTTGCTGGGGAGCCAGAAAGCTGTCCAGGCCCTTAAAGACTGTTGCACTGCCTGGGCTGTACATGCTGCTCGATCTCCGCACCTCCCCTGCTACCTGGCCCTCGGAACTGCGCCTTCTGCCACTAGCGCTGTCGGATGGGAATTTTACCATCAGCTTGTCCGCCAGGGTCCTGTGGTATAGCAACACTCTCGAACCCCTTTCCTCTTCGGGAATGAGAGTAGGAAGGTTCTCCTTATAGCGTTGGTCGAGCAGTGTGTACACCCAGTAATCCGTAGTGGCCAGAATGCGTGTAACGCGAGGGTCACGAGAAAGGCATCCTAACATGAAGTCAGCCATGTGTGCCAGGGTACCTGTACGCAACACATGGCTGTCCGCACTAGGAAGATCACTTTCAGGATCCTCCTCCTCCTCCTCCTCCTCCTCCTCCTCCTCCTCCTCCTCAGGCCATACACGTTGAAATGATGACAGGCAAGCAGCATGGGTACCGTCAGCAGTGGGCCAAGCTGTCTCTTCCCCCTCCTCCTCATCCTCCTCATGCTCCTCCTCCTCCTCCTGAACGCGCTGAGATATAGACAGGAGGGTGCTCTGACTATCCAGCGACATACTGTCTTCCCCCGGCTCTGTTTCCGAGCGCAAAGCGGCTGCCTTTATGGTTTGCAGGGAACTTCTCAAGATGCATAGCAGAGGAATGGTGACGCTAATGATTGCAGCATCGCCGCTCACCACCTGGGTAGACTGCTCAAAGTTTCGAAGGACCTGGCAGATGTCTGCCAACCAGGCCCACTCTTCTGAAAAGAATTGAGGAGGCTGACTCCCACTGCGCCGCCCATGTTGGAGTTGGTATTCCACTATAGCTCTACGCTGCTCATAGAGCCTAGCCAACATGTGGAGCGTAGAGTTCCACCGTGTGGGCACGTCGCACAGCAGTCGGTGCACTGGCAGATTAAACCAATGTTGCAGGGTGCGCAGGGTGGCAGCGTCCGTGTGCGATTTGCGGAAATGTGCGCAAAGCCGGCGCACCTTTACGAGCAGGTCTGACAAGCGTGGGTAGCTTTTCAGAAAGCGCTGAACCACCAAATTAAAGACGTGGGCCAGGCATGGCACGTGCGTGAGGCTGCCGAGCTGCAGAGCCGCCACCAGGTTACGGCCGTTGTCACACACGACCATGCCCGGTTGGAGGCTCAGCGGCGCAAGCCAGCGGTCGGTCTGCTCTGTCAGACCCTGCAGCAGTTCGTGGGCCGTGTGCCTCCTATCTCCTAAGCTGAGTAGTTTCAGCACGGCCTGCTGACGCTTGCCCACCGCTGTGCTGCCACGCCGCGCGACACCGACTGCTGGCGACGTCCTGCTGCTGCTGACACATCTAGATTGCGAGACAGAGGTTGAGGAGGAGGAGGAGGGTGCTTTAGTGGAGGAAGCATACACCGCCGAACATACCACCACCGAGCTGGGGCCCGCAATTCTGGGGGTGGGTAGGACGTGAGCGGTCCCAGGCTCTGACTCTGTCCCAGCCTCCACTAAATTCACCCAATGTGCCGTCAGGGAGATGTAGTGGCCCTGCCCGCCTGAGCTTGTCCACGTGTCCGTAGTTAAGTGGACCTTGCCACTAACCGCATTGGTGAGGGCGCGTACAATGTTGCGGGAGACGTGGTCATGCAGGGCTGGGACGGCACATCGGGAAAAGTAGTGGCGACTGGGAACTGAGTAGCGCGGGGCCGCCGCCGCCATCATAGCTTTGAAAGCCTCCGTTTCCACAACCCTATACGGCAGCATCTCAAGGCTGATAAATTTGGCTATGTGGACGGTTAACGATTGAGCGTGCGGGTGCGTGGCGGCGTACTTGCGCTTGCGCTCCAACACTTGCGCTAGCGACGGCTGGACTGTGCGGTGCGAGACATTGGTGGATGGGGCCGGGGACAGCGGAGGTGAGGGTGTGGGTGCAGGCCAGGAGACGGTAGTGCCTGTGTCCTGAGAGGGGGGTTGGATCTCAGTGGCAGGTTGGGGCACAGGGGGAGAGGCAGCGGTGCAAACCGGAGGCGGTGAACGGCCTTCGTCCCACCGTGTGGGGTGCTTGGCCATCATATGTCTGCGCATGCTGGTGGTGGTGAGGCTCTTGGTGGTGGCTCCCCGGCTGATCTTGGCGCGACAAAGGTTGCACACCACTGTTCGTCGGTCGTCAGGCGTCTCTGTGAAAAACTGCCAGACCTTAGAGCACCTCGGCCTCTGCAGGGTGGCATCGCGAGGGTGCGCTTTGGGAAACAGTTGGTGGATTATTCGGTCTGGCCCTGCCTCCACCCCTGGCCACTGCACTGCCTCTTGCAACCTGCCCTGCTGCTGCCCTTGCCTGCCCCTCTGAAGACCTGTCCTGAGTAGGCGTTGCACACCAGGTGGGGTCAGTCACCTCATCGTCCTGCTGCTCTTCCTCCGAATCCTCTGTGCGCTCCTCCCTCGGACTTACTGCCCTTACTACTACCTCACTGCAAGACAACTGTGTCTCATCGTCATCGTCCTCCTCACCCACTGAAAGGTCTTGAGACAGTTGCCGGAAGTCCCCAGCCTCATCCTCCGGACCCCGGGAACTTTCCAATGGTTGTGCATCAGTGACGATAAACTCCTCTGGTGGGAGAGGAACCACTGCTGCCCAATCTGAGCAGGGGCCCGAGAACAGTTCCTGGGAGTCTTCCCGCTCCTGAGCATGTGTCATTGTAGTGGAGTGAGGAGGCTGGGAGGAAGGAGGAGCAGCAGACAGAGGATTCGGATTTGCAGCACTGGACGGCGCAGAACTCTGGGTGGATGATAGCTTGCTCGAAGCACTTTCTGCCATCCACGACAGGACCTGCTCACACTGCTCATTTTCTAATAAAGGTCTCCCGCGTGGACCCATTAATTGGGCGATGAATGTGGGGACGCCAGAAACGTGCCTCTCTCCTAATCGCGCAGCAGTCGGCTGCGACACACCTGGATCAGGAGCTCGGCCTGTGCCCACACCCTCACTTGGGCCTACGCGTCCTCGGCCGCGTCCACGTCCTCTAGGCCTACCCCTACCCCTCAGCATGCTGTATTACCAGTGATTTCCAAGCCAGGAAAGAAATTGGTGCAGCCAAAATAGAATTTTTTCCCTTGTTTTTCAAAGGACAAGCCACACTGCGTGTATTCAATGAATACTACTAAGTTTAATAACTGTGTTGTGGCCCTGCAAATGTGTCAGAGAACTGCAGTGATGCAAAGTTATTCGCTACAGCAGATCAGGGATTTCCCATGCAGGAAAAAAATTGGCGCAAGCCTGCAGTAAAACGTAGTTGGCTGCGTCTGATTTTTTTTAACGTTCTGCACGCAGCGCACACGTACCCAGAGCCCTGAGGACTGTCAGAGGCAGGCGAAATAGAATTTTTTTCCCTTGTTTTTCAAAGGAAAAGCCACACTGCGTCTATTCAATGAATAATGTATGTCTTCTGGCCCTGCCTACACAATTCTATCCCTGTAGTATTAATGCCGGGTGCAATGGTCTGCACAGCCGGTTTTGAGAAAGAAAAAAAAAATATGCAACACGGCTAACAGCAGCCTGGACAGTACTGCACACGGATAGATGTGGCCCTAGAAAGGACCGTTGGGGTTCTTGAAGCCTACACTCACTGCTAACACTCTCCCTGCTTAACCACCACTTCTGTCCCTATTGCAGGGCGCAATGCTCTGCAGATCCAATTTTGAAAAAAAAAAAAAAATACAGTGCTAACACAGTACTGCACACTATTAGATGTGGCCCTGAGAAGGACCGTTGGGGTTCTTGAAGCCTACACTAACTCCTAACGCTCTCCCTACAGCAGCTCCAGCACGATAGCACTTTCCCTCAGCTAACTCACAAGGCATCTGAGCCGAGCCGCGGGAGGGGCCGATTTTTATACTCGGGTGACATCAGATCTCCCCAGCCACTCACAGCAGGGGGGTGGTATAGGGCTTGAACGTCACAGGGGGAAGTTGTAATGCCTTCCCTGTCTTTCAATTGGCCAGAAAAGCGCGCTAACATCTCAGAGAGGAAACTGAAAGTAACCAGAACATCGCGTGGTACTCGTTACGAGTACCGAGCATCCTGAACACGCTAATATTCGCCCGAGTATCAAGCTCGGACGAGTACGTTCGCTCATCTCTAGTACCAATATAAACTACAGCTCTCTTCGAAGAAAAACAAGCTCTCACACAGTTTAATGGAAAAATAAAAGTTGTATGTCAGAATATGCCTACAAAAAGCTAATTTGAGTTTTAAAAGAGTAAAACATAATAGAAACTTTTGAAATTTGCCATAATCATGCTGACTCACACCCTGAGTTTAACATGAGATCATTTTACCGTATAGTGAACACCATGAACACAAAGACCACAAAAAAGTCTAAACTGATTATTTTCTATTTCACCCCACTCAGATTTTTTTTTTTCAAATATACAATATATGGTACATTAAATGATACCATTTAAAATGCAACTCGTCCTGCAAAAAACAGGCCCTCATATGGCTCTGTCAACAGAAAAATAAAAAAGTTATAGCTCTTGGAACATGGTAATATTAAGGTGACAACGATTAGACAAAAAGTGACTGTCCGATAAGGAGTTAAAGGGGTTGTCCCGCAACAGCAAGTGCAGTTATACACTTCTGTATGGCCATATTAATGCACTTTGTAATATACATCGTGCATTAAATATTGGCCATACAGAAGTTATATACTTACCCCCTCCCGGTGTTGGCATCCCCGTCTCCATGGCGACGAACAAACTTCTTCTCTGGTCGCAGGAACAGTCGCGCTTGCTCACAGAGGATTCTTCTCCTAGATGGTCCGGGCTCACGAGCTGCATCCTGGCTCCTCCCCCTTCTCAGCGTCATTGCGTAGCTCCGCCCACATCACATGGTGCCGATCAGCCAATGAGGTGGCTGGAATCGGCAGTGGAGCGCAGACAGCAGAAGAACATCCGTGGTGCACCATGGGAGAAGACCCGTGGTGCACTGTGGGAGAAGACCAGTGGCAGCCATCTTGGACAGAAGATTTTTTAAAGTTGCTGAACGGGGAATTTTTTTATTTTTTTTTAATAACACATGTCAGCAGTTTTCCTTTGCAGGTACTGGGGGACTGGGCAAAAAAAAAATTATCTTTCGGCGCGGGACAACCCCTTTAAATACTTACAGACAAAGAGTCCTGCCTACAGAGCTTTTTCTGTATGAATTTTTATATAGACAAATTTGTCAATCGTTCCATGTTGGTGGAGGAAGTAGGACACACAGACTTTCACAGTATTTGTGCAACTTTACCATGGAAATAACAAACCAAACTATATAAAACTATGTATCTCTTGGGATAATTTCCCGCTTTGTTTT
This sequence comes from Eleutherodactylus coqui, assembly GCF_035609145.1. Taxonomy (NCBI): domain Eukaryota; kingdom Metazoa; phylum Chordata; class Amphibia; order Anura; family Eleutherodactylidae; genus Eleutherodactylus; species Eleutherodactylus coqui. The sequence continues at coordinate 137,670,878 of NC_089843.1, read as the reverse complement.
AGCAGCCCTCAGATAGTGTAAGGCCTTTACATGGAACGATTATTTATCATTCAATTAATCACTAGATTGTGCAAAACTGAATGATAATTGTTCAGTGTAAACATAGTCAAAGACTGAACAATGAACAGTAACTTGCCTATCGTTCATCGTTCTATTTATGCAAGTATAAAAAATGGACGATAATCAGCCCATGTAACCTATGAGTGACTGCCTGTTTACTTTGAATGAGGGCTAATGCAGACGAGCATAGTTGTTAGCACTGCTAGTAGCAATAAAAGCTCACTGTTGCAGAGCTGTGAAGATCATGTGAACGGGCTGCTTCAAGCTCCCTGAAGCAGCCCGTTCACATGCTCCAAGTAGCGGGCTGTGTGCTTTCAAGGCTCCAACAGGAGCCTATGGAAAGCACACAGAAAAGATAGGACAAGTCCTATCTTTGCCCGCACCTTGGAGCTGACATGTGAGTTTGCACTCGCATGTCCTATCTTGTTGGGTGCGCAGAGTTTCGCACACCTAACGACCTCCATGTAAACGCTTCTATAGGAACCTATTGGTTCCTATTAGAAGCATGTTCTATGCACTGCTAGCAGTGCAGAAAACTATGCTAGTCTCCATGAGCCCTGAAAGCAGGTGGCCTGCAGAGAGATCTCTGGCAATCTCCACCTCCATTCAGTGAGTGATTATTGCTCTTGTGTGAAAGCACATAGTTGGGACAACTGTCCGGCACTTCAGCACTTGAGAAATGTTCTGGGTAAAAGGACCCTAACATGGAAGACCTTTCAAAGCTACTTTAACCATGCCATGAGAATAGAACCTATAACCAACTCACTACATGCCAAAGTAGATGTCTGATAATTTCTGAAAATATTTAGGTATTTTCTTAGTGTGCCCAAGAAAAACAGGCTCCAGAAATATTTCATTTAAATTTATATAGTAAACAATGCCTATTTTGTACCATTATTAATTACATAGACATAGTTGGTATCCAATTAGAATAGAAGCTAATCATTCCCTTGGATAATTAGATTAGCTAATAAACTTTAAGTAGTATAACTTTAAGAAATATTAGCTCATAACTAAAAAATGTAAAATCACAAAATCTTACATAGCTATTTGCTCTATTTACTTCTATTAAACTAAAGATTTTTTAGAGAAGCGGAGGTCACTTGTCCTTTAATTTGTTAGTGCCATTCACAGATTTCTATCAGAAGTCAGCAAAAAAGATAATTGTACAGGGCAATAGATTTTAAATTGAATACTCACATAACAGCTCTGAAATCTACTCAATTACTTGAATATTTAGATAAAATGAGCAAATGAACTAATTTTCTCCTACACATTATCTTTTAGTAAAGGATATCTTTTTTAATGAATAGTATTTTTCATATAAATAATTCTCTTTTGCTTTCACTATTATGTCTGGATAACTGTATTTCTCTATTAATATTACAGGAACAGATTAATGCAACTGCAATTCTTTTGACAATTTCATATTGCATTTGAAACATGGATTTATAAGAAAGCTTTCTGTACTTCCTGTTAACCCCTTCTCTGCCAGGCATGTGTCTCATAAGTACTTGTAGAGAGGCACTTCATTAGCTAAATATGTATGAGATACATTCTTGCTACCAATGGCTCTATCTCAGATTATGTAAAAGCTAGAGCGGGCACATGTCCGTTTTTTATGTGCATGTGCTCAGCCATTCATTGAATTCAATGAATGGCTGAGTGCTGCCTCTGATTGGCTGATCGCAGCGACCAATCACAGGCAGTGCTCAGCTGTCATTCAATGGCTGAGTGCTGCCTCCGATTGGTCACAGTGCTCAGCCAATCAGAGGCAGCCCTTTCAGCAGGCAGGGATTTTAAATCCCCTCCCACTGAAAGCACTTCAGAGCAGTTCAGGAGAAGATGCAGCTGGATGTGCCTGAGCCCTGGCAGCAGCGGAGAGGTGAGTGTATATTTTTTACACATTCTAGGGATGATTTTCAGGGAAAGGCTTATATTTAAAGCCCTTCCCTGAAAATCATTGCCGGGGCTGCCAGCATCTCGCTGCTTTCAATGGAGCTGGCTGTATTGCCGGCTCCATTGAATTCAATGGGATAGCATTGTGGTCCTCTAGCACAGCTGTGACAGAGGATTTCTTCATCTCTGCGGGAAGTCCCCTTGTCACTGGACACTGTGACAATGCTGTCATAGTGTTCAGTGATGAGGAGACTCCCCGCGGAGATGAAGAAATCCTCGCCCACAGCTGTCACAACTGTGCCAGAGGATTGCGATCTTCTCTTTATGTCAATGGGGCCGCCGCTGCTGCCCCTGGCCCCATTGACCACAAGGTGCAACCCCTGGATGTGACAGCATCCAGGGATTGCACTTCAAGAAATCCCCTGCTGCAGCTGTCACAGCCACAGCAGAGGATAGTGGGCAGCGCACTTTATGTGCACATAAACGCAGCCAAGTGTGTGTTTTTTTTCAGAGTGACGCAAGCTTCCGTCACGCAAATATTTGTGCGTTTGCGTTCTGCACAAAAAAAATGCACAGCAAACAAACGCCCATTTGACTGAGCTCTTAAAGTCAAGAATTGTGTTATGATGATGTGGTAAATTAACCTATCTACAGCTTTCAGTCCTGTTTCTACAGATCCTGTCTCAACAAGCTCTTAACTTTAAAGCAAGATCAAGATTTTAGCCCTAGATGTGATTTATATGGAGATAGAGTAAGCTGAAGTGTAACCCCCTTTAGCAGGCCCATCAATTAAACAGAATATGCGTTTTCTAATTGACACATAAGGGTTCTTTTTTCTTCATGGAACAAGTGAGGATATAAGCATTTGCTTTTGCAATCACCTCTCTTAGGCTAATTTGGATATCTCTAGCATAACATATGTTGACTCCTTCTCTTGTGATACCTGTTACCTGCTACAGTGATAGCAATAACAATTATCACTACATAATACATTTCTGACAGAAGAAAACATTTTCCTTCAATCACAAAAAAGCATTTTCATCCATTAACTGTCATCATAAATTATTGTTTTCAACGAGCCCAAAGAATAATCTTTATTTTAAGGCTTTTAGACAGGCGATATTCAGATATTTATTGCAATTGCGTTTTCAAAGCTAGGGTTGCTATGGTGTTCTTATTTGTTTTTTTTAGAAGCCATAGCAGATTCTGGTATTCCATTCATAATATGGTAGCAAAAAAGCACCTGTTTTACACCTGTCTGAAAGTAGCCCTAGTTAATACATTACATTGGGCTTAGGGATTCACAGGGTTACAGTTTGTGTCAGGCTTTAATTACATGAGCATGCACAAAAAAATTGCACCTATCCTGCACTAAAAATAACGTGAACGAGCAATTTTTCATGCGTAGAAGACCCGACCTTCATGCGCGTGAAAATCATTCATTCACTGAAGAAGCGTGTTGCTTTAAAAAAGCACAGTATATCAGTGTATAGTACTAATGCCAATACATTGGTACTGCAAGAATGTTCCATGAGCCTTTCCAAAGTTGGCACTTTTAGACCCTTGTAAACAGCTCAGTTTTTAGGCATGAATAGTCATTCGTCCCAATTATTGGGTCATGCAAAAAAGACAACGATCAACTGATGAATGGGATGAATTGTTGCTTTTTAGCAAGCAAAAATCCTCACTAGTCAGCTACTCCTCTTCTGATATGAAGAGGGAGATGTACTGTTGGCTCTATGGGAACAAAAGATTGTATTAAAGATCATTCTCCCTCAGATCAGCGGTTGTCAGCCCATATAAAAATAATAAGTGTGCTCAACCCACCTTGTCAATTGGCGCTTGCTATATCAGGCCGAAAATTGGCACATGTAAAAAGATGTTTGGCCTTCAGATTATAGAACAATTATAACTTAACTGAGGGTTAACAATTATAACTTAACTAAAAAGAAAAAGTAAGAGCTTAAATCATAGTAACATAGTATGCAAGGCTGAAACAACACATATGTCAATCCAGTTCAGCATATTATCCTGCAATGTTGATCCAGAAGAAGGAAAAAATATGAGGTAAAAGTCTACTTTCCTCATTTTTGAGGAAAAAAATTCTTCCCGACTCCATATCTGGCAATCATAATAACTCTCCAGATCAGAACCCTTCTGAAGTAAGCTAGTGACTGTAACATGTAATATTGTTGAATCTAGGCCCCTAATGAACTCTTTTAGTGAGTTTGCCATCACCACGTCCTCAGACATAGTTCCATAGTCTCACTGCTCTTACAATAAAGAACCCCCTTCTATGTTGGTGTAAAACCTTCTTTCTTCTAGACAAAGAGGATGCCCCCTTCTTACAGTCAAAATATAAATAGATCATGGGGGAGATCTCTATATTCATCCCTGATGTATTTATACGTAATTATTATGTTTCCGTTTCGTCATCTTTTTTTCTAAACTTGTTGTTGTTAGCCGTTTAGTCATTCACGACCCTCGGCGACCCTAAAGGCCAGCTAACCTCCATGTTTTTCAGTTTTGCACCACTTCTTTCAGTTGTGTAATATCAATGCCAGTATCAGCTTTGACAGTATCAAGCATCATGTCCTTCTTTGATGGCCAGGTCTTCTTTTGTCACTAATATGTCCAACTATTACAGATTTTTCTAGCGACTCTGCTCGCATTACATGGCCAAAATACGTGAGTCTGATTCTGGTCAACTTGTCCTCTAGTGACATATCGGGTCTTATGCGATTCAGGACTTTCTAAAGGAAATAACCCTAATTTTGATATTCTTTCTGGGTATTGCAATTCACCAATTCCATTTATTTAACCAGCTAAAGCCCTGATGTCTTTCTTGAGTATCATGCTATTATCTCTTTCTGTTATATTAATACATATAAAAAATCTATTTAAATGTTAGAGACAGCACAAGCAGGATCATTCAGAGATTACAAACAGATCATCTGAAATATTATCTGCTACTTGGAAATAAAAGAACAAAAAAGCAATGACAAACTGGAATAATACTATATTTGTATTGTAACAGTGTATATAAACCATTTCCCTTTTTCTCTCTTTTTGTGATTATAGATGGAGGATTGTCGGTTGCTGCATGTGGATATACAGAATACAGACCAGTAGTTAATTATATATATATATATATATATATATATATATATATATATATATATATATATATATATATATATATATATATATATGCTACACTACGGCCAGTTTATGATAATTATAGTTCTGGATGTAGTGGACAACTCACTACCTTTTAGTCAGATATAGTGAAGACTTCAGGAGGGAGGGTTAGAAAGTAAAATCCCCTTGGCAAAAGATGAACTTTAAGAAAATATTACTTGATTAACTGGAACAACTGAAGATTACCACAAGAAATAGTTTACATAATTTGTATTTTTATGATTTAATACTGTGACATTACCTTGGAGAACACATAATTTGTATGTGTCAAATGTGCATCACCTAAAAAGTAACTGCTTATATTAACCAATATGATTTTATATGACTTTCTAATGAAGAGGTTACTAAAGTTATGGTTATCTAGCTTTGTCTAACTAATCCCCTGATTACTTTGCATTGCCAAAGGCTTTATTTTAATCATACAATTACAAAAATGAATTGTAGCATATAAAAGAACTCAAATCTGAAAAATAAATTGAAAATCATAGATAGCAATAAGGTAAGCTACTTTATAAATCCACAGAAATTGGAAAAGTATAATTAGTTTACAATACTATTCACAACATTAATCTTTTCCAAGCAATGCTGTACTGTTGTGATGGAAATGTAGAAACATTAAAGATTTTGATTATATATACAAATGCTGAATATATGTGCTAGTTGCAGCCTGTTATATACTATAGGCAGTAATGGTAAACATAAAATTAAGTGGCCCCAAATACAGTTGACTTCAGCAGTATTGGACACTACAGACTTTCTGACTTCATTCAAGATGCTTATCAGCACTATTGCATTAACTATTTAGAAATTACAGCTGAAGTATTTTTACATAGCCCTACACTTTCATAGGCTTAAAAGTAATTGGACAAGCAAACATAATTATAAATCTATGGACTGTTTTAATACAAGGATAAAAATATGTTTTAGTCAATGATGAACTGGAGTCTTGAACACATGGACAACACTAAACACTGAGTTTCTTCCCATCAGATGCTTTTTAGTGCAGCTGCCTACAGCTGCTGTTTGTTGTGGGTCATTCAACTCTCAGTTTTTCTCTTCTATATATATAAAATTGAATGTATGTGTGTGTGTGTCTGTTTGTTCTTTATGCGCTACTACACCATTCATCCAGTCGCCATGAAACTTTGGGAAGTTGTTGAGTACACTCCTGGGAAGATTACTGGCATAGTACATCTATCCTATGATAAATGGCGCGCGTGCAAGCGTCGTGGACAGTTACGCCCCCCCCCCCAACGTAGGTCGTTCGATTTCCATCATTGCCACTAATTCTCTCACTTTCCAATGTCGTAGAAACCTGAAATTTGGCACAATCATTGATTATGTCAGAAAATGGGAAAAGCTAATAGGTCCCAACTCAATTATTCAATTCTAAGCGCCAAAGAATTAGCGTCCAAATTTTACGTACGGAATCTAATTCTCTCACTTCCCAATGTCATAGAAACTTGAAATTTGCCACGAGCATTGATTATGTCATAAATAGGAAAAGCTAATGGGTCCCAACTCGATTATTTAATTCTAAGCGCAAAAGAATTAGCGTCCAAATTTTACGTACGGAATCTAATTTTCTCACTTCCCGATGTCATAGAAACTTGAAATTTGGCACAAGCATTGATTATGTCAGAAAATGGGAAAAGCTAATAGGTCCCAACTCAATTATTCAATTCTAAGCGCCAAAGAATTAGCGTCCAAATTTTACGTACGGAATCTAATTCTCTCACTTCCCAATGTCATAGAAACTTGAAATTTGCCACGAGCATTGATTATGTCATAAATAGGAAAAGCTAATGGGTCCCAACTCGATTATTTAATTCTAAGCGCAAAAGAATTAGCGTCCAAATTTTACGTACGGAATCTAATTTTCTCACTTCCCGATGTCATAGAAACTTGAAATTTGGCACAAGCATTGATTATGTCCTAAATAGAAAAAGCTAATGCGTCCCAACTCGATTATTAAATTCTAAGCGCAAAAGAATTAGCGTCCAAATTTTACGTACGGAATCTAATTCTCTCACTTCCTGATGTCATCTATATATATATAAAATGAATGTATGTCTGTCTGTCCTTTATGCATTATTACACCATTCATCCAATCGCCATGAAACTTTGGGAAGTTGTTCAGTACACTCCTGGGAAGATTACTGGCATAGTACAACTATCCTACGATAGGTGGCGCGCGTGTGAGCATCGTCGAGAGTTATGCCCCCCAGACAAAGATCGTTTGATTTCCATTTCAAGCATGAAAGCAAAAGGCATTACGAGCCACAGGATGCGTGTTCAACTACAAAATGATGCACCCGCCGAATGTTTCGCAAGACAATTGCTGGATATTGAGAATGCTGAGGTAAAATGAAAGCTGTGCTGTGATTGGTTGCTATTTCTTATACTGCTGAGGTAACATGAAAGCTGTGCTGTGATTGGTTGCTATATATTATACTGCTGAGGCAACAGGAAAGCTGTGATCTTATTGGTTGCTACTTCTTATACTACTGAGGTTACATGAAAGCTGTGCTGTGATTGGTTGCTATATATTATACCGCTGAGGTAAAATGAATGCTGCGCTGTGATTGGTTGCTATTTTTTATATTGCTGAGGCAGAATAAAAGTTGCGCTGTTATTGGTTGTTATTTCTCTTTCTGCTGAGGTAACATGAAAGCTGCGCTGTGATTGGGTGTTATATATTATACTGCTGAGGTAACATGAAAGCTGCGCTGTGATTGGGTGTTATATATTATAAAGCTGAGGTAACATGTAAGCTGCACTGCGATTGGTTGTTATCTAGATATATAAAAACGAATGTATGTATGTATGTCTGTCTTCGCAGCAACGCGCGACGGGTAAGCTAGTTATTAAATAAAAAGTACATTTTTAAAGACTGATGTCAGATTACCGTTTTTGCCATTTATTGAAAAATATTCAATTTATTTGTCATAAGAAGCTCTTTGTGGCTTGTTCTGCATTATTATTCATCTATACTTCGAAGCACCTTCCTGTCATTTCTGAATTATTTTATAGCAGAAATCATATATCTATGCACTTCAGCATGCATCTGCGGTCACATCATACATAAACACCAGTGACACAGTTCCTTGGCAGCCATGCATGCCCATGCTACAGTATAACATTTCCTCCACTGTATGTGATAGATGATGTGGTATGCTACAAAAGATGAGCCCTTTTTTGCATACTATTCTCTTCCCATTGGCTAAATCATGTGAAGGGGATTTCCTCCCCATAATAATAAATAATTCTACAATCATTCGCTTTAGTTGTCTTCTGTGCACTTTCAGAGCTTTTGGTGTTGCTGATATTCCAGTGATTTCCTTTTCCTTTCTAAGAATGTACCAAATTATTGACTGTAGTAGCCAATGATGTCCTGTTCATAGGACTCTGCAGCTTGTAAACAGACCTGGAGGAGTGAACGTAGAAGCAGTGTTGGAGCTGTGGGGGCTCAGAATGGATGAGTGTAGGCTAGTTTATAATGTTTGCTCATAGACAGCAAGATTTTATAAAATAATAAAAAAATTAAACCTGAAAGTGTACAGTACACTTCAATCCTAGCATTGCTTTAAATTTTTTTAGTGGTGCACAGTGTCTAAATTATGAAAATTATGTCACTATCCAAATACTTCTGGACCCTTTGTATAGCAGGTTAAAGGGCTTGGGTTGGCTTAGCCTAGGTTTGCATTTTATGACACCTAGAAATTTTATGGCCCAAGTTATGGCCCCTTTACATGGACCGACAGTCTGTCAAACGGTTGCATGAGCGTCCACGTCACAGCTAAGGTTTTCAGTGCGCGTGCAGAGCATTTAAACTGAAAGACTTGCTACCGAATCGCAGGCCTCTCATCTGCTTCTCACTCAGTGCTTCACCTCCTATGGAAAGCACTGAGCGGGGAGCATTTACACAGGCCGAGAAGCCAGAGAACTTCTCAGACAAAGTTTTTTAAGCTGACTAAAAAGTCAGCTTAAACGACCGGGAACGACCGGGCCTTTAGAAAGGAAGTTTTATTTAACATGCAAAGAAAAAATTTAAATTCTAATGTGACTTTTTTTCAGGTTTTCAAGCGCTATTAGTCAGTTCTACTTACATTAAACGGTTCTGACATAAAAAAAAAAAATTACTTACCTTGCCTGGCCAGGATCGATCATCATCGAGGTCCCCTCCATCTTGCATCCTCCTTTGCAGCTTCTGGAAGCAGAGCTGGTGCGGTCAAAATGACCGCTTCCGGCTTTGCTCCATCCGTCAGCCACTTCCCAGGTCACCAGACAAGCCCCACGTCACATGCAGTGCTTGCTGTGGGTGGCCCATCTCTCCTGGCTGAACTCCAAGGTCTGCGCGTGCACAGAAGAGAGATGGCCCATCCTGACTCCTGTCAGAGGGCACCTGTCTTCTGTGCATGCGCGGATTCCCGTAGGGGGGCGGCTCGTTGGAGGAAGAAAAGAGCCTGCTGGGAGATGACCTCCTGAGGACAACAACAACAGAAGAAAAGGTAAGTATTAGGTTTTTATGCTTTAGCAGCCATTAATTGTGGGTTCCCTGTGTCGATTAGGCAGACCAGGGAACAATGGCTGCTAAAGCATAAAAACCTTATTCGTGTCAGAACCCCTTTACTTAAAATTTTTTTACAGTGTTATGTGTTGCTAAAGCTTATAGGATCACAACAAATAGACATGAGAAATTATATTTATATGCCTATTAAAGTTCTTTCTGGAGACTTTTTTTATTCATTAAGTAAGTACCCCCACCCTGTAAGTGAATCTAGGTTGGCTGGAAGTACCTTGCTTGGTTATTTCTTTTTATCTAAACATTTCTGGAATCCTTCTCTTCAGGTGCTTCATGTGATCTCACTGTGACTGCCTGGAAATTACTAGTCTCTGTGCTCTCTCAGGAAGTCAGTATTTCAATGACCAGAAACTGTGCAAGATAAAGCTGCATGGATTGTAACACACAGGCTCTTCACAGTGTGCACGTGTGTGTGTGGAGAGGGGCAAAGGGGGCAGAAACTTCTATCTGAGTTACTTCTCAGAATTAGGGCTCCTTTCCACGTTTTCAGTGCGATGCGACAGTGCGAGCTCTCGCAAAAAAAGTCCCGCACATGTTGTTCTGTGACAACCTTTCCAATAGCAATGTTTAAGGGCAAGCTGCAATCCGAGGATTAAAAATCTCAGCAGGAGGATTGTTTCAGCGTTTTGGATTTTTCTGTCGCCCATACACTGTAATGGCAAAACAGATTCTCACATCGCAATGCAAAAGCTTGCGATTTTGCAGCATTGCGATGCGATTTTAACATTGCGATTTTCTCGCAGCGATATGGCTATCGCCAGTGAAAAGGAGCCCTTAGGGCTCCAACACACTTGCGTTTTTTAACACTGCGTTTTTTTTAATGCGATTGTCAATGGGACTTTCTAATGTTAAAAATGCAACGCAATACACCAAAAACGCAAGCTGCGTTATGTTGCGTTTTTACATTAGAAAGTCCCATTGACAACCGCGTTAAAAAAAATACAGCGTTAAAAAAACCGCAAGTGTGTGGGAGCCCATATACAGCTCTTTCACACAGTTATAATGAAGGAAATTATAATTTGTCATCCCTGATTATAAACCTATGGTCTTTAGCTTATCTAGAATATAGAAGGTAATTATAATTACACCATCCTTGCAGCAGGCAGAATTTGTGCTGGTGCTAGCTGGTCATGTGATGCTTTGCTGATGTTTCATAGGATTTCAGGAATCGCACAGAGGAAGAAAAAGTAGGAAGAAATCTAAAAATGAAGATGGTGTATGACACAGGATGTTACACTACATGGAACTGAGGGCAATATACATAGGGAATGGCCAGAGTGTAACAGGAAATCGGGCAAGCAATGCAGTGATAAAAAAAATTTAATTTTAATTAAATTTAGTTTAGGACTGTGATGAGCGATTAGTGGAATAAGCATTTTGTGTAGGGATCAGGCCAATTTCACCAAAATCATTATGAATCGGTATGGCCAATTCTGACTGCTATTAAAGTCATTATGAGTAAAAATCAGTTTAGCTAATTTGCCTTCCAGAAGGTCTCCAAGTCAGCCGAAGCCCCACCAAATTACATGGGAATACAGCCACGCATCTGGGGAACACTGTGATCCTCCCAAAAAAATTGGTCAAACTAGTGTACAGTGGTATAGGGGGCAATCGTATCACAAAGGTGTCACTGAAAACAAAAGAAGGCCCACATAAGGTTTCCTAGATCAAAAATTGTGCCAAGGAAGGCAGCAGGTGTGCTGCTTATTTTAAAAGCAATGTCATAAATTTTACAAGGATACATTCTTCCAGATGAACACAACACTCAAGCACTGTTCTACTCCAAAGAACAGCTGTAGAGCTAACAGAAATTACAATATGCAAGACAGCAGGTGTGCTGCTTGTTTTAAAAACAATGTCATATATTTTACAAGGAACAAATTCTGTAAGGTGAACAGAACAGCCAAGGATGGTCTTTCTACAAGGAAAAGCTGAAGAGCTACAGATGTTCCTTGTGCTTTAGAATTTTTTTTTTATTTTGGGAGAAGGAGAAGGAAACATTAATGTAAGTAGGAGAAATAGAGCATCAGCAGTTCCACTACCACCAACAACAGCACATTGAAGTCTGAGTGTGATTCTTGCAGAAACATCAAGGCTTAAGCTCAGTATTTCTATATTGACATATTTTTCATTTTGGGGGAAGTAGGAGGAGGGAACATGGTAGAAGTAGGAGAAGGAGAGCAGCAGCACCACTACCACCTGCAATAGTACCTTTAGGGCATAGTATGGTCTTTCATACACATCTATGTTCAGTCAAATGTGAGCAAAAATTGCTAGCATTCTAACTAATCAGGAAATCTGCCATGGTGATGCAGAAGTCAGGTAAAATCAAGGCCTGATTTATTTTTATAAACCCCTGGCAATCCACATTGTATATGGAGAGTTGAATGTGTCTGTCAGTTAGAACAACCCCAGCTGTGCTGAATACCCTTTCTGATAGCAAAGTAGTAAAAGGGTAGGCAAGCACCCTTAAAACATGTTTCACAAGCTCTGACAACTGGTCAAGCTTAGACACCCAGAAATCAAAGGGGCCAACATCATGTCTGAGTACATCCACTTGGGAGCTGATATAATCTTGGACCATTATGGATTAGTGCTGCCTGTGACTGTTGTTTTTACCCTGTGCCTTTTCTGCAGGCTGCGATGGGTTGAGCAAATTATGTCACACATCATTTAGGCTTTCCCTGTCACTGGTGGTGATGCTGTTGTAGTGGCTTCCTGCTTGTCCATCATGATCCACAGAGCTTTAATCCACTGCAGATGCATCCCCACGGTCATGGGAAAATGCTCTGCTCAAGATGCTTAACAGTCAATACTGATACTGCTGCATTTTGAGCTCCATCTTCACTTCCAGAATGAGATTTGTCATTTTGGTCTTATAGCAGTGATGAAGGAGGATGATCAGTAATGATCTAATGTTTTGATGTGGGCTATGTGATGGTCCTTCTGCAAGCACTGCAGCCTTAAAGCACCCACATGTCTAAAAGTGCCTAAGGTTAATGGTCCACATTCCTCAGGGTCAGGCCTAAGACTGTCTTCCAGCTGGTCCCGCAATTCATGTAAAATGTGATTAATGGAAGGAATATTGCATAGCCCCCCTCCCCTGCTTCTGGAGTCATAGTATAACTATGTGATACATTGCATTTCTCCCTATTAATGATATGTTACATCCATTATGCTTCAGCATTATTTGTAATTGTATACTTTTATTGTATGTTGCTCCATCACTGAAAAAAAAAGTTTTATAAATGGAACAATTTGTTAAGCCAGATATTAGTATTACTATTGATTTTAATTAGTGGTTTAAATAATTTTTGAAATAATTTTTACTAATAATTGTTAATTTCTTTATTCATGGAATCTAATTCCTTTTAGTAAAATGTATCACATCATTATACACTAAATGTTTTTTGAACATTTTCTTTTTTTAAAATCAGGTTTATTGAGTTTTTGGTTTTTAATCACAGTGTAGATACATGTAATATTCACAAATAATGAGTTATGGTAACAGCTGGAAGAAAAAAAAAACGTGGTTAAGCATCTAAGTTGCGTATTCTTTTGCAGTAGTACAGACTACAAAATTCTTATAATATATATTCGGAGCTCCTCTTCCATCACTGGAGCCGAGTCGCCTGCGGGTGCAGAGGATGGGTTCTCCGAGGAGGGATAGGGCTCAGCCCAAACTTAGGTCCTAGACTCTCCAGAAAAACTCTAACAGAACGGGCAATAACGTAGTCTGAATGTTAATTAGTTAGCGGGGGGGGGGGGTTGTAGAAACGAGCTGGGAAGAAGGGTGGGGGTGGAGGTGGGGGGGCAGGGTATCCAGGCAGTAAGGCATTGGCGCTGAGTCTCCGCCATGGTATCGCTAGCTGTCACTCTCTCTCTTACCGCGGGTTCAAGGAGTCCTCCACATCAGTGCAACTTCCCTCTTGCGTCCGGTCTCCAGCGTTCGAGGTCCGATATACTCCCCTTAACTCATAAGATATCATATTTTTTTTGAACATTTTCATACATTTCTTTTATACTTTATGCATAGATATTTTATATCAATAATGTTAATTCATTGATTAAGAATTATTACACAATTTGGAGACTTTCCAATGAAATTGTCTCATCCACAGGATATAGCAGATAAATGTAGCTCCTTTTATGCTAGATTATATCATTTAAGAGAAGATCCGTCTACCCCTCAACCAAACTCAGCCATCATACATGACTTTTTACAAAAGGTACATTTCCCTATAGTAGAAGATAAGCTTCAATTCTTAAACAGTCCCATATCTAGAACACAGAGAAAACAATTCAACTTTTATAAAATTATAAGTCTCCAGGCCTAGATGGCTTTTCCAATAAGTATTATAAAATTTACGCTCCAGCTTTAATCCCATCCCTTACCTTAACATTCAACAAAGCAATGTCCAAGGGCACTCTACCAGCCAAAATGTTGCAAGCCATCATTGTGGCCATCCTCAAGCTGAGTAAATCAATAGATTCCCCAGCTAACTTTAGACCGATTTCGCTCTTTAATTCCGATGTCAAGATATACTCAAAAATTCTGGCCCTAAGATTGCTCCAAGTTCTCCTAAGCATAATCCACAATGATCAGGTAGGTTTTACTAAGGGAACACAGGCAGCAGATGGCACCAGAGGGGTTCTTAACCTGCTGGTGGTTGTGGGGGCGAGTCAAACGCCTTCTCTCCTCCTGGCCTTAGATGCGGAGAAGGCGTTTGACAGACTCCACTAGGGATTTGCCTTTGCAACCCTGGAAAAATTTAGAATTAAAGGGGTTGACTCGCGCCGAAACTGTTTTTTTTTTTCTTCCATAGGCCCCCCGTTCAGCGCAGGACAACCCCAATGGATGTGTTAAAAAAAAAAAAACATATTACTTACCCGAATTCCCGCTCTGCGACGTCTTCCTTCTTCCTACTTCTTCCTTCACCAAGATGGCCGCCGGGATCTTCACCCACGATGCACCGCGGGTCCTTTCCCATGGTGCACCGTGGGCTCTGAGCAGTCCATTGCCGATTCCAGCCTCCTGATTGGCTGGAATCAGCACACGTGACGGGGCGGAGCTACGATGACCAGCTCTCCGGCACGAGCGGCCCCATTCACCAGGAAGAAGACCGCACAACGCAAGCGCGTCTAAAAATGCCAGAAGAAAGTGAAATTAGACGGACCCATGGCGTCGGGGACGCTAGCAAGGTAAGTGCAGGTCGGAGCAGGTAAGTGAATAACTTCTGTATGGCTCATATTTAATGCACGATGTATATTACAAAGTGGATTAATATGGCCATACAGAAGTGTATAACCCCACTTGCTTTCGTGAGACAACCCCTTTAATGGGAATTTGTTAAAAGCAATTAAAGCTCTATACACTACCCTATTGGCAAGGGCTCCAATAGATGGAGCGCTGTCTAAGCCTTTTCATATAATGAATGTCACACGTTAAGGCTGCCCCCTCTTCCCATTGCTGTTTATAATGGTGATGGAACCCATGGTAGAATTAGAGTGTCTCAGGAGGTCAGGGGCATTCCAATGGGGCTTCAAGAACACAAAATTGGGCTATTTGCTGATGATGTCTTATTAACTTTGATGGATCCCTTGAGATCCCTAAGAAAAGTGAGTGAGGTAGTAGAGCAATTTAGTAGGGCCTCTTATTACAGATCCAATATCAACAAAACCCAAATTCTAAGGCATAAATATAAAAAGCTCCCTGAAATAATTATCTTTCCAATGGAAGGATTTAATCCCCTACCTAGGTATTAATTTATGCTTTCCGTTGTCAGATATTATTGTTAATAATTTTTATCCCCTACTTTCCTTAATCCAAAAAGAACTGGAAATTCTAATGAAAAAAGAATCTTCCTGGCTTGGCAAAATAGTATTATAAAAGATGATGATATTAACCCAAATCCTATACTACTTTCACACCATACACCTTTCAATTCTACACGCAGTTATAACAGAGTTTAAGAGAGACAACTATCAAATTTTATTTGGAATAATAGAAGAGCTGGGGTAGCAGTGAACATAATGTTTCTCAAAACTCTCACTATGTCTAGACATGCAGAATTTATCACCTCTCATGAAGGCAACACTTGAGGCTTGGGACCTATGTGCCTACAAACGTAGACAGGAAACAGAGATTATTAAACTGGGAAATAGACTTGGGAGAAAGGTTCTCTTCTAAGCAATGGCTAATGTCGTTTGAATTGGCAAATAAATCCTCTTTATGTGTAAACCTTCTCCAAGCTCATTGTAAACTACAAACTAGGTGGTACTATATATCCCGTAGTTTGGTAAAGAGTTTTCCTAATACTAGTGAAGGTTGCTAGAGAGAGTGTGGTAGCAAAGGAACAATCTATCAATTGATTTGGGATTGCCTAAGGATTCAAAAATATTGGTACAAAGTATTTCAAAAGTGACGCTATTACTACTAGATTGTAAATATATTCCCTTTCCCTAAGTCCGGAAGTGGGTTTACCTTTAGCTACTAGCCGCTAGACTGGTATTGCTTAGAGAGTGTAGATCTGTCACTACTCCCAATGCCAAAGACTTACAGGATGTGATAATGGATCACTGTACATATGAGAAACTGTATGCACTAAACAATGAAAGCCTACCCAGGTTCCACCAAAAATGGAATTCCTGGATATACCACTTTTCAAAATAGGGCTACTCTATGATCTTTAGCCTATTGACTCCTGACTTCGAATATACAAATCCAAATAGAATTTTGTACTGTAGAAGAGTTAGAAACTGGCTTACCTCGGATCCTGGTCCAGATGGCCAAAAGGGGAGATATCTGGTGGTTTTGTTTTGACTCTCTATGTCAAGCCCCGCATAAACACTTAGGCTCTAGTCACAATGTAGTAGATCTGGTATTGACTGACCAGAGCTGACAAGAGTAAATGTATAGAAAAAATCTGAAAGCGATTTTGTTTCTATTCCATGAAATAGACAGATATTTAGCTTACAAACATACTAGTTCAATGTGTCTTATAAGCTATTAAGCAGTTTACGTCATCCCCTTCCTGATATCACAAATTAATAGTAGACAACTACTCTCATGACTACATAATGAGTGTTTAATAGAGATGAGCGAGCACCCAAATGCTCGAGTCAGGGTTATTCGAGTCAAGCTTTTTGAAAAATTCGAGAGCTCTACTCGAGTAACGAACCCCATTGACTACAATGGGAGACTCAAGCATTTTTGTATGTGGGACGCTGGATGCCAAGTTTTTTTTTCTCTCTAGGTTCTCTCTTTTTCTCTCTCGCCAGCCAGCCAGACAAAAAATTTGCCAATGACGCGCGCTGCGTCGCGGCAGAGAGGGGACAAAACAGGCACATCACAGCCGGGAGGAGCCGAAAACTGGGGCGGGGTTAAACACGGCTTGATGCTCGTTTGAGTAACGAGCACTATCAAGTAAGCTAATGCTCGAATGAGCATCAAACTCGGCAGAGTATGTTCGCTCAACTCTAGTGTTTAACCCCTTCCCGCTCCAGGACGTACCGGTACGTCCTGGGAGCCTGGTACTTCCCGCAACAGGACGTACCGATACGTCCTGGGGATAGCGCGAGATCACATAAGATCCCGCGCTTTCCCACAGCCGGCGTCCCACTGCAACAGCGGGGGGGGCATCGGAGATGCACCCCCCGCTGTTAACCCCTTCCCTGCCGCGATCTAAGTAGATCGCGGCAGGGAAAGAGTTCACAGAGGGATCGCGCTCCCTCTGTGTCTCCGGTCGGCTATCGCGATGTCATCGTGAGAGCCCGGCCTGTCACCATGGCAACAGGACGCCAGACACTGGCGTCCTGTATTGCCTGTGCCTATAATCGCTGTACAAGCTATAAGGCATGGCAGAGCAGTAGCTCTGCCATGCCTTATGACAGCGATCATCAGGGCAGTGGTTAAAGTCCCTCAGAGGGACTCAAATAGTGTAAAAAAAGAAAATAAAAGTGTAAAAAAAAAGAAAAATGTAAAAAAAAATGTGAAAAAAAACCTTTTTTTATGCTTTTTCTAATATTAGCATACAAAAAGGGGCAAAAAATTAAAAGCCCACATATTGGGTATTGACGCATCCGTAACGATGTGTACAAAAAGTTGAATACACTTTTTATTTGGTACAACAAAAAGCGTTAAAAAAACGCTAAAAAACAGAGGCAAAATGCTCATTTTTAGCATTTTGCCTCCCAAAAAATGCAATAAAAGTGATCAAAAAAGCCGTACATTCCCCAAAATGGCACAAATAAAAACTACAGCTGGTCTAACAAAAAATAAGCCCTTATAGAGCTCCGTACATAGAAAAATAAAAAGTTACAGGACTTTGAATGCAGCTATAGAGAAAAAAAAAGATTTCCAAAAAAAAGGGGGTTTTATTGCAAAAAAGTGTAAAAACCTAAAAAAAATATAACAATTTTGGTATCGTTGTAACCATACCGACCCGCAGAAAAAATTAAGTGTGTCATTTATGCTGCATGATTAACGCTGTAAAAAAAAGAAAAAAAAATCTATGGCAGAATTGATACGTTTTCTCTCCCTGTTATCATAAAAAAAATAAAAGTTTTACAATATAGTTTATGTACCCAAAGTGGCACTGATAAAAACTGCAGCTCACTACGCAAAAAACAAGCCCTATATGGCCGCGTCCACGGAAAAATAAAAAAGATATGGCTTTTGAAAAATGGAGCTGGAAAAATACCAAAGATCGTTTGGTCCTCAACGCCAAAATAGGCCGTGTCATTAAGGGGTTAAATCATTAACACCTTAAAATTGACTATAAGAGGAACCCAAACTTATCATATTTGCTCCTTTTCTTTGCTTTACCTTATGTTAAAAAAAAGTTTGTGCTTTCTTTGCTTTTAACCCCTTAAGGACCAGGTTGTTTTGTACCTTAAGGACCAGACACTTTTTAGGGATTTTACCCATGTGGCGATTTTACTGCTCCATTTTTTTTCCTTTAGCTATCAAAATTATTTTTGCTGCGTTTTTTTTCCCGTGACATATTGGACTATTTTTTTAATATCTTTTTCACTGACTTTTTTTTCTGTTTTTGGTTTTATTGGGGGTAAAATGCTAAAAAAAATGATTTTTTTAACATTTATAGTTTTTTTAAAAATTATTTTTATATTTACACTAAAATAAAGTATGGAAATGGGTTCCTCTATTTATTTCGGACGTTTTGATATATAGTATGTATGGTTTTGGTTTACAGGGCGCATACGGCGACGGTTTTTGTTGGCGTCTGCTTTGTGTTATTCTCTTTCTTTTGTATGTATTGTTGTTTTATTCTGCTATTTTGTTTTACTGATGTATGTAATTGTGTTTTTTACTATCTGTGTCCCCCATGACGTCATATAAGACCTCTGGGGGACACTCACTTTTTTTTTTTTTTAAACTTTATTTGACATTTTCCCACTGTAGCTGGGCAGTCCATAGGACCCTCAGTTACAGGGGAAAGCAACCCCTGTGGTGACATTAGTCACCTGCAGAGCTGCCAGGGTCTAAGTCTGACCCTCCAGCTCTGCAGTAGCAGGGAATCCCGGGAGGTCACATGACCCCCCGAGGCTCCCGTAGTGAAAGAACTTCTTACTTTCACTTTGCCCCGACAGTGCTCATTGAGCACTGTACATCGGGGAAGCAGAAGGCAGGAAGGGTTAAAAAGCCCTCCTGCCTTCTGCTCCAGGGTATCAGCTGTCACTAACAGCTGATAACCTGTATCTGCCTCTGACTGATTGCAGAGGCAGGAGACTTAGAGCACCGCCGTATTTTTACAATCGGTGGTCCTCAAAGCCCAGCACCAGCCGCCGTATATATACAGTGGCTGGTCCTTAATGGGTTAATATATGGTACACTGCATAGTTAGGTGAATGCAATGTAAAATTCCTGTCAAGTAAAAGTCCTCAGAATGTAAATTTATAAACATTGCTAATCAAATAATACATTACAATGTCTTGTACTGCAATTACAATTGTTTAAAATCTGATAAGAAATATTTCGGAAAGAGTTATTACACAATTTGTGCTTGTGGTATTTTTTAGATTTATGTATCCTGTCTGCATCATATAACATTTGCGTTCCTTTCATAAATACTTTTATTATATAACGTCATTTACATGGTGCTCTGTTTATTATTAGAGATGAGCGAGCATACTCGTCCGAGCTCGATGCTCGTTCGAGTATTAGGGTGCTCGAGATGCTCGTTACTCGAGACGAGCACCACGCGGTACTCGTCTCGATTAAACGAGCACTGACCATTGAATTCAATGGAGCCGGCAATACAGCCGGCTCTATTGAAAGCAATGGGCTGCCGGCATCTAGAAATGTGTAAAAATAAAAAATATATATATACTCACCTGGTCACGGCAGAACGATGTTAGCCCATTGAATTCAATGGAGCCGGCAATACAGCCGACTCCATTGAAAGCAATGGGCTGCCGGCGATCGCGGGATGAATTCTCGGGAAGGGGTTAAATATATAAGCCCTTCCCTGCAATTCATCCAGAAATGTGTAAAAATAAAATATATATATATACTTACCGGGTCCCGGCAGACGGAGTTCAGCGCGGCAGGCTGCAGTCCTCCTGAACTGCTCTGAACAGCTGTGAGTAGTATTCAGCAGCCGGGGATTTAAAATCCCCGCCTGCTGAATGAGATGCCTCTGATTGGTCACAGCCTGACCAATCAGAGGCATCCCTCACTCACACCCATTCATGAATTCATGAATTCATGAGTGAGGGCTGCCTCTGATTGGTCTGCCAGCACACCTGAATTGTTTTTCATGGAAGGGCTTTACATATAAACCCCTTCCCTGAAAAACAAGAATTTTGGCAGTAGCCCTGCCATGCCTTATCTCAGCGATGGGCAGTACTGTCGTCAAAGTCCCCCAGGGGGACTAAAGTTGTGTTAAAAAAAAAGATTGAAAAAATGAATTAAAAAAAATGTAAAAAAAAACCCCTTTTTCCATGCTTTTTCTCATATGAGCATAAAAAAAGGTTAAAAAAAATTAAAACCCCACATATTTGGTATTGTCACGTCCGAAACGATGTCTACAATCAGCTGCACATGCTTTTGAGTGTGCACGGAGAAAAGCGTAAAAAAACCCGCTAAAAAACAGGCAAAATGCTAATTTGTAGCATTTTGCCTCCAAAAAAACGCAATAAAAGTGATCAAAAAAGCCATATGTACTCCAAAATGGTACCAATAAAAACTACAGCTCGTCTCGCAAAAAATAAGCCCTCATAGAGCTCCGTACATAGAGAAATAAAAAAGTTACAGGACTTTGAATGCAGCGATTTAGAAAAAAAAAAGATTTCCAAAAAAAAGAGGTTTTATTGCAGAAAAGGGGAAAAACCTAAAAAAAATGTAAGAATTTTGGTATCGTTGTAACCGTACCGGCCCGCAGAAAAAATGGATTGTGTCATTTAGGCTGCATGATTAACGCTGTAAAAAAAAATATAATAATCTATGCTAGAATTGATGCGCTTTCTCTCCCTGCTATCATAGAAAAAAAATTAAAAGTTTTACAATATAGTCAAATGTACCCAAAAGTGGCACCGATAAAAACGACAGTTTGCCACGCAAAAATCAAGCCCTTATACGGTCGCGTCGACGGAAAAATAAAAAAGTTATGACTTTTGATAAATGGAGAAGAAAATCCGCCAAAAATCATTGCGTTCTTAAGCCCAAAATAGGCCATGTCATTAAGGGGTTAAAACAACTCCATTTTAAACTCCACTCTCTATTACAAAACAAATATGAATTTGACCTCTGGAAAGCTAAACTGGCTCAGTACACCCAAGGTACTTCTAAATTCCCTGCTAATAGAATTAAAACCAAAGAACACAAATCTAGGATACCTTTATTGATAAACTCCCAAAATAACAAGATCATGAATCCTCGTGAAATATCAGAAGAATTTCTAAATATTACAGTTCACTATACAATTTAGTAAAAGACCCATCACTAAAGATGAGCGAACGTGTCCGTTACGGACACATCCGCACCCGGACACCGGCTTTGCCGAACACTGCAGTGTTCGCGCGTAAAGGTCCGGGTGCCGCCGGGGGGCGGGGAGATGCGTGGCGGCGCGGGCGGCAGTAGCGGGGAACAGGGGGGAGCCCTCTCTCTCTCCCTCTCCCCCCCACTCCCCGCCGCACCCCCCCGCGCTGCCACGGCGGCCCCCGAACTTTTTCGCCCGAACACTGAAGTGTTCGCAAAGTTCGGTGTTCGGGCGAAAAAGGGGCGGGGCCGAGCGTGTTCGCTCATCTCTACCCATCACACATCCGAATCAAACTCTTATAGATAAATTGTTAGGAGACATCTTCCCCTCCTCCTTATCTCCTTCGCAACTTTCCAAATAAAGAAATCGCTACTATAGAAGTATTAGACACCATTCCATCCTTACAAATCATGCTATATATCACATAATTCCTTCCCACCTGAAATGCTCAATGCCCTTATCATACCTATACCCAAGCCAGGAAAAACCCTATACATCC
Source organism: Eleutherodactylus coqui (assembly GCF_035609145.1). NCBI lineage: Eukaryota > Metazoa > Chordata > Amphibia > Anura > Eleutherodactylidae > Eleutherodactylus > Eleutherodactylus coqui. Next base: position 137,648,632 of record NC_089843.1, on the reverse strand, counting down.
ACCTCAAACTACAGACCCATCTCATTATTAAACATGGATGTAAAGATGTATGCAAAAGTTTTAGCCTCCAGACTGGCAGATATTCTCCCATCATTAACATTGAATGATCAAGTGGGTTTTATCAAAAATAGGCAAACATCAAATGCCACTAGATGCTTCATTAACTTGATTGAATATGTTCAGAAATGATGAATCTCCTCTTTGATGTTATCACTACATGCTGAAAAAGCATTTGATAGAATCCATTGGGGCTATCTATACTCCGTCCTCAAAAAAATTGGATTTCAAGGCAACTTCCTATCAGCAGTCATGTCCTTTTATTCATCTCCCAATGCTTTGGTGTATTCCTCAGGCGTTCTACCTAAACCACTTACAATTAGCCCCATATCTCTACTAATTTTTTGCCCTAGTGATTAAACCATTTGCAATCCAGATTAGACTCTCAGGAAGCATTAATGGAATCAGAGTTGGAGAACAGGATCACAAAATAGGACTTTTTGCGGACAATGTAATTCTAGCTCTTTCAAATCCAACCATTTCCCTACCTGCTGTCTCCAAAATAATTAACAATTTCTCCAAGATTTTATTCTACAAAATTAACATCTCAAAATCACAAGTACTTAATCTAGGAATCAAGTAATACTTAGTTATCCACTTTAGCAATTTATTCAAATGTACTTGGGCTAAAAATTCCATACTGTACTTAGGTACCTCCTTAACTACCTCCACATCAAAAGTATTTGAAATAAACTTTAAACCTCTAATCCCTTTGATTAAAGCACAATTAGGTAAACTAATAATCCACGGCATCTCCTAGCTAGGCAGAATTGCTACAATCAAAATAATGATTCCTCCCAAAATTCTTTATTTCTTCCGTAACATTCCAATTCATTTACTTATATCCTTTCTTTAAAAAATTCAATCTCTTATCCAATCATTTATTTGAAGGAATAAAAAACCTAGAACCAAAACTGATATTTTCTTCCAACAGGAAAGAGGTACTTAGCTGTCCTTCAATCATTCAGTTTTATAGAGTTTCTATCATAGAACAACTCAGGTTTTTATGGCTTAATGATCACTCAAAATTGTGGGTTCCGCTTGAAAGCTTTATAATTGGGAAACTTTCACTTAAAAACCATTTACTAGTGCGCCTGTTTTTCAACTGTAATTATCCCTTTAATTCATCCACACTCCAAGCTATCACAAATGTTTGGAACATGTTAACTGTAAAAAAAAGAACTAATTGCTTTTCCCATGCATAACTCAAATATACATATTTTATCTGTTGTAATTGAAAACCTAGATCCCTCAAACTGAAAAAAGCGAGATATCTCTGAAGTCAAACAGCTTTGGAGAGATTAGGGTTTCATTACCTTTCCAGATTTTATATCCACCTTCAAAATCCCTAGTACAGATTTATACAAATATTTTCAAATTCGTCGCCTATTAGAAAAATTCCCTTCACCCTCACCACACTAGAGTCAATGTCCCCTCGAAACTAGATGCCTGGTTAAATTCCACTTAAGGAGCAAGGAATATCGGTAAGCTACTAAATTTTAATCTCTTACACACAGGACCCATTAGCATCTATAAAAAAGAAGTGGAAAACAGATTTTCAAATCCCAAAAACGGATGAACAATGGTTAGTTTCTCCACCATTCCATCAGTATCCAGATGTACAACCACTTAGAAAACTTACACAAAATATTGTATCAATGGTACCTCACTCCCCAGAAACTCAACAAAATTTCCCCTCGCTATTCTGAAAATTGTTGGAGATGAGGCTCATCAGAAGTAACCCTAATACACCTGTGGTGGAATTGTCCATATATTTCAGGTTTATATATATATATATATATATATATATATATATATATATATATATATTTCACTTTCCAATTAATGTCTACTCTTTTGTGGTATACAGCTATCCCCGAACCCAGCTATGGCCCTATTAAACCTAGATTCTGATCAACTGCCTCATAATATGCGTACCGCCTTGCTACATGTTCTGGTAGCTGCCAGATTATCTATAGCTCAATCTTGGAATGATAACTCTATCCCTTCTATAACAGACATAATTAAGGCAGTGAACAATAATAGCTGGTTTGAATACATGTACTTCTGTTCATCTAACAGAAAAGGGAAAAAGTAATTTCTGCTACATGCCAAAATCCTATCTGCTCTGATTGCTCTCTTCTCCCATTTTCTTATGTTCTTCTCCAATGTGCTGACCGATGACTTGATCTGAAAGTTTTTAGTTTTGTAGTTCTATTATGTTTAAATTGCACAATATAACCTTTATATATAAAATTCTGAGATGACTAATTTAATGAGGTTCTGCTATTTGTTTATTATGCCTGTAACTTCATTGAAAAACCTTTTTAATAAAAATTGAATGTTCAAAAAAAACTGCACCCCTCAAAGTATTGAAAATGGCATTTAAGAAGCTTATTAACTCTTTAGATGTTTCACAGGAAATAAGAAAAGTTCATGTTTTTCGCAGATTTTCAATTTAAAACCATTTTCTATAAGACAGTAGGCATTAGCAGAGAAACAAAAGTCAGAAATGATTACCCAGATTCTGCAGTTTTTATAGCTTCCCCATTGGGGATGTAAACTGCTGTTTGGGTACATGGCTGGGCTCAGAAGGGGGAGGGCCAGCATGTGGCTTTATGTATAAGCTGTATGGAGTACATCAGGGTAAATCATAAAACAGTGGTTCAATGCAATAATTGAATTAAAAGCAGTATTTTATGCACAGGCTGGCTTGTGTAGGGCACATTACACAGTGATAAATTGTGTCCTACCTTATCCCCCCAAATTTTTGTGTCCTTCCCTTCTTATCAGTGGAGATAATTTCACTAGAAAAGTGTTCCCCTGGTACAATACATGTGGCTCCACTTTCAGAAGTACTGGGCCCTCCTCCCTTCTTGGTCCTCAAATATTAGGGCCTTGATGACCTTCTCCTGAAGTTCAACAAAGGTTTTCCTATGTCATATACATCCATATAGCTCATGGACTTTATACAGTACCATTTGCATGATTTGAACGGACAGTTTTTTACACCACACTTTGTTTTCGGCATGACATTGTATGGCTAGAGTACTTGATCAGACAGGTCAACTCTTCCCTTGTACCTAATGTAGTCAAGGACATGGACTAGATAGGGATACTGCTATGGCTGCGTATTGTGCTCTGTATAAGGACATCCTTCTTGTCCTTATACTTGACACACAATGCTTTGTCGTTGCATACTGCCCTGCTCTCACCCCTTCTGAGAATTTGCCAAAGCAGTGACTGAAGGAGGCTTTACTGTTTATTTTCTAACAGTGGCACATTCTACAGGTTTTTTGGAAGTGAGGCTCTGGAATAGGGGAACTCTACAAAATTGGTATTGCCACATTTGTAAGAACTTGTGTTATGGCATTTAAATGTTATTTACTCAATAGATGAACTTCACAAAAAAATAAGCAGTTATAAGCACACTTATAACTTTGCAGCACAAAAATAGTTTTTTTTTCTTGTTTTTTTAACAAAAACCTTTTTGTATTGTCTAAATGTAGTAAAACATTTGAAACAACATAAATTTGGTATCATCATAATCGGAGTAATTCACAGAATAATTTTAACATGCCTTCTATACTGTAGCTGTGAACTCACAACCTCAAAAACAGCAGTTTTTTGTTCATTACATCTGCAAAAAGAAATAATAAAAGTTGTTCAATATACAATACACACTCCAAATGGTGCCATAAAATACTCAGTACGTAACAAATAAGTTATTTTACGGCTACGTCTACGAAAAAATAAAAAAAGTTATTGCTTTCAGAATGCAGAGATGAAAAAAAATATATTGACACAACTTTTATGCCCAAACTAGACCACATTGTTAAACGCCTAAAACGAATCAAAAAGGCGACACATATTGTTTCAAGATCAGATGTACACAATTGCAGTCTTGATAAGGATTTCATTGATTACATTTGTGAACCAGATTCTCCAGCTACAGTTGATATAATATGAAGATAAGTATGAACAAAATATTCTAAACAATTAGGGCTCAGTCACACGGGCGCATCAGCACCCGTACACGGGCGCCGATGCACCCATGTGACTGAGCCCTCACTGCAGGAAGAAGACGGCCGTACCTCAAGATGGACGTCTCTCTGCAGTGCTGAAGAAAGAACACATGACCGGCAATGAAGCCGGTCACATGTTCTTTCTCCCGGCGCTGCAGAGAGATGTCCGTCTTGAGGTACGGCCGTCTTCTTCCTGCAGTTACACGGGCGCTGATGCGCCCGTGTGACTGAGCCCTTAGAGATTTTTGTTTTGGTACATATGGCTAGAGAGCTATGTAGAATACATCATACTGTAAATGGTCAGCTTATTGATGGCTCGTTCAGATGAGCGCTGTTTCCGCGCACTATATCCGTGAGAAAAGATGGCGGCTATAGTGCTGTAAAGATTACGTGAACGGGCTGCTTCAAGCTACTTAAAGTAGCCCGTTCACACAATCTGAGGTGCATGCTGCAGGCTTTCAAGGCTCCCATAGGAGCCTATGGAAAGCAAGCAGCAAAGATAGAGCATGTCCTATCTTTTCGCGTTCATCAGAGCCGACACGAGAGTTTGCACTTGCATGTTCTATCTTTTGTTAGGTGCGCTGATTCAGCGCACCTAACATTCTCTCATGTGAACACTTCTATAGGAACCTATTGGTTCCTATTAGAAGCGCGTTGCAAAAATAGTGCTCGTCTGAACAAGCCCTAAAGCTTATGTCTTTCATGTTCAACTTTTAGACAGTTATTGTTTAATTATTAATCATATATACTGTATATAGCATTAATGGTACGACTTATGTTTCTGCAGATGACAATATGTTATACAGAAGAATTGAGTCCATTGAGAATGTAGCAAGCAAGATTTAATGCAAAGATTTTTTTGCTAATGTAAAGCTTCCACGCTCATGATTATTTTTTACATAAAAAGACATTGCAGGCACAAGAGAGAAATATATAATATTGTAGCTTTACAAAGTATATGTGTGACCTAATCTAAAATGTGAAGCTCTAGGTCAGGAAAGCAATACAAAAAAGGTTAAAGACGGCATGTGTGAGAGTGGCCTAAGTCTTAGTGCTTTAACCCTTTGCAATCCAATTTTGGATTCAGGGTTTCCTAGGGGGTTTCTCTGCTTGCAATTATACAATGGTGCCATCTGCTGGCTAGAGCCAATACTGCGGTATGGGACATGCTGGAGAGGCCCCCGACAACAGAGCGGCCAGTAATCTACAGTAAGAATACCCTGCCGGATGTCTTCTGACATCGGAGCTGTACAGCCTTCAATCAGAATGTCTTTGGACGTCAGACAGTGGATTGGAAAGGGTTAATACATGCATACATGCATACATTTTTATCAAGGTTTATTAGATATAGACAACTGGAAATTTAGATCAATGGTTTGGTTATAAGTGCTTACATATAAATTGTTAGTATTCTTCATGTATTTTAAATGTAATGGCTCTTAACTGTTGTATTTTCTTATTATGTCAAAGTGTAATATTTAGCTAATAAATTGAAAAAGGCACATATAGCATAAGTTGTGCGCAGTAGATCATTCATGGCTGCATTTATGCTGAACGTGTTCTTTAATATGTATATGTATTTAACTGTTCTTTTAGCAAAATAGAACACATTAAAATCCAATAGCCCAACACCCAATTTTAGCCCTAAGAGAACTGGAAAAGGAAATTAAGAACACTAATGAGCTTCCAAATCTCTTTCATTTACATTAAGTGTATGCTTTTAACTTCACATACTTTAATGCACTGTCTGTTAGCATTTTAATTTGCTTTTTTTTTTACACATGATTATAATCATTACCCTTTTAATGTGTCTGAACACATGCACTAAGTTTTATAGAACTAGCATTAATGGTATATTATTAGATTCCCTGTTGACTACTGTGAACTTACATGGAGGGTTTCCTACAAATAAAAAGATTTAAACATTTTTGTGCTTAGCAATACAAGTTAAAATGAAATAAATGATTAAAACTACCGTATTATCAAATGGGAAGTATATCAATACTTTGCTTCCATTTTAACAAATGACTTTGCGGATTCATTACTTATATCTATATTCTGATACTGTATGTTTTTAAACATCATGCTTTGATGACTGAGTGGTATAAAAATTAATCAAGTCATCTTTAGTCATTCTAATGTTTTAGGTATTGATATTTTAATTAGAAGTTATTATTTTCTCAAGAATTGATCTGTTTATAAATGATGTAATAAAATATAAGACTTATCAACAAAGTGGTACAGAATGAATACTGCATACTGTATTATATGTAATGCCTGAAACATTATTTCCTGTTGTTTTTATAGTGCCAACATATTGCAATACACCGTATAGACAATGTCAGTAATTACTTTAGTTCCTGTCCCCAGCGGGGCTCACAATCCTAATTCTCTATCTCAGGCACATATATACACTAAGGTCAATTTCATAAGATGCCAATTAACGTCTGTATGTTTTAGGATGTGGGTGAAAATGAGAGTGCCCTGAGAACTCATAAACCCAACATAAACACTGAATAATATGTCTGCATCAATTAGGACTTCCCCTGAATATGGAGAGTGAGAAGGAAGAATAAGGAGATGAAAACACTGCAATGCAGTTCAAGGCAGTAAAGCATACTGCAGAATCACTGCTTTATACCAATTGACAACAGTACTTTCCCAAAAGGATTGATTATACAAATTCTTCAACTAAAATATGGCACTCAATATTTAATGCAAAAAAGTAGTGAATTTATTTATTATCAGCCTTAGAAACAACCATAAGACATGGTAAGAGAAATGTTTTGAGCTATGTCTGTAGGCTTTGTGTCGGGGCTTGTTCAGATGAGTGCTGTTTTCGAGCTGCTAGGAGGGCACAGAACACGCTTCTAATAGGAACCAATAGGTTCCTATAGATGTGTTCACATGAGAGAATGTTAGGCGCAGTGAATCAGCACACCTAACAAAAGATAGGACATGCAAGTGCAAACTCGCATGTCGGCTCCGAGGTGCACGCAAAGATAGGACCTGTCCTATCTTTGGTGCGAGCTGAGCAGGAGTTACCATTGACTCCTATGGGAGCAGGAGTCTATGAAAACTCCTGTGGAGGAAAAGAATATTACTACGGACTGAGGGAATACTTCACTGCATACAGCATGATATTTAAAATATGCTGCCCAGAAGCACATTTTAAATGTCCAGCTGTAAACTACTCTAAGGCCTCATGTCCACGGGCAAAAGAAGAATTAAAATCCGCAGCAGATTTTAACTCTTCTCCCGCCCGTGGATCCGCACCCCATAGGGATGCATTGACCACCCGCGGGGTAGATAAATACCCGCGGATGGTCAATAAAAGTGATTTTAAAAAAAATGGAGCATGAAAAAATCTGGACCATGCTCCATTTTCGTGCGGGTCTCCCGCGGGGACGGCTGCCGAGGGCTTCTATTGAAGCCTATGGAAGCCGTCCGGATCCGCGGGAGACAAAAATCAGATTTTACTCACCCGCTCCGTTTCTTCTCTTCGCCGCGGCGCCATCTTCTCTCAGTCGCGGCCGAATCCTTTTGCTTCGGGCCGGCGCATGCGCGGGGCACGTCACCGACGTCATCCTGCGCATCCGCCGGGCCGAAGAAAGAAGATCCGGCCACGACGCAGAGAAGATGACGCCGCAGCGAAGGAAGGATCCGGAGCGTGCGGGAGGTGAGTTAATTCTGATTTATTCTTATTTTCAGCGCTCATGTCCGCGGTGCAGGAGGGACCCGCTGCTGATTCTCCATGGAGAATCCGTAGCGGGCCTGATTTTCCCCGTGGACATGAGGCCGAGGGTTCCCTTAATCCCCGCAGGGACAAAATGGAATTTGCAATGGGACATTTAAAATGTGTTTCTGGGCAGCATGTTTTAAATTCCCCGCTGTTAGCAGCAAAGCATTCCTCCAGTCCTGCTGCTAGGCAATTCTGTAGAAGCACTGGGTGGTAGGGGACTCCCTCTACCTCTCTGTCCAAGAGATTTCACTATAGTGGGGAGAGAGAGAGAGGGGCCGGTTACAGGGCTTCCCTGAAAGCATGGAAGAAAGGTGGAGCTAAAGGGATTCAGCCTCTAGCCCCACACCTTCTATATTTACTATGGGGAATCTCTGTGAGAAACCCTATACCCCCACCCCATATCTGTAGTCCCACCCACTCTCTCTGTCCTATGGGGATACCCCTTGGGGATCCCCAGAGCATGGAGAGAGAGAACAGGCTATGAGTAAATCTCCCATGGCAGGGAGAGAGAATAGAGCTATGGGGGATTAACCCATAGCCCCGCTCTGTCTCTCCCTGCTATGGGTTAACCCGCTCTGTCTCTCACCTTGCTTTAGGCAAATCTCTTGGGGAGAGAGGGGGAGGGAGTCCCCTACTGCCCTCTGCTGCTGGGGAATTGCCCAGCAGGGGGGGGGGGGGAGCAGGAAGAATACCCTGCTGCTTACAGCAAGGCATTTAAAATGTGCTTCCCAGAAGCACATTTTAAATGTCCCATTGCAAGCTCCTGTTAGTTCCTGCAGGGATTAACGGAACCCTTGAAGAGTCCCCTCATCCCCGTGGGAGACTAACAGAAGTTTACAGTGGGACATTTAAAATGTGCTTCTGGGCAGCACATTTTAAATGCCCTACCGTAAGCATGAGGGAATCTTTTCCCTGTGCAGGAGTTTCCATAAACTCCTGCTCCTATAGGAGTCAATGGAAACTCCTGTACAGCGCACCAAAGATAGGTGAGATGCTATCTTTGTTATGTGCATGCCGTTTCGCACACCTAACATTCTCTCATGTGAGCGCTTCTATAGGAACCCATTTGTTCCTTTAGAAGTGCTCTTTTTACGTGCCTATTGGAGCCCTTACTGTGTGAGACCTCATTCACACAACTGTACTGTGGCTCTATAATACTTTTGAGTTGTAAGGATTGCTAATACTGCACCTATTAAAAAAATATGTATCCATACTGTATCTTTGTATGAGTTCAAGCGCTTGGTAATCTACAAAAGTCCCACTGAAATGAATAAAGTGGTTTTGTGCATGCACGACTGCCACTCCGTTCATGCGGGACCTTTGGTACCTCAATTCTTTAGATAGGTGGGGAGTTTGCAGCAGTCAGACCCTCACCGATCTGAAAGCTAGCCTATGTTAAATGGATAGGGGATAATTTATAATCGTTGCACAACCCCGTTAAATATTGTTTTACAAGTACCAAAGGGATCATTCGGCTCACATTTTAAAAAACAATCTGCTCATAAAAATAGACATACTCATCTCTCTCGATCCCCCAGTGCCTGATCACCTGCTGCTCTCCAGTTCCTGCTGCAGTTATTCAGCTCTTTGAGAGTTGGATAAGCTTTTTAATAATATGAGAGTCAGAGATGTTTAGCGTCACAAAACTCCTGTATTAGGCCTCGGTCAGACGGGCGTTTTTTCGCGCGATTTGCGCATGCGCATGCGATGTGCAATTTTATAAAACCATTGCTTTGCAATGGTATCAGACACATGAGCGCTTTTTATGCGCTCTTCCGATTAATTATAGAACAGAAATCGCAGATCGCACCTATCTGCGATCTGCGATTCCTGTTCTTCTCTATATGCGCTCAATGGGGCAGGCGGCCGCAGCGCTGACCCCATTGAGAACATATACTAAACAAAGCATTCTCCTCTGCCACAGCTATAACAGCTGTGGCAGAGAAGAATGATGTTTGCCCATTGAATTCAATGGAGCCGGCAATACAGCCGGCTCCATTGAAAGCAATGGGCTGCCGGCCGGCCGCGGCTGAACTCCGTCTGCCGGGACAAGGTGAGTATATATTTTTTTTTACTTTTTACACAGTTTTGGATGATTTTCAGGGAAGGGCTTATATTTTTAAGCCCTTCCCGAAAATTCATCCTGAGATCGCCCGCAGACCATTGCTTTCAATGGAGCCGGCTGTATTGCCGGCTCTATTGAATTCAATGCGCTGGACAGCGCTGCACTGCTCCGGCCCGTTTCTAATGAAACGCAGCCAGGAGCAGATTTTTCGGGCGATTTTTCAGCCCCGGTCACGCGATTTGCGGATGCGCATCCGTCATGCGATCCACAAATCGCGGCAAAAAATGCCCGTGTGACCGAGGCCTTAGAGGTAAACATGATATATTATCATAATAGAAATCTACAAATAGAAAAGCATTATACATGTTCTGTGATAATTTTTATAATTTTATTTTTTTTAAAAAGCCCCAAACTTATTTTATTATGATAATGCTAAAAACCTGTATATCATTGCACTAACATTCTTATGAACAATGACCACGCCTATATCTTACGTATTTCATTTTGAGCTATTTAAACATGGTTGGTCACATTTAAATTCATAATCTGTGGTTTATTTCAAGTCTTAGGTCAAGTAATTCACAAAATATGTCACTAATGTCATTTTTCAAGCTCAGGATACCTGGATTTGGCAAGAATTCTAGACAGTTTGGTTCAGATTGTTTCTTGAATATGTTTTAGAAATTGCACAAAGAAAAGTTTGTTGGTTGGTGTGATAAACTGTATTAGGCAATCACAATCATTTAATTTTTTAGTAGGGGGTGAATGTGCCATTATTTGACAGGTTTATTAGTTTGTATTCCAATGGACATTTCTGCAGATGCAGTTTAATCCAAGACATTAAATGTTGGTTGAGAATTTTTCCCCAACAGATCACAAACCTAAAGAATTTCTGGTCCCACTGACTGATGACTTCCCCATTGCTGGTCCTCTGGGTAGTGATATGATAATCAATGTCAATCATCTAAATTAAATGATTGTATAGTACAGTCAATTGTTTTTTAGAATTCACTTGAGCAATGGGTTAATTTTAGCATTCACTTGAGCTCCTTTTACATGGAACAATTATCGTTAAAAAAAAGTGTTCAGACGAGCAAAAATGAACAATAATTGTTCGCATCCAACGATCAAATGATGAATGATAAATTGTTCACTTTTCGGTCACTTTATGCAGGCATAAAAACCATTGTTGGCTCATTCACTAATCGTTTAGTTGAAATATCGATCATTGAGTCGTTCTCATTCACTCATACAGTGAATGGGGATGACTGAATGATTTCTTGCTTGAATGTATAAACAGTCTGCCCAAGCTAACAAGTGAACTCTGACTTCTTTTGCTTTTAAAAAGATACATGATTTGGTGTAGACGGATCCTTAGTTGAATATTGTTTGCTTTCCTTAACCCCTTAACGACCAGCCCATAGTGTTTTTACGTCCTCCCGAAGTGGGCTTTATTCTCTGAGGACGTAAAAACATGCTTCCTGCAGAGAATAATGCCCCTCGGGCTGTGGACGTGACAGCTCCATGCTGTCGGTGTCCGCAGGTAGCTGACAGCATGGAGCTGTCATCCCGGGCTGTTCGGACACCCCCCCGGCATTGCGATCGGCGCTATGCAATTGATAGCGCCGATCGCAAAAAAAGTAAATAAAAGTACAAAAAAGTTAAAGATTCAGCTGCTCTGATGGATCGGATCCATCGGAGCAGCTGAAATTACTCACCCAGGTCCGGCACGCGGCTCCCCGCTCTCCTGCCACTCCGGGGCCTGAAGCCGGTCTTCTGCGCATGCGCGCCAGGCGGCATTACGTCAGCCGCATGCGCAGAAGGCCCGGCGGCGCGGGAGATTTAAAATCTCCTGGCTCCCGGCTCCTGTAGGTAGCCGGGAGGCAGGAGATGTCAGCGGGGACTGCGGTGAGTGGTCCCCGGTACCGCGATCGTCGTTATCCAATGGATAGCGCGATCGCGAAAAAGTAAAAAAAAAGTTTTAAAAAAGTCAGTTTCACCTCCCCTCATGGATCGGATCCATGAGGGGAGGTGAAAATACTCACCCCCAGTCCTCAGCAGTGTCCCGATTTCCCGGGACCCGAATCCCCGTCTGCGCATGCGCGCCCGATGTCACTCGAGCCCCGGGAAATTTAAAATCCCTCTGCTCCTGGCTGCCATGTGTAGCTAGGAGCAGAGAGATTATACCGGGGACATGATCACTGTCATCCAATGAATGACAGTGATCATGTAAAGTGAAAAAAAAGTGTAAAAAAGTTAAAAAAAAAAAAAGTAAAAAAAAGTTTTTAAAAGTTTAAAAAGCGTACGTTTCATCTCCCCTCATGGATCATATCCGTGAGGGAGGATGAAAGTACGTACCTAAGGCCCCCAGATTTATCCGCGGACCTTACCACAGCTTCTGCACACGCGCCCGTCGCCAAAATGGCGGGCGCATACGCAAAAGCTGTGGATTGCCAGGATAATTTAAATTCTCTCTGCTCCTGTCTACAAAACGTAGCCAAGAGCATGGAGATTTAATGGGGGTCCGCAGTGAGCGTTCCTGGTCACGTGTTCGCCATTATCCAATAATGGTGATCACGTAAAAGTAAAAAAAAAATGTGAAGTTTCATCTCCCCTCACTGATGCGATCGGTGAGAGGAGATGAAACTTTTTACCGGAGGCCTGCGTATTTGAACCCCGACGCGATCTTCCTCCGTGGACCTTCCCGAATTCTGCACATGCGATTGCCGGCAAAAAGCCGGACACATGCGCAGCAGTCGGGGAGCCCAGGAAATTTAAAATCTCCTTGCTCCCAGCGACCAACGGTCACAGAGAGCCTGGAGCAGCGACGGGTGGCCTCGTTGAACGGTCCTCGGTCACGTGATAAAAAGGTAGCGATCTACCTTAGGCCGGTCTTACATGACCGGATAGGAATTACGGATTCCGCATGCGTCTGATCCACGGTATTACGCAGATCAATCGCATTGGATTACACAATTCCGCTCACATTAGCGGGTCGGAATTGCGTAATCCACTCGCAGAAAAGAGAACGCAGCAGGTTCTATTTTACTGCGGATATTTGCAACGTAGAGCCCATTGTGATCCATGGTTGTGGATATACCCGCAGCCCATACGCAACTACGTTGTATACGGGCTGCGGGTACCCCCGTCATCGCTAAGCGACGGTGCGGGAAATACAAAAAAAGGTGTACTGTGCATGACCGCCTGTGTGAGTAGGCAGTTATGCGCAGTACATTACGCAGCCGTACGCAGGGTCACAGCCGGGCTCACAGATGGGATCCGCTGTGGGCCTCCGCAAGCGGATTCCGCCTGAACCCGCGTGAGCCCGGCGTTATTCAGACAGCTACCTGTGATACGTATTTTACAAGAAGCCCCAGGAACGCTCGCCTTCCTGCAGTTCCAGGAGCACCTTGTTGAGCGCCTTCTGTGTGAGACCGCCGCACCTCATCAAGCTTACGGAGACTCACGGAACGCCACTTTTTACACCCCATACCCACCACTGAGGTCACGAAATACCCCCAAAAAGCATGAGAGGAGGGGGGGGGGATACCCAGTTTTATTGCCCCATGGGCCCATTCCAACCAGCTTCCGTAATTACCCCTGTCTTCGGAAATACTACACAGTTCACATTTTTACTTTTATCTAAGATTTGCGAACGCCAAAAAGGGCGCGGAGGGGGGGGGGGGGAATTTTTAGGGAGTCAATCTTTATTCTGTACAAATAAGCAATGGGGCCTGGAATTTATTCAGTTGTGCCCTAAAATCCAACAGGTGTTCCGTCCTTTATAGGCCTTGCCATGCGTCCTGTAAGTAGATTAGGGCCACAATGGGTATGTTTCTGAACTCGGGACAAACGGGGGTATCCATTTTGGGGTGAACGTCTTCATTCCTATGTGCACTGTACAAAAAAAATGTTTTTAAATTGAAAAAATTGCCAAAAAAATTGAAAATCATAACTTTTTCCTTCTGCTTTGCTTAGATTCATTCAAATACTGTGGGGTCAAAATACGCAGTACACCCCTAGATGAATTCGTTAAGGGGTCTAGTTTTCAAAATGGGGTCATTTGAGGGGGTTCTTTATTGTTTTGGCCGCTCAATGCCTCTATAAGTGGGCAATGGGGCCTGAAATTTATTCAGTGGTACCCTGAAATCCAACGGGTATTCCTTTCATTGTAGGCCTAGCCATGGGTCCTGTAAGTCTATTAGGGCCACAATGGGTATGTTTCTGAACACGGGACAAACAGGGGTATCCATTTTGGGGTGAAAGCCTTCATTTATATGTGTGCTGTACAAGAAAAACTGTTTTTAAATTGACACAATAGCCCAAAAAATGAAACTCCTATTTTTTTCCTTTTGCTTTGCTTGAATTTATTCAAAAACTGTGGGGTCAAAATATGCAGTACATCCCTAGATAAATTCGTTAAGGGGTCTAGTTTTCAAAATGGGGTCATTTGTGGGGGTTCTATATGGTTTTGGGCGCTCAAGAACTCTACAAGTGGGCAATGGGGCCTAAAAGGACTTCAAGCAAAATCTATGTTCTGAAAGCCACCGATTACTCCTTTTATTTTGGGCCCCGTTGTGCATGCGGACATAAGATTAGGGCCACAATGGGTATATTTCTGAAAACAGCACAAACAGGGGTATCCATTTTGCGGTGTAAGTCTTCCTTCATATGTGTGCTGTACAAAAAAAGCTGTTTTTAAAATGACAGAATTGCCAAAAAAACAAAAATCCAAATTTTTTCTTTTTGCTTTGCTTGAATTTATTCAAAAACTGTGGGGTCAAAATACGCAGTACACCCCTAGATAAATTCGTTAAGGAGTCTAGTTTTCAAAATGGGGTCATTTGTGGGGGTTCTCTATGGTTTTGGGCGCTCAAGAACTCTACAAGTGGGCAATGGGGCCTAAAAGGACTTCAAGCAAAATTTGTGTTCCGAAAGCCACCGGTCGCTCATTTCATTTTGGGCTCCGTTGTGTATCCAGACATAAGATTAGGGCCACAATGGGTATGTCTCTGAACACGGGACAAACAGGGGTATCCATTTTTGGGTGCAAGTCTTCCTTCATATGTGTGCTGTACAAAAAAAGCTGTTTTTAAAATGACAGAAATGCCGAAAAAACGAAAATCACAATTTTGTCCTTTTGCTTGGTTTGAATTCATTCAAAAACTGTGGGGTCAAAATATGCAGTACACCCCTAGATAAATTCGTTAAGGGGTCTAGTTTTCAAAATGGGGTCATTTGTGGGGGTTCTATATGGTTTTGGGCGCTCAAGAACTCTACAAGTGGGCAATGGGGCCTAAAAGGACTTCAAGCAAAATCTATGTTCTGAAAGCCACCGATTACTCCTTTTATTTTGGGCCCCGTTGTGC
The DNA here is from genome assembly GCF_035609145.1 of Eleutherodactylus coqui. NCBI lineage: Eukaryota > Metazoa > Chordata > Amphibia > Anura > Eleutherodactylidae > Eleutherodactylus > Eleutherodactylus coqui. The sequence goes on along the minus strand of NC_089843.1, from coordinate 137,633,374 downwards.
ATGCGGACATAAGATTAGGGCCACAATGGGTATATTTCTGAAAACAGCACAAACAGGGGTAACCATTTTGGGGTGTAAGTCTTCCTTCATATGTGTGCTGTACAAAAAAAGCTGTTTTTAAAATGACAGAATTGCCAAAAAAACAAAAATCCAAATTTTTTGCTTTTGCTTTGCTTGAATTTATTCAAAAACTGTGGGGTCAAAATACGCAGTACACCCCTAAATAAATTCGTTAAGGAGTCTAGTTTTCAAAATGGGGTCATTTGTGGGGGTTCTCTATGGTTTTGGGCGCTCAAGAACTCTACAAGTGGGCAATGGGGCCTAAAAGGACTTCAAGCAAAATTTGTGTTCCGAAAGCCACCGGTCGCTCATTTCATTTTGGGCTCCGTTGTGTATCCAGACATAAGATTAGGGCCACAATGGGTATGTCTCTGAACACGGGACAAACAGGGGTATCCATTTTTGGGTGCAAGTCTTCCTTCATATGTGTGCTGTACAAAAAAAGCTGTTTTTAAAATGACAGAATTGCCGAAAAAACGAAAATCACAATTTTTTCCTTTTGCTTGGTTTGAATTCATTCAAAAACTGTGGGGTCAAAATATGCAGTACACCCCTAGATAAATTCCTTAAGGGGTGTAGTTTTCAAAATGGGGTCATTTGTGGGGGTTTTCTATGGTTTTGGGCGCTCAAGAACTCTACATGTGTGCTATGGGGCCTAAAAGGACTTCAAGCAAAATTTCTGTTTTGAAAGACACTGACTACTCCTTTCATTTTGGGCCCCGTTGCGGACTCAGATATAACAATAGGGCCACAATGGGTATATTTCTGAACACGGGAGAAATAGAGGTATCCATTTTGGGGTGTAAATCCTGATTTTCATGTAAACTATAGGAAAAAAATATGTCTTTAAAATGACAGATTTGCAAAAATATGAAATTTTACTTTTTTTCCTCTAAATTGAATTAATTCCTGAAAAAAAACTGTTGGGTCAAAATACTAATGACACCCCTCAGTGAATACAGTGTAGTTTTTAAAATGAGGTCATTTGGGGGGGTATCTATTATTCTGACACTCATGAGCCTTTCCAATCTTGGCTTGGTATAGGAAAACAAAGTGTTCCTCAAAATGCTAAAAAGTAATGTTAAATTTGTACGTCTCCTAAATGGTTAAAAAAAAAATGAAAGTTTTTCCAATGTGCGCCCAAAATAAAGTAAATGGGTGGAAATATAAATCTTAGCAAAAATTTCTATATTATGTTTGCACATATTTAAGATATTGCAGTTGGAAATGTGAAAAAATGACGATTTTTTCAAAATTTTCCCAATTTTGGCGCTTTTAATAAATAAACACAAATTCTATCGGTCTATTTTTTCCGCCTAAATGAAGCACAACATGTGGCGAAAAAACAATGCCAGAATCGCTTGGATATGCAAAACCTTTCTGGTGTTTTTCCATGTTAAAGTGACACATGTCAGATTTGCAAAATTTGGCCTGGTCATTAAGGCGCAAACAGGCTTGGTCACTAAGGGGTTAAGGACGAGATATTTGGACATGCACATTGCCTCCCTAATAGATAAGAAGAAGCCTCATCTTACAAGTGATGAGAGAATGATTGTAGAATGCCCAATTGAATAATTTGAAAAACGAAAGCTGGAGTCCACCATGGAATGATATTGGTGAAGTCTACTCTTAACCTTTGGGGTTTATAAAATGCAACAAGACTCGCCCCAGAGTTGATGGCCACATGTCATGAATGTTGAGTATAACTCTGTTTAGCTTTTCTGTATCTTGCTGAAACAAAATGCAATCAAATAAACTGTGCCAAAAGCATTGCGGTTAGCCTCTCAATATGTTTTGCAAGCTTCCTGGCGTCCTCAGGGTATACGCCCTCTGCCATGAGTGCTTGTTTTTGTTTCCCCTTGATACTGAGAAGAAAGTTTGGGTCTTTCACTCAGTTCATAGGGAGCTTAGGCCAGTTTTTCACCTACATATGTATCACCTGATAATTTTCCTTCTTTTTCTTATGCATGATCTTTTGCCCTTGGTTGTGATAATATTTTTCAAGCATTTTCCTGTACTGAGGAGAAAGTTTGTTTTCCACTTAAGTCCCTAGAAAATAGGGCAAGTCTGTACTCTTATATGGGTGATTCACCTAATGAGTTCTTATTTGTCTGAGGCAGCCTGCAATCTGTTTTTTTTTTTTTAAACATTCAGCAAGTGAATTTAAATTTACTACATTGACCCGATGTTTTACTACACAAACATAAAATATTTGAAAAAATCGTTGTTGTCAACTTCTAAATGTGCTTGAATAGGTGATTATTCAGAGTTTCACTTCGTATTTGGAGCAGCTATCTCTCTCTCTCTCTCTCTCTCTCTAACCTCTTCTTTCTCTCTCTTGCCGCTACTCTATCTCTTGACACTTCTTTGGACACTTCTCTGTCGACCCTTCTCTCTCTCAATGCTTCTCTCTCTCACGGCTTCCCTTTCGTCACTTTTCTTTCTCTCTCTCGCTGCTTCTCTCACACTGCTTTTCTTTTTTTTTTTCGCCACTTCCCTTGCTATCCCTCTCCCTCGCCACTTATCTCTCTCTCTTTCAGCACTTTTCTCTCACCGCTTTTCTCTTTCTTACCACTTTTCTCTCTCTCTCACCACTTTTCTGTCTCTATCTTGCCGCTTCTCTCTCTCTCTCGCTGCTTCTTACTCTCTTGATGCTTTTCTCTCTATCTATATCTCTTGCTGACTCTCTCTCACTGTTTCTCTCTACTTCTTCCTTCTCCTCCTACATTGAAAGCAATTGGAGAGCTCTGTGATCCTCTGCCACGACTGGAAAATCCCTTCATTCCCGGCAAGGGAATCCCTTCAGCCATGGCTAGGGAAAATTCCTTTAGCCATGGCTGGGTGAAATCTCTTCAGCCGCAGTTGGGGGAAAATCTCTTCAGCTGCAGCTGGGTGGAAATATCTTCAGCTGCAGCTGGGGGAAATCCCTTCAGATGTTGCTTGGGAAATTCTTCATCCCCACGGGGATGAAGGGATTCCTCATAGTGATGCGAGGCTGTTTTCACATGAAAATGCCTCGCACCCACAGGGCTTTCACATGGTGGAAAATGTGATATTGAGCCGTCAATCACAGCCTCTTATCGCCCTCACTCATTTGAAACCAACCTTACTCTTTCCTACTCGTCACTTGCTTCTCATGCTGCTCAGCAATGCTTCACTCTCTCTAGCTGCGCATGCCCATAGACTTAACATTGCAATTTTAACCTTGCCTCACAGGTCACTCGATGTATCAAATTAAAATTTTAGGATTTTATGGTGGTTGTGAGGATGTCACTAATCTAACAACACCAAAATCATCCACCCAGGGTCAGGCAAAGGGGTCAAAGTGTGGAGCAAGAAAAAGCCTGCTGGCTTTTTTTATACTAGATATCTAATAAACGTTATATGTTAGGGAACTCGGTATAGTGGTTTATGCCTTTGGCATTTGCTTTCACTTTAAGTCATTTATAACCCTTGCCGAGCTCATAAGCCATTTTTTTCTGATTAACTATGAGATGTAGGCTGATAAGTTCCAGATTCATGAAGCCCATGATCCAGGATGGGTTTACAGAATTTTGCCACACCTTCAGCAAATTGTTCAAAGATATAAATCAGCTGTATTGTTACAGCTGTAGGATTATTTATGTATGCTAGTTGAGTTTATGTATAGCATGTCATACTAGAAGCTCGAATATATTGTACAACTATTTGTATATTTGAGGAAGAAAAATGGATATTAGTTTGTAAGACCTAATTAGTGCAGTGAGGTGCCAGGTACTGTGATAACATTCCAACCCTCTACCATTTTGTTAAGAAAGTCTGCTGTTAATTTCTAGCATGAGAGCTGCATGTATAACTGTGTGAATTATTCAAGTACGAGATACTTGAAATAAAAGAAATGTATTATTATGATTTTTTTGCAGGAAAAGGGGAGTGATATTCCTCGAGGTACGTATACTAATCTGAAATATGAGCTTTTTTTGAATTGTGGACACATTGTCTACATCACAAATGCCTAATTAGGTAGGGAGACAACTAGTCTTCTACTTATTTGTAGCATTAATGAAGATATTTTTGGCTATCCATAGACAAATGTGATATCCCTGCATAACTAAATTATATAAATTTGTTTCAGCTCTGGCAATTTTTCCAGTGAAATTTAGATAATGTTTTTTTTGATTATGAATAGAGATGAGCGAGCACTAAAATGCTCGAGTGCTTGTTACTCGAGTCGAACTTTCAGTAATGCTCGAGAGTTCGTTTCGAGTAACGAACCCCATTGAAGTCAATGGGCGACTCGAGCATTTTTGTATATGACTGGTGCTCCGCTAAGGATTTCATTTGTGAAAATCTTAGCAAATCACCAAAGTCATGTAAAAAACACAGAAATGGATAGGGCAGGTGAGGAGCAACATGCAGGGCTGCATTTCGGGCTCTGAGGTCTCACTATTAAGCAACAATAGTGGCAAGAGTGAGACCCCCCCCCCCCGCACTGTCAACATAAAGACCGTTCTCCTCTGCCACAGCTGTTACAGAAGAATAATGTTAGCCCATTGAATTCAATGGAGCCAGCAATACAGCCGGCTCCATTGAAAGCAATGGGCTGCCGGCGAGCGCTAGATGATAAAAAAACGTACCTCTCCGCCGCTGCTGTGACCCCCGCGGGCATGAAGAACACATCTGCCGCATGCGGCAGATGTATCCTTCACCCCTGCTAGTTAAAAGAATTCCCTGCTGTTACATCTGCCACATCTGTGGCAGATGCAGCAAAAGGAATTCTTCAGTTCTCAACCGCAGCTGTCACACATGACAGCTGCGGTAGAGAATCCTGCTGCCGGCATCCTGTCAATGGCTTTTCAGGGAAGGGCTTTATAAGCCCTTCCCTGAAAAGCCATTTAAATTAGTGCAAAAAATAAAAAAAAAACAATTCTCACTTCCCTTCAGTTGCCGGGGCTCAGCCGCGACTTCTAGCGCTGTCCCAGGCTCTGTAGTTCTGAGCTATCAGCAGCCGGGGATTTTAAATCCCCAGCTGCTGATAGCTCAGCAGCGCTACAGAGCACGGGACAGCGGCAGAAGTCCCCGCTGAGCCCCGGCAGCTGTTAGTGGCTTTGCAGGAAAGGGCTTCATAAGCCCTTCCCTGAAAAGCCTTTTAAAATAGTAAAAAAATAGGTACTCACCTCCCTTGAGCTGCCGGGGCACAGCCGCATCTTCTCCTGCTGTCCCCTGCACTGTGTTGCTGAACTGCTGACCTATCACCAGCCGGGGATTTAAAATCCCCGCCTGCTGAAAGAGCTGAATGTAATTGGCTGAGGTGCTCAGCCAATCACAGGCAGCTCTCACCTGTCATTCATTTGGGGAGAGCTGCCTGTGATTGGCTGGGCACCTCAGCCAATCACATTCAGCTCTTTCAGCAGGCGGGGATTTTAAATCCCCGGCTGGTGATAGATCAGCTGTTCAGCACCACAGTGCAGGGGACAGCAGGAGAAGACGCGGTTGTGCCCTGGCAGCTGAAGGGAGGTGAGTATCTATTTTTTTTGTTTTTTAAATCACTTTTAATTCATTTCCAGGGAATGGATTATATGTAAAGCCCTTCCCTGAAAAAGAATTCAGGTGTGCCAGCAGACCATTGTCTTCAATGGAGTCGCCGGCAGCAGCAGCGGCTCCATTGAAGAGAATGCCTGCATTTTTATTCTTTTTTACACTAAAATCCTTCTTTTTCAGGGAAGGGCTTATATGTAAAGTCCTTCCCTGAAAAGGAATTCAGGGAGCCAGCAGGCCATTGTTTTCAATGGAGCCGCCGGCAGCAGCCGCGGCTCCATTGAAAACAATGTGTGCATTCCCTATGGTGCATGCATGTCCTATCTTTGCAGGCACGCACCTGCAAAGTACGGACATGTGCACACACCATAGGGAATGCAGTGTTGTAAATACAAGCGTTTTTTTGTGCGTGCATATGCACGCACCAAAACACGCTCGTCTGAACGCACCCTTAAGAATGATTTTCAGGTAAGGGCTTATATTTTTAAGCCCTTCCCGAAAATTCATCCCGCGCTCGCCGGCAGCCCATTGCTTTCAATGGAGCCGGCTGTATTGCTGGCTCCATTGAATTCAATGGGCTAACATCGTTCTTCTCTGCCACAGCTGTTACAGCTGTGGCAGAGGAGAACGATCTTTATGCTGACATAAATTTTTTTTTTTATTTTTACACATCTTAGGATGATTTTCAGGTAAGGGCTTATATTTTTAAGCCGTTCCCGAAAATTCATCCCGCGCTCGCCGGCAGCCCATTGCTTTCAATGGAGCCGGTTGTATTGCCAGCTCCATTGAATTCAATGGTCAGTGCTCGTTTAATCGAGACGAGTACCGCGTGGTGCTTGTCTCGAGTAACGAGCATCTCGAGCACCCTAATACTCGAACGAGCATCAAGCTCGGACGAGTATGCTCGCTCATCTCTAATTATGAATAATATGCATTTGTTATTTTGGTAACTTTCATTTTTTTATTTTTTGGTGAAAAGGTTTAGATGGTCCTTTGTTGTGTTGTTTGTCTGTACATTGTTATATGTTCGTACATGCATGTTTACCAACAGACACTATTAGGCCAGGCTCATATGGCCATAAGCTTAAGGCTGGATTCACACGAACGTATATCGGCTCGGTTTTCACGCCGAGCCGATATATGACGTCCTCATCTGCAGGAAGGGGAGGATGAAAGAGCCAGAAGCAAGAACTGAGCTCCTGCCCCCTCTCTGCCTCCTCTCCGCCCCTCTGCACTATTTGCAATGGGGAGAGGCGGGACGGGGGCAGGGCTAATTCTCTGAACTTAGCCCCGCCCCGCCTCCTTCCATTGCAAATAGTGCAGAGGGGCGGAGAGGGGGCGGGAGCTCAGTTCCTGCTTCTGGCTCTTCCATCCTCCCTCCCCTGCAGATGATGACGACGTATATCGGCTCGGCGTGAAAACCGAGCCAATATACGTTCGTGTGAATGCAGCCTAAAACACTTTATGGCTCACGCAGGTTTTATAGCTGTGGAGACGGTGGTGACCCAGCATACTGCCGCATATGGTGGCAAAGTTGTACTGCACATTACAGTGTATCTCGCGCATGCTGTCATGCACAGTCCACCTGTTGTTTTTTGTGTGTTTATTTATGTAATTGCATATGGGTGCGCTTATATATGCGCCCAAAGAGAACTATAGGCTTTATCTCGCATATAAATGTGGCAAAATAGAACATGCTGCGTTCTTTTTGTATGCTAGTGTACTATGCAATTCCAACATGCTAATGTGATTGGAGCTGCGTAAAGAAATTTAATTGATTTCCTGCAAGTTACCACATATCATATGGGCATTCAGCACACTTGCAATACAATGTAATCATATGTCCGTGTGAGCCAGACCTTTCAGTTAACCAAATCACCTGGGGTAAGGCCAACTGTAAATTGAAGGAGAAAAGGGTGGGATTTTGACTGAAAACCTCCAACAGGACAGCCTTTTGCTCCTCTTTAACACAGATATCACATGACAACCTAACAAAAAAGAAGAAAATAAGGGACATAGCAGCAGCAGAGTCTCACAACACGTTTCATCCTGCCATCAAGGGACCAATACAGAAAAAAACTGTAGCAAAGCATTGATAGCATTATAAAAAGTTTTTACCAAAAAACTGAGTGCTGTATGGCCCTCTATCAGGTGGGTTGTGTACTCCTTCCGGATGCTAAATAATGCTGTGCAGTGATTCTGTGTTATTTGTGATCATATTGCATGTACCTGCAATTTTTTGAAGAGTTTTTGTGGTAAAAAAACCCAAAATTTTCTAATACTATCAGTTCTGTGGTGTTCTTCAGGTGCTGCGTAATTGTGAATCTTGGCATTTTTTCAATCTATGTAAAGCTGTGTATTGATTATGTTTCTTTTAGGATCATGCATGTACCTGCCTATTTTTGAAGAATTTTTGTGGTAAAATCTTTTTTCAATACTATCAATGCTTGAAATGCATTGGACCTGACTGCAGTCATTTTTTAACACTGTGTCTGCTGCTATGTAACTGGAATATAGTCATGCAAAGTTTATTAGCCTTCTTGGTGCCCACAATATCCCTGCATGGTGCTGAATAGTCACTAGGGATAATTAGGGACAGGTGTCCATTCTCTTCCCAGTTCACCCTCAAGAGGAAATTCTTGTAGGTAGCTAACAGATCCTATACAAGAATGTATCCAGCCTTTTGAACGGGTCTACAGGAGTGGTAAGATCTATCTTTACTACTGAAGCCAGATTGCAATAAGTGGATTTTATATGGCTTTTTATATACATGTGTTATGACATAATACATGTGATTATAACCAATATATATTTCTTGCATGCTTGAAGATGGGTTGTCGTCACTTATTGAGGTATCATATATTTTATCTTTATTCTATTAAGGGCTCTTTCACATGAACATATGCGTTTTTACGTTCTCTTGGTCGCGCCGTAAAATTGCATAAACAGGCTTTTTTTCTGCAATCATGGCCAGCATTTTCTCGCCCATTCACATGACCGGGAGCAATGTTTTTATCGAAAAAATATTTCGCACTCCGGGAAACTCTGGCTCTGCAAAAATCCTTGGGATGCCTTCAAAAGCCAATATAGAGGCACCTGTAAGATTTTGGCAGCATTGGACGCTGCTAAAATGCCTCCCCCTCCCTTTTTTTCTGACAAAGACTTTCAGCAGAACACCGCCAACCAACAGGGCTGCGCAACAATCTGCAGCCAGGTGAGGGAAGGGGCATGCATTAAAGTTTTTTCCTTAAGACCAAAGACAACAAATCTTGGACAGTTACCACAGAAAAGACCATGGATATCTGCACTTACATTGATCTGGATTATAGTTTTCTCCAGCAGGTTTTGGGGTATTTTGTAGCTTCCGAATTGTATCATGTGCACACATCATCGACCAGAATCAGACACAAATGCTGGTCTAAAACCGGGAGAGTCTCTACAATGTGTAGAGGCTCAGGCTTTTTATTATAACACATGATAACCGCCTTTAATGGGCGTGGAACAGGTTACATCAGTAACATATAAGATTCTCATTTGTCGGATCATATACCGCCTCTCTGCCCACCCTTCCTCACGTCCGCCATAGTGTGGACTTTGTCTGCTTTAGCATGCAGACAACCTTAAGGAATTCTGTGTAGTTGACAAATCATTGTTTAAATAGCTTGTGTGAGGAGTGGAAGGGGGCCTAGGTAAACACTCAGTATTGAACACAGATATACACAACACTATGGCCCTTAACTCTTAGAGACTTCTTGTGTAACTTCTATGTACTTAACTAACATTACATCACACATCCATTGTCTAGCAAATACCATGATTAGATTGTGTGTGTGTCCTTTAAACTCCTCAGAGCTAAAAGTCATTACAATAGCAAAATACATTTACGTTATACAAATCGATAGACATTTTATACAAAATAATCATCATGTCTATCACAACATCTGCACTCTTCTCACATATCAACACAGAGAAAGAAGGGGTAAAGAACTGACTCCTAATGGGCTTCCATATACCTGAGACTTTGTAGCTTAAAGAAGAAAGAAGAACTCCACAAAAGACAACAAACCAGTTTTTGATTTTTAGTCTTTTTTTATGCCCAATTGTAATTATACTAGTTTTCTGTTAGCAGAAACAGACATAGGAAAAACAACTCACCACTGAGGGATAGCTGAAGGGAAATGTATCTGTATAATATCCTTTATGATTCCAACTAGTTAGCTTGGGCAATGAACTTAGAGGATTTTGTAAATATTTAACCATGTTAATGCATACTGGAAAATGTTAATGGTTTAAGTTAATTGAATTCTTAAAACCAGAGGTGGAGTGTATAGTAGAGTCAATCGGTCTTTGGCATTCACTTGGCCAAAAGGTTAATTGGTTTTAGCATTGTCTTAGTTAAATATTGTTTACATTTGTTCATAATAAGATATTTGGAAATGTGCAGTGCCTCTAACACACCAGAAGAAACATCATCTTACAGGCTCAGTCAGATGAGCAAATTTTAAACACATGTATAGGCGCGCTTTTAAAATGAATTTATTAAAACCAATGCTTTCCAATAAAAGTGGTCACATGTCCGGTTTTTACGTGCATTTAAAATTCACTCCAGGAAACAATAGGACAGGCTTTTTGATTCGAACAAAAATTCAGTTTTCATGCGAATCAATGCAACTTTGACAGTAGGAAATTCTACTGACAAAGCCCTTAAATAAGCCCTAGCTGAAAGAAAAAAATAATAATAATACATCACCTAGAAGCGCTTTCAGCTCTGGCACGTCTTCTCCCTGGGTCCCTGGCTCTTCTTCTTCATGTTCTTCTGGCCGGGGATTGAAAAATCCCCGCCTTCTGGAAGCACTGCCTCTGATTGGCTGAATGCTTTGAACAATCACAGCCAAATGAAAGCTTTTATTGGAAAGCATTAAAACCAATGCAATGCAATGCAGCAGTGCCGGCCCCATTGAAACCAATGGGATAGTATCATGCTCCTCTGCCATAGCTGTCACAGCTGTGGCAGGAGATTCCTTCATCCCCACAGGGAGTCCTCATCACTGAACACTGTGACAGTGCTGTCACAGTATTCAGTGTTGAGGAGACTTCCGCGGGGATGAAGGAATCCTCTGCCACAGCTGTCACAGCAGTGGCAGAGGAACGCATAAATATTCAAGTAAAGGTAATGATCTCACCTATGTAGCAGGTTATGTCAGCTCCCGTCTTATATTTCTTGCTGTGTCCTCTTTTCAGCATGAAGAAAGCAGTCTCTCATCCATACCGCTCGATCCAAGGCGGTTTCTTGACACGTGCATTTAAATGGTAGGAGCTTGGATGCATAGAGATAAAAGGACGGTTGTATTTTTCTTGTTATTATGGGCACATACTGAATAAATAGAAGAAAGTTTTTATCTCTATGCATCCAAGCTCCTATCATTTAAATGCAGAGGAACGCAGTCTTCTCCCTATGTTTTCAATGGGGCCCGCGCTGCTGGCGCCGTCTCCATTGACAACAAGGTAAAACCCCTGGATGTGACAGCATCCAAGGGTTTCACATCCAAGGAATGGGGATTCACAGCCGCAGCAGGGGATAGTGATCCGCTCTGATTGCTTTCAATGGGGCTGCACTATATGTGCGAATTTTAGCTTCGTGGGACCGCACAAGTTCAAATAGAAAAACGCATCTGCTTGAAAACATTATATGTGAATAGGGTTGTTTTGACTTGCTGCGTCTGATAGCTCACATTGACAATGAAATTTGTACAACTGCCTTACTATATCCCCTAATATTAGTAATTGGTACCATATTTGTATTATCAGGGTCTTATAGGGTTTACAAGAAGTTCCAGTGTGGGGCTGTCCTTTCACGATGATTACTGTCCTGATTATTATTCTGCTATCTAAGGGTCTCTCATTTATAGAGCTAGTGGCCATTTTTATTGTCCAGAATTATGTATCTTTAGTAGAGATGAGCGAATATACTCGTTTCGAGTAATTACTCGATCGAGCACCGCGATTTTCGAGTACTTCCGTATACGGGTGAAAAGATTCGGGGGGGCGCCGGGGGGCGGGGGGAGGCATGGTGGAGTGGGGGGTAGCAGCGGGGAACAGGGTGGAGCCCTCTCTCTCTCCCTCTCGCCCCACTCCCTGCTGCAACCGCCCACTCACCCACGGCGCCCCCCAAATCTTTTCACCCGAGTACGGAAGTACTCGAAAATCACGGAGCTCGGGCGAAAAAGGGGCGTGGCCGAGTAGGTTCGCTCATCTCTAATCTTTAGTTATTTAGGTGCATTTGGTGAAGCCTGTACAGTGTGTAGCTACTCCAGAGTATTATGAATATAGCAAATTATGGTGCTTTGGTCATTATGCATTCAAAATAAAGCAATATAGTATCTTAAAAGGTATATACTTAATTCTATTAATTGTTTGACAATATAGGTGTTTTATTTATGGCAAATACTTCACTTATTACTTTAGTCTTATAGAATTTCTGTAGTGAACTAGTTTATTCCTAAGTGATACAAAATCAGAAATTGAGGTAGGCCAATTCAGATTCATGGGAAAACAATTTAGGTCCAGAAATGCTTGAAGAATAGACAAACAAACTGGTGCCAGAGTTAATTCTATGTACTTTTAATGTGATTGGCCACTGGGGCGACACACAATGTTTATGTCCCTACAGAACTGCATTGGAACAAAGTTTGGTAAATTGCATTATATTGGCATGCTTCTACAAGCACTGGCGTAACTATAGGGGATGCAGGGGATGCGGTTGCACCCGGGCCCAGGAGCCTTAGGGGGCCCATAAGGCCTCTCTTCTCCATATAGGGAGCCTAGTACTATGAATATAGCATTATAGTTGGGGGCCCTGTTTCAGGTTTTGCATTGGGACCCAGGAGCTTTAAGTTACTCCTCTGTCTAGAAAGGAAGGATTAGTAGATCAGGTAGATCGACTGTATATAACACTAAATTACATCAGTTTCATATACACTGAACCATGCACAAATATCTACATCTAGAGGTAAATGCACAGAAGTCTTTTTATTTATCCTCATGAATGGCAAACAAAACGGTTCTTGTTGCATCAAAAATAAATATCAGAAGAGGTATTTTGCAAGAAATACAAAAAAGATAAATTAAAGGGGTTGTCCCGTGAAAGCAAGTGGGGTTGTCATGTCTCATCTGCCTGACTCTATTCATTGACATGTATAACCTGTACTGTATCTGCAAGTGTTTGCCTTCTTTAGCTTGTCCCTTCTGGTTCTCTGTACCCCCTGTGTTGCATAACCCCTCCCTTTCCTCCTCTTAGGGAGTTTTCCTGTCTATAGCCACGTGTTAGGTCTCTACTCTGTGCTTTGGCTAATCATCATTCTTTTTAGCTACTGCTGAATGTGTGTTCTACAAGAGTTCTTCCTGAATAAACCCCAGAATCTTCTCACATGCCTCTGCAGTCGAGTTGGATGATGTCTGACAACATGTACCTGGTGTGAGTACTGGTACATAACTACAAGAGAAGTTACCTCAGCCGATACGCTGGCAGCCATGTTATTGAGTCAGAATAGTAAAAACAATGTATAAATCCTGCCAGACACTGCTGTAAAGACTCCTCCAGCAGCTTCACATACAACAACAGCTGCAGCTCATAATCTCCCACCAAGTTATAACTCTCCTCAGTGTTACCTTCATCCTGTGTGCTGCATCATGACTGAAGAACACTCTGAGGCACAAGTTAGCATGGACCCTAGCCTGAAGTCTAGTCAGAGAGACAGGCGCTCTAATAAGCCAACCTGGAAGGTTAGAGAGAACCTTGAAAGTCTCAAGCAGGAACTTTCCTCTGACATTTTAAAACTGTGGGAAACATTACTAAGTCATGTCTCCAACATTCAGCAGAGTCTGTCTTCACTCCATGTGTCACCACTAGAGCGAGCCCTGCAACAGCTTTGTGCAACGTATGAGCATTATAATATAAAAGTCCAGGAGTACGAAAACACTTTGAAAAGATTAAACACAGAGGATTCCATAGAGGAATTGCAAAGCTTCCAACATCTCAGTGTTGAAAGAGACGGCTTAGTACGCGACATTAAGTCTAAGACAGAAGCGAGAATTGCGCAATTTCAGAAGATGTCATCTCACATTTCTGACTCTACCAGGCACTCCAAGCGTACATCTAGGTCACAATCTTCAAAGCATTCCACCCTCAGTGAGCAGCTTCTAAAAGCACGCGCAGAAGCGGAAGCAACTAGGGTACAGGCCGTCTTTGCGCAGAAGAAAGCAGAAGTGGAAGCTGCACATAAGAAAGCGGAAATGGAAGCTGCACATAGGAAAGCGGAAATGGAAGCTGCACATAGGAAAGCGGAAATGGAGGCTCTGGAGAAACAATGTGAACATGCTACAGCCATAGCAAGGTAAAGAGTTTTAGAACAAGCCACGAGTCAGAGTGAAAGAGACAGCATTGACTTCAGCGGACTGGATGCAGAGGAACCTCTCAAGCGTACAAGAGACTATGTACTAAGCCAATGCTTTGATTACCCATCTGCCAAAAACATTCCAGACAAAACAGATGTCTCTCCAGAGCGACAGTCCGCACATTCTTCTACAGCACCAGGCATGCAAAGTCAGCACAGAACTCTGCTCGTTCCTCACAGCAACCTTCTGTCCTATATGGAGCACCAAGGCTCTGCACCCCAGCAAGCTCAATATACGGGTATTCATGGACAATTCAATATACCAGCGGTTCTCCAAACCTCTAGCAATTACATGGTTCCGTATCCACATGTCACCAAACCTATGGACTTCAAACCAGCTCCTAGGCTGAACATGTTGACAGCCCCACATGTACCTACGTCTCTCACGCAAAACACCACAAACGATGTGATCAGCACCACTCAACCAATTTCACACCAGAAGTCAGAGGAAACCGACATGTCAGAGTTTGCAAGATATATGATACGTCGTGAGCTCACTAAGACAGGACTGATAAGGTTCGACGACCAGCCTGAGAATTACAGAGGCTGGAAATGTGCCTTCAGAACCGCAACTCATGATCTCGGCATTACTGCTTCGGAAGAACTAGATCTACTGATCCGGTGGCTCGGCCCACAGTCTACAGAACGAATAAAGAGACTCAGATCTGTCCACATTGAAAATCCAGCAGCAGGCCTTGCAGCCGCTTGGGAGAGACTGGAGAGAACCTATGGTAGTCCTGAAGCAATAGAAAATGCTATGTTCAAACGTCTGCAAGGCTTTCCAAGGATATCTGGTAAAGACAATCAGAAATTCCAAGAGCTCTGTGACTTACTGCTAGAGCTACAGCTGGCCAAGGGAGACACTGACCTGGATACTGCTCGTGGAGTAAACCCAATCGTGTCAAAGCTGCCATACAACCTTCAAGAGAAGTGGACCGCTCTGGGGTCAAGATATAAGAGAGAAAATCAAGTCTCTTTTCCTCCATTTTCCTACTTCTGTGAGTTCATCAAAAACATTGCAGAATACAAGAACGACCCAAGCTTTTCCTATGAGGAATCCAATCCCGTTCCACATCCATTCAAGTCTGACAAGTCACGCGCCGACTACAAAGGCCGCAGAGGTCCAGTGTCAGTAAAAAAGACTGATATTTTCCCTCTACTTTGTCAGCTTCACAGGGAAACAGTTACAAAAGCAATCAAGATGAAAAGGTTGAAAACCCTAATCGCCTATGTCCCTTCCATAAGAAGCCTCATCCCCTCAAGAAATGCATCGGCTTCAGGAAGAAACCACTCCAAGAACGCAAGGAGCTTCTAAAGAAGTTTGGGGTATGTTTCAGATGTTGCGCTTCTACTGAACACATTGCTAAAGACTGTAAAAATGCCATCAAATGCATTGAGTGTGGTTGTGAGGATCATGTACAAGCTCTTCACCTATCTCAACCTAGTACTGCACCAGCTACAAGTTTCCCTACCCAACCAACGTATGGCGGGGAGAACACAGATCAAGCAGCAAGTCCTACCACTGTATCTTCTTCATGCACAGAAGTCTGTGGAGAAGGCATTTGCGACCAGTCCTGTGCGAGGATATGCCTAGTCAACGTGTACCCCCAGGGTCAACCAGAAAGGACTATGAAGGTGTACACCATCCTCATTGACCAGAGCAACTGATCACTTGCAAGGTCAGAACTCTTTGATTCGTTTAACATAAAGGGAGATGTTTACCCATATACCTTGGGTACATGTAGTGGAGTGACAGAGGTCTCAGGGAGAAGAGCCAGTGGACTTGTAGTAGCCTCTGTTAAGGGCAATCTTGAGATACCCTTGCCCACACTTGTTGAATGTAATCAGATACCATCCAATAGGGGAGAGATCCCTACACCAGAGGCTGCTTTCCATCATCCCCACCTAAGGGCTATAGCTAACGAAATACCAGCCCTTGACAAGAGCGCAGAGATCCTACTTCTGCTGGGTAGAGACATTCTTAGGGTGCACAAAATACGCAAGCAAATTAATGGACCTCATGATGCACCATTTGCCCAGCGCCTTGACTTAGGATGGGTCATCATAGGCAATGTCTGTATAGACAAGATGAAAAAGCCAACCAAGATTTCCTCATTTAAAACACACATCTTGCCAAATGGTCGCAGTACTTATTTTCATCCATGCCCACACCATTATCGGGTGAAGGAGAAACTGACCAACAGTAAGTGGCACCATGACCAACAAGACAGTACAAACACTTTCCTCTGGGACAACAGTCTTGGATCAATAGTGTTCAATACAACAAGTGACGACAACAAGTTGGTACCCGCTAGAGAAGACATTGAATTTCTCAAGGTCATGGAAAGGGAATTCACCCAAGATGACTCCAATAGCTGGGTAGCTCCCTTACCCTTCCGTTCTCCAAGAGTAAATCTACCTAACAATAGGCAGCAAGCTACCACCAGATTCTCCTCTCTGAAACGTACTCTTGAGAGAAAACCAGTAATGGAAAAACATTTCGTAGACTTCATGCAGAAGGTATTCGATAGAGACCATGAAGAACCTGCACCACCGGTAAGGGAAGGAGAAGAATGCTGGTACCTTCCATCCTTTGGCGTGTATCACCCCCGCAAGCCTGAACAAATCAGAGTTGTGTTTGATTCCAGTGCTCAGCATGAAGGTGTCTCTCTCAACAACCTTCTCCTCACAGGCCCTAACCTAAACAACAGCCTCATGGGCGTTCTAATTCGCTTCAGACAAGAACCCGTTGCGGTTATGGCCGACATCCAGCAGATGTTCCATTGCTTCATCGTTAAGGAAGATGACAGAAACTATCCCAGGTTCCTATGGCACAAGGACAATGATGTCAGCAAAGAGGTCATAGATTACCGGATGAAGGTACATGTCTTTGGCAACAGTCCATCACCTGCTGTAGCAATCTATGGACTGAGAAGGACAGCCCAAGAAGGTGAGAAGGAGTACGGATCGGAGGCTCGGCAATTCGTCGAGAAGAACTTCTACGTAGACGACGGACTTAAATCCTTACCCACAAGTACAGAGGCGATTGATCTCCTCACCAGAACCAGGGAAATGCTGTCTGTCGCGAACCTTAGGCTTCACAAGATTACCTCCAACAGCAAGGAAGTAATGAAGGCCTTTCCATCTGATGATCATGCAATCAACTTGCGGGACCTTGAACTCAGCTCTGAGGTTCTTCCTATACAGCGCAGCCTAGGATTGCTCTAGAATATCGAACAAGATACATTTATATTTCAAGTATTAGCTTGCGACAAACCTTTCACCAAGCGTGGAGTTTTATGGGTCGTGAACAGTTTTTATGATCCTCTTGGGTTCATAGCCCCCATCACTATTCAGGGCAAGATATTTCTGAGACAGCTTACTACTGAGAATATGGATTGGGACGCTCCCTTATCTGTCAAGAAACAACAAAGGTGGGAAAAATGGAAAACGTCCTTGAAAGTATTAGAAAAACTCCAAGTACCGTGCTGTTATGCTCCCAGTTCTCTTTCAGCTGCTGTCAAAAGGGAAATACACATCTTCTCTGATGCATCAATGGAAGCCATAGCCACAGTGGCCTATCTGAAAATCTCAGGAACCAACAATGAGCTACACTGTGGCTTTGTACTAGGTAAGGCCAAACTAACCCCAAAACCTGCGCATTCCATACCAAGACTTGAACTCTGTGCAGCCATGTTAGCAGTAGAGGTTGCCGAAGTGATAAGGGATGAAATGGACGTCGCATTTGATTCATTCACCTTTTACACAGACAGTAAGGTTGTTCTCGGTTATATACACAACCAAACAAAACAATTCTACGTGTATGTAGGACACCGAGTAGAAAGGATCAGAAGTTTCTCCACCCCTAACCAGTGGCATTACATCCCCACAGAACTTAATCCAGCTGACTGGGGAACAAGAGCCGCACGAACATCAAATCTGCTAGACCACATATGGTCTTCACCTCCAAGATTTCTATACGAAGATCCTTGTTTGTTACCTACCAATGCCATCTATGATCTGGTGGACCCTGCGTCTGACAAGGAAATCAGAGCCCTAAGTTCTACACTTTACACTTCTGTAACTTCTAAGGTGAAGCTGAAGTCACATCGCTTTGAACGTTTCTCGACATGGAGATCTATCGTGCAAGCCATTGACAGACTAATTCACATTGCTCAGTGTTTTGCAAAGAACGCATCATCAAAGTGTAGTGGTTGGCATATGTGTAAAGCACACCCTACAGCCGCAGAATTTGAACTAGTGCTTTTTCTTCCAAGGCAGGGAGTCACCTGAGGAAGCTATGATTATCATACACAGCTCATGGCGGGGAGCATATCACCGCAGACTGCAACAGAGAGAACCTGAAGAAGTCCACCTGTGGATTACTTTTGCCACAACAGTTGATTTGTTCATTTATTATTGCTGTTGCATTTGTTTATTTGTTTTTTAAGTTGAACAAGAATTTCTGGACTTTGAAGGACATTATGTCAAAACAGTATTCAGTGAAATCTAAAGATTTCAGACGGGGAGTGTCATGTCTCATCTACCTGACTCTATTCATTGACATGTATAACCTGTACTGTATCTGCAAGTGTTTGCCTTCTTTAGTTTGTCCCTTCTGGTTCTCTGTACCCCCTGTGTTGCATAACCCCTCCCTTTCCTCCTCTTAGGGAGTTTTCCTGTCTATAGCCACGTGTTAGGTCTCTACTCTGTGCTTTGGCTAATCATCATTCTTTTTACCTACTGCTGAATGTGCATTCTACAAGATTTCTTCCTGAATAAACCCCAGAATCTTCTCACATGCCTCTGCAGTCGAGTTGAATGCTGTCTGACAACATGTACCTGGTGTGAGTACTGGTACATAACTACAAGAGAAGTTACCTCAGCCGATACGCTGGCAGCCATGTTATTAAGTCAGAATAGGGGTTATACACTTCTGTATGGCCATATTAATGCACTTTGTAATATACATCGTGCATTAAATATGAGCCATACAGAAGTTATACACTTACCCCCTCTGGTGCTGGCGTCCCCGTCTCCATGGCGACGACTGAAGCCTTCTTCTTTGGTTGCCGCAACAGTCGGCGCTTGCGCAGATAAGAATCCTCTGCTGGCTGTGTCCGGGCTCACGAGCGGCGTCCTGGCTCCTCCCTCTTCTCCGCGTCATCGTAGCTCCGCCTCCGTCACGTGGTGCCGATAAGCCAATGAGGTGGCTGTAATCGGCAGTGGAATGCAAGACTGGAGAAGAACATCCATGGTGCACCATGGGAGAAGACCCGCGGTGCACGGTGGGAGAAGACCAGCGGCGCCATCTTTGAAAGAAGAATCTTCAAAGCTGCAGAACGGGGATCCAGGTAAGCGAATTTTTCTTTTAAAATAACGAATGCATTCGTTTTTACTGTGCACAATGTGGGGGTCTGTGCAAAAAACAAATTTAGGTTTCGGCGCGGGACAACCCCTTTAAGCCATAGAAAATCATTTTATGAATGTGATTTCAGGAATTATTTTAGTGTACTTATTTCCCTCCTAAAGAGAAAGTTTTCGATACAATTGAAACCTCTTTTCTTCTTGAAGGGAAGTTGTTCTCAAAATTGGGGCAAAGAGAAGGTGTTTTGATTTAATATAGTGTGTAAAATTGTGTTTACATGTCAGGCAATTCCGGATGACAAAAGAATAAGACACAGTAGAAAATACTTACTTGCCCTACAAATTGATAACATAAGTACAGTACATTTTAGGTACAATGTCCTGAAGGTATCCCTTTGCTCAATGTTATTGCTTTGTGTACATCTGCGAATTGTAAGGTAAATGACTGTGAATTTATCAAAATGATATATTTTCATGATGTTATCATCATGTTTATTTTAAATTACTGAAATCCTACATTTAACTTACTTTTCACATATTGCCAAAGTATTTCTGTCATCTATGATGGTTTTGCTCCATTATGCAATTCACTTTTAACTAAATTGCAAGGCTTATATATTTTTTCATGCTCTGACTCACACTGCACATTCAGAATGTCACATCTTATATTCTATAAATGGAACTTGCACTATCCATCCACATTATGTATGCCTCATCACACCTGAGCATCCACATTTTCAGTCATCTTGTCTTGTGTCTAGTTCAAGGTGAGTTGCTAGGAAGCATTTTAGATTACTAATGGGATGAATAAAACAATACACATTGATCGCCATAAGATACTGATCTCATGCAGTGCATTATATAGGTAACAAACCCAGACAGAACTGCTATATACAGTGTCTTATTCATTTTTTATAGTTCATACATATTCCACAGTGTTATACAGAGACTATCATCACTTACGTTGGCCCCTGTCCCTATGGGGGGCTCACAATCTATAGTTCTCTATAAGTATGTTTTTGGAAATGGGGAAGAAACCAGATTACCAAGAAAAAACCCACTCTGACGCCTGCACATGGCCGGATTTGCATTGCGGAGTCCCCAGCAGGCGTCTGCCTCCGAAATTCCGCATCAAATACCTGAAATTTTTTACTGCCCAGGAGTGGAAATCAATTGTGATGTTCTGCTCGCGGGGGAGAAATCGCAGCATGCTCTATTTCTACGGAAATTCCGTGCGGACAGCTTCCAATCATTGCCGAAAAGTTGCGGGATCCGCATCGTCGCCTAGCAATGGTGCAGCATTATCTGGACTGTGCATGTCCGCTGGCAAGCTGGCCGGCACATCCACAATGCAGATAAGAGGAATCCGGACAGGTATGCTGGGGTCACCTGCTAAGCACAGAGTCAGATTCCGCTGCGGGATCCAGCATGAAGAATCCGACCCGGTTGTGTGCAGGTGGCCTTCCACAGGAAGGAAAAAACATGCTACATGTAGATATTGCTCTTGGTCAGATTGGAACCCAGAATCCCAGTGCTGCAAGGTAACAGTGCTAATAATTTAGCCACCCAAGTGCAGTCTCAAATGGTAAGGCATACCATACTAGTGAGTATATAATATATATATATATATATATATATATATATATATATATATGTATATATATATATATATATATATATATATATATATATATATATATACATATATATATATATATATATATATATATATATATATATATATATATATATATATATATATATATATATATATATATATATACATATATATAAATTATATACTCACTAGTATGGTATGCCTTACCATTTGAGACTGCACTTGGGTGGCTAAATTATTGCCACTGTTACTATATATATATATATATATATATATATATATATATATATATATATATATATATGGAAGGGATATAATACATGAAGATTTTTTTTGCTACTTTCGCAATGACTGTGTCTACTACTTCATTAATACTAGCTGTTATTATTATTATTATATGTCACTTAGTAATTAGTAGTTTACACCATTTACAGTGCAGTAAACAGCAACATTGTGTTGCTGTTATTTTATGGTGTTTTGTAAATGTAAAAATATTTCTTTGAAAAATATATTAGCAGTTTAATACTTTAGCTATGCAGATACAGTACTCTGAATATTTCAGTTTAGTAGAAAACTGTAGGGCCAATTAATAGAATGTCTGAAATCACATATGTGGTTATAGTTTGAAATAATATTACTTTTATGTGTAGATATAAATTCAGTATTTGGCAAAGCTCCTTTAAATTGTATAATTTGGGATTTATTGTGATAGAAGACTTACAAGTTTTGTTTGTACAGGTAGGTTGTTCTTTACCTGTCATGTTTCTGGATATTCCCTTAGTAGAAGTTTAATAGAAAATACATTGGAATCAATGCTACAAATTGTTTTTCAGGTTCTTCAAGAAATGTATGCCTCAGCTTATAACCTTCTACTGTTAATGGGGCAATATGTGCAGTTTTACTTAACAGCATCAACACAAACAAAAAGACACCTTCTCTTTTGATCATTTGACTTTAAATTTTTAAATATACTATTTGTACTATATTTTTGAACACACAAATTTATATTGGGCACATTTGCTTTTGGAATTGTGGCATTTATATTGTCCACAATATTAATCGGGACAGACAGAAGCTATATCACATTTATCAAGTGCTTAAATTACACAGTAGGGAATACCAGTTACATCCTGGGTGCACAGGATTTGTAAGGAACAAAGTGGGATTGGGGGACGATTAAAGATAAGCACCCAAATGCTTGAGTTTGCGTTATTTGAGTCAAGCTTTCCGTAAAATTCGAGAGCTCTACTCGAGTAATAAACCCCGTTGACTACAATGGGAGACTCAAGCATTTTTGTATGTGGGACGCCGGGTGCTGAGCTTTTTTTTTCCCTAGGTTCGTTTCTCTCTCTCTCTCTCTCTCTCTCTCTCTCTCTCTCTCTCTTTCTCTCTCTGTCTCTGTCTCTCTCTCTCCCCTGCCTGCCATACAAAAAATTTGCCAATGACGTGCTGTGTCGTGGTGGGGAGGGGCCAAAGCAGGCATGTCACAGCGGGGAGGAGCCAAAAACAGGGGCTTGATGCTTGTTCGAGTAACGAGCACCATCGAGTACTCTAATACTCAAACGAGCATCAAGCTCGGCAGAGTATGTTCGCTCAACTCTAGAGACGATCCCACTCCATACACAGTGGGTGCTAGCTGTCTTTGACAACTGACAACTATTTGCAACAGCTGCAATCATTGATGCAGATTGCTGGTGTTAACCCTTTAAATGCTACTGTCCATTCTGGCAGTGGCATTTAAATGCTCTGATCGGTGTTGAGATCGAAAGATGTCATTTGGTAGCCATGGCAACCTCTGGCCTTCTTAAGGAACTCAAGGCTGATTACCTGCTATGGCCTGCATTTGGCATGTCTTGGTAGACTGCCTGTCAGAATGTGTTATAATGCGTATCGCATTATACTGTATGAGCAATCAAATTATTGCAAATTCAAGTTGCCTAAGGGAATAAGTAAAAAAAAATAATTTTTTGAATAATTGAAATGTGATAAAAGTTTAAACAACTTTTTTCCATATTTCTAATAAAAAAAACAAAACAAAAAAACAAAAACATATTTGGTATTGCTATATCCATAACAGTTTGGTCTATTAAAGTTAGGGCTTAGTCACACGGGTGCATTGGCGGCCGTACACAGGCACCGATGCGCCCATGTGACTGAGCTCTTACTGCAGGAAGAAGACGGCCGTACTTCAGGACTGATGACTCCCCGCAGCGCTGAAGAAAGAACACGTGACCTGACCAGCAATGAAGCCGGTCACATGTTCTTTCTTCCGGTGCTGCAGAGAGACGTCCATCCTGAAGTGCGGCTGTCTTTTACCTGCAGTAACACGGGCGCCGATGCGCCCGTGTGACTAAGCCCTAACACATTATTATGGTGAATATCATCAGAAAAAAATACAATACCAGAACTGAGCTTTTTTGGTCACTTCATCTCGAATAAAAATATGAATAAAAAGCAATCAAAAGATTATATGCACACTAAAACAGTACCAATAAAACTACAGGATATCCCAAAATAAATGAGCTCTCAGACAACTATTCAGATGGGAAAATAACAAAGTTATGGCTGTCAAAAGATGGCAACAGAAAATAATTTTATTTTTTTTCCCAAAGATATCTAATGTTATAAGAGTAGTACAACAAAAAAACTATTTAAATTTGTTATCATCATAATCATACTGAACCATATAATAAAGCTATCATGTAATTGTTACTGCAGTGTGTATGTCGTAAATACGAGACCACCCCTCAAGGATGGCAGAATTGTGTTTTTTTTTCTACTTCACTTCACTTAGAAATGTTTAAAACTTTTTTAGTACATTATGTGATATATTAAAGCAACTTAAATACAGCTTTTCCAATAGAAAACAAGGCTTCAGATAGCTGTGTTGGTGAATAATGAAAGAATTATCATTTAAACTTGGGGAGGAAAAAACAAAGATTAAAAGAAAAAGGGCCACACCATTAGGGTGCCTTCATACTTGCGATTGCAATTTCGCTGCATTTTCATAACGCAAATGTCAATAGGACTTTCTAATGTTAAAAACGCATCGCACAAAAATTGCAAGTCTGTGCTTTGCGAATTTTGTGCGATACGTTTTTTTTTTTATAAATCAATATTTATTGGTTTTAGAATAAACACAGATATACATAACAAACATATATCAAAGAAGGGGTACAAATATAAACCATAAAGGCACAGGTGCGCCTCCCCCGTGAGTTCTGGAGCAAGATATAACGTAACTCTCAATACATCTACATGCTGGGGGGGGGGGGGGGGGCACTTAAGCGAGAAGAGAGGGGTATATGGACCCCTTCTTGAGTGTGAGGCTGTAACTGAGGTGAGATAGCTATAGGTTGCGCTCAGCCGCCTCTTAGATACAGACAGTACAAGACAAACAGTCGGGGGAGTAAATTACAGAGTAGTGGGGAAGGGAAGAGAGGGGAGGGGTGGGGAGAGATGTGGTAGGAAAGGGGAGGGGTACTGCACTTCCAGAGTAGATCCGTGTCTCGTTGTGCCGTTTGATCGTATGCGCGATCAAAAGGTCGCCCGATATCTTCCCTCTTTAGAGCTAAGGGGAGCAAACGGCGTTTCGGGGATCAACCGCCACACAGGGGAACCAGGAGGAGGGTTCAACCGCAGAGGACTAGAGTGCCTGGGTCACGAGTCCGCTTTCCTAATTTCCTGCCAGGGTTCCCAGATCTTCAAGAATCTATCATGTGTTCCGTTTGACCAGCTTGAGAGCTCCTCTAAATTTGCTAACCTATCAACTTTGGACCTCCGCAGGGCCATCGTCGGAGGGTCCCTCTGCTTCCACAAAAGTGGAATAAGAGATTTGGCAGAGTCGATCAGCAGGGCGACAAGCTTGTGCTTGTACGGGCGGAAGGCAGGGGTAGGTCTCCACAGAAGGACCACATCTGGGGAGAGCACTAAGTCTGGTAGGAGTTTTTTTAACACGATTGCCAAATCCTTCCAGAAAGGAATGATTTTCGGGCAATCCCACCAAATATGAAGGTAGGAGCCTGTGGAACTCCCACATCTCCAGCACATGTCCTCCGCCACCAAATTATGGTCATGCAGCCACTGCGGGGTCCTGTACCACCGCGCCAGGAGCTTGTAATGTGACTCCTGGGCGGTGACGCAGGGGGAGAGCCCGAAAGCTGTCTTCAAAATCGCTTTGGTCTCGCTTTCTGAGAGGGAAATGTGTAGCTCCTTCTCCCAGGAGAAGAGGAAGGCAGGTTTCCCAGACGAGGGGCGGGAAACGAACTTTTTGCGGATGAGAGAAATTTTCCTCAAAGAGGGGTTAGGGAAGATGCCAATTGCGGTTTCAAAAGGGGTAAGTGGTCTAGAGGGACCACGGGTTTTCCGAAATTCGCTCAGGACCTTCATCACATGGGCCGACACCAAGAAGGGGAGGGGGCGATTTGGTAGGAGATCGTCCGTAAGAGTGAGGTCGGCCCCCTGCTCAAGGGTAGGTACATCGTGGAAGTGTTTGCCAGAGAGCATCCTCCACGCCCGTGTCGAGCAAGAGTCTAGGGAAAGATTCATAAATTTATATAAGGCAGACAGGGGCGTGCGAGGGGAAGGGGGGGGCAAGGTCCTCCCCAAGACAGCCCAGGATTCCATTGCTCCCTCCAGAAGAGGATTTTTCTTCCGATCTCTTCTGCTCGTCCCCTCAGGGAACCAGAGATCCTCTATCAGAGTAGGGCCGTAGGATCCTTTTGCCAGGCGTTGTAACAGCGGATCTCTACTAGGGTGTGTAAGCTCTATCCAGTGGTTCAAGAGAGTAGCAAGATAGAACTCCCGTGGACAGGGGAGGTCCACTCCTCCTTCCGTGCGCCTTTTAATCAACAGGCCATAAGCCAGTCTAGGCCTCCTTCCCATCCAGAGATATCTGGAAAAGATTGTGCGAAGTGCTTTGAAGAAGCTGGCTGGGAGGGAAATGGGGAGGAGCCTCATTTTATAAAGGATTATTGGGATAACATAGGATTTTAGGATGTTCTTACGACCTAGCCATGAGATAAAAGGGAGATCATATGATCTTAGCAGTTTTTTAACTTTGGCCAGGACGGGGAGGAAATTTGTCGCGAATAGGTCTTCCGCTTTCTTGGGTATCTTTATGCCTAGGAAATCGATTGTCGTGTCGGACCACGCAAATGGGGATACTTTTTTGACAGCATTAATTTGGTTGGCGGGAATGGAAACATTTAGAGCAATTGACTTGGTGAAATTAATTTTAAAATTAGAGAGGTCACCAAAATTTTCTAGCATAGAAACCAGGCGAGGGAGCCCCTCCTCCGGGTTAGTAATAAGGAAAATAATATCGTCGGCGTAAGCCGCCGTCGAGAGAGTGTCGTTCCCAATTTTGAGACCTTTTATGGAAGGGTCCGATCTCACTTTTTGGAGAAGAGGCTCCAAGGCCAGGACAAAGAGCGTAGGGGAGAGGGGACACCCCTGCCTAGTGCCATTTCCTATTTCAAAGGAAGGGGAGAGAGAACCGTTAATCTTGAGTCTCGCATGGGGCATTGCGTAGAGAGAGAAGATCGCTGAGACGAATTGGGGTGGGAGATTAAAGTGTAGCAAGACTTGCTCCATATATGTCCAATTCACGCGATCAAACGCCTTTTCGGCATCAGTACCTACTAAGGCGAGTGATATGTTTCATTTTTGGGCAAATCTAGCAGCATGTAGGAGTCTGAGACAACTGTCTCTCCCCTCTCTTCCCCGCACAAAGCCCGCCTGTTCAGGGTTGATCAAGAAGGTAGTATGTTTTTCTAGGCGTTTTGTTAGGATTTTGGCCCACAATTTCATGTCGAAATTAATCAGGGAGATGGGGCGGTAGCTCCCGCAAGACTCAGGGTCTTTGTTCTCTTTGTGCACCAGAGTAATATGCGCTTCTTGCGCTTGTCTAGGCAGGGGGGTCCCGCTCAGGAGAACATTGTACAAGTCTACTAATCTAGGAATGAGCGAAGTACTCAGGGCCTTATAGTATATAAGGGGGAGGCCGTCTGGGCCTGGGCTTTTACCCGGGGGAGATGAGTTTATAAGGTCTTGTATCTCTTGCGGGGTGATTGGGGACAGGAGGGATGTGGTCTCGTCATCTGGAATTTTGGGTAGGTTTAGGTCTTTGAGGAAGTGGTCGATTTGTTTTTTCAAGACAGCTCTTTCTTCAGGAGTGGGAGGATCTTTAAGGTTGTATAGACGGGAATAAAAGGATTGAAATTCTTTGGCAATATCAGGGGTAGATGTGACGCGATGGCCCGTGGGGGATTTAATGGCCTTAATAAGGTTCCTTGCTTGGGCTTTTTTGATAAGGGACGACGTGAATTTGCTACCCTTGTTACCTTGGGCGTAAGAGATATGTCTGAGGTATAGATGCTTTTTGTTAAACCTAGCTTCCAAAAGGAGTTTAAGTTCAGTTCGGAGGGCGGTGAGTTTCTCCATGGCCGCTACACTTTGTGAGAGCTTAGTCACACGCTCTAATTTGGCAATTTGACCAAGTTTCTCGTCAATGTCTTTCTGTTGTTTCTTCTTTGCTCTGGATCCAGCAGAGATCAGAAGGCCTCTCACATAGGCCTTATGAGCCTCCCATACCACCGGAACTGACATATCCTCAGTGGTGTTGAGTTGGAAATATTCTTCCAATGCTTTGTTGAGCTGGGCTCTATCCTCAGCCGAATCCAGGAGAGAGGGGTTGAGTCTCCATCTCCACTCGCGGGGAGTGGAGCCTGGAAGGTAGATAGACAAGTGGACTGGGGCGTGGTCCGACAAGGCAATGGAGTCTATCTCAGCTTTTTTCGTGTATTGTAGGAAGGAGGAGGAAATAAAAACATAGTCTAACCGCTGGAAGGAGGAGTGGACCTGCGAGAAGAAGGTATAATCCCTGGAGGATGGGTTAGAGTACCTCCAGGCGTCCACGATATGGAGTTGCGCGAGGGATCTGCTGAGTTTACTTAATTTCCTCTGTGAAATCTGGGATTTTCTAGTCGATGAGTCTATGGAGGGGGAGATGGTGAGATTAAAATCTCCACCCAGGATGACCTGCCCAGTGGCGAAGATCCTGAGCGCTTCTAATTGTTTTGTGAGCCATTCTACTTGGTCCTTATTAGGGGCGTAGAGGTTGGCAAGGGTAATTTTAGTTTCGTTTAGGTAGCCCCTCAGGAACAGAACTCTGCCCTCTTCATCTGCGAAGCGAGCCTCGCAACTAAACTTAAGGGACTTGTGTATTAGTGTGGACACACCCTTGGAGGCGGAGGAGGGGTGGGAGCTGTGGAAAGCTAGCGGGAACTGCCCCCCAGGAAGGGATAGGCATCTGTCCCCTTTAAAATGGGTCTCCTGCAGAAACACTACCCCAGAGCCATACCTTTTCAGAAGAAGGGCCACGTGGTGTCTTTTGCTAGGAGAGTTTAGTCCATTCACATTGAAGGTAGTAAATAGTAGAGGTTTTGCCATCACGGACACGCAGGAGTGGCCGAAAGTACCTTAGCAAGGGGGTAGAGAGAGGAAGCAAGATTATGTAAGTGAGCGCTTAGTGACTTAGAACTAATTCCTTGTCACTCGGTCGGACACGGAGGGAAGAGGAGATGGTGGGGAAGTGCAGAGAGTGAGAGGGGAAAACACTGGGTAGACACAAAAGGGAGAACAAGTGCTGAAAAAAAAAAAAATGTGTCGCAAACTACGACACTAAAAACGTAAATTTAGGTCAGCAGGTCAGCAGACTTGAGGAGACCCTGCTGGGGGATGAGGGCGAGTTGTGTGTGCCTTACCGGGAAGGCCCACCAACTGCGTCAATAGTAGCCTGAACAGGTAGGCGCCCCCAGGAGCCTAGAGCTGAGGGGCAAATGCCTTAGGTAGTTGATCGCTATAAGGGAGAAGAAAAGGAACATTAATGCATTAACTTGTTTAACGCGGTAAATAACAAAGTCATCATATACAAACACGTTGCCGAGATCTTACGAAAACAATAAAAGGTCGCCAGATCAGGAAGCAGCGGAACAACAGGTACATCCAAAGGATGGTGATAGGAAAAAAGAAAACCTGAGAGTCTCCTCATCTTCACCCGTCAGGGCCAGCAGGAGGGTCCTTCGCTTTCTTTTTTTTACCTCTGGGCGATTTGAGGCTACCCGCTGGCTGCCAGACCTCCGGGGGGGTCAGCTTAGGGAGCCTGGGGAACTCCGGGAGAGGCAGCCAGTTCGGCAGCTCAATCGGGTCCATTTCAAGGTGTTCCCATGCATCGTTGAGGTCTTCCGGAGTACGGATGAGAAGTCTGCGTCCCTTGTAGGTGATGTTGATGCCAAAGGGAAAGAGCCATGCGTAACGAATGTCTCGTGCTCTTAGGGCCTCCAACAGAGGACGCATGATTCGTCTCTTTAATAGGGTGGCTGGGGAAAGATCCTGGAAGATCTGGACCGGGGAGTCCCCATATTTTAAGTCCTTGTGTTGTCTGGCAGCTTTAAGGACGGCAGACGTGTCCTGAAAGGTGAGGAGTCTGCAGATAACATCCCTGGGGGGCTCTGTAGGAGGAGGGGGGGGGGGGTCTCAGAGCGCGGTGGATACGCTCCACAGAAATTGTCGCTGCTCTGTCTTGCCCAAGTAACTGACCAAATATTTCTGAGGCGACTTTAGGCAAGGCTTCCGTCGCCCAGGATTCAGGTAAGCCTTTAAGGCGGACATTACATCTCCGATTTCTGTTCTCCAGATCTTCTTGGAGAATGAGAGCTTTATTTAAATTAGCGTGCTGCTCCTTTAAGACTGCAGCCATAGCTAGAGCATGTGTTGTGACTGATGCAGAGGCAGATTCAAGCTCCTCCACTCTGCAGCCCATCTGCCTTATATCACCTTTTATCTCTGACAGCTCATTGATAAGAGGACGCAGAGCGTTAGTCAGCAGCTCTTTCATAAATCCCCGGGAAACAGTTCCTGAGTCCTCTTCATCTGAGGATGTATCACCCTCCCCCTCCTTACTGTATGCAGAAGCAGCCTCCGAGGCCGCAGCCATCTTGCTGGACGGGTGAGGGGAGCGGGAGCCCCGTTCCTTTAGAAATCGCTGCATCCCCGTCTGGCTCTTAGATGTCTTCGGTGTGCTGGTATGTTCTCCTCCTTTTTCCTTTGCTTGTTTGGGCATTTTGCCGCTATTATCGCTGCTGGGAGCTCTCTGAGGGCACCGTTCTGTGGGAGCTCCGGTCCTAAGCTGCCATCACGCTCCACAGTCAGGCTCCGCCCCCTGTGCGATACGTTTTTAACATTAGAAAGTCCTCTTGATATTTGCGTTAAAAAAGTGCAGCAATATTGCAATCACAAGTGTGAAGGCACCAAGAGGGCTTAGTCACATGGGCGCATCGGCACCCGTACACGGGCACCGATGCACCTGTACACGGGCGCTGATGCACCCGTGTAACTGAGCCCTTACTGCAGGAAGAAGAGGGCCGTACTTCAAGACGGACGACTTCTCGCAGCGAGGAAGAAAGAACACATGACCGACAATGAAGCCGGTCATATGTTCTTTCTCTCGGCGCTGCAGAGAGACATCCGTTCTGAAGTGCGGCTGTCCTCTCCCTGCAGTAACATGGGCGCCGATGAGCCCGTGTGACTAAGCCCTTATGGTGTTCAGCTACCTAAATCCAATCATAGAAAGACTGCTTATTAGGCAGATACGTTTATGTAGCTTAGATTAAAATAGCCTCAGAGGTTACATTGATACTAAGTAACAGAAAAAACATAACTCAGTATTAAAAGTGAGAGTCCACTTAAGGGTTGGAGCTTGGGCAAGCAAAACGAGTCAAGGTGTGTTTTTATTTTGAATGCTATTCAGTTTTGGATGCTTTGAATGTTCTGGATGCTATTAAATAGTCTTACTAAAAGGCAGAACTTACAATAGAGAAGGAAAGAACATTCCTTTATGTAGAGCTAAAGTAAAGAAATACAGAAGAAAAACATGTTTTATGTATTTATTTTCTACAAAACTCCTAAGAAATTTCAAATCCCATCAGAATCAAGTAGGAAGATGAGCGAGCTAAAACGCCTTTTCACATTGTCTAATCATGTTCTAGTGCAGTGGACACAGAAAAACACTTTACACCTTTTGTCTGATGCTGTATGCATTGTATGCATTAGAGATCAAAATGTATACTTCATGGGAAAAGTATGGTAATTATTGTAATTTAAGGTGTTTGACTGAAAGATGGAAAAAAAAGATGAAAAAATATATATGTGAAAAGGGAAGATATCAGGAATGGTGCATTACCACAACATTGGAATTACATCATTTTTTCTAATTAGCACCCTATACTATACCAATGTGAAAAGGAAAAATGAGCTATACTGAAAATGTATAATAATTTGTAAATTGCCACTGCAATTTTGCTCATGTGAAAATGAAACAAAACGCTGCAGCAATAACATTTAGGAAAACCAGGGCTAATTATTAAAACTTGTGTGATTTTAAAGGGTAAATGACTTTTCAAATAACTTTTCTGAAAGTGTGTGTACACGACAAATAACATTATAGCTGTCCATTATATGACTTGTATCTTACATTTATCATCATTAAACCCACTCTGCAAGCTGTATTTGTAATTCTCAGTTCTCTCTTAACTAGTGGGAGGAATCTAGCTTGCTATGCTGTGTTCCAATCCCCACAGGACTTACACATTGCATGTGCTATTCTTCTCCATGGAAACAAACAAGCATAGGACATGTAGCAATTTTTTTCACAAGGACCATCTGTTCATGTGAAAATTGTTCATGGGAAGAGTCTTCTATGCTATTTTGGGGCAGTATGCTGTTCGTGAATTCAGAGACAGAACATGGCCAGAAAATATGGACATGTGAATAGGCTTACTGTTCAAGCTCATGAACCATATGAAAGCATATAATGCTGTGATTGCTTCAGATTTGAATATTCAAAATACAAACATATGGAGGGTTCTGTATTGCAAGATTTAGTAAAGCATCATGATTCTTACCAAATTAGGCTCTTTCTTATGGCAAATTCTAAAAAATATGGTGCCTTAGGTAAATCAAACTGTAACAAGCAAAGATAAACACAAGTTTAATAACAAAGAAACATAAATGCTGTAACCTTTAATAAATGTATGATTAAAATAAACTAAGGGTTGTGGAAAATAATATTAACCACTTCATGACCAAGACCTTTGATTCCTAAATGTCCACATAAAAAAATCTGATTTTCAAAACAATACATTCTGAGCGTTAATATATGTTATGGCTATTTTTTTTAATAAAATTGTGGCATAGATTGTACTTTTTTTATTTTACCAGGACAGGGTCAGTATCTTTTAATTCTACTTTTTGGGGAAAAAAAGGAATAAGCAGAAATAGCCTTTCACTTCATTAGGGTAGAACTGGCAAAGTGCATGCTAGAATGTTTTACCGGCAGAACGCTATACAATGAGATGTGCCACTAAAATAGATAACATATATATGTCCTAGCCGCAAGGCGCATCAACAATTGGAACATATATATCGATGATGGATGCAAAGGGGTCTTGTGATGATAGCAAGTAGTTAATCAGGGAATATTTACCTGGCCATTTTATCATAGATTTCAGTGTACCCCAAACAAATACTTAAGAAAATCAATACATACACTGAACTTGTACAAGAGGTGGGATGCCTGTGAAGAATGGATGGGGTACTCCTTGTGCCTGTCATCATTTTTACCATTGGGCTGGACTACATACACTACACAAATGTCTACTTTACATCTAAACTAAAACATATTCATGTTGCAGCAGAAATCAGCCATACTAAATACATATCACGTTGTCGGGAAGTTTCTAGACCTGGACACACAAACAATACAGGTTTAATTTTTACATTGTTCTCCTTGCTCTGCCTGGACTATTATCCGGCTTAGCACTTGGTGCAGGGATTAACCCAGTTAAACATTTAACACAATAAAAATAATAAATAAGTGCAAGAAACCAAAATTTGAATCTAGTAGAGCAATAATATAGCAACAAAGCTACATAGTTGCTAAACTATGACCATGGAAAGATCTTTGGGTTTCTCCTAATTTTTATACACAAACCTTTAACGTTTGGTTGCAAATGAGACTATGTAGAAAGAGACAAACTTGATGTGTGTTTGTGTGTGTAAATTTGTTTGTATAGTAGTTCGTTTGTTCTTCATAGGCTCCTACATGCCTTTATAAATCTCAACCAAACTTAGTACACATACTCTTCATAATCCAACTTAAAACAATTCAATTGTTTGTTGCTAGAGCAGCTTAAGGCGTGATGATCGGTTGCTATATGCAACAAACATGTTTTTTTACACATTTTGAATAAATGAGTCCTATGCTATAATCTATGGTAAAATAAGATGCTTTGTGATTCAGAGTGGTGAATAATTTGGAAATGTGATGGATACAAAATGCCTCTGAAATAATGGAAACCCAATGGTCAAGTCCAGTTGAAAACAAGGAAAGTAAAATTACTGTGATCGAATGGAACAAGTAAACAATGCAACCAATGACTTAAGAAGAAGCGGGAAAGAGCCAGGACATTTGGGGCTACAGAGACCTTGGATAGCATGAGAACTGAATTCAAAAAGAGATAGGGAGAGCCAGTGCATCAAGGGTGTCAGAAACCACGGAAAAGTGTGAGGCTCGAGTTCAGGTATTGAGGAAAAACTCACTACATCAAGGGCTGCAGAAGCCTCAAAACAGCATGAGACCAGAATTCAGAGGTAGAGCCAGGACATCAAGGGCTAATTAAAAAAGCCTGAAGTATTAAATAAATAAACTAATGATTTTTTTTTTTTTTTTTAAATAGGGGATATTTTTATTTACATCTCTAATTGGGTCAAAGACAACAATGAATAGCATTAGAAAATCTGTAGACAGATAGGCATATTACTGGGCAATGCTGGGTATTTAAACTATCAACCATATATTTTCTGAAAGTAGACGCATTCTGGAAATGCACGTAAAACTTTACAGTTAGGCCGCCTGCACACGGACGGAAATCCCGCGGCGGGATCTTCCGCGGGATTTCCGCCACTGAAAGCCTGCATAGGAGTGCATTACAATACGCGCTCCTATGCAGACGGCCGCGATTTGGCCGCACGAAATGTTGCGAGGCAAACAAACCGCGGCATGTCCTATTTCTGTGCAGGGCTCGCAGAGCCTCGCACAGAAATGTCACTCACACGGCCGCCGGCTCCGGTCTGCGCATGCGCCGGCTGCCCGGCAGCCGGCACATGAAAGAGCCAGGGCCGCCAAGCGCGGGTGAGTACGCGCTCGTCCCTGCAGGCGCTGGGGTTGGGTCCCGCGGCGAGAATTCTCGCCGCCGGATCCGACCCGCCCGTCTGCAGGCGGCCTTATGGGAACATTTATAAAAATTATACATAAAACATAACATCTTGGGAAAAAATACATAAACAATTCAAACTTGTAGCTAAACGTCTGACCAAAACAGAACCTGAAACATACACCATCCTCTATAAATAAGAGATCTAAATGTCTCCTATGCCTATGTATATATGCACATATCTTCACATAATTGCCAAGACTTAAGACATTGGGAATCTTTACTACCCAGATGTAAACTTCAAGTTACAGAATCAATAAATGGTTTGATTTGGCATAGTGTATAATTATGTGTACAACTGATAATCTGAACTTCCCTTTGTAGGAAAAAGTCCTCCACAAACACAAAATGTGACAATCAGATAATGAGTGCTGCTCACCGAATATTGCTCCTAGAACCATGGTGCATTAATCGTAATCCTGGTATCATTTCCTAAGATACCGGGCTCTAATTTGGTATGAAGATCTAAGCTGTGATTTCTACATTTTACTAGTGACAAACATTTAAAGTCATAAAGTAATACAGACATCATTAGTAGAGATGAGCGAACGTACTCGGTAAGGGCGATTTCGCAATCGAGCACCGCGATTTTCGAGTACTTCACTACTCGGGTAAAAAGTACTCAGGTGCGCTGTGGGGCGGGGGGTTGCAGAGGGGAGTGGGGGTAGCAGCGGGGAACAGGGGGGAGCCCTCTCTCTCTCCCTCTCCCCCCCACTCCCCGCTGCAACCCCCCGCTCACCCACAGCGCACCCGAGTACTTTTCACCCGAGTAGTGAAGTACTCGAAAATCGCGGTGCTCGATTGCGAAATCGCCCTTACCGAGTACGTTCGCTCATCTCTAATCATTAGCAGTGAAAAGGATTAGTATATGAATAACGTGCTGTAGATACAACAAAACAGTAAACACATTGTTACATTTTACAAAGTAAAATATGGTGCTACTAATATGTAAAAAAATCTTGCTACTTTTCTCCATGTTCTCCTTTGCTCTATTTCATATGCTTTTATCAATCCCATCATGACCAGCACCATCTCTCTTCTTGTCATTATCATCATCATCATCTGTTAAACAGAACGTACACAGTGATTATAAGAATACAAGTTGAAGTGAATGTGCTTGAGAGGCAGACATGTATTAATGTCTATGCATATTCATACTGATATTTACATAATGCTTAAGTTCTCACTTTCAGGTTTAGTCCTTTCTGCTTTTGATGGTTGCATTTTGCTGACTGCCAAATCAGAAGCTTTGGATATAATACCATATGTTGTTTACTTTTCTCCTGGCACACATTTTACTCCTGCATAGAAACATTTTTTTGTTGAAAAGGCTTGTGTAAAACAAGAGTAATATTGTTCTCTAACATATATATTTGTTACTGTGCAGTAGGTGAAATTTACATTTAATGGAGACATTTATTTGTGACAAATAAAACAAATATTTAAGTTGATAGTTTGCTAAACACCAAAAAATGTGTATTAACAAAATGTGCATGTAACCGTTCTCTGTAGCCTGAGCAACAGTACAAATATTACATCTGGATTTTAATATGGCATGGATTTGAGATGTTTGGATTTTAATCACAGCTAATCTATAGATTTAACTCTAATTTAATAATAGGCACAACTGTGGGCTTAAAGCAGACCTGTGAACTTAAATATGGGTCTGAAAACAGGCACACAAATCTCAATACGCAAAATGCAATCAACTTCTATAGCTTGCAGCCAGGCTCGGACTAGTAATGTGCACAACCGGGCAGATGCCTTGTGGGCCGTCACAGTCAAATGTATTAGTGTCCACAGGATGCTGATACACTTGGAAAGTATAGTAGAACAGACTGCTTTAGGCTCCCTGCTCTACCATTCACTGGTCTCCAAGATGAAGATGTCTCGGCTACGCACTGGAGGTGTGCATGCCGATGCATGTGATACAATCATCTCACTACCTAACGTTGTCTACAACGGGCCACAAACAGTGGATGAAGAGGCTCGTGAGAGCTTCCGTGATTGGGTATGTATAATGTTTATTCTTATAAG
Source organism: Eleutherodactylus coqui (assembly GCF_035609145.1). Classification (NCBI taxonomy): domain Eukaryota; kingdom Metazoa; phylum Chordata; class Amphibia; order Anura; family Eleutherodactylidae; genus Eleutherodactylus; species Eleutherodactylus coqui. Next base: position 137,596,988 of record NC_089843.1, on the reverse strand, counting down.
GGGCATAATTATTATTATTATAAAATTTGGCATTGAGGGGCACTATTACTATATAACATGGGACTGAGGGGCACTATTATTGTTTAAGGGGGCACTCAGGGGATCTTTTAATACATAAAGAGGCACTAAGGTGCACTATTTATGTATAAAGGTGTACTGAGGAGCACTATTAATGTATTAGGGCTTAGTCAGACGGGCGTTTTTAGCCGCGATTTGCGCATGCGCATGCGTCCGGCGATTTTATAGAACCATTGCTTTGCAATGGTATCGGACACATGAGCGCTTTTTATGCGCTCGTCCGATAAATTATAGAACAGAAATCGCAGATCGCACCTATCTGCGATCTGCGATTCCTGTTCTCTTCTCTATATGCGCTCAATGAGGCCGGCGGCAGCAGCGCCGACCCCATTGAGAACATATAGAAGACAAATCATTCTTCTCTGCCACAGCTGTAACAGCTGTGACAGAGAAGAACGATGTTTGCCCATTGAATTCAATGGAGCCGGCAATACAGCAGGTTCCACTGAAAGCAATGGGCTGCCGGCGTGCGCGGAATGAATTGTTGGGAAGGGCTTAAATATATAAGCCCTTCCCTGCAATTCATCCTAAAATGTGTTAAAATAAAAAAGAATTGTATACTCACCTTTCCGCTGCAGCCGGAGTTCTGCCGCGGCCACTGTCAGTTCTCCTGAACTGCTTCTCGGCACTATTCAGCCGGCGGGGCTTTAAAATCCCCGCCTGCTGAATGATCTGCCTCTGATTGGTCACAACCTGACCAATCAGAGGCAGGTTTCACTCACACACCTATTCATGAATTCATGAATGGGTGAGTGACTGCTGCCTCTCATTGGCTCAGCGGGACCAATCAGGGGCAGCTCCCGCTGATCCAATGAGAGGCAGCAGTCACTCACCCATTCATGAATTCATGAATGGGTGTGTGAGTGAAAACTGCCTCTGACTGGTCAGGTTGTGACCAATCAGAGGCAGATCATTCAGCAGGCGGGGATTTTAAAGCCCCGCCGGCTGAATAGTGCCGAGAAGCAGTTCAGGAGAACTGACAGCGGCCGTGGCAGAACTCCGGCTGCAGCGGAAAGGTGAGTATACAATTCTTTTTTATTTTAACACATTTTAGGATGAATTGCAGGGAAGGGCTTATATATTTAAGCCCTTCCCGACAATTCATTCCGCGCACGCCGGCAGCCCATTGCTTTCAATGGAGCTGGCTGCATTGCCGGCTCCATTGAATGCAATGCGCTGGACAGCTCCGGCCCGTTTCTAATGAAACGCGGCTAGGAGCAGATTTTCGGGCGATTTTTCGGGCGATTTTGCGGCGCCAGACACGCAATTTGCGCATGCGCATCCGTCATGCGATGCGCAAATTGCGCGAAAAAACGCCTGTGTGACTAAGGCCTAAGGAAGCACTGATGGTAATTCTTAATGCATAAAGGGGCACTGAGAAACATGAGGTGCAGAGTGTTAAGGCAGCAGAAATACAGTCCTAATCTCTTGCTCAAAACCTGAAGGTTGTAAATTCAATCCCCACTTGGTTCAGGTAGCCGGCTCCTTATGTGGATTTGTGGGTTCGCCAGTGCTGTACAGTCATAAGTGAATAGGTTATAAGGTGTTTAACCCATTGGTGACTATACATATACCAGGGTTTCACCTTACATATATATGTTTTTGAGTCTGTCCTTTACTTCTTTTTTTTTTTAATACTTAATGAAAGTTAGTTTTTAGACATATTCTTTCTCAGTGATTTGGGTATAACGTGTTTGAAAGAATTATACTGCCTCTGTGAGTTCTAGGTAGCCTGCTCAAGGTTGACTCAGCCCTCCATCCTTCCAAAGTTGTAAAAATGAGTACCCAGCTTGGTGGGGGGTAATAAATGAAAAAAAATTACTTAGAAGCGCTGCGGAATTAGGTGGCGCTATACAAATAACAAGATGCATTTTTTATGTATTTTATTTTTATTATTAATGTATAGGGAACACTGATGAGTGCTATTAATTATAATTATGATTACTGTGTAGTGCATAATTAATTTCTGGTGCACAATATGGGACACTATCTACTTGGCACCACTATTTTTGTGCACTCTATTGTTTTCAAAGGTGCTATCTGTGTGACACTATTCTAGAGGGTTAATTACAGTTATGACACCATTATTTTTTAAGCACAGTATTTGGGGCACCTTGATACCCAACAGTTACGGTAATAGTAACAAATGGGACAATAATTATAATTATTATAATTAGTGGTCTTAGCAGGATGGAAACTTTGGGTTGGCTGATAAAAGGTTTTTAGTGTGCTGTAAAAGTGAGAAACAAAATATGTCTGTGATGCAAATTCTGTAGACATTAACCGTGGCTGGAAAAAATCTTTATAGTTGTCTGGAACAAATGGAAAAGATGTGACAAGTGAATGATTACAGATAGAGAGGACATTAGAGATGAGCGAACGTACTCGGTAAGGCCGATTTCGCAATCGAGCACCGCGATTTTCGAGTACTTCACTACTCGGGTGAAAAGTACTCGGGGGCGCTGTGGGTGAGTGGGGGGTTGCAGAGGGGAGTGGGGGGGAGAGGGAGAAAGAGAGAGCTCCCACCTGTTCCACGCTGCTACCCCCCGCTCCACCACGCCACGCCCCGCACCACAGCGCTCCCGAGTACTTTTCACCCGAGTAGTGAAGTACTCGAAAATCACGGTGCTCGATTGCGAAATCGGCCTTACCGAGTACGTTCGCTCATCTCTAGAGGACATCATCTCTGAGTCACTAATTACAGTTGTACTGTGATTGCTTTTATGCAGCCTGGTATCTCTTACTACATCATTATCACTGTATAGTAGGAATATTAGTCTTTGTAGAGTATTTTTTTCCTGTAACTGTGTGGTGGTATTTTTAGTCACTGTGTACTTGTCACTTTGTGATAGTACTATTCGGACCTTGTACCATGGTAACATTTGGAATGTGGCCCCGCTCCACCATAACCACTTTTAGAAGCAAGTTCAAGGCAGGAAAAGCTTATGGCTAGTCGTATCTCTCTAATTCACAGTGCTATTACACACAATGATGTCACACTACATTGATAGTGCAAACAATGACATCACTAAATTGAGATATTTCACACAGTGAAGTTACAACACAGAAATAATGCATACAATGATTTCACAGTACAGAGATAATTTAATATGTGATGTTACAGTACAAGAATATAAACATGCATTATGCCAACCATGATATAGAGCAGGAATAAGGCACAAAAAAGGATCACCATTAGAGATGAGCGAAACAAACCTTTGAAATCTGATTTTGGTCAAACGTTGCAAAAAATATGGATTGGCGAGAACCTAAGCCTCAGGCATTTTTTTGCCAAACCTGAAGTAAGTTCATAATTACCCCTAAAACAAGTACTAAACACTTTCTAAAAGCCCTGAAATGGTGATGGTTCAATTAATGTGGCTCAGTGGTTAGCACTGTTGTCTTGAAGTGTTTGCGGTCCTAGGTAAAAATCTCACCAAGGAAACCATTTGCATACACTTGCAAAGACTCTATGCAGATGTTGTCCTAGTTATATTTTAATCTAGGACTCCAGCATTCCAAGGCAACTGAACTAACCCCTGAGCCCCTATGTTTTTTTTTTCTTTTCCTATGGGCAAGAATAAGATATACAAACAGAAAATACAAACACCAAATAGATGTCATTGGTCAGATTTAAACCTAGGATTTCAGCTCGGCAAAGAAACAGCAATAACCCCTGAGCCTCCATAGGTCCTTTCCTCTTTTGGAGAAAGAGGAAAAGAAGAAGGAGAAAAACAAACACAAAGAAAACATGTAAACTCTAGGCAAATGTTGTCCTTAGTCAGATTTGAATCTAGAACGCTAGTGCTGCAAGGCACCAGTTTAAGCCATTATGCTTTTTCATTCTCATTTTACCTCCTCTGTGGGAGAAGGAGAAAAATAATGAGCAGGAGGAAAAGGAGAAGAAGGCGGAGAATGATGAGGAGAAGAAGAAGAGAAAAAAAAAGAAAGGGAACAAGCAGGAGATGAATAAAGAGAAGATTTTTTCCTCCTCCATCTCCAACAGTAAAAGAAGCAGGAGAAGGAAGAAGCTTGGTTAGTGCAGCGGCCGGGGCTAGACCTTTGGCTTGGGGAGACAGCAGGGATGCAAGATGGTGCAAAGTCACAATGGCATTACTGTCTCCTCCAAACACACGGCCCGGCCGTGCTACACAAGGCGAATAAAATTAGCAGACATGCTATGAAACTCTTGGTATTTATCTGTTCACAGTGCCTCTTCTGAGTGATAAATCAACCGAGTCGAATAAATGAGTCCACAGTCAAATATGTCGTTTTTACCTGGAGGCACATGGCTTTCTTTTACTGACAATCTCCACCTTTGGTTTTTTTCAAGAATTACATACAGCAAACAGTCTTAGGTACAACACTTTGGTAATTAAGAGTCACTCTTCTCCCATAGTACAGTCATCATCAGTCTCAGTTATCTGATGGTAGAACTCTTAAGAGAACACTCCAGACATAGAGGGAAAACATTTATTCCTCATTCACCACTCACTTCATCCCTGAACTGACTTCTCTATCAGCATTCTTGCGGTGCAGTTGCCTATGTGAAACTTGTCTTCTGACCTGCAATAGTGGAGTAAATTCCTTCTCTCCAATATGTAGTTAAGCAGCGGAGTGTGTGATACCATCTGACAACTCCTTAATATAGCATATGGTCTCTGAGCTCTATTTCCTAGAGAGGATACTTCCCATGGCAATTGCGAAAAGGGCCAGAGTCTTAGCCCAGGCAGCAGCAACAAAGCCACCTGCTCACACACCCTCCTCCACCAACTACATCTCTACTCTCCCCTTGACATTACTAGCTCCACCCTCAACCTCTCTAATGGCCAATCACACCACTCAGAATAGGTTAGGGAGACAGACACACCAACACCACCAAGAATGGTGACACTAACATGAAAACAGTACATAGACCACCATACACAGAAAGACAATCCAACTGGGGTACCCTAACTCTGGGCCACTACATTAGCACTGTTGTTTTGCTGTTTTGCAGCACTGGGGTTTAGGGTTCAAGTCTGATCACAAACATCATCTGCATTGTGTGTTGACATTTTTCCTATGTGTCTTTTTCTTTTCCTTCTATGCAGAAGAAAGAAGGAGGAGAAGGAAAAAACTCGAGGAATCATGATAGCTCAATAGTTAGCACTATTGCACTGAATTCCTAGGTTTAAATCTGACGTCTGAGGACAACATCTGTATGGAGTTTGCATATTTTATATCTGTTTCATTTTCTCAGGAGAAGGGAAAAGAAATGAGGTGGTTTAGAGGTTATTGCTGTTACCTTGCAGTTCTGAAGTCCTAGGTTTAAATCTGAGGATAGCATCTATGCAGAGTTTTTCCAAAGTCCATGCAGATATTGTTCTTGGTATAGTTGAACCTAGGACCCCAACACTTTAATGCAGTGCTAACCACTGAACCATCCCTAGGCTCTTAGAAAATGTTCCGTAATCTGCACCGCTAATGGGCAAAATTTGCTGCAAAATTGAAAATAGCAGAATCCTGATGGCAATTTTCCATCAAAATCCTCAATTAGCAGTCCAGATTTTGGTGTGGAATTCAAGCCTCTGTGGGTCATAGCAACCCATTTTGACCCCGAGATCACATCTGCCAGCCTTATACATGCCATAATCACATTGACAGTGGTAAGTAGAGGGTTGAATGGTGGATCAGCAGTTTCTCTGATCCCAACCATTAGAGCTAGTGCCTGGCTATCGTCAGACAGCTGAGCCCCCTTGCCTACTGGCATGGGAGATCCGTTCCAGACTTCAGATTCAGCATATGCATTGAAATAACCCCCTTTATCGACCACCGTATTTAAAGATGGATGTAAGTTAAGTCATTAGGGGTTAAGTATTTTTTGGCATTGTGGAGTAATGCAATTTTTATCTCAAAATAGTTGAAAACATAAAGAAGGCCACATTTGTATACGTGTTTCTGTATTTAGCAACTTCATTACCAAGATGTGACTATTTTGTCCTTGGCAGTGAAAAGGATATATTATTTAGCCAGTAACTGCGCAAATGAGTCACACCAAGTATTTCATAGCTATGCAATAATTTTGATGTAACTGGTGTGACAGATAAGAACATGCGATAGTATAAGATTAACTAATGGCCCATTTTCTTACTAATTAAAAAAAAGAATGAACACTAAATACAAATTAATAAATGGAGACTATTTTTAAACAATACTAATTAAAATCCAAATTAAATATATGTTTGAACATCTATTATTTTTAGTATAAAATTTTGTTTGACACCTCTGAACATTGATAGCGTTAAGTTGTTATTACTCTCTTTTATATATTGTAATATACAAGCATCTTTGTGTGCATAGACATTAAACATATCTTTCCACAACCCAATGAAGATATAAGACAGCTGGGATTTGCATATATAATGTCCTGCTAGGAGAGTAAGCTGTAAGTATTGAGAATCTGACATTTTGCTCTAATTGCACTTCAAATGTGTAAATCTATTGCCTTCTATACCTATTTATCTGAAAGCTAATGAATGTTTGAAAAAAAGAGATTTGACTTTTTTCACACAGATTCTAATCCTCGCAGGTTTATGTCAGAGTCCCAAAACACCATTGAAAGCCTTTTTTTGACATAAAGCTCCAACCAGCCTGGTTAAGTTACAGTATATATGAGTGTGACCACCAACTGTCTTTCAAGAAAGAAAGCAGAACCTAAGAGAAATAAAATGAAAACATTGCAGCAGGACCATTTTCCTTCGCAAAGGAGGAAAAAATAATTGGCAGGCAAGACAAAGGAATTTAAACAATGCAATAAAACGCCAGACAATATAAAGAAACAAATCTTTGTATATGCTAGCAATGGGATTGCGACAAAACTTTTAAAATATTTATTTCGCTGCTAGGTAATAATGCACATAGGAGAAGACTTATTTATTCTTTGAGAGCCATTCCTTACACATGAGACTCTGTGACTCTTATTTCAAATTGTCTGTTATTATTCTGTCAGAGACAATAATCTCAAGAAGCACTGATTCATTTTAAAACAATTTGCAACTGCATTATATAAGAACTTTTTACTTGCAACCAAAAAATAGGCCTGAGGTAAAATGTCAATTATGATCAGAACATTTTCTCAGCAAGTGTAGTTAAAGGAATAGTTTATTTTGTTCTGAAAGGATTCAAATGCCTACGACTTTTATGTTCTGCTGTTTTGATAATTGCCAGATAATTGATGCTCTATTATTAATAAGTCAGTCAGCAGATGGGTAATTGGAAATTCTGTTCTATTTTTCTTAGTTATATGCTGTTTCATTGAAATAATAAAGCAATGAATTAAAAAAAAATCAGATAGCTAGAATGTATTTACAGTGCTCTTTGCTACAAAACAATATACTAAATCGAAAGGTGAATGAAACTAATTACCCCAATACTATGTACACTACATAGAATAAGCAAAAGTGCTCTTTCCCACGAGTGTATATCAGCCGCTGTTTTCACGGTCAGGCAATATACGCTACGTTGGGAGAGATAAAACTGGTGAACGGTCGCATAATTCAAACGATTGTGCATCCCTTCAGACGGCATGAGTCCCAGTGCATATACGTCAAGACTACCATGCCATTGCCCCATTCCCCTCCCCATCGTAGGCTCACCTCTGCTCTTCTCTGCGTTCTTTCTTTGCAATAGGAGGGACAGAAGGGCGGTGAAGCTAAGCATTGTCACTGTTCCGTCTCCACCCATTGATGGCTATGGACAAAGGGCGGGGAGAGGGTGGGAGCTTAGCTCGGCCCACATCCTGCGCCTTGTCCGCAGATGGCAATGGGAGGAGTTGGGATGGGACGACACTTAGCTCTGCCTGTCCCGCCCCCTCCCATTGCAAAGAGCCAGCGGGCAGGAGAGCAGAGGTAAGCCTTCACAGGGGAGAAGAACAGAGGGAGGGAGTTTAGCGGCCACAATACTAAACTCCCTCTCACCTTCGGGCGCTGCCATGGGCTTAACATCACCACTTTTAGCAAACGCACTAATCAGCATAAGCAGATTACGGGAAACATGCAAATAATTACGGGAAACATATGCAAATAATCTGTGTACTAAATTGTAATCTTCGGTCATATTTGACCATCCACACGTGGTACCCAAGTGTCATTTGATGACAACTCGCTCATCCCATCTTGCCCCCTCCTGACTGATACCATGTGACAGGCAACGCCAAGAACCACCGATGTCCGTATGCAGGTAGAACCTTATAGAGCTTATCCAATTATCTATCCATACATTTTATCTATGCAATCTTTGGCCTGCCCATAAAGGGCAGATATGTTAAATGGTATAAAAGAGGCTACGTGCCCACTAAGGCCTTAGTCAGACGGGCGTTTTTTCGCGCGATTTGCGCATGCATCCGGCGATTTTTTAAAACCATTGCTTTGCAATGGTATCGGACACATGGGCGCTTTTTATGCGCTCGTCCGATAAATTATAGAACAGAAATCGCAGATCGCACCTATCTGCGATCTGCGATTCCTGTTCTCTTCTCTATATGCGCTCAATGGGGCCGGTGGCAGCAGCACCGACCCCATTGAGAACATATAGAAGACAAATCATTCTTCTCTGCCACAGCTGTAACAGCTGTGGCAGAGAAGAACGATGTTTGCCCATTGAATTCAATTGAGTCGGCAATACAGCCGGCTCCATTGAAAGCAATGGGCTGTCGGCGTGCGCGGGATGAATTGTCGGGAAGGGCTTAAATATACAAGGTTCAGAGGCAGCCAATCAGAGGCAGGTCTCACTCACACCCATTCATGAATTCATGAATGGGTGTGAGTGAGACCTGCCTCTGATTGGCTCAGCGCTGAGCCAATCAGGGGGCAGGTCTGACTCACACCCCCTTCACACCCACTGCAGGCCAGCCGCGCTGAACTCAGGCTGCCGGGACAAGGTGAGTATATATATATTTTTTATTTTAACACATTTCTGGATGAATTGCAGGGAAGGGCTTATATATTTAAGCCCTTCCCGACAATTCATCCCACACTCGCCGCCGCGCATTGCTTTCAATGGAGCCGGCTGTATTGCCGGCTCCATTGAATGCAATGCGCTGGACAGCTCTGGCCCGTTTCTAATGAAACGCGGCTAGGAGCAGATTTTCGGGCACCGGTCACGCGATTTGCGGTTGCGCATCCGTCATGCGATCCGCAAATCGCGCGGAAAAACGCCCGTCTGACTAAGGCCTTATAAAGCAGAAATGAGGAAGTTTTCTTACGCTCAACCTCTATGTCGTGTGATATCTTCTTGTGCACACAAAACCATTTAAGATTAATTTGGAAGGGTGCAAATATTCCCATTGACCATGTCGTGGACCCCAAAAGGTCATCCACCACAAAAGACGTGTGTGACGTTTTACCCTGCTTTGAGGAAGTGACCAAAATGGTAAGTCATGATGATGCACTTATCAATATGATGATCCTTGTTGCATGCCTGTTAGAGCAGATGCTACAGGAACTCAAGGACAGTGACGTGTTGTCACATGAGGAAGAAGAGGAGGAAGGGATATCAAACTTCCAACTGTCTGAATAGCCGCAGGAAGGGTGGTATTCGTCAAGAAAGGGTGCATCTTCTACATCATGTTTCTCCACTCATGGGAGAAGTATAGAGCAGAAAAAAGAGAAGGGAAAGAAGGGAGGGGTGATATAGGGCTAGAAGCAGGGGAGTTGGCTATGCAACACTGCTTCTATCCATCACTAACCCAAGCTATTCTACGTGGATGGTGAGACCAGCCAGAGGAAACTCTTAGGGCTGACCCCAAGGATTGTTGGCCATCAGCCTTAGGCACTTTCAGGCATAGGAGTTCTTCTATTCTGCAGTGCTTGCAGAAGAACCCTTATATTGCCCACATCAAAACATAAGATCATTATTGAGTGGTCACCCTCCCTGATCCCTGCTACAAGGCCAAAATGACAAATCTCATTCAGGCAAAGGGGAAAGACATCAAATATTGGCACTATCAAGACAGACTGTTAAGCACCGTCAGCCCAGCTTTTCCCCACGGCTGCGAGGATGCATTCGCAATGGATTGAAGCTTTGTGGCTCATTGTGAACGAGCAGGAATCCATCGCAGCAGCACTACTACTGGTGGAAAAGGAAGTATAATAGAGGTGTGGCATAGTTTGTGTTTTTGCTGCAGGCTATGAAGGGCTGAAACAAAGAGTAGGACTGAGGGCCACTGGCAGCATTTTTCCACGATGATCCAAGATTATGTCAGCTGTTGTGTGGATGTACTCAGACATGGCATTGGCCCCTTTGACTTCTGGGTGTCTATTGCAAAACATGCTTTTCAGTTGTTTGCCTGCCTTGCTGCTAGAGTGCAATCAGAAAAGGTGTTCAGAGCAGCTGGAGGTGTGATAACTGACAGATGCATCTGCCTGTCCCCCTACAATGTGCATCACCTGGCATTTATAAAATGAACCAGGCATTGATTTCACCTGCACCCCCATGGCAGATTCCACTGATTAGTTAGGATGCTAGCAATTTTTACTCACATTCCACCGAGCATAGATTTTTATCAAAGACCGCACTGTGACCTCTAGGTGCTATTGCTTGATAGTGGTGGTGTTCTCTCATGATTCTGCCATGCTTCCTCCCCCTACTTCCCCTACATGAAAAAATAAGTCAATATGGAAACACAGAGCTACATCTCTCATGTTTTCAAGAAGACCACACTCTGCCCCAAGATGCTGTTGCTGCTGGTGGTAGTGGTGCTGCTGTTCTCCTCCTGCTTCTGTCATGTTTTCTCCTCCTACTTCCCCCGAAATTAAAAATATGCCAGTATGGAAATACGGAGCTAGAGCTCTCATGTTTCCACAAGGAGCACACTCTACCTTCAAGGTAATCTTTCTCCTCCTCCTTCTCCCAAAACAAAAATTTTCTAAAATACAAGAAACAGATGCAGCTCTATAGCTTTTGCTTGGAAAAGGCCCATGCTTGGCTGGTCTGTTCAACTGTTGCACTTTCTAAACTTTTTGACATTGTTTTTAAAACAATGTCTTGCATACCAACATTTTCAATAGCTGTATAGCTGTTCCATGGAGTAGGCCTGTGTTTGAGTGTTTTATTCATTTTGCAGGGTTTCTCTTTGTAACATTTATGGCATTGCTTTTTAAGTAAGCAGCAAACCTGTTGTCTTGTGTAGAAACATTTTGGGTTGCCCTACAGCTGTTTCTTGGAGTAAGCCCATGCGTAAGTGTTGTGTTCCTCCTGCAGAATTTATCCATGCAATTTTTTTTGCATTGCTTTTAAAACAAGCAGCACACCTGTTGCAATTTTTATCTAGGAGACCCTATGTGGGCCTTCTTTTATTTTCAGTAACTTCCATGTGCTATGATTGACCCCTACACCACTGTAAAGGAGAGTGTTCCCCAGATGTATGTCTGCATTCCCATAGAATTTGAGGGGCTTTGGCTGCATTGGGTACCTCAGTGAACACAATTTTTACTTCCATTGACTTTAACAATTATTTTCATGAAATCGGTCCAATAGCGACACAAACCGATTATTCCACAGATTGCTTATCACTAGAGATGAGCGAGCATACTCGTCCGAGCTTGATACTCGTTCGAGTATTAGGGTGTTCGAGATGCTCGTTACTCGTAACGAGTACCACGCGGTGTTCGGGTTACTTTCACTTTCTTCCCTGAGAAATTTGCGCGCTTTTCTGGCCAATAGAAAGACAGGGAAGGCATTACAACTCCCCCCTGCAACGTTCAAGCCCTATACTACCCCCCTGCAGTGAGTGGCTGGCGAGATTAGGTGTCACCCGAGTATTAAAATCTGCCCTCCCGCGGCTCGCCACAGATGCCTTCTGACATAAATCAGGGAAAGTGCTGCTGCTATAGGGAGACCGTTAGGAGTTATTTTAGGCTTCAATAACCCTAACGGTCCTTCTTAGGCCATAGAAATCGCAGATCGCACCTATGTGCGATCTGCGATTCCTGTTCTCTTCTCTATATGCGCTCAATGGGGCCGGCGGCAGCAGCGCCGACCCCATTGAGAACATATAGAAGACAAATCATTCTTCTCTGCCACAGCTGTAACAGCTGTGGCAGAGAAGAACGATGTTTGCCCATTGAATTCAATGGAGCCGGCAATACAGCAGGTTCCACTGAAAGCAATGGGCTGCCGGCGATCGCGGGATGAATTGTCGGGAAGGGCTTAAATATATAAGCCCTTCCCTGCAATTCATCCAGAAATGTGTTACAATAAAAATATATACCGGCGTATAAGGCGACGGGGCGTATAAGACGACCCCCCAACTGTCACCTTATACGTCGGGAATACAGTGGAGCAAAGAATAAAAATCATTACTCACTTCTCCTGGCATTCTGCAGTGCTGCTGCAGGCTGTCGCTTCCTCCTGGTCCCCGGCAGAGCATTGCTTTCTCTACGAAGGGCTTTAAATCCCCGCCTCCAGAAACACACATGCCTTCAGCCAATCACAGCCAATGACAATGATGTCATTGTATGGGTGTGATTGGCTGAAGGCACGTGTGTTTCTGGAGGCGGGGATTTCAACCACTGCGTCCAGAAAGCAATGCTCTGCCGGGGACCAGGAGGGAGCGACAGCCTGCAGCAGCGCCGCAGAACGCCAGGAGAAGTGAGTAATGATTTTTATTCTTTGCTCCGCTGTATTCCCGGCGTATAAGGTGACAGTTGGGGGGTTGTCTTATACGCCCCGTCACCTTATACGCCGGTATATATTTTTATTGTAACACATTTCTGGATGAATTGCAGGGAAGGGCTTATATATTTAAGCCCTTCCCGACAATTCATCCCGCGCACGCTGGCAGCCCATTGCTTTCAGTGGAACCTGCTGTATTGCTGGCTCCATTGAATTCAATGGGCAAACATCGTTCTTCTCTGCCACAGCTGTTACAGCTATGGCAGAGGAGAACGATCTTTATGCTGACAGTGCGGGGGGGGGGGCACTCTTGCCGCTATTGTGGCTTAATAGTGGGACCTGGGAACTTGAGATGCAGCCCAACATGTAGCCCCTCGCCTGCCCTATCTGTTGCTGTGTCGTTCCCATCACTTTCTTGAATTGCCCAGATTTTCACAAACGAAAACCTTAGCGAGCATCGGCGAAATACAAAAATGCTCGGGTCGCCCATTGACTTCAATGGGGTTCGTTACTCGAAACGAACCCTCGAGTATCGCGAAAAGTTTGTCCTGAGTAACGAGCACCCGAGCATTTTGGTTCTCGCTCATCTCTACTTATCACTATTCTTGAATCACTCGTGAATTCTTATGGGACTGTCATAATTGTGAGAAATTTTGTCCATCTGTAAGTACTTCCCAGAACATTGTCTATAATTCCATAGATAAGCAGCAAGCTGTGAGTAACATAACATTACCTCTCTTTTGGAAGTTTGATTCTATCCTATTGGGATAACATGATAAAATCTCCTAAATTTTACACATGCATGAATGTTATGAACAAGTTCCCAAACGTCTTTTTTGAACTGAAGAGAGATTATGTTTTGCAGCTCACTTAGCGAGAAATTCAATTTTTTTCTCATTTCAAATTCCCTGACAACTTAAAGTCATAACAGTACTGTAGCTTGATTAGACAATTTGTAATTTAAAAAAAAATTGAAATAAGATTAAGGCTAGAACTCTACAGCAACTTTAGCCATGGCATGGGTTGTGCAACCAAAATTCGCAGTGTAGCCATATAATCTGTCAAGATCATAGAAGTCAATGCAGTCATGCTATGGCTCGCAATTACCTGTGTCCAGCAAAGGGCAAAAAAATCCAACCTCATGGTGTGTGGCTTTAAAAGTTTTCTTAGATCGTTTATTGATGTGAAGAAGGAATGCAAAAATAAATTATTTGACCTGCAAAACTGATCAAATAAATATGAAAAAAAACTCACCCTGAAATAATTAAATGTTTTAAATTCCAGCTAGATTATTCCCCCTAAACATTGGGTTGGGTCATCAAAGTCAGGATGAGCTACTTTAATCCCACCAAAGGAAATTATGCTGAAAGTTTATTTAATTCTGTAACAAGTGCATATCCACTTGTGTTTGCATTGTCAACTGGGTGGGCATATTGATAAGGCCTAATGCATTAATTAGGATTCAGCTCGTTCAAAATGGCAAGTAACTAGCTTCAAAGTTAGAAACAAGTTTTGAGTCAGAGCTAGGGAACATCCGAAGATCCTCTGGTATTCTACTGGGCTAGTCCAACTCTAGCTGTTACCTTGTTTTGGGAGCATCAGAGGGGTCCACCCAGGAAAGAAAATTGTCTTGTTTGATTCCATCCTGCCAGAGACTTCTACAAACATACATCTCTGTTCAGGTTGAAGAGCTCATGCATTTGAGAGAATGAGATTGACCCCAGAGTCAGATTTGTCAGTAACCTGTGTCTTTACTGTGAAAAACTATCTCCACAGTAAACTCTGTTTTCACGGCCAGACGATATACACTACCATCTGGTGCATTGGATTCCAATGCATCGGATCACACGGGGAATTTCAGATGGGTGCTTTTACACCAGCCAGGAAAGATAGTTCTGGAACTATCTTTCTGGCCAGAATACATGGCAGAGGCTTCCATAGACTCCTATGGGAGCCTATGACAGCTGCTGGAGAAGGGAGGTGGGAGGGAGTTTAGCAGCATGACTGCTAAACTCCCTCCCTCTTCTCTCCTCCTCTCCCTTGCCAGCTGTTTGCAATGGAAGAGGCCGGGCGGGGGCAGAGCTATTTGCCGCCTCCCATTGCTGGCTGCCGACAAGGGGCAGAGAGGGGGTGGGAGCTTAGGACACTAGCTCCCGCCCCATCCTGCCTCCTCCCCTTGTCAAGTGCTGGTGAGGGAGAGGGAAGGAGGAGAGCTAAACTGTTTCCCCCCACTTGATGGCATTGCGGGCTCGGCGTACATGCCTGGGCCGTCTGAACTGGCAGTCAAGCGACATATTTGTGTGTCCTTTCACGTGTTTTTATGTAGACGGCAGGCAAACATAAAAACGCAGACGCCATTATTTAAATGCTACAAACATGAAAGGTTATGTGCTTATTCACTTCTTTATTACCATGGTTTATTCACTGTTCAAAATCTCAGCTTTAGAGAAGATAATATTACATCTACAGGATGCAGAGATATAGCAAAACTAGTTAGAATTATATGCATACATTTTGAAGAAATTATCTCATGCTATATTAAGTGCGAACTGCTATATCATCATGTCAGTTAGCTAGAATCGGGTGAGACCAGCACATTTTCTTCTGATGCAAACAATCTTGTACATCTGTTAATGTCCTTATATAACCCAAGATCCTCTTGTCTTTTCCTAATGCTTAGTTAAATGACTGTACTTGCCGATGTTCAGGGCCTGTATTCAATAAAGAATGCCTGTTAACCTTATGAAAATAGAAATGCGGTATTCACAAATTATGTTAATGCAATGTCAGACTTTGTTAATGTTATTTTCTAAACATAAAGAGCATATGGTATCATCAGAATTTGGCAATTAGGAGATGCAATTCACATGCAAATAAGGAATTACCATACCACTTGCTTATCCACTTTGATCCGCTATGTTTACAGCTGCCCAGCAGCATCATTTTCTTAGTTTCTAAAAATGTACAGCTACAGAATATATATATATATATATATATATATATATATATATATATATATATATATATATATATATACCTTAATATTCCAGCATCTATTAAGAATCAATGATTATCATGTTGCCAAGATGCTATTATATTAAGTGTTTGCTGCAATTTCAACAACGATTTTTAAATATAGCATTTTTTCCATTTTAAAACCCCTATTTGCTCTTTTAGTTTCTTATGCCTTAAGAATCTAAACAAAATGTAATTATTATTATTGGTATTATTATAATCCATCAGTGTGTTTTTTTAAATTTAATGTTGATTTGTAAAGCTTGCCTCTACATAATTTATAAATATTATTGTTATGCCTATGGACAGCTTAAACTGGTTGTCCTAGTTATTTTTTTTAATTAGTGCTCCCAATGCCAAAATGTAATAAAACAGCCTATATTTATCTCTTCTGGTTCTGCCGCAGCTCCAGTCTCGGCTCCAACGCTGTGTTTAAAGTCTTCAGTCAGTTTGTGTAGGGGACTTCACAGGCTATTGCAGCTAATCACAGGTCTCAATGTTTCAGTGCTGATGTGTGTAATTTGATGATGGAGTCAATGAGGTCCTGTTCACAGATTGTCCATGCAGCCTATAAACAGACCCAACATAGAGTAGGGAGATGTAGTGAGGGACATGCGGAGAGGCGTGAGAAGTGAGTATAGGCTGTTTAATTATGTTTTGGCATGGGAAACAGTAATTAAAAAAATATATAAGGCCTCATTCACACGAGTGTGAAATTCACGCCGAACTTACTCACCCCCAAAAATCTAACTGCATGAAAAATACCATGAATGGATGATTTCCTGTAATCAAGCAACAAGCTTAATTAGCGGTGAAATTCACACAGTTGGCAGCTGTGTGTCGCTGAAAACAAGCACTGCAGCTCCAAGAGGGGAGTATAACAGAGAGTGATAAAGGAAAGCCCCAGGGGAACCCCCTCATCTGTGGTATTTCCCCACTGCAGTGATGTCATCGTTCGCCTACAGGGGAGAATAAGGAAATCCCCTACAGGTATTTCTTTATTTTCTCCTACCGGTGAACCTCAGCTGAGATGAAGGGAAACCCTGCAGGGAAGGGGCTTCCCCCTGGGGTTTTCCTTCACCTCTCTCTCTCCCCGCTGCAAGGAGAGAGAGGTTCCCCTGCAGAGGAATTCTTTCCCTTCCCCAAAGGGGAATTTCTTGTTCAGGGACAGCTGAACAGAACATTTTAAGTAAGTCCTTGCGGGGACTAACAGGAGCTAACAGTAGGATTTTTAAAATGTCTTCTGTGTTTCTGTTTTTAGCAGCGTGGCAGCACTCCCTCCCCCCTTATCTCGGATTTCACAGAGGCAGTAGTCTAACTATAATTATATAAGCCCTTCACAGACTAGACTATTCTGTTAAAATAAAGTTTTTATTTGGTGTTATCTAAAAACATGTAGCACAATAAAGGCACACCTACAAAAAACACAAAACTGAAAAAATATTTAGCGAACAGAGGCAGATGGCCGTTGCATTAAAATTAAGATGTTTTGCAGATCATTGAGATGCCACTAGCAGTGTATCTAGGTTATGAGCCTGGGATTTAGCCGAATTGCCTATCTAGTGTGCGTTCTTGGCCTCAAAAAAGGGATATGCTCAGGTAACGAAGATAGAATAAAGCATATATCTCCATTAATCACAAACTGAGGTGTGGAGGCAGTTAAGGATCACAAGTACTGTTAGATCACAGCCCCGTCTCAGTTTTGTGATTTGTGTGTATTTTACGATTTCTGCATATTGAAACATTTACAAAGTCGACGCGTTTCCCCGTGTATAACACGGATCATCAGGAAGTATTAAGATGCCTAATGCCTCGTGCACCAAAGATAGGTCAGGTCCTATCTTTTCACGCAGCAGGGAATTTCAGTTGCAGGATTTCAATCACGCATGTCCTATTATTATAGGTGCATTTTTTTTATGCACCTAAAATCCTCCCATCTGAACGTTTTCATAGGAATCCATTGGTTCTATTAAAGGGGTTGTCCCGCGAAAGCAAGTGGGGTCATACACTTCTGTATGGCCATATTAATGCACTTTGTAATGTACATTGTGCATTAATTATGAGCCATACAGAAGTTATTCACTTACCTGTTCCGTTGCTGGCGTCCCCGTCTCCATGGTGCTGTCTAATCTTCAGCGTCTAATCGCCCGATTAGACGCGCTTGCGCAGTCCTGTCTTCTGAATGGGGCCGCTCGTGCCAGAGAGCGGCTCCTCGTAGCTCCGCCCCGTCACGTGTGCCAATTCCAGCCAATCAGGAGGCTGGAATCGGCAATGGACTGCACAGAAGACCTGTGGTCCACCGAGGGTGAAGATCCCGGCGGCCATCTTCACAAGGTAAGTAAGAAGTCACCGGAGCGCGGGGATTCGGGTAAGTACTACCCGTTTTTTTTTTTTTATCCCTGCATCGGGTTTGTCTCGCGCCGAACGGGGGGGGGCTATTGAAAAAAAAAAACCCCGTTTCGGCGCGGGACAACCCCTTTAATTGCATTTTTTTGCGCGGGTAATACAGCATGCATGTCATGCTCATGTTAATGTGTCCTAAGTCATACTAACTCTTTATTTTACAGGAAAGCATGAATGATAACTAAAGTGACCGCCTTTAACGTGTCATTTTTAGTTTTATCATGCTGTTTTATTTTTACAATGTATATTTATAGAGATTTTGATAATTCCCATAGAATCCAATTGAAAGATTTGAGCACATGTTAGAACAGTTCTCCACTCATTTTCTGACTGGATGCAGCTGCTGCCTTCGTGTCGCATCTTACAGAATACAGTTCATACACCCTGACTTGTGGGGTGGGATGAGACTGCCAAAAATATATGCTATAAATGTCTGAGGCAGGAAACTCATTTGAGTGCTAAGAAAAAAGATACTTTGATTAGCACTAAGGGTATTTTAAAAGCTTATTGCATACAGGTATTGCAGCTTCCCAGATGGTGATTGTATAAGATTTGGAATTCTCTATCAGACAATTGAAGGTTTAATTTGGGAATTACACTTAAGTGAATAAGCCTTGAGGCAGTGCATACATTGTGGTGGTTTCACTAGGGTAGGAGGCAGAACAGATGTACTTAGGGTAACCCTTCAAAGACATATTGAAGCAGTGTGCCCATGCTTACAGTATATTTTTCTCTAGCTGTAGTCCCTACTGTCACCTCCACTCACTCAGCATAAGGTCTTGTTCACTCAACTGTATATAGACAGCTATTGTAGCTGCATCCAAAAATCTCGACTATCTGAGGCATTGGATTCCATTGTATTCATTTACATGAACGATTTTTGGGCACATAAAAAAATTGCGTAGAAAAGATAGCACATTCACGACCGACTGATTTTATACAGCACATCAAAAGACTTGCCCTATCTTTTGCCAAGATACGCTGGAAGCTCCCATAGACTTTTGGATAAAAAAGGGAGGGGGAGAGTTTACCTGTGTCCAACGCTGGGAAAAGGAGACAGCAGGCTTTATTTAAGCATTAGTAGTCATTCCGAGGATTTCTGCCAACCGGAGGACTTCCGTATAGCAGCATTTTTTTCTCCATCATACAGCAGCTGCCCATGTGAACGGCAGAAAACATGCGGCTAAAGATCAGAATTTGATTGTGGCAATTCTTCATTCATGTGATTTTATGAAGCATACGGATTAATTTAAGATTGCATACTGTCATGTGAAAGAGGTATAGTCATAAAAATATGGTTTATAAATTATCCAAGAAAAACAAAATTAAAATTCATACTACAAGTTGAAAAAATTATTGCAAACAAACCAACAGGGAGCCGCTGGGGCAGAAATGCTGCTTCACTATTATATAAACAATGATCATATTTGCACTATTGTTTATATTATAGTTATGAAACATTTCTGCTGCAAGTACCCCATGGCCGTTTTCTGTGCAACACTCATAACTTGTGTATAATATTCTCATTTCCATTTCAAGATGAGTATTATGTAGAGTTTAGGAGAGAATTCGATGAAGTTCAACATGCCCCCTACATATTCCTAATACATTTATGACTTTGTTTGAACTGAAGTTTGTGAATTCATCTAGCCTATTTCAATATATGAGAGGCGGGATGCAATAGATTATATTTTTCTGGTATGGGCAAGGATTTAGGATTCTTAGGGAATGGCAGGACTACCTCATAATTTCAATACAAGCTACAATGTATTCTAGTATATTCGTGTACTAGTGTTTAGCTTTTTGACAGAATGGTGATTTGGTAAAACATTTGTACACAAATTGATTGTCGGGAATAACATTTTGAGATACGAAAGTCAACATCCAAATAATGGCACTTTTACACTGAATGAGAACCTCATGATACTTGTTTGCCCAAAAGAACAAGCTGGTGACGTCACCACCAGCTTGCTCGCGCTCATGCAGTCTGTTTAGACAGGCAAATCATCATTGGGAATCGTGAACTTCTCGTTCCTTGCTCGTTCAGTGTTTCACATTCCTTTGTGAAACATTGAATGATCAGTGTTTAAACACAGAAGCCAATGAGCGAATGATGATTTTTATGCCGGCTGAAACTAAAAAGTGAACGGCAAGCGCATGATTCTTGTTCATTATTCAGTCATTGGCTCACATTTAAATTGAACGCTTATCACTCACTTTCATTCGTTTGAATGACTTTTGGAATGACAATTGTTCCTTCTACATAGTAACATAATTTGTTAGTCTGAATGAAGACAGTATCCATCTAGTTCAGCCTGTTTCAACCCACTCCTTGTAGGTCCAGAGGAAGGCAAAAAAAAAAAACCAATAAGTCAATTTAGCTCATTTCGAAGAAAAAAAATCCTTCCCAACTCCATATGGCAGTCAGAATATCCTGGATCAACGTTTGAGTTCCTATCTAGCTCCAAGACCCGGATTAACAACTCCACTGGTCATCTAATGTCTATATCCTGTAATATGGTAGCACTCTAAAAAGACATCTAGTCTCTTCTTAAACTCCTGTATCGATTTTGCTATCACCACATCCTCAGGCAGAGAGTTCCAGAGTCTCACTGCTCTTACAGTAAAGAACCCTCTTCTGTGTTGGTGATGAAACCTGCTTTCTTCTAGACGTAGAGGTTGCCCCCTTGTTACCGTCACAGTCCTGGGTATAAACAGATCATGGGAGAAATCCTTGTATTGTCTTCTAACGTATTTATATTTATTTGATCGCCCCTGAACCGTGTTTTTTCCAGGGTAAATAATCCCAATTTTGATAGCCTCTGGTTATTTTAGTTCTCTTATTCCATTTATTATTTTAGTTGCCCTTCTTTGAACCCCTTCAAGCACTGCAACATCTTTCCTGAGCACCGGTGTCCAGAACTGTACACAGTATTCTATATGAGGCCTGACAAGTGTCTTATATAGCGGAAGAATAATGTTCTCGCCCCAATATACCTCTTTTAATGCACCCCAAGACTTTATTTGCTTTTGCAGCAGCTGATTGGCATTGATTGCTCTAGTTAAGTCTACAGTCCACTAGTACGCCCAGGTCTTTTTCCATATTACTTTTCCCTATATATAATGTGCAAGCAATGAATAATAAGTGATGACAGTGTCAGAATGAAAGCTTGAGCCCTGACAAAATATCACATCAATAGGTATAGTCAGACGATACAGATACCATGCTGAGTAAATATATCTAATGTGAGTATGTCTTGCCATTTGTATTGCCACCTCCATGGTTTCTTTCGGGTCACAGTGTAATGTTTTTGCTGTCATTTTTTGCAAATCACTGCAGAACCACAAGATGCAAATATATGCAGAAGGAAGCACCTGTCTAATATTTTGCAGTAAAGGAAGGGTGTCACCTCTTCTCATGAGCTGTGCGACCTTGATGAGAAAGAGACCTTAGCTATCTCTAAAGCCTGCATCCGTCTGTTATCTACTCATTTATTCGCAAAGTATCAAAAACTACAATTCTTGTCTGGCTAACACAGTATGAAATTCTATTATTATTGAGAATGTTGTTTCTGGTAGATCAGATAGGGCAAGATACATAATGAAAACAAATTGACCAGGAGGAAACATATAGATTTAGCACCGCTAACGCATTTCCCATTACCGGGCTACAGCTGCAATAAATTTAACTTGCCGTGCTAATTATGTAGCACAGCCCCCTTTCAAAGTGACCACCTGGTGGTCTTCACTGCAGATGTAGAGTTTCTTATTTTTAAATCATATGCCGCTACATCTGTAACATATGTGCTACGCAACTGCACATGGGGCCAGTAGACAAAGTTGCCCATTGCCAGTCTAAATGCTGCTAGAAACTACCTTCTATTAGATTTAATGTAAGGCATTGAGCCAATGAATTTCCTAACTCAAAATTACTGGTGAGACACAATGAGAGTGTTCTATGTAGAAGTGCTGGAGACCAAGGGGCCCATGTACGGTCCTTTTTTACAGGGCCCTCAACTGCTTTTTGTTCACACCCCAAAATGACATAGATTTTAATTATGCTGATTTCTCAATTGAGGAGTGAATATATTGTCATACTTTTATAAACATAGATACATATAAAATTCTGTTCCTCCAAAGTTTTGACTGAATAATTTATTTAAATATTCAATCAAAACTTTTTCAAGGTAAATAGCCTTCTTTGGGAAATGTTCACTTGATTTGACTTTATGCATTCATGGTTGCTCATTGAGTTTTACCTGTAATGGCTTTCAAGGTGACTGTAATAAATATGCATTAATTGATTAATACGCATTAATATGCAGTCTGGTTGTTATTATCTCCAACAGTGCCATTAGTGCAGAAAGATTAAAAATAATGTTTGGCATATGTTGTGTCTGAACTTATTTTCATCTTTTACATTTGGTTATTTATGCCGGTATTTTTTCCCTTATTCTCATATATAACATTGAAGAATATGGATATTATTATTCTCAATCGAATAAGATGCCCAGTGTCCAGCACTAACATTAATCATACATTATCAGTTTTTATTACTGCATTTGACAACTTTTTGTATTTGGTCTCAAATTACATTTTAATTTAGTCACTCAAATTCCATAAAAATAGTACGCTTGTTATGTACAGGGTGATCATTCTTAAATTAAAGGTGTTCAATGGTCTCCAGTGAAAAAACTATGAGGCAAACTCAACAAAAGTTGGTGTGTATACTTGTGGGATGGATGGGGTTTAGATCTCTCAAATAAAAAAAAAATTGTAAAACATGTTGCAGCTAGGGGAATATTTGGCACTGTTGAAGTGTAAGATATAGGAGTGCATTACAGTTAACCCCTTCCCGCTTCAGCCTTTTTGTATCATTTTTTTTTAATCTCTATACTTTCAAAAAGTACCATATAATGTACTGGGAAACTTTTAAGGCTCAGTCAGATGGGCGTTTCAACGTGCAAATTTTTTTGGCGCAGAACACAAACGCACAAAAATTCGCATGACCGAAGCAGACGGCACGCAGAAAAAGAAACGGACTTGGCTGCATTTTTCTGCACATAAAGTGTGCTGCCTCAGCGCTGTCACAGTGTTCAGTGACAAGTAGACTCTCTGTGGAGAATAATGGCGTGCAGCACTAACCTATGGTTCCATGTTTTGCAGATACGTGCATTTGCACGCCTGTAAAACACGGACATGTGAACACACCATAGGGAACCAATGGTTCTAATAGACACGCAGTTTTGTATGGACGTATGTACGCACATAAACACGCTCTTCTGAATCAGGCCTCACCGTGTGGAATTAATAATGTGATATTTTGATCAATTTGACTTATACAGTTATAGTGGCAATCATATAAATTTGGTACCACCATAATCATACTGACCCACAGAATAAAGATAATGTGTAATTTTTACTGCATTGTGAAGGCTATAAAAATAAACCTTACCCAAAGTGTTTTTTTTTACTTTTAAAATGTTTTTATAATTATTTTTAAAAATGCTTTTTGCACCTATTTTTTCATTTTTAATTACCCCCCCCCCCCCCCCCATAGGGGATTTGAACTTGCAATTGTTAGTCCAACAAACTAGCAGTTAACCTACTCTGGACTCTGCCATTCACCTGTTCCTTGTTTGGTTGCCTTGCTTGATAACCAATATTCCAATTTTCCCCTGTATTATTAGCCCTGTCCATTGCCAGTGTCAGCAGCCCGGAAAAGCTGAGGCCCACAGTAACTAGACAGCCCCACCGCAACTGCATCTAACTGAGCAATTAGGTCAAAATGTCTCCCACGGTCCCCTTACTTACTCCCTCGCCATACAGAGATCCCATTTCTGTTTTGTACAGCACAGAGATTTAAGTACTATATTTTTTAAGCAGTACTATATAAAAAAATCATATAAATTTGGTATCACTATAATCATACTGACCCACAGAATAAAGATAAAGTATCATTTTCATTGCATTGTAAAGAATATAAAAACAAAACCAACCCAAAAATGGGGCATTTTTTTTTATCATTTTACCCCATTTAATTTTTTTTAAGTTTTCCAGTACAATTATATGGTACTTTTTGTAAATAGAGAGAGAAAAAATGAAAATAAGACGAAAGGGCTGAAGTGGGAAGGGGTTAGTTGTGATGCACTCCTATATCTTACACTTCAACAGTGCCAAATATTCCCCAAGTTGCAACATTTTGTACTATTTTTTATTTAAGAAATCTAAACCCCCAACCATCCCACTGAGTCCACACACCAACACACCGACTTTTGTTGAGTTCAGTTTTTTCACTTGGAGCAACTCCTTTAGGGCTTATTTACACAGGCATCAGCTTTTTTACGTTCGCCTGCTGTCGATGTAAAAACATATGATCGGGTGCACAAAACTAACGTTTGTGTGCCTGTTCAGACGGCCCAAGACTGGCGCATATATGCCAAGCCCGCAATGCGGTCAGGCGGGGGGGGGGGGGGAGAGACAGTTTAGCTCTGCCCTTTCCCTCTTTGGCTCTCGGTAAGGGTAGGAGGAAGGGAGGGGTGTGAGCTAGTGTCCTAAGCTCCCGCCCCCTCTCCGACCCTTGTCGGCAGCAAGCAATGGAAGGGGGCAGGATGGGGCGGCCAACTATGGGAGGGGGTGGGGTGAAGCTTGACAAAGGCCACAGTGTGCTGGCCAAAACAACGTGTCTGTTGTTGTATTGGATCTAAAAATAAAAACTTGCATTTTATCATTAACATTCTTTGAAAAATTATTAGATTCCTACATGGTGCTTTACCATCACCTTTAAGTTTAGCTTTGCAAAACTGTCCACTCCATTCCCCCCCCCCCCCCTCGCCAGTTCTCGGCAAGGGGAGGAGGCGGGATGCGCTGGAGCTTAGCACACTAGTTCCCACCCCTTGTCAGCAGCCAGCAATGGGAGGGGAAGGGATGAGGTGGGAGCTTAGCATTTAGCTCTGTCTCACCCCACCCCTCCAATTGCAAACAGCCGGCAAGGGGCAGAGAGGAGGAGATAAGGGGGAGGGAGTTTAGCAGTCATGCTGCTAAACTCCCTCCCACCTCCCTTCTCCAGCAGTCATGATAGGCTCCCATAGGAGTCCATGTAGCAGCCACCATATTCCAGCCAGAAAGATAGTACCAGGACTATCTTTCCTGGCCGGCGTAAAAGCACCCGGCGCTATATTGGCCAGACGGGCGCTTTTACACCGCAGGAATACACCCATCTGATCTAATGCATTGGAATCCAATGCATCAGATGGTAGCGTATATCGGCCAGCCGTGAAAACGGCAGCTGATATACGCTCATGTGAATAAAGCCTTAAACTGTATTATAAATGTTTAATCCTCATGCTAGATATTGTGATGAACACATTAAATGGCTAATTCTCAGTAAGAAGCAATGCATAATGGATACAATTGTGTAAAATGTCATAAATGATGCCTGAAGACTTGTATCTTCCAATAAAAACCTTACATATTTTGACCCTAGCCCTTAGTGAAGCTCGTTTGTGTTGTTTCATGTCATGGCATTGGCACTGTTATGTCATGTGCAATTAAAGATGGAATCAAACATTCCACAGCTTTTGTTTTACATTTTCATGCTGCAGGAAAAAAGATACAAATCATTAGAGAGGTGTTGAGCCTAATAATAATTAATTGTTATAATTGATCATTAGCCTCTAGTCTAAATATTCAATTCACATAAAAGCATTCCATTAAGAGCAGTTGCACACTTTCAAAGATGGGCTTTGTTGCTTGAAGGACATGCAAAGCTGAGTTTAAAGGACAGATCTCTATGGCACTGATAATTTCAGCTACTGTTATGGATTACCGTAATAACAGTTGCCTTTGCTTGACATGCTACAAGAAAAACCCTATAACAATTTTACCTTAAAATATAGGTTTGTTACAACAGAGTTTAAAGGTAGCTGTTCATCTGTACATCAGCTTATCTAAAAGAATCAAATGACACCATATACAAAATTGCTTCTTATTGTAGGTTAACTAGGACTACAAAAGATATCAAAGAGGATCTCCAGTGGAAACATAACTTTTAGGGATGAGCGAGCGTACTCGGAAAAGCACTACTCGCTCGAGTAATTTGCTTTATCCGAGTATTGCTGGGCTCGACCCTGAAGATTCGGGTGCCGGCACGGAGTGGGGAGCTGCAGGGGAGAGCGGGGAGGAACGGAGGGGAGATCTTTCTCTCCCTCTCTCCCGCCCGCTCTCCCCTGCTCCCCGCTGCGACTTACCTGTCAGCCGCAGCGGCAACCGAATCTTCATGGATGAGCACAGCGATACTCGGATAAAGCAAATTACTCGAGCGAGTAGTGCTTTTCCGAGTACGCTCGCTCATCTCTAATAACTTTCAATCACTGTACCCTCCCTCTAATTAGCTATCAAGCTCTAGATTTGTTTTATGTTTATTGTACTCACCTGCTTCAGTAAGATTCATTAAAATTGTTCCCTAGTGTAACCACTTTGCAGAAGAACTGATTTGGCTTAGGGCTAGATCCAGGGGAAGCACCTGGGGTTCCCCAGTTTTCACACTTTCACTCCAGAAATCAGGATCTGGTCTTTGCTGTGAGGATCCAAGACTGATCCCCTAGAAATAGTTCCAGTTCAATGGGCATTCCAGTAACTAGACTTTTTTTTTTCAAATTTTCGCCCATCTATTGGATGGGTTAAAACTGATAGATCGTGTGTGTTCAATCGCTGGTCACTTCCACATTTCTGCTGCAACCGGAGTGAAATGAGTGCTGGTGTGTATGCGTAGCTTGGATATTTCCATTAGCTCCACTGAAATGAGTGGATCAGCACCACACATGCGTGGCTAGCACATCACTAAAAGTGACATTACTGCAGTTGTAACAGCGATGCAAGCGTGAACAAAAATGGGGCAAACAGGACTCCTCTTGTTCTCGGGATCAGTGGGGATCATAGTGATTGGATTTTCACCGATCAGCCAGTTAGCCTTTACTCCATAGATAGGGGATAACTTTTAATCAGAATACCGCTTTAAGAGGCAGCTGAAACACTTGGTCAGGTTTTTTTTGCAATGCAGTAATGGAGTGTGTAGACAGGGATGTAGTTGTAGAACAGAGCCAGAATCATGGCAGGCAGAATACTTTCACAACATAAATCAGTTTAAGGTTCAAGGTCAGGCAGCAGGCAATGAAAATATAGTCATGTAATGATCCAAGGTCAGAATTAGAGAGATCAAGAAAGCTGCATAGCTCAGGAATGGATGAAATACCAGGAGATCAGACAGAAGCAACTTGCACCTTCACACAGTATAAAGACTAATTAATCTGGCACCAGCTAATAGGTGGAGTAGCCCTAAATATATCAGAATTTGTCAGGATTGATTGGAGACCGGAAATATGTATGCACTCATTGGCTCTTTAAGAGGCAGAATAGGCATGCACACACATCCGTTAAGAACTAGGAAACTGACAGGAGATGTGACGCCTACTATAGACAACACAGCACAGTGGATACAGTGCTAGCCATGTCCAATAGCAAGAGGAGGTACGGCACACAACTGGCTTTGACAAGTAGCCATAAGAATCAGGAGCCTGTTTAATCATCAACAGTAAGTGTGATAGGAGTTACTCTCTCCTCCCTCCCCGAGTAAAGCCTTTGTGGAACCCTCCATTCTTTATATAGGAAGTTCTGGTGTCTGTATGAGTGAGTAGATCTCCATAGACTCAAGTGAAAAAAAAGTATGTCACCGAAGCCTGTTTCAGGTTTTTGCTATGCAACAGTCCTAGTGTGTTATTTACTGATATATGCTGCAATAAAAACAACAGACAAGAATCGGTCAAATTGAGTTCCTTAATGAAACACATGGGAAATTTTAGTTTGGTCAGAGTTTGCCTATAATGACAGTATGACAGCACAGATAATCATAATAGTGATCTAGAGACTTGTATAGAAAGAGTAAGTAGTATAGTAGTTGTAATTACTTAAAGGGTGTCTGTCAGCAATTTTGACAGTGATATTTGGGGAAGGGAATAAACATACCTTTCTGTATGCTTCTAGTATCAACAGCATTCAGAAAATAAACTTTGACTGCAGCAAGCGCCCTGACGGTGGTCCATCTCTTTTACGGGATCATTGGCTCTCTAGATTGAGCTGCTCTGCCGGACTGATAGATGTAGTGGTTTCCTGATTGGATGCTGCAGCTTTCAATCAAAACTGTGAAGCAGCTTAATGCAGAGAGTTGTAAGCACTTCAGGGATAAGGTCTGCCTTCAGGGCACTAGCAGTAGCAGGGCACTGCAATAAAAGTTTATTTTCTGAATGCTGTTAATACTAGAAAATACTGTCATGCAGACATGTTTATTCTTTGCTCCATGACTCCTGATTAGCACTACTAGCCGTTTGCATGGTCAAACCTGCTGGCAGACTTCCTTTAATTCATTTGTAAAACTCACAAATAGAGGTTAAGGTAATATTTTCAATTGGTTGTACAATCAGAAAATGTAAGTTTCCTTACAGCATTTCTACAATAAGAAATAGTGCACACGTATGTTATGCATTTTTATTAATTTTGGGGCAATCAAGACATTTTAAAATCATCTATTTCTTATTTATTTATTTTTCATCTTTTTTCATTAGAACAGCTGCATGATTCATTAAGTGTGTATATCTTCATATCATATTTCAGGTACAGATTGTTCAAAATATGCCACAATACATTTACAAAAGTAAAGGAAGGCTCAGTGAACTGGAATTTATTATGACTGTCAAGACAAATTGAATCATGCCTAGACAAATCTGAAAAATGTCAGCTTTAACAGAAACTGGCATTGTGAGCTTACAGTTCACAAAAGTTGGTGCATTAGCAGTTCTGCATTATACAAGACAGTAAATAGAAATATATACACTTGCAAGAAAAAGTAAGTGAACCCTTTGGAATGACATGGAATTTTGTCTTCATTACTAACAAGATGGGGTTTATCTGTTACCTAAGTCATAATTATGGAAAAACACAATTTAATTAAATTAACACACACAATCATTTGTGCTATTTGAACCTGTATTAAATATGTCTTCCCGAGCTAACTGGAAAAGGTATTTCAATAAAGGAGATGAGATTGGAAGTGTAGGTTTCATAAGAGCTTTGCCCATTAAATAAAGGCATACAAAGCCTGATTTTTTTGTAATAATGTTCTTAATGAAATATATCAGTGTACAATTACAAAATAGCTGTTATATAAAAAAAAGCACATTAAACAACACATATTATTTCCATTATAAATAACAATGAGGGAAAGGAGGAAAGAATACAAGCAAAGGTAGGGGGGGGGGGGGAATAAAGAATGCACTATATTTGCCCCTGGTCATAAAGAAGACTTTACAATTAGAGATATAGACAAGAAATCCATAACAGTATGTCATAGTAGTGCTAATAATAATACATCAGATATGAAAATAGTTCAACCAGTATTTCCAGGTTGCATTAAAAGAGGAAATTGTGTTCCTTCTGAATGCATGTGTTCCTTCTCTTCATAAGTACAGTCTTCTGATATCGCATCAATCATATTCTGTATTTTAGGTGGGTCAGGAAACCTCCAATTTTTGCTATTAGTAATTTGACTGAGAGAAGAATATGGAAGACAATTTTCCCGTAAGTAGTAGGGATAGTCTCAATCCAAATCAACAAAATCAACAGTTGCGGAATGGGGGTAAGTTGCAGCCCTGTAATTTTTTCTATCAGTGAAAACACTGCTAAACATAAAGGAAACATGTTCGGGCAACCCCAGAAAACATGAATGATAGAGTCAGTATGTCCACTTGTTCTCCAGAACTAATTGGAGGTCCCTGGAAAGAATCTATCCAATCTTGTATAGAAATAATACCATTGAGTAGTTATCTTGTTAATGTACTTCTAGAAAACTATCACAAGAGGACCCTCTATGAGCGCAGGAGATAGCTTTACTTCGTTGTGATAAAGTGAATATGTTATTCAAATCTTTTCTCTCAATTGAGAAGGTGTGCTTTTCTAAAGTTATCTTTTCCTAATGTAAATATTTCATAGAATTATCTTTATCGTTTGGCTGAGAGGAATTAAATAAAAAGTTAGAGGCAGGAGGCGTTTTATAGGGGTATGGACTGAAATGTAGCTTTTGATCCGAAGGTACTTGAATGAATCTAGAGAAGAGAGATGATAACCATAGGTTAGTTCCTCAAATTTGTTCATATTGTTCTCAGTAAAGAGATAAGAGACAGCTCTCTCTGCTTCCAGCTTTTGAGCAAGAGATTAGGAATAAGGAATTTCAGAACCTCTATTGGGAGTGGAGCTTTTTGGGGGGAGAAGTGGGATTTGGACTATTGTAGAAGTTCTATCTGTGCTGTTACAGAAGCTTTGATCATGGGACAAGAAGGTAAGGGGAGTGTCGGGTTTATGAAAGCTGCCAATATAAATGCAGAAAGTGAACAATCTCTGATTAATTCTTGTTTAATAACTGGTCAATTAAGATCGTGTGAATAGGAACACCAAAATCTAATTTGATTTATTAGAGCAGCATTGTAATATGCCCTTTAATTGGGCACTCCCAAACCTCCATTACTCCTTGGGGCTTAGAGTATGGAAGTCTCTACACATGGCTTCTTCTTGTTCCAAATTAAGGAAAGTAGTTGGTTTTGTAAATATTTAAAAAAATATGGCGGATAAGGGCCTGTCACCATTCAAAAGATATAGAATATTTTGGGCAATATCATCATTTTGTATGGAACAATATAACCCAGTCAGGCCTTAGTCAGACGGGCGTTTCTTCGCGCGATTTGCGCATGCGTCCGGCGATTTTTTAAAACCATTGCTTTGCAATGGTATCGGACACATGAGCGTTTTTTATGCGCTCGTCCGATAAATTATAGAACAGAAATCGCAGATCGCACCTATCTGCGATTCCTGTTCTCTTCTCTATATGCGCTCAATGGGGCCGGCGGCAGCAGCGCCGACCCCATTGAGAACATATAGAAGACAAATCATTCTTCTCTGCCACAGCTATAACAGCTGTGGCAGAGAAGAACGATGTTTGCCCATTGAATTCAATGGAGCCGGCAATACAGCCGGCTCCATTGAAAGCAATGGGCTGCCGGACAGCGCTGGATGAATTGTCGGGAAGGGCTTAAATATATAAGCCCTTCCCTGCAATTCATCCAGAAATGTGTTAAAATAAAAAATATATATATACTTACCTTGTCCCGGCAGCCGGAGTTCAGCGCGGCCGGCCTGCAGTAGGTGTGAAGGGGGTGTGAGTCAGACCTGCCCCCTTATTGGCTCAGCCTGAGCCAATCAGAGGCAGGTCTCACTCACACCCATTCATGAATTCATGAAT
This sequence comes from Eleutherodactylus coqui, assembly GCF_035609145.1. NCBI lineage: Eukaryota > Metazoa > Chordata > Amphibia > Anura > Eleutherodactylidae > Eleutherodactylus > Eleutherodactylus coqui. Next base: position 137,565,493 of record NC_089843.1, on the reverse strand, counting down.
GGGTGTGAGTGAGACCTGCCTCTGATTGGCTGCCTCTGAGCCAATCAGGGGCAGGTATGACTCACACCCCCTTCACACCCACTGCAGGCCGGCCGCGCTGAACTCCGGCTGCTGGGACAAGGTAAGTATATATATTTTTTTTTATTTTAACACATTTCTGGATGAATTGCAGGGAAGGGCTTATATTTTTAAGCCCTTCCCGACAATTCATCCCGCGCTCGCCCGCAGCGCATTGAATGCAATGCGCTGGACAGCTCCGGCCCGTTCCTAATGAAACGTGGCTAGGAGCAGATTTTCGGGCACCGGTCACACGATTTGCGGATGCGCATCCATCATGCGATCCGCAAATCGCGCGAAAAAACGCCCTGTCTGACTAAGGCCTCAGTCTGTCTTGCTAAAACTACTTCATTCTTCCTGGAGGCAGCCAATCAGCAGAATAATTCTGTCATAGCAATTTTTTAATACATATATAAAGGAGGTCTGCCACTTGCCACCTACCATGGATATCAAAACTCACTTTGAATGATCTTTGTAAATAGAGTGAGACATTAAGGCCTAAAACATGTGATTTATTCATATTAATTTTAAAATATGAGGCTTGTCCAAATTTCTCTACAATACCAGATACAGCACAGAGAGAATTTAGGAGGTCAGTTATGCGGATAGCATAACCAGCAAAAAGCCCCAGTTTATGCTAATGAAAAGGTAAGGGGATCCATCTTATGTTGGTATTAGAGTGGATAGATTCCGCTGATAGCTCTATAACGAGATCAAATAGGAGGAGGGAAAGGGGGCATCGCTGGTTAGTTCTACTAGTGAAATAAAAAGTCCTAGATAGAACCTCCTTAACTAATACCCTAGCAGAAGGCGAGGAGTAGATTACTTGAATTGCTCTCAGAATATTGCCGCTAAATCCAAACTTTTCAAGTTAAGAGAAGGTATATCCCCAATGGATTCTGTTGAATGCCTTCTCTACATCCAGGGTAAGTAGCAGACAAGGTGCTTAAAGGTCCACAGACCTGAAAATCAGGTCAATGATACACCTAGTCCCATATGAGGCCTTTCTTCGCTTCATAAAACCAAGTTGATCACTGTGAACTGCAATAGGGATAACATGGAGAAAGCAATGGGCTAAGAATTTATCATAAAGTTTGGTATCACTATTGAGTAGAGATTCCTAAAGTTGGGGATGTAAGAAATGTGTCTGGTTTGTGGATTGCAACTATTATAGCTTGGAGCATCTCTGCAGGGAGTTTATCTTGGATTAAAGCCTCATTAAAAATCTTAGTAAGAAAGGTGGTAATAGTTGAGCTAATAACTTTGTAGTACTCATTAGAGAAACCATCTGGTCCTGGGGCCTTTTCTTTTTTAGTTTCTCTTATATATTTAAGAGCTTCTTGCTGTATGATTGGAGAGTTGAGAATTGGAGTACTATGCAGTACTATGGAGAGGTGGGGACAGTGCCTGGGCCAGACACACAGGTGCTTGATCCAAACAAGATGCTGTCCCAACACTAGCTTGTTTAATCTTAGGGAGTAAAGAATAATCCACCAAAAACAAATCAATTTTGGAAGATGTTCTATGTCTTGTAGAGTATAATGAATATTTTCTAGAAAAAGCATTTAAAAATCTAAAATAGTAGAAGACTTCCTCTTTGATAAGCCAGGGATATAGAGTGGGCACAGACATCATGTTCTGGCTACTGGTGTCAATTCAGCAATCAGGGGTGATATTAAAATCTCCACACATAATCAAATTTCCTCTTTGAATCTTCCTCCCCTCTACCTCCCCTCCTCTTCCCCTTGCTGTTGGGGTCCCCCAGGGCTCGGTCCTTGGCCCCCTTCTCTTCTCTATCTACACAGCCCCTATTGGACAAACCATCAGGAGTTTTGGCCTCCAATACCACCTGTACGCTGATGACACCCAGCTATACACCTCTGCCCGTGACATCTCTGCACCCTTCCTCCAAAACATCACTAACTGTCTGTCCGCTGTCTCTAACACCATGTCCTCTCTCTACCTAAAACTAAACCTCTCTAAAACTGACTTACTGGTATTTCCACCCTCCACTAACCGACCTCATCCTGACATCTACATCTCAGTGTGTGGCGCCACCATAACTCCTAGACAACACGCCGGCTGCCTTGGGGTCATATTTGACTCTGATCTCTCTTTTGCCCCCTACATCCAATCTCTGGCCCGAACATGTCAGCTGCACCTCAAGAACATCGCAAGAATCCGCTCTTTTCTCACTGTGGAGACGTTAAAAACGCGTATTGTCACCCTCATCCACGATTACTGCAACTCGTTGCTGATCGGCCTCCCCTGCACCAGACTCTACCCTCTCCAGTCCATCCTGAATGCGGCAGCCAGGCTCATCTTCCTGTCCAGCCGCTACTCGGACGCCTCTGTCCTGTGCCGGTCACTGCACTGGCTGCCCGTTAAATACAGAATTCAATTCAAACTCGCTACCTTCATCCACAAAGCCCTCCACAGTGCAGCGCCACCCTATATCGCCTCCCTCATCTCAATCCATCAACCAGCCCGGGCTCTCCGCTCTGCTAATGAAACCAGACTGAGTGCCCCTTTCATTCGAACTTCTCATTCCCGCCTCCAAGACTTCTCCAGAGCAGCACCGGTCCTCTGGAACGCACTACCAAAGGCTACCCAAGCAATCCAGGACTCGCAGAACTTCAGGCGTGCTCTAAAAACGCACCTCTTCAGGGAGGCATACCACATTCCCTAAACAAACCTCTCTGTACTCCGCCTGATAACATGCTCCCTGACCTACTGACTGCAATCCCTGCTAGCCATCATAAACCGCTCCTGCGGTCATACCGTTTCTGCCGTCACACGGCTAAATGTCTGACCATTGTCTATGTGTAGAGCATCGCTAACTCTCCACCTCGCCATACCGTGCACATCTCCAGCCCCTTTACCTTCTGTATCACCCCATTACTTGTAGTATGTAAGCTCGTTGGAGCAGGACCCTCACCCCTATTGTTTCCATCAACTGATTACTATATGTAACCGTGGTTCTGTAATGTTTGTATTTTGTCTTTCTGTATTCCCCCCTGTCTATGTAAGCGCTGCGGAATATATTGGCGCTATACAAATAAAGTTTATTATTATTATTCCTTATTTTCCTCATAACTTTATTAAGGAATTGTATTTGGGAAGAATTTGGTGTGTAGATGTTTACTAGAGAATAGAGGGACCCATTAATTTTACATACTAGGTATCCCATCTGCATGGGACACACTGGATACATAACCTGAAAACACTGTGCTACTGCAAACCGAACAGTACAAAATAATGACAACTGCATTAAGGAAACAAACTAGTAAACTAAACCAGGGAAGGGACCTGCCTAACCAGCAGATAACCCGTCCTGTCAAGAACAAAGCTAACCTCATACCTTGTCCACTAGTTAACCCTATGAGAGATAGGGGAATAACATGAAAAACAAGATGGAATAAAAAATAAGCTGTTCTGCTCAGCTTTGTGCAGTCACAGGTAAACAAAATAACCAGCTCCAAGCTTCTGGCTTCCTCCACAGCCAGCGGATGACTGTAAATAAACCACACCCAAGCCAAGCCCCAAGCCTGGCTAAATAGCCTTGACAAAATACCCGCAGGTGAGCTCAAGCATGTCTCATCTAATACCACTCCCAACAGGGCCAGAAGACAGAAACACACACAAAAACCTGCACCAGACTATCCAGCAGAAAAGCAATTCCACGAAAGTCATAACACCGGAACAAGATATCTGCAATTCTCATCTATCTCATAGTCCAGGAGCTGAAAATGTACAGAGTTCTTGATTGCCACAAGGACTTCTGCACTTTTCTTCTTTGCATTTTCCGTTAAAATCTGTGCAAAACTGGGATAGGAGACTTTGGGACACTTCAGCCTGTCAAAGTAATGTCTGCAAATACTGTCTGCATTTGCAATCAAAATTTCAAGTCCATAATGGGTATAGAGAGGGATACTTATACTGCTGGCTTTATAAGGGAGTTCCAGAATCCAACATGTAGAAGAACATCAGCAAGCTTGTCTGGGAAATACACCAAGGAATATAATTCAGCAATCTGAAGGGAATTTTTTTTTAGAACTGGTGGAGCAAGATGGTTAGGGACATGTAGGTAGGTAACTAAGAACTATTTAGAAAGATGAGCCATATTTTGATTCATAGCAGGTCAATTAGGAAACCTGCATTGAAAAGAAATATACAGGGGTAATGAGCCCAGTTACTCAGGATGGCAACCTCTTTAGATAGAAAGAGAAAGTATTTAAAAGAAAAATTTAAAGAAGTACTGGTAAAGTATCTTTTCAGGACAAGGGTTTGGACACTTGATCCAATCTGGGGAGAGGCGAAAAGGGTTTTTTAATTCGGGGATGGAAATCCCTCATTTTTGTAGTAGTTTCGGAGCTTCTTCACGTTTGTTAAAAATTATGGTTGTACCCTCTTAGTTTATTAGGAGCTTGTTCAGGAAGCCCCACTTATAGTTACTTTTTATTGTTGTGTAAAAGTGAAGTGATAGAGTGGGATTTCTTTCTAGCTTGCATTGTCAACTTCAACAGGACAGAATAGAGATGTATGTCCTCATAAGGGTCTGGAAGCTTTTATAACTTTCTTGCTGCAAACATCATTGACTCTTTAATATGGTAGAAATGGATGGGCTCTACCACATCCCTTGGAGGCTTGTCTGGAATCATTTTGTGGTGCAGTAACCTATGTGCTCTGTCAATTATCCTTTCCTCTGGGCTGGTGTTAAGAAGTAGCTTAACTAGTTTTTGAACATGTTTGCACTTGGTTAATGCCAAGGGAGGGACAGACTCTGGAATTCCTCTCAGTTTGACATTGTTTCGTCTGAGAGGTTCTGAGGAAGAATCCTGAGAGGTTAGAAAGCTTGCTTTAACATCATGTATTTTTGTTAGTCGTTAAAAGGTATATCTACAAGATTACCTGGTTTCTCTTGCTGGGAACAATCACATTTTGTCTTCTCCGTCTGCTATTGTATTTTAAATGAGTTCAATTTCCTCTACCACATTATAGTGCACATCAGTTAGTTTATTGCATGAGCCAGTAATCTTTCTCATCTTGTTTTCTAGGTGATCTACCCTGGCTCTCAATTCAGATAGAGAAGAGTTAACTGAGGCTGTAATTGTTGAAAAGTCTTTGCGGATTGAGTCCCTTAGTGCTAGAAACTTTTCCTTAACAAACGTTTCAGATGCAGTTTGGTCAGTGCAGGATATATTCAATATGGGATCGCTGGAGTTTGCATCCAATTCCCACTGTAACCTTAATTGGGCAAAGATCCTATTCACCATTTTGGGTGTTTATTTCTCCAGGCTGCTATATGGAGAAACAGGGCTTCTGCTGCAGGGATCACGAAGTTCCTCCATGATGGATTATGCCTCACTTCTAGAACTTAAAGTGGAACTTTCCTCCCCAGGGCATGAGTCTCTTCATTCCGGGAGAATTCCACAAACCGAAGTCACCAAAAAATAAGAAAGTAAACTCGAAGGCCCATCCAGTGAAAGACACTGGGACTCAGGTGACCCTTTATTATGTTAAGTCTCCTCGTCCTTTGAAGGCTGTTGATGGCTAATGCTACCTTCTCACATGCCAATCAGATTTTCATGGTTATCTATTATTCATGTCAGCCTTATACCATTTAATGAACTCTAAAGTTCATGCTGTATTACTTAGCTTCTTGGAGATGAGAAATCTCCCAGAAGCATTGTTTAAGCTTCAGTAATACAGATATCTATTATAATATTAATATTAAGCTTCATTTTTTTGTCCTAATGAATGCTATTCCGTCCTCTGTCTTTTAACCTCACCCCTTCCTCTTTTTGTACCTTTTCCCTCTCCTTTACTTGCTTTTTTAGCTCCTGGAATTATGTACACCTACCCTACTATTTTCTAAATGCAGTGTAATGCAGGTACATTAACGATCAGGGGCTTAGTTTTATCATGCTTCATGGGGCAGAGAAATTAATAGGTGAAGTAATCGACAGGCTTTTTATATACTTTCTTTGCCTATTTGCTAATAAATAGTTACCTCTTTTTTCTTAATTGGCTGTGCTATTTCATGTATATCTTTCTCTTATTTTTCATTTTCACCCTTTTACTCCTACCCTTGCTTATGTCTTTTCATTTTTTTCTTGCCTTCGCCTTTGAGTCACTAGATTAAGGCTTCCCTCACACAGATGTTTTTGTACAGCGCTTAGCGCTGTCTTTTTAGCACTGTGTTAAATGCTGTATAACGCTCCCATTTATTTCAATAAGGCTGTTCACACAAATGTCAAAATGCAGCTTCAAAACACTGAACTTTGACAGCAATGCATGTTCTATCTTTGAGTGGGGGATTGCAGCGGGGAGTGGGGGGAGAGGGAGAGAGAGAGGGCTCCCCCCTGTTCCCCGCTGCTACCCTCCGCTTTGCCACGCCTCCCCCCGCCCCCCGGCACCCCCCGAATCTTTTCACCCGAGTACGGAAGTACTCGAAAATCGCGGTGCTCGATCAAGTAATTACTTGAAACGAGTAGGTTCGCTCATCTCTATTAATAATCTTCCTTTTGCAAAATAATTACCTTTTTTTGATTCATTACTAGAGATGAGCGAGTGTACTCAGCCACGCCCCTTTTTTGCCCGAGCACCACGATTTTCGAGTACTTCCATACTCAGGCAAAAAGATTTGGGGGGGCGCCGTGGGTGAGTGGGGGGTTGCAGCGGGGAAAGGGGGGGAGAGGGAGAGAGAGAGGGTTCCCCCCTGTTCCCCGCTGCTACCCCCGCTCCGCCACGCCTCCCCCCGCCCCCCAGCACCGCCCGAATCTTTTCACCCGAGTACGGAAGTACTCGAAAATCGCGGTGCTCGATCAAGTAATTACTCGAAACGAGTAGGTTCGCTCATCTCTATTAATAATCTTCCTTCTGCAAAATAATTACCTTTTTCTTGATTCATTACTAGAGATGAGCGAGCGTACTCGTCCACGCCCCTTTTTCGCCCGAGCACCGCGATTTTCGAGTACTTCCGTACTCGGGCGAAAAGATTCGGGGGGCGCCGCGGGTGAGTGGGGGGTTGCAGCGGGGAGTGGGGGGGAGAGGGAGAGAGAGAGGGCTCCCCCCTGTTCCCCGCTGCTACCCCCCACTCCGCCATGCCTCCCCCGCCCCCCGGCGCCCCCCCGAATCTTTTCACCCGAGTACGGAAGTACTCAAAAATCACAGTGCTCGATCGAGTAATTACTCGAAATGAGTATGTTCGCTCATCTCTATTCATTACCTATTTTGACTTAGGCCACTCTTTTCTACCCCACCCCCCATTAACATCATTTACTAGTTTTATTTTTGTTTTCTTTTGCATTGCTATATAAGTTGTATTGGGTTTCATTACTTTTTTCTTGACTTGTTCACAAACTGACATTGTACTGCTTTGAATTTTTTTTTCTAAGTGTGTATTGTGATATTTCTTGCAGTTAATGGAACTATTCCAATAAAAAGTGAATTTATAAGAACAAAAAATCAAGCCATTTCTGAAATTGAGGCATTTAGTTAAGTGAATCTTTGGGGTCATGTAGAGCTCCATGGGATGGCAGATTTTGTGAGTTATTGTATCAAACAATATAGTTAATATTTATCCTTGCCACTACTTGTAATATACAACCTACTTTATTCGAAATCTAAATTTATTGATGTAAAATATATATTAACCGATATGACCATAATTTGCAGAATTTAGAACATATAATAATGAAAAAATATTGTATTTCTTAACTCTTAATTAAATCTAACCTCGCATAATGTTGATGCCAGAGTACCTGCAATAAAATTTGAAAAGATTTTCATTTGACATTTTTGTTTAAGTTAAAGTTTCTTCTTATGGCTAAAAAATTTGAACATTTGTTTGCCTTGAAAAAAAGTGTTTCTGATCCCCCATCAAGCATTACCAATTAGATGTTACTTGACTGTTACAAATATAATTAAGAAAAACAGCCATCCGTAAAAATTTAGAAGTTCTGTTTTCCTTCTGATTAATATGTAAATGCAATTTTATTGTAATGTGATTTGTTCGTCTGAATGACCAGCCAGAATTTTAAATTGATATGAAATAAATAAACAAATCTCTTGTAACCATGTTTATTTTTAATTTGTCATTTTCTAAAGTACATTACACTCTGGTCTATGAAGAATTACAAATATTGAAAACAGCATGCATACTAATTATTTCATTTTAGCAATATCATTCCTACTATTAGTGCTTAAATCGTGTCAAAATTTTTGTCTCTATGTCAATCTTATTAGAATGTAGTCCAATGGTTTTCATAAGAATGTATCTAACTATAATTTATTTTACTTTAAATTCTATATTGAATTAGCAGTCAAACTTCTTTTTATATTGTACTAAGTGCAGTCTTTGTATGATAACCGTTTATAAAAACTTTCTGATTGTATTTTTTGGCTTAGTTTTGTGGATCGTCTACTGTCGGCATAAGACCGGTATTTTTTAGCTAATAATTAACTCTAGCATTAAACATGACAATTTTGCTAAATGAATGCTAAATGAATGAGAAAAGTGTTGAGCAATGTGCAGACAATAATTATTTTGGTACAAACAATAGATTATTCCCACATAATTTGTGGCATTATTTTCACTGCATATATACAAAGCAGGTTATTATACAAGCTGATGCATGTTAGCTTCTGTATGAAAAAGGAGGGTTAGGAAAGGTAATAGTGTATAAAAACGTTTTAACGGATGTTTTAGGAATATTACCCTACTGCACTTCAGAAACGATATAGTGCTACTTTCCTGCTAGATTGTCCATAATTATGTATAAAACAAAGACATGGAATGGGTTCAAATTGTATACGTTCAATATCATTAAATGTATTGATTCACACTAAAGTAGAACACAGTGGGTAAAACTCACATTAAAAAATGTAAGGATATTAGTTGAAACTAAATTGAACTGTAGCAACAAGTGCCACACAGCTGTTGCAAGACAAAAAAAGATCATGGGTGCGTCAAAAGGAGTGAAGATGCACATGATGAGAACAGAGTTCTGTGATTTTATAGTGTTATCACTCTGCAAATCAGTAGTCAGACTATATATGATTGTGAAAAATATGGGGCACTAGTATGCAGTAAAATTATACTATGTAGAAACAGAGTTGAAGCAGATTCCAAGGTGGACAACCACAGAGAAAAATAGAATGGGTGGACTGCAGTACCCAGAAATATGATCAACATTGGGGTCATTTAGTTTTGGAGAAAAACAGATTACAGGTGACACAATTAGGGCTCTTTCCCACAAGCGTATATCGGCCGGCCGTTTTCACGTGATGAAAGGCTAAATCAGCCTTACAACAGGCTAACTATAGTATTTGAAAATAATGAAAATAATATCTTGGAACGTCAAGGGACTCAGATCACCCCAAAAGCGATCGACCATACTACGACATTTAAAAAGACTAAAAGTAGACATAGCGTTACTCCAGGAAACACATTTGACTAAAGACGACTACTTCCGTATGCGGCGGTTATGGGTGGGGGAGACCTACGGCTCACCAGCAGTAAATTCTAAAGCAGGGGTACTGATACTTATTAAAAAAGGATTAAATTTTGAGGTGCTAAATCAATGGAATGACACTGAAGGGAGGATTATTTATCTGAATATTAAAGTGGGATTGGAATATTTCAGTATTTACAATGTGTATGGCCCCAATACAAACAACAAACAGTTCTTGAGGGAGCTATCTGACAAACTACTTACCGACACGGAACACCACAAAATAATAGGAGGCGACTTTAATGCAGTTATTAACGTGGGGGAGGACCGCCGCGGTCAGGCGACTCGAATTGACAACATTAGGGGCCAAGATTCCAGCTTGCAAACTTTTATACAGGAGTCCAAACTCAGAGATGTATGGCGGGAGTTAAACCCAGAAGGACGGGAATTTACACACTTCTCACACGCACATAACTCGTGGTCCAGAATAGACTACATATTAGTGTCACCCCACTTAATACCTAAAATAGCTAATACTTCTATAGGAGATATGATAATCTCAGATCATGCTCCAGTAGTGATATCTCTGAGAGAGGGGGTCCCGAGAGGCACTGACTATTTATGGAGATTCCCATCATATCTGGCGGAAGATGAAACCTTTTGTGCATCCCTGAGGGGATGGTGGCAGGAATACATTTCAGATAATGAAGAACATTCTAACAACCCCCAACTACTTTGGGATGCAGCCAAAGCTGTAATCCGGGGGAGGATAATGGCGTATGTGATAGCCCTAAAAAGAAACATAAAAGATAAAATAAGCCATTATAGCGAGCAATTACGTGAGGCCTACACAAGGTTCCAGAGTAACCCAAATGACGCCAACAAACAGAAATGGACAGCAGCAAAGGGGTCTTAGGAAGAGTGGCTGTACAAAAAAGAACAACTAACTTACTCGTGAAACGAAGCAAAACTATTCAAATACGGAAATAAAGCAGGGAAATTGATGGCGAATTTAGCAAGGGGACCCTTTCAGAGTTATAGTATTGCGGGGTTGAAAGACACTTCAGGGAAACTACAGTCCCATCCCCAGGAAATTAACAAAATATTCTTTCAATTTTATTCAAATCTTTACTCGCAAGCTCAATCGATGGTAGAGGAAGCAGATGACCTGTTTGCGGACATATCCTGGCCCTCGATGACCGAGGAACAAAACATGGCACTTAACTCCCATATATCCCAAAAGGAAATTAAGGAAAGCATTAAAAGTTTGGGAAATAACAAGGCCCCAGGGCCAGATGGGTATACAGGCGAATTTTATAAGATATTAAAAGATCAAACTGCCCCAATACTCGAATCCTTGTTTGCTGGATAAATGAGAGACAGGCCTATCCCCTCCGACATGAATACAGCCCATATTAAACTGTTACCAAAACCCGGAAAAGACCCCACGGATGCAAAATCGTATCGCCCAATTTCCTTAATCAATACGGACTTAAAGCTGATGGCAAAGATCATGGCAAACCGCCTGGCCAATATCATGCCCCATTTAATTTCTCCATTACAAACTGGCTTCACTAAAGGACGTTCGGCCATAATAAACGTTCCAAAAATCTTGACAGTGCTGGATGACATTAAAATACACCCTGCGGCACATCCCTCCACAGCCCTTCTTGCGATAGACGCAGAAAAGGCTTTTGATAATGTCTCATGGAAGTGGCTAAAACTAGTAATGGACAGGATGGGCTTCACAGGCCCCTTCTGTTCCTATTTATGGAATTTGTATGCCTCCCCTCAGGCACAAATTTACACAACAGGGTTTAAATCTCTACGATTTCCGCTACAGAAGGGTACCAGACAAGGGTGCCCTCTCTCTCCACTTCTATTTAATTTGGCAGTAGAACCGTTAGCTAGACTCTTAGAAGGGACCGCAGAGATTGCAGGAATCAGGATTCAAGGCAAGACAGTGAAGACAATGCTATTTGCGGACGATATCTTGATAGCACTTGGTTAACCACACAGGGATTTACCACAGATCTTCAAGATTATAGAATCTTTTGGGAATATATCAGGCTTCAAGGTTAACACCAATAAATGCGAACTTCTAGACTTATCCCCACAAAGCAAGCCTATTGGCATAGATCTTAAAAGTTGTCCTGTCAGTATTGCCAAAAATAGCAAATACCTGGGCATCAATATAGGCAAGAGGCCAGAATCCTTGTACACATTAAATTACCCACCATTGATATTAAAGATAATAAAAGAATTAGACAGCCTCTCATGGGTAGATGTCACCTAATTAAAATGGTCAGTTTTCCAAGGCTCCTCTATCCACTGCAGACAATACCCCTCTTACTACAAAGGAACGATTTGAGGAAATTGCACACGGCATTCACAACCTTTGTGTGGTCCCGGAAACGACCACGTATTGCTCTACAAAAGCTGATGCTCCCTAAGAGCGGAGGTGGAATAAATTTCCCCGACATTCGTATGTATAATGTTGCTAGTCTTATGCGGCATTCTCTGGATTGGATGAGAGGGTCTAGCGACTTTTCTAATAACGACCTAGAGTCGGAATTATTTAACCCATGGAGCTTAAACGCCCTCTTGCATACGGGCTTCTCAAATCTCCCAATAGAAAGTAAGCATTACATTATGGCCAGAGATACCATAGCAGCATGGAAGATAGTCCGCAAATTGTATGACCTGCCATTTAAAATATCTAAACACATGGATTTATGGAACCACCCAGAATTTAGGGAAGGACAAGAAAACCAAATGTTCAAAACGTGGCAGCAAAAAGGTATCATAAAAGTCCAACACCTTATACACCCAGAGGCCCCCAGATTTAAGGCTTTCACAGAGCTGCGTGAGGAATACAATATACCTGCATCACATTTCCTCCCATATGCACAAATATGAAGCTTTCTTAAAAACAGACTAACAGACATAACAAAGGAGGCAATACCTAACCCCATTGATAGGCTAGTTACAAATCTTACACATAAATACTCAATTTCTACTTTATATAACCAATTTAGAGAGGGTTGGGTGGCTGAGAATTGTTCTAGATTGTTCAAAAAGTGGTCACGCGACCTACAGGACCCGGATCTCCCAGAACGAATGGTTAAGAGTTGGATCTCAGTGAGAAAAGCAGTATCAAATGAACGGTGGCGGGAAACGTATTTCAAGATAATCCATAGAGCGATTTATGGGTTTGACAAACCACAGAATCCCAATGGACCAACAAGGCTACAGTCCTGCCCTAGATGCGCCATGCCTAAATCCAACTTCCTCCATGGTATTTGGCAATGCCCAAAAATTGAAAGGTATTGGGGCGAGATACAAAAATTAGTGCAGGACATTGGGGGTCAAAAACTACAATTAACACCACAAACATTTATACTTCAACAATTACCAGAACAGACAAGAAAAACTAACATGACCCACACCATTCTTTTGGTCAGCAAGAGGTGCCTTCTGAACAATTGGCTGCTTACCAAACCTCCGGGGATAAATGACGTAATTCAACAGCTAAAACACCTCATGAAAATGGAAAAACTTGAGATTGAGCGATGTGTGGAGTCTCAGGCTCCAAAACTCTTCAAGAAATGGAGGGAATTTATAGAAAAATGTCTTAGTCAAAGTGAAATTAGGGAATGTATGATCCAGTTTACTAATACAACCTGGTACTACAGTCAAAGTGATATAAATCAACTGGGAAGATTAAAAGTAACGTGATAGGTCGCGATGGGGAAGCAATGTAGGGGAGAACTGAGGCGGGAAAGTTTTATTTTTTTTTTAGAGGATGTTATGGGGTTTGATTTAAGGGATGATTAATAGAGATGAGCGAGCACCAAAATGCTCGGGTGCTTGTTTCTCGGAACGAAATTTTTGCGATGCTCGAGGGTTCGTTTCGAGTAATGAACCCCATTGAAGTCAATGGGCGACCCGAGCATTTTTGTATATCGCCGATGCTCGCTAAGGTTTCCATTTGTGAAAATCTGGGCAATTCAAGAAAGTGATGGGAACAACACAGCAACGGATAGGGCAGGCGAGTGGCTACATGTTGGGCTGCAACTCAAGTTCCCAGGTCCCACTATTAAGCCACAATAGCGGCAAGAGTGCCCCCCCCCCCAACAATTTTTACATCTGAAAAGCCCTCATTAGCAATGCATACCTTAGCTAAGCACCACACTACCTCCAACAAAGCACAATCACTGCCTGCATGACACTCCGCTGCCACTTCTCCTAGGTTACATGCTGCCCAACCCCCCCCCCCGCACGACCCAGTGTCCACAGCGCACATCAAAGTGTCCCTGCGCAGCCTTCAGCTGCCCTCATGCCACACCACCCTCATGTCTATTTATAAGTGCGTCTGCCATGAGGAGGAACCGCAGGCACACACTGCAGAGGGTTGGCACGGCTAGGCAGCAACCCTCTTTAAAAGGGGCGGGGCGATAGCCCACAATGCTGTACAGAAGCAATGAGAAATCCAATCCTGTGCCACCTCCATCAGGAGCTGCACACGTGTAACGCAGTTACAACTCTGTGTGGACCGACAGCATGGGTGGGTGCCAGGAAGCCACCGGCGGTACATAAATATATCCCATTGCATTGTCCATCACAGCTGAGGTAATGTCATGTTTAATGCAGGTGGGCTTCGGCCCACATTGCATGCCCCAGTCAGACTGGGGTTCTTTAGAAGTGGAAACATGCAGTTACAACTCCCTGTGGACCCACAGCATGGGTGGCTCCCTGGAACCCACTGGCGGTACATAAATATATCCCATTGCAGTGCCCAGCACAGCTGATGTAACGTCAGCTTTAATGCAGGTGGGCAAAAAATTATTTGGATTACACTGTAGGCGAGGGCCCCAAAAAATTGGTGTACCAACAGTACTAATGTACCTCAGAAAAATTGCCCATGCCCAACCAAGAGGGCAGGTGAAACCCATTAATCGCTTTGGTTAATGTGGCTTAAAGGGGTTGTCCCGCGAAACAAAGTTGGGGTATACACTTCTGTATGGCCATATTAATGCACTTTGTAATATGCATCATGCATTAATTATGAGCCATACAGAAGTTATTCACTTACCTGCTCCGTTGCTGGCGTCCCCGTCTCCATGGAGCCGTCTAATTTTCAGCGTCTAATCGCCCGATTAGACGCGCTTGCGCAGTCCGGTTTTCTCCCTTCTGAATGGGGCTGCTCGTGCTGGAGAGCTGCTCCTCGTAGCTCCGCCCCGTCACGTGTGCCGATTCCAGCCAATCAGGAGGCTGGAATCGGCAATGGACCGCACAGAAGACCTGCGGTCCACCAAGGGTGAAGATCCCGGCGGCCATCTTCGCAAGGTAAGTAAGAAGTCACCGGAGCACGGGGATTCGGGTAAGTACTATCCGTTTTTTTTTTTTAAACCCCTGCATCGGGTTTGTCTCGCGCCGAACGGGGGGGCTATTGAAAAAAAAAAAAACCCGTTTCGGCGCGGGACAACCCCTTTAATTTGTAACTAGGCCTGGAGGCAGCCCAGTTAAAATAAAAATTGGTTCAGGCGCAAGTTTCAACGCTTTAATGAGCATTGAAACATATAAAAATTGTTTACAAAAATTATATGACTGAGCCTTGTGGGCCTAAGAAAAATTGCCCGTTTGGCGTGATTACGTGAGGTTTCAGGAGGAGGAGCAGGAGGAGGAGGATGAATATAATACACAGATTGATGAAGCTAAAAGGTCCCCGTTTTTGATGGTGATAGAGAACGATGCTTCCATCCGCGGGTGCAGCCTACGTATTGTTTAGGTACCGCTGCTGTCCGCTGGTGCAGCCTACGTTTTGTTTAGGTATCGCTTCTGTCCGCTGGTGGAGAAGAAAAGTCTGGGGAAATCCAGGCTTTGTTCATCTTTATGAGTGTAAGCCTGTTGGCACTGTCGATTGACAGGCGGGTACGCTTATCCGTGATGATTCCCCCAGCCGCACTAAACACCCTTTCTGACAAGACGCTAGCCGCAGGACAAGCAAGCACCTCCAGGGCATAGAGCGCGAGTTCAGGCCACGTGTCCAGCTTCGACACCCAGTAGTTGTAGGGGGCAGAGGCGTCACGGAGGACGGTCGTGCGATCGGCTACGTACTCCCTCACCATCCTTTTACAGTGCTCCCGCCGACTCAGCCTTGACTGGGGAGCGGTGACACAGTCTTGCTGGGGAGCCAGAAAGCTGTCAAAGGCCTTAGAGAGTGTTCCCCTGCCTGTGCTGTACATGCTGCCTGATCTCCGTGCCTCCCCTGCTACCTGGCCCTCGGAACTGCGCCTTCTGCCACTAGCGCTGTCGGATGGGAATTTTACCATCAGCTTTTCCGCCAGGGTCCTGTGGTATAGCATCACTCTCGAACCCTTTTCGTCTTCGGGTATGAGAGTGGAAAGGTTCTCCTTATACCGTGGGTCGAGCAGTGTGTACACCCAGTAATCCGTAGTGGCCAGAATGCGTGTAACGCGAGGGTCACGAGAAAGGCATCCTAACATGAAGTCAGCCATGTGTGCCAGGGTACCTGTACGCAACACATGGCTGTCCTCACTAGGAAGATCACTTTCAGGATCCTCCTCCTCCTCCTCAGGCCATACACGCTGAAAGGATGACAGGCAAGCAGCATGGGTACCCTCAGCAGTGGGCCAAGCTGTCTCTTCCCCCTCCTCCTCATCCTCCTCCCCCTCCTCCTCCTCCTCAACGCGCTGAGATATAGACAGGAGGGTGCTCTGACTATCCAGCGACATACTGTCTTCCCCCGCCTCTGTTTCCGAGCGCAAAGCGTCTGCCTTTATGCTTTGCAGGGAACTTCTCAAGAGGCATAGCAGAGGAATGGTGACGCTAATGATTGCAGCATCGCCGCTCACCATCTGGGTAGATTCCTCAAAGTTTCCAAGGACATGGCAGATGTCTGCCAACCAGGCCCACTCTTCTGTAAAGAATTGAGGAGGCTGACTCCCACTGCGCCGCCCATGTTGGAGTTGGTATTCCACTATAGCTCTACGCTGCTCATAGAGCCTGGCCAACATGTGGAGCGTAGAGTTCCACCGTGTGGGCACGTCGCACAGCAGTCGGTGCACTGGCAGATTAAACCGATGTTGCAGGGTGTGCAGGGTGGCAGCGTCCGTGTGGGACTTGCGGAAATGTGCGCAGAGTCGGTGCACCTTTCCGAGCAGGTCTGACAAACATGGGTAGCTTTTCAGAAAGCGCTGAACCACCAAATAAAAAAGACGTGGGCTAGGCATGGCACGTGCGTGAGGCTGCCGAGCTGCAGAGCCGCCACCAGGTTATGGCCGTTGTCACACACGACCATGCCCGGTTGGAGGCTCAGCGGCGCAAGCCAGCGGTCGGTCTGCTCTGTCAGACCCTGCAGCACTTCGTGGGCCTCTTCTCTCCTAAGCTGAGTAGTTTCAGCACTGCCTGCTGACGCTTGCCCACCGCTGTGCTGCTGTGCCGCGCGACACCAACTGCTGGCGCCGTGCTGCTGCTGACACGTCTTGATTGCGAGACAGAGGTTGCGTAGGAGGAGGAGGAGGAGGAGGAGGAGGGTGGTTTAGTGGAGGAAGCATACACCGCCGCAGATACCACCACCGAGCTGGGGCCCGCAATTCTGGGGGTGGGTAGGACGTGAGCGGTCCCAGGCTCTGACTCTGTCCCAGCCTCCACTAAATTCCCCCAATGTGCCGTCAGGGAGATATAGTGGCCCTGCCCGCCTGTGGTTGTCCACGTGTCCGTTGTTAAGTGGACCTTGGCAGTAACCGCGTTGGTGAGGGCGCGTACAATGTTGCGGGAGACGTGGTCGTGCAGGGCTGGGACGGCACATCGGGAAAAGTAGTGGCGACTGGGAACTGAGTAGCGCGGGGCCGCAGCCGCCATCATACCTTTGAAAGCATCCGTTTCCACAACCCTATACGGCAGCATCTCCAGGCTGATAAATTTGGCTATGTGCACGTTTAACGCTTGAGCGTGCGGGTGCATGGCGGCGTACTTGCACTTGCGCTCCAACACTTGCGCTAGCGACGGCTGGACGGTGCGCTGAGAGACATTGGTGGATGGGGCCGAGGTCAGCGGAGTTGAGGGTGTGGGTGCAGGCCAGGAGACGGTAGTGTCTGTGTCCTGAGAGGGGCGTTGGATCTCAGTGGCAGGTTGGGGCACAGGGGGAGAGGCAGCGGTGCAAACCGGAGGTGGTGAATGGCCTTCGTCCCACCTTGTGGGGTGCTTGGCCATCATATGTCTGCGCATGCTGGTGGTGGTGAGGCTGGTGGTGGTGGCTCCCCAGCTGATCTTGGCGCGACAAAGGTAGCACACCACTGTTCGTCGGTCGTCTGCACTCTCAGTGAAAAACTGCCAGACCTTTGAGCACCTCGGCCTCTGCAGGGTGGCATGGCGCGAGGGGGCGCTTTGGGAAACAGTTTGGGGATTATTCGGTCTGGCCCTGCCTCTACCCCTGGCCACCGCACTGCCTCTTTCAACCTGCCCTGCTGCTGCACTTGCCTCCCCCTCTGAAGACCTGTCCTCAGTAGGCGTAGCAAACCAGGTGGGGTCAGTCACCTCATCGTTCTGCTGCTCTTCCTCCAAATCCTCTGTGCGCTCCTCCCTCGGACTTCCTCCAATCACTACTACCTGAGTGATAGACCACTGTGTCTCATCGTCATCATCCTTCTCACCCACTGAAAGCTCTTGAGACAGTGGACGGAAGTCCCCAGCCTCATCCCCCGGACCCCGGGAACTTTCCAAAGGTAGGGCATCGGTCACGACAAACTCCTCCGGTGGGAGAGGAACCATTGCTGGCCATTCTGGGCAGGGGCCCGGGAACAGTTCCTGGGAGTCTGCCTGCTCCTCAGAGTGTGTCATTGTAATGGAGTGATGAGGCTGGGAGGAAGGAGGAGCAGCAGCCAGAGGATTCAGAGTTGCAGCAGTGGACGGCGCAGAATTCTGGGTGGTCGATAGATTGCTGGATGCACTTTCTGCCATCCACGACAGGACCTGCTGACACTGCTCATTTTCTAATAAAGGTCTACCGCGTGGACCCATTAATTGTGAGATGAATGTGGGGACGGCAGAAACGGGCCTCTCTCCTAATCCCGCAGCAGTCGGCTGCGATACACCTGGAGCAGGAGCTCGGCCTGTGCCCACACCCGGACTTGGGCCTCCGCGTCCTCGCCCGCGTCCACGTCCTCTTGGCCTACCCCTACCCCTCAGCATGCTGTATTACCAGTAGTGCAGAAACAGAACGCTGCAATTAAATGTGCCGCTTATTGGCCTGTGGTTGGAGGCTGACTTTCCTTACGGAACGCACAGCAGAGCCAGGAAACAATTTTGCGCACGCCTGTAGTGGGACGTAGGTGCCTATGACTGGGCTAGTGGAATTCACAGCGCAGAAGCAGTCAAGTGGCCAAAGGCCAGTAGTAGGCCTTAAGTATTTTGCTTCTATTTTTTTTAAATGCTGAGCTGATACAGCAGACAGATACTGTAGGCAGCGTATAATATTATGTATACTGTTTCCCTCTGGCGGGATGACGGCGGTGATGTAACAGAGACAGCAGAGCCAGGAAACAATTTTGCGCAAGCCTGCTGAAACGCTTAGCTGCGTATTAATTAGGACTACTACCCCCAGTAGACAGATACTGTAGGCAGCGTATAATATTATGTATCCTGTTTCCCTCTGGCGGGATGACTGCGGTGATGTAACAGAGACAGCAGACCCAGGAAACAATTTTGCGCAAGCCTGCTGAAACGCTTAGCTGCGTATTAATTAGGACTACTAGCCCCAGTAGACAGATACTGTAGGCAGCGTATAATATTATGTATACTGTTTCCCTCTGGCGGGATGACTGCAGTGATGTAACAGAGACAGCAGACCCAGGAAGCAATTTTGCGCAAGCCTGCTGAAACGCTTAGCTGCGTATTAATTAGGACTACTACCCCCAGTAGACAGATACTGTAGGCAGCGTATAATATTATGTATACTGTTTCCCTCTGGCGGGATGACTGCGGTGATGTAACAGAGACAGCAGACCCAGGAAACAATTTTGTGCAAGCCTGCTGTAACGCTTAGCTGCGTATTAATTAGGACTACTACCCCCAGCAGACAGATACTGTAGGCAGCGTATAATATTATGTATACTGTTTCCCTCTGGCGGGATGACGGCGGTGATGTAACAGAGACAGCAGACCCAGGAAACAATTTTGCGCAAGCCTGCTGTAACGCTTAGCTGTGTATTAATTAGGACTACTACCCCCAGCAGACAGATACTGTAGGCAGCGTGTAATATTATGTATACTGTTTCCTTCTGGCGGGATGACTGCGGTGATGTAACAGAGACAGCAGACCCAGGAAACAATTTTGCGCAAGCCTGCTGTAACGCTTAGCTGCGTATTAATTAGGACTACTACCCCCAGCAGACAGATACTGTAGGCAGCGTATAATATTATGTATACTGTTTCCCTCTGGCGGGATGACGGCAGTGATGTAACAGAGACAGCAGACCCAGGAAACAATTTTGCGCAAGCCTGCTGTAACGCTTAGCTGCGTATTATCTAGGACTACTACCCCCAGCAGACACGCAGTAAACTGAAGACAGTCACGGGCAGCCCAAAAATAGTATTTTTCCCCAATTTTTTTGAAAAAGCCCACTGCCTATATAGCCTGGATATCTCTTTCCCTGCCTCACCAGTACTGGCCCTATACTCTGTATAATGACTGCAGACTGAGGACGCAATGCTCTGCACGCCCGATATACAAAAAAAAAAAAATTGTGCAACACTGCTAAAAGCAGCCTCAACAGTACTGCACACGGTCAGATGTGGCCCTAAGAAGGACCGTTGGGGTTCTTGAAGCCTAAAATACTCCTAACACTCTCCCTATAGCAGCTCCGGCACCAGCAGCACTGTCCCTGATCTCTGTCAGAACGCATCTGTGGCGAGCCGTGGGAGGGGCCAATTTATATACCCGGGTGACACCTGATCTCACTAGCCACTCACTGCAGGGGGGTGGTATAGGGCTTGAACGTCGCAGGGGGAAGTCTTAATGCCTTCCCTGTCTTTCTATTGGCCAGAAAAGCGCGCTAACGTCTCAGAGATGAAAGTGAAAGTAACTCGAACATCGCGTGGTGCTCGCCTCTAGTAACGAGCATCTCGAACACGCTAATACTCGAACGAGCATCAAGCTCGGACGAGTACGTTCGCTCATCTCTAATGATTAACATTAGGAAATTTAAGGGGAGGGAGAGGGGAGAATTAAAGGTGGAAGAAAATATAGAAATGCTAGATAATAGGAGTGTGGTATAATTTACAGAACTGGTTAAAACAGGGAATTAAGATCGAATACTGTAATGCTCCTATAAAATAATGTATGAGATATAAATCTCTCTGTATACATCATTTATAATATGCTTATGTTTGTAATTCATAAAAAATTTCAATAAAAAAAAAGTTTAAAAAAAAAAGAACTGATGATCATTGTTTGATTTTTATGTCTGCCTAAACTAAATGATAAACAATAAGGAAAGAAATATATTGTCCATTATTTAGTCACTGACAGTACTTACAATGAAGGATTATACTGTGCAACAAATTTTTAAAACATTTTCATAACAGATAGTAATTGATATGTTACTGTAAAATTATAACATGATGATTACACTGGTATAACTGTATAATAGCTAGCATGTCTCCTTTTCAAGGTATCTATTTACCCCTTAATGCTTACCAAGCATTTTTTTTTTTTTTTTAAATCCAAACTCCTTTATTTATATATCA
This sequence comes from Eleutherodactylus coqui, assembly GCF_035609145.1. Classification (NCBI taxonomy): domain Eukaryota; kingdom Metazoa; phylum Chordata; class Amphibia; order Anura; family Eleutherodactylidae; genus Eleutherodactylus; species Eleutherodactylus coqui. Next base: position 137,544,206 of record NC_089843.1, on the reverse strand, counting down.
ACGTAGCTGTTTGAGGGCTTGTTTTTTGCGGGACAGAGTTGTATTTTTCAGTGGCACTATTTAATGTACCATATAATGTACTGAAAAACTTTTAAAAAGCTCTGAGTGGAGTAAACTGAAAAAAAAATTCCAACATCTTTCGGTACGTCTTGTTTCTACAGCCCACAAACTGCAACAAAAATTACTTTAATTTTTGCTTTATTACTTTTTTTTTTTTTCAAAGACATTTAATTTTTTTAAAATTATTTTTTGCTGCAATCTTCTGTATGCAATAACTTTTTTATTTTTGCATCCACATAGTTGCTCAAGGGCTCATTTCTAGCAGAACATCCTGTAGTTTGTGCTAGTACCATTTTCGAATACATACAACTTTTTGATCATTTTTTATTGGATTTTTTTCTTGGAGACAGAATGAGCAAAAAAGCGCATTTCTGGCGTTCTTAATTTTTTTTTCAGGCGATGTTCACTGTGTGGGGTAAATAATGCATTACTTTGATAGATCTGACTTTTACAGACACAGTGATACAAAACAAATATTTCTGTTTTATGGTTTTGATTCTTTTATTTAGTCTGACCAAAGACCTGGAAAAACACAGTTCATTAATTTCACCTTACTTGTGGATGATCCGCAGAATTTCCGCCATGTGGAAACATACCCTATAAATTACATAAACCTACCCTTATAGTGTTCAGTCAGCGCACGGTGTGTAACAGTGATTGTGAAATAGTTGCGCAATCACTTTTTAAATTCTTTTTATCAAGCAAGATTAATGGCCAGCCTACTGGATTAATTGTACAGGCATGTTTCCAAAAAATACACTACAACGGCAATTGGATTACATTATTTCCCATAACTGGAAAACCTTACGTGGCAGAAAAAAATTGATATCATATTTGATTTCAGCACATTAAAGTTACTATGAGCCGCCTATTTGCTTATCGGTTACAAAAATTGTGTTGCACAGTGTTATCGTTCAAATTTGCATGATCCAGAAATAATGTGTACATAATCAGTGTATCCAAGGCTGCTTTATGTAGTATAGAAAAAAAGCTTTTTCTTATCTATCCTGAATTAATTTAATTTTGTAGACCAGCATCTAGGGTCTCATGCCCACGGCCGTGGCGGACTCCACCAGCGGAATATCGCAGCGGAGTCCAACACGATGCCCCCTGAAGAACCCATACTCTCCTCTCTGGATCCGCCACACGAGTCCCATCTGGTGAGCCATAGTAAATGCACAGTGCAGAGCATGACACCCCGGCAGTGGGCGATAACGTGACCCGTTGGTGGTCCGTGACGCATAATCACACGATACAGCAGAAGTATCGCGTGACCGACGGCTTCCATTGACTACAATTAAAGCCGGCTGCGCATTTTCCCATGGCAATTAGAGCATGCCGCAATTTCTTTCATGCTGCGGAATTCTGCGGTGAAATTCCGCAGCATGAACATTGAAATGCAGAAAACTGTTAGGTTCAATAGACTCTAATTGCTTTGGGATAACGCCACGGATTTCCGCTGCGTAAAACGCGGCAGAAATCCGTCCGTGGTCATTAGCACTAAGAGAGGTAGGTATATTTTCTATTGTACAACACTATTTGCAGTAGTTAATGAGGTCACATTATCATAGCAGGTGGACTCTCACATATCAAAATATGCTCTAAGAACTTCAAAATTATAAACAGTAAATATAACAATAATGGAATTTAAAATTAAAACATTTTATGTTTGCATATATCTTAGCATCCTCGGGGTGCTGATGTATCTTTTTGTTTGTTTTCAGCTACAAATCTGTTCACATCTCAATATTTAGTATGTATATAAAAAGCTAAAACAAAACAAATAAATTAATGAAAATGGTTTATGTTATTGGCTATTTAGTTTCAATATGAACAAGATTTAGAACTTGGGTTTCTGTTGTTAGAATTTATAGCGTTTGTCTGGAAAAACAGATAAGATTTTCCTTTCTCCAAACTATATTGTTTACTTCGAGGCATCAGTGATGAGTAACTACCACATTACATGCATTGCACATGCATAAATTCTGAAGTTGGTACAGTTCCTCACCAGAACGTCTCACGCAACAACCTTCTGGTTCTATTGAGGAGTTGGGTCTAACATCTGTGGAGATTGTGAAGCTAGGTGTAACATTCATATTTATGATTTGAATACAAATATTCTCAAATAAGAAATAGATTTCTTGCAATGCCATTTTAAATGTGGGAATTAGATAAAGGTACAGATGGTGCTCAAAATACCAATAAAGATTGTTAGGCGTAACAAATCAAATAATCACTTGCCCAGTGTACACAGGGAAAACTCACTGAGAACCCACGTACCACCATAAGAACCAGGAAAAACATTTTGCAATGATTCCAAGGCACACAGCATTACATGGCAAATGTAATGAAAAAAACACAAATAGTGCTCAAGGTGATGGGCCACAAATAGCTACCTTTCTAAATGAATCAAGAAGGCCCATTAACTTCACAGGGGGGATATCAGCCCCCAATATTCCAATATTCACCCTCATACACAGGATATGACCAATACTGATATTGGAAATCCCTATTGTATAAAGGAAAACTAGAGGAACACTTAAGGGCTATTTACAAGGGACAATTATTACTTAAAATTTGTTCAAACTAACTAAATTGAGCGATGATCATTCCGTGCAAATTCCAAAAAATTATTTACTATTCATTCACTTCTCATTTTCATTGACTTTCATTCAGCATAAAAATCATTGCTGGATCGCTGACTTCTACACTTAGTGCTTCGCATAGAAGGTGAAGCGCTGAGCGAGAGCCACTGAAAAGTCTGCAATTCAGCAGTGAAGTCTGCCTGTCTTAAAGTTCTGCTGGAGTACTAATGACCTTGAGGCCTCAGTCACACGGGCGCATCGGCACCCGTACACCGGCGCTGATGCGCCTGTGTGACTGCAGGAAGGAGACGGACATACCTAAAGACGGAGGTCTCTCTGCAGCGCCGGAGGAAAGAACACATGACTGGCAATGAAGCCGGTCACATGTTCTTTCCTCCAGCGCGGCAGAGAGACGGCCGTCTGCAGGTACGTCCGTCTGCTGGTGTCAGTCACACGGGCGCATCGGCGCCGGTGTACGGGTGCCGATGTGCCCGTCTGACTGAGGCCTAAGGGTGACATCAGCGCTCATGTAGTCATTTAGATGACTGTCGTCCCATCTAAATGGGACATTAGGCTAGGGCTACACAATGACATCTGTTTTGCAACACAAATATTGCATTGTCACACTGCAATGTTGTATCTAATTTTTTATTTATGGGTACTCTTGTTTGATGGTGCAACAAATTGAGCTGTGACTAGAGATGAGCAAGCGTACTCGGAAAAGCACTACTCGCTCGAGTAATTTGCTTTATCCGAGTATCGCTGTGCTCGTCCCTGAAGATTCGGGTGCCGCTGCGGCTGACAGGTGAGTCGCAGCGGGGAGCAGGGGAGAGCGGGCGGGAGAGAGGGAGAGAAAGATCTCCCCTCCGTTCCTCCCCGGTCTCCCCTGCAGCTCCCCGCTCCGTGCCGGCACCCGAATCTTCAGGGACGAGCACAGCGATACTCGGATAAAGCAAATTACTCGAGCGAGTAGTGCTTTTTCGAGTACGCTCGCTCATCCCTAGCTGTGACTTTTTGATAGGTAGTCCTAACCTGTACCCTCTTCTGTTATGTTCCATATATGTAAATATTTCTGTAGGTAAATTTGATATAGACAAATAGGTGTTTAACAGACGGTAAATAACTTCTATGTCTATATCTAAGTTAGTGAGTCTCATCTATGGACAGATTTAATTCTGTCATTAACAATGCATAAAGACATATCCTTCCTTACCTTTCCTCTCCATGAGATGTGTGGTGTAAGACAACCAGCTTTTAAAAAAACATGATTTTGTGATACTCTGTCAAGAGATATTTATTCTCTTTTTGTCTATGTGTGATCACCCAGTGATTGTCATGTTAGATGCACCTGCTTAAGGTTTTGCTAGCATTTTTGGATAATGTATTGCATTTATACTGTGAAAAATTGGAGTACTTATCAAAATTCATTCAACGTTAAGGATGGACACATCTATACCTGTTCTTTCTGTAAATGCATGCCAGAACAGGTCCACTGTGCAGTAAATCTCCCATCCCGTGAAGACAGATGGTAAATAATTCCAATGCTGATTCCCAGCAAAGCAAAAATTTGAAATCAGCTGAGCAAGGATTGTATTGTTCCGCTATGTATATACGGACTACATGCCAGTGGAGGAAGCAAGCAATATAATACTAAACATTAAACTATGGCTTGGTCAGATCCAGAGGACTCAGTATTTATGAAACAACAACATATTAGAACATATTGAGATTTACTCCAGAGTTCTACTTATCTTCTGTTTGTGTTTAAACTCAGTTCATAAAATACAATATTAAGAATAGTTTCTTACTAATTAGTTGAATTTTAAATTATTGCTTGGTTTCATAATGAGCTGACTTATAATGGATTTTCATTTGACAAATATTCTGCGCAACTGTTCTCAAGTCAGTGTTTTAAATGATATGGATTGATAGTTAATTTCAGTTTATTACTAGATTTTAAAACCATTATTTGTCATTCTAACTGCTTTTCTTATTATTTATCCAAATACATAAAAACTAATTATTACCACAGGACACATAATATAGAATATGGGTAGATCAAATAATACAAGACCTCTTACAGTTTATTTCTAGTTGCACTTCAAATTAAAAAAAATAATGAATCATCCCAACTTTCTAATAAGCAAAGTATTTTTATTCTGTATTTCGGCTTGGTGTAGATGTGTTTTAAGAGACTAATTTACGCTTTCCTTATGTTTCATTAGTAAAGATTATGCTTACAACCAGACAGCTCTGTAAAATACAACGTTTTAGGGTATTTCTCTTGGTTTTACCTGCTAAAGGTTTAAAGCAGCAATGCTATTAACCCTTTCCAATCCACTGTCTGACCTCTGAAGACATTATGATTTAAGATTGTACAGCTCCGATGTTGGAAGATGTCCATCGGGGTTCTCTTACAGTATATTGCCAGCCTCTCTGCTATTAGAGCCTATCCAACGTGTCACCTCATGTAGTACTGGCTTTAGCCAGCATATAGCGCTGTTGTATAACGGCAGAAAAAGAGTAAGCACTCTAGGAAAACCAGGATACAAATTGGATTGGAAAGGGTTAATATTGTTCAACAGAGTTACATTGGGCTTACCAACCTATATAGAATAAATGCATGCTTTTGTTTCCAGAGTTTACACTACTCTATTTAATGTTTATTCATGCCATAATTCAAGGGTTCGTGCACATAGCCATATTGCAGCTGTGAAAGGCCATAATTAGGCTACTATTATGTGTCTCCAGTTCCATACAGCATTTTGTGTCCCTGTTAAATTACAGGTATATCTATCAGGAAAAAAAAATGCAATGTTCCATCAGGCTCTGCATGTATTGCAGATTCTCCCTAGAACCATTGCTTTGCTTCTAGGGGAGAATATCTCTCCATTCACACAGAGTCTGATGTATTCCGCATGGCAGTGTACAAAGGCTTTTTGGCTCCATAGTATGGCCTTATACATGCTCCATGCACTGTCATACAGGCTTCATGCCAGTGTGCATAAGACCTAACGAATAAGACCCAACAGTATTTGATGCATAGTATTGTTAACGTCAGTAAATCCACTGTTGGATCTTTTAATCTCTGCATATTATTATACCATCATAACCCCACCCATCCCAAAACTTCTACCCTGTAGCGGTGCATGCACACTTACTTTACTGTGAGTACTGGAGAAGGCTGATCACTTGAATTTGGCTACCTCTGGCTGTCAAATTAAAGTGAATTGAGTGGTGATGTGCATGTGCATCCTCTGCTGCCTACACTTTGGGCCACTCTGAGCCGGAAATATCAGGATTAGTGTTTAAGCAGACGAACACGAGCGTAAATACGCTATGGAGCAAATTTGTGCATGAGCAAGTCAAAAGTCTTCCTTTTTTACAGTTAAAACTTTGTGCTATTGTGTGCACAAAAAAGAAAAAAAGCATAATGATAGAGTAGGACCTATCTTTTCTTGCACGTATAAAAATATGTGCGAGAAAGCTAGGGCAAGGTATATATTTTCTTGCACATTGGAAAATGAAGTCAATGGTTTTGCTTTGATACATATTGCGGGTGTGATTTTCAAACATGCAAAACCTTCCACAAATACATTTGTCTGTTCAGGCCCTTAATTGGGGTCCCAGCTGTTGGATCCTCACTGATTAACAAGTTGTCCCTATTTCTGTGGGTAGGGATAACCTTTTATGATGGAAATGCCTTTTAATTAGTTATGCTTTTATATATCTATACATATAGAATCATAGGGAAACTACTAGGGGGCATTCAGACGAGCGTGTGCCGTACATAGGTGCGCACAAAAACGGCGCACACACGTACGTGCACAAACACGCTTGCATGCAGCAGCTGCAGCCCTATTGAAAGCAATGGTCGGCCGGCAACCCTTGCAGTGATTTTCAGGAAAGGGCTTTAAATATAAGCCCTTCCCTGAAAATTATTCCTATCTGGTGTAAAAAAATAAAATATATATATATGCACTCACCTCTCTGCCGCTACCGGGACTCAGGCATGTCTAGCCGCTTGGGTCCCATCACTGCAATGCAGTTCTTTCAGCAGGCGGGGATTTAAAATCCCTGCCTGCTGAAAGGGCTGCATCTAATTGGCTGAGCGCTCATTGAAATCAATTGGAGAGCTTTGCGATCCTCTGCCACAGCTGTCACAGTGTTCAGTGATAAGGGGACTCCCCACTGGGGAATATTAACGGGCATCACAGATCCATGGTGCACGCATGTCTTATGTTTTGCAGATATGTGAGTTTGCCCACCTGCAAACCACAGACATGTGAACACATCATAGGGAACCAATGGTTCTAATAGACATGTTTTTATGTGTGCATGTATGTACCTACATAAACATGCTCGTCTCAATCCACCCTTACACACATAGGCACACTTTTAGGGTGGCTTTACACAAGCATGTTTGTGCATGCATGTACACAAACGCATATACATTTTTTTTGATGGGGCAATTCAGAGTTTGCTGTGATGCCTCATGAATTCTATGTGCTGCTGGCTATAGTAGGTCATGAGTGGCCCCCAAAATATCCATACATTTTTATGAAGTCATCAGAGGCTAGTACCTTCATAGAGGGACATCTGTGGCCAGTGCCCCATTACGAGACCATCTCCTGCTTATGACATGATACAGAAAACATTGACACCTGCACCTTAGTACAAAGGACCATAGAGCAGAGGGCCGCAAAATAAGAATGGTAGCAGACAGTTTTCAGTTTATTTACACATTTACATGTAAACCTTTACCCTTTTTGTCTTGGATCATATTTATTTTTTGGAGGAAAAAGTGGCAACTTTACGACTGCCTTCAGTGTTGCAACTTCTGTTCAGCTGCAGCACTGTCCATCCCTGGAAGAGAGAGGCCAAGTAGCACTGCAGAAGAAGAACACAACGAGAGGCAAGCACAGTATAGTGGAGGAGAGTATCTCATTCACTGGGTATTTGAGTCCAATTACAACGGGAAGCAGCACTACTACTATCTATTGAATTATCAGGTATGTGCAGAGCAGTGCAGATTGGTCTGGGCATTGAAATCAGATTTTTTTAAAATTTAGTCTGTTGAGGCCTGCAGTCTGAGAAACAAAGTAAAACATGATCTTATAGGTTTTATTTGCTGAGTTGCCTAAATGTGACTGTGTTGGTGCAAGATTTCAGAATTTGGGGCCCCACTGTTAATATTGTCTGGAGCCACACTTTGTCTAATGTTGGCTTTGGCAGTAGCACACCTACAATGGAGCAGTCTCGGGGGAATGCTGTCATATGTGAGCATACCCTCAAGTTAATTTTACTTATTGTTTTTTAATTAGTCTTTAATACACGTTTGGAAATATACGGTGCCTGAAAAACAAAAGTCATCTGAATGGGCCTTTAAATACAATATATAGACTTTAATTGTAAGATGTGAAAATGTATGTAACAGAAGACAGTTGGTATGCGATGCATTCATTTTCCATACAAAATAATTATGATACAAATACTAAAATAACACTTGTATCGCAGCCCACACATAAAGCAAAAGAGTAAAAACTATTGTAAAAAAAGATCGCCGTGCTACAGTTACATAGAGGAATGTTCACAAAAATAAGTGACATTTGCCAAACTGACCCTGGATAAAGCTAGATACACAGACTAAATAAAGTACATACAATGCAATAGAAGTGGTGACAGTGCCAGACTGAAAGCATGAGCCCTGACAGAATATCACATCAAGAGGAACCCCTAGGGAAACCACAAAGGTGGTGATATGTGTGATGAGATATGTTCACTTTAGATATGCTTACACAGCATGGTAATTGTATCACTTTCTAACTCTACCTATTGATTTAATATTCTGTCAGGGCTCATGCTTTCCCTCTGACACTGTCACCACTTACATTGCATTATATGTACTTTATTTAGATGTTGTATATATGCCAGTTGGCGCAATGTCACTTATTCTTCCTGAACATTCTTCTATGTAATTACAGTACAGTGGTGTTTTGTTTATTGTTTTTACTTTTTTGCTTTATTTATTCTAATTATTTGGCACAGACAATGGATGCCTTGCATGCCATCTGTCTTCTGTTAGTCTTCTTATGTTGTATAGAGTATGTGGCACTGTCCGATTCCTATTAACTCCTTAATGCTTCAGGACATTTATTTCATGGATTTTCGGGATTTGTATGGAGGAGGATCAGGGGTTGATCCCGTTCCATACAATCAGGGTGCCAGCTGTTTCTTACAGCCGACAACTGCCCGCAACGGCTATGATCGGCAATGTCAGCGATTGCAGCTGTTAACCTTTTAAATACTGCAGTCAATTCTGGCAGGCGCATTTAAGTGCCCAAATCAGTGAGGCCTCGGTCACACGGGCGATTTTCCGTGCGATCTGCGCATGCGCATGCGATGTGCGATTTTATAAAACCATTGCTTTGCAATGGTATCGGACACATGAGCGCTTTTTATGCGCTCGTCCAAAAATTTAAGAACAGAAATTGCAGATCGCACCTATCTGCGATTCCTGTTCTCTTCTCTATATGCGCTCAATGGGGCCGGCGGCAGCAGCGCCGACCCCATTGAGAACATATAGTAGACAAATCATTCTCCTCTGCCACAGCTGTAACACCTGTGGCAGAGAAGAATGATGTTTGCCCATTGAATTCAATGGAGACGGCAATACAGCCGGCTCCATTGAAAGCAATGGGCTGCCGGCGATCGCACGATGAATTTTCGGGAAGGGCTTAAAAATATAAGCCCTTCCCTGAAATTCATCCAGAAATGTGTAAAAAGTAAAAATATATATATATACTCACCTTGTCCCGGCATACGGAGTTCAGCCGACAGTTCTCCTGAACTGCTATGAGTAGTATTCAGCAGCCGGGGATTTAAAATCCCCGCCTGCTGAATAAGCTGCCTCTGATTGGTCACAGCCCTCACCAATCAGAGGCAGCTCTCACTCACCCATTCATGAATTCATGAATGAGTGAGAGAGCGCTGCCTCTGATTGGCTGCTGAATACTACTCATTCATCGTGAGATCGCCCGCAGCCCATTGCTTTCAATGGAGCCGGCTGTATTGCCGGCTCCATTGAATTCAATGTGCTGGACAGTGCTGCACTGCTCCAGCCCGTTTCTAATGAAACGCGGCTATGAGCAGATTTTTCGGGCGATTTTTTGGCCCCGGTCACGTGATTTGCGGATGCGCATCCGTTATGCGATCCGCAAATCGCGGGAAAAAACGCCCGTGTGACCGAGGCCTGAGAATGCAGGGTGTCGTTCGGTTGCCATGGCAGGCAGGGGCCTTCTGAAAGCCGCCAGGTCTGCCATTGTAGATTGCCATTCAGATTGTTGTATAATGTAATGCCATGGTAGTACATCATACTGCAGGAATGATCAAACCATCGCAAGTCCTTGTCTCCTATGGGAACTAAAATATTAGCTAACATTTTTTTTATTACTTATTAAAAAAATGATAGGTAATACGAGTTAAAAAACCCCTCTTGTAATATTTATAATAAAAAAATCTAAATAAAAAAACCCAATACATATTTGGCACTGCTGTGTCCGTAGAATGCTGATCGTGCGGGTCTCGGGTGCAACCTCCATTGACTCCTATGGGATTTTGCAGGCGCAATAAGGCTTTATTCACGTGACCATATATCATCCGCTGTTTCAATGGCCAGCTGATTTCAATGCATCAAATCAGATGGGCGGTTTTCCGCAATGTAAAAACACCCCGCTGGCCAAGATAGAACATAGGAGCACATTTTGGTCGTGTGCTTTTATGCCAACCAGGAAAGATAGTTCAGGAATAAGGCCACTGCCATAGACTCCTATGGGAGCCTTCCATAAACAATCAGAAAACAGCACAGGGGGAATAAATCTTTACAATGTCATTTCATGGATAAAAGTCATCTTTATTGGAACACCCGCAAGTGAAATGCCAGAACGCAACGTTTCAGCCGACACAGCGGCCTTGTCAAGCGACCGAAACTATGCGTTCTGGATTTTATTTGCGGATGTTCCAATAAAGATGAGGATTTTATCCATGAAATAACATCGTAAAGATCTATTCCCACTGTGCTCTTTCCTGATTGTTTATGGACTGCTACTATTGGCTCCATTGAAGTCTGTACCCCTAATAATGCGTGCACAGAAACACGTTTGCTCCCCCACCAAAGTGGTATTCTACTTGGGGTGCTGCTGTCTCTTTCATTTATTTTACTTCCTATGAGAGTCAATGACAACTGCTGGAGAAGATAGGTGGAAGGGAGTTTAGCTAAACTACCTCCCCATTTTTTCCTTCTCTCTGCCCCTTGCCGGTTGTTGGCAATGGGAGTTACGAGGTGGGAGCTGAGCACACTAACTCTCACCCCGTCCTGCCCCCTCCTCTTGCTGAGAGCCGGTGAAGGGACAAAAAGAGGGAAGGGACTTTAGCAGAGCTAAACTGTCTCCCCCTGCCTGACGGCAATCCGGGCTTGGCGTAAATGTGTAGGACCTAGGCCATCTGAATGGGCACACAAACGGCAGATTTATGCGCCCGTTTACGCGATTTAACGGGGCAGTCCGACACATGTAAAAATGCCTATGCTCGTGCGTAGAAGCCCTAAAATAGAGCAGGCTTCATCTTATATATTTTGCGTGCGTGAAATGTGTGTGTTAAATCGAAAATTATACTAGGTCCATTGAAAACAATTAGAAACTACTGAAACCTAAGGGCAGTTTCACATGGGCATATTTGCACACACAATGTGCAGAGAATAGAACCTATTGTTTTCAATGGGTTTATTGTCATCCTCCATTTCTGCACACACATTTCGCGCATGCGAAAAAGAACACATCTCACTCTATTTTACCTGATACCCGCATAATTGTGCAATATGCTGCGCAATTTTAGAGGAAATCAAATACATCTGGTACTAATTAGGCTGCACAGACTTTTAAATCACTGGACAGGTGGCTCCTATGCCAATGTGACCCGTCCCTAATAGCGCAATATGTACAGTAAAATGCGCAGATACGCGTGCGATAGCGCGCCGTTCATTGCACAATAGCATTGCGCCATTGTGTACGTTTTTGCGCTTACGCTAATGTGAAGCCGCCCTCACTCGTGTTAATACAGCCTTAGGGCTCAGTCACACGGGCGCTGATTTGCCCGTGTTCCTGCACGATGAGACGGCCACACCGCGTGCGGACGACTCTCTGCATGACCGGCTCCATTGCCAGCCATGTGTTCTTTCTTCTGGCAGTGCGGAGAGTCGTTCGCACCTGCAGTGCGGCCGTCTCATCGTGCAGGAACACGGGCGGATCGGCGCCTGTGTGACTGAGCTCTTAAGCTATAACCTTTCATATCACAACTACTCTGATTTGTGCAGCACCAATGTGATTCTCAGAAGATATCTAGTAAGTGGTGCTATTAATGCCGCTTGTTAATTATGTAACATAATGTTTTGTATATAGATAGCACATTTTGAAAATGATGCATGTAAAATCTCTTCACATGCCTAATTTAAACGTGTTTGATGTTGAAAAACATGTATACATGGTATCTATTTCAAATTTCAAACTAAGATGTGAAGAGATAGTATCAACATAGCAAAAGCAGTGACATAAACGAGAATTTTTGCTGACAGGAGTAAAAGCCTTTGTTCCTATCTATTCCTTAAACTAGTTAGACACAAAGTCTTCCGAGTCGCATATTGGGAGCTCTGTGTCTGCGTATTATAATTCATAACTTCATAATTCAATAAAAAGTACAGTAAATGCAATTTCAAAAGAGGTCAGATGCAGATGTAAAGGAAGCTTGCTTGTAAATATCTTTCCATTACAGCAGGCCCACACGGGAACGACGAAGAATACAGCAATTTTACGACACTCTGCTTTTGTGGCATTTTATTCTTGAAATTTTTGCACATTTTTTACTTTTCAAAAACTAACATGGCCACATGGTAAATGGAAATATTATATGTGAGTTTTTTTCAGTGTGGCTGTTTTTTCTTAGGCCGGCTTCATATGGACGTATGTACACGTATGATTCTGTGTGCTAAATTTGCGGGCATAATACGCAGTGAATAGATCCTACTAATTTCAATGGATTCATTCACATGCGTGTATTTTGTGTGCGCATTTCGGCTCTGCAAAAAACGTGCTCTATTTTCTTGAGGATTTGCATAACATAGGTCCCCATAGAAGTACATCAGGAAATACGCAAGGACATGTGATAAGGCCCATTTAGACACAATAATTCGCTCAAAATTCACTCAGAGCCATTTTTTGAGCGATAACCGTTGCGTCTAAATGCATGGACATCACACAGTTTTCGTGCACGATCTATTCTTCGCTCAATATTATTTTTTTTAGAATTGAGCAATGGACTCTTAACAGAGGTGCAGGCTGTTATCACAGTCGGCAGCGCTGATAAGATTCTTTCAGCTCATGTCCCGCTGGTAGTTCACAGCGGGAGGCGATCTGTAAGTGCGGAGAGCAATGCAGCTGTTTGCTTATGCAAAACAGCTGTATTGTTCACTGTGCGATAGAGGCTGTGTCCCGCTCCGCCTGCATAGCTCTTTAGTAGCTAATTAGCTACTATAGACAATGCAAAGATGATCGCTCAAAACTGTCACAAACTGTCGTTTGAGTGATTTCAGTGTAAATGGGGTCTAAAACACTGCTTAGTTGCGCTGGAAAAAGTACACATCTGAAACAAATTAGTCACTTTAATTGCTGCGTTTGTTTGCCAGGTGCAAATCAACATGTCCCAGGGCAGAAAAAGTACAGTAATATACGCTAATACGCATTCAAAAAAGCCTTATTCATAGCTCAAAAATGTTGTGCTAAGCGCGTGCAATTGTGGTTATGTCCATGTGAAGATGGACTTCTTCACATGGGCATCTTTGCCCGCACAAAATTTGTATGTGAAATATGCAGGGGGTAGAACCCATTGATTTCAATGGATTTTCTCACACTATACATTTTTGGATACCCGCGAACACCAGCACCTCATTTTGATTAATAGCCATTTAAATCAGGGCGGGGGTGATTTCCCCTGCACATGTGAAGTAGTGGTGCAAGCGCAAATACACACAGTATTTGAAAAGCACACAAAAAACACTTCACTGTGCAAATACATTGCACATGTTTTTGCGCTTATGCTCGTGTAAAGAAGCCTTAAGTCTCTTTAGAAGACAAAAAAATGACAAAAAATAGAAAAATACAAAATATGTGAACAAAAAGACACCACCAAAATTGCTTATAAAAACACATGTAGCAGTTAAACAACACTGGCTTTTAGGACTCCTTCACATGGGCATGGTTTTGTCCCGCTATGCGGCCGTGATAAGTACAGTCACATAATGGGACGAAACAAAACCATTAATTTCAGTTGTTTCATTTTCATTAGCGGTGTTCTCGCTTGTTAATAGCATGGGGAGGGATGAGTGGGTGGGGGCGGGGAGTGGGGAAAGGACTTGCCCTATCTTTCCCGCATGTAGTTAAGGGCTCCTGCACACTTGCATTTTTCTTGCTCGTTTTTTTTCACGCAATCTCGCTGCTTTTTTTTTCACGCAATTGTCAATGGGACTTTCTAATGTTAAAAACGCATCTCACAAAAATTGCAAAGCACCATCTTGCGATGCGTCTTTAACATTAGAAAGTCCCATTGATAATCGCGTTAAAAAAACGCAGCGATATCGCAGCGTTAAAAAAAACATAAAATAGTGCTGCATTATATATATATATATATATATATATATATATACATCTGCGGGCACTTTCACACAAGCATTTTATTGCAGCGATTTTGCCGAGATAAAATGCCAGCCGAAAATCTCAACCATCTGAAGAATTAGATTCCAATGTATTTGTTCAGATAGGCAATTTTCCAGTACGTAAAATCGTCCATCTGGAAAAGATAGCGCATATGGTGCGCATTCCAGCTGGCTGCTTTAACGCACGGCCGGGAAAGAGAGGATTTGTCCTATCTTTTGCGGAATACGCCGCCCGTTCCCATGGACTTCTAAGGGAGCCTATGAGAGCTGTCGGAAAAAGGAACGAGGATGGAGTTTAGTAGCGGCTCGCATTGCTAAAGTCCCTCCGCCACCCCTTGATGGCAGCTGCCATAGGCTGGGGAGGGAGGTGGCGGGAATTAAGCATGACAATTGCTCTAAAGTTCCTCTCCCTCCCCTTGCCAGCAGCTCGCATAGGCTGGGGAGGGAATTTAGCATGGCAAGCACTGCTAAAGTACCTCCCCCGCACCTTGTCGGCAGCTCCCATAGGCTGGAGAGGGAATTTAGCATGGCAAGCACTGCTAAAGTCCCTCCTCCTCCCCTCGCTTGCAACTCCCATAGGCTGCTATGGGAACTTCTATTGCCACTATCAGCCAGCAGCGCTAAGGTCTCTCCCCCCAGCCCACGGAATCATGGGCTGCGGCATATATATACGGGGGTCACGGTTGTAATTTTAGTAGGGTCAATGATGTACTGAGGTTCCTCCTCTTGATCACTGGGTTCCAAGGATCTCAACAGCATGTCAACTTTGACATTCTTGACTGCGAGATGCAAATGCAGAATAAAATCAAATCGGGTGAAGAACAAGGACCATCGGGCCTATTGAGGATTAAGTTGCTGTGCGGTCTGTAGGTGGGTCCGATTTTTATGGTCCATGTAGATCACTACACGATGCGAAGGTCACTCCAGGAAGTATCACCAAAACTCCAGGGACATTTTGATGGCCATAAATTCACAATCTCCAATAGAATAATTCTGCTCAGAAGCTAAGAAAGCCTTAGAGAAAAAACCACATGTCATTGTCCTATCAGAAGTGGTTCCCTGAGCACGGACCACCCCTGTTCTGGAGGAAGATGCGTCAACCTCCAAAAAAAACTACATGGAAACCCCTGGCTGGAGCAAAACAGGGGCAGAGGCAAAGGCCGATTTCAAAGCTAGGAGGGCAGCTTCTGCCCATTTATGGGTGAGAGCAGAGATAGGCGCAGTCAAGGTGGAGAAGTGGGAGATAAATTGCTGGTAAAAATTTGCGAAGCCCACAAAACATTGAATCACACGAAGACCCGACAGACGAGGCTAGTTCAGTACAGCAGATATTTTGACCAGATCCATTTGTAGACCAACATGAGAAACTATATGCGATAGGAACGGAAGAGAATCTATTTAAAAAATGCACTTCTCGAACTTTGCATAAAGTTGGTTCTCCCTTAAATGTTCACGCACGGTACGGACATGTCTACAATGCAAACTGATATCTGGTGAGAAAATCAGAATATGGTCAAGGTACATGACAACACACATGTAGAGGAGGTCCCTGAAGATGTCATTAGCAAACTCCTGTAAGATAGCTGGAGTGTTGCACAGGCCGAAGGGCATCACTAAGTACTCATAGTGCCCGTCACATGTGTTAAAGGCGGTCTTCCACTTGTCCCCATTGCAGATACGGACTAGACTGTATGTTCTCCGCTGATAAAGCTTAGTGAAAATATGTGCACTGAGCAAGCGATCAAATAGTTCATGGATTTCTCAGTGTGGAGAACCCCTACCCTCAGATCCAGGGGCACAGTGATGAACTGAATGGTCTCGGAGAGAGCTCTGCCATCCACAGATGTCACTACAAGATGTCTCTCTAGCCATCAGATGGAAACTCGGTAACGTTCCACTACAGCCTGATGCAGGAAGTTCACTACCAAACCAGGAAGGCCAACACGGCAAACTGGGCACTGGAGAAGGACAAAGATACGAGTAACTTTGGTCTAGAAGAGGACAGATCTTCAACTAGTGCCCCCTCTCCTACTGACCCTACACTCAATAGTTTCCTAACTTGAGAGGCCAGGTATGGGCTATGTTGGAACCATAATGTATTTATGTTGGAACGTCTGTGCATGTGCTCCTCCACTGTAAACTTGAGCCTATTGACCTGCATAGGTTCTGCACCCGAAGCCGAATAGTTGGTCGGAGCGGTAGAGAGCAGCCTCTGGAAGTTGGGTGCCTTTTGGAAGGTTCTCCTCTAGAGATGAGCGAACGTACTCGGATAAGCACTACTCGTCCGAGTAATGTGCTTTATCCGAGTACCTCTCTGCTCGTCCTGAAAGATTCGGGACGTGCTGCGGAGCGGAGAGCTGCAGGGGAGAGCGGGGAGGAACAGAGGGGAGATCTTTCTCTCCTTCTCTCCCGCCCGCTCTGCCCCGCTCCCCGCTGCAACTCACCTGTCAGCAGCGGAGCGCCCCGAATCTTTCAAGACGAGTACAGCGGTACTCGGATAAAGCACATTACTCGGACGAGTAGTGCTTATCCGAGTACGTTCGCTCATCTCTATTCTCCTCCCTTGGGCAGCCCCCTTGAACCTTTCCTGGAAACAAAGGTCTATTCTGCTTGCCAGAGAGATAAAGGTGTCCAAAGAAGAGGAAATGTCTGCACAAATGCATTCAAGTTGTTAACTACCAGATTGTTCCTCTTCCAAAGAGGGTTCATCCAGGCTAGCGCGTGCCCAGAGGGGTGGAACATCATGAAGGCCACTTTTGGGCAGTCAGTCGAAAACAGGTGAGGGAGCAGTTCAAAGTGTAAGAAACACTGATTGATGAACACACGGCATAGCTTAGGGTCTTGTGGAGTAGCAGATAACTAAGGGCCAAATCCTGCCATGGAGGCTGCCTGATGGGATAGTACTGGAGTTATGGCTGCTGTGGAGGACTGCAGTGTCACTGCGATAGTTGTTATGGAGTTCAGGCAAGCATTCACATTGTATAGGTATGACAACATTTGTTTCTGGCAATTGCGCTGTTGAACCATCTCTTGCAGTAATTCCGGAAGTCCACTGCCTGTGAGATCAGTGGGGTCTATGGCCTGAGCTTACTGTTGGTATAAGTAAGTGTTTAGAGCAAACAGATATTTTATTGCAGAAAACTGAGCACTTGATAGAGGCTCTAGTATCCTGTTGTACCACCTCTAGCGTGGATGCAAAATATGATACAGGTGGGCATGGAGGCATACAGGTTTCATATGGTCTACATTTGCTGTAACTGAGCCTCTAGATGAGGTAAACTCGTAGACTGTCAAAATTGGTGTCCGAGATGGTGCCTTACTGGTTCTATTGGCAATTAATATGGTGACAGGGCAGGCCATGGAAATGTGGTAGTGTTGTGGAGGCATTCCTGGGACACCCTGTGACCCTCTCCAATTGAATGAGATTTATCTTAGATTTTCTAAATTAAAAAAAAGCTAAGTAAGCAACATACCCCATTGGAAAGTAAGATGATTGTATAAAATTGTGTCTAAATGATTCCTACTAAGCTCACATCTGCTACATTCCTTCATACTGAAAGCTTACTTTCAGTATAACTGTATTGAGTAAACAAACTAACAAATATTCATTTTCTGTGTTCTTGACTCAGAGTATTAATAAGCGTATGTTATATAAGGTGCTATAATAATATATAGCATATGGATAATATAATTCTATATAATAATATCAACAGTTTGAAGCACTTGCTGTTATACAGGATATTTGCTTTTTCACAGTTTGTCTACTATAATGAAAATAGAAGACATGAGAAAAGGTATGTTCTCCACATTATGTTGAGCTTCAGTTGCTGTAACAGTTTGCTACCTGTACAGCTGTCGATTTAAACAAAAAATGAATATGAACATCTTTCTCCAGGGAAGTTCCGTCACTTTAATGAAATCATCAACCTGATCTCTCATGCAGTTGTATTTTCAATGCCAAATTGTAATTAAAATACATTTTGAATGCTTAGATGATATGTTTCTGAATGTATTGTGAAAAGATTATGAAAATATATTAGTATATACAAGGTATTTAGAATAGAAATACATTACAGTAGAGCAAACTATAATTTTCTTAGGGATTAAGAAAATACAGCCGAAAATAACAAATATGGCATACAAATATAATTTTCAAAACTAATGCTATTATATATATTTTATCATGAGAATTGGTGTTTAAGTGTCATTATGATTTTCATGAAGACCATATTTGCAGGGGCTACACAAACATCTGCAAATGTATAGCCATTAGAGATGAGTGAACACGCTCGGTTAAGGCAGTTACTGGAGCGAGCATCGCTCTTCTCGAGTAACTGCATACTCGACGGAGTGAGATCTCTCTCACTCTCAACCCCCCCCCCCCGCTCCCCCCCACCCCGAATTTTCTCAGACAAGTATGCAGTTACTCGAGAAGAGCGACGCTCGCTCGAGTAACTGCCTTAACCGAGCGTGCTTGCTCATCTCTAATGGCCACATAATGCATTTGTAACCCTACACAAGATGCACAAGATGCAGATGTCATATATGTATTGTATAGAGCATTCGCCTATAGAAGTGCACAGCTTTTATTTTATTTTTTTACCTACTTTGGTTTTCTGATCTTCAGGATGTGGCATTTTTATTTTTGTTTTTTCATCCCTGCCTTCCGAAAGCTATAATTTTTATTTTCTACTTTTTAATCAACTTAGCTATATGAGGGCTTGTTTTCTGTGTTAAGAGTTTTATTTTTAAATGGCACTAAATTGGGGCATATATTTATGAAAAAACTTTAACAAATTGTTTAGAGCAGGGGTGTCAAACTCATTTTCACTGAGGGCCACATCGGGCTTATGGTGACCTTCAAAGGGCCGATTGTAAGACAGTATAGTAAGGGCTCGTTCACACAAGCGTATTTGCGTACATAATATGCAGTGAATAGAAGCCATTGATTTCAGTGAGTTCAGTCACATGATGTACATTTTCACACAGCATGACCTATTTTGTTGCGTACTACGCACCCCAATAGGCCATTGAAGTGAATGGGCCGTGCAAATATGTGGTGAATGCGCAGGAAACCTATGTATTCACTGCATATTTGGGCACCATCTCAGTGGGCCCATCTGCGTTCTTTTTTCCTTGCCTAAATATGCAGGCATTAGCAATTTTTGATTGCGCAAATACACAGCGTATTTGTGCTACCGAAATACCCATGTGAACAAGCCCTAATAGTGACCCCCCCAGCAGCCACCATTATCCCCCCCCCCTCAGAAGCCATCATTAACCCCCCCCTCTCAGCAGCCACCATTAACCCCCCCTCAGCCACCATTAACCCCCCCCCTCAGCCACCATTTACCCCCCTCCTCCAGCAGCCACCATTAACCCCCCTCCTCCAGCAGCCACCATTACCCCCCCCCCCCTAGCTACCATTAACCCCCCCTCTCAGCAGCCACCATTAACCCCCCCTCTCAGCAGCCACTATTAACCCCCCCTCTCAGCAGCCACCATTAACCCCCCCCCCTCTCAGCAGCCACCATTAACCCCCCCCCCTCTCAGCAGCCACCATTAACCCCCCTCTCAGCAGCCACCATTAACCCCCCCCCTCTCAGCAGCCACCATTAACCCCCCTCTCAGCAGCCACCATTAACCCCCCCTCTCAGCAGCCACCATTAACCCCCCCTCTCAGCAGCCACCATTAACCCCCCCTCTCAGCAGCCACCATTAACCCCCCCAGCAGCAACCATTAACCCCCCCTCTCAGCAGCCACCATTAACCCCCCCCCCTCAGCAGCCACCATTAACCCCCCCCCCTCTCAGCAGCCACCATTAACCCCCCCCCCCCCCAGCAGCAACCATTAATACCATTAACACCCCCCTCGGCAGCAACCACTAAATCCCCCCCCCCAGCAGCCACCATTAGCCCCCCTAAACCACATACTTACCTCCTCCTTGCTGTCTGCGCTGCTTCCCCTCCGCTCACATATTAACATTTTCCACATCACTTCTGCTTATTCAGCAGTTCCAGCAGCCTGATTGGTTGTTTGGGTTGGCTGATTCACCAAGCAACCAATCAGGTTGCTGGAATTGCTGAATAGGGCAGAAGTGTTGTGAAAAATGTTAATATGCCAGCGGGGAGCTGCAGCACTCCAGCTGGTAATAGCTTAGTGGTGAGCAGCGTCGGCACGCCGCGGGCCACATGAAACGAGGCAGCGGGCCGGATTCGGCCCGCGGGCCTTGTGTTTGACACATGTGGTTTAGAGAGATGAAAAAAAGCAGCAATTCGGGCTTGGCTTGGCCTGGATGGCTCTAATGGCAGACGTCTGCTAGTTAGCTCTGCTGTCTAACACACCGAAAGCAACCTACAGCAATGCCAAAGGATTGAAAAACTTACCCTGGAGTTGTCAGAAGGCGTGCTGCACAGAATGCTGACAAGGAGGAGACAGTCAAAGACAGGTCCCAAGCGCTTAACAGACTTCTTCCCAGCACGCAGCACTGCAGGAGAGCCAACAGAGGAGGACATGGCAGACAGAGAAGAGCATGGTGAGCAGCCGGAGGCGGTGGGAGGGGGGGGACCCAGTACTAAAGAGCAGTGAAAAAAGAGCTTCCCCTAGCCTCTCACCTCCTCGGCAAGCACCGCAGACAAAATCCACTCAGATCAGAGGCGTAACTTAAAGCTCCTGGGCCCCAATGCAAAATGTGTAACAGGGCCACCAACTATAATGCTTTATTCATAGTACTGGGCTCTCTATATAGAGAAAAGAGGCCTAATGGGCCCCCTAAAGCTCCTGGGCCCGGGTGCGACCGCATCCCCTGCACCCACTATAGTTACGCCCCTGTCTCAGATTACAGCACAGGATATGTCTCACATGGAGTGGGAGGAACAGAGAAGGGGGAAGGCATCCCAGCCCAGTGCAAAGAAGAGAGGGGGGGGGGGGGGGTCGGGCAGCCTGTCACCATCTTCTACCACACAGTCACAAGCAAGTGCAGAGAGTGGGAATACAGTCTCCCCCAGAGTGAGCCCTGAAAAAAGAAAACCCAGAAGAGAGGAACCCCTGCAGTATCCTTCATTGCATTACAATCTAGATGATGGAGAGATAGTAGAGCCTATTCTGAATATAGAATGTTCCAGCCAGGCGGCATCCGAGTTCTTCATAAGGGGCATGGTGCTAGCATTAAGAAGCTCCCTAAAAAATGACCTATCTGAGCTCAACAACAGAGTCGGCTCTGTTATATCAGACCTAGGAGACAGAGTGGACCATTTGGAGAACAAAACAAGCGAAATTACTAGCTCACAAAATGAGCTTATAGACGCTCATTATAAACTGGAAGAGGATTTTGAAAATCTAAAACACAAAATGGCGAACATGGAGGACCGCAATAGGCGTAATAATGTCAAGTTTAGAGGAATTTCAAAATTAGTTAAACCAGAAGATTTAAACAAATATGTTAGAGATCTCATCAAAACTATCCTGCCTGATTCCAAACCCAAGGAGCATATTCTGGACAGAATTCATAGGCTCCCTAGGAATATCCTTGAAAAAGCTCCCAGGGATGTGATAGCTAGGGTGTATTTTTACCATATTAAAAACGAGCTCATGAAAATCTCTAGAAACCTCAAGGAATTACCCCACCCATTTAAAGATATCAAACTTTTTTCCGACTTCTCACAAATCACAATGCTAGCTCGCAAGAAATTTTTCCCAGTAACGAGAATTCTGAAAGAACACAAAATTCTTTACAGATGGGGATTCCCAACTAAGTTCCTTATCAACAAAGAGGGATCTTTCAACGTGATTAACTCACCAGAAGAAGGTATAGGGATGCTGAAAAAATGGAACCTCCCCATTCCAAAGTAGGGAGGCCCCCTTTAATTCACCAAAGATTGGTCCTACAAACAGGCTTCCAAAGCAAATAAGAAACCTCCTACTCTCCATTGATGGTTTAAGTGGAGAAACCTCCACTTCTCCACGCAGTCCTCGGATCAGCTTATTAGATACCATCCATTAGATGGCTGAACTGTGTTCACCCCCGACCAAGACCTTTTAATAGGCTTTCACCGGCCCCATACTCAGAAAAGGTCCCATTCTACCATGTTTACCCGAGTCTCTCATGCGTTATGTGAGACTCACTAGTGTTTTCTTCCCACAAGTATTCCTATCTCATCTTTATTTTTTCAAACCAGGATCCTCCTCTTGATTTTGTCTAATAGCACCATGACTTGGTACCAGATTAATCCGGTGGCCAGCAGGGCAGCGGTCGAGAACATCTCACTGGTCTTACAAGCATTTCCCCGACACTTTAAATGGAGCTAAGACTGTTGTTTTAACCCTTTCATGACGCGGCCCCTTTCTTTTTTCCATTTTCGTTTTTTCCTCCCCCCTTTAAAAAAATCGTAACTCCTTTATTTATCCATCAACGTCGCTGTTTGAGGGCTTGTTTTTTGCCGGACGAGTTGTAGTTTTCAATGGTGCTATTTAAAGTACCATATAATGTACTGAAAAACTTTTAAAAAATTCTAAGTGGAATAAAATGAAAAAAAAAAATGACATTACGCCATCTTTCAGTGCGTCTTGTTTCTACGGCGCACAAACTGCAACAAAAGTGACATGATAACTTTATTCTATGGGTCAGTATGATTGCTACGATACCAAACTTGTACAGTTTTTTTTTTACTATACTACTCTTTTTTTTCAAAGACATTTAATTTTTTTCAATTACTTTCTGCCATCATCTTGTGCACGCAATAGCTTTTTAATTTTTCTGTCGACGTAGTTGAGTAAGGGCTCATCTTTTGCAGGATGTCCTGAAGTTTCTGTTAGTACTAATTTGGAATACATACGACTTTTTGATCGCTTTTTATTGCGCTTTTTCTGGGAGACAGGGTGACTGAAAAAGTGCATTTCTGGCGTTCTTTTTTTTTTTTCGGATGACATTCACCGTGTGTGGTAAATAATGCACTACTTTGATAGAGCAGACTTTTATGGATGAGGCGATACCAGATATGTATTTTTATTTTATTATTTAGATTTTTTAATTTGAGATATGGCAAAAGGGGGGTGATTTAAATTTTTATTACTTTTTTTTTTTACAACTAAAAAAACTTTATTGATCTTTTTTTCCTACTTTACATTAAAGTCCCACTGGGGGACTACAATATGTGATGCTTTGATCGCTCCTGCAGTATGACGTAATGCTACAGCATTACGTCATACTGCAATTTCACCCCACGGGGATGGCTTGATAGGCAGTCTGCTAAGGCAGCCCTGGGGCCTTTCAGAAGGCCCCCGGCTGCCATGAGACCTGCACGGCTCCCTGATCTTACCGCGGGGGGGGAGGGGGGCGTGCGGGACCCCCGAACATCATTCGGGGGATTTAAATGACGCTGTCAGAACTAACAGCGGCATTTAAAGGGTTAATAGCCGCGATCGCCGATCGCGACTATTGCCCTCGGGTGTCCATTGTAATAAACAGCTGACGCCAGTGCTGCATAAAGAGAGGTCGCCCCGCGATCTCTCTTCGTACATACCCCGACGCTCCAGGACGTAAATGTACATCATGGAGCGGGAAGGAGTTAATGTGAGAGGGCTTAATTCCCCATTCAAAAGATCGTCACTGTGGAGGGAGGCTCTCTCCTCCAAACTAGATATACTATGCATACAGGATACTCATTTTGCCCGAGACAAAACACCCACTTTTTCCCACCCCAGGTTCTCTACAATATTCTCAGCTACCACTGTTAAGAAAAAAGCAGGTGTATCAATTGCTATAAGAGACTCTGTAAATTTTCAGCTTCTAGAGCAGATGGGGGTAAATATTTAATCTTGATTTGTAAAATTGAAAATTTTCTTGTGACCCTAGCCAATATCTATGCGCCTAACCTAGGGCAACTTAGGTTTATGAACAGAGTCATGAGAAAAATTAAAATAAAAACGGTACAGCAAGGTAATCTAACTTTGTGTGGGGACTTTAACATAATAATTGACGGAGACATGGGTAGGGGGAGAGGCCTGACCCTTTCCAACTGGACCCACCAAGCAGAGCTGTTCGACACATTTAGATGTTTGAATGTTAACTCTAGAGAATATACATTCTATTCGCCCTGTCACAGGTTGTTTTCTAGGATCGACATGTTCCTGGGAGATCTTCTGATTCTTAAGAGAGCTCTTGAAGCAACATACTCAAACTAAAAGTGGATTCCCAGGCCCCAGCATAAGGGAGCTGGAGAAATAACACTTTCCTATTGAAAGTACCGAGATACCAAAAGAAAATAAGAGAAACATTGGAGGAGTATTTCCATCTTAACGATTCCCCAGAAATGTGTCAATCTACTGTATGGAATGCACACAACCCGGTGATTAGAGGGGTGATGATACAGCAAGGTCATATTCACAAAAGAGACAAATTACTCAAAAACACTCTAGGCAAACTCAAAGAATTAGAAAAGGATCTCACTACTTCACCATCTACTCTCAAACACAATGCCCTCTTAGAAACAAGACTTAAAGTTCAGGACATTCTTATAACCGAACATGAAAAGAATCTAAAAAAACCTAAAATCCGCATATTATAATAGCAACAATAAATTTACCCGCTTGATGGCAAATAGAATCAAGCAAAAGAGAATTAAAGCTAAAATTCTCTATATAATAGACCCAAGCTTGGGTTGCAAGACCTCTAACCCAATAGAAATAGCT
The DNA here is from genome assembly GCF_035609145.1 of Eleutherodactylus coqui. Lineage (NCBI taxonomy): Eukaryota > Metazoa > Chordata > Amphibia > Anura > Eleutherodactylidae > Eleutherodactylus > Eleutherodactylus coqui. The sequence continues at coordinate 137,519,110 of NC_089843.1, read as the reverse complement.
GAAATTTTTAGAAAATACATAGCTATACAACTTAAAAAGGGACCCCTCCCTCATACAGCCCACTGAGAGTGAGGTGAATAAATTTCTTTTTGAACAATTCAACTACCAAAGTTAAAACCATATCAATTAGGTACATTAAATAGCCCTATTTCATGTCAGGAGATTTTACAGGTTATCAACACTTCCAAGAAAGATAAGGCCCGTGGCCCAGATGGCTTCTCCAATGAATATTTAAAAATCTATAAGTCTTAACTAGCAACTCACATGAGATAGATTTTTAATGAGGCAATAGCAAAGGGACACCTACCCCCGGAAATGCTCCAAGCTAATATAGTCACAATACCCAAGCCTGATAAGGACTCCTCCTCCCCGGGCAACTTTAGACCGATCTCGCTCTTAAATAGTGACACTAAATTTTATGCAAAAATCCTGGCATTGCGTCTTCTAGAAATCACTCCGGACCTTATCCATAGTGACCAGACAGGCTTTGTCAAATGGAGACAAACATCGGAGGCCACCAGGAGGTTGTTGAATGTGATGGGGGAGGTGGAGGCCTCGCGAATGCCTTGTCTGCTCCTCACTTTGGATGCGGAGAAGGCTTTCGACAGGATCCACTGAGGCTATGCCTTCTCAGTACTGAAGAAGGTGGGTATTCAGGGACCAATTCTGGGAGCAGTTTGAGCATTTTATGGAGCCCCCTCTGCCAGAGTCCTGATTAATGGAGTAATCTCTGATTCATTTGAGATAACAAATGGGACCAGACAGGGGTGCCCTCTATCCCCCACCCTGTTTGTACTAACCATAGAACCCCTGGCAGAGGCAATCTGCATGGAAAGTGATATTGGAGGAGTTCCGCTGTCATCTAGACAACATAAGATCAGTCTCTTTGCAGATGACATAATTCTAATTTTAACCTCTCCACTATATTCCCTCAGAAGGGCATCATCTCTCTTGAATAATTTCTGCAAACTCTCTTATTATAAGATTAACCCAAGAAAGTCAAAAATTTTACCCTTAAATATCCCTAATAAACTCCAAACTCAGATTAAAAAAGAGTTCCCATGTGGAGGGGACTTACTAGGTATTAAATATTTGGGTATAACTATCACCTCTCCCTAAAAAACACAATGAAAATTAACTTGTACTCCCTAACAGACGAAATACAAGTAAACATAAACAATTTCAACAAAACGGAACTCTCTTGGTAGGGAAAAATTGTTGTATATAAAATGATGATACTCCCAAAAATCTTATATAGATTTCGAACACTTGCGATTAAATGCCCCAAAAAATTAATCCAAGGTCTTCAGAAACAATTAATGTCTTTTATATGGGGGAATAAAAGACCCAGGGTAGCCGCGTCTATTTTGTTCAGTCCTAGAAGACAGGGGGGAATGGGAGTTCCCAACTTAGAAGCATATTTTAAGGTATAAAAATAAAACAACTTAGAGCCTGGTGTGTGCCGCATCAGGGGATTAGTGGGCCTAATATAGAACAGAGTGTCTTGGGGAAAAAGACTCTCTGCAATCTTCTACTCGTTTCTATTTTGGACCCCAACATAGCTACACCAAAATCTTCTACGATTGAAACAGCAATTAAAACCTGGCAACAACTATTCCAAGTGTCCATAGATTATTCACCTAGAAGAAATTTCTCCCTCCCAATAGATACACTAAAATTTTGGTCAGACAACTTAACAATTCAAAACTGGAAAAGACGAGGGATTAACCTAATCTCAGATTTGGCTGAAGGTACAAAAATGAAACCCTTCGGCTCCTTGCAGAAAGAATTTAGCCTCCCGGATGGAGAGTTTTTCTTATACTTTCAAATCAATAGTTTATGGGCCAATGTATCCGGCCTAAAGATTTATTTACCCCTATATATGTATAGATATTTATATGACCCCTGTCTTACAACCTGAAACTCAAAAACCTGTATAAAAAAAATTTTGTGGAACGGGAGATTACAATCAAAATATCTATAAAAAAGCCCACTTACTGAACTGGGAAAAAGATTTGGTCCAATCTTTCACACCTGCTCAATGGAAGATTGCACATTCATGGGCCAGTAAAGCCTCTTCCTGTGCTACCCTAATGGAAGTCCATAGCAAAGTCATCACCAGATGGTATAGATCCACAGTGATACTATCAGACTTCTTTCTAGATTTCTCTGACAGATGCTGGAGTGGTTGCAGGGGACGGGGCTCATTGCTCCATATATTTTGGGATTGCCCACTGATTCAAAAGGTTTGTCGGGAGTTCTTTTCTTTACTCAAGAGAATTATCGAAATAGGGGTTCCCTTCTTACCTGAATGGGCCATTCTTCTTATCGGAATTGATGGAATTCCCCCTAAGTTTAGGAAATTGGTTACACATGGCCGTCTAACCATTACACTTCTTATAACAAGGAATTGGACATCAAATGTTGTCCCCTCACTAACAGTTATAACTCAGACGCTTTCAGAACACTGTGTGTAGGAAAAATTATTTGCCTATAGAAATGACAAAGTCAAACAATTTATGGAAACGTGGGAACCATGGCAGACACACTTCCAGTTGCATCTCTCCTGACATCTCTGGTGACCATCTCACCTTACGGGATATTTAGTCATTTGGTGCGCAAACATGGATAGGATCCTTATAGTTTATAGTTTATATATAAGGTTTTTTTAGTTTAATTTTTAAGACTACACCATGTGGTATAAATGGTATGTCAACTCATTATGTGAGCTGTTTCTGTTTTGGCAAATTCTGAGAGCCATAACTTTATTACTTTTGTGTGGAAAGAGCTTTGTGAGGGCATGTGTTTTTTGTAATAGGTTGATGGTATGTGTTATCTGCATTAGTTTTAGAGTTTTGGGTACTGCGTCATCCCTTTGTGAGGGAAGTGCAATGTATGAAGCACAGCTGTGTGTGTACTTGCATGTAGCACAGCTGTGTGGTGTATTGTGCCACTTGAAACACTGGTACTATAATTTCCTAATAATTACTAGTCAAAATACTAATGACCACCTATCTGTGAGGGACTTTGTGAGTTATATGCTCCACCCCGATCACATGATGTGATCTGTGTGCTTACAGGACCCATGATGATGTCACCGTCATATGATCAATCACCTCGGCTCTGTGTCCTTGAGTGAGTTACATGCTCTGCCCCATTCACATGATGGTGATGTCATCACAGGTCTTTCATCCCTGTGCAGATTAGGGGCAGACTACACACAAAACCCCACGACCTCGTTGCTTTGGAATCCTAACAACCCCCCATCTGTAAGTGAGTGACTGTGTCAGTTGCATGTGAGGATGCCAGTGTAATGGGATCAGTTACTGTGGCTCTGAACATTAATAAAAACCTGCAGAGCTGGACAGCAGCCATGTGCTTACATTATCTGTGGTGATGTCACTATCATGGGATCAGTTACCTATGTGAGAGGAGTTCGGGGTCACATGATCAGGTGGTGATTAGTGTGTGCAGGACTCTACTGTGCTGGTTGTGATCCCCATTGTATGGGATTAAAAATGTATGTAGTCGAGCTGGATGTGATGTACATGTACCAGAGCTGTGTGTGTGTGATGTGCATGTAGAAGAGTTGTGTCTGGTATGCATTTGCAGAGCTGTGTGTGTGGGATGTGCATGTAGTACACTTTGTATATGTGTGACGTGCATGTAACAGAGCTCTGTGTGTGACGTGCAAGTAGCAGAGCTGTGTGTCTGATGTGCATGTAGCCAAGCTGTGCATGTGTTTGACATGCAACTATCAGAGCTGTGTGTGTGTGATGTGCATGTAGTAAAGCTGTGTGTATGTGACGTGCAAGTTGCAGAGCTCTCTGTATGTGTGTGATGTGCAAGTAGCAGAGCTGTGTGTGTGAGATGTGCATGTAGGAGAGCTGTGTGTGTGACGTGCAAGTTGCAGAGCTCTCTGTATGTGTGTGATGTGCAAGTAGCAGAGCTGTGTGTGTGAGATGTGCATGTAGCAGAGCTGTGTGTGATGTGCATGTAGCCGAGCTGTCCGTGTGTTTGAATGGGGTCATAAGCAAGAGCAATTTTAATTTTATTTTCCACATTGCACCGCAGTGCCGGAAAGAAATTGCAGGCTGTCCTATCTTTGGGGGTTCCCTTGGAACATCTCACTGATTGTTTTCAATGGGGCCAGGGAGAACATTGCACAACGTGCGAGGTGAACATGATGCAAGGCTTCCCATTGAAAACAATTGGAAACGCTTGCCGATCCACTACTTTCCTGAAGTGATGAGAGTCGTTTCTGCCCCAAATACGCCTTGCATCTGCGGGGACATCACACGTTCCCAAGTGCGATATCAAGCCAGTGTGAAATTAGCCTAAAGGTGAGTTAGATTCTCCTCAGTATATATACAAATAGGTGAATTAGATTCTCCTCAGTATATAGACAGATAGGTAAGTTAGATTTTCCTCAGTATATAGACACATGGGCGTGATTTAGTCCTGTTATAATCACGGTCGCATAACTGGATGAAATTAAAGCATTGATTTCAATGGTTTTGTTTTAATTAGTGGTATTCTCGCCTGTTAATAGTATGGGTGAGAAAAGATAAGACTTGCCCTCTATATGGTATTAACTATGTGTGGGAAAGATAGTGCAGGATCTATCTTTCTACTGTTTTATGCAAATTCGCACACTATAGTGCAGATTGGAATACTCTGAGAAAAAAAAACCCTGTTCATATACAACCACACTCTGTAGTGGCAAGCGTAGTTACACTTACGCCCATATGTTTTTGCCCTAAAGGTGAGCTGAATTTTCCTTAGTATATATGCAAAAAGGTGAGGTAGATAATTGTGGTTGGACAATGAATTTCTTAAAAATGCATGCTTGGTATGCCTCCATGACCTGAAGGTAGAGTGTGTGCAAAAAGATCATTTCCCTAGGCTTTATGCTTTCTGAGAAAAGAACTACCTCATGTATCACATTTTTTCACAGATTTTTGCACTTCAAATTGAATCACGTTTTGGCCCTCTTTACTTTTGTCTGTTTAGGCCCTAAAGAATGTTTGTGCACATTTCAAGATTGTACAACAGCGGGAAGTTAGAGAATTAGTGGTCAGTCAGGGAGTTTGTCACTGAGTGAGGGCTTTCGCTTTTATTGAAAGCCTAAGGAGGTAATTTTTGTAAGACTGGCACCTGCACTGTGTGACAGGGCATTGTCATGCAACAGCATGACACCTTCGAAGAGCTTTCCTCAGTGTTTTTCCTTAATATTTTGCCTCAGCTTTGTTGACATACAAGTAGTAATAATAATAATCTTTATTTGTATAGCGCCAACGTATTCTGCAGCACTTTCAGGCATGGATAAATGCAAAACAATACAACAATTACAATGTGAGGTACATTGGGCTAGACACAAATGGGTTTGGGGTGGTGCAGGAGTTGCAAGGGGTGGGGAACACAGGCAATAGGAAATTTCATGTACAGATCAATTATACGTAGGCAAACAGGGTGGAGCGAAGGACTAGATCAGGAGATTTGGTATGCTTCCCTGAAGAGGTGTGTTTTTAAGGCTCGTCTGAAATTCCGCGCATCGGGCATTGTCCGGATGCCTTGGGGTAGAGGGTTCCAGAGGATGGGTGCTGCTCTGGTGAAGTCCTGTAGGCGAGCATGTGAGGTTCATATTACAAGAGTGTTTAGTCTGAATGCATTAGCAGATCGGAGTGAGCGGGCTGGGTGGTGTTCCGACAGGAGGGAGGCGATGTATGGTGGCGCAGCGCCATGCAGAGCTTTGTGAGTGAGGTAGAGGAGTTTAAATTTAGTTCTGCAGTGAATGGGCAGCCAATGCAGCGACTGGCATAATGCAGAGGCGTCTGAGTAATGACTGGATAGAAAAATTAGCCTAGCTGCTGCATTTAGTATGAATTGGAGTGGAACGAGTCTAGTGCGGGGGAGGCCGATGAGTAGAGAGTTGCAGTTGTCAAGCAGGAAGTCGATGAGGGCAATGTCTGTGGTTAGGAATGGACGTATTTTAGCAATATTTCTGAGGTGCATGTGGCATGTTTGGGCCAGAGATTGGATATGGGGGGTAAAGGAGAGGTCAGAGTCCTGTGTCACCCCAAGGCATCGGGCATGCTGTCTGGGGGTTATGATGGTGCCAGACACTGGAATGGAGATGTTCAGGGGAGGTCGGTTAGAAGATGGAAAGACAAGGAGGTCAGTTTTAGAAAGGTTTAGTTTGAGAAAAAGGGTGGGCATAGTGTTAGAGACAGCGGACAGACAGTTGGTGATATTTTGGAGGAATGGTCCAGTGATCTCATGAGAGGAGGTGTATAGTTGGGTGTCGTCAGTGTAGAGATGGTATCGGAGGCCAAATTTGTGGATGGTTTGTCCAATTGGGGCAGTATAGATAGAGAAGAGAAGGGGACCAAGGACCGAGCCCTGGGGTACCCCAACAGCAAGAGGAAGTGGAGCAGAGATAGAACCAGCAAAGGAAACACTGAAAGAGCGGTCAGAGAGGTAGGAAGAGAACCAGGAGAGAGCAGAAGAGCAGAGCATAGTGAGTAGGAGGTTATGGTTGACAGTGTCAAATGCAGCAGACAGGTCAAGGAGGATTAGTAGGGAGTAGTCACCTCTCGACTTTGCAGTCATCAGGTCATTTGTTACTTTTGTAAGGGCAGTTTCGGTCGAGTGTAGAGAGTGGAAACCAGACAGGAGGGGGTCTTTGGAGTGAGTTGTCAGAGGGAAAACGAGTAAGGCGGGAGTAGACCAGGTGCTCCAGTAATTTGGAGATGAAGGGGAGGTTTGAGACGGGTCGGTAGTTAGCAGCATCAGTTGGGTCCAGGGTTGGTTTTTTAAGCAGAGGGGATATGATGGAGTGTTTAAATGAGGAGGGTAAAGTACCAGAGGTAAGGGAGAGGTTGCAGATTGTAGTGAGGTGAGTAATGAGAGCTAGGGAAAAGGACCGGAGGAGGTGAGAGGGGAGAGTGTCGCTAGAGCAGGTGGTGGGGCGGGCAGCAGAAAGGAGCCTGGAGACTTCTTCCTCTGTCGTTGGTTCTAACGTAGATAGTGAGTGGGTGCTGGATGCAGTGCTGATGAAACTGGGATCAGGGCTAACCATGCAGCTTTCAGAGATTTTTTTTTTATGTTGTCGATTTTTTCTTTGAAATAGACAGCTAGTTCTCCAGCAGTCAGGTCTGTCACAGGGGCCTGTAATATGTTGCATTGATGGTTGAACCCTTTGGAGGTAGTCCATGAGCAGAACTTCCTTCTTATCTTAAAAACGGCTGCCATTTGCTTCTGTGGTAACCTTTGCACATGGAACGTCTTTGACCTGGGGGAACAACTGTGCTTCCATTCCTTAGACTGTTCCTTTGTCTCTGGATCATAACAGTAGATCCATGTCTCATCACTAGTTACTAGTTTGTCCAGGAAATCTGACTCATTTCTTGCAAAATACTCCAAAACAGCCACCGATGTCTCCACTTGTCTCCTCTTCCGTTCAGTTGTCAAACGTTTTGGGATCCATTTGGCTTTAAGCTTTCTCATTCCCAAGTCGTTGGGGATAATGGCACCAACTCTCGCATGTGATATCCCCAGATATGTAGCACAACTTTTGGCTGATATTTGGCGGTCCTTCATAATCATGTCATGGATGGCTTCACATTTGCAGGCAAGGAGACAGAGACAGGCCTTCCACTGTGTTTTTCACTTTCAACACCAAAATGGCCAGTTTTAAAATTTACAACCCAACATTTAACTGTTGCATATGAAGGCCCACTGTCACCCAAAGTTTGTGACATTTCATCATGGATCTGCTTTGCATCTTTCCCTTGGAGAAACAGGAACTTGATTATGGTTCTACAGTCTTTCACACTAAACAATTTTTAGATGCTGCCATGTTCATTTTGGAAAAAAAAGATAAGTTAAAATCATGGGTAGTTGATTTTTGCATCATTGAATATAGACAACTAGATAAGTACGTCCTGCAATTTTACAGCTTCCTAGCTCAATTCTTTTCTGGGTAAGTCTCAATACTTCTCAGCACCCCCTCATAGATATGGCAGATACTACAAAGGGGTCAAAGAGATTGTGCAGGAATTGAATATGACTGCTATTTTCCAAAAGAGTGCCATACTTGTACACTGTTTTTTGTTACTGCAGCTCAACCTCATTCACTTCAGTGGTGCTGAACTGCAATATTACACATACCCTGTAGACAGTTTGCGCCCTAGTTTTGGATCCTGTACAACCCTTTAAAGATGAGCCAGATCTGCAATTGCATACTATGTCTTACTTGCTCTGATGACATTTTATGGTCATGTGATGTGTGAATTATTTTTCATGTACACTTTAAAGCATCTTATTCCATTGTACAATACAAAAGACACTTTTATAAATCACTGAACCATCTGCTTTTCCTCTCTATTCTTCTGCTATTAGCTGTAGCGGAAATTTTCCCTAACCCTGGTCCACCTTCTTTTACTGCTAATTTCAACTTCTTTCCTGACACACAAAGAAACCCTCAGAATCTGATCAATTTATAAGTTTTCTTCTGTCTGCTTTAGCTGTGCACTTTAGCACTCTTGGTTTATATGCAAAAATTCCCCTATGTTCATGACTTCCCTTAAAATTCTCTAAATGTGCTATCTCTCACAGAAATATGGCTTCAACATTTTTATATCGCTCACTTTATTGCCTTAGTTCTCCATTTCCTATCTTGTGAAATGCTAACTCTCATTATGGATGACTGTACAATTTCCATTGACAACCCCATCTCCCCATCTGCCTTTAACTTCCTCTCTAGGCCTTTTTTGGATTACTAACTCTCCTTCATGAAGGTCCAGTTCTAACTTTATTAACTCTCCTGTCACTGACCACAACTTTGTTTTATTTATTATTAAAAATTCCAGTCCTTCTTTTTTCAAAAACAATAATTAGTTAAATAATAATTATTCTGTTTTGTATACATACTACTAAAGAAAAAATATAACAAATATATAGCGAAAGAAAATAGTAAAAATCAGTATTTATACAAAATATATAATACTGAATATACTAGTTAAGTATGTCTGGATTAAAAATGATTTTTAGGTTGAATAAGTGGATTTTTTTATTTCAATACATCAACTCTTCCAAAACCAGAAAGTTTTCATTTTTGTTTTTTTGACCCCACCTTCCAAGGGTGGTAACTTTTTTTTCATCAAGATAGCCTTATGAGGGCTTGTTATTTGCAAAATGAGTTGTACCATTTAATGCATCATAAAATGTGATGAAAAACTTTTTAAAATTCTGAGTGGGGTAAAATGAAAAAACAAAACACCATTGTGCTATTCTTTTTTGGCGTTTGTTGATATGACATTCACAATGCATGTATATGGGTGTCATATACCAAAAATTGTCTAACATAAAATCTTTCAAAGCTCAGCTTTGTCAGCTAATCAAAGCTCAGCTTTCATTTCCTAAATTGTTTTTGAAGAAAACGTGCACTGTGATGGGTACCAACAGGCACATGGCCAATATTTTCTGTTCTATGTTAAGAAATTAAATATAACAATTGTAAAAAAAGAAGAAAAAAAAATTGAAGATGTGATAAAATAGAAGAAAGAATATCTGAATAAATGTGTGTTGATCTGGCGTTCATAGTGCTATCAAGTCACATGACAATGGTGGCTAAACATGCTGTAGGGAACAGGACATAATTCATAACATCCATATATTTGAAAGCTATTTTATATTTTCTGCATTATTCATTAAAATCTCATTAAACATCTTTAAGGCTAGATATAAACTAGTCCTCAAGGAATTAAATAAATTATGCTTGCTTCACACTTTAAGGGATCAGTCGATTAATGGCTGAGTGCTGCCTCTGATTGGTCACAGCGCTCAGCCAATCAGAGGCAGCGCTTTCTGAAGGTGGGGATTTCTTAATACCCGGCCACCAGAATACAAATGAAGACTGACAGGGATGGGGAGAAGAGCCGGACAGCGCTTCTAAGTGAGTTAATCCTTCCTTATTCAGACCTCAACTGGAATATTGTGTCTAGTTCTGGGCACCCCACTTTAAAAAAAGACAAAGACAAACTGAAGCAAGTTCAGAGAAGAGCTACCAAGATGGTGAGCAGTTTGCAAATGATGTCCTATGAGGAACGGTTAAAGGATCTGGGGATGTTTACCTTGCAAAAAAAGGGCTGAGAGGAGACTTAATAGCAGTCTACAAATATCTGAAGAGTTGTTACAGTGCAGAGGGATCAGCCCTATTCTTATTTGCACAAGGAAAGACTAGAAGCAATGGGATGAAACTGAAAGGGAGGAGACACAGATTAGATATTAGAAAAAACTTTCTGACAGTGAGGCTGATCAATGAGTGGAACAAGTTACCACGGGAGGTGGTGAGTTCTCCTTCAATGGAAGTGTTCAAATAAATATCTGTCTGGGATGATTTAGTGAATCCTGCACTGAGCAGGGGGTTGGACCCGATGACCCTGGAGGTTATTTCCATCACTACCATTCTATGATTCTTATTTTTTTTTTAAACAGCTAGGAATGATTTTTGAGGTAGGGCTTATATTTCAAGCCACCCCGAAAATCATCACTACAGGGCTTACCTTCAACCCATTGCTATCAATGGGGCGGCAGCAGTGCTGGCCCAATTGAAAGCAATGGAATAGTATTGCAGTCCTCTGTGACAGCTGTGATCGGGGATTCTTTCTCCTCCGCTGCAGCCCCTTCTTCACTGAACACTGACAGGGCTGTCACAGTATTCAGCGATGAGGGGAATCCCCGTGGGGATTAAAGGAACCCTCCCGTCATCTCTCCTCACCTCTGTAACAGCACACTATGTCTTTACGTGCAGCATTAGAACTCACCGACGTGCATTATAGGCATGCATGTCCACATCTTTTGCATGTGCGAGTATTTTGCGCCTCTAAAAAACTGACATGTGAACACTTCATAGGAAATCAATGGTTCTAATAGATGCAATATTTTTTGCGCACATAGGAACGCAAAAAAAAAGGCTCATCTGACCGCAGCCTGAGTCAATTAAAATATTGGATTATACATGCACACATGATAAAACTTTTTCCCTTTTCTGCGCATCGATAACTTTTTTTTGTATTATGTTAGAGTTCCTTAGCCTGAACATCCAACTACTTCTTTTTGCTTTTTGGAATATTACTTCAAGGACATAACATAACAATCAGTAAAGCAATGATACAATTGAGCTTGTAAAAAAGCTACTTCAAGACATATATAGTACCAAGCATCCAATTCCAATCTTGAAAAAAGTATAAATGTCAAGCTGGTCTGATCTGTGAAGTTTGGCCTTGGAATGCCTAAACTACCTGCCAAGATACGTAACTTCTCAATGACTGCTTATCACAGCAGGAAGCAGTTTAACTGACACAAGATCAAGACTGATGCCAGAAAATGTAGACTGTCTTTCAAGCCTTAAAGTTAAACTGCGTATGTTTTCATGTACGTGAAATTATAATCATAATCCTGAGGACCTTCAGTGAAGTAGATTAAGGTGTAATTGAGTAAAAACAACAACAGAAACAATATTCCAATGACAACTAATGAAGCAAATGCAAACATTATCACTGTGTGCCAGCTTTTAAGAGTAAAACTGCTGTGTATCTCAACATACTTTGTAAATATGTATGTTAGTGTGTACTGTAGATTCTCATAATTTATTTGGATAAAATGTATGTGCAAATTTCTGTGGATAGTACTGTTTTCTTACTTATTCACCTACATAATAATAATAATAATAATAAGTTAGTGATTATAATAATAATAATAATATTCTCATAGCGCCAATTTATTCCGCAGGTACAGCTGCAATTCCTTATTTGTGCATTTGAGCAAGTTACATACCAATAAGATATTTAAAAGCTAAAAAAAATAATTTTATAACATATAGAGTTTTTGCTTATGATTAGAGATGAGCGAGCACCAAAATGCTCGAGTGCTTGTTACTCGAGTCGAACTTTCAGTGATGCTCGAGAGTTCGTTTAGAGTAACAAACCCCATTGAAGTCAATGGGCGACTCGAGCATTTTTGTATATGACTGGTGCTCCGCTAAGGTTTTCATTTGTGAAAATCTTAGCAAATCACCAAAGTCATGTAAAAAACACAGAAATGGATAGGGCAGGCGAGGAGCAACATGCAGGGCTGCATTTCGGGCTCCGAAGTCTCACTATTAAGCCACAGTAGTGGCAAGAGTGAGACACCCCCCCCCACCCCGCACTGTCAGCATAAAGATCGTTCTCCTCTGCCACAGCTGTAACAACTGTGGCAGAGAAGAACGATGTTAGTCCATTGAATTTAATGGAGCCGGCAATACAGCCGGCTCCATTGAAAGCAATAGGCTGCCGGCGAGCGCGGGATGAATTTTTGGGAAGGGCTTAAAAATATAAGCCCTTACCTGAAAATCATCCTAAAATGTGTATAAATAAAAAAAAATGTATACTCACCTTTCCGCTGCAGCCGGAGTTCAGCCGCTTCTGGCCGGCAGTTCTCCTGAACTGCTTTTTGTAGTATTCAGCAGGTGGGGATTTAAAATCCCCGCTTGCTGATTGAGCTGCCTCTGATTGGTCACAGCCTCACCAATCAGAGGCAGCTCTCACTCACCCATTCATGAATTCATGAATGGGTGAGTGAGTGCTGCCTCTGATTGGAGCAGCGCAGGGACCAATCAGGGGCAGCTCTCAGCTGAATGACAGTCCCTGCGCTGAGCCAATCAGAGGCAGCACTCACTCACCCATTCATGAATTCATGAATGGGTGAGTGAGAGCTGCCTCTGATTGGTGAGGCTGTGACCAATCAGAGGCAGCTCATTCAGCTGGCAGGGATTTTAAATCCCCGGATGCTGAATACTACTCACAGCAGTTCAGGAGAACTGCCGGCCGGCCGCGGCTGAACTCCGTCTGCCGGGACAAGGTGAGTATATATTTTTTTTTACTTTTTACACATTTCTGGATGAATTTCAGGGAAGGGCTTATATTTTTAAGCCCTTCCCGAAAATTCATCCCACGCTCGCCGGCAGCCCATTGCTTTCAGTGGAGCCGGCTGTATTGCCGGTTCCATTGTATTCAATGGTCAGTGCTCGTTTAATCGAGACGAGTACCGCGCGGTGCTCGTCTCGAGTAACGAGCATCTCGAGCATCCTAATACTCGAACGAGCATCAAGCTCGGACGAGTATGCTCGCTCATCTCTACTTATGATCAATCATTTAAAGTCCAATACATACAATTGGACCAATTTAATATAAGTCTGGTGGTCTAGTATTACGATATGTCTTTGAGTATGGGAGAAAACTAGAGTGTTATGAATACTTTAGGGATGTGCACTTTGAGACATTTTATATTAATATGATACCAAGTGCAAGCAAATGTTAAAAAACATTTTCTTGCCGAAAAATCACCCTGGAACCTTATTCGCATGACCATATATAAGCAGATAATTTAGCTGCATCCAAAAATCGTGACCACCTGAAGCATTGGATTCTCATGTATTCATTCAGATGGCCAATTTTTAGCTGCGAAAAATAAAACATCAGCAAATAAAAACCGATTTTATACACAGAATCAAAAGATATGTCTTGTCCTATTTTTTGACGAGCTACACTAAAAGCTCCTATAGACTTCTATGGGAGCTGAAAAAAAGGAAGGTGGAGCAAGTTTACCTACGTCCAATGCTGGGAAAAGAAGACTGCTGGCTCTATTTAAAGATTAGCAGTCATTCCGAGGATTTCTGCCGACTGAGGGATTTCCACGTTGCAGTGTATTTTTTTGCCATTACGCTGTAGCCGCCCGGGTGAACAACAGTGAAGGATCTCCAGAACTATTTGAGAACCTTCACTTTTTCTAAATTATCCACAGATAATACCATATAGTTATATTGGATTTGCCTATTAAGGCCCATTTAGAAACAACGATTATCACTTAAAATTCGTTCAAAAGCCGTCTTTTGAGCGATAATCATTGTGTGTAACTGCACTTACATTGTGAAGTTTTCGTTATGCTGTTGCTCATCGTTGTCTTTCAGCATGCTGAAAGACGACGATGAGCCTTATCAGGGAATCACAGTAGGATACAGCTAATATTATTGTTTCAGCTGTATTCTGCTCCCTGATGACAGCTGGGTATAAAGAACAGAGCGGCCCAGCTCTGTTCTCCATACCTGGCACAGAGTGCTCTGCTGTATAAAAGCCGGGCGCTCTGTGCAGAAAACATCTGGATGCGGAAGACAAGCAGGGACACACCACGGGTCGTCTGCATCCTCCGCTCAGAGTGCTCAGCTGTATAACAGCCGGGCGCTCTGTGCAGAAAACAGCTGGATGCAGAAGGAAAGAAGGGACACCCCGCTTGTCTTCTGTATCCTCCGCTGTCATCGCAAGGTGATCGCTCATCTTGAGCAATCATCTTGCGCTGTAAGGCCTTAGTCACACGGGCATTTTTTCACGCGATTTGCGGATCGCATGACGAATGCGCATCCGCAAATCGTGTGACCGGTGCGCGCAAGTCGCCCGCAAATCGCCCGAAAATCTGCTCCTAGCCGCGTTTCATTAGAAACGGGCCGGAGCTGTCCAGCGCATTGCATTCAATGGAGACGGCAATAGAGCCAGCTCCATTTAAAGCAATGCGCTCCGGGCGAGCCCGGGATGAATTGTCGGGAAGGGCTTAAATATATAAGCCCTTCCCTGCAATTCATCCTAAAATGTGTAAAAATAAAAAATATATATATACTCACCTTCTCCCGGCAGCCGGAGCTCCGCGCGGCCATCCTGCAGTGGGTGTGAAGGGGGTGTGAGTCAGACCTGCCCCCTGATTGGCTCAGCGCTGAGCCAATCAGAGGCATGTCTCACTCACACCCATTCATGAATTCATGAATGGATGTGAGTCAGACCTGCCCCTGATTGGCTCAGCGCTGAGAGGCAGCAGTCACTCACCCATTCATGAATTCATGAATGGGTGTGTGAGTGAAACCTGCCTCTGATTGGTCAGGGCTGTGACCAATCAGAGGCAGATCATTCAGCAGGTGGGGATTTTAAAGCCCCGCCGGCTGAATAGTGCCGAGAAGCAGTTCAGGAGAATTGACAGCGGCCGCGGCTGGACTCCGGCTGCAGCGGAAAGGTGAGTATACAATTTTTTTTATTTTAACACATTTTAGGATGAATTGCAGGGAAGGGCTTATATATTTAAGCCCTTCCCGACAATTCACCCCGTGCACGCCGGCAGCCCATTGCTTTCAATGGAGCCGCTGTATTGCCGGCTCTATTGAATTCAATGGGCAAACATCGTTCTTCTCTGTCACAGCTGTTACAGCTGTGGCAGAGAAGAAGGATTTGTCTTCTATATGTTCTCAATGGGGTCGGCGCTGCTGCCGCCGGCCCCATTGAGCCCATATAGAGAAGAGAACAGGAATCGCAGATCGCAGATAGGTGCGATCTGCGATTTCTGTTCTATAATTTATTGGACGAGCGCATAAAAAGCGCTCATGTGTCCGATACCATTGCAAAGCAATGGTTTTATAAAATCGCAAATCGCGGCAAAAAACGCCCGTCTGACTAAGGCCTAAATGACACAACGATTATCGCTCAAAAGTCGCTTGAGCGACATCTTTTGAACGATAATCGTTGTGTGTAAATGGGCCTTTACTCTGGAGTAGATAGCTGAAACGTTATCCTCTATGGCAAAGGGTAAATCCCCAGGCCCAAAAGCCCTCCCAAATATTTTTTCTTTTTTCAGAATATAGTGAGATTATGCTTCCAACACTGCTTTTTCTTTTTATAGAAAGCATTGGCCAATGATAGATTCCCAAACTCTTTTTACAAGGCAAATAAAGTGTTTAGGTTAAAATTGAATAAAAAACCTGAAGAATAGGTTTTATCATTCAATATCTCTCCTTAATGCAGATTATAAAATAATTCCAAAAATACTAGCAAACAGGTTAATTTGGCTATTCATGATATTATTCATCCAGACCAATCTCAATTTACACCTGGGAGATTAACATCACTTAAAATTCGTTCAAAAGCCGTCTTTTGAGCGATAATCATTGTGTGTAACTGCACTTACATTGTGAAGTTTTCGTTATGCTGTTGCTCATCGTTGTCTTTCAGCATGCTGAAAGACGACGATGAGCCTTATCAGGGAATCACAGTAGGATACAGCTAATATTATTGTTTCAGCTGTATTCTGCTCCCTGATGACAGCTGGGTATAAAGAACAGAGCGGCCCAGCTCTGTTCTCCATACCTGGCACAGAGTGCTCTGCTGTATAAAAGCCGGGCGCTCTGTGCAGAAAACATCTGGATGCGGAAGACAAGCAGGGACACACCACGGGTCGTCTGCATCCTCCGCTCAGAGTGCTCAGCTGTATAACAGCCGGGCGCTCTGTGCAGAAAACAGCTGGATGCAGAAGGAAAGAAGGGACACCCCGCTTGTCTTCTGTATCCTCCGCTGTCATCGCAAGGTGATCGCTCATCTTGAGCAATCATCTTGCGCTGTAAGGCCTTAGTCACACGGGCATTTTTTCACGCGATTTGCGGATCGCATGACGAATGCGCATCCGCAAATCGCGTGACCGGTGCGCGCAAGTCGCCCGCAAATCGCCCGAAAATCTGCTCCTAGCCGCGTTTCATTAGAAACGGGCCGGAGCTGTCCAGCGCATTGCATTCAATGGAGACGGCAATAGAGCCAGCTCCATTTAAAGCAATGCGCTCCGGGCGAGCCCGGGATGAATTGTCGGGAAGGGCTTAAATATATAAGCCCTTCCCTGCAATTCATCCTAAAATGTGTAAAAATAAAAAATATATATATACTCACCTTCTCCCGGCAGCCGGAGCTCCGCGCGGCCATCCTGCAGTGGGTGTGAAGGGGGTGTGAGTCAGACCTGCCCCCTGATTGGCTCAGCGCTGAGCCAATCAGAGGCATGTCTCACTCACACCCATTCATGAATTCATGAATGGATGTGAGTCAGACCTGCCCCTGATTGGCTCAGCGCTGAGAGGCAGCAGTCACTCACCCATTCATGAATTCATGAATGGGTGTGTGAGTGAAACCTGCCTCTGATTGGTCAGGGCTGTGACCAATCAGAGGCAGATCATTCAGCAGGTGGGGATTTTAAAGCCCCGCCGGCTGAATAGTGCCGAGAAGCAGTTCAGGAGAATTGACAGCGGCCGCGGCTGGACTCCGGCTGCAGCGGAAAGGTGAGTATACAATTTTTTTTATTTTAACACATTTTAGGATGAATTGCAGGGAAGGGCTTATATATTTAAGCCCTTCCCGACAATTCACCCCGTGCACGCCGGCAGCCCATTGCTTTCAATGGAGCCGCTGTATTGCCGGCTCTATTGAATTCAATGGGCAAACATCGTTCTTCTCTGTCACAGCTGTTACAGCTGTGGCAGAGAAGAAGGATTTGTCTTCTATATGTTCTCAATGGGGTCGGCGCTGCTGCCGCCGGCCCCATTGAGCCCATATAGAGAAGAGAACAGGAATCGCAGATCGCAGATAGGTGCGATCTGCGATTTCTGTTCTATAATTTATTGGACGAGCGCATAAAAAGCGCTCATGTGTCCGATACCATTGCAAAGCAATGGTTTTATAAAATCGCAAATCGCGGCAAAAAACGCCCGTCTGACTAAGGCCTAAATGACACAACGATTATCGCTCAAAAGTCGCTTGAGCGACATCTTTTGAACGATAATCGTTGTGTGTAAATGGGCCTTTACTCTGGAGTAGATAGCTGAAACGTTATCCTCTATGGCAAAGGGTAAATCCCCAGGCCCAAAAGCCCTCCCAAATATTTTTTCTTTTTTCAGAATATAGTGAGATTATGCTTCCAACACTGCTTTTTCTTTTTATAGAAAGCATTGGCCAATGATAGATTCCCAAACTCTTTTTACAAGGCAAATAAAGTGTTTAGGTTAAAATTGAATAAAAAACCTGAAGAATAGGTTTTATCATTCAATATCTCTCCTTAATGCAGATTATAAAATAATTCCAAAAATACTAGCAAACAGGTTAATTTGGCTATTCATGATATTATTCATCCAGACCAATCTCAATTTACACCTGGGAGATTAACATCCAAGAACATCAGAAGTGTTCAAGTGCTATTCGATATAGGCTGAAATCAACAACGAGATTGGGCTTTAGCATGTTTAGATGTCACCAAGGCTTTTGATGCAGTAGAATGGCCCTATTTACTAAAGGTATTACAATGTTTTGTATTTGGACAAATATTCATTAAATGGATATCCATCATTTACAAAACACTAAGTGCTAAACTTCTTCTGAATGGCCTGCTCTGCTCTTCATTCTATTTGAGGAGGGGTACAAAGGAAGGATGTCCATTGCTGTCCTTCCTATTCACAATGACCTCTGAGCCCTTGGCTCTACTTATTAGACAAGATTTGGACTATTGGGAGGTAACAATTTGACCTAGAAAGGACTGCATTGGCTTATAAGGACAATATTATTTCTCTCTAACCCGCACCACACTCTTCTGGATTCAATAATTGACAGATTTAGATTATTCTCTGGTTTACCCATATATTGGCAGAAATCCATGTTTATGCCACTGGATCAGTGGACATTGGTTTTAGAAATATGTCAACTTAATGTAGCATCACAATTGAGATATCTGGGAGATTGTATATCTAGAGAATACCAATATTCCTAAATACTGGGGGGGGGGGGGTGGGGGGCTGCAGTAATTATGCTCAGATGCGTACTCAGCCAGCTCCTGCTTCAGTAACTTTTTCGTGGAAGAATACAAGCCCATCTTAGGAGAAATACCCACTTTGGGGACTGAAAAATACTCGGGAGAAACCCCCCTACCTGCTACCACACCTCTTGGAGGCCCTTGGACACATTTGCGTACAAATAAATTTTGAGTCTTTTCACAGTCTGTAGGCCCTAATGTCTGACGAGTGGATTTCCTAGAGATGCATGGAGACTTTTGGCTGTGGACCTCTAGCAGCCCCAGCTGGTGGTCAGCCTCCACTAAGAGCAGTTTCTGGCAAGCTCAAGAAGACTCCTCTGCCTCACACCCACTCACGTGGCCTGCTCTCCAGACCACCAGAAGCAGTGGTTTAAGCCAGATTACAGATCATGGCCAGCAGACTCCCCAGTCACCTGGAACACTGAGTGCTACATGGGCGAGTGACTGTTTGCCAACAAGGTAGACACTCAGCCATGCTCCCTTCTTCAGTATTGACCACTTTTTCTCCTGCCAGCCTTACTTTATACCCAGCAAGAAAACAATGCTGCATTGGATCATGCAAAGGCCTAGAGACTAGAGATGAGCGAACATACTCGTCCGAGCTTGATACTCGTTCGAGTATTAGCGTGTTCGAGATGCTCGTTACTTGTGACGAGTACCACGCGATGTTCGAGTTACTTTCACTTTCATCTCTGAGACGTTAGCGCGCTTTTCTGGCCAATAGAAAGACAGGGAAGGCATTACAACTTCCCCCTGCGACGTTCAAGCCCTATACCACCCCCCTGCAGTGAGTGGCTGGCGAGATCAGGTGTCACCCGAGTATATAAATCGGCCCCTCCCGCGGCTCGCCACAGATTTATTCTGACATAGAGGAGGGAAAGTGCTGTTGGTGCCGGAGCTTCTATAGGGAGAGTGTTAGGAGTATTTTAGGCTTCAAGAACCCCAATGGTCCTTCTTAGGGCCACATCTAACCGTGTGCAGTAGTGTGGAGGCTGCTTTTTGCAGTGTTGCACTTTTTTTTTTTTTGTATATCGGCCGTGCACAGCATTGCGCCCTGCAGTAATTATACATACTCCAGGGCCAGTAGTGGTGGTGAGGCAGGGACAGAAGACATATATTTATTGAATATAGGCAGTGGGCCTTTCCAAAAACATTTGGGAAAAAAAATCTATTTGGGTTGCCTGTGACTGTCCTCAGTGTACTGGGTCTGTGCTGGGTGTAGTTGTCCTAAACTTTAGTAAAGCAAAATTTGATGAGCTTAGAACTACTATCAGTAACATTAATTGGGACAACATCCTCAAAAATATCAGTATGGAGGAAAAATGGGAAAAGTTCAAAAGGATCCTAATCGCCTCATGTGATCAGTTCATTCCCTTTAAAAATAAAATAAACTCAACTAAAAGGAAACCAATGTGGCTCGACAAGACGGTAAGAGGGGCAATAAATGAAAAAAAGAAAGCGTTCAAACTACTAAAGCAAGAAGGCAGAGAAGAAGCGCTAAAATCGTACAGGGAAAAAAACAAAATATGCAAAGATACGATCAAAACTGCCAAGGAGGAAGCAGAAAGACGGATTGCCAAAGAGAGCAAAAACAACCCGAAGCTATTTTTCAACTACATTAACAGCAAAAGGATTTGCAGGCAGAGCGATGGCCCGTTAAAAAACAATGCAGGAGAAATCATTGATGATGACGAAGGGAAAGCAAATCTACTAAACAGTTTCTTCTCAAGTGTATTCACAAAAGAAAAGGAAATGCCACACGAGATACAGGGGAATAAAACGAACCCCTCACAAAACATCTCATACCTAACACAGGAGGAGGTGCGGAAGCGTCTAAAGAAAACTAAAATTGATAAATCGCCGGGCCCAGATGGATTGCACCCAAGGATACTAAGGGAACTAAGTGACCAGATCGCTAGGCCGCTATACCTAATATTTCTAGACACTATCAAGACCGGTGTAGTACCATTGGATTGCCGCATTGCCAACGTGGTTCCAATTTACAAAAAAGGGAGCAAAAGTGAGCCTGGAAACTACAGGCCAGTAAGTCTCACTTCAGTAACGGGAAAAATTTTCGAGGGGATTCTGAGAGACGCCATCGATGAGTACCTCAAGGAAAACAAGGGAATAACTCCTCACCAGCATGGATTCATGAAGGGTCGCTCATGTCAGACAAATCTGATCAGTTTCTACGATGAAGTAAGCTCTAAGCTGGACCAGGGAGAATCTATTGATCTCGTATATCTGGACTTCTCTAAAGCCTTTGACACCGTGCCACATAATAGGCTAATATACAAAATGAGGCAGCTCGGACTGGGCAAAAACGTGTGTAAGGGCGAGCACCCACTGGCGTTTTTTTACCTGCGTTTTGCGTTTTTCCTGCACAGGCATAGAGATAACATGTGTTCCTGTCCACTGGCGTTTTTTTTGCATTGCGTTTGCGTTTTTAACATAGGAACTGTCAGTTGCATATGTGTCCTTATTTTTCTCTATGGAAATTAATGGCAAAGCCGCGAAAACGCCGCGAAAACGCCGCGAAAAACGCCGCGGAAAACGTGCGGAAAAACGCGGGACACGCGGCGAAAACGCTGCGTTTTTTTCCCGCGGGAAACGCAAACGCCAGTGGGTGCTCGCCCTAAGTGGGTAAAAAATTGGCTCAATGATAGAAAGCAGAGGGTGGTAATAAATGGTGCGTACTCTGATTGGACCATAGTCGCTAGTGGGGTGCCACAGGGTTCAGTTTTGGGCCCCACTCTGTTCAACATATTTATCAATGACCTGGTAGAGGGGCTGCACAGCAAAATATCAATATTTGCAGATGACACAAAATTATACAATATAATTAATACAACGGAGGACAATGTGCGGTGCAAACGGACCTGGACAAGCTGGGGGCTTGGGCAGAAAAATGGCAAATGAAGTTCAATGTTGAAAAATGTAAGACTATGCACATGGGCAGGAGAAACGGATGTCACCAATATTCACTTAATGGGGTACCACTAGGGAAAAGTGATATGGAAAAGGATCTGGGGGTATTAGTGGATAATAGACTAAACTGGAGTAACCAATGCCAGTCAGCTGCTGCAAAGGCTAATAAAGTCTTGGGGTGCATTAAAAGAGGTATAGGGGCGAAGGACGAGAACATCATCCTTCCATTATATAAGGCACTTGTCAGGCCTCACATGGAATACTGCGTACAATTCTGGACACCGGTGCTCAGGAAAGATGTTACGGTATTGGAGGGGGTTCAAAAATGGGCAACTAAACTAATACATGGAATGACGGGACTGGAATACCCAGAGAGGCTATCCAAATTGAGATTATTTACTCTAGAAAAAAGAAGGTTAAGAGGTGACCAAATAACCATGTATAAGTACATGAGGGGACAACACATGGATCTCTCCCGCGATCTGTTTACACCCAGGACCACGACGGTAACAAGAGGACATCCGCTACGATTAGAGGAAAGTAGGTTTCATCACCAACATAGAAGGGGATTCTTTACTGTAAGAGCAGTGAGACTGTGGAACTCTCTACCGGAGGAAGTGGTGATGGCAAAATCCATAGAGGAGTTTAAAAGGGGACTTGATGTCTTTCTGGAGAAGAAGGATATTACAGGATATAAATATTAGGTGAAGTGTCAATCCGGGTATATAGGCAGGTAGGAACTATTAGGGGTTGATCCAGGGAACAGTCTGATTGCCATTAGGGAGTCGGGAAGGAATTTTTTTCCCCAAAAGGGCTAATTAGTTTCTGGCCTTGGGGATTTTTTGGCTTCCTCTGGATCAACAGGGTAGGATAGACAGGCTGGACTAGATGGACAATGTCTTCATTCAGCCTTACATACTATGTTACTATGTTACTATGTCCTCCTAATTCATACGCAGCCAGCTAAGTGTTACAGCAGGCTTGCGCAAAATTATTTCCTGGCGTTCCGTAAGCGAAGTCAGCCTCCAACCACAGGCCAATAAGCGGCACATTTAATTACAGCGTTCTGTTTCTGCACTTCTGCTAATACACCATGCTGAGGGGTAGGGGTAGGCCTAGAGGACGTGGACGCGTGCGAGGACGCGGAGGCCCAAGTCAGGGTGTGGGCACAGGCCGAGCTCCTGATCCAGGCGTATCGCAGCCGACTGCTGCGGGATTAGGAGAGAGGCACGTTTTTGGCGTCCCCACATTCATCTCACAATTAATGGGTCCACGCGGTAGACCTTTATTAGAAAATGAGCAGTGTGAGCAGGTCCTGTCGTGGATGGCAGAAAGTGCATCCAGCAATCTATCGAACACCCAGAGTTCTGCGCCGTCCACTGCTGCAACTCTGAATCCTCTGGCTGCTGCTCCTCCTTCCTCCCAGCCTCCTCACTCCATTACAATGACACATTCTGAGGAGCAGGCAGACTCCCAGGAACTGTTCCCAGGCCCCTGCCCAGAATGGGCAGCAAGGGTTCCGAATCCTCTCCCACTGGAGGAGTTTGTCATGACCGATGCCCAACCTTTGAAAGTTCCCGGGGTCCGGGGGATGAGGCTAGGGACTTCCCGCAACTGTCTCAAGACCTTTCAGTGGGTGAGGAGGACGATGACGATGAGACACAGTTGTCTATCAGTGAGGTAGTAGTAAGGGCAGTAAGTCCGAGGGAGGAGCGCACAGAGGATTCGGAGGAAGAGCAGCAGGATGATAAGGTGACTGCCCCCACCTGGTTTGCTACGCCTACTGAGGACAGGTCTTCAGAGGGGGAGGCAAGGGCAGCAGCAGGGCAGGATGCAAGAGGCAGTGCGGTGTCCAGGGGTAGAGGCAGGGCCAGACCGAATAATCCACCAACTGTTTCCCAAAGCGCCCCCTCGCGCCATGCCACCCTGCAGAGGCCGAGGTGCTCAAAGGTCTGGCAGTTTTTCACTGAGAGTGCAGACGACCGACAAGCAGTGGTGTGCAACCTGTGTCGCGCCAAGATCAGCCGGGGAGCCACCACCACCAGCCTCACCACCACCAGCATGCGCAGACATATGATGGCCAAGCACCCCACAAGGTGGGACGAAGGCCGTTCACCGCCTCCGGTTTGCACCGCTGCCTCTCCCCTGTGCCCCAACCTGCCACTGAGATCCAACCCCCCTCTCAGGACACAGGCACTACCGTCTCCTGGCCTGCACCCACACCCTCACCTCCGCTGTCCTCGGCCCCATCCACCAATGTCTGTCAGCGCACCGTCCAGCCGTCACTAGCGCAAGTGTTGGAGCGCAAGCGCAAGTACACCGCCACGCACCCGCACGCTCAAGCGTTAAACGTGCACATAGCTAAATTTATCAGCCTGGAGATGCTGCCGTATAGGGTTGTGGAAACGGAGGCTTTCAAAAGTATGATGGCAGCGGCGGCTCCGCGCTACTCAGTTCCCAGTCGCCACTACTTTTCCCGATGTGCCGTCCCAGCCCTGCACGACCACGTCTCCCGCAACATTGTACGCGCCCTCACCAACGCGGTTACTGCCAAGGTCCACTTAACAACAGACACGTGGACAAGCACAGGCGGGCAGGGCCACTATATCTCCCTGTCGGCACATTGGGTGAATTTAGAGGAGGCTGGGACAGAGTCAGAGCCTGGGACCGCTCACGTCCTACCCACCCCCAGAATTGCGGGCCCCAGCTCGGTGCTGGTATCTGCGGCGGTGTATGCTTCCTCCACTAAACCACCCTCCTCCTCCTCCGCAACCTCTGTCTCGCAATCAAGATGTGTCAGCAGCAGCAGCACGTCGTCAGCAGTCGGTGTCGCGCGGCGTGGCAGCACAGCGGTGGGCAAGCATCAGCAGGCCGTGCTGAAACTACTCAGCTTAGGAAAAGTACTGGCACTTAGTATACAAAATAAAAACAGGTTCATTGTCCATTACCAAAGGCCCACAGTCCAGAATATAGATATATTGGGTTTCCACTACAATAAGAGGCACACGGCTCACGAACTGCTGCAGGGTCTGACAGAGCAGACCGACCGCTGGCTTGTGCCGTTGAGCCTCCAACCGGGCATGGTCGTGTGTGACAACGGCCGTAACCTGGTGGCGGTTCTGCAGCTCGGCAGCCTCACGCACGTGCCATGCCTGGCCCACGTCTTTAATTTGGTGGTTCAGCGCTTTCTGAAAAGCTACCCACGCTTGTCAGACCTGCTCGGAAAGGTACGCCGGCTCTGCGCACATTTCCGCAAGTCCCACACGGATGCTGCCACCCTGCGCACCCTGCAACATCGGTTTTATCTGCCAGTGCACCGACTGCTGTGCGACGTGGTCACACGGTGGAACTCTACTCTCCACATGTTGGCCAGGCTCTATGAGCAGCGTAGAGCTATAGTGGAATACCAACTCCAACATGGGCGGCGCAGTGGGAGTCAGCCCCCTCAATTCTTTACAGAAGAGTGGGCCTGGTTGGCAGACATCTGCCAGGTCCTTGGAAACTTTGAGGAGTCTACCCAGATGGTGAGCGGCGATGCTGCAATCATTAGTGTCACCATTCCTCTGCTATGCCTCTTGAGAAGTTCCCTGCAATGCATAAAGGCAGACGCTTTGTGCTCGGAAACAGAGCCGGGGGAAGACAGTATGTCGCTGGATAGTCAGAGCACCCTCCTGTCTATATCTCAGCGCGTTGAGGAGGAGGAGCATGAGGAGGATGAGGAGGAGGGGGAAGAGACAGCTTGGCCCACTGCTGAGGGTACCCATGCTGCTTGCCTGTCATCCTTTCAGCGTGTATGGCCTGAGGAGGAGGAGGAGGAGGATCCTGAAAGTGATCTTCCTAGTGAGGACAGCCATGTGTTGCGTACAGGTACCCTGGAACATATGGCTGACTTCATGTTAGGATGCCTTTCTCGTGACCCTCGCGTTACACGCATTCTGGCCACTACGGATTACTGGGTGTACACACTGCTCGACCCACGGTATAAGGAGAACCTTTCCACTCTCATACCCGAAGAGTAAAGGGGTTCGAGAGTGATGCTATACCACAGGACACTGGCGGACAAACTGATGGTAAAATTCCCATCCGACAGCGCTAGTGGCCGAAGGCGCAGTTCCGAGGGCCAGGTAGCAGGGGAGGCGCAGAGATCGGGCAGCATGTACAGCACAGGCAGGGGAACACTCTCTAAGGCCTTTGACAGCTTTCTGGCTCCCCAGCAAGACTGTGTCACGGCTCCCCAGTCAAGGCTGAGTCGGCGGGAGCACTGTAAAAGGATGGTGAGGGAGTACGTAGCCAATCGCACGACCGTCCTCCGTGACGCCTCTGCCCCCTACAACTACTGGGTGTCGAAGCTGGACACGTGGCCTGAACTCGCGCTGTATGCCCTGGAGGTGCTTCTTTGTCCTGCGGCTAGCGTTTTGTCAGAGAGGGTGTTTAGTGCGGCTGGGGGAATCATCACAGATAAGCGTACCCGCCTGTCAACCGACAGTGCCGACAGGCTTACACTCATCAAGATGAACAAAGCCTGGATTTACCCAGACTTCTCTTCTCCACCAGCAGGCAGCAGCGATACCTAAACAATACGTAGGCTGCACTCGCGGATGGAAGCATTGTTCTCTATCCCCATCAAAAACGTGGACCTTTTAGCTTCATCAATCTGTGTATAATATTCATCCTCCTCCTCCTGCTCCTCCTCCTGAAACCTGGCGTAATCACACCGAACAGGCAATTTTTCTTAGGCCCACAAGGCTCAGTCATATAATTTTTGTAAACAATTTTTATACGTTTCAATGCTCATTAAAGCGTTGAAACTTGCACCTGAACCAATTTTTATTCTAACTGGGCTGCCTCCAGGCCTAGTTACAAATTAAGCCACATTAACCAAAGCGATTAATGGGTTTCATCTGCCCTCTTGGTTGGGCATGGGCAATTTTTCGGACGTACATTAGTACTGTTGGTACACCAATTTTTTGGGGCCCTCGCCTACAGTGTAATCCAATTAATTTTTTGCCCACCTGCATAAAAGCTGACGTTACATCAGCTGTGTTGGGCACTGCAATGGGATATATTTATGTACCGCCGGTGGGTTCCAGGGAGCCACCCATGCCGTGGGTCCACACGGAGTTGTAACTACATGTGTCCACTTCTAAAGAGCCCCAGTCTGACTGGGGCATGCAGTGTGGGCCGAAGCCCACTTGCATTAAATATGACACTACCTCAGCTGTGATGGGCAATGCAATGGGATATATTTATGTACCGCCGGTGGCTTCCTGGCACCCACCCATGCTGTGGGTCCACACGGAGTTGTAACTGCATGTGTCCACTTCTAAAGAACCCCAGTCTGACTGGGGCATGCAGTGTGGGCCGAAGCCCACCAGCATTTAATCGGACGTTACCTCAGCTGTGATGGGCACTGCAATGGGATACATTAATGTACAGCCGGTGGGTTCCAGGGAGCCACCCATGTTGTGGGTGCACAGGGACTTCACAATAAGGAGTTGTACTTGCCTGTGTCTATGAATTAAAAAGCCCGGTCAGGTTGGGGCATGCAGTGTGGGCCGAAGCCCACCTGCATTTAATCTGACGTTAGCTCTGCTTTCCAGGGCACTGCAATTGGATACATTTATGTACAGCTGGTGGGTTCCAGGGAGCCACCCATGCTGTGGGTGCACACGGAATTCCCATTGCGGAGTTGGGGATTCCCAGTTGTACCTGCCTGTGACTCTTTATAAAAAAACGCGGTCTGACTGGGGCATGCAGACACCTTGACAGAATGAATAGTGTATGGCACATAGGTTCCCTATTGCTATGCCCATGTGTGCAGCTCCTGATGGCGGTGGCACAGGATTATATTTCTCATTGCCTCTGTACAGCATTGTGGGCTATCGCCCCACCCCTTTTAAAGAGGGTCGCTGCCTAGCCATGCCAACCCTCTCCAGTGTGTGCCTGCGGTTCCTCCTCATGGCAGATGCACTTATAAATAGACATGAGTGTGGCGTGGCATGAGGGCAGCTGAAGGCTGCGCAGGGACAATTTGGTGTGCGCTGTGGACACTGGGTCGTGCGCGGGGGGGGGGTGTTGGGCAGCATGTAACCCAGGAGAAGTGGCAGCGGAGTGTCATGCAGGCAGTGATTGTGCTTTGTTGGAGGTAGTGTGGTGCTTAGCTAAGGTATGCATTGCTAATGAGGGCTTTTCAGAAGTAAAAATTGTTGGGAGGGGGGGCCCACTCTTGCCGCTATTGTGGCTTAATAGTGGGACCTGGGAACTTGAGATGCAGCCCAACATGTAGCCCCTCGCCTGCCCTATCCGTTGCTGTGTCGTTCCCATCACTTTCTTGAATTGCCCAGATTTTCACAAATGGAAACCTTAGCGGGCATCGGCGATATACAAAAATGCTCGGGTCGCCCATTGACTTCAATGGGGTTCGTTATTCGAAACGAACCCTCGAGCATCGCGAAATTTTCGTCCCGAGTAACAAGCACCGGAGCATTTTGGTGCTCGCTCATCTCTAGTTAAGTTTCATCTTTCCTCATGGCTCATATCCATGAGGGAGATGAAATTGCATAACAATGGCCCTCTGAATTATCCACGGACCTTACCCCAGCTTCTGCGCACGCGCCCGTCGTCAGAATGGCAGACGGATGTGCAGAAGCTACGGATTGCCGGGGTAATTTAAAATTTCCCTGCTCCTGACTACCAAACGACGCTGAGGGCCAGGAGACTTCATGGGGGTTGCAGTATGTGGTCCTTGGTTTTGTGATCACCGTTATTCCATGAATAAAGGTGATCACGTAAAAGTTTAAAAAAAAAGTTAGTTTCACCCCCCAACATGGATCTGATCCCGTGAGATGAGGGGAAATTACTTATCTAAGGCCTCCGGTGATGTCCCCCAATGGGATATTTATTCGTTGACCTTTCCCCAGCTTTAACACGTGTCCGTAGCCAAAATTGTGGATGCATGTGGACGCAGAAGCTGGGGAAGGCCTGGGCATTATAAAAAACTCCTTTTTCCTGGCTACTAAAGGTATCCAAGAGCCTGGAGCAGTGACCGAGGGTCAAGGTGAGTGGTCCCTGGTCACGTGATCGCTGTTATCCAATGGATAATGGTGATCACGTAAAATTTAAAAAAGTTTAATGCTACTTTCGGTTTAGGCCCCATTGTGCATACATACAAAAGATTAGGGCCACAAAAGGTATGTTTCTGAACACAGGACAAACAGAGGTATCTATTTTGGAGTGAAAGTGTTCATTCATATGTCTGCTGCACAAAAAAAACTGTTTTTAAAATCACACAATTGCCAAAAAAATGAATATCGTAATTTTTTCCTTGTGCTTTGCTTAGATTCATTTAAAAACTGTGGGACCAAAATATGCAGTAAGGGCGCCTACCCACTGGCGATTTTTTTTCCTTTGCGTTTTTTCTGAAGAGCAATTAGTATAGAATGTGTTCTTGTCCACTGGCGGTTTTTTTTCGGTCCGTTGCAATTTTTCACATAGGAACTGTCAGTTGCATATGTGTCCTTATTTTTCTCTTAATGCACCCATGAATGTCAATGGAAATTAACGGAAAACGCGCAAAAAAGCCGCGAAAAACGCTGCGGAAAATGCGGCGTTTTTCACGCACGAAAATTGGCAACGCCAATGGGTAGGCGCCCTTACCCCTAGATAAATTCGTTAAGGGGTCTAGTTTTCAAAATGGGGTCATTTGTGGGGGTTCTCTTTCGTTTTGGCCACTCAAGGGCTCTACAAATGTGTTATGGGGCCTATAATGCCTTCAAGCAAAATGTCTGTTCTGAAAGCCACTGCTTACTCATGTCAGTTTGGAGCCTGTTGTGCATACACATATAAGATTAGGGTAACAATGTGTATGTTTCAAATGTGTATCCAGAATACAGTAAAAAGATCGAAATATATATCTTATCAAAGCATTGTACAGTATGTTTGCACATATTTGAGATATTACAGTTGAAAATATGAAAGAATGACAATTTTTTCATAATTTTCCCAATTTTGGCGCTTTTAATAAATATACAAAAATTCTATCAGTATATTTTCACCACCTACAAGAAATACAATATGTATTGAACAAACAATGCCAGAATCACTTGGATATGCAAAAACCTTTACGGAGTTATTCTATGTTAAAGTAACACATGTCAGATTTCCAAATTTTCCGCCACTAAGGCGCAAACAGGCTTCGTCGCTAAGGGGTTTATTAAATTATATTATATTGCAGGTCAAATGTGATATTTAAAACATTGGCTATCAGATGGACCCTTACAGCATACTGTAAACCATCTAATGCACTACTCTTCTACTTCCACTTTGTGCATGGTTCTGGAAAATCACAGGATAAACTCTAAATATTTACATTTTCAGCTATACATCTAAAAGCAATGGAGATCCCTTTCCATCACTTACTAATGAGGATTGGTTTAATGCTATGAAATCTCATTTATCAATTATACATTTTACATCAATGCTACATGACTCCCAAAAGACTGTACCAGATGGGTAGTCGAACCAATTCCAAATGTCATAGATGTTTTGTATCTGATGCTGACTTTGTATATTTAATGTGGGGATGCATTGAGATTTACACCTTTTGGTAAGTAAGGTTGTGGGGATTCCAATATCAAGAGTCACAGAGTTTTGTTTACTAGGACTTCTGGACACAGAACAAAGGCAACACCATATACAGATTTTGTAAAATAGTTTTTTTGGCACGTAAAGCGGTGGCGATGAAATGGATGGACAGATGACCTCCAACAATGGTCCAATGGAGAGATGTGGTTAACAATATCATTTCCTATAAAAAAAGTATCTGCAAAAATAGGCTCCTGAAAAATTTCAAAGGGTTTGGGATACATTGTGCGATTCCTCTAGTATGATTTTTACACAAATAGATTTTCATTTCCTAACAGACCAGTTATGTTAGGTGGAAACTGTGATTATTATAGCAATACGATTCTTTGTGCTTTCTTATCACCCTCCTCTGTATGCTTACATGCAAAAATTTCTTTCACACTGACCACCTATCTAGGCCCTAGCTATTTTTTTCTCGATGGTGCTGTTATTTCTGTGTGTGTGCTATAAAGAGTGTGAGAAGACAGATCGGTAAAGTGCGGGTTTGCGGCAGTCAGAGATGGAGACAAGTATTTAATGTCCAAGTACAGGCATGACCTGCGTTTATTTCAGTCCAGAAAATCAAAACAAATCCAGCCTTAGCTTCAGGCAAGAAAACAATAGTCCAGCATTAGGTTAATAGGCAGTCCTTGCCTGCACAGGTCACGTTCAGCAGGTGCACCACACAGCAGGGCTTTTACCTCCAGCAGGTATATCAGGCTGCCTGGGTCCAGCAGCCGTCCAGTCTCCCTCTGTGTCAGTGCACGCTGCTATTTATATGCAACACTTCCTGGCCCACCCTCAGCACCTGTGCTGATTAACCTTGCACTTAACCTGGAGTGGAGGAAGTGGAATGGATGGCCCCACTACCAACCTGCCATCAATTCAGAAAATCCAGGCCCAAAGATTTTTAAAGAAACCATCTCCAGCAACTACTTGCTGGAGATTACATTACCCTCCTGGACTTTCATGTCTCTAAAAGCGGGACATGGACTTCCTCCAGCCCCACTAGGCATAATAACGGAACCAAGGGGCGACATAGCGATCATCCACTATCACGCCCCTCAGTACCTCACATACCCTCCCCCTCTGCTTGAACCTGTAGGGGCGAACATTTGTACTAGCCAAGCAGTGAGTTCAGGATAACGCATCAGCATTGCCTTGTAACTTCCCAGCCCTGTGCTCTACAACAAATTTAAAGTTTTGTAAAGTAAGAAACCACCTCGTCACCCGAGTGTTTTGCTCTTTGGCCTGACTCATCCAGGGGAGAGGGGAGTGGTCTGTCACCAATCTGAAGTGTCGTCCTAGCAAATAATACCGTAGGGACTCTAAAGCCCACTTTATAGCCAGACACTCTCGTTCCACGATGCTATAATTTTTCTCTCCGGGGGTAAGTTTCCTACTAAGATAGGTGACTGGGTGTTCCTCGCCTCTAACCACTTGGGAAAGGACAACCCCCACACCTACATCAGAAGCATCTGTTTGTACTACGAATGTTTTGCTGAAGTCGGGAATAATTAAGACCGGCTCTCTACACAGGGCTGACTTTAACTTCCAAAATGCCTGCTCAGCCTCGTCATTCCACCTGATCATGGTGGAACTTCTTCCCTTTGTTAGCTCTGTCAAGGGCACTGCTATAGTGGCAAAGCTAGGGATGAACCTGCGGTAGTAGCCTACAATCCCTAGAAACGCTCTCACCTGTTTCTTGGTCAATGGTTGGGGACAGTTTTGGATGGCCTCAACTTTATTAATTTGGGGCTTAATAACTCCTCTTCCTATTATGTACCCCAAATAACGTGCTTCTTCCACTCCCAACGTACACTTCTTGGGGTTTGCCGTTAACCCTGCATCCATGAGGGAATCAACTACCGCCTGTACTTTTGCCAAGTGACTCTTCC
Source organism: Eleutherodactylus coqui (assembly GCF_035609145.1). Taxonomy (NCBI): domain Eukaryota; kingdom Metazoa; phylum Chordata; class Amphibia; order Anura; family Eleutherodactylidae; genus Eleutherodactylus; species Eleutherodactylus coqui. The sequence goes on along the minus strand of NC_089843.1, from coordinate 137,486,963 downwards.
AGTAATCACTAAATATAATGATGTCAGCCAGATAGGCGGAGGCATACCGACAGTGAGGCTTCAGGATGATATCCTGTAGCGGTTGCCCCATGTAACCCAAAAGTTAGGCAGACATACTGGATGAGTCCCCAGGGAGTAGCAAAGGCAGTCTTTTCTTTGGCCTCGTCAGTAAGTGGTACCTGCCAGTACCCTTTAGTCAGGTCCAAGGTAGAGAAGAATGTAGCATGTCTTAGCCTTTCTATTAGCTCATCTACTCGTGGCATTGGGTAGGAGTCAAACTTCGAGACTTCCTTCAACTTCCTGAAGTCGTTGCAAAACCTCAAGTTGCCATTGGGTTTAGGAATCAGGACAATTTGACTGAACCAATCACTTTTTGACACTTCAATGATTCCAAGGTCCAACATCTTTTTTACTTCCTCTGATATAGCCTATCTACGGGCTTCAGGAATTCTGTATGGTTTCACCCGGACCCGTACGTAAGGTTCCGTGACGATGTCATGTTTGATCACTGACATACGTTCCGGTAGTTCCGAAAACACATCCGTGTTTTGAAGCACAAACTCCTTTGCCTCCTGTTTTTGCACCCTAGATAGGGACCCTGAGATAGCCACTTCAGGATCTTTGTCCATGGACTTCACAAAAACCTGGCTGCTCGGCGCATTCACAGCTGCCAAAGACTCTTGTTCTTTCGAGGGTTTAAGCAAATTCACATGGTAAACCTGCTCCGGCCTCCTCCTGCCAGGTTGGTACACTTTATAATTGACTTCTCCTATGGGCTCCAGCACCTCATAGGGCCCCTGCCATTTGGCTAAGAACTTGCTCTCTACTGTAGGCACCAAAACTAACACCCTATCTCCCGGGCAAAAGGTTCTGACTTTGGCCAACCTGTTATAGACTTGACTCTGTGCCACTTGTGCCTGTTCCAAGTGTTCCTTCACAATGGGCATGACAGCTGCTATCCAGTCCTGCATCACTGATATATGTTCTACAACACTTTTGTAAGGGGTGTGTTCACTTTCCCAAGTGTCTTTGGCGAGGTCGAGGAGACCGCGTGGGTGTCTACCATACAGCAGTTCAAAGGGAGAAAAACCTGTGGAGGATTAGGGAACCTCACGTATTGCAAACATCAAGGCTGGCAACAAACAATCCCAATCCTTCCCATCTTGGCTGACCACCCTTTTTAACATACTCTTCAAAGTTTTATGAAATCTTTCGACCAGGCCGTCAGTTTGCGGGTGATATACTAAGGTACGCAGTTGTTTAATTTTTAGAAGTTTGTACATCTCTCTCATTACTTTTGACATAAACGGAGTCCCCTGATCGGTAAGGATCTCTTTGGGAATACCGGTGCGGGAGAACATCTGGAGTAGCTCTCGGGCAATGAGTTTGCATGAGGTATTTCTCAGAGGGATTGCCTCCGGATACCACGTGGCATAGTCTAGAATGACCAGTATATACTGATGTCCCCTAACGGACTTCACTACTGGACCAACTAAATCCATGGCAATCCAGTCAAATGGTACCTCGATAACAGGTAATGGCACCAACGAACTCCTAAAATGAGATTTAGGGGCAGTTAATTAACATATAGGGCATGAGGCGCAATACCGCTTAACCTCCTCATGTACCCCGGGCCAATAGAACCTTTGCAACACTGGTTCGCGGGTTTTTTCACTCCCCAGATGACCTCCCAACACATGGTTATGAGCTAGGTCGAGAACTACCCGGCAGTATGGTTGGGGTACCACCAGCTGTTCCAGTTCTTCCCCGCGCACCTTATCCACTTTGTAGAGCATATCATTGTTAACAGCAATATAAGGGTAGGCCTCACTCCCACCTGGAGTTTGAGGTACATCGTTTATTTTTTTTACAGCCTCACGGGCCCTGATCAATGTTGGGTCTTTCAGCTGAGCAGACCCAAAATTCTCACGCGACACCTCAAGTTCCGGCATGGCAGGAACTTCTGCCGGGCTTTCAGGGTCACCAACCAGTACAGCTAGGGGACAATCGACATCGTCACTTGTGGTCACCCCTACTGCAGGCACGGCAGTGTCTGGGTCACACGGCTCAGGGCTTACCTCCTGACACACAACATTATTTGCAACATTCTTATTGTCCAAAGTTCTTTTCCTCCACATGGCCCAGAACAGTGGAAAGTCCCTTCCGATAACAGCCTCATGCTTTAGGGACTTAACCACTCCTACCTCATGGGTAGCTGTGCCGCAAGGGGTGGCTATTTGTACAGTAGCCGTGGGGTATTCCCCCTAGTGTCCCCGTGGAAGCACAATACCCTCACTCGGCCTCCATTGTAAGATGTTGAGTTAACTAATGAACCATGCACTAGTGTCACAAGGCTTCCGGAGTCCAGCAAAGCCTGTACCAGAAAGTCCCCAATGTTCACCGAACATACCTGTGGCTCATCCACGGACAGGTTTTCAGCGCCTAGAGCGGGGCGTGCGTACAAGGAGACCCTCCGTCCAGAGCTGCAGTCCATGGGCTCGGAGCCTAGGTAGCAGTGTGCCGCAATATGACCCCATACGTGGCACCGCCAGCACTGTAGGCATCCGGGGTCCCGCTCTCAAGCGCCCTGATGTGGGCCAACTGCTGGCTCGCCCCCTGACACCCCTTCCTTCTTCCACATAGGCCCACTGGGAGTAGAACATGGCATAGTCTTACCAACTCGACTGGAACCCTTAGCCTCTCTGTCGCAGCCCCGTCTGGTAGATGCTTGTAACAGTTCCTCTGTGGCACAGTATCTCTCAACCAAATTCACGAGGTGGTTGGTGTCAGTCGGCCCAGCCTGTCCCACCCAACGCTGCACCACTGGTGGCAAGGAACAGTGGAAGATATCCAAAACGATCCTCTCTACCATTTGAGCAGGAGTGCAGTTCTCTGACTGAAGCTACTTAGAGACAAGGTGTATTAAGTCATGCATTTGGAACTGCGGTGGTAGGCTCTCCGAGTACCTCCAGGCATGTACCCGGCCTGCACGCACGTGTATGGTCACTCCCAGTCGTGCCAGGATTTGGGCCTTCAGTTTGGCATAGTTATGGGAGTCCAATTCACTTAGGTCGTAATAGGCTTTTTGGGGCTCTCCTGAGAGAAAAGGGGCCACAACATCTGCCCATTGGTCCGTGGGCAGCACTTCTCATTCCACAATCCTCTTGAAGACGTTGAGGAAGGCTTCCACGTCATCTGCAGCAGTTATCTTCTGTAGCGAAGCTTGCACCGTGGCCCTCGCGGTTGGTTGACCTCTTGGGCCCCCCGTGGGTGCTCTGACTTGCTGCGACCGCAGGCCGTTGTACCATCACCGCCTCTCACAGTGTCGCAATTTGTTACATTAGCAGGCGATTAGTCTCTTGCTGCACCTGCCTTGCCTCTGCATGGGCGTTTTGTTGCTGTAGACTGACCTGCACCAGCTGTCGGACCAGATCCTCCATGGCAGCAGTCTTCTTAGGTAGGGCACCAGCGGCTTTTACCCAGGACATACAGTGTTAGCCACAGGTGTCAATTCTTTGTGCATGTCTCTTTAAGTCGGCATATTCCAATGCCCGCATCCTCCACCAAATGTGGGAAGACAGCTCGGTAGAGTGCGGGTTTGCGGCAGTCAGAGATGGAGACAAGTATTTAATGTCCAAGTACAGGCATGACCTGCGTTTATTTCAGTCCAGAAAATCAAAACAAATCCAGCCTTAGCTTCAGGCAAGAAAACAATAGTCCAGCATTAGGATAATAGGCAGTCCCTGCCTGTACAGGTCACGTTCAGCAGGTGCATCACACAGCAGGGCTTTTACCTCCAGCAGATATATCAGGCTGCCTGGGTCCAGCAGCCATCCATCCAGTCTCCCTCTGTGTCAGTGCACGCTGCTATTTATATGCAACACTTCCTGGCCCACCCTCAGCACCTGTGCTGATTAACCTTGCACTTAACCCGGAGTGGAGGAAGTGGAATGGATGGCCCCACTACCAACCTGCCATCGATTCTGAAAATCCAGCCCCAAAGATTTTTAAAGAAACCATCTCCAGCAACTACTTGCTGGAGATTACATTACCCTCCTGGACTTTAATGTCTCTAACAGCGGGACATGGACTTCCTCCAGCCCCACTAGGCATAATAACGGAACCTAGGGGCGACGTAGCGACCATCCACTATCACAGCCCTCAGTACCTCACAAGAGTTAGAAAGCAGAATTTCAGTTTCTTCATGTGCAGTGTACAGAAGACATCATTGCAGCAGTCTCCATCCATTACCTCAGAGACATCTAAAAATTTGATATAGTGTCTGTAGGGGAAACCTGTTGGTAAATGTAAACACACATTGTCGCTTATTCTGAAAAGTCACTTGAAAAAAACAAGCAAACTTTACCTTTTCTTCAGTTTTGTTAAATACTTCAGTTTCTCAGAATACAGAATCACTCTAATATTGTATCAGTTTAAAAAAAAGCACATCTTTTTTTTTTAACATGGCAGCCTATGGGCAACATATGTCCAATAAATGGTATCCATTCTATCCAACTATCACAGCCATCTGTTGAGAAAAAATACTTTTTTTTAAACATGGCAGTCTATAGTGATGGATAGATGCCATGCATCAGAGGCATTGGTTACATGCATCTACTTTTTTTTTTCTATCTTATGTCATAAATCTTAGAATATGTCAAGTTAAGGTAAAAAGTAAGGGAGAACACATCTGTAATTACAAAATTAAGAAATATTTACTATAACCTTTTACTGCTACCTTTTAAGATGACGTTCCTACACAGATATGAGGAGCTGCTGGATTATTGTATAGACAATTATTATTAGGACAAAATATAATGCTTTTTTAGGAAGAAAGGGTGTATAAACAGACATTTTTTGAACAGGAATATGTTCAAATAAAGTAAATCAGTATGTACATTATTATCATTATCTACTTAATACAGAGGAGTCTAACATATAAATGTAATTTTATGTGACAAAAACTATTAATTAGAAAAATGCTAAATTAATTTTCTGTTAACATCATAAACTGAGTTCACAGAGTATCAACTTATTCAATTTGTGTAAATGGATTTTTCTATAATACTGTAACTAACTGCTTGTACTTTACTTGAAACTTGAAAGACACACTGGGTTGAAATGTAGTATAACATTGACAAAATCACAGAACATTGTTAACATCATCACAGTGAGGGCAAGTTCAAATGTATTCCATCCCCATTAGTCAGTTTGATTTTCTGCTGCTACTTTAGAATTTCAATTGTTTCAAATGACCTTTCTTAAAGTTTACTTGTCTTATAAATCCTTAAAATGACCTTTCATAAAATGTAGACAACTCATAAAGCTTTGTAACAAACAAAAAAAGATGGGAGATATATAAAATTCAAGAAAAACAAACAGAAAGGTGGAAATGGTAAGACAAGATATGTGAATGTATGGTAGAACTTATAAAATGTGTAATTTATGCACAACACCATAAATCAATTATTGTATCAATTGTTGTATTTAATATAAGTATGAAAAAAGTGCAGATTTTGATGTCATATGCAGTAATATACTATCAATGTTTAGGAAATACTGTGAAAATATCATCAGTGTGGGAATGGTGGTGGTCTGATCACTATGACTAAAACAATCAGCCTTTTCCAAAAGCCACAAGGTCAGCCACTAGAGAAAACAAAGAGGAGCTGATAGGCAATTTGTTTTAGCCCTACAGATCGGACATAGATGATATATCCTGTTAGTATGCTCTCAAAATCAGTACAGTGATAGGTTACAATAGGCTCCAGATACAATATATTTTACATATACAGTAGGCTTTCCTGGGCCATTGCAACTTGAAACCAGATTCAACATACAATTCCGCATACAGTCTGGATCTGCAGCATGATCACTTTGTTTAAAAACTAGAGATGAGCGAGTATACTCGCTAAGGGCAATTACTCAAGCGACAATTGTCCTTAGCGAGTACCTGCCCACTCGGAAGAAAAGATTTGTGTGCGGCGGGGAGTGGTAGGGGAAAGCGGCGGGAGAACGGAGGGATCTCTCTCTCCCTCCCCCCACGCTCCCCCCTGCTCACTCCTGCAACTTACTGCTCACCCGCACCGGCAGCCGAATCTTTTCTTCCAAGTGGGCAGGTACTCGCTAAGGACAATACTTGTTTGAGTAATTGCCCTTAGCAAGTATGCTCTCTCAACTCTATTAAAAACCCATCCGCATGAGTGCTTTATTGGCATTACTGAAGTATACCCACTACTTGGCTGTCTGGCAATACCTCTCTACAGTACTACAACTCCTGCATTGCTTTTTACCTGTACTAGGATGAGGAACTACTTTTCTGGTTCATCATATACTGTACAGGACTTTGAAGAAGCTGCAGTCCTCTACATAGAAAGTGATTTAAAGTTTCCAGCACTTTTTTCTATGTGAAGACTTGCTACTAGAGATGAGCGAACGTACTCGTTCGAGCTTGATACTCGTTCGAGTATTAGCGTATTCGAGATGCTCGTTACTCGTGATGAGTACCACGCGATGTTCGAGTTACTTTCACTTTCATCTCTGAGACGTTAGCGCGCTTTTCTGGCCAATAGAAAGACAGGGAAGGCATTACAACTTCCCCCTGCGACGTTCAAGCCCTATACCACCCCCCTGCAGTGAGTGGCTGGCGAGATCAGGTGTCACCCGAGTATATAAATCGGCCCCTCCCGCGGCTCGCCACAGATGCGTTCTGACAGAGATCAGGGAAAGTGCTGTCTTGCTGGAGTTGCTATAGGGAGAGCGTTAGGAGTATTTTAGGCTTCAAGAACCCCAAAGGTCCTTCTTAGGGCCACATCTAACCGTGTGCAGTAGTGTGGAGGCTGCTTTTTGCAGTGTTGCAATTTTTATTTTTATTTTTGTATATCGGCCGTGCAGAGCATTGCGCCCTGCAGTAATTATACATAGTCCAGGGCCAGTAGTGGTGGTGAAGCAGGGACAGAAGACATATTTATTGAATATAGGCAGTGGGCCTTTCCAAAAACATTTGGGAAAAAAAATCTATTTGGGCTGCCTGTGACTGTCCTCAGTGTACTGGGTCTGTGCTGGGGGTAGTTGTCCTCCTAATTCATACGCAGCCAGCTAAGTGTTACAGCAGGCTTGCGCAAAATTCTTTCCTGGCTCTGTGTTGGCTGTTACATCACCGCTGTATTCCAGTCCACAATGCAACAGTCTGCAGTTATTTTACATACTCCAGGGCCAGTAGTGGTGAGGCAGGGACAGAAGACATATTTATTGAATATAGGCAGCGGGCCTTTCCAAAAACATTTGGGAAAAAAATCTATTTGGGCTGCCTGTGACTGTCCTCAGTGTACTGGGTCTGTGCTGGGGGTAGTTGTCCTCCTAATTCATACGCAGCCAGCTAAGTGTTACAGCAGGCTTGCGCAAAATTCTTTCCTGGCTCTGTGTTGGCTGTTACATCACCGCTGTATTCCAGTCCACAGTGCAACAGTCTGCAGTTATTTTACATACTCCAGGGCCAGTAGTGGTGAGGCAGGGACAGAAGACATATTTATTGAATATAGGCAGTGGGCCTTTCCAAAAACATTTGGGAAAAAAAATCTAATTGGGCTGCCTGTGACTGTCCTCAGTGTACTGGGTCTGTGCTGGGGGTAGTTGTCCTCCTAATTCATACGCAGCCAGCTAAGTGTTACAGCAGGCTTGTGCAAAATTATTTCCTGGCTCTGCTGTGCATTCCGTAAGCGAAGTCAGCCTCCAACCACAGGCCAATAAGCGGCACATTTAATTACAGCGTTCTGTTTCTGCACTACTGGTAATACACCATGCTGAGGGGTAGGGGTAGGCCTAGAGGACGTGGACGCGGGCGAGGACGCAGAGGCCCAAGTCAGGGTGTGGGCACAGACCGAGCTCCTGATCCAGGTGTATCGCAGCCGACTGCTGCGGGATTAGGAGAGAGGCACGTTTCTGGCGTCCCCACATTCATCTCACAATTAATGGGTCCACGCGGTAGACCTTTATTAGAAAATGAGCAGTGTGAGCAGGTCCTGTCGTGGATGGCAGAAAGTGCATTCAGCAATCTATCGAACACCCAGAGTTCTGCGCCGTCCACTGCTGCAACTCTGAATCCTCTGGCTGCTGCTCCTCCTTCCTCCCAGCCTCCTCACTCCATTACAATGACACATTCTGAGGAGCAGGCAGACTCCCTGGAACTGTTCCCGGGCCCCTGCCCAGAATGGGCAGCAAGGGTTCCGAATCCTCTCCCACTGGAGGAGTTTGTCGTGACCGATGCCCAACCTTTTGAAAGTTCCCGAGGTCCGGGGGATGAGGCTGGGGACTTCCGCCAACTGTCTCAAGACCTTTCAGTGGGTGAGGAGGACGATGACGATGAGACACAGTTGTCTATCAGTGAGGTAGTAGTAAGGGCAGTAAGTCTGAGGGAGGAGCGCACAGAGGATTCGGACGAAGAGCAGCAGGACGATGAGGTGACTGACCCCACCTGATTTGCTACGCCTACTGAGGACAGGTCTTCAGAGGGGGAGGCAAGTGCAGCAGCAGGGCAGGTTGCAAGAGGCAGTGCGGTGTCCAGGGGTAGAGGCAGGGCCAGACCGAATAATCCACCAACTGTTTCCCAAAGCGCCCCCTCGCGCCATGCCACCCTGCAGAGGCCGAGGTGCTCAAATGTCTGGCAGCTTTTCACTGAGAGTGCAGACGACCGACGAACAGTGGTGTGCAACATGTGTCGCGCCAAGATCAGCCGGGGAGCCACCACCACCAGCCTCACCACCACCAGCATGCGCAGACATATGATGGCCAAGCACCCCAAGCTGCCTCTCCCCCTGTGCCCCAACCTGCCACTGAGATCCAACCCCCCTCTCAGGGCACAGGCTCCTGGCCTGTACCCACACGTTCACCTCCGCCCACGTCCTACCCACCCCCAGAATTGCGGGCCCCAGCTTGGTGGTGGTATCTGCGACGGTGTATGCTTCCTCCACTCAACCACCCTCCTCCTCCTCCTACGCAACCTCTGTCTCGCAATCAAGATGTGTCAGCAGCAGCAGCACGTCGCCAGCAGTCGGTGTCGCGCAGCACGCCAGCACAGCGGTGGGCAAGCGTCAGCAGGCCGTGCTGAAACTACTCAGCTTAGGAGAGAAGAGGCACACGGCCCACGAACTGCTGCAGGGTCTGGCAGAGCAGACCGACCGCTGGCTTGCGCCGCTGAGCCTCCAACCGGGCATGGTCGTCTGTGACAACGGCCGTAACCTGGTGGCGGCTCTGCAGCTCGGCAGCCTCACGCACGTGCCATGCCTGGCCCACGTCTTTAATTTGGTGGTTCAGCACTTTCTGAAAAGCTACCCACGCTTGTCAGACCTGCTCGGAAAGGTGCGCCGGCTCTGCGCACATTTTCGCAAGTCCCACACGGACGCTGCCACCCTGCGCACCCTGCAACATCGGTTTCATCTGCCAGTGCACCGACTGCTGTGCGACATGCCCACACGGTGGAACTCTACGCTCCACATGTTGGCCAGGCTCTATGAGCAGCGTAGAGCTATAGTGGAATACCAACTCCAACATGGGCGGCACAGTGGGAGTCAGCCTCCTCAATTCTTTACAGAAGAGTGGCCTGGTTGGCAGACATCTGCCAGGTCCTTGGAAACTTTGAGGAGTCTACCCAGATGGTGAGCGGCGATGCTGCAATCATTAGCATCACCATTCCTCTGCTATGCCTCTTGAGAAGTTCCCTGCAAGGCATAAAGGCAGACGCTTTGCGCTCGGAAACAGAGGCGGGGGAAGACAGTATGTCGCTGGATAGTCAGAGCACCCTCCTGTCTATATCTCAGCGTGTTGAGGAGGAGGAGGAGGAGCATGAGGAGGATGAGGAGGAGGGGGAAGAGACAGCTTGGCCCACTGCTGAGGGTACCAATGCTGCTTGCCTGTCATCCTTTCAGCGTGTATGGCCTGAGGAGGAGGAGGAGGATCCTGAAAGTGATCTTCCTAGTGAGGACAGCCATGTGTTGCGTACAGGTACCCTGGCACACATGGCTGACTTCATGTTAGGATGCCTTTCTCGTGACCCTCGCGTTACACGCATTCTGGCCACTACGGATTACTGGGTGTACACACTGCTCGACCCACGGTATAAGGAGAACCTTTCCACTCTCATACCCGAAGAGGAAAGGGGTTCGAGAGTGATGCTATACCACAGGACCCTGGCGGACAAACTGATGGTAAAATTCCCATCCGACAGCGCTAGTGGCCAAAGGCGCAGTTCCGAGGGCCAGGTAGCAGGGGAGGCGCAGAGATCAGGCAGCATGTACAGCACAGGCAGGGGAACACTCTCTAAGGCCTTTGACAGCTTTCTGGCTCACCAGCAAGACTGTGTCACCGCTCCCCAGTCAAGGCTGAGTCGGCGGGAGCACTGTAAAAGGATGGTGAGGGAGTACGTAGCCGATCGCACGACCGTCCTCCATGACGCCTCTGCCCCCCACAACTACTGGGTGTCGAAGCTGGACACGTGGCCTGAACTCGCGCTGTATGCCCTGGAGGTGCCTGCTTGTCCTGCGGCTAGCGTCTTGTCAGAGAGGGTGCTTAGTGCGGCTGGGGGAATCATCACGGATAAACGTAACCGCCTGTCAACCGACAGTGCCGACAGGCTTACACTCATCAAGATGAACAAAGCCTGGATTTCCCCAGACTTCTCTTCTCCACCAGCGGTCAGCAGCGATACCTAAACAATACGTAGGCTGCACCCGCGGATGGAAGCATTGTTCTCTATCACCATCAAAAACGTGGACCTTTTAGCTTCATCAATCTGTGTATAATATTCATCCTCCTCCTCCTCCTGCTCCTCCTCCTGAAACGTGACGTAATCACGCCGAACGGGCAATTTTTCTTAGGCCCACAAGGCTTAGTCATATAATTTTTGTAAACAATTTTTATACGTTTCAATGATCATTAAAGCGTTGAAACTTTCACCTGAACCAATTTTTATTTTAACTGGGCTGCCTCCAGGCCTAGTTACAAATTAAGCCACATTAACCAAAGCGATTAATGGGTTTCACCTGCCCTCTTGGTTGGGCATGGGCAATTTTTCGGACGTACATTAGTACTGTTGGTACACCAATTTTTTGGGGCCCTCGCCTACAGTGTAATCCAATTAATTTTTTGCCCACCTGCATTACAGCTGACGTTACATCAGCTGTGCTGGGCACTGCAATGGGATATATTTATGTACCGCCGGTGGGTTCCAGGGAGCCACCCATGCTGTCGGTCCAAACGGAGTTGTAACTACATGTGTCCACTTCTAAAGAACCCCAGTCTGACTGGGGCATGCAGTTTGGGCCGAAGCCCACCTGCATTTAATCTGACGTTAGCTCTGCTGTCCAGGGCACTGCAATGGGATACATTTATGTACAGTGGGTGGGTTCCAGGGAGCCACCCATGCTGTGGGTGCACACGAAATTCCCATTGCGGAATTGGGGATTCCCAGTTGTACCTGCCTGTGACTATTTATAAAAAAACGCGGTCTGACTGGGGCATGCAGACACCTTGACAGAATGAATAGTGTGTGGCACATAGGTTTCCCATTGCTATGCCCACGTGTGCAGCTCCTGATGGCGGTGGCACAGGATTATATTTCTCATTGCTTCTGTACAGCATTGTGGGCTATCGCCCCACCCCTTTTAAAGAGGGTCGCTGCCTAGCCATGCCAACCCTCTGCAGTGTGTGCCTGTGGTTCCTCCTCATGGCAGACGCACTTATAAATAGACATGAGGGTGGCGTGGCATGAGGGCAGCTGAAGGCTGCGCAGGGACAATTTGGTGTGCGCTGTGGACACTGGGTCATGCCGGGGGGGGGGGGGGGGGGGGTTGGGCAGCATGTAACCCAGGAGAAGTGGCAGTGGAGTGTCATGCAGGCAGTGATTGTGCTTTGTTGGAGGTAGTGTGGGTCTTAGCTAAGGTATGCATTGCTAATGAGGGCTTTTCAGAAGTAAAAGTTGTTGGGAGGGGGGGGGCACTCTTGCCGCTATTGTGGCTTAATAGTGGGACCTGGGAACTTCAGATGCAGCCCAACATGTAGCCCCTCGCCTGCCCTATCCGTTGCTGTGTCATTCCCATCACTTTCTTGAATTGCCCAGATTTTCACAAATGGAAACCTTAGCGAGCATCGGCGATATACAAAAATGCTCGAGTCGCCCATTGACTTCAATGGGGTTTGTTACTCGAAACGAACCCTCGAGCATCGCGATAATTTCGTCCCGAGTAACGAGCACCCGGGCATTTTGGTGCTCGCTCATTTCTACTTGCTACGTTTATATATGAAGACTTGCGTTATAAGTATTACATATCTGCTTTTTTGTCTTAATCTTGTATTACTTTTGATTGACATTTTAGGTGCTTTGTAACCATTTACCAGTTTTCCATAGAGTTATGGTTTTAAAATACAATATACAGTATTTAACCCCTTAACACCATAGGACGTAAGTTTATGTCATGGCAGCGTGGTACTTAATGCACCAGGATGTAAACTTACTACATGTGGATGGCGTGGGATCAGAGGCTTTTCTTGCACAATTTTCTCTATTTGTGTAAAAAAACATAACTAAAACCCCACATATTTGGTATTATCATATCTGTAATGACCACTACAAAAAATTGAACACACTATTTATCCTACACGGCAAAGGCTATAAAAATACCCACTAAAAAAGGAGGCAAAATGTTTATTTTATTGATTTTGCCTCACAAACGCATTAAAAGTGATAAAAAAAACATATTTACCCCAAAACAGCACAACTAAAAATTGCAGCTTGTCATGCAAAAGTCAAGCTCTCACAGAGGTCCGATCATGGAAAAATAAAAAAAAATGATGGGACTTTGAATGTTTGAATGCAGTGATGTAAAACAAATTAAAAGGAAAAAAAAAGAGTTTTAAAGATGCAAAAGTGGGAAAACCTAAAAGATTACAGTATTTTTGGCATTTTCAAAATTGTACCAAACTGTAGAAAAATTGTAGCATGTCATTTAGCTATATGATTGAGGGTGCGTTCAAATGAGCGTGTTTTTGTGCGTGCGTACGCACACACAAAAGCATGCTTCTATTTACAACACTGCATTCCCTATGTTGTGTGCACATGTCCGTACTTTGCAGGTGCATGCCTGCAAAGATAGGACATGCGTGCACCACAGGGAATGCACGCATTGCTTTTAATGGATTTGTGGCTGCTGCCAGCGGCTCCATTGAAAACAATGCTCTGTCGGCTCCCTGAATTCTTTTTCAGGGAAGGGCTTTACATATAAGCCCTTCCCTGAAAAAGAAACATTGCAGTGCAAAAAAACACAAAACTTACCTCTCCGCCGCTGCCGTGAGCCCCACGGGCATGAAGAACACATCTGCCGTCATGTGTGACAGCTGCGGTAGAGAATCCTGCTCCTGGCATCCCTGTCAATAACTCTTCAGGGAAGGGCTTCATAAGCCCTTCCCTGAAAAGCCATTTAAAAAAGTGTATAAAAAAACAATACTCACCTCCCTTCAGCTGCCAGGGCTCAGCCGTGACTTCTGCCGCTGTCCCCTGCTCTGTAGCGCTGCTGAGCTATCAGCAGCTGGGGATTGGCTCTTCAGCCAATCACAATCAGAGCTACCAGCAGGCGGGGATTTTAAATCCCTGGCTGCTGATAGCTCAGCAGAGCTACAGAGTCGGGGAAAGCGTCAGAAGTCGACGCTGAGCCCCGACAGCTGTCAATGGCTTTTCAGGGAAGGGCTTCATAACCCCTTCCCTGAAAAGCCCTTTAAAATAGTGTACAAAAAAAAATTATACTCACCTGCCTGGGCTCAGACGCGGCTTCTGCCGCTGTCCCGGGCTCTGTAGTTCTGAACTATCAGCAGCCGGGGATTTAAAATCCCCATCTGCTGGTAGCTCTGATTGTGATTTGTTGAAGCTCTCAGCCAATCACAATTAGAGCTACCAGCAGGCGGGGATTTAAAATCCCCAGCTGCTGATAGCTGAGAGTTCCAGAGCCGGGGACAGCGGCAGAAGCCGCGGCTGAGCTCCGGCAGGTGAGCTTTTTTTTTTTCAAACTTATGAGGCCCTTCCCTGAAAAACCATTGATGGCTGCCGGGGCTCAGCGGCGACTTCTGCCGCTGTCCCCATTTCTGTAGCACTACTGAGCTATCAGCAGTCGGGGATTTAAAATCCCCACCTGCTGGTAGCTCTGATTGTGATTGGCTGAACTGCTCAGCTTCTCAATGTCATACAAACATGACATTTGGCACGTGCCTTCTTTAGGTCCCAAGTATGAAAAGAAAAGGGGTCACAACTCAATTGTTCAATGCTAAGTGCAAACGTAAGTGCATCCCTCTGTAATGTAACTTTTCGGTGTCATAAAAGCATGAAATTTGGCACGAGCATTCTTCAGGTTCTAAATGAGGAGAGTGGGAGTGGTGGCACATTCTGCAGAGGGACATTGGTACATGCAGCCTGAGGAGAATCTAATGCTCCTCTATGTGTATACATATTTTATTCCTGGGTTATTCTAAAGTAACCTTGACTTCATAAAATTTTCCATGCAAACAAAACGTAAACACCTGCATCAAATTAACTCAGGTGAGGCCTGGTCTATCAGCTAGTCTAATATACATGCATGCAGGTGTACATGAATGTATGTGTGTGTACATGTGTGCATGCATGTTTTTGTATGTTCCCATGCATGTTTGTGTTCACGCATTCTTTCTTGCATGTTTATGTTCATGCATGTTTGTGTTCGCACATGTTTGTATACATGTTTGTGTTCGTACACATTTGCATACATGTTTGTGTATGTTTGCATGTATGTTTGGAATTTTTGGAGGATGTCTTATATGGGTGGATATGATTTGTGGAATTTGCCCAGATCGCCCGCACGGAAGATCCACAAATCAAGCCACCCATAGAAAAGCCTGGGTTTCGCACATGAATTAAAGCATGCAGATTTGTTTTGCGGACCTTTTGGTCTGGAAAACAAATCGCAGCATGCTCCTTTTTAGTGCAGTTCACGCATGATTGGCTTCCATTGAAGTCAATTTAATTGCGGATGGGTAGTGGGTTCCGTGGGAAGAAGGAGTTAAAAAAAAACACTACTGTACATGTGTGCTGTAGTGCTGGCTGGCTTTTCTGCACATATCCACAGTAAAGAAAACAGACGACCCGGACAGGTACACAGAAGACCCGGATGGGTAAGCAGGGTCAGATTCTGCTGTAGGCTCCCACATGCAAACTCCAATCCACCTGTGGACATGAGGCCTAATACGATGTTTCTATGAAAATAAGACCTACCCCAAAAATAATCCCTAGCTGAATTACATAATAAAATAAAACATTATCTAGCAGCCACGGTCCGTGTCCTCCCACTGGTTTCCGGAGCTCTTCTCGTGTCCAACCCTCTGTGGGGAAATGGCCGCAATTACGAATTGGGCCATTGGACCTGAAGAACCAGGAAGCAACTGTAACTTCTGGTTGGAAAGAAGCTGACGGTCCATTCTGGAAGCCCTGAATATGCGAGTATCAGCAATGCTTCCATAGGCCCTGATATTAACCAGTAAAAATTGGTAGTCACTTTCAGCTACTGCCAACAGGACTACCAATCAGTACTGCTTGTAGTTAAAACATCGGGAGCCTGAGCGTGGCGGCTTCTTTACATGGATGTGCTTACAATCCAGGTCCCTGATACAGTTAAGGCGCTTGCCATCCAGGTACCCAATACAGTTAAGGAACTGCACCATTGCTTCAAACCTGGCAGCAATATCTAGCCATTGCTGCTCGGTGGTCGGTGGCATCAGAGTCCCCTTGAGGCACTCCCATATGATGCAGCAGGTCCTTCTGATGATTCTAGCAATAGTACAGTGGCCCAGCAGAAACTCGAAATGTACATCCTTGTGGAAAAATCATTGAATCCGCGGTCTCCTGCAACCAATTAAAAATAATTTCCGCAGATCCCCCGGTGCTGAAATCTGCATGCGGAATCTGACCCACCCGTGGTCGTGAGTCCTTGTACAGGATCCTAACTTTTTTGGAATTGCGGATGTAAGTGGATTTTATGAAAGCAGTGTACCAGAAAAGTGGCACTAAAATTTTGGCACGCACTCCATTTCCACAAACAATTTGCCACTTTTTTGCTTGTTTATGTTACGATCGTGTGGGCAAAGTAGGCATGGGGCCCACACGATCATGACCAAGGAGGACTGGGTACGCACGCGGGTCACACAAGTTTCAAGCAGCTGGCCCTGGCTATAGGGAGGTTGACCTGGCCCTAACTAAGCGGGGACATTGGCCCAATAAGGGCAGCCCAGCGGTCTTCAGATCTGGCCCTAGCTGATCCTAGGAGCCACACACCAGAACAGGACGCATTCACATGCCACATGACAGGGACTGAACAACAGGACACACAGAGCCAGAATACACAGCATACAGCAGCCAAAATGCAACCACTAGTAACAGATAGTAAGCTGAATATAAATACTAGGCATTAGTTGACATTTTGCACAAAACGTAAAAGCTAGCAGGCCACTTCATGGCTCCTGGTTATACTGCTAGTCCCTACACTAACCAGGAGTCCAGCAGAACCGGACAGAGTTCACACAGAATGCTGCAACAGGACAGGACACAGATAGCAGGTCACACAGCAAGCTAACACAAAACTGACAGAAAATAAACGAACAATTGGACATGAACCAGCAAGACACAAATCACACAGCAAACTTCAACAAACAAGGATTCATGACTGCTCACCCTGAACACCAGACAGAGACTGACCAGGAGCTGGGTTTATATGTGAGCACAGACCCAGGAGATTGGCTAGCAGGAAGTAACACACACAGCCACTCAATCAATTAACCCTGAGAGTGCTGTGCTGCTCTCAGCAGCACACGTAACAGTTATGCTGTGTTTGCTAGTTTTTCTTTAACGGAGGCATGGCTTAGCCAGAGGGGGTCTTTCTGTCAACAGCCTAACTTTCACTATAATTTATGCCAGAAATTGCCATTCTGCTTTAAAAGATCCATCATATGAATAGAATTCTTGGCATTCTGTAGTAAATTATTCACCTACATCCATATGGCTTTTTGCTGGTTTTCATGTGGAATGAAAGCCAGGAATCCAATACCAAAATCCACAGCAGCAAATTCCTCTGTGTCCTAGCAGAAATATTATGCCCGTGTGAAAGGGCCCTAACAGAAATTTTCTCTAGCTCATAGCTGGCATAAGTTTCAGTTTCTTTTGCATGGAGGGCCCAAGATGTGCCAAATGTATTAAGACAGTCACAAGTCTAAACCATAAGGCCTTTTTTAACCCTCAGATAGCCGTGCTAAAGCTGTACTAAAACAGCGCTGCTACCTGAGTGTTAAATCAGGTGAATGATTAGCAGCCGTAAGCACATCGCAGCTGCTATTAGCGAGTATGCCTCTTCCCTTCCCTTTGCTGGACATCTCCCATAGGAGTCTATGGGATCCGTCGGTGCTGTGCCATCAAAAGATAGGACATGTCCTATCTTATGACGGAAAGAAATCTCATAATTTTTTTGGTGCTTCAAAAAATCGTTCATCTAAAAGAACCCATAGGAAACATTGGGTTCTTTTGGATGCATTTTTTTATGCACCTTCTCAACGCCAAAACAGTGCTTGTGTGAAAGAGCCCTCACAAAGTTCAAATTAATTTCACCAAGTTTATTAAAAGCTACATGATTCTTAATAAATTTTGAAGCATTTGGAATTATGCTAAAATCAGACAATTAAATACATTTATACTATCATCAGGCACAGATTTTCAGGTAACATTACATAATTTTCTGGCTTTAGTATTTATAAATCTGTCTAAAAGTTTAGACTATATCCCTCTAGATAAATCACATGTTCAGACGAGCGTGGTTTATACGCTGCTACAGGAAGGGGATGGAGTTTAGCAGCGTTTAACACTCAAAAAGATTACAGGTGCCTCTATTTAGGCATTATAATTCTTTCCGAGGATTTATGGCAACCAAGGGATTTTCGCGCTGCGGCATATGTACACCGCCCGTGTGAAAGGACAAGAAAACACAAATTTTGACTTTTTCCTTTTCACACATTTTTTGGCTGTGATGTGGCCTGCGGGAAGACGCATTGCTTGTG
This sequence comes from Eleutherodactylus coqui, assembly GCF_035609145.1. NCBI lineage: Eukaryota > Metazoa > Chordata > Amphibia > Anura > Eleutherodactylidae > Eleutherodactylus > Eleutherodactylus coqui. Next base: position 137,468,852 of record NC_089843.1, on the reverse strand, counting down.
TGAAAGATGACTTATAGTGTTTTCACACAGCGAAATATTCAGCTATAGAAAATTAAACATTATGTCAGGACTCGAACCTAGGAGCTCCTGTACTCCAGGACGCAGCTCTACCTACTGAGCAATCAGCCCTTTGGACAGCTCCCCTGCATGACCTTAGCCTTGCTCCCATTTCCTGCAATCCAGTTTCTGTCTTAGCTCTGTGCTATTCCTGATTATACATGCTATAAAAGCCTGGCTCTTCCACTTCCTCTTTGCGTGATTATTGTGCCTTTAGTCTAGTTCTGCTACTACTGCTCCTCTCTATACAATTGATGTTACCTGCTACCGACCCCTGGCTACATCCTGACTATGCTTCCTGCCTGCTCCCTAGTACTGCAACAGATACTTATCTAGATGTTTCCGACCCTGGCCTTTCTTGACCAGGCTATTTTGTCTGCTTGGGTTACAACACAAGGTTTAGTTCGTTACATGCTAAAGGCTCATGATAGCATCATATAATAGTTCTGTGTAGTGAGCGCTATCTTAGGCAAACCTGCACACTCTACTGTACTTTTCTATGCTACCAGGCCCATTCACTTCGACACAGAACATAATCGTGCCATGATAGAACTGGCTGGGCAGTCTAATTAGCTCCTGGTGTTATCGATTAAGTGCACGATTCTGAGCGTACATATGTGTGCACCACTATGGACTCCTGTGGTGCTATGGGTGCGCAAATGTGCACAAAAATAGAGTATGTCATGTATTTTCACACAGAAATCCATGCTTTAGGGCAGCTAAAAAAGGTGCAATGCACAGAGAATAGAGCTAATTGTTTTCAGTGGGTTCATTCTCAGCGTTCTTTTTTGCGACCACGCATTTTCCTTGTGCAAAAAAAATGTGAAATGCTTTTTTTTGTTCGCATTTATGAAACAAAAGTCCCATAGTAGACTGTGGGGTGCGCAAATGTGCACATATGCACAAGCAGGTGTGCGCAAAACACTGCGTAAACCCGTGACTACAGGCACCTAATTTGACTTAATAGCCAAGTGATTCCCCCGCCTATATCAATAAGTGGTGCCTACACAAATCTGCCGGTTATTTGTGGAGGCACGCATGCAAAAAATATCCTTCACAGTACAAATAATTTGTGCTGGAGTGGGAGTTTTTGCTCTTAGGCTCACCTGAAGCCCCCTTAAGTGCTCCTTCAATTGAGCGTAAGCGTAAAAATGCTTATGATAGCGCAACCCTCACTGTGCAAAAAGTTATGCTATCACATGTATTTGCATTTTCACAGTATTTTTTGCGCACCTGAAAACACTGTGCAACCTTCATTAATCCCTGGTGTGTTGATTTAATAGCGAAATTGTGCACAAAAATAGAGCATCTCACTGTTTTTTTGGGGGGGTTCTATTCTCCACGCATTGTGTGCACATATTTTGCATGTACAAAGATGATCATTTGAGTAAGCCCTAAGGGCTCTTGTGGTTGGGCTGTTTTGTGTGCAGTCTCACATGTGCAAAATCGCTCACCCAGGTTCCCTCACATTCTGCATTTCTGTGTGAACTTATAAGTGACATGCTCTATTTTTATGTGCATTTGCACACCAGAAGTACTGCATGATTGTTTGCTGTTAATCTTTAACTCCAGGGACTAATTAACTAATTAATTAACTGATTGGCCCAGTTGGTTCAATCACCTTGTGACTGTGTCCCGCATTGATGTGAACTGGCCTGGCAGTGTAGAAAAGTACAGCAGAATGTGCGGATGCATGCATGATAGCTGTTGAGAGTGCTCCTTTCATAACGCACTTTCGGCACGCTCTTGGGAGCGTATATATGCCCACGCTCATCTGCAGGAGCCCTTATGAAGAAAATCTGCCACAGGCATTTGCGATTTCCGCAAAATAGACATGATTTGTAATTTGTACTTTTCAAATTTCATGCTTTTCCATGAATTGTGAAGGTAATTTCACTGCGTTTTCTGCCTGTGTGAAGGCAACCTTAAACTTCCCCTACTTAGTGTGTTCTCAGATCTGTCAGAAACCACTTGTATACCTTTTGGCACATATTAACTACGTCACAACATTAATGTGACATTTCATTTTGCAAGAAGTAAATGCTTCACTGGTCAGTGTCTGACTCTTCAGAATGGTTGTCATGTGGCCATCAGTTGTTTTTTTTTTTGCTTTCTATATGCTATTTATCTAGGAGGTGCATATGCTCACCATTTAGCCATTCCTACAGCCTGATATAATGAAAGTATAAGACAGAGATAAAAATGTCACCCAAACATTACATGATGTCCCTGGAACTAAAGTTCTCTTTTGCTATAAATTAATATTTGTGCATGATTTAATTAATGTAATGTTACTTTTAATTTGACAATATGTTAACATTTGATATGAAAATATTTAAATAGTAACCTTTTAATTTTTTTCAGAATAAAAATAATGTTTTAAAGTTTTTATATGTTCTTACTAAAATATGCTACTGAATAAGGTTCCTAAGTAAGGTTTTAGTTTAAGTGCTGACAATAATAATAAAACTATAATTAAATATAGTCATCCATATAAAACCATTATGTAGAAATAGTGCAATACCCATTGGTTAATAGTTATTTGGCTGAGTGAGGTCAATTCTCTAGTGAGAAAGGCATTACTACATTAATGACTGGTTTCAAGGGCAGCTGAATTAAGCCTGAATGACTTTTTGAAAATTGGCTATTTCCTTGCTGGTAATGAGTGATTGTCTGCAAATCGACAGGCAAGGCATGTTCTGCTAGATTTATATTGAGAATTAACATACAATACCCCTGCAAATAATAATTATAGTAGAAGTAGCTGAGCTAAACCTTTTGACCTTTATAAAACCTAAACTTCAGAATTCCAGCACAATGATCACATTTGCAGATTAATTAGCTGTCTCTATGGATTTTTTCCTTTTTAAACAAACGTAACCTGGTTTCACAATTTACATCTATTAAAAGAATATTTTGCATTGAATGAGTGGATTTATAATATAACAGAGGTGGACTATAATAAACTGGTTATTCTGGAATATTGCCTGTGTTTTAAAGTGACTTATTGATGTTATTGCTGGAAATGCACAAGCAAAAAATGTCACCTTGGAACACTGTAATGTTCATTTCAGGAAACAGCAAAAATAGCACTTACTAATAGAGAAACACATATTTTGGGTTAGTGTCTTTTTAGATAAGTTACATCAATACTCAGAAAGTCATTCACAGCTTCCGGCTGCTATATGTAGGGATGTGCTTTCTCTGTTTTAGCTATCAAGTTACAGTATTTTCAACTCATAGTGGTCATCTGGAAATAAATTCATATTGCAACTTGAGGAAATCATTAATGACTACCGATAAGATTGTTTGTAGTGGCCATTTTATTGATGATCTATCCTGAAGATAACTCATGAATATAGTTAATTGACTGGGGTCCGCCGCTCGGGACCCTGGCCAATCAGCTGTTCAGGTGTCTGCTGCCACTAGCAAAATATACAGGGTATGGAGAGGATAGAGATTACTCCCAAAGCTGCGTCAAAGCTGAAACTGGTAATTGCAAGTGCAGCTCTCTTTGCTTAGGAATGAGTCAACGGGTGCTGGAACAGATGATCATTTGAAGTCCCAAGCAGTGGACCGCAGCCAATCAACTATTGACGACATATCCTGAGGATAGCTCATCAATAAAAATAGCCTGGAAACCCCCTTTTAATAGGTCTTAAACTACAGTTTCAAAATGAATACACCACTGTAGCCTTAAGTGCTGCAAGGGTGTCCTGTGTTGCCGTAGAGTGGGTACTTTAATGACTGATGATAGCCTAGCTCTTTCTTTAATGGCTAGAATTTGAATAAAATTCATTCCTATATGTTTAACTCTTTGAGCTCTGAGGTCAAGAGGAACCACAGTATGATCAAAGTGGGTCAGCCGTAGTATATCTTTAGGTGTTGCAGCTGTCATGATTGAGACCAGGCCTCTAAGACCCACAGGCCACCTCCATCACGCTATGTGTGCCTAGCTACTTGCAGTTTTGAGTGGCTGCTGTTGTAGCAGTCCTGGGATCACTTCCTGCTAGATAGTTTGGGACAGGTTTTTTTGGGTGTTTCTATCTTCTCACTCTGTTGGGAGTGGTATTAGATGAGACAAGCTTGATCTCACCTGTGGATATTTTATCAGGGCTATTTTTCCTAGACTTGGATGTGTTTTATTTTCAGTCATCTGCTGGCTGTGGAGGAAGCCAGAAGCTTGGAGCTGGTTCCTCTGTTTATCTGTGACTGCACAAAGATGAGTACAATAGTTTATTTTTATTCCATCTTGTTTTCTGTGTTGTTCCCCTATCTCTCATAGGGTCAACTACTGGCCGAGGTACGAGGTCAGGTTCTTCCTTGTCATAGCAGATTATCTGCTGATTAGGCAGGTCCCATCCCTGGTTTAGTTTACTTGGAGAGTTTGTTTCCTTTATGCAGTTGTCATTATTTTGTACTGTTTGGTGTGCAGTAGCACAGTGTCTTCAGTTTATGTATCCAGCGTGTCCCATGTAGCTGTGACAGCTGCATGTCACTGTGTAGCCATGGTGTTAGGTTCCAGCACAGTGTGGGGGTTGATTGAGCTGGCTGGGTGTTGATTTCTGCATCCAGCCAATCCCCTGAGTCTCAGACCCCTGTGTGTTGGGTTCCAGTGTCTCCGGAGGCCACTCTTTAAGAAGGAGGTACTATTAGGGGTGCTGCTGGGAACGTTTGTTCTACATGGGTTTCCAGTAGCACCGCCCCACATGTGGGGGTTGAATGAGGTGGTTGGGTGTACATTTCTCCAGCCAGCCAATCACCACCAGTCTGCTGCTCATATATACCAGCTCCCCTGCTAGAGGTTGCTGAGCTTTCCTCTGTTTGTTCAGTGTATTGCGTGTGAACAATGTCATGTTCCTACATTTCAGTGCATGTACTGAATGTGGAGTGTGAACAGTTCTGTTCAGGGTGCATGGTCTGCTATGTTGTATGCAAATCCCTGACGTGTTGGTGTGAGTTACGTTTAGTCCTGCTATGTTTCGTGTTTGTCATCTAGGTCTAGGTAGGTCCCTAGGTTCCAGTGGGGGTCCGTCTTTGGCAGGATGATCGCCCCGTATGCAGGCAGGTTTCATGTGGAAGTTGTTTCCTTATAGTAGGGACCGGCAAGACAACAAGGACCCTTGAAGTGGGCTCATGGGCTAAAGTATCTTGCCAAAATATGAATCAATACCTCACATCATATCTATTTACATCTGTTTATGTGTGCAGGAATGCTTGGTCATGTTTTGGGTGTTTGTCAGTCAGTGTGTTATGTCTGCCAATGAGCTATAACCACTGTTTCCGAGTTCTACCAGTTCATGAGTGTGAATGACGTAACAGAATGTACACATATCAGGTGGGAGGTATGCGTGTCATTTGAGCCCCTTCCTTTGTGTTTGTGGTATGCCTGTTCTTGAGTCCAGTTTGCAGTTTTCCATGTTCTGTCAGAATTTCTGAGTTCTTGTGTGAACTGAACATAACACATGGAGTGAATTTGCACAAGAGGGGTTTGTGAAGTCAGTGTCAGTGATTGAATTAATTTACATTTCAGTGGACCTCCCACTAGCAAAGAGATATGTAGCACATCTCTAAAGAAGGAATAGCAAGCATGACTACTGCAGGAAGAAATATAGAACTTCCTGCACCCCTTAATGAGATGCCTCATAATGTCTGCCAATGTCTGAGTATCGTGTCATGTCTGCCAGTGGATGCACACACTGCCCTGTACCAGTGATATGCTGTGAGGAAAAATATTAAAAACGTAAAGGTATAGTCAAACTAAGGATAAAGGGAGATGACTTGCACTTGGGGGGGGGGGGGGGGGTACAGGGGGGGGGGGGGGGGTACAAAGAGCCCCCTATTACTTCAGAAGAGCAAAGAGGGACTACTATTACCTTAGTGGGAGGTGTGCAAAGGAATCATTATTACTTTGGTTGAGGACATAAAGAGTCCACTATTACATGGGGAGCACAGTATGTGCTTATTACTGTATTGGCAGGGTGCAAAGGGATCACTATTACTTGGTGTGGTTCCAAGGGACCACTATTATTTGTCAAGGTATAATGGAATTGGTATTAGTTGGTGAGGCACACAGTGATTGCTATTACTTGACAGGCTGCAAAAAGACATTTCTGGAGGGTCCATGAAGATCTATCTAATATATCTATCTTCATATCTACCTAATTTAAGCTTTGTAGCAGTCCTATGCAGCATGCCCAGATTCTTACCAGGAGACACAGCAACTACTGGATGGAGCAGGAGCAAGTTTACAGGATGGCTGCTTGTGGATGTGAGGGGGTCCTGCACAGCACAGCATTCCCCATGCAATCTGCTGCACTCACTGTATATACAGCATGTGTGCTTGTATCTGTATATATATATAATAAAATAATTAGCATCATACATAGTATAAGTTCTATCAATCTAGCTATCTTTATTGTATATACTGCATCTAATCTATCTATCTATCTATCTATCTATCTATCTATCTATCTATCTATCTATCTATCTATCTATCTATCTATCTATCTATCTATCTATCTATCTATCTATCTATCCAGGGAGTAACTTGAAGCTTTTGGGCCTCAATGCAAAATCTGTAACAGGGCCCCCAACTATAATGGTTTATTCATAGTACTGGGCTCCTTATATGGAGAGGAGAGGCCTAACAGGATCCCCCAGGCTCCTGGGCCCAGGTGCAACCGCATCCCCTGCATCCCTATAGTTACGCCAGTATATCTATCTCATTTCTTCTATCCCTTTTTCTATCTTATATCTTTATACCTTATATCTATCTTCACGTCTATCTATCTATTTATCTTCATATCAAACTATTTCATTATCTATCTATCTATCTATCTATCTATCTATCTATCTATCTATCTATCTATCTATCTATCTATCTATCTATCTATCTATGGATGGTATGTTATACATCTCCCTGTATATAATTGCACACTTTAAACACAATAAAAAAATGCATTAAAAACAGTTTTTTTTTAATGGTATGCAGTTTCTTAAAAGCGCATGTGGTCTTTGAATACAGCATGCAGTTTTTAATGTTTTTTTTTTTTTAAATTGTGATTCAAAAGTACAACAAAAAACATGAACACACCCTAAGGCCACTCTCACACATGCATTCAGAAAATGCAGCTTGAAATCATAGCATTTTTACCGAAATTTCGAGGGGCCTTTTTGAACACATGGCACAGCATTTGACAGCGCTTTTTAATGCACACCATCATTGTAATGGGTGAAGAGGTGTGTTAAAAAACACAAAAATAGAACAGACAGTTCTCAAAAATTGCAGCGTTAGAAACACCTTGTTCGAGTACAGGTCAGAGTAACCCCAAGCTGAACTTTTGCCCCTGAGCCTTTAGTTACGCCACTGAATAGGGCTTGTTACTTTGGTGCACAAAGTGAAGGACAAATAAGGCAATATAATGATGAAGAGAGCAGAACTCCCCATAGCATTGTGTGATGCTAGATTCTCCAGAAGGTAAATATGATCTCAGCATTTAACAGTCTCTATATTGTTTAAAGGAGTGTCTCCATGGACATTTGTTTGTATGTGGACTTAAATAAAAAGAAATGGCAAAGTCCCAGATGAACAAATTACTGAATCCTGTGTAGTATATTCTTTAAAAGCATTCCCATGTTTGTGCCTGTTCTAATACATATCTAGTGAAGAACAAGTAGTGAGCCTTCAATAAAAGCAAGGGTCAACTCACAGGTGAATTAAATAGTCCTGTGCACCCTATCCATTTGTTTGGAATATATATATATATATATATATATATATATATATATATATATATATATATATATATATATATCTTCAAGGCAGAAGAGGAACAACTACTGCAGAAGATATGGTGGGGTCCATACTATGAAGGAGAGCCCAGAGGTCTAGGCCACTCAACACAAATTGTGGATTTATTTTGTAAATGCATTACAGGATACACAATCATAAGGATCTGTACAATACTGTTAACCTGTTATTTAGGCAATGTGTAGCAAAATGTCATTTTTTTCATTTCCCTCTTCAAGAAAGTAAATAAATGTTAATCAATAATTTGTATGTGCACAAAATGATTCTATTAAAAAAGTCCCAGCCACCCCCCCCCCCCCCCCCCCCCGGGTAAATAAATAGAAAAATAAAAATCTTATGGCTCTTGGAATGTGGCAGCATAAAAACACTTTTGTTCCATAAATTGTGCTGTTATTGTCCTGTATTAAAACATGAAAAAACTATACATATTTGGTATTGCTATATTAGTACTAACTCATTGAACTAAAGTAACACATTATTTTTGATAGAAACTGAACAGCACATAACTTAAAGGGGTTGTCCCGTGCCGAAACGGGTTTTTTTTTTTCAATAGGCCCCCCGTTCGGCGCGAGACAAACCCGATGCAGGGGTTTAAAAAAAAAAACGGATAGTACTTACCCGAATCCCCGCGCTCCGGTGACTTCTTACTTACCTTGCGAAGATGGCCGCCGGGATCTTCACCCACGGTGGACCGCAGGTCTTCTCCCATGGTGCACCGTGGGCTCTGTGCGTTCCATTGCCGATTCCAGCCTCCTGATTGGCTGGAATCGGCACACGTGACGGGGCGGAGCTACGAGGAGCAGCTCTCCAGCACGAGCGGCCCATTCAGAAGGGAGAAGACCGGACTGCGCAAGCGCGTCTAATCGGGAGATTAGACGCTGAAATTAGACGGCACCATGGAGACGGGGACGCTAGCAACGGAACAGGTAAGTGAAAAACTTCTGTATGGCTCATATTTAATGCACGATGTATATTACAAAGTGCATTATTATGACCATACAGAAGTGTATAACCCCACTTGCTTTCGCGGGACAACCCCTTTAAGACACAAGTTTGTTGTTGCCTTAAAGGGGTCATCCCATGAGTGATAAATGATTGCTCGTAGGGCATCCAATAGCTGGAATTCCTGTGATCATACAGAATAGCACACCCCATATTTACCTCGTGAATCATTGGAACTTCACGTGTCACCATGACTCTATTCACTGTCTGTAGACACAAGCAAGTACAGTTCTTGACCATCTCCGTCAGCCCCAGGAAGTAAATAGAGTGGTATTCATGTATGTGCAATTGTGCACCACTGCTCCATTCACCTGGTGGACTCAGGGAACACCATTCTCATGATCACAGGGGGTCCCAGTGGTCAAATTCCCAGTGATCAATCTTTTAGTATCTATTCTGAGTAATAGTGATAAAGTATTTTCGTGGAATAACCCCTTTAAGTCTCAAATTGAGCTATATTTATTCTCAAGGCAGCAGTGGGTAGAAATCAAATGTTTGTTATGGGGACCCCATCTTATCTAGTTATTCCTCCACTTCTATGTAATAAGCTATATATTTTTTTCTCTTATCTAGGGTCACAGGATAAGCACAGCTTCAGTGGAGCATTTCTAAAAGTAAGTCTAAAAAGTCATTTTTGCATCAGTGATTATACTACTGTATAATAGCTATTTACAATGTAATTGAGCAAGGTTTGACCATGTAATGTATCTTTAAGTGATTCTGCTCTAGGGTCTCAAGCTGATTTGCTGACTGCTAAACCATGTATAGTATTGACACTATCCCTGTCTCACTACTTAAAAATAAATTTAATGATGTACAGTTTTTTATTCTTACGTATAAAATATAACCGTCAGTTTTTGACTTTATATGACTTTTTACAATGACAGTAAGGGAAAAGACTTGGGCAGTGCTGTCAGAATGTCTCCCTTTTTCCCCAACAATGGTTCTATTATTCTGAAGAGTGTTTTGTGCAGCACTTTCCATACACAAAGATATGGCACTTGCTTCCCAAAAGAATTGCGAGCAGAGGGGTTTTTTTATATATTCACTTTCATCAATATCACATTCTGGGACTTGAATCTACCTTAATCTTAAATCACTTTGAGCTGTGAACTGAAGCCAAGTTCATTTTTGACAGGCACTTTCATCTAGTCAAACTTTCCTGCTTTGTTCACGCTGAGATTGTGCAAACTACAAATGAATTTAAATTTCTTAGTTATTCTGGGCTACTTGTCTTCAAAAACGGTTGTACTCAATAGACCAGTATAAACAGGCTAAAATATTTAGACCTGTTATTTAAGATAAATGAAATACAGATAATTGATTGATAATGTAGTTGAAAGCTGAAGCTAATTACAATTAACTTTTAAATCACTGATGAATGGAGAACATTGTAGTTTGACTGCTCGTTGGAAACGGAAATGTAACAATAGATAAATGAGTACCATATAATTGACTTCCTTTTCATTTTTAAACAGTGACTAATATTAGACCACTACATTCTTTATTAATTAATAATCAGAAACCTGTTTTAATTATTTGGATTTGGGTTTTGTCCAATTCCAAATACAGTGCAGATCACTTCCACATGGAGAAGCATATACACTGTAATCAGGGTTAACATGTGTAAACACAATATAGGGGCTCCTTCACACAAGTGTATGTGTTTTTACATTTGCTCGGACGCATCATGAATTTGCATGAATGGACGGTTTTCCATAATCCAGTCCCAAGCTTAATTAGCGTTTTTTCATCCATTCACTCAGCTGCGTGCAATGTTTTTAGTGGGAAAATATGTCGCAGCCCGGAAATCCCTCGCTCGACAGAAATCCTTAGACTGACTTCAAATGCCTAAATAGAGGCCACCAGAGTATATCGGTCAAAAAATAGAACCAGAACTATCTTTTCACCCAGCGTATAATAGCAGGTGCAGATTTTGGTCGCGTATGTTTTATTTTTTACGGTGTGACATTTTTACGCGCTGCAAAGTTGCCAATGTGAAAGAATGCATTGGAAACCCATGCCTCAGATGGTCACATATATCAGCCGGCCATGAAAACGCACCTGTCAGGTTATGCTGATGGGATCTGTTGTTCTACAGGGTTCCAGGAGCACACCTTCAAAGATGTGGGATAATTAAGCTGGCTGGGTGTAGAGTTGCACCCACGAGCCAATGCCAACTGGTCTGCTGCATATATATACACCAGTCCCTCTGCAAGAGGAAACTGGTATTCCTTCACTCTATGGTTTGGTTTCCTGAATGCTTGTTATATGTGTTATGTGTGTGAACAGTGTCTTGTCCAGGGTTTGTACAGGTGGCCAGACAATAGGTGTGGACAGTCCTATTCTGTGTGTGTTCTGTCTTGCATGCTAGCCCTAAAGTGTTGGTGTCAACTGTGTCCTGTCCTGCTGGATCATTTGTCATCTCTGGGATAGTGTGGCCCTTAGGTTCCAGTGTGGGGCCTGGTGGATGTTGTATTGTTAGAGTAGGGACCCGCAAGACAACAAGAAGCCTTGAAGTGGCTTGCGGGCTTAAATGACTTGGCCAATTCATGAACCAATGCCTCGTACTTTCATAGCAATACCATCTGCTTATGCATGCAGGGATGCTTGGTGAGTGTGCTAGTCGTTTTTCAGTTCCATGTTAAGCCTGTCTGTGAGTCCAGTTCCCAGTATGCAGTTCACTGTTCTTTTGGTGTTCCAGCCAACGCGTCCTGTGGAATGCAAAACCACTCCGGCATCCATGCCGCGGTGAGGTGCGCCCAGCAGACGTAGCAGTGCTTTCATAACCGCATATACAATTTTCTGTGAATAAAGACTAAGACATTTATGTATAAATCAAAGCAGAAGTATCAAGCATTGAAAAAAATCTGAATCTCATTAACTATTTAAAAGTAAGCTGAACACTTACAATATAGAATATCTAAGTTATTTGTGTACTAGTCATTGCAAATAAAATAATTTCTAGTGCCTCCCTTTGAAAGTACAAGAACATGGTTATACACAGATTTTTTTGTAGAGAGGTCTTCATATTTGACCTATCAAGCTACAGCTGCAGTCCAGAGGAATACATTTAAATACTTGCAACCCAGTGCATTTATGTGGACTGCAGATGTCACAATGTAGCAAGGTGTACCTATACTTGGTGAGCCTATATTAAGAATAAGTCATTAAAATCAGATTTCTGGAAAACTCCTTTAACCCTTTGCAATCCAATTTTGGATTCAGGGTTTCCTAGGGAGTTTTCTCTTTCTGCCATTATACAATGGCATCATCTGCTGGCTTGAGCCAGTACTGCGGTATGGGACATGCTGGAGAGGCTCCTGACAACAGAGCGACCAGTAATATGCAGTAAGAATACCCTGCCAGACGTCTTCCGACATCAGAGCTGTACAGCCTTCAATCAGAATGTCTTCAGACGTCAGACAGTGGATTGGAAAGGGTTAAAGAGCCTTGACATGACACAGGCGAAAAAAACACAGACACCTCTATTTTGCTACATTGATGCTAAATTTCTATAAGAAAAAAATAGTACCTTTAGTGGTGTTGCAAACCATGAAAACTTTGAGATTGAATTAAAGCATACCTATCACAGGTGACTCTTCAAGCACAACTCAACATGTATAATGTGTTTTTCAGTATATTGCCTTCTCTGCAAGCTTCATTTTTAGGGTATGTTCACATGGTGGAACTCACATGCCAATTTTTTATGTAAAAATGCGATTTTCCAAGTCAGAATTTCACATGTGGAAAATTCGGCAGTAATTCGACTATGTGAGCACACCCTTAATTGTCACCTATTCTTTAGCTCGGTTTCAGAAGAGACAGGCACTTCCTGCTATAGGATTCTCCTACACTTAGGTGCTCAGTACCCTGTTCTTCAACTCAGAATTCTGTACTTGCTTCTAATAAACTAGTAAAGCACCCAATCAGTGTTCTGGGTGATCTCGCCAGATTCTCATAGATTCGTGGAGTTGGAAGGGACCTCCAAGGTCATCTGGTCTGACCCCAGCTTCATGCAGGATTCACTATATTATCCCAGACAGATGTCTGTGTAGTGACCCAGAGTTGGGGTGTCTTTAGAGTAGGTGCATTTCTCCTTCTTAAATACCATTCTGTTAGTCACTGCCCACTATTTGAGCTTCTCCAGATCTTTTTGAATTCTCTCTCTTTTCTCTAGAGTTAGTCATTAGAGATGAGCGAGCATACTCGTCCGAGCTTGATGCTCGTTCAAGTATTAGGGTGTTTGAGATGCTCGTTACTCGAGACGAGCACCACGCGGTACTCGTCTCGATTAAACGAGCACTGACCATTGAATTCAATGGAGCCGGCAATACAGCCGGCAGCATGTAACCCAGGAGAAGTGGCAGTGGAGTGTCATGCAGGCAGTGATTGTGCTTTGTTGGAGGTAGTGTGGTGCTTAGCTAAGGTATGCATTGCTAATGAGGGTTTTTCAGAAGTAAAAATTGTTGGGAGGGGGGGGCACTCTTGCCGCTATTGTGGCTTAATAGTGGGACCTGGGAACTTGAGATGCAGCCCAACATGTAGCCCCTAGCCTGCCCTATCCGTTTCTGTGTCGTTCCCATCACTTTCGTGAATTTCACAAATTTTCACAAATGAAAACCTTAGCGAGCATCGGTGATATACAAAAATGCTTGAGTCGCCCATTGACTTTAATGGGGTTCGTTACTCGAAACGAATCCTCGAGCATCGCGATAATTTCGTCCCGAGTAACGAGCACTCGAGCATTTTGGTGCTCGCTCATCTCTATTAGTCATCTCTCCTTGTTTTGTGTTGTAAGCAAACTTGATCAGTTTCCTCTCAATTCCCTCCTCTAGCTCATATATAAAATGTTGAACAACACTGGGCCTAGGACAGAGCCTTGTGTTACCCCACTTGATACATTCTTCCACTTGGATGAGCAGCCATTTATGACTACTCTTTGAGTATGATCACTCAGCCAGTTGTGAATCCACCTATCAGTTGCCTTGTTGATCCCATATTTGGTCATTTTTTCAACAAGGTGGTATGAGCTAGTTTGCCAAATGCTTTACTAAAGTCAAGATTTACTATATCTACTGCATTTCCCTGATCAACCAGCCTTATGGCAGTCTCAGATGAGCATTAGCACAAAAAATGCTCGCTCCTGCGTAACATATTTGTGCAGTGAAGGAGTGTTTTATGTGCGTTTGCCCGCACAAATATTATGCGTATTTGCGTAGGCACCACTACTTCACAGGGGAGGGGGGAATCATCCCCACCCTGTTTTAAATGGCTATGAAGCCAAATGAGGTTCCAGTGTTCATGGGTATGCACAATATTTTATGTAAATGTGCACAAAAATTGGCATGTTGCATTTTAAAAAAGGAGAGTTAGAGTGAATCTATTGAAAACAATGGGTTCTACTCTCTGTGCAATGTGCTCACATATTTTGCATGCGCAAATGCGCTCATGGGATCAATTATCTGCTCCTCAAAAAAAAACATGAGGACTGGCAATCTTTTTGTAGAACTGCCCTCTTACAGAAGCAGAAGATTGATTGAGATACTATAGCAAATATTTTGCAAAAGAAATCATCCCATTGCTATGTATACAGTGTTAGAATAACTCTAAATGCAATATGGGGAAAAAAAGAGAGGGATAAAGAGGGGTGGGGGTGGGTAGCAGGACAGGGCATTGGTCCCAGATTACTAATAGAAACAATCTACCATGGGAAATTCAATTTACGACTGAAAAAAAAGCCTAAGCTTCCCCAGTTAGTATCCAATTTTCAAATCTCAGAGACAGATGGATAGAAATTCATGGTTGCCAGGTATCATAGAAGCATGGGTGTGTTTTAGTCTCATCTGCTCTTATCTCTTCAAATCTCATAAGTGTATTAGAATTATAGAATCAAAGAATAGTAGAGTTGGATTCTATGATTCTAATGCACTTATGAGGTTTGAAGAGATGATTTCCTCAACCCACTCAGATTCACATTTTGACCCTATACTGTATATTGGCACTACATTTGCTATATGCCAGTAATGAGGAACAGAAATATTAGACATAATTGTCTGTCTATAAACAGTATTTAATTCCTGCAAAACCTAGGGGTGTCCCCATGTCTGTGATTTATCTATTTTAGTGTTTTTAAGACTGCATTGCTCTTCTTGCTGGGTTAAGCCAGTGACATTCAATGGAGAATTTACTTTATGATTTTATATGTGAATGGATTTTCCTGTGTAAATATAGTAGAGAAGAAGGTGTTTAATAGATTAGCCCTTTTCTCATCCTCCTCCACCATTACATCCATTTCTGAGAGGCCAACACTTTTAGTATTGAAGATTCTTATTATTCATGTAAGTTGAAGAATGTTTGAGTTATTTTTGGCTTTCTTTTTCCACCCTGAGCAGCTTACTGCAGCTTCTGTAATGCAATGATTCCTGTTTCAAAATATTCTGAGAGTTTTTCATGTCCTTCTTGCAAAGTAACTAAGATAAAAAAAATAGCACATCCCAAAACTGCATAATAGACCAATTATTTACTTGAGAGTTTTCTTTAAAGCAAAATAAGTAAAACAATGTACTGCTTAATATATTCAGATTTTTTTAACCCCTTAGGGCTCAGTCAGACAGGCATTTTTTCTGCGCATTTTCTTGCACAGAAAGCAAATGCACAAAAATTTGTGTGACCGAAGTGGGCGTGACACTTAAAAAAATACATCTGGCTGCGTTTATGCGCACATAAACTGCGCTGCCTGCTATTCCCTGCTGCGTCTGTGACAGCTGCAGCAGGGGATTCCTTGGATGTGAAACCCCTGGATGCTATCACATCCAGGGGTTTCACCTTTGGTCCATGGGGCTGGCCACAGCAGCAGTGGCCCCATTGCCATACAGAGAAGATTGCGATCTTCTGCCACAGCTGTGACAGCTCTGGCTGAGGATTTCTTCATCTCCGCGAGGATTCCTCTCATCACTGTACACTGTGACAGCATTGCCACAGTGTCCAGTGACAAGGGGACTCCCCGCGGGGATAAAGAAATCCTCTGCCACAGCTGTCACAGCTGTGGCAGAGGACTGCAATGCTATCCCATTGAATTCAATGGAGTCGGCGCTACAGCTGGCTTCATTAAAAGCAGTGAGACGCTAGCAGCCCCCTCAGTGCTGGTCAATTTCAGTCTGCTCCTGGGTCTGCTATGAGGAGCACAGCCTCTCTTTGGAGCTCCATTTCCCTGCTGCAGTCTGTTGCTACAAATAAGTAAGTGCCACAGTTGTTAAACTTGCGGAGGCGGGGCGGAGCGGAGCAAACTTCCAGAGCTTAGCCCCGCCCAGTCCCACCTCCTCTCATTGCAAATAGTGCAGAGGAACGGAGAGGGGGTGGAGAGGAGGCAGAGAGGGGGCGGGAGCTCAGTGCACTGCTCCCGCCTCCTCCAGCCTCCTCCCCCTGCAGAGAGAGATGCCGTATATCGTCCGGCGGGAATACCCCTAGGCCGCATCCAGGTGAGCGAATATTTTTGATTTTTTTTTTTTTGCACATGTATAGACGCGATTAAAAAACGGTTCTATTAGAACCAATGGAAGTGGTCACATGCCCATTTTTTAGAAACATAAAAATTCGCTAAAGATAGGACAGCATATAAAAAAGTGCGACTATAGTCCGTTGTGTGAATCAAACCTAAATGTTGTTTTTTTTTTCAAAAGCTCAGAAGTTTCCATTGACTCCTATTGGCAGCTATAGAACACACAGCACATGACTCCGATCATGTGAACGAGTGCATAGACTCCCATGTAATCTCAAGCTTTTGCAAATACACACAAGGTGTTTCCGATATCCTTTTTGTGGCTGCTGTAATTGTGGCCAAAGGGTCCCTGTGAATGGAGCCATAATGAAGCATTCATTGCCAGCGCTATTCATGGCAAAGGCTCATAAACGTGTGCGTTTGAGTGGCGGTTTTCCTCCCTAGAAAGGCGCGCTGCGGTTTCTGAGTGTTTTCACTTATAATCTCTATTTGGCCTTTTTACAAGTAAAAATACTATAATACACATTGTACATACTTGTGGGACACTCGCAGATGTTCCTATAAGAACAGAGGGCAAAAGTTGAGGGAGGAGGTTGCCAGAATGGCATACAGGTGGTGCTGGAAAGCTTTCTGCCCTAGTACATGGTGTGACAATTGTGAGTATTTTTGGGGAAAGGTGTTTTGCCCTGTTCACACTGTTTGTGCATTTGCAAAATCATTATCTACTAGAGATGAGCGAGCACCAAAATGCTCGGGTGCTCGTTACTCGAGTCGAACTTTCAGTGATGCTCGAGAGTTCGTTTCGAGTAACGAACCCCATTGAAGTCAATGGGTGACTCGAGCATTTTTGTATATCGCCGATGCTCGCTAAGGTTTTCATTTGTGAAAATCTGCAAAACACAAGAAAGTGATGGAAACGACATAGAAACGAATAGGGCAGGCGAGGAGCTACATTTTGGGCTGTATCTCAAGTTCCCAGGTCCCACTATTAAGCCACAATAGCGGCAAGAGTGAGACCCCCCCCCCCTTCCCACTGTCAGCGTAAAGATCGTTCTCCTCTGCCACAGCTGTAACAGCTGTGGCAGAGAAGAACGATGTTAGCCCATTGAATTCAATGGATCCGGCAATACAGCCGGCTCTATTGAAAGCAATGGGCTGCCGGCGTACGCGGGATGAATTGTCGGGAAGGGCTTAAATATATAAGCCCTTTCCTACAATTCATCCAGAAATGTGTAAAAATAAAATATATATATATATACTTACCTGGTCCCGGCAGAACGATGTTAGCCCATTGAATTCAATGGAGCCGGCAATACAGCCGACTCCATTGAAAGCAATGGGCTGCCGGCGATCACGGTATGAATTGTCGGGAAGGGGTTAAATATATAAGCCCTTCCCTGCAATTCATCCAGAAATGTGTAAAAATAAAAAATATATATATACTTACCTGGTCCCGGCAGACGGAGCTCAGCGCGGCCGGCGGCAGTACTCCTGAACTGCTCTGAACAGTTGTGAGTAGTATTTAGCAGCCGGGGATTTAAAATCCCCGCCTGCTGAATGAGATGCCTCTGATTGGTCACAGCCTGACCAATCAGAGGCAGCCCTCACTCACCCATTCATGAATTCATGAATAGGTGTGAGTGAGGGATGCCTCTGATTGGTCAGGCTGTGACCAATCAGAGGCATCTCATTCAGCAGGCGGGGATTTTAAATCCCCGGCTGCTGAATACTACTCACAGCTGTTCAGAGCAGTTCAGGAGTACTGCAGCCTGCCGAGCTGAACTCCGTCTGCCGGGACCCGGTAAGTATATATATATTTTTTATTTTTACACATTTCTGGATGAATTGCAGGGAAGGGCTTATATATTTAACCCCTTCCCGACAATTCATCCCGCGATCGCCGGCAGCCCATTGCTTTCAATGGAGTCGGCTGTATTGCCGGCTCCATTGAATTCAATGGGCTAACATCGTTCTGCCGGGACCAGGTAAGTATATATATATTTTTTATTTTTACACATTTCTGGATGAATTGTAGGAAAGAGCTTATATATTTAAGCCCTTCCCGACAATTCATCCCGCGTACGCCGACAGCCCATTGCTTTCAATAGAGCCGCCTGTATTGCTGGCTCCATTGAATTCAATGGTCAGTGCTCGTTTAATCGAGACGAGTACCGCGTGGTGCTCGTCTCGAGTAACGAGCATCTCGAGCACCCTAATACTCGAACGAGCATCAAGCTCGGACGAGTATGCTCGCTCATCTCTATTATCTACCAATTAGCTCTGTTGCACCCGAATGGCTTTTCAATGTATTTTCTGTGGCTGTATTTGGCACCCTTTGTATGTGCCATCAGGTGGCCCTATATGTAATTGTTTTGCACTACTGGCCTCAAACAGCTGCATGCCATTTCAATAAACCTTGCCCCCCTTTGTATGACTTTCTTATATGGGTCCTGATATTTCTACACACTCTTTTATATAGGTTTACCTTTCCTAATAGTATTGAGGGAATTGTTCATTTTGTTGGTGTTTTTTTCCCATCTTAGTAAAAAGTCAGGGCAGCATGGCGTTCGATTTGGGAACCTACCAAAAGGAGTTGCAAAAACCAAGGTAGCAGGGCTGTTCAAGCAGGCATACGTATAAATTTACATACTTGCTTTATTTTCTGAAGCACACAGTGGAGCATCCCCTGTAAGTATATTAAAAAATTGCACATTTGGGTGAAACTGTTGGTGGTGGTCTTGAAATAGGCTATTTAGCACACGCTAGTTGTAAAGCTATCCAGTATGTATGGTGCAGGCACTAGCAGTGTTTTCAATCCACTCCAGCCTTGAAATAGGTAGTCTAGGTTTTAAACACCTCACATTGCTTTGTAACCGCTTTTGGCCAGGCATAATTATGCCACCAGTGTGTGTAGCCCTGACTATACTTGCCACCCTTTTGTTGGCCTTACAACTTGCCTCTGCAAAATGTTACTTTTGTGGCAGTCTGCTTTTTCCCTTACTAAATGCTACACATGTAATGTTTGAACCACATGGCTGTATGCTCTTCCCCCTTCTGCAATCTTAACAGGATCAAGTGCTCTATTGTTAAGGGCCCTTTTGGTTCCCCCTGCTCTGCAACCAAAGCAAGTACGCCCTTTTTAGAAGTTGCATGTGCTTTAAAAATCTAAGTCCACATGCCAAACATAGCCAAAATAGACCTGGGCCAAGCAATGTCATTTTTGGTCCTTGCACAATGGAGGCTACAAACTGGACAGCTGAAGAGCTCACCTTGAGCGAAACGCGTTGGATTTAAAAATAAGGGCCACCAAAGCTGAAAATAGTGTTTTCTATTTACCTATTTTAGAACCTGCAGTGACAGCAGATAATGATGTAATATGAGTCCGTGTCCCTCACAATTATCTAGATAGGACGCATGACTCTTTTTATCATTTTCTTCATTAGTGATTTATGCAACACATATTGAATAACCATGAGGTATCGCAAGCACTTTTACCTCTCAGGTTATTCCTAACTTTTTTTGAATGAGAGGAACATAACTTGACAATTGACATGACACCTCTCAATTTGGACATGGGCCCTGGAAGGGGCAAATAAATGAGGTATTGGTTAACAACATTGGCCATCTTCTGCTCCTGTGGGCAAAGGTTTGCAAAGTTCAAAGGGGGGGGGAGTTACATACTTTTGTAATCAAGTGGGAGGTGGCCAATTTTGTACAAGCTCACAACCCATGTCAAGGGTCCTCATTGTATTGCGAGTCCCTAACTATAAATAGGTGCCAATAAGTAGCTAACCAAGAAAAAAAAATGGGCACAGCCAGCTTAAAAAAAACAACATGCTTTCTATAAAGACCAGCTCATCTGTCTCCTCACACATGGTCCAACTGCTATGTAATCGCTTCCTGAGGGGACAGGAAATGGTCCGCAAAGAGCTCCCAGGCTTGGAGAGCAGATTCTGCTGGCCTATCATACTGTACAGGCTCCTCTACAACTTCCTGCCTAAAAGCAGTGGCCCAAGCCTCCACTGCATTTCAAACAGTATTATTCTGCCAGCACAACTTATAGAGAACCACAAAGGCACGAATTACTGCACACACGTTTTTCAAAGCCAGCTGAATGGCACTTAGAAAAACTCTCCATCTCCTGGTGAGAATCCCAAATGCACACTCAACATAATGCCAGGCACGTGTCAGGTGGTAATTAAACACCTGCCTCCTGGTGCCTATGTTCCTGTGATCAAAAGGGATGCATAACATGATTTACTAGGTCAAATGCCTCATCTGCCACAAAGACAAATTGGGCATCTGGACCTGATGAGCCTGGAAGGTTCTAGGGCACAGGCACAAAGTGCTGCTCAGCCATCAGCTGCATACCCACTCTGGAAGCTCTGAAAATGCGGGCATCCCCAGAACTCCTAAAGGCCCCAATATCAACCAGCAGGAATCAATAGTTACTATCAGCAACTGGCAGCAGAACCACTAAAAAGAACTGCCAATAGTTAAAATACAGAGACCCTAAGTTCAGTAGCTTTCTGACACGAATATGCTTCCCGTCCAGCACCCCGATGCAGTTAGGAAACTGTGCAGCATCCTGAAATCCCCCAGCGACTTCCATCCAATTGTAAGATGGTGAAACAGTCCTCCTGCTGTAAATGTCCTGGTTTCTGTTGTAACTGTCATTTTGTTTTTGACCACAAGAGGTCACTGTGCTCTGGACTGAGACAGAGAAAAAAGAAGTGCATCATGACCATAGAGAGGAGGAGCAGAAAAAGCGGTTAGGTGCGTGCGAGCGAGCTGAGATGAGCTGGTGAGGACTGCAGCTAGCGAGAGAGACACTGCGATCGACCGGGAAAAGGACCCCAACGAGGACCGGACCTACCGTGAGGGGAGCTGCATTAGAGACTGTTCCAGAGTTTGTCAGACTACCATCTTAACGGAGAAGATGGTCATTACAGACCGGGCTCAGAAGTAGCGGCGTCAGTGAGTTCATATGGTTCTTGGATGAAATCCTATTCCTGCGTTCCGGACAAAGTCTAAAGGTACCCACCAGACCCGGGTCAGCCAGAGAACTAAGGCCTCTGGTGTAACCGTGCACGCACCGCCAATCTGACTGAGACTAATAACAAGGCCGGCAGTTAGTTAGTTAGTTAGGCATACTGATGGCCGCCGGCCGCACTGCTGGGGACTGAGCTGTCCGACATAGTCCTAACACACAGAGAACTCTATACTCGTAGAGCTGTCTAAGGATATCTACAAGTCACACGTTACGCAACTGTACTTTGCCTTGACTGGCGAGCTATATATTGTTATATCTGTTGAGTGGTGTTGTGTAAGGGGAGAATACGGGTGTGTTGATAAGATTGTAAGCTCTTGTGCTGTGCCGCCGGTGCTTCCCTAGCATCCTCACCGATTGTTCCTACTTCCAGGGTGATAGAAGGTAATAGCGGCTGGTTAGAGACGGCCTGCGGCTAGGCAAAAGCTTGGAGGATATTGAGGGCGCACATTATAGAGCACAGCGCTGCATGGCACAAGAGTCTCAGCTTCCCCGCTGAGTGTATGTAACTTTCTGGGGGAGTTCGGGTTGGTTAAGGGTTCTGCCAAATTAAGTAAAATCTCATTGCTACGGATTGGTTTTGAGTCGCGTCTTTTGTTCAGGACTTCGCTGTATTCTGGAAAGCCCACCCCCTACCGGCGGCTTACACAATGTTGACAAGAGGACAGAGCCATCACCAAAGGCACCAGATTCTGTCAAATGACATCACAGGTCTCTCTGACAATTGCACCGATGGTAGAGTGACCAACCTAAAAATCCAAATATAGCAAAGCAAAGGTATTTCCAGTAGCTAGAAAACTGGGGGGAGAAAAAAAGAAGAGATCTTACAACAAATTTCAAACCCTGGCAGCTTAAACAGACACAGACATCTGTAACCAGCACTACCATAAATATATATGTTATATTTGTAAGCCCAAAAAGCCAAGATGGCATCAGACACACTTGCCATCCGCTATCAACAATGTGGTTGGTGGTATCCTAAAAACATCTAAAATAGCTGCATGGTGACCCAAAGGGGTTAATGTTACAATATTTTGCATACACAATTTATTTCCTCCCTTCCCACAGGGTCCCACTTGGAAAGGGCCCCAAAAGGTAATTTGCTACACAGTGTGCATTTTAGACAACAATTGTTTACAAACATAGCAATAAAGCCTTACACACAATGACAATCTTTTAAATGATTACAAGGTTGACAGTTTGAGTGAATGTTTGCATAAAGTGCTAATTGACAATAATGTCAATTTGCACTTTAGAAACCTCATTGGCATATAAATCAGCCCCCTGGATGCATGCAGAAAACAGCATGTGGTCTGAGCTCTGCATTCAGCTCCTTTGTCTTTGTGAGGACTGTCAGCTGAATACAAAGTAATGAGCAGCTCCCGTGGAGAACACGGCACCATGGCCAGCAAACATAGCATGCGGTCTGTGTTATCTACTCCGCAGCTGAGCGAACGTTTTCATGCCCCCCTAAAATTCAACATTCACCTGAAGAGTGCAAGCTGAGAGTGATTATCGTACAAAGGAGTGCTTTGCCATGAATTTTGAGCGGAAATCATGGTGTGCATAAATGGGCCCTAATCCACATGATTTCAACAATGCTGCTTTGGGTGCAGCTTGAAGTGCAAACAAAACCCCAGATGTTAAATCTGCCTTTAGCCTCCATTCACACAGGCTGCATGGGTGGGCATTAGAAAAGGGCCCAAAATGGGCATTTGGTGCACCGTGTGATTTGGGCCTATTAATGCAAGCCAAACATGGCAAAAATACACATGCTATTTTTTGGTTAGGCCCTTTTAGGTGGGGATTCAATGGCAAAACATATGTGCCATGTACATGGAGCCTTTCATAGTGTTTCATGTATAGATTACAAATTAGCCCATTGCATGGAGCACTTAAAGCAGCTGGCTTAAATAACATGGCTGGTAAAAAATACAAATCCTACAGAAGGAAGGTCAAACATTAAAAACAAAACATGATGGAACATATAGGCACATTTGAACTTACCACAGAGTGACCAGGAGTCTTTGCTCAGCACACACACACTCACAGTGGTATCCCTGTGGGTATCCCGGAGCGCACCACCTCCAGAAGTCATTTGAAAGTCATCAAACATAATGACTGAAAAATGAAAGGACTCAATGAGCTTTTCTGGGTAGCGTCTGATGTCCATGAAAAGGAAGTAAAAATTCCTAATACGGTCATGCTGCGACACCATCGGATGTACCCAGAACCTCCTTGTCCTCCTCCTCCTGACCATCCTAGCACTATTGCTAGTACTAGATGGGTCACTAGCAAGGTCACTAGGCACTTCCTCCGGGGTCACACGTGACTCCCAAAATACACTCAACAGCAACCAGCCAAGAAGAATGTCATCTTGCGACGATATGTCTCCAAGTCCAGTAACAGTCTTGCATATCCAGGTAGAACCAGAAGCAGAATAAAGTGTAGCCATTATTGTGGCCATTTATTAGCACCTTCCAGTGGGCTGGACAAGGATTCTCTGTACAGGATGAAGATCTGGCCGTTCATAGCTTTATGCGCTATGTGCGCATAATTCCATTGTGTGACTGCACTAAAAATGCACATGAAAATTGCAGCTACAGCTTCGGTCACGCATTTTTTACACATGAATATTGCCTTTTTTCTGCGCCTATACGTGCACAAAAAAATTGCTCGTCTGACCAAGCCCTTAGCCAGAGCCAAGAGAAGCTACAATGAATACCCACATATTTAAGGAAGAGAATTTATTAAGGGCTGGGTAGTAGTTTTCTGTCACCAAAAAGTCACATATTGGGATTGCCGATCACTAACCTCTGTGATTGGATGTAGCAGCCTATGATGTTCTGTACACAGGCTGCTGCAGCCTGTAAACAATATGTCACAGCAGGGACCTGGAGCTGTTGGCGTAAAAGATGCGGGGAGCCAGGAGAGGTATTCGCTTGTTTGTTAATGTCCATCTTTAGGAAGCTGTTGTTACAATAAAAATTTATGTAGGAAATACCCTTTCACAAATTCTACCATTTTTTTCTATTTATTTATTGCAGTCATGCATTCCGATGAGATTTTATATTAATTCCAGGCTAATAGCTTATTTCACTTCTTACTTCAAATATCCAGTCCTGCTTAAACTCCAAAACTTAAAGACATATGGCAGGTTAATAAACTGTAAATTGTAGAAGCAACATCTGTGTTCTGAATTATTTTGCCTTTCATCCGTTCAAATCTCATTAATTGATTTCTAACTAATCATGTAGTTTTACATCTGATTAAAGAAAATGCAGAGTTTTGGACAAATGACTAAACATCCCGAATGTTCAGCTGTTTTGTTGCAATGTTTGATACAGATTATCTATTTGAAAAAAGTCCCAATGAAGTAACTGATAAGCAAAATTTGATCCAAAATGCAATATAAATTGCAGCTCTTGGCACCTTTAGTATGTTTCAATAATTAATTTTTTGGTTGCCAAAAACTAGTCCCTTGGGCAATGCTATGCAGTTATTGGTTATAACTACAGGGTGATGACATCATCACTGCCCACTCCCTCCTACAGTCATGTGTAGTGTTGCTTGTCAGGATCGTCAGGGCAATAAAATCGTTCCAATTTTTGTAAAATCGGATTGAGTGATCATGTCTCTATTTTTTGCAAACGTCGATAGGAAATTATTTTAGCTGAAGGGTGTGTGTTATTCTTCTATTAATGTGGCTCAGTTGTTAGCATTGTTCGTCACAACTTAGGCACCAAACTCAGTCTTCCTTTTCTGTTCGAGGAGCAGAATTATAGTGTACAAAATAAACAGTTGAAGGATAAATTTTGTTCTGCTACATACAGTATATAAAAATGTTTGCAAACTTAGTATGTGTATTTTTAACCCCTTTGTAATGTGGGCCATACATGTATGGCACATGTCATATGTCATTGTATGAAGTGGGCTCAGGAGTAAAGCCCACTCCAAACACGGTGTGTGTCAGTCATTTAGTAAACTTGCCACTAACATACAACAGCTGGGATTAACCTCTAAATGTTGCTTTCAATTCTCACTGTGGCATTTTAATGTAACTATTAGGCTTAAAATGTCCCAAACTCCTCCTCAATTAGATTGCAGGGTGCTGTCCAGCTATCATAACCACCTGGGACCTTCTGAAGACCACAAGTGCTGCCATGAGAGCTTGCATGCTTTTGGGACATTTTAATACAATGCCAATCAAATATAGTATAGTATTGAATTATACTGTACTAGTGATCAAACCATTGAAGTTGAAGTTTGTTTGAAAAATAACAACAAGGCTGCTTTTATAGGGGCTACAAAATTGCACAATTTTCTCGCAATGCAACAGTGCTACAAATCATATGCTTTCCAATGGCTTCTTAAAGCTCTTTCACATGGGCGCTGTCTGACCGCATGAGAGGTGCGCACAGAACGAGCTTCTATAGTAACCAATAGATTCCTATAGAAGCGTTCACATGGATTATTGTTAGACACGTAGAATCTGCACATCTAACAAAGATAGGACATGCAAGTGCAAACACGCATATCAGCTTTGAGGTGCGTGCAAAGGTAGTACCTGTCCTATCTTTGCTGCATGCTTTCCATACACTCCTATGGAAGCTGAAAAGCATGCAGCCCGCACCTCGGATCATGGGAACAGGCTACTTCAAGTAGCTTGAATTCACATCAAGTAGCTTGAATTCACCATTCACATGATCTTCAGAGCAGTGTAGCTGCACATGGCTACACTGCAGATGGACAGCGGTCGTCTGAAAGATCTCTTAATGTGTTTAAAGCACACCCTTTACCTAGTCATCGCATCAAAAAATAATAATAAAAGGAGGTATCACTGCATCCATAAACGTTCGATTTATTAAAATATCACAGCTAGAGATGAGCGAGCATACTCGTTCGAGCTTGATGCTCGTTCGAGTATTAGGGTGCTCGAGATGCTCGTTACTCGAGACGAGCACCACGCGGTGCTCATCTCGATTAAACGAGCACTGACCATTGAATTCAATGGAGCCGGCAATACAGCCGGCTCCATTGAAAGCAAAGGGCTGCCGGCTAGCGCGGGATGAATTTTCGGGAAGGGCTTAAAAATATAAGCCCTTACCTGAAATTCATCCAGAAATGTGTAAAAAGTAAAAAAAAAATATACTCACCTTGTCCCGGTAGAACGATGTTAGCCCATTGAATTCAATGGAGCCGGCAATACAGCCAGCTCCATTGAAAGCAATGGGCTGCCGGCAAGCGCTGGATGAATTTTCGGGAAGGGCTTAAAAATATAAGCCCTTACCTGAAAATCATCCTAAAATGTGTAAAAAGTAAAAAAATATATATACTCACCTTATCCCGGCAGAACGATGTTAGCCCATTGAATTCAATGGAGCCGGCAATACAGCCGGCTCCATTGAAAGCAATGGGCTGCCGGCGATCGCACAATGAATTTTCGGGAAAGGCTTAAATATATAAGCCCTTCCCTGCAATTCATCCAGAAATGTGTAAAAAAAAGAATATATATATATATACTCACCTGGTCCCGGCAGACGGAGTTCAGCAGCGGCCTGCTGGCAGTTCTCCTGAACTGCTCTCTGTAGTATTCAGCAGCCTGGGATTTAAAATCCCCGCCTGCTGAATGAGCTGCCTCTGATTGGTCACAGCCTGACCAATCAGAGGCAGCTCTCACTCACACCCATTCATGAATTCATGAATGGGTGAGTGAGTGCTGCCACTGATTGGCTCAGCTCAGCTGTCATTCAGCTGAGAGCTGCCCCTGCGCTGAGCCAATCAGAGGCAGCACTCACTCACCCATTCATGAATTCATGAATGGGTGTGAGTGAGAGCTGCCTCTGATTGGTCAGGCTGTGACCAATCAGAGGCAGCTCATTCAGCAGGCGGGGACTTTAAATCCCCGGCTGCTGAATACTACAGAGAGCAGTTCAGGAGAACTGCCAGCTGGCCGCGGCTGAACTCCGTCTGCGGGGACAAGGTGAGTATATATATATTTTTTTATTTTTACACATTTCTGGATGAATTGCAGGGAAGGGCTTATATATTTAAGCCCTTCCCGAAAATTCATTGTGCGATCGCCGGCAGCCCATTGGCTAACATCGTTCTGCCGGGACAAGGTGAGTATATTTTATTTTTTACTTTTTACACATTTTAGGATGATTTTCAGGTAAGGGCTTATATTTTTAAGCCCTTCCCGAAAAGTCATCCGGCGCTCGCCGGCAGCCCATTGCTTTCAATGGAGCCGGCTGTATTGCCGGCTCCATTGAATTCAATGGGCTAACATCGTTCTGCCGGGACAAGGTGAGTATATATTTTTTTTTTACTTTTCACACATTTTAGGATGATTTTCAGGTAAGGGCTTATATTTTTAAGCCCTTCCCGAAAATTCATCCGGCGCTCGCCGGCAGCCCATTGCTTTCAATGGAGCCGGCTGTATTGCCGGCTCCATTGAATTCAATGGGCTAACATTGTTCTGCTCTGCCACAGCTGTTACAGCTGTGGCAGAGGAGAACGATTGATATGCTTACAGGGGGGGGGGGTCTCACTCTTGCCACTATTGTGGCTTAATAATGAGACCTCGGAGCCAGAAATGCAGCCCAGCATGTTGCTCCTCGCCTGTCCTATCCATTTCTGTGTTTTTTACATGACTTTGGTGATTTGCTAAGATTTTCACAAATGAAAACCTTAGCGGAGCACCAGTCATATACAAAAATGCTCGAGTCGCCCATTGACTTCAATGGGGTGCGTTACTTGAAACGAACTCTCGAGCATCACTGAAAGTTCGACTCGAGTAACGAGCACTCAAGCATTTTGGTGCTCGCTCATCTCTAATCACAGCATTAATCCCGCATGTTGAACCACATTAAAGAAAAGCAATGCAAGTCACGCTGTCTCCAAGAATAAAATGACAAAAAAGCAATCCAAAAGTCATATGTACCCCAAAAGGATATCTATAAAAGAATTGCAGGCCATCTTGCAAAAAATGATCCCTCCTACTGCTGCATCGATGGAAAAATAAAAACAAATGCAGGGGTCAAAAGATGGTAACAGAAAGCATTTTTTTTCCTAAAAGCTATTTTATTTAAGTAGTATTGCAATAAAAGGAATTACATAGTAATCTTTAAAAGTTTTGTATTACATTATATGGTATGTTAAATGCTAGCAGTAAAAAATTTAATTCCTCACGCAAAAAGCAAGCTTCTTATGTAACTGTTGCCAAAAAATGTTAAAAATATATGATTTTTTGAAAGTCGAGACGAAAAGAATGAAAATTAAAAAGCGACTGTAGCAGAAAGGGGTTAATAATAAACAAAAACATTCTTATTTACCAAAAGCTGCAACATTTCCTGGCTAGTATGTATACTTGTATAATAACATGTTTACATTTCACATATGTTCCAATTCTGTCATATTTATTGGGAAATACTTATATGCACTATATTCACTGCAGTATCAAAATCTATCTGTGTTTATTTGATTTTCTCTCAGCTACTGATGGTTTCTTCAGAAGAACAGGTAGAATATTAAATTTAGATTAAAATCAATTTTTTCTTCATTATAGATATTGCATCCTAAAACTAGTGCCTTTACACAGTTATTGCTTTCAGCAGATGACAAGATATATAGCTTACTGTATTATGCATATAGGATAGACATATTTGAAAAGATAAAACTAATGAGAAATTCTAGAAATAAACCTGAAATAGCAATACAGACATATTACTTTAATCTTCAACTATAGCAAATCAGATAATCTAGATCCTGGCTGTTCAAATTTAGCTACTTGCAAGCACTTTGATAGAGCCTTAAAGAGTTCTCCTAAACATTATATATAAAACATATTATTTACTTATATGGTATTTTTAAGAGCCTGATAAGATATGCGGTTTTAAAATGGTAGATTTTTAGTAAGTTATGATAAAAATGATTTAAAAAAAATAGACCATTGCACACAAAAGGTTTAGAGGTTGCTGAAGGGAATTCATGCTTAAAGGGGTTGTCCATCTTATTTTATTTCTAGCTAAGCAGACTGCCCGTGTGAAAAAATAATAAAGGATCTTATTCTCACCTCTCCCTGCTTCCTTCTGTGTCCAGACCCACCGATCCAAGTCTCCCCCATGACATAATCTTTACAGGCTGTTGCAGCCTATATTTGGGATGTCACAGGCTGCTGTAGCCTGTAAACAATATACCAGTGAGGGGACCTGTAGTGGTGGTGCTTTATACAGTGGTTAGCTGTGAGAGTGAGAATGAGCTCCTTTTAATATTTTTTTTTTCACATGGGCAGCCTGTTTAGCTAAAGATAAAATAATAGGACAACCCCTTTTAACCTGTTTGCTCTGCTGATATGACTGTAAGGTAAAGACTTGCATTCGCTATAATATAACAAGTCTGGAGTGCCTTTTTAAATAACTCTTTGGTTTTTTTTTCTCTGTTATTTCATCTGGAAATGTATAAATAAATTGACAACTAGACATTACCGTTCCTCTTGTCAATATGATTTGTCCTTACGCAGCCTGATATTGTCAGCACTCATCAGACTGTGTATAGACATGGCACTTTGATAAAGAGAATAGTAGTGTCCAGTTACCACTATAGTTGATTGAGTGATACAGCTGTGTTCTGTACATTCATACAGGGGAATGGCACAATTCAGGGTTTTAAGAAAAAAGTTCTACAGAATGGTTATTCTATGGGGAATGGAATATTTGCTGAAACATACATGTCAAGAGTAAAAACAGGTCCTCTTCTATTGTGAAAGTTCAGTTTCAATTCCCCTAAGAAAAATGTAT
This sequence comes from Eleutherodactylus coqui, assembly GCF_035609145.1. Classification (NCBI taxonomy): domain Eukaryota; kingdom Metazoa; phylum Chordata; class Amphibia; order Anura; family Eleutherodactylidae; genus Eleutherodactylus; species Eleutherodactylus coqui. The sequence goes on along the minus strand of NC_089843.1, from coordinate 137,438,631 downwards.
ATATTTGTTACTGATTGTGTTTCCATTAGGAACATAGTAAAATGTTAAGCCCAAATCAGACTGAAATTCTCTGTTGGGGCCCATTTAGACACAACGATTGTCGCTCAAAATTCGCATCTATTTTAGCGATAATCGTTGTAACTGCATTTACATTGTGCAGATTTCGTTAAGCCGTCGCTGAAAGACAACTATGAGCCTTATCAGGGATTCACAGTAGGATACAGCTGATACTATTGTTTCAGCTGTGTCCGCTCCCTGATGACAGGTTGGTTATGAAGAACAGAGTAGTCCAGCTCGGTTCTCCATACCTGGCAAGGAGCACTCGACTGTATTACAGCCGGGCTCTCCGTGCAGAAAACAGTTGAATGCAGAAGACAAGCAGGGACATCCTGCTTGTCTTCTGCACCCTTTGCTCCTAGCACTCGGCTGTCTAACCGGGCGTTAGGAGTGGGGAACAGCTAGATGCAGAAGACAAGCGTAGACACCCCGCTTGTCTTCTTCGTCCTCCGCTGGCAGCGCAAGGTGATCGCTCATCTTGAGCGATCATCTTGCGCTCTATATAAGACAATGATTATCGCTCAAAAGTCGCTTGAGTGTCATCTTTTGAGCGATAATCGTTGTGTCTTAATGGGCCTGTAGTGAGAGAGGAAAATAAAATAATCCACCTCATCAGGTATTTCTTTAAGTGCATATAATTTCTGCATAGTGTTTTCAAGCTAAGTAAAAAATAATTGGGGGAATTTATAGAGACAATTGTTGGAAACACTGATTTTAATATCATTTTTTTAGGCACATGATGTGCCTAATGCATGCCTCATTAGGGCTTATTCACACGAGGGAATTTGCGCAGCTAACTTACACGTGTATAAAAATGCGACTATTAGAACCAATGGTTTCCTATGGATACATTCAGATGAAGGAATTTTTGGTACGTCAAAAGAATTGCACCCAAAAAAGTACGACATCAGCGACTGAAATTCTCTGCTGCGTGAAAATATAGTTTTTGACCTATCTTTGCACAGGAGTATCCATAGACTCCTATGGGCTCTGGAAAAAAGGGGAGGGAGGTTGGCAGTGTTAAAATAAACATTTCCATTGTTTAGCTTAAACTGCTAAACAATAGGAATGGGAGTGGGAGGGACAATTAGCATAGTTAAGCTAAACATCCCATTGTATGTGTGTACTGTATGTAGCATAGTGAAGGTTTTGCGCTGGCCAGACCAAATAAAAATCTCTCTCTCTCAGCAGTGCATTTTATTGGCAACACAATGCTGCCAATCGTATGAATGGGCGATTTTAATGCTAATGAGGCTCACAAATGATTCTCATTCACGCTATTTTTAGGAGAGTTCACCACAATTTTTTTGCGCGGCTAACTACTGTGCGATTTTGGCATCCGTGTGAATGAGCCCTTATACATTTGGCACTTCTTGGCACCTCTGTGTGCCTACACAAAAATCTATGCCATCCATGAGCTAAAGTAGATTTCTGGTTTAATTTATCCCAGTTTCTTGTGTAAATTATACATAAATGTCTCTAGCTGGGACAGCCATGACTCTACTCGACAAGCCATGGCCCTTTTTCTGAAAAATATAGTGGACTGGTGTAGCTGGTGAAATCTGCTAAATTTTGTGACTATTATTTGGCTTTTTAGATGCATAAATGTCCACCAAATGTTCTATTTTTGTTATTTTTTTCCATATCTTGCTTCGGAGAGTCATTCTGCATACACAATTTATATTGAAATGGAAGTATTTGCAAACCTTATGTTCTTGCTAAATGGAGTAGTACAACTAATCTTAGGTAGCCAAATCACTGATATGTGGGATATTTGAATAACCAGTAATTGGCTAGAGCAAATGAACCATTAAAGGATCAATGTCACCAAATGCGGTTTCGAAACCTAGTACATATGTATGCACCTGCTGTTTTGTTTAATTAACTCTGTGAGAAGAGCACTACACATTTAGAATCCTGATATAATATTAAATATTACAAATTAAATAAAGAAGAGGGAACTGCTTGAAGACATCAATTATTAATGCCAATTTTATTAAAGTTTCCCAAATGAATGGGATTAAATATGAACGAAGCACTGAAATGTGAACAACAAGATATTGATGGTTACATTTGCAATATGTACATCTGATGCTGAACCTATGAACAAGTTACTGCAAGGTTTTGAAAATTGCAAAGAAATTGACATTTCTGAAATGTAGTTTACATTGAATAATTACACATATCACAAAATCTAATCAGAAGAGCTGTATTATAAACTTCATTAAAGAATATCTCCAGCCAAGAATGAAAATAGTGACTGCGCTCCCAAGTCCTTTTATACAATAACTTATGTAGGCTGTCTCTGGTAAGGTCAACTATCAATTTCAGAATCAGGAAGTAGATTTTTGACAGCTATCTCATGATTCCCCAAATATGGCTAATTTTTAATGTCCCTTGGTCTCCCTCTGGGTCTTCTTGGCTGAAAATCACAGTAAGTATAACTGTTTTTTGTCATCTTTTTCAGTTTGCAGACATAATTGAATAAACATATGCCTTTGCAGTGCAAAATATATTCTGTATACATATTTATTTGTCCTGAAATGATGTCCGGTCAGATAATTCACTCTAATTTATCTTTGTAAATAAAACAAAGGTCTTCATTTCAGATGCGGTACTTACCTCTCTTAATGGCTGACACTAATGTGAAATTTATACCTAAGATTGGAAAAGATGTATTGTTATGGTGTCAGGGTTCAAACTCACAACCTTGTGTGCTCTAGTCGGTGGCTCTCCCTATTGCGCCATCCAGCTTTGGAGAGTTCCCCTGCATACATTGACCTTTTTTTTCATATCCTACTATCCCCTGTTCTAGCTCCACCTGTTCCCGATTAGGACTTCCTATAAAAGCTTGGCCATGACATTCCTTGCTTGCATGATTATTCTGCTGCCTAAAACTGCTACATATAGCTTTATTGCAATACGATAGCAAAACCAAATCTGTTGGTATTGGATGTTATGAATGGGCTGGCTACAGTAGTTTATTTTTTGGGTGATCAAGATTAAAACCAGTTTTATTCCTAATAAGCAAATCTATATCACATTCAGGAGAAGTTCTCTGGTTTGAATTGCTGCTTGAAGCTTGCTGTGTTTTATACTGCTCTGTCTGTCTGGTGTGCTCTGCCTATTTCCCTACTCCCATCCAGGTTAAATCAGGTTTACATTAGGTAATTGTATGGTGCCATCCTTATCGGAATGATCGCTTTTTTAATGCTGTAAAAAATTAAATAGGCAGAATTTCTTAGTTTTCTTTCCATTAACCCCCCGCAAAATTACTAAATGTCAAACAGTACTTCATATGTACCCCAAAGTGGCACCATTATAAAATACAAATCGTACTGCTAAAAAGCCCTCATATTACTATGTGGACAAAAAAGGTTCTTAGAAAGTGGCGATGAACATACAAAAAAAGTCACTTGGTCATTAAAGTGCAAAATAAACTAATCAATTAGAGGTTAAAACAAGATCAAAAAAAGGCTTTTTACATGGTTGTAAGTGCAACTCTGCGCCGTTACGGAGCATAATTGCGCAATAACAGGTTTTTTCTTCTCGGAGTATTCAAACTCCACGCTATAGCACTCAATTTTGAATTAACCCTTTCCAATCCAATTTGTTTCCTGGTTTTCTTAGGGGGTTTACTCTTTTTCTGCCATTATACAATAGCGCTATATGTTGACTAAAGCCAGTACTGCATGAGGTGACACATTGGATAGGCTCCGACAGCAGAAAGGCTGGAAATAAGAGAACCCCGACGGACGTCTTCCAAGATCAAAGCTGTACAGCCTTAAATCATAATGTTTTCAGAGGTCAGACAGTGGATTGGAAAGGGTTAAACAGTGGGAAGATGGGTCCTGCCCTATCTTTCCCGCAAGTAGCATTTACTACATGTGAGAAAGATAGGGCAAGTTCTATCTTTTCTAATGAGTACTATTAAAGCCCAATGTCCATGGGTGGATTTTTTCAGCAAAATCCAGAGCGGTCATTCTGCTCCAGATTCCGCAGCAATAAGCTTCTATAGCATGCTATGGTAAAACTATCCTTCATGTCCACGAGCAGAGAAAATAAAGTGTGGTTTCTGATTGTGGATTAAAAATCGCAGCATGCTACATTTTGCTGCGATTCCCGCACGGACGGCTTCGATTGAAGTCAATGGAAGTCGTCCGATCCGTGGCCCATTGACACTGCTGACGGGGCACAGATTTTGCGGGAAAACAGGAGTTTGAAAAAAAAGTACTGTGCATGTGCACTGGTGTGCCGACTCGCGCTTCCGCATACATCCACAGTACAGAAAAAAAGAAGACCCAGACAGGTAAGCAGGGTCCTCAGCCGAGGGAAGGTTGGATTCCGCTGAGGGTTCCCGCATGCATAATCTTACCCGCCTGTGGACATGAGGTCTTACACGTGAGAATTTACATGACTGTGTTTGTGTAAGTATTTGTGCAGGCAAAATCTGGGTACGCTAAACCCAGAGAATAGAACCCAGAGGTTCATTCTCATAAGTGCATTTCGCTTGCATATAAAAAAAATAGGACCTGCTCTATTTTCTTGCATTTTACACAGTAAAATTCTCATAGAAATCTATAGGAGGTGTGCAAATATGCAAGGGGAGGCATGAAACAATGCACAAAACACAGGGAAAAGAATATATCTGGACCTCATTACGCTAATTAGCCTTTTATTCCATGGAAACTGACCATGCATGTGCAAAAAGTACAATAATACGCAGAGACACACATGCAAATCTACCTTCTCAAACCTCGTTCATGTGCAAACACATATTTGTGCATATGGTTGTGTAAGCTGCTTTTTGTGTGCAATCATTTATATACATGAACCCTTTAAAATATCTATATTCAGCTATATTGTTATGTAAACAACACTTACGCATATCAACATTTCCCTTTTTCTGGAGCATTTGACATGTTTCTATCACATTTGTTGCTTGCCGCTGTACACATGCATTATACACGGCACACACCTTCTGGATATTATCACCAAGGGAAAAGGTTTGGCTCATATGAAGCAGACACAAAATATTCTCCACAGACAGCATTAGACACTGCCAAGTTCATAATGCAAAAGTGAGGATGGTAATGGAATTTTCCCCCAGGACAAGTACAGTACTTTGTATTTATATTTATTTCCCAGGTGAAGTCTTATTTAGGATTTGAATAATTAAATCTGAACAGTTTTTCTAACGCAATAATATGCTGATTTTAACTGGGAATTGAGGAATGTTAAACACTATGCAGATAATTTATCAAAATGAAAACATTTTTTATTTAGCTGCTAAGGAAACAAGAAAGATTATAATTTAACTTGCCTACAACTATATAAGGTATGCTAGTGGTACAGAATCATTGATAATATGTTCCATAAGGATAGCATGCACCATATAATGCACATATAGCACATATACATGGACTACAAGTAGCAGACATTTTTGGATATAGGAAAATAATGTGAATGTGCAGTAAAGGCAATAAAATTGGTCATTTACATTCAGTTACTTTTTTTTACATTGCAGTATTTCTAGAAATAAATGTATTTTTTCCTTTACTACCATGGGCACAGTTAAAGTCTACTGCATCACTGCATCCTATTATATTGCAGCTGCATTGCATGTCAACTTTTGGCATATAGGTTATATTACAGCATCCTATATTAAAATAACCTTACATTTCAACTATTTTGAGACACGTGGCTCAGTGCTTTTCTTATGGCAGGATGCAATACTTCATGTAAGAGCATTGCTTCAATTGACACCATCTAGTGCTGGCTTCAGAAAACACTCTGGCCTCACTCACATAGCAAAGCCCTGTGCAAAAAGCTTGTACACTTCTGTATTGCTGTCATAAGCCACCTTGGAAGCAGAGGCAGGCATACCAGATATACAAAGTGTTCAGTTCCATATGGTTCCAGTGAAGGAGTCCTCTGTCACCTTAAAAAAACTTCATTCTGTATATTAAATTCCATTTAAGGGACCTTACTGATTACTCATAAGTTTATAACTTAGCTCTGGATTGTTAGAGATAATTGAGTCCCTTTAAGCTGAGATATTAACCCTTTTCAATCTAATTTTGGATTCAGGGTTTCCTAAAAGGCTTTCTCGTTTTGCTGTTGTACAATGGTGCCATCTGTTGGCTAAAGCCAGTGTGTGTGCACTAGCAGAGTGGCTGGCAATAGACAGTAAGAATACCATCTTGGATGTCTTCTGATATCAGAGCTGTAAGCTTCAATAAGAATGTAGGAAGACACCAGACAGTGGGTCAGAAAGGCTTAAAAGTAGGGGGACTTATATATTTTTCTTGTATGGGGAATAGAGATGAGTGAGCATACTCGATAAGGCAAACTACTCGAGTGAGTAGTGCCTTATTCGAGTATCTTCTCGCTCATCTCTAAAGATTCGGCTGCCGGCACGGGTGAGCGGTGAGTTGCGGCATTGAGTAGGGGTGAGCGAGGGGGAGAGAGGGAGAGAGAGATTCCTCCCCGCTCTCCCCCGCCGCTCCCCGCCCCCTGCCGGCACCCGAATCTTTAGAGACGAGCGGGCAGGTACTCGAATAAGGCACTACTCGCTCGAGTAGTTTGCCTTATCGAGTATACTCGCTCATCTCTAATGGGGAACCTTTACGGTGTGTGAACAAATCTATGCCACAGCTCAAGGTGGATCTGTAAAATGGCCAAATGCATAATGCATTACAGTACGTTCACCAAATTCCACATCAAAGTCATGAAAAAAAAATGTGTCAAAATTTTGATGTGGTTTTGATATGGATCTGCAGCAGATTTCACCTATTCAATTCAGGGCATAAACACATGGATGTATTTTTCTCCCCTTATACTGCCGTGATAATCACGGCCGTATAATGGGACAAAACCAAACCACTGATTTCAATAGCAGATCAGTAGTTTTATTTACACTTCTGGGATTTCTCTGCTGAGAAAGGTAGGATGTGCCCTATCTTATCTGCATGTAGTGAATACATTGTGCATGGAAGATTGGGCGGCCCCTATCTTCCCGCTGTTATTTTCAAACTCCTGCACTCTGGCGTGGAGTTTGAGCTTCCAGTGAGAGAGAAGAAATTTCCCTTGTACAGGTGCAACTATACTCTGCACTGCTAAGCATAGTTGCATAGTGTTTAAGCCCTCAAAGGGCCATAAGGCCTCTCTTCTGCATATAGGGAGCCTAGTACTATGAAAAAAAGCACTATAGTTGGGGTCCTGTTATATATTTTGCATTGGGGCCCAGGAACTTCAAGTTACTCCTCTATGTTAGGGGCTAAAACAAGTTGGGTGGCCCCAAGGTAAACCTTTGCACCCAGGCCCATGAACTACACCCCTGCCTCAAAGTGTAAAATGTGCTGCGTATCTGCATCAAAACTGCATCAAAATCTGCACCAATGGCACAGATTTTGATGCAGTTTTTGTTGTGGTTCGATGAGGCTTAGGCACAATTATGCTTGCCGCTATGGAGAGTTGCACATGAGGCTGATTTTTTGTTTTTTTCGGACTATTGAAACTTCAAGCTAGTGCACACAAGTTTGAACAAAAAAAAAAAGCAAGTATTAACTATGTGTAAGAAAAACAGGGAAAGTGCTATATTTTCTCGGCCATAGTATCTACACCTGAGAATATGAAACCATTGAAATCAATGGTTTCATGTTGTCCTGTTGTAGTGTACAGAAGTTCACGTATGGAAGTTTCTGGAAGGTTCTGATTGATCTATGTAGTCTTTTGCTTATGCGTATTGTCAGTGTGTTATATGTGGATGAATATGGAGTGTATTGCCTAGCTGCAGCACTGAATAGATTACATGTCTGGAAATGTATCTTTTGTAAGTCATGTGACCATGTTTTCATAAATGTGTTTGCAAGGTGTTTTGCGTGAGTCTTTTATTGAGAGTCTGGTGTAGAGTGGTGGCAAGTGAGTTGTGCTGTGGAGTGCTGGCCACATGCAGGTACCTTCAACCTGCATGTGGTGAAGATGGAAGAAGCGGAGAGGTGGCCTTGAAGTTTTCCCTAGGACCCTTACACCAAAGTTTGATTGAAGTGTGCAGTCCGCCATGCAGAGTTCAAGTCATCAGAAGTGAGTGAGTGACCAATAGAGAGTTTGTGCCTTGCTAAGGAGTACTTTCCAGGAACGGTGCTGCACAGATAACTTGGACTGTGGGCCCAGAGTCATCCTGGGTTTGCCTTCCTGGCCTCACCACTAATTCTGCCTGCATTGGTGTGTTTCGTTGAAACTCCATCAAGCTATTGTACCCTGTATTTATCCACGGTTATCAAAGTAAAGTTCCAGTTGCTGACTGTTTCTGGCAATTGTGTGTTTTCACTACTATCCATGTGTGGACTTTATTACACCTTCAGCTTCACCGTGGAGGAAGGGACAGTTACACGTGACAAGCTACCAACCCCATTTTTCTTCTGTACTATTAATAGGCAAGAATACCGCAAATGAAAACAAAACCATTTAAATCAATTTTGTTTTGTCCTGTTATGCAGCCGTCATTATCACAGCCACATAACGGGATGTAATCACACCCATGTGAAGAAGCCCTAAATTTGCTACATCTGTAAATAAATAAAATTAGGGCTAATAACTGAATGGCTTAACAGATTGATTTTGATTCTGAGCGTTCTTCCCTGGGCAAGTCATTCAACCATATGGCTCTTTTCCTACAGAAAATGTTGTTTTAAAAGCAGTAAGGAAAATATGTAAATATGAATAAACCCTTAAAATTAAATAAAATGTAGTGATATATATTTTCATATAAACTATACAGATTTTTTTTTAAAGCCACGATTCTGAACGACTAAAAACATCACTAGAGGTGCTGATAGTATTTTTACAGTGCTTGCTATTTTTCATATTTAACCATTGTCTGCTTCATAAGAAGGGTAAGTGCACTTAGTTATGCTTCTTGGATCTGCTTATCATTTATCATGTGAGGATAGCTCTTTTTTGCCTCAATAATCAGACTTCTACCATACTCCAATTACAAGTTTTAGATTCACTCAACACCCATCAGTGCTTAGAGATGACAGATAGCATAATAGATACAGGTGAAGGAGGGATGATAACTGTGTGCAGCAAATGAAACATTAGTACAATTTACATTTTCCATGGAGACATTTTCTTGGTTTTAAGACTTAACTTATAGCTTCCTGTAATGTAAACATGTACTTTGAATCAATTCAGAACACAATACTACTATATTCTATTCAACCTAAAAAGCTTCATAATTATTACTTTAGGACAAATATTCTTTTTCTCGTAAAATGTTGTTTTCTACAGCCGCTGCTTACGATAGCAATTGTGCTAAAAAAAATCCTAAACTCTGACCTTGAACTGGTTTCAGAACATCCCTTGTAATTATAGATTCTATAAAAATCAGTAAGTTCCTAGAATTGCTATTTTTCTTCTTGTACTTGTAGCATACAATGTATTATACATAAATGTTTGATGCATGTTCTAAAATAGTTTTTAAAACCATGTTCTTAACTATTTTCTCATGTTTTAATACAATCTTATATATATATATATATATGTATATATATATATATATATATATATATATATATTTTAAAAAAAGCATAGATGTACACTAAATAGCCAGTTGTTACTCACCTCACCTAGATTCTGCGACAAGTCTCTGTTGGCCGCAGCAATCAGTCACCTCTCCACTCCAGCAATGAATAGTCTTCTGCTATGGTCCTGTTGGATCAGTCCACAGCTCCCCATGCCATCTCAGCTGACAGATTCGGATTGCCAAGGCAAATGGAACTTAAAGATGACCAAGCACCATAATGAAAGGGGGTGGGCACTTTTGCACTTAGCTTGAAGACCCACGTACAAGCTTGTCTGGCTACTGCCTCTGTTACAATATTTTGATTTACAGGGACCAAGACTCTTCTCACTGCATTGAATGACCAAAATGGAATGCAGATTTTTTCCATTGGCAGTTAAAGGGGTTGTCCCGAGGCAAAATCGAAAAATTTTTCTCTGCCCAGTCCCCCTTCTACAGCAAACATCACAATGTACCCGCGGAAAGCGTATTTAAAGATGGTTTCTACTCACCATTACAGCGTTTCATGAAGTTATAAAATTTCTTCTTTCAAGATGGCCACCGGTCCTTTCCCAAAGGTGCACTGCGGTTTTCTCCCATGGTGCACCGCGGGTCTTCTCCCATGGTGTACCATGGATTTCTTCTCCAGTCTTGCGTTCCACTGCCGATTACAGGCACCTCATTGGCTGATCGGCACCATGTGACAAAGGCGGAGCTACGATGACGTGGAGAAGAGGGAGGAGCCAGGACGCCGCTCGTGAGCCCGGACACAGGCAGCAGAGGATTCTTATCTGCGCAAGCGCCGACTGTTGCGGCGACCAGAGAAGAAGGCTTCAGTCGTCACCATGGAGATGGGGACGCCAGCGCCGAAGGGGGTAAGTGTATAACTTCTGTATGGCTCATATTTAATGCACGATGTATATTACAAAGTGCATTAATATGGCCATACAGAAGTGTATAACCCCACTTGCTTTCACGGGACAACCCCTTTAAGCAATTTGGTTATCATTGAAAGTGAGTGTGGCCCTTAGGTGTAGTGGTTAGTTTTATCTAATGCATTATCACCACGCCAGGTATGTTTCTTTATATACAATACATTATGTATCCAATATATTTTATTAGTTTAGCTTTTGAGGGTTTGTAAGTGGAAGAAGCTTTTGATAGAATCACACCCTCTGGAGTAAGCCTAAAGGAGCCGTCGCAAATATTACATATGAAACTTTTAATCCGGCTCCAAAAAGGTCCTTTGACTGGGCAGAACCACTAAATGTGTGCTAGGAAACCCCCACTTTCACCAGCATAAGTTAGAATCAGCTAATTTGTAGGCGAAGAGCCATTCTGGAAATTTATACCATCTGGTAATGAGTTTGTAATGGTTTTTTTGTAGTCTAGTGCATCTAGAAAAGCCGTGTGAATTGTTTAGAATAGTTTTAATGTCTCTATCCAAGAGGGAACAGTTGAGTTTCCTTTCCCATGAGATGCTCTGGTTCCTCTTCTGATATCGACTCCTGCTCTGTCTTCTAACTATCATTCTTGCTTTTCCTCTAGCTTGTTGCATCCTGACTACTATTCTGTTGTCAAACCCAAACTCTATTTCTGTCTTTGCTACAAGTTCTCTTCTACAACATACCCAAGTCCAATCAGTTACCATATCTCTTTATAGGCTTAAAAGTTGAATAATGGAGAGATTCTTTAGACTCTGCATTTCAGACCAGCCAGTACCAAACACATTGTAGTTTAGAGCATTCACATTATTACTCTGGTAAGAATCCGTACCCTCAATGCAGATTCACATTGAAGTTAAAATGGACACTAAAAAGGCCACATCATAATTGACACAAAAGGTACTGTGTGGAAGATCGCAAAGCAGTGATTCACACACTTACAGAATAGGGTTGATAATGCTACAGTGGAATTGTATAAAAATTATCATTGTTGGCTGCAGTACTCGCTATTGTATCTTTAACAGAGGCTGGAAGAAATACAATAACTGGCCAATAATAGTATCAGGCACTGAGTTTCCATAGCTGAGCAACAGTACAAAATTTGAGAACCTTATGTACAATGCTGTTGATGAAAGTGGTTTAAAACACACCACCATTGGACTAAGCTCTGTCTTCTGGAATGGTCAATCACAGTTAGCCAATTGCTTTAATAATCTAATCTAGAGAATTCCAAATGAATACTTCTAGACTGATAATTATCGCTAACTGCTAAGCTTAGTGCATGAAGTATGATTATCTATGTTTGTATGGGATTTATGGTTTTTCCTGGATTACATAGTGTCATTAGGTGCAATGCATGTTTTGCTGCAACTATTTGGGGTATAAATAAAATAATTAATATATAAAAGCCCATAAGTAAAATCGTTTACTGATTCCATAAATGAAATGGTTTACAGAATTTGGGCGCACTTGGAATGCAGTCCTTAATTCAGCCCTTATCACTCAATATCAATGCTTGACCATCATTTGGTATACAGTTACACCATGAACTCCTATATGGTAAAAGATCTAGTGGAAAGTTTTCCAAATTAACTAAAAGCTCTTATAATAGCAAAAGTTTGATCAATTCTATGCTAATGCATGCTACTTTGGGAGGATATACTTGGGTACTCATATGTTTTCAGCTATGTAATATAATAGGAGTTGGTCAATTAAGAAGACCTGACTGTGTCATTTAACACAACATGATGAACCTCTCTCATTCCTTACATTAAATATACTGCAGCAAATTTCAGAGTTACTCCAAACATTAAAATTAGTTGTAACAAAGCTTTTTATAGGACTGATAGAAAACCTACCATATCTTAAAGGGGTTGTCTCGCGGCAGCAAGTGGGTCTATACACTTCTGTATGGCCATATTAATGCACTTTGTAATGTACATTGTGCATTAAATATGAGCCATACAGAAGTTATTCACTTACCTGCTCCGTTGCTAGCGTCCCCGTCGCCATGGTTCCGTCTAATTTCGGTGTCTTCTTGCCTTTTTAGACGCGCTTGCGCAGATCCGTCTTCTCCCTTCTTCTCCCTTCGGCTCCGCTCGGCAGCATCGGCATTTTGGCTCCGCCCCCTTGCACGCATCATCGCGTAGCTCCGCCCCATGATGTGTGCCGGTTCCAGCCTCCTGATTGGCTGGAATCGGCACATGACGGGGGCGGAGCTACGCGATGACGCGAAAAGGGGGCGGAGCCAAAACGCCGATGCTTCCAAGACCAGCCGAAGGGAGAAGATGCATCTGCGCAAGCGCGTCTAAAAAAGCAAGAAGACACCGAAGTTAGACGGAACCATGGCAACGGGGACGCTAGCAACGGAGCAGGTAAGTGAATAACTTCTGTATGGCTCATATTTAATGCACAATGTACATTACAAAGTGCATTAATATGGCCATACAGAAGTGTATAGACCCACTTGCTGCCGCGAGACCACCCCTTTAAGGGCTTAAACACATGACCGTGATTCCATCATGTTTTGCGGCCATGAAAATTATGGATGCCAAACGTGACAAAACCAAACCATTGATTTCAATGCATAGGAAAACAGAGATAGTCCGGCGTTAAATAAAAATCTTTCAGTCTTTATTAAACAATCCAGACAGACAAGAAGGAACAGCGAGCGTGTGCCATGTTAGATGTTTCAGCAAGCATGTTGCCCTTAATCATAGACCTTTCTCCATTTTTCTGTGCATCAGTTGTGGCTTCCAGCCGGTCCTTGTGTGGGAGTGACTGCAGAGGAGCTGGTCTCTGGTTTGCATTGATTTAATGGTTTTGTTTGACTAGTATGATTCTCACACTATGTTACTATGTGCAAGAAAAGATAGGCCTTTCCCTATCTTTCTCACATGTAAAAAAACATAGTGCAAGAAAAGATAGGGCAGCACCTATTTTCCAGACATTTTTTTACTGTGTACAATAGCAAAAAATTTATACTGTAAAAAAAAATGTTTTGACTTGTTCATGTGCAAATACAATCTGTAGCGGTGAGTGTATTTGTGCATGTACTCATCTGTTTAAGCCCTAATTCAGTGAAATATCATGGTTCACAATAGAAATATGGTAAACCAATTGAACTTTTATATATTCTTATGTCAGTTGTAATTGAGGCCAGACAAGTAGCATGTTGTGGAGTGCAGGCCACAACCAGGAAGTGGGTCCGAGTTGACGTCATGACATCAGCCCTATCCAATGTGACTGCGGTGTCGGCACATGTGCCCTGTTATTTGGCATCGGGAGCCAATGTGAACACATCATCTGCTGGTTTGGAGTTTGAATGGTTGGCAGGGAGGTGGTTCCCTTTGCTGGCCAATCATATATTATTGTTGTGCATTTATTTGGTCCGCTCCTCTTGGAAGGCATTGGTTATTCATCTGCATGGTATAGTTCTGGTCCAGTCTGTGTCTTCCTGGTGTCATCATACTTTCAGATAAGTCCCTGGTGTTTTACTTCTTGATTGGTTTAACCCCTTATCACTGCATGGTGTGTGTTTGCATCCTGGCAGGGTGGTACTTAATACACTTGGATATAAACTTATGTCAAATGGATGGTGTGGAATTAGAAGCAGAGCCTGTGCCATCACACAAGAGGAGCCAGCTGTTACTGATAGCTGGCCTCCTGAAACAGCGAGGATACATGAGAACAGCAATCCCCTCTGTTAACCCGCATGCATCAATCTATGTAGATCAAGGCATGTAAAGGGTTCATAGAGGGTGTGCATTACCTCTGTGATGTCATTGTACCTTTGCAATATAATTGCAGAGGGACAATAGACTGCCATGACAACAGGACGCCAAATACTGGTGTCCTGGGTTGCCATTGCCTATAATCCCTATTGTAATCGATAAGGTAATGCAGTACAGAGTCTTGCAATGCATTACAATAGCTGTTATGGTTCAAGCCCACTATAAGGGAAAAAAAGTTGTTAAACAATAAAAAAAAGTGTAAAAAAAAATTAAAATAATTACAAAAAAAACTTTTGCATACTTTCCCCTATTTGTATAAAATATGAATAAAAGTAATAATCTTTATTTGTATAGTGCCAACTTATTTTACAGCACTTTTAGACATGGGAGAATACAGGCAATACAACAATAACATGTGATATACAATCAGTTTGAAGTTAACAGGGTGGGGGTGATATAGGTGGTACAAGGCATTGGGGGAACACAGGCAGTACAGGAGTTACATGTGGATATCAATTAGTAGGAAACCAAGGGAGTGGGGTGGTAAGGAGGTGCAAGGGTAAAGGTTGTATGCATTACGCAGGGTGGAAGGTGTGAAGAGACATAGGGAGGGGCAGGGGGACTAGTTCAGGAGATTTGGTATGCCTCCTTGCGGAGGTGCTTTTTTAAGGTGCGTCTGAAATTTTGTGCATCAGGAATTGTTTCTATGCCTTGGGGTAGAGCATTCCAGAAGATGGGTGCTGCTCTGCTGAAATTCTATAGGCGAGCATAGGAGGTTCGTATTAGAGGGGTGTTTAGTCTGAGTATTTTAGCGGATAGGAGTGTGCAGGCTGGGTGGTAGAGCAGGCTGGGTGGTGTATGGACAAGAGGGAAGCGATAAAAGAAAAGAAAACACACTATCCTGCACAACAAAACCTGTAAAAAAACATACGTATTTTGTTAATTTTGCCTCCCAAAAAACGCAATAAAAGTGATCAAAAAAGCTGTATGTATGCCAAAAGGGTACAAATAAAAACTATAGTTCATCTCGCAAAGAACAAGCCCTGAAAGAGCTCTATCCATAGAAACATTTTTTAAAAGTTTCTGGACTTTGAAAGCAGCAATGTAGAAAAACACTTTTAGGCCTGTTTCCCATGGGCTATAAAATCTTGCTACAAAACACATGTATGTGAAGCCCATGGTTTCCAATGGGTTCTTTCAGGCTACAAAACATTACTGATGTGAAAGAACCCATTGGAAACCATGGGCTTCACATATATGCATTTTGTAGCGATGATTTTGTGGCCCGTGTAAAAGCAGCTGAACGGACGATTGTTCCATGCTGAAGTCCCAAGCTTCAGCTGCAATCTTTCCATGCTGAACAGGAGGGAATGTTCTGTATGGAATATGTGCTAATGGAGAGAGAGAAGGATGGAGTCCCCGGGAGAACCCCCTTCATCTCCACAGCAGGGCTTTCCTTTAACTCTCTCTCTGCAGTCAAGGGCAGCCCCGCCGCAGAGATGAAGGCAGTTCCCCCTGGGACTCCCTCTATCTAGGAGTGAAGGGAAGCCCTACTGCAGTGATGAATGGGATTCCCTTGGGTCTGTGGGGAAACCCTGCATCTCCCTACAGGGGTACGCTCTCTATCCCCGCTGCAGAGAAATCCCTTTATCTCCCTTTGCTGGCTGTCTTCCACAGTCTCCCATAGGAGTCTATGGACACTCCTGCGCATCGCACACCAAAGTTAGGTCAAGACCAATTTTTTGCAAGCAGCAGGGAATTTCTGTTGCTGACTTTCAATCACTGATGTCCTATCTTTTTAAGTGCATTTTTTTTTTGGGGGGGGGGGGTCACGGTTAAAATTCTTTCATCAGAATGTTTCCATAGGAAACCACTGGTTCTAGTAGTCACAATTTTTTTGCACATGTAAGTTAGGAGCACAAATTCCCTTGTGTGAATGAGCCCTTATTGTGTAAAGTGTAAAAAAAAACTAATAAAAAAAATAATTTTGGTATTGTCATGATTGTACAAGCCCACAGAAAAAAATGTATCATGTGATTGATACTGCATGTTTAACGCTGTAAAAAAAAAAGAGCAATTGTAGAATTTATGTGTTTTCTCTCCTTGCTCTAAAAAAAATTACTAAAACTTTTACAATATATTATAGGTAAATTGTATCAATTAATTCTACAGTTCACCATGCAAAAAACAAGCCTTCATATTATCATGTTGATGAAAAAATAGAAAAGTTACGGCTTTTGAAATGTGGAGATGAAAATTACCCCAAAAATCATGTGTTTATGGCTAAAATAGGTCATGTCCTTAAGGGGTTAATAACATCCGCTTCCTAGTACTGATGTGTCAACTTTTATCTACATTTGTGAATTGTCACCTTCTTTTGCATCACCTATGGTAGGTACAGTCTAGTTTCCCTCCAGGTTCTGAATGAAAGGCCGCCCTCATCAGGGTGATCACCCTACTTTTAGATAGGATTTCCTCTTATTAGAATGGTAGGGTGAGATTCCCCCTAACCCATATATTAATTTTGTTTCAATAGTTTTGCTCTCCATTTTTACAAAGTGTATGTATATCCATCCTTTTTTAGGCAACTATAATTTCCAATCCGGTGTTTGGCATCCAGCTAAGATGTAACAGCAATTTTACACATCAGGCTTTAAATCAGTATCCATATTGCAGCATGAATACTTACAGATATATCTAAGCATGAGTACCATAAAACTAGAAAGAGCGTATTCCTAGAAAATCAAATGACTGGCCCACTGGGCTATTACATTGGCAACTGTCATGTAATGCCAACCTTATTTGACATTTGGTTTGTTACCCAACTGAGACACAATCCAAGAACTGATTTGTGTCACACTGGTCTTTCCAGATAAATAGTATGCCCAATATGTTCTGTGACAGACGCTTGATAATGTCATTTAGAGCATAAAATTGAGCACCTGTGAATGTTTTAGATGATACTAAATCCCTAAAATTGTTCAAATGTTAAAATATTGATTGTCACTGTCTCCTTAATAAAAGAATATCAATACTAACAACATTTTCGATGTCACACAAAAATACCCTATTTATATTGTGTTCTGTATACAGTAAAGACAGTGAAAATACTAAAAAAAATGAAATAAAAAATGTTGTACATGTTATACGTGAAGTATAGCTGTTATTTTTTGCAAAGTCTAAATCTATTTATACTTACAAATGTATTTTAATATTAGTAAAATGTCCATAAGCAACAAAAAGTTGCCCTAATTTCTATTGACCTTACTTTAGTACTGAGCTTTTATTTTGTAAATGGCAGCCATAGTGGGTTTATGCTGAATATGGTGTATGCTTTGAGATTGCTTTTTGATATGACACTTAAGCTATATGTAAGTAGAAGTTAGAAAACTGAATGAAATATGCTGTTAATAAATGAAGAGTATTACAAGGCTCTCCTGTTGATAATTGACTATTGCAGAAAACTGCTAAGACACACTAATAACAGCAGGGGATAATTATGAAGCATTAATGGCAGTGATCTGAGATGATAAGTGGTGTTAATGATAGAGAACACAACTTGTTATCATGACAAATATTTTCTTCCATTAGAGAAGGAGTCAAAAGGTGATTTTATTTTATTAAACATTTTAACTCACTGGAAAATTAGGCAATGCATTTAACATAGTATCGTAAACCTTGATGTACTTTTTGTTAGAACACACAGCACTTAATAACTCTAATATTATAATAATAAATCCATGCTTCAAATCTAATAAATGGGTTAGGAATGCTGTAAGAATGTAAAGTTATGTATACACATACTCTAAAAGTTTATCTCTAATAAAGCAGCCTTGGATGTATTTGTGTTAGGTAAAGCTCATCATCCAAATGCAAACTTTCCTCACAAAGGGAAAGCTGGATAATATAGACTGCATTCATTTCCGAAGAATTAAATAGTGATGTGTTTTAAGCCACTTCAGCCAGCACTTGGTATTGCCCTTAAGGACTTCAGATGTGTCTCTGATCAAAATGTTGTACTATTTGTATTTTTGAATTTTTTCCCCCTCCCTCCACTTTTTTTATTTGACGCTCCCACGACTTAAGATTCCATCATACAGAGTTGGACTTTTGTTGGACTTTTTGATGGACTTTCTTGGCCCATTATTACTTTGGAGCCTGGGAACACCACAGAATCCATAAAGAAAATTAGCCAAGTTACAGTGACAATTGACATTGTTAGGGCTGTGCTGGTTCTAGTTCGGAGCAACAGATCTCTCCCAAACCAGCCTCCTGGCTTCTCGCCCATTGAATGCCCCCTTATAGTAATTATAAAGATAAATTAAAGAGCCGTATATCTTGTTTAATTTGTTCTACTCTAAAAAGTTATTTGTTTTAGCTTATTCAACATATAGTAGACAGCAATTAACTTTAAGTAGAAATAGTTTAAAGTAATCTAACAATTAGAAAATTAAATTTATGAAAACACAACAATATCTTTTGCTCTAATGGCCACAGGTAAGGTGGCTGTCTGTAATATTAAACTTACTTACCCATCCTGATGATGTAGCAATGTCAGAATAGCTACAGAAACGCGTTGATGGAAGGAAAGGGGAACGTATATAAGCTTACGTTTAGCCCCCTGAAGATATAGCCGTTAGTATTGGCAACAGAGAGGTAGTGGTTGCACTGGCTAAATAAGACAGTAATATCTAGCGTTAGCAACTGACAGTGTATGAATCTAACTGCAGGGAATTGCTGCGCTGGATGAATGTATTATTAAAGCTACCAGTAATATATTATCCTAGATACAGGTAGCTATTTATAAGAGCATGAATTGTAGGCATTAGGCTTAATTACTCTTTAAGTAGAGCCTTTATATTATTAGCACTCAATGAGACAAGTTAGGAGAGTGGAGGTTATAATTGTGCATGCCCAGAGAGATAGTAGAACGAGGTCTGGGGACACATTATTGTTTGAGACAAACTTACACAGATTATGCGCTATCTGAGTCAGTAGAATACAGATTAAAATCATCACATCGGACCCTTATATTCTTATCCATATGTCAACGGATACAATAAACAAAAGTGGGAATAAGAATCTGTGTTCCAAGTGTGAACAAATATAACACTTGGGAGCCGGTCCAAAGTTGATCTATATGGGCAGTGACTTCCTATGCTGACTGAACCCTATGTATATATAAAAGCATTAAAAATCGAGCCGAACTGTTTCTATCAAGTGTACACTCAGTGGGAGTGATAATTATCACCCACTTATTGTTTTACACACGCACTCTATTTTTTAATTATTCTTTAATAAAGGTTATATTTTAAATTTAGTGGTTTCCTTCGGTGACAAATATCTTGCACTGTAATTTACAGGGTGGTCCAAAGGAATGGAGGCACCTGAATAAATGAAAACAATAGTTGGGAATGCCATCCTGTGTGTGGCATGTTGCTAAGACAAATCTGTGAGGGATGACTATTTTGAAAGCAACGATCTTGGAACAAAGTCAGTATTTTCAAATGGGAAGGTGTGAATGTGATGTATGTATGTGATAGTGAATTTATTCTTGCCATAGTTATTGTCAACTTTCTCTTTTGTACAGACACAGATATGGCTGCAAAGTTAATGTGTGAGGAGAGGACAGAGATTGTGCTGATCTCCAGGGAGCACAATACCCAAGTCATTGCAGTGGATTTCAACACTTGGCACCATTACAGACCACCCATCCACCATAAATTTGCTAAATTTGGCCAAATAAATTATGTGTTGGACCTGCCAAAAAGTGGGTGTAGCAAATCTGCCACAGATGAAGCAACAAGAAAGGCCATATTGGCATCATTCTGCAATAACCCACATCATAGCACCCAGCATCTGTCACATAAAAGCAGGGTTAGTAAAACCAAGATTGGGCAGAAACTGACTATGCACAAATGGCATCTGTACAAGATCCAGTTGTTGCTTCATCTTAATGAGGATTACCGGATTGCTGTGTTGAATTTGCAGAGTTAGTGTCACAGCAATTGCAACAGGACCCACATTTCACAGATACGGTACTGTTCAGTGATAAAGCAAACTTCATTTTGAATGGGGAAGTAAACAAACCCGCATTGGACAGATCCCTCCAAGATGGTTGGCACACAGATAGTCATACCATGGTGTAGTGTGTGGGGTATGAAGATAGTAGGCCCATTCTACATCAATGTTAACATTACTGCTGCCAAATATCTACAATTGTTACATGATTAGATATTCCTGTCACTGTGCAATGAAGATAGCATATTCCCAGTCTTCTTCCAGCACGTTGATGCCCCCCATATTATGAATGGGATTAGTTTTTTTGAACAACAGTTTCTGGGGATGTGGACTGGGTGTTGTGACCAAGTGAAGTAGCCCTTGCACTTGCTAGAGCTCACCACCTTGGACTTCTACCTGTGAGATGATGTCAAATGTAGGGTTTAAACACTGAAAATTAGAGATGAGTAAGCGTACTCGTTAAGAGTATCCTCATTTTCGAGAACATGCCTGCTTGCCCCAAAAGATTCGGGGGATGGCGGGGGAGAGCAGGGGGAGAACGGGGAGGGGGGGGGGGAGAAAATCCAAAGTGTGGTATACAAGCAATGGCAGATCCTGGACTTCTGTGCAAGCATTTCTGCTGAGGTGTTGCTCTCAGTGAATCATGATTGGGAGAAGAGAATAGCCTTAATAATTCGAAACAACAGGGAGCACATCAAGCGTATCCTGTAGTGGATCGTTGTTGTGTTCCGTGTTACATAAAAAATACTAATAACTGTGACAGGAATAAAGATATGTTACATTTAAGTACAGATCCAGATTTCTCATCATATTCTGTATCAGAAACATATGTCACATGCATCCCTTCCGATTTGAAAATATCAACTCGGTTCCAAGATGGTGGCTTGCAAAATGGCCGTCATGTATGACTATGCCCCTCACAGATTTGTCCCCTTCCCCTTAACAACATGCCACACACAGGATGGCATTCTTAGACACTGTTTTCCATTAATTCAAGTGTCTCCATACCTTTGGACCATCCGGCACATTTATAATATACCTACAATATAATGGCCAAAAGAAATAGCTATAGGTCAGATAAATAGTAGTGATGTGATTTAATCCTGCATTTTATCTTTAAAATGAAGAGCAATGCTTAAATGATCCGAATAATAAAAATAAGAAATATTTTTAGGCATACAGCTGTATTGGGTCTGCCTGAAGTCCTTTCTCAATGAGATCCAGAGTAAGTGATGCTTGCACGCTTTAGGCTATTGCAACCTGCTAAGGATTGACAAGTAAATGTAAGTTCTAACCCATATATATATATTCCTCTAATTGTTTCTGACAAGGAAATCAAGATAAAATCACAATATTTTGTTACCCACAGTGCTTCTAAACCCTGTAATCTTCTTAATGTGTTGCTTCGAACAGCTGCTTGGTTTCTGTTTACTGTGTTTGTCTGCAGCATTTTAATACAGTGTTCTCTCTCGAAGTAATTTATGAAATATCATAAGCAAGGTCTCTCTGTACTCAGCTTATCGAAATACACTAAGAGCGAACAACTAAAATATATAATTATTTCTAATAAGAAAGATTTAAAATATGGAGACTTTTTTCTAGAATAAACTACATTTTGATTTTGATTTTTCCACCATTCTAATAAAATTTGAGGACTACTGTCCACAGCCATTATCAGACAAGTAACCTTAGATAATGTATTTGAAAACTTCTGCACAGTATCTGTAAGGTATGAAAACAGACTCCTTTTAAAATATTAGCGTTATACTAAGTTATGTGAAATATACACGCATTTCCTATGTATACTGTGTAATGTGATATTTTTGTTCTATAAGGATACATGCACACGGATGTTTTAAAAGTTGTGCCCAAGATTATCAGGCACAGCTCTCATCAGACAGCAATTGGAAATCCCATCTGTGTGTTATCCGATGTTCTGAGCACAGCACATGGACATGAGCTGTTCTCGTTCAAAAATTGGACAAGAATAGGACAAGCTGCAATTGTTTTTACTCATCCAAGAAAAAAACAAACCTGTGTATATACATCCATTCAAATGGAATGGGGAGCAGAAACTCCACATACAGCACTAATAGTTATCCTATTATACAGTACACCCATGCACAGAGCAGAGTCACCATCTCCTTCCTTAGCATCTTCCAGCCCTGAGAAGCAGAGGCTGAGGATGGGGATCTCTCACCCCTACCAGCCTATGCATTCTGCCACAGAAGATCCCGTTCTTGCTATGCCATCTTCAAACCAGCCAGCAACAGAAGCATTTATGAAAGAAATGATTTAGGCACTTTGAAGGGTCCCCCCAAAATGACTTAAATTGATTATCTACCACTTTTTAATGCTTCTCTAATGATTTGGGATAGAGTTAGCCACTAAAGATGAGCGAACGTGTTCGGCTCCGCCCCTTTTCGCCCGAACACCGAACTTTGCGAGCAATTCCGTGCTCGGGCGAAAAAAGTTCGGGGGTCGCGCCGCCGCGCCTCTCCCCGCCCCCCGGCGCCCCCCGAATCTTTACGCGCGGACACTGAAGTCCTCGGTAAAGCCGGTGTCCGGGTGCGTAAGTGTTCGTTAAGAACACGTTCGCTCATCTCTATTAGCCACATGGAAAATTAAATTTGGTTAATTGACATAATGACCTAATTGATGCCCTACCCTCTGGCTGAGGAGGTGGCACCATTAAAAGTAAACCGCAGTAGGAGAAATAATGTAAAATTTTGGGGAATATCTGAAAAAATTTCACCATCAGAATTAAAAGAATATCTAACCCAATTGATGAAAATGCTTCTACCTGCTCACTCACAACATAAACCTTCTACTGATAGAGCTCACAGAAGCCAAAATGTCTCTCTAATGTTGAACCATATGACATTATACCTAAAATACACTTCTACCATATTAAAGAAGCATAAATGTTCATACCCCATAAAACCAATTATTTACCAAGTCATTTTAGTGGGGACTATAAAAAACTCATTCTTTACTCTTGCCAAAATGTATTCTCCAAACTCTTCCTAGGTCTTAATAAAGTCCTCTGCGTAGGACGAAACTT
The DNA here is from genome assembly GCF_035609145.1 of Eleutherodactylus coqui. Classification (NCBI taxonomy): domain Eukaryota; kingdom Metazoa; phylum Chordata; class Amphibia; order Anura; family Eleutherodactylidae; genus Eleutherodactylus; species Eleutherodactylus coqui. Next base: position 137,415,246 of record NC_089843.1, on the reverse strand, counting down.
TGCAAGCTTTTTCTTAACGAATGGAGTTCTTTTAACAATAAAGATGACATCTGGAATTTTACTTCATGAAGGCTACATGATGATCTTTTAAGAGTTCCATGCGGTGCTGCTTACATCTGCATATTTATTCAGTAATCAACGGGACCCAGAAAGTCCGGACCCTATGGTGAGCGTGCACCTCCAAGCTTTACGCTTTTCTGCTACATTTCTCTCCCCTACTGCCGTAGTTATTTGGTGTGCTGCTGAGACCTTTTTGATTGTTTACAAACTCTTCCTAGGTCAGATTTCTAAATGAAACTATTAGAAGAATTCCCAAGATACATAAGGGTAAACTCATAGACTTCAATATTTTTCCAGATAGAGACCTTGACTCTACTGGACATACTAATAGAACTTCCCCATCACTTTTCCTAACTGTGGATGTGGAGAAGGCATTCTACAGGCTCATTGGTGCTTCATGTTTGCAACACTTCACATTTTTACAGCAATCCAGGCATTATATACCTCGCCCTAGGCTAAGGTTCTAGTGGATAGGGTTTTCTCCAAACACTTTCAAATGTCTAATGGAGTCCACCGGGGTTGTATTTTTATGACCACTGCTATTTGCTTTGGTGATGGAGCCCCTGGCTAAATCAATAAAGTCAAATATCAACATCAACAGCATTTCAAAAGGCTTAAAGCAACATAAGATAGGACTATTTGCTGACGATTCTGACATTTTCAAACCCTCTCTCTTCTTTAACAGTTGCTTATGATATACTTTCTCATTTTGGCCAGATCTGCTATTATAACCTTAATGCAAGTAAATCACAAATCCTTGGCATTAACATCTCCAGTTCTTTGAGAGAGTCTATCCAGTAGGAATTCCCTTTCCATTGGCAACAAAATAACATACTTTATCTAGGGATTAATTTGTTTTTCAATTTATCAAATTTAATCCTCACCAACATTTTACCACTCTTTTCCTCTCTCTAAGTGGAAATTGACCTTCTTGTAGGCCGCATTGTTCTCTACAAAATGCTACTTTTATATTATTTTTGTACCATGTCCTTTCTTATCCCCTATGTTATTTAAACCAGATTTCAAAAATAATTATCACATTTTATCTGGGGTGATAGAAAACCGAGGGTAGCTTCGTCTATCACACACTTACACTGCAAACAAGGAGGAATGGGTGTACTAAACCTTTGGTCTTATTATCTTTCCAGTGCTCTTAGGGTGGCTTCACATGAGCGTGTTTTGCACACACAAAAACACACTTGTATTTGCAACTTTGCATTCCCTATGATGTGTTCACATGTCCGTACTTTGCAGGTGCGTGCCTGCAAAGATAGGACATGCGTGCACCATTGGGAATGCACGCATTGCTTTCAAAGGAGCCGCGGCTGCTGCGCCGCAACCCCCGCATTCTTTTTCAGGGAAGGGCTTTACATATAAGCCCTTCCCTGAAAAAGAAACATTTTAGTGTAAAAAAAATAAAAAATACTTACCTCTCCGCCGCTGCCGTGACCCCCGCGGGGAGGAAGAACACATCTGCCGCATGCGGCAGATGTTTCCTTTACCCCCGCTAGTTAAAAGAATTCCCTGCTGCTACATCTCCCACATCTGTGGCAGATGCAGTAGAGGAATTCTTCAATTCTCTACTGCAGCTGTCACACATGACAGCTGCAGTGGAGAATCCTGTTGCCGGCATCCCCGTCATTGGATTTCAGGGAAGAGATTTAAACATAAGCCTCTCCCTGAAAATCCAATAAAAATAGTGTAAAGAAAAAAAAATACTTACCTGCCTTCAGCTGCCGGGGCTCAGCCGCGACTTCTGGCGCTGTCCCCGACTCTGTAGTTCTGAGGTATCAGCAGCCAGGGATTTAAAATCCCTGCCTGCTGGTAGCTCTGATTGTGATTGCGGTGGAGAATTGAAGAATTTCCCTGCTGCATCTGCCACAATGCACGCAGCTGCATACATGCGTATTTTTGCTCGTACATTGGTGCACACCTATGTACGCACCTATGTATGTGCAAAAACACGCTCGTGTAAAGCCACCCTTATTCAACTAAAAGAATGGGGACCAAACAATTTAAATTCCAGTTGGCTCTCTACAGTGTAACATTCAATTGATAGGAGGACTCAAAAATCACTTTTACCAACCTATTTTCTCGCTATTGAGAACACAAACTTGCGTCTCCTTCCCAAATTCCAGGCTTTGTTCCCGCTCCCCTCCTCCCAAAACGGCCTCAATAAATTTTTGGATCTTTAGTGCTACAAAAAAAGCCCACACATCATTAATAGGGTGCCAGTCAAGATTACTTTAGAGTCCCTTTAATATTCCATCCCTGACTTAAGCATTAAATGCAGGGAAAGAGAGGGTATTTCCTCTATCTCAGACCTTTGGATTGAAGGCAAAGTTAAACCTTTCTCAGTTTTGGCAAAAAAAATTGCAATTTTCCCCAAAAATGCTTTTAAATTTGCCCAAATTAACTCCTTCCTAAAAACCTTACATAAATGTGCAGCCATGTTCCCATTCTAACTTTAATCGCTATTGTTTACTGACATGTCTAAAAAACAGTCTTACATGTGCGGATTTTATGGCATGCTATCGGGAGACATGGGAGACTCCAAAAGAGCTCATTTTTTAAATTGGGAGATAGACTTGATAAGGGCTGTTTCCTTGCTCAGTAGTTTTTATCGCTTGACTGGGCCAATAAATCATCCCTTAGGTCCTCATTGATAGAGGTTCATTAAACAATGTTAACCAGATGGTACCAAAAGCCTGACAGACTGGCAAGATGTTTTCCTTGCTTGGATCGTTTATTCTGGGAAAATGTGGTCATACAGGCACCCTGCTTCATATATTTTGATATTTTACTATACTCATTTTCAACAACCCTGCAACAACTTTGTTGTTGTTTGATGTCACCGCTTCCTTCTCTACACATAGAAAGCTAATATGCCATATTCTCCTTTCTGCTAAACTTATATCTAGAAATTGGAGATCTCCTTGCCTCCCCCTATTAATGCTTTGATTTCCATTGTATTGGAACATAATGTATATGAGAAATGTTGTGCTCTTCACCACAATGTCTACAAAATGATTATTCTATGTGAGATCCTTGGATACAGTTTTTCTTTTTGTAATTTTATTGTAGTGTGTAGTCTTTCTTGATCTTTTTCTTTTTCCTTTATACATTTTTATTGATTTCCTTCCTCTAATTTCTATTGCTATTGACGATTCTTATGTTGGAATTTGTTTGTACAAAATTCCAATAAAAATCCTTAATGAGAAAAAAAACAGAGCAGCTTGCAAAATATCTTCCAGATTTCTTTTGCAGTCCTTCTAGATACACCTCAAATTGATCTGTTAATTGACTGAGTGCACCGAATACCGAAACCCAAACCTCTGCCTGCATCATCTCCAAGAAATGTTATCACCCGTTTACATTTCTACCATTTTAAAGATAAACTAATACTAGCTGCTAGGAATGTACAAAAGCCTTCCAGGCAGATTTAAAAACATTTCCATGTTAAGCCCCATTTAGATGGGATGAAGGTCGGGCAAACGATGCCTGACACTCCTGCACGGCAGCTTGTATTGCTGGCCCCTCTCCATTTAGTTAACACAGTGGCTGTTCAATACTGAACGGCTGCTATTTACACTGCACTGTCATAGTTAAACTCATCGCTCATCGTTTATGTTGTGATATTGGAACAAACCTTTTTTTAAGAAAAATGTATTGAAAAAAACAACTATTATTTTAACTTAATTTTATAGCCTTGCACGACTATTTCAAGGTAAGCATTCAGTCATATTTATGCTGGTCATTAGTCACTTTAACCTATAGAGTGTCTTTTATATGGTGAGTTACAGTATAATTCTACATAATAATTGTGATTAATTCCATGGCTCAGAATAAAATTCTACAAACTAAATAGGAAGTGTAATCATCAATATCAGTAAGGCAATAATCTTTATTAATACCCATTTTTTCCTATGACAATCTTATTTTTGCACAACACACAATTTTTCACCTAGAAACGGAAAACAGTGGCTACTCAAAATATGATATTAATTGTTTTCGGGACAATTATTGTTTGTTGAAAGTATTATATGCTGAATTCATAACTCTATGGAAAACTGGTAATTGCTTCCAAAGCCCCAAAATGTCAGCCAAGACTAATGCAAAATAAAGATGAAGGGAAATTAGGTAGATAACTAATACAAATAAAGCAATGCATTATACATAAAAATCTGAAAAACTTACTGAAAGATGTAATCACTTTCTATGTAGAAGACAGAAACCTCCTCATGGTCCTATATAGTACACACATTGTACCAAAAAAATAGAACTGCCCTCACCTGTTGTTCAAAGGAGCAGCTCACTTTGTAAAGAGCATAGCACATGTAACACCACACTGTACTGTAGAAAGGTGCTATTAGATAGCCGTTCAGTGCATGTATTTCGGTAATATAGGTGTTTTACGAGTGGGATGTCCATACTGATTGGTTGGATTTTCCTGTCAATCACATATGCCGCAGATCTCGACTGAAAAAAGATTCAACATACAATGTCCTAGACAAACTACAATTGCCCAGGAATGAATCTGGTACTTTTGTCACAGCAAGTATGCAAAACAGGTATACCTTGCTAGTGTCAAATGTGTTATACATCGATAGCAGCTGCTCTGGAAATCATGATGCATCACACTCAGTTTGGTGTAATCAGAATGATTTCAGCTTTATTTTATCATACAGCAAGTTTTAAAGTTTTAAATCCAAGGGTTCACCTAGCTTCCTAGCCAATAAACAAGTGCGCATGTTTTTAGAACATTAGATCTGCTTTGTCATCTTGTTTTTGACATAAGAGCACATGCTATGTCATGTTAGTTTCTTAACAAGCGTGTTTATTCTGGCTGTGTCATCTAGATCAGGGGTCCCCAACTCCAGTCCTCAGGGATCACCAACAGGTCATGTTTTCAGGATATCCTATGGTAAGAACACCTGAGGCACCGACAATAATTATAACACCTGTGCAATACTGAGGAAATCCTGAAAACATGACCTGTTGGCGGTCCCTGAGGACTGGAGTTGGGGAACACTGATCTAGATAAACCCTATATAATATACAAACTATATATTCTCTAAGGCTGGGGTCACAAACCACTGGAGTGCTGCGGGATCCTTTCTACTGAGATATTTGGATCAATATCGACCACTGGCGGGCAACCAATAGAGGTAAAGCAGGCTTGAAAAAGACTTGAAACGTTGTCTGTATTTTTATGGTGCAGCAATAAAAGTTGTTTTTACTATAAATTCACCATTGATGCTGCCAACACAGTTATTTTTTTGGAAGATATCGGGGATTGGAGGTCCATGGTCCCAGTTGTGGCTTGGCATAAATTTTATACCTCTGCAGAGTATATGCAAACCACTGGAGTGCTGTTGGACCATTTCTACTGAGATATATGGGACGTATTCCCGGCGGAAATCTCACGTTTTGTTGCAGCGAATTTGCCGTCCCGTGTGAAGGAGATTTTTGACAAATCTCGTCCACATGGCTGGCTAACCTCGGGATTATGCCGCAGAAAAATACCGGACGAAATTTCCGCAAATCTGCCCTGTGTGAACCAAGCCTAACAGTACTGTATGTTAAAAATACAATTGTATTGTATCCTGAAGCCATTGCAATTTGGGGGATCATTTAGGTGATACATTGCTGATTGTTGTGACTTTCAATCGCCATCAGAATAGGGACTACATGTCCCTTATTCCTTCTCACTTATCTCATTCACATCTTAGTTTTGGGCAACTCATCTAACACAAATGGATTATCCAAAGTGGACAACCACTTTAACATAAAGTGCATAACATATCTGTTAAAAGCTTAAAGTGTACAGATGCTTCAATGATTTTCTAAGGATTAATTCATTCTTCTTTCAGATTATGAGTGTTGATGAGGGATATGTGGAATAATCGGTTAGTGTCAGTATTAGGCTAATTTCACAAAAATCATCATGAATTGGGACGGTCGATTCCGACTCCCATTAACCCTTTCCAATCCACTGTCAGCCCACATCTGATGTTAAGATATCCCTGCATAGCTCCAATGTCGAACGAGTTTAGAACGGGTTTCTAGCAGTATGCAGGATAGCACTCCGATGTCATATGTATGCTACAGTATACAGGACAGTGCCCCAATGTCGGAGGCTGTTCTCCATATGTATGCTACAGGAGACAGGACTGTGTGCAGAACAGCCTCCAAAAATTGTCGGACAAGGGCCAACACTGGATTGGAAATGGTTAATTTTCAAAAAATTGCTAATCATATCATCATGACAGTTCATTTTTATATGTTTCTGTTGAGTAATTCCAAGGAATGCTCAATGTGCTTTCCCACACAAAACAAATTAGAGCTGGGGAGTGTGCAGGTAACAGGGAAATTGATTTGGAAAGGGTTAAATTCAATGGGAGTAAATGTTAGGTTCAGGAATTTGCCTTCCAGAAGGTCCCCAACACAGTCAAAGTGCACTAAATTGCATGGGAATAGATCCACACTTCTAGGGAACACTTTGCTCAAAATAATGTACAGTGGTATTGGGGCAATTGTAACACAATGGTGTCACTGAAAACAAAAGAAGGCCACATTGTGTCAAAAATTGTGCCAAAGAAGACAACATGTGCTGCTTGTTTTAAAAGCAATGCCATACATTTTACAAGGAGAAATTCTGCCAGGTCAACACAACACTCAAGCACAGCGCCTACTCCAAGAAACAGATGTAGAGCTATCACATATTTTGCTACAGAAGACAGCAAGTGTGCTGATTGTTTTAAAAGCAATGCTAAAAAGGTTGCAAAGGACAAATTCTACCAGGTGAACAAAAAAGCGAAGCACGGACCTTCTCCAAGGAAAATACAGCTATTTTTGTGCTTTACAAAATTTTGGTTTTGGGAGAAGGAAGGGGTAAGGAGAGGACAGACAAATATGAATGTCCCACAACTCTTAAGGGTGCAATGTAGCATGGACCACCACTTTCGGCTTCATGCCTCACCTGCAGGAAATTGACCCAGTATTATGTTAAGGATATGTAGCTCCCTTGGTCAAGCTTGCTGAACCATGTGTCTGTGGTCAGGTAAACCCTGCTACTGGCAGCATTATTCAATGCTAGGGACACATTATCACTCACATAGTGGTTCTGGGGCGGGACAGCTTTTGGGGCAAAGAAATGGTGGCTGAGCATCTGCTACTGTGGGTTAGCATGGAGCATCATGTTGCAGAAGGTGTCTGTGTCCACTAGCATTTCCATTGCAAGCAGCTGTGCAATGCTTGTGTTCAGACTCTGTGCTCATAGATGATTGAGGTGGTATTTTTTTATGTTCCCATAGCTGGGGAATGGAGGTCTGGATGTTGACCTGGAAAATAGTGGAATGGGCGTAGTTGTGGTGTTGGTTGTGGCTTAACTTCTGCTATCTGTAACCCACTCCTGGATCTGAAGCCTGCAGCCCGATCGTCAATTGCAGATGAGAGGCCTAAAGTAGGCATGCTACTGGCCCTTGACAAAGCTACCTCTCTATGTTTAGAGGCTTCTGCTCGAACAGTGAGGGAGATGGAAGAAGAGACAGCTACAGCAGCAGTAGAGGGAGCAGGATGAGGTTGATTCTTTGCATCTTGCGCAAGTGGACTCTCGAAGGCAGCAGATGTTCAGAGTTCATGTGACTCTTTATACACACGGAGTTCAGGTTTTTTACATTCTTGCCATGTTTTAAATTCTTAGCACAGATCTTACAGATGACCACTTTTCTGTGATTAGCTGCGGTTTCAAAGAATGCCAAGGCTGTACAAGTCCTGTGAGCAGACCTAGCTGTTGGCCCGATGATGCTCCTGCTGTCACTCCTAGTACCTGAGGGTAGTGGCACTGTCTTTTTGTTTTTATACAACACCCTGCTCACCGCCTTGGCAAAGTCCTGCCCCACAGCATCTGCCTCTTCCTCCCCTTGTGAGCTGCTATGATGACTCTAGCTGCCACTCTGTGTTAGATTGAGTACTTCATCTTTTTCCACCTCCTCTTACTCTTTGTCATCCTTCTCCTCCTGAGTGGACTCTATGTCACAGTGAGCACCTCGAGCTGGCACCTCTATTTCTCCTCCCTCTAAGTACACATTGGCTGTGAAGGGCTGACTTTGCACACTGACCTACCCTCATCTTCCTCTTTGGAGGAAACAAATGGTTGGGTATCAGTGCATTCCTTGTCTTGGTCTTTTTGGTTATTTGGAGTACCGGGTTGACATATAAGACACTGAATAATTAAACAGCTCCTCAGACTGATCTATGTGGACTGCTTTGCAGGGAATTTGGAATGGGGTGGAGAAAAGGGGGGATGCTGATGGCTGAGTGGTGCAGACTGACTGCTGTGTGCCTGTGACTGGGAGGAAGAGAAGGTAGTGGTGCTTGAAACATGTTGTGTCATCTACTCTACAATCTGTTCTGTGTGTTATGGATGTAACACAGGGGCAGAACCAATTTTAAGGAATGGCAGTGGGCTTGCCTCGCCTCCTGCAAAACGTGGAACTGTTGCTTTAGTGGGAGTCGCCTGAAGTGTCAGCATGGACTCTCTTCTACCACCTCTACCACTATGACTGACATATTCCCTACCCCTTACTTTGTTCATGTTTCCATTTTATTCATTTATTTTAGTTTTTTATTTACTTTCTAGGGTAGTTTTATGTAACTTATCAGCTAACTTTGTAGTGAGCAGAAAACCACTGCTAGATGTGTATGGTGTGCAAATGATTCAACTTCAACTAAATAATCCATGGGAGGCACATTACATGAGAACAGAAGGCTACAGGGTGTAGCTTGTATCTTTGTGAGCTCTCCCTGCAGTAAAATTGAATTCAGACTAGTGAGTTTGAATGACGTCTGAAGCCACAAAATCAGAACAGCAATATTTGCCATACTAAAACGTATTTTGCCTGTCTGCTTTGCTGCTAAACATGTTTTGTATAGGCATATAAACGTGATGCAGCAACTTTCTCTGCTCCCTCCAATAGAACCTCATTTAAATTCTCTGCTGGTATACAAGCTTTCTCAATCAGCAATAATATATCCTCTATAGAATATCAATCCCTATTAACAATAGGCCATATTTTATGTAGGTATATAAGGGCTCAGTCAGACGAGCGTTTTTGTGCACGTATGTAAGGCACGTTTGCGATTTACATCTATAATAACCAATGCTTTCCAATGAAAGCGGCCACATGTGCGTTTTTTACACGCAAATAAAATTCGCACCTGCAAAAGATAGGACATGTGAGTTCCAATGCACCCGGTCACGCAAGTTTTTCTATACGCGATGTGCAAATTTTTTTTCTCGCGCCTATAATGCATGAAAAATTTGCTCACCTGACTGAGCCCTAAATGTGACGCGGCTTCTTTCTCTGTTCCCTTCAATATAACTCTAGGGATAAGCTTTCACACAATATGCCCATTGTAGAATATCAGTTCCTATTAACAACGGACCATGCATTTTGTAGGCATATAAACATGATGCAGCTTCTCTGTCCTATGTTGAACTGCAAAATAACTGCTGATTACACTGTGCCTATGTTATATATGGCTAAGTCAAGTGATGCAGGGGTCCATTAAGAGTAATGCCCTTATGCATGATGGAGGACACATTTTGTGACATGAAGAAGGTGCCTTGGCTGCTGATTAGCTGCAAGCTGACCTCTGTAGCAGACGTTATGGAAATTTTGATTTTTCTGTGATTTTTGCTAAAAGCGGTTCAGACTTAGGCCTTAGTCACACGGGCGTTTTTTCGCGCGATTTGCGGATCGCATGACAGATGCGCATCCGCAAATCTTGTGACCGGGGCCAAAAAAAAATCGCCCAAAAAATCTGCTCCTAGCCGTGTTTCATTAGAAACGGTCCGGAGCTGTCCAGCGCATTGAATTCAATGGAGCCGGCAATACAGCCAGCTCCATTGAAAGCAATGGGCTGCCGGCGAGCGCGGGATGAATTGTCGGGAAGGGGTTAAATATATAAGCCCTTCCCTGCAATTCATCCAGAAATGTGTAAAAATAAAAAAAAAATTTATACTCACCTTTCCGCTGCAGCCGGAGCTCAGCCGCGGCCGCCGGCAGTTCTCCTGAACTGCTTCTCTATAGTATTCAGCAGCTGGGGCTTTAAAAACCCCGCCTGCTGAATGAGCTGCCTCTAATTGGTCACAGCCTGACCAATCAGAGGCAGCTCTCACTCACACACACATTCATGAATTCATGAATGGGTGTGTGAGTGAGAGCTGCCTCTGATTGGTCAGGCTGTGACCAATCAGGGGCAGCTCATTCAGCAGGCAGGGATTTTAAAGCCCCGGCTGCTGAATACTATAGAGAAGCAGTTCAGGAGAACTGCCGGCGGCCGCGGCTGAGCTCCGGCTGCAGCGGAAAGGTGAGTATACATTTTTTATTTTTACACATTTCTGGATGAATTGCAGGGAAGGACTTATATATTTAACCCTTTCCCGACAATTCATCCCGCGCTCGCCGGCAGCCCATTGCTTTCAATGGAGCCGGCTGTATTGCCAGCTCCATTGAATTCAATGGGCAAACATCGTTTTTCTCTGCCACAGCTGTTACAGCTGTGGCAGAGAAGAATGATTTGTCTAGTATATGTTCTCAATGGGGTTGGCGCTGCTGCCGCCGGCCCAATGAGCGCATATAGAGAAGAGAACAGGAATCGCAGATCGCAGATAGGTGCGATCTGCGATTTCTGTTCTATAATTTATCGGACGAGCGCATAAAAAGCGCTCATGTGTCCGATACCATTGCAAAACAATGGTTTTAAACAATCGCCGGACGCATGCGCAAATCGCGTGAAAAAATGCCTGACTGACTAAGGCCTCACCTATGTTGATTTTGCGAAAATTGGGGTGATTTTAACACCTGGCTGATTAAGATGAGCAACACTTATTATGAGAGCTCAGGTACAAATTGCTATTTCAACATGCTTGCTGGAAAGTCTGAGGCCCTTGGGAAAAAGAATAATATACAAGCAAGTCCTGCTTGCTGCCTTTTTTGCCATAAATATGAATAAGCACATTATACTCTATGGGAGAAATGCTTAGAGAATGCTTTCCTAACCTAACAGTATGGGATTGGATTTCATCCATGGCTCCAAATATACTGTGTGGCCCACATACAAAGCCTGTGGCTTTTTGGCTCAGTAACTAATTCTCAAATCTGTTGTCCATTATGATTTGACCTGCTTGATTTCAATCTCCTCTAGTCTTGTTTCACATTCTAATTTTACATGTATCAATAAAGTAAAAATATTTTTCTCTGGAGTTATATTTTTTATTCATTTTTTTATGTTATGATATTACTTCCATCTACTTGATGTGAAATGCTCAGGGTAATTTTTCTCGGCACTTGAAAGTACTTTCACAGATTTCTTTCTACTTATTAACAGCATCAGGAGTTGGTAAGCAACAGAATAAAAATATTTTTTTCACTCTTTCATACAAAAGAATGTACTGGTGTAATCTTTTGCTTCATATAATGTGATTAACAGCAACATTGAAAGATAAGTTAGGAAATTATGCAATCTTAGATAAATTGGAGATATGTTTCAAAGTAAGATGCTTTTGAGGATAAGAAATATGTAGCTTTATTTTATTAGACACTCGTTCTTCCTGTTAATCTGTTCTGATAGAAATGTGGACAATGAGACTTTAACAACATTGTTTTCAACTAATGGGAAACTCTTTGATTCTTGTTCTTCATTGATTTAGTTTTTCCTTTGGCAAAATTCTAATTATGAAATTTCCATGCCTGAGATTGACATAATTGGTATTATCTTCTCACTAATCTATAATAAAATGTATGTATTTCTTTCATTTAATATCTACAGTGTTATACATTTAAGGTCTGATATTGATATAAAGCTTAAAATATAATTCTTATGAGCAATTTAGCTTTAACAATTATTTGCATGTACAAATGTACCAAACGTTAATATTCAATGCATTATGATAACCTAACTACAATGTACTACAATTCTGTAAATCAAGTTATCACAAAGAGCCAGTCATGTTATTAATTGCTACATAGATATGTAATTTTCATTGTAAATTAGATCCTTAGTGTCATTTTACATGATTATCATTCCAAAAGAATCATTGGTAGAGATGAGCGAGTGTACTCGCTAAGGCTAACTACTCGAGCGAGTAGTGCCTTAGCCGAGTATCCTCCCGCTCATCTGTAAAGATTCAGCTGCCGGCGCGGGTGACAGGGGAGTTGCGGCGATGAGCAGAGGGGAGCGGGGGGTAGAGAGGGAGAGAGAGATCTCCCCTCCGTTCCTCCCCGCTCTCCCCCGCCGCTCCCCGCCCCCCACCGGCCCCTGAACCTTTACAGACGAGCGGGAGGATACTCGGCTAAGGCACTACTAGCTCGAGTAGTTAGCCTTAGCGAGTACACTCGCTGATCTCTAATCATTGGATATAGCAAATTTGAACAATCATTTAGTGTAAACGCAGTCCTCAATCGGTACAGGCCTGTGGTCAGTATTGACAACTTGTGTACAGTAATGTAGAATATGTTGCCACAATATTAATGAAAAAATAATACACTATATTTATACATATATCTTTCAAAATGTAATCTAAGGGTTATTCTACATTATATAATATGTATTACATCTTACAACACTTTCATCAATCATCTGCTGAGGTTCCATGATGGCGGTTTTACAAAGTGGCAATATCTTGATTTAACCAATTCCAAATTTAAGTCCTTTGAAATGTCCTCAAATATGTAATTAAAAAGAGGAGCACCACGCTGCGCAAGGAGAGAGAATGATATAACAAAGGCCCTCCATATTGGTTTTCCAAGGGGATTTTGTGTATTCCCTGGGTATTTTGTATTATAACTATTATTCCTAATTCCACTGAATAATTTTCCTGTAATGTGTATATATATATATATATATATATATATATATATATATATATATATATATATATATAACTAGGAATTATTTGGAAATTATAGTACCAGTGTTTCAGGTGGCACATCACACACACAGTAGCTTGCTTACCAAACAAGACAAGCACTGCTTGGCTCCTCTAACAGCAGTGACATCACCACAGGTCCTTCAGCCCACAGGATTTCTGTGGTGGGGGCAGGTCAGTGTGTTCTGTCAGGACTGCTGAATTATAGGAAATTATAGTACCAGTGTTTCTAGTGGCACAATGCACCACATAGCTTTGCTGCATGGTACATGGATTATAATCCCCACACATCACACACATAGCAGCTTGATTATCACAGAAGACAAACACAGCTTGGCTTCTCCCACAGCAGTGATGTCACCACAGGTCCTTCAGCCCACTGGATCTCTGTGTTGGAGGTAGGTCAGTGTGTTCTGTCACGAGTGCTGAGTTTTGTCTGACATAATAGCGGTTTAGTTGTATTCTCAATTTGTTACTTTTGTCCTCCCCTTTTAAAGAGTCCTAACTCTGTTGTTCTTCTGTCCGTCAGACTCTGTGACCTTCAATGATGTCACCAGGGGGTGGAGCGATGACAGCACCAGGAGTGGAGCATAAAAGTCACTCACACACACATATACATACATACATACTCAAGAGAAGTGGTCATTAGTAATTTGATTATGTTATGGCCTTGAATATATAATAATGAAGAGCAGCAATGAGCTGCACAAGCAGTGAGAATGATACACCATACGGGCCTTCACATTGATTTGGTAGGAGTCCATGAATTTTTAGTGGCAAACATCAAAAACCAAGTAGGCATGCATTGTGCTTCATACTATATTGATGCATTGTGGGTACGTAACTGTGGCCTTTATTCGGTAGAGCAGCAATTGTTTATCACAGAACCATTCTAGTGTATGTGTGTGCTTTTTTCAATATTATTAATTTTGGCAGTGCATATCTCTGCATTAATAAATTAGAAGTTAAAATGATTGACAAAAATAAACACAAGGATGCAATAAAGATAATATGAATTTTAAAAATGCCTCCATTATATCAAATATCTCTGTCTACATCTCTAAACAGTTATTAATCCTCATTTAAGTAAATAATTCAAAAGGTATACTTTTTCAGAATATCACATTTTGTAAGCACACTATAAAACAAAATGCTTAGTTTGCATTGTTCCACACTTTATTGTAAACTCCAGTGTGTTTATATCTAATTTCTGTATCATACTGTCTACCTCTGCTATTGATTTGTTTACTATAGCCAGAGTAGTTTAAAACATTAATATATCACTTTTCATCTTTTCTATAAATCAATACCATTTATAGAAACTCTGAGCCATGTTACGGTAAGAATATAGACTGAAATATCGTCTTAGTCAAAATATTTCCTTAAAATAATAGTATTACCTTTAGTTAATACTCAGATAAAAATGTATATAGTAAAAATATACGGTACTGCACAGTACTGGGAAAAGGGGCTCAGACAAAAAGATGCAATAAATGATTTAATATTCTTTATCCATTATTTTACTATAAGTATTCATTTTTGAAGTATGTGTGAATTTTTAACCATTAGATACATCACATTTTCTTTTTGTAAAACAAGGGGTGATGGGGCAGGGGTGTCTGACCAACTGAAAAATATTAAGAAAATTATATCTTCAAATTTGGGTCAAAATTAGTTTTCTATACCTTGTATCAGACATGCAAAAACCTGAGTACTTGACATATCCGAGAATAATGATTATCCATATTTTTAATACAGGATATTATAAATCTTAAGAAACATACTTACACACATCCAGTAAGCAGAGAAGATACAATTTGTACAAAAATAATTTAGAAATCTATTTATTTGGAAATGTTTTACTTGAATTTTCATTAGCAGATCTGATACATTGCTCCACAAATAAGGTATCCAAAAGAAGATTAGTAGCATATGTGCTGCATACCCAATACTCATATGGAGTGAAAAGCCTTGAAACAGTTGTTATCAGTGTGTATGCCTTTGAAGCAGTTATCTTTGTTGAAAACAACGTGCAATAGCACACTTCTAGCATGAATGAATGGAGGCGGAGTGGTTGCGGATTGTTCTGGCCCACGTGCTACCATTCGCAGTAAACAGGCAGTCGTTCATAGTTTATGGTGCTCATAGCCAAGGACAGGTTGCCTTATCAAAGGGGTTTACAACAGAAAAGTGGAGTAAGGGTGGTTTTGCACCTTTGTTAGGGCTCAGTTAAGGGTTTTCGTCTCTCTGCTCAGTTTTTGGAGGATGTAAAACAGAAATGAACTAATTATTTTTTCCCCATTGTTTTCAATGGATTAAAAAAAAAATTAAAGGCTTTTACTTTGCTTTCAGTCTGCTTCAGTTCCGTTCTGTTTTAGTTTTTTTTGACTGGAACAAGGACAATGTTCTAAAATATCGGTAGTTTTTTTAATTTACATAATCATACTACTAAATATAGCCTAGGCTTTATTAACACGAGCGCATATACGCCACATTTGTACACCCAGGTGTATATATACACCCATGAGAGGCATAGATTTTCAATGTAGTTGTTCACATGGGCGAAAATACGGTGCGTAAATACACTGGTAGTGTAAAAAATAGAACATATGCGGCCGGCGCATATACGCTCCACCAAAACATAGTTCTGGAACAATGTTTTGGGCAAAATACAGCGGAGGCCGTATGGCTTTTCGGACAGTTAAATGCCGCCGTTGTAGGAACATATTTACTCTGGCGTTAAAACGTGGCGTATATGTGCTCGTGTAAAACAGCCCTTAGGCTACACATAATTTGGTATTTTCATACATGGGAGACTGAAAGGACTGTTTTGGAATGCATTTATTTGCTTAAACCAATCACTTTAGACCAAAAAGGAAAGCTGTATATTTTCATTTTCCTGTTCAAACGTTTCCCATATTACTAGAAATTAAACATTTTTACTTTATAATTTGTCATTCCAAAGTGTGAAATTTTGTTGTATGCCTTTTTTACATTTTGGTTTCTAAATCTTGAATACCATTGTTGATATAGCTACTCGGATGGCTCTGCCCTGTGCCAGTCACTGCACTGGCTGCCCGTCAAATACAGAATTCAATTCAAACTCACTACCCTCATCCACAAAGCTCTCAACAGCACTGCTTCCTTTTCTAAATCAACCACCCAGCCCGTGCCCTCCATTCCGCTAGCAAAATCAGAATAAGAGCCACTTTAACTTGAACCTCTAGTTTCTGCATCCAAGACGTCTCAAGAGCAGCACCAGTCCTTTGAAATGCACTACCCAAAACTATCTGGGCAATCCCTGACACACAAAACTTTAGGTGTGCTCTAATAATGCACCTCTTCAAAGAGGCATACCATATCCCCTAAACCAACCCCCCTGTGCTCCCCCTGACAACATGCTTCCTGTCCCTATTACTACAAGCTCTGCTAGCCATAATCAACCTCCCCCTGCAGTCATACCGCTTCCACTACTATACTGCTCAATTTGACCATTGTCTATGTGTATAGCATCCCACACTCTCCACCTCGCCATACCGTGCATATCTCCACCCCCTTTACCTTCTGTATCACCCCATTATTTGTTGTAGGTAAGCATCTTGGAGCAGGACCCTCACCCCTATTGTTTCCATCCACTGATTACTACATGTTTTGTTTCTGTCCTCCCTGTTTTGTAAGCGCTGTGGAATATGTTGGTGCTATATAAATAAAGATTATTATTATATAATAGAGTAGATATACTTCAACCACTACTAACAAAAATCCTAATAATAACAGCAATGTGAGATAGAGAATTAAAAATAGAGTTTTTACTGTCAAGACAACATTTGAACATAATTCCTAATATAGCTAAAACATTTCCATTGACAATACAATAATTTAAGTAACCTGTCACTTACTGCATGGATTTTCCTTAAAATGTAGTTAAGCAGATTTGACAGATAACAAAGGGAATTAACAGCTGGAACTGTTCAATACCTCTCCCGGAATAAAGCTGAATTTATTTCTGCAGTTATAGTTAAAACGACGAGTAAATCAATCAGCATGTTATAACTCCATAAACATAAATAATATTCTTAATCCAGTAGCAATGCTATTATACACTGTAGCAAGAAGAAAATGTAATAATTAAATGACTGATGAACTAAAGTGTACTATTAAGCCAGAGCATGCCTTTTGCATGCATTAGTGCTCCTTCACACTGGGGCATTTGTACATGTTTTTGTGCATGTAAATATGCTTGCACAAACCGCTGACAATAGAACCTATTAATTGCAATGGCTTCACTCACATTGCTTGTTTTGGCGCACACATTTCTGTTGTCCATGCGTGGGCGCATGAATTACGCATGAGGCCTCAGTCACACGGGTGTTTTTTTCCCGCGATTTGCGAATCGCATAACGGATGCTCATCCGCAAATCGCGTGACCAGGGCTGACGATTCGCTAAAAAAGCTGCACCTAGCAGCGTTTTCAGTGAAACCACCGCACACTGCCCGCTATCCTCTGCCACAGCTGTGCCACAGGTGTGGCAGAGGAGAATGATGTTCGCCCATTGAATTCAATGGAGCCGGCAATACAGCCGGCTCCATTGAAAGCAATGGGCTTCCGGTGAGCGCGGGATGAATTTTTGGGAAGGGCTTAAAAATATAAGCCCTTCCCAGAAAATCATTTTAAAATGTGTAAAAATAAAAAAAAAATCTATACTCACCTTTACCCTGCAGCCGGAGTTCAGCCGTTCTCCTGAACTGCTCTGTGTAGTATTTAGCAGGCGGGGATTTAAAATCCCCGCCTGCTGAATGGGCTGCCTCTGATTGGTCACAGCCCTCACCAATCAGAGGCAGCTCTCACAAACCCATTCCTGAATTCATGAATGGGTGAGTGAATGCTGCCTCTGATTGGCTCAGCACAGGGACCAATCAGAGGAAGCTCTCAGCTGTCATTCAATAGCTGAGAGCTGCCTCTGATTGTTCCCTGTGCTCAGCCAATGCGCTCAGCCGTCGGCCCCATTGAGCGCATATATAGAACACAGCGATGCGCAGAACGCAGATAGGCGCGTTCTGCAAATCGTTGTGTCCTAATTGATCACACATCTGCATAAAAAGCGGACATGTGACCCATCCCATTGGGATGCATTTGGTCTATAGATCTGCAGATCACAAGCGCATCTGCAGATCGGACCAAAAAACGGTCGTGTGACCGAGGCCTGAATGTGCGTGAAAAACTGCATAATTGAGCAGCCATCTGTCAGGATGCTATACATTTTGCAGCTAATTGCAGGAAAGGCACGGCAGCCATTTTTGAGATAATTTAGTGTCATCTCCTATTGGAATCATGCTCAACCGAGTTGAGATTGAGATGCTCATCAATTTAGTTGAGCAGAGGCTGGGAATCTGTGGGCCACCAGAGGTTTTACCCAGAACTGCCGAAGCCTCCTCCTAGGAACAACCTACGCCCTCTTACGTTACTACCCAAATCTGTGCAACAGTAACCAAGGCAAAATAGCATTCCCATAATCAAAAGACATGTCTCCAACCTCAGCTGCTCTCTCCCAAACCCTGAAAGTACCAGAAACAATGCAGGATAGCATCACACCGCACATGTTGAATATTTAAGGGTGATTACAGCGGGCTGGGTCAATGATGACAGCATGACATATTGCTAGCATGTTTTTATATGCGCACAAATGCGCAGCTATTGTGAACGGAAAAACTGAAAAAGGGAAAGAAGAACAAGGAGTCCTGGAAGTGATGATATGGCCCCCACACTGCCTTGATCTCAATATCATTGAGTCTGTCTGAGATTACAGGAAAAGACAGAAGGAATTAAGCAAGGCTACATCCACAGAAGATCTGTGCTTAGTTCTCCAAAATATTTGGAACAACCTCCCTGCTGCGTTCCTTCAAAACTGTATGTAAGTGTATCTAGAAGAATCAACGATGTTTTAAATGCAAATAGTGATTACACCAATTATTTTTTTAAATTTAGATTTCTCTTTTATTTATTCTCTTTGTATTTTGTCAATGAACAAGAATAAACTATTAAGGGTTCCTTTAGATGCACACACTTCATTAGCGCCGTGAAGGAGGCCCTTTTGTATGTGTATTGGCGCATTTTAATGTACTTGGACCCCCCTCCCCCGCATGATTTAAAATTTAGTCTAATAAGGTCCAGACATGTTCTTTTTTTCACAGAATTGTGCAGCGTGTATTGAGCACATATTCTATTTTTTCTGCGCACTCAAAGAGTGGATCTTGAAAACAAACTCTTGTAATCAATGGGTTCCATACTCTATTGCGTGTGCAAATTTTGTGTGTGCATTTACACAAGCAAATATGTCCATCTGAAGGAGCCTAATACTTTTATTTCTGATAGCACTCTTACTTATGCTGTATTTAATTGTATGCACTCTTTACAAACATTTACCTATTTTTTTGGTGTGAAGCGAGACTTATTTCTTCTCAGCTTGCTGCCTGCTGGGTCCTTCTGTTACAGAGCAGAGCAACTATATCTCACATCTCTGCTCAGGGAGATGGAGATCCTGCCACCACGCTCTCCACAGTAGTTCAATCTGCAGCTGCCTGAAGCTCCTCATAGCCAACTTGCATTGCATAGTGTAAAGACACTTTCAGCAATAAGCTAAAAGCCAATAGATAAAGGAAGACCAACCACCAAGCAGCAAAGCGTTCCTATCAGAGTTGAAGGGAGATGGGCACATCATGTAGTAAATAGATTTCCCCTCTGCCCTAGCCCTGTCACAATGAACGCAGCCACCATTGGTAAGATGTCAGGAGGACTGACAGAGGCTTAAAGGGGTTGTCCCGCGGCAGCAAGTGGGTCTATACACTTCTGTATGGCCATAATAATGCACTTTGTAATGTACATTGTGCATTAATTATGAGCCATACAGAAGTTATAAAAAGTTTTATACTTACCTGCTCCGTTGCTAGCGTCCTCGTCTCCATGGTGCCGACTAATTTTCGCCCTCCGATGGCCAAATTAGCCGCGCTTGCGCAGTCCGGGTCTTCTCCTGTTCTCTATGGGGCTCCGTGTAGCTCCGTGTAGCTCCGCCCCGTCACGTGCCGATTCCAGCCAATCAGGAGGCTGGAATCGGCAATGGACCGCACAGAAGAGCTGCGGTCGACGGAGGAAGAGGATTCCGGCGGCCATCTTCACAGGTAAGTATAGAAGTCACCGGAGCGCGGGGATTAAGGTAAGCGCTCCGGTATGCTTTCTGTACGTCCCTGCATCGGGGTTGTCTCGCGCCGAACGGGGGGGGGGGTTGAAAAAAAAAAAAAAACGTTTCGGCGCGGGACAACCCCTTTAACACAGAAACACTGGGATAAATAGCAAATTTTTGAATGGACCCTCTCTTTTGCATGAATGGGTCGAAATACACACATGAACAAGGCCTACATTTTCATCACATTTGTGGGAACTTCTGCAACATTGTTGGGAAGAAATTTCTGAACTAATCTGAATGCAATTGTAAAAATAATGCCTCAATTGTCTAAAGCTGTTATATCAGCTAGAGGGGGCTACCTTGAAGAGTAGATTTAATTAATTAAACAGTTAATCTATTAGTTTTATTCATCCCAACTTGTTAATTTGTTCTGTTTTCATTTCAAGGTACATTTGGAACATTAAATTGTGTAAATACAAATAAAAACTGAAAAAATTAAGGGGTTCTAAAACTTTTGACCGGTAGTGTACATTAGATGGAGACCATAAATCTGATGTGAACAGAGTCTTAAAAGGCTGTTTGAGTTGTATGCAAATAAACGTTAAAGCGGTTTTAACACAAAAGTAAGTTGGAACCCCTGCCAAACAATAGGGTTCTATAATATCTCTAAACGAATGTAGCAATGGTCAAAAGTGCACGCCACCAGTCTATTCATTTTAAAGCACTTAAATACTGCTATATCTGGTGGTCTCACTGAAATAAATGGAATGATGATGTACATGTGCAACAATTGCTGTGTTTATTCAGGGAAATTCCAAAACCCCATTCTCAGCTGGATCTTTCATGCTGGTCTGGTCTGTCTCCTCACTTGTTGCCGGTACTATATTTTCCTCCTTTCCATACCCTCTGACCTAACAGCTGCTGAAGGACACTTGGTCAGAGGAAGGAGAGGATAGTAGAGTCTACCAGCATACAATGTAAGTGATACTGTACATCCTCCGTTCTTTTGCCATATTGTGTGGCAAGTTGAGCAGCATAATCCCCTCCCCCCGCCACCACAGGCCCCACAGCAGCTAATAGGGCTGCTGTAGTGATAATTACACTCCTAAACAATGACATCTCACCGCTCTGTCCACTGATTTCACTGCCAATGGATATTCAATCAGTCGCAGGCAGCTGCTGCATTCAAGTAAGGAGCCAGTCAGCTATCAGTGCCTGATATGTCAGCTGTGTACTGACTAAAGGCCCATTTACATGCAAAGAAAATCATTCAAAAGATAGGTTTTGAGTGATTGTTTTGCATAAACTGCTAATGAACACTAATGTCCATTAGCAGCCTATCACCTTCATTTGTATGTAAATGAGCCTCCAGGACCTCTATGCAGGTGGTCTGTTCTCTGCTTACAGCTCCTTTGTTCTGCCAGGAGGCTACAAGCAGAATACAATGTAATAAGTGCTCCCCGTGGAGAATACAGCACCATGGACAGCAAACACAGCATGCAGTCTGTGTTATCTGCTCTCCGGCTAAATGATGGATTTTATGCTCACCTAAAAATCATTGTTCAGCTGAAGACTCAAAGATGGGAGCATTTACACTTAATGATTATCACTCAAATGATGGCTTTTGAACAAATTTTGAGCGATAATCATTGCGTGTTATTGGCCCTTTAGGCCCACTGGGAGATTCACTGGCTCTCTGGTGGACTAGTCGGAGACTGACAAAAAGGATCACATGAGCATCAGAACTTGATCATGAATCAATGGAAAAAGCTGGCCTGGACTGACAAATAATGTTTTATTTAATATCATCTGGATTGCCAGTTGCATGTGTGTCACTTATTTGGGAAGTGATGACACTAAGATGCATTACACAAAGAGGCAAACCAGCAGAGGTAGGCAATAATCTGGGCAATGTTATTCTGGGGAACCTTGAGTCATAGTTCATGTGGATATTACATTGACACGCACCTACGCACATATTGTTACAGACTAACTAACCCTCTTCCTGGCAACAGTATTCCCTAATGGCAGGGGCCTCTTTCAGCAGGATAATGCAACATTGCAGAAAATGTTCAGGATTAGTGAGAGGAAAGTCTGATCATGAAGGCTCCACCTTGGAACTTACAGGAATTGAAAGATCTGCTGCTAACATTGCGTCAGATTTCATAGAACAGCTTCAGATGTATTGTAGAGTTGACAAGTCTAAGCTGTTTAGCAGGACAAGGGGAACCTGCACAATATTAAGGGGGAGGTTTTAGGCCACTGTCACACATGTCATCAGCAAAATGCTGCGTTTTCGATTGTGGCATTTTGCTGCGTTTTTCCGCCATTTGCAGATGCAGGTTCCTGCCTCCGACAGCGGGTTTTAGCGCACCCCATCATTGTGAACAGACAGCGCTTGAAAATCGCGATGCTAGAAAGCGCTGCGTTCGAACGCATGTCTGAGAGGCCCCATTGAAATCAATGGTTGTATTTTACAGTGATCACTGCGGTGTTCAAAATGCCAGGGTAATCGCTGTAAAATTGAATGTATGAGAATGACCTCAATGTTATAGGTGATTGTTTTGTGTATATATATATATATATACTAGCTGATATACCCGCCTTCGCCCGAGTTCATTTGGTACTGGTGTTTATCTGGTGTTCACACGGAAAATCTTATGAAGTCGTGGTTACTTTAGAGATACTGAGGAAAAACATATGTTCACCATTTTGCATAGTTCTCTGCGTTACCCAGGAAACACCACGTGGAGGTAACCATGCGACGTTTCCTTCATATAAAATGACATCAGGAAGTGAGAGAATTAGATTACGTACATAAAATTTGGACACTAATTCTTTTGTGCTTAGAATTGAATAATCGAGTTGGGACCCATTAACTTTTCATATTTATGACACAATCAATGCTTGTGCCAAATTTCATGTTTCTATGACATTGGGAAGTGAGAGATTTAGATTATGTACGTAAAATTTGGACGCTAATTCTTTTGCGCATAGAATTGAATAATAGAGTTGGGACCCATTAGCTTTCCCTATTTATGACATAATCAATGCTCGTGCCAAATTTCCCATTTCTTTTTTTTTTTTTTGTGTGACACTTTTTTTCAATATTAAATCTTTATTTGGGATATAGACATGTAATATACACACAGTTTATAAGACATGTAATAGTTGCAGACATGTTAACATTACTATGTTGTTGTTTTCTATTTAAATCATGCAATTGTCAAATCCCATTTTTTCCTTATATCAATAATATTAGAACGGATAAACATTTTCAGAAATTGTATATAAAAGAAATACTTCGATACAACATGTATCGTATTGAATGAACTTGGCATTTTTGTGCAGCTTTAACTTTTTCTAATAAGGTTACCTCCATAGCTCCCATGCCTCTTTGTGTTTTTTTAAAGAGTTGTTTCTTAGTGCTATCCACTTTTCGAATAATTGTTGTTCTGCCATACGGTCCCTAAATTCCCCAAAGGATGGAGGTGTGGGCTCTCTCCATCTTCTCGCAATGAGAGATTTTGCTGTCATAAGGGCATGACCCAGCAAATAACTAATTTTTGTAGGGTATTTATTTAAGCCAACCAATAATAAGGTTAGTTTTGCGGATCTTGTGATACGGGTTTTTAGAATTTCGTCTAGATGATTAAGAATAAGATCCCAGTATCTCTCAAGAGCAGGGCATGCCCAAAATATGTGCGTTAGAGTACCCTTTTGGTCACAGTTCCTCCAACATTTGTCATTGGTGTTTTGGAATCTTGTGGCCAACAAGCACGGTGTGTAGTACCATCTCAGATTTACTTTAATTTGTGTTTCCAGTATCCCCAGACCTTTGGTTGAGCCACATGCCGTTTTATACGCCTTTTCCCATGATTCCGTTGAAATAACTGTACCCAGTTCGTTTTCCCAACTAAGCATATGTGTTTTTTTGGATAATTTGTTGTCGCCTGTCAGAATATCATAGAAATATCTGGTTTCGGACTTTCTCAGGAGGGGTTCTGATGTGATCTTTCTTTGGACTTCCATCGGGATTTCTATCTTATATATAGGAGACTTTTTAAGGAAATTTTTTATTCTGGTATAATTGAAGAGGTCTTTTTGGAGAAGGTTACATTTTTCCTGTAGGATTTCAAAAGGTTTTAGTTCCTCTCCTGTCATTATGTCCTCTAAGTTTTCCACACCCCTTACTCTCCAGGTGTCAATTCTTAAATCAGATATAAACAAGTTTAGTATTTCAATTGGCAGTTTTGGTTTTTTGTGGGTATCGTAGGTGGCTACTTTTTTTGTGTATTCTTCCCAAATTTTTAGGGAGGATGCCACTGTAGGAGGCAAATTTTTGGGAGGGATGTTTAGGGCAAGGTTGGTTGACATGGCCGCGAGTGATGCGCCAAGTAGCAGTAGGTGTCCTTTGGGTGTTTTTGTGAGGCAAGTTTCCATGCCTACCCAGGCCATTGTGTTGTCTCTTTTTGTCCAGCATCTGGTTTGGTTCAGGATAGTAGCTTTAAAATATTTTTCTAGGTTAGGTATATCTGCGCCTCCTTTTCTCCGGTTTGAGGCTAAGATTGAAAGGGCTAATCGTGGTTTATTTCCCTTCCAAATGAATGCAGATAGTTGTGCTTGTAGTTTTTTGATTGTGCTTTTTGATATGGGGATCGGCAGGACCCTGAAAAGGTATAAGATTTTTGGCAATATTTTCATTTTATAGGTCATGATCCTGCCTAGCCAAGATAAATTTATTCTTGATAGATGGTCGATTTCTTTTTGGATTGTTTCTAAGAGTGGAGTATAGTTAATTCCCTCTAGTTTATTTATGTCCGCAGAAAGTAATATGCCCAGATACGGGATGTTGTCAGCCCCCCATTTGAAAGAGAATTCTGATTGGATTGCGTGCTGTAGGCTTTGTGGGATGTTTATGCCTAGTATTTTTGATTTGTCAACATTAAGCTTGTAGTAGGATACTTTGCTAAAATGTTCGAGGATCTGGCAGGCAGCTCTCAAAGACTCCAGGGGGTGTGTTAATGTGAGGATAATATCATCGGCGAATAGGCCAATTTTGTGTTGGCGGGAGTTTAGAGGAATTCCTCTTGTTTCTATAGAGGATCTTATGATTTCGGCCAGGGGTTCCACCATGAGGACATATAGTATAGGGGAAAGTGGGCATCCCTGGCGTGTACCATTGGAAATGGTAAATTTATCTGAAATGTCGCCATCTATTAACACTCGAGCTGTGGGGTAGGAGTACAGGGCCCGGACGGCGCGAATCACACCCCCCCCGAGGCCAAATTTATTTAGCGTTTGAAACGCATATCCCCAGTGAACCCTATCAAAAGCTTTTTCTGCATCCAAAGCTATCATAGTTGTTGGGGATCTAGAGATTTGTGAGGAATATAAAAGGTTGAGAACCCTCCTCGCGCCGTCCGAGGCCTGCCGCCCCTTTACAAAACCCACCTGATCAGAATGCACAACACTCGGTAGGACATCGAGTAATCTATTTGCTAATATCTTTGCATATATCTTGACATCTGTGTTGAGCAAGGAAATGGGCCTAAAGTTTGCTGGATCGTCTGGCTCTCTTCCTGGTTTGGGCAACACTACCACCGTAGCCTGGAGCATCTCTTCAGGAAACGATCCTTTTTCCATAGCTGAACTGTAGAGTTTTCCCAAGTAGGGAGATAGGGAGTTTGAGAACCATTTATAATATTCTGCCGAATATCCATCTGGGCCAGGCGCTTTTTGGTTTTTCATGGAGGAAATTGTTTCCGCCACCTCGGATACCGTTATTGGGCGATCTAAACTAGCGGCTTGGACTGAGTTTATTGATGGTAGTTTAATTTTATTCAGGAATTTTTCTATATCTTCGTTGTTAGGGTGGGAAGTTTGTGGGTCATCTTTTAAGTTGTATAATTTACTATAGAATAGGCGGAATGCTTCCAATATTTGTTTCGGGTGGGATATTTTAAATTCTTTGTTTTTTGAGTTCCAAATGTATGGGATGTTAGTTTTAATTGACTTTTTCTTTGTCAGGTTTGCCATCCATTTAGAGGGTTTGTTTAGGGATGCGTAGACATTAGCACGTTGGGAGGTTATTTCCCTGTCGTGATCCCCTTGCAGCACCCTACGCAGTTCTAATCTTGTTTTGAATAGGTCGTTATATATTTGCTGGTTTGCATTAGTCTGGGCTAGACTTTCTAATTGTTGGATTTTTGTCAGTAAGGTATCAGTTTTTTCTAGTTTTTCCTTTTTGTACCTAGCTCCTAGTTTTATAAGGATACCCCTCATGTAAGCTTTGTGTGCTGTCCAGAGCAATTCAGGGCTTACATCAGGCGTATTATTTAAAGTGAAGTAGTCTTCAATTGCGTTTTGGATATCTTTTTGAAATTTGGGTATTTTCATTAGATAAGTATTGTTTCTCCACATTTTATGAAGGTGGCGGAATCCCCCAATTGCCAGAGATGTCAGTATCGGGGCGTGATCCGACCAAGTTATTGTGCCAACCTCAGCCCTGATTGTAGAGGTTATGAGAGACCTGTCTACCAGGCACAGATCTATGCGAGAAAAGGACCTATGTCTTGCAGAGAAAAATGAGTACTCCCTGGCGGAGGCATTGAGACACCTAAACGTGTCAAAAAGTGCGGCTTTCTTTATCCAGTTGCCTAGGGACATACCCCCTCTCACTTTGTCGCTTGTGGTGTCGACAGATCTCTCTGGTACCAGGTTAAAATCGCCATTTATGATTATAGATCCCTTGGCTACTTTGTTTATTTTTTTGTTTATTTTGTTTAGAAATTTGATTTGGTTTGAATTTGGGACGTATACGTTAGCTATAGTGACCTGTGTGTTTTTTAGCGTGCCCACCAGTACTATGTAACGTCCTTTTGGGTCACATATTTGTTTATCAATTTTTAGCGGGGCTGTGTCTCTAAATGCTATCAGCACTCCTGCATGTTTCTTTTGTGCGCAGGCTTGTATAACCTGGGGGAATTTTTTGTGTGTCATTCTATGACTGTCTGTGTCTACTAAATGTGTTTCTTGGATACATACTATATCCGCGCCGAGACGGCATGCTTCTCTCCACACGGAGCTTCTTTTGTAAGGGGAATTCAGGCCATTGGCGTTCAGAGACATCAATTTTGTGGCCATTTTCGCATGGTGGGTCGTTTGCACGGGAGGACGGAAGACTGGAGGTATCTGTGTTTATCTGCCAAAAAATAATTGAAACGAGAAACAACAACAAACGAGTAATGCATCAGATTACCAGTATCAACCTTGCTACCAGAAGTGTTTTTGCCATGTGAAGAGAATACCGCACAGGATAGTATTGAACAAGTTGTAACTGTTCCTTCGCTGGTAGCGGGTTTTTGCATGAGACGCAAGGTGAAACAACAATAAACCTTCAAAAAAATGTTTATACAAGCTTGTGCCTGCATGTTCGGTGGGGGGGGGGGGGTCAAAGTCACTAAAGTGAGAGGACTCACATCTCTGTATTCCAGAATGGACTGTAGATTTAATGTGTCCTTAAGTGTCCTTTGGTTTTTTAAACGGTTTTTTTTTTCTTCTTTTTCCTTTCCAGGAACATAAAGAGGGAAAATTTAGTGGGATCTTTTCTTCCTTCTTCTTGTTCTAGCTTTATTTTCCAAACTTGTCGGAACTGCTTTTCTCGGAGGTAGAGGGCGGAACTTGTTTAGGGGCGGGGGTTGGTACGCCCCACGATTTTAGTGTCTCCATAGCTGTAGAGGGGCTGTGAAATACATATACTGTATTAGCTTTTGTAGCAATGATTTTTGTGGGGAAGCCCCATCTGTAGGGAATATTTGCCTCTCTCAATGCCGTTGTTACAGCTGCAAAACTACGTCTCGCCTCCATAGTAGCTTGTGACAAGTCTATGAATAGACGTATGTCAGCATAAGGACTTGGAAGCACCTTTAGCTTTCTCGCAGTGTTCATGAGTGCCTCTTTGGTGCTATAGTGATGTATGCGTACTATGATGTCTCTAGGTGTATTTTCCTTGAGAAACTTTGGGAGGGGGAGTCTGTGGGCTCTGTCTATCTGCAGCTCCTGTTCTGGGATGTTCGGGAGGATCTTTTTAAGGAATCGTGTGATAAATCCCTTTATTTCAGAGTTGGAGATTTTTTCTGAGACACCTCGCAGTTTGACGTTGTTACGTCTATTTCTGTCCTCAAGATCCGTTAATTTTTGTTGTAGTTTGGCAACAGTCCCCTCTAATTCGTAGTGGGCATCAATCAAGGAGTTGTGGGATTTAACTATCTCTCCCATTTTTGTTTCTGTTTTTTCTATACGGTTGTTAACCTCTTGAACTGAAGTGTCAACATGAGATGTTAGGCTTTTTAGATCTAGCTGTATAGTTTCTCTCAGAGCTAGTACTATCTCTTTAATATATAACTCTGAGGCTGGCTTATCTGAGGCTGATAGATTAGCTAGCCCGCTCTCCTTCTTGCTATTTTGAGCATTTGCAGGAACTTCAGGGGCTTCTATGCATGTGTTATCTGACATTCTCTGCCTCTGCTTCTCGGGACTGCTTGTGGGGGAGGGGGCACTCAGTGACAGCGTGTCCGAAGCCATCTTATCTCCCTTAGAGCGCTTTATGCTGTCTTCTATCAGGGGAGGGTTGCTTGCTCCCATCTCTTGTCCTGTCTCTGGGATATCTCCTGTCTCCTCTATCCCCTCTGCAGTGTCCCCTCGCTCACCTTTGTTAGCTGGGATCGGAGCCTCCTGCACCTTAGCTGTCTGTGAGCTGTCGGCCATGTCAGAGGGGGGGCTGCGTGCTGGGAAGAAATCCTCCAGCCTGGCAGGTTTAACTTTTGTTGTTCTCCTCCTTGTTGCCATAGCTGGGTTCCTGGTAGGTTCCTGCAGCTTGTGGTGTATTTTTTGTTCTTCTGGAGTTGCTTTGATGTTGCTTAGAGTCCTGTTCTAGACGGAGCCTATGCAAAAACTTCCATCTTGGTGCCTCTCTAAGCCACGCCCCCCAAATTTCCCATTTCTATGACACCGGAAAGTGAGAAAATTACATTCCGCACGTAAAATTTGGACGCTAATTCTTTTGCGCATAGAATTGAATAATCGAGTTGGGACCCATTAGCTTTTCCTATTTATGACATAATCAATGCTCGTGCCAAATTTCCCGTGTCTATGACACCGGAAAGTGAGAAAATTACATTCCGCACGTAAAATTTGGACGCTAATTCTTTTGCGCATAGAATTAAATAATGGAGTTGGGACCCATTAGATTTTTCTATTTATGACATAATCAATGCTCGTACCAAATTTCACGTTTCTATGACACCGGAAAGTGAGAAAATTACATTCTGCACGTAAAATTTGGACGCTAATTCTTTTGCGCATAGAATTGAATAATCGAGTTGGGACCCATTACCTTTTCCTATTTATGACATAATCAATGCTCGTGCCAAATTTTCCGTTTCTATGACACCGGAAAGTGAGAAAATTAGATTCCGTACGTAAAATTTGGACGCTAATTCTTTTGCGCATAGAATTGAATAATGGAGTTGGGACCCATTAGCTTTTACTATTTATGATATAATCAATGCTCGTGCCAAATTTTCTGTTTCTATGACACCGGAAAGTGAAAAAATTGCATTCCGCATGTAAAATTTCGACGCCAATTCTTTTGCGCTAGAATTGAATAATGGAGTTGGGACCTATTAACTTTTCCTATTTATGACATAATCAATGCTCGTGCCAAATTTCACGTTTCTATGACACCGGAAAGTGAGAAAATTACATTCCGCACGTAAAATTTGGATGCTAATTCTTTTGCGCATAGAATTGAATAATCGAGTTGGGACCCATTAGCTTTTCCTATTTATGACATAATCAATGCTCGTGCCAAATTTCACGTTTCTATGACACCGGAAAGTGAGAAAATTACATTCCGCACGTAAAATTTGGATGCTAATTCTTTTGCGCATAGAATTGAATAATCGAGTTGGGACCCATTAGCTTTTCCTATTTATGACATAATCAATGCTCGTGCCAAATTTCCCGTTTCTATGACACCAGAATGTGAGAAAATTAGATTCCGTACATAAAATTTGGACGCTAATTCTTTTGCACATAGAATTGAATAATCGAGTTGGGACCCATTAGCTTTTACTATTTATGACATAATCAATGCTCGTGCCAAATTTCCTGTTTCTATGACACTGGAAAGTGAAGAAATTACATTCCGCACGTAAAATTTCGACGCCAATTCTTTTGCGCTAGAATTGAATAATCAAGTTGGGACCTATTAACTTTTCCTATTTATGACATAATCAATGCTCGTGCCAAATTTCATGTTTCTATGACACCAGAAAGTGAGAAAATTACATTCCGTACGTAAAATTTGGACGCTAATTCTTTTGCGCATAGAATTGAATAATCGAGTTGGGACCCATTACCTTTTCCTATTTATGACATAATCAATGCTCGTGCCAAATTTCCCATTTCTATGACACCGGAAAGTGAGAAAATTACATTCCGCACGTAAAATTTCGACGCCAATTCTTTTGCGCATAGAATTGAATAATCGAGTTGGGACCCATTAGCTTTTCCTTTTTATGACATAATCAATGCTCCTGCCAAATTTCACGTTTCTATGACATTGGGAAGTGAGTGATTTAGATTATGTACGTTAAATTTCGACGCCAATTCTTTTGCGCTAGAATTGAATAATCGAGTTGGGACCCAATTACTTTTCCTATTTTGGAGATAATCTATGCTTGCGCCAAATTTCATGTTTCTACGACATTGGGAAGTTGGAGAACTTTTGGCGAGTCAGTCAGTGAGTCAGTCAGTCAGTCAGTGAGTGAGTCAGTGAGGGCTTTCAGCTTTATATATATATATGTAAATATTATATATACATGATGAGTTTGTACTGGTATCTATAAAGCTATGGCTACACAGTTAGCCTTGGTTTGCTTCAATGTTTTTCTTTGCATGGAGTTCTTGCAATTGTCACATACCTTTCTCCCCATAAAGAAGCAATGGGGTTGCACAACAATAGTAATAACCCTTGATTTTTGCCATAACATTCACATGACTAAACGTTACAGTAGAGGCATAGTCTTAGAGATCTCTGTTCACTTCTATTCCTCAGCTTTAATTGTTATCTTCCAATGTGCCTAAGAAGACAACGAAAAATGTCCAGGATCTCGGTATTAAATTAATACTGAAAAGCAAAACAAATAGCATGTGACAAATTTCCCATAAGCAAAGCAAAAAAAAAAGGCTTAACCCCTCCTTTTCGTGCACATTCATTCAAGAAGTCACAATTCGCTTTCCTATCTTTAATATTTCTATACTTTTTTTTTTTACTGAAATGTACTTTATATCTGTGTTTTTACAGTTTCTGGTTGACTGGTTTTATTCAGAAATCTCCATTTGAGCTCTGAAGTGTCTTGTATATTTTACAGAAACATTTCTATTGTCTCACTATCTTCAGTTCTCACTGTACAAGTCAATGGCAAGATCTCGGCTGTGCTTTTGTTTCAGTAATTAACTTATTGACATTAACAACATTTTTTGGTGGTGTTATTATTTTAAACCATTGTTCACAAGTCCTCAAATAATATAAACCTTCTGCTATAAAAAAAATACTGAACACATAGTAACCTAGTCAGTAAGAATGAATTATCATGACAATTGGGCATTCCAGACCACTAGACCAGAAATTGCTTGACAAAAATATCAAGGCTTATACTATACAGTACACATAAGCTTCTATGAGGCCTATGAGTGCTAAGTGTGTCTTTTTAGCATAAGGCTGTCAAGTTGATGTCTGAATTCCTTTTAGAATAATGTAAAGTTTGAAGACTACTGCAACACTGAAATACAAGAAGCCATAGAAAATTAACATATTGGTCTCCAACACATAACTCTCAAAATGTTGCAAAACTGCACCTCCCAGACTTCTGGTGTATTGTAAAAGTTGTTTTGCATCCCTTGATCCAAATCAGATGTCCTTCCTTGCTGTTCCCCCATTTCTTTCTCTCTTATGTTGTTTCATTGAAACACTGGGTCTGCTACTCCAGTTGCACTCCTTCATCCTCTGTCTTTACCCTTGTGCAATAGATAGACTGAAGAGATTTTTGAAGATTTTTGGAAATACTTTTAAGTGAGTAATTGGGTTAACTGCACTTATTAGTACTTCTGGGAGCTAAAGTAGGGGTTCCATTCTATCTGATATAAAATGATAACTGCATACTCCAAATTATTGCTAGAGAGGCAATACAAATTTGGTACTATGATCCATAAAAAACGATCTTCTTCACTCATGAAAAGGAAAGAGCAGCCCAAGGTTGATAACAGAGTTCAGTAGTAGAGATGAGCGAGTATACTCGCTTGGGCACATTACTCGAGTGAGTAGTGCCATAGCCGAGTATCTCCCCGCTCGTCTCTAAAGATTCGGGGGCCGGCGCTGGTGACAGGTGAATTGCGGCGGGGAGCAGGGGGGAGCGGGGGGGAGAGAGGGAGAGAAAGATCTCCCCTCCGTTCCTCCCCGCTCTCCTCCGCCGCTCCCCGCCCCCCGCCGGCCCCCGAATCTTTAGAGACGAGCGGGGAGATACTCGGCTATGGCACTACTCACTCGAGTAATGTGCCTTAGCAAGTATACTCGCTCATCTCTATTCAGTAGGTATTGAGTCAAGGGAATTTTCGTAGCCTAGTATATTTATTTACATTTTAGTAGCATAGTTTTTATCTGAAAGAATCAATTACTGTAACTGTTTTAATGTTTTTTGGAGTATTTTTTTAATGCAATGGGATAACACCTTTAAGCAAACTCAGAACTGTACAAACAAAATATTCACCGCATAGACGTTTCCAAATAATCATCCTGCCCCTAGATTTAACATATTCAATCGTAATAAACCCTAGATAATAAGGGATTATACTGAGTATAACATTACATACTGATGCTGTAGAGAACATAGAAATTAAAAGATTATTTTTGGGGCATCAGCAATGACAAATATAAAACATACAGCTGGTAAGTAGTGCAATCAGCTCATGGGGTCGCATAATGGATACAACTACAATGAAGGCTTGATAAAAAGTGATTGTTGCTGCTGTGCTAGCTCCAGTATCCAATATAAACACTTGCAGGTATCCAGACAATACAAGACAATGTCATTGCTGTTTCCCATAAATGCACAAGGATAGAAAAATTATATTTACATTATTATAATATAAAGTGTAAAAGGCAATACATTTTGGAGCTTTCACATTTGCTGTCTCAGGTGCTATATAATCTTTCCTGGTGTAATACCTGATGAAAGAACTGTTACAGCTTCAAAACATGGTTTTCCAACAAACTTTAATACATTAATAAGATTATGCAGACTTCTTTTACTCCTGTAGATGTAAATTTATTGGTATTCATGTAGATTTATTGTTAACATGTTTAAACTATCTGCACATTTTCATACTGATGATTGCACCTTACCAAGGTAGATGAGTATTTAGAAACCTTGGAACTGTTCCCTGTAAGACAGTCAATCGAACACAGTGCCCAACATAATTAGTCATACATCACCCAAATGCACAATGCTTAACTGAATCCAGGTAAGCATTCTGAAAAAGGGATTTTCTGGAATTTGGATATTGATCAATCCTATAGATAGTTCATCAATTTAGGGGGTTTTGCACCATATGACCTCTGCTGATAAACTGTTTGAAGAGATCACAGCACTTTGGGGGACACTGTGGCCTCTTGACTGCATACCAGCCACAACACTGCACTTTTCGTAATGAAGTTGCCTGGTGTAGTAGCTGAACCCTGTGATGAATGAAGGTAATGTCACTGGCCTGAGAAGAGGTCATGACACTAGGGTGAGGTTGATTGATGGGTATCTGATTGGTGACAGCTGATGGAGGTGAGTGTCCTGAATGATGGATCTTCACCAATATGATATTGATAACCTATACTAAGGATAGGTTATCAATATTTTAGTCCTGGAAAGCCCCTTTACATTTCAACTCTATAAAGTTTTATTGGGTTTAAGAGGTGATGGCAAGATGTTTGGTTTTCTAGGGTAGTTAAATGGCTAAGAGCAGCAATACAGTAGCAAAAGGGGTAAAACAAACTTCCTCAGTGATCTCAGATGGTGAAATGGTTTATGACAGCGATCATTGTGGTCTAGAATAATGTATAGCATGCATGGTCTAGAGCCCAGAAGGGCTTACTAGACAGTATTTAGGAGAGTGAAGAAGGGAAGAAGGGATATTCCCATGTGTCTGCACACAGTACTGTAATTAGGCGAGTTCACACATGTGCATTGTACTCCCTATCTGTGGAATTGGATAGCTATTTAAAGCCCCGTAAAGGCCAGCTGTCTTCTTTTCCCTGCGTCTTATGCAGTGTAACAAACTCATTGAAAGCAATGGATTCTATTTGTCATGTTTTGTGGGCGTGATTTTCACACAAGCAAAACCGTGCGCAAACGCATTTGTCTGTTCAAGCCCTTAATTTAGATTTTAGCACTGAATCCTTACCCAAAATATATGTCAAATATGGAACGTGGGAACATACCAAACAGGAGATTAAGAGATACCTTTATAATTAATATTTAGCATGTTTCCTTACTTTAGAGGCTAATGCTTTCCAAAATTTAAGTGGGGGTTATTGTCAATAATGTATAAGCTGCTGCTTTTGAAAGTTAAACCTTTGATATGAAACTTAACCTGTTTTTAATGCACAAGCAAAAAGCTTTGTATAAATTTACCTTTTATACGATACATGCAATTCTATCAATTCATTTTAAATGTAAAGAATCCCCAAAAATTATTGTAGAATATTGCATTTAGTAAAATCAGTATTTTAGTTTTTCCCAGAAATATAAAAGAAAAGAAATCAACACTGTCATCAATTACTGATTAGGATGAAACAGAATTAGCAGAATGGATAAACAAAAATTCTAAGCAGTTGATGCCAGATTTTGACAATCTGATAATTAGGGTGGTTATCATCAGCACAAACTAGTGCCAGGTCTTTCAAATTTAATTTTCTTATAAAAAAAGAGGATTAAGAGCCAGATGCTGCTTCACCATCCAAATCCTACTGTACAATTCAGTGCATATGCAGCTTGAAGCAAGCTCAACTATACAAAGAACATATGCAGTCTATATATAAATAGGGAAATAACTGTGTTACATTATGTTCCATTGCATTTGGAATTACACTGTTATTCTCTCCTAGAAGCATTAGTTAGTGGGGAATATGGAATCTTGTCCAGGCAAGAAATAGTCTCTAGTGCTCTGAAATGCAGGGTTTCTTGATGCCGTAATGCCATACAGTACGTTTAAGTCTAAAAAAAAATACTGTAAACAAAAATGTGTGCCTCTTCAGGTATTCAGCGCACCATGCAACGAGTGAAATCATACTAATCCTGGCGTTGCAAATGTTGGACTTAATAAATTTCAAATAGCATGCCTGAAGAGTGTTTTTTCATGCATTTCCCATTGTCTTCTCTAAAGGACTGAAAATGCATGAAAAAAATGCATGTTAGACCATTGAATGTAGTTGCATTAGGACACACAAGTTGCCACGACTATGACCCAGCAATCAGAAGAAATCCAGTGGCATCCTGCAAATTGCAATGTGAATGTATTCACTTTCATAGAATGAGAATGAACATTGACCAGTGTGCTCATAGCAAGGTGATGTGCATTTTTTGAGTTCAAACGAGGCATGATATGGGGTGCCAGACAGATGGGACATTCCATTTCCAATGTTGCGCAGGCATTTAAAATTCCTCAAACCACAGTGTCACATGTGTACTAAGAAAACATCATAAAAGACACTACCATGAACAGTGAACAGTACAGGCTACCCATCATCATTGTTGTGCCTAAACGCGCGGCCATTGTGCACTTTTCATGCACTGCTAGCTAATTGCTAAATTCAGGCCAACCTAAAAATCGACATTCAGCCTTATCAGGAGCTCTCCATGGGAAGTGCTAATAGTATTGTTTCCTGTTGGAGAACAAAGGAACTGAAAGCAGATAAGAGCCCTCGGGCTATTAACTGCTTTCAGCTAAGGCTTCATTTGCACACTAAATTGCTATTAAGTAGCTGAGTAGCTACTTAATAGTTCATGCAAAATGATCGCTCAAAGCTGTCACTCAAACTGTTGTTTGAGCGATCTTTGAGCGATCTTCGCTCCGTGTAAATGAGCCTTAAGCTCTCGCTCACGACCTGAAGATTGCAAGTTCAATCTCTGCATGGTTCAGGTAGAAGCTCAAGGTTGGCTCAGCCTTCTATCCTTTCGAGGTCGGTTAAATGAGTATACAGTTTGCTGGGGCTGGTGGGGGTGTAATAAATAAATTATCTGAAAAATACATCACATCCACATTCATTACTTGAGGCCCCACATGCATATCCCACAGGTCTCTGCAGCGTTGTTTAGCTACCATGGGATATGGGATCAGAAGCCCCATCAAAGTTTTTCCATTAACACCATGACACCAGACATAGCACCTTATCTGCGCTTGTGAGATTGCTAACTGGATCCTAGATGACTGTCAACATATGGCATAGTTCGATCAGTCAATATACAAATTGTTTCTGGCTGATAGTAGGATTTGTGTGGAGACTAAAGTTGTCACCAAGGCAGTGTGCAGGCTGGTGGTGGTTCCCTACTGGTGTGGGGTGTGTTCTCATGGCATGGATTGGGTCTACTGGTCCACCTACACATCACTGATCGGTGCCTGATACCTTTTACTGCTTGGTGACTATTTCCAGCCCTTCATGGACTTCATGTATTCCCACAATGATTACATTACAGTAGGGTCATCCACTATGCCATTGGGCCCAAGTTCTCTAGAAATACTTCAAGAAGAATTCTGGAGAATTCCTATGAATGGTGTGGCCACTACATTTATCCAACATGAGCTGGGATGTGGTGATCCATTCGCACTCAAGATTCTGCACCTAGAAATACGGTAGGTGGCTATTTAGATGGCACGGCTCATCATCATACTTCTATCCACTTCTACAATAGCTGAAATATCAAGCAGCACTCACTTTACAGGTCTTCACACACCGAGCAGTATAATCACAGTTTCTAGATGCAACGCCTCCACTGGATCAGATCCAAGACCCACACGTACCTCCAATGTAATGCACTATAAAGGAAGCAGCATCCACAGCATATGTTTAAATCCTAAAAGGACACTTTATTCCACATGGTCCAAGTATAAGCAGACAGCAACGTTTCGATCCCTGCTGGGATCTTTGTCAAGCTCATTACATACACTAAAACACTCCCCTATATACAAACCCCATTAACGTACAATTAAAATCACAATGATACCAGCTGTGTGGGTCATCATCAACCATCTCCGGGAGGTGCACATAATCAATCTACTCGGTCTTGCGAGTCCTATGCCGGTCACCTTCTGCAACCGCGCATGCATGATAGCATTCACCCCTCGTGAGATTTCGCTGAACCAACAACTGGTTTTTAATATTGTTTTTAGATGATTTGGCAAGTGGAAACGTTGTGCTGGAGCCAAGGAGTTGCACGTTTATATCACATTCTACAAGATTTATGCAAAGTTGAAATGGCTGGGAAACAGATTGAGGGCTCAGTCACACAGGCGTTTTTTGGTCCGATTTGCAGATGCACTTGCGATCTGCAGATATGTAGACCCAATGCATAGCAAGGGGGTCGGTCACATGGCCGTTTTTGATGCGGATGTGCCGATGATTATATGACACACTGATTCGCAGAACGCATGTAACTGCGTTCTGCGCAAATCGGTGTCCTTGTATATGCGCTCAATGGGGCCGGTAGCAGCAGCGCCGACCCCATTGAGAACATATACTAAAGATTGTTCTTCTCTACCACAGCAGTGCCACAGCTGTGGCAGAGAAAAACAATGTTCTCCCATTGAAGTCAATGGAGCCGGCAATACAGCTGGCTCAATTGAAAGCAATGGGCTGCCTGCAAGCGCTGCATTAATTCTCGGGGAAGGGCTTAAAATATAAGCCCTTTCCTGAAAACCATGCAAAAAAGTGTAAAAAAATAAAAATATATATATACTCACCTTTTTGCAGCTGCCGGAGTTCAGCCGCGGCCGGCGTCAATTCTCCTGAACTGCTTTCTGTAGTATTCAGCAGGCGGGGATTTAAAATCCCGCCCTCCTGAATGGGCTGCCTCTGATTGGTCACAGCCCTCAGCCAATCAGAGGCAGCTCTCACTCACCCATTCATAAATATATGAATGGGTGAGTGAGTGCTGCCTCTGATTGGCTGAGCACTGTGACCAATCAGAGGCAGCTCTCAGCTATGATTTTGCATGATTTTCAGGGAAGGGCTTATATTTTAAGCCCTTCCCCGAAAATGAATACAGCGCTTGCCGGCAGCCCATTGCTTTCAATGGAACCGGCAGTATTGCCGGCTCCATTGAACTCAATGGGCGAACATCGTTCTTCTCTGCCCCAGCTGTGGCACAGCTGTGGCAGAGGATAGCAGGCAGCACTTGTGTGACCGAGCCCTTTCGGCTGATAAACGCTGCTAGTAGCGTTTTTTTCAGCCGTGACGCTGGCCTCGGTCACGCGATTTTTTGGTGCGCATCCGTTATGCGATCCGCAAATTGCGCAAAAAAAATCGCCTGTGTGACTGAGGCCTGAACGGAATGCTTGTTTGCCCGATATATGCATATGTCTATGATTCTAAAATTTTGAGGCATTTTGAATAAAGATTTAAGCACAACTTTTTCTATTTCTGAAATATGGGTTAAAGACAGTGATGCATCATTAATATCATGCTGGAGAAAGTATGTGTGTACGCAGAGCTATTTATATGTGTACATATTTTTATGAACTGAATACGTATCTTTTGGTGCCTAGGATTGGCCCACCCTTCGGAATACAGGGTTAACCATGGTATATTTCTCTTGAAATTCTTTTAAACTAGCGGATTCCTCAGCCACTGAGGGGGTGAACACCAACGATATTAAGTATAGTGAGATCCGCTATGACCGGGTGAAACCTCCTGTACTCCGGTACATGATATGAAGTTTACAGTCAGGAGTGGTAGTTGTCACCTAGGTGACAGGTGACGTAATGTGCTCTGCGAGAGGTCGGTAGTTTCGCACATGAGCATGTTACCATCACCTGTTCCCTGGACCTGTAGTTGTTGGTTCAGCGAAATCTCATGAGGGGTGATTGCTATAGCACATGCGTGGTTGCGGAAGGGGACCGGCATAGGACTCGCAAGACTGAGCAGATTGATGATGTGCACCTCCCGGAGATGGTTGATGATGACCCACACAGCCGGTATCATTTTAATTTTAATTGTATGTTAATGGTGTTTGTATATAAGGGAGTGTTTTAGTGTATGTGATGAGCTTGACAAAGATCCTAGCAGGGATCGAAACGTCGCTGTCTGCTTATACTTGGACCATATGGAATAAAGTGTCCTTTTAGGATTTAAACATATGCTGTGGATGCTGCTTCCTTTACATTGCAATACTTCTATCCACTCGTGGAATCAATGTAACATTGAGTGGCTGCACTTCGCCAAGTGAGGGGGTGGGGGATGGGGGGGGGGGGTTATTTGATATTTCTTCCTGTCACATTGCTTTTGGCACTGAAGTATATATGTTACTATTATAATCATCTTTTTAGGGGCTGCATACAGAAAAAAATTCAATAATGTTTTGTAGATTCTTGCCTAAAATTATAGCTCAGTTCACTTGAATTAGCTTTGATATGAAAGTGGAAAGAAAGAAAATAGGATGTAAAGAGTTGGATGATTTTTAGGGAGTCACATCAGTGTTTAACAAAATAGCTTTATGAGATAGTCCAATCATAGAATTGTGACTTGGAGTTTACTACTCAGCACAATATTAAAGAGGTTTTCTCAAGATAGGTCATCTATACCAGATCAGTGGGAAACCCTCACCGATCAGACCTTCGAAGAGTCCACATTGCTCAGTTCAGTACTGGAGCCTCTTCTCATGCCTATGCATCATGTTTCTGGCATAAGAAAGTCGCAAATTATTGAACAAACATGTATTTGCATGGAAATTTACAATATTTCCACTTTCTGCATTGGCCTTCCCACTATTTTGAAATTTAGTTGATTTATCAAGGGAGGGCATGGTCGCCCCGCAAGGCCAAATTTATGTATAATTTACACCAAAGACTGGTGTAAATTATACCAGAAATGTATGCTAGGTCGGACCTGGAGTATATTTCTCTTTAGGCACATGGAGCTGCTGGGGATACGCTGAATACACAAAGAGGTGTGCACCTCTTCATGTATTCTGCTCATAGTGCACCCAGGGAAAACTCTACAATGCCTGGCTTAATAAATTCCTGGCTTAATAAATTTCCTCCATAGGACATATAAGGACTCATTCACATGAAGAAATTTGTGCAACTAACTTACATGTCTCAAAAAAACATGACTCTTAGAACCAATGGATTCCTATGGAAATATTCAGACAAAGGAATTTTAGCTGCACAAAAGAAAATTGGACCTAAAAAGATAGGACATCAGCGATTGAAAGTTTGCAACTGAATTTCCCTGCTGCACGAAAAGATAGGTCCTGACCAATCTTTGGTGTACGAAGTGCATAAACCTCCATAGACTCCTACAGGAGACTAGGCAAGCTGACCTGCAAAGGGAGATGAAGGGATTTCCCCACAACAGGGAGAGAGAGCAATAAAGGGAAGCCCCAGAGGAACCCCCTTCTTTTCCGTGGGGCTTCTCTTCACTGTAGTGAGAGAGAGCAATGAAGGAGAACCCTCTTCATCGCTGGGGATTCCCTTTATCTCACGGGGCTGGAGATTTTCCCCAGCAGTGGGGCTGGAGGGATCTCCCAGCAGCCTGGAGAGAGGGGTTATCCTGCTGGAGAGATGAGGAAACCCACTCTCCCCCTGCTGCTGGACAATCCCTTCAGCCTCTCTGAGATGAAGAGACTCTCTAATGATGATGGGGATTTCCCAGGGGCTTCTCCAAAAAATTAGACAGGCACCTAACATAAAAGGCCTAAAAATAGGAGATTTCACACATACAACTGCAGCTTTCACAGATGACCTTCTAATAATGATAACTACCACTGCAATCCTAGATATCTTCAATATCTTCGGTAAAATATCTAACTTTAAAATTAACTATAATGAATCTGAAGCATTAAATGTAAATGTTCCCCCCCAAAGCATACACACAGTGCAACATCTATCACCATTCGCTGGGCCCACGTCTGGAATCAAATATCTAGGCATCACATTATGTGTAGAGCCATCTCGCCTATACAATCTTAATTTCACACCAATACTTAAGAAGGTTCAAGACCAAATAAAACACCCGAACATTTCCTTCATCTCCTGGATGGGTGGGAAAAATCTAGTAGCAATATATAGTATGTCAACTATCTTCTACACCAGTGTTTCCCAACTCCGGTCCTCAAGGCACCCCAACAGGTCATGTTTTCAGGATATCCTATGGTAAAAACACCTGTGGCAATGTCTGAAGCATTCACAAGAATTACATCACCTGTACAATATTGAGGAAATCCTGACAACATGACCTGTTGGGGGTGCCTTGAGGACTGGAGTTGGGGAACACTGCTCTGCACGCTACAAACTGTCTCGATCCCTATCCCCAAAACATTCTTCAACAAACTACGTCAACTCTTCAGTGCATACATCTGGAACACTCCAGAGAACACATTTCCACTGCTGCAGAATCCAGTTGCAGCATCATGCTTTACATTAAATCACAAGAACGAAAAATAACCGTGACCAAGTCGCAGCTATTATTCGCAATTTGTTTTTGTCCATTTACAGCTGTGGCGTATTGCAGGGAAATTATGCCTCAGCTCCGAAAATCGTGGGCATGCATTACCACTCCCAGCCTTGCAGCCATACTGCCCATTAGTACTGGAAGACATCTGTCAATCGATCGATCAAAATCAGTACATGATAATTTGGGGAGGGGTTAAAGAGGATACATCTA
Organism: Eleutherodactylus coqui; assembly: GCF_035609145.1. NCBI lineage: Eukaryota > Metazoa > Chordata > Amphibia > Anura > Eleutherodactylidae > Eleutherodactylus > Eleutherodactylus coqui. The sequence goes on along the minus strand of NC_089843.1, from coordinate 137,373,074 downwards.
CAAAAGTCACCATCTCTTAATTGGATATTCCCATTTTAGGCTGATTTCACATCTCCATTAGGCTGCCTGCACATGGCCGGATTTGCATTGCGGAATCTGGAGCAAATACCTTCCATAACTTGCTATGGAAAAGCATTTTTTTCTGCCCACAAGCGGAAATCAATTGCGATTTTCCACTCACAGGGGGGGGGGGAAAATCGCAGCATGCTCTATTTTTAGGCGGATTGCATGCGGACAGCTTCCATTGAAGTCAATGGAAGCCATCTGAACCGCCGTCCTTCCGCAATCATCATTGCGATCGCCGGCACATCCGCAGTACAGAATAAAGAAGAATCCAGACAAGTACGCACGGACACCAGCCAGGCACAGGATTGGATCCTAGATGCAAAATGCGATTTGGTCGTGTGCAGGCAGCCCTATTTGAGTAGGAAAAGGCATCCCCTGGATGAACACATCTGTCTCATAAACAGAAGCAAAGTGTGCTTTGGGTCCATTCTTTAAAAAAAACACAGCATGCTCCATGAAATTTTTCAGGCTTTTTCTCATATCCTTTTTTTCAGGAAAAAAAAAGTTACAAAATATGTGGCAGGGGCTCTAAACGAAGAATGCTCCAGTAGAGAGGAACAAAGAGCGTAAAAGTACGTATAGCTTGTATAAAGAGTCCCTGGCAATCCTCCTAGTACTAGGAGCAAAGAAACATCTGGCTATAACATGTTTTCTAATAAAAACTAAAGTCATACATTGTTTTCAAAAATAAAAATTCTTACAGGTTTTCGTTTTAAACATTACAGTCAATGGGAAATTAATAAAAAAAACTTCATAAAGAAACAGGATACAAGAGAAAAAAACATTGTTTTTAAATAATTAATGTTCATACCAACTTCAAATGTTAAAAAAATATATACATGTGGCCTGCTATATCTTTTAGGTCAGTGAAAAAAGAGATCCTGTGGGAAAAGATTGAAACTGAAGTCAAGATGACAAAACTGAAAGCAATAAAACTCAAGTGTGATCCCAGCCTCAGTGCCTCTACATTTGCAGACACTGCCACCTTGCATTTGAAGTGCACTTTAATTTAACCTTAGTAACTATAGTCCAGACTGTTCCACATCACAAATGATGAAATGCTGACTTTTTAAGCTGACATGAATAGCATTTGCTCCACAGAAGCACATATAGATAGAGATCTTAGATGGATAGAAATATCCTGTTTTATCTAGCCTACATTATGACCCACAGTGAAGAAGGAAATTCTGAGGAAATTTCAATAAAATGAGACATAGAGATACATGTAGCAGAAAATAATTTGCAGTTTCCAAAAGAGAGAACCTGATTTCAGTGTCCTTTTGTTGTTTTCGAAGAGCTTTACTGCCACCTACTGGTAATTGAATATATTTAGTCAAAATATTGCATATCTAAAGAAAAAAACTGATCATTTTATCCTTATTAGAAATTCTTAGATAATAGATATGAAATAATCATGTTTTGCACTTGGTAGATTATTATTCTTTTCAGCTTGACAAAAGGGGAACTACAAATGCGTGAAATCAAGTTATTCTGACATGGATGTTTCAGCTCTTCATTTTTTGCTTTTTTTCTTAACTTTCAATTTGAAACATATTCCTAATTTGAGTAAATAAAGTACAGTAAATATCCCTACATAGAGAACACCTGAAAATGTAAAGAGGTTTGCTCGCCATAGAAATCAACTGAACTTAATATGTCTTAAAGGTCTGATCAATGGGTTTTGATAGTTGGAACTTTAGTAGTCTTGAGAACGCAGCATGGACTATCCTTGTTTATGGAGAAGTGGGCACTTTATGTAAAAGTGAATGAGAGGTATGTAAATAGCTGTATCCATATTCCAGTGGTCAGGGGCCCTCAGTGTGAATAGTATAGTACAGTGAGAATACCCCTTTAATTAATATATTTGAGCATTTTATTTACATGAAATAGTTCTAGATGTATCTAATTGCACAGGGTTCTTACAGTGCAAATTCTAGCAGTACACTGAATTTACTGGGAAGGTAGATTTAGTTGAAAAAAAATTCTATGTATCACATTCATATGGCCTGGTGAGGCGGACGCAAATGCGCCGACCTTACCAGGCCACGCCCACATCCCCTCCCTCTCCATTGCAGGCTTACCTCTCTTCCTACCCGCTCGTTCTGTTCAATGGGAGGGGCGGGATGGGGATGGAGCTAAGCGCTCGTCCGCCCCTGCCTCCTTCCATTGATGGCCAGGAAGAGGGTGAGCATTTAGCTCTGCCGACGTCCCGCCCCTTGTCCATAGCCATCAATGGGAGGAGGCGGGGCAGACCGACGCTTAGACCCATCCCCGCCCCGACCCATCCCCGCCCCGACCCCTCACATTGCACAGAATGAGTTGGGAGAAACGAGAGGTGAGCCTGCACTGAGGAAGGGGAGGGGGAGGAGTTTAGCAGCCATGCTGCTAAACTTCCTCCCACCTATGGCCGCTGCCATGGGCTCCCATAGGAGACCATGCAGCGGCTGACGTATTTCTCGGCCCAAAAGATAGTGGGCTGTCCGGTCATTTTTGCGTCTCAGAAATACGCCCATGTGATTTGATGCATTGAAATCCAATGCATCAGATCACAGCGCATATCAGTCGGCCATGAAAACGGCTGTCCAATATGCGCTCATGTGAAAGAAGCCTTAAGGTGTAGACAGACTTGTGTCTGGCTGATGATTTTCAACAAAGAACAATCAAGGTTATTAGGAGAATTATTTAGTACTTGTGATTAGGAATGAGGATTTCTGGAATAATCAGTTAATGCCAGGATTAAAATTCTGGGGACAATAGATTCCAACTCCTATTTAAGTCAATGGGAATAAAAACCGGGTTCACTAATTTGCCCTCCAGAAGGAACTCCATACAACTAAAGTACCCCGAATTGCATGGGAATGCAGCTATACAGCTGGGAACACTGTGCTTGGTAAAATTGTTGTACAGTGGTGCCGTGTCACTCATACTACAGGTTGTCACTGAAAATAAGAGAAGGCCCACATACTTGATCAAAAAGTGCACCAAGGAAGTCAGCAGGTGTGCTGCTAGTTTTAAAAGTTATGTCATTTATTTTCCTAGGACAAATTCTATCATTTGAACAGAGCAGCCAAGCGCAGGTCTCCTTTTCCTCCTCCTTCAAGGAAAAGTAGTATGGTTACCGAGAAACTATGCCAAGGGAGACAGCAGGCAAGGTGCTTTGTTTTAAAAGCAATGTCATAAATTTTGCAAAGGACAAATTCTACCAGGTGAACTGATTACTGAAGCACGGGCCTTCTCCAAGAAACAGCTAGAGAGGTATCACAAATTATGCAAGGGAGACAGCAGTTGTGTTGCGTGTTTTAAAAACAAATGTTATAAATTTAGCAAAGGACACATTCTACCAGCTGAACAGAACAGCCAAGCACAGACCTTCTCCAAGGAAAAGTTGTTGAGTTACAGCTGTTTTTGTGCTTTAGAAAATTTTCATTTTGGGAGAATGAGAAGGTAGAGGAACCTTGGCAAAAGCAGTAGAAGGAGAGCAGTAGCAGGTCCATTACCACCAGAAACCACACTATGAGGCCAGAGTGTACTCCTCATGGAAACATGAGAGCTGTAACTCCGTATTTCCATATTGACATATTTTTAGTTTTTCGGGGAAGTAGGAGGAGGAAATATGGTGGAAGCAGGAGAAGGAGAGCAGCAGCAACACCACCAGCAACAGCACCTTGAGGGCTCAGTGTGCTGTATGATATAAATCTATTCCCAGTTATATTTAAGTAAAAATTGCCAGCGTGCTGACTATTCAGTGGAATCTGCCATGGAGGTACAGAAGTCAGGTGAAATCCATACGCAGTTCATTTTTATAAACGTCAGGCCATCCACATTATCTGTGGACAGGCGGATGTGCCTGTCAGTTATTACACCCTTAGCTCTGCTGAACAACTTTTCTGATAGCACACTTGCAGCCGGGCAGGCAAGCATCTGTAAAGCATGTTGGGCAATCTCTGTCCACTTATCCAGCTTAGACGGCCAGAAGTCAAAGGGACCAATGCTATTTTTGAGTACATCCACACAGGAACTGACATACTTATGGACCAACATGGAAAAGTTCTGCCCATTACTGTGAGTCCTATTCTTTGCTTTTACTGAAGGCTCAGATGGGCTGTAAAACCTGTGCCACGCTTTAGTTAGACTCCATCTGTCATCGGTGGTGGTGGTGCTGTGCTGGCTTTCTGCTCATCCACCATGAGCTGCAGAGCAGCAATCCATTGCGGATGCAATTATGTGGCTCTGTGACTGCTCTGTACTGTTGGCTTAGCCTCTGCAACATATGCAACATGGAATTAACCCATGTAAGTACATCACAGATGAGGCAGGTGGGTGGCCACCAGATGAGCACAGTTTCCTGGCCTTTTCCAGCAGTGAATGTAAACCTGTGTAATTGTTTAGGAAGCGCTGTATTACCAGATTCATCACATGGCACAGGCAAGGTACATGTGTGAGATTACTGAGGTAAAGTGCTGCCAGTAGGTTGCCCATGGTCACACAACCTTGCTTGGCTTCAGATTATGTGGGGTAAGGCACATCTCAGTCTGGACCTGCAGAGCCATCAACACCTCTTCGACTGTGCAGCTGTGCTCCTCTAGACATATGAATTTTAGGCCAGCATGTTGGCTTTTACCCTGTCCAGTGGAGACAGGGTTTTTTCACATAGGGATATCTGTGCCAATGTGGAGGGTGTTGAAAGGTGGTATAAAGAGGTGGAGGAAGAGGAGAAGGGGCTGATAAAGGGACAGACAAGTATGAATGTTCTACAAGTCTTGGGGTACCATGAAACATGGACCACCATTTTTGGATTCATGCTCCACCTGCAAAACATTGACCCAATTCGCTGCTGTGAATAGCAGTAGCTAATAGTAACTGTACAACCCTTTTGTATTTAAGTAACACCCTACTCTCTGTCTTAGCAAGGTGCTGCCCCAAAAATGTCTGCCACTTCCTCCTTGCCCTGTGAGCTGCTATGATAACTTTCCATGCTGAGTCCAGCACCTCGTCATCTTCCTCTTCATTGTCCTTCTCCTGAGTGCACCCTATTACAGTGAGAATCAGGATCTGGCACCTCCATTTCCACATCCTCCTGAGTTTACATTGCCTGTGGATTGCTGACCCACCGTCATCTTCCTTTTGAGATGAAAAAAATGGTTGGACATCAGTGCATTCAATGTCTTGGTTTTCTCCCTCTGATTGATTGAACTGCCTCGTTCACATCCATGACATTGAATGATCAAACAGCTCCTCAGACTGATCTACGTAGCCTGTTATGAAGAGTGTCATATAAAGAGATGGATAAAGTGTCCCTCAGCTGTCCATTATCAATCCGCTGCCATTCAGGGCACTCAAAAAGTTGAGCTGACATCCTTCCATTGTGATGATAGATAAATAGATAGATAGATAGATAGATAGATAGATAGATAGATAGACAGACGGACAGTATGGTGTGACTACCTTAGTCCCACTTGCTTTTGCAACACTATTGTGTAGCTTGTAGGTGGAAGAGTTAAATGCTTTTCAGCATATAAGAAAGCTGAGTGCTGAAATAGACCTTTAAGGTAGGCTTCAGCAAAGACTGTCATATTTCCCCCCTGGGGGTCTGGGATGTACAACAACCTAGCTAAAATAAGATAAGAACAGGAATTGGCCCTTCAAGAGCCAATAACTTCTCCATCCCATTTCTTGAAGCTGGTTACAGGAGACCTGATAACTTTTGGCACCAAATTCTAACAAAAAGACTTTGCTCTGAACAAAGAAAAAAATGTAATTTGGTTGCCTATTACTTTGTAACATCATTTTTGTATTTTTCTGTAAATAAGCACTTCTTCTTTTTTAGAATTAAACTTTCAATTAATTAGTGAACCTTGTCCATGTTAACACGAAACCATATCTCTAAAGACATACCTGTGGGTAATTAGCATTCAGGTCCAACGCCCATGAACGTTGGTGGTCACAGCGTGTATTTGCGTGGACATTGTAGAGCTCTGGAGTGCATTAGAATGATCAGGCCATGATTTGAGCTTTCGTTTCACATGCGTGCAAAAGCCTGGAAAGCTGGGCAAAAATCAGCCGGTATTCTAATGATTTCAAGCTTGCAATCTCCGCTATATTGAGCACAGGGCTAGGTGGATTGCTGTAGAGTTGTGGCAGAAGATGATGGTTGCTTGTCTGGTTGACCTGCAGAGTCCCAGAAACTTGAGTACCAGTCACTCCACAATCTAAGCCTTCCCCTTGGCACGTGACAAAGAGTACAGGGGACTTGGCATGGGGTGAAGTTTAGGTGGATGCTCATGGCTGACTGGTGCAGACTGACTGCTGTGAGCCTGCGACTTGGAGGAAGAAGAGGTGGGGTTTTTTGAGGCATGCTGTGTCATCTACTGTATGGCCTGTTCTGTGTACTGCAGAACGAATTCTAAGGAACAGCAGCAGTCTTGCCTTACCTTTTATACAACATAGAGCTGTTGCTTCAGTGGCAGCCACTTGATGTGCCAACTTGGCTCGCCCTCTACCACCTTCACCACCACTACTGACACATCCACTGTCACATCTGTCACAGCTGTCACAGCTGTGGCAGAAGTCCGCCGCATGCTATCCCATTGCTTTCAATAGGATTAGCACTGCTGCCGATCCCATTGAAAGCAGTGTTTTCTGACAAGCCCCGCAGAATGATTATCGGAGAAGGGCTTGAAATAAACGCCCATCGCCGATAATCATCAAAAAGTGGTTAAAAAATTAATAAAAAAGTTACACACCTCTCCTGCTGTCAGCCACGTCCTCCTGCTGGCTCCCCGACACTGCTGTCCGGCACTTTCAGCAGACGGGGATTTAAAAATCTCCGCCTACTGAAAGGGCTGTGCAGATTGGCTGAGGGTTCAGCCAATAGCAGCTACTGCTTAGCTATTGACTGAGCGCTCAGCCAATGACAGATAGCTCTTAGCTATTCATTCGTGAATAGCTAAGATATTGCTATCCATGAATGAATAGCTAAGAGCTATCTGCCATTGGCTGAGCGCTCAGCCAATAGCAAAGCACTAGCTGCTATTGGCTGAGCCCTCAGCCAATCCGCAAAGCCCTTTCAGGAGGCGGGGATTTTTAAATCCCCGTCTGCTGAAAGAGCTCAGTAGCAGTGTCGGGGAGCCAGCAGGAGGACGCGGCTGACAGCAGGAGAGGTGAGTAACTTTTTTATTATTTTTTTAACCACTTTTTGATGATTATCGGGGAAGGGCTTATATTTCAAGCCTTTCTCCGATAATCATTCTGCGTGGCTTGTCAGAAATCACTGCTTTCAATGGGATCAGTAGCAGTGCAGATCCCATTGAAAGCAATGGGATAGCATGCCACGGACTTCTGCCACAGCTGTGACAAAGGATTCCTTCATCCCCGCGGGGATGAAGGAAACTCCTGCCACAGCTGTGGCATCCTCCATATCTTTTCAATGGGGCTAGCGCTGCTGCTGTTGGCCCCATTGAAAAGACTGGCGATGTCGCAGCGATATCCCAGTGATTTTCTCACATTGCTCTGCGAGAGTTTTCACTTACTCTCTCAGCGCAGTGGAGAAAAAAACGCCAGTGGGTGGAAGCCCTGAGTGCTATATGTAACAGGTTGGTGACTGTCAGACCTGTATATCCTGTTTCAGTGACAAAGTGTATTAGAAAGTTGTATAACTTTTCATTTGTATACAGCTGGGCTCACACGGGGCGGAATTTCTGTGCGTACTTTCTGTACAAAAATTCTGCATGCATTTTTAAACCTGAGACTAAGCAGCAGAGTTGACAAGATTTGCAAAAATCTCGTTCACATGCTGCCGACAGTCCGCTATGGGTAGGCCGCGCGGAAACAGACATGCAATGCGGCATTCAAATCCGCAACATGTAAATCGGATAGCCGTTTCTGGTGCGGGCTCTCTTCTCCCTATGGGAAGAGATTTCCACAGCAGAAATGGCGCAGGTCTTATTGCAGCCTTTCTGCTGTGGAAATCTTGCAGAATTTCCATGCGGTCCCGCTGCGGACATTCCATGAAATTTCTGTCCTGTAGGATCCGAGACTCATGATTATACTTTATTAACCTAACACCCCTTTAAGGTATGTCCTAGCAGGCACTAATACTTCACAGAATTAAGGGCTTAAATTAAACCCTAGACCACCCTTATTAAGCTGCCCGCCCAGCAATCACAATGCAAGGGCTGTTGGGGAAATGACAAAGAAAATCTCTTTCCATTGTCAGCACTGCAGTCAGTACTGATTGCAGTGCTTAGGGCTCCCACCCACTTGCCTTTTTTTCACGCGGTATAGCTTGCTTTTTTTCATGCCATATGGGCTCCTGCACACTTGCCTTTCTTTCACGCGTTATAGCTTTCCTTTTTTTCATGCTATATTGCTGCTTTTTTGTCATGCGATTGTCAATGGGACTTTCTAATGCTAAAAACGCACCAACTTGCAAAGCATTTTTAACATTAGAAAGTCCCACTGACAATCGCTTGAAAAAAAAGCAAGCTATAACGCGTGAAAAAAAGGCAAGTGGGTGGGAGCCCTTAAAGAGACCCTTTCATGTCCCATAAGTAGCATAAACGAAGGTATGGTGCTTAAAGGACAGAAGACATGGAGCCTAGGGATGTACATTTTATACTTACCGGGCTCCCTGTTCCTGTGCTGACACCCCGGAAGTCAGAGCTTGGTCCACGAGTGTGACTCTTTTCTTCAGTCGCTGTGCACACAATATCTCTGTGGACTCAGGATATTAATTACATTACACTTTTTCTCTCCATAGGCGGTCATAATATTTGAATGCTACATTCAACTACATTTTTACCAAAACATTGCAAATGGTAACATAGTTAAATAAAAATGGATTATTCAGCTAATTAATATTCTCTTGTCTGACCCTAAATGTCAGTAACTATTAGGGTTATTCTGAAACTCAGTAACCTTATTTGAATACTTTATATCTATAATTAATGGCCAAGTTTGGTTACCATTCGCTCTATTGCTCTCCAGTAATCCTGCTCAAAGAAAAATTGTCCTTTACGCAAAATCCTTAAAATCTTTATCTACCAATACCCTGGTACCATAGCATTCTAACTTACTTTGAAGCAATCTTTTACAGCTGGGCTTATGAGCCGAAGGAATATGTCTTTCTAGTTTGATGACCCAGCAAGACTTGTATTGCCTGAGACTTTAATCTGTGGGACCACACTCTGCCGTAACTCTGAATCCCATGCAACAGTATGTGGAATGACACAGTCTCTTTCAGTAGTAAGTCCTCCACTCTCATTGGGATTCAAGGATCAATGACCAAAACTCCCTCAACTCTTCGGTTCCTTAACTTTATTTGTGTTGGCCCACTCTCTCTCTGCTTTAACTCTGACAACCTTCTTTCCAGCTTCTTTCTCTCTCAGGTCTCCTCTACTTGCACATACAGACTCTGACTTACAGAGTCTATAGAGGATGCAGGGGATGCTGTTGCACCCGGGCCCAGGAGCCTTGGGGGCCCATAAGGCCCCTCTTCTCCATATAGGGAGCCCAGTACTATAAATAAAGTATTATAGCTGGGGGCCCGGTTACAGGTTTTGCATTGGGGCCCAGAAGACTCAAGTTACGCCTCTGCTCTGACTTACTTCCAATGTTGCACACAGGAGTACTTATCATTCGCATACTGGCTCTCCACATCTCTTTCCTTCACAGGAACCTGTCACCCATTTCTCAGCACTCACACTAATCTCTCTTTCCCAATTATGGCTCACTAGTTCTTTCATTATTTCAGTCTTTTCACTGGTCTAATTTCACTTTTGCTAGCTGTGAAGAGCTTTACACAGTCTTTCTCCAGTGTCTACATTGGCATAAACGCACCAACCACCATCTGCAATAACTCTGTTTTATCTCAGAGTAATTGTTAACTTGCACACATTGACCCCTAGGGTGGCTTCAAATTGCAGAAGATGTTTTATTATTCTCCACTTGCTTTCACTCTTCAACTGCACAGTGCCCCGCTGCACATAGCCTCTCGGTCACTTAGCCTCATTGCTCTTTGGCTGCTCTCCAAAATGGGAATAAGACCACTTCTCAATACTTTTAAATGTACTCCACCAATTTAAGAAACTCCTTCTTTGTTGTATCACTCATACTCACCAAAACACTGTGCCACGCCAGGGGCAAGATGGCACTGGTGGCTCTGCTTACTTTTTGACATTGTGGGCTGGGCTTAACACCATCCTTCCCTAATCAGAAGCTGACCCCTAGAGCTGGTGACTTGCCCACTGCTGGCAGCACCACTGACAGGGTGCAGAGTTAACATTTGAAATGGATCAGAGTGGCTTGGCCACTCAGATTTTCAATGGAGGAGCAAGTAAACTTCTCAACCACCTGACACCTGTGGAACACAGTGATGCACATGTCCGCCACTGGGCAGGAATTATTTACTGCAGATGCTCTGCATGTATGTTGCTGTGGTTTTAGTGGGTTAAAGAAACCTGTTATCTGTTTTTCATGCTAGTTTCTATTGTTTCTATGAAAAGATTATTGCATAATGCTTTTTTTTGTGTACTAAATATCTAAAGATGCTTGAGTTCAGAATTAGAAGTCTAATATAAGTCATGTCTAATCATATTTGTCTCTGATTGATTGCAACCTATGGCTGTGAGGCTGTAATGAGAGGGAGGAAGAGGACAGAAAGTTCATTTAATCTGTTAAGTAAAGCAAATGAATGCACACATTACATGACTGATAAATGGTGTTAATTTACTAGTAATATGTGGATTTGTAGCTTTGCCAATGTGATACCCTAATTATTCACAGAAAATGTATCAGTGAATGCTAGCCGAACAACAGCATCTATTACGCAGGACCTAAAAAGGTTTTTGTGATTTGCTTAGATACCTTTTTTATTTCATACAAAAATCAACAGAACTCATAATTTGAAAGCAGTTGTCTGAGGTGTTGCATGAGAACAGAAGCATAACTTGGAACTTCTGGACCCCAATGCAAAATCTGTACAATTGTAATGCTATATTCATAGTACTGGTTTCCTCATGTGGGGAATAGAGACCTTTTGGACCCTCTAAGGTCTCATGTCCACGAGGCCGCAGCCATGAGGCCAAAAAGACATTTTTTTACCTGTCTGGCTGCCATGTGGGTCTTCTCCATTATGGCCGGATCTTCTTTCTTCTGCGCGGCGGATGCGTCCAGGCGCGCCGGTGCAGTGCTGCGTGCATGCATCGTGCTTTTTTAAAAACTCTCCTGCTTTTGTCTGTGCCACAGATCGGACGGCTTTTATTGACTTCAATGGAAGCCCTCCATGCGGGAAACTGCAGAATATGGAGCATGGTGTGGGTGTTTTGACATCCGCAGGTATTTAATTACTTTCGGATGCCCAAAGAATGTCTATAGGGGGGAATTGAACTGCGGGTGACCCACACAGATTTTACAATTCAATTTTGCCCGTGGACATGAGGCCTAAGTCTCCAGGGCCCATGTGTGACTGCATCTTCAGCACCCATTTTAGTTATGTGTCTGCATAAGAATGTTGTCACAACAGCGTACTTGGACCCTCTGTGCCTTTAAATTGATTTAACTTAAGATTATTTCTGAGAGCTGCATCTGGGTTTTTACCCTTTATCCCAACTAATCGGGATCTGGTTTTTGCTGTGGGGAACCCCAGACTGCTAGCCTAGAAATAGTCTTGGTTAAGAGGTGCCTGATGCAACTTGGTCAGGTATATGATAATGTAGTACTGGAGGATGTAGACCAGTGCTTCTCAACTCCACTCCGCAGGGACCCTCAACAGGTCATGTTCTCAGGATTCCCTCAGTATTGCACAAGTGGTGTAATTATAGTCAGTGCCTCAGACATTGCCACAGGTGTTCTTACTATAGGATATTCTGAAAATATGACCTTTGGGGGTCCATTAGGACTGTAGTTTGTGAAACACTGGTGTAGATAGAGGCATAGTCAAAGAACAGAGTCAAAGACTGGACTGTTGGACCTCTTGTAAAATGTGATACCAAAGGATGTAGATAGAGATGTAATCTCTAGTGTAGTCGAGAAACAGGCCAAGGGTCAGGGTAGGCAGAAGAATTTTGGTCAATAAGCAAGCCAAAGTCAGAAGAGGAGAAACCAAGGATGCCAAGTGGGACAGAAATGGATAAAAGGATAAAAGAGTAGGAGATCAGACAAAAATACTTTAGCACCCTTACAATAATAGAATATTAATTTCTCAGGCAAACCACCTACCAGTTGGGAAGGGTGGCTTAAATAAACTGGAGCCTGACCAGTTTCCCCAGAGACTTGAACGCTCAGTGAGCATGCTAGCCCTTTAAGAGGTGGGCCAGGCAAGCATGTGCATCCTTTGGGCAGTGGTGACAGCCGAGAAGATTGGAGGAAGCATGTCTGCTGCAGATAACATGAGCGATGCGGCGTTGGCTACGACTGACAGTAGGAGAAGGTAAGAGCTATAGTCAGCAATGATCAGAAGTAGAGATCAGCGAGCACCAAAATGCTCGGGTGCTCGTTACTCGAGTCGAACTTTCAGTGATGCTCGAGAGTTCGTTTCGAGTAATGAACCCCATTGAAGTCAATGGGCGACCCGAGCATTTTTGTATATCGCCGATGCTCGCTAAGGTTTTCATTTGTGAAAACCTGGGAAATTCAAGAAAGTGATGGGAACGACACAGCAACGGATAGGGCAGGCGAGGGGCTACATGTTGGGCTGCATCTCAAGTTCCCAGGTCCCACTCTTAAGCCACAATAGTGGCAAGAGTGAGACCCCCCCCCCCCTGCACTGTCAGCATAAAGATCGTTCTCCTCTGCCACAGCTGTAACAGCTGTGGCAGAGAAGAACGATGTTAGCCCATTGAATTCAATGGAGCCGGCAACACAGCTGGCTCCATTAAAAGCAATGGGCTGGATCGCGGGATGAATTGTCGGGAAGGGCTTAAATATATAAGCCCTTCCCTGCAATTCATCCAGAAATGTGTAAAAAAATATATATACTCACCTTGTCCCGGCAGAACGATGTTAGCCCATTGAATTCAATGGAACCGGCAATACAGCTGGCTCCATTGAAAGCAATGGGCTGCCGGCGATCGCGGGATGAATTGTCGGGAAGGGGTTAAATATATAAGCCCTTCCCTGCAATTCATCCAGAAATGTGTAAAAAAATATATATATATATATATACTCACCTGGTCCCGGCAGACGGAGTTCAGCGCAGCCAGCGGCAGTCCTCCTAAACTGCTCTGAACAGCTGTGAGTAGTATTCAGCAGCTGGGGATTTAAAATCCCCGCCTGCTGAATGAGCTGCCTCTAATTGGTCACAGCCTGACCAATCAGAGGCAGATTCCACTCACACACCCATTTATGAATTTATGAATGGATGAGTGACTGCTGCCTCTCATCTGATTGGTCCCGCTGAGCCAATCAGAGGCAGCAGTCACACACCCATTCATAAATTCATGAATGGGTGTGTGAGTGGAATCTGCCTCTGATTGGTCAGGCTGTGACCAATTAGAGGCAGCTCATTCAGCAGGCGGGGATTTTAAATCCCCGGCTGCTGAATACTACTCACAGCTGTTCAGAGCAGTTCAGGAGGACTGCCGCTGGCTGCGCTGAACTCCGTCTGCCGGGACCAGGTGAGTATATATATATATATTTTTTTTTTACACATTTCTGGATGAATTGCAGGGAAGGGCTTATATATTTAACCCCTTCCCGACAATTCATCCCGCGATCGCCGGCAGCCCATTGCTTTTAATGGTGCCGGCTGTATTGCCGGCTCCATTGAATTCAATGGGCTAACATCGTTCTGCCGGGACAAGGTGAGTATATATATATATTTTTTTTTTACACATTTCTGGATGAATTGCAGGGAAGGGCTTATATATTTAAGCCCTTCCCGACAATTCATCCCGCGCTCGCCGGCAGGCCATTGCTTTCAATGGAGCCGGCTGTATTGCCGGCTCCATTGAATTCAATGGTCAGTGCTCGTTTAATCGAGACGAGTACCACGTGGTGCTCGTCTCGAGTAACGAGCATCTCGAGCACCCTAATACTCGAACGAGCATCAAGCTCGGACGAGTATGCTCGCTCATCTCTAATCAGAAGGCATAAAAAATGCATATACAACTTTATAATGATGTTTGTCCATTAACCCGTTAACTTCCAGCCATTTTGGGGGGTTTTCCTTTTTTTTCACCATGGTTTTTCAAGAATTATTTTTTTCTTATTCTTTAGTTTGTGTAGCCATATGAGGGCTTGTTTTTTGTAAGATAGGTTTTATTTTTAATGGTACATTAAAATCACAGAGGTAAGGGGGGACACAAAAACATATTTCACTGAAAAAGAGCCAAAAATGCAATACCTGATAAGATGCAGAGCAGGCACGATAGCCGCTAAGCAGGCACGATTGCCATAAGACCGGCACAATGGCCGTAGGGTCGGCACATTGTTTTTTAGGTGATGTTTTATGATGACGTAAAAGTGTCATGTTTTCTCTACAGGCCAGCATGACTACTGCAATACTACATTTTCTATTGTTTTCATGGTTTACTACCTAAAAGCCCTTAGAATATGGCGATAGAGGGGTTTTGTTTTAGCCTTTTTATGAAGTGATTTCACTGCTCAACAGCATTTTTGCATCTGGTGTGCGATATATCAATTCTTATGGATTTTTGTGTGTAGAAGCCAAATTTACCTTTAGAAATGATGTATCATGTAAGGTTTCTATGTAATTTATTTTTTTTTTATTTTTTTTTAAAGGTTTTTGTGTTTCTGCTCATTTTCTGGTGAATTATTTATATAAAATTAAATCAGTGACTAAGCTAAACTCTTTATTTGAATGTAATATGCAGTGGATGAAGTACTAAAAATGGTCACTGGATGGCAGAACAATGTAGTTGAGCAGGAAGGTTACCGACATGAGCCTATCTGTACTGCTGTTTAGTGTTTGTTGTAATCTGCATGAAGCACTTCTCTTCCTTCTTACGTCAGCATATCAGTATTTTTTGAGTTTGATTCACAAATACATTACCAGAAAAACACTATTGAGTTCTGAGTGTTGTTTTTTGTATTTAAAACCAGACAATATTTGCCAATACTGTATTATTGTCTATGTAATAGTGCTATGTATCTCAGAAATGTGACGAGATAGACAGAATACGATTCTTCCACTGAATTCAGCACCCCAGAATTAGTTAAATAAACCTGTTTCCAAACCAGATACAGAAAAATGTTTTTGATTTGTTGACCAGTGTTATCATTCTAGCTCTTGCTGGGATCATGCAAATATGAACAATATTGTTCTGTCTATGTGCTGCCAGCTACAAAGGGACAAAAGATAATTTGTTTGCTTAATGCTGATTTTCAGTTTGTGCAGGTATAAACATTAAACGATGATCAGCCTGTGTAAACAGGCAGTTGCTCATCCATGAACGACTGCCTGTTTACTGTCAATTGAGCCAGGTAACCTACATTCACCGAGCGATCAGCACTTCTGCATAAAAGCACATTAGCAATAATTGCTTGGATAGCAATTGCCCCATGTAAAAGAACCCTTAGTTTTCAGCCTTTTTATATCTTCTCTTTTATCAGATGATTTATGACTACATGAAAGATATACTTTGTTGTCATTATACATCACAGAAGGGGAAATAAAAAATTAAAAACAATCACAGAAATATGACCGTTATTTAGTGAGTGAAGCGTGCATAAAGATGCATCCTCTCACCATGCAGGTAGCTGACTACCAAATGGAGGAGCCAGTAACACCTGTGAGGGCACCGATAAAACAGCCACTCACACTGCCTCCTGATAATGAGGGGGGTGGATGCTTGGCGTACACTCCCACACATAGTTGTCATCATAAATTAGCTGATAAGAATGTGCAGGAGAGGAGAGAGCAGAGGAATCCAAGCTGTAAATCCAGCTGTACTGACAGATCTCGTATTGTGACTTAGACGGCAGTGTCTATTTACAGGGATTTGTAGAAGCTGCAGAAAACAAATGGTGTACATTTTTTATGGAATCTAATGCAATAATGTCAGCCCAAATACATGCATTAAAGTGACCCACCTCCCTCACACACACACACCTCAAGTGTCCATTGCCTTTAAATACATGGAAACCTTCTCTAGGCCCCAGGCTGACATGGAAAGCAATTATTACGTTCTGATTCCATTACAAAACTCTAATAGTGAGACACAGCAAGCACCCCCCTCCTCCCTTCCAGCTAATGGCTGATATGCCATGGTCAGCATTGACCATGGCATCTAAGCTGTTAAATGGCTGCAATCAAAGTTATTTCTGATTGCAGCCATTTCAGGTGAGTTTCAGCTGTTTCAAATAGCGAGCACTCACCAGATGTGAAGCTGACTTGGTTCTCTAATCAGCTTCATATCCATCTCATGCACTGTGACGTAAACGTATGTCACAGAGAACAAATTCCATTTCCACCAGAAAATTTGGAGGTGCTTAATGGGACATTGTTTTAGCTATTTAACCTGTTGGAGAACAAAGGAACTGAAAGCAGATAAGAGCCTTCCAGCTATTAACTGCATTCAGCTAAAGTCTTCATTTGCACGATAATAATGAAGCAGCTACTTAAAGGGGTTGTCCCGCGGCAGCAAGTGGGTCTATACACTTCTGTATGGCCATATTAATGCACTTTGTAATGTACATTGTGCATTAATTATGAGCCATACAGAAGTTATAAAAAGTTTTTCACTTACCTGCTCCGCTGCTGGCGTCCTCGTCTCCATGGTTGCCGTCTAATTTTCGCCGTCTAAAATGGTCGAATGGCCAAATTAGACGCGCTTGCGCAGTCCGGGTCTTCTGCTTTTCTGAATGGGGCTCCGTGTAGCTCCGTGTAGCTCCGCCCCGTCACGTGCCGATTCCAGCCAATCAGGAGGCTGGAATCGGCAATGGACCGCACAGAAGAGCTGCGGTCCACGGAGGAAGAAGATCCCGGCGGCCATCTTCACCGGTAAGTATAGAAGTCACCGGGATTCAGGTAAGCGCTGAGCGGTTTTTTTTTTTAAGTCCCTGCATCGGGGTTGTCTCGCGCCGAACAGGGGGGGGGCGGTTGAAAAAAAAAAAACCCGTTTCAGCGCGGGACAACCCCTTTAATAGTTTATGCAAAATGATAGCTCAAAGCTGTCACTCAAACTGTCGTTTGAGCGATTTTTTTGAATTGTGCGTCCGCCTTAGGGTTCTGCAGCAAATATCCTTCATAGCATGCTATTAAAAAGTGATTTTTCTTCATGCACACAACCGGAAACCATTTGCAGTTTCCGCTCGCAGATGAAAAATCGCAGCATGCTCCATTTTCCTGCGGTGTCCGCATGAAGGCTTCTGTTAAAGTTAATGCAAGCCATCCGACCCTTGGACCATCTGCCATTGACATTGTGGACAGGCAGGAGATTGAAAAAAAATCTTTACTGTGCATGTCCAATGGCGAGCCGTGTGGACCATCCGCAGTGCAGATGAAGATTCAAGAAAGCAGGTACGCGCAGACGCTGATGCTGCCAGCGCCGTATGCATGCCATCTAAGGGTGACTACCCACTAGCGTTTGCGAATTTGCTGTTTTTTTCCAGGTGTCTGTGGGGCTTTCTAATGTTAAAAACGCATGGTGGCAAAATCGCAATTTACCGTGAAATCGCAATTTTGTGTGATGCGATTTTAACATTAACAAGTCCTATAGACTCCTGGAGAAAAAAAAATGCTGCGAATTTCACAGTGAAAAAGAACTGTATGGGTAGTCACCCTGAGGGCTCCCACACACTTGCGTTTGCGTTTTTTGTTAACGCAATTGTCAATGGAACTTTCTAATGTTAAAAACGCAATGCAATACAACTTGCGTTTTTGGTGCATTGAGTTGCGTTTTTAACATTAGAAAGTCCCATTGACAATCGCGTTAACAAAAAACGCAAACGCAAGTGTGTGGGAGCCCCAAGGGTAGGTCCACAGGCAGGGAATCTTACACAACTGTACAGATTTTCATGAAGATTCACAGTGGTACAAGTAAAATCTTTTAGCCATTGACTGTCTCAGTCCAGTAGAGTCTCTGCTGCATGTGCATAGGCAGGAAACTTGACACTGACAGCTGATGAGTTTCATATCATCAATGAACACATAGGTGATAGCCATGGAATGCTTTGAGGAGAGATAAGTCAAGACTGACCCTTGATACTATCATACTTACAGTACACTAGACCACCTTCCTATTTCTACAGACATTATGGGTTTACTCATACACGCATGTCTTTGTTGCAGCCACAAGAAAAAAAGGACAGCACACATATGCTGCCTAGGGTGCCTACCCACTGGCGATTTTTTTCCTGCGATGCTAAATTGCGTTTTGCGTTTTTCTGAAGAGCAATTAGCATAGAATGTGTTCTTGTCCATTTGTTGTTTTTTTTTCGTTTCGTTGCAATTTTTCACATAGGAACTGTCAGTTGCATATGTCTCCTTATTTTTCTCTTAATGCACCCATGATTGTCAATGGAAATTAACGAGAAAGGCGCGAAAAAGGCGCGGAAAACGTGCGAAAAACGCTGCGTTTTTCACGCACGAAAATCGGCAACGCCAGTGGGTAGGCGCCCTTAGGTTGTCAGTATTCCATGCATCTATTGAATTTGAATGCACTAATCACATCCGCAAATAGTACCTAAATAGGGCCTGTCCCCATGGTCCATGTGAAAAAAGCAAATGTGTAAATAGCTGCATTAAGTACTATGAGTCTGTGTGACAATATTGTGAACTTCATCGGACATTAAGACCACAAAATATAGGCAAAATGGGAAAATGGAAAGGCACCATATAGGGTGTATGTGGTAAAGCAAACAAATATTCAGCATGACCGTGAAGGCTAACCTCAAAGTATTGTGACATGGTATGTGCAATATTACTCCAGAATGTAATCACTGCTCAGTACAAGTGATGCTTCTGCGACCAAGCTTTTTCATGTAAACACAGATACCAACCTTATCCAGGAATCAAAAGCGAAGATATATAGAATCAACAGTACTAAACACAAGCTGCAAGTATTGATACACTTTGGGGCTCATTCAAACAGGCTTCAAAATCACACAAAAGATAGCCGCGCAAAAAAAATTGTGGCAAAATCGAGTGAATGGATGACTTTTCCGCTCTGAAGTCCTGAGCTGCATCAGTGTTTAAACAGCACTGTTGAGCGACAGAGAAAATGTGCTGCTGTTTGGGATGTCGAGGACGGGAGAGATAGATCGCGACAGCAGCCCCAAGACCCTCTGAATGGCAATATTTCACTTTTTAAAGGTCTTGCTGTAAGCTCCTGTTAGTTTATGGCGGGGATGAAGGAAGTCCCTGGCAGTGATGAACGAGACCCCTGCTGGGGACTCTCTTAATCCCTACCAGGACTATCCTTCATCTCCCCGGGGGTTCACTAAATCGTGGAAATGAAGGGAACCCCCAAGGAGATGAAGGGAAGCCTCAAGGATTCCCCTCATCCCCACGATGAAGGGAACCCCCTGTGAGTCCCCTCATCCTCGCGATGAAGGGAACCCCCAGAGAGATGAAGAGAAGCCCCAGGGAGATGAAGGGAACCTTCGGGGAGGTGAAGGGGGTCCCCCTGGGCGTCCCTTCATCTCTCTCTCTCTCCAGTGAAGGGAAGCCGCACTGCGGGGATGAAGGGAGGCCCCCTGCTGCAGGGCTTCCCGTCATCACCACAGGGACACAGTGCTTCTGGGTTTAGCAGCACAGCAGAACTCACTATCCCTCCCTTTTTTTCCAGCTCCCTTAGGAGTCTATGGACACTCCTGCATTTTGCGCACCAAAGATTTGTGCAGCAAGGAATTTCAGTTGCTGATGTCCTATTTTTTAGGTGCATTTTTTTTTTTGCGCACCTAAAATTCCTTCATCTGAATGTTTCTGTAGGAATCCATTGGTTCTAAGAGTCGCCTTTTTGTTATGTGAGTAAGTTAGCTGTGCAAATTCCCTCGTGTGAATGAGCCCTCAATGCGTATGCTATACAGTCTGTAAAAAGCACAAGTTTCAGGAAAGCACAGCCCCTTTCTCAAGCTATACAGACAATAAATTAGTGAGTTGCATGGCATCATATTTATGCTGCAGACAGGACCAGGCAGTTTGGGTGTGAGCAATGTTTGCTGACAAAGCAAGTAAAACACTGCAAACATATAACATACTAGTAAAGAGCCAGTCCCAGGACTGTGACTATAACAGAAAATGCATTTACTTAAGGAGCGTCCGGCCTCAAGTTGGTGAAGCAGAAGTAACTGAGCCAAACGTGCAGGTTAGTATAGTGGGGGGCCGCTGTCTGCTACACTTCTGAATGCAGGGCACAGTGGGTGAGTTTGTATGAGATGACTTCATTCTTCCCACAGCTTGGTACTGACGATATCATGCTGTACATCCCTGTACATTACTTCCATGTGGGTGCTGACTGTGAGCCGCTCTCCGCTGGACTTGTGAGTGGGTGGCGCTGCATTGTTCTACCTCAACCCCCACACTTTGACTGGTGAGTGTGGGCCACAGCATCCTCTACAGCAGGGGTGGGCAATTAATTTTCCCATGGGGCCACATGAGAAATTGGAATGGTTTTAGAGGGCCAGACCAACATACGAAGGCTCCATGCACATTGCCTTAATGGGGCCGTATTCCAGCCGCCCGATTTGCTGCCAGAATACGGCCGCCATTGAAAATGAATGGCGCTGTAATATCTAGCAAATCTTCAGATACCCGTGCCCGCTCTGCCTCCGTCAAGTTCTTGTATTTCTCTCCGTGTTTAGTCTCATAATGGCGATGCAAATTGTAATCTTTAAATACAGCTATCTGCTCTCCACAAACTAAACACACAGCTTTACCTTTGGTTTCAGTAAATAGATATTTAGAAGTCCATTCTTTGTTAAAAACTCGGCATTCTGCATCAATTTTTCTTTTTTTAATGTTAGCCGCCATATTTAAGGGTTAACAGCTAACCTCGGAAAATAGATTTTTTTAATACACAGTAGTATGCTCCTAGGAGAGGGCACAGAGAGCTGCCCCAAGAAGAGAGATTAAAAAGTGAATATTATTAGTATTATTATTCTAATTACAATGCAAAGGGAAAAGTCCTGACACTTACCAATGACGAGCGTGGAACGATTGTCCTGGCACTCCCCAAGGTCCGCAACGAGCATCCTGGCACTCAGAAGTTACAGTGGCATCACTTACTCAGCATCGGGAAGCAGTGAAACTACAAACTCCGAAGCCTTGTCCATTTTGTTAACTTATGTGCTGTTTAATAAAGTTATTCAAGCCTACGTCATTGGTAGAGGTGCTTGAATAAGTAAGGCCTGAATAACTATTAGCACAGCACAGAAGTGAACAAAATGGACAAGGCTTCGGAGTGCATAGTTTCGCTGCTTCCCGTTGCTGACACCGGACTCATTGGTGAGTCACCAGGACACTCTTTGCGGGCCGGTCCGAGCTATTCAGCGGGCCGGATGTGGCCCGCGGGCCGTGCTTTGCCCAGGTCTGCTCTACAGTATAAACAATTAGGTCCCCTTTTTTAGCCCACATACATAAATGCTATAGCATTTTATGGTGGCAGTTTTTTGGTTATAAATAGAGATGAGCGAACGTACTCGTAATGAGTACTTACGCACCCGAGTACCGCCATTTTCGAGTACTTCAGTACTCGCGCGTAAAGATTCGGGGGGCGCCGGGGGGCGGGGAGAGGCGCGGCGGTGCGGGGGGTAGCAGCGGGGAACAGGGGGGAGCCCTCTCTCTCTCCCTCTCCCCCCCACTCCCCGCTGCAACCCCCCGCGCCGCCACGGCGCCCCCCGAATTTTTTCACCCGAGTACGGAAGTACTCGAAAATCGCGGTACTCGGGCGAAAAAGGGGCGGGGCCGAGCACGTTCGCTCATCTCTAGTTATAAACTGACACAGGACATGCTAAGATCTACCGTGTTTCCCCGAAAATAAGGCACCCCCTAAAAATAAGGCACCCCCGAAATTTGCAAAAGTCCCAAATATAAGGCACCCCCCGATAGTAAGGCATAGTAAAGTGTGTAGGCAAGTCAAGAGGCCTGTCCCCTGCTGCCATCCCCGTTGTCTCCTACCTCCAGATGTATAGGTAGATCTGCAGACAGTCTGCTGTTATCCTGTCCCTGCTGTGCTATACGAGTGTGCTGTTGTGAGCTCCCCTTGCTGGCTGGAAAAGTCCATACTGTATGTTCTGTTCCTGCTGTACACGTCTGCTGTGATGAGCTCCCCCTGGTGGCCGGAAGCTGCAATACCATCCCTGCTTACAAGTGGTACAGGAACTTCTGTCTGCAGACAGGTACGTTACTTTACAGCCCTTATGTTTTTTTATGGCTCTGTGTGTGAGTCAGGCACCCTGTGTGATTCTTAAGGCTGGGTTCTCACAGAGCATATTTCCAGCAGAAATCTCGCGATTTGGCCACAGCGATAAACAGCGAGATTTCCGCCGGGAAAGAGCTGCTTCAAAACCCACGGCACTCAGCCCATGTTTTGAAGCGACCTGGCTGCATGCTTTTCCATTTCTGTGGCCGGGGAATCCGCAACACAACACCGGCTTCTCCCAGCTTTGCCGAGACAGATTTGCTGTCCCATGTGGACGAGATTTCTGAGAAATTTCGTCCACAAAGCTGGCCAATTGAGGGATTAGCGGCCACAGACGGATTTGCCACAGCGAAATAAGACACCCCCTGAAAATAAGACGTAGCGCATATTTGGGAGCAAAAATTAATATAAGACACGTCTTATTTTCGGGGAAACAGGGTATCTATCTATCTATCTATCTATCTATCTGACAATCAGCGAAACAATACCTGCGAGTGTGGTGTGTCAGTAAATTGTATACTTCATTCCTTCATTAAGGTTTAGAGTGAGTTATTAAAGGGGTTGTCCCGCAGCAGCAAGTGGGTCTATACACTTCTGTATTGCCATATTAATGCACTTTGTAATGTACATTGTGCATTAATTATGAGCCATACAGAAGTTATAAGAAGTTTTATACTTACCTGCTCCGTTGCTGGCGTCCTCGTCTCCATGGTGCCGACTAATTTTCGGCCTCCGATGGCCAAATTAGCCGCGCTTGCGCAGTCCGGGTCTTCTGCTGTCTTCAATGGGGCCGCTCGTGCAGAATGCCGGCTCCGTGTAGCTCCGCCCCGTCACGTGCCGATTCCAGCCAATCAGGAGGCTGGAATCGGCAATGGACCGCACAGAAGAGCTGCGGTCCACGGAGGGAGCAGACCCCGGCGGCCATCTTCAGCAGGTGAGTATGAAGACGCCGGACCGCCGGGATTCAGGTAAGCACTCTCCGGTTTGTTTTTTTAACCCCTGCATCGGGGTTGTCTCGCGCCGAACGGGGGGGGGGGGGGGTGTTAAAAAAAAAAAAACCCGTTTCGGCGCGGGACAACCCCTTTAAGGAAAGAGACAATGCTGAAATTCAGTATATGGCCTTATTCACACAAGTGTTTTTATGTGGCTATTTAGCCACGATAAAACATTGTGCGAAAATCGCGATCATATGAAGCATTGGATTCCAATGCATACATTCACATGGGCGATTTTCGGGTGCGTGAAAAAATCACACCATTAAATCAAGCATGAGCAATGACCATGTTCGTTCAGCGATTTTTCACGCTACGTCAAAAGATAGGTCTTGGCCTATCTTGTGACGAAAATCGCTGGGGGCTCCCATAGACTCTTATGGGAGCTGAAAAAGAAAAAAGGAGAGGAAGGCAATTTAACTACATCCGGCACTCAGAAAAGAAGACAGCTGACTCTATTTAAGCATCAGGAGTCATTCTGCGGATTTCTGCTGACCGACAGAATTTCTCACTGCAGCGTGTTTTTCACACAATACACCTGTATAAATGGATGAGAAACCCTGAATTAATCTTGGAACTCAATCACTGCAATAGTTCATTGATGCAATTTTTGGACGCATTGCAACCAGCGTAAAATCGCATTGCCCGTGTGAATGAGGACCATCAGTGCAACACTTATTGTTTTTTTCTTAAGATGAGGGAGGGGGGGATCTAACCTAAGGCTAGCACTGCCCTGGAGGCATCATAACAAGTACGCAACAGCAATGCCTAAATACAGGTATATTTTGTCATGGATTTCAGTCAAAAACATCTTGCAGAGAACCCTTTTAAGCCAGAATTCTGATTTTTGTTTCTGAATGTTGTTGGCATCAGGGCTCTTTCATAAAAAACCCCAAAAAAACATCAAAAAAGTCATCAAGGTTCCTTTACTACCAGACATATTTTGATCAGGAATTTTAAGACTTTGCAAAACCAAAAAACATTAACATTTATAGAGAAATACAAAAATATATTATATTTAGAACAACTAGATAATATAGATGGTAAACATGCCATAGTTTATTGATTTTTTGATTGTTTTTTAAATGCTTTTAATCTTGGCAGCAACTTCAACGTATAGTTCTCATGTTGTCCGGTAATACTAAACATCGTGCTTCACAATCATAGTGCTGTAGTTCCTTATTTTTCCAGCTATAATCCATCCTTATAACTCATTTTGCTCTGTTAATTAAAAAAAATGGAAATAATTATGCACTTCTACACAAGGATGATAATGTAATATAACATGAAAATGTTTGCATGAGAAAGAATACATGGCTGCTTTTTTCAGGAACTCTGAACTGATAACACAATTGCTGACAGCTGGGAAAACAAGACGTAATGGCTAGATGGCAGTCTGATTATCGAATGCCATCTGCATATTTATATCTGCTTATGAAGTGGACCAGCTGCAGGTACTGCTACATTTTCTAATGTCCACTCTATATCCTGGAGTAAAACCCTTAGAATCATTATTTGAAGTCACAGTAGAAAGTTCTAGGGACCTTTCACATGGGACAGAATATTCCGCAGCAGTATTGCAGAATATGCCCTCATGCGGAATATTTAAAATATGTGCGGAATTAAAAATAGCAGAATCCTGCCGGAAATTCCTCATCAAAATCCGCAATTGCGGAATATTCCATCCTGTGTGAAAGGTCCCTTTAACAGACAATATAAACACATTTAGTTATATATTAGTTTAAGCCTTTTTCTCCTTTTTTCCCAGTAGATTTGTCATGCTTTACAAATGAACTATTTTTATATTTCATTCTTAACAAAACATTTTCGGCTCTGGAATGTCCTTGTACAGAGTTATTCAATGGAAGAAACATTTTTTTTTTATTACAAACAGTACAATGTGATTCAACAACGATGATGATTATTATTATTATTACTATCACAACAAATATTTATTGAATGCAGTCAGTAGAATCAGAAGTTAGATTGCACATTCTTTCAGGAGGATATCATTGTGCTGCTGAATTCTATGTATTGTACAGACATACAGGCACTGTCAGATACTGCGATAAAGAAAAGTATTACACTGCATCAATACAGAGATAATTATGTTCTTTGAAAGCTTGTCCTCTACTGCATTACAGAGAAAGCACAAAGACTGTTGTGGTTGTACACTAGATGGAATCAACAAAGGCTGAGATTACTGTTTCTTGCCCCAAGGAAAGCAGTTATGGATCTTCCACTCTAGTAACCTCTAGTCTGTTTCTTTGTGTTTTCATTCCAAAACTTACTTTATAAGGTAGAGTCCTTTGAGCCAATTCAACCTTACTTCCTAAGCGTATTACATTTTTCACCGTGGCATATGTTGCTTGGAAGAAATGATTTCTTCTTAGGCTTCCAATGGTCATTAATATAATTTTATATTTTATCTTATTAACAACATAGGCTTCGGGTATAGAGCATCACATAATGTATTGTTCATTAATGGGCAGCATGATGGCTTATTGGTTAGCACTAGTGATTTGCAACACAGGAGTACTGGGTTCTAATTTGACCAAAGTCCGCAAGGAGTTTATGTAAGAGGCTGCCTTGAAGGGTTTAACCCTTTCCAATCCACTGTCTGACATCTGAAGACATTATGATTTAAGGCTGTACATCTCCGATGTTGGAAGACGACCATCGGGGTTCTCTTACTGTATAATGCCAGCCTCTCTGCTTTCGGAACCTATCCAATGTGTCACCTCATGCAGTACTGGCTTTAGCCAGCATATAGCGCCATTGTATAACAGCAGAAAAAGAGTAAGCCCCCTAGGAAAACCAGGATACAAATTGGATTGGAAGGGGTTAAATGTTGTCATGGAGATGGACTGTGACTTGCGCCAAAAAAAAAACCATGTGTGCCAAAAATTGTACCAAGCTGAACTGAAGATGCTCCTCTGGAACATTCTAAAGACTGGAGCTTTGCTTATTAAAGGAACCTTATTGTGCTGCGTCACAGCAGAGAGACAGTGAGAGCCTGAGCCTGAAAGCTGACGAGCTGCTTCCTGTACGGGGAAGCTGATGAGCTGTTGAGAAAGGACAGTCACCAGAGACTGCCTGGGGTCTTGAGCCAAGAGAAAGAGAGCCATTGTTGTGTCTCCAGACACTCAGGACACCAGGACAATGAAAAGTATCTTTAGAAATCATGGTGGAGGAGCACTCCTGACCCTGGACTAGCCTTGGTCAATTGAAGTGATTACTCTCACATTCTATATGGTAAAGCTAGCCTTAATTTGACAATAGGTGAGCAAACCGAAAAAATGGTTAAAAGCAGAGTGTTAGCAGGCCTGCTATACGGGATAGGGCTCATATTGCAGACACTAACATCATGCAAGTTTCTGATGCTCGAACTCGGGTTATGAACTGTGTTATTTAAAGGGACATTATATATGAATATGGAAACCAATTTTTTAAGAAAACTGAGTTGGAGTGTTAACCACTAAGCTGTGTAGCTGTACTATATGTTCCATAACCCAACATTGAGTGAAACGATGCTGATAATAGACAAATTTCTTACATTACTAATTCCATACATGATCACAATATACTAGCAAAACACCCAAGTGACTGGAATTCAAATCACAACCATTAGATGTGTACATTTAATTCCTTACATATCCTATGGCTGCAAACTTTAAATTAACATTTAACACATACATAGAAAATGTTACATTAAAGTTTGTTGCATCCTGTTAACGCATTAAATGTTTAGCGCACTACAAAATTAATTAGTTGTGGCTCAGTGAGACTATGCTAATTGCATAGTGGCACCCCCATTCAAGCTGAATGCAGTGGCTATGCTACTTACATAGTGTTGCGGCACCTGCAGGTTTGCGGTATCATATTTTCTCTATAGCCTGGTCTATAATTGGAGTTATTCTTCGGATGTCTATGTATTCTGCCAATTTACTTGGCATATTTCAACATTTTGAGGGTGCGGGCAGACGAGCGCATAAACGGCGCGTTTTTGCGACCAAACGTATATACGTGACCATCTGAGGCAATGGTTTCGAATGTATTCGTTCACATGGGCGATTTTACGGCGCGTAAAAACGGCAATTCGAAAAAAAACGGAACATATGCGACCGAAATACGCGCCAACGCATATTCGATCGCCGAAAAGACTGTTTGCAAAGTAGGAACAAACGAAAATACGCTTTCTAGCTCTGGTCGTGATCGGTGAAAAACGATCGCTCGGGCGATTATACGTTGCGCTCGTGCGAACGTAAATACGCCTACGCTCGTCTGCCCGCACCCTAAGGGTGCATTCACACGAACGTATATCGGCTGATATACGTTGTCCTCGTGTGCAGAGGGGGGAGGATGGAAGAGCCAGGGCCAGGAACTGTGCTCCCGCCCCCTCTCTGCCTCCTCTCCGCCCCTCTGCACTATTTGCAATGGGGAGAGGCGGGACGGGGTGGGGCTAATTCCCGGACCTTAGCCCCGCCCCCGTCCTGCCTCCTCTCATTGCAAATAGTGCAGAGGGGCGGAGAGGAGGCAGAGAGGGGGCGGGAGCCTCAGTTCCTGCTTCTGGCTCTTCCATCCTCCCCCCC
Organism: Eleutherodactylus coqui; assembly: GCF_035609145.1. NCBI lineage: Eukaryota > Metazoa > Chordata > Amphibia > Anura > Eleutherodactylidae > Eleutherodactylus > Eleutherodactylus coqui. The sequence goes on along the minus strand of NC_089843.1, from coordinate 137,345,102 downwards.
CCCCCTGCACACGAGGACAACGTATATCGGCTCGGCGTGAAAACCGAGCCGATATACGTTTGTGTGAATACACCCTAATGTTGCCTCCAGAAGTAGTTGTCCACCAACAGCAATCTTATGTATAGTCAGATTAAGAGTATTTCTTCAAGAAATACAATAAATATAATCTTTATTTCAGACCCACTGCTTGAGGAACTGATATACACATGATTCTATAGGGTGTGTGCTACACGTATTTGCAAGACAATAACTGGATATACAGACAGACTTATGGCAGCACCCAACTAGATTCTGTAACTTGCTAACATTTTCCATTTTACTGTCGTATTTCCTTGCTTTCAGTACAATACATGGTGTGATTACGAAGAAGGCAAAAAAAAGGAAGCTGCTACTTGTTTTCATAAATTTTATGCCCTGTGCCATTAACAAGTAAATCATGCAATATTTGTTTATGTGCCATTATATTTGCTTATTTACCATGAAAATAACTGGATTAATTTCTCTTTTAAATTTATCCAGATTCTACCTATTGAATAACATTTCTAATGCTTTATTCTAGTGAATAATTTCAATTAGCTTTTGTACTTGAATGTTCTTCTTTCCTTTTCATTGTGTTCCAAATGTACCAAAGGAGCTTTATTGTAAGACGAGAGATTCCAAATGACTTGTAAATCAAGGACACTTTCATTTAGAGCTACCTCAATTATCTCATTTTCTTCTTTCAATTGTTTCTTCTTCATTGAAGGAAAGTAACCACTTTAATGAGTCAATTTTCCCAACAGCATTCACAACAAAATGTAATGCTGCAGCACTGTACTGCCATTAAAGCTTACTTGTTATTGCAGCAAGATGAACAAAAAAAGTTTTATTTTTCTTAGACTCCTAGACATGAATGGGCAGAAACGGATATCAGAATTCAACATTAGCTATAATAAATGTTAGATACCGGTAAAAGAACATAAGGTTACTGAACAAAATGAGAAATAAATGTCTCAAAGGACAAATAGCAGCTCACCCATAATCATCTCTGTTCATTGTAATCACGAGGTTTGTATTTACTTCTGAAGTGTGCAAAAATGGACATTGCTGGCTATCATGCGAGGTAAATATCTACAAAAGGTAGAAAAACACAGAACTGCAGGGAACACTTTCCACTTTTCTTTGTCAGCACCGTAATTAGCATTGATTGGGGTGCACAAAGGGTCAAATGGCCAGGATAAAGGTACATTTTCACACAATGATGATCGCTCATTTTTTGAGCGATAAGCATTGTGTGTAAATGTGTGCCCATCGTGCACTTACCGTGCACTTTTCGTTGATCGCTGACTTCAGGTCCGCATGAAATCCCCGTATGTCAGGTAGATAAGATGTACTGCCCATTGAGTTCTCAAGTTGAGTTCTCCCCGGGCAGCGCTGATAAGAGCTGTTAACATTCTTTCAGCAGTTGTCACACTGGAGAACAATAGTGAGGTATTTAGAGAACAGATTTCTCTAAATACATGCAAATGGAGCTACTTAGCTTATAATGGGATGATTAACCCATTAGTAGCTAATGCAATGTGATCGCTCAAAACAGTCAGTTTGTGACTAATTTTGAGCGATCATCTGTGTGTGTAAATGGACCCTAAGAGTTTTCTCCAATACTGAATGTTTATGATGGAAGACAACCATCAGTCATAGCCATCTTCCAGTGGATGTTCATGCATCTTGCGTGACCACTATCACGTTATGTACACCGGGATGTAGAAAGGGCGGTCTTCCTGCAATCAACATTCACCTGATGAAAAGGAAAGGAATTGATAAACTAACACTCATGGTAATTAAAAAAGAGAGGAAGAAGGCAACAAATGCTACAATGCTGCCAAATATCCAGAAGGTTTTAACCCCATGAGGTGAGAACACCTGACCTCACCCTAGCCAACCACAAAATGGGCCTCCCACCTTCTTCATCTTTACCTAAGCGCTGCGTAATAAGTTCGCGCTATACAAATAAAGATTATTATTATTACCAGTAGTCAAGCAGTATCTTGCCTTTAAAGTGCGGTGCTACATTGCTTCAGCAATATAACGTCACCTTTATTTTAAGCTATGATAACGCCACAGTAGTTTTAATCATATACAGAATGTGTATGCATCTCCAGTGACAGTGGTTCTTAATCAGAGCACGTTATACAGTTTAGAAGCTGGAACGATTGTCTTTCATAAACCAATTACCTAACTTGTATAAAAGTAGAAGCAATCACTTTCTCATCTGTGTCAGACATTATGTGGGAATCTGTCACGTCTGATAAGCACCATAAATTAAGTTATGGTGCTTGTTAAAAAGGAAAGTGGAGCTTAGGGGTGTACTTCTTACACTTACCCAGTTTCCCGTTTCCTCCTTATCACCCATAGATATCAGCGCACAGTCTTTGAGTGGGACTCTTTTCTTCAGTCAGTGTGTGCAGAGACTCTGTTCTCTATGGGAGTGTGTGCACACTGACTGAAGAACAGAGTCATGCTCACAGACTGAGACTACTAGGGGTGGCAGTGAGGAAACAGGGAGTTGGGTAAGTATAAGAAGTATACAGCAGACTCTACGTTCCCTGTCCTATAAACACCATTACTTAGTTTATGTGTTAGGTTGTGTGTCTCGGACCTGTGTTTGTACAGGTTTCCATGACCACACCTTCCCAGGTGAGGGTTAATTGAGCTGGCTGGGTGTGGTATTTGCCAGCCAATCCCCCTAGTCTGCTACACATAAATATCAACTTCTCTTGCCAGAGAATGCTGGTCATTTTATCATGTTCATGCATTCTGTTTTAATCCCACTCTGAGCTTGGTTTTATGCATGACTAGTTTGAAGTCTCTCTCTCACTTTCCCTGAGAACAGTCTGGACACCTGTGGTCCCGTCTGTATTATATGCAGACCCCCTCTTCCCTTCCCTACTACAGGTGTAGCCTCCAGACGTCTTATGTCTTATGTGTGTGTCAGATGGGTGATGCCTGACACTGTTCCCTGTATGTCAGTATGGTGTCTGACTCTTCCCTCCTGGTGTGAGGACACTTGCACTAGCTATGGGTTATCTCTATGCATCAGAACTGGGAGTGGGGTTTCTGTGTTGGGTTTCTCTCTCACCTTAGGATTTTGTGTTTTTGCATAATGTGTGTTGTGTGTCTGTGCAGGTGGCCAGACATGTGTGTGAACAGTGTTGTGTTCATTGGGTATGTGCAGGTGCCAAACAAGGCATATGAACAGTCCTGTTCTATCTTGCATGCAAGTTGCTGGGGTGTTGGTGCGAACAGCGACATGTTCAGTGTCTGTGTAAGTTCCCAGACACCAAGTTTTAACAGTCCTGTTCTGTGAGTTGGTGTGAGCTGCGTCCTTTCCTGCTGGGATCATTTGCCATCCATGGATGGGTAGGTCCCTAGGTTCCAGCACAGGGTCATCCTTATCGGGACGATCGCCCTGCTTGCAGGCAGGTTTTTATGTGGTAGTTGTCCCGTTGGAGTAGGGATATGTTATGTCTGCCCATGAGACCAATATTCAGTTCACTGTCCCTTTGGTGTTTAGTATGCCTTCTGTGTGTGCTTATGACGTTTATGTGAATGTCACCTTGCGTCTGTGTATTGAGGCTTGGTGCCCTGGTGTTGCGCAGAAGTAACATTATGGTGCTAATCAGATACAACAGGTTCCTATAGGAAAGGAATGGAGAAAAAGCTAATAATCTACTGCATGCTTCTCTGATTGTTATGATCAAGTACCTACTATGCCCACTTTTATTAGCTTCAGGGGCACCACTCCTCTCCTTAGTGTAGGGGGTGCTGTTGCTGTCAGTTTAGAGGCTGCAGTATGTGATATTGGATGCTGATCCTGCGCTGTAATATGTCTCACATGTTACAAAGCAAATGAGTTATCAGGCTGTGCTGAGAACCTGAAGCCCATCCACAGCACAGGACAGGTGAGCCCTGAAGTCTTGCTCCATTGTACTTTGTCCCACTGTGTAGTTATTATGGTCATGCTGGTACCACATTAATTCAGACTACAGAAACCACAATGTGTGAGGGGGGATGTTGTTTTCAGGGATATTATAAATAATTTTGTTATTTTATTTAAAACTCTACCAGAAGTGGATTGGGAAATCAAAGTGACCCTGGAAAAAAGAACAAAATGGCCCAATGTTGCAGTTTGGCCCAAACCAGCAGCAAGTGGGGCAACCAGGTAGGCTGTGGTCAGCAAATCCTCAGCGCCTGCTACAAAGGCAGTAGGAGGGGAGAAGCCTACGTGGCGTGAATATTTTGATGCAGCAAATTTACTATGAAGCACAGAACATCTCAGGATTGGATGTATTCATTAAAGTGCCACCTATTTCTAATACGCTAAGTCTCCATCACATGAATGAACATCATAGATTGACTTGTCTTTACCTTCTATGACAGACATTTATGTCATGTGCTCTGTGCCCTGTGTTATAACAGCCGAGGTTTCAGTGCAATGGCCAGAATCAGAAAAACTCTGATCCCTGTCATTTAACTCAGTTGATGCCGCAGTCAATAGTGACCACTTTTTACTTGTCCCACACACACAGAAAAAGTGCCCCCCACTAATAATAATGTCCCACTTATGCTCCAAACTCAGTTATTATGCCCCTCCTCAGTAAAATGCCCTTATAAGCCCCCATTCCGTAGTAATCGCACTCACAGACCCCCTCAGAAATAAAACCCCTCAAAGGCCCTTACTTTTCAATAATGTCCATATAAGCCTCAACTCATTAATAATGCCCCCACTCAGTAATAATGCTCTCACATGCCCGCGTGCAGGAATAATTCCCCATATTGTCCCCCACTCAGTAATAATGCTCCACACAGACCCCCATTGACATAATGTCCCTCACAGGCTCCAACTCAGTAATAATGACCCATACAGGCCACCACTCACTAACATTGTCCATATACACAATAATGCAGGTCATAGTCTCCAGCCCTCCACTCAGTAAAAATGACATATATATATATATATATATATATATATATATATATATATATATATATATATATAGTAAAATAAAAAAACATACTCACCTGTGTCGCTCCTCCCGCTCAGTGCCCCTGCAATCCCTGCCCAGCACCACTCTGTTTACCCACTGACCTCTGGCAGAGCGATCATGTGATCGCTTTGGCCAGTTCTTGACTTCAGCGATCATGTCACATGATTGCTCTGCCAGGAAGTAAGCGGGTGGACAGTGAGGCACCAGTCACAGACTGCTGAGGCATTGAGCAGGAGAAACAACAAAGATGAGTACAAGTTTTTTAATTTTATTTTTAGACATTTCAGCTAAATAATTTTTTAAAAATTTCGGCCCTAGGACCCGACTGTCTCATTGGGAATTTTCCCGGTGGGACGAATGGCCAGTCTTTCCCTGGACTCTATGGTAGAGGACAATATGATACTATTATTTGTTTCTCCTACAGTATATGTCGATACAAAAGGTAGAGAAGGGCTATCAAAATAATCCTGTACAGGCTATCATCTAACTAAGGGCTAACCATAATTGGTTCAAAAGGTAAAGTCACATCTACACTTAAATGTGAACAGCTCATTGCAGTTTGGGAGCTAACATTTGATGTTAATAAATCTTGCCTACCAAGCAAATAGAAGTATACTAATATAGTAACACATTACATTTTTAAATAAAAACAAGCATTTTAATAGTGCGCACTGAGGCATATCTCTAAAAAGTAGCTGGAAATCTAATCAATAACCTACTATTAAGCTGTATTAATAAAGGAAAAGCATTTTATACTAAAGCAATTTCAATACAATCAGTCCTAACTAACAAACGGACAATTATTTAATGATTTTCTAAATACATTAAAGGGTTTTCCAGGACCTTTATAATTTTTCATGGTATATTTTTTAAAAATCATAAATTGTACTCATATTGGCAGCAAGATTGTATATTGCATAGGCAGCAAGAGGGGGCATAAGAGAATATACAGCCTTAGGGTGAAGTCACACGAACTTATATCGGCTCGGTTTTTACGCCGAGCCGATATACGTTGTCCTCGTGTGCAGGGGGGGAGGATGGAAGAGCCAGGAGAAGGAACTGAGCTCCTGTCCCCCTCTCCGCCCCTCTGCACTATTTGCAATGGGAAGAGGCGGGGCGGGGCTAAGTTCCGAGAATTAGCCCCGCCCCCATCCCACCTCTCCCCATTGCAAATAGTGCAGAGGGGCGGGGAGGAGGCAGAGAGGGGGGCGGGAGCTCAGTTCCTGCTCCTGGCTCTTCCATCCTCCCCCCCTGCACACGAGCACAACGTATATCGGCTCGGCGTAAAAACCGAGCCGATATACGTTCGTGTGACTTCACCCTTAATGACAACTTATGGTACAGTTTACTGAGGAAAAGGAAGAGATTAAAAAAAATTACATAGCTTAAAAAGTGTTTGTATCTTTCATGAATAAGAAAGCTTTAAAAAAAAAATCACGTATCATAATTTAAATAATCTAGTGTGGGCTGTAATATGTTTTATCCGATATTGTGTACCTTAACATATGTTTTTTAAGGTTTGTATTCCCCATGGTGTAAAATAACAAAACAGCTAATACTCACTTCTCCCGGCTCCCCTGTTCGTCACCACTGCTGACTCTGGTCTCCACTGTGTTGTTGTTAATAGACTACAGTCAGCCTGTTACATCCCATAAGCTTGCCGCTGCAGCCAATGACAGTGCTCAATGATAACTGGCTGCAGCAGCTTGTTTAGAGATAGTTCAGACTGACTGCAGTCCATAAAGGTGATGTCAGCAGGAAGACAGGAGCTGGCAGTAGCAGATGAGCAGGAGAGTGGGGAGAGGTGACTATTAGCTGTTTTGTTATTTTACCCCATTGGGGACCCGATGAGATACCCTTTCATAACCTGGACAAACCCGTTAATCATGGTAACTTTTAAGCACTCTATAATAAACAGGAAAAAATGTTTAGAAATACACCCAGCACTGGTGGAAAAGGTTCAGTTTAACAATGCTGATTCAAAGTGTTATAAGTCTAATTCTATATATACAAAGGTATTCACCTCTCACTTTTATTGTATTGCATTAAGTTATACAATTTGTCATAATATCAATTCAATACAATATTGTGTGTCTAGTAAAAACAAGTAGACTTTAAACATAAACATTAGAGATGAGCGAGCACCAAAATGCTCAGGTGCTTGTTACTCGAGCCGAGCTTTTTGTAATGCTCGAGAGCTCATTTCGCGTAATGAACCCCATTGAAGTCAATGGGAGACTTGAGCATTTTTCAAGGTGACCCATGCTCTGCATTGTTTTCAATAGAGCCGCGGCTGCTGCCAGCGGCTCCATTGAAAACGATGGTATGTCGGCACCCCTGAATTGTTTTTCAGGGAAGGGTTTTACGTATAAGCCCTTCCCTGAAAAACAATAATTTTAGTGTAAAAAATAAATAAGATTACCTCTCCGCCACTGCCATGTCCATTTCTTCTTGTTTTTCAGGGAAGGGCTTATAATTAAAGGCCTTCCCTGAAAAACAATTTCAGGATGCTGGCAGCTGGATCCCCCACCGCAGCTGTCATCTTTGACAGCTGTGGTAGGGAATTCTTTATTCCCCGCAGGAATGAAGAATTCCTTTGCTGCATCTGTCACAGATGTGGCAGCTGCAGCAGGGAATTCTTTTTCTTTGCGGGGATGAAGGAAACATCTGCCGCATGCGGCAGATGTGTTCTTCATCTCCACAGGAACATGGCAGCGGCGGACAGGTAAGTTGTTGTTTTTTTTTTACATTAAAATTATTGTTTTTCAGGAAAAGGCTTATGTTTAAAGCCCTTCCCTGAAAAACACTTATTGGGTGCGGGCAGCAGGATTCTCTACCGTAGCTGTCATGTGTGACAGTTGCGATAGGGAATTGAAGAATTCCTCTGCTACATCTGCCACAGATGTGGCAGGTGCAGCAGCAGGGAATTAATTTTACTAGCGGGGATGAAGGAAACATCTGCTGCATGCTGCAGATGTGTTCTTCATCCCCGCGGGGGACATGGCAGCAGCGAAGAGGTAAGTTTATTTATTTATTTATTTTCACTAGAATGATTGTTTTTCAGAGAAGGGCTTATGTTTAAAGCCCATCCCTGAAAAACAATTCAGGGGTGCCGGCAGACCATTGTTTTCAATGGAGCCGCCGGCAGCAGCCACGGCTCCATTGAAAACATGTGAGGAGGAGAGAGTGAAAATTTTTCGAGCACCAGAGCACTGCGTGGTGCTCGGCTCGAGTAACGAGTGCATGGAGCAAGCTCGGACGAGCATGCTCGCTTATCACTAATAAACATGTTTATTTTTATTTTTTTTCATTAGATTTGTATTAGTTTTTTCAGAACATGCAAAAGATAAACCACCAGGGGAAGTTTTTTTTAGCTGGAGGTAAAATAGCATACAATTAGATATATTATTGATTAAAAAAAATACACTCGTTGGAGTTGTTGGAACCAAATAAAACTTTCTATGTGTGATTGTAGCATTGATATAGTGATTACAATATAAGAGCAAAAGGATAATTCGTAGCAGAAAGCTGAATACTTGGAAAGACTCTCTAGTACCCTCTTGTACCGCCTCTAGCTTGGATGAGAGAGGTGATATGGGTGGGCATGGAAGCATACAGGTTCCATATGTTTCCTGTAGCATATCAGTCCACATTTGCAGTAACTGAGCCTCTAGATTTTGCAAACTCATAGGTTGTCAGGAAAAGAAAAACAGAGGATCGGTTATTCTCAAGAAGAAACAGTTTTTCAAAAAGGCAGTGTCTAGATACATGTTCTATTAATAGTTTAAGGGACAGAGATGTAGGGGATTTCTAATTTCAAGCAATTATTAGGATAGTGGTTAAAAATATATGGGTAACTAAACTTCTAAAATCTGGTAATACTTCCTCAAGCTCAAGCAAAAACTTTGCCATTGCTGTGTTGGATCTTAATAAAGAACCAGTTAGCTGGCTTAGCTTTTGTATACTCTAAATAATACAGTTAGCATATAATGTAGTCAAATACCAATTCTACACAGTGATATTGATTACAGTGCAGTTACCTCCTGTGATCACAGGTGGTTTCATTTCTGGAGTTGTCCATATTTGGTTTTCTTTTTTCTGGGCCAAGATTTGCTGTTATAATTTCTTCCAGTCATGACTTGCCTCTGCATATCCTTCTCATCCTGCTGGCAAAACCCCCTATAGTAATAATGTGCGAGCGTACTCGCTAAGGCAAACTACTCGAGCGAGTAGTGCCTTATGCGAGTACCTGCCCGCTCATCTCAAAAGATTTGGGTGCCAGCGGGGGTGGGGGGGCGGGGAGCAGCTTGGGAGAGCGGGGAGGAACGGAGGGGAGATCTCTCTCACACTCTCCCCCCCCCCCTCGCTCCTCCCTGTTCACTCCCGCAACTCACCGCTTTCCCTCTCCGGCACCCAAATCTTTTGAAACGAGCGGGCAGATACTCGCATAAGGCACTACTCGCTTGAGTAGTTTGCCTTAGCGAGTACGCTCACTCATCTCTAATACTGATCCCTTCTGTGGCCTCACTTAATAATAGTGACCCCATTAGTAATAAGACTCCCTCTGTGCCCGTCTTGGAAGCAGGACCCACTTTGTGGCCCCAATTTGTAATAGTGACCTCCTTTGTGTCCCCAATTAGTAATAGGTCCTCCTTTGTTGACTCAATTAATGCTAGGGCCCTCTGTGTGCCACCTATTGTATAGACCCCCCTCTATGGCTGATGGTAGAGAATTGGCCCCACTACTCCAAACCCGGCTACTGGAAGAGGAAGAGGCTAAAACTTAAGAAGCCATTGCTCACACAGACTTCCAACTGTCCAGGCTCATGGCAAGATGTCTACACTCCTCCTCCCAGCTCCAGTACTAGGGGAATAGAGAGTGCTGAAGTGGATGAGAAGTAATGACATCATGCTTTTTGTTTTGGCAGCATTGGAAGACTATGTGAATGGATTTATGGATTTAGGAGTAGATATTATACACCCCCCACACACACACACACACACACTCTCCCCCTAGAACCTTGTGCCTTTGCTATAGATGCAAATCCAGCCAAAAATCTTTGTAACGTCTCCTAGTGGATTAAGTTCATAATGTGTCATTTTTTGCCAAATACTGTATTTCACAGTGCTGTCCATGACATAAGTGTTATAATTTGTAATAAAGCTGTTAAAAATCTTGACTTGAGTTCCCTGTATTATTTGCAATTATGAACATTAACTAAAATGAATGTAGTACATCATTGGATCCAAGTGAAATACATGGTGTTTCCCCGATCTAAAGTACTGCTGCTGTGATTATACATTCTACTGATATAATTTCCTTTTAGAAAAAAAAAAATATATTTATGTGCTATAAGAAGGTTGCAATAATGTTCACTGACGATCTATGCATTAATGTAATCAATTATTTATTTTTAATAGAAACCATTCTGAAAGTCATTGGTTTACTTCAAAGTAATCTTTTTTTCTCTATCAAGCTAACAGCAGGAAAGTCTAATAAAAGAAAAGTTTTCCTCTAGAGGAAACTGAAAAGGAAAGTAGGCTTTTTATGCACTGTCGGGTCAGGTCAACATGGCACAAAATGTACTTTCACAATCCTTTACAGAAGAGATGAGTTTCCCAGCTGTGGGTAATGTAATGATTTTAACCTTGAATTGAACACCACAAAATGTTAAATATGGATGTATTAAAGATAAATGGTGAAATATCAACATGGAAATATTATCACTTCTCACTCATATTTTCAAGTTCATGATATAATGGATGCAAGCATTATAATATAACTCAAGCTAGTAGAAAGCCTTGCATCAAGCATAGGTCATCTTCGTCAGAAACAAATTGTGTTAGGATTATACTGTCATTAAGCAAACAATACGTATATATAAGTAGAGACATGAATCAACCTTTAAAATTCTGCATGTTATCAACTCAAGGCTAATCTTTGCTTCTATAAAGAAACACATGTGAACCCAGTGTCACTGCATCTCTATATATACACCGTCTTAATAGTATACAAGCAAATACTGGGCAATACAATATTGGCACTTAAGGCTTTGTTTACACAGAACAGAAAATATATGCTTAGAGATATGGATTTAAGTCCACAACATATCCACAGCAAAATGTAACATCCGCCACAAAAATCCAGAAGAAATCAACAAAACATTTGACATGGCACAAGTTAGAAAATCTGCAACATGCTATAAATTTATATTCCCCGCTGTCAAAATCAAATACTAGAAGGACTATTAGCACCAGAACAGCAGGTAAATAGGTAGTCCAACAAGCCAAGCTCAAAATGCGAATCAACTCAGTTATAGAATAGTCATATGCAAACAGGCTGGGTCAAAACAAAATCAGATATACCCAAATTCAAAAGAGGTAAACAAACAGACAAGCAGATCAGGATGTGGAATACATACACACACACCAGAATCACAATAACTGGCAAAGGTTGAATGGTGAGCAGTACTTTAAATAGAGTATTGAGCCCACTAATTATCTACTTTGAAGAGAAACAAAGATTGGTCAAGTGATAGAGACCGATAGACAGGTAAGTATAACCAGGAAACATTTTAGTTAGACTTTAAGGGGTTGTCACTCTTCCAGCTATTGATGGCCATTGATGACCAATCTTTTGGAAAAGGTCATCCATAGCAGATCGGCGGGAGCCTGCTGCCTGGAACCCCTTGGTGATCAGTTGTTTCCTCTGGTCAGTGTCTTTCTTTACAGAGCTGTTTTGCTACAGAAAGCAGATAGCTCCCTACTTTCTTTAGTGGTGTGGATTGGTATTGCAGGCTGAGTCCATTCATTTTAATAGGACTCAGCCTGCAGTACATCATTGCACAATGTTCAGGGGTGTCTGCTTCGCGCAGCAAAACAGCTCAGTACACAAAGACACCAGGTGGGAAACAGCTGATCCTTGGGAATCCTGGGTGGTGGGCCTCTGCCGATCTGCTATAGATGACCTGTACTGAAGATAGGGCATCAATAGCTAGCAATGGAACAACCCCTTTAAAGGAAAAGACAGGAATATATTTACTGAATAGTCTGGATAGCTGTGTGTTCTGCCCACACACCACCCAACAGTTTTTACAGTTTCATCGGTGGGCTTAACATGATGGAACCAGCCACAAAGACTAACATGTCTGCAAGGCACAAACCAGTAGATACATGACAGCTTCATAGAGTACAAATCTTAGTTTACTAGAGTTTCATTGCTCAAATAAACAAATTAAAAATATTTAATTGGTTACATTTAGAGATGAGCGAGCATGCTCGATTAAGACAGTTACTCGAGCAAGCATCGCTTTTCTCGGGTAACTGCATACTGGTCCGAGCAGATTCCAGAGGTGGCGGGGGTGAGTGGGGCGAGAGTGAGAGAGATCTTTCTCTCTCTCTCCCCCCCCCCCCCCCCCGATACCACCCGCCCACCCCGAATCTGCTCAGACCAGTATGCAGTTACTCGACAAGAGCGATGCTTGCTTGAGTAACTGCCTTAACCGAGCATCTCTAGTTACATTAGATATTTAGATTTTTTTGTGCTAAGTTATCATGGAACACATATGTTTATGATCAGTTGTACTTGATAACACTTTTTCTGTATTGCTGAGTTTCCAAGTTTTCTCTTTGTCATCCTGTACATTTTCGAGTAATAACACATTATGCACTAAAAAAAACATGATCATAAAAAACAAACCATGACAATTAGTGTATGAGATTGATCAAACATTATGTAAAGTAACAAGAAGCTGTTTATTCAATGTAGGATCATTTAATAGTAAAATCAACTAAAAAAATCTGAATAAAATTCATGGTAAAATCATTGTATGGCTGTCTGCATGTAATTGCTCCACTCTAAGTGTCTCTTATTAAATTACATTTCTGCCCTTAATTATTAATATTAACATAATTAAATTTTATTGCAGTTCTTAAAATTAGATCTTTCAATTTACAAACCAGCACAGACTATACAATATGTACAAAAACTAGTGTAAAACTAATGAGGATCCAGTCAGGCATGTAAATTAATTACAACTGAATTATTTTTTATACAAATAATCAACAATTAGTGGGAATGTTTATAATAATTCTTAAACACTCAGCTATTAATATAGCATAGACAGAATGTGCAGAGAACAATGATTTGTTAATCCCACGGTGAACTGTATGAATTACAAAATTTCAGTCTACACACGGTATTCTTTTTAATTAAAAAGGAGCAAAGTACATTTGTAATTTCTATTTGCCACATTTGAAAGTATAATCCTATAGATAGAAAGCTGGGAGTCCTTTTAGGATAAAAGAGAAAATGAGAAAAAAATAGGTGTATATGGTTTTACCATTAAGTAAGTGAATGTTAAAGGATTAACGATCTGCTCATGTTTACAGATTGAAAATGTAGCTATTATGTAATCAGATGTGAATTACTAGAAATGGTAAAAATAAGGGGATTTTTAGAGTGTTAGGCTTTATTCCCATGAGCGCATATACACCGGGTTTTCACGCCCAGGCTCATATACAGTACCCATGTGAAGCATTGATTTCCAATGCAGCTGTTCACACGGTCGAATATACGGCACGTAAGTACGCTAGCAGCGCAAAAAATAGAACATATACGCAGTCGGCGCATATACGCTCAGCCAAAACATAGTTCTGGAGCTATGTTTTGGCCAATATACGCCAGCGGGTCCTATAGACTCCTATGGGAGCAGTGAAAGAGAAGGGAGGGGGAGGCGTTTTTGCAGGGTCCAACACTTACAGGTGCCTCTATTTAGGCACTGGAAGGCATCCAGAGGATTTTGACAAAGCGAGGGTTTTCCGGGGTGTGGTATATTTTTTCACTAAAAACAACACTCTTAGGCCTTAGTCAGACGGGCGTTTTAAATATATAAGCCCTTCCCTGCAATTCATCCAGAAAAGTGTAAAAATAAAAAATATATACATACTCACCTGCTCCCGGCAGACGGAGTTCAGAGCGGCCGGCCTGCAGTGGGTGTGAAGGGGATGTGAGTCAGACTTGCCCCTGATTGGCTCAGCGCTGAGCCAATCAGGGGGCAGGTCTGACTCACACCCCCTTCACACCCACTGCAGGCCGGCCGTGGGGAACTCCGACTACCGGGAGCAGGTGAGTATGTATATATTTTTTATTTTTACACTTTTCTGGATGAATTGCAGGGAAGGCTTATATATTTAAAGGGGTTGTCTGGCCACACAGGGTAAAAATTTTTATAATGCTGCTGCTTTCCTTTCAGTAAGGATAGTAACACACAGCATACAGGGGCTCAAACCGGGCGGCAGATCAGCTGCAATGTCAGTTTCTTACCTTAGATTCTGATCTTCACTGCAGCTTTCAAAGATGGCGCCTCTGTGCTGCCTTCCCACAATGCCCTGCGCTCTCCCTCTTCTGTGTGTGCGCTCTCGATGGTAGTAAGAGACATGAAAAGGCAGGATTTCCCTCAGCTCACGTCCTAGCCCCGCCCACAACACGCCCACCTCTATTGAACTGATCTACAGTCTCTCCCCGCCCAGGCCCCGCCCCCTGCTGCATACTATAATCAGAGGGGTTGTGGCCAGGGGAGACTGTTATACTCTCATGGTTCACGATAAAATCCTACCATGAGTGTAAACAGCAGCACAGTGTATAGTGAATGGAGAGGGGCAGGGGAGAGCCGAGAGAGAACTCTCCTGCAGCCCCCCACTGCAAAGCTACCTACTGCCCCCCCCCCACCCTGCTAAAGTAAAGTAAAACAAAACATTTCCCCACACACACATGCCCTCATAGTGCCCCTCCCACAGCGACCCCTCTCACAATGACCCCCCCCCCCGACTTCTGTCAGCCGGGTCCCTGCACACACACACACACACACACATCACTGCACCCCCCCCCCTTGCACACATCCATCCATCCATCTCTCCCTCTCCACCCCCCCCCCCTTCCCCCGGGACTTCTGACAGCCAGGTCTCCAGACACCACTAGCACACACACACATCACTGCACCCCCCTCCTGCACACATCCATCCATCCATCCATTCATCTCTCCCTCTCCACCCCGCCCCTCCACTCATTCTTACCTTGGAGATGAAGAGCCAGCAGCCACGCCTCCCCTGCAGGCAGAACTGAGCTTCCCAGTGGCTGAAGTTCTTCTGCACATGCGCAGAGCTGTGCTGGAGAAGCTTGTCCCCGTCGTCCCGACAAGAAGAGGACAAGAGACTTGTCGGAACCCATGGCAACCGAGGAGCAACACAGGGGGGGGGGGGCAGCCCAAGAGGTAAGTGAATAACTTCTGTTTGTCTAATTTACAATGCACAATGTATATTACAAAGTGCATTGTATTGGGCAAACAGAAGTAATGAGACCTAATGTTTATGGCCGGACAACCCCTTTAAGCCCTTCCCGACAATTCATCCTGCGCTCGCCCGCAGCGCATTGTTTTCAATAGAGCCGGCTGTATTGCCGGCTCCATTGAATTCAATGCGCTGGACAGCTCCAGCCTGTTTCTAATGAAACGCGGCTAGGAGCAGATTTTTCGGGCGATTTTTTTGGCCCCGGTCACGCGATTTGCGGATGCGCATCCGTCATGCGATCCGCAAATCGCGCGAAAAAACGCCCGTGTGACTAAGGCCTTAGACGTGTGAATGGACGAGAAACCGCTGGCCAGGATAGCGTAAAAAAGCCCATTCAGCCACTTATACAGAGCAGGCGTGAAAACATAAAAACGCCATCGCCGTGTATGCGCTGGTTGGAAAGAGCCCTTACGCTTCCAATATAAATATATTCACTTACGGGTGGGTTCACACAAGCGTGTTTTTGTGCGTACTTAGGTGCGTGCATACATGCGCCTCTAGGTTCAAGCAAAAACACGCGTGAACACAGCTGCATGCTTGTTGTCAATGAAGCTGCAAGGGCGTATATGTAAAAGCCCTTTCCTGAAAAAGAATGCAGGGCTGCCGGCAGACCATTGTTTTCAATGGAGCTGCTGGCAGCAGCCGCGACTCTATTGAAAACAATGCGTGCATTCCTAATGGTGCACGCATGTCCTATCTTTGCAGGCACGTACCTGCAAAGTACGGACATGTGCACACACCATAGGGAATGCATTGTTGTAAATACAAGCGAGTTTTTGTGCGTGCGTATGCACGCACAAAAACACGCTCGTGTGAACCCACCCTTATACTGTATGTGAAAATTACTAATTTTAGCACTCTACTTATCTCTCTTGATCATGCTTGTAAATACAGCTTGATGCACATGAGCATGTGTAGCTTAGGGCTCTTTTACACGACCGTATGCGTTTTTACGATTTACTCATCCATATCGTAAAATTTGTATGATTGACCTATTCTCCACAATCATAGCCATAGTTAATTAGCATTTTCTCTTCCATTCCCATGACCATGGGCAACATTTTTAGCGAAAAAATACATCTCACCCCCGGAAAACCCTTGCTCTGCCAAATTCCTCAGGATGCCTTCTTATGCCTACATAAAGGGCACCTGTAAGCTTTTTGCAGTATTGGTCACTGCTAAAATGCCTCCCCTCCCTTTTTTTTCCAGCTACCATAGGAGTCTACGGGAGCCGCCGCCGTTAATCGGCCAAAAGATAGCTCCGGAACTATTTTTTTGCCCACTGTAAATGCATTGGCGCATATTTTGGTCGCGTATGTTCCATTTTTGATGGTTCAATGTTTTTACGTGCCGTATATCCACCCATGTGAATGAATGTATTGAAAACCAATGCCTCAGATGGTTGTGTATATCAGTTAGCCGTAAAAACATGTCATTTATGCGCTCGTGTGAATAAAGCCTTAGACTCTATATGGTGCACAACAGGCAACTATATTGTACACATTATTAAAGGGGTTTTCCCACCTTGGCTTTTCATACCTGACATGGGAAGATTCTGCTATAGTTACCAGCTATATATTTCCATACCTCTCATTGAAGTGAATGTGAGCTATAGAAACAGCATAGCACATCATATTACTTGGTTTCCGTAACTCTCTAAGTTACAGAAACAGTGTAGCATGCTGTGATACTCTGTTTTCATAGTTCTAATTTGCTCCAATAACTGCTTTGGAAACGGTGCTGGGCTGAAGCGCTTGGCTGTTTCCAACAGATGGTCAAAAGCAGAGGGCTGGGTTTTCCTATGTCGGCCATGAAAAATTGAGTAGATCACCCCTTTAAGAGTCATGTAAGTTCCATTTGAGATTTAGTATCACAGACCAAGTTCTACACTCAAGATACTGAAGGCAGTGCGTCTATAGTCATACTAATATATTGAATCTGATAATGCATGCCGTAATAAATAATTTAAGTCTAAAATGATTCACAACTTTAGTCAATTTGTTGCATTTTTTAGCTCTTCTTAGCCATGCACTTTTTCTAGACATTTTTTAAATGTGTCTAAAACACACAACCTTTACTCCCCATATTTTATCCTTTATTGTTCCTTAGTACAGTAAATCTCACCTGAGCTAGAATCATAGGAAGATCATGTATGTAAATAGTTCACATTCCTTCTTCTTTCAAGTCATCTGCATTCCCCTGAAGCTGATCAATCAAGCCTTTCGGGCTGTGTTTCTCAAATAAGTATGCACTATGGACTCAGACAACCTCCTTGCCCTGTAAAGCTTGATTCAAGATCAAGGTAGTCATTTTAGATCATTATTGAAAATTGGTTCAAGGCCTTATTAGACTGAGTATGTAGACAATGTGCGACCACGTCAATAGACAGCAATGGAGTCAGCAGCAATAAGAATTTTAACCCATTAACTATGGATCTGCAAATGTTTCATTACTAGCACAAAAATGTATAGATTTATTTTTTTGCCAGTGTAATTTCCAATTATAGAGCCCTATACCTGCATATTAGAATGACAGCTTGAAATACTATCCTTTATATAATGTGCACAGCGATGATACAGGCACATGATCTGTAATATACATTCAACAGAGTTGGAAAACTAACTCTAAACTTGAGTAAGTAACCAGTAAGATGTTGTGACAATTAGAGTCTATGGTACCCAATTGGATTTACAGAGGGGATGGGGGGGGGGGGGCTTTCCAATGCAAATGGTACCCTTTGGTGGATGTCAACTAGTTGGGATCTTCCCGAATAAGATGGTTGGCACACACACAAAATATAATGTGAAGCAATGCTTTCTGATTGTAACTGGTGGTAACTCGCTTTCTTGAGCTTCACACAGCATAGCACAAAGCACTTTGTGTTATACAGTGCAACAAAATCCTAGGCCTTTTCGTCCATTGACTAATCCATTTCAGTTTTCCCTAGTTGACAAAGGTGCAAGCCTACTACTTGCTATCCCATAACCCTACACAGATGTGTTACCACCTTTCCTGGTGGGCCTGGCTCCCTAGTATTGGCCTTTTTTCTCAAACAGGTGCATTATGGGAAAAATGCAGCAGGCTTATATTGAGTTCCCGCAGATGATTGCTAACAAATTTAATGAAGAAGCTCAAACTCAGAGAAACCTTTTCTCTCTCATACAGACTCCTTGAAATATTTACATTTAGGTCCCTCCAGGGGCCACTCTGCCACACCTGGCATCACAATTGTAGAATGTAAAATCTGTTTTTTGGAAAAACAGCTGCTTTTATACAGTTTTGCTTGCATCAAATCATTGTATATGTACATATTGAATCTTGTGGTCTGATATCACTCAGCAGCTGAGATATTAGACTATCATGAGGCTTGTATTTTGTAAATATTCATAGATTAGTTACAAGATGTTACATAAAACTGTACATATCCCAGTCTCCCCATATTATTTTCTATTTTGAATTGTATTATATGCATGTTTAAGCTTTTCAAATGTATTTCAGACTCAGGGCAGAGACACACGAGCATTAGCCCAAATATGCTCACCGCACCGCAGAGTATTTGTGCATGGGCAAGGTTTGAAGAGCAATGTAATCACCCATAGTGCGTGTGCCTGCGCATATTACTGTAATGTTTGCGCACATATGGCCAATTCACATGTGCGAGTGACACACCCTTCCCATGGAATGGAATGGCTATTTAAAGCCTATTAAGGTCCAGCTGCCTTCTTTTCCTGCATTTTGCACAGTGGCACCCATTTTCTAATGCAAAGCCCTAGTCCTATAGCATAGGTATAGATATAAATGATAAAACCCTCACTGTATCCAGCCACTATTAGAGTAACATTACTGCATATTGCTTTCTTACTTTGTTCAGTTTATACACAGTATACAATATGCTCTCCTACGATTCCCTTAGCCAGAATGCTATAATTTAAAGTTGTCTACTTTATAAACCCCATTTTCAAATAAATTATTTGGAATTGTGAATTAGTGGAAGGGAGCCTGCATTGAGGAACCTCATCTATTAGCAAGAACAAATACCTGTTACAAAGAGTGTCTTTCGCTCTAGAAGACCCAGCACATCTGTGCATTACATGGACAGTACATTAATTTCAATGTAGGGGAATTGAGCACTTGCTAACAGATTCTTCTACAGATTACAGTTAATCAATGTGCATCTCAGCAACAAGACACCCCGTGATTAACTTTTCATCAGGGTAGCTGTATAACAAAAAGGGATTTTCCAAGGTATACTGTGCAACGTCTTTAAAGCATACCTGTCATCTCATGAAATACTGAAATAAATACATTGGCGTGCAGTTCTTATGCCTCAAACTGTAAAGTGATTTGGGGTGTAATACACTATATGGGCAAAAGTATTTGGACACTGCATGTTTTTCAGAACAAGTGCTTTCTTCTATTTAGCACTGTGTCGACCCTCCTTTTGCTTGTATTACAGTGGTAACACGTCGAAGCATACTTTCCACAAGTTCTCTGTAAGTCTGGGCAGGAATAGTTTGCGATTCCTCGTGCAAGGCTGTGAGAAGAGATTGTTGTGAAGGTGGGCGTGGGTGGTGGTGTCATACACGTTGCTCCAGTCGTCCCACAAGTGCTTGATCCGATGAATGAATAGTTATTACTAAGCGAGCAGCTTTTTATATTACCCATGCCCTTCCCAGCTTACTGTTCAGCAAACTCAGTATTTGCACATTTGCTGATTTTCTGCACTGTCCAAATACTTTTGTCCATATGGTGTATTTGTAATTTTTCTGAGCTATGCTGCACTGTTATAGTGTATCCATTGATTTTCAATGCTTGGTAACCCTGCCGGAGAAGTCTACTAGTACTTTTCCCGCTAGCATTTCCTTTCCCTTAGCTGTACTTTACATATCTATATGTTTTTTGCTCTTTTGCGCATATTTTGTTTGTCTGTACCCCATTTTATTTAGACTTGTACCACTATGGGATAAATTACTAGAAATCACTCCTAACTAGAGATGAGCGAGCACCAAAATGCTCGGGTGCTCGTTACTCGGGACGAAATTATCGGGATGCTCGAGGGTTCGTTTCGAGTAACGAACCCCATTGAAGTCAATGGGCGACCCGAGCATTTTTGTATATCACCGATGCTCGCTAAGGTTTTCCTGTGTGAAAATCTGGGCAATTCAAGAAAGTGATGGGAACGACACAGCAACGGATAGGACAGGCGAGGGGCTACATGTTGGGCTGCATCTCAAGTTCACAGGTCCCACTATTAAGCCACAATACCGGCAAGAGTGGGCCCCCCCCCCTCCCAACAACTTTTACTTCTGAAAAGCCCTCATTAGCATGGCATACCTTAGCTAAGCACCACACTACCGCCAACAAAGCACAATCACTGCCTGCATGACACTTGGCTGCCACTTCTCTTGGGTTACATGCTGCCCAACCTCCCCCCCGCACGACAGTGTCCACAGCGTACACCAAATTGTCCCTGCCCAGCCTTCAGCTGCCCTCATGCCACGCCACCCTCATGTCTATTTATAAGTGCGTCTGCCAGAGGAAAAGCAGGCACACACTGCAGAGGGTTGGCATGGCTAGGCAGCGACCCTCTTTAAAAGGGGCGGGGCGATAGCCCACAATGCTGTACAGAAGCAATGAGAAATCCAATCCTGTGACACCTCCATCTGGAGCTGCACACGTGGGCATAGCAATGGGGAACCTATGTGCCACACACTATTCATTCTGTCAAGGTGTCTGCATGCCCCAGTCAGACCGCGTTTTTTTATAAATAGTCACAGCCAGGTCCAACTCCGCAATGGGAATTACGTGTGCACCCACAGCATGGGTGGCTCCCTGGAACCCACCGGCGGTACATAAATATATCCCATTGCAGTGCCCTACTCAGCAGAGCTAACGTCAGATACAATACAGGTGGGCTTCGGCCCACACTGCATGCCCCAGTCAGACTGGTAATATGTACCTTAACAGTAACCTCGTTGGTGGTAATGTAGTGGTGACTGCGGACGTGGTAGCGCGGTTTTATGTAGTTGGTTTTCGGAATGTGGCCAGGATTAAGTGGGCCGTGGCGGGGGGATGGTGGTGGTGCTCTCTTGTTGTGTCGTTAAAGGTGAAATTCTTGGACTGCCACCAGACGGACCAATGCAAAGGTATTTGCCAAGAATGTTTTCATTGTTGGAGGAGGAGGGGGATGTTTTGGAGGCACTATGTGTCCTCTACACGTGTCCGTGGTTATATGCACCTTAACAGTAACAGCGTTGGTGGGAAATGGCCTAGCCGCCATCATGTCTTTGTGAAGCCTCTGTTTCCACACCCCAGTGACATAGCATTAGCAGCGGTATAGGCAGAGCCCACAATTATTAACATTTCAGCGGTAGCATTAGGGACAGGCCCCACTAACATATCACTAGCAGCAGTATAGCGGGAGCGCAGTCTTAGTTCTATTTCAGTAATAGTAGCACTCAAGACAGGCCCCAGTAACATTCCCATTGCAGCAGTTTAGGGAGATAACAGTCTCTTTCACATTTCAGTAGCTGCAGTATAGACAAGGCCCCAGTTACATTTATGTAGCTAAAGTGTAGGCCAACCCCACACACCTTTCTGTACCATGAGTGTAGGCGAAGAACATAGAAATTACTATGATTACACTGTAGGTGAGGGCCCCAAAAAATTGGTGTACCAACAGTAGTAATGTACCTCAGAAAAAATTGGCCATGCCCAACCAAGATGGCAGGTGAAACCCATTAATCGCTTTGGTTAATGTGGCTTAAGTGGTAACTAGGCCTGGAGGCAGCCCAGTTTAACGAAAAATTGGTTCAAGTTAAAGTTTCAACGCTTTTAAGAGCATTGAAACGTATAAAAATTGTTTAGAAAAATTATATGAGTGAGCCTTGTGGCCCTAAGAAAAATTGCCCGTTCGGCGTGATTACGTGAGGTTTCAGGAGGAGGAGCAGGAGGAGGAGGAATATTATACACAGATTGATGAAGCAGAAATGTCCCTGTTTTGGATGGTGAGAGAGAATGATGCTTCCATCCGCGGGTGCAGCCTACGTATTGCTTAGGTATCGCTGCTGTCCGCTGGTGGAGAACAGAAGTCTGGGGAAATCCAGGCTTTGTTCATCTTGATGAGTGTAAGCCTGTCGGCACTGTCGGTTGACAGGCGGGTACGCTTATCTGTGATGATTCCCCCAGCCGCACTAAACACCCTCTCTGACAAGACGCTAGCCGCAGGACAAGCAAGCACCTCCAGGGCATACAGCGCGAGTTCAGGCCACGTGTCCAGCTTCGACACCCAGTAGTTGTAGGTGGCAGAGGCGTCATGGAGGACGGTCATGCGATCGGCTACGTACTCCCTCACCATCCTTTTACAGTGCTCCCGCCGACTCAGCCTTGACTGGGGAGCGGTGACACAGTCTTGCTGGGGAGCCATAAAGCTGTCCAGGGCCTTAAAGACTGTTGAACTGCCTGTGCTGTACATGCTGCTCTATCTCCGCACCTCCCCTGATACCTGGCCCTTGGAACTGCGCCTTCTGCCACTAGCGCTGTCGGATGGGAATTTTACCATCAGCTTGTCCGCCAGGGTCCTGTGGTATAACAACACTCTCGAACCCCTTTCCTCTTCGGGAATGAGAGTGGAAAGGTTCTCCTTATCCCGTGGGTCAAGCAGTGTGTACACCCAGTAATCCGTAGTGGCCAGAATGCGTGTAACGCGAGGGTCACGAGAAAGGCATCCTAACATGAAGTCAGCCATGTGTGCCAGGGTACCTGTACGCAACACATGGCTGTCTTCACTAGGAAGATCCCTTTCAGGATCCTCCTCCTCCTCCTCCTCCTCAGGCCATACACGCTGAAAGGATGACAGGCAAGCAGCATGGGTATCGTCAGCAGTGGGCCAAGCTGTCTCTTCCCCCTCCTCCTCATCCTCCTCATGCTCCTCCTCCTCCTCCTGAACGCGCTGAGATATAGACAGGAGGGTGCTCTGACTATCCAGCGACATACTGTCTTCCCCCGCCTCCGTTTCCGAGCGCAAAGCATCTGCCTTTATGCTTTGCAGGGAACTTCTCAAGATGCATAGCAGAGGAATGGTGACGCTAATGATTGCAGCATCGCCGCTCACCACCTGGGTAGACTCCTCAAAGTTTCGAAGGACCTGGCAGATGTCTGCCAACCAGGCCCACTCTTCTGAAAACAATTGAGGAGGCTGACTCCCACTGTGCCGCCCATGTTGGAGTTGGTATTCCATTATAGCTCTACGCTGCTCATAGAGCCTGGCCAACATGTGGAGCGTAGAGTTCCACCGTGTGGGCACGTCGCACAGCAGTCGGTGCACTGGCAGATTAAACCGATGTTGCAGGGTGCACAGGGTGGCAGCGTCCGTGTGGGACTTGCGGAAATGTGCGCAGAGCCGGCGCACCTTTACGAACAGGTCTGACAAGCGTGGGTAGCTTTTCAGAAAGCGCTGAACCACCAAATTAAAGACGTGGGCCAGGCATGGCACGTGCGTGAGGCTGCCGAGCTGCAGAGCCGCCACCAGGTTACGCCACCACACCGCCGCCCATGTTGCAGCTGGTATTCCACAATTGCTCTACGCTGCTTGTACAGCCTGGCCAACATGTGCAGCGTAGAATTCCAGCGCATGGGCACATCGCACAGCAGTCGGTGCTCTGGTAGCTGAAACTAACGTTGCAGTGTCCTGAGGGTGGCGACATCCATGGTGGACTTGTGCGGAAATGTGCACAGACGCGGCACAACACGTGGGCCAGGCATAACACGTGTGTGAGGCTGCCAAGCTGCAGAGCCGCCACCAGGTTACGGCCTTTGTCACACACGACCATGCCCGGTTGGAGGCTCAGCGGCGCAAGCCAGCGGTCGGTCTGCTCTGTCAGACCCTGCAGCAGTTCGTGGGCCGTGTGCCTCTTATCTCCTAAGCTGAGTAGTTTCAGCACGGCCTGCTGACGCTTGGCCACCGCTGTGCTGCCACACCGCGCGACACCGACTGCTGGCAACGTGCTGCTGCTGCTGACACATCTTGATTGCGAAACAGAGGTTGCGTTGGAGGAGGAGGAGGGTACTTTAGTGGAGGAAGCATACACCGCCGCAGATACCACCACCGAGCTGGGGCCCGCAATTCTGGGGGTGGGTAGGACGTGAGCGGTCCCAGGCTCTGACTCTGTCCCAGCCTCCACTAAATTCACCCAATGTGCCGTCAGGGAGATGTAGTGGCCCTGCCCGCCTGTGCTTGTCCACGTGTCCGTTGTTAAGTGGACCTTGGCAGTAACCGCGTTGGTGAGGGCGCGTACAATGTTGCGGGAGACGTGGTCGTGCAGGGCTGGGACGGCACATCGGGAAAAGTAGTGGCGACTGGGAACTGAGTAGCGCGGGGCCGCCGCCGCCATCATACTTTTGAAGGACTCCGTTTCCACAACCCTATACGGCAGCATCTCAAGGCTGATAAATTTGGCTATGTGGACGGTTAACGCTTGAGCTCAAACACTTGCGCTAGCGACGGCTGGACGGTGCGGTGCGAGACATTGGTGGATTGGGCCGAGGACAGCGGAGGTGAGGGTGTGGGTGCAGGCCAGGAGACGGTAGTGCCTGTGTCCTCAGAGCGGGGTTGGATCTCAGTGGCAGGTTGGGGCACAGGGGGAGAGGCAGTGGTGCAAACCGGAGGCGGTGAACGGCCTTCGTCCCACCTTGTGGGGTGCTTGGCCATCATATGTCTGTGCATGCTGGTGGTGGTGAGGCTGTTGGTGGTGGCTCCCCGGCTGATCTTGGCACGACAAAGGTTGCACACCACTGTTCGTCGGTCGTCAGGCGTCTCTGTGAAAAACTGCCAGACCTTAGAGCACCTTGGCCTCTGCAGGGTGGCATGGCGCGAGGGTGCGCTTCGGGAAACAGTTGGTGGATTATTCGGTCTGGCCCTGCCTCTACCCCTGGCCACCACACTGCCTCTTGCAACCTGCCCTGCTGCTGCCCTTGCCTCCCCCTCTGAAGACCTGTCCTGAGTAGGCGTTGCAAACCAGGTGGGGTCAGTCACCTCATCGTCCTGCTGCTCTTCCTCAGAATCCTCTGTGCGCTCCTCCCTCGGACTTACTGCCCTTACTACTACCTCACCGATAGACAACTGTGTCTCATCGTCATCGGCCTCCTCACCCACTGAAAGGTCTTGAGACAGTTGCTCATCCCCCGGACCCCGGGAACTTTCCAATGGTTGGGCATCAGTGACGATAAACTCCTCTGGTGGGAGAGGAACCACTGCTGCCCAATCTGAGCAGGGGCCCGAGAACAGTCCCTGGGAGCTGTATTGCCGGCTCCATTGAATTCAATGGGCTAACATCGTTCTGCCGGGACAAGGTGAGTATAAATTTTTTTTATTTTTACACATTTCTGGATGAATTGCAGGGAAGGGCTTATATATTTAAGCCCTTCCCGACAATTCATCCCGCGATCGCCGGCAGCCCATTGCTTTCAATGGAGCCGGCTGTATTGCCGGCTCCATTGAATTCAATGGGCTAACATCGTTCTTCTCTGCCACAGCTGTGGGCAGAGGAGAACGATCTTCATGCTGACAGTGCGGGGGGGATGGGGGGGTCTCACTCTTGCCACTATTGTGGCTTAATAGTGGGACCTGGGAACTTGAGATGCAGCCCAACATGTAGCCCCTCGCCTGCCCTATCCGTTTCTGTGTCGTTCCCATCACTTTCTTGAATTTCCCAGGTTTTCACAAATGAAAACCTTAGCGAGCATCGGCGATATACAAAAATGCTCGAGTCGCCCATTGACTTCAATGGGGTTCGTTACTCGAAACGAACTCTCGAGCATCACTGAAAGTTCGACTGGAGTAACGAGCACCCGAGCATTTTGGTGCTCACTCATCTCTACAGAAAACCCATTTAGCCCATGTGGGGGAAATAACAGTCAAAATGCACCAGTAACTCTCATTAGATCTTCTTGTAATTACTACTGAACCTCTGCATCTTGTATCATTGTGCTCTTCCTGGTAACACAGCTCTGCAGTACTCAGATCGATTGGCAGAACTTGCTGATAGTCACTAACAAGTACAGTCAAACCTCTTGTTTCTCTGGTAATCCGTCTGAAAGCAATCGGCCACATTTACAACCAATAAAACGCAAGGCAATTATTTCCATAGGAATCAATGTAAATCCAATTAATTTGTTCTAGACATTCCAAAAAACACACCAAAACACATTTTTGTATAGAGTTTAGTGCTGCTTTTTCAGCGCTGTGCTAAACACTGTACAACACTCCTATTCATTTTAATGGGGCTATTCACACAAGCGTCAAAATGTAGCATTTCCAACGCTGCGCTTTGACACCAATGCATGTTCTATCTCTGGCTGCTTTCGGCCCTGCATCGCCTATTGAAATGAATGGGCAGCGGTTTCACTGATGCCGCAAACATGGCATCTTATTGCCCCTGAATGTTGAACCTAAAAAGTACACGGTGGTAAAGGGATTGTATAAGTTTTCTTTTAAAGGGAAGCTATCACGTTTCCGCAGCACCATGAAGCAAGTTATGGCACTGTTGGGGAAGTGACAGGGAACCAGGTTATGTATTTGTTATATTCATCCACCCCTTGGTTCCAGTGCTGTCTACCTCTGAAAACGGCACTCCACATGGAAATCTGACTCTTTTCTGATTGCCATGCATGTGCTCTCCCATACCAGTCTAGAAGAAGAGCGCACATGGCAATGTGAAAAGAGCCAGATTTCTGTGTGGCAAGCAATCTCCAGCGGTTGACAGAGCAAGGACCAGGGAGCAGGAGAGTATAAAAAATACATAATCTCCCATAATAATACCATAACTTAGTTTATGGTGCTGTAGGGAGATGACAGGTTCCCTTTAATATACTGCACCATATATTGCTTTTTTCCAGTTGGCGTCACTTACTGATTACATCCGGGTATGTTGCTTTGTATGAGTGAAGGACAGAAAAATCTAACATCCCCTCAAAACTTTCTTTTTTCCTTTCTTTTTTTTTACATTTTTATTTTTGGGAAAATCATTTTACTTCTCTTGTGGCTGAAGGAGCCCAATTCACAATTTTTTTATTAACATTGGCAGGTGATTTATTACTACTGTTTCTACTTCAGTAAAACCACATTAGTCTGTGTTTGATGTGTCATTTGTTATCTTCTGTCTAGCCACACATTTTATGCATACATAATCTCTCTACAAAGAATTTATGAAGCCAAACAAAATGTAAATATTAATGTCGTGGTCCTAAGTTTTGTAAAACAAAAGGGCAATAGATAATGTAGAAATACAGAGCATAAATATTCAGCAAGACAAGAAAACGCATTCTAAATAAGAACATTGTATTAACATGCTTTGTATATACTGGTTTTTACATTATGACAACTGCTGAAATTTAGATTATTTCTTTCAAGCATTTCAAGCTGATGTCTTTAGTTGCTATCATTACCATTATGATAGTTGGGCTGTGGGGGCACAATCTAAGTGAAGGAAACTACTGCATTACATATTTGAATGAAATATCCAAGGGCTCATACAAGTTGTGGGGTGGGGGGGGGGGGGATAGTTAAAACTTATGCCTTATGCCTTCCCTTCTTCTGACTTCTCATCTCTGCTGTCCTACTTCTGCATATGTATATTTAGAGGCTGTTTATAACACTGGCTGCCATCTACTGGTGAAAGGTGAACAGCATGTGGGAGATGTTCAACTGAGTAGATAGCAGACAATATTACATACAGAGAACAAGCCAAAAGTCCAGTGGAGCAGAGTAATTTGTGGAAAATAAGAATGGACACATGTATATGTGCTTTTTTTGTGTATGAGTTCATCTACTATGCAAGTATGCATATGTCCATATGCATGGCCATAAACTCTTTCCTTTACAAAACCTTGTGTATTGAAAAGATTATATATATATATATATATATATATATATATATATATATATATATATATATATATATATATATATATATTGACATAGCTTTCATATCTATCTGTTCTTGCCCCAGAAGAACCAACTGCTTTATAGCTAAAGGTACATATAGAGTTTGTCAAAATACTAACGACGACCTGTTCGTCCGTACGTGAGTGAATGGGTTTGTGAGTAACTTACATGCTCCACCCAATAGAAAAATAGTTCCCAGCAGCACACTTTAACTCCCAATCTGGGTAGGACCGCAGGAATGCATCAGCCGAAGCAGAATCTGAACAATATGCACAGGATAAATTAAAAGCAAAGATAACGCGGCAGCATCAGTAGTTGTTAAAAACTTTATTCTCCAATAACAGAACAAAAATGATTGGCTTGGGGTAACATGTGTCTTTTCTGTATGCATATTTATGTGTTATGTGTATGTATTTTATGTACTCTTTATGATGTATACACCTGGTCTATGTGATAGATTGGAGGTGTTATTGGATGTGTTTATGATGGGATTGGTGAGGTAATTGAGACTATGTGACTATTTATACTGAATTATATTCAGGGGTTAGTCAACTTGACAAAGACCAATAGGTCGAAACATAGCTGCTATTTTTTCTGCTATGGGAGAATAAAGTTTTCAATAACTTTTTGCACCTACTGATGCTGCTGCGCTATCTTTGGTTTACATGCTCCACCCCTGATCACATGAAAGTGATGTCATCAAAGGTCCTTCATCTCCAGTGAGGGAGTTATATGCTCCACCCCTGATCACATGACAGTGACATCATCACAGGTCCTGTACATGCATGGCTGCTGTCCAGCTAGGTGTTCCTTAGTATTCCATAGCAACTGACCCCACAGGGGGTCTGTAGTCGGCACCTAATCTGCATAACAATGCAGGACCTGTGATGACATCACTGTTATGCAATCAGAGGAAGAGCATGTAACTCTCTCACATACCTTCTTCATCTCAAACAACAGGGATCAGAAGCAATACAGCACTGGGCTTGAAGGACCTTTGATGATGTCACTGTCGTATGATCAGGAGTGGAGCATGCAAGTCATTCACTGGGGATGAGCATCACCGTCAAGTGATCAGGGGAGGAGCATGACGGTGACATCATCACACGTCCTTCACCAGTGCTGTGCTGCTTCTGATTTGGGATGAAGAATGTATGTAGCAGTGCTGTCTTTGTGACGTACATGTAGCACAGCTGTGTGGCACATTGTGCCACCAGAAACACTGGTACTATAATTTCTTAATAATTACTGGTATCTATTTAAAGCTCATTAGAATTTATGGAACATTTTAAAGCTCTGCCATGGAAGTATAGCTTCACTAGTCAGTAAAAAAGTAGGGACTCAAGATGCCACCAACAGTACCAGCCCTTAGAGACTTAAGCAAGTTATCTTTAAAGCTTTTGGAACTAGGTATGCAAGTAAGTAACTGACTTTGTCACTTACATTTTATAGAAAAAGCAATGCCTTCAAAGATGGAAGCCAATAATGATCTTTCTCTGTAAACTGCAGGGCAAGGAAGCGCTGGTCATACATGACCAATAGGACTGGCATTGCTGTAATAAAAATACACTGGTTTTGAAAATACTCTGGAAAAGCCTGATTTTCACTAAAGAAAAGTATGTCATATACAGTCCAACATAACTGTAAAAGCATTCCGGAACTAAAAATCTGGGACTCAACATGAGAATTTACTTAAAGATGTCCCTACATGCTCTTTAATCTACTACTGCACTGGTGCCTTTGTTACAGCAAGAAAACAGACAGACACCACCAGTACTATTAGTGCACTAGAACTCTGGTGTTTGGAGTCATGCATGTTCTGCTTTGGTGTAAGCTGCATGCATGAGGTTCTGGGTGTTATTCCCTTGTCTGTTTGTTGGTATGAACAGTGACGTGTTTTGTGTCTGTTTGTAGGTGTTTAGAGATGAGGTGTGAACTGTCCTGTTGAGTGTGTGTGTTGTTTTTCCCTTGTCTTGTGTTCCTGCCTCTTACCAACTAAAGGCCCATTTACACGTAATAAATATCACTCATAATTCATTTAAACAACCAAAAATGATGGATAATCGTTACATGTAAATACAGGCATCATGAACTTAAAATCCATCGCTCAGTGGCAGAGGGATAAAGTATCTCTCAACAGACCGCATGCTGTGTTCTCCACGGGACCCAGGAGATTACATTGAATTCTGCTGGCAGTCCCGACGAGAACAATGCAGGTGTTGGAACAGCAGGGCTTGTGATTAGTCACATGCTGGGCTCTGCAAACAGCTCTGGGAGATCATAAAGTGTTGATCGAAACTAATGTTGATAAAACTTTCAGTCTTCCAATTGTTTAAAAGACTATCTTTGCATGTAAATGGGCCTTAAGGCAAGCCAGGCCCCTGGGTTCCAGAGTGGGGCCGTCCCTATTGGGATGATCACCCTGCTTGTAGGCAGGACTTCCTTTTAGGGTTTTAGTTGTCTTGCTAGAGTAGGGACTTACAAGACAATGAGGACCTTTGATGTGGGCTTGTGAGCTTATATATTCTGGCCCAAATGCTAAGCAATATCTTGTATGCACTAACTTATTAGATATTTCCATTAGTCTGGGTGTTGAAGAACATTGGCAAGTTTTTTGGAGTTTGTTGCTTGTTGTTTATATGCACGTTCTTACTCCCCTTCCCTCTCTTCAGCCCTTATTAGAGTTGCGTCCATGTAGGTTGTTGTTCGCACGGCCTGCACGAACGTAGCAGTAATGGTCAAAACCTATTTGAACCGTACACTAGTCCCAAGAGATCTCCAAAGTTGAGATAATAAATTAGATGGCAATGGGTGAAATGTAATTTGATTTATTTTGAGGATCAGGCAACTGAACTGAGGAAATCTTTTAGGGATCATAATTATCCTCTGCTTCTTAGATCATTCTAAGGGTTCATTGTATATATACTAGGTAGACATCAAGCTATGAGTTGTTGTTTCGGCGATTTCTGTCTTCAATATCTGCCAGTTTGTTACGCAGGGATTCCACCTCTTCTTCTAGAGTGTTATGTGAGTCCACCAGTGAGTTATGGGCCGAAGCAAAGTCTCCCATTTTACGCTCTGTATGGTCCACGCGATCTCCCAGTTCTTCTGCTGTCGCATTTATGCCTGCAAGGCTTATAGCAATGTCTCTTTTTATAGAGGACTGCAGTGCCAGCATTGCTTCTTTCATGAATCTTTCAGAAGCTGCATAATTGTGAGCCGGTATGTCCTCTAGTGACATTTCAGGTAGTGACTCGGAGTCGTTAGAATAGCGTGCACGTTGCTTTAGCGGACTGGCGCCGTTTGATTTGTTGTTTTGCGACATTTCTGGGATTGGTGGTGGCTTTTGTAGTTCTCTTTTGTTGTTTGTAGGCCCTGCGGCCGTCTGGGAGGGATCGGAGGGTCCTGCATGGGCCCAGCCCGGAAGACTTTTATCTGTTCTAGTAGAGTTGTAGAACGGTGGTCTTTCCGTAGGGGAGGAGGGTGAGGAAGATCTTGCGTCTGGGGGGGTGTCTGCTCTATCCCCACAGCTCCCTTGGGAGGTCAGCAGGTTGGTGGCATTTCCTGCATTGTTCTGTAGGTCTTGACTTGTATTGTTCAGGGCCCCTGCCCCACTCTTGTTTAGGTTGGCTGCTGTCGTTTCCTGGTAGTCTCCCAGCAGTGCAGTTGGCAGTGCTCTGCAGTGCGGAGCTCCGCTGGGAGATTGGGCTGTGTGGGGTGGGGGGGACTGCACCTTTAAATTTATGGATGCTGCTGCCCGGTAAAGAGTGCTCTCATTCTGAGCCAGCCCTGGGAGACCCCGCTCACCCACCTGTGATTTCTGGCTCTGGTCTGGATTTTCAACGGCAGGTCCGGGTGACCGTGGAGATGAGTATGTCGCCGCATCCAGAAGGTAGGGAGAGCCGCAGCAAGCGCTTCTCTCACTTTCGGCTCCTGCGTTGTCCCAGTGAGCCGGCGGCGGCTCCGCAGCCATCTCTGAAGTAGCAGCGGGCGCTCCGTGTCTCTCGCTCAGACGAGTCTCACTGTCGGCGGCAAGAGGGCCCCCTGGTGAGTAGTGTATCTTGTCGGGATGCAGGCGCCGTGGTTCGCGGCTTGAGCGGTCGGGCAGGGACTCTTCTTTATTAGTTCCCGGAGGCTCTGCGTCCAGCACAGCAGGGGAGAGCTTTCCCTCACCAGTTGGGATTACAGGCAGGGTTCTACCTCCGCTGTTTCTCTCGGTTAGAGCCGACTTGGGGGACGGATGTTTCTTGCCTGTTGCCGAGCGAGGGAGTCCAGGGCCGCCATCTTTAGGATCCTCTTCTCGGCTTCTTGTGGCGTAGAAGTCTGTTAACTTCTTAGGTGACAGCTTTTTTGGCCTTCTAGGCATGTTCTCTGGTGCTGGGCGTTCTCAGGAGAGGTTTTTGAATATTTTGAGCTGAATAGATGTCCGATTTTATAGTTGCTAGACAGGTTTGGACGGGAGCTAAGTTAAGGTGCGACCAGCCAGCTCTCCATCCAGGCCACGCCCCATCAAGCTATGAGTTGTGAGATTGTTGGTATGTACTGGAGCATCTCAAAAACTCATGGGAATATTTCAAACCCGTAGGCTGAGATTAACAATTTAAAAGATCAGCTCATAAGCCATTTAGGGAATTATTCTCCACAATGTATGGGACTCCCTTCAAACATTTGTGGAATATATAGCATTAAATGTATAGGGGAATATTTGCAGAGGCAAAGAATAGTTACAAATATTCACATGTACTACTAATTTATGCAAAAATTATAAATATAGGTGGCAAGGGGCTAAGTCATAAATAACCTAAGTAGCAAAGTTTCTTTTCATTAACATCATCATATGAAAAGCACACACAAACACTATACTTAAAGCAGAAGCAATAAAGTAATTAAAGATAAATCAGCAATTTATATTAGCTGTCATTCTATATGCCTGTATAATTATCATTAAAACAAGTTATTAGCAGGTATTGTTAAAAAGTATTTCATGTTAGAAAAACTGTGATTAGCATATGGAGGTTAGATAGTGCTTCCCTTGATGGAGGAATGTGGTTGGATTTAATTAAATCTTTCCATATGGTTAAATCATTGTGAGTTTATCTTGAAAGATAATGAGGAGTAATTTTTAGCTGTGTGTGCTAAGGTTGATTACTAAAATTCAGCATCCAACTGAAGAGTATAAATAAAAAACAGAATACTGTACTTTATAATGATAAGTTTTCTTTATACAAATACATGAACACTAAAGGAGTGTTCCCAGAATTTATATTCATCACCTATCTGACTACATTTGGCTTCTCTTTTGCAGTCCCATAGTGTTAAAAGGAATGGTAGCATACATGCGTGGCCATCACTCTGTTCAAGCTCCTCCAAAATAAAGTGAGTTCAGTGAGGAGGAAGGGTGAACATGGGGCCCCCTATCTTGTGGTAATACGAATCCCAGCAGTTAAACCCACAGCAATCAGATATTTATCACCTGTCCTGTGGAGGTGGCGGGATCTGTGCATGAGCAGCATGTGACCACTTAAAGCCCATTTAGACACAATGATTATTGCTCAGAATTTGCTCAAAAGCCATCTTTTGAACGATAATCGTTGCGAGTAAATGTGCCCAGTAGAGATGAGCGAGCCCACTCGGTAAGGAAGTTACTCAAGCGAGCATTGTTCTTCTCGAGTAACTGCTTAGTGATCCAAGCAGGCTCGGGTGGGCTGTGGGGGGGGGGGGGGGGGGAGCGGAGCAGAGCGGGGGGAAGAGAGAGAGATCTCTCTCACTCTTCCTCCTGCTCCGCTCCCACCGCAGCCCACCCGAGTCTGCTCGGATCACTAAGCAGTTACTCGAGAAGAGCAATGCTTTCAGTTTTCTGCCGAACGATGGACTTCAGTTTGGCTTGAAATCCGTCATTCAGCAGAACAGCTGATAAGATGGACCGCACGCTGGGCTCTGCCCGAGGACCGCTGATAACAGCTGATTGCATTGTCTCAGCTATTCTTAGCTGTCAGCCCTGCTGGAAGAACAAAGAAAAGTTATTCAGCAAATAGCAGGTGGTCCTCTGAATTAATTCAGCTCCTGGCGGCTCACAGGCTACTAATTGGTACTAATAGGCATTAGTACCAATTAGTAGATTATGCAAAATGATCGCTCAAAAGCCATTTTTTGGGCCATCATCTTTGTATCTAAATTTACCTTTAGGCTAGTGATTGGCTGAGCAGTCACATGAGAGATAAACAGCATGTGACTGCTGAAGTCCTTTCTAAGATTGGACCGGTGGGGACCAGAGCAGCAGTGCTGAACACAGAGCCCATTGGCAAGGTGAGCGTAGCATTTTTTTCTATTTTACATCGTTATCTGCCCCCACAACTGTTGTTAAACTTTGAATAATCCCTTTAAATATCTTCTATATCACTGTTGTAGATTACTGACTTTTTCAGGTACTGTTGCTCACACCTGCACTAAGGTTTCTTGCATCTCACTGCTGATTGAATGCCTGCACACAATATGTTTCGCTGCAGTGCATTGTGCTTACGCAAAGCCCTTTATGGTAAAATAAAAAATAATGCAGAGTGTAGTGCATTACAGGGAATAAACATTTTGTAGCTGAGATCAGCTATTAGGGTTGTTGAAGATATATTCCGTCACAAAAGATATATACATAGAAAATATTTAATAGAATTTATAAGGAAGCATTGTAGTACAGCTGCTCAATCCCTTTTAAAAGCTAAATTTAACAAAGGAGTAAGTACAGTATAAGTACAGACAGTGCTGTAAAGTTTAAAGCTTAAACTTAACCCATAGAAAGTTTATAGTTGGAAATAAAAAGGAAACAGTTATGAATAAATTTATACCTCAAAGCTTTTGGCAAATGGTGAACTAGATCAGCCAAAGGAGCCAAGAAAAATGCCAACTTGAAAAGAAAATGATTTAATGAGCTTATGTGAGATTTGTGATTCCCAGCAGCATTTTATGAGGTCTACTGCAGAGGACAGCTTAATAAACTTTAACATTATACTTACTTACGCATTTGGGTCAAAAGTGTAGAATTGTATCTTTTTTAGTATTATAAACACAATGTAAAAAATAAATAAACAAGGTCAAAAAGCATCTAAATGGGTTCTGCTCAGTGAATAAACTGACAATTCTTTTTGTCTAACTCACATATATCATGGAACTTTCGGCTTTTCAAGATGTGTTGTTGCAAATAATTGTAGTTTTATATTTCTTGGATTGCGGACCACAATGTACAATCACTTATTTTTCAACTATCCATATAATTAGTTACTATATTTATAACTACTTCTTAATACATCATTCTTAAAGGAGTTATTCCACAAAAAATATTGGGGCAGATTTACTATTGAAAATGTACCAGTCTAATGTATTCATTTGCATCAGGAAACTGTCTTACATATTTTGCACTGCATATATGATGTGTTTTAGACACTTTTAGAGACTTTTTTAGCATTTCCAAAATAAGGCATGGCTTCATATGAAAGGGATGTAGCCGAAATATGACTTTTCCCGCCAAAGTGTTCCGAAATTTGGGCATAAAATGTGTCAGAAAAGTAAGCCAACTAATACGTGGTATAGGTATACAGTTAGACTAGACAGTTTAAAGATGCGCCAAATTTATCATTCAATAGTCACTGTGACAAGTCTGCACATTTTAAGTCAGTGTAAGTTTGCAGTGTCTAACTACTATATAGTATTATTGAATGTATCCCATTATTTATAGTTAAATGCAGATGATAATTATAAACACTTTTATATTTACAGTTATAAAAAAGGCCTATATCCCCAGATATTTCAGGACTAATGTTAGAATAGCGCCAACTACTGTTGCTGTTGAAAAGTTTTTCTGTGTGCACCTCAATAAATGTTCCAAGGTGATCTAACTTGCTCAGTGTTAATTATCTCTGCAGCACTAGCTATGCAGAGGGATCCCTGGTTTGGTGACTGGCTGTATTTGAGGCTCCATCATGTTCTCTGTTTCTCAAAGGAGATGCCAAGCAAGCACAATTGCAATAACACTGTCTCACTCTCTTCTCACTTGCTCAGTATCTCCTCTGACTTTTAGGGATCCACTTTTAAAATCAGAGGTAACCAAATGTCAGATCAATGTCGATCTTAAGAATATAGCTTGCATAGATAAAAGTAACATTACAAGAAATGTTTCAAAAATTGCAGAACTTTTAAGCTTGTCTGTGCCTTTTACCAGAGGAAACCACATTAATTAAACTGTCCACAGTGTTTTTCAATTGACTGTGTCTGCATCTCCTTTTCAACTCCATCCCACAATTGCAGTGCCATTCTACATATTGCACACCATTTGACCATCTTATACTTTGGGTCCTTCTCAAATAGATTGCTTGTCCTGCTCTTTAAATGATCTTAACCAGATGCCTATTCTTATAAGAGTAGCACTTATGGTCTGTAGCTTATTTGGATGAATATAAAGAATAGTGTTAGTCTCACTGACTTCACAGCAGGCAGAGATGATCCAGGCTCTAACCACTCATGTGATGTTGAGTTGTATTGTTGCATTGATAGTACAGAATAGTGAAAGAGAAAGCAGGGAGAAATCTCATAATTAAGATGGTGCCTGATAAGCATCAGACAGGAGGCTGCACTGCATGGAAGTGACTGTTTTATATATATATATATATATATATATATATATATATATATATATATATATATATATATATATAGTATCAGTAATTATTAGGACACTAAAGCAGCAGTGTTTCTGCTCGCACATCACACTCACAGTAGCTTCATTACCACAAAAAGACAAGCACAGCTTGGTTCCTCCCACAGCAGTGACATCAACACAGGTCCTTCAGCCCACTGGATCTCTGTAGTGGTGGTAGGTCAGTGTGTTCTGCCTGGACTGCTGGGTTGTGTAGGAAATTAGAGTACCAGTGTTTCTGGTGGCGCAATGCACCCCACTGCTCTGCTACATGGTACATGCATTATGATCCCAACACATCACACACAGCTCTACTACACCCCACATATCACACACACAGCTTAGCTCTTCCCACAGCAGTGACATCACCACAGGTCCTTTAGCCCACCGGATCTTTGAGGTGGTGGTAGGTTGTTGTCTTCTGTCAGGACCGCTGAGTTGTGTCTTCTGAGATAATAATGGCTTAGTTGTATTCTCATTGTGTTATTTTTATCCTCCCCTTCCAAGAGCCCTAACTGTGTTGTTCTTCTGTCGGTCAGACTCTGTGTTTTATATATGTTGTAGGACCTTCGATGGCGTCACCAGGAGGCGGAGCGATGATGTTACCAGGGGCGGAGCATCAGAAGCACTCACTCACACACTACAGACAAGTGGTCATTTGTAGTTATATATATGAGTAATCAAGTAAGAGGTTAAGGGATGGGAAAATGTGTTTTCTTCAGAGTGGTCCTTTAAGAAAGAGAGAGCGTTGTTGAAAACTACAGCAACGACTTTTGTTTTTTTTTAATTATCTCATTATAAATTCTGAATGTTTCTCCACCAGCTTTATACTACACCAGTATCAACAATATTTAGCACATTTGTGTGATGGCGCATATGTGTCCATTGTCATTTATTTTAGTTATATTAACTATAGTGTATAAATTACTTTGTTGAAAATTAAACCTTCTGGAAGAAAGAAACACATTTCACATTTGTTATTTAAATTCAAGGAACCTTCTTGAGCCCAAATTCTCACTTTCCAACTTCATTTATAATTGAAAAAGCTAAACAAATGCTACAGTTTGCAAACAATCTGTAATCTGTTATTTCACGTTGTTGTTTGCTGATAAAACAATGCAGTGAATCTTGCTAATATAAAGAGCTGCATAAATTGTAACAAAGTAAGTAGCTGTGAACCAACACAACACTGTTAGGCTGCTTTCATACCGCTGTTGAGGCTCAGTTTACGGGTTCTGTCTATTCTGCTATTTTTTTGAGAAGAGAAACTGATATAAAACGGAAAAAAAACTGATTCGTTTTTTTTCCTCATTGAATTCAATGTGGTTTAAAAACAAAAAGCAAAAGAACAATCCATTGAAGCAAATGGTAAGGTTTTTTCCTGCTTCTATTTCGTCAGGTTTCTGTTATTTTGGGCAGAAAAATAATTCTGCAGACTGTGCTATTTTTCTGTCCAAAAAAACCCAGAAACCCGATAGAATGGAAGCAAACAGGAATCTTTCCACTTGCTTTCTGTTTTTTTTAATTCAATGAATGGCTGAGCATTGCCTCTCATTGGCTGAGCGTTGTGGCCAATCACAGGCAGCGCTGAGCTGTCATCCAATGAATGGCTGATCACTGCCTGTCATTGGCTGAGAGCTCAGCCAATCAGATCCAGAACTTTCTAGAGGCAGGGATTTTTAAATCCCCAGCCAGCAGAAAGTGCTTTAAAGCAGTGCCAGCAGCCTGGGAGAGGACATGCCGGAGCCCAGACAGGGGCAGAAGGTGAATTTTTTACAGCAGCTAGGGAAAAGTTTTAGGGAAGGGCTTAGATTTCAAGCCCTTCCCCAAAAATCACTGCAGAGGTTGGCTGCATCCCATTGATTTCAATAGGGCGGCAGTAGTGCTGGCCCCATTGAAAGCAATGGGAGGACATCGTGGTCCTCTGCCATAGCTGCCACAGCTGTGGCAGAAGATCGTGATCTTCCTCATATGTTTTCAATGGGGCCCGTGCTGTTGTCAACAACCATCACTGCAGAGCCTTGAACGATCGTTCTAGTGGTATTGCAAGCGTGGAGTCCTTAAAAAATAGGTGGATCTGTACCAAGCTTTCCAGGGCTTCTGCACACATGTAAAGCGAAAGCTCAAATCATCCACCTGATCCTTTCTAATCACTCAGAACCTTGTAATACTGACACAAATACACATTGCCACCACCAGTTTAGTATCGGTAAACTGGAACCTGATTTATGAATTATGAAAACAATCTTCAGAGTTAGGGCGCCCACCCACTGGCGATTTTTTTCCCTGCGAAATTCGCAGCATTTTTTTCTCTGCAGGGGTCTATGGGACTTGTAATGTTAAAATCGCGATCGCGCAAAATCGCAATTTACCGCGATTCGCGATTTTAACATTACAAGTCCCATAGACCCCAGGAGAAAAAAAATGCTGCGAATTTCGCAGGGAAAAAAAAACGCCAGTGGGTGGGCGCCCTTATGGTTCGTTTTTTAAAACAGACAAAGCTTGACTGATAAAGTGTAGATTTATTTTTTAAAAAGGTCTAGCAGTGCAATGTAGCTACGTACAAAATGTATACAAAAAAGGTTGTTACACAGGAAAATAAGGAATACAGTATGAATACACACTCAGCAGTATTTAAAATGAACAGGAGAAATTAAAATAAAGTTACCAGACTTGGATATCGGTTCAATGGTCTTATTCAGTGGAGTTCCTAGAAACAAAGGGACAGCCCATATACCACAGTATAGCTTCATGGATTGACCATTTGGGTATGTGGGGTCCCACATTATAAAGGGTCCTTCAGAACACTCCTTCCCCCGCCCCCTCTGATGTCATTCAGGAGGGTTGAGGTGGAGTCCTGTATCCCTTGTAGAGAAATCATAATTCCCCATTTTCAGTAATATCTCGGTAGGAGGGCCTCTGATCTTGAATATAGACGTAGCATATTTTTAGTCATTTTACATAAGATTTGAGCCCAAACACGGCTGGATTTGGGTCCATATTTACCCAGATATGCGGTCCAGGGTGTTCTGAGCCTTAGACCTCAACGCATTTAGATGCGTTTTGTTTGGCTGGCCAGCTCGATTCTGAAAATATCATTCATATCGGACTAGGACTTTCATACGCCCAAATATCCTTTATCAAAAGATTTCCTTCTGATGTGAAGTTGGGCACCAGTAAAGGCCCGTTTACACAATGATCGCTCAAAAATCGCTGAAGCGTCAGTTTGAGTGACAGTTTTGAGCAATCATTTTGCATAAATTATTAAGTAGCTACTCAGTTACTTAATAGCTTATTAGGATGCAAATGAAGCCTTTAGCTGAATGCAGTTAATTGCCAGAGGGCTCTTATCTGCATTCAGCTCCTTTGTTCTCCAGTGGGTGAAATAGCTGAAATAATGCTATTAGCACTACTCACAGAGAACTCAGCGTGCGGTCCTGATAAGACCGCACAATGATTTTTAGGCTGGCTTCAATTTAACGATCACTGAGCAGTGCACAAAAAGTGCACAATGGCCACGTGTTTAGATGCAGCGATTATCGCTCAAAATATCGCTTTTGAGCGATTTTTGAGCAATCATCATTTTGTTTAAATGGGCCTTAGGTCTATGAGAGCTGTCGAAGGTGTCAGTTCCACCCTACAGGGGTTACTTAGCACCGAACTGTCATTAGCTAATTTTATGGCCACCGGGACAAAGGGTTCTCTGTTCTCTTGTACATCAAATGGCTTGCAAGATACAGAGGAGGTAGGAGGAATAGAGCATTTCATTCATTCAGCTTTTCCAGGGCCTGACAGATTATCAATGCTAGCTACTACATACAATGGAAGCTAAGGTAGACCCAAGGAATGACACACAAAATGTCTGAGAGCCTAAAGTCCCTACATCACAATATCTATTTATCCTCACATCTATCTATTAAATATCTGTCTATCATCACTATAGATTGGGGGAAGAATGTCAGCTCATCTTTTCTAGTGTCCTGAACAGCAGCTGATTGATACTGGACAGCTGTGTGTGTGTGTGTGGGGGGGGGGGGGGGGGGGGGACTCTGTTAAACCGGATTTTATGAAGGCTGACTAGGAATAAATCCAGTTTGGTCTGGATGAACAATATCATGTATAGTTAAATTTGATCTGTTTGCTAATATTTTTGTAAGGATTTTATAGTCCATGTAAAAAAAAGAGAGGGGTCTGTATGCCCCATACTCTTTAGAATTTTCATCAGGTTTTAAAAGAACCGCTATTGTCGCCTCATACACAGAATTTGGGATGTACCCTTTTTCCAGCACCTGCTTGAACATGGAATGCAGATGAGGAACTAGTACTTCATTAGATTGTGCATACTCTGAGAAGGATACCATGAGAGCCAGGGGATTTATTCCAAGGCCTGGGAGTCTCATCTTGTAGTCTCCCCAGCAGCAAACAATAAACTCACCCAGTTATTTATTCTTCACCAATGTTACCTTACACCACTTAGATCAGTGTTTCTCAACTCCATTCCTCACGCCCCCCCCCCCCCCCCCATCCAACAGGTCAGGTTTTCAGGATTTCCTCAGTATTGCACAGGTGATGTAATTATCGTAGGCGCCTCAGACATTGCCACAGGTGTTCTTACTATTGGATATTCTGAAAACATGGCCTGTTGGGGCCCCTGAGAACTGGAGTTGAGAAACACTAGGTTCGATCACAAAGAATGAGTAAAATCCCTACCTCACAATGTCATTTAATGTGGGACTGACATGTGGTCCAGGCTTTTTGTAGTGATGGAACTCCTTGGTCAGGTAATTTGGATTCCAGTCCCAATGACCCTTCAAGTTTGCCTGTTTGGCCTTCTTGATGAAGAGCAAAGGCAAGACCATGTTCAGATTTAAATATATGAAACACTGTTTATGGCATGTTTGTGATGCAGTGGATGGTCCAACGACCCTCAAGACTGACCCAGTGGTGTAAATAGTTAATACAGCTGTACCATATGACAGGATTGTCTTAAAAAACAGAAAATGCCCGATAAATTTAATAAAGTATGAAGGTATGTGGGGTGATTCTCTGGACACTAACGTTTCCCAAAATGCTTTTCAATATCTCCTAAACCAGCTGCAGTCCAGGGAACATGTGGATAGTATAAAAATTAAATGCCTGAGAGTTATAGGTTACTCAATATGTTCAAAGGGTTTTCTTTATCTTCTCCACTCTCTTCTATAGCCAGTGGGATTATGTTGTTATCTTTCTTTTTCCATAAATACTTTTTTTATTTTTTCAGGATTCAGTTGTGACCCTGCCTAAATATTCTGTGAGAATATTGTCGCTACCTGGATCCATTTAGGCTGATCTCACACAGTCTTCCTTTTACCGCGATTACTGCGGCGTATGAAACATAGCGTTAATCGTGATACAACTCCTCCATGGAAGTTAACGGTGCCTAGCAGAGTAGCACTCGATTATTGAGCGCTGTCTGCTCTATTCTTGTGCAATTTGGTGCTTCTTTATGCACCTTAACACCCATCACAATATAGGGGTGCATTTAAAAAAGTGTTTGTAAATACAGCACAAAAGCATGCTAAAAAATTGCTTCTGAGGTCTCACTATTGGTAACTTTTTAATATACTGTTTATTTTTTTAGTGGTCCATTCTGATGAATTACTGAAGCCACATTCCATGTTCAGCTTAACTCCTCTAACTTTAAGATAGCTGCTTATGGAAGAGCATATGACCACTCCTCCATAGTAATAGATGGTGCATAGGTACAGCAATGAAGGCTGAGTGTCACGTATGGTCACATGTTTTTCCTTATGCAGGAATGTTGTTCTCAGAGGAGCTCTCAGGCCAGGATGAAAAGGCAGGCTGAGCAGCAGCATGGCTTCAGTAATTCATCAGCATGAAGCGTTGCAGAAATAAACAATACGTTAGTCAAAGTGCTAACGACCACTTGTTCGTCAGTCCATGTGTGCTGTGTGAGTAACATGCACCTGTGATGATGCAACTAGCATGTAATTAGTTACTGGCTCTTAGCTCCTCCCTCTGATCTCTTGGTGGTGACGTCATCACAGTTCCTTAGTCCTCCTTGTACACTGAATGAGCGGTTTTAGGCGGACTACATCCCTTACAACCCCCTGTGGCCACAACTGTAATCATTTACATATCTGCCTGAGACATAACGACAGGCTGGGGACTTCCGGCAACTATCTCAAGAGCTTTTTGTGGATGAGCATGATGAGACACAGTTGTCTGTAAGTGAGGTAGTAGTAAGGG
This sequence comes from Eleutherodactylus coqui, assembly GCF_035609145.1. Lineage (NCBI taxonomy): Eukaryota > Metazoa > Chordata > Amphibia > Anura > Eleutherodactylidae > Eleutherodactylus > Eleutherodactylus coqui. The sequence continues at coordinate 137,301,854 of NC_089843.1, read as the reverse complement.
CAGTAAGTCCAAGGGAGGAGCGCACAGAGGATTCGGAGGAAAAGCTGCTGGACGATGAAGTGATTGACCCCCACCTGGCTTGCTGAGCCTACTGAAGACAGGTATTCAGAGGGGGAGGCAAGTGCGGCAGCAGAACAGGTTGGAAGAGACAGTGGGGTGGCCAGGGGTAGAGACAGGGCCAGGGGCAATAATCCACCAACTGGTTCCCAAAGCACCCCCTCGCGGCAAGCCTCCGTGTAGAGGGCTCGGTGTTCAAAGGTGTGGATGCTTTTTAGTGAGGGTTGATATCTTGCATGGTGGGTCACCATCCATCTGAGGCTGGCATCTTGGTATCGTTCACATGTGCAGGCTATGATTACATGCAGTCGCCCCTCCCCAAACTGGGCTGGGTTGTGTGAGTTACTGCATATTAGCCTGCCATGAACAATTTTCTCCTCCACACTATTTTCTGGCTGACTGCATATTTTTAGGGCTTATGGCGGTTGCGCCTGCCCTACAGCGATTGTGCCAATGGCGATTGTGCCTGCCTTATGGCGACCGTGCGTATGGCGACCGTGTCTGCTTTGCAGACTATCAGGTATTGCATTTTTGGTGTTTTCTGTGAATAATGTCTGTGAATAATGTCTTTGTTGTTTTTCTCACGTCTGTGATTTTGTGTGGATGTGTTTTAGTGAGAGCGCGGACGACCGACGAACAGTGGTGTGCAACCTGTGCCGCACCAAGATCAGCCTGAGAGCCACCACTACCAGCCTCACCACCACCAGCATGCGCAGGCATATGATGTCCAAGCACCCCACAAGGTGGGATGAAGGCCATTCACTGTCTCCGGGTCATACCACTGCCTCTTCCCCTGTGCCACAACCTGCTACACAGATCCAATCCCCCTCCCAGGTATGAGCGCCTCCCGGCCTGCACCCACACCCTCACCTCCACCGTCCTCCACTCTATCCAGCAATGTCTCTCAGTGCAGCGTTCAGGTGTCGCTAACACAAACGTTGGAGCGAAAGCGCAAAAACGCTGCCACCCACCCGCATGCACAAGCTTTAAACATGCACATTGCCAAATTAATCAGCCTGGAGATGCTGCCGTACAGGCTTGTGGAAACGGAGGCTTTCAAAAACATGATGGCGGTGGCGATCCAGCACTACTCGGTCCCCAGTCGCCACTATTTTTCCTAGTGTGCCGTCCCCGCCCTACACCAGTACGTCTCCCGCAATATTAACCATGCCCTCACCAACGCAGTTACTGGGAAGGTCCACTTAACAACGGACACGTGGACAAGTACTGGCGGGCAGGGTCACTATATCTCCCTGCCGGCACATTGGGTGAACTTGGTGGAGGCTGGGACCGAGTCAGAACCTGGGACCGCTCACATGCTACCCACACCAAGAATAGCGGGTCCTACCTCGGTGCTGATATCTGCGACGGTGTATGCAACCTCCTCCAACCCCCCTCCTAACCCTTTGCCACCTCCACCTCTCAATTAAGAAGTGTGAGCAGGTCGACAGCAGTCGGTATCCCGCGGTGCGGCAGCACAGTGGTGGGCAAACATCAGCAAGCCGTGTTGAAACTAATCAGCTTAGGTGACAAGAGGCACACAGCCCCCAAGCTGTTACAGGGTCTGACAAAGCAGGCCAACCTCTGGCTTTCGCCGCTGAGCCTCCAATCGGGCATGGTCATGTGTGACAAAGGCCGTAACCTAGTGGCGGCTCTGCAGCTTGGCAGCCTCACACACGTGTTATGCCTGGCCCACGTGTTATGCCGCGTCTGCGCACATTTCCGCAAGTCCACCATGGATGTTGCCACCCTCAGGACACTGCAACGTTAGTTTCAGCTACCAGAGCACCGACTGCTGTGCGACATGCCCATGCGCTGGAATTCTACGCTGCACATGTTGGCCAGGCTGTACGAGCAGCGTAGAGCAATTGTGGAATACCAGCTGCAACATGGGCGGCGGAGTGGTAGTCAGCCTCCGCAGTTCTTTACAGAGGAGTGGGCATGGATGCAGAAATCTGTCAGGTCCTCGGAAACTTTGCGGAGTCTACCCAAATTGTGAGCGGCGATGCAGCCATCATTAGCGATACCATCCCGCTGCCTTGCCTGCTGAGAAGTTCGCTGCAAAGCATAAAGGCCGTTGCTTTGTAGTTGGAACAGAGGATGGGGGATGACAGTATGTCGCTTGATAGCCAAACCACCCTCATGTCTCTATCTCAGCGTGTTTTGGTGAAGGACGGGGAGGAGAAGGAGCAGGGGGAAGAGACTGCTGGCCACACTGCAGGGGTACCCATACTGCTTGCCTCTCATCTGTTCAGCGTGTAAGGGCTGAAGAGGAGGAGGATCCTGAAAGTCATCCTCATAGTGGGGACAGTGATGTGTTGCGTACTGGGACCCTGGCACACATGGCTAAATTCATGTTAGGCTGCCTTTCCCGTGATCCTTGCGTTAGACGCATTCTGGACAACACAAATTACTGGGTGTAAACCCTTGTCGACCCACGGTATAAGGGGAACCTTTGCACTCTCATTCCCGAAGGAAAAAGGTGTACGAGAGTGATGCAATATCACAGGGCCTGGGTGGAAAAAGGGATGCTAAAGTCCCATCTGACAGTGCTAGCGGCAGTTCAGAGGGCTAACTAGCAGGGGATGCGTGCGGATCAGGCAGCATGTCCAGAGCAGGCAGGGGAACACTCTCCAAGGCCTTTGCCAGTTTTATGGCTCCTCAGCCTGACTGTGTCACCACTCCCCAGTCAAGGCTGAGTCAGAGGGAGCACTGTAAAAAGATGGTGAGGGAGTACATAGCCGATCGTACCACCGTCCTCCGTGATGCCTCAGCTCCATACAACTATTGGGTGTCAAAGCTGGACATGTGGTACAAACTTGTGCTGTACGCCCTGGAGGTGCTGGCCTGTCCTGCCGCTAGCGTCTTGTCAGAGGTGGTGTTTAGTGCAGCTGGGGGGAACATCACAGATAAATGTACCCGCCTGCCAGCGCGGACATGCTTACACTCATAAAGATGAACAAAGGCTGGATTTCCCTAGACTTCTCTTCTCCACCAGTGGAGAGCAGCGGATCCTAAAGATTCTTTTAGCTGCAACAGGAGAAAATATGCATCCTCTATCAGCCCAAAAAAGGGGAGAAGTAGCTGTTTGAGGATATTACTCCTCCTCCTCAAACAGCATGTCATCACGCTGAACCGCCAATTTTTCTGTAGGCCAAAATGCTATGTTAAAACCAATATTTTGGGAGGGCTACCTCCAGGCTCTGTTACAAATTAAGCAACAATGAGCTATATCTTTAAAAAATGTTTATGGGTTTCACCGGCCCTCGGGCTTAAGCAATTTTTCAGGGGTACACTTGTACTCTTGGTACACCAATTTTTTAAGCCCTCGCCTATACTCTTAGACAACTAATTTGTCCGGCCTTCCTTCGCCTGTACTCTTTGCAAAGAAATTTTTTCAGGTGTTTGTCTATACTCTTGCTACAGAAATGTTTCAGGGGTCCACCTATAAACTTGCTACTGAAAGGTTTGAGGGGTTCGCCTATACTCTTGCTGCAGAAAGGTTTGAGGGGCTCGCCTATACTTTTGCTACAGAAATGTTTCAGGGGTTCGCCTATAATTAGAGATGAGCGAACGTACTCGTCCGAGCTTGATGCTCGGGCGAATATTAGGGTGTTCGGGATGTTCGTTATTCGTAACGAACACCACACGATGTTCGGATGTTCGTCTATATGCGCTCAATGGGGCCGGCGGCAGCAGCGCCAACCCCATTGAGAACATATAGAAGACAAATCCTTCTTCTCTGCCACAGCTGTAACAGCTGTGACAGAGAAGAACGATGTTTGCCCATTGAATTCAATGGAACCGGCAATACAGCCGACTCCACTGAATGCAATGGGCTGCCGGCGATCGCGGGATGAATTGTCGGAAAGGGGTTAAATATATAAGCCCTTTCCTGCAATTCATCCAGAAATGTGTAAAAATAAAAAATATATATATACTCACCTGGTGCCGACAGACGGAGTTCAGCGCGGCAGGCTGCAGTTCTCCTGAACTGCTCTGAACAGCTGTTAGTAGTATTCAGCAGCCGGGGATTTAAAATCCCCGCCTGCTGAATAAGATGCCTCTGAATGGTCACAGCCTGACCAATCAGAGGCCAGCCCTCACTCACACCCATTCATGAATTCATGAATGGGTGAGTGAGGGCTGCCTCTGATTGGCTCAGGGACAGGAGAGCTGCCCCTGAGCCAATCAGAGGCAGCCCTCACTCACCCATTCATGAATTCATGAATGGGTGTGAGTGAGGGCTGGCCTCTGATTGGTCAGGCTGTGACCATTCAGAGGCATCTTATTCAGCAGGCGGGGATTTTAAATCCCCGGCTGCTGAATACTACTAACAGCTGTTCAGAGCAGTTCAGGAGAACTGCAGCCTGCCGCGCTGAACTCCGTCTGTCGGCACCAGGTGAGTATATATATATTTTTTATTTTTACACATTTCTGGATGAATTGCAGGAAAGGGCTTATATAGTTAACCCCTTTCCGACAATTCATCCCGCGATCGCCGGCAGCCCATTGCATTCAGTGGAGTCGGCTGTATTGCCGGCTCCATTGAATTCAATGGGCTAACATCGTTCTTCTCTGCCACAGCTGTTACAGCTGTGGCAGAGGAGAACTTGCTGTGTCGTTCCCATCATTTTCTTGAATTGCCAAGATTTTCACACATGAAAACCTTAGCGAGCATCGGCGAAATACAAAAATGTTCCGGTCGCCCATTGACTTCAATGGGGTTCGTTATTCGAAACGAACACCCGAACATCGCGGGAAGTTCGTTTCGAATAACGCGAACCCGAACATTTTGGTGTTCGCTCATCTTTACCTATAATCTTGCTACAGAAAAGTTTATGGGTTCCGGCTATACTCTTGCTACAGAAATGTTTCAGGGGTCCGCCTATACTCTTGCTACAGAAAGGTTTGAGGGGTTCGCCTATACTCTTGCTGCAGAAATGTTTGAGGGGCTCACCTATACTCTTGCTACAGAAAAGTTTTGGGGTCAGCCTATACTCTTGCTACAGAAATGTTTCAGGGGTTTGCCTATATACTTGCTACAGAAATGTTTCAGGGGTTCACCTATACTCTTGCTACAGAAAAGTTTATGGGTTCCGGCTATACTCTTGCTACCGAAATGTTTCAGGGGTCCGCCTATACTCTTGCTACAGAAAGGTTTGAGGGGTTTGCCTATAATCTTGCTACAGAAAGGTTTGAGGGGTTCGCCTATACTCTTGCTACAGAACAGTTTCTGGGGTCCGCCTATACTCTTGCTAGAGGAATGTTTCAGGAGTTTGCCTATACTCTTCCTACAGAAAGATTTGAGGGGTTCGCCTATACTCTTGCTACAAAATTTTTTCACGTGTTTGCCTATGCTGTGAGGGCACAAAAGTTTCCCATTGCGGTGTTCAGCTGTCTGGCACAAATACACTGAATGACTTGGGCAGAAGTGTGGGCCGAGGTCGAGGTCCTGGGCGGGGTGAAACTCTGCCATGTTTTGGCACTCTCATTTCTTCATGTGTATTACTGTCTTTGGGTTTCTCGGGCTCGCCTATACAGTGGGGGCACAAAGGTTTCCCAGCATGGTGTCCAGCTGTCTGGTACAAATACACTGAATGAGGGTGCAGACGGCTTTCCCATTGCGTTGTTCAGCTATCTGACACCTACACAGAATGAAGTGTGTGGGGACACATGGATTTCCCATAGCTATGTAACTCACGGCACCTTGGGTCACACAAGGTGGAGGCTGGGACTGAGCCTGACCCTGGGCCCGCTCACGTGCTTCCCACACAGAGAATTGGGGGTCCTACCTCGGTCATGGTTTCTCGGGCTTATTATCCCACCTCCTCCTCCTGCTTGGGGTCTGGGGATCAGTGCTGGTCGACATGTATTTGCTTCCGTGTTACCACAGCCATCTAAAACACTGGTTTGAACCAATTGAAAAAAGCCTAACTGAATTAAGGAGACGTTCACAGCTAGCTTATACTAGCATTCAAGTCTGCCTTATGCCAACGATTGCTGAGGGTGTGTGCAGAGGCCAAGGTCCTGGGCGGGGTGAAACTCTGCCGTGTTTGGACACTGTAATTGCTTCATGTTTAATACTTTCCTTGGGTTTTATGGGCTCGCCTATGCTGTGGGTGGACAAAAGTTTCCCACAACCTCCCCCATGCGCAGCATCGGTCAACTTGAAAAATGCTGGAGTCTCTCATTGACTTCAATGGGGTTCGTTACTCGAAACGAGCTCTCGAGCATTACGAAAAGTTCGACTCGAGTACCGAGCACCCGAGCATTTTGGTGCTCGTTCATCTCTAGTAATGATCCATAGAATAAAGTCATCATCATTCCGTCGAGTTTTTTGACTGCTATAGTTTATTGCATTCTGGGCTGTTGGCCCAGCTACCCTTGTTTTCCTTTTTTCTTCCCTAGGGGCCGTGGGTTGCTGGTCTGCCCAGGCTGTTATAAAAACCCTGACCTCTCGCTGGGACCGTGACCCTGCGAGACTTCAGTAGCCCGCCCAACCGCAAGTAGGGGATTTGGGGCACCCCAGACCCCTTCCTCCACGCCTTTCCATAAAGCATTAGGTTAGTTGTTTAAGCTAAGCTTATCTGTTTACTGTACTACACGTGTAGTGCACTCTCCGTTTTGTGTTGTCTTCCTCCCTGTCCCCTTCTGCCTCCTTACCCCCTCACCCCTCTTGTATCCTCTCCAATACTCCCTACCCCCCCTGGAACTCCAGGCACTCAGACTAACGGCGCCTCTCAATAACTTGTACCGACTATTAATATACTTTTCTTTTTTGGACCTATCTGAGCTCCTTGTCTGGCTCTCTCACTGGACTGCCCTCTCGTACCATAGCTCAAGATCGTCAGCATGGTGGGACTTCGCATCACCTCGTTTAACATCAGGGGACTTAACTCCCCCTTCAAGAGACACAACCTCGCCCTCATCCTGAAAAGGTATGACACTAAAATACTTTTTCTTCAGGAAACGCATTTTAAAGGAACCAAATGCTTTTCCCTTCCGGGCAAACATTTCCCCAAAGCGTTTCACAACACTCACCCCTCGTCGGCCTCAAAAGGGGTCTCGACCCTTTTCCACAAAACAACTAATTTTGTTGAAGAGGCCCAATACAAGGACGGCGAGGGCAGAGTCCTTTTTGTGAAAGGTACAATAAATAATGTTAAAACGACCTTCGCAAACATTTATGCTCCTAATGTAGATCAAATACCCTGGTTACTCCAACAACTAGAAGTTTTAAAACACTTTGCAGTGGGCCAAATAGTTATGGCAGGGGACTTCAATGTCACATTCAATCCTTCCTTGGACTCCTCCTCGGGTCGATCTCAGACCTCCCAAAGGGGGTTGAGAAAACTTAGCAAAGCCCTACAGGAACTAGGATTGGTGGATTCTTGGCGTACCTTGAACCCTGCCACCAGAGACTATTCTCACTTCTCGACGGTCCATTCTTCTTATCAAAGATTGGACTATGTCTTGGTCTCCTCCAACCTCCTTACATCCATGATCCATGCAGAGATTGACTCCATGACAATATCTGACCACGCCCCGATCCACATGACCTTAAGGGATCCACACCCAGTCTCCCGGGAGTGGAGGTGGTCTCTCAATGCTTCACTCCTAGACTCAATTGAAGAAAGGGAACTACTGTCCCAAGCACTAGAGGAATACTTCGGTGTGAACTCCTCGCACGAATCTAAAATCCCGATTGTGTGGGAAGCTCACAAGGCCTTTATCCGAGGGCTCTTGATAGCCCTGGGCTCGCGCGTTAAAAAACGCACCCAAAAAGAGATTGACACGAAACTCTCGCAGATAGCAAAAGTGGAACTAGCTGCGAAGCTTTCCCAATCAAAACAGAATCTAGATGCCCTTACTGCCCTGAGGACAGACCTGAAGCTTTTGTTGGAATCCAAATTTAACAAAAAACAACTGCATCTAAAACACTTGGTCTACGCCCAGGGCAATAGGGGCAGCAAACTTATGACTTCGCTAATCAAAAAAGCACGAGCAAAAAACCACATCAGCGCTATAAAAACCCCCACGGGCGGAACTTGCACCTCAACTACCGGGATTGCAAGAGAGTTCCAGCGTTATTACTCTAGCTTATATAATTTAAAGGATACCTCCACGCCCAACCCGCAGGTTGACCCTTCATCTTTGATAGATAACTTCTTAAATCAGCTTACCATTCCTAAAATTAATCCCACAGAATCCACGACACTTATGGCCCAGGTTACGCAGACAGAAGTGGAGGAATTGATAGCGTCATGTCCGCCCAACAAAAGCCCTGGCCCCGATGGCTTACCTATTCTGTACTACAAATCCTTCCTCCCCATTTTAAAACCCAAACTAGTAGAGTTATTTAACAACTTGTTGGAGGGGGGCTCCCTGCCGAGACAGTCCCTGGAGGCCCACATTACCCTGATCCATAAAGACAACAAGGATCCGGAGTTGTGTGGAAGTTACCGCCCGATATCCCTCATAAATGTGGATATGAAACTTTGGGCTAAGCTCATCGCAAAAAGATTAGAGCCATTCATGTCAACCCTAATAGACAGAGAACAGGCGGGCTTTGTTGTTGGAAGGGAGGGGAGAGACAATTGCGTCAGATTGCTCCATGCAGCACGCTACGCACAACGCCACAGAATACCCCTAGCCTTAGTAAGCACGGATGCAGAAAAGGCATTTGATAGGGTAGACTGGCGCTATATGGAAGGGGTCCTGCACTCCTTTGGCTTCCCACCGGAGTTTATCAGGGCGATCTTCTCCTTATACACATGCCCTTACGCAAGACTTAAAATCAACGACACTCTCTCCCCTCCCTTCGACATAAAAAATGGTACTCGGCAGGGGTGCCCCCTATCACCCTCCCTTTTTATCCTGGCTTTGGAGCCACTACTCCTAAAGGTCAGGCAAGACCCAGAAATTAGAGGTCTCCATTTCAGTGGACAAGTGCTCTCGGTTGCCGCGTTTGCTGACGATATTGTCTTCTTAATAACAGACCCCCAAAAGAGTCTTCCCAGGCTGATGGAGGTACTGGAAGGATTCGGCCTTGCTTCCAATTTCAAGATAAACTACACAAAGTCGACTATCTTAAATATCTCTATCCCGAAGGCCCAGACAGACGCATTGAGAGCCAACTCACCTTTCACATGGTCGATTTCCTCAATTGAATACCTAGGCATTAAACTACCTCGGCAAGCTGAGGACCTGTACAGCGTAAACTTTATCCCCCTGCTGGACCAGGTCAAACATCTCCTAAAGAAATATGATATCCCATTTGTGTCCTGGTTCGGCAGAAAAAACATTATCAAATCATACATCCTACCTTCCATTCTGTATAAAATCAGAATGCTCCCCATTCACCTACCGACTAGTTTCTTCAAATCACTACGCACTGCGTTTACGGGATTTGTTTGGAAAAGGAGGAGGCCAAGACTAGCTTATTGCCTGCTAACCAGGAGGAGATCCGAGGGTGGTATTGACCTCCCAAATTTATTCGACTTCTATCGGGCGGCCCAGCTTCGATACTGGGTGGACCTAACCCAACCACACGGTGACAAACTGTTGTCCGCATTAGTGGAAGGCTACAACAGAGATCATCTATCCGAAGACTTGTGGCTCCCCTCTAAAACCAGATACACTGCTAAGTCTTTTAACCCACTGCTTAAGGGCCCATGCGCAGTCTGGGATGATCTTGGAAGGGACCTATCCCCGTCCCCCTCCCCCATTCTTCCACTGCGCTCTATCACGAAAATACTTGATCTGCCTTCAGATCCGTCCTCATCCTCGGTCTGGAAAAAGCTTTCTTATCTTAAGCTGTCTGATCTATACCCCCTAGCACATCTACCAGCGGCTACAATACTTCAAAGACTTCTCCCCGAGGGAAACCTGTCTTTCCTACAGCAAGCACAGTTAGAGAGGGGTTTGAAGATATTTCTTAATAGATACAAATCCACCAGACCATCAACCCCATTCGAGAAAGCACTACAAGACAATAAGCCGCCCCTCCGAAAAATTTCCTACCTACGTAAGAATTTTGTTGCTCCTCTCCTCCCCTACAAACCAGCTTTTTTGTACTCTTGGGAGAAAGACCTGGGTATTTCGCTTTCATCAAACGAAGTGAAAATGATCCTAAAAACCTCTTTTGGCCTATCTCCCTGTGTGCTCACACAAGAAACACACTACAAACTGCTTTCTCGGTGGTATCGAACCCCACAGTGGCTCCTGGACCACAACCTCACTGACGATGGCTCTTGCTGGAGATGCGGCAACCACCTTGGCTCGTATCTTCATCTCTGGTGGTCATGCCCGACGCTCACACCCTTTTGGAAGGGAGTGGAAAAAATAATACAACAAATCTCACCGAACTTAAAAGTAACACCGGAGCTGGTTCTTCTTTGGAAGCCCTCCAAACATTTCCACCCTCAGAGAAATAAAATGCTAGCCATGATATTAGATACTGCCAAGTCCCTGATCCCTCTTCTGTGGAAACAGAAAGTGGCCCCCTCGTTGAGACAGTGGAGAGAGAGAGTAGACGACCTTTACAATTTAGAGGAGCTATACAGCTGGTCCAAAAATACACATGAAAAATTCAGTCAAACTTGGTCCATTTGGTGGACAGTGAGATCCTCACCAATTTGGTACGAATGAGACGGTTTTTATGGTTCTCTGTGCCGTTCCCACCACTACCTCCCAGCTCCCCTTCCCACCCTCCCCCCCACCTTCCTCTCCCCCTCCCATGCCCTTACCCCCTTGATGTCTTGTCTACTGGTTAAGATGGCTTTCTTATGCTGTTGTTAACAAAGAAAGTCAACGCCTTCGGCCGTCTAAATATTTGAGTACTTTATACAGTTCCGAAGAAACCTTCTCCAACTTAGACCCAAGGACGACAGCACCAGAATATTCCTGAGTTACTGAGTTTATTATTCCTTTTCTTGATTACCAGACTCTAATTTTTCTCAATTCTGTATGCCGGCCTGTCCCTTTCGCTAGTTGACCTGCCAGAAAGACCATCGGTCACTGTAAACTGTACCATGCATTTGTTGTATATTTGTTCATGCAAAAAATAAAACTAATAAAATTTGATTTAAAAAAAAAAAAAAAGAATAAAGTCATCATTTTATTTTTGTTGCAGCTTATGCACTGTAGAAACAAGACACACTGAAAGGTAGCGGAATGTTTTTGTTTTGTTTTTTCATTTTACTCCACTTAGAATTTTTAAAAAGTTTTTCAGTACATTATATGGTACATTAAACAGTACCATTGAAAAATACAACAAATCCCACTAAAAAAGAAGTCCTCATACAGCTAAGTCGATGGATAAATAAAGGAGTTACAATTTTTTAAAAGGGGGGGAAAAACGAAAATTTAAAAAAAAAAGGGTAGAGTCTTTAAGGTGTTGGAGAGGTTATCTCGGTTGTAAAAATAGATGGCCTACTTAATTAGCTGAAGTGGGCTTTCTGAGCGACACATACACACCGATTAGATATTGATGGTTTATCCTGAGGATAGGCCATTGATTTACATAATCCCGTTAAACCTAAATTATGTTTTCTGTATGTTTTTCCTTTACTCTACTGCTGCTGTTGTTTTCAATGAAACAATAGCTTGTTTTCTGTTATTTGTTTTTATTACATTTTCTAAAATAAAATATGTATATTCATAAAGTCTTCCTAAATCTCCCATAGCATATCAGTTCAATTAATGCAAAATTCTAGAGCCTTCAAAACATTTATAGTCTATCAAAATGCCTCGGAGGAAACAGATGTTTAACAGTTAGTTTTAGAAGACAAAACTTATGCACTTTGCATACAATAAAAGTAAAGGCAAATTAAAAACCTCTGCACCTCGGGCATATAGCTTTAATTTGTATTTTGCCAACAAATGTGAATTCTGTGGCCTTTTAACTATATGTAACCTAAAAGTATGTAAAACATAGCAGTACATGTAGTTACCTCTGTGTTCTTCATGCGAGGTTGTTTAGGTATATGAGTTAGCATTTAATGCCCACATTATATATTTAATAGAGATGAGCGAGCATACTCGTCCGAGCTTGATGCTTGTTCGAGTATTAGGGTGCTCGAGATGCTCGTTACTCGAGACGAGCACCACGTGGTACTTGTCTCGATTAAACGAGCACTGACCATTGAATTCAATGGAGCCCTTACCTGAAAATCATCCTAAAATGTGTAAAAAAAAAAATAAATGTCAGCATAAAGATCGTTCTCCTCTGCCATAGCTGTAACAGCTGTGGCAGAGAAGAACGATGTTAACCCATTGAATTCAATGGAGCTGGCAATACAGCTGGCTCCATTGAAAGCAATGGGCTGCCGGCGAGCGCGGGATGAATTTTCGGGAAGGGCTTAAAAATATAATCCCTTACCTGAAAATCATCCTAAAATGTGTAAAAATAAAAAAAAAATGTATACCCACCTTTCTGCTGCAGCCGGAGTTCAGCCGCGTCTGGCCGACAGTTCTCCTGAACTGCTCTCTGTAGTATTCAGCAGGTGCACTCCTGGGCAGCTAGTTTAACCCCTTAGTGACCAGGCCTGTTTGCGCCTTAATGACCAGACCAAATTCTGAAAATCTGACGTGTCATTTTAACATAGAATAACTCCATAAAGGTTTTGCATATCCAAGTGATTCTGCCATTGATTTTTTTCGCCACATGTTGTACTTCATTTAGTTGGTAAAAATAGTCCGATAGAATTTGTGTATAATTATTAAAAGCGCCAAAATATATGTGCAAACACACTGTACAAATTTTTGATAATATATATATACATATTTTCATCTGTTTACTTCATTTTGGACACACATTTGAAAAGCTTTTGTTTTTTTCAACCATTTAGGAGACGTACAAATTTAACATTGATTATCAATATTTTGAGGAACACTTTCTTTTCCTACACCAAGCCAACATTGCAAAGGCTCATAGACGTCAGAATGATAGATACCCCCACAAATGACCCCATTTTTAAAACTACACCCCTTAATGTATTCGCTGAGAGGAGTCAGGAGTTTTTTGATCCCGTAGATTTTTTGTCAGTAGTTAATGCAATTTAGAGGAGAAAAATAATATTTTCTGCATGTGTCACTTTAAAGGCAGTTTGTTTTTTCTAGAGTGCACATGAAAATGAGGATTTGCATCCCAAAATGGATACCCCTGTTTGTCCCGTGTTCAGAAACATACCCATTATGGCCCTAATAGTATGTCCATATGCACAAAAGGGCCCAAACCAGAAGGAGCAGCCAGTGCCTTTCAAAACAGAGATTTTGCTTGAAGCTGTTTTAGGCCCCATTGTCCACTTGTAGAGCCCTTGAGTGGCCAAAACGATAAATGACCCCTTAACGAATTCATCTAGTGGTGTACTGCTTATTTTGACCTCACAGTTTTTGAATTAATATAAGCAAAGCAGAAGGAAAAAAATTACGATTTTAATTTTTTGGGGAAATTGTGTGTCATTTTAAAAACATTTTTTTTGTACAGCACACTTATGAATGAAGACTTGTACCCCAAAATGGATCCCCCTGTTTGTCCTGTGTTCAGAAATATACCTATTGTGGCCCTAATATTATGTCTATATGCACCACATTGCCCAAAATAAAAGGAGCAACAGGTGGCTTTCAGAACAGACATTTTGCTTGAAGATGTTTTAGGGCCCATTGCCCACTTGTAGAGCCCGTGAGCGGCCAAAATTTTGGAGAACCCCCACAAATGACCGCAATTTGAAAACTAGACCCTTTATTGAATTTATCTAGGGGTGTTCTGCGTATTTTGATTCCACAGTTTATGAATGAATTTGATCAAAGCAGAAGGAAAGAATTACGATTTTCATTTTTGTGGGCAATTGTGTCAAATTAAAAACAGTTTTTTTTGTACAGCATACATATAAATGAAGACGTTCACCCCAAAATGGATACCCCTCTTTGTCCCGTGTTCAGAAATATACTCATGTGCCCCTAATCTGCTTACAAGACACATTGCTCGGCGTGTAATAGAGGGAACACCCGTTAGATTTCAGGACACAACTGAATACATTCCAGGCCCTATTGCCCACTTGTAGACCCCTTGAGTGGAGAAAAGGATTGATAACCCCCACAAATGACCACATTTTGAAAACTAGACCCCTTTACTAATTCATCTAGGGGTGTACTGTGTATTTTGATCCCACAGTTTTTGAATGAATCTATGCAAAGCAGGAAAATGAATACAATTTTCATTTTTTTGGCAACTGCGTCAATGTAAAAACATTTTTTTGTACAGTACACACATGAATAAAAACTTGCACCCCAAAATGGATACCCCTATTTGTCCCCGGTTCAGAAACATACCCATTGTGGCCCCAATCTACTTACAGGACATATGGCTAGGCCCATAATGGAGGGAACGCCCGTTAGATTTCAGGGCACAACTGAATAAATTCCAGGCCCTATTGCCCCCTTGTATGGAAAGAAAAATTGACTTTCTAAAAATAATCCCCCCACCCCCCACCCCGCCATCCCCATTTTTTGGCATTCCCTAAATATTATATAAAAGTAATAATGTGAACTGCGTTTTATGTCTGAAGACGGGGGGGGGGGGGGGGGGATTAAGGAGGCTGGTTGGAATGGGCACATGGGGCAAGGAAACGTGTATCCCTACTCTTACCATGCTTTTTGGGGGGTATTTTGTGACCTCAGCGGTGGGGATGGGGTGTAAAAAGTGGCGCTCTGTGAGGCCTCATAATCTTGCTGCGGTGCGGCGGTCTCACACAGAAGGTGCTCAACAAGCTGCTCCTAGAACTGCAGGAAGGCGAGCGTTCCTAGGAACTTCTTGTAAATTACGTATTACAGGAAGCGGTCTGAATAACGCCGGGTTCACACAGCTGTATGTGGTATCCGCTTGTGGAGGCCCGCAGCAGATCTTAGCTGTGAGCCCGGCCGTGGCGTTGCATACAGCCGCGTAATGTACTGCGCATAACTGTGTACTCACTCAGGCGGTCATGCGCAGTACACCGTTTTTTGTTTGTATTTCCCGCGCCATGACTTAGAGATGACCCAGGTACCCGCAGCACGTACACAATGGGCTCTAGGTCGTGGATATTCGCGTTGAAATATAATGATCTGTTTTCTGCAAGGGGATTACGTAATTCCAACCCGCTAATTGGGAGGAATTGTGCAATCCAATGCATGTGATTGATCCGTGAATTACCGCTGATCAAGTGCATGCAGAACCCATAATTCCTATCCGGTCATGTGAGACCGGCCTAATGTTATATCGCTACTATATCACGTGACCGGGGACCGCTCAACGAGGCCACCAGTCACTGCTCCAAGCACTCAGCGACCATTGGTCATCGAGAGCAAGGAGATTTAAAATTTTCCTGGGCTACCCGCCTCCTGCGAATGTGTCCGGCATTTTGCCGTCAGGCGCAGAAGCCGGAAGGGTTCATGGAGGATTATCACATCTGGATTCAAATGCGGAAGCCTCTGAGAAGATGTTTTATCTCCTCTCACCGATCGCATCAGTGAGGGGAATTGAAACTTTCACTTTTTTAAGAACTTTTATATGATCACCATTATGCATTGGATAACGGCAATCATGTGACCAGTAACAGCATACCGCGGCCCCCCGTGACATCTCCAAGCTCTTTGCTAGCTTTGGTAGCCAGGAGCAGGGAGATTTTAAATTTCCTGGGTAATCCTTCACTTTTGCACATGCGTCCGCCATCATGCTGACGGGCGCATGTGCCGAAGCTGGGGTAAGGTCCGTGGATCAACATCCCATCAGAGGACAAGTCCGGGGACCTTGGGTACGTAATTCCATCTCCCCTTACGGATACGATCCCCTTTCGGAGATGCAATTTTAACTTTTTAAACTTTTTTTTTACTTTTTAACTTTATTTGATCACCGTTATCTGATGGATAACGGTGATCATGTGACTGGGAACCGCATACAGCGGTCCCCAGTCATATCTCCTTGCATTCGGCTATCTGTGAATTTGCTGGGCTCACCGGCCTTTTGCGCATGCGCGCCACATCGGCGCATGCGCAGAAGCCAGCGGTGGGTCCCGAGAGCGGCCGGAGGACATGGAGGAAGGAGGGTGAGTATTTTGATTTTTTAAAAACTTTTCCGTGATCGCCGTTATACATTGGATAGCGGCGATCGTGGTACCGGGGACCGCTCACCGCGGTCCCCGCTGGCATCTCCTGCCTCCCGGCTACCTACAGCAGCTGGGAGCCAGGAGATTTTAAATTTCCGGTGGTTCCGGGCCTTCTGCGCATGTGGCTGACGTAATGCTGCCTGGTGCACATGCGCAGAAGGCCGGCTTCGGGGCCTGGAGGACCAGGACAGCGGGGAGCAGTGCAGCGGACAGGGATGAGTATTCTCAGCTGCCCCCATGGATCCGATCCATGAGGGCAGCTGAATCTTTAACTTTTTAAAAACTTTTAAAAACTTTTATGCGATTGGCGCTATCCAGTGGATAGCGCCGATCGCATAGCCGGGAGGGGACTGCCTACAGCCTGGGATGACAGCTCCATGCTGTCGGCTACCTGGACAGCATGGAGCTGTCATGTCCAGAGCCCATGTGGCATTGATCCCTGCAGGACACATTTTTTTTTTACGTCCTCAGGGATTAAGGCCCACTTGAGCAGGACGTAAAAACACTATGGGCTGGTCACTAAGGGGTTAAATAACTATGAGAAGATCTGAAGCTGGCTAGAAGCAGCGGTGGCGCAGGTCAGCAAAAAAAGGCACTAGAGTTCCGTTTGATTACTTAAATGGACGTTTGGAATAATAACAATAAGTGGAAATGTTACGGAAATGTTGAACATTTCACCCAGTCCCCAGAATTCCCCCTTAAATACATTATTATCATTATGTGAAAAATGGAAGGCTAAAAAGACTCAAACAACACACTTAGGGTGACTACCCACTACAGTTTTTTTTTTCACTCCGAAATTCGCAGCTTTTTTTTTCTGCAGGGGTCTACGAGACTTGTAATGTTAAAATCGCGATCATGCAAAATCGCAATTTACCGCAAAATTGCGATTTTGCGCAATCGCGATTTTAACATTACAAGTCCCATGGATCCCTGCAGGAAAAAAAAAAGCGATGCGAATTTCGCAGTGAAAAAAAAACTGTAGTGGGTAGTCATTCCTATGCAGAAATCCAAAGAAATTCATGAAAATGTTTGAAATATATTTAAGTCTGTAAAGAGTTACAAATCCTAAATTTTAGGTCTACTACAACATTCTACAGTAAAAACATCACATCAACAATCAAAGACGCTGTGAGAAATCGTTAGCTGCTCCGGGACCTGGGTGACTTCTTACAATTGACACAACCTTGAATTCTGCTGTCTACCAGAAAATTGTGAAGAAGAATGTCCTAGCATCAGTTCGTGATCTGAAGGTAAAACACAATTGGGTTATCCAATAAAACAAGCTCTGCAGAAGCTGCTTTGGGCAACATAGCGACCTGTCAGATACTGCATCTTTCACCATTGCCTGTAAATCTAGGATGTAGACGCAAGAGATAACTACTTTTTCACACTATATTTTTCCTTCAATAAATTAAATTATCATTTAAAAACAGTATTTTGAGAATATGTTGTCTCTGTTTATGTTTTTTGGTTTGGAGATGAGAAACAGGTCTGTCTAGGGGCGTTATTAGGAAGTGCTAGGCCTAATGCCAACCCGCCCATTCCCACCCCACAAAAGAAGACCTTAAGGTCCTGTTACACGCAAAGATAATCTTTCAAATGAATGAAAGATTGAAAGATTTAGCGATGTATTTGCATAAAGTGTTAAAAGTCATAAAGGGCCATTAACATTTTATCATCTTCATTTGCATGTAAAAGTACCTGCAGGAGTTGTTTGCAGAGCCCAGTGTGTGTTTAAACATGCACCAAGTTCTGTAAACAGCTGGCAGCACATTCCATTGTTCTCTTCATGGCTAGTGTAAAAATGCCGAAGGGAGAACCTCCGCAAGTGTATTGAAAAATGAGCAAAATACGTTCAAATGGAGGTGTGAGCGATGGATTTTAAGTAAACCAAAATCTATTGTTCAAACGAAAAAATCATAATGCCTCTGTTTACATGTAATGATTATTGCTCATTTTTGGCCGTTTGGACAAATTTTGAGTGATAATCGTTGAGTGTAAAAGGGCCTTTTAAAGACTTCCTCATAAAGCTTTCAAAATGATAAACTATCCCAACTATGCCCGCAGACTTCTGAACAATATGTATAGATGCATAATGCATACAGTGGTGATACCGGGCAATGCTTTTGACAGATTAAACTTTATTCCTAGCCAATAATCTGCTTATAATAGTTAGTGCATATGGTGCCATTTACATTGCTACTACCATTTCTGTCCAGTTGTGCCTTATAGTCTTTTTGGTAATGTGTTTGAAGTAGTACACATTAGTATTTTGCAGCTATTGTGTTTCCCCGAAAATAAGACACTGCCTCATGTTAATTTTTTGCCTCAAAAAAAGGCAAATGTCTTATTTTTTTTCTTTGGGGGGGGGGGGGGATGTCTTATAATACTTACCTAGCAGTCGGCGTTTGGGTCCCTCGTGCTGTGCTGTGGCGCTGCTGCAGGCTTCTGTGTCCTCCTGCACACTGACAAAGCAGTTCTTCTTGGTAGCAGGGTTTGAATACCCTGCCTCCAGCAAACTAATGCTCTGATTGGTTAATCGAGTGCCATGTCAGCCAATGAGAGCCAGTGCTCGATTAACTAATCACAGCCATTCACTGAATGACACCATTGAATGGCTGTGATTGGTTAATCAAGCTTCGGCTTTCATTGGCTGATGCAGAGCTCAATTAACCAATCAGAGCATTAGATAGCAGGGCTTCAATACTCCGCCTCCAGCTATCAGGAAGAACTGCTCTGTCGGCATGCAGGAGGACACGGAAGCCTGCAGCAGTGCCGCAGCCTAGTGTGACCAGAACGCCGGCTGGTAGGTGAGTATATGTATATATATATATATATATATATATATATATATATATATATACACATTATTTACATGTAGTGTTGCTAAGGCTTATTTTCGGAGGAGGGCTTATATTTCAAGTACCTTATTATCGGCGAAACATGGTAGTTACAATGACCAGGTGCCATATGTGAGGGTTGCTTTGCAGCAAGCAGGAATGGGAGTTGGGGATTAGCTTGGGTTCATGGTGGCTAATGTACTCTGACTCCCAGCCAATCATGCTAAAAGTAAAAGTAATGGTGGATGATGGTGGTTGTGGTTTGTGACACCAGTTTGTAGTAGGCCAGAGTTAGGCGCAGCTTGGTGGTTGCACTCCCACCCGGTCATGCTACAAGCAAAGATGGTGGTGGTTGTAGTTCCTGTTCCTGGAGAGTGGTGTAGCATGTTACGTAGTGCAGATGTTTCTTAATAGGAAGGAGCTCCAGCAGTCTGGGTAAGGGTGAAACAGTAAAACTCACTTTGATTGCAATTCCAGGCAAACCGGGCAACGTACAATGCAGTCCATTTTCTGTACATCTGAAACTAGAGCTTGGCAACTGGAGATACCACCTTTTCCTATAAAAATTCCTGGACTGCTTGTCCAAATGTTTCACTGAGGCACTGGGAAACAATAAGTCATCCTCCTCCACAGAGGAGGCCGCATCATCGCAATAGTGACAGTCCAGCGACCCCTGTACTGTGCATGTGCCAGCCGATGCTCCAGCCGGCACATTCGCAGCAGAGGAGAAGACGGCGGACAAGTAAGCTGGGGTCATCGGCCGGGCACTGGGTCGAACTCTGCTGCAGGAATCTCGCATGTGGGGTCTAACCTGCCCATGTGCAGGCGGCCTTAGGACTTTGTGTGACTGTCCCTGAAAGGCTTGGCATGACAAATGGATCTCTAGGCCTCCAGGAGTAGAGAGTCTAGTGGCAAGTGTGACTGTACTAAGCCTTATAGTTACACCACCGAGTGTGGCAAATATACATGAAAAAAGGAAACTGGTGAAAAAGAAGGAATATACATGAATCAGAAAAGTACATAAAAGCAATTAACACAAGAACAGCACTAAGTATACTGATGTAGAGACTGATTAGCAATTTTTTAATTAAAAAACGAAAATGTTAATAGATAAGACTTCTAATAACCATTCAAGGCCAGGGAAACATCCAAAATTGTCACCATCAGATCAACAAAGCTTGAATCTTTCTTTTGGAAAGATTTGACATTAATATTCAGATCTGAAAACACAGGTTTTTCTGCTTCTACTTACATCCTTCCACCTTGAAAGGACTGATATCAAACCTATGCATGTCAGCAGGAAATAGACATCAAAGAAGAAGACTTTGTTCTACAACTGGACATCAGAGAATAAAGATTAAGGAATCAATGAACCAACATGTGAGGTAATTGGAATTAAATGGATATTCCCATTTTAGACTTTTAGTACATATCCACAGTCAGACTACTAACGACCACTTGTCAGTTAGTATGTGAGTGCTTCTGATGCCCTTCCTCTGGTGAAGTATTCTCTTTGCCCCAGTTAAGGATCTTGAAAAGGGGAGGACAGAAATAACAAAATGTGAATACAACTAAGCTGTTATTATCTCAGAAGCAACTCAGCGGTCCTGACAGAAGACACTAACCTACCATCACCTCATAGATTCGGTGGGTTGAAAGACCTGTAGTGATGTCAATACTGTGGGAGGAGCCATTGTGCAGTTTGGTAGAAAGCACTGTATATTTAATAGGCCAACAGCAGGAGCTGTGATGATGTCACTGTCATATGATCACCTGTGTGGATGGAGTCAGGAATCACATGACATTGGACTGATCACGGTATCCAGGAGTCTGGTGATGTGTGTAAATGAGGATGGATGTGGATGTAGCAGAGCTGTGTGTGTGTGATTTGTGTAAATCAGGATGTAGTAGAGCTGTGTGTGTCATGTGTGAATTAGGATTGATGTAGTACAGCTGTGAGTGATGTGCACAAATCAAGATGTAGCAGAGCTGTGTGTCTCGTGTGCTGTGTGTGTCATGTGTGAATCAGGATGGATGTAGTACAGCTGTGCATGATGTGTGTGAATTAGGATGTAACAGAGCTTTGTATGTCATGTGCTGTGTGTGTAATGTGTGGGGTCAGGATGGATGTAGTAGTGCTGTGTGTGATATATGGGGATCATAATGGATTTACCATGTAGCAGAGCTGTGTGTGTACTGTGTGGAATCAAGATGGATGTACTATGTAACAGATCTGTGTGTGTGCAAGTCAGGGTGTAGCTGGGCTGTGTGTGTCATGTGCTGTGTGTGTTGTGTGGGGTCAGGAAAGATGTAGTATAGATGTGTGTGTAGTGTGCTGTGTGTGTCATGTGTGGAGTCAGGATGGATGTAGTAGAGCTGTGTGTGTATTATGTTGCGGGTGCAATGTGTGGGGTCAGCATGAATGTAGCAGAACTGTGTGTGCAATGTGTGGGGTCAGCACGGGTGTAGCAGAGCTGTGTGTGTAATGCGCTGTGTGTGTAATGTGTGGGGTCAGGATGGATGTAGCAGAGCTATGTGTGTCATTTGCTGTGTGTGTGTAATGTGTGAGAATCAGGATGGATGTAGTAGAGCTGTGTGTTTAATGTGTGTAATGCATGGGGTCAGCATGGATGTAGTAGAGGTGTGTGTAATGTGTGGGGCAGGATGGATGTAGTAGAGCTGGGTGTGTAATGTATGGGAATCAAGATGGATGTAGTAGAGCTGTTTGTGATGTATGGGAATCATAATGGATGTGCAATGTAGCAGAACTATGTGTGTAATGTGCTGTGTGTGATGTGTGGGAACCAAGATTGATGTAGTAGAGCTGTGTGTGGCATGTAGCAGAGCTGTGTGTGTAATGTGTTGTGTGTGTAATGTTTGAGAATCAAGATGGATGTAGTAGAGCTGTGTGTGTGATGTGTTTGGATCATAATGAATGGAGCATAGAGCACAGCTGTGTGGTACATTGTGCTACCAGAAACACTGGTACTGGTACTGGTTTCCTACTAATTACTTGTATATGTCATAAAACATAGTTAGATGTGCGTCCCACCTCTGGGACCCACACCTATTTTAATATTTGCTCTCTCCTGATCCCGTCCCGGCTGTATGCGGTGGCCAGAGGGTGGTTGGGCGTTACAGAAACACGTGAGTTGTCTGCACTTCACTGTTTTTGGAACTCTTATATAAGGAACTATGAGCTTCAGAAACAGCATAGCACAAAGAAAGCTGCGCTGTTCACTCAAGTCCCTAGTTCCTGTGCAAGGTAGGAAGATGAAAATAGGGGTGAAGCTACCTGAATGAGTGAGTTGGATAAAAATAGGTAGAGGAACGTGCAGAAGATGTGATTCTTCCCTCTCTTTAAGATGGTGGTTTGTAAAAAAGACCTACGAGTTGTTTGGGTGTAGCCAACCCAATAATAGTCGCGCTGGCAGGTGAGACTATTCTGATGGATTAGTGAAGGGAAAAATGTGATGGGTATAGGCGCAGCTGAGCAAAATATAAAATATTTTTAGATTTTAGTCTGTAACTCCATTCTCTTCTATAGTAATTATGAAAACAGCATACGATAGTCAGCTTGGCTGTATGCAACTACCTATCACCCTGGCGACCCCGTGAGTATACCCATCACAGCTATGATTGGCAAGAATACCTTTTTAACATTATTACTGCCCAAGCAATTAAAGATTCTTTGGACGATATCTGCACTCTAAAATGGTTGAGGCGCAGAGCAAGGTTGGGAATGAATAACATCTGGATCTACTGAATAACGTGACTTATTTTTCATATAACTTCAGGTAAAGATGAAAAAATGTTTTAGAGGAGCGCTATGATGATCAGGATGCACAAGCTGCTGAAAAATAATTAAAAAGAAAAACATCCCTGCAGGTTTCTCTGGGAAATTTGAATCCTCTAATCTTTAAAAAAATAAAAGGTCTAATTATGCGCAGACACACAAAATATTGAAACAAATGGATAGCACAGTCGTAGTTAGACTTTGCTTCACTAAGGCAAAGATTAGGCTCACCACTCTTGTCCTGTAATAAAAGATCTTGGGAAAGCAAGGTGGCTTGCTGTCACCCCCTCTGGTACCCAGTACATGGGGCATGGGTTGACAGCCCCCTTAGCTAAAGTATGTTTGCATAGAGTTTGCATTACTAGATCCCAAAGTGTATGTAGGTTCAAAAAGTAGAAGTACTTTCTTCAAGTGGTCTGACCTAAAGAGACTTTGGTGGCACACAGTTATGGGTGTTACATACTGTACAGAAGACTCAAAAACAGAAAGGGGAATAAAAGGAGGCCTTCATAATACATAAGTTATTGAAAATTGGACTAAATGCTTTGATAGCTCAGTGAGTTCACAGTTCTCAAAAGCTAGATATCAGTGTTGTTGTTAATAGAGTGTATTCTGAACAGGGCAGGTTAGAATTAGTGTACTACAAGGGCAGGTCCTGAGTGCTATTCTTTTTAATATTTTTTTAAGTGACAGCAAAAGGTTTAATAAGTAAGGCCGCCTGCAGATTCTCGCCGCGGGACCCGACCCGAGCACCTACAGAGAGCGGCGCGTACTCACCCGCGCCCGTGGCTCCGGCTGTTTGATGTGCCGGCTTGCCGGGCAGCCAGCGCATGCGCAGACTGGAGCCAGCGGCCGGGCAGTGAAATAGAGCATGCCGCAATTTGTTTGCCGAGTGAGATTTCGCACAGCCAAATCGCGGCAGTCTGCATAGGATTGCGTTTGTTAATGCAATCCTATGCAGGCTTCCAGCGGCGGAAATTCCGTGGGAAATCCCGCCGCGGAATTTCCGCTTGTGTGCAGGCGCCCTAAGAGTTGTCTATTTGCTGATGACACAAAAGTGTGCAATAGGTTGATAATCCAGGTGGTGTTTTGAACATGGAGAAAGATTTAGCTTTAGTGGATAAATAGTCAAATCAATGGAAAATGCAGATTAATGTTTCCAAATGTAAAATAAAACTGAGACTGAGTTTCATATTAGTTGTTCTGTGTTATCCAGGACTTTAAAAGAAAAGGATTTAGGTGTTGTGATTTCTAATAACTTCTAAATGAGTCAATGTGGTCAGGCATCAAAGAAAGCAATTAGGATACTCAACTGCATATCTAGAGGTATGACCAACAGAAAGAAGAAGATTGTGATCCGCTTTATACAGCTCTGATGAGACACATTTGGAACACTGTGTTCCGTTCTGGAAAACTCATCTACAGAAAGACATTGATAAAATAAAACCACTCGAAAGATTGGCTACAAAAATTGTGGAAGGTCTCAAGAACAAAACTTATCAGGAAAGACTTAATGATCTTAATTTGTATAGCCTGGAGGAAAGTAGGGAAAGTAAGACAGGATTGAAAACATTAAATATGTTAAATATGATTCAGTAGGGAACTGTATTTATTGGGAAACTTAACACTAGAATAAGGAGGCACAATCTGAGATTAGTTGGGGGAAAATCAGAAGCAATGTCAAACCTCTAGTTTCGTTGGTAATCCATCCAAAAGCAATTGTCTAACTGCTTGAAACCAATGAAACTCAAGGCAATTATTTCCATAGGAATCAATGTAAATCCAATTAATTTGTTCTAAACATTCCAAAAAACACACCAAACCACATTTTTGTACGGTGTTTAGCGCTGCTTTTTCAGTGCAGCGCTAAATGCTGTACAATGCTCCCATTCATTTCAATGAGGCTGTTCACACATGCATTTTCGGCCCTGCATCACACATTGAAATGAATAGGCAGCGGTTTCAGTGCTGCCAAAATCGCAGTGCAACTTGAGACCGCATTTTTTGCACCACTAAACGCCTTGGCTACACTACCTGAGAGAAAAAAAAAATCAATACTCACCTTACAGGTGCCTTTGGTGTCTTGGGGCCGCTCTTTGGACCTCTGTGCAGGCTGCTAGACTCTTGTCAAGCCTGTAGAGCATCATGCTAGTGATGGGGATTGAAATCCCAAACCTCCAGCAGGAGATTGTTCTGAGTGACAGCCCACTAAGCCAATCACAGCCAGCGCTGAATGCTCCAAGCACAGCCATTCATCCATTAATGGCTGTGATTGGACAGCGAGGTCACGCAGGCCAGCGGCCGCCGGCGAAACTAGGAGCAGGAGGCGAAAGTAGAGGCCAAATTCTGCCTGGAAAAGTCATTAAAACTGGAAACCGGTGAAAGAAGAAGGCAACGACAGTAGAGGAATGACTGAACTATTATATTCCTAAAGTAGTAAATACTTGAAACAAACTTCCAGCAGACATGGTTGGAAAATCAACAATATATGATTTCAAGCTGCCTGGGATAAGCATAAATATATCCTAAGAGAAAAATAAAAAGGAGGGTGGACTAGATGGACATGTGGTCTTTTTCTGCCATCAATTTCCTGTATCTATATTTCTGCGAAATATCCACTTCACTTGTCTATGGGAGTCAGGGTTACTACTATGTTAGCATGTATAGAAATTAGAGATGAGCGAACGTACTCGTCCGAGCTTGATACTCGTTCAAGTATTAGCGTGTTCGAGATGCTCGTTACTCGTGACGAGTACCACGCGATGTTCGAGTTACTTTCACTTTCATCTCTGAGACATTAGCGCGCTTTTCTGGCCAATAGAAAGACAGGGAAGGCATTACAACTTCCCCCTGCGACGTTCAAGCCCTATACCACCCCCCTGCAGTGAGTGGCTGGCGAGATCAGGTGTCACCCGAGTATAAAAATCGGCCCCTCCCGCGGCTCGCCACAGATTTATTCTGACATAGAGGAGGGAAAGTGCTGTTGGTGCCGGAGCTGCTATAGGGAGAGTGTTAGGAGTATTTTAGGCTTCAAGAACCCCAACGGTCCTTCTTAGGGCCACATCTAACCGTGTGCAGTACTGTGGAGGCTGCTTTTTGCAGTGTTGCACTTTTTTTTTTTTCTATATCGGCCGTGCAGAGCATTGCGCCCTGCAGTAATTATACATACTCCAGGGTCAGTAGTGGTGGTGAGGCAGGGACAGAAGACATATATTTATTGAATATAGGCAGTGGGCCTTTCCAAAAACATTTGGGGAAAAAAATCTATTTGGGCTGCCTGTAACTGTCCTCAGTGTACTGGGTCTGTGCTGGGTGTAGTTGTCCTCCTAATTCATATGCAGCCAGCTAAGTGTTACAGCAGGCTTGCGCAAAATTATTTCCTGGCTCTGTGTTGGCTGTTACATCACATTCCAGTCCACAGTGCAACAGTCTGCAGTTATTTTACATACTCCAGGGCCAGTAGTGGTGACGCAGGGACAGAAGACATATTTATTGAATATAGGCAGTGGGCCTTTCCAAAAACATTTGGGGAAAAAAATCTATTTGGGCTGCCTGTGACTGTCCTCAGTGTACTGGGTCTGTGCTGGGTGTAGTTGTCCTCCTAATTCATACGCAGCCAGCTAAGTGTTACAGCAGGCTTGCGCAAAATTATTTCCTGGCTCTGTGTTGGCTGTTAAATCACCGCTGTATTCCAGTCCACAGTGCAACAGTCTGCAGTTATTTTACATACTCCAGGGCCAGTAGTGGTGACGCAGGGACAGAAGATATATTTATTGAATATAGGCAGTGGGCCTTTCCAAAAACATTTGGGGAAAAAAAATCTATTTGGGCTGCCTGTGACTGTCCTCAGTGTACTGGGTCTGTGCTAGGTGTAGTTGTCCTCCTAATTCATACGCAGCCAGCTAAGTGTTACAGCAGGCTTGCGCAAAATTATTTCCTGGCTCTGCTGTGCGTTCGGTAAGCGAAGTCAGCCTCCAACCACAGGCCAATAAGCGGCACATTTAATTACAGCGTTCTGTTTCTACACTACTGGTAATACACCATGCTGAGGGGTAGGGGTAGGCCTAGAGGACGTGGACGCGGGCGAGGACGCGGAGGCCCAAGTCAGGGTGTGGGCACAGGCCAAGCCAGTGCGGTGGCCAGGGGTAGAGGCAGGACCAGACCGAATAATCCACCAACTGTTTCCCAAAGCGCCCCCTCGCGCCATGCCACCCTGCAGAGGTCAAGGTGCTCTACGGTGTGGCAGTTTTTCACAGAGACGCCTGACGACCGACGAACAGTGGTGTGCAACCTTTGTCACGCCAAGATCAGCTGGGGAGCCACCACCACCAGCATGCGCAGGATTATGATGGCCAAGCACCCCACAACGTGGGACGAAGGCCGTTCACCGCCTCCGGTTTGCACCACTGCCTCTCCCCCTGTGCCCCAACCTGCCACTGAGATCCAACCCCCCTCTGAGGACACAGGCGCTACCGTCTCCTGGCCTGCACACCCTCACCCTCACCTCCGCTGTCCTCGGCCCCATCAAGCAATGTCTCTCAGCGCAGCGTCCAGACGTCGCTAGCGCCACTGTTTGAGCGCAAGCGCAAGTACGCCGCCACGCACCCACACGCTCAAGCGTTAAACGTGCACATTGCCAAATTGATCAGCCTGGAGATGCTGCCGTATAGGCTTGTGGAAACGGAGGCTTTCAAAAGCATGATGGCGGCGGCCCCGCGCTACTCGGTTCCCAGTTGCCACTACTTTTCCCGATGTGCCGTCCCAGCCCTGCACGACCACGTCTCCCGCAACATTGTACGCGCCCTCACCAACGCGGTTACTGCCAAGGCCCACTTAACTACGGACACGTGGACAAGCACAGGCGGGCAGGGCCACTATATCTCCCTGACGGCACATTGGGTGAATTTAGTGGAGGGACCGAGTCAAAGCCTGGGACCGCTCACGTCCTACCCACCCCCAGAATTGCGGGCCCCAGCTCGGTGGTGGTATCTGCAGTGGTGTATGCTTCCTCCACTAAACCACCCTCCTCCTCCTCCTCCTCCAATGCAACCTCTGTCTCGCAATCAAGATGTGTCAGCAGCAGCACGTCGCCAGCAGTCGGTGTCGCGCAGTGTGGCAGCACAGCGGTGGGCAAGCGTCAGCAGGCCGTGCTGAAACTACTCAGCTTAGGAGAGAAGGGGCACACGGCCCATGAACTGCTGGAGGGTCTGACAGAGCAGACCGACCGCTGGCTTGCGCCGCTGAGCCTCCAACCGGGCATGGTCGTGTGTGACAACGGCCGTAACCTGGTGGAGGCTCTGCAGCTCAGCAGCCTCACGCACATGCCATGCCTGGCCCATGTCTTTAATTTGGTGGTTCAGTGCTTTCTGAAAAGCTACCCACACTTGTCATACCTGCTCGGAAAGGTGCGCCGAGTCAACGCACATTTCCGCAACTCCAAGACGGACGCTGCCACCCTGCGGACCCTGCAACATCGGTTTAATCTGCCAGTGCACCGACTGCTGTGCGACGTGCCCACACAGTGGAACTCTACGCTCCACATGTTGGCCAGGCTCTATGAGCAGCGTAGAGCTATAGTGGAATACCAACTCCAACATGGGCGGCGTAGTGGGAGTCAGCCTCCTCATTTCTTTACAGAAGAGTGGGCCTGGTTGGCAGACATCTGGACATCTGCCAGGTCCTTGGAAACTTTGAGGAGTCTACCCAGATGGTGAGCGGCGATGCTGCAATCATTAGCGTCACCATTCCTCTGCTATGCCTCTTGAGAAGTTCCCTGCAAAGCATAAAGGCAGACGCTTTGCACTCGGAAACGGAGGCGTGGGAAGACAGTATGTCGCTGGATAGTCAGAGCACCCTCATGTCTACATCTCAGCGCGTTGAGGAGGAGGAGGAGGGGGAGGAGCATGAGGAGGAGGGGGAAGAGACAGCTTGGGCCACTGCTGAGGGTACACATGCTGCTTGCCTGTCATCCTTTCAGCCTGTATGGTCGGAGGAGGAGGAGGATCCTGAAAGTGATCTTCCTAGTGAGGACAGCCATGTGTTGCATACAGGTACCCTGGCACACATGGCTGACTTCATGTTAGGATGCCTTTCTCGTGACCCTCGCGTTACACGCATTCTGGCCACTACGGATTACTGGGTGTACACACTGCTCGACCCACGGTATAAGGAGTACCTTTCCACTCTCATTCCCGAAGAGGAAAGGGGTTCAAGAGTGATGCTATACCACAGGACCCTGGCGGACAAGCTGATGCTAAAATTCCCATCCGACAGCGCTAGTGGCAGAAGGCGCAGTTCCAAGGGCCAGGTAGCAGGGGAGGCACGGAGATCAGGCAGCATGTACATCACAGGCAGGGGAACACTCTCTAAGGCCTTTGACAGCTTTCTGGCTCCCCAGCAAGACTGTGTCACCGCTCCCCAGTCAAGGCTGAGTCGGCGGGAGCACTGTAAAAGGATGGTGAGGGAGTACGTAGCCGATCGCACGACCGTCCTCGGTGACGCCTCTGCCCCCTACAACTACTGGGTGTCGAAGCTGGACACGTGGCCTGAACTCGCGCTGTATGCCCTGGAGGTGCTTGCTTGTCCTGCGGCTAGCGTCTTGTCAGAGAGGGTGTTTAGTGCGGCTGGGGGAATCATCACAGATAAGCGTACCCGCCTGTCAACCGACAGTGCCGACAGGCTTACACTCATCAAGATGAACAAAGCCTGGATTTCCCCAGACTTCTATTCTCCACCAGCGGACAGCAGCGATACCTAAGCAATATGTAGGCTGCACTAGCGGGTGGAAGCATCGTTCTCTATCACCATCAAAAACGGGGACATTTTTGCTTCATCAATCTGTGTATAATATTCCTCCTCCTCCTCCTGCTCCTCCTCCTGAAACCTCACATAAGCACGCCGAACGGGCAATTTTTCTTACGCCCACAAGGCTCAGTCATGTAATTTTTCTAAAAAAATTGGGCATGGGCAATTTTTCTGAGGTACATTAGTACTGTTGGTACACCAATTTTTGGGGGCCTTCGCCTACAGTGTAATCCAATTAATTTTTAGCCCACCTGCATTACAGCTGACGTTACATCAGCTGTGTTGGGCACTGCAATGGGATATATTTATGTACCGACGGTGGGTGCCAGGGAGCCACCCATGCTGCCGGTCCACACGGAGTTGTAACTGCATGTGCCCACTTCTAAAGAACCCCAGTCTGACTGGGGCATGCAGTGTGGGCCGAAGCCCACCTGCATTTAATCGGACGTTGCCTCAGCTGTGATGGGCACTGCAATGGGATACATTTATGTACAGCCGGTGGGTTCCAGGGAGCCACCCATGCTGTGGGTGCACACGGAATTCCCATTGCGGAGTTGTACCTGCCTGTGACTATTTATAAAAAACCGCGGTCTGACTGGGGCATGCAGACACCTTGACAGAATGAATAGTGTGTGGCACATAGGTTCCCCATTGCTATGCCCACGTGTGCAGCTCCTGATGGCGGTGGCACAGGATTACATTTCTCATTGCCTCTGTACAGCATTGTGGGCTATCGCCCCGCCCCTTTTAAAGAGGGTCACTGCCTAGCCGTGCCAACCCTCTGCAGTGTGTGCCTGCGGTTCCTCCTCATGGCAGACGCACTTATAAATAGACATGAGTGTGGCGTGGCATGAGGGCAGCTGAAGGCTGCGCAGGGACAATTTGGTGTGCGCTGTGGACACTGGGTCGTGCAGGGGGGGGGGGGTTGGGCAGCATGTAACCCAGGAGAAGTGGCAGCGGAGTGTCATGCAGGCAGTGATTGTGCTTTGTTGGAGGTAGTGTGGTGCTTAGCTAAGGTATGCATTGCTAATGAGGGCTTTTCAGAAGTAAAAGTTGTTGGGGGGGGCACTCTCGCCGCTATTGTGGCTTAATAGTGGGACCTGGGAACTTGAGATGCAGCCCAACATGTAGCCACTCGCCTGCCCTATCCGTTGCTGTGTCATTCCCATCACTTTCTTGAATTGCCCCGATTTTCACAAATGGAAACCTTAGCGAGCATCGGCGATATACAAAAATGCTCGAGTCGCCCATTGACTTCAATGGGGTTCGTTACTCGAAACGAACCTTCGAGCATCGCGATAATTTCGTCCCGAGTAACGAGCACCCGAGCATTTTGGTGCTCACTCATCTTTAATAGAAATCCATTGATACTTTTTAAAACTTTTTCTTGCCCTTTTCAAATCCAATATAGACCATTTATCATTACATTTCTAAGGATGAAGGAAATAATTGTCAAGTTTACTTCACAAAGTTCCTTGTTTTGTTAGGAAAAGGTCTAAATGGTAACTGTGTCAATCACTGAAATTATTTTTCCCCAGACCTTGTTGCCAAATCCCAGTGGGTTCCTGTAATCAGGAAAAAAGTGTCTTATAATGAGGTGAGTGAGGGCTTTCTCATTATGCGAATGATTGGTATTTGGAAAGTCATATCCTGCTGATTTTCATTTGCCTCTCACAAGAGTAAATGCTTAAACGGGGGACTACAAGTGCAAATGGTAGACAATTCATTTACAGTTTCTCTCTTTATTGGATATATATGTGCTGTACTACGTAGAAGGATACACTAAGGAGTACATAAGCAATGTAAAGCAGGTTTTATCGAAACAAATTGTATTGTGTTATTAAACATTAAGGAGAGTACATAACTGAATTTAGAGTATTAAACTCCCGTTGGGTTTGAACTCTTTTGCATAGCCTCTTTAGTGAGGTCCAGAAGCGTCACATGTTTGGCCAAATTGTAGTCTGTGAAATGTCTTTTTGTGTCAGATGCTCTATGCAGTAGTAAGGGACATCAAGAAGGGGAATGATTATTTTTCTCATCATTCTATTTTATTTGGCAGTGAAAGGACAAATGATAAAGAGCAGGGTTAAAACTGTGCAATTGACCAAATACTGTTTGATAGATATAAATGTGTGAAAGGCTATAAAAGGTCCTCTAAACATTACGCTTTCATAACAGCAGCAAACAATACAGAAAGGAAAAACCACACAAATGTCGAAATGTTCCAGTATGCTCATACAAACAAAACAGAAAATTAGGATTTGTTTACTGTGTAAAATAGACAAAGGTTCATACTTCGCTATATAAAGCAACAGACAAAGAAGACAAAGACTTAAAGGGGTAGACAAAGCACGCTTGGATTAATATAGATAATAGATTAACTATAGTCATAAATGATGCTAATACCAATCACACTAGTAAGCTGCAATTTAGTAAGCTTTGCAGTTTAACCTCTTGGTGACCAGCCATATGTATTTTTGTGGTATTTTTGAGAAAGCTTGAGCGAAACACGTGTCAGAGGGCAAGTGATAAGGTTGGCATTATTGATATGTTCATGTTTTTATTATTGTTCTTTATATGTGGATAGGTAGTATTTAATATGCTTGTTGTATAATCGTCATTATTGTAAACATTAGAGTTGAGTGAACATACTCTGCCTAACTTGATGCTCGTTCGAGCATTAGCGTACTCGATGGTGCTCGTTACTCGAACGAACATCAAGCCGAGTTTGACCCCGCCCCAGGTTTTGGCTCCTCCCTGCTGTGACAAGCCTGTTTTGGCCCCTCCCTGCCATCGACGTGCCTGTGTTGGCCCCTCCCCGCCATCGACGCAGCGCGCGTCAATGGCAAATTTTTTGTCTGGCAGGGGGGAGAGAGAGAGAGAGACAGACAGACACATGAACCCCCCCCCCCTACCCTCCCCCAAAAAGCTCGGGGCCCGGCGGCCCACATACAAAAATGCTCCAGTCTCCCATGGTAGTCAATGGGGTTCGTTACTTGAGTAAAGCTCTCGAATTCTACGAAAAGCTCGACTCAAATAATGCAGACCCGAGCATTTAGGTGCTCGCTCATCTCTAGTAAACATGAATGTAATAACATTGGATATTCTTTGCATATACAAGTCTTTATGAACATGGCATGCTGAATGCGTTTCTTTTCTGATGAGTTGTTTATTTTTTGGGGGAACTCATCTCTTCTGTAATGTGATATTTTAATATTATTCTATTTAATAACATTTAAAAGTTCTTTTTTTGAGGCTTTTGCATGCTGGGGCTTTTTTCTGCCTTTCTATTATGCAGCAGAGTGTGTGTTGATGGTTGTAATATATGCAACTTTGATTTATTATGTTACATCATGTTTACATGCCTAAACAAAATGTGGTCTGTAATTTGGGAGAGGGTATATTTCTGCTGCTGTCAACGTATATAGCAGCAATGCAGACAGACAAAATACGCTTTAGTGTGGAGAATATTGCAGTTTGTTTTTATGGCCTCAGATATCGCTCAAAGTTGCCAGTGAAAACACTACCAATTATTTGCAGACCTTATGTAGCTAGCAGTGGGGATTGGGGAATTCAATTACATTGCACCAAACAGGAACAGCTTACAAAGAAACAAGCTACACTCTGTGGCCTTCTGTTCTCACATATCATGCCTCCCAGGGATTGTGGCTTATTTAGTTGGCAGTGCTTTTTTTTGTTAAAAGAAGGGCAAAAACACATAAGCGTATGCACAGCTACGCTCACCACTATGGAGTATAGTCGCGCATAAATGTTTTGTTTTTTTATCAGACCATTCAAACTCTGCGCCATAGTACATGAGTTTGAAAAAAAACTGCGGGAAAATAGGTCCCGCCCTATCATTCCCGCACATAGTTAAGACTGTGTGCAGAAAAGATAGGTCAAGTCCTATCTATTCTCACCCACACTATTAACGGGCGAGAATACCACTAATAAAAACAAAACCATTGAAATCAATGGTTTTGTTTTGTCCCATTATGCAGCCGTGATCCCAGTGGCAGGCACACAACGATCAGTTTGCAGCAGTCAGCCATAAGCATCTCTGCTCTAGTCCACATGGATTAGTCTGAGGAGCTGTTTGATCATTCTGTGTCATGGATGTCAATGGGGCAGTCCAAACAACCTGAGATAGAAGACAAAGACATTCATTGCACTGATACCCATCCATTTTTTTTCTCCACAGAGGAAGATGAGGGTATATCAGTGTGCATGGTCAGCCCTCCACAGGCAATGTGTACTTACGGGGGTGTGGAAACAAAGGTGCCAGTTCCTGGTACTCACTGTGACATAGATCCTACTCAGTAAAAGGCCGATGAAGTGGAAGAGGATGATGTGCTTGACCTAATATAGACAGGCAGAGAAAGTCATGATAGCAGCTTGTAGGGGCAGGAGGAAATGGAGGACATTGCAGGGCAGCCAAGGCAGGGAGTAGGGTTTCGCAGAAAAACAAAGGGCAGTGCCACCACCCTCTGATACTACTTGTGACAGCAGCTGCACCATCAAGACCACAGCTACGTCTGCTCACAGAACTTGTACAGCTAGGGTTATTCAAAAAGAAGGAGCAGATTTGAGGATTTATTTACAAACACACTACAAAAGACAAGTCACTGAAAAGAAAAACGTTCAAAGTTTTTTATGGCATACCATAGCTGCCACATTGCAATACTGGGTTTGATGGTTACAATTTTTTGGTCCCTGAGGTGTGTGGGGTGGTATGCGTTCAACATGGACACCATATGTCGCATGACAAACATCAAACCGGTAGTCCATTCTTGCCACACATGAATCAGCTAGTCCCTAGTTATTGAATTCACAGCCCCAATGTTTTTCCTGTCTGAGATCCTGAAGAGTAGCAGGCATAGGTGGGACAAAAACTCTATCCTTCATGTACCCCCACAGATAAAAATCAGATGGGATAGGGTCGGGTGACCTTCTGTTATGGTAATTTCGATGCAATATCTGTAGTAACTGTAACTTGTAAGTAGAGATGAGCGAACGTACTCGTCCGAGCTTGATATTCGTGCGAATATTAGGGTGTTCGGGATGCTCGTTACTCGTAACGAGCACCACGCGGTGTTCTGGTTACTTTCAGTTTCCTCTCTGAGACGTTAGCGCGCTTTTCTGGCCAATTGAAAGACAGGGAAGGCATTACAACTTCCCCCTGTGACGTTCAAGCCCTATACCACCCCCCTGCTGTGAGTGGCTGGGGAGATCTGATGTCACCCGAATATAAAAGTCGGCCCCTCCCGCGGCTCGCCACACATGCCGTGTGAGTTAGCTGAGGGAAAGTACTATCGTGCTGGTGCTGCTGTAGGGAGAGCGTTAGGAGTCAGTGTAGGCTTCAAGAACCCCAACGGTCCTTCTCAGGGCCACATCTACCTGTGTGCAGGCTGCTGCTAGCAGTGTTTTTTGTTTTTTTTTTCTCAAAATCGGCAGTGCAGAGCATTGCACCCGGCATTAGGGACAGAAGTGGTGTATAGGCAGGGAGAGTGTTAGGAGTGAGTGTAGCCTTCAAGAACCTCAACGGTCCTTTCTAGGGCCAAATTTAACCGTGTGCAGTACTGTGCTGGCTGCTGTTAGCAGTGTTGCATATTTTTTTTCTTCTAAAAATCGTCTGTGCAGAGCATTGCACCCTCCATTGATACTACAGGGACAGAATTGTGTAGGCAGGGCCACAACACAGTTATTGTTCATTGAATATATGCAGTGGGTCCTTCCCTTTGCTAAAAAGGACAAAAAATTATATTTGGCCAGCCTGTGTCAGTCCTAAGGTCTCCGTGTACGTGTGTGCTGCGTGGAGAACATACAAAAATCAGACGCAACCAGCTACGGTTTACTGCAGGCTTGCGCCATTGTCTTTCCTGACTGGCAAATACCTGCTCTGCTAGAGTTAATAACTCTGCTACACTAAAGTTGTGTGTCACTTTTTCAGGGCCACACTACAGTTCTAAAAGTTATTGTTCATTGAATATACGCAGTGGGTCCTTCCCTTTGCAAAAAAGGACAAAAAATTATATTTGGCCAGCCTGTGTCAGTCCTAAGGTCTCCGTGTACGTGTGTGCTGCGTGGACAACGTACAAAAATCAGACGCAACCAGCTACGGTTTACTGCAGGCTTGCGCCATTGTCTTTCCTGACTGGCAAATACCTGCTCTGCTAGAGTTAATAACTCTGCTACACTATAGTTGTGTGACACTTTTTGAGGGCCACACCACAGATATTAAACTTCTTGTTCATTGAATATACGCAGTGGGGTCTTCCCTTTGCAAAAAAGGACAAAAAATTATATTTGGCCAGCCTGTGTCAGTCCTAAGGTCTCCGTGTACGTGTGTGCTGCGTGGACAACGTACAAAAATCAGACGCAACCAGCTATGGTTTACTGCAGGCTTGCGCCATTGTCTTTCCTGACTGGCAAATACCTGCTCTGCTAGAGTTAATAACTCTGCTACACTATAGTTGTGTGACACTTTTTGAGGGCCACACCACAGATATTAAACTTCTTGTTCATTGAATATACGCAGTGGGGTCTTCCCTTTGCTAAAAAGGAAAAAAATTATATTTGGCCTGCCTGTGTCAGTCCTAAGGTCTCCGTGTACGTGTGTGCTGCGTGTACAACGTACAAAAATCAGACGCAACCAGCTACGCTTTACTGCAGCCTAGCGCCATTGTGTATCCTGACTGGCAAATACCTGCTCTGCTAGAGTTAATAACTCTGCTACACTATACTTGTGTGACACTTTTTGAGGGCCACACCACAGATATTAAACTTCTTGTTCATTGAATATATGCAGTGGGTGCTTCCCTTTGCAAAAAAGGAAAAGAAATTATATTTGGCCTGCCTGTGTCAGTCCTAAGGTCTCCGTGTACGTGTGTGCTGCGTGGACAACGTACAAAAATCAGACGCAACCAGCTACGGTTTACTGCAGGCTTGCGCCATTGTCTTTCCTGACTGGCAAATACGTGCTCTGCTAGAGTTAATAACTCTGCTACACTATAGTTGTGTGACACTTTTTGAGGGCCACACCACAGATATTAAACTTCTTGTTCATTGAATATACGCAGTGGGTGCTTCCCTTTGCAAAAAAGGAAAAGAAATTATATTTGGCCTGCCTGTGTCAGTCCTAAGGTCTCCGTGTACGTGTGTGCTGCGCGGACAACGTACAAAAATCAGACGCAACCAGCTACGGTTTACTGCAGGCTTGCGCCATTGTCTTTCCTGACTGGCAAATACCTGCTCTGCTAGAGTTAATAACTCTGCTACACTATAGTTGTGTGACACTTTTTGAGGACCACACCACAGATATTAAACTTCTTGTTCATTGAATATACGCAGTGGGGTCTTCCCTTTGCTAAAAAGGAAAAGAAATTATATTTGGCCTGCAGGCTTGCGCCAATTTATTTCCTGCCTGGGAAATCAAATCACTGGTAATCCAGCATGCTGAGGGGTAGGGGTAAGCCTAGAGGACGTGGACGTGGACGTGGCCGAGGACGCGTAGGCCCAAGTGAGGGTGTGGGCACAGGCCGAGCTCCTGATCCAGGTGTGTCGCAGCCGACTGCTGCGCGATTAGGAGAGAGGCACGTTTCTGGCGTCCCCACATTCATCGCCCAATTAATGGGTCCACGCGGGAGACCTTTATTAGAAAATGAGCAGTGTGAGCAGGTCCTGTCCTGGATGGCAGAAAGTGCTTCGAGCAACCTATCGTCCAGCCACAGTTCTGCGCCGTCCACTGCTGCAAATCCGAATCCTCTGTCTGCTGCTCCTCCTTCCTCCCAGCCTCCTCACTCCACTACAATGACACCTGCTCAGGAGCGGGAACACTCCCAGGAACTGTTCTCGGGCCCCTGCTTAGATTGGGCAGCAGTGGTTCCTCTCCCACCAGAGGAGTTTATCGTCACTGATGCCCAACCATTCGAAAGTTCCCGGGGTCCGGGGGAAGAGACTGGGGACTTCCGCCAACTGTCTCAAGAACTTTCTGTGGATGAGGAGGACGATGACGATGAGACACAGTTGTCTTGCAGTGAGGTAGTAGTAAGGGCAGTAAGTCCAAGGGAGCAGCACACAGAGGATTCGGAGGAAGACCAGCAGGACGATGAGGTGACTGACCCCACCTGGTGTGCAACGCCTACTCAGGACAGGTCTTCAGAGGGGGAGGCAAGGGCATCAGCAGGGCAGGTTGCAAGAGGCAGTGCGGTGGCCAGGGGTAGAGGCAGGTCCAGACCGAATAATCCACCAAGTGTTTCCCAAAGCACACCCTCGCGCCATGCCACCCTGCAGAGGCCGAGGTGCTCTAAGGTCTGGCAGTTTTTCACAGAGACGCCTGACAACCGATGAACAGTGGTGTGCAACCTTTGTCGCGCCAAGATCAGCCGGGGAGCCACCACCAACAGCCTCACCACCACCAGCATGCGCAGACATATGATGGCCAAGCACCCCACAAGGTGGGACGAAGGCCGTTCACCGCCTCCGGTTTGCACCGCTGCCTCTCCCCCTGTGCCCCAACCTGCCACTGAGATCCAACCTCCCTCTCAGGACACAGGCACAACCGTCTCATGGCCTGCACCCACACCCTCACCTCCGCTGTCCTCGGCCCCATCCAGCAATGTCTCGCACCGCACAGTCCAGCCGTCGCTAGCGCAAGTGTTGGAGCGCAAGCGCAAGTACGCCACCACGCACCCGCACGCTCAATCGTTAACCGTCCACATAGCCAAATTTATCAGCCTTGAGATGCTGCCGTATAGGGTTGTGGAAACGGAGTCCTTCAAAGCTATGATGGCGGCGGCGGCCCCGCGCTACTCAGTTCCCAGTCGCCACTACTTTTCCCGATGTGCCGTCCCAGCCCTGCACGACCACGTCTCCCGCAACATTGTACGCGCCCTCACCAATGCGGTTAGTGGCAAGGTCCACTTAACTACGGACACGTGGACAAGCACAGGCGGGCAGGGCCACGACATCTCCCTGACGGCACATTGGGTGAATTTAGTGGAGGCTTGGACAGAGTCAGAGCCTGGGACCGCTCACGTCCTACCCACCCCCAGAATTGCGGGCGCCAGCTCGGTGGTGGTATGTTCGGCGGTGTATGCTTCTTCCACTAAAGCACCCTCCTCCTCCTCCTCCTCCTCAACCTCTGTCTCGCAATCAAGATGTGTCAGCAGCAGCAGGACGTCGCCAGCAGTCGGTGTCGCGCGGCGTGGCAGCACAGCGGTGGGCAAGCGTCAGCAGGCCGTGCTGAAACTACTCAGCTTAGGAGATAGGAGTCACACGGCCCACGAATTGCTGCAGGGTCTGACAGAGCAGATGGACCGTTGGCTTGCGCCGCTGAGCCTCCAACCGGGCATGGTCGTGTGTGACAACGGCCGTAACCTGGTGGCGGCTCTGCAGCTCGGCAGCCTCACGCACGTGCCATGCCTGGCCCACGTCTTTAATTTGGTGGTTCAGCGCTTTCTGAAAAGCTACCCACGCTTGTCAGACCTGCTCGTAAAGGTGCGCCGGCTCTGCGCACATTTCCGCAAGTCCAACACGGACGCTGCCACCCTGCGCACCCTGCAACATCGCTTTAATCTGCCAGTGCACCGACTGCTGTGCGACGTGCCCACACGGTGGAACTCTACGCTCCACTTGTTGGCTAGGCTCTATGAGCAGCGTAGAGCTATAGTGGAATACCAACTCCAACATGGGCGGCGCAGTGGGAGTCAGCCTCCTCAATTCTTTTTTTTAGAAGAGTGGGCCTGGTTGGCAGACATCTGCCAGGTCCTTCGAAACTTTGATCAGTCTACCCAGGTGGTGAGCGGCGATGCTGCAATCATTAGCGTCACCATTCCTCTGCTATGCATCTTGAGAAGTTTCCTGCAAACCATAAAGGCAGCCGCTTTGCGCTCGGAAACAGAGCCGGGGGAAGACAGTATGTCGCTGGATAGTCGGAAGCACCCTCCTGTCTATATCTCAGCGCGTTCAGGAGGAGGAGGAGGAGCATGAGGATGAGGAGGAGGGGGAAGAGACAGCTTGGCCCACTGCTGACGGTACCCATGCTGCTTGCCTGTCATCATTTCAGCGTGTATGGCCTGAGGAGGAGGAGGAGGAGGAGGAGGAGGATCCTGAAAGTGATCTTCCTAGTGCGGACAGCCATGTGTTGCGTACAGGTACCCTGGCACACATGGCTGACTTCATGTTAGGATGCCTTTCTCGTGACCCTCGCATTCAACGCATTCTGGCCACTACGGATTACTGGGTGTACACACTGCTCGACCCACGCTATAAGGAGAACCTTCCCAGTCTCATTCCCGAAGAGGAAAGGGGTTCGAGAGTGTTGCTATACCACAGGACCCTGGCGGACAAGCTGATGGTAAAATTCCCATCCGACAGCGCTAGTGGCAGAAGGCGCAGTTCCGAGGGCCAGGTAGCAGGGGAGGTGCGTAGATCGAGCAGCATGTACAGCCCAGACAGTGCAACAGTCTTTAAGGGCCTGGCCAGCTTTATGGCTCCCCAGCAAGACTGTGTCACCGCTCCCCAGTCAAGGCTGAGTCGGCGGGAGCACTGTAAAAGGATGGTGAGGGAGTACGTAGCCGATCGCACGACCATCCTCGGTGACGCCTCTGCCCCCTACAACTACTGGGTGTCGAAGCTGGGCACGTGGCCTGAACTAGCGCTGTATGCCCTGGAGGTGCTTGCTTGTCCTGCGGCTAGCGTCTTGTCGGAGAGGGTGTTTAGTGCGGCTGGGGG
Source organism: Eleutherodactylus coqui (assembly GCF_035609145.1). Taxonomy (NCBI): domain Eukaryota; kingdom Metazoa; phylum Chordata; class Amphibia; order Anura; family Eleutherodactylidae; genus Eleutherodactylus; species Eleutherodactylus coqui. The sequence continues at coordinate 137,261,472 of NC_089843.1, read as the reverse complement.
AATCATCACAGATAAGCGTACCCGCCTGTCAACCGACAGTGCCGACAGGCTAACACTCATCAAGATGAACAAAGCCTGGATTTCCCCAGACTTCTCTTCTCCACCAGCGGACAGCAGCGATACGTAAGCAATACGTATTATGCACCCGCGGATGGAAGCTACGTTCTCTCTCACCATCCAAAACGGGGACATTTCTGCTTCATCAATCTGTGTCTAATATTCCTCCTCCTCCTCCTGCTCCTCCTCCTGAAACCTCAGGTAATCACGCTGAACGGGCAATTTTTCTTAGGGCCACAAGGCTCACTCATCTAATTTTTCGAAACAATTTTTATGTTTCAATGCTCTTAAAAGCGTTGAAACTTTAACTTGAACCAATTTTTCGTTAAACTGGGCAGCCTCCAGGCCTAGTTACCACTTAAGCCACATTAACCAAAGCGATTAATGGGTTTCACCTGCCATCTTGGTTGGGCATGGCCAATTTTTACTGAGGTACATTAGTACTGTTGGTACACCAATTTTTTGGGGCCCTCACCTACAGTGTAATCATAGCAATTTGTATGTTCTTCACCTGCACTCATGGTACAGAAGTGTGTGTGGGGTTGGCCTACACTTTAGCTACATAAATGTAACTTGGGCCTTGGCTATACTGCAGCTACTGAAATGAAACGAAGACTGCGCTCCCACTATACTGCTGCTTCGGAATTGTTACTGGGGCCTGTCTTGAGTGCTACTATTGCTGACATGGAACGAAGACTGCGCTCCCACTATACTGCTGCTTCGGAATTGTTACTGGGGCCTGTCTTGAGTGCTACTATTGCTGACATGGAACGAAGACTGCGCTCCCGCTATAATGCTGCTTCGGAATTGTTACTGGGGCCTGTCTTGAGTGCTACTATTGCTGACATGGAACGAAGACTGCGCTCCCGCTATAATGCTGCTAGTGATATGTTAGTGGGGCCTGTCTTGAGTGCTACTATTGCTGACATGGAACGAAGACTGCGCTCCCGCTATAATGCTGCTAGTGATATGTTAGTGGGGCCTGTCCTAATGCTACGGCTGAAATGTTACGAATTCTGGGCTCTGCCTATACCGCTGCTAATGGTATGTCTCTGGGGTGTGGAAACAGAGGCTTCCCAAAGACATGATGGCAGCGAGGCCATTTCCCACCAACGCGGTTACTGTTAAGGTGCATATAACCACGGACACGTGTAGAGGACACGTAGTGCCTCAAAAACATCCCCCTCCTCCTCCAACAGGGAAAACAAACATTCTTGGCAAATGCCTTTGCATTGGTTCATCTGGTGGCAGTCCAAGAAGTTCACCTTTACCGACACTACAAGAGAGCCCCCCCACCATCCCCCCGCCACGGCCCACTTAATCCTGGCCACATTCCGAAAACCAACAAAATAAAACCGCGCTACTAGGTCCGCAGTCACCACCACATTACCACCAACGCGGTTACTGTTAAGGTGCATATAACCACGGACACGTGTAGAGGACATGTAGTGCCTCAAAAACATCCCCCTCCTCCTCCAACAGGGAAAACAAACATTCTTGGCAAATGCCTTTGCATTGGTTCGTCTGGTGGCAGTCCAAGAATTTCACCTTTACCGACACTACAAGAGAGACCCCCCACCATCCCCCCGCCACGGCCCACTTAATCCTGGCCACATTCCGAAAACCAACAAAATAAAACCGCGCTACTAGGTCCGCAGTCACCACCACATTACCACCAACGCGGTTACTGTTAAGGTACATATTACCAGTCTGACTGGGGCATGCAGAGACATCTTGACAGAATGAATAGTGTGTGGCACATAGGTTCCCCATTGCTATGCCCACGTGTGCAGCTCCTGATGGCGGTGGCACAGGATTATATTTCTCATTGCTTCTGTACAGCATTGTGGGCTATCGCCCCACCACTTTTAAAGAGGGTCGCTGCCTAGCCGTGCCAACCCTCTGCAGTGTGTGCCTGCGGTTCCTCCTCATGGCAGACGCACTTCTAAATAGACATGAGGGTGGTGAGGCATTAGGGCAGCTGAAGGCTGCGCAGGGACACTTTGGTGTGCGCTGTGGGGGGGAGGGGGGGGGGCGGTTGGGCAGCATGTAACCCAGGAGAAGTGGCAGTGGAGTGTCATGCAGGCAGTGATTGTGCTTTGTTGGAGGTAGTGTGGTGCTTAGCTAAGGTATGCCATGCTAATGAGGGCTTTTCAGAAGTAAAAGTTTTTGGGAGGGGGGGGGGCCCACTCTTGCCGCTATTGTGGTTTAATAGTGGGACCTGTGAACTTGAGATGCAGCCCAACATGTAGCCCCTCGCCTGCCCTATCCGTTGCTGTGTCGTTCCCATCACTTTCTTGAATTGCCCAGATTTTCACACAAGGAAACCTTAGCGAGCATCGGCGAAATACAAAAATGCTCGGGTCGCCCATTGACTTCAATGGGGTTCGTTACTCGAAACGAACCCTCGAGCATCGCGAAAAGTTCGTCCCGAATAACGAGCACCCGAGCATTTTGGTGCTCGCTCATCTCTACTTGTAAGGCTTCACATGCAGACACTTTTAAGAAAAAAACTATACCGTTAGTTGAGGTATTGCAAGTTCAAGGCTTGCTCCAGTTATGGATTTCCTTGCGCTCCATTTGAAAGTGCCTCCTCTAGTATGTTCCATATTTTCATGAGACATGTGAGGACAACCAGTGCTCTTCTGTTTGTATATGCAACCATTTTCAACAAATTTGCTTTGCAATCGGAAATTTGCTTGTGACAAGGCGGCTGTTTTTGAAATCGGTGTTGGAATTCAAAAAACATAAACAATAGATTCACACTCAGAAAACTCAAGTGCACTAAACAATTTCTCTGTGGTGTCACCATTTTCCTATAAACTGTAAACAACAAAAATCAGCTCTACAATGTGGCAGAAAATTGAAATTACTGGTATGTCATAAAAAAACTTTTAGCCTTCCCCATTTAGGGATGTGCAGATTGTGTACCCAACTATTGTAAGTTGTTTGTAATTAAATCCCCAATTCTGCTTCTTCTATTTGAATAACCCTGTATATTTTAGATTGAAGATAAATGACCCCCATAGTGACTGGCCCATTTTAGGCTTTAATGACTGAGCAATTTTTTAAATGTTATCATTGTCACATTCCAAGAGTCAGAATTCTTTTGTTTTTCCATTGACATAACTGTATAAGGGTTTGCTTTTTTGTGGCAGAAACTGTATTTTTAATGGCACCATTTTGGGGTAAATATAACTGAAAACATTTGTTAACCTATTTAAAGGCATAGGTAAGAAAACAGCAATTCCATCATTGTTTTTTTTTTGCACTTTAAATGTTTGCCTTTCACCGTGAAGTATAAATAACATGATCACTAGAGAGGAGCGAATATACTCGTTTCGAGTAATTACTTGATCGAGCACCGCGATTTTCGAGTACTTCCGTACTCGGGTGAAAAGATTCGGGGGGCGCCGGGGGGTGGGGGAGGCATGGCGGAGCGGGGGGACAGCGGGGAACAAGGGGGAGCCCTCTCTCTCCCTCTCCCCCCCCCCCCACTTCCCGCTGCAACCCCCACTCACCCACGGCGCCCCCGAATCTTTTCGCCCGAGTACGGAAGTACTCGAAAATCGCGGTACTCGGGTGAAAAAGGGGCGTGGCCGAGTAGGCTCGCTCATCTCTAATGATCACCTTATGCACTTTATGCCATTAAATTATGGTGATGCTAATATATATGTTCTGTATGTTATATTACCTTTGCATCATATAAACACTTGTGTTTTGTGTTGCCAGTTGTATAAGAGCTTATTTTTGCAGGACTCTTGTCAAAGTTGCTCAGATTCTTACACTTGCTCATTTTACTTGTTTCCAACACATCAACTTCCACTGTTCACTTCCTGCCTAATACGGTATATCCCACCAATTGATAGTTGCCATTGTCAGAGATACTCACTTCACCTGTCATTGGTTTATATATTATGGCTGATTGATGCATATATAGCTAATTAGGCATATACATTGTTGCAATACCAGTGATACCAATTGTAGTGCTATGCCTTCATTGTTTGTGGTGGGAAACCTTAGATGAGGCAATAGAGGTAGAACCTAGACAAATTAAGTTCAGCTAAGATGGTGCTATGCGCAATGCAATGTTTTGCTTATGCCTTTAACTTATGGCTTTCTTGTACAAATGACCCAAGTTTAGTTTCTGACCAAGTCCCAATTTCACTTAAATGACTTCTACACATTAAGGTCGCCTGCACACAGCAGAGCCGGATTACGCCTGTGGGAGCCTGCAACAGAATCCGGTCCTGACCGCGGCCGGCGACCCTGCCTACCTGCTTTCTTTCATTTACATCTCTGCTGCAGATGGTCTGCATGGCTCACCATTTTTTTTCTCAAATGTTTATTTTTCCCATGCCGTAGCTAGGCGATGATGCTGGAATCGGCAACCTTTCCACAATGTCATTACGGAAGAGCCGCAGGTTGAACAACCTTTATTGATTTCAATGGAAGCTGTCCGCACAGAATCCACGTAAAAATGGAGCATGCTGCAATTTTTCCTCCGCCAGTGGAAATCACAATTGCTTTCCACTTGTTTGCAGGAAGAAACAATTTCCCATAGCATGCTATGGACGGCATTTGCTGCAGACCCATGGTGCAGACGCCAGCCACGGATTCTGCAGCAAAAATCCGCTCATGTGCAGCAGCGGATATGGCCCAATGTCCACTTGCACGCACGGATTCCATGGATAAATCCCGCAGCGGTATTCATGCGTGCCTGTGGTCATGGAGATTAAAAGACATTCACTTAACTCTTCAGCTCCAGCATGGGTCTCTTCTGTCGCGGCCGGATCTTTTTTCTTCAGCACGGAGGATGTGTCTGGGCATGCCGTCCGACACTCCTGGCGCATGCACACTGCTTTATTTTATTTTTTAAATCTCCTGCTTTCTTGCAGATCCGCAGCCCATCCACAGTGACAGCTGTGAGCGGGCAGCGGATCAGATGACTTCCATTGACTTTACTGGAAACCATCCGCGTAGGATCCACAAGAAAATGGAGCATGCTACGATCTCTTCCCGTGTGTGCGATCTGCACGCCAGGAAAAAAAAAAATCACATCTGCATGCTTTTCAGTGCTTTGCGGGCATCCGTACATCCCTATGGGAGGCTTGATTTGTGGATCTCCCACATGGGTGCCCCATACGTGTTCCACAAATCAAGTCCGTCTTTGGACATTGAGCCTAAGTCTATGGGTATTGCACAATTTATGGTATTTATAAATCATTTTCAAGAGAAAGCCTAAAGATTTCAGTAATTATGGTTGGATTTCAAATCGGAGTCATGTGTTTTAAAGGGGTTGTCCCGCGAAAGCAAGTGGGTCTATACACTTCTGTATGGCCATATTAATGCACTTTGTAATGTACATTGTGCATTAATTATGAGCCATACAGAAGTTATCAGAAGTTTTTCACTTACCTGCTCCGTTGCTAGCGTCCTCGTTTCCATAGAGCCGTCTAATTTTCAGCGTCTAATCGCCGGATTAGACGCGCTTGCGCAGTCCGGTCTTCTTGTTTTCTGAATGGGGCCGCTCGTGCCGGAGACCGGCTTCTGGTAGCTCCACCCCGTCACGTGCCAATTCCAGCCAATCAGGAGGCTGGAATCGGCAATGGACCGCACAGAAGCCCTGCGGTCCACCGAGGGAGAAGATCCCGGCGGCCATCTTCAGCAGGTAAGTAAGAAGTCACCGGAGCGCAGGGATTCAGGTGTTTTTTTTTAACCCCTGCATCGGGGTTGTCTCGCGCCGAACGGGGGGGGGGGGTTGGAAAAAAAAAACCGTTTCGGCGCGGGACAACCCCTTTAAGCATGGGGCTCTATATATTTATGCTCAACCTGTAACTGCAGAAATCAAAGGTGGTAAAAAGGTCATACTAAAGGGTTCATACAAAAAAATGTGATATTAGCATAACTGACTGGCACCAGAGCAGTGTAGTTTTCACTGAGCTGTAACATCTTGAGCAACCGCTAACATTCTAGAGACTTACATCATGTAAAAGCCCATAGCAACAGTTCTGGAAATTTATAACTGAAGGGATAAATGGTAAAGCATTACATTACATCACATGAAATTAATCTTATGATATTATGCATATTGATTATCCAAAAATAGCCAGCTCCGATATATCATTATCTTATATGGTAGATGTTTCCTGTGAAGTATGCCAAATCCTATTTTATAAAGAAGTGTCCTTGAGGAATTACTCTAAAAAGGTTCTTACTTTTCTCTAATACATGCACTAAATCTCGGATACTCCAGCCTTCTTGAACTTGAATGGTTGTCCTTTTTGTCCTTAACTAGAATGACTAACTACTTAAAAAAAATGTAGAGATGCTGAAGTACATGTTATTTGTTCAGACAGTTTGTGCATTCATATCCTAATCCTTACACTAAAAAGTAGCACTCAAAATTTACTTTTATTGTAAAATAATTCAAAACCTTAATTTGCAATATAAGGTCTTACCAGAAGAGCTTCATTTTGTTGAGGAAGCAACTGAAATGGGCTGATCTGGCTGTTGAGGGAACTAAAAATTCCCCAGAGTTTTCTTCCGCTACGGATTTTATAATCCATAATTTATGCAAATTAGATCCTGAATAAAACCAGTTGTATAAAGCTTGTAGTCTGAAGAATAGGAAATCTGCTTGGGGTTTGAATATGCCCTGTAGCCAGTTCAGTACTTGTGATTGTCTCTAAAACATAAGTATTTGCAATAATGAATTGGAGGTTTAAAGCCTAAGCTCAGTGGAAAGACATAAAAATGTAATATATGTAACAGTAGAAACATACCTTGTGATATTATTCTGGTCATTTTCCAGTGCGATGCCTTCTTCTGCTCCAAACAATGTCCTACTGTCTAAATCTGACAATCCATTGACATCACTTTCAGTCTCAGGACAGGCAGGATCCACCCTTGAGGTCAAGAAAAAGTTATGTAGAATGGCTCCCAGTCCTGAGCAAAACTGGGAGGGCACAAGCTTGAACTAGTGAACAAAATGTAGTTAAGGGAAAAAAAGAGATAACATCTGCAAACCTATTTGAATAGCAGGGCCATCATTCACTTCGAATTACAACAATCCCACTATGCAGACCCTTGGCATGCTATGCTGATAAGGTGGAGCACTCATTACTTAAGTTATCACTGCTACCTCTATATGCTAAAGAGTCATAACATTAAAACCAGGTGAAGTGACTAAAGGCCCATTTACACACAAAGCTAATCTTTCAAACAATTGTAATGTTGAAAGTTTTAGTTATCTACTTGCATAAAGTGTTAATGGACACTAATGTCCATTAACACTTTATCATCTTCATTTGCATGTAAATGGGCCTCCATGAAGTGTTTGCAGAGCCCAGCTTGTGAATAATCACATGCCCAGCTGTGCAAACAGCTACATTGTTTTGGTCAGGGCTCTCTGCAGAATACAATGTAATTTCTAGAGTCCCATGGAGAACACAGCATGCAGTCTGTTGAGAGATACTTTATCTCTCTGCAGCTGAATGATGGATTTTAAGTTCACCTTAAAATCATCATTCGGACGAAAAGTGCACGATGGCAGCGTTTACACGTAATGATAGGACAAATTCCTGAAAAAGTTAATGCTGGCTATGATAGGAAGATGTCAAAAGACACGGAGCATTGAAGTTTGCTGTGAATGGGGTAGAATAACTGCAGATTAGTCACAGTGCTATGCTGACCCCTGTGCACCACAGAAAGTTCCTACAATTTGCACATGAGCATCAGGACTGGAATTAAGAGCAATGGAAGACAGTAATCTCGTCTAATAAATCATGTTTTATTCTCATAGGGATGGTATAGTACGTGTATTTCACTTAGCTGGGGAGAAGAGATGGCACCAGAGAATATTCTAGGAAGAAGTCAAGACAGCAGAGGCAATATGATTCACTGAGCAATGTTCTACTGGGAAATCTCCATGTGGATAGTACTTTAACATATATCACTTTCCTAAACTTTGAACAAACTAAGTACACCATTTCATAGCAACCGTATTCCCTAATAGCAGTGACCTCTTTTAGCAAGATAATGCACTCTGGCACACTTCAAAATTGTTCATCGATCGTCTGAGGAACACGAGAAGGAGCTCAAGTTGTTGACTTGGCCACCAATTTCCCTAGATCTCAATCCAATCAAGTATCAGTAGGATGTACAAGGCCAATGCATAGAGGTTCCACTTTGCAACTTAGCATCTGCTGCTGGCATCTTGGTGCCAGATACTGTATGACATCTTCAGAGGTTTTGTGGGGTCTATATCTTAACAGGTCAGAGGTGTTTAGTGGCATGCAGGGAAGCCACACAATATTAGGCAGGTTGATTGAATCTTATGATTGATTGGTGAATATCCACTTAAATGGTAAGCTATGCAGTACAGTTATTTTATGTCAGTAGTTATGTGGGAAATGTAAATATTTGAAGCTACGGCAAGGTGGTTACATTTCTTTTGAAACATTCCTTGCATTAAAAGCTTGGAGAAATATGTCAAGCTACTAAGAGGGGCCATGGGTTTCTGTGCCCACCATTAGACTAGTGAAGGGTTTAAGGCCCCCTGCACATGACTGGGTTTGAACTGCAGAATCCGCGATCGTCTCCCGTGCAGGCGATCTGCAGCATTCTACACCAATTAAAACCAATGGAGCATCCGCATGTCCGCTCACATGAGTGGACAGCAACTGCGATTTTCTGCTCGCGGATGAAAAATTGCAGCATGCTCCATTTTCGTGCAGGCTCATGGCGGACCGCTTCCATTGAAGTCAACGGAAGCCATCCGACCTGTGGCTCTTTTGCAATTGACATTGTGAAAAGGTTGCGGGACCCGCATCATTGTCTAGCGATGGTGCCGGTAAGATAAACATTTTTTAAAAAGATCTGTACTGCGCATGTCCGCCGGCTTGCCAGCTGGACAATCCGCAGTATAGGAAGACAAGAAACGACAGGTGCGCGTGGTCGCCGGCTGGGCACAGGGTCTAATTCCGGTGTAGGATCCCGCATTTAGAATCTGACCTGTTCGTGTGCAGGTGGTCTAATCCTGGTGAACATAAAAGGAGGAGTTAAGAGGGAATAGATGACCAGTGCAAAAAGTATTTTAATATAATACTCTTTTAGAGGAAAGAAGCGGGATTTCTAAAATGGTAAAGGGGTGGGAAAGAAAGGATTCTATGTCCACTAATAATGCGACACAGGACCCTGCTTTAGAAATTGCCTGTTGGACTATCTAAAGTACTGAGAGAAATGATGTATCAAAAGATGTCCTACATGACTGTTAGGTCTAGCAGACAGAGGCATCATCCTGCCTCCTGAGTCTGATTCTATTTCTTCCAGCATTCACAAGGTTATTGTGTCTGGCTCCTCCACCCAGCTTGTGGGGATTCACAATCATCCTCCTATTTAAACTCCCCAGACTTTTCCCAGAATGCTTGGTTTTGTTGTCATTTCCTGTATGACTGCATGCGAGCTGCTGGCGCAGCTATCTTGTCTGCATTCAGTTCTCTGTGTATTCTTAGCTGGATTATAAGGGGCTGCTGATAAGTCTTTGGCTTTGTGTTCTTTTTTTGTTTCTATGGTAATGAATGTTACATCACATGAAAGCCTTATGTGTCTAATATATGTTTTCAAAACGTTTGTGAAGGATATTTATGGTGATATGTCGCAGACATTGGGGGATCAATGCCCTTCATATTCTACAGTTAAGAACTGGGTTGCCAAATTTAAAACGGCCCACTTCAGCACCAATGATGAGTAATGTCCTGGACGACAGAGAGAGGTTGTTGTTCCGGAGATCGTCGATGCTGTGCACAACCTCATACCAGAGAATCGGCAAATTTCAGCTAAAGGCATAGCAGACATCATGGGGATTTCTCATGAACATGTTTGTGTCATTAACCATGAGCATTTGAACATGAAGAAGCCATCTGAAAAGGGGGTCCCCAAATGTTTGACAACAGATCAGAAAAGCATGCGAGTGAAAACTTCCCGGTCCATTTGTCAGCGTTTCCGGACAGATAAGAACTTCCTGGATCAACTGGTCACTACGGATGAGACCTGGATTTATTTGTATGACCCTGAAACCAAGGAGCAGTCAAAAGAGTGGAGGTACAGTGGTTCTCCTCGCCCAAAGTAGTTCAGGGTGCAAAAATCAGCCACTAAGGTGATGGCATCTGTGTTCTGGGATAAAGAGGGCATGCTGCTAGTGGACTACCTTCAAAATGGTTCCACCATCAATGCAAGGTATTACATTGAACTTTTGGACCAATTGAAGGCAGCTCTGAAGGCCAAAAGGCGCGGCAAGCTGTCCAAAGGAATCTTGTTCCTGCAAGACAACGCCTCCGCTCACACTGCACAAGCGACCACGGCAAAACTGGTGGAGCTAGGCTTTCAGCTGGTTGACCACCCACCTTATTCACCAGATCTAGCTCCCTCCGACTATCATCTGTTTCCAAACCTGAAGAAACACCTCATGGGTACCAAATTTCACACCATTTCTGATGCCATGGGTGCTAAGGATGACTGGTTTGAGGCACAACCGAAATCCTTCTTTTTGCAAGGCTTCCCTAACTTGGAATACCGATGTAAGAAGTGTGTTGACATCAGTGGAGAGTATGTGGAATAAATGTAAAGTTTCATCTTTCTATCTCGTTTCTTTCTGGGTAAAGCCAAAGACTTTTGGTGTTTCCAGCTCTCTGTGTGTTTTGCCGCTGGGTTCTTATTTGTCTATCTATTCTCTGTATCTGTGGTCTCTGTACAGGACTGCCTCCGGTTTCCACCTCACATCCACTTCTGCATATCTGCTCGGCTCGGTGCAACTGACTCTGGACTCCTATCCTCACCAGATAGGTAGGTAAGTCTAGGAGTCATGCAAAAAAGGGCCTGGATCTCTCCACCTGGAGTATCTCCAGGTAAGGAATATCTTGGCCCATTTAAGTTCAGGGTAAGGCCCATTCTCATCCTTTTGTATCGAGTCCCGTATATGCACAGTCTTTGCCTCGGTGTCAGCTGTCTATACTGCTGGGTAGTTCTACTCGGCAGGATGAATCAGTGTATCCACAAACTCTACATAACAATGACTTGCAGCCATAATACATGTAAATCAATCTACAGCATGGTGAACAAAATGTTATGGTCTACAGCTGCTTTGCTGAACCAGTGCCTAGTCAGCTTACCATCTAAGGCCTTGTTTGCACAAAGTTTTTCAGGTGTAGGTTCCAACGAAAATCCACGGTGAAATCCTAACAACACTACTAACTAGTAAACCCACAGAGAAATGGCTGTAGAATTCTTCATACCACAGAGTTGTTTTTAAGGGATTTGAAATGCGTTGTGCTTCAGGAGACCTTAAACGACGCACAGGTGTCAAACATCGACATGGAGAGAATGGGCAAAATGTCTCTCAGTCAATGTCAGAAAGTGATAGACAGATACAGATGTGTAAAACGTTAATTGTCCTCAAATTTGTTTAAAAGAGTCCAATTCCTCACAATACAAGTTCAATACAATATTGTGACAATCTAGCAAAACCTTCTACAGGCTGCAAATCACATCACAACCACTATGTGGCCATAAGAAGACAACTATAGCATATATATCTCCTGACAGAGGATTGCAAAATCATGTACTTTTTTCAAAGCTGGCCAACTTATGCTACTCATCTCAGGATATGTCAAGCCAAGACAAAAGATAAGGCCAGACAAAATCATATAAGAAGCGTCTTTGTTTTGCCAAAGGGTGCAATACCAAGCAGAAGAGTGAGGGTTTTTTTTTCTCCAGAATCAAATGGCATACAGTATCAGTGACATTTTTGTTTAATGAAGTATTACAAGCGATTAGGTTGTTGTTTAATTGCATTACCTTTATATTTATCTATAGTGGGAATGAAGATCAAATGCTGGTTTGTCTGCAAAGATTAAAAGCCAAAAACGTTTACATGACCAATTGTTATTATCTGCTCATTATTACTTGCCAGGATACAACAATAAATGCGAGGTATTTGTGGGATTTTGGCCAAAATACTTGAGCTCACAAGCCAATTGTCAAGGCTCCTCATGTTGGCTCCCTCATTTGACAGTTTTGGCTGCCTGCATGCTGAGGTTGTTGTAGGGACTCAGAAGACACGTGGAGCCTTGGCGATTGGCTTGTGAGCTCAAGTATTTTGGCCAAAATCCAACTAATACCTTGCTTTTATTATGTATTATTCACATGCCGTGCGGCCTTTAAACACCAGCAGAGCCCAGGGTGACAGTATATGGCCGTTTCAGTGAAGATTTGTTTTTAATTTTCCCCTTCTGCGACTGACAATGGAATTCAATATTTAAAGTATTTTGAAAGAAAAATCAATCCATGTATCTGGGCTAGTTTTTTTGATTTCTTATATTCCTTAGTGACATGTATTGAATGCAATCTAAAACCACTTTCACTGGGTCAATATTTTGCATCAGTATTTGTAAGCCAAAATCAGAAGTAGGACAAAACCCCCAAAAGTTACACTTCTCTGCATATTTTCCACTCCTGTTTTTGGCTTACAAATTCAAACCAAAATATGTCTATATGAAATTGGCCTAAGTATTATTTAAGGTACGTTTTATGCTTTTTTCACATGGCCAGTAACTTTGCATCAGTATCTTTAAGTCTGCAATTGTCAGTCAGGGGTAATCACAGAAAATGCTCACATGTCCTGCGAGAATCTGCGTTCCGGCACCTCTAGGCAAAGGAGTGGCAGTGGAGGTCTCAGAATAAGATCGCAGAATTCAGCCTGGCAGCAGCCCATCGGGAAGACATTATGTGATTGGGCAGCTCAACTCCTTCAGTGTCCTCAATACTATGGAAATACTCAAGGAGGAAGAGACTCAAGAGGTACTCCTTATGAGCAGAATGAGTCAGGATTTTCAAAGCAGCCAGCTCCATATTGGGAGGGCACGACACATGTGACCAGTCATGTTGGGTGCTAGCCATGCCCCCCAGGTGAAAGATTTTTATTACATTTCACCTGTAAAAACTGCAGCTTCCCAGAAAACATGGCAAATGCCTATGCGGTTTTCCAATGAGGTTTCAGTGTGGCGTTAATAGCACCTGGAGCTTGACCATAAGAGTGTATGAAAGCACCTTAATTAGCTTGTATTTACAAGGTCATTAAAAGCAGATGAATAATAATTGAATCCTCAAATTAATTCCATTAAAACTGCAAGTGATTCTTCCAAATAAATAAAGATAGCTGCAGCAGGATGCATGATAGGACGCTGCTAAATATATATTATAAATGTTCCCTTCACTTTAGCAGCAAAGTATTTTAAACTTAGTGACATTTATTGTTATCACTTGTGATTTATGTTTGTTCTCCCTGCTTAATTCTGAGAGCCTGTGAAGACCTTCTTATTACATTCCATATCTCTCAGAGCAGGTCTAAGTATAAAGAAATGAAGTTCAAGGCAGTAAAATGTATTTGACTGGTAAAGAAAAAATATATTGTCTAAGTCAAAATAAAAGAGAATGCATGCTCATAAAAATGCATGGGAAATAATCTGCCTGCAAACATCCAGTGAAGCAAATGTCTTACCCTGCTTTAGCCAGTAGATGTCCCTCTTATACTCATTTACGCTATAGACACTGCAAAGATGGGTCGCATTTATTGAATTATGTGAAATTGTGAGATTGTTGAATCAAAGTTTCCTGTAAAGACAAAAATACATAAATAATACACAATGTGTAAAAGAACTATAGACATTATGCAATATTGTGCAGTACTGCATGGTGACTTGTCAGCATTTTTCTTCTGATGCTGGTTTGGCCATATATTATGTGCACATTAAGACATATAAAAGGTTTTATCTACTTTCTGCTATGAGTACAGCACCAGCACATCTTGCAGAGATGTACATTAAATGCATCAGAGTAAATATGTTCCTCCTCTCTAACCAATAAACCCATGAATACGTTATATGTAAGTCACAGGACACCAGTTTACCTGTTTTGGAAGATTAGTAAGAAACTAAGCAGTCAGGATGAGTGGTTTGTATTAACCCATAGGTGGACCCAGTGCATAGTTTTCATGAGTGTTAAACTTTTTTCCCACAAGAGTATATCAGACGGCCGTTTTCACGGCCGGCTGATATACGCGGTGATCTGATGCATTGGATTCCAATGCATCAGATCACATGGCCGTATTCCGGAGACGTAAAAGCGCCCTGCCAGGCCAATATAGCGCCGGGCTTTTTTTACGTTGGGCCCAAAAGATAGTCCTGGAACTATCTTTTGGGCCGGAATACGTCGGCCGCTGCATGGGCTCCTATGGGAGCCCATGGTAGCAGCCGCAGGTGGGAGGGAGTTTAGCAGCGTGGCTAAACTCCTGCTGCTAAACTCCCTCCCTCTGCTCTCCTCCCCCCCCCCTGCAGGCTCACGTATCCTCTGCTCGCCGCTGGCTCTCTGCAATAGGAAGGGGCGGGATGGGATGGGGACGAGCTAAGCGTTGACCCGTCCCACCTCCTTCTATTGCTGGCTGTGGACAAGGGGCAGGATGTGGGCGGAGCTAAGCTCCCGCCCTCTCCCCGCCCCGTGTCCATAGCCATCAATATTACAGCTCATCACTCTGGCCACCAAACACAGAGGGAGAATAAACATTTATATTGATGTGACTTACAGATCTTCTCTAATTGGAGTGCTTTCCTTTTTCTTCTTGACCCACTGTCACAACTAGTGTTGCTTATTGTGATCGTCTGGTTGACAAAATCATACCAATTTTTGCAACACCTGAAACAAATTTTAGCAAAAATTGACAGAAAAAGTTTTACTAATAAAAGAGGAGAATTAACTTCACTTTTGTGTTTGTGTCTTAGTTGAGTGTCCTACTATTGTTCACTGATGTGGTCCTCACATTTAGCCACCACATTTATCTGTTGGACTCTGTAGGAGGAGAACAGAAAAAACAAATACAAAGATAACAAAAAAATCTCATGCTTAGTGTTCCTTTCCTGGAGAAAGAGAACCCTTGGTAGGATTGAACCTAGGACCCTAGCACTGACAGACAAGAGTGCTAACAACAAAGTCACACACATTAGTGAAGCTGATTTTTATTCCTATTGATTTCAATGAAAATTAAAAATGGCTGTTCCACACTATACCAGTGAAAAAAAGTGTAACATATAATTCCCCATGACTAAAAGTATGCCCCACTCTGTAACCCTCAATAAAACCTGCCGCTGAATGGAATTAAGCTCCCCCTCCACAAGCCCCTTCATTACCTACAACATAATAATGGCTGCACTAAGTAATATAGACCATCTGCGGTCCACTGCAAAGCAAATATGCCCCCTCTGTGCTCCTCCCCACACACAAATTGGGACCCCACTGAGGTCCCATAACTAAGTAATTGAGACTCCACGGTATCCCCTCTTCCTACCCCCCCCCCCCCAATAGCTGTCACCTTCCTCCCAAAAACTTATTTTCTTTATGATATAGCAGGATTGCCTAGGTTGGAACAAGTGTTTAAGGTTCTTGGGGCCACCCAAGTGTTCTGTCTATTAGTACAACGTCCCTCACTGTCACAGAGACTGCATGTCAGTGCTGCGTGCAAACCACAATTTCCTTCACAGCACAGAGAGAAGGGAACAAGAGGGGAGAAGTTGTGGTTTGCATCCAGGACTGACGTGCTGTGTCAGTGATAGTAAGGCAAGTTGTACCGATAGACGGAACAGCTCTAAGTACCTGAAACACTCGCTTTACCCGGTCCGGCCCTGATGACGGGGAACTCTGTATACCTGGAGACCAAGATGACACAATAATGTCCACTAATCAATGGTATTACATTCGCACCAGGAATGCTCATCCATCAATGAGAGCATCTGCCTTCACATAAGGATCCAAATAGGTCCCCGCATAACAGTGTCATGTCAGACCAAAAGGAACCAGGGTACAATGTGGACACCAGATTACAAAAATATAATTTTTTTTATTATAACAAACAGAATTGGAGAATGAAATAGCAATAGAAGGTTTTGTCTCTTGCAAAAAGTTAGGCGGTTACTACGGAAACATGAGACAATCTAACTAAATGTAAGAATAGCCTGACTGGAATGATATAAGAATCTCTCATTAATCACAAAGCTCTATAATACACTTTAATCATAGAACAGGTGATATTACCACTGAATGTATTAACCCAGTAATAAATGGGAGTTTACTGGATACAGTCTGAATGTCATTTAAATATTAACCCATGACTTGTCCACAATTGTCGGATGTGCACTCCTGTAATAACAGTCTATAAGTTCCTGGTTCATCTTCAGTCTCACTTTTGTATTCTTAGTATTTGCTCGAGCACATATAATGTGGCTGGCAGGCCCGCCTAGTCACTGAAGTCTGTTGATGTGCAAACAAGCTATTTTTTAAATCGAAGACCGCCTTCAACTTACCGTTCTCCAGGAGTACTCGATACCACAGAGGGAAAGAGAAGTGTCTCAAAGTCCAAAGGAAGTAGTTAATTTGAGGAGGGTCATCTGGTCCAACCTCCTGCTCAGTGCAGGATTCACTAAGTCATCCCAGACAGAAATTTGTCCAGCCTTTGTTTGAACACTTCCATTGAAGGAGAACTTACGACCTGCCGTGGTAACTTTTGGTGGTGGTCAATGATGTACAGTGACTACTGTATCCTGAGAGGGCAGAACCCCATCTTTGGACACTGTATAGCCAGATATTTCATCTCCACCCTGAACAAGGGACATTTCTTTGGCTTAACTTTGAGACTATGGGCCTGCAGGCATTCCAATACTTGTTCCAATCTCTTCAGATGTTTATTGATGTTTATTAATGACACTTCCTTATTTTTGACTTATTCTTGATGCACATACATTTTGGTGAATTCTGCTCCGGGAATTCAGGTGATTGATTCAAACCCCAAATTAAAAAACTGTACATGAACTTTCCTTTCTTGGACCACAGCTAACGTCTGGGCGACGAGGGCATCCTTGCTCAACTCTCCAAGCTCCACTCGTTCCATCATGACTCCAACTCTTTCTAACCTTCGATGTGTCCCAACTGGCTGGGTCAGGACAGTCTCATGCCGGCAAGGTAGAGTGAGAATGGCTCTTACAGGAATGTTCATAGCATTGATTAGTGTGTTTTCTTCACACCTCCACCATGCCAAATTTATGTCGCAGTAAGGGCAGGTAACACAGCAACCAATGTACAATGTGGATGCAAATCTTGAAAAAAAATTTTATTGTAGCAAACAAACTTAGAGAATGAAATAGCAATATTTTTGCCACTTGCAAAAAGTTAGGAAGTTACTACGGAAACATTAGACAACCTCTTTAGCTCTAACTAAAAGTAGGAATAGCTTTAGTGTCATTGGAATGATATAACAATCTCTCATTAATCACAAAGCTCTATGATACACTTTAATCATAGAACAGGTGATATTACCACTGAATGTATTAATCCAGCTATAAATGACGGTTTACTGCACACAGTCTGAATGTCACTTAAGTATAAACTGATGGCTTGTTGCACAGTCCTGGAATAATAGTCTATAAGTTCCTGGCTCATCTCCAGTAACTCTTCTGTATTTCTAGTGTTTTTTTGAGCATGTATATTGTGGCTGGCAGGCCTACTTAGTCCCTGACATCTGGTGGTGTGCACATAAGCAGATTTTCTATCGAGGACGACCCTCATTTTACAGTTCTCCAAGCATTCTTGGTAGCACAGATTAGAAGAGAAGTCTCCCGAGGTCTGAAGGAGATGATTAATTTGAAGAGTTGCAGAACAGTCTCAGCTGGGGACCCTTGGTTGCAGTCCTTGTGAATCTGTAGTTTCACTATCTTTGGCTTTTTTTGGTAATGATTCCTGAAACCGCAGTTGTACAGACAGCATCAATCCACTGTCTCAGCCACAGGCTGATGTCGTTCACCTGTGTCTATCACTCTGTTCGTGTTAAGACATTTTATCCAATTTCTTTTGTCTAATCCACATTTTGTCCAATTTCGTCATTTCGTCATTGATACTTTATGCCATACTTAAGAAAAGAGATGTGTCTTCTCATCTCGAACATATAGTCTATGTAAAATCACTATTTGAAGGACGATTTCAGACGTCGCCACCTCTTGACCTAATACTGTAGTAAAAAAGTTGTAATTTCAAAAATGTTTAACTGATCACTGAATGTTATGACATTAATTATATGTGTGTCTCCCCCCCACCTCCACACCAGGAAAATGGTGGGCGCAGGCACAGTAAAGCTAGGGTCACACGGGACAGATTTTCAATGGAATGTCCACAGCAGACATTCCAACGCAAATCTGCAGTGGCTTCCCTGCCTCTGAGTCCGCACCACATGGTGCGGAAGTAGAGGCAGAGAAGACAATAGCAAAATCCCCTTCCCCTCAATGCCAGAGCATTGAGACAGGGGGATTCAGCTGCGGAGTCATCATACAAATTATACCACCTAAATAAAGTACAATATGTAGCGAAAAAACAATGTCAAAATTTGCGAAGTTATTCTATATTAAATTGACTTGTCAGATTTCTAACATTTGGCCTGGTCATTAAAGCACTAACAGGCCTGGTCACTTAGGGGTTACAACAAGTGGCTCACAATCATTTTTGTGTTTGCAATGCTAAGTTGATAACATCTAGGTTGGACATAGTGATATGTAGGACAAATTGAGATTGGACGAATTGTCCCCCTGGACGAGTTTTTCCTTAGACAAACTTAGGAAAGGACAAGAAATCTTCGTTCAACTGCCCTCAAACAGCTCTGCTGCGACTCAGCTTCTCATTGCCACCATGCCTGAGCCTCAGACACATCTATCTTCATTCTTCCTTTCTTCTTTTCCTGAATGTGACCTCTCCAGCCAATCACTGTTCTCCTTTTATAAAGCAGAGGTGATCAGTTACGTAACAATGCTACCATTGGAGGTCACTAGTGACCCACATTATATACAGCATACAATGGTGACACTAGTAACAGCAAATTCA
Organism: Eleutherodactylus coqui; assembly: GCF_035609145.1. Taxonomy (NCBI): domain Eukaryota; kingdom Metazoa; phylum Chordata; class Amphibia; order Anura; family Eleutherodactylidae; genus Eleutherodactylus; species Eleutherodactylus coqui. Next base: position 137,242,446 of record NC_089843.1, on the reverse strand, counting down.
ACATGCTTTCACCATCGGAGGGACGGCATAGAAATTGTGGTTTAACAGCACAGCATTCCCATTACAATAGCAACATGCAGGAGAAAAAGAAAGCGTTTCGCTCAGGAGAGTATCCAAATATTTGTTACTAAATTTTTAAGTGGATATTTGCATAGATCACACCACTTACTTGGGTTGGGAGGCAAATCCAGGAAAGCACAATCAATATTAATCACCAGGCACAGATTGCCCAAGAGACAGCCACAGTATCCAACAGATATTTATTAGAATATCATCAAACAAACAACAAGGTACCAGGGCAACACACTTTGGGGGTATTGTACCAGTAAGCCTCCTTCCTCAGGCCATAAAACAAGGTATATTTCTTACTTTTTGAAATCAGGGGTTTTAAAATTATTAATGTTTTGCAGTTTTAGTTTTTTTTCTCAGAATTAAGACTAACCTTCTATTTTACTGTATCTTTAAATTTTATTTTAAGAGCATCGTGTGGGGAAGAGTGTTAGGGTAGCAGAAATGCAGTCTTAAGCTCTCGCTCACGACCTGGCGGTTGGGGGTTCAATCCCTGCGTGGTTCAGGTAGCCTAGGTTGACTCAGCTTTCCATCTTTCTGAGGTCGGTAAAATGAGTACCCAGCTTGCTGGGGGGGTGGGGTAAAAGATGACTGGGGAAGGCAATGGCAAACCACCCTGCAAAAACAGTTTGCCAAGATAACATCACAATGTGACATGACTAGAGATGAGCGAGCATGCTCGTTCAAGCATTAGCATACTCAAAAGTACTCGTTACTCGAGCGAGCACCACTAGGTGCTCAGGTGCTCAAGAAAGTTTCCCCCTCTCCACATGTTTATTTTTGCAAAAGTGTATGCAAAATAGTATTTTGCATACACTCTAATAAAAAGTAAACAGTGTAAAATGAGTACAGTCTTGTTATACAGTGCGGATGGACAGGACACACACTAAATTGTTCTCAATGAAACCGCAGCTGCTGCCGGCGGCTCTATTGAAGACAATGGTCTGCCGGCACCCCTGAACTGTTTTCCATGGAAAGGCTTTACATATAAGCCCTTCCCTGAAAAACAATAATTTTAGTGTAAAAATTAATAAATAAATTAAAAAAAACTTACCCTCCACCGCTGACGTGTCCCCCGCGGGGATGCAGAACACATCTGCCGCATGTGACAGATGTTTCCTTCGTCCCCGCTAATAAAAATAATTCCCTGCTGCTGCACCTGCTACAGCTGTGACAGATGCAGCAGAGCAATTATTTAATTCCCTACCGCAGCTGTCACACATGACAGCTACGGTAGAGGATCCTGCTGATGACTCCCTGTCATTGGATTTCAGGGAAGGGCTTTAACTATAAGCCCTTACCTGAAAAAGCAGTTAAAGTAGTGTAAAAAACAAACAAAATACATACTCACCTCCCTTCAGCTGCCGGGGCTCAGCCACGTCTTCCCTGCACTGTCCCCAACTCTGTAGTGCTGATCTATCAGCAGACGGGGATTTAAAATCCCCGGCTGCTGAAAGAGCTGATTGTGATTTGCTGAGGCGCTCAGCCAATCACAGGCAGCTCTCGCCGAATCAATGACAGACTCCTAGGGTCTCTAGACATGAGCCTAGGAGTGCTTGCACTAGGGGACTTTACCTTTACCTACATTTTATTTTAGTCTCCATAAGGGACTTGATCATGTGATTGTTTGATCCCTTATATAGTCTAATGCAATACTGCAGTACTGCATTATTCTGTATTCTTACTGGTGTTCTTTTAAGATGTGCCAAAGGCTTGTTTTTATATACAAACAGTCATGGCAGCTGTGGAAACCTTTAGATTGCGACTATTGTTGGTGGTTGTTGGACGTCAAAGATAACCAGCACCTGCTGTGTATGAGAGCCAAACCCATTTCATACTCTGATACCCGATGAAGGGTTGCAAAGTAGTCACAGGCAATTTAGACACATTTAGGGTATTTCCACAGGTAGCGTAAATGCTGTAAACATTTATCACTGAAAATCCATGGCAGTACTGTACAAGCTAAGTTGATGAGATTATAATAAATGGTGTGGAAAATATCTGCTGTTTGTAGTTTTCTACTAAGTCTGTGTCCTCCGGATGCAGAGACAGTTGAAAGTGATTCCACAGCCAGGGGGCCTGGTACAATTGCACCGTTTGCTGTATGGTTAAGGCAGCCTTGCAGGAAAAACCACACAAGCATATAGAGAATATTCAAACGGATGATTTTATATACCCTTGGTGTCAGTGTTGTAAGCATCACTGTGTGCTGTTCCAGGGCTTTGACAGTTTGTACTATACCTACACGATTAAAAATGTGCCATTTCTATGTGAACGCTTCAATGCTCAAGAGTCTGAAGCAGCAGAGGTAAGGCTCACAGTGGCGATGGGGATATCCAGTTAGCTCATATTTGGGGGGTGTTAATGCAAACAAACTGTGTGGTTATGCATATAGGTACTGTGGTAAGGTATTACATGAAACCACAACACAGTGACCAAACAGTAGTATATACCAGTTCTACGCAAACATATTGCAGACTTTATAAGTGATTACGGTACCATTAAATCCAAGGACTCACAATTACATCATCTTTGATTGTAAATATGCTGTTTCCTTTTCTTCTCCATATCCCAGACTGATATGAACACTTCTCTTGATGACTGCAGGGTTTCCTGCAGAAATATCTTTTACCTGTCATTGCTAAAGATGACAATTTCTATACAGCTTTCCCCAAAATATTGGTCCTATAAAAGCAATTGGAAATAAATGAATGCTGACTATATTATAAAAGGTGTGGGAACACAGTGCATCACAACTTCCTGTGTATGGAGATGAATAGTTGCAGACCACTTGGAGTGCCCATGCTGACCCCTGTGTACTGCTAAAAACACCTACAATGGGTGGGTGAGTATAAGGACTGCAATGGAGCAATGGAAGAAGATGGGCTGATCTGATGAATCATTCTTTCTTTGACTTTATATAGACAATCGAGTACCTGTGTGTCACTTGGTGAATAGAGGGCACCAGAATGCATGGCGAGAAGAAGACAATCTGCTGATGTTTTGTTAAACAATCTCTTTTATTCATTTCAAGATACAGAAATGTCATTAATACATCTTAATGGAATCAAGAATTATATAAAAGAGTTGTGCAGGACTCTAATAGTGTTAGAAAATAAAACCAAACACGTCATATTTGTAAGAAGTCATATATAATAGTACTGCAACAAGTGTTTCCAAAGCTTCCAATGTAGACCTCGTGCTCCAGACCCTATGGAAGGGGCCATAATGAAGGTAGACAAATAAAGAAATAAAAAAATAAAGGCCATGTGGGAGGATTATGTAACTGAGTGGAACAGTAAAAAAACAAGAACAACGACGAGTTGACAATCTGTAGGGCTAAGAAAGCGCAGTACCATTGAAGCTGACATAAGATGGATAAGATGTAGATTGAGAAGCTCTGTTCATTATTATGATAATTCTGAGTGTTGAATCCATGGTTTCCAGATTGCAAGAAAGTTCTCTCTATGCCCTGTTTCCCAAGCCACCAGCTCCTCAAACCTATATATTTGTGAAACTCTATCTCTCCACTAGTCTAGGGTGGGTGTCGATTTACCTCTCCATAAAAGAGGGATAGTAAGTTTAGCAGTTTTCAGCCGTAATGTCAGGTGGTGCTTCTTGGAAGGTGAAAATTGTGGAGAGGGTTTTCATAAGAGAACCTCATCTAGGGAGATGTTGTATGTAGTTTTACATATTTGATTTATTTGATTTATAATTTGTTGCCAAAGGGGTTTTATAGTGGGATAATGCCACCAGATGTGTGATCGAGAACCTCTATCTCAGTCGCATCTCCAGCAGCTATTGGTCTGTGAGAGGTTGGATTTGTATAGGGATTTGGGTATTTTTTACGATCTGATAAGAATTTTTAAAAATAATTTTCTTGAACCTGGTGATGTTATGGGCTATATTCTTTTGTGGAGCCTTCCGTCTTTGCATTCATGTGGATGTTACTATGGCATGTACCACTTATGTAAGTATTGTTGTATGTAGTAATATGTCCTACTACACTTCAAAAATCGCTCATGAATGGTTACAGGAATGCAACAGAGTTCTTGGTATTGACTTGGCCCCCAAATTCCTCAGATATCAACCCAATCAAGAATTGGTGGAATATACTGGAAAAACTAGTCAGATTCATGGAAGTCCATCTCATAATATACAGGGCTTAAAAGGTCTGCTGTTAATGTCTTGTTGAAAGATACCATTGAATACCTTCATAAGTCTTGTGAAGTCCATGCATAAAAAGTGAGAGCAGTTGTGGTGGTTCGAGAGGGATGGAAGGATAGACAGACAGATAGATAGATAGATAGATAGATAGATAGATAGATAGATAGATAGATAGATATGAGATAGATAGATAGGCAGATAGATAGATATGAGATAGATAGGTAGATAGATAGATAGATAGATAGATAGATAGATAGATAGATAGATAGATAGGAGATAGATAGATAGATAGATAGATAGATAGATAGGAGATAGATAGATAGATAGATAGATAGATAGATAGATAGATAGATAGATAGATAGATAGATATGTAGGTAGGTAGGTAGGTAGATCGATAGATAGATAGATAGATAGATAGGCAGATAGATTGGTAGATAGATAGATAGATAGATAGATAGATAGATAGATAGATAGATAGATAGATAGATAGATAGATAGATAATCCAGGAGTTTCTTAGCTAAAGTACTCTATACATTGTATGCTGTGCAAATGTCAGGCCCAGTGGAATTTGCTGAATTATACAAACATTGCACAGTTTAAATATCTTCTTGCAAATTAATCATTATGATCTTAATGTATTAATGGAAACTCATCATTTCTTATCGACAGCCATATGAAGCAAAATATGAACAAATATAAGCTCACTTCAGTTCACATGGAGATAAGTAATATATAGCATTTCTTAATCATATCTATATCCTTAATATTACATACTTAGGTTACTTATGTAGAAGGGTAAAGCAAGAAGCAAGATACTGTACTTAAAGAATACCTTCGTGTACTTTCATGCTAGAGCGCTCATGCTTGGTCGAGAGTTTTCGGCTCCTTCTGGCACTTTAAGGCAGCTCCATATATCCCTATACAGCGCTTATATAGCACTCCAGCGTGAAAATGCAGGTACTCTTTAAAAAGACTTTAGGTTGTATGTAAATGGATAGCATTGAAAACAAATATCCTAGAACTAGAAAAGTTTGATAATGCATATTGTTTCTAAAGCAGCTGAGCACTGTTTCCCTCTTAAGCAAAAAAAAAGCACAGTAATCTTTCTATCATGTGCTTGTTAAAGGCCTAATCAAAATATTGCAGAAATGTAGCCAGACTACATTAACATAACATAAAGATAATGGTGGAACAATTTGTTATATTGTGGCACTGCAAGTTTAGAGCTCAGTGGGCATTCTCTGTGAAGCAATGCCCTCAGTCACCTTCCCTTTTTTCAATGGTCTAGCCATTGTGCCAGTGTTTCTTCCTTCCATATCAATATGATTATACAACTTGTGATTTCCGTAAGATAATGTCATTTAGAAGTTTCCTCAATGCTATGTGTGAATACTAACCTGGTATGAACAGGCCTCAGGTGGTCATGAACCCATAAATAAACTTTGGAGGCACCCTCCTACCATAAGGAGCTGGAAATGAAAGTGTTAGTCCACAGATTTTATTGAAACATCATTAAATGATGGCCAAAACTTAAAGACACATTGGTCTTATCAACAAAAGGCTGGGAAGCAATATGCCTATTGTCCATCTCCCAATGGGCAAATCTGCCTTCTTCCTTCTCCTCATATTACCAGATTATCCCAGACCACCGGCTGTGAATTATTTTTACAGAAATATAATCATAAGAGCAAAATAGTTCAAAAAAGTACAAAAAAATCTTTACATAAGTATATTGTAGAAATGCAGTACAGAAAGTGGTCACTATGTGGGTATAGAACTTTCTAAGAGTATATCCAGCAGATAAGGGGTCTAGTCTATTGGTTAAGTAGGAAGACACAGGTGCAGGTGAGTCTGGAGGGGAGAAAACCAGCAGCCTGGTTGGGGACTCAATGTGTTCCCTGCTGTTTTGAATCATCAAAGCTATCCTCTTCTCCCATACACAATGCACTGAGAGCAATACCTCAGCAGAAATGCTTGCAAAAGCATCCAGGATCTGCTGTTGCATTTGCGCTGCACTCTGGATTTCCACTGTATTATCCCTGGACTTAACATTGCCCCACAGGTAAAAATCCAAGAAGATGAGATCCGTTGAGTGTGGGGGCCACTCCACTGGATAAGAATACCCAATCCACTTCCCATAGAAACTGCTAATCAAAAAATTTGCGAAATTCACATCCATAATATATGGGGTGGTGGAGGCATAATCCTGCTCGAAGAACACTGTAAATGCACCATCTTCTTTGCACAGAGATAGGAACAACTTGTCATGAAACAATTGCAGAGACATGGCAGCAGTAAGATTGCCACCGATGAAGAACAGGCCTACTATCTTCGAACCTCACACAATGCACTGCAATGTGCGTCGAGCAGTTTCTAAGTGGTGGCTGAGAAGCCATGTCATGGTGGCGAAAAGTGCAGGGCTCTTTATATAATCTTGTGCACAGATGAAGGTAGACAACAGGATTTGGACAACTAATGTAATTAGGTAAACGTGATGCCAGTGCCTGACTGAAAAGTTCTCAATAGAGAAATAAGACTAACACAATTATCTGAGTAAACTGCGGGCAGACCATTTACTTTTGAACATGGCAGTCTGCAAGAATATTAAACAGTAGAACTTGCATATATACAGTTTAAAACTTGATACATGGATAAACAAGCCCTGAGGAGGCAGCATTTGAGATATGGGAAAACTATAGAAAGACTGACAAGGACTGAAAAACCCTATCAACCCCACTAACAGTTTTTGCCAACCTAAAACACAAGCTAAGATTCTCCAATACTCACTCTCAGTGGGACCGTCGCAAGGATCTCTGATCTCTGCACCTGGCGATGCTGCGTCTGTGTTGGTTATTCAGTGGAAGCATGGATGGAAGGATTTCAGGTCTTGAGAACAAATGCAGGCTTCTCTCAGCATAGTGGTTGATTTATTAGCTGCACACAGGATTTCTTGAAGTTGTAAGTAAAGCTTCTCCTAATACAGGACAGGGGGGAGGGAAGTTAGTAACATGGCTTCACCTGGCTGCAAACATTCCCCCCCCCCCCACACACACACACACTGCTTCTCCATCTCACTCCACTCACTCACTTGTTTCTGCCTCTCAATGCTTTTATATTTATCTGTTAGGCCACAGATCAGAGGAACAGGAAATTCCCCCTCCAAGTTCACTCAGGTAACTTGTTTCAGCTTGGCTGTGGTTATCCCTACCCCTCAACCAATCAGGGAGCTTCTTTCTTCCAGTGAGTCACGTGATCTATGTCAGTGGAAGATCTGCACAGTTCCTTCAGCACTTGTAGTAAAGTAAAAATGATTAAAGGGGTTGTCTCGTGAAATCAAGTGGGGTTCAGCACTTCTGTATGGCCATATTAATGCACTTTGTAATATACATCGTGCATTAATTATGAGCCATACAGAAGTTATTCACTTACCTGCTCCGTTGCTAGCATCCCCGTCGCCATGGATCCGTCTAAATTCGCTGTCTTCTGGTGTTTTTAGACGCGCTTGCGCAGTCCGGTCTTCTCCCTGGTGAAAGGGGCCGCTCGTGCCGGAGAGCTGGTCCTCGTAGCTCTGCCCTGTCACGTGTGCCGATTCCAGCCAATCAGGAGGCTGGAATCGGCAATGGACTGCACAGAGCCCACGGTGCACCATGGGAGAAGACCCGCGGTGCATCGTGGGTGAAGATCCCGGCGGCCATCTTGGTAAAGGAAGAATGAAGTCGCCGCAGTGCAAGGATTCGGGTAAGTAATAAACTTTTTTTTTTTTAACCCATCCCTTGGGTTTGTCTCGCGCTGAACGGGGGGCCTATTGAATAAAAAAAAAAAACCCGTTTCGGCGTGAGACAACCCCTTTAAGCTAAATTAACTATTTATTTTACTATCCTGACTCTTCTTATTAAATGAAATCCAGCACAACTATCCTTTGCTAAATAAACTTGTAGTTAGGACAGTAGCTTTTGACTTGTAGTTAAGTACTTTTACTATAGTGTTACACTTTTTACTGTAGGTCACTACAGAACCACAACATTACTTTGAGTACTTCAGTCATTTTGGAGGGATCTGTGATTTGCTGGTTTGTGTTGGACCCGTAACAAAGGTTTTATTTGTTCACCTCCCCGTTCATGTAGCTGGCATCCGTCTGGCGGTAGTTCGACTCACCCTTCTCTCCTGTGACAGACACCGCATGCTACAACATGGGCTCTTACCGCGCTGGAGTTCTAGCTTCAAGTCTGTCAAAGGGCAACATCCGCATAGAGTTTTTCAAAGTCCATGCAGATGTTGCCCTAGGACCCCAGAACTGCAAGGCAACAGTGCTAACCAGTGAGTCACATTCATTGAGAAGCCACCACCACCTATGCGGCTCTATTTTCATTTAATTTGGCTGCATGAGAGACCTTCTAGAGGCAAATTAGATTTTTAATTTAATTGACTTTAATGGGAATGCGGATCTGGTCAACCCAATTATCTTTTGAAAATTGGTCTGATGATTCGCGACCCGATTATTGCACTAATTATTCAGCACTAATATATACCTGTGCTAGGTTCATACTACCCATAGATCGGGTAGAATAAACCTGATGACAGGTTACGTATAGAACAAGAATAGTTCCCGAAATCTATATATATAAAGCTAAAAGCCCTCACTGACTGACTGACTGACTGATTGACTGACTGACTGACTCACTCACTGACTCACCACTAATTCTCTTACTTCCCAGTGTCATACAAATGTAAAATTTTGCACAAGCATTCTTTAGGTCCTAAATAGGAAAAGTAAAAGGGTCACAACTAGAGATGAGCGAACGTGTTCTTCCGAGCTTGATATTCGTGCGAATATTAGGGTGTTCGGGATGTTCGTTATTCGTAACGAACACCATGCGGTGTTCTGGTTACTTTCACTTCCTTCCCTGAGACGTTAGCGCGCTTTTCTGGCCAATTGAAAGACAGGGAAGGCATTACAACTTCCCCCTGTGACATTCAAGCCCTATACCACCCCCCTGCTGTGAGTGGCTGGGAAGATCAGGTGTCACCCGAACATAAAAGTCGGCCCCTCCCGCGGTTCGCCTCAGATGCCGTGTGAGTTAGATGAGGGACAGTGCTGTTTGTACCGGAGCTGCTGTAGGGAAAGAATTGGTAGTTAGTGTAGGCTTCAAGACCCCCCAAAGGTCCTTATTAGGGCCACTGATAGCTGTGTGTTGGCTGCTGTTAGCAGTGGCAATTTTTTTCTTCTCAAAATCGGCTCTGCAGAGCGTTGCACCTGGCATTAGGGACAGAAGTGCTGCATAGGCAGGGAGAGTGTTAGGAGTGAGTGTAGCCTTCAAGAACCTCAACGGTCCTTTCTAGGGCCATATTTAACCGTGTGCAGTACTGTCCAGGCTGCTGTTAGCTGTGCTGCATTTTTTTTTGCTTCTCAAAATCGCCTCTGCAGAGCATTGCACCCTCCATTGATACTGCAGGGAAAGAATTGTATAGGCAGGGCCACAACACAGTTATTATTCATTGAATATACGCAGTGCTGCCTTTTGCTTGTAAAACAAGTGAAAATAATTCTATTTGTCCTGCCTCTGTCCGTCCTAAGGGCGGTGGACACGTGTCGGCTGCGTGTGCAACCTGTAAAAATCAGACGCACCCAGCTACGTTTTACTCCTGGCTTCGCCATTTGCTTTCCTTAATTGGGAAAAAAAATACCTGCTCTGCCACAGTTAATAACTCTGCTACCCTCACGTTCTGTGACACATTAGCTGGAAAACAGCACAGTTATTAAACTTCTCATGTTCATAGAATATACGCAGTGCTGCCTTTTGGTGCAAAAAAACGGAAAATAATTCTATTTGTCCTGCCTCTGTCCGTCCTAAGGGCGGTGGACACGTGTCGGCTGCGTGTGCAACCTGTAAAAATCAGACGCACCCAGCTACGTTTTACTCCTGGCTTCGCCATTTGCTTTCCTTAATTGGGAAAAAAAATACCTGCTCTGCCACAGTTAATAACTCTGCTACCCTCACGTTCTGTGACACATTAGCAGGAAAACAGCACAGTTATTAAACTTCTCATGTTCATAGAATATACGCAGTGCTGCCTTTTGGTGCAAAAAAACGGAAAATAATTCTATTTGTCCTGCCTCTGTCCGTCCTAAGGGCGGTGGACACGTGTCGGCTGCGTGTGCAACCTGTAAAAATCAGACGCACCCAGCTACGTTTTACTCCTGGCTTCGCCATTTGCTTTCCTTAATTGGGAAAAAAAATACCTGCTCTGCCACAGTTAATAACTCTGCTACCCTCACGTTCTGTGACACATTAGCAGGAAAACAGCACAGTTATTAAACTTCTCATGTTCATAGAATATACGCAGTGCTGCTTTTTGGTGCAAAAAAACGGAAAATAATTCTATTTGTCCTGCCTCTGTCCGTCCTAAGGGCGGTGGACACGTGTCGGCTGCGTGTGCAACCTGTAAAAATCAGACGCACCCAGCTACGTTTTACTCCTGGCTTCGCCATTTGCTTTCCTTAATTGGGAAAAAAAATACCTGCTCTGCCACAGTTAATAACTCTGCTACCCTCACGTTCTGTGACACATTAGCAGGAAAACAGCACAGTTATTAAACTTAGATTATACATTCACTAGAGGCAGTGGGGCCTTTCGTTTTCAAAAAAGGGAAAAAATTATATTTGGCCTGCAGTCTTGCGCCAATTTATTAGCTGCCTGTGAAATCAAATCACTGGTAATACAGCATGCTGAGGGGTAGGGGTAGGCCTAGAGGACGTGGACGCGGCCGAGGACGCGGAGGGCCAAGTCAGGGTGTGGGCACAGGCCGAGCTCCTGATCCAGGTGTGTCGCAGCCGACTGCTGCGCGATTAGGAGAGAGGCACGTTTCTGGTGTCCCCACATTCATCGCCCAATTAATGGGTCCACGCGGGAGACGGTTATTAGAAAATGAGCAGTGTGAGCAGGTCCTGTCCTGGATGGCAGAAAGTGCTTCGAGCAACCTATCGTCTACCCGCAGTTCTGCGCCGTCCACTGCTGCAAATCCGAATCCTCTGTCTGCTGCTCCTCCTTCCTCCCAGCCTCCTCACTCCACTACAATGACACCTGCTCAGGAGCGGGAACACTCCCAGGAACTGTTCTCGGGCCCCTGCTTAGATTGGGCAGCAGCGGTTCCTCTCCCACCAGAGGAGTTTATCGTCACTGATGCCCAACCATTCGAAAGTTCCCGGGGTCCGGGGGAAGAGGCTGGGGACTTCCGCCAACTGTCTCAACAACTTTCTGTGGGTGAGGAGGACGATGACGATCAGACACAGTTGTCTTGCAGTGAGGTAGTAGTAAGGGCAGTAAGTCCAAGGGAGCAGCGCACAGAGGATTCGGAGGAAGAGCAGCAGGACGATGAGGTGACTGACCCCACCTGGTGTGCAACGCTTACTCAGGAGGACAGGTCTTCAGAGGGGGAGTCAAGGGCATCAGCAGGGCAGGTTGCAAGAGGCAGTGCGGTGGCCAGGGGTAGAGGCAGGGCCAGACCGAATAATCCACCAAGTGTTTCCCAAAGCGCCCCCTCGCGCCATGCCACCCTGCAGAGGCCGAGGTGCTCTAAGGTCTGGCAGTTTTTCACAGAGACGCCTGACGACCGACGAACAGTGGTGTGCAACCTTTGTCGCGCAAAGCTCAGCCGGGGAGCCAACACCAACAGCCTCACCACCACCACCATGCACAGACATATGATGGCCAAGCACCCCGCAAGGTGGGACGAAGGCCGTTCAGCGCCTCCGGTTTGCACCCCTGCCTCTCCCCCTGTGCCCCAACCTGCCACTGAGATGCAACCCCCCTCTCAGGACACAGGCACTACCGTCTCCTGGCCTGCACCCACACCCTCACCTCCGCTGTCCTCGGCCCCATCCAGCAGTGTAGTTCAGCGCACCGTCCAGCCGTCGCTTGCGCAACTGTTGGAGCGCAAGCGCAAGTACGCCGCCACGCACCCGCACGCTCAAACGTTAACCGTCCGCATAGCAAAATTCATCAGCCTTGAGATGCTGCCGTATAGGGTTGTGGAAACGGAGTCCTTCAAAAGTATCATGGAGGTGGCGGCCCCGCGCTACTCAGTTCCCAGTCGCCACTACTTTTCCCGATATGCCGTCCCAGCCCTGCACGACCACGTCTCCCGCAACATTGTACGCGCCCTCACCAACGCGGTTACTGCCACGGTCCACTTAACTACGGACACGTGGACAAGCACAGGCGGGCAGGGCCACTACATCTCCCTGACGGCACATTGGGTGAATTTAGTGGAGGCTGGGACAGAGTCAGAGCCTGGGACCGCACATGTCCTACCCACCCCCAGAATTGCGGGCCCCAGCTCGGTGGTGGTATCTGCGGAGGTGTATGCTTCCTCCACTAAAGCACCCTCCTCCTCCTCCTCCTCCTCCTCTGTCTCGCAATCAAGATGTGTTAGCAGCAGCATGTCGCCAGCAGTCGGTGTCGCGCGGTGTGGCAGCACAGCGGTGGGCAAGCGTCAGCAGGCCGTGCTGAAACTACTCAGCTTAGGCGATAAGAGGCACACGGCCCACGAACTGCTGCAGGGTCTGACACAGCAGACCGACCGCTGGCTTGCGCCGCTGAGCCTCCAACCGGGCATGGTCGTGTGTGACAACGGCCGTAACCTGGTGGCGGCACTGCAGCTCGGCAGCCTCACACACGTGCCATGCCTGGCCCACGTCTTTAATTTGGTGGTTCAGCGCTTTCTGAAAAGCTACCCACGCTTGTCAGACCTGCTCGTAAAGGCACGCCGGCTCTGCGCACATTTTCGCAAGTCCCACACGGACGCTGCCACCCTGCGCACCCTGCAACATCACTTTAAGCTGCCAGTGCACCGACTGCTGTGCGACGTGCCCACACGGTGGAACTCTACGCTCCACATGTTGGCCAGGCTCTATGAACAACGTAGAGCTATAGTCGAATACCAACTCCAACATGGGCGGCGCAGTGGGAGTCAGCCTCCTCAATTCCTTTCAGAAGAGTGGGCCTGGTTGGCAGACATCTGCCATGTCCTTGGTAATTTTGAGGAGTCTACCCAGGTGGTGAGCGGCGATGCTACAATCATTAGCGTCACCATTCCTCTGCTATGCATCTTGAGAAATTCCCTGCAAACCATAAAGGCAGCTGCTTTGCGCTCGGAAACGGGGGCGGGGGAAGACAGTATGCCGCTGGATAGTCAGGGCACCCTCCTGTCTATTTCTCAGCGCGTACAGGAGGAGGAGGAGGAGCATAAGGAGGATGAGGAGGAGGGGGAAGAGACAGCTTGGGCCGCTGCTGACGGTACACCGGCTGATTGCCTGTCATCCTTTCAGCGTGTATGGCCTGAGGAGGAGGAGGAGGAGGAGGAGGATCCTGAAAGTGATCTTCCTAGTGAAGACAGCCATGTGTTGCGTACAGGTACCCTGGCACACATGGCTGACTTCATGTTAGGATGCCTTTCTCGTGACCCTCGCGTTGCACGCATTCTGGCCACGACGGATTACTGGGTGTACACACTGCTCGATCCACGGTATAAGGAGAACCTGCCCACTCTGATTCCCGAAGAGGAAAGGGGTTCGAGAGTGTTGCTATACCACAGGACCCTTGCGGACAAGCTGATGGTAAAATTCCCAGCCGAAAGCGCTAGTGGCAGAAGGCGCAGTACCGAGGGCAAGGTAGCAGGGGATGTGCGTAGATCGAGCAGCATGTACATCCCAGGCAGTGCAACAGTCTTTAAGGGCCTGGCCAGCTTTATGGCTCCCCACCAAGACTTTGTCACCGCTCCCCAGTCACGGCTGAGTCGGCGGGAGCACTGTAAAAGGATGGTGAGGGAGTACGTAGCGGATCGCACGACCATCCTTGGTGACGCCTCTGCCCCCTACAACTACTGGGTGTCGAAGCTGGACACGTGGCCTGAACTAGCGCTGTATGCCCTGGAGGTGCTTGCTTGTCCTGCGGCTAGCGTCTTGTCGGAGAGGGTGTTTAGTGCGGCTGGGGGAATCATCACAGATAAGCGTAGCCGCTTGTCAACCGACAGTGCCGACAGGCTAACACTCATCAAGATGAACAAAGGCTGGATTTCGCCAGACTTCTGTTCTCCACCAGCGGACAGCAGCGATACGTAAGCAATACGTAGGCTGCACCCGCGGATGGAAGCTACGTTCTCTCTCACCATCCAAAACGGGGACATTTCTGCTTCATCAATCTGTGTCTAATATTCCTCCTCCTCCTCCTGCTCCTCCTCCTGAAACCTCACGTAATCACGCTGAACGGGCAATTTTTCTTAGGGCCACAAGGCTCACTCAAATAATTTTTCTGAACAATTTTTATAAGTTTCAATGCGCTTAAAAGCGTTGGAACTTTAACTTGAACCAATTTTTCGTTACACTGGGCTGCCTCCCGGCCTAGTTACCACTTAAGCCACATTAACCAAAGCGATTAATGGGTTTCACCTGCCCTCTTGGCTGGCCATGGCCAATTTTTGGGATGTACATTAGTACTGTTGATACAGCAATTTTTGTGGGCCCTCGCCTACAGTGTAATCAAATTAATTTTTAGCCCACCTGCATTACAGCTGACGTTACCTCAGCTGTGTTGGGCAATGCAATGGGATATTTTTATGTACCGCCGGTGGGTTCCAGGGAGCCACCCATGCTGTAGGTGCACACGGAGTTTTTAATTCATCTGTACACTTCTAAAGAACCCCAGTCTGACTGGGGCATGCAGTGTGGGCCGAAGCCCACCTGTATTACGCACGACATTACTACCTCAGCTGTGTTGGGCAATGCAATGGGATATTTCTATGTACCGCCGGTGGCTTCCTGGCACCCACCCAGGCAGTGGGTCCACAGGGAGTTTAACCTACATGTGTCCACTTCTAAAGAACCCCAGTCTGACTGGGGCATGCAGTGTGGGCCGAAGCCCACCTGCATTAAGCACGACATTACTACCTCAGCTGTGTTGGGCAATGCAATGGGATATTTTTATGTACCGCCGGTGGGTTCCAGGGAGCCACCCATGCTGTAGGTGCACACGGAGTTTTTAATACATCTGTACACTTCTAAAGAACCCCAGTCTGACTGGGGCATGCAGTGTGGGCCGAAGCCCACCTGTATTACGCACGACATTACTACCTCAGCTGTGTTGGGCAATGCAATGGGATATTTCTATGTACCGCTGGTGGCTTCCTGGCACCCACCCAGGCAGTGGCTCCACAGGGAGTTTAACCTACATGTATCCACTTCTAAAGAACCCCAGTCTGACTGGGGCATGCAGTGTGGGCCGAAGCCCACCTGCATTAAGCACGACATTACTACCTCAGCTGTGTTGGGCAATGCAATGGGATATTTTTATGTACCGCCGGTGGGTTCCAGGGAGCCACCCATGCTGTAGGTGCACACGGAGTGTAACCTACATGTGTCCACTTGTAAAGAACCCCGGTCAGACTGGGGCATGCAGTGTGGGCCGAAGCCCACCTGTATTACGCACGACATTACTACCTCAGCTGTGTTGGGCAATGCAATGGGATATTTCTATGTACCGCCGGTGGCTTCCTGGCACCCACCCATGCTGTGGGTCGAAAGGGACTTCACAATAGGGAGTTGTACCTGCCTGTGTCTATGAATTAAAAAGCCCGGTCTAACTGGGGCATGCAGACACCTTGACAGAATGAATAGTGTGTGGCACATAGGTTCCCCATTGCTATGCCTACGTGTGCAGCTCCTGATGGCGGTGGCACAGGATTCTATTTCTCATTGCTTCTGTACAGCATTGTGGGCTATCGCCCCGCCCCTTTTAAAGAGGGCCGCTGCCTAGCCATGCCAACCCTCTGCAGTGTGTGCCTGCGGTTCCTCCTCATGGCAGACGCACTTCTAAATAGACATGAGTGTGGCGTGGCATGAGGGCAGCTGAAGGCTGCGCAGGGACAATTTGGTGTGCGCTGTGGGGGGGAGGGGGGGCGGTTGGTCAGCATGTAACCCAGGAGAAGTGGCAGCGGAGTGTCATCCAGGCAGTGATTGTGCTTTGTTGTAGCTAGTGTGGTGCTTAGCAAAGGTATGCCATGCTAATGAGGGCTTTTCAGAAGTAAAAGTTGTTGGGAGGGGGGGGGGCCCACTCTTGCCGGTATTGTGGCTTAATAGTGGGACCTGTGAACTTGATATGCAGCCCAACATGTAGCCCCTCGCCTGCCCTATCCGTTTCTGTGTCATTCCCATCACTTTCTTGAATTGCCCAGATTTTCACACATGAAAACCTTAGCGAGCATCGGCGAAATACAAAAATGCTCTGGTCGCCCATTGACTTCAATGGGGTTCGTTGTTCGAAACGAACCCTCGAACATCGCGGGAAGTTTGTTCCGAATAACGAACACCCGAGCATTTTGGTGTTCGCTCATCTCTAGTCACAACTCGATTATTCAGTGCTAAGTGCAAAAGTATTGGCACCCCTATGAATGTAACTTCCTGGTGTCGTACAAACATGAAATTTGTCAAGAGCATTCTTTACATCCTAAATAGGAAAGGTAAAGGGGTCACAACTCGATTATTCAATGTTAAGTGCAAAAGTATTGGCACCCCTATGTAATGTACCTAATCTAATTCTCTAACTTCCTGATGTTATACAAACATGAAATTTGGTACAAGCATTTTTTAGGTCCTAAATAGGAAAAGTAAAAGGGTCACAGCTTGATTATTCAATGCTAAGTGCAAAAATATTGGCACCCTTATGTAATGTAACTTCCCGTTGTCCTACAAGCGTGAAATTTGGTACGAGCATTCTTTATGCCCTACATAGGAAAAGTAAAGGAGTCACAACTTGATTATTCATTTTAGGTTCAAAAGCATTGGCACCCCTATGTAAAGTACCTACTCTAATTCTCTAACTTTCTGGTGTTGTACAAACATGAAATTTGGCATGACCATTCTTTTGGTCCTAAATAGGAAAATTAAAGGGGTCAAAACTCAATTATTCAATGCTAATTGCAGAAGTAAGTGCACTCCTATGTAATATAATTTCCCGCTGTCGCACAAGTGTGAAATTTGGCATGATCATTCTTTAGGTCCTTAATAGCAAAAGTAAATGGGTCACTACTTGATTATTCAATGCTAATTGCAAAAGTAAGTGCACCCCTATGTAATGTGACTTCCCGATGTTGTGCAAGCGTGAAATTTGGCACAACAATCTAAAGGCTCATTCAGATGAGTGTGTTTATGTGCGTACAATCATGCGCACATAACCACACATCTATTTGAACCATGTGTTTTCCTATGCTGTGTTCACATGTCCGTGTTTTACAGGCATGCAAACGCACCTACCTGCAAAACATAGAACATGCGTGCAGGCATAAGTCCGTGCTGCATGTTAATATTCCCCGCGGAAAGTGCCCTTGTCACTGAACACTTTGACAGAACTGTCACGGGGAGTAAAGAATCCCCTGCCACAGCTGTGACAGCTGTGGCAGAGGATCGAGATATTCTCCCATGGCATTCAATGGGGCCGGCGCTTCTGCAGCCCCTTTAAAAGCAATGGGCTGCCGGCAACCCCTGCAGTGATTTTCGGGGAAGGGCTTTAAATTCAATGAATTTAATTCAAGGAATGGCCAAGTGCTGCCTGCAATTGGCCGAGCGCTGTAACCAATCACAGGCAGCACGGCTACAAATGGACCTGGATAAGATGGGGGCTTGGGCAGAAAAATGGCAAATGAAGTTCAATGTTGAAAAATGTAAGACTATGCACATGGGCAGGAGGAACGGATGTCACAAATATTCACTTAATGGGGTACCGCTGGGGAAAAGTGATATGGAAAAGGATCTAGGGGTACTAGTGGATAATAGACTAAACTGGAGTAACCAATGCCAGTCAGCTGCTGCAAAGGCAAATAAAGTCTTGGGGTGCATTAAAAGAGGTATAGGGGCGAAGGACGAGAACATTATCCTTCCACTATATAAGGCACTTGTCAGGCCTCACATGGAATACTGCGTACAATTCTGGACACCGGTGCTCAGGAAAGATGTCACAGTGCTTGAAGGGGTTCAAAGAAGGGCAACTAAACTAATACATGGAATGACGGGACTGGAATACCCAGAGAGGCTATCCAAATTGGGACTATTTACTCTAGAAAAAAGAAGGTTAAGAGGCGACCAAATAACCATGTATAAGTACATGAGGGGACAACACATGGATCTCTCCCGTGATCTGTTTACACCCAGGACCACAAAGGTAACAAGAGGACATCCGCTACGATTAGAGGAAAGTAGGTTTCATCACCAACATAGAAGGGGGTTCTTTACTGTAAGAGCAGTTAGACTGTGGAACTCTCTACCGGAGGAAGTGGTGATGGCAAAATCGATAGAGGAGTTTAAAAGGGGACTTGATGTCTTTCTGGAGAAGAAGTATATTACAGGATATAAATATTAGGTTAAGTGTCAATCCGGGTATACAGGCAGGTAGGAGCTATTAGGGGTTGATCCAGGGAACAGTCTGATTGCCATTAGGGAGTCGGGAAGGAATTTTTCCCCCAAAAAGGCTAATTGGCTTCTGGCCTTGGGGTTTTTTGCCTTCCTCTGGATCAACACAGTAGGATAGACAGGCTGGACTAGATGGACAATGTCTTCATTCGGCCTTACATACTATGTTACTATGTTACTATGCTTGTGATTGGCTGAGTGCTCAGCCAATTAGATACAGTTCTTTCAGCAGGCGGAGATTTTAAATCCCCGCCTGCTGTAAGAACTTCACTACACTGCTGCGAACCCAAGAGGCTAGATGCGCCTGAGCCCTGACAGATGAGTATATGTTTTTTTTCATTTTTTACACAAAACAGGGATCATTTTCAGGGAAGGGCTTATATTTAAAGCCCTTCCCTGAAAATCTCTTCAGGGGTTGCCGGCATCCCATTGCTTTTAATAGGGCTGCCGATAGCAGTGGCGGCCCCATTGAAAGCAGAGGGGCGCACACCTGCATTCACCCGTGTTTGTGCATGCACGTGGGTTCACTGGTTTTGTGTGCACCTATGTATGCACATAAACACGCTTATGTAAATGAGGCCTAACTGACCTCTGTGTGCATATACTAAGGAGAATCTATCTCACCTCTATGTGTATATACTGTGCTATCCAATGATTGGGACTCTGTTCATTACATGTTTTAATCTCATCCAAGAATCGGACAAGAATAAGACATGCATCGAATCAATGGTTGTGGTCAGCGATTGACTGCAGCAGTCACATGTCAGTATCAGAAAGCACAGAAACTATTGGGAAACCCCAATAAGCAAGATATCTGGAGTGGTGTGGGATCAGTATTGTGAGCATTTCTTCTATTATTAAAAACATTTTCTTAAACAAATGTAAGTGCTGGTCAACCCCTTTAACTTCTACCCGCTATAGGATGTACAGTTATGTCCTGCAGAATTGGGGTATGTATCAAGAGAGATCGCGGGGCGACCTTTCTTCATACATGTAGATGTGGGCTGTTTATTACAGCCAACACCCGGCGGCAATAGCTGCAATCAGCCTCGTGGCTGATCGGCACTATTAAACCTTTAAATGCCGCTGTTAATTCTGGCAGCAGCATTCAAATCCCCCTAAGGATGTTCGGAGGTTCTGTATGCCCCCCCCCCCCCCTGCGATGAGATTGCAGGGAGCCGGCTGGGTGCCATGGCAGCCAGAGGCCTTCTGAAAGTCTTAGCATCCGGGCTGTATACTGCATACTGTTACCGGTTCTATACAGTATACTGCTACTGGTGTACACAAACTATATAGGAACTAACAAAACTCCTCTAATTTTTCATTTTTGTATTTGTTTTTGCATCACAGAAGGGGAAATAAAAAATTAAAAACAATCACAGAAAATGGCTGTTACTTACTGACTGAGGAGTGCATATAGATGCATCCTCCTCTAACCATGCAGGTAGCTGACTTCCAAATGGAGGAGCAAATAACACCTGTGCAGGACACCGATAAAACACCCACTCACACTGCCTTTTGATAATGAGGGGGGTGGATGCTTGGCGTACACTCCCACACATAGTGGATACAGGGTGCCAGACCATTCTGATATATGTAGTTCACCATGCAGACCAGCAACTTATTAATGACGCCATGAGAATTCGGCGGGTTGCCCTGCATTTCCTTCAGTGAACCACATTGGTACTGCCACCCTGGGCTCCTCCTGGAGTCTTAATGCCACACTGCATGTGAATGATAGATAATAAATGCAAGGCATTGGTTGGATGTTGGCCAAGATACATGAGCCCACTGACCACTTTACGGTTCCTTGCGTTGTCACCTGAGCAGTTTGTCGGGACCGATGCCCAAAATTTGGACCTTTCACAGTCTCAGGGTGATGAGGGAGGGGACTTCCAAGTAGTGTCCCAGGAGGGACCTTCAAACACCTAGCCCTCTGCATGGGAGCTTGCCGCGAGGAGGTGCTGTGGGGAATAGTTAGGGGATTACTTGCTCTGGCCCTGCTTCTCCCCCTAGTCACCCCACTGCCTCTTCCAACCTGTTCTGATGCTGCACTTTCCTCCCCCTCTGAAGTGTTGTCTTCATTAAGCTTACCAACCTAGGTCGGGTCAGTCACCTCATCATCCACTCGCCCTTTCTCCGAATTCTTTGTGCGCTCCTCCCTCGGACTTACTGCCCTAACAACAACCTCACTGACAGACAACTGTGTCTTCATCAACAAATACCGAGACAGAATGAATTGTCCTGGTGTGGCCACTGAAATTTCTTCATAGTACATGCTGTCTTTCCCTGGGGCACTTGTTATAAAGCCCCTCGGGGAGAGGCAGGGGCTGGGACAGGCGGTAGCTAGCCTGTCGGTGGACCGCCACCTGAATCCCATTAAGCAAGTACGAGCTCTATGTTAAAAAATAATATTTCAGGGGTTAACCTGCACTCTGGGTAAACAAATCTTTCAGGGGTACACCTATACTCTTGGTACACAAATCTTTCAGTGGTTCGCCTATACTCTTGGTACACAAATTTTTCAGGGGTTCGCCTATACTATTGGTAAACAAATGTTTCAGGGGTTCACCTACACTCTTGGTAAACAAATATTTCAGGGGTTCACCTATACTCTTGGTAAACAAATACCCTGCACTCTCACTCAAAAAATTTTTCAGGTTCTCACCTGCAATCTTGGTAAAAAAAAATGTCTTTTTAAAATGGGTTGTTTTCTTCATTAAAAGTGTAGAAGTACTGGCCTCTGAGTCCCCCCGTATGCTGGCCTTTGTGGCTAATGAAATGCTGCGATGGAGGTGGCATGGGATGGCACTTACAATCATACATTAATTTGTCTGCGATTTGTCAGCTATAAAGCACAATTTTAAAAGAGTCACATGGCGTACAGAAACGTATCCCAGCGCGGTGTCCATCTTTGGCCACTAATTTCGTTACAGTTCATGCTGTCTTTTCCTGGGGCACTGGTTAACAAGCACCTCGGGCAGAGGCAGGGGTTGAGACAGGCAAGTACGAGCTGTCGCTCAAAAAGCTTTTAGGTTTTTACCTGCACTCTTGGTAAACAAATCTTTCAAGGGTGCACCTATACTCTTGGTACACAAATCCTTTTAGGGGTTCACCTATACTCTTGTTAAACAAATCTTTCTGAGGTTAACCTGCACTCTGGGTAAAAAAAATCTTTTGTTTTAGAATGAGTTGTTGAATTGTGGAGATGTGTAGAAGTACTGGCATCTGACTCCCCTTTATGCCCACGTTTGTGGCTCATGAAATTCTGGGACAGAGGTGGCATCAGATTGGAATTATGATCATACGTTAATTTATCAGCAATTCCCATCAGCATTGTGGGCTATCGCCCACAATTTCAAAAAGGGTCGCTGCCAGGCCCTGCCAATCCTCTGCAATGTGTCTCCTGTTCATCCTCATCCAATACACACTTATAAATAGACATGAGACATGTCTGTGGACTACTGAGTAGGTGAAGGGGTGCACCTTACCCCAACTAGGATGGGGACAGCTGGACGCTGTGCTGGAAAAAATTTTAGTGCGCTGTGGATGCAGGCTCGTGCCTGCATCCTGGGCGGGATTGGACAGCAATGCCAGCATGCAACACAGGAAAAGAAGCAGTGGTGTCACCAGCAGGTGTTGATTGGCCTTTGTTCACCCTAGTGTGGTGCTTAGCTAAGATGTGCCAGCGTGTGTGCCTTGCTGATTATGGTCTGGGCCAACTAAATTGTTAGGGGGGTGACTGCCAGGCATTTGCCCACAATTTGACTTAATAGTGTGACCTGGGAGCCTCAGATGCATCCATGCATGCTGCCCCTGCTGTTCCCTATCCATTTCTGTGATGTTTTCATCACTTTCTGATGTTTTCAGGTGAATCACACACCCTCCTCTATGCAGAGCATGGGTCACCCTGAAAAATGCTCGAGTCTCCCATTGACTTCAATGGGGTTAGTTACTCGAAACGAGCTCTCGAGCATTACAAAAAGCTCGGCTCGAGTAACGAACACCTGAGCATTTTGGTGCTCGCTCATCTCTAGTCATGACAGTGAACCACACAAGATCACTGTGGGTTTTACACCTCAACTTTAAAGAAGCAGTAAACCTATGGCTGGGTTCACACAGGGCGGTTTGTTGCAGTTTTGCTGCGTTTTTCCCATTGCGGTTTTGTCGCAGAAGAACTGCTTCTGCGGCAAAACTGCTTCAAAGGTTATTTTTGTCTTGCGGATTTTCTCGCGAAAAAATCCGCAAGCTTTTTGTTCCGTAGCGCTTTTTTACTTTTGCAGCGTATTTTGGTGCAGATTTTGCTGCGTCCATAGAGGTCTATGGACAAAAAAGCGCTGTGGAAAAGACAAAAAAATGGACATGCTGTGTCTTGAAAAACTGCGCCGCAGCGGTTTTGCCGCAGTGCGGATATACAACGGCAAACCGCGGCAAAACCGCAGCAAATCCACCCTGTGTGAACCCAGCCTAAAAGTCTAAAAATAAATAATAAACAGAAGCAATGTAAAATAGCTGCAGTGTTTATTAATCTGCAAGATTTTCTGTAGCTCCTTAATAAATGTTTTGTAAACTTGCAGAGAATACATGTTAATTTTCACATTATCCATTCCACTATCAACTGGCAGATGATTGGGAATAAGAGGGAAAAGCTTTGCTAAGGATGGAGATTTTAGCTTGCTTGTCTGTCTCCAGAGCAGTGGAGATTGGTTCCTGCTGCAGCAAATGGCTTAATAGCCAGACAGGTCTGGTGTGAGGTAAGAAAGGGAGATATGGCTGATCTCCAAGGACTCATAAAAGAATTCTTCATCTATTGAGAGGAGGATATTAACAGAGGAATTTTGTTCTATCATTTATGTTTTTTTTCTACTTTTCTGTTTCCTTTGTGCACCATAAAGTCTCAAAAATGAAGATAAACAGAAAGTTTTCTGTGGAAAACCACCATTAATATCGTAACAGCTCAGCTGGAGTTCAAGAAACTAAGACATTAAAAAAAAATCAAAGGTGAACCTTGCTTCTTTTTGTTAGTGTGAAGCACTGGTTTGCTTTTTACAAAAATATTAGGCAGAATAATAGTGCATTAGATAAAACCAACACGTCCTACGGAGCTGTTTACATTACCAGTTATAAGAACAGATACAATTAAAGACAGCCTGCACACTCTGAATGTACAATCATGAACAGTTGTCAGGATGTCTATGCAAATATGATGACAGTCAGGAGTGCGTTAACAGAATGCAGGCTGCCTTACATAGCACCCTATATTAAGGTGACCAGACGTCCCGATTTAGGTAGAACAGTCCCACTTTGGGACTCTTTGTCCCGCTTTCCCCAGGTTTCCGCTTTTGGGGCGCGGGGTCGCCATGAATATGATTACTAGCCAGTGTGTCGCAGCTTCCTGGCTAGTAATCACTCACTGATGGTAATCACTCACTTCTCCCCTGACCTCTCCTTGTTGGTTCGGCAGGAGGAGAGGGAATGAGGGACAACTGCAGTAGCACACATTTCCACCCACAGCAGTGCCGAGAAAAGGAACAGCAGTGCTCTGAAGACCAGGAGAAGTGTGAGTATATTGGTTTCAGAGAGGACTCTCTTACTACTGTGGCTACTGTGGGGGTCACTGCTATGACTGGAGTTGATACAGGGGACACCACTAGTAATAGTGTCCCCTATATCAGCTCCAGTAGTAATAGTATTAACACTGAGGCAACTGTGGGGGGTCACTATTACTAATTGGGCTAATATAGGGGTCCCTGTTACTACTGGGGCCATTACTACTTGGGCTAATATAGGGGTCACTATTACTACTGAGGTCAATATAGGTGGCATTATTACTACTGAAGCCACTGTGGGGTTCACTATTTCTACTGGGGCCAATATAGAGGACACTATTACTACTGGGGCCAATATAAGGGACACTGTTAGTACTAAGGCTACTCCGCACATGGCAACATACCTCAAGCTGACTGAGGACTTTTACCCACTAGCGGTTTTTTTTTAACGCTGCGATATCGCTGTAATTTTTTCAATGGGACTTTCTAATGTTAAAATCACACTGCACAAAAATCACAAGTTTGTGCGATGTGATTTTAACATTAGAAAGTCCCATTGACATTTGTATTAAAAAAAATGCAGCAATATCGCAGAGTTAAAAAAAAACGCTAGTGGGTAAAAGCCCTTAGGGCGCCCACCCACTGGCGTTTGCGATTTTCGTGCGTGAAAAACGCAGCGTTTTTGCAGCGTTTTTCCCGCGTTTTCGCGGCTTTTCCATTAATTTCCATTGACTTTCATGGGTGCATTAGGAGAAAAATAAGGACACATATGCAACTGACAGTTCCTATGTTAAAAAACGCAACGCAACGCAAAAAAAAACGCCAGTGGACAAGAGTACATTCAATTCTAATTTCTCTTGAGAAAAAACGCAAAACGCAAGGAAAAAAAAATCGCCAGTGGGTGGGCGCCCTTAGGGTGCTTACATGTGGCAGAAATGCTGCAGAATGACTGCAGCATGAATTTCTGTGGCAAATTACACAGCATTTCTACATCCAAAAACAGTCAAAATCTGCACCACTGGTCAAGATTTGGACTGGAAATCAGCTGATTTCATACTGTGCGTTGTTCCCCCTCACCTCCTCCAAAGACTTCACGCTGTCAGCACTCCCCAACTTCTGGTTTCCAGCCGCCTGGTCAGGTGCGGTGCGCTGGTCAGGTGATGCTACTCAGTTGAGACCACTACAGGCCACTGGGAAGCTGGGGAGCACTGACAGCAGGAAGCCTTCGGATCAGGTGAGGGGGAGTGCCTCACAGTACCCACAGCTGATTTCCAGTCAAAATCCGCAGCAATGATATGGATTTTGACTGTTTTTTGGATGCAGAAAGGCTGTGGAATTTGTTCCCTGTCTTTTTTTAAACAGCCCTGTACTTTTTATAATGACAGACCTAATGTCATACTCTGTGATAAGCCCCACCCCTGACCACACCCCTTTGTCCCGCTTTGACCCTGGGAAAATCTGGTCACCTTAGATATATATAATGACACCTGTATAGTAGCGGAAGCACCATCAAATTTCTTGCAACTGTAATGGTGCACTAAGGCATCCTCGAACTATTGGTCAGTGTTGGAGTGTTTACTGTCCTCTAGCTAGTTGTCTATTAGATTTCAGTATCCACAGAGCATATAGAGCCCCAGAAGTGGTTCTTAATAGTGCTTTCTTCATATTAGAAAGAAATGAAAGCTTTGGAGTCCATTTATTTCATGGATGCACCACCTGTTCAAGACCAGAAGCTGCAAAGGAACCTTATCAACTATAGAAAATACCAACAAATAGATGATCAAGTCATGCTCTTCTATCTAGTTGTAAAGCATTCCATACAGCTATTTCTTTGTTCTATATGTAGTGTGTAGAAGTTGATGTGTACATGTTCTGGAAGTTTCTGAATGGTCTATGTTGTCTTGTGCCTATGTGTATTTCCACTTTCTTCTATGTGTATGAATATGATGTGTATTGCACCTTTGCATCACTGAATGGGTTACTGCCTGGGTAATGTCTGGAAATGTATCTATTTGTCTGTCTTGTTTTATATATGTGGGTGCAAGGTGCATGAGAGGGAGAATTAGTTGTTGTTCTGCTGCTGTTGGAGTTTGACTTGGTTGGACAAGAAGGAGAGAGAGAGAGTTTGGGCCTGTACTCAGACACTTTCAGTCTGAGTACTAGAAGAGATGGAAGAGGCTGAACGGATAGTCTGCTAATTCCGTGAACCCCTTCTTCTTTTCCCATGTGGAGTGGAGTATATGAGGAGTGCCACAATAAGTGTGAGTTTCCCACAATTATGCAATTCTACAAAATTCCGTGAGAGTGGAGTGGTAGAGTGTTGGTGGAGTTGTTCAAGAGACTGTGTCTGAAACAAGAGAACCACAGATAACAAGGCCTATGTAAGTCACTCTGTTCTCCCGTGTTTTCCTTCCTGTCGTGTCACGTGTTCCTCTGCACTATTGTACCACCGGTGAATGTAAAGTGGACTATAGCTATTGGAACTGTTACCAGTTGATTTACAGCTTCTCTGACCATTCCCAGTTTGGCCTTTAAACTATACCCCATGTGTGTGTATTCATATTTGATTCCCACAGAGGAAGGAGCGGTGACATCACCCATGACAAAAAGGACTAAGGTTAGCCACCAGTGGGTTTCCCTATTTGACATAGACTGCCCGCGCCCCTTGGACAAGTCCCCGGTTTCCCTCCAGTTGGGAGATGGTAGAGCCACCGTGATAAGTGAACTATACTACCACCGCTGTCTCCTAGGCTGGGGCCCGCTCCTCTGACACTGCATACATGTTTTTATGAAAGCTAATCAATGGTTTCACCACTATAAAACAGTGTGGATAAAGTTAATGAAATATAAAAAAGTCACAGTGAAATAGGTCAATAATCCTTATACAAACTGTATAGGTGATTTGCTATTTTGATGTAAAAAAGTTCTTTTAAAAGGACCATATATAATCATATGAGAGTGAAATGTATATATTTTCTTACTCTATCCATATCATATACCATTTGACCTTCCTAAGGGCGTCTACCCACTTGCGATTTTTTTTCCTGTGATGTTTTGCGTTTTTGCTCAAGAGCAATTAGTATAGAATGTGTTCTTGTCCATCTGGGGTTTTTTTTCCGTTTCGTGGGGTTTTTTCACATAGGAACTGCCAGTTGCATATGTCTCCTTATTTTTCTCTTAATGCACCCATGATTGTCAATGGAGGGCTACAAAAAACGCTGCGAAAAACGCGCAAAACGCCGCGTTTTTCACGCGCGAAAATCGGCAATGCAAGTGGGTAGGCGCCCTAACATGGAAATGTATCATTAGACCGGGCTCATACGGGTGAACCGGATTCCACATGCTGCAGGCCCACTGTGGATTCTGGCTGTGAGCCCAGCCGGCAACCCTGCGTATCTGCTATTAGTGTATTGCTAATGACTAGAGATGAGCGAACGTACTCGTCCGAGCTTGATACTCGTTCGAGTATTAGCGTGTTCGAGATGCTCGTTACTCGTAACGAGTACCACGCGATGTTCGAGTTACTTTCACTTTCCTCTCTGAGACGTTAGGGCGCTTTTCTGGCCAATTGAAAGACAGGGAAGGCATTACAACTTCCCCCTGCAACGTTTAAGCCCTATACCACCCCCCTGCTGTGAGTGGCTGGGGAGATCAGGTGTCACCCGAGTATAAAAATCGGCCCCTCCCGCGGTTCGCCTCAGATGCGTTGTGAGATAGCTGAGGGAAAGTGCTATTGGTGCCGGAGCTGCTATAGGGAGAGTGTTAGGAGTTAGTGTAGGCTTCAAGAACCCCAACCTTCCTTCTTAGGGCCACATCTAACCGTGTGCAGTACTGTGGAGGCTGCTGTTAGCAGTGTTGCACATTTTTTTTTTTTGGTATATCGGCCGTGCAGAGCATTGCGCCCTGCAGTAATACTACAGGGACAGAAGTGGTGGTTAGGCAGGGAGAGTGTTAGGAGTTATTGTAGGCTTCAAGAACCCCAACGGTCCTTCTTAGGGCCACATCTAACCGTGTGCAGTAGTGTGGAGGCTGCTGTTAGCAGTGTTGCACTTTTTTTTTTTTTTTGTATATCAGCCATGCAGAGCATTGCGCCCTGCAGTAATACTACAGGGACAGAATTGTGTAGGCAGGGCCAGAAGACATCTTATAGATTGAATATACGCAGTGGTCCTTTTGCAAAAAAAGATTTGAAAAAAATCTATTTGGCCTGCCTGTCACTCTGCTCAGTGTTCTGGGTCCGTGTGTGCTGGGGGTAAAATTTCTCCAAATAAATACGCAGCCAGCTAAGTGTTACAGCAGGCTTGCGCCAAATTATTTCCTGGCGTTCCGTAAGCGAACTCAGCCTCAAACCACAGGCCAATATGCGGCACATTTAATTACAGTGTTGTGTTTCTGCATTCCTGGTAATACAGCATGCTGAGGGGTAGGGGTAGGCCTATAGGACGTGGGCGCGGCCGAGGACGCGGAGGCCCTAGTCCGGGTGTGGGCACAGGCCGAGCTTCTGATGCAGGTGTATCGCAGCCGACTGCTGCGGGATTAGGAGAGAGGCACGTTTCTGGCGTCCGCACATTCATAGCACATTTAATGGGTCCACGCGGTTGACCTTTATTAGAAAATGAGCAGTGTGAGCAGGTCCTGTCGTGGATGGCAGAAAGTGCTTCCAGCAACCTATCGTCCACCCAGAGTTCTGCGCTGTCCACTGCTGCAACTCAGAATCCTCTGGCTGCTGCTCCTCCTTCCTCCCAGCCTCCTCACTCCATGAAAATGAGACATTCTGAGGAGCGGCCAGACTCCCAGGAACTGTTCTCGGGGCCCTGCTCAGATTGGGCAGCAGTGTTTCCTCTCCCACCAGAGGAGTTTATCGTCACTGATGCCCAACCATTGGAAAGTTCCCGAGTCCGGGGGATGAGGATGGGGACTTCCGGCAACTGTCTCAAGACCTTTCAGTAGGTGAGGAGGCCGATGACGATGAGACACAGTTGTCTATCAGTGAGGTAGTAGTAAGGGCATTAAGTCCGAGGGAGGAGCGCACCGAGGATTCTGAGGAAGAGCAGCAGGAGGACGATGAGGTGACTGACCCCACCTGGTTTGCTACGCCTACTGAGGACAGGTCTTCAGAGGGGGAGGCAAGGGCAGCAGCAGGGCAGGTTGCAAGAGGCAGTGCGGTGTCCAGGGGTAGAGGCAGGGCCAGACCGAATAATCCACCAACTGTTTCCCAAAGCGCCCCCTCGCGCCATGCCACCCTGCAGAGGCCGAGCTGCTCAAAGGTCTGGCAGTTTTTCACTGAGAGTGCAGACGACCGACGAACAGTGGTGTGCAACCTTTGTCGCGCCAAGATCAGCCGGGGAGCCACCACCAGCAGCCTCACCACCACCAGCATGCGCAGACATATGATGGCCAAGCACCCCACAAGGTGGGACGAAGGCCGTTCACCGCCTCCGGTTTGCACCGCTGCCTCTCCCCCTGTGCCCCAACCTGCCACTGAGATCCAACCCCGCTCTGGGGACACAGGCACTACCGTCTCCTGGCCTGCACCCACACGCTCACCTCCGCTGTCCTCGGCCCCATCCAGCAATGTCTGTCAGCGCAGCGTCCAGCCGTCGCTAGCGCAAGTGTTGGAGCGCAAGCGCAAGTACGCCGCCACGCACCTGCACGCTCAAGCGTTTAACGTGCACATAGCCAAATTTATCAGTCTGGAGATGCTGCCGTATAGGGTTGTGGAAACGGAGTCCTTCAAAGCTATGATGGCGGCGGCGGCGGCGGCCCCTCGCTACTCAGTTCCCAGTCGCCACTACTTTTCCCGATGTGCCGTCCCAGCCCTGCACGACCACGTCTCCCGCAACATTGTACGCGCCCTCACCAACGCGGTTACTGCCAAGGTCCACTTAACAACGGACACGTGGACAAGCACAGGCGGGCAGGGCCACTATATCTCCCTGACGGCACATTGGGTGAATTTAGTGGAGGCTGGGACAGAGTCAGAGCCTGGGACCGCTCACGTCCTACCCACCCCCAGAATTGCGGGCCACAGCTCGGTGGTGGTATCTGCGGCGGTGTATGCTTCCTCTACTAAACCACACTCCTCCTCCTCCTCCTCCTCCAACGCAACCTCTGTTTCGCAATCAAGATGTGTCAGCAGCAGCAGCACGTCGGCAGCAGTCGGTGTCGCGCGTCGTGGCAGCACAGCAGTGGGCAAGCGTCAGCAGGCCGTGCTGAAACTACTCAGCTTAGGAGATAGGAGGCACACGGCCCACGAACTGCTGCAGGGTCTGACAGAGCAGACCGACCGCTGGCTTGCGCCGCTGAGCCTCCAACCGGGCATGGTCGTGTGTGACAACGGCCGTAACCTGGTGGCGGCTCTGCAGCTCGGCAGCCTCACGCACGTGCCATGCCTGGCCTACGTCTTTAATTTGGTGGTTCAGCGCTTTCTGAAAAGCTACCCACGCTTGTCAGACCTGCTGGGAAAGGTGCGCCGACTCTGCGCACATTTCCGCAAGTCCCACACGGACGCTGCCACCCTGCGCACCCTGCAACATCGGTTTAATCTGCCAGTGCACCGACTGCTGTGTGACGTGCCCACACGGTGGAACTCTATGCTCCACATGTTGGCCAGGCTCTATGAGCAGCGTAGAGCTATAGTGGAATACCAACTCCAACATGGGCGGCGCAGTGGGAGTCAGCCTCCTCAATTATTTTCAGAAGAGTGGGCCTTGTTGGCAGACATCTGCCAGGTCCTTCGAAACTTTGAGGAGTCTACCCAGGTGGTGAGCGGCGATGCTGCAATCATTAGCGTCACCATTCCTCTGCTATGCCTCTTGAGAAGTTCCCTGAAAAGCATAAAGGCAGACGCTTTGCACTCGGAAACAGAGCCAGGGGAAGACAGTATGTTGCTGGTTAGTCAGAGCACCCTCCTGTCTATATCTCAGCGCGGTGAGGAGGAGGAGGAGGAGGAAGATGAGGAGGAGGGGGAAGACACAGCTTGGGCCACTGGTGAGGGTACACATGCTGCTGGCCTGTCATCCTTTCAGCGTGTATGGCCTGAGGAGGAGGAGGAGGAGGAGGAGGATCCTGAAAGTGATCTTCCTAGTGAGGACAGCCATGTGTTGCGTACAGGTATCCTGGCACACATGGCTGACTTCATATTAGGATGCCTTTCTCGTGACCCTCGTGTTACACGCATTCTGGCCACTACGGATTACTGGGTGTACACACTGCTCGACCCACGGTATAAGGAGAACCTTTCCACTCTCATACCCGAAGAGGAAAGGGGTTCGAGAGTGTTGCTATACCACATGACCCTGGCGGACAAACTGATGGTAAAATTCCCATACGACAGCGCTAGTGGCCGAAGGCACAGTTCCGAGGGCCAGGTAGCAGGGGAAGCGCAGAGATCAGGCAGCATGTACAGCACAGGCAGGCCAACACTCTTTAAGACCCTTGACAGCTTTATGGCTCCCCAGCAAGACTGTGTCACCGCTCCCCAGTCACGGCTGAGTCGGCGGGAGCACTGTAAAAGGATGGTGAGGGAGTACGTAGCCGATCGCACGACCGTCCTCCGTGACGCCTCTGCCCCCTACAACTACTGGGTGTCGAAGCTGGACACGTGGCCTGAACTCGCGCTGTATGCCCTGGAGGTGCTTGCTTGTCCTGCGGCTAGCGTCTTGTCAGAGAGGGTGTTTAGTGCGGCTGGGGAAATCATCACGGATAAGCGTACCCGCCTGTCAACCGACAGTGCCGACAGGCTTACACTCATCAAGATGATCAAAGCCTGGATTTCCCCAGACTTCTCTTCTCCACCAGCGGACAGCAGCGATACCTAAGCAATAGGTAGGCTGCACCCGCGGATGGAAGCATCATTCTGTATCCCCATCAAAAACGGGGACCTTTTCGCTTCATCAATCTGTGTATAATATTCCTCCTCCTCCTCCTGCTCCTCCTCCTGAAACCTCACATAATCACGCCGAACGGGCAATTTTTCTTAGGCCCACAAGGCTTAGTCATATAATTTTTGTAAACAATTTTTATACGTTTCAATGCTCATTAAAGCGTTGAAACTTTCACCTCCACCAATTTTTATTTTAACTGGGCTGCCTCCTGGCCTAGTTACCAATTAAAGGGGTTGTCCCGTGGCAGCAAGTGGGTCTATACACTTCTGTATGGCCATATTAATGCACTTTGTAATGTACATTGTGCATTAATTATGAGCCATACAGAAGTTCTAAAAAGTTTTTTACTTACCTGCTCCGTTGCTTGCGTCCTCGTTCCCATGGAGCCGACTAATTTTCGCCCTCCGATGGCCAAATTAGCCGCGCTTGCGCAGTCCGGGTCTTCTGCTCTCTTCAATGGAGCCGCTCGTGCAGAATGCCGGCTCCGTGTAGCTCCGCCCCGTCACGTGCCGATTCCAGCCAATCAGGAGGCTGGAATCGGCAATGGACCGCACAGAAGAGCTGCGGTCCACGGAGGGAGCAGACTCCGGCGGCCATCTTCAGCAGGTAAGTATGAAGACGCCGGACCGCCGGGATTCAGGTAAGCAGTCTCCGTTTGTTTTTTTTAACCCCTGCATCGGGGTTGTCTCGCGCCGAACGGGGGGGGGGGGTTAAAAAAAAAAAAAAAACGTTTCGGCGCGGGACAACCCCTTTAAGCCACATTAACCAAAGCGAATAATGGGTTTCACCTGCCCTCTTGGTTGGCCATAGCCAATTTTTCTGATGTACATTAGTACTGTTGATACAGCAATTTTTGTGGGCCCTCGCCTACAGTGTAATCAAAGGAATTTTTAGCCCACCTGCATTACAGCTGACGTTACATCTGCTGTGTTGGGCAATGCAATGGGATATTTTTATGTACAGCCGGTGGGTTCCAGGGAGCCACCCATGCTGTGGGTGCACAGGGAGTTGTAACTACATGTGTCCACTTCTAAAGAACCCCAGTCTGACTGGGGCATGCAGTGTGGGCCGAAGCCCACCTGCATTAAGCACGACATTACTACCTCAGTTGTGTTGGGCAATACAATGGGATATATTTATGTACCGCCGGTGGCTTCCTGGCACCCACCCATGCTGTGGGTCCACAGGGAGTTGTAAATGCAACTGTTTCCACTTCAAAAGAACCCCAGTCTGACTGGGGCATGCAGTGTGGGCCGAAGCCCACCTGCATTAAGCACGACATTACTACCTCAGCTGTGTTGGGCAATGCAATGGGATATTTTTATGTACCGCCGGTGGGTTCCAGGGAGCCACCCATGCTGTGGGTGCACAGGGAGTTGTAAATGCAACTGTTTCCACTTCAAAAGAACCCCAGTCTGACTGGGGCATGCAGTGTGGGCCGAAGCCCACCTGCATTAAGCACGACATTACTACCTCAGCTGTGTTGGGCAATGCAATGGGATATATTTATGTACCGCCGGTTGCTTCCTGGCATCCACCCATGCTGTGGGTGCACAGGGAGTTGTAACTACATGTGTCCACTTCTAAAGAACCCCAGTCTGACTGGGGCATGCAGTGTGGGCCGAAGCCCACCTGCATTAAACATGACATTACTACCTCAGCTGTGATGGGCACTGCAATGGGATATTTTTATGTACCGCCGGTGGGTTCCAGGGAGCCACCCATGCTGTGGGTGCACACGGAATTCCCATTGCAGAGTTGTACCTGCCTGTGACTATATATAAAAAAACGCCGTCTGACTGGGGCATGCAGACACCTTGACAGAATGAATAGTGTGTGGCACATAGGTTCCCCATTGCTATGCCCACGTGTGCAGCTCCAGATGGAGGTGGCACAGGATTGGATTTCTCATTGCTTCTGTACAGCATTGTGGGCTATCGCCCCACCCCTTTTAAAGAGGGTCGCTGCCTAGCCGTGCCAACCCTCTGCAGTGTGTGCCTGCTTTTCCTGTGGCAGACGCACTTATAAATAGACATGAGGGTGGCGTGGCATGAGGGCAGCTGAAGGCTGGGCAGTGACAGTTTGGTGTGCGCTGTGGACACTGGGTCGTGGGGGGGGGGGGGATTTGGCAGCATGTAACCCAGGAGAAGTGGCAGCGGAGTGTCATGCAGGCAGTGATTGTGCTTTGTTGGAGGTAGTGTGGTGCTTAGCTAAGGTATGCATTGTTAATGAGGGCTTTTCAGATGTTAACGTTGTTGGGGGGGGCACTCTTGCTGCTATTGTGGCTTAATAGTGGGACCTGTGAACTTGAGATGCAGCTCAACATGTAGCCCCTCGCCTGCCCTATCCGTTTCGGTGTCGTTCCCATCACTTTCTTGAATTGCCCAGATTTTCACAAATAAAAACCTTAGCGAGCATCGGCGATATACAAAAATGCTCGAGTCGCCCATTGACTTCAATGGGGTTCGTTACTCGAAACGAACCCTCGAGCATCGCGAAAAATTTGTCTCGTGTAAGGCCGCCTGCACACGAGCGGAAATCCCGCCGCGGGATTTCCGCCGCTGAAAGTTTGCATAGGAGTGCATTAAAATACGCACTGCTATGCAGACGGCCGCGGTTTGGCCGCGCGAAATCTCGTGCGGCAAACAAACCGCGGCATGTCCTAATTTTCTGCGGGGCACGCACTCACCCGGCCGCCGGCTCCGATCTGCGCGTGCGCCGGCTGAGCGGCAGCCGGCACATGAAAGAGCCGGGGCCGCCAGGCGCGGGTGAGTACGCGCTCGTCCCTGCAGGCGCTCGGGTCGGATCGCTGCCGGATCCGACCCTCTCGTCTGCAGGCGGCCTAACGAGCACCCGAGCATTTTGGTGCTCGCTCATCTCTACTAATGACTGTGGCGGCTTGCAGGCGGTCATGCACAGTACAGTTTTTTTTTTTTTTTGTTTACTTGTATTTCCTGCACCATTGCATTATCGATGATGCGGGTACCCACAGCTCATATAGAATGTTAATTGCGTATGGCTGCGGTATTGACATCAGTGCAGGCAGAATAGAGCATACAGCATTTTTCCTGTCGCTCGCGGAATATGCAATTCATGTTTGCGAGTGTGAATGAAACAGCGAAAATGCATGGTTTTCAATGCCCACATTTCACTGTGGATCTCCTGTGTGGATAGGGATTGCAGAATCCACAATCCAAATCCACCCATGTGAGCCCAGCCTTAAGTGCTCATTCACGCAGATGTATGCATATTTTAGTCTTGTAAATACGTAGCGTATTTATTTGACTAAAATATGCATATTTCCCACATATTGTGTTTTTGTTTTGTTTTTTACACACGTATTTACAAGTGTTAAAATAGTGCAAAGATGCCGCCACTGATTTTAATGGGAAATGTATTTTAATATGAGCTATCTTGGTGCATAATACACATCAAAATTGGATGTGCTGTCTTTTTTTACTGTGTAAATATGATGCGTAAATGTGCATATGT
Organism: Eleutherodactylus coqui; assembly: GCF_035609145.1. Taxonomy (NCBI): domain Eukaryota; kingdom Metazoa; phylum Chordata; class Amphibia; order Anura; family Eleutherodactylidae; genus Eleutherodactylus; species Eleutherodactylus coqui. Next base: position 137,206,823 of record NC_089843.1, on the reverse strand, counting down.
GAATAGACACATGAAAATCACTGGGTTCTATACACTGTGTATTATACGTGGCGTATTAATGCCCATGTGAATAAGCCCTAAAACTAAATTTTTGTACAGGTTTCATATTACTCGGTGGTATGGAGACACCCGAATAAATGGTAAAAGGGTGGTTGGGAATGCCATCCTGTGTGTGATATGTTGCTAAGGGGAAGGGGTAAATCTGTGAGGGGCGGTGCCCCACATGGCAGCAATTTTGAAAGCCACCATTTTGCAACCAAGATGATATTTTCAAATATGAAGCGTTCATGCGACTTATCTATCTGATATAGAATTTGATGGGGAATTCAGTTCTGTGCTTAAGTGTGATATGCCTTTATTCCTGCCAAAGTTATTAATTTTAAAGAGGATGATGCTCTACTACAGGATATGCTTGAGGTGCCCCCCCTTGTTTTGAATTATCAAGGCTATTCTCTACTCCCATTCCTGATGTACTGAAAGCAACACCTCGGCAGAAATGCTGGCACAGGCGCCTGGTATCCGCCGTTGCACTTGCACCACACTCTGGCTTTTCATTGCATAAATCCTAGACTTGACATTATCCCACAGGCAGAAGTCCAAGAGGATGAGATCTGATGAGCATAGGGGCCACTCTAATGCGCCACACCACCCAATCCACCTCCCTGGAAACTGATGATCCAAAAAAACTCATGGACAATATGTCCATAATGTGTGTGTGTGTGTGTGGGGGGGGGGGGGGTACCTTCCAGCAGGAAGAATACTGGGAGTGTACTACCTTCATTGCACAGTGATGGGAACACCTTGTCATGTAACAATTGCATATACTTGGAAGCCATAAGATTACTGTTTATGAAGAATTGGCTCATTATCTTTGCATCCCACATATTATACCACACTGTGACTTTCTGTGCCAACCATTTTAGAGGGATCTGTCCAGTACGGGTTTGTGTTGGATCAATAGTGAAGGTTCTGTTTGTTCACCTCTCCACTGACGTAGAAGTTTGCTTCATCATTGAACAATAGTGTATCTGTAAAATGTGGCTTCTGTTACAATTGCTGGGACACCCATGCCACAAATTCACATCGCTATTGGGATCATCCTCATTAAAGTGATGTAGCAACTGGATCTTGAACAGATGCCATTTGTGTGTAGCAAGTATCTGCCCGATGGTGGTTCAACTCACCCCACTTTTCTGTGAGAGATGGTGGGTGAATGTGACATATGTATCTGATAGAGAATTTGACAAAAAAATCCAAATACGTGCGTAAATGTGATGTAGCTTAATTCCTGCTAAAGTTATCAATTTTCCCTTGTTACAAATACAGATATGGCTGCAAGATTTACCCACGAGGAGAGAACAGAGATGGTGCTGATCTCCGGGGAGCTCTTGCTAAAGATACCTGGATGGCCATTGTTGTTGCTTCATCTGTGGCAGTTTTATTATGTCCACTTTTTGGCAGGTCCAACTCAGAACCTGTGTGGCGAAATTCGGTAAGCATTTTGCCAACTTGCAAAAGAGTGGTCTGTTAGAGTGCTGACTACTGAAATGCACTGCAGTGACATGGGTGTAGTGCTCTGCGGAGATTAGCACCATCTCTGTTGTTTCCTCGTGTGTTAATCTAGCAGCCATATCTGTATTTGTAACAAGAGAAAATAGATAACTTTAGCAAGAATTAAGCTATATCACATATCTGGATTCTTCGTCAGATACATATGTCACATTCACCCTTTCCCATTTGAAGATATTGTCTTGGTTCCAAGATGGCTGCTTTCAAAATGGCCACTGTGCGGGACATCAACCCTCACAGATTTGCTACCTTCCTCTTAGTAACATACCACACACAGGATGGCATTCTCAACTACTGTTTTCCCTTTATTCAGGTATATCCATAGCTTTAGACCACCCTGTCCATTCATTTTATGCAATATGTTAATTGCTTTGCTCTGAATTGAGAATTAGTTGAACATTTAGGTTAAGGCTACATGACGACTTTGGCCATGACAAGGGTTGTGTGATCAAAGATTGCTGTGTAGCTCTGCAACCTTTCACTCTCATTGAAGTCAATGGGATCATAGTGCAACTTGTAGGTTGTCATGACTGTCACCCACAGATCACAAAAGTTCTACCTTAGTGGATTTTTTTGTGATCTGTGGGTTGCCCGGGGACCCCATTATGTTCAATGAGAGTATTAGAATGCGGGGCTACACAACGCTCTTTGCATAGCCATTTAACACATGCCTTATGTATATAAGAAATTACAAATTCTAATTATTTCTCATATTTTCATGAGTTTCTATTTTCTTTCTTAACAAATTTGCCCTGTTGGTTGACTACTAGTTCACATGCGCTATTAGGGAATCAGGACCTTATTGAAACGAGTCACCCACCTGGGATCTCTTCTTTGTCATCCAGTATTGTGAGCTACTGTGTAAGAGTGGCCCTCATTCTGGGAGCATGGCCAATCCATGTATTATGTGGCCACCATTAGAGATGAGCGAACCTACTCGGCCACGCCCCTTTTTCACCCGAGTGCCGCGATTTTCGAGTACTTCCGTACTCGGGCGAAAAGATTCGGGGGGCACCGTGGGTGAGTGGGGGGTTGCAGCGGGGAGTGGGAGGGAGAGGGAAAGAGAGAGGGCTCCTCCCTGTTCCCCGCTGCTACCCCCCGCTCCGCCACACCTCCCCCCGCCCCCCGAATCTTTTCACCCGAGTACGGAAGTACTCGAAAATCGCGGTGCTCGATCGAGTAATTACTCGATACGAGTAGGTTCGCTCATCTCCAGCCACCATGTTACATTTAATTTTTCTTCCTTGCTGATTGGAACGTGTGAGGCCAGATGCTTCACTTACTGCAATTAGAGAAGATGGGCATAAAGCAATCCACTGATTACCATACTGTCCTCCATTAAAAACTAGGAAGTATGCATGCAATAAGCAATTTAATTATTTGTTGGAAATAAGTGGGATTAGAGTTGAATGACCCCCAGTAACGATTTCTTTTAACACAACTCAGTGAGATGAAAAGCCTAGTCATTTTACCCGGACTACTCCCCATATGCTGGCTACTTTTGGTCATGTATATGCTTTTATTTTGTAGGCTTTCTGTAAGGGACCAATCAGAAGCAAATTGATTTGTAGCTGAATGACCTCTGAAATGAGCTATACATGCATAATACCAGTAAAACACTTTTTCCTTTCTGCCTGGTGATAAGAATATTCTTTTAGTATCTTGATTGGAATGATATGTCTTGGCAAATAGCTAAACAGCTCTACTTTACTCTAATCAGTTATGGAGACTCTTAAATGAAATAGATTGAAATGCGTGCCAAAAAATCATAGTCAATAGTTACATTGAAATATTCAGTTCAATAGATCTCCTCCAAGCACATTTTATTTTGGTCCTTTACTTGAAATCACATTGATTTGGTGCTCAAAAAAGGCAAATATTCTCAGCAATTGAATAGAATTGTATGTCCTTAATTGCTCTATCTACTTCACAATATGTAAATGCAGATTCAAGGATAGCCATTGGGGCACAAATAGGAATTAAAGTGTTCGCATATTTTCCTGAACTGTTCCAGCATTCACAGATTGCACTGTAGGAGAATTCATACAGGTGGGAAAAGAATATCACACATTTAATATGAAGGGCAGAGATGGAAACAGTAGAAACATATTACAAATAAAACACATGCCTCAGTAACATATTGTACATATTAGTACCTATAATATATTGTAAATATAACATGCTACTTCATCAGTAACAATTTTGGACCATGTAAATAGGACCATAATTTTCTGTGAAGTAAATAATTCACCACAACCAAGCTCATAGCATAAATATGATACCAGAAGCAAACTCATGACATAAATACAGCACCAGTACCAAGCTGATAACATAAATGCAACACCACAACCAAGCTCATAGCATAAATATGATACCAGAACCAAACTCATGACATAAATACAGCACCAGTACCAAGCTAATAACATAAATGCAACACTATATTCAAGTTCATAACATAAATCTGGTACGATAACCAAGACCATAACATAAACATAGTGCCAAATTAAGGCCCAGTGCCCACGGAAGGATTATCACTGCAGAATTCCGGGCCAGACGCCTGCCGTGAATTCCGCAGCAATGTCCGTCCATAAACATGCAATGCTAAAAGATTCTCCCCTGCCCATGAGCAGAAATCAACTGCGATTATCCGCTCGCGGGGCGAATTGCAGCATGTTCTATTTTGTGTGGAAAATCACACGGACGCCTTTCATTGCAGTCAATGGAAGACGTTTATCCTGCGATACTTCAGCAGTGAGCACTGAGGAAGTATCGCGGGAATGCTTGTCATAGTCCAGTGCCAGCGCATCATGCGCCAACTAGCCGGCAAAGACAGTCGTGGCTGATCCTGGCAGGTGAGCATAGGGTCTCTGAGGGGAGCCGGGTCTGATTCCGCTGCGGGATTTCGCAGTTGGAGTCCAACCCCGCCATGCGCATGAGGCCTATATTGAGCACATAAATACAGCATCAGAACAAGCATATAACATAAATATTGCACCAGAACCATCTTAAGGATGCAGATACAATTGAAACTGAGGAAGTGGGAGCACCCAGGTGGCCCTAAACGTCTCTGTTGGACTGGCCTGTGGATATATGATCTTTGTTCGGGTCTGCCCCTGATGGCTGACATGAGCTTTAGGTGTCTCATGTGGTCTCTGTAGGGGTGATACCACCAGGATTGATATGGCTGTTAGAGGCTAATAAGTAACCCCTTACAGAAGTCATGTCATCCCAAGGGCATCCCTAATATAGGAATTGCTGATGTAGTCCATATGTAACACCCATGCTATGATTTCACTATGAGCTATTGAAAACACTGCTGCCGAGCACATATGTCAGCCCTAGTCCACTTAGCTAATTGGAACATTTCAAATAGATTCCTTAGCTCAGTCACTGACTGCATGTTGCTCACCTCATTCAGTCACTGCAGGCAGGGTTATTCCAGCTCAATGTGAGACTCTCACCCTGCCGCAGCAACACTAAAACCCAAAACAGCTGCTGGTGTGGGCAACATGGGGGCAAAGCCAATGAAACGCACAGACATTGCTCCACCTCCAAAAAACGTCCTGACACTGTAGACAGCATCAGGAAGAGGATCTGCATATGCATGCTTGTGGCTTGCAATATAGAGAACCGCACTAGCGTCCAGCCAGCAACTGGTTCTGCAACGTGATTGTGATTTTGACGGGGTCAGAAGAACCAGCTGAATCCCATCCCTGTGGAGGGAGGTTTTAGTACCTAGAAATCCCATTTCCATGCAAAGATGATCGCTCAAAAGATAGCTTTTGAATGATCATTTTGCATAATCTACTAATTGGTATTAATGCCTATTAGTACCAATCAGTAGCCTGTGAGTGGCCTGGAGCTGAATTTATTCAGAGGACCACCCTCTGTTCTCTGAATAAATTCTCTTTGTTCTGCCAGTGGGCTGACAGTTGAGAACAGCTGAGACAATGCAATCAGTTGTAATCAGCTCTCCCTGGGCAGAGCAAAGTGTGAGGTCCTGCTTATCAGCTGTTCTGCTGAATGATGGATTTCAAGCCGAACTGAAATCCATCGTTCTTAAGAAGACTGAAAAATGGGCACATTTACATGCAACGACTATCGCTCAAAAGATAGCTTTTGAGCGAATTTTGAACAATACCGTATATACCGGCGTATAAGACGACTTTTGAACCCCGAAAAATCTGCTCTGCAGTCGGGGGTCGTCTTATGCGCCGGTAATACAAAAAAAAAAAAAAGTGTAAAAAAAAAAATTCATTACTCACCTCCCACGGCGTTCTGTCGCGCTCCGGCGGGATGTCGCTCGCTCCGGCAGGCTGTCGCTCGCTCCTCGTCCCCGGCGCAGTATAGCTTTCTGAATGCGGGGCTTGAAATCCCCGCTTCCAGAAAGCTAATACACACGCCGGCAACCATGACAGCATTGAATGGCTGTGATTGGCTGAAGGCGCACGTGTTAGCAATCACACCCATTCAATTATGTCATTGAATAGTGTGATTGGCTGAAGCCACGTGTGCTTTAGCCAATCACAGCCATTCAATGATGTCATGGCTGCCGGCGTGTGTATTAGCTTTCTGGAAGCGGGGATTTCAAGCCCCGCATTCAGAAAGCTATGCTGCGCCGGGGACGAGGAGCGAGCGACAGCCTGCCGGAGCGAGCGACATCCCGCCGGAGCGCGACAGAATGCCGTGGGAGGTGAGTAATGAATTTTTTTTTTTTCTCCACTGTATACCGGCGTATAAGGTGACAGTTGGGGGGTCGTCTTATACGCCCCGTCGCCTTATACGCCGGTATATACGGTAATTGTTGTGTCTAAGTAGGCCTTTATGGGTTGGATTTCTTTTTCCTACCACCAGAACTTCATGTAGTGCTAGCTGTGGGGAGACAGAATTTCATCATGTTGCATCATTTTAAGCACAACATTAAAAAATAAGAGCGTCTGCCTTAATAAGAACTCTAGACCTTTATGATACGGATAATATCTTTACGCTAGAAGGATCAATCTTTTGTGTTTAAATGTAGTGTAAATGCCTCTTTTACAGCATTCTAACACAGTAAATTGCTTCATAAATGAATGTGATTCTTGACTATATCTCAAAGTTAATTACAGCTGACCACGTTAAGAAGGTTAGAACCCCTGTATTAGAGCATTAAACGAAAATGGTAAGTTCATTTCTATCTGTTGTGTGTGCAGCTGCTAGAACCAAAACCCCATACATAATTGCTTGCAAATCTCAGTACTATGGCCTCTGTATGTTTCACCACAATTTTGTTTTAAACTAAGCCCCATATGAGATCAGTGTCTTAAAATGGAAGATGTCATAATCTGTCAACTCTGTTTCATGTATATTTGCTTCATCTGTTGGTGGTTTCATTTTTTTAGTTCCTTTTTTTTTGTGCCCCCCCTTTCTATAATGCAATATGGCAGTTGAAGTAAGGCAAAAACTGATGTGGGTTTTGGCTCATCGTATAGGAAGCAATAGCATCAAAGAGTCTTTGGAATTCATGTGGCACCTTATTGAAATAGAGAAAAGCCTCCAGGCTTGTCATAGAAAGCTAAGACGACGGCTGGTAAACTTGACATAGCCTTAGAAATCCTTAATGAAGCTTGTTTTCTTATCTATTCTCTACACATACTTCTTGTTCACCATCCTGAGTTCTAGTCTGGGTTCTTGCCAGTGTTCCATTAGCAAAATTAAATGTCTGAGGTTCAAAAGTGTGGCAAGTTAAGAAATAGTAAAATAGCAATGACATCTATAGGACACATATTCATTACATTCATTGTCCTGGCCATAAAGAATTGGTTTGTGAAAGGAAAAAGAAATCAATGTAATCAATCGATCATTAAAGAAGCTAGTAAAGTATAGAGGCTCGTATAAATAATAAGTTAAAGTTGTGTGAAGGACACAACATTCTTCTACATCTCTCACTTCTGTGTTCTGTACCTTACTGTCTCTGTGCATTTTTCCCTCCGTATTTCCCTATTTCTATGAGGTCCTGTTTTATAGCAAATTAGATGATTGCTTAAAAGCACTGTTTCCTAGAGGGGCATTTGAGGATGAGACCCCAAATACTAACCTACCTTGCAATGAAACAGAAAAATATTCCATTCCATTGTTAGTTCAAGTAGTGAGACAGAGAGTTAATTAACATTAACTCCTTGGCTACTGTAGACAGTAAACGATAACTAGAGATTTCACTGTTAACCCTTTCACTACCCCAGGCATCCAGGAAAGTAGCAGTTTACCTCTTAACTGCTCAAAAACTCCAGGGGTATTACTAGTAACTTTTGTTCAAAATTCGATGTAAATGAACTTCGGTGGTCTTCTGACTTCTCTCTTTGTATCTCTCTCTTTCTCTCTCTTCTCTCTCTCTCTCTCGCCTCTCATTCTGTTTTTTGTTACCCTTATTTTCTATATCTATCTCGGCATTCCTCTTACACTACATATTTATCTGTTCCTGTATTTTTTTCTTACTCTGTATTTTTCTCTCTTTTTTTGTGTTTTTCTCTGTCTTTCTTTACATGCATTTCTTTCTGTTCTATTTATCTCCCTCTTTCTCTGTATTTCTGTTGTAGCAGTGCTGAGATCGCTGCCGGATTAACTAAGTCCGGTGCAGTTTTAGACTTGGTTCTGCACCTTCTAGCTCAGTAGGTGGGATGTAATGTAGTTACATCTGTGGGTAATTAGCTGGGTATTTACCTGGGCTGGATACTGAGCTAAGGTGCTGTGAATAGCCAGTTGCTCGCTGTCTGAACTGGTAGTAAGTGGCTCCCGTGGACAGCGTGGGCTCCGCTGTGACGTGAAGAGAGGACGGCTCCGTGTGCTGCGGCTTCACCACCAGCTAAGTGTGGTGTTTCATTTGTGTTTCCTTTTAGGGTTTGCTTTGTCCTTTATTTTGTTGGCCAAGGAGGGTTACTTAGGTCCCAGGAACGAGTGCAGGTCCGCAACTATCAAAGCAATCAGTCTGCCGTGCTAGGCAGGGCCCTCTCCCTCGTCGTCGCATATTTAGGGAAAGACTTCCCGTTTATTTTGTGTTTATTTCAGTTGCTGCATTTTGGGCTATTATTGTGCATAATTGCAGGTGTTGGTCCAGCACGTCATTTGTAACAATTTCATTATCAATCCTCCCTCCCTTTATTTCTGACTCTACATAGAGTCTATCTCTCTTTCTGATACCAGTCTTGTTAGGAAACCTGCTGTATTTGCTTAATGTAAGTATAATGTAACACAATTTCATTCTTTAAGGCCGTTCCCACACAGGCGTTGGCAAAACGCAGTATTTAAAATCATGTTATTTTACTGCGATTTCGAGTGGCATTACTGAATGCACTGTACAGCGTTCAACATTGTTTTTTTACGCACTCCATCATTGTGATGGGTGATGAGGTGCATTAAAAAGCGCTAAAACACTCGAAAATAGAGCAGACAGCGCTAGTTTGCGAGGCCCTATTGAAGTCAATGGAAGCGTTTTACAGCGCTTCAAATGCCGTGCTGAATGCTGTAAAAAGCTGGCCGTTAGAAATCAACCTAAAGCCCCCATAATATTGCAGCTAGAGCCTTATATTCTATAGTATTTTCAACACCCTTTTCTACCTCACCTTTTTCTAGAACTATTAGTATTCAGACTAAAGAAGATTAATAACTGGCTTGGAGTGTAATATCCAAAGGTGTACAAAACGTCTATTGACAGTAATTCTCGAGAAGTCCGATATAAAATGTCCAAATTGACACAGACTAATCCCATATTTTATTGCTGGTTTAAAATTGTAAAAGAAAAAAATAAGCCAGTCCATATAATAATCGCTGAATCTGCAATATCAATTAAACAGGTACAAACTCCCTAGGAAACACTGGATGCATTCCTCATATCAAATTAAGTATGAAAGAGACATTTATTTGAAAGCCATTTTGCACATTTTACCATATGCAAAAGGACAAACATTGAAAACCAGTTTTATAAAAACTATAACACTCAATAATGCTTAAAATGTCTGCAGGATAACAATATCATTACAGGCTATTGCCATCTCATAAAGTTATCCTCTATGCACAGGTCACACTAAAGTCAAACAGTCGGACCCCCATAATCAGTAAATTATCCCCTATTCTGTGGATAGTGGATAAGGTGCTAATATGGGAATACCCATTTAATAAAAAAACATCACATATTGTGAATATTATATGTCATTAAATATTTCGACTTCCCACTGAATACACGGGATCAACTTTTTGAGTCAGAAGATGAGTAGATCTGTTGATGTTAATTTGCAGGGATATTCTATAATATGGCCCCCTTGTTCCTTTATTTTTATAAAGATTGAGTAATAAATATTGGAATGCAATATTCTAATTTTCTGTGTTGTATGGACAACTAGGGCTGGATTATAGAGAGGGAACCTGTGGCACGAGCCTGAAGGTCTCATTACCTTGAGAACTTAGAGTCTCCACTATCTACCCTCCTTAATAGCTGTGCAGTGATCCTATGAGGCCAGTGGAGGTGGAGAGGTGGCCATGCATGTGGGTGGCTTTCTCTTTTAAAGAGAGATTAGACCTACACAAACCTAAAAGTGGTGGTCTTGGACTTTTTGGATTTTTTTTATTCATGACTTGTCTTCAAGGCAAGCTATCAATAGAGGATTGATGGGAATCCACCACTTGGGATCACTGCTGATTAGCTCTCTGGCCCACTGTCAACATGGACAGTGCAGAAAGTAGATAGCACCGTAGAAAAGCAGCAGAACAGGTTGGTATTGTAGGGGAAGCTCCCATTGAATTTAATGGAAGCTGTGCTTGCAGTATCAAACCCAGCCACTGTAATGTTGTTAGCGCTATCTGCTTCCAGCACTGACCACATTAACAGTGCCATTGGGAAACAGATTATCGGCAGGGACCCTGAGTAGCAGACAAGCACCGATTATCTACTGATGACCTGTCCTGGAGACAGATAATCAATAGAAAAAATCCAAAAGGTTCCAGAAACCTCTTTAATATTATTCTGTGCTCAGAAATCTCTAGTTCCTGCAGTTTATTGCTATGCAAATTTAGGCTATCACATAGGAAAACTGTATAGTAAGAAATTAAATAGGTTAAACATCTTCATTAAGTCTTTTGTCAAATGGCCAAAAAATGACCCCATTGATTTACAATGGGGGTGTGTTGGCGTTTCCTTAAGGTTTCAATAGTTTTGACAGCTATAATAGCACTACATGCAGCACTATCCTTGCCCACCATGATGGAGTCCCTGAACTGAACCTCAGTCGACAGTGTAAACAGTGTGAAGATTGAAAGGGAATGTATATTATACATTGTTCTTTTTAATGAATGTTTTTTTCATGTCTGCAAAACTGTAGGGTGTGGCAACTTAGGGGTTACTCGCTCACATGAACGCCATCTTCTCCATCCAAGATGGTTGGCACTACTCCATTGAGACTCAGGAGACCAAAGCACTGCAAACTCTGGCTTTGCCAGCTTTATTTCCCACAGTAAAAAGGGTATAGCATCAACATACTGGAACATATAACAGCATCAGGGTTCGCAAGCAATATATCATGTAGAATGAAATGAAGAGCTGATGGAATCCTTAAATGGACATTAACTTTTCAAACAACTTGTGTTTATAAAATAGCCAGTGTGACAATTAGCTAAACTGTTTTTTTTTTAAATATCTAAAGTGATATTTTTGTGCAGTCTTCCTTTCTCCAACTTAATGTCCACTGTTTACTCTCACATGATTGATATAGGATGCTAGGACTGCAGAGCTGGGAGATGCGCCTTCATGCTCATTGATCTATATGCAGAAAGGAGAGGGAAAAAGACATGAATGTTTAAGCTGTTGCTGAGATTTCTGCTGCTGCTTATACACATGCACTCTGTTAAATCTTGCTGTACAGTTCTGCATGATGAGATTATGTATGTGTGTAATAGACACTTAGAGAGCAGAATCTCTACAGTCCTCTGTATAGGTCTATAGAACACAGCACACAGTAGCAGCTCCTCCCAACTGTCCTGTGAGGATGAAAAATCAAATATACACCCTACAGAGGAAAAAATGGAGAAAAATACAGGATAAAAGGCATATAATGGCCAGAAATAATATTTTTCCTCATATACATGCACAAAGCATCTTATTCCAAAAGGTCATCTCAAAAGTCAGGTACACTTCAACTTGAAAAGATTGGAAGTAGCAAGATCTCTTCCCAGTTGGAGAATAATATAATATATAATAGCAGCTGTCAATGTGACATAAGGCCTATAAAGCTAAAATGCCATATACGAAATACAATGCAATCAGATTTCTGTGACTGTATAACACTGTAATCTAAGCCCACTTCAAATAAACTACATGACACATGGTTTGTTGGCTACCCGAGAATGCAAAACTGAGAAAGATACAGATCAGCTCTGACACCTTACTTACTAACTATTTGATTATAAGTGAAGGCTACAGAAATAAAAAAAAATCATATTCATAACCCATTACACTTTTTATAACAATATTAAATATGGCGAAGGCTATTGCTCACAGCATCCAGTAATAGTTTTCTGAAATAAAGTACAAACACTTTCTGTATGACCATGAGTTTTGTGACACTAAGAACTATTAATGTAATAATCCAACATATGGCGATCATTAAGTTTTCGAAAGTGCTTTTACAGTAGCGTACTTACTAACAGAAAGGATAAAATGCCTAGCATAATAAAATATTATTCAGAATTGAATGTGCTATCAGCATCTGTACATACATAATGTTCTCCTCACACTAAAACTGCTGTGCAAATAGCTATTGAGTCTGAAATGTCTCAAGGGTAAATTCAAAGATTAATGTTTCAGCTGGATTTAGTTGTTTCGAAAGAATAGAACGGTTTTCTTGGTCATGTGGCAGTTACTTAGCTAACCTTCAAATGTCAGTTTCAGCAGAGTTCAGGCAGAACAATTCAGCTATTCAGGTTTCTTCTTTCTTCACGAGTAACATCTGTTTGCATGGCCTTTGTCCGTGAGACATGATGTTGGGTTGTATAACCTACACTGTGCCAGAGATTTAGGTCTTTGAAGAAATTCCAGTTATTTGTAGAGGAAAAGCTACTTTAACCTTAATAACAAAAAGGATCAAAACATCTTGTGCTACAGTACATAGATATGATAACGCCTAGTATCCATTCTATACAAGGGTAGGTTTTTTTGCTTATGTATATATTATGTTTCAAAATAATATCTGGGTCGTATTTAGTTTAAATTGTGTCCAGTTAAGGTCAGACAATTTTTATTTCTAGGAAAAAAATACATTCTTTTAACTAAACAGAAAAAAAAAGATCATAACCCATTCATACCCACCACATGTTAATGAATGGACTAATGTCATAGTCTCTTTGCCAGAAGTGCATTAATTTAGTGCTATCATTTGCACTGACAGCCTGATCTTGTAATCTGAATCTGGCGGGAAAATGAAATAAACATTTTCTTAAAAAAGCTGTGAATAGAGTACTCATTATGATGAAATGATACTAGTAGATTGTCATTCATGTTTGCATGTAAGCTATTCTCCCCAGGTACCTGCCACTTTTCTGGTCTGGGAAAAGTTGGGTGAATCCAGACAAATGTTTAAGTGTACTTTCTGTCAAGCAGAGCTCATTAATATTCATTTAACTGCTTTTCACCTGTACCAGAGAGGCCTTTGATCCCATTTGCTCCTTTTGGTACCAGCATGGAAGCCCTTTGCTGTAGTGATAATGAAATTAGCAATTTGCAAGATATCCCATTGTCTTCCTGCCATTCCAATACACTTTCTCCAGACTTGCTGACTGCGAATTACCTCCACTGAGATAGGACAAAGAAATAATTAATAATATCTACGTATTATGGATCATTTGAAGGTTCTAACTCAACAGCGGTTATATGTTTGAAACTGTAAGTGTACCATTGATGCAATGCATTCATTCCTGTGACTTGGTGACCCTTGAAATCCATTGAATTGTATACCTGTGAAGATGATCATCTGTGGCATATCATCTTTGGTATCCACGGGTAGCTAAATTTATACAATGAAATATAGCGGCCATAGCTTCCCTATTGGAGTGCTTCCTAGGAAAATATGGCCAGAATATTAACTTAGGTTTCCATACGGAAGATCTGTGCATCTACTTAGCCAGCCTTCGGTGATGTCATTAGGAGGATGGTGAAGGTGGGACCTTGAGGGACTTTAATACTATATGGGGATCCCCCCCCCCCCCCCCCTTCATTGTGAGACTAGGAGTTGCATGTGTTCTTCACCCCAGGAGTATTTGAAACAGCTCCATAGGCTGGCATTTTCTATTAAAGGGGTTGTCCCGCGCCGAAACGGTTTTTTTTTTTTTTTCAATAGCCCCCCCGTTCGGCGCGAGACAAACCCGATGCAGGGGTTAAAAAAGAAAACCGGATAGTGCTTACCTGAATCCCCGCGCTCCTGTGACTTCTTACTTACCTTGTGAAGATGGCCGCCGGGATCTTCACCCCCGGTGGACCACAGGTCTTCTGTGGGGTCCATTGCCGATTCCAGCCTCCTGATTGGCTGGAATCGGCACGTGACGGGGCGGAGCTACGAGGAGCCGCTCTCCGGCACGAGTGGCCCCATTCAGAAAAGAAGAAGACCGGACTGCGCAAGCGCGTCTAATCTGGCGATTAGACGCTGAAAATTAGACGGCACCATGGAGACGAGGACGCTAGCAACGGAACAGGTAAGTGAATAACTTCTGTATGGCTCATAATTAATGCACAATGTACATTACAAAGTGCATTAATATGGCCATACAGAAGTGTATACCCCCACTTTGTTTCGCGGGACAACCCCTTTAATTTATTCCTTTTTATTTTCATACTGCTTTGTGTGTATTTGTATGTTCCTTACCCTTTTGCAAAAATCTCCTTTTGTATATTTTTTATCAAAACACTGCTAACTTTTTTTAAAATAAAAATTTTGTTTAGTCATCCTCGAACACTTTAAGTAATCCATAATCCCGAAGTGTGTTAATTGTGTGCTGCCTGGTAGAAACTGAGGTGGCTGACCTACCTGTAAGAAACGGTCATTGATGGAAGCAAAATTTATTAGGGTGTGCTAGGCCATGCCAGGTGCAATTTGGGCTTCAGGCCTCAGTCACACGGGCGCATCGGCACCCGTACACCGGCGCTGACGCGCCCGTGTGACTGCAGGAATGAGACGGACGTACCTGCAGACGGCCGGCTCTCTGCAGCGCCGGAGGAAAGAACACATGACCGGCAATGAAGCCGGTCACATGTTCTTTCCTCCGGCGCTGCAGAGAGACAGCCGTCTGCAGGTACATCCGTCTGCTGGTGTCAGTCACACGGTCGCATCGGCGCCGGTGTACAGGTGCCGATGCGCCAGTGTGACTGAGACCTCATTTTGCACTAGTGCAAAATTCAGAAAGCAGAAAATAATTTAACACTTTGGTCTGCCCCTTGGTGCCATACTGTGACTGTGGGACCTGTAAACCCCGTTATCGTGACACTCATATTAAATGTGTTCCTGAATGCAGAAAACTTTACTTCTGCATTTGTTTGGTTGATAGGAAGCCCCACAACATTAAGAATGACCTCATAGATATTCCCTGTATCATTAGATCACTCCTATGAGTCATCTGTATATAGGGACAGGAATAGAGATGAGCGAACGTACTCGTCTGAGCTTGATACTCGTTCGAGTATTAGCGTGTTCGAGATGCTCGTTACTAGAGGCGAGCACCACGCGATGTTCGAGTTACTTTCACTGTCATCTCTGAGACGTTAGCGCGCTTTTCTGGCCAATAGAAAGACAGGGAAGGCATTACAACTTCCCCCTGTGACGTTCAAGCCCTATACCACCCCCCTGCAGTGAGTGGCTGGCGAGATCAGGTGTCACCCAAGTATATAAATCGGCCCCTCCCGCGGCTCGCCACAGATGCATTCTGACAGAGATCAGGGAAAGTGCTGCTGATGCTGGAGCTGCTATAGGGAGAGCGTTAGGAGTGATTTTAGGCTTCAAGAACCCCAACGGTCCTTCTTAGGGCCACATCTGACCGTGTGCAGTACTGTTGAGGCTGCTTTTAGCAGTGTTGCACAATTTTTTTTTTGTATATCGGGCGTGCAGAGCATTGCGTCCTCAGTCTGCAGTCATTGTACTGAGTATAGGGCCAGTACTGGTGAGGCAGGGAAAGAGATATCCAGGCTATATAGGCAGTGGGCTTTTTCAAAAAAATTGGGGAAAAATACTATTTTTGGGCTGCCTGTGACCGTCTTCAGTTTACTGCGTGTCTGCTGGGGGTAGTAGTCCTAATTAATACGCGTAGTAGTCCTAATTAATACGCAGCTAAGCGTTACAGCAGGCTTGCGCAAAATTGTTTCCTGGGTCTGCTGTCTCTGTTACATCACCGCCGTCATCCCGCCAGAGGGAAAGAGTATACATAATATTATACGCTGCCTACAGTATCTGTCTGCTGGGGGTAGTAGTCCTAATTAATACGCAGCTAAGCGTTTCAGCAGGCTTGCGCAAAATTGTCTCCTGGGTGTGCTGTCTCTGTTACATCACCGCCGTCATCCCGCCAGAGGGAAACAGTATACATAGTATTATACGCTGCCTACAGTATCTGTCTGCTGGGGGTAGTAGTCCTAATTAGTACGCAGCTAAGCGTTACAGCAGGCTAGCGCAAAATTGTTTCCTGGCTCTGCTGTCTCTGTTACATCACCGCCGTCATCCCGCCAGAGGGAAACAGTATACATAATATTATACGCTGCCTACAGTATCTGTCTGCTGGGGGTAGTAGTCCTAAATAATACGCAGCTAAGCGTTTCAGCAGGCTTGCGCAAAATTGTTTCCTGGGTCTGCTGTCTCCGTTACATCACCGCTGTCATCCCGCCAGAGGGAAACAGTATACATAATATTATACGCTGCCTACAGTATCTGTCTGCTAGGGGTAGTAGTCCTAATTAATACGCAGCTAAGTGTTACAGCAGGCTTGCGCAAAATTGTTTGCTGGGTCTGCTGTCTCTGTTACATCACCGCCGTCATCCCGCCAAAGGAAACAGTATACATAATATTATACGCTGCCTACAGTATCTATCTGCTGGGGGTAGTAGTCCTAATTAATACGCAGCTAAGCGTTTCAGCAGGCTTGCGCAAAATTGTTTCCTGGGTCTGCTGTCTCTGATACATCACCGCCGTCATCCCGTCAGAGGGAAACAGTTTACATAATATTATACACTGCCTACAGTATCTGTCTGCTGGGGGTAGTAGTCCTAATTAATACGCAGCTAAGCGTTACAGCAGGCTTGCGCAAAATAGTTTCCTGGGTCTGCTGTCTCTGTTACATCACCGCTGTCATCCCGCCAGAGGGAAACAGTATACATAATATTATACGCTGCCTACAGTATCTGTCTGCTGGGGGTAGTAGTCCTAATTAATACGCAGCTAAGCGTTACAGCAGGCTTGCGCAAAATTGTTTCCTGGGTCTTCTGTCTCTGTTACATCACCGCCGTCATCCCGCCAGAGGGAAACAGTATACATAATATTATACGCTGCCTACAGTATCTGTCTGCTGTATCAGCTCAGCATTTAAAAAAAATAGAAGCAAAATACTTAAGGCCTACTACTGGCCTTTGGCCACTTGACTGCTTCTGCGCTGTGAATTCCACTAGCTCAGTCATACGCACCTACGTCTCACTACAGGCGTGCGCAAAATTGATTCCTGGCTCTGCTGTGCGTTCCGTAAGAGATGTCAGCCTCCAACCACAGGCCAATAAGCGGCACATTTAATTACAGCTTTCTGTTTCTGCACTACTGGTAATACAGCATGCTGAGGGGTAAGGGTAGGCCTAGAGGACGTGGACGCGGGCGAGGATGCGGAGGCCCAAGTCAGGGTGTGGGCACAGGCCGAGCTCCTGATCCAGGTGTATCGCAGCCGACTGCTGCGGGATTAGGAGAGAGGCACGTTTCTGGCTCCCCCACATTCATCTCACAATTAATGGGTCCACGCGGTAGACCTTTATTAGAAAATGAGCAGTGTGAGCAGGTCCTGTCGTGGATGGCAGAAAGTGCATCCAGCAATCTATCGACCACCCAGAAATCTGCGCCGTCCACTGCTGAAACTCTGAATCCTCTGGCTTCTGCTCCTCCTTCCTCCCAGCCTCCTCACTCCATTATAATGACACATTCTGAGGAGCAGGCAGACTCCCAGGAACTGTTCCCGGGCCCCTGCCCAGAATGGCCAGCAATGGTTCCTCTCCCACCGGAGGAGTTTGTCGTGACCGATGCATAAGCTTTGGAAAGTTCCCAGGGCCCGGGGGATGAGGCTGGGGACTTCCGGCAACTGTCTCAAGAGCTTTCAGTGGGTGAGGAGGACGATGACGATGAGACACAGTTGTCTATCACTCAGGTAGTAGTAATTGGAGTAAGTCCGAGGTAGAAGCGCACAGAGGATTCGGAGGAAGAGCAGCAGGACGATGAGGTGACTGACCCCACCTGGTTTGCTACGCCTACTTAGGACAGTACTTCAGAGGGGGAGGCAAGTGCAGCAGGGCAGGTTGGAAGAGGCAGTGCGGTGGCCAGGGGTAGAGGCAGGGCCAGACCGAATAATCCCCCAACTGTTTCCCAAAGCGCCCCCTCGCGCCATGCCACCTTGCAGAGGCCGAGGTGCTCGAAGGTCTGGCAGTTTTTCACTGAGAGTGCAGACGACCGATGAACAGTGGTGTGCAACCTTTGTCGCGCCAAGATCAGCCGGGGAGCCTCCACCACCAGCCTCACCACCACCAGCATGCACAGACATATGATGGCCAAGCACCCCACAAGGTGGGACGAAGGCCGTTCACCGCCTCCGGTTTGCACCGCTGCCTTTCCCTCTGTGCCCCAACCTGCCACTGAGATCCAACCCCCCTCTCAGGACACAGGCACTACCGCCTCCTGGCCTGCACCCACACCCTCAACTCCGCTGACCTCGGCCCCATCCACCAATATCTCTCAGCGCACCGTCCAGCCGTCGCTAGCGCAAGTATTGGAGCGCAAGCGCAAGTACGCTGCCACGCACCCGCACGCTCAAGCGATAAACGTGCACATAGCCAAATTTATCAGCATGGAGATGCTGCCGTATAGGGTTGTGGAAACGGAGGCTTTCAAAGGTATGATGGCGGACGCGGCCCTGCGCTACTCAGTTCCCAGTCGCCACTACTTTTCCCGATGTGCCGTCCCAGCCCTGCACGACCACGTCTTCCGCAACATTGTACGCGCCCTCACCAACGCAGTTACTGACAAGGTCCACTTAACAACGGACACGTGGGCAAGCACAGGCGGGCAAGGCCACTATATCTCCCTGACGGCATATTGGGTGAATTTAGTGGAGGCTGGGACAGAGTCAGAGCCTGGGACCGCTCACGTCCTACCCACCCCCAGAATTGCGGGCCCCAGCTCGCTGGTAGTATCTGCGGCGGTGTATGCTTCCTCCACTAAACCACCCTCCTCCTCCTCCTCCTCCTCCTCCTCCTCCTACGCAACCTCTGTCTTGCAATCAAGATGTGTCAGCAGCAGCAGCAGCACGTCGCCAGCAGTCGGTGTCGCGCGGCACGGCAGCACAGCGGTGGGCAAGCGTCAGCAGGCCGTGCTGAAACTACTCAGCTTAGGAGAAAAGAGGCACACGGCACACGAACTGCTGCAGACCGACCGCTGGCTTGCACCGCTGATCCTCCAACCGGGCATGGTCGTGTGTGACAACGGCCGTAACCTGGTGGCGGCTCTGCAGCTCGGCAGCCTCACGCACATGCCATGCCTGGCCCACGTCTTTAATTTGGTGGTTCAGCGCTTTCTGAAAAGCTACCCACGCTTGTCAGACCTGCTCGGAAAGGTGCGCCGGCTCTGCGCACATTTCCGCAAGTCCCACACGGACGCTGCCACCCTGCGCACCCTGCAACATCGGTTTCATCTGCCAGTGCACCGATTGATGTGCGACGTGCCCACACGGTGGAACTCTATGCTCCACATGTTGGCCAGGCTCTATGAGCAGCGTAGAGCTATAGTGGAATACCAACTCCAACATGGGCGGCGCAGTGGGAGTCAGCCTCCTCAATTCTTTACAGAAGAGTGGGCCTGGTTGGCAGACATCAGCCAGGTCCTTGGAAACTTTGAGGAGTCTACCCAGATGGTGAGCGGTGATGCTGCAATCATTAGCGTCACCATTCCTCTGCTATGCCTCTTGAGAAGTTCCCTGCAAAGCATAAAGGCAGACGCTTTGTGCTCGGAAACAGAGGCGGGGGAAGACAGTATGTCGCTGGATAGTCAGAGCACCCTCCTGTCTATATCTCAGCGCGTTGAGGAGGAGGAGAGGGAGGAGGATGAGGAGGAGGGGGAAGAGACAGCTTGGCCCACTGCTGAGGGTACCCATGCTGCTTGCCTGTCATCCTTTCAGCGTGTATGGCCTGAGGAGGAGGATCCTGAAAGTGATCTTCCTAGTGAGGACAGCCATGTGTTGCGTACAGGTACCCTGGCACACATGGCTGACTTCATGTTAGGATGCCTTTCTCGTGACCCTCGCGTTACACGCATTCTGGCCACTACGGATTACTGGGTGTACACACTGCTCGACCCACGGTATAAGGAGAACCTTTCCACTCTCATACCCGAAGAGGAAAGGGGTTCGAGAATGATGTTTTACCACAGGACCCTGGCGGACAAGCTGATGGTAAAATTCCCATCCGACAGCGCTAGTAGCAGAAGGCGCAGTTCCGAGGGCCAGGTAGCAGGGAAGGCGCGGAGATCAGGCAGCATGTACAGCACAGGCAGGGGAACACTCTCTAAGGCCTTTGACAGCTTTCTGGCTCCCCAGCAAGACTGTGTCACTGCTCCCCAGTCAAGGCTGAGTCGGCGGGAGCACTGTAAAAGGATGGTGAGGGAGTACGTAGCCGATCGCACGACCGTCCTCCGTGACGCCTTTGCCCCCTACAACTACTGGGTGTCGAAGCTGGACACGTGGCCTGAACTCGCGCTCTATGCCCTGGAGGTGCTTGCTTGTCCTGCGGCTAGCGTCTTGTCAGAGAGGGTGTTTAGTGCGGCTGGGGGAATCATCACGGATAAGCGTACCCGCCTGTCAACCGACAGTGCCAACAGGCTTACACTCACAAAGATGAACAAAGCCTGGATTTCCCCAGACTTTTCTTCTCCTCCAGCGGACAGCAGCGATACCTAAACAATACGTAGGCTGCACCAGCGGACAGCAGCGGTACCTAAACAATACGTAGGCAGCACCCGCGGATGGAAGCATCGTTCTCTATCACCATCAAAAATGGGGACCTTTTAGCTTCATCAATCTGTGTATTATATTCATCCTCCTCCTCCTGCTCCTCCTCCTGAAACCTCACGTAATCACGCCGAACGGGCAATTTTTCTTAGACCCACAAGGCTCAGTCATATAATTTTTGTAAACAATTTTTATATGTTTCAATGCTCATTAAAGCGTTGAAACTTGCGCCTGAACCAATTTTTATTTTAACTGGGCTGCCGACAGGCCTAGTTACAAATTAAGCCACATTAACCAAAGCGATTAATGGGTTTCACCTGCCCCCTTGGTTGGACATGGGCAATTTTTCTGAGGTACATTAGTACTGTTGGTACACCAATTTTTTGGGGCCCTCGCCTACAGTGTACTCCAATTAATTTTTTGCCCACCTGCATTAAAGCTGACGTTACATCAGCTGTGCTGGGCACTGCAATGAGATATATTTATGTACCGCCGGTGGGTTCCAGGGAGCCACCCATGCTGTGGGTCCACAGGGAGTTGTAACTGCATGTGTCTACTTCTAAAGAACCCCAGTCTGACTGGGGCATGCAGTGTGGGCCGAAGCCCACCTGCATTAAACATGACATTACCTCAACTGTGCTGGGCACTGCAATGGGATATATTTATGTACCGCCGGTGGCTTCGTGGCACCCACCTATGCTGTCGGTCCACACGGAGTTGTAACTGCATGTGTCCACTTCTAAAGAACCGCAGTCTGACTGGGGCATGCAGTGTGGGCCGAAGCCCACCTGCATTAAACATGACATTACCTCAGCTGTGATGGGCAATGCAATGGGATATATTTATGTACCGCCGGTGGCTTCCTGGCACCCACCCATGCTGTCGGTCCACAGGGACTTCACAATAGGGAGTTGTACCTGCCTGTGTCTATGAATTAAAAACCCCGGTCAGGTCGGGGCATGCAGTGTGGGCCGAAGCCCACCTGCATTTAATCTGACGTTAGCTCTGCTGTCCAGGGCACTGCAATGGGATACATTTATGTACAGCCGGTGGGTTCCAGGGAGCCACCCATGCTGTGGGTGCACACGGAATTCCCATTGCAGAGTTGTACCTGCCTGTGACTATTTATAAAAAAAAC
This sequence comes from Eleutherodactylus coqui, assembly GCF_035609145.1. Lineage (NCBI taxonomy): Eukaryota > Metazoa > Chordata > Amphibia > Anura > Eleutherodactylidae > Eleutherodactylus > Eleutherodactylus coqui. The sequence continues at coordinate 137,184,871 of NC_089843.1, read as the reverse complement.
GCGGTCTGACTGGGGCATGCAGACACCTTGACAGAATGAATAGTGTGTGGCACGTAGGTTCCCCATTGCTATGCCCACGTGTGCAGCTCCTGATGGAGGTGGCACAGGATTGGATTTCTCATTGCTTCTGTACAGCATTGTGGGCTATCGCCCCGCCACTTTTAAAGAGGGTCGCTGCCTGGCCGTGCCAACCCTCTGCAGTGTGTGCCTGCGGTTCCTCCTCATGGCAGACGCACTTATAAATAGACATGAGGGTGGTGTGGCATGAGGGCAGCTGAAGACTGTGCAGGGACACTTTGGTGTGCGCTGTGGACACTGGGTCGTGCGGGGGGGCGGGGGGGGGGGGGTTGGGCAGCATGTAACCCAGGAGAAGTGGCAGCGGAGTGTCATGCAGGCAGTGATTGTGCTTTGTTGGAGGTAGTGGTGCTTAGCTAAGGTATACATTGCTAATGAGGGCTTTTCAGATGTAAAAATTGTTGGGAGGGGGGTGGCCCACTCTTGCCGCTATTGTGGCTTAATAGTGGGACCTGGGAACTTGAGATGCAGCCCGACATGTAGCCCCTCGCCTGCCCTATCTGTTGCTGTGTCGTTCCCATCACTTTCTTGAATTGCTCAGATTTTCACAAATGGAAACCTTAGTGAGCATCGGCTATATACAAAAATGCTCGGGTCGCCCATTGACTTCAATGGGGTTCATTACTCGAAACGAACCCTCGAGCATCGCGTAAATTTTGTCCCGAGTAACGAGCACCCGAGCATTTTGGTGCTCGCTCATCTCTAGGCAGGAACATATAGAAAGTGTGCACCCTGCAAACTGTAATGTGGTAGTAAGAAAATAAGTGCTAAATTATTATAGAAACATGTAAAAAATAATAAAGGAGTAATAAAAAGTAATGAAAAAGAAAACTTGTTTCCCTAAAAAAGTACACATATTTCCAAACCCATACGCACTAAAGTTAGACATCCTACATGACATGAATGATTGTTGTATAGGCATAATGTGTTCTGGCATTAATATTTTTCTATGACACAACATGTACATTACCCCAAACATATAATAATTATCCTGGCCATCAATGTTAGTCTTTTGTAACCCGGCTCTATAGTTTCTGCTTTTGAGCCTTCACTAAATAATGTCCTTACTTGGATGATATCACCCATAAACAGAAGCGGCATCTGAGGTTAAGGGAGGTGATACATTTAACGCTTTCCAATCTATTTTTGGATTCAGGGCTTCCTAAAAGGCTTTCTCTTTTTGCTGTTATACAACGGTGCCATCTGCTGGCTAAAGCCAGTGTGTGTGCGCCAGGGAGACTCCGTCAGCGGAGTGGCTGGCAAAAGACAGTAAGAATACCCTGTTGGACATCTTCTGACATTGGAGCTGTACAAACTTCAGTGAGAATGTAGAAAGGCGTCAGACAGTGGATTGGAAAGGGTTAAAACTAAAATAGAGTTTTTCTTCTCGGCACTATAGCAACGTCATATTTTGAACAGCGTATAATTATTCGCTTTTTTTATGCAGGGCTGGTTTTAGAGAAAGCGTGACCCGGGCCAAAATGAAAAGTTGGCTTCCAAAAATGCAGAAATATGCTACAAAAACGGAGTCACATTCAATCAATTCATAAGGTAGTGTGCAGAGTGCTTCAGCGCTGACCTCTCCCTGCTGCAAGCAATGAAAGTGGCTAGAAAGAACACAGAAACGATCCAGCCAGGATCCTCTGAGGACTGATAAAGGTGGCAAAGGAAGCAAGCTGATGATACGGTAGTATATTGTAGCCTTGATTTTGGAGTGTGTCTGAGATAATTTGGAGCTCCATTTGTTTATACAGATCTCCAAATCTGCAGCTTGTCATCACATACTCATGCATTTAAAGAAAATACTGTTTTTCTCTATAGGCACCACTAGGGGAGCTCCTATCCCTGTAAGGAGATATTATGAAAAAGAAATAGCACAGAATTTTGGACCAAGATACATTTTTCACAAAAAAACAATGTTTTGAAAGCAGACTCTATCTCTTTGAATAGTATGTTGCAGTTTGGAGTCTGGATGCAGAGTAGACAGTAATGCACTCCAGTTCTTACTGACAACTCACAGAAGTATGTTGTGTGGAGAAGGATAATTGCAGTTCACACAAATTACCCTCTAAAGTTTCTGTATTGTGTTGTTAATATGTATACAGAACATTATGTTATGACATTACAGACTGTAATGACCTCATGCACAGCGTATTAAAGGGGTTGTTCCACTGTTTACTATTGCTGGCTTATCCCCAGGATAGGTCATTATCAGCCGCCAACGCTCAGGATCCCTGTCGATCGGCTCATCCCTGGACCCATCAATCTCACAATGGAGCTTCCTTTGTTGATGGAAGCAGACAGCTCCATAAAGTGTACAGTGGCCCTGACTGGTATTATGCACAGAGTCTCATTAAAGTGAATAGGATTCAGCATGCGATACCAGCCAGGGCCACTGCACACTGTACTGTCTGCTTCCAGCTGATCTGCTATTGATGCCTTATCCTGAGAATCATGCCCATGTAATTATGCATAGACAATACTGGTACTGGAATTGAATATTGCCTATATAAGCCAATAGATTGTATACTTCAATTGGCAGGATCCTCTGTTGTTCTGTTGCACTATTGGGAAACAGTAGTTTATGGGTAAGAAATGTAAGGGTATGTATACAAAGGACAGATTTTCTGTTGAAAATCCATATGAATTTCCTCCCCACTTTGGTGCAGAATTGCTTGCAGGTTTGTCACTCTAGAACATTTTAAATAACAAAATAAAAAATACTAACTTTCTCTTAAACCCCTCTGCAGAGTGTTACTTGCTCCCCTAACGATCATGCTTTGACCTATGTAACCACTGCAGTCTGTGATTGGCTGCAGTGGTCACATGTCAAAACTGAAGCCCAGGATGCAGAGACCAGTGGGGGCACAAGCAAGTTTCTGTAAGGGAGCAGGGAGTAATTTTTAAAATCATTGTAAAAATCTTTACTAGTGACCCTATATAACATATGTCCATACAGTTCAGCCTATCCCCCAATGTTGATCCAGAGGAATGCAAAAAACCCCAATGAGGTTGAAGCCAATTTTTTCCATTTAACCCATTATTGACTAAGCTTTTTTACATTTTTGTTTTTTCCTCCCTCCTTTTAAAAAAATCGTAACTACTTTATTTATCCATTGACATAGCTGTATGAGGGTTTGTTTTTTGCATGACAAGATGTATTTTTCAATGTTTCTGTTTATTGTACCATATAATGTACTGAAAAACGTAAGTGGAGAGAAATGAAATTCCGCTATCCTTAATTGCATCTTGTTTCTAAGGAGCACAAACTGCAACAAAAATTTGTTTTTTTGCTGTACTACTCGTATTATTTTTCAAAGATATTTAATTTTTCTAAATTATTTTCTGCCACCATCTTCTGCACGCCAAAGCTTTTTTATTTTTCTGGCTACACAATTGTGCGAGAGCTCATTTTTTATGGGATGATTTGTAGTTTGCGTTGGTATGATCTTAGAATACATATGACTTTTAAATCACTTTTTATTGCATTTTTTCTTGGAGACAGAGTGACCAAAAAAGTGCATTTCCAGCGTTCTTTTTTTTCTTTCTGATGACATTCATCATACAGGGTAAATAATGCATTACTTTTTTTATTGCATCAGACTTTTACGAATGCAGTTATACCAAATCTGTATTTTTTTTATTATTATTTATATTCTTTTATTTCAAATATGGCAAAAGTGTTTTTTTAACTTTTATAACTTTTTTAAAAATAATTAGTAAAACTTTATTGTTCTTATTTTTGCTTTCTTTTTAAGTCCCGACAGGGGACTACAAAATGTGATGCTTTGATCTCTCCTGCAGTATGACGTAATGCCACAGCATTACATCATACTGCAATCTGACAGGCAGTCTATCAAGCCTTCCCACAGGGATAGGCATTCTGCCATTACAGCTCTGCGGCTTTTCAGAAGGTCCCTGGCTGCCATGATACCTGCATGGCTTCCTGCAATCTCTTCGCGAGGGTAGCGGAGGGTAGATCAACAACACTTATAAAGTTATTAATGACTATAACATATAATATTGTATCACACAAGAAAGGTGTTCAGGCCCCTCTTGAACTCTTTCATTGAATTTGCCATCATGTTTCTATGTTGGTGTAGAAACCTATTTGCCTTGGCAGCCACTGCCTGACACTGTTTGTTCCAGGTTAATCTTTCAGTTAACTAGAATCCCCAAGTCCCTTTACATGTGTTACCCAGTGGTTTCCCATTTAGTGTGTAATGGTGATATGTTCATTACCTTACATTTATCAGTGTTCAACCTCATTTGCCACTTTTCTACCCAAGCCCCCTGTGGTGGCCCAAAACAATAGGACCCCTCCATAATAGTGTGTATGCATTTGTCTTCTGTTTTTTTCAGTGCCTTCTGTGTTGCATGAATGATGTGTATTGCATAGTTGCATCACTGAGTTAACTGTCTGGTATGTGAGCTGATTGTCTGGAAAATGTATCTGTTTGTTGGTAATGTGACCTTGTGATATATATGTGGATGCAAGGTGCATGAGTGAGAGTTTCTGTGTTCTGTTCTGGAGAGTGCAGTTGAGTTCTGTTCTAGACCTGCAAGAGGACCACACAGGCATCTTCGACCTGTGTAGCCCAGAATGGAAGAGGCTGAAAGGAATCTACAGCCTTCCCTGGGCTTGCTGTACCCAGGGGATGTGAAAGTACCCCTTCAACACTAGAAGAGAGAGAATATGAGGAATCGCCATGCAGCGCACCTTTTTCGCTAAATGTGAGTGTTGACCAGCAGAGAGTGGAAGAGAAGAAAGAGTGTTGCCAGGATCAGGACCCACAGATAACAGGACTGTAGTTTCTCCTGTTCACCCATGAATCCTCCGGGATCAAGACCCACAGATAACAGGACTGTGGTTTCTCCCGTTCACCTGTAAATCCTCCCTGTCGCACCACTTTGAAGTTTGCACTGTGTTTTCCTGCTGGCATGTATTTTCAAGTTGTTTCAAGTAAACGAGCTTCCCCGACTATTCCCAGTTTGGCTCAGAAAGTTAAATCCCTGTGTGTACTCTTTATTACCAACAACTGGATTCACCGTAGAGAATGGAACGATGGCATCATGCGGGACACAAAATGACTAAGGTAATCTAGCATTGGGTTCCCCAGTTAAATAGCCTGCCCGCGGCTCCTTGGTTGTGTTACTAGTTATCGTCCGGGTGGGACACGGTAGAGCCACTGTGACAGGGCCCAAACTCTTCCCTGCTGTTTCCTAGGCTGGGACCCGCTCTTCAGACGCTGCACCCCAATTTATCTTGGTCCTCTTGCAACTGCCTTGTGTCCTCTCTTGTGATGATTTCTTTACATAGTTTTGTATTATCTGCAAATATTGCTATTTTACTGTGTAATCCTTCTGCTAGGTCATAAATAAATATATTAAAAAGAATAGGGCCCAAAACCGATAGGATAGGTTATCAATCCTGGCCGATCAGCTGAACAGGCACCCGCTGTCAGCACCGCCAAACACCAGGGTCAGAGTGGAAGTTGACGCTTTGACCCCTGTGCGGTCACTGGCACTTGTAACTACAGGCACAGCTCCAATTGATTTCAATCAGATCTCAGCAGTCAGAGTAATGGATTCTGGTCTGACCCATTTATGTAGCAGTGCTGACAGCAGGTGCCTGCTCAGCTGATTGACTGGGATTCCAAGTGCCAGAATCTTGTCAATCAAAAACTATTGATGACCTTTCCTGAGGATAGATCATCAATGGTATTTTGCCTCGAAAACCGTGTTAGCACCTGAAGTACCCAGGGTTTGAGCAGTTAGGGTTAGTTAGTCGTTATTTGCCTAAAGAATAGTTCTGGCTAAGTATGGTGAGTTGGTGGATGGACTTTTTCCAAAAATGTTATGCAACTTTTAAATATTTTACCCTGTGGAGTGAGGCATTGTAGTTTATAGTTTATGTTTAGTTAAGTTTCATTTTTGCTGTAACTGCCTCTGCCTCCTTCTGTCACCACCTACATCTTTCATGCACCCATTATCCATGCTCTTCTACTTCTTCAGTTTGAAGTTTGCAATCATTTGTATGTATGTAGCATGTTCCTGATCTATTACGAGGCTAGTTGGAAGAAAATCCAAATATAGTGTTCTGAGCTATTAGGGACTATTTAGAGCTGGTTTCTGGGCATACTGTATGTACTTTTTCCATAAAGCACCTGGAAGCCTTCAATGTGTATTTTGTACTGTTGGAAAGTTACAGCTATTCATTATCACCACATGATAATTCTTACCAACAAGGAGAACATTTCTGTAGGTTTATGTTTAGTTTTCGGTTTCTTAAAGTACCAGTTAAACATAATGTACAATGCATTCATATTTCTAGCTGAAATTGTTATTGTCTCCAAGACAACTCCAAGACTGTAAGAAATAAATATTTATGTTGTCTCCTGCCTTTGAACTGTAGACTTTACATTTCTAGAAATCTCATAATGAGCTCTGCTAAAAGTATTTACTAATATTGTTTGTAACTTATTGCCTTTTTTCACATATTTGCAAGATTGAGGGCAACTAATGTGGCTATTCATTTCACTTATTTCCACTGCTCATCACTGCTGGTTATACACAAAGCTATTTTTGGCCATTTAGATATTTCAAAAATATGCATTGGTTGTATACTTGGAATAGAAGTGTAGTGGTTATCTGTTGGAATGGTTTACTAATAGAGATGAGTGAACCTACTCGTTTCGAGTAATTACTCGATCGAGCACCGCGATTTTCGAGTACTTCAGTACTCGGGTGCAAAGATTCGGGGGGGCCGGGGGGCGGGGGGAGGCGTGGCGGCACGGGGGGGTAGCAGCGGGGAACACTGGGGAGCCCTCTCTCTCTCCCTCTCCCCCCCACTCCCCGCTGCAACCCCCCACTCACCCAAGGCGCCCCCCGAATCTTTTCGCCCGAGTACGGAAGTACTCGAAAATCGCGGCGCTCAGGCGAAAAAGGGGCGTGGCCGAGTAGGCTCGCTCATCTCTATTTAGTAACTTGTTTGTAACATATTTTATCCAATGTTTAATTGGGATTCTCTTTGAAGCCTTAAGAATCAAGTTGGTTCTGATCTTAACCTTTAACCCCTTGAGTGGCGGGTTTCCTACCACCCTGTCGTGCCCACCAGGGCAGGTTTTTTAAAATGGTCTAATCATTGAATTTCAACAAATTTTGCAGTTGCGTCTCAAGAGCCATAACTTTTTCATTTTTCCATTGACATGGCTATATAAGGGCTTGTTTTTTGTGGGACAAGTTGTGATTTTTTAAACAGGGGGGAGGAAAAAAAGAAATGGGGAAAAAGGAAAAAAAGGGGCCATGTCATTAAGGGGTTAAATAATGCATTAACTTCCTTCTCTGGGTCATTACGACGCATGGATACCACATGTGTGATTATATTTTTGATTTTTTACAAAGTAAAGGGAGACAAGTGTTTTTGTTATTTTTTTAATAATTTTTTAAATTTTTTTTTTCTTTTGTCCCTTTAGGGGACTTCCACAGGGACCCATCAGGACCCCCTGATCACATTCCGGGGGTCCGATGGTGACAGCCCTTTACATGCTGCAGTGACAGCCCTTTACATGCTGCAGTCACATAGACTGCAGCATGTAAAGGGTTAACACAGCGGAGATCGGAGGTTTTCTCTGATCTCTGCTGTAAGAGCTAGTACCTAGCTGTCCTCTGACAGCTAACAACCAGCTCTCCCTGCCACAGAGACCATCGGCTTGCTTCTGACAAGCCGATGGTCTCTATGGCAACCTGTAAACAAACCAGTGCAGGAGGTTGCCGGCACATCTGCAATATCTTCTGCTGGTTTTTCAAAGCCCTTGCTTTGTTCTCTCTGGGTCTGTGCAGGCAGAGCACACTGCTACAGCTTGTGGCATTGTGCTCTGCAGCTCCCATAGTGATACATAGCCCGGAAATCTTCCGGGCTATGTCTCTATGAGCAGTGGAGCTCGTCCCGGAAAATTTCCGGGCGTGCCACTCAAGGGGTTAACTGTGGATGTGGAGACTCATAGACCCCTCCCCATTCCAGTTTTCCGAGAGTCAGGTACTTCCCCGCTCCCCCCACGACCGAATGGCTACGTAGCTTTTGTTTTAGTTGCAAAAAGACTAGTACGAGAGGAGGTTGCATCGTCCGATACGTGAAATGTGTGTAGCACTCACCTAAAGTTCGGTCTCATTCTGTAAGACCCCACGTCCATGATTATCATCTAAAAAGTTTTTACATAGTGTTTTTGTTTGTTTTCTAAAGCAGTAGGCCGTGCAGTTCTGGCACTAAGCAATCATCCCAAAGTTCAATTGAACAGTCCGTAAGAAAAATATTATGAATAGATGATCCATCTTTTGAGGAAGAAGTGAATGCTCTCCTTTTAGCTTTGGGTCAATCAGCTATTGAAGAGAATGTTTGAGTTTATGGCATCTGAAGCAGAACTGGTACAACACCATGAAAGCGACCAAGATGAAGGTGCAGAAGAAAGTTGTGACATACCAAAAAAGGAGTAGATGAAGCTGATAAAAAAATGTGCAATTGACTTGAGTAGTCACTGAACGAGACGATGGCCCATGGTGGTGCTCTTTCAAGTTTTAGATTTGAGCAGCATGAATGATTGTACATTATATAGCTTATACCAAACTAAGGAAGTCGAGAGAGGAGATATCCTCGTAAAATTAGCCCGTTCACTTGTTCTAGCTCACATCCAAAGACGTGTAGTCAACACTAAATTGCTAAGAGAACTGAGGTTGACTATGACATACTTTTTGGGTGAAGATATGAAGATATGCCATCAGAAGGTATCCAGGCTCAAGAGGTTGGTCCAGGAAACTGAAAAACATGCAGACTTTGTCCACCAAAGCTGCACAGGAAGATTGCCTACAAATGTGTGGGGTGCAGCAAGCCTGTGTGCCTGCAGTGTTCTTGCCCCTTGTGCAATGACTGCCAAAATTTACCTGCCAGTCTAACTAATAATGACCTGTAAAAACACAGTTAATTAATTATAACATACTGGTGGATGATCCGCAGAATTTCCGCCATGTGGAAACATACCCTTTAAGTTACATAAGCATACCCTTATACTGCTGGGTCAGTGCGCGATAGTTGCACAATCACTTTTGTTATTTTTTTTATTAAGCAAGGTTAATGGCAAACTTACTGGATTAATTGTATAGGCATATTTCCAAAAAATAAAGTAAAACTGGATATCATATTTGAAGTCAGCACAGTAAGGTTAATGTAAGCCACCTATCTGCGTATCTGTTACAAAAAATGTGTTGCACGGTGTTATAATTCATTTCTACCAGAGGAAGGCAAAAAAACCTTAATGAGCCAGGAGCCAATTTCGCCCATTTTGGAGGGAAAAAATCCCGACACCTTAATGGCTGTCAGAATAATCCCTGGATCAAGGTTTGAAAGTTCCTACTTGATTCCAAGGCCTGGATCAACAACCCCGCTGGTTATTTAATGTCTATATCCTGTAATATCATAGGGTTTCAAAAAGACACCTAGTCCTATTTTAAACTCCTCTATGGATTTTGCCATCACCATGTTCTCAGGCAGAGAGTGCTGCAGTCTCACTGCTCTTAGGCTGGGTTCACACAGGGCGGATTTGCCGCGCGAAATCCGCCCGCAACCGCTAATTTCGGGATTAGCCAGCCATGTGGACGAGATTTCTCAGAAATCTAGTCCACACGGGACGGCCAATCCGCTGCAGTAAGTCCGGCTGAAACCGCGGCTGCGGTTCCAGATTTTGCAGCATGTCCATTCTTTTTTTCATTCCGCTGCGGCCACGCTCTTCTCTATGGGAGCGCCGGCCGCGGAAATCTCGCGGTTTTTGCTGCGGCCAAACCGCGAGATTTCCGGCGGGATTCCGTCTCGTGTGAACCCAGGCTTACAGTAAAAAAAAACCTCTTCTGTGTTAGTGATGAAACCTTCTTTCCTCTAAACATAGATGATGCCCTCTTGTTACTATCACAATCCTGGATATAAACAGATCATGGGAGAAATCCTTGTATTATCCCCTAATGTATTTATACATAGTTATCTAATCGCCCCTTAACTGTCTTATTTCCAGGGTAAATAATAATCCCAAATACCTCTCTGAGTATTTCAGTCCTCTCATTCTGTTAATTAATTTAGTTGCCCTTGTTGAGCCCCCTCAAGCCTTCAATATCTTTCCTGAGCACTGGTGTCCAGAACTGTACACAGTATTCCATGTGAGGCCTGAAAAGTGCCTTATAAAGTGGGAGAATAATGTTCTCATCCCTCACCCCATACCTCTTTTAACGCACCCTAAGACTGTATTGACTTTTGCAGCACCTGACGTGCAGGTCTTTTTTCATACTACTTTTTTCTAGTAGTACCCCATTTAGTATATATTGGTAAAATACGTTTCTCCTGCCCATGTACATGACCTTACATTTATCGATGTTGAACTTCATTTGCTGTTTTTCAACCTAAGCCCCTAGTTTATCTAGATCCATTTGCAGCCATATATTGTCCTCCATTCTATTAATTATCTTGTATAGTTTCATATCGTCTGCAGATATTGATATTTTACTGTGCAGTCCCTCTATCGGGAAATTAATAAACATATTGAACAGAATGGGGCCTAATACTGAACCCCAGTGACACTCCACTAGCAACAGTGGCCCAATCAGAGAACAAACCATTTATTACTACCCTCTGCTTTCTAGGGCCGCCTGCAGATGGGACGGTTCAGATCCTACTGCGAGAATCCTCGAAGCGGGATGCGGTCTCGTGCCCCAGCAGAGGCCTGCGGCTTATCCGCTCCTGGCGTCTTCATTCTCTGCTATGTGCTGGCTGCCGGCTAGCCGGCGCATGCGCAGAGAGGAGCCGGCCCATCACCACTGACATTTTGTGAGGGCCTCTGCGAGAACCGCACAGAAATAGAACATGCCGTGATTTGTTTTCCATCTGTATTTTCACGCGGACAAATCACGGCCGTCTGCCTAGGATTGCCTTATCTAATGCAATCCTATGCAGGTGGGCACGGGCAGAAATTCTGGGGGAAATTTCCGCCCGTGTGCAGGGTGCCTATGTCTGAGACAGTTCTTTACCCAGCTATATGGTTTTTGCCTAGACCGAGCTGTCTCATTTTATATATCAACCTAATATGCAGCACGATGTCAAATGCTTTAGAAAAATCCAGATATACAAGATCAGGGCTCAGTCACACGAGCGGAGATCCGCGCGTATTTCCGCATTAAAAAAACGCACCACGGGAGAAGACGAAAATCCGCACCTACCAAAGAAAGAACATATGGCTAGCAATGGACGTGGTCATGCGGATTTTTCCCACACACGGCGCATTTTTTTTTCTGAGTGGAAATACGTGCGGATCTCCACTCGTGTGACTGAGCCCTCAATAGACTTTTCCAGGTCCAGACTAGAACTTACTTCATTGTAGAAGCTGATCAAATTGGTCTGACATGATCGACCCCTCATTAACCCATGCTGATGAGGAGTTATACCATTGTTCCTTGAGGTATTCTCAGAAACCCTTCGAATATTTTTCCAATTATTGAAATGAGACTAACCAGCTTGTAGTTACCAGGCTCCCTTCTTGGTCCCTTTTTGTATATTGGAACTACATTGACAATATGCCAATCCAGTGGTATGACCCTGGTCTCAAGGAGTCCCTAAATATAAGTAATAGTGGTCTATCCCTCAGTTTCCTTAAGACCCTTGGGTGTATTCCATATGGGCCCGGCAATTTGTCGATTTTAATCTTTTTTAACCAACTCTGCACTTTCTCCTGTGTTACACAGGTGATACTTAGTGAGGGGTTCATTTTAGGCCATTGCATCTTGTGGGAAGTTTCTATTTCCTTTGTGAATACACTTGAGAAAAAAAACCTATTTAATAGATTGGCCTTCCACTTATCATCTTCTATGGTTTCTCCTGCATTATTTTTTAAAGGGTCAGTGCATTCAGTGCAAATTCTTTTATCATTTATATAATTGAAAAATAGTTTGGGGTTATTTTTGCTCTCTTTGGCAATCAGTCTCTTTGCCTCCTCCTTGGCAGTTTTGATCTTTTTCTTACATCATTTGTTTGTTTTTTTTCCCTGTATGTTTCTAGTGCCTCTTCAATACCTTCTTCTTTTAATAGCCCTCCCTCTAGTTGGCTCCTGCACAAGTTGGATAAGGTAGTTATCTTTAATTGTTCTCAAAAACTTATTGCCCTTCTGAGATTAGTTTAAACACTCCTCCAGCCTTCCAGCCATCTTCTCCCCAAGCAAAGTTGCACCTTCCACATTAAATGCAGCCCATCCCTACAGTGGAGCCTGTAGTCAACAGCAAAGTCACCAACTTGTTTACCTCCCTAATCTCCCACTGCCTTTTTGGTGTGGCTCATGGCACAGGTAGTATTTCCGAGAAAACTACCTTGGAGGTCCTTGCCCTGAGCCTAGATCCTAGGTCACTAAAATCATTTTTGAGGGTCCTCCATCAACCTATAACTTTGTTATTGGTGCCAATGTGTACCATGACTCATGGATCCTCACCAGCTCCTACCTGTAATCCGTCAACCCAATCCACAATGTGTCAAACTTGAGTGCCAGGAAGACAGCACACCAATTGATGATCCAGGTTTTTGCCCTGTCTGTCCCCCTTATAATTGAGTCTCCCACCACTAGAACCTGTCTATCCTGCCCTGTACTCCCATTCCCCTTCTTACTGGAGCAGTCATCTCCCTGGTGTTCACAGTGCATGTCATGCAGCAGTGCTAACCCTGTAATGGCATCCCCCTGATCTGCCAACTTCGCAAAGTTGTTGGGGCTTGTCAGTTGAGGATTAGCCTCACTGGTTCCCTTCCCTCTACCCCTTCTCACTGTCACCTAGCTAGCTGCCTGCTCATTCTGCTCTCCCAAACTACCATCCACCCCCAAATATGCCCAAGCGAGTGCCTGTTCAGTGAGCTGCAAACTCCTTTCCATATTGTCAATGTATTTCAATCTTGCCAGTTGCTCATTTAGATTCAGGATCTGGGCTTCCAAACGTGCAACTTGCATGCATCTTGCACAACAGTATGCACCCTAGATCAAGTACCGCATACATTGTACAAGTAGCACACTGGACGGCATTGCCAAGCATGGAACACATTCTAGTGGAGAGCTACAAATTTACTTACAGATATAACGAAAAACAACTAGATCACACTCCTCACTTGCTTCCGCCCATTCGTGACCACTCACGTGCTGCTGCCTATTCGTAACCACTTATGTGCCGCTGCCCGTTAACAACCACTCACGTGCCTCCACCGTTCACACCCTAATTAGTTTTTTTAATCTCTCCCACTGCCAGCTCAGTCTTAGTCACATTGATTTGCCTTACTTACACCGACTCACTTACACACACTAATGTACACCCACTCACACACAAAATATACTTTCAGCCCTAGTCAGCAGCAGTCTTCATCCTCACAGCTGCTCTTCAGCCTGGTTGGGCTGCGGATGACATCACCCTCCAGGAGCAGGCTCAGTTTTGGGACCTCTTTCTCACCGCCAAGCGTACTCTTTGGCCGCTTGTTACTCCGGGAGCTGCTCCTCCTCTCCCTGCTGGATGGATACTCCAGCAGCTTTCCTCCAGTGGCTCTCCTGGTTCTTTTAGCGGCTTGCAGCTCTGGTGCCACTGTGATGTTCCTCTGCTTCTGTTTCCTGCTCCACAGATTTCTGCTTAATGTTACTTCTGGTACATCAATGCTCCTTAACAGGTAGTGGAAGTTCCTGCACCATGTAAAAGGACCTTTACACATGTGGTATAAATGATACGTTAATTGTATTCTGTGGGTTAGTATTATTACAGTGATAATAAATGTATATAATATTTTATATTTTGCAATATTAAATACTATATACATTTTATATTCCATGACATTTTCCATCAACATTGATTTTTGAGGGTCTGTTTATTTTTTTGTGAGACAAGTTGTATTTGTTTTCCACAATTGTTTTGTCTAGTGGCATTCACTATGCAGTATAAATGACTTGGTAACTTTATTCTATGGGTCGATAAAAATACTGTGAAATCAAACTTAAGTAGTTTCTTTGTCTCTGTAGTTGAATTCAAAGACCCATTATTCCCTCAAAGCAACTATATAATGTTTGGGGGTTTGTTTTTTTTTTTTTTTGCAGCACATGCGCGAAAAATGGGATTTAATTCTCTTAGGGCTCAGTCAGACGAGCGTGTGTTTTGCGCATGCATAATGCACACTTTTAAAATAACCAATGGGTTGGTATAGAAGTATTCATATGCGCGGAATAAGCAGCGCAAAACAGCGCGCACCTAAAAAAGATAAGACATAGGTGCACGTTTTGCCGGAGTTTCCATTGACTCCTATTAGAGCAGGAGTTAATGGAAACTCCTGCGGTGCCAATAGCTGCCACGCTGCTTACAGCAGGGCATATAAAAGGTGCTTCGGGCCTGAAGTACCTTTTAAATGTTCCGCTGTTAACCCCTTAGTCCCCGCAGGGCTGAGGGGCCTCCCCAAGGGTTCCATTAATCCTCGTGGGGAGTTCCCTCAGCAATGAACACTGTGATAGCACTGTCATAGTGTTCTTTGATGAGGGGACTGCAGCGGGGACGGAAGACTCCTCTACTATAGCTGTCACAGCTGTGGCAGATGACCGCGATACTATCCCATTGCTTTCAATGGGGCCAGCGCTGCTGCTCCATTGAAAGCAATGAGAGGAAAGCAACCCCTGCATAGTTCTTCGGGGAAGGGCTTGAAATATAAGCCCTTCCCTGGAATTCATCTCTAGCTGCTGTAAAAAAAAAAAAATATATAAGCCTTTCCCTGAAAATAAGCCCTCGCAGCTGGCAAAAAAAAATTATACATCACCTAGCAGTGCCTTCGGGGCCAGAAATCCCTGGCCAGAAGAAATGATACAGAAAAGTGCCAGGGAGAAGACATGTGGAAGCCATAACAGCGCAGATAGGTGATGCATTTCCTTTTTTTTTTGCCAGCAGCTAGGGCTTATTTTCAGGGAGGGGCTTATATTTCAAGCCCTTCCCTGAAAATCCCTGCAGGGTTGCCTTCATCCCATTGCTTTCAATGGAGCGGTAGCAGCGCCAGCCCCATTGTTTCAATGCTGTCCCAGTGTTCAGTGATGAGGGGAACTTTGTGAAACAGCTGCTTCAGTAAACAGGCAAAGTTTCATGTGCTTCGCATATGCAACTTTGCCCATTCACAAGTTTTCAGCTTATGCAAGGAGCGCATTTTTTTCACGCACATGGGCGCGCAAAAAGATACGCTCGTCTGACCGCTACCTAAGGGCGACTATCCACTGGAGGTTTTTTTTTCTGCTGTGAATTTGCTGCTATTTTTTCTTCCAGTTGTCAATGGGACTTCCTAATGTTAAAACCGCAACGTGACGCAGCGCGGCGCAATGCAACTTTGCGTTTTTAACATTAGAAAGTCCCATTGACAATTGGGAGAAAAAATAGCAGCAAATTCGCAGCGGAAAAAACAGTAGTGGGTAGTCACCCTAAGGCCTCATTCACACGGGTGCCCGTATATGGGTGCCGATGCGCCCGTGTGACTGAGGCCTAAGACAGTATTTCACAGCCTATATACATAAAATTCACATGTGAAAGCATAATGGCTCCTCTCTCAGCTTAACATTATCTCTGAAAGAATTGTTTTATTCCAGTATTTTGTGCTGGATCGGCGACGAACCCTCTAGATGTAGGTTCCAATGCAGATGTGAAACCACCCTAACATAAAGCAATACAAACAAGCAACAAAGAGCACAAAGCATTTACAATGTAAAAATACATATCCCATATCAACCCACCTGTCATCTTTTGTTTTTATCAGCCTTGTATTACTATTAATTCTAACTATCTGTCCTAGATGTCCTTCCTTGTCTTGTAAAATGTAATCCTGTAAGGACAAATGGAACAATTCTTTTGCTTTTCTTTTCCACCTGCAGTTTATTCAGGTGTTTGATATTTCAAATGCAACTTAGCTCCACATTCTAGAATTTCTCTTGCCAGAAACATGCACATTTTAATGACATTGTGTTAATACTGTTTCTCGAGAGAACCATCATGCTTTCCCCGAAGAATAGATCAGTAGCTTTTCCTATAATCCTCCTTTTTCTTTTTATTTGTAAAACAAGGTTCACATTTAGTAAATCCTTCTACAATTGTAGGTGTGACAAGAATAGAAAGAATAGCAAAAGTCATTTCAGTTATGCCTACCTACATATAGCAGAAAAAAAAATTAAGGCATGTTGAAAATTCCTTACTCCTACCTCACCATAATCATAGGTTTCCAGAAGAACAATGTTGGTAATGCTTAAAAATAAAGCATGTTTGGCACAAACACATTTGTAATTAGGTAGAGTCAGCAGGGAGTGGTTGTTCTTCTGAAGTCCCATTAACATATACTGTATGCAAAAGGATTATGTGGAGAATAGAAACATGTGGGTATGAAGATATTTGCTACAGAGGAATCACATTTAGCTTTGAAGTCTTGCAATGGCAAAATTGATATATTTCATTTTATAAATCTCTGCAAATAGAATTCATACAGCAAAGCAGATCTGGGGAAATGTAAAAGTATCGCTGGTGTGTACTATCAAGTACAGATGTAGACAGCATTATTCCCACTTTTTCCTGCCTAAACCCCCAAGATTAAATCTCAATGGCAAAATAGGAATGTTGGTAAGCAAAGTAAAAGAAAACTTTTCATCCTTCTTTGCCTTTTGTATTACAGAAATGTGTTTTAATTAGGTGAAAACAATTCAAGCACAAGGGTGGCTTCACACGAGCGTACGTACAGGCAGAATACGCAAAGAATTGAACCCATTGAACTCATCTATCTATTTTTGCGCATGCAGCATGCTCTATTCTTGTGTACATTTGTGCACCAAAGGTCCCTACAGAAGTCTATAAGAGGGGCGCAAATGTGCCACACACTGCGCAGTTCCATGAAAAAAAAAAAAATAAGGGAGATGGAATAATACCTCCACAGTGCCTCCTATTGGAAGGCAGCATTCCTTCAAGCAAAAGTCAGATTCCATCTCCCTTATTTGCATATTAGCCAGAGGAGCATGAATGGCCTTGCAAGTCTCCTCACTCAACATCTAGGTGCTCTCCCTAATGAGAAAAGATAGTGTTTCTGACCCCCATGAAAAAATAGAACACATCTGCACCTCATTAGGCTGAATAGGCTTTTAAATCATTGCGTGGTAATGTCCCGTGCACAAAAAGACCTGCACTGCATATGCAAAATGTACAGTAAAATGCTTCGATACATGTGCAAATCGAACTCATTCGTAGTACAAATCTGTTGCACTGAAGCATGCACAATTACACATATGCTTGTATGAAGGCGCCTCAGGAAGCAAGATACCATTGATTCGCCGAAACAAGGCAGGGGTGTTGTGGATGAAATTAGTTTCGGACTACACACCAAGTTCTCTTGCCCATTGCTTCTCTAAAATGTGAATCACCCTAATGTGCTGAAAATCTTGAACATACAATAGTAAATACATTCTACATCTCTAGTATGAGTACAAAAACTATATCCACACCTTCTTATTTTTCCACTTACTCTGAAAGTCAACCTGCTCTAACTTTTACTGCACTAAGGATGCTTCTACACATGTCAGAATTACTCTGCATTAAGCACTCAGATCCGCACCTTAATCCATCGGTGTGAATTCCACACCCAAAACTGCAAGTCTCACTGTGTAAATAATTATCTGCATGTGTAAATGGACAGAATTTGAAAGCAAACAACTTCTTTGCTCATTTCCTTATTGCAATGATCAATTGTGTGTAAAAGGGAACAGTGCCTTTTTCCAACTCACAATAGCCCCCCTCCACTTACATAAATTTGTGTATCAAGTTACACAGATTTGTTTATTGTTTATTTGCTTCCTAACTGCCAAATTACGCAACTTGTAAGAGCGCCAGAAACTGCTAGATGGTAAGCCACTCGAGAAGAGCACAGTGACACACCAAGGTTTGAACTTGAACAACAGTTCACTCAGGTTGAGGCAACGAGCATATGTTTGAGCCCCTCGCACAACATAATGCCGCTTATTTAGTCACAGTGATCACAAGTCCTTTGGTAGAGTTGGATGCAGCGTTATAGTAACAAGTCCACTTGATTCCAATGGGAGTGACCGCTCTGTCTCGTTAATGCAGATAAGACAGTGCTGTTTTACTTTAGCCCACAGGGTAGTAAGGAGGTGCATAGGGTCTAGCATGCACAGTGAGTTCCCCTTACTTGTGTCTGCTGCAGTCCTCCCGAAAGATGTTCAGGGATTGCACCGGGTTGAGATAGAGCATCCACACTCTAGAAACTCTCTTTCTAAAACTATTACAGAATATATGGTATTAACGTAACAGGGTCTCTTAACAGATAAACATAGCCGGTGTAACACAGGCACTCCCTTACAACAGCACTAGACTACTGGTTATGCTGGAAAGCTCCTTGCTAAGCCTATCGACTTTTTCCTAGCTAGATTAATGTGTTTTTGCTTTAGTCTAGCTCATACCATTGAATTGTGTTACTCCTGGACAACTGCTACTATCTGCGTACCAGCCATTGGCTAAATATGGATGAAACTTCTGTCTTCTACCAACATTGCTGTGTATATCTGTGCACTGAATTCTGGCTAATATTTACCACCTGTTATCTAGACATCACTATCAACATCATCAATATCAACTTTAAAAGAACAGTATTTGTGAATAACGTGTGTCAAAAGGCACATATCACTATGCACAATATCACAGGGTATATCTGACATGACATTAGTCAGTTACTTCACTGGTGGTGACAGCGCAAGGATTTGGTTTGCTGGAAGAAAGTACTTATGTGCTTTGATGGTCATCCTCGGGGAACCTCCTTATATGCTTTCTAAAGAGTCTTCATTTAAAATGTTCTACCAAATTGTGGCCACAACATCTGTACATGGTTGTTTGTACTATTGCTTCTGATATGGATCAAACAGCACACTGCTCCTGGTTGTTGACTGCTTTCTCTTCTCTACCTCTTCCTACTCTCACAGTAGTCCAGTGTTATAGATCTGAAGGGAAAAGAAGGTTGTAAATTGTAGGTAAGACTAAGAAATGGTGGAAAGCATCCAAGTCTTCAAGGAGGGCAGATTACACGGATTGTACTGTACTCGTGGTAGATAGGTAGGAAAATACACATGTCAGCCTGCAGGGAGGGATATCACACAGGCTGTGTATCAGTGTAGGGAGAGAAAGAGAGAGGAGACAGAACTCTGCAGGGGGATGGAGGGATCACATACTACTCAGTATCAGTGTCTATCAGTACAATGGATAAGAAATCGATTATGAAAGATGAGAAGAAAAAAAGGGGAGTGGAACATGTACCTGGGGGCTCAAAGTCTGTAAACCAGTGTATAGGTTTAGGAGTTACTCTCTCTCTCTCTTCTCCCTTTTAATATTAAGGGAGTGAAAAATGCTCAATTTTTGATTCAAAAAGGTTATCAGGACAGCGCCACTGCCAGTAGATGTGAGATAGTGTTGTTGGAGACGAATGTGCAGAAAAGGACCTACTTGGCATAAACGGCACAACCTGGAAGTGTTAGCCATTACGCCTCAGGTCCAAGTATGCGAAGAATGTACCGATGGTGGAAAAGACACCTTGACCTCCTCTCCTGAGTAAATATCACTTCAATTTAACATTAATGGCGAATTTGTATACTTAGCGCAGGAGATTTATTCTTTAACCACTTTTTTCAATTTTTGATTAGTATGAAAGGTTCGGCCAGCCCATGAAACATCATACCTTTTCAGGAGGACGTGTAAATACATCAAGTGAATGTAAGAAAAAATAAGTTAAAGGCGTAACCCCAATCCCCTTTTTTTCCTTCCTTAGTTGTCCAGAAAAAAGACTGACTAATGTTTGCTGCGCGGGGCAGTCAGGAAGTTCGGAGTAATGCACTTATGATCTGGGACACAGGCCTTGGATCTAAGTGCCTACCGACACCCCAGATGCAGATGCTCCTCTCTTATGCTTTCCAAGTATATGTTATCTATTTAGAGTGGTCAAGTTACAATAATTTCAAGTTAACCCCCTACAATTTTGGCCTGAAGGACCACAGGAATCTTTTTAAATTATCTTTGCCCTACATCATTCTGTAATGCAATTCATAATTTAAATTAGTTTGTTTTCATAATTTAAATTATTTTGTTTTGAAAAATGTAGCCCAACCTTTTTTTACTAGTTTTTTTCTTACACTTACTAGTTTTTTTCTTCACTTACTGCTTACTGCATAGATAACAGAATAACTTTATTGCTAATGTCATTTCACATTCAGGGGTACCTACATTTTTGTGATTAAATAAATGTATAAATGAATACATATATAAGGTTTATTTATTATGAATGATTTATTTTAAAAAATATGTGTATTTAATTTTTTTTCTGTTGGTTCTTGCTATTTTATTTAATTGTAAACTTTATTATCAATATCCTTTTCTAGTCCCATTAGGGATTTTTTGCAATTTAAAAACTGTTAAGACATATCTTTGGTATGCCCTAGGTAAATTTGTGGACCTCTTTTAGGCCCCTGGTTATCAATCTGAGACAATCAGCCTTGATAATTGAAATGCTGGGGCTTGCAGTGACATAAAGGGATCTCCCTCTCTTTGTCAATGCCATGATTTGAAGAAAGGGTTAAACAGCTGATATCAGATTTTTTTTTCCGAATCCAGGCCTATAGAGCTGGAGACTGACTATCAATTGTAGCTGTCTGCCAGTGGCTGATCATGTGAGCCCAGCTTTTTTTCCCATATGATCACCATTATACATGTGTACATCAGGAATAGCAATATAATTAAAGAGAGCATGGCAAATCTCATGACTGCTTCCCAAAATATAAAACTCCTTTCAACAATTTAGGAGTACTTTTAATAAATGTAAACCAATAATATGGTGAATACATCGAGCAGTACAGTCATATAAGAGCGGCTAATTATTAGAGATGAGCGAACACGTTCGGCCCCGCCCCTTTTTCGCCCGAACACCGAACTTTGCGAACACTTCAGTGTTCGGGCGAAAAAGTTCGGGGGCCGCCGTGGCAGCGCGGGGGGGGGGGGGGTGCGGCGGGGAGTGGGGGGGAGAGGGAGAGAGAGAGGGCTCCCCCCTGTTCCCCGCTACTGCCGCCCGCGCCGCCGCGCATCTCCCCGCCCCCCGGCGGCACCCGGACCTTTACGCGCGAACACTGCAGTGTTCGGCAAAGCCGGTGTCCGGGTGCGGATGTGTCCGTAACGGACATGTTCGCTCATCTCTACTAATTATGCATTGGCAGCTAAGAGGTTCCATCTTTCTTTTTTGCAAGGCAGACCACTTTACTCCTGATGTACACTAGCAACTCTCAAAGACACGATATTCAAATGTTAAAGTGATGAGTTAAAAGGCGTCATGTTTTATAGCAAACCCAACATTTTACTTTTGCTGACTTTTGTCCAAATATTGTAAATGTCACTCTATTCATGTTCAGTCAACAGCACATTTTACAACATCAATATTCATTTTTGAGTCCAGCATGAAAACAAGAATGACATTTTGCTTTCCACTTTAATACGTGACATTACTTTGCCATAATGTACCATATAATCCCATTGTTGCCATGGTACAAGGCATAATAATATAGCTAATCTTTACTGTCAGTAACCTGCTAGTTCACGTAACAAAAGAAATGAGGCATAGTGCTTGCTTAGCAGGGATTTTATACAGGTGTAGAAATTCTCATAATTGTACAGTGCAAAAATAGCACAAAAAGATGTGAAATGGAAGTGACCTTCTGGGCATTATCTGAGTAGAGCATTGTGTAAGTAAGAAAGATTGCTAATATAATGGATGCCTGCATTTAATTATTCCATGAAGGTCAGTATGTGCATTTAGATGATCTTTTTGTTACTCTAAGGTACCCATGGCTTTTTAGCGTTACCAGGGATCGCCATGGAGAAGGTTTCTGTCATTTATATTCAATGATTTCAGAACACTTCTACAGTAAGTGACCTAGGTCATCGCATTCTAACTTTTTAGAAGTTTTGTTGTATTACAGTGTCTATAAAATGGGAAGCAGATGGAATAGCACATTGTTTTTCTGTCTTGGGTCAATGAAATAGTTTGCCAATTATTTTTTTCTCTTAGTTTTTTTTTTTCTCTTCTCTTGGTAGTGGCTTACTTTTTCGAAAAGAAATGCTATTTTCAGCCCAAGACACAATCTCTACTATTGTATAAAAGTCTCTCGGCAATAAATAGTTGTTAAGTATAAGAAGAGGTGGAAGGCAAAATGGTACTTTAATTTTAACACAGCTACTTTGTGCTGATATGAAAGTGCAGAAGCTAACATAAGAGAAGAAAGCCCATGAACCCTGTCTTCACAAAACAGAAATATTTTGAACTTTAATGACTATAACAATACAAACACACATAATTGCTGTGTTTAAAGATGTTGCTTAAAAATATGGCACATTTTATATTAGCCGTATTAATCTTATATGATCAGAAATGTCCCACTGGAATGGTAAAGACCTTGACAGCTTGTATTCTTTTTATCTTCAACTGCTATTTTTCTGCAACTGCATTTAATTGCCTTTGACATTTACCATCTTTGTTGTCAGACACTTCTAAGAAATGTTGCATTTCCCTTTGCATGCGAACAAAAATGCCAAGAAATGAATTTGTTAGACCTATGTTGCTTTGGGAACCAAAATTGTATGATGAAACACATTAGTACCAACTCTATGTTGTTTCATAAAACAGTGGGGCAATTGGGCTAGTTAAATTATATTCCATTAAAATGGCTTAAATAAGAAAACATCAAAGTAAAATGTGCTATATTGTACATATCTTTATTATAATTGAATAACATAGAATATGACAGATGTTGTGTAGCCTTAAGGAAAATCAGACATCTACATCCACCAGTAGAATATACTACCCACAATCAGTAATGCCGCTTTGAAGTGGAAATGAAACCATATACATTAACAATCAATTTGAAGAATAGTTTGGACATTGAAAGTTATTTTCTGTATCTTTATATATCCATAGCATAGCTTATGTCAATACAATTTTAAATACAGTACTTACATATAAAGTAGCCAGAACATGGTGCGGGTGCTCCCTTCTCTTTCCTGTAATAAGGGGAATGGACAGCAGGTCATACAACTAAGGCACTACAAACAGTAGCACAATAGTCATAAAATGCGTATGTAATGTGTACAATGATAAGCACCCTGAAGAGCCCAAATAAAAGATATAAAAGGCTATAAATGATGCAGACTAGGAGGCATCTGCAATGATGTCAAACAATAAACAACATAATGATTTTGTCTCGACCTTAAAAGGGTTACCGCAATGAATTCATGTATTAACTATCCACATGATTAATTGCTAAGACTTGACCATTGGGAGTCCGTTGGGTGGCCATGTGTGACCATGGCTCCATTCACTGTCTATAGACAGTTACGTTCAATTATCAGGCAGCCCCCAAAAGTGAATGTAGCCATGGTCATGGATGCGCACTGCTACTCCATTCACCGAGGGATCCATGGGTTGCACCCCTAGTGAGTGATCATTTCTAATCTATGCTATGGATAGATGAAAAATTATTTTGGTGGGATAACTGCTTACAATTACTATGCTTTTTACAATACAGATTGGATTAAAAGAAAGCCCATTTTTAGTTTTTAATGGCCCTTCTGTATCCTTTGAGTTAAAAGTAAATTGGAAATCTAGCTTTACGAATTCTAAATAGTAATGAGTTATTACTCAGATCACACCTTGTAAACCATTCCTTGCTATACTGATAAAACTCACAGTGCTCACTATGGTAGCAGACACATAGTAGCCAATTTCAAGATGAAGAATTGTAGTTCCTATGATGCATGCCTAAAATATAACACTTTCTTGTTCCAGATTTCCACTGTTCTGTCTTCACCATCAGCAATCAGACAATTCCATGCAAGCAGCCAATCAATAATTTTGAAATAAAAGTTTCCTAAATGTCTTGTTTGTCCTTTTTTGAACAGTTTTTGAGATGTCTTGCTTATGAGATGAGGAGCACTGAGCTCAAACTACATGTATTTTCTCCAGGAAAATATCTACATAATATGGCACTCAATGGAAATATTTTTGCTGCACAAATTTTTGTTTTCTGTCAGACTGCAAATGAACATCTTCATGACTGCATTAAACACATATGGAAGTGCAGTACAACTCTGTAGACTATTAAAGATGTTGTTTATGGCTCCTTACAGCTTGGAGGTTGAACAGAGCCCTAGGCTTTACATAAATACATCTTAGGCCGCCTGCAGACGGGCGGGTCGGATCCGGCTGCGAGGATTCCCGACCTGAGCGCCTGCAGAGAGCAGCGCGTAATCACCCGCGCCCGCGGCTCTGGCTATTTGATGTGCCAGCTTGCCGGGCAGCCGGCGCATGCGCAGACTGGAGCCGGCTTCTGGGCAGAGACGTTTCTGTGCGGGCCTCTGCAAGCTCCACAGAGAAATGGAACATGCTGAGGTTTGTTTGCCGCACGAGATTTTGTGTGGACAAACCACAGCCGTCTGCCTAGGATTGCGTTTGCTAACGCAATCCTATGGCAGCTTCCAAGGGCGGAAATTCAGTGGGAAATCCCGACGCGGAATTTCCGACCATCTGCAGGCGGCCTTAGTCTCATGTGGTGCAGTTTGTTATCAAAACAACTTTGCCCTCATTTGTATATATTATGTACTGTTACATGATATGATGCACACTCTCACTCATTGATCATCCCCATAGCACCTATAGGGTGGGCCATGAAAATGTACCATGGCACCACATTCTTAAGAAATCAGTCTAAAAGAAAATCTGTCTTTGTTGCCCTTAGCAGCCAATCACAGCCCAACTTTCATTTCTTATACTGCTGAGGTAAAACAAAAGCTGTGCTGTGATTTGTTGATTGGAAAACAAAGCTTTCCTTTGTAAATAGCTTTCATAAGAGTGTGCTGCCAGGCTAATTTTCTGTGCTCCACCCTGTACAGTAAACTTTATTGGAATGTTATTCACTGGGAAATAGTTTAATTAGATTTGTTAAGAATAAAATAAAAGCCTTTGGAGCCTTTAAAAAAATTATTCCTGTATCTACAAAAGTGAGCCAGTGGGGTAACATGCAAAGGGACCACCACATTGGTTTGCCATGATTATATTGTTTATTTGAAATAGCTGACATCTTTGTATTATAGCTATTATTTCTAATGCCACTGAAAAATTTTCTTGAGCATGGAGGGGAACTTAAAGAAAGTGAGCCCTGTTCACCTATGAGCCGGGAAATGCACTAAATCCAATAATTCAGATTCAAATAACCCCTGAGCTGCATTTAAAGCGTCTCATCCAGTTAAACAGTAGACCGTTCTATACTGATGATGAGCAAGAACCCCAAAACAGATGGGTTGTTCCTCCCTTTAGAAAAGTTTCAGGTTTGGCTGTATTAGCTACTTTGCATACTTTTTTTCATGGAGCAATGCCTGAAAATAAGTCTCCATACACTAACTGGGTCTATTCAATGAGAAAGAGTACCTATCCTACAAGCTACCCTAACAGAGCTAACATATTCCACACCAACAAGCAGACAATTCTTCAGGCATGCAAGAACGTTCTGTAAAGGGTAGTCTTTTCTGAAGAAAGGGGGCCAATGCATTTTCATTTAACCTGATGGGATAAACATACTATATCCATTTACCATGTATACTCGAGTATAAGCCTAGTTTTTCAGCACATATTTTTGTGCTGAAAAAGCCCCCCTCGGCTTATACTCGGGTCAGGGAAGGGTTAAAAAAAACAAAAAAACTTTAGACTCACCTCCCAGCCGGCGTCTGTGTTCCTGGCGGTGGCGCGGCAAGCTGCTTGAATTCCTGTGTTCCCGGCGGCGATGCGGCAAGTTGCTTGAATTCTCCCCGCTGTCATTCCCCAGCGTCCTCTCTGCTTGGCTCTGTCATCCACTGCCGTCAACGCTGTGATTGGATCGAGCACCAGCCAATCACAGCCGGCAATCAATCATTCACAGCCAATCAATGAATGACATTCACTGATTGGCTGTGAATGATCGATGCCCGGCTGTGATTGGCAGGCGCTTGATCCAATCACAGCACTCACTTACACAGCACTGATGGTGGGGGATTTGAAAGTCGAGCAGGGAGATGACAGTGGGGAGAATTCAAACAGCTTGCCACACAGACACAGACGCCGGCTGGGAGGTGAGTATGGAGGTTTTTTTTTTTACCCAGTATATACTCAAGTATAGCTCGGCTTATACTCGAGTCAATAAGTTTTCCCAGTTTTTTGTGGCAAAACTTGTTGACTCGGCTTATACTCAGGTTGGCTAATACTCGAGTATATACAGTGCTTGAACTTGTTAACTTAAAAAATATTTATCCAAAAGTAATTTACAGAAATATATTGATTGATTGATTTTGAATAGAGATAAGTGAAAGTACTCGGTAAAGGCGATTTCGCAATCGAGCATCGCGATTTTCGAGTACTTCACTACTCGGGTAAAAAGTACTCGGGTGCACTGTGGGGCGGGGGGTTGCAGAGGGGAGTGGGGGGTAGCAGCGGGGAACAGGGGGGAGCCCTCTCTCTCTCCCTCTCCCCCCCACTCCCCGCTGCAACCCTCCGCTCACCCACAGCGCCCCCGAGTACTTTTCACCCGAGTAGTGAAGTACTCGAAAATCGCGGTGCTCGATTGCGAAATCGCCCTTACCGAGTGAGTTCGCTCATCTCTAATTTTGAACTTTAATTTTTGTAAAAGGGTTTGTAGGAACTTCAGTTTAACAATAAAATATTTATTTTATGAGTGACAAACATTAAAAGTCAACAATAAAATGTTTGTGCCAGTAGGAGATTTAGCATCATTGCTAGTGTAATAAGAAATATGTTTGGCCTTTACTAATCCATAGGGTGTAAGAAAAGCTATTTCATAAAACTAATCTGTCCCTATTACCATTTCAGCTTCTAGAAAGGTCTGTATAGATGTGTTTCAAAAGGAATTTAAAGCAGTCATGTATGGATTGTGGGGAAGGTTCAGTGGCAATAAAAAAATTCCAATCTTAAAGCTATGGATCAAAATACGGTAGGGAGTATTTTAAGAGAATCTGTGGTGAAGTAGGAATGTATATGTTCTTAAACATATCATGAAACAAGCAGGGTGAAGGCATATTAAAAATAACAGCTTGACCACCTTAACCCTTTCATGACCAAGGGTCATTAATTGATGCTACTGTGTCCAGCTCACAGTTCTGGTATCCCAACCTTCAAAAAATCAAACCTTTTTTTTATTTTTATGGGCTTGTTCTTGTCGGGACAGATTATATTTTTCAACAGTACCACATAATATATCATACAATGTATTGAAAAACATTTTAAAATTTCTAAGCGTGGCGAAATGAGAAAAGAGCCAATTACATCATATAAGGAGGTATTTAGCGTTTTAGGTACTACTATTACTACTTAAAATGAACTAAATACCTTTACAAAATTGCTTTCTGTCGTTATGTTTTGACCCCATAATTTTTTTATTTTCCCATTGATACAGTTATATTAGGGCTCATTTTTTGCAGAGTGGCCTGTAAATCTAATTAACTGCTGTAAACAGGGTGGGAAAAAAGCGCAATGCTCGGATTGCATTTTTTTCTGACGGTGTTCACCGTGCAATATTTTAATAAATTGGACCATTCTGGATGAAGCAAAAAATGCTGCATTTATGAAATTATTTTTTGATGTTCCAATTGAAAAAGTCTCTTAAACTTTTAATATTTTTGCATTAATTAAGAAGTCCTTATTTTACTTATTTTCACTTTGTTTTTGATCCCATGGGGGACTGGAAATTATGATTGTTCGATTGCTTATGCAGTATAAGGCCTTAGTCAGACGGGCGTTTTTTCGCGCGATTTGCGCATCGCATGTCGTATGCGCATGCGCAAATCGCGTGACCGGCGGCAAAAATTCGCGGGAAAAATCTGCACCTAGCCGCGTTAATCGTCGCAGCAAAACGCCCGTCTGACCGGAGAAAAATTGCCGTGCGCATCAAAATGCGCATGAAACTTAGACTGACCGGCGAAAAAAATGATTTTGGTGCGCACATAAAACGCCGAACGCAGATAGGCGCGATTTGCGAATCGTCGTGTCCTTTAATTTATCGCATATCCGCATAAAAAGCGGACATGTGACCGATACCATAGCGAACCATTGGTTCTATATATGCGCGAATCGCATGCGCATGCGCAAATCGCGCGAAAAAACGCCCGTCTGACTAAGGCCTCATGCAGTACTATGGTATTGCATTAAACTCTTTTTCAACAGGCTTCCTATTAAAGACACAGGCACCATTTAAAAGAAAACAATCATGGCAGCCCTGGGGGCATCCAGAAGTTCATTTTCAGCTTTTGCAATCATTACCAGCTCTCCACAGATATATTTATGACAATTGAGCGTCTTAAAATATATAAATTAAACTTAAAAGCACATAGTTGAAATATACTTCAATCTTTGAGTTATTTCACTCATGTTAATAAGACATTCTTAGTGACATTTGTTTATGAGCTGAGGATTCCAGTTAGATGCAATGTTATAACATGCAGAGTCAATGCTTGATTTTTAAATTGTCTTAAGTTCTCTTTGTTTATATATTTTATCTTTCTAACTATTTTCATCAATGTTTTCAAACATTTGTGTCTCTACCAAATCTACCATTTGTGTTCTCAGATTAGTGCTTTTCCTCAAAACGCCAAGTTCAGAAGACAGCATTTTAGTCAATATTTTGCTACAGTATGTCTCAGCCAGCAGCAAGAGCGGGTCCAAAACACAGAATAGATGCAAATCTCTCCATCATAGTTTAGCTTTGTGTGGGTTCAACTCCTGGCTAATGTGCGATAACTGAAATAGTAGCTTATAAAAAGACAGACAGTACTGAATCAAATGTCTTCATTTATAAATTGGGAATTTCATTATACAAAGAGACACTACAAATGTAGATGGAAACTAGACATGAGCAAGCACCCAAATGCTCCAGTCCGCGTTATTCGAGTCGAGCTTTTCGTAAAATTCGAGAGCTCTACTCGAGTAACAAACCCCATTGGCTACAATGGGAGACTCGAGCATTTTTGTATGTGGGACGCTGGGTCCTGAGGCTTTTTTTTTTTTTTTCTTTGTTCATGTGTCTCTCTCTCTCTTGTTCTCCCCCCTGCCTGCCAGACAAAAAATTTGCCATTGACGCACGCTGTGGCGGGGAGGGGCCAAAACAGGCACGTCATAGCGGGGAGGAGCCAAAAACTGGGGCGGGGTCGAACACGGCTTGATGCTCGTTCGAGTAAAGAGCACCATCGAGTACGCTAATACTCGAACGAGCATCAAGCTCAGCAGAGTACGTTCGCTCAACTCTAATGGAAACCTAAAAAATCATGCAATCCTGCATTTTTGTATTCACAGCCAATAGATATTATTTTGAATCAGGCAGAAAAGGCCTTTAATAAAAAGAAAATAGAATAATGTGACTTTTCAGCCTAAACAAGCATATTTACCAACATATTACATACATATTACAGATGACATTGCATCAGCATGTCTTCAGTATTTCAGCTGTATTTCCCTTTGTTTTTGGTTTTATTGGTTTAATTTTCTGCAGATCCATTTTTTCCAATAGAAAATAATACCAATGAATGCACACACGCAGGCGAATACATAGCATATAAGATACTGATGCAATACAGATGCATCTGCATTTTTACAAATATCCTGAGGCTATACAATTTTTCATAAAAAATTGACAAAAGCAGCACATGCTGCATATTTTAAACATAGCCGTGAAAAAAAGTACAAATGTGAACAGCTCTATAGATTTCCATTAGCTCTATAATATGTTTTGAAAAGGGTTAAATATTAGAGGTGAGCGAGACCCAAAATGCTCGGGTGCTCGTTACTCGAGACGAACTTTTCACGATGCTCGAGGGTTCGTTTCGAGTAACGAACCCCATTGAAGTCAATGGGCGACCCGAGCATTTTTGTATATCGCCGATGCTCCGCTAAGGTTTCCATTTGTGAAAATCTGGGCAATTCAAGAAAGTGATGGGAACGACACAGCAATGGATAGGGCAGGCGAGGGGCTACATGTTGGGCTGTATCTCAAGTTCCCAGGTCCCACTATTAAGCCACAATAGCGGCAAGAGTGGGTCCCCCCCTCCCAACAATTTTTACTTCTGAAAAACCCTCATTAGCAAGGCATACCTTAGCTAAGCACCACACTACATCCAACAAAGCACAATCGCTGCCTGCATGACACTCCGCTGCCACTTCTCCTGGGTTACATGCTGCCCAACCCACTCCCCCCCCCCCCGCACGACCCAGTGTCCACAGCGCACACCAAAGTGTCCCTGCGCAGCCTTCAGCGGCACTCATGCCACACGCTGGCCTCAAAGCCACGCCACCCTCATGTCTATTTATAAGTGCGTCTGCCATGAGGAGGAACCGGAGGCACACACTGCAGAGGGTTGGCACGGCTAGGCAGCGACCCTCTTTAAAAGGGGCGGGGCGATAGCCCACAATGCTGTACAGAAGCAATGAGAAATCCAATCCTGTGCCACCTCCATCAGGAGATGCACACTTGGGCATAGCAATGGGGAACCCAAGTGCCACACACTATTCATTCTGTCAAGGTGTCTGCATGCCCCAGTCAGACCGGGGTTTTTTATAAATAGTCACAGGCAGGTACAACTCCGCAATGGGAATTCCGTGTGCACCCACAGCATGGGTGGCTCCCTGGAACCCACCTGTGGTACATAAATATATCCCATTGCATTGCCCATCACAGCTGAGGTAACGTCAGGTTTAATGCAGGTGGGCTTCGGCCCACACTGCATGCCCCAGTCAGACTGGGGTTCTTTATAAGTAGACATATGCAGTTACAACTCCGTGTGGACCGACAGCATGGGTGGGTCCCAGGAAGCCACTGGCGGTACATAAATATATCCCATTGCATTGCCTATCACAGCTGAGGTAACGTCCGATTAAATGCAGGTGGGCTTCGGCCCACACTGCATGCCCCAGTCTGACCGGGGTTTTTAATACATAGACACTGGCAGGTACAACTCCCTAATGTGAAGTCCCTGTGGACCCACGGCATGGGTGGCTCCCTGGAACCCACCGGCGGTACATAAATATATCCCATTGCATTCCCCATCACAGCTGAGGTAACATCAGGTTTAATGCAGGTGGGCTTCGGCCCACACTGCATGCCCCAGTCAGACTGGGGTTCTTTATAAGTAGACACATCCAGTTACAACTCCGTGTGGACCGACAGCATGGGTGGGTCCCAGGAAGCCACTGGCGGTACATAAATATATCCCATTGCGTTGCCCATCACAGCTGAGGTAACGTCCGATTAAATTCAGCTGGGCTTCGGCCCACACTGCATGCCCCAGTGTGACCGGGGTTTTTTTTTTAAACAATCTCTTTTATTTGTTTTTTCCGATATAGAAAATACATTTTACATTTGTATTACAAACAATATTGATTGTTCCAAGTTAGAAATCAGCAAGAATTCAATAAGAATTGGCCACGCAGGGCCTTGCATAGCAAAATTATGAAGCTTCATAACACAAAGAACATGCATATTGATATTAGTGCTTAGCAGGGTAGCAGGTTGTTTGTAAACTTGGAATGGGTGAATGGTTATGAACTTAAGTTGTAACGTTAACTTTTAAAGCATTACAGAAACTACGAGATGATCAGTTATGTGTTGAAAATTGAGAATTGTGTCGATGAGCCAAGGTGAGTTTCAGTGATGGTAAGGGTTAAAGTGAGAAGTAAAGTGAAAGGTCAGATCTTATTGAGGCGCGGTGAAATAATGGGTCCAGGGGTTCCAGACTGAAAGGAAACTCTCTCTGCTTGCTGTTTCCCATGCTATTAGTTCTTCGAATCTGTAGATCTGGGAGACTTTGTCTCTCCAGAGGTCCAGAGTGGGGGTTGCTTTTTCCCTCCAAAGGAGTGGGATGATAAGTTTAGCTGCCGCCAAGAGTATTGTCGGGAGGTGCTTTTTCGATGGCGTGAACTGTGGGGTGGGCTTCCATAAGAGGACCTCTTCTGGGGTGAAAGTGTATGACGTTTTGCATATTTTATTTATTTGTTTGGTGATTTCCACCCAGAAGGGTTTTATCGCGGGGCATTGCCACCAAATATGTAGAATAGAGCCCCTGCCGGTGTCACACCTCCAACAGCTATTATTTGGCGAGAGGTTTACTCTGTATAGATAGTCAGGTGTTTTGTACCATCTGGTTAGGATTTTAAACGAGTTTTCCTGAATCCGGACGCATCTGGAGAATCCATGTGAGTTGCTGAGGATTTTCTGGGTCTCTTTCTTGTTTAGGGAAATTTTTAGCTCGTTTTCCCATTCTCTAATATACCAGGGTTTTTCTGGGGCTTGGTTGAGGAGTAGGTTCTTATACAAGAGGGACATGTTTTTCTTTGGAAGTGGTATAAAGGATAGATAAGTCTCATACCAGAGTGGGTCTCTTGTTCTATTGCCAAAAATGTTTTGAAATCTTTTGATAGAGTTGTAAAGGTCTAGGTTCTCTATGAAACTGACTGGCTTGTCTGGAATTAATTTTTGGATTTGAGATGGATTAGTAAAACGACAATTTTTTAATATCTCGGTTATAGTTGTTGAGCTGAGGTGTGTCCAGGCTCCGATCACCTCTTTCGGTTTGTTTGCTAGTATTGCCGGAATTAGGGAGGCTGGAGTCATTGGGGCTATTTTTGCTAGGGGATCTTTATCGTGTCGTAAGGAGCGGACTACTTTAATAGTACCTCTCGTGGTTGGGCTTAGATTTGAGATAGTATTCGTGAGAGGGCCAGGTGACCAAAGATAGTATTGGTCTTTGGGCTGCAAAGCGTCTTTTTCGAGCTTTGTGTCTGGTGGGTTTTTATCTAGGTTAGCTAATGAAAGCCATCTGGCTAAGTGAATGGCCTTATAATAGAGTAGGACGTTGGGTAGGTTAAATCCTCCTTGTGCTCTTTTCTGACTTAGGTAAGTAAGAGCTAGGCGGGGTTTGCGTTTATTCCAGATGAAATGACTAAAAGCTTGGTTTAGTTTGGTAAAGAAACTCACTGGTATTTCTATTGGTACTGTCTGTAGAGTGTAGAGAATATAGGGCAGGATGTAAGTGGAGATTAAGTTTTTCCTGCCTATCCATGAGAGGTGTGGAACTTTTAATTGCTGGAGTTGAGTGTGTACTTTCTTAAGAAGGGGGACATAATTGGCTTTAAAAAGAAAGGCAGGATTTGGGGTCAATATGATACCCAGATGTTTTAGACCTGAGGAGGGCCAAATAATGGGGTGTTGTTTTTTGAGTGAATTTATTGTGGTGTTTGGGGCTGTGATGTTTAGGGCTTCAGATTTACTATAGTTTACTTTAAAATTTGAGATTTTCCCAAAAAGTTCAAAGATTTCCAGACTTTTAGGGAGCGCTTTTTTGGGGTTGGACATTAGTATCAGAAGATCGTCTGCGAATGCAGCTGTCGTGTGGGTGTTGTTCCCTACTTTTAGTCCTCTAATGTCTGGGCTTTGTCTGATCTTCTGTAGAAGAGTTTCCATGACTAATATAAAGAGGGTTGGTGACAGTGGGCAACCCTGCCTAGTACCATTATTAATAGGGAAGGAATTTGATAAAGAACCATTTACCCGAATTCTGGCTGAGGGTTTAGAGTATAAAGATAGTATCGCCTTTATGAGTTGTGCTGGGAAGCCAAATTTAGTCAATGTGTGGGTCATGAAAGTCCAGCTCACTCGATCAAACGCTTTTTCAGCGTCTGTACTAAGAAGGGTGAGCGGGATTCCGTTAGATTTGGCGTAGTGGATGGCGTTGATGATGCGAGTTGTATTAAACTTACCTTCCCGGCCTGGGACAAAACCCGTTTGGTCTGGATGGATGAGCTTGGGGATTACTGGTGCTATGCGTTGAGCCACGAGCTTTGCCCACCATTTGAGGTCATTATTTAATAGTGAGATAGGGCGATAGTTACTACAAATTTCTGGATCTTTGCCCTCTTTTGGAATCAAAGTGATAAAGGCTTCGAGAGTTTGTTTGGGCAGCGTCGCACCTTGGAGAAGCGCGTTACACAGGTTCGTGAAATGTGGTAATAGCGTTCTCGCGAATTTTTTATAGTAGAGCGTTGGGAGCCCGTCCGGGCCGGGGCTTTTCCCGGTAGGGATGGAAGAAAGTGTGTCAAATACCTCCGATTGGGTGAATGGGCGTATCAACTGGGCTCTCTCTTCTTCTTTTAACATGGGGAGGTCAAGTGTAGTGACTGGGGTTTTTAATACATAGACACTTGCAGGTGCAACTCCCTAATGTGAAGTCCCTGTGGACCCACGGCATGGGTGGCTCCCTGGAACCCACCGGCGGTACATAAATATATCCCATTGCATTGCCCATCACAGCTGAGGTAACGTCAGGTTTAATGCAGGTGGGCTTCGGCGCACACAGCATGCCCCAGTCAGACTGGGGTTCTTTATAAGTAGACACATGCAGTTACAACTCCGTGTGGACCAACAGCATAGGTGGGTCCCAGGAAGCCACCGGCGGTACATAAATATGTCCCATTGCAGTGCCCTGGACAGCAAAGCTAACGTCAGATTAAATGCAGGTGGGCTTCGGCCCACACTGCATGCCCCAGTCAGACTGGGGTTTTTTATAAGTAGACACAGGCAGGTACAACTCTCTAATGTGAAGTCCGTGTGGACCAACAGCATGGGTAGGTCCCAGGAAGCCACCGGCGGTACATAAATATATCCCATTGCAGTGCCCTGGACAGCAAAGCTAACGTCAGATTAAATGCAGGTGGGCTTCGGCGGTACATAAATGTATCCCATTGCAGTGCCCTGCTCAGCAGAGCTAACGTCACATACAATACAGGTGTGCTTCGGCCCACAGTGCATGCCCCAGTCAGAGTGGTAATATGTACCTTAACAGTAACCGCGTTGGTGGGAATGTGGTGGCGACTGCGGACCTAGTAGCGCGGTTTTATTTAGTTGGTTTTCGGAATGTGGCCAGGATTAAGTGGGCCGTGGCGGGGGGATGGTGGGGGGGGCTCTCTTGTTGTGTCGGTAAAGGTGAAATTTTTGGACTGCCACCAGACGGACCTATGCAAAGGTATTTGCCAAGAATGTTTTCATTGTTGGAGGAGGAGGGGGATGTTTTTGAGGCACTACGTGTCCTCTCCACGTGTCCATGGTTATATGCACCTTAACAGTAACCGCGTTGGTGGGAAATGGCCTTGCCACCATCATGTCTTTGGGAAGCCTCCATTTCCACACCCCAGTGACATAGCATTAGCAGCGGTATAGGTAGAGCCCAGAATTAGTAACATTTCAGCGGTAGCATTAAGGACAGGCCCCAGTAACATATCACTAGCAGCATTATAGGGGGAGCACAGTATTAGTTCCATTTCAGTAGTAGTAGCAGTCCAGACAGGCCCCAGTAACAATTCCGAAGCAGCAGTATAGGGGGAGCACAGTCTTAGTTTCATTTCAGTAATAGTAGCACTCAAGACAGGCCCTGGTAACAATTCCGAAGCAGCAGTATAGGGGGAGAGCAGTCTTAGTTCCATTTCAGTAGTAGTAGCAGTCTAGACAGGCCCCAGTAACATATCACTAGCAGCAGTATAGGGGGAGCACAGTATTAGTTCCATTTCAGTAGTAGTAGCAGTCAAGACTGGCCCCAGTAACAATTCCGAAGCAGCAGTATAGGGGGAGCACAGTATTAGTTCCATTTCAGTAGTAGTAGCAGTCTAGACAGGCCCCAGTAACAATTCCGTAGCAGCAGTATAGGGGAATCACAGTATTAGTTCCATTTCAGTAGTAGAAGTAGTCAAGACAGGCCACAGTAACATTCCTGTTGCAGCAGTGTAGGGAGATAACAGTCTCTTGCACATTTCAGTAGTTGCAGTATAGACAAGGCCCCAGTTACATTTATGTAGCAAAAGTGTAGGCCAACCCTACACACCTTGCTTTACCATGAGTGCAGGCGAAGCCCATAAAAATTACTAGGCTTACACTGTAGGTGAGGGCCCAAAAAATTGGTGTACCAACAGTACTAACGTACAATTCCAAAGCAGCAGTATAGGGGGAGCACAGTCTTAGTTTCATTTCAGTAATAGTAGCACTCAAGACAGGCCCTGGTAACAATTCCGAAGCAGCAGTAGAGGGGGGGCACAGTCTTTGTTCCATTTCAGTAGTAGTAGCAGTCCAGACAGGCCCCAGTAACAATTCCAAAGCAGCAGTATAGGGGGAGCACAGTCTTAGTTCCATTTCAGTAATAGTAGCACTCAAGACAGGTCCTGGTAACAATTCCGAAGCAGCAGTATAGGGGGAGCGCAGTCTTAGTTCCATTTCAGTAGTAGTAGCAGTCAAGACAGGCCCCAGTAACAATTCCGACGCAGCAGTATAGGGGGAGTACAGTATTAGTTCCATTTCAGTAGTAGTAGCAGTCTAGACAGGCCCCAGTAACATATCACTAGCAGCAGTATAGGGGGAGCACAGTATTAGTTCCATTTCAGTAGTAGTAGCAGTCTAGACAGGCCCTACTAACAATTCCGTAGCAGCAGTATAGGGTAATCACAGTATTAGTTCCATTTCAGTAGTAGAAGCAGTCAAGACAGGCCACAGTAACATTCCCGTTGCAGCAGTTTAGGGAGATAACAGTCTCTTGCACATTTCAGTAGTTTCAGTATAGACAAGGCCCCAGTTACATTTATGTAGCAAAAGTGTAGGCCAACCCTACACACCTTGCTTTACCATGAGTGCAGGCGAAGCCCATAAAAATTACTAGGCTTACACTGTAGGTGAGGGCCCAAAAAAATTGGTGTACCAACAGTACTAATGTACCTCAGAAAAATTGCCCATGCCCAACCAAGAGGGCAGGTGAAACCCATTAATCGCTTTGGTTAATGTGGCTTAATTTGTACCTAGGCCTGTAGGCAGCCCAGTTAAAATAAAAATTGGTTCAGGTGCAAGTTTTAATGCTTTAATGAGAATTGAAACGTATAAACATTGTTTACTAATGTCATATGACTGAGCCTTGTGGGCCTAAGAAAAATTGCCCGTTCGGCGTGATTATGTGAGGTTTAAGGAGGAGGAGCAGGAGGAGGAGGATGAATATAATGCACAGATTGATGAAGCTAAAAGGTCCCCGTTTTTGATGGTGATAGAGAACGATGCTTCCATCCGCAGGTGCAGCCTACGCATTGTTTAGGTACCGCTGCTGTCCGCTGGTGGGGAAGAGAAGTCTGGGGAAATCCAGGCTTTGTTCATCTTTATGAGTGTAAGCCTGTCGGCGCTGTCAGTTGACAGGCGGGTACGCTTATCCGTGATGATTCCCCCAGCCACACTAAACACCCTCTTTGACAAGACGCTAGCCGCAGGACAAGCAAGCACCTCCAGGGCATACAGCGCGAGAGCAGGCCACGTGTCCAACTTCGACACCCAATAGTTGTAGGGGGCAGAGGCGTCACGGAGGACAGTCGTGAGATCGGCTACGTACTCCCTCACCATCCTTTAACAGTGCTCCCGCTGACTAAGCCTTCACTGGGGAGCGGTGACACAGTCTTGCTGGGGAGCCATAAAGCTGGCAAAGGCCTTGGAGAGTGTTCCCCTGCCTGCGCTGTACATGCTGCCTGATCTCCGCGCCTCCCCTGCTACCTGGCCCTCGGAACTGTGCCTTCTGCCACTAGCGCTGTCGGATGGGAATTTTACCATCAGTTTGTCCGCCAGGGTCCTGTGGTATAGCATCACTCTCAAACCCCTTTCCTCTTCGGGTATGAGAGTGGAAAGGTTCTCCTTATACTGTGGGTCGAGCAGTGTGTACACCCAGTAATCCGTAGTGGCCAGAATGCGTGTAACGCGAGGGTCACGAGAAAGGCATCCTAACACGAAGTCAGCCATGTGTGCCAGGGTACCTGTATGCAACACATGGCTGTCCTCACTAGGAAGATCACTTTCAGGATCCTCC
The DNA here is from genome assembly GCF_035609145.1 of Eleutherodactylus coqui. Taxonomy (NCBI): domain Eukaryota; kingdom Metazoa; phylum Chordata; class Amphibia; order Anura; family Eleutherodactylidae; genus Eleutherodactylus; species Eleutherodactylus coqui. The sequence continues at coordinate 137,146,747 of NC_089843.1, read as the reverse complement.
TCCTCCTCTGGCCATACACGCTGAAAGGATGACAGGCAAGCAGCATGGGTACCCTCAGCAGTGGGCCAAGCTGTCTATTCCCCCTCCTCTTCATGCTCCTCCCCTCCTCCTCCTCAACACGCTGAGATATAGACAGGAGGGTGCTCTGACTATCCAGCGACATACTGTCTTCCCCCGTCTCCGTTTCTGAGCACAAAGCGTCTGCCTTTATGCTTTGCAGGGAACTTCTCAAGAGGCATAGCAGAGGAATGGTGATGCTAATGATTGCAGCATCGCCGCTCACCATCTGCGTAGACTCCTCAAAGTTTCCAAGGACCTGGCAGATGTCTGCCAACCAGGCCCACTCTTCTGTAAAGAATTGAGAAGGCTGACTCCCACTACGCCGCCCATGTTGGAGTTGGTATTCCACTATAGCTCTACGCTGCTCATAGAGCCTGGCCAACATGTGGAGCGTAGAGTTCCACCGAGTGGGCACGTCGCACAGCAGTCGGTGCACTGGCAGATTAAACCGATGTTGCAGGGTCCGCAGGGTGGCAGCGTCCGTCTTGGACTTGCGGAAATGTGCGCTGAGCCGGCGCACCTTTCCGAGCAGGTCTGACAAGCGTGGGTAGCTTTTCAGAAAGCGCTGAACCACCAAATTAAAGACGTGGGCCAGGCATGGTATGTGCGTGAGGCTGCCGAGCTGCAGAGCCGCCACCAGGTTACGGCCGTTGTCACACACGACCATGCCCGGTTGGAGGCTCAGCGGCGAAAGCCAGCGGTCGGTCTGCTCTGTCAGACCCTGCAGCAGTTCATGGGGCATGGGCCTCTTCTCTCCTAAGCTGAGTAGTTTCAGCACGGCCTGCTGGCGCTTGCCCACCGCTGTGCTGCCACCCCGCGCGACACCGACTGGTGGCGACGTGCTGCTGCTGACACATCTTGATTGCGAGACAGAGGTTGCGTAGGAGGAGGAGGAGGGTGGTTTAGTGGAGGAAGCATACACCGCCACAGATACCAGCACCGAGCTGGGGCCCGCAATTCTGGGGGTGGGTAGTACGTGAGCGGTCCCAGGCTCTGACTCGGTCCCAGCCTGCACTAAATTCACCCAATGTGCCGTCAGGGAGATATAGTGGCCCTGCCCGCCTGTGCTTGTCCATGTGTCCATTGTTAAGTGGACCTTGGCAGTAACCGCGTTGGTGAGGGCGCATACAATGTTGCGGGAGACGTGGTCGTGCAGGGCTGGGACGGCACATCGGGAAAAGTAGTGGCGACTGGGAGCCGAGTAGCGCGGGGCCGCCGCCGCCATCATGTTTTTGAAAGCCTCCGTTTACACAAGCCTATACGGCAGCATCTCCAGGCTGATCAATTTGGCTATGTGCACGTTTATCGCTTGAGCGTGCGGATGCATGGCGGCGTACTTGCGCTTGCGCTCAAACACTTGCGCTAGCGACGACTGGACGCTGCGCTGAGAAACATTGCTGGATGGGGCCGAGGACAGCGGAGGTGAGGGTGTGGGTGCAGGCCGGGAGACGGTCGTGCCTGTGTCCTGAGGGGGGGGGGGTTGGATCTCAGTGGCAGGTTGGGGCACAGGGGGAGAGGCAGTGGTGCAAACCGGAAGCGGTGAACGGCCTTCATCCCACCTTGTGGGGTGCTTGGCCATCATATGCCTGCGCATGCTGGTGGTGGTGAGGCTGGGGTGGCGGCTCCCCGGCTGATCTTGGCGCAACAAACCTTGCACACCACAGTTCGTCGGTCGTCTGCACTCTCAGTGAAAAACTACCAGACCTTTGAGTACCTCGGCCTCTGCAGGGTGGCATGGCGTGAGGGGGCGCTTTGGGAAACAGTTGGTGGATTATTCGGTCTGGCCCTGCCTCTACCCCTGGCCACCGCACTGCCTCTTCCAACCTGCCCTGCTGCTGCACTTGCCTCCCCCTCTGAAGTCCTGTCCTCAGTAGGCTTAGCAACCAAGGTGGGGTCATCACCTCATCGTCCAGCTGCTCTTCCTCCAAATCCTCTGTGCGCTCCTCCCTCGGACTTACTGCAATTACTACTACCTGAGTGATAGACAACTGTGTCTCATCGTCATCGTCCTCCTTATCCACTGAAAGCTCTTGAGACAGTTGCCGGAAGTCCCCAGCCTCATCCCCCGGACCCCGGGAACTTTCCAAAGGTTGGGCATCGGTCACGACAAACTCCTCCGGTGGAAGAGGAACCATTGCTGCCCATTCTGGGCAGGGGCCCGAGAACAGTTCCTGGGAGTCTGCCTGCTCCTCAGAATGTGTCATTGTAATGGAGTGAAGAGGCTGTAAGGAAGGAGGAGCAGCAGCCAGAGGATTCAGAGTTGCAGCAGTGGACGGCGTAGAAGTCTGGGTGGTCGATAGATTGCTGGATGCACTTTCTGCTATCCACGACCGGACCTGCTCACACTGCTCATTTTCTAATAAAGGTCTACCGCGTGGACCCATTAATTATGAGATGAATCTGGGGACCCCTGAAACTTGCCTCTCTCCTAATTCCGCAGCAGTCAGCTGTGATACACCTGGATCAGGAGCTCGGCCTGTGCCCACACCCTGACTTGGGCCTCCGCGTCCTCGCCAGCGTCCACGTCCTCTAGGCCTACCCCTACCCCTCAGCATGGTGTATTACGAGTAGAGCAGAAACAGAACGCTGTAATTAAATGTGCCGCTTATTGGCCTGTGGTTGGAGGCTGATGTCGCTTACGGAACGCACAGCGGAGCCAGGAAACAATTTTGCGCACGCCTGTAGTGAGACGTAGGTGCATTGGACTGACCTAGTGGAATTCACAGCGCAGAGGCAGTCAAGTCGCCAAAGGGCAGTGATACGCCTTAAGTATTTGGCTTCCCTTTTTTTAAATGGTGAGCTGAAACAGCAGACAGATACTGTATGCAGCGTATATTATGTTTACTGTTTCCCTCTGGCGCTATGACGGCGGTGATGTAATGGAGACAGCAGAGCCAGGAAACAATTTTGCGCACGCCTGTAGTGAGACCTAGGTGTGTAGGACTAAGCTAGTGGAATTCACAGCGCAGAAGCAGTCAAGTTGCCAAAGGGCAGTGGTAGGCCTTAAGTATTTGGCTTCCCTTTTTTTAAATGGTGAGCTGAAACAGCAGATACTGTATGCAGCGTATATTATGTTTACTGTTTCCCTCTGGCGCTATGACGGCGGTGATGTAACGGAGACAGCAGAGCCAGGAAACAATTTTACGCACGCCTGTAGTGAGACGTAGGTGCGTAGGACTGAGCTAGTGGAATTCACAGCGCAGAAGCAGTCAAGTCGCCAAAGGGCAGTGGTACGCCTTAAGTATTTGGCTTCCCTTTTTTTAAATGGTGAGCTGAAACACCAGACAGATACTGTATGCAGCGTATATATTGTATACTCTTTCCCTCTGGCGCTATGACGGCGGTGATGTAACTGGCACAGCAGAGCCAGGAAGCAATTTTGCGCACGCCTGCTGTAACGCTTAGCTGCGTATTAATTAGGACTACTACCCCCAGCAGACACGCAGTACACTGAAGACTGTCACAGGCAGCCCAAAGATAGTATTTTTCCCCAATTTTTTTGAAAAAGCCCACTGCCTATATAGACAGTATATCTCTTTCACCTTTCCCTCTTTCCCTGTCTCACCAGTACTGCCCCTATACTCTGTACAATGACTGCAGACTGAGGACGCAATGGTCTGCATGCCCGATATACAAAGAAAAATAATTTGTGCAACACTGCAAAAGCAGCCTCAACAGTACTGCACACGCTCAGATGTGGCCCTAAGAAGGACCGTTGGGGTTCTTGAAGACTAATATAACACCTAACGCTCTCCCTATAGCAGCTGCAGCAAGACAGCACTTTCCCTGATCTCTGTCACCATGCATCTGTGGCGAGCCGCGGGGGGGGGGGGGGGGCAGATTTTAATACTCTGGTGTCACCTGATCTCCCCAGCCACTCACTGCAGAGGGGTGGTATAGCGCTGGAATGTCACAGGAGGAAGTTGTAATGCCTTCCATGTCTTTCTATTGGCCAGAAAAGCGCGCTTATGTCTCAGAGATGAAAGTGAAAGTAATCGAACTTCGCGTGGTGCTCGTCTCTAGTAACAAACGTCTCGAACACCCTAATACTCGAACGAGCATCAAGCTCGGACGAGTACGCTCGCTCATCTCTATTAAATATGGATTTAAAATATGCTAATATAAAAGGGCCTTAAAATATATAACCTATACAGCTATTCTGGCTTAATATTTGAGCTATGAATTGCACACAATGACAAGTCATGCCTTGTACAGGGAATGATTTCCTTTGATAATGCTTAGAATTATAATTATGCTAATATTTGAAATAAAAAATTATTTCAGGCAAATGTCAAGCAGAACTGTCCCTTGTTAATACAGTCATTTCATTACTTTAATACATCGTCTATTTATATTACATTTCTGCTAGTCTAAATCTAGGTAGATGCCATTTTAGTTTTCTTTCAGTAAAATGTAATCATAAAAAAAAACTCAAAAAAAGCAACAGAACATCATGGTAGTTACATGTACAAATGAAGTTAACATTTGAAATAAACTAAGCATGTAAGGTGGTTAAATATTATGCTCCCCTATTAAAACAACCCTCTGGTTTTGGGACAAAATTATGTCCCTGGACTAAAGGGGCAAGGGCATATTACCTTCTGTCATTGTTCTGTAGCAATGTCCCTCTGTTCCATTGGTTTCTCATCCTATTTTCAGCTGTCCAAGATGGCCACCCGAATTTTCTATCTTCATACTGCACTGCTTTCTACCTGGCCACTACTGATCGGGTGAACAGTGCTGGCCATTTAGAGAACCTGTTGTCTTATTGTACTCCTGGAGCCTTGTAGTTCTATGGGTTTCTAGGAGAACACTGCTGCAGGTATGTCGGATTTGGCTGGCTGATGGTGTAGAGTTCTCCAGCCAGCCAATCACCCCCACTCTTGTGCACATAACTACCAACCCCTCTTACTAGAGGGTGCGGGTCATGTATTCATTTTCCCGCTAAGTGTTTGCTGTTTTTGTTTTCTAGTTTTAGTTGCTTTCCCCACCTTCTCTGAAGATGGTCTGGACACCTGATCTCCCTGTAAACATGTTCTTCGGGCCCATTCTCCCTTCCCCTTTATCAGGTGCAGCCTTCAGACATCTGATGCCATGTACATTGTCACATGGGTGATATCTGATAACATGTTCATTTTATTTCAGGTTGGTGTCTGACTCTTTCTCCTTTCTTGGTGTGTGGTCGCTTGAACTAGCTCCTGCATTGTTTGTGCATGCATGAGGTTCTGAGTGGAGTTTTCTTTCCGTCTGTGAGGTGAGCAGACTTTAGGTGTGAACAATGACTTGCTCAGTGTATGTCTGAAGGTGTGGACTGCACTTGGTGTGAACAATGTCTTCTTCTGTGTGGTGTTCCCTTTATATTGCAGTCACTTGGTGTGGACAGAGTTGTGTTCTGTATAGTATGTCTATAGGTGTTGACTACACTTTGTGTGAATTGTCCTGTACAGTTTGTTTTTTGTATTTCCCTTGTCTGGTGTTCCTGCCTGTTACCATCTAGAGAGAGTCAGACCCCTAGGTTCCAGCATGGGGCCATTCCTATTGGGACAATTGACCCGCTTGTGGGCTGGGTTCCCTTTTTTTGGTTTTAGTTGTCTTGTTAGAGTAGGAACTCACAAAAAAACTAGGACTCTTGACATGGGCCTGTGAGCTTACGTATTCTAACCAAAATACAAACCAATACCTCGTACTTATTAGCAATTCCATCTGCTTATGTGTTTTTGTTCATTGTTAAGTATTTTGGCATCTGTTGTCCTTGTGGTTGCTTGTATGCACATTTGGTTTATGTATGTTGTTGGTGTCCGTCCGAGTTCATATTCTTTTCCTTCAGGCCATAATTTGGGCTTTGTTTGTGTAAGTCATTACTCCCATAGCCTGCACAGAAGTAACACATTCATAATCAATTGGTAGTCTAACACTAGCAATGCACTATGGAAATCAGGTAGCCTGAAGATTGTGTTGGCTATGTTGGACATGTGAAAACAGGACCAAGAACAAGCAAATAAGCAGGACATCAGCACAGAAGACAAACAGCAGGTAATATAACTGACCCCTCTGGTCCACAGACAAAACTTTATTCAGAAGCTGGATAGTCACTTTAAGGTAAAAAAAAGACTGTGTATTTTATTTTAAGAGATTGTAATATGCAGTTTCTTATTTCCCTGTACATATAATAATAATGTAATGTATATATTTAAGTTATATGTTTTATTATATGATGTGTCATGCACTGACTCTGCACCTTAAGGTCCCTGAATACTTGGACTGGCAGACCATGGTACTTGGCGGTGCTGCTAGACCTTGTTATGGAAGCTGTCAGTGAGGATGATTGTTACTTATCTGTCAAGTAACACATCCTAATGATGGAGACAAACAATGGAAATAAATAACACAAGTGTAAAAGAGGCCTAAAGTACTGTTGGCTCTATACATTGGGTTGCCCCCTTTTTCACGAAAAAATACTGTCCAAAGTAAAAAAGGGGAGTGATTTATTGTTGTGGTTTAAGGGCATGACTTAACACAGCATGTGATTTTACTCTGTTATTCCATCTTGAAATGTATGAATAAACTGCCAACTGGATGCTACCAATTTTATATTATGATGCTATTCTCTAAGGCTCCTTGTACTAATATACCACATGTCAATGCTTCCTGATAGCTCCATAATAAGGCATCAGCATGCATGTTAAGCCAATATATCCAGAAGATAGTGGCAGATGATAATGAGGCCTTTCTTACATTTGAGAGGATAGCAACTCATCAAGCATTGCCCGAAGCACATTGAACCAGCCTGATTACTCCCTTTCCAATAAGTGAGGCACAAAAGGCATATTTTGATCTTGAGGCAGACTCAGACCCGAACAATAGCATTCTGAAAGCCGAAATTATGTCTTGTTTGCGGGTGATGGTTATGGTTCTAGCCCAGAGGGTACACCAGTGGGCTTACTGGTTGGACAGAATACCACAATCCCAAATGTATGGCTCATTCATCTAATTAAAAAAAACTAGATTCATTACTGAAGACAACCCAGTTCCACTTCATTGCAGTCCAGTTTTGTGGTTACAACACCACTGCGAATAGAGGCAAAGGTGGGTGCGTGTTAAAGGCAGTACACATAATGGATGCCATGAGGCCTGTAACTATGGTGCTACCTGTCTCTGGATGGCGGACAATTAAATTATTTGAGCTGCTCATGTTTCTCGGATGATCAGATAATCCTCTACTGGTGGTCTGTCGAGGTCATCCTGAGCCTGATCGCCTTGTGTGCATGCCCTCACACATCCACTGATCCCAATACCTCCTAACAGTCTGGTCAGAACAGCCCAGGCGACAGGCAATCCAGCTTCTTGCATTCAGATAATGCACCCCCTCTCAAATTCTGTTAATTGGGTGAAATCTCTTTGATTGCATCATAGTGGCATGTCCAGTGGTCAAAAAGCTCTACACAAGGGAAAAAAAGAGGTCCACTACACACAAGTAGCCTCTGAGAGCATTTTAATAGGCCAAGAGTGAACCACTTTTAGGGTCTCAGCTGGCACAACCATTCATCTAATCACGCCACAACTCTATTCATTCACATATCCGCCTAAGATATAACTGCATGCCGAGTTTTGCAGCAAAACAACAACTCCTTCTAGGTGCTCGATTTTTTTTTTTTAAAGCAAAGAATTTTTACACAGCCCCACAGAAGCACACAAACACATCAACAGGGTGATTATAATTAAATGGCTATTCCCAATACTTAAAATTGCTTCACAACCCCTCTGTCATTCCTATTTTCATGGTTGCTCCTGACCAGGACCTATTACTGCTGCAGCCAGTCACTGACCACAGCAGTGACCTTCTATAGTCAGTGATTGGCTGCAGCAATCATATCTACTGGTTAGCAGCAACTAAAAAGGACCAAGTGCTTGTGAAGCAAAACCTCTTTAACAAGATCTGTTACTTGGTAATTTTAACCCTAAAAATGCCAACCATATCAATTGTAGACTATTCTTTTGACCCAAATTCATCAACAAAGCCCTACTTATTTGGCAAATCTCCCTCCTAAATATTCAGGACTTTGAGTGGTTGTATTTTATCCACAGCTTCCACATCACTATATAACTATTTATTTTGTCAGTTCAGTACGCGTGAATCTAAATAGTCTCTCTTATTGAATGGCTCTATATTCTGGGTCATAGAACCGGATCCTAAGCAAACAATCCCACTCTATGACTTAATAGGACATTTGCTCTTGGCACAGCACTTTTAATTATTTCACTTTGTATTGCTATGTTGTCATAAGCGCTAAGAATGTTACAACAGCAGTCTCAATGATTCTTTAATATACAGCATACTCAAAGGTTATGAAACATAATAGTTTGTTCGTAATTACTAATTATATCTAAGCAGAATATTATAGTTTAAACTTTAACCTAAAAAAACCTAACTGAAAATTATGATTATGTTAATCCTAAAGGCAAAATGAATTTGACATTTGAATCTGGCATTTTATAATGTTAGTCACTGACACTTGCTATTGAACCAATAAAATGAATAAAACTAGATCTAAATAGGGAAGATACTTATTTACCAATTGGATGAGTGCAACATTTGAAATGTTTTAATTGCAAAATATCAGAGAAAACAAGTAAAAATTCACATCACTTTAAAATAAATAAAAGAAAAAAGTCTGTTAGTTGATTTTGGTTTATCCTTTCAGTTTAATATAGAATACAAACCTGTCATCAGGATGCTAATTATGTTTAGATATATAGTCACAAAAGGAGGAATATGAGGTCCACTGTCCTCCTTTGTGTAGATGTAACAAGTACCTAAGTTGAGGTTTACAAAGTTAAATACATGCAAAATTCTGCAACTTGCACTAGCAGTCTAAAGGCCCGTTTAGATCAGATGAGTGTCGGGGACACGATGCCAGACACTTATCCCCGCACATACTCGCTCCTGTGCTGCTGCAGGGGAGCTAGTATTGCTGGGTCACAGCGGGGAGGTTGGAGGAGATTTCACTCCTTGCTCTCCCCCGCCCCTCTCCATTGACATAACATAGCGTCTATTCAGTATTGAACGGCTGCTATTTACACTGAACGCTTATCATTTAGCTCATTGTCTATCGTTTATGCTGCATAAGCCGATCGCTCGGTGTAAATAGTAACCGTTCAGTACTGAACGGCTACTATTTACACCGAACGATCAGCTCATCACTATGTTATGTCAATGGAGAGCGGCGGAGGACAGCGAGGAGAGAAATCCCCTCCAGCTGCCCAGCTACCCTGCTGGCCGCTCTGTCAGCGATCCAGCGCTTCTAGCTCCCGGGCAATAGCACGTGGCAAGGACGAGTGTCGGGCATCGTTTGCCTGACATTCATCCCATGTAAATGGGCCTCAAGACTGGGGCTTAAGACATTGACCACACAAAAGTCTTTCTGAGAGTGGTTGTGCCAGGTACCCACTTTCCCTGTATTTGAGAAAGACAGACACACCCCCATCAAACACAGTGATATCATGTCTTTGACCCCTGGTTGCATCATGGAACTTGTAATTTCTGTCATACCTTGTGGTGAATATGTGAGGTTAGAGCAGCAGCAAACCACTTCCCCATTGCAGCACTTTTTTCTCAAGTCTGTGGCCTAACAGTCAATGGGACAGTCATTAATGATGTTTTTATGGTTAGAGCCAGGTTATGCCTCCCCTCTAAGATTTTATCACTAATACTTCTAAATACAATGGTGACATATTTAAATTTAGTATTCCCATTTTAAGCACCTTTAGGTGGTATACCTCCCTTTTTGAACAACAGATGAACCTTGCAACATTACTGAAACACAATATTTTATTTTACTTGTGATAATGTATTATGAAGACCAACAGGGAATTAGATGAAGGAGAGTGGGATTTGCCAATACCTAGCCAGCAGATAATTACTGAAGGGATAAAGCTGTTCTGACATCATAACTCAATGCTGTCTCTAACATACTCAGCTGGGGGGCACTTCACAAGTTCTCCTCCAAACTCCACTCCAGACCACCCTCCATCTAAACTATTTGCCTGTCCAACTACTCCCTTAGAATGTTCATCTGACTTTGAGTGTTACTGCAAGTCGCAGATGCCACATTCCCCCTTCTGCAAACTTAATGCTTAGTCAATCGGGCCACTTTGGAAAGAAGGAATGGGAAAGGCCCTTTCGGGCACTGAGTGACTGCTAACTCTGCTGTGCTGAGAGCTGGTTCATCTCCCAGCATTGTCCAAGCTCTCCCTTCATGTATCTGCTGCCACCTAATGAAGAAGTGAACCCAACACAAATTGGGCATTGTATATTTTAAAGGGTCAGCACTACCCCCATACAATGATACTTCGAACTTGTGTCTAAAACTATGGCATTAGCCCCCAATTGTTGTGATCACAAGATATAGCAATTTACAGGACAGTGTGGCATTGAGTAACTTTCATTTGACATATATCAGCAGTAGTATAGAAACAGCCAATACCGCTGTTATCTGACCTGTGGAGACAGAGCTTGTTAATGTCTTAAAAGAAAATGGCATTCAACCTTAACAAGCAATGAGAATGGGATACAACTTGCAGCTACCATATTTTTATCCTCAATGGGATGGAATGAAAAGGTATGCAAGCTCCTGACCTACATTTCCTGGTATGTAAGGTTATTTTGAACTGACATCAGGTGAGAAAGCACATAAATCCAGCAATTTTGTGACATACAGTAAATCTATTTTTAGAATGGCTCCTTTCCTGCTCGACTGGAGATACAATACTGGAAATTCGGTGTCGCTCTCCAATAAATTCCGACAGACAGTGGGATGAAATTATCCAACTTCTCTTTTTATTACATCAAAAGAGAAGTTGGATATTTTTATCCCACTGTCTGTCGGAATTTATTGGAGAGCGGCGCTGAATTACCAGTATTGTATCTCCACTTGCTCCATTTGACCACCATTTGGGAGATCTATCTGGTCGGCAGTGCCTCCTAGTGAAATTCGTTTCACACAGTCACACTTTTCTCTTCAGCTCCTTGAGGCTTCTGGACCATGGACATCCTACCGTGCCCCCGACCTTCATATATACAGTGTTTGCTCCACCCATGTTCTATCTCTTTGTCCTTTCCTGCTCATGGCAACCAAATTGATTCTTTAAACTTTAGAATATACTTTTTTCCCATCTTGTTGATGGACTATTTGCAACTTTGACCACTGGCTTGCCCCTCCTGCCAACCACGGACATGTTGTGCACTCCTCCTGTTCAGGCACCCTGCTTGAGCATCTGCTTGTTTCCTGACAGCGGTCCAGAGAATATATGCACACAACTATGCTGTTAAAGAGCCATCGCACACCTGACGAGTTCCTTCCCTGCCAATCAACTCATACTCTTGGCTATATCAGACATGATTCCCCTATGGAGGTTGCCTGGGCTTGTGTTCTTTTGGTCCTGCTTACGGTGCTATGTCAAGTGTGCCCTGACTCTCTGGTTCCTGACTTGGTCTATTCCTGACTACATTCCTGTTTCTGCTCCTGACCCTGACTTGCTTTACTGACTATGCTTCTGTATACTGCCTTCCCCTGACCTCTGGCCTGTTGTGTCATGCTGATCCAGTTCTGTGTGACCCGACCTCTAGCTTGCTCATTATTCTGAAGTTGTGTGGCCTGCCTGACCCAGATTGTCCGACTAGGCTCCTGTTCAAATCCTCAGGTAGCGCACCTTGGCCTATAGTAGTGTCAGCTGCCACATTACTGGGACCACTTCCAAAATAACAGCCTGAGGACCCCTCAGTGAACCCTTTATTCTGATTAGTGGGGTTAACGGGTGAGGACTAGGGTGCATCAGGTGTCGCTTCTGGATTTGGCCTTGACCCAAACCAATGTGTGGCACAATGGATCTGCATATGCAGATCCGGGCAATTTTATTTCTTAATCTTTATCGTAAAGCTGCCTTATTCTTTGCTTGAAAAAAAGTTAATGCTAGACCTCTGCAAAGCATTGCTTTATAACAATTCTTGGCTACCAATAAACTTTTCTGTGGTCCTTGGGAGATGCGATTGGTGATTTGAAGGATTCACATACTTTATCACCAACACCAAAGATATAGATAAACAATAGATAATAGGTTCCACTGCCATCTAATAGAAGTATTCTACTAGATTTCAGCTAGACAAACGTAAAAGGTAACGACTAAGGCAGGGTGCACACGAACGGATTTGCATTGCATTGTAAATTGTAAATCAATTGCAGTTTCTGCTCACGAAGGTAAAATCGCAGCATCTTCCATACTAGTGCAGATTCCGCATGGATGCTTTTATTGAAGTCAATAGAAGCCGTCTGACTCGCGGCCCTTCTGCAGTTGACATTGCGGACTGGTCATGGGTACCCACGTCATAACCTTGCGACCTAAACCATCCGCAGAATAGATAATGAAGAAAGAAGACCGGTACACAGGGTCGCCGGCTGGGTTCAGAGACGGATTCAGCTGCAGGCTCCCGTATGTGGAATTCACCTCTGCTGGTGCAGGCAGTCTTAGGGGATTAAGTAATAGTCTAGATCAGTGGTGGCGAACCTATGGCACACGTGCCAGAGGCGGCAAGCAGAGCCCTCCCTACTGGCACGCGCCCCATCGGCCGCTCACCACTTGTGAATACCAGCAGGGGCCACGGCTCCCCTGCTGGCATTCACAAACGGCACTGCTAGCCACGCTGATCCCGGGACACACTGACTTCAGTGTGCAGCAGGAATCCCTCTCCCCCCTGCCCCGACATCTCCTACTACTTGGTTCCGCCGGGAGGGGGGAGGCATCCAGCAGCGTCTGTGTCAGAATGTGTGTCGGGAGCATATTAACACTTTCTTCCCCACTTCTGCAGCAATCAGCAATTCCCAGCAACCTGATTGGTTGTTTGGGTTGGCTGGTTCACCAAACAACCAATCAGGTTGCTGGGAATTACCTATTGAGGCAGAAGTGGGTAAGAAAAAGTTAATATGCATGCCGGGACCAGAAGAGCAGCTGAGCTTCCAGGAGGAGGGGGAGGTAAGTATGTGGGTCTCGGGAGGCGCACTGTGGGGTGTCACTACTGCACTGGGGGGCCGCTGGGGGGTGTCACTACTGCACTGGGGGGCCGTCACTACTGCACTGGGGGGCTGCTGGGGGGTGTCACTGCTGCACTGGGAGGCCGCTGGGGGGTGTCACTGCTGCACTAGGGGGCCGCTGGGGGGTGTCACTGCTGCACTGGGGGCTGCTGGGGGGTGTCACTACTGCACTGGGGGGCCACTGGGGGGTGTCCCTAATGCACTAGGGGCCGCTGGGGGGTGTCCCTAATGCACTGGAGGCCGCTGTGGGCTGTCCCTAATGCACTGGGGGCCGCTGGGGGGGTGTCCCTAATGCACTGGGGGCTGCTGGGGGGGGGGGTCACTATTATCGCTGTGGGGTGGGGGACACTATTACCGCTGGGGCCGCTGTGGGGTGGGGGTCACTATCACCGCTGGAGCCGCTGTGGGGTGGGGGTCACTATCACCGCTGGGGCCACTGTGGGGGTCACTATCACAGCTGGGGCCGCTGTGATATGGGGGTCACTATTATTGCTGGGGGGTGGGGGTCTCTATTACTGCTGTGGGTGCTGGTGGGGGTGTTACTATTACCGCTGGGGGTCACTATTACTGCTGGGGCTGCTGTGTGGTGGGGGTCACTATTATCACTGTGGGGGGTCACTATTACCGCTGGGGCCGCTGTGAGGTGGGGGTCACTATTACCGCTGGGGTCGCTGTGGGGTGTGGCTCACTATTAACCCTGGGGCTGCTGGGTGGGGGTGTGTCACTATTACCGCTGGGGCTGCTGTGTGGTGGGGGTCACTATTATCGGTGTGGGGGGTCACTATTACCGCTGGGGCTGGTGTGATGTGGGGGGTCACTATTACCGCTGGGGCCGGTGTGATGTGGGGGTCACTATTACCGCTGAGGCTGCTGGGGGGGGGCACTATTACCGCTGGGGTATGTTTACACGTGGCGGAAATGGGCGGGGCTGTTTCAAAATAGACAGGGTGCAGATTTTGACTACTTTTTGGATGCAGAAATGCTGCAGAATTGTCCACAGTAATTTCCTCTGAGGACGTTCTGCAGTATTTCCGCGTCCAAAAAGCAGTTAAAATCTGAGCCCGGTCTATTTTGAAGCGGCCCTGTCCTTTTTAGAACGACGGGGGTAAAATCATACGTCGTGATAAGCCCCGCCCCCTGATGTGTTGGCACTTTGCGAAAAATAAGTGGGTTTTAGGTTGCAGTTTGGGCACTCGGTATCTAAAAGGTTCGCCATCACTGGTCTAGATGAACATGTGATATGTAAAGCAACCGAGCACCTGTTTAAATCTGACCTTTTAGTATAATATTAATGAGTAAATAAATACTTATATGGTAATTCTTCAAGAAAATCAATAAGAACATGAGAGGTTTGCTCGTCCATTGGCTATGATTTGATTTTAGCAGCCATCAGGATGTAGAATGCAGCTGGCTTATTGATGTCAAGCAAATTTCACTTTCAGACAAATCTTGACTCAAGGCCCAAAGCAAACTGCTGTTTAAGTACTGCCTGGAAGGCTTTGCCGATACCGGCACTGCTGCTTGCAGTCTGACGGCTTTCAGTGGTATCGCTTTACTGTTCCCTTGGATCAAGTCCAGTAACTAAACAGTACAACAGCTGGTCTCAATTATCATAACTACAGTGTGGCTAAATGCACAAATGGCCAGTCTTCTGTTGGCTCCATATCTAATGAATTAGTTATTTAATAATTTGACAAAGGTGCTAGTGTTAAATAACTCCTTTGTTCCAGGTCTTTGCATTGTTTTGTTACATATCAATCATACCGTATCTGATCCTGTGATGTTTCATACAGTAGGAAACCGGTTTAGAACGAGCACAATCCAACCACAGCAGTAAAGTAATGCAGGTTTGTTCTTTACATTACTGTATGAAATCCCAAAATATATATTTTTAACCGTAAGTTCTAAAAAAAAACGTAGAGCTGAAGTAAGTTGTAATCAGATAATTAGTCACGCAGATCTCCCAACACACAGTGAATAAATACTGAAATATTTATGCCAGTCCCTGACTGCTCTGTAGATCTTGTTGAATTACAACTGGCACAATTCTCATATTCGGAAGGCAGCGTGAGGGATTATGGCTAGATGAGGGTGGACTAATCCACAGACGTGAAACACTTTGAAAAATGCTTCTTAATCATCTCTTGTTATATAGCAATTCTGGAAAATGATTGTATGTTACGGTAATTTATAAATTAGTTGTATTATTAAAAACATATGTAATTGGGTAGGAACGGATTGATTTACAAAGAAAGTAGGTTTTAGATGTTTAGTGGGCTTTAGTGGAAATAGATTGCATTAACCCTTTCAGGATCAAGGGCCATGAAAGCATTTTTTGGACTAGTACTGTTTATTCTAAAAGTTGAATATCTTTTTTCCACTTCAGAGTCTACCAAGATTTTTTTATCTTTTTTTTTGGCGTGACATTCAGGACTTTCTTATAGGAACAAAAATGAGAAAAAAAAATCTTTTTGATTTGTCTGCATTTTATAGTTCAAAGGAATTTTTAGTGTTTGGAAATTGTGGACAGCACATAATACAGAAACAGGCGAAAAGCAAAGTACGTATTATATTTGATCACAAAGTTAAGGGCAGCATATAAATAAGTCACAGTTGTAGATTGAGCATCACTCAGCATATGTTATGCACCAATCTATATCTAATTTGCAGAGTGAATATGAAATATAAGACGTATCTTGTTTGGGGCGCAGAGCCTGGGATTTGGGGCAGAAGCCTCAGATGTGGAAGTTTTTAGAGTATGTGCACAATCCTTGTTGGAAATCCCAATGTGGATTTGCCTCACAATCTGTGGCAGAAAACCCCATCTGGTTGTCTACTATAGATATTCACATAGTGTGGATCTGCATGTGGTTAGCTCCTTTCAATTGGGCTAATCCACATACAGAGTTTCCAATGTAGATTCAATGTGAATTTTAAATACTCTTGGAAAAAAATCTGCACTGTATACAATGCCATTTCAACAGCATTACGGACCCCTGGACAAAGCAGTGTACTGGGGCCCCTATGACAACTACTCACAGGAATAAAAATGGAGATGTGGTAGACACAAGGCGACATCAAGTTAGTAACCGGCGAACTAGACCAGGGAAGTCTAAGTCTCTGGGGTCCATTTTCCTCTTGCACTGTAGACGTCTCTTTGTTCATAGTGCCAGGCTACTTTACACTAGAAGGTAATGAGACAATGTACTATGCTTCACAAGGTGATACATACATCCATTCAGTGGGAAATCTCTCTTTTTGTTATAGAAATTATGGATAATTTACAAAAGGAATTATGGGTAGTTTGCTAAAGGAATTATGGGTAATTTGAAAGTGAAACAGAAAGTGACAAAATTAAAGTCTTCACACATGGCAGAGAGATTGCAGCCAAGTTCACATCCTGCCACACAACATTATCATATATGATACAAGGTGCATTGAAATGTTAACATACATAGATTTGTATGCTTCTGGGGCCCCCGGGCAAGTGCCCATCAGGCTCATGCATTAAGATTGCACTGTCTGTATAGACTATGAAATAGATTTCCTTTCTTATGAATGGTACACTTTTGGGTCTGAATTTCACCATGGATTTGATGTAGAAATCTCATGGAATTGGTACAGATTTCATGGCAAACTCTGCTATGTAAATATAGCCTAATGATGCCCTTGTCTGGAGGTATTTTGTCCTGCCCTCTCTCCCTTTTTCTAGTATTCAAAATCGTAATGTGTTTCTTGTGAACCTATTGAAAGTCACATTGGGCCATCAATGTGGAAAGAATTTGAGACAATGAGGAGTCATGAAGAGGGACTGGTTCGCTTGGAGGCTGGTGGCCTGCATTGCACTTTGAGCTGATTTAGTCAAAATGATTTGGGACTTTTCATATAGGATGGAATTACACCGCAGTACACCACAGTACACCGCAGTACACAGCCAAATCTGCAGCTGTGGAATTCCACATTAAAATGCACAGGTCTAACTGCAGAGTTTGATGCAAAATTGCAGACAGGTTTCAAGCCATTTTCAATTCCACATCAAAATCCTCAGTTGGTCTGCCGATTTTGATGCAGAATTTACTATGGCTTGCGGTGCGTTCTGTGGCATAATTCCGTCTCATGTGAAAGGTTTCTGAAAGTGCAGATTTTTCCATGCCAGTTCATCCGATTGCAATATGGACGGAACTTGCATGGGAAAATAAGCCATCGATTTTAATGGGTTATTTTTAGAGATGAGCGAGTATACTCTCTAAGGCACATTACTCGAGTGAGTAGTGCCTTAGCCGAGTATCTCCCCGCTCGTCTCTAAAGATACGGGGGGCGGCGGGGGGGCGGGGAGTGGCGGGAGAGAGCGGGGAGGAACGGAGGGGAGATCTCTCTCTCCCCTCCGCTCCCCCTGCACCCCGCCAGAGCTCACCTGTCACCCGCGCCGGCCCCCAAATCTTTAGAGACGAGCGGGGAGATACTCGGCTAAGGCACTACTCGCTCGAGTAATGTGCCTTAGTGAGTATACTCGCTCATCTCTAGTTATTTTGCATGAGCGATTTTTCGCCTGCACTCATAGTGCGAGATTGAGAAATCCATGCATGAACTGTATTTGAGTGCCTTAGGTGTTTCATGAATAGCTGTTAAAAATGATATAGTGTTGACTATCCTGATCCAACAAACTTTGTGCCTCTTGCTGTCTTTTGATACTGTTTGGGAAGTTTCTATTGCATGTTACCTCGGAGTCGGATCTCAGCAGCATATCTACGCATATCACCAACTAATTACCTCCTCCTCATACGTCTAGATTCTAAATTTTCTCTTAAACTTCTTTCTCTGATTGTTTTAATTATCATTCACTTTTCATCAGCATCACATATTTCCACAGTGCACTGTATATCACAGTAAAAGGGTCTAAAATAATGTCTGGCACTCAAGTTCATTGTCATTAACATTTTCAACTGCCATCTGTTTTGTGCATAAACATTTAAAATGAATTTTTCACATACAGTATGCTAATTTCTCAGCCAGGTGTCATTAGGATACATCATCTCCAAATCTGACTACTGTGATATCCTACTGGTTGAAATATCATCCTGAAGTTTATTCTAAATATTAATAGAACACCTTAAACAACAGATTCTCATAAGTAAGTTTTTGTTTTTTGCTCCCATAAGAAATTTTATTCTTAGAGCCACAATAAGTTAATGGCAATTAAAGTTTGGGTAATCGACTACAGCCAGAGACTTCAGAGCTGTAGCTTGAAGCTCCTGGACCCCAATTCAAAACCTGTAATGGGGCCCCCAACTATAATGGCTTATTCACAGTACTGGGCTCATTATATAGAGAGGAGTGGCCTTATGGGCCCCTAAGGCTCTTGGGCCCACGTACAACCGCATCCCCCATAGTTACACCAGTGGCCAGAGTCTGAGCAAGCTCTTATGGCCCGCACAGTAAACATGCTAAATTGTTCACCAGAAAGAGTGTCACCATGTTGGCTGCCACAGTACCCCATAACAGTGAGAGTCACAGTTGAGCTACTGTATTAGAGTGCCTACACACATATGATTTTTCCATGCCAGTTCCATCTGATTGCAATATGGACGGAACTTGCATGGGAAAATAACTAATTAATTTTGATGGGTTAATTTGCATGAGTGATTTTTCGCCTGCACTCATAGTGCGAGATTGAGAAATCCATGCATGAACTATAGTTGGGCAATTCTGTTCAAAAATCTCCCATTATTCTCTAAGGGAGCAAAAATAAATCGTATCACATTCACATGTGAGGGCGATGCAATTTTTACATTTTTCCTATTGAAATAATATGTAATTTTTACACATATGGAAAAAAACCACATGCATAGTGATGCAATTTCTCACAAAACACATCATAGGAAAAATTGCAGGTTTATCACCCAAGTGAATGCACCCTCAGAGTGATAGCCTCAGTTCCCCCATAACAGTGACAGTTACAGTACCACCACAGCAGTCATATCCACTGGGATCCCCAAAAAAGTGACAGCAATACTTTCCCCATAACAGTGCAAAACACAATGTCGCCACAACAGACACAGCAACAGTGTCCTCTTAACAATGACATCTACAATGTCACCTTAAGAGTGACAGCTACAGCCTTCCTTAATAGTGACAGCCACACTCCGCCATAACAGTGACAGCCACAGTACCCCCAGGAGTATCAGTAGCATTGCAGGTGGTCGGTGAGAAGCAGTTCGAGGCTGAGGTTATCTTTTACTCTGCTTTGCTAAAAGACTTGTACCATAGCAGGCAACTTTAAAACTGTGGCAATTATAACAGGTTGTGAAAGCAACTAATCCCCTGCTATTCCCATAACAATGGTGCCTAATACCCCACCACTCTCTACTTCCTGCTGTAGTGATGACCTCCTGACACAAGGACATGCCTTGCCCAGTGATTAACTGCATCGGTCACACATTCCTGTGTGAAGATATCATTGCTGCAGCAAGAAAGAGGTAGAGAGCCATGGGATTGGGCATCATAGGATCAAGAGCAGGGGATCAGGTGATTTGAGTTTGGCGGTGTTTACATTTAAAGGAGGCTATGGCAGATACCTAACAGTGACATCTGTCATCCATAGACTATTATGGTATCCATTAAACTGATTTTTTTTGCATGTGTAGAGGGGTAGCCCCTCTACTCAGGTAATGGTTTCACTTCACTAAGCGTTACTAGTTGGGAATTTGTGCCACCTTGTTATGTAATTACCAAAGTTATCCAAGTGTTGCCAGCTGGCTGGGAAGTGAGACGGGAATATTGTGTTCTGTTAAGTGTGTTCCTTCTACGAGAGGACTGCAGCGTTGATCAGACTGAGATAGGAGAGAGTCTAGTCATCACCATCAAGATGATGTGCAAACCGCCCTATGATGGGATTCTACAGTTGGCACTGTGGCAAGTGGATATATCTGCATCTGTTTCAGTGTCCACATTCATCTCACACTTCCCGCTTCCCCGCATCCTGAGTTCTAAGCTTGCCTTCATTGTTGAAGAAAATAAAGTTGTTTGAGCAGCATTCCTGATGTCCCATAGTGGATCTTCTCACTCGACTATGATAACTTGGAACCTTGCAGCCCAGGCTAGGCCCCTGTCTGATCCTGTTCAACAAAAGTGTTTTGATGGAGTAGTGCAAAAATTCGTTATGCCACACTGCAACATGAAAAAAAAAATCGGGAAGCACTAGAAAATAGGGGGCTCTATGTCTTGCTATGTGAGCTAATGTAACATACCAAATGAATAACAATCAACACAATTGTGAATACTGCTCTGTCTGGACCCTGAAATTTCATTCAGAATTTTCCTTCAATTTAAGGGCAAAAACACATTACCATAGGCTCAACTCGTTGCATCTGAATGAGGGGAATGTCTTCCCCTTCGCCGGCAGTTCAGAGTGCAGGAGTTTAAAAATAACTGTGGGAAGATAGATGCTGCCCGATCTTCCCTGCGCGATGTATTCACTACATGCAGGAAAATAGGGCATGTCCTATCTTTTCTCGTCCGTTGTATTCACGAATGAGAACTCCTGATAGTGAAACCGAAACCACTGAAATCCTACTGAATTCAGCGGTTTGGTTTTGTCCTGTATAAGTGGAGAAAAACATGTTCAATTGTGGTTATCATGGATGCTGAACTATCAGAATTACAGAGTTCTGTCACAACAAAGGGTACAAAATCTATGCTTATAAAGATTTGTGCCACACAAATTGCAGAACAGATTCCTATTGAATTCAATTGGATGCTCAAAGGACATGCATTCTAACACAGATTTTGGCGCAGTATTGGGCTCGCAATCTAGTCTGTGTACGTGTCCTTATTGTATGTGTAGTCACACTGTAAGTTTATGCACTGAATAGCTGCAAGAATTTTGCATATATCACATTAAATTAGAATCTACTTATTAAAAATTACACACTTGCAACTTGATCTAAGGAGACTTTGGTATAATTTGCAATTTCCCATATAATTTCTGACTATATTAAAATAAGCTCAGTTAATTAGATTCTGCCAAGCATGACTTTTACATCAATTAATTAATTGAGAGCAGCTTAATTTAATCAAACCATAAGTGGAAAATCCTAAACCAGATCCAGTTGTCGTATTCATGATATGGATGAAGTTGACAGGTACGGTACTGTGTTCTGTATTGCTTATAGATGTAGCATGAATGGATATATACAGTAAAACTTACAGATAATGATTAATGAACTGTATAAGGCATTATGAGCATGAATCATGTTTAGAACTAATGGCTTTTTTTGTGGTTGGGACAATATCACAATATACACCATTTCAATACACAATATGCTAATGCCAAACTACAGTAAGGCCTTAGTCAGACGGGCGTTTTTAGCCGCGATTTGCGCATGCGCATGCGTCCGGCGATTTTATAAAACCATTGCTTTGCAATGGTATCGGACACATGAGCGCTTTTTATGCGCTCGTCCGATAAATTATAGAACAGAAATCGCAGATCGCACCTATGTGCGATCTGCGATTCCTGTTCTCTTCTCTATATGCGCTCAATGGGGCCGGCGGCAGCAGCGCCGACCCCATTGAGAACATATAGAAGACAAATCATTCTTCTCTGCCACAGCTGTAACAGCTGTGGCAGAGAAGAACGATGTTTGCCCATTGAATTCAATGGAGCCGGCAATACAGCCGCTCCATTGAAAGCAATGGGCTGCCGGCGTGCGCGGGGTGAATTGTCGGGAAGGGCTTAAATATATAAGCCCTTCCCTGCAATTCATCCTAAAATGTGTTAAAATAAAAAAAAATTGTATACTCACCTTTCCGCTGCAGCCGGAGTCCAGCCGCGGCCGCTGTCAGTTCTCCTGAACTGCTTCTCGGCACTATTCAGCCAGCGGGGCTTTAAAATCCCCGCCTGCTGAATGATCTGCCTCTGATTGGTCACAGCCCTGACCAATCAGAGGCAGGTTTCACTCACACACCCATTCATGAATTCATGAATGGGTGAGTGACTGCTGCCTCTCAGCGCTGAGCCAATCAGGGGCAGGTCTGACTCACATCCATTCATGAATTCATGAATGGGTGTGAGTGAGACATGCCTCTGATTGGCAGGTCTGACTCACACCCCCTTCACACCCACTGCAGGACGGCCGCGCGGAGCTCCGGCTGCCGGGAGAAGGTAAGTATATATATATATTTTTTATTTTTACACATTTTAGGATGAATTGCAGGGAAGGGCTTATATATTTAAGCCCTTCCCGACAATTCATCCCGGGCTCGCCCGCAGCGCATTGCTTTAAATGGAGCCGGCTCTATTGCCGTCTCCATTGAATGCAATGCGCTGGACAGCTCCGTCCCGTTTCTAATGAAACGCGGCTAGGAGCAGATTTCGGGTGATTTGCGGGCGAATTGCGCGCACCGGTCACGCGATTTGCAGATGCGCATCCGTCATGCGATCCGCAAATCGCGTGAAAAAACGCCCGTGTGACTAAGGCCTAATAGTGTACATGATCTCTGAGCCAGACATTCTGTATATTTCTGGTTACAATAAGTGTATGATCCCATGGTGAAAGGCACTGTGGAATCTTCCACATGAATTCCGCTTCTAAAAACCATGTCAAAATCTGCATGTTTTTAATGCGGTTTTTGGGGTGGTTCCACATATGGATTTAGCTTGGTCAATAGGTAAAATCCACAAATTCTATAGGGAACAGTCTCAGTCACTTGTGCTTCTATGAAGTTACGTAGACTGTACCACACAGGCTCTTCAAATGAGAGACAAAAACTACTATCACAGTAATGGTGATTATTAGAGGCTCCTGTCACACAGCATACGGTTATAATGAAGAAGACAGTTCAGTCACCCTGACTGCAATGTTTAGCTTATTTAGGTGAATATAGAGGGTAATGATAATCACACTGTCCTCTTGGCAGGTAGAAATGGTACAGCCTCTAGCTGCCCATATGATGCTGTGCTGATGCAATGTGGGATTGCTAGCATGGGACAGAGAAAGAGAAAGCAGAGATAAAGCTAAAAATAAAGTTGGTGTCTGATAAGTATCAGACAGGAAACTGCACTGCATGGAAGTGAGTGTAATATACACAGAAGGTGTCCAGATTGAGAAAGACAATCAGGTGAAGGGGGGGGGGGGGTGAGGGGTTTACAGTGATTGAAAAATGTGCCTTGGCTGGAGTGACCCTTTAAAACAAATCAATTGTACAACTGATTCTATTAGCACATACATGTTCAACATTATGTTTCAACACCAAACAAGCCAGTAGTCTACTATTTGGGCATTCAGGCAGTAGCCAGACCAAGAAAGTATACAGTACTTGCAATATACATCAAACCATCTCTATAGCTGACAGTGGAGCAGATTACTTTGCATTTCACTGGCAATTCAATAGGCTTAATTGAACTCCATCCTACCACCCTCTTTAGTTGTATTGGACGGAATCTGGCTGCTACAATAATAAGAGGCTGGTGTCTGTATGTACAGTAGATCTGTTGGAGAATAGAGATGGACGAGTATACTTGCTTAGGCACATTACTCGAGCGAGTAGTGCCTTAGCCGAGTATCTCCCTGCTCGTCTTTAAAGATTCGGGGGCCGGCGCCGGTGACAGGTGAGTTGCGGCGGGGTGCGGGGGGGAGAGAGGGAGAGAGAGATCTCCCCTCCATTCCTCCCTGCTCTCCCCCACCGCTCCCCGCCCCCCACCGGACCCCGAATCTTTAGAGACGAGCGGGGAGATACTCAGCTAAGGCACTACTCGCTCGAGTAATGTGCCTTAGCGAGTATACTTGCTCATCTCTATTGGAGAACCTTCTAAAAATTATTGTCCGGAAGGCACCACATTTAGATCACTAAACTGTTCAGCAGTATCGCCAGTTACTGATGAGCCTATTTACCAGCCTACTGTTGTGATTCACATGAGCGTATGCATATTTACTCGTGCGTGAGCGTAGCATTTTTGTGGAACGAATTATGCTTTTTTGCATGCACATCAGCATATTTTTCTGTACTTTTTGTGCCTGCAAGGCGCACTCATGTGCGTGCGGCAAATAAAGACGCACCAATTGAAATGGCTAATCTGTCTAATGAGTTCCAGATGTCTACTTTTTCCAGCAGAATTATGCAGCATATCTCCTTACGTATTGGGCAATCATTTGCGCACCCCCTCCCCCCCATTGACTTCTATGGGGACCTTTGATGTGCAAATGCATACAAAAATAGAGCATGCTGCAAAGTTTTTTGTGCAACTGAAATGTGTATGCAAAATACAGAAATCTGAAAGAACCAATTAAAATCAATGGGTTCTATTCTCTGCGTATTGCATGTGTAAAGTTTGTGTGCATAAATACGCACGCAAATATGCCCATGTGACTCTGACCTAATACACCATAGGAAGGCGTTATCTCTAGAGATGAGCGAGCATACTCGTCCGAGCTTGATGCTCGTTCGAGTATTAAGGCTCCCACCCACTGGCGATTTTTTTTCCTTTGCGTTTTCTCTCAAGAGCAATTAGTATAGAATGTGTTCCTGTCCACTGGCGTTTTTTTTTTTCGGTCCGTTGCAATTTTTAACATAGGAACTGTCAGTTGCATATGTGTCCTTATTTTTCTCTTAATGCACCCATGAATGTCAATGAAAATTAACAGAAAAGGCGCGAAAAAGCCGCGAAAATGCCGCGAAAAAACCGCAAAAAACGCTGCGGAAAACGCGCCAAAAACACGCGGGAAACGCTGCGTTTTTCACGCACGAAAATCGCAAACGCCAGTGGGTGGGCGCCCTGAATTCATGAATGGGTGTGAGTGAGAGCTGCCTCTGATTGGTCAGGCTGTGACCAATCAGAGGCAGCTCATTCAGCAGGCGGGGATTTTAAATCCCCGACTGCTGAATACTACTCAGAGCAGCTCAGGAGAACTGCCGCCGGCCACAGCTGAACTCCGTCTGCCGGGACCGGGTGAGTATATATATATTTTTTGTTTTTACACATTTCTGGATGAATTTCAGGGAAGGGCTTATATTTTTAAGCCCTTCCCGAAAATTCATCCCGCGCACGCCGGCAGCCCATTGCTTTCAATGGAGCCGGCTGTATTGCCGGCTCCATTGAATTCAATGGGCTAACATCGTTCTTCTCTGCCACAGCTGTTATAGCTGTGGCAGAGGAGAACGATCTTTATGCTGACAGTTCGGGATAGGGGGGGGGGGGTCTCACTCTTGCCGCTATTGTGGCTGAATAGTGGGACCTGGGAACCTGAAATGCAGCCCAGCATGTTGCCCCTCGCCTGCCCTATCCGTTGCTGTGTCGTTTCCAGCACTTTCTTGGGTTTTGCAGAGTTTCACAAATGAAAACCTTAGCGAGCATCGGCGATATACAAAAATGCTCGAGTCACCCATTGACTTCAATGGGGTTCATTACTCGAATCGAATTCTCGAGCATCACTGAAAGTTCGACTCGAGTAACGAGCACCCGAGCATTTTGGTGCTCGCTCATCTCTAGTTATCTCCTTATTTATATTAGTAAGTGTCACACAGGCGTGTGAACTGCCTCTGTGCATGCAAATATTACAGTAATATGTGCTGACACTCGCAAAACAGGCTGATTACGTGGCTCTTCGGATATCGTTCATGCGCAAATACGCTGCTGCGAGCGTATTTGTGCAAACACTTGTCTGAAGGATCTCTCATGCTCAGTTTTCCCTATTCTACCATCAAAGTTGCTTCTTGCTGCATAAATGAACTACATGAGTGCATGCTGTGTGCACAGTAGTGAAGTAGCGCACTGTATACAGCAAGCAGTGACTGTAAGGTCACAACGTGAGAGAAGAGGGGATGTAAGCTACATTCATAGAGTTGATTTATAGTGGATTTTCCATCCAGACTTCCACTCAGCATTTGCAGTAGCAGCAATATGAGTGATATTTTAAAATCCATCCAAAAGCTGTGTAGAAATTGACATTCAGTGCAGCATTTAACATGTCAGTTATTTGCTGCAAATTTGTGGTGCAAATTCCACCTTTTAAATGAGGCGGTGAATATTGACTTAACCCTTTCCAACCCACTGTCTGATGTCTAAAGACAATTTGATTGAAGGCTGTACAGCTTCTGATGTCAGAAGACGTCCGTCAGGGTATTCTTACTGTATATTACTGGCCGCTCTGTTGTCGGGGGCCTCTCCAGCATGTCACATACCGCGGTACTGGCTCTAGCCAGCAGATGGTGTCATTGTATTATGGCAGAAAGAGAAAGTCCCCTAGGAAACCCTGAATCCAAAATTGGATTGAAAAGGGTTAAAATACACATAAATGCTGGTGCCTTTGGAATTTCTACAGTGGATTGTGCATGTGAAGGTGGCCTGAGAGTCACACCATCCAACTTGGCACCTTTGCTTTTTTATCCTGATTACTTTAGTTTCTGGGGCTCATAGATGCTGACAGGTTCTCCTTAATCTTTTCTATAAACTGAAACTTAAAGGAGTTGTCTGCGATAATATTCTTTGTTAAAGACAAGTCCCCATGGCAAAAAATAATAAACCAGCTAATATTTAGGGTGCAATAAAAACCCATGAACTTCATTGCTCAAGGTTTTAGATAAGACTAATCTGCCCCAGTAACAATAGTAAAACCAAGTGTATAATGTTATTAACTTAACCAGGGTTTTTTCACATCTGCGTTGAGGATTCCGCTTTCCTGCTCTGTTCGGGGAGCAGAAAAATGAGAATCCCCGCAGCTGAACAGTTCTGTTTCTGACTGAACCAATCAGGGCCGGATGGACCCTGTTGACTATAATGGAGTCCACCCGCTTTCCACCCAGCTGTTGGTTGGAAGAAAAAACCCTGCATGCAGACCTTTTTTGTCCGGTATTTTGAGCTGGATCTGTGATGGACCTTCTGGACGGAGGTTCTGATGAAGATATGAGATTGGCCTCAATCCATGTATAAAAGCTTGTTGTTTGCATTCTGTAAACATATGTACACACTTTATATAACATTAGTAATTGTTTATCTACACATCGTACTTTCATCTGTAGTTGTTACTGTGAGTGTTAGAAAATACTGAAAACTGTAAACATGTTGGCAGCAACAAACTGGTGATGGTTATTTAGTTTTCCTATACGGATACATTGTCTATTGTATATGCACATTTCCTGAACTGACAAGTACCAGTTGCTTTACTGTAACAGCTACAATGGCGGAGCTCACTAATTCCCTTTATTAAAATAATGTTTACCCTCATGGAAAAAACGGAATCTAAATGTGGCATTGCTATGCTTAGCTCTAACCAGTACTTCTCAATTAGTTAGATCTCATTTTTCTCTTTTGCACTTCTGCATTAGAGTGCAATGAATCCTCGAGTAAGTACAAAATCACGCAAGCTAAGGGAAAACAATATGCACAGAAAAAGAGTGAAATAAATAAACCTTTGCTAGGGTTAGCAGATGGTTTCTCCTTTGATAAGTCTAGTGTTTAAAAATGTCCAAGTGGAGCAGTTGTTTTTGCCAGCAGCTGCCTCCAAGCTTCATCCTGATTGCTGATTTTTAGAGTTCATTCCCAATCCCTTCATTTAAAATAGAAGCAGTGGCACAGTGGAATTTATCTTCAAAAGGAAATCTGTCTCCTCTGAATTCAGGCAGAACAATATGAACATGAAAATGCGGAGCATATATTTTATGGCCTTGGATCTCAGTGAGGTTAAGGAATAGTACACAGGACCTGAATTATTTTCTTAGATGAACTGTCAGTCGCATTGTACACATGAGAGTTACACTGCTATTTTGGAGTGGTAATAGTAGTTATCATGGCCATTAGGTAAACTGGGCATTGTAATGTCTGGCTTCTGCTGAAGGCATATATCATTTTGCACAACTTCATATGTACTACAAAATGCATTGAAGTGCAACTTTGTATATAGTATCAAATCATATTGAAAAAAATGAATAATCGTGATTATTGCAACAGACATTTGCTATAATGATGAACCAAATCTCATTTATATACTGGGACGGATCAAATAAACATTTGATTCTAAAGCAACATTGGAAATAGGTTGCCCTCTCTCAAGACCACCTTCAGCAGAAAGTGAATTCATGACACCCTTCATACAGGTGGAATTTTTCTATTTTCTGCAAATATAAATATTGAATTCAATGAATGGCCGAGCGCTGCTTGTGATTGGCTGAGTGATGTGACCAATCACAGGCAGTGCTCAGCTGTCATTCAGTGAGTGGCTGAGCGCTCAGCCAATATGATACAGCCCTTTCAGCAGGTGGGGATTTTAAATCCCCACCTGCCAAAAGAACTTAACTACATTGCCAAGAGATCAAGCAGCTAAATGCACCTGAGCCCGACAGCGGCAGAGAGGTGAGTATGTTTTTTTCTTTTTCTTTTTAAACAAGCCAGGGATGATTTTCAGGGAAGGGCTTATATTTAAAGCTCTTCCCCGAAATTCACTGAAGGGATAGCCGGCAGCCCATTGCTTTCAATTGGGCTGAAGGCAGCAGCGGTGGCCGCATTGAAGTCAATGGGCACGGACCTTTATTCACCCGTGTTTTGGCATGTTCGTTGACACACGGATTTGTGCACACATACATGCGTGCAACTGCACACTCATCTGGATAAGGCCTTACATACAATGTTAATATGTTACCAATTTTGAGGCAAAAAATGGCACATGTCATTAATAAGCCTGGCACATTTTTTAACTTAACTTTTGAAAAGTGTCTAGAAAGCTGCAGAAATTGTCTAAAAAGCAAAACAAAGTCTAAATCAGAAGACCACTGGAGTAAGAAATGCCAATATTATTAGCAGGAGCATACTTAAAGGGGTTGTCCCGCGCCGAAACGGGTTTTTTTTTTTTTTTTTTTAACCCCCCCCCCCGTTCGGCGCGAGACAACCCCGATGCAGGGGTTAAAAAAACAAACCGGAGAGTGCTTACCTGAATTCCGGCGGTCCGGCGTCTTCATACTCACCTGCTGAAGATGGCCGCCGGGGTCTGCTCCCTCCGTGGACCGCAGCTCTTCTGTGCGGTCCATTGCCGATTCCAGCCTCCTGATTGGCTGGAATCGGCACGTGACGGGGCGGAGCTACACGGAGCCGGCATTCTGCACGAGCGGCGCCATTGAAGACAGCAGAAGACACGGACTGCGCAAGCGCGGCTAATTTGGCCATCGGAGGCCGAAAATTAGTCGGCACCATGGAGACGAGGACGCCAGCAACGGAGCAGGTAAGTATAAAACTTTTGATAACTTCTGTATGGCTCATAATTAATGCACAATGTACATTACAAAGTGCATTAATATGGCCATACAGAAGTGTATAGACCCACTTGCTGCTGCGGGACAACCCCTTTAACATAAATTTGCCATATCTTGGGCCGTCCTTAGTATAGCTGGAATAGATTTACATCTATAAGTTTCTACAACTTCTGGCACAAAATATCTAAAATTTGTCAGACTGTGAGGGCGAGGGCAGAATAAAACGAAAAAAAAGTTACAAATTTTTGCATAGAATATATATGTGCCAAAATTGGCAACCTTTTTTCGTCAGAAACCTGATACAAATCACTAAATTAATCATCTACAAAGTTTTACCATTCAAACAGTGAGTATGTTTTAAAGCTTAACTCCTTTTCTCTATGTAATTAAAGGTAAATGAATTCCGGGGAGAAAAATGCCTCAAAGTTGGATTGTCATCTTCTGAAATGTGTATGAAACTGAATGAAAATATGATGCAATGTGACAGGAGTATAGTATCATATTTATAGGGAGAACTTCTGTAAATGTGGAAACAGGGTCAGATCTCAAGTTCATGTGTTTTATTATTCAGATTTAATGAGCTTTCTATCTTGTGTGGATAGAAAGTGTCACATTTAGGAAAGCAGTAAATGACACATCTGCATACCGCTAAAAAAGTAGCCTACAGTTTTAATAAGGTTTTCATTGTATACGTGCCCTCAGTAATTATGTTGAATGATATAATTAGTAATGAGCGATTAGTAGAATAATCGGTTCATGAAGGGATGGAGCTCAATTCCATCAAAATCATTGCGAACTGAGATGGCGAATTCCGACTCCCATTAAAGTCAATGAGAGTAAAAATCGGTGTCTCATATTTTGTCTTTCAGAAGCTCCCCAATGTAGCCAAAGCCCCACAAATTGCATGGGAATACAGCCATCAATCTAACACTGAACTCCTCCCAAAAATTGGTCAAAATAGTGTACTGTGGTGTAGAAATCAATCGTGGCACAGGGGTGTCACGGAAAACAAAAGAAAGCCCTCATAAGGTCTTCTAGATCACAAATGGTGTCAAGGAAGACAGCAGGTGTGGTGCGTATTTTAAAAGCAATAGCATAGAGATTGCAAAGGACAAAGTGAACAGAACAGTTAAGAATGGGCCTTCCCAAAGAAAAACCTGTAGAACTACAGCTGTTTCCTGTGCTTTAGAAATCTTTTGCTTTGGGAGAAGGAGGAATAGGAGAAAACATGGTGGAAGCAGGAGAAGAAGAACAACAGCAGTTGCACGAACACCACCACTAGCAGCAACAGTAGTTTGAGAGCAGAGCATGCTGCTCATGGAAACATAACAGCTGTAGCTCCCTAATTCCATAATGAAAAAAATTTAATTTGCGTGGAAGTAGAGGGAGGAAACATGGTGGAAGCAGGAGAAGGAGAGCAGCAGCAGCACCAC
Organism: Eleutherodactylus coqui; assembly: GCF_035609145.1. NCBI lineage: Eukaryota > Metazoa > Chordata > Amphibia > Anura > Eleutherodactylidae > Eleutherodactylus > Eleutherodactylus coqui. Next base: position 137,115,930 of record NC_089843.1, on the reverse strand, counting down.
CAGCAACAGCCCTTGAGGGCTCAGTAAGACGAGCGGAGATTCACGGAAAAAAACGCAATGCGTGTGCGGGAAAAAGTTTGCATGACCATGTCCATTGCCACCCATATGTTCTATTTTTTGTAGGTGCAGACTTTTTCCCGATCAGGCGTTGCATTTTTTTTTTGGCGCGGAAAAACGCACGAATCTCCCCTCGTCTGACTGAGCCCTGAGAGAGCAGTGTGGTCTTTGATTATAAATCTTTGCTCAGTTATATGTGAGTAAAAATTGCCAGTGTGCTAACTAATCAGTGGAATTTGCAGAAGTCAGGTGAAATTAAAGTCTGGCTTAGAGATGACCGAGCGTAGTCGGTTCGGTTGCTCTTGGACTCGAGCACCGCTTTTTCTGAGTAACTGACTACTCGGACGAAAAGATTCGGGGGTGCGCGGGGGGTTGCAGAGGGGAGTGGGATAGGGAGAGAGAGCTCCCCCCTGTTCCCCACTGCTACCTCCCGCTCCACCACGCCGCCCCCCGGCGCCCCCCAAATCTTTTCGTCCGAGTAGTCAGTTACTCGGAAAAAGCGGTGCTCGAGTCCAAAAACACCCGAACCGACTACGCTCGCTCATCTCTAGTCTGGTTCATTCTTATAAACATCAGGCGATGCACTTTGTCTATGGACAGGCGGATGCGTCTGTCAGTTATTACACCCCCAGCTGTGCTAAACACCCTTCCTGATAGCGGGCAGGCAAGCACCTCTAAAGCTTATTATACACGCTCAGACCACTCATCCAGCTTAGACATCCAGCAGTCAGAGAGGCCAACACCATGTCTGAGTACATCCACATGGGAGATAACATACTCTTGGACCATCACGGGTAACTGCCTATGAGTCTTACCCTGTGATGTTGCTGCAGACTGCAATGAGCTGAAAAAAATATGCCACACCTCTGTTAGACTTCCCCTACCACCAGTGGTGGTGCTGCTACAACCATGGGGAAATGCTCTGCTCAAGCTGCTTAACAGTCAGTCCTGATATCGCTGCATTTTGCGGTCTATCTCTACTGCCATAATAAGATTTGTCACTTTGGCTTTATAGTGGGGAGCAAGTAGGGTATCTACCAAGTAATGATTAGATGTTTCACACTTCAGCATAAAAGCACTCATATGCCTGAAAGTGCCTAAGGATGATGGCCCACATTTCTCAGGGGTAGTCCTAAGAGTATCCTCCGGCTGGTACAATCATCCAAACTGTCGCCATACCTCCGCCAGGCAAGAGGCAGCTGAGTGTTAACACCGAAAGTGCGAGCACGGTTTCCCAACCTTTTCCAGCGGTGAATGGAAACCTGGGTAATTGTTTAGGAAGTGCTGTAATACCAGGTTCATCAGCGAAGGGCTTCCAGCAGTTTGGACCTATTGTCACATATGACCATGCTTGTCTTCAGATTGTGCCAGGTCAGCCACATGTTGGCCTGGGCTTGCAGATCTGTAAACTGCTCTTTTGCTATGTGGCTGAACTCCACTAGAGCTATGAGTTTTAGGACAGCATGTTGGCTTTTACCACATGCAGCACTGCGTGGAGCCCGGGTTTTGCCTGATATGGATATCTGTGCTGATTTGGAGGGTATTGAAATTGGTATAAAAAGGTGGAGAAGGAGAAAGAGGAAGGAGGTGAAGGAGGGACAGACACAAATTAATGTCTCGCAAGTCTTGGGGGTACCATGAGATGTGGACTACCACTTTTGGCTTCATGTCACACCTGTAGGACGTTGACCCAGTGTGCTGTTAAGGATATGTTATGCCTCTGGCTGCTGATGCTACACAGAGCCAAGGTTTAGTACTTGAGGGTGTGAATAGATGTGTATCCAATGGACTGCTATGATTAGGGCTGGTAGCACAGATGAAATCACAAGGTCCAGGCAGATAGTTAGGGCATGCATCACACAATAACTAAGTCCAGAGTACAGAACCAAAGTCAGGAAGCACAGAAATCAGAATAATCAGGAATAGTGATGAGTGAACTTTTGAAAATTTCGGTTTTGCAAAAAGTTAGGTTTGGTCCAAATCAGTTTGAACTAAACGAGAAGTTCCACAGAACCATAAAACTGGTGTATACCAATGTCTAAGAGCCCTAAAAGCTTTGTATAACACACTGAGGATGTTATAGAGGGCTTTTATGGCTCTTAGACAGTCTTATACATCAGTGTTAAGGACTAGTGTTGTGTGAACTGAACCAGTAGAACCCTGTTACAGGTAGAACTTTGCTAAAACCTCAGTTCAGGTTCATATCAAACCTAGCAGGGTTCTACTGGTTTAGTTAGCTCAACACCAATCAGGAACACAGGCAAAGGTTAGAACTAGAATACACAAACTGGGGGATATCGCAATGGCGGATGGGACAGATTGCTTAGGCATCCTCCAAATGGGTTGGATGCCTAATAAAACAGGACCTGAATGCGGATTGGTTGGGGACATGTTTAGGGAGTGTGCACAGGCCCTTTAAGGGAAGAGGCAGGGCACATGCAGCATACGGGCAGACAGGAGTGACCCAGCGGTAGAACATGCAGTGTGCAGTGCATGGAGGATGGTGGTGCTTAATTGCAGCCCCAGTAGCAAGTGAGCCAGGGGAGCAGTGGCAGCAGCCTGTGGCAATATTATTAACTACTATGTTTTTGGTAGTACCCTTATGGCTCCTTATGGCCATTTTATTCAGTGCAGATTTACAATAGATCATGTTGATCAAAGAATGTTATTGCCTTTTACATGGGAAAAAGGGTAGCTAGTATGGAGCGAACAGTCATTTATATGATAGTTTTTCCCAATTACGATAACATTAGGAGGCATTAGCATTGCGGTCTTGGCATATATGCACCGGGCCCATGCCCTCTGAACGGGTGCACAAACGTTAGATTTGTGCACCCGTTCACGCGCTTTTATGGTGCTAGCGGGCGCACGTTAAAAAACAGCTATGCTTGTAGGAAAGAGCCGTTAGGCTGAGTGTCCATGGGCGGGATGAAATATTGCGAGCCATATTCCACCATGGGGGAGGCACTAATGTCAACGTGATTTTCCACACGATTTATCGCGATGAACCTATCTTAATGATAAGTTCATTGCGGAGAATTGTGGCAAATCGTGTACATTGGGCTGCACTTTCCATAGTTATCCTATGGAAAGTGTGTCATGCGTGCTTCACGCCGTGAATAATGCTATGACAAAACTTCCACGGCCGGCCAGCCAGCCAGCCTTACGGTATCTCAAAGTCTATAGTGAACTATAAAACGTGATATGTAACAGCAATTAAGTTGTTGGTGGTGTTTTGACAAAACTCAACTTTATCTGTGAATGACATTATTTCTGGTATTTTTCCACCCATCCATGTATATTAAAAAAAACGAATATTAAAAATGCATATTGCTTATGCCTTTTCATACAGTTTATAGCACTAGAAAAAAAAGCACTTTGTGATGTGAAGGAGGCCCTAGGGTGAACACTGTAAATGTTTAATTTTCAGCTTAGTTGAATCAAAGGCTAATGGAAGGCAACTCAAGAGTTAACTTTAAATTGCATTTTATCTACAGCTTGATCACATGATGAAACAATTATGTAAGCTTCTCTATACAAATCCCAATTTTCATGCTAGAAAATTTGCCCTGACAAGTTTATACAATGGCATTTTATTGTAGAACGGATTTGGGGGTAAAGGAATATTACCATGAATTAGGTCTGTTGCGGGGTCTACAATTTCCTTTTAATCCATTTATTGCAGAAATCTTTTGTCCCATCATGTGAGCTAGTGCTATTTAACATTCTAAGCTTGTTATGGCTGCTGGGGAAGTTTATCAAGGAAGAATAGAATACGGCCCTTGGCATATCAAAAATAAACCTAAGCTCACAGACATTGCTTTGTGTAAAGACGGCTTAAAAATGTACGTTTAGGTACTTTCATAATATGGAAAGACAGTCTGATTTTGGCCCCCTCGCTTACTGAGATCACTGCTGTCAGTGCCGTTTATTTGCAATCCCCTGTGATTTCTGCATCCCACAGCCCCTTTGAATGAGAATGAAACCAATGCCAGTCAAAACACCTGCTTTACGGACATGCCCAATTACTTCCTTGATTCGCGGCTGCTTGTGGGGGCTACATGGTCATATGTTGGCTGGCCAATTTAATTAACTAAAGTTTGAAGTTGTTCTTTCTTTTAATGCTCGGTTAGATACTACTGGGGAAAATATATAATAATAGACATGAAAATCATAAAATCCCTTGATTAATTACTGTGATTGAAAAAAGTAAATGTTTGCTGCAAAAACAAATCAGCTACCAAAATGATGAGCATAATGATGGCTGTCTATGGGCGAGGTGTCATAGCGAGATTCGTGATGATAAATCGCATGTGGAGCTCGCATGACATGCTTTCCATAGGATAAATATGGAAAGCGCCGCCTACTGCACACGGGTGGAAAATCATTGCGATTTTTAGCTTGCGTCGTTCAAATCGTGGCATGCCGTAATTCTCCGCGGTAAGTCTATCATTAATATAGGCTAATATAGCATCATCACGGAGACTTTTTAGTGCTGCCCCTTCCTCCCCCATGGCAGAATATTGCTAGCGATATTCCATCGTGGCCGTGGACAGGCGGCCTACATGTTACAACTAATAGCTTCCAATCGTGACTATTCCTTGGGGAGGCATGTTTTTTCTTTACACTCTTTGGCCAGTTTCCGCTGAGCATATTGTAACAGACCTGTGATATGGATCCATATTATGAACGTATTACAGATGACATTACGTCATTAGGGCCTATCAAACATGGCCTGCACGTGCATAAATATAAAGTCTTAACAGGATGAATATACACCCAATATATTTACAAAGAAACGCAAAATATTTCTATAAGGAAACACAAAAGGGGATACGAGGATCTGAACGTAAATTTACGACAGAGGGCTCCCTGCCTAAAAGCGGAGCGCTCGCACTGATGAGGGCTACCCCACATCACGAAACTGGGATGACCCTGATTTTCCTTAAGTGGTAACACAGTATTTTAGCAAAGGATAGATAACACTATAATATGTGAATAACAACTAAGACGCAGCACAGCAAGGTGTTAAACAGCTTCACAGGTCTTAAAATGATTGGCTGGAGAGTTAAATCAGGTCCCTAGGGAACTGAAGACTAGAAAGAAAACACCTTCAGACGGCAGTTTTCAGATGGAAGTCTACAGACCAGACCAGTAATACCTTCAGACATGTGTCTTCACAGACTTGGCCGAAAGAATAACCCTTTCATAGGAGGAGCCAGAACAAAAGTACAAAGACAAATGCTCATTGGCTGGCTTAACTGTTCCTTCAGTCAACACACTAATCAGTCAATATTTGATCAGGGATGTGCTCCTGTCAATGTCTAGCACTAGAATGACAATGAGCATGCGCCAGGAAGAGGACCATATGCATCGGGGCTGAAGCCATGACATCACCCAGGTCCCATTATTTTGCCGGCACTGCTATGCCTGACTCGACCCAATGTCCTTAGTATTTCATCAGTATTTGATCAGTATTTGCCTCTGTATTTGTTCACATTATTTTTATGTTCTACTTGGTAATACCGCTCTGTACCTGCCAAATACAAAATAATACCATTACTGAGGCAAAGACAGAAAAAATAGGTCAGACGGCATTTTATAAAAAAGTAGCCATGAAAAATATGGTCATGAGAACAGAGATATAGATTTACATTAGCTCCATATTATGGTCTGCAAAACACAGAGCTAAAATATGCTCATCTGAAAGTGGCCTAGGTCAGCTTATATTTGCAGTCCGCATGTGTGTTTCCTGTATTCCAAGTGTGCAATAAGTTTACTCTGAGATATTCACTGATGGGACAATTTCTTGTATCCAAAAGTTGTGTGGTCTTTATTAGAGATGAGCAAACGTACTCGTTTCGAGTAATTACTCGATCGAGCACCGCGATTTTCGAGTACTTCCGTACTTGGGTGAAAAGATTTGGGGGGCGCCGGGGGACGGGGGAGGCGTGGCGGAGCGAGGGGTAGCAGCGGGGAATAGGGGGGAGCCCTCTCTCTCTCCCTCTCCCCCCCACTCCCCGCTGCAACCCCCCACTCACCCACGGCGCCCCCCGAATCTTTTCGCCCGAGTACGGAAGTACCCGAAAATCGTGGCGCTCTGGCGAAAAAGGGGCGTGGCCGAGTATGCTCACTCATCTCTAGTCTTTATGCATCTCAGAATGCCCTTTTTTAATTCACCTGTAGGCTATGTATGCCCACATTTGAGGTCAAGGCTGTCTCCAGGCTTATGTGGGCCCTTGGGGATAGATATATGTCCAATTTTTTTCTAGCACTGAGTATACAATACTATAAAAATGGAACCAGTGACATTTTTGCCATGTTTAGTTTGTGAAATTTGCACATATCTGTATCTTTGTGTGTGTGTTTTTGTAAAAATTACATATTTTTTCTCATAACTTCTACCAAAGTACATCCACCACATGTGAACATTCCCAAATGGCTCATGAGTGTTGTCCGCGTGCATTAGAGGTGTGCACAGGATGCACTTCTATAGGAACTTATTGATTCCTATAGAAACGTCACATGAATGATTGTTAGATGCGCTAAGTTCATGCATCTAACTAAAATACGACATGCGAGTGCAAACATGCATCTAAGCTTTGTGGTGCGTGCAAAGATAGGACCTGTCCTATCCTTGCTTCGTGCTTTCCATAGATTCCTATGGGAGCTGGAAAGCACGTAGCATGCACCTCGGATCATGTGAATGGGCTACTTAAAGTAGCTGGAATTAGCCCGTTCACGCAATCTTTAGTGCAGTATAGCAGCGATCTTTGCACGCGGCTATACTGCACGCAGACAGTACTCGTTTGAACGAGCCCTGAGACGGTGAGAGACACTAATATGCTGCAAAGCTTTTAATTTATTTGTTTTAGGCCTCTTTCACGCGGGCTACAAAACGCCTATATGTGAAGCCCGTGATATCTAATGGGTTCTTTTGGACTGTAAACCATCTCTCATGTGAAAGAACCCATTGGAAACCATGGGCTTCACATACAGGCATTTTGTAGCGATTTTGTGTGAAATACTCCGCAGAAGAGCACAGAAACATGTCCTATTTAAGAGAAACTACTCCAGTTGTAAGTGCAGAGCAGTGGGCCCAGCATCTGAGGCACTCACAAAATGGCAGGTTTACTAATAATGTTCTATGCCTCAATGTAGAGCTTGTTCATAATTAGTAACATAGAAAAAACAGATGGTGAACTTAATAGTAAATGGTGAACACATGCTGTCTCTAGCAGCCAGAGCCGAAGGTGTTACACACAAGAAAGGGGGAATTTTGTTGTTCAAGAGGCATGGAGAGAGCCCAAACCACTGGTAGAGTTGGACTGTCCATCTGACAGTCTGCCGCTAATTAGCATATGGCGCACAAACAATTTATGGGTCAATATCTCTAGAGGGGAAAGGGAGCAGGAGCTGGATTTCTCATGTTGGCGCACACATAAAACTATAATGCTTTACTAGTCAAAAATTAAGGTAACGTACTGCCTTTAAGGCCTCGTTCACACAGGCGACAAAATCACGCAATTGTGTCGCGTTACTACAATGCTACAAATCGCATGTATGTGAAGACCATGCTTTCCAATGGGTTAATTCACACATGCAATGTTTTGGAGTGTTGCAGCATCCCGACATAAAACCCTCGTGACTTGTAGCCCATGTTTCCCTATAGAGACTTTCTCTCTGTTACATTGCATCGCACGAGAATGCAATTTATGTGCTGTATGATGGAACTTTGACAGTAGGAAATCGTACTGTCAAAGCTATAACCAAAACCCTAGTTACAGGGGAAAAAAAGTATACATCACCTAGAAGCACTATCATCTCTGGCGTGTCTCCTCCCCAGCACTATTCTCCTTTATCTCTTCTGACCGAGCATTAAAAAATCCCTGCCTCCTGGAGGCGAGCCTCTGATTGGCTGGCACTTAGCCAATCACAGCCAGTGCTCGATGAACCAATCACAGCCATTCATCAACTGCTGGCTCTGATTGGCTAAGCATCAGTCAATCACAGCCAGCGCTTCCAGGAGGCGTGATTTTTCAATCCTGGGCCTGGAGAGATGAAAAACAGTGCCAAGGATTGGGGAGAAGAGGCAGTGGAGTCCCGGACAGCGCTTCCAAGGTGATGTATACTTTTTTTTTTACCAGCTCGGGCTTATTTTCAGGGTAGGCTTATATTTCACGTCCCACCTGGAAATCCTCGCATGTAGTGCTATAAAGTTGCTTGACTTTGTAGCACCACATGCAACTTTGTAGTGCTACAAAATCATGGTGTCACCGCGAGAAACTGCAGCGACATCGCACAAACTAGCGATGCAATATCGCTGCGATTTTCTTGCTGCGATGCCATGTCGCCCATGTGAACAAGGCCTACAGCACCAATTATAATTTTCCATTGGTAGTGAATACAGTTTAGGTCAGTTGAAGACATTTAAACTACGATGATCACACTTCTTTATACAACCATCATCCTGGTATTATTCATTGTCCTTGAAAATAGTAAAATACATGGAATACTGTAAAATCATTTAATCTATTACCAATGTTTTGAATTGGCTTCTATGATAGCACCAAATTCCTTTTTAATACAGAACTGCCAAATAGTCTGGAAATGTGAGGGGCCAGAGGCAGAAAACACAGCTGCAAAAGCAGAAAGTGATGGGTAAAAGCATACTTTAAATCTCATAAATTGGATGAAAATAGACGAGGCTCTTCAAAAATAAGCCGGACAATCCCTGATTATGACTGTTTGGCAAGGTAATTATGGATCTATTTTTAGTGAAATATGAATCGCCAGATTTAACTATATAATTTTCCTAGCATTTTAAGTTGTTTCATAGTAAGTTATTGCTTGTCTGGCAAATATTCAATTTTTCCTTTTAAACGAGCTATGGTTTGCTTAAAAATATTTTCCCTTAAATAATCATAAAGTAAAACGTGCCTATAAGGGGTATTCACATGCCCAGGATTTTTTCTATTGTTATTCTGTAACAATACTGAATTGCAGTGGCGTGACTTGTAGTTATTAAATTCCCCCCAAAAAACCTAAACATGGCTTCTAGTAGTTAGTAGAGTTACATGGGGACCAGGTGGGAAAATTTCTTATCAATTTCGGACACATATGTTTTTTGTCAATGGTTATTACATGTTTCAATTTCAAAACAGAATACAACTAGAGATGAGCGAGCACCAAAATGCTCGGGTCCTCGTTAGTCAAGTCGAGCTTTTCGTAAAATTCGAGAGCTCTATTCGAGTAACGAACCCCATTGACTTCAATTGGAGACTCAAGCATTTCTGTATGGGACCCGCAGGTTGCCGAGCTTTCCCCCCCCCCCTGTTTTCTCTCTCTCTCTCGCTCTCTCTCTCGCTCTCTCTCTCGCTCTCTCTCTCGCTCGCTCTCTCTCTCGCTCTCTCTCTCTCTCCTCCACCAAGCCAGCCACAAACTACCATCGTTGATGTGCACAGGGTTGCAGCGTCAAATATGACACGACAGCGGCTGGGAGGGGCAGGGTCGAATACAGCATGATGCTCACTCGATTAGCGAGCACCATCGAGTATGCTAATACTCGAATGAGCATCAAGCCTGGAAGAGTACGTTCACTCAACTCTAAATAAAACAAATAAGAAAATCATCTTTTATGTACAAAATTCTGTAATCATAGCATATCATGTACTATATGGAACCAATTGTACAGTAGTCAACAATTAGGTTGGAACATAGAAAAGAAAAACTGAAATGAAAAGAAAAGTACAAGAGCATATAGGTAGATGAATATCAGGTTCGTGGTATATTCAAGACTCCACACACTTGTAATCTCGCCCTAGTGGCTCATTCTGGAGAAGGGGTTCGTAGCTATACAATGGGTACTAGACAACCATGCTCTCCATATGAGGGCCCCAATTGTAAAGACATGGGCTAATGGATTAGAATACAATGCAGATATAGCTTGAAAGAAAGACGAACCCCACACCCCAAGCACATTTTGCTCAAGGCCGCAGATGCATACCATCAATTTATGCGTTCAAAGGCATCTGTGCATTCACTATTGTGATATTGGGCTTGTGTGCAGCCGTTTGTCCATGGTAACCTTTCACATGATGGTACCTATGGATGGTTCTGGTGCTAATGGAAGTTCCAATAGCCTGAGAGATCTCCTGAGTGAGTGTTTCAGCAGATCCTGTGAATGATGTCTTCACAACTCATACAAGGCTTCGTTGTCAACTTTCTGTCAGTTTACAAGGTCTCCCCAAATGTGGTTGCACTGCAAACACCAAATGTTTTCCATTTCTGAATAACATTGCCAACAATGGACTTTGGAAGATTCAAAAGTGCTGCAATGTCACATACTAATTGGTTGCTCAGGTGGCATCCCACCACCATACCCCATTGGAAATCTGTCAAGTCTACATCTCAGAGTATTTTGATGGTTTCTGCACTGGGATATGACTGTATGAACCCCTGTTTTAAACATAATGCTCAAACATCGGATTTGCTTATCTCCTTCGGCTGACAGCACAGGACTTGTGGGTGTCTCGGTACTTTTGTCAACATAGTGTACATTTGTGGGTTAAATAACAAATCACGTTTTTTGCCCATTTAAATAAGCAGTAATCATCTATGAACAACTGCCTGTTTACTGTGAAAAGAGGTGGGTGAGCTGGAGCGATCTACATCTCGCTCCACCTCCATCCAGTCAGCGGTGATTGCTGGGATGGCTGTTGTGTCCTTCAGCGTCCAACAGTTGGCCTGTGTAAAAGTGCCCTTAAAGAGACTCTGTTACCTACCTTTAGCCTTATAATATATGTGTATGGGCTGAAAGCAGGTGACTTGTGGAGTCCATGGATATAAGTGGTATACTTACCTTCTCCTTGTATCCCTCCGATGTGAATGCTGAAAGCTACTGCTCTATGCCTTCAGTGGCTCTGCTCTATAAAATTAGAGGTGACGGATTCCCTTTAAGATAACTTTCTGTACCACAATTTATTTGTCTTTTCAACAGCTTTTCAATGGCTTATATTGCACTGAGATAAGATAATACGTTTTCAATGGATTAAGATAAGTTGTTGCAGAACGTTATCACAGTCAAATTAAACTTGCCTGAATTTGTAACTGCACAGACTGCATCACAAAAGAAGTGCGAAATGGCAAAACAAGCTTCTTTGTACCTGCAAAAGGATGACAATCAAATTGTATTCACATCTTAAGGGCACTGATCTTAGCCCAGAAGATAGCAGGGAGTGGGATCCCTTTTCTCTGCAGTTCTCAAACAAGCAATTTGGGAGAAAGCGAGAGACCTGGAAGGTTCCCTCCCTGCTGCCTCCTTATCAATGTTCCTTGAGTAATATGGAAGTTGCTGACTTGCCATGCATATCTTAAGATAGTGGATGCTGCCACCTTAACCCGTTTAGGACCAGCCACAGTAAATTTACGGCAGCTGGTCTTGGGCTTAGAGCAGTGCCAATAGTAAAATTTCGGCGGTGCTTTAAGTCTCCTGGCTCTGCAATCAATCAGAGGCAGGAAGGGGTTATCAGCTGTTAGTGACAGCTGATAACCCGGAGCAGAAGGCAGGAGGGGTTTTTAACCCTTTCTGCCTTTTGCTTCCCCGATATACAGTGCTCAATGAGCACTGTGTGGGGAAAGTGAAAGTAAAATGCACTTTCACTACGGGAGCCCGGAGGGTGGGGGGGGGGGGGGGGGATGATTGCTCAAAAAATGGCTTTTGAGGAATCATTTTGCATAACAGATGCAGTTTACTTGGCAGGTTTACCAAATGGATCCAAATTCTAATGCATATGTTGTGGCTGATTATGCAACTGGAAGAGGCTAAGCTGCAATACTCAACACAGTTCTTCGATGTACTGGAAGAAAACTGAAAGGGGCCACAGCATTCTGCTGTCTTAATCAGGAGGAATTCCCAGCGGTCAGACTCCTGATGATCATATATAATTAAGGTTCAGCCTGACGCCTTAGACAGACGGGCGTTTTTTTGCGCGATTTGCGGATCGCATGACGGATGCACATGCGCAAATCACATGACCGGGGGCGAAAAGTCACGGGAAAAATCTGCACCTAGCCACGTTAATCGTCGCAGCAAAATGCCCGCCTGACCGGAGTAAAATCGCTGTGCGCATCAAAATGCGCATGAAACTAAGCCTCCATATTACGAGCACCTTGTCAGCCTTTGCCATTTCATTCAAGTTCTCACATCCTAGAAGACTATGCACTCGCCAGATGACGGTAGTACAGTGCGGCGTGCTCGCCAGCGAAAAAGCGCAGCTAGCTGCAGTAAATGATTTTGGTGCACACATTAAACGCAGAACGCAGATAGGTGCGATCTGCGATTCGTCGTGTCCTATGATTTATCGCATATCCGCATAAAAAGCGGACATGTGACCGATACCATAGCGAACCATTGGTTCTATATATGCGCGAATCGCATGCGCATGCGCAAATCGCGCGAAAAAACGCCCGTCTGACTAAGGCCTGAAAGAGGAGCATGTATTGCAGTAATTTTATGCCCCTCCTACTAGCCTGGGTACCATTGCAAGGATTTTAGTGGTCCATATGATGCTGGGAATGCTGAATCCTAACTTAAATGCATAGTTGTGTGAAGTACGGCTGGTATATTAAGAGGGTGTCATTGAGAGTATGTCATTCCAAAAAATAAACACTGTCTATCCATCAGCAATATCAAAAAGAGCAAATATTGCACTTCTCCATCATAATGGGTGGAATTAGAGGTGTAACTTGAAGCTTCTGTGCCCCAATGCAAAACCGGTAACAGGGTCCCAAACTATAACACTTTATTCATGGCACTGGACTCCCTATATGGAGAAAAGAGGCCCTATGGGCCCCCTAAGGCTCTCAGTGCATCTTCTACATCCTCTACATCCTCTACATGGTAATTATTCCCAGATGATATTGCAAACCTGCTATAATTTAACATATTTATTATTCTATCAGGCAAACTATATGGAGTGGATTTAATTAGAGATGAGCGAGCGTACTCGGTAAGGACAGATACTCGAGTGAGTATCGTCCTTTTCGAGTACCTGCCTGCTTGCCCGCAAAGATTCGGGTGCTGACGGGAGGCGGGGGGCGGTGTGGGGGGGGGGGAAGATCTCTCTCTCCCCCGCTCCCTCCTGCTCACTCCCGCAACACAGCCCTCACCCCCGCCGGCACCTGAATCTTTGCGGGCGAGCAGGCAGGTACTCGGTAAACACGATACTCGCTCGAGTATCTGTCCTTACCGAGTACGTTTGCTCATCTCTAGATTTAATGTATTAAATCTCTCTGCGAGGGTTCTAAAACCTAGGAAAATGTGAAGGGAGAATGAATGCTATGTCCTTTTCCAGTATAAGGAGTTATATATATTTTACAAAAAGTAAAGGCATATATTATTTATACCATATAAGAGCGCAATGCATATATAGATATTTATCCATCTACAATGGTGTGACATCAACATATCCATCATAGTGGTCAAATGGTACAAAAACGTACAATAACTCCCATCACGTGTTCAAGATTTCAAGCGTGTACATTAAAGGGGTTGTCTCGCGGTGAAAGCGAAAACATTTTTTTTTCACTTATCCCCGCATTCTGCCCTGTTAAAAAGAAAGCATAGGTTAGTTTTTAAAAAGCACATTGCACTTACCTGCATCAGCGTTCTGCAGCTTCTTCTATTCTTCTTTTAAAGATGGCGCCGCTGGTCTTCTCCCACGGTGGACCGCGGGTCTTCTCCCATGGTGCACCGTGGATTTTCTTCTCCTTCTTTGCGTTCCATTGCCGATTCCAGCCTCCTGATTGGCTGGAATCGGCACACGTGACGGGGCGGAGCTACGATGACGACGCGGTGAGCAGCTCTCCGGCACGAGCGGCCCCATTCACCATGCAGAAGACCGCGCAGCGCAAGCGCGTCTAAAAAAGCAAGAAGCCAGCGAAATTAGACGGAGCCATGGAGACGGGGACGCTAGCAACGGAGCAGGTAAGTGAATAACTTCTGTATGGCTCATATTTAATGCACGATGTATATTACAAAGTGCATTAATATGGCCATACAGAAGTGTATAACCCCACTTGCTTTCGCGAGACAACCCCTTTAAGTTTTTGTAATATTTAGGAAAGCTATCTTTTTATTCCTTTTTGAAACTTTGTCTTCATGTCAGCTAGTGGTTGAGGTGCAATACAAATTATTGATTGGTCTCTTGTGAAAAGTGAATGCTTTAACTTGCAGTTGCTGAGACCACTTAATGGATCAACATCACAGTTCTTATAGTTCTCAAACCTCACAGACTCCCTATTCAAGTCTCACATCTGATGATAAAAAACCCAGATCTACTCATTCTCTCTATGCTATTATTCCCAGTGGGAAGTTAACAAGAGAATCAACATAATCTGCCACTCCAAGTACAGAGAAAGGCCTTTAGATGGAAAGACACCAGGGTGTTATTGTGTGACGGCGTAAGATACCATTTTATATATAACGGAACAATTATAAAGAAGCCTTTTAAAAAGTGGCAATAAATCATACATCAACCAAACTCCATACTTAAACCCACAGAGTTTCAGAAACATGTAACTCTTACCAGCAAAAAGCTAGGCATGAAATCATTCCCAGATGGCATTCAATGGGAAAATACTGTAGCTCATTAAAGCTAAAACTAAAAATGAAACATAAAAATCACAACTAACCTGTGAATGGAAAAAATGACCAACTTGTCTCAAGAAATGAAATGTTAACTGTTGCAATTTTTTTTTTATTTTAAACCCTATTAACGGGCATATGTGGAACATTCTCAACATTATATTTTAATTGCCAGCATACTGTTTGTTTAATTTAATATAAATTATGCCAGCTACCCATATATGTTGTAATGAATTATGACAACGAAGCCATGGACACAAAAAAGTAAGTCAAGAGCTCCATTCAGTAGTCAATATAAATTCAGAAGAAATACGTAACACAAGAAATAAAAATAAACTTGTTTTACTTTAGGTCTGGAAAAGAGTATTTTACTATATAATGTAAAATGAAACACAATGAATCCCTTAACCCCTTAATGACGCGGCCCTTTTTTGTCTATTTTCGTTTTTTCCTCCCTTCTTTAAAATCATCGTAACTCCTTTATTTATCCATCGACATCGCTGCATGAGGGCTTGTTTTTTAAGGAACAAGTTGTATTTTTCAATGGTACTATTTCATGTACCATATAATGTACTGAAAAACTTTTCAAAAATTCTAAGTGGAGTAAAATGAAAAAAAAAAAACACATTCCACCATCTTTCAGTGCGTCTTGTTTCTACGGCGCACAAAGTGCAGCAAAAATGACGTGATAACTTTATTCTATGGGTCAGTACGATTACTACGATACTAAACTTATGTAGTTTTTTTTTGCTGCACTACTTTTTTTTTCAAAGACATTTAATTTTTTTAAATTATTTTCTACCGTCATCTTCTGCACGCAATAACATTTTTATTTTTCTGTCGACGTAGTTGAGCGAGGGCTCCTTTTTGCGGGATGTCCTGTAGTCTACATTAGTACCAATTCGGAATACATGCAACTTTTTGATTGCTTTTTATTGCATTTTTTCTGGGAGACAGGGTGATTGAAAAAAGTGCATTTCTGGCGTTCTTTATTTTTTTTTCAACGACGTTCACTATGCAGGGTAAATAATGCGCTACTTTGATAGAACAGACTTTTACAGACGTGGCGATACCAATTATGTATTTTTCTTTTATGATTTAGATTTTTTTATTATAGATATGGCAAAAGCTGGATGATTTAAACTTTTACAATTAATAAAACTTTATTGATCTTATTTTCACTTTTTTTAAAGTCCCCATGGGGGACCACAACTAGTGACGCTTTGAGCACTCCTGCAGTATGATGTAATGCTATAGCATTACATCATACTGCGATTTGACCGGGGACGGCTTCATAGGCAGTCTCCTAAGGCAGCCCTAGGGCCTTTCGGAAGGCCCACGGCTGCCATGACACCCACACAGCTTGCCCAATCTCACTGCGGGGGGAAGGGGGGCATACGGGACCACCAAACATTGTTTGGGGCATTTAAAGGGTTAATAGCCACAATCGGGCGCCCGGCTGATTGCAGCTATTGCTCACGGATGTCAGCTGTAATAAACAGCTGGTGCCTGCGCTGTATGAAGAGAGGTTGCCCGCGACCTCTCTTCATATATACTCTGACGCTCCAGGACGAAAATGTACGTCCTGGAGTGGGAAAGGGTGAAAGCGATTATCAAGGGAGAAAAAAATATTTGTCAAACAGGCTCAGAGTGATACAATAAAGTGCTGAAAGTAAAATATCTAAAATACATAAGTAAAGTGCATAGGTGCAGCAAAATGTAAAAGTATTAAATAAATGTATGAGCCATATTACTCACCCATATATCGTACTTTGCTAAAGTTTTAGGCAACTGTAGAAAAATGCTGCAAAGTAAAAGAGCTTTCAAAATAGAAGTGTTACTAGTTTATTTTTGTCAATTAAGAAAATGCAAAGTGAATGAACAAAAGAGAAATCTAAATCAAATCAATATTTGGTGTGACCACCACCCTTTGTCTTCTAAACAGCATTAATTCTTCTAGATACACTTGCACACAGTTTTTGAAGCAACTTAGCAGGGAGGTTGTTACAAACATCTTGGAGAACTAAGCACAGATCTTCTGCAGATGTAGGCTTGCTCAAATCTCTTTGTCCCCCTCTGTAATCCCAGATAGACTCCATGATGTTGAGATCAGGGTTCTGTGGGGACCATATCATCACTTCCAGGACTCCCTGTTCTTCTTTAACTCTGAAGATAGTTGTTTATGACATTGCCAGTATGTTTGCGGTCGTTGTAAAAAATTTTCACACCTACTTAAACCTTTCACACATTACTGTATGTCCAAGATGTAAGGAGTTTTTAATAGAGTTACCATATTTTTTGCTCCATAAGACGCACCTAGATTTTAGAGGAGGAAAATAGGAAAAAAATATGTTGAACTCACCCAGGGACTTTAGGTGATAGTGCAGGGGATAGTACAGGGCGACGGGGGCCACTATAACTCCTCCTCTTCCACAGCAGGAGTAGTGGAGCTCTGTAACAGTGGTGCTCTTTGGAACAGCGGTGCGGGTGGTATGGCGGTAGGAAGGGAGTAAGATGATTGGTGGAGGCGTGGGAACAACAGCAGTTCCTGCTGGCACTCACCACCAATCAGCAGTACATAAAGGCAACAGTGCAGAGGAGAAAAAGAACTGCTCTCCTCCCCTGCTATGGAGCGTACCCAGACGGACGTGTGTTCGTGCAGACGTGCGAACGTGTCGGCCAGCTTGAATTTCGGCCCTTTCACTTTATAAGACGTATTGACTTTTACCCCCCACTTTAGGGGAAAAAAATTGCATCTTATAGAGACAAAAATATGGTATATAGTATTTGGTAGAGTTATTTGACTTTTTCAAAAAATTTCTTTGGTCTGCATTAGAGATGAGCGAGCGTACTCGGAAAAGCACTACTCGCTCGAGTAATTTGCTTTATCCGGGTATCGCTGTGCTCGTCCCTGAAGATTCGGGTGCCGCTGCGGCTGACAGGTGAGTCGCAGCGGGGAGCAGGGGAGAGCGGGCGGGAGAAAGGGAGAGAAAGATCTTACCTCCGTTCCTCCCCGCTCTCCCCTGCAGCTCCCCGCTCCGTGCCGGCACCCGAATCTTCAGAGACGAGCACAGCGATACTCGGATAAAGCAAATTATTCGAGCGAGTAGTGCTTTTCCGAGTACGCTCGCTCATCTCTAGTCTGCATCCTTTTGTGTGATAATGATAATTATTAGAGATGAGCGAGCACCAAAATGCTTCAGTGCTCGTTACTCGAGTCGAACTTTCAGTGATGCTCTAGAGTTCGTTTCGAGTAACAAACCCCTTTGAAGTCAATGGGCGACTCGAGCATTTTTGTATATCGCCGATGCTCGCTAAGGTTTTCATTGGTGAAAATCTGCAAAATCCAAGAAAGTGCTGGAAACTACACAGAAACGGATAGGGCAGGCGAGGGGCAACATGTTGGGCTGCATTTCAGGTTCCCAGGTCCCACTATTCAGCCACAATAGCGGCAAGAGTGAGACCCCCCCCCCCCCCCGCACTGTCAGCATAAAGATCGTTCTCCTCTGCCACAGCTGTAACAGCTGTGGCAGAGAAGAACGATGTTAGCCCATTGAATTCAATAAAGCCGGCAATACAGCCGGCTCCATTGAAAGCAATGGGCTGCCGGCGAGCGCGGGATGAATTTTCGGGAAGGGCTTAAAAATATAAGCCCTTCCCTGAAATTCATCCAGAAATATAATATGTATAAAATAATATGTAAAAAAAATATATATATATACTCACCCGGTCCCGGCAGACGGAGTTCAGCCACGGCCGGCGGCAGTTCTCCTGAACTGCTCTGAGTAGTATTCAGCAGCCGGGGATTTAAAATCCCCGCCTGCTGAATGATCTGCCTCTGATTGGTCACAGCTTGACCAATCAGAGGCAGCTCTCACTCACACCCAGTCATGAATTCATGAATGGGTGAGTGAGTGCTGCCTCTGATTGGCTCAGCGCAGGGACCAATCAGGGCCAGCTCTCAGCTGAATGACAGCCGCGGCCGGCAGCTGCTGCCGACCGGGTGAGGCAGCTCATTCAGCAGGCGGGGATTTTAAATCCCCAGCTGCCTAATACTACTCAGAGCAGTTCAGGAGAACTGCTGCCGGCCACGGCTGAACTCCGTTTGCCGGGACCGGGTGAGTATATATATTTTTTTTTGTTTTTACACATTTTAGGATGATTTTCAGGTAAGGGCTTATATTTTTAAGCCCTTCCCGAAAATTCATCCCGCGCTCGCCGGCAGCCAATTGCTTTCAATGGAGCCGGCTGTATTGCCGGCTCCATTGAATTCAATGGTCAGTGCTCGTTTAATCGAGACAAGTACCACGTGGTGCTCGTCTCAAGTAACGAGCATCTCGAGCAGCCTAATACTTGAACGAGCATCAAGCTCGGACGAGTATGCTCGCTCATCTCTAATAATTATCAATTCAGTCACATCTGACCTTTGGTCACTCCATGAATCAATGTTTTCCATACATATCTGTCTTTCAGTTTGGCGATTGACATGTTCATGGTGCCCTTGATTGTATCTAGCCATCTTGTTCTTTGTCATCCTGATCTTCTCTTTCCACTGACCTTGCCAAGCATCAGTACTGTTCCCAGTGAGTTAGCACACATCACGAGCCTATGTTTGATGATTTTGCCCTCTAGTGACATTTTCAGTTCGACGCAATCTAACACTACCTTATCCTTTTGTGTGGGTGGTATATAATGCTTTTCCGTCAGTGTCTGCCCTCTTGTCTTCACTTCCAATGTATGCAGATACCTGTGCAATATCAAATATTGTGAGATTTACAATTTCATAGTTTATGACCCCAACAATTAGCTTATCTATCGTTTGAAAACTCCATTCCAAGTAAGGGAAATCCTTAAGAAATAATGGCATAAAATGAATGCTGTAATTATACTTTAATTAGCCACAGAAAAAGTACTAGGAATGGTCATTTTGAATAAATGTAACTATTGCTAGATTTTTTTAATATAGTTACCAATTGTTCATGTACTCTAATTCAAAATAGATATCACCAATCTAATACTCTTTAGACACCTGATGATAAAAGTATATTTTATCTTTTAACCTTTGTCAATGATTGATTGCAATCACTGGTCACTATTGGATAGAGTCTATATTGCTTTGAATTGACTTTTTGATTTCACAAGTTACCATTTCAGTATCACATAAACCTCTCACTGTATAAAGGCAAAATAAACTAATAAAATGTAATACTATGCATACACTCAATGCTTTTGCTGATCTATCTAAATAAGACTTTATGGAAACATCGGCGTGATTAAATAATAATATGAGCATATACAACTTGACCAATAAAATCGCTCGGAAAACATAATGAATGTATTTGCTGGCAACTTTTTAATCAGTTATTTATGTTATATTTCCCTGCCTGTGCAGGGATTTGTACACCTTGTCTGTCCTTTTCTTCCTTGGCTAAGAATACTGACAAGAGTATAATGAAGACTGAATAAATCAGTAAAGACAGATGACGCCCATTCTGTTAAACCTGGTATTGGTTACATATCAAATGTTGCCTGGTGGTTCCAGTTCAATTTACAACTTTAAGAGAGAAGTCCTCCAGTGGCATAAAATCCATATCTCATCCTAAAACATGATGATTAGTAAGAAGTTCGGAAATGTCAATAGCTTTGGCTTTGTTGCCCTTCTTTTATCATTTATAAAGTAAAAGCTGGCCTTATCCTAGTCTCAAATTATCTTTAATTATCTTTATACCTTCAAATTATTAACTTTATACAAGTAATTGAACATTTAAAAAGAAAAGTACCCCTCCCCCTCAAAAAAATTAAATCAAATGTTCAAATATAAGCAACATTTTCAGCTTTCATAGGTAACTAAGTACATAAGTACTCAACAGCTGCCTCTTAGGCAAGACCCACAGGGCTTGACTGCAGGTTGCATAAGAGGTGTATTAGCCAAGTGATCAGGGTTTCCTCTGAACACACTTCTCAATTTCTAGGAGTCACAGGTATTTTAAGCTTGTTAATAATATATAGGAAGCATTATCCGTTCTCTGACCTGGCTTAAAGGCCCTTTTACACGGGCCGAAAGTCTTTTAAATGACTGCACGAGCGCTGACGTCACCACTAAGGTCGTCGACACTCATGTAGACTTGAAACACATGCAGGCTTCTTGTCTGCTTCTTGCTCAGCGCTTCATCTACTATGGGAAACGCTGAGTAGGGAGCATTTACACAGAACGAGAAGGCAGCAAGCCAATTAGATTTTTAAGCTAACTGAAAATTAAGCTTAAACAACCAAAAACGACAAGTGAACAATTTTTCTTGCATTCACACTGAATGATTATCGCTCAAATTTGTTCATTTGAACAAATTTTGAGTGGTAATCGTAACATGTAAATGGGCCTTTTAGATACCACAGTGATGAGTAAAGTAGGGAACAAGCAATGCTTTCCTCTTTTCTACCACCCAGACATGAAAATATAAAATCCTTGCTTCTGCTTTGAGTATTTAGTAATTTAGAACCTTTGATGTCACTTTACTATATTCACATTAAGCAGGATTGCTTTCAAAATTGTATAAATAAAACAAAAATAATGTTTTCATCACCATAATTTTCATTTCACTTACCTTACAGATTTTCACTATTCACATCTTCCAACAATCTCCTGTGTCCTTTGTTACATGTTTTTCACAATAAATGATGACATGACGTTCATAGAGGTGAATCGCTACCACTGGGATATTTCATCCATCGTGGTATCAGCAGAAATTGGCCACAGTGGTCACTTGACATATTATCACTATACATGGCAGTGGCAAGGAATGCAAGACTCTAATAGTAGAGAAACTGAGATGAATCTTCAATGTAAGTTTATTAAAAAAATTTTAGTTTTAGATTTTAGGGCCAAAAAATGCCTTAGCTCAATTTCCGGAAAATCCTTTGTAAATTGATTATAATTTGCAAAGTTAACAGGCAAAATAATTACATATTTACATGCACTAATTCCTGCTTTCATTGCGGAACATATTTTATTCTTCTTGGTATCATTACTAGAGATGAGCGAGCATACTCGTCCGAGCTTGATGCTCGTTCGAGTATTAGGGTGCTCGAGATGCTCGTTACTCGAGACGAGCACCACGCGGTACTCGTCTCGATTAAACGAGCACTGACCATTGAATTCAATGGAGCCGGTAATACAGCCGGCTCTATTGAAAGCAATGGGCTGCCGGCGTACGCGGGATGAATTGTCGGGAAGGGCTTAAATATATAAGCCCTTCCCTACAATTCATCCAGAAATGTGTAAAAATAAAAAATATATATATACTTACCTGGTCCCGGCAGAACGATGTTAGCCCATTGAATTCAATGGAGCCGGCAATACAGCCAACTCCATTGAAAGCAATGGGATGACGGCGATCGCGGGATGAATTGTCGGGAAGGGGTTAAATATATAAGCCCTTCCCTGCAATTCATCCAGAAATGTGTAAAAATAAAAAATATATATATACTTACCTGGTCCCGGCAGACGGAGTTCAGTGCGGCAGGCTGCAGTTCTCCTGAACTGCTCTGAACAGCTGTGAGTAGTATTCAGCAGCCGGGGATTTAAAATCCCCGCCTGCTGAATGAGAGGCCTCTGATTGGTCACAGCCTGACCAATCAGAGGCATCCCTCACTCACACCCATTCATGAATTCATGAATGGGTGAGTGAGGGCTGCCTCTGATTGGCTCAGGGGCAGCTCTCAGCTGTCCCTGCGCTGAGCCAATCAGAGGCATCCCTCACTCACCCATTCATGAATTCATGAATGGGTGTGAGTGAGGGATGCCTCTGATTGGTCAGGCTGTGACCAATCAGAGGCCTCTCATTCAGCAGGCGGGGATTTTAAATCCCCGGCTGCTGAATACTACTCACAGCTGTTCAGAGCAGTTCAGGAGAACTGCAGCCTGCCGCGCTGAACTCCGTCTGCCGGGACCAGGTAAGTATATATATATTTTTTATTTTTACACATTTCTGGATGAATTGCAGGGAAGGGCTTATATATTTAACCCCTTCCCGACAATTCATCCCGCGATCGCCGGCAGCCCATTGCTTTCAATGGAGTCGGCTGTATTGCCGGCTTCATTGAATTCAATGGGCTAACATCGTTCTGCCGGGACCAGGTAAGTATATATATATTTTTTATTTTTACACATTTCTGGATGAATTGTAGGGAAGGGCTTATATATTTAAGCCCTTCCCGACAATTCATCCCGCGTACGGGGTCTCACTCTTGCCGCTATTGTGGCTTAATAGTGGGACCTGGGAACTTGAGATACAGCCCAAAATGTAGCTCCTTGCCTGCCCTATTCGTTTCTGTGTCGTTTCCATCACTTTCTTGTGTTTTGCAGATTTTCACAAATGAAAACCTTAGCGAGCATCGGCGATATACAAAAATGCTCGAGTCACCCATTGACTTCAATGGGGTTCGTTACTCGAAACGAACTCTCGAGCATCACTGAAAGTTCGACTCGAGTAACGAGCACCCGAGCATTCTGGTGCTCGCTCATCTCTAATCATTACCTATTAGGCCATAAATCAGATAAAAATATACGTGAATGAGAAATAATACATAGTATCACATTAATGACCTAAAGTGATCTTCAGCCACACAACTAGATTTAAAGATACAGTATTTATTCTAAGAGAAGTATATTGTTATGTAAAATGATGGCCATATTACCTGGAAGTCACTATAAACACCAATTACAAATATAGATCCGCGCCACCACACAAATGAACCGAAGTAAAGGGGATTTTTACTGACCTGGTGCACAGCGGGATTCTTCGTGAACGCAAAGAACCCGCTTGCACCGATGATCCCCGTTTGCCTGTAGAAATAAAGATGTTTCTTCTTGCAAAAAAAGATCCCCAGTGATCCTTAAAGGAGATGCAGCAGTAGGAAAAAACCCCAGTGGGTGATAACACCTTACAATGGGGAAAATACAATCTGTAGAAGACAAAAAATCCTCCTGCGCTCTTTGTTTGGGGCTTTTTGCAATCCGAAATAGGGACTTCCAAATCACCAAAATATACAATCAAGTATATTTTATTTATACAAAAAGGACTATAACAGTCTTGCAACGCGTTTCGACGCTATTCAGAGCGTCTTTTTCAAGCATGACATAACACAATCTTAGTTGCTTTATATAGAGTCACTTACTTTTCCTCCATGTGCGGAGTCCGGGGCTCGTGGCATGGGACGCCGGTCTCGTCGCTGCTGACGTAACCATTCAAGCGACGGCAGTTTTGATATGACGGCTCTAGTGAATGAAGTTACGCTATTGGCGTAGCTACGTTAAAAACTTACGTAGTTTGCGTAACTCCGTCCCTATGCGCTGGGCTCCGGACTCCGATAGGAGAGCATACATTTATAATTCCGCTGTCTGCGGTTTTACCTTCTAAACAATAAGAATAGGATTACATCACAACAATACTCTTGATTATGTATAAAACATATTTTAAAAAAACATTAATTTAAAATAACATCTATATATATATATAAATATTTTATCTCTATTTTTTAAAAACTAATCACAGAGAAGGGGAGTATGGTTTTTTTATGGGTCTACATTTGATCATCTTACGAGGGTACTTATGGATTAATATAAAAAACAATCCTAAAATGATATCAAATAACATATAATATATTTTTATATACTAAAAATGACCAAAAAAATATATATATGTACAAAATATAAAAATAGAAAAACCCAAAAGTTATTTTTTATTCATAAAATGTAAATAAATATTATTAAGTATTGCTATTTTTTTAATAATTTTTTTATATTTTTTCTAATACTTCATTTAGCCCTACAGGTATTAACGAATCCATCCTATAGATCCAGAACATTTCTCTGGCTCTTAATTTCGAAAAGGAGTGTGTGCGGATATATTCCAAAGGTGTAATGCGTAAATTATTTGGATTTTTTTGATGTTTTAACGTGAAATGTTTTGAAACACTGTGTTTCATATACCCTTTAGAAATATTAAATCGATGCTGATTTAGTCTGGAACTTAACGTGTTTGTAGTGCGACCAATATATTGTAGTCCACATGAGCATTCAATCAAATAAATTACAAAACGGGAACAACAATTCAGAAATTGGTCTATTTTTATATTTTTCTTCTCTCTATTACAATAGACCTCTTTTCTTCCTTGTACAATATTGTCGCAACATTTACAACGTTTTCTTCCGCATTTGTATACTCCTACTATTTTCGGTTTCTCGTACACTTCTTCTTGGAATTTTTTTAAAGGGTTCGAAGGGGCTAATGTATTTTGTAGGGTTTTATTTCTACGGTACACTATTTTTGGTTTATTTTGGATTGCTTTATAAAGTATGGGGTCTTTCATCAAAATTTCCCAATTTTTCTTCATAATTTTTTCGATCATATTGCATTGTGAGTTATACTTAGTGATAAATAGAATGTTTTTTTGAACATCTAATTTATTTTCTTTCTGAGTTTTTTCTGCACAAAAAGGATCACTATAAGCTTTATTATAGGCGGCTTCGATGAGCTGGGGGGGGTAACCTCTATTTTTGAAACGTTCCTTTAGAATTTTTGCTTGAGAGGCATATAGGTCTATAGTGGAACAATTCCTGCGTATTCTTCTAAACTGACTAAAAGGGATATTTGTTTTCCACTCTTTTTTGTGGCAGCTAGAAAAATTTAAAAAGCTGTTACAGTCAGTGGGTTTAAAATGAGTACGCGTCTGTATTTTGCCTTCTTTAGCCATTAGAACTAAATCTAAAAACACTATTTCGGTTTTATTTGTGTTACATTCGAATTTTAAATTAAAATTATTCTCATTAATTTTTAAAATAAATGTGTTAAGATCTTCCGGGGTCCCTTCCCAGATAAATAAAATATCATCTATAAAACGCCTATAAAAGGAAATTCTGTCATCTTTAAAAATATTTTTTTCAAAAAAACCCATAAATAAGTTAGCGTAACTGGGGGCGAATTTCGTCCCCATCGCTGTTCCTCTCGTCTGTATATAAAACCCTTCATTATAGGTAAAATAGTTGTTATTTAAGATAAAACTGATTGCTTCCAATAAAAATGCTTTTTGTTTGGGTGGCATGAGGGGGTCGTTTTCTAAAAAATATGAAATTGCCTCTATACCCAAGTGATGTAAAATGTTGGAATAAAGGGAGGATACATCCAATGTGACCCATATTGACGTATCTCTCCACATGGTGTCCTTTAAAAGGGATAAAACATGTCCCGTATCTCTTATATAAGATGGTAACTGAACTACGTATCTCTGAAGGTGTCTGTCAATGTATTCAGAGAGGGGACTTGTTATAGAAGCTATGCCCGAAATTATAGGTCGCCCCGGTGGTTTTAAAATGTCTTTATGCACCTTGGGTAAAAAGTAGAAATAAGGAACCTCTGGATTACGATTGTGAATAAATTTAAATTCATCTTTGGATATACAATTATTCTCCAAACCTTTTTCTAGAAAAATATGCAGGGCTTCTGAGATTTTTTTCGTTGGATCATGAGATAATCTTTTATAGTAATTTTCATCACTCAAAATTCTCATGGCTTCCTGATTATAATATTCCCTATCCATTATTACCGTGCTTCCCCCTTTGTCAGCCCTTTTTATAATAATATCCTTATTTTTTGATAAATTATTAATAATGGTTATTTCTTTCTTATTTATATTTGAGGTACTTTGATTTCTATTGTTACACATCAAAGAAAAATCATCTAAAACACTTCGATAGAACAAATCAATAAATTTGCCTTTGCTTTCAATAGGAAAAAAGTGGCTTTTTGGCTTTAAGTCTGTTGGAATAG
Source organism: Eleutherodactylus coqui (assembly GCF_035609145.1). Taxonomy (NCBI): domain Eukaryota; kingdom Metazoa; phylum Chordata; class Amphibia; order Anura; family Eleutherodactylidae; genus Eleutherodactylus; species Eleutherodactylus coqui. The sequence continues at coordinate 137,089,401 of NC_089843.1, read as the reverse complement.
GGTCATATATATCAAAGCATTTGTTTGTCTCACTATTAGGGGAATAATTATCCACCTGCGATAAAAAATGCCTTTTTAGAGTGAGGTTCCTGACTAGGGAATTTAAATCTACAAATAAATCATATAAATCTGCCTGTTTGGAAGGACAAAAGGGGTTATCCTTTTGTCCTTCCAAACAGGCAGATTTATATGATTTATTTGTAGATTTAAATTCCCTAGTCAGGAACCTCACTCTAAAAAGGCATTTTTTATCGCAGGTGGATAATTATTCCCCTAATAGTGAGACAAACAAATGCTTTGATATATATGACCCTATTCCAACAGACTTAAAGCCAAAAAGCCACTTTTTTCCTATTGAAAGCAAAGGCAAATTTATTGATTTGTTCTATCGAAGTGTTTTAGATGATTTTTCTTTGATGTGTAACAATAGAAATCAAAGTACCTCAAATATAAATAAGAAAGAAATAACCATTATTAATAATTTATCAAAAAATAAGGATATTATTATAAAAAGGGCTGACAAAGGGGGAAGCACGGTAATAATGGATAGGGAATATTATAATCAGGAAGCCATGAGAATTTTGAGTGATGAAAATTACTATAAAAGATTATCTCATGATCCAACGAAAAAAATCTCAGAAGCCCTGCATATTTTTCTAGAAAAAGGTTTGGAGAATAATTGTATATCCAAAGATGAATTTAAATTTATTCACAATCGTAATCCAGAGGTTCCTTATTTCTACTTTTTACCCAAGGTGCATAAAGACATTTTAAAACCACCGGGGCGACCTATAATTTCGGGCATAGCTTCTATAACAAGTCCCCTCTCTGAATACATTGACAGACACCTTCAGAGATACGTAGTTCAGTTACCATCTTATATAAGAGATACGGGACATGTTTTATCCCTTTTAAAGGACACCATGTGGAGAGATACGTCAATATGGGTCACATTGGATGTATCCTCCCTTTATTCCAACATTTTACATCACTTGGGTATAGAGGCAATTTCATATTTTTTAGAAAACGACCCCCTCATGCCACCCAAACAAAAAGCATTTTTATTGGAAGCAATCAGTTTTATCTTAAATAACAACTATTTTACCTATAATGAAGGGTTTTATATACAGACGAGAGGAACAGCGATGGGGACGAAATTCGCCCCCAGTTACGCTAACTTATTTATGGGTTTTTTTGAAAAAAATATTTTTAAAGATGACAGAATTTCCTTTTATAGGCGTTTTATAGATGATATTTTATTTATCTGGGAAGGGACCCCGGAAGATCTTAACACATTTATTTTAAAAATTAATGAGAATAATTTTAATTTAAAATTCGAATGTAACACAAATAAAACCGAAATAGTGTTTTTAGATTTAGTTCTAATGGCTAAAGAAGGCAAAATACAGACGCGTACTCATTTTAAACCCACTGACTGTAACAGCTTTTTAAATTTTTCTAGCTGCCACAAAAAAGAGTGGAAAACAAATATCCCTTTTAGTCAGTTTAGAAGAATACGCAGGAATTGTTCCACTATAGACCTATATGCCTCTCAAGCAAAAATTCTAAAGGAACGTTTCAAAAATAGAGGTTACCCCCCCAGCTCATCGAAGCCGCCTATAATAAAGCTTATAGTGATCCTTTTTGTGCAGAAAAAACTCAGAAAGAAAATAAATTAGATGTTCAAAAAAACATTCTATTTATCACTAAGTATAACTCACAATGCAATATGATCGAAAAAATTATGAAGAAAAATTGGGAAATTTTGATGAAAGACCCCATACTTTATAAAGCAATCCAAAATAAACCAAAAATAGTGTACCGTAGAAATAAAACCCTACAAAATACATTAGCCCCTTCGAACCCTTTAAAAAAATTCCAAGAAGAAGTGTACGAGAAACCGAAAATAGTAGGAGTATACAAATGCGGAAGAAAACGTTGTAAATGTTGCGACAATATTGTACAAGGAAGAAAAGAGGTCTATTGTAATAGAGAGAAGAAAAATATAAAAATAGACCAATTTCTGAATTGTTGTTCCCGTTTTGTAATTTATTTGATTGAATGCTCATGTGGACTACAATATATTGGTCGCACTACAAACACGTTAAGTTCCAGACTAAATCAGCATCGATTTAATATTTCTAAAGGGTATATGAAACACAGTGTTTCAAAACATTTCGCGTTAAAACATCAAAAAAATCCAAATAATTTACGCATTACACCTTTGGAATATATCCGCACACACTCCTTTTCGAAATTAAGAGCCAGAGAAATGTTCTGGATCTATAGGATGGATTCATTAATACCTGTAGGGCTAAATGAAGTATTAGAAAAAATATAAAAAAATTATTAAAAAAATAGCAATACTTAATAATATTTATTTACATTTTATGAATAAAAAATAACTTTTGGGTTTTTCTATTTTTATATTTTGTACATATATATATTTTTTTGGTCATTTTTAGTATATAAAAATATATTATATGTTATTTGATATCATTTTAGGATTGTTTTTTATATTAATCCATAAGTACCCTCGTAAGATGATCAAATGTAGACCCATAAAAAAACCATACTCCCCTTCTCTGTGATTAGTTTTTAAAAAATAGAGATAAAATATTTATATATATATATAGATGTTATTTTAAATTAATGTTTCTTTAAAATATGTTTTATACATAATCAAGAGTATTGTTGTGATGTAATCCTATTCTTATTGTTTAGAAGGTAAAACCGCAGACAGCGGAATTATAAATGTATGCTCTCCTATCGGAGTCCGGAGCCCAGCGCATAGGGACGGAGTTACGCAAACTACGTAAGTTTTTAACGTAGCTACGCCAATAGCGTAACTTCATTCACTAGAGCCGTCATATCAAAACTGCCGTCGCTTGAATGGTTACGTCAGCAGCGACGAGACCGGCGTCCCATGCCACGAGCCCCGGACTCCGCACATGGAGGAAAAGTAAGTGACTCTATATAAAGCAACTAAGATTGTGTTATGTCATGCTTGAAAAAGACGCTCTGAATAGCGTCGAAACGCGTTGCAAGACTGTTATAGTCCTTTTTGTATAAATAAAATATACTTGATTGTATATTTTGGTGATTTGGAAGTCCCTATTTCGGATTGCAAAAAGCCCCAAACAAAGAGCGCAGGAGGATTTTTTGTCTTCTACAGATTATAAACACCAATTGATATACATGAAAGAGCAGACAGTAACATTATAAATAGAGATGAGCGAACACCAAAATGCTCGGGTGCTCGTTACTCGGCACGAAATTTTCGCAATGCTCGAGGGTTCGTTTCGAGTAACGAACCCCATTGAAGTCAATGGGCGACCGGAGCATTTTTGTATTTCGCCGATGCTCACTAAGGTTTTCATGTGTGAAAATCTGGGCAATTCAAGAAAGTGATGGGAACGACACAGAAACGGACAGGGCAGGCGAGGGGCTACATGTTGGGCTGCATCTCAAGTTCACAGGTCCCACTATTAAGCCACAATAGCGGCAAGAGTGCCCCCCCCCCGCACTGTCAGCGTAAAGATCGTTCTCCTCTGGCACAGCTGTAACAGCTGTAGCAGAGAAGAACGATGTTAGCCCATTGAATTCAATGGAACCAGCAATACAGCAGGTTCCACTGAATGCAATGGGCTGCCGGCGATCGCAGGATGAATGGTGGGGAAGGGGTTAAATATATAACCCCTTCCCTGCAATTCATCCAGAAATGTGATACACTAAAAATATATACCGGCGTATAAGGCGACGGGGCGTATAAGACGACCCCCCAACTGTCACCTTATACGCCGGCAATACAGTGGAGCAAAGAATAAAAAGCATTACTTACTTCTTCAGACGATCTGTGCCGCTCCTGCAGACTGTCACTCCTTCCTGGTCCACGGACTAAAGCTTTCTCTATGAAAGGCTTGAAATCCCCGCATCCAGAAACACAGCCAATCACAGCAATTCAATGACATCACTGTCATTGGCTGTGATTGGCTGAAGGCACGTGTGTTTCTGGAGGCGTGGATTTAAAGCCTTTCGTAGAGAAAGCAATGCTCTGCTGGGAACCAGGAGGGAGCGACAGCCTGCAGGAGCACCGCAGAACACCAGGAAGGAGTGACAGTCTACAGGAGCGGCGCAGATCGTCTGAAGAAGTGAGTAATGCTTTTTATTCTTTGCTCCACTGTATTGCCGGCGTATAAGGTGACAGTTGGGGGGTCGTCTTATACGCCCCGTCGCCTTATACGCCGGTATATATTTTTAGTGTATCACATTTCTGGATGAATTGCAGGGAAAGGGTTATATATTTAACCCCTTCCCCACCATTCATCCTGCGATCGCCGGCAGCCCTTTGCATTCAGTGGAACCTGCTGTATTGCTGGTTTCATTGAATTCAATGGGCAAACATCGTTCTTCTCTGCTACAGCTGTTACAGCTGTGGCAGAAAAGAAGGATTTGTCTTCTATATGTTCTCAATGGGGTCGGCGCTGCTGCCGCCGGCCCCACTGAGCGCATATAGAGACGATTTATGGCCTTTAGAAGGACCGTTGGGGTTCTTGAAGCCTACAATACACCTAACACTCTCCCTATAGCAGCTCCAACACGATACCACTTTCCCTGAACTAATGTCAGAATACATCCGTAGCGAGCCGCGGGAGGGGCAGATTACAATACTCGGGTGACACCTTATCTCCCCAGCCACTCACAGCAGGGGGGTGGTATAGGGCTTAAACGTTGCAGGGGAAAGTTGTAATGCCTGCCCTGTCTTTCAATTGGCCAGAAAAGCGCGCTAACGTCTCACAGAGGAAAGTGAAAGTAACCCGAACACCGCGTGGTGCTCGTTAAGAGTAACGAGCATCCCGAACACCCTAATATTCGCCCGAATATCAAGCTCGGACGAGTACGTTCGCTCATCTCTAATTATAAAAGAAACACAATGTCGAAAAATAATGGACACCAAAAGTTCCCAATTAAATATAACCTTAGGCATGTGGGGTCCATTAACTGAAAACTTCACCAATTACTAGAATGAAGGACTAATGAATCCACATTGCAGAACTCATACCAACAGTGCTCACCTAGACTTCAATGGAACTGTAATCTTGTAATGGAACAACATTATAGTTCAATTACTTCCTATGGCTAACCCATTAGCATTTGCTCAGAGATTCAAAAATCAAAAAGGTAAAACTCAAAAGACATAGTTCTAGAAATCAGCGGGAGTCTCAACTGATGTGCCTCTACCAGTGGAACCTTTTGTCTCCTTGTCAGAAGTTTTATCAAACTGGAGATACACTTTAATATTCATAAGCTACTATCACTGTCTACATCAATAACCCTGAAAAGACATTTTTAACCATGCAGTCCATATTGCGGGATTAAATAAGACTGTGGTAAAACCATTTTAGCCAAAATATACACAACTAAGTAAAATAGTGATACACGAATAGTTAAGTTTGCAGGAACGATGGAATGCATTAATGATATGTTAAGATGAACCATGTCCATGGTTGTCATTGACAATAGTCACAGTACCTGCATGCTATTTAGATCAACAAAACTGTAACATCTGCTCTGAGCCATGAAATATCAAATTCTTAAAATGTGGATTATAGCTGCAATGGGATAATTGGGAATTAACACTTAGTGGTTTTTGAAACTGAGAGATGTTCCTTGGTATTCAACTTGTAATACATGACAATTTGAGGTTAAACCCTTGTAATGTATGTTGTTAAAGGGACTCTGTCAACTCCTTTGAGCTCCGTAAACTAAATATGCTATGTGTTCTTCTCATTCTATACACATATAGTCCGCCAGGTGCATTCAATGGGGACTTGAACTGCACACAGCATGGGAACAGTAGGGAAGGTAAGTCAAGACTCACATTGCTGGATTTAACCTGTCAGCTCCTAGTTTTAAATTATGGGGCTCACAGGAGCTCACAGAGTGCTATTAACAAAATACATTACAAGGAACCTATTGTTTGCAGACTTTATCTAAAACATACATAGCTGACACTCCTCTCATGATAACATGACTTTATTGTGCGCTAACAAAAGGCAAATTTACACGCAAAGATAATCTTTCAAACGACTGAAAGATTGAAGGTTTAGCAATCTTTTTGCATAAAGTTTTAATGGACACTAATGTCGATTAACACTTTCTCATCTTCATTTGCATGTAAATGGGCCTCCAGGAACTGTTTGTAGAGCCCAGCATGTGACTAACTACAGACCCTGCTGTGCAAACAGATGCATTGTTCTCGTCGTGGCTGTCAGCAGAATACAATGTTATCTCCCAGCTCCCACAGAGAACACAGCATGCAGTCCACTGAGAGATACTTTATCTCTGCAGCTGAAGGATGGAATTTAAGTTCACCTTAAAATCATCTTGAAGCAAAAAGTGCACGGTGGCAGCGTTTACGCATAACAATTATTGCTCATTTTCGGTTGTTTGAACAAATTTTGAGCAATAATCGTTACGTCTAAATGGGCCTTTATTTTTAAGACATACGTGCATGTACTGCAGGACTGCATACTTGTTGTTAAATTAATTTTTCTTAGTTTAATGGTCTAGAAAATTAAATTTTATTGCACAACCATAAATACCTCTTTTCCAACACTCCTTGAACACTGACTTGAACTGCGGTCAAAAGCAACCACAGCTTCAAAGGAGCTTGAGAGAGATCTCACTGCCTGCTCATTCGTACGCTACAATGCAATTGTGGGTTAACTATGTGTTGCTATAGAAACATGAGCCTAACAAACTCCCGAAGGTCTGCTAAGTGTATAAGCATATTAGACAATAATGCCCTTGCATACGAAATATGATTTTTCATAAAACATTCTTTATTGTGCAGTTGACAAAAAAGGACATTTATTGTGTTAAAATTGTCTTTCCCATGCATGTTTGGTTCCTCAATTTGTTTTGGACATTTTGATACATAATTTGTATAGTTTGGGATCTCTAGGTGCATATGGCGAAGGTTTTGGTTGGCGTTGGGTCATTTTCATTTATATATTTTTTTAATTTTATTCTGTAACTTTTTTAACTTAATTTTTAACTATTTTTTAACATCTATGTCCCTTATGATGTCACATAAGACCTCTGAAGGTCATTCATATTGTCTTTTTTTTTTTATTTCACATTTTCCACTGTAGCCGGGGAATCCATAGGAGCTCTAATTACAAGGGACAATATCCCTCTGTAGAGACAACAGTCACTAACAGAGCTGATCTGGGTCTTATAGGACCCTGCAGCTCTGCTGTGACAGGGGGCACCCGGCAGTGACGTTATGGTCGAATAGTAGAAGTAACATTTCCACTTTCTCTCTGCACTACATGGTACTCATTTAGCACTATGTAGCCTGTAAAGGAGAAGGCAGAAGAAGTCAAAAACTGCTTCTGTCTTCTCTTCTGGGTCCTTGGCTGTATATGGCAGCCGAAGACTTCACCTGTGCCGTACTTTTGCTATCAGCCGGGATTAAAACCTTTAAGGGCATAGCACAGTAAATTTATGGAGTTTGGTCCTTAAAGGGTTAAATAATCTTATCTTTATATAATTACAAAGATATTCCAAAAGTGAAAGAAAATAATTAAGGGACCTGCTCTAAACAAACACCTCAAAAGGGAACTTAAAACTGAAAGTCAGAACAACGCCTCATTGGGTGCCTGATATGATGTAGTCGCATTAATTATATTGGTCATTGGCATTTATATATTGGAAGGCATTTCCTTGTATAATAAAATGTTAATACTTTATCATAAATTTCGGTCTGTAAAATGCTTTAACAAAGTTCTATCAGAATGACATAATACATAGTAATTTCAGATTCCGTGCTGGGTATTTACCTATAAAAAGATGAATTCTGTTCTGGCTTCTGCTGCATTGTGTTCTGCATTCACTTTTTGGAATATGTTTTATGTCTGCTATCCTTACTATGCCACTAAAAATGTCTTCCTTTTGGAAACAGCAGCTGCAGTATTTATGTGAAATTATTACATGGGCAGAGACCGTAAAATGGAAATCTGACGTTTTGATTACCTGAATTCAGTAAGGTAGTAATTTATCAAAGCTCCTATGGGGAAAATACAAGCACAACATGTCAGTAATGTGGGACCAGTAGATTTTTCGTTGTGTGTTTGGTATTGCACTCAAAGAGCTTAATTTTTTTATTCTAAAAAAGAGACAAACTTTTAATGACTCTGGTTTCTATTTATTTGTTCCTCTTGTAGAATTTTCAAGGTGAACATTAAAGCTAAGTCTTGAATTACACAACTTTGTTATAAAGTTATTAAAAAATTCTGAAAGTTAATGGCATTAACAATGCTATGTAATCAAATAAAATGTTATATATGTGTGGACAGATAGATAAAATGTGCATATTGCATCAAATTATGAAAATCTGCAGCTGGTTTGGCGGTTTCCCTGTTTTCCAGGTCAATGTCAGCCTGACGGACATAGGGTGAAGGAGTCGCCATTGTGAACAAACTAAACTTTATTAACGGTAACAACTCCACCCCCAGATGACCAGGGATGGCTCTCTTCCCAACTTGCTGTTGCTAGTTCAGCATTGTCAGAGGAGAGGAAATGGAGAAATCCCTTACCACTGACTTCACTATTCAGCACTCCTTTCTATGTTCATCAGAGGAAAATTGCCCATAAGAAAATTTCTACAATCCTATACCACAAACCAGGAGTGATTTCCTTCTTTCTCTGTCCATAGCTTAACTGCTCTTTACATATTCCACAAGCTTCTTAATGATTGTATCCAGAGGCATAACTTGAAGCTTCTGGGCCCACCAAAAAATCTGTAACAGGGTCCCCAACTATATGCTTTATTCATAGTAGTGAGCTCCCTAAATTGAAAAGAGAGGCCTTATGGGCACCCTAATGCTTGTGTGCCTGTGTACAACTACATACTCTGCATCCAATATAGTTATGCCCCTGGTTGTATCTCTTTCTCCAGGAGGACCATATATGTGCAAATGCAGCACACCAGGAGCGACTCCTGCTTCAACCTACACAAGGCACCTCTCTCTACTACTTCCTGTCTCTTCTTCTGTTCCCACTCCCCCTTAAGCTTTGGAACACAGCGCCACCACAAGAAAACAGCAAGGTAAGTATATATTCTTTTATTTCACTTGACAGGTTAACTCATTAAGGATCAAGCCCCGTAAATGTAGGGTGCCTATTCTTAGGCTATGATCATGACAGATAGTAAATATATGGCATAGGATTAAAGCTCCTGCTCCTGCAATCTAGCAAAAGCAGGTCAGGTTCTCAGCTGTCAAACACAGCAGAGGAATGGGAAGAGAAGACAGAGCTGTTTTGAACATAGCCAATTATGTTTTTGAACATAGCCAATCATGTCAGCTGGATATGTATATGTATATAAATTACACTTATTGTAAAAAAAATTAGGTCCTTATAAGGAGTTATCGAAATCGAATGAAACTGTATGTGTGATTGTATTGTTGATATACTGTAAGTAATTATAATGTAAAAGCAAAAGCATAATTCACTGTGGAAAACTGAACACTGGAAGGGAGGCTCTATTACCCTGTTGGGTCACTTCTAGTATGAATGCCAGATGTGATACAGGCAAGCATGGAGGCATACAGGTTCCATATGGTGTCCTGTGGCATGTACAGTAGGTCCACATTTGCTGTAACTGAATCTCCGCATTATTCACATTTAGATGTTGTCAAAGTTGGTGTCCCAGATGGCTCCATACATGTTCTATTGGTACTAAATTTGGCGACTGAGCAGGCCATGGAAGTGTGGCAATGTTGTTGCTGCATTCCTGTGCTGTGTGTGGTCAAGCATTATCTTGATGAAAGCTGCCTCCTGGAAGCCCTGCCATGAGAGGTAACACATGAGGTTGCAGAATGTCCTGAACATATCGCTGAGCTGTCATTGTCCCTCGTACGACTACTAGGGAAAAACTATGCAAAAGCCGCCCAGACCATCACACCAGCAGAGCGAGCAGTGTTCCGCTCCACAGCAAAAGGCAGTACACATAATGGGTGCCGTGACACCAAAAGTGCTTCAGCCAAGTGCCTAGAAATGTTTTCAACAGATACAGGGCCTGTAATGATTGTGTGACCTGTCTCTGGATGGTGGACAATGAAACAGTTGGAGCTGCTTGTGCTCATTGGACGATCAACTGATCCTCCCTTCTGGTTGTCTGTCAAGGGTGTTCTGAGCTTGGTCGCTTTGTGTGCATGCCCTCATGCATCCACTGGTCCCATCACCTCATACCAGTCTGGTCAGAACGACTCAGTGTGTCTGGTCAGAACGATCTCTTTGATTTCATCGTAGAGGCGTCTAGTGGTCAACAAGCTCTACACAAGTGGAAAGAGAAGTCCACTGAACACAAGTAACCTATTAGAACTTTTTTATGAGCCAAGGGTGGAACCACTTTTAGGGGATCAAGTGGCAAGACCGTTTATCTAATCACACCACAACTCTAATCATCTGCTTGAGGTGTATTTGCATGCTGGGTTTCGCAGCAAAGCGACAACTCCTTCTAAGGGCTTGATTTTCTTTGTTGTACAAAAAGTGCGTAATGTGTATGCAGTGAATGATGATACAGTTAAGAGTGGAGGAGGGCAACATACAGATATTTTCTTGAAGGCCTAATAACAACGAGGTACACAGCTGAAGAGGATGAGTACGCCCCATAAAAAATGGAAAGGACTGAATTAGTATTTAGCTTAATATAGGCTTTGTACTATCACTCTATGCTATTAAATGTTTGTCATAGGTTTTAAAGTCTGGTATGGACTGTATATCATGCTCTTTCCACTTATTGTATATTCATGTAGTACTCTGTTTTTCTCCATGTAGTTGCCGAGTTGGGGTTCTGAGACTTGCACCCAACTACTGATAATGCAGTGCTATTTTCATATTCGACAAGATGTTTCTACTTGATGTTATGTTTTAAGGCAGTGAATTCATGCGACAGGTGTATGGCACTGAACTGACAACAGCGCTTTTCATACATTCCTAGTTGGTTAATAACTGTTCCTAATTTAACACGTAATGTTTCTCAGAATGTCTTCTCTTCTATGTGCATTCCTGATTTACTGTTGAAAGCTGTTTTTGAACAGTTTGAGTCATTTGTACTTTAAGTATGCAGAATTCACACATCACTGCTCAGATAAACGGATTTTCGAGTGGAATAGAGATAAAATAGGTAGCATATCTTTCATCAGAATTAAAATGTTTCACTATTTAACTACTAGATTAGAAATTAGAATAGAAAGTATATCTACAGCAGTAAATTTCAACATGTCATAATTTACCGTCAAAGCATAACTTTGGTAATAGTACAACTCCCAGCATGACCTACACTTCCCTTTAAGAGCTCATGGATACGTTATTGAAAATTAGACTTGGCTACAAGAGACATCAGAGTGTTCTTGCTAATAGAGTGTATTTTGAACAGGGACTGATTACAAGTGGTGACCACACGGGTTGTCCTAGGTCCTATTCTTTTTATTATGTTTGTAGGTGACCTAAGAGAAGGTTTGTTACTGTAAGCAAGATTTGTCTGCTGATGACACAAAAGTGTGTAATAAGTTTGATATTCCTGGCGGTGTCTCTTACATGGAAAGTGATTTGTCTTTACTAGATAAAAGGTCAAAACAATGAAAACTGCAGTTCAATGTTTCCAAATGTAAAATAATGCACTTGGGGAGAAGGAAACTTCACTCTGAGTATTGCACAGATGTGTGCTTTGCCAGCTTGACTTAACCCCTTAGGGACCGTCGATATGCCTTTTGACCGCCTGTATCGGTGGGCTATGCATTAAGAGAGACCGCGCGTCGATCTCCCTCCCTACATCGCAGGCACCGGCTGTTTCTTATAGCTGACAACCGGTGGCTCCAGTTCCGATAAGCCGCATGACTTATCGGAGCTGTTAACCCTTTAAATGCCGCCGTCAACTCTGACAGCGGCATTTAAATCCCCCAAACGATGTTTGCGTGTCCCATACAGCTACCCGTGATGGGATCATCATGGCAGAATGCCTATCAAGCCATGCCCATGGGGTAGCTTGATAGACTGTCTGCCCGATAGTAGTATGATGTGATGCTGAGGCATTACATCATATTGCAGGAGCGATTAAAGCATCACAAGTTGTTGTCCGCTCTGAAATCAATGAAAGCCGTGCCTACAGTTATACATGCCGCCAACTATACGGAGGTCAGTGTGAAGGCTTCCGCTCCAACCTCTGTGTATTTAAAGCGGAAGTCTACACGCCAACCATCCATGTAGTGGCCAGCACTTGTAACTGCGGGCATGGCTCTCGTTGATTTCAATGAGAGCCGTGCCTGCAGTCACAAACGCCGACCATTACACAGAGTTCAGAGCGGAGGCTTCCTCTCTGACCTCTGTGTTATTGCAGCACTGACAGCATTCACCCGCTCAGCTAATCGGTTGGGGTCCTGAGCGACAGACTCCAGCCAATCAACTATTGATGACTAGAGATGAGCGAGCACCAAAATGATCGGGTGCTCATTACTCAAACCAAGATTTTGTAATGCTCAAGAGCTCGTTTTGAGTAACAAACCCCATTGAAGTCAATAGGACACTCGAGTATTTTTCAGGGTGACCAATGCTCGGTAGCTGCCTGACTTGTTTTTAATGCAGCCGCTCAGCCAATCACAATCAGTAAACATAACCGCGGAGAGTCCCCTCCTTACTGAACACTGTGACAGCACTGTCACAGTGTTCAGTGACAAGGGGACTCCCTGGGGGATGAAGGAATCCCCTGCCACAGCTGTCACAACTGTGGCAGAGGATTGCGATCTTCTTCCATTGCTTTCAATTAGGCCGGCACTGCAGCCTGTCCCATTGAAAGCATTGGGATGCAGGCAACCCCAGCAGTGATTTTCGGGGAAGGGCTTAAATTAAAAGCCTTCCCTGGAAATCATCTCTAGCTACTGTAAAAAATAAAAATAATATATACTCACCTCTCCGCCAATGTTGGGACGCCGGTGCATCTTGTCGCTTGTTCCCCGGCAGTGTTCTGAAGCTCTTTCAACAAGCAAGGATTTAAAAATCCCCGCCTTCTGAAAGGGCTGTATCTGATTAACTGAGCGCTCAGCCAATCACAGGCGGCGCTCAGCCATTCATTGTAATTGGTCACAACACTCAGCCAGTCAGAGGCAGCGCTCAGCCATTCAATGAATTCAAGACAGAGCTCCATGAGAGCTTGTTTTTTTGGCATGATGAACTGTAGTCTTTATTAGTACCATATTGGGGAACATACACTTTTTTATCACTTTTATTGTGTTTTTTAGGAGGCAAAATAAAAAAAATAAGCATTTTGGCTCTGTTTTTTAGTTGTTGTTTTTTTAAAAACAGTTTTTGCTGTGCAGGAGAAATAGTGTGCTTAATTCATTGCACAGGTCATTACGGATACAATGATAGCAAATATGTGTTGTTTTTTTGTACCTCTCTACAACCACTTAGGTGCTGCTGTCACAGTCTACCAGGGCATCTAAGGGATTAATGCAGCAATGCTAACCTCCATGGTCTTTCCTGTAAATGTTGCTGTATAGAATCTCAATATTAGGAAATCAAAAACACCAGCTGCCAAGTCTGTCAGCCAGTTTGGAAACTTGTTTGTTCAAAATCCTGTGTTTGTTGCTAGTGGGGGTTTTATAAAAAGGTCTTAAATCCCAATAAAATGACTCTTCAGTAACAAATGGTGTGTCACTGTGCAGTCTTGAACAGCACTGCCATCTTTGCCCATCCCTGTAATTGAATACATGTATTCTATTACTGCAGCTTCCATAGCCTGTTAATATATGAATGACATATCCTCAACTGTTAAATCTCTGTCAGTTCTGCTATGTCTGCCAATTACAAAACATCAAAGCCAATGAGCTTCAATGAAACAGCAAGTTTGCAATCCTCTTCCAATGCATCAAGCTGTTATAACCAATGAAATAATTGCAAAAACAGGGGTAGGGGGTAAAAGAATGAAATCAGCTTGACATAATCAATCTTTATGTTGGATACTGATTTGTCATTAGATGATTAGCATTAATTAAGAAATTAGAAAATGGCAAGACAACACATTAACATAATGGGTGTCATAAACCTTTGTAGATGGGTTCTCTAGAAGGTAAAATTTACTAAACACCTAGCTATATTAGAACACTATAAATCTAGTAATGATCCTCACTGTGATTACCACTATTTCTTTTCCTCATCTATTACTGTCACCTGTGAATGCCACTTACAATGAAATATGCGAAAGCCTTCAATGCAAATGATCCAATGTTTCTTATGATGGAAATTCACAAATGATTAAATAATGGGGTGAGAGTATTCTTCCATTTGAAAACATAATTTAATTCACTCAGTAAGAACTTCATGGAAGCTCTACTGATGAGAATTCTGCTCTTGCTCACACATATCTGGGTAATTCACCATATATAGCTTATTGTATACATAAATCAATAATCAATCATATAAACAATGATAAAATTGCACCAGGAGGATTAATTTGTCATCTATATCACATTATCTGAACCTTATTCTGCAGTAATATGAAATGAAAAAAACTGTCATGTATGAAGGGCATGAAATGGATAAATAAATTGACCTTGCATTGTATATGCATTGCACATGAATGATTTTTATTTAAAGCAGCATGAAGTGCACATATTTGCTCCGTATTGGAAGATTAAACTATGAGTCCATGCCCTGCTGCGAAAATAGCATTGCCCTCTACAGATTCCCAGATTCAGGTATTGTTTTGTCCCTGACACAAGTTGAATCTAAGGTTAGAGAACATTTTAGAATAAAAAAAATATATATATAAAGAAGAACATCTGCACAAGCGATGGTTTATGCTTATTTAACACCAATATTCTAGGTGTGTGATTTGTTTCATCCCAGCTTGGTTACATCCATACATTTTAAACCTTTTCATTATGGGCAGTTGTAATTCTTAATCTGACCACCAGTCCAGAACTTCCTCTCTTGTGTAGACAGGTTGTCAGCCTTCGGGCTCTTTTCTATGAGCATAGGTGTTTTTACGTACGCCTGCTAAGCCAAAAACGGGTGCACAAATCTAATGTTTATGCGCCCACCTAAAATGCCATTGGCTACCCTTCCCTCCCCCTCGACAGCTCACCTCCTTTCTCCTTCCCTCTGGCTGTTTGAAATAGGAGTGGGCGGACAGGGGCAGAGCTAGGCTCCGCCCTCTCCCATTGCAAACAGCCGAAGGGGAGGAAAGAAGAGGAGAGAAGGGTGATGGAGTTTAGCAGTCACACTGCTAAACTCCCTCCCACCTCCCTTCTCTGGCCGCTGTCTTTGGCTCCCATAGAAGCCCATGCAGCGGCCGACGTATTCCGGGCACAAAGATAGTTCCAGGACTATCTTTACTGCCCAGTGTAAAAGCACCCAGAGCTATGTTTGCCAGACAGGTGCTTTTATGCCTCAGGAATATGCCTGTGGGATCTGATTCATTGGAATCCAATGCATGAGATGGTAGCATATATCTGACGGACGTGAAATTGGTGGCCGATGTACGATTGTGTGAATAAGCCCTTCTCTGTGTGGAGGACTTCTTGTGAACTACAGGATTACACCATCACCTATTAAATGTGTATCCATCCTTACACTCTGCACTAGGGACCACCAGTACAACTCTACTGAGGCCCACCCTACAGTGACATGGAAATATTACCTGATCATTTTTAGGCCAGTAGACCGCATTCCAAGAGCTGTACATTTTTTTGTGTAGCCAAACTGGGATATATGTTTTTGGGGGATAAGTCATTACATTTTTTGGGGTGGGTTTGATATTAAAAAAATATATATTAAATCCACAAAGTTCTTTGCTTTATTTTTTTAAATGTCATACATGAAGTTTAAAAGGTTATTCCCATCTCAGATAATTATTCCTCAGATGGGGATATGTATCTGAATGTAATAGCCATTTAATGTACCAGAACCAAACTCATAACATATTTACAGCACAGTAACCAAGTTCATTACATATCTACAGCATTAGAACTAAGCCTGTTACATATCTACATCAACAGAACCAAGCATGTTACATATTTTCAGGACCAGAACCAAGCTTGTTAAGTATCTACAACACTAAAACCAAGTTTGTTACAGATCTACAAACCCAGAACCAAGCTTGTTAAATACCTACAACATCAGAACCAAGCTTGTTACCTATCTTGAGCACCAAAACTAAGCCTGTTACATACCTACAACATAATAACCAAGATTGTTACATATCTAAAGCACCAGAAACAAGCTCATTATGGGGACACGTATTAAAGGGGTTGTCCCGCGAAAGCAAGTGGGGTTATACACTTCTGTATGGCCATATTAATGCACTTTGTAATATACATCGTGCATTAATTATGAGCCATACAGAAGTTATTCACTTACCTGCTCCGTTGCTAGCATCCCCGTCTCCATGGTGCCGTCTAATTTCAGCGTCTAATTGCCCAATTAGACGCGCTTGCGCAGTCCGGTCTTCTGGCTGGTGAATGGGGCCGCTCGTGCCGGAGAGCTGGTCACCGCGTCGTCATCGTAGCTCCCCCCGTCACGTGTGCCGATTCCAGCCAATCAGGAGGCTGGAATCGGCAATGGAACGCAAGGAAGGAGAAGAAAATCCATGGTGCACCATGGGAGAAGACCTGCGTTCCACCGTGGGAG
Organism: Eleutherodactylus coqui; assembly: GCF_035609145.1. Lineage (NCBI taxonomy): Eukaryota > Metazoa > Chordata > Amphibia > Anura > Eleutherodactylidae > Eleutherodactylus > Eleutherodactylus coqui. Next base: position 137,072,703 of record NC_089843.1, on the reverse strand, counting down.
AAGACCAGCGGCGCCATCTTCACAAGAAGAAAAGAAGAAGCTGCAGAACGCTGATGCAGGTAAGCGCAATGTGCTTTTTAAAAACTAACCCATGCTTTCTTTTTAACAGGGCAGAATGCGGGGGTAAGTGAAAAAAAAAAATTTCACTTTCGCCGCGAGACAACCCCTTTAACACTGACATTTGATCAGAAAGAAATCTAAAGGAATTTGCAAGGTAGAACAGACTGTTCTCAATGGGCTCCTCTCATAGACTGCTACCCATAGGCCTGATTATGATGTTATGTATGGCACTTGTGCATTGGCATACGCAACTACAAGTCACTTTAGCATCTATAGCAACTTAGCCTATGGTAGAATGCACGCCTCAAATGAAGAGGCGTGTGCAACATTCGCCAATCAATGCAGAAGATGCACACATGCCATACATGATGCACTAAGTGATGGACTTGACTATGAGGAAACTTTTAGATACATTTTGGTGATGTGGATCTGAAGACCACAGCCCTTCCACAGGATTACGTAATACAGCTCTGCATTGGTGTATAGAAATGTCTGTTAAATGTGATGTATCTGTGATGGGTCTTGCTCTGCTGATTTTAATTAATCATGATTAATCTCATGGGGGATTGTTTTATGAAAACTAGGTATGCATATATATGGTGGGGTATTGTGGCTATTTGTTTGCTTGAAAAAAACTTATTTAAGCTGAAATATTGTACTTTATGCATAATTTTCAGCAATAAATATGAATATGTTGACATCTGCCTATTTTGGGGATCAGAGATATTGTCAATCCTGGCAGTAAGAATGTGGTGTCCGTTGTGTCATAATACCCTTAATAAAGTTTAAAAAAAACATAAATTCAACCCAACCTACATGCTTAATCCTATAAAAGGCTAAAAAAACTCAACAATGTAGTTGCCGATTGTCCAGAGAAGGAAGCTAAATATTTCCTGACTCCAAATATGACAATCAGAATAAATCTCTGAATGAATGATGAAAATCTCAAGCAATGTAGTTCTAAATTGATAATATTATTATCTGCAAGAAAAACATCCAGCTCCCTTTTACACAGGATGATTGTCAGGTGCAGAAGTACCCAACAGTCATCCCGCTGGTAATCACTCCTTCGCTTTCACACAGAAGAGATCATTGCTCAGTGAATGGAGGTGGGCTGAAGATTGCTCCACCGGCCTCCGTTGAGAGTGAACAGGCAGCGGTTCATAGATGAATGGCTGCCTGTTCACACAGGCTACTTGTTATTTGTTTTTTATGCCTGGATAAACTGAAGCCAAATGATAAACAAACCAATTATAATTATTGTTCATCGATCAATTGCTGCAAGCATTTACACAGAACAATTATCGTTCAGATTCCTACGATCCAGTGTAATTTAGACAAATCGCAGTACTGACCCTTGCTAAGACCTCTTTACACTGCCATAGGCATTTTTACGTACGTCCGCCGTCGACATAAAAACGCGTGAACAGGTACACAAATCTAATGTTTGTGCACCTGTTCATATGGTACGGGCCCCGGTGAATATACGCTGAGGCCGCAAACCATTGCCTCCCCTTCCTTCCCCCTCGCTGGCTCACCTCCTCTCTCCTTTCCTCTGGCTGTTTGCAATGGGAGTGGGTGGGATGGGGGCCGAGCTAAACACCCGCCCCTCCCCATCCCTTGTCCGCAACCAGCTTAGCTTTGCCCCCATCCCGCCCCCTCCTATTACAAACAGCTGGAAGGAAGGTGAGAGGGGGAGAAAAGGGGGAGGGAGTTTAGCAGTCACGCTGCTAAACTCCCTTCTACCTCCCTTCTCCAGCCACAGTCATTGGCTGCCATAGGAGCCCATGCATTGGTCAACATATTTCGTCTGGAAAGATAGCTATATTGGCCTGGCCTTGTGCTTTTACGCCCCGGGAATATGGCCATGTCATCTGATGCATTGGAATCCAGATTATAGCGTATGTCGACCGGCCGTGAAAATAGCGACCGATATACTCTCATGTAGCCCTAAGGGCATTAAGATATATGCAAATATTCAATAGCTGAATAATTTTTAGTTGCACTGTTCCTATATTTACTATACTTTAAATGCATCTAGCATCCAGTATATATGTGTGTCATGGTGTCCTGTCCAACCCTCTGTCTCATACCAGAGAGAAAGTGTAATGCACCAGCAACAAGGGACCTGTCTCTTGTATTGTGTTCAGCAGAGCGTGTGCCAGGGGTGACATAAGACTTAGAAGAAGAGGCAAGGGATTTTATTACTATGCCAGTGTGTTTGTTCCACAACAGCTACATCTCTATCTGCATTTTCATAGGAGGATCTGCTAGCTCTTTGAAGGTTTTCAGAATCTTAACAACTTTCCAAATGATACCTGAAGTAAACAAAAGAGCTTACTGCAAAAGTTGAACTCTAGATGCAATTAAAGCAGCTCTAGTTAATCATGAAGACAACTTTATATTTCTTTTTCCATTATGAGCAAATTATTGAATTTTTTACATTCATCTTCTGCGCTACATACAGTGTTATTCCAATTTCTTACTAAGCGACACGATTGACAAGAATAATGTTTGCTGCATAAACACGGAGCATAAAGCAGATATGTTCACTTTGTCAAAAATGCAAGAAATAATGTTATGGCTTTTCATATGTGGAAATCTAAAGAATAAAAATTCTTCTTTTAAATGAACCCTGTGAATAATAACTACACTGCACACCTCATTGGCGTTAAATTGTCATATATTTGTTTGATTTCACTAGTGTGGGCTAGGCAATTTACATTTAGAGAATTCATTTATAGTATTTGCTTACACAGCATGTTGAATGTCACAAAGTGTGTTACTTTTTTAAATTGAGAAATTTCACATCATGATGAGATTAAATCATCTAAAAGTAATAATCGTAACCTTGACATGGAAATTAACACATATATTGTATAATAAGGTCTTTACAATAGCTAAAATGCATAAAGAAAAAGTTTTATCTATCATGCATATTTTATGGATACTACAAAGGACTTCTAAAATATTACTCATTTTAGCCTCATTTATTACCTAACATGAGAGTTCACTAACCCCTCCTCAAATTTCTTGTTAAAGAAGATCTACCAGAAGAAATCTGAAACTGATATAGTAAGCCACACAATTCCTTGGTTTATTGTATATTTAAAGGGCCACTCTGGGGAAAACACATTTTGTGCCTTTTACTCTCCGGACATATACTATGCATAATGCAGCCACTTCCATGCAGTGACGCCTCCTGTCAGATACTTATCAGGCACCATCTTGATGCTGTGATTTTTCCCTGCTCTCTCTTTCACTATTCTGTGCTATCAATCCTAGGATGCATCAGCACAATATCACATGAGCAATTAGATACTGTACCACCTCTGCCTGCTGGGATGACACTGTAATAATCATTACCTTCTATATTATGTAAATAAACGACAGACTATACAAGTTTACAGTGTGGAGGCTGAACTATCATCTCCTTCATTATAACTGTGCTACAGGAGCCTCTAATCATCAACAGTAACTGTGATAAGAGTTTCTGCGCCTCCTCTAAAGAACTCATGTGGTAGGGTCCATTGCACAGAATTATGTGAAATTAGTGACTTTTTGAGAGGAACATAAACCCAAACAAATGTCAGGTGGTCAGAAGAAGATCACACAACCTACCTAAGGAGAAGGACTTTAGGGAGTTTCAGCTAGAAAGGAATAATTAAAAACATAATACGAGCTCACATATCTACTGGAGGACTAGTTGGATAATGACTAAAAAAAATCACCAGAATAAAACTACTAACGACCACTTGTCTTAATGTATGTGTGTGAGTGCTTCTGATGCTCCGCCCCTGCTGATGTCATTGCTCCGACCCCTGGTGACGCGATCAAAGTTCCTACAACATATATAATACACAGAGTCTGACTGACAGAAGAACAACACAGTTAGGGATAGAGATGAGTGAGTACACTCGTCCGAGCTTGATGCTCGTTCGAGTATTAGGGTATTCGAGATGCTCGTTACTTGAGTCGAACACCACGTGGTACTCGAGTCAATTGCATTTCCTTCCCCGCATGTTTAGCACCATTTTCTAGCCAATAGACATGCGGGGAAGGCATTAACACTTCCTGCTGTGACGTGCCAGCTCTCCCCCCCCCCCCCCCCCCCACAGCAGTGAGTGGCTGGGAACGATCAGGTGACCGCCGAGTACTTAAAGTGGTCCCGCCCCCGGCTCGCCTCAGACGCATGCTGGCAGAGGTTAGGGATAGTGCTGCTGCTGATATAGGGACAGTGTTAAAGTAGGATCCTGTCATCAGGAGCAGTAGTGCACCATTTTTTTTTTTAAAGCATCTCGGGCTGTGCAGGCCATTTCAACTATAGCGTTCTCAGTCTGCAGTGCATAATTCAGAGTTTAGGGATAGAGCTGTTTCTATAGGTAAAGTTATACAGTCCTGATCCTCTGTACAAGAACCCCAACGGTCCTTCTTAGGGCGACATCTGACCGTGTGCTTTACAGTTGTGGCTGGCTGGGAGCAGTAGTGCATCAATTTTTGTATTACGCATCTAGGCCTGTTTCCCACATTCCATAATAGCGTTCTCTGTCTGCAGTGCCTTACAACCAGCTCTCACCATGAAACTGCACTCTAACATTTCCTAGACTACTGCAAACTACTTCAGTTATACCGTTCTGTGTCTGAAGTGCATTAGACAGAGGTCTCACTGCTAAATAGTACTGTAATATTTCCTGGGCCACTGCAAAGTATTTCAGCTCTGCCGCTGTGCAGAGCATCTCACAATACCCCTTCCTTGGTGGGGTTGAGATAGCCGCAGTTACCAGCCCTATCCACTGGCTTTAGAGTCTTTTTGCACTCCATACAGCCTCTCTTATCTACAAGTCTCTGCGAGCGGCAAATTACCCCTAGGTATCAGCGCAAGACAGCGGGTTAATTTTTTCAAGTCACAGCATAGAGCCTCTGCTATCTACAAGTCTCTGTGTGCGGTGAATTAAGCCACAGTTTTCAGTACTGTACAGTGGGGTAATTTATTTCGGCCCTGCTCTATTCTTAATCCGCCATGATGAGGAGTAGGGGTAAGGGTCGAGGAAGCTGAAGCAGACGCGGGCGTCCAAGTGAGGGTTTGGGCGCAGGCCAAGTTCCTGGGCGTGGTGAATCACAGCCGGCTGCTGCAGGATTATGAGAGAGGCAAGTTTCTGGGGTCCCCAGTTTTATATCACAATTTACGGGTCCGCGTGTTAGACCTTTATTACAAACAGAGCAGTGCGAGCAGGTCCTGTCGTGGATGGCAAAAAATGCGTCCAGCAATGTATCGACCATCCAGTCTTCTACGCAGTCCACTAGTCCTGGCCTAGGGACTTAAACTCTGAATCCTCTGGCTGCTCCTCCTTCTTTCCAGTCTCCTCACTCCATGAAAATGACATATTCTGAGCAGGCAGACTCCCAGGAACTGTTCTCGGGTCTCTGCCATGAGTGGAAAAAAAACGGTTCCTGTCTCACCTGAGGAGTTTGTCGTGACCGATGCCCAACCTTTGGAAAGTTCCCGAGAGTCCGAGAGATGAGGCTGGGGACTTCCGCCAACTGCCTCAAGAGCTTTCTGTGAATGAGGATGATGAGACACAGTTGTCTGTCAGTGAGGTAGTAGTAAGGGCAGTAAGTCCGAGGTAGGAACGCACAGAGGATTCGGAGGAACAGCAGCTGGACAATGAGGTGACTGACCCCACCTGGTTTGCTAAGCCTACTGAGGACAGGGCTTCAGAGGGGGAGACAAGTGAAGCAGCAGGCCAGGTTGGAAGAGGCAGTGGAGTGGCCAGGGGTGGAGGCAGGGCCAGAGTGAAGAATCCCCCAACTGTTTCCCAAAGCACCCCCTCGCGGCAAGCCTCCGTGCAGAGGGCTAGGTGTTCAAAGGTGTGGATGTTGTTCAGTGAGAGCGCGGACGACTGACGAACAGTGGTGTGCAACCTGTGTCACACCAAGATCAGCCGGGGAGCCACCACTACCAGCCTCACCACCACCAGCATGTGCAGGCATATGATGGCCAAGCACCCCACAAGGTGGGACGAAGGCCATTCACCACCTCCGGGTCACACCACTGCCTCTTCCCCTGTGCCCCAACCTGCCACACAGATCCAATGCCCCTCCCAGGACACAGGCACGAGCGCCTCCCGGCCTGCACCCACACCCTCATTTCTACGTCCTCCACTGCATCCAGCAATGTCTCTCAGCGCAGCGCTCAGCTGTCGCTAACACAAGCGTTGGAGCAAAAGCACAAATACGCCGCCACCCACCCGCAGGCACAAGCTTTAAACGTGCACATTGCTAAATTAATCAGCCTGGAGATGCTGCCGTACAGGCTTGTCGAAATGGAAGCTTTCAAAAACCTGATGGCGGTGGCGCCCCATGCTACTCGGTCCCCAGTCGCCACTATTTTTCCCGATGTGCCATCCCAGCCCTACACCAGCACGTCTTCCACAACATAAATCGTGCCCTCACCAACGCAGTTACTGGGAAGGTCCACTTAACCACAAACACGTGGACAAGTACTGGAAGGCAGGGCCACTATATCTCCCTGATGGCACATTGGGTGAACTTGGTGGAGGCTGGGACTGAGTCAGAGCCTGGGACTTCTCACATCCTACTCACACCCAGAATAGCGGGTCCTACCTCGGTGCTGGTATCTATGGCGTTTTATGCCACCTCCTCCAAATTCTCCCCCTCCTCCTACTCCGCCACCTCTACCTCTCAATTAAGAAGTTTGGGCTTGTCGCCAGCAGTCGGTAGCGCGTGGCGCGGCAGCACAGCAGTGGGCAAGCCCAGCAAGCCATGCGGAAACTACTCAGCCTAGGTGACAAGAGGCACACGGCCCCTGAGCTGCTGGGTCTGACAGAGCAGACTGATCTCTGGCTTTCGCCGCTGAGCCTCCAACCGGGCATGGTCGTGTGTGACAACAGCCGTAACCTGGTGGCGGCTCGGCAGCTCGGCAGCCTCACACACATGCCATGCCTGGCCTACGTCTTCAATCTGGTGGTTCAGCGGTTTCTGGAAAACTACCCACACTTATCTGACCTGCTCTGCAAGGTACACTGCGTCTGCACACATTTCCTCAAGTCCACCACGGACGCTGCCACCCTGAGGACCCTGCAACGTCGGTTTCAGCTGCCAGAGCACCGACTGCTGTGCGATGGGCCCACACGCTGGAATTCTACGCTGCACATGTTGGCCAGGCTATACGAGCACATAGAGCAATAGTGGAATACCAGCTGCAACATGGGCGGCGGAGTGGTAGTCAGCCTCCGCAATTCTTTACTGAGGAGTGGGAATGGATGGCAGATATCTGCCAGGTCCTCGGAAACTTTATGGAGTCTACCCAGATGGTGAGCAGCGATGCGGCAATCATTAGCGTTACCATCCCGCTGCTTTGCCTGCTGAGAAGTTTGCTGCTAAGCATAAAGGCTGACGCTTTGCGGTTGGAACACGAGATGGGGGATGACAGTATGTCGCTTTATAGCCAGACCACCCCCATGTCTATATCTCAGCACGTTTTGTAGGAGGAGGTGGGGGAGCGGGAGGAGGTGGAGGAGGAGGGGGAAGAGACAGCTGACCACACTGCAGAGGGTACCCTTGCTGCTTGCCTCTCATCTTTTCAGCGTGTATGGGCTGAAGAGGAGGAAGAGGGGCTATATCCCAACTCGTAATACCGTTATGTTAGGAGTAATGTTTGTGCCAGTCAAAAAGTCCAATGGCTATGAAACAAAAATTAAAAAAGATGACACTACTTTGGCAGTGCTCAGATAGGGTCCCAAACCTTATATGAGCATATAGAAGAAAAATACATCACTCATTAATGTTGCAGAAATATTATTTAGATTTTAATTTCATATATGCAATCATATTCAATAAAATTTATTTGACTTTTTGGCCAACTCAAGATCTTCATCAGATAATCAGGATTGCTTAAAGGGGTTCTGTCAGAAAAAATAAAATTGTACTCACGTGTGCCTTACCGGGCCGGTCACTGAGAGGCTGCTGCTCTTCTTCTTTCCCTCCAGTAGCCGTCCGATCGCAGGGCAGAAGCTGTCAATGTTCCAGCTTCCGACCATGCAGGGCAGCAATTCCTGCCGCCTGAGTCAGTGGTTGATGCATCACAAGTGACGTGTCACCCACGGATTGGCCTGGCTGCATCCAACCTCTGCCCTCCTCGGAGAGTTGACTGTAAGTGCACATGCGTTCCCCTTACCGGTGTGCTTGTGCATTTGCCGTTGACTCTCCGAGGATGGCAGAGGATAGACACAGCCAGGTTGACAATAGCGCGCTGGAGCTGACCCCTCACGCGCCAGGTAAACAACAATGGTATTAGGTGAGTTAGCTTTGTTTTTTCACTCTTTTCTTTTTACAGGTTACACTCTACAGGGATGCAGAGCAGGATGCAGGTGAGTATACTTTTTTTTTTTACTGGCAGAACCCCTTTAAGTAAATGTCTTATTTATATGGAAGAGCAGCCGAAAGAAGCAATGGTTCTCTTCCCTGCTCTTTGTTATCAGTAAGACGTTCACTTAAGCAATCTTGATTATCTGATGAAGGTCTTAAATTGACCAAAATGTCAAATGAATTTTGACTGTGCATTGTATGTACAAAATAAAAATTTAAATATTTCTGCAACATTAATAAGTCTCGTCTTTTTCCTCATTACGCTTACAAAAAGTCAAATGAGATCCCTTCACATTACCTACAGAAGTAGCAGCTGCTCAAAGAATTTTCATCATGCCATGCTAATAGCTTAGTGTGCCACAGCTCTCTATGCTATTTATGTAGCACAGTCATTCTAATGCTAAGTGTATGAATGACGTGCTTCGTCAGTGGTGTACTCTGTAATAAATGTTCATTTGATGACTGCTACATCTGTGGCACATCAGCTGTTATATCTAGGTATCATTTGTGGCCCTATCAGTCTGCTGAGGGAAATCATCTCTAATTCTAATTATTTCCCATTGCTAATATAGCTCCAATATATTCTGCAGCACTGGACACTGTAATGATGTCTGTTAGTGCCTGATCTAACCTACAGTTATTAACTAACTCAGACACACAGAAGCACAAACGATTTCATAGAGTCAATTAACCCCTTAAGGACCAGGCTGTTCTGTACCTTAAGGACCTGACACTTTTTAGGGATTTTACCCATGTGGTGGTTTAACTGCCTTGTTTTTTTTTTTTCCTTTCAGCTACCAAAACTATTTTTGCTGCATTTTAGGGCTATTTTTTAAATATTTTTTTCATTGACTTTTTTTCAGTTTTTTTCTGTTTTATTAGGGGTAAAAAGCTAAAAAAAATGATTTTTTTAAACATTTATAGTTATTTATTTTTTAATTAATACATTTAGCTAAAATAAAGTATGGGAACGGGTTCCTCATTTTGTTTCAGGCATTTTGATATATAATATGTATGGTTTCGGATTACAGGGTGCATAGGGCAACAGTTTGGGTTGGAGTCGGCTTTGGGTTATTTTCTTTTTTATATATAAATTTTTATTTTATTCTGTCATTTTGTTTTTACTTATTTATGTAATTATTCTTTTCACTATCTATGTCACCCATTACATCATATAAGACCATTGGGGACATTCACATTTCTTTTTTTATTTGACACTTTCCCACTGTAGCTAGGGCCATCCATAGTAGGCCCAGTTACAGGGAAAACATCCCCCTGTAGAGACAATAGTCACTGGCAGATCTGATCAGGGTCTGCTAGGACCCTGTAGCTCTGCTGTGCCAGGGAATCTGTCACAGCAGAGGTGACAGCCACCTCGCGTAGTGTAAATTATACTTTAACTTCTTAGTACATAGCGCTTATTGAGCGCTCTGTACTGGAGAAAGGAGAAGGCAGAAGGGGTGAAAAACCACTTCTGCCTTCTCCTTCAGGTTCTCAGTTGTGACTAATGGCTGACAACCTGACCTGCTTCTATTGACTGCAGAAGCAGGGGTTTTAATCCTGTGCCATATTTTTTACTATTGGCTTTGATTAAAGCCCAGGAACAAGCACTGTAAATTTACAGAGCTTCATCTTTAACTGGTTAATCTAATAACATTCAATACTCCTAAACTCCTCCGTAAGATATACTGCTGTCTATTCTCAGTGTAATGTGTAATTTTCCCCTATGCCCAATGTAATCCATTATACTTTAGGTTATTCTTTTGTATCTGGTTCCTTGATGGATGTTTTGCAGTTTCATTATATTAGGTAGATAACATTAAGGGAAAATATTAGTTATACTTTTCCGGGGTAGTACATTATTGAATATGTCACATTGTACAATGTACTGTATGTGATGAGAGTTAGTAACCAGTTGTTTAAAAAAAAGCTGAATAAGAAGTACTTACTGCAGTAAAAGATGAGCTGTGGCCAGGGAGTGAAGGCCAGATGTGAGAAAATATGATCAAAACAGCAAAGAGATGGTTGCAGTGTCTGATAATGTACTTATGGAGCAGCAGGCTTAGAATTGAAATTATTAGAAAAGGGCAATGAGATTTCTTGATCTACAGTATGTGTTGGACTGATTCTTGAAGTAACAGGCAATACAGTATATTGGCAGTACTTCTGTACTGGTGTTATTTATTGAAAAGTTATTATTCTCTGCTATGGTTTTCAATTTATTGAAAAAAAAAGAGAAAAGTAAAAAGAAAGCATACATGTCTAGTATAAAGAAAGTCTCTGCAAAATCTTATATATAAAACAAAATCTGTTTGTTTGAGTTATATACAAATCCATAGTTCTGAACCAATTTGAGTGGCATTTTGCATGAACGTTCTTGAGCACCAGAAGATGAATACTAGCGTAATTACATATATGTGTGAAAATATAATTTTTTTTTTTTGAAAAAGTGAAAAACTCGCAAAACATGAAAAAACATAATTTTACTAAACTGATGAATTATTTAATTATGCTGCACGGCTGTCTCCGAAAAATAAAAAAGTAAAACAATGCGAGAATTGCTGATTTTGTTAATCTTACCTCTGGAAAAAAATGGAATAAAAAGTGACTACTATGTTAGTGTTTCCAAAAATGGGATTAATAAAGACTGGACGGAAAAATAGGAAATTAATTTTGAGTGTTTTTAGTGTATAAAAATAACAAAGCATACAGGAATGTGCAAAAGTTTTAGACAGGCGTGAAAAAAATATTGCAAAGTAAGACCGCTTTCAAAAATAGAAGTGTTAAAAGCTTATTTTTGTTAATTAACAAAATGCAAAGTTAAACATATTTGAAATATTAGGCTGTGGAGAAGGCAGTTTGATTCCTGAAGGACTGGAGAGCAGTGCAGCTATGAGTGGCTGAAGAAAATATTGAAACATGCTGAAGGTTCAGCAAATGGTATATGGTATTAGAAGGCAGCATTCCTTCAAGCCAAAGTCAGACTCTTTATACAAGCCTTGTAACAATGACTGGGAATTAAAAGCAAAGCCAGACTCCATGTACAGACAGCTGTTTCAGAGTATTTGCCCTTCATCAATTGCCTTCCAATAGGTGGCACTGTGTAGGTTTTATTCCATCTCCCTTATTTGCATATTACCCTGAGGAGCGTACATGCCCATATGAGTCTCCTCACTCACCGTCTACATGCTCTCCCTAAGGAGAAAATATAGCGTTTCTGACCCCAGTGTGCCTAGAAGAAACTGATGCGGTTTTGAAGGCAAGGAGTGGTCACACCAAATATTGATTTAATATTTGATTAAAATTTTTCTTTTGTTTATTCACTTTCTATTTTAATTGACAAAAATAACATATTACCACTTTTTTTTTTAAAAAAATTCTTACTTTTGCACCATACTTAAAAAAAAATGTATAAACTTGGTATCACCGTATTCACAGGGACCCAGAGAATAATGTTATTGTATTATTTATTCTGCATACTGAACCCAAAAAGCAAGAGTATAATTTCTCCACACCCACCAAATATAAATAAATAAAAGTTATACAATACATGAATGGCAATGTGGACACCGAGTAATAATAGTAATACCCAATACGTGTATCCCAAAATGATGGCATTTAAAAATTCAACTTTTCAATGGGACATGGCCTACACATTCACTAGCTCCATTGCCCTGGGCTAAAAATCAACCCTCCGTGGCATCCTTTATGGGTCATTAGGGATAGAATTGGACCATATATCACTTCGAATGCTCCTACATTTATGGTGGACGCAAAAAAGAAGCTGAACTCTGCAAGACTAACAGAGTTCTTTCTTTCCACAAGGTCACAAAGTGGAGTGAGCGGCATGTTCACTGAATCAGAGGGCAGTAGTCTTTCAGCTTAAGGCCTCATGTCCACGGGCAAAAGAAGAATTAAAATCCGCAGCGGATTTTAACTCTTCTCCTGCCCGCGGATCCGCATCCCATAGGGATGCATTGACCACCCGCGGGTAGATAAATACCCGCGGATGGTCAATAAAAGGGATTTTTTTTAAAAATGGAGCATGAAAAAATCTGGACCATGCTCCACTTTCGTGCGGGTCTCCCGCGGGCTTCTATTGAAGCCTATGGAAGCCGTCCGGATCCGCAGGAGACCAAAATCGGAATTTACTCACCTGCTCCGGATCTTCCCTTCGCCGCGGCTTCATCTTCTCTCCGTCGCGGCCGGATCTTTTTTCTTCGGGCTGGCGCAAGATGAAGCCGCGGCGAAGGGAAGATCCGGAGCGGGCAAGAGGTGAGTTAATTCTTATTTTTATTCCTTATGTCCGCGGGGCAGGAGGGACCCGCTACGGATTCTCTATGGAGAATCCGTAGCGGGCCTGATTTTCCCCGTGGACATGAGGCCTAACAAGTACACTCACCTGCTTCATCATCTGATTCTTCTCAATGAAGCTCTGGCAATTCATCATGTCAGCATCCTACACCTTTGCTGGAGCTCAGAGTGCAGAAATGAGGACTCAAACCTGGTAGATATGTGAGTTCTGCTGCTAACTCTGAAATGGTGATTACATATATTGTATATTTTGTATCTGATCAGCAACACATTATTCAGCAGGACTTGCTTTAGTATGATCACTGTCTGTCCTCCTTTCTCAAACCAATGTACGAGGAATCTCTTAAAACTTTGTAGCTGTTTTTAAAAACATACAAGCAGAGTTTACATCACTGGAAGACTATATATCTCACATTGAATCTAAAATGGCAGAATTCTTAACAGCTCACAATAAGTTAGTGGATACAAATAACACCCTAAAGGAAGAGGTAAGAGCACTGATATTGAAAGTGACAGATTTGGAAGATCTGTCGCGCTGTAACAACATGCAATTCTGTGGCATACCTGAAACAGTTAAAGCAGAGCAGCTTGCAGAATATCGTATAGATTTCTTTGATGCAGTCCTTCCAGATACACCTCAAATTGATCTGTTAATAGACTGAGTGCACCGAATACCAAAACCTAAATCTCTGGCTGCATCAACTCCAAGAGATGTTATCGCCCTTTTCCATTTCTACCATTTTAAAAATAAGTAATGCTGCTAGTGCATAAGAATGTGCAAAACTTTCCAGATAGATTTAAAAAATGTTCCATGTTTACTGTGGCCGCTCCAATGAGACGTTGCAAATTTGCTACTGTCCAGAAAATTCTGTGTGCCAATAAAATCCCCTAGAAATGGGGGCTTTCTGAGAAATTAATGGTAAAAAGAGAGGGGAAGAAACTAGTTTGTGACTCTCATGCCAAGATGACTGAGGTTCTCCAGGACTGTGGACTCACTCGTGTTCCAAATTCCCCTAGAGGAAAGCAAGTTATGAGACTGCAAGATAAATGGGTGACAAAATCGACCCCCTTAGAGATGTAAACTATATTATTTAGTGTCCATACACCTTCTCCCATTTGTGTGAGTTGAAGGGCATGCATAACTATTTCTTACCTGACAACATCATTTATTGTGGTTACATTTTTTATGGTTTTTTTTAGTATTCTTTCCAGGATGCCTTACATACTTCATGCATCATAGCCCAGGAGTGGCATACATGCACATTTCGGTTAGATGTTCTTAATTTCTAAACCCCACCCCCACCCCTTTGCATCATCACTAGAGGGTTGTTGCATACTCAGACATATGTTTGATGTTAATTCATGTCACCATCCGTTTTTGAATTGTGCTTGCAATTTACTAGATCTTTACAGAAGATTCTATACCCACATATTGTTAGCTGGTCACAAGGGGTTTCACTGCATTTATATAAATTGTAGAAATGTCTTCCCTATAATCTCACTCAATGTAAAATAACTTTAGAGTCCTTTAAAAAGGTATCTACTTTGGAAACAGGCAAAATGTTTGAATGCAGATATCTTGTGCATACAAAAATCGCACCTTAATTAGATGGACATTTTGCAGTTAAGACACAACCATTCTCCATGTATTCTTGCTGCTCCAGCAATTAACAAAAAAGAAGGATGAGTAATTATGGTGTACAATACTTTAGCTTTTTCTCCAATTCAAGCCTTTATTGGCCCAATGTGAGGATATATTATCTAGGCTTGGAAAATAAATAATATAAATTATACTATAGGAGTCATTTATGCTTCATAAAAAAATAAACTAAATTTTATTGTGCTTTTTTCAAGAAAATCAATTATTATAAGAATGGATCTGTCCTATATGCAGGAGATTTCAACAGAGTTTTGTGGCCATCTTTTGACTCAACTGCTTCTAGTTTTACAGATAAAGCCACCAATATAAACTGGGGAAAATCACAGATATACCTGGAAACTTCTGCCCTATATTATAACTTTACATGGGCCTAAAAATATATTTCAAGATTTTAGCCACTAGATTGGAGGATATTTTACTCACTCTAGTTTATCGAAATCAAGCAGGATTTGTCAAGGGTAGGCACTCGAATGACAGTACCCATAGATTTGTAAACATTTTTAACTTTACCAGAAAACCTTGGATTCTTTCTCTGCTTTTATAGACACTTAAAGGAGATGTCCCGCGCCGAAACTGTGCGGTCCATTGCCGATTCCAGCCTCCTGATTGGCTGGAATCGGCACGTGACGGGGCGGAGCTACACGGAGCTACACGGAGCCCCATAGAGAAGAGGAGAAGACCCGGACTGCGCAAGCGCGGCTAATTTGGCCATCGGAGGGCGAAAATTAGTCGGCACCATGGAGACGAGGACGCCAGCAACGGAGCAGGTAAGTATAAAACTTTTTATAACTTCTGTATGGCTCATAATTAATGCACAATGTACATTACAAAGTGCATTATTATGGCCATACAGAAGTGTATAGACCCACTTGCTGCCTCGGGACATCTCCTTTAATAGTTCCAACGGCACTCAGCAAGGATATCCGTAATCACCTTTAATATTTACTCTTGTCATGGAGCCCTTAGTAGAATGGGTAAGGAACATGAAAAACATATGTGGAATTACTATTAGGGAAAGAGAACACAAAATTGGTTTGTTTATGGTACATATGCAATTATAGCCCTTACCAACCTAGAATCTTCATTTCCTGCAGCATCCCTTATTTCAAGCTAGATGTCACCAAATCTTAAAACACACGTATGTATAATTTCCATGGGTATAAGACTCACCTATTTAGGGATTAAACTATCCTTTCTATGCCGAACACTTTTGTGAATAATATATATTCAATTACTCTAAGATACTGAGCTTGATTCAATGAATTTTCCTAAATATAAAGCATCATGGGTCGGTAGAAGAGCAACCATCAAGATGCTAATAATTCCAAAAATCCTATATATGTTTAGGAATCTCCCCATCCCTGTTCCAGTGTCTTACCTCCTTAAAACTACAATAAATTATTAATGAACATGTTTGGAAAGGGCAACGCCCCCTTGTGGTAGCTAGCCACACTTTATATCTTCAATTCCATAAACATAGATTAGGCTTACCACAAGTTTCTTATTAGTACCATATGACCATAATTGATCAAGTCAGACATTGGAAAGCTAGTACCGTCTAAAAACATTGGGTGAGTAATGAAAAATTGTTTCCAAAAACTATATCTGCTGCTATTTTATTATGGCTAATAACTCAGGGAGCTTCTGTACCTAAATCTCATTATATTACAATTGAAGCTGGGATCATAGTATGGAAATGCATGATAATTTCCAAATCTATTATCCTCTTCAGACTGCCTGAATTACCTTTACAGGTGATACCCTTTATTATTCCAGATATTTCAATAAGTAAGTGGATCACTGCAGAGATAATTTCAGTCTTAGATATATGGGAAGGTAATCACTTAATGTCCTATAATGACATTTCTGCTAAATTTAACATTCCCAACAACGATTTTTATAAGATCCTCAGAATACACCATTCTATCACTCAGAGAACTAATTTAAATAAAGTTGCCAAAGGCATCTCAAGACTTTATATGGTTATTTTGGATGGATTTCTGAGAGAGAGGCCACCTTGCTTACTTCATTGAGAAAGAGATCTAGGTATCTGTGTAGACATAAAAGACTGGAACAAAGCATTTACATCAGCAAGCTCACTTTCAAAATGTACATCTCATTTACAGTTGACAAGAAAGCTTCTCTGTCTTTGGCATCTCACTCCTGTGCGTCTTTCTGCTACTGTAGTTATTCTATGAGTTCGAATAAACGATGGAGATGCTCCGGTGGCAAAGAAACCTTGAAACACATTTTTCAGGATTGCCAAAATGTTAACTGTTTTTGGATTCAAACTAAATTCCTTTTTGAAAATACTTTAAGTATGTAAGTAAGTGTTGCAAGTTTAGTTCCTACTGATAAGATCACATTCTTCCATGTCCTAGTAGCAGCAAAGGCTTTGATTGTGAAATTTTGGAAAAACTCTAGGGTTCCTCTGAGCTTACCGCCTATGTTAGCAACACTTGCAGGTTGGAAGGTACAATAGCAAGTATGTATGGGAACTATGCAAAATGCACTGTTAATTGGGGAAAGTTGATGAATTCACCACTTTATTTTTGGACCTTGTCTTAAACTCAATGAGTTTTTAAATAGAACCTTACTAGAGGTATTCCATATATGCAAGACACTTGTTATCTTGATATGTTTTTGTGGGGGGGTTTTGTAATTGAAAATAAAATAAATTGACCTCTTTATATATAACATTTTTTTCACCTACAATTATCTTTTGATGAAATTTTGAAATTGTGGCTCTTTATTTTTATTTATTTTTTAAAAATACAACTTTTCCCACAAAAAACAAGGCCTCATATGGCTATGTTGACATACAAATAAAAAAAACAACTATGGCTCTGGAAATGGGGGCAATTAAAATAGTTAAAAAAGGACAGAAAAATTTGTTATCACTATGATAGGCCAATCATTAAGGAATTAAAAACCATGAAGTTATGCTTGAATCACTAACAACAATAGTACTGCTGTATTTAAAAGAAAATATATATTTTTTTAAATCTGCAATTATCCATTTTTCTTGACCTGAAATGAGAAAAAATAATCAGGAGCAACCTCACAGCTTTTAAACTTTCTTTTAGGTAGCAATACAGTACCTTCTAACGGTTAATAGACTGATCCACTTTGTAGAGAAAAAGGTAGCAACTTTTTGTAATGTAATGCATGTAATGGTGCATGTTCAGGATCCTGCTATCATTGAAGATGCTAGCTTTATTACACAACTAACACAGCATTCTTACCGCCAGGATCAATGATAACTCTAATCTTGACCTTTTAACTCCTTATATTCTGTATCCAATGCTTACAGCATATAAATGGTTACAGAGAGGTACAAGCTCTTAATTTCACCCCATCATTTCTTCATGATGCAATCTTGTGATTCTAATGGGAAGCCATGGACTGTCATGCACAGATCCCTATTATGCTCTGTCAAAGTCAATGGCAAAATTGCTCTACTTTTTCGTCCTATTTTCCTGCTAAAGCTAATAAAGTTTTACAACACATTGTACAGATGTAGCAAAGTTTAACGTGACTTTTACCGCTTTATAACTTTCTGTACAACAGTTTTCTTACTCTTTCAAGTACTTAGCAATCAATTTTGTTGTGTTACAATATGAAAACTTTCTGATAGGTTATTACAGGCAAGTTAAACTTTACTATATCTGTATGTATCCTAAAATGGTGTTATTAAAAATACAATGTGTACCACATACAGCTATATCAATGGAAAACTATAAAAGTTATGGCCTTTGAAATGCATAGAAAAAAAGTAGCCACATCAATAAGTACCAAACTAGGCCACATCATTATGGAGTTAAAAAAAAGAAATTATTCTCCAGCCCGAGATGGCGTCACTAACGCCTACTATAAAATATTTTCTTGCTTCCTCTCTCCAGTAGTTACCAAAGGCTTCAACAAAGCAGCTTCCAATGAAAATTGTTTATGGAAATACTGGCAGCAATGATACTTACCCTCTCAAATTCTCCCCTCATGCCCTGCCAAATTCCGCCCCATATCCCTCTTAAATACTGACATAAAACTCTATGCCAAAATTCTCTCAACCCAATTAATTGACCTCATTCCAAATCTTATTAATGAGGATCAAGTAGGATTTGGGGCTGGCTGTCAGGCCCCTGACGAAATCAGAAGATTTGTTAACCTGATTCATTGCAATAGGATTCATGGAACACCTTTTCTGTTCATTGCTCTGGATGTGGAGAAGGCATTCAATAGTGTCATTGGGGCTACTTAGATGCAGTTCTTTTCACATTTGGATTTCATGGCTGTATCAAATCTACTATCTGAGCCTTGCATTTGTTGCCCAAAGCACACAAGTCGTTGTCCAAAAGAATGATTAAAGAGCAGTAAAGTTAAAGTTTTGCAATGGCCAAAATAAAGATCTGACCTTAATTCTATAAAAATCTTGTGTAAGTACCTGAAGCCAGCAGTTCATGGGAGGAAACCCGCTTAGATAACAGGGTTGAAGCAGTTTTGTACTGAAGAAATTGACTAAAATCCTTCCGAGCCAATGTGCAGGACTAATCAACAAATTACCAGAAACATTTAGATGCAGTTATTGCTGCTCAAGGGGGTGAGCACACCAGATTCTGAAGGCAAAAGTTCACATACTTTTGCCACTCATAAATATGTAGCATTGAATCATTTTCCTCAAGAAATAAATGACAAAGTCTAATCGTTTTGACTCATTTGTTTGGTTCGGTTCTCTTTATCTACTGATGTAGTCTTAGGTCAAATCTGAAATTTTAAATGGTGCACAAGCTTTCAAGCACCACTGTATGTGGGGACTTGAACCAGCAATCTTATGATCTCTCAGCTAATACACTGCAGTACTTCTGTACTGCAGTGTATTATATGATTTAGTTGCAAGAGCTTGATATGGCAGATTCAGAGCCAACAGTAAGCCTTCAGTTGCCATGACAACCCATCGGCCCTTCACAATTTCAAGGTTAAGAGCTGATAACGTCACAGAGTGATCTCCCTTTCTCTGTTAAGGCCATAAATGCCGCACGCAGCATAGATCGCAGCATGAAGGAGGTTAATGGCGGGATAAGTGTTCTCACTCTCTCCCTGGATAATTGGTCCCACAAAGCTTTAATTATATCATTTTTTTCTAAACATCATATGAAATCTGTATCTGAAATACAAAATAAATGCGGGCTATCTAGAAAAGATTTCTATAAGTTTCTTTATATTAGTCATGCCCTGTCTAATATAGGAATTTCTAACGCTATGTTTCCTGAATTTGCATTCAAATTTTTAATAGTTCAATTCATTCCTCTAGTGGTATTTCAGGCTTCCAAAATTCTATGACATTAATATCTCAGTTTGATAAATAATCATACATTTCAAAATGGAAATTGGACTTAGAAAATATATTTTCTAATTTAGAATGGAAAAGAGCTTTGTGTTGGACAAAACATATAATTGAAGATATGAAGCACTGGAAATTATCCCAAAACTTATACTTAGATCATGTATAACTCCAATTCACTTTGGTAGAATTGATGGAAACTATTCTGATCTATGTTGGAATATACATTTATCCACATCAGATGGCATGGCCCTAAGACTAGCGATGAGCGAGCACCAAACTGCTCGGGTGCTCGTTACTCGAGACAAAACTTTCGCGATGCTCGAGGGTTCGTTTCGAGTAACGAACCCCATTGAAGTCAATGGGCGACTCGAGCATTTTTGTATATCGCCGATGCTCGCTAAGGTTTCCATTTGTGAAAATCTGGGCAATTCAAGAAAGTGATGGGAACGACACAGCAACGGATAGGGCAGGCGAGGGGCTACATGTTGGGCTGCATCTCAAGTTCCCAGGTCCCACTATTAAGCCACAATAGCGGCAAGAGTGCCCCCCCCCCCCAACAATTTTTACTTCTGAAAAACCCTCATTAGCAATGCATACCTTAGCTAAGCACAACAATACCTCCAACAAAGCACAATCACTGCCTGCATGACACTCCGCTGCCACTTCTCCTGGGTTACATGCTGCCCAACCCCCCCCCCCCCCCCGCACGACCCAGTGTCCACAGCGCACACTAAAGTGTCCCTGCGCAGCCTTCAGCTGCCCTCATGCCACACCACCCTCGTGTCTATTTATAAGCACGTCTGCCATGAGGAGGAACCGCAGGCACACACTGCAGAGGGTTGGCACGGCCAGGCAGCGACCCTCTTTAAAAGGGGCGGGGCGATAGCCCATAATGCTGTACAGAAGCAATGAGAAATCCAATCCTGTGCCACCTCCATCAGGAGCTGCACACGTGGGCATAGCAATGGGGAACCCATGTGCCACACACTATTCATTCTGTCAAGGTGTCTGCATGCCCCAGTCAGACCGGGGTTTTTTATAAATAGTCACAGGCAGGTACAACTCCGCAATGGGAATTCCGTGTGCACCCACAGCATGGGTGGCTCCCTGGAACCCACCGGCTGTACATAAATAAATGCCATTGCATTGCACATCACAGCTGAGGTAACGTCAGCTTTAATGCAGGTGGGCTTCGGCCCACACTGCATGCCCCAGTCAGACTGGGGTTCTTTAGAAGTGGACACATGCAGTTACAACTCCATGTGGACCAACAACATGGGTGGGTCCCAGGAAGCCACCGGCGGTACATAAATGTATCCCATTGCAGTGCCCAGCACAGCTGAGGTAACATCAGGTTTAATGCAGGTGGTCTTCGGCCCACAGTGCATGCCCCAGTCTGACCGGGGTTTTTAATACATAGACACTGGCAGGTACAAATCCCTAATGTGAAGTCCCTGTGGACCCACAGCATGGGTGGCTCCCTGGAACCCACCGGCGGTACATAAATAAATCCCATTGCAGTGCCCATCACAGCTGAGGTAACGTCAGGTTTAATGCAGGTGGTCTTCGGCCCACACTGCATGCCCCAGTCAGACTAGGGTTCTTTAGAAGTGGACACATGCAGTTACAACTCTGTGTGGACCGACAGCATGGGTGGCTCCCTGGAACTCACCGCGGTACATAAATAAATCCCATTGCAGTGCCCATTACAGCTGAGGTAACGTCAGCTTTAATGCAGGTGGGCTAAAAATTACTAGGATTACAATGTAGGCGAGGGCCCAAAAAAATTGGTGTACCAACAGTACTAATGTACTTCAGAAAAATTGCCCATGCCCAACCAAGAGGGCAGGTGAAACCCATTAATCGCTTTGGTTAATGTGGCTTAATTTGTAACTAGACCTGTAGGCAGCCCAGTTAAAATAAAAATTGGTTCAGGTGCAAGTTTCAACGCTTTATTGAATTGAGAATTGAAACGTATAAACATTGTTTACAAAAGTTATATGACTGAGCCTTGTGGGCCTCAGAAAAAATGCCCGTTTGGCGTGATTACGTGAGGTTTCAGGAGGAGGAGCAGGAGGAGGAGGATGAATATTATACACAGATTGATGAAGCTAAAAGGTCCCCGATTTTTATGGTGATAGAGAATGATGCTTCCATCCGCGGGTGCAGCCTACGTATTGTTTAGGTACCGCTGCTGTCCGCTGGTCTGCTGTCCGCTGGTGGAGAACAGAAGTCTGGGGAAATCCAGGCTTTGTTCATCTTTATGATTGTAAGCCTGTCGGCACTGTCGGTTGACAGGCGGCTACGCTTATCCGTGATGATTCCCCCAGCCGCACTAAACACCCTCTCTGACAAGACGCTAGCCGCAGGACAAGCAAGCACCTCCAGGGCATACAGCGCGAGTTCAGGCCACGTGTCCAGCTTCGACACCCAGTAGTTGTAGGGGAAAGAGGCGTCACGGAGGACGGTCGTGCGATCGGCTACGTACTCCCTCACCATCCTTTTACAGTGCTCCCGCAGACTCAGCCTTGACTGGGGAGTGGTGACACAGTCTTGCTGGGGAGCCATAAAGCTGTCAAAGGCCTTGGACAGTGTTCCCCTGCCTGTGCTGTACATGCTGCCTGATCTCCGCGCCTCCCCTGCTACCTGGCCCTCAGAACTGCGTCTTCAGAACTAGCGCTGTCGGATGGGAATTTTACCATCAGTTTGTCCGCCAGGGTCCTGTGGTATAGCATCACTCTCGAACCCCTTTCCTCTTCGGGTATGAGAGTGGAAAGGTTCTCCTTATACCGTGGGTCGAGCAGTGTGTACACCCAGTAATCCGTAGTGGCCAGAATGCGTGTAACGCGAGGGTCACGAGAAAGGCATCCTAACATGAAGTCAGCCATGTGTGCCAGGGTACCTGTACGCAACACATGGCTGTCCTCACTCGGAAGATCATTTTCAGGATCCTCCTCCTCCTCCTCCTCAGACCATACACGCTGAAAGGATGACAGGCAAGCAGCATGCGTACCCTCAGCAGTGGGCCAAGCTGTCTCTTCCCCCTCCTCCTCATGCTCCTCCACCTCCTCCTCAATGTGCTGAGATATAGACAGGAGGGTGCTCTGACTATCCAGCGACATACTGTCTTCCCCCACCTCCGTTTCCGAGCGCAAAGCGTCTGCCTTTATGCTTTGCAGGGAACTTCTCAAGAGGCATAGCAGAGGAATGGTGACGCTAATGATTGCAGCATCTCCGCTCACCATCTGGGTAGACTCCTCAAAGTTTCCAAGGACCTGGCAGATGTCTGCCAACCAGGCTCACTCTTCTGTAAAGAATTGAGGAGGCTGACTCCCACTACGCCGCCCATGTTGGAGTTGGTATTCCACTATAGCTCTACACTGCTCATAGAGCCTGGCCAACATGTGGAGTGTAGAGTTCCACCGTGTGGGCACGTCGCACAGCAGTCAGTGCACTGGCAGATTAAACCGATGTTGCAGGGTGCGCAGGGTGGCAGCGTCCGTGTTGGACTTGCGGAAATGTGCGCTGAGCCAGCGCACCTTTCCGAGCAGGTCTGACAAGCGTGGGTAGCTTTTCAGAAAGCGCTGAACCACCAAATTAAAGACGTGGGCCAGGCATGGCACGTGCGTGAGGCTGCCGAGCTGCAGAGCTGCCTCCAGGTTACGGCCGTTGTCACACACGACCATGCCCGGTTGGAGGCTCAGTGGCGAAAGCCAGCGGTCGGTCTGCTCTGTCAGACCCTGCAGCAGTTCATGGGCCGTGTGCCTCTTCTCTCCTAAGCTGAGTAGTTTCAGCACGGCCTGCTGACGCTTGCCCACCGCTGTGCTGCCACGCCGCGCGACACCGACTGCTGGCGACGTGCTGCTGCTGACACATCTTGATTGCGAGACAGAAGTTGCGTAGGAGGAGGAGGAGGGTGGTTTAGTGGAGGAAGCATACACCGCCGCAGATACCAGCACCGAGCTGGGGCCCGCAATTCTGGGGGTGGGTAGCACGTGAGCCGTCCCAGGCTCTGACTCGGTCCCAGCCTCCACTAAATTCACCCAATGTGCCGTCAGGGAGATATAGTGGCCCTGCCCACCTGTGCTTGTCCACGTGTCCGTTGTTAAGTGGACCTTGGCAGTAACCGCGTTGGTGAGGGCGCGTACAATGTTGCGGGAGACGTGGTCGTGCAGGGCTGGGACGGCACATCGGGAAAAGTAGTGGCGACTGGGAACCGAATAGCGCGGGGCCACCACCATCATGTTTTTGATCAGGCTGATCAATTTGGCTATGTGCACGTTTAACGCTTGAGCGTGCGGGTGCGTGGCAGCGTACTTACGCTTGCGCTCAAACACTTGCGCTAGCGACGGCTGGACGGTGCGCTGAGAGACATTGGTGGATGGGGCCGAGGACAGCGGAGGTGAGGGTGTGGGTGCAGGCCGGGAGACGGTCGTGTCTGTGTCCTGAGAGTGGGGTTGGATCTCAGTGGCAGGTTGGGGCACAGGGGGAGAGGCAGTGGTGCAAACCGGAGGCGGTGAACGGCCTTCGTCCCACCTTGTGGGGTGCTTGGCCATCATATGCCTGTGCATGCTGGTGGTGGTGGCTCCCCGGCTGATCTTGGCGCGACAAAGGTTGCACACCACTGTTCGTCGGTCGTCTGCACTCTCAGTGAAAAACTGCCAGACCTTTGAGCACCTCGGCCTCTGCAGGGTGGCATGGCGCGAGGGGGCGCTTTGGGAAACAGTTGGTGGATTATTCGGTCTGGCCCTGCCTCTACCCCTGGCCACCGCACTGCCTCTTCCAACCTGCCCTGCTGCTGCACTTGCCTCCCCCTCTAAAGACCTGTCCTCAGTAGGCTTAGCAAACCAGGTGGGGTCAGTCACCTCATCGTCCTGCTGCTCTTCCTCCGAATCCTCTGTGCGCTCCTCCCTCGGACTTACTGCAATTACTACTACCTGAGTGATAGACAACTGTGTCTCATCGTCGTCGTCCTCCTCACCCACTGAAAGCTCTTGAGACAGTTGCCGGAAGTCCCCAGCCTCATCCCCCGGACCCCGGGAACTTTCCAAAGGTTGGGCATCGGTCACGACAAACTCCTCCAGTGGGAGAGGAACCATTGCTGCCCATTCTGGGCATGGGCCCGAGAACAGTTCCTGGGAGTCTGCCTGCTCCTCAGAATGTGTCATTGTAATGGAGTGAGGAGGCTGGGAGGAAGGAGGAGCAGCAGCCAGAGGATTCAGAGTTGCAGCAGTGGACGGCGCAGAACTCTGGGTGGTCGATAGATTGCTGGATGCACTTTCTGCCATCCACGACAGGACCTGCTCACACTGCTCATTTTCTAATAAAGGTCTACCGCGTGGACCCATTAATTGTGAGATTAATCTTGGGACGCCAGAAACGTGCTTCTCTCCTAATCCCGCAGCAGTCGGCTGCGATACACCTGGATCAGGAGCTCGGCCTGTGCCCACACCCGTCCTCGCTCGCGTCCACGTCCTCTAAGCCTACCCCTACCCCTCAGCATGGTGTATTACCAGCAGTGCAGAAACAGAATGCTGTAATTAAATGTGCCGCTTATTGGCCTGTGGTTGGAGGCTGACTTCGCGTACGGAACGCACAGCAGAGCCAGGAAAGAATTTTGCGCAAGCTTGTAGTGAGACGTAGGTGCGTATGACTGAGCTAGTGGAATTCACAGTGCAGAAGCAGTCAAGTGTCCAAAGGCCACTAGTAGGCCTTAAGGGTTTTGCTTCTATTTTTTTTAAAAGCTAAGCTGAGACAGCAGACAGATACTGTAGGCAGCGTATATATGTATACTGTTTCCCTCTGGACGGGATGACGGCGGTGATGTAACAGGCAACGCAGAGCCAGGAAAGAATTTTGCGCAAGCCTGCTGTAACACTTAACTGCGTATTAATTAGGACTACTACCCCCAGCAG
Organism: Eleutherodactylus coqui; assembly: GCF_035609145.1. Classification (NCBI taxonomy): domain Eukaryota; kingdom Metazoa; phylum Chordata; class Amphibia; order Anura; family Eleutherodactylidae; genus Eleutherodactylus; species Eleutherodactylus coqui. The sequence continues at coordinate 137,047,025 of NC_089843.1, read as the reverse complement.
AGACGCAGTACACTCAAGACGGTCACAGGCAGCCCAAAGATAGTATTTTTCCCAAATTTTTTTGAAAAAGCCCACTGCCTATATAGACAGTATATCTCTTTCACCTTTCCCACTGTCCCTGCCTCACCACTACTGGCCCTATACTATGTAAAATTACTGCAGACTGTTTCCCTCTGGACGGGATGACGGCGGTGATGTAACGGGCAACGCAGAGCCAGGAAAGAATTTTGCGCAAGCCTGCTGTAACACTTAGCTGCGTATTAATTAGGACTACTACCCCCAGCAGAGACGCAGTACACTCAAGACGGTCACAGGCAGCCCAAAGATAGTATTTTTCCCAATTTTTTTGAAAAAGCCCACTGCCTATATAGACAGTATATCTCTTTCACCTTTCCCACTGTCCCTGCCTCACCACTACTGGCCCTATACTATGTAAAATTACTGCAGACTGTTTCCCTCTGGACGGGTTGACAGCGGTGATGTAACGGGCAACGCAGAGCCAGGAAAGAATTTTGCGCAAGCCTGCTGTAACACTCAGCTGTGTATTAATTAGGACTACTACCCCCAGCAGAGACGCAGTACACTGAGGACGGACACAGGCAGCCCAAATATAGTATTTTTCCCAATTTTTTTGAAAAAGCCCACTGCCTATATAGACAGTATATCTCTTTCACCTTTCCCACTGTCCCTGCCTCACCACTACTGGCCCTATACTATGTAAAATTACTGCAGACTGTTTCCCTCTGGACGGGTTGACAGCGGTGATGTAACGGGCAACGCAGAGCCAGGAAAGAATTTTGCGCAAGCCTGCTGTAACACTTAGCTGCGTATTAATTAGGACTACTACCCCCAGCAGAGACGCAGTACACTCAAGACGGTCACAGGCAGCCCAAAGATAGTATTTTCCCCAAATTTTTTGGAAAAAGCCCACTGCCTATATAGACAGTATATCTCTTTCACCTTTCCCACTGTCCCTGCCTCACCACTACTGGCCCTATACTATGTAAAATTACTGCAGACTGTTTCCCTCTGGACGGGATGACGGCGGTGATGTAACGGGCAACACAGAGCCAGGAAACACTTTTGCGCAAGCCTGCTGTAACACTTAGCTGCGTATTAATTAGGACTATACCCTCAGCAGAGACGCAGTACACTGAGGACGGTCACAGGCAGCCCAAATATATTTTTTTTCCCAAATTTGTTTGAAAAAGCCCACTGCCTATATAGACAATATATCTCTTTCACCTTTCCCACTGTCCCTGCCTCACCAGTACAGGCCCTATACTATGTACAATGACTGCAGATTGAGGACGCAATGCTCTGCACGGCCGATATACAAAAAAAAATTAAAATGTGCAACACTGCAAAAAGCAGCCTCAACAGTACTGCACACGGTCAGATGTGGCCCTAAGAAGGACCTTTGGGGTTCTTGAAGCCTAAAATAACTCCTAACACTCTCCCTATAGCAGCTCCGGCATCAGCAGCACTTTCCCTGATCTATGTCAGAATGCATCTGTGGCGAGCTGCGGGAGGGGCCGATTTAAATACTCGGGTGACACCTGATCTCGCCAGCCACTCACTGCAGGGGGGTGGTATAGGGCTTGAACATCGCAGGGGGAAGTTGTAATGCCTTCCCTGTCTTTCTATTGGCCAGAAAAGCGCGCTAACGTCTCAGAGATGAAAGTGAAAGTAACTCGAACATCGCGTGGTGCTCGCCTCGAGTAACGAGCATCTCGAACACGGTAATACTCGAACGAGTATCAAGCTCGGTCGAGTACGTTCGCTCATCTCTACCTAAGACTTACAGTGATTGGCTAACTATATATCAACGATAAATTCCCATAGCTCAGCATTGGCCACTTGCTTTCTTGATGTCACTGACATCCCTCACCATTCAACAGTAGTAGTGAGTCATATAATACTAGCTGCATGCTTGAATATTGCTAAATTTTGGAAACTTCTCCACTCTCCAACTATTCCAAATACTCTCCATTTTGGAAACAATTCCTGTAATATGGAATGGTAATATACAAATAAAAACTCCAGAACTAATTCTTTTACTCTCAACTAGGAACCAAGCCTGCAATATTACTGTATATGTCTTACAAGTCTCTGTCATGAGGCATGGATAATATGTCTCTCGACAAATGCCATAATTCTAGGTGTTACTTCTTTATTATGCTTGTAGCAATACCTTGTTTACAATAATGTCCAGATAATACCTGTTTTATTTGTTATACCTGTTTCACTTATTTTACAATTTACCATTTTTTGAACCATAAAACACACTTTTTAGCTAGAAAAAAACCTTGCTTAAAAAAGTGCCGACATCTTTTCCAATGATGTTCCCCATCCTGCAGGTCATTCTGAATGTAGAAGACCACAGTAATAGAGATGAAACCTCCTGGTCTGAAAGACCTTTCTGATGTCATGATTTCATCACCAGATTTGTTGAAGGAGCCAAACCTGGCCAGCATGAAACCAGGGCTGGAAACTAAAGCCTTTACACTGGCAATATCACTGATTTATATTCTTTATTAGCTATTAAATGGAGCTGTTTGTGTGCATGTAGCAGTGCTGTGTGAAGCAGCGTTGCATGTGTGTTTAGCATGTCATAGAAAGAGTAAAATAATACTTAAAGGGGTTCTGTCATTAAAAACAAAAAATTTTATACTTACCTATTGCTCCCCAGGCAGCCTGCTTACCTCTTCTTCTTATCCCAAATCTTCTCCTGGAGCCGCTTGTCAATTCGGTCACGTGACCTCCAGCACCCGATTTTCTTCCATCCGGTCAAAAAGCGTACACTGCCTACCTTCCGCTTCCTTCAGGTCAATGTACGCATACGTCACTTGTGACGTGTGCGTACATTGTCTTGTGAGGAAGCGCGGAATGAAGGTAGCCGCGCGAGACAACGGCACGACTGCGCACGCGCGAGACAGCGGCACACGACTGCGCATGCGCGAGTCTGCGGCGCGCTCGCGCTCGCCTGGGAGCACGTTACACGTGCACACTCTCTGCCAATAGAAATGTATCCCTGACACTGTTGTCAGGCAGAATACATTTCTATTAGCCAATGGAAATGCAAGCTTCTGCTGCCTCTCGGCCAATAGAAATGTATCCCTGACACTGTTGTCAGGCAGAATATATTTCTATTAGCCAATGGAAATGCAAGCTTCTGCATATAAGCATATATATATTTTATTTATATAAATATATATATATAAATAAAAGTATATATATAAAAAAGCATATATGTGTGTGCATATATAAATATATGCATATATATATATGTGTGTGTGCATATATAAATATATGCATATATATATGTGTGTGTGCATATATATATATATGCATATATATATGCATATATATATATATGCATAAATATATATATATGCATATATATATACGCATATATATATATGCACACACATATATGCTTTTTTATATATATATATATATATAAAAATAAAAGTATATATATAAAAAGCATATATATATATATGCACACACATATATGCTTTTTTATATATATATATATATATAAAAATAAAAGTATATATATAAAAAGCATATATGCATATATATATATATATATATATATATATATATTTATATGCATATATATGCTATCTGTATCTGTCTACCCGTCTGTGTCTATCCGTCTGTATTTATCCGTCTATCCGTCTGTATTTATCCGTCTACATTTATCTCTCTATGCATCTGTATTTATCCATCTATCCGTCTGTAATTATCCGTCTGCATTTATCAGTCTGCGTCTGCCCGTCTATCCATCCGCGTCTATTCATCTATATGTTTATGTGTATATACACACATATATCTATCTAGTTTTATTTGTCTGTGTGTGTGTATATGGCGGTTTCAGGCGAATGTAATTTTCTTCCCTTATGCGGCCATGATTGTCACGGCCGTATATTGGGACAAAACTAAGCCTATGATTACTGTGGTTTCTCTCTCGTTAATACTTGACCGAGAAAATATAGGACCTCCCCTATGAATACTATGTGCGTGAAAGATCAGGCGGCCGCCGTATTCCCACCATTTATTTTGTTTCTTACAGTTGCTCCTACAGCGGTGTGTGTGTGTGTTTGTTTGTATGTATGTATGTATGTGTATATATATGATACACACATACGCACATCGCAATGCATTGTTCTTACAAGGCGCACTGCACTGGCAGACACACTCGCATATTTGCCATGCAAGATATTGGTTTGAGTTTCTCGTGCTGATCTAGTGCTCACTTGTGTAAAATCAGCCACAGAGAATGAATTTAACATCACCAAAGACATAAAGCTATACATTGCCCTCTATTGTCAGCATGCTGTTATCCTGACCCCCAAGTGTCAATGCATAATGCATCCCAAGTGGCAGCGTGCCCACCCATATCACGTCTTGTATCCAAGCTAGAGGCGATACAACAGGGTCCTAGAACGTCCATGCCCGTCCGTTTCGCATTTTGAATCCAAGCTAGAGGTGGTACAACAGGGTACTAGAGCCTCCATGCCTGCCTGTATCACATCTTGTATCCAAGCTAGAGGTGGTACAACAGGGTACTAGAGCCTCCATGCCTGCCTGTATCACATCTTGTATCCAAGCTAGAGGTGGTACAACAGGGTACTAGAGCCTGCATGCCCGCCCGTATCACATCTTGTATCCAAGCTAGAGGTGGTACAACAGGGTACTAGAGCCTGCATGCCCCCTGTATCACATCTTGTATCCAAGCTAGAGGCGGTACAACAGGACATACATATATACATACAATAGGACCAGCTTTACACAGATGTAACGTGCAGTTGCGCACACTTTTGTGCACTTTTTTGTCTCTCTGAGGGTAGCCGCACATGGGTGTAAGCGTGGAACGTACATGTCCTATGCAATGTGTAGATATATTACTATACATATTATATGTGTGTGTGTATGTATGTGTGTGTATATATATATATATATATATATATATATATATATATATACACACACACACATACATATATCTATACACACACATCTTGATACATATACGCATAGATAAATGTATATATACATACACTCATACAATACATTGCATGGGGAATATTCCTGTTTTTACCATGTGGAGTGACTACTGTGAGTGACTGCTATGAGTGACTGCTATGAGTGACTGCTTTGAGTGACTGCTTTGAGTGACTACAGTGAGTGGCTACTGTGAGATTGCAGGGAAGATCTGGAGGCCCTTGGGAAACTCTGGGTGTTCAGAGACCCAGGGAGAAACACTAGCAGATTTTGGTAGACTGCAGGCAGGACTATTCACTGCACTGGATGGGCGGAAGTAGCTTTGTGAGGGCGGAAGTGGTCAGCACAGCAAGGGGTGCTGGGAGATGACCTCCTAGCAGGAGGGGCTGAAGATGTAAACAGAGCATGGAGGTGAAAAATGGAGCCTAGGTAAGTACTACTTCTGAAAAAAACGTTTTATATGTGTTATTTTCCACAGGTTGTGCCAGCGGGGCAGATTTACTGGAGAAAAAAAATACAGATTGTAATGACAGAACCCCTTTAAAGGAATTTTTTGAGTAAAATTTTATTTTATTTTAAACTATACTAGCTATGCTTAAAAATGACAAAAAGCTTATGACCACCACTCTTGAGTCCCTATGGCTCCAGTGCCAAACTTCTGTTTACCCTATAGTCAGCTTGTATAAAGAACAACATAGGCTTCTGCAGACATTCAAAGACCTGAGCTGTGTACTGCAGAGATCTGTGATTGGCTGCAGCAGTATGGGATATTCTGTGAAAGCACAGGAGTGATTATCACTGGGACAACTGTTGGTCACTGTGTAAAAAGACCCTTCTTCTTAACCAATAAAGACTTCTACCCTATACAGTCCTTTATTTTTTCTCTTAAGTTCTGGCATAGTGTGGAGAATGTCAATGAAGTGTGAGATGATCATAAGTTAAAAATAGATTCTATTCCACAGGGCCAGAGCAACCAAATAGGATACATTCTGCAACTCCTAACGTAGCATTTTGGGAAAAGACCATCAGGAGTTGAATATATAAAGGTATGCAGAGTTTCTAATTTCTTTGCCAGTTAGGTGCCAAATCTCTTGTGCGTAAATTAATCAGTTGTGCAAAATGAGAGACATTTGGATATCTTGAGATGTCAGTGATTTCCAAGTGTGTTTTTCAGTCTCCTATTACAAAATTAACACTAGTAGCCTAAAATAACAAAATAAGCAAATACTCACCCCAACACCCACCCACACCTACAGAGATGATGTTGTGACTACGAGCCCCCTGATTGTGTGTCTAATTTTTCATCCCCTTCTGTACATCTGCAGAGTTCTCTGGTGATATTTTAAAACATGTCTATACATATTATCAATGCTTGGAATCTCTGAGATCCCCCATGACAGACTTTTATCACCTTTTTGGCCTAATCCTGATAAATTTGCATGAGCTGATCAGGTAGCACCCTTTCATTATACAGAACAAATTCCACTATTATTAATCTTATTTAAGATGCTGAAACATTAAGGGCTCATGTCCACGGGCAAAATGTTATTTAAAATCCGCAGCGGATCTCCCGCGCGCGGATCCGCACCCCATAGGGATGCATTGACCACCCGCGGGTAGATAAATACCCGCGGATCGTCAATAAAAGGCATTTAAAAAAAAATGGAGCATGGAAAAATCTGGACCATGCTCCATTTTCATGCGGGTCTCCCGCGGGGACGGCTCCCGCGGGCTTCTATTGAAGCCTATGGAAGCCGTCCGGATCCGCGGGACACAAAAATCATATTTTACTCACCCGCTCCGGTTCTTCTCGTCTCCGTGGCGCCATCTTCTCTCAGCCGCGGCCGGATCATTTTGCTTCGGCCCGGCGCATGCGCGGGGCACGTCACCGACGTCATCGTGCACATCCGCCGAGCCGAAGAATGAAGATCCGGCCGCGACGAGAGAAGATGACGCCGCCGCGAAGAGAAGAAACGGAGCGGATCGGAGGTAAGTTTATTCTCATTTATTTGCATTTTCAGCGCTCATGTCCGCGGGGCAGGAGGGACCCGCTGCAGATTCTACATGTAGAATCTGCAGCGGATCTGATTTTCCCCGTGGACATGAGGCCTTAAAGTTGTGTCTCATGAGGGCAACCCTTGTTGATACTCTGTATGAGTCTAAAAGGATGTCAAAGAGTAATGTAAAGCCATTAATGAAGAACTCTCCCAGCAATAAATCGTTATGCACTTTTAATCCTGTCTACTGGTCCCTTCCCACCACACTATTCTCCAGGAAGATAGAACAATTTCCCTTTTATGGTTCAAAATATTTTTATTCAATTTTGTCTTTTAACAGAAATAAAACATAGATCATCCGGGGCCAGTAATTCTGGCCATATTGCATCATCAAACAATTTTATGTTGTTAACAGTAAACTATTACCAACTACCTCCTGTCTGGTTCTTAGTTGTAATCTGGAACATTATACCTTAAGGTATTTTATAAACCATTTAATATTGCTAACTTAATACAATAGTTGGTACGATTTGTCAGATATAGCTCTAGTAGAATCTAGAGTGTAGAAAAGAGAGAAACAGAGTAAAGTTAGAAGAATAGTATGAAGGGGAGGGGTGAGTGTGGGGGGGGGGGGGGAATAGACTGACCTGGTGTTCCTTTCCCTTCAAGTCCGTTTTATATGCCTCTAGTCGTCAAGAGACGGTTGGATCCTGGGGGCGGGAATCATTCCACTTGTGACCCAATTGGAGATCTCAACCGTTTCTCGTTGCGAGGACCAGGCATACCATGTCGTCAGGTGTTTCTTGAGACGCATTTCATCTCTTGCACACAGTTCCTCCATATATCCGATCTCATCCAATTTTTCTATCCACATCAACCTGGTGGGGGCCAACGGTACCTTCCACTTTAGTGGGATCACTTGTCTAGTCGCCAATACAAAGAACCTCAACAGTGATCTCTTGGCCCCCGCCAGTGACCCCTGAAACATTGACAGTAACGTCATTTCTGGTGTCAGCCGGACAGTTTTCCCGCTGATCCAGGAATATAATGCTCCTACATCCCGCCATAGGGGTCGATCATCGAGCACGACCACCAGATGTGTGTATATGTGCCCCTCTCCGTGAGACATCTCCAACAGGTATCCGAGTGCTGCGGGAAGATTTTGGCCAACCGCTCTGGTGTTTTATACCATCTCGTCAAAATTTTATAGTTCAGTTCTTGAAATTTGCTTGAGATATTCAATTTATGTGTTAGAATATAGGCTTTTTTCCAGTCCTCCTCGGGGGGTAAGTGGCCCAGCTCCCTCGCCCACTCTCTCTCTAAAGCTATCCCGCACCTCCCAGTGTCTGTTTCTATCATGTAGCGATATAGATCAGAGATTTTACTTTTTGTTTTTGGGTTGAGGACAAATTGGCTTTCGAACGTTGTGGGAGCTGAACCCAACAACCTTATACTTCCTTGGGATCTGACATAGTGGCATAGTTGGAGGTACTGATACCATGCTCCAGCTGGGGGTCCCCGGTCCCCCAAAATTTCCTCCAGTGTTTTTAGGCCTTCTCCAGTGATCATATCTTTTACTCTTGGTATATCCCCTGGTCGGTTTTCTGTTAACATATTAACAAGAGGTGAGCCCTTAAGGAATGTCGGGATGTTTGTGTTACCCACTAGTGGGGTTAGTGGTCCTGGCCTCTTGATTAATTCCAACCTGGAGGCCACTCCCAGCCACACCGAGATCAACTCCTCTATGAATGGGGATAGCCCCAGCTTTTTGTGTTGTCCGCTACCTGGAATCCAGATAAGGCCTTCTCCCCTATATGGTATCGATTCTTGTTCCATAGTTACCCATCTTTTCTGTGTCTTGTTATGTGTCAGCTCTAGTATACGTCGGGTCAGGGTTGCTTTGTGGCAGAGTGAGATATTTGGGACCCCCATACCCCCTTTGTCTCTTGGCCCTGTAAGGGCCCTCCAGCTGCGCCTCGGCCTCCTACCGCCCCAAATAAATCTCATCATTATTCTCCTGATTCTATGCATGTATGTCCCTGGGAGACGAATGGGCACCGTCTGTAACATATACAGGAACCTGGGGAGGACGTTCATTTTTATTGAACTAATCCTACCGAACCAGGAGAGGGGCGCGCTGCGCCACCTGTCCAGGTCTTCTTCTAATTTTGTTATTAACGGTTGGTAATTTTTTTGGAACAGGTCTTCCATTTTAGAGGTAATGTTTATGCCCAAATATTTAATCCCCTCTTTCTTCCATCTGAATGGAAAAGATGCCTTCAGGGCTGCCTCTTCACTTTCTTGGATATTGACATTTAGGATTTCTGATTTGTTCAGATTTACCTTAAAGTTGAACACTTTGCCAAATTTGCGGAATTCTTCGAGTACGCAGGGGAGCGCCACCCTTGGATTTGTGAGGTATAATAATAAATCATCTGCGTATAGGGCTACTGTTTGTTCACTTTTTGCCACCTGGACCCCTCTGATGCTGGGATTGGCCCTGAGTGCATTTGCCAATGTCTCCATTACCAGGATGTACAGGTATGGTGACAATGGACAGCCCTGTCTTGTGCCGTTTCTGATCTTCACTTGCTGAGAGAGTCTACCGTTCACCCTTACCCTCGCTGTCGGGTTGCTGTATAATGCTTTGATCCACCCCAAGAATCTAGGGCCCAACCCCGACTGCTTTAGGGTCATCTCCAGGAATCCCCAATCGACCCTGTCAAACGCCTTCTCGGCGTCGACGGACAGTAAGCACAATGGTGCACCAGACTCTGTCGCTCTCGAGATCAGGGCCAAGGTCCTAATTGTGCTATCTCCTGCTTCCCTTCCCGGCACAAAACCCACCTGGTCGCCATGTATCAGGCTAGGTATATGAGTTTTTAATCTACTCGCTAATAATTTAGCAAATAGTTTAGTATCTATATTGAGTAGTGAAATCGGTCTGTAACTCCCACAGCATGACGGGTCCTTGCCCGGCTTAGGGAGGACCGTGATTATCGCCTGTAGGGCCTGCGCCGGGAAGGGACATGATCTCGAGACTGCATTGAATGTTTCCAGCATCAGAGGAGCCAGTTTCTCCATGCATATTTTGTAAAAGCGGGGGGTTAGGCCGTCGGGTCCCGGACTCTTTCCGATTTTTAATGTAGTGATTGCTTCCTTTAACTCTTGCAGAGTGAAGTCCTCTTCTAGTGCCCCCGCTTCCTCGCTTGTTATGTGGGTGAGGGAGTTTTCAGTTATGTATGTGTTCTTCTCTGCATCAAGGTTATTCTTGGGGTCCCCTAGGTTCCCCTCCAGGTTGTAGAGTTCCTGGTAATAAGTGTGGAAGCTCTCTAAGATCTCTGTGTTGCTGTGGACCATCCCCTTCCCGGGTTTATGGACCTCAAACACATATGTCTGTGCTTCTCTAGGATTGAGGGCCCTCGCTAACCCCTTACCGCATTTATTTCCGTGCTCATAGTGCAGTCCCTTGAATTTGTCCCTACGGCATAGTGACGCCTGATCTAGTATACGCAGGATTTTAATTCTAGTTGTGGAGATTTCTGCTGCTATACTGTCTGCGGGTGAATTTTTATTTGACGTTTCCAGGCCGTCGAGCTGTATCAACAGCTCTTCTAGCCTAGCCGTCCTCATCTTTTTTAATCGTGCCCCGTGCGATATAAAGATCCCTCTAAGGACGCATTTTAGTGCCTCCCACTTAAAGGGCATGGATGTAGGATCGTTTTTGTGAGTTTCTATGAATGATTCTATTGATTGTTGAATGTCCTGCAGGCAAGCTCCGTCCTCTAGCAAGTTATCATTAAGTCGCCACGTGAGGTTTGTTCTTTCAGTGTTTCCCCCCACCAAGGACCCCCAGACTGGAGCATGGTCTGACCAAAGGAAGGGGCCCATAGAGGCCGACGGCCTTCTGTCCAACAACCCGTGTGAAATAAACAGATGGTCTAGCCTGTGATAACTATTGTGTGCGGGCGAGTGAAAACTAAAGTCCCTCTCTCTGGGATGTAATGTTCGCCATAAGTCAACTAACTTGAGCTTTGCTAATTCCGTGCGAATTCTACGTGTCGTTGAGGGGGAAACCCCCGACTTACCCCCCGAGGAGTCTTTTGCCGGATCCATGATTAAGTTGAAATCTCCACCGAGGATGATGGAGGAGCCGCCTGCGAAAGCCGCCAGGGCCCCCAGCACTCGGATACCGAACTTCTTCTGGTCCTGGTTGGGAAAATACACATTAGCAAGTGTTATTATGTCGTTATTCACTTGAATTTTTAAGAACACATATCTCCCGTTTTCGTCCATTTCTGAAGAGAGTAATCTGTGCGGAAAATTTTTATGGATTACTGTGGACGTGCCGCCTGCTTTTTTGTCTGGGTGTGGGCTGTTATGCCTGGTAGTATAGTGGCGATATTTACACTTAGGTATCCTGGTATCCTGGAAATGGGTCTCCTGGAAGAAAACAACCATGATCCCCTTCCGGTGGAGGTGGTCCATGATCTGCCCCCTCTTAGTAGGTCCGTTCAGTCCTCTCACATTAAAGGTGCAAAATGTGATGTCAGCCATTGGTCACCGTGGGCATAAGATAAATTAGCTCTGCTAATGGTTGTAGGTCAGTCAGGTCGGGGTGAGGGTGGTGGGGTGGTTTGGGTAGGGAGAAGAAAGATAGAATTGAGCAAGAAGAGAGAGAAAAAGGTTCATCAGGTAGAACCTTGCGCAGTATCCAGCTACTGCGTTTGGTTTCAGGGAGAACTGCTGGCATATACAATGCCCGCATTCACACTAAATGTGATTGGTCGCCCTGTGTGAGGGACGTGTAGGTAGCGGCTAGGACATGCGCCGAACCCCCGCGCCTCCCCCCACAACGCGATCCTTACGATAGTGCTGCAGCCCCTCGTTGGGCCCTGGTCTAAAGCTCTTGAGGCACCAATCATCATTTGCAATCTAAAAGAGAAAACAACAATTTAACTAGTACTATATCATTGTATAACTTGGAATGATATACTATATTAGAGTCTCGGATAACGCCCGTTTCCCGATCTCTGAGGAGCGGGTCATTCTGCTCCTCCGGACGCCAAGTGGGTATCTTCTGGTCTAGTTCGTTTTCTTCCCCAAACATAAACAACTTGGGTGAAGTAGAAGGTCGTGCAGTATGTTGTACTATTTCCTGTATGAGTCAGGTATGCGACTATGCTTGTATGCCAGATATATTTGGTGGATCATACACTACTGCATAATGCGTGGCGGGGTCCCGCAGTAAGATCAGGTGTTTCTGTCCATTGCCTTTTGCTTTTCCCGTCTTGGTTTGGGGTGTGCGCTCTGCCACTGCTCCTGTGCTGTGGGGGCCAGTACCGTCGGTACCATAGGCCAGTCCGGCAGCGCTATCATGGGTAGTTGTAAAGTACCCAGAAAGTTGGGCAAGTCTCCGATTGATCTGAATATGGCAGATTTCCCATCTTTTCTGGCTGTTAAAGAAAAGGGGAACCCCCATCTGTAGGGTATCCCCTTATCTTTCAGGGCCGTCAGCAGGGGTCTTAGGGCACCTCTCATCCGCAGTGTGTGGCGTGCCAGGTCCTGCAGAAGAATTATGGGTCTACCATCGTGTTGTAGGTCCCCTTTGTCTCTAGCTTTTCTCAAGATTGCATCTTTATCTCTGAAGAAATGCACTCTGCATATTACATCTCTTGGTCTTTTGGGATCAGCATTTTTTGGTCCGAGGGCCCTGTGGATCCGATCTATTTCGATCATATCTTCCGCTTTGCGATTTAGTAGTTGCCGGAAGAAGGATTGCGCCCAAAGTTCTAAATGCTGCCCTTCTATTTCCTCCGGGAGACCCCTTATTCGCAGGTTGTTGCGCCGGTTTCGGTTTTCTAGGTCATCAAGGTGTGTAATAATGCCGGCAATTTGGTCTGCTTGTGCTTGGATGGCCTGTCTGTGGGTTTCTAAAATGGCTGACGCACCCTCCTGCGCCTCCTCAACTTGTACTATTCTGTGTCCTAGATGCTGTATATCGTTGTGGATATTTTCTAGCGCTTTTTTGTTAGATGCCTCTAATCTCTTGAAGAACTCGTCTAGCTCATTTTTTGTTGGTATGGCCATAATACGACTCTTCCAGGCTTCTTCACTTATTTTGTCAGGGGAGTTGCTAAATCTTTTTTGAGGTGGGCTGCTTGTGGTGCTGTATGCAGGGGAGTGTTGCCATGCTGTGCTACTACCTTCATCAGCTATGGGAGACTGCATTGTGGGTTGGGGGGAGCCATATTTGGGGCAGGGGCTGCTCTCTGTTGTACTCACAGTTCCTTTATATCCTGCTTCCTCCTCCTGTGATGTCTGCTCTGTAGCGTGGTGGTTCTTAGGGCTTCCCCCCGAACTGTGCTGTTTGCTGGCCGGTCTGTCCCTGCTCTCTGCTTCCTCCAGGTGCCCTCCGGGCGGCTGTGCCAGCTCTGCATTGCTCGCCTGTGCCTGCGCCTGCGGTCCCGCGGGAGCCGGCGCCATCTTGGACGCGGCGGCAGCTTCACCTCCGCTGCCGAGAAACCTCTCCAGCGCGCCCCTTCTGCCGACCGGAGTGCAGGACAAAGATCGCGGCAGCTTCTTCTTCCCCATGTGGCGCTCGGGGTCCGTTCTCCGCTGCTTAATGGTGCCTCTTAAGCTGCTGGTAGGGTTAGAGACGCGGGAGTTCGCTTAAGGTGCGACTTATCCCGCCATCCGCTAGCCACGCCCCCCACAATTTCCCTTTTAGTTTATTTTTCAAGTTTTTATTAATTTTCTGTCGGCACAGGTTTCAACCTGTATATGGACTGGCATCACAAACTTGACAACCTTTCCACCATACACTGCCCAACTTCACAGGCAGCACCAAATGCCAAACTAGAAAACCATGCACATTGCAACATTTTCCCGCTGGCATGGTTCATAAATGGGAGAATAGCGGAGCCACCACCACTGCCATTGCTGTCACCCAAACCCCTATGTGATACCGCCTGCATGTGGGCACTACAATTGTGCCTTTCAGAAAAAAGTATCCTACTCTCTGCATTATTATATTGTTTGCTACAGCTAAAAGGAATTGCTTTCTGGAAGACAATTGAGACTCCTTTTGAATCTGATGATGGTTGGCAATTGTGGAACCATTGTGAGAAGTAGTTTTTGGGGAGTGAAAGTGAGTCTGCCATTTTTAAAGTGTGTTTCCTGGAGGAATACAATATGTGATTTTTTTTCCACAATAGCCAGAGAGCATAGTGTCATTTACTTGATGAGTTGAGACCTTTGGTATTACAACAGGTGACTGTTGTACTATCCAGCTGGGTAGATATGAAAGGACAAGGTTATGATGTGTGGATAGAAGAAGGGGTTAGAAGTCATCTATAGGGAAGGTACGAAATGGAGGGTTAGTCAGATATAAGGAGGACAGGTTGAAGGGCTAAAAAATACTCTGTACAAGTAGTATGTAAGCTAAGAGTGTGTGGACAGGGCGTGTTGATATGAACAATGGAACTTATTGAGTTGGCGTCCCCGTCTCCATGGTGCCGACCGAAGCCTTCTTCTGCCTGGATTAGACGCGCTTGCGCAGTCTGCCCTCTTCTGTCCCACTCCGGTGTGCTCGCGCCGCAGAGGTCTTCTGCGCATGCGCAGAAGACCTGTGCGGCGCGAGCACGCCACAGCGGCCCCTTCAGCGGGAGAGAAGAAGTAGACAGCACAAGCGCGTCTAATCCAGGCAGAAGTAGGCTTCGGTCGGCGCCATGGAGACGGGGACGCAACACCGGAGGGGGTAAGTGTATAACTTCTGTATGGCCAATATTTAATGCACGATGTATATTACATAGTGCATTTATATGGCCATACAGAAGTGCTTAACCCCACTTGCTTTCGCGAGACAACCCCTTTAAGCACTTGCTTTAAAACAACATTAAATACTAAAGTGAGGACAGTTCAATAACCTTTGAAAAAGCTAAATAAATTGAATATTAATCAATGGTACCCTGTTATATAGGCATTGCAGTTTGCAGAGGAAACCTGGGCAACAGTCTAAGAGGGAGGTAGTCCCCTGGACTTCTTCATAGCCTCCGTTCTGCAGGAAATGACGCCCCACAAAGCCTAGATGATAAAAGTGGTATAAAATGACAATGTAGCAGCACATAAGACAACAACCCCGCAGCCAAGGTACATTCAGATTCAACTCTTGAAGTATTTAAGATAAAAGAGAAACTGTGGCTATATTAGCCAAAAGAAGCCCATGGCCCTGAGGAGCCGTCTGATAGCTGACTGAATAGCAACACTGTCTCCTCAGTTCCTTATTCAATGCAGATTATGATGCTTTCTGGTTCTCTTCTACTAGGAACAAGTGAAAAGCGTAGTCATAATTTCAAGTAAGGGGAAACAGACGTGACAGTCTGAAGGGGTATTGGGCTGTCATACCTCTGGTGATTTTGTGTAAGATGGAGAATGGAAGGGAGGGTAGTCAGATTCTCTTAGCACTGAACTCCATGGTAACTTTTCCCAAAAAATAGTCTTCAGTTCAGGAAACAGGCTTTGCTGAATGTTTCTTTTTTCTTGCAGACTTCATATTGGGTAGAGGTGGTAGGGAGTTAATGTCCTTCATGAGCAGCCTGGATGGGATAGGTATTGGGATGATATCCAGGTCTTGCCATGCCTTTTCGAGATCCTCGGGCACAGTTCTGCGACCATTTCTAGGGAGAAAAGCCAGGAGTATTGAATTCCTCCGACTCACAGTGCCTCCAGTAGAGGTTTCATTAAGTGATGCTTTGTCTTGAGGGTGCAATGTTTTTAAATAGTTAGAGAGAGGCATTGCCGTTTTTCGGAGGTTGTTGTTTTCTGGCAGCAGCTATTGTGCTCACATCCACAAAGGAAAGCAGGCCACAGATTACGCCACATAGAGCTCTTGTTTTAGGCTTGGACCTGTTCGCCCGATGTACACGCTCTATAGTAATGGTGGCAACACTCTAACTGCCCAAGAGGTTAGCAGGGAGATCTCCAATGACTGAGTGCAGGGCCTCTGCAGCCCAAGGTTCTGGGAGTGTTTCGGCAGTTCTGGAATTTATTCCTTTCCAGTAGTCTGGTTTGGCTCTTGTATTTGTTTCTTTTCATTCTTTGGCTCTTGTGGGAATGGTATGAGGTCCGACTTGCTTGGTGGGTAATTTGGGAGGACTATTCAGCCTGGCCTTGTGCTTAGTTCTTTGCTGTTTTATTTTCAATCTACCTCTGACTGTGGGGATATTAGAGTTTGGTGCTGGATCTTTTATTTGCCTGATTCTCCACAAAGCTAAGTATTGTGGTTACTATCATTTATATATTGTTTTCTGTGGTTTTCCCCTTTCCCATCTACGGTCTACTAGTGGTCAAGGTACGTAGTCAGGTCCATCCTTGTCAGGGGGCCAGTTATCTGCATATAGGCATGTCCCTCTCCTGGGTAAGGGTATATAGGGTCAGTGTTTCCCTGGTGCCTGGTTTCTTTATTGTTTACCACTGTTTTGCGTGCACTTGTGGTCTGTTTGTTCACAACCCGTGAGTATTTCAGGGTTACGAATCCAGTGTGTCCAGTGTGGGCATGACAGGGAGTCCCTTAATTCAGATATTACAGCGATGGCTTCGGTTCTCCGATCTTTAAGGAGGGTGAGTGCCCTGTCTAAAACCATGCACTGGAACTCCATAGCTTGCATAAGGGCTCCTGTGTGATTGATGATGTTGGAGGATACATCTTCCAGGCTTTCACTCTGTGGCCTATTTGTTGTAGTTCAGATTTAATGTCAGGTAGCTTGGTCACTATCAGTCTTGTAGCCTGATAAAGAGTCTTTTCTTAGATATGAGTGTGGCTGCCTCACCCATCTCAACTTCCATCTCACTGTCTGTTTTTAACCGTGGTGGATTGGGTGCAGCTGCCTCATTCTCCAGGGCCATCTTTGATGTCATGGCTGGTGAGTAAAAGCCTCTCTTCTCCAGAAACATCTGTACATCAGCCTGATCTTTCCCAGATCTCAGGGTACTCGGGGATCCCCGCATCAGTCCCTTCCAATCCTTACCATCTTGCTGCAGTAAGAATGCTCTTTAGGTGCAAAATGAGGTGCTCTGAGGAAGGAACTGGGCTCTCACACGTCCATCACTTGTAGTAGTTAGGCTCCGCCCCTACGTAGGTTGATTTTTTTTCATATTATCTAATATTGTTATTAAAAAGTTATATATGTGTTTATGAGGGGGGGGGGGGAAAGCAAGAGCAATTATTTTCCTACAGGAACTAAGTCTGAGTTATTCAAAATAATGCTTTATTTTATTTATCCAAAGCAAAATAAATATTCCTGGAAAAATAGGTATGCTAAGGGTAACATGTATGTCATACACAGCAAACAACCATATATAACATTACATTTTCTGTGAGATAGAAAGTGACTTTCAGGCTTTTCAAAATCATTTCCCTTCTTTGTTCAGGCAACATCAAAGCAAGTGAATTAGAATTAATGTGAGTGTTCCCTACAGAAGTGCAATTTGCAATGCTACGCTCTAGCCCAAATATTTGAAAAGCTATATATACATGCAAATAGTTCTATGAAATAGCATAGCGAGAGGAATCCTTTTTCTGTTTGGGAGATAATCCATTCTGCCACTAAAACAAGCAAACTATAATATCTCTCTACATTATTAACCATTTTTAAATGCTGCACTGTCAGAGATTTTCTTTTGTATGGATCTTTGAACTATTCACATTGCACTTGTCTTATTTTTACCGCAAGTCCTTTACAATCTCTTTGTTTACAGCATGTTATTAGTGCTAAAAGTGTAAGTCTTCCTTACAGCACAGTTAGCAGCATAGGAAAGAATTATCACTGGAGATTCTGCACATTTGTTCGTATTCATGTGAAGATTGACATGAAATCCATGCTTTTATGGAGTCAGCCGCAGTTCAACATCTTCAATCCTACAACTTTTCTAATATTTGCAGTGTGATGAAGCAAGAACTTGTAGTCTTCGCTAGGAATTCTAATGGTCATGAAGGTTCTGACAGCAAAATTTTTTCAGGTTTTTTCTTTTACATTGATCAATGAAGATCAAAAAATGAGCTGGTCAAGAAGGAAGGTAGGCCACATAACATGTGAGTAATTGCAAAAAAGTTTGTAAGGAGGCTACTCCCTAAGAGTTTTAGGACAGAGTGTTTGACCCAGACTCCGTTCAAAAATAGTGCAGATAATTACACACGCAAAGCAGGGTTAACCAGAATAGATGTTTACTCACTGTGAGGCAAGAGGCATGATGGTTGTAGTATCTCAATGAGGGCAACAGCCTTACTAGTTACACGTCTTTACAGAGACAAATAGCTTGACAGTGACACTTGTTTACAAAAGGCAATAACTTATTGGTTACATGTCTTTAAAGAGGTAAATAACTTAGCGGTTTTCCAATGGGTGACAAGCCTTAATGATGAATGTTACTTTCCATAACAGTGCTAGATAGGCGCTAAATAGCGAAACTGGACTTCACCTTTTGCAATCACCTTTTTTGCGTACAAACTATGTCTTTCAGAACTTCCGTAGCCCCAGGACTTATAGTAGAGCTGCAGAGTGCAAGAGTCAGATGTTGGAAAAAATATTGATATGAAGCAAGTAGCAACACAGTAAAACTAATGATACTAGTGACTCAACCTGTGATGACAGGGGCAGAGGGTCATGGTAATCAGATGATGAGGCCAATTTCACGACAATCATCATGAATCGGGATGGTTGATTCTGACTCCGATTAAAGTCAACGGGAGTAAAAATTGCGTTCACTAATTTGTCCTACAGAAGGTACCTAATACAGTCACAGCCCCCCAAATTGCATGGGAATACAGAGAGGCATCTGGGGAACACCGTTCCCATTCCAAAAATTCGTCGAAATAATGTACAATGGTGTAAGGGGTTGATCATAGAATAGGAGTGTCAGTGAAAACAAAAGAATATATAGGGCTATTTTTTATATCTTTTATTACTGACTTTTTTTCTCATATTTTAGCTTTATCAGGGGGTAGAAAGATATATATTTTTTTAAATTTATAGTTGTTTATTTTTTTAAATTACTATATTTATGCTAAAATCAAGTATGGAAAAGGGTTTCTAATTTTGTTTTGAACGTTTTTGATATATAATATTTATAGCTTTGGATTACAGGGCACAGATGGCGACAGGTTTGGTTAGTGTTGGCGGTGGGTCATTTTCTTTCTTACATATGTATTTTTATTTTATTCTGTAAATTTTTTAAACTTAGTTTTGTAACTGTTTTTTTTTACCATTTATGTTCTCCATAATATATGACGGTATTAGTGTATCTTGTCGCCACCAGGAAGTCCTGGTGAAGACAAGACTTACAGCTGTGCCATGCACCCTGAAGCTAATAGGCTGCATAGCTGTCTCCCCAGCAGGTCCCGGCAGCCCACTAAAATTGTGCTCTCACCTCCTGGCTCCTGGCAGTAATAGAAGATCATGGTTGCTGCCTGCAGGAGCAGCTCCTGGCTGTGTGTAATATTTTCCTGACTCGCCGCTGCAGCTCTGTATTCCCTGGCGGCTGTAATTTCCCACATGCCGCCCCGATCCTGCTGCTTCTGCGTCGGCACTTTGCGGAGGTGTTCGTTAGCCCCCTGACAGGGCAATATCCTTCTGCTGTCGCGGCTCCGGCCCCCTGTTCAAGGCTCCCCACTGCAGCTATATACTCCTCGGCGGCTGTACATCGCCCATGCGCTCCTTCTACTTTCCCCGCTGTCGGCGGTCACAAAGCATCAGTGACAGGCAGCGGCTGGCACATCTCACCCCTCCTATCGTACCTGCGGCTGTTCATGCAGTGCGGAAGAAGGCAACAGAGACAGTTGCCGGGCCCCACATGTAAGCGGTGCTCAGCGGCAATGGCGTGTATTGGGGGAGGACAGTTTTTGCATCGACGGCAGCCTGTATGGATATTATTTTGGTCACACACGGTGCTGAAACACACGGCATACTGCAGGACAGTATGCAGAGCGGTGGAAGGGTGTATGGCTATTAGTGTATGTTGTCATCCATCTTCCAGGGCCTTGCAAACTTGACCCAATGGGGAGCTAGGAGTGTGACAGGGGCATTCCTGCATGGCAGACCTGTCAAACCCCTAGCTTCCGGTGGCGTCAAGATACACTTATACCATATATGACCTCTGGGGATCATTCACATTGTTTTTTTTTTTTTATTCACACTTTTCCACTGTAGCTGGGAATCCATAGGAGGCCAATTTACAGGGAAAAACATTCCCCTACAGTGACAATATTTACTAACAGAGCTGATTAGGGTCTGCCAGGACTCAGCGGTCACGTGATCATCGGGTTTGCATAGTGGAAGTAATACGCTGTATATTTACTGTGTTTGGTCCTTTTAGGGGTTAAAAACAATGTCATAAATTTTACAAGGACCAATTCTGCAAGGTAAACACAACACTCAAGCACAGGCCTCCTACTCCTCCTACTCGGGAAAGCAGTAGAGTTACCAAACTTTATGCCAAGGGAGACAGCAGGTGTGCTGCTTGTTTTAATAGCAATGTCATAAAGTTAGCAAAGGACAGATTCTACCAGGTGAATAGAAAAGCATAGCACAGGCCTTCTCCAAGGAAAAGCTGGGGTGTGAGGAGAGGACAGACAAGGGTGAATGTCCCACAACTCTTGGGGGTACCATGAAATGTGGACCACCACATTTGGCTTCATACCTCATCTACAGGACATTGACCCAGTGTGCTGTTAAGGATATGTGGCACTCCTGGCCGTGCTTGCTGTATCACGTGTCTCTGGTCAGGTGCACTCTACCACTGACAGCATTCTTCAATGTCAGGGACACATTATCACTCGCAGGGCAGGGACATCTTTTGGGGCAAATGAATGGTGGCTGGGCATCTTGTGCTGTGGGTCAGCATGGAGCATCACTTTGCTGAAGGTCTCTGTGTTCACTTGCCTGAAGGGCAGCATTTCTATTGCAAGTTTGCCTTCAGGCTCTTTGCTCATATTTGGTTGTAGTCGCTTTTTTGTTTTTGCGCTACCATAGCTGGGAGATGGAGGACTGGCTGCTGATCTGAAATACACTGGAATATGGGGTAGATGTCAGTGTTTGTGAAGGTGGTGGTGTTAGTGGCAGCACAACTTCTGCTCTCTGTTTCCTACTCTGGGCTCTGAAGCCCAATTATGCATGTTAATGAGTATGCAATTAGCTGGGCTCAGATACTTTGTTCTCCACATGGGGGGGGGGGGGGCAGACAATGCTATCAGCACTCCCCCATGGAGAATGACTGATAAAACTGATAGCTAAGATCAAGCTCACTTGATTTTAAGGATCAGCGAAAAGAGCCCTGCGTCCATTTACATGCACCGATTATCACTAAAACGATCGCCAATGAGCAAAGTTTTAGCGATAATCGTCCACTGTAAATGGGCCTTAACTCTTTGCTGTCTTGCCCAAGAGGGCTCTCCAAGGCGATAGGTTGTGAGAGTTCATGTGACTTCATACATGTTGTGTTGAGGTTGTTTATGTTCTTGCCACGTTTTTAAATCTTATCGCACATCTTACAGATGACCGCTCTTCTGTAATCATGTGCATTCACAAAGAATGTTCAGGTTGCACAAGTACTGTGAGCAGACCTAGCTGTAAACCTGATGTTGGTGCTGCTGCAACTAGTAACAGCTGATGGGGACAGTACAGACCTTTTTTTTGTCTGCAACACCTTACTCACTGTCTTAGCATGGTGATGCCCAGCAATGTTCACCTCTTCCTCCTCCTCTGCCAGCTGCTATCATAACTCTCCCTGTCTTTCTATGTTGGATCAAGCACCTTAACTTCTTCCACCTCCTCTTCCTCTTATTCGTCCTTCTTCTCTTGAGTGGACTGTATGTCACAGTGAGCATTGGGAACTGACACCTATGTTTCCACATCCCCCATGAGTACACATTGCCTGTGGAGGGCTGACCAGGTGCACTGACCCACCCTCTTCTACTGCTTCGCAGAAAAAATGTTTGGGCATCAGTTTCTTAGTCTTCTCCCTCTGATTGCTTGGACTGCCTGGTTGACATCCATTTCACTGAATGATCAAACAGCTCCTCAGATTTATCTATATGGGCTGCTTCAGAGAGTGTAGGGGATTTGGCATGGGGTGAAGTAAAGGGGGGATGCTCCTGGCTGACTGGTGCATACTGACTGCTGTGTGTTTGTGACTGGGAGGAAGAAGAGGTGGTACTACTTGAGGCATGCTGTGTCATCAACTCTATGACCTGTTCTGTGTGCTGAAGAAGTAGCACACAGGCAGAACCACCTCTATGGAATGGCAGAGGGCTTGCATTGCCTCTTGCAAAATATGGAGAAGTTTCTTAAGTGGGAGCTGCTTAAAGTGCCAACTTGACCCATCCTATACTATCTCAACCACCATCACTACTGGCACGTCCCCTACCTTTTTTATTGTTTGTTTTTACCACTGCAAATCATCTGTGACATGCAGCACCTCTGAAATCCACTACCTCTCATTAGGCATTCAGTTTCTCTAGCAACATGGATGTTAGGATGTTTTCTTAGCTATGGGACAGGGGCCGTCTTCACAGGCTGCTCCCTGCAATCAAACAGCTCTCCCGTCTGAAGTCAGTGAGTACATAATCTCCGTCTTTTCTTTTGAAATTTTACCTAACATGCTATGTGCAGTTATTTTTATGTTGTAGGCAAAGCAGTATAACTCTTATTAAATTGATCTTTATTAGCTGCTGTACTACATCTTGTGTGTTTGCATGATCTCTATTTGTGCTGTGACCATGCAAACACACAAGAGCTAGTAAAGTAGCTAATAAAGATTGTGAGACAGTCCTTCAGGGGCTGGGGGCACCACAGACACTCTGGACTAGACAGTAGATAAACTTATTTCAGTTTATTTCAGAAGACAAACAGAAAAAGTCCATTTCAATGTAATAAACAGAAAAGGTGCACCATGCAGGGTGCTCAGGTCCACACAGTAGGATGTTGCTCTCTCCTCAGCTTGTCAGACACTGACTCCCTGGAGCTGCTGTCTTTTATGCTCCAGCAGTGCCTACAGTTGAGCTTCCTGAGAACTAGGGTGAAGTTGTGGACTGGACTGCCACCCTGTCCAGACTAAAAGCCTGGGAGGGAGATATACTCTATCCACAACTTCACCCTTTAATTGCCTACATATCCCCCCCCCCCCTTCTTTTCCAGACCGGAGGGCTGGGACTTCTTGGAGATCAGACAATGCACCCTAGACAGGGCATCAGCATTACCTTGTGACTTGCCTGGTCTATATTTGAGGGTGAACTTGACGTTCTGAAGCGAAAGAAACCACCTCGTCACCCTCGCATTCTTTTCCTTATTTTGCTTCATCCAGGTCAAGGCGGCATAGTCTGACACCAATTTGAACTCTCTCCCCAAGAGCTAATACCTTAATGATCGGACACATCCTGAGCTGAGGGGTAGACTTCCTCTTCAGCATCATCTCCAGCCAAGACCTGTTAAGGAAAGTTACATTCTCTGGTTCAATGTCCACATTTACCCCGCTATCCTGCGGAGGTGTAAGGTCAGCTGGGTTTGCGTCAGTCTCTTTGGGAGGTATTGTCATTTTTCCCCATAAGTCCCAGAATACAGGAAAATTGCGCCCCAATATCACGCTGTGCATTAACCCTCTGACAACACCTACATCGTAGGTAACGGTTCCGACATGAATTTCAAAGTTACACTGTGCCATAGGATACACTCTTGTATCACCGTGTATACATACCACACTCATGTGCTTACCCGATATGAAGCGTCTGCTATCAGGCTGGCATGCACTAAGGTAAACAGGCTACCCGAGTCCAGTAGAGCCTCCACAGAATGGTGGTTTACACTTATGCGACACATTTGTGGCTCAGTCTCTAGTATCTGTGAGGCATTGCAAATAGTACTTGCAAACAAGGACCGGTGCCAAGCACCGTCACACACCATAGGCTCATTGGTTATAGGGAACCGAGCCAACACATGCCCAAGCTCCTGGCATCTCCAGCACCTCAAAGGCCCTGGTTTCTTTGGCTTAGGAAACTGGCTGGGCTATCAGAGCCTGTTAACTCCAACGGTGCCCTTTCTGGTGGCCCGACCTCCTTCCCGCCATGCCACAGCTTCCCTCTGGCATTTAGTGGTCTCTTACCCCGTGCAGGTCTGGAACTCATAGCGGGGGTCTGGACAGAATGGATGTCCCGGAGGCAGTTCTCAGTCGCAGTGTAGCGATTGATCAGGTCTAACAGCTGGTTAGCATCCTTGAGTCCTCCATGGCCGACCCAGCATTGCAGATCTGCTGGCAGAGAACGGGTATAGCGATGCACCACGACCTTGTCGACCATCTGGGTGCGTGTGCAAACGTCCGGTTCCAGCCATTTTTTTACCAGATGATATAGGTCAAACATCTGTGACCTGGCTGATTGGTCGGACCTGTAGCTCCAATTATGCAGTCGTAGAGCCCGGACCGCCACCGTAACACCCAGACGAGCCAGGATCTTTGCTATTAATCTGGCGTAGTCATTTACCTCGTGACTACTGAGATCATGGTATGCCTTCTATGGCTCCACCATGAGCAACGGTGCTAGAACCTCAACCCACTCAGCCTTGGGGAGTTTCTCTTGTTCTGTGGTTCTCTCAAACACAGTCAGATAGGCCTCAATATCGTCCTCAGAAGTCATCTTTTGCAGAAATTTCTGCCCAGTCTCTCTGGGCCTGGCTGTAGTCGGAGCTCCGTCCATCCTCAAGGCTGGATGTTTGAGGAAGACATCCGTTAGCCGGTCCATCCAAGCCAACAGCTCCTCCATAGCTGGGGTTGGCGTTAGCATTGCAGGTTTTATCCAGGACATTCACCAGGTGCTGTGCCGTTGCCCTTAGGAGTTAGGATTGTTGCCCGTATCCGAGCACCATATGTGAGACAGTCCCTCAGGGGGTGGGGGCAGCACAGACACTCTGGACTAGACAGTTGATAAACTTACTTCAGTTTATTTCAGAAGACAAACAGAAAAAGTCCATTTCAACGTAACAAACGAAATAGGTGCACCACGTAGGGTGTTCAGGTCCACACAGCAGGATGTTGCTCTCTCCTCAGCTTGTCAGACATTGACTCCCTGGAGCTGCAGTCTTTTATGCTCCAGTAATGGGGTCAGTGCCTACAGCTGAGCTACCTGAGAACTAGGGTGAAGTTGTGGACTAGATCGTCACCCTGTCCAGACTAAAAGCCTGGGAGGGAGATATACTCCATCCACAACTTCACCCTTTAATTGCCTACAAGATCAATTCAATAAGAACTATGCTGTGTTGTCCCACAGCAAACTGAAGACAGATATAATGCCTACAACATAAAGATTAGTGCATATAGCAGGTTAACTAAATAAAAGATCTGTTGCGGAAGAAACTGTGTACACACAATGACTACAGATATATTTGTCCAGCAGCCCTCCATGAAGGGAGTAGAACCCTGCATTTGCAGGCAGCTCTCAGTTCTCTCCAGTCGGAGCAGCAATCCAGCAGTGACCAAAAGTGGACATACTGGACCCCCTCTTCTCTGGATCGGTGGGGGTCCAACCACTGGGACATCCACCAATTTATCAGTTTTCACCTATCCATTGGATAGGTGAAAACTGAAAAAAACTCCCTGTCTCTGGAATACCCTTTTAATGTTTATTACAGGGAATTTTATCTTTTGCTTGGTCTGCTTTAAGATCTGGTGCCTTGTTTTTAACTTTAAAGATAATGGTAACACTGATCTTTTGAGATACATTTTCAACACTTAAGGGCTAGTTACACGGGACAATTATCACTCAAAATTGAGTGATAATAATATGGGAATTTCTAAAAACACCCAAGCAAAACTACAATCACTATACCCTTATCAGTGGGTAGATGGACAAATCCCCTATTTAGGTATTACCCTAACATTCCCTACTAGCCAATTAGGGCATATTAATTTAAACATTTTACTGTCTAGTTTAGAAAAAGACATCCAAAACTATATTAAATTACGAATCTCCTGGATAGGCCGCATTGCCCTTGTTAAAATGTTGTTACTTCCAAAAATTTTATATTTATTCCGTAACCTCCCTGTGGTTATACCCAATAGCACTTTAAATAGAATACAAAGTTTGTTGATGCACTATATTTGGGGCAATAAGAGAGCGCGTGTACCGGCCAAAGTATTATACCTCCACCCATCCCAAGGAGGGCTAGGGTGCCCTTGTATAAAGGATTATTACTATGCATCATTACTTGATCAACTTAAAAGCTGGTGGATAAACGATAGTTCTAAACACTGGATTCAAATTGAGTCTGATATTACTGGATACTCTAAACTATCAAATCTCTTATGGGTCTCTAGACTAACTAAGAGTTTCCCTACATCCTTTTCCCCTACTATCACTGCTACCCTTTGCATGTGGAAAACAATGACTATAGTAACTAATTTCCTTCCCTGCCGAATCTTTAAAATGCCTTTGGAAGTGATCCAATCACTAATACCAGAAATAAACCTTGACATGTGGCTCAATCTGGTCATCGGAAAAATATAGAATATATATGAAGGACCTGTTATGAAATCGTTTGCTCAGCTACATGCAACATACCTATTACCACATAAAGAATTCTATAAATACCTTCAAATACGACACTATCTTTCATCACTAAAACCCCCGCCTACAACTTTACTTACAAAGTTTGAGTCATTCCTATACAAGAGTGGGGAGCAAGCTGGAGGCATATCTAAAGCCTATGCGTCCCTATCATCTGGCTTACACCTAAAGAATTTTCTTTTTCAAATCAACTGGGAAAGAGATTTTCAGAAATCCTTCAACTCTGATCAATGGTCACTAGCATTCCAACTCAGTTTGAAGACCTCTCACTGTGCAAATCACCTAGAAACCAATAGGAAGCTTTTATACAGATGGTACCTGACTCCTTATCGTCTAGCAAAGATTTCACCACAGCATTCACACCTATGTTGGAGATGCCACAAACAAACAGGCACGCTGATGCATGTCTGGTGGTTGTGTGATTTGCTCAATCCTCTATGGGAGCGCATACATCTGTCACTTTGCTCCATTCTACAGATTGACTTTCATTGGAGTGCAAGTGTGGTTCTTTTATCACTAGGCATAGAACAGTACAATCCCCCTGACCTTGTGATCTTATCCCATGTACTGACGGCAACTAGATCAGCTATTGCTAGAAGATGGAAAAGCTCTGATATTCCCTCCTTATCCGAAATTTTCTTAATGGTCCAACACAACTGCGTAATGGAACATTTAATTACCACTAAACTAGACCAGGTGGGAAAATTCAAAAACAACTGGGCAAAGTGGCTTCAATTCTCAGGTTATTCCTGTTAAGTCTTTTTCCCCGCACTATGATCATTGGGTTTAGGAAGGAAGAAGATGGGTGGTGTGTTGTGGCATTTGGCATGTATCTTACTAAATCGACCACACTCAGCAGTATGGCCTGTCTTGGTGGTGCTTAACCCAGACCAACAGTTCCTAACTTTAAAATGTTGTTCCTAATAGTTATTGTTGTTACTATTTTCCGCAGGAATTATACTCTTGCATGGTGATTTCTCATCAGCTTTATGTCCACAACTGATAGGAAATAGCCATTATGGCTACCCTATAAGTGGTTATGCATATATAAGATCTGAATAAATATGAGAACCCTAACAAGACATTTCTCATGTCTTGTCACAACTGCGTATATGTTAGACCCACCTTTAAGAACATAGTTATAATGGAAATATTCATCCAATGTTTATCAATACTGTGGACAGATATGCACATCTGTATGTATCGGAATCTCTATGCTTGTCTATAATGTACTTTATTTCCACTGTGAAAATTAATAAAATATTTGTTTAAAAAAATTGAGTGATAATTGTTATGTCTAAATGCAAAACATTGTTTACTTTTTGCTTGTTGCTCCCTTTCAACCAGCATAAAAATCATCGCTGGATCGCTGACTTCTCGCTGTATGTAAACGCCCCCGCTCAGCGCTTCACATAAAATGTGAAGCACTAAGCGAGAAACCAGCAAGAATTCAGCGATAGTCAGCAGTGATCTGCTTGTCTAAATGCTCTACACAATCGCTAACAACTTAGTGCTCGTGCAGTCTGTTAGCCGGCAGACGTCCTGTGTAAATGAAGTATAAGGCCCATGTCACATTTGCATAGGTATTTCCATTGTTTGGCTCTGTCTTCAGAGCCGAACAATCCAACTAAATAGAAGTGATAGATTTGGCATATTCCAGATGTGAATGGTGTCAGACAGGCCTTATTGACTAGATGGGGTAAGTCTGGCTTTCGGCATGCCATTCGGCATTTTCCAGGAAGTAATAGAGCAATGTGATGCACTATTTCATCTGTGATTTTATGCCAGATCTGTGCCAGAGGCTCTAAACACAGGCTCCAGCGCAGATGTGAATGTGCCCTTACTTGACTTACTGATTACTTTTATATTTGCATATATCCTCAAAATGTGTTTAATTTTCAAACATTTTTAATATACAGAATTGTGATAGTCCACTAAATTTCAAATCTAATGAGATTATTGCATTTATTCCAGTATTTCTATCATGGAGGAAAAATGCAGCTCTTAGGGAACATTCTGACCTTTCTTACATAGTTACTCAATAGCAGCTGGTTTTACTTTTATAACCCAAAATTCACAATTTTTACTATACTCTGGATTCTAGAACATTGTGAACAGACTGACTACTAGAAATTACAATACTCTGACATTCCTTTATAACTCACAATTATTTGAACAAATACCATAAAGTAGCTAGAGCGATTTGCCTAAATAGTTTTTACTTCCTTTACCATATTTTTGATCATTCTCTTATTTGCATATATATTATATGCTTAAAGGGATTCTGTCACCATTATTTTGCACCCCTCTCTAAACACAGCATAAGACATTGCCTGTCACACTGATTACAGTGATGTGTCTGCTGTGTGGATCTGTGCAGTGGTTTTTGAGAAACTTGCCCTTTAACAGTAACAGCACATGCATAGACGACTACTTAAAGTAGTCCTGGATATTCATGAGCTACAGTGTAGCTACACCCAACCCACCCTCCTGCCAATGATTTACAGCTCTCTGCCTATTAGGTCTCTTTCATACGAGTGTGTATTTAGAAGCATTACTACTAAACTCCCTCTTTTCTCCTCCTCTCTCCTCCCCTCTGGCTGTTTGCAATGGGAGTGGGCTGAACGGGGGCTGAACTTAGCGCCGCCCCATTCCAACCCCTCCCATTGCTGGCTGCGGAAAAGGGACGGGGAGAGAGCTTAGCTCCGCCCCTGCCTCCTTCCATTGCACATAGCTGGACAGGAGAAGAGAGGAGGTGAGCCCGCGAGTGGGAAGGGAGGAGAGGCCCAACAGCATTGCGGGCTCGGTGTGTATGCGTCTGGGCCTGTTCTGTTTGAACGGGCTCACAAACGTTTGATTTGTGCTCCCATTTACGTGTTTTTACGGTGCTGACGGGCGCACATAAAAATGCCTGTGGCCATGTGAAAGAGCCCTTACTGTGCGTAATAAGAGAACTGCCAATTAATGGTTGGAGGATGGGGTGGGTGTGGCTAGTCTGCAGCTCATGAATATGCAGGACTAGTTCTGTGTCTGTGTTGCTAATGATTAAATGTAAATTTTACATGCAAAGATAATCTTTCAAATGACTGAAAGATTGAAAGATTTAGCGATCTATTTGCATAAAGTGTTAATGACCATAAATTGCCATTAACACTTTATCATCTTCATTTGCATGTAAAAGGACCTCCACAAGTTGTTTGCAGAGCTCAGTGTGTTTTTAAACACACACTAAGCTGTGTAAACAGTTGCCAGCACATTCCATTGTTCTCCTCATGGCTAGTGTAAACATGGTGACAGAGTCTTGTTAATTCTCTTGATATACTTAAGTATCTACCTCTTGATGCTGTGTCTGTTAAGAGAATTCCATAGGTAGACTTTCCCTATTAGTATTATATAGTAGCTATATAAAGAGGTTCCATTTTATTCATCACCAAAAGGAGATGACCTTACGGTGAACAACTGCACTTTTTGCATGGACATTTTTTTCCTTATTTGTACAAGTTGATCAAATGCTCATTAAATATCTCTTACTAGGTGATGCATGTATGAAATATACCTTATTTTCCTTTAAACTGAAGTTGTTTATGCCCCATTGGTTAGGCACTTTATAATTTCAGAGCATATTTTTTATGAATTGGTGGCCATAACTAAAATATTGTACATATTCAAGACTAGTAGAAAGCCCGTCCCGGGACGGTGACTGCAATCTGTATATATAAATATCCATACTCAGAAAAATTACTCAGTGGAAATAAGAATAAGAACTATAATGCAAAGGCGTTAGTTATTTAGAATACACTAAATATTCAGGACAAACCAATGTAGAGGTTTCTTTGCCCCACTTGCTTACTTTGGTAGACACTGGTAGAATTTTTTAAAAGTCTCCCCAGGTTTTTCTTTTATTCTTTGCACATCAAATTATAATATTTCCCAGTGAACAAAACTCTGGGTACATGCGTTCTCACTATTTTTCATAATCTTGAAAGGGGGATCCAAAACCTTTGCTTTGACGTTTGTTCTTCTGCTCACTCTTGAGAAGGTAACATACAATTGTCCATGCCCAGAAACTGGCTCCGGCAAATGAATTCCAACATGATCAAGTGTTTGACCTTGTGATTTATTAATGATCATAGCAAACGCAGGTTTTACTAGAAGCAGATGTCAGGGGAGATAAGGAATGGCCTGTTGGAGTTCAACTGCTCTCAAGAAATAAGCCACTCCCAGAAGTAATTGGCAGCAGCTTTTTCACCTCATTTCATACAAAACACATGCCAAGCATGCATGTGGGAAGGACGGTCATGATAGCTGTCGACTGTACGAGCATTCACGTGTATGCATAGCTTAACTTATCATTGAGGATACTTCTATTGGAAAGAGATTGCCTCAAGCAGAAAAACACTTAAAAGCTTTTATATCCATCAGGAAAATTAAGTCATCTAAAATCTTTTTATATGTTGTATTTGTTATTAAACATATTTCAACCGGTTTCACAAAAAAAGTTGAATTATTATTTTAATATGTGCAATTTACCAATCCATCTATTTTTCTATTCAGGTGATTACACTCTTTCTTTGTGACAGAAATGAAGCCATTACATATTACACATTCTATTTAGATTTTAATCCTTCTGCATTGTAGGCTTTTTGCTGCCCAATTGCACTCCTTTTATTGCATCTAAATAGCTAATTAAAGGCTGTAATTCACATGATTGCTTGATTTCCATGTAATTTACCAAACAAGGGATCTTTGCAGAGTTTATAAAGATACATTTTTAGCTGAATCTCGTGAAGCCACGTGTTTTTTTATTCCAGAACTGACTTATGTCTGGAAAAGTTATACAACTTCCTGTATAAAAGAGAAGGTTTGTAAAAAGAAACCACAATTGCCTTGCAATAGAAGAAAGAACTTTTTCTTAAAAAAAAAAGATTGGTAACTCTATTCTTACCGGATGCCATTAAGCATTAATCCGTTCCATTGTACAAGGTGAGTCATAAAGGTCCCAATCAGTTTCTTAAGACAGATTGTCTTGAACTACATGAATTACTGTAACTTTGCAATAACCTTTATTTATACAATATACTACTTTACCTTTTGATGCATGAATACATCGGAAAAAATCCATGTTAAAAAGGATTTCAAGTGTGTATAGGAACATGTAATTGAAAACAGCCTGCTTAGTGGAGTATGTTTCCATCTATACAATCTGATGAATTAGAAAACAACAGTTTACCCAAAAAAAGTTTTTACGAGTAACCACAAAAGCTCTATTTTTAAAGAAAATGCAACAAAAGAACAGTAAAGTTTGTTATAGAAGAAATATTTATTTACACCATCCGTTGCCATTCGTCTCACGGAATTCCAAAGTTAATGTTCACCCCCCCCCCCCTTCCCCCCCGCCCCCTACTTTCCATCCTCCTCTCAGCCGTATTTTCTTTAAAAGGCAAGCAAGGGATAAAATTACACTTATGAACTGGACGTTTGACAAACAGTCTCCATGGAAAGTAGGAAATTAGGCTTTTGCTTAAATGAAAGCCAGATGTCTCTTCAGCAACTAGAAAATTCAATAACTTTGACCTACTTTACAAAATCTCGGCATTGCATTTATTTACAAAGTCCACAAAGACAAAAACTCTGCTTCTCTTCTTTTGAAACTGACCAGTAGTCACTAAGGACAAACTATTTGCCTCATTTACCCTTGATGCATGGAATCTAAGCAAGAAAAGATACATTTTTTTTTTCGGCTCCATTTTCTAACATTCCTTTCTTTGTAGAAATCTAACCACAAAAAAATGAGTGGGAGTAGAGCAAAAATAAACAGATCAAATGTCATAAGACTACAGAAAATGCGTTACAGACCCTCGTCAGATTCATTTTCGAATTTTAAAGCACAAAGACTAGTTTGTGAGAACTTCGCTATATTTGGATAGTGTTTGCATTTACTTAGATTGGGCTGTCTTGAAATAAATGTCTTGAAAGTGGGTTTCATTAGTAATGTAATGCTGATACCTATGGGGCATGGTTAACCAATTCCCCTAGCTCTGATAATGAAATAAGTGTATATAGTAGATCCCTTGTCTGGCAGAGGGATAAGTAAAAGCTGACGTTACAGTTTTACATCACTTTACATTTTTGTGTGTTTACATATTCTAGCAGGGAGGTGTAATGTGCCAGAACGTGACTTCCCCTTTGGATAAGCCGCATGTTGGAGCGTTTTTTCTTCCATTTGAGAAAATTTTTTTATATTGATTTGATATTTCAAACATATATGTATTTCCCTATCTTATCGCTACACCCTGCATATCCAGAGATGTATAGTATAATATATTAAGGAAGCATGTAAATTATAACAAACCTTTAACGTCTACCTATAATGGATGCCATCCACCACCCATTGACTTACATGTTCAAAAATGTATGTTTATCATATACTGGTATTTACTAGATATTCCTGATCATACTATATTTGGCCATCCATGACTCGTATTGAAAAAGTATACATTTAATGCATACTTTTTTTAACTGGATGGTGCAATATTGTACTGACTTGATATCATAACAACCCAATCGAAGTAAAGTTAAAGGGATATTCCTTCTATGCAAAGTTTATGTCACATGAATGATAATCAAAAGTTATTAAAGTTTGCAATGTGGCTCTGCTTTGGATTTTGGGTATGTAGCTTTAAAAACCGTTACGTTGTCTTTGGTACTTCAGAAGTGTTTATTTATTCACAGGTTGCCCCTGGATACGACCTGTATGCATTTCAGGTTGGGTTTGCTTAGTAAAAATGACCAAGCATGGCTTTTTTTCTCTTCAGCTCTCTGGACCAGATTGCTGACCAGTAGCAGGGGAATGTTTAGTGGGGATACACAGAAAGGAAGTACAGATTGGGGAAGAGTGCGGAATGTAGTTTTAAGCTACATATTGGCAGGGATCCATCTTGGTGGCCATCTTGAAAAATATTGATGCGGGTAAACATTAGAAATGGAGGACAGGATAAGAAGGTAATCGCTGCTCGATTTATACCCATAACCAACTGTGCATAAACATCGCACAAACCTTTCATATCTAGAATTTTTAAAAATTCCCTTCACAACTAGAATACCTCATGAAGGGAGGACACATTTGTAAATTGATAGGAGATTAACAACTGTAACCCCACACCATCCACAGAATGTTAGTGAACAGACAGTTCTTGTCAGAGAGGTGACCATCTTTGGGGTAACTGTTCATTATAATCTATGGGAGACACATCTAGATGAGCTCATCAGTTTCTTTATAGTCCATAGACATTTATGAAATGGAATTGTGGTTCCATTTAAACTTTCATGCAGCTGCAATATGGCAGCCATAGAAATCTTCAAGGCTCTCTTGTCATCCTATATGATTTTATTTGGAGGCAAGAACATAATTTTACTTTTACGATTCCATGCCATTCGACAGAAAGAAATAAAGAAATACTACTATTCTCTATCTGACTCCAAACTAAGGAGCTGTTCTCCTCTCGAAGCATGACTCAGTCTAAAATCAATTAAATGATACTAATTGCCCCTATTCTAAGATGTGCTTTGTTCTCATTTTTGTTTAAAAGCAGTAAAAAGCATGCCTGAAGCTTAAACACATTGTGAGAAAACTTTAAACACATGTTATAATTAAGAGGCCATGGATTTTCATTAAACACATATATGATGTATCAACATACAGACATGGTTAGGTGACCCTGTTGGTCAATCAATACCCAACTGGTATATAACAACGTTCATTTATTTCATTAAGAATTATTGTATATAAGTGAATTAAAAATACAAATTAAGTCTTCTCCATGATGAAAGACTGTCTGCTCTTGATTCATTTACACTCGAGACACAAATAAAAAGGATGGGTGGAGAAAAATTAGCAGATCACTCATTTCAAGATAGAGGCGGCAGTTGCCTGGGTCAACGTAGTTGAGGGGAGAATGTCCAGCACATTATTTGTGATTTTCAATGTCTGCTGCTTTGAGGTAACCTTTGATTTTACCCTGCCCTTCAAGTAACATATCTAAGCCCTTGGCATTCCCGGTTTCTTCCAATGCAAACATATCCCTCAAATCCTCTCTTTCCTCAACTTCAAGTCAGCAAAAGTGCTAGTGCATGATCTGCCTACACTGCTGCAACATTCACCTTTATGGCCTACCAACAAAAACACTCCTTCACCCTCCAATCCACCCTTAACTCTGCTGCACGTCTAACCCATTTCTCCACTCATTACTTTTTTTCCCTTTCTCCAAAGAGTGCAAAATATGAGCATTGGTCACAAAGATACTACACAAAATGCAGATGCTCCCAATTCACTTACCCAACTCATTTTTCAACAATATCCAAAAACGTTTCTCCAGATTTATCTAGAAACATAGGTGACCCCAGCTAGCTCATCACCTACTGATCCAAAGGAGAAAGAATGGTGGTATAAACCTCCCAGACATGACTCAATACTATAAGTCCATCCAACTAAACAAACGGCTAGAATTGATTAGACCATCCAAAAACAATATAATCCATGTATTGGCAAAAGTCTCCTATGGTCCTAATTTCTGGAGAGATCTCTTGTTTGATTTGATCTCTTGTTCATTTGATTCTCTCCTGAAGGGATTTTGCGAGACCTGGGATCTTCTTTGAGACGATTTAGCCCCACATCCATCAGCCTTAACCCTCCTTACTTTTCTGCCTGACATCCTAAAAATAGATCTAGATGTTCATACTAAGCTTATTTGAACTTACTTTGAAATCTTTCGGTGTCAGATATCTGGATCCACCGTTCACAAGAAAGCATAAAAATTAACAAAATATTTACTCTCTCAAACATGCCCGCCACTCCAACCCCTATATCTGTGGCACCTATCCAAAATCCTCCCTAGATTTAATTAAATGTATCCATCTAACCGCCTGCTCTCAGACTTGGAACTCACTATCATTGCACAAAGTCACTTTAGTAGGAGAATAGCTATCCTTAAAAGGAAATGTATCGCTACTCAAGACACTTCCAAACCAATATTTACCATTTCATGGGAAACAAAACTTAACTGCTCCCTCTCAGATAGTGATGCTACAGTTATTCTAAGCAACTCACATGGCTTTTCTAGATGCACTAGACTTCAAGAAAATTATTACAAGCTCCTTAATGGCTTTTTGCCTACACATTAGCTGATTCTTACCTATGCTGGTGCTGCAATGGAAGTGTGGGCACTTTAGCATACAGTTGGTGGTTTTGCCCAGTTATAGAACCTTTCTTGATTTGGATTGAAGGTTCCATACGTAATATCTGCAACAGCTTGTTTAAGCTTACTGCACATGTTGTGATCCTATCAAAATCTTCTTCAACTTACAAACCCTCAAAAGCCAACCTTATCTCTCACATGATTGCTGTGGCAAAGCCCCTAATTCCTGCTTTATGGTTAGCCTCAACAGCTCCCTTCCATGAACAATGGATTGCCAAAGTTAACAAAATTAGAAGACTCAAAGAACTAACCAGCTGGGCTAATAGATCACATGATAAATTCAGGAAAACCTAGGACCCATGGTTTATTCTGTGTGCATCCTAATAATTACTGAGTAGAGATGAGCGAGCATACTCGTCCGAGCTTGATACTCGTTCGAGTATTAGGGTGTTCGAGATGCTCATTACTCGTAACGAGTACCACGCGGTGTTCGGGTTACTTTCATTTTCTTCCCTGAGAAATTTGCGCGCTTTTCTGGCCAACAGAAAGACAGGGAAGGCATTACAACTTCCCCCTGCAACGTTCAAGCCCTATACCACCCCCCTGCAGTGAGTGGCTGGCGAGATTAGGTGTCACCCGAGTATTAAAATCTGCCCCTCCCGCGGCTCGCCACAGATGCATTCTGACATTAGTTCAGGGAAAGTGGTATCTTGGTGGAGCTGCTATAGGGAGAGTGTTAGGAGTGATTTTAGGTTTCAAGAACCCCAACGGTCCTTCTTAAGGCCATAAATCTTCTCTATATGCGCTCAATGGGGCCGGCGGCAGCAGCGCCGACCCCATTGAGAACATATAGAAGACAAATCCTTCTTCTCTGCCACAGCTGTAACAGCTGTGGCAGAGAAGAACGATGTTTGCCCATTATATTCAATGGAACCAGCAATACAGCAGGTTCCACTGAAAGCAATGGGCTGCCGGCGAGCGCGGGGATGAATTGTCGGGAAGGGCTTAAATATATAAGCCCTTCCCTGCAATTCATCCAGAAATGTGTTACAATAAAAATATATACCGGCGTATAAGGCGACGGGGCGTATAAGACGACCCCCCAACTGTCACCTTATACGCCGGCAATACAGTGGAGCAAAGAATAAAAATCATTACTTACTTCTTCTGACGTTCTGTGGCGCTGCTGCAGGCTGTCGCTCCCTCCTGGTTCCTGGCAGAGCATTGATTTCTCTACGAAGGGCTTTAAATACCCGCCTCCAGAAACACACGTGCCTTCAGCCAATCACAGCCAATGACAATGATGTCATTGAATGGCTGTGATTGGCTGTGTTTCTGGAGGCGGGGATTTCAAGCCCTGCGTCCAGAAAGCAATGCTCTGCCGTGGTGACAGTTGGGAGGTCGTCTTATACGCCCCGTCGCCTTATACGCCGGTATATATTTTTATTGTAACACATTTCTGGATGAATTGCAGGGAAGGGCTTATATATGTAACCCCTTCCCGACAATTCATCCTGCGATCGCCGGCAGCCCATTGCTTTCAGTGGAACCTGCTGTATTGCTGGCTCCATTGAATTCAAT
This sequence comes from Eleutherodactylus coqui, assembly GCF_035609145.1. Lineage (NCBI taxonomy): Eukaryota > Metazoa > Chordata > Amphibia > Anura > Eleutherodactylidae > Eleutherodactylus > Eleutherodactylus coqui. The sequence goes on along the minus strand of NC_089843.1, from coordinate 137,009,634 downwards.
GGGCAAACATCGTTCTTCTCTGCCACAGCTGTTACAGCTATGGCAGAGGAGAACGATCTTTACGCTGACAGAGCGGGGGGGGGGGCACTCTTGCCGCTATTGTGGCTTAATAGTGGGACCTGTGAACTTGAAATGCAGCCCAACATGTAGCCCCTCGCCTGCCCTATCAGTTGCTGTGTCGTTCCCATCACTTTCTTGAATTGCCCAGATTTTCACAAACGAAAACCTTAGCGAGCATCGGCGATATACAAAAATGCTCAGGTCGCCCATTGACTTCAATGGGGTTCGTTACTTGAAACGAACCCTCGAGCATTGCGAAAATTTCGTCCCGAGTAACGAGCACCCGAGCATTTTGGTGCTCGCTCATCTCTATTACTGAGTACTATACGAGATCAATGCATACTTGTAATTACTGTATTGCTGAGTTTTGTCTACACTCTATTGTTTTATTGAGTGTGTTCCACCCTGTAAAGGCCCATTTACACACAGCGATGATCGCTCAAAGATCGCTCAAACGACAGTTTGAGTGACAGCTTTGAGCGATTATTTTGCATAAACTATTCAGTAGCTACTCAGCTGCTTAATAGCTATTTAGTGTGCAACTGAAGCCTTTAGCTGAAGGCAGTTAATAGCCGGAGGGCTCTGATCTGCTTTCAGCTCCTTTGCTCTCTGACGGGAAACAATGCTATCAGCACTATCCGCTGAGAACTCCTGATAAGGCTGAATGATGATTTTTAGCGATTTTTGAGTGATCATCGCTCAGTATAAATGGACCTTAAGCCTTCTATCCTAACTAGAGATGAGCGAACGTACTCGTCCGAGCTTGATATTCGTGCGAATATTAGGGTGTTCGGGATGCTCGTTACTCGTAACGAGCACCACGCGGTGTTCTGGTTACTTTCAGTTTCCTCTCTGAGACGTTAGCGCGCTTTTCTGGCCAATTGAAAGACAGGGAAGGCATTACAACTTCCCCCTGTGACGTTCAAGCCCTATACCACCCCCCTGCTGTGAGTGGCTGGGGCGATTAGATGTCACCCGAGTATAAAAGTCGGCCCCTCCCGCGGCTCGCCACACATGCCTTGTGAGTTAGCTGAGGGAAAGTACTATCGTGCTGGTGCTGCTGTAGGGAGAGCGTTAGGAGTCAGTGTAGGCTTCAAGAACCCCAACGGTCCTTCTCAGGGCCACATCTACGTGTGTGCAGGCTGCTGCTAGCAGTGTTTTTTGTTTTTTTTTCCTCAAAATCGGCAGTGCAGAGCATTGCACCCGGCATTAGGGACAGAAGTGGTGTATAGGCAGGGAGAGTGTTAGGAGTGAGTGTAGCCTTCAAGAACCTCAACGGTCCTTTCTAGGGCCAAATTGAAGCGTGTGCAGTACTGTGCTGGCTGCTGTTAGCAGTGTTGCATATTTTTTCTAAAAATCGTCTGTGCAGAGCATTGCACCCTCCATTGATACTACAGGGACAGAATTGTGTAGGCAGGGCCACAACACAGTTATTGTTCATTGAATATACGCAGTGGGTCCTTCCCTTTGCTAAAAAGGACAAAAAATTATATTTTGCCAGCCTGTGTCAGTCCTAAGGTCTCCGTGTACGTGTGTGCTGCGTGGACAACGTACAAAAATCAGACGCAACCAGCTACGGTTTACTGCAGCCTTGCGCCATTGTCTTTCCTGACTGGCAAATACCTGCTCTGCTAGAGTTAATAACTCTGCTACACTATAGTTGTGTGACACTTTTTGAGGGCCACACCACAGATATTAAACTTCTTGTTCATTGAATATACGCAGTGGGTGCTTCCCTTTGCAAAAAAGGAAAAGAAATTATATTTGGCCTGCCTGTGTCAGTCCTAAGGTCTCCGTGTACGTGTGTGCTGCGTGGACAACGTACAAAAATCAGACGCAACCAGCTACGGTTTACTGCAGGCTTGCGCCATTGTCTTTCCTGACTGGCAAATACCTGCTCTGCTAGAGTTAATAACTCTGCTACACTATAGTTGTGTGACACTTTTTGAGGGCCACACCACAGATATTAAACTTCTTGTTCATTGAATATACGCAGTGGGGTCTTCCCTTTGCTAAAAAGGAAAAGAAATTATATTTGGCCTGCCTGTGTCAGTCCTAAGGTCTCCGTGTACGTGTGTGCTGCGTGGACAACGTACAAAAATCAGACGCAACCAGCTACGGTTGAGTGCAGCCTTGCGCCAATTTCTTTCCTGCTTGGGAAATCAAATCACTGGTAATACAGCATGCTGAGGGGTAGGGGTAGGCCTAGAGGATGTGGACGCGGCTGAGGACGCGGAGGGCCAAGTGAGGGTGTGGGCACAGGCCGAGCCAGTGCGGTGGCCAGGGGTAGAGGCAGGGCCAGATCGAATAATCCACCAACTGTTTCCCAAAGCGCCCCTTCGCGCCATGCCACCCTGCACAGGTCAAGGTGCTCTACGGTGTGGCAGTTTTTCACAGAGACGCCTGACGACCGACGAACAGTGGTGTGCAACCTTTGTCGCGCCAAGATCAGCTGGGGAAGCACCACCAACAGCATGCGCAGGCATATGATGGCCAAGCACCCCACAAGGTGGGACGATGCCCGTTCACCGCCTCCGGTTTGCACCACTACCTCTCCCCCTGTGCCCCAACCTGCCACTGAGATCCAACCCCCCTCTGAGGACACAGGCACTACCGTCTCCTGGCCTGCACCCACACCCTCACCTCCGCTGTCCTCGGCCCCATCCAGCAATGTCTCTCAGCGCAGCGTCCAGACGTCGCTAGCGCCACAGTTTGAGCGCTACTCGGTTCCCAGTCGCCACTACTTTTCCCGATGTGCCGTCCCAGCCCTGCACGACCACATCTCCCGCAACATTGTACGCGCCCTCACCAACGCGGTTACTGCCAAGGTCCACTTAACAACGGACACGTGGACAAGCACAGGCGGGCAGGGCCACTATATCTCCCTGACGGCACATTGGGTGAATTTAGTGGAGGCTGGGACAGAGTCAGAGCCTGGGACCGCTCACGTCCTACCCACCCCCAGAATTGCGGGCCACAGCTCGGTGGTGGTATCTGCGGCGGTGTATGCTTCCTCCACTAAAGCACCTTCCTCCTCCTCCTCCTCCAACGCAACCTCTGTCTCGCAATCAAGATGTGTCAGCAGCACGTCGCCAGCAGTCGGTGTCACGCGGCGTGGCAGCACAGCGGTGGGCAAGCGTCAGCAGGCCGTGCTGAAACTACTCAGCTTAGGAGAGAAGAGGCACACGGCCCACGAACTGCTGCAGGGTCTGACACAGCAGACCGACCACTGGCTTGCGCCGCTGAGCCTCCAATCGGGCATGGTCGTGTGTGACAACGGCCGTAAGCTGGTGGCGGCTCTGCAGCTCGGCAACCTCACGCACGTGCCATGCCTGGCCCATGTCTTTAATTTGGTGGTTCAGCGCTTTCTGAAAAGCTACCCCCACTTGTCATACCTGCTCGGAAAGGTGCGCCAGCTCTGCGCACATTTCCGCAAATCCCACACGCACGCTGCCACCCTGCGGACACTGCAACATAGGTTTAATCTGCCAGTGCACCGACTGCTGTGCGACGTGCCCACACAGTGGAACTCTACGCTCCACATGTTGGCCAGACTCTATGAGCAGCGTAGAGCTATAGTGAAATACCAACTCCAACTTGCGCGGCGCAGTGGGAGTCAGCCTCCTCAATTATTTACAGAAGAGTGGCCCTGGTTGGCAGCCATCTGCCAGGTCCTTGGAAAATTTGAGGAGTCTACCCAGGTGGTGAGCGGCGATGCTGCAATCATTAGCGTCACCATTCCTCTGCTATGCATCTTGAGAAGTTCCCTGCAAAGCATAAAGGCAGACGCTTTGCGCTCGGAAACAGAGCCGGGGGAAGACAGTATGTCGCTGGATAGTCAGAGCACCCGCCTGTCTATATCTCAGCGCGTTGAGGAGGAGGAGGAGGAGCATGAGGAGGATGAGGAGGAGGGGGAAGAGACAGCTTGGCCCACTGGTGAGGGTACACATGCTGCTGGGCTGTCATCCTTTCAGCGTGTATGGCCTGAGGAGGAGGAAGAGGAGGAGGAGGAGGATCCTGAAAGTGATCTTCCTAGTGAAGACAGCCATGTGTTGCGTACAGGTACCCTGGCACACATGGCTGACTTCATGTTAGGATGCCTTTCTCGTGACCCTCGCGTTACACGCATTCTGGCCACTACGGATTACTGGGTGTACACACTGCTCGACCCACGCTATAAGGAGAACCTTCCCACTCTCATTCCCGAAGAGGAAAGGGGTTCGAGAGTGTTGCTATACCGCAGGGCGCTGGTGGACAAACTGATGGTAAACTTCCCATCCGACAGCGCTAGTGGCAGAAGGCGCAGTTCCGAGGGCCAGGTAGCAGGGGAGGCGCAGAGATCAGGCAGCATGTACAGCGCAGGCAGGGGAACATTCTCCAAGGCCTTTGCCAGCTTTATGGCTCCCCAGCAAGACTGTGTCACCGCTCCCCAGTCAAGGCTGAGTCAGCGGGAGCACTGTAAAAGGATGGTGAGGGAGTACGTAGCCGATCGCACGACCGTCCTCCGTGACGCCTCTGCCCCCTACAACTACTGGGTGTCGAAGCTGGACACGTGGCCTGAACTCGCACTGTATGCCCTGGAGGTGCTTGCTTGTCCTGCGGCTAGCGTCTTGTCAGAGAGTGTGTTTAGTGTGGCTGGGGGAATCATCACGGATAAGCGTACCCACCTGTCAAACGACAGTGCCGACAGGCTTACACTCATCAAGATGAACAAAGCCTGGATTTCCCCAGACTTCTGTTCTCCACCAGCGGACAGCAGCGATACGTAAGCAATACGTAGGCTGCACCCGCGGATGGAAGCTACGTTCTCTCTCACCATCCAAACCGGGGACATTTCTGCTTCATCAATCTGTGTCTAATATTCCTCCTCCTCCTCCTGCTCCTCCTCCTGAAACCTCACGTAATCACGCTGAACGGGCAATTTTTCTTAGGGCCACAAGGCTCACTCATAATTTTTCTAAACAATTTTTATATGTTTCAATGCTCTTAAAAGCGTTGAAACTTTAACTTGAACCAATTTTTCCTTAAACTGGGCTGCCTCCAGGCCTAGTTACCACTTAAGCCACATTAACCAAAGCGATTAATGGGTTTCACCTGCCATCTTGGTTGGGCATGGCCAATTTTTTGGATGTACATTAGTACTGTTGATACAGCAATTTTTGTGGGCCCTCGCCTACAGTGTAATCAAATGAATTTTTAGCCCACCTGCATTACAGCTGACGTTACATCCGCTGTGTTGGGCAATGCAATGGGATATTTTTGTGTATCGCCGGTGGGTTCCAGGGAGCCACCCATGCTGTAGGTGCACACGGAGTTTAACCTACATCTGTCCACTTGTAAAGAACCCCAGTCTGACTGGGGCATGCAGTGTGGGCCGAAGCCCACCTGTATTAAGCACGACATTACTACCTCAGCTGTGTTGGGCAATGCAATGGGATATTTCTATGTACCACCGGTGGCTTCCTGGCACCCACCCATGCTGTGGGTCCACAGGGAATTATAAATGCATCTGTTTCCACTTGTAAAGAACCCCAGTCTGACTGGGGCATGCAGTGTGGGCCGAAGCCCACCTGCATTAAGCACGACATTACTACCTCAGCTGTGTTGGGCAATGCAATGGGATATTTTTATGTACCGCCGGTGGGTTCCAGGGAGCCACCCATGCTGTGGGTCCACAGGGACTTCACAATAGGGAGTTGTACCTGCCTGTGTCTATGAATTAAAAACCGCGGTCTGACTGGGGCATGCAGACACCTTGACAGAATGAATAGTGTGTGGCACATAGGTTCCCCATTGCTATGCCCACGTGTGCAGCTCCTGATGGCGGTGGCACAGGATTCTATTTCTCATTGCTTCTGTACAGCATTGTGGGCTATCGCCCCGCCCCTTTTAAAGAGGGTCGCTGCCTAGCCGTGCCAACCCTCTGCAGTGTGTGCCTGCGGTTCCTCGTCATGGCAGACGCACTTCTAAATAGACATGAGGGTGGTGTGGCATGAGGGCAGCTGAAGGCTGCGCAGGGACTCTTTGGTGTGCGCTGTGGGCGGGAGGGGGGGGGGGTTTGGCAGCATGTAACCCAGGAGAAGTGGCAGTGGAGTGTCATGCAGGCAGTGATTGTGCTTTGTTGGAGGTAGTGTGGTGCTTAGCTAAGGTATGCCATGCTAATGAGGGCTTTTCAGAAGTAAAAGTTTTTGGGAGGGGGGGGCCCCACTCTTGCCGCTATTGTGGCTTAATAGTGGGACCTGTGAACTTGAGATGCAGCCCAACATGTAGCCCCTCGCCTGCCCTATCCGTTGCTGTGTCGTTCCCATCACTTTCTTGAATTGCCCAGATTTTCACACAAGGAAACCTTAGCGAGCATCGGCGAAATGCAAAAATGCTCGGGTCGCCCATTGACTTCAATGGGGTTCGTTACTCGAAACGAACCCTCGAGCATCGCGAAAAGTTCGTCCCGAATAACGAGCACCCGAGCATTTTGGTGCTCGCTCATCTCTAATCCTAACTACTTCTCCCTTTGCCCACATGAACTAAGGCCCTCGTCTTCTTAAGTGGTCTAACCCCTACTTCTTACTTCCTCCCTTCCCCCCATCCCCATTTCTAAATTAATCAAGCAGTAGTTGTGCTTATTTTATTTGCCTTATGCTGAAGGGTTGGATGGTATTGTCTACCTATGTTATTTCTTTGATAGAATCTTTCAATAAAAACAGAATTTGTAAAAATATGATCATTGGCATACAAGACTGTTCCCTCCATAGATCTCTGACCTAATGTACAGATATCTCACCACATGTAATCTCCAATCTTCACAAGACCTCATTTTTGGCTCTCCTTTTACTTGCACCTCACAAAACAGTCTCCAAAATTTTTCCTGTGCATGTTCCATACTTTGGAACTAACTACCAAATTATCAGTCATCCAACCTTTAAACCTTTAGAATCAACCTAAAGGCCTAATTATTCCGAAAAGCCTACAGCCGACAGTTATCCTGCTGCCACCATACTACCATAGGAGCACTTTCTACCCTCTCCTATTGTCTCCGTTCCCCTTTCCTCATGGATTGAGAGTCATCATGGACAGAGTCTTCTTTCTCTCTATGTTGATATATCATCCAGTTTATGTTTATTATTCTTGTTTTTCTTATGCTATGCACTTATACCATTTTTTATATCTAAAGAGTGACCATAAATTAACGGTGTTTGCCAAAAAGCAAATAATGGTAAATGTGCCATTGACCAGATAATGAACAATGAGAATATACAGCCTTGCAAACATTAACTTGACATTTAATCTGTTACATGCCATTAAAATGAACAGTATGTAACATGTTAAAAGTCAAGCATTGTGCAGTGATACATTACCTCCATGTTTTAGACAAAAATCGTAGTTCTTGCACATGTGGTATTAATGTTGTAGGAAGATCTCATGCTTCAATGGTTTAGTCAATTAATAGAGCAGCATTCAAATATTGCAGAAGGGCTATTCCCAAGACATTTTATGGATTTTTTTTTCCATTTTAAATAGGTTCAAAATATTGAGCTCATTAATTTCATGATACATGATTTCTTGAAATTGAAAAAGAAGAAATTGTGCCATTTTGGGGGCATTTTGTTTTCATGGAACAAGCAGGGGCAGAGTTATGAAACTATCTAAAATAAAAACACTGTCTTAGTTGCCCCTAGCAACCACTCATAGCGCAACTTTCATTTCACCAGAGCAGTATATAAAATGAAAGCTGCACTGTGATTGGTTGCTATAGACAGTTAAGACTGTTTTTCTTTTAGTTGGCGCTATTAACCCTTTAAATGCTCCATACAAAATGCTCCCATACACCACCCCCCTTCCCCGCAGGGATCATAGGGAGCCATGCAAGTGTCCTGGCAGCCGGGTACTTCTGAAAGGCCCCAGGGCTGTCTTAGCAGACTGCCTATCAAGCCATCCCCGTGGGGTGGCTTGCTAGACAGTCTGTCAGATTGCAGTATGTTGTAATGCTTTGGCATTAAGTTATACCGCAGGAGCGATCAAAGCATCGCTAGTTGTAGTCCCCTTAAGAGGTCTGAAAAAAACTGTAAATTCAGAACAAAGTTTTAATAAATATTTTTTTAAAAAAGTAATAAAAGTTCAAATCCACCCCCCCCCCCTTTTGCCATATTTACAATAAAAGAATCTAAGTAATGAAACAAAAATACAAATTTGGCATAGCTGTGTCCGTAAATGTCTGATCTATCAAAGTAACACATTATTTACCCCGCACAGTAAACGTTATCTGAAAAAAAATAAAGACCACCAGAAATGCACTTTTTTGGTCACCCTGTCTTCCAGAAAAAATGCAATAAAAAGTTATCAAAAAGCCTTATGTATTCTAAAATACCAACACAAACTACAGGACGCCTCACAAAAAATAGGCCTTCTTACAACTATGTCAATAGATACATTTTAAAAGTTATTGCGCACAGAAGATGGCGCAGAAAATAATTTTTAAAAATGTAATGTCTTTAAAAAAAATAAAAGTAGTACAGCAAAAAAAACTATATAAATTTGGTATCGTAGTAATCGTACTGACCCATAAAATAAAGTTATCATGACATTTTTGTTGCAGATTGTGCGCTGTACAAACAAGACGCGCCGAAAGATGGCGGAATGTGGGTTTATTTTTCATTTTACTCCTCTTACAATTTTTTTACGTTTTTAAGTACATTATAGGGTACATTAAATAGTACCAGTGAAAAATACATCTCGTCCCGCAAAAAACAAGCCCTCATACAGCGTCGTCGATAGATAAATAAAGGAGTTACGATTTTTTTTAAAGGGGGGGAGGAAAAAACGAAAATGTAAAAAAAGGGCTGCATCATTAAGGAGTTATGGCTACCTTAACACAGGCGAGCATGATATCGGGCTCGGCAATGTCCATTTTACCCGTGGATGCGAGGCAATTTTCAGGAAAAATAACTTGCTTCACTTCTATGAAACTCTGACCCTCTTGTGCGAGTTTCACCCGTGGTGGAGGATCAGAAGTGTTTCCCATTGATTTCAATGGGAAATCTCCAAGAAAGTAGCCATATACTTACTGATATACTGATACAAGAGAGCAGGTACAAACACCACAGCCCAAACATGCAGACAGCCAGACTGCTATAGTTGGAGCCTCCCTGTATATGCTTTTTCTATGCAAGAATAGTACTAAGCAGCCGCCCCCCTCTATATAAGGAGGGTGTATGAATGGCTGCCCATCAGTACCTTGCACATGAATGGAGGCTCCTGTTATAGCAGTTTGGCTGTCTGCATGTTTGGAACATGGTGTTTGTACCTGCCCTCTTGCATCAGAATATCAGTAAGTATATGGCCTCTTTGCACGGCACCTTGCACGGCATGCGAGAGTCATGCAATGTATTTACAGTCCCATTGAAATCAATGGGTGATGCGTTCCAAGGAACACAAAAAATAGGACATGCCATGACTTTTTTCCTTGCAGCATCGCTGTGAGGGTACTCATATGTATGATTCCATTCAAAACAATGGAGTTGATACTCGCGTGAATGTTGTACGTCTCACAAAGCACAAAAGTCGTGTGAGATTCTCTCCCATGTGAAACTAGCCTAAGGAGAATTAATAGGGGTAAAAATAAGGAAAGGGACTAATTTATGTCCCTGAAACATGTTGAGCTGCATATATTGAATAAACCGTTTATCTTCCAACTGGGGTCCTGCTAATTTTTTAAGGCATATTCAGGGGGTTCTAAGGGGTGAGAGGTGCCTACCAGTTCCTTTACCTATGCAGAAGTAAGTGTTCTACCATTGTTCTACCAACTGTGTCTAAATTTTAATTGCATGGTGTCTAGCCCCTATCGCCATGTACATGTTTCTTTTCATTTGGAATACAGTTGTGGAATCCATTCAGTGGAGGTGGCTGCTCTGATACCGCATTCCCTAAGGAAGGAACCTCCTAGGTGGGTCTGATCTTTTAGTTGAAAATAAATGTATTTTACAGGCGGTAGTGGCGGCACTAACTTCAGGCTTGTTTTCAAGCCCACTCCATGTAAACCCTGTGCACCTCCATCATACAGGTATACATGTAAAGGCTTCTTTAGACAGCCGTATTTGTGCGTGTTTTTGTGCACATTTTTTTTTATGCAAAGAACAGAACCCATTGATTTCAATGGGTTCATTCTCATGACCATTTTTTGGGTACACATGCCCCACTTGTGCAAAAAAGTAGAACCTGCTCTATTTTCCTGCATTTTTGCACATAAAGAGCCCCATAGAAGACTATGGAGCGTGTGTAAATGTGTAGTCAATAGCAGCACACATGTGCAACATCAGAGGAGTAACTTGAAGCTTTTGGGCCCCAATGCAAAACCTGTAACAGGGCCCTCAACTATAATGCTTTCTTCATAGTACTGGACTCCCTATATGGAGAGGAGAAGTCTTTTGGGCCCCACAAGGCCCCTGGGCCCGGGTGCAACCACATCCCCTGCATCCTCTATAGTTACGCCAGTGCACAACATACTGCGCAAAGCCATGGGTAAAAGAATACATCTGGACCACATTAGGCTGAATGCGCAAAAATCACTTTTTAATGCGCAAATATGTTGCACCGAGGCAAGCATATTTTTGTAGACTTTCATCCGAAGAAGCCCTAAGGGTAGCATATAGAAGAGAACTTTTATTTACAAAAAGTGCAAGCAAAAACTGTAGCGTTGGCCATTAGAACCAATTCGATTTCAGATCTCAGCTTTCTTAATGTCAGACTGGAAAATTAAATCAACTCCCCAAATGGTTGTTATTATTATTTGAAACTTTCACTAGTTTTCATAAATATCCCCAAATCCTATTAAAATAGTAAAGTGGTGCTGATATATTGCAGCAAATCATTTTGTGCAACATCTCTGGAATTCAGTCCAAACTGTTCAAAGAAACTGAAAGTGAACGCACATGTGCATGAAATAAGAAGGAATTCTGGCTTTACACCTGTTCATCATAAAAGCTTCACATTATTCCTTTGTGAGTGATACAATGTGGAATTTGTAAAAGGTGTTTAAATGGTTTCCATGCCAAACTTTTTCCCTCTAAAATATACACCGTGAACAAAGCGCCACAAATTCATCATGAAGCATTGAAAATTCATTAGATCACATACACATGAGGATAAATTATAACTATAAAGCTTTGTGCTTGGATATATGCATTACAAAATGACTAGACTACTATTATGGAATCGTATGCATCTAGCATATGTATTTGGACATACTTAAATGTCTAAATGGGGTATTTCCATATCAGCTTTTTATGTCAAATCCACAGCATATGCCATAAAAACCAGATCGATGTGAGTCTCACCTGTCTCAAGAACCAAAGCCCCAGCCTGGCTGTGTATAGTGCCTGGGGGGCTGCTCTGGTTATGGAAGCAGCTGTGAGTCTGAGCTGTCTTAGACTTTTTTTTGTAACTCCCATAGAATTGAAATGGAGTTATGGAGACTGCTTAACACATCATGTTTCCACATCTCCTGAGTTACATTAACAGTGTAGCTCATTTATTTCTATCAGAGCTAAGTAAACAGTGTAGCATAGCCCTAGTAGACTCTTTCTACACTCCCAACCACCTTGGTCGCCTCATATAGAGGAATATTCCCATTGTGGCCTTGACTGAGATGGAAATGTTCCTTTAAAGAATAACTAGTCCTTACCCACCATGGCTGACTAGTTAAAGGGGTTGTCTCATAAAAACAAACACACTCCACATAACCTACAGGCAACATAGACTTCCCTTGATGAACCAGAATGAGAAGGCTCTAATTAAAAATGGCTGTTAAATATTAATGGTCTCAGTAAAGGAAATATGTGGCCATTCAGAGCTCCCCAATACACTAGTCAGACACATTGGGAAGGGTTGGCATATCAAATACAGCAAGTAAGGCCCAATGCACATGGCCGGATTTGCATTGCGGGTGTCAGCCACCGGATTCCACAGCAAACTCTTGCCACAAGCAGGCAATGTAAAAGTGGGTTTTCATGCCCATGAGCGGAACGCTCACGTGGGGAAAATCCCAGCATGCTCTATTTTGAGCTGGATTCCATGTGGATGGCTTCCATTGAAGTCAATGGGAGCTGTCCGACCTGCGACCCTTCTGCATTCATCATTGAGGAAAAGCCACAGGATCCGCGTCATCGTCTAGCGATAGCGCAGCATTATATGTGCTGCACCTGTGCGTCGGGGTGCCAGCCGGCACATCCACAGTACAGATAACAAGAATTGGGACAGGTACGCAGGGGTCACCGGCCGGGCACACGGTCGGATTCTGCTGTGGGATCCCGCATGCGGAATCAAACCCGGCATGTGCATTTGGCCTTAATTGCTGTAACTTTTCTTTAACAGAATGTATAAAACCAAGGCAGATATGTTGCAATATATTTTCCCCTACTTTTATATATAACTACTCGGAGTGACTGATTGTCGTATGCGATGGCTCCCTAGATCGTCATGCCAGCAATTGGGGCAGTGTGTTGCTCCAAAGCAAAGACAGAATTGAAGTGCTCACCATGAGGTCTCCATACTTTAGTACAACCTTTGTTGACTCCCAAAAGTCAGAACCTGACTTTGTTACTAAAGATGATATGGTTCCAGTCTATAGCAGTCCAGGTTTCTCATTCCTGACACCACTGGAAAAGAAGGAGATGATGTTGGGGTGTTAATAACAGGACACCAAAATTCCTTCTGCTATGTGCCTGGAAATGGTCTGGGTAGAGACACCCCTGCTTGAATGATGGATGATGAAACTGTTGGATCTGCTTGTGCTTGTCAGCGAATCAAACAATCAATCAATCCTCTTAACTGGTGGTCTATCTGAGCTGTTTGCTGTGTGTGCATGTAACCACAGCTTCCAACACCTCCTAACATTAGAACATTTTCAATTACAGTAATTGTGGCTTCCAGAAATGTAAATGTAAATCAGTGAGTTGCTAATAAGCATATGTGGTGACTTCCTTTCCTTGAATACATTCTCTAGTAATTTACTAGAGCCCAGAGGGGTCAAGTGTCAAACTTCCATGGAGCTGGGACTCTTTAAAAGCAGGGAATGCTACTTATCATCACTCATGGGGTGTGCCATGCTGTTCCTGCTCTCCTGAATGATATTTTAGGTGAGGGGGTGGTAGAATAAGTCTGTGCACTTGTGCTCACTAGTTTAGCTTACAGATGAGTTGCTATTCTAGAGTCAACCAGCTGCTGGTTGATTTTAAACTAGACAGGTCTATCTATATGTAGGATGGGTTACGATGACCTTTCATCTTCTTTATTTAGCCTACTGGAACAGGAACATTAGGATAAGAAAAATCTAAATAATTTTAAATCAATCAAAACATTTCGGAATAAAATGTGGAAATGTGTAGGCAGGCTATATAGAGAAATGTGTCCGTATTATAAATGTGTCACTTCCTACTTTTTTGAACTTCAGTACAAACCAATTAAGTTATTTCTTCTTAATAAGCAATTTTTAGATATTTCTTATGTGAACAGTGGACTTGCATCTTGGGAAATCACATCCCTCACAAATAATTCTGGTTGCACTATGTATAAAGATGCATGCAGTTCTAAAGAGAGAGAATTTTTAGGCCATGTGGTTTAAATCAGTAGTTTATGAAGTGGGAAAATAACACAGCAAGAATCTCAAAGAAATGCATGGAAACATTGAACACAGTGCAGAGGTAAATGACCTTGGGAAAAGAATATATTAGAGGCAGGTATGTGACCTTAGAAGAGCATGGCCTGGGCAGAGTATGAGCCATTGGAATAATCTTGGATACAGCACTGAAATAAGTATATATATATATATATATATATATATATATATATATATATATATACACATATATACACATATATATATTTATTTATATATATATATATATATATATACGTTCTCCAACGTTATATGATGTGTCCTGCCATATCAGCAAAATGGATCAACATTAGAGATGAGCGAGCACCCAAATGCTTGGGTCCTCGTTATTCGAGTCGAGCTTTTTGTAAAATTCGAGAGCTCTACTCAAGTAACGAACCCCATTGACTACAATGGGAGACTCGAGCATTTGTGTATGTGGGCCACTGGGTCCCGAGCTTTTTTTTTTCTTTTAGGGTGGGGGGTGGGGTTCGTGTCTCTCTCTCTCTCTCTCTCTCTCTCTCTCCTCCCTGCCTATCAGCCAAACAATTAGCTGTTGACGTGAGGGGCCAAAACAGGCACATCACAGCGGGTAGGAGCCAAAAACTGGGGCGGGGATCGAACACGGTGTGATGCTCATTCGAGTAACGGGCACCATCGAGTGTGCTAATACTCGAACGAGCATCAAGCTCGGCAGAGTACGTTCGCTCAACTCTAATCAACATCTTTATGGTATAATATGCATGTTGATCCATTTTGCTGATATGGCAGGTCAGACCTATCAGTTTCACACTGCATATTCCAGAAGAACTCCAATTGGATGTAGTATAACTTGAGTACTAAGTATACTACTGTAGGTATCATAGCTATCCAGTTCAGCTCTGTATTGTACTCTAGATACCTGTATTAAATGATTCCACATATCGTGTATGAGCCAAAGATTTGTTGTGCCAATTTGTTGTTCCAACTACAGCCACTTCTAGACATACCTAAATTAAAGAAATAGAAAATGAGTCAACTTGAGTTTTCACATGCAGATGTCTGTGTTGAATATCCATAACTCCTCCTCCTGAAATCAAAGTGGCTGATCAGATAATCACTGTAGTTTCAGCTGATGATACCCTCTGTAATTCGAGTAGGAAACTGCAAGTTGCATTAAGTTCCCCATCCAGCATGTAACAACGCCGGCTGGGCACTAGACTGCAGAACTTGACTTCAATTATAGCAGTCACCTTTTTTTAAGTACCAACAATATCTAACAATGATTAGACACCTGCAAAGCTTTCAGTGGAGCCAAACAGTGTGACAACCAGACAGTTGCAAGAACATATATATGAAGCACATATTAAAACAAATGCAAAGACTAAGGACTATCCAATAGATAATAGAAAAGAATGGTGATGGTAATTGGATGATGATAATGACAGTCAGATAGTGGAGCAAATGGTGATGACAACTGAAAGACAACATAGCAAAACGTAAGCCTAACATTAGCTCTCATTAAGTATTTCTCTAATCTATTCTTGGCACTGACCCTAACATCAAATACCACTCACTGTCCCTGGGCAACTCTCAGATATCTCTATTGACAACCCATTGTGAAACACTGACCATGAGAAAAAATGAGAGGACACTTAGAACTCAACAAGAAACAAGAAAAAGAAAATGAACTAGAAGCAGACAAGGCAAATACATACTAAGAATAAGCAAACAAACCACAAGACTAGGAGCAAGAACTAGACTAGAAGTAACAACAGAAACAAACTATAATGTTGAGAAAACAAAATTAGACTAGGAGCAAGTAGCTAGAAGCATACAATGAAACTGGATTCAAACACACATAGCTATGCTATCACTAGCACCACACTGCAGAAGAAAAGAATATTTATACAGGGGCTAACCAGTCAGAGACTCCTGTCCAAATGAGAGTAGGTTGAGCACTGTGTCAGCTGACCCACTAATGAATCAGCAGTGGGACAGTTTCATAGCAGATGCCCCAAAATGCACTTAGAAGGGAAAATATGACAATGCCCAGGGGAATTCCTGCTGCTTGTAACACAGCATGAAAATGTATTATTCCATGGTGTTCATTAAAATGACTGAGTGACCATAGAAAACTATGGCTTGTAGCTGG
Organism: Eleutherodactylus coqui; assembly: GCF_035609145.1. Taxonomy (NCBI): domain Eukaryota; kingdom Metazoa; phylum Chordata; class Amphibia; order Anura; family Eleutherodactylidae; genus Eleutherodactylus; species Eleutherodactylus coqui. The sequence goes on along the minus strand of NC_089843.1, from coordinate 136,993,792 downwards.
GGTCCCAGCATATGAAATGGTCCTGTCCTGATTGGACTACTGCTATAAATGCTGGATATTAGCACTACCGGTAGTATATGTAAAGCCATTTATAAAAAGTTAATAGCAGTAATAGTATACATTTTTTGAAATGCTTCTTTTCCTAAAATGATAAATTACCTAGTGTAATGGAGGTTGATAAATAGTATAGCAACAGTCCATTAACATATTAGTTATCCAGATGAGTGAAGTCAAAATGTTAACATAGATACCATTGTATATTTGTGAGATGGACTGGAATATTTCACATTTTAAGGCCCTTTTACACACAACAATGATCGCTCAAAAACATCTTTTGAGTGATAATCGTCGTGTGTAAATGTGCGCCCGTTGTGCACTTTTCGTCCATCGCTGACTTCAGGTCTGCATGAAATCCTCTTCCCTCAGGGAGTTATATAAGACAGACCGCACGCTGTGTTCTCCACTGGCAGTGCTTGTAACAGCTGATAACATTCTTTAACAGCTGTTAACAGCTGCTGTCCGGCTGGAGAACAATAGTGATGTATTTAGAGAACAGACCGCCCACTGTCCTCTAAATACATGCAATGAAGTACTAAAGGGCTGATTTAGAAACTGTCATTTTCTGATGAATTTTGAGTGATCCTCTGTGATAGTGAATGTATATAGAATATAATACAAAGTTGTGACCATTAAGCAGCGTATTTAGTGGATATACCAATGTATTGTTACACTGAAATGCCAGCATAGGTAGTGCTATCTCTGAATATTTATAGAAATATACTCTAATAATGCCCCTATACCAAATACAATATATTTTCTATAGGACGTTATAATATTACCTTCTTCTTCATTGTAAACTGAAGAATCTCTTCTTTAACCAATAACAGAAATAGATCTTGGAAAGATAAAAGGTCAACCAAATGGAACATCTGGGTGGCTTAGCATTTGCACCTCTCTGTGGACCAGTATAATATTTATGTCTGTGTATGCCATAATGTGAGTAATTAGGGAGTGGTGTCCCATGGGAAACTTTTTTTTTTCAGTTTAGAGCAAATGTAACACAATGCTCTCTGAAGCCATTAAGAGATGCTGGCATAGGCCGGATGTATTTCATGCCATTTACTACTGCTTAAACAATGAGACGGTATATAAGTGCTCTGCTTCCTTTCACGTGATTGTCACAACTCTAGTCAAAGAATAAAAGTTATATTTCAAGGCTGTGATTAATTATTTAAAGTCACTGAAGCTAAGAGATTGGCAATAACTGTTAACTGCTGAACATACTTTACCAGGAGACTCTGACATATTTCAACTATTTGCGAAACTTCTAGTTTTGGCTACACATTAATAGACTGAAGCACTTGGGATTTTCTAGGGTTTGGTTACTGAAGTAATTCAGCTTATATAATTATGTCAATGACACAAAATGTAACATCAACGCCCATCATTTAATACCAGGCTGAATTTGATGACCCAGAGAGGAGCATTTAGAAGAACAGTTGTATTTTTCCATTTCTTTCTTAGATGTTATATATTCCAATAGATGTTAGGCCTTATGGACACTACTACATTACTGCTTTTTTTTAGATGGGGCTGTAATAGAATGGCTTTAGAACTGAATGCAGACTTTATTGCACCTTCATATGCCTTCGGTTACATACTGAGGCAACTGTGGAATGCTCTGTCGGATGCCATATTTATGGCATGGAGCTTTCCTCCCCTAAAAGCATAATTTCCCTGTATGCCATTATGCAGAATATGCTATCTGCATGAAGGTCTTGGCCCAATGTACACAGGCGAGTTTGATCCACACGGGGCACCCATGCAGAAGATCCACAAATCAAGCTGCTCATAGGGATGGACGGGCATCCGCAAATTAAATAAAGTATGCAGATTTAATTTGCGGACCTTTCGGTCTGGAAAGCATATCACAGCATGCTCTATTTCAGTTTGGATCCCGCACAGACAGCTTCCATTAAAGTCAACGGAAGCCATTCAATCCGCAGCCCGTCTGCAATTAAATTGCGGACGGGTTGTGGATTCTACAGGAAAGCAGGAGCTTTTAAGTACTGCGCATGCGCATTGGCTGGTCCTTCCACATGCATCCACAGACAAGGAAATTGAAGACCCGGACAGGATGCAGAAGACCCTGACAGGTAGCACAGTGTCCTTGGTCGCGGGCAGGGTCGGATTCCACTGCGGGCTTCCGCATGCGGAATCCGATCTGCGTGTGTACATTGGGCCTTAGACTCAGACACTTTATGAAATTGTTCCTGGTGAAGACACTAATGGACTGAAGAGCTACAGCTACTTTAACTATCCTAAAACTCATCATTTTGATGCTTTGCAGCAGCTACAGCATTGGACATTGCTAATAATAATAACACAAATGACTATGTAATTAGAATATGTTTAAAGGGACCCTGTTGCCAGGTCCATGTTGCCCGAACTACGGGCTACATCCACCCAGGACAGGTTCACCCATTTAGCTCATGTATGTTTTATCCTGGAACACTGCAGCATTTCTGAAACAAACTGAAGTTTGATTTGGAGCTCTCAGAGCTTCTGTGGGACTTCCAACTTGGAATGGACAGGCCTGTTTTTAATTTTGCAAGCTAACATCGATCTGTCAGTGCCCTTTTTGAACCTGATTGCTCCAGGTGATCCTCCTTAGAGTTTCATTATTTTCCTTTATATATGAGGACATGAATTGCCTCTGGTCCCCCTTAAGGAAGCCCCCGTATTGTGGCAAAATGTGTGGGGTATCAGCCCGATCCTTCCCTCTGCTCTTGTTAATTCCTTATTTAGTTGGACTAATCATGCTTAAGATCTGTTTCTTCGGTGCTAGTTGTATATCTTTATACTTAGGCTGACCATGCTCTGTATACTCCATATGCTGCTTATTTGCTCATAGCTGATCTTGTATCAGTATAGTTAGAATAAGTTTCTATAATTTATACTGGGTTATATATAATATGAATCATTAGTGTCTCCTTATTGAAAATATTCATATGCAATTCATCCAGAAATGTGTAAAAAAAAAAAAAATATATATATATATACTCACCTGGTCCCGGCAGACGGAGTTCAGCGCGGCCAGCGGCAGTCCTCCTGAACTGCTCTGAACAGCTGTGAGTAGTATTCAGCAGCCGGGGATTTAAAATCCCCGCCTGCTGAATGAGCTGCCTCTAATTGGTCACAGCCTGACCAATCAGAGGCAGATTCCACTCACACACCCATTCATGAATTTATGAATGGATGTGTGACTGCTGCCTCTGATTGGCTCAGCGGGACCAATCAGATGAGAGGCAGCAGTCACTCACCCATTCATAAATTCATGAATGGGTGTGTGAGTGGAATCTGCCTCTGATTGGTCAGGCTGTGACCAATTAGAGGCAGCTCATTCAGCAGGCGGGGATTTTAAATCCCCGGCTGCTGAATACTACTCACAGCTGTTCAGAGCAGTTCAGGAGGACTGCCGCTGGCCGCGCTGAACTCCGTCTGCCGGGACCAGGTGAGTATATATATATTTTTTATTTTTACACATTTCTGGATGAATTGCAGGGAAGGGCTTATATATTTAACCCCTTCCCGACAATTCATCCTGCGATCGCCGGCAGCCCATTGCTTTCAATGGAGCCAGCTGTATTGCCGTCTCCATTGAATTCAATGGGCTAACATCGTTCTTCTCTGCCACAGCTGTTAAAGCTGTGGCAGAGGAGAACGATCTTTATGCTGACAGTGCGCGGGGGGGGGGGGGGGGTCTCACTCTTGCCACTATTGTGGCTTAATAGTGGGACCTGCGAACTTCAGATGCAGCCCAACATGTAGCCACTCGCCTGCCCTATCCGTTTCTGTGTCGTTCCCATCACTTTCTTGAATTTCCCAGGTTTTCACAAATGAAAACCTTAGCGAGCATCGGCGATATACAAAAATGCTCGAGTCGCCCACTGACTTCAATGGGGTTCGTTACTCGAAACAAACTCTCGAGCATCACTGAACGTTCGTCTCGAGTAACGAGCACCCTAGCATTTTGGTGCTCGCTCATCTCTATTCTGCACATGTATGTACAATATATGCAAGGGTTTATACATTTAGCACCTTTTTAAGGCCTTTGTTAGTGATATACTCCTAGGATATGAGTTATTTCTGCTTTTATATTAGTATAATTTCGTACATGTGTGTATAAGGCCAATTTCACATCTGCATTGGAATTTCTGGAAGGAGGCTCCGCCATAGATCCGGCTTAAAATAATGGAAAAAAGAGCGCTGCATGCAGCACTTTTTCTTTCATCCCAATGCCGGGCAGCTTTGTGGAAACTGAATGGACACCATTATAGTCAATCGGGTCTATTTGGTGCTTTTCGGTTCTGTCCTAAGATGGAAACCACCCTAATATGTGCATGTTCCAGATATTTAACATCTTTCCAGAACTTGTGTAAGTGATATATGTTTTGGGGAGGATACAATGTATGGGGGTTACAAGAGATGAGCGAGCATACTCGTTAAGGGCTTAGTCACATGGGCGCATCGGCACCCATACACGGGCGCCGATGCGCCCGTGTGACTGAGCCCTTACTGCAGGAAGAAAATGGCCGTACTTCAAGACGGACGACTCCCCGCAGCGCTGAAGAAAGAACACATGACCGGCAATGAAGCCGGTCACATGTTCTTTCCTCCGACGCTGCAGAGAGACGTCCGTCTTGAAGTGCAGCCGTCCTTCTACCTGCAGTAACACGGGTGACGATGCGCCCATGTGACTAAGCCCTAAGGGCAGATACTCGAGCGAGTATCGTCCTTTTCGAGTACCTGCCTGCTCGTCAGAAAAGATTCGGGTGCCAGCGGGTGAGATCTCCCCCACATTACCCCCATCTTTTCTGATGAGCAGGCAGGTAGTTGAAAAGGATCATACTCGCTTGAGTATCTGCCCTTAATGAATATGCTCGCTCATCTCTAGAGGTTACTCTTTATTACAGGAGTGTTCTTTATCCCTTATGATCCTATCTTATGATTTTTAAAAGTTTTTAATTGATCTGTGGTTGTTTATGTTTGCTGGTAATAAAAAAATTGTTACTATTTTTGGTATTTTTCAATTCTCTTTTTTAGTTCAAATGTATCTTCTTGATTTCACACATATATAGTTTTTGTCTGTGCACTCATTAGTGTGGGACTTGTAGTGCGCATTATTATTTGTTATTTGGTGGTATCCATTTACTGTTTAATCTGTGGTTTCCATTACATGGCACCCATTGGTCAACTTTGACTTATAAGACGGTCTATCAGGTTCTCTTGTGGTACCCATCAGTTTTACGGGAAGAATAGTGCTACATGCAGTGTTGTTCTTCCCGTTAAATCTGATGGATCGGAGATGTGATCAGAGACTAATAGATGTTTTAAGCTTTACATTACAAAGCATTGTTTCAATAATTTATATGGTTCTTCAACAGTATGCAAAAGATGCACAGTTAAAAGACTACTAGACATGCTCTAATTTCCCAGAGCTCTAATGTCAGGGCTTTGGCTGCAGGGCAGCATATTGTTTCTTTCACATATTGTCTATTTGTGTTGAGTAGATACTTACTGAGTTGAATCCTAGAATTACCAACCCCCCCTCAATGACATTTCTGAGGGGCCAAAGTGGGTTCCTATAGTGAGCTACTTCACTGCCGGGACAAAAAGGTGAACCTTGTTTTTACCTGCCCGCCTCAGCTCTAGTGTTTCTGACAGAGATCAGGAAGGTGCCAGTGGTCACATGATCGCTGGGGGGATGTGGAAGTGATACTTCTGCATTCTCTCTTCACCCTCTTGATTTCAGCTGTGTCTGATAGCCGAGATCAGGAGGGTGCTGGCAGTCACATGATCGACGGGCGGAATGCGGAAGTAACACTTCCGCATTCTCTCTTCATCCTCCTGACGCACGTCTGTTCAATACTGGCATCCCCTGATGCCATTGGCTGATGAAGCTCTGTTCATACCTGGAGGGGTATGTTCATCCTCCTGATGCAGCGAGGCCTGATTTCGGCTGTGGGTAACAGCTGAGGTCAGGAGGCTCCCGGCGGTCACATGATTGCCGGGCGGAATGCGGAAGTGTCCTTTTCCCTTTTCCCTCTGCATTACATAGCGCCAATTGAGCGCTATGTAATGTGTAAAGGAGAAGGCAGAAAGGGTTAAAAACCATTTATGCCTTTTCCTCAGGGGGCCCTCGATAAGGACCAGTGTAGGAGTGCATCTGCACCCGATGTGTCTGACGAGAGGGTGCAGATTCACTCCTGCACTGCAGTGGCGGGCCTGTTCCGACATCGAAGCTATAGAGGAATTTCTTGATGTCGGAACTGGTCAGTCATTGGAGTGGAAAGGGTTAAGCGCTCATATTTTAAAGAAAACAGCCACTCACTTATCAGTGGGTCATATGAACTTTAAATGAAACTCGTGTGTAAGAGGACTTTTCGATACACATTTTACAGCACATTTCACCCATAGTCGTCCAATGAAGTCTGGGACAGACAGCATGCTGTGGATTGGACATTAGTCAGTTGCATCTGCAAGGAGTTTTGTTCTACGGAATACAGTATAGTCCCATAGAGTCTGTAGGCATTGTATGCAACCTGGAGATAGTACAAAGCTGGAATAGGGTTTTATGCATGAGTGTATATGAACCTGCAGGCTAAGCATTGAATGTATCTGCCCATGTATCACAAATGTGTAGGAAATTAGGATGCAATCTAGATGTTAGCTAATGCACTCCGCCACCACCGCTATAGGCTTCTTTAGCTTTTTTCTAGTTCACCCTATAAAACAAATAGATTGTGGGAATGTTGAACTACTTGCAGTCTCTTGAGAGACCCTTCGTAAGGGCATTTCCATTTTCTCATGAATGGTTCCTTGGGTTACATTTCTTTTTCCTTCCAGTTGTGCACTCACAATGACCTGCCAGATGTAACCCTTCTGTTCTCAGATACAAATTTGTTTGCATTTTCTTCTTTTGTGTTTGCTTAAGCTGATTTTGGGCATCTGGCCTGGCTTTGTGAATGATTCTTCCGCTTTTTTTTTTTCCTTTTTTCTTTCTTCATAGAAATAAACAGTGAGATTTGCTTTTTACAAATGCCCTCTCTTACCGCATGTACACATGAACAGCTAATTCCTCAATTAATGCAGACACAATTTCATAGCTAAAAATAAAGATTTCATTATTATAATTAAAATAATGACACATTCTGTAGAAAACCACTTTGCCCTGCTTGTTATATGGCCTATTAAATGAGGAAAAGTTACATTAAATTGCTGTGGCAGTTATAGCAAATGTAGCTTCCATTCGGCTTGATACAAGATGACTTCTCTTATGTTGGCTTTGACCTTCTCGGGATATGCAGGTACAATGCACCCTTTTGTCAAATGTCTGCCAACAGAAAAAAAAGTCAAATACCACTGTGTCCAGACTGTTCATTGCAGGATTCATCAAACTTTAACACCAACATCATTCAAAATTAATTGCTACAATTGTATACCAGATCGTCATTTAAAGGCTATTCATCAAATCTCCTACCAGTCATAAAATATGATTAATTGCAGCTTGCGAGTAATTGTATAAGGAACCCTGCTCTGAGATAACATTAGTGCTTTATGAGCCTGTAATACATCTCAGTGTAGGGTACTTTATAGAGGATAAAATATGATGGCATCATTTCCTAAAGTAATTGCGATTTAAAAAAAAAAGTGTACGGAAAAAATATTGATAAAAATTATATGGGAATTAGCATTACCTTTTTCATGGCTTTGTTTGCTGTTATGTATTTAAATACGTCATTCGGTTCTATTAAAGGACAACCTGATATCCTTCATTTAGCACGTATTGATTAACTAATAATAGGCTACATACAGTAGCTGTAGTGCTAGAAATATTACTTCATTGACTACACATTAAACTACCATTTGCAGTTTGTATGAATGCCATGTAGTAATATAGCACTAATAATGTCCCTGTGGATATATAGCTCGCTATGTCATATTTTTTAGAGTTTGCTGTGCATGAACATAGAATACAGTATGTCCCACTTTTGGGGTAAAGGTGACTCCAAGGGAGATGAGGCTGGTAGATTATTTGTAGCACAAACCAGTTATAATATTATATTCTAGTTAGAACTATATTCATGATATGCATAGAGTTATGCATTATGAATGCATGATGAACAGACTTGCATCAAGGGTCCGAGAGTCAATGGGGTGGGGGGTGGGGTGGGCTGCTTCCTTCACTTTCATTAGCGATGGAGTCTCTGATAATCAACCAATAGTCGGAGATCGGAGTGATGGACCCCCATGGATCATATAGCAATAAATAGAAAAAAATCCTGGACAACCCTTTTCATTTGACATTTTAAATAGATTTGGTTGTGATGTCAATTTAACATTTGCTGCAACTGTGCATTTACAGGTTAATGGGGTTGTACGAGTTAAGGAAACCCCTGTCAACAGATTTCCCATGCCTTAAAATAACAAATCAGCGGTTACTCACCTCTCTCTACTCCCTGCTCACTCCGTGCCGCCGGCTCCGGTCTCCCTGTGATGTCACTTTACAGGCTGCAGTCATCCTGAGCCCATCCACAAATAAGCTGATGCAGCCAATGACAGTGCTCAGTGACCATAGCTGACGCTGTCATTGGATGTTACAGCAGGTTTACGGAAGGTCACAGTAGCCTGTAAACAAAGTCAGTGGAGACTGGAGTGGAGAGAGGTGAGTAACCACTGATTTGTTATTGTCATGGGGTACTTGGTGACAGGGATTTCCTTAATTCAGACAAGCCCTTAAGGTCTCGTTCACATGAGCGTGGTTTTAGTGCACTATAGGCGCGTGCAAAGACCGAGGCTATACTACACTAAAAATAACGTGAACGCGCGATTTCCAGCTATTAAGTCTCAAGCTTAATTAGCAGTGAAATTGCCCGTTCACACGATTGGGAGGTGCGTGGTGAGTGTTATCCAGCTCCCGTAGGAGTCTATGGAAACTCCTGTGCATCACGCACCAGAGATAGGTCAGGTTCTATCTTTTCTCGCCACACAGACCTTAGATGCGAGCTTTGCAGTCGCATGTCCTATCTTTGTTAGATGCGAGTTTTTTGCTACATCTGTTCTAGCTGAAAGAAAGTGACAACCAACATTTAACATGCAAGAAATTGTATAGTACAATGTAACTGTTGGACATTCAATAGGTAGTCTCATAAGCTCAGGCTCTCACAATAGAATCACAAATCAGTTTCAGTGCCTTTAATATATTTTACTTAATGTCCTATCAGCATGCCTATAAACATATATTTGTAGGCAAAAAAGGATTCCTAACAGTCAAGTTTTTTCCTACTTATTTTTTATTGCCATCTGAGCCCAATGTCCTTAAAAACAAGTGCAGACAACAACAAAGATGGGAAGAACAGAAATGTCACAGGACTTTACACATGACAATCTGGATTCTTTGTATTTTTCTTCAAGCAATTGAAAGTTTTCTAGAAAATTGGCAGATTGGGGGATTGTGCATAGTATTGATTTGGACAATTCACAATGCTGATTTTATAGACTACAATGAAGTGGCCAATGGTCCCCTGGGTATTGCATATACAAACCAACAACTGGTGTAGGTTAGAGACCCAACAGTCTGTCTTAGTGCTCAGTCAGACAGGCGCATCCGGGCGCCGATGTGCCCGTCTTCCTGCAGGATAAGACGGCCGCACTGCAGCTGCGGAGAAAGAGCACATGACCCCCTCCATTGCCGGTCATGTGTTCTTTCTTCCGGCGCTGCAAAGAATCGTCCGCACCTGCAGTGCGGCCGTCTTCTGAGCCCTTACTGACTTATTACATCTCGGTGCTATTTTATGATAATGTTAAACAGAAATAAATTTAGAAATTCGATGAATGTGCATAAATTGTACCTTACCTTGCTAGAAATAGGCATATTTAAAAGTACTCTTCTTTAGATATTTTAAATGGTTAAAGGGGTTGTCCCAATTCAGCATTTCCTGGCTGGGATGAGAAAGCTGTGGCTAATTTCCCAACCACCTCTCCAGGCATTGCAGAAGCAGCCAAGCGCAACAGCCTTATGCTGTTTCCGTAATTCCAATTGAAGTGAATAGCTGTTGCGCAAACACCATAGCACAGCACACTAAGCGATTTCTGTAACACAGGACTTATGCAAATAGCATAGCGTGCAATGCTACACTGTTTCTGTAACTCCCATTCACTTCAATGGGAGTTACATAAATGGTGCAAGGCTGTTGCGCTTGGCTGTTTTTTTAACACCTAGAGAGGTGGTCGGAAAACTAGCCACAGGTTTCTCATCATAGGCCTCATTCACATGGGCGTTTTTCTGCAGCTTAGTTGCACTCGCAAAAAAAAAAGGCAAGTAATTTAACAATGTTTTCCAATGAAAACGCTTATATGAGCGATTTATAGACGCGTCAAAAAATTTCACCAAAAAAAAAAGGACATCAGCGACTGAAATTCCCTGTTGCGTGAAGAAAATAGGCCTTCACCTATCTTTTGGCAGAAAGTCACAGGAGTCTCTCATAGGCTCGCAGGGAAACACCTTTATCCTCGCTGTGGGGGAAACTCTTCATTCCCACTGAGATGAAGGGAGTCTCTGGCGATGAAGGGAAGCCCCAGGGGAACCCAATGCATCTCCGCAGGGCTTCCCTTCATTAGAGAGAGAGATTAAGGGAAGCCCCAGGGAACCCCCTTCATCTCCCCAAGTCCCTGCACTGCTGGAGAGAGAGATGATGGGAAGCCGTGTGGGGACCACCTTCATCTCACTTTCCAGCAGCACATCTTTTCTCTCGCTGGCCCTGTGAATGGGTAATAACAGGTGTCATGCAAATCACCTGTCCATACAATTTTCTGCAGCGCTAGCTAAAAATTTTTTGCACAGCTAGCTTCTGCATAATTTTGAAGCCCGTGTGAAGGAACCCTTAGCCAGGAAGTGCTGAGATGGGACAACCCCTTTAATTAATCAGTGAAAGGGATTGCAATAACAGATATTGATGGCCTACACTATTACCAATAAACGAAGATTTGAACCATGTGCCCCTTACCAATTGCTAAAACAAAGTGACGGCGGAACAAAAAAATTGCCATCCAACTTTATCTCCTGTCGGCGCTGCTCAGCTTTTTCCAGCGACCACATGCTTGCCCCTTTATAGTCAGATGCCTCTAGAAGAATCTAAGCCGGCACGCAATATTTAATAGAATCCCACCAGTCGCGCACGGCATATCCTTTTCTTCTGAACAACCAGAGAAAATATTTATAAGCCAATTAAAGACGAAGACCTAAGGCATAATAAGAAGGCAGCAAGGTGACGAGCTTTGTTTGTAGCGTTATAAAAACTACCATTTAAACACTGCAGCATCTTTGCTTTGCTCCCCGCTGAAAAGAATGTTAAGAGGCCACCGGCACGGGCTATCACATTTCACTTTAAATATTTTCTCAGTCAAACGGTGTGACGTAAAGAACAAATAAAAGTCTGATCACAAGTCATGGTGTGAGTTTAATATATACATCACATCATGGACAGATGATTTAATATATTCTGCAATTTCACTGCTGCCAGCTCCCCCACAAATCACCATATGTTACCCTGTAGAGTATAGATTTGGCGTGTGCCTGCCATACAAATGTACTTCAAACATCTTTGATTAGCTTCAGCCAAACATGCCAACACTGTGGGTGAGATGACCACCCTATGACTGCTACAATTAATTACAGAGGCCATTGGCTTCAATTACAGCCATTTCCTATAATTAATCTATTTCTAACATTATTCAGTTTCCTTTTTCCTAAAATAAATAAATAAATAAAAATGATCGTCATAAGAACATTCTGTAACTAGGCATGAAATATTTGATCAGTAACAGATATCTGATGGGGCATATTTAAAAAACTGTCTAAATAAAAATGACCCATATCAACCAATTACATTGCAGGTTTCATTTTCCAAGAACAGTATGAGAAATAAAAGCTGTGCTGTGATTGGTTGCTATGAGTCACACAGTGTTCCTTTTAGACCCATTCATAAATCTTCCCACTGTCTATGAAAATCACAATGAGTATATACTGTACATTGCTATTCTCCACATTGAAATGTATACTAATTTCTTCACTAAGCTACAGTATTGATATAGTAAAGAAGAGATATTCTCATCTTTGCCAAATGTGGATGATATGGGATTACTATTGTTTTTGCCATGATCAGAGGTGACTGAGATTACGGAAATAGCCAAACTTCTTGCTCTATGCTGTTTCCGCTACTTCCCTAGAAGAGAAGGTTTTCTGAGTTGCAGAAACAGAGTAGCCTACTGTAGTAATAATAATAATCTTTATTTGTATAGCGCCAATTCATTCTGCAGCGCGGTATGCTGTACTTCGCTGTTTCCCCTGCATCCAATCTCTTCAGTTCAGCCGTCACCATAATCCCGGCAACCAGAGGCCATGGTGGTGAGCAGGGAGGGTAATCCTCATTTTGGTGATAGGCATTGGACTTGCATTTATCACACATTTTTGGCATATCCTGCAATATCTACAGTTCTGAACTGCCCTAAAATCGGCTGGTAGCTGCATCCAATATATAGACAATGCATGGCATAATTTATGTTAAAAACAAAAAGATCTACCCAACTAGGACTCATTGCGCATCACATTCAGGAAATCTACATCTTTTTAGATTATAAATAGGATTGGGTTGTGGCACAAGGGAGTGGGGAAATTTTCACTATGGAAATGTTGGATACAGGGGTAGACTATATAGGTAGACTTACTTATAATGTGTATTAGTGCAAACTTAGGGCTCCTTCACACAGGAGTATTTTTCGCACATGTTTTACATGCCCAGAATAAAAATGCAGCATGCTCTACTTTTGTGAGCATTTGCACACCAAAGGTCCCCTTAGAGACCTATGGGGTGTGCACGCAATATGCAAGAAGATGTATCAAGCCTGATAGAAGCCTGTCCGGTCAGATCGCGGTTGCTTGGCAGCCGGGGGCCTTCTGAAAGGCCCTAGGGCTGTCTATGCAGAGCGCCTATCAAGCCGTGCGCTTGATGGGCACTCTGCATAGACAGCCCTGGGGCCTTTCAGGAGGTCCCCGGCTGCCTAGCAACCGCACAGCGTCCCACGATCGCATCGTGGGACGCTGATGGGCCCCTGAACGTCGGGTGCTGGCTGTTTCTTACAGCGGGCACCCGGCGGCAGCAGTTCCAACGAGCTGCGCTACTCGTCAAAACTGTTAACACTTTAAATACCGCTGTAAGAACAGCCAGCACCCGACGTTGTATGGAGCGGGATCCACCCGCGATCCCGCTCCATACAACCATTTGTTCGGACTTGCGAACAAATGGACTTGCGAACAGGCTCCTGGAACAGAACCTGTTCGCAAGTAGGGAACAAACTGTATATACAATGCGGTTTTGCTTTAAAAATGCAAATCTTTAAGATTAACATGTGTTTTTAAAAATAATTGCATGTGGTTCCAATAGAAAATGCTTTATAAACAGATCTTACTGGCACGCATATTGCATGGCATGTGAGTGTGATCATTTAAAGAGCTGCCATTAAATGTAATTTAATGCTCCCATAGAAAATTATGGGCGATTTTTGAACAATAATAGCACAAAAATAGAACGTGCAGCAATTTTTGAAACCTGGACATTTTTTCCTGTGCGAGTTCTGTCCATCTCGCAATTGGACGGGACTGGAACATCCCCTGTGGAAATACACACTTAGGGCTCAGTCAGATGAGCACTGTATTTTGCGCACCTATGTGCACAAAAAAAACCTGTGAAAAATGCGCGTGAACGAAGCTCTGTGCTCATTGCTTTCAATGGGGCCGGCGCTACTGCAGCCAGCCCCATTGAAAGCAATAAAATGCAGGCAACCCCCACAGTGAGTTTCGGGGAAGAGCTTGAAATATAAGCCCTTCCCTGAAAATCAATCTAGCTGCTGTAAAGAAAAATGAAAAATACATCACCTCTGTCAGGGCTCCAGCGCATCTTGTCGCTGGCTTCCCCGGCACTCTTCTGCAGCTTCTTCTGCTGCTGGGGATTTAAAAATGCCCGCCGCCTGAAAGAGCTGATTGCTTGAGTGCTCAGCCAATCACAGGCAGTGCTCAGCCATTTATTGAATTCATTGAAAGCAATGGGATGGCATTGCGGTCCTTTGCCAAAGCTGTCACAGTTGTGACAGCTGTGGCAGGGGATTCCTTCATCCACATGGGAACTCCCCTTCTCAGTGAACACTGTGACAGTGCTGTCTCAGTGTTCAGTAAACAGGGGACTCCCCACAGGGAATCTTTCCGCACAACACAGACCTTCCCAGTGACGGAAGTCCTATCTTTTGCAGGTGGGAGTATTTTGCGCCTGTAAAAGACTGACATGTGAACACAAAATAGGAAACCAATGGTTCTATTAGATGTGCTTTTTTTGCGCACATAGACACGTGCAAAAAAACGCTTGTCTGACTTCACCCTTAAAAGATGGTCCTCCACATGTTTAAGCATACACAAAAATCCTGCTTGATCTATTTTCCATTCTTCACTGAAAATATAAGCATTTTGCACATTTCTTTAACAGAATGGATGGACTGTATAATTAATTCAAAGACATCATCAACTATACTACTTCAAGCATTATATTGGTGCATACCATTTTAACACAAAGGTGAAAGAATTGCTTCAGACTTTAGGAGACAGTCAGACTACTCTAGGAGCAGATTAATAATTTAGTATCTAGACAATAAGAACTTTCATAGACATCAAAAGTAACCCCCACCCTACTGCTCCCCCCACACCCCCACATCCTCATCCCCAAATGTTAGGCACCAATAGCAAACCTCTTGGCTCCTGGGTTTTGTCCAGCCCATTTTTAGCATAAGTGTGAATTAATTCTTAGATCTAGTGCTTGGACGTAACTATTTAAAAGTGTAGTGTGCCTATAAAGAAAAACAGAAGATAAGATAAAAATTAATAGTGGCAATTGTTTTTTATTTTAAGTGTAATATTAAAACAAGTGGAAATCATTTCTACAAGTGTCAGGTCCATATATAAAAGTATTAATTGAAGGGGGTTTGCATATTTAGGTTGTATATCCTCAGGAAGTCAACACAAAACACAGTGACCTGTTGCTGTATGGGGATCCACAGCCTTTTTGATTGGTTCTAAGAAACAGGAACAGTCCAAAATGTTTCCATGCAGTAAGACATGCCATACAAAATACAAAAATAAAATTTCTTTATTTTTAAATTACACATAAATATAAGATACAAATGTATTTTTAAAATACAGATAGCAATATTCACACTTGTTTTGTGTACATATGAAAATACAGCATTTGAATATTTAACATACACAGACACATTTTTATAAATGCAACCAAATGTCAATAAGTGTTTTTGATTGTTCCAGAACTCCATAAATATGGAAAAAGAATGTTGTAAAGTCATCTAATTTTGCCTCACGTCTTGAAGCAGTTTATTAATTTCAGCCACCAGTTCACTAGCATCCATAAGTTCATGATTACCATCATTGAGATGATTAAGAACATTGTCAAAGTCATCTTCTTCATAGTTCTCTGGGATTTCCTCCATGGCTGGCAACCATTTAGAAGATGGTTGTGCACTGGAATGATTTCCTAAAGCAGGTCCACCAACATTGTTGGGATTTTGAAAATGTGTGTTTGCTGCCCATGCAGCAACCCCTTGGGGGTAACTTACAGTCTTAGCAGGCACTTGGCCTTTCCGTCTTTCTAAGGAGTTTGAGCGGTCAACATCACTGCATTCAGTGTAGTTGTCCATAGATGGAGGTAGCAAGCGTTGGAAAACACTGCTCATTTCAGTGAGAAGTGAAGATGTGCAGGTTTCAGCGGCTTCCTCATCCTGAGACTCCTTGCCAAATGTAGAAAAACTTTTCTTTTTCTCATTCTGATCAGTAGGAAGCATATTGTCCTCAAGAAGAGGAGCCTGTTGTTGCATCTGCTGCTGGTTTTGTGGCTGGGGCGGTTGGAGAGGTTGGATTTCTTCACCAGGGATGAACATGTTATTCCTGTAGTCTGCAGATGGAGAGGGAAGAGGTGGCATCCAACACTGATCTGAGTGTCCTAAAACCCGGCATTCTTCTGTACAGTATCTCATAACTGTAGGAAATGAGAAAGAAACATAATAAATGACTTTGATATAGCAAATGATGCAATATATTTATACACCATAAATAAGCATTTGGACTAGATACAGATATGCTATACCATAAATAGCCATTGCACTTCTTCCATAGAGAAGCTATGATCATCATAAGCCATTTTCTCAATATTACAACAGGAGGCATATTCTGCAGTCATATATATATATATTCCCAGACACAGATTTTGCATAAGCTATGCCATGGATCACTTTCCATTTCCTTATAAATGACTATCATAAATTCATCCCTATCCTGACAGGCCCCGTTTCAATAACATAAAAAGGAAATGCATTTTTCTGCTATTGCAGTTGTCTTACAGCCCAAATATCATTCTATCATTTCAGATTTTTTTTCTAGCTATCACTATGTTTCATGCCCTTTAAAACACAGCTGCCCATGCCATCTTGCTATATTTACTGTTAATGCCTCAGTGAATAGAAAAGACACGGGAGCAATGTGTTACCACTGTTTCAGGCAGTGAAGGGGTTAATTTCAGTAAATGAGTAATTGGTGCTATTTATTGGGGATATAAAAAAAATAAAATAACCCAGGTGTATTTTGGATGAAACTAACAGACACCATGGTCATATTACTAAAGCAGTGCATTGGGAAGGATGAAAAGGCAAGAGGAAACAATACAAGGGGACAGATGGCCTGGCTGGAATACAGCATATGACCACATTGAACATAGGTTCCATCTGCGGGACCCTTACAACTGAGGACAGCAGGAGCTGGGGGCTGTGGAGAGGGAGTGCTGTCACTATCTGGGGGGGAGGGCCCCCAAGTCATTGTTCTCTAAAAAAAAACCTTTGCACTTAGCTGACATTTTTAAATAGCTTAGTAAACACCCCTCTATGATACCTAACTTGTGTGGTGCTACACTGGCTGCTGTTACCCTAATAAAAGAGCATTGTTTAGTACATAAACAAAACAGGAGCTGTAAAATCAGAATTGTGCCTGTGCAGGGTGACCTTGGGAGGGCATGGTGCTGCTGATGGTGCAGCAAAATCATCTGTACAAAGAAAGGTTTTCTGTAAGCACACGAGTCTCACAGTCTGGGCAAACTCTGGAACATTTGATAAATAGGACTCACTGCTGCTGATTTGTGAACAACTATTGATTGTTCACACACATGGAAATGCTAATTTCCTAACCAGCCACTGAGACATCATATGATCTTTCCACTATTACATTATTGCTTAGCTGAAGACATATTATAGGCATTCTGCTGCTAGAGATGAGCCAGCATGTTACAGATGAAGAACAAATACTCTTTTATATCACTATATTATCTCAGCTTTTTGCTTATCACATGATATGCATCTCATAGAGATTAAAAAGATCTCTTTTATCTGCCACACATAAATATGTGATATCTATTCTAACGGCACATTCTCTATGTTCTAGTCCCATTTTTCTGTTTAGGAGGGTGGCACAGTTTTTAGAAATCTTAGGGGGATGTTAAAAGGTTTTGGATAATTTAACTATTCCTATGAAAGGTTTAAGCAATGCTTATTTTCCTGGAATATAATCAAATTAAAGTAAGGTTTTTTTTATGTTTTTCCCCTAACCACTGACACTGAGATAGGTTGCCTCCCTTGGCCTAGCCTTTCAGCATAATTTCACATAGGAATGAAATGTACTGCTTAGCTAAAACTGTTTTTGCTTTGGGCAAAATGCTCAATATTGTGGCTGTCTCATCTCTACCAGCTGTGCTCTGTAGCATAACACAGGCAGCAGCAGGCAGGAGAAAGTGGAGAGTTTAAAGGAAGCTTTGTGTTTTGTGTGTGTTTGTGTTACATTGTATCCCTTTTGTATCAATCAGAGAGCCAGAAAGAAACAACAAATAAATTATGCAAGAGACTTCAGCAGCCTACCTGGAGGAAGTCTATGGCCATCAGTAAGGAAAAGTTCACTGAATCCTTCGCCCAGAAGCCTGTCAATTGGAGAGTCTCTGCCCAGATCATAATCACTGTCTCCTGCTTCACTATCTCCACGACCACTGTCTTTCAAACTAAATTTATCCATGTCTTGAAGGGCATACCTGCAGAACAGTACAAACATGTAAGTATCATTTAGTCACTTGGGACCATAGACATGTGTGCAGGGTTATTTAATAACTCACCTGTAGCTTCTAGAATATTTGTTTCCTCGAAAGCTTGGTCTTGGCTGGTACTGTCCCTGGTGAAGCATGGAGAGCAGTTGGGATACCTGCCAAGAGACATGAAGAAAAAAAACATTATTACAGTCTATTAGGTGGTAAGACAATAGGCAGCTTATGTAGTAAATCTCCTGCTTTACACAAAAGTAAGATGAGCGAATGGCCCTGCTGTATATAGTTTGGATTCCCAGTAATCAAATGGCTTTATACTCTCAAAATCTACAAAATTCTAACTACAAAATTATTTGGAACGTATAACTAATTCCTGATATATATATATATATATATATATATATATATATATATATATATATAAATAGAGAGAGAGAGAGAGAGAGAGAGAGAGAGAGAGAGGGAGGTTATGTCCCTATATTCAGAATGTGCATAATACAGAAGAGGTCCCATTTACCTCAACAGCAGGCGTAGCATGGGTCAATTCCAGAGCGAAGGTATCTGGTACATGATTAGATGAAATTGTCATTAGACTGTTGAGTGACTGGCGACTGTGATGACTTTGCCTGCTGCTCATCTGGCCACGATCCAAGGTAGGGGATGGTGATGGAGAAGACCTGTGGTGGGATCTAATAGGAAGGGTCCCGTTCATAGTAGGCACTAATGTAATGTCCCCTTTGTGAATTTGCCTTGAAGGCCTCTTTGGATGATGCTGGTAAGTTGACTCTGCCACCCTGCAGTTGTAAGATCTGTTGTCCTTCTTTTCTCTGTTACATCTTGTTGCAAAAATAACCATGATAACTAGAAGAACCGCACAAATAGCTCCTAAAGAAATAATAATAATCATAGAGATATCCATAGGGGCCTGGTTAACAAACGTGGCCTCTGTGCTGCCAGTAGCCTCAGGAGTTTCCAAAATATGACACTTAAGAAGTACTTTAGTAGAACGTGGAGGATTCCCTTTGTCTTGAACTAAAACTAAAAGCTCCCATTCTTGGATTGGGAAAGTCTCCATACTCATATTAGTGTAAACTTCACAGGATTTGGGATCAATAAGGAAAACATCGAATTCATTCCCAGCAATGAGAGAACAGGTAAGTTCAGAGTTCAAACCAGAGTCTCTGTCCATTGCCTGTATTTTGGTAATTAAGAAACCACTTTCAGCTTCCCTGGGGATCGAAATCTTTGCCGTGTTATTTTGAAGAGCAGGGGCCACAATGACTGGAGAGTTATCATTTTCATCTACAACTGTGAGAACCACTGTAGCATTTGTGACCAACTGTGGAACTCCACCATCTCTGGCCTGCACGGTGAAGACAATCTGATTCACTTCTTCATGGTCAAATGCCCTTAATGCATATATTGCACCATTTGAGGGGTCAATAGTTACATAGGTTGTAATAGAACTACCTTGGATAAAGCTTTCAGGAATAATATAAGTCACTTGACCATTTTCAGCTTGATCTGGATCAGTTGCCTTAACAAATGTAATATGTGCACCAGGTAAATTGTTTTCTATGATAACAATCTCGTATCTGTTGGTCTGGAACCGTGGTGGGTTGTCATTCTCATCACTTATCTGCACTGCAAAGTGCTTCACTGTAGAGAGACTTGGCAGTCCTCTGTCCTCTGCTATTACAGTCAAGCTATACTCAGATCTCTTTTCTCTATCAAGCGTAGAGTTGGTCAATATTAAATAATTGTTTTCATATGTTTTTTGCAGCTTGAATTGCCCGTGCCCATGGAGTTTACAAACGATTTCCCCATTTAGTCCCGAATCTTTATCCTGCACCCTTACCAAGGCCACAAATGTATCCAGAGGTGCACTTTCAGAAATATAAGCAATCTCTTTACCAGAAGACATCAGATTGATATTGATTTCCGGTTTGTTATCATTCACATCAATAACATTTATAATAATCTTGCAGTGTCCTGGGATAGAATTGGGTCCCATATCTTGGGCCTGAACATCGATCTCATAGGACTTTGTTGTCTCATAGTCTACTTGCTTTACCAGAGTCAGCTGACCTTTTTCTGGATCCATTCGGAAAGTTTCAGTAATTTTGGGGGAAACATTGCTGTTAAATGAATACACAACTTTTCCATTTGCCCCCTCGTCAGGGTCTGTGGCATTAAGGTCTATAAGTAAAGTCCCAACTGGTGCGTTTTCCGGTAGTTTTATAACATAAGACTTCTTTTCAAAGATAGGACTGTTGTCATTAGAGTCCGAAATGGTGATTTTGAGGATTGCCGAGCCATATCTCTGGGGAACCCCCATATCTGATGCAGTCAGCTGGAGCTCATAACTAGACTGCTGTTCCCTGTCCAGCTCCCTGACTACAATAAGTTCTGCATATTTGGCGCCATCAGTCCTGGTCTTTACCTCGATCTTGAAATATTCATTCTCTGATAGGGAATAGGTATGAAGGGAATTCTCTCCAACATCAGGGTCAAAGGCGCTGTCCAGAGGGATCCTGGTGCCCACAGCCGCACTCTCAGAGATCTCTATGGGGATGAGGGCTCTGGAGAAGTGGGGGGCATTATCGTTGATGTCCAGCACCTCCACCTCCACATGGAAGAGCTGCAGATGTTGTGTCGGCAGGGTAATCACATCAAACTCTATGGAACAATTTAAGTTCTTCTGGCACAGCTGCTCTCGGTCGATCTTAGCCCCGATACTTATCTCCCCGTTATCCTCCTTGACTACAAGTAGGGGGGTCTTCCCCTGCTGCATCGCCTTAAAACGCACCGAGGAAGGGTTCGGTAACTTGGAGAGCACATCAGCCACATCCTCGGCTAGCCTGGCCACCACCGATCCCACCATCTGCTCCTCGTATATACTGTACTTTAAATTCTTGCCCAGGGTGACATAAGGCTTCAAGAGGATGACTATAGACAATGCACACAATAACACACAGTTCATTCTCCTACCGATCCTTGGGTTCCAGCAGCGATCCATCCCCAGCAAGCAGCAATTTACAAGATCGGAGCTGCAACTCCCCTGAAGTCCTTGAGCATTGAAGGGTGGAGGATGAGACTCCTTCCTGCGGTGATAGATCCTAGCAGATGCTATGGAGTGCACAAAGTTTGTCCATAAAGCCCGGGCAGAGATGTGATCTGCATCAGCAGCGCTCCAGCACTAGCTCCCCATCACATCAGGATTGCATTCACGTCCAGCATTGTATCCACGGATTGCAGGGGGCTTGCTGAATCTGCAGTCTTCTTCCCCCCTGTGAGCTCCTCTTCCCCTCACACTGCTCTGCAGCAGACTAAACACCCCTGATTGCTGACTCCAGACTAAAATCCGGACAACTTCACTCCAACTCAGACAAAGCTCCGGCTCTGCATGTGCTGAATCCCGTCCAGCCAATCAGCTAGTTTCCAAATCAGAGGACAGTGAAGTCACATTAGTAGCAGGAGAATGTGCCGGGGGGAGGTAAGGAGAAAAGGGGGGCTCCTCCCTCCGCATTCACTTTACTGAACGTGCCATAACAAAGAAGGGACAAATTGCTGCTGGAGGAAAACTTTGCATCCAGGCTTTGTAGCAGTCCTATGCAGCACGCCCAGATTCTTACCAGGAGACACAGCAACTATTGGATGAAGCAGGAGCAAGTTTACAGGATGGCTGCTTGTGGGTGTGAGGGGGTCCTGCACTGCAGAGCATTCCCCATGCGATCCGCTGCACTCACTGTATATACCTGTATATGCAGCATATGTGACTGTATCTGTATATATAATGTAAATGTGTCATCTATAGCTTTAATAAAGTAATTAGTATTATACATAGGATATGCTCTATCTAGCTATCTTTATTGTATCTATCTATCTATCTATCTATCTATCTATCTATCTATCTCATATCTATCTATCTATCTATCTATCTATCTATCTATCTATCTATCTATCTATCTCATATCTATCTATCTATCTATCTATCTATCTATCTATCTATCTATCTATCTATCCATCTATCTTTATTGTATCTACTGTATCTATTCTATCTATCTGTCTATATTGTATCTATGTAGTCTATATATCCTTATTCTATCTATCTATCTATCTATCTATCTATCTATCTATCTATCTATCTCATATCGATCTATCTATCTCATATCTATCTATCTATCTATCTATCTATCTATCTATCTCATATCTACTTATCTATCTATCTATCTATCTATCTATCTATCTATCTATCTATCTCATATCTATCTATCTATCTATCTATCTATCTATCTATCTCATATCTACTTATCTATCTATCTATCTCATATCTATCTATCTATCTATCTCATATCTATCTATCTATCTATCTATCTATCTATCTCATATCGATCTATCTATCTCATATCTATCTATCTATCTATCTCATATCTACTTATCTATCTATCTATCTATCTATCCATCTATCTATCTTTATTGTATCTACTGTATCTATTCTATCTATCTGTCTATATTGTATCTATGTAGTCTATATATCTTTATTCTATCTATCTATCTATCTATCTATCTATCTATCTATCTATCTATCTATCTATCTATCTATCTATCTATCTCACACAGGGATGAGGCTACAGGCTCTTGGGCCTGAGTGCAAAAGTTTGGCGTGCCCCCCCCCCCCCCTTCCTTCCCCCTCATACGCTAGCAACCCCTGTAATATTAGCTTTAGCACTTACAAATAGTACAGTATTTTACACTCATGTAAAAATGACTAGAAAAATCAGTGTCAAATGATGCTGATGGAAAGGGCTCCTGTAAGTTACAGGCTGTAACTCTTTCACTGCTGGAAAGGTGACATGTGCTCCTCATTTAGCAGTAAAGCAATGAAGACAATTAAAAGTTTTAAGGGGTACTTTGGCAATGTGGTCTTTTTTTTATTTTTTACCCATCCACTGTATTGGGTGAAAACTGATAGATCAGTGGGTTTCTGACTGCTGGGATCCCACCGAACCTGAGAGTGAGGGATTCTGTTTGCCTTACGTTCACTCACTGCTGCATCACAGCACCCACTAGAGTAAATGGAGCCCTGGATAGGAGTGATTTTTAACCCTCTCTTGTCGATGCAGCTTAGAGAGAATATTAAACCTATTCTATCAGTCTATGGCTCTGCATACAGTAAAGCTAAGTTCCATTACATCTGTATACAGTATGTTGTATGCACATTGTATTGAGATCTCTCAAGCCACTGACAACTATCTAAACATCATATGTAGAACACACAGCTGCCTCTGGTTTTAATTTCCACATCTCTCTTGCTGTAGACTGACATCTTGCAGCTTGGTTTGATTTATTTCACCATCTCTCCAATGTTTACAGTGACATAATCTATAAATTCTCTTTGGGAGAGAAGATTATCATTCATATATTTGGAGCCTGCCTAATACCAACTACAACATTCCACACTTTAGAAAATGGAAAACAGTTTATGGATTGACCTTCAGGATGTTCCTGTAGAGAACACGTTAAAGGCTATGGACACCTTTGGGGAAAGGTGTGTAGGTGTGTGTGTGTGGGGGGGGGGGGTCGGAGTTTACCTAAATGTATGTATTTTGGACTGATAAGAATTTTTGTAAAAAGTTTGGTTAACCATTTGTCTTCTGCAGCTTCTATATATCACTGTATATAGGCAACGCAGTCTGAGTCGCAATAGGAGATCTGTCAGTGAGACAGGAGTGATGGGATAGTTCATCTCTCTTTTTTCTCCTCTCCTGGATGGTCTTATCAGCTAATTTATGGCCATAACACAGTTTATCTTTGTTGTGGTCATAAATTGGCTGATAAAAAATGCAGGAGAGGAGAGAGCAGAGGGAAACTAAACTGTCAGTCCAGCCTCACTGGATCTTCTATTAAGACACAGCCTGCATTGTCTATGTACAGTGATGTATAGAGGTTGCAGAAGATAAACGGTGCAACATTTTTAATCAAACCTTATTTATTACAAAAATGCTTATCAGTCCAAAATATGTGCATTCAAGCAAAAAATATTTTAAAAAACTGCCCCGAAAGGTGTCCGTAGCCTTTAAAAACCATCAGTAGATGATCCCAGGTCATGGTGTGAATAGAAAGTGGTGAGGAAGAGGCCAAAGCTGACCACAGACAGTAGATGTCAACCCACAATCATTCAGCCAATGACTCCTCACTATTATGTGTCCTATATGCTATTTGACTATCAGGATGAGCGATTAGAGTTGCTCATCTGCAGCAGACAGGTTTTCACTAAAGATGAGCGAACACCAAAATGTTCGGGTTCGCGTTATTCGAAACGAACTTCCCGCGATGTTCGGGTGTTCGTTTCGAATAACGAACCCCATTGAAGTCAATGGGCGACCGGAACATTTTTGTATTTCGCCGATGCTCGCTAAGGTTTTCATGTGTGAAAATCTTGGCAATTCAAGAAAATGATGGGAACGACACAGCAAGTTCTCCTCTGCCACAGCTGTAACAGCTGTGGCAGAGAAGAACGATGTTAGCCCATTGAATTCAATGGAGCCGTCAATACAGCCGACTCCACTGAATGCAATGGGCTGCCGGCGATCGCGGGATGAATTGTCGGAAAGGGGTTAAATATATAAGCCCTTTCCTGCAATTCATCCAGAAATGTGTAAAAATAAAAAATATATATATACTCACCTGGTGCCGACAGACGGAGTTCAGCGCGGCAGGCTGCAGTTCTCCTGAACTGCTCTGAACAGCTGTTAGTAGTATTCAGCAGCCGGGGATTTAAAATCCCCGCCTGCTGAATAAGATGCCTCTGAATGGTCACAGCCTGACCAATCAGAGGCCAGCCCTCACTCACACCCATTCATGAATTCATGAATGGGTGAGCTCTCCTGCCCCTGAGCCAATCAGAGGCAGCCCTCACTCACCCATTCATGAATTCATGAATGGGTGTGAGTGAGGGCTGGCCTCTGATTGGTCAGGCTGTGACCATTCAGAGGCATCTTATTCAGCAGGCGGGGATTTTAAATCCCCGGCTGCTGAATACTACTCACAGCTGTTCAGAGCAGTTCAGGAGAACTGCAGCCTGCCGCGCTGAACTCCGTCTGTCGGCACCAGGTGAGTATATATATATTTTTTATTTTTACACATTTCTGGATGAATTGCAGGAAAGGGCTTATATATTTAACCCCTTTCCGACAATTCATCCCGCGATCGCCGGCAGCCCATTGCATTCAGTGGAGTCGGCTGTATTGCCGGTTCCATTGAATTCAATGGGCAAACATCGTTCTTCTCTGTCACAGCTGTTACAGCTGTGGCAGAGAAGAAGGATTTGTCTTCTATATGTTCTCAATGGGGTTGGCGCTGCTGCCGCCGGCCCCATTGAGCGCATATAGAAATGATTTCTCAGGGAAGAAAGTTAAAGTAACCCGAACATCCGAACATCGTGTGGTGTTCGTTACGAATAACGAACATCCCGAACACCCTAATATTCGCCCGAGCATCAAGCTCGGACGAGTACGTTCGCTCATCTCTAGTTTTCACCCAACAATTCTGAATCTGGACGTATTTGGGTTCTTGGGCTCAGTGACCTTCTGTCTGCCCCACCTTAAGGACTAATTCCCACGGATGGATTATCGATGCGGAATTTGCGGTCAGACACCCACCGTGAATTCCATAGCAATGTCCGTTCATGGACATGCTGTGGTGAAAGATTCTCCCATTCATACGAGCAGAAATCAACTGCGATTTTCTGCTCGCGGGGGAAAGTCACAACATATTTCAATTCTGTGCGTAAAATCATGCAGATAGCTTCTATTGCAGTCAATGGAACCTGTCGATCCCGTATACTTCTACTGTGAGCACAGTGGATGTACAATGGGAATCTGCGTCACCACCCAGCGCCTGTACCTCATGCGTTGCACTGCGCATGCGCGCTAGCTCACCAGCCAAGACACTCGTGGCAGATCCAGAGGGGTGAGCATAGGGTCTATGGGGGGTGCTGGGTCTGATTCCGCTGCAATATTTCACAGGCGGAATCCAACCTGGCCATGGGCATGAGGCCTTAGTATGATTACCCAGGAGCATGTTTACTGAGATCACCCTTTTGTATCTGTTCTAGTTTTGCTTTTACTGTCACCAACCATGACCCCATGACAGTCCCACAACCCATACAGACATTATTTCTATGACCTGCTTCTATGCTAACAATAAGCATTTTTCATCCAAAGCAGTTACTGATTTTGGGGGAAGTTTGGATATGATTAATGAGTTGGACTTGAAAAGTTTGTCTGACCCTTCAGCCCATAGAATGGTAGGATGATGGCAAATAGATCCATGCACTGGCGTAGCTATAGGGGATTCAAGGCATGCAGTGTCACCCAGGCCCAGGAGCTTAAGGCGTCCCATAAGGGCTCAGTTCTCCATATAGGGAGCCGAGTACTATGAATAAAGCATTATAGTTGGGGGCCCTGTTACAGGTTTTGCATTGGGGCCCAGGAGCTTCAAGTTACGCCTCTGTCCATGAATTGGCAAAACTCAAACTGAGCAAATACATCAACTAGTTTCTGATCAACATTTAGCATATACAATTGGCACACATTTTCCAATGTACAAATTAACATGCCTATAGGCTACCATATGTCAAAGAGAGTCCTTTCAGCATACATTTGATAAGATCTCCTTAAAGAATACTCTATTGAATGGTGTAGCTGAATAGTGTAATTGGCTATTAAATACAACTGGATCCTGCAAAATATATATATCAGAAACTATATTTTTTTAATAATGGGAATCAGTGGCGAACATAAGCTACTGTATACTATTGGTATTCAGCTGTATAGTCTTCAAAAGTGCACATGAGTGTATCCTCCAAATGTGTGATCAGAGTCTAATTTCTGCAATTTCAAGTATGACAAGTAGAAATGAAGTAAAAAGGGAGTTTCTATGGAAGCCAACATAGCACATGTGTGAGGCTTAACTCCAGGGAATAAGGCTGAATTCTGGAGAACAAGAATTCCAGGATTCTTACTTTACGATGGGGACCCGTTGAGGGAAACTGCCTGGCAAAGAATGATAGAGCTATACATACAAAATGTATGCTGCGAACCTACATATAACAACACAAACTGTATATATGACAGATCCATCTGTCAAAGAAAGAACATAGATGGTAAAAGTAATGTTTTATATTCATGTGCTATTTACCTACATTCTAAAAAAAACATGTTACTGCATAAAATGAGTTCTATTAATGTTATGGAATGGTTGACTACTTTAGATATATTTTAGATCATTCCCAAGAGGCATCCATGAAACCCAAGATATATGTCATGTGTGGTCTTTTTTTCTGTTTTTGAGAGGCTCTGTGCAAGAACGGCATATCCCAGACCCCATTGCAATGCCTCTCAGGGTAAGAAGAGAGGTGAGCATTGCTTACTTTGTTATTTTAAGACATGGCTAGGTCTGACATGTGTGTTTTTTCCATTGAGCCCCTCATATGTCATCAATATCAAATTGGTGGGGGTCCGACTCATGGAACACCTCCACTGATCAGCCGATTGGTGGAGTACTGTGGCCTTTTCATTGCCTACCAGGCACAGCTCGGTACATTTTGTAGTGACTGTGCCTGCTACTGAAACTCAGTCCCATTCAAGTGAATGGGACTGAGCTACTGTACCAGTCATAATCACATCTAAATGTATGGAGCTGTGCCTGGTATGCAATGAAAAGGCCACAGTGGTCCTCCAAACACTAGGACCCTTCAATCAGCTGATCGTTGGAGGTATTCAGAGTCCACCCCTCCCACCACCACCACCAATCTGATAGTGATGGCTCATTCAAACGAACGAAAGTGAACGTTAACTTTAGTGCGAGCCAATGACTGAACAGCAACAAATGAGAATTGTGCGCTTTTCTTTTGTTGTTCAGTTTCAGCCAGCATTAAAATCATTTTCAGCTCGTTGGCTTATTGTATTTAAACGCTGATCGTTCAATGTTTCATATTGGAATGCGAAACACCGAACGAGAAGTCAACGAGAAGTTCACGATTCCCAAAAATGATTTGCCTATCTCTACAGGCTGCCCGAATGCGAACAAGCTGGGGATGACATCACCAGCTTGTTCGCTTGGGCAAACAAGAATTCTGAACTTTTGTTGAGTGTAAAAGGACCATTAGGATAGACCATCAATATTAAACTATGATAATGACACTAACAATGAGTTTGCCCTTTATTTCTGACTGCTTTCAGAATTGTTGTGACAAATTCAAGAGTGGAAGGGTGACTTGTGTCATATCACGGAGTGAACTGAGTATTGACCTCCAGCAGAAGCCTAATGCGGTTGGAAAAGAATAGAAGAAGTTGAAAGGCTGTCGTACACCTCCTCCAGGGCAATGCCACACGTAGAGAATGAGAAAACTAAGACATATTATGTTGTAGAAAGAGAATAGACACACTTCTTGGCTTCCAAGTGAGCACTCAATGCCTATATCTATTGAGCACATTAATAAATGGCTTCAGCGGCTGTATGAGAATCATGTGCATCAGTGATGGAAGTAATGTGGTTAAATTGGGCTTGATCAATGCAAAGAAAATTGCAGGTAAATGACGGGACTTCAGCTAAAAGTGTCTCCTGCCTCACTTGTCAACCCCCCTCCTTAATTTACCTGCCTGTGGTGGCGGAAAGTGCTCATTGTGAGCCTTCATTAAGCAATGCCACAGCTACAGGAGATATCAGCAGACACAGCTTATCTAGTGAGTGCTTTATTTCTTGAGAAATCCAAAAGTGCAGGGGAGAAGTGATAGCAGCGGCTGTGCCGATGAGGAGTCACTCTTCCTTGGCTTAGTCACACAGTGGGAGGTTTACTGGGAAATGTTATCATGTAACAAACTTAAATAAGACCCAGCGTGGAGCTGTGCCGCATTATCCACAGCTTCTCTGCTTTCTGTAATGTGAAGGGATCTTCAAAACCTTGACTGGGTTTACATGATACTTCATGGGCACCAGCATTCATGGCGTTCACATTTAAAATGGAGCTGTAAAGATTCCTGATATGATATAATATATGATGCGTACAGCCGTGTTTGGCAACTAGTAGCTCAGAGGTCACATGTGGCTCTCGGCCCCATGCTTGTGGCTTTTCTGTGGTTGCGAACGGCAGATACTACTGTGCTCCAATGACACCTTGAATGTCACAGCATCATTAAAACCATTACCTGTCATGCCATTTAAATGCCAAACTGGAAGGCATGTCAATCTCCAATCATACTACTGATGAAAATAATCTCCAAACAGCATGCCAACCCCCTCTGAATGTGTATTGCTCCTTTTATGATAAGTTCAATGGACAGTCCTGCAAAAAACAAGACTGGTATCCATATAGGGGAAACTATATGACCAGTAGTTGCCACAAAACGTTTGGGGTCTGTGAAGTACTTGAAGCATCTGAAACATAATGCAAAATCTGTAACAGGGCCCCCCTTCTACTATTGGTGATTTATAATGTTGGTGTCTTGATGTGTGAATCAGGCCTTTTGATAAAATAAATATTGTCATTTGTATAGCACTAACGTACTCCGAAGCGCTTTCAGGTAATTTTTTAATTACTCCCCACCAAGGTGGGTACTCATTTTACCAACCTCAAAAGGATGGAAGGTTCAGTCGAGCTTAAGCTGGCTACCTGAACCTTGCAGGGATTGAACTCGCAACCTTCAGGTAATGAGCGAGAGCCCTAAGAGTGCATGTCTGCTGCCTTAGCACTCCGCACCACACACCTCAAGTACACAGACACCAATTCCTGGAAGCTACTGATACCTCTGCACCACCTATAGCTATACTCCCAGTTAGGAAACTTTATTGTAGTTATTAAAGGCAACCTGTCATGACCGTTGAGCCCCATAAACTGCATTATGTGGCTCAAAAGTCAGGAAATGGGAGGTGGGGGAAGCAGTGTTTTTAAATGACCGGGTGCCCTATTCCTGCGCTGTGTCCCGAAGTCTGAGCATGCCAGCATTGTGACTCTTTTTTACCCCACTTTGTGCACACTCTCTCCCATTCACCTCTATGGCAGAGAACATGCACTAAGTGGACTGCAAAGAGTCACGCAGCCAGCATGCTTTGACTTTGGGGGGATATAGTAAAGGAAAGGGATGTTAGTATAAAACATCGCTCCCTGGACTCTTCAGTCCCTGACCTTTGAGCCTCATAACGTAGTTTATGGAGCCCAAAGGTCATGACAGGTTCCCTTTAATGCGAAGATTATGAATGTTAAAAAAGGCAGATCCTAACTGTATGCTCCTATAAAGTCCTTGGTTATGTTGTCTTCACATATGGGAGCCATTATTATGACTCTAGCATTAATACCCATGTTTCTAACCGAGTCTGGATTGAAGCACTGGTTCCCATGTTACATTTCCATAAAATCTTTTCTCAGCGTTTATCCGTCTCCTGCTCGCTCTGTTTTTCTTTTTTTCCTTTGCTCTTCTGCACCCTCCCTGTTTCTCTTTTTAGTTCCTTCTGTTTTTAATCTATTTCCCGTCCTTCGAATTTTGGCTGCTTCTCCCTCCTACTTCTGTTATAGCTCACTCTCTTCTCCCAGACGTTGAGGCCTTCCCCCTCTATTCTCATCTAACACCTTCTCCCACTTCTTTTTTTAATATCCCTTTTTTTAGTCAAGAAGTAGAGATTTGTCTATTTCACCCATCGCCCTTTCATCTTTCATACCCCTTTCTTTTATATTTAATACTCCTCTCTTCATCCAGAAGAGAACCCCTCTCTTCTCTCATCACTTCTTTCTTACCCCCTCTTCTGTCACAAACCCCTTTCACCTACTAATATTACTACCCCATCCAATCTAACCTTTAGCCAAAAGCGTCCTCCCCACACCTTTTCTATCATATACCTTTTCTACCAGATGTATAATCTGCCTCAGTTCTTTTCTACTTACTCTCCTGCCTCACACATCCTATCAATTTACACATCCTTTTCCTACCTCTCTGTTCCCTCTCCTCTACTGTTTTTAGGCTTTACGCCTGTGCCCCACCGTATCCATTCTCCGTCTTTCTTTACCATCCCCCTTATAAAACCCTTTAATTTTCCTTCCGCCTCTCTAGCTTTCCTTGCACTTTTCTCTTCCCTCCCTCTCCTCCTTGCATTCTCTCCCAGCCGTCTGTACCTCTGTTCTGTCAAAGTTTGCAGACACATTTCTAGCTTGACTCTGATCTATCCATGTAGCCCAGGCTGTGGAACGTTACCACGTCACGTCAAGATTATTTCTGACAAGTGTATTTTTTTCTTTACTTTCCCCGAGCTTTCCTTCTTCTAAGCTGTGTCTTCTTTTTTCTCTCCCTGACTGCACACACTTATTTATTGTATATGGAACACATTTTACTCTCACCTTTCTCCATCTCATTTCTGTTACTACTTTCACGCAGTGACTGTTTCTTTGATTTTCTTCCCTTAGGTTTCTCTGCAGGATTTTTTTCCAAGTAAAACCGTAGAGCAGTTTCCTTTTTCTGAAGAGGCGAGTTGAAGCCCAGCATGAATCCTCCTCCCTCCAAGAATTCTAAAGCATTTTATATACTATTGTTCCCCTCTTTCACGAACCAGCGCCGTGTGGCAAATTGTACAGAATGGAAATGCCTATAATGAATGTATTTAGCATTGGGTCAGGCTGATGAACATTTCTCCTCATGAATAATACTGTTTTTACAAGTTGTCTACCCTTTCAGTGTCTGCTGATCCCTAGTCCTCTCAAACCTTCTACCAGTAACTAAGGTCTATAGCCATCTGGCTGAAAAGCCCAACCATTCATGTCAATAATTATATCACTTCAGGCCCTGCAAACATCAAAAGCTGGAAATGAATGAGTCAACGATGGACTGAAGCGGATTGAAAGATAATCTAATTTTGTTACTTCATGGTCAGATTTTATTTAAGCCCTAAAAACCCTCCTCCAAACAGTTTCCAGCACTTTCTTTCATACAATAATTGGAAAAATTGGTTTATTTAAAATCCCTTTCAAATGTTAAGGTAGTTTTTTGTATTAAAAAAAAAAGAAAGAAAGAAACAGTTATTGCCTTTTCCTTCGTGTGTATGGGATGAATTATTCATAGGTAGAAATAGTTTCAGTGCCACATACTTAAATATTTAAAGTGGTGTGTAAATTAATATATACCCACGTGAAATGGGTTATTTTTTCAGCGACTGGCAGACACATTTAGAAATTATTGATTTGAATATAAGAAGCTTGAGATGGAAAAAAAAAAGTTCAATGCATCTTCAAAGTAATTTAGCAAGCTTGTGAGAAGAAGGTGCTCACTTCAGATCACCTCTGGAGAGTAGAGACTTTAATACGTGCCTTAGATGTTTAGAGAAAAATGATGTTAGGTAGAGGGAAGTGTTCTATGAACTATTGTTTTCTGCTTTCCTGGTGCCCATTTGCATGCCATTCATTTTTTTTTTTTTTTTTTAGAGTGCATTTCAAGGTGCCCCAGTTAAATGAACTGACTCGGGATGATGGGCTCTTACAGAGCTGTGAAAGTTATTTGTTTGCTTTCTGCAGTTCAGTGCACCTTTGACATAGGGGTCTTTGTTGTGTCTGAAGGCAGAGAGCTCCACGTGCAGAGACAAGGGGCCAAGGAGTTCTCTTTGTGAAGCAAGAGGCTTGAGTGAGTCCTCTAAGAAAATACTCTCAAGTTTTCTCTGAACTGTAGCAATTTGCTTTACAGAACCTGGGACATAGCTAATTCAAAGGCTGCTGGGTTAACAAGAAAGCTGAGATTATATAACCATGATATAGTGGATATATAGATACTCCGGGCATTGTACTGATATTTCTACATCCAATATCATTGTACAAAAATGCTACATACCTCCATTGAGGAATTAAGTAGTATTAGTGGGCACTTCTATCTACCTATTATAGTATCATAGAATTGGAAGGGACCTCCAGGGCCATCGAGTCCAACCCTCTGCTCAGTGCAGGATTCACTAAATCATCCCAGACAGATGTCTGTCCAGCCTTTGTTTGAACACTTCAATTGAAGGAGACCCCACCACCTCCTTGGTAACCTGTTCCACCCTTTTATCACCCTCACTGGCAGAAGGGTTTTTCTTTTTATCTAATCTGTGTCTCCTTCCTTTCAGTTTCATCCCATTGCTTCTAGTCTTTCCTTGTGCAAATGAGAATAGGGCTGATCCCTCTGCACTGTGGCAGCCTTTCCGATGTTTGTAGCCCGCTATTAAGTCTCCTCTCAGCCTTCTTTTTTGCAAGCTAAACATTCCCAGATCCTTTAACCGTTCCTCATAGGACATGATTTGCAGACCACTCACCATCTTGGTAACTCTTCTCTGAACTTGCTCCAGTTTGTCTATGTCTTTTTTTAAAGTGGAGTGTCCAGAACTGAACACAGTATTCCAGATGAGGTCTGACTAAGGAAGAGTAAAGGGGGATAATTACCTCACGTGATCTAGACTCTATGCTACTCTTAATACATCTCAGAATTGTGTTTGCCTTTTTGGCTGCTGCATCACATTGTTGACTCATGGTCAGTCTATGATCCATTAGTTTACCCAAGTCTTTTTCACGTGTGCTGCTGCTTAGCCCAGTTCTTCCCATTCTGTAAGTGATTTTTTCATTTTTCTTGCTCAGATGTGGGACTTTTCATTTCTCCTTGTAAAATACCATTCTGTTAGTCAACGCCCACTGTTCAAGCTTGTCTAGATCTTTTTGAATCCTCCCTCTTCCCTAGTGTTAGCTATCCCTCCTTCCTTTGTGTCGTTGGAAAATGTAATCAGTTTCCCATCAATTCCCTCCTCCAGATTATTTATAAAAATACTGAACAACACTGGGCCTAGGACAGAGCCTTGTGGTACCCCACTTGATACATTCTTCCACTTGGATGTGCAGCCATTTATGACCACTCTTTAAGTACGATCACTCAGCCAGTTGTGAATCCATCTAACCGTTGCCTTGTCAATTACATATTTGGGCATTTTTTTAATAAGTTTGGTATGAGATACTTTGTCAAATGCTTTACTAAAGTCACGATATGCTATATCTACCGCATTTCCCTGATAAACTCAGTTGGTGATTCATTGTATCTATCTATCTATCTTCAGATGTAGCAGAGTTTAACCCCTTGAGTGGCACGCCCGGAAAATTTCCGGGGACGAGCTCCACTGCTCATAGCAACATAGCCCGGAAGATTTCCGGGCTATGTATCACTATGGGAGCTGCAGAGCACAATGCCACAAGCTGTGACAGTGTGCTCTGCTTGCACAGACCCACACAGAGCAGTGCAAGGGCTTTGAAAAACCAGCAGAAGATATTGCAGACATGTCGGCAACCTCCTGCTTTGTTTACAAGTTGCCATAGAGACCATCGGCTTGTCAGAAGCAAGCCGATGGTCTCTGTGGCACGGAGAGCTGGTTGTTAGCTGTCAGAGGACAGCTAGGTACTAGCTCTTACAGCAGAGATCAGAGAAAACCTCCGATCTCTGCTGTGTTAACCCTTTACATGCTGCAGTCTATGTGACTGCAGCATGTAAAGGGTTGTCACTGCAGCATGTAAAGGCCTGTCACCATCGGACCCCCGGAATGTGATCAGGGGTCCTGATGGGTCCCTGTGGAAGTCCCCTAAAGGGACAAAAAAAATAAAAATTAAAAAAAAAAAAAAAGTAAAAAAATTTAAAAAAAAATAAAAAAACACTTGTCTCCCTTTACTTTGTAAAAAATCTAAAATACAATCACACATGTGGTATCCATGTGCGTCGTAATGACCCAGAGAAGGAAGTTAATACATTATTTAACCCCTTAATGACATGGCCCCTTTTTTTCTTTTTTCCCCATTTCTTTTTTTCCTCCCCCCTGTTTAAAAAATCACAACTTGTCCTGCAAAAAACAAGCCCTCATATGGCCATGTCAATGGAAAAATGAAAAAGTTATGGCTCTTGAGACGCAACTGCAAAACTAGTTGAAATTCAATGATTAGACCATTTTAAAAAACCTGCCCTGGTGGGCACGACAGGGTGGTAGGAAACCTGCCACTCAAGGGGTTAAAGGTAACTTTACATGGCTTAACTATCCTCTGAAAAGTCACTCAAGTGAGCGATTTTCAGTGATAGTTGTTCAGTGTATACATGGGACCCGATAGGGTACTGCAAGAGAAATCACTTTTTATTCGCTAGTTGCTTTGCTTCAGCTCACTGAAAACCAAGTGACTAATGAGTGAGTTCTCAATCAATGTAAACAGGCAGCTGCTCATCTTTGAACGACTGCCTGTTTACAGTGAATGGATCCAGGCAGCTGGAAGAGATATCCAGAGTGTTCTACCTCCATTCACCTAACGCCTATTGCTCCTGTGTGAAAGCACAGAGGCAATACGTGTTAGGATGACTATTGGGCGTTTATGTGCCTGACAGTTGTTACATGTAAAGCTACCCTCATTTGAGATTTAATACAATATTATAACTTTCTGTGCCACCGTTTACCCTTTCAGTTGCTTTTCAATGGGTTTTGTTATGCTATGTTATGAGAGAAAAGGCTTTTTAATGGCGTAAAGGGGTTGTTCCTCTTCTACATATTGATGACCTCTCCTCAGGAGAGGTCATCAATAGCAGATCGGCGGGGACCTGCTACCCAGCCATTTCCCTGATGTATTTGTGTTGTAAGCTGTTTTGCTGCAGAAAGCAGACAGCTCTGTAATTGTGCAGTGGTCTGAATTGGTATTGAAGGGTGAGCCCCATTCACTTCAGTGGCACTGCACAATGTATCGATCTGCCTGCTCTGCAGTACTCAGACACCAACCCAAGGAAACAGTTGTACCATGTGGGTCCCAGGTCGCCGATCTGCTATTGATTACTTATTCTGATGATGTCATCAACAGCTATAAATGAGAAAACTGTCACAGAAAGTAATTGTACACAAGTTAAACTTTGCAACTTTGGTATCTATCTCTTATCTATCTATCTATCTCATATCTATCTATCTATCTATCTATCTATCTATCTATCTATCTATCTATTTAGCTATCTATCTATCTCATATCTATCTATATATCTCATATCTATCTATCTATCTCATATCTATCTATCTATCTATCTATCTATCTATCTCATATCTATCTATATATCTATCTATCTCATATCTATTTATCTATCTATCTATCTCATATCTATCTATCTATCTCATATCTATCTATCTATCTATCTATCTATCTATCTATCTCATATCTATCTATCTATCTATCTATCTATCTATCTCATATCTATCTATTTATCTATCCATCTAATATCTATCTATCTATTTCATATCTTTCTATCTAATATCTATCTATTTATCTATATATCTATCGCCTATCGATCTATCTATCTATCTATCTATCTATCTATCTATCTATCTATCTATCTATCTATCTATCTATCTCCCTTTCCATCCCTCTCTCTATATCTATCTATCTATTTATCTATCTATCTCATATCTATCTATCATCTATCTATCTATCTATCTATCTATCTATCTATCTATCTATCTATCTAATCTATCTATCCCTCCATCCCTTGCTGTTTCCACGACTGTAGATGTCACTTTTCATGATTTGTAACCACAAAGCTAATTTAAAACCCAGATCAATATCTGTAACATCTTGGAACAATTTGTGATGACTTGTTATATTGGCCATCTTGTTTATAAATGGGCTGTTACAAAGACATTATCTACCCGTGTGTACATAACATTATTTCTATTCAAGCGGCATACAATGCACACAAGTGGCTGTGCCCTAATTAGGGAGTTATGTATGAACACATGAGTAAAGTGACCTCATTTACAAAAGTCATCTTTTATAAATATGCATGGCGTGTTCAAACACATAGGAAGCCACAGGATTTCTGAATAATGGATTATTAAGACGGTGTGGTACTCTTTAGGAGGATAATATGGAGTTTTGGGTCTTTTTCATCTTCTGTCTATGGTGCCTTAAAGTCAGCAAATATTTCTGGTCTTATAATAGTCCTTTCCTGCAACAAAAGATCAAGCAGGTGGCATGCAGCAAAGCTGGGCCTATCATCATCTCCAGGGTGCCAGAACATCGCTCAAAGTTCCTGTCTAAGGAATTTGTTGGTGGGATTTGGATTGTAAAGGCACGTGAGCATCTGTTGCCTGCACTGTCTCATTACCATTCATACAATTAACTCCTGCAGCCAGTGCAAGGCGTCCAGTGATCCTCATTAGCATAAATCAATCCCTGTTCTCTTTTTCTCCCTGACATTCAGATACAAAGCTAGCAGGACACATGCACAGTCTTCTATCCAAGCCCAACGCTGAATGAAAGTGTATTTTTATTGAACAATACTGTCTTATTGGCTGAGTACAATGTTATGTTTCATTACAATGTGTCATTAAGCATGGTGCTCTAATAGCTTGCATCCTATTTCTATGGCCCCATAGTCTGTAACCATTTGAAAAGGGAATTTTTGGACAAATTGCTGAGCATCTGTTTCTGCAAATCTGGAGGTCATTTTGTGCAACACATTTCAATTGTTTCTTAGACAATAATCAAGCATTATTATGGGCAGAGATGTGGAAAACGATGACGGTCAAACAATCCAATTGGAAACATCTGTAATGGATTGTAATACGAATGAGATTCCAATGTAATTGGCCATGTCTATGTTGACTGACGAGTGAGTGTAAATGATACATTGCATTGTAAATTGTATATATAAGCAACCCCGATCATGTAAAATCTAATGTTTTAAAGGAAAGAAGTATTATTAGTAGTATCATCATCTTATCATTATGATATACTTCCAGTCTTTCGGACTTTCAATATTTACAGTTAATTTGAAAGTATTTTTGCTGTGGGCATACAGGGTTAATTGGCTCAACTAAAGAATCACTAATCTGATTATGAACTTGTCAGCGGTCTTTTTATGTGTTATTCATAAAAGATACATTTCTGTATCGCATCCTAAGTGCAGGATTAAACATTTTTACATTGACCTATCACATATTGTACCCATTCTTTGCAGTATAAAACGATGGCCAAATTTGGTTCCCTACAGCTACATGAACTATCAAGAGCTGTATCTACTATATGAATTATTCCATGTCCATGCAACATCATATACAGATATGAACATAAAATAAAAACTAAATGAACATCCCAATCTCTGATAACAGAGGCCTGTATGTCTATTGGTAAGGCTTCATTCACACGGGTGTGAAG
This sequence comes from Eleutherodactylus coqui, assembly GCF_035609145.1. Classification (NCBI taxonomy): domain Eukaryota; kingdom Metazoa; phylum Chordata; class Amphibia; order Anura; family Eleutherodactylidae; genus Eleutherodactylus; species Eleutherodactylus coqui. Next base: position 136,955,314 of record NC_089843.1, on the reverse strand, counting down.
ATTTTCGGTCGGCCATGTCACAGCCACAGCGCGGTCCGAAAATCACGTGAATGGAAGGCAGCCATGACCAAGTCATGGCTGCAACTCCTGTTTTAATGCCCTCTTAGATGGTCGAGGCTGCAGCACAGTTTAGTTGAGGTAGTCCCTCCCTCTTGCTGGCAGCTCCCATAGGCTGGAGAGCAGGTGGGGAGGGACTAGCTTTGCTAAACTCCCACCCCCTTCCTACCCCCTCTCCACCTCTTTCTGGCTTATGACAAGGGGAGGGGGCGGGAGCTTAGCAGAGCTAGTCACTCCCACTCTTTGCTCCAGCCTATGGGAGCTGCCAGCAAGGGGGAGGGGGCGTGACTTTAGCACACTAGCTCCTGCTCATCCCCTCCCATTGCAGACAGCCGGCAAGGGGCGGAAAGGGGGAGGGAGTTTAGCAGTCACATTTCTAAATTCCCTCCCATCTCCCTTCTCCAGCAGCTGTCATAGGCTCCCATAGGAATCTCTGGCAGCAGCCACCGTATTCCGTCCGAAGATAGTTTCAGAAGTTTTCTGGCCAGCGTAAAAATGTCTGGCCGGAATGCGCACCGTATGCGCTATCTTTGCCTGCCGGCTGTATTTGCATATCACGAGTACGCCCATCTGAACTTATGCATTGGAAACCAATGCATCAGATGGGTAACGTATGCCAGCCAGCCGTGAAAATATGCCTGATATACGCTCATGTGAAAGAGCCCTAAAGCTGTAGGACAATGGTGAAAAAGCGTTTTACACTGACCATAGATAGTTCATGGAATACATAAGAGCTGCACATTTCCAAGATTACCATTTTATTCCTTTATCCTATACTGCCCTCAGATAGGTTTGCAAAGAAGACCTGATGAATGTGCTTTATATATGAGGGTGCATTAATCTACACCTAATGGCCTCTTTATTAGAGATCTCCATCTAGTAGCAAGTTGGCCCTCCTTTGTTCTTCAGAACCACAGAAATTCGGCATAGCATAGATTCCACTAGGTGTTGAAATAGAAATATGGGCCATGCGGACAGGATAGCTTCTTGTAACAAATTAGATGGAGGTACTGACATGCTGTGAACAGTTGACAGGAAGGGTTCATCCATTCATACTGCTTATGCTAAATTCTGTCCCTTCCCTCAACATTGTGCACCAGGTTATAAATTTCCACTGCTGAGTGATGTAACTTTTGTGCTCTTTTGTCCACTGGAGTCTTATAGTTATGTTTCTTCTTCATACCAATGGCACTTGAACTGGTCATCTGACGTTATAGCCTATCTATGCTAAGGAATGATGACTTGTGCATTCAGACACATTAGTTGTAGGACCAGCATTGTATTTGAATGACTGTACACAGCCTGTTTGCCAGAAGGATTCTTGAGATCTCCCTCTGACCCCTTTCATCCATGAATTGTTTGTCCACAGGATCTTCTTTGCTGATGTTTTTCCTCGATGACACATGTATACTCTCCACACTCTCCACACTATTACTTAAGAAAACCTCCCAAGGTTTTCAGCTTTTGAGATACTGGTCCCAACTAGCTTAGCACTGATGACCTTGCCTAATTTGAAGTTCCTTATCACTCGATTTTTGAATTCTAATGTGGATTCACATTGAAACTGATCCATGGAAAACTAGCATAATTGATTTTATGCTGCTCTTCGGTGTCACATGTCTAATGTCCAAACACAGAAGTTCTATATGTGAAAGGGTTGGTGAAAGTGGCTGTCACTTCACTGTTGGTGCCAGATTCTTCCATGCCTCCAGATTGGCTCTGCGGTGATGTCACTACGTCAGCTCCGGGTCATGTGTGTGCCTCTCGGTGCACACATTTCAGTCAGTCTTGGTCCTTGAGGGTTAAACATCTCCCTGCTGCTGTTTTAGCTAAAGGACTGGCTGGTGATTGTCAGTCCATCCAGTTATCAATAACCTTATTACAGTTGTTTAGTTGCTGGATTGGCTGGGTTCACTGACTCCTCCTTGCCAAGGGCATCGGTTATACTCTTAATATTCTGGCTCTATCAGGATTCTCAGCGTACCTATCGTTTGCCAGAACCTGTACTTTCTGCACACCTGTCATTAGCTCTGTACTCTCTGCTTATTTGTGTATTGTCAGGTAGTCTGTTGTCAGATTGTTGTCTGTTTGTCAGTGTCCTCTGCTCTACATCTAGTCCTTTCATACTCCTCAGTCCGGTTCGCCTATCCGGTTTTCTGATTTCTCTCTAACGTGGCTCTTGCCAAGTACAAACAGTGGGGTTGCACTTCTTGGGGTGAAAGCTCCACTTTGTGGCAGGTCCAGTCAAGGAAGTTCAGGGAGTTCTGTTATGTCCCAAACTTTGTTGTTCTCTCCCGTCACCTGTCCAGCCCTGGTTCTAGCAACCCCATATACAGGTCATCCTGACTGCCACCGACTCCAGTCCTCCATAGTTTTTGTCTGTAACTCATCAGCATTCCTGAACAGATATGACAGTGGTCATTCAGTATATATGCGTTGTGCTAGAGACAGGCATACAATTGAGAACAAGGTGATAGCGACAGCTTTCTTCTTTACTGTGACCATAACAGCATGCAAGCAGATGTTTAAGATTTTTTTTCTGGAACTTGCACTCAACATGTCTGATTAAATTAAAGCAAATCTAATAAACTTCTCACATGATTCTGAGGATTGTAAGAGTTATTCACTGATTATTTTGGTACTGTATAGCCTAGGCAACAAATGTAACTAACATGGCTAGTTATTAGTCATATCATATGACAAAAAAAGTTTCTTCTGCAGTAAGAAGAGTAGTGAGAGAAAAAAAAAAAAACTGCTAAGGGTAGATAACATCAAGCTTGAAGACTTTATTGAGCTGGACAGTTGCTATGGTCTAGTCAACAGAGAAAAGCAAGTAATGTACTATAATAGAAGAGGGCATAAGTCATGCAGCATCAACTTCACCAATGAGACAAGTTACTATGGCATATTGTTACAGCTGCTTCTCTGACTAATCAAGGAACTCAATGGTTGACATCTAGTGGCTCTCCAGCTGTTACTGTAATAATTTTGTCCATCAAGCTCAGAATCTCAGAATTTGATTGAAAACTACGATTGATGAATTAAAAAACAAAGACTATTCAAATTATGAATTTAACTATTTTAACTTCAAGCAGTAAGCATGAGATTCCACTTTGAGAAGTTCCCCAAAATTTCCGACAATCAAAATGAAGCAAGCATATATGTAGGAAATATACCTATAGTAGTGTGCAAATGTTTTAAGCAGGCGTGGAAAAAATGCTGCAAAGTTAGATTTTTTTTTTCAAAAATAGTTGTCTGATGACTCCAAATGTACTCTGCAAGTAAAGCAAATGTCATTAAGCACTAACTTGAGCGTAAAGAAGAACAGGGAGTCCTAGAAGTGATGATATGGCCCGCACAGAGTCCTGATCTCAACATCATTGAGTCTGTTTTGGATTACATGAGGAGACAGAAGGATTTCAGCAAGCCCATATCCACAGAAGATCTGTGCTTAGTTCTTCAAGATGTTTGGAACCACCTCCTTGCCCAGTTCCTTCAAAAACTGTGTGCAAGTGTACCTAGAATTGATGCTGTTTTGAAGGCAAAGGGTGGTCACACCAAATATTGACTTGATTTAGATTTCCCTTATGTTCATTCACTTTGCATATTGTCAATAGACAAAAATGAACTAGTAACACTTCTATTTTGGAAAGCATATTTTCCATACTTGTCTAAAATGTTTTCATGCTTTTTACATGCATATGTCAGAATATTAGATGACAATATCACAAAAAAGTACCATCGTATTACAGATCCATTATTTGAGAACTGTCTTCCTAGTGGCATGTGTGTAGGCACCACTATAGAATACAAGATTGATCTTATAGGGCTATTCCAGTTGTGAAGCACATTTTCAAAAATTTCAGATATGAAAAGCGTGTCATGTTTATGGGTAGAAATCACACAACCGTTACCTTTTTATACTGTCCTCCATTTCTGTTATTTTCCCACATTGCTATTTTCCAAGATGGCCACCGCACCCGTGCTAACATGTAGCTTGAAAGTATATTTCTTAGAATTCCCCACTCTGTACTTTCTCCCTGTGCATGCCCCCAGTAAGCTCTGCCCTGCTATTGGTCAACAATCCAGTCCTGAGAGCTGAATGGAAAAAAGCTGCCCTGGTAGTTCTTACTGAGCAAGCCCAATCTGTGGCTCTGGAATGCCTTCAGCTCATATCCAGGACAACCTGTGAACAAACACTTCTGAAGTGCCAGAAGATAATGGTTTTTAGAGCTACAGACACAAAATCCAAAGCAGAACCATACTTCAAACCTTAATAACGTTTGATTAGTATTCATGACAGCAACTTTGCATAACTGGAATTTATCCCTTTAAATAGTTGTCTCAAATGTATGACCCCATATTTAAAAGAAACTTTCATGGAGATCTGCTGATCCCTGTGGATCCGGTTGCCACACATTTTACTAGAAATGACCACTACAAGGGATACGAAGTATAACATGTTCTTTCCATTGTGGAAGAGCCTTCATGGGAGAGGAGACTGAAGTTCTTATGCTATATTTTATGTTTTTCCTTACAAGTGCTATGCAACTGGGTTCTCAGGTCATATTAGTCAACCATGCCCTTTCCAGTATGGCAACGGGGAATTTTGACTCCAGATTGTTGGAGGACCTGATGGTGCTTAGCTTCAACCAGCCTGAGAATGCAAGGGAAGAGATGCATCACATTTCTAATATGGACCTGTGGTGAGGATACATTTTAGAGTTGTCGTCCTGCCAAACCAGTATGATAGTTGGAGTGGTACTCAACGTCAGTGTAACAACTACTGATTAGCGTGAGACGCAGTAAAGGCCCATTTACACGTAATAAATATTGCTCAAAATTTGTTCAAACGACCACAAATAAGCGATAATCGTTACATTTAAACATGGCCATGGTGCACTTTTTGTCTGAACAATGATTTTAAGCTAAACTTAAAATCCATCGTTCAGCCGCAGAGAGATAAAGTATCTCTCAACAAACCGCATGCTGTGTTCTAAGCAGGAGCTGGGAGATTACATTGTAACCTGCCGGCAGCCCTGATGAGAACTATACAGCTGTGTGCACAGTTGGGAGTAGGATTAATCACAGGCTGGTCTCTGCAAACAGCTTCTGGAGGCCCCCTTTACATGCAAATGAAGATGATAAAGTGCTAATGGACATTCACTTTATGCAAACAGATCGCTAAAAGTTTCAATCTTTCAACCGTTTGAAAGATTATATTCGCGTGTAAATGGCCTTAAACCAGATGTGTTATCTAGTTCTAGTGCAATTATTGGGAGTATGGCCTTGCCACATTCAGCATCCCTTCAGAGAAGTGATTGTGCAGCAGTTGAGGTGCCAAATCAATCAGAAATGTGACCAGGGCTATGGGCAATGTCCCCAAGACAGGGACAGAGAAAGGCCACTGACCAAGCAGCTAGTAACTGTGAAGAATTATGACTGGGAAAGACTGAGCTGAGCCATCATCATGAGAACCATTGCCCTCACCAGTTTGTTAGTAGCACAATACGCTGCCTTTGCTGCTGGAGAAGACTGATATTTTGCTACATAGTATATTGCTGAAGTATTAAAAGGGTCCCTGAGGCAATTTTATCCTTCCTAGTGTTGACCATTTGGTTTGTTGAGTAAAAAGTTTAAAGGCACTTTCCTTATCTTTTGTGCCTTTTATCATGTGAATATTCTGGAGGTTCTTGCCCACTTCTGGTCATTCCTGCTCTAGTTTTGTTTAATAGAGGAAACTCTCAAGCAGGAGAACCTCTTCTATAATGTCTTAATAGGATTGCCCTCTTTGGAATAGTCCTTTAATCTAACAATCCAATTTTTCTGGGGTATTACCTGGAATATACTGCACTGCTTGGAAAAGTTATTGTCAATGACTGAATTTTGCATGATTTATCACAGCCGAGGGGTGTTTTGGCTAGGAAGAAGAAAGCTCGGTGATGTATATATATGTTTAGTCAAGTGTAACAAAGTGCACATCAACACATTTCAGAAGTAGAAGGTAATATTGGCAGGGGTACAGTATTTTAAAGCATATGGCGCTGTAGAATTGACTTTCTTCAAACAAAACAATTTGTTTCAATACTAATAGATTTGTTAGTCCAGTTGTAAGATGGAAATTGTATTGTGCAAGACACAATTATATGCGGATCTGCACTGTGGTTAAAACCCATAAGAGTCTACTATATACTCAAGCTATAATATTGATGCTTTTATTTCATGTACTCAGTCTGTGTCACAATAATCTGCTCCATTTCCAAATACATAGTAGCCTTCGGTGTGCTTTGTGATATATTTGCAGATGCTTGATAGAATTTCTGTCTGTGCCTGCTGTCACAGAACTGCTCGAGATGTTGGATGTGCTGCTATTATATATTAGTGGCAAGCTAAGCAATGCCTGCAGTGAGTTCCGAATGTCTGTGTGCAGGTAAGAATTGCTCATCTCTTTCTACATTAAGCAGTAGTCAATAAAAATCAATGTTTGCATATCGTTTTATAAAAAGATGAAAGTTTTTGTTGTTCTAGTTTGCCTATGTGCATGCTGATATAACCAGCCTTGTTAATGGGGTGTTCAAAGTCTAAGCTTCTCAAATAACGATTTGTGGAAGGCTTAGAATAGAAATCCGACATAGTTTTCAGTTTTCTTTAGACCACAGTTTGGCCTACCATGCTGGCTGTGGAGAGGAAGTTATTTGGTCACAGTCTGTATCTATTTTTCCACATTACAGAAGGACACATGCGTGTAAAATACATCTGTCAGACTGAGATGACTTCCTGATTATAACATTTTTCAGTTTTCATACGCTACTTTTTCTATAGGAGATTTTATATTTTAAGTAAATAAGGCTTAAATCATAGACTACATGTAGTAACCCAATTTTCTTAATCCAAGCATATACTGTATTAAATTTTATTCTACTTCAGTGCATATAACATATTGGAACATTGTCACGTATGATTAGACTGGACAGAGCAAGCAAAGACAATTAATTCTGGAGCTAAGAACAGGGTTTGATTGGGTGACGGATATCTTGGGTCAAATGTATGAGACTAGAATGGACTACTTAAAAGAACTGTGATAATGGGAACAAAGTATTATCTGAATCACCTAAACCAGACAAGGTATTGCTTGAATTGCACTGAAAAGGGCAACCCTACTGTGGGAGAGAAGCCAAGTCGAATACGAGATGATCAAGCTACTAATGCCACGAACACCAAGATATAGAGTATTAGATATCTAAACACAGCATACAGGAAAACTGAGCACTATAATTCTGAAATCAGAACCACTGAGTTCAGGTCTGCAAAGCACAGAACAAAAGGACAGGTCCACAAAATGCTGGCCAGAACACAATAATTATAACCAGCATGCCTTGCACCAAGAAGCCGGTTCAAATATTGTCACAGAAAAACTGATAGGCTAACAGGGCTGAAAGACAGCTCAATCAGCCTATCAGTGCTGGAACCAAAAGATGTTAATACCTTGGTTGTGACGTCATCCTGCACCAGCAGCGGTAAGCAGGAAGTCACAGTGCTGTTGGCACCATGACAAACATATAGGCATGATAAAGGGATACAGCCTGCAATTATCAAGAGTAGTGCTGCTTTAACAAAAGGCTTGATTATGGAGGACTCATGGTCACAAACCATATATTATGGTTTGAAGGAACCTTTTCCATTCTACTTTTAATAGGCCAGTTATGTCTGATTAACAGAGAAGATTTGATTTGTAAACATGATTAGAGCAATGTTTAGAGCAAAAGTGTCAAACTCATTTTCACCAAGGGCCACATCAGCATTATGGTTGCCTTCAAATGGCCATTTGTAATTGTAAGACTGTATAAATGTAATGACTGCTTAATATATTGTTAAATAACCTGAGATACTATCAAAGATACAGGAACAGCAACAAGGTGCATAAATTACATCTCCCTCTTCAGAGGATGTAATCCACATACAGCGTGCTATGTGGATTACAATAAAGGAACATCCTCTGGAGAGGGGGATGTAATTTCTATATATCTTTGATGGACTTGTCTATATGGATCAGTGGTCTTGATTTCTTATGGAGCGTGCAACCGCTTAATGCTTTCCACAACTGATATGTGTGGACTGTAGGCCCCCTATCTACGGGCGTGATTTCGCTGGCGGTAAATCGCCGTTGAGTCACGCTATCTGAAGCTTCCCATGGTTTTGCTATGGAAAGCGCCACCCCCCCGTCCAGGAGCAGGGAATCATTGCGATTCTCCGCTCGTGGGCGGCAATTCGCAGCATGCTGCGAATTGCTGAGATTCTCCGTGGTCAGCCTATCTGTCAGATTAAGCTGACAGCGGAGATCTATCTGCCAGCTCTTGCTCCCTACCTAATTCTATTTTCAATAACCTGAGATACTATATCACACACCATCCTCATCTATTGATCATGCTCTCAAAATAATAACAAACACAAAGCAAAATGCAAGCACAACCATTGGAATGTATGATTAAAATGGAATCCAAACAGATTTATTGGCTGAAATATATTTTACTATATTTTGAATTCAGTTTTTTAAAAACAAATGCTTACTAGTTATGGTGTGACGTGGTCGGTAAAACGCCAAGATGTCCTTTAGGACCAGGTTAGAAAAAAGGGAGTCCTTTCCACCTCTTTAGCATTGAGCTTTCTACCTTGGAGGGTGGCTGGGGTGCATGGGTAGGGCTATCAGAGCTGTGCCAACCCCTGTGAGTTGCTGAACAGAGACTCCAGAATCCAATATTCTGCCCACTCTGCAAAGCGATGGCTGTGTGCTCTGGGGAAAGGGAAAAGCCAGTACTTCTGCGTTTGGACCTTGTGGGCCACAGAAAATGACATAGTGGGTTGAATTCAGCCCACAGACCTTGAGTCTGACACATGCACTTTAGAGGGTACCATTCACTTCATCAAACTGTTGACATATAGTACTTTATAAGAAGTTTAGATCAGTGAGATCCAGGTGAAGAAATCCCTCCAATCACTGAAACGGCATTGGTTGGCTTGAATTTGGCATTGTTTGGCTTGCCTTGGAGAGTGGATTGTACAATATAAGGACCCATTCTTTCTATGGATCTAAGCACTGCATGTTTGACTTTCCAAGGTGATTTGATGTAACTTTGCTATCGAAAGTAGCATTTTAGTACATAAACTTACATTTTCTTTTTAAGAAACCAGTAAATCATGTTGAGCTTTTCCCAATTATGATTGTTGTGACAACAGTTAAATACAGCATCTATTAATATATATAGAATCCCTGTACAGTGCCATGTGGTTTGGACTCCCTACTGATTAGAAGAAAAAGCACTTCACAATATATTGGCACTATTTAAATACAAGCAAACACGATACGTTCCCAACTCTTTCCAAAATTGAGCACAACAGTGTTTTTTATGTTTATTAACCTGTTTTATCACATTACAAGTTAATAAAGCCATTTTAACACAAAACGTTTTTATTTATTTATAATTTTTCATTTGTAATTTTAATATTCTGATTCCAAAAATTCCCAATGACAGTGGCTGTAATTCGTTTCACTTAATGAAAACAACACAAACAAAAATAGAAGTTTATTTGGAAATGCAAATAAATCTGCCCAACTCAAACATGGTCACATTGCCACCCCTCCCCGTTGACCCCTATCAGTTCTTCAATAGGACCATTACTGACCATCTGCCCTTTTCAATGAAAAACACAAGTCTTTGAGGAACACGGCCTCACTATTGCTAGTGCAGAGTGCATGTCTTCTACATGACATGTATTCATGATCTGTAATGATGAACGTGTAATGCTAAATATTCTGGCATCTTTACTACTATTAATACTACTACTAGTTATATTACTATAACTACTGCCGAACTACTACGCAGAACTTAAAGCAGCCTTCCAGTTCTGAACAAACAAACATTGTTGCACCGCTTCTCTTACTACCTGATGTACACTGTGCATTAGGCATGGTTCAAACGGGTGACAAAGTTGAGCGATTTTCTCACTTTGCGACGATGCTACAAATCGCATGTATGTAGAGCCCATGCTTTCCTATGGGTTCCTTCTAGAGATGAGCGAGCACCAAAATGCTCGGGTGCTCGTTACTCGAGACGAAATTTTCGCGATGCTCGAGGGTTCGTTTCGAGTAACAAACCCCATTGAAGTCAATGGGCGACCCGAGCATTTTTGTATATCGCCGATGCTGGCTAAGGTTTTCATTTGTGAAAATCTGGGCAATTCAAGAAAGTGATGGGAACGACACAGCAACGGATAGGGCAGGCGAGGGGCTACATGTTGGGCTGCATCTCAAGTTCACAGGTCCCACTATTAAGCCACAATAGCAGCAAGAGTGCCCCCCCCCCAACAACTTTTACATCTGAAAAGCCCTCATTAGCAATGCATACCTTAGCTAAGCACCACACTACCTCCAACAAAGCACAATCACTGCCTGCATGACACTCCGCTGCCACTTCTCCTGGGTTACATGCTGCCAAATCCCCCCCCCCCCACGACCCAGTGCCCACAGCGCACACCAAACTGTCCCTGCCCAGCCTTCAGCTGCCCTCATGCCACGCCACCCTCATGTCTATTTATAAGTGCGTCTGCCACAGGAAAAGCAGGCACACACTGCAGAGCGTTGGCACGGCTAGGTAGCGACCCTCTTTAAAAGTGGCGGGGCGATAGCCCACAATGCTGTACAGAAGCAATGAGAAATCCAATCCTGTGCCAGCTCCATCTGGAGCTGCACACGTGGGCATAGCAATGGGGAACCTATGTGCCACACACTATTCATTCTGTCAAGGTGTCTGCATGCCCCAGTCAGACCGCGTTTTTTTATATATAGTCACAGGCAGGTACAACTCCGCAATGGGAATTCCGTGTGCACCCACAGCATGGGTGGCTCCCTGGAACCCACCGGCGGTACATAAAAATATCCCATTGCATTGCCCATCACAGCTGAGGTAATAATGTCATGTTTAATGCAGGTGGGCTTCGGCCCACACTGCATGCCCCAGTCAGACTGGGGTTCTTTAGAAGTAGAAACAGATGCATTTACAACTCCCTGTGGACCCACAGCATGGGTGGCTCCCTGGAACCCACCGGCGGTACATAAATATATCCCATTGCATTGCCCATCACAGCTGATGTTATGTCAGCTGTAATGCAGGTGGGCCAAAAATTTATTGGATTACACTGTAGACGAGGGCCCACAAAAATTGGTGTACCAACAGTACTAATGTACCTGAGAAACATTGCCCATGCCCAACCGAGAGGGCAGGTGAAACCCATTAATGGCTTTGGTTAATGTGGCTTAATTGGTAACTAGGCCTGGAGGCAGCCCAGTTAAAATAAAAATTGGTTGAGGTGAATGTTTCAACGCTTTAATGAGCATTGAAACGTATAAAAATTGTTTAGTAAAATTATATGACCGAGCCTTGTGGGCCTAAGAAAAATTGCATGTTCGGCGTGATTACGTGAGGTTTCAGGAGGAGGAGCAGGAGGAGGTGGATGAATATTATACACAGATTGATGAAGCAAAAAGGTCCCCGTTTTGGATGGTGATAGAGAACGATGGTTCCATCCGCGGGTGCAGCCTACGTATTGCTTAGGTATCGCTGCTGTCCGCTGGTGGAGAAGAGAAGTCTGGTGAAATCCAGGCTTTGTTCATCTTGATGAGTGTAAGCCTGTCGGCACTGTCGGTTGACAGGTGGGTACGCTTATCCGTGATGATTCCCCCAGCCACACTAAGCACACTCTCTGACAAGACGCTAGCCGCAGGACAAGCAAGCACCTCCAGGGCATACAGCGCGAGTTCAGGCCACATGTCCTGCTTCAACACCCAGTAGTTGTAGGGGGCAGAGGCGTCACCGAGGACGGTGCTGCAATCGGCTACGTACTCCCTCACCATCCTTTTACAGTGCTCCCGCCAACTCAGCCTTGACTCGGGACCGGTGACACAGTCTTGCTGGGGAGCAATAAAGCTGTCAAAGGCCTTAGAGAGTGTTGGCCTGCCTGTGCTGTACATGCTGCCTGATCTCTGCGCCTCCCCTGCTACCTGGGCTGCGGAAATGCGCCTTCGGCCACTAGCGCTGTTGGATGGGAAGTTTACCATCAGTTTGTCCACCAGCGACCTGTGGTATAGCATCATTCTCGAACCCCTTTCCTCTTCGAGAATGAGAGTGCAAAGGCTCTCCTTATACCGTGGATCGAGCAGTGTGTACACCCAGTAATCCGTAGTGGCCAGAATGCGTGTAACGTGAGGGTCACGAGAAAGGCATCCTAACATGAAGTCAGCCATGTGTGCCAGGGTACCTGTACGCAACACATGGCTGTCCTCACTGGGAAGATCACTTTCAGGATCCTCCTCCTCCTCCTCCTCCTCTGGCCATACACGCTGAAAGGATGACAAGCAAGCTGCATCTGTACCCTCAGCAGTGGGCCAAGCTGTCTCTTCCCCCTCCTCCTCATGCTCCTCCCCCTCCTCCTCCTCCTCCTCCTCTGGCCATACACGCTGAAGGGATGACAGGCAAGCAGCATCTGTCCCCTCAGCAGTGGGCCAAGCTGTCTCTTCCCCCTCCTCCTCATGCTCCTCCCCCTCCTCCTCAACGCGCTGAGATATAGACGTGAGGTTGCTCTGACTATGCAGCGACATACTGTCTTCCCCCGCCTCGGTTTCTGATTCCAAAGCGTCTGCCTTTATGCTTTGCAGGGAACTTCTCAAGAGGCATAGCAGAGGAATGGTGACGCTAATGATTGCAGCATCCCCGCTCACCATCTGGGTAGACTCCTCAAATTTTCCAAGGACCTGGCAGATGGCTGCCAACCAGGCCCACTCTTCTGTAAATCATTGAGGAGGCTGACTCCCACTGCGCCGCGCAAGTTGGAGTTGGTATTCCACTATAGCTCTACGCTGCTCATAGAGTCTGGCCAACATGTGGAGCGTAGAGTTCCACTGTGTGGGCACGTCGCACAGCAGTCGGTGCACTGGCAGATTAAACCGATGTTGCAGGGTCCGCAGGGTGGCAGCGTGCGTGTGGGATTTGCGGAAATGTGCGCAGAGCTGGCGCACCTTTCCGAGCAGGTATGACAAGTGGGGGTAGCTTTTCAGAAAGCGCTGAACCACCAAATTAAAGACATGGGCCAGGCATGGCACGTGCGTGAGGCTGCCGAGCTGCAGAGCCGCCACCAGGTTACGGCCGTTGTCACACACGACCATGCCCGGTTGGAGGCTCAGTGGCGAAAGCCAGCGGTCGGTCTGCTCTGTCAGACCCTGCAGCAGTTCGTGGGCCGTGTGGCTCTTCTCTTCTAAGCTGAGTAGTTTCAGCACGGCCTGCTGACGCTTGCCCACCGCTGTGCTGCCACGCCGCGTGACACCGACTGCTGGCGACGTGCTGCTGCTGCTGACACATCTTGATTGCGAGACAGAGGTTGCGTAGGAGGAGGAGGAGGGTGCTTTAGTGGAGGAAGCATACACCCCCGCAGATACCACCACTGAGCTGGGGCACGCAATTCGGGGGGTGTGTAGGACGTGAGCGGTCCCAGGCTCTGACTCTGTCCCAGCCTCCACTAAATTCACCCAATGTGCCGTCAGGGAGATATAGTGGCCCTGCCCGCCTGTGCTTGTCCACGTGTCCATTGTTAAGTGGACCTTGGGAGTAACCGCGTTGGTGAGTGCGCGTACAATGTTGCGGGAGACGTGGTCGTGCAGGCCTGGGACGGCACATCGGGAAAAGTAGTGGCGACTGGGAACCGAGTAGTGCGGGGCCGCCGCCGCCATCATGCTTTTGAAAGCCTCCGTTTCCACAAGCCTATACGGCAGCATCTCTAGGCTGATCAATTTTGCAATGTGCACGTTTAACGCTTGAGCGTGCGGGTGCGTGGCGTCGTACTTGTGCTTGCGCTCAAACTGTGGCGCTAGCGACGTCTGGACGCTACGCTGAGAGACATTGCTGGATGGGGCCGAGGACAGCGGAGGTGAGGGTGTGGGTGCAGGCCAGGAGACGGTAGTGCCTGTGTCCTCAGAGGGGGGTTGGATCTCAGTGGCAGGTTGGGGCACAGGGGGAGAGGCAGTGGTGCAAACCGGAGGCGGTGAACGGGCATCGTCCAACCTTGTGGGGTGCTTGGCCATCATATGCCTGCGCATGCTGGTGGTGGTGCCTCCCCAGCTGATCTTGGCGCGACAAAGGTTGCACACCACTGTTCGTCGGTCGTCAGGCGTCTCTGTGAAAAACTGCCACACCGTAGAGCACCTTGACCTCTGCAGGGTGGCATGGCGCGAGGGGGCGCTTTGGGAACCAGTTGGTGGATTATTCGCTCTGGCCCTGCCTCTACCCCTGGCCACCGCAGTGGCTCGGCCTGTGCCCACACACTGACTTGGGCCTCCGCGTCCTCGCCCGCGTCCACGTCCTATAGGCCTACCCCTACCCCTCAGCATGGTGTATTAGCAGTAGTGCAGAAACAGAACGCTGTAATTAAATGTGCCGCTTATTGGCCTGTGGTTGGAGGCTGACTTCGTTTACGGAACCCCAGGAAATAATTTGGCGCAAGCCTGCTGTAACACTTAGCTGGCTGCGTATTTATTTGGAGAAATACTACCCCCAGCAGACACGGACCCAGAACACTGAGCAGAGTGACAGGTAGGCCAAATAGATTTTTTTCAAATATTTTTTTCTAAAGGACCACTGCGTATATTCAATCTATAATATGTCTTCTGGCCCTGCCTACACAATTCTGTCCCTGATGTGTGTGTCACGGAACTGCAGTGTTGCACTGTTATTAACTGCAGCAGACCGGTGATTTCAGAGCCAGGAAATAATTTGGCGCAAGCCTGCTGTAACACTTAGCTGGCTGCGTATTTATTTGGAGAACTACTACCCCCAGCAGACACAGACCCAGAACACTGAGCAGAGTGACAGGCAGCCCAAATAGATTTTTTCAAATATTTTTTTCTAAAGGACCACTGCGTATATTCAATCTATATATGTCTTCTGGCCCTGCCTACACAATTCTGACCCTGATGTGTGTGTCACGGAACTGCAGTGTTGCACTGTTATTAACTGCAACAGACCGGTGATTTCAGAGCCAGGAAATAATTTGGCGCAAGCCTGCTGTAACACTTAGCTGGCTGCGTATTTATTTGGAGAACTACTACCCCCAGCAGACACAGACCCAGAACACTGAGCAGAGTGACAGGCAGGCCAAATAGATTTTTTTCAAATATTTTTTTCTAAAGGCCCACTGCGTATATTCAATCTATAATATATGTCTTCTGGCCCTGCCTACACAATTCTATCCCTGGAGTATTACTGCAGGGCGCAATGCTCTGCACGGCCGATATACCAAAAAAAAAATGTGCAACACTGCTAACAGCAGCCTCCACAGTACTGCACACGGTTAGATGTGGCCCTAAGAAGGACCGTTGGGGTTCTTGAAGCCTACACTAACTCCTAACACTCTCCCTACAGCAGCTCCAACACGATACCACTGTCTCTCAGCTATCTCACAACGCATCTGAGGCGAGCCGCGGGAGGGGCCGATTTTTATACTCGGGTGACACCTGATCTCCCCAGCTACTCACTGCAGGGGGGTGGTATAGGGCTTGAACGATGCAGGGGGAAGTTGTAATGCCTTCCTTGTCTTTCAATTGGCCAGAAAAGTGCGCTAACGTCTCAGAGAGGAAAGTGAAAGTAACCCGAACATCGCGTGGTACTCGTTACGAGTAACGAGCATCTCGAACACGCTAATACTCGAACGAGTATCAAGCTCGGACGAGTATGTTCGCTCATCTCTAGTTCCTTCACATTTGTGATGTTTTGTAGCACGCGGTTTTCGTGCGGTGCGATGCAACTTTGACAGTAGGAAATCCTACTGTCATATCCCTAAACTAAGCCGTAGCTGCAGGAAAAAAAAAACAAAACACGTACATCACCTAAGAAGTGCTGTCCGACTCTGGCCCTTCTTCTCCCTGGTCCCTAACAGTTGTCTTCAGCATCTCTTCTGGCCGGGGATTAGAAAATCCCCACCTTGTGGAAGGGCTGCCTCTGATTGGCTGAGGGCTGTGGCTCAGCCAATCAGAGCCAGTGCTCAATGAATCAATCACAGCCAATAAATGATCCCAAGGGGTCGAAACGTCACATTGATGGAGGAATAAAAAGGATACCATTTGTGCACCTTGTATGCTGTCACTTCTCTCTCAGATTGTGGACTTTATAATTGAGTCACGGGCTCTGACTCTTTTTGTGACGGTGCATATGAATTTTTGATGCCATTTATTGGCTATATGCCATTTGAGTGCTGCTGACTAAGGGTGCCTACCCACTACCGTTACGTTTTCAGTGCGAAATTCGCAGCGTTTTTTTCTCCAGGTGTTTATGGTACTTGTTAATGTTAAAATCGCAATTTACCGTAAAATCGTGATTTTGCCGCATCACGATTTTGACATTAACAGGTCCCATAGACAACTGGAGATAAAAAAAACGCTGCGAATTTCGCAGTGAAAAAGAACTGTAGTGGGTAGGCACCCTAACACTGTATTGTTCAAGATTGGTTCATTGAGCACTGGCTGTGAATGGCTGAGCATCACATCCCTCAGCCAATCAGAAGCAGCACTTCCTGGAGGCAGGGATTTGCTAATTCCTGGCCAGAAGAGATGCTGAAGACAATTGCCAGGGACCGAAAAGAGAAGATGAGCCAGACAGTGCTTTTTAGTTGATGCATTCTTTTTTTTTTTCTTGCCTACAGCTAGGTCTTATTTTCAGGGTAGGGCTTATATTTCAGGACGCCCCCAAAAAATCCTCGCAAGTGGTGCTACAAAGTCACACAACTTTGTAGCACCACATGCAACTTTGTAGCGACACAAAATTATGGTATCATCGTGAGAAACTGCAGTGATATCGCATGGACCACCAATGCGATATCGCTGCCATTTTCTCCAGTCCATATTGTGCCGCCCGTCTGAAGGAAGCCTTAGGATGCGACATTGCTACAAAATGCATGTATGTGAAGTCCAGGCTTTCCAATGGGTTCTTTCACATGAGAGATGTTTTGCAGCCTGAAAGAACCCATTGGAAACCATGAACTTCACATACATGAGTTTTGTAGCGATATTGCATTGCTACAAAAATGTGCAATTTTGTAGCCCATGTGAAACAGGCCTAAGCATACATTATAGGTCTAAGACACTACACACTACCTTGATTGGCCAATGCTGCCCACATGAGCATTGCTGGCCAGTCGGAGCAACAGGTGGTGTCTTAGACTAATGATGTATACTAATGCTCAGTGTGCATCAGTTAGTAAAAGAGCCAGTACAACAAACTTTGTTTGTCCACAACAAAGAGAAAAAGCCACCATCATTTTGCAGCCCTGTCTGAGATGAGCAAAGATAGTGATAGATATGCTAATTATTGTGATATGTCTTCTTTATGAATCTGCAGTAGTTTGGGAGAAACTTAGATTTAATTATAACAGCCACATATAGAGAACTAGTTCTCCGTATTGATGAGCTGTAGGCTACCAACACCTACCCATCCTTCAGTCACTGATTTGACATTTGTCTCTCTATGCACAGTAATAGTCAGACAGCAGTCAATCAGTAGCTTGAGGGCGGGGTGAGCAGAGCTAGTCTTCAGTTTATAAATATTGCGGACTACTTTCTAGAGTCCTTTATGTGTGGCTGCCACAAATAAAATGTAAGTATCTCCCAAACTACTGCACAGAAACACACAGCCGACTTAGCACTGTACTCAGAGTGCCTGTCACTACCTTATGTTTCTTTCAGAGAGGGCTGAAAACAGATGGTGATGGATTCCCTCTAAGTTATCATACAACACCAATCCATTTATTACTTTCACTTTTTCCTTGCTCCAGGACTCCAATGAATGCTATGGTTGGCATTTGAGAATGTGGGAGTATCCTTGGCCTTTGGACTTGGGATATTGTTTTGGGGACACTGTGCCAGGTACTGTAGGCATGGCAATGTGACTTATTTTATTATGGTGGCATCATGGGAGGGTCGTGCTTAAAAAAATGACAGTCAAAAAGTTTTCTATCCATCTTTAAAACCAAACATACTATAAAAGGAAATGTGAAAAAGTTTGGTGACATGGATTAAGAAATGTTGAATAGATCCAAATGATTAGGAATTGATAGGTAGACTAGAAGAACGTGAATCAATTTTCGGAGGGGGGAGCATTCTGAGCTTAATGAACTCTTTGTTTGAAGAATCCTTCTAAAGTATGCTGAGGTCATTACCTCTAACTTTTGACCTGTAACAGTTTATATGAACTATAGATAAAAGGAAAGTAATTTTTTCTCTCTTAATATGGCAAAATGCATTATATTGTTTTCTGTTATCAGGCATTTCAGGCAGGAGAGAAGCTGACTGCACTGTATTACTGAAAAAGGTATCCAGAAGAACATCTAGTCCTATCAGTACTACATCTCACATATCTTCAGATCTGAGAACCTCCAGAAATATTTGTGAACTATTAGCAGTTTTTTTGTACAAACGGAGGGATTTATTGTCTTCTTGTAAAGAATTATTTGCCTCTCTAATTGTTCAGGACCCAAAGCTTATTGAAAAGCACCATAAAGAAATTGACTAAAAGTGCCCATGCACCTTCAGTATGTCACAGCGCTGCGCTACTACTCACCTCTCTTAGCTGCTACTAGGGTTCCGGTCAGGCATCACTGCCATTCATGCTCAGTATGCCTTTTCTCTGCTTGCTCCCAGGTTTCTGCCTATAGGGCTCATTCACACTCCCGCCCAGCTCCTTAAAGAGCTTGTACGCGCTCCCATTACTCACCCTCCTCCAATCGGGTTCCTGCACTGGCTATATTAGCCAGTCCAATCCACCCCCTAGGGAAGGTGTCTAAGCAATTTGGTCTCATCCTGCCATTTGTGAAAAAGCGTGTATACTAATTATCCTGACTTTTATACTCCCTGATCTCAACTTTGTATATTAGACTCTGATTTGTCGGCTGCCTGCCTTGACTAATAGCCTGGACCTCATTTATGCACCTGTGCTGCCAACCCTAACTCTAACCTGTCTACTTTCTACATGTCAGTACAGATCTTCAGGTACTTGCCTTTGCCCAGTACAATGTAAGTACTCACCTCAATTGAGACTATCTGTGTATGTAACAGCATGGGGACTTTGCAGCAAATCTGGCATCCCACTTGGAGGGAATAAGAGTGAAAACTGGGCTTTCTCAGGTGCTGCCACTTCAGTTAGCCCACATCCAAATCGGTGTGTGACAGGGTGGATCCACATCCGCCTGCCTGACACAGTAGTTAATGGTTGAACACTCGTTTACTCGACAGTTATTTCTTTCAGCTCCATCATATACATAAATATGCAGACAGCTTTAGTGTTGGCTTAGCTCCAAATGGGCCAACGGATAGAGTGTTGAAATTCAGCATGCCAAACCATCTTTTATCCCTGACCCCATATGTTGGGATTAGTGTTGAGCAAACCGAAACAGTAAAACCCTGTTTCGAGATGAATTTTGCCAAAAGTTCGGTTCAGTGCGAGCCAGAATCCTGGGTGGTTCATCTTGGCCAAAACAGCTAAAATTCTTTCTTCCGTTTTCTCTATTTTTTTCTTCTTCTCCTTTTTCCTTCTTCTCCTTTTTCGTATATCATGAGATTCAAAGGTGAAGGGACAGGTGGTCTAGGGGGCTACCTTTTAAACTCAATGAGTCCCCTGTTCCAGTGCAGTGTCCCCAAGAAATCAGAGCACACACTTAGCTTGATTCTTTTCACAAGACTGAGTGTGCGTGCTCTCCCACACAGAATGAATTGGAAAGCAGACCCACACAGCCTTGTGAAAAGGAGTCGAGCTGTATGCATGCGCAGATTTCTTGGGAGCACAGTGCTGGGAGGGGTACCTGATGAATATAAAAGGCAGTTCCGCAAACCTCCTATGCCTTCACTTTTGAGCCCCATAATGAAGATGACAGATGCCATTTAACTTTGCCTTTCTGGGCTGCTCAGAATGACTTAGATACACTCCTAGGTGACCTAAAACTGTTATACAGGGCTTTTACGAATCTTATACAGTTTTATACAACAGTTGTATGGGCTTGGTGAAGTTCTGGTTCAATTCAAACTAATTTGGAGTGAATCATACATTTTGCTGAAATTTAGCAAACTGGCCAAACAAACCTTTCAAATGTTTGCTTATCATTAATTGGAAGGCCCCATGCTCATATGAGAGTCCTCTGCTGCTGTTGAAATTGGCAGGATTGGACGACTGTAATCTAATGTGCATGACTACTTTTAATGGAACAATCTGAGAAAAACTGTTACACTGTGCTATACTATATGCAGGGCCTTAGTTGAGGGTGCATGATACAGGAAGTTTCTCTTGGGTGTTCTTTGAATTCATATATTAGGCTCTGCAGTAAGTAAATACCAGGAGTGTTCTTCTAAGTACTAAGTATATATCCTATACACCTCATTGAAATTCATAGTAAGCACTACTTCATGGCATCTGGGTTGAAACAACACTAATGAACCTTTGTTTCCTTTGCTTATTACTTTATTGTAGTATTTTATTATCTAGATTTTTAATGCACAGTGTATATTCACTTTGAAATAAACTTGACCATGCCCCTCTGCTATAAAGAAGTGGGATATGGGTAATTAATGTAGATATTCAATAGACGGCCATATAACATAATTTAGTTAAAGTTAAATGCTCCAGATGAATGTACTTTTATTAATTGAAGACGTTTTACTGTATTTCCAATAAGTCTTTGTATATTTTAATTAAGATTGTAAATGTTAAATTACACAGATTACCTTAAGGACAGAATATTTCTGAACTGAAGTAAATGTATATTTCCATAATTCACACTTATATCTTGGTTGAAATAATAACAGATAAACTACTTGAGAAGAATATGTAAAACAAAACAACGTCGAGAGCAACTTAAAGGGGTTGTCCCGCGACAGCAAGTGGGGTTATGCACTTCTGTATGGCCATATTAATGCACTTTGTAATATACATCGTGCATTAAATATTGGCCATACAGAAGTTATACACTTACCCCCTCCGGTGCTGGCGTCCCCGTCTCCATGGCGACGATCAAACCTCTTCTCTGGTCGCACGAACAGTCGGGCTTGCACAGTGAGGAATCCTCTGCTGGATGTGTCCGGGCTTACGAGCTGCGTCCTGGCTCCTCCCTCTTCTCTGCATCATCGTAGCTCCGCCTCCGTGACGTGGTGCCGATCAGCCAATGAGGTGGCTGTAATTGGCAGTGGAACGCGGACTGGAGAAGAACATCCACGGTGCACCATGGGAGAAGACCCGCGGTGCACCGTGGGAGAAGACCAGCGGCGCCGTCTTTGAAA
Organism: Eleutherodactylus coqui; assembly: GCF_035609145.1. Lineage (NCBI taxonomy): Eukaryota > Metazoa > Chordata > Amphibia > Anura > Eleutherodactylidae > Eleutherodactylus > Eleutherodactylus coqui. Next base: position 136,933,899 of record NC_089843.1, on the reverse strand, counting down.
GAAGAATCTTCAAAGCTGCAGATCGGGGATCCAGGTAAGCGATTTTTTTTTTTTAAAATAACAAATGGATGTAATTTAACTGTCTGCTAAGGTGGGGTCTGTGGAAAAAAAATTTTAGGTTTCGGCGCGGGACAACCCCTTTAAGAGGGTTGTCCAGAAGAAAAGAAAAACATATGAAAGTGCTTGGCTTGGTATACAAATGAAAAGGACAACATTAACCGCATCTGATCCCCCGCCGCTCTCTACGTCCGTCTTTCTGCAGTGATGATGTCCTGACACTAGAGCATGTGACCACTAAAGTTAATTACTGGCTGAAGTGAGCCCATGTTTGGCTATATTTCCCTGTTGTTGAGATGTCATCCCCTTAGCAGGAAATAGAGAGTGGAGTAGGCAAGTTGGATGAGGAGCGTCAGGGAATCAAATGAGTCTGCATGCCTTCTTTAATGTTTGTAAAGTAGACTAAGCAATTTCTATTTGTTGTTTTGCGCATGGGTTTTTTGTGGCAGTTTTTGATTCTATTTTTGAGCCAAAACCAGAACTGAATCTAGTAGGAAGGAGAAGTATAAGTCCTTCTGGATCTAGTAGGAAGGAGAAGTATAAGTCCTTCTGGATCTAGTAGGAAGGAGAAGTATAAGTCCTTCTTGATCTAGTAGGAAGGAGAAGTATAAGTCCTTCTGGATCTAGTAGGAAGGAGAAGTATAAGTCCTTCTGGATCTAGTAGGAAGGAGAAGTATAAGTCCTTCTGGATCTAGTAGGAAGGAGAAGTATAAGTCCTTCTGGATCTAGTAGGAAGGAGAAGTATAAGTCCTTCCTTTATATTTCACATTCCTTTTGTCTGCACCGAAACTGCCACAAAAACCAATGTGTTGTACAACTTTTTAAGAGTCTTTATGTTCAGCAGCTGCATGGAGACTTTTGCTTTGCATCTTAGGCTTCTTTTACACAGAGCGATAAAACATTCACACAAGTAAATGATAACAAAGTTTGTTCGTTAACTCATGCCGTCTGTTTATGCAGGAAAATAGACCTTCACAATTTTGTTCGCATATCACACTGGTCAACAAATTTTTACAAAAGTCAGGTTACTGAAATAAAATTAGTAATTTCTTATGAATTTCTATGTGCTCAACACAAATATGACAGTAAAAATGCAAAATTGGCTCCATTGTTTTGTAATCTGCAATAATTGTTTACATCACGAAATGCATGCCAATAGTAATAGACCTATGGCTAATACCATCTTGCCTATCTCCTGTAGAGCTGTTCGGTAGCATCTCTGTGGAGTGTCCAGCAGTGGTCAGCCAGCATGGCAGTGGACCATTTTCCCTCGTATCTTTGTTCCATTGTTGCGATACCTTGATGAATACATCCACCATGTTCATCACCAACCATACCACAATTATCTGGAAAGAAATCCAGATGGGAATGAAGGAAGTGGATCATTAGAGACATATTGCTGCCAAGTTTCTGATACTTCAACAGCATGTCTTGTATTAGTTCCTTGTAGTTTTCTGCCCCAACATTCCCAAAAAATTTTTCATGAAGGCATCGGAAAGCTGGATTTCACAAAGTACTTCATCAAACGCAGTTTGATGTAAAGGGGTGGTAGCAGGATTTTGTGAGCCTCAACCAGAGTGCTGGATATTCTTCTTCCCAACTGCTACATTTTGTCTGTGAGTCCATTTCTTCCACAAGTAGTGCAATTCCCTTGCTCGGCTATCCCACTCACATAAGCAACACATGTATTTTGTATATCCTTGCTGCAGTCCCACTAAAATGGCAACTACCTCCAAATCACCACAGAGGTGCCAGCTGTACTTGTTATACTCAATGAAATTCAGTAGCTGCTTTAAGTTATCGTAACTGTAAGGATATTGTTACAGTCCTACTGGATAAATTTACATGGTGAAACATAGAAATGAACTATATGAAATATCTTCAAAACGAGAGACAATAACAAATTTTCATGGTCATATTCGTGTTCAGCCCACCAAGATACTATAGATTAAGACTAGAGATGAGCGAACGTGTTCGGCTCCGCCCCTTTTCGCCCGGACACCGAACTTCGCGAGGAATTCCGTGTTCGGGCGAAAAAAGTTCGGGGGTCGCCGTGGCAGCGCGGGGGGTTGCGGCGGGGAGTGGGGGGGAGAGGGAGAGAGAGAGGGCTCCCCCCTGTTCCCCGCTGCTGCCGCCCGCGCCGCCGCGCCTCTCCCCGCCCCCCGGCGCCCCCCGAATACTTACGCGCGAACACGGAAGTCCTCGGAAAAGCCGGTGTTCGGGTGCGTAAGTGTTCGTTAAGAACACGTTCGCTCATCTCTAATTAAGACCTTTTTAAGTCAGTAACAATTTCAGTGTTGACCAGTGTTATCAAACAAAAATATTTCCTAGGGTTTTACTTAGACCACCTGCAGACGGCCAGTCGGATCCCCTGCGAGAAATCTCGCAGCAGGACCTGACCCGCACCCCTACAGGGACGAGTGCGGCTCTCACCTTCTCCCGTGGCTTCGGCTCTGTGATGTTCTGGCTGCCAGCCAGCCGGCGCATGCACAAAGCAGAACCGGGGCGTCGGGAGTGACATTTCTGTGCGGTCCTCTGCGAGACCCGCACAGAAATACAGCATGCCACGATTTGTTTTCCGCGTGTATTTTCACGAGGACAAATCGCGGCCGTCTGCATAGGATTGCGTTTTGTAATGCAATCCTATGCAGGCAGGCATAGGCGGAAATTCTGCGGGAATTTCCCCCGCGGAATTGCCGCCCGTGTGCAGGGGGCCTTATTTAATTATAATCGAATTAAGCTTAACATTTTGATTATATAAAAGTTAAACTTATAAAATAATCAAATAAATAAGCAAACAAACATGCAAATAAATAGAAAATAACATATTTTGCTACATGCTCTGATGAACGGAAGACAAATGACTAAATCTGTTTCAGAAATATGAGCTGAGCATAGCTCATATTCATATGCATTAACCATAAAATATTGGCTGCATGGACTATACTGGTTTAACCTCACGGTCAAGGCTGCAAGTAACAGGTTTAATAATGCATCTTGTAGATTTCTTCCAGAATTCACCACAGAACAATGAAAGTTTCAGTAATTAAATAAAATATGAAAAGATTGTCAAATACATTAACTCCCCCTTCCCACACAGACAGTTACTTTTAACCTTGCAAATGGAATATGTTACTAAAATGTGTTAGCAGCAGACATAAAACAGTTATTTTCACTTTGCAACAAAGTTTCTAACCATAATGATACATTACTAAAAATATTCTCTTTCCAGTATGACACTACTTCTCTCTTCTTGGTTCAAAAACATTTGATGTTGGATTACAAATTGTCGATAATAGTAACAATTAAGCTAGAATAAGAGAAAAACATGCACATTTTTTTTGACAGGCAGACCATGAAATTGTTCTGTACATGTGACATACGGTGTGACATTATACAATGCACTGAGTAATTGTTTTGCTTCATACAGTAAATTAATCTCTTTCTCTTCCAATATGAGCAGAAGCTTAATGTTCTTAAATCAATTACCTGTGTGCTTGGTTCAGTTATTATTGTTCATATTGTTGGTCTTGTTTAGTAGCTGTATATTGAATTTTATGTTCGCCAAGTGGATTTTAATATTGGAAACTGTGGGCATGACCAAAATCCAGATATTCATTTATTGCCCAACATATACCACAGCACAGTATGTCTCAGAGAAAGCCAAATAACCTATCAATATTTTTTGGGGAGCATAGGACAAAAGCACTATACTAGACATAAACCTACACAAACACAAGGAGCTCATATAAACTCTATGCAGATATTGCCCTTGCCAGATTCAGTAACAGGACCCCTGCCTTGCAAGGCAACAGGGCTATGTCACATCTAGTTTACTTACTAACTGGCCATGTAAGACTGGTTTCACATCTGCGTCAGAACTGATAGCCAGAGGTTTTGTCGCAGATCTGGTTCAAAATACCGGAAGAAAAAGCGTTGCATGCATGCCTTTTTTTCATTCAAAACTGGGCAGCTGTGTAGAGACCGTGTGGTGGACCCCATTATAGTTAATGGGATCCATCCAAAGTGTTTCAGTTCCATCCAGAGACAGATCTGTTTCTGCTCCCAAAATGGAGCAGGGAAGTGGAATCCATAACCCCATTGTGAAACCACCCTAAGGCCCAATGTCCACGGGCAGGTTTGATCAGCAAATCAAGCCTCCAATAGGGATACATCAAGCCTCCAATAGGGATACATCAAGCCTCCAATAGGGATACATTGGCGTCCGCAAATGAAATAAAGCATGTGGATTTGATTTGCGGACCTTTTGGTCCGGAAAAAAAAATATCGCAGCATGCTCCATTTCAGTGCAGATCGTGCGCGGAACGCATCCATTGAAGTCAATAGAAGCCTTCCAATCTGTGGCCCATTTGCAATTAGATTGCAGATGGGCCGCAGATTCAGAGGGAAAGCTTAAAAAAAAAAACAACTCCACTGTGCATGCGCAGTGGGGCTCTGGCCGGCACTTCCGCACACATCCGCAGTGAAGAAAATGAAGACCCGGACGGGTAAGTAGAAGACCCGCAGTGTTCTCGGCCACAGGCAGGGTTGGATTCCACTGCGGGCTCCCCCATACGGAATCCGATCCGTGTGTGGACATGAGGCCTAAGTCACTCCTAACTTGCTAACTGGCCATGTAAGCCTTGCACTTTGGTGTATAATGAAACATTTGAACCCCTTACACTCAAGCCTCATAATAATCACATGAGTTGCTTAACTCAAATGGTTATAAAGAGCTTTAGATACTTATTTGTGACACTTCACGCTCACGTGAAGCCAAGTAAATTGCTGGTTTCTGGATACAAATCCTTATAATAGCTTTCTGTCTCTTTTCATCTAAATTGATTAAACGTTACACGTCTACTAGCAGATAATCAAAAAGAATAGCATAATATATACAGACAATACATAATATTCACTTGGCTATGAACTCATGTATACTGTATATATAGACATTCCATTAACTTATTGCTGTCATCTGTTGGAATTAACATTTATTGAAGTAAAACCGCATATTCAATAGGATCAACCAGATAATGGGCAGGTGACATATCAAACCTTCCCAGCAATTTATCTCTCATGAGCATGCTTTGTCTTCATGAAGAATCAAAATGCAGCAGATTCGGAAGCTGTCTGCACATCAACTAGCTGCATATTTCATATCATAATGTGAATTACAATTGCAAATAGTTGAATGTCCTCAGTTACTTAGTGAATGACCACATCTATATTCAGATGTAAAAGGAATATCTCTTGGAGTTGATTTGGTCTTTCAAGGATATTTATTGTTGAAATGGATATATTTAATGCAGGGCAATCTTATTATAGACTGGTTTTCTTTCCCTTTTTCAAGTGTAGACTATAATCCAAATAGATAATCAAAATATACTTTGCATATAAATAATACCTATTTATATGTATTAGCCAGATCTGAAGATTTAGTTAGATCTAAAGGAAACTCGATTTAAAGTAAACCTCCAGTATCCAGGTCTCCCTTTTTTAAAGGGATATTCCAGGAAAAATACCATTGATGACCTATTCTCATGACCCCAACGATCAGCTGATTATGCTCCCACTGACTATCTCGAAATTACAAAGGTGTCAGTGCGGAAAACACAGAGGTTGGAGTGGAAGCAGCGGAAGTGTTTGCCCCAACCTCTCTGTAGTGGCCAGCAGTTGTAACTGCAGGTAAGGCTTCCATTGATTTCTTGTAATTGAGGCACTGTCAATGAGAGCATATTCAGCTAATCGGTTGGGGTCCCAAAAGATGGACCCAAGCTAATGAACTATTGATGACCTATCCTTAGGAAAAACTAGTAACTATTAAGAAATGAGAGCAGCAGTGTTTCTGGTGGTGCTATGCGCCACACAGCTCTGCTACATGCACATCACACACACATCTGTGGTACATGCACGTCACACACACACAGCTCTGCTACATTCATTTTTCATCCCATTCAACAGGGATCACAGCCAGCACAGCAGAGTCCTCCACACACTGATCACCCCTTGGTCAAGTGACCCCAGACTCCTCCCACATAGGTGACTGATCACACAATGGTGGCATTATCACAGGTGTCTGGCTCTGCAGGTTTTTAATATAATGAAGGACCTGTGACAATGTTGCCGTCATATGATCAGGGGCAGAGCTCAGATTCACGGTGACTGATCCCATGACGGTGGCATTTTTACATGTAACTGACCCAGTCACTCTCTTACAGACCGGTGGTTGTTAGTATTCCATAGCAAATGAGGCCACGGGGATTTGTAGGGAATGTAGTCTGCCCGTAATCTGCACAGGGATGAGGGACCTGTGATGATGTCAGCGCCATGTGATCAGGGGCAGAGCATGTAACTTAGTCACAGATACAGTGCCCAGGTGACTGATCACATGATGGTGTCATCATCACAGGTCCTGTAAGCACGCGGCTGCTGTCAGGCTCTGTATGTTTTATGTTTTATGACCTTTGATGATGGCATCGTCATGTGATATGGGGCGAAGCATGTAACTCACGCATGGACGGACAGGTAGTCATTAGTTGTTTGATCATCAATAGTATTTTCCCTGGAAAACCTCTTTATAGCTCATTCCTCTTAGTATACACTGTATGAGCAATTACTTGATAATCTTTTTCTTGCTGGTGATTTAGTAATCTGTACGTTATACGGTAACTACTCTTTCCCTTGTATGAAAAATCCGCCCTCAAAGCACTGAATTTCTGGTGAGCCTATGATGAGCTTGTGTTTATACACATTAGTCAATCAGAAGTAGTAAAGCTGCAAGTGTAACTTAACTGTGATAAATTTCTCAGAGACAAGTTTTCTTATCTCAACACAAACAGACCCATTGTAAAGCAACTATAAAAGCAAATAAATGAAAGTTATCTTAAAATGTTAAGGCTCAAGTTAAGGCCAATTTAGATGGGACAAATGTCGGGCAAACGATGCTCCCGCATACACTCGCTCCAGTGCTGTTGCATGGGAGCTAGTATCACAGGCTCACTCACAGAGTGGCCAGCAGGGAGGCTGCAGGAGATTTCACTCCTCGCACTCCCCCGCCCCTCTCCATTGACTTAACAATTTACACTGAACGATCACTGATCAGCTCATCGTCCATCGTTTATGCAACAGAAACAATGCATGATGAGCTGATCGCTGATCGATCAGTGTCAATAGCAGCCATTCAGTACTAAACGGCTGCTTTGTTAAGTCAATGGAGAGGGGCGGGGGAGAGTAAGGAGTGAAATCTCCTCCAGCTTCCCCGCTGTGAGCCAATGATACCAGCTCTCATGCAGCAGCCGAACGGGAGCTAGTATGTCCGGGGAGAAGTGTTGGACATCATTTGCCCGACATTCGTCCTGTTTAAAGGATTTTTAGACTTTTGGGCCATTTACACAGCATGATTATCACTCAAAATTCCTTTAAACTAATGAATTTGAGTGATAATTGTGCCATGTAAATGCCAAAAGAAATCACTCACTATTAGAGATGAGCGAGCGTACTCGTCCGAGCTTGATAGTCGTTCGAGTATTAGGGTGTTCGAGATGCTCGTTACTCGTAACGAGTACCACGCGATGTTCGGGTTACTTTCACTTTCATCTCTGAGACATTAGCGCGCTTTTCTGGCCAATTGAAAGACATGGAAGGCATTACAACTTCCTCCTGTGACATTCCAGCCCTATACCACCCCCCTGCAGTGAGTGGCTGGGGAGATCAGGTGTCACCCGAGTATTAAAATCTGCCAGGCCCGCGGCTCGCCACACATGCATTTTGACAGAGATCAGGGAAAGTGCTGCTGATGCTGCTGCTGCTATAGCGAGAGCGTTAGGCCGCCTGCAGACGAGCGGGTCGGATCCGGCGGCGAGAATTCTCGCCGCGGGACCCAACCCGAGAGCCTGCAGTGACGAGCGCGTGCTCACCCGCGCCTGGCGGCCCCAGCTCTTTCATGCGCCGGCTGCAGCGCAGCCGGCGCATGCGCAGACCGTAGCCGGCGGCCGGGTGAGTGCGAGCCCCGCACAAAAATAGGACATGCCGCGGTTTGTTTGCCGAACGAAATTTTGCGCGGCCAAACCGCGGCCGTCTGCATAGGAGTGCGTATTGTAATGCACTCCTATGCAGACTTTCAGCGGCGGAAATCCCGCGGGAAATACCGCCGTGGGATTTCCGCCCGTGTGCAGGCGGCTTAAGGTGTTGTTTTAGGCTTGAAGAACCCCAACGGTCCTTCTTAGGGCCACATCTGACCGTGTGCAGTAGTGTTGAGGCTGCTTTTAGCAGTGTTGCACAATTTTTTTTTTTTTTTGTATATCCGGCGTGCAGACCATTGCGTCCTCAGTCTGCAGTCATTGTACAGAGTATAGGGGCAGTACTGGTGAGGCAGGGAAAGAGGGAAAGGTGAAAGAGATATACTGTCTATATAGGCAGTGGGTTTTTTCAAAAAATTTGGGGAAAAATACTATATTTGGGCTGCCTGTGACCGTCTTCAGTATACTGCGTGTCTGCTGGGGGTAGTAGTCCTAATTAATATGCAGCTAAGTGTTACAGCAGGCTTGCGCAAAATTGTTTCCTGGCTCTGCTGTCTCCGTTACATCACCGCCGTGATAGCGTCAGAGGGAAACAGTAAACATAATATACGCTGCATACAGTATCTGTCTGCTGTTTTTAGCTCACCATTTAAAAAAAGGGAAGCCAAATACTTAAAGGGGTTGTCCCGCGAAAGCAAGTGGGGGTATACACTTCTGTATGGCCATATTAATGCACTTTGTAATGTACATTGTGCATTAATTATGAGCCATACAGAAGTTATTCACTTACCTGTTCCGTTGCTAGCGTCCTCGTCTCCATGGTGCCGTCTAATTTCAACATCTAATCGCCCGATTAGACGCGCTTGCGCAGTCCGGTCTTCTCCCTTCCGAACGGGGCCGCTCGTGCCGGAAAGCTGCTCCTTGTAGCTCCGCCCCGTCACGTGTGCCGATTCCAGCCAATCAGGAGGCTGGAATCGGCAATGGAACGCACAGAGCCCACGGTGCACCATGGGAGAAGACCTGCGGTCCACCGTGGGTGAAGATCCCGGCGGCCATCTTAGCAAGGTAAGTAAGAAGTCGCGGGAGCGCGGGGATTCGGGTAAGTACTGGACGTTTTTTTTTTTTAACATATGCATCGGGTTTGTCTTGCGCCGAACGGGGGGGCTATTGAATAAAAAAAAAACCCTTTCGGCGCGGGACAACCCCTTTAAGGCGTACCACTGCCCTTTGGCGACTTGACTGCTTCTGCGCTGTGATTTCCACTAGCTCAGTCCTACGCACCTACGTCTCACTACAGGCGTGCGCAAAATTGTTTCCTGGCTCTGCTGTGCCCGTTACATCACCGCCGTCATAGCGCCAGAGGGAAACAGTAAACATAATATACGCTGCATACAGTATCTGTCTGCTGTTTCAGCTCACCATTTAAAAAAAGGGAAGCCAAATACTTAAGGCGTACCACTGCCCTTTGGCGACTTGACTGCTTCTGCGCTGTGAATTCCACTAGCTCATTCCTACGCACCTACGTCTCACTACAGGCGTGCGCAAAATTGTTTCCTGGCTCTGCTGTCTCCGTTACATCACCGCCATCATAGCGCCAGAGGGAAACAGTAAACAAAATATACGCTGCATACAGTATCTGTCTGCTGTTTCAGCTCACCATTTAAAAAAAGGGAAACCAAATACTTAAGGCGTACCACTGCCCTTTGGCGACTTGACTGCTTCTGCGCTGTGAATTCCACTAGCTCAGTCCTACGCACCTACGTCTCACTACAGGCGTGAGCAAAATTGTTTCCTGGCTCTGCTGTGGGTTCCGTAAGCGAAGTCAGCCTCCAACCACAGGCCAATAAGCGGCACATTTAATTACAGCGTTCTGTTTCTGCTCTACTCATAATACACCATGCTGAGGGGTAGGGGTAGGCCTAGAGGACGTGGACACGGGCAAGGACGCCGAGGCAAAAGTCAGGATGTGGGCACAGGCCGAGCTCCTGATCCAGGTGTATCGCAGCCGACTGCTGCGGGATTAGGAGACAGGCAAGTTTCAGGGGTCCCCAGATTCATCTCACAATTAATGGGTCCTCGCGGTAGACCTTTATTAGAAAATGAGCAGTGTGAGCATGTCCTGTCGTGGATGGCAGAAAGTGCATCCAGCAATCTATCGACCACCCAGACTTCTATGCCGTCCACTGCTGCAACTCTAAATCCTCTGGCTGCTGCTCCTCCTTCCTCCCAGCCTCCTCACTCCATTACAATGACACATTCTGAGGAGCAGGCAGACTCCCAGGAACTGTTCTCGGGCCCCTGCCCAGAATGGGCAGCAATGGTTCCTCTCCCACCGGAGGAGTTTGTCGTGACCGATGCCCAACCTTTGGAAAGTTCCCGGGGTCAGGGGGATGAGGCTGGGGACTTCCGGCAACTGTCTCAAGAGCTTTCAGTGGGTGAGGAGGACGATGACAATGAGACACAGTTGTCTATCACTCAGGTAGTAGTAATTGCAGTGAGTCCGAGGGAGGAGCGCACAGAGGATTCGGAGGAAGAGCAGCTGGACGATGAGGTGACTGACCCCACCTGGTTTGTTAAGCCTACTGAGGACAGGTCTTCAGAGGGGGAGTCAAGTGCAGCAGCAGGGCAGGTTGGAAGAGGCAGTGCGGTGGCCAGGGGTAGAGGCAGGGCCAGACCGAATAATCCACCAACTTTTTCCCAAAGCGCTCCCTCGCGCCATGCCATCCTGCAGAGGCCGAGGTGCTCAAAGGTGTGGCAGTTTTTCACTGAGAGTGCAGACGACCGACGAACTGTGGTGTGCAAGGTTTGTCGCGCCAAGATCAGCCGGGGAGCCACCACCACCAGCCTCACCACCACCAGCATGCGCAGGCATATGATGGCCAAGCACCCCACAAGGTGGGACGAAGGCCGTTCACCGCCTCCGGTTTGAACCACTGCCTCTCCCCCTGTGCCCCAACCTGCCACTGAGATCCAACCCCCCTCTCAGGATACAGGCACGACCGTCTGCCGGCCTGCACCCACACCCTCACCTCCGCTGTGCTCGGCCCCATCCAGCAATGTCTCTCAGCGCAGCGTCCAGCCGTCGCTAGCGCAAGTGTTGGAGCGCAAGCGCAAGTACACCACCACGCACATAGCCAAATTGATCAGCCTGGAGATGCTGCCGTATAGGCTTGTGGAAACGGAGGCTTTCAAAAACATGATGGTGGCGGCACCGCGCTACTCGGTTCCCAGTCGCCACTACTTTTCCCGATGTGCCGTCCCAGTCCTGCACGACCATGTCTCCCACAACATTGCACAAGCCCTCACCAACGCGGTTACTGCCATGGTCCACTTAACAACGGACACGTGGACAAGCACAGGCGGGCAGGGCCACTATATCTCCTGACGGCACATTGGTTGAATTTAGTGGAGGCTGGGACAGAGTCAGAGCCTGGGACCGCTCACGTCCTACCCACCCCCAGAATTGCGGGCCCCAGCTCGGTGCTGGTATCTGCGGCGGTGTATGCTTCCTCCACTAAACCACCCTCCTCCTCCTACGCAACCTCTGTCTCGCAATCAAGATGTGTCAGCAGCAGCACGTTGCCAGCAGTCGGTGTCGCGCGGCGTGGCAGCACAGCGGTGGGCAAGCGTCAGCAGGCCGTGCTGAAACTACTCAGCTTAGGAGAGAAGAGGCACACGGCCCACGAATTGCTGCAGGGTCTGACAGAGCAGACCTACCGCTGGCTTGCGCCGCTGAGCCTCCAACCGGGCATGGTCGTGTGTGACAACGGCCGTAACCTGGTGGCGGCTCTGCAGCTCGGCAGCCTCACGCACGTGCCATGCCTGGCCCACGTCTTTAATTTGGTGGTTCAGTGCTTTCTGAAAAGCTACCCACGCTTGTCAGACCTGCTCGGAAAGGTGCGCTGGCTCAGCGCACATTTTCGCAAGTCCAACACGGACGCTGCCACCCTGCGGACCCTGCAACATCGGTTTATTCTGCCAGTGCAGCGACTGCTGTGCGCCGTGCCCAAACGGTGGAACTCTACGCTCCACATGTTGGCCAGGCTCAATGCGCAGCGTAGAGCTATAGTGGAATACCAACTCCAACATGGGCGGCGTAGTGGGAGTCAGCCTCCTCAATTCTGTACAGAAGAGTGGGCCTGGTTGGCAGAGATCTGCCAGGTCCTTGGAAACTTTGAGGAGTCTACCCAGATGGTGAGCGGCAATGCTGCAATCATTAGCGTCACCATTCCTCTGCTATGCCTCTTGAGAAGTTCCCTGCAAAGCATAAAGGCAGACGCTTTGCGCTCGGAAACGGAAGAGGGGGAAGACAGTATGTCACTGGATAGTCATAGCACCCTCCTGTCTATATCTCAGCGCATTCAGGAGGAGGAGGAGGAGCGTGAGGAGGATGAGGAGGAGGGGGAAGAGACAGCCGGGCCCACTGCTGAGGGTACCCATGCTGCTTGCCTGTCATCCTTTCAGCGTGTATGGCCTGAGGAGGAGGAAGAGGAGGAGGAGGAGGATCCTGAAAGTGATCTTCCTAGTGAAGACAGCCATGTGTTGCGTACAGGTACCCTGGCACACATGGCTAACTTCATGTTAGGATGCCTTTCTCGTGACCCTCGCGTTACACGCATTCTGGCCACTACGGATTACTGGGTGTACACACTGCTCGATCCACGGTATAAGGAGAGCCTTTGCACTCTCATTCCCGAAGAGGAAAGGGGTTCGAGAATGATGCTATACCACAGGGCGCTGGTGGACAAACTGATGGTAAACTTCCCATCCAACAGCGCTAGTGGCAGAAGGCGCAGTTCCGAGGGCCAGGTAGCAGGGGAGGCGCAGAGATCAGGCAGCATGTACAGCACAGGCAGGGGAACATTCTCCAAGGCCTTTGCCAGCTTTATGGCTCCCCAGCAAGACTGTGTCACCGCTCCCCAGTCAAAGCTGAGTCGGCGGGAGCACTGTAAAAGGATGGTGAGGGAGTACGTAGCCGATCGCACGACCGTCCTCCGTGACGCCTCTGCCACCTACAACTACTGGGTGTCGAAGCTGGACACGTGGCCTGAACTCGCGCTGTATGCCCTGGAGGTGCTTGCTTGTCCTGCGGCTAGCGTCTTGTCAGAGAGTGTGTTTAGTGTGGCTGGGGGAATCATCACGGATAAGCGTACCCACCTGTCAACCGACAGTGCCGACAGGCTTACACTCATCAAGATGAACAAAGCCTGGATTTCCCCAGACTTCTCTTCTCCACCAGCGGACAGCAGCGATACCTAAGCAATACGTAGGCTGCACCCGCGGATGGAAGCATCATTCTCTCTCACCATCCAAAACAGGGACATTTCTGCGTCATCAATCTGTGTATAATATTCCTCCTCCTCCTCCTGCTCCTCCTCCTGAAACCTCACGTAATCACGCCGAACGGGCAATTTTTCTTAGGCCCACAAGGCTCAGTCATATTACTTTAGTAAACAATGTTTATACATTTTAATTCTCATTAAAGCGTTGAAACTTGCACCTGAACCAATTTTTATTTTAACTGGGCTGCCTCCAGGCCTAGTTACAAATTAAGCCACATTAACCAAAGCGATTAATGGGTTTCACCTGCCCTCTTGGTTGGGCATGGGCAATTTTTCTGAGGTACATTAGTACTGTTGGTACACCAATTTTTTTGGGACCTCGTCTACAGTGTAATCCTAGTAATTTTTATGGGCTTCGCCTGCACTCATGGTACAGCAAGGTGTGTGGGGTTGGCCTACACTTTTGCTACATAAACATAAATGTAACTGGGGCATTGTCTATACTGCAACTACTGAAATGTGAATGAAACTGTTATCTCCCTAAACTGCTGCAACGGAAATGTTACTGTGGCCTGTCTTGACTGCTACTACTACTGAAATGGAACTAATACTGTGCTCCCCCTATACTGCTGCTTCGGAATTGTTACTGGGGCCTGTCTGGACTGCTACTACTACTGAAATGGAACTAATACTGTGCTCCCCCTATAATGCTGCTAGTGATATGTTACTGGGGCCTGTCCCTAATGCTACCGCTGAAATGTTACTAATTCTGGGCTCAACCTATACCGCTGCTAATGCTATGTCACTGGGGTGTGGAAACGGAGGCTTCCCAAAGACATGATGGTGGCGAGGCCATTTCCCACCAACGCGGTTACTGTAAAGGTGCATATAACCACGGACACGTGGAGAGGACACGTAGTGCCTCAAAAACATCCCCCTCCTCCTCCAACAATGAAAACATTCTTGGCAAATACCTTTGCATTGGTCCGTCTGGTGGCAGTCCAAGAATTTCACCTTTACCGACACAACAAGAGAGCCCCCCCACCATCCCCCCGCCTCGGCCCACTTAATCCTGGCCACATTCCGAAAACCAACTAAATAAAACCGCGCTACTAGGTCCGCAGTCGCCACCACATTCCCACCAACGCGGTTACTGTTAAGGTACATATTACCAGTCTGACTGGGGCATGCACTGTGGGCCGAAGCACACCTATATTGTATGTGACGTTAGCTCTGCTGAGCAGGGGCACTGCAATGGAATACATTTATGTACCACCGATGGGTTCCAGGGAGCCACCCATGCTGTGGGTCCACAGGGACTTCACATTAGGGAGTTGTACCTGCCAGTGTCTGTGTATTAAAAACCCCGGTCAGACTGGGGCATGCAGTGTGGGCCGAAGACCACCTGCATTTAATCGAACGTTACCTCAGCTGTGATGGGCAATGCAATGGGATATATTTATGTACCGCCGGTGGCTTCCTGGGACCCACCCATGCTGCCGGTCCACACAGAATTGTAACTGCATGTGTCCATTTTTAAAGAACCCCAGTCTGACTGGGGCATGCAGTGTGGGCCGAAGCCCACCTGCATTAAACCTGACGTTACCTCAGCTGTGATGGGCAATGCAATGGGATATATTTATGTACCGCCGGTGGGTTCCAGGGAGCCACCCATGCTGTGGATCCACAGGGACTTCACATTAGGGAGTTGCACCTGCCAGTGTCTATGTATTAAAAACCCCGGTCAGACTGGGGCATGCAGTGTGGGCCGAAGACCACCTGCATTTAATCGGACGTTACCTCAGCTGTGATGGGCAATGCAATGGGATATATTTATGTACGGCCAGTGGCTTCCTGGGACCCACCCATGCTGTCGGTCCACACGGAGTTGTAACTGCATGTGTCCACTTCTAAAGAACCCCAGTCTGACTGGGGCATGCAGTGTGGGCCGAAGCCCACCTGCATTAAACTTGACGTTACCTCAGCTGTGATGGGCAATGCAATGGGATATATTTATGTACCGCCAGTGGGTTCCAGGGAGCCACCCATGCTGTGGGTCCACAGGGACTTCACACTAGGGAGTTGTACCTGCCAGTGTCTATGCATTAAAAACCCTGGTCAGACTGGGGCATGCAGTGTGGGCTGAAGCCCACCTGCATTAAACATGACGTTACCTCAGCTGTGATGGGCAATGCAATGGGATATATTTATGTACCGCCGGTGGGTTCCAGGGAGCCACCCATGCTGCGGGTGCACACGGAATTCCCATTGCGGAGTTGTACCTGCCTGTGACTATTTATAAAAAAAACCCGGTCTGACTAGGGCATGCAGACACCTTGACAGAATGAATAGTGTGTGGCACATGGGTTCCCCATTGCTATGCCCACATGTTCAGCTCCTGATGGAGGTGGGACAGGATTGGATTTCTCATTGCTTCTGTACAGCATTGTGGGCTATCGCCCCGCCCCTTTTAAAGAGGGTCTCCGCCTGGCCGTGCCAACCCTCTGCAGTGTGTGCCTGCGGTTCCTCCTCATGGCAGACGCATTTATAAATAGACATGAGGGTGGTGTGGCTATGAGGCCAGCGTGTGGCATGAGTGCAGCTGAAGGCTGCGCAGGGACACTTTGGTGTGCGCTGTGGACACTGGGTCGTGCGGGGGGGTTGGGCAGCATGTTACCCAGGAGAAGTGGCAGCGGAGTGTCATGCAGGCAGTGATTGTGCTTTGTTGGAGGTAGTGTGGTGCTTAGCTAAGGTATGCCTTGCTAATGAGGGTTTTTCAGAAGTAAAAATTGTTGGGAGCGGGGGCCCCACTCTTGCCGCTACTGTGGCTTAATAGTGGGACCTGGGAACTTGAGATCCAGCCCAACATGTAGCCCCTCGCCTGCCCTATCCGTTTCTGTGTCGTTCCCATCACTTTCTTAAATTGCCCAGATTTTCACAAATGAAAACCTTAGCGAGCATCGGCGATATACAAAAATGCTCGGGTCGCCCATTGACTTCAATGGGGTTCGTTACTCTAAACGAACCCTCGAGCATCGCGAAAAGTTCGTCTCGAGTAACGAGCACCCGAGCATTTTGGTGCTCGCTCATCTCTACTCACTATTCATTTGAAGTCATTATTGCTTACTTTAAGTCAGCATAAAAACATTGCTGGATCACTGGCTTTTCGTTCCGTGTATATGCTTCTAGCTTATCCTTTCACATAGTAGGTAAAACACTGAGCGAGAACCCAGCAATCCAGCGGTGCCGTCTGTCTGTCTAAATGCTCTGAATGAGCGCCAACGACTTTAGTTAGAAGAGAAGAAGTGGCAGCATTTGATGGTGAATTTGAATAAAAGCCAATTTTTATTGCTCCATATTATAAAGAAAGTACAGGCAATGTTTCAACTAGAGATAGTCTTTTTAGTCAAAACGTCTGTACTTTCTTTATACTATGGAGCAATAAAAATTGGCTTTTATTCAAATTCACCATCAAATGCTGCCACTTCTCTTCTGGCTACGACATGGGGACTGGAGGTCCATGGTCCCATTGGTGGCTTAGCATACACTTTAAAGACCTCTGCATTATTGAGCATAATTTGGTGTGCTGCGGGTTCCTTATTTTGGATACAATGACTTTAGTGGTGACATTAGCGCTGGTGTCGTTATTTAGACAAATGGCTTTCCGTGTAAAAGGGCCATTTGCAACACTTGTAGAATATACTGTAGATGTCAGATGACCAAAAAGGCTGATTTAGAACATTTTCTGCAAACTGCCTGCTTGCTTTTACTACTTGAAGACTGGAGACATATCTACTAATAATGGCTATGGTCTATGCTGTTGGGTATAGCCATTGGCAGGACTTGAAAAGTAATTTGTGCCAAATGACAGATGCATCACCCTATCAATGCACACTGACAACCGAAGCCTAGCTTAAGTCACAGATCAAGGTAAAAGCCTATCACATATCAAGTTAAAAATCAATTGACATTTTGACATTTCAAGTTATAGCATTGGGGCTTGTATACCTAGCCTTTTACGCAGGCTGATTCAGACTCCATTGGGGGATAAGTGATTCATAGGATGCATTTGAGCTGTGGTGCTGGCGAAAGTTGCTGCGTATACCCTGGACGGTGTGAGTAATAAACAGAGAAGTCCTGAAACGTATAAGACCCGATATATCACTACAGGGCAAGATGACCTGGCTCAGACTCACGTATTTTTGCCTTGTAACGATAGCAGAGTTGCTAGAAAAATCCATAACGCTTGGACAGATCAGTGGCAATAGAAGACCTGGCCACCAAAGAACACGATGGCTGATACTGTCAAAGCAGATACTGGCACGGATATCACACAACTGAAAGAAGCAGTGCAAAACTGAAAAACATGGAGAGCTGGCCTTTAGGGTCACCGAGGGTCATGAACGATTAAACGGCTAAGAACAACTTTCAAATGGCCTAATATTAGGGCAAATGAACATTCCTAGGAACATTCTTACCCAATCATTGGATATGAAGTCTCTAATGTATGTACAGCCTTACATAATGTCTTAACTTTAGTCTCATAATGTCTTAACTTTAGTCTTGCTCAGTATTCATTGCAGAGAGTCTTTGGAAAATTTCTGATTTCTCAGCTCCTGCTCTTTCACCCAAACCTACTGCTCATAAGTAATAACCAGCAAAGGAGGAATAGAGGGGATGAAACAGAAGCCTTCTGAAAAAAGATACATGGACACTGGCAAGTCTTGCTAGTATTTAAAGTGTCTTTAAGTGCTGTTATTTTTCCTTTAGTAATTCAGTTTGTATATTTTACAGTACTTTATGTTTGTGCACTTTTTTCTTGTTTGCTACTGGTTGTCAACATGAGTAAATCAAATCAAATTACCTTTGTCTTGCAATTTCTAGGATTAGTTTGGAGCTGCGTAATTGTATGTTCTGGGAATGGGTGCTTTACTGCGCTGATTAATATGAATAAATATACAAATTCTTAGTTCTTTTATGTAATTATGTTCATAAAACCGCTGCAAATATATTGCTTTGAAAAAGATTTTACAAAGATACTGCATATTCCCTTGAGCTGGTGAATGAAATTAATTTTGTTGCAGTTCTTGGAAAGGTTAAAACAAATACAGTGAAGCATCTCCCTAGATTGTCTCTATATGAATGCTTCATCTTCAAAATACCACATTTCTATAAAAAAAATCATTTGTCTTAAGTTCAAAGATTGGGGTAAAAGATGATCCAATTTCTTTTAGCACAAGTTATGAAACTTCCAAGTGCAAATAGTGAGGGAGATATTCTATTCACATTCACCAATTAAAGAGGTACAGTATTCTCATCAAGGATGTTTGTAATATTTAGAGGATATGAAATAAATAGCTTCTAAATATGAGTCCCACCTCCAGGACTGACATTTATATCTAGAATGCCTGCTCAGCTGTTGCCATAATGCCCATAAAAGTTAGTAGATAGGGCTGCGGCATGTATGGTCGCCTTTTCATTGACTTTGTGCCAAAAAGCAGTGGCTGGCTGCCATCTCACTCAGTGGGATGGGGGGTGGGGCGCGTTTTACACACAGATATGGGTCCCAAAGGTTGGACCCTATGTATCAAATGTTTATGGCATACATGTATTCTTACATGTCTGTGATGAGAATGACCCTTTAATAACCATATCAGTGGTCATTGAGTCATTTGTGCTACTTTCATAAAAACATAGTAACATTCATAGTAACATACTTTACAAGGCTGAAAAAAGATATACATCCATCTAGTTAAGTCTATTATCTTTACACCAAAACAGACAGCCAGAAAAAAATCTCTGGATCAACAACCTTTCTGAAGTATTAAGTGACTATAACATGTAATATTATTACACTCAAGAAAGGCATTCAGGCCCCTCAAACTCTTTTATTTAATTTGTCATCACCACATCCTCAGGCAGAGAGTTCCATAATCTCACTGCTCTTATAGTAAAGAACCTGTTACATCCAACCAGGACGTGCTGGATCTGTCACTTACAGATCTAACGAAAAAGGCAAATAGATGACAAAACAAGAATGGAACAAAAATATGGGAAACACTGTCCATATGCAAACAAACACTGGGAAGGGCCCTACCTGAAAGCAAGGTGATCGCCCCAATAAGGGCGGCCACGACTGCATACCTCAGCCCCTAGTTGACACTACATGGGGAAGGGAACAAACAGAGAAAACCAAAATAACAATGCAAACAAATGCAGCTTTAGATGCAGCAAGTAACTGACGATCCAGCAGGAACCTACTGACTGCTAGCCCAGTCAAGAGGAGACTGAGAATCAACCGCAGTTCAGCTCAGTCTCCAGCCAGGTTAAATAGCCCAAGTAATAATCCACAGGTGCGACCAAGCACGTCACACCAAAAAGCACACCCACTGAGCCAGTAGATGTAGAAACTTCTCCAAAACCAGCACCAAACTATCAGCAAGGTGGCAATCCCAGAACCACCGCAACAGAACCCCCTTCTATGTTGTTGTAGAAACCTTATTTTCTCTAGATGTAGAGTACACCCCCTTCTTACAGTCACAGTCCTGGGTATAAATAGATTATGGGAGAGATCTCTGTATTGTCTCCTGATATACTTATACATAGTTATTAGATCGCCCCTTAGTGGCCTTAAAATAAGTCTCAAATTTCTGTGTGTGAATATTTATTTAGATCAAGTCCCCCCTCCCCTCTGCATCTGTATGTTATTATGTGCCAGCCAAACTCGTTTTATTCATTAGCCTGACGAAGGGGGTGATATCCCGAAAGCTTGCTGCAACATCATGTACTTTTGTTAATTATTAAAACGTATCATATCTAAAGGATTGCTTGGTGTCTCTTACTGGGAGCAATCACACTTTATTACCATATTGGATATGGGAAAGTAAGGCAAGCACATGCAGTGCCACAGTGCCTACATAATTGAGCCATACAGACAGAATGTCCTCATAACAGATCCAACCAAATACAGAGCTTTCAACTGCTTCAGCAAGCTATGGTGATTCTATAGTAGTTGCAGCCAGTCATAAAGCACTAAATCACTAAATAATAAATCACATTTTAGGACTGTCTACTTTATGTTTAGACCTCCAATGAGTTGCCTTAGTCAACACCAAAAATTGTCCCAAATTTGTGGTGCAATTGACACTTTTTTTTTTTGCACAGTTTAGGTCACGCCCCTTTTTGAACAAGTCTTAAGAACTGTCCAAAAGGGTCTAGAAACACATAACAAATGTGTCGCAATCATGTAAGACAGGCCCCATCTGTGCCTGAAAACTCCGTATTTTGAATTATAAATAAGCCGCAGTGAGTTCTTCATAATGATATTTTCCAGACATAGCGCCACTATAACCTTTGCAGACACACATAGCACCTATGTAGCCGTTGCAGCCATAGGGATGTGATTTAACCTGGTTTTACTGATCTGTAATAAATGTTAAAATCATGAATGCTTTGCAGGAGAATTGTTAGCAGGATTGCTACCTAGTACTTTGCTATCAATCACAACTGCAATAGGAACTAGAAAAGACACTGACTGGCGGGTTGAAGGGAGCCTTTTGCTTCCTGACGAAAAATTTCCCAAGCAGATGAATGCAATCTATTTGTGTCCCTACTATTTATCTAAGTATTCTATTCTATGTTCTTCTGCAAATACTCAATGACTCTGGCATTCTATACAGTACTATGGCAGTATTATGCAAAAATAAATTAGTATAGTCATGGAGATATAAGCTAATCTTGCTAGATCATGGGCGGAGTCTAAAATTGTATAAGCAATTAGCTGTTATATACACTAAATATTTACTTGGGGTCTCAAATAACACATAGTATATAGAGATGAGCGAGCACCAAAATGCTCGGGTGCTCGTTACTCGGGACGAAATTATCGCGATGCTCGAGGGTTCATTTCGAGTAACGAACCCCATTGAAGTCAATGGGCGACCCGAGCATTTTTGTATTTCGCCGATGCTCGCTAAGGTTTTCATGTGTGAAAATCTGGGCAATTCAAGAAAGTGATGGGAACGACACAGCAACGGATAGGGCAGGCGAGGGGCTACATGTTGGGCTGCATCTCAAGTTCACAGGTCCCACTATTAAGCCACAATACCGGCAAGAGTGCCCCCCCCCCCCTCCCAACAACTTTTACTTCTGAAAAGCCCTCATTAGCATGGCATACCTTAGCTAAGCACCACACTACCTCCAACAAAGCACAATCACTGCCTGCATGACACTCCGCTGCCACTTCTCCTGGGTTACATGCTGCGCAACCCCCCCCCCCCCCCCCCGCACGACAGTGTCCACAGTGTCCACCAAATTGTCGCTGCCCAGCCTTCAGCTGCCCTCATGCCACGCCACCCTCATGTCTATTTATAAGTGCGTCTGCCACAGGAAAAGCAGGCACACACTGCAGAGGGTTGGCATGGCTAGGCAGCGACCCCCCCATAAAAGGGGCGGGCCGATAGTCCACAATGCTGTACAGAAGCAATGAGAAATCCAATCCAGTGCCACCTCCATCTGGAGCTGCACACGTGGGCATAGCAATGGGGAACCTATGTGCCACACACTATTCATTCTGTCAAGGTGTCTGCATGCCCCAGTCAGACCGCGGTTTTTTATAAATAGTCACAGCCAGGTCCAACTCCGCAATGGGAATTCCGTGTGCACCCACAGCATGGGTGGCTCCCTGGAACCTACCGGCGGTACATAAAAATATCCCATTGCATTGCCCATCACAGCTGAGGTAATGTCGTGCTTAATACAGGTGGGCTTCGGCCCACACTGCATGCCCCAGTCTGACTGGGGTTCTTTACAAGTGGACAGATGTAGGTTAAACTCCGTGTGCACCTACAGCATGGGTGGCTCCCTGGACCCCACGGGTGGTACATAAAAATATCCCATTGCATTGCCCATCACAGCTGAGGTAATGTCGTGGTTAATGCAGGTGGGCTTCGGCCCACACTGCATGCCCCAGTCAGACTGGGGTTCTTTACAAGTGGACAGATGTAGTAACAACTTCCTGTGGACCCATAGCATGGGTGGGTGCCAGGAAGCCACCGGCGGTACATAAATAAATCCCATTGCATTGCCCATCACAGCTGAGGTAATGTCGTGGTTAATGCAGGTGGGCTTCGGCCCACACTGCATGCCCCAGTCAGACTGGGGTTCTTTACAAGTGGACAGATGTAGTAACAACTCCCTGTGGACCCACAGCATGGGTGGGTGCCAGGAAGCCACCGGCGGTACATAAATATATCCCATTGCATTGCCCATCACAGCTGATGTTATGTCAGCTGTAATGCAGGTGGGCCAAAAATTTACTGGATTACACTGTAGGCGAGGGCCCACAAAAATTGGTGTACCAACAGTACTAATGTACCTGAGAAAAATTGCCCATGCCCAACCGAGAGGGCAGGTGAAACCCATTAATGGCTTTGGTTAATGTGGCTTAATTGGTAACTAGGCCTGGAGGCAGCCCAGTTAAAATAAAAATTGGTTCAGGTGAAAGTTTCAACGCTTTAATGAGCATTGAAACGTATAAAAATTGTTTAGAAAAATTATATGACTGAGCCTTGTGGGCCTAAGAAAAATTGCCCGTTCGGCGTGATTACGTGAGGTTTCAGGAGGAGGAGCAGGAGGAGGAGGATGAATATTATACACAGATTGATGAAGCAAAAAGGTCCCCGTTTTGGATGGTGATAGAGAACGATGCTTCCATCCGCGGGTGCAGCCTACATATTGCTTAGGTATCGCTGCTGTCCGCTGGTGGAGAAGAGAAGTCTGGTGAAATCCAGGCTTTGTTCATCTTGATGAGTGTAAGCCTGTCGGCACTGTCGGTTGACAGGTGGGTACGCTTATCCGTGATGATTCCCCCAGCCACACTAAACACACTCTCTGACAAGACACTAGCCGCAGGACAAGCAAGCACCTCCAGGGCATACAGCGCGAGTTCAGGCCACGTGTCCAGCTTCAACACCCAGTAGTTGTAGGGGGCAGAGGCGTCACCGAGGACGGTGCTGCAATCGGCTACGTACTCCCTCACCATCCTTTTACAGTGCTCCCGCCAACTCAGCCTTGACTGGGGACCGGTGACACAGTCTTGCTGGGGAGCCATAAAGCTGTCACAGGCCTTAGAGAGTGTTCCCCTGCCTGCGCTGTACATGCTGCCTGATCTCTGCGCCTCCCCTGCTACCTGGGCCGCGGAAATGCATCTTCGGCAACTAGCGCTGTCGGATGGGAAGTTTACCATCAGTTTGTCCACGAGCGCCCTGTGGTATAGCATCATTCTCGAACCCCTTTCCTCTTCGGGAATGAGAGTGCAAAGGCTCTCCTTATACCGTGGATCGAGCAGTGTGTACACCCAGTAATCCGTAGTGGCCAGAATGCGTGTAACGCGAGGGTCACGAGAAAGGCATCCTAACATGAAGTCAGCCATGTGTGCCAGGGTACCTGTACGCAACACATGGCTGTCCTCACTCGGAAGATCACTTTCAGGATCCTCCTCCTCCTCCTCCTCTGGCCATACACGCTGAAAGGATGACAGGCAAGCTGCATCTGTACCCTCAGCAGTGGGCCAAGCTGTCTCTTCCCCCTCCTCCTCATGCTCCTCTTCCTCCTCCTCCTCCTCAGGCCATACACGCTGAAAGGATGACAGGCAAGCAGCATCTGTCCCCTCAGCAGTGGGCCAAGCTGTCTCTTCCCCCTCCTCCTCATGCTCCTCCCCCTCCTCCTCAACGCGCTGAGATATAGACATGAGGTTGCTCTGACTATCCAGCGACATACTGTCTTCCCCCGCCTCCGTTTCTGATTCCAAAGCGTCTGCCTTTATGCTTTGCAGGGAACTTCTCAAGAGGCATAGCAGAGGAATGGTGACGCTAATGATTGCAGCATCCCCGCTCACCATCTGGGTAGACTCCTCAAATTTTCCAAGGACCTGGCAGATGTCTGCCAACCAGGCCCACTCTTCTGTAAATAATTGAGGAGGCTGACTCCCACTGCGCCGCGCAAGTTGGAGTTGGTATTCCACTATAGCTCTACGCTGCTCATAGAGTCTGGCCAACATGTGGAGCGTAGAGTTCCACTGTGTGGGCACGTCGCACAGCAGTCGGTGCACTGGCAGATTAAACCGATGTTGCAGGGTCCGCAGGGTGGCAGCGTGCGTGTGGGATTTGCGGAAATGTGCGCAGAGCTGGCGCACCTTTCCGAGCAGGTATGACAAGTGGGGGTAGCTTTTCAGAAAGCGCTGAACCACCAAATTAAAGACATGGGCCAGGCATGGCACGTGCGTGAGGCTGTCGAGCTGCAGAGCCGCCACCAGGTTACGGCCGTTGTCACACACGACCATGCCCGGTTGGAGGCTCAGCGGCGCAAGCCAGCGGTCGGTCTGCTCTGTCAGACCCTGCAGCAGTTCGTGGGCCGTGTGCCTCTTATCTCCTAAGCTGAGTAGTTTTTAAGCACGGCCTGCTGACGCTTGCCCACCGCTGTGCTGCCACGCCGCGTGACACCGACTGCTGGCGACGTGCTGCTGCTGCCGACACATCTTGATTGCGAGACAGAGGTTGCGTAGGAAGAGGAGGAGGGTGGTTTAGTGGAGGAAGCATACACCCCCGCAGATACCACCACCGAGCTGGGGCACGCAATTCTGGGGGTGGGTAGGACGTGAGCGGTCCCAGGCTCTGACTCTGTCCCAGCCTCCACTAAATTCACCCAATGTGCCGTCAGGGAGATATAATGGCCCTGCCCGCCTGTGCTTGTCCACGTGTCTGTTGTTAAGTGGACCTTGGCAGTAACTGCGTTGGTGAGGGCGCGTACAATGTTGCGGGAGACGTGGTCGTGCAGGCCTGGGACGGCACATCGGGAAAAGTAGTGGCGACTGGGAACCGAGTAGCGCGGGGCCGCCGCCGCCATCATGCTTTTGAAAGCCTCCGTTTCCACAAGCCTATACGGCAGCATCTCTAGGCTGATCAATTTTGCAATGTGCAGGTTTAACGCTTGAGTGTGCGGGTGCGTGGCGTCGTACTTGCGCTTGCGCTCAAACTGTGGCGCTAGCGACGTCTGGACGCTACGCTGAGAGACATTGCTGGATGGGGCCGAGGACAGCGGAGGTGAGGGTGTGGGTGCAGGCCAGGAGACGGTACTGCCTGTGTCCTCAGAGGGGGGTTGGATCTCAGTGGCAGGTTGGGGCACAGGGGGAGAGGCAGTGGTGCAAACCGGAGGCGGTGAACGGGCATCGTCCCACCTTGTGGGGTGCTTGGCCATCATATGCCTGCGCATGCTGGTGGTGGTGCCTCCCCAGCTGATCTTGGCGCGACAAAGGTTGCACACCACTGTTCGTCGGTCGTCAGGCGTCTCTGTGAAAAACTGCCACACCGTAGAGCACCTTCTGCAGGGTGGCATGGCGCGAGGGGGCGCTTTGGGAACCAGTTGGTGGATTATTCGGTCTGGCCCTGCCTCTACCCTTGGCCACCGCACTGGCTCGGCCTGTGCCCACACCCTGACTTGGGCCTCCGCGTCCTCGCCCCCGTCCACGTCCTATAGGCCTACCCCTACCCCTCAGCATGGTGTATTACCAGTGATTTGATTTCCCAGCCAGGAAATAAATTGGCGCAAGCCTGCTGTTAAACTTAGCTGGCTGCGTATGATTTTTGTTTAAGTTCTCCACCCAGCACACACGTACCCAGAACGCTGAGGACTGTCAGAGGCAGGCCAAATAGAATTTTTTCCCTTTTTTTTTAAAGGAAAGGCCCACTGACTATATTCAATCAATAATAAATGTGTTGTGGCCCTGCAGTGTGTCACAGAACTGCAGTCTTGCACTGTTATTAACTGCAGCAGAGCGGTGATTTCCCAGCCAGGAAATAAATTGGCGCAAGCCTGCAGGCCAAATAGAATTTTTGCCCTTTTTTTTTAAAGGAAAGGCCCACTGACTATATTCAATCAATAATAAATGTGTTGTGGCCCTGCAGTGTGTCACAGAACTGCAGTCTTGCACTGTTATTAACTGCAGCAGAGCGGTGATTTCCCAGCCAGGAAATAAATTGGCGCAAGCCTGCAGGCCAAATAGAATTTTTGCCCTTTTTTTTTAAAGGAAAGGCCCACTGACTATATTCAATCAATAATAAATGTGTTGTGGCCCTGCAGTGTGTCACAGAACTGCAGTCTTGCACTGTTATTAACTGCAGCAGAGCGGTAATTTCCCAGCCAGGAAATAAATTGGCGCAAGCCTGCAGGCCAAATAGAATTTTTGCCCTTTTTTTTTTAAAGGAAAGGCCCACTGCCTATATTCAATCAATAATAAATGTGTTGTGGCCCTGCAGTGTGTCACAGAACTGCAGTCTTGCACTGTTATTAACTGCAGCAGAGCGGTGATTTCCCAGCCAGGAAATAAATTGGCGCAAGCCTGCAGGCCAAATAGAATTTTTGCCCTTTTTTTTTAAAGGAAAGGCCCACTGACTATATTCAATCAATAATAAATGTGTTGTGGCCCTGCAGTGTGTCACAGAACTGCAGTCTTGCACTGTTATTAACTGCAGCAGAGCGGTGATTTCCCAGCCAGGAAATAAATTGGCGCAAGCCTGCAGGCCAAATAGAATTTTTTCCCTTTTTTTTTAAAGGAAAGGCCCACTGACTATATTCAATCAATAATAAATGTGTTGTGGCCCTGCAGTGTGTCACAGAACTGCAGTCTTGCACTGTTATTAACTGCAGCAGAGCAGTGATTTCCCAGCCAGGAAATAAATTGGCGGAAGCCTGCAGGCCAAATAGAATTTTTGCCCTTTTTTTTTAAAGGAAAGGCCCACTGCCTATATTCAATCAATAATAAATGTGTTGTGGCCCTGCAGTGTGTCACAGAACTGCAGTCTTGCACTGTTATTAACTGCAGCAGAGCGGTGATTTCCCAGCCAGGAAATAAATTGGCGCAAGCCTGCAGGCCAAATAGAATTTTTGCCCTTTTTTTTTAAAGGAAAGGCCCACTGACTATATTCAATCAATAATAAATGTGTTGTGGCCCTGCAGTGTGTCACAGAACTGCAGTCTTGCACTGTTATTAACTGCAGCAGAGCGGTGATTTCCCAGCCAGGAAATAAATTGGCGCAAGCCTGCAGGCCAAATAGAATTTTTGCCCTTTTTTTTTAAAGGAAAGGCCCACTGACTATATTCAATCAATAATAAATGTGTTGTGGCCCTGCAGTGTGTCACAGAACTGCAGTCTTGCACTGTTATTAACTGCAGCAGAGCGGTGATTTCCCAGCCAGGAAATAAATTGGCGCAAGCCTGCAGGCCAATTAGAATTTTTGCCCTTTTTTTTTAAAGGAAAGGCCCACTGACTATATTCAATCAATAATAAATGTGTTGTGGCCCTGCAGTGTGTTACAGAACTGCAGTCTTGCTCTGTTATTAACTGCAGCAGAGCGGTGATTTCCCAGCCAGGAAATAAATTGGCGCTAGCCTGCTGTTAAACTTAGCTGGCTGCGTATGATTTTTTTTAAGTTCTCCACCCAGCACACACGTACCCAGAACGCTGAGGACTGTCAGAGGCAGGCCAAATAGAATTTTTGCCCTTTTTTTTAAAGGAAAGGCCCACTGACTATATTCAATCAATAAAATATGTCTTCTGGCCCTGCCTACACAATTCTGTCCCTGTAGTATTACTGCAGGGCGCAATGCTCTGCACGGCCGATTTGGAAAAAAAAAAAGTGCAACACTGCTAACAGCAGCCTCCACAGTACTGCACATGGTTAGATGTGGCCCTAAGAAGGACCGTTGGGGTTCTTGAAGCCTACACTAACTCCTAACACTCTCCCTGCCTAACCACCACTTCTGTCCCTGTAGTATTACTGCAGGGCGCAATGCTCTGCACGGCCGATATAGCAAAAAAAAAAAAAAATGTGCACCACTGCAAAAGGCAGCCTCCACAGTACTGCACACGGTTAGATGTGGCCCTAAGAAGGACCGTTGGGGTTCTTGAAGCCTACACTAACTCCTAACACTCTCCCTACAGCAGCTCCAACACAATACCACTGTCCCTGATCTCTGTCACAACGCATCTGAGGCGTTCCGCGGGAGGGGCCGATTTTTATACTCGGGTGACACCTGATCTCCCCAGCCACTCACAGCAGGGGGGTGGTATAGGGCTTGAACGACGCAGGGGGAAGTTGTAATGCCTTCCCTGTCTTTCAATTGGCCAGAAAAGCGCGCTAACGTCCCAGAGAGGAAAGTGAAAGTAACCCGAACATCGCGTGGTACTCATTACGAGTAACGAGCATCCCGAACACCCTAATATTCGCCCGAGTATCAAGCTCGGACGAGTACGTTCGCTCATCTCTAATAGTATACTTTCATTGTTAAATAAACTTTGATTTACTATAGTAGGAATTACTTACAAGAATCCTTTCATGGGGAACCGACTGCTAAAGGTCTCAATCCTATCATTTAATGCAGAAAGCTACAATAACCTCATAAAGGTTGCCGCAAGGCACTATGATCTCATGACAGTTGTATATGTCATCTATCATCTCTCTTTTAATTAAAGTATAAGTTATAGATAGATAGATAGATAGATAGATAGATAGATAGATAGATAGATAGATAGATAGATAGATAGATAGATATGAGATAGTTAAATAGATATGAGATAGATAGATATGAGATAGATAGATAGATAGATAGGAGATAGATAGATAGAAAGAAAGATAGATAGATATGAGATAGATAGATAGATAGAATATTGCTTTAATTTTCAGAACCTACAGTATGAATTCAGTGTTTCCATTTTTCTTGGAACCAGCTCATTTTATAAAATGCAAGGGCATAAGAACACATTTCAGTTAATTATTTCAGTGGTACAAATAAGGTGACCTGGTGCGTTCATTATCTTGACAGTACTGGCCAAAATACTGTATGTCTCAGCATGCATTAGAGGAAAATCCTTAGAAGGGTTACATAATGATGTTCACCATTGCCTGCTACTTATTAATTCATATTTATGACTCTACTTGATATTTTTGGGAATTGCTTTCAGTTAGTAACAAAAAAATGTTTCTCTAATGCATAGACATTAAAAGCTGCAGCTTGTAATGTATGATTTTCCCTAACTTTAAAATGTGCAATTATAGAGTATTATAAACTGTATGAACTGCAGAAGTATCCATAGAAACTATTCAAATTCTTCAGCAGTTAGGGCTCTTTCACACAAGAGTTTACGTTTTTGCGTCCGTGCCGTAAATGCACATGAGTGGACGGTTTTCCGCAATCAAGTCCTGTGCTTAATTAGCGTTTTCTCATCATCACCAGGTGCAACGTTTTTAGCAGAAAAAAACATTGCACCCCGGAAAGCCGTCACTTGGCCTAAATCCTGGGAATGACTTCCAATGCCTACATAGAGGCACCTGTAAGCTTTTCACAGCATTGGACGCTGCTTAAATGCCTCATCCTCCCTTTTTTCTTGCTGCTCCCATAGGAGTCTATAGGGGCCATATATTGGTCAAAAGATAGAACCAGAACTATCTTTTTACCCACCATAGATTTACCTGCACGTATTTCGGTCACGTATGTTCCAATTTTTATGGTGCAATGTTTTTACGCGCCATATATTCACCAGTGAACGAATGCATTGGAAACCAATGCCTCAGATGGTCGCGTATATGCATTGGGCGTGAAAACGCGCCCAATATACGCTCGTGTGAATAAAGCCTCACGCTGACAAGGTAAGTACTGTGCAGCTAATACGTTTTATTTCATTTATTAACGAATTTACCAAATTTGAATGATGATGTTTTCTTCATGATCTACTGGTGACAAGTAGTAAATTAAAAATGAGTACTAGAAATTTGACAATATACATTTTCAGACATTGTTCACTATAGTAACTATTATGTGGAAGTACACAAATCAGCCGTAATTACTCACTATCTTCAAGTTACCCCATTACAGGTCTTGCACTGGACATATTATTAGGCACAACCAATAAGTTGGCACCTGAGGCTTGAGAAAGCGTTCCACAAGAAGTGAAAGCTAACTTCACCACCGGGTATTTCTCCTTCAGTGCACTAGTCCACTAGAAATATATCCCCCTTAAAGAGGTTGTCTAGTTGTAATCTATTGATGGTCTATCCTTAGTTGATAAGGAGAATCCCTGCCAATCAGCTGTTTGCCTGGCATTGTGTCCATGCACTGAGCTAATTTCTGTAGGAGGCAGGCATCTCCATTCCCACTGCAGTGGCCCTGCTTGGTATTACAAGTGAACTTCCCATTCACTTCAATTGGAACTTTGACTGCAATACCAAGCATCACCACTGCAGTTGGCATGGTGCTATCTGCTTCCTGCAGAAGTCAGATCACTGCACAAGCACACTTACCTGGAACCAGATGATTGGCAGGGATCTGCGATGGCAAACCCCACCAATCTACTATAAATGCACTAGCCTGCAGATAAGCCATCAATAGTTTACAAGTAGACAAGGACTTTAATCACCCTAGATTATCAGAGTTATTAACCCCTTTTCTAACCTAAAATACCAAAACTATAAACCATACTAGCATTCAAATCCAGTAGGCTTATTAACTCATTCAGCATTCTGGTTATCCAGGAATGTTAACCCCTTCCCCATCTTTAATTCCAGCAGATATTAACCCTTAAACCACTCTAGGCCACTAAGGTTATTAACCCTTAATCCACCCTAGACCGTAAGGGATATTAAGTAATAAGACATCTTCATCCAGAAAGGATAATGATGACCCTTAAAACACAGAGCGTGTTAAGGGAGGCTTTACATTGGCCAACTATCAACTAAAAAATCGCTCAAACTAGCAATTTTGACCGATAGTTGTCCCATATAAATACAGAACCTGACAAAGTATCGAGTGAGAAATCACTTATTAGTTGCATATTGCTTAATTGTAGCTCACTGAAAGTGACTAATGTAAATGCTGTATATATTTCACAACAGGTGCAGAGAATCGATCCCTGGAGGCTTTCAGACGAAAAGCTTACTTGGACAAATTAGGCATAGTAATGGCCATGCTTAGGAAACTTTTGCTGACAGGTCCAGTTAGGAAGTGCCCCAGGCTGGGATCTAACGGGGTGAATGGTGTAGAATCATAGGCCATCCTACCTGGGGTACAGTATAGCTGCAGTTAAGTAGTTCCCTTGTCAAAGAATTGGAGGACCACATGTGTGCTAGTAATCTTGCCTTTGCTGGCCAAAGGTGGAATAGGAAGCAAAGTCACAATATAGCCTCCTTACTCCAAGAGGACTCAGCCTGGGGAGCCATTTACTGAGCTTTTTTACCGGTGTCGCGTGCTCTGGATTCCTTTCTCCTCTGTAATATGTTAACTGTCCGCTGGACAGATTTGCAAGCAGATTGCTGAAAACTTCCATAGGGAAGAGGGTATAAGTATTTCTCTTTATTAGTCCCAAATGCTCCTGTGGTTCACCTCCTTAGGCCCTGCCCACCACATGTTATCCTCACTGACTTGTATTCACCAGGCCAGACCCCTTCAAGGTACATTCATTTCAACAACATGTTACCAAACAAACACAGAAAGAGTAGCGGTTTCAGGCACTGGATTGGAGTCTCAGGTTCAATAGCTGCCGGTCTGTAGAATAGTCAGGGAAGAGCCAGGAGTCAGTAATGGGATGTCTCAGTTTACAATACAGATGGATGAGGCGAGTAGCGTAGTCAGAAGGGAAGCCAGGAGGTCTTAGTAGGATCGCAGAAGAGCAGGTGGAAGTAGAGCTTAAACAAGGCTTGGAGCACAATAATCACACAAGTAAGGAGAGATCATGGCCAGGTTTTATATAGCAAGCCTAATCAGAGGTAGAGTGGAGCCAAAACTGAGACAGGATAGCAGGATCCAGGAACCAGACTAAAAATGCTGGGGATCTTATCCAAAGGCCTAAATTCCTCAGCAGGGAGAGCCGACGATCTGGGAGGAGGAGGTCCTGGGTTCGAGTCCTGATAGAAAGAAATACTTATATGCATGGGGAATAAAAGTCAAGGGAGCACTTACCCACCTCCTTTACATAAACAGGCGGATGTTCATCTTTGAACAAGGAAGTGTAGGGAAACAGTGGGAAGAGATCTTTGGCATGCCATGACTCCACTCACTGAATGCCTATCACTTTTGTATGAAAACACAGGCACAAAAACACCCATAAGTCATCCCATGCATAGTTTTCCAAAGGATTAATGCTGCACAGAGAAAAAAAAATAGGTCATTCCATTGACTCAACACTTTAGGCCGTTACTAATCCATTTACCAATCACTCACCATCAGGGTGGTTGGCTTGCTGTTGCTCTATCCTTTTTTATTTTACTGATCTACCTGCTACTTAGTGCGATACTTTTTGCTATCTTGTAATCAGAGAAGCATTAGGAATAAGGCACTAATAGAACCTAATTAGCAGAGAGAGATAGTAGTTAGAAATTCTACAGTGTGTGACCTAAAAACTATTAGGTAACATTATTACCACTGGTAGATAGGAATTAGTAAATATATAGGGGCCAGCAAGCTATCAAGGTAGATGCAGGGCATGGGTGTGTAAAGTCCATGCAGCACTGTCTCTTGCACAACGCGAGACTCTGATACATGGCTTACTCTGAACTTTTCAGAAAAAATTCTTTTGGAAAGATTCTTTAAAATTTTTTTTTTACCATATTAAGAGGTATTATATACTTCATTGCAGATAACATCTGATCTGCAAGATATATGTTTACCTGCGACCAACTGAATGCTCACTATTTGGTTACTATGCAATTGCTGTTAAGATCCTGAGAGGCATATTAAATATTTACAAGAGGTCCCTGAGGAGCTCAAGTTGAGCGAAACGCGTCGGACCAAGGACCAGATATTGATTAAGCCTTCTTGGTGCTAATACAAAGCACAAATAATCTCAGTCTTGGGCACCATCAGTTTCCCAAGACTGTAGATACTACCGTTGTGGGGGTGTATTATCACCCTAAAACGGTTATTCATTGCCTCGAATAGATACCAGTTAAGGCATCACACTATACCTAGAAAGCACGATATATGGCATCTACATTTTCAAGAATCCTCTGAGATACTTCCAGAGTTATTAATATTTTTCTTTATGTATTATGTGTGTCAGTCTTTGTGAGTACTATTTTAAATTTTAATTGCTTTATTAAAGGTTATGTTTTAAAGTCCTAACAGTGAATAATTGTCGGGAAGGGCTTAAATATATAACCCCTTCCCTGCAATGCATCCTGAAAAGTGAAAAAATAAAAAAAAAAGATGTATTCACCTGCTCCCGGCAGCCTGAGATCCCAGCGGCCGTCCTGCAGTGGGTGTGAAGGGGGTGTGATTCAGGCTTGCCTTTGATTGGCTCAGCCTGAGCCAATCAGAGACTGATCTCAGTCACACCCATTCATGAATTCATGAATGGGTGTGACTGAGACTTGCCCCTGATTGGCTCAGCGCTGAGCCAATCAGGGGCAAGCCTGAGTCACACCCCCTTCACACCCACTGCAGGACGGCCGCGGGGATCTCCGGCTGCCAGGAGCAGGTAAGTACATACATTTTTTTTTTTTTTTTCACTTTTCAGGATGCATTGCAGGGAAGGGGTTATATATTTAACCCCTTCCCGACAATTCATCCCACACTCGCCTGCAGCGCTTGCATTCAATGGAGGCGGCTGTATTGCCGGCTCCATTGAATGCAATGCGCTGGACAGCTCCGGCCCGTTTCTAATGAAACGCGGCTAGGAGCAGATTTTCGGGCGATTTTTCGGCGCCGGTCACGAGATTTGCGCATGCGCATCCGTCATGCGATGCGCAAATCGCGTGAAAAAACGCCCGTGTGACTAAGGCCTTAGGCGCTTAAGTTTCCAACAATTGTCCCATCTCAAAGTACCCTTGTGAATGATATGTCCTAACTTGCTTTGGTGGGAAGAGCAATTTAAGCTATTTTGGCAAAGATAAGAATTATTTCATCATGGGAAAATATTTTACTAAATAAGTTGATGCCTTTCTCGAGTGTAGCGCTAGTACATGTTATGGTCACTGATTACTTCATAAGGGTTGTTGACCTAGGAATTATTCTGATTGCTAGACTTGGAGTCGGGAAGGAATTTTTTCCTAAAATGCGGATGATTGGTTTCCTTCTCATGGGGTATTTTGCCTTCCTCTATACCAATGTTCAGGATAATATATTGAGCTGGATGAGCATAAGGCAACTTTACTCGGGACAATCATAGCCTGAGTTATTGCTTATCGTGTTCCAGCAACCACCAACAGGGCACTGAATGACAAATCGCTCTCTTGTCAGAGTAAGATTATGTAATTAGAATATTTAGTGTCTTTATAGTGGAGGCTTCCAAAAATCTGAATTTACAGTCAATTGCTATAGCCATAGTTTATTTATTTTACTCATTTATAAAGCACATACATATTCCACAGCACTGTACATTATAGAGTTTTGTCCCTAATGGAACTCACAGTCTAAATTCACCTATTAGCATATTTTTAAACTTAATATCTTTAAGATAATGGTTTCAGATACATATTTCAACTAATAAATTAAATATTCAAAGATTAAGAATTTGTTCCTTGGTTTGTGGCAAATATTCTTATGTCTAACATTAGTATCAGACAAGATGTCAGTCAATTGAATCAAGAGAACAGCAGATGATTTATGCTTCTGCTAGAGTTATAGAGAGCTCACAAAGTGCCCAATTTTTTAAATAAATAAATAAAGCTGGGAAGCGCTGACTGCAGGAAGCCTTCAGAGTAGGTGAGGGGGATCGCCGCATAGTATGAAGTCAGCTGTGGATATGTGGCTGATTTCCAGTCAAAATCTGCACTACTGGTGTGGATTTTGATTGTTTTTTGGATGCAGAAATGCTGCGTAATTTACTGAGCAGAGTGGCCTCAGTAGTAATAATGTCCCCAATATCAGCTCCAGACCCCCACACTAGCCCCAGTAGTCATAGAGACTATGAGACCAATGTACTTACCTCCTCCTCATCTTCAAAGTGCCGCTGCTCCTCTTCTTGGCGCTACTGTAGGCAAAAGTGTGTGCAACCGGACTCCTTCTCCCTTCTCCTCTCCTCCTGCGGAACCAAGGAGTAAGGGTCAGGGGAGGAGGAACCCGGGTGCACACACTGCCGTCAGTCTGTGCACCTGTAGCAGCGCCGCTGCTTGATTACCAGCTGGGAAGCTTTGACACCTTGGTTGGTAATTCACTGTGACCCGGTGTCCCAAAAGCAGGACAGATGTCCCAAAAGCAGGACAAAAGGCTGTTCCACTTAGGGACCCTGGGGACAGCAGGATACAGGGTCCCACCTAAATCAGAATGTCTGGTCACCTTCTGATATTTAAGTCTAATATACAGTATATACTGGTGTAATATTCATGATGATTTAGTTCCTGGGGTTTGTTGTTCCCTGCTTTCTTTGTGACACTGTGCGTATTGTTCTCTAAAATGATGGCATCAGAGCAGGTGAAAAGCGTAGGAATATATATACACTCTTTGCACAAAAAAAATCAATGAGAGCCACGTTTTACCTCTCATAGCAGGGCTTCCAAAAGACATTGTCTATTTGGATAATGCTCACCCACACACAGCAAGGGTGTCACAGGAATGCCACCACAACATTGCCAAACTTCCATGGCTGCCCGGTCACTAGATTTATTGCCAATATAACATGTTTGGGCCATCTGGGATGCCAACTTTGACAGCCTACGAGTTTGCACAATCTAGAGTCTCAGTTACTGCAAATGTGGATTGATACAATATGAAACCTGTGTGCTTCAATGCCTGCCCGTATTACATCTTGTATCCAAGCTGGAGGCAGTAAAACAGGGTACAAGAGCCTCCCTTTAAGTGTTCAGTTTTCTGCAATAAAGTATCCTTTTGCTCTGATATTGTAATCACTATATCAATGTTACATTCACACATACAAAGTTTCACTTGATTCCAACAGCTCCTTGGTTTGGCAGAGGAAGGGTATAGCCTGCTCATTAATTTGGGAACACTTGTCTGGGTGTGCCAAGGCTGAAGAAAAGCTCCTGTCTTTCTGAGCTTAGTTTCCCCCTTCTGTGAGAGTGGTCTGTTGCAGATCAAGCTAGTACTACGACTCTGACAGAGAAGGATGCCCCCTAGATTCACACCTTGTTTGGCTAAAGCTGATGGACTTTTGCTCTGTGTTTAAGGTGTAGTATACAGAATGAATGTGTGGAAGTTTCTGGATGTTTTCTGAATGAGCCATGTAGTCTTGTGTTTATGCATTGTCAATGTGTTCCATGTGAGTGAATTTGATGTGTATTGCATAGCTGCAGCAACGAATGGGTTACCATCTGGCCATTTCTGGAAATGTATCTATTTGTCTGTCATGTGACCTTGTATTATATATGTGGATGCAAGGTGCATGAGTATGCTTTTTGGTCTTTGTCTTTGATGACTTTGGAGTCTAGTATGTGGAGAGAATGAAGCAATGGACTGACATTGGCCTGCACGCAGACACCTTTAGTCTGAATGTAAGAAGAGATGGAGGAGGCTGAACGGATAGACCATTTGTGCCATGAGCCCTCTTCTTCTTCCCCGTGTGGAGTGTGTAAAGTGTGACAAGCCGCGAACAGTGTAAGTTTCCTGACATGCAGTGTGGAGTGCAAGTCTACAAATTCCTTGAGAGTGGACCGGTAGAGAGTTGTCAAGGTTGTTCAAGAGAAGGTGTCCAGGACCAGAGAACCACAGATAACTCGGCCTGTGTAAGTCACTCTGTTCTCCTGTGTTTTCCTCCCTGTCGCATCACCTATTCTTCTGCACTGCCTGTCCTGACGGTGGATGTAAAAGTGAACTGTATATTTGGAAGTGCTACAAGTTATTTCTCGGTTTGGCCTTTAAACTTCACTCCGTGTGTGTGGACTCTTATTTCTTACACCAAAAGATCACCGCGGAGGAAGGAACAGTGGCATCACCCTTTACAAAAGGAAAAGAGAACTAAGGTAAACCAGTTCCCCGGTTACCCTTTCATTTTACTTGCCTGCCCTTAGCTTGTTGAGCATGTCCCTGGTTACCCTGTGGGTGGGAGACAGTAGTGCCACTGTGACAAGGCCTACATCTAAACCCTGCTTTCTCCTAGGCTGGGGCCCGGTTCTCAGATGCTGCAAAGGCACTAGGCCTATGATAGAGAGGGCAAAAGCGGTATGTTATTTAGTGGCTAGACGGTCAAGAATGTGTTGGTATGTACATATGTACTGTAAAATATTATAACAACAGTGCACAGATTATGTTACTTTTGCTGTCTGTTATGTTACCACAATAAAGATGGTTTAATGGACTTTTACCAAACATCTCACATGGACGTGGGTTACTAATTTGCAAATACCCATCTAGATGGAGGAAAGATGTTAATCCTGTGACGTCAATGCCCCAATATATATAACTACTTTATTGTGTATGTGACATGTAACTCACATGAGGACATTGTCTTTTGGATATCACGTATCACTGAACACAATTTTAGTTGTAGTGTGCCCATTTATCCTGCTGGAGACCCTGTAACTATAGTTCCTATTTAATCATTTTCCTGCATTTTTGATCAGGGTTCAATAGGGCAATTAGGACCAAGTTCCTGTTCAGGACTGCCCGTTTCAGGGCAGGTGCCCTGTAGTTGTTAAAGATAGAACTACGCCACATTAAAGCCTGAGCAGCTTCCATCTTTCTCTCCCCCTCATTTTTTTTTTCTTGTATATATTTTATATTGAATAAAGAAAGGTTACGTTTTAATTTCTTTATTTAAAAAAAAATGGGCTTTTTGTCTACGAGCTATTGATTTACACTGCCTCCTCTAATTACCCTGCTTGAGGTCGTATCTGCTGGACTCTCTGTGAGTATTCATTAGCGTCAGAGGTAGGGAAGAGATGATTTCCCAGAGTAAAAATAACTCAATCTCAAGATATAGAACTAAGAAGGAAGTCTGTTGAAAAAAGAAATGTGACAACTCCTTCACAGTTGACCCACGGAGTAAATGTCAACTTGATCATTTCAGTCAAGAAGTAGTTGCCCTTGAACTTAGTGCCTTTCTGAATGGTTTAACCTGGATATAATTTATAGCTATAAAGAGCTTGCTTTATATGGATTAATTGAACTCTTATTAATTCACCTGCAAATTAAACACTAATTACATTAGAGGATATATATCTCTCAGATGAAATGCATCTGGATATAGCCTCTGCTATTCTAGCTATATAAAAGCTAGTACATTTTACTTACATTTTGGTTAGTATCTTTTGGCCAAGAATTTAATGTAAATGTCAACCTTCAAGCATAATTTATAAGTTTACATATAGAATTATTTTATATAAAGGTGAGCATATATTATAGTCCAGAGCTGTATTCCCATATCTGCAGGCTGTTAGAGCTGAGATTCCCCAGCATTACTTGCTGGATTATTATCTGCAGAGAACTTACTCTCTTAGTTTTCATTTTTGAAAGTATCCTCTTTACATGACTTTATCTATTTTTTCTACCTTTTTGACACCAGTCAACATAGCTGCAGCTGTCGATTTGCTGACCTCTGCCTACTTGAGTTCACCCAAGCTACAACATGGGCTACATTGTAACTTATTTTCCAGGGCCACTTTGACTTTCCAAACCACTCTTGGTCATAGGTCATGTGACACACCACCATCCTAGAGAATGGGCACATCTATGAAGTAGAAAGGTATTTACAAACTAGCAATTGGCAGCATAGTGGGTTAATTAGAAGGTTTAAAAAAAACCTCATAGAACTCATTTAACTTCTATGCCCCTGCACAGATAGCATATATGATATGTCCATCCCTGAGAATTTGATTATGGTTTTAATACAGCACAAATATGTGTCATCTTGGCTATCTTAGAGACACCTTTATATTGAATATCTTTTGATATACATCCATTCTTTAAAAATGTCTTATACATGCACAGTATAATACAATAAATATGTTGATGTTCATTAAACTAAGGAAGGCAAAAAATATTATTAAAAAAAACTGTGAACCATTGTCACAGTTTCTTCATAAATCTGAAAGGCAGAGCTGCAAAGTATTTATTTTTTCATCTAAACCAGATACACGTATTTGAAGTATTTTGCTGTTTTTATACATATACGAGCATTATCAATGACTTGAAAGTTAGGAAGCTATGAAAAACTGAAAAAATCGCTACATGGATTAGATCACACATTAACGCTGACATTCCTACCCATAAACTAACTTTAGCGTCTGATCGGTATACTATGTTTACATTGCTCCATATGCTAGAACATTATGTCTATGCAAAATAATGTTGACGGACATCAGTTGGGACATATCTTTGTTACATAACAAGCACTTAGTACGTAGTACACCCTAGTTTCAATATAAAAACTTTAATGGACTGGGCATGAGTTAAAATAAAAATATAATGCATACTCATTGGTCTTAACTCCCCTCCCCCAGGGCACAGATAATCAGCTACTGCTACTCTATCCCTGTCCTTTGTTGCCAAAAGTTATAGGAGCACTGCAGCCAATCAGAGACCTCAGCAATCTCCTGGCATTGTGGCACCCAGGATGGGAAGGTGATGCTGTGATCTCTGATTGGCCATAGTGGTCACCTGGCTTCCAGCAGCAGAGGCAGGGGAGAGAGCAGCAGAACCTGATTAGCCCTGCCCTGGGGAGCGAGCGAAGACAGGTGAGTACCTGTCATTTTTATTTTACTTTACCTGCCCAGCCCATTTTAAATTGAAACCACACATCTCCTTTAAGGTACATTTACACAGGCCAATTATTTCCAATTTCCCTGGTAACTGGCCCACATAAATGTGCAAAAGATCTGCTCAAGAATCAGCGAATGTTCATTCATCGGCTGATCTGGTATAAAAAGTGCTTGCTATTCAACTGTACATCTCTCCAATAAAAGCTCTATGGGGACAAACAATCGTATTTATGATTGTTCGTCCCGATAAAGCGAATCACCTGCCATGTGTGAATGACAGTGAATGAGTACTGATAGTTCTCAGCCCATGAAAATGGACCAATAGGGTGCCCAAGGACATTAGATTAATTACGTTACATCCTACTAAAATCAGTGGAGTCTGCTCACCTCTCCTGTGATGATGCCACAATTAAATGTCTGAGACTGGTGGTGTCACAACTGCTTACTAAATGACCATTCTAGAATGTGAATCCTTTATATTCCAAATCATTCTAGACACATATACAATCCCAGTTGTGGGTAAAAATATTGTAAATAATGTGTAGGTATTGGGTGAAATGTCTGAATTTTAGGATTGGGCTTTTAAAATGGTTTTCCAGGAAAATTGCTATTGATGACTTATTCTAAAATAGGTCATCGCCCAGGGTTTGGATTTCAATGAGAGCTGTTCTTGCAATTACAAGCACCGGCCACTACTCCGGGGTCAGAGCATCTGCTTCCACTCCAACCCCAGTGTATTTGTGGCACTGTCAGTGGGCGCACAATCAGCTGATCAGTCGGGGGCGATCAGCTATTGATGACCTATCCTGAGGATAGTCATCAATAGTATTTTCCCCAGAAAACCCCTTTAACTTAAGTGTCAGATGTCTCAATGTAAAATCAACTACCAATATATTTAGTGAAGAAGAGCTTCTTAGAGGTGCTATGTTGCCTATTATTTCATTGATGTTTGTCCTTCTACGAAAAAAGTATTTTGGGAATGTTGAGTTAAAAAAATGACAATAAACTCAATATGGCATCAGCACTCTGCTGTTCGTGACATACCAATTACATTATTGAATTGTTTACTGTACTTTGGAGCAATTAGTTTCACCTTTTCTCAAGCTTAGCAAGGTGTAAAGTGTGTCTTCACCAGCTATTTGTTTCTTCAGGCCAAAAGACCACACTGCAGGGGGTAATTCTATTACCACAGAGAAAGATGCACATCTACACAAAGCTTTTTTGAGCAATATATTCCCTTAAAAAGCCTTTGTTCGAGATGTCATAGGAATGTGTCTTGCCCTGACAAAAAGTTAAGAAGACATTTTCTCATATATGTATTTTAAACCTTTAGTGATGGTCAATACGCCTTTATACTGACCTCACTAATGGGCTTTAAACCTGCACATACATCTTTTTAAGGCAGTGGCTGGCCTGGAAAGGAGAAACCTCAGATCCTGGCAGTTTAATAATAATTTTTATTTATATAGCGCCAACATATTCTAGGAATCAGTTGATGGAAACAGTAGTGGCTTGCATACTACAGATAATGGGGTGATACAGAAGGTAAATGGGCTGGAGATGTGCACGATACGGGGGGATGGAGAGTGTGGGATGCTTTAGACATAGACAATGGTCAAATTGAGCCGCATAGTGACTGAATCGGTATGACTTCAGGGGGCGGTTGATTGCGGCTATCAGGGATTGCAATCGTCAGGACAGGGAGCATGTTTTCAGGTGGGGAGAGAGAGGTTTGGTTTAGGAGAGATGATATGCCTCCCTGAAAAGGTGTGTTTTTAGAGCATGCCTGAAGTTTTGTGTGTCAGGGATTGGTCAAAAAGTTTTGCGTAGCACGTTCCAGAGGACTGGTGCTGCTCTGGAGAAGTCTTAGGGGCGGGAATGAGAGGTTCGGGTTAAAGGGAAGCTTAATCTGATTTTGTTAGAAAGGAGGAGAGCACTGACTGGGTGGTGAATTAAGATGAGGGAAGCAATGTAGGCCAGTGCGGTGCTATGGAGAACTTTGTGGATGAGGGCAGTGGGTTTGAATTGAATTCTGTATTTGACAGACAGCCAGGGCAGAGGCTGGCACAGGGCAGAGGCATCCGAGTAGCGGCTGGATAGGAAGATAAGCCTGGCTGCCATATTCAGGATGGATTAGAGAAGGAAGAGTCTGGTGCAGGGGAGGCTGATCAGTAGCGAGTTGCAATAATTGAGCCAAGAATGGATGAAGGCAACAATGAGTGTTTTCAGTGTGTCCATGGTGACAAAAGGGCGGATTTTTGCGATGTTCTTGAGCTGCAGATGACATGTTCGGGCAAGAGACTCAATATAGGAGGTAAAGGAGAGATCGGGGCTGAATATAGCCCCAAGACAGCTGGTGTACTGTCTGGGAGTTATGGTGGTGCCACACAATGATATGGAGATGTCAAGATGAGGTCGGTTAGCAGAGGTTAGTAGGTCAGTTTTTGAGAGTTTCAGTTTTAGGTAGAGATAGGACATAGTTTTAGAGACAGCAGACAGACAGTCGGAGGAACAGTGCTGTGATGTCATGGGAAAAGGTACATAACTGGGTGTCGTCAGCATAGAGATGGTACTGAAAGCCAAATTCCCTGATGGTTTGTCCAGTAGGAGCTGTGTAGATGGAGAAGAGGAGGGGGCCAAGGACCGAGCCCTGGGGGACCTCAACAGCAAGAGGAAGAGGAGGGGAGATAGAGCCTGCAAAGGATACGCTGAATAAGTAGTCAGATAGGTAGGAGGATAACCAGGAAAGAGCAGTGTC
Organism: Eleutherodactylus coqui; assembly: GCF_035609145.1. Lineage (NCBI taxonomy): Eukaryota > Metazoa > Chordata > Amphibia > Anura > Eleutherodactylidae > Eleutherodactylus > Eleutherodactylus coqui. The sequence continues at coordinate 136,891,082 of NC_089843.1, read as the reverse complement.
CTTTAGGCCGATGGAGCAAGGCATATCCAGGAGGAACTTGTCATCCACAGTGTCAAATGCTGCGGAGAGGTCGAGGAGGATCAGTAGGGAGTAGTCGCTCGTCAATTTAGTCATCAGGAGGTCGTTTGACACTTTTGTAAGGGTGGTTTCTGTCAGGTGTAGAGGTTGGAACCCAGACTGTAGGGGTTCAAGAAGAGATTTTTCTGAGAGATAGCTTACAAGGCAGGAGTAGACCAGGTGTTCTAATAGTTTACAGATGAAGGGGAGATTTGAGATGGGTTGGTAATTGGGAGCATCCGTCGAGTCAAGAGTTGGTTTCTTTAGCAGTGGGGATATGATAGCATGTTTGAATGAGGGAGGAAAAATGCTATAGATCAGAGAGGTTAAATGTATTGGTGAGGTAGGAGATGACAGCCAAGGAGAGGCACCAGAGAAGATGTGAGGTCCCTTCCAACTCTACCATTCTATGATTCTATAAAAAGTGTCAAAGAGTCGTTTAGGGATGTGAGATAGTGAGGAGATGAGAGAGGTGAAGTAGACTTGTTTGTCATGGTGGAGGGCTAGGTTGTAGGTTCTGAGCATGAATTTGTAGTGGAGTTTAACCCCTTACATGCCACAATCAATAGCAGCTGCAACATGTAAGCAGCTGACAGAGGGAAGGGGCTCTTTCTGTCACCCACCGACACTCCACAATGCAATTGCAAGATATCAATGGCTTTCCATAACAGCTAGAAGCCTGAAATATAACTTTGTGTCTGCCATGTAACTCAGTTCATTGGACCCCGCCCTCATAGACTTAGTAGGATGCACTACATGAGTAACGCAGTGTACTTTCCTGGTGATTAAATGATCACATCGTCAAGTCCTCATTAGGGAATTTAAAAAAATGCAAAAGAAAAGAAATAAAGTTAAATAAAAAAAAAATCCAGTTACAAAAATAACTCATTTTCCCCCACAAAAATTTTTAAATGGATAAAATACCCCCCCAAAATTAAATAGAGCAACACATAATAGTTACTACTATATTTGCAATGACCTAGACAATGAAAATATTGTGTTATTTATCTTGCATAGCGAACGCTGTAAAAATAATTTTAAAAAGTGAAGCCAGAATTTCTATTTTTCTTTTGTTCGCCTCCAAAGAAATGTAATAAAAAGGAATCCAAAAGTCACAAGTACTTCAAAATGGTACTAATAAAAACTACAACTCTTCCCGCAAAAACAAGACCTCACAGAGCTCCACTGCCAGAAAATGAAAACTATTATGAGTCTTAGATTGCAGCAATACAGATTCAATAGTTTTTATTTAAAACATATTTTTATTGTGTAAAAATGGTAAAGATGTAAAAATCTATATAAACTTAGTATTGCAGTAATTGTGCTGATCCGCGGAAGAAAGTTGGCATGTTATTCTTACTGAATGCTGAACGCTGTAAAAACAAAACTTAAAAACAGCAAGATGATTTTTATATTCCCCCCCCCCTCATATTTAATAAAAGTGATATAATACATTATATGTACCCCAGAGTGATACAACTCATCCACTAAAAAACATGGGGCTATGTCAATGAGTTATGACTCTTGCAATGCAACAATGAAAATCAATTGGTTCTTATGGGACAAAATAGGCTGGTCATTATGCAACTGCCACCTATGCACCCCCTAAACCTGCATCCCTGGGGGAGGCATCTAGATACATAATTTTGCTGGGATGAAAAGTTAAAAATTATTTCCATCCTGGCAAAATAAAGCCCTGCTATTATCCATACTAGGTTTTTACTTTCTAATACTGTTTACCTGATGCAATTATAATGACAATGCAAACTGGATAAGGGATAACAGCTGGATCAGGACTGATAATGTTTTAAGCTGAGTCCACACGGGCCTGATTTCCAGCAGAATATCCACAGCGGGCTTTCCGCTGCAGATCAGCTATAGAAAGCCTACCTCCAAACTCGCACCATTTGGTGTAGGTTTTGAAGTGGGTTTTATCGCAAATTCCTGTGCAGAATTCATACCCGCAATGAAACAGAAAAGCAACTTTGACTATAGTCTTCATTAAAAATCTACTATCATTTTGTGTCTGCAGCTGCTACGCAGACATGCATTTCCATGGTAACTGAGTATGAGAAAAGCTTGCGTAAAGTATTTTTGAACACAACTAGGAACAATATCTGCATGGAGCTTACATGTTCTCATCATGACTGTATTGGTTTCGTCATTGATAAGTGAATTGTATTCCAAGGAAATGGTGAATAATTATTGTAGAAGACTATATGCAAAGCAGATCAATTCAGGAAAAGTTAGAGGTATTTGCCAACAAGTACCTGGGTAAAAAAAAAAAAACACCTGCTAGATGTTGTATTCAGTACCTTGCTCACAAATGGGGTCTGTTGCAAAAATGAAAGAACTGAGGCCTCCATCAATCCAGACATAGAATCGTAAAGTTGGAGGGGACCTACAGGGTCATTGGGTCTAACCGCCTGCTCAATGCAGGATTCACTAAATCATCTCAAACAGATGTCTGTCCGGCCTTTGTTTGAACACTTCCATTGCAGGAGAACTCACCACCTCCTGTGGTAACCTGTTCCACTCATTGATCACCCTCACTGTCAGAAAGCTTTTCTAATATCTAATCTGTGTTTCCTCCCTTTCAGTTTCATCCCATTGCTTCTAGTCTTTCCTTGTGCAAAAGAGAATAGGACTGATCCCTCTGCACTGTGTCAGACCTTCAGATATTTGTAGACAGCTATTAAGTGTCCTCTCAGCCTACTTTTTTGCTGGCTAAACAATCCCAGATCCTTTAACCGTTCCTCATAAGACAAGGCTTACTCTTCTCTAAACTTGCTCCAGTTTGTCAATGTCCTTTTTAAATTGGGGTGCCCAGAACAGGACACAGCATTCCAGACAAGGTCTGACTAAGGATGAGTAGAGGGAGATAATTACCTCAAGTGATCTAGACTTTGTTTCTCTTAATACATCCCAGAATTGTGCTTGTTTTCTTGGTGCTGCATCACACTGTTGACTCATGTTCAGTCTATGATCTATTAGTATACACAAGTCTGTTTTACATGTGCTGCAGCTTAGCTTAATTCCTCCCATTTGGTATGTGTTTTTTTAATTTTCTCTTGCACACTGTTAGAATGTTTTTTTTTCTGATAACCTGTGTCTCCGCCCTTTCAGTTTCATCCGATTGTTTCCAATCTTTCCTCATGCCAATGAGAATACGGCTGACCCCTCTGCACTATGACAGCCCTTTAGATATATATGGACAGCTATTAAGTCTCCTCTCAGCCTTATTTTTGCAAGCTAAACATTTCCGGATCCTTTAACTGTTCCACATAGGACATGGTTTTCAGACCGATCACAATCTTGGTAAGTCTTCTCTGAACTTGCTTGAGTTTGTTGATGTCTTTTTTAAATTGGGGTGCCCAGAACTGGACACAATATTCCAGATGAGGTCTATGTTACAGTACTAGTAGTGTGCACAGGTGTGCACGGCGCGAAACTCCCTGACTTCCACCCAAGCCAATGTCTATACCTGGATGTAGCCCCAAAGCTGGAAAGGTCAAGGCCGCCAACACTGACCCTACACTGCCTAGTGGAAGGACAGGAAGGAACTGCCGTACCAACGCAGAGGACAACTTACTAGTACTGACAGGCTAGGCAGATGGAATAACCAACATGACAGGAAAACCGCAGGACCAAGGCAGAGCTGGATCGAGCCAAGGTAACCTCCACAGGAGCAGGACCGAAGTAAAACATACAGGGAATGGAATAAAGTACCAGAGCTTGACACTCAGCAGGTCTGAGCAGCAGGACTGCTCAGGGAACACTGGAGAATAATCGGCAACTCCCAGGCAGAAAGAGCTGGCTCCTATAGGGAGGCGGGAAAAGCTGATTGGCAGACAGACATGTCAATCACAAGCACACCTGTCAGATCTTAGCAGGGTAATTAACATAGACGATGAAGCACAGGAGCAGTTAACCCTGGTTTGTCTGGACTGAGCCTACAGAAACAAGGTGTGCTGGCAAATAATTAACTATGTGCTGACTGAAACGTGACACTATCCCCCCTCAAAAAAGGGGCCTCTGGACCCTATGTGCTAACTGAAACGTGACAGTCTAACTAAGGAAGACTAGAGAGGGATAATTAACTCATGTGATCTAGACTCTATGCTTCTCTTAATACATCCTAGAATTGTGTTTACCTTTTTTGCTGCTGCATCACACTGTTGATTCATGTTCAGTCTATGATCTATGAGTATACTCAAGAGTTTTTCACATGTGCTGCTGCTTAGCTCAATTCCTCCAATTCTGTATGTGCTGTTTTAAATTTTCTTGCCCAGATGTAGTACTTTATATTTCTCCTTAAATACCAATTTGTTAGTCACTGTCCACTATTTAATTTTGTCCAGATCTTTTTGAATCCTCTCTATTCTCCAGTGTTAGCCATCCCTCCTAGCTATGTGTCATCAGCAAACTTGATCAGTTGCCCCTCAATTACCTCTTCTATATCATTTACACAAAAGGTTGAACAACAATGGGCCTAGGACAGAGCCTTGCCATACCCCACTTGAGACATTCTTCCACTTGGATTTGCAGCCATTTATGACCACTGTTTGAGTATGATCACTCAGTCAGTAGTGAATCCACCTAACAGTTGCCTTATTAGTCCCATATTTAGGATCTGTAATGACTTGCTTGTTACAAACCCATGCTGACTCTGGTTAGTTACTCCATTCTCATCTGCTAAATAATTTGTTCAAAGACTTTTCTGGTATAAAAATCAGGCTCACATGTCTGTAGTTTCCTGGGTCCACCCTCTTACCTTTTCTGAAGATAAAAGACAACATTTGCCCTTCTCTAATCTTCTGGGGCATCTGAAGTTGTCCATAACATTCAGCAGCTGATTACAGATAGCTCTTGAAAGTCAACTCAGAGACTGTCCCAGCAAGTTCATGTATCACGAATGACATGTTGGCGAGTGCTGAAATCCCTGAATCTGAAGCCATAACAAATAACGTGTGCAGGAGCTGAAAGAGCTCAACAAATCTTAATGCATAATTTACTGTCCATGGTTGCTATGATTGCTAGAGGATTTTTGGACCCATTGCTGTACTTTATGATGGATGAAGCTTGGTTTTTATTTATCAGGTCATGGGAATTCACAGAATATGAGGTACTGGTCTACTTAAAATTCACACCAGATTCACAAAACACCACTGCACAACCAGAAAACTGGTGTTTGGTGCAGGATGCCAAAATCACAAATAGTGGTTCCAATTGTTTTCGAATCAACTGTGAACATTAGGGTTTACCTGGACATGTTTGATCCATTTTACGACCAGCTAGCACCAGAAAAAAGAATGTACTGCTTTTTCCAACAAGATGGAGTAATATGTCACACCTCTCACAACTCACTGGCATGGATTCATGAACTGTTTACGAAAGAGCGAACTGTGAGCAAGAGGTTAAGGCCACCATGTTCCCAGGACTTGTCCACATGTGATTTTTATCTTTGGGGAAATCTGCACAGTAGAAAGTGTACACCAAGATACCTTGGAAGAACTCAAGAAAAACATCACAAGCACTATCTGCAACATCACCGTTGAAGAGCTGCAGACAGTATCAGCCAACATATTGTGATGGGCCCAGAGGTGCATAGAACTGAATGGAAACCACTTCCCGCATTTTTTGTAATGTGGATAAATCAATAAGGCTTTGGGAAACAATTTACTTGCTTGTTCTTCCGGTTGCAGCATTGTCGGTGGTGGGCTACATTTCTGTGGCCAACCCTGTGTAAGCAATGGGAAATAAATAGTATTTTATTCATGGAGCACTTGGTAATTATTTACATTTTTTTAATGTATTTAAATTGTTCTGTCAGTGGTCAACGTCAGAAGATAATAGATTGGAGTGGAAATAAATGTTTAGTCTCCAATAAAGAATGTTGCTATAACTGTAATTTTACAACTATTATGGCATTAGTCAGAACAAGTACAGGTCTTTGGTAAAATTGCTGTCAGTTGTAAAGATTAAACAATGCAATGATAGCATTAAGCTGACTATTAGATGAGCAATTACAAACAATAATTCAGCAATAGGAACTATCAATCCCAATCTGGCATGTACAGTATACTCCTTCAACCACCAGTATACAGATGAAAAATATTGGAACAACGATCAGATTTAAGGCAACTTTTGAAATATTGTTGTTTGCTGTTGAGACTGTAACATGTTAAACAGCTAAAATAAAAGTTTTAGAATGCCTTGAGTAAATAACTTGAAATTATTGGTGTAACTAAAAATGCATGGTAAAAACTCAGTGCTAATAGTTAGGATTTTAGGGCTCATGCACCCCTTGTGTGCAGCTGCACAGCCTTCATGTGTTGCCGTACAGGCTTCGTTGGGTGCTATACATATAGGTATGTTCTCCCATTGAGTATACCACAATATTTTTTTTGTGTACAGAATCCAACAGAAAAAAACTCTGCATACTCCTGCATTTATGAAAGTTCAACAAAGGCTGTTGTACTACATCTCTGTACAACCCAGAGACTGAACACATGTAACATCTAAACACTGTGGTTTTCCACAAATGTGTACAAGAGTAGTTATAGTTTAACAAGTACTGAAGAGAGAGACAGCTAGCTTAAAAATTGACTTAGGACCACCAAGAGTGTTGTAAGCATCTCATTAATGAACTTAAAAGTGTTGACAGGTCAACCAACGCCCCCGTATTTATAGCAATGCTTCCAATATATCAGGACACCTCTCTACTCTTCTCTCTTTGTAGTATCAGTCTCCAGCTGATCAGTTACATTTATCACTTTGTGACAAGATGAATTTTCTCTGATTTGTGCAGCAATCTGCCAATAACAAGTAGGGCTGAAGAACAAATGCTGGAGTGTTACTAACAAATGAACTGTGTAATGATATTGAATTTTATTTAAATTAGCCAAAACCAGTGAAATGTCACAAACAACCTGTTTTAACACATAACAAGAAATATCAAAATGGTAAGAGTAGAATAAAAAATAGAAATAAAAATAGTTGCATTGCACAGGTATATCAGGTACCATTCACATCTTTTGCTTTTGTGCGTGCGTATGCACGCACCAAAACACGCTTGTGTAAACCCACCCTTGAACACACAAAAAACACTCATATGGCTATGTTGACAGAAAAATTAAAAAAGTTATGGCGTTTGAAAAGTGTTTGTGTCCTCATAGCCAAAATAGGCCATGTCCTTAAGGGGTTAAACAGCTCTGTCACAAATATTCTTACAATGCTGGAGTGGTTTACTTTACTATGGTGCATTTACACCACAAAGAAGACATTTTTTGAGCGATCATTTTGCATAAACTACTAATTGGTATTAATGCCCATTTGTACTAATTAGTACTATGTGAGCCTCTGGGAGCTGTATGCAGGGAACAGACCACATGCTGTTCCCAGATTACAATCCCTTTGATCTGCTGTGGGGCTGACAGCTGAGAACAGCCAAGACAATGCAATCAGCTGTTATCAGCCCTCCCCTGGCAGAACACAGTGTGCAGTCGTGCTTATCAGCTGTTCTGCCCAACAACGGATTTCAGGCAGAAGGGAAATTCATGGTTCGGTAGAACAGTGAAAGATGGGCACATTTACACACTACGATTATCGCTCAAAAGATGGCTTTTGAGTGAATTTTGAGCAATAATTGTTGTGGCTAGTAGGCCTTTAGTCACAAGGAATGGGGCTAGGGTAAAAAAATAGGAAGTAATGGTACAGTTTTGAAAGTGTGATCTAGTTCTTATACAACTGTGAATATGCCAAGGAATAGAGCTTTACGCAAACTGTATAAATATTCATTTATTTGCAAAAATACTACGGCTTTTAGAACGAAGGGACTGCAATGTTAGAACGCCAAATATCACGGGGGTGGGGGTGCATTTGTGTAGACCTTGCCATGAGCACGAATTCAGCCTAATCTGCCTGTGGCTTTATGTATGTGTAAGCCATATTTAGTGCTTGTAAATTGGGGGAGAGCAGCACACTCATTGAGCAATTGCCATGATAGACAAAAAATGTTTTTAGCTAAATAAAACAGCCAGACACCATACAATGAAAACGTTGTACCATGAACAGATCATTTATTTATCCAGTTGGGAGGAAGTATAGAGAGACTGAAGAGTGAAATGACTGCTCTTATTCTTCTCTGTGATATTTTGATATCTTTGATGTTTTTTTTTTCAGGAACAAAGTCGGAGTCATTTTCACTCATGACTAACACTCATACGACTAGGACTATCGTTTTTTATCATTTTATCATACCTTAGCAAGGTTATGTCTTAGTCTGAAAGAAAGAAAAATATCAGAGGCGGAGAATACTTGTTTCCCACAGTATGCAGTGCAGTGCTTTGAGGGATCATTTACTACACCCTAGATAGACAAAGCATATATATATATATGGAATAGTCAACTTTTTTATCCAAGGCAATACCATGTGAGGCATACATGAGCTGCGCTGAGTTTGGTTGTAGAATTGTGAAAACAAGTGAGGCAGTAGAAGAAGGTGTTGATTACTGTTATCACACCCTTTATAAAACAAATTACTTTTCTTGAGTCCTGCTGGCTATAACATTTTGTGGCCTTAAAATATTCATATGTTTTAGAAATGAAACAAAGGCTCTATTAGGTCAGATGATTTGATAGCTGGTACATTTTGGATTCATGAAGCTACAAAGGAAAGGGTAAGTACTGTATGAAAAAAAAGATGAAAAAATAATGGCATACATAGGAGAAATATATGAAAGTATGACAGTTTGCAGTCTATAATACTCGCTGGAACCTTCATTTATCTATAATTTCTAACTTAATATAAACAAAAAAATTAAGGAAAATATATTAAATCTACTCTGATGCTATAATTATATTTACCGATGTCTGTCTGATGCATGTTTGCTTGTCTCTAAAGTAATATTTTAAGGCCTCTGGACACAAAACCACTTTTCAAACTAGTGGTGAATGACTGGTTCATATACAAGGACAATGGCCATTTTTATCCCTACAATGTTCACAGCCGGTTGGGGAGATATTGTTGCCTACTGATTTTTTCGAAAGAGAGAGCTATATGAAACTTTAAACTTACACTTACCAATCATGCCCCCGATAATGCCACTCTTTATGGCATGATAAGTGAAGATAAATCTGTATCAATGTTGCCTATGTTTATTGTTAATCTTCTCCTTCATTCACACTGGTCAATTATAGTTATGAGCACACATAAATGAGCGAATCCTAATGATGTTTAGTCAGTGTAAACAGCATTTCATTCTGTAAAAAACTACTTGGGTTTTTAATAAAGACTAGAGATGAGCGAACGTGTTCGTCCGAGCTTGATATTCGTGCGAATATTAGGGTGTTCGGGATGCTCGTTACTTGTAACGAACACCATGCGGTGTTCAGGTTACTTTCACTTCCTTCCCTGAGACGTTAGCACGCTTTTCTGGCCAATTGAAAGACAGGGAAGGCATTACAACTTCCCCCTGTGTTGTTCCAGCCCTATACCACCCCCCTGCAGTGAGTGGCTGGAGTGATCAGGTGTCCGCCGAATATAAAAGTCGGCCCCTCCCGCGGCTCGCCTCAGATGCTGTGTGAGTTAGATGAGGGACAGTGCTGTTTGTACCGGAGCTGCTGTAGGGAAAGAATTGGTAGTTAGTGTAGGCTTCAAGACCCCCAAAGGTCCTTATTAGGGCCACTGATAGCTGTGTGTTGGCTGCTGTTAGCAGTGGCAATTATTTTTTTTCTCAAAATCGCCTCTGCAGAGCGTTGCACCCGGCATTAGGGTCAGAAGTGCTGCATAGGCAGGGAGAGTGTTAGGAGTGAGTGTAGCCTTCAAGAACCTCAACGGTCCTTTCTAGGGCCATATTTAACCGTGTGCAGTACTGTGCTGGCTGCTGTTAGCTGTGCTGCATTTTTTTTTTTCTTCTCAAAATCGCCTCTGCAGAGCATTGCACCCTCCATTGATACTGCAGGGAAAGAATTGTGTAGGCAGGGCCACAACACAGTTATTATTCATTGAATATACGCAGTGCTGCCTTTTGGTGGAAAAAAACTGAAAATAATTCTATTTGTCCTGCCTCTGTCCGTCCTAAGGGCGGTGGACACGTGTCGGCTGCGTGTGCAACGTTTAAAAATCAGACGCACCCAGCTACGTTTTACTCCTGGCTTCGCCATTTGCTTTCCTTAATTGGGAAAAAAAATACCTGCTCTGCCACAGTTAATAACTCTGCTACCCTCAAGTTCTGTGACACATTAGCAGGGCCACAGCACAGTTATTAAACTTCTCATGTTCATTGAATATACGCAGTGCTGCCTTTTGGTGGAAAAAAACTGAAAATAATTCTATTTGTCCTGCCTCTGTCCATCCTAAGGGCGGTGGACACGTGTCGGCTGCGTGTGCAACGTTTAAAAATCAGACGCACCCAGCTACGGTTTACTCCTGGCTTCGCCATTTGCTTTCCTTAATTGGGAAAAAAAATACCTGCTCTGCCAGAGTTAATAACTCTGCTACCCTCACGTTCTGTGCCACATTAGCAGGGCCACAGCACAGTTATTAAACTTCTCATGTTCATTGAATATACGCAGTGCTGCCTTTTGGTGGAAAAAAACTGAAAATAATTCTATTTGTCCTGCCTCTGTCCGTCCTAAGGGCGGTGGACACGTGTCGGCTTCGTGTGCAACGTTTAAAAATCAGACGCACCCAGCTACGTTTTACTCCTGGCTTCGCCATTTGCTTTCCTTAATTGGGAAAAAAAATACCTGCTCTGCCAGAGTTAATAACTCTGCTACCCTCACGTTCTGTGCCACATTAGCAGGGCCACAGCACAGTTATTAAACTTCTCATGTTCATTGAATATACGCAGTGCTGCCTTTTGGTGGAAAAAAACGGAAAATAATTCTATTTGTCCTGCCTCTGTCCGTCCTAAGGGCGGTGGACACGTGTCGGCTGCGTGTGCAACGTTTAAAAATCAGACGCACCCAGCTACGTTTTACTCCTGGCTTCGCCATTTCCTTTCCTTAATTGGGAAAAAAAATACCTGCTCTGCCAGAGTTAATAACTCTGCTACCCTCACGTTCTGTGACACATTAGCAGGGACACAGCACAGTTATTAAACTTAGATTATTCATTCACTAGAGGCAGTGGGGCCTTTCGTTTTCAAAAAACGGAAAAAAATTATATTTGGCTGCAGTCTTGCGCCAATTTATTTCCTGCCTGTGAAATCAAATCACTGGTAATACAGCATGCTGAGGGGTAGGGGTAGGCCTAGAGGACGTGGACGCGGCCAAGGACGCGGAGGGCCAAGTCAGGGTGTGGGCACAGGCCGAGCTCCTGATCCAGGTGTGTCGCAGCCGACTGCTGCGCGATTAGGAGAGAGGCACGTTTCTGGCGTCCCCACATTCATCGCCCAATTAATGGGTCCACGCGGGAGACGGTTATTAGAAAATGAGCAGTGTTAGCAGGTCCTGTCCTGGATGGCAGAAAGTGCTTCGAGCAACCTATCGTCAACACGCAGTTCTGCGCCGTCCACTGCTGCAAATCCGAATCCTCTGTCTGCTGCTCCTCCTTCCTCCCAGCCTCCTCACTCCACTACAATGACACCTGCTCAGGAGCGGGAACACTCCCAGGAACTGTTCTCGGGCCCCTGCTTAGATTGGGCAGCAGCGGTTCCTCTCCCACCAGAGGAGTTTATCGTCACTGATGCCCAACCATTCGAAAGTTCCCGGGGTCCGAGGGAAGAGGCTGGGGACTTCCGCCAACTGTCTCAGCAACTTTCTGTGGGTGAGGAGGACGAAGACGATCAGACACAGTTGTCTTGCAGTGAGGTAGTAGTAAGGGCAGTAAGTCCGAGGGAGCAGCGCACAGAGGATTCGGAGGAAGAGCAGCAGGACGATGAGGTGACTGACCCCACCTGGTGTGCAACGCTTACTCAGGAGGACAGGTCTTCAGAGGGGGAGTCAAGGGCATCAGCAGGGCAGGTTGCAAGAGGCAGTGCGGTGGCCAGGGGTAGAGGCAGGGCCAGACCGAATAATCCACCAACTGTTTCCCAAAGCGCCCCCTCGCGCCATGCCACCCTGCAGAGGCCGAGGTGCTCTAAGGTCTGGCAGTTTTTCACAGAGATGCCTGACGACCGACGAACAGTGGTGTGCAACCTTTGTCGCGCAAAGCTCAGCCGGGGAGCCAAGACCAACAGCCTCACCACCACCACCATGCGCAGACATATGATGGCCAAGCACCCCACAAGGTGGGACGAAGGCCGTTCAGCGCCTCCGGTTTGCACCCCTGCCTCTCCCCCTGTGCCCTAACCTGCCACTGAGATGCAACCCCCCTCTCAGGACACAGGCACTACCGCCTCATGGCCTGCACCCACACCCTCATCTCCGCTGTCCTCGGCCCCATCCAGCAGTGTAGTTCAGCGCACCGTCCAGCCGTCGCTTGCGCAACTGTTCGAGCGCAAGCGCAAGTACGCCGCCACGCACCCGCACGCTCAAACGTTAACCGTCCGCATAGCAAAATTAATCAGCCTTGAGATGCTGCCGTATAGGGTTGTGGAAACGGAGTCCTTTAAAAGTATCATGGAGGCGGCGGCCCCGCGCTAATCAGTTCCCAGTCGCCACTACTTTTCCCGATGTGCCGTCCCAGCCCTGCACGACCACGTCTCCCGCAACATTGTACGCGCCCTCACCAACGCGGTTACTGCCACGGTCCACTTAACAACGGACACGTGGACAAGCACAGGCGGGCAGGGCCACTACATCTCCCTGACGGCACATTGGGTGAATTTAGTGGAGGCTGGGACAGAGTCAGAGCCTGAGACCGCTCACGTTCTACCCACCCCCAGAATTGCGGGCCCCAGCTCGGTGGTGGTATCTGCGGAGGTGTATGCTTCCTCCACTAAAGCACCCTCCTCCTCCTCCTCCTCTGTCTCGCAATCAAGATGTGTTAGCAGCAGCATGTCGCCAGCAGTCGGTGTCGCGCGGTGTGGCAGCACAGCGGTGGGCAAGCGTCAGCAGGCCGTGCTGAAACTACTCAGCTTAGGCGATAAGAGGCACACGGCCCACGAACTGCTGCAGGGTCTGACAGAGGATTCGGAGGTGAGCCGTAACCTGGTGGCGGCTCTGCAGCTCGGCAGACTCACGCACGTGCCATGCCTGGCCCACGTCTTTAATTTGGTGGTTCAGCGCTTTCTGAAAAGCTACCCACGCTTGTCAGACCTGCTCGTAAAGGCGCGCCGGCTCTGCGCACATTTCCGCAAGTCCCACACGGACGCTGCCACCCTGCGCACCCTGCAACATCACTTTAAGCTGCCAGTGCACCGACTGCTGTGCGACGTGCCCACACGGTGGAACTCTACGCTCCACATGTTGGCCAGGATCTATGAACAGCGTAGAGCTATAGTCGAATACCAACTCCAACATGGGCGGCGCAGTGGGAGTCAGCCTCCTCAATTCCTTTCAGAAGAGTGGGCCTGGTTGGCAGACATCTGCCATGTCCTTGGTAATTTTGAGGAGTCTACCCAGGTGGTGAGCGGCGATGCTACAATCATTAGCGTCACCATTCCTCTGCTATGCATCTTGAGAAATTCCCTGCAAACCATAAAGGCAGCTGCTTTGCGCTCGGAAACGGGGGCGGGGGAAGACAGTATGCCGCTGGATAGTCAGGGCACCCTCCTGTCTATTTCTCAGCGCGTTCAGGAGGAGGAGGAGGAGCATGAGGAGGATGAGGAGGAGGGGGAAGAGACAGCTTGGCCCGCTGCTGATGGTACACCGGCTGATTGCCTGTCATCCTTTCAGCGTGTATGGCCTGAGGAGGAGGAGGAGGAGGATCCTGAAAGTGATCTTCCTAGTGAAGACAGCCATGTGTTGCGTACTGGTACCCTGGCACACATGGCTGACTTCATGTTAGGATGCCTTTCTCGTGACCCTCGCGTTGCACGCATTCTGGCCACAACGGATTACTGGGTGTACACACTGCTCGACCCACGCTATAAGGAGAACCTGCCCACTCTCATTCCCGAAGAGGAAAGGGGTTCGAGAGTGTTGCTATACCACAGGACCCTTGCGGACAAGCTGATGGTAAAATTCCCAGCCGACAGCGCTAGTGGCAGAAGGCGCAGTACCGAGGGCAAGGTAGCAGGGGAGGTGCGGAGATCGAGCAGCATGTACATCCCAGGCAGTGCAACAGTCTTTAAGGGCCTGGCCAGCTTTATGGCTCCCCACCAAGACTGTGTCACCGCTCCCCAGTCAAGGCTGAGTCGGCGGGAGCACTGTAAAAGGATGGTGAGGGAGTACGTAGCCGATCGCACGACCATCCTCGGTGACGCCTCTGCCCCCTACAACTACTGGGTGTCGAAGCTGGACACGTGGCCTGAACTAGCGCTGTATGCCCTGGAGGTGCTTGCTTGTCCTGCGGCTAGCGTCTTGTCGGAGAGGGTGTTTAGTGCGGCTGGAGGAATCATCACAGATAAGCGTAGCCGCTTGTCAACCGACAGTGCCGACAGGCTAACACTCATCAAGATGAACAAAGGCTGGATTTCCCCAGACTTCTCTTCTCCACCAGCGGACAGCAGCGATACGTAAGCAATACGTAGGCTGCACCCGCGGATGGAAGCTACGTTCTCTCTCACCATCCAAAACGGGGACATTTCTGCTTCATCAATCTGTGTCTAATATTCCTCCTCCTCCTCCTGCTCCTCCTCCTGAAACCTCACGTAATCACGCTGAACGGGCAATTTTTCTTAGGGCCACAAGGCTCACTCAAATAATTTTTCTGAACAATTTTTATAAGTTTCAATGCGCTTAAAAGCGTTGGAACTGTAACTTGAACCAATTTTTCGTTACACTGGGCTGCCTCCAGGCCTAGTTACCACTTAAGCCACATTAACCAAAGCGATTAATGGGTTTCACCTGCCCTCTTGGCTGGCCATGGCCAATTTTTGTACTGTTGATACAGCAATTTTTGTGGGCCCTCGCCTACAGTGTAATCAAATTAATTTTTAGCCCACCTGCATTCCAGCTGACGTTACCTCAGCTGTGTTGGGCAATGCAATGGGATATTTCTATGTACCGCCGGTGGCTTCCTGGCACCCACCCAGGCAGTGGGTCCACAGGGAGTTTAACCTACATGTGTCCACTTCTAAAGAACCCCAGTCAGACTGGGGCATGCAGTGTGGGACGAAGCCCACCTGTATTACGCACGACATTACTACCTCAGCTGTGTTGGGCAATGCAATGGGATATTTTTGTGTACCGCCGGTGGGTTCCAGGGAGCCACCCATGCTGTAGGTGCACACGGAGTGTAACCTAGATGTGTCCACTTGTAAAGAACCCCAGTCAGACTGGGGCATGTAGTGTGGGCCGAAGCCCACCTGTATTACGCACGACATTACTACCTCAGCTGTGTTGGGCAATGCAATGGGATATTTCTATGTACCGCCGGTGGCTTCCTGGCACCCACCCAGGCAGTGGGTCCACAGGGAATTATAAATGCATCTGTTTCCACTTGTAAAGAACCCCAGTCTGACTGTGGCATGCAGTGTGGGCCGAAGCCCACCTGTATTACGCACGACATTACTACCTCAGCTGTGTTGGGCAATGCAATGGGATATTTTTGTGTACCGCCGGTGGGTTCCAGGGAGCCACCCATGCTGTCGGTCGACAGGGACTTCACAATAGGGAGTTGTACCTGCCTGTGTCTATGAATTAAAAAGCCCGGTCTGACTGGGGCATGCAGACACCTTGACAGAATGAATAGTGTGTGGCACATAGGTTCCCCATTGCTATGCCCACGTGTGCAGCTCCTGATGGCGGTGGCACAGGATTCTATTTCTCATTGCTTCTGTACAGCATTGTGGGCTATCGCCCCGCCCCTTTTAAAGAGGGTCGCTGCCTAGCCGTGCCAACCCTGTGCAGTGTGTGCCTGCGGTCCCTCGTCATGGTAGACACACTTCTAAATAGACATGAGGGTGGTGTGGCATGAGGGCAGCTGAAGGCTGCGCAGGGACACTTTGGTGTGCGCTGTGGGGGGGAGGGGGGGGCGGTTGGGCAGCATGTAACCCAGTAGAAGTGGCAGTGGAGTGTCATGCAGGCGGTGATTGTGCTTTGTTGGAGGTAGTGTGGTGCTTAGCAAAGGTATGCCATGCTAATGAGGGCTTTTCAGAAGTAAAAGTTGTTGGGAGGGGGGGGGGGGGGGCCCACTCTTGCCGGTATTGTGGCTTAATAGTGGGACCTGTGAACTTGAGATGCAGCCCAACATGTAGCCCCTCGCCTGCCCTGTCCGTTGCTGTGTCGTTCCCATCACTTTCTTGAATTGCCCAGATTTTCACACATGAAAACCTTAGTGAGCATCGGCGAAATACAAAAATGTTCTGGTCGCCCATTGACTTCAATGGGGTTTGTTATTCGAAACGAACCCTCGAACATCGCGGGAAGTTCGTTTCGAATAACGAACACCCGAACATTTTGGTGTTTGCTCATCTCTAATAAAGACCAATATATAAATGGAGGAACAGAATGGAAGAACTGTAGGGCATCTTTGCATTGCTCTTCATTAGAGATGAGCGAGCACCCAAATGCTCGAGTCTGCGTTATTTGAGTTGCGCTTTTCGTAAAATTCAAGAGCTCTACTCGAGTAACGAACCCCATTGACTACAATGGGAGACTCGAGCATTTTTGTATGTGGGATACTGGGTCCCAAGCTTTTCTTTGTAGGTTCATTTCTCTTCCTCTCTCTCTTTCTCTCTCTCTCTCTCTCTCTCTCCCCCTGCTTGCCAGACAAAAAATTTGCCATTGATGCGTGCTGCGGCGGGGAAGGGCCAAAAACAGGCATGTCACAGTAGGGAGGAGCTAAAAACTGTGGCGGGGTCGAACACGGCTAGATGCTCGTTCAAGTAACGAGCACCATCGAGTACACTAATACTCGAACGAGCATCAAGCTCGGCAGAGTATGTTCGCTCAACTCTACTCTTCATCCTTCTTTTAATTGATGTTATTTTTTTTATGTACCCTGTGCTTTATTAAGATGTGCTAGGGCTTATTTTTAGGGGATGTCTTATTTTGATGACAGTGGGACTACCCGATCTGTGTGTGAGAGCCTGGCACTTCCAACCCTTATGGTTGCTCACACAAGCGCTCAGATCTTTGTTGTTATTGGTGGTTTAACTGCATATTCTGAGCAGTAAAAATGATGACAAACCCCTCAGCAGCCACACAGAATCACTTCTTGGTGACAGGAGTCATAAATCCCGCTTCCACAAAGCGATGGCTGTGATTGCTTCTTAGACAGCTACATTGATTTCCTGAGCTGTGGACTGGAGAGTAGCGGGAAGGATTTGAACCGAGTCTACTGGGTAAGTGACAAGGATTATTTTGAGTGAAAAGTGCTGTAACAAACGCAGCAATTGCATCTTTATGGCCCTTTTCACTCACCTAAAGTATTCCTATTGACTTTTTTTATGAACTGTAACTAGGGCTAGTTTTTGTGGTAGGGCTTATACTTCAAGCCTCCTCGAAATCCTGAAAAATAATGCGGGGTAGTTTTTATTTTAGGGGAAACAGGATATATGTACCAGGAACATACAAAGAAGGGAAAGCATCATGTAGCAAAATAAAAAAATTGATCATGTGCTGGTTTTACATTATTCCTAGAGTTGAGCGAACATACTCAAGAGAGACGAACCTAGGAAAAAAAAAAAAAGCTCGGCTCCCAGCGTCCCATATACAAAAATGCTCGAGTCTCCCATTGTAGTCAATGGGGTTTGTTACTCGATTAGAGCTCTCGAATTTTACGAAAAGCTTGACTCGAATAACGTGGACTCGAGCATTTGGGTGCTCGCTCATCTCTAATTATTACACCTTCCCCGCTATTAGCACCTAGTGCTTGTTCACATCCCATTCTTCATTCCATTTAAAAGGTAAAGGTGGCTTTACATGAGACAATTATTGGTCAAATATATGCCTTTTGCCCTTGAGAGCTATCAACAGTGGATATACGTGTCGGGCTATAGCTTTCTTAATGTAACCTCTTTATTTCTTACTTATTATTATTTCCATTGTGCTCTGCATGAGGCACTTTTTCTTTGCCTCAGACTGTTTGAAATAGTCTCTATTATGCTGATTGACTTTTTCAGGCTTTGTATGTATACTGGTACTTGTGTAATATAAGGGGATTGGACCTGTTTACATCATTTTTACTGAAGGCAAAGTATAATGATTATAATGTTGATGTTTAATGTGCGTGGTGCCTTCTGTACTCTCATCACTAAATACAATCAGTCATTTGGGTTTCATGTGGCCTATACTTGTTTTGTATATGGCCCTCATTAATATGTTCCCGGCCACTGGGACTTTTTAAGTGTTTTTAAATTGTCTGTTAGCAAGATAAAAGTTGATTATATTTATGAAATCTTTTCTTTTGTGATTTTGAACGATATTTGTTCTGTGTTAACATGGGACAAACTGCTCAGTCACCACTAGTTTCTTTGCTTCAACTTAGTGAAACAAAGTGACTAGTGAATGACTTCATGCTCAGTTTAAATAGGCAGTCATTCATCTTTGAATGACTGCCTGTTCACAGTGAATGAGGTGGGGGACTGGAAGAAATCTCCGATGCACTCTGCCTCCGTTACTGTGAAAGAACAGGAGTGATGTCATTATGATGACTGTCCTACATTTATGCACCTGACAGTCGTCCCATGTAAAGCCATGTAAAGCCACCCTAAGAGCAATGTCCCCATCTAAACTTTTGCACCCTTATTGTTTGATAAAATTACGCTTGGAGTGAGGAACTCTGTAGTTTTTTACATTGATCTTGGGCATTAAAAGTATCCAAATACGTACAATTGTTGTTGACTGAATGCTCGTTTGACTGACAGTAATTCCTCCTCCATACTTAAGCAGATTGGGCTTGGCCGAGCGTGGATGTCTTTGGATGGGGAAAAGGTAGTAAGCGATGACTTATCTCCCATGAGAAAACAAAGATCACAAATTGAAATTCAACATGCACAATATTTCTTTCCCCTGATGTAGATTGCCAGGGAAGGGTTGGGAGACCCCCGTACACACAAAATTGTCATCCAATACTAAAACCAGAGCCTTAGAGTTTTTTTATGTGTATTGGGGCCTTACCAATAGGGGTCTAAAGACCCCATGGCATTTGCATTGCCTACCCTATAATGTGTCAATAATTGACTCTTTGTTTAATTCATTCTAGACTTCCTTAAGATGGCCATAGGCATTAGATAAAAATACATTGATGGTTGAACAACTGTTGAATGTATGACTGAAGACAATCATTTTTCTGACACTACTTGTAGACAACTTAGTCCATATTAGCGGTTACAGACGTTCAAACTGGTTATACATATTAAATGACATGAAGAAAGATCTTTCTTGGAGTGTTTCTTCAAAGAAAGAGCATTCAGAGAAAAGATCTATCAGAGGAACAAAAGATCTTTCAACCAACTATCAAATGGTAAATGTGCTGACTTCTTTTCAGATGATGACTGTCTGTCATCCGTCAGCTAAAACAATTCTTTTTTCTTAAATGTCACATAACAAATAATCGTTTTGGTTGAAATCGTTCATTTTTATGAACTTCAGCCTAATGTGTAAGGATGTATCAATTGTGCCATCAGTAGAACATATCAGAAGTGTTTTTGATTAGGTCAATAATGACTAGGTTTAATATCTGAAAAGTAATGAAAAACAAGATAAAGTGTTGCATCATCCTGCAGTGAAGATAAACTTCTGGATAACATCTTTTTCATTTAGTGTGCCATGCCTCATCATAGCCAAGAAATCCCTAATTGAAGTTGAAAGGAGTCATGCAGTTTTCTGTAAAACTGTACGGGCCTTGGTCGGTCTTGTGTGGTACGGCCTAAGGCATAGCTGTACAAAGATTCTCTTCAGAACTGAAAAAAACCCTGTCAGTCACATTTTCCATATGACTAGACAACCTCCCCGTGAAATGTTATGGAGTTTGTGATAATTTGTTATTTTTGGTATTTTTTTATTTATAAGAACTTGAATGCATTTGAGTATTTAGCATACATACAGCAAATCAAAGGCTTGACTTAGCTTCCCATCAAAATGCTTTGCATATTTGTGATGAGTGAGAACATATCCAATGCATAAACAGTGTATTGAGGGTATTTGCAAGCAGCTTTTTGTCTCTGTGTGTTTGGCAATTAAGAAGCTTAGTGTTTAAATTGGATAGTAAAACATGACAAACACAAAACTTTAAAGCATAATAAATATAAATACTTTTGAAATATTACTCAATTAGTCAAGTCCTTCTGATCCCTGCCCAAGCATGGAAACACTGCAACACTAATGAAACTCCGCTTTGAAGACTGATTAAAATACAAATGATTCGACTGAATGAAGACTTGAGGTGGAAATGTAGAGAATATCAGCATGATGGAACAAACATTATTAATTCGGTGTGTTTTCCTCTGATATACTGAAGCATGAGGAATTGTAAATTGACTTGGTTTGTTAATGCTGACCTGTAAGAATACTAAATATGTGTTTCTTATCTTCTTTAATAGGGAAGGAATACAGTATTTAGTCTAGATGATTTCTTTCCTCCTCGGCACACTAATGTTACCATTTCTTGTACTATATAAAGTAGAACTTTAGTCAAGGACATCTGAAAGATGCCCCAAAAGGAGGAGGAGTTTTAAAGGGGGCCCAATGCCCAACTTTTTAAATATGCTGATATCTGACTATTAACCCGCATCGCTGGTATCTTCTGAAGCTCTTCAAAGCCAATTTCTTCCTCCTTTTGTACCCGCCGCTCTGTCGCTGTGTGCTGAGTGTCAGCGCACCTAAGCATCCCACAATTCATTGCGCTGCTATATTATCCAGTGCTATTACCTGCTGTCCGCAGGTCCTTAGCATCTAAAACAGGTGCCACCCTGTGTTCCCAAGCACACAAGGATTGGCTTCTGTATTAACTTTATGCCACTCCGGTCTGTCCGACACATGACTATTTGGACAGCCATCAGAGTTTCAGAGATCCACCGCCGCCGCTGGCACACAGGATGTTTGCAAGTGTGAATCAGATGGCACATTATCATTGAAAAGACTTTGCATCCAGCCTTGTCTGCTCTCTCTACACTCGTTCAGGGCCATATAACAAAATTAGAGATGAGCGAGCATACTCACTAAGGACAATTGCTCGATCGAGCATTGTCCTTAGCGAGTATCTCCCCGCTCGGAAGAAAAGGTTCGGTTGCCGGAGCGGGTGACAGGTAAGTTGCGGCCATGAGAAGGGGAAAGTGGGGGGGAGAGAGGGAGAGAGAGATCTCCCCTCCGTTCCTCCCCGCTCTCCCCAGCTGCTGCCCACCCCCGCCGGCAGACGGCTCTTTGCTCGCGAGTGGGCAGGTACTCGCTAAGGGCAATGCTCGATCGAGTAATTGCCCTTAGCGAGTATGCTTGCTCATCTCTAAAAAAAAAATTATTTTATTTTAATCTTTAACAGTAGTGTAAGTGATACAAGTGAGTTATGTTAAAGCTGCTATGGTACAGTTCAACTCTGCTACGTTCGTCTGAAAATTCTCTCAGCTGTTTGTTCCATTTTCTTTCCAAGCATTAGCTCACATTGTTTCCTATGGTTCCTATTATCTGTATTAACTGCTGTAATAAAGATAAATATTTACAGCAAGAAATAGTGATCCTACTAGTATGAATATTCTACAAAAGAATGAACAGGTGCTTCATGTGTAGACCTACTGCCAAGGGTTAAATGATAACTAATGGAACTGCTCACCTTCTTATGCTGTAATGCACACAGAACTATAGGCGCTCGTAATGTAATGGTTGCTGCTTTCTCTTCTGCACTGGCCAACTAGAATCTGGAAGCCATGCCAAGAAGGTTGCATGGGTGATCAAGTAAGAGCCATAAAAGGCGCACTCCATGGACGAGATGGCTAAGTATAAAGCTTTTTAATTTTGCTGGGAGACAGGAAAGAACATGTTTTGGGTCTGAACTTGACCTTTCACCAGTGGTGATAAGAGGCTAGTTCTGACCCAAAATGTGCTGTTTCCTGTCTCCCAGCAAAATTAAAAAGCTTTATACTTAGCCATCTGGTTTGTGGTGTGCAACTTTTATGGCTCTGCTTGCTCACCCCTGTATGAATCTTCTGCACTGTGCATGAAAACGTCTTGTACAAATCAGCACCAAAATTAGTCATCAAGCTGAAATGATACATTGTCATGATTCTGTTACTATATAAAGGAACAGTGCTTATATGGGGGAGTTGCTGCACGTCACCATATCTATGAACATATATATCATTGCTTTATGATAAAAAGCAGTACATTCACAATAGGCTATAGCTCTCAGACTTTCCTCCAGTTCAGGGCTCAGTCAGACAAGCGATTCTTTGTGCACCTATGTGCTCAAAACAAATGTGCAGCACAGATGTGCAAAATGTGCATGACCATAGCACCGTGCCCATTGCTTTCAATGGCCCCATTGAAAACATATGGAGAAGATCACGATCCTTTGACACAGTTGTGACAGTTATGGCAGCGGATTCCTTCATCTTCGCTTGATAAATTCAATGAATGTAATGAATGGCTGAATGACCTCTGATTGGCTGAACACTGTGACCAATCACAGGCAGTGCTCAGCTGTCATTCAATGATTGACTGACCACTGCCTGTGATTGGCTGAGCGCTCAGCCAATCAGACCCAGTACTTTCTGTAGGTGGGGATTTTTAAATCCCCAGCCAGCAGAAAGTGCTTTAAAGCAGTGCCGGGGACCAATCGAGAAGACGCGCCGGAGCGCCAGCAGCAGCGGTAGGTGATGTGTGTGTGTGTATATATATATATATATATATATATATATTTTATTTTTTTTATTTATTTATTTATTTTTGACAGCAGCTAGGAATCATTTTCAGGGAAGGGCTTATATTTCAAGCCCTTCCCCGAAAATAACTGCGGGGGTTGCCTGCGTTCCATTGCTTTCAATGGGGGCTGGCATGGTTTAGCAGTGCTAGCCACTGCTAAACTCCCCCCCCCCCCTTTGCTGACAGCTTCAATAGAAGCCTATGGGACTTGCCAGCTGATCATGGCCGAAATATAGGGGCAGATATATCTTTTTCAGCCGTGTCAAAACATCGGCCGGCGTATTGGCCATCGATGTCCTATCTTTGCTGGCAGAAGATTTTTACACGGTTAATAATCGGCCATCAGAATGAATAAATTGAAATCCAATGCTTCCAATGATCGCAATTTTTTTCACAGCTAAATTAGCCGCGTAAATGTGAATTGTGTGTGAATAAGACCTTCACAGCGGAGTTTTGTGTAGTGTTGCATGCATCTTTTGTTTGCAAGACCACCAGTGGATTCTAAAGAGGGCACAGGTATAATACTAGTTTTTGGACTATCAAAGGACTATTAGTAGGATTATGGTTTATATGCAAATGCAATTGGAAATCTCATCTAATCATATTTTATTCACAATAGAACGTAGAAAAAATATCAGACGTTATAAGGAAATTTCATTTTTTTTAAAATTAACTGATTTAGAAATTAATGGCAGCAACGCATCTCACTCTGGGACAGAGGTAACAAAAGGCTAGAAAAGTGGTACTAATAAAAAGAGCTGAAGGGTCACTTTTTTACTAAGCCACATGACTGTATAAAAAGAGGAGTTTAGAGAGGCAGAATCTCTCAAAAGCAAAGACCCAAGACTGTTTAGCAGCAACAATCCTACATCCGACAAGAATGGGGCAACTTTCCTCTCCCAAAACTCCAGCAATCGGCCTCCTCAATTCCCAGACTTTTACAGACTGTCATACAAAGAAGAAGTGGTACTACACAATGGTAGACATGGCCCTGGACTAACTCTTGTGAGATGTGTTGATGCCATTAATTTCTAAATGAAATGGAAAAATGTCTTAACTTTACCCTCTAATATGTGTGCTATATTCTATTGTAACTAAAATAGGCTATTATGAGATTTCCACACCATTGCTTTCGCCTTTACATTTATTTACATTTTACACAGTGACCCAATTTTTTGAAATTGGAATTGTATATTACAAACATGACGAGACTAACAAAAACAATTAGATGACATATGTTGTTTGAAAAGTTAGTGCCCTGGATGACCAGTCTACACTTTATTCATATTCTCAGTGCACCAGAGTATTGTCCTTTATATGGCTATATATTTAATTTCTCCAGTGTCTGGAATAAGACCATATGGCTTTCATGTGTAAATACCAGTTGCTGATTTTGATTGCAGAGCTACAATCTCCGTCCATAAAATCCAATCTGTTTAGTTTCTGTACTCTTGTAAACAAAATGACAAGTTCTTAAGTTAGCCTTTAACACTGTGAATCCTATTTAAATATGAAGGTATCAAATGCACCATTAGCATATAGGGAAGACAGGTCCAGTTTATTTACAGATGTAAATAAAACAAGTAGACTCCAGCAAGTGCTTCCTTGTAAAATATACTATAGCACCAAGTGATACTCAAATATGCTGCACTCACCTGGGACAAGATATTGTAAGGCAGGTAACAGACAGCTCTCATTTTGAGACCAGAATATGTAGAATCCTCTCTTTTTAGCTGTCTGGCCTGTCCACCATTACTTAACACCACAGGGAGGGTGGCTTTGGGCAAGAAATGGGGGTGTCTTCTCCAACACTTCTCACCAATGGAAGAAGTATAGAGGAAGAAGAGCAGGAGGAAGAAGAAGATTTAGAGAGGTAATATAGTTTCAGAGACAGGGGAGTAAGCTACACAATATTCCCTCCATCCATCACTAACGCCAGCTATTCTACATTGATGGTGGGAACAGTCAGAGGACACTCTTAGGGCTGACCTCAAGGAACGTGGACCATCAACCTTATGAACTTTGAGGCATATGAGTGCAGAACAACCATCGCATAGCCCATATGAAAACATCAGATCATTACTGGGTGGCCACTTTCCTACAAGGCCAACATGACAAATCTCATTCCAGCAGTGGGGAGGGACTGCAAAGTGTGGCACTATCAGGACAGACTTCTACAGAGCTTGAGCAGACCATTTTCCCATGGTCGCAGGGATGCATTCACAAAGGATCACAGCTCTTCAGCACATGGCGGATTAGCAGGAAGCACTGCAGCAGCACCACCACCAGTGGCAGGGGTAGTCTAACAGAGGCGTGGCCTGCAGCAAAAGTACAGGGTAAGACTAACCATCACAGGCAGCACTTATCCATGCTGGTCCAAGAGTATGTCAGCTCCCACCTGGATGTACTCAGAGATGGTGTTGGCTCCTTTGACTTTTGGTTGCCTAAGCTGTACAAGTGACCAGACCTTATACAATATGCTTTAAAGGTCCTTGCCTGCCCCGCTGCAAGTATGCTATCAGAAAGTATGTTCAGTATAGCTTAAGAGTGTGATAACTGACAGATGCATCCGCCTATCCCCATACAATGTTGATTGACTGACATTTACAAAATTAACCAGGCATGGATTTCACCTGACTGCACCCCCACAGTAAGTTCCACTGAATAGTCAGTTTGCCTCAATCTTTAATCACATATGACTGAGCATAGATTTATATCAAAGACCATGCTGTTCCTCAAGATGATATTGGTGGTGATGGTGCTGCTGTTGCCCTCCTTCTTTTTCTGCCATGTTTCCTCCACCTACTTCCCCTTAAAGGAAAAATATGCCAATATGGAAATACAGCACTACATCTCTCATGTTGCCACAAGAAGCCCACTCTGCCCTCAAGGTGCTGTAGCTGCTGCTCTTGCTGGTAGAACGATTGCTGCTCTCCTTCTCCTGCCTTGTGTCCTCCTCTTACTTCTCCCAAATGAAAAATATATAAATATGGAAACACGGATTTACATCTTTCATGTTTCTTCCTCCTTTTCTTAAACAAAAATATTCTAAAGCTCGAGACACAGCTATAACTCTACAGCTTTTCCTTGGAGAAGGTCTGTGCTTGGCTGTTCTATTCACCTGGTAGAATGTGTCCTTTGCACATTTTATGAAATTACTTTTAAAACAAGCACCACACCTGCTATATTCTGTAGTGAAATTTTTGATAGCTCTACAGCTGTTCCTTGGATCAGACCGTTGCTTGCGTGTTGTGTTCACTTTACAGAATTTCTTCTTGTAAGGCCGATTGCAGATGGAATGCGACCCGTGCCCCTGCAGTGACCCTTACCTATACGGCGCGTCAGCAATGATGCGTGCATGCGAAGCTCGCACAGAAATAGAACATGTTGCAATTACCACCCCGCAAACGGAATATCGCAGTTGATTTCTGTTCGTGGGCATAGAAATGCATTTTTTAATGCATGTACTATGGGCTGTATTTGCTGCGGGATACGGAGCACCGGATCCCTCATTGCAAATACACCCATGCGCATCAGGCCTAAAATGCATTACATTGCTTTTAAAACAAGCAGCGCCTTGCTGTCTTGCATAGCGATATTCTGGTTAGCCCTACAACTATTCCTTGGAGTAGGCCCGTGCTTGAGTGTTCTGTTTACCTGGCAGAAATTGTCCTTTTAAAATTTATGACATTGCATTTAAAACAAGCAGCTCACCTGCTGTCTTCCTTGAGGACTAAGTGGTGGGGGATTTACCAAGTGAGTATCCTTTGCTTGCTGACCTCTCAGACAACCCCTTTAACTTATCACTGCGGCACCATTTCATCATCAATGTAAGTCATACTTCATAAAAAAATGACTGCATAATAAAACATAAAGGGACAGTAAGACCGGATTCATACAAATGCAACTGTATTTGCGTGCATTTTTGCAGCATGTTTTTGAGGAATTGGCATTGCATTTTTGTGCGCGCCTCTGCGTTCTTATCTGTACTTTTTGCACATGTAAATCATGCGCATCTGTGGAAAAGAACACAACCATGGTCTCGTCCATTTCAATGGCCAATTAGTGTTATTAGTTCCCTATGGACAGGGAAATAGAACATATCGCATGCTTTTTTTGTGCATAAGAATTGCGCACGCAAAATGCGAGCTTGTGAACAAACTCATTGAAATAAAGCACACACAAAAACGTCCGTGTGAATCGCTTTATGAGATATCGTTTAGTAGACATGTCTGTAGAAATGTGTGCTCTAAACTCCTAAGACATTGCAAGACTTAAAGTGAAGGTAAAAACAACTACGATTTTGAGTTTCAAGAAAATCTAGGAATATGTCACTGTATGTCTGCTGCAGATGTAACATAATGATATTTCATGGATACTTGCAGTTTCCCCTCTACGTGCAGTTTGTAATCCTCACGCATACACGAATAGCATCTGAATCTCCAAGGATGGAATTTTACCTGCAGTCCCATCACAATCCTTCCAACACATCTCAAAACAGACAGATCCTCAGACCTTCCTAAAAGTAGCAGATGTGAATTGGCATGTTGCCGTGCCTGCAGGTACCGCTAAAATAGATTGGAAGAATTGTCTTGCCAGTCTATTGCTATTCGAGACATAATTAATGTATGAACTGCTCGCCTATTTAAATCTTTGCATGCCTCCTTTTCACAAAACTGACAGTTTAATGGTGGAGAACCTTTTCATTATCTGAGATGATGGCACTTGTTCTCCTGTGGTTGTATCTTTTAGTGACTTGGGCAAGACAAGGAAACAGATTTATAACAATACACAGATTCAGTGAATTAGAAAAGACATTTTCAGAGCAGTGACATGTTTCTTTTTCTTCAATGCACACAGCATGGGGATAGGTCAAATATACTAAATTAAAACTGTATGAGTTATGAATTTTTCCATTGTACTTTTTTGTTGATGTTCTTATCTCTTTTGTATCTGTTGAAATACATTTTGCCTAAGGCTGTGCATGATGGCAGCAACCCTTTATAGAAAAAAAGCCTATTTTTTCCAATAGAAGCTTTATCTTTCATACAGCTATTGGTCAACTTGCAATATTCCATGAATTAATCCAATCTAATTGAATTAGCCTCAAATAAAGTAAGAGGTAATGTTGATAAATGAAAATGGAAATATGAATTCATATTACACTTTGCAGGAAATATCACAAATACAGACCAACCCCTTTAAAATGCAGGGAATATTCCGATTGCCAGATTCAAGTTAGGAAGGATTTTTTTTCCCTAAATGAAGAAAATTGGCTTCTACTATATTGGTTTTTTTTTGCCTTCTTCTGGATCAACATTGGGGGTTAATAGGTTGAACTGGATGGACATATGTCTTTTTTCAGTCTTACATACTATGTTACTAATAACAGAAGATGATTGTCGCTGGTCTGACAGTAAAGGAGTGGGGTGAAACCGCCATCATTATTATATTGCTTTACTCATGTATGTGATATGTACATTTAAATACAATTTATGTGTATGAAATCTTGAGATAGTGATATTTTTTGGCCCTGGGTAAAGTATGGTCAGGTTGCCATAGGAATGCTAAAATGGTAGAGCAATGTGTAGGAGCAAGTGATGCTGAATGCTGCACTGTCCATGTATAACAGGGAGAATATATACAGCATTTCTGTTTTGTACTGTTTGTTGAGAAGTATGGAGTATAGCAGGATACCATGGCATAACTAAAGCTATACTAACCATAGCAGTTGCTATGAGCTCATATCTCAGTGGGATCAAGGCTGCTGGGCTCCCCTGAGAATGCAGTTATTAAGTAGGGGAAGGCTATAGAAATATATATATATATATATATATATATATATATATATATATATTCATCTGTTTCACTCCCCCACTGTTTTACTTCAGTCCAGTCTTTCCTTTTTTCCAGTTAGTACAATCATGTGGCCATGGCAGCCAATCCCTGGCCTCAGCATTTGAGGCCAGGGATTGGCCATAATGGTCATGTGTCTGGGTACATAACCATGCTACCCAGAAGTGAGGAAGGACTGGGGCACCAGGGTGATAGGGGAGCAAAGGAGGCGAGTCTGCTATTTTCATTTTCTAACAGCATAAAAAGTGCATTTTTACTAATGGTCTGACATTGACTTGCAAAAATTATGCCTTCCAATAGGCAGTGCTGTAGAGGCATTGTTCATTTTCCCATTTGCATATTTCCTAGTAGAGCATGGATGGCCTTAGAAGTCTCCTCACACCTTTTTAGTGTTCTCCCTAAGAAGAAACAATACCCTCCCCGCCCCACATCTGTAGGTCTCTCACTAGCCAAGCCAGAAACCTACAGCACACTGATGATGGGCAGTGACCCAGAAACTGCTGCCTGTGCATGGTTAGCTTTGGTTCATAATTCCCAGTCATTGTTACAAGTCTTGGTAAAAGGTCTGCCTTCCAATGGGTGGTGTTTTAGGAATTGTTCCATCTTCCCATTTGCAAATTCTGCAGAGAAAGTTGTCATGATGTCTTGGGATAGATGGAGAAGAAAAGAGAGGAAGTCCAGCTGCTGTGCTGCATTTCTGTAACCAATATTAAACACTTTTGTTATGAAAACCCAGGTTCCCCATTCTCCTTGTGCAACACCCTATGGTCTTGCTGAAAGACCACCCAATCAACTGTTAGAAAGTTTCCATCAGCTATACAACTCTCATTAGTGAATTCTAAACAAAAGACTATGGAGGAAAGACTGCTCTCTGTTTTTGGATACAGTCTTGAGTTTGCTACATCACTACTTGTCACAAATAAGCAGTCTGTTACTGAACAATTCCCTAAAGGGTACATTTAGCAATATGTGGAGCATGCATATTTATACAAAGTGTCCCAAAAATGTATACACACTTTAACAGCTGATAACTGAGTAACTCATCGGGGGAGATAAATAAAAACTAGTGCAAAAGAAAACTGGCTTAGATGCCCATAGTACCCAATCAGATTCAAGCTCTTAAAATGAAAGCAAAGACCTGAATATTTTGATTTATCTCCCCTGTTAATCTTTACTAATTTTAAGGCTTATCTGATTAGAAATAATGGATAAAGTCAGACTAAGGGCCCTTTTAGAGGAGTTGATTTATCGTTTGAACTAGCCAATGACATCATCATTAGCCTTTTCTCTCATGCACTCAGTATATACAGGCAGATACATCGCTGGCTTGTTAAAATGCGGAATCGTTCAGAAACGTTCAGTCTTTCACATTTGCTGTTCAAGTCAATGAGAAGGACTGAACGATTGCTGTTTAAACCGAACGGTAAGTAAATGAGCCAGCAATAGTTTTTATGCCTACATAAAATGAATGATGAATGCAAAGTGAATAATTATTGTACGGCGTTCGGTCGTTGGTTCGCGATTACACTGAATAATATTGATCACTTTCTCACATTTCACTTCGAGGATGAGAAGTTTTATTTCCAACAAGATGGATCACCCCCCAAACTACCATCATGATGTAAGAACCTTGATGACAATTTGCCAAACAGATAGATTGGACGAAGAGGTTCAGAAGAAACCCCCCGCATTCACCTGATCTCATGCCATTAGACTTTTCTCTTATAGGCATACGTAAAAGATAACGTTTATGGCCAAAAAAACAGCATTAGTCATTGAATCGAGGGTGGCCACTGAACAAGTATGTGCACATATACCAAATGATATGATCATTGATGCAGTGCCAGAACCAGAACAGTCATCAGTTTGAAAACAGGCTTTGACAAAAAGACAAAAACAATTAAACAAAAATAATTGCTAATTTCTGTATGAATGAATGAAGTGTATGTTAATAAACACTGACTTTATAATCATTCAAAGTGTGTATACATTTTTTGGGACACCCTGTATTTATCTTGGAAAAGTCCTGAGATCTGTATACACATTAAATTGTTATTAAAGCCTACGAAAATTAATCTCATCACAATAATCTAATGAAAATAAGCAGCTTCATTGACATAGTGGGGCTGACTGTGCAGAGCTTGTACAGAGACAAATAGTGTGCCTGCAGCTTCATACAAAGGGCCTGCAGGTACTTTATGTGCTGTTGTATGGCGCCTCCATATTATTAAGATCTTTTCTCCTAGAAGCAATGTAATTCACATGGAATTTGTTAGAAAACCTCTGTATTCCACTATATTAAATAGGAGGCATATAAAAGAACAGTGGGGCTGCTTTTACAATTGCCTTATTATAGCTTCGTACAATTTGGAGGTTGTGTGGAGCTGCAGTACGTCTATGTGCATGAGTTGTAAGAATGATTGGGCTCCATTACTTATAAATAACCTGATTATCCCATTCCCTTTGTTTCTCTTCTACATTAATTCAAATGGATGTGGAGAGATTCCAGTGTGGGAAGAAAATCACAATTAGGGCCCTTCCATATGGGCTACAAAATCATGCAAGAGTTAGCAGTGCAAAGAAATTGCGGCTAACTCGCCGCAATTGCCCATTCACACGATTGGGAGCTGTTTGTTTTTTATAGAGAAGCGCTGCTGATCTAGGACGAGAGAGAGGTGAAGGAAAGCCCCAGGGGGCTTCCCTTCATCGCTGGGGACTGCCTTCATCTTAGCGCGAAGAGGGGGTTCCCCTACAGGGGAGCTGGAGAGATATCCCCACTATGGGGATGGAGGGATTCTTCTGCAGGGGAGAAGGAGGAGGACTTCATCCATAGTGGGGAGATCCTCCTTCTTCCCTGCAGGGGAATCCTTCCATCCCCACAGCAGGAATGTCCATACAGCTCTGCTGCTGGGGAATTCCTTCAGATCTGCTGCTGGGGAATTCCCTTGCTGTTGGGGGCAGCGTGGGAATCCCTACAGCCTCGCTGAGATGAAGGGAGTCCCCGGCGGTGAAGGGAGTTCCCTGGGGCTTCCCTTCATTGCTCTCTCCCTGCTGCAGGGAGATCCCTTCATCTTCCTTTGCTGGCCGGCTCGCATAGTCTCCCATAGGAGTCTATGAAGGCTTCTCTGATTTTCTGCAGCAAGATAGATCAAGAATAGAGATGAGCGAACGCGTTCGTCCGAGCTTGATATTCGTGCGAATATTAGGGTGTTCGGGATGTTCGTTATTCGTAACGAACACCATGCGGTGTTCTGGTTACTTTCACTTCCTTCCCTGAGACGTTAGCGCGCTTTTCTGGCCAATTGAAAGACAGGGAAGGCATTACAACTTCCCCCTGCAACGTTTAAGCCCTATACCACCCCCCTGCTGTGAGTGGCTGGCGAGATCAGGTGTTCGCCTAATATAAAAGTCGGCCCCTCCCGCGGCTCGCCTCAGATGCGGTGTGAGTTAGATGAGGGACAGTGCTGTTTATACCGGAGCTGCTGTAGGGAAAGAATTGGTAGTTAGTGTAGGCTTCAAGACCCCCCAAAGGTCCTTATTAGGGCCACTGATAGCTGTGTGTTGGCTGCTGTTAGCAGTGGAATTTTTTTTCTTCTCAAAATCGGCTCTGCAGAGCGTTGCACCTGGCATTAGGGACAGAAGTGCTGCATAGGCAGGGAGAGTGTTAGGAGTGCGTGTAGCCTTCAAGAACCTCAACGGTCCTTTCTAGGGCCATATTTATCCGTTTGCAGTACTGTCCAGGCTGCTGTTAGCTGTGCTGCATTTTTTTTGGGCTTCTCAAAATCGCCTCTGCAGAGCATTCCACCCTCCATTGATACTGCAGGGAAAGAATTGTATAGGCAGGGCCACAACACAGTTATTATTCATAGAATATACGCAGTGCTGCCTTTTGGTGGAAAAACAAGTGGAAACAAATCTATTTGTCCAGCCTGTGTCCGTCCTTACGGGCGGTGGACACGTGTGAGCTGCGTGAAAAACATTGCTAAATCATACGCACCCAGCTACGCTTTACTGCTGGCTTCGCCATTTGCTTTCCTTAATTGGGAAAAAAAATACCTGCTCTGCCAGAGTTATAATAACTCTGCTACCCTCACGTTCTGTGACACATAAGCAGGGACACAGCACAGTTATTACACTTCTCATGTTCATTGAATATACGCAGTGCTGCCTTTTGGTGGGAAAAAACTGAAAACAAATCTATTTGTCCAGCCTCTGTCCGTCCTAACGCCTGTGGACACGTGTGAGCTGCGTGAAAAACATTGCTAAATCATACGCACCCAGCTACGCTTTACTGCTGGCTTCGCCATTTGCTTTCCTTAATTGGGAAAAAAAATACCTGCTCTGCCAGAGTTATAATAACTCTGCTACCCTCACGTTCTGTGACACATAAGCAGGGACACAGCACAGTTATTAAACTTAGATTATTCATTCACTAGAGGCAGTGGGGCCTTTCGTTTTCCCAAAAGGGCAAAAATTATATTTGGCCTGCAGTCTTGCGCCAATTTATTTCCTGCCTGTTAAATCAAATCACTGGTAATACAGCATGCTGAGGGGTAGGGGTAGGCCTAGAGGACGTGGACGCGGCCGAGGACGCGGAGGGCCAAGTCAGGGTGTGGGCACAGCCCGAGCTCCTGATCCTGGTGTGTCGCAGCCGACTGCTGCGCGATTAGGAGAGAGGCACGTTTCTGGCGTCCCCACATTCATCGCCCAATTAATGGGTCCACGCGGGAGACGGTTATTAGAAAATGAGCAGTGTGAGCAGGTCCTGTCCTGGATGGCAGAAAGTGCTTCGAGCAACCTATCGTCAACACGCAGTTCTGCGCCGTCCACTGCTGCAAATCCGAATCCTCTGTCTGCTGCTCCTCCTTCCTCCCAGCCTCCTCACTCCACTACAATGACACCTGCTCAGGAGCGGGAACACTCCCAGGAACTGTTCTCGGGCCCCTGCTTAGATTGGGCAGCAGCGGTTCCTCTCCCACCAGAGGAGTTTATCGTCACTGATGCCCAACCATTCGAAAGTTCCCGGGGTCCGAGGGAAGAGGCTGGGGACTTCCGCCAACTGTCTCAACAACTTTCTGTGGGTGAGGAGGATGATGACGATCAGACACAGTTGTCTTGCAGTGAGGTAGTAGTAAGGGCAGTAAGTCCAAGGGAGCAGCGCACAGAGGATTCGGAGGAAGAGCAGCAGGACGATGAGGTGACTGACCCCACCTGGTGTGCAACGCTTACTCAGGAGGACAGGTCTTCAGAGGGGGAGTCAAGGGCATCAGCAGGGCAGGTTGCAAGAGGCAGTGCGGTGTCCAGGGGTAGAGGCAGGGCCAGACCGAATAATCCACCAAGTGTTTCCCAAAGCGCCCCCTCGCGCCATGCCACCCTGCAGAGGCCGAGGTGCTCTAAGGTCTGGCAGTTTTTCACAGAGACGCCTGACGACCGACGAACAGTGGTGTGCAACCTTTGTTGCGCAAAGCTCAGCCGGGGAGCCAACACCAACAGCCTCACCACCACCACCATGCGCAGACATATGATGGCCAAGCACCCCACAAGGTGGGATGAAGGCCGTTCAGCGCCTCCGGTTTGCACCCCTGCCTCTCCCCCTGTGCCCCAACCTGCCACTGAGATGCAACCCCCCTCTCAGGACACAGGCACTACCGCCTCATGGCCTGCACCCACACCCTCATCTCCGCTGTCCTCGGCCCCATCCAGCAGTGTAGTTCAGCGCACCGTTCAGCCGTCGCTTGCGCAAGTGTTCGAGCGCAAGCGCAAGTACGCCGCCACGCACCCGCACGCTCAAACGTTAACCGTCCGCATAGCAAAATTCATCAGCCTTGAGATGCTGCCGTATAGGGTTGTGGAAACTGAGTCCTTCAAAAGTATCATGGAGGCGGCGGCCCCGCGCTACTCAGTTCCCAGTCGCCACTACTTTTCCCGATGTGCCGTCCCAGCCCTGCACGACCACGTCTCCCGCAACATTGTGCGCGCCCTCACCAACGCGGTTACTGCCACGGTCCACTTAACTACGGACACGTGGACAAGCACAGGCGGGCAGGGCCACTACATCTCCCTGACGGCACATTGGGTGAATTTAGTGGAGGCTGGGACAGAGTCAGAGCCTGGGACCGCTCACGTCCTACCCACCCCCAGAATTGCGGGCCCCAGCTCGGTGGTGGTATCTGCGGAGGTGTATGCTTCCTCCACTAAAGCACCCTCCTCCTCCTCCTCCTCCTCCTCTGTCTCGCAATCAAGATGTGTTAGCAGCAGCATGTCGCCAGCAGTCGGTGTCGCGCGGTGTGGCAGCACAGCGGTGGGCAAGCGTCAGCAGGCCGTGCTGAAACTACTCAGCTTAGGCGATAAGAGGCACACGGCCCACGAACTGCTGCAGGGTCTGACACAGCAGACCGACCGCTGGCTTGCGCCGCTGAGCCTCCAACCGGGCATGGTCGTGTGTGACAACGGGCGTAACCTGGTGGCGGCTCTGCAGCTTGGCAGCCTCACGCACGTGCCATGCCTGGCCCACGTCTTTAATTTGGTGGTTCAGCGGTTTCTGAAAAGCTACCCACGCTTGTCAGACCTGCTCGTAAAGGCGCGCCGGCTCTGCGCACATTTCCGCAAGTCCCACACGGACGCTGCCACCCTGCGCACCCTGCAACATCACTTTAAGCTGCCAGTGCACCGACTGCTGTGCGACGTGCCCACACGGTGGAACTCTACGCTCCACATGTTGGCTAGGCTCTATGAGCAGCGTAGAGCAATAGTGGAATACCAACTCCAACATGGGCGGCGCAGTGGGAGTCAGCCTCCTCAATTCCTTTCAGAAGAGTGGGCCTGGTTGGCAGACATCTGCCATGTCCTTGGTAATTTTGAGGAGTCTACCCAGGTGGTGAGCGGCGATGCTACAATCATTAGCGTCACCATTCCTCTGCTATGCATCTTGAGAAATTCCCTGCAAACCATAAAGGCAGCTGCTTTGCGCTCGGAAACGGGGGCGGGGGAAGACAGTATGCCGCTGGATAGTCAGGGCACCCTCCTGTCTATTTCTCAGCGCGTACAGGAGGAGGAGGAGGAGCATGAGGAGGATGAGGAGGAGGGGGAAGAGACAGCTTGGGCCGCTGCTGACGGTACACCGGCTGATTGCCTGTCATCCTTTCAGCGTGTATGGCCTGAGGAGGAGGAGGAGGAGGAGGAGGATCCTGAAAGTGATCTTCCTAGTGAAGACAGCCATGTGTTGCGTACAGGTACCCTGGCACACATGGCTGACTTCATGTTAGGATGCCTTTCTCGTGACCCTCGCGTTGCACGCATTCTGGCCACTACGGATTACTGGGTGTACACACTGCTCGATCCACGGTATAAGGAGAACCTGCCCACTCTGATTCCCGAAGAGGAAAGGGGTTCGAGAGTGTTGCTATACCACAGGACCCTTGCGGACAAGCTGATGGTAAAATTCCCAGCCGACAGCGCTAGTGGCAGAAGGCGCAGTACCGAGGGCAAGGTAGCAGGGGATGTGCGTAGATCGAGCAGCATGTACATCCCAGGCAGTGCAACAGTCTTTAAGGGCCTGGACAGCTTTATGGCTCCCCACCAAGACTGTGTCACCGCTCCCCAGTCACGGCTGAGTCGGCGGGAGCACTGTAAAAGGATGGTGAGGGAGTACGTAGCGGATCGCACGACCATCCTTGGTGACGCCTCTGCCCCCTACAACTACTGGGTGTCGAAGCTGGACATGTGGCCTGAACTAGCGCTGTATGCCCTGGAGGTGCTTGCTTGTCCTGCGGCTAGCGTCTTGTCGGAGAGGGTGTTTAGTGCGGCTGGGGGAATCATCACAGATAAGCGTAGCCGCTTGTCAACCGACAGTGCCGACAGGCTAACACTCATCAAGATGAACAAAGGCTGGATTTCCCCAGACTTCTGTTCTCCACCAGCGGACAGCAGCGATACGTAAGCAATACGTAGGCTGCACCCGCGGATGGAAGCTACGTTCTCTCTCACCATCCAAAACGGGGACATTTCTGCTTCATCAATCTGTGTCTAATATTCCTCCTCCTCCTCCTCCTGCTCCTCCTCCTGAAACCTCACGTAATCACGCTGAACGGGCAATTTTTCTTAGGGCCACAAGGCTCACTCAAATAATTTTTCAGAACAATTTTTATAAGTTTCAATGCGCTTAAAAGCATTGGAACTTTAACTTGAACCAATTTTTCGTTACACTGGGCTGCCTCCAGGCCTAGTTACCACTTAAGCCACATTAACCAAAGCGATTAATGGGTTTCACCTGCCCTCTTGGCTGGCCATGGCCAATTTTTGGGATGTACATTAGTACTGTTGATACAGCAATTTTTGTGGGCCCTCGCCTACAGTGTAATCAAATTAATTTTTAGGCCACCTGCATTACAGCTGACGTTACCTCAGCTGTGTTGGGCAATGCAATGGGATATTTTTATGTACCGCCGGTGGGTTCCAGGGAGCCACCCATGCTGTAGGTGCACACTGAGTTTTTAATACATCTGTACACTTCTAAAGAACCCGTCTGACTGGGGCATGCAGTGTGGGCCGAAGCCCACCTGTATTACGCACGACATTACTACCTCAGCTGTGTTGGGCAATGCAATGGGATATTTCTATGTACCGCCGGTGGCTTCCTGGCACCCACCCAGGCAGTGGGTCCACAGGGAGTTTAACCTACATGTGTCCACTTGTAAAGAACCCCAGTCTGACTGGGGCATGCAGTGTGGGCCGAAGCCCACCTGCATTAAGCACGACATTACTACCTCAGCTGTGTTGGGCAATGCAATGGGATATTTTTGTGTACCGCCGGTGGGTTCCAGGGAGCCACCCATGCTGTAGGTGCACACTGAGTTTTTAATACATCTGTACACTTCTAAAGAACCCGTCTGACTGGGGCATGCAGTGTGGGCCGAAGCCCACCTGTATTACGCACGACATTACTACCTCAGCTGTGTTGGGCAATGCAATGGGATATTTCTATGTACCGCCGGTGGCTTCCTGGCACCCACCCAGGCAGTGGGTCCACAGGGAGTTTAACCTACATGTGTCCACTTGTAAAGAACCCCAGTCTGACTGGGGCATGCAGTGTGGGCCAAAACCCACCTGCATTAACCCTTTCCAGTCCACTGTGTGACCTGTGAAGACATTAGGGTTTAAGGCTGTACAGCTCCGTTGTTGGTAGACGTCCGTCGGGGTTCTCTTACTGTATATTGCCAGCCTCTCTGCTGTCGGAGCCTATCCTACGTGTCAGCTCATGCAGTACTGGCTTTAGCCAGCATATAGCGCCGTTGTATAACAGCAGAAAAAGAGTAAGCCCCCTAGGAAAACCATATACAAATTGGATTGGAAAGGGTTAAGCACAACATTACTACCTCAGCTGTGTTGGGCAATGCAATGGGATATTTCTATGTACCGCCGGTGGCTTCCTGGCACCCACCCATGCTGTAGGTGCACACGGAGTTTTTACTACATCTGTACACTTATAAAGAACCCCAGTCAGACTGGGGCATGCAGTGTGGGCAGAAGCCCACCTGCATTAAGCACGACATTACTACCTCAGCTGTGTTGGGCAATGCAATGGGATATTTCTGTGTACCGCCGGTGGGTTCCAGGGAGCCACCCATGCTGTGGGTCGACAGGGACTTCACAATAGGGAGTTGTACCTGCCTGTGTCTATGAATTAAAAAGCCCGGTCTGACTGGGGCATGCAGACACCTTGACAGAATGAATAGTGTGTGGCACATAGGTTCCCCATTGCTATGCCCACGTGTGCAGCTCCTGATGGCGGTGGCACAGGATTCTATTTCTCATTGC
The DNA here is from genome assembly GCF_035609145.1 of Eleutherodactylus coqui. Lineage (NCBI taxonomy): Eukaryota > Metazoa > Chordata > Amphibia > Anura > Eleutherodactylidae > Eleutherodactylus > Eleutherodactylus coqui. Next base: position 136,852,502 of record NC_089843.1, on the reverse strand, counting down.
TTCTGTACAGCATTGTGGGCTATCGCTCCGCCACTTTTAAAGAGGGTCGCTGCCTAGCCGTGCCAACCTCTGCAGTGTGTGCCTGCGGTCCCTCGTCATGGCAGACGCAATTCTAAATAGACATGAGCGTGGTGTGGCATGAGGGCAGCTGAAGGCTGCCCAGGGACACTTTGGTGTGCGCTGTGGGGGGGGAGGGGGGGCGGTTGGGCAGCATGTAACCCAGGAGAAGTGTCAGTGGAGTGTCATGCAGGCAGTGATTGTGCTTTGTTGGAGGTAGTGTGGTGCTTAGCAAAGGTATGCCATGCTAATGAGGGCTTTTCAGAAGTAAAAGTTGTTGGGAGGGGGGGGGCCCACTCTTGCCGGTATTGTGGCTTAATAGTGGGACCTGTGAACTTGAGATGCAGCCCAACACGTAGCCCCTCGCCTGCCCTATCCGTCACTGTGTCATTCCCATCACTTTCCTGAATTGCCCAGATTTTCACACATGAAAACCTTAGCGAGCATCGGCGAAATACAAAAATGTTCTGGTCGCCCATTGACTTCAATGGGGTTCGTTGTTCGAAACGAACCCTCGAGCATCACGGGAAGTTCGTTCCGAATAACGAACACCCGAACATTTTGGTGTTCGCTCATCTCTAATCAAGAACTAATTTTTCACGCAACAGGAAATTTCAGTCGCTGAATTCTGCCGCTGGTGTCTTATCTTTTTTGGTCCGATATTTTGATGCGGCGACAAATCGTTCATCTGAAGGTTTTCATAGGAAACCACTGGTTTTATTAGACACAATTTTTTTGGCGCTTGTAACTTTGCTGCAGAAAATAGTCCATGTGTAGGAGGCCTTATACTTGCACATAGATGAGGCTTCTATCTACAAGCTGCCAGTTCACAGTTACATGTAGCGCACCATGCTGGCTTATTGGCCATGCTCATACTCTTAGATTATGTGGGCTGTCTTGCATATTGTTAGTATACTACACACTGTGTGCGAGTTTAAAAAAAAAAGAGGACGGATAGGCCCTGCCCTATTTTTCTTGCATGTATAACGGGACTAAAACACGCCCATTTGTTTAAGCCCTTACTTATACTATGGTACAAGTGTAGTACAAGCATTATTTCCCAGCAGCATTAAAAGCTAGAATGTTATATGGAGGAGAGAACACAATATAAAAAGCCACTCATACACCTTCATTGTAATATTGGGGGAAAATAGGGTGTCAGTACTTTATTTGGAACCGTTTGAATATGTGATACAGCCAGCCTAACATAAACAATAAAATCACCATGTCTTCTATATTAGGACTGGACTACAATGAGTTAAATGACACATTTAGCTCTGCTGCATATGTAGGACTGTATGACAAAGTACATATGAATTTTCTCAGAAATGAAAGAGCAGACATTGGTGAACAATATTTACTTTCTTGACAACTTTTGACTTTTTCTCATAGCCTCCAAATAATTATAGTGTCCAGATTAGCTTGTGTAAGCAACAAAATGTCATTGGCCTGTAAATACTGACATCAAAGAATAGAAGCTGAGCTCATGTAAAGCGGTTTTATCAAACATTCAAACGCAGTTGTACTGTTATAGCAGATGGATCAATAAATAACTGTTGGATTCTCATGACTTGGACAATTTTCGTAAATTGGACTAATGAAAAAAAAACATCATTTACAGCAAAAGGCATCTTTACATGGAGCAACTAGCGTTAAGATACATACTCGGAAAAGTCATTGAAGCGTACAAATGACAGTTGCTTATTCGCTTTTACATAGAGTAATGGTTTTCATTAGTTGTTTACCAAGATGTACCATATAATATTCTGAAAAAACATTTCAAAATTTCTAAATTGAGTGAAAAAATTGAAAAAAAAAAAAGAAAAATTCTGCCATCTTGAGGGTTAAGAGGGGTCTTGTTTTTATGGCGTACATACATACTGCAGCAAAAAATGACAAAACTTTATTCTATGGGTCAGTACGATTATGACGATACTAAATGTATATTCTTTTATCTCTGCTATACTGGCTTTAAAAAAATTGAATATCTTTGGAAAAACATAAAATTATTTTCTGCCTTCATATTTTAACAGCCACTGGCGTAACTATAGGGGATGCGCAAAATGCAGTTGCACCCAGGCCCAAGAACCTTAGGGGGCCCATAAGGCCTCTCTTCTCCATATAGAGAGCCCAGTACTATGAATAAAGCATTATAGTTGGGAGCTCTGTTACAGGTTTTGCATTGGGGCCCAGGAGCTTCATGTTACACCTCTGCGTTAAGGGGTTAAGAGTAGTTGGGGGGCCCAGAGATAAACTTTTGCCCCCGGGCCCATAACCTTTAGCTATGCCACTGCTGACAGCCATAACGTTTTTATTTTTCTGTCCATAGCTGGGTGAGGGCTCATTTTTGCAGGTTGTCCTCTGGTGTCTATTGGTACCAATTTCAAGTACATAAGACTTTTTGATTGCTCTTTAGTAAATTTTTTCTTGAAGACAGGCTGACCAAAAAAAAGCACAATTTTGTCATTGTGTATTTTTTGTTTATTTGTTTTTTTTACTTTTAATACCTTTTATTTTTTCTAATAATTAATAGAACCTTTTAAAACTAATTTTTAAATTTTTTTAGTCCTCATAAGGGTCTTGAACTTGCAATTGTTTGATTGCTCCTGCAGTATAAATCCATGGCATGGCATTATATTATACAGTGATCTGATAATCAGTCTATCAAGCCACAGGCATGGCTTGATAGCTGATCAGCCATGGCAGCACTGGGGGCCTTCAGAAGGACCCAGGCTGTCATGGAAACCAAATGACACCTCACAATTTCATTGTGAATGGGCAATTTGGGACCCCGCTAAACCGATTAAGAGATTGAAATGCCACTGTCAGAACTGATAGTGGCATTTACAGGGTTAACAGCTGTAATCAGTGTTAACACTGATCATGGCTGTTGCCGGCGGGTGTCAACTGTGAGACACAGATGACACCTGCATTGTATAGAGCAGGATTGGCTTTTGATCCTCCACCATACAAATGACGAATGCACAGGATGTAACTCTATGACCTGTGTTGTTAAAGGGTTAAGATGCAGGTGGCAGAACTTTGTGTAGTAAACTAAGAATATGCAAGACAGCCCACATAATCTAAGAGTATGAGCATGGCCAATAAGCCAGCATGGTGCACTACATGTAACTGAACTGGCACCCTATAGATAGAAGCCTCATCTATGTGCAAGTATAAGGCCTTTTTCACATGGATGATTTTTTGCAGCAAAGTTACATGCATGAAAAAAATCGTGTCTACTAGAGCCCATTTTCTATGGAAACTTTCAAATGAACGATTTGGAGTCACGTCAAAAAATTGCACCAAAAAAGATAGGACATCAGTGGCAGAATTCAGCGGCTGAAATTTCCCTCTATCGTGACCTATCTTGCTGCAGCAAATTGCAGAAGCCTCCATAGACTCCTATGAGAGACTATGTGAGGTGGCCGGCAAGGGGTGATTAATTCCCCAGAAGTGATCAGACAGGGGTTTCCCTGCAGAGGAGAAGAAGGAATTCCCCAGCAGTGGCGAGACTTGGGTTTCCCTGCAGGAGAGAAGAAGGAATCCCCCAGCAGCATCAAGAGAGGAGTTCCCCTACAGGGGAGAAAAAGAATCCCTCAGCAGAGGCGAGAGAGGGGTTCCCCTACATGGGAAAAGAAGGAATTCACCAGCAGAAGTGAAGGAGGGGTTTCCCTGCAAGGAAACCCCAATTTTGCCACTGCTGGGGAATTCTTCTTCTCCCCTGCATCTAAACTCTGGTCTTGCTGCTGCTGGGAGATTCCTCCAGCTCCCCTGAGGTGAAGGGAACCCCCCCTCCCGGGGAAGGGGTTTCCCCAGGGCTTTCCTTCAGCACTCTCCCCCTGGAGCTGCAGCACTTTTTTGCTGTAACATGCAGCTCCCAATCGTGTGAATGAGCAATTTCACTGCTAATTAAGCTCAGGACTTGATAGCGTAAAATCACCCATTCACACGTTTTCCTGCAGTGCTACCTGCGATTTTTTTCATGCAGCTAGCTGCTGTATTATTTTATAGCCCGTGTGAAGGAGGCCTTATACTAAGAAATCATCCCCATCAAGAATAGGGTACAGCAGGTGTGTGTGTCTTTTCAGAGGCGTGTGTTCTCTGTACCCTAACCAAAATCCATATCTGTGTATGAGTTGTCCGCATGAAGCATTACTTGCTGGGAGAAATAACCTCATAATTTGCATTAGAAGTGTAGACTGTAATAGAATTGTTTAGATAGCTGATGAGCAGACAACATTAATATTAAATCCTCACGACTGAATACGGCATGTTAGGAACACAAAAGTTCAATTAATGCATTACATAATTAATGATGACTTTTTTCTATAGAATAACATATTGCATAATAATATGTCATTGTTCTGAGAGCTATGCTCTGTCCATTTAGGCTCAAGTTAGAATAAATAACTTAAACACAGGGGTGTTTCTCTGCCGACAGCGAGCCTCCATAGTTGTGAGTGCTTGGTACAGAGAGTACATTTACTATTTAGAGGGAAGGTGATGCAGCAATAACCTAGTAAATGATGCTCTGAAGAAAAGCAATGATCCCTGCGTAATGATTCCTTTTCAGTTCAGCAATTGCCTAATTAATGTTCCTCCTTAATTGGAAAATGGTCTACCTCATCAGTGTTTAATTCTGTAGAAAATCATTAACATGCAATTAGAACATAAATAAATTTGTTGCAAAAACATTGTTTCTTTGAGAAGTTCTAAAGGTCTGTCTGAAAATGTGTGACAAAATTGTACCCTCAACGCATTAAAAGAAAGCATCTAGGAAGCAAGGAATAAACCCAATTAAAGGAGAAAATATTTGCTTAAAGTATTTTTAATTTATTCCTTTCACTCAGATAAAAAGCCAAAGGAATAAATAAAGCCAGGTTCATACCTGACAATTTGAGGTAATTTTTTTTTGCACATTTTTTATGCTAACAACAGCTGCAGGCGCCAGATGTTGCAGGTAGGCAGATTGGATAGTATGATTTCGTATTCACACACAGGGGGACATTATCTATCTGTGATTGTCTGTCTGCTGTCTCTATCATTATACCTTCGCTTTCTGAAATGAAATCTTCCATAAAATGTAGTCTCTTGTTTACCCTCCGTCTATTAACCTACCTAAGCCTCATGTCTTCACTTCAATGTGCGGCTCTATCATAACTCCTAGACCGCACACCTAGACACTTCAACTCAGATCTGTCCTTTACTCCCTATATTCAATCACATGCATGTTCATATAGCCCAAAACATGTTAATAATCTGGCCTTTCCTCACTGGGAAACATCCCAAACTATCATTACTGCCTGGATTATTTCTCATCGTGATTACTGCAACTCAATACTAATCGGTCTTCTTTTCAACAACTCCCCCCCTCCACCCTCTTCAATCCATCCTGAATGCAGGAGCCAAGTTCATTTTCCTGTTCAACCACTATACTAATGCTTCTACCCATTGCCAGTCACTGCATTGACTGCCCATTAGTAAGATTAGAATTCATTAGAATTCAATTAAAGATTCTAATTGTTACCCACAAAGCTCTCCATGGTGCTGCACCTCCCCATGTCTCTTGCTTCTTCCCCGTTTTTTGGCGTAGCCATGCACTGCATTTTGCCAGAATTCTAAGAGAGTCTGTTGGGGGCAATATTTCTCCTTGTAGAGAGCAACACAAAGGTGTAGGGAGTCTTACAGACTAGGCAATGCTTCTTGGGAAAAAGCTAAAGCCAGCCATGTAAAAATGCCATCCTCTATAATCCAAGCCCTCCACTCTCTTGGATGCTGCATTGTGCTACCCTGCACATTTAGACTACTTTGTCGCACTTTCCTTTCAACATCCTCTTCTATACATTATTCTTCAGAAACTGATCCCTCCATTCAATAATATCTTTCATACTTCATGCACCCTTATGGAATCCACATGTGTGCATATGTACAGGCTACAAAACAGACTCTTAACTTTTTGTCTGCCTCGAGTTATCTGAAGATGAATGGCGAAAGATAATTAACTTCAACTTTGTACAAATGATTGCTGGACTGTAGTACAAATCAAACACTTGGCAAACAGGTGAAAAAAGTGAGTAGTAATCAACAGTAATACTGCTGGTCCAAAACTTAAGAGAATATAGTAAATGCCACGTTCAATATGCATAATCACCCTACAATGGTGCCACAGTAGTGTAAAAGCATAAATAACATGGTGACCTGATAAAATAATCATAAAAGCAATTATAACACAACTAAAAAGGAGAGGTGAAATTCAATGCAATAGTATCAATATATATTAATCTCACCAGTAATGAAGTGAAAACCATGTGGGACGCGCTGCTCATATGCACGAGGGGGACCAGCGCCATGTAAAACTCTCCCGTTATAAGGATACATAGAAAGGTTACCTGAACTGCTTACTAGAAGTAAGCAATAACAATATTGTGAGAGGCACTACTGCAGATAGGGTCTAACTCATGCGTCCGCGATAAAGAGGCTGCTGACGTCACACAGCAGCTACAGAAGCCACTAAAGCCCAAAATACGACGTGCTTCAAAACAAATGTCTTTCTTCCTTAGGGTTATCCTTCAGGAGAAACAAGTTTATTTTGAAAAGTGTTGTATTATTTTTAACGTCTTATGCACCACCAGGTGTAGCACACCTTTAATATGTAACATCTATGTGGCTATATCTGCTTCTTAGTACACACTTCTTATTCTTTCCAGTAGTTGCAGTGTAGACAAAAGTCAGGCAGGGTTAGAGATCCGGGTTCTGAAAACCCATTCCCTAAGGGGCATTCACACTTTAGAGCCTATTCACCTCTGTCACCTGCACCTATTTACAGACAGGGGGAACCTTCATTCACTTCTATGGGAATTAGGAAAAATAGTGGACCCAGTAGGCGAGACGTCCGTAGAAGTGAATGGAAAAAGCCATGGACAAGGGCAGATACCCTTATACTCATTCTCCACGAGGTTGCAGCAGCCAGCGACCACTTCGCCACTAAGGGTGGGGGTTGGAAAACCATTTGTCTAGAGATAGATACAAGTTCCAGTGGTGGGACCTGCATCTGTCAGACATTAATGGCATATCCTGTGGATGGCATAGGAATACTTCTTCAATACTAGAGAATGGAGAACCATGCAGCCTCAGCAATGGCCGGTCCCAAACAATGATAGGTAGAATGCTTTCGCTTTAAATAAAGCTCTGCTTTGTGTACAAGGGAACACTTCAGAAATAGATGGCAAAATAGAATAGTAATACGCGGTCAATTTTCTGGCATAGAATTATAACAGAAAATCTATTTTAAAATGAACAAAAGCCATCAATTTGTCATTCTTTGTATGAATGTAAGACGAAAGTTCAATAAAAAAATCTGAGTGTTTTCATCTAGATATCTCAAGACATATCACTCAATATTGTGAACTCTCATAGCATCGCAGATTCTGGTTTCTTGCTACCTTTCATATGACATTTTCTGTGTATAATACAATGGAGCACCCTCCTCTCTCACGTTGGATGGATTATGCCTTTGTTCTTTTATACCATAGTTCTTCTTGTGTTTTCAATAAATTCTAAAACAATCTCTTCGCAATCTTGACAAATGTCTGTGTCATGTAGTACAGCCCCAACACTAATAATACTCCCTCTATTCAGTTAATCCTCTCGTGTTCTTAAGGAGTTTTATATAATGAACATTTTTTTGTTGTACAATGAAAAGGTATTAGGAATTTTTTTTATTACTTTCAATATAACATCGCATGAAGGTGGTTGCAAAAATGTGGGTGGCATTTTCAGAATATGCTAGGTGTCTACTTAAAAAAAAAATATGGCTTTAATAATGAAAAAGAAACAAAAAATGTGTATATATAGAAAATTGGAAATAATATTGCAGATGGAAAATATGGCTTTCATTATCGCATGTAGTATTAGAGGGGGCTTCTGGACATTTTGCACATGTGCTGGCTATGGCAGCCTCCATATTTCAGACATGCACTCCCCTTCAATTGTAGAATTATAAAAAATGTTATCATGTCCCCATAACCATATTATATAATTTGGCTATGGGGACATGATACTATCTTTTTAACTGCAATATTATCCCCAATTCTCTAAATTCCCTCTATACTACTTATTTTGACTAGGTCATCTTCCCAGTAAACTTTCAATAACTCATTCTCATTACATTTTCAACCAGAGTTTTAAAAGTTCCTTAGTAATTCTTATCTTTACCATTTACATCAGATCATGACTATAACTGTATGCCTGTCAGAAACTAACCTAACTTAAAGGAGATGTCTCGAGGAAGCAGTTAATTTTTTTTTTTGCCCAGTCCCCCCCATTAAACACACATTACTAAGCCCCCCTGTAAATGACATTTCTAGCTGGTTCGTACTTACCGTTCCAGCGTTTCAGCAAGTTATAAAACTTTCCTCAAGATGGCCGCCGGCTCTTTCCCCGTCGCTCGCTGCAGCCCGACGTGCGCGCTCCCGAGACGCCGCCAGCTGTGTCTCCATGGCAACCGGACGCATCGCAGCCGCCGACCAGACGCCCCGCAGCCGCCGACCAGACAGCAGGTAACCGGCGCTAGCCCCCGGCTCCCCAGCGCTAGTTCCCCCGGCGCAGCGACAGCCCCCCCGGCCTAGCGACAGCCCCCCCCATCGCAGCGACAGCCCCCCCGGCCTAGCGACAGCCCCCCCCATCGCAGCGACAGCCCCCCCGGCCTAGCGACAGCCCCCCCCCATCGCAGCGACAGCCCCCCCGGCCTAGCGCTAGCTCCCCCGGCCTAGCGACAGCCCCCCCCCATCGCAGCGACAGCCCCCCCGGCCTAGCGCTAGCTCCCCCGGCCTAGCGACAGCCCCCCCCCATCGCAGCGACAGCCCCCCCGGCCTAGCGCTAGCTCCCCCGGCCTAGCGACAGCCCCCCCGGCCTAGCGACAGCCCCCCCCATCGCAGCGACAGCCCCCCCGGCCTAGCGCTAGCTCCCCCGGCGCAGCGGCAGCCCCCCCGGCCTAGCGACAGCCCCCCCCGGCGCAGCCCGGCGCAGCGGCAGCCCCCCCCGGCGCAGCCCGGCGCAGCGGCAGCCCCCCCCCGACCCATCACTTACCTGGGAGGCTTCTCGGGGCTGCTGGGCTGGGCTGGGCTGGGCTGGGCTGGTCTTCTCCGCTGGGCAGCTCCAGTTTCTGCACCTTCCTCTAACAGAGGATGGTGCAGAATGGCCGCTTCAGCGCGCTCCCGAGCAGTGACAGCTCGTCTGCGCATGCGCAGAAGAGCTGTAGCGGGGAGCACACTGAAGCGGCTCGTGCTGAATGGAGAAGACCGGACTGCGCAAGCGCGTCTAAAAAAGCAAGCTGCCAGCGAATTTAGACGGAACCATGGAGACGAGGACGCTAGCAACGGAGCAGGTAAGTGGAATAACTTCTGTATGGCTCATATTTAATGCACAATGTACATTACAAAGTGCATTAATATGGCCATACGGAAGTGTATAACCCCACTTGGTTTCGCGAGACCACCCCTTTAAATAGACTCTGTCACCATTTGTTCACCTCTCTCTGAGGACAGAGCATAGCAACAGTCACATTGATTACAATGATATGCCTACTGTCTGCATCTGTGAAGTTTTGGAGAAACTTACATTTTACTGTATTAGTAACAGCACATATATGGAGGACTACAGGAAGTAGTCCTGGATATTTATGAGCTTCATAGATATTCATGGAGGACTGGGTGCATATGGCCAGCTGCAGCTCATGAATATGCAGGACTACTTCTGCGTCTTTGCGCTACTAATAAAATGCAAGTTTCTCCAAAACTACTGCACAAGTTTACACAGTAGGCATATCACTGTGATCAGTATGGCAGGCACTACCTTATGATGATCCTTAGTGAGGACTGCAAAAATATGGTGACAGATTCCCTTTAATCCTAACCATAACTCATTTTAATGAATTGACTGCTCATTCTAGTAAAGTGCATTTTGCTCTGGATTATCAGGTCTTAGGCCTCGGTCACAAGGGCGATTTTCCGTGCGATCTGCGCATGCGATGTGTGATTTTATAAAACCATTGCTTTGCAATGGTATCGGACACATGAGTGCTTTTTATGCGCTCGTTCGATAAATTATAGAACAGAAATCGCAGATCGCACCTATCTGCGATTCCTGTTCTCTTCTCTATATGCGCTCAGTGGGGCCGGCGGCAGCAGTGCCGATCGCATTGAGAACATATAGTAGACAAATCACTCTCCTCTGCCACAGCTGTAACAGCTGTGGCAGAGAAGAATGATGTTTGTCCATTGAAAGCAATGGGCTGCCGGTGATCGCACGATGAATTTTCGGGAAGGGCTTAAAAATATAAGCCCTTCCCTGAAATTGATCCAGAAATGTGTAAAAAGTAAAAAAAAAATATACTCACCTTGTCCCGGCAGACAGAGTTCAGCTGCGGCCGGCCGGCAGTTCTCCTGAACTGCTGTGAGTAGTATTCAGCAACCAGGGATTTAAAATCCCCGCCCGCTGAATGAGCTCCCTCTGATTGGTCACAGCCTCACCAATCAGAGGCAGCTCTCACTCACACCCATTCATGAATTCAGGGGCTTGCAGAGCCCCGCACAGAAACGTCACTCACCGGCCGCCGGCTCCGCTTTGTGCATGCGCCGGCTGCCCGGCATCCAGCAAATGAAAGAGCCAGAGCTGCAGGAGCGGGTGAGTTCCGCGCTGCTCTCTGCAGGCGCTCGGGTCCCACAGCGAGAATTCTCGCAGCCGGATCCGACCCGGCCGTCTGCAGGCGGCCTAACATTTTGCATGGTTCTCAATGAAAATTGATATGTATTTACCCTGTGTGTTGCAAAACAAGGTGCTGAAAATGGCCCTCTCCAACATCCAAGCACTGTTGTATGTGAGCCTGCTTATTGGAGAAGACATCTGCTAATGTGACGTCAGTAATGACAACGCCCTCCCTCTGTAGAGTAGAGATTCAAAAGAAATGAGATGGATAAAAATGTGTGATATGTTATATTCTGCTGGCATGCATAGAGATTATATCTATTGAATCTCTACAATATTGCTTACGTCTCTTCTAACTTTCTTATGTCTCCCTTTTTCCATTTTTTAGATGGATCATCAATCATGTATGTGCACTTACCTCTCACCTGCCTCATAGTACTTCACTAGTAATATATAGATGCATAGTAATCCTGACAATTTTAGTCCCCTTTAGCTTCCTTCTAACACAGCTCTACATATCCAGCTATTTTTCAAGGATAATCCCTACTATAGCGGTCATATCTCTTGCAACTTCTTTGTCTTTTCCTTTTTCCCATTTTTAGATTTTTAAGTCATTATTAATGTGCACTTACTTTTCACCAAACTCAGATTTATGAAACTGTCTGAAAGCAAACTGTCTTTGTTGCCTACAAACAACAGCTAATCATAGCCGAGATTTTATTCCTCGTAGTGCCGTGTAATTGTAATTGCAATTGTTGTCCTGTTATTACCTAAAAACCTCAATAAAATTTGATTTTCAAAAAAAAAAAAAGAAAAACTAAAGCTCTCTGTGATTGGTAGCTATGGGCAACAAGGAGAGTTTTTCTTTTAGACAATTAAAAAAAAAATGCTTTATAATCTTCTTCCACATCAATTGCCATTGGGAACCATTCAAAAATTAAAAATCTGTTAAGAAATGTTTGGGTTTCCTACTGATAGAATCACTCTGTAGGTATATAGGGCCAGTGTCGGGACTCGAACTCAGGAGCTCCTGTGCTCCAGGCAGCCCTACCTGTTGATCTGTCCAGCCTTTAGGGCAGCTTCCCTGCTGAATTATAGCCTAGTCCTTGCTCCTATTATTCCAGTTCCTGATTTGCTCCACCCTGCTCCTTTGATGGACTTCCTATATAAACATGTCCCTGTCCCTCACTCCTTGCATACTTATGTGCTTCCAAGCTAATAGTCAAGCCTCACCTCTTGCCTGCTCCTCCATACTGCAAATTGATATTACCTGTTACTGACCTCTGGCTTTCCTCTGACTACACTAAGTGCCTGCTTCTTTGTACCACAACAGATATTACCCGTTACCAACCTCTGGCTTTCCTCTGATGACACTATGTGCCTGCTCCTTTGTACTGCAAAAGATATCACCAGTTACTGACCTCTGGCTTTCCTCTGATTACGTTATCTGTCCGCTTGGTTTGCAGCAAAAGGCTCTGAATCAGCACCAGACCCTTACAGCCAGTCTCACACTGGTATATTGCCATTATGCGCCATGCGTGCAATTTTCCCATGTGCAACACACAATGCCAATAGCCATTGATTTGTATTGCGACACTCACACCTGCATTTTTTTCCCATGAGTATTATTATTTTATCTTAGTGTGTATTACGCACACATACATGCCTAGATAGTACACATTTCCTTGCGTGGTCACGTGAGCCTGGCCTTACTCTGTAGACTCAGCTGTGTAGTGTACTAAAGGAACAATAGAATATTTGTTTTACTTTAGAATTAGAGATGAGCGAGCATACTCGTTTGAGCTTGATGCTCGTTCGAGTATTAGGGTGCTCGAGATGCTTGTTACTCGAGACGAGCACCAGGCGGTACTCGTCTCGATTAAACAAGCACTGACCATTGAATTCAATGGAGCCGGCAATACAGCCGACTCCATTGAAAGCAATGGGCTGCCGGCGATCGCAGAATGAATTGTCGGGAAGGGCTTAAATATATAAGCCCTTCCCTGCAATTCATCCAGAAATGTGTAAAAATAAAAAAAAAATATACTCACCTTGTCCGGCAGAACGATGTTAGCCCATTGAATTCAATGGAGCCGGCAATACAGCCGGCTCCATTGAAAGCAATGGGCTGCCGGCGATCGCGGGATGAATTGTCGGGAAGGGCTTAAATATATAAGCCCTTCCCTGCAATTCATCCAGAAATGTGTAAAAATAAAAAATATATATATACTCACCTTGTCCCGGCAGATGGAGTTCAGCGCGGCTGGCCTGCAGTGGGTGTGAAGGGGGTGTGAGTCAGGCATCCCCTTATTGGCTCAGCGCTGAGCCAATCAGAGGCAGATCTCACTCACACCCATTCATGAATTCATGAATGGGTGAGTGAATGTTGCCTCTGATTGGCTCAGGGCAGCTCTCAGCTGAATGACAGCAGTTCAGCACCACAGTGCAGGGGACAGCAGGAGAACACGCGGCTGCGCACCGGCAGCTGAAGGGAAGTGAGTATGTATTTTTTTGGTTTTTTAAATCACTTTTAATTCATTTCCAGGGAATGGCTTATATGTAAAGTCCTTCCCTGAAAAATAATTCAGGTGTGCCAGCGGACCATTGTCTTCAATGGAGTCGCCGGCAGCAGCAGCGGCTCCATTGAAGAGAATGCCTGCATTTTTATTCTTTTTTACACTAAAATCTTTCTTTTTCAGGTAAGGGCTTATATTTTTAAGCCCTTCCCGAAAATTCATCCCGCGCTCGCCGGCAGCCCATTGCTTTCAATGGAGCCGGCTGTATTGCCGGCTCCATTGAATTCAATGGGCTAACATCGTTCTTCTCTGCCACAGCTGTTACAGCTATGGCAGAGGAGAACGATCTTTATGCTGACAGTGCGGGGGGAGGGGGGGGTCTCACTCTTGTCACTATTGTGGCTTAATAGTGAGACCTCGGAGCCCGAAATGCAGCCCTGCATGTTGCTCCTCGCCTGCCCTATCCATTTCTGTGTTTTTTACATGACTTTGGTGATTTGCTAAGATTTTCACAAATGAAAACCTTAGCGGAGCACCAGTCATATACAAAAATGCTCGAGTCGCCCATTGACTTCAATGGGGTTCGTTACTCGAAACGAACTCTCGAGCATCACTGAAAGTTTGACTCAAGTAACGAGCACTCGAGCATTTTGGTGCTCGCTCATCTCTATTTAGAATCCTTTTCTGTAAAATCTACTTGCAGTTTTCATGACACCACAGAACAGCTATTTAATATAAAATGTGTAGTTTAGGATTATACACTTGTTTTGAATTATCTGAAACATTTGACGATGATGAGAAAACAGTGAGTAAATGGTGGGAAATGAATGCGTGGTCTATTACATAGAATTTGTACACAGCAGCGAAGAACCATTTGCAGTTTTATGAAAGCGGATACAGTTCTAATAAAATGATATTCTTAGTGAATATGAAGAATGTTTTGCCGTTTATTAAAGCTCCTTTTGTATTTCTGATTCAAAGAGCTGTACAGTAATACTTAGGACCCTACAGCGTCTTAGCTGTAGTTATCGTCATTATTCTCAGGTGCAATCTTTAATGTGACAGAATGAAGCAGCCACTTCAGACAGTAGGCTTATCACAAGATCTGTCCCGGGGAGATACTGGATGTTCTGCAATTGAGCTCCCTCTAAAATGTAAGCTTACTCCATCAGTGTTGTGTCATCCTCTACAACAATAATATCATTAGTTTACTTCATAGAGGTCATACTGTTCATTTATAGAAGCATTAACACACGCACAAGATAAAAAGAAAAACATATGATATTTTACCTAGTATGATCACCTTGCTGCATGTTAACCCCTTCACTCCCCATCATTTTTTTCTTTTTTTCACTTTTGTCTTTTCTCCTCTTGCGTCCAAAATGTCCTAACTTCTTTATTTTCCCATCAACAAAGCCATTTCATGTCTAGTTTTTTTGTGCAACAAAATCATATAATGTACAGCAAAACTTTTAAATATTATCAAGCTAATTGGAGAAAAAACACCTCGCAATTGTTTTCATGGCGTACACGGTATGCCAAAAATTGCACGTTAACATTATTCTGTGGGACAGTACTATTGGCAATACCAAATTTATCTATATATATATATATATATATTTTTTTTTTTTTCATGTAGTATTACTTTAAAAAAAATGTGTAAAAAAATTCCCGTCTGTCACCATATTCTGGACCCCATAACTTTTAGATTTTTTCGACGATAGGGTTGTGTGAAGGCCTGCTTTTTGCGGTACAAGCTGTGTTTGATATTGGTACCATTTGGGGGGAACATATCACTTTTTATAAAAGTTTTTCTTGGAGACAAAGTGACCAAAATCCTTAATTCTGGCGTTGTTTATTTTTTCTTTCAGACGGCATTTACCGTTTGTAATAAATAATATGTTACTTTAATAGACTGGACTTTTTAGACACAGCATTAGCAAATATGTTTCTTTTGCTTTGTTTTAATTTTTTATGTTAAAAGTAGGAGAGGGGGGTTAAACGTTTAGATTTTTTGTAATAATTCAAAAAGGTTTGCTCACCATATTTTAACATCCCTATAGGGAGCTTGAATTAATAATCATCTGGTTGTTTACACAATATACTATAACACTTCAGTATTGCAGCATATTTCTGAAGGTATTCTATTAAGCTACAGGCATGGTTTAATAGGCAGAAATACATGGCCGCTTTGGATGCCTCCACAAAGCCCCAGGCTGCCATGACACCTGAATGGTACTCCGCAATCTCATTGCAGGGGTGGGGCTGCTTGCTAGACAGAGGGAGTCTGCCATCCCTCTGCCAGACAATTTAAATGCCAGAATTCTGCTATTGATTAACTAGTTTCTCGGTTCTACAAGATCTCCAGGTGACTAGGTAAGGTGACAGTAGGTTGAAATCATAATAGAGAGTTGAAATACTACAGCAACATATGTTTTTGGTGCATATTGGGAAGTCGCCCAGTAAAATAGCTTTAGCAGCAAAGAACTGGTTTACTTCAGTCCTACTCTATAACATGATAGGGAGATGGGGATGACCAGTGTCCACTTCAGTATTGGGAAGCTTTTAGACAGCCATAATACAGGCACATTTTAGCTTGCCTATTTTGCCAACACTTGGAGCTAATACTGAACCAAACTTAGATAATCAGTTGCAAACACCACACAAATGCTTTATTTATGTATTAGCCAAACATGCAGTGAGCAATGCTTCAAACTATGGAATTCAATGAGGCCTGATCTACTCTGTGTGCTGCAGTATAACACTCCGTCAGGAGTTGTACAATAGGTTGGAGATATTCTCCTCCAGGAACAATACTTCTAGGGTAGAATACCTCTGTCTCTTCTACCCCCAGACCACCACACCAGCAGTGGGGGCAGTGTAATGCTCCACAGCAAGGGCTGGATTGAGGTGCTCACACCTAGGTCTCCATATACGAACATGGTCTTTGTCAGTGTCAAACTAAACTTGGATTCATCGCTGAAGACAACCTAGTTCTACTCCATAGCAGTCCAGTTTCATCTTTCATGACACCACTGCAAACGTAGGCGATGGTGGGTGTGTATCAAAGACAGTACACATAATGAGCACTGTGAAACCAAATGTCCTTCAGCCAAGTGCCTGAAAATGGTTCAGACAGAAATATGAGCCTATAATGACAGTGCCACCTGTCTCTGGATAGCGGACAACAAAATAGTTGGAACTGCTCATGTTTGCTGGATGATCAGACGATCCTCTCAACTGGTAGTCTATTAAGAGCTATTCTTGTTTGCATGTCCCCACACATCTACTGGTCACAACAGCTCCTAACAGTCTGGTTAGAACATCCAGCAGGCAGGTAATTTTGTCAATACAACCATCCTGCTTCTTGCATTCTAATATCGTAACCCCTCTCAAACTCTGCTAACTGGGTAAAATCTCTTTGATTGCATTGTGGAGGCAGGTCTAGAGGTCAACAAGCTCTAGACAAGTGGAAAAAGTGGTCCACTACATGGAGAGCTTTTTTATAGATCAAGGGTGAAACCACTTTTAGGGCCTCAGGTGGCAAGGCTGTTCATCTAATCACACCACAACTGAGATGTAACTGCATGCCAAGTTTTGTAGCAAAATGACAACTCCTTATATATGTATAACAGGATGACAGAAGTCGTAGTGGATGGAAGGTATATTTCTTCCAGATTCCTGTCACTCTGTGTAGCAGCAGGGAGTCTCTCTCTCTCTCTCTCTCTCTCTCTCTCTCTCTCTCTCTCTTTCATTTAGGTATGGGGTCAATTTAGCAAAAATCACAGTGAATCAGGATGGCTGATTCCAACTCCCATTAAAGCCAATGGGAGTAAAGACCGTATTCACTAATTTGCCCTCTAGAAGGTACCCAATACTCACCAAATTGCATGGGAATACAGACACACATCTAAGGAACATTGTGCACCTCCCCAAAATTGTGGAAAATAGTATCCAGTGGTGTAGGGATCAATTGTAGCACACAGGTGTCACTAAAAACAAAAGAAGGCCCACATAGGGTCTTCTAGATCAAAAATTGCACCAAGAAAGACAACAGGTGTGCTAATTAGTTTAAAAGCAATGTCAGAAATTTTATAAGGAGAGATTCTGCAAGTTGAACACAACTCTAAAGCATGGTCCTTCCCCAAGGAACATCTGTAGAGTTACCATAAATTACTCTATGCAAGGAGGAAGTTGTGGTGTTTGTTTTAATATCAATGTATTACATTTTACAAGGACAAATTCTGCCAGGTGAACACTCAAGCATGGGCCTACTCTTCCTCCACCTCCAAGGATAAGTAGTAGAGTAACCAAAAATTACACAGATACAAACAGCAAGTGTGGTGCTTGTTTTAAAAGCAATGTTGACCCAACATGGACAGATAGGGAGAGTAATCATGGTAGCTCGCAGGGGTAGGAGGAAGAGGCAGACATTGCCTGACAATACCATGCTAAGATAGGGAGGAGGGTGTCTCAGACAAACATAAGGACTGTACCATCACCATCAGCTACTACTAGTCACAGCAGCACCAACATCTGGCCCACAGCTAGGCCTGCTCCCACAACTTGTGCATTTTGGACATTCTTTGAAACTGCATGCGATGACAGAAGAGTGGTCATCCGTAAGATTTGGGGTAAGCATTTAAAATGCGCAAGAACATAAACAACCTCAACACAATGTGTATGAACAGTCAGAGGAACTCCCACTACCGACTGCCTCGGAGAGCCCACCTAGGCTAGAGGGCAAACAGTCCACCTCATGCTGCTCCCTCTTGCACTGTAGCCACCTGTTTCTTAATTTCCCTCCCTGTTCATGCAGTAGCCCACGAGCACAGAGAGGCTGTTTTGTATAGGGACAGTAGCATGCATACTTCAGGAGCAGAAGTTGAGCCGCCACCAGCACCCCCATTCTCACCGACATTGACATCTACCCCATATTCCACTGTGTCCCAGGTCAGAAGCTAGCCCAACATCCCCCAACTATGGGAACATACAAAAAAGCATTCCAATCATGCTACTTGCAATGGAAATGCTGCCATTTAGGTTAGTGGACACAGACGTTTTACACAACATCATGCTCTATGATAACCCACAGTACCAGATGCCCAGCCGCTATTTCTTTGCACAAAAGGTTGTCCCCGCCCTGCACAGCCATGTGAGTGATAACATGTCTATGGCCTTGAAGAACGCTGTCAGTGGCAGGATGCACCTGACAACAGACATATGGTCCAGCAAGCATGGCCAGGAGTATTACATATCCTTAGCAGCACACTGGGTCAATGTCCTGCAGGTGGGGCATGAATCCAAAAGTGGTGGTCCAAGCTGTTCGACATTCATCCTTGTCTGTCCCGCTTACATAATTTCTCTTTTTAAGATTTATGAGGTTGCATTTAAAACAGGTATCCCACCTGATGTTTTGTGTAGCGAAATTTTTGGTAGCTCTCCAGTTGTTTTTGTAGCCAGTCCGTGCTTGAGTATTGTTTCCACCTGGCAGAATTTCTTCTTGTAAAATTTATGACATTGCTTTTAAAATAAGCAGCACACCTGCTGTCTTCCTTGGCGCAATTTTTGATCTAGGAGACCGTATGTAGGCCTTATTTTGTTTTCAGTGACACCCCTGTGCCATGATTGATCCCTACACCACTATACATTATTTTGACCAATTGTTAGGAGGAGCACAGTGTTCCCCAGATGTGTGGCTATATTCCCATGCATATTTTGGAGGCTTTGGCTGTATTGGCAACTTCAGGATGACAAATTAGTGAACCCGATTTTTACTCCTATTGACTGTAATGGGAGTTGGAACTAACCATCCTGATTTACTATGGTTTTCATGAAATCAGCCCGATACCGACACAAACTGATTATCCCTCTAATCACTCATCACTAATAAGGAACATTACCATTACTTATGTGAATAGGAACTTCACTTCCATTGAAAATTAATTATATTTTTCATGCCCCATCTGTTTTTGGGATCACCTACTGGAGCCTGGCTATTTCATTCTACTCTACAGTGTGGTTTCAGCTACACAACCAGAAAAGGTCATCTTACAGCCGTGCCATTTATTTTACTTTTAAACAATACAAGAAGTAATGGCAATCAATATTGTCTGCTAAACACATGTTACTGCACTTCTGAGCAGCACAAAATGTGTGTTATGCCAGCTCAGGACTAGCTGCATATTGCAGATGGATTTTGTTGGGCATGTGAGCAGAATGCAAATGTTGTATTTCAGCTTTCTAACATTACCATCCTTTATACTGAATGTCATATGATATTGTCTCTAGCTTTGTCTTAAAGTTCTTTTCCAGCGGAAATAAAAAAAATAGCAAAAAATGCTATTGCGACCCTAAACAAGATAAATATGGTACAGCGATAATGATCATTGCTTAGCCTTTTTGTAGACAATGAATGTGAAGCCGACTGAGACTACATGATGAGAATGAGTCTCAAGTGAATTGTGGTAAAATTGCAGGGTCATCTTGACCATGATGCAACATCATCAATGTTTCCCTTATAAAATCATCACAATTATTTTATTTATGTATGTAGTGCTAATATTTTCTGCAACTCTGTAGAGATTGCTGTCACTCACATTGGTCCCCATTGGGCTCCAAGTGAAACTCACCCCACACACACACACACACACAGCGGAGGAACACACAAACTTCATGCAGATGTTCTGTTTGGCTGGATTAAAACCATGAACCCAGTGCTACAAGCTAACATAGTGTTAACGACTGTGACACTGTGCTCAGAACGTAGTTAAGAGTAGTTTTGCAATGACAGAAGTACCTGCAACCTTGTTTAAGGAAGCATTGAAGTCTCACTCTTGGTTTTAACAGTGTTTTAACACTTCTCCCATATGACCAAATGACGTAGTGTAGCCAGAGAAGCCTTATTCTCTAGGATTCGCCGAGGGAAGTCCGAAATCATGCACAGGATGGTCGTTTTTTTGTGTTTTTTTTTTTTTTTTTTTGGGGGGGGGGGGCACAATTGATACAAATTGATTGGAAACTGATGCATAGAGTAAAACCATGCACTGACTTTTCGATTAGCTTTCTAGATCTGGTTTAGGATTCAAAAAACCAAGCATGATTGTATGACTCTTGTTCTTTTGTTGTATTTTTCTTTTTCAATTTCCTTTTTTTTGTTGGAATATAGTACAACATGGCAGGAGTTTCTGTGTAGAGAGGTACTCCTAGGATCTGTTAGTATAATTCGTGTTTTGGAATGTTTAAGATATTGTGCCTTACATGCATATGTAATGAAAACATGTTGCTTTCTCTTTAAGCCAGAGGATGGCTTGGGTAGTGTCGGGGTTATGGTCAATTTGAAGATCAGACTGAAAGATAAAAAGTCCCCAGTGCTGAGAGTGCGGGAGTCTTTGCAGCTCAGAAATACAGGTGGCTCTACCATGAAGGGACCTGGAGTCGGTGATTCCATGAAAGCTCTATGAGTGGTATGTAAAAGTTTCTGAGACCCAGTTACCGGGAGCTAGCCAATTTCAGCAAGTGTATTTTTGGTCCATGTTGAGGGGACCATAATATGGAGCTAATATAAATCTACAGGGTTAATCACATGGCTGTATTTTTAACGGCAATTTTTCAAAAACTCAACATGATCTAGTTTTGCGTATTTGCCACCATATTTGTATTCTTTTCCATTGGGCAAATACATATCAGTATTTGTCCAACAGAGAATACTAAAAATATGGAGGCAAATACGAATGAAAAATTGAAACATGTCCATAATACGGATCCGTATTACAGACATGTTTTATACACTTGTGTGAAACCAGCTTTAATAACAGTGGAAAGGAGTAACAGAAAAAATATTTTACTCCAAAGCACTTGGCATTTCCTTGCAATACATAAATAGGCCATTGATTTCAAGGAGAATTGAATAATGTTTACCCTGTAGCTTCCCTGATGTTACATCTTACCAACTCACAGTACCTCAGAAGAAAAGAAAGGACTGGCTAGGAGGAGTATAAAGTAGAGGAGAGGTAGTCCATGCAGAATGGAGGGAAGAGATGCAGAATTGGGGAAGATATATCTCACCCTACTCTGACCCTGACTGATCCTGCCTAAAGCAGACATACAGCGCTGAGAAGGGAACCTCCCCCTCCCTATATGGAGCCTCACTAGATTTCCTAGATGCCCTTAGATGGAAACCAGACAGAGGACGTGGAAAGACAGGAGGAGACTTACTTGGGAGTTAGGGATAACAGAGGGAAGGGGAGAGGTCCACAGACTGGTAAGGCAAAATGCAGTCTGTATAGCAAAAAGGCAGATAACTACAGACTTGTGGGTACCATAACAAAAGATCCAAAAGAATGAGCTAGAAACAGTCAAAGCAAGGCAAGAAAACTCTCCAAACTGAAACCTGACCAAGATCCAGGAAGTATAGTCAGCATTCCCATAAACCCAGAGCTGGTTTTAGAATCCCTTCAGCAAACTTGATGGGTTGGCTGCGGAGTCAGTAATATTACAGATAGAGGATGGTTCCACCACACCGTCAGATGCCAAATAACACTGCACCTCTGTTGACAGGCACATCAGGTGGTCTGGTGCTTACGCCATTACGTCACGTCAGATCAGTGTCTATTCTCTGAATTAATCAGTGCCTGAAGTATCGTGACAGCTGTAGATGATATTAAACATTTGCTACTGGGTTCCACCATAGATTACAGCTGATAACTTGGGATCTCTCTCTCTCCCCCGGGCACCCCCCGCTCACCCCCGCTGCCCCCCCCCCCCCCAATCTGCTCGGACCAGTATGCAGTTACCCGAGAAGAGTGATGCTCGCTCGAGTAACTGCCTTAACCAAGTGTGCTCGCTCATCTCTAGTACAGAACCCAATATCAAGTGATATAAATAAGAGTGATTATAGAAAAATACTCCTCAGTCTAATTTGGATTACTAAAACAACAGTTTTGCTTCTGTGCATTAAGGACACAATATTTCTTTAGTAAGATGTCTATAGTCATAAAACAAAAATATCCTGGATTTCTTATCACACACTAGCAAAGACAAATGGGAAAAATCTCTTTTAAACCGTATTAGACAATATTCTCCAAAACTGCATAGAGAAAGATAAAGGTTTTTGTGGATCGCTTCTCAGTGATGAAAAATGCTTGCTTATAAATGAAACAATCATGTTGGAAATCACGAGCCCGCTGCATTCCCATCTCTTGTTTGAATATGTAATAAAGCAGCTGAGACTGCAATTTACATAGCCTCCATGTGAAAGTGTGCTTCAGCTGGAAATCAGACTGATTAGAGCTGTGATATTAAAGAGAGACAAGATGCAGTTGGCTCTCTCAATCTTGGAAGAAATAGGTCAGACCTTAGTGTATTCTGGAGGAGAAAATAGAACAAACCAGAAGAGATAAGCACATGTACAGTATGGTGTGTCGAAAATATATATATATATATATATATATATATAAATGAGATTGCGGGCATGTACGTCAAGGAGAACGTTATTCTTAGTGAAGTGTAAGGGCACAAGGACAAAGTAAAGTAGAATAAAGAGTAATATATAGCACAATGCGTATCCACATCAGATTGAAAGTTCACAATGAATCGCCAAGAGAAGCACATATATAATTTGTCCCAGATTTTGTCATGAATTTGCCACAGATTTCACTCTATACATTGCAAAGGGTATAATCCATAAAAAGAATCACAATGCCCCAAATTTTAAAATACGCACTACAGCTTAATTTACACGGGAACAATTTGGAAAAGTTTGGTAAGATATTATCTAATTTGAGAGTATTGTATTACGCTATGGATTCTTTGTTGCAAAATCTGCACAGAAAATTGCCAACAAACCCTCCCTGTGTGCAGGTAACCTTGGCATTCCATTAGTTTCCGTTATATTTGGAGTATAAAATAATGCAGTCATGCATGCTATTCTACTGCATAATCCAAATCTAACAGGAAAAAATAGAACTGTTGTAAAATAGACACCAAGTGGTGTCCGTTTCACTAATGTAAGTGAATGGTTCCATTCCTTTCCATCAGGGAATTCCGTCACAACGTTGTTTTCTGCAGCTGTGAAGGAACCCCCTAATGTAATGCTATAGCATAGTAAAAACTTCTCAGAGCTCATCTGTTCTTTCGCTACTCCCCTAATTATAAAACAATGAAAATAGCTATATTACTGTATATCAGCATGGGTTTATGAGGGGTTGCTCCTATCAAACCAGTTCGATCAGCTTCTATGAGGAGGTAAGTTCTGGACTGGATGGGGGAGAGTTATTGGATCTTATATATCTTGATTTTTCCAAAGTGGTTGAAATGGGCCGCATAGAAAGTTGGTATGTAAAATGAGAATGCTTGCTCTGGGCGAGAATGTGGGTAGGTGGTAAGTAACTGGTCAATGATAGAAAGCAGAGGGTGGTTATAAATGGTATATCCTCTGATTGGGTCACCGTTACTAGTGGTGTACCACAAAGGTCAGTATTAACTAGAGATGAGCGAACATACTCGTCCGAGCTTGATGCTCGGGCGAATATTAGCGTGTTCGGGATGCTTGTTACTCGTAACGAGTACCACGCGGTGTTCGGGTTACTTTCACTTTCATCTCTGAGACGTTAGCGCGCTTTTCTGGCCAATTGAAAGACAGGGAAGGCATTACAACTTCCCCCTGTGACGTTCAAGCCCTATACCACCCCCCTGCTGTGAGTGGCTGGGGAGATCAGATGTCACCCGAGTATAAAAATCGGCCCCTCCCGCGGCTCGCCTCAGATGCCTTGTGAGTTAGCTGAGGGAAAGTCCAGTTGTATTGGAGTTGCTGTAGGGAGAGTGTTTGTAGTGAGTGTAGGCTTCAAGAACCCCAACGGTCCTTCTTAGGGCCACATCTACCTGTGTGCAGGCTGCTGTTAGCAGTGGATATATTTTTTTTTTCTCAAAATCGGCTGTGCAGAGCATTGCACCCTGCATTAGGGACAGAAGTGGTGGTTAGGCAGGGAGAGTGTTAGGAGTGAGTGTAGGCTTCAAGAACCCCAACGGTCCTTTCTAGGGCCACATTTAACCGTGTGGAGTACTGTGCAGGCTGCTGTTAGCTGTGTTGCATTTTTTTTTTCTTTCTCAAAATCGGCTGTGCAGAGCATTGCACCCTGCATTGATACTACAGGGACAGAATTGTGTAGGCAGGGCCAGAAGACATATATTATTGATTGAATATAGTCAGTGGGCCTTTTCTTTAAAAAAAAGGGAAAAAAGTATATTTGGCCTGCCTCTGTCAGTCCTCAGGGCTCTGGGTACGTGTGTGCTGCGCGGAGAACGTAAAAAAATCAGACTCAGCCAGCTACGTTTTACAGCAGGCTTGCGCCACTTTCTTTCCTGCCTGTGAAATTCCTTGCTCTGCTCTAGTTAATAACTCTGCAACACTAAAGTTCTGTGACACATTTGCAGGGGCACAACACAGTTATTATTCATTGAATATACGCAGTGGGCCTTTCCTTTTAAAAAAAGTGAAAAAATTATATTTGGCCTGCCTCTGTCAGTCCTAAGGGCTCTGGGTACGTGTGTGCTGCGTGGAGAACGTAAAAATAATCAGACACAGCCAGCTACGGTTGACTGCAGGCTTGCGCCAATTTCTTTCCTGCCTGGGAAATACCTGCTCTGCCATAGTTAATAACTCTGCAACACTAAAGTTCTGTGACACATTTGCAGGGGCACAACACAGTTATTATTCATTGAATAGACGCAGTGGGCCTTTCCTTTTAAAAAAAAGGGAAAAAAGTATATTTGGCCTGCCTCTGACACTCCTCAGGGCTCTGGGTACGTGTGTGCTGCGCGGAGAACGTAAAAGAATCAGACGCAGCCAGCTACGTTTTACAGCAGGCTTGCGCCACTTTCTTTCCTGCCTGTGAAATTCCTTGCTCTGCTCTAGTTAATAACTCTGCAACACTAAAGTTCTGTGACACATTTGCAGGGGCACAACACAGTTATTATTCATTGAATATACGCAGTGGGCCTTTCCTTTTAAAAAAAGTGAAAAAATTATATTTGGCCTGCCTCTGTCAGTCCTAAGGGCTCTGGGTACGTGTGTGCTGCGTGGAGAACGTAAAAATAATCAGACACAGCCAGCTACGGTTGACTGCAGGCTTGCGCCAATTTCTTTCCTGCCTGGGAAATACCTGCTCTGCCATAGTTAATAACTCTGCAACACTAAAGTTCTGTGACACATTTGCAGGGGCACAACACAGTTATTATTCATTGAATAGACGCAGTGGGCCTTTCCTTTTAAAAAAAAGGGAAAAAAGTATATTTGGCCTGCCTCTGACACTCCTCAGGGCTCTGGGTACGTGTGTGCTGCGCGGAGAACGTAAAAGAATCAGACGCAGCCAGCTACGTTTTACAGCAGGCTTGCGCCACTTTCTTTCCTGCCTGTGAAATTCCTTGCTCTGCTCTAGTTAATAACTCTGCAACACTAAAGTTCTGTGACACATTTGCAGGGGCACAACACAGTTATTATTCATTGAATAGACGCAGTGGGCCTTTCCTTTTAAAAAAAGTGAAAAAATTATATTTGGCCTGCCTCTGTCAGTCCTAAGGGCTCTGGGTACGTGTGTGCTGCGTGGAGAACGTAAAAATAATCAGACGCAGCCAGCTACGGTTGACTGCAGGCTTGCGCCAATTTCTTTCCTGCCTGGGAAATACCTGCTCTGCCATAGTTAATAACTCTGCAACACTGCAGTTCTGTGACACATTTGCAGGGGTACAACACAGTTATTAAACTTATTATTCATTGAATAGACGCAGTGGGCCTTTCCTTTTAAAAAAAAGGGAAAAAAGTATATTTGGCCTGCCTCTGACACTCCTCAGGGCTCTGGGTACGTGTGTGCTGCGCGGAGAACGTAAAAAAATCAGACGCAGCCAGCTACGTTTTACAGCAGGCTTGCGCCACTTTCTTTCCTGCCTGTGAAATTCCTTGCTCTGCTCTAGTTAATAACTCTGCAACACTAAAGTTCTGTGACACATTTGCAGGGGCACAACACAGTTATTAAACTTATTATTTATTGAATAGACGCAGTGGGCCTTTCCTTTTAAAAAAAAGGGAAAAAAGTATGTTTGGCCTGCAGGCTTGCGCCAATTTCTTTCCTGCCTGGGAAATCAAATCACTGGTAATACAGCATGCTGAGGGGTAGGGGTAGGCCTAGAGGACATGGACGCGGCCGAGGACGCGGAGGCCCAAGTCAGGATGTGGGCACAGGCCAAGCTCCTGATCCAGGTGTATCGCAGCCGACTGCTGCGCGATTAGGAGAGAGGCACGTTTCTGGCGTCCCGACATTCATCGCAAAATTCATGGGTCCACGCGGGAGACCTTTATTAGAAAATGAGCAGTGTGAGCAGTTCCTGTCGTGGATGGCAGAAAGTGCTTCGAGCAACCTATCGTCCACCCAGAGTTCTGCGCCGTCCACTACTGCAAATCCGAATCCTCTGTCTGCTGCTCCTCCTTCCTCCCAGCCTCCTCACTCCACTCCAATGACACATGCTCAGCAGAGGGAAGACTCCCAGGAACTGTTCTCGGGCCCCTGCTCAGATTGGGCAGCAGTGGTTCCTCTCCCACCAGAGGAGTTTATCGTCACTGATGCACAACCATTGCAAAGTTCCCGGGGTCCGGGGGATGAGGCTGGGGACTTCCGCCAACTGTCTCAAGACCTTTCTGTGGGTGAGGAGGACGATGAGAAACAGTTGTCTTGCAATCAGGTAGTAGTGAGGGCAGTAAGTCCGAGGGAGGAGCGCACAGAGGATTCGGAGGAAGAGCAGCAGGACGATAAGGTGACTGACCCCACCTGGTTTGCAACGCCTACTCAGGACAGGTCTTCAGAGGGGGAGGCAAGGGCAGCAGCAGGGCAGGTTGCAAGAGGCAGTGCGGTGGCCAGGGGTAGAGGCAGGGCCAGACCGAATAATCCACCAACTGTTTCCTAAAGCGTACCCTCGCGCCATGCCACCCTGCAGAGGCCAAGGTGCTCTAAGGTCTGGCAGTTTTTCACGGAGACGCCTGACGACCGACGAACAGTGGTGTGCAACCTTTGTCGCGCCAAGATCAGCCGGGGAGCCACCACCAACAGCCTCACCACCACCAGCATGCGCAGACATATGATGGCCAAGCACCCCACAAGGTGGGACGAAGGCCGTTCACCGCCTCTGGTTTGCACCGCTGCCTCTCCCCCTGTGCCCCAACCTGCCACTGAGAAACAACCCCCCTCTCAGGACACAGGCACTACCGTCTCATGGCCTGCACCCACACCCTCACCTCCGCTGTCCTCGGCCCCATCCACCAGTGTCTGTCAGCGCACCGTCCAGCCGTCGCTAGAGCAACTGTTGGAGCGCAAGCGCAAGTACACCGCCGCGCACCCGCACGCTCAAGCGTTAACCGTCCACATAGCCAAATTTATCAGCCTTGAGATGCTGCCGTATAGGGTTGTGGAAACGGAGTCCTTCAAAAGTATGATGGAGGCGGCGGCCCCGCGCTACTCAGTTCCCAGTCGCCACTACTTTTCCCGATGTGCCGTCCCAGCCCTGCACGACCACGTCTCCCGCAACATTGTACGCGCCCTCACCAACTGCCAAGGTCCACTTAACAACGGACACGTGGACAAGCACAGGCGGCAGGGCCACTACATCTCCCTGACGGCACATTGGGTGAATTTAGTGGAGGCTGGGACAGAGTCAGAGCCTGGGACCGCTCACGTCCTACCCACCCCCAGAATTGCGGGCCCCAGCTCGGTGCTGGTATCTGCGGCGGTGTATGCTTCCTCCACTAAAGCACCATCCTCCTCCTCCTCCTCCGCAACCTCTGTCTCGCAATCAAGATGTGTCAGCAGCAGCAGCACGTCGCCAGCAGTCGGTGTCGCGCGGCGTGGCAGCACAGCGGTGGGCAAACGTCAGCAGGCCGTGCTGAAACTACTCAGCTTAGGAGATAAGAGGCACACGGCCCACGAACTGCTGCAGGGTCTGACAGAGCAGACCGACCGCTGGCTTGCGCCGCTGAGCCTCCAACCGGGCATGGTCGTGTGTGACAACGGCCGTAACCTGGTGGCGGCTCTGCAGCTCGGCAGCCTCACGCACGTGCCATGCCTGGCCCACGTCTTTAATTTGGTGGTTCAGCACTTTCTGAAAAGCTACCCACGCTTGTCAGACCTGCTCGTAAAGGTGCGCCGGCTCTGCGCACATTTCCGCAAGTCCCACACGGACGCTGCCACCCTGCGCACCCTGCAACATCGCTTTAATCTGCCAGTGCACCGACTGCTGTGCGACGTGCCCACACGGTGGAACTCTACGCTCCACATGTTGGCCAGGCTCTATGAGCAGCGTAGAGCTATAGTGGAATACCAACTCCAACATGGGCGGCGCAGTGGGAGTCAGCCTCCTCAATTATTTTCTGAAGAGTGGGCCTGGTTGGCAGACATCTGCCAGGTCCTTGGAAAATTTGAGCAGTCTACCCAGGTGGTGAACGGCGATGCTGCAATCATTAGCGTCACCATTCCTCTGCTATGCATCTTGAGAAGTTCCCTGCAAAGCATAAAGGCAGATGCTTTGCGCTCGGAAACGGAGGCGGGGGAAGACAGTATGTCGCTGGATAGTCAGAGCACCCTCCTGTCTATATCTCAGCGCATTCAGGAGGAGGAGGAGGAGCATGAGGAGGATAAGGAGGAGGGGGAAGAGACAGCTTGGCCCACTGCTGACGGTGCCCCTGCTGCTTGCCTGTCATCCTTTCAGCATGTATGGCTTGAGGAGGAGGAGGAGGAGGAGGAGGATCCTGAAAGTGATCTTCCTAGTGAAGACAGCCATGTGTTGCGTACAGGTACCCTGGCACACATGGCTGACTTCATGTTAGGATGCTTTTCTCGTGACCCTCGCGTTACACGCATTCTGGCCACTACGGATTACTGGGTGTACACACTGCTCGACCCACGCTATAAGGAGAACCTTCCCACTCTCATTCCCGAAGAGGAAAGGGGTTCGAGAGTGTTGCTATACCACAGGACCCTGGCGGACAAGCTGATGGTAAAATTCCCATCCGACAGCGCTAGTGGCAGAAGGCGCAGTTCCGAGGGCCAGGTAGCAGGGGAGGTGCGGAGATCGAGCAGCATGTACAGCCCAGGCAGTGTAACAGTCTTTAAGGGCCTGGACAGCTTTATGGCTCCCCACCAAGACTGTGTCACCGCTCCCCAGTCAAGGCTGAGTCGGCGGGAGCACTGTAAAAGGATGGTGAGGGAGTACATAGCCAATCGCACGACCGTCCTCTGTGACGCCTCTGCCACCTACAACTACTGGGTGTCGAAGCTGGACACGTGGCCTGAACTAGCGCTGTATGCCCTGGAGGTGCTTGCTT
Source organism: Eleutherodactylus coqui (assembly GCF_035609145.1). Taxonomy (NCBI): domain Eukaryota; kingdom Metazoa; phylum Chordata; class Amphibia; order Anura; family Eleutherodactylidae; genus Eleutherodactylus; species Eleutherodactylus coqui. The sequence continues at coordinate 136,822,856 of NC_089843.1, read as the reverse complement.
GTCCTGCGGCTAGCGTCTTGTCGGAGAGGGTGTTTAGTGCGGCTGGGGGAATCATCACAGATAAGCGTACCCGCCTGTCAACCGACAGTGCCGACAGGCTAACACTCATCAAGATGAACAAAGCCTGGATTTCCCCAGACTTCTCTTCTCCACCAGCGGACAGCAGCGATACCTAAGCAATACGTAGGCTGCACCCGCGGATGGAAACATCGTTCTCTCTCACCATCCAAATCGGGGACATTTCTGCTTCATCAATCTGTGTATAATATTCCTCGTCCTCCTCCTGCTCCTCCTCACGTAATCACGCTGAACGGGCAATTTTTCTTAGGGCCACAAGGCTCACTCATATAATTTTTCAAAATTTTTTTTATACGTTTCAATGCTCTTAAAAGCGTTGGAACTTTAACTTGAAACAATTTTTCGTTAAACTGGGCTGCCTCCAGGCCTAGTTACCACTTAAGCCACATTAACCAAAGCGATTAATGGGTTTCACCTGCCATCTTGGTTGGGCATGGCCAATTTTTACTGAGGTACATTAGTACTGTTGGTACACCAATTTTTTAGGGCCCTCACCTACAGTGTAATCATAGCAATTTCTATGTTCTTCGCCTGCACTCGTGGTACAGAAAGGTGTGTGGGGTTGGCCTACACTTTAGCTACATAAATGTAACTTGGGCCTTGGCTATACTGCAGCTACTGAAATGGAACTAAGACTGCGCTCCCACTATACTGCTGCTTCGGAATTGTTCCTGGGGCCTGTGTAGGCTGCTACTATTACTTAAATGGAACTTAGACTATGCTCCTCCTATACTGCTGCTTCGGAATTGTTACTGGGGCCTGTCTTGAGTGCTACTATTACTGAAATGGAACGAAGACTGCGCTCCCACTATACTGCTGCTTCGGAATTGTTACTGGTGCCTGTCTTGAGTGCTACTATTACTGAAATGGAATGAAGACTGCGCTCCCACTATACTGCTGCTTCGGAATTGTTACTGGGGCCTGTCTTGAGTGCTACTATTACTGAAATGGAACTAATACTGTGCTCCCCCTATAATGCTGCTAGTGATATGTTAGTGGGGCCTGTCCTAATGCTACGGCTGAAATGTTACGAATTATAGGCTCTGCCTATACCGCTGCTAATGGTATGTCTCTGGGGTGTGGAAACAGAGGCTTCCCAAAGACATGATGGCGGTGAGGCCATTTCCGACCAACGCGGTTACTGTTAAGGTGCATATAACCACGGACACGTGGAGAGGACACATAGTGCCTCAAAAACATCCCTCTCCTCCTCCAACAATGAAAACATTCTTGGCAAATGCCTTTGCATTGGTTCATCTGGTGGCAGTCCAAGAATTTCACCTTTACCGACACAACAAGAGAGCCCCCCCACCATCCCCCCGCCACGGCCCACTTAATCCTGGCCACATTCCGAAAACCAACAAAATAAAACCGCGCTACTAGGTCCGCAGTCACCACCACATTACCACCAACGCGGTTACTGTTAAGGTGCATATAACCACGGACACGTGGAGAGGACACATAGTGCCTCAAAAACATCCCCCGCCACGGCCAACTTAATCCTGGCCACATTCCGAAAACCAACAAAATAAAACCGCGCTACTAGGTCCACAGTCACCACCACATTACCACCAACGCGGTTACTGTTAAGGTGCATATAACCACGGACACGTGGAGAGGACACATAGTGCCTCAAAAACATCCCCCGCCACGGCCAACTTAATCCTGGCCACATTCCGAAAACCAACAAAATAAAACCGCGCTACTAGGTCCGCAGTCACCACCACATTACCACCAACGCGGTTACTGTTAAGGTGCATATAACCACGGACACGTGGAGAGGACACATAGTGTCTCAAAAACATCCCCCGCCACGGCCAACTTAATCCTGGCCACATTCCGAAAACCAACAAAATAAAACCGCGCTACTAGGTCCGCAGTCATCACCACATTACCACCAACGCGGTTACTGTTAAGGTACATATTACCAGTCTGACTGCGGCATGCAGACACCTTGACAGAATGAATAGTGTGTGGCACATAGGTTCCCCATTGCTATGCCCACGTGTGCAGCTCCTGATGGCGGTGGCACAGGATTATATTTCTCATTGCTTCTGTACAGCATTGTGGGCTATCGCCCCACCACTTTTAAAGAGGGTCGCTGTCTAGCCGTGCCAACCCTCTGCAGTGTGTGCCTGCAGTTCCTCCTCATGGCAGACGCACTTATAAATAGACATGAGGGTGGTGTGGCATGAGGGCAGCTGAAGGCTGCGCAGGGACAGTTTGGTGTGCGCTGTGGACACTGCGTCGTGCAGGGGGGAGGGGGGTTGGGCAGCATGTAACCCAGGAGAAGTGGCAGCAGAGTGTCATGCAGGCAGTGATTGTGCTTTGTTGTAGGTAGTGTGGTGCTTAGCTAAGGTATGCCATGCTAATGAGGGCTTTTCAGAAGTAAAAGTTGTTGGGAGGGGGGGGGCCCACTCTTGCCGGTATTGTGGCTTAATAGTGGGACCTGTGAACTTGAGATGCAGCCCAACATGTAGCCCCTCGCCTGCCCTATCCGTTGCTGTGTCGTTCCCATCACTTTCTTGAATTGCCCAGATTTTCACACATGGAAACCTTAGCGAGCATCGGCGAAATACAAAAATGCTCGGGTCGCCCATTGACTTCAATGGGGTTCGTTACTCGAAACGAACCCTCGAGCATTGCGAAAATTTCGTCCCGAGTAACGAGCACCTGAGCATTTTGGTGCTCGCTCATCTCTAGTATTGACCATATTCTTTTTAATGTATTTATTAATGACCTGGTAGAAGGAATGCACAGTAATGTATCAATTCTTGCAGATGATACAAAACTATGTAAAGAAATTACCAAAGAAAGGACAGAATGCCTATAAGCAAGTGGATCTGGATAAGTTGAGGGCTTGAGCAGAAAAGTGGGAAATGAGGTTTAACCCTGATAAATGTAAAGTTATGCACATGGACAGGGGAACACATATCACCATTACACACTAAATGCAAAATCACTGGGCAAAACGGACATGGAAAAAGTCTTGAGGATTTTAGTTAACTGTAAACTCAACTGGAGCAACCTGTGTCAGGCAGCTGCTGGCAAGGTAAATAGGATCATGGGGTTCTTCCTTTTTACAAGTCACTGATCAGACCACACATGGAATATTGTGTACACTATTGGGCATCGGTACTCAAGAAGGACATATCAGAGTTTGAGAGGGTTCAAACAAAGGTGGGCACCTCATGCAAGAGCGATGATTATGAAACCAATGATTATCAATTTTTTTTCCTAAGTCTCACAACACACAGTGAAAACATAGGGAATAGCGCCAGCCCCATTGAAAACATAGGGAATGCATCACAGACTTCTGCCATAGCTGTGACAGCAGAGGATCCCTTCAATCCAATGACACTAGCACATTCTGGGGGCAGGGATTTTTAAATCCCCGGCCTCCAGAACACAAAAGACAACTGCCGGGGTAGGATAGAAGTGCTGGACGGCTCTTTTAGGTGAGTATATATATTTTTTACATTTTTTTTTACAGCTAGCCATGATTTTCAGGGAAGGGCTTATATTTTAAGCCCTTCCCCGAAAATCATCGCTGCAGGGGTTGCCTGCAATCCACTGCTTTCATTGGGGCCCCAGCAATGCTCTATTGAAAGAAATGGGATAGCATCACAGACTTCTGCCACAGCTGTGATGACCCTGACATAGGATTCTTCCACCACAGCTGTGGCAGAAGTCTCCGATGTACTCTGTATGTTTGCAATGGGGCTGCCGCTGGCCCCATTGAAGACAATGAGCGACAATCCAGCAGGACAGGACACAATTCACATCAACACACTAGGGATAGCATGCAGGACAGAACACACACAAAACAGGACACAGAACAGGACTATCGACACCTAATGTCTGGCTACCTGTACAGACACTGGACAAGACATTATTCACACACATACACTGAACATGCCTGTTCACACCTAATGCCTGGTCACCTGCACAGACACTGAGCACTACTCTGTTCACACCTATAGACTGAAGACATATAAGAAGCATACAAGAAAACTAAATCCTAGAGTGAAGGGATGCCAGAGGAACTGGTATATATATATATGCAGCAGATCCATGGGGATTGGCTGGCGGGAGGAACTCCACACCTAGCCAGCTCAATTAACCCTCACATGTGAAGCTGTGCTCATGGAAACCTGTAGAACTACAGGTCCCAGAAGCAAACACCTAGCTGGTACATAGACATGGACTTTTTTACTAAACAAAAAATTAGTCAGAAAATTGGACAAATAATTATAATCCAAGAGAAAAAAAATTGCTGCATGTTCTGCTTATGTCCTATTCTCGAACGAAAATAGTACATGTCTATGTGTGGTGTTTAGTACATCTGACAGCACAAGGACAGGATGTCCATGTACTGTCCAATTCAAGTTGCAGCTGAGAATCTCAAGTGCAACTTCTTTAATGCCTGTGTGCATGCACCCTAAAAATGTGACTTAACTTTCTCCCTGCTCCCTGATGTTGGCTTTCTACTTTCCTTGTGCTCCAGCTTTGCTCTTCTACTCCTGCCTGGCCTTCAAGGGTTTATGTACCATGGAGGTAGAAAATGCAGCTGCTCTGGGACCCATGGGGAAAGGTACCTAGTGATGCTTGCTCATGCCACCTTTTCTATTGGGTGTCTGGAAGCAGTGCAAGACTAACTTTTCCAGAGGAACTGAATTGCTTGAAAACAAGAGGGCTGGACATTGTCTTAAGGCTTATGGAAAGTGAGTGGAGGGGAAGAAAAAAACACCAGAACTTTTTGTCCTGGGTGCAACTAACTAAGTCCCATTCTGATCTTTGCTTTGGGGCCCTTTTCTTCTATGTTCACCACTATGACACTGCTGGTGTCTCTCGGGTTTTCTCTGTGTTTTGCTCTTTTGTAGCAAATGTTGCGAACGTGACATATTTAAATGGACATCACCCTCTAGATTTCACTTGAACCTCAAGTTAGTGTAACTATCTGTGCAGTATTTTGTGTTTTTATCATCCCAACCAAGCTATGTTCTGAATTTGTTCCTGAATTGCCATTTTGGATCTACACCAAGGTACTTTCTGTTATCAAACTGCAATTGTTTGACTATATTTTGATAATTCCTAATACTTCCGCCTGATTCGGAGTGTTGCGCCATTAAAAAGCATATATTATTTGTGTCAAATGAGAAACTCAATTTTGCTACATCTATATTGTACATGCATCAACACAAGCAGAAGAGACAGCTATCCTATTATTAATTTACATAAAGTACATTCTTATAGTCTGATAGCTACTGGAACTTTTGTAGAGGATGACTTTGACAGTGACCTTGTCATTTGCATAGCGATCTGAGTCACTCACTGTACTGTACTGATAAATATCTCCTTTTTATTAATCTCAAATCAAGCAATCTGAACTAATTAATGAGGCACACGTATAAGTACAAGTCTGCATTTTACTTGCTATGTCCTAAAAACATGTGTTAATGATGCCTTCTCTGCCTCCACTCAAGCACGTGTACCATGCTTGCCCTCTCTACCACATCATATCGTATTCAGCCGTGAAGTGGAATAGGCTCTTTGAAGTGTGACTTGGAGAGGTGGATGTGTAATGAGACTAATAAGTGGATCAAACTAGTTGAAGCTACTCGACTCCTCTTTGCCACCAAAGAAAACTTTAGCTTGAAGCCTTCTAATTAGACTAATGATTGCAACACCCATTTCTTTATTACTACTCGCGACCTCTAAGAAAGTCATTATGTTAAACATTTTGATATTTTTGCCTTGTACTAGTTAATGGAAATTGCAGAAGACAGATCAAATATAGAAGGAGTGATGTGCCTGAATAAGATGAAGGTTTCTTGTCTGTTCAGCCTCAGTTAATTAAGTAATGGCACAAATAAAGGAAAAGGCAGTGACTGCGGGAGCAGCAGCAGCAGGAGGGATATTGGCTTGACACTCAGTAGAAGATTCCTTTCCCATGGATATGAAAATGGAAATCAGGCATGAGGCAGGAAGCTATACTAAATGCAACAGACAGGAGACAGCTTGGAGCACTGCTACTATGGGGGTGGGGTGGGAGAAAATTTTAAAGAAACTAAGAAATTGGTCTTCTAAATTATATGACAGGAAATGAATTCTTTGCAGTGTCTCTCATATGCATTATATACTGTTATATCCTTTTAGAGAGAGAAATTAGAGAGTGGGGGTGCACAGAGAATTTGCCCATTTTGGAGAAAAACTCTGATGTGCAATCAGATAATAATGCACTTTTGTGCATTGTTATTGGTAGCACTATAAATTATGGAAAGAAAGAAAGAAAAAGAAAGAAAGAGAAAGAAAGAAAAAAGAAAGAGAGAGAAAAAAGAAGAGAGAGAGGGAGAAAAGGGAAAAGACAAAGAAAGAGAGAGAGAGAGAAAGAAGGAAATAAAGAGACAAAGAAACTGATAAAGTGAGAGAGACAGAGAGCGAAAGAAGGAAAGAGAGAAAGAAAGAGAGAAAAGGAAAAAAGAAAGACAGAGAGAGAGAGAAGGAAAGAGAAAAAGAAAAAAGAAAGACAGAAAAAAAAGAAGAGAGAGAGAGAGAAAAGGGAAAAGACAAAGAAAGAGAGAGAGAGAGAAAGAAGGAAAGAAAGAAAGAGACAAAGAAACAGAGAAAGTGAGAGAGACAGAGAGAGAGAGAGAAAGAAGGAAAGAGAAAAAGAAAGAGAGAAAAAGAAAAAAGAAAGAGAGAGAGAGAGAAAGAAGGTGAAACAACAAATAAAGAGAGAGAGAGAAAGAAAGAGAAAAAGAAAAAAGAGAGAAAGAAGTGAAAAAAACAGAGAGAGAGAGAGAAAGAAACAAAGAAAGAAAGAGAAACAAAAAGAGAAAGAAATGAGAGAGAACGAATGTGATGAAGAGAGAAAGAAAGCGAGAGAGACAGAGAGAAAGAAAGAAGGAAAGAAAGAAAGAATGAAAGAAAGAAAGTATCACAACCGTCTCTCCTTCTGTATAATGGCAAAGTGTAGCTCTGTGAATCTGTTTTCTGTCAGTCAATCACATGCACACAATACAAAATGGCTCAATAATCAGTGATTCCCATTGATAATAGTTTTGCCCTTTGACAGTTCTAATGTCTGCATGTTCTGAGCACAGCCGTAAGGATGAAAGGGCTGCACATGTCTGATGTGACCTTGGGTCATGTGGGCATGAGCGCTGCTCTGTTAATGGAGATAGGTGATTGTCTTTTGCCCTATAACCTCTTTTTTATGCTCTTAAGCAGTGAATATGAGAAGCTGTATAACAGCTTGATGCCTCAGCCTTCAAAGATTTACTTATTAACTGTGAAGATTGCTACTTTCATTACTAAAACTATCAATAGATAGACTGGATAGATAGACCGGATAGGATGGACTGCCTTTGGCATGAGCATTAGGGCTTATTCAGAGGAGTGTGTTTGTCTTTGATCCATGAAAAATGGACTGATTTTAATCTGTGTAAGGCCAGTGCCAAACTGTCATATTTTGGTCTCCGTTTTACGTCTGTAATATGGAAGTGGGTCCCGGTCTGACCACGGGTCTCCTGGCTCACACTCCATGTATCATAGAATGTATGATGCTCGGAGTTCAGGCAAGGGCAAGTCCTGCAGTCAGGTCGGGACGCACTTCAGTATTACGGACATAATAAAAACGGAGACCAAAATATGACCATGTGTCATTGATCTACATCTGTGTTGGGTCCATATGCATTCCATATATCCCTTTTTTATTTCCGTGTGGAAGGAGGACAGACTTTTTTTTAGCATTGCTTAGCAACGATCGCTGAAAAATATAATGTCTGCACCTATTGACTTAAATGGGTGACTGACATCCAAGAAATCGGAGTAGAATAGGACATGCTGGGATCTTTTTACAGGGACTATCAGGCCACGAAACAAACATGTCTGCAGAGTCCCATTAACTGCAGTGGGGCAGTGTGTTGGCCATGTGCAGTCAGTTGCAAACACGCACAGCACATGCACATAAAAATCTTAAGAATAATAATTCACAATAATCTTGTCAATAAGCCCTAAATCTGTATCACACAGGGTGGTAAGGGCAGCCTCACACGGGTACATTTGTGGCCGTAAAATCTGTGCTCGCAATATGCAGCAAATAGAACCCATTGACTTTAAAGGGTTCCTTCACACGTGTTTTTTTCTGTGCGCATTTGAAAACTGTGAGCGTGGGGAAAAAAATGCAACATACTCCATTTTCTTTCTGCGCAAGTGAGAACCGAAGGCTCCATCTGCACAAAATCATGCACAGAACTGCGCGATTTTGTGGGGTTGAATAATATCACCTGGGCCTACTAGGTCAGCTGACCTGCCCACTAAGTAGGCTGTCCCGTCTACTCAAACATGGCGTTGTCAGGACTGTGCTGATGTTGTCCGGACTGACAAGGCTAGTAAAAACCACCAATGTGGATTCAAATGCATTCACGCAGATGAACAATTTACAGCTGCGGAAAAACATTGTGCCGGGAAAGATAGGCCGCTTTTATACAGAAAACATAGGTCTTGCCCTATCTTTTGGCCGATATACGCTGGCAGCTTCCATAGTCTTTTATGGGAGCCAAAAAAAAAAGGAAGGGAATGTGAGTTTAGCAGTGGTCAATGCTGCGAAAAGATGATGAGTGCTTCTTTTTAGGCATTAGAAGCAATTTTGAGGATTCATGCCGACTGAGGGAATTTCAGGCTGCGGCATATTTCTTCGCTAATATGCTGCACCCGGCTGTGTGAATGGACGATAAAACGCTAATTTTAGCCGCTATTCGACTGTGGGCTTTTCTTGTTCATGCGTTTTTTGCCTGCGATTCGACCAACATAAATATGCATCCATCACCAATATGAAAGAGGCCTAAGGATTGCAATATGCAGGCTGCTCGATAAACAGCTCAACACCCTCTAAGTAAGGCTTCTTTCACATGAGCGCATACTAGCTCTGCCCACATCCCGCCCCTTTGTCCATAGCCATCAATGGGAGGAGGCAGGATGGGTCGGCGCTTAGCTCCACCCTGCCCCCTTCCATTGTACAGAACGAGCGGGGAGGAGAAAAGAGGTGAGCCTACATGGAGGGGAGGAGAGCAGAGGGAGGGAGTTTAGTAGCCACGCTGCTAAACTCCCTCCCACCGCCGGCTGCTGCCATGGGCTCCGACAGGAGCCCATACAGCGGCAGACGTATTCAGGCCTAAATGATAGTTCCAGGACTATCTTTTGGGCCCAACGTAAAAATGCCGGCACTATATTGCCCTGGCCTAGCGCTTTTACGTCTCAGTAGTACGCCCATGTGATCTGATGCATTGGAATCAAATGCATCAGATCACACGCATATCAGCCGGCTGTGAAAAAGGCCTTGTGTGAAAGAAGCCTAACTCCTATTGCCTGTAATGATAACCAGTGAGTCTGACAGACCCCAGAGCTCATTTCAATAAGTGCCAATCATTAATGACATCATGTAGTCAAGATTATTTAGACACAAATAATATTCCTACTTGACACCCTATTGGATTTGGATTTACCGGTAGGTCAGACTTTCCAACCATTTACATTTTTCCTCCAAATGTATTCGTTTCATTAATTTTCAAAATGTGACTAATTTGCATTCCAATCCATAGGAAAGTAGTAATTAGCAAACCATTTTAGCTGTTTAAAAGCAACAATTAAGTGTGTTCTTTCTTGCTTGCTGTTCATGTGTTCCTTGCCAACATGCAGTAGTATGTACTGTAGACCAGTGCTGGAAGCATCAGGAATCTGTGACTGTACAGTGAAGGAAAGACACATGATTTCTATGGGACAAATAGAGAGAAATATAATAAAAGTAATAGATAAAAGGAGATTTATAAAATACCTATTTTTATCGGCAGAATTTGGTCCTATTAAGCTCTGATTTGGAAGGATAATAGTGACATATAGAGATGAGCGAGCACCAAAATGCTCGGGTGCTCGTTACTCGGGATGAAATTTTCGCGATGCTCGAGGGTTCGTTTCGAGTAACGAACCCCATTGAAGTCAATGGGCGACCCGAGCATTTTTGTATATCGCCGATGCTCGCTAAGGTTTCCATTTGTGAAAATCTGGGCAATTCAAGAAAGTGATGGGAACGACACAGCAACGGATAGGGCAGGCGAAGGGCTACATGTTGGGCTGCATCTCAAGTTCACAGGTCCCACTATTAAGCCACAATAGCGGCAAGAGTGGCCCCCTCCCAACAATTTCTACTTCTGAAAAGCCCTCATTAGCAATGCATACCTTAGCTAAGCACCACACTACCTCCAACAAAGCACAATCACTGCCTGCATGACACTCCGCTGCCACTTCTCCTGGATTACATGCTGCCCAACCCCCCCCCCCCGCACAACCCAGTGTCCACAGCGCACACCAAAGTGTCCCTGCGCAGCCTTCAGCTGCCCTCATGCCACACAACCCTCATGTCTATTTATAAGTGTGTCTGCCATGAGGAGGAACCGCAGGCACACACTGCAGAGGGTTGGCACGGCTAAGCAGCGACCCTCTTTAAAGGGGGCGAGGCGATAGCCCACAATGCTGTACAGAAGCAATGAGAAATATAATCCTGTGCCACTGCCATCAGGAGCTGCGCACGTGGGCATAGCAATGGGGAACCTATGTGCCACACACTATTCATTCTGTCAAGGTGTCTGCATGCCCCAGTCAGACCGCGTTTTTTTATAAATAGTCACAGGCAGGTACAACTCCGCAATGGGAATTCCGTGTGCACCCACAGCATGGGTGGCTCCCTGGAACCCACCGGCTGTACATAAATGTATCCCATCGCAGTGCCCATCACAGCTGAGGTAACGTCCGATTAAATGCAGGTGGGCTTCGGCCCACACTGCATGCCCCAGTCAGACTGGGGTTCTTTAGAAGTGGTCCCATGCAGTTACAACTCCGTGTGGACCGACAGCATGGGCGGGTGCCAGGAAGCCACCGGCGGTACATAAATATATCCCATTGCATTGCCCATCACAGCTGAGGTAATGTCATGTTTAATGCAGGTGGGCTTCGGCCCACACTGCATGCCCCAGTCAGACTGGGGTTCTTTAGAAGTGGACACATGCAGTTACAACTCCGTGTGGACCGACAGCATGGGTGGCTCCCTGGAACCCACCGGCTGTACATAAATGTATCCCATTGCAGTGCCCATCATAGCTGAGGTAACGTCCGATTAAATGCAGGTGGGCTTCGGCCCACACTGCAGGCCCCAGTCAGACTGGGGTTCTTTAGAAGTGGACACATGCAGTTACAATCCATGTGGACCGACAGCATGGGTGGGTGCCAGGAAGCCACCGGCGGTACATAAATGTATCCCATTGCAGTGCCCATCACAGCTGATGTAACGTCAGCTTTAATGCAGGTGGGCAAAAAATTAATTGGATTACACTGTAGGCGAGGGCCCCAAAAATTGGTGTACCAACAGTACTAATGTACCTCAGAAAAATTGCCCATGCCCAACCAAGAGGCAGGTGAAACCCATTAATCGCTTTGGTTAATGTGGCTTAATTTGTAACTAGGCCTGGAGGCAGCCCAGTTAAAATAAAAATTGGTTCAGGTGCAAGTTTCAACGCTTTAATGAGCATTGAAACGTATAAATATTGTTTACAAAAATTATATGACTGAGCCTTGTGGGCCTAAGAAAAATTGCCCGTTTGGCGTGATTACGTCAGGTTTCAGGAGGAGGAGCAGGAGGAGGAGGATGAATATTATACACAGATTGATAAAGCTAAAAGGTCCACGTTTTTGATGGTGATAGAGAACAATGCTTCCATCCGCGGGTGCAGCCTACGTATTGTTTAGGTATCGCTGCTGTCCGCTGGTGGAGAAGAGAAGTCTGGGGAAATCCAGGCTTTGTTCATCTTGATGAGTGTAAGCCTGTCGGCACTGTCGGTTGACAGGCGGGTACGCTTATCTGTGATGATTCCCCCAGCCGCACAAAACACCCTCTCTGACAAGACGCTAGCCGAAGGACAAGCAAGCACCTCCAGGGCATACAGCGCGAGTTCAGGCCACGTGTCCAGCTTCGACACCCAGTAGTTGTAGGTGGCAGAGGCGTCACAGTCTTGCTGGGGAGCCAGAAAGCTGGCAAAGGCCTTAGAGAGTGTTCCCCTGCCTGTGCTGTACATGCTGCCTGATCTCTGCGCCTCCCCTGCTACCTGGCCCTCGGAACTGCGCCTTCGGCCACTAGCGCTGTCGGATGGGAATTTCACCATCAGTTTGTCCGCCAGGGTCCTGTGGTATAGCAACACTCTCGAACCCCTTTCCTCTTCGGGTATGAGAGTGGAAAGGTTCTCCTTATACCGTGGGTCGAGCAGTGTGTACACCCAGTAATCCGTAGTGGCCAGAATGCGTGTAACGCGAGGGTCACGAGAAAGACATCCTAACATGAAGTCAGCCATGTGTGCCAGGGTACCTGTACGCAACACATGGCTGTCCTCACTAGGAAGATCACTTTCAGGATCCTCTTCCTCCTCCTCCTCCTCCTCAGGCCATACACGCTGAAAGGATGACAGGCAAGCAGCATGGGTACCCTCAGCAGTGGGCCAAGCTGTCTCTTCCCCCTCCTCCTCATCCTCCTCATGCTCCTCCTCCTCCTCCTCAACGCGCTGAGATATAGACAGGAGGGTGCTCTGACTATCCAGCGACATACTGTCTTCCCCCGCCTCTGTTTCTGAGCGCAAAGCGTCTGCCTTTATGCTTTGCAGGGAACTTCTCAAGAGGCATAGCAGAAGAATTGTGACGCTAATGATTGCAGCATCACCGCTCACCATTTGGGTAGACTCCTCAAAGTTTTCAAGGACCTGGCAGATGTCTGCCAACCAGGCCCACTCTTCTGTAAAGAATTGAGGAGGCTGACTCCCACTGCGCCGCCCATGTTGGAGTTGGTATTCCACTATAGCTCTACGCTGCTCATAGAGCTTGGCCAATATGTGGAGCGTAGAGTTCCACCGTGTGGGCACGTCGCACAGCAGTCGGTGCACTGGCAGAATAAACCGATGTTGCAGGGTGCGCAGGGTGGCAGCGTCAATGTGGGACTTGCAGAAATGTGCACAGCTTTCTGAGCAGGTCTGACAAGTGTGGGTAGCTTTTCAGAAAGCGCTGAACAACCAAATTAAAGACGTGGGCCAGGCATGGCACGTGCGTGAGGCTGCCGAGCTGCAGAGCCGCCACCAGGTTACGGCCGTTGTCACACACGACTATGCCCGGTTGGAGGCTCAGCGGCGCAAGCCAGCGGTCGGTCTGCTCTGTCAGACCCTGCAGCAGTTTGTGGGCCGTGTGCCTCTTCTCTCCTAAGCTGAGTAGTTTTAGCACGGCCTGCTGACGCTTGCCCACCGCTGTGCTGCCACGCCGCGCGACACCGACTGCTGGCGACGTGCTGCTGCTGACACATCTTGATTGCGAGACAGAGGTTACGTAGGAGGAGGAGGAGGAGGAGGAGGAGGGTGGTTTAGTGGAGGAAGCATACACCGCCGCAGATACCACCACCGAGCTGGGGCCCGCAATTCTGGGGGTGGGTAGGACGTGAGCGGTCCCAGGCTCTGACTCTGTCCCAGCCTCCACTAAATTCACCCAATGTGCCGTCAGGGAGATATAGTGGCCCTGCCCGCCTGTGCTTGTCCACGTGTCCGTTGTTAAGTGGACCTTGCCAGTAACCGCGTTGGTGAGGGCGCGTACAATGTTGCCGGAGATGTGGTCATGCAGGGCTGGGACGGCACATCGGGAAAAGTAGTGGCGACTGGGAACTGAGTAGCGCGGGGCCGCGGCCGCCATCATACCTTTGAAAGCCTCCGTTTCCACAACCCTATTCGGCAGCATCTCCAGGCTGATAAATTTGGCTATGTGCACGTTTAACGCTTGAGCGTGCGGGTGCGTGGCGGTGTACTTGCGCTCCAACACTTGCGCTAGCGACGGCTGGACGGTGCGCTGAGAGACATTGGTGGATGGGGCCGAGCACAGCGGAGGTGACGGTGTGGGTGCAGGCCAGGAGACGGTAGTGCCAGTGTCCTGAGAGGGGTGTTGGATCTCAGTGGCAGGTTGGGGCACAGGGGGAGAGGCAGTGGTGCAAACCGGAGGCGGTGAACGGCCTTCGTCCCACCTCGTGGGGTGCTTGGGCATCATATGTCTGCGCATGCTGGTGGTGGTGAGGCTGGTGGTGGTGGTGGCTCCCCGGCTGATCTTGGCGCGACAAAGGTTGCACACCACTGTTCGTCGGTCGTCTGCACTCTCAGTGAAAAACTGCCAGACCTTTGAGCACCTCGGCCTCTGCAGGGTGGCATGGCGCGAGGGGGCGCTTTGGGAAACAGTTGGTGGATTATTCGGTCTGGCCCTGCCTCTACCCCTTGACACCGCACTGCCTCTTCCAACCTGCCCTGCTGCTGCACTTCCCTTCCCCTCTGAAGACCTGTCCTCAGTAGGCGTAGCAAACCAGGTGGGTTCAGTCACCTCATCGTCCTGCTGCTCTTCCTCCGAATCCTCTGTGCGCTCCTCCCTCGGACTTACTCCAATTACTACTACCTGAGTGATAGTCAACTGCGTCTCATCGTCATCGTCCTCCTCACCCACTGAAAGCTCTTGAGACAGTTGCCGGAAGTCCCCAGCCTCATCCCCCGGACCCCAGGAACTTTCTAAAGGTTGGGCATTGGTCACGACAAACTCCTCCAGTGGGAGAGGATTCGGAACCATTGCTGCCCATTCTGGGCAGGGGCCCGAGAACAGTTCCGGGGAGTCTGCCTGCTCCTCAGAATGTGTCATTGTAATGGAGTGAGGAGGCTGGGAGGAAGGAGGAGCAGCAGACAGAGGATTCAGAGTTGCAGCAGTGGACGGCGCAGAATTCTGGGTGGTCGATAGATTGCTGGATGCACTTTCTGCCATCCACGACAGGACCTGCTCACACTGCTCATTTTCTAATAAAGGTCTACCGCGTGGACTCATTAATTGTGAGATGAATGTGGGGACGCCAGAAACGTGCCTCTCCTAATCCCGCAGCAGTCGGCTGCGATACACCTGGATCAGGAGCTCGGCCTGTGCCCACACCCTGACTTGGGCCTCCGCGTCCTTGCCCGCGTCCACGTCCTCTAGGCCTACCCCTACCCCTCAGCATGCTGTATTTGCTAGTAGTGCAGAAACAGAACGCTGTAATTAAATGTGCCGCTTATTGGCCTGTGGTTGGAGGCTGACTTCCCTTACGGAACGCACAGCAGATCCAGGAAACAATTTTGCGCAAGCCTGCTGTAACGCTTAGCTGCGTATTAATTAGGACTACTACCCCCAGCAGATAGATACTGTAGGCAGCGTATAATATTATGTATACTGTTTCCCTCTGGCGAGATGACGGCGCTGATGTAACAGAGACAGCAGATCCAGGAAACAATTTTGCGCAAGCCTGCTGTAACGCTTAGCTGCGTATTAATTAGGACTACTACCCCCAGCAGATAGATACTGTAGGCAGCGAATAATATTATGTATACTGTTTCCCTCTGGCGGGATGACGGCGCTGATGTAACAGAGACAGCAGATCCAGGAAACAATTTTGCGCAAGTCTGCTGTAACGCTTAGCTGCATATAAATTAGGACTACTACCCCCAGCAGATAGATACTGTAGGCAGCGTATAATATTGTGTATACTGTTTCACTCTGGCGGGATGACGGCGCTGATGTAACAGAGACAGCAGATCCAGGAAACAATTTTGCGCAAGCCTGCTGTAACGCTTAGCTGCATATTAATTAGGACTACTACCCCCAGCAGACACGCAGTAAACTGAAGACGGTCACAGGCAGCCAAAATATAGTATTTTTCCCCAATTTTTTGGAAAAAGCCCACTGCCTATATAGCCTGAATATCTCTTTCCCTGCCTCACCAGTACTGGCCCTATACTCTGTACAATGACTGCACACTGAGGACGCAATGCTCTGCACGGCCGATATACAAAAAAAAAAAAAATGTGCAACACTGCAAAAAGCAGCCTCAACAGTACTGCACACGGTCAGATGTGGCCCTAAGAAGGACCGTTGGGGTTCTTGAAGCCTAAAATCACTCCTAACGCTCTCCCTATAGCAGCTCCGGCATCAGCAGCACTTTCCCTGATCTCTGTCAGAATGCATCTGTGGCGAGCCGCGGGAGGGGCCGATTTATATACTCGGGTGACACCTGATCTCGCAAAGCCACTCACTGCAGGGGGGTGGTATAGGGCTTGAACGTCGCAGGGGGACGTTGTAATGCCTTCCCTGTCTTTCTATTGGCCAGAAAAGCGCGCTAACGTCTCAGAGATGAAAGTGAAAGTAACTCGAACATCGCGTGGTGCTCGCCTCTAGTAATGAGCATCTCGAACACGCTAATACTCGAACGAGTATCATGCTCGGACGAGTACGTTCGCTCATCTCTAGTGACATATCTTTCAGGCACCATTGCCTCTGTATCAGACTGTCTTCAAACTTGTGTTCTTCCCTTCCTATCCAGATCTGATGTCTGAATCAGTTTGGTTTTTGCATCTCTTTACTTGCTGGTTCGGAACCTTACATTACAGCAACTTACTTTGGATTTTAATTACTATTCTTGCCTACTGGAACACCATTCTGGCATCTCTATTATATAAGCGGCTTTTTCTTTAATACATCTCTGACTATAAGGTAGTTTATTAACAATGACTCAAATGTGACTCAAATAAGGATGACTCAGGTTTGACTCAGATTAGAATGACTCAAATCTGCAACTTGTAATATTATCTTTAAGCATAAATCTTCAAACAGCTATTATGTCTAAAGTTTCCTTTTGCTGCACGCACAGTATTGTTTATGAAGCAAGTATATTTATGAAAAGTGGTTTTCCATCAAGGACTTTATGATGGAAAAACACCGGTTATTGCCTATAAACCATTTATGTATATACGGTAAAGAAAAGTACATCGTTCATACATCATTCAGGAAGAAAGTTATTGTTTAAAATGTACAGTTCTATTTTGGCTAACATGTTGTTACGTTTGTGCAGGATGTAACTACGACATCATAAACACGTAGCACCAAAACGTATACAAATTTCCATGATTAACCAATACAGAACAGGATTACTATGCCTTACAAATTTTGGTTTGGTGGATCCTGCCTAATAGCAGGATGATGATCCCAATAAGGTTGGCACTACGTCATGAATAGAGATGAGCAAGTATACTCGCTAAGGCACTTTACTCGAGCGAGTAGTGCCTTAGCCGAGTATCTCCCCACTCATCTCTAAAGATTCGGGGGCCGCCGCGGGTGACAGGTGAGTTGCGGCGGGGAGCAGGGGGGAGCGGGGGGGAGAGATCTCCCCTCCGTTCCTCCCCACTCTCCCCCACAGCTCCTCGCCCCCGCCGGCCCCCGAATCTTTAGAGGCGAGCGGGGAGATACTCGGCTAAGGCACTACTCGCTCGAGTAATGTGCCTTAGCGAGTATACTCGCTCATCTCTAGTCATGAACATAAAGAGCCTAGTTTGTCTCAAGAACAAGGTTAGGGAAGGATACATAGCAGGTGGAAATGCTCACAGAGCTCACTAAAGCCACATAGTAGGCAGAAGTCCACTGCCACATCAAATACAGCCAAAGGGACATAATTCAAGTGCCTGTACATCAACAACCAGAGAGGATTCTGGCATCCATACACTAACCGATGGAGGGGATCCAACATCCAAATCCATACCTAACAGATGGGGAAGTGAGCGGCAACCTACTGATCATGCAGACAAGGGGAATCAGATGTCTGGGGCATCTTCAGTAAAATAGGTACAAACAGAACCAAAATCACACAATAGACAAAGTTCCAGCCATCATGAATGCAAATGTAGGAGGGGTGCCCCCTCCTAGAGGAGAGTGGCCCTGCTATTCTGTGAATAGCAGCTGCAATAGCCATTGTAGGTTTCATCACCCATGCAAGGACTCCTACTAGGGGGGAAGGGTCCAGTGCTTGTTAGCGCTGCATATGATAGTGTTTTAAAGCTGTATGAGAGTCCACTTCTGCTGGTCAATGCCCCAGCCAGCAAGGGGAAAGGCAGAGAGGCACCTGCAACTCTAGTTTATGTCCCCACGCCTCTAGCAGACCAACATGGAGGTACAGAGGTGCGGCAGGAAGCTTGCGTAAGGAGGCCCTGTCTCCAGATTAATGCTTCTTGAAGATCAGCCCCAAAGACCAGCTTAAATGTTTAAGATGCTTCTGGGCACACAGTTAAGCACCCTATATAAGGTTTAGGAACTGCATCACAGCTCCAGACACAAAGGCAGTGGAGCAGTAACACAGCCATAACAGTGGAGAGCAGTAGCAGTAAAGGCCAGTTTGTAGTTACCTCATGCTTGGGAGCTGCCCAAAAAGAAACCAATGGGCTCTGATGACCTGATGGCCAAAGATGGAAGACTGAGCAGAGCTTTAGAGTGAAACACCCCAAAGAGCATGGGTAAAGATGGAGTCTTGCTCCCCACATTGGCTGACACTGTGACGGCAGTGCAGAATACATACAATGGGCCTTTCAGAAGTTCTACATGATGCATATGACAAAAGCGAAGACAAACGCGGCCTGCCAGGTGTGATTTCATGGACTGTAACAATTCATTGGGACTGAGTAACATAAAAACCCTGGCCAGGGTGGGGAACAAGGACTCACAGGGACCATGATATTGTTAGCGTAATGTAGTAATAGCGGGATGGTGCCATAGCTTTGGTAATGCAAGGCCTTGCGGGTTAATTGTTAGGTGGTAGTAATGTTATATGGTTATGATGCAGTGCAATGTGATGTAATGCGTAATGTATTATGTACATTATGTGTTCCTGACAAAGAATGTGTAATAGTGCAGTAAGGTACATGTCATAAAGTAATAGTATGGATTCGAGTAATGTGTGATGACCTCTGGGTCATAAGTAGCATCTAAGATGTGTTAAGCATTTTGCGTGTAGGGACAGTGCTTCTACGGCGTGGTGAGGTTGAGGTCTCCGACTATAAAGATAATGTATGTTTTGGTTATGCTACAGTCAAGAGGTGTCAGATAGTTATGTGAAATGTCATGGGCCTTGCTGCTGCCAAGGAGGAGAAGAAGATGTACTCATATATGACACACCAGATGTAGGAAAGCATATTTTGTGTTGCAGACAATGTTTTGAGAACTGTAGCTTTAATAGAGTTTATATTGAGTTATTATGCAACTTTAAGAATTAAAACCTTCCTGTGGATTGTAATAATGTTTTTCCTGCTGATGTTGAGTAAAGTCACTTTTATAAAGAAAAGTGCCACCTCTGCCTGTCTGTAATCATCACACTATCATGCAACCTGCAACACGGATTTGTACCTCCTGCCCGTCACACACACACACACACACCAACAACCATATGGACAGACAGGGGACTAGACGTCAGACAACACTCATCTGACGGAGTACAACAAATGAAGTTCAGTACAGCATGTATGTACACAGGAAAATGACCAGCACCTAAGTAAGGGTGGAACAAAAATATATACACTTACATAATTGCTGATTGACTGACCAGGAAAAACACCTCCCTATCAATCAATCAGACCATACATCACAGGAAGTGTAGAAACAGAGGAGAGAAGAAGAGCGTGAGGAGAAATTTCCAACATACAATTGATTGGATTGACCGTAACCCCCCCCCCCTCCCGTTGAGCCCGTTGAGCCCCGCCCACAGTTTTTCAAAGTTACAATGCAATGTAAAAAGCAGAAATGTGGCACATTTTTGCTTAGGTAAGATTTTACAAAACTTGACGCCTTCTTAATGCCAGACATCTGACAGAAATGTGTTTATGAATTACCCCCCTAATCTCCAGTCCTCAGAGGAAATTATTTGCTCTCCTTTTAATTTCTTCTATGGATCCCTCAAATTCTAAACTCGCTACGCCAAGACAGCAGACTCTCCCCTACCATCCGAACATTCAAAGGCAACCTAAATCCTACCTCTTCAGAGACGCTTGTAAAATACAATAACCCTACTTCTGCTTCTACCCTCATGTACTATCTCTATCCCCTTTCCCTAGCAGATTGTAAGTCATTCTGGGGGTTTCTTCTCATTCTCCACCAATCTGTCATTCATTAAGCTCATGTTTATTTTATTTGTTTTTATTTCAAGGTATGAACCCTGAATCCTTTTTTTTCCCTATGACAGTGCTGTGGAATATTCTCCTACAAACGTAATATTCAAGTCAGAAAAATAGTAAATTGAACAAAATATATAAGAGTATAAGGGCTTTAACTCACAACAGTGTTTGAAGCTGTGAAAGTTTGAAGTGAGGGGTTTCAATATGCTCTATTTGCGTATGCACCTGTGTGTTTAAGCCCTATGTGTGTCCAATTGAAATATACATTTGACAGGACAAACCAGATCTCCTAAGGAAATGGTGTTTATTTTATGTGTGCACAGACCCTGGTTGATTTGCATCTTTCAACCAGAGTGACTATGCAGAAAGATTCTAACACCCTTATACAGTATGGGCTAGCCTAAATCACAGATTCATAACTATTGGTTAACACTAGAGATGAGCGAACGTGTTCTTCCGAGCTTGATATTCGTGCGAATATTAGGGTGTTCGGTATGTTCGTTATCCGTAACGAACACCATGCGGTGTCCGGGTTACTTTAACTTTCTTCCCTGAGACGTTAGCGCTTTTTTTTGGCCAATATAAAGACAGGGAAGGCATTACAACTTCCCCCTGCAACGTTTAAGCCCTATACCACCCCCCTGCTGTGAGTGGCTGGGGAGATAAGGTGTCCGCCTGATATAAAAGTCTGCCCCTCCCGCGGTTCGCTATGGATGCATTCTATATGCGCTCAATGGGGCCAGCGGCAGCAGCGCTGACCCCATTGAGAACATATAGAAGACAAATCCTTCTTCTCTGGCACAGCTGTAACAGCTGTAGCAGAGAAGAACGATGTTTGCCCATTGAATTCAATGGAGCGGCAATACAGCATGTTCCACTGAATGCAATGGGCTGCCGGCGATCGCAGGATGAATGGTCGGAAAGGGGTTAAATATATAACCCCTTTCCTGCAATTCATCCAGAAATGTGTTACACTAAAAATATATACCGGCGTATAAGGCGACCCCCCAACTGTCACCTTATACGCCGGTAATACAGTGGAGCAAAGAATAAAAAGCATTACTTACGTTTTTAGATGATCTGCGCCGCTCCTGCAGGCTGTCGCTCCCTCCTAATCCACGGCAAAGTATTCCTTTCTCCACGAAAGGCTTGAAATCCCCGCCTTCAGAAACACAGCCAATCACAGCCATTCAATGACATCATTGTCATTGGCTGTGATTGGCTGAAGGCACGTGTCTTTCTGGAGGCAGGGATTTAAAGCCTTTCATAGAGAAAGCTTGTCTGCCGTGGATTAGGAGGGAGTGACAGCCTGCAGGAGCGCCGCAGATCATCTAAAAACGTAAGTAATGCTTTTTATTCTTTGCTCCACTGTATTACCGGCGTATAAGGTGACAGTTGGGGGGTCGTCTTATACGCCCGGTCGCCTTATACGCCGGTATATATTTTTAGTGTAACACATTTCTGGATGAATTGCAGGAAAGGGGTTATATATTTAACCCCTTTCCGACCATTCATCCTGCGATCGCGGGCAGCCCATTGCATTCAGTGGAACCTGCTGTATTGCCGCTCCATTGAATTCAATGGGCAAACATCGTTCTTCTCTGCTACAGCTGTTACAGCTGTGGCAGAGGAGAACGATCTTTATGCTGACAGTGGGGGGGGGGGGCACTCTTGCCGCTATTGTGGCTTAATAGTGGGACCTGTGAACTTGAGATGCAGCCCACCATGTAGCCCCTCGCCTGCCCTATCCGTCACTGTGTCATTCCCATCACTTTCTTGAATTGCCCAGATTTTCACACATGAAAACCTTAGCGAGCATCGGCGAAATACAAAAATGTTCGGGTCGCCCATTGACTTCAATGGGGTTCGTTATTCGAAACGAACACCCGGACATCGCGGGAAGTTCGTTCCGGATAACGAACACCCGAACATTTTGGTGTTCGCTCATCTCTAGTTAACACTAAGGAAGATCTAAGGTAAAAGAATTTCTTATCACTTTCTACGAAAATTTCAGTAAGGGGGGTTGCTTTGGAATTGGGCTATTTTTAGTATCAAATTACAACAGTGTGAGCAGAAGACTTAAGGCTCATTTACACGGAGCGATGATCGCTAAAAAGGCAATCATTTAAGCGATCATCGTTACGTCTAAATGCGCACCCATCGTGCACGTTTCGTGCATTGCTAGCTGATCGTTAAATTCAGTCCAACCTAAAAATCATCATTCAGCCTGATCAGCAGTTCTCCACGGAGAGTGCTGATAGCATTGTTTCCCGCTGGAGAACAAAGGATCTGAATGCAGATAAGAGCCCTCAGGCTATTAGCTGCTTTCACCTAAGGCTTCATTTGCACACTTAATTGCTCTTAAGCAGCTGAGTAGTTACTTAAAAGTTTATGCAAAATGATCGCTCAAAGCTGTTACTCAAACTGTCCTTTGAGCCATCTTTGAGCGATCATCGGGCCGTGTAAATGGGCCTTTACAATATACTCCAATTCTCTGGCTGAGTCAATAGCAATTAAATTACATTAATTTTTCTATGTCATACCACTCGTATCTCGTACCACACAATCAGATGTATCATAGCTGATAGCTGAGTGTGGAGCAAGGCTTGGCCAGCTATGACACATCTGATTGGAAACTAACAACGATGCCCCAAGGATGACATGACGTCAATGACATCAAGTGCACACGCTAACTTTTTCTGTCAGTATACCACCGATCCAGACACCCCCTGCGTACCAAATAAACATGCTGGGGGAAATGTAGCCTGTCCTTTAATAAGCAGAGTACTTACTCTTCACTGAATGGCACAGTTTTTCTGGCAGTATGTGGACTACAGACTCTAGTACCTTTATAATGACTCACTACAATATTACTATTTTCATGATATTATTCTATTATAGTGTAGTATGCCATTAATTACAAAAATCTATGTGCTTCTGCACATTATAATTATTCAGGACGGAGTCTGTGTTTAACAGTTTTCTTCAGTTCATTATTATTTGTATAAATAAAAATTACATTTTATTCATGGAGCAACTCTAAAGGTTTATGTTGCCCTAGGGCATAATGAGCTAGTTTTTTTCTTCTACAGCTATGATTAAGTCGAGCAATGGAAACCATGAGCACTGGTGTGAACCCAGCCTAATCACTGCAGACAGACAGTATTAAAATGCATTTCCAGTAACACATGCCATTTTTCTGTTAGAAATTTTTCTGAATGTATCCTGCTGTTCTCTTTTAATTTTTCTGAATCTCAATATTGTAGATATTGAATGCCAGAATGAACCCAAGATCAAAAATGTGGGATTTATAAGATTCCTTTGTAGATAGATAGATAGATAGATAGATAGATAGATAGATAGATAGATAGATAGATAGATAGATAGATAGATAGATAGATAGATAGATAGATATGAGATAGATAGATAGATAGATAGATATGAGAGAGATAGATAGATAGATAGATATTAGGTAGATAGATAGATATGAGATAGATGATAGATAGATAGATAGATAGATATGAGATAGATTGATAGATAGATAGATAGATAGATAGATAGATAGATAGATAGATAGATAGATAGATAGATAGATAGATAGATAGATAGATATGAGATAGAGAGATATGAGAGAGATATGAGATAGATATGAGATAGATATGAGATAGATATGAGATAGATAGATAGATAGATAGATAGATATGAGATAGATAGATAGATAGATAGATAGATAGATAGATAGATAGATAGATAGATAGATAGATAGATATGAGATAGATAGATAGGGATAAGGTCAGTAATAGATATATGAATAAATGGTCAAAGCCCTTAAAGAACCAACTGGATCAATCAAACTTCCTCCTATACATTATTTCATACATTTGGTGGGCAAAATGTTAAAATTCTTCTTAATCGTGGTGACCTACGGATTTGGAAATGAAAATGAATAATATGATCTTTATGTGGCCTCTCAGATCCGTACCATATATTAAATGAGTCCATGGGAAGAGTGAGCAGAATACAGATTGTGTAAATCAGGGAAAATATGTATATCCTGTGGTCATACGAACCAATTCAATATGCATAATGTAAGCAAAGACTTACTTCCCTGTGAGCCCTGTGTGTCCTTGAGGCCTCCCTAAATGGACCTCCATTATAAAAGTTAAACTAATGTCAGTTATTGGTATGCTTGATAAAGGGGATTGCTTCTTGTGGTCTGGAGTTGTTTCCTGGTGGTTCTCCACCCCCTGTGGATGTATTTGGTGTATGGGATTCCAAGACATTTATTGGGCCTTTTGGGGCATTTCCTTGACTTGCGGTTCACTTTCTTCCATAGGCGAAACCGCAAGCCCTTTGTGAGTCACTTTCTTTTCCTATTAACATTTTAGTCTTTTCATTTACCCTGAGCACTGCTCCTAAATATTGTTCAGAATACAGATTGGCTTCTTATGGTAATACTTATGGGTAATAAAGGCCACCCTGCCGGAAACCAGACTTGTACATCATTACCTATTAATTCGTTAGCAACATCCGCTGTACTCGTATAGATAGTGCTGCCACCAAATATTTATTGGATATATGTGGCTTAAGGGTGGAGTAGACTTAAGAGCTAAATCCACACCATGTGCAGCAGGTTCAGCTGTTTATTACTTTAACAGTTGGGATTTTAGATAACTCTGACCCAGCAGGTGAACCCCCTGATCATGCCATGGTCAATAGTGACCATAAAATCAAAATAGTTAAACACAGGTACAGGGCTCCCTCTGCCATGCCAGTACCAGAAATGGAAGAGTATGTAATTAGACTGTTGTAAGATAAGAGGAGAGGTGAGTTTGAGAGATTAAATAGGGAGTAGAGGCAGGTGATGAGGAGGTCCAGTGTGCCCGTCTTTGTGAGCACCATTATGAGAAGCTGAAGAAAGAGAATAGTGATAGGAGTTTAGAGGCACCTGAATGGTATGTGTCTATGAGGGTGTTGACGTCCACCATGATGGGTTGAGATGCCAATTAAAATGAAGCATAGTAGCCAGTTAGTGAAGTGGTTGACAAAGGTGGTGCCTGGGCCTGGCGATCAACAGATGACGGCCACTTGGAAAATAGAGAGTACATGTAGATACAGTGTACTTCAAAGGAAGTGGGGGTGAAAGAGGGTAGAAGTGTAGACAGGTTGAAAGTGCAGTTATCTGACAAGAGAAGGCTGACTCCTCAACCATGCCTGTTCCGAGGGCTGGAGTGTGAGTAAATTAAAGACCACTGTAAGAGACTGTAGCCAGCTGTGCTAGGGGATGTCCACCATCTTTCCTGTTGGCCCAGGATGGATAGTTTGTAAAGATTGTGAATATAGGAAAGTTTGTTGCAGAAATAAGCTGCATTCCATACTGCCCCTGAAAGAGGGACTGGTGAATTTAGGGGTCAAGCAAACAGATTTGAGATTTAAAGGGTTGCAAGTAGTTGGTCAGTGACGGGGAGGGGGAAGGGGGGTATACGTTAGTGGGAATCTGCTGAAAGACCAAGAATTTGGAGATAGATCAGCAACAGATGAGAGAAGCGGAGACAGGTAGATGGGAGATAATTGTATGTGTGGTGGTCCTGGTGGTAATACGTTGTCTTGTCGTCTTTTGGTGAATAAAGTGTATCATTGAACATAACTTTATAACATAGAGGCTCTTTATTTCAAACCCGCTTATGTGCAGAGAAAACTATTTTTCATTATTGATTAAAAAAACAACAAAGATTGAGGCACTTTTGTTTTTTTGTTTTTTTTTAAGTGATGAAAATATTTTAAGTGGAATGGTTGAAAATATGCCTTTGTGTTGTAAGAAGCATTAAGCAAAGTGTAGCTCATCCATCCGAAATATTTTGAAAGCAGCGTGAATCAAGCATATTCATATACTTCATAATTACTGCCTAGAAATGCTGATGGTTATGGCACATATTTCACCTCCAGTAGGAATAAAATACATTTTAGAGAGCATTCCTCTGTGAATGAAAGCTTTGTGAATGTGCCTACTGTTGTATTTCAGGAAGCAGCATATGTGAAAATTGCAAGTATGAGTTGAATTTCACATCTAAGATATACCACAGGATGTGAGCTGCATTCCACTGTAATGCAGACGTGTCAAATTGTTCCTGAATTGTAAGCTCATTACTGAAAGTTCTATGTTAGACGCTTTCCGTTTTTTTTCTCCTTGTACTGTCAAATATATATTGCTGGTTTTCATGCTTGGCCGAGTTGCCAGTCCTAAGGCTAACTAACTGGAGAATTCCGTGACCCAGGATGTACATGTGCATCATCTGCTGATGAGACTGAAATGGGCCCCAGTCTCAGGCTACAGATAAAATCAGCAGCTTCTGAATGACATTTAATGTCTGATTTTGTAAAATTCTCTAAGATGTTGAAATTGGCAGGAAGCTGGAGCAATTTGCATAGCTTCACTGAAGTGGCTTTTTTTTAACTTGGGATCCAGGAAAAGACTGGATTAAAAATTTAGTGTTCAAGGTCAGAGTGTCTTACTGGCTAGAAGTCTGCAATACAACATTTATTTTAATGAAAACACGAGAAAGCTTACCTGCTTTCTGAGGATTGTAGCTGTTTGTGCAGAGCAAACTGCATTGTTTGTTAGCGGATTTGGTTTAGTTAGTGATCCTAACAATTTAAGGGGTACATAACTCAGCAAAGTCGTTATTCTTAAGGCCTCATTCACATGGGGGAATTCGCACAACTAGCTTAAGGTCCATTTACACGCAAAGACAATCTTTCAAATGATTGAAGGATTGACAGTTCTAGCAATCATTATGCATAAACTGCTAATGGATACTAATGCCCATTAGTACTTTATCAGCTTCATTTGCATGTTAATGAGCCTCCAGCAGCTGTTTGCAAATCCGAGCATGTGGTCTGGACTTTGCACCTAGCTGCATTGACTTTGCATGGGCTGCCGCGAACTGTCAGCTGAATACAATGTAATCAGCTGCTCCCATGGATAATACAGCATGTGGTTCTGGCTATCTCTCGCCAGCTGAACAATGCGTTTTATGCTCACCTAAAAATCATCATTCAGCCAAAGAGTGAAAGATAGAAGCATTTACACACAATGATTATTGCTCAAAAGCCATTGCTTGAACGGATTTTGAGCGATAATCTTAGCGTGTAAATGGGGCTTGACGTGCACAAAAAAAATTGCGACTATTAGAACCAATGGTTTCCTATGAAAATGTTTACCCAAACAAATTTTATTCACTCAAAAAACTCGCACCTAAAAAGATAGGACATCAGCGACTGAAATTCACGCAACTGACATTCCCTGTTGTGTGAAAAGATTGGACCTGTCCTATCTTTGGTGAGTGATGCGCAAGAGATTCCATAGATTTGTATGGGAGCTGGAAAAAGGGAGGGAGTTTAACTGTGTCCGGTGCTCGGAAAAGACAGGTGCCTGTATTTTTGACATTAGTATTCATAAGGATGATTTCTACTGACCAAGTCATTTGACTGGGCGATTTTTATGCTGATGAAGCTCGGGACTCGCCCATTCACGTGATTCACGTGCAATTTTGACGCCCATGTGAATGAGCCCTAAGATAAATGAACTGGCTGTGTATGTATGAACACATTGTGGCCCCAATTAGATGGACGGTATCCAATAATTTCCTATTGGATTGTCAGTCTATAATGGTCATTGATATTAAAGAAAGAAAATAGAACTAAAAAACTGGCAGTGGAGAAGGCGCAACACTCCAGGTTAAAGCAAATAGGAAGTGACCAAAGGTTTGGCTAACTTCTTGTATTTAATAAAGTACGTGATCAGCTTATGAAAACGCGTTTCGGGGATAACCCCTTCGTCAGTTGAGCTGGTGTTTAAAACATACAAGCAATTGGTGGGTCCCAAAAGGGTTAAAGATTAGATATTTTTGCCTGTGGGATGCAGGTCAGCCAGGGCAGAAGCAGGGGAGAACTTCTCTTCAGTTTCCCTATGCTGAAATTTGACACAAATTTTGGTACACCTTACATTCCATTGCCACAGCAACCTTTTAACTCTTTAGGGTAACCCTTTACAAATATCACAAACAAAATCACAGTGTGTGAATAGGAATTATTTTTTCCTAATCTCTCATAGTCATAGAAAACATCTTGTCCAATAAAAATAGCAGAAAATGAAGCAAAAAAATTGTGGTATGTGAAGCTTATATTACATCTGTAAGTGCACGGGTCTACTGACCCAAACTGACAGCATTATAGATCCCTGCTGTCCGTTCAGGTCATTAGACCTGCTGTCAGGCCAGGATTTGTAGTTGAAGGAGATGGTGATGTTACTTATAGTGGAGGCAGAGGCGCCTTTACTAAACGAAGGTGAAGGTCAACTTTTCACTCCATAGGAGGGTATTTTTGTGCCTCCAGCACAGACTAATTGATTGAGTGTCAAATTCTAAGGCAAATTAAATAATGTTTTGATAGATCAAGTATACATAAAGTATGAGAAAAGGACTGAAGCCAATAAAATAAATTTCCATGTTGGCAGTACTCATACAAATATCTACTCAATAAATCAAGGCGCCGAAGTCCGTAACCTGATGGTGCTCAGCTTGAATTCCAAGTTCAAACAGAAGAAGTCAATTCACACTAGGTAGTGAAAAAGCAGCACTCAACAGTAAGATACCACTGTGGTTTCCTGCATTCTGATTATTCCATAGACACGAAAAAACATTGGAGAAGACAAGTACAAAAAAAATCTGCAAAAACAGCAGAATTACTTTTTTTAACTGATCTCCCCTAAAAAAATATGTTAGACCAGGCTCACACGAACGTATTTTTGTTGCATAGTACATGCACAATGTACATGCGTATACAATGCGCAAAATGGCGTCAACGAAAGTACATTGCTTTTCATTGCTCCACTCACACTTGCTGATATTTAATGCAAAATACGCGCTTGAACAACATAGCAGCATATTCTGTTTACCTGTGTATGATGCATTTTAAGGCCCATTTAAACAGAGCGATGATCGTTCAAAATTCGCCATCTTTTGCACGATAATCGTTGCGTCTAAACGCGCGGCCATCATGCACTTTTCGTGCACTGCTCCTTGATCGTTCAATTCAGACCAACAATGTAGCTGAATGCAGATAAGAGCCCTCGGGCTATTAACTGCATTCAGCTAAAGGCTTCATTTGCATGCTAATAAGCTACTAAGTAGCTGAGTAGCTACTTAATAGTTTATGCAAAATGATTGCTCAAAGCTGTCACTGAAACTGTCGTTTGAGCGATGATCACTTCGTGGTAATGGGCCCTGAGAGAGCAATTGTTCAGAATGCAATGCATATGCAAATACGCATCTTTTTTTACGCATGTTGCTAGCAGAAATGAGAAGGAAGTTAAAAAAGAAACCAGGAAGTTGTAGGCAGACTGTAGCCTGTAGGGACCACCAGACAGATCCAAGGTGGATATTAGAGGCCATAATAATAATACAATGCCTACTTTTGATATGGGCAAACTCATTCCTCTGAGGCATCGGACTGGGCTGTGCAAAAGTGGAAAAAAACTGCCAAGCCAAGAGAGCCTCCTCCCCTAGTGAAGATGTCAGAGGACTGTTAAGAACAACTCTCACCAACACAATAAAGCACAAGAAAATGGCACCGATGCGATCATGTGAGTGATAGAAGGGTGTTTCCAGAGGTTTGGGCTACTTCTGACATCATTCCTTGCTTGCGTTCGTTTTTGCATGAGTAAAATACACAGTACATATGCAAGCATACGCACGCACAAAAAAAGCACGCATATACGGCCAAAACACTGTTAATTTTACACTGTGTATAATGATAGGGTCATGTGAGCCCAGCCTTAATCAATAAGTTCCGTACACCCCAAAATGGTACCTATGAAAATTACATCTCACTCTGGAAAAACAAGCGCTCACATGGACACATCGATTGACAAACTGAAATTGCAGCACATAAAACATAGAAATCTTTTGCATGACACTTTATTGTTGCGCAAAAGTAGCAAAACTCAGAGAACTATAAAAAATCTTGTATTGCCAAAATTATAATGACCTATAGAAGAATTGTAACATTTAGTTATGCCACGAATGGAACTTCATAAATGTAACATGCAAAAACAATAGCAGATTTGCTATTATTTTCCTTCATGTATGTGCTATTATTGTACAAAAGTAGTAAAACATTAGAAAAGCTATACATAGCTGGTGTCACATAACTATACAGACCCATGGAAAAAAAATAGCGTAATCGCTATGTTGCACTGGGAATGGCGCAATATTTAAAATGCTAACTCAATGGCACAATTTTTGGTGTTTTTCCATTTTCCCTGTAAACAGTTAATTAATTAAAGTTAATCACAAAGTTATATATACTGTATATACTCGAGTATAAGCCGAGTTTTTCAGCACAATTTTTTGTGCTGAAAAAGCCCCCGTCAGCTAATACTCGAGTGAGGTAAAAAAAAAAAAAGCAATACTCATCTCCTAGTCGGCCGCTGTGTCCGCGGACGAGTGCTCTTGCTGGCGGTGCGGCAAGCTGCTTCAGACTTCTCCCTGCTGTCATCTCACTGGCTCGGGTTTTGACTTCCCCCACCGTCAGCGCTGTGTGAGCAAGTGCTGTGATTGGATCGAGTGCCAGCCAATCACAGCTGGCGCTCAATCATTCACAGCCATTCAGTGAATAACATCACTGAATGGCTGTGATTGGTTTATCGAGTGCCGGCTGTGATTGGCTGGCGCTCGATCCAATCACAGCTCTTCCTCACACAGCGCTGTCGGCGGTGGAATTCAAAACTAAGCAAGGAGATGACAGCAGGGAGAAGTCTGAAGCAGCTTTGCACTGCCAAGGAGAGCATCACACCGAGAACACAGATGCTGGCTGGAAGCTGGGTATTGTGGGGTTTTTTTTTACCTGGTATATACTCGAGTATAGCTAGGCTTATACGCGAATCAATAGGTTTTACCAGTTTTTTGTGGTAAAACTTATTGACTCGGCTTATTTATGGGTCGGCTAATACACGAGTATATACGGTACTTCAAAAAAATCCTAATTAGAAATACTACTCTTTCCATGAAATATAAGGCCTCATACAGCTACCACACTGTAAAAATGGCACAGATGACCGCTTGGGCTAGCAATCGGCTGAGCAATCATGTGAACAATGATTGGCAGGTGTCTACAGTCTCGTCAGGAATCAGAACAGTGGAGGCTAGAGTGCTAGTACTGGATGGAGGGAGGCAATTGCAAAAGTGAATATTGCTTTTTTTTCTATTTTACACCACTACCAGTCACTTGTAATTTTTTTTCTGTTTTATGTTGAAAAAACTTTAATTCTAAGATAGACTTGGTACTTAGAGGGTTAAAGAAACGTATAATAATACTAATATGCAAAACTGATGTGGTAATTTGGGCCACTTTTCATTTATAGAGGAAGTCTGTGTTTGAGGTGTCCCCTGAGCTGTAATACTGACATCATTTTTTACTTCAGGCTCTTCCTGCTTGACAGCCCGCCCTGACCTCTACTCTCTGTATAACAGATGGGCTAATGGTCTGGGAAGAGGAATACTTGAATGCAGCTAGATCTTAATTAATGAAACAAAAAAGTGATAGCAGATGTAAGTTTATTATTTGAATCCTAAAAGAAAATATTTTTTTTAATCTTACTTATCTGCATGTTTCACATCGATGTATAGAGATTGTCACCATTGACATGAGTCACCACCTCCAATGTGACTTCCAATCTAAATGTACTATCTTGAACACATACTTGGGTCATTTTCTTGTAGAAAGCCAATTAACCTATCAGTATAATTTTGAAGTGTAGGAGGAAGCTGTGCTGAAAGAGGTCACTCATGCAAACATGGAGTCTGTAAATATTTCATGTAGAAGTTGTTCTTGGTTTGACTTAAACCCAAGGCCACAAAGTAACAGCACTGACCACTGAACCAGGGTGCTTAGTGGTTTTTATAAATCTGTTACAACTTGCAGGTCTGGTTTGTACATATCAAACTTTTCTGCAATATGTGGTAAATTCAATCTTAAAGGCTTATTATAGTAGAGTGAAGTTATCACATATCTGTGGAATAAGTTGGCGCTATACAAATAAAGATTATCATTATATCTGCGTGATAGGGGATAAGTAAATGATCAGTGGGTGTCCAACTATTGGGATCCCCACCAATCCAATGACCAGAGGTCTGGTCAGTCTCTTAAAGAATGGACTGGAGGCTGTCCATGTGCAATGCCGCTCCATTCATTTCAGCAATCTCAGCAATTTCCAGCACACTCATTGAAATGAACAGAGAAGCTGAGTGCAACCTGCACTCCATTCATTTGAGGACTGACTAGGCTCTTGTTCCTAGGATCAGTGACGATCCCACTGGTTGGATCCCCACTGATCAGTTACTTATCCGCTTTCCCATAGGCAGGGGATAACGTCATGCTACCAGAATACTTCTTTAATAGAATTATACATTTGTGGTAATTTGGTCATTTTCATTTTGTCATTTGTGGCAATGTCACCATTTTAGACAGGAAATATAATTGTTGGACTTGCTAGTACTTTTCACGGAGTAATGAAGAAATATATAGATGTAGATTTGAAGTGTGAATGCGCCCCAAGGGCTTGGTCAGACAAGTGTGTGTTTTCAGTGCACATAATGCACACTTCTAAAAGAACCAAGCGTTCATATGCGCAAAATGTGAAGAGTAAAATAGTGCACACCTAAAAAAGATAGGACATATGTGCGCGTTTTGCCAGAGTTTTCATTGACTCCTATGGGAGCAGGGACTCCTGCGCACAGAATAGCTTCCCCACTGCTTACAGCAGGGCATTTAAAAGGTGCCTCTGGCACAGGGATGAGGGGACTCCCCAATGATTGAATAGCTGTGATTGGTCCCTGCGCTCAGCCAATCAGAGGCAGCGCTTCCAGGAAGCAGGGATTTTTAAATCCCCGGCCAGAAGAAATGATACAGATGAGTGACGGAGAGTTAGGAAGAAGATGCGCCAGAGCCCTGACAGCAGCCCTCAAGCAATTTTCCACAAAGAGCTTATATTTCATGCCCTTTCTTGAAAATCTATGCAGGGGTTGTCTTCATCCCATTGC
Source organism: Eleutherodactylus coqui (assembly GCF_035609145.1). NCBI lineage: Eukaryota > Metazoa > Chordata > Amphibia > Anura > Eleutherodactylidae > Eleutherodactylus > Eleutherodactylus coqui. The sequence goes on along the minus strand of NC_089843.1, from coordinate 136,789,609 downwards.
TCTTAATGGGGCAGCAGCAGCATTGGCCCCATTGAAAAGAATGGGATAGCATTGGGGTCCTCTGCCCAGCTGTGACAGGGAATTATTTCATCCCCACAGGGAGTCCCATCATCACTGAACACTGTGACAGTGCTATCACAGTGTTCAGTGATGAGGGGACCTTCGTGGAGCAGCTGCTCCAGTGAGCAGGCAAAATTTAATGCACTGCGCATATAAAACTTTCCCGTTCACGCATTTTCGCGTATGCAAGGAGCACATTTTTTGCCATGCACGTGGGCGCGCAAAAAAACACGCTCATCTTACCAAGCCCTTAGAGTTACAGCATAAATTATAAGAGTGCAATAATGCACATCCAGCACCAGAACATGGTCACATAAGGAAAGATCACTATCTTTCAACTCTGAGATCTTTAAGCATCTATGGTAATTTAGAGATCTGGGAGACATTAGTTAACATGCTGTAAAATTTCATCATGGGTTTCTATAAACAAGGTATCTTGTCCAAGGTAATGGTAGAAGACTACCGTGAGATTTAAGAGAGAACGGGATAAACATAATGGTCGAAAAATATGCTTGGTAAAGACTGTCATGTTGGAAACATCACATATATGGAGGAAGTAAGCTTGAATTTTTTAGAAGCACCAGATATCCCACCCAAAATATGTTGCATGCAATACTTTGTGGATTTTAGGTTTGGTGACGTTGTTTTACATTTCCCTGCTGAAGTACATTAGGAAGTACTATACACATCTCTAAATATGTGGGATTGTTCTCAGTAAGAGAAACCAAGTAATCTTGTAGATATGATAGCTTTTAATGGCTAACAAAAATACATGATGTTACAGCAAGCTTTCGGACCTCTCAAGAGCCTTTCTCAGACATAATGAAACAGATCTGGAAGGCGCATATATGTATATATATATATATATATATATATATATATATATATATATATATATATATATAAATGTACACACATGAGAAGGCACAGACATAGAGAAGTAAATAATTGATCCACTGTTAAAGAATGTGACAGTTTTATGATCTCTCAATTGCTTTGTGTTATCTCTCCTTTAAACCTGCAAATAAGGAAAATGAAACAATACCTCTGCAGCAGCAACTATTGGATGGCAGCATTCCTTCAAATCAATGTACGATTTTTTACCAAGTCTGTAAAACCGTGATTGGGAACAGCATCCCTTCTGGGTACTTTCCTTGGGGAGTGAATAAGCCAATCACCCCCCAGGGGTAGATTATATGGCCTCCTTGATGAGGAGGGTCACAGTCCTGGTTGCCACCCTTTGCCTTTGCTACTGGATCCCAAGAACTTGCGTAGGACTTCCTTTTCAAGAAGAACCGTATTCTTAGCAAACACTGTGTAGAAAATATACTTTAAAGTCATGATAACCATGTGAGGAGTGAACAAACACCAAACACTGGGGGGTTAAATAGGTACATAATGGATAGGGGGCATTCTGATCTTTGCTATTGGACTTCTTGTCTTTTATGTATGCCACAGTTGACTAGTGTCTCAAAAGCTGGTAGAAATCAATCCTTGATGAAAGACTCCAAGTTCTTTTATTAAAACAGGTCAACCTTCATTATTATCTATCTCTATCAAACAATCAACCACAACAAAGAATAAGATGTCAATCACATGGAGAACAGTGATGATTGTAGATGGAAGACTTGTACCCATTTCTATCATTGATTAGAAGGAAAGAAGAGACGCTTGTAGACTGCTCTGCAAGTGGTTTCTATGGTCACTATATTGTCTATGCAGGCTGAAATTCAATCCAACATATAATCAGCAAAACAACCTGGCTTGCAATAACTTGAGATATTTAGTTGCAAATCACCAGTTGTTAGACATCGTGGTTTTGTCTTAGCTATTTTTCATGTTTCTTGAATTCACTTAGGCTACTACATGTGTTAAAAGAGAAAAAAGAAACACATGCTCAAGTTATATTCTTTTGTACTTTGTGTTTCATTGCAGTCACAGATCAATAGTCAGATGAACACAAGCAGCTGGCACCGTGTGTACTTTGAAAGCCAAACCATAGCAGACATAAGAAATGAATAGAACTGAACAAAGAGCTTATAGTATATTCAACACACATGCTTCAGGAGATTTCACTCCCAAGTTTAAGAATAGAGTCTACTGTATAGAATTTTGTCTAGATTTTAGTTAGTTATGGCCAAAGTGTTTTCCAAAAGTTTTGAATGTCTTTATACTAAGTTCTAATTATATTTCATGGACTTTAAAGGGGTTGTCCCGTGAAATCAAGTGGGGTTATACACTTCTGTATGGCCATATTAATGCACTTTGTAATATACATCGTGCATTAAATATGAGCCATACAGAAGTTATACACTTACCCACTCCATTGCTGGCGTCCCCGTCTCCATGGCTCCGACTAATTTCTGTATCTTGTGCCTTCTTTAGATGCGCTTGCGCTGTCCGGTCTTCTGCTGTGTTGACTGGGGCCACTCCGGCGTGCTCGCGCCGGAGAGCTGGTCTGCGCATCGTCATCGTAGCTCCGCCTTCGTCACGTGGTGCCGATCAGCCAATTAGGTGGCTGTAATCGGCAGTGGAACGCAAGACAGGAGAAGATAATCCACGGTGCACCATGGGAGAAGACCCACGGTGCACCTTGGGAAAGGACCGGCGGCCATCTTTAAAAGAAGAAAAGAAGAAACTGCCCGAACGGGGATGCAGGTAAGCGATTTTTTTTTTTTTAAATAACAAAGGGATTGTTTTTAATGGGGCACAATGTGGGGGTATGTAGAAGAAAAAAAAATTTGATTTCGCCGCGGGACAACCCCTTTAAGGTAAATACTTAGATAACAAGAAGTCATTCACTTTGGAAATAACCTGTTTGTACTACTTCTTAACAGTGGAAGATTACCTTGCCATGAGCTTAGTCATTATGAACTTCAATGGCAACATGTTTTCTTTTCACCAGCAATATATGAATGCCAATGAATAAAATGCAATTAAAAACATTAAAAGTGCATTAAGTGGACATTCCATCCTTTAAATGCTTTTAGAATATAAAACATGCTAGTAAATATTGCTTAGAAAAACGTCCCGTTTTACACAGCTATAGCGATGCAGTAGATGTAGTGTAAATGTTTTGTCTTACCTGTGTTTTTGTGCTATTCTATTTGAACTCTATTAGAGTGAGATGGGCCAGTGGTTCTGTAATATCCCTTTAACCTCTTCATGACTGCAATATGCCTTTTTACTGACTTCACTGATGGGCTATAAACCCGCACATACATCTTTTTATGTTGGTCCCGCGGCCACCTGAAAGGTCTCGCCTGTGGGATATTGTTGCATCCACCAATTCCACCTCAAGGAAAAACTTATGCCCAAAACATGAGAGTCTGGTTCTTTGACTTTGACGAAGCCGTGGTCTACCAGCCATACCCTCATGATACAGTGTCTCATGTGCCGTCTCTTTGAGAGGATCAGAGAGTCAGGTGTGACCTACACTTGGGGACACCTTTTCCATCTTTGTGTCCATCTAAGTAAGATGCCCAACCTATTCTGCATCTTGCAGATACCGCCTACAATTTCATCAACCTGCTCCCAGCACACGACTCAGAGAGCAACGGCCCTGGAAACCAAATTAGCTAGCTCCCTTCTTGCTACCCTGCCACTGGTGACGAGGATCTGTATAGCACTTTCTCTCCATTGTTTCTTTTTTGTTGGATTCCAGTTGCCCGATCGCTTCCATGGTGCTCATCAGATTTTCCCGTCCCAGAATATGATGGCCATCTAGCCTAGTATACTAACATGCATCCTTTCCCTCTTTGCTCTTCTCTCCTCTCATGTTTACTAGGACTTAACATTTTAGGTTTTGGAATGCTGTCTTTTCCATATGCCATGACTCTTTCCACTGGGTCTCTTCATTTTACGATTTACTCAGGCTACTACCTTTGCTTTGTCCTCAAGCTATCACATGCTTCCTATCAGCGCATATGTTTTACAGACATCCTGACTGGGATGACCTGTCTCATCAGCTCTGTCCATTATCTCCTACTCCCTTAATCTAGTGGTATGTTGATCTTGCAAGACTGATAGTTTTCTCCTTTATCCTCTTCTCCTCTCTCCCACTCCCCTACTCTTTTCTTTTGGTTTATAACACAACTTGCTTCCTTCTCTCTCTTCTCTGACCCCCACCCACCCTTATCTTCATTACTTTTCTTCTTGGTCCCTTCATTCTACCCTTTCCTTAAAATTTAATAAAACGTTCATTGCAAAAAAGGGGAGGAACTGTCCTGGAATAAGAAAATATACAGTATTAACAATGTATAACATCATTTACAATGGTCTCAGGCATGCAATATAGTAGCAGATTGCCGGGTCTATGTTATAGCTGACACTCCTTGTGGATGGCTCAGGTACAGCTCCTATACCCACGCCATCCCTACACTGTGCATTTACATGTCTGGGTTGGCGCAACATAGTGGCATAACTTTACAGTAGTGTGTGTGAAGGAGTTAAACATAGTTAAATGCTGTCAGCAAATGTATAAATATTAGAGATGAGCGAACACCAAAATGTTCGGGTGTTCGTTATTCGTAACGAACTTCCCGTGATGCTCGAGGGTTCGTTTCGAACAACGAACCCCATTGAAGTCAATGGGCGACCAGAACATTTTTGTATTTCGCCGATGCTCGCTAAGGTTTTCATGTGTGAAAATCTGGGCAATTCAGGAAAGTGATGGGAATGACACAGTGACGGATAGGGCAGGCGAGGGGCTACATGTTGGGCTGCATCTCAAGTTCCCAGGTCCCACTATTAAGCCACAATACCGGCAAGAGTGGGCCCCCCCCCTCCCAACAACTTTTACTTCTGAAAAGCCCTCATTAGCATGGCATACCTTTGCTAAGCACCACACTACCTCCAACAAAGCACAATCACTGCCTGCATGACACTCCACTGACACTTCTCCTGGGTTACATGCTGCCCAACCGCCCCCCCTCCCCCCCACAGCGCACACCAAAGTGTCCCTGCGCAGCCTTCAGCTGCCCTCATGCCACACCACGCTCATGTCTATTTAGAATTGCGTCTGCCATGACGAGGGACCGCAGGCACACACTGCAGAGGTTGGCACGGCTAGGCAGCGACCCTCTTTAAAAGTGGCGGAGCGATAGCCCACAATGCTGTACAGAAGCAATGAGAAATAGAATCCTGTGCCACCGCCATCAGGAGCTGCACACGTGGGCATAGCAATGGGGAACCTATGTGCCACACACTATTCATTCTGTCAAGGTGTCTGCATGCCCCAGTCAGACCGGGCTTTTTAATTCATAGACACAGGCAGGTACAACTCCCTATTGTGAAGTCCCTGTCGACCCACAGCATGGGTGGCTCCCTGGAACCCACCGGCGGTACACAGAAATATCCCATTGCATTGCCCAACACAGCTGAGGTAGTAATGTCGTGCTTAATGCAGGTGGGCTTCGGCCCACACTGCATGCCCCAGTCTGACTGGGGTTCTTTATAAGTGTACAGATGTAGTAAAAACTCCGTGTGCACCTACAGCATGGGTGGGTGCCAGGAAGCCACCGGCGGTACATAGAAATATCCCATTGCATTGCCCAACACAGCTGAGGTAGTAATGTTGTGCTTAACCCTTTCCAATCCAATTTGTATATGGTTTTCCTAGGGGGCTTACTCTTTTTCTGCTGTTATACAACGGCGCTATATGCTGGCTAAAGCCAGTACTGCATGAGCTGACACGTAGGATAGGCTCCGACAGCAGAGAGGCTGGCAATATACAGTAAGAGAACCCCGACGGACGTCTACCAACAACGGAGCTGTACAGCCTTAAACCCTAATGTCTTCACAGGTCACACAGTGGACTGGAAAGGGTTAATGCAGGTGGGTTTCGGCCCACACTGCATGCCCCAGTCAGACTGGGGTTCTTTACAAGTGGACACATGTAGGTTTAACTCCCTGTGGACCCACTGCCTGGGTGGGTGCCAGGAAGCCACCGGCGGTACATAGAAATATCCCATTGCATTGCCCAACACAGCTGAGGTAGTAATGTCGTGCGTAATACAGGTGGGCTTCGGCCCACACTGCATGCCCCAGTCAGACGGGTTCTTTAGAAGTGTACAGATGTATTAAAAACTCAGTGTGCACCTACAGCATGGGTGGCTCCCTGGAACCCACCGGCGGTACACAAAAATATCCCATTGCATTGCCCAACACAGCTGAGGTAGTAATGTCGTGCGTAATACAGGTGGGCTTCGGCCCACACTGCATGCCCCAGTCAGACTGGGGTTCTTTACAAGTGGACACATGTAGGTTTAACTCCCTGTGGACCCACTGCCTGGGTGGGTGCCAGGAAGCCACCGGCGGTACATAGAAATATCCCATTGCATTGCCCAACACAGCTGAGGTAACGTCAGCTGTAATGCAGGTGGGCTAAAAATTAATTTGATTACACTGTAGGCGAGGGCCCACAAAAATTGCTGTATCAACAGTACTAATGTACATCCCAAAAATTGGCCATGGCCAGCCAAGAGGGCAGGTGAAACCCATTAATCGCTTTGGTTAATGTGGCTTAAGTGGTAACTAGGCCTGGAGGCAGCCCAGTGTAACGAAAAATTGGTTCAAGTTAAAGTTCCAATGCTTTTAAGCGCATTGAAACTTATAAAAATTGTTCTGAAAAATTATTTGAGTGAGCCTTGTGGCCCTAAGAAAAATTGCCCGTTCAGCGTGATTACGTGAGGTTTCAGGAGGAGGAGCAGGAGGAGGAGGAGGAGGAATATTAGACACAGATTGATGAAGCAGAAATGTCCCCGTTTTGGATGGTGAGAGAGAACGTAGCTTCCATCCGCGGGTGCAGCCTACGTATTGCTTACGTATCGCTGCTGTCCGCTGGTGGAGAACAGAAGTCTGGGGAAATCCAGCCTTTGTTCATCTTGATGAGTGTTAGCCTGTCGGCACTGTCGGTTGACAAGCGGCTACGCTTATCTGTGATGATTCCCCCAGCCGCACTAAACACCCTCTCCGACAACACGCTAGCCGCAGGACAAGCAAGCACCTCAAGGGCATACAGGGCTAGTTCAGGCCACGTGTCCAGCTTCGACACCCAGTAGTTGTAGGGGGCAGAGGCGTCACCAAGGATGGTCGTGCGATCCGCTACGTACTCCCTCACCATCCTTTTGCAGTGCTCCCGCCGACTCAGCCGTGACTGGGGAGCGGTGACACAGTCTTGGTGGGGAGCCATAAAGCTGGCCAGGCCCTTAAAGACTGTTGCACTGCCTGGGATGTACATGCTGCTCGATCTACGCACATCCCCTGCAACATGGCCCTCGGAACTGCGCCTTCTGCCACTAGCGCTGTCGGCTGGGAATTTTACCATCAGCTTGTCCGCAAGGGTCCTGTGGTATAGCAACACTCTCGAACCCCTTTCCTCTTCGGGAATCAGAGTGGGCAGGTTCTCCTTATACCGTGGATCGAGCAGTGTGTACACCCAGTAATCCGTCGTGGCCAGAATGCGTGCAACGCGAGGGTCACGAGAAAGGCATCCTAACATGAAGTCAGCCATGTGTGCCAGGGTACCTGTACGCAACACATGGCTGTCTTCACTAGGAAGATCACTTTCAGGATCCTCCTCCTCCTCCTCCTCCTCCTCAGGCCATACACGCTGAAAGGATGACAGGCAATCAGCCGGTGTACCGTCAGCAGCGGGCCAAGCTGTCTCTTCCCCCTCCTCCTCATCCTCCTCATGCTCCTCCTCCTCCTCCTGTACGCGCTGAGAAATAGACAGGAGGGTGCCCTGACTATCCAGCGGCATACTGTCTTCCCCCGCCCCCGTTTCCGAGCGCAAAGCAGCTGCCTTTATGGTTTGCAGGGAATTTCTCAAGATGCATAGCAGAGGAATGGTGACGCTAATGATTGTAGCATCGCCGCTCACCACCTGGGTAGACTCCTCAAAATTACCAAGGACATGGCAGATGTCTGCCAACCAGGCCCACTCTTCTGAAAGGAATTGAGGAGGCTGACTCCCACTGCGCCGCCCATGTTGGAGTTGGTATTCGACTATAGCTCTCCGTTGTTCATAGAGCCTGGCCAACATGTGGAGCGTAGAGTTCCACCGTGTGGGCACGTCGCACAGCAGTCGGTGCACTGGCAGCTTAAAGTGATGTTGCAGGGTGCGCAGGGTGGCAGCGTCCGTGTGGGACTTGCGGAAATGTGCGCAGAGCCGGCGCGCCTTTACGAGCAGGTCTGACAAGCGTGGGTAGCTTTTCAGAAACCGCTGAACCACCAAATTAAAGACGTGGGCCAGGCATGGCACGTGCGTGAGGCTGCCAAGCTGCAGAGCCGCCACCAGGTTACGGCCGTTGTCACACACGACCATGCCCGGTTGGAGGCTCAGCGGCGCAAGCCAGCGGTCGGTCTGCTGTGTCAGACCCTGCAGCAGTTCGTGGGCCGTGTGCCTCTTATCGCCTAAGCTGAGTAGTTTCAGCACGGCCTGCTGACGCTTGCCCACCGCTGTGCTGCCACACCGCGCGACACCGACTGCTGGCGACATGCTGCTGCTAACACATCTTGATTGTGAGACAGAGGAGGAGGAGGAGGAGGAGGGTGCTTTAGTGGAGGAAGCATACACCTCCGCAGATACCAGCACCGAGCTGGGGCCCGCAATTCTGGGGGTGGGTAGGACGTGAGCGGTCCCAGGCTCTGACTCTGTCCCAGCCTCCACTAAATTCACCCAATGTGCCGTCAGGGAGATGTAGTGGCCCTGCCCGCCTGTGCTTGTCCACGTGTCCGTAGTTAAGTGGACCGTGGCAGTAACCGCGTTGGTGAGGGCGCGCACAATGTTGCGGGAGACGTGGTCGTGCAGGGCTGGGACGGCACATCGGGAAAAGTAGTGGCGACTGGGAACTGAGTAGCGCGGGGCCGCCGCCTCCATGATACTTTTGAAGGACTCCGTTTCCACAACCCTATACGGCAGCATCTCAAGGCTGATGAATTTTGCGATGCGGACGGTTAACGTTTGAGCGTGCGGGTGCGTGGCGGCGTACTTGCGCTTGCGATCGAACACTTGCGCAAGCGACGGCTGAACGGTGCGCTGAACTACACTGCTGGATGGGGCCGAGGACAGCGGAGATGAGGGTGTGGGTGCAGGCCATGAGGCGGTAGTGCCTGTGTCCTGAGAGGGGGGTTGCATCTCAGTGGCAGGTTGGGGCACAGGGGGAGAGGCAGGGGTGCAAACCGGAGACGGTGAACGGCCTTTGTCCCACCTTGCGGGGTGCTTGGCCATCATATGTCTGCGCATGGTGGTGGTGGTGAGGCTGTTGGTGTTGGCTCCCCGGCTGAGCTTTGCGCGACAAAGGTTGCACACCACTGTTCGTCGGTCGTCAGGCGTCTCTGTGAAAAACTGCCAGACCTTAGAGCACCTCGGCCTACGCAGGGTGGCATGGCGCGAGGGGGCGCTTTGGGAAACACTTGGTGGATTATTCGGTCTGGCCCTGCCTCTACCCCTGGCCACCGCACTGCCTCTTGCAACCTGCCCTGCTGATGCCCTTGACTCCCCCTCTGAAGACCTGTCCTCCTGAGTAAGCGTTGCACACCAGGTGGGGTCAGTCACCTCATCGTCCTGCTGCTCTTCCTCCGAATCCTCTGTGCGCTGCTCCCTGGGACTTACTGCCCTTACTACTACCTCACTGCAAGACAACTGTGTCTGATCGTCATCGTCCTCCTCACCCACAGAAAGTTGTTGAGACAGTTGGCGGAAGTCCCCAGCCTCTTCCCCCGGACCCCGGGAACTTTCGAATGGTTGGGCATCAGTGACGATAAACTCCTCTGGTGGGAGAGGAACCGCTGCTGCCCAATCTAAGCAGGGGCCCGAGAACAGTTCCTGGGAGTGTTCCCGCTCCTGAGCAGGTGTCATTGTAGTGGAGTGAGGAGGCTGGGAGGAAGGAGGAGCAGCAGACAGAGGATTCGGATTGGCAGCAGTGGACGGCGCAGAACTGCGGGTAGACGATAGGTTGCTCGAAGCACTTTCTGCCATCCAGGACAGGACCTGCTCACACTGCTCATTTTCTAATAACCGTCTCCCGCGTGGACCCATTAATTGGGCGATGAATGTGGGGACGCCAGAAACGTGCCTCTCTCCTAATCGCGCAGCAGACAGCTGCGACACACCTGGATCAGGAGCTTGGCCTGTGCCCACACCCTCACTTGGCCCTCCGCGTCCTCTGCCACGTCCACGTCCACGTCCTCTAGGCTTACCCCTACCCCTCAGCATGCTGTATTACCAGTGATTAGATTTCCCAGGCAGGAAATAAATTGGCGCAAGACTGCAGGCCAAATATAATTTTTGCCCTTTTTGGAAAACGAAAGGCCCCACTGCCTCTAGTGAATGAATTATCAAAGTTTAATAACTGTGCTGTGTCCCTGCTTATGTGTCACAGAACGTGAGGGTAGCAGAGTTATTATAACTCTTGGAGAGCAGGTATTTTTTTTCCCAATTAAGGAAAGCAAATGGCGAACACAGCAGTAAAGCGTAGCTGGCTGCGTATGATTTAGCAATGTTTTTCACGCAGCTCACACGTGTCCACCGCCCTTAGGACGGACAGAGGCTGGACAAATAGATTTGTTTTCAGTTTTTTCCCACCAACAGGCAGCACTGCGTATATTCAATGAACCTGCGAAGTTTAATAACTGCGCTGTGTCCCTGCTTATGTGTCACAGAACGTGAGGGTAGCAGAGTTATTATAACTCTTGGAGAGCAGGTATTTTTTTTCCCAATTAAGGAAAGCAAATGGCGAACACAGCAGTAAAGCGTAGCTGGCTGCGTATGATTTAGCAATGTTTTTCACGCAGCTCACACGTGTCCACCGCCCTTAGGACGGACAGAGGCTGGACAAATAGATTTGTTTTCAGTTTTTTCCCACCAACAGGCAGCACTGCGTATATTCAATGAACCTGCGAAGTTTAATAACTGCGCTGTGTCCCTGCTTATGTGTCACAGAACGTGAGGGTAGCAGAGTTATTATAACTCTTGGAGAGCAGGTATTTTTTTTCCCCAATTAAGGAAAGCAAATGGCGAACCCAGCAGTAAAGCGTAGCTGGCTGCGTATGATTTAGCAATGTTTTTCACGCAGCTCACACGTCTCCACAGGCGTAAGGACGGACAGAGGCTGGACAAATAGATTTGTTTTCAGTTTTTTCCCACCAACAGGCAGCACTGCGTATATTCAATGAACCTGCGAAGTTTAATAACTGCGCTGTGTCCCTGCTTATGTGTCACAGAACGTGAGGGTAGCAGAGTTATTATAACTCTTGGAGAGCAGGTATTTTTTTTCCCCAATTAAGGAAAGCAAATGGCGAACCCAGCAGTAAAGCGTAGCTGGCTGCGTATGATTTAGCAATGTTTTTCACGCAGCTCACACGTCTCCACAGGCGTAAGGACGGACACAGGCTGGACAAATAGATTTCTTTTCAGTTTTTTCCCACCAACAGGCAGCACTGCGTATATTCAATGAACCTGCGAAGTTTAATAACTGCGCTGTGTCCCTGCTTATGTGTCACAGAACGTGAGGGTAGCAGAGTTATTATAACTCTTGGAGAGCAGGTATTTTTTTTCCCAATTAAGGAAAGCAAATGGCGAACCCAGCAGTAAAGCGTAGCTGGCTGCGTATGATTTAGCAATGTTTTTCACGCAGCTCACACGTCTACACAGGCGTAAGGACGGACACAGGCTGGACAAATAGATTTCTTTTCAGTTTTTTCCCACCAACAGGCAGCACTGCGTATATTCAATGAACCTGCGAAGTTTAATAACTGCGCTGTGTCCCTGCTTATGTGTCACAGAACGTGAGGGTAGCAGAGTTATTATAACTCTTGGAGAGCAGGTATTTTTTTTCCCCAATTAAGGAAAGCAAATGGCGAACCCAGCAGTAAAGCGTAGCTGGCTGCGTATGATTTAGCAATGTTTTTCACGCAGCTCACACGTCTCCACAGGCGTAAGGACGGACACAGGCTGGACAAATAGATTTCTTTTCAGTTTTTTCCCACCAACAGGCAGCACTGCGTATATTCAATGAACCTGCGAAGTTTAATAACTGCGCTGTGTCCCTGCTTATGTGTCACAGAACGTGAGGGTAGCAGAGTTATTATAACTCTTGGAGAGCAGGTATTTTTTTTCCCAATTAAGGAAAGCAAATGGCGAACCCAGCAGTAAAGCGTAGCTGGCTGCGTATGATTTAGCAATGTTTTTCACGCAGCTCACACGTCTCCACAGGCGTAAGGACGGACACAGGCTGGACAAATAGATTTCTTTTCAGTTTTTTCCCACCAACAGGCAGCACTGCGTATATTCAATGAACCTGCGAAGTTTAATAACTGCGCTGTGTCCCTGCTTATGTGTCACAGAACGTGAGGGTAGCAGAGTTATTATAACTCTTGGAGAGCAGGTATTTTTTTTCCCAATTAAGGAAAGCAAATGGCGAACCCAGCAGTAAAGCGTAGCTGGCTGCGTATGATTTAGCAATGTTTTTCACGCAGCTCACACGTCTACACAGGCGTAAGGACGGACACAGGCTGGACAAATAGATTTGTTTTCAGTTTTTTCCCACCAACAGGCAGCACTGCGTATATTCTATGAATAATAACTGTGTTGTGGCCCTGCCTATACAATTCTTTCCCTGCAGTATCAATGGAGGGTGCAATGCTCTGCAGAGGCGATTTTGAGAAGCCCAAAAAAAATGCAGCACAGCCAACAGCAGCCTGGACAGTACTGCACACGGATAAATATGGCCCTAGAAAGGACCGTTGAGGTTCTTGAAGGCTACACTCACTCCTAACACTCTCCCTGCCTATGCAGCACTTCTGTCCCTAATGCCAGGTGCAACGGTCTGCAGAGGCGATTTTGAGAAAAAAAAAAAAATCCCACTGCTAACAGCAGCCAACACACAGCTATCAGTGGCCCTAATAAGGACCTTTGGGGGGTCTTGAAGCCTACACTAACTACCAATTCTTTCCCTACAGCAGCTCCGGTATAAACAGCACTGTCCCTCATCTAACTCACACCGCATCTGAGGCGAGCCGCGGGAGGGGCCGACTTTTATATTAGGCGAACACCTGATCTCGCCAGCCACTCACAGCAGGGGGGTGGTATAGGGCTTAAACGTTGCAGGGGGAAGTTGTAATGCCTTCCCTGTCTTTCAATTGGCCAGAAAAGCGCGCTAACGTCTCAGGGAAGGAAGTGAAAGTAACCAGAACACCGCATGGTGTTCGTCACGAATAACGAACATCCCGAACACCCTAATATTCGCACGAATATCAAGCTCGGACGAACGCGTTCGCTCATCTCTAATAAATATCTAATTTTCTATGCAATATGTAGTTCATTTTTATTGTTCTTATAATAAAAATACATTTATTAGTCAGAATAGATAGACAATTCCATCAATCTAGAAGATGTAGTTCATGAATTTAATAATTTACGGCGAAAGAAGGCTGAAAAACTGAAATGTTTATGAAACTATCTCACTTAGCATTTGTGCTCCTTTGATTGTTCTAGCAATGGATATTGTTATCTTCCTGCCAGCAATGTGTTGGAGATATACTCTATTCATGAACAACTGTGAATCAACATCTGCTGATGCTTAGAGGAAATGTTAGAACATAAAGCAGTTTGTCTTTGAGGCCTAGTCATTTTCTACTATGCCAGAGATAAAATGCACTTTTACATCATAAACCTATACTTAATCATCACATGCTGAAAAGCAGATTGCTTTAGTGTATAATGTTTTAAATCAATGTCTTGATTTTCCAGCCTCTGGCTACCATGGTAACAGAGAACTGATTTACATCACACATACAAAAAAAAAAACCTTTAAAATATTTGTCCCATCCAGTTCTGCCGGACATCAATTAACTTTTTCCAATTCGGGGCAAGAGACACATGTGTGTACAATATTTATTTCTCTAGTACAACTGACCTCTGTTTAAAGGGAACCTGGCACATTGAAAAATGCAGTCCAAGCTGTAGGCATCATGTTATAGAGCAGGAGGAGCTGAGCAGAATGATATGTAGATTTTTGGAAAATATTCAGTATAACTTGTCTTTTAATCATTTAAATCTCTGCTCTTTCTGGCCTTAGGAGTCCAGTGGGCGGTCCTATCAGTGATTGACAGCTACCTGTGGATGACAACCTTTCCCATATAATTTAATTGCTCAATCACTGAGTAAAACCACCCACTGGATTCCTAAGATTTAAATGACTGGCTTCTGACAAAACTATATATCAAACTCGTTGGAGGAGGAGCTGAGCAGACATATATATATATATATATATATATATATATATATATATATATATATATATATATATATATATATATAGTTTTATGGGGAAAGATTCAGTATAACTTGAATTTTATTCCTTTACATCTCTGTTAATTTTGAGCTGAACAGTCCAAATGGGCGGTCCTATCAGTGATTAACAGCTGTTTGTGAATGACTGTACATACTACACTCTAACCTGGTAGGTTTGAATACATATTGGAATATGGCAATTATTGAATGGTAGACAGTGATTTTTTTCATGTTCTCACTTTCTTTCTTTCCCTTTATCCTTATTTATTCCTTTTATGGAAATTATCCTACTGTCTGAGATAATTATCCTTATGCAAGTATGTTTTTACATTTAGACTTTGACTAGATTCTTGTAGTTCCTACCACTTATTATTTAATTAGTAATTGTTTTAAATTAATTTGAATTATTTTTTTTGAGTATCTTTGTATCAACTCTGGATGTAATGGTATTCAATGGTCTAATGTTCACCTAATGTTATACTTATTTATTGATTTGATTATTTATCAATGTAATTATCTATATATTGCTGTGTTAATTCTATACATGTATACCAAAAATTGATTTGCTAGACCCCTTCCAGGTTTACCCTGTGTATGCATCTATATTTGTCTTTGTATTAATTAATTTTTTAAATATGTCTATACGATGATATTATTTACTTTAAAAACTGTGTGCCAGTGTACCTAGAAGATGTGTTGACTGCAACAGGTTGTCACAATGAATATTGATTTGATTAACATGTCCCTTTGGTTCATTCACTTTGCATTTTTCTAATCAAATCAATATTTTGTGTGATCACCTTTCGCTGTCAAAATAAGACATATTTGAGGCTAACTTCACACTGGCAAGCGGGATATGGGGCTGTGAATCACGGCCCCATATCGAGCTCACCACCATGTGAATTCCCCGCAGATGCAAGGCGTATTCATGTTAAAACAGACATGAATCACTTTGGGGAAGACGGATCGCAGAGTTTCTCCCAATGTTTTCAATGGGAAACATCGCATCACATCGTGTGCACCTAGCAGGTGGTGCGATCCTGCTCTGGCTCCATTGAAAACAATGGTCGCTGCAATGCGAGAACACGCAGAAAGATAGAACATACTGCAATTTGATTCTGCAATGTGGTGACATGCAGGAAAACATCGCTTATGTGTATGACCCTATTTAAAAGGAAGGGGTTCATACTTGTGTGAGATTTATGCATCTCGCAACACACAAATCTCACACAATTTTCTCGCCCATGTGAAGACAGCCCAAGGCATACTTTCTAGCAAGCAACAAATCTTTCTAGAAAGTGCTGGCAACTTATAGTGCAAAGACAGGGGTGTCTGGCATTACCACCACCCCTTCCCCCTGCCACTTAACTACCAGCATAATATTCATCAGAACATTGATAAGCACTCTGCAACACTTCTCAGAAAATTCTTTTCTCTTCCGACAGGACATTGACCTATCTTATCGGTGCTTACAGCAGAGGAGACTACAGAGGGTCATGAGAGAGAGACCTTCCTCTCTCCCTGCACATATAAGTAATATATTCAGTCCGCCCTACACACCATGCGATATATGGTTACTCCGGTTTGATTGTCTAGGCATACTCTTCAGTCTCTTTAGCATGGATGCATGATGGCCATCTGGGCTATTTACATGGAGGCTCTTCTTGCTGGATTGACTGTGGATTCAGGGAATTATGGCTGACTTTTTTTCTAGCTGGAGGTTCGGATTTAACACACATCCTGATTGGTAATTAGTGCAGTATCATAGGATGCCACAGACCATTTTATTGTTTGAAGCTATATTCCGATGACAGTATTTAGAGCTTTTTTTACTGATTTATATATTTGTAATACAGCTATAGAAATAAGGCCTAAGGCAAATCCGGATTTCACACTAGTAGGGAGCTTTATTTATCATTACAAGACACGTACAGTATAACTTAGAAGTTCATGGTGTTCTTCAGTATTACTCAAGGATAGAGGCAAACTCATTTCAGTTTAATAGGATGACAAGTGTGTATATAGGTAATGGTAATAGTAATAAAAAGTGGACTAAAGGGCCATTTACACGGGACCATTATCACTCGAAATTCGGTTGAACAAATGAATTTGAGAGATATTCGTTCAGTGTAAATGCAAAAAAACCCCACTTACTATTCATTCACTATTCGGTATTGTTGACTACAAAACATCACTGGATTGCGGGCTCGTTGCGTGTAAACGCTCTCTGTTCAGCACTTCACATAGACTATGATGTGCTTAGCGAGAAGCCAGCAAGAAGCCCACAATCCAGTGGTGAAGTCTGCCTGTCTAAATGCTCTGCACGAGCGTTAACGACCTTAGTCATTCCATCTAAATGGGGCATGAGACAAAGTGGTTTGAATATCTTGTTGTATACTAACCTGTAAACCTTCTCAACAAGAAGTTTTTGCCTCCCTAAAGTATAATTTCTGAATCCATTATTAAGCGCTTGTGATTATGTAATTCGCAGTTTCCTCCTTTTACTCTAACTAGGTAAAACTGTAAATGTATTTTTTAATGGTTAGGGACAACCTTTCAAAATTAATTAATATCTTTGCATTAGTTCCGCAATGTGTGGGAGTTTTACACTACAGCAGATATTAATGGTTGTCTGATTCACAGAAACCTGTCCCATCGCTGACGTGAGGCCCTTTCAGACTTGCAAAAGATTTCATTTATGTTTCCTTTTATCACTGCTTAGTCATATTTCAGTATTACATTATTTAATGTTTCTTGTTTTATTTAATATTAGATCCATAAAACATGTATTCTTCAAAGGTAAAATATGTCTGTTGCTGCTTACAATGTGTCTTTTTATTTCTTATGTTACACCTAGGATTACTACTACGTATCAAAACAGGCATTCATTCACTTTCCAAAGTGAGAGCATGGCTGCTCAGCACTGCAAATGTACACAAAGAAGGATTCTGAAAGTGAATTTATCCCCTACTGTATCCTTTTTATTAATTAAAAGCAGGTGCTGAAATATTTTCATTTATCATACCCTGTTTTTCTTTTCTGATTGCAAATTTGTTATTGTATGTTCCATGCATTATTAAGGGGAAATTTTCTGGTCAGAGCTGCTGTTAAAGAGGCTATCTGGGGATTTAAATTTTTTAGGCCAGTTTTACATTTGCATCAGATCATCAGGCCAGAGGTCCCATCGTAGATCTGGTTGAAAATGTTTTTTCTTCCATCCAAAAGTCGGGCAGCTTGGCAAAAAGTAGGTGGACCCCATTATAGTCTATGGGGTATATCCGCCACTGTTCAGTTCCATCCAGAAACAGAACCATTTGGCCACGGGGATTCCCCCTTCCTGCTCACCGAATTGAGGAGGAAAGTGGAAACCATGTCACCGATGTGAAACAACCCTTAGAGTGGACACTACCTCAGAGTCGAACCAGCTACTTTTGGCTGTGCTCCGACAAGGCATCACGTGTAATTGTAGCTGTCCTGTGTCATGACATCATAGGTGAGGGACGGGCTGTCGGCCTATGACAATAAGTTAGCCATTCTTCCTACCACTGCATTACTAGTGATAGTAAGAGGGGCTGGTTTCATTATTATATTGAGTCAACAGCCCATTTCTCACCTATGACATCACCAACACCTGACAGCTGCTATACCACGTGATGCCTCGTTGAAACACAGACGGAAATTGCTGGTCCAGCACCTTTAACAGCAAACAGAGATATGTCTAATGCAGCCACATGGTCGATGGATACTGTAGTTTGGAAATATTAATTGAGTTCTATGGGGAAATGTTGTGGTCATGCTCTTTGACATGTGTAGGGGTCAAGCTGCAAAGAGTAGGGGATAAATAAGCAGTGATCAGTTGCTATTGTAAATGGTAGATCCTGTGTTATCTATATATAGGTGTTACCTGTCATTGTAATCCTGGCTGTGATGAGATGACTGCTGAGAAGTGATCTCTACAGAACAAGAAATGTTGTCATATAATTTGTCTTGGTAGCCAGTTTGTCACTGAGAAGAGAATAAGGGTTAGAAATGCAACTGTTACTAGAAAATGTATTGAAAGTTTTTAAAGACAAACTCTGTGTCAATTTCTTCAGTGATGTACTAATCATGTAACATATGTACTCACTAACTGCTACAAAATAGGCAAAAAACTGAGCTACTTGTTGAAAAATAAAAGTGACTGGAGCCAAACTGAACCTTCCCCAACAATGTCGGATGGCATAACACCTCAGAAGGGTTCCATAGACATTAACCTAGCAGCAGAAGCCTGTACTAGTAATGTGTGTAAATTAGTGTTACAGATTTACTGTGAGGATATTGAGATGTCATTCAGACTGCAGAAGTGTGGCCGGATGGTAGTAAGGAGAGGCAACATAGCAACATAGAGAACATAGCAGACATACAGACCTTGCTATGCCATGATATAATGGAAACCATGATGAAGAGGCAAGGAAGGCAGCAACATCCAAGTACTATCAAAGGTAAGACAGGTCCTAAAGAGCCAGCTCAATAAAAAGATCAAGATTAGAGATGAGCGAACGTACTCGTCCGAGCTTGATACTCGTTCGAGTATTAGCATGTTCGAGATGATCGTTACTCGTAACGAGTACCACGCGATGTTCGGGTTACTTTCACTTTCCTCTCTGAGACGTTAGCGCGCTTTTCTGGCCAATTGAAAGACAGGGAAGGCATTACAACTTCCCCCTGCGACGTTCAAGCCCTATACCACCCCCCTGCAGTGAGTGGCTGGCGAGATCAGGTGTCACCCGAGTATAAAAATCGACCCCTCCCGCGGCTCGCCTCAGATGCGTTGTGACATAGCTGAGGGAAAGTGCTATCGTGTTGGAGCTGCTGTAGGGAGAGTGTTAGGAGTTAGTGTAGGCTTCAAGAACCCCAACGGTCCTTCTTAGGGCCACATCTAACCGTGTGCAGTACTGTGGAGGCTGCTTTTTGCAGTGTTGCACTTTCTTTTTTTTTTGGTATATCGGCCGTGCAGAGCATTGCGCCCTGCAGTAATACTCCAGGGACAGAAGTGTAGAGGCAGGGAGAGCGTTAGGAGTTATTGTAGGCTTCAAGAACCCCAACGGTCCTTCTTAGGGCCACATCTAACCGTGTGCAGTAGTGTGGAGGCTGCTTTTTGCAGTGTTGCACATTTTTTTTTTTTTTGGTATATCGGCCGTGCAGAGCATTGCGCCCTGCAGTAATACTCCAGGGACAGAATTGTGGAGGCAGGGCCAGAAGACATATATTATTGATTGAATATACGCAGTGGTTCTTTTCAAAAAAATATTGGGCAAAAAATCTATTTGGCCTGCCTGTCACTGTGCTCAGTGTTCTGGGTCCGTGTGTGCTGGGTGTAGTACTTCAACAAAATCATACGCAGCCAGCTAAGTGTTACAGCAGGCGTGCGCCAAATTATTTCCTGGCTGTGAAATCACCGCTCTGTTGCAGTTAATAACAGTGCAACACTCTGCAGTTCTGTGACACACTCCAGGGACAGAAGACATATATTATTGATTGAATATACGCAGTGGGCCTTTTCTAAAAAATATTGGGCAAAAAATCTATTTGGCCTGCCTGTCACTGTGCTCAGTGTTCTGGCTCTGTGTGTGCTGGGTGTAGTAGTTCTACAAATAAATACGCAGCCAGCTAAGTGTTACAGCAGGCGTGCACCAAATTATTTCCTGGCGTTCCGTAAGCGAAGTCAGCCTCCAACCACAGGCCAATAAGCGGCACATTTAATTACAGCGTTCTGTTTCTGCATTACTGGTAATACAGCATGCTGAGGGGTAGGGGTAGGCCTAGAGGACGTGGACGCGGGCGAGGACACGGAGGCCCTAGTCCGGGTGTGGGCACAGGCCGAGCTCCTGATCCAGGTGTATCGCAGCCGACTGCTGCGGGATTAGGAGAGAGGCACGTTTCTGGCGTCCCCACATTCATAGCACATTTAATGGGTCCACGCGGTAGACCTTTATTAGAAAATGAGCAGTGTGAGCAGATCCTGTCGTGGATGGCAGAAAGTGCTTCCAGCAACCTATCGTCCACCCACAGTTCTGCGCCGTCCACTGCTGCAACTCAGAGTCCTCTGGCAGCTGCTCCTCCTTCCTCCCAGCCCCCTCACTCCATGAAAATGAGACATTCTGAGGAGCGGGCAGACTCCCAGGAACTATTCTCGGGCCCCTGCTCAGATTGGGCAGCAGTGGTTCCTCTCCCACCAGAGGAGTTTATCGTGACTGATGACCAACCATTGCAAAGTTCCCGGGGTCCGGGGGATGAGGCTGGGGACTTCCGGCAACTGTCTCAAGACCTTTCAGTGGGTGAGGAGGCCGATGACGATGAGACACAGTTGTCTATCAGTGAGGTAGTAGTAAGGGCATTAAGTCCGAGGGAGGAGCGCACCGAGTATTCTGAGGAAGAGCAGCAGGACAATGAGGTGACTGACCCCACCTGGTTTGCTACGCCTACTGAGGACAGGTCTTCAGAGGGGGAGGCAAGGGCAGCAGCAGGGCAGGTTGCAAGAGGCAGTGCGGTGTCCAGGGGTAGAGGCAGGGCCAGACCGAATAATCCACCAACTGTTTCCCAAAGCGCCCCATCGCGCCATGCCACCCTGCAGAGGCCGAGGTGCTCAAAGGTCTGGCAGTTTTTCACGGAGAGTGCAGACGACCGACGAACAGTGGTGTGCAACCTTTGTCGCGCCAAGATCAGCCAGGGAGCCACCACCACCAGCCTCACCACCACCAGCATGCGCAGACATATAATGGCCAAGCACCCCACAAGGTGGGACGAAGGCGGTTCACCGCCTCCGGTTTGCACCGCTGCCTCTCCCCCTGTGCCCCAACCTGCCACTGAGATCCAACCCCGCTCTGAGGACACAGGCACTACCGTCTCCTGGCCTGCACCCACACCCTCACCTCCGCTGTCCTCGGCCCCATCCACCAATGTCTCTCAGCGCACCGTCCAGCCGTCGCTAGCGCAAGTGTTTGAGCGCAAGCGCAAGTACGCTGCCAAGCACCCGCACGCTCAAGCGTTAAACGTGCACGTAGCCAAATTTATCAGCCTGGAGATGCTGCCGTATAAAGTTGTGGAAACGGAGTCCTTCAAAAGTATGATGGCGGCGGCGGCCCCGCGCTACTCAGTTCCCAGTGGCCACTATTTTTCCCGATGTGCCGTCCCAGCCCTGCACGACCACGTCTCCCGCAACATTGTACGCGCCCTCACCAACGCGGTTACTGCCAAGGTCCACTTAACAACGGACATGTGGACAAGCACAGGCGGGCAGGGCCACTATATCTCCCTGACGGCACATTGGGTGAATTTAGTGGAGGCTGGGACAGAGTCAGAGCCTGGGACCGCTCACGTCCTACCCACCCCCAGAATTGCGGGCCACAGCTCGGTGGTGGTATCTGCGGCGGTGTATGCTTCCTCCACTAAAGCACCCTCCTCCTCCTCCTCCTCCTCAACCTCTGTCTCGCAATCAAGATGTGTCAGCAGCAGCATGTCGCCAGCAGTCGGTGTCGCGCGTCGTGGCAGCACAGCGGTAAGCAAGCGTCAGCAGGCCGTGCTGAAACTACTCAGCTTGGGAGATAAGAGGCACACGGCCCACGAACTGCTGCAGGGTCTGACAGAGCAGACCGACCGCTGGCTTGCGCCGCTGAGCCTCCAACCGGGCATGGTCGTGTGTGACAACGGCCGTAACCTGGTGGCAGCTCTGCAGCTTGGCAGCCTCATGCACGTGCCATGCCTGGCCCATGTCTTTAATTTGGTGGTTCAGCGCTTTCTGAAAAGCTACCCACGCTTGTCAGACCTGCTCGGAAAGGTGCGCCGGCTCTGCGCACATTTCCGCAAGTCCCACACGGACGCTGCCACCCTGCGCACCCTGCAACATCGGTTTAATCTGCCAGTGCACCGACTGCTGTGCGACGTGCCAACACGGTGGAACTCTACGCTCCATATGTTGGCCAGGCTCTATGAGCAGCGTAGAGCTATAGTGGAATACCAACTCCAACATGGGCGGCGCAGTGGGAGTCAGCCTCCTCAATTATTTTCAGAAGCGTGGGCCTGGTTGGCAGACATCTGCCAGGTCCTTGGAAAGTTTGAGGAGTCTACCCAGGTGGTGAGCAGCGATGCTGCAATCATTAGCGTCACCATTCCTCTGCTATGCCTCTTGAGAGGTTCCCTGCAAAGCATAAAGGCAGACGCTTTGCGCTCGGAAACAGAGCCGGGGGAAGACAGTATGTCGCTGGATAGTCAGAGCACCCTCCTGTCTATATCTCCGCACAGTGAGGAGGAGGAGGAGGAGCATGAGGAGGAGGGGGAAGAGACAGCTTGGCCCACTGGTGAGGGTACACATGCTGCTGGCCTGTCATCCTTTCAGCGTGTATGGCCTGAGGAGGAGGAGGAGGAGGATCCTGAAAGTGATCTTCCTAGTGAGGACAGTCATGTGTTGCGTACAGGTACCCTGGCACACATGGCTGACTTCATGTTAGGATGCCTTTCTCATGACCCTCGCGTTACACGCATTCTGGCCACTACGGATTACTGGGTGTACACACTGCTCGACCCACGGTATAAGGAGAACCTTTCCACTCTCATACCCGAAGAGGAAAAGGGTTCGAGAGTGTTGCTATACCACAGGACCCTGGCGGACAAACTGATGGTAAAATTCCCATACGACAGCGCTAGTGGCCGAAGGCGCAGTTCCGAGGGCCAGGTAGCAGGGGAGGCGCGGAGATCAGGCAGCATGTACAGTACAGGCAGGGCAACACTCTTTAAGGCCCTTGACTGCTTTATGGCTCCCCAGCAAGACTGTGTCACCGCTCCCCAGTCACGGCTGAGTCGGCGGGAGCACTGTAAAAGGATGGTGAGGGAGTACGTAGCTGATCGCACGACCGTCCTCCGTGACGCCTCTGCCCCCTACACCTACTGGGTGTCGAAGCTGGACATGTGGCCTGAACTCGCGCTGTATGCCCTGGAGGTGCTTGCTTGTCCTGCGGCTAGCGTCTTGTCAGAGAGGGTGTTTAGTGCGGCTGGGGGAATCATCACAGATAAGCGTACCCGCCTGTCAACCGACAGTGCCGACAGGCTAACACTCATCAAGATGAACAAAGCCTGGATTTCCCCAGACTTCTCTTCTCCACCAGCGGACAGCAGCGATACCTAAGCAATACGTAGGCTGCACCCGCGGATGGAAGCATCGTTCTGTATCCCCATCAAAAACCTGGACCTTTTCGCTTCATCAATCTGTGTATAATATTCCTCCTCCTCCTGCTCCTCCTCCTGAAACCTCACATAATCACGCCGAACAGGCAATTTTTCTTAGGCCCACAAGGCTCAGTCATATAATTTTTCTAAACAATTTTTATACGTTTCAATGCTCATTAAAGCGTTGAAACTTTCACCTCAACCAATTTTTATTTTAACTGGGCTGCCTCCTGGCCTAGTTACCAATTAAGCCACATTAACCAAAGTGATTAATGGGTTTCACCTGCCCTCTTGGTTGGGCATGGGCAATTTTTCTCATGTACATTAGTACTGTTGGTACACCAATTTTTGGGGGCCCTCGCCTACAGTGTAATCAAATTAATTTTTAGCCCACCTGCATTACAGCTGACGTTACATCAGCTGTGTTGGGCACTGCAATGGGATGTATTTATGTACCGCCGGTGGCTTCCTGGCACCCACCCATGCTGTGGGTCCACAGGGAGTTGTAAATGCATCTGTGTCCACTTGTAAAGAACCCCAGTCTGACTGGGGCATGCAGTGTGGGCCGAAGCCCACCTGCATTAAATATGACATTATTACCTCAGCTGTGATGGGCAATGCAATAGGATATTTTTATGTACCGCCGGTGGCTTCCTGGCACCCACCCATGCTGTGCGTCCACAGGGAGTTGTAAATGCATCTGTGTCCACTTCTAAAGAACCCCAGTCTGACTGGGGCATGCAGTGTGGGCCGAAGCCCACCTGCATTAAACATGACATTATTACCTCAGCTGTGATGGGCAATGCAATGGGATATTTTTATGTACCGCCGGTGGGTTCCAGGGAGCCACCCATGCTGTGGGTCCACAGGGAGTTGTAAATGCATCTGTGTCCACTTCTAAAGAACCCCAGTCTGACTGGGGCATGCAGTGTGGGCCGAAGCCCACCTGCATTAAACATGACATTATTACCTCAGCTGTGATGGGCAATGCAATGGGATATTTTTATGTACCGCCGGTGGGTTCCAGGGAGCCACCCATGCTGTGGGTCCACAGGGAGTTGTAAATGCATCTGTGTCCACTTCTAAAGAACCCCAGTCTGACTGGGGCATGCAGTGTGGGCCGAAGCCCACCTGCATTAAACATGACATTATTACCTCAGCTGTGATGGGCAATGCAATGGGATATATTTATGTACCGCCGGTGGCTTCCTGGCACCCACCCATGCTGTGGGTCCACAGGGAGTTGTAAATGCATCTGTGTCCACTTCTAAAGAACTCCAGTCTGACTGGGGCATGCAGTGTGGGCCGAAGCCCACCTGCATTAAACATGACTCAGCTGTGATGGGCAATGCAATGGGATATTTTTATGTACCGCCGGTGGGTTCCAGGGAGCCACCCATGCTGTGGGTCCACAGGGAGTTGTAAATGCATCTGTGTCCACTTCTAAAGAACCCCAGTCTGACTGGGGCATGCAGTGTGGGCCGAAGCCCACCTGCATTAAACATGACATTATTACCTCAGCTGTGATGGGCAATGCAATGGGATATATTTATGTACCGCCGGTGGCTTCCTGGCACCCACCCATGCTGTGGGTCCACAGGGAGTTGTAAATGCATCTGTGTCCACTTCTAAAGAACTCCAGTCTGACTGGGGCATGCAGTGTGGGCCGAAGCCCACCTGCATTTAATCTGACGTTAGCTCTGCTGTCCAGGGCACTGCAATGGGATACATTTATGTACAGCGGGTGGGTTTCAGGGAGCCACCCATGCTGTGGGTGCACACGGAATTCCCATTGCGGAGTTGGGGATTCCCAGTTGTACCTGCCTGTCACTATTTATAAAAAAACGCGGTCTGACTGGGGCATGCAGACACCTTGACAGAATGAATATTGTGTGGCACATAGGTTCCCCATTGCTATGCCCACGTGTGCAGCTCCAGATGGAGGTGGCACAGGATTGGATTTCTCATTGCTTCTGTACAGCATTGTGGGCTATCGCCCTGCCCCTTTTAAGGAGGGTCGCTGCCTAGCCGTGCCAACCCTCTGCAGTATGTGCCTGCGGTTCCTCTGGCAGACGCACTTATAAATAGACATGAGTGTGGCGTGGCATGAGGGCAGCTGAAGGCTGTGCAGGGACAATTTGGTGTGCGCTGTGGACACTGGGTCATGCAGGGGGGGGGTTGGGCAGCATGTAACCCAGGAGAAGTGGCAGCGGAGTGTCATGCAGGCAGTGATTGTGCTTTGTTGGAGGTAGTGTGGTGCTTAGCTAAGGTATCCATTGCTAATGAGGGCTTTTCAGAAGTAAAAGTTGTTGGGGGGGCACTCTTGCTGCTATTGTGGCTTAATAGTGGGACCTGGGAACTTGAGATGTAGCCCAACATGTAGTCCCTCGCCTGCCCTATCCGTTGCTGTGTCGTTCCCATCACTTTCTTGAATTGCCCCGATTTTCACAAATGAAAACCTTAGCGAGCATCGGCGATATACAAAAATGCTCGGGTCGCCCATTGACTTCAATGGGGTTCGTTACTCGAAACGAACCCTCGAGCATCGCGAAAAGTTCGTCTCGAGTAACGAGCACCCGAGCATTTTGGTGCTCGCTCATCTCTAATCAAGATCCATGCCATCAACATATATGCCTTGCCACTCATAAGATACCTTGCTGGTATAGTGAGCTTGCAAAAATAAGACATGGAGGCTATGGAGGATTCCATCCCTAGTCCAACACCCAGAGACTGTACACCAAATGCAAAGAGGGTGAACGAGGACAAATGGTTGTCAAAGCCACCATCCTAAATGCAACTCAGAGCATCCAGGAGTCCATTAATAAGCTGGCACTCAAAGATGAACTGCTGAGAAAATGCCTGAGGCTGCAGCAGCAGATATAAAAGAAGAAACAAATGGAAGAATGACCATGGCAAGATAAGCCCGTGCATGGGATATAACATCGACAAATAGTTGAAGTTGCTGACACTGGGAAATCTTACCAGTCGCTGGAGAAGGCAGGACTCAAAGATAGAACTGAGGCACTGATCATAGCAGCACAAGAACAGACACTAAGCACCAGATCGATGAAAATAGGTATCTACCATACTAGACAGGATCCAAGGTGCAGAGATGCCTTAGAGACAGTCTAACACATTGTCGCAAGATGAAGGATGCAAGCAGAAACCGCACACACTGAAGGGCATAACCAAGTAGTGGGCAATGTGTACAAGAACATCGGCACAGCACATGGGCTAAACCCTCCCAAATCCAGATGAGAGACTGTACAGAAAGCTGCGGAGAATAACAGAGCTGAGACCCTGTGGGACTTCCAGATACAGGTGAAAACACAGGTATTTGCCAAGCAACTAGACATTGTGGTTGACAAGGACCAAAAGACAGCTGTGGTGATTTATGTAGCAGTACCAAGTGAAGAAGGAGTATGAGAAGCTGGAAAAGTACCAGGGCCTGAAAGAAGAACTAGACAGGATGTAGAAAGTGAATGCCAAAGTGGTCCCAGTGGTAACTGGAGCACTTGGGGCTGTAACATCTAAACTGGGGGTATGGCTCCAACGACTCCCAGGAACAACATCCAAGCACACTATTCAGAAGAGTGCAATAGTAGGAACAGCCAAGATTCCGTGCAGAACCATCAAGCTACCAGGCCTCTGGTTGAGGACCTGAGGCTGATTTTTGAAGAAGAACAATCATTTAAAGCTTAACCTTTATTATAACTTATTAAAATATCCTATGATAAAAATACATTGGAAAAACAAGAGGGGAAAGAGGTCAGACTTGCCCTGTCCTGACTCTTATCACATGGCCTTTCCTATCCAAAACCAGGATAACCGTCCTGTTAATGGTGATCCCAACAGGAACCTCCTATCACTGTCCTGTCACACCCTATAATCAGGATGTGGGAGGAAAGTCTCTTGGTCAGATAGATACAAAATTGTTGTATGCTGTCAACTTAATGCAAACAATGTCTCTTCAATTCAGGTTAGATCATAGAAGGTGCCCTCACATAAAGTACAGTGGCAACCATCCATATACATAGGTTGAATCAAGAGTAAAGACAGCACTATGGATGTTTTCACATAAAGAAAATATGAGATTCCTCTATACATGGATTAAATACAGTCATGCTGGACAAAATAATATATCATGTCCAAAATACTATCACCTCAAAATAACCAATTAGGAAGACCATAGAGGGTGAAAAAAAATCTTCCTATATATCCATAAAAGCATGTGATCACACTATCCTCGGTAGGAGGTATACACCATATATCCATAAATGGAGTGTATGAATCTAAGCAACAATCTTCCTCCCAGAATTTCTATTATTAATTTCATAGTACACATTATTTCCAGATGTACAAAACTAGGAAAGTATGGTCTAAGTTCAGCCTTTCTTCCTTACACTTCAGATCCAATCACCACACATTAGAGACAATTGTTATGTTATTATTATATATTATATCCTCCAGAGAATATGCGGGCATAAACAAAGCAATAGAACACATTAATACATTAGATATCTTACTCCACTCCAGATACATATCACCCACTATGAGAAAAATAGTATATATATATTTATATTGTAGCAGGGTGAGAGGAGAAGTCAGGGATGGAAGGTATGTGTCGTAGAGGTTGTTCAGCTCGGTGATGTAGGCCTCGTTTTCACCGGAGCCAGGGAACCAGGTGGAGCTCAAGCACCTGCTAGATATAAAAGGAGTCAGTCTGCAGACTGTGTGTGTGTGTGGAGGATTACGCTGGCAAATAAACACCCACTAATAAACGTCCTTGGTAAAAACAGCAATAGGAGCTGCCTCTACAAGCATGGAGGAGGTGATGAAACAGTTGTTGCAAGCAAATCTGCAACAACAGGAGACCAACCATGACCTGATCAAGCAAATGGCTATACTGTTTGAGACTGTCAAAAAAGGGACTGTAGGTCTTTTCAGTAAAAAGACCAGTATGGACATACTAAAGACGGTAAGAGGGGCATTGCAGAAAATGACCCCAGAAGACGACGTGGAAGCTTTCCTCACCATCTTTGAGAGGGTAGCAGAAAGGGAAAAGTTGCCTCCAGAGCAGTGGGCGGAGGTGCTAGCCCCCTACTTAACTGGGGAGCCTCAGAAGGCCTACTATGACCTGACACAGCAAAATGCACGGGAATATGGCAAGCTAAAAAAGGGGAAGTCCTTGCTCGCCTGGTAGTTAGTATGGCTGTCAGAGCTCAACGGGTCCACAACTGGAGGTACCGCCCGGACAAACCTCCCAGGTCCCAGATGTTTGACCTGCTACACCTGGCCCAGAAGTGTCTACAACCAGAGTCTTCCTCCCCTGCACAAATGATGGAGAAAGTGGCGATGGACCGGTTCGTGCAGACCCTGCCCAGAGCCATGCAGCGTTGGGTTGCTCAGGGAGATTCACGAGATGCAGACGCGCTTGTAGATCTGGTGGAAAGGTACCTCACCGCGGAGGAGATGTCGGCTTCTGTGGGATCCGTGTGCCGTGACCCTAAACCTAATTAGGATACCCGGTCTAATGCAGAGCATTACAGAAGGAACCAAGCAGCTCCACTTACTTGTTGTGAGTGCCAGGCACCTGAGCATATTGCAGCTCACTGTCCTACCCAAGCTGAACATATGGACGCCGCTGCTCGTTATGGGCTCACCCCGAATGTGGAGCAGTTCCTTCAAGAGACCAACAGCCACAGATGTGTCAGGTAACAGTGAACGGTACCCGGTTGCTGCGCTCCTCAACTCAGGGAGCCTAGTCACGTTGCTAGACGCCTCCCTACCGCACATACTCACCCCTGAAGGGAGGTTGGGGGTGGTGTGCATTCATGGGGATACCAGAGAGTACCCGGTTGCCCAGGTATCGATAACCACAGACTCTGGGACTCGTCAGCATTAGGTTGGCGTGGTGGGAAAATTACTCCACCCTGTGATTATTGGGAGAGACTTTCCCTTGTTTTGGGACCTGTGGATGAAGGTGTCACTCCCCGGCGATCGTGTGGATACTACAGGACTCAATAAGGGTACATTGGACCCTCTGATGGACAATTCTGTTGCTACCAATAACTTTCCCTTTGCAGGTGTGACTGTGGGTGATGACGAAGCCCCAAAACCACAGGTGCTTGATCTGGAGGTGGCTCCGATTGACTTTCGGTTGGCACAAATCACTGATCCCACGTTGAAAAATGCATTTGAAAATGTTTCGGTGGTAAATGGTACTCCCCAAAATGTGTGGGCTGAGGGGCGCTTCCCCCGCTTTGAAATGTATAATGAATTGTTGTACTGAGTAACACAAGTATGAGGTGAGGTAGTGAAACAACTGCTGGTACCTGGTTGCTATAGACGCAGAGTCTTGGATATGGCTCACACACATATTGGGGGGTCACCTGGGAGCAGACAAGACACACCAGTGCATCCTACAAAGGTTCTTTTGGCCAGGATGCACTCATGAGATAACGTCGTTTTGCCAGTCCTGTCCTGTTTTGCCAGGTGACCGCACCTGTTCCTCAATTAAAAAGCCCATTGGTACCTTTGCCGATAATTGAGGTACCCTTTGAACGGATTGCAATGGACATTGTGGGGCCTCTAGTAAAAAGCGCTAGGTGTCATCAGTATATACTGGTAATCGTAGATTATGCAACCAGATATCCAGAGGCGGTTTCACTACGAAACACCTCGTCCAAAAGCATTGGAAGAGAATTGTTCCACATGTTTTCCCAGGTTGGTCTTCCTAAAGAGATATTGACTGATTAGGGGACACCTTTTATGTCCAAGATTATGAAGGAACTGTGTAAACTCTTGCAGATTAAGCAATTGCGTACTTCTGTCTACCACCCACAGACGGATGGGCTAGTAGAAAGATTCAGCAAAACGCTTAAAAACATGTCTAATAAAAGTAGTAGAGAAGGATGGTCGTGATTGGGACTGTTTGTTGCCCTACCTGATGTTCTCAATTAGAGAAGTACCTCAAGCCTCCACTAGGTTCTCGCCCTTTTAGTTACTATATGCACGGCAACCCCGTGGATTGCTTGACATCGCCAAGGAAACCTGGGAGAATGAAGTTACGCCACATAGAAGTGTCATTGAGCATGGGGCAAAAATGCAGGAAACGATAGCCAAAGTATTGCCGCTGGTGAGAGAATAACTCCTCAGGGCACAAGAAAGACAAACCAGGGTGTATAACAGGTCAGCAAAAATCAGACAGTTCAGTACAGGGGACCGGGCATTAGTCCTGGTGCCCACAGTAGAGAGCAAGTTCCTCGCCAAGTGGCAGGGTCCTTATGAGATTCTGGAAAAGGTTGTGGAAGTAAACTACAAAGTACACCAGCCAGGAAAAAGAAAGCCCATACAGTTGTATCATGTGAATTTATTAAAATCCAGGAAAGAGCAAGACTCCCTGACCTCGCCTTGCCTGGCATTGGAGACAAGCAGTAGCATCCATGACGTGACAGTAGCAGAAACACTGTCAAAACCCCAAAAACAGCAGTGTAGAGAGTTCCTACAGCGGAATACAGATCTGTTTACAGATTTACCTCGGCGCACTAACATAATTAAACATAAAATTATTACAGACCCCAACAAAATAGTCAATATAAAACCTTATAGGATTCCAGAGACCCGCAGAGGGATAGTATCCCGAGAAGTTAAGAAAATGCTGGACCTGGGGGTAATCGAGAAGTCAAAGAGTGGGTTGTCAAGTCCAATTGTGCTAGTGCCAAAACCCTCAGGAGAATGGAGGTTCTGTAATGACTATAGAAAACTAAATGAAGTATCAAAATCAGATGCCTACCTGATGCCAAGAGTAGATCAGCTGATCGAGAGGCTAGGGCCAGCCAGGTACATAACTACTCTGGATTTAACAAAAGGGTACTGGCAAATCCCCCTGTCAGCCGAGGCAAGGAAAAAAAACAGCTTTTTCCACTCCCGAAGACTGTTTCCAATATGCAAGGATGCCTTTTAGGTTAAAAGGCGCTCCAGCGACATTTCAGAGGGCAATGAATAAAATATTACATCCCCACAGGAAGTATGCAGCGGCATACCTTGACGATATTGTCATATTTAGTCAAGATTGGGAGAGTCACCTAGGGAAAGTGCAGGCTGTACTAGATTCCCTTAGAAGGGCTGGGTTTACAATTAACCCCCCAAATAGTGCCATTCATGGAGGAAGTCAAATACCTCGGCTACATAGTGGGAAGGGGTTTGATCAAACCTCAAGTCAACAAAGTTGAAGTCATACAAGATTGGCCACGTCCGTTAACAAAAAAGCAAGTGAGAGCATTCTTGGGGATAGTGGGATATTACAGGTGCTTTGTTCCTAATTTTGCCACAATAGCAACCCCTTTAACAGAGCTAACCAAAGGAAAACCGTCAGTGATGGCTCAGTGGTCATCAGAGGCAGAACAGGCGTTCCAAACCCTAAAACGTATGTTGTGTCAGCAGCCCGTTTTGGTAGCACCAGATTTCACAAAAGAATTTATAGTGCAGACTGATGCATCAGATGTAGGACTAGGGGCCGTCATGTCGCATGAAGTGAATGGAGAAGAGCATCCAGTGATGGTTTTAAGCCGGAAACTGTCTCCCTGTGAGAAAAGTTATACCATCATTGAGAAAGAGGGATTAGCTGTAAAGTGGGCGCTGGAATCGCTGAAGTATTATCTCCTAGGGAGGAAATTTAAGTTAGTATCTGACCATGCCCCCTTGAAATGGTTGAGTAAGAGAAAAGGGAGCAAGGCAAGAATTACAAGGTGGCTTTTGGCCTTACAGGAGTTTGAGTTTGATGTAGAACATAGGCCAGGAAAACTACATGGCAATGCAGATGCCCTTTCAAGGGTCCATTGTTCAGTGGTAGTTAGTGCCCAGCCCCCCGTCTTGGGGCAGAGGGGGAGGGTATGTAGCAGGGTGAGAGGAGCAGTCAGGGATGGAAGGTATGTGTCGCAAAGGTTGCTCAACTCGGTGATGTAGGCCTCGCATCCTCTCTCCAGTACCCTGTCCCTGCTACTACTGACTAGAGGAAGCTACTCACAAGTCTACTAAGAGGTTGGTACCAAGGAGGCTCCACTTCAAGCTGGTAAAAGCTGCCTGATACAGAACTACCCCTGTCATATTGTTTATTGCTATGGATAAAAAGGACATTCAGATGTTCATACTACTTACTGCATTGAACTTTTGATTTCTTCCACTTTTACTGGGATATCAGCTGTTTATGTTATAACCTCTCGTGTGAATAAACCAATATATATTCCAAAGTACATTTCAAAGTACCTATGGTAAATATGCACAAAATGTTAGGTAACTTTACACGTTGATCCTCTTATGCAGTATGTTGGCTCTCACCTGCAGAGTTTAAAACTTGATGAGGATTAATGCTGCAGTAAAGACAGGCTGGAGATTTGCTAAAAGAATTGTAATTCCCAGCCTAAGAAGTGGCTGCTTTTACTTTAATCGGAATTACAGAAACAGTCAAGCATACTTGCACACCTATGTCAGTAACTCCAGAGGACAGAATGGAGAAAGCCACGGAAATGTGCACCCACTTCGCCTATTTTATGCAAATGGATGTAGGGACCTGCAGGTAATAGACATTTATGGCATATCCATAAGATATGGTATGAATATCTGATATGCAAATACGCCTTTAACTAGAATATTAGAATAATGGGGTTGTGGTTCAACTGTCACCTGTCACATGCTGCACATTGCGTCTTTGCTTCTTCTTGCTCCTAGTCCTCTGCCCTTAGGGCTTGTGTCTGCTCCCACCTTCTTTCTTAAATAGACAGTGCGCATCTCCTATTTTTGTCCCTCACCAATCACCAGCTATGGAGGATGCCTAAGCAATTGATCACATTAAAGGGGTGGTCTCGCGAAACCAAGTGGGGTTATACACTTCCGTATGGCCATATTAATGCACTTTGTAATGTACATCGTGCATTAAATATGAGCCATACAGAAGTTATTCCACTTACCTGCTCCGTTGCTAGCGTCCTCGTCTCCATGGTTCCGTCTAAATTCGCTGGCAGCTTGCTTTTTTAGACGCGCTTGCGCAGTCCGGTCTTCTCCATTCAGCACGAGCCGCTTCAGTGTGCTCCCCGCTACAGCTCTTCTGCGCATGCGCAGACGAGCTGTCACTGCTCGGGAGCGCGCTGCAGCGGCCATTCTGTACCTTCCTCTGTTAGAGGAAGGTGCAGAAAGTGGAGCTGCCCAGCGGAGAAGCCCAGCCCAGCCCAGCAGCCCCGAGAAGCCTCCCAGGTAAGTGATTTGTCGGGGGGGGGGGGGGCTGTCGCTGCGCCGGGGGGGGGGTGTCGCTAGGCCGGGGGGGGCTGTCGCTGCGATGGGGGGGCTGTCGCTGCGATGGGGGGGCTGTCGCTAGGCCGGGGGGGCTGCCGCTGTGATGGGGGAACTAGCGCTAGGCCGGGGGGGCTGTCGCTGCGATGGGGGGGCTGTCGCTAGGCCGGGGGGGGCTGCCGCTGTGATGGGGGAACTAGCGCTAGGCCGGGGGGGCTGTCGCTGCGATGGGGGGGCTGTCGCTAGGCCGGGGGGGGCTGCCGCTGCGATGGGGGGGCTGTCGCTAGGCCGGGGGGGGCTGCCGCTAGGCCGGGGGAACTAGCGCTGGGCTCCGGAACCTAGCGCTGGGCTCCGGGGCCTTCACCTGGGCTGAGGGTCTAGCGCTGGGGAGCCGGGGGCTAGCGCCGGTTACCTGCTGCCTGGCGGTGGGCGTCTGGTCGGCGGCTGCGGGGCGTCTGGTCGGCGGCTGCGATGCGTCCGGTTGCCATGGAGACACAGCTGGCGGCGTCTCGGGAGTGCGCACGTCGGGCTGCAGCGAGCGACGGGGAAAGAGCCGGCGGCCATCTTGAGGAAACTTTTATAAGTTGCTGAAACGCTGGAACGGTAAGTACGAACCAGCTAGAAATGTCATTTACAGGGGGGCTTAGTAATGTGTACTTAATGGGGGGGACTGGGCAAAAAAAAAATTTAACTGCTTCCTCGAGACATCTCCTTTAACCATTTGTGATAAAGCTTTTGTCTGTATATATTCTGGTTCTAAGCTTGCCTGACTCTGACTATCCTGACTTCTGTGCTCCCAGACCCCGGCTCTGTATTCTGGACTTTGCTATTGCTTGCTGCCTGCCATGACCTTCAGCCTAGACCTTCTTATTTCTCCTGTGCCGCCAGCCCTGACTACAGCCTGTTTCTGCACTCTGCTCCTGTTCAGACCTTGGTCTAGTGCAGTGTCAGCAGCCACATTACTGAGACTATTTGTGTGCATAATGGCTTGGAGACCCTGCAGCAAAGACGATATCCAGATTTGAGGGGTCAAGTCTCAAAACAGCACAATAAATTTACTGTATTCCACAGAAATGTGTTTGTATAGATCAGAACATAAAACTGACAATGTTATTTTTTCTGAATAATAACGCTTAAAAAAGAACTCCTCAAGGCCGCAAATGCATATACTCAATTTATGGTGTCAAACGCCTTTTCAGCATCCAAAGCTAACAGAACTGCAGGGATCTTCCCAGACCCTATAAAATGGGTAATGTTTAGTACTCTCCTTGTGTTAGCCAGAGCTTGGTGGCCTTTCACGAATCCTACCTTATCTTCCCCAATTACTGTTGGCAAAATAGGTACCAATCTAGAGACCAGTATGTTTGCATAAATTTTGATATCAGTATTCGGTAGTGAGATTGAAAATTTGGGGGAACATCTGGGTTTTTCCACAGTTTAGGAAGTGTGACTATTAGTGCCTGTGGGTATTCTTTTGACCACAAGCTGACAGGTTTCACACATATACAGAGATAGAATCACCCTGATGGTTCTGTGAGTTCACCTGGGCCTGGTGATTTACCCTCTGGCAAAGACTTAATATGGTCAAACACTTCAGTTACTGTGCTGGGAGAGTCAAGAGATCCTCTCTGAACTGTGGAAAGGGTAGGTTAATTATTCTTTTGTAAAAATGTTTGAACATTATGGGCCACACTTAGAAATGTGAAAAGTTCATCATTCAAGTTATATAGGGCTGAATATAAGTCTCTAAAGCTATTTGCTATATCTATGGGATTTGTAAATTTCTTTGTGTTATTTGGGCCAAATAGGAATGAGATCCTAGATTTAAGATGCCAATAGTATCCTAGATTTGGTGTTTTGTGATTAGTATTGTGCTCTGATTATTTATAGTTTCCTTTCATGATTCTAAAGGTCCATTTACATGGGACGACTGTCGGGCAAACAATGCCCGATACTTGTCCTGTGTGTCTTCGCTCCCATGCTGTCACATAAGAGCTAGTGTAGCTGGCTCACTCACAAAGTGGCCAGCAGGGCGGCGGGGCAGTGCAGGAGATTTCTCTCCTCTCGCTCCCCTGCCCTTTCCATTGACATAACACAGCGGCCATTCAATATTGAACAGCCACTATTTAAACTGAACAATAAGCGATAAGCTCATCATTTATGCTGCATAAACGATGGACGATGAGCTCATCGTTCAGTGTAAATAGCGTCCGTTCAATAGTGAAGGACCGCTGTGTTATGTCAATGGAGAGGGGCGGGGGAGCGAGAGGAAAGACGTCTCCTGCACTGCCCCGCCGCCATGCTGGCTGCTCTGTGAGTGAGCCAACTCTGCTAGCTCCTGTGTGACAGCACATGAGCGTGGACACACAGGGACAAGTGTCGGGCATCGTTTGCCTGACAGTCGTCCGGTGTAAATGGACCCTTAAGCAATATATTTTGTAGTGCCTGTCTGCATTGAAATAACTCTTCTGCTTATTGTGTTGTTTGTGTTAATTTATTTTGTGTTTCAAGGACCTGCATTTTACTGAATAGCTCCTTTAGGCATTTGGTTCTTTGTTTTTTTTATCTTATCTATCTGTCCTAATCTTATGAACAAGCCTCTTATGTATACTTTTTGTGCATTCCATAGCACATGAGAATTTACCTTAGGGGAGGCATTAGTAGTGAAATATTCCCTTAGGTCCCTTTCAAGAGTATTCTTGTGTCCCGGCTGTGTGATAGGGCCATGTAATTGTCTCGATCGTTGATTTCTGAGATAGCAATAATAAATGCCTATCAATTATGAACATATAGATCTACAAATAAATTTGATGCACATGTGAGTAAAAGGAATAATCCTTCTCAGAGCTATGCATAGCTCTCCAAACATTAAAAAGTTCCTATTTCCACCACCTATCACCCAAGGACTGGACATGTCTACGCAGTTTAGAGATTGTCTTTATTCTGAAGCCTGAATTGCGTTGCAATCTCTACAAATAAAAAGTCTGCTTGTTTTAATTTAGAAAGAATGTGTAGAATTTTGTGGTTAAAGTTCCTCTGTTTTGTATTTGGAGTATAAATGAAGGCTATTGTATAGATCTGGTCATTTATGGAGCAGACTAGTATGGCATATCTTCCTTGTGAGTCCATTTCCTTTCTAATAAGCGGAAATGCTCTGGAATTTTCTATTGACTAGTGCACAAGAACTGCATGATTCTCAACAAATTACAGGTAGAAAAAATGTCACTACTATTACTCTGGGCTCCCACAAGCTCTATTTGCCCTAAGTGAGTTGAGCCTCATGCGATGCAGATTGTTAAGGCAGCAGAAATGTAGTCCTAAGCTTTTGCTCACAACCTGAAGGTTGCGAGTTCAATCCGCGCTTGGTTCAGGTAGACGGCTCAAGGTTGACTCAGCCTTCCATCCTTCCGAGGTCGGTAAAATGAGTACCCAGCTTGGTGGGGGGTAATAAATAAATTACCTGAAGGCACTGCAGAATAAGTTGGTGCTATACAAATAACAGGATTTTTTTAAATTTGCTATTGCAAATTATTACAGCATCGAAACTATTAATCCAAGCACGATGTACAGACGGCAAATCACCACCCATTCAAACATGGATCAGCAAACTTGCTTTCATCTGTAGGATAGAATAACTAGCTGCCTGGGAAAGCAGACAACATGTCTAATTCTTCTTGGCCTTCCAACAATCTAAATATCATAAGCCCTGTTCTTCTGTGCCTCTACCACCCCCCATTGTAATGAATCTACCATCTTCCGTATATGATTTTGGTTAGGTTTATGGATTAGCTATGATTGACAGGAGACCAGTACTGCTTCTTGAGAACTTATCCATTAATATACCTGGTGACATTAAGTTACTATCTACTGGTGTACAAGAGGAACCATGTAAATAGTTAATGTTGTCTATTTTAAGTTTACTAAAATGTTGTTAGCATACACCTAGGTCAATCATGTCATAAGCAATCTTTTGTTATCTTAAGTTGTGTTTAGTGACCTAAAATAGGTGACTGTATAAAGTATACCTGGAGGTCCCTTCCAAATCTACCATTCTATGATTACAATACTGTAAATGTCACTATTGTTTAAAAATATTAACCATACTATAAACAATAATTTTTTTGTAACATTTATCTTCATATTTGGTGTGTTTTTCGAGGCATTTTTTCCCCAAAACATAGCATGCTTTAGGTATGGTGTTTTTTTTCCCCATGCATTTTTCCATAGGCTTTTCTATAGAATTAGAAAAAGATTGAAATATATGCCTGTAAAAATGTATGAATAAAAAAATGCCACCAAAAACTGCTTGTAAAGATACATGAAAGGCATAGCATTTTTACAAGCCAATAAAAGTTTCCAAAACTATAAAAAAAATAATAACTATTAATGATTAACTATTTTTTATTTATTTCTAACTCAAATGTCATTATCTATTATGTTATTTTTAGTGCAGAGATATGCCATAGCAATATACAACATAAAATGGAAATAATGAAATATAATATAACGTAATTGAATGATCTTAGACCATATTTATTAAATTGTTTTTTTAAGTATAAAATGATAATATTAATTCACGAAAAATAATTTAATAAAGAAAAAATACTCCATATATCTGGTCTCATTTAGAGGTTGGCATTTAGTGCACTTCTCTGCTCTATTTCTAAAGGCTCTATTATTTCAGGCTATTAAATGCAGAGCTGGGAACAAACATTTAGGACATTTATATGTCCTTATTGGCCAAAGGCACTTCCACACTAGAGTTTCTTAGCTAATTATGCATGAAGAAAATGAACAGTGAAATAATAAACATACAACTATAATACAGTTAATATATCATGATAATACTGTATTATTTGTATTTACTTACTAAATACATCATAAAACTCACAGGCTTATTAGAACATTTTGTTGGTAGGCAGTGTACCATGGGCTTTAAATAATGTATTAATTTTATTTATATAGAAACACACTTCGAATACTCACAGAGGCATGGAATTTTACTCTTGAATTGGTCCTCATACGTCTATTTTATCTTAAAGCTGAAAATCCCTACAGACATCTGTCCTTTGCTTCAGTAAAGTCGTCAAATCGAAGACTGGCATAGTTAAAAAAAATGAATTTTGACCTAGCTTTAAAAAATATTTTTACAATATAATAAAATTGTAGCAATCTGGGTAGTAGAAATTGCAGCAAAACATGACTTAAAAGCAAACAAAAATGCTGATAATGTACTGTATTTAAAAAGTTTGTATTTTATTAAAGGGTCCCTTATAGAGGTATCACCAGGAAATCACACACAAGCACAACACAGTTCTTGCAACTCAACACACTTTCACTCCGAAGACTTGGCAACTCATAATGACACAATACACTTGTTGGTTCCACAATGGTAATAATTCTTAATTAAAGTCTCTCCAAATAACTATTTACAGTGGTTATCTGTGGTGGCTCTCACTTTAAATGTTTTTCTAATAGTCTTTGTCTGTCACTTGTCAGCACAATGCAGACAGATGGCCCTTGAAGGTGAATGGTGACTTTCTCTGTATGGCAGTTCCTATCATGGGAAGACCGTTGTCTCTACTTGCCACTTGAATGACAGCTGAGCACTGCTTGTGATTTGTCACAGTGCTCAGCCAATCACAGGCAGCGCTCAGCCATTAATTGAGTTCAATCTGAAGCTCTTTCAGCGGGCGGGCTGAAAGGGCTGTGTCTGATCGGCTGAGTGCTCAGCCAATCACAGGCAGCGCTCAGCCATTCATTGAATGACAACTGAGCTCTGCCTGTGATTAGTCTCAGCGCTCATCCAATCACAGGCAGCACTCAGCCGTTTACTGAATTCAATGGGCAGTCAGGCGGCTAGATGCGCCGAGCCCCAACAGCGCCGGAGAGGTGAGTGTATATATATATATATATATTTCTTTACACAAGCTAGGGATGATTTTCAGGGAAGGGCTTATATTTAAAGCCTTTCCCTGAAAATAATTGCCGCGGTTGCTGCATGCCATTGCTTTCAATGGGTCCGCCGGCAGCAGCGGTGGCCCTATTGATAGCAATGGGAAAACATCACGATCCTCTGCCACAGCTGTGACAGCTGTAGAAGGGGATTCTTTTACTCCCTGCTGGGAGTCCCCTTGTCACTGCACACTGAATCATAGAATGGTAGAGTTGGAAGGGACCTCCAGGGTAATCGTCTCCAACCCCCTGCTCAGTGCAGGATTCACTAAATCATCCCAGACAGATATTGGTCCAGCCTGTCACAGTGTTCAGTGATGAGAGGACTCCCTGCGGGGAATATTTATGTACAGCACAGATCTTCCTGGTGCACGCATGTCCTATCTTTTGCAGCTGTGCGAATTTGCACACCTGTAAAAGACGGATATGTGAATTCACTATTGGAAACCAATGGTTTTAATAGATGTGTGGTTATGTGCACACATATGCTCATCTGAACGAGTCCTAAAGGTGATTATTATGAAACACAGGGAGAACATTTAAGCTCCATGCATATGTTGTCAGGTTTAAACTCAGAACCTCAGTGCTGAAAGGCAATAGCGCTAACCACTGAGCCAATTACCACCACTACCGCATTAGGGTTCATTTAGATGGGACGAATG
Source organism: Eleutherodactylus coqui (assembly GCF_035609145.1). NCBI lineage: Eukaryota > Metazoa > Chordata > Amphibia > Anura > Eleutherodactylidae > Eleutherodactylus > Eleutherodactylus coqui. Next base: position 136,749,148 of record NC_089843.1, on the reverse strand, counting down.
TTGAGAAAATGAGGCCCGACACTTGCCCCCACATATACTCGCTCCTGTGCTATTGCATGGGAGCGAGTATCACTGGCTCGCTCACAGAGCGGCCAGCAGGGTGGCGGGGAGACTGCAGGAGATTTGACTCCTCTCTCTCCCCCGCCCATCTCCATTGACTTAACATAGTGGCCGTTCAATACTGAACACCTGCTATTTACACTGAATGTTCATCATTTATACTGCATATGTTAAATCAATAGAGGGGTGGGGGAGTGCGAGAGAAATCTCCTCCAGCATCCCCGCTGTGAGCCAGCGATACTAGCTCCTGTGCAGCAGCACGAGAGCTAGTATGTGCAGAGATGAGTGTCGGGCATCGTTTGCCTGACATTCGTCCTGTCTAAATAGGCCTTTATACACTAATACACAAACAAGACTTCTCAGTGCACCAGCTGAACCGCACTTTCGCTCATCCAATTATACACATTTTAGTTGCATACCTGTATAAAAGTCATATTCGGATGACACAATGTGCCAGTTTTACTGATGCTGCATTGCTATGTTACCTGAAAATGTATCACATAAAGGCATGTTTGCGCTGACCAATAATCAATTTTCTTTTTCAAGTACTCTTAAGAACAGTTGCCAGGATGACTACAAGGGTGATGCTTGACAAAGATCCTGTGTGTATAGGATCGAAACGTTGCAGCTATGTTTTTACCATTGAGGAATAAAGTGCTGTTTTATTCATAATTAACCCCTGGAGTGCTGATTCAACACGTCTTGTAAGAATAATAAAAATACATCTTTTTTATCTTTCTATATGTGGTTGGCACTAGAGATGAGCGAACACCAAAATGCTCGGGTGCTCGTTACTCGGCACGAAATTTTCGCAATGCTCGAGGGTTCGTTTCGAGTAACGAACCCCATTGAAGTCAATGGGCGACCGGAGCATTTTTGTATTTCGCCGATGCTCGCTAAGGTTTTCATGTGTGAAAATCTGGGCAATTCAAGAAAGTGATGGGAACGACACAGCAACGGATAGGGCAGGCGAGGGGCTACATGTTGGGCTGCATCTCAAGTTCCCAGGTCCCACTATTAAGCCACAATAGCGGCAAGAGTGGGCCCCCCCCCACTGTCAGCGTAAAGATCGTTCTCCTCTGCCATAGCTGTAACAGCTGTAGCAGAGAAGAACGATGTTTGCCCATTGAATTCAATGGAGCCAGCAATACAGCAGATTCCACTGAATGCAATGGGCTGCCGGCGATCGCAGGATGAATGGTCGGGAAGGGGTTAAATATATAACCCCTTCCCTGCAATTCATCCAGAAATGTGATACACTAAAAATATATACCGGCGTATAAGGCGACGGGGCGTATAAGACGACCCCCCAACTGTCACCTTATACGCCGGCAATACAGTGGAGCAAAGAATAAAAAGCATTACTTACTTCTTCAGACGATCTGCGCCGCTCCTGCAGACTGTCACTCCTTCCTGGTCCACGGACTAAAGCTTTCTCTATGAAAGGCTTTAAATCCCCGCCTCCAGAAACACAGCCAATCACAGCAATTCAATGACATCACTGTCATTGGCTGTGATTGGCTGAAGGCGCGTGTGTTTCTGGAGGCGTGGATTTAAAGCCTTTCGTAGAGAAAGCAATGCTCTTCCGGGAACCAGGAGGGAGCGACAGCCTGCAGGAGCACCGCAGAACACCAGGAAGGAGTGACAGTCTACAGGAGCGGCGCAGATCGTCTGAAGAAGTGAGTAATGCTTTTTATTCTTTGCTCCACTGTATTGCCGGCGTATAAGGTGACAGTTGGGGGGTCGTCTTATACGCCCCGTCGCCTTATACGCCGGTATATATTTTTAGTGTATCACATTTCTGGATGAATTGCAGGGAAGGGGTTATATATTTAACCCCTTCCCGACCATTCATCCTGCGATCGCCGGCAGCCCATTGCATTCAGTGGAACCTGCTGTATTGCTAGTTCCATTGAATTCAATGGGCTAACATCATTCTTCTCTGCTACAGCTGTTACAGCTGTGGCAGAAAAGAAGGATTTGTCTTCTATATGTTCTCAATGGGGTCGGCGCTGCTGCCGCCGGCCCCACTGAGCGCATATAGAGACGATTTATGGCCTTTAGAAGGACCGTTGGGGTTCTTGAAGCCTACAATACACCTAACACTCTCCCTATAGCAGCTCCAACACGATACCACTTTCCCTGAACTAATGTCAGAATACATCCGTAGCGAGCCGCGGGAAGGGCAGATTTCAATACTCGGGTGACACCTTATCTCCCCCGCCACTCACAGCAGGGGGGTGGTATAGGGCTTAAACGTTGCAGGGGGAAGTTGTAATGCCTTCCCTGTCTTTCAATTGGCCAGAAAAGCGCGCTAACGTCTCAGACAGGAAAGTGAAAGTAACCCGAACACCGCGTGGTGCTCGTTAAGAGTAACGAGCATCCCGAACACCCTAATATTCGAACGAATATCAAGCTCGGACGAGTACGTTCGCTCATCTCTAGTTGGCACCTTTATATTTGCAATAGATATCCAGTTGTGAACCCCAGGAAAGCAGCTACTGGGCAAAAATGATGTTTCCTGTTGACAGCAAAAATCCCAATGGTGGAAATATTCATGAGATTAAAACCACTTTTTGGTTATTTGAGAATACTTGGTATGCTAATAGTTTTTATTGCCTTCTCACCTGGCCATTCTTTCATTCCTCAACCTCTCTGTCCTATTGCTATCCTCCACTATAAAATAGTTCCTGGACTACCTCAGTCTTGGTTTACCTCCTTTTTGATCCAGCCCAGAGTGTTTTTCGCAATCTGGAGGAAATGTATGCTAATACCCATTGACTGAGACCAAAGCATTTTACCACCAGCCTGAAAAAATATATCACATACAACATATTTCATTTGTAGCATAACACCTTTTAAGAACAGAGGATTGATGTCAATCACTAATTACTTAGCTGCAAACATGAATTTACAGTTTCTTAAAGTAAGTCATTTTAGTAAATGTCTGCTTGGATACATTTTTTTTTTCCAGACTATTTTTAAGTTACCAACTGCAAATGTTTCTGTTTAACATGGTACAGTACGGTATGTTGTTATCAAAGCTTTTAACAGCTTGTAATACATAAAGTGAGAGTGCGAAAGCATGACATATTTGTGAAGAAGGTTGGAGTGACTTTTTCTACATTTAATAAACAACCAAATTTCATTCTAAACTTGAAAAATAATGAATTAAGAAGGGATAACATATTTGAATTTTACAAGTTTTGTGTATGTTGGCCTAATCTCTGGAAAATGTAAAAAAAAAACTGATATAGTGGACGAAAATAGTTGGATGAGTTTGAAAAGTGTCACTTTTTTCTTTTCCCCTGACTTTTAGGGGGAGGGGTCGTGGGAAAGAAGTTATGTAGGCTAATTCACAGAATACATGACACACAGACAGACAGACAGACACACACACACACACACACACACACACACACATATATATATATATATATATATATATACATACATACACATAGAGCATTTGCCTCTTATAAGCAAAATGAAGCAATGTTCTATATAATCTTTATTAAACATTTACAACCATTTTGCTGCTGTAGAGTCTGTGCAACTCCTGTACATAGCTGCCTCTGATGCTGCTTCTGAGACAGAAGATCCGACCTGGCATCGCTATGGTTTAATCTCATCTGCCCTCTTCTTCTCTTCTCTAGAGATTGCAGCAGCTAGATTTTTACAATATAAATATCTTTTTTCCTTGTCAAAGGTCAATAGCCTCTTAACCCCTTGAGTGGCGGGTTTCCTACCACCCTGTTGTGCCCACCAGGGCAGGTTTTTTAAAATGGTCTAATCATTGAATTTCAACTAATTTTGCAGTTGCGTCTCAATAGCCATAACTTTTTCATTTTTCCATTGACACGGCCATATGAGGGCTTGTTTTTTGCGGGACAAGTTGTGATTTTTTAAACAGGGGGGAGGAAAAAAAGAAATGGGGAAAAAAGAAAAAAAGGGGCCATGTCATTAAGGGATTAAATAATGCATTAACCTCCTTATCTGGGTCATTACGATGCATCAATACCACGTGTGATTGTATTTTTGATTTTTTACAAAGTAAGGGAGACAAGTGTTTTTATTATTTTTTTTTATAATTTTTTTACTTTTTTTTTTTTTTGTCCCTTTAGGGGACTTCCACAGGGACCCATCAGGACCCTTGATCACATTCCGGGGGTCCGATGGTGACAGCCCTTTACATGCTGCAGTGACAGCCCTTTACATGCTGCAGTCACATAGACTGCAGCATGTAAAGGGTTAACACAGCAGAGATCGGAGGTTTTCTCTGATCTCTGCTGTAAGAGCTGGTACCTAGCTGTCCTCTGACAGCCAAGCACCAAGCTCTCCCTGCCACAGAGACCATTGGCTTGCTTCTGACAAACCGATGGTCTCTATGGCAACTGTAAACAAAGCAGGAGATTGCCGGCATATCGGCAATATCTACTGCTGGTTTTTCAAAGCCCTTGCTTCGTTCTCTGTGGGACTGTGCAGGCAGAGCACACTGTCACAGCTTGTGGCATTGTGCTCTGCAGCTCCCATAGTGATACATAGCCCGGAAATCTTCCGGGCTATGTTGCTATGAGCAGTGGAGCTCATCCCGGAAAATTTCCGGGCGTGCCACTCAAGGGGTTAATGCATTAATAAAAGTTCATTAGCCATTTAGAACAAACTGTTTAGATAAATGGTCCAGTGGATAATTATGTACAATCTGCTGTTATTGCGGGGAAAAACCAGCCACAAATGCTTGTTTCTCTAATCATTGATGTAATGGACACAGAAGATGAATTTTGCAGAGGAGGAGATGCCCTTCGCAGTAGCTCTAAATTCTGTTAATAAATAGGGGTCTGCACTTTATTGCATTCATATGAACTAACAGGACATGGGCACATTCTAAGGTAGACAACCCCTTTAATATGGTAAATCTATTTAGAGTCCACTATTCCATGTCTTCTGAATGACAAGCAACATCTTTTCCATAATGTGAAAGGGTGTACAGCGAAGAAAGTTTTGCCAGTATACTAGACCATAAGCAACATTTATATTAATAGTTTATTATTACTAGCATTATTCAATACACTGGTAAAATTATATAAGGGTAAGACAGAGATAAGTGCTACAAAACAAACATGATGTCTAATATAAAATTTACAGCATAAGATATAATAATAACCTTTATTTATATAGCGCCAACATATTCCCCAGCTCTTACAAGACAGGGGAAAAAACAAGACCACGGTTACATGAAGTAATCAGTTGATGGGGATAGGAGGGGTGAGCTTACATACTACAAATAATGAGTTGATAAAGGGTTAATGTGCACGGTATGGCGAGGTGGAGAGTGTGGGATGCTATACACATAGACAATGGTCAAATTGGGCCGTATAGTGGCTGAATCGGTGTGACTGCAGGGGGCGGTTGATTACTGCTAGCAGGAATTGCAGTCGGTAGGACAGGGAGCATGTTGTCAGGCAGAATACAGATGAATTTGGTTTAGGGGATGTGATAAGCCTCCCTGAAGAGGTGTGTTTTTAGAGCACGCTATATATATAAATAATGAACTTGCTATTAATATGGACAAAATAAAAATGTTGCACATTTTTTTCACAGTTATTGCTGCTGTACAAATCTACAGAGTTGTTTAGGTTTTCTGCTGGTAGCTCAGTCAATTTTAAAGGCAAGAATAGTACACTATGTAGCCTATTCTTGCCACCAAATGATGCTTGGATACATTTAAACACAGATCTTGTAATACACTATGCCTTCCATTACGAACTGTAGTCATGACACATACATGAATACACCATAAGGCCTCGGTCAGATGAATGTTCGCGTGTGGAAAAATCATGTGAATGAAGCTAAAGGTACAATCTACATTCGCAAATAATTTGCTTGTTCACACGATCCATTGTGCGTACTGCATGTTTAATTCAGCTCTCATAGGAGTCAATGGGATCTCCTGCACAACACGCACCAAAGATAGGTCAGGTCCTATCTTTTCGTGCAGCACGGACCTTGGATGCGAGCTATGCATGTCCTTTTTTTTGTATGTGCGAGTGTTTTGCATGTCTAAAAATCCTTCATGTGAACACTTCCATAGGAGACCATTGGTTCTAATAGACGCAATCTTTTTGAGCAGCTATTTGTGCGCAAAAAAAACATTGTCTGACCGAGGCCTAAATAAAGAAAAAACTCAAAATTGATATCAATTAAATTATTATTTTTAAGTAATGGTGATCTCAGTGATTGCTTTAGGCCGGTATCACACAAACGTGTTGGATTCTGCATGCGGGGGCCTGTGGCGGAATTCGACCCTGTGCCCGACCGGCATCTGCACGTACCTGTATTTATTTTCACCATTGGACATGCGCAATACTGATTTTTTTTTTCAAATCTCTTTTTTCCCGCTCCATCGCTAAGTGATGACGCGGAATCCGCCACCTTTCCGCAATGTCAATTGACTTCAATGGAAGCTGTTCACACAGAATTCATGTAAAAATATAACATGCTGAAATTTTTTTCTGCGAAATTGCAATCCCTGTTCGCTTGTGTGAGCGGACATACAAATGTTCTATTTTTGTTAATAGTGCGGAATGCCATAGATCGTTCGCACGGGTGACGATTGCAGGTTCTGCAATCCAAATCCGATTGTGTGAGACAGGCCTTAGGCGACACATAAAAAACAAAACAATAAAAAAAAAAAACAATCATTTGTAGGCAGCTGTAAGTATATATTATTAGTACTTTTAGTTTTATAGTTAACATATATTTTCTGATGTCAGTGCTACTATAGCTGCAGATTAATAAAAAGGGGGTTATTTCTTAATAAGTATGATTTCAGTGAGAGCAGTGCCTGCAGTTACAAGCTCCGGCCACTACACAGAAGTAGGCGCAGAGGCTTCCGCTCCAACCTCCGTGTTATTGCGGCGCTGACAGCATGCGCCCGCTCAGCTGATCAGTGGAGGACCCGAGCGACAGACCCCAGCCGTTCAACTATTGATGACCTAGCCTGATGATGGGTGATCAATAGTATTTCACTGGAAAACCCCTTTAAAGTCCACATTTAAAATCTTGGATCCTATATCTAAATGACCAAAACAACAAAGGAAAATTCACAAATCCTACAGATACAGCAAATCGTTTTGAGATTATTACGTGGCTTTATTTAATCTAAAAAAAAAAAACCTTTTATGTTTCCAAGTGCCACACAGCAAAATCAAACATTTTTTAAGAATATTAACCAACCGACTCAAAAGAAGGCTCTTGACTCACCAATCACAATAATGAAAGTGCTTAAACATATTAGTTCCCTACCAGTTGGTAAATCACCTGGTCCAGATGGTCTTACAAATGCCTATTATAAAACTTTCCAAAATACTTTATCCCTGCATCTGTGCAAAACCTTTCAACTAGCGGTTATAGAAGACTCATTTCCAAAAGAAAACCAACAAGCCATAATAGTTACCCTTCCTAAAGCAGGGAAACAACCAGGTGCTCCTCAAAACTTTAGGCCTATATTGCTATATTGCCACTATATACCAACATCAAAATTTATGCAAAAATCCTAGCATTTAGATTGACATCTATCTTAGCATCTTTGATCAAAGAAGATCAAGTTGGATTTGTGAGGGATGCTATACACATAGACAATGGTCAAATTGGACCGTATAGTGGCCGAATCGGTATGACTGTAGCGGGCGGTTGATTACTGCTAGCAGGAATTGCAGTCGGTAGGACAGGGAGCATGTTGTCAGGCAGAATACAGATGAATTTGGTTTAGGGGATGTGATAAGCCTCCCTGAAGAGGTGAAAGTAATTCAGACAATCATTTGTTGCTAGGGAAAATTCTTCTGTGTTGATTCATAAATAACTTATTACAATGCATTAATAGTATAACCTGTGTACACAATGATAACAGCCTAATTTAGGGTGTAAAGTAATTAAAAGTGGTTATGTGCTTAATCCTGTAAGAGGACTTTCCTTTTTTGTTTATAGAAAAGTGTCCCTGCATTAAATTGGCAGGATCTTTCAAGAAGCAGAGTAACAAAGGCCATGTACAATTACTACAAATGCCTCCATTACTTCTATACAATGTCAGACTTGGGCTATGGTCCAATGCTGCAGTAAACTGCATGCAGTATGTGGCCTATGACAGACAATAGCCAGAAAATGTTTCCATTAAAAGGGCAGTATTACCTGCAAAATCTTCCAAGCTTTGCCGACCATGGGTGGGTGAGGTGTTGTGTGCATGCAGTTTACAGCAGCATGGAACCCTGCCCTAATAAAGGTGTAGAGCTACTTTATCGTAAGCAAACTTCTGCAGACTCCAGAAACCCGTGCTCACTTCAGCGAAACTTTCTACTAACAAATTATCATAGCAGCTGGCTGAGCAAATTACAAAAACAGCTGAGCATTAAAACACATGATAATTTTCAAAGTGCATGAGAGCAAATAATTCTTCCATTACAGACCCCCAAAAAATAAAATTGTATGAATAAAAGTTAGACATTTCAAAAACAATTAAATCGTCCAGAAATACACTGATACAAACTAAAAAGGACTCATTCACATCTGTGTCAGAGGCTCCTGTACAGATTCGGCATGAAACCCCAAATGAAATAGCTCTACATCCTGCACTATTTCATCTGGAAAAATATTCAACTGGCATACCGGAAGCTGGAACAGCCCTGTTTAGTCAATACCGGACCGGGTGGTTGTAGTATTTTAGTCATTCGAGGACTGAGCCAAACAACACAGATGACACTGCAGGCAGGGCAAAAATGTGAATGTGGCCTAATGCTTCATGTTTTACAAACAATATCAATACAAAATAAACTGAATAATTCTAATAAAACCAGCCAATAGCTAAATAGCCTAAGTGTTTTTTTATTTCTACTTGTCAGTGAGGACACAGGTAGCAGAGGGCTTCCATGCAAGAATTGTATATGCAGGAATAGCCCCATGTTCACATGGGCCCTTGGGCAAAAGAATCACAGTTGGCCCCCTTAGTAATTTATAAGCGCTGCTCTGCTCCATTAGTATTGTATAGGCCCAATTCTGTAATTTATAGGCCCTGCTGTACCCCCTGAGTCATTTATAGGCCCCACTGTGCCTCCCGAGTAATTAATAAGGCCCCACAGTTCCCTAACAATAAAATAAAACAATAATTCATCATATCATGCTCCAACTATAGTATACTCCATTTTCTGTTTTCCTCCTCTGGCCAGGATTGTGCAGAATGACTCAGACAACACAATGACATAATTGTGCAGCCTGCAGACCTTGCTGAGCGGCAGAACAGGAAGAACTCCATTTCCTGCAGTGCTGCAATCATAGTCAACTGTATTTGCATCTGTAATGTGTGGATACTATTGATTTCAAAGAATGAGGACCAGATTGATGCCACTCTTGAGTGGGCCCTGCCAGGCTCAGTGGGCCCAGGCTCCTGCCCAGTTTGCCGGGTGCTGACGCTGGGTATATGGGCCGCCTGCATTGGAATAACTCAGCATGGAGCTTTATGGCCAACAATCCATCAATAATTATAAGCCTTGAAATGTTTTATAGGTCAGTCTCTTAGATGCAATCTGGAGAATCGAAACATGAAACATGCGTCGGAGCAGAGACAATGAACTCATATGAACAGGTGTAACAACTTTTGGATACGAGTAAGACTCCTTTTGCATATTTTTGAAACTATATTGCAATTGACTGTATTCACGGTGTCTATACTTTGCTCTAGCACTTTATGAAACCTTGCTTGTGTTGTTATGCACCCTTACCTAACTGGGCTTCCATGCAGCTGCACAAGGTGCACATATTGCATACTCAACCGTGCTTTATCGTCAGAGTATCTAAGCTATAGAATGGTGTCTTCAAGGAGGTATCATTTTTTTCACAGTTTGCTCCCTTGCTGCTACTTCATATCCAGAGAAAAGGATCTGCATGCACTGCCAGAATGCGACTTACAGTGTTATAACCCATTATAAAAATGCATCAGTCCTACAAGCATTTATATGAATGTCAATGGGCCGTATCTAATAGCAGAGATCATGTTTTACTTATGTTACTTTGCAAATATTGCTGCAGAAATATGGAAAAGACACAGGGCCTTCACTCCAGGGTTTATTATTGTATCACTCGGCAGAATATGACTTCAGAATGCCAGCGTTTTTGTCATTCTGACACTTTGTAGGGTTTCCATTGATCATTTGTTGGACATTGAAGACTTGAAATCTCTTTGTCCACAAGTTCTCCCAGGCAGCATTAAAATCTTGAGCAGTAACAATATATCTGTCTGCTGCGGGAGAAGCTATCTTCTGAGCCGTGGTACTAATTTAAACATGTCAGAGATGTTCCCTGTTGAAAAATATATAACATTGTGAAAAAAAAAATCTCTGACATACTTGCCAGATAAAGTGCTTTCATTTAGTCCCAGAGTAGACTGTTTCAAAATCTAATTTAATATGTGTATACAAAAAAAGCTGTGTTATTTCTGCTTTCTAGTGTGATTGAGTTGTAAATACTACAGTTTCACAATTTTAACATTCTTTAGCTATTAAACAAGATACAAGACTTAAAGGGGTTTTCCAGGAAAAAATACTATTGATGACCTATTCATCGGATAGGTCATCAATAGTTGATCAGCTGGAGTCTGTAGCTTGGGAACCCGACCAATCAGCTGATTGGGCACCTGCTGTCGAAATATATTAAAATGTGGCAGCATAAATGGTGTAAAGCTTCTTGAATAAAAAAGCCCTTATTATTCCATAATCAGACCACTAAGGTCTTTTTCAAGCATGGCCGTCTTGTTCTGTGCAGTCAGATAAGCGGCTTGAAAAAGGCCTTAGTGGTTAAAACGCTGTCTATACATCTGATTATGGAATAATAAAGGCTTTTTTTACTCAAGAAGCTTTACACAATTTATGCTGCCACATTTCAATATATTTCAACGAGTTCTGGAGTTGTCGGTTCACAACTCCCTGGTTGGCTTGGCATTTTTTATATATTGTAATCCATCCCGTACTTGGGAGTAAGGGCCGGTGCTGCTGAGTACTTCACGTTTTTCTTAGGCACCTGCTGTCAACGCTGCAATACGCAAGGGTTGGAGTGCTGCTCTAACCCATGTGTAATGGCCAGCGCTTGTAACTGCAGGTTGAAATGTCATTAAAATCAATGGAAGCTGTGTCTGCAGTACAATTGCCGGTCACTCTAACACCTGTATATTGCTGTGTTGATAGTGGGGCTCGATCAGCTGATCTGATGAGGTTCTGAGCTAAGGACTCCGGACGATCAATTGTTGATTATCTATCCTAAAGTTAGGTCATCAATAGTATTTTCCCAGGAAACCCCCTGTAGGTTTGTTCTGCATTGTCTATGCAAATTTTGGGGCAGATTTGGTATTGGAGATATGCCAGTTTTCTGCCACAAATTGTATCACAAATCTGTTTTACCTGGTTTTGCACCATATTTATTAAGTGTTTTTGACACTTTCAGGCACTTTTTGTGACTTTACATTTTTGGCATAAACTATGCCAACTAATAGGTAATAAAAAGCTAGACTAGACATTGTCAAGATTAGATAACTTTATTATTCAACAAAGCCACTGTGATGAGTCTGGTGAATTTCAAAAAAACTCTGTCACCATCTTTTTGCATCCCTCTCTGAGGGCAGCATAAGATACTGACAGGCACAATATGTCTGATGTGTCTATCTGTGCAGTAGTTTGGGAGAAATGTACATTTTTATCAGTAACAGTACATGCATAGAAGACTACTAAAAGTAGATATTCATGAGCTGCAGGCTAGTTCTGCCCATCCTGCCCTCCAGCCACTCATTGACTGCTGCCTTCCTATTACTTTGCATAGTGAGAGAGCTGTCAATCATTAGAAGGTGGAGTGAGTGTGGTGGTGTTCTTCAATGAACAGTATTATTCTTAAGTGTTTTTCAGACACATGGGCAGAGTTGTGCAGTTCATAGAGTCTTATGTAGGCTTTTTTGGCAGTTAGCCTTGGGTTGTCTCATCTTTTTCAAGATTATGGTTGTATACCCAGTTCTTTAACAACACTTTTGTAGACATTTCTAGCATCATGTGTCCCTATAACACGGTTTTGGAGGTCTTCTAAAAGTAGTGTGCACGGAGGCATGGTTCACAGTAATCAATCTGTTTTTTGAAAAACAGATCTGACAGTAACCAAGCTTTGTGTGCCTTTACTCCATAGACAAAGCACATGTGAAGCCCAAACGTTCAATCTCATCTCCTTAACTGAAATACCTTTTGCAAATTAGCTGTTGGAGAAGTCATTACCAAAGAGGTTCACTTACTTTTCCTCCCTGCCATGTGGACGTTGACTCAATGTGCTCAATAAAATAAATGAACAGTAAAACTATTTGTGTTCTATTAGTTTAGTTAGATTGTGTTTGACTATAATTGTGACCTGGATAATACCTACATCACACTTAATTAGTAGTAGTAAATGTAGAAATCCAGGTAATTCCAAAGGGATCATTTACTTGTATCTGTAACTATAGAATTGGAAATGAAATATCACTGTCATCACAGAATCTATCAATGTCAGTGAGTTGGTGAGAAACTCTTTCGATCATGAGGGATCAATACACTTGGAATATACTTCTAATATGCCAATACATATTATGATATTTTAAAGGAAGTTGCAGTACAAAGTTTTAGAAAAGTTAGAACTGTGCCCATGTTTTCCAAATGTACTTTCTCTTAAAGGCCTTCTTTAAAAGCAAAATCAATGCAAGCTGACAGAAGAAGTGGCATGTGCCATAACTCTTTAGCAAAGTGTATGAGAAATAATTTAGTTATTCCTTTTTTTTAAGTAATTAATGGATGAATGTTAATGTGAAATTACATCACAGCTGCATCTATGCTTTCTCCTTTAAACTCTTTAACATCCGGAACATAAATATAACTTTAATTTTTAAACAAAACAGCTGTAGATAGGCAAATTAAAATATTATGAATTTTAAATGATTTGACCTTCTGAAAGAATAAGACACTCAGGTAAAAAAAATAATTGGTAGTTCGTGACAAAAGAACTGTACATTTTGAACAAATTGACTCAGTCCAATTAAAATCAGAAAGCAATAGGCATTCAGCATACTAGATCATGATCTGAACTTTTAATGTAGGACTCAGAATTCAATTATCTGGTGAAATAACCTAGCACATCAATTGTGTCTTTCTCTATGCTTGACAGCATGTAAGAATCTCTTTTTCATCTCAGATTACACATTTAACCATCTGGTATAATACACAAGATGCAATATATTGTATTATATATGGTTCATTACGCAAATACCCTGCAAAGAAGAACATTTAACCGTGATTTCCCAAAAAATGACTCAAGGGGCTTTTCCAAGACCCCAAATATGTAATTAAAGCCAGGGATCGTTATAAAACAATAAAAGAAGCATAACTTACTTACTCAAGACGTCACCATTTTGATCTGAACTGACAATCGCGTAATCTGTAAGATTCCAGCCTGAAAGAACAACAAGGACATATTTTTTTTCAATGTCCATGGGAAAAAATATCCCCTGTTTTGCACACTATCTGGAAATGTATAGACGGTTAGGTTTCATGGGCCCAATGTGTTATGTTATGCCTATATCCAACTGGAAAAATACCAAAGATAAAAGTAAAATATGACAGTAAGTGTGTGCTAACACTATGGTCAGTGCATGCACAAAGTATTCCTATATTTTACTTTTCAACTGAAATTTTTATGGAGTTGGAAATCCTTTACTTTCCCTTTAAATCCCTCACTAGATGCCAACCGTCCTTATTTACCACAGGAGGTGGTGAGTTCTCCTACAATGGAAGTGTTCAAACAAAGCCTGGACAAATATCTGTCTGGGATGATTTAGTGATCCTGCATTGAGCAGGGGGTTGGACCCGATGACCCTGGAGGTCCCTTCCAACTCTAGCTTTCTATGATTCTATGGTTTTACTAGACAAAATCTCTCTCAGAACCAAGTCATGAAGTCCCCATGCCCTATAGTTAGACATGGTTATTAATGGTCACCACTTTTCTTTTTTTGTGTAGCAAACCTACACATTTGGGTTATCGGTACAATTTTTGCATTCTGTCCTTTAATTTTTACTACTTTGTGAAATTTGTACTTTATCATATTGTTCTTGCCCTGACTAGGAGGATTTCATTTGCAGACATATACACCTTTAGATTAAAAGTGGTCTTGTCCACCCGCTATAGCTCACATGATCCCATGCAGTTTACAAAATAAAAGCTAAGCTCTGGTTTCTATGTGCAATAAGCAACTTTTTGAGACAGATTAGTTATCTAACTTCCAGTTCAGTAAAACTATTCCACTGGCAGCTGCATTTTCTGTTGAGGTTGTTGTCGTCCTACTCTTTTATTTCATGACCGATACTATAAGTTGTAGCAACATTACTGTGATAAATAGAAGTATGGGGAAATAATGATATTGGAGCATATGATAAAAAAGAGTCATTGTTAACAACGTTTAGAGATATGCTTTACAGCAGCCTCATTGACTATTTGCACAATGGCCAAGAAGAGACCTCTGTGCGAGACTGTTCTAGGCATGCTCTGGGACCTGTGCAGAGGTCATTGCGCAGGGTAGGGAGTAGATAAGCTGGGACCATCACCTACTGTGAATGGTGGATCTTGTGTTATCTATAAATTCAGTGGATATAAAGTGTCTGCCCACACCTGTTAAAATGTCATGTTTTTGACATCTTAAAAAATCCAACAAGATGAAACATTTTGGGTTTATTTCCACCTTCAATGTCACCCATTATCTGTACAATTACATTTAAAAAAAACTGTAATCTTTTAGGGTGTAAAAATTAAAAAAGAGAATATCTAAAATGATTTGGTTGGATAAATATGTACACCCTAAAACTACTTTGTTGATGTACCCTATGGCTTTATGACAGTCTTCAGACTTTTCGGGTTGGTGTCTATCAGCATGGCACATCTTGATTTGGCAATCTTTGCCCACTCTTCCTTGCAAAATTGCTACAAATCTGTCAGATTGCAAGAGCATCTTGTGTGCAGCACCCTCTTCAGGTCAACCCACAGATTTTAAATGGGATTCAGGTCAGGGCTCTAGCTGGGCCATCTCAAAACTTCAATCGTCTTCTGGCGAAGCCATACGTTTGTTAATTTGAAGGTATGCTCTGGGTCGTTGTTGTTCTGAAAGGTAAAATTCTTCTTTATCTTCAGCTTTTTAGCCAAGACCTGAAAGTTTTGTGCCAAAATGGACTGATATTTGGAACTGTTTATAATTCCCTCCACCTTGACTAAAGTATCAGTTCCAACAGCAGAAAAACAGCCCCAAAGCATAATGCTGCCTCCACGATCTTCA
Organism: Eleutherodactylus coqui; assembly: GCF_035609145.1. Classification (NCBI taxonomy): domain Eukaryota; kingdom Metazoa; phylum Chordata; class Amphibia; order Anura; family Eleutherodactylidae; genus Eleutherodactylus; species Eleutherodactylus coqui. Next base: position 136,733,718 of record NC_089843.1, on the reverse strand, counting down.
CTATTGGTATGTTGGTCTTTTGGTGATGCACAGTGTTAGCTTTGTGCCAAATATACCTTTTGGAATTATGGCCAACAAGTTGCACCTTTGTCTCATCAGACCATAATATCTTCTCCCACATAATTGTAGCAGATTTTATGTAGGTTTTATCAAAATATAGACAGGTTTGGATGTTTTTCTTTGTTAGAAATGGCTTCCATCTTGCCACCCCTCTCCACAGACATATGAAGAATATGAGAGATGGTTGTCACATGTGCTACACAACCGGTACTTCCTGCAGCTCCTTTAATGTTGCTATTGGCCTCTTGACCGCCTCCTGGACCCACTTTCTTCTGGTCTTTTCATCAATTTTGAGGGATGTCCAGTTCTTGGTAATATCACTGCTGTGCCAAATTTAATCTACTTCTTGATGACCGTCTTCAATATGTTGCATGATAGATATAATGCCTTGGAAATATGTTAGTCCCTTTCTCTTGACTAATAACTTTCAGCAATCAGATACCTTTGATGTGCTGTAAGCTCTTTGCGGTTTTTAATGAAAATAAAAATCAAAATAGAAACTTTATTAATACAATAGGGCATTTACTTGTGATCCAATCCCTTTATGTTGGGTATTAGGTGCAACAACTGCCCCTATTCTTGTCTTGGTAATAGTTCAATCACTGGTGACTAGAGATGAGCGAACACCAAAATGTTCGGGTGCTCGTTATTCGGAACGAACTTCCCGCGATGCTCGAGGGTTCGTTTCGAACAATGAACCCCATTGAAGTCAATGGGCGACCAGAGCATTTTTGTATTTCGCCGATGCTCGCTAAGGTTTTCATGTGTGACAATCTGGGCAATTCAAGAAAGTGATGGGAATGACACAGAAACGGATAGGGCAGGCGAGGGGCTACATGTTGGGCTGCATCTCAAGTTCACAGGTCCCACTATTAAGCCACAATACCGGCAAGAGTGGGCCCCCCCCCTCCCAACAACTTTTACTTCTGAAAAGCCCTCATTAGCATGGCATACCTTTGCTAAGCACCACACTAGCTACAACAAAGCACAATCACTGCCTGGATGACACTCCGCTGCCACTTCTCCTGGGTTACATGCTGACCAACCGCCCCCCCCCTCCCCCCCACAGCGCACACCAAAGTGTCCCTGCGCAGCCTTCAGCTGCCCTCATGCCACACCACCCTCATGTCTATTTAGAAGTGCGTCTGCCATGAGGAGGAACCGCAGGCACACACTGCAGAGGGTTGGCACGGCTAGGCAGCGACCCTCTTTAAAAGTGGCGGGTCGATAGCCCACAATGCTGTACAGAAGCAATGAGAAATAGAATCCTGTGCCACCGCCATCAGGAGCTGCACACGTAGGCATAGCAATGGGGAACCTATGTGCCACACACTATTCATTCTGTCAAGGTGTCTGCATGCCCCAGTTAGACCGGGCTTTTTAATTCATAGACACAGGCAGGTACAACTCCCTATTGTGAAGTCCCTGTGGACCGACAGCATGGGTGGGTGCCAGGAAGCCACCGGCGGTACATAGAAATATCCCATTGCATTGCCCAACACAGCTGAGGTAGTAATGTCGTGCGTAATACAGGTGGGCTTCGGCCCACACTGCATGCCCCAGTCAGACTGGGGTTCTTTAGAAGTGGACACATGTAGGTTAAACTCCCTGTGGACCCACTGCCTGGGTGGGTGCCAGGAAGCTACCGGCGGTACATAGAAATATCCCATTGCATTGCCCAACACAGCTGAGGTAGTAATGTCGTGCGTAATACAGGTGGGCTTCGGCCCACACTGCATGCCTCAGTCAGACTGGGGTTTTTTACAAGTGTACAGATGTGTTAAAAACTCTGTGTGCACCTACAGCATGGGTGGCTCCCTGGAACCCACCGGCGGTACACAAAAATATCCCATTGCATTGCCCAACACAGCTGAGGTAGTAATGTCGTGCATAATGCAGGTGGGCTTCGGCCCACACTGCATGCCCCAGTCAGACTGGGGTTCTTTAGAAGTGGACACATGTAGGTTAAACTCCCTGTGGACCCACTGCCTGGGTGGGTGCCAGGAAGCCACCGGCGGTACATAGAAATATCCCATTGCATTGCCCAACACAGCTGAGGTAGTAATGTCGTGCGTAATACAGGTGGGCTTCGGCCCACACTGCATGCCCCAGTCAGACTGGGGTTCTTTACAAGTGTACAGATATGTTAAAAACTCCGTGTGCACCTACAGCATGGGTGGCTCCCTGGAACCCACCGGCGGTACACAAAAATATCCCATTGCATTGCCCAACACAGCTGAGGTAGTAATGTCGTGCATAATGCAGGTGGGCTTCGGGCCACACTGCATGCCCCAGTCAGACTGGGGTTCTTTAGAAGTGGACACATGTAGGTTAAACTCCCTGTGGACCCACTGCCTGTGTGGGTGCCAGGAAGCCACTGGCGGTACATAGAAATATCCCATTGCATTGCCCAACACAGCTGAGGTAGTAATGTCGTGCGTAATACAGGTGGGCTTCGGCCCACACTGCATGCCCCAGTCAGACTGGGGTTCTTTACAAGTGTACAGATGTGTTAAAAAATTCCGTGTGCACCTACAGCATGGGTGGCTCCCTGGAACCCACCGGCGGTACACAAAAATATCCCATTGCATTGCCCAACACAGCTGAGGTAATGTCAGCTGGAATGCAGGTGGGCTAAAAATTAATTTGATTACACTGTAGGCGAGGGCCCACAAAAATTGCTGTATCAACAGTACTAATGTACATCCCAAAAATTGGCCATGGCCAGCCAAGAGGGCAGGTGAAACCCATTAATCGCTTTGGTTAATGTGGCTTAAGTGGTAACTAGGCCTGGAGGCAGCCCAGTGTAACGAAAAATTGGTTCAAGTTACAGTTCCAACGCTTTTAAGCGCATTGAAACTTATAAAAATTGTTCAGAAAAATTATTTGAGTGAGCCTTGTGGCCCTAAGAAAAATTGCCCGTTCAGCGTGATTACGTGAGGTTTCAGGAGGAGGAGCAGGAGGAGGAGGAGGAATATTAGACACAGATTGATGAAGCAGAAATGTCCCCGTTTTGGATGGTGAGAGAGAACGTAGCTTCCATCCGCGGGTGCAGCCTACGTATTGCTTACGTATCGCTGCTGTCCGCTGGTGGAGAACAGAAGTCTGGGGAAATCCAGCCTTTGTTCATCTTGATGAGTGTTAGCCTGTCGGCACTGTCGGTTGACAAGCGGCTACGCTTATCTGTGATGATTCCCCCAGCCGCACTAAACACCCTCTCCGACAAGACGCTAGCCGCAGGACAAGCAAGCACCTCCAGGGCATACAGCGCTAGTTCAGGCCACGTGTCCAGCTTCGACACCCAGTAGTTGTAGGGGGCAGAGGCGTCACCAAGGATGGTCGTGCGATCCGCTACGTACTCCCTCACCATCCTTTTACAGTGCTCCCGCCGACTCAGCCGTGACTGGGGAGCGGTGACACAGTCTTGGTGGGGAGCCATAAAGCTGGCCAGGCCCTTAAAGACTGTTGCACTGCCTGGGATGTACATGCTGCTCGATCTACGCACATCCCCTGCTAACTTGCCCTCGGTACTGCGCCTTCTGCCACTAGTGCTGTCGGCTGGGAATTTTACCATCAGCTTGTCCGCAAGGGTCCTGTGGTATAGCAACACTCTTGAACCCCTTTCCTCTTCGGGAATCAGAGTGGGCAGGTTCTCCTTATTCCGTGGATCGAGCAGTGTGTACACCCAGTAATCCGTCGTGGCCAGAATGCGTGCAACGCGAGGGTCACGAGAAAGGCATCCTAACATGAAGTCAGCCATGTGTGCCAGGGTACCTGTACGCAACACATGGCTGTCTTCACTAGGAAGATCACTTTCAGGATCCTCCTCCTCCTCCTCAGGCCATACACGCTGAAAGGATGACAGGCAATCAGCCGGTGTACCGTCAGCAGCGGGCCAAGCTGTCTCTTCCCCCTCCTCCTCATCCTCCTCATGCTCCTCCTCCTCCTCCTGTACGCGCTGAGAAATAGACAGGAGGGTGCCCTGACTATCCAGCGGCATACTGTCTTCCCCCGCCCCCGTTTCCGAGCGCAAAGCAGCTGCCTTTATGGTTTGCAGGGAATTTCTCAAGATGCATAGCAGAGGAATGGTGACGCTAATGATTGTAGCATCGCCGCTCACCACCTGGGTAGACTCCTCAAAATTACCAAGGACATGGCAGATGTCTGCCAACCAGGCCCACTCTTCTGAAAGGAATTGAGGAGGCTGACTCCCACTGCGCCGCCCATGTTGGAGTTGGTATTCGACTATAGCTCTACGTTGTTCATAGAGCCTGGCCAACATGTGGAGCGTAGAGTTCCACCGTGTGGGCACGTCGCACAGCAGTCGGTGCACTGGCAGCTTAAAGTGATGTTGCAGGGTGCGCAGGGTGGCAGCGTCCGTGTGGGACTTGCGAAAATGTGCGCAGAGCCGGCGCGCCTTTACGAGCAGGTCTGACAAGCGTGGGTAGCTTTTCAGAAACCGCTGAACCACCAAATTAAAGACGTGGGCCAGGCATGGCACGTGCGTGAGGCTGCCGAGCTGCAGAGCCGCCACCAGGTTACGGCCGTTGTCACACACGACCATGCCCGGTTGGAGGCTCAGCGGCGCAAGCCAGCGGTCGGTCTGCTGTGTCAGACCCTGCAGCAGTTCGTGGGCCATGTGCCTCTTATCGCCTAAGCTGAGTAGTTTCAGCACGGCCTGCTGACGCTTGCCCACCGCTGTGCTGCCACACCGCGCGACACCGACTGCTGGCGACATGCTGCTGCTAACACATCTTGATTGCGAGACAGAGGAGGAGGAGGAGGAGGGTGCTTTAGTGGAGGAAGCATACACCTCCGCAGATACCACCACCGAGCTGGGGCCCGCAATTCTGGGGGTGGGTAGGACGTGAGCGGTCCCAGGCTCTGACTCTGTCCCAGCCTCCACTAAATTCACCCAATGTGCCGTCAGGGAGATGTAGTGGCCCTGCCCGCCTGTGCTTGTCCACGTGTCTGTAGTTAAGTGGACCGTGGCAGTAACCGCGTTGGTGAGGGCGCGTACAATGTTGCGGGAGACGTGGTCGTGCAGGGCTGGGACGGCACATCGGGAAAAGTAGTGGCGACTGGGAACTGAGTAGCGCGGGGCCGCCGCCTCCATGATACTTTTGAAGGACTCCGTTTCCACAACCCTATACGGCAGCATCTCAAGGCTGATGAATTTTGCTATGCGGACGGTTAACGTTTGAGCGTGCGGGTGCGTGGCGGCGTACTTGCGCTTGCGCTCCAACAGTTGCGCAAGCGACGGCTGGACGGTGCGCTGAACTACACTGCTGGATGGGGCCGAGGACAGCGGAGGTGAGGGTGTGGGTGCAGGCCAGGAGACGGTAGTGCCTGTGTCCTGAGAGGGGGGTTGCATCTCAGTGGCAGGTTGGGGCACAGGGGGAGAGGCAGGGGTGCAAACCGGAGGCGCTGAACGGCCTTCGTCCCACCTTGCGGGGTGCTTGGCCATCATATGTCTGCGCATGGTGGTGGTGGTGAGGCTGTTGGTGTTGGCTCCCCGGCTGAGCTTTGCGCGACAAAGGTTGCACACCACTGTTCGTCGGTCGTCAGGCGTCTCTGTGAAAAACTGCCAGACCTTAGAGCACCTCGGCCTCCGCAGGGTGGCATGGCGCGAGGGGGCGCTTTGGGAAACACTTGGTGGATTATTCGGTCTGGCCCTGCCTCTACCCCTGGCCACTGCACTGCCTCTTGCAACCTGCCCTGCTGATGCCCTTGACTCCCCCTCTGAAGACCTGTCCTCCTGAGTAAGCGTTGCACACCAGGTGGGGTCAGTCACCTCATCGTCCTGCTGCTCTTCCTCCGAATCCTCTGTGCGCTGCTCCCTCGGACTTACTGCCCTTACTACTACCTCACTGCAAGACAACTGTGTCTGATCGTCATCATCCTCCTCACCCACAGAAAGTTGTTGAGACAGTTGGCGGAAGTCCCCAGCCTCTTCCCCCGGACCCCGGGAACTTTCGAATGGTTGGGCATCAGTGACGATAAACTCCTCTGGTGGGAGAGGAACCGCTGCTGCCCAATCTAAGCAGGGGCCCGAGAACAGTTCCTGGGAGTGTTCCCGCTCCTGAGCAGGTGTTATTGTAGTGGAGTGAGGAGGCTGGGAGGAAGGAGGAGCAGCAGACAGAGGATTCGGATTGGCAGCAGTGGATGGCGCAGAACTGCGGGTAGACGATAGGTTGCTCGAAGCACTTTCTGCCATCCAGGACAGGACCTGCTCACACTGCTCATTTTCTAATAACCATCTCCCGCGTGGACCCATTAATTGGGCGATGAATGTGGGGACACCAGAAACGTGCCTCTCTCCTAATCGCGCAGCAGTCGGCTGCGACGCACCTGGATCAGGAGCTTGGCCTGTGCCCACACCCTGACTTGGCCCTCCGCGTCCTCGGCCGCGTCCACGTCCTCTAGGCCTACCCCTACCCCTCAGCATGCTGTATTACCAGTGATTTGATTTCACAGGCAGCTAATAAATTGGCGCAAGACTGCAGGCCAAATATAATTTTTTCCCTTTTTTGAAAACGAAAGGCCCCACTGCCTCTAGTGAATGAATAATCTAAGTTTAATAACTGTGCTGTTTTCCTGCTAATGTGTCACAGAACGTGAGGGTAGCAGAGTTATTAACTGTGGCAGAGCAGGTATTTTTTTTCCCAATTAAGGAAAGCAAATGGCGAAGCCAGGAGTAAAACGTAGCTGGGTGCGTATGATTTTTACAGGTTGCACACGCAGCCGACACGTGTCCACCGGCGTTAGTACGGACAGAGGCAGGACAAATAGAATTATTTTCCGTTTTTTTGCACCAAAAGGCAGCACTGCGTATATTCTATGAACATGAGAAGTTTAATAACTGTGCTGTTTTCCTGCTAATGTGTCACAGAACGTGAGGGTAGCAGAGTTATTAACTGTGGCAGAGCAGGTATTTTTTTTCCCGATTAAGGAAAGCAAATGGCGAAGCCAGGAGTAAAACGTAGCTGGGTGCGTATGATTTTTACAGGTTGCACACGCAGCCGACACGTGTCCACCGGCGTTAGTACGGACAGAGGCAGGACAAATAGAATTATTTTCCGTTTTTTTGCACCAAAAGGCAGCACTGCGTATATTCTATGAACATGAGAAGTTTAATAACTGTGCTGTTTTCCTGCTAATGTGTCACAGAACGTGAGGGTAGCAGAGTTATTAACTGTGGCAGAGCAGGTATTTTTTTTCTCGATTAAGGAAAGCAAATGGCGAAGCCAGGAGTAAAACATAGCTGGGTGCGTATGATTTTTACAGGTTGCACACGCAGCCGACACGTGTCCACCGGCGTTAGTACGGACAGAGGCAGGACAAATAGAATTATTTTCCGTTTTTTTGCACCAAAAGGCAGCACTGCGTATATTCTATGAACATGAGAAGTTTAATAACTGTGCTGTTTTCCTGCTAATGTGTCACAGAACGTGAGGGTAGCAGAGTTATTAACTGTGGCAGAGCAGGTATTTTTTTTCCCAATTAAGGAAATCAAATGGCGAAGCCAGGAGTAAAACGTAGCTGGGTGCGTATGATTTTTACAGGTTGCACACGCAGCCGACACGTGTCCACCGGCGTTAGTACGGACAGAGGCAGGACAAATAGAATTATTTTCCGTTTTTTTGCACCAAAAGGCAGCACTGCGTATATTCTATGAACATGAGAAGTTTAATAACTGTGCTGTTTTCCTGCTAATGTGTCACAGAACGTGAGGGTAGCAGAGTTATTAACTGTGGCAGAGCAGGTATTTTTTTTCCCGATTAAGGAAAGCAAATGGCGAAGCCAGGAGTAAAACGTAGCTGGGTGCGTATGATTTTTACAGGTTGCACACGCAGCCGACACGTGTCCACCGGCGTTAGTACGGACAGAGGCAGGACAAATAGAATTATTTTCCGTTTTTTTGCACCAAAAGGCAGCACTGCGTATATTCTATGAACATGAGAAGTTTAATAACTGTGCTGTTTTCCTGCTAATGTGTCACAGAACGTGAGGGTAGCAGAGTTATTAACTATGGCAGAGCAGGTATTTTTTTTCTCGATTAAGGAAAGCAAATGGCGAAGCCAGGAGTAAAACGTAGCTGGGTGCGTATGATTTTTACAGGTTGCACACGCAGCCGACACGTGTCCACCGGCGTTAGTACGGACAGAGGCAGGACAAATAGAATTATTTTCCGTTTTTTTGCACCAAAAGGCAGCACTGCGTATATTCTATGAACATGAGAAGTTTAATAACTGTGCTGTTTTCCTGCTAATGTGTCACAGAACGTGAGGGTAGCAGAGTTATTAACTGTGGCAGAGCAGGTATTTTTTTTCCCAATTAAGGAAATCAAATGGCGAAGCCAGGAGTAAAACGTAGCTGGGTGCGTATGATTTTTACAGGTTGCACACGCAGCCGACACGTGTCCACAGCCCTTAGGACTGACAGAGGCAGGACAAATAGAATTATTTTCACTTGTTTTACAAGCAAAAGGCAGCACTGCGTATATTCAATGAATAATAACTGTGTTGTGGCCCTGCCTATACAATTCTTTCCCTGCAGTATCAATGGAGGGTGGAATGCTCTGCAGAGGCGATTTTGAGAAGCAAAAAAAAATGCAGCACAGCTAACAGCAGCCTGGACAGTACTGCACACGGATAAATATGGCCCTAGAAAGGACCGTTGAGGTTCTTGAAGGCTACACTCACTCCTAACACTCTCCCTGCCTATGCAGCACTTCTGTCCCTAATGCCGGGTGCAACGCTCTGCAGAGCCGATTTTGAGAAAAAAAAAATGGCACTGCTAACAGCAGCCAACACACAGCTATCAGTGGCCCTAATAAGGACCTTTGGGGGGTCTTGAAGCCTACACTAACTACCAATTCTTTCCCTACAGCAGCTCCGGTACAAACAGCACTGTCCCTCAGCTAACTCACCAGGCATCTGAGCCGAACCGCGGGAGGGGCCGACTTTTATGTTCGGGTGACACCTGATCTTCCCAGCCACTCACAGCAGGGGGGTGGTATAGGGCTTGAACGTCACAGGGGGAAGTTGTAATGCCTTCCCTGTCTTTCAATTGGCCAAAAAAAGCGCGCTAACGTCTCAGGGAAGGAAGTGAAAGTAACCAGAACACCGCATGGTGTTCGTTACGAATAACGAACATCCCGAACACCCTAATATTCGCACGAATATCAAGCTCGGAAGAACACGTTCGCTCATCTCTACTGGTGACGTCATTCACCAAAGGCTCACATTTTTGCAGAAGTCAAAATGCAATCTGAAAACATACCACTAAAATATTATAAGTAGAGATAAGCGAACACCAAAATGTTCGGGTGTTCGTTATTCGTAACGAACTTCCCGTGATGCTCGAGGGTTCGTTTCGAACAACGAACCCCATTGAAGTCAATGGGCGACCAGAACATTTTTGTATTTCGCCGATGCTCGCTAAGGTTTTCATGTGTGAAAATCTGGGCAATTCAGGAAAGTGATGGGAATGACACAGTGACGGATAGGGCAGGCGAGGGGCTACATGTTGGGCTGCATCCTAAGTTCACAGGTCCCACTATTAAGCCACAATAGCGGCAAGAGTGGGCCCCCCCCCCAACAATTTTTACTTCTGAAAAGCGCTCATTAGCATGGCATACCTTTGCTAAGCACCACACTACCTCCAACAAAGCACAATCACTGCCTGCATGACACTCCACTGACACTTCTCCTGAGTTACATGCTGCCCAACCGCACCCCCTCCCCCCCACAGCGCACACCAAACTGTCCCTGCGCAGCCTTCAGCTGCCCTTATGCCACACCACCCTCATGTCTATTTAGAAGTGCGTCTGCCACGACGAGGGACCGCAGGCACACACTGCACAGGGTTGGCACGGCTAGGTAGCGACCCTCTTTAATAGGGGCGGGGCGATAGCCCACAATGCTGTACAGAAGCAATGAGAAATACAATCCTGTGCCACCGCCATCAGGAGCTGCACACGTGGGCATAGCAATGGGGAACCTATGTGCCACACACTATTCATTCTGTCAAGGTGTCTGCATGCCCCAGTCAGACTGGTTATATGCACCTTAACAGTAACCGCGTTGGTGGTAATGTGGTGGTGACTGCGGACCTAGTACCACGGTTGTATTTTGTTGGTTTTCGGAATGTGGCCAGGATTAAGTGGGCCGTGGCGGGGGGATGGTGGGGGGGCTCTCTTGTAGTGTCGGTAAAGGTGAAATTCTTGGACTGCCACCAGACGAACCAATGCAAAGGCATTTGCCAACAATGTTTTCCCTGTTGGAGGAGGAGGGGGATGTTTTTGAGGCACTACGTGTCCTCTCCACGTGTCCGTGGTTATATGCACCTTAACAGTAACCGCGTTGGTGGTAATGTGGTGGTGACTGCGGACCTAGTACCACGGTTGTATTTTGTTGGTTTTCGGAATGTGGCCAGGATTAAGTGGGCCGTGGCGGGGGGATGGTGGGGGGGCTCTCTTGTAGTGTCGGTAAAGGTGAAATTCTTGGACTGCCACCAGACGAACCAATGCAAAGGCATTTGCCAACAATGTTTTCCCTGTTGGAGGAGGAGGGGGATGTTTTTGAGGCACTACGTGTCCTCTCCACCTGTCCGTGGTTATATGCACCTTAACAGTAACCGCGTTGGTGGTAATGTGGTGGTGACTGCGGACCTAGTACCACGGTTGTATTTTGCTGGTTTTCGGAATGTGGCCAGGATTAAGTGGGCCGTGGCGGGGGGATGGTGGGGGGGCTGTCTTGTAGTGTCGGTAAAGGTGAAATTCTTGGACTGCCACCAGACGAACCAATGCAAAGGCATTTGCCAACAATGTTTTCCCTGTTGGAGGAGGAGGGGGATGTTTTTGAGGCACTACGTGTCCTCTCCACGTGTCCGTTCCATGTAAGCAATAGTAGCACTCAAGACAGGCCCCAGTAACAATTCTGAAGCAGCAGTATAGCGGGAGCGCAGTCTTCGTTCCATGTAAGCAATAGTAGCACTCAAGACAGGCCCCAGTAACAATTCTGAAGCAGCAGTATAGCGGGAGCGCAGTCTTAGTTCCATTTCAGTAGCCTTAGTATAGCCAAGGCACAAGTGACATTTATGTAGCTAAAGTGTAGGCCAACCCCACACACCTTTCTGTACCATGAGTGCAGGCGAAGAACATAGAAATTACTATGATTACACTGTAGGTGAGGGCCCCAAAAAATTGGTGTACCAACAGTACTAATGTACCTCAGTAAAAATTGGCCATGCCCAACCAAGATGGCAGGTGAATCGCTTTGGTTAATGTGGCTTAAGTGGTAACTAGGCCTGGAGGCAGCCCAGTGTAACGAAAAATTGGTTCAAGTTAAAGTTCCAACGCTTTTAAGCTAATTGAAACTTATAAAAATTGTTCTGAAAAATTATTTGAGTGAGCCTTGTGGCCCTAAGAAAAATTGTCCGTTCAGCGTGATTACGTGAGGTTTCAGGAGGAGGAGCAGGAGGAGGAGGAGGAGGAATATTAGACACAGATTGATGAAGCAGAAATGTCCCCGTTTTGGATGGTGAGAGAGAACGTAGCTTCCATCCGCGGGTGCAGCCTACGTATTGCTTACGTATCGCTGCTGTCCGCTGGTGGAGAACAGAAGTCTGGGGAAATCCAGCCTTTGTTCATCTTGATGAGTGTTAGCCTGTCGGCACTGTCGGTTGACAAGCGGCTACGCTTATCTGTGATGATTCCCCCAGCCGCACTAAACACCCTTTCCGACAAGACGCTAGCCGCAGGACAAGCAAGCACCTCAAGGGCATACAGGGCTAGTTCAGGCCACGTGTCCAGCTTCGACACCCAGTAGTTGTAGGGGGCAGAGGCGTCACCAAGGATGGTCGTGCGATCCGCTACGTACTCCCTCACCATCCTTTTGCAGTGCTCCCGCCGACTCAGCCGTGACTGGGGAGCGGTGACACAGTCTTGGTGGGGAGCCATAAAGCTGGCCAGGCCCTTAAAGACTGTTGCACTGCCTGGGATGTACATGCTGCTCGATCTACGCACATCCCCTGCAACATGGCCCTCGGAACTGCGCCTTCTGCCACTAGCGCTGTCGGCTGGGAATTTTACCATCAGCTTGTCCGCAAGGGTCCTGTGGTATAGCAACACTCTCGAACCCCTTTCCTCTTCGGGAATCAGAGTGGGCAGGTTCTCCTTATACCGTGGATCGAGCAGTGTGTACACCCAGTAATCCGTCGTGGCCAGAATGCGTGCAACGCGAGGGTCACGAGAAAGGCATCCTAACATGAAGTCAGCCATGTGTGCCAGGGTACCTGTACGCAACACATGGCTGTCTTCACTAGGAAGATCACTATCAGGATCCTCCTCCTCCTCCTCCTCCTCCTCCTCAGGCCATACACGCTGAAAGGATGACAGGCAATCAGCCGGTGTACCGTCAGCAGCGGCCCAAGCTGTCTCTTCCCCCTCCTCCTCATCCTCCTCATGCTCCTCCTCCTCCTCCTGTACGCGCTGAGAAATAGACAGGAGGGTGCCCTGACTATCCAGCGGCATACTGTCTTCCCCCGCCCCCGTTTCCGAGCGCAAAGCAGCTGCCTTTATGGTTTGCAGGGAATTTCTCAAGATGCATAGCAGAGGAATGGTGACGCTAATGATTGTAGCATCGCCGCTCACCACCTGGGTAGACTCCTCAAAATTACCAAGGACATGGCAGATGTCTGCCAACCAGGCCCACTCTTCTGAAAGGAATTGAGGAGGCTGACTCCCACTGCGCCGCCCATGTTGGAGTTGGTATTCGACTATAGCTCTACGTTGTTCATAGAGCCTGGCCAACATGTGGAGCGTAGGGTTCCACCGTGTGGGCACGTCGCACAGCAGTCGGTGCACTGGCAGCTTAAAGTGATGTTGCAGGGTGCGCAGGGTGGCAGCGTCCGTGTGGGACTTGCGGAAATGTGCGCAGAGCCGGCGCGCCTTTACGAGCAGGTCTGACAAGCGTGGGTAGCTTTTCAGAAAGCGCTGAACCACCAAATTAAAGACGTGGGCCAGGCATGGCACGTGCGTGAGGCTGCCGAGCTGCAGAGCCGCCACCAGGTTACGGCCGTTGTCACACACGACCATGCCCGGTTGGAGGCTCAGCGGCGCAAGCCAGCGGTCGGTCTGCTGTGTCAGACCCTGCAGCAGTTCGTGGGCCGTGTGCCTCTTATCGCCTAAGCTGAGTAGTTTCAGCACGGCCTGCTGACGCTTGCCCACCGCTGTGCTGCCACACCGCGCGACACCGACTGCTGGCGACATGCTGCTGCTAACACATCTTGATTGTGAGACAGAGGAGGAGGAGGAGGGTGCTTTAGTGGAGGAAGCATACACCTCCGCAGATACCAGCACCGAGCTGGGGCCCGCAATTCTGGGGGTGGGTAGGACGTGAGCGGTCCCAGGCTCTGACTCTGTCCCAGCCTCCACTAAATTCACCCAATGTGCCGTCAGGGAGATGTAGTGGCCCTGCCCGCCTGTGCTTGTCCACGTGTCCGTAGTTAAGTGGACCGTGGCAGTAACCGCGTTGGTGAGGGCGCGCACAATGTTGCGGGAGACGTGGTCGTGCAGGGCTGGGACGGCACATCGGGAAAAGTAGTGGCGACTGGGAACTGAGTAGCGCGGGGCCGCCGCCTCCATGATACTTTTGAAGGACTCAGTTTCCACAACCCTATACGGCAGCATCTCAAGGCTGATGAATTTTGCTATGCGGACGGTTAACGTTTGAGCGTGCGGGTGCGTGGCGGCGTACTTGCGCTTGCGCTCGAACACTTGCGCAAGCGACGGCTGAACGGTGCGCTGAACTACACTGCTGGATGGGGCCGAGGACAGCGGAGATGAGGGTGTGGGTGCAGGCCATGAGGCGGTAGTGCCTGTGTCCTGAGAGGGGGGTTGCATCTCAGTGGCAGGTTGGGGCACAGGGGGAGAGGCAGGGGTGCAAACCGGAGGCGGTGAACGGCCTTTGTCCCACCTTGCGGGGTGCTTGGCCATCATATGTCTGCGCATGGTGGTGGTGGTGAGGCTGTTGGTGTTGGCTCCCCGGCTGAGCTTTGCGCGACAAAGGTTGCACACCACTGTTCGTCGGTCGTCAGGCGTCTCTGTGAAAAACTGCCAGACCTTAGAGCACCTCGGCCTCCGCAGGGTGGCATGGCGCGAGGGGGCGCTTTGGGAAACACTTGGTGGATTATTCGGTCTGGCCCTGCCTCTACCCCTGGCCCTGGACACCGCACTGCCTCTTGCAACCTGCCCTGCTGATGCCCTTGACTCCCCCTCTGAAGACCTGTCCTCCTGAGTAAGCGTTGCACACCAGGTGGGGTCAGTCACCTCATCGTCCTGCTGCTCTTCCTCCGAATCCTCTGTGCGCTGCTCCCTGGGACTTACTGCCCTTACTACTACCTCACTGCAAGACAACTGTGTCTGATCGTCATCGTCCTCCTGACCCACAGAAAGTTGTTGAGACAGTTGGCGGAAGTCCCCAGCCTCTTCCCCCGGACCCCGGGAACTTTCGAATGGTTGGGCATCAGTGACGATAAACTCCTCTGGTGGGAGAGGAACCGCTGCTGCCCAATCTAAGCAGGGGCCCGAGAACAGTTCCTGGGAGTGCTCCCGCTCCTGAGCAGGTGTTATTGTAGTGGAGTGAGGAGGCTGGGAGGAAGGAGGAGCAGCAGACAGAGGATTCGGATTGGCAGCAGTGGACGGCGCAGAACTGCGGGTAGACGATAGGTTGCTCGAAGCACTTTCTGCCATCCAGGACAGGACCTGCTCACACTGCTCATTTTCTAATAACCGTCTCCCGCGTGGACCCATTAATTGGGCGATGAATGTGGGGACGCCAGAAACGTGCCTCTCTCCTAATCGCGCAGCAGTCGGCTGCGACACACCTGGATCAGGAGCTTGGCCTGTGCCCACACCCTGACTTGGCCCTCCGCGTCCTCGGCCGCGTCCACGTCCTCTAGGCCTACCCCTACCCCTCAGCATGCTGTATTACCAGTGATTTGATTTCACAGGCAGGAAATAAATTGGCGCAAGACTGCAGGCCAAATATAATTTTTGCCCTTTTTGGAAAACGAAAGGCCCCACTGCCTCTAGTGAATGAATTATCTAAGTTTAATAACTGTGCTGTGTCCCTGCTTATGTGTCACAGAACGTGAGGGTAGCAGAGTTATTATAACTCTTGGAGAGCAGGTATTTTTTTCCCAATTAAGGAAAGCAAATGGCGAAGCCAGCAGTAAAGCGTAGCTGGGTGCGTATGATTTAGCACTGTTCTTCACGCAGCTCACACGTCTCCACAGGCGTAAGGACGGACAGAGGCTGGACAAATAGATTTGTTTTCAGTTTTTTCCCACCAACAGGCAGCACTGCGTATATTCAATGAACATGAGAAGTTTAATAACTGTGCTGTGTCCCTGCTTATGTGTCACAGAACGTGAGGGTAGCAGAGTTATTATAACTCTGGCAGAGCAGGTATTTTTTTCCCAATTAAGGAAAGCAAATGGCGAAGCCAGCAGTAAAGCGTAGCTGGGTGCGTATGATTTAGCACTGTTCTTCATGCAGCTCACACGTCTCCACAGGCGTAAGGACGGACAGAGGCTGGACAAATAGATTTGTTTTCAGTTTTTTCCCACCAACAGGCAGCACTGCGTATATTCAATGAACATGAGAAGTTTAATAACTGTGCTGTGTCCCTGCTTATGTGTCACAGAACGTGAGGGTAGCAGAGTTATTATAACTCTGGCAGAGCAGGTATTTTTTTCCCAATTAAGGAAAGCAAATGGCGAAGCCAGCAGTAAAGCGTAGCTGGGTGCGTATGATTTAGCACTGTTCTTCACGCAGCTCACACGTCTCCACAGGCGTAAGGACGGACAGAGGCTGGACAAATAGATTTGTTTTCAGTTTTTTCCCACCAACAGGCAGCACTGCGTATATTCAATGAACATGAGAAGTTTAATAACTGTGCTGTGTCCCTGCTTATGTGTCACAGAACGTGAGGGTAGCAGAGTTATTATAACTCTGGCAGAGCAGGTATTTTTTTCCCAATTAAGGAAAGCAAATGGCGAAGCCAGCAGTAAAGCGTAGCTGGGTGCGTATGATTTAGCAATGTTCTTCACGCAGCTCACACGTCTCCACAGGCGTAAGGACGGACAGAGGCTGGACAAATAGATTTGTTTTCAGTTTTTTCCCACCAACAGGCAGCACTGCGTATATTCAATGAACATGAGAAGTTTAATAACTGTGCTGTGTCCCTGCTTATGTGTCACAGAACGTGAGGGTAGCAGAGTTATTATAACTCTGGCAGAGCAGGTATTTTTTTCCCAATTAAGGAAAGCAAATGGCGAAGCCAGCAGTAAAGCGTAGCTGGGTGCGTCTGATTTAGCACTGTTCTTCACGCAGCTCACACGTCTCCACCGCCCGTAAGGACGGACAGAGGCTGGACAAATAGATTTGTTTTCAGTTTTTTCCCACCAAAAGGCAGCACTGCGTATATTCTATGAATAATAACTGTGTTGTGGCCCTGCCTATACAATTCTTTCCCTGCAGTATCAATGGAGGGTGGAATGCTCTGCAGAGGCGATTTTGAGAAGCCCAAACAAAATGCAGCACAGCTAACAGCAGCCTGGACAGTACTGCACACGGATAAATATGGCCCTAAAAAGGACCGTTGAGGTTCTTGAAGGCTACACTCACTCCTAACACTCTCCCTGCCTATGCAGCACTTCTGTCCCTAATGCCAGGTGCAACGGTCTGCAGAGGCGATTTTGAGAAAAAAAAAAATCCCACTGCTAACAGCAGCCAACACACAGCTATCAGTGGCCCTAATAAGGACCTTTGGGGGGTCTTGAAGCCTACACTAACTACCAATTCTTTCCCTACAGCAGCTCCGGTACAAACAGCACTGTCCCTCAGCTAACTCACCAGGCATCTGAGCCGAACCGCGGGAGGGGCCGACTTTTATGTTCGGGTGACACCTGATCTTCCCAGCCACTCACAGCAGGGGGGTGGTATAGGGCTTAAACGTTGCAGGGGGAAGTTGTAATGCCTTCCCTGTCTTTCAATTGGCCAGAAAAGCGCGCTAACGTCTCAGGGAAGGAAGTGAAAGTAACCAGAACACCGCATGGTGTTCGTTACGAATAACGAACATCCCGAACACCCTAATATTCGCACGAATATCAAGCTCGGACGAACGCGTTCGCTCATCTCTAATTATAAGCAATAGTGGGCAATAATAATGCATAATAAAAATATAACATCAATTGTGCCACAGTACTTCAGACAGTTGGCTTCTTCAGTTTTACTGACCTAACAGAAAAATTAGCAAAGGCGTCCTGTTGGAAAAATAATTGGGAAATTGGGGATATTACAAGAAACATGCTACATTAGCTATCTTTTACAGACCAGTTGAACACTATATATATGGGCGGTGCAAAGAGAGCAAATAGTTATAGCACAAGCTCCAAATGTTTAAGAACACTACTGACTTTCTGTTTCTTCCTTGCTCTTAAAACTAGTTTGCCAGTGTCAAAATAGATAAACTCTCTTTCCACTTTATTGAAAATTCCACCCTTTTTGACGGTATTCTGAAAACTGGGTATTTTTCAAATGACTAAAGAATGGCCCTCTCATTCAGATTGAATTTCCCGACATATCATCAGCTGAGGTATTTTGAAGTGTAACTTAATAATCTATGATTTGTATAGTCTGTTTATGAGAATCTCGGGAGTTACTAGAGATATATCACTTGAATTTGTAGACCTGAGGGGAGAAAAAAACATTAGTTTCAAAATAAAGTGATTTTTCTTAATTTAGAGCCTAGTCAAAAAAAATGTTCAACTACTGTAGCTTTAGGCAATAAAATGATTGAAAACTCACGGGATGCAAGAAATTATCACCAGCATTACATGCACAATATTGTATGTTGGCCATACTATAAAAAGGTAGGCTGAAATCTAATCTGTGGACCAATCTACTGAAAAATGTTTATTCTTCATCATAGTAAAGGCTCTGTGTAAACCATGTTTAAGTATGTGAAATATATTTCTATTTAATATACTGTTATAGATTATAATATTCTTATAATGTAATATATTTTTACTGCTCATATTTATCATTGGAGTTCAATATGGTAGACATTACAATCAGAGAGGAAATATTTTGGAGGTTGTTTTTCTTTTGTCTGCCAGAAAGAAAATACAGTAAGTATATGTAAGAAGTGACCCGCATTCCATTACGCTCTACTAAATCCATAGGTAGGTTGGCATATGATGAGCTCTTTAATTATGATTAGAGATGAGCGAACGTGTTCGTCCGAACTTGATATCCGTGCGGATATTAGGGTGTTCGGGATGTTCATTACTCGTAACGAACACCATGCGGTGTTCGGGTTACTTTCACTTCCTTCCCTGAGACGTTAGCGCGCTTTTCTGGCCAATTGAAAGACAGGGAAGGCATTACAACTTACCCCTGCGTCGTTCAAGCCCTATACCACCCCCCTGCAGTGAGTGGCTGGGGTGATCAGGTGTCCGCCTAACATAAAAGTCGGCCCCTCCCGCGGCTCGCCTCAGATGCGGTGTGAGTTAGATGAGGGACAGTGCTGTTTGTACCGGAGCAGCTGTAGGGAAAGAATTGGTAGTTAGTGTAGGCTTCAAGACCCCCAAAGGTCCTTATTAGGGCCACTGATAGCTGTGTGTTGGCTGCTGTTAGCAGTGGCAATTTTTTTTTTCTCAAAATCGGCTCTGCAGAGCGTTGCACCCGGCATTAGGGACAGAAGTGTTGCATAGGCAGGGAGAGTGTTAGGAGTGAGTGTAGCCTTCAAGAACCTCAACGGTCCTTTCTAGGGCCATATTTAACCGTGTGCAGTACTGTGCTGGCTGCTGTTAGCTGTGCTGCATATTTTTTTTCTTCTCAAAATCGCCTCTGCAGAGCATTGCACCCTCCATTGATACTGCAGGGAAAGAATTGTGTAGGCAGGGCCACAACACAGTTATTATTCATTGAATATACGCAGTGCGGCCTTTTGCTTGTAAAACAAGTGAAAAAAATTCTATTTGACCTGCCTCTGTCCGTCCTAAGGGCTGTGGACACGTGTCGGTTGCGTGTGCAACGTTTAAAAATCAGACGCACCCAGCTACGTTTTACTCCTGGCTTCGCCATTTGCTTTCCTTAATTTGGAAAAAAAATACCTGCTCTGCTAGAGTTATAATAACTCTGCTACCCTCAAGTTCTGTGCCACATTAGCAGGGCCACAACACAGTTATTATTCATTGAATATACGCAGTGCTGCCTTTTGGTGGAAAAAAACTGAAAATAATTCTATTTGTCCTGCCTCTGTCCGTCCTAAGGGCGGTGGACACGTGTCGGCTGCGTGTGCAACGTTTAAAAATCAGACGCACCCAGCTACAGTTTACTGCTGGCTTCGCCATTTGCTTTCCTTGATTGGGAAAAAAAATACCTGCTCTGCCAGAGTTAATAACTCTGCTACCCTCAAGTTCTGTGCCACATTAGCAGGGCCACAGCACAGTTATTAAACTTCTCATGTTCATAGAATATACGCAGTGCTGCCTTTTGGTGGAAAAAAACTGAAAATAATTCTATTTGTCCTGCCTCTGTCCGTCCTAAGGGCGGTGGACACGTGTCGGCTGCGTGTGCAACGTTAAAAAATCAGACGCACCCAGCTACGGTTTACTGCTGGCTTTGCCATTTGCTTTCTTTAATGGGGAAAAAAATACCTGCTCTTCCAGAGTTATAATAACTCTATTACCCTCACGTTCTGTGACACATTAGCAGGGCCACAGCACAGTTATTAAACTTAGATTATTCATTCACTAGAGGCAGTGGGGCCTTTCGTTTTCAAAAAAGGGAAAAAATTATATTTGGCCTGCAGTCTTGCGCCAATTTATTTCCTGCCTGTGAAATCAAATCACTGGTAATACAGCATGCTGAGGGGTAGGGGTAGGCCTAGAGGACGTGGACGTGGCCGAGGACGCGGAGGGCCAAGTCAGGGTGTGGGCACAGGCCGAGCTCCTGATCCAGGTGTGTCGCAGCCGACTGCTGCGCGATTAGGAGAGAGGCACGTTTCTGGTGTCCCCACATTCATCGCCCAATTAATGGGTCCACGCGGGAGATGGTTATTAGAAAATGAGCAGTGTGAGCAGGTCCTGTCCTGGATGGCAGAAAGTGCTTCAAGCAACCTATCGTCAACACGCAGTTCTGCGCCGTCCACTGCTGCCAATCCGAATCCTCTGTCTGCTGCTCCTCCTTCCTCCCAGCCTCCTCACTCCACTACAATGACACCTGCTCAGGAGCGGGAACACTCCCAGGAACTGTTCTCGGGCCCCTGCTTAGATTGGGCAGCAGCGGTTCCTCTCCCACCAGAGGAGTTTATCGTCACTGATGCCCAACCATTCGAAAGTTCCCGGGGTCCGGGGGAAGAGGCTGGGGACTTCCGCCAACTGTCTCAACAACTTTCTGTGGGTGAGGAGGACGATGACGATCAGACACAGTTGTCTTGCAGTGAGGTAGTAGTAGGGGCAGTAAGTCCGAGGAAGCAGCGCACAGAGGATTCGGAGGAAGAGCAGCAGGACGATGAGGTGACTGACCCCACCTGGTGTGCAACGCTTACTCAGGAGGACAGGTCTTCAGAGGGGGAGTCAAGGGCATCAGCAGGGCAGGTTGCAAGAGGCAGTGCGGTGGCCAGGGGTAGAGGCAGGGCCAGACCGAATAATCCACCAACTGTTTCCCAAAGCGCCCCCTCGCGCCATGCCACCCTGCAGAGGCCGAGGTGCTCTAAGGTCTGGCAGTTTTTCACAGAGACGCCTGACGACCGACGAACAGTGGTGTGCAACCTTTGTCGCGCAAAGCTCAGCCGGGGAGCCAACACCAACAGCCTCACCACCACCACCATGCGCAGACATATGATGGCCAAGCACCCCACAAGGTGGGACGAAGGCCGTTCAGCGCCTCCGGTTTGCACCCCTGCCTCTCCCCCTGTGCCCCAACCTGCCACTGAGATGCAACCCCCCTCTCAGGACACAGGCACTACCGCCTCATGGCCTGCACCCACACCCTCATCTCCGCTGTCCTCGGCCCCATCAAGCAGTGTAGTTCAGCGCACCGTACTGCCGTCGCTTGCGCAACTGTTGGAGCGCAAGAGCAAGTACGCCGCCACGCACCCGCACGCTCAAACGTTAACCGTCCGCATAGCAAAATTCATCAGCCTTGAGATGCTGCCGTATAGGGTTGTGGAAACTGAGTCCTTCAAAAGTATCATGGAGGCGGCGGCCCCGCGCTACTCAGTTCCCAGTCGCCACTACTTTTCCCGATGTGCCGTCCCAGCCCTGCACGACCACGTCTCCCGCAACATTGTACGCGCCCTCACCAACGCGGTTACTGCCACGGTCCACTTAACAACGGACACGTGGACAAGCACAGGCGGGCAGGGCCACTACATCTCCCTGACGGCACATTGGGTGAATTTAGTGGAGGCTGGGACAGAGTCAGAGCCTGGGACCGCTCACGTCCTACCCACCCCCAGAATTGCGGGCCCCAGCTCGGTGGTGGTATCTGCGGAGGTGTATGCTTCCTCCACTAAAGCACCCTCCTCCTCCTCCTCCTCTGTCTCGCAATCAAGATGTGTTAGCAGCAGCATGTCGCCAGCAGTCGGTGTCGCGCGGTGTGGCAGCACAGCGGTGGGCAAGCGTCAGCAGGCCGTGCTGAAACTACTCAGCTTAGGCGATAAGAGGCACACGGCCCACGAACTGCTGCAGGGTCTGACACAGCAGACCGACCCCTGGCTTGCGCCGCTGAGCCTCCAACCGGGCATGGTCGTGTGTGACAACAGCCGTAACCTGGTGGCGGCTCTGCAGCTCGGCAGCCTCACGCACGTGCCATGCCTGGCCCACGTCTTTAATTTGGTGGTTCAGCGCTTTCTGAAAAGCTACCCACGCTTGTCAGACCTGCTCGTAAAGGCGCGCCGGCTCTGCGCACATTTCCGCAAGTCCCACACGGACGCTGCCACCCTGCGCACCCTGCAACATCACTTTAAGCTGCCAGTGCACCGACTGCTGTGCGACGTGCCCACACGGTGAAACTCTACGCTCCACATGTTGGCCAGGCTCTATGAACAGCGTAGAGCTATAGTCGAATACCAACTCCAACATGGGCGGCGCAGTGGGAGTCAGCCTCCTCAATTCCTTTCAGAAGAGTGGGCCTGGTTGGCAGACATCTGCCATGTCCTTGGTAATTTTGAGGAGTCTACCCAGGTGGTGAGCGGCGATGCTACAATCATTAGCGTCACCATTCCTCTGCTATGCATCTTGAGAAATTCCCTGCAAACCATAAAGGCAGCTGCTTTGCGCTCGGAAACGGGGGCGGTGGAAGACAGTATGCCGCTGGATAGTCAGGGCACCCTCCTGTCTATTTCTCAGCGCGTACAGGAGGAGGAGGAGGAGCATGAGGAGGATGAGGAGGAGGGGGAAGAGACAGCTTGGCCCGCTGCTGACGGTACACCGGCTGATTGCCTGTCATCCTTTCAGCGTGTATGGCCTGAGGAGGAGGAGGAGGAGGATCCTGAAAGTGATCTTCCTAGTGAAGACAGCCATGTGTTGCGTACTGGTACCCTGGCACACATGGCTGACTTCATGTTAGGATGCCTTTCTCGTGACCCTCGCGTTGCACGCATTCTGGCCACAACGGATTACTGGGTGTACACACTGCTCGACCCACGCTATAAGGAGAACCTGCCCACTCTCATTCCCGAAGAGGAAAGGGGTTCGAGAGTGTTGCTATACCACAGGACCCTTGCGGACAAGCTGATGGTAAAATTCCCAGCCGACAGCGCTAGTGGCAGAAGGCGCAGTACCGAGGGCAAGGTAGCAGGGGAGGTGCGGAGATCGAGCAGCATGTACATCCCAGGCAGTGCAACAGTCTTTAAGGGCCTGGACAGCTTTATGGCTCCCCACCAAGACTGTGTCACCGCTCCCCAGTCAAGGCTGAGTCGGCGGGAGCACTGTAAAAGGATGGTGAGGGAGTACGTAGCCGATCGCACGACCGTCCTCCGTGACGCCTCTCCCACCTACAACTACTGGGTGTCGAAGCTGGACACATGGCCTGAACTAGCGCTGTATGCCCTGGAGGTGCTTGCTTGTCCTGCGGCTAGCGTCTTGTCGGAGAGGGTGTTTAGTGCGGCTGGGGGAATCATCACAGATAAGCGTACCCGCCTGTCAACCGACAGTGCCGACAGGCTAACACTCATCAAGATGAACAAAGGCTGGATTTCGCCAGACTTCTCTTCTCCACCAGCGGACAGCAGCGATACGTAAGCAATACGTAGGCTGCACCCGCGGATGGAAGGTACGTTCTCTCTCACCATCCAAAACGGGGACATTTCTGCTTCATCAATCTGTGTCTAATATTCCTCCTCCTCCTCCTCCTGCTACTCCTCCTGAAACCTCACGTAATCACGCTGAACGGGCAATTTTTCTTAGGGCCACAAGGCTCACTCAAATAATTTTTCTAAACAATTTTTAAAAGTTTCAATGCGCTTAAAAGCGTTGGAACTGTAACTTGAACCAATTTTTCGTTACACTGGGCTGCCTCCAGGCCTAGTTACCACTTAAGCCACATTAACCAAAGCGATTAATGGGTTTCACCTGCCCTCTTGGCTGGCCATGGCCAATTTTTAGATAATTGAATCAGAAGCGGCGCTCCAATGGTGTGCAGGAAAATTGAAAACAGAATTAATATGAAAAGAAACTCACCGCAACTGAACCGGTCCTATGGAAAAGAGACCGGTCAGTTCGTTGGTCAACTAAGGCCTTTCAAACCAATTTAGGGCGAAATACGTTGACGGTCCTAAAACATCCCCTGGGGGAGAGCAGCAGCGAGCGACTCCAAAACAGTCGTGTCAAGGAGGAAAGAAATATGTATTCAAGATAGGGAAAAAGGCTTGACAGAAGCCGAAACGCGTTGCAACATTTACCTACTTGTCCTTACATGCAATAAATTGTTTTATGAGGAATATCCCTGCTTCGTTGGAATTTCCCTGCTTCTTTGGATATTGGGGTGCCAGGAGTCCAGGCACCCCTCAACAAGTAAGATTTTCATACCCTGATACGGTTTGACGGAGCGCATCAAGTGAGTTTTTTCCCTATCTTGAATACATGGCCAATTTTTGGGATGTACATTAGTACTGTTGATACAGCAATTTTTGTGGGCCCTCGCCTACAGTGTAATCAAATTAATTTTTAGCCCACCTGCATTCCAGCTGACGTTACCTCAGCTGTGTTGGGCAATGCAATGGGATATATTTATGTACCGCCGGTGGCTTCCTGGCACCCACCCAGGCTGTGGGTCCACAGGGAATTATAAATGCATCTGTTTCCACTTCTAAAGAACCCCAGTCTGAGTGGGGCATGCAGTGTGGGCCGAAGCCCACCTGTATTACGCACGACATTACTACCTCAGCTGTGTTGGGCAATGCAATGGGATATTTCTATGTACCGCCGGTGGCTTCCTGGCACCCACCCATGCTGTGGGTCCACAGGGAATTTAACCTACATGTGTCCACTTCTAAAGAACCCCAGTCAGACTGGGGCATGCAGTGTGGGCCGAAGCCCACCTGTATTACGCACGACATTACTACCTCAGCTGTGTTGGGCAATGCAATGGGATATTTTTGTGTACCGCCGGTGGGTTCCAGGGAGCCACCCATGCTGTCGGTCGACAGGGACTTCACAATAGGGAGTTGTACCTGCCTGTGTCTATGAATTAAAAAGCCCGGTCTAACTGGGGCATGCAGACACCTTGACAGAATGAATAGTGTGTGGCACATAGGTTCCCCATTGCTATGCCCACGTGTGCAGCTCCTGATGGCGGTGGCACAGGATTCTATTTCTCATTGCTTCTGTACAGCATTGTGGGCTATCGCCCCGCCCCTTTTAAAGAGGGTCGCTGCCTAGCCATGCCAACCTCTGCAGTGTGTGCCTGTGGTTCCTCCTCATGGCAGACGCACTTCTAAATAGACATGAGGGTGGTGTGGCATGAGGGCAGCTGAAGGCTGCGCAGGGACACTTTGGTGTGCGCTGTGGGGGGGAGGGGGGGCGGTTGGGCAGCATGTAACCCAGTAGAAGTGGCAGTGGAGTGTCATGCAGGCGGTGATTGTGCTTTGTTGGAGGTAGTGTGGTGCTTAGCAAAGGTATGCCATGCTAATGATGGCTTTTCAGAAGTAAAAGTTGTTGGGAGGGGGGGGGGGCCCACTCTTGCCGCTATTGTGGCTTAATAGTGGGACCTGTGAACTTGAGATGCAGCCCAACATGTAGCCCCTTGCCTGCCCTATCCGTTGCTGTGTCGTTCCCATCACTTTCTTGAATTGCCCAGATTTTCACACATGAAAACCTTAGCGAGCATCGGCGAAATACAAAAATGTTCTGGTCGCCCATTGACTTCAATGGGGTTCGTTATTTGAAACGAACCCTCGAACATCGCGGGAAGTTCGTTTCCAATAACGAACACCCGAACATTTTGGTGTTCGCTCATCTCTAATTATGATCTTTTACAGTGTGGCATACTGAATTCTCATTATTTTGAGTTGTCTACAGTTAGTTAGCAGGTTTATATTTTTTTGTTCAAACAATTTTGTAGCATTTCATGACTTTGTCGGGAGTCTACTTCAGGTCATCTTCAGATACAATCTATCTAGTAGATTATTTTTTTAAAATCAGATAGATCTTTATTAAACTTGAAGAGTTGCAAAGAGACAAAAACACAACCCCTGACCCCAGCATACACTATATGATGTTTTTGTACAGCCTCATAACATAGAAAAAATATATTTTTTTTAAAGCTGTATGTATACGAAGATGATTATGAAGATACAGACGTGCACAATAACAGTCTAAAACTGGAAGAGTCTGAGCAGAAGCTCACAGAAAGAGTAAAAAAATGCAGTGTACACTTTTGTAATTCCCGAAATAACAGATAAAATGCCATCTCTAATAGATTTAGTCCATAGATTATAATTTAAAAAGTTTTCCTATAGGAAACAAAGAAATTGGAGCACCCAGTAAATAATTTTGTATTAGAGAAAACTATTATGTCTAACCAAGGGGCCCAAAGCTTTTCAAATTCAGTAGGAGCTTTCCTTTTAAAGTAAATGCTCAGTAACAATACAAGTGTAGCATTTACTTTATTAATATAATCCTCATAAGAGGATGGTGTATCTGACAACCAATGCATGACTGTCAATTTCCTTGCTAGATCCTATAGCTGTTTTCCCATAGATGTCAGTTGCCAGATTCAGCATACAGCCCAAAATACATACTACAGTATTCAGTAGGAGTGCAACCTCAAATACAATAGTGGCATGATAGTTAGCAAGCTGAGTACTACTCCAGAATCTGTGCGAAATATCCGCCTGCTCTATCATATACTGAGGGCAGCGAGAGTTGTCACGCACGGCAACCTTAAATAGAAAGCTTGGTGTCCTGTACACCAGGTGTGAAATGAATAACTGTGATAAGCGTTTAGCCTAACTAAATGATACCTGGGTGAATATTTTCTGGGGCATCAACCCATTGTTCAGCAGTAATAGGTCTCACATCCTCTTCCCATTTAGTTCTGATCAATAAAGGGAATCTAGACAAGTGATCTTGTAAAAAGGACT
Source organism: Eleutherodactylus coqui (assembly GCF_035609145.1). Classification (NCBI taxonomy): domain Eukaryota; kingdom Metazoa; phylum Chordata; class Amphibia; order Anura; family Eleutherodactylidae; genus Eleutherodactylus; species Eleutherodactylus coqui. Next base: position 136,706,992 of record NC_089843.1, on the reverse strand, counting down.
TATATTTGGCCAAAACAATTCCAGATATGGATCCTTCTAATGCCAGCATATCAAGAAAAGCATCCTTCTGAACCCACAGATCTGTTTTCTGACCCTGGGCATAGAAAGCATGGCGGAATTGTGAAAATTGAAAGAAGCATTTGTGAGGTAATTGAAAATTTTTATTGCACTTGTTCTAAAGACTTAAATAAATCTAAGGACAATAACTGGTGCTTGTACACAACTCTCACGGATATCCAAAACTCAAATCCAGTAAGCAAGGAGCCATGCATGCTGCCTTGTTGTTTGAGTTGTAGTTAGTTTGAGTCGTTCTCCCACATGCTCCCTGATTCGCCTGTTCGCATGGTTTGCAGACCCCTGCTCCCTTACCCTTCTGTGGGTGTGGTTCCTGACATCAGACATCCTTTATGCCCCTTAGGTGTGGGTGTGGACATTTAAACTATGTTCTGTTTCTGTGTACGTATACATGCATGAAATTCTGGGTGGGATTCCCCTGTGTCTATAGGTTTGCAGATACCTGATGTGAACAATGTTCTGTGGGGTGATGCCTGTGTTTGTAGGTGTGCCGACAGCTGGTGTGGACTTTGTTTGGTTTGGTGAATTTCCCTGAGGCTGTAAGTGTGTTGATGTCTGGTGTGTATTATTTCCTTGTCTGGTGTACCTGCTTATTTCTATTTAGAGCAAGAAAGGTGTTTCCTAGATTCCAGTGTGGGGCCGTCCTTATTGGGACGATTGCCCTACTTGTAGGCAGGGTTCACTTTCCTGTGATTTAGTTATCTTGTTAGTGTAGGGATGCATGAAAAAAAAAGGACCCTTGATGTGAGCTTATGTATTTTGGCCAAAATATTAACCAATCCCTCATACTTATTGATATTTCCCCCTGTCATGTTGTGTTCGTACATTGGTAATTATTTGGTCGCCTGGTGTGGTATAAGGTCTAATATCCCTGTTTTCCCTCTGTTGCTTGCACATTCCATTTGTTTGGTGTAACACCTTTCATCCTTAAGTTATAGGATGTTTGGTTTATGTTCGATGAGAACAGTGTCCAATCCTGTGTGTATATCTCTTTATTCTTCGTTTAACCATAAGTATAATACAATTGTGCAGGCAAGGTGAATAAGACCTGCACTGTTAGTAACACATGTTCAAGGACCGACCTGATTGAGTCCGAGGCCCTGGAGGTTCTCCAACCCTTAAAGTGCTGACCCTAAGCTGCTAAAAAGTACACCCATGGGTCTGGAAGGGCCAGACCTCCTGCTGTCTGATATCCCTGTTTTCCCTCTGTTGCTTGCACATTCCGTTTGTTTGGTGTAACGCCTTTCATCCTTAAGTTATAGGATGTTTGGTTTATGTTCGATGAGAACAGTGTCCAATCATGTGTGTATATCTCGTTATTCTTAGTTTAACCATAAGTATATTACAATTGTGCAGGCAAGGTGAATAAGACCTGCACTGTTAGTAACACATGTTGAAGGACCGACCTGATTGAGTCTGAGGCCCTGGAGGTTCTCCAACCCTTAAAGTGCTGACCCTGAGCTGCTAAAAAGTACACCCATGGGTCTGGAAGGGCCAGACCTCCTGCATCTTTTGCTCTCTGCAGTACTTCTTACTTTATGGGTGGTCACTTTTTATGTCACACCAGGTCTCTAAACAAGGCATTTAGTCAATGAAATCTATTCTGCACACGTCCAGACTGGAGAATTATGTAAGAGGTATAGTTTTTCGGGCATTAGGATCATTTTTATAAAAATCACTCTACCACTCTTACTGAGAGTGCCGATTTACGCCTCGCTGTTATTTTCTGTTTGAAGGACAACAGCAGAGTCTGCAAATTAAGGATTTCATAATCCTGGGGAGAGGAAAACATTATCACCCTCAAATATTTAAACTTGGAGACCCACAGAATCAACCTTTCAGATGCTTTGTGAACATGCCCTTATAGTCTCTGGTCACAGCCAGGAGTATTCCTTGGGGCTTTTGCTGAGTGCGCAGTACACTCTCTCTCACCCTATGAGGCTGTTCAAAATTGTTCAGCGCTTCAGGGACACCTCCAGTTGAGGGTTTCTTCAGTCCCAAGTAAGGCCACAGAATGTGTATGTTAACGCAACAGGAAAGTGGGTTCCCACCCAACAGATTCTTAGGATCAACAGCACTTGTGTAGCATGCTGGCCTGACCCAGCTCCACTGTTGCAGATCAGATGAAGTCAACTGATACTAAATGTTTTGCCTGAAATAAAACTTGCTGATTATGGAGTGCCAATGTTCGTAAAAATGTTTTTCTGTCATTTAATGCTGTGTATAATATACTAAAGTGTGCAAAGCAGCCTGCTAAATAGTTGCTGACTCTGAATGGAGCATGCACGGTGCCACACTCCACTATTCACAGCCGTGATCAGAAAGCAATGCAACTACAGTGCCCACATGTAGCAATACACAATTAACATAACCAGCAGTGAACTGTTAAGCGACTCAGGAGCTGCAATGCAAAGTAGTTATAGGAAACAATAACAAACAGTGCAAAACATATAATTTGGCATAACCAGTCCTAGTTACCTTCACTGACACACTTGCAGCAGTAATAGCATTCAGGACAAACATACACTTGTTTAACAGAATGCAGTTTATGGTTACAGGCAACTCATCTCAACCACCCTCTTACATACCATCTGTTCCATCCACAGTTTGAGGCTTCATTCACACGAGCACATAAACGGCAATGTTTTACAGCTGACCGATATACCCGACCATCTAAGGCATTGGTTTCCAATGCATTCATTCACATGGGCGAATATATGGCGTGTGAATACGTTGGACCATCAAAAATGGAACATATGCGACCGAAACATGTCCAGCGTATATAAGGTGGCTAAAAAGATGGTTCTGGAACTATTTTTTGCCCGATATACGGAGCCGGCTCCCATAGACTCCTATGGGAGCTGAGGAAAAAATGGAGAGGGAAGCATTTTAGCTTCCAGCGCTGCGAAAAGCTTACAGGTGCCTCTATGTAGGTGTTGGAAGACATCCCCAGGACTTTTGCAGAATGACGGTTTTCCGGGATGCAACGTATTTTATTTGCTGAAAATGTGGCTTTTTGTTGCGTGAATGGGCAAGAAAGTGTTGGCCGTGATCGCAGAAAAGCATCCATCTGTGCAATTTTACGGCGCAGAAAACGCACAAACGCATACACTCGAGTGAAAGAGCCCTGAAGTGGGATCTTCTACAATTGATGTTGCAGCTACTGTGACATTTTTTTGTTTTCACCTGGCACATATTGCTCCAATCCCATCTTAATTAGTTAATTCATTAAATTAGATTAATTAACTGATATTATCACTTAATTAGTCCGAAGCAAGTAGATGTAAATGAAAATCTAAAGTCTGGAAGCAGAACCTATTTTATTAAGTGGCAATACTGACAATATTGATGTCTCAGCCTGGTGGAAGCATGTTGTACAATTCACAAAAAGAATCTTTAAGGACATTTTCTCCACATATGAAAAAAAATCCGTATCTACATGTCTTTGCAATGTTCTCTGCTGTAATGTGCTATAAATGCAGCAGTTACCAAAAAAAATTCAGAAATATCTTAGTTTCATCCATTTTTAGAAATCTGCTGATAAGAAACATAAAAACTGACAGTGGTTAGCTAAATCATAAATGTACCTAATAAGGCCCCAATGCACAATGCAGAGCTACGGGCTGAAGGCTTTACTGTAAGAGCTTTCTAGAGCTACAAGTCTCTGTTGAGTGTAGGGTCACACCTGAATGATAAGTGACGTGCCTGGCTAGTATTACTACCAGAAGGCCAGTGCCAGTATTTAACCCTTTCAAATCGAATTTTGGATTCAGGGTTTCCTAAAAGGCTGTCTCTTTTTGCTGTTATACAACGGTGATATCTGCTGGCTAAAGCCAGTGTGTGTGTACCAGAGAGACTCTGACAGCGGAGTGGCTGGCAATAGACAGTAAGAATACCCTGTTGGACGTCTTCTGACATTGAAGCTGTACAAGCTTCAATCAGAATGAAGGAGCAGTGGATTGGAAAGGGTTAAATTGCACCAGCCTCATTAGAGGCCAGTAATTCATTGAAAGTAGCTGTGAGCATTTGCAGAAGGTGGCCAATAGAATCAGAAAACTGTGAGGTGAGCATTCAGATTCTGAGCATGGTTAGAGGCGAAGTGGAACACAGCAGGACAAGAAATAGGGAGTGGCCTATAAACTCCTCCTCTTTCTCTAGATTGTGAAGAAGGAGGGACTAGGAGGTCAGGAGTGGGAATACTCCTCGCTCTCCTCCTTAAGCATCACAGAGACTTACAATGCTACAACACAGTCTACACTTGTGAACAATGGTCAGTCCTATATCTGGCACTTAAATTATTGCACTCTCTTCTTGAGGAAGTGGTGATGGCAGATTCACTGACGGAGTTTAGGAGGGACCTGGAAGTCTTTCTTGAGTTTAACAATATTACATATTATAGTCAGTAGATTACTGAAGTTATTCTGATTGCCAAATTTGAAGTCGGGAAGGAATTCTTTAACTAAGATAAGGAAAACTGGCTTCTACTTGCTTTGTTTGCCTTCCTCTAGATCAATACTAAAGGATAATGATGAGCTGAACTGGTTGGACCTAAGTCTTCTTTCAGCAGTACAAACGATGTTATTATGTTATATTTTAGCAATTTCTCCTTGTTCAATACAGTAATGACAAGAAATGTAAATGTTCAATACAGCGTTTTCCGAAACTGTGCTCCCATATAGGGCACCTTTTCTTGTAATGAACAGCTGGATATTTGTTTATATCACAATATAACATATCAATTCTGTACCTTTTCATAAAGCTTGTTCTTGTTAAAATAGTAAATAGACAATATAGAGGAAAAGATAAAAACATCAATTCATTGCTTACATTTTTTGATGTCCCATTTTATTTCAGAAAGGTCCAGTTTTATATTTATTTGCTTTCAACCTTGAACAATGTGTATGCCTCACTGCAGGCTAGCAAAACGCCAGCACTGAAATAATATACACTGAATTTATTTAACGGCAAGGTGACTTTACTATCTCATGTTTCCTTATTCTATATAGATACCAAACACTGGATTTTGGGAAGTGCATCTTTAAGTCATGGGAAGAAAATATAGATGGAGGTGGCATGAAATGGTAAATTGACTTTGTTTCTGCATTTAAGTGCTCTGGCCTTAATAGCATTTAGGACATAGGGCCTAAATACTTATATTTAGGCCCTATGTCCACAACACACAGGGTCAGTGAACCCGGAACCCAGTACTGCCCTCGGCCATTGAGCCCTGCTTACCTGCATTTCCCCTCAGCAGATCCGTCTACTTCCGAGTGCGCTGTACTATGCATGATCTTCACAGCTTCTTAAATCTCCTGCTTTCCTACAGATCCTCGGCATGTCTGCAGTGTCAGCTGCCGATTGGATGGCTTCCATTAACTTCAATGGAAGTTGTCCGTGCTGGAACCACACAAAAATGAAGCATGCTGCGATTTGTTTCCTGGAACTAAAGGTCCCCAAATCAAATCCGCATGTTTTAATCCATTTGCAGACACTCATGCATCTCTATGGTTCAATTTGCAGATCTCCTGCGCGGGTGCCCACATGGTTTCCCCAAAACAAATTTGCCAATGGACATTGGACCTTAGTTAAAGGGGTTTTCCTATGAAAATGAGTTCTCCCCCATCCACTATCTTATATTTGGATAACTAAATCAGTCCCATTGCATTGCATGGAGTGCATGACCACCGTTCCATTCATTTGGGGGCCTTCAAGACTCTCATCCTTGGGGTTGGTGGGAGTCCCCCAACCGAGCAGATACAGGATAACCTCTTTTTGTAGCATAATCCCCTTATAATATGCTATGGCTGCAACAAATTCCAGTAAGGGTGGTCTCACATATGCATTGGAACCTCCAGCTGGAGGTTCCATCACAAATGCAGCAGAAAATACCATAAACCATCCATAAACCTGGCAGCTGGGAGGAAAACAGGCTGCAAGAATTCCCCTTTCCTTTTCTCTAAATGGAGCAGGAAAGCAGAATCCCCAGCTTAGATGGGAAAGCACCCCAACTGTCACTGGATTGGACTCTTGGGTGGTAGCCAGCAAGGGCGGGCAATGTGGTCAGGCAAGCTAGGGGCTGGTACACAAGAGGGCAATGCAGTAGGAGGGTTCAGCAGAGACATAGTCAGGAACAAGCTGGTGATCTGTGCACAGATAGGGCAATGCAGTACAGAGGATTTAGCAGAAATTTAGTCAGTAGCAAGCCGGTGGTCGGTACACTGAGAGGGCAATGCAGTACACAGGGTTCAACAGAAACATAGTTGGAAACAAGCCAATGGTAGGTACACAAAAGAGCAATCTTCTTTTAAGAGAACAGGTAGAGGTAGGAGCTGGTTTAGAGGCTGAGGGATCAGAGCACAATAAACATGCAAGGAAACTGGAGGAAAGGCCAGACTTCTATAGTATGTGCAATCAAGGAAAACACAGGGTAGAGCCAGTCAGGAAACACAGGGTAGAGTCAGTCAGTGAAAACACAGGGGCATAGCACTGGGATCAAGGACAAGATTTATCAAGGGAGCTGTCCAGTAGGCTCACTGGGGAAAGCCGCCGCCTGGAGCGCCGGTTCAAATCCTGACACTAACACATGCTATAGCACTCATGCATACCCAATAACTTCTTTATACTAACTACATAAGAATGCAAGGTTCGTAGCGCACAATTTAATTAATTTGTGCCCATCCACCACGTCATGGACTGAAGTAACAGGTCTGCTGTGAGTAGGCTGCCCCTATGTCCCAGCCATAGCACTTCCCTCATTGTATGGCAGCTCATTGCTGTTACAGGTACACTGATCCAGATATAATATTAAAAGTAAATAAATAATTGTTGTTACTGCATCATTATAAATTGTAATCAGAAACTAAAACTTTATCATTACACACAGTGTTCCTGCTTACAAATGACAGCGAATATTTTATCTTTCTATGCGACATACAGTAGTTAGTATTAGCAAACATATAAATGATGAATATATGCTAATTGCTGGCTTCTTTATTACTTATAAGACTTGATGTATCCAATAAAGCCTGGCTTCCACTACAGATTGGGACTCAGCTTGAATTTGAAAATGAAAAATCCATTTTGGCATCCCATGGATTTACACAGCACTAACATAACTGATTATTAAGAAATACCTACTTAAAAACACATTAAGTCAAATGAAATATAAACATCAATAATTAATATAGCATTAATATAACAAAATAATAATAATTAGTGATATTTTACATATGAAAAAACGTTAAAGTATACTTTGCAGTTCTTAAATGTTTAACCTAATAAAGTTACTTTAATTGCTGAAAGATGCCTCATTAAATAAATACTGTGTGCACATTGTTGCGAGCAACTCTATTCTGGGAATGTTAAGTTGAGATGTTTGATATAGATCCATTATATTATACACTGAATGGCCACTGTATTGGAGACACCAGCCCTTTTACAATTGAGGTTTCCCTGCATGGAAATTAGGCATGTGACCCCAGAGTGCGGCATACAATAAAGTGAGCAAGTTGTCCATAGATAAGTTATAGTGTGAATCCTTATTAGAATTTGAAAAAGTAGTGATCCGAGCATGATCATTGGTGTTGGACTAGTCAGGACTAGAGATGAGCGAGCACCAAAATGCTCGGGTGCTCGTTGCTCGAGTCGAACTTTCCGCGATGCTCGAGGGTTCGTTTCGAGTAACGAACCCCATTGAAGTCAATGGGCGACTCGAGCATTTTTGTATATCGCCGATGCTCTCTAAGATTTTCATTGGTGAAAATCTGCAAAACGCCAAGAAAGTGCTGGAAACGACACAGAAATGGATAGGGCAGGCGAGGGGCAACATGCTGGGCTGCATTTCAGGTTCCCAGGTCCCACTATTCAGCCACAATAGCGGCAAGAGTGAGACCCCCCCCCCCGCACTGTCAGCGTAAAGATCGTTCTCCTCTGCCACAGCTGTAACAGCTGTGGCAGAGAAGAACGATGTTAGCCCATTGAATTCAATGGAGCCGGCAATACAGCCGGCTTCATTGAAAGCAATGGGCTGCCGGCGATCGTGGGATGAATTGTCAGGAAGGGCTTAAATATATAAGCCCTTCCCTGCAATTCATCCAGAAATGTGTAAAAATAAAAAAAATATATACTCACCTTGTCCCGGCAGAACGATGTTAGCCCATTGAATTCAATGGAGCCGGAAATACAGCCGGCTCCATTGAAAGCAATGGGCTGCCGGCGATCGCGGGATGAATTGTCGGGAAGGGCTTAAATATATAAGCCCATCCCTGCAATTCATCCAGAAATGTGTAAAAAAAAAAATATATATATACTCACCTGGTCCCGGCAGACGGAGTTCAGCGCAGCCGGCTGCAGTCCTCCTGAACTGCTCTGAACAGCTGTGAGTAGTATTCAGCAGCCGGGGATTTAAAATCCCAGCCTGCTGAATGAGCTGCCTCTGATTGGTCACAGCCTGAGCACAAGCACTGCCTGCGGGACACACCCCTGCCTCTTCTCCTGGGTTACATGCTGCCCCCCCCCCACACGACCCAGTGTCCACAGCGCACACCAAAGTGTCCCTGCGCAGCCTTCAGCTGCCCTCATGCCACATGCTGGCCTCACAGCCACACCACCCTCATGTCTATTTATTAGTGCGTCTGCCATGAGGAGGAAACGGAGGCACACACTGCAGAGGGTTGGCAGGGCCAGGCAGCGACCCTCTTTAAAAGGCCCACAATGCTGTACATAAGCAATGAGACATCCAATCCTGTGCCACCTCCGTCAGGAGCTGCAAGCGTGGGCATAACAATGGGGAATCCATGTGCCACACAGTATTCATTCTGTCAAGGTGTCGCATTGCTCAATCCACAATGCAAGGGGAAAGCCGTCAGCGCTCTGCCCTCTACCCAAGTCAGTCAGCGTCTTTGTGCCAGACAGGTCAAACACCGCGATGGGAACTAAGTTTGCACCAACAGCATAGGGGGGTCCTAGGAAGCCCAAGACATGAACAAAAAATTGATCTGAGCGGCCAAACATGGCAAACTTGCACTGCGCCCACGACATAGGCCTCGGCCCTCAGCTTCAGCAATCGTAGGCAGGAAGCGGACTTTCACGCACCAAGGACATAGGCCTCTGCACAAACCCTCAGCAATCGCGGGCCTACAGCGGACTCCTATGCTAGCGTAGCTGTGCACGTCTCATTAGCGCTGTATTGCTCCTGTAGTTTGTCCCAATGCAGTGCCCCAGATAGTAGAGCTAACGTCAGATTAAACACAGGTGGGCTTCGGCCCACACTGCATGCTCCAGTCAGACCGGGGTTTTTTATAAATAGTCACAGGCAGGTACAACTCCGCAATGGGAATTCCGTGTGCACCTACAGCATGGGTGGCTCCCTGGAACCCACCGGCGGTACATAAATATATCCCATTGCAGTGCCCTGGACAGCAGAGCTAACGTCAGATTTAATGCAGGTGGGCTTCGGCCCACACTGCATGCCCCAGTCAGACTGGGGTTCTTTATAAGTAGACACATGCAGTTACAACTCCATGTGGACCCACAGCATGGGTGGCTCCCTGGAACCCACCGGCGGTACATAAATATATCCCATTGCAGTGCCCTGGACAGCAGAGCTAACGTCAGATTTAATGCAGGTGGGCTTCGGCCCACACTGCATGCCCCAGTCAGACTGGGGTTCTTTATAAGTAGACACATGCAGTTACAACTCCGTGTTGACCGACAGCATGGGTGGGTCCTAAGAAGCCACCGGTGGTACATAAATATATCCCATTGCATTGCCCAGCACAGCTGAGGTAACGTCAGATTAAATGCAGGTGGGCTTCGGCCAAGAATGTTTTTATAGTTGGAGGAGGAGGATGGGAAAGTTTTTGAGGCAGTACGTGTCCTGTCCCCGTGTCTGTGGTTATATGCACCTTCCCAGTGACCGCGTCGCTGAAAAGTTGTCGTGCCTGTGGAACCTAGTAGCGTGGCCTCGCCACCATCATGTCTTTGGGAAGCCTCCGTTTCCACTACCCTGTAACATTGCAGTAGCAGCAGTATAGGCAGAGCTGAGAATTAGTAACATTTCAGCGGTAAGAGTATGCACAAACCCCTGTAACATTTCATTGGCAGCAGTGAGGACAGACCCCACTAAAATTTAATTTGCAGCAGTATACACAGACCCCAGTAACATTTCAGTAGTATCAGTATAGACAGACCCCAGTAACAGTAACGTAGAAGCATTATGGGCAAAGCAGCAGATTCACATTTCCCTGGCAGCAGTGTAGGGAGAGCACAGTATTGGTAAGATTTCAGTAGTAGGAGTATAGTCAGGCCCCAGCAACAGCAACGTAGAAGCAGTAGAGACAAAGCAGCAGATTCACATTTACCTGGCAGCAGTGTAGGGAGAGCGTAGTATTGGTACGATTTCAGTAGTAGGAGTATAGACAGGCCCCAGCAACAGCAACGTAGAAGCAGTATGGACAAAGCAGCAGATTCACATTTCCCTGGCAGCAATGTAGGGAGAGCGTAGTATTAGTAAGATTTCAGTAGTAGGAGTACAGACAGGCCCCAGCAACAGTAACATAGAAGCAGTATGGGCAAAGCCCACTATTAGTTACATTTCTGTTATAGCAGTATAGACCTGCCCCAGTAACATTTCCGTTGAAGCATTATGGGCAGAGCCCAGTATTAGTAAAATTACAGTAGTAACAGTATACACCAACCAAGGTAACATTTCAGGAGCAGAAGTATCGGCAGACCGAAGTAACATTTCTCTTGCTGAAGTATAGTCAGACCCCTGTAGCATTACTGTGGCAGAAGTATAGGTAGGCAGAACAGAGTTACATTTCTGTAGCAAATGTGTAGGCCAACCCCAGACACAGTGGTGTACCATGAGTGCAGGCGAAGCCCATACAAATTACTTGGATTACATTGTAGGCGAGGGCCCGAAAAATTGTTGTACCGACAGTACAAATGTACCCCAGAAAAATTGCCCATGCCCAACCCAGAGGGCAGGTGAAACCCATTAATCGCTTAGCGTACTGTGGCTTAATGTTTAACTAGGCCTAGAGGTAGCCCAGTCTAAAAAACAATTGGTTCAGGTGGAAGTTTCAATGCTTTAATGAGAATTCAAACAGATAAATATTATTTAGAAAAGTTATATGAGCCTTTTGGCCCGCAGAAAAATTGCCCATTCGCGGTGATTACGAGAGGTTTCAGGAGGAGGAGCCGGAGGAGGAGGACGACTACCATACACAGATTGACAAAGTTCTTTAGGTAGCGCTGCTGTCCGCTGGTGGAGAAGAGAAGTCTGGGGAAATCCAGGCTTTGTTCATCTTTATGAGTGTAAGTCTGTCGGCGCTGTCAGTTGACAGGCGGGTACGCTTGTCCGTGATGATTCCCCCAGCTGCACTAAACACCCCCTCTGACAAGACGCTAGCTGCAGGGCACGCCAACACCTCCAGGGCATACAGCGCGAGTTCGGGCCTCGTGTCCAGCTTTGACACCCAGTAGTTGTACGGAGCAGAGGCGTCACGGAGGACGGTGGTACGATCGGCTGCGTACTCCCCACCATCTTCTTACAGTGCTCCCTCCGACTCAGCCTGGACTGGGGAGGTGTGAGAGTCTTGCTGGGGAGCCACAAAGCTGGCAAAGGCCTTGGAGAGTGTTCCCCTGCCTGCGCTGAACATGCTGCCTGATCTCCGTGCCTCCCCTTCTACGTGGCCCTCGGAACTGCGCCTTCTGCCACTAGCGATGTCAGATGGGGAGTTTACCATCAGTTTGTCCGCCAGGGCCCTGTGGTATTGCATCACTCTCAAACCCCTTTCCTCTTCGGGAATGAGAGTGGAAAGGTTCTCCTTATACCGTGGGTCAAGCAGTGTGTACACCCAGTAATCCGTATTGGCCAGAATGCGTCTAACACGAGGGTCACAAGAAAGGCATGCTAACATAAAGTCAGCCATGTGTGCCAGGGTACCTGGACGCAACATATGGCTGTCATCACTAGGACGATCACTTTGAGTATCCTCCTCCTCCTCCTCAGGCCATACACGCTGAATGGATGAGAGGCAAGCTGCATGGGCACCCTCTGCAGTGGGCCCAGCTGTCTCTTCCTCCTCGGGCTCCTCCCCCTCCTCCTCCTCCACGCGCTGAGATATAGACATGAGGGTGCTCTGACTATCCAGCGACATACTGTCTTCCCCCGCCTGCGTTTCTGCCCGCAAAGCATCAGCCTTTATGCTTTGCAGGGAACTTCTCAAGAGGCATAGCAGGGAAATGGTGACGCTAATGATTGCAGCATCGCCGCTCACCATCAGGGTGGACTCCTCAAAGTTTCCAAGGACCTGGCAGATATCTGCCATCCAAGCCCACTCCTCTGTAAAGAATTGAGGAGGCTGACTCCCACTTTGCCGCCCATGTTGGAGTTGGTATTCCACTATAGCTCTACGCTGCTCATACAGCCGGGACAACATGTGGGCACGTCGCAAAGCAGTCGGTGCACTGGCAGATTAAACTGATGTTGCAGGGTGCGCAGGGTGGCAGCGTCCGTGTTGGACTTGCGGAAATGTGCGCTGACCCGGCGCACCTTGCCGAGGAGGTCTGACAAGTGTGGGTAGCTTTTCAGAAACTGCTGAACCCCCAAATTAAAGACGTGGGCCAGGCATGGCACGTGCATGAGGCTGCCGAGCTGCAGAGCCGCCACCAGGTTACGGCCGTTGTCACACACGACCATGCCCGGTCGGAGGCTCAGTGGCGAAAGCCAGCGGTCGGTCTGCTCTGTCAGACCGTGCAACAGTTTGTGGGCCGTGTGCCTGTTCTCTCCTAAGCTGAGTAGCTTCAGCATGGCCTGCTGACGCTTGCCCACCGCTGTGCTGCCGCACCGCACGACACCGACTGCTGGCGACGTGCTGCTGCTGACAAGTCTTGATTGCGAGGTAGAGGTTGCGTTGGAGGAGGAGGAGGAGGAGGAAGGTTTAGTGGAGGTGGCATACACCGCCGCAGATACCAGCACCGATCTGGGGCCCGCAATTCTGGGGGTGGGTAGTACATGAGCGGTCCCAGGCTCTGACTTGGTCTCAGCCTTCACTAAATTCACCCAATGTGCCGTCAGGGAGATATAGTGGCCCTGCCCACCTGTGCTTGTCCACATGTCTGTTCTTAAGTGGACCTTGGCAGTAATCTAGTTGGTGAGGGCGCGTACGGTGTTGCGTGAGACGTGGTCATGCAGGGCTGGGACGGCACACCGTGAAAAATAGTGGTGACTGGGGACTGAGTAGCGCGGGGCTGCCGCCGCCATCCTGTTTTTGAACGCCTCACTTTCCACCAGCATCTCCAGGCTGATCAATTTGGCTATGTGGACATTTAAAGCTTGAGCGTGCGGGTGCGTGGCGGCGTATTTGCACTTTCGCTCGAACGATTTTCTTAGCGACAGCTGGGCGCTGCGTTGAGAGACATTGCTGGATGGGGCCCGAGGACAGCGGAGGTGAGGGTGTGGGTCCAGGCCAGGAGACGGTCGTGCCTGTGTTCTGAGAGGGCGGTTGGATCTCAGTGGCAGGTTGGGGCCCAGGGGGAGAGGCAGTGGCGCAAGCTGGAGGCGGTGAACGGCCTTCGTCCCACCTTGTGGGGTGCTTGGCCATCATATGCCTGCGCATGCTGGTGGTGGTGAGGCTGGTGGTGGTGGCTCCCCGGCTGATCTTGGCGCGACAAAGGTTGCACACCACTGTTCGTTGGTCATCCGGCGTCTCCGTGAAAAACTGCCACACCTTAGAGCACCTTGGCCTCTGCACAGTGGCTTGGCGCGAGGGGGTGCTTTGGGAAACAGCTGGTGGATTATTCGGTCTGGCCCTGCCTCTACCCCTGGCCACCCCACTGCCTCTTCCAACCTGTTTTGTGGCTGCAATTGCCTCCCCTTCTGAAGACCGGTCTTCAGTTGGCTTATCACACCAGGTGGGGTCAGTCACCTCATCGTCCAGCGGCTCTTCCTCCGAATCCTCTGTGCGCTCCTCCCTCAGACTTACTGCCCTTACAACTACCTCACTGATAGACAACTGTGTCTCATCGTCATCGTCCTCCTCACCCACTGAAAGCTCTTGAGACAGTTGCCGGAAGTCCCCAGCCTCATCCCCCGGACCTCGGGAACATTCCAAAGGTTAGGCATTGGTCACGACAAACTCCTCCGGTGGGAGAGGAACCATTGCTGCCCAATCTGGGCAGGGGCCCGAGAACAGTTCCTGGGAGTCTGCCTGCTCCTCAGAATGTGTCATTTTCATGGAGTGAGGAGGCTGGGAGGAAGTAGGAGCAGCAGCCAGAGGATTCAGAGTTGCAGCAGTGGACGGCGTAGAAGACTGGGTGGTCGATAGATTACTGGATGCACTTTCTGCCATCCACGACAGGAACTGCTCACACTGCTCGGTTTTTAATAAAGGTCTACGACGTGGACCCAAAAATTGCGATATAAAGCTGGGGACCCCAGAAACTGTCCTCTCTCCTACTCCCGCAGCAGCCGGCTGCGATTCACCTGGACCATGAACTGGGCCTATGCCCACACCCTGACTTAGGCCTCCGTGTCCTCGACCGCGACTGCGTCCATGTCCTCTGCCCCTACCCCTACCCCTCAGCATGCTGGATTAAGAATCGAGCAGAGACAGAGTGGTGTAAAAATGTTTGTGAATTATTGCCGCGCAGTTGCTGGCTGCCAGCGGTAATATAACGCTAAATGAAGCCAGAGATAAATTATAAGGAAGGATGCAAGTAGGACTAGCAGTGCACTATGCAGTTGAGATTCACCTCCAGTCCCACAGGTCACGCAGTAATGTGCACACTGGGTTACAAGCAGATGTAAAAAAGGAGTCCTTTTTTAAAATTATTTTTTTTCCAATGCAATGCAGGCAATGGAACGTGTATTGGACTCTCCCTCTATGGCTGTCTGGCACCGTACACTGTGCCGGCAGCTGTCTGGTAACACAGAGCGGAGAAAAATATTAGTGCTTTTTAAACGTGCACTTGGAGGCAGAGAGCGCATACGTTACGCTAACTGCCCCCAGCAAAAAATGACACTGAAGGCTGAACTGAGGCCTTGCAGTGCACTATGCAGTTGAGATTCACCTCAAGTCCCACAGGCCACGCAGTAATGTGCACTGGGTTACAAGCTGCCGTAAAAAAGGAGTCCTTTTTAAAAATTAGTTTTTTTCCAATGCAATGCAGGCAATGGAGCGTGTATTGGACTCTCCCTCTATGGCTGTCTGGCACCGTACACTGCGCCGGCAGCTGTCTGGTAACACAGAGCGGAGAAAAATATTAGTGCTTTTTAAACGTGCACTTGGAGGCAGAGAGCGCTTACGTTACACTAACTGCACCCAGCAAAAAATGACACTGAAGGCTGAACTGATGCCTTGCAGTGCAATGCTGAGGTACTACAACTCCCAGAAACCACGGAGTTAAATGCACAGGTAGACAGGATTCCACACTACCACTGTCCCTGCCTCACCAATACTTCCCCTATACTACTTAGTACAGACTGCAGCCTGAGAACGCTATAGCTGTAATGGGGCTGCACGCCCGATATACCAAAAAAACAAAAAAAAACAAAGGCAAACTGCTCCCAGCACCCACAACAGTAGTGCACTAGGTGAGCTGTGGCCCTAAGAAGGACCGTTGGGGTCCTTGTAGACGCTAACACTGTCCCTATAGCAGCAGCATCAGCAGCACTTTCCCTGATCTCTCCCAGTGTGTGTCTGTGGCGAGCTGCGGGTGGGGCTGATTTAAATACTCGGGGGTTACTTGATCTCCCCAGCCACTCACTGCAGGGGGTGGGATAGGGCTGGAACGTCACAGGAGGAAGTTGTAATGCCTTCCCTGTGTTTCTGTTGGCCAGAAAAGGGCGCAAATTTCTCAGGGAAGGAAATGTAATGGAGTCGAGTGCCGCGTGGTGCTCGTCTCGAGTAACGAGCATCTCAAACACCCTAATACTGGAACGAGCATCAAGCTCGGACGAGTGCGCTCGCTCATCTCTAGTCAGGACCAGTATTACAAAAACTGCCAGTCTCTTGGGGGTTTTCTCATGCAATGATGTTGCAACTATAGCAAATATGGTGTAATTGAGTAAAAACATCTAGAGAAAGGGGATCCTGTGGATGTAAACAACTCGAAAACGTAGGCATCAGAGGAGGACACCAAGATTTCTTTTAATGAACAAGTGGTGCATAGTCAAGCAAATTGCAGCTGAATATAATGCTGGTACTCCAACTAGAATGTTCGAATGCACAACTAATTGTTCATTAGCACAGATTTGCTATAGCAGCACATAACCAGTCTGAATGTCATAGAGAAACAAAAAGACTAAATTCCAGTGGGAACAAGAATGCAAAAATAAGCTCACTAAGTACTGGAAAAATATTGCATGGTCAGATATTTCCAGATATGTGTTGCACTATGCTGATGGAAATGTCAGAATTTGGCGCAAGCCAAATGAATTGCTGAATCCTTCCTGTTCACAGCATGTCAGTACCTCCATCTAGTCTACAAACTGTGCATTAAGCTGTCCTGTCCACAAGGGCCAATGTTCCTGCAGAACAATTTCAATATATGGTAGAATCTACACCATAATGATTTCTTGCAGTTCTGAAAGACAAAAGAGGTCCAACACACTACTGCATTGGTGTCTCTAATAGAGTTCAGGGTATGTACTGTTAGCAGGCTAAGAATTTTTGTAATATTTGTGGCAAAATAAATTAAAAAATACAAAAACGGTGAGTTACATTGGTGTGCTGGCTTTTTGCCTATTTTTGTGTGTCAGAGGGCAATGCACTGTCTGCCTTTGCTGCATGGATGCATGCTAGATTAGCTATGCCTGGAAGTAGGTTGGAGGTGTGGTTTTCTATTCATTCTGCCAATTTTCTGGTGCAGAGGGGCTTTATATTCTCACCCCTCCTGGTGGCCAGCGCTGCTTATTACATTCCACGGTGGGGAACTTGGAGTTTGGAGCTCTGCTGTGCTGGGTGTTTTTCCACTAGCTGATAAGTTGCTGCAGGGTATTTTCCAGTTGTATTGTTGCTTTTCATTTCTGTTTTTGCTTTGCGTGTCGGTTCATCTCTTCAGGGGTTCCTATAGGGACAATCAAGGGCCCAGAAAGAAGACTGTGGAGCCACCTTTATTGAGGGGATGTGCCCGCTTTAGGCAGGGACCCGTCACCTCCCTACTAGGTGAGGGCCAGGCTTCCTTTCCTCTCTCTGGAGTGGTGCTACCGTTCCGCATAGTGTTGTGTGTGGCTTTTTCCAACTGTGTGTCTACGTTCCCTGTTGCTGTGCTGAGTGTTGTACTATTGTGTCCACGGGCTTTACATCGGGCTGCGTATTTCCGTTGTGGTGCACAATGTTCTTCACTGCAATAGTCTTTCAGCTACTTTAGTGGTAATCATCACCCTGCGTCTGTGCTGAGCAAGGTGTTCATGTGCTGCACGGATGTAACAATATGATTTTCAGAGGGTCATCCTTGTGTAGGGTATGATGGAGTTTCTTAGCGTTTTTCCTTAGCACGTCTGGCTGTCTTTTGCATGTATTGCTCTCTGAGACACAAAAAGGAATCAGGAGTGCATTGCCCTCTGACACACAAAAAGGAACTTATCCCTGCAATGTCAGGCACTGTAAGACCTGCTCACATGTACTGATTGTGGACAGGATACAAATCCCCAACACATAGCAGGACTATAAGATCCCAGGGACATTCACATGTTCCATGTCCGATGTTGTGTACCTGATCCTGTGTAATAAATATTCGGTTGGGGGCCTTTATTTTGGGGAAACAGGTCAAAAACTGAAAGTGAGGATGAGATCTCATTACCACACAATTAAAGAAAGAAAGACAGAATTACCTGTGGCAGAGCATTTTTTCTGTCACGGACACAACATAGAACATATAAAAGTTACTATATTAAAAGGCAACTTCAAATGTCAACATCATAGAAGAATTTTAGAGTACAAGTTTTTAACCATCTTTGATACTCTCAAAACAGGAATCAACATTGTAAGTGGCTTCATGGATCATTGGAGAACATGAGAAATCTATAGCAGAGATAACACACAGGCCTGGTGACCTGACCCCCTAACATCAATTTAGAGTCCATAAAACGTTCACATCCCTTATCAGTGGACTAATTAAGTATTTACTCCTTTGCTTATCCTGTTCTGGTATTGTTTTAAGTGCAAATCAATCACACCATGTCTATGCCTTTTCATATGTATGTGTATATATGTATGCTTCTTTGGATTGATTCCATTTTGCCTGAGGAAGGACCCTGAGCAGGTTTGAAAGCTCACTATAACATCATATCTTTTTCTTAACCATTAAAAGGCATCAAATCTACAAGATTACGTGGTTTCTCTTGCTGAGAACAATCACATTGTGTTCTACTGGTTAACACAGTACCAAACTTTTTTATTTGTAAAGTAACATAGGGAATGACATGGGGTATAATAGTGGTCATTGAAGTAGTTGCTGGCAGACGTCTAAAAGAAAAACAGGCTCAAAGAGGGTAAAAATGGAATTAGCACAAGTATGTCACTATATTAAGCATAATTATTTTCATCCAGTTGTTTTGGCATTTAAGTAAATATGGTACAATATGTTCTTGAATGGCTGCATTCCAGCACGGTAAGTGTATCTACACATTACTGTTTACCTAGCTTCAGCAAAAATAGAAAGTCATATATGTATAGTATCTGCCAATAGCCATAATGCCTACTGCCTATTAAACAAAAAAACTTTTTCCCCATATTCCTTTTTATGTATTTTTGGTTCCTCCCTGTAAAGACAAAGGATTTGAAAACTGCAAAAAATATCAAGGTATTTTACACAAAAGTCTAAAAGTATTTATGAGTCACAGAATGCAGTCACACTTTTGGCTATGGAAGCTGCTATATGATCCAAGAATCACAGAAGAGAGCAGGAGCTTTTGGTAGCATGTCTAAGTCCATCCCCTGCCTTAGGTTAGCCAAAAGTGAACATTCACTTGCTAAAATAGCCTTTGTCTAGTGATTCATATAGGATAAATACATTGACGTGTACTTCTTTAAGTTGAGTGATTTTACTACTGCAGTCATTTTCCATCATGGCTTATGCACACAGCTGTATTCTAGCTCCATATAAATGACAAGATGAAAAGAGATGTATTATAGCATTTATAGATGTCTACCAGACCACATCTCTGTTTAGCTCCAGTTTCATACACAGGTTCTTTTGTTCAGTCAGATGGCATATCATGGGGATCTTCTCCCCAACAAGTATTGTTTCTAAGAGAGAATATCTCCATAATATGGCCTTATATGGAGACACTGTATGGTGGGACTTGGAGTGCTATGTGTGACCACCGGAATGCCGTATGTTCCATTGCACAGGCTGCTGCCCAGAGCTCTGTTATGTGCATCAGGCATTTGTAAAGTAATAACTGTTACAGTCTCTTATATAGCATTGGGGAGGACATTTTTAATGAGATAACATTCATTTTCTGGTGCAAATACATTGAAAAATATTATGTTTGGACTTACCAGTGTAACAGCCCAGGACATATTCTCTAAGAAATGTCTGTGTATTTTATTTGCATAGGTTGCAATATATTGGAATACATAGCCATTCCAATGCATTATCATAAATAACTAACAACCAAAAATCAAAATCTGCTAGGGGCATTAAAAAAAGTTAAAAACTATTAACTTCAGGGCAGGTCTTACAGACAAAGGCCAGGCTCACACGATTGTATGTTTACCACATATTATGTGGGCTTTGTATGCCCGTGTGATATGCGGTTACTCGCAGGCAATTCATTGCATTGCTTTATGCAGTTCTGCTCACATTAGTGTGTCGGATATGAGTAATACGCGAGCGCAAAAAAGAATGTAGCATGTTTTATTTTGCTGCGGATATACACGAGATAGAGCCCATTGTTCTCTATTGTTGTCTATATGCTACTACATTGCGTATGGGCGGCGGATGTATGTGTAATTGCTAAGTGACAGCGTGGGAAATATAAAAATAAAACAAAAAACAGGTTTGCTGCACATGTCAGCATGTGTGAGTCAGCGGTTATGCGCAGTACAATTTTGCCGCCATACTTGTCTGTACGCAGGGTCATGAGCGCCTCCACGGCTGTAAAACTCTCCTGCATAAGGGCTCGGTCACACAAGCGTTTTTTGGTCCGATCTGCAGACGCGCTTGCGATCTGCAGATCTATAGACCAAATGCTTCCCAATGGGATCGGTCACAGGTCCGCTTTTTATGCGGATGTGCGATAAATTATAGGACACAACGATATGCAGAACGCGCCTATCTGCGTTCTGCGCATCGTTGTGGTCTATATATGCGCTCAATGGGGCACAGCTGTGGCAGAGAAAAACGATGTTCGCCCATTGAATTTGGCTGCCGGCGAGCGTGGGATGAATTTTCAGGAAGGGCTTAAAAATAATAAGCCCTTTCCTGAAAACCATCCTAAAATGTGTAAAAAAAAAAAGTATACTCGTCTTTTTCCTGCAGCCAGAGTTCAGCCGCGTCTGGCCGGCAGTTCTCCTGAACTGCTCTGTGTAGTATTCAGCAGGCGGGGATTTAAAATCCCCGCCTGCTGAATGGGCTGCCTCTGATTGGTCACAGCCCTCACCAATCAGAGGCATGAATGGGTGAGTGAGTGCTGCCTCTGATTGGCTGATTGCAGGGACCAATTAGAGGCAGCTCTCAGCTATTGAATGACAGCTGAGAGCTGCCTCTGATTGGTCCCTGCGCTCAGCCAATCAGAGGCAGCACTCACTCACCCATTCATGAATTCATGTATGGGTGAGTGAGAGCTCCCTCTGATTGGTGAGGGCTGTGACCAATCAGAGGCAGCCCATTCAGCAGGCGGGGATTTTAAATCCCCGCCTGCTGAATACTACACAGGGCAGTTCAGGAGAACTGCCATCCGGACGCGGCTGAACTCTGGCTGCAGGAAAAAGGTGAGTATACTTTTTTTTTATTTTTACACATCCTGCGCTCGCCGGGAAAATTTATCCCGCGCTCGCCGGCAGCCCATTGCTTTCAATAGAGCCGGCTGTATTGCCGGCCCCATTGAATTCAATGGGTGAACATTGTTCTCCTTTGCCACAGCTGTGGCAGAGGATAGCGGGCAGCGCTGGGCCGTTTCGCCAAAAACGCTGCTAGCTGCAGATTTTTCGGCGAATCGTCGCCCCGGTCACGCGATTTGCGGATGCGCATCCGTCATGCGATCCACAAATCGCGCAAAAAAACGCCCGTGTGACCGAGGCCTAAAGAGAAATAATGACTAGAGATGAGCGAACGCGTTCGTCCGAGCTTGATATTCGTGCGAATATTAGGGTGTTCGGGATGTTCGTTATTCGTGACGAACACCATGCGGTGTTCTGGTTACTTTCACTTCCTTCCCTGAGACGTTAGCGCGCTTTTCTGGCCAATTGAAAGACAGGGAAGGCATTACAACTTCCCCCTGCAACGTTTAAGCCCTATACCACCCCCCTGCTGTGAGTGGCTGGCGAGATCAGGTGTTCGCCTAATATAAAAGTCGGCCCCTCCCGCGGCTCGCCTCAGATGCGGTGTGAGTTAGATGAGGGACAGTGCTGTTTATACCGGAGCTGCTGTAGGGAAAGAATTGGTAGTTAGTGTAGGCTTCAAGACCCCCCAAAGGTCCTTATTAGGGCCACTGATAGCTGTGTGTTGGCTGCTGTTAGCAGTGGGATTTTTTTTTCTCAAAATCGCCTCTGCAGACCGTTGCACCTGGCATTAGGGACAGAAGTGCTGCATAGGCAGGGAGAGTGTTAGGAGTGAGTGTAGCCTTCAAGAACCTCAACGGTCCTTTCTAGGGCCATATTTATCCGTGTGCAGTACTGTCCAGGCTGCTGTTGGCTGTGCTGCATTTTTTTTGGGCTTCTCAAAATCGCCTCTGCAGAGCATTCCACCCTCCATTGATACTGCAGGGAAAGAATTGTATAGGCAGGGCCACAACACAGTTATTATTCATAGAATATACGCAGTGCTGCCTGTTGGTGGGAAAAAACTGAAAACAAATCTATTTGTCCAGCCTCTGTCCGTCCTTACGGGCGGTGGACACGTGTGAGCTGCGTGAAAAACATTGCTAAATCATACGCAGCCAGCTACGCTTTACTGCTGGGTTCGCCATTTGCTTTCCTTAATTGGGAAAAAAAATACCTGCTCTCCAAGAGTTATAATAACTCTGCTACCCTCACGTTCTGTGACACATAAGCAGGGACACAGCGCAGTTATTAAACTTCGCAGGTTCATTGAATATACGCAGTGCTGCCTGTTGGTGGGAAAAAACTGAAAAGAAATCTATTTGTCCAGCCTGTGTCCGTCCTTACGCCTGTGGAGACGTGTGAGCTGCGTGAAAAACATTGCTAAATCATACGCACCCAGCTACGCTTTACTGCTGGCTTCGCCATTTGCTTTCCTTAATTGGGAAAAAAAATACCTGCTCTCCAAGAGTTATAATAACTCTGCTACCCTCACGTTCTGTGACACATAAGCAGGGACACAGCACAGTTATTAAACTTCTCAGGTTCATTGAATATACGCAGTGCTGCCTGTTGGTGGGAAAAAACTGAAAAGAAATCTATTTGTCCAGCCTGTGTCCGTCCTTACGCCTGTGGAGACGTGTGAGCTGCGTGAAAAACATTGCTAAATCATACGCACCCAGCTACGCTTTACTGCTGGCTTCGCCATTTGCTTTCCTTAATTGGGAAAAAAAATACCTGCTCTCCAAGAGTTATAATAACTCTGCTACCCTCACGTTCTGTGACACATAAGCAGGGACACAGCACAGTTATTAAACTTCTCAGGTTCATTGAATATACGCAGTGCTGCCTGTTGGTGGGAAAAAACTGAAAAGAAATCTATTTGTCCAGCCTGTGTCCGTCCTTACGCCTGTGGAGACGTGTGAGCTGCGTGAAAAACATTGCTAAATCATACGCAGCCAGCTACGCTTTACTGCTGGGTTCGCCATTTGCTTTCCTTAATTGGGAAAAAAAATACCTGCTCTCCAAGAGTTATAATAACTCTGCTACCCTCACGTTCTGTGACACATAAGCAGGGACACAGCACAGTTATTAAACTTCTCAGGTTCATTGAATATACGCAGTGCTGCCTGTTGGTGGGAAAAAACTGAAAAGAAATCTATTTGTCCAGCCTGTGTCCGTCCTTACGCCTGTGGAGACGTGTGAGCTGCGTGAAAAACATTGCTAAATCATACGCACCCAGCTACGCTTTACTGCTGGCTTCGCCATTTGCTTTCCTTAATTGGGAAAAAAAATACCTGCTCTCCAAGAGTTATAATAACTCTGCTACCCTCACGTTCTGTGACACATAAGCAGGGACACAGCACAGTTATTAAACTTCTCAGGTTCATTGAATATACGCAGTGCTGCCTGTTGGTGGGAAAAAACTGAAAAGAAATCTATTTGTCCAGCCTGTGTCCGTCCTTACGCCTGTGGAGACGT
Source organism: Eleutherodactylus coqui (assembly GCF_035609145.1). Lineage (NCBI taxonomy): Eukaryota > Metazoa > Chordata > Amphibia > Anura > Eleutherodactylidae > Eleutherodactylus > Eleutherodactylus coqui. Next base: position 136,683,440 of record NC_089843.1, on the reverse strand, counting down.
GTGAGCTGCGTGAAAAACATTGCTAAATCATACGCACCCAGCTACGCTTTACTGCTGGCTTCGCCATTTGCTTTCCTTAATTGGGAAAAAAAATACCTGCTCTGCCACAGTTAATAACTCTGCTACCCTCACGTTCTGTGACACATAAGCAGGGACACAGCACAGTTATTAAACTTAGATAATTCATTCACTAGAGGCAGTGGGGCCTTTCGTTTAACAAAAAGGGCAAAAATTATATTTGGCCTGCAGTCTTGCGCCAATTTATTTCCTGCCTGGGAAATCTAATCACTGGTAATACAGCATGCTGAGGGGTAGGGGTAAGCCTAGAGGACGTGGACGTGGACGTGGCCGAGGACGCGGAGGGCCAAGTGAGGGTGTGGGCACAGGCCAAGCTCCTGATCCAGGTGTGTCGCAGCTGTCTGCTGCGCGATTAGGAGAGAGGCACGTTTCTGGCGTCCCCACATTCATCGCCCAATTAATGGGTCCACGCGGGAGACGGTTATTAGAAAATGAGCAGTGTGAGCAGGTCCTGTCCTGGATGGCAGAAAGTGCTTCGAGCAACCTATCGTCTACCCGCAGTTCTGCGCCGTCCACTGCTGCCAATCCGAATCCTCTGTCTGCTGCTCCTCCTTCCTCCCAGCCTCCTCACTCCACTACAATGACACCTGCTCAGGAGCGGGAACACTCCCAGGAACTGTTCTCGGGCCCCTGCTTAGATTGGGCAGCAGCGGTTCCTCTCCCACCAGAGGAGTTTATCGTCACTGATGCCCAACCATTCGAAAGTTCCCGGGGTCCGGGGGAAGAGGCTGGGGACTTCCGCCAACTGTCTCAACAACTTTCTGTGGGTGAGGAGGACGATGACGATCAGACACAGTTGTCTTGCAGTGAGGTAGTAGTAAGGGCAGTAAGTCCCAGGGAGCAGCGCACAGAGGATTCGGAGGAAGAGCAGCAGGACGATGAGGTGACTGACCCCACCTGGTGTGCAACGCTTACTCAGGAGGACAGGTCTTCAGAGGGGGAGTCAAGGGCATCAGCAGGGCAGGTTGCAAGAGGCAGTGCAGTGGCCAGGGGTAGAGGCAGGGCCAGACCGAATAATCCACCAAGTGTTTCCCAAAGCGCCCCCTCGCGCCATGCCACCCTGCGGAGGCCGAGGTGCTCTAAGGTCTGGCAGTTTTTCACAGAGACGCCTGACGACCGACGAACAGTGGTGTGCAACCTTTGTCGCGCAAAGCTCAGCCGGGGAGCCAACACCAACAGCCTCACCACCACCACCATGCGCAGACATATGATGGCCAAGCACCCCGCAAGGTGGGACAAAGGCCGTTCACCGCCTCCGGTTTGCACCCCTGCCTCTCCCCCTGTGCCCCAACCTGCCACTGAGATGCAACCCCCCTCTCAGGACACAGGCACTACCGCCTCATGGCCTGCACCCACACCCTCATCTCCGCTGTCCTCGGCCCCATCCAGCAGTGTAGTTCAGCGCACCGTTCAGCCGTCGCTTGCGCAAGTTTTCGAGCGCAAGCGCAAGTACGCCGCCACGCACCCGCACGCTCAAACGTTAACCGTCCGCATCGCAAAATTCATCAGCCTTGAGATGCTGCCGTATAGGGTTGTGGAAACGGAGTCCTTCAAAAGTATCATGGAGGCGGCGGCCCCGCGCTACTCAGTTCCCAGTCGCCACTACTTTTCCCGATGTGCCGTCCCAGCCCTGCACGACCACGTCTCCCGCAACATTGTGCGCGCCCTCACCAACGCGGTTACTGCCACGGTCCACTTAACTACGGACACGTGGACAAGCACAGGTGGGCAGGGCCACTACATCTCCCTGACGGCACATTGGGTGAATTTAGTGGAGGCTGGGACAGAGTCAGAGCCTGGGACCGCTCACGTCCTACCCACCCCCAGAATTGCGGGCCCCAGCTCGGTGGTGGTATCTGCGGAGGTGTATGCTTCCTCCACTAAAGCACCCTCCTCCTCCTCCTCCTCCTCTGTCTCACAATCAAGATGTGTTAGCAGCAGCATGTCGCCAGCAGTCGGTGTCGCGCGGTGTGGCAGCACAGCGGTGGGCAAGCGTCAGCAGGCCGTGCTGAAACTACTCAGCTTAGGCGATAAGAGGCACACGGCCCACGAACTGCTGCAGGGTCTGACACAGCAGACCGACCGCTGGCTTGCGCCGCTGAGCCTCCAACCGGGCATGGTCGTGTGTGACAACGGCCGTAACCTGGTGGCGGCTCTGCAGCTCGGCAGCCTCACGCACGTGCCATGCCTGGCCCACGTCTTTAATTTGGTGGTTCAGCGGTTTCTGAAAAGCTACCCACGCTTGTCAGACCTGCTCGTAAAGGCGCGCCGGCTCTGCGCACATTTCCGCAAGTCCCACACGGACGCTGCCACCCTGCGCACCCTGCAACATCACTTTAAGCTGCCAGTGCACCGACTGCTGTGCGACGTGCCCACACGGTGGAACTCTACGCTCCACATGTTGGCCAGGCTCTATGAACAGCGTAGAGCTATAGTCGAATACCAACTCCAACATGGGCGGCGCAGTGGGAGTCAGCCTCCTCAATTCCTTTCAGAAGAGTGGGCCTGGTTGGCAGACATCTGCCATGTCCTTGGTAATTTTGAGGAGTCTACCCAGGTGGTGAGCGGCGATGCTACAATCATTAGCGTCACCATTCCTCTGCTATGCATCTTGAGAAATTCCCTGCAAACCATAAAGGCAGCTGCTTTGCGCTCGGAAACGGGGGCGGGGGAAGACAGTATGCCGCTGGATAGTCAGGGCACCCTCCTGTCTATTTCTCAGCGCGTACCGGAGGAGGAGGAGCATGAGGAGGATGAGGAGGAGGGGGAAGAGACAGCTTGGCCCGCTGCTGACGGTACACCGGCTGATTGCCTGTCATCCTTTCAGCGTGTATGGCCTGAGGAGGAGGAGGAGGAGGAGGATCCTGAAAGTGATCTTCCTAGTGAAGACAGCCATGTGTTGCGTACAGGTACCCTGGCACACATGGCTGACTTCATGTTAGGATGCCTTTCTCGTGACCCTCGCGTTGCACGCATTCTGGCCACTACGGATTACTGGGTGTACACACTGCTCGATCCACGGTATAAGGAGAACCTGCCCACTCTGATTCCCGAAGAGGAAAGGGGTTCGAGAGTGTTGCTATACCACAGGACCCTTGCGGACAAGCTGATGGTAAAATTCCCAGCCGACAGCGCTTGTGGCAGAAGGCGCAGTTCCGAGGGCCATGTTGCAGGGGATGTGCGTAGATCGAGCAGCATGTACATCCCAGGCAGTGCAACAGTCTTTAAGGGCCTGGCCAGCTTTATGGCTCCCCACCAAGACTGTGTCACCGCTCCCCAGTCACGGCTGAGTCGGCGGGAGCACTGCAAAAGGATGGTGAGGGAGTACGTAGCGGATCGCACGACCATCCTTGGTGACGCCTCTGCCCCCTACAACTACTGGGTGTCGAAGCTGGACACGTGGCCTGAACTAGCCCTGTATGCCCTTGAGGTGCTTGCTTGTCCTGCGGCTAGCGTGTTGTCGGAGAGGGTGTTTAGTGCGGCTGGGGGAATCATCACCGATAAGCGTAGCCGCTTGTCAACCGACAGTGCCGACAGGCTAACACTCATCAAGATGAACAAAGGCTGGATTTCGCCAGACTTCTGTTCTCCACCAGCGGACAGCAGCGATACGTAAGCAATACGTAGGCTGCACCCGCGGATGGAAGCTACGTTCTCTCTCACCATCCAAAACGGGGACATTTCTGCTTCATCAATCTGTGTCTAATATTCCTCCTCCTCCTCCTCCTGCTCCTCCTCCTGAAACCTCACGTAATCACGCTGAACGGGCAATTTTTCTTAGGGCCACAAGGCTCACTCAAATAATTTTTCTGAACAATTTTTATAAGTTTCAATGCGCTTAAAAGCATTGGAACTTTAACTTGAACCAATTTTTCGTTACACTGGGCTGCCTCCAGGCCTAGTTACCACTTAAGCCACATTAACCAAAGCGATTAATGGGTTTCACCTGCCCTCTTGGCTGGCCATGGCCAATTTTTGGGATGTACATTAGTACTGTTGATACAGCAATTTTTGTGGGCCCTCGCCTACAGTGTAATCAAATTAATTTTTAGCCCACCTGCATTACAGCTGACGTTACCTCAGCTGTGTTGGGCAATGCAATGGGATATTTTTGTGTACCGCCGGTGGGTTCCAGGGAGCCACCCATGCTGTAGGTGCACACTGAGTTTTTAATACTTCTGTACACTTCTAAAGAACCCGTCTGACTGGGGCATGCAGTGTGGGCCGAAGCCCACCTGTATTACGCACGACATTACTACCTCAGCTGTGTTGGGCAATGCAATGGGATATTTCTATGTACCGCCGGTGGCTTCCTGGCACCCACCCATGCTGTAGGTGCACACGGAGTTTTTACTACATCTGTACACTTATAAAGAACCCCAGTCAGACTGGGGCATGCAGTGTGGGCCGAAGCCCACCTGCATTAAGCACGACATTACTACCTCAGCTGTGTTGGGCAATGCAATGGGATATTTCTGTGTACCGCCAGTGGGTTCCAGGGAGCCACCCATGCTGTGGGTCGACAGGGACTTCACAATAGGGAGTTGTACCTGCCTGTGTCTATGAATTAAAAAGCCCGGTCTGACTGGGGCATGCAGACACCTTGACAGAATGAATAGTGTGTGGCACATAGGTTCCCCATTGCTATGCCCACGTGTGCAGCTCCTGATGGCGGTGGCACAGGATTCTATTTCTCATTGCTTCTGTACAGCATTGTGGGCTATCGCTCCGCCACTTTTAAAGAGGGTCGCTGCCTAGCCGTGCCAACCTCTGCAGTGTGTGCCTGCGGTCCCTCGTCATGGCAGACGCAATTCTAAATAGACATGAGCGTGGTGTGGCATGAGGGCAGCTGAAGGCTGCGCAGGGACACTTTGGTGTGCGCTGTGGGGGGGAGGGGGGGCAGTTGGGCAGCATGTAACCCAGGAGAAGTGTCAGTGGAGTGTCATGCAGGCAGTGATTGTGCTTTGTTGGAGGTAGTGTGGTGCTTAGCAAAGGTATGCCATGCTAATGAGGGCTTTTCAGAAGTAAAAGTTGTTGGGGGGGGGGGGCCCACTCTTGCCGGTATTGTGGCTTAATAGTGGGACCTGGGAACTTGAGATGCAGCCCAACATGTAGCCCCTCGCCTGCCCTATCCGTCACTGTGTCATTCCCATCACTTTCCTGAATTGCCCAGATTTTCACACATGAAAACCTTAGCGAGCATCGGCGAAATACAAAAATGTTCTGGTCGCCCATTGACTTCAATGGGGTTCGTTGTTCGAAACGAACCCTCGAGCATCACGGGAAGTTCGTTACGAATAACGAACACCCGAACATTTTGGTGTTCGCTCATCTCTAATAATGACATGTCAGTGGAAATCACATCACGTTCATCTGTGCTACAGGAGCCGAGACAAACTAACAATATATTTAATACTCTAAATATTGCAAAGTTCTTTATTTTTAAACCCACACAAGCCTATTTATAAATCTTGGAAATCTCTTTATATGTTACCTGATACACAATAACATTCCTAAAATTCAGCAGGTTTTGACTGTTTTGGCTTTTCAGAGTTTTGCATTTTATGTAGATATGAACTAGAATTTCACAACTTTTTTGATGGCAGAGTAAGCAGGAGCCTTGTCATAGAAGAAGAAGAATTTCTATAAATAGTCAGAGTTCATGGCATTGTTTGGATTTCACGTTTTTATGTCAAGAACAGATCAGCAAGTTCACATACTGGAAAGGAAACCAGATGGAACATCCGGCTTGGACACATTTAGAGTTGTGTGATGTGGGATTTTCCCACAGAAACATCCGCATTGTTTAGTAAACTTTTTTTTTTCTTTAGATTTCACACAGACAAAGATTAAGACACAAAAAAGAAACATATATTCAGTGATTTGATATGACTATTTTATTGAAAACACATATTTTCTGTAAGTAATTTTATGTGAAAATACCTCTTCTCACTGAGAAGGTCAAGGCTCAGATTTTTTTGTGTGGTTCCTATCTTGTGTGATTGTTCTCAGTGAGAGAAACCAAGTAATCTTGTAGATATGACATCTTTTATGGCTAACAAAAATACATGATGTTACAGGAAGCTTTCAGGTCTTCTATTGATCCTTCATTAGGATGGAATGGTACTGGGTTGGATGGGGCACATATATAATATATTAGGCCTCGGTCAGACGGGCGTTTTTTTTTTTGCGTGATTTGCGCATGCGATCTGCGCATAAATAGAACCATTGCTTCCCAATGGCATCGGACACATGAGCGCTTTTTATGCGGATGTCCAATAAATTATAGGACACGAGGAATCACAGATCGCGCCTATCTGCGATCTGCGATTCCTTGTGTTCTATTATATGCGCTCAATGGGGCCAGCGGCAGCAGCGCCGACCCCATTGAGAACATATACTACAAAGATAATTCTCCTCTGCCACACCTGTAACAGCTGTGGCAGAGAACGATGTTCGCCCATTGAATTCAATGGAGCTGGCAAGACAGCCGGCTCCATTGAAAGCAATGGGCTGCCGGCGAGCGCGGGATGAATTTTCGCGAAGGGCTTAAAAATATAAGCCCTTCCCTGAAAATCATCCAAAAATGTGTAAAAATAAAAAAAATATATATATATATATACTCACCTTGTCCCTGCAGCCGGAGTTCAGCCGCGGCCGGCCGGCAGTTCTCCTGAACTGCTCTGTGTAGTATTCAGCATGCGGGGATTTAAAATCCCCACCTGCTGAATGGGCTGCCTCTGATTGGTCCTTACGCTCAGCCAATCAGAGGCAGCACTCACTCACCCATTCATGAATTCATGAATGGGTGAGTGAGAGCTGCCTCTGATTGGTGAGGGCTGTGACCAATCAGAGGCAGCCCATTCAGCAGGCGGGGATTTTAAATCCCTGCCTGCTGAATACTACACAGAGCAGTTCAGGAGAACTGCCGGACGGCCGCGGCTGAACTCCGGCTGCAGGGACAAGGTGAGTATATATATTTTTTTAATTTTTACACATTTTTGGATAATTTTCAGGGAAGGGCTCATATTTTTAAGCCCTTCCCGAAAATTCATCCCACGCTCACCGCCAGCCCATTGCTTTCAAAGGAGCCGGCTGTATTGCCAGCTCCATTGAATTGCAATTGGATGGACAGCGCTCCTTTGATCGGGGTCTTTCACCGAAAACGCTGCTAGCTGCAGATTTTTTGGGCGATTTTTCGGCCCCGGTCACGCGATTTGCGGATGGGCATCCGTCATGTGATCCACAAGTCGCGGCAAAAAACGCCCGTCTGGCCGAGCCCTAAATGCTGAGAGGAGACCCCTATTGATTGAAATACAAATGCTCTCAGTTCTTGTCCTGTTTCCTCGATATGAAGCCCCCCAACAGGACATTTACTGAACCAGTTCCATTTAGCCTGATGAAGGATCGATAGAAGACCCGAAAGCTCGCTATAACATCATGTATTTTTGTTAGCCATTAAAAGGTATCATATCTACGAGATTACTTTGCTCAATCACACTTTGCTCTACTAGCTAACACGGTACCAAACCTTTGTTTCGTTTTTCCTACCTAGCAAATGACACAAACTTACTTTCTCTATTGTAGAAGAGATTCTGCAGCAACTGAAACAATGTATTGTAGTTCTGCCTGTCATCATTACCTTGTTCCCTGTTACTGTTCGGTGTGTCCCACCCCTAGTACAATGCCTAGCTTTGGCTCTCATATTGGTCCTACAATCCAGTACCATTTCTAGTGAATTTATCTGTGATGACTTCTGGCTTTGATCCTGATATGAATTCTGGTCTGCAATCCTTAGTACAGTGAAACCTTTCCAAAAGAACACCTCCATGAAAAGACCATCCTTTACCCAAACTAGATTTCATGTGACAGCTTTTCAGTTCTATCATGTATTATGCATACTGGCCATCTTCTTTGCAAAGGTGAACCCACTAGAAGGCTACTTTTCAGTCCAATCCATACACCTACAGTTCCAATATTTAAAAGCATATCTTTTTCTTTTCAGAAAGACTGTCACATTGAAATTTGGAATTCCACATAGGGCTGCAAATTGCCTCACAGTGGTAGCAACTTGCAAAGAAACTCTGATGATAGCTTTAATTAGAGGCATAGCCCACAGAAAAAAAGTTACAGCTACATGAATGTCTAAATTAGACAGAAGGCACAGTTTATATATAAAACCTACACACTTCTACAATATTCAAGAATGACCATATAATATTCTAGACACATAATACACAATATTAACCATGCAATATTTAATCCTCCCTTTCTAGTGTCAACTATATGTTTTCTTGCTAAATTGCTCCAACCAGAAAAGATGTATTAAGTGTTACATTCATGTGCAGGTCTTATTCATATTGCCTTATTCACTTTGCCAGCCTTACTTACTGCACATAAGTAAAGCTGGAAGGGAAAGGGAAGGAAATGCACTCATGATCGGACACCGTTCACACCAAACATACAAAAGGAATGTGCATGCAACAAAGGGAAACCAACGACATAGACTCTACACCAACACCAGGTGGTAAGATACTTACCAATTGTACTAACGCAAACTGGACAGATAGGAATATAAATAAGTATGACGTATTAGTTAATATTTTGGCCAAAGTATGTAAGCTCACAAGTCCACGTCAAGGGTCCTCATTGTTTTGTGAGTTCCCACACTAACAACACAACTAAACCCAGGAAAAGGAACCCTACCTACAAGTGGGGCTATCATCCCAATAAGGATGGCCCCACGCTGGAACCTAGGGACCACATATCTCAACCTAGATAGAAATAGGCCGGGTGTTTGCACATCCACAGACATGGGGAATTTAAAAATACAACATAATGCATACCATAATGCACACCTACAAACATACAATGAACAAGACATTGTCCACACCAAGTATCTGCACACCTACAAACATATACTGAACAAGTCATGGCTCACATCAAGTGCCTGCTCACCTGTAGACAACAACAAGTCATTGTTCACACCAGGTATCTGCACACCAACTAACAGACACTAAAAAAGACATTGTTCACACCAGATGTCTGCTCACCTACACACACAGGGTTTAGCAACAGAAATCAGGAAAGTTGGGAAGTTTTTGCTAGTGGGATGTAGACAAGTGGAGGGATTCCATAAGAAGATATTTACTAGGGATAGTTTAATGTGTGTACAGAGCGAAGATTGTTCATTAATTTTCACCAAGATATTGCTTATAGGTTGTATCTCCATGCAAATTTGATCACAAGTCATTCAAATACGAACTACTGTCACTTTACATCAGATGACTTTTGATCAACCAGCAACTACTCTTTTGGTAAGCCAACATGAAACAAATAGCGTCTTATTGACGGCCGTGTTTACACTGAACAACCATTGTTTGAATCTGTTCGTTTGAATGATTATTTTGCCAATAGTTGTCCTGGGTAAAGGTACCTTAAGTCCAGATTTTTGTGCTCACAGAGGACTGTCTATGCACTATATAAACACACTATTTGGCCTCCACTATTACAATAGACTCTAAATTGTGGAATATTTGCAAAGTGCCACCACTGTGCAGCTAGTGTCTACATAGTGATACCACTTTGCAAATATATCACAATTCATTGGAAATCAAGACATTAGGGTCAAATTGTAGCACAAAAACAGCAATAATATTGCAGGTAGTGATATTGCAACACAGATTCAGGATACGGTACAGAAGAAGACGTTACAAAAATATGTAATATTTATTTGGGAGTAAAGTAATGCAAGTGAATAACAATGTAATAACAAATAAGCAATTTTATTTTATCATAAACTTCACTAATGCTAGCTAAGTTTACCAAATCCAACGGTTACTCACACTGTATATGTAATGTGAAACAACAGTAACAACAGGAAAAATAGTAAAAAAGATTCTATACAGCATTCAGTCCTGTAGTACCAGGAAACAGATATATACCTTTGCAATGTCCCCTTACAGAACACAGTCCATGAACTGGTTTCGAACACCGAAAACTTGCACATGATCTGGTGTTCCTGATAGTAGCCCTAACTCCTACAGTAAGCCTGTTAACTAACAAACTGTGTACCTTTTCTGGTGTGCACAACTAGTGTCTGTGTTGAGACCAGCCTCACTTACGATTCTATTGCACGGGAGTGACCGTTACCTCTGATCTCAGCTTGTCTTGGGTCAGAATAAAGATTCTAATGTGGTTTCATTTGCTCAGTCTCCTTGCTGTGCACATCAGAACTCTCTGGACAGACAGTCTGTTTCTGAGGCACAGTGTCCCAGGGTCTCTCATAGTGACTCCTTTACCCTCTGTTCTACGCCTGTAACTAACTGCACAGTCCAGCTCCTTTCTGTCTCCAGCCAGCAGTCACACTATGTCCTTCTGTGCAGCCCTCACTACTATCCTTCTCACACACAAATCTCCAGCAGCAGCAATGCCACTCACTTACTTTTGGTCCCCTGCAGTCTTGTGATGTCCTTTTATTTAACACTCATCCTCTGCTCATGCTTCATTCTACTATGTTAGAAACTATTGCAAAATTTGGCGCACATGGAAATTTAGTGCACTTTTCAACACATCGCCCAGCCCACTGCCATCGCAATGGCTTACCCCTTATAGGAGACCTTTGCAATAGCATCCAGGAGAAATAGCCCATACAATTATTACTACTACAATGATTTACATAGCTTAATACACTACTCATGCTAGTCACATACCAGTAACCAGAAAATAATCACATACAGTAATATCCAAAAACATGCATCAGCAATCTATGGTCGATCTGTTATGTAGAGCATTTCATGATGGTACCATGAACCTAGAACCGTCTCACTAATCCTAGTAGCTGGTTTGTCATGGGATTGGGATGTCAGGAGCCAAATGAAATTTCCTATGTTTCTGAATAATGATCCAAATTTCTCTTTATATAAAACACGAGAGACTAACATACGAAGCCATATTTTAATCTCCATTGTTTTGTATGTGAAATACATTTGGAAACATGCCATTTTGTTATTTGCCAGTCAGGCGATTTGTCAGTTCTGATCATTTCTGCTCTTAAGTTTCTCAACAAAATCGTAATTGTACTATTGAGCTTGCTTTGGACATGAACCACTTACTGCTTTGGACATAATACTTTCAATTTCACAACTCAGAAATGACTATCATACATTTACTGTGCATCAGTCAGTATACTTTCCAGTATCACTTTTTGTCATTCTCCATAAACCTTAATAATGTTCCTACTTGTCATGTCTCTGTGGTTTTTATAGCTAGGTCAGTCTGATCCAAATGTTCTCCATTTTGCAGTTTTCTTTGTACTTAAGATATAAAAGTAGCTCATCTGGGAAAAGGAAGGTGTTTTGTTTTCGGAAAGGAAATTACTGAATATAAACTGTACTACTTTTCTGACTTTTTTAAACAACAAATGCTTTTCATTATGAAGAAAATAACATTTACAGAGCGCGGTGAAGTTGTGTATCCCCAGTTGCCCTCTTTTGGATTTAACCCGGCAGGCCTCTAGCATTTACACACATTTCCAATATAAAGTATAAAAAGACACGGTTTAAAAGTATACATGCTTATATGTGATAGGCAGGGCTGTATATACCATAGAGGCAGCATATGTAGATGCTATGACGCTCTTTGAGAGTGAAGAGTCAGTTCATTCCCAATTGAAATTAGGTATCAAGTACCTGCAACTGTCTTTGGAGGAAATTAAGGGTGTTAGACCAGAATTGAAAATTATAGCCTATCCAAAGGATCTCACCGCTGAGACTCCCACGATCCCAAAAAGTCCTGTGTTCCCCAACCGCCTCACTGCAGGTTTACTGCACCCCCTCACAGTGCTGAGGAGAATGAATGGAGTGCTGGTCATGCAAACATGCTGAAACGCCATTCATTTACAGAGGGACTGCAGAGATAGCCAAGTGGCAAGCACTCAGATATTTAATGAGCATAACACTGACCTCACATGCTTGGCCAGTGGTCCATTTACTGTGATGTCACTGTGGGCGGGAGAAGCATTTCCGCAGTGACAAGATCAGGGGGACATGGAACCCCATTCTAAGGAGCAGCGGGGATCCCCACTAATGACCAAATTATTCCATATCCTGTGGAAAGGGAATAATTTGTAATTCTGGTGCAAAACCTTTAAGTTTTAGCAAGCAAAGGGATGAAGAACTTGCTCAATGGACATGGAAATGGTGTAGTAGGGGAAGCAAATACTTAATCCTTCAGTCCTGTGTAGCAAAATCCAATATGAGGGTTTAGTTTGACGTTTGTTATGGGGACCTTACTCTAGTGTGTATGCCCTTTGTATGGCAAAATAAGTACTAAAGCATGGAAGACATTTTTTATGATAGCTGTCTCTTGATTACTAATACTAACATAAACCATAGGTATGTTAGCACAGCTGTACACGGCATTACAGTAAATCAGATCTGATCACCTTTCTAAATACAAAGGAAGTACATAAAAATATCCTAATTTTGTGTTACATGGAATGTGAGTTGAGTGAATTTTTTATCTAATGTATGGGAACTCCTAGAACATTTCTAGATTCTGAACTGCTGTTAAAATGAGAATTTCTTCAAATATTCTTCTCCACTTGTACAGAGGGGTTATAGTTGTCAATATGTGCTATACAAAAGTGGTGGTGTAGAGATGTGCTCTGACCAATCAGGTGCCTCCTTCAGGCGCCCTCTCTCTCTCACAGCATGAGTCTCACCACACAGGCTGAGACAGAAAGAATACTGCTATGTGATCCTCGCTGACCTCTTCCCTGGTTCTTTAGTTACTGAAGATGAGCTTTTTACTAACTGAAGAGGTTTCTGAACATTTACAGTATACAGACAAGAAAGGGGGAACTACAGGTTACTGGAAGGTGAAGAAAATACCACTTCCTCCTAATAAGATATATTCTAAAGTTTCATGGTGCATTCACATATACTACTGAAAAAATACAAGTGTGATTAAACTTTTAGAAAACTTCTGACATATACTGACATGGAAGACATTTTAATCAGTGGGGGGCCAGGGGTTGAGTCTCCACTCTCCAGTCAATTGTAAAAACAAAGAGTCAGCTGAGCGCTGTATCTTTTTGGCTTTGATCGGCAAGTGGTGTATAGTCTGGTGTAAACGTTCTGCTGAGGCTATACACTACTTTGAGCAGGGCTAAATGGGCACAGTGCTCAGATGAGCACTTCTGTCCCTTTGTTTTAGCTAGGTGGTAAGAACCCCACTGATTACATTTTCTGGAATGTCATTTTACCATTTCAGAAGTTTTCTAAAAGTTTAGTTACATTCTAATATATCATCATGTTGACTGAGATGCATTACAAACTGAAATTATTATTAGATGGTTATATGAATCCAACTTTGGCACATCACTCTCCACTTCATAACTACTATTATTACAAGCATAAGTATGAGTTACAGCTTCACTATAGCCTTAAATATGCAGAAATTTACTAATCATCAAATGGGAGTTGGGTTCCAACTACAAATATCCACTGGAAACCACAATGGTCATTTACATGTTTATAGAATAAACCGTACAAAGATAGACAACTTGAGGTCTTCAGAATGCTTGGTGACAACACCAGGATTACCAACTAGCTGCAGAGAAATGATATTCTAGTGATGCAAATGAATCAGTCACAACCAAACCACAATGTCTGGGTTGCCCAAAAAACCTTTCTGCCAAATAAAAAAACATATTACAAATAAGTTGGAGCCCTACTACAAACTTTGTATTGGGGTCCAGAAGCTCCAAGTTGCCTGTAGTTCACCATCAGGGCTTCAGGCTGCATCGCATCTTTTATTATTTTGTGATTCTATCTCTGTAAATCTGAAAAGGTAGGGCTATTGCGCCGTTCCATCTATACTAGCTAGTGAGACTAAGAGCAGAGGCTAAAGCTCTATACTACTTGGTGCTTTGCTGTCATATTTATCTAGCCTAATCATCTTAAGATCAGGCAGCTTTAACTATGGGACCTAGTTGTCCCTAGCTAGCCTAGAAACTGCTACAGTGAGCTAGTGAGCCAGTACTTCTTAATGGGACTAAGCTATCCCTGCTAGGCTAACAATTCCTACTAAGAGCATATATGAAAAATTGGGGAATTAATACCTGATAGTCCATTACCCCACTCTTCTCTTTGAGATTGAGTTAAGAATCCAGCTACTTCTATCCTAAAGTGAGCTCCTGTTGGATTATTCCACTGACAGAAGCTAAAGGAGTCTCTCACTATAAAACTGTCTATTGAGATTGAGCGCTCAGACAATGACATAGGTTGGGTCTAAGTACACTTATATCCTACAGTTGATTCCTCCCAAGCCTGAGGAGTCTCTATTGCCTCTTTTTCTTATTTTGGGAAGGTTCTAAAGGTTCCTGATGAACTGTTAGTCACAGGAAAATGTCTCAAACTATGAACCAACTTATTATGCAAATGAAAATCCAGGCATCATATCCTAAAAACTCTTGAACCATGAATCAACCTATTTGATAAATGGAACTCTAGGGATCTAACTGTAGATCTCCTAATTTGTAGTGAACTGACCTAACACTACTATTCTTTGATTTGCAGACCTAGAGTGCTATCAACACACTACTTTGCAAACCTAGAATCAGACCCCTACATCTTCTGCTACACCAAACATTGGTCTATACGATACTGAGCCTTGAATATTATATAGGGGTTCCACTTTACTGGATCTCCCTCATTGTCAATTAGTTGTGTCTGTCTGCGTATATATATATATATATATATATATATATATATATATGTGTGAATTGCATGTCCTGAAACTTAAGGCCCTACACTCTTTTACTCTCATGTCTAGGTACCATGTAGTTTCTATGTGTTGTCAGCCCAAATTTCAATAAGCCATAATAAATTTAGTTTTAACTGTGTCTATACTGTAAAGGGGCGAAGAAAAAAAGTAAGTTAAAGGGGTTTTCTGAGTTTTTATAATAGGCTGCCCATGTTAAAATACAATAAAAGTTCCTATACTCACCTGTCCTGGGTTTCCACACCTGTTGCATCACATCTCCCACTACCATTTCTATTTACAGGCTTGAGAGGCAGTCTATGAACAGGACATCAAAAACTATTCAAGTCAATCACACACCCCAGCAAATGACTTCTGAGCTCTGTGATTGGCTACGATGTCCTGTGAACAAGCTGACTAAAGTTTGTAAACTCACCGCCAACAAATTCTGTATCAAATTCCATCATGTGATCATGGTCATATAAATTATGATTAGACAAATAAAAGATCACAGTTTGCATTTATTAGGGTACGTCCCCAGAACTTCGATATGGTGCTGCAAGGATTCAAGTTGGGTGTGTATAGAATCTTTTATTGTATTTTAGCATGAGCAGCCTATAAAAAAAAACTCGGAAAATGTCTTTAAGTAACATGAAAACATATAAAAAATAGGTATGGTGATAAATAATATTTAACTACTTCCTTAATAGTTGCTGAGGTGGCTTTGTTCATTAAGAATTATATATGCATGTTTATGACTACCCTATATCGTCTGAATGAAGAGTACTTTTGCTTAAGGCAGCAATTACCATATTGTAGGTTCCCAGCAACAGAGGTAACAAGCTTTTATTTTTCCTACTATGCAATTTAGTGAAAGGCTATTACAGCTCTAATATATTATTCATTTTCATTAAAAGTTTGGATGTATAAAAAAGAAATCATCAAGGAAAATATTTGTTACTTGAAGATTTCTTTGTCTGGCTTTCCCATTTGATAGCAAAGAAATCCAGACAAGCATTAGGCTTGTGATAAAGAAAATCAGTTTGGGGATTTGTGCTGAGAATCATATGCGAGGTTGTGTCATTAAAGGGGGAAAGCTTACTCTCTTTGGCATTACCTATTGCAGTTAGTGAGGAAATTGGCAGTAATCAAACCCTGCTGAGCTGTCGTGAGTGTTGAAAACAGACTACGTGAACTAGACTATCTTTCTCCTAACATGCTGAGCCAAAGCTTTTATGGCACATTCCAACTTAATTTCCACACTTTTTATTGTGCTTGGTTTTCTCCTGCGTGCCTGAAAGGGGTAGCAGAAAAATGAAATACGCTTTTCATCCTCTTGAGATAGATAAGAACAGAACTTATGAGGCTAAGAAGCAGAGCTGCAAATCTTCTCAGTACATGACAACAGAAAATAAATAATATGGTAAAAGTCCATATACGGTATATTTTTATTTATTTTTTCCTGTGTTGGCGAAATGTGATTTGTTTTTCTAGATAGCATCATCAGAGGTAACCTTTATTTTGTGATAGATATTAAATGTTAGATGCAGCTTGCATAGATAGCTTCTTGTTATCCAAGGGTTTCTTCAGACCAATCCAAATGTCAGAAATGTCAGTAAGATGCGGAGAATGGGGATGCAAAAATAAAAAGCGGTGCATAATTGTATGAAGTGTAAATATGAACTGCTCTCGGTTTTAGATGTCACTTATAGTTAGCCAATAACGATTTGGGATAAAGCAGAAATAATATAATACGGCAAGATCCAGGTTGGGATTTCTAAAAGATCTGCAGCAGAAATCCACCAGTGGATCTGCATTATAGCTGCTGCAGATCTGCATGTTGATTACCCCCTTCCAATGGGACTGATTTGCATGTCGATTTCCCATTTGAAGGATTGACCCTTCATTTCTTTTTTTTTTTTTTTTTCATCCAACAGATTTCAAATCTATGTGCGAAAAAGTCTGCCTTATAAACTACAGTGTGTATTCCCATTCAAATGAATGGGACATTGATCTGACATAGATTTGTTGCATTCTCTACGCAAATTCCGCCATGTGATCAAACTCACATAGATAGAGTAGACAAATATAAGACAACAATATCAATCTATTAGAGTATGTTCACATGCTGCGGAATTTGGTGCAGATCCCCACCAAAGCCCGCAGCATATCCATATCCATATCTGCACCAGTTCCACTATATGTGGACATACCCTATGGCAGCTTTGACATTACAAAACTGCTGCAACATCTCAAATGTGTTTTCATAGGATAAGATAAGTCACATAAGCAATGTGGGATCATGTCTACTTTCCAACCAGCTTCAGATTTCTACATTGTTATTTAAAATGACTGCTGGGGAGTGCAAAAACTACATCTCCCATAATGCCCCATTGCCAGTTACTAACAAGTGCTCATTCATCACTGTACAAACTGTGTCATCATTACAGAATTTGAAGGCATTGAGCATGCCCGACCAGTAAAGCAGCGGGACATACAGATCATAACCATTGGATACCAATGGAAAACTGAGAGGGCGGGGCAAAAGTAGAACAATATTCCTGCAGCTTTGTAGAACAAGCTATTACATTATATTGCAAAATTACATGTTATCACCTAATAAAGTATATAGCTTTCACTTTGAATCGCCGAAATACCCCTTTAAGAGTGTTCCAGTCAGTGACATCACGAAAAGGTTCAGTCATATAGGCTTAGGGCCATATATACCATATGTACTATCAAAGTTTGAAATGAAGGAACCCATATACTCTACTTGTACACGGGGCTTCTACTGTTGGTTTCTACCCCTGATATTGCCCCATTGAAATTAAAATGAGTCTTTCAGGTATTATTTATTAACTTTGTCGAGCCTTGTGCGGTGCAGAGTGCCAAGACTGCAGAAATGCAGTCCTAAGCTCTCGCTTATGATCTCACAGTTGTGAGTTCAATCCCTGAATGGTTCAGGTAGCCAGCTCAAGGTCGACTAAGCCATCCAAGGTCGACAAAATGACTACCCAGCTTGGAGGGGCATAATAAAGAAAGTACTTGAAAGCACTACGGAATAAGTTGGTGCTATGCAAATAACCAGATTTTTTTTTTTTTTACATTGAGGTAATATTAGACAATCATATAGAGTTAATGACGATATAATTATGTTTATTACTATCCTCCTCCTCACAGTAGTGTAGCTATTTAAATCCAACATTTCTTTTTTTCAGAACTAATTCTTTGCTGATCACTGGATTTCTCCATGATATCTCAGCAAGCGATTTGATTATTCAGTCTGTTAGCTACTCGGTGTCTATTATATTCTGTTTTGTATTAATTTTTAATGTGCTTACTCAAGTTTGCTCCAGGTGGGTGGTACATCTAAACATAGCATAATCAGGACAGGAGGATTAGTACATTCAATGAATAAATCAGTAACATTTTTCGCAGCCTGCTATCTTAACTTAAAATTATATGAAACTTTTCATTGTATCAAACTTTTTTACAGACTATAAAAGGTTCCTGAAATGTGTTACATGAATATTTAAACTCCACTTTTGTCTCAATGAATGATACACAGTCAGGTTTGACTGGTCAGATCAGCCTTCTTTTATTGAGATGAATGTTTAGTTCTTGTCAAGGAGAAGGAGAAAAGGACAAAGGAAGTAGCCCACCAAATTAAAACTCAATTTGACTAATACCTCTTAATTTGCATGTCATGCAGTAGAATACTATTTTCTCTTCTCTCTGCATACCTCACCATTGCTAATTAAGCAAAACATTCTTTATAAACTTCTTAGTGGTCTAATTGAAATGTAAATTCAGAGATATTTCCTACTGAGAGGTAAAGAAAGCAGGATTGTCCAAGGAATCTGATAAATTGCTTCATGTGTTTTGTGTTATTATTAATCATCTTATGTTTCTGCTGGCATAAATCACTGTAATATGAAATACCTGATTACAGATTCAACCGAGTAAGTAGACAGTGGACATCCTTCTGGGTTCAAGGACAGTGAGACACTTGGCATCCTTGTAAAAGCAGCTAGAATGATGTAAATACCACATTGTGCCAAAATGTATCTCAAAGCAAAATCAAGGCAGTGCTCATATATGTAATTATAGACTGTAGATTGGCAGCCGATAACACAGCTCTTGTATGGTAATACATTAGTCAGCACTGGAGCCTAATAGGCACAGCTAACGGGTATTTTGCTACTGTAGTATTTTACATTTAATATAATAAACTACGCAGATGCTACAAAAAAGAAATATGAAATATTCATAATACAACGCATTGTGTATTGTCTTGTGCATTTTAGACCATTACGTGATTAAGATCAACTTTTGGTATTTTTGTGGGTATTTTTCCTCACTGGCTTCAATGGGAAAAAAAATCAACTACATGTGCACCGAGTTAGCATTATTTTTACTTCTAGCATAAGGTGTGGTTTTGATATGTTCAGTAGGATGCTGGTGTCATGACTTCCATTTTTACAGGACTGAGATGATAGGTCTGTTGTTATCTGCCATGATACACCATGATTCATTTGATTTCAATTCTTAATAACCCTTTTATCGTTACACTTCGCCCACCTTGCAGACACATGAAGACAATTCCACCCGGTTTTTGAAGATTTAACTTCTTTTGCATAATTCTTACAAGAGATTAGACTAACTGTTTATTTTCGAGGAACATATCACTATTCTTCAGAGTGTTGGTATAGGTCCTACCAATGTAATATTATACTCCGATATTTCTTACTCTTAAATTCAGCAATATTCCCAGAAAACTTTGGACTTGACAATCAACTATTAGCTGATTGAGTAAATGAAAAGCTTCTGTCCTAGTTTTTCTTCACGTCTTCAGCTGATACCCCTCAATGTATTGTCTGGAAAGCCCATAAGGCCTATATTTGGGAGGAGAGCTAATCTCCCTAGAGACAAGTAAAAAAGAGAGAGATTCAAGCTTTTAAATCCCCTTCTGTCCCAAGCCTGGGCCCTCAAAACAATACATAAAAGGACAAAGTTTCAAAGTGCGCAGCAAGATCTTTGCAATTTTAGAAACCAACTGGGTAACCATTTAAAAACTAAATCTGCTAAACAATACTAGTATCTTAAATATAAACACTAATCACATGGAGATAAAGGGGACAAATTGATGTCCAGTTTCTGGAAAAAAAAGAAAAATGCTTCCTTTATTAAGAGTATCAAAACAGAATCCAGCATTAAAGTTTTTGGAACAAAGCAAATTGTCAGAGCATTACAAAAATTCTATTACTGCCTCTATAGCTTAAAGCCAAACACAGCTCTTCTGACCTAAATTCTGAGATAGACTGATTCCTAAAGCATTTAACTTTATCCAGTCTTTTGCATCAAGAATCTGAAGAACTACTATCCCCAGTCACGGAGTAGGAGGTGTCGGAAAGGATGCATGCAGGAAAAAGCTCTGGACCTGATAGCCTCCTGGTTTTCTTTTACAAAAGCCTCCTTCCAAGTCTCCTTCCGCAAACAGTGAAATGGTGCACTGCGCTGATGGAGGCAGGCCTCCCAAAACAAGCTTTAGAGGCAACTATTTCCATAATTCTCAAGGAAGGGATAAAACCTGGAGGATTGTGGTAGTTATCGCCCCATTTCACTTCTAAATGTAGACATTCAGATCTGGACTAAACTAATTGCCAAGTGGTTGAGCACCTATTTACCTAAATTGATGATTCCAGAACAAACAGGATTCGTTCCAGGCAGAGAGGGTAAATATATTTGAACCAGGATTATCCACTCTATCTATCATGGCCTCAAACACAAGATTCTGTTAATCCTTCTTGGCACTGATGCTGAGAAGGCTTTTGACAGAATTAGTTGGACATATATGACCCAAACACTCATTAAATTTGGCTTCTCCTTTAAATTTATCTCTGCAATAATGTCACTATATAACTGCCCTACAGCAAGAATACAAATCAACAGCTTCCTTGTGAAACTTTAAAAAAAATCCAAAAAGGCACTAGGCAAGGATGCCCTCGATACTTTATCTCTTCATATTGGTAATGGAAATGTTGAAAGTAGTCAGGTAACACTCCAACATTCATGGTATCAAAATTTGGAAATTGGGTTCACCAGAATGCAGCATTTCTTCATCTTAGTAACCAAACCCGCTCAACTAAGCCATGTTTTTGATGATTTCGGGCTTCTTGATGTACAAGATTATTATGAGGCAATTCACTTAGGACAATGGCTTCAACTTTGTCACCAGCCTTTAGAATACTGGATATGGGCATTGAGTTGGTCTAAGCTGGAAAGGCTGATCTAGTTGTGGGACATTAAAAAGCCTCTGACAATCTTGAACTATACTATACTTAGGAGACAGTTAAGTTCTTTCAGGATTTCAATTTTAAACTTGTTCCTATTTCCAGACCATCCCCACTGATGCCGGTCTCTCTTCTCCCTGCTCTGTTGAGACTAACTCAGGGACAACAGCAGTCCTCCTGGGAAATATTCCCTCATATTACTGTCTGTACCCTGCTAGCAAATCTGGACCATAGTAATTATACACCCTGGCTGCTATCCTTTGAGATGGATTCTCTCAACTTCTTCCAATTCACTGATCTCAAAGATAAGTGCAAAAGCCTTCATGACTCGATTCCAGACTGACAAATCTCCAACCTGGTTAGAAGGCCTTATGTCTAAAGATGGGATTCCTTCAAAAATGATAACTCTATTCTATAACCATATTATAACCCTAAATACCTCTAGTAGTTCAGCTTTTGTTTAACAGTGGGAGAAAGTTCTTAGAGCCTAAGATAGCCTGAAATTTGACTAGGTATGTCTGCACCCAAGAGTGCTCATACAAACATCTAACGAGGTAGTACAGGGCGCCTCCTTTTTATTGGCCTCAAAGCTCAAATCTCTGCTGAAGATGCAAGCAAAACATAAGTTCCTTATCACATATATGTTGGTTCTGCCCTAAGATCCAGCCATTTTGCAAAGAACTGGAGAAGCACATTAAAATAATCTGTCAACCTTCTATATAACCTGAGTCTGTCCTCTTCCAGCTTCCTCACATTAGCTGGATACCAATGAAAAACAATTTAATCACTCTGCTAATACAAGCAGTAAGAATATTAATTCCACTAAACTGGAAACATAAAGACCTAGCTTAAATAAGTGCTTGCATAAAAAAAGTGGAGGAGATTTTTCAATTGGAAGAGTAATTAATAGAGATGAGCGAACACCAAAATGTTCGGGTGTTCGTTATTCGAAACGAACTTCCCGCGATGTTCGAGGGTTCGTTTCGAATAACGAACCCCATTGAAGTCAATGGGCGACCAGAGCATTTTTGTATTTCGCCGATGCTCGCTAAGGTTTTCATGTGTGAAAATCTGGGCAATTCAAGAAAGTGATGGGAATGACACAGAAACGGATAGGGCAGGCGAGGGGCTACATGTTGGGCTGCATCTCAAGTTCACAGGTCCCACTATTAAGCCACAATACCGGCAAGAGTGCCCCCCCCCCTCCCAACAACTTTTACTTCTGAAAAACCCTCATTAGCATGGCATACCTTTGCTAAGCACCACACTAGCTACAACAAAGCACAATCACTGCCTGCATGACACTCCACTGACACTTCTCCTGGGTTACATGCTGCCCAACCGCCCCCCCTCCCCCCCACAGCGCACACCAAAGTGTCCCTGCGCAGCCTTCAGCTGCCCTCATGCCACCCACACTCATGTCTATTTAGAAGTGCGTCTGCCATGAGGAGGAACCGCAGGCACACATTGCAGAGGGTTGGCACGGCTAGGCAGCGACCCTCTTTAAAAGGGGCGGGGCGATAGCCCACAATGCTGTACAGAAGCAATGAGAAATAGAATCCTGTGCCACCGCCATCAGGAGCTGCACACGTGGGCATAGCAATGGGGAACCTATGTGCCACACACTATTCATTCTGTCAAGGTGTCTGCATGCCCCAGTCAGACTGGTAATATGTACCTTAACAGTAACCGCATTGGTGGTAATGTGGTGGTGACTGCGGACCTAGTAGCACGGTTGTATTTTGTTGGTTTTCGGAATGCGGCCAGGATTAAGTGGGCCGTGGCGGGGGGATGGTGTGGGGGCTCTCTTGTTGTGTCGGTAAAGGTGAAATTCTTGGACTGCCACCAGACGAACCAATGCAAAGGCATTTGCCAAGAATGTTTTCCCTGTTGGAGGAGGAGGGGGATGTTTTTGAGGCACTACGTGTCCTCTCCACGTGTCCGTGGTTATATGCACCTTAACAGTAACCGCGTTGGTGGTAATGTGGTGGTGACTGCGGACCTAGTAGCACGGTTGTATTTTGTTGGTTTTCGGAATGCGGCCAGGATTAAGTGGGCCGTGGCGGGGGGATGGTGTGGGGGCTCTCTTGTTGTGTCGGTAAAGGTGAAATTCTTGGACTGCCACCAGACGAACCAATGCAAAGGCATTTGCCAAGAATGTTTTCCCTGTTGGAGGAGGAGGGGGATGTTTTTGAGGCACTACGTGTCCTCTCCACGTGTCCGTGGTTATATGCACCTTAACAGTAACCGCGTTGGTGGTAATGTGGTGGTGACTGCGGACCTAGTAGCACGGTTGTATTTTGTTGGTTTTCGGAATGCGGCCAGGATTAAGTGGGCCGTGGCGGGGGGATGGTGTGGGGGCTCTCTTGTTGTGTCGGTAAAGGTGAAATTCTTGGACTGCCACCAGACGAACCAATGCAAAGGCATTTGCCAAGAATGTTTTCCCTGTTGGAGGAGGAGGGGGATGTTTTTGAGGTACTACGTGTCCTCTCCACGTGTCCGTGGTTATATGCACCTTAACAGTAACCGCGTTGGTGGTAATGTGGTGGTGACTGCGGACCTAGTAGCACAGTTGTATTTTGTTGGTTTTCGGAATGCGGCCAGGATTAAGTGGGCCGTGGCGGGGGGATGGTGTGGGGGCTCTCTTGTTGTGTCGGTAAAGGTGAAATTCTTGGACTGCCACCAGACGAACCAATGCAAAGGCATTTGCCAAGAATGTTTTCCCTGTTGGAGGAGGAGGGGGATGTTTTTGAGGCACTACGTGTCCTCTCCACGTGTCCGTGGTTATATGCACCTTAACAGTAACCGCGTTGGTGGGAAATGGCCTCGCCGCCATCATGTCTTTGGGAAGCCTCTGTTTCCACACCCCAGAGACATACCATTAGCAGCGGTATAGGCAGAGCCCAGAATTCGTAACATTTCAGCCGTAGCATTAGGACAGACCCCACTAACATATCACTAGCAGCATTATAGGAGGAGCGCAGTCTTCGTTCCATGTCAGCAATAGTAGCACTCAAGACAGGCCCCAGTAACAATTCCGAAGCAGCAGTATAGCGGGAGCGCAGTCTTCGTTCCATGTCAGCAATAGTAGCACTCAAGACAGGCCCCAGTAACAATTCCGAAGCAGCAGTATAGCGGGAGCGCAGTCTTCGTTCCATGTCAGCAATAGTAGCACTCAAGACAGGCCCCAGTAACAATTCCGAAGCAGCAGTATAGCGGGAGCGCAGTCTTAGTTCCATTTCAGTAGCCTTAGTATAGCCAAGGCCCAAGTTACATTTATGTAGCTAAAGTGTAGGCCAACCCCACACACCTTTCTGTACCATGAGTGCAGGCGAAGAACATACAAATTGCTATGATTACACTGTAGGTGAGGGCCCCAAAAATTTGGTGTACCAACAGTACTAATGTACCTCAGTAAAAATTGGCCATGCCCAACCAAGATGACAGGTGAATCGCTTTGGTTAATGTGGCTTAAGTGGTAACTAGGCCTGGAGGCAGCCCAGTGTAACGAAAAATTGGTTCAAGTTAAAGTTCCAACGCTTTTAAGCGCATTGAAACTTATAAAAATTGTTCAGAAAAATTATTTGAGTGAGCCTTGTGGCCCTAAGAAAAATTGCCCGTTCAGCGTGATTACGTGAGGTTTCAGGAGGAGGAGCAGGAGGAGGAGGAGGAGGAATATTAGACACAGATTGATGAAGCAGAAATGTCCCCGTTTTGGATGGTGAGAGAGAACGTAGCTTCCATCCGCGGGTGCAGCCTACGTATTGCTTACGTATCGCTGCTGTCCGCTGGTGGAGAACAGAAGTCTGGGGAAATCCAGCCTTTGTTCATCTTGATGAGTGTTAGCCTGTCGGCACTGTCGGTTGACAAGCGGCTACGCTTATCTGTGATGATTCCCCCAACCGCACTAAACACCCTCTCCGACAAGACGCTAGCCGCAGGACAAGCAAGCACCTCCAGGGCATACAGCGCTAGTTCAGGCCACGTGTCCAGCTTCGACACCCAGTAGTTGTAGGTGGCAGAGGCGTCACGGAGGACGGTCGTGCGATCGGCTACGTACTCCCTCACCATCCTTTTACAGTGCTCCCGCCGACTCAGCCTTGACTGGGGAGCGGTGACACAGTCTTGGTGGGGAGCCATAAAGCTGTCCAGGCCCTTAAAGACTGTTGCACTGCCTGGGATGTACATGCTGCTCGATCTACGCACCTCCCCTGCTACCTTGCCCTCGGTACTGCGCCTTCTGCCACTAGCGCTGTCGGCTGGGAATTTTACCATCAGCTTGTCCGCAAGGGTCCTGTGGTATAGCAACACTCTCGAACCCCTTTCCTCTTCGGGAATGAGAGTGGGCAGGTTCTCCTTATAGCGTGGGTCGAGCAGTGTGTACACCCAGTAATCCGTCGTGGCCAGAATGCGTGCAACGCGAGGGTCACGAGAAAGGCATCCTAACTAGAGATGAGCGAACGCGTTCGTCCGAGCTTGATATTCGTGCGAATATTAGGGTGTTCGGGATGTTCGTTATTCGTAACGAACACCATGCGGTGTTCTGGTTACTTTCACTTCCTTCCCTGAGACGTTAGCGCGCTTTTCTGGCCAATTGAAAGACAGGGAAGGCATTACAACTTCCCCCTGCAACGTTTAAGCCCTATACCACCCCCTTGCTGTGAGTGGCTGGCGAGATCAGGTGTTCACCTAATATAAAAGTCGGCCCCTCCCGCGGCTCGCCTCAGATGCGGTGTGAGTTAGATGAGGGACAGTGCTGTTTATACCGGAGCTGCTGTAGGGAAAGAATTGGTAGTTAGTGTAGGCTTCAAGACCCCCCAAAGGTCCTTATTAGGGCCACTGATAGCTGTGTGTTGGCTGCTGTTAGCAGTGGCATTTTTTTTTTTTCTCAAAATCGCCTCTGCAGACCGTTGCACCTGGCATTAGGGACAGAAGTGCTGCATAGGCAGGGAGAGTGTTAGGAGTGAGTGTAGCCTTCAAGAACCTCAACGGTCCTTTCTAGGGCCATATTTATCCGTGTGCAGTACTGTCCAGGCTGCTGTTAGCTGTGCTGCATTTTTTTTGGGCTTCTCAAAATCGCCTCTGCAGAGCATTCCACCCTCCATTGATACTGCAGGGAAAGAATTGTATAGGCAGGGCCACAACACAGTTATTATTCATAGAATATACGCAGTGCTGCCTTTTGGTGGAAAAACAAGTGAAAACAAATCTATTTGTCCAGCCTCTGTCCGTCCTTACGGGCGGTGGAGACGTGTGAGCTGCGTGAAGAACAGTGCTAAATCATACGCACCCAGCTACGCTTTACTGCTGGCTTCGCCATTTGCTTTCCTTAATTGGGAAAAAAAATACCTGCTCTGCCAGAGTTATAATAACTCTGCTACCCTCACGTTCTGTGACACATAAGCAGGGACACAGCACAGTTATTAAACTTCTCATGTTCATAGAATATACGCAGTGCTGCCTTTTGGTGGAAAAACAAGTGAAAACAAATCTATTTGTCCAGCCTCTGTCCGTCCTTACGGGCGGTGGAGACGTGTGAGCTGCGTGAAGAACAGTGCTAAATCATACGCACCCAGCTACGCTTTACTGCTGGCTTCGCCATTTGCTTTCCTTAATTGGGAAAAAAAATACCTGCTCTGCCAGAGTTATAATAACTCTGCTACCCTCACGTTCTGTGACACATAAGCAGGGACACAGCACAGTTATTAAACTTCTCATGTTCATAGAATATACGCAGTGCTGCCTTTTGGTGGAAAAACAAGTGAAAACAAATCTATTTGTCCAGCCTCTGTCCGTCCTTACGGGCGGTGGAGACGTGTGAGCTGCGTGAAGAACAGTGCTAAATCATACGCACCCAGCTACGCTTTACTGCTGGCTTCGCCATTTGCTTTCCTTAATTGGGAAAAAAAATACCTGCTCTGCCAGAGTTATAATAACTCTGCTACCCTCACGTTCTGTGACACATAAGCAGGGACACAGCACAGTTATTAAACTTCTCATGTTCATAGAATATACGCAGTGCTGCCTTTTGGTGGAAAAACAAGTGAAAACAAATCTATTTGTCCAGCCTCTGTCCGTCCTTACGGGCGGTGGAGACGTGTGAGCTGCGTGAAGAACAGTGCTAAATCATACGCACCCAGCTACGCTTTACTGCTGGCTTCGCCATTTGCTTTCCTTAATTGGGAAAAAAAATACCTGCTCTGCCAGAGTTATAATAACTCTGCTACCCTCACGTTCTGTGACACATAAGCAGGGACACAGCACAGTTATTAAACTTCTCATGTTCATAGAATATACGCAGTGCTGCCTTTTGGTGGAAAAACAAGTGAAAACAAATCTATTTGTCCAGCCTCTGTCCGTCCTTACGGGCGGTGGAGACGTGTGAGCTGCGTGAAGAACAGTGCTAAATCATACGCACCCAGCTACGCTTTACTGCTGGCTTCGCCATTTGCTTTCCTTAATTGGGAAAAAAAATACCTGCTCTGCCAGAGTTATAATAACTCTGCTACCCTCACGTTCTGTGACACATAAGCAGGGACACAGCACAGTTATTAAACTTCTCATGTTCATAGAATATACGCAGTGCTGCCTTTTGGTGGAAAAACAAGTGAAAACAAATCTATTTGTCCAGCCTCTGTCCGTCCTTACGGGCGGTGGAGACGTGTGAGCTGCGTGAAGAACAGTGCTAAATCATACGCACCCAGCTACGCTTTACTGCTGGCTTCGCCATTTGCTTTCCTTAATTGGGAAAAAAAATACCTGCTCTGCCAGAGTTATAATAACTCTGCTACCCTCACGTTCTGTGACACATAAGCAGGGACACAGCACAGTTATTAAACTTCTCATGTTCATAGAATATACGCAGTGCTGCCTTTTGGTGGAAAAACAAGTGAAAACAAATCTATTTGTCCAGCCTCTGTCCGTCCTTACGGGCGGTGGAGACGTGTGAGCTGCGTGAAGAACAGTGCTAAATCATACGCACCCAGCTACGCTTTACTGCTGGCTTCGCCATTTGCTTTCCTTAATTGGGAAAAAAAATACCTGCTCTGCCAGAGTTATAATAACTCTGCTACCCTCACGTTCTGTGACACATAAGCAGGGACACAGCACAGTTATTAAACTTAGATAATTCATTCACTAGAGGCAGTGGGGCCTTTCGTTTTCCAAAAAGGGCAAAAATTATATTTGGCCTGCAGTCTTGCGCCAATTTATTTCCTGCCTGTGAAATCAAATCACTGGTAATACAGCATGCTGAGGGGTAGGGGTAGGCCTAGAGGACGTGGACGCAGCCGAGGACGCGGAGGGCCAAGTCAGGGTGTGGGCACAGGCCAAGCTCCTGATCCAGGTGTGTCGCAGCCGACTGCTGCGCGATTAGGAGAGAGGCACGTTTCTGGTGTCCCCACATTCATCGCCCAATTAATGGGTCCACGCGGGAGACGGTTATTAGAAAATGAGCAGTGTGAGCAGGTCCTGTCCTGGATGGCAGAAAGTGCTTCGAGCAACCTATCGTCTACCCGCAGTTCTGCGCCGTCCACTGCTGCCAATCCGAATCCTCTGTCTGCTGCTCCTCCTTCCTCCCAGCCTCCTCACTCCACTACAATAACACCTGCTCAGGAGCGGGAGCACTCCCAGGAACTGTTCTCGGGCCCCTGCTTAGATTGGGCAGCAGCGGTTCCTCTCCCACCAGAGGAGTTTATCGTCACTGATGCCCAACCATTCGAAAGTTCCCGGGGTCCGGGGGAAGAGGCTGGGGACTTCCGCCAACTGTCTCAACAACTTTCTGTGGGTGAGGAGGACGATGACGATCAGACACAGTTGTCTTGCAGTGAGGTAGTAGTAAGGGCAGTAAGTCCCAGGGAGCAGCGCACAGAGGATTCGGAGGAAGAGCAGCAGGACGATGAGGTGACTGACCCCACCTGGTGTGCAACGCTTACTCAGGAGGACAGGTCTTCAGAGGGGGAGTCAAGGGCATCAGCAGGGCAGGTTGCAAGAGGCAGTGCAGTGGCCAGGGGTAGAGGCAGGGCCAGACCGAATAATCCACCAAGTGTTTCCCAAAGCGCCCCCTCGCGCCATGCCACCCTGCGGAGGCCGAGGTGCTCTAAGGTCTGGCAGTTTTTCACAGAGACGCCTGACGACCGACGAACAGTGGTGTGCAACCTTTGTCGCGCAAAGCTCAGCCGGGGAGCCAACACCAACAGCCTCACCACCACCACCATGCGCAGACATATGATGGCCAAGCACCCCGCAAGGTGGGACAAAGGCCGTTCACCGCCTCCGGTTTGCACCCCTGCCTCTCCCCCTGTGCCCCAACCTGCCACTGAGATGCAACCCCCCTCTCAGGACACAGGCACTACCGCCTCATGGCCTGCACCCACACCCTCATCTCCGCTGTCCTCGGCCCCATCCAGCAGTGTAGTTCAGCGCACCGTTCAGCCGTCGCTTGCGCAAGTGTTCGAGCGCAAGCGCAAGTACGCCGCCACGCACCCGCACGCTCAAACGTTAACCGTCCGCATAGCAAAATTCATCAGCCTTGAGATGCTGCCGTATAGGGTTGTGGAAACTGAGTCCTTCAAAAGTATCATGGAGGCGGCGGCCCCGCGCTACTCAGTTCCCAGTCGCCACTACTTTTCCCGATGTGCCGTCCCAGCCCTGCACGACCACGTCTCCCGCAACATTGTGCGCGCCCTCACCAACGCGGTTACTGCCACGGTCCACTTAACTACGGACACGTGGACAAGCACAGGCGGGCAGGGCCACTACATCTCCCTGACGGCACATTGGGTGAATTTAGTGGAGGCTGGGACAGAGTCAGAGCCTGGGACCGCTCACGTCCTACCCACCCCCAGAATTGCGGGCCCCAGCTCGGTGCTGGTATCTGCGGAGGTGTATGCTTCCTCCACTAAAGCACCCTCCTCCTCCTCCTCCTCCTCTGTCTCACAATCAAGATGTGTTAGCAGCAGCATGTCGCCAGCAGTCGGTGTCGCGCGGTGTGGCAGCACAGCGGTGGGCAAGCGTCAGCAGGCCGTGCTGAAACTACTCAGCTTAGGCGATAAGAGGCACACGGCCCACAAACTGCTGCAGGGTCTGACACAGCAGACCGACCGCTGGCTTGCGCCGCTGAGCCTCCAACCGGGCATGGTCGTGTGTGACAACGGCCGTAACCTGGTGGCGGCTCTGCAGCTCGGCAGCCTCACGCACGTGCCATGCCTGGCCCACGTCTTTAATTTGGTGGTTCAGCGCTTTCTGAAAAGCTACCCACGCTTGTCAGACCTGCTCGTAAAGGCGCGCCGGCTCTGTGCACATTTCCGCAAGTCCCACACGGACGCTGCCACCCTGCGCACCCTGCAACATCACTTTAAGCTGCCAGTGCACCGACTGCTGTGCGACGTGCCCACACGGTGGAACTCTACGCTCCACATGTTGGCCAGGCTCTATGAACAACGGAGAGCTATAGTCGAATACCAACTCCAACATGGGCGGCGCAGTGGGAGTCAGCCTCCTCAATTCCTTTCAGAAGAGTGGGCCTGGTTGGCAGACATCTGCCATGTCCTTGGTAATTTTGAGGAGTCTACCCAGGTGGTGAGCGGCGATGCTACAATCATTAGCGTCACCATTCCTCTGCTATGCATCTTGAGAAATTCCCTGCAAACCATAAAGGCAGCTGCTTTGCGCTCGGAAACGGGGGCGGGGGAAGACAGTATGCCGCTGGATAGTCAGGGCACCCTCCTGTCTATTTCTCAGCGCGTACAGGAGGAGGAGGAGGAGCATGAGGAGGATGAGGAGGAGGGGGAAGAGACAGCTTGGGCCGCTGCTGACGGTACACCGGCTGATTGCCTGTCATCCTTTCAGCGTGTATGGCCTGAGGAGGAGGAGGAGGAGGAGGAGGATCCTGAAAGTGATCTTCCTAGTGAGGACAGCCATGTGTTGCGTATTGGTACCCTGGCACACATGGCTGACTTCATGTTAGGATGCCTTTCTCGTGACCCTCGCGTTGCACGCATTCTGGCCACGACGGATTACTGGGTGTACACACTGCTCGATCCACGGTATAAGGAGAACCTGGCCACTCTGATTCCCGAAGAGGAAAGGGGTTCGAGAGTGTTGCTATACCACAGGACCCTTGCGGACAAGCTGATGGTAAAATTCCCAGCCGACAGCGCTAGTGGCAGAAGGCGCAGTACCGAGGGCAAGGTAGCAGGGGATGTGCGTAGATCGAGCAGCATGTACATCCCAGGCAGTGCAACAGTCTTTAAGGGCCTGGCCAGCTTTATGGCTCCCCACCAAGACTGTGTCACCGCTCCCCAGTCACGGCTGAGTCGGCGGGAGCACTGTAAAAGGATGGTGAGGGAGTACGTAGCGGATCGCACGACCATCCTTGGTGACGCCTCTGCCCCCTACAACTACTGGGTGTCGAAGCTGGACACGTGGCCTGAACTAGCCCTGTATGCCCTTGAGGTGCTTGCTTGTCCTGCGGCTAGCGTCTTGTCGGAAAGGGTGTTTAGTGCGGCTGGGGGAATCATCACAGATAAGCGTAGCCGCTTGTCAACCGACAGTGCCGACAGGCTAACACTCATCAAGATGAACAAAGGCTGGATTTCCCCAGACTTCTGTTCTCCACCAGCGGACAGCAGCGATACGTAAGCAATACGTAGGCTGCACCCACGGATGGAAGCTACGTTCTCTCTCACCATCCAAAACGGGGACATTTCTGCTTCATCAATCTGTGTCTAATATTCCTCCTCCTCCTCCTCCTGCTCCTCCTCCTGAAACATCACGTAATCACGCTGAACGGGCAATTTTTCTTAGGGCCACAAGGCTCACTCAAATAATTTTTCAGAACAATTTTTATAAGTTTCAATGCGCTTAAAAGCATTGGAACTTTAACTTGAACCAATTTTTCGTTACACTGGGCTGCCTCCAGGC
The DNA here is from genome assembly GCF_035609145.1 of Eleutherodactylus coqui. Lineage (NCBI taxonomy): Eukaryota > Metazoa > Chordata > Amphibia > Anura > Eleutherodactylidae > Eleutherodactylus > Eleutherodactylus coqui. Next base: position 136,651,380 of record NC_089843.1, on the reverse strand, counting down.
CTAGTTACCACTTAAGCCACATTAACCAAAGCGATTAATGGGTTTCACCTGCCCTCTTGGCTGGCCATGGCCAATTTTTGGGATGTACATTAGTACTGTTGATACAGCAATTTTTGTGGGCCCTCGCCTACAGTGTAATCCAATTAATTTTTAGCCCACCTGCATTACAGCTGACGTTACCTCAGCTGTGTTGGGCAATGCAATGGGATATTTTTATGTACCGCCGGTGGGTTCCAGGGAGCCACCCATGCTGTAGGTGCACACTGAGTTTTTAATACATCTGTACACTTCTAAAGAACCCGTCTGACTGGGCCATGCAGTGTGGGCCGAAGCCCACCTGTATTACGCACGACATTACTACCTCAGCTGTGTTGGGCAATGCAATGGGATATTTCTATGTACCGCCGGTGGCTTCCTGGCACCCACCTAGGCAGTGGGTCCACAGGGAGTTTAACCTACATGTGTCCACTTGTAAAGAACCCCAGTCTGACTGGGGCATGCAGTGTGGGCCGAAACCCACCTGCATTAACCCTTTCCAGTCCACTGTGTGACCTGTGAAGACATTAGGGTTTAAGGCTGTACAGCTCCGTTGTTGGTAGACATCCGTCGGGGTTCTCTTACTGTATATTGCCAGCCTCTCTGCTGTCGGAGCCTATCCTACGTGTCAGCTCATGCAGTACTGGCTTTAGCCAGCATATAACGCCGTTGTATAACGGCAGAAAAAGAGTAAGCCCCCTAGGAAAACCATATACAAATTGGATTGGAAAGGGTTAAGCACAACATTACTACCTCAGCTGTGTTGGGCAATGCAATGGGATATTTCTGTGTACCGCCGGTGGGTTCCAGGGAGCCACCCATGCTGTGGGTCGACAGGGACTTCACAATAGGGAGTTGTACCTGCCTGTGTCTATGAATTAAAAAGCCCGGTCTGACTGGGGCATGCAGACACCTTGACAGAATGAATAGTGTGTGGCACATAGGTTCCCCATTGCTATGCCCACGTGTGCAGCTCCTGATGGCGGTGGCACAGGATTCTATTTCTCATTGCTTCTGTACAGCATTGTGGGCTATCGCTCCGCCACTTTTAAAGAGGGTCGCTGCCTAGCCGTGCCAACCTCTGCAGTGTGTGCCTGCGGTCCCTCGTCATGGCAGACGCAATTCTAAATAGACATGAGCGTGGTGTGGCATGAGGGCAGCTGAAGGCTGCCCAGGGACACTTTGGTGTGCGCTGTGGGGGGGGAGGGGGGGCGGTTGGGCAGCATGTAACCCAGGAGAAGTGTCAGTGGAGTGTCATGCAGGCAGTGATTGTGCTTTGTTGGAGGTAGTGTGGTGCTTAGCAAAGGTATGCCATGCTAATGAGGGCTTTTCAGAAGTAAAAGTTGTTGGGAGGGGGGGGGGGCACTCTTGCCGGTATTGTGGCTTAATAGTGGGACCTGTGAACTTGAGATGCAGCCCAACATGTAGCCCCTCGCCTGCCCTATCCGTTTCTGTGTGATTCCCATCACTTTGTTGAATTGCCCAGATTTTCACACATGAAAACCTTAGCGAGCATCGGCGAAATACAAAAATGTTCTGGTCGCCCATTGACTTCAATGGGGTTCGTTGTTCGAAACGAACCCTCGAGCATCACGGGAAGTTCGTTCCGAATAACGAACACCCGAACATTTTGGTGTTCGCTCATCTCTAATCCTAACATGAAGTCAGCCATGTGTGCCAGGGTACCTGTACGCAACACATGGCTGTCTTCACTAGGAAGATCACTTTCAGGATCCTCCTCCTCCTCCTCCTCCTCCTCCTCCTCCTCCTCCGGCCATACACGCTGAAAGGATGACAGGCAATCAGCCGGTGTACCGTCAGCAGCGGGCCAAGCTGTCTCTTCCCCCTCCTCCTCATCCTCCTCATGCTCCTCCTCCTCCTCCTGTACGCGCTGAGAAATAGACAGGAGGGTGCCCTGACTATCCAGCGGCATACTGTCTTCCCCCGCCCCCGTTTCCGAGCGCAAAGCAGCTGCCTTTATGGTTTGCAGGGAATTTCTCAAGATGCATAGCAGAGGAATGGTGACGCTAATGATTGTAGCATCGCCGCTCACCACCTGGGTAGACTCCTCAAAATTACCAAGGACATGGCAGATGTCTGCCAACCAGGCCCACTCTTCTGAAAGGAATTGAGGAGGCTGACTCCCACTGCGCCGCCCATGTTGGAGTTGGTATTCGACTATAGCTCTACGCTGTTCATAGAGCCTGGCCAACATGTGGAGCGTAGAGTTCCACCGTGTGGGCACGTCGCACAGCAGTCGGTGCACTGGCAGCTTAAAGTGATGTTGCAGGGTGCGCAGGGTGGCAGCGTCCGTGTGGGACTTGCGGAAATGTGCGCAGAGCCGGCGCGCCTTTACGAGCAGGTCTGACAAGTGTGGGTAGCTTTTCAGAAAGCGCTGAACCACCAAATTAAAGACGTGGGCCAGGCATGGCACGTGCGTGAGGCTGCAGAGCCGCCACCAGGTTACGGCCGTTGTCACACACGACCATGCCCGGTTGGAGGCTCAGCGGCGCAAGCCAGCGGTCGGTCTGCTGTGTCAGACCCTGCAGCAGTTTGTGGGCCGTGTGCCTCTTATCGCCTAAGCTGAGTAGTTTCAGCACGGCCTGCTGACGCTTGCCCACCGCTGTGCTGCCACACCGCGCGACACCGACTGCTGGCGACATGCTGCTGCTAACACATCTTGATTGCGAGACAGAGGAGGAGGAGGAGGAGGGTGCTTTAGTGGAGGAAGCATACACCTCCGCAGATACCACCACCGAGCTGGGGCCCGCAATTCTGGGGGTGGGTAGGACGTGAGCGGTCCCAGGCTCTGACTCTGTCCCAGCCTCCACTAAATTCACCCAATGTGCCGTCAGGGAGATGTAGTGGCCCTGCCCGCCTGTGCTTGTCCACGTGTCCGTTGTTAAGTGGACCGTGGCAGTAACCGCGTTGGTGAGGGCGCGTACAATGTTGCGGGAGACGTGGTCGTGCAGGGCTGGGACGGCACATCGGGAAAAGTAGTGGCGACTGGGAACTGAGTAGCGCGGGGCCGCCGCCTTCATGATACTTTTGAAGGACTCCGTTTCCACAACCCTATACGGCAGCATCTCAAGGCTGATGAATTTTGCTATGCGGACGGTTAACATTTGAGCGTGCGGGTGCGTGGCGGCGTACTTGCGCTTGCGCTCCAACAGTTGCGCAAGCGACGGCTGGACGGTGCGCCGAACTACACTGCTGGATGGGGCCGAGGACAGCGGAGATGAGGGTGTGGGTGCAGGCCATGAGGCGGTAGTGCCTGTGTCCTGAGAGGGGGGTTGCATCTCAGTGGCAGGTTGGGGCACAGGGGGAGAGGCAGGGGTGCAAACCGGAGGCGCTGAACGGCCTTCGTCCCACCTTGTGGGGTGCTTGGCCATCATATGTCTGCGCATGGTGGTGGTGGTGAGGCTGTTGGTGTTGGCTCCCCGGCTGAGCTTTGCGCGACAAAGGTTGCACACCACTGTTCGTCGGTCATCAGGCGTCTCTGTGAAAAACTGCCAGACCTTAGAGCACCTCGGCCTCTGCAGGGTGGCATGGCGCGAGGGGGCGCTTTGGGAAACAGTTGGTGGATTATTCGGTCTGGCCCTGCCTCTACCCCTGGCCACCGCACTGCCTCTTGCAACCTGCCCTGCTGATGCCCTTGACTCCCCCTCTGAAGACCTGTCCTCCTGAGTAAGCGTTGCACACCAGGTGGGGTCAGTCACCTCATCGTCCTGCTGCTCTTCCTCCGAATCCTCTGTGCGCTGCTCCCTCGGACTTACTGCCCTTACTACTACCTCACTGCAAGACAACTGTGTCTGATCGTCATGGTCCTCCTCACCCACAGAAAGTTGTTGAGACAGTTGGCGTAAGTCCCCACCCTCTTCCCCCGGACCCCGGGAACTTTCGAATGGTTGGGCATCAGTGACGATAAACTCCTCTGGTGGGAGAGGAACCGCTGCTGCCCAATCTAAGCAGGGGCCCGAGAACAGTTCCTGGGAGTGTTCCCGCTCCTGAGCAGGTGACATTGTAGTGGAGTGAGGAGGCTGGGAGGAAGGAGGAGCAGCAGACAGAGGATTCGGATTTGCAGCAGTGGACGGCGCAGAACTGCGTGTTGACGATAGGTTGCTCGAAGCACTTTCTGCCATCCAGGACAGGACCTGCTCACACTGCTCATTTTCTAATAACCGTCTCCCGCGTGGACCCATTAATTGGGCGATGAATGTGGGGACGCCAGAAACGTGCCTCTCTCCTAATCGCGCAGCAGTCGGCTGCGACACACCTGGATCAGGAGCTCGGCCTGTGCCCACACCCTGACTTGGCCCTCCGCGTCCTCGGCCGCGTCCACGTCCTCTAGGCCTACCCCTACCCCTCAGCATGCTGTATTACCAGTGATTTGATTTCACAGGCAGGAAATAAATTGGCGCAAGACTGCAGCCAAATATAATTTTTTCCCTTTTTTGAAAACGAAAGGCCCCACTGCCTCTAGTGAATGAATAATCTAAGTTTAATAACTGTGCTGTGTCCCTGCTAATGTGTCACAGAACGTGAGGGTAGCAGAGTTATTAACTCTGGCAGAGCAGGTATTTTTTTTCCCAATTAAGGAAAGCAAATGGCGAAGCCAGGAGTAAAACGTAGCTGGGTGCGTCTGATTTTTAAACGTTGCACATGCAGCCGACACGTGTCCACCGCCCTTAGGACGGACAGAGGCAGGACAAATAGAATTATTTTCAGTTTTTTTCCACCAAAAGGCAGCACTGCGTATATTCTATGAACATGAGAAGTTTAATAACTGTGCTGTGGCCCTGCTAATGTGTCACAGAACGTGAGGGTAGCAGAGTTATTAACTCTGGCAGAGCAGGTATTTTTTTTCCCAATTAAGGAAAGCAAATGGCGAAGCCAGGAGTAAAACGTAGCTGGGTGCGTCTGATTTTTAAACGTTGCACACGCAGCCGACACGTGTCCACCGCCCTTAGGACGGACAGAGGCAGGACAAATAGAATTATTTTCAGTTTTTTTCCACCAAAAGGCAGCACTGCGTATATTCAATGAATAATAACTGTGTTGTGGCCCTGCCTACACAATTCTTTCCCTGCAGTATCAATGGAGGGTGCAATGCTCTGCAGAGGCGATTTTGAGAAGAAAAAAAAAATGCAGCACAGCTAACAGCAGCCAGCACAGTACTGCACACGGTTAAATATGGCCCTAGAAAGGACCGTTGAGGTTCTTGAAGGCTACACTCACTCCTAACACTCTCCCTGCCTATGCAGCACTTCTGTCCCTAATGCCGGGTGCAACGCTTTGCAGAGGCGATTTTGAGAAAAAAAATAATTGCCACTGCTAACAGCAGCCAACACACAGCTATCAGTGGCCCTAATAAGGACCTTTGGGGGTCTTGAAGCCTACACTAACTACCAATTCTTTCCCTACAGCAGCTCCGGTACAAACAGCACTGTCCCTCATCTAACTCACACGGCATCTGAGGCGAGCCGCGGGAGGGGCCGACTTTTATATTCGGCGGACACCTGATCACCCCAGCCACTCACAGCAGGGGGGTGGTATAGGGCTGGAACAACACAGGGGGAAGTTGTAATGCCTTCCCTGTCTTTCAATTGGCCAGAAAAGCGCGCTAACGTCTCAGGGAAGGAAGTGAAAGTAACCCGAACACCGCATGGTGTTCGTTACGAATAACGAACATCCCGAACACCCTAATATTCCCACGAATATCAAGCTCGGACGAACACGTTCGCTCATCTCTAGTAATTAGTCAAGATCTCATGACAAATTGATTGATTTATGTCAACCATGAATTGTGTTCAAAGAGGGTGCTTTGAACAGATAAACTTGATAGATATGCTTGATCTTTGTCTTCTTTTCATCCTCCCTCACTCTTTTCCTTTGTTCACTTAAATCTTCATAGAAGCAACAGTCATAATGTAAATATGTGGATCTGTTTAGAGGGATTCGTTTTCCTTTTGCCTCTCATAGATCACTCTCATTTGTTATACTATATACCTTTCTTAACTCCAACTTCAATGTATATGTGTTAGGTCTATTATTGGCCTAATGGCTTATTTCCCTGCAAGTGTCCCCTCCTTTATACTAACTTTCGTTACTCTTGGTTGCCTGGTTCATTATTTTTTATGGCAGCAGCCGTGGCCCCATTGAAGGTAATAGGCACGGACCTGCAATCACGCATGTTTGTGCACGTACGTAGGTGCGTGGTTTTGTGCGCACATATGTCCGCACAGTCACACGTTCGTGTGAATGCACCCTCATGAGCGTTTAAAAACACTTTTTCATGCATGTGCAGTTATGTATGACTGTGTTTTTGTTCTTATGTCTGTGTTTTACTTCTGTATGCCACCAACTTTTTACATGTGCAAAAAAAACTACAACAGGCCCCAAACCTTTTTGTGCCGTTGTGCTGTTGGTGTACTGTCTGTATTCCACAGATACATTACTAAGAGATGCAGAAAAAAATTAATTGGAGCCTGTTTCTATATTTTTGCTGTATAGTTAAAAATTGGATGAAATACATTAGAAAAATATGGATATATGGACCACATGCAGACATTATATGGATCTGCACACAGATGAAAAATTCAGTTTTTTGCATACACAACATGGACATCAAACTGTTAATGACCACTTGTCTGTGAGTATGTGTGTGGGTGCTTCTCATGCTCCGCCCCTGATCACATAACGGTGACATAATTGCAGGTCCTACAGCATGTATAAAACACAGAGCCTGATCGACAGAAGAAGATCAAAGTTTGGGCTCTTGGAATGGAGGACAAAAAAACAAAACAAAATGATAATACACCTAAGCCGCTATTATCTCAGACACAACTTAGCGGTCCTGACAGGAGAAACCGACTTATCACCACCACGTGGTGACGTCCCATCCACGTGACTAGCGCTGCTGTGGGAGAAGCCTATCTGGAGTTTGGTAGAAAGTACTGTATACTGAACAACCACCAACCCAAAGAGCCACTTACAGAGCCAGACAGCAGCTACCAGGACCTGTGATGACATCAATATCATGTGATCACCCGTGCGGGTGGAGTCAGGGATCACATAACCAGAGGATGATCACTGTATCCAGGAGTCTGCTGTGCTAGTTGTGATCCCTGCTAGATGAGCTGAAGGGACCAGGATGTAGCTGAGCTGTGTTGGTGATGTCTGTGAATCAGCTTGGATGTGGATGTAGCACAGCTGTGTGTGTGTGATGTGTGGAAAATCAGCATGGATGTGGTAGAGCTGGGTGTATAATGTGTGGGAATCAGCATGGATGTAGAAGAGCAGTATATGTAATGCCTGGGCATCAGGAAGGATGTAGTAGAGCTGTGTGTGTAATGTATGGGAATCATGATGGATGTAGTACAGCTGTGTGTATGATGTCTGGGGATCAGGATGGATGTAGCAGAGTTGTGTGTGTGATGTCTGGGAATCAGGATGGATGTAGCAGAGCTGTGTGGGTGATGTCTGGGAATCAGGATGGATGTAGGATGTAGCAGAGCTGTGTTATGCTTTGCACCACCAGAATCACTGGTACTATAATTTCTATTTCTATTTCTAATAATTACTAGTGGTTTTATATAGACATATAGATTCAACCTAAGTGTTGTAACCACTGATACACAATTTTTAGGCTTTGTTCTTTTTCATTTCTTCAAGCATTGCGGCAAAGTGACTTTGTTTCTTGGCTTATTCACTTGCAGAACAACTTGCATTTCACCTATAGATTTCCTTTAATTTGATCTGCGCTCTTTGCATATAGAGCAAAGTCGCAAACCAAATATAAACAAATGTTAATATAATATGAAAACGAAAGTCAAATCCATATATTGTTTCCTTGTGTGCATAAATGACGTTTTTGCTTAATGATGTATGCCGGCATGGCAGGATACAGAAAGATGCAAACACTGGATATTTATAGACTAGTCTTGAAAATGCAGGGATGGAAATTATACAGTAATCATTAACCTTCACATCATACTGTGCTTCTCACACGCACTGTATATTGATGTGGAAAATTTTACAAAGGCATGCTTTGTGAGCAGGTTCAGAGCTGTGCAGAAATGCTGATTTTACTTTGTTGAGTTTTTAAAATGTGTAACATCTTAGGGGAAAAGGAGAAAAATAGGCGAATATTCTCCTCCCCTTGCTAAATATACCCAGACTAATGAAATCATCATTGACTTTATATTAGATTACTTTTGCTTAAGAAAAAAACCCTCAAAGTCTTAGAAGAAAACCCATGGTTGATTGTCATTCTTCGGCTGCTCTGCTAAGCCTTATCAATTAACATTTCTCAAAGCTATTGAATATTAATGTATGGCAATACACTGCAGTGATTCCTGAGAGATTGAAATGGGCATCCATAGTTACCAAGCCTTTTCTTTATTTAACAATGTAATTGTGTAAACTGAGCTATGCCCTTCACATTTCAGAGCAAGAACATTTGTCTTACTGGTTATAATAAGAACTTTCGAAAATGACCATATTTAATACAAAATCACTGTCCTAGAAGAAGTATTTTTCAGCTGATGCTCTGTTGGGAGGCAAATAGAAGTAGTTAAATACAATCCTTTCACTCCTCAGCTTTGATTGATGTTCTAAAGTTTTTTTTTTTTGCAATTTTATATTAAAGTGACCCTTTTAGTTATGGCTTTAAATAGGTTTTATGCAATGTAGTTATGCAATTACTGTACAGATGTAAATAAACATTAAGCATATTTTAAAGATATATATTTTACATATTATTTATTTAAAGATTTTCAAATGATGGCTTATGTATTTGGGGGGGTTTCAGTTGATAGTCTATTCTTGGGAACCCCACTGATGAGCACAATAAACAAGTAGCAGAAATTGCTGGAACTCCCAAAGTCCTTTTCTGCAAAACCCCGCAAAGTGAAATCCATATGAGTGTTGCTATGTCTGGTATAACAACTCATCTATTCAAATGAACTGACTAAGTGGCCAGTTATAAGAAGCATGCATTGGACATTGCTTGCTGCAGTGGAGGCGCCTAGGAAGTTCAGCTCGTGTTGGTGCCTCTTTGTTCTACAGTTCTCTGAGTTGAAGATCCCCAGGATTACAACCCAACTTAATACACAATCATTGACAAAAATATATTGCACCCAGATAAAACTCTTGGATTGCTGCAAAACTCGTCATGCAGTTATGTCTCAGGCAGATATGTAAATGATTACAGTTGTGGTCTGATTAAACACTAGGTCTTGCCACCAAGACCATTAAATGCTTCTATAGATGCCCTCTAAAAAGTCTCTCAGAGGCTACTTTTGTGTACCTCTTGATGAGAGATCATTGACTGCTAAACATGCCTCTATGTTGCACGTACAGACTTTTTGCCCAGTTAGCAGACTTTGTAATAAGAGAAGCAGGATGGCCGTTAAGATGAATTGCCCGCCATCTAAGCCATTCTGGCCAAGCTGTTAGGATGTGTTGGGAGTAGTGTTTTTGTGAGGTCAAGCACGTACAGCAAACCACCTCTGGACAGCCTATACAAACCACCAGTAGAGATAGTTGTTTAATCCGCCAACAAGCATGAGTAGATCCAACAGCTTTGTTATCCACCATTCAGACACAGTGGCACCTTCATTATGGAACCCTGCCTCTACCCAAAGTATCTCCAGACTCTAAGCAGAAGGAAATTTAGGAAATCATAACACCCACTACATGTCCTAGTATTAACTTCCCAGCAGTGGTATCTTTGTTTTTGTGAACGAAAAACCTGGAATGCTATGGACTGGAGCCCTATCCTCTTTAGCAATGAATCCAGGTTCTGTTTGGGAGCTGTTGACGGTTGTATTTGAGTATGGAAGCCTTATGTTGAGCGCTTCAATCCTGCCCTTGCTATAGAGCAACACACTGCCCCCATTGCTGGTGTGATGATATAAGGAACCATCTCATAGTACAGTCAGCCACCCCTAGTAGTGATACGAAGGACACTAACAGCTCAGCGATTTGTGCACCTGAATGCATGGCCATAAAACCAGTGCCCCCACAATCTGATCACTTTAAAGGCGTTGTCCTATTTCAGCACTTCCTTACTGAGATGAGAAACCTGCGGCTAATTCCCCAACCGCCTAGTTGGGTGTTACGAAAACAGTCTAGTAGGGCAGCCTTACACTGTTTCCTTGACTCCCATTGAAGTGGATGGTTGTTATGGAAACAGTGTAACACAGCATGCTATGTAGTTGCCTTTATATAGAAGTTACAATATAGGATAGTGTGCTATGCTACGCTATTTCCATAATTCCCATTCACTTCAATGAGAGCTCCAGAAATAGTGTAAGGCTGCCATGCTAAACTTTTTCCGCATCATCCAGCGAGGTGGTCCGAAAAAAATCAGTGGGTTTTTCATCTCAGCCAGGAAGTGTTGAGATGGGAATACCCTTTTAATATACAATACGAATTTGTGCCGGATATATATATATATATATATATATATATATATATATATATATATATATATATATATATATATATATATATATATTATAGCAGAGGTCATCAAGAGGGTAAATAGGCCACTGTCTCTCTAATCTATTTACAAACAGACAATAACTGTGTGGCATTTATAGTAATATATAAAACAAACATAATTCGGAAGTCCAAATGATCCTCTCATTAATGAAAGCTGGATGATAACAAAGTTACATTTAAGCAATATTGCCTTTTTGGGACATGGAGTGAATTGCTTTCTGTTATTTTACAGAATGCAGTCTCCAGAGACAGAATCCACTCAACCGCTATCATCTGGATAAAGCATATACAAAATGTCATCTCTTCAAACTTAATGGTAAGTACATTCATTGGAGTAATAATCTATATTTATGAAAATGTCTCCTCTAATAAAGCAATCTTTACAAAAAGGGAAAGTAATCAATTTTTTGTCACATTTCTGCCCCTACATAATTGTTTGTGTTTGAGAATTTGAAGGAAAATGATTTTTATTGGCAGAAAGAAATATGAGGTACAGTCTGAGTCTGAATCTCAGCCATATCCTTGTCTCACTATTGATTCAAGTGGTTACTATGAAAATGCATTCACTTCCTGATTAAAACTAAACTGCGGGATTAAATAAATGCAGCTACTCTTTAATGAAGTAATGCTTTACAAAACAAACTTCAAAGTGAAGGTCACAAGTCTTCCTTGGCATGATTAGCACAAGCAGTCTTTGTACTTAATTTCAGTGGTTGTAGATTTGTACAAGACTGCTCATGGTGCTGCTATTTCAAAGGTAAGTCAAATGCTAATAAAAGCCGAATTTAAAGCTCTTTGAAATATATTTTAAATTAAAATAACTTAAAGTGGCTTTATAAAAATTGTGGCACGGCAAAGAAATATTTTGGAAGCTTATGTGAAGAAGTCCAAATGTTGCGGCCTTCATTGATCTCTAACTATTGTTAGAACCATAAGGGTCCAAAGGGAGTCATTTGTCTTCACATCATCATACTTCTTTGGGTTTTAGTTTCCTGATCCAGAGACTGTTGACAGGCCAGTCCTATGAAGCAATAGGATTGTAATATACATGAGCATAGAAAGTGATTTTCCACCTGTTAACACATTTTAATTTTTAGATCCAACCTTTGTGCTGATTATTATTACTTCATAGACTTAGAGTTAAAGTAAATGAAAATTTTTTTATTAACATTAATGTATACATGGCACTGTATGTTGTAAATCTTTTATCTCTAGTTGTAGTGGGAGATACAATTTGTTATTGCTCCCTCTTAACCCTTTGCAATCCAATTTTGGATTCAGGGTTTCCTAGGGGGCTTTCTCTTTCTGCCATTATACAATGGCGCCATCTGCTGCCTGGAGCCAGTACTGCAGTATAAGACATGCTGGAGAGGCCCCCGACAACAGAGCGGCCAGTAAGCTACAGAATACCCTGCCGGACGTCTTACGACATCGGAGAGGTGTACAGCTTTTAATCATAATGTCTTCAGACATCAGACCGAGGATTGGAAAGGGTTAAATGCCATGTTTTTTTGTGGTCTTGTGTCCTTAGGTTAGGAATGGAAGAACAAAGCTGAGCTGAAGGAACAGGGAGTACAGTGTGTGTAGAGAGGGCAGCTAAGCTATGGACAGTGGAAGAAGGAGTCTTTCATGGTTTGTGCTACAAGACCGTAACAATTGACTTATGGGCAATTTTTCTCTGGTGAATAGGGAAAGGAGTGCTGAATAGTGAAGTCAGTGCCAAGTGATTCCTTCGTTCCCTTCCCTTCAACAACGCTGAACCTGTACTGGTGGGCTAGAGCGAAAATAATCACCAGTCGGCTGGATATAGAGCTGCTGCAGGTATCACATACTGATGGGCCTAAAGTCTGTTTAGTGAACTCAATATCACTTATTGTTGCTTCTGGTTAACTGGGCAGAACTTTGAGTAACAACTGATTATCGAGCTTTTTGGACTTTGTTTTTATGCTGACATACTCCGAGTTACTGGAATAGAAGTTACTGCATTACTATATATTGTTAACAAGGTAAGGTAAAGTCATGTGGTGCAAGCACCGAGTCTTGACTGACTCCTAGGGTGATGTTTTCTTGGCAGATTGTTTTTGCCAGTCATCTTTCCCAACCCACCACCCCCAGCAAGCTGGGAACTCATTTTACCGACCATGGAAGGATGGAAGGCTGAGTCAACCTTGAGCCGGCTACCTGAACCATGCAGGGATTGAATTCGCAACCCTCAGGTCGTGAGCGAGAGCTTAGGACCGCATTTCTGCTGCCATAACATTCTGCGTCCCAGAAGGCCCCTAATTCTCACCTGCCATTGTTAAAAAAAACCCATTGTTTAACCAGCTATGATGACTCTCAGTGGTGCTGCCTGTGGAGATCCTTCAATGGCTCCAGGCATTCAGAGTTTTACAATTTGACTCTATGGTTCTGAGCAGACTTAGTGTTCTGTATTACAAAAGCAGAGCTCATACCCTAGCAATTATTTGATAATGAGCATCACAATCAAGCCATAAATATGTATTTTCAATTTTGGATTATGTCTGAAATGGTATGAAGACTAGTAATAATTTATATAAATGTACATAAATATGTAAATTGCACTTTATAGAACCAGTCACATGAGGTCAGCATGGCTGTTCAAAGCTTGTCTTAGTCATATCCACTGTGTGATTATTTGAGTTCCAGTGACACCTTTTTTATGTTATACAGTACTTCACTACAGTTTGTGACCCTATGTACTGGCTTTGTTTAACTTTTCTTTACCTTTGATTTTACCCTACTAACATGCTTTCTGTGGACTTGCTCCTTGGACCCAATTACAATTTCTGCTACTTGTTGCCATACTTAGCTCCCAGTGTCTATTGACCTCTACTGAAATCCAAGTGCCAGCAGCACAAAAGTCTATAAGAAATGGGAGCTACATGCGAAAACACAACCATCTATACAGTACCTGAATATCTAGTAGGAGTAAAACTCATAACAAAGATGAAATGCCAATGGAACTTAGAGAAATGTATGTGTGCTTCTGAGACTGGTACAATATATACTCTAAATTAAAAAGAGGTTGAACATGTTAGGGTTAACGCTAAGAAAGAATAGCAAGGCAGTTATCAAGTTGAATACAGGCTTGGCAAAATGCGCATAACTTGCCTAAGGGACAGAAGAAATGGATGTGGTTGAAATAGCTGAACATGTAAAGGAAATGGAAAATTGAATCAAAATAAAGACCTATAATTGGCATGTTATTCCAACTTATTTCACAAGAAAATGGTATGCTGGCTGAAAAGCAAATTGAAGAATAAATTAGAAAGGTTTTAGACTTTTAGGGAACAACATTCTGTTGACTGAAAGTTTAGAGAAACTTGGTAATATCTTTGGGACTGCACTTCATTAACTTGTTCTATCTCATGTGCACTTTATATACACTTCAATAATGTAGCCTATTGGACTTTGTATCTTAATCATTGCATATGTCCTCTCTAATGTTAAAAAAAACATTTTTTTAAATATTTGATTGAACAATTCATTTATAGATTTTGCAATTTTCCCTTACTCTTTAGAAAGGGTCTTCATACTCTACTGACCCCAGGACATTAATATGACTTGGCTCTCCTGGACTCAAAAGGACACTAACCTTTCCAATAGCTTGTGTGTCTCATCAATCTTGTAAGATACTTTCATTCATTTTGTTTCACTACTGTACATCAAGTTTGATATGCAGGCCCTTTGAAATCCACTGCTTGTTGTTAGTCATTTTGCTTTACTAGATGTTAGGACAGCTTAGCTGTGGGTGTAGTTTTCTTCATAGGCTCAGCTTTGCTGCACTCTCACAGTTTACAGATCTGCAGTAAGTTTGTATACAATCTCTGACATTCCAAATCTTATTTTTACCTAACCTGATGTGTGCATTATGTTGTAGGCATTATCTGTATTTCCAGTCTGCTGTGGGTATAGCAGAATAATTCTTATTGGATTAATCTTAATTAACAGCTGTAGTCTGTCTGTGTGGTTGTATGGTCACAGCATAGATAGAGCAGTCTATATTCCTATATAATAACTATACAAACAGGGGCAGCTGTCAATCACTGATAGGACCGCCCATTGGACTGTTCAGCTCAGAATGTGCAGAAGTTTGAAGGAATACAAAACAAGTTATACTGAATATTATCCCATAAAACTATATATCAATCTTTTCAGCTCCTCCTGTTCTATAACATGATGTCTGTAGTTTGGATTGCATGTTCGAGCTGACAGACTCCTTTTAAATGAATACGTTGATTTAACAAAGCGTTCTTTACATTGTGCCCCCTATTTGCAGTCCCCTCTTTACTAACACAAGAAGAAAGAAGTGAAAAGAATCTCACTCAAATGTTAATAGACTATATAGAGGTGCGGAGCTTCATGACATATTTCACAAGAAAAAGGGTTCCAGTATCCAATACAAATAGAGCAAAATACTTTAATCCAAATCGATAAAATCCATCAAAGAGAGACAACGTGGTCACACATTATGAGCCATATTTGGCCCAGAGTCATAGCATCACCAACTCACACCACTATAAATACTATAAATAGCCATATGCTATTGCCAATAGAGGGTTTTCACTTTACAAACCCAATGGGGAGCTGGAACCTCCTCTATTCTTTGAGATGCAGGAATCAGTCTGAGCCTGAATCTCTTCCAAAAGAGACTCATTGATCACTAGAAAAAAACATATGTCTCAGGTTATATAAATGTCAATGACAAAAGAAAAAAAATACTTAAAAATAATAATTAATGAAAGAATTCAATGTCAATTCCTTCTGTATTCCTCCTTAAATCCTTTAATTGTCATAATTTCCATGCCTCAAAACCACTGGCGTAACTATAAGTGATACAGGGGATGCAGTTGCACTTGGGCCCAGGAGCTTTAGGGGCTCATAAGGTCTCTCTTTTCCATATAGGGAGCCCAGTACTATGAATAAAGCATTATAGTTGGGGACCCTGTTACAGGTTTTGCACTGGGGCCCGGGAGCTTCAAGTTAAGCCTCTATGTTAAGGGGTTAAGAGAAGTTGGTGGGCCCTATGATAAACTTCTGCATCCGGCCCCATGAGTCTTTAGCTACCACCCTGCTTAAAACTATGTCTTTGTATTCTAACTTCCATGTACTTAAAGAGATATTTACATTTGGGGAATCATGTCACATGAAACAGTAGTCTTACCAAATGCAATCATTTTACTAAACTTTCCCATCCTCCAGATTTTGTTTAGTCTATTCTTGGTGTTGAAAGCTTGTTGTCTAGGGTTGTGGTCACCACTGTGAACCAACAGTAGTGACTGTGCTTGCACCACCACTCTTAATGCTCCTTTTGTATATAGTATGGCCGGGAGCACACATGCTAGAGCATGAGTGGTAGCTCCTTGCCCAGGTCTCTCTGTAGCTCAATTGGAATTTACAAGACTGCTTCAGCACAGTAGCCCTAGAGCTTTTCTATAGAGCTGCAGAGTGCACATAGTTGACTCTTTAAGCCTTATCCATGTAGAACGGAAGATTATTTTAGACGAATTAAGAAATTTAAGTGTCTGCTCTGGGGTCTAAACTTATTTGTTTGTATAGATGATTGGGATGGCTGACGGAGTGAGTGGTCCAAGGTTATCACAAAAAGTCATCATAGCGATGTGGGTTGGATCGAGAAAAATTAGAATGTCTACAATGAAAGTGGACATCACCTGTCGGCCACTAGATTTAACTGTACTGTAATCACTTATAAAGCACTTGTGTAATATTGGTATTTACCACTAGAGATGAGCGAGCACCAAAATGCTCGGGTGCTCATTACTCGAGACAAACTTTTCGCGATACTCGAGGGTTCGTTTCGAATAATGAACCCCATTGAAGTCAATGGGCGACGCAAGCATTTTTGTATATCGCCGATGCTCGCTAAGGTTTTCGTTTGTGAAAATCTGGGCAATTCAAGAAAGTGATGGGAACGACACAGCAACAGATAGGGCAGGCGAGGGGCTACATGTTGGGCTGCATCTCAAGTTCCCAGGTCCCACTATTAAGCCACAATAGCGGCAAGAGTGGGCCCGCCCCTGCCAACAATTTTTAATTCTGAAAAGCCCTCATTAGCAATGCATACCTTAGCTAAGCACCACACTACCTCCAACAAAGCACAATCACTGCCTGCATGACACTCCACTGCCACTTCTCCTGGGTTACATGCTGACCAACACCCCCCCCTATGACCCAGTGTCCACAGCGCACACCAAACTGTCCCTGCCCAGCCTTCAGCTGCCCTCATGCCACGCCACCCTCATGTCTATTTATAAGTGCGTCTGCCAGAGGAACCGCAGGCACACACTGCAGGGGGTTGGCACGGCTAGGCAGCGACCCTCTTTAAAAGGGGCGGGGCGATAGTCCACAATGCTGTACATAAGCAATGAGAAATCCAATCCTGTGCCACCTCCATCTGGAGCTGCACACGTGGGCATAGCAATGGGGAACCTATGTGCCACACACTATTCATTCTGTCAAGGTGTCTGCATGCCCCAGTCAGACTGCATGCCCCAGTCAGACCGCGGTTTTTTATAAATAGTCACAGGCAGGTACAACTACGCAATGGGAATTCCGTGTGCACCCACAGCATGGGTGGCTCCCTGGAACCCACTGGCTGTACATAAATGTATCCCATTGCAGTGCCCTGGACAGCAGAGCTAACGTCAGATTAAATGCAGGTGGGCTTCGGCCCATACTGCATGCCCCAGTCAGACCGGGGTTGTTTAGAAGTGGACAGATGGATTTACAACTCCCTGTGGACCCACAGCATGGGTGGGTGCCAGGAAGCCACCGGCGGTACATTAATATATCCCATTGCATTGCCCATCACAGCTGAGGTAATAATGTCATGTTTAATGCAGGTGGGCTTCGGCCCACACTGCATGCCCCAGTCAGACTGGGGTTCTTTAGAAGTGGACACATGCAGTTACAACTCCCTGTGGACCCACAGCATGGGTGGGTGCCAGGAAGCCACCGGCGGTGCATAAATATATCCCATTGCATTGCCCATCACAGCTGAGGTAATAATGTCATGTTTAATGCAGGTGGGTTTCGGCCCACACTGCATGCCCCAGTCAGACTGGGGTTCTTTAGAAGTGGACACATGCAGTTACAACTCCCTGTGGACCCACAGCATGGGTGGGTGCCAGGAAGCCACCGGCGGTACATAAATATATCCCATTGCAGTGCCCAACACAGCTGATGTAACGTTAGCTGTAATGCAGGTGGGCTAAAAATTAATTTGATTACACTGTAGGCGAGGGCCCCCCAAAATTGGTGTACCAACAGTACTAATGTACCTGAGAAAAATTGCCCATGCCCAACCAAGAGGGCAGGTGAAACCCATTAATCGCTTTGGTTAATGTGGCTTAATTGGTAACTAGGCCTGGAGGCAGCCCAGTTAAAATAAAAATTGGTTGAGGTGAAAGTTTCAACGCTTTAATGAGCATTGAAACGTCTAAAAATTGTTTAGAAAAATTATATGACTGAGCCTTGTGGGCCTAAGAAAAATTGCCCGTTCGGCGTGATTATGTGAGGTTTCAGGAGGAGGAGCAGGAGGAGGAGGAGGAATATTATACATAGATTGATGAAGCAAAAAGGTCCCCGTTTTTGATGGGGATAGAGAACGATGCTTCCATCCGCGGGTGCAGCCTACATACTGCTAAGGTATCGCTGCTGTCCGCTGGTGGAGAAGAGAAGTCTGGGGAAATCCACGCTTTGTTCATCTTGATGAGTGTAAGCCTGTCGGCACTGTCGGTTGACAGGCGGGTACGCTTATCCGTGATGATTCCCCCAGCCGCACTAAACACCCTCTCTGACAAGACGCTAGCCGCAGGGCAAGCAAGCACCTCCAGGGCATACAGCGCGAGTTCAGGCCACGTGTCCAGCTTCAACACCCAGTAGTTGTAGGGGGCAGAGGCGTCACGGAGGACGGTCGTGCGATCGGTTACGTACTCCCTCACCATCCTTTTACAGTGCTCCCGCCGACTCAGCCTTGACTGGGGAGCGGTGACACAGTCTTGCTGGGGAGCCATAAAGCTGTCAAGGGCCTTAGAGAGTGTTGCCCTGCCTGTGCTGTACATGCTGCCTGATCTCCGCGCCTCCCCTGCTACCTGGCCCTCGGAACTGCGCCTTCGGCCACTAGCGCTGTCGGATGGGAATTTTACCATCAGTTTGTCCGCCAGGGTCCTGTGGTATAGCATCACTCTCGAACCCCTTTCCTCTTCGGGTATGAGAGTGGAAAGGTTCTCCTTATACCGTGGGTCAAGCAGTGTGTACACCCAGTAATCCGTAGTGGCCAGAATGCGTGTAACGCGAGGGTCTCGAGAAAGGCATCCTAACATGAAGTCAGCCATGTGTGCCAGGGTACCTGTACGCAACACATGGCTGTCCTCACTAGGAAGATCACTTTCAGGATCCTCCTCCTCCTCCTCCTCCTCAGGCCATACACGCTGAAAGGATGACAGGCAAGCAGCATGTGTACCCTCAGCAGTGGGCCAAGCTGTCTCTTCCCCCTTCTCCTCATCTTCCTCCTCCTCCTCCTCCTCCTCACCGCGCTGAGATATAGACAGGAGGGTGCTCTGACTATCCAGCGACATACTGTCTTCCCCCGGCTCTGTTTCCGAGCGCAAAGCGTCTGCCTTTATGCTTTGCAGGGAACTTCTCAAGAGGCATAGCAGAGGAATGGTGACGCTAATGATTGCAGCATCGCCGCTCACCATCTGGGTAGACTCCTCAAAGTTTCCAAGGACCTGGCAGATGTCTGCCAACCAGGCCCACTCTTCTGTAAAGAATTGAGGAGGCTGACTCCTACTGCGCCGCCCATGTTGGAGTTGGTATTCCACTATAGCTCTACGCTGCTCATAGAGCCTGGCCAACATGTGGAGCGTAGAGTTCCACCGTGTGGGCACATCGCACAGCAGTCGGTGCACTGGCAGATTAAACCGATGTTGCAGGGTGCGCAGGGTGGCAGCGTCCGTGTGGGACTTGCGGAAATGTGCGCAGAGCCGGTGCACCTTTCCGAGCAGGTCTGACAAGCGTGGGTAGCTTTTCAGAAAGCGCTGAACCACCAAATTAAAGACGTGGGCCAGGCATGGCACGTGCGTGAGGCTGCCGAGCTGCAGAGCCGCCACCAGGTTACGGCCATTGTCACACACGATCATGCCCGGTTGGAGGCTCAGCGGCGCAAGCCAGCGGTCGGTCTGCTCTGTCAGACCCTGCAGCAGTTCGTGGGCCGTGTGCCTCTTATCTCCTAAGCTGAGTAGTTTCAGCACGGCCTGCTGACGCTTGCCCACCACTGTGCTGCCACGCCGCAAGACACCGACTGCTGGCGACGTGCTGCTGCTGCTGACACATCTTGATTGCGAGACAGAGGTTGCGTTGGAGGAGGAGGAGGGTGCTTTAGTGGAGGAAGCATACACCGCCGCAGATACCACCACTGAGCTGGGGCCCGCAATTCTGGGGGTGGCTAGGACGTGAGCGGTCCCAGGCTCTGACTCGGTCCCAGCCTCCACTAAATTCACCCAATGTGCCGTCAGGGAGATGTAGTGGCCCTGCCCGCCTGTGCTTGTCCACGTGTCCGTTGTTAAGTGGACCTTGCCAGTAACCGCGTTGGTGAGGGCGCGTACAATGTTGCGGGAGATGTGGTCGTGCAGGGCTGGGACGGCACATCGGGAAAAGTAGTGGCGACTGAGAACTGAGTAGCGCGGGGCCGCCGCCGCCATCATACTTTTGAAGGACTCCGTTTCCACAACCCTATACGGCAGCATCTCCAGGCTGATAAATTTGGCTATGTGCACGTTTAGCGCTTGAGCGTGCGGGTGCGCGGCGGTGTACTTGCGCTTGCGCTCAAACACTTGCGCTAGCGACGGCTGGACGGTGCGCTGAGAGACATTGGTGGATGGGGCCGAGGACAGCGGAGGTGAGGGTGTGGGTGCAGGCCAGGAGACGGTAGTGCCTATGTCCTCAGAGCGGGGTTGGATCTCAGTGGCAGGTTGGGGCACAGGGGGAGAGGCAGCGGTGCAAACCGGAGGCGGTAAACGGCCTTCGTCCCACCTTGTGGGGTGCTTGGCCATCATATGTCTGCGCATGCTGGTGGTGGTGAGGCTGGTGGTGGTGGCTCCCCGGCTGATCTTGGCGCGACAAAGGTTGCACACCACTGTTCGTCGGTCGTCTGCACTCTCAGTGAAAAACTGCCAGACCTTTGAGCACTTCGGCCTCTGCAGGGTGGCATGGCGCGAGGGGGCACTTTGGGAAAGAGTTGGTGGATTATTCGGTCTGGCCCTGCCTCTACCCCTGGACACCGCACTGCCTCTTGCAACCTGCCCTGCTGCTGCCCTTGCCTGCCCCTCTGAAGACCTGTCCTAAGTAGGCGTAGCAAACCAGGTGGGGTCAGTCACCTCATTGTCCTGCTGCTCTTCCTCCGAATCCTCTGTGCGCTCCTCCCTCGGACTTACTGCCCTTACTACTACCTCACTGATAGACAACTGTGTCTCAACGTCATCGTCCTCCTCACCCACTGAAAGGTCTTGAGACAGTTGGCGGAAGTCCCCAGCCTCATCCCCCGGACCCTGGGAACTTTCCAATGGTTGGGCATCAGTCACGATAAACTCCTCTGGTGGGAGAGGAACCACTGCTGCCCAATCTGAGCAGGGGCCTGAGAACAGTTCCTGGGAGTCCTCAGAATGTGTCATTGTAATGGAGTGAGGAGGCTGGGAGGAAGGAGGAGCAGCAGCCAGAGGATTCTGAGTTGCAGCAGTGCACGGCGCATAACTGTGGGTGGACGATAGATTGCTGGAAGCACTTTCTGCCATCCACGACAGGACCTGCTCACACTGCTCATTTTCTAATAAAGGTCTACCGCGTGGACCCATTAATTGTGCGATGAATGTGGGGACGCCAGAAACGTGCCTCTCTCCTAATCCCGCAGCAGTCGGCTGCGATACACCTGGATCAGGAGCTCGGCCTGTGCCCACACCCTGACTTGGGCCTCCGCGTCCTCGGCCGCGTCCACGTCCTCTAGGCCTACCCCTACCCCTCAGCATGCTGTATTACCAGTAATGCAGAAACAGAACGCTGTAATTAAATGTGCCGCTTATTGGCCTGTGGTTGGAGGCTGACTTCGCTTACGGAACGCCAGGAAATAATTTTGCGCAAGCCTGCTGTAACACTTAGCTGGCTGCGTATGAATTTGGAAAACTACTACACCCAGCACAGACCCAGAACACTGAGGACACTCACAGGCAGCCCAAATAGATTTTTTCCCACAAATTTTTTTTGCAAAGGCCCACTGCCTATATTCAATCAATATGTCTTCTGTCCCTGCCTAAGCACTTCTGGCCCTGGGGTATGTCACAGAACTGCAGAGTGTTGCACTGTGAACTGCAACACAGCGGTGATTTCAGAGCCCAGACAGAGCCAGGAAATAATTTTGCGCAAGCCTGCTGTAATACTTAGCTGGCTGCGTATGAATTTGGAGAACTACTACACCTAGCACAGACCCAGAACACTGAGGACACTCACAGGCAGCCCAAATAGATTTTTTCCCACAAATTTTTTTTGCAAAGGCCCACTGCCTATATTCAATCAATAATATGTCTTCTGTCCCTGCCTAAGCACTTCTGGCCCTGGAGTATTACTGCAGGGCGCAATGCTCTGCACGGCCGATATACCAAAAAAAAAAAATGTGCAACACTGCAAAAAGCAGCCTCCACAGTACTGCACACGGTTAGATGTGGCCCTAAGAAGGACCGTTGGGGTTCTTGAAGCCTAAAATACTCCTAACGCTCTCCCTATAGCAGCTCCAACAAGATAGCACTGTCCCTGATCTCTGTCAGAACGCATTTGTGGCGAGCCGCGGGAGGGGCCGACTTTTATACTCAGGTGACACCTGATCTCGCCAGCCACTCACTGCAGGGGGGTGGTATAGGGCTTGAACGTCGCAGGGGGAAGTTGTAATGCCTTCCCTGTCTTTCAATTGGCCAGAAAAGCGCGCTAACGTCTCAGAGATGAAAGTGAAAGTAACCCGAACATCGCATGGTACTCGTTACGAGTAACGAGCATCTAGAACACGCTAATACTCGAACGAGTATCAAGCTCGGACGAGTACGTTCGCTCATCTCTATTTACCACTGTATGGTCACAGTATGGTGATGTCATGCAACTATCATGGTAGGGGTAGACAACACAGGAATCAGAGTGCAATGTGAATACCAGGCTTACAAAAATATATAGTTTTTTTTTTCAACAAATTAACATGGAGTTTAAGTTGGCAGTAGAAGCCTCTGTTAATAGATCAGCAATATGCGGTTATTCAGAAGCAATACACAACCTAACTGACTGTAACTAAGAGAATGCAGAAATTTAACATGAGTGGGGTATGATAACAATCTTTTATAAATGACAAATATCAACAGCATACTTCAACTGTGGAATACGTGGTAGTACCTCCAAACATTTCAACCCAGCAATGGCGGTCACGCACACACAGTCCAAAAGTAATGCAACCATTGTCCAATAACTTGTCTGCAACTCGTGGATGAAAATGCGTTCCTCTGCTGTTGGTTTAAGCTCTCATATTTTAAATGGCAGATCTACCTGTTGTGCCTTATTCTGAGGTCCCTCCTCACCTTCATATTTCTAGCATGTTCAGTACCATAATGTAGATGATGCGTCTTTGGACTTCTGTTGGGGGTATCCCAATTTGCAGAGCTCCAAAACAATGGGAATCCTTTGTAGTAGCCATTCTAGCTGTTGTCCCGGCAGCTTTGTTCCCTGCAGGATTTTCCCAACATCAACTGCCTCCTTTTGTGTGCCACTGTTCCTCTCCAACAAGCACAGATTCTCCAGAACACATCCTGCATGGCTTCCCAAGCCAACTCCTCACTCCTTTGGTATCTATCATTTTTGGGAATGCAATCTCTATTAAGGCTCAGTACCACTGGAATTGATCTCCAGCTTGTAGCTTTTTATGATCTTAAGCCCTCCAGTTCTCCCACCTGACCTCTGCAGCCCATGAGAAGTCACATACAACACTCTATAGAGAAATACACAAACTACACTAATGTATGATGTCGTCCTCATACTATCAAAATTATATAACTATAGGAACCATAACAGAGCTCATTACAGCACAAACTCAAACCTGGGCTCCTTCCTTACACAATACTTTCCCACAATCCCTGTTTGAATATTTGTGTCCTTGATTTTCCTGAATTTCTACTCAAATCCTAGAGCCCTATGACTTTAAGAAATTTTTTTTTTTTTTTTTTTTTTGGGGGGGGGGGGGGAGGGGGGGGGTTGAAACTACACCACTAAGCATCGTAGAAAAATTGTAAAAAGAGATCAGGTAGAAAAACAGAAGCAGTCCGGCAAATGTAGTACCAGACTGTTAGGCATTGATGTGGAATCCATTTGCTTCTGAAAAGTCACTCCCTGTAGGTGACTCGGTGACTATTGACCATGGCATCTCAGAATTATTTCTTATCCCAACCATTGCAGCATGTTGTCAGCCACCGATAAGTCCTCCCTTAACCAGGTACTGAACACAACATACCCCAAGATGTGTGGTGCGAGATGACCAGCTTGAAAAAAACATATTTGTGATACTCTGTCATGAAATGGCTATTTTATATGTGTCTATGTGTGGCAACCCAGTGGTTGTGTTGTGAATTGCAGGTTGCCAAAAGTTTTGCTAGCATGTTAAAATATTGTTTTGAATTGGTTTCATGATAAATTGTCCTTAGCCAAATTTGAAGTAAGGTAAGGATGGAGATATCTGTATATTACATCTTACACCTAATGCACGTGCCTTCCCCGTATTGTACTTATACAGAACTCCGCAGGAACTACCTTCTGTCTGTGTCATACTTGGTATTGAAAAGCTGTTAGCGTGTATAACTAAGTGGGTCAGGTCTTTATAAGAAGCAAGCAGCATCTGGCTCCTGTTTTTTGGACACTTTGTATATTCCACTCCAAAGAATTTCAACAAATTGTTTTTGTTCTTTTTTTATATTTTTCTTGCTTTTATCCACATCAGATATTTTTGTTGTGTCATCTTCCATCTCCAGAGTCCAGATATTTTCTGAGCGTGTCTTTCAAACACAGCTGCTTGACTCTGTTCCCTGTTCTTCCAGCTGCCAATAGTCTATGTACTGTGACGTATATGTTTATAGTCTCTGTGGAGAAAAGCCAGCCTACCTCACTGGTCTGGATTATGTTTGTTTCAATTACAAATATTTCTGCTCATAAATCCTTTTCTTGTTTTCTTTCCAGTACTAAAAATAGTCAAAATCCTGCAGAAATTGAAATAACATCCTCTAATATCAAAAGTGATAGATAATTGTTTAATTTATGGTTACGAGACAGCCACCCACCTATCAAATAAAACAGAATTGCTCAATTTAAAGAAAATATGGGATGTGGTCTTAATTTAGAGTACAGATGAGTCCACCCTTAGGCTAGGGACCCACTGGGCTAACGCATATCTGAAATGCAGCCATTTGGTATGGCTCACAAATAAGTGGTTACTGACTGCTCATTGTTAATGGCTGCACAGTTTTTGAAAAGTCAGCAACCACTTGAAGAGTTACTACACTTTTTGAAAAAATTTTGGCATGTCAGAGCGACATGTCAAAAGTTTTGATCAGAGAGGGTCTGGGTGCTGTAACCTCTACTAATCAATTAAATGAAGGGGCTGCAGTTTTCACCTGAGTGCTGCACCCCTTTTGTTGTTATTATTGCCTATCGGCTCTGTTGGTCAGCTGAAGAAGCACAGATGAATACATAAGTGACATGAAAAATCTAGTGTCATGCTAAGCTGGCCCGGTCTAATGGCTGGCAAATATATAATCTGAACCGGACAGAAAGTCATGCGGAAAAAGAGGTGTCTGCTCAAAAGAAATAAAGTGCAGTGCCAACGTACCATCTAATCAAGTAGGTTGCCATCCCTCTGTAGTTTATATGTTCTCACTGGGTCCACACTCCAATGGTCATGGGGTGGCCTGCAGGTAGCTGTTCGACCAAGTATGGTAGACCCAGATCTCAACGGAAGATAACACACAGGCCTGTGACTGCCTAACAGCAATTTAGAGATCATAAAACTGTCACATTCCTTACCAGTGGACTAATAAAGTATTTATTTCTCTGCCATGGACCTTGTGGAATAAAGTTTTTCTACCTTTGCAAACTATGCATCATGGATGCTGCCTATTCTTTGCTATTTAGACTGTGTTTTGGATCAGGGTCTGATCCTGTTAATGGCTTGAATCCTAAAAAACTTACTCCGCCACACATTGGTTTCTGGTGAGTGCTGCTGTTTACTTTTAATATTTGTTCTGCTTATGCAGCACTCGTTCAAAGCTAAACATGCCTCAAACAGAGTGGAGATTGCCACCTGCATTGTATGGACTTTGTGAGGTGGCAGCAGGCGAAATGAATGTGCCACTCAGCGGCAGTATGTCTGCCCAGTCCTCCTTACACCGGCTTGGCAAGTAGGCCAGGACATTCTGGTCACTTTGCAATCCTGGAAGGGGCTAGGCAGCTGTGCTGCACTGTCTTGCATGAGAAATCTGGGGTATGGCTACAGAAGTGGAGGGCTGGAAAACCTCCTCCGCGTCTTCTGGCTCTCAGGAATACTGTGCCGTGGAGACGAAGCATGTTCTGGCTCCGCTCCCTTACTTTTCTCAAAATGGTTCTCTGGGAAGTTATTAGATGACCTTTTCTTGTCTTCGGCACAAGAGGTGTCGCAGAAGGTCAGCTTCTGCTCAACTAGAGTTATCAACAACTCCATCATCAGGCTACTATGTGGCATGCTTGTGAAATGTGTTTCACCAAATCGCTCTCCAAAATGTCTGCCGGTACTTCCCTGCAATTAGCTGCAAACTTTATAGCATTCTGAGAGGGTGCAGAGAAATTATGCTTTTTTTCACGCATGTATGTGCACATTATTTGTGCATTTGCACCCCCTATATCGTCCTATGGAGACCTTCAGGGTGCAAATGCGCACAAAAATAGAGCATGTCACGTTTTTGTTTTTTTTACCCGCAAGGAAAATGTGCACTAAAACTAGTAATGTGAGCGAACGCATTGATATCAATGGATTCTATTGTATGCATATTGCGTGTGCAAAATTTGAGATAAAAAATACACTCTGTGAGTAAGTCCTGACAAAACTCCAGTTCTGGTCTAATTCATCAATCAGAATCAGATATGCAATGTGCACTACCTGTGGGTGTTGGACAGCACACGGTGTGTCCATGTGTTGTCTGACGTGAGAATCCTGGGCGCAACTTGCCCTTGGCTGTCTTAATATGGCCTTGTAGAGATCCAGTGGGGAGAGAATCTTAATAGCAATGCTCTCTGGCAAATACAAAATAGTTTTCCTCCAGAAGGAAGAAAACTGTCTCTCTAGTGTCACCGATATAGCTACCCTGTAAGTCAGTGTCAAATTCCAAAAGAAGAAACAGTTGCTACAAAGACATCTCACACAGACCACCAAAAGGTTTTATTTTGGACTATTATGTTTTATTTAGCCCTCCTTCACTCTCTGTGCAGTATACATGACACAAGTACATTGTACAGAAGGAAAGGCTTTCCCTGCTGTAACTGTGTCACGGCTGCTGTGAGTGTAACATATGTGTGTTCCATACATTGCACACACTACAAGGGAGAAGGTACCCATTTACAGACTTAAATGCTGCGGCATAGTTATATGAAGCAATGCTAAATTAAGTAGGGAGGAAGGGAATTAAAAAAACATATATATTTGAAAGACTTCTAAAGGAATAAAAAGGCAAAGAAATATAATTTAGCAACTGAAAGATGCCACAAAAAACTGCCAGTAAAAGAACACAGTCAAAAAACACTAGCAAAAAGACCTGAAGGTACCCGTAATGTAAGCGCTCCACTAAATCAAAAATCCAGCTCCAAATTCTTCTCAGTTACACAGCAAAATATCATTTTAAGTTGAACCCTATGAGCAATGCATATGACAGCAGATAGTAATTAAATCTTATAACGCCACAATTAATGTTTAAATATCTTCCAGCAGGTGCATGTTAAGCTATGTTTTTTCTATTTTGCGACGCCATACCTTCACGAGAATTACAATGCATTTGCATTGCAAATGTTTTAAATACAATTTAGCCTACTTGAAATGCTTTCCGTAATATCTGACTTTCATAATGAGAACTTCAAGTACAGTCAGCGCCGGAGTTGGATTTGTGCCAGTAAAAGGGAATGTGTTTTGCTGTCATTACCTGCCCCCTGGACACTTTACAACTGCTGGATCAGGATTTAATCAAGTATTTGGGCAAGGTGAATAAAACCAGATAGTCTTCTTTTTAGTTCTCTTTCTAATTTTCATTTGTTGCTCTAGTGCTTGATCTGTCTTTTCAATTACTGTAGGTGCCATTTCGCTTGGAGGCTCCCTGCAACTAGCACACATCAGCAAGGTTAAAATGCCCGATGGAAGCCAAGAAAGCTTCGAATAATATGTGTCGTGTTTGGTAGCTACCCAGATATGAGTGAATAATTGATTATAACAAAGAAACACAAGAAATAGATGCCCTCAAGAGCTATTAACATACTTGAAAAACTTTAAATAATAGAGCAGAGGGATTTGAAAAGCACAGTTCCACAGAAAGACAATTCCTTTTGTATTGGAGATTGTAATGCATTATTTATTGAATGCAACATTTATTTTTGTAGTTAGCCCTTTATTTATTTAAATGTATAGAAAAATTAAAAACAGCTGCAAATGTTATAAAACAAACAAAAAAAAAAAGAAGAAAAACAGTACTCAACTGTTCTTTCTCCTGGCGATCCAGCACCGGTGTGCTAGCGAACCTCCTGGGCTTTGCTTACAAATGGCCAGCATGTGATGGCTGCAGTAAATCTGGTACTTTACTGCCATCACTGTTCAGCGCTGAGCCTTAATGCGTATAATACAGCACCTGACTGCTACAGCTATTTACTAGCCGCAGCAGTCACATGCTGGCCACTTGTATACAATATGCAGGAAGATCGCTGGAGATCCAGTCTTAGATTGGCAGAGAAAAGAAGTGGCGAGTAGTGCATTATTATTTTTTTATTATTTTTTATAACATTTGCAGTTGTTTTTTTAGAAGTTGAATAAGCTCTTTAACTCATTATTACTTTTTCTTCTAAAATTTTTCTGTTTGTTAAATAAGGTATGATCCTAAGCTTGCATGCAAATATTAAAAACGGGGGTCAGAAACGCTATCTTTTCTCCTTAGGGAGAGCAACTATTTTATAAGCTAGGTGAGGAGACTCAAAAGGCCATGCACGCTCCTCTGGGTAATATGCAAATAAGGGAGATGGAATAAATCCTCCACAGTGCCACATATTGAAAAGCAGCATTCCTTCAAGACAAAGTCAGACTTTTTATACAAGCCTTGTTACAATAACCGGGAATTAAAAGCAAAGCCAGACTCCATGTACATGCAGCTTTTTCAGGGTTTTTGCCCCTCAATCCTACTGTACACTGATGAGAGGCAAAAACCCTGAAACAGCTGTATGTACATGGAGTCTGGCCTTGCTTTTAATTCCTGGTCATTGTATGAAGGCTTGTATAAAAAGTCTGACTTTGGCTTGAAGGAATGCTGCCTTTCAATAGGTGGGTCCACCATATGTGCTATCTTTTCCAGCCATCTGTTTTTACGCACCGGAAAATCGCCCATCTGAACTGATGCATTGCAATCCAAAGCATGAGATGGTTGCAATTTTCGGACAGCATTTTATCGCGCAAAATTGCCAAACACTCATGTGAATAAAGCCTTAGGCCTTAGTCACACGGGCGTTTTTTCCCGCGATTTGCGGATCACATGATGGATGCGCATCCGCAAATCGCGTGACCAGGGCCGAAAAATCGCCTGAAAATACTGCTCCTAGCCGCGTTTCAATAGAAACGGGCCGGAGCTGTCCAGCGCATTGAATTCAATGGAGCCGGCAATACAGCCGGCTCCATTGAAAGCAATGCGCTGCGGGCAATCGCGGGATGAATTTTCGGAAAGGGCTTAAATATATAAGCCCTTCCCTGAAATTCATCCAGAAATGTGTAAAAACTAGAGATGAGCGAGCACCAAAATGCTCGGGTGCTCGTTACTCAGGACGAAATTATCGCGATGCTCGAGGGTTCGTTTCGAGTAACGAACCCCATTGAAGTCAATGGGCGACCCGAGCATTTTTGTATATCGCCGATGTTCGCTAAGGTTTTCATTTGTGAAAATCGGGGCAATTCAAGAAAGTGATGGGAACGACACAGCAACGGATAGGGCAGGCGAGGGGCTACATGTTGGGCTGCATCTCAAGTTCCCAGGTCCCACTATTAAGCCACAATAGCGGCAAGAGTGGGCCCCCCCCCAACAACTTTTACTTCTGAAAAGCCCTCATTAGCAATGCATACCTTAGCTAAGCACCACACTACCTCTAACAAAGCACAATCACTGCCTGCATGACACTCCGCTGCCACTTCTCCTGGGTTACATGCTGCCCAACCCCCCCCCCCCCCCCCGCACGACGCAGTGTCCACAGCGCACACCAAAGTGTCCCTGCGCAGCCTTCAGCTGCACTCATGCCACACCACCCTCATGTCTATTTATAATTGCGTCTGCCATGAGGAGGAACCGCAGGCACACACTGCAGAGGGTAGGCACGGCTAGGCAGCGACCCTCTTTAAAAGGGGCGGGGCGATAGCCCACAATACTGTACAGAAGCAATGAGAAATATAATCCTGTGCCACCGCCATCAGGAGCTGCACACGTGGGCATAGCAATGGGGAACCTATGTGCCACACACTATTCATTCTGTCAAGGTGTCTGCATGCCCCAGTCAGACCGTGGTTTTTTTATAAATAGTCACAGGCAGGTACAACTCCGCAATGGGAATTCCGTGTGCACCCACAGCATGGGTGGCTCCCTGGAACCCACCAGCTGTACATAAATGTATCCCATTGCAGTGCCCATCACAGCTCAGGTAACGTCCGATTAAATGCAGGTGGGCTTCGGCCCACACTGCATGCCCCAGTCAGACTGGGGTTCTTTAGAAGTGTACACATAGAGTTACAACTCCGTGTGGATCGACGGCATGGGTGGGTGCCAAGAAGCCACCGGCAGTACATAAATATATCCCATTGCATTGCCCATCACAGCTGAGGTAATGTCATGTTTAATGCAGGTGGGCTTCGGCCCACACTGCATGCCCCAGTCAGACTGGGGTTCTTTAGAAGTGGACACATGCAGTTACAACTCACTGTGGACCCACAGCATGGGTGGGTGCCAGGAAGCCACCGGCGGTACATAAATATATCCCATTGCATTGCCCATCACAGCTGATGTAACGTCAGCTTTAATGCAGGTGGGCAAAAAATTAATTGGATTACACTGTAGGCGAGGGCCCCAAAAAATTGGTGTACCAACAGTACTAATGTACCTCAGAAAAATTGCCCATGCCCAACCAAGAGGGCAGGTGAAACCCATTAATCGCTTTGGTTAATGTGGCTTAATTGGTATGACTGAGCCTTGTGGGCCTAAGAAAAATTGCCCGTTCGGCGTGATTACGTGAGGTGTCAGGAGGAGGAGCAGGAGGAGGAGGATGAATAGAATACACAGATTGATGAAGCAAAAAAGTCCCCGTTTTTGATGGTGATAGAGAACGATGCTTTTGTCCGTGGGTGCAGCCTACGTATTGCTTAGGTATCGCTGCTGTCCGCTGGTGGAGAAGAGAAGTCTGGGGAAATCCAGGCTTTGTTCATCTTGATGAGTGTAAGACTGTCGGCACTGTCGGTTGACAGGCGGGTACGCTTATCCGTGATGATTCCCCCAGCCGCACTAAACACCCTCTCTGACAAGACGCTAGCCGCAGGACAAGCAAGCACCTCCAGGGCATTCAGCGCGAGTTCAGGCCACGTGTCCAGCTTCGACACCCAGTAGTTGTAGGGGGCAGAGGCGTCACGGAGGACGGTCGTGCGATCGGCTACGTACTCCCTCACCATCCTTTTACAGTACTCCCGCCGACTCAGCCTTGACTGGGGAGCGGTGACACAGTCTTGCTGGGGAGCCAGAAAGCTGTCAAGGGCCTTAGAGAGTGTTCCCCTGCCTGTGCTGTACATGCTGCCTGATCTCTGCGCCTCCCCTGGTACCTGGCCCTCGGAACTGCGCCTTCGGCCACTAGCGCTGTGGGATGGGAATTTTACCATCAGTTTGTCCGCCAGGGTCCTGTGGTATAGCATCACTCTCGAACCCCTTTCCTCTTCGGGTATGAGAGTGGAAAGGTTCTCCTTATACCGTGGGTCGAGCAGTGTGTACACCCAGTAATCGGTAGTGGCCAGAATGCGTGTAACGCGAGGGTCACGAGGAAGGCATCCTAACATGAAGTCAACCATGTGTGCCAGGGTACCTGTACGCAACACATGGCTGTCCTCACTAGGAAGATCACTTTCAGGATCCTCCTCCTCCTCCTCAGGCCATACACGCTGAAAGGATGACAGGCAAGCAGCATGGGTACCCTCAGCATTGGGCCAAGCTGTCTCTACCCCCTCCTCCTCATCCTCCTCATGCTCCTCCTCCTCAACGCGCTGAGATATAGACAGGAGGGTGCTCTGACTATCCAGCGACATACTGTCTTCCCCCGCCTCTGTTTCCGAGCGCAAAGCGTCTGCCTTTATGCTTTGCAGGGAACTTCTCAAGAGGCATAGCAGAGGAATGGTGACGCTAATGATTGCAGCATCGCCGCTCACCATCTGGGTAGACTCCTCAAAGTTTCCAAGGACCTGGCAGATGTCTGCCAACCAGGCCCACTCTTCTGTAAAGAATTGAGGAGGCTGACTCCCACTGCGCCGCCCATGTTGGAGTTGGTATTCCACTATAGCTCTACGCTGCTCATAGAGCCTGGCCAACATGTGGAGCGTAGAGTTCCACCGTGTGGGCACGTCGCACAGCAGTCGGTGCACTGGCAGATGAAACCGATGTTGCAGGGTGCGCAGGGTGGCAGCGTCCGTGTGGGACTTGCGGAAATGTGCGCAGAGCCAGCGCACCTTTCCGAGCAGGTCTGACAAGCGTGGGTAGCTTTTCAGAAAGCGCTGAACCACCAAATTAAAGACGTGGGCCAGGCATGGCACGTGCGTGAGGCTGCCAAGCTGCAGAGCCGCCACCAGGTTACGGCCGTTGTCACACACGACCATGCCCGGTTGGAGGCTTAGCGGCGCAAGCCAGCGGTCGGTCTGCTCTGTCAGACCCTGCAGCAGTTCGTGGGCCGTCTGCCTCTTCTCTCCTAAGCTGAGTAGTTTCAGCACGGCCTGCTGACGCTTGCCCACCGCTGTGCTGCCGTGCCGCGCGACACCGACTGCTGGCGACGTGCTGCTGCTGACACATCTTGATTGCAAGACAGAGGTTGCGTAGGAGGAGGGTGGTTTAGTGAAGGACGCATACACCGCCGCAGATACCACCACCGAGCTGGGGCCCGCAATTCTGGGGGTGGGTAGGACGTGAGCAGTCCCAGGCTCTAACTCTGTCCCAGCCTCCACTAAATTCACCCAATGTGCCATCAGGGAGATATAGTGGCCCTGCCCGCCTGTGCTTGTCCACGTGTCTGTTGTTAAGTGGACATTGGCAGTAACCGCGTTGGTGAGGGCGCGTACAATGTTGCAGGAGACGTGGTCGTGCAGGGCTGGGACGGCACATCGGGAAAAATAGTGGCGACTGGGAACTGAGTAGCGCGGGGCCGCCGCCGCCATCATACCTTTGAAAGCCTCCGTTTCCACAACCCTAAACGGCACCATCTCCAGGCTGATAAATTTGGCTATGTGCATGTCTAATGCTTGAGCGTGCGGGTGCGTGGCGTCGTACTTGCGCTTGCGCTCCAACACTTGCGCTAGCGACGGCTGGACGGTGCGCTGAGAGACATTGGTGGATGGGGCCGAGGTCAGCGGAGTTGAGGGTGTGGGTGCAGGCCAGGAGACGGTAGTGCCTGTGTCCTGAGAGGGGGGTTGGATCTCAGTGGCAGGTTGGGGCACAGGGGGAGAGGCAGCGGTGCAAACTGGAGGCGGTGAACGGCCTTCGTCCTACCTTGCGGGGTGCTTGGCCATCATATGTCTGCGCATGCTGGTGGTGGTGAGGCTGGTGGTGGTGGCTCCCCGGCTGATCTTGGCGCGACAAAGATTGCACACCACTGTTCGTCGGTCGTCTGCACTCTCAGTGAAAAACTGCCAGACCTTTGAGCACCTCGGCCTCTGCAGGGTGGCATGGCGCGAGGGGGCGCTTTGGGAAGCAGTTGGTGGATTATTCGGTCTGGCCCTGCCTCTACCCCTGGCCTCTGCACTGCCTCTTCCAACCTGCCCTGCTGCTGCACTTGCCTCCCCCTCTGAAGACATGTCCTCAGTAGGCGTAGCAAACGAGGTGGGGTCAGTCACCTCATCATCCTGCTGCTGTTCCTCCGAATCCTGTGCGCTCCTCCCTCGGACTTACTCCAATTACTACTACCTGAGTGATAGACAACTGTGTCTCATCGTCATCGTCCTCCTCACCCACTGAAAGCTCTTGAGACAGTTGCCGGAAGTCCCCAGCCTCATCCTCCGGACCTCGGGAACTTTCCAAAGGTTGGGCATCGGTCACCACAAACTCCTCCAGTGGGAGAGGATTCGGAACCATTGCTGCCCATTCTGGGCAGGGGCCCGAGAACAGTTCCTGGCTGCTGCCTGCTCCTCAGAATGTGTCATTGTAATGGAGTGAGGAGGCTGGGAGGAAGGAGGAGCAGCAGCCAGAGGATTCAGAGTTGCAGCAGTGGACGGCGCAGAATTCTGGGTGGTCGATAGATTGCTGGATGCACTTTCTGCCATCCACGACAGGATCTGCTCACACTGCTCATTTTCTAATAAAGGTCTACCGCGTGGACCCATTAATTGTGAGATGAATGTGGGGACGACAGAAACGTGCCTCTCTCCTAATCCCGCAGCAGTCGGCTGCGATACACCTGGATCAGGAGCTCGGCCTGTGCCCACACCCTGACTTGGGCCTCCGCGTCCTCGCCCGCGTCCATGTCCTCTAGGCCTACCCCTACCCCTCAGCATGCTGCATTACCAGTAGTGCAGAAACAGAACGCTGTAATTAAATGTGCCGCTTATTGGCCTGTGGTTGGAGGCGGACTTCGCTTACGGAACGCACAGCAGAGGCAGGAAAGAATTTTGCGCAAGCCTGCTGTAACACTTAGCTGGCTGCGTATGAATTAGGACAACTACTCCCAGCAGAGACGCAGTACAGTCAGGACGGTCACAGGCAGCCCAAATAGATTTTTTTTCCCAAATTTTTTTGGAAAAGCCCACTGCGTATATAGACTGGATATGTCTTTCACTGTCCCTGCCTCACCACCACTACTGGCCGTGGACTATGTAAAATTACTGCAGACTGTTTCACTCTGGACAGGATGACAGCAGTGATGTAAGAGGCAACGCAAAGGCAGGAAAGAATTTTGCGCAAGCCTGCTGTAACACTTAGCTGGCTGCGTATGAATTAGGACAACTACCCCCAGCAGAGACGCAGTACAGTCAGGATGGTCATAGGCAGCCCAAATAGATTTTTTTTCCCAAATTTTTTTGGAAAAGCCCACTGCGTATATAGACTGGATATGTCTTTCACTGTCCCTGCCTCACCACCACTACTGGCCGTGGACTATGTAAAATTACTGCAGGACGCAATGCTCTAGACGCAATGCTCTGCACGGCCAATATACAAAAAAAAATAAAAATGTGCAACACTGCAAAAAGCAGCCTCCACACTACTGCACACGGTCAGATGTGGCCCTAAGAAGGACCGTTGGGGTTCTTGAAGCCTAAAATCAATCCTAACACTCTCCCTATAGCAGCTCCGGCATCAGCAGCACTTTTCCTGATCTCTGTCAGAATGCATCTGTGGCGAGCCGCGGGAGGGGCCGATTTATATACTCGGGTGACACCTGATCTCGCCTGCCACTCACTGCAGGGGGGTGGTATAGGGCTTGAACGTCGCAGGGGGAAGTTGTAATGCCTTCCCTGTCTTTCTATTGGCCAGAAAAGCGCGCTAACGTCTCAGAGATGAAAGTGAAAGTAACTCGAACATCGCGTGGTGCTCGCCTCTAGTAACGAGCATCTCGAACACGCTAATACTCGAACGAGTATCAAGCTCGGACGAGTACGTTAGCTCATCTCTAGTAGAGTGCTGTTTTTTTTCAAGATTAGAAAAAGGTACCATTATAAGGGCGTCTTCACACAAGCATATGCGCCAGTATGCTTGCTGTGGCACAACATATTTGCACATGAACTAGGTTTAATGTTGTTTTGCATTTTGTACTTTTTGCGCATGCAGGGCCAGCTTACATGTGCATGCGATGCACTTTTTCTGTGGATTAAAAGGCTAATCAGCCCTAACGATGTCCAGGTATGTTCTTTTCCTTGCATTTTGCGCAGTGTTACACACCTCCCCTTGTGTATTTGCGCACCTTGCATAGACTTTTATGGGGCATTTGCTGCGTAAAATGCAGGAAAATAGAGCAGGTCTTACTCAAAACGCACTCATGAGAACAAACCAATTGAAATCAATGGGTTCTATTCTCTGTATTTAGCTTGCATATATTTTATGCGCACAAAAACACGCACAAATACGTTCGTGTGAAGCCGCAGTAAGATGATATAACAGAATGCATTTCCATCATGTTGCTGTTTACTTGTTTTTTAGTTGCTGTACAAAAACAGAATCCATCTGGAATAAGTTCCTAAACAGGTTGGAAAAAAGGAACCTGCATCATTTTTGTGTCCTGTTTTAGGCCTCATGTCCACTAGCTTAATGGAATTGTGGATTCCGCAGCCGATTTCCGCCGCAGAATTCACAGCGGATTTTGCCCATAGGGGATCATTGGCCATCCGCGGTCCATTAGGCCAGCTGCACATGGCCGTGACGGGCTCCACCGCGGAGTTCCACGGCAGAGCCCGTCACGGCGCCCCTGCAGAGACCCGAATACTTACCTCCGGATCCGGAGTCTTCCGTCCCGCATGACGCTTCTGCGCGCATGTGACGCGCCGGCCACTTCACATGACACGCCCACAGCGTCACATGAGGTGCGGGCTGGCGGTGGGTGGGGAAGCGGTATCACGCTATCTTCTGCTGTGCTAGCGTGACGGACGGGCTTCCATTGACTGCAATGGAAGCAGTCCGCGTGTACACCTGCGGCAAATAGAGCATGCCGCGGGTGAGGACGGGTGATTTCACGGTGCGGAATTCCGCGATGGAATTCTGCACCGTGAGCATTGAGCTATTAGGTTCAATAGAACCTAATAGCTGCGGGGAACGCGGCGGAAATCCGTCCGTGGGAAGGAGCTCTTAAATTGATTTTTGCACCCACGGATGGCATTTTAAAAGAATTGCGTTTTTCACAACATTCTGCCGCGGATCGGCAACATTGCTATCACATTGATAGCAATGTGTGCAGATATCTGCATGCAAAAAAAATACCATTTAAAGCAATTCTGCGCGGATTGTATTTTTCTAGTGGACATGAGGCCTTAGGGCTTGAAAACATGAGCGTGTTTTTCTCACCTTATACGACCGTGATAATCAGGGCCGTATAACGGGACACAACGAAGTAACTGATTTCACTAGTTCAGTGGTTTCGTTTTCACTGCTTGAATTTCTCAGCCATGAATACTACAGCCAAGATAAGATATGACCTGCCCTATCTGCCTCGCATGTAGTGAACACACCGTGCAGGGAAGATCAGGCAGCACCTTTCTTCCCGCGGTTATTTTCAAACTTCTGCACTCTGGCGTGCAGTTTGAAAAGCCGGTGAGGGCTTCTACCCACTAGCGTTTTTTTCTTGCGATGTGAGATCCTCACCCCTAGAAAGCTCTGCTGTCATTGGCTGAGCACTGTGACCAATCACAGGCTGTGCTCAGCTGTCAGTCAATGGCTGAGCGCTGCCTGTGATTGGCTGAGTGCTCAGCCAATGACAACAGTGCTTTCTGGGGGTGGGAATTTTTCAATACCCGGCCTCCAGAACACAGAAGAAGACTGCCGTGCTGGAAAGAATAGACCGGATGGCTCTTGTAGGTGAGTATAATTTTTTTTTTTACTTTTTTTTACAGTTAGCTATGATTTTTACTGATGGGCTTATATTTCAAGCAAATGAGAATGAAACCACTGAAATAGTGGGTAGGCACCCTGAGGGAGAAGAAAGTTCCCTTTTTCAGGTGCACTTACGTTTCGTACCACCGAGTGTAGTTGCACCTACGGCCATGTGTTTTTGCCCTTATCCAATTTTAATGGTAAATTTGCCCAACAAATAAACAGTACCTTTCCATGGGATGCAAAATGTGCTATGAACCCAGCTGAGAACTCCATTGCAGTCCTGCTGTCTTATTGGATCAATTGTGCTCAAGAAGGGAAGAATTTAGATAATGGAACTCTTAGGGAATAATGATATATTTAATGCTCTAAATGCTTAACACAGGCTCAGGTTAAAAAAAAGATCAACCTAAAATCTCATAGGATTTTATGGTTTAGACAAAAACTTTTCCCTATTAAATATTTTAAACTGATATAGGGCATTTACTTATGCTGGACCCGGCTTTATTGGTTAGAGCCAGGTCCTTTAGAGTTTGCAATTCTCAATTTGCACATTGCAGTTGTAGAGCACTTTCCCCACACAACTTGAGGGACCAATTATATGTAAAGAGATTGTTCAGAACTGCTCACCCCTATAATGAATATGCCTGTGTTCCAGTGGGATTTTACATCTCTGACCACTCCAGGCTTTACGCATAGGAGAAGTGGGTTAGGCTACCTGGTGATGAATTACATTCAGCACCAACTCAGTCAGTGAAAACTCAGTTTCCCATATTTAAATCCTCCTCTGGCTGTAGTTGCTATTTGTATGTTGCTATTGCTGCTTTTGCTTTATTTGCCCGTGTGTATGACCTTGAAAATGAATCCTCTCAAAAACAAATCCAAAGTCGTTGAGAGGCAGCGCAGTAGCAAATGTATACATACAGAATCATTAGAACCCCTTGAAAAGCCACGGCTTGTCGAAAGGCACACAATATCCCTGCAGTGTTGTAAATCTCTATGCAACTGAATTACAGACAGATTTTTTCCTAGAAGCAGCAGGGAAATATCTCCATAACAGAATGTCTGATTGTAGCACGTCATATTCAGACTGAGTAGAACAGACCAAAACCTCAGTAGGGCCACACAGAGTACTGCAAGCAGGAGCATATATAAGGGGCTGCGGGTGGGAGTGCTATGGGGTTGCCTCACTTCTTCACTGGCTCACCCACATTACTCTCCTCCAGTTGTGTAGCTAGTTTATATGTTTGTACATTAATGAAGTCTGCCATCTGCTGGTTAAAGAAGAACATTTACATGTGAGATGTGCACTGCTACCAGCAGGTGTCAGATAGCACTAAATTGACGCTCTGGTCCTGGGACAGGTTTTATTCAAGGACCGGAGGGGCAGAGTTAAATTACCTGGTGTCATCTTCTTCCCAGTTTGGCCACTGATATGGGGTTCTTCTTCATATTTTCAAGATGGCCCCAGCGATTATTAGGCTAACCAATGCACACTGAGTCCTGGTAGTGCAGCGGTAGTCTAAGACATTACTCATTGCTCTGATTGACCCCTACTGCACACATAAGCAGTGCTGGCCAATCAGGAAGCACCATGCACTGTCTAAGGTGGGTTGCACTGGCCTCTTCCCCCCATATAATGTAAATTGACAGCTTTTTGCCCTTTCGCATATAGGGAGAGAGCTGACAGTCTGCATGATGTGGGCGGGGAGAGGCCAGAGTAACTCACCCCCTTGACTTGAAGCTTCATTCCAAGTCATACCTAAAAGTACGTTAATTCTGAAATGCTGCAGCAGTATAAGGGCGCCCACCCACTGGCGATTTTTTTCCCTGCGAAATTCGCAGCATTTTTTTCTCTGCAGGGGTCTATGGGACTTGTAATGTTAAAATCGCGATCGCGCAAAATCGCAATTTACCGCGAAATCGCGATTTTGCGCGATCGCGATTTTAACATTACAAGTCCCATAGACCCCTGCAGAGAAAAAAATGCTGCGAATTTCGCAGGGAAAAAAAATCGCCAGTGGGTGGGCGCCCTAAGGCCAGTTTCACATGGGCAACAAAATTGTGCAATTTTCTTGCGATGTGACAGTGCTGCAAATTGCATGTATGTGAAGCCCATGCTTCCCAATGCTTTCACATTAGCATTGTTTTGTAGCATGCTACATTGCAAGAAAAAAAATTGTGGGTTGCTAAATATTGCTGCTATTTGTGAGGTTTTGTAGCTCATGTTTACCTATGGAGCCTTCCTATATGTTGCATTGCATCACACGAAAACGCATTTTCATGCAGTGCGATGCAACTTTTACAGTAGGAAATGCTATTGAATGGCTGTAATTGGTTCATTGAGCGCTGGCTCTGAATGGCTGAGCCGCAGCCCTTGAGAACCAATCAGAGGCAATGCTTCTTGGAGGCGGGGTTTTTCAAACTCCTGACCAGAAAGCGCTAAAGGAAAAATACGAGCAAGCCTGCTGGGGATCTGAAGAGATGTGCGGCAGAGCGCTTATTAGGTGTTTTTTGTTTTTTTATACAGTTAAGGCTTATTTTTAGGGTAGGGCTTATATTTCAAGCCGCCCAAAAATCCAGGCAAACGAGCCCTACAAAGTCGCACAACTTTGTAGCAACACAAAATGACGATATCGCCATGAGAAAATGCAGCGATATCGCACAGAACACCGATTGATATTGCTGTGATTTTCTCGCAGCGATTTCACTGTCGTCCGTGTGAAAGAGGCCTAAGGCATACACAAGACTGCTTTACATACCTGTCTATGCTGTCCATAGTTTGGGTAGCATAACCCTGTTGACAGGAACCCTTTAAAGCTTCTAATGGGGCCGTAGTAGCTTTCATGGAAATAATCCAGATGAGCCATCCTTGAGTGAAACAATGTTTCCGTAGGCCTACAATACTCCATTCATCAATACTTCTATTTTCCCTCTACCACCTGCATACACAGTTTTTCCATGCCTCTGTATTAATGAAAGACCATATGCTTGTGTCTAAGATACAATGAAGCAGAGAGTATGTAAAGCGGCAGCTAATCAATAACAGTTGGTCCTACAAGTATCTCCTTCTTTCTTTTAATGTTTCCTTTTAACATTGATTTCTTTTTCTATAAGTACATCCATTCTCTATGTGCCCCAAAATCTGTCATTAGAAGTGACCATTGTGTTAAGCACTGAGCATGTGTACCATCTGTCTAATTGGAAAGACCTAAATCTAATAGATATCTGTTAAAGAGCAATTGCATTGAATGTGAGTCAGTAAAAGGGAATTGATGTTCCTTATTTAAACATTTAAGTATTCATCCCACAAGCTTTGACAAATCAATGTAAAGTGGTCAGAAGACTATATGATTTAGAAAGCGACAATCTAAGGTGTCCCCAATGTGGTAGGTTAGTCGAGAAGGTCACGGTCTATCAATGCAGAAGAATGGAAATCATTTACCTGATCATCATTAAAATGTAAGTTAATTGCTTAGTGTTGAGAGACTTTATTCACAGAGCTCATGATACATAAAAGATAGTATAGACAGAGAGAAGGGCAGAAAAAATGTTCGCATTAGCAGCTCATTGACAGTCAGACAGCTCGTACAAATTGTACAGTATGTCTCTATGGGTCTAATTTAAAGAGATTTCTGCAGAAGCAGCATTGGATGGTGTGTAGATGAAAAAGAGCCAGTATGTGCTGTAGCTTGTCTCTAAAATGCTGAAAATCTCTGCTCTAAAGCCTTGCCTGCCTGCAATGCTTAAATTAGCTCTAAAAACTTCCAATGTATCTAATGGCATTCAGAAAACTGATGCAGCAGGAACAGCATCGTCTAAACCAGCAAAAGGAACAGACAGATGTGCTCATGTTGTGAATATATTCAGGATCATATTTTCCAGCCTCTGTTCATGCAGGCATCTAGTTGTTCCATTTACATGCAAAGCCATATTTCTGAAAACCCAGAGCCAGCTTTCTTGTGAGTCCTGAATTTTGATTTGTTTGCACAGTACTGAAAGTAGCTTTATTACCATTTGTATTACAACCCCCTTAATCTCACTGTATACTGAGCAGCTCCTACACAAGGAAGAATATGGTAGAGCCACAGGAAACTGATGGATTTATACCCCGTTCTGCAGCTTCTTCTTCTTCTTTTTTTTTTGACTTTGAGATTCAGTATTGTTTCTATCAGCTCTGGACATATGAAAAATTACAACTATCTAGGAAGGATACATGGAAGAATACAAATACTGTACCATATTTAGAGATAGATAGATAGATGAGACAGATAGATAGATAGATAGATAGATAGATAGATAGATAGATAGATAGATAGATAGATAGATAGATAGATAGATAGATAGATAGATAGATAGATAGATGAGACAGACAGATAGATACATAGTTAATTAGATAAATAATAGATACAAAGAACGATAGATAGATAGATAGATAGATAGATAGATAGATAAATTATAGATAGATAGATAGATATGAGATAGATAGATAGATAGAAAAAATATGAGATAGATAAATGATAGATAGATAGATAGATAGATAGATATGAGATAGATAGATATGAGATAGATAGATAGATAGATAGATAGATGAGACAAGCAGATAGATACATAGATAATTAGATAGATAAATAATAGATACAAAGAAAGATAGGTATGAGATAGATAGATATGAGATAGATAGATAGATGTGAGTTAGATAAGAGAGATAGATATATAGATATGCGATAGATAGATAGATAGATAGATAGATAGATAGATAGATAGATAGACAGATAGATATGCAATAGATAGATAAGAGAGAGACAGATAGATACATAGATAATTAGATAGATAAATGATAGATACAAATAAAGATAGGTATGAGATAGATAGATAGATAGATAGATAGATAGATAGATAGATAGATAGATAGATAGATAGATAGATATGAGATGGATGGATAGATGAGAGATATTACATAGATAGGTAGATAGATAAAAAGATGGATATGAGATAGAGAGATCGAAAGGTATGAGATGATAAGAGGTAGATAGATAGATAGATAGATAGATAGATAGATAGATAGATAGATAGATAGATAGATAGATAGATAGATAGATGAAAGAGACAGATGGATACATTGATAATTAGATCGATAAATAATAGATACAAAGAAAGATAGGTATGAGATAGATAGATGGATAGATAGATATGAGATATGTATTACACAAATAGACAGATAGATATTAGATAAATAGATAGATATAAGATACATACATAAATATGCAATAGATAGATAGATATTACATAGATAGGCAGATAGATATGAGATAGATAGATCAAAAGATATGAGATAGATAGATAGATAGATAGATAGATATGAGATTGGTAGATAGAGAGAATTATAAATATACACCAATTTTAAATCGGTGCAGCCAATCAGACACCACAGTGCCACCGTTGGCACTGTGGACATCAGTGCTCATATTCTGGATGCCAAGATGCCAGCAGTTTGGGAACATGACATTGTGGCCTCCACCCAGCCATCTTTCCGAAAACCACCGCCGGAGCAGTATGAGCTGCTCAACTCCGCTTTGGGGGTTCAAAGAGAGGTATGTATTACCTATTTTATTATTTTAGAATGGATCCAGCTGCTGAAAAAGTTTTTATAGTAATGATAAAAACCCTTTAAGCCGCGGGCCAGAAAATGAGTAAAGTTAATCTACAGTGCCTAGTTATTCACTCATATGCAGCAGAATGTGACAGTGTATAACTAAACAGAATTTCCATGGAAATGGTCACTACTAGCTTTTCAAACAATTTGCATTTAATGTTGCTCATCTTGATTAGCCGGGTGATCAGCCGGGTTAGTCTGGCTGTCCACGGGCGATGCGGTATCCCACGGCGAAGCTCCGCCACGGGAGCCGCCGCCAAATCTCCGCTGGTCAGCCATATCTGATAGATAGGCTGACCGCGGAGAATTGGTGCAATTCGTAGCATGCTGCGAATTGCCCACCACGAGTGGAGAATCGCAATGATTCTCAGGTCGTGGACAGGTGTCAGCGCTTTCCATAACAATGCTATGGGAAACGTCGGCCGGCGTGATTCGCCGGTGGTTTACCGCTGACGAAATCACTACCATGGACAGGTGGCCTTAGTCTGTACCGATTTTTGGTGAAAATCACAGGAGAATTAACAAAAAAAAACCAGGGAAACAGAAAATACACACAGTGCGTGTCAGCTGCCTCAGATGTCATTCAAAGTCACCAGTCTGGCCAGTATGAATGATTTGCAAAGCTTACACAGCTAGTGGTGGAATAAGGGGAATTCAATTACACAGCGTCAAATAAGGACAGCTCCCAAACATACAAGCAGTGAACATATTCACTGTGGCCTTCTGTTATCACATATTGTGCCT
Organism: Eleutherodactylus coqui; assembly: GCF_035609145.1. Classification (NCBI taxonomy): domain Eukaryota; kingdom Metazoa; phylum Chordata; class Amphibia; order Anura; family Eleutherodactylidae; genus Eleutherodactylus; species Eleutherodactylus coqui. The sequence continues at coordinate 136,607,307 of NC_089843.1, read as the reverse complement.
ACCAGGAATTACAGCTTATTCAGTTCGTGGTGCTTTTTTTATTAATATAAAACAAAGAAAAAAACAGAGACAGCAAATAAATACAGTGCGTGTCAGTGGCCTCAGATATTGTTCAAAGTCACCAGTCCGGCCATACACAGCTAGTAGTAGCTTCTGAAACCTATAAGGTTAGGTGATAAGTTGCATAAAACTACACCGAAAAAAAATAACAAAAGAAACGTGAAGAAAGCAAGAGGTATGGAACGAGTCTATGGTGCTAGAGGCAGTAGAGGAAAGGCCAAGTTTGTATTTCAAGTGGCTCCCCCTAAAGCAACAGCTCCACATGCTGCAGGAGGCGAGTCAAGTCCACTGCCATTCCTTAGAAGTGGTTCAGCTCTTGCGTTACATTTGCAGCACACAGAACAGGTCGCAGAGTGGATAACACAGTATGCCTCAAGTACTACCATCTTCTCTTCCACACAATTGCAGACACACAGCACTCAATCTGCACCAGTCTGCAAGGAGCATCCCCCTCTACTTCACCCTTTTCCAAATTTCCTACACCCTCAGAATCAGTCCACATGGATCAGTCTGAGGAGCTGTTTGATCATTTAGTGTCATGGATGTCAACTGGGTAGTCCAAACGACCGGAGAAAGAAGACCAAGACATTGAGGGCACTGATTCCTCCAGAGAGGAAGACGAGGGTGGGTCAGCGCATGTGGTAAGCCCTCCACAGGCAATGTGTACTCAGGGGAATGTGGAAACCAAGGTGCCAGCTTCTGTCCAATCCTGTCCAATCAGGAGGAAAAAAATGATGAAGATAAAGAGGAGGTAGAAGATAATGAGGTTCTTGATCCAACATGTTCAGACAGGGAGATTCAAGATAACAGCTCACAGGGAGAGGAGGAAGAGGCAAACATTGTGGGACAACACCCTGCCAAGGCAGCGTAGGGTGTTTCAGTGTCACCATCCTCAGCTACTACTAGTCGCAGCAGCAGCAACATCAGGCCCACAGCTAGGTCTGCATCATAGGATTTGTGTAGCCTCGGCATTCTTTGAAACTGCACATGCTGACAGAAAAGTGATCATCTGTAAGATCTGCTATAAGCATTTAAACTACAGCAATAACATAAACAACTTTAACGCAATGTGTATGAGCAGCCACATGAACCCCCACCACCTACTGCCTTGGACAGTCTACCTGGGCCAGAGGGCAAGGAGTCAGCCTCATCCTGCTCCCTCTTCTGATGCCTCTTCCTTTATCTCCCTCCCTGTTCATCAAGCTGCACACCTACTTCAGACCACTCCTCCGCAATTGATGATTGGGCTGCAGACTTCAGAGCCAAGAGTGGGAAAGGGAGAGCAGAGGTTGAGCTACTATCATCACCACCACCTTCACTTGACATTGACATATTCTAACGTGTTCCAAGCCAGCTCTCCATCTCCCAGCTATGGAAACATAAAGAAATACCACCCCAACCATCCATGAGAGCGAAGCCTGAGAGCAAGCATTGCACAGCTGCTTGCACTGGAATGCTGCCCTTCAGGCCAGTGGACACAGACGACTTCTGAAATGTGATGCTTCATGCTAATCCACAATACCAGATCCCCAGTCGCTATTTATTTGCCCCAAAAACTGACCCTACCCTGCACCACCATGTGAATGTTAACATGTCCTTGGCTGTTAGTGGCAAGGTACACCTGACCAAGGAACGCAGTCCAGCAAACATGGCCAGGGGTGTTACATATCCTTAATAGCACATTGTCCTGCAGGTGGGGCATGAAGCCGAAAGTGATGATCCATGTTTCATAACACCCCCAAGAACTGTAGGAAAATTTATCACTTTCTGTCACCTCCTCACCCCTCCTTCTTCTCTTCCTCCACCTTTTTATACCACCTTTCAACACACTCCATATAGTCACAGATATCTGTATGTGACATTTTCGGACCTCTATACAGCAGTACAAATGGTAAGTGCCAAAATAGTGTCCTAAATAGAGATGAGCAAGCATACTCGTCCGAGCTTGATGCTCGTTCGAGTATTAGGGTGCTCGAGATGCTCGTTACTCGAGACGAGCACCACGCGGTACTCGTCTCGATTAAACGAGCACTGACCATTGAATTCAATGGAGCCGGCAATACAGCGGGCTCCATTGAAAGCAATGGCCTGCCGGCGAGCGCGGGATGAATTGTCGGGAAGGGCTTAAATATATAAGCCCTTCCCTGCAATTCATCCAGAAATGTGTAAAAAAATATATATATACTCACCTTGTCCCGGCAGAACGATGTTAGCCCATTGAATTCAATGGAGCCGGCAATACAGCCGGCTCCATTAAAAGCAATGGGCTGCCGGCGATCGCGGGATGAATTGTCGGGAAGGGGTTAAATATATAAGCCCTTCCCTGCAATTCATCCAGAAATGTGTAAAAATAAAAAAATATATATATACTCACCTGGTCTCTGCAGACGGAGTTCAGCGTAGCCAGCGGCAGTCCTCCTGAACTGCTCTGAACAGCTATGAGTAGTATTCAGCAGCCGGGGATTTAAAATCCCCGCCTGCTGAATGAGCTGCCTCTAATTGGTCACAGCCTGACCAATCAGAGGCAGATTCCACTCACACACCCATTCATGAATTTATGAATGGGTGTGTGACTGCTGCCTCTGATTGGCTCAGCGGGACCAATCAGATGAGAGGCAGCAGTCACTCACCCATTCATAAATTCATGAATGGGTGTGTGAGTGGAATCTGCCTCTGATTGGTCAGGCTGTGACCAATTAGAGGCAGCTCATTCAGCAGGCGGGGATTTTAAATCCCCGGCTGCTGAATACTACTCACAGCTGTTCAGAGCAGTTCAAGAGGACTGCCGCTGGCCGCGCTGAACTCCGTCTGCCGGGACCAGGTGAGTATATATATATTTTTTATTTTTACACATTTCTGGATGAATTGCAGGGAAGGGCTTATATATTTAACCCCTTCCCGACAATTCATCCCACGATCGCCGGCAGCCCATTGCTTTCAATGGAGCCAGCTGTATTGCTGGCTCCATTGAATTCAATGGGCTAACATCGTTCTGCCGGGACAAGGTGAGTATATTTTTTTTTAATTTTTACACATTTCTGAATGAATTGCAGGGAAGGGCTTATATATTTAAGCCCTTCCCGACAATTCATCCCACGATCGCCGGCAGCCCATTGCTTTCAATGGAGCCAGCTGTATTGCCGGCTCCATTGAATTCAATTGGCTAACATCGTTCTTCTCTGCCACAGCTGTTAAAGCTGTGGCAGAGGAGAACGATCTTTATGCTGACAGTGTGTGTGTGTGTGTGGGGGGGGGGGTCTCACTCTTGCCACTATTGTGGCTTAATAGTGGGACCTGGGAACTTGAGATGCAGCCCAACATGTAGCCCCTCGCCTGCCCTATCCGTTTCTGTGTCGTTCCCATCACTTTCTTGAATTTCCCAGGTTTTCACAAATGAAAACCTTAGCGAGCATCGGCGATATACAAAAATGCTCGAGTCGCCCATTGACTTCAATGGGGTTCGTTACTCGAAACGAACTCTCGAGCATCACTGAAAGTTCGACTCGAGTAACGAGCACCCGAGCATTTTGGTGCTCGCTCATCTCTAGTCCTAAAACATGAATATCTAGGAGAGCACAGCCATATGGCCTAAGAGCTGTTGACAGCTCTGGAAACCCTGACTGACGAGTGGTTGACCTTTCATAATTTGAAGCCACCCAACTGTCTCATCTATGATGTTGAATTCCATGTTGCATATATTGCAAAAGCTAAGCCAGCAGCATAGAGCAATCACAGAGTATCAGATGGTGTATGCCATTCATAGACACTGTATTAAGGTCGGTCACTTGATTTCTGTAGAGAGGCTGCAGATCAAAGATGTGTGTGCCAATTTAGCCTGTTTTGAAGAAGCAACCAAAATGGTCATTTGTGATGATGCTAGAATGGACGCCAAAGGGCCTCGGGGACAGAGACATGTTGTTGCCACAGGAGGAGGAGAAATAAGGGCTACCGATCTCCCAACTGTTTGGCCAGACCGACTTTTCTCATCACCTCAGGGAGGGTGACTTTTGGCAAGAAAGGGAGATGTCTTCCCCAACACGTTTCAATACCCATGGGAGAAGTATAGAGGAGGAAAAAGAGAAAGAACAGGAGGAGCATAATATAGGTCCAAAGGCAGGGGAGGGGACTACACAATGTTCCTTCCATCCATTACTAACTTCAGCTATCTTACGTGGATAGTGGGACCGGCCAGAGAACACTCTGAGATTTAACTTAGTGAAGCAAAAATCCATTATTTTTAGCAATCTTAACAGCTTGTTTATTTGCTCTTTGCTTTCATTTCAAAGTACAATTGAGACATTAAACTGAAAAAATGAAGTGTTCTAAAAGTTTTGAATGGTAGTATATCTATCTATTTTCTATCTATCTATCTATCTATCTATCTATCTATCTATCTATCTATCTATCTATCTATCTATCTATCTATCTATCTATCTATCTATTACAGCTGTACTTAATTTATGTTCCTACCAGGACTTTCAGAGAGCTCACATGACTTTGTAGCTATGGACTGAGATGACCTGACCTGCACACTGACTAGCTGAAAGGCTGAGTATAGCAAAGAGGTTCTGTTCCTGAGCTCAGAAGTGACTCAGCTATTTCAGAGAGTACAGGAAAGAGAGAGACTCAGTCAGTGGGAGCTGCAGCAGAGCTGACCTGCTGTTAGACTTTTGCGGCCCCAAGTGGGAGAGCCTCTAGTAAACAAATCAGCATCTGTAAACTGAGCAGGAGAGACATGAGCTGGTAAAACTGGTTGGTGCTGCCAATAATACGTGTGCCATGAGTGGACTGAGAATGCATCTCCAGGCGTTGCACACTATTGTGAGATGCAGAGACTGGCATTTAGGACTGATATCACAATGACTGTAGAAACTGAAGCAATTGCCAAGGAAGTATCTGGACATACACCTCAGTGATGCATGTGTGTGAGTAACGTTGTACCCCTGAAAGATATTTTTTTGCTGAACATAGTGTGATCTCCTGCCAGTTTGTGGATACAGACTATTCCCAAGTAAAACAGCATATAACTGCTAACGAGCCCAAATTTGCTGTTCTTACAAAATATAATTGTTATTAGTAGAGTTTGCACCTGGTCATCAGAGTACCTTATTAGTTGCCTTAGAGGAGCTTTTCAATTTAATACCAGATTCAGTACTACTACGCCTGGATATGCTGGACTGTGTATTGCCTGTGATTACTGTAGGGTGCTCACCTATAACCCTCTGTACCAATTCTTTAAGGGACAATATTGCTATAATTATGTACCGTATTTTACGGCATATAAGATGACAGGGCGTATAATACGACCCCCGACTTTTCATCTTATTTGCCAGGAATACAGTGTGAAAGAAAAAATCAATACTCACCTCCGGCGGCGCTGCTGCAGGCTGTTGCTCCCTCGTGCACGCTGGCAGAGCATTGCTTACTGCAAGCGGGGCTTGAATGCCCCGCCTCCAGAAAGCTAATGCTCTGATTGGCTAACTTAGTCTGGCGTTAGCCAATCACAGCCATTCAATAATGTCACAGGCATAGTGTGCTGCCTCTATCAATCCTATACTGTGTTTTGCTGCAGGCTGCAATAGGCTTAAAAAAGTATGCAACACCTCTGTTAGACTTTTGCAGTCACTGGCGGTGGTGCTGCTATGGCAGCAACCTGCTCATTTGCCATAAGCTACAGAACTGTAATCCATTGTGGATGCATCCCTGTAGCCATGGTAAAATGCTCTGCTTAAGCTGCTTAACAGTTTATTTTACTAGTGTCGCATTCTGAGGTCCTCTTCATTACTGGAATGTGATTTGTCACTTTGGCCTTGTAGCAATGATTAAGGGAGCTGGACCCCCAGTAATTATCTGATGTTTTGATGTGGGCTATGTGATTGTCCTTCTGAAAGAACTGCAAAATAAAAGCACTCATATACCTCAAAGTGCCTAAGGGTGATGGCCCACGTTCCTCAGGGTCAGGCCTTGTAGCCTGGAGCATTCTTATTGTGACATTGAACTTTCTTTTGACCATTATCACTATAACTAGGTGATTAGAGCCAGGGGATATGGGATATTTTTGTATGGTGTTGAGTGTGGTGTTTCTTTTTTTTTCTTCTCTCCTTCTCCTCCATTAACATGCAATACAACCCATGTCTCATACCATATGTATGTATAGATTTGAGACAGAATAATTAACATAATTTGCCATGGTTTAGGAGGTTAATATAATTTTGTGGAATGCATGGAGTATGGGGGATAAAACTAAAAGATGTGCTGTTTTTTCAGATATTCAGCAGTTTGAATCAGCTATTGTTTGTTTATTAGAAACCCATTTAACAAAAGATACGGTAAACCTGCTTCACTATTCTGTATGGGCACAATCTGTTCCTTTTAGTTGTGAGTCATCCTTTATAGCTCCCAAGGGGGGATTTTTTTTTGTCTTAGATGTATTATTGCACATAAGAATTATTTTCTAGTGGCAATACATATCCCCATCTGTATTCCAGCAAATGTATTAAGAAGGTGATGGAATTTATGACTATATCTCCTGCTGTTTCTATGTCGATTGTGGGCGATTTTAATAACTGTTTGAATAAATTTAATAAAGGCCCTATAGTGGCTTCTCCCTCTCCAACTGCTTTTGCATGCTTATTAACAGAACAAGGTTTATCTGATTTGTGGAGATTGAGAAATCCAGAAGCTTATCAATACTCTTGTTATTCTAGTTTATATAGTACACTTTCTAGAATAGATATTCTGATTGGTACTCTGTCTGTTTCCTTATGTTTGTAGAGGGGAATATGTCCCATGAACTGTAAAATAATTCTAATTAATTACGATTACTGCCTATTGGAAGCAGCCTGCTCCCCTGACACTGGGAGATTGTGTTACAGAGATAAGAAAGGTTGTATCTACAGAAAGGGGGGATATATCAAAAAGGAGTCTATTTGATTAAGTTTGTGGAAATTTGGGGATGATCGTCTGATATACAAAGGGGGAACAAAAATATGGAAATACTGTACAAAATGCATGACCTAAATTACATGGGATTATAAATCATATTTCACAATACTGCCAGTAAATGTTAACTGTAAATGGGTAGTTAATGCTGAGTGCTGGCTGAAGTAAGTCGTAGAAAAGTTGGTGGGATCTAGAGAAGGTGGGGGAGAGAAGCGAGAATGTTATCGGCGATGTTTCCCAACAGGATCCTTATCCAAAGACCTTTCCCCAACTTCGGCACATGTGCCTGTTGCCAGAATGGCAGACAAGCGCAGAAGCTGTGGAGGACCTAATAAATTTAAAATGTCCTTGGGCTTTACAAGTGCGCAGTGGGACGTAAATCACCTTCAAGGAAAATGTCTGTTCCGATAACCACCGGCTGCTCTTCTCGTTTTGGGCCCTGCCGTGCATATGGACATATTAGGGCCACAATGGGTATGTTTCTGAACACAGGACAAACAGGGGGATCCATTTTTGGGTGCAATCTTTATTTTCATGTGCTCTTTAGAAAAAAAAAATGACATATTTGCAAAAATATGAAACTTTATTTTTTCTCCTCTAAATTGCATTAATTCCTGAAAAGTAACTGTGGGGTCAAAATACTCATGACCCGATTCAGTGAATACATTAAGGTGTGTATTTTTTAAATCGGGTCATTTGTGGGGGTTTCTATCATTCTGACACCAACGAGCCTTTGAAATTGGTGTAAGAGAACAAAATGTTCCTCAAAATGTTAAAAATTAATGTTAAATTTGTACGTCTCCTAAATGGTTAAAAAAAATGAAAGCTTTTCAAATGTGTGTCCAGAATAAAGTATGCAGATGGAAATATATATATATATATATATATATATATATATATATATATATATATATATATAAAATCTTAAAAATGTATGCTTGCACATATTTGAGATATTGCAATTGAAAATGTGAAAAAATGATAATTTTTCCAACATTTTCCTAATTTTGGCACTTTTAATAAATATACACAAATGATATCGGACACATGTCAGATATCCAAAATTTGGCCTAGTCATTAAGGCACAAACAGGCTTGGTCACTAAGGGGTTAAAAACGCACGAACAATAGAGCAGGTTTACTATTGAAAATGTGATAGTTTTCTGGCATAAATTGCACCAGAAAACTGTCTTACATGCTTTGCACCACATCTATGAAGTGTTTTAGATACTTTTTGCCACGTCCAAAAAAAGACATGACTTCATGGGAAGGGAGCATAGCTTTGCTAGAACATGTGGCCTAAATGTGAGCTTGTGTGCCAAAAATGTGCCCTAAGTTTGACACAAAAACTAGTGAAAAACTAAGCCAACTAAGAGTTGGTATAGACTTTTACCTAGACCAGCGTTTCGTACTCCAGGGAGTCAAATCTATACCAACTATGAGCTGATATAGGTTTGCTCTATAATTTATGCCATGTACTTTCCTCCAGCAATCATGTAGCCTACCTATTAATAAAGTTGCAAGGATGGTAGAAAGAGAGAAAATAGTTTTGCAATATTTTATGGCAGAATTCTGGCACAGGGCCTTTATTAAAGCTTCCTCTCACCATGTCTTAACAATCCAGTTGCACAAAGCTTCAGCAGGCTAGAATGTACTATAAATATACATGGAGTGGTCATCTAAGAGTTAAAGGGGTTGTCTCGCGAAAGCAAGTGGGGTTAAGTACTTCTGTATGGCCATATTAATGCACTTTGTAATATACATCGTGCATTAAATATGAGCCATACAGAAGTTATTCACTTACCTGCTCCGTTGCTAGCGTCCCCGTCGCCATGGCTCCGTCTAATTTCGGTGTCTTCTTGCTTTTTTAGACACGCTTGCGCAGATGGGTCTTCTCCCTTCGGCTCAGCTCGGAAGCAGCGGTGTTTTGGCTCTGCCCCCTTTGTACGCGTCATCGTGTAGCTCCGCCCCCGTCACATGTGCCGATTCCAGCCTCCTGATTGGCTGGAATAGGCACATGTGACGGGGGCGGACCTCCTGATTGGCTGGAATAGGCACATGTGACGGGGGCGGACCTACGCGATGACGCGTACAAGGGGCGGAGTCAAAACACCGCTGCTTCCGAGCTGAGCCGAAGGGAGAAGACCCATCTGCGCAAGCGCGTCTAAAAAAGCAAGAAGACACCGAAATTAGACGGAGCCATGGAGACGGGGACGCTAGCAACGGAGCAGGTAAGTGAATAACTTCTGTATGGCTCATATTTAATGCACGATGTATATTACAAAGTGCATTAATATGGCCATACAGAAGTGTATAACCCCACTTGCTTTTGCGAGACAACCCCTTTAAAGGGGTTTTCTGAGTTATTTTTAATATAGTTTTGGGTTCCATATGCACAAAGCTATATTAAATAAATATACTCACCATGGCACCGAACCATTGCTTCGGCACTCAAGTGCCATGGTTCTAGGTTCTGACAGGTGACGTCAGTGGGACATGTAGTTCTATGGGTTTCCAGGAGCACACTTCCACAGGTGTGGGACATTTGAGCTGGCTGGGTGTGGAGTTCTCCTGCCAGCCAATCACCACTGGTTTGCTATACATAAATACCAGGGTGCTGGTTTCCTAATTCCCCTCCTAATACCCTTGTGTTTGCATTCATGCATGTTGTTCTGTAGGTGTGAACAGCTACGTGTTCTGCCTGTCTGTGCAGGTGGCTGGACATGAGGAGAACAGTCCTGTCCAGGGTGTATTGGTGTGAACAGCGATGTGTCTGTGTGTTTGTGCAGGTGGCCAGACATGTGGTGTGAACAGTCCTGTTCCATGTGGTATGCATTCCCTTGTGTGTTGGTGTGAATTTTGCCCTGTTCAGCTTGCATTGTTTACCATCTAGGGCGAGCCAGGCCCTTAGGTTCCAGCGTGGGGCGTTCCTATTGGGATGATCTCCCCGCTTGCAGGCAAGACTCATGGGGTTATTGTCTTGTTAGAGTAGGGACCCAAGAGACAACTAAGACCCTTGTTGTGGGCTCATGGGCTAAAGTATACTGGCCAAAATATAAACCAATACCTTGTACGTACTGTAGCAATTCCATCTGTTTGCGCATGCATGTGTGCTAGGTAAGTGTCTTGGCTATTTGTCAGTCAATGTGTCATTAAGGCCCCCGAGTCCTGTTTGCAGTTCACTAGTTCACTTTCTTTTGGTGACAGAAGTAAATAGAAGACTGGAGTGACGGTAAGTGGCGGCGGAGGGGTCGGAGTGGAGAGGTGAGTACTGTTTAAAACCACTTTCATTCCTTAACCCCTTCCCGCTGCAGGGCGTAAGTTTACGTCCTGGCAGCCTGGTACTTCCTGCAACAGGGCGTAAACTTACGTCCTGGAGATAGCACGGGATCACATATGATCTCGTGCTATCCCGCAGCCGGAGCCGGCTGTCAGTCACAGCCGGCGTCCCGCTGCTACAGCGGGGGGGCATCGGAGTTGCGCCCCCGCTGTTAACCCCTTCCCTGCCGCGATCTAAGTAGATCGCGGCAGGGAAAGAGTTCACAGAGGGAGCGCGGCTCCCTCTGTGTCTCCGGCCGGAACTCGCGATGTCATCGCGAGAGCCCGGCCTGTCACCATGGCAACAGGATGCCAGACACTGGCGTCCTGTATTGCCTATGCCTAGGATCGCTGTATAAGCGATAAGGCATGGGAGAGCAGTAGCTCTTCCATGCCTTATAACAGCGATCATCAGGGCAGTGATTAAAGTCCCTCAGAGGGACTCAAATAGTGTAAAAAAAAACAAATATTAAAAAAATGAATTAAAAAAATGTAAAAAAAGAGTAAAAAAAAAACATTTTTTATGGTTCTTCTCAGATTAGCATAAAAAAAGGTAAAAAAAATAAATAAAATCCCACATATTTGGTATTGTCGCGTCCGTAACGACGCGTACAATAAGTTGCACATGCTTTTGACTGTGCACGGAAAAAAACGCTAAAAAAAACACTAAAAAACTGAGGCAAAATGCTAAGAATTAGCATTTTGCCTCACTAAAAACGCAATAAAAGTGATCAAAAAAGCCATATGTACCCCAATGGCACCAATAAAATCTACAGCTTTTCTCGCAAAAAATAAGCCCTCATAGAGTGCTGTACATCAAAAAATAAAAAAGTTACAGGACTTTGAATGCAGCGATTTAGAAAAAAAAAGATTTCCAAGAAAAAGGGTTTTTATTGCAGAAAAGTGGGAAAACCTAAAAAAAATGTAAGAATTTTGGTATCGTTGTAACCGTACCGACCCGCAGAAAAAATGGAATGTCTCATTTATGCTGCATGATTAACGCTGTAAAAAAAAATTAAAAAAATCTATGGCAGAATTGATGCGTTTTCTCTCCCTGCTATCATTAAAAAAAAAAAAAAAAGTTTTACAATATAGTCTATGTACCGAAAAGTGGCACCGATAAAAACTGCAGTTCACCACGCAAAAAACAAGCCCTCATACGGCCGCGTCGACGGAAAAATAAAAAAGTTATGACTTTTGATAAACGGAGAAGAAAATCCGCCAAAAATTGTTGCGTCCTTAAAGGGGTTGTCCCGCGCCGAAACGGGGTTTTTTTTTTTTTTTTTTAACCCCCCCCCCCCCCCCGTTCGGCGCGAGACAACCCCGATGCAGGGGTTAAAAAAACAAACCGGGTAGTACTTACCCGAATCCCGGCGGTCCGGCGTCTTCATACTCACCTGCTAAAGATGGCCGCCGGGATCCTCTCTCTCTGTGGACCGCAGGGCTTCTGTGCGGTCCATTGCCGATTCCAGCCTCCTGATTGGCTGGAATCGGCACGTGACGGGGCGGAGCTACACGGAGCCGGCATTCTGCACGAGCGGCCCCATTGAAGACAGCAGAAGACCCGGACTGCGCAAGCGCGGCTAATTTGGCCATTAGAGGCCGAAAATTAGTCGGCACCATGGAGACGAGGACGCCAGCAACGGAGCAGGTAAGTATAAAACTTTTGATAACTTCTGTATGGCTCATAATTAATGCACAATGTACATTACAAAGTGCATTAATATGGCCATACAGAAGTGTATAACCCCACTTGCTGCCGCGGGACAACCCCTTTAAGCTCAAAATAGGCCATGTCATGAAGGGGTTAAAGGGTTTTTCTGGCCTATTAATTTTTCGTGGCAGTCGAGGAGTGACTATTTTTTGTTCATGAAGCAGATGTAATACCAGCCAGGGCCACTGAACATGTATTATATGCCTTACAATTCTGTCCATATGGCTTCCTCTAATAATTGTAATTGTCTTCTTAAAACTATCAGCATTTATCTAGGCTAACTTTCCCTATCTCCTGTGATATCCATCATTAACTGAATCAATAAAACTCCTATGCGGTAAAGAGAATAGTATTCCCAAAATACCAATTTCAGCTACATTTTTTTAGTTTTTTGGAAAGTTTTTTGGAAAGTTCTACACCAACTCAAATGATTATGCCCCACAAGGAATGATCATTGGCAAATATATACTTCACAAAAACTTCTTCAGCTGACTAACTGGGCATGTTGTTAATATCCAAGGGAGAAGAATATAGTTTTACCTCCCTTTTATAGTAAACAAATTTTAGACAAGAATAGAAGAAAATCAATCTTTAAGTACTGCACATTGACTTTTTGTACTAGTTATGTAGACATTTTTCCTCTTGTGTAATATTCTGGTATTCCCAACAGATTTTGACAGCTGTAATTTAAAATTATCAGGGAAAATAAAGATGTTTTCAGAGATGGGAAGACATTTTGACAGATAAAAAATGGCAAGCAGAAAGTATTTGCTGCGAAATTAACTGACTTGTATCCAAATTGACAATTCATTAAAATAAAAAAAATGCATTTTATGTAGATAGATTAGATAGATTAGATAGATAGATAGATAGATAGATAGATAGATAGATAGATAGATAGATAGACAGATAGATATGAGATAGATAGATAGATAGATAGATAGATAGATAGATAGATAGATAGATAGAAAGAAAGAAAGAAAAAAAAAACATGTTAACATAAGCAATAGACCTTTCCTGCATCCACAGTAAACTAAGAATACACGTAGAATTCAAAGTTTTGTCACTTTCTGTAAAAGGTATTCCATCACTGCTTGCCTTTGGGACTAAGTGACAGCAGATTTCCATTTCTGAGACTGCTATTGGCAAGGCTCTGTAAACCATAGCTATTCATGTTGTTTGGAAGATGGATTGGGTTCCAACAGGCTACCCTGAACAGCTGGGAGGTGTAACTCACTGTGCTCTAGGGAAATTCTCCCATCTTCCCTCTGTCTCTAATTAATTAATCATTACCCACAGATTACCAATTAGATAAAGGGTTTTAAGTGATTTCTAACCACAGTAGAAGTGCAAGAAATACAATAAGCAATTATTGTTTATTACACCTGGATAACAGATAAGCACGTGTAATCAGTGAAGTGCCGCTATTACTCATCCACTCACTACAGGCTGTTTTTGTAGCTTTTTTTAAACAAGGAATAATCAGTTCTGTCTGTATTAACTTGACTAAAAAGAAAGTAGTAAATGGCTGCAGGCGATACCTGTGTTATTTTACAGTACAGATGAAGCTGCCTTAAATGTAGGAAGTTCATATCCTATTGAATGAATTGAAATTGTTTAACCTTTTAAAGATAACACATTTTGACCTGAAGGGCATGAGGAATTTGTTTAGATTTTTTTTTTGCTTACATTTTGTTGTTTTTATGTCTATGTAGCTGTATAAAATATTGATGTTTGCAGAATAAGGTGTAAGATGTATTATACGGAGAATTCTGGATACATATTTTGTTTATATTATGAAGGAAATGTGGAGACCTCTGGAAAACAGATTAAAACAGATTATTGTGTTTTTCAACTATAAATATGTATTTTATGCATATTTATGTGTTGTATTTTATTTAGTTTGAATAGTCTCTGTGCCACTCAGGAGGAGAGCAGCATTTGTCACAACTGTTCACATTTTTGGGTGATTGGTGGAAGACTGACATAATATTATGCTGCCCTAGAGCCAGTCATGGTTCCTATTAGCAGCCATATCTAGTTTGTTAAGGAAGTGGCCTTGGCTGGAACTTGGGAACATTATGGGAACAAAAAACCTAGCAGGTTTTTTGACTTTCACTGTGGGAAATGCAGTCGAAAGTTAGAAGGTTCTTGCTGGAAATAAAGAACTGTGGCTGATGTTACTGGGCACTGTGGTTGGCAGTGGGGAATCCACTTTAATTAGTACTGTAATACAAATCTCATCTGCTGCTGACCCTCATTTTGAAGAATTGGTTCATGGCTCATATTATTCAATTGGTGACTGACAGAAAGCTTCCTGTTCATCTAAAAAATGAAATTCTGTAATAGCAGGTGGTGAGGTGTGCATTGTGAAGAATAATCTGCTCCTAACTACAAATGATTAAGGATAGTATTGGTTTGTCACCTCTGCGTTTTAAGACCGATGTAATTACAGGGATTTGTTTTAAACCAACGCTGGACTTTCTCCATTTTCCTGTGCATCGGTTGGGATTTGCAGACAGTCGGTGTATGGGAGCAACTGCAGAGGAGTTGGATTCTGGTTTGTATTCATCATGGTGTCAATAGTTCCTATTTGTTATTGCAGTTTTATAGATAGTCAACAGTGCACATACAACATCCTTTTATTAAACTTTGTCACTGTTATATTCAGTGACATGCTATAAAAGTTTCCATCAGTTGCATGGAAGCACTGCTCAAGCCTCTTAAAAGGGTTCTCCAACTTTTTCAAATAGCATCTCAGCAGGCTGCCTATGTTTAATATTAACAAATCAGCTTCCCAACTGCATCCAGGACTGCAGGTCTGGGTCTCCCCTCTAATGTAATGTTCACAGGCTGCAGCAGCCTGTTTATGAATCACCACAGGCTGCTGCAGCCAATGACAGAGCTCAGCAGTTGAGCACTGAGCTTCATCATTGGCTGCAGCAGCCTGTAAACATTACATAGGTGAGACTTAAAGTGGCAGCGCCAGACACAGTGGGGAGTTGGGAGATGAGTATAAGCTAGTTTGTTAGTTTTAGAAATGGAGAGCCTGCTAAGATATTTGAATAAGTTGCACAACCTCTTTAATACTTTTATGGAAGGAACTCCAAATCATAGCTTATTTAGACGAATGTATGAAACACCTCTCTAAGTAAATATGCCCCATAGAGAGCAGATTTTCAGCCGTAACAATGCAATTTATAGTATGAAGAAATAAGGCACTGAAATATTCCATTTAACTAGAAACAGTTACAGCAGCCTTTGAACAACAGGACATGTCTTTTTCTTCTTGTCAGATCATGTGAGCAGAAAATCTAAGTTGCTGTACCAACAAACAATATAAACTACTTCATCATTTCTCAAAAAAGATTTGCAAGATGCTGAGACGTTTCTAGGACATTACTAGGTAGGAAACTATGGTGTAACTAGAATTTGTTTACGCATAAGGCAATGGTCCTGTCTATGGAATAAAATATTCTTGTTGTTCTATTCATGCTGCATGTGGATCAGGACTGCATTGTCTGATGTGTAATACAGGGGTTTCATGCTCTTTTGTAAAGTAAGATATAATAAAAATAGGACAGTGCCACCTGGGGATACAGAAGAAAATGAGGTTGACATTGACACATTGTAGCAAAAGTGATGATTACTGAAGTGACAAAGAGAGGACAAGTATACTGACATATGCCAGGATCCTGGCTCATTGCCTTGTCTATAGGATGGTCTATTTTACTTGCCACTTTTTTTCTAAGCTTTACTAAATGAGTTCTGGACAAGTATGAGATCCTGCTGTAGAGTTAATCAATAACATCGTGCGGCTGATATGTTGACATAATCATGGAGTAATTATAATGGACAGCTTATTTATAATAAGAGATACACAAGAATATTGTGACATAAGATGCAAATGTTGATATGTAGTTTGACATTTTAAGACAGATTACCCAAATTTGATAAATGGGGTCATTTATAACTATTATGTGGTTCTCCTCCTTCTTTATCCTCTTCTTCTTGACAAATTTTTAGACAGGATCTTTAACGTTAGAATGTGACATACAGTGAATAAAAACCCATTCAACAATTATCACTTCATCGAACAGAGCCTGTATAGTCAGTTACAGGAATTCCCAGTAGGAGTAAATAATAAAGAGAGTGAAAGATAGAGAAAAGTCCTATCCACACCACATATTGACCACGACAAAGGAGTGTATGATACAAAAAAGACATTGCAGAATGTAAGGATTAAGTATAGAGGTATACTCCATTTGTGCTCATCCAGAATCATAACTCGATTCATTATCCCTGCTAACAACACATAAGAGCAAGTAACTGTAATTAACAATCTACTTTACATAACCCTGGAAAACCTGGCAAATTTAAATATTGGCATCTGTACAAACAATTTAGATTATGTGAATGTCCTTTTACACAATCATGTTGTGGGCCTGACAGTTCTAATTGTCTAATGTAGAATATCGATTTGTAAGGTGATTTATGTAGTTTCCTTTTCATAGAGGAAACCACAAGGACGATGGTAAAGTTCTAATTGATTATAAAAGTGAAGATCTTACCCGAGCAAATATACAGTGCAGTATTGTATCAAAAAGGAATCTGTCCCTTATAATTACCTATTAAGGGGGTTTACAGAAATCAGTTTTTATTAACTGGATATACAGGGGGTGGACAAAAATATGGAAACACCATAAGAAATACATGAGATTGTAATAATTCGCAATGAGCTGCCCATTTGCCCCTGCTTGGCTTAGAGCTTTCCCACTAAATTTGTATTTATTTCACCTCTTGCCCTGCTCTAGGTGGTTTTGTGAGCCAGCTGCTAACAGCAGCAGAGTGGCTCCAACCCCTGACCAATGGAACCTTGTTGCTCGGGCAGATGTTCACTTCTACCCGGCAACATCTGTGTCATGTTACCTCCACTTAAAATTGGTTTCTATTTGCCTTATTGAAATATGATTTATGATCCCATGTAACAAGGCATGTAGAGATGAGCGAGCATAGTCGTCCGAGCTTGATGCTCGTTCGAGTATTAGGGTGCTCGAGATGCTCGTTACTCGAGACGAGCACCACGCGGTACTCGTCTCGATTAAACGAGCACTGACCATTGAATTCAATGGAGCCAGCAATACAGCCGGCTCCATTGAAAGCAATGGGCTGCCGGTGATCGCGGGATGAATTGTCGGGAAGGGCTTAAATATATAAGCCCTTCCCTGCAATTCATCCAGAAATGTGTAAAAATAAAAAATATATATATACTCACCTTGTCCCGGCAGATGGAGTTCAGCGCGGCTGGCCTGCAGTGGGTGTGAAGGGGGTGTGAGTCAGACCTGCCCCCTGATTGGCTCAGTGCTTAGCCAATCAGAGGCAGATCTCACTCACACCCATTCATGAATTCATGAATGGGTGAGTGAGTGTTGCCTCTGATTGGCTCAGCCCAGCTCTCAGCTGAATGACAGCAGTTCAGCACCACAGTGCAGGGGACAGCAGGAGAAGACGTGGCTGTGCCCCGGCAGCTGTAGGGAGGTGAGTATCTATTTTTTTTGTTTGTTAAATCACTTTTCATTCATTTACAGGGAATGGCTTATATGTAAAGTCCTTCCGTGAAAAGGAATTCAGGTGTGCCAGCGGACCATTGTCTTCAATGGAGTCACCTGCAGCAGCAGCGGCTCCATTGAAGAGAATGCCTGCATTTTTATTCTTTTTTACACTAAAATCTTTCTTTTTCAGGTAAGGGCTTATATTTTTAAGCCCTTCCCGAAAATTCATCCCGCGCTCGCCGGCAGCCTATTGCTTTCAATGGAGCCGGCTGTATTGCCGGCTTCATTGAATTCAATGGGCTAACATCATTCTTCTCTGCAGAGGAGAACGATCGTTATGCTGACAGCGCGGGGGGGGGGGGGTCTCACTCTTGCCACTATTGTGGCTTAATAGTGAGACCTCGGAGCCCGAAATGCAGCCCTGCATGTTGTTCCTCACCTGCCCTATCCATTTCTGTGTTTTTTACATGACTTTGGTGATTTGCTAAGATTTTCACAAATGAAAACCTTAGCGGAGCACCAGTCATATACAAAAATGCTCGAGTCGCCCATTGACTTCAATGGGGTTCGTTACTCGAAACGAACTCTCGAGCATCACTGAAAGTTCGACTCGAGTAACGAGCACCCGAGCATTTTGGTGCTCGCTCATCTCTAAAGGCATGCATTTTGTATGGTGTTTCCATATTTTTGTCCATCCCCTGTATGGTACAATAAGAAAAACTCGTAGTTACCATTATAGTCCCCCTCAACTCCCACACTCCTGCCTCCGATTCCATAGTCTTTAATTGAAAATAAAATAGGTCATATGTATTTATGAGAACAGCAACTTTACAACTGGAGTGGGAGATTAATGAAAGTTAAAGTAGAACCTTATCTCCACAGTAATAACTGTCTACTACGCAAGGTTACCACTTCCTCTTTTGGGAGAACAGAGGTCTCTTGAACATTCTTCAAAACAAGCATACTTGTGCATTTCTGTATCTCACACAGACTTTAAAGAGGGTATACAGCCTTGTCCAATCTCACATGAGCGCCGCAGCCCCTTCAATCAGCTGATTGGTTGGGATCCCCAATGACAGACTCCCATTGATCAGATATTAATGGCTTATCATGATGATAAGCCATCAACTATTAAAGTCTAGATAACCCTTTAATATGGAGAACAGTGCACATGTGTGGTGAACCTCTCCGTTATGTCCCTCCATGGATGTGTTTGCTGTGCAGTACAGGATTTGGGTGACCCACATTAATCTAATGGGTAAGGTGCAAGATGTTGGATGCTTACCTATCTGACATTTATGGCATACTGTATTCAGTGGTAACTTCTTTATTAA
Organism: Eleutherodactylus coqui; assembly: GCF_035609145.1. Lineage (NCBI taxonomy): Eukaryota > Metazoa > Chordata > Amphibia > Anura > Eleutherodactylidae > Eleutherodactylus > Eleutherodactylus coqui. Next base: position 136,588,388 of record NC_089843.1, on the reverse strand, counting down.
CCCCTTAAGGACATGGCCTATTTTGGCATTGAGGACCAAGCGATTTTTGGTATTTTTCCATCTCCATTTTTCAAAAGCCATAACCTTTTTATTTTTCTGTCGACGCGGACGTATAAGTGCTTGTTTTTTGCGTGGCGAACTGTAGTTTTTATCTGTGCCACTTTTGGGTACATAGACTCTATCGTAAAACTTTTATTATTTTTTTATGATAACAGGGAGAGAAAACGCATCAATTCTGCCTTCTGCGTATGCGTGGGTCGCTAAAATGGTGGAAACATGCGCAAAACCTGCAGATTGCCCTGGTAATTTAAAATCTTCCTGCTTCTGGCTACCAAATAAAGCCGAGAGCCTGGAGATTTCAAGGGCTTAGGCGGGACACATTCCCTGGTTACGTGATCAATGCTATCCAATGGATAACGGCGAACACATAAAAGTAGAAAAAGTTTAAGTTTAATTCCCATCATGGTGAAGTTCCCCAAGAGTATCTTTATCCGCAGACTTTTCCCCAACTTAGGCGCATGCGCCCATTGTCAAAATGGCGTATGCAAGCGTAGAATATGTGGAGGGCCCAGGTAATTTAAAATCCCCTTGCTCCTGGCTACTAAAAGTAGCCAAGAGCCTGAAGCAGTGACCAAGGGATGAGGTGAGTGGTCTCTAGTCACATGATCCCCGTTATCCAATGGATAATGGCGATCACGTAAAAGTTAAAAACAGTTGAACTTCAATGCTCCTTTCGGTTTGGGCCCTGTTGTGCAAACAGACATAATATTATGGCCACAACAGGTATGTATCTGAACACGGGACAAACGGGGTATCCATTTGGGGGTGAAAGTCTTCATTCATATGTGTGCCGTACAAAAAAAAATGGTTTTAAAATGACACTATTGCCAAAAAAATGAAAATCGTAATTTTTTCCTTCTGCTTTGCTTAGATTCATTCAAAAACTGTGGGGTCAAAATATGCAGTACACCCCTAGATAAATATGTTAAAGGGGCTAGTTTTCAAAATTGGGTCATTTGTGGGGGTTCTCTATTGCTTTGGCCGCCCAATGGTACTACAAGTAAGCAATGGGGCCTAAAACGGGTATGTTTCTGAACACAGGACAAACAGGGGTATCCATTTTTGGGGTGTAAATCCTCATTTTCATTTGCACTATAGAAAAAAAATATGTCTTTAAAATGACATGTAAAAAATATGAAATTTTATTTTTTCTACTCTAAATTGCATTAATACCTGAAAAAAACTGTGGGTTAAAATACTCATGATACCCTTCAGTGAATACATTAAGGGGTGTAGTTTTTAAAATGGGGTAATTTGTGAGGGTACCTATCATACTGACATTTATGAGCATTTGCAATCTTGGCTTGGTGTAGGAAAGGAAAATGTTCCTCAAAATATTGATAAGTAATGTTACATTTGTACGTTTCCTAAATGGTTACGGTATATTTGCACATATTTGAGATATTACAGGTGAAAATATAACATTTGTTTCAAAATTTTCCCAATTTTGTCGCTTTTAATAAATATACACAAATTCTATCGGTCTATTTTTACCACCTAAATGAAGTACAATACATGGCGAAACAACAACATCAGAATCACTTGGATATGCAAAACCTTTACAGAGTTATTCTATGTTTAAGTGACACATGTCAGATTTCCAAAATTTGGCTTCGTCACTAAGGCGCAAACAGGCTTCGTCACTAAGGAGTTAAACAACTGAGCTGTACTAACAATGCCATACAGAAGATGGTGGAATGCTTGGGGTATTGGAAAGTGTGTGCGAAGTGGGTACCTCGGCAGTTGACACCTGATTTGAAGGAGAAAAGGGCAGAAGTCTGCTCTGATCTGCTTGAAGTGTTTGAAACCAATGAAGACACATTTTTTTCCAATCTGGTGACAAGGAACGAAACGTTAGCATATCCTTATGATCCAGAAATGAAGAATCAGTTCATGCAGTGGTGGTACACCTCTTCTCCAAGAGCCAGCGATCAGTACACAAACTCAATGGTGACTGTTTTTTGGGAGAGTCATTCTCCTTGATTTTCTGGAACGACATCATACCATCAACAACGAGCGGTACATTTAGACACTCCAGAAGCTTAGAGAAGCCATTGGGAGGAAGAGATCGCACAAGAATCTGAAAGCAATCCTCATTCACCATGACAATGCGCGACTGTACACCTCTTTGGCAACAATCCAGGTGATTGGAAAAATTGGGCTGGTCTCTGCCCCCCCCATCCACCTTACAGCCCGGATCTGGCACCCTCCAACTTCTCCCTCTTTGGTCCAATGAAGGACAGTCTTGGGGAACAACAATTTGATGACACAGACAAGGTGAAAGTGGCTGTGAAGAAGTGGATATGGCAGTGCACGCCTGACTTTTTTCAAAGAGGATTCGAGAGTTGGGTTCAGCGATGGTGCAAATGCATTGCTTTTATTGTAGACTATTAAGTAGCAAATTTGTATACAGGAAGAGTCACTCCAGCTTTATGTGCAATTTGACCGATCTTGTTTTTGTTAGCCGTTTAGTTGTTCACGACCCTCAGTGACCATAAAGGCGAGCTCCCTCCCTGTTTTTCGGTTTTGCACTGCTTCTTTCAGTTGTCTGATATCCATGCCAGTATCAGCTTTGATAGTATCAAGCCATTGTGTCCTTTGGTTGCCCGATCTTCTTTTGCCACATGTACAATTTGAACGATCTACATCAGTTAATAAAGAAGTTGGCATTACTTTTAGTACAACCCTTCTGTATCTATCTATCTATCTATCTATCTATCTATCTATCTATCTATCTATCTATCTATCTATCTATCTATCGATATAAATAGATAGATAGATAGATAGATAGATAGATAGATAGATAGATAGATAGATATGAGAGAGTCATACTTAAAGTATATATATATATATATATATATATATATATATATATATTTATATATCTTCTTATATTGTAGGTGCTCCATAGGTTCCAATATATTGTAGTCTGTTATATTATTAGTTAGATGATAATCTAGACACCCCGGGGAAGAAAACAGTCATCTGTCAGGTTTACAATGAATAACTGATACCAACTCATTGTGGCTCCTATCTCCACCATAATACAAAAATATATGCTCCATAACACTTTCTTACAGAATATATGATCTACCATTGAAATTCCTTGATGCCGATTTGAATTTCAAAGGGGATTTGCATGCTGGCTCAGTAATAGTATAAAATGTGAAATGTAATGAATGTTGGAATACAGAATATCAGCTCTGAAATCTAAAACATAAGCATGTGTTTCACATCAAAGTAACCGGGCTTAATCACAGATTATATATGGTTTAGTTTATAGGATGAAAGGAAAAGGATGACTTTAAAATTCACTTACATCTAATTCTGTGGCCTTATCTAAAGATGGGCAGAAGGTGTCTGTGTTGAATATTGTGGTTCGCACTTCAATGTTTTTTGGGAAGATAGATACTGTATTCTCTTTTCTTCGTAAGAAAAATTGTATATGCATTGTGTATAGGATTTGGTTTTATTTACAGAGTTTTTAGGATCTATTCTGGAAGTACTCGTTTTTTTTATGGCCAGAACTGCATGTATTCTGTGGGTCATTCTTTCCTGTAAAAATGCAAACCTGATGAACACATCATATAACGGGAATGTAGCATCCAGAAATGATCTATTGTATAAATCAAGTTTATATTTTGAACTTTGATTTAATAATTTTCTTTTTTTTTCAGTGTCGGAAGCTAAAAATATTCTAAAATTCTGTCTAATAAGCCTAAATATAGTTTGATGCTTTCTATTCTGTAGAGAAAACTTTTCAGCAGTCATCTCATTATCATCACATGCAAGATTACAATGAAAGACAATACCTGTGTATATAGGTAATACCAGATCCACCATTCATAGTATATGATGGTTACAGCTCACCTCCTCCTTCTCCCTGCATGACCTTTGCACATGTCACGCACCATAGGCTTTGGTAATAATGGAAGCCATTACACAAATATGAACAGAGGTTAACATCACATCAGCAGAGGAGATTTATCAATCAATCTATATCCAAAAAATGTAACTTTCATTGGTAACTACTAAGACTAATCAACCCTAATTTAATTTCTATAGCCCATTATACCGTATGTAGCAATTGAATTAGGTACCATGACTGAAGCAAGATATTGTGGAGCAAATAGCTTGTGACAATTTCTAATGATTCCATGCAATATCTGAACATCTGACTATTAAGGTTAGGCTCCCCATGTGAGTCCTCAATGAAATCTGCACATGACTTCATTGTGGACTTAATGGTGGTCAAGTGGTGTAGATTGCATTGCAATGAATGAAATGCATGGTGAAAATCTGCTGCCTGACTAGATTCAGCTGTGGATTTCTTCCAGTGTGAGCGAATGCCCTTCAGGAAGCAGAGTCAAATGATCAAGGAGGAGACTACGTATACTGCAAGGGATAGAAATGGGGGAGTGGGAGCTGAGGTTGCCAATAGGATGGAAGTGAGGAGGGCTGGCAGCCATGGACCTAGAATGTGACAGTACCCTCCCATTACACCTACTCTTCTTTCATATGGACAGTAGGTGAAGCCTCTACTGCTGATACAGAGCTTGAATATATTCTACGGGCTGACATAACCTCTCTTTACGACCAAAGCCCATTCGATTTACCAAATAAAATAGTTTCCCTCTTAATTTCCTGACATTTAAGATGTCTGTTATTTAAATTCTTCTTCAAGTCTGATGGAAACTGATGTTGGTATTAGAGATAAAAGGTTTCTGGAGAAAGACATGAAAAGAACTGAAGATTCTCCAGATGGCAGGATGACAACGTTTGTAGGTAACTGAGTTCAATTGCTTAGTTATCTAAAAGAGACCTCAGTACTGATTCACAAATTTGAAGAACAGCAGCTTAAGTTGAATGTTTCTTCAGGAAAGGCAAACCCAATTTCCAGGAAAGTAGTTAGGTGGAGGTCTCTGGTTTTCATCAACACTCTTTCATAAGGTGGGCTAGTAGTTCCAAGTACTTCTTGGTCTCTTGCCAGGTACTGAAAAACTCTTCACAAGATTGGCTGCTGGAACTTTGAAGGCTGAGGACACTGAAAATAGAAGATGCAATTGTCGTCCATATAATGCAGAAAAACGAGAGACTCCAGTTAATTTATTATATGATATTGTACAAGAATTTAGCCCAAGGCAGGAGTGATGCTCAGTTGTCCTGCTGAGAAGACACAAAGTGTTGCGGATTTCATGTATCTGGTTTATTTGCTCCACTTGCCCAGTACATTGAGGGCGATAGGCAGAGGAGAAATCCATCCTGATTTCTAGTAGTCTGCACAATGCCCTCCAGAAGCATGAAGTATTATCCACCCCACAATGGGTAACAGTGTGCTGTGGGAGTCTGTGGAGGTGGAAAATCTGCTACATGAAGCCGCTTGGCAGATGTTAGACAAGGGAACAAAGTATGCCATTTCAGAAAACCTATTCACAAATACTGAGATTACAGAATAATTTGAAGAGCTGGGCAATTTGTTGATAAAGTCCATGAATATGTGCTTCCAGGGGGACTCTGGTACAGTTAAGGGTAACAGTAGACCTACTTGGCATCGATGAGATGTTTTATATCTGGCACAGGGCAGGCAGGCATATACATATTCATGTACATCTTTAGATAATGTAAAATCATATTCTAAAAACTGTGGAAAGGCAGTATGATCAGTCAAGGTAGCAAGATCTGTTGCTAGGCAGCCATGGACTCTATAGTCAGTAGTTACAATACGCAATCCAATTTTTCTGGGAATTTGTCATAAAAGGTTTAGTTGATTGAAGTTCTATCCTATACTTACAGAATAAGCTCAAATTAAAAGAAGCTACTAAGGAAAACTGGCAAACCAGTGGTTCTGAATACATAATGGGTAACAGAAACAGAAGAATGTAAGGGAACTCCTCGGAATTACCTGGATTTCTGCATTGATTACTAATAAAATGTGGTCTAATGGTTATCTAAGTCACACTTATAGACATACACAGTCTAACTAACCTAATCACACACAAACAGTTATACTAGTTTCGCCTTTTATTGAGCACATCGGGGAAACACCCATAATGCATAGAGAAAAGGCAAATGGATCTCTGTGTTAATTACTCCTCCAGGACGTAAGAAGCAGAAGGTGTTTGACTTAAGGAGATGAGATTGGAAGTGTGGGCTTGACATGTGCTTTGCCAAATAAATGGTCACTAACCTTTCAAACAACTTGTACTTATGTGACAGCCAATGTGAGAACTAGGAAAAGTGAAAACCATTTTATTTACCTGAAATGACATTTTTTGAGTAAAAAATCCCTCTAAAATACTGGTCATTAGGTGGCTCACTTCCTTAACATTTGCTCACCGCTGCCTGTTGTCAAGTTAAGTCTATATCTATTAGTATAGAGACAGAGAGTCAGAGCACAGGAAGTACAGATGGGTGTTGTCTCATGCTGACCACAGAAATCTATGCAGAAAGATGTTGAGGAACAGGAGGGAGATGAAAGCAGAAACTCGAAGAGATGTGACTTCTGGATCTCATAGTGTGTTATTTACTATGCTACAGCTCCTGGAATCACACCTACACTGCTTGAACTGCTATGCAATATCTCAATGCTGATACTACTATGTCTCTCTGTGTGCTATAGAGAGGGAACATAATCTGTTGTCTCCATGTGCACTGTATGACAGCCATCATAGCAGAAGTCTCCTCTCACCAACTCAGAGAAAACTTAAAATCAGAGATACAGGCTGTAGAGGGGGAAAATAATGAAAGATGCCATACATAAATCTTAGAATGTGTTCACATGGATTCCTTGGGTCGATTTGGCTTAAGGCTAGTTCTAAGTGCTGCGCCTGGGTATCCACGGTTTCCACCCTTTAACCTCACCAATTAAAATATGGTCTTTGCTATGAGGAACCTCAGATCACTGCCCCAGAAATATTCTTGGTTAAAAGGTTGCTGATGCAACATGGTCAAGTTTTCCATAATATGCTGCCGGAGGGTGTAGACAGATGTAGATGAAGAAGGGAGCCGAGATCAAGATAGGCAGTATTCTTTCATCACAATGAATCAGGCCAAGTGTTAAAGCAGGCAGTAGACAAAATAGTAATAGTCAATAAATAAGACGAGGTCAGGAGAGGAGACACCAGAAAGCATTGTAGAAAAGGATAGAATTGCTATATCACATTCACATACTAGGACATTAACTGCTTAGGCACTATTAGGTGGAAGAAGTGGCAAGGCCTGCCGGGATTGAATAGAGATTTGAAAGTTGAGTATGTATGCTGTCCCTTTAAGAGGTGGGCTAAGAGTGCACCCTTCAGACAGTAGAGACAACTGATGGCAGATGAAGAAGGACGTCATTTGCTGTGGGTGATAGAAGCTGGGGAATGAGAGCCCCACTGTCAGAGCAGGTAGGGGAAAAGAGTTAGTGGCTGCAACAGCTTATCTTGAAAAGTCACCTGAAAGAAAGGCGACCATACACATTAGATAAAAATAGGTTGATGGTTGAACAAAATTTGCATAAGTGATTAACTGGTAAATGATGGTTTCATAGATGTAGCAAAATGTGATTGTTCCCAGCAAGAGTAACTATGTAATATTGTAGATATGATACCTTTTAATGGTGAACAAAAATACATGATGTTAGTGCGAGCTTCCGAACCAATGCAGGGTTCTTCTTTAGGCTTAAATGAAATAGATCTGAAGAGGCCTGCTCCCGGGACCGTGGACAGAATACAAATCCCCAACACACAGCAGGACTATAAGATCCTGGGGACATTCACATGTACCACATATGATGTTGTCTACCTGATCCTGTGCAGTGAATGTCCTGTTGGGGGCCTTTATGTTGGAGAAACAGGACAAAAACTGAAAGCCAGAATGAGATCTCAGTGTCACACAATTAAATAGAGAAAGACTGAATTACCTGTGGCCGAGCACTTTTCTAGTCCTGGACACGATATAGAACATATGAGAGTTATGATACTGAAGGGTGGTTTCAAGTCACAAAGCCATAGAAGAATTTGTGAATATGCATTTATAACAACTTTTGATACCGTGTTTCCCCGAAAATAAGGCACCCCCGAAAATAAGACACATTAAGAAATTTGCAGAAATCACTAATATAAGACACATCCCGATAATAAGGCATACTAAAGTGTGCAGGCAAGTCAAGAGGCCTGTCCCCTGCTGCCATCCCCGTTGTCTCCTACCTCCTGCTGTGCTGTACGATTGTGCTATTGTTGTAAGCTCCCCTTGCTGGCTGGGAAACTCCATAGTACCGTGTCATCCTGTTGCTGCTGCACACGTCTGCTGTGATGAGCTCCCTCTGGTGGCCGGAAGCTGCAATACCATCCCTGCTTACAAGTGGTACAGGAACTTCTGTCTGCAGGTATGTTACTTTTTTTATGGCTCTGTGTGTGAGTCAGGCAACCATATGTGTGATTCTCAAGGCTGGGTTCTCACAGAGTGTATTTCCAGCCTTAGGGAGTGAGCATTACAGTCTCCAGACAGTGTGTGGGAGCCAGGTAAACAGTGTGTCATTTTGATTCAATAGGGGGTGTCTGCTTTTTTGCTGAAGAGTCTAAAGTACAAGAAATAAACAATGTTGCTACCGTATATTTTTACCCCTAAACATGAGCGCAAAAAGAAAGAGCTATTCCGTTGAGTACAAGAAAGGAATCGTGGAAGATTCTTGGGGCAAAAACCTTCCTGCTTTGGCCCGAAGATTTTACAAGAAATGGAGTGTCAAGAAATTCAGCAGGAGATTCCGGGTTCAGATGTTTATGATGATGTGCCAGAAAATGATGACATGACTGTCATTGAGTAATTTTTGCTTTGTTTTCACAGTTTGTCTAGCTATATTGGTTTGTGGTGACAACTACGGTACTGCGCAGTATATACGGTAATAAATGTTCATTTTTTTTGTTAAACAATAAATGTGAATTCTTCTTCATTGAAAAATAAGACACCCCCTGAAAATAAGACATAGCGCATATTTGGGAGCAAAAATTAATATAAGACGCGTCTTATTTTCGGGGAAACAGGGTACTTTGAATAGTGTGTTAAATTCTTCACAAGGATTCATGCATGACTGGGAGGCATGAGAGATCTATAGCACAGATAAGACTGCTGGCCTGGTGACCCCCCACACTCCAACCCCAACAGTAATTCTGGGACCATAAAACTTTCACTCCCTTATCAGTGTTTAGTTAAAAATGGTTGTGTTTCTATTGCAGTATTCCTTTAACTGTGAACCAATCACATTCGTATCTGTGTCTTGTCTTAAGTATGTGTGCCTAAATATGCATGCCTCTTTGATTCTATTACATTTTAGCCTGAAGAAGAACCCTGCATTGGTTTGGAAGCTTGCACTAACATCATGTATTTTTTTTTTTTGCCATTAAAAGGTATCATATCTACAAGATTATGTGTTTCTCTTGCTGGGAACAATCACCTTTTGCTCTATTGGCTAACACGGCACCAAACCTTTTTTTTTCATAGATGTAGCATGCACATTTTAGTGCATATTGGACGTCATACTTGTAGTTGTTCATACTTGCCACAGATGTTCAATGACATCAGTTGATGGTTGAAAGATCTTTCTGGGAACTTTTTTTCCAAGTGAGAATGAAAGATCTTTTGGTCGACTGTTGGAAAAAAGATTGAAACACAACCGACTTCTTTCTGGATTGTGACTGTCTGTCATTGCTACATTTTCTCCAACGAATGGTCGTTTTAGTTGAAACTGTCCATTTTCATCAATTTTAGTCTAATGTGTATTGGCACCTTAAGGGAGAGCACCCACTGGCGTTTGCGTTTCCCGCGGGAAAAAAACGCAGCGTTTTCGCCGCGTGTCCCGCGTTTTTTTCCGCACATGTACTCAGCTTTTTCATCCTCAGCTAAATCTGATAAGCCTCTAGCTATTTTAGGCACCCTCTCCTGCCGGAACAAATACTTTGTCTGGTACGCAGAGGTATCTCTTGTCTTGACAGATTTCTGATTTAACCCTGCCTGTTTTACTCAGCTTTCCCGTTTTCTCCACTCATGACCTCAGCTTTATTTTTTAACTGTGTCTCTTCTTGTTACTCTTATACAACATTTCAGTTACCTTGACCAGTTTGTATCTTGTGTCACAATATCAAAGCTACTTTTGGGATAATAGCCTGAGGGTCCCTGCAGTGAATAACAGGTGCAAATTGATGGGGTTAAAGAGCAAATACCAGAAAACTTAAGGTGCTTCCCCTGGAATTAGCCCAAAGTCAAATCGGTTTATGGTCCAGTGGGTCCATACCTGTTGTTCTGATATACTGTAGAGTCACAAGAAGCTGAAAAAAGCTATAAAAGCATTACTAAAGACCTGGGTGTACATCAATTGTTAGACAGATCAGGGCAGCTTTGCTAATACTGTGTAATCATTAGAAAGTGCAAATTTAGAGAGACTGATCACCATGCTGGTTGATAAATCGGGTGCAACTTTAGACTCTCTAGTCTAAATTTTTACCACCTATTAGTTGTTTTAATTTTTTGACATATTATGGACCAAAATGTTGGCACATTTTAATGTAAAAAGTTGCATTTGAGCTACGCCCACTTTTCTCACCAAGCCATATCGCTTTCCTGCAAAACCATGATTGGACGTGGCAAAAAAAGTGTTGAAAACTATAGATGAGCGAGTATACTCGCTAAAGGCAATTGCTCGAGCGAGCATTGCCTTTAGCGAGTATCTCCCCCGCTCGAGACTGCAGGTTCGGGTGCCGGCAGCGGGCACGGAGCTGCGGGGGAGAGCGGGGCGGAACGGAGGGGAGATATCTCTCTCCCTCTCCCCCCCCCCCCCCGCTCCCTCCTGCTGACAGCCGCTACTCACCGCTCCCCCGCGCCGGCACCTGAACCTGCAGTCTCAAGCGGGGAAGATACTCGCTAAAGGCAATGCTCGCTCGAGCAATTGCCTTTAGCGAGTATACTCGCTCATCTCTATTTAAAACACATCATAAATGTGGTGTGAAGCATGTTAGACAGTATATGTCACAATTTGCACCAGAAAATTATGTATTCTCAATTGTATATTTGCACCATTATCTACAAAAGATGGAAATTCAGGACTGTTGCTGCTCTTCCTAGGAGTGGTCTTTTTATTAAGATGATTCTAAGAACACAATAACAATTCTGAAGGAGATGAGAAAGAACCCAAGGGTAACAGCAAGAGAGCTACAGAAGACACTACAAACTGCTAAATTATCTGTTTATGTCTCCACTACTAGACAAACACTGACCAAGAATGGTGCTTATGGAAGGACATAGGGTAAATTTGCTGCAGAAATGCACAACCTAGCCTAAGCAGTTTGGCTGTCAATGTAATGCAAGTATTTAGGAGTTGGACCAGATGACCCTTGAGGTCCCTTCCAACTCTACCATTCTATGAAGTTTGAGTAACCACTGCAGTAGTGCAGGCATATAGATTTCTATTACTCTCAAATATGTTCTAGTTTATGAAGCTAAGGAAAATACTAGCACATTTCTTACATTTGTCTACTGATATGTGATACTTGTCATGTAATGTGAGTATTTTTACAATAACTGCCTGCAATACCTGAAAAAATGCAATAGTCTATGGATGACTTCATCATGGAAATATGTGGACACTGTCTGGTCATCTCATTTTTCTTTCCTGTATATTCCTTATTCTGGTAACCTAATATGCCAAAAGAAACATGGCAGCCTGCCACAAACCATGTTTCTTAGCTTTTCTATATTTATTATGCCTGAGACGTTAACCCGAACATTTTCAGTATAATGCAATTAACATATACTCTTACTATGATGCAAAAAGCAGAACATCTACGGTCAAAGACAAATGAATAGATCATAAAATGTAAATCAGATGTCTCTAGAGCTGCTATGGTGAAAAATAGGAGCATGCAGTGAGTCAGAGCTTGGCACGTCAAATCAGGCTGACTCAGAAAGTAATGAAATGAAGCTAGCATACATTTAAAGGCTAAAAGTCATGCATATTCTATAAAAAGTAGAGAGGGGAAATACAACTTTATTCATTGTTTTTACTTTCTTTAGCAAGTTATCAACAAGTAGTCATTTGTTTTTCATTTTTAGCACTTTAGTAATATTTCAAATATTACCTTGAAAGGGGTGGCCAAATTGTAACTCCCCTCCCTATGCACTAACATAACAAATAGTCTTATACTCACCTCTCTCCTCTCCTGCTGTGTTCTGTTGAATTGCTTGATCCTCCGCTTTGGTAATACCTGCTGTAATTCCGCTAACTTAAGGGACATCACAGGCAATACAGCCAATGACAGCAATTCAAGCGCTGAGCTCTGCTATTGGTTACAGAGCCTGTGACATCCTGTAAATAGCCTGGGGTGGCTGTCAAATGTGATGTTAGAGGAAAGACCCAGAGTGGTGACACTGGATGCAGCAAGGTGAGATGAGTATAAGCCTATTTGTTATATTACTGTACAGAGAAGGGCTTTTACTAAGAAGCTATTGGAAGAGTGAAAGGAATTATATTTCAAGCTAATACAGTAAAGGATAATCTGGAATTGCCAATTCATATTGACTAAAACTTCTTTAAAGCTCCTCTTTTTAGATATAAATGTTTTTACCTACAAGTGATTTAACCCTTTCCAATCCACTGTCTGACGTCTTCCTACTTTCTGATTGAAGCTTGTACAGCTCCAATGTCAGAAGATGTCCGACAGGGTATTCTTACCGTCTATTGCCAGCCACTGTCGGAGCTTCTCTGGCGCTCACACACTGGCTTTAGCCAGCAGATGGCACCCTTGTATAACAGCAAAAAGAGAAGGACTTTTAGGAAACCCTGAATCCGAAATTGGATTGGAAAGGGTTAACTTTATTTACGAATTCTCTTTTTGTTGGCGGAAAGTGTTTTTTCTCTTTTTGAGCTACTAATTTTCGTGCAAAGTATAATAGTCTAGCCACTGCCAATTTTGTACATTCTGAAGAGGGCAAATCTTCAACATAACCAAGTATACATACATAAGGTATTAAAGGGATAGTTATACAGTATATAAAATTTATGAGATCAATTATTCCCTTGCAGAATCTTGTTAACCCAGGGCATGTCCACATCATATGTAGGAGATCAGCAGAAGGGGCATTATAACAACTACAAATAGAAGATTTTCTGAGGCCAATGTTATCAAACTACTAACGACCACTTGACCTTTAGTATGTATGTTTGTGTGTGGGTGCTTCTCATGCTCTGCCCCTGGTGATGTCATTGCTCCACCCCTTCGTAACATCATCACAGGTCCTACAAGATATATAAAATGCAGAGCCTGACCGACAGAAGAACAACAAAGTTAGGGCTCTTGGATGGGGAGGACAAAAATAACAAAATGAGAATACAGCTAAGCCATTATTATCTCAGACACGACTCAGCGGTCCTGATAGAAGACACCCACATACCACCACCACAGAGATCCGGTGCGGTGATGTCACTACTGTGGGAGGAGCCATTATGCAGTTTGGTAGAAAGTATTTATACTGGATAAGGCAACAGCAGCCACCAGAACCTGTGATGATGTCACCATCATGTGATCACCTGTGTGGGTGATCACTGTATCCAGGAGCGTGCTGAGTTGGTGATGTCTGTAAATCAGCATTGATGTACCACAGCTGTTTGTGTGTGATGTGTGGGAATCAGGATGCATGTAGTACAGCTGTGTGTGTGATGTGTGGGGATCGTAATGGATGCACCATGTAGCACAGCTGTGTAGTGCATTGTGCCACCAGAAACAATGGTACTATAATTTCCTAATAATTACTAATATAAGAAGAGTGGTGATCTGTATACTGAATTTATCCAATTTAAGTATGAGATCCTATGAACTTCACTGAATGAAAGCTGAATTATTATTTTCTGTATCTCTCGCCATTGCCCAACTTCCAATTGACCAAGATCTTTTTCTTATTTTGCTTTTACCCCCCAAAGGTACTGGACCATACTGGGCTCCTTTAAAGGGGTTTTCCGAGTTAAGAAAAAAAAGAATGTTGCCAAAAGATGTCTCCATATCTTAGAATATTTTAAAAGTCCATTAATGTGACACAAAACTCTAGTTATGAGTGATCTTGGCACAGGCTTCTTGTTATTGTTTCTGAAGGGCATTTCTTTACGATGCTTCATGCTCAAGTAACATGTGTAAAGCTTCTGGCCCAGACTCCAAGCCAGCTCTCTGTTCCTGCTTGTGATCAACAGAGAAACTTGCAAAGCCATAGAAAAGTGCAGCTAATATCCCATGTCCAACCCAATTCCAACATACTTGTCATGTCTCCACACATCTAGCATCTTTCTAAGTATATTCCTACCTACATGTTCATTGTTCACCCTCACTTCTTCAATGATACACCAGTCCCAGTACAGGACTACACTATTCTAACCTTATCCTCCTCCCTTTATTTCTGCAGACCATTCTCCTCTTCCTTCTGTAGTTTGTTCATCAGCTGATTCCTCCCTCATTTCTGTAGTTCATTCTGTTTGCTCCTTCTACTTGTTCACTCTTCAACTGCTGACTCATACTGTGGGCAGTGTGTGACTGGAGGGTGACAGCAAGGACCACGCATGTGTAGCCTCAGCTTCTGGATAAAATGCCCCAATTATTGAGTTTCCATAAACAGGGGCTAGGACTTGTGTATGGAACATCACTGGGTGAGGATGAAGTGGTGATGTCACAGGCAGGGAAGTCTTGGCCATAAAAGCCACTGGGAAAAGTCCAAGTGGGCTGATCGGGTCCCAGAGCTAGGGCAGAGCAGAAATTTGATTTTAATTTGGCTACAGAAGTAAAATAAAAAAAAAAATAAAAAAATACTTACATGTCTCTTCTCCCAGCTCCCAGTCTCTGCTCCGCAGGAGTACTACTTTGATTTCCACATAGAGCGATCAACTGATCACTGCGTCCAATCATTGGTCTTGCCAATGAATGGACTTAGGAATCAGGTGATAAGGAGGAGAGACAGGTGAGTATATGTTTTTTGTTTTTAAACATATAGTGGGCATTACCAGAAGGAGGACAGGTGGTGCGTTATCACCAACAAAAGGGGCTTTATTGCTACCAAAAAATGGGACAAGAGGGTCATTATTATTGCTAAAAGACGGCCATGAGGGGCATTATTACTAAAAGGGGGCCAGGATGGAAAATATTGCTTAACAAGGGCCAAGTGGGGTATTATTACTGAGTGAGGGCATAGAAAGGGGCACTACTACTGTGTAGGGAGCACTAGAAGTGCCACTTATTGTGTGAGGCCTACAGGAAATGTAAAAAGGGGATACTATTACTATATGAAGCACATGGCATTATTACGTTTTGGGGCATCATTGATTGGGAGATTGTGAAGAGGTGTGGAAAATGAATGGAAGTGACTATCAGCTCCCACCCACTGTTTAACTCCCTAAATGCCATGGTCGTTATTAATTATGGCATCTGGGGAGTTAAATGACCAGGATCAATGGATTCTCTGATCCTGGCTTTTACTGCAAGATCTCAGCTGCCCACCAACACAGAAACAGTGATTATATGGGCTTAAGACCCATAGCTAAATGTCTGTCATGAAGGCTTAAGACAAGCCAGTCTATGATGTTCATTTATGTAATGAAGGCTTAATGGGTTAAAAATAGGTGGCACCTTAATGTATACCTCCAGTTCTAACATATTCTGTGCTTTGTACAAATCTGTGATGAGCAATGCACGCTGTGTAGGCTTCTCCCCTCCTACAGTCAACATAGCTTCAGCTGGTGGTTTGCTGGCTTCTGCCTATTTGCATTCACCCCACTTTCTGCTGATCTAGGCCCAGCCACAATATGGGGCTATTTTATTATTTATTTCCAGGGCCTCTATGAATTTCCAATCCGCCCTCGGTCATAGATCATGTGACACACCACCATCCTGGAGAATGGGCACATCTACAAAGTTGAAAGGTATTTAAAAAGTAGCAATTGGCAGCATAGGGGATTGATTAGGCTTAAAAAAATAACTTGTAGAACTCTTTTAACTTCTATACCCCTGCACCGATAGCATATATGCTATGTCCATCCCTGACAATAGCAGAGAATTTGATTATGCTTTTAATACATCACAGATATAAGTGTTATCTTAGCTACCTTGGATACACCTTTATATTGAATATATTTTGATATACATGTATTCTTTAAAAATGTCTTATACATATACACATCATTTGCACACTATAATACAATAAATATGTTGATGTTCATTAAACTAAGGAAGGAAAAAAGTTATAAAAAACCCCCAAACCATTGTCACAGTTTCAATAACTTCCATTTCTGAAAGGTAGAGCTGCAATGTATTTCACTTTCCATCTAAACCAGATACATTTATTTTAGGTATTTTTCTGTTTTTATACATATAGTAAGGACATTATCGATGAATGGAAAGTTAGAAAACTATGAAAAACTGAAAAAGTCGCTATATGGATTAGATCACACATTAAGGCTGACATTCCCTACATTAGTGGGAGCTTTTAAACCCCCACATACTTCACAAGGGCAGCTTTTCTGAAGCAGGAAAACACATTACTGCATACTTTCACAGCAATGCATATAAAAAACACTTTACAATGAACAAATGTGACAAATAAGAAATGGAACGTCGAAGTTGTATTACTGTCATTTCAGAAACCATAAATCATATTCGACAAGTTGGATACTAAAGCAAATCTTTATCAAAGCCAGGGATTACAGTTTCATACTAGTTATGCCTGTACCCACCCTTCATGCCACAGAGTAGAGGAATAAAATTTACCAGTGACTTCATTGTTCTTTCCACGCCAAATAACCAGGCACAAGGAAAGTAGAGACAGCTTTCTCGTGTGTGGGCTCTACAGAAGAGTAACAAAAATCACATTTTCTTGGTTATTTTTCAGTGGCAAAGAGTGCAATCTTCACGGTTTATGGGAGCTTTGCTTTAAAAAAGAAACTGCAGAAAAGGTACAATTAAACTACTTATGAACCCTTGTCCATCTGTGCATGAGTGAGTAAGTGACTGAGTCAGTAAGTTATATGCTCCGCCCCTGATCACATGACAGTGACATGATCAGAGGTTCTTCATCCCGAGTCAGTGAGTTACATGCTTGGCCTCTGATTACATGACAGTGACATCATTAAGGGTCCTATTTCATAGCAACTGAGGCTGCGGGGGTTTGTAGGGGATGCATTACTCACTCACTTAGGATGATCTCCAGATGAAGGACCTGTGATGACATCACCATCATGTGATTAGGGGCAGAGCATGTAACTCACCAACTCCAGATTATCAGGGGCGGAGCAAGAGTGAGTGAGTTACATGCTCCACCCATGATCACATGACAATGAAGTCATCAAAGGTCTTGTAAATACATGTCTGCTGTCCGGCTAGGTGTTTGTTAGTATTCCATAGCAACTGAGGCCACGGGGGTTTGTAGGGAATGGAATACAAACTTGTGATTTTTGTGCAATGCGATTTTAACATTAGAAAATCTCATTGACAAAATCGCGGCGTTAAAAAAAATGCTAGTGGGTAAAAGCCATAAAATTATACTTTTTTTTGCATCTAATGGTGTGTGGCTGCTTGCTTGCTTTGTATTTCTCTCATGTAATGTTTATAGGCTGCAGTCAACCTGACCTCATAAACAGGCATTTGCAACCAATGACAAAGCTCAGTGACGAGACATCTCAGGCTGATTGCAGCCTACAAACATTTCATTAGCAAGTAGAACCAGAGATGCTGGTGGGGGAAGAGCAGGGAGCTGTTTGATACAGGTTTCAGTAACAAGTGTGTCCACCATGAGCACCTATACACTCTTCAATCCTTGTAGGCCTTGAATCAATGTTTTTGAATATCTTGTTGGGGTATGTCTCTCCATACTGGCATGATTTGTGCAGTCAGTTGTTGTATAGTTTGTGGCGGGTGGCCATGTGACGTAATGCGTCTACCGATACTGTTGTATTTTGTCTCCACCAGAAAAATGGGTGAAGACAAGCTGCACACCCACAAGCAACACCCACAACTTGATTGGCTGGGCCAGAGAACGGGTTTCCATTATGTCCCCTCCCACCTCGTCGTGCCACTGACCCCATGGCCGCTCCCCTTTGTGCCCTTACCAGCTTCTGCACTAGACTGTGCTGGAGCAGGTATGGAAGAAGAAGCCAGAGCACCGTGGGCCAATGACACTCTGCCGCTCTACCCTTCCCATCTCATGCTCTGTGAGTCTCCTTGGTGCCATCACATATTGCAAGCAAGCCACTTTACCGGAGCAGGGATGCGAGAAGAAGGCAGAGCGCCGGTGTGGGGGGAAAATGCAGCATGGGGGAGAATTACAGCACCGACGCCGGCAGGGAAGGTTGCTGGGGGAAGTATTGCTGTGGACCTACAAGCCCACAACGGTGCCGGCTTGAAGGGTTACTGCCCAGGGATATTGACATCCGGGGAATGCAATGGATGAGGAGGAGGAGGGGGGGGGACTTACATCGCCAAAGCTTTGAAGGGAAGAAGGTCGCAGGGGAATTATGACACTGGAGCTAGGAGCACAGACCAGCGGATTCTCCAGCCCAGCCAATG
Organism: Eleutherodactylus coqui; assembly: GCF_035609145.1. Classification (NCBI taxonomy): domain Eukaryota; kingdom Metazoa; phylum Chordata; class Amphibia; order Anura; family Eleutherodactylidae; genus Eleutherodactylus; species Eleutherodactylus coqui. The sequence continues at coordinate 136,569,762 of NC_089843.1, read as the reverse complement.
AAGTTGTGGGCATTGGTTTTGGGCATGCAACTTGTCTCCACGCATTCTTCTGGTAGAGACGAAATACAACAGTACCACCTCTACCTATGGTGTCCCAGATATGCTCTATTGGGGATAAATCTGGGGACCACACAAGCCAGTCCATGGTAGAGACACCTTGGAAGGCATGTCTTCTGATGGCTGCAATATGTTGACATTATTCTGTTGGAAGATACCATTTTGGATGGTGGAGTTTATGACAACAGGGTGTGTCACTCTGTCTACATACTAGTGGGTAGCCATTGTGCCTTCAACAACCACCCACTCAGTCCTGCTTACATAAGGGATTGCCCCCAAACCATGACTCCAGGCTCTAGACCTGTGTGCTGCTCTGAAATCACAGCAGACCTCTAGGACTCCTATAGCTACGCCACTGCCCACAGCATCCTAATCACACCAATGATTTTTAAGCACACTGAGCATGACACATTGTATATTTGTGTATATGTAAGGAAGGATAGGCTGCTTGCGTTGAGATGTGGACATTGAACATTTTGGTTGCCTGTCATATGGAAATATGCCAGGAATATGCTAGTACTGTTGTTTAAGTATTTCTGTCACCATCTGGGGGACATATGCAGAAATGTTTTATGTTTAGTTGTTTTTTGCCCTAGGGATGTGACTTGGCTGATCTGAGCTCGGAAATAGCCAGGTAATCAGGAAGGGGTGCAGAGAAAAGCCCGCATCAGTGAGGACACATTGTGACAGGCGTCTGTCCAACATCTTTTGAGAGAACCTTGATAGTATCTTTGGGGCATGTTGCTCCACACTACCCCACTTTCACGAAAGAGTACTGCACAACAGAAAGATTATAGGAATATCGAAGATGATTTGACTTGTGGCAACTGTTCTACACCTAACGGACTTTTACAGCTCCAGATGACACACACTGAAGGGACTGTGAGTGCTTATATAGATCTGCTTAAAAGAAATAAGAGGGTACTAAACTAAATGTTTAAGAGGGGACTAGATGTCTTTTTAGAGCACTAGAACATTACAGATTATTGACATTAAATAGTCAAAAAGGTTGTTGATCCTAGGATCTTCCAACTGCCGGACTTGGAGTCAGGAAGAAACTTTTCTTGAAGAGTGTTGATCCAAGGATTATTCTGACTACCATTATGGAGTCAGGAAGGAATTGTTTTCCACAAAATGGGGGTAAATTGGCTCCTATTTCATTGTTTTGTTTTGGTTTTTGCCTTCCTCTGGATCAACAAGCTGAACTGGATGGACATTTCTCTTTTTTCAGCCTTGCATACTACGTTACTATGTAAATATAATTTCTGGTTCCTCGGCACACAACCATGTCTGCCTTTACCTACCAGCTAAACTCCCTGTAGCCGAGAACACTATAAAAGGTATCCAGTGGCAGGAACTCATTGCAATGCTCCGGCTTTAATGTATACTCCAGAGTCTGCTCCCAACCATATGGGGAATCCTGTGTCCTCCTGAAACCCCTCATGCGTGAACCATCCTGGGTCCCTTGGGGAGGATTTACATTCATAGCTGAGTGAGGCTATTGTACAGTCATAACTAAAATCTCCTGAGACCCAATGGAAAATCTGTAGTATGGCCCTCATATATCATGTACCACTTATAATAGTGGTATGTTTTCTTATATCGCAGAGGATCCTTTAGGCCCCCTCAAGCTCCAGAACCTACTTGTCGCAGCTACCTTTGCAATACAGAGTAATACCAAGTCCTTCCAGCAACCTTCCACTGAGCTTGTAGCATTTCTATTTTTTACATTTAGCAGTTCTGTTTTACCAAGAGTTGAGTCACGTGATACAACTGACTCTCATTGACTGGATCATATTTTAATTGACTAGTGATAAATAATATTTTTTGGATTCTCTGAATTCTGTGAACATGTGGTATTCATCGCAGATCCCAAGTACTGTAATAATATGCTCATCTCTAGACAGAAGTTATCCTCTACAGAACTGGTTGTAAAAGGCTGCATGAAAAGTTACAGAAAGACAGAAGTGTGTTCCAAATCTGAAGTGTGACTAAAAGTGTTCCTTAGTTTTGTGAAACATCTTGTGTACTATAAATTCATTAAAATTTTTAAAGTGCTTTATAAAATGAAGCAAAAACCTAATGAACAGAGCAATTTTCAGAGGTCATTGTACACAATCTGTTACCAGCGTAATACGTTCCGGCTGGAGTCTTATAGACTTTCATAGACAAAACAAGTTCTGGAGGCATTTAAAATTTTCCACAAATGGATTATGCGGTCCAATATACCAAGAATATAACTACCTGCCAAATAGTAATTCATATGGAGCATGTTAAAAAGGATCATTTTCATTTCAGCCCCTTTGGAAAGGCTGAAAAGCTAAATGTATTATATTTATTTGAAACTAGTTTACTTACTTTAGACTCTGCTAAAACTAGTGCCATTGCTTTTGTTTATAACTAGAGATGAGCGAACGTACTCATCCGAGCTTGATACTCGTACGAGTATTAGCGTGTTCGAGATGCTCGTTACTCGTGACGAGTACCACGCGATGTTCGAGTTACTTTCACTTTCATCTCTGAGACGTTAGCGCGCTTTTCTGGCCAATAGAAAGACAGGAAAGGCATTACAACTTCCCCCTGCGACGTTCAAGCCCTATACCACCCCCCTGCAGTGAGTGGCTGGCGAGATCAGGTGTCACCCGAGTATAAAAATCGGCCCCTCCCGCGGCTCGCCACAGATGCGTTCTGACATACTTTAGGGAAAGTGCTGTCTTGGTGGAGTTGCTATAGGGAGAGCGTTAGGAGTATTTTAGGCTTCAAGAACCCCAACGGTCCTTCTTAGGGCCACATCTAACCGTGTGCAGTACTGTGGAGGCTGCTTTTTGCAGTGTTGCACTTTTTTTTTTTTTGTATATATCGGCCGTGCAGAGCATTGCGCCCTGCAGTAATACTCCAGGGCCAGAAGTGGTGGTTAGGCAGGGACAGAAGACATATATTGTGAGGCAGGGACAGAACACATATATTGTGAGGCAGTGACAGAAGACATATTTATTGAATATAGGCAGTGGGCCTTTGCAAAAACATTTGGGGAAAAAAATCTATTTGGGCTGCCTGTGACTGTCCTCAGTGTACTGGTTCTGTGCTGGGGGTAGTTGTCCTCCTAATTCATACGCAGACAGCTAAGTGTTACAGCAGGCTTGCGCAAAATTATTTCCTGGCTCTGTGTTGGCTGTTAAATCACCGCTGTATTCGAGTCCACAGTGCAACACTCTGCAGTTATTTGACATACTCCAGGGCCAGTAGCGGTGTCGCAGAGAGAGAAGAGATATATTTATTGAATATAGGCAGTGGGCCTTTGCAAAAACATTTGGGGAAAAAAATCTATTTGGGCTGCCTGTGACTGTCCTCAGTGTTCTGGGTCTGTGCTGGGTGCAGTAGTCCTCCCAATTCATATGCAGCCAGCTAAGTGTTACAGCAGGCTTGCGCAAAATTATTTCCTGGCTCTGTGGTGGCTGTAAAATCACCGCTGTATTCCAGTCCACAGTGCAACACTCTGCAGTTATTTGACATACTCCAGGGCCAGTAGCGGTGATGCAGAGAGAGAAGAGATATATTTATTGAATATAGGCAGTGGGCCTTTGCAAAAACATTTGGGGAAAAAAATCTATTTGGGCTGCCTGTGACTGTCCTCAGTGTTCTGGATCTGTGCTGGGTGTAGTAGTCCTCCTAATTCATACGCAGCCAGCTAAGTGTTACAGCAGGCTTGCGCAAAATTATTTCCTGGCTCTGTGTTGGCTGTTAAATCACCGCTGTATTCCAGTCCACAGTGCAACACTCTGCAGTTATTTGACATACTCCAGGGCCAGTAGTGGTGACGCAGAGAGAGAAGAGATATATTTATTGAATATAGGCAGTGGGCCTTTTCAAAAACATTTGGGGAAAAAAATCTATTTGGGCTGCCTGTGACTGTCCTCAGTGTTCTGGGTCTGTGCTGGGTGTAGTAGTCCTCCTAATTCATACGCAGCCAGCTAAGTGTTACAGCAGGCTTGCGCAAAATTATTTCCTGGCGCTCCGTAAGCGAAGTCAGCCTCCAACCACAGGCCAATAAGTGGCACATTTAATTACAGCGTTCTGTTTCTGCACTACTGGTAATACACCATGCTGAGGGGTAGGGGTAGGCCTATAGGACGTGGACGCGGGCGAGGACGCGGGGGCCCAAGTCAGGGTGTGGGCACAGGCCGAGCCAGTGCGGTGGTCAGGGGTAGAGGCAGGGCCAGACCGAATAATCCACCAACTGTTTCCCAAAGCGCCCCCTCACGCCATGCCACCCTGCAGAGGTCAAGGTGCTCTACGGTGTGGCAGTTTTTCACAGAGACGCCTGACGACCGACGAACAGTGGTGTGCAACCTTTGTCGCGCCAAGATCAGCTGGGGAGCCACCACCACCAGCATGCGCAGGCATATGATGGCCAAGCACCCCACAAGGTGGGACGAAGGTCGTTCACCGCCTCCGGTTTGCACCACTGCCTCTTCCCCTGTGCCCCAGCCTGCCACTGAGATCCAACCCCCCTCTGAGGACACAGGCACTACCGTCTCCTGGCCTGCACCCACACCCTCACCTCCGCTGTCCTCGGCCCAATCCAGCAATGTCTCTCAGCGCAGCGTCCAGACGTTGCTAGCGCCACTGTTTGATGAGCGCAAGCGCAAGTACGCCGCCACGCACCCGCACGCTCAAGCGTTAAACGTGCACATTGCCAAATTGATCAGCCTGGAGATGCTGCCGTATAGGCTTGTGGAAACAGAGGCTTTCAAAAGCATGATGGCGGCGTCGGCCCCGCGCTACTCGGTTCCCAGTTGCCACTACTTTTCCCGATGTGCCGTCCCAGGCCTGCACGACCACGTCTCCCGCAACATTGTATGCGCCCTCACCAACGCGGTTACTGCCAAGGTCCACTTAACAACAGACACGTGGACAAGCACAGGCGGGCAGGGCCACTATATCTCCCTGACGGCACATTGGGTGAATTTAGTGGAGGTTGGGACAGAGTCAGAGCCTGGGACCGCTCACGTCCTACCCACCCCCAGAATTGCGTGCCCCTGCTCGGTGGTGGTATCTGCGGCGGTGTATGCTTCCTCCACTAAACCACCCTCCTCCTCCTCCTCCTATGCAACCTCTGTCTCGCAATCAAGATGTGTCAGCAGCAACACGTCGCCAGCAGTCGGTGTCGCGCGGCACGGCAGCACAGCGGTGGGCAAGCGTCAGCAGGCCGTGCTGAAACTACTCAGCTTAGGAGAGAAGAGGCACATGGCCCACGAACTGCTGCAGGGTCTGACAGAGCAGACCGACCGCTGGCTTGCGCCGCTGAGCCTCCAACCGGGGATGGTCGTGTGTGACAATGGCCGTAATCTGGTGGAGACTCTGCTGCTTGGCAGCCTCACGCACGTGCCATGCCTGGCCCATGTCTTTAATTTGGTGGTTCAGCGCTTTCTGAAAAGCTACCCACACTTGTCATACCTGCTTGGAAAGGTGCGCGGGTCAGCGCACATTTCCGCAACTCCAAGACGGACGCTGCCACCCTGCGCACCCTGCAACATCGGTTTCATCTGCCAGTGCACCGATTGCTGTGCGACGTGCCCACACAGTGGAACTCTACGCTCCACATGTTGGCCAGGCTCTATGAGCAGCGTAGAGCTATTGCGGAATACCAACTCCAACATGGGCGGCGTAGTGGGAGTCAGCCTCCTCAATTATTTACAGAAGAGTGGGCCTAGTTGGCAGACATCTGCCAGGTCCTTGGTAACTTTGAGGAGTCTACCCAGATGCTGAGCGGGGATGCTGCAATCATTAGCGTCACCATTCCTCTGCTATGCTTCTTGAGAAGTTCCCTGCAAAGCATAAAGGCAGACGCTTTGCACTCGGAAACGGAGGCGGGGGAAGACAGTATGTCGCTGGATAGTCAGAGCACCCTCATATCTATATCTCAGCGCGTTGAGGAGGAGGAGGAGGGGGAGGAGCATGAGGAGGAGGGGGAAGAGACAGCTTGGCCCACTGCTGAGGGTACACATGCTGCTTGCCTGTCATCCTTTCAGCGTGTATGGCCAGAGGAGGAGGAGGATCCTGAAAGTGATCTTCCGAGTGAGGACAGCCATGTGTTGCGTACAGGTACCCTGGCACACATGGCTGACTTCATGTTAGGATGCCTTTCTCATGACCCTCGCGTTGCACGCATTCTGGCCACTACGGATTACTGGGTGTACACACTGCTCGACCCACGGTATAAGGAGAACCTTTCCACTCTCATTCCCAAAGAGGAAAGGGGTTCGAGAATGATGCTATACCACAGGGCGCTGGTGGACAAACTGATGGTAAACTTCCCATCCGACAGCGCTAGTGGCCGAAGGCGCAGTTCTGAGGGCCAGGTAGCAGGGGAGGCGCAGAGATCAGGCAGCATGTACAGCACAGGCAGGGGACCATTATCCAAGGCCTTTGCCAGCTTTATGGCTCCCCAGCAAGACTGTGTCACCGGTCCCCAGTCAAGGCTGAGTTGGCGGGAGCACTGTAAAAGGATGGTGAGGGAGTACGTAGCCGATCGCACGACCATCCTCGGTGACGCCTCTGCCCCCTACAACTACTGGGTGTCGAAGCTGGACACGTGGCCTGAACTTGCGCTGTATGCCCTGGAGGTGCTTGCTTGTCCTGCGGCTAGCGTTTTGTCAGAGAGTGTGTTTAGTGCGGCTGGGGGAATCATCACAGATAAGCGTACCCACCTGTCAACCGACAGTGCCGACAGGCTTACACTCATCAAGATGAACAAAGCCTGGATTTCCCCAGACTTCTCTTCTTCACCAGCGGACAGCAGCGATACCTAAGCAATAGGTAGGCTGCACCCGCGGATGGAAGCTACGTTCTCTATCACCATTAAAAACGGGGACCTTTTTGCTTTATCAATCTGTGTATAATATTCCTCCTCCTCCTACTACTCCTCCTCCTGAAACCTCACATAATCACGCCGAACGGGCAATTTTTCTTAGGCCCACAAGGCTCAGTCATATAATTTTTGTAAACAATTTTTATACGTTTCAATGCTCATTAAAGCGTTGAAACTTTCACCTCAACCAATTTTTATTTTAACTGGGCTGCCTCCAGGCCTAGTTACCAATTAAGCCACATTAACCAAAGCGATTAATGGGTTTCACCTGCCCTCTTGGTTGGGCATGGGCAATTTTTCTGAGGTACATTAGTACTGTTGGTACACCAATTTTTGGGGGCCCTCGCCTACAGTGTAATCAAATTAATTTTTTGCCCACCTGCATTACAGCTGACGTTACATCAGCTGTGTTGGGCACTGCAATGGGATATATTTATGTACCGCCGGTGGCTTCCTGGCACCCACCCATGCTGTCGGTCCACACGGAGTTGTAACTGCATGTGTCCACTTCTAAAGAACCCCAGTCTGACTGGGGCATGCAGTGTGGGCCAAAGCCCACCTGCATTAAGCACGACATTACCTCAGCTGTGATGGGCAATGCAGTGGGATATATTTATGTACCGCCGGTGGGTTCCAGGGAGCCACCCATGCTGTGGGTGCACACGGAATTCCCATTGCGGAGTTGTACCTGCCTGTGACTATTTATAAAAAAACGCGGTCTGACTGGGGCATGCAGACACCTTGACAGAATGAATAGTGTGTGGCACATAGGTTCCCCATTGCTATGCCCACGTGTGCAGCTCCAGATGGAGGTGGCACAGGATTGGATTTCTCATTGCTTCTGTACAGCATTGTGGGCTATCGCCCCGCCCCTTTTAAAGAGGGTCGCTGCCTAGCCGTGCCAACCCTCTGCAGTGTGTGCCTGCGGTTCCTGCTCATGGCAGACGCACTTATAAATAGACATGAGTGTGGCGTGGCATGAGGGCAGCTGAAGGCGGCAGGGACAGTTTGGTGTGCGCTGTGGACACTGGGTCGTGCGGGGGGGGGGGGGGGGGGTTGGTCAGCATGTAACCCAGGAGAAGTGGCAGCGGAGTGTCATGCAGGCAGTGATTGTGCTTTCTTGGAGGTAGTGTGGTGATTAGCTAAGGTATGCATTGCTAATGAGGGCTTTTCAGAAGTAAAAATTGTTGGGAGGGGGGGGGCCCACTCTTGCCGCTATTCTGGCTTAATAGTGGGACCTGGAAACTTGAGATGCAGCCCAACATGTAGCCCCTCGCCTGCCCTATCCGTTGCTGTGTCGTTCCCATCACTTTCTTGAATTGCCCAGATTTTCACAAATGAAAACCTTAGCGAGCATCAGCGATATACAAAAATGCTCGGGTCGCCCATTGACTTCAATGGGGTTCGTTACTCGAAACGAACCCTCGAGCATCGCGATAATTTCGTCCCGAGTAACGAGCACCCGAGCATTTTTGGTGCTCGCTCATCTCTATTTATAACAGAAGCCATTATGCTATGACTAGTCCATTGATAAGGGGGTGAACTACAAGGCCCCATACTCACTCCCTTACAGTTATAATATTGTGTTGTGGTATAATGCAGTGGTGGAAAATGTTAATGGACCTTTAGGTGTGATGATATTAATGCTGAGAATGTATTATATTGTTTATGCCAATGTACCCACCTGACATTTAGAGTAGTAGCTGGTGAACCGTTTCAACGATTTGGGGCCATGAATCCCATCTCCATATCGCACTCCCCACCGTGTGAAAGCTCTGTGGATTCAAGGCATCTTCATGTGAAAACAGCCTTGCATCACTTCAGGGAAGCAGGGATCCTCTGGCATGGATGTCACAGCCATGGCAGAAGATCGTGGAGTTCTCCCATCGTTTTCAATTGGGCCGGTGATGCTGCCACCGGCCCAATTGAAAACGATAGGCCTGCGATGCGAGATCCCGCTGCCAGATAGAACATGCTGCGATTTGTTTCCCGCATAGCGTCACATCATAGTGCCATGCTTTAAAACATCACTCATGTGTATGACCCCATTTAAATGAATAAGGGTTCATAATTGTGTGAAATTTGTGCATCTCAAAACGCTCAAATCTCGCACAATTTTATTGCCCGTTTGAAGCCGGCCTGACTATTGCTGTGTTCAGTTGATGACATCAGAGATTATATTCCTGGACTTTCATCCTGCAGGAGGAGAAGGTACCAGTCAATGGAGGATATTATTACCTGACCCGATGATGGCCATTATGGTGCTTAAAGGGATGTTCTGCAACACCTGTAGGTGCATCCATAAAAGTGTGTTTGGTACCACTGGTGAGTGTGTGCTAAGTGGACACATGAGAAATAGTTAGTTCTGCTGTGAGATTGGGCAGAGATCTGGGCCTGGTCAGTTATGAGAAGCTGTTGGTGTGCTGTAGAAGAGAGGACAAGAAGTGACTGGAGTCTGAAGGAGAGTAGAGAGTGAAAGAGCAAGAGATATCCTGGAGGAGAAACCCTCAGTGGTGTCTGAGATGGAGTGGTTATACAACTGTGTTACGGCTCAGTTCAGGGTTTCCATCTCTCTGCTCATTTTTTGGTGGCATAAAACTGAAATGAACTGATCAATCTTTTCCTCCATGGATTTCAATGGATTTTCAAAAAAACTGAAGGCTTCAGTTTTGTTTTGCTTCAGATTTGACTAGAGCAAGGATGCAGCAGATGCAGCAGACTACATCCTTGATCAGTTCATTTCAGACTATGTACTAGAAAGCCACATGGATAGATTTTCCAGACTTTTTTTCTGATGACTTCATTGGCTTTTTGGGAGGTGGTACATATGTAAAACTTTAATGCTAGATATGCAAAAGAAAAATGCCCATGCACACAATGTAATATTGATAATGTTGTTTGCATGTATTTTTGCAGTCAAAATTGTGATTTCTGATTGGATCCAATAAGAGCAGTTCGTCTGGGATTACATATTTTTGCAGTATGATTTTTGCTAAATGAAAAATATCATGGTGGATCAGGCCAGTGAATTGAATCAAATGTATTATAAGGGTTCAAATTCACATAACACAGTTTGATGAAGTTTTAACGTATTTATATTTTAACTACAACCTATGTGAGAACTGCTCTACAGGCTCCATGCACATTACTTTGACATGTACATAAGCCCTTAGGTGACTAGGGTGTATATATCTATCACAGAACGTTAAGGATTCTATAAGATCACCAGCTGGCACTATTCTATGAGCGTTGTATATTGGCACAATCTGGCGCTAAACTGAGACTCTTATAGTGGCACAGGTAGAGATGAGCGAGTGTACTCGTTAAGACAAAATACTCGAGCGAGTATTGCCATTTTCGAGTACATGCCCGCTCGTGAGAAAAGATTCGGGGGGCGGCGGGTGAGTTTCTGGAGTAAGCATAGGGGAGAGTCCGGGGGGGACTCTCATAGGGGTCCGGCGGGGGGCAGCGCTCTCCCCCGCTGCCCCCCGCCGGACCCCGAATCTTTTGGCACGAGCGGGCATGTACTCGAAAGTGGCAATACTCGCCCGAGTATTTTGTCTTAATGAGTACACTCGCTCATCTCTTGGCACAGGGCATCTGGTCTGCGGTATGAATGTATTTATTTTGTTCTAGAAGCTGGAAATGGCTACAAGAGCAAGGATCCAGAAATGCCTCTGCAGTAAACTCTGGAGTCGTAAAATGTCGTCATCATTGTGTTCTGGGCTGGATGGAGAGGAAAAAGAAAGAGAATGTCTACAATCAGAGAAGGTGTTACCTGTTAGTTGCTGGATATAACTGTACTGTAATGACTTATATTGTCTGCAGAGAGCCTGTGTAGAACTGACATCTATATGGTCACGGTGATATGGTGTCATACTATATCATACCACTGTCATCAATAGAATAACAATGCCATTTACGCAGCCCCAAACCCTATATCCCTGGCCCTTTTTGGAGGGAATAGCAGGGAATATGCAAAGAGACTGTCTAAAGGAGCAGTGTACCAACAGATCTTTATATTGCACTCATTTTTGTCTCAATCACTATTCCAGAACAATTCTTCCAATTTACCTAATCAACTTTATTACAATAAGATAAAAATCATGCAGCATTTCTAAAAGTTAAGTGCATTTCACATTTCTATCAATTGTAACTACAAATTGCATTTTAAGTTTCGGGTTATTTTATTTCATAAAACAAGAGAAATCTAAATGATTCAGACAGAACTTTGTAATACAATAAAATCACATGACTTGCTTGAATGTTGTACAGTTTTGTGCAAAGACCACAATGCAGTGTATTCAGTAGTGACATTCCATAATAATATTTCTTTCCTCCTTTTCTATGTATTTAACTCAATTATTCTGCTTCTGATAATGCTAGACAATGAGTAGACAGATGTAAATGTTGGCTTTTTCATACAACATGAAAGAAAATAGGACACAGCTTCAGGGATATTGAAAAGGTGGGCTGCTAGGGAATGTGCCCTGATATCCAGGTGCCAAAGGATGCACCAGCTAGCCACTTTGTCTAGGCCAGGCTATTTCAAAATACTACAAGAGTAGAACATGGAATCTTTCCACTTTCCGAATGAAAGTCATTGTGCTCCAGTCATTGATTATGATTCCTTACCTCCACACATAGATAGTCAGTTGATCCCAGTGAAATCGATCGGTTTGGCAGACATTTACTGTATCTAATTTATATAGCCACTTTTATCTTCTCTCAAGTCATACAGTTCATATAAAACTTTCAGATCACAGAAAAGCACTGAATTTGAAATTTGCTAGCCACATGATGCAGTGTGACACTGTATACATGAATAAATCTGATTTGCTGCACTTTATTTTTGTAATCACCTTTGTGCTTTAAAGAACTGAGAGGAAGATGACTTTTTTGCAGGTTCCATTTCACAGTGATTGATCAATCACCCATCTATTCTATGTCTTAGAGATTCAGACACATTGGGAAGAAATCAGATGCGCATTTACAGCCAAGGCACTTCCATACTGTACAGAATGCAAGAAACTTTTTTCTTCTGCTGGCTAAGAATGGGGGTTCTATGGTTTATTAAATACTTCTGTATCACAAGACATAGAGCGTTGGTTAAATTAGACTAGTTTTTCTAACCCATGAACAGTAAAATAGCGGTATATACTCTTCTGCTACTCCACACACATGACTGTGTATAAAGTAACACAAGCCTGCAAAATGGTACTACATACTGTAGATTAGAAGCTTGGTAGGACCCATTAAAACATAACCTTTAGGGCGAGCACCCACTGGCGTTTTTTTACCTGCGTTTTGCGTTTTGCGTTTTTCCTGCACAGGCATAGAGATAACATGTGTTCCTGTCCACTGGCGTTTTTTTTGTCTTGCGTTTGCGTTTTTAACATAGGAACTGTCAGTTGCATATGTGTCCTTATTTTTCTCCTAATGCACCCATGAATGTCAATGGAAATTAACGGAAAAGCCGCGAAAACGCCGCGAAAACGCTGCGTTTTTTTCCCCGCGGAAAACGCAAACGCCAGTGGGTGGGCGCCCTTATTGTTAAAATATGCTATTTAAGGGCCAACATTAATAAACCAAAAACAAAAGACAAAAAAATTATATTGAGATGACGGAACGGTCAAAATTAATGGTATAGGACTTTATCTGTCTGGAGTGACTAGTTCCAAAAAGAGTGGTACAAGATCGAGTTAGTTCTCCAGCCTACCATCCAGGCTGGAGACTCTGCTGCTTCCTCAGTTTTTTATTTTTATCTAGGGGTTTAGGATTTTAGAACTAGTGAATCTATCATGAGCTACCTGCACTATCTAAGACTGTAGCAAACATCAGCTAGGCAGAATCTGAATCTCTCTAGTCAGCTTAGGACAGACCAGCTTTGAGACGCTCTCTCTCTGGACTTATCTATAATGTTGGCTGACTTTATCAAACAGCCTATTCTAGTCCTTCAGCGCCTCACTTTCTCACTCTAGAAATAATTTGGCATTCATTCTTTCTGAATGTCGTCATTAGTTTGTTTCAATCAGTTCTATATACATTCATGTTGGTCCTTAAATAGCATATTTTAACAATAAAGGTTACGTTTTAAGGGGTCCTACCAAGCTACTTTGTTAATATTCCCTGGGACCTCCTCCACTCCAGTGATTGTTTAAGTACTGTACAGGATTTGCTGCTAGTCTGGAACTATGAGGACACACAGCTCTGCATAGGAGCTGTAGACACAAAACTAGAGATGAGCGAGCATACTCGGTAAGGACAGATACTCGAGCGAGTATCGTCCTTACTGAGTACCTGCCTGCTCGCCCGCAAAGATTCAGGTCCCGGAGGGGTGAGCGCTGTGTTGCAGGATTGAGCAGAAGGGAGTGGAGGGGAGAGAGAGATCTCCCTCCCGTCCCCCCCTGCTCTCCCCCACCACTCCCCGCCCAGCGCTGGCACCCGAATCTTTGCGGGCGAGCAGGCGGGTACTCGGTAAGGACGATACTCGCTCGAGTATCTGTCCTTATCGAATACGCTCGCTCATCTCTACACAAAACTGTAGATTATTAAAACTGATTTAAAAGTTTTCTCATTTTTATTTATGTGTAATTGACAAATACACAATGCTTGCAAAAGTATACATGCCCTTGACATGATAGAGAATTTGAACAAAAAGGCAGCACTTTCCAGTTATTTATCTAATGTACTATATTTTCACCGAGGTTAATTGATTTGAAAATGTAAACTGTGTTTGTTGTTACTTAGGAGATGTTTTATGTTTTATGTATAAGCAGCTGGATTGATGCATCCATACAACATCATGTCGGGTCATATAAGCTACAAGTTCTCGTCAAGTTGTTAGCCTTGGCAATAACTTGTGTCTTGTGATTTCTCAGTAATTATCCAACTTGATGCTAGTCATCCTCTCCCTCTTTTCTTTTTTCTTTGCTTGAGCATAGGGAAATCATAAAATGGGAAGAGTGAGAAGATTATTATAAAGCCAGACATACATATTAGATAGCAGCTTTCTCCTGACCTTTCACTAAACGTGAAACCATCTGGAAGCTTCCAAACGTATTAGATCATTATACGATTCCACCAAAATATATGTACATGCGGCCAATATTAACCTTATGTGTATGGCCAGCTTACCTAAGACTCACAATCATTTTCTATCTGTTTCCAACTAATGTTTGTCATGCAAAATTCTCACTTTTAATGCATATGTACATTAAATCATGTTCTGCGTGTTTCCAATTTTTGAAGAATGTGTTACTGAAAGGGCATGTTATGAAATTTGCTATGAAGATAGTGAAGTTACTTGGAACCCTTTGCCTAAGTCCTTTGGGACCCAAGCTTTACCACTTTTTATTGTTATTGCTTGCGTCCCAAAGGACCTAGACAAATCTGGATAGGAATAATGGTTGAACTTAAATAGCATAGGAGCAATGGCTGAACAAAACCCCACAAAGGATAAAGTTGTATATACGTCAAAAACAAGTCATGGTCTACTCCAGGCAGATAGAAAGTCAACTTTTTGAACATACAGTATTAGAAGATGCAGCATGGTGACTCAGATGTTAACACTTCTGTCTTGTATGGATGTATTTAGTGACAAATGAATGTTTGGCACGCCAGAGTTATTTAACTCACTAAACGTTTGTTCAGTGCCTAAAGGTCCGCTTAAAAGGGGACGAATGTTGGGCAAACGATGCTCAACACTCATCCCTGTGTGTCCTCACTCCTGTGCTCCTGCACTGGAGCTAGTATCGCTGGCTTGCTCACAGAGTGGCCAGCAGGGGGGCGGGGAGACTGCAGGAGATTTCTCTTCTCGTGCTCCCCCGCCCCTCTCCATTGACTTTACATAGTGGCCATTCAATACTGAACAACTGCTATTTACACTGAACGCTCATCGTTCAGCTCATTGTCCATCGTTTATGCTGCACAAACGATGGACGATGAGCAGATCGCTCATCGTTCGGTGTAAATAGCAGCTTTCAGTACTGAACGGCCGCTATGTTATGTCAATGAAGAGGGGTGGGGGAGCACGAGGAGAGAAATCTCCTCCAGCCTCCCCACTGCGAGCCAGCAATACTAGCTCATATGCAACAGCACGAGAGCGAGTATGTTCGGGGACGAGTGTCGGGCCTAGTTTGCCCGGCATTCATTCCATCTACATGGGCCTTCAGACTAATTGTACAGCTCCTAGTAGTCTTCTGGCTGCCAGGCCTACACAAATAGGATAGGTGCACTTACATAATGACAATCATATTAATGGGTTTTTCTAGTGAAATGCTATTGCTTACCTATCACCAGGATAGGTCATCAGTAGTTGACTGCCCGGGATTCGTCGCTTGGAGGTCAGCATAGAGGCTTCTGCTCTGACCTCTGTGTTATTGTGGCACTGACAGCATGTCGTGCCAGGGTCTTGAGCAGTGGCACCAGACCTGTGTTCATGTGGGCATTGTGTGTGTATTAATGCAATATTTTAAGTGATGGCACCCTTCAATGGAGTGAACAAATGTGTTTGTTGCATAGTAAAAACTTTTTGAGTACTGCAACCAATTTTGCCTCTGCCTGTTTACTGTCCTACCATTATGTCATCCACCTACATCATAACAATGTGCTAATTGACTTCCAATAAAATATGTGTGTGAGGGATAGAGAAATAAGGTGATGACAGGAATGCAGCAGAATATGATGGCACTATATTAGTATCAGGAAAATAAATAGTACAAACACCTATGCCTCAGCATTTGATATTCAATCTACAGTAGATGGAAGAAGAACCTGACACCTAACCTGGCATCAGTCACATGTTGTTTGTTTTTGGATTTGTCAACCACCTTTCCCTGCAATTCTAATTATAACAGCATGCGAAACAATGCCTTTTATGACAGAAGACAAGTCTAATCTTAAGGTAGCCAGAAAGAACAGCTGGCTTGTTAAAGCAAGGCAGACGGACAGAGACTGGGGAGACAGATATAAAAAATGCAACTGTAACATCTGTTCCAATAGTTTAGTGGCAAAGACACACATAGGCTCAAAGGTCCTGTGCAAGACCGAGCAGGATCTGGAAGAGTTTTATCCAATTTCCTAATGAACAGCAACATTATCGTCAATGTTATGTGGAGAGTAAAAGAGTAGACTTTATGCATTTGTATAGTTGAAAGTATTCAATTGCTGAATCAAATGCTGTCAGTGATTGTAAAATATCTTTGAATTTCTACAATTTGTTTTATTTCTTACTGCAATAAAAGTCCTATAGAGTCTGAGGCTGGACATAAACCTTAGCTTTCGGCTGATCAGCGACAGTTTTCCTCCCAATTCTCCATACATGTACAAATGCAGCTCAGCTAAGTGTTGACCTGTCTCAATAGGAATAGAGGAATAAAGGCCCATTTACACTAAGCGATGATTGCTAAAAAGTCTTTACAAGGTGATCGTTTTAGCAATAATCGTTGCGTCTAAATGTGCGCCCATCGTGCACTGCTAGCTTATTGTTAAATTCCATCCAACCTAAAACCCATCCTTCGGCCTTATCAGCAGTACTCCACGGGTAGTGCTGACAGCATTGTTTCCCCATGGAGAACAAAGGATCTTAATGCAGATAATGGGCTATTAACTGCTTTCAGCTAAGGCTTCATTTGCACACTTAATTGCTCTTAAGTAGCTGAGTAGCTAATTAATAGCTTATGCAAAATGATCGCTCAAAGCTGTCACTCAAACTGTCGTTTAAGCGATCTTTGAGCGATCATCGGGCCGTGTAAACGCGCCTTAAGTAGCTGTCAGACACCTCTGGCAGCCCCTTATCTCCCTTGAAAGGATCAGGCATGTTGAGATTCATCATCTCCAATGCTTCTTTCCCCAGATGTCATCTGGCAGGAAAAGACGGGGCACCAGCATGCACACTAGATGGTCAGCCCATCCTACTGAAATAGATGCCTTTGGCCACCATTCATCTAATGTGTTGTATAGAGCTTGATTAAAAGGGTCAGTTTTGTTACAGTTTCTGAATGAAAAATTAAGCTTGTCCTCCATAATTTAAAAACTAAATATATTCCAAAATTGCACCAAAACAGTTTTGTGCAAAGAAAGCCTAAAGAAAATTGTAAAAAACGCCCTATTGTTATATAATATGTCTAGATAATGCATTCTCAACATATGTGAATAAACAGCAGCGTAAGTGCGGTCAGCTGGTGGGTCATGTGCCTTAGTGCCAAGTGCATGGCAAGGGGAGTTTGTGGCACCAACGAGTCCCTCTACTTTGGCAAGGGTATTTAGATGCAGACCTAGGACAGTGAACTAAAACTTTGTTCCAGGTGGAGGAAAGCCTAGCTACATTTCTGTACAGGGCTCACGGCTCAGGATAAACTACTCCCAGGTGCACAGAAGTCCGGCAGCCTGAAAGTCAACATTCCTACCTGCTTCATTTAAGATATATTGACTTCACACAAAATGAAACCATAAAAATCTGCTTTTCACTATTCCCTTTTTTATGTAAGCTGATAATGTTATCCTTTGTGATAATGTGTAAATAATGTATCTGGATATTAGTACAGGGCTGCATTCTGCTGCTCAGTATTCATCCTCTATTATTTTCTTTCTTTCTATATTGTTTCACCTTCTTTCATAACATGGTTTCTTCATTGCATTATGCATCAGAAATGGCTTACAACAATAATAGCTACTGATCTCTTCATTTATTTCATTTTATTCTGTGTGCACGGACATGATTTTATGTACTTTCCCAACATGCCCCCTGGTGGTGACAGAATTAATTGCTTTGTTTTACATCTGTATGTACTGCAAGTAAACTGCAGTGTTACAGTCTGCAAGTTACAATGGAATATATGAGGATAATATGTAGAATAAAGAAACATCTGATAATCACCATTTACTGAAATTATACGATTTTTGTAAATAATGTCTAAATAGCTTATCTTAGAATAAAACTTTGCATCTACTTATATATCATCTATCTCATATCTATCTATCTATCTATCTCATATCTATCTATCTATCTCATATCTATCTATCTATCTATCTATCTATCTATCTATCTACCTCATATCTATCTATCTATCTATCTATCTATCTATCTCATATCTATCTATCTATCTATCTATCTATCTATCTATCTATCTATCTATCTCATATCTATCTATCTATCTATCTATCTATCTATCTATCTATCTATCTATCTATCTATCTATCTATCTATCTATCTATCTATCTATCTATCTACCTATCTGTACATTGGCAAGAAACAATAGGTGCCAATGACGTTGACCTTGATCCAGGGTACCAAGTATAAAAAACCCACTACTCAAAGGATTTCAGTGGCTCAAGTTCTTTATTCACCCATGTCAATGTAGCATTTCTGCCCTCCCTATCTCAAGTACAGTTTAAAAAGGGGGAAAAGAAACTTTCACAGCTGTGGGCTGCATTCCCACGAACGTATATCGGCTCGGTTTTCACGCCGAGCCGATACACGTCGTCCTCGTGTGCAGGGGGGGCAAAGGCTAGAAGAGCCAGGAGCAGGAACTGAGCTCCCGCCCCCTCTCTGCCTCCTCTTCGCCCCTCTGCACTATTTGCAATGGGGAGAGGTGGGCCGGGGCGAGGCTAAGTTTCTCGAATTAGCCCCGCCCCTGGCCTGCCTCTCTTCATTGCAAATAGTGCAGAGGGGCGGAGAGGAGGCAGAGAGGGGGCGGAAGCTCAGTTCCTGCTCCTGGCTCTTCCATCCTCCCCCCCTGCAGATGACGATGACGTATAGCGGCTCGGCGTGAAAACCGAGCCGATATACGTTCGTCTGAATTCAGCCTTAGGCAGACAGCTTGTTTCCTGCCTTTGCTTATCTCTCCCTGCCATGAAGGTTGCAAGCTTCTTGTTCAGATCTGGCATGGAAGTAACTGCTTACCAGGATGGGGCAGATATCTTCCAGCTGTGTTCGATCAGAAAATAATTGCTACTTCCTTCTTTTATGGTGAAATAATGGGCTTTGGTGCTCGAAAGGTGGGCAACATGTAAATATATAAACCTAAGGCTATGTGCACACTATTGTATTTGGGACCATGTACTGTCTATCTTCATCTATGGATAGCACACTGCCCATTATAGGCTATGAGGCTATGCACATTGACATTTTTTTACATAAACAGATGGTCTGCATGAAACTTATGGCATTTCTTATTCCTGTCTGTGAAACGAACGAGAAATAGAACATGCCAATGTCCATATGCATCGTCCGTGTAAATTGGACAGCACATGGATTGGTGTCTGTGTGCTGTCCGATGCGAGCTGCGCCCAAGCCTCGCAGGCCCAACTAACACCCTCAGCTAGTGTGCTGGAGGCCTTACTCTGTCTAAACATGTGATAAGTAAAAGTGACGCCTGTGGAGGAGTATGGAAGCAGAGGAAGGCCGTGATCACATAGCAGAATTTCACAAGCTAGGGTAGGCACAAAAGCCAAATGAAGTGTACCGGGTACGCAATGGTTTACGTGCATGAAGATTAAATAAATCTTACCAAAGTTTATTGAAAGACACTCACTAATAGAGATGAGCGAGCACCAAAATGCTCGAGTGCTCGTTACTCGAGTCGAACTTTCAGTGATGCTCAAGAGTTCGTTTCGAGTAACGAACCCCATTGAAGTCAATGGGCGACTCGAGCATTTTTGTATTTGACTGGTGCTCCGCTAAGGTTTTCATTTGTGAAAATCTTAGCAAATCACCAAAGTCATGTAAAAAACACAGAAATGGATAGGACAGGCGAGGAGCAACATGCTGGGCTGCATTTCGGGCTCCGAGGTCTCACTGTCAGCATAACGATTGTTCTCCTCTGCCACAGCTGTAACAGCTGTGGCAGAGCAGAACGATGTTAGCCCATTGAATTCAATGGAGCCGGCAATACAGCCGGTTCTATTGAAAGCAATGGGCTGCCGGCAAACGCGGGATGAATTTTCAGGAAGTGCTTAAAAGTATAAGCCCTTACCTGAAAATCATCCTAAAATGTGTAAAAATAAAATGTATACTCACCTTTCCGCTGCAGCCGGAGTTCAGCCGCGTCTGGCCGGCAGTTCTCCTGAACTGCTTTCTGTAGTATTCAGCAGGTGGGGATTTAAAATCCCCGCCTGCTGAATCAGCTGCCTCTGATTGGTCACAGCCTCACCAATCAGAGGCAGCTCTCACTCACCCATTCATGAATTCATGCAGGCGGGGATTTTAAATCCCCGGCTGCTGAATACTACTCACAGCAGTTCAGGAGAACTGCCAGCCGGCCGCGGCTGAACTCCGTCTGCCGGGACAAGGTAAGTATATATTTTTTTTTTACTTTTTACACATTTCTGGATGAATTTCAGGGAAGGGCTTATATTTTTAAGCCCTTCCCGAAAATTCATCCCGCGCTCGCCGGCAGCCCATTGCTTTCAATGGAGCCAGCTGTATTGCCGGCTCCATTGAATTCAATGGTCAGTGCTCGTTTAATCGAGACGAGTACCGCGTGGTGCTCATCTCGAGTAACGAGCATCTCGAGCACCCTAATACTCGAGCGAGCAACAAGCTCGGACGAGTATGCTCGCTCATCTCTACTCACTAACAAACAATCTGAAAATAATTTAAAAAAAAAACAATCATTGGGAACATATTAATGAACAAAGGTCATATATAAAATAAGTACAGGCCACATGTAACCCACATTGCATAATATCTTTACTAATAGAAATACAAACAGTACCATACACATTACACATCAGATTCTGAAATCTTCATACCTTGCCCTCAGTACCAATGGTACTGCCTCTTGTCCTTGAGAAAGTCACCCATGGTGGTGATACAGGTTGGACCATGGGTATCTTGATGTAACCTCTTAACTTCCTACCTATTATTATCTCTACTAGTAATCAGAATGGAAATGATAGTACCAGTGTTTCTGGTGGCACAATGTGCCACACAGCTTTGCTACATGCACGTCACACACACAGCTATGGTACATGAGCTTACTACATGCCATGCAGCTGTACTACATGCCATGCGCCTGACAGACACAGCTCTGCTACATGACATGTCCATCACAGACACAGCTCTGCTACATGACATGCGCATCACAAACACAGGTTTGGTACATGACATGCCCATGGTACAAACACAGCTCTGCTACACTATATGCGCATGACAGACACAGCTGTGCGACAGTACATGCGCATGTTACAAACTCAGCTCTGCTACATGACATGCACGTCACAGCACAGACACAGCTCTGCTACATGACATGCACATGATAGACACAGCTGTGCCACATGTCCCCGCATGCTTCAGGTAGCCGGCTCAAGGTTGACTCAGCCTTCCATCCTTCTGAGGTCGGTAAAATGAGAACCCAGCTTGGTGGGGGGTAATTAAGTCATAATTACCTGAAAGCGCTGCGGAATAAGTTGGCGCTATACAAATACCATGATTTATTTTACCATGATTTTACATGCGCATGTTGCAAACTCAGCTCTGCTACATGACATGAGCATCACAAACACAGCTCTGCTACATGACATACATCCATGCTAACTATACACATTAGACTAACAGCCACTCGCAGCTCTCGTACATTTTTGCTGATTGCACACATGACACACACAGCTCCTGGATACAGTGATGATCCCCTGGCCATGTGATCCATGCCTCCACCCACACAGGTGATCACATGATGGTATCATTACAGGTCCTGGTAGTTTCTGTTGGCTTATCCAGTATACAGTACTACCAAGTTTCAGAATGGCTCCTCCCACAGCAGTGATGTCCCCACAGGTCCTTCAGCCGGCCAGATGTCTGTGGTGGCAGTAGGTCAGTGTCTCCTGTCAAGACCACTGATCTGTAGTGGCGGTAGGTCGTGTCTCCAGTCAGGTCCGCTGATCTGTGGTGGCAGTAGGTTGGTGTCTCCTGTCAGGACTGCTGATTGGTGGTGGTGGTAGGTCAGTGTCCCCTGTCAGGACCGCTGATCTGTGGTGGTGGTAGGTCGGTGTCTCCTGTCAGGACCGATGATTTGTGTCTGACATAATAATGGCTTAGTTATATTCTCAGTGTGTTAGGGCCTGCTATGACATCGCAGGGGGTTAAGCTATGTCACCAGGGGTGGGGCTATGATGGCACCAGGGGCAGAGCTATGATGGTGCCAAGGGTTTGAGCTATGATTTCACTATGGGCAGAGCTATGATGACACCAGGGGCATAGCTATGACATCATTAGGGTGTAGATATGACATCACAAGGGGGCGGAGCATGATAATCACTCACTGAAATACATACTAATGGACAAGTGGTCGTTAGTAGTTTGATTGAGCTCTGCACCAGGTACTTTATCTTTGCCTCAGATTGCCAGAAATTGCCTATGTTATGTGACTAACTTTTATTGGCTTTTTATTACACTGATACCTGTGTAATACATGGGGATTGGACCTGTTTACATCGTTGGTACTGAGGGCAATGTATGAAGATTTCAGTATCTGATATTTAATGTGTATGGTGTTGTTCATTTCTATTAGTAAAGATTATCTCTAATCTGATTTATTACATGTTCCTATACTTATTTTGTATATGGCCTTTCATTAATATGTTCCCAATCATTGAAGCTCTTTAAGCGTTTTTAGATGGTTTGTTAGTGAGTTTGTTTCAATAAAGTTTGGAAATATTTATTTCATCTTTTTATTGTAATTATTTTGGAGTGCCATGTGCATTTCACGCATAGGCTCTTTCTACAGTAACGTAGCAGAATTTGCAAAAAAAAAAGAAAGAAGATGGAACAATACCTCTGCAGCGCCACCTAATGGATGGCAGCATTCCTTTAAATCAATTCTTGACCCTTTATACAGACCTGTAATGCTGCCATTCAATAGGTGGCACTGCAGAAGTACTGTTCCATCTTCCTTATTTGCATATTACCCAGGGGAGCATGGATGGCCTTATAAGTCTCCTCACTCACTTTCTTGGTGCTCTACCTAAGGAGTGATGATACCCCTCCCGACCCACAGCAGAATTTGACATGGACTTAAATTAGAATACAAGTTGAATCTGCACTAATTTTGCATGGATTTTGCACCCAATTCATTTGAATGAGAGTACACACCATAGTGTGGCTGTAATGCAAATCCTGATCAGAAATTTGTCGTTAAACGTAAGGGTTTCTGACATAAGTTTCCATTGAACATGTCCTAAAAAGGGCCATATACTACAGGCGTTGACTGAAAAATAATTTGTGTATGTGTTTACAATGTAGAGAAGGGAATAAACTGCTGCCAGACAGCTTTGAAGGGTTATCACCTGGGAGAGCATAGGATAGGACATGTTAAAATATGACACGGCCAATCCTTATTTCTCCATCTGTTATTGGGGGAAAGTAAGGACACTCCCATACACATTGGAGGGTTTGCTAGTTCCTCTGAAATCAGCGGATACAGATGACATTCATGTAATGTATATGGGCATCTTAAGAGAAATGCACACTTTATTTATTTCTTTTATTCACTGATATAGCGCCAACATATTCTGCAGTGTTATGCAAAGGTCATCATCACTCACATTGGCCAGTGTGACTTTCCTTGGCTGAGATCCTGAAATGAGCACTGTTCAAGAAAATTGCCTGACAATGTAAAACAAGAAGGCTAGAGGACTATTTAACTGGAATCCATGCTATTGGGAGGTCATCCAGTGTGACCTGACATGTAACAGGAGCAATAAGAATAACTGTTACAGTGGGAATGGAAAGAAAGAAAAATTCCTGCGCTCAGGGTAACCTCAGGGGGGAACACCTTGTCAAAAGGCCATAAGTGAGTATGGTCAAATGCAATAACTCATGAAATGAGGGGAAAAGACTTGTCGGTGATGACTTGAAAAAGTGGAGTTTTATTGAACAGGACAAAGTAGCGCAACGCGTTTCGGAGCTCTCGCGGCTCCTTTCTCAAGCACAATATGACTCTGCTCTGCATTAAGAACTTGACTCGGACTTCTACAGACCGTCCTGGAGAGAATAACTGTTAGACATTGCTGGAAGTGCAACTAAGTTCTTGTGAGTGACCTCCATCAAGCACCATCTATATAACACAATCACAAAGCTTTGGCCTTTTTTTTGAGATACTGATAAATAATCACAAGATTTGTTGAACCTCCGGGCGTGCATATCTCTGTTCCCGGACCTTCTCGGGCTCCTTTTACATCCACCCAAAGGTGAATATTGTTTTATGAAGTTTAGTAGGTATACACAAATTATCTCACCTCTAAAGAGTTATTTCTGGGCATTTGATAGCAGGTGCACATTATTATCATTACACTATTATCCATGTTGGAGCCTGAATGAAACAACATTGTGGAGAGAGGGATAAAAGTGTTCATCAGCCTAAAGAGCCTCTACACTTCAATTCAAGCGGATGCCCTAACTGGACAACTTCTTTAAAGGAAGCTGTGCTGGCAGATATTGCCTGGAGAAGCTGCGGTTACTTTGGTGGCCTTTTAGCTGAGAACGCAGCCCCTCAGCCGGCTATAACTGTTTATTAAAGTAGCTTTAAATCAGATGAACATCTTTAAGAGGATATAGAACAAAAAATAATCTTTTTAGTCCTCATAAGAATATTATAGATCACATTAAACCTCATAATCCCTATTATATAAAAGGGGGATAATAACTGTATTTATAGAGATAAGGCCATTGCTGACCATCTGAATAACTATTTTAGTTTAGTATTATCAGAAGTCGGGTATTACCTCTAGTTGTAAGGGCTCAGATCTAGTGTTTTTGGAGGCTGATGTTATAGGTGAATTTGTGCATTTAAAGTTGAATAAGGTGATGTGTCCAAATGGCGCCCACCCCAGAGTTCTTATAAAACTCCATCTGTGATTGTTGCACCTGTGATTTGTTTAACCAGTCCATTCTAACAAGTGATGTTCCTAATGATTAGAGAGTGGCCAATGTCATCCCTAACCATAGAAAAGTAACGGGAACTTTAAGCCAATTATTTTGACATCTGTAGTAGTTAAACTATTGGAAATTCATCCGAAAAAAAAGGATATTTGATTTCTTAAAAACTAACAACCTGTTGGATCTGAACAGCATTTCTTTACAGAGGGCAGATCATTTTCAATCTCATCTCACTGATTTATTTGACTATGTCACAAAAACTATGAATAGTTGTTAAGACTGAAGCTCTGTTAAACTCCATTGTGTCTTGTCTCATACAACACTAACTATGAACTTTAGCCCAATTGTGTTTTTCACCTTAGATGAGAATTTATCTGAGTGTATAGCCATTCCTTTGTTCTTTCAGAATCTCTCATGAAATACAGCTTTTTCAGTTATCTCAGCATTCCACAGTAGAAAATGTTACAAGTTTCTGTAGATATGTACTGTCTGTAGTTTCACATGAGAATTTGTCTACGTGAGTTAATAGTTTCACACGAGACCTTATGTGAAGCTTTGGCATAAAGCCATGTATACTCATTTCCTTTTTTTTTTACCTTTTTCTTGATAAAACCTCTTGTCTGTAGTAATAAACGTAGAATTCTTTGGTATACAGAAAACTGACTGTATCTCAGTGATTCTTTCTGTCCGGATATACAATAATAATTTGGAACTCGGCAACATATCATTTAGGGTCCCTGGAACATCCCTAGCAATAGTGATGAGCAAACTTGTGAAGAATTCAGTCACTTTGTCAAAACGTTTGGCTCGGTCTGAATTAGTTTGAACCAAATCGGAACTTTACCAATACCCCTAAAACTGGTGTATAACACTGTACTAAGAGCCATAAGAGCCTTCTATAATACTCTATGGTCACTTAAAAGTCTATCTAAGTATGTTTAAACTGTTTTTAAGGCAAAGTTAATAAAGAAAACAAAAAGAAGGAGGCATGATGGTTTAGTAGTTGGCACTGTTGCCTTGCAGTTCTGGGGTACTAAGTTCAAATCTGACCAAGGACAACATCTGTATGGAGTTTGTATGTTCTCCCTATGTTTATGGGGATTTCCTCCTGCACTCCAAAATCATAATAATAGGTGAGTATAGAGTGTAAGCCTACATGGGGACAGAAAATATCAAGTAATGTAAAGCATTGTGTAATATGCATGTACTATATAAATAACAGGGTTTATGATGAAACCGAAGGAGAACAAACAAACTTCATGCAGATGTTGTCATATATGAAGCTAGGGCAACAGTGGAGAAGAACCACTGGAGAAGAACCTCCACCACCATTTGGCTGGGATTATTTTTATTATTATTGATGAAGGTTTGGCCCAAACTAATTAGGACAAAACTGAAATTCGACAAACCAGCTGAGCCCATCTATAATTCTGAATAGGGATGAGTTACAAGTGGTGACTACAAGGGTATATCCTGGGCCCTATTCTTTTTATTATGTTCCCTAGTGACATAGGAGAAGGTTTAACAGGTAAGGTTTGTCTGTTTGCTGATTACATCAAAGTGTGCAATAGGGTTGATACCCCTGGTGATGTCTCCAACATGGAGAACAGTTTAGCCTTACTGGATAAATGGTCAAAACAATAGAAACTACAGTAAAATAATGAACTTGGGGAGAAGGAATCCTGGTGTGGAGTATCATACTAGCTGTTGGACTTCAGAAGGTTTAGGGGTTGTAATTTCTGATGGCCTCAAAATAAGTCAAAAGTGTAGCCAGGCAGCAGGGAAAACCTGGAGGATGTGTTGCTGCATTGCTAGTATAATCAATAGTAAGCGGGAGATTGTGATCTTGCTGTATAGAGCTCTGATGAGATCAATCTGGAATACTGTGTCCAGTTCTAGGGATCTCACCTACAGAAAGACATTGATAAAATAGAATGAGTCCAAAGACGGACAACAAAAATGGTGGAAGGTCTGAAGGGCAAAACGTAGGAAGAAAGACGTATATAACTTCATTTGTATAGCCTGAAAGAAAAGCGAGAAGACTATCAAAACCTTTAAACATGTTAGAGGTATAAATAAGGTCCAGAAAGGAAGTGCATTTATAAGAAAACTAAGCAATATAGCAAGGGGACACAATCTGAGATTAGTTGGGGGGGGGGGGGGGTGAATCAAAAGCAGAAGCAATGTCAGAAAACACAATTTTACTGAAAGAGTAACAGATGTGGTAGGAAAATCAACAATAAATGAATTTAAGCCTGGAAAAAGCATTGATCTATCCTAGGAGAGAAATAAAAAAGGAAATAATACACGGACGGACAAGATGGACTATCTGTTATTTTTCTCTTGTCAATTTTCTATGTTTCTATGAACGTCTGTTTAGAAGATGTCGAATATTTCTAGTAGTAGAAATAATTTGGATATTCTATAGTTTTAGAATCGATCTGAGGTCACTAGTTTTACCCATATGATTACCTGCATTCAACAAAAATATCATAAAATCCATTTTTGGGTGAAATCTGTTCTGGCAGACCAGCTTCACACAAGCATAAGCGCAATTGTGTACACCTTAGCACAAGATGTTTTGCGCTATGAACGAAGCTGTTATCAGTGTTTTTACTGCACTTTTTCTGCCCACAGAGCATGTTCATTTGCGTGCGGCATGCAAACGCATCTACCGAAGTTGCTAATTAGTCCCAGATGTATTCTTTTTCAAGTAGAATTACGCAGTGTTTTACGCATCTCTTTTCATATTGTGTATGCCCCATTGACTTCTTAGGGGACCTTTGGTGTGCAAATACCCTAAAATATGGAGCATGTTTTTTCTTCTTTTTTTTTTGCACAACCAAAAATGCGCATTTAAAGTATGCCTATGTGAGCGAACCCATTGAAACCAATGGGTTCTATTTATTCTCTGTGTATTGCACGCACAAATACGCCAGTGTGAAGTAGCCTTACATTCACAACAATCAAACCAGGAGGAAGAATCACTTGAGAGATGGAGATTAGATCATCAGAGCATGGGAACTATGTTTTCTGGCAATTGTTGAATCCCCGCTATGAAGCTCTTCAGTCATCTTTAAAGAGCAGAATAAATGAGCTATCTATCACACAATAAGGTGGATGAAAGGCAGAATACATAAAGTGGTAATTGTGGTACAATAGTATGTTAATGATAGTTTGCTCCACTGCACAAGATTTCTACTTACAGGAGAGCAGTGAGTGTTTTACTGAAACAAGATAATTTTAGGATTGCATAGATTAATAAACTGAGAATTATTGTAATTTTTATATCCGTCTTTGAAGTGCAAGATTAGGAAATCACCTTTCTTGTGTGTGGCAGGGCATATTGGGGTGTTAGTTGTGTTAATTGCTTCTTCACAAGAGGCTCTATGGCTATGCTAAAAAAAAAATTCTAAAGAAAGAATAAAGTTGCATTTCAAAACAAACATGATTTCGTCCTGCTTGTCCATTGTATGTTTTATTTAGGAGAGAGAAAGCGGCAAAACTATTTCTCTAAGTCATATGAAATCTGTCCCAAATGGATAAAATATCACACTTTGAAAAATGACTTGGAAAATATAAAAAATATTGGGAAGCCTTACTCTGACATAATAATGGAGAGCTTGCAAAATGCACCTAACACAAAGGGAGCATAAAATAACATTGTTTACCATGGGATGAAGTTACCTGCTGCCTTTTAAAGGTAGTATTTCTTATGTGTTTTTCACAATTGTCTTCTCCAGACCTTTATCCAGGGGATTATATCTATATATGGTAAGCAAAATGAATCCTGCTCATGTAATCATTTTTAGGCTATTTCTATATCGTCATTAAACGGGCTCTGTCATTAGAAAACAAAAATTCTATACTCACCTATTGCTCCTCTGTTAGTCTGCTTACTGCATCTTCTCCACACTGATTTTCTCCTGGCTTCTGCAGTTCCCCCCAAGTCACCTCACCGCAAGCCAGCCCATTCTTCGTCTTCCGGTGACAAAGCATCCATTCTCTGCAGTCTCCTTCCTGCAGGGCAATGTATGCTATGTCAGTAGTGACGTAGCGTTCACTGCCTAGCAGGGAGTGCAGAGCTATTGCAGAGACTGTGCACAAGCGCTGTCTCTCTGCAATAGTATGTGAACTCTTGCGGCATGCGCAGTCTCGGCAATAGATCGTCATTCCTTCCTAGGCAGTGAACGTTACACACTAGTGATGTAACTTACACTGGCCTTCCAGAAGAAGACTGCAGAGAATGTACACATCATAAGAAGAAAAGGATCTGGTCGGCTGGAGGTGAGGTGACCCGGGAGACTGGAGAAGATCAGTGAGGAGAAGAAGGCTGCCTGAGGAGAAATAAGTAAGTAATAGAGATGAGCGAGCGCACTCGTTCAAGCATTAGGGTACTCGAGATGCTCGTTACTCAAGTCGAACACCACGTGGTACTCGAGTCAATTGCATTTCCTTCCCCGCATGTTTAGCGCCATTTTCTAGCCAATAGACAAGTGGGGAAGGCATTACCCCTTCCTGCTGTGACGTGCCAGCCCTATCCCACCCCACAGCAGTGAGTGGCTGGTGAGATCAGGTGACCGCCGAGTACTTAAAGTGGTCCCGCCCGCGGCCCGCCTCAGACACACGCTGTCAGAGGTTAGGGAAAGTGCTGCTGCTCATTCAGGGATAGTGTTAGCATAGGTCCTTTCTTCAAGAACCCCAACAGTCCTTCTTAGGGCTACATCTGACCGTGTGCATTACTGTTGTGGCTGGCTGGGGGCAGTAGTGCACCATTTTTTTTTTTCATCTCGGGCTCTGAAGGCCATTTCATCTATAGCGTTCTCAGTCTGATGTGTATTATACAGGGTTTAGGGAAAGTGCTGATGCTGATATGGGGAAAGTGTTAGAGTAGGATCCGGTCTTCAAGAACCCCAACGGTCCTTCTTAGGGCAACATTGGACCGTGTGCATTATACTTGTGGCTGGCTGGGAGTTGTAGTGCATCCATTTTTGTATTACGCATCTAGGCCTGTTCCCAGCCTTTCAGTAATAGTTTTTTCAGGCTGCAGTGCCGTACAACCAACTCTCACCGTGAAACTGCACTCAAATAATTCCTAGCCTGCTGCGAACGACTTCATTTATAGTGTTCTGTGTCTGCAGTGAATTAGACGCAGAGTGTTGGGGCCACAGCCACTTCTAGAGGGAAAGTTATATACATTATACAGTCCTCCTGATCCTCCGTGCGAAAACCCCAAAGTTCCTTCTTACTGCTACATCTGACCGTGTGCTTTATACTTGTGGTTGCTGGGAGTTGTAGTGCATCCATTTTGTATTACGCATCTAAGCCTGTTCCCAACCTTTCAGTAATAGTTTTCTCAGGCTGCAGTGCCGTACAACCAGCTCTCACCGTGAAACTGTACTCAAATAATAACTAGCCTGCTGCGAACGACTTCATTTATAGCATTCTGTGCTTGCAGTGCATAACAGAGTGTTGGGGCCACAACCACTTCTATAGGGAAAGATATATACACTATACAGTCCGGATCCTTCG
This sequence comes from Eleutherodactylus coqui, assembly GCF_035609145.1. Taxonomy (NCBI): domain Eukaryota; kingdom Metazoa; phylum Chordata; class Amphibia; order Anura; family Eleutherodactylidae; genus Eleutherodactylus; species Eleutherodactylus coqui. The sequence continues at coordinate 136,539,424 of NC_089843.1, read as the reverse complement.
TGCAAAAACCCCAAACCTCCTTCTTAGGGCTACATCTGACCGTGTGCATTATACTTGTGGCTGGCTCGGAGTCGTAGTGCATCCATTTTTGTAATACACATCTAGGCCTGTTCCCAGCCTTTCAGTAATAGTTTTTTCAGGCTGCAGTGCCGTACAACCAGCTCTCACCGTGAAACTGCACTTGAATAATTCCTAGCCTGCTGCGAACCACTTCATTTCTACCGTTCTGTGTCTGCAGTGCATAAGAGAGTGTTGAAGCACAGCCACTTCTATAGGGAAAGTTATATACACTATACAGTCCTCCTGATCCTCTGTGCAAAAACCCCAAAGCTCCTTCTTACGGCTACATCTGACCATGTGCATTATACTTGAGGCCTGCTGGGAGTTGTAGTGCATCCATTTTTTGTATTACGCATGTAGGTCTGTTCCCAGCCTTTTAGTAATAGTTTTTTTCAGGCTGCAGTGCCGTACAACCAGCTCTCACCGTGGAACTGCACTCAAATATTTCCTATCCTGCTGCGAACGACTTCATTTATAATGTTCTGTGTCTGCAGTGCATTAGACAGAGGTCTCACCGCTAAACAGTACTGTAATATTACCTGGGCCACTGCAAAGTATTTAAGCTCTGCCGCTGTGCAGAGCGTCTCACAATACCCTTTCCTTGGTGGCATTGAGATAGCTGCAGTTACCAGCACTATCCACTGGCTTTAGAGTCTTCTTCAACTCCACACAGCCTCTATTATCTACAAGTCTCTGCGAGCAGTAAATTACCCCAAGGTATCAGCGTAAGACAGCTGGTTAATTTTTTTCAAGTCACAGCATAGAGCCTCCGCTATCTACACGTCTCTGTGTGCGGTAAATTAAGCCACAGTTGTCAGTGCTGTACAGTGGGGTAATTTATTTGGGCCCTGCTCTATTCTTAATCCACCATGATGAGGAGTAGGGGTAAGGGTCGAGGACGTGCACGCGGACGTTCAAGTAAGGGTGTGGGCACAGGGTGAGTTCCTGGTCGTGGTAAATCACAGATGGCTGCTGCGGGATTAGGAGAGAGGCAAGTTTCTGGGGTCCCCAGCTTCATATCACAATTTACGGGTCCGCGTGGTAGACCTTTATTGCAAACAGAGCAGTGTGAGCAGGTCCTGTCGTGGATGGCAGAAAAAGCATCCAGCAATGTATCGACCACCCAGTTTTCTACACAGTGCACTACTCCCGATCTAGGGACTGCAACTCTGAATCCTCTGGCTGCTGCTGCTCCTCCTTCCTCCCAGCCTCCTCACTCCATGAAAATGACATATTCTGATGAGCAGGCAGACTCCCAGGAACTGTTCTCGGGTCCCTGCCATGAGTGGGAAAAAAATAGTTCCTCTCTCACCTGAGGAGTTTGTTGTGACCGATGCCCAATCTTTGGAAAGTTCCCGGAGTCCGGGTGATGAGGCTGGGGACTTCCGGCAACTGTCTTAAGAGCTTTTTGTGGGTGAGGATGATAATGAGACACAGTTATCTGTCAGTGAGTTAGTAGGAATGGCAGTAAGTCCGAGGGAGGAGCGCACAGAGGATTCGGAGGAAGAGCAGCTGGACGATGAGGTGACTGACCCCACCTGGTTTGCTAAGCCTAATGAAGACAGGGCTTCAGAGGGGGAGGCAAGTACAGCAGCAGGACAGGTTGGAAGAGGAAGTGGAGTGGCCAGGGGTAGAGGCAGGGCCAGAGCGAAGAATCCCCCAACTGTTTCCCAAAGCACCACCTCGCGGCAAGCCTCCGTGCAGAGGGCTAGGTGTTCAAAGGTGTGGATGTTTTTTAGTGAGAGCGCGGACGACCAACGAAGTGTGGTGTGCAACCTGTGTCGCACCAGGATCAGCCGGGGAGCCACCACTACCAGCCTCATCACCACCACCATGCGCAGGCATATGATGGCCAAGCACCCCACAAGGTGGGACGAAGGCCATTCACTGCCTCCGGGTCACACCACTGCCTCTTCCCCTGTGCCCCATCCTGCCACACAGATCCAATCCCCCTCCCAGGACACAGGCACGAGCGCCTTCCGGCCTGCACCCACACCCTCACCTCCACCGCCCTCCACTCCATCCAGCAATGTCTCTCAATGCAGAGTTCAGCAAATATGCCGCCACCCACCCACACGCACAAGCTTTAAACGTGCAGATTGCCAAATTAATCAGCGTGCAGATGCTGCCGTACAGGCTTGTGTAAATGGAGGCTTTCAAAAACATGATGGCGGCGGCGGTCCCACGCTACTCGGTCCCCAGTCGCCACTATTTTTCCCGGTGTGCCGTCCCAGTTCTACACCAGCACGTCTCCCGCAACATAAATCATGCCCTCACCAACGCGGTTACTGGGAAGGTCCACTTAACCTTGGACACGCGGGCAAGTACTGGCGGGCAGGGCCACTATATCTCCCTGACGGCACATTGGGTAATTTTGGTAGAGGCTGGGACCAAGTCAGAGCCTGGGACGACTCACGTCCTACCCACACCCAGAATAGCGGGTCCTACCTCAGTCCTGGTATCTGCAGCGTTTTATGTCACCTCCTCCAAACCCTCCCCCTCCTTCTCCGCTACCTCTACCTCTCAATTAAGAAGTGTGAGAACGTCGCCAGCAGTCAGTAGTGCGTGGCGCAGCATCACAGCGGTGGGCAAGTGTCATCAAGCCATGCTGAAACTAATCAGCTTAGGTGACAAGAGGCACACGGCCCCCGAACTGTTCTAGGGTCTGACAGAGCAGACCAACCTCTGGCTTTCGCCGCTGAGCCTCCAGCCGGGCATGGTCGTGTGTGACAACGGCCGTAACCTCGTGGCGGCTCTGCAGCTCGGCAACCTCACACACGTGCCATACCTGGCCCACGTCTTCAATCTGGTGGTTCAGCGGTTTCTGAAAAAATACCCCCACTTGTCTGACCTCCTCAGCAAGGTGCACCGCGTCTGCGCACATTTCCGCAAGTCCACCACGGACACTGCCACCCTGATGACCCTGCAACATCGGTTTCAGCTGCCAGAGCATGGACTGCTGTGCGATGTGCCCACACGGTGGAATTCTATGCTCCAAATGTTGGCCAGGCTGTACGAGCAGCGTAGAGCAATAGTGGAATACCAGCTGCAACATGGGCAGCGTAGTGGTAGTCAGCCTCCCCAATTCTTTACTGAGGAGTGGGCATGAATGGCAGATATCTGCCAGGTCCTCGGAAATTTTGAGGAGTCTACACAGATGGTGAGCGGCGATGCTGCAATCATTAGCGTTACCATCTCGCTGCTTTGCCTGCTGAGAAGCTCGCTGCAAAGCATAAAGGCCGACACTTTGCGGTTGAAACAGGAGACGGGAGATGACAGTATGTTGCGTGATAGCCAGAGCACCCTCATGTCTATATCTTAGCGCGTTTTGGAGGAGGAGGAGGGGGATGAGACAGCTGGGCACACTGCAGAGGGTACCCATGCTGCTTGCCTCTCATCTGTTCAGCATGTATGGGCTGTAGAGGAGGAGGAGGATGATCCTGAAAGTCATCTTCCTAGTGAGGACAGCGATGTGTTGCGTACTGGTACCCTGGCACACATGGCTGACTTCATGTTAGGCTGCCTTTCCTGTGACCCTCGCATTAGATGCATTCTGGCCAACACGGATTACTGGGTGTACACCCTTCTCGACCCATGCTATAAGCAGAACCTTTCCACTCTCATTCCCGAAGAGGAAAGGGGTACGAGAGTGATGCAATACCACAGGGCCCTGGTGGAAAAAGTGATTCTAAACTTCCCATCTGACAGCGCTAGCGGCAGAAGGCGCAGTTCCGAGGGCCAAGTAGCAGGAGAGGCGCAGGGATCAGGCAGCATGTCCAGCGCAGGCAGGGGAACACTCTCCAAGGCCTTTGCCAGCTTTATGGCTCCCCAGCAAGACTGTGTCACCATTCCCCAGTAAAGGCTGAGTCGGAGGGAGCACTGTAAAAAGATAGTGAGGGAGTACGTAGCCGATCCTACCACCATCCTCCGTGATGCCTCTGCTCCATACAACTATTGGGTGTCAAAGCTGGACACGTGGCACTAACTTGCGCTGTATGCCCTGGAGGTGCTGGCCTGCCCTGCCGCTAGCGTCTTGTCAGAGAGGGTGTTTAGTGCAGCTGGGGGAATCATCACGGATAAGCATACCCGCCTGTCAACTGCCAGTGTCGACATGCTTACACTCATAAAGATGAACAAAGGCTGTATTTCCCCAGACTTCTCTTCTCCACCGGCGGAGAGCAGCGGAACCTAATGATTCTTTTCGCTGCAACCGGAGAGAAAAGCATTCTCTATCACCGGAAAAAAAGGGGGAATTAGCTTTGTCAATCACTCTCAGATATTATTACTCCTCCTCCTCCTAAAATAGCATGTCATCACGCTGAACTGCTAATTTTTCTGCGGCCCAAAAGGCTCTGCTTATAATTTTTTTACAATTTTTCAAAGTTTCAAAAGTATTGTATTGATACTTTAACAGAAGCCAATTTTTTCACAGGGCTGCCTTCAGACTCTGTTACAAATTAAGTAACAGCGAGCTGTATCTTTAAAAAATGTTTATAAGTTTCCCCTGCCCTCGCGGTTGAGCAATTTTTCAGGGGTAGACTTGTACTCTTGGTACACAAATTTTTCTGGCCCCTCGCCTATACTGTTATCTAACTAATTTTTCCGGCCTTTGCCTACACTCATGGTACACCAATGTTTCAGGGGTTCGCCTATTCTCTTGCTACAGAAATGTTACAGGGGTCTACCTATACTTCTGCTACATAAATTTTACAGGGGTCTGCCTATACTTTTGCTGCAGAAATGTTACAGGGGTCTGCCTATACTTTTGCTACAGAAATGTTACTGGGGTCCGCCTATACTTTTACTACAGGAATGTTACAGGGGTCTGCCTATACTTCTGCTACAGAAATGTTACTGGGATCTGCCTATACCTTTGCTACTGGAATGTTACAGGGATCTGCCTATACTTCTGCTACAGAAATGTTACTGGGTCTACCTATACCTTTGCTACAGGAATGTTGCAGGGGTCTGCCTATACTTCTGCTACAAAAATGTTACTGGGGTCTGCCTATATCTTTGCTACAGGAATGCTACAGTGGTCTGCCTATACTTCTGCTTCAGAAATGTTACAGGGGTCTGCCTATACTTTTGCTACAGAAATGTTACTGGGGTCTGCCTATACCTTTGCTACAGAAATGTTACTGGGGTCTGCCTATATTGTGGGTGCACAAAGACTTCCCATCGCAGTGTTTTACCTATCTGGCACAAATACACTGACTAACTAGGGCAGAAATGTGGGCTGAGGCCTAGGTCCTTGGAGGGGTGAAACTCTCCCATGTTTGGGCACTCTGATTTCTTCCTGTGTAATACCATCTTTGTGCACTGACAGCATAGGCGAGTCCAAGGAACTCAAAGACTTCCCCTTGCGGTGTTAAGCTATCTGACACCTACACAGAATGAATTGTGTGGGGACACATGGATTTCCCATTGCTTTGTAACTTAGGGCACCTTGGGTCACACAAGGTGGAGGCTGGGCCCGCTCATGTGCTTCCCACACAGACTATTATGGGTCCTACCTCGGTCATGGTTTCTTGGCCTTGTTATGTCACCTCCTCCTCCTGCTTGGGGTCAGGGAATCAGCACTGGGCAACATGTATTTTCTTTCGTGTTACCACAGTTTTCTGTGACACTGATTTGGGCCAAACAAAAGGAGCATTACTGCATAAATGAGACGTTCACAGCTGTACTAACATCAGAGTCCGCTTTATGCCCACGATTGCTGAGGGTGTGTGCAGAGGCCGAGGTCCTCGGCTGAGTGAAAATCTGCCATGTTTGGGCACTGTAACTGCTTCATGTTTAATACTTTCCTTGGGTTCCTTTGGCTCGCCTATGCTGTGGGCGCACAAAGACTTCCCATAGCAGTGTTTTACCTGTCTGGCACAAATACACTGACTGACTTGGGTAGGGTGCAGAGTGCAGATGGCTTTCCCATTGCGTTGTTCAGCTATCTGACACCTACACAGAATGAATAGTGTGTGGACACATGGATTTCCCATTGCTATGTAACTCAGGGCACCTTGGGTCACACAAGGTGGAGGCTGGGACTGAGGCTGACCCTGGGCCTGCTCACTTACTTCCCACACAGACTATTGCGGGTCCTACCTCGGTTACAGCATTTTGGGCTTGTTATGCCACCTCCTCCTCTTGCTTGGGGTCAGGGGTTCAGCACTGGGCAACATGTATTTTCTCTCGTGTTACCACAGTTATCTGAGACACTGGTTTGGGCGAAACAAAAGGAACGCTACTGCATTAATGAGATGTTCACAGCTGTACTAGCATTGGAGTCCGCTTTATGGGCACGATTGCTGAGGGTGTGGACAGAGGCTGAAGTCCTGGGGGAAATGCAACTGCACCAGGTTTGACCCATGGAACTTCTTCCTGATTCATCCAGTCTTTGGAGCGCTGAAAGCAACCGCAACTAATTAAATGAGAAGTTCACAGCTGTACTAGCATCGGAGTCCGCTTTATGCCCACAATTGCTGAGGGTGTGTGCAGAGGCCGAAGTCCTGGGGGAAATGCAACTGCGCCAGGTTTGGCCCGTGGAACTTCTTCCTGGTTCATCCAGTCTTTGGAACGATGAAAGCAACGGCAACTAATTAAATGAGACGTTCACAACTGTACTAGCATTGGAGTCTGCTTTATGCCCACGTTTGCTGAGGGTGTGTGCAGAGGCCGAGGTCCTCGGCGGAGTGAAAGTCTGTCATGTTTGGGCACTGTTATTGCTTCATGTTTAATACTTTCCTTGGGTTCCTTTGGTTCGCCTATGCTGTGGGTGCACAAAGACTTCCCATAGCGGTGTTTTACCTGTCTGGCACAAATACACTGACTGACTTCGGTAGGGTGCAGAGTGCAGATAGCTTTTCCATTGCGTTGTTGAGCTATCTGACACCTGCACAGAATGAATGTGTGGACACATGGATTTCCCATTGCTATGTAACTCAGGGCACCTTGGGTCACACAAGCTGGAGGGTGGGACCGAGCCTTACCCTGGGCCCGCTCACTTACTTTCCACACAGACTATTGCGGGTCCTACCTTGGTCACGTTTTTTTTGGTCTTGTTATGCCACCTCCTCCTCTTGCTTTGGGTCAGGGGATCAGCACTGACTGACTAGGGCAGAAAAATAGGCCGAGGCCCTTAGCAGGGTGAAACTCTGCCATGTTTGGGCACTCTGATTTCCTCATGTGTAATACTATGCTTGAGTTCCTTGGGCTCGCCTATGCTGTGAGTGCACAAAGACTTCCCATTGCGTTGTTTTACCTGTCTGGCACAAATACACTGACTGCCTAGGGTAGAAATGTGGGCGGAGGTCCTTGGCGGGGTGAAACTCTGCCATAAGCGAGCCCAAGGAACTCAAAGACTTCCCATTGCAGTGTTGAGCTATCTGACACCTACACAGAATGAATTGTGTGGGGACACATGGATTGCTATGTAACTTGCGGCACCTTGGGTCACACAAGTTGGAGGCTGGGACCAAGCCTGACCCTAGGCCCGCTCACGTGCTTCCCACACAGAGTATTGCTGCATTGTGGAGATGTGTAGAAGTGCTGGCACCTGAGTCCCCTTAATGCCCACGTTTGCGGCTCCTGACTATTTTGTGACGGAGGTGACACGGGATTGGAATGATGATCGAAAGTTAATTTATCATCAATTCTCAACAACATTGTGGGCTATCGCCCACACTTTCAAAGAGGGTCGCTACCTGGCCCTGCCAACCCTCTGCAGTGTGTGCCTCCGGTTTCTCCTCATCTAGTACGCGCTTATAAATAGACATGAGGGTGGTGTGGCTATGAAGCGAGCGTGTGGCATGAGGGCAGCTGAACGCTATGCAGGGAAACTTTTGGGTGCGCTGTGGATGCAGGATCGTGGGGGGGGGGGGGGGGGTTGGACAGCAATGCCAGCATGTATCCTAGGAGAAAAGGCAGTGGTGTCACCCGCAGGCAGTGATTGTCCTTGGTTGCAGGTAGTTCGGTGCTTAGCTAAGGTGTGCCTTGCTAATGAGGGTTTGTCGGAAGTAAAAATTGTTAGGGGGGTGACGCCAGACTCTTGCCCCCATTTTGGCTTTAAAATGGGACCTGGGAGCCTCAGATGCAGCCATGCATGCTGCCCCTGTTCTTCCCTATCCGTTTCTGTGGTGTTTCTATGACTTTCTGATGTTTTCTGGTGTTTGACAAGTCATCAGCTATGTGGAGCATCGATCCCATACAAAAATGCTCGAGTCACCCATTGACTTCAATGGGGTTCGTTACTCGAAACGAGCTCTCGAGCATTACGTAAAGTTTGACTCGAGCAATGAGCACCCGAGCATTTTGGTGCTCGCTCATCTCTAGTAAGTAACTCATTCACACAGTCTTATATTCTGGAGTGGAGGTTAAACTTTTTTTATGGTATCTTTACTGACATTTTTGGTGTCATTTTTCGTTGTTGTTATCCTATGCATGCACTTTTCCAAGCATTTTGAATGTACTATAGAGAAGCCTATAGGAAGAATGTCAAAAGAAATGCCGTACTTAGAGTATACTGTGCTTTGAATAAAAGATCACTCCAAAAAAGCCAACAAAACGTGTTGTACATAGTGCATTTTATATTGCATTATAGACTGGAAGGTAATATCTAATCACAAAGCGAAGAAAAAAACTTCATGAAAATGATATATGTGAAACCAGCCTAAAGAGGTGCTTTCACCCTTGAAAAAATGCTGAAAATAAAGCAGTGACAGTGTAGGTGGTGGAGTGAACACCTACGAATAGATTTGGGACTTTTGCTGCCTGCTTCTCTAAATATCACTGAAGCTGAGTTTTATGTGCTTAGTCACTAAGTGAAGACTGCTTTCGTGTTGTGTGCATATACAACATTGTTCATGAGTTTTGATGATTACGGTTATGGCAGATGGATTCCAAGGGAAATGACAAACAAATACAAGAAGTGCTGCATGGGGATTTTGTTAATGAATCTACAGCATACTATCCAAACCAAGGGTGATGATATATGGCTAACATGTCACTCCCAACCAAGTGCATAAAGCATATGGAGATACGGCATACGTATGCCCTAAGCACTTGGTTGGGAATGACATGTTAGCCATATATCATCACCAGTGGTTTGGATAGTATGCTGTAGATTCATTAACACAATCCCCATGCTGCGCTTCTTGTATTTGTTTGTCATTTCCCTTGGAATCCATCTGTCATAATAGCAATCATCAAAGCTCATGAACAATGTATCATATTGTGGCAGAGAAATATTAAATCTCTGTTCCCACCATTTTCGGGACACGTGTCAACTGGCCATTAAACAGCTTCAATTGCTTGGACATGATCGGCTGATGTGGATGGATGAACATTTCTTTGTTCTTCAGTTACACTTACCTGATCAGCTTTCAGTCTCTGGTAACATTGCTACATGCTATGAAAGCAACTGCACCCAGTGACATAGGCAGGTAGGTGCGGGCAGCGCTAGGTGCCATTCCTGAGGGGTGCCCCAGCCTCCCTAATCGCAAGTCACGTGGATTCCCACACAGCGGGCTCCCTATCTTGCTCTTCCCTCACTCCCCCCTTTACCACCCCCGAAAAACTGTGACAAACAGCCCAGGAAGTGGTAGCAAAACTCAGGACAGAGCTGCACTTCAGGACAGTGCACTCAACTTTGCACGCTTCTTCCCCTGAGGCAGCACGGTCTCTGCATGGATGCATCCAGCTGTAATGCCCATCGACAATTTGCTGTCTTTTGCTGTATCCCCACTGGGGTCGGGCTGGTGGATTGTCCCCCGGAGGCTGGGTGTCCAGGCTGCACTGGCTGGGCCCCATGGGCAGGAAGCTCTCCAGATCTTGTCTGACTGAGAAGTTTGTCCTCCTACTGCTATTCGGTGGCTTTACCACCTTGTGCTTCCAGGCCATCTACTACTTGCCCGACATCCCAAAGTCACTGAGCATTGTGTTCTTCCAGCAGCCCCCTCCACAGCACACCCCGTTTGGTCCAGGGTTCCTGGATGAAGAGGATGGGGGTCACCTTGCTCGGATCCAGGAGGAACATGAGAGGGCACTTCAGGAAGCCAAAGACACGCTGAAGTAGTCGGCCGAGCAGATCAAGGGTGAGAAGAACAGACTGCGGGTGCAGGGCAGGGTGACAGCTGCTGGCAGGGTCAACCCAGGCCCTTTAGAGAGCCCTCCGGAGTGGTGCAACAAACCGTGAAAAAAAAAAGTGTCTGCGCTCTTAGAATATGCAAAGCGTTGACCCAGATTATCTTACTGCCAATCCGGTTAGAAGAAATAGGAATGACACTTACTCCGGAGGAGGGGGGTATGACCAGCAAAAAGCCCCCTCATTGAAGTGTCGACTCCTCCAGTCGTCCAAATAGTGGTTACGTCTCAGGAACAGATAAATTCAATGTTCTCTTTATTCCAAAACATGTAAACAGGCAACGCGTTTCTGTGTACACAGGCACCTTTCTCAAGCCAATATTTCTTCAAACCGGATTGGCAATAAGATAATCTGGGTCAACGCTTTGCATATTCTAAGAGCGCAGACACTTTTTTTTTTGTTCACGGTTTGTTGTATTATTTTATTGAGGGATATTCTCTATTGAGAAAGACCCCCAATTGTCTTTGCAGCTCTCCCTGGATTCAGAGGATCTGAAATGCTAAAGCGAAAGTCCCATTGACAATTCCTAAGGCGCTGTCTGAGCTACTGTTGTTTACTCCGGAGTGGTGGGGAAGGAGCCCGCCAACCCTGATGTCAAGCAGACGCAGGACAAGATTAAGGAGGGGAGAAATAGGCTGGTGCCAGTGTAACAGGTGACAGTACACGGAGCAACGATCATGCTCTAGCACTAGACTCTATGGGCATTTTTCCAGGAATGTATACTGGCATCCTGGACAGTGTGCAGGCACCGGGTCACTAAGGGCAGCTTGTGTCCGGGTCATGGGTGCAGAGCAATTACCAGTCACACATGTCCCGGCTTGCTGCAGAGACTTAGTGCCATGGCAGATGGGCAATCCTGGCATGTCGTAGTGGGTGCTAAGCCTTAGGCCGCCCGCACATGGGTGTATTTGCATTGTGGAATCCGGAGTGGGCGTCTGCCTGCAAATTAGGCAGCAAATACTACCCATAAACATGCTAATGAAAATTGCTTTTCCCTGTTCACAAGCGAAAATCAATTGCGATTTTCCGCTCACGGAAGAAAGATCATAGCGTGTTCTATTTTTAGAGTGAACAGCTTCCGTTGAAGTCAATGGAAGCCATCCAATCTGCGGCCTGTCCACAATAACATTGCGGAAAGGTCACGGACTCCGTATCATCACTAGATGATGACGTGGGAAAAGCAGACTTAAAAAAAAATAATTCTGTACTGCACATGTCCGACAGCTCGCCGTGTGGACCATCTGCAGTACAGAAGAAAAGAAAGGGCCAATGTCCACGTGCGGGTCAGATTCCTCATGTTGGAGCTCGCAGAGGAATCCGACCCTGACCGTGGCTGAGGACTCTGCTTACCCGTCCGGGTCTTCTGCGTGCCTGTCAGGGTCTTCTATTTTCTTCACTGCGGATGTGTGCCGGTACACCGCTGCACATGCACAGTCGAATTTTTTTTTTTAAACAACTGCTTTCCCACAGAATCTGCAGCCTGTCTACAAAGTCTGATTGACTTAAGTGAAAGCCGTCTGTGTGGCAACTGCACTGAAATGGAGCATGCTGTGATTTTTTTTGTGAACCAAAAGGTTCGCAAAACAAATCTGCATGTTTTAATTCATATGCGAATGTCCATGCTTCCTTATGGGCAGCTTGATTTGCGGATCTTCAGTATGGATTCCGCAAATCAGATCCGCCTGTGGACATTGGGCCAAAGAAAGCCAGGTATGCATGGATGCCGGTTGGACACAGGGTCAGATTTTGCTGTGGAATCATCTCTATTAGAGATGAGCGAGCACCAAAATGCTCGGATGCTCGTTACTCGGGACGAAATTATCGCGATGCTCGAGGGTTCGTTTCGAGTAACGAACCCCATTGAAGTCAATGGGCGACCCGAGCATTTTTGTATATCGCCGATGCTCGCTAAGGTTTTCATTTGGGAAAATCGGGGCAATTCAAGAAAGTGATTGGAACGACACAGCAACGGATAGGGCAGGCGAGGGGCTACATGTTGGGCTGCATCTCAAGTTCTCAGGTCCCACTATTAAGCCACAATAGCGGCAAGAGTGCCCCCCCCCTCCCAACAATTTTTACTTCTGAAAAGCCCTCATTAGCAATGCATACCTTAGCTAAGCACCACACTACCTCCAACAAAGCACAATCACTGCCTGCATGACACTCCGCTGCCACTTCTCCTGGGTTACATGCTGACCCCCCCCCCCCCCGCACGACCCAGTGTCCACAGCGCACACCAAACTGTCCCTGCCCAGCCATCAGCTGCCCTCATGCCATGCCACACTCATGTCTATTTATAAGTGTGTCTGCCATGAGGAGGAACCGCAGGCACACACTGCAGAGGGTTGGCACGGCTAGGCAGCGACCCTCTTTAAAAGGGGCGGGGCGATAGCCCACAATGCTGTACAGAAGCAATGAGAAATCCAATCCTGTGCCACCTCCATCTGGAGCTGCACACGTGGGCATAGCAATGGGGAACCTATGTGCCACACACTATTCATTCTGTCAAGGTGTCTGCATGCCCCTGTCAGACCGCGTTTTTTTATAAATAGTCACAGGCAGGTACAACTCCGCAATGGGAATTCCGTGTGCACCCACAGCATGGGTGGCTCCCTGGAACCCACCGGCGGTACATAAATATATCCCATTGCATTGCCCATCACAGCTGAGGTAATGTCGTGCTTAATGCAGGTGGGCTTCGGCCCACACTGCATGCCCCAGTCAGACTGGGGTTCTTTAGAAGTGGACACATGCAGTTACAACTCCCTGTGGACCTACGGCATGGGTGGCTCCCTGGAACCCACCGGCGGTACATAAATATATCCCATTGCATTGCCCATCACAGCTGAGGTAATGTCGTGCTTAATGCAGGTGGGCTTCGGCCCACACTGCATGCCCCAGTCAGACTGGGGTTCTTTAGAAGTGGACACATGCAGTTACAACTCCGTGTGGACCGACAGGATGGGTGGGTGCCAGGAAGCCACCGGCGGTACATAAATATATCCCATTGCAGTGCCCAACACAGCTGATGTAACGTCAGCTGTAATGCAGGTGGGCTAAAAATTAATTTGATTACACTGTAGGCGAGGGCCCCCAAAAATTGGTGTACCAACAGTACTAATGTACATCAGAAAAATTGCCCATGCCCAACCAAGAGGGCAGGTGAAACCCATTAATCGCTTTGGTTAATATGGCTTAATTGGTAACTAGGCCTGGAGGCAGCCCAGTTAAAATAAAAATTGGTTGAGGTGAAAGTTTCAACGCTTTAATGAGCATTGAAACGTATAAAAATTGTTTACAAAAATTATATGACTGAGCCTTGTGGGCCTAAGAAAAATTGCCCGTTCGGCGTGATTATGTGAGGTTTCAGGAGGAGGAGGAGGAATATTATACACAGATTGATGAAGCAAAAAGGTCCCCGTTTTTGATTGTGATAGAGAACGATGCTTCCATCCGCGGGTGCAGCCTACGTATTGCTTAGGTATCGCTGCTGTCCGCTGGTGAAGAAGAGAAGTCTGGGGAAATCCAGGCTTTGTTCATCTTGATGAGTGTAAGCCTGTCGGCACTGTCGGTTGACAGGTGGGTACGCTTATCCGTGATGATTCCCCCAGCCGCACTAAACACACTCTCTGACAAGACGCTAGCCGCAGGACAAGCAAGCACCTCCAGGGCATACAGCGCAAGTTCAGGCCACGTGTCCAGCTTCAACACCCAGTAGTTGTAGAGGGCAGAGGCGTCACCGAGGATGGTCGTGCGATTGGCTACGTACTCCCTCACCATCCTTTTACAATGCTCCCGCCAACTCAGCCCTCACTGGGGACCGGTGACACAGTCTTGCTGGGGAGCCAGAAAGCTGGCAAAGGCCTTGGATAATGGTTCCCTGCCTGCGCTGTACATGCTGCCTGATCTCTGCGCCTCCCCTGCTACCTGGCCCTCGGAACTGCGCCTTCGGCCACTAGCGCTGTCGGATGGGAAGTTTACCATCAGTTTGTCCACCAGCGCCCTGTGGTATAGCATCATTCTCGAACCCCTTTCCTCTTCGGGTATGAGAGTGGAAAGGTTCTCCTTATACCGTGGGTCGAGCAGTGTGTACACCCAGTAATCCGTAGTGGCCAGAATGCGTGTAACGCGAGGGTCACGAGAAAGGCATCCTAACATGAAGTCAGCCATGTGTGCCAGGGTACCTGTACGCAACACATGGCTGTCCTCACTAGGAAGATCACTTTCAGGATCATCCTCCTCCTCCTCCTCCTCCCCTGGCCATACACGCTGAAAGGATGACAGGCAAGCAGCATGTGTACCCTCAGCAGTGGGCCAAGCTGTCTCTTCCCCCTCCTCCTCATGCTCCTCCCCCTCCTCCTCCTCCTCAACGCGCTGAGATATTGACATGAGGGTGCTCTGACTATCCAGCGACATACTGTCTTCCCCCGCCTCCGTTTCCGAGTCCAAAGCGTCTGCCTTTATGTTTTGCAGGGAACTTCTCAAGAGGCATAGCAGAGGAATGGTGACGCTAATGATTGCAGCATCCCCGCTCACCATGTGGGTAGACTCCTCAAAGTTTCCAAGGACCTGGCAGATGTCTGCTAACCAGGCCCACTCTTCTGTAAATAATTGAGGAGGCTGACTCCCACTACGCCGCCCATGTTGGAGTTGGTATTCCGCAATAGCTCTACGCTGCTCATAGAGCCTGGCCAACATGTGGAGCGTAGGGTTCCACTGTGTGGGCACGTCGCACAGCAATCGGTGCACTGGCAGATTAAACCGATGTTGCAGGGTGCGCAGGGTGGCAGCGTCCGTCTTGGAGTTGCGGAAATGTGCGCTGACCCGGCGCGCCTTTCCGAGCAGGTATGACAAGTGTGGGTAGCTTTTCAGAAAGCGCTGAACCACCAAGTTAAAGACATGGGCCAGGCATGGCACGTGCGTGAGGCTGCCGAGCAGCAGAGCCTCCACCACATTACGGCCGTTGTCACACACGACCATGCCTGGTTGGAGGCTCAGCGGCGCAAGCCAGCGGTCGGTCTGCTGTGTCAGACCCTGCAGCAGTTCGTGGGCCGTGTGCCTCTTCTCTCCTAAGCTGAGTAGTTTCAGCACGGCCTGCTGACGCTTGCCCACCGCTGTGCTGCCGTACCGCGCGACACCGATTGCTGGCGACGTGCTGCTGATGACACATCTTGATAGCGAGACAGAGGTTGCGTAGGAGGAGGAGGAGGAGGAGGGTGGTTTAGTGGAGGAAGCATACACCGCCGCAGATACCACCACCGAGCTGTGGCCCGCAATTCTGGGGGTGGATAGGACGTGAGCGGTCCCAGGCTCTGACTCTGTCCCAGCCTCCACTAAATTCACCCAATGTGCCGTCAGGGAGATATAGTGGCCCTGCCCGCCTGTGCTTGTCCACGTGTCTGTTGTTAAGTGGACCTTGGCAGTAACCGCGTTGGTGAGGGCGCGTACAATGTTGCGGGAGACGTGGTCGTGCAGGGCTGGGACGGCACATCGGGAAAAGTAGTGGCAACTGGGAACCGAGTAGCGCGAGTCCGCCGCCATCATGCTTTTGAAAGCCTCGATTTCCACAAGCCTATACGGCAGCATCTCCAGGCTGATCAATTTGGCAATGTGCACGTTTAACGCTTGAGCGTGCGGGTGCGTGGCGGCGTACTTGCGCTTGCGATCAAACAGTGGCGCTAGCGACGTCTGGACACTGCGCTGAGAGACATTGCTGGATGGGGCCGAGGACAGCGGAGGTGAGGGTGTGGGTGCAGGCCAGGAAACGGTAGTGCCTGTGTCCTCAGAGGGGGGTTGGATCTCAGTGGCAGGTTGGGGCACAGGGGGAGAGGCAGTGGTGCAAACCGGAGGCGGTGAACGGCCTTCGTCCCACCTTGTGGGGTGCTTGGCCATCATATGCCTGCGCATGCTGGTGGTGGTGGCTCCCCAGCTGATCTTGGCATGACAAAGGTTGCACACCACTGTTCGTCGGTCGTCAGGCGTCTCTGTGAAAAACTGCCACACCGTAGAGCACCTTGACCTCTGCAGGGTGGCATGGCGCGAGGGGACGCTTTGGGAAACAGTTGGTGGATTATTCGGTCTGGCCCTGCCTCTACCCCTGGCCACCGCACTGGCTCGGCCTGTGCCCACACCCAGACTTGGGCCTCCGCGTCCTCGCCCGCATCCACGTCCTATAGGCCTACCCCAGCATGGTGTATTACCAGTAGTGCAGAAACAGAACGCTGTAATTAAATGTGCCGCTTATTGGCCTGTGGTTGGAGGCTGACTTCGCTTACGGAACACCAGGAAATAATTTTGCGCAAGCCTGCTGTAACACTTAGCTGGCTGCGTATGAATTAGGAGGACTACTACACCCAGCACAGACCCAGAACACTGAGGACAGTCACAGGCAGCCCAAATAGATTTTTTTCCCCAAATGTTTTTGCAAAGGCCCACTGCCTATATTCAATAAATATGTCTTCTGTCCCTGCCTCACAATATATGTGTTCTGTCCCTGCCTCACAATATATGTCTTCTGTCCCTGCCTAACCACCACTTCTGGCCCTGGAGTATTACTGCAGGGCGCAATGCTCTGCACGGCCGATATACAAAAAAAAAAATGTGCAACACTGCAAAAAGCAGCCTCCACAGTACTGCACACGGTTAGATGTGGCCCTAAGAAGGACCGTTGGGGTTCTTGAAGCCTAAAATACTCCTAACGCTCTCCCTATAGCAACTCCACCAAGACAGCACTTTCCCTAAACTATGTCAGAACGCATCTGTGGCGAGCCGCAGGAGGGGCCGATTTTTATACTCGGGTGACACCTGATCTCGCCAGCCACTCACTGCAGGGGGGTGGTATAGGGCTTGAACGTCGCAGGGGGAAGTTGTAATGCCTTCCCTGTCTTTCTATTGGCCAGAAAAGCGCGCAAACGTCTCAGAGATGAAAGTGAAAGTAACTCGAACATCGCGTGGTACTCGTCACGAGTAACGAGCATCTCGAACACGCTAATACTCGAACGAGTATCAAGCTCGGACGAGTACGTTCGTTCATCTCTAATCTCTATCAGTTGTTGTTCCTTCTTTTAATGATTTTTAAAAAAAATTTCCACACCTGACCTTGCTACACCACTGACGGCACCATACACCGTTATATGTTCTCACAGCACACTGTACCTTACAAGAGATAAGGCTGTTTTGGGACCACTGCCTCACTAAACTGGCTACATAAACAACAAATAACATGGGTATTGGGGTATTTTTTGACAGCTTTAAACAATTATCAATGTATATAACATCACAGTTATATGAAAAACACAAGGAACACACACATGGGAATTTTTTTTAACTTATTTTGCAGATCAGTAAAAGTTATGTCCCTGTGATGTAGCGTTCACTGGCTAGGAAGGAATGCTGATCTATTGCAGAGACAGCAGGCATGCGCAGTTTCTGCAATAGCTCGACACTCCCTCCTAGGTTCTGAACTAGTGACGTAGCATAGCCTACATTGCTGGGCAGGTAGGAGACTGCCTGTAAATGTATGCTTTGTCACAGGAAGCAGAAGAATCAGCCAGCTGGAGGAGAAGTGACCCCCCCCCCCCGGTGTGGGACTGCAGGAGAAAATCAGCGAGATTTGTAAGTAGACTGATGGGGGAAGAATAAATAAGTATAGCTTTTTTTTTTATGACAGAACCCCTTTAATTTAACTATATAGCCATCCATACATCTGTACTTTTTGCTGCTCCCTTCTTTTGTTCATATTATGAGATTCTAGGTCAACAATGTCTCCTTCTTTTTACTACATCATAATTCAGGAAAGGCTTTGCAAAAACAACACATAAAAGAGTAATAGCAGGTGTGTACCAACCTTTCTCAATCTTGGATTATAATACACCTTGAAAGACATCAAATATTAGTTTTCAACAGTATTTACCTTGACTATTTTTCATTCCACGCGTTTCACACTATAAGTACATTACTGAACTTTTCAACCTTTGAGATTTATAAATATAACTATTTTTCTTCTCTGCTGCCTAGTTGTACCAGTAGATTGAAGCAATGTTTTTATTTAACTTGGAAGAAAACATAGAAGTAGACTGCTTCCTAGGAGGCTTGTGGCAAAAAGAAGAAAAAAAAAAAACAGTGCATGTATAAAATGCTTGTGTATGGAAGTGAAAATTGACAGAACTTCAAGTTTGATATATAAACAAAAAAACACAGTTTAGCCTTAAGCAATTCCCCAGGTAAATACAAAAAAACTAACTGTGAAGATGAGCCTGTGGGCAAAACGATGTGCTAAAATTGGAGTCTCTGCTAAGTGTTAGGAATCATTTAAAGATCTGGCTACAAATTATTTTTTCTTATACTATTAATTTATTGACTTTATGAATTATTATTGCTTTGTTTAAATAGAAGAAAAACACGAAATTAAGTCATACCGTACTGTAAGTTCTCTTTAGTTGCAGCTTATTAAACCAAACCTTCGAGGGGGTGCTCATCAGTTCTTGGCTTTGTGATCTGCATTTCT
This sequence comes from Eleutherodactylus coqui, assembly GCF_035609145.1. Classification (NCBI taxonomy): domain Eukaryota; kingdom Metazoa; phylum Chordata; class Amphibia; order Anura; family Eleutherodactylidae; genus Eleutherodactylus; species Eleutherodactylus coqui. The sequence continues at coordinate 136,520,720 of NC_089843.1, read as the reverse complement.
TTTCACATCAATGAAAATTTTAGCATTTGAAAGCTCAATCTTTGCAATATTTTGTGAGCAAATTTTGGCGTGATTTCATGTGTGATTCTTAGGTTATGCAGGTTTGAAGACAACATGGCGGAGTCTGCAGCGGATTTCATTGCAAAGGAGAGCAGAGCAGTGATGAAGTTCCTGTTTCTGAATGGGATATTGGCCAAAGACATTCATGGTGACACGGTGCAAACACTAGACAACAAGTGTCCTTCGTATGCCACAATAAAAAAATTGGGTTGCTAAATTTAAAACTGGCCACTTCAACACTGATGATGATCATTCCAGGAGATCTCCAGTGGTGACCATTCCAGAATTCTGGTAAAATGATAGCTGAGGTTCTAAACGTTTCCAGAGAAAGAAATCCACGATGAGTTCATAACCCACAATCATCTGGACATAACTAAGGTGTCTGCCAAGTAGGTTCCGAAATATTTGTCAGCAGATCAAAAGCGTGCCCGAGTGCAAGCCTCTTAGGGGATACTGCAGTGTTTTTGACAGAATGCTGAGGAAGCATCCTACTGGTGATAATGGATGAGATGCTGATTTGTATGTGTAATCCTGAGTTAAAATAGTAGTCAAAATAATAGGGACTTATTGGTTACCTGTGTCTAAAGAAGTTCAGTGTGCCAAGGTGATGGAGTCTGCCTTCTGAGATAAAGATGGGCTACACAACACTTCTGGACAAATTGAATGAGATATTAAAGTTTAAAAGACACAGAAAGTTAACCCAAGGTGTCATATTCTTGCACAGCAATGTCTCAGATAGAAAGATAGAACATGCTGCGATCTTTTTTCCATGCGACATTGGGTGAGTGAAAACATTGCAAATGAGAATAAAACCATTGAAAATCATTGGTTTCATAATTCAGTTTTTTCACTCACTCTTCCATTGTGTGAAAATTGCACGATTTTCTCGCCCATGTGAAACGGGCCTAACACAAATAGCCAAAGAAAATATTAATTGATATCAAATAGTCAAAAAATACAATGGCAGCATATATGATAGCAAACATGAAGTCTGGTGCCCCCGACACACGTTCACAAGAGAAAGCACAGAGTGAAACGTGCGTTAGGGGCCAAGCTATGTAGTGTTCATCTAATTATAGTAGTCACAAATATATTATCATTTCAAAATGCTACCTAATGCCTATAGTGTTGTCATAATATTCTCTTATAATGATTTTACCTGAATATCAATGACATTTCTCTCACGCCTATGTCCAGACACGTTTTTTCAGCTTTAGCCAAATGCAAGTATGACAAACTATGAATCAGAGAGAATAACAGTACAAGATTTATCTGCACATTTAAAAGAGTAATCCAGGGGGGAAAAATTGAAAGCAGCTCAGAGAGTTGGAAAAACCTAAAACACTTCTTACTCCATTCACCCCATCCCCTGCTGCTCCCATTCTTATGGTTCTCTAAATTCTGTTGCAACAGCAATGACGTCTCAACAATGATATATATGAGCATTGCACCTCACCACTGGCAGAAATGAGCCAGTGACTTGTAACAGCGGTTACATGTCCATTTTATCGGTAACATCATAGCTGAAAAAAAAAGCAGAGGGAAATTGATACAATCAAAATTGGAACAGGGGGGTTGTTTTTAACTATGAGAAATGTTTTAATGTGAGCTATGAGTGAGGACAAAAGTGTTCGAAGCATGTAAGAAACTGCTATATGGATCTTTTACTGTGATTTTATTATAACTTGGGTTCAAAAATGTTGCTGTAAAGAAGTGCTGGACTTTCATAATTTTTTTCAAGACTTTTTAAATATTTTTCTAACACTCTGAGACACTTTCAAAATCATTCCTGCCTGGGTAATCCCTGTAAATTGGCTATAGATGTAAGTCTTTTTGACTAGCAGCTATCTTCTTGAACTCTGCTATCAAGGCTCTTTTCATATGATGTTTTCATTGTAGCACTTGTTCCTTTTCGGTTTTCCATCTTCTTTGCAGAAAACTGCATAGGGAAAGAAGAAACAGGAAAGAACCATAGGGCTCAGTATGTGAGATGGAAACCTCTTTGGTCTAAGTTTCTCTTGGTTTCCGCCTTGTCAATCTTTTTAGCTGGATAGAAAAACACCAAGGACAATGCTTATCTGTCCATTTTTTGAGACTGATGATGATAGAAGCTGCACAAAACAAAGACCAAAAATGACTCCTTTTCATATATTGACCCCTATGGTTCTGCCCTGATTCTGACCCTAATCAATTTTCTGCATAAAACATGGAAAGCCAATACTAAACCGGCACTGGAAAGAAAATCATTATGTGATAAGAACCTAACAGTTCTGGTCAGCAATGCCAAATAAGCATGTCATTTCTAGAGAGGGATTGTCAGAACTGTCAGATGCTGCTTATGTCTGCTATCTCAATGGAAACAAAGAAGATTGGTTAAACTTAATTTTGTTTAATCCCCATTTTCTCTAGCTATAGATATTACAGAAGCATGGAACTGAGCCCATGGATACCAGATTCTCTGAACATCCCACTAAAAATGGTGGGATCGACAGATGGGTATCTAATCTCTACAGCCAACATTACCCATTGTGATGTGCATGTAAATTTCGACTTTCAGTTATATATCGACTGATTGATTACATAGAATCATTAGGGAAGAATTGTTCTTGGTGGCTTGTTTCTAACGTGTAAGTGTATAAGACTATTCCAGTTAATACTAATAAAGGTTATTCTCTGCATAATTAAAAAGTTATTAGATTTTTTAATACATTTTCTGCATCAATTAATCATGGTTTTCAAGATCACAGCTTGCTGTCATTCAGTAAGAACTTTCTTTGTTTACTTGTAGAGGATAAATATGTGTTTAGGAACACAGTAATGCTGGGCAGATGGCACAAATCTTTACTAAAGTTAGGCCTCATGTCCACAGGTGGATTTGAATTGCGGAACCCGGGCGGAGGATCCCGCACAAAATATCCACAGTTCAAGCTGGCCATAGGAAGACATGGGCATCCGCAGCTGAATTAGGGCATGCAGATTAGTTTTGCAGACCTTTTGGTCCGAAAAACAAATCAAAGCATGCTCCATTTTGCTGTGCTTCCCGCAAAGACGGCTTCCATTGACGTCAATGCAAGCCATCTGATCCGCTGCCCATCCGCAATTAAATTGCGGACGGGCTGCGAATTTCCACAGGAAAGCAGGAGATTTTTTTTAAAAATCTCAACTGCGCATGTGTGCCAGGGCACATCCAGAGTGAAGACCCAGACAGATAAACACTATTCTCGGCCGCGGGAAGGGTCAGATTCTTCTGCGGGCTCCTGCATGCAGAATCCGACCTGCCCATGGACATGAGGCCTAAGGCTTTTGAGACCATGATAAGCTGACTCTTTATTTAGCATTTATTTAACATTGGGGGCAATAGGCTGAACTAGATGGACATATGTCTTTTGTGGGCCCAACATACTATGTTACTAATATGTTAGTGTCGACCTTAGGTTGGCTGAATTTTTTTGTGCTCCACCCATAATAAAAAGCTACATATTTTGCATGAATAGGCAGTTTGCCTGTGTTCTGCTTTTGCAGAACAGCTCAGTGAATAAATACTATCCAAAGCCAAGCTCAGAACATAAATGCAGCCCCATAACTAAGTTCGGTAAGTAAAGACAGCACCAGAATTAAGCTCAGTACATGCAGCAAATATGGAACCAGAACCAAGCTCATAACATATATGCAGGCCTGGAATGAAGTTCACAACCTAAATACAGTAACAGAACTAAGGAGTTTGTGGTCTGGGGACACTGAAGAGCTGACAGCATCACCTTGGAAAAGCAGGGGAAGGAGACAGAGCCAAGAGAAGAATGATTCATGGATTCATGTAGCTGCACAAGACACTACCGCATGGAGGAAGAAGATCATCTTCCTTAACCCCTTGAGTGGCACGCCCGGAAAAGTTCCGTGACGAGCTCCACTGCTCATAGCAACATAGCCCGGAAGATTTCCGGGCTATGTATCACTATGGGAGCTGCAGAGCACAATGCCACAAGCTGTAGCAGTGTGCTCTGCCTGCACAGACCCACAGAGAACAAAGCAAGGGCTTTGAAAAACCAGCAGAAGATATTGCCGACATGTCGGCAATGTCCTGCTTTGTTTACAGGTTGCCATAGAGACCATCGGCTTGTCAGAAGCAAGCCGATGGTCTCTGTGGCAGGGAGAGCTGGTTGTTAGCTGTCAGAGGACAGCTAGGTACCTGCTCTTACAGCAGAGATCAGAGAAAACCTCTGGTCTCTGCTGTGTTAACCCCTTACATGCTGCAGTCTATGTGACTGCAGCATGTAAAGGGCTGTCACTGCAGCATGTAAAGGGCTGTCACCATCGGACCCCTGGAATGTGATCAGGGGTCCTGATGGGTCCCTGTGGAAGTCCCCTAAAGGGACAAAAAAAAAAAAAATTTAAAAAAATAAAAAAAAAAAAAGTAAAAAAATTATTAAAAAAATAAAAAAAACACTTGTCTCCCTTTACTTTGTAAAAAATCAAAAATACAATCACACATGTGGTATCCATGTGCGTCGTAATGACCCAGAGAAGGAAGTTAATACATTATTTAACCCCTTAATGACATGGCCCCTTTTTTCTTTTTTCCCCATTTCTTTTTTTCCTCCCTCCTGTTTAAAAAATCACAACTTGTCCCGCAAAGAACAAGCCCTCACATGGCCATGTCAATGGAAAAATGAAAAAGTTATGGCTCTTGAGACGCAACTGCAAAACTAGTTGAAATTCAATGATTAGACCATTTTAAAAAACCTGCCCTGGTGGGCACGACAGGGTGGTAGGAAACCTGCCACTCAAGGGGTTAATTGGCCTAAGGGAGCCATTTTCCGCACCCTACATCTGCCTGGTTTTCTCCCGTAAACTCAGTAGCCTACAGCTTGTGTAACCACATAGGTCACATGTAGCTAAGGTTGACCATGTACAGGTACACTGTGGATTTTCTTGAAATCCCTTCCACAATGCTTTTTTCTGTAAAATGCTGCATATTTTTCATAGCTAGTTCTGCTGCAGAAAATCTGTAGCATTTCTGTCCCATGTGAACATACGCTGAAAGTTTAGTTATAGGCGTCCAGCACTAGGGTGTTGTTCACTTTCCAATATCCATTTATAGACTAAATGCATTAAACTTAAAGTTTTGAAGTAATAAAGAATAAAAAAAAAAACAATTCACATATATTTACTGCATCTATAATACCTTTACCCAGCAACACAGCCCCTCTAAGATGACTTGGTAAAGCTAACCATTTGTCAAAAAAAAGTATATGCCAAACGAGGGGCGTAACTATAGAAAATGCAGGGGATGCGGTTGCACCCGGGCCCAGGAGCCTTAGGGGGGCCATAAGGCCCCTCTTCTCCATATAGGGAGCCCAGTACTATGAATAAAGCATTATAGTTTAGGTCCCCGTTACAGGTTTTGCATTGGGGCCCAGGAGCTTCAAGTTACGCCTCTGTGCCAAACTGATGGGCCTCAACTTGATCTTAAAGGGATTGCCCAGTTACTAAAGTTTTTTTTTCCCCCCATAAACTCAGTGACTGCTTAAAAATAGTACACTATCCTATATTCATTTGTTTCATCCCCTGGCTGCTCCAATCCCAGCTGCTTTAATCTCTCCACCATCTCGGTTTACTTCTAAGCACAGCAGAGCATGTGTCATCAAAGCACGTGACCGCTGCAGCCAATCACTGTCCTCAATGTTGCATTTGCTGAAACTATATGCCAGTATATTCTAACAAAAGAAAATTAAAACTCTTGTTTGGGATATTTAACAAGTTACATAAAGAAACACCCCCGAACACCCAAAGTTAAAAAAATATCAAGATAAAATATTACACAAACACCCCCACAATTATAAAATGATAAGAATTGTTGAAGAATTATTTTTTTTCCCAAAGATAACAATTTATAGGAAATAAATACTAATGCTGTTAGCAATGGCACCTACATAAATTACTACTAATATTACGAAAAAAAACTCATACAGCTACCTCGAACAAAGAATAAAAAAGTTATGACCATGAGGACAAAAACACATGGGCGTATGCGCAACTACACTTGCCGCTAAGGAGCATAACTACATATGGGCCAGGGTTTCCTTTTTCAGGCCATTCAAACTCTGTGCCATAGTGCACAAGTTTGAAAAAAAACAGCGAGAAAATAGGTCCTGCCCAATCTTTCCCACACGTAGTGTCAACTATGTGTAAGAAACATAGGGCAAGTCCTTTCTTCTCTCGCCCATACTATTAACGGGCGAGAATACCGCTAATGAAAACAAAACAATTAAAATCAATTGTTTCATTTAGTCTCATTGATGGTTTCGTTTCGTCCATTCGCATAACGGCACAAAACGCCCATGTCAAGAAGCCCTCAAAATACAAAGGGGCAAAACAAAAAACTGTCCTCAAGGTCAAATCTATTCTGCTTGCATTCTTTTTTTCCAGCCTTCACATTATTTATATCTGAAAGCATTCACAAGTGGTCATATTAATATGTGCCTTCTCTTTATTACTTTAGGTACATCAAAACATCAATAATTCTGCAAAACTGCTGAAACCACACTATTCTTGTATTTGAAAGCATAAAATCAAATACAACCAATACTGATTGTGGTACTTACAGTTAGTTCTTATTCAAAGGCTGAAAACACAGTGCCGTAGGCGCAACTACACTCGGCAGCACGAAGCATAGCTGTGCCCGAACGAGGGAGCTTTTTTCCTCCCTTGCTGGCAGTTCTTACTCCAGGTCAGTTTTAAACCATTAAAGTGTTGTGGATGGAGGTATAGCAACGCAGGATTCAGGATGTGATGTAGCAGATGGAGAATCAAAGTGTACAGTATTTAATAAAACACACATAGAAATGACCAACGATAACAATAAGAATTTAGCAATTTGACTTTTAACTTCAAGTGTCTAATCTCTAATTACTGCTAGCTAATGGCCCTTTTACATGGAACGATTATCGTTTAGAATTGTTCAGATTCCCACCCTTCCATAGGAATCGGAATGCTAATCGTCCTTTGTAAATGCATGCAAGGAATGAAAGAGAATCATTCAGTTGTTCAGTTTTTGCATGTCCTTCAGTGTAAACAGCAGTCATTGGCTTGTGAACAACTGTTTGCTTATAATAAATGAAAGTGGACAGGCACTCCCTGGAGACTCCGCCCTCATTCTAGCAGCGCTTTTATTGATGCCAACCATACTCGCTCATGTGTAACAGCACAGGAGCGAGCATCGCTGGAACGAGCTGTTGGGCATAGTTTGCCCAACAGCTCAACCCGTGTAAAAGGACCATAAAATATAGGACTAATGCTACTTTGCAAGCAATTCGTAATAACAGCAGCAACTTGTTAACAATATCAATAACCCTCGCATATCGGTACAGTTTCACAAAATGTCAGATTAAGGAGTATATGACACAGCTCTTCCTTAGGGCTTAACACTGTAATACAGTCTATCAAAAGGCAGATGACCATACACTCTCGAAAAGTCCCTTTAAGGTGTGCTCGACTTCTTAGGCGACCTCTGCCTCTCCCCTTTGCTTCCAATTAACTAAGTCTATAAACCGAAGGTCAAGCACCAGAAAATTTCCCATTGTTCAGTGACCTTAGTGTGAGCCCTATCGAGTGCTATCTCCTAGAGTAGGTCTGCTGATGAATAGAGATGAGCGAGCACCAAAATGCTCGGGTGCTCGTTATTCGGGACGAACTTTTCGCGATGCTCGAGGGTTCGTTTCGAGTAACGAACCCCATTGAAGTCAATGGGCGACCCGAGCATTTTTGTATTTCGCCGATGCTCGCTAAGGTTTCCTTGTGTGAAAATCTGGGCAATTCAAGAAAGTGATGGGAACGACACAGCAACGGATAGGGCAGGCGAGGGGCTACATGTTGGGCTGCATCTCAAGTTCACAGGTCCCACTATTAAGCCACAATAGCGGCAAGAGTGGGGCCCCCCCCTCCCAAAAACTTTTACTTCTGAAAAGCCCTCATTAGCATGGCATACCTTAGCTAAGCACCACACTACCTCCAACAAAGCACAATCACTGCCTGCATCACACTCCACTGCCACTTCTCCTGGGTTACATGCTGCCCAACCCCCCCCTCCCCCCCACAGCGCACACCAAAGTGTCCCTGCGCAGCCTTCAGCTGCCCTCATGCCACACCACCCTCATGTCTATTTAGAAGTGTGTCTACCATGACGAGGAACCGCAGGCACACACTGCAGAGGGTTGGCACGGCTAGGCAGCGACCCTCTTTAAATGGGGCGGGGCGATAGCCCACAATGCTGTACAGAAGCAATGAGAAATAGAATCCTGTGCCACCGCCATCAGGAGCTGCACACGTGGGCATAGCAATGGGGAACCTATGTGCCACACACTATTCATTCTGTCAAGGTGTCTGCATGCCCCAGTCAGACCGGGCTTTTTAATTCATAGACACAGGCAGGTACAACTCCCTCTTGTGAAGTCCCTGTGGACCCAGAGCATGGGTGGCTCCCTGGAACCCACCGGCGGTACATAAAAATATCCCATTGCATTGCCCAACACAGCTGAGGTAGTAATGTCGTGCTTAATGCAGGTGGGCTTCGGCCCACACTGCATGCCCCAGTCAGACTGGGGTTCTTTACAAGTGGAAACAGATGCATTTATAATTCCCTGTGGACCCACAGCATGGGTGGGTGCCAGGAAGCCACCGGCGGTACATAGAAATATCCCATTGCATTGCCCAACACAGCTGAGGTAGTAATGTCGTGCTTAATACAGGTGGGCTTCGGCCCACACTGCATGCCCCAGTCAGACTGGGGTTCTTTACAAGTGGACAGATGTAGGTTAAACTCCGTGTGCACCTACAGCATGGGTGGCTCCCTGGAACCCACCGGCGGTACATAAAAATATCCCATTGCATTGCCCAACACAGCTGAGGTAGTAATGTCGTGCTTAATGCAGGTGGGCTTCGGCCCACACTGCATGCCCCAGTCAGACTGGGGTTCTTTACAAGTGGAAACAGATGCATTTATAATTCCCTGCGGACCCACAGCATGGGTGGGTGCCAGGAAGCCACCGGCGGTACATAGAAATATCCCATTGCATTGCCCAACACAGCTGAGGTAGTAATGTCGTGCTTAATACAGGTGGGCTTCGGCCCACACTGCATGCCCCAGTCAGACTGGGGTTCTTTACAAGTGAAGAAAGATGCATTTATAATTCCCTGTGGACCCACAGCATGGGTGGGTGCCAGGAAGCCACCGGCGGTACATAGAAATATCCCATTGCATTGCCCAACACAGCTGAGGTAGTAATGTCGTGCTTAATACAGGTGGGCTTCGGCCCACACTGCATGCCCCAGTCAGACTGGGGTTCTTTACAAGTGGACAGATGTAGGTTAAACTCCGTGTGCACCTACAGCATGGGTGGCTCCCTGGAACCCACCGGCGATACACAAAAATATCCCATTGCATTGCCCAACACAGCGGATGTAACGTCAGCTGTAATGCAGGTGGGCTAAAAATTCATTTGATTACACTGTAGGCGAGGGCCCACAAAAATTGCTGTATCAACAGTACTATTGTACATCCAAAAAATTAGCCATGCCCAACCAAGATGGCAGGTGAAACCCATTAATCGCTTTGGTTAATGTGGCTTAAGTGGTAACTAGGCCTGGAGGCAGCCCAGTTTAACGAAAAATTGGTTCAAGTTAAAGTTTCAACGCTTTTAAGAGCATTGAAACATATAAAAATTGTTTAGAAAAATTATGAGTGAGCCTTGTGGCCCTAAGAAAAATTGCCCGTTCAGCGTGATTACGTGAGGTTTCAGGAGGAGGAGCAGGAGGAGGAGGAGGAATATTAGACACAGATTGATGAAGCAGAAATGTCCCCGTTTTGGATGGTGAGAGAGAACGAAGCTTCCATCCGCGGGTGCAGCCTACGTATTGCTTACGTATCGCTGCTGTCCGCTGGTGGAGAAGAGAAGTCTGGGGAAATCCAGGCTTTGTTCATCTTGATGAGTGTAAGCCTGTCGGCACTGTCGTTTGACAGGTGGGTACGCTTATCCGTGATGATTCCCCCAGCCACACTAAACACACTCTCTGACAAGACGCTAGCCGCAGGACAAGCAAGCACCTCCAGGGCATACAGCACGAGTTCAGGCCACGTTTCCAGCTTCGACACCCAGTAGTTGTAGGGGGCAGAGGCGTCACGGAGGACGGTCGTGCGATCGGCTACGTACTCCCTCACCATCCTTTTACAGTGCTCCCGCCGACTCAGCCTTGACTGGGGAGCGGTGACACAGTCTTGCTGGGGAGCCATAAAGCTGGCAAAGGCCTTGGAGAATGTTCCCCTGCCTGCGCTGTACATGCTGCCTGATCTCAGCGCCTCCCCTGCTACCTGGCCCTCGGAACTGCGCCTTCTGCCACTAGCGCTGTCGGATGGGAAGTTTACCATCAGTTTGTCCACCAGCGCCCTGTGGTATAGCAACACTCTCGAACCCCTTTCCTCTTCGGGAATGAGAGTGGGAAGGTTCTCCTTATAGCGTGGGTCGAGCAGTGTGTACACCCAGTAATCCGTAGTGGCCAGAAAGCGTGTAACGCGAGGGTCACGAGAAAGGCATCCTAACATGAAGTCAGCCATGTGTGCCAGGGTACCTGTACGCAACACATGGCTGTCTTCACTAGGAAGATCACTTTCAGGATCCTCCTCCTCCTCCTCTTCTTCCTCCTCCTCAGGCCATACACGCTGAAAGGATGACAGCCCAGCAGCATGTGTACCGTCACCAGTGGGCCAAGCTGTCTCTTCCCCCTCCTCCTCATCCTCCTCATGCTCCTCCTCCTCCTCCTCAACGCGCTGAGATATAGACAGGCGGGTGCTCTGACTATCCAGCGACATACTGTCTTCCCCCGGCTCTGTTTCCGAGCGCAAAGCGTCTGCCTTTATGCTTTGCAGGGAACTTCTCAAGATGCATAGCAGAGGAATGGTGACGCTAATGATTGCAGCATCGCCGCTCACCACCTGGGTAGACTCCTCAAATTTTCCAAGGACCTGGCAGATGGCTGCCAACCAGGGCCACTCTTCTGTAAATAATTGAGGAGGCTGACTCCCACTGCGCCGCGCAATTTGGAGTTGGTATTCCACTATAGCTCTACGCTGCTCATAGAGTCTGGCCAACATGTGGAGCGTAGAGTTCCACCATGTGGGCACGTCACACAGCAGTCGGTGCACTGGCAGATTAAACCTATGTTGCAGTGTCCGCAGGGTGGCAGCGTGCGTGTTGGATTTGCGGAAATGTGCGCAGAGCTGGCGCACCTTTCCGAGCAGGTATGACAAGTGGGGGTAGCTTTTCAGAAAGCGCTGAACCACCAAATTAAAGACATGGGCCAGGCATGGCACGTGCGTGAGGCTGCCGAGCTGCAGAGCCGCCACCAGCTTACGGCCGTTGTCACACACGACCATGCCCGGTTGGAGGCTCAGCGGCACAAGCCAGTGGTCGGTCTGCTCTGTCAGACCCTGCAGCAGTTCGTGGGCCGTGTGCCTCTTCTCTCCTAAGCTGAGTAGTTTCAGCACGGCCTGCTGACGCTTGCCCACCGCTGTGCTGCCACGCCGCGTGACACCGACTGCTGGCGACGTGCTGCTGACACATCTTGATTGCGAGACAGAGGTTGCGTTGGAGGAGGAGGAGGAGGAAGGTGCTTTAGTGGAGGAAGCATACACCGCCGCAGATACCACCACCGAGCTGTGGCCCGCAATTCTGGGGGTAGGTAGGACGTGAGCGGTCCCAGGCTCTGACTCTGTCCCAGCCTCCACTAAATTCACCCAATGTGCCGTCAGGGAGATATAGTGGCCCTGCCCGCCTGTGCTTGTCCACGTGTCCGTTGTTAAGTGGACCTTGGCAGTAACCGCATTGGTGAGGGCGCGTACAATGTTGCGGGAGACGTGGTCGTGCAGGGCTGGGACGGCACATCGGGAAAAGTAGTGGCGACTGGGAACCGAGTAGCGCGGGGCAGCCGCCGCCATCATGCTTTTGAAAGCCTCAGTTTCCACAAGCCTATACGGCAGCATCTCTAGGCTGATCAATTTTGCAATGTGCACATTTAACGCTTGAGCGTGCGGGTGCGTGGCGTCGTAGTTGCGCTTGCGCTCAAACTGTGGCACTAGCGACGTCTGGACGCTGCGCTGAGAGACATTGCTGGATGGGGCCGAGGACAGCGGAGGTGAGGGTGTGGGTGCAGGCCAGGAGACGGTAGTGCCTGTGTCCTGAGAGGGGGGTTGGATCTCAGTGGCAGGTTGGGGCACAGGGGGAGAGACAGTGGTGCAAACCGGAGGCGGTGAACGGGCATCGTCCCACCTTGTGGGGTGCTTGGCCATCATATGCCTGCGCATGCTGTTGGTGGTGCCTCCCCAGCTGATCTTGGCGCGACAAAGGTTGCACACCACTGTTCGTCGGTCGTCAGGCGTCTCTGTGAAAAACTGCCACACCGTAGAGCACCTTGACCTCTGCAGGGTGGCATGGCGCGAGGGGGCGCTTTGGGAAACAGTTGGTGGATTATTCGGTCTGGTCCTGCCTCTACCCCTGGCCACCGCACTGGCTCGGCCTGTGCCCACACCCTCACTTGGCCCTCCGCGTCCTCGGCCACGTTCACATCCTCTAGGCCTACCCCTACCCCTCAGCATGCTGTATTACCAGTGATTTGATTTCCCAGGCAGGAAAGAAATTGGCGCAAGGCTGCACTCAACCGTAGCTGGTTGCGTCTGATTTTTGTACGTTGTCCACGCAGCACACACGTACACGGAGACCTTAGGACTGACACAGGCTGGCCAAATATAATTTTTTGTCCTTTTTAGCAAAGGGAAGCACCCACTGCGTATATTCAATGAACAAGAAGTTTAATATCTGTGGTGTGGCCCTCAAAAAGTGTCACACAACTATAGTGTAGCAGAGTTATTAACTCTAGCAGAGCAGGTATTTGCCAGTCAGGAAAGACAATGGCGCAAGCCTGCAGTAAACCGTAGCTGGTTGCGTCTGATTTTTGTACGTTGTCCACGCAGCACACACGTACACGGAGACCTTAGGACTGACACAGGCAGGCCAAATATAATTTCTTTTCCTTTATTGCAAAGGGAAGGACCCACTGCGTATATTCAATGAACAATAACTTTTAGAACTGTAGTGTGGCCCTGAAAAAGTGACACACAACTTTAGTGTAGCAGAGTTATTAACTCTATCAGAGCAGGTATTTGCCAGTCAGGAAAGACAAAGGCACAAGCCTGCAGTAAACCGTAGCTGGTTGCGTCTGATTTTTGTACGTTGTCCACGCAGCACACATGTACACGGAGACCTTAGGACTGACACAGGCAGGCCAAATATAATTTCTTTTCCTTTATTGCAAAGGGAAGGACCCACTGCGTATATTCAATGAACAATAACTTTTAGAACTGTAGTGTGGCCCTGAAAAAGTGACACACAACTTTAGTGTAGCAGAGTTATTAACTCTAGCAGAGCAGGTATTTGCCAGTTAGGAAAGACAATGGCGCAAGGCTGCAGTAAACCGTAGCTGGTTGCGTCTGATTTTTGTACGTTGTCCACGCAGCACACACGTACACGGAGACCTTAGGACTGACACAGGCAGGCCAAATATAATTTTTTTCCTTTTTTGCAAAGGGAAGGACCCACTGCGTATATTCAATGAACAATAACTGTGTTGTGGCCCTGCCTACACAATTCTATCCCTGTAGTATCAATGGAGGGTGCAATGCTCTGCACAGACGATTTTTAGAAAAAAAAAATATGCAACACTGCTAACAGCAGCCAGCACAGTACTGCACACGCTTAAATTTGGCCCTAGAAAGGACCGTTGAGGTTCTTGAAGGCTACACTCACTCCTAACACTCTCCCTGCCTATACACCACTTCTGTCCCTAATAACGGGTGCAATGCTCTGCACTGCCGATTTTGAGAAAAAAAAAAAAGCAGTGCTAGCAGCAGCCTGCACACAGGTAGATGTGGCCCTGAGAAGGACCGTTGGGGTTCTTGAAGCCTACACTGACTCCTAACGCTCTCTCTACAGCAGCACCAGCACGATAGTACTTTCCCTCAGCTAACTCACAAGGCATCTGAGGCGAGCCGCGGGAGGGGCCGACTTTTATACTCGGGTGACATCTGATCGCCCCAGCCACTCACAGCAGGGGGGTGGTATAGGGCTTGAACGTCACAGGGGGAAGTTGTAATGCCTTCCCTGTCTTTCAATTGGCCAGAAAAGCGCGCTAACGTCTCAGAGAGGAAACTGAAAGTAACCGGAACACCGCGTGGTGCTCGTTAAGAGTAACGAGCATCCCGAACACCCTAATATTCGCACGAATATCAAGCTCGGACGACTACGTTCGCTCATCTCTACTGGTGAACTATCCTTTACCGATTTTTTGGGGTATGCACACCTAGCGGTTTTACTGAGGCCGGCTTCTCTTGCAGGTCATTTACAACAAACTCTCAGCTTCTCTTTATGTGTGATCCTAGTCTGCTTACTTGAACTCCTGGATGAAACAATTTGTCTCCAGTTTTTTGGCATCTTCTCTTCCGTCGGTCCATCGGGCAGCAACTCTTCTCACTTCACTTACAGTCCCTGCGCCCCTGCTGCGCAGCAAAAATTGCCCATTTATGTCAGGGCCTCATCCAATCAGCAAGCATCCTTTGAGCATGCTCAGTTCTATTGCAACAAAATGTCACTCAAATTACGTAGCACACAACGAGCTTTGACAGATTTTCACAATCAATCTCTGCAGCAACTTAACCCCTCAGGGTTGTGTTTCTTACAAAAGCAGTGATTGACATACACACACCTGCTAATAATCCCCATACCATACATGTATTCAACCGTTACCTACAGTCAATGTAATCCAAATATCATGATGCTCTGATGCAGGCATGGGTTAATCAGTTAGAATATCTAAAAGTACAAAACAGCAAAAAGGAATTGAATATTTTATACTGCAGACAAAATACAGAAAACAGTAAATGATTTATGTAAAATAAAACCTACAGGGACTAGGATACATAATCAATGATACTTTCCTTCATAGAATAAACAGAAAAAATATATTAATAGTCGTCATAAAGCATTTTCACTTCACATATAATCTAATTCTCGAAATTCCCTCAGTCGCATCACTTTATAATACAGTACCTAGCTGGAAACTGAAAAATAATAGATGTGCATAAAGGGATAAATATTAACCTGGTTTACTTGTCAGTGATATCATGAATCAAAAACAGTCATAAAGATAGATCACAAAGACCCGATCAATACAATTTTAATCATGGGTTCCAGTACCTGGAAATATGACAGTACATTTCATGGAGCACAAGTCATAAATAATGCGGTCTTGAAGGTGGAACCCAGATCTCGAAATACAAACAGGAACCACACTCAAAAATGAAAGACACTCAAAGCAAGAAAGGGACACATTCGGGGAGATTTATTAGAGTATTCGCACTATATGTCATTTGGTGCCTGGGAAGATGGTCAGGGCTACAAAGCACAAATCATTTAAGAACATTTTCCACCACTTTTTCTACATAGAAAGCAGTGAAAAACAACACTAGGTCAGACCTGGCAGTATTATGAGATAGTCACAGGTTTTAAAGGGTTGTTGATGCCAGGATTATTCCGATTGCCAAATTGGAGTCAGGAAGGAAATTATTCCCTTAAATGGGGAAAATTGGCTTCTGACTCATTGTTTTTTTTTTTTTTGCCTTCCTCTGGATCAACATTAGGGGGTAATAGGCAGAACTGGATGGATTTATGTCTTTTTTTAAACTTACATACTATCTATATTTATCAAAAGACCATTGGAAGTTTCTACCAACTAGCGGAATACAACCATGGATAAATACTAGCTGAAGCATAATTATAGCGGGTGGCAACAGTACCTTGTGGTCCTATTTAACCTATCTTCTGTTAAAAGCACATCGCACGAAAATTGCAAGTTTTTGCTTTGCGATTCTTGTGCGATGCGTTTTTAACATTTGAAAGTCCCATTGACATTTGCGTTAAAAAACGCAGCAATATCACGATCACAACTGTGAAGGCCCCCTAAGGAGGTCGTCATGGAGGCTTCCGCTCTGACCTCTGTGTATTTGGGCTCCTACCCAATTGCATTTTTTTAACGCTGCATTAACGCTGTGTTTTTGTAACGCAAAGGTCAATGGGACTTTCTAATGTTAAAGATGCATAACACAAAAATTGCAACGCGCAAACTTGCAATGCGTTTTTAACATTAGAAACTCCCATTGACATTCGCGTTAAAAAAGGTGAGTAAGTAGGAGCCCTTTGGAGTGGAAGTCTCTGCGTTATGGCTGGCTCTTGTAACTGCAGGCACAGCTCGTGTTGATTTAAATGGGAGCCATAACTGCAGTTGCAAGCGCCGGCCACTACATGGAAGTCGGTGCGGAGGCTCCTGCTCCAACCTCTGTGTTATTGCTGTGCTGACAGCATGTGCCCGCTCAGCTGATTGGTCAAGGTCCCGAGCATCGGACCCCAGACGATCAACTATTGATGACCTATCCTGATGATGGGTGATCAATAGTATTTCACTGGAAAACCTCTTTAATAGAGTAGTCCACTTTCTATTGTTTTTACTGTTTTCATTAGTTTCATGATACCAGTTACACCTTTTTTTTAACAATTGTAGTTTTAATAAAGTTAACTGTGAAATCACACAGGCACAACTGTTTCCAGGTGATAAAGTCATGTCTTTGATAACATCCAGTACTGCGTAAAAGTTTTAGGCAGGTGTGGAAAAATGCTGCAAGGTAAAATTGCTTTTAAAAACAGAAGTGTTAATAGTTTATTTTTGTCAATTAGCAAAATGCAAAGTAAATGAACAAAAGAGAAATTAAATCAAATCAATATTTGATGGGACCACTCTTTACCTTCAAAACAGCATCAATGCTAAATCACGAAGTCCTCATAAGCATGAACCCATGTCATCGTCACGCGGTGTCATGTAACTACACGCTCAGGCCATGTGATGGCTACATCATCACGTCCGGGTCACGTGTCCGAACGTGATACATCAATACCCGGAAGAGCTACATATTTTATAGTGTCTGCTTATGAGGACTTCGTCCCGAGAGGTGGAACGCATATAGCGTTCCATCTTCTTAACCGGATCACCTGATTATCACGTTATTATCACACGCCGGAAGTGGGTATGGCTGCTGCCGGCTACAGGGAGAAAGGTAATTAACTGTGAGTATATATATATATATATATATATATATATATATATATATATATACTTCTGTGTTTTTTATGATTATGCTGTACTTGAGAAAGGCCTATACCTATAAAGGCCAAAATGCGTTGTACGTAATAAACTTGTGGAACTAATCCTGTTGCCGATTATGATCTATATGCCTACTGGGATTGGGGGTGCCTCTGCCAAGGCACCCCTCTGAAGTAAGTGGTTTTCTTAGACACCATTCCGTGTTATATAAATACCGCTGGAGCGCTGAGTTTTTCTGTTTACGATTGTCATCTCGGCTAAAGATAGGGCAAGACCTATCTTTTCACGCACTGTATAAAATCGATCACCGTTTTCGGTCTCCGATGTCCTATTATTGCAGTGTGATTTTTTTACATCGGAATGCATTGGAATATAATGCTGCAGATGGTTGCAATTTTTAACACGGCTAAAGTAGCCGTGTATATACAGTCATGTGAATAAGGCCTTACGGTGATGGATCGGACGCAAACTTGGGTCTATGCCTGCTTATAGAACACAAAGGGTCTGCATAGCTGTTACCGTTGGAAATTAGAATGGACACTGTCCCCTTAATAAGTAAAAAGCTTATAAACTCTAAAGTCAGTTGATATCATTAGTATGCTTCATTAGCATAAAATATCGGCACAACAGACTGCCTAGTATAACATTCCATTGATTTTGTCTGTGCTACTGTACTTCACCATTTGCTGAACATTGCCCACTTTTTCTTTGACACATGTCATTGGACTTGGCAAATTGCTGTTGCAATCTGTGCCTAGATAGTCCTTCTAGCCAGGAGCAGATGGCACTCATTACCATTCTTATCAGCCAAATTTAGAAGGGTTTGTATTTCTAGACTACAGACACACACATTTCTATTTCCAGCATTCGGTTTTTACAAAATATCCTGTTATAGTTATGATTATGCTTAATTAAAAACAAAATCTAAATCTAAAGTATTCAGTGAACTCTGGTAATGTTGATGTAAGCAAATTCAATCACATTAATTCCAAAGATTTATTGCATCTAGTCAATGTTAGTGAAATTCAATGTATGTGAGTTTTCCATAATGAATATGAATTAGCTTAATGTGTTTCATTCTGTCCATGATTGGGTGATTGTTTTTCTATTTAGGCGTAAAGTTCCTTGTGCAAACCAGAATTCATACTAATGGAATAAGGACAACTTTTCCAATTAAATTACACTGGGATGTAAATGAGAAGACTATCTATCTATCTATCTATCTATCTATCTATCTATCTATCTATCTATCTATCTATCTATCTATCTATCTATCTATCTATCATGAGGGGGTGCTGATAAGTCTTTGGCTTTACCCAGAAAGAAACGAGATAGGAAGATTAAAGCTTATAATTTTTCCACAAACTCTCCACTGATGTCAAAACACTTCTTACACCGGTATTCTAAGTTCTGCAAGCCTTGCAAAAAGACGGATTTTGGTTGTTCCTCAAAGCAGTCATCAGTAGCAGCCATGACATCAGAAATGGTGTGAAATTTGAAACACCCTTGAGGTGTTTCTTCAGGTTTGGAAGCAGATGATAGTCAGAGGGAGCTAGATCTGGTGAATAAGGTGACTGATCAACCAGCTGGAAGCCTAGCCCACTAGTTTTGCCATGGTCGCTTGTGCAGTGTAAGCGGAGGCATTGTCTTGCAAGAAGAAGATTCCTTTGGAAAGCTTGCCGCGCCTTTTGGCCTTCAGAGCTGCCTTCAATTGGTCCAAAAGTTGAATGTAATACCTTGCATTTATGGTGGAACCATTTTGAAGGTAGTCCACTAGCAGCAGGCCCTCTTTATGCCAGAACACAGACGCCATCTGTGGCAGATTTTTGCACCCTGAACTTCTTTGGGCAAGGAGAACCACTGTACCTCCACTCTTTTGACTGCTCCTTGGTTTCAGGTCATACAAATAAATCCAGGTCTCATCCATAGTGACCAGTTGATCCAGGAAGTTCTTATCAGTCCGGAAATGCTGACAAATGGTCCGTGAAGTTTTTACTCGCATGCTTTTCTGATCTGTTGTCAAACATTTGGGGATATACTTTGCAGATAGCTTCTTCATTTCAAATGTTCATGGAAAATGACACAAACACGTTCACAAGAAATCCCTATGATGTCTGCTATTCCTTTAGCTGAAATTAGCCAATTCTCCAGTATGAGGTTGTGTACAGCATCGATGATCTCCGGAACAGCAACCTCTCTTGGTCGTCCAGGACATTACTCATCATTGGTGCTGAAGTGGGCCGTCTTAAATTTAGCAACCCAGTTCTTAACTGTAGAATATGAAGAGCATTGATCCCCCAATGTCTGCGATATATTACCATGAATATCCTTCGCAGACTTTCCTTGTAGAAACAAGAATTTTATCACTCCTCTGCTCTCATTTGCAGTAAATATCGCCTTAGACTCCACCATTTTGTTTTCCTGCATGCCTAGATCACTGTTGCCATAAGCTACAAACATAAAATATTGAAAACATGTATTAGACACATAAGGCTTTCATGTGATGTAACATTCGTTACCATAGAAACAAAAAAAGAACACAAAGCCAAATACTTATCAGCCACACCCTTGTATCTATCTATCTATCTATCTATCTATCTATCTATCTATCTATCTATCTATCTATCTATCTATCTATCTATCTAAGGCCCGGGTGCAGATGTTTATCTTGGGGACCCCCAACTTCTCAAAGCCCCTTAATGCAGAGGCATAACTTGAAGCTCGTGAGCACCAATGCAAAATCTGTAACTGGACCCCCAACTATAATGCTTTATTCATAGTACTGGGCTCCATATGTGCAAAAGAGAGGCCTTATGGGCCCCATAAGGCTCCTGGGCCCAGGTGCAACCGCATGCCCTGTATCCCCTATAGTTACGCCAGTGATCCCGTATGTAACTATAGAGGATGCAGAGGGTAAGGGTTCCACCAGGGCCCAGGAGCCCTAGGGGGCAATAAGGCCACCCTTCTCCATACAGGGATCTTTTTGTTGTTGTGTGCAGTGTTTTCACATCCCCTTGTGTATTTGTACGCTTTCCATAGGCTTCTGTGGAGGCCTTTGCTGCGCAAAACGTTGTAAGATAGAGCAGGGCAGACCCATTGAAATTAAAAGGTTCTATTCTCTGTGTTTTGGACCCCACAGAGCCCTCATCTCATCATACAATCTGTCTGGGATTACCTGAAGAGAAGGAAAGATTTGAGCAAGCTACAGCCACAGAAGATCAGTGATTAGTTCTCCAAGATGTTTGCAACTTGTGCCTTCAAAAACTGTGTGCAAGTGTACCTAGAAGAACTGATACTGTCTTGAAGGCAGAGCGTAGTCACACCAAATATTGATTTGATTTAGATTTCTCTTTTTTTCATTTACTTTGCATTTTGTTAATTGACCATAAAACTACACTTAAACTACTTTAAATCACACAACACAATTGGAATGTAAATGCATATTGCATGTTGTTAAGATGTGAAATGTTAAATATTTTATTGAGGGTTCACATACACATCAAAATGTTTTATGCCTTGAAAATGTACAGGAGGTTGGACTGAAATGCTTCCTGTATCTTATGGATGAATGAAACATCTATTTTCGGGGGTGTGACCAAGCAGCCGAGGAGACCGGCCGCATGTAAGAGGGGCTCCCGGACAAGCCGACTTACCTGCCATCCTGACTTATCCTGAGGGCCCCCAAACCCACCCAAACACCTGCTGAAGCAGAGGGAGAGCAGACGGAGCTACCTGCAACACCCGCGCGGCACGCACGACAGAGGTAACGCCGGTGGCGGGCCCGCGACACCGCGACCGCTACCGCCGCCATTTTGAGAGCGGCGCCAACCGCCGCGTGAAAAAGAGACCGGGGGAAGCAGCGGAGGAGACTTCCAGACCGTGCAGACAGCGCCGAGACCTGAGCAGGGTGAGCGGCAGAACGGAGGAGAGAGTGGCCGAATTGGAGCCCTTACACAGTGCTGTGAGTAGGAGCCACGCTCCTTCCCACCACAAACCGCGGGGGGGCTGAGGGGGAAGCTGCACGCCTAAAGCAGAGGGGGAAAGGCAGTGTGTACACCCCTGGAAAGGGACACTCGCTGGCACCACTACGCTGCAGCTATCTTAAAAGTACAGCCACTAACACCTGGCATATAAAGGAGCCAGCATAACCAGCAGTCACCCAGGGAAGGAAAAGAGGGAGATAAAGAAAAGAGCCTTCTGGTGTGAGCACTTCACATCCATACTAAAGGTGCTACTGAAGGCACAACAAGCACTAAAAAGCAGCCACAGTAATCCCCCAAGCTGTGAAACATCAGATAAAGGCACCATAAGGTGCACTCTCCAAAGAGACCACACAGCAGTGCAGAGCCCTTTATAGGCCCCCTACTGGGAACCCAATACCCTACAGAGCCATCCATTATAAGGAAAACGAAAAAGCAAAAAAAAAAAGACCCACTATGGGACCCACTAGGAAGAACTCGTCAGTTGACAAACTAAAAGCGTTTGCTAGAGGGGAGTCCCGCAAAGACTCTGGCCCTGAACCAGCCACAGCAGGAACATCAACGGCGAAAGACACCAGCCCAGGCCCATCCGAGGGCACAGTTCAAACCCTACAGCAGCTATCTGAGCAACTCTTATCCGCAATACAGACATCTACGACCACTCTCACGGGAAAAATCGACGAAGTAAAAATGGGCGTAAGCCTATTAAGGCAAGACCTCCAAAACCTGAGAGAACGAGTTAAAAGTACTGAAGACAGAATTTCTACGCTAGATTACACCGTCCCTCCAATTTCGGCCGCAATACGCGACCTCACACAAAAAGCTGAATACTGGAGACAAAAAGCGGACGACCTCGAAAACCGTTCACGATGGAATAACTTGCGCATAGTGGGTCTTCCAGAACGAGCGGAAGGACAGAGACCTGAAGAATTTATAGAAAGATGGCTCCACGAACTCCTCCCCAATGCCGGACTATCACAAGTCTTCGTGATTGAAAGAGCCCACCGGGTGCCTATGAAGCCGCCTATACCAGGAACACCGCCTAGACCCCTGCTGGCAAAACTACTTAACTCCCGAGATAGAGATATAATCCTACAAGCTGCCAGAAAAGGAGGGCCCCTGCGATACGACAATGCCGCAATATCCATCTTCCCTGATTTCTCAGCAGACCTCCAGAAACAACGGGCGTCATTCATTGGAATTAAAAAGCAGCTACGAGACCTGCAACTTCCATACTCCATGATGTATCCGACGCGACTACGGGTTATATATGAGATCGCACGCGTTTCTTCTCCACGCCAAACGAAGCAGGGGAGTGGCTGGCCACCAGATCTTCCACCAGAAAGACTGTAATGTATATATAACTGCCTTTCCTTTCCCCCACAGGTACCGGGACTCTAATATAAGCAAGTAAACATGCAGCAAAAGTCACCCCAATGCTCGCTAGAAATTATACCCTAGCTGCACCTTGCCCATATATGAGACCGTGATACGACACCGAGATCACTACCATACACTACCATTACCCGACCTAACCCCCCCCCCCCCCCCGGAAATGATGGTGGACCACCCTCTCCCTCAGTATTAGTAACAACGTTAATAGCTTTCTCCCCCCGTACTATCATACTTACTCCTAACCCCTTCCTTTCCCCGTTCACTCCCCAACCCCCCCCCCCCCTTTTACTGGGAAAAATGCAAATTAGTATCCACACAGAGAAACATCGAAATGTGAGTATCCAGGGAGAGAGGAACCCCCCTCTACTTTCCCAACCCCCCCATCTCCCCCAAGGGGGCCCACCCAGTACAAGCCCACCAGACTAGTAACGGCTTCTACTATCACTACATTAGTCCAACAATACCTCAAGTATAGCCTGAGACAAAGCTATACTATGTAGGTTGCCCCAAATATTAGTCGGCCACGAACGCTATCTCAACAGAGGAAGCATTTAAAGTTGGTTAAAAACAAGTTACCTGAGTTTCAAGTTGGTAATATACTACCGTAATGTTGATGAATTGTGTACATCAAGAGCTCCATATCATCTGTAAAAATGTATTGAAGTACTGTTGCATGACGTATGCTAAAGATGTAATTGTGTGTCACGGGGGGGACTTCTGACAGGCAGAAAGTTACAAAGAAATGTATCCGGACCCGATTGACCCGTCCTTGCCCATGGCAGAGGTAACCTTCGTGTCCTGGAACGTCAGGGGAATGGGGTCAGCCAGGAAGCGATCATCGATAAATTCCCTAATACGGTCCTGGCGACCACACGTACTATGCCTGCAGGAGACCCACCTCACACCTGAAACTACAAAAGTTTTGCTGAAGCCGTGGGTACAGTGGTCCGCTCACTCATGTCATACATCCTACTCCAGGGGGGTGTCCCTGTTAATAGGAAGGACACTAAGATGGGAAGTAGAACAAATTAAGAGAGACCCAGAGGGTTGATATATTTTCGTAAGAGCCAAAATTAATAACGACGCATATGTCCTCCTGTGTTGCTATAACCCACCACCAGCAACAACAGCTATCCTAGGGGATGGCGTCCAACTTGCAGCATTCTCACCAGATGCGACAATTATTTGTATGGGAGATATGAATTTGGTGATGGACCCCCTTATGGACAGATTCGGCGGTGGTGCTCGGAGGGAGGGGGACACGAGCAGAACTCGCCTGGACTCTATCATTTCGGTGACGGGTTGGCTGGACCTATGGCGCGTATTTCACCCGCAAACACAGGAATTCACTTGCCATGCAGCCCATAACCACGCACTCAGTCGAATAGATTACATATTCGGGTCCCCCTCATTATTCCCTAAGATCAGCTCCATAGAATTCCTGCCCCGAGGGATCTCGGATCATTCACCAATCTGCATGATCCTCAAAAACCAAGGTCTGGCCACTATCAAGAGAATAAAAGTACACCCATTCTGGCTTGCACTGATCGGCCCCAATGACCGCATACCTGACCAGATCCAAATTTATTTTGAGGCGCACGAGGCGCATACAGACAAAGTATGGGAAGCATTCAAGTCCTATCTTAGAGGCTGCTTCAGATCCTCAATCTCCTTCATTAAAAAAGCCTCTGCGCGAGAAGGAGAGCTCTTAGCAGAGCGATGCCAACTACTAGAGAAGGAGTTTATCGCTGACCCATCAGACACCAAAAGAGACAGATGGCTCCAGACTGGCAGAGATTACTTATTATATTTGAGAGAAAAAGCTCAGAGACACCTCTTTTACACTCGACAATCCTTTTTTGAGCTGGGAAACCAATCCAGCAAATTACTAGCCTTTATGGCCCGACAGAAGACTGCCCCCCCATCCGTCCTAAGAATAAAATCTGCCCAAGGAGAAATACTCACAGACCCAAAAGAGATCCTAACTAGATTCCAACAATTCTACGACAACCTATATCAAACGCGGACTGATTATCTGCCAGAAGAACTGGAAGCTTACCTGACAGACATAACATTCCCAGAATTGCAGGACACTCATAAATCCCTACTAGACTCCCCAATTACAGAGGAGGAGATTGAGGAAACATTAAATGACATGGCGAAAAACAAAACCCCGGGCACAGATGGTCTGCCGATAGACGTCTATATACAATACAAGAAAGAAATAATACCACACTTGCTCTCCCTATATGAACACATATTTGACAAAAACCAGCTACCAGATTCGATGTTGGAAGCCAACATAGTCCTCATCTTAAAGCCTGATAAAAACCCAGACGATTGTGGCTCATATAGGCCTATATCACTGTTAAACACAGACTACAAAATCCTTACGAAAATACTGGCCGCTCGCCTAAACCAAGCTATAAAGGACCTCATTCACCCCGTCCAAACAGGCTTCATCCCCGGAATGTCTACATCAGACAATATCAGAAGGACG
Organism: Eleutherodactylus coqui; assembly: GCF_035609145.1. Lineage (NCBI taxonomy): Eukaryota > Metazoa > Chordata > Amphibia > Anura > Eleutherodactylidae > Eleutherodactylus > Eleutherodactylus coqui. The sequence goes on along the minus strand of NC_089843.1, from coordinate 136,495,532 downwards.
CAAGTAATCACGCAGGTGGGGTGGAAGTGGAGGTCAGACTGGGCCCTGGCCTCATTAGACGCGGCCAAAGCGTTTTACTCGGTCGAGTGGCCATATCTCATCGAGATCTTACGGAGGTTTGGACTAGGAGACTCATTTATTAGGTGGATCTCTATACTCTATAAATCCCTGACTGCTAAAGTAGTGGTAAATGGCCTGGCCTCCACCTCCTTCCAACTACATCGGGGGACCCGACAGGGCTGCCCCCTCTCTCCCCTTCTGTTCACGATCGCAATAGAACCCCTGGCCCTGAAAATCCGACAGCACGCCGCATATAGAGGCATCTTGATAGGACCCAGAGAGGACAGAGTCAGACTATACGCTGACGACATAATACTATATATGTCGGACCCCAAAAACACCCTCCCGCTAGCTATCTCCCTAATAGACGAATTTGGAAACTTCTCAGGACTACGTATAAATTGGCAGAAATCCGTGTTTATGCCCCTAAAGAACAGAAGGATGGCAGATGGGAGACATATTTTGTAACCTGCAAGTTACCCCCCAATTTAAATACCTAGGGAACTGGATTACTAGAGATCATATGCTAAGCCTGGACCTAAACATCACCCCCTTACTGACAACCCTACAACAAAAACTTAAATCCAGGAGCTCCCTGCCACTGTCTGTAGCGGGTAGAATCAACCTCATTAAAATGATAATACTCCCCAAGTACTTATACTGCCTAGAGCATGCAGAAGCACCCATACCACAGAAATTTTTCAAAAAAACTAACTCCCTAATAATACCATTTATATGGCGGAACTCTAGAGCCAAACTTCGCATGGACACTCTACAGCGGCTTAAAGAAATGGCAGGAATGGCATTACCAGACTTCAAAATCTATTACCTAGCGGGACAAATCCCAAGATCCGGTTTCTTCAGGTACCTACAACTCAGGCACGCCCTAACAGCACAATTCCCAGAGCCCAGACAGCCCTTCTCCCAATACCCATTAATAGGCATACTGTGCACCCAGGGACCCAAAGGCCTGATATCGGTACTATACACCCACCTACTATGATCTAAGATCCCCGACATGCCCATGACAGTAGTAGAGAGATGGAAAGATCTTATCCCCACCCTTACCAACGAGGACTGGGAAACCGCGATGTCCACGTACACCGCGGTGTCACCAGCCGCAAATAATAAATTAACACAATTATATATACTGCACCAATGCTACTTGACACTGACTAGACTCCACAAAATGAATAGGACACCTACAAACCAATGCCATCGATGCAGAGCACCTAACGCAAACTTTAACCATCTAATATGGAATTGCCCAAACATTGCAACATACTGGGGAGGAGTTACTGAATTCCTAACTCAACTAATGGGCGTACCGGTACCATACGATCCAGCGATATGCCTCCTGGGTATCTTAGACGAAGAGCAGTGGCAATATCACGACAAGATATTTCTCACCAAGGTGCTATTTTATGCCCGTAAAACAGTGGCCCTGCGGTGGATGGACAGACGCCCCCCGACACTCTCAAAATGGCAGAATATAATCAATGCTATACTACCGTATGAAAAAATAGTTTAGAAAAACAGAAAGTGCCCTGAAAAATTTAATAAGGTATGGGAAAGAGGGTGTGGGTCAACTAACACAGTATTCATGCAAGACCGATTCCAAAGCCTCTTGAGAGCAACTGTACCTAGAATGAACCCGTAAAACAAGCAAACATTACTGCCCACTACTGGAACCAAGAACAAACGTATTGACGCAATGTACTTAACTTCTGTTAATGTGACGTATTTAAGAGCGACTGTATCACCATATGGAGACTATGATGTAACCAAAGTTGTTTATTCATGTTTTATATAGAGATGAGCGAGCACCAAAATGCTCGAGTGCGCGTTACTCCAGTCGAACTTTCAGTGATGCTCGAGAGTTCGTTTCGAGTAACGAACCCCATTGAAGTCAATGGGCGACTCGAGCATTTTTGTATATGACTGGTGCTCCGCTAAGGTTTTAATTTGTGAAAATCTTAGCAAATCACCAAAGTCATGTAAAAAACACAGAAATGGATAGGGCAGGCGAGGAGCAACTTGCAGGGCTGCATTTCGGGCTCCGAGGTCTCACTATTAAGCCACAATAGTGGCAAGAGTGAGACCTCCCCCATGCACTGTCAGCATAACGATCGTTCTCCTCTGCCACAGCCTGACCAATCAGAGGCAGCTCTCACTCACACCCATTCATGAATGGGTGAGTGAGTGCTGCCACTGATTGGCTCAGCTCAGCTGTCATTCAGCTGAGAGCTGCGCTGAGCCAATCAGAGGCAGCACTCACTCACCCATTCATGAATTCATGAATGGGTGTGAGTAAGAGCTGCCTCTGATTGGTCAGGCTGTGACCAATCAGAGGCAGCTCATTCAGCAGGCGGGGATTTTAAATCCCCAGCTGCTGAATACTACAGAGAGCAGTTCAGGAGAACTGCCAGCTGGCTGTGGCTGAACTCCGTCTGCCGGGACCAGGTGAGTATATATATTTTTTTATTTTTACAAATTTCTGGATGAATTGCAGGGAAGGGCTTATATATTTAAGCCCTTCCCGACAATTCATCCCGCGATCGCCGGCAGCCCATTGCTTTCAATGGAGCCGGCTGTATTGCCGGCTCCATTGAATTCAATGGGCTAACATCGTTCTGCCGGGACAAGGTGAGTATATATTTTTTTTTTTTACTTTTTACACATTTTAGGATGATTTTCAGGTAAGAGCTTATATTTTTAAGCCCTTCCCAAAAATTCATCCCGCGCTCGCCGGCAGCCCATTGCTTTCAATGGAGCCGGCTATATTGCCGGCTCCATTGAATTCAATGGGCTAACATTGTTCTGCCAGGACAAGGTGAGTAATAATAATAATAATAATAATCTTTATTTGTATAGCGCCAACTTATTCCGCAGCGCTTAAGTATATATTTTTTTTACTTTCTACACATTTCTGGATGAATTTCAGGTAAGGGCTTATATTTTTAAGCCCTTCCCGAAAATTCATCCCGCGCTAGCCGGCAGCCCATTGCTTTCAATGGAGCCGGCTGTATTGCCGGCTCCATTGAATTCAATGGTCAGTGCTCGTTTAATCGAGACGAGCACCGCGTGGTGCTCGTCTCAAGTAACGAGCATCTCCAGCACCATAATACTCGAATGAGCATCAAGCTCGGACGAGTATGCTCGCTCATCTCTAGTTTTATATGGAATACACACTGTTCAAAAAAACAAGTTTAAAAAAAAAACATCTATTTTCACAAAGCTTGAAGTGCTGGCAACTTTTCTGCATGTTCCTACATGTTCAAGTTGGATAACTAGTCATTTCCTACAGACATGCATCCTTGTCTGCCTATTTTGGTGCTACTTTTACACTTGTACACTTTTCTCTTGCTACAGTATATTAATACTAATTATAATAGGAAACATACTGGCGTTACAGGTTGGAAATATTTTTCACTAAAACAATAGGTATTTCCATTCTTTTTAATTACTTTGATGATTTTTTTTTTAATTTTAAAGCATGAAATTGGTATTATTTTCAAACAACATGAACACATCCATCACAGTTGATTAAGGAAAGATTGCAGATAATGAATGTAGCATAGGGGAAATGTTAAGTGCCTGTTTTTAATAGAAAGATCCTTAGAAGTTTAATGATCCATTACCAAAAGTGGAACCTCTCAGAAAATATAATTGCAAGTTCTAATTTTTATACTTTTAATAATGTCATAAATATTAATGAATTTTGTAATCTCATATATGAATTATTAATATGTGTGTTTATAATGACTGTTGCAGCTGACCACAGCTTTCATATAAATCTAATCTCCTCATACCTCACTGACCAAACATTTAGTGTTTCCCACTTGCACAACACCTCTTCACCTTACCCTCTCTTAATGTCTCTTACGGCCCCTCTATCTTCACATTTGGCCTAGGACAGCTCATAGAATCCTATAGCTTTCAGTATCACCCTTAAGCTGATGAAACCCCAATTGACCTCTATGGATCACATATTACCTTTCTACTATCCAAAATACCTGAGTGTTGTAAGGGATAAGGGGACACAAGATATAGCACCTGCTAGTATAAGCAGCAGCTAAATAGTTACCATGTTTAATAATATATGCTTGTATTTGCAAGGCTCTTCTTTTTACCCCCAGGCTTTGCTCTCATGGGAAAAAGTTCTTGTCTGCCTCTTGAGAGCAACTTTGCCCCTCCCATTAATATGAAGACAAGCTGCAACTTCCCTCCTTAAATTCTTGGTGTTAGAAATCATACTACACGTTTTCTCCATTTCTTAGAAATCACGTGTCTGAAAAGTAGAACGTCAGTAACCAACCCTTTAGGGGTAAACATATGTTAATCATTAGAGTTAGAACCTATCCTGCATACCTATGACTTTTAAAGGTATGTGTCTGTGCTGTTATGTCACTTTGTGTATATAAGCAATCTGATACTATAAATGTATTAGAGAACCTTTCTGATACCCACAAGATGCTGGTCTCTGTCTTTGTATCTCTCCAAGCTTTATTATACTACTAATTTGGAATCAGACATGAGATGAATTCGATGGATGGCCAAGCATTGCCTGTGATTGGCTGAGCTCTTTGACCAATCACAGGCAGCCCTCAGCTGTCATTCAATGAATGACTGAGCACTGCCTGTGATTGGCTGAGCTCTTTGACCAATCACAAGCAGCCCTCAGCTGTCATTCAATGAATGGCTGAGCACTGCCTGTGATTGGCTGAGCTCTTTGACCAATCACAGGCAGCCCTCAGCTGTCATTCAATGGATGGCTGAGTGCTGCCTGTGATTGGCTGAGCACTCAGCCAATCAGATACAGCACTTTCAGCAGGCAATGATTTTAAATCCTAGCCTGCTAAAAAAAAGACTTCAGAGCAGTTCAGGAGGACCAAGTGGCTAGACACACCTGAGCCCCGACAGCGGCGGAGAGGTGAGTATATATATTTTTTTACACATGCTATGGATGATTTTTAGGGAAGGGCTTATATTTAAAGCAGCATAACTATACTTCCAGGATTGATTGCAACTGCTTTGTGGTCTGCACCACACTCCATGGTGGCGGCAGCCTTCTGCACTTCAATTGGTTGGCTGACTTGTAGGACCCCTAGGACTCTGGGCCTACTGGTTGTTGCCGATCATGGGGATCTGCCCACTTTAGCTGCTCTCCTTACTAGAGGCTTGACTCTGCTCTGCTGCTGCATCACAGTCTCTGTAAACTGTTGTGTTACTCTTTTTTTCTACTATTTGAGCACATATTGTATGCGCTTTTCCAAGAAGGCCACTGCTGAAGAGTTACATGAGGGTCTGGGACTTCTCAGCTCTACTCCTTAGCCGTGAAGCCAAAGGTCCTTTTGGTCCACAGCAACAAAATCAGAGTGTACAAAGTCATGTGGCCTTTCTCTGAAGGTACTTAAACACATACGGTACATTATTTTAACCATGTGAAGAATAGCATATCATTTAGAATCCATTACACTGACCAGTCAGCTTGATACCCTGAGTGATACTGCAGTAAAACTACACTAGAGTGGGAAAAATGTATCGTAATAGCAGTTTACTGTTTTTGCTCCCAGAAACTGCAGGATAGAGTAAAGGTGCATTGTTTTACTATGAACTACCAAGTTATAGCTTCTGTAAAGACATGTTACCACCAAACTATTTGTCTTTGTAAAGACCTGTAATCACTAAGCCTATTGCTTTCATTGAGAGGCCGAAACCACCTGTTGCCCCATGGTAAGTAAACACCTGTTATATTAACCCTGTTGTGTTCATGTTATTGTCTGTGCCATCCTCAATGGGAATACAGGTCAAACACTAAGGCCTAAAATCCCTAAGACTGACCCCATTACAACCAATAATACCACCTCAACTTGTTTATTGGATTATTATAAAACCAAAATCTTTGAGGTAAATAACAGTCCTGATTTCTTCATTGCAAGATGGTATTTTATATTGCGTTTTTTTTAAATTAACTTATGTAGAAAGATGTGGTTGATGGTCTCTGCAAAAAAAAAAAAGCTTGTATGCCACGGTGAAGGGCACTGTGATGATAGGATACAAATACTACATGGAGCTATATAAGTTGTGACAACTAATGGCATAGCATTTCCTGGGATATTTACTTACTTTGGCAAGGTTCGTCGCCTGGAGCAAGCATGAGACAGGTAATGTAGTCTTAAAATATATATTATATATATATTTTTTTGTTTTGCTTTGCTGCTTTTTTATTATAGATTTAGAATAAAGGCACCACAGCCCTATTGAATATAGATACAAAGTACAGTACAGGTCTTCCTAACCTTTAGGTGTGGAAGGTACACTGGGGGCTTTTCTTGAAAACTGAGAGCTCATTAGAGTTAGTGATCCATATGCTGATACCAAAGAAACATCACAGCAAATCCCCCAAAAAGTGATTATCAGTGATTTCAATTAAGAAATTGGTGCAGAAGAAGAGATACCAATAGTAGGGAAATTCAGCTTAGGCGAACAAAATGATGGCAGTGACTGACCAGATGCTAACAGCACTCAGTTGCAAGGTTTGGGAAACCAAATTGTAGACCTTTTTTTATGCACCCCATGATCCTATTTGCCTTACTCCAGTTAAGCTTACAGTTAAAAGCCCCAAGTCCTTTTCCATGTACTAAGAGTATGTACCATTAAAAACCACCCTCTGCTTTCTATCATTGAGCCAGTTACTTACCCTCTTACAAATATTCTAGCCCAGACCAAGCATTCTCATTTTAAATACCAGCCTTTTATGGGGCACAGTTTCAAACCCTTTGGAAAAGTCAAGATATGCAAGATCAAATGAGTCTCCCTGGTCCAGTCTAGAACTTACCTCCTCATAGAAGCTGATCAGGTTGGTTTGACAGGAGTGATCTCTGATAAACCCATGCTGATATGGAGTTAGGGTGCGTTCACACAAGAGTGTTTTTGTGCGTACCTACGCACGCACAAAAACACGCTTCTATTTGCGACAATGAATTCCCTGTGGTGTGTGCACATGTCCGTACTTTGCAGGTGCGTGCCTGTAAAGATAGGGCATGCGTGCACCATAGGGAATGCACGCATTGTTTTCAATGGAGCCGCAGTTGCTGCAAGTGGCTCCATTGAAAACAATGGTCTGCCGTCTCCTTGTATTCTTTTTCAGGGTAGGGCTTTACATATAAGCTGTCCCCTGTAAAACAAAAATTTTAGTGTAAAAAAAAAATGCAGGCATTCTCTTCAATGGAGCCACTGCTGCTGCCGGTGCCTCCATTGAAGACAGTGGTCTGCTAGCACACCTGAATTGTTTTTCAGGAAAGAGCTTTACATATAACCTCTTCCCTGAAAAAGCAAAATTTTAGTGTAAAAAAAAAAAATTACTTACCTGTCCGCCGCTGCTGATTTTAAATCCCCGACTGCTGATAGCTCAGAACTACAGAGCCGGTGACAGCGCCAGAAGTTGCTCTGAGCCCCGGCAGCTGAAGGGAGGTGAGTATTTTTTTTTTCTTTCTTTTTTTAATACACGTTTTTAAATGGCTTTTCAGGCAAGGGCTTATGAAGCCCTTCCCTGAAAAGCCATTGACGGGATGCCGGCAGCAGGATTCTCTACCGCAGCTGTCATGTGTGACAGCTGCGGTTGAAAATTGAAGAATTCCCTTTGCTGCATCTGCCACAGATGTGGCAGATGTAGCAGCAGGGAATTTTTTAACCCCTTAATGACATGGCCTATTTTGGCGTTGAGGACCAAGCGATTTTTTGGTATTTTTCCATCTCCATTTTTCAAAAGCCATAACTTTTTTATTTTTCCGTGGACGCGGCCGTGTAAGGGCTTGTTTTTTGCGTGGCGATCTGTAGTTTTTATCGGTGCCACTTTTGGGTATATAGACAATATCGTAAATTTTTTTTTTTTTTTTTTTAATGATAACAGGGAGAGAAAACGCATCAATTCTGCCATAGATTTTTTTTTTTTTTTTACAGCGTTAATCATGCAGCATAAATGACACACTAAAATTTTTCTGCGGGTCGGTACGGTAACAACGATACCAAAATTGTTATATTTTTTTTAGGTTTTTACACTTTTTTGCAATAAAACCCCCTTTTTTTGGAAATCTTTTTTTTTTCTCTATAGCTGCATTCAAAGTCCTGTAACTTTTTTATTTTTCTATGTATGGAGCTCTTTAAGGGCTTATTTTTTGCGAGACGAGCTGTAGTTTTTATTGGTACCATTTTGGGAAATGTACGGCTTTTTTGATCACTTTTATTGCATTTTTTGTGAGGCAAAATGCTAAAAATTAGCATTTTGCCCCTGTTTTTTAGCGTTTTTTTTTACGCTTTTTGTCGTACAAAATAAAAAGCATGTTCAACTTTTTGTACACGTCGTTACGGACGCGTCAATACCCAATATGTGGGGTTTTAGTTTTTTTTCCCTTTTTTTATGCTAATATTAGAAAAAGCATAAAAAAGGGGTTTTTTACATTTTTTTTTTTACATTTTTCTTTTTTTTACACTTTTCTTTTCTTTTTTTTTATACTATTTGAGTCCCTCTGAGGGACTTACATCACTGTGCCTATGATCGCTGTCATAAGGCATGGCAGAGCTACTGCTCTGCCATGCCTTATCGCTTGTACAGCGATTATAGGCACAGGCAATACAGGACGCCAGTGTCTGGCGTCCTGTTGCCATGGTGACAGGCCGGGCTCTCGCGATAACATCGCGAGTTCCGGCCGGAGACACACAGGGATCGCGATCCCTCTGTGAACTCTTTCCCTGCCGCGATCTACTTAGATCGCGGCAGGGAAGGGGTTAACAGCGGCGAGCGCATCTCCGATGTCCCCCCGCTGTTGGAGCGGGACGCCGGCTGTGACTGACAGCCGGCTCCCGCTGCGGGATAGCGCGGGATCACATGTGATCCCGTGCTATCTCCAGGACGTACCAGGTACGTCATGTTGCGGGAAGTACCAGGCTGCCATGACGTACCAGGTACGTCCAGGAGCGGGAAGGAGTTAAACTAGCGGTGGTGAAGGAAATATCTGCCGCATGCAGCAGATGTGTTCTTCATGCCCGCAGGGGTCACGACAGTGGCGGAGAGGTAAGTTTTTTTATTTTTTGCACTGAAATGTTTCTTTTTTAGGGAAGGGCTTATATGTAAAGCCCTTCCCTGAAAAAGAATGCAAAGGGCCGGCAGAGCATTGTTTTCAATGGAGCCACCGGCAGCAGCTGCGGCTCCATTGACAACAAGTACGTAGCTGTGTTCAAGCGTGTTTTTACGCGTACCTAGGTGCGGATGTATGAACGTACCTAAGTATGCACAAAAACACGCTTGTGTGAACACACCCTTATACGGCTATTTTTCTTGAGGTATTCCAGGATGGCATCTCTTACAAACCCTTCAAATATTTTGCCCACAATAAAAGTAAGACTTATCGGCCTATAGTTTCCAGGTTCACTTTTTGACCACTTTTTAAATACCAGCACCACATTCACGATGCAGCAATCTAGTTAAAAAGACCCCATTACTATTAAGTCTTTAAATATAAGTAAGAAGTGTGTGTCTATCATATCACATAATCAAAATATTGACGATGACCTGTCTGTTTGTGCGTGAGTAGTGAGTGGGTTTGTGAGTGACTTACATGCTCCGCCCCTGATGACATGATGGTAACATCATCAAAAGTCCTTCATCCCCAGTGAGGGAGGTACATTCTCCGTCCCTGATCACATGACAGTGACATCATCATAGGTCCGGTATGTACATGGCTGCTGTCCGGCTTGGTGTTTGTTAGTATTCCATAGCAACTGAGGCTGCAGGGGGTTTGTAGTCCACCCGTAATCTGCACAAGGTTGTAGGACTTGTGATGACATCACTCTCATGTGATAAGGGGTGAATCATGTAACTCCCTCACTAGGGATGAAGGACCTTTGATGACTTCACCGTCATGTGATCAGCGGCGGAACATGTAGGTCATTCACTCGGGATGAGCATCACAGTCATGTGATCGGGGCGGAGCATGATGGTGAGGTCATCATAATTCCTTCATCTCCAGTGTTGTGCTGCTTCTGATCCCTGTTGTATGAACAATGTATGCAGCAGTGCTTTGTGTGTGAAGTGCATGCAGCACAGCTGTGTGGCGCATTGTTGGACCAGAAATACTGGTACTATAATTTCCAAATAATTACTAGCTAACTTAACACCTGGGAGTGTATGCCATTAGGAACTGGCGATTTGTCTATTGTAATTTTTTTAAAGATAACTCTGCACTTCTTCTTGGATTAGACTGGCGGCATTTAGTGGAGAGTTTACATTATCACTCTGCATCCCATCTGACATTTCATTAAATACACTGGAGAAAAGGCTATTAAAACCCTTAACCCCACAGGATGTAAGTTTACATCCTAGCTGTGGGGTACTGAATGCAACAGGATGTAAATTTATGCCATGTGCATGGCACCGGATCAGAAACCGAGCCCGTGTCATTCCTCACCGGAGCCGAATTTTACTGATAGCCAGCCTCCCGCTGCAAAAGGGGGTTTAAAAAGAACAGCAATTCCCACTATTAACCCCCAACATGCCATGATCTATGTAGATCGAGGCAAGTAAAGGGTTCACAGAGGGAGCACATTCCCTCTGTGATCTCATCGAACCCCCGCAATGTAATCGCGAAGGGCCAATGATTTGCCATGGTAACAGGACACCTGGAGGTGTCCTGGCTTGCCACTGCCTGTGATTACTATTGCAAGCGATAAGGCATTGCGGTACAGAAGATTTGCAATACATTATCATAGTAATCATAAGCATTATGGTTCAATTCCCTTCTAGGGATAAAAAAAATTGTAAAAAAAAGAAATAAAGATAGTGTAAAAAAAGGAACATATAAAAAAAATCCCTTTTTTGCGCATCTTCCCCTATTTGTATAAAAATTCGAAAATCACACATATTTGGTTTCATCATATCCATAACAACCCGTACAATAAATTGAACATACTATTCATCCTGCATTGCAAAAACCATGAAAAAAAAACTAAAAACAGAGGCAAAATGCTTATTTTGTTTGTTTCGCCTCCCAAAAAATCACAATAAAAGTGATCAAAAAAGCCATACATACCCCAAAACGGTAGCAATAAAAGCTATAACTTGTCACACAAAAATCAAAGCCTCACAGAGCCCCGTGCATGCACAAATAAATATGTAATGGGATTTTGAATGCAGCAATGTAAAAATGCTAATAATTTCCCAAAAAAGAGGGGTTTTATTGTGCAAATGTGGAAAAATCTAAAATAATTATATTTTTGGTATTGGCATAATAGTACGGACCCCTAGGAAAAGTGTATCATGTCATTTCATTTATTCTGTATGATTAACGCTGTAAAAAAAAAAAAGAAAATGGAAGAATTGATGTATTTTTTTTTCCTGCACTCAAAAAAATATACATTATATGCACCCAAAGATGATACCAATAAAAACTACAGTTCGCCATGCAAAAAATAGGCTCACATATGGTCATGTTGACAAAAAAAATTTAAAAGTTATGCCTTTTGAAAAGTTGAGATGAAAATCCCCCAAGAATTGCTGCATCCTCATGTCCTTAAGGTGTTAATAGCTTTGCTTTCTCCTCATTGCCCTCTGCAATTTCTCCTATATTATTTATTAAAAGGACAACACTTTAAGTAATAAGCTTTTTACTATTTAAATAGTCGAAAGACAGTTAAGGGTTACTTATACTCTGCTTGGCAATAAGTCTCTCAGTCTCCATCTTTGCTGCTTTTATCTTTAAATTTACATAATTCATTTTTTTCCTTATACATTTTAGTGCTTCTTCGCTGCTTTCTTGTTTTAGTAGTTTAAATGCTTTCTTTTTGTTTTTTATCCCCCCCCCCCTTACATCTTTGTTGAGCCACATTGTTTTCTCCTATTCCTAAGCCTTTTATTTCTGTAAGGCATGCACTTCTCACAGTAAGTATTTAGGATGTTTTTAAACGTTTCCCATTTATTGTCCATACTCTTATTTTTGAGAACATTGTCTAAGTCAATATAGTTTAGAGCATCTCTGAGCTGGTCAAACTTTGTCTTCCTAAAGTTTAGTGTTTTTTTAACTACTCTATAAAACTCTCTCTTGAAAGACAAGTTAAAATTTATTATATTATGGTCACTATTTCCCAGGTGCCCCTCATCCTGCACTCCTGATATTCTATCAGTTATGTTGGTTAATATTAAGTCCAAAATGGCAGTCCCTCTAGCTGGGTCCTGAACAAATTGGGTAAGGTAATTATTTTAAGTCATTGATAGAAACTTGTTACCTTTATGAGATCCTCAGGTCTACTAAACACGACAAGCTGTGGCCATGCCTAAGACAAATGGAAGTCCCGGGACATCTGGAGTAACTGATACAGTTATATATGAACCAAGAGTCTACGATTAAGGCCTCCAACAGTAACATGGAATGGTTTAAAATCAGAAAAGGTGTACACTAAGGCGGCATCTTATCTCTTGCATTGTTTATGTATGCAGAGGTGATCATGAGGCAATGCAATATAGATAAATCCAACATTGGAGTCAAGATCGGGTGAAGAAACATCAAAAATCTCAGATATGCAAATAATACAACCATGCTAGCAGAAATTCAAGAAGATCTTGAACAACTGGTACTAAAAGTTAAAGAAGGAAGTGAAAAACCAGGCCTATACTTGAATGTCAAAATAACTAAGATCATGACTAGAGATGAGCGAGCGTACTCGGATAAGCACTACTCGCTCGAGTAATTGGCTTTATCCGAGTATCGCTGTGCTCGGGGCTAAAGATTCGGGTGCCGCTGCGGCTGACAGGTGAGTCGCAGCGGGGAGCAGGGGAGAGCGGGCGGGAGAGAAGGAGAGAAAGATCTTAACTCCGTTCCTCCCCGCTCTCCCCTGCAGCTCCCCGCTCCGTGCCGGTGCTTGATGGTCCTATAAATGGACAGATCTCAACCTTTAGCAGGAAAAAGGCATATTGGGTCCAATTTTATCATAACCCCCTTACAAGTTGGCTTAATGGTCGCTAACTGGACAGAAATTCCTGGACAGTCCATAAATATAGGATGCTTTTCTCTGGTATCTTTGAAATCATATAGATAAATCCATGACTTATTGAGGTTGGGGGTGGTTGAGCAGATTGTCATTGTTATAGCTATCATCATTTTACAGCTCATAGTAAATGCTGGTAATGAATTCATATCAGTATCTAAGCTATCACTAAACAATATCTAAACATGTATGACTTATTATCTTTAATTATTCAGTACAGTTTTGCGATATATCCGTAAAAAGTATTGGCTGTCGATGATTTTTTGATAAGTTTGATAATAAAAAAGAAAAAGTTGACAACCTTGGTCACCTGGGATATTTTATCGGTGGCTTTAATACTATTACTGTGTCATGTGTATTTGTACACTAGTGCTTCATACTTATTTCTTCTTATAGATCAAATAATTCTGTACTGAACTCGTGGTCCAGACATAAAATCCAGATATATTTTACAAAGAAACATTTCCAATATTTACCCATGTTGTGTGTCACTTTTCTACCTTTCATTCATTTAAAGCAGCTCTAAAAATCCATTGCATCAAGCTGACTATCCTGCTGCTTCATCGCTATTACTTTTGGATAGTTACACTACAAGCTATTTTGGGTCCTAAATTGAATGTCAGAAGTCATTTGGTATTGAAAATGTGATGCATTTGACTGTCTGGTGAAGCTGTACAATAAATACATGTATCTTAGTTTCTAATACTATTCGCATGAATGCGCATGAGAGAAAGCTGGGATATACTTAGATTAGATTTACCAGAAAACATTTTAAACCACTCAAGCCATCAGCATTTTTTGCATTTAAACCCTTCTCATGATTTATCCTAATACAATAAATGGTGTGTTATTTATATGGGGTGATGAGTGAAATAAAGTGATTATAATAGGAGATTTTGTTGCTGTAGTTCCTGTGATGAGACCCACAGAGAATCAACCTCTTTTAACCATAAGCCAGATAAACAAAAACATAAGTTTTGACTCACCTGAATTACTGTTCATAAAATGTGGAAAAAAAATCAATTTCTAGTAAAAATAAAAAAAAAAACATGTATTTTTGGATCCTATTAACACTTTGTATATACTAGCACACTTTCACTCAATAAAGTCTTTAAACTTTTTGATGTGAGGAAATTTCAGCCCAGATGCTCCCTCTCCATTTTTGACACTTTACTTTTTAGCCTTCAAATTAAATACATTTTTGATACATAAGAAAAGTTATTGTCATACTGCATGCAATTGACATTTTAATTGCCCAGTAATGAAAGTGTAATACTATTACTTTTGCAGCACTAGAGCTATTCCCTGGCTTCAGCAGTCGCATGCTACATACCACTGGGGCCAAGTAAGCTAAGATTAAAATAAGATTAAATAAGTAAAATAAGATTACCATATCAGACACACTACCAGACCATGTTGTCGGAAGACATAATGTACATTTGGCTGTGTCTCTTTGAGATGAATTGTCTTACAAAGAGGAGAGGCGCTTCTAAGTATCGGACTGGCATTATTGACTGGTCTACTGCTATGAGAAGCAAAACAAGGTGTAAGTATTTCCAGTATACATCTGATAAACAATTTAACAATAATCATGAAGCAGACTCGTGTTATCAGTTTCTGAACTAAAATTCTCTTCTTTGGCCTCGCTAACCTAAAAGGGTGAAGCTCCCATTAAGTCTATCTTCCTTGCCACTAATTTGTGTGAGATATACAGTGTGAGACACTTGTTCACTCATCAAGAGAATCTGTGTTGTCTCAAGAACTCCATTAACACAACGTGGTCCTCCCTCTATTATCCCTAAAAACTCCATACATCCACATACTACCTTAGACAATAGCTTCTTAGCCATTTCATTTTCTGTAGCTGTGGTCACAACCTAAAACAGACAAAGATACTCTTATATCAGACTGCCTCTGGAAGTTGGATGAAGCCCACTTGCAGTCTTTGAAATGAGTAAGCTGGTCATACAGAGAGTTGAGCAGGTACCTTTACCATTTTACCTGGTCTATGACAGGCACAGACAATACCAGCCTGTACAAACCTTTGTTGTGACAGTGTTGAACCCTGGGGCAAACCAAGCAGAAGACACTACAGCACACATTACCTTCTTTGACTAATGCGGCAGTCCATGGATTAGCTATGCCATTATGGGGCATAACACTCATGAGAAGCAGGTCAGTTTACCTCTGTGCCAGATACTATCATCTTCCTGTTCAGCTCCTTTTGCTGTCCACTCTGACACCTCAATCTGTGGCGCCTGATCAGTAAATAGTTAGGTTATTACTTACTATGGCTTTTAATTGGCTACTGCTTAGCCTCTGTCCATATTGAATAATTTACTGGACTTATTATTCTGCACGCATGCTCCACCAAGAAACTGTTGGAGTACTTCTTTAAATTTCGAGTTGACAATAAGGCTACCAGTAAATGAGTTCTCTCATGTGTTTAAATTAATTAAAGCTGATCATCGAAGAAAGAACAGGAGACATCAACTGTGTGAAGTCACTACTGTCCTCTTTCTGAGGAGCCAGCCCAGTGTTATCTTTATTAATAGCACAAATAGAACTAAGAAAGGTATAGTGTTCAGTCACAGTTGGCAATGTCTTAGAAAGTAGCAAATCATTACAAAGTCTTAGTGAGTAAAGGAATGCTGAAACAATGACTAAATGGGGTCTCCAGGAAACGTTTGGACTCCCACTACAAGGACACACTGTTTTCATAAGTTGTATTAACCTCTTGAATAATCAATGTAACACAGAATACTTAATACTTTCAGAGTAATAACAGAGAATTTAGTGTTTCTGCAATAAAGTATCTTCAAGTAATGTTATTCTCTAATTTTCTAAAGAACCCGCACTTTATTTCAGTCTCCAATGTGCTAACTAATGATAGATATGGTTATGTTTTTAGAATACATTTTTGGGGGGTTTACACTGCAAAATTCATATTATTAGTGTTATTTTTATATAAAACAAGAACTACAATAGGTTTTCTCTTGCAGGTTTGAGTTGATTTTATTGATAATGCCTTTAAAGATAAGTTTATCACAGTTGTGCACACTTGTCATTATTTGATATTAATAGTTCAAAAGATTGCAAAGTCTGAGAAAAGCAAAAAGCCTAGTTCAGATGAAATATGGTTAACATTGAAAATGTTTAAGACAAAAGAAAATGTCTGCAGTTTTATCTAATAGAAATAACTCTTACAAATAAAATGTAGAAAATGTTTAAAAGACTACCACTTTTTTAGAACTAAAAGCTATAATTACAAGCTATTCCATGCATTAAAAGGAAATAACTGAATGTTATTGAACTGTGTTTGGTCCCCATCTCAGCTAGTTGCCTCTACTCTCTGATGCACATTGTAGTAGTTTATACTTTTTTATCTAATGTACCTAAGTGCTTTGCATATGCATGTTTTACAATGTAATAAAAATACTATATCTATAGAACTTACTGTAAGTCATCGTTAGTTTGTGCACTGTCAAAACTGCATTTTAGAACTAAAAAAATTCAGCAACACTCAGACAATAATCATAACCCAATAAGGGGAAAAAGAGAAATGTAAAGCCACCTAAGGAGTTATGAACCGTACACTCCTACAAAGGTTTAGGCAAAGAATACAATAAGCAGTGGCAGCATAAATGCAGATTTTTTTTTTTAAGCTTTATTGTTCCGTAATCATGTAAAAGGCAACGTTTTAACCATATATGTCTTTATCAGGCCTGAAAAATGCCATAAACACATTGGCACATAAGTGTTAAATAAAGCACGCCCCCACCAAACAATAAAAAACAACATACATACAGTATACAAAACAAACAGGTTTTAAAGCATACAATATCAACATGATGTAATATATACCAATATCTGACAACAGAACAGCCAGTCCATGCTTCAGACGTCACTCCCGGTGTGTCCATTTATACACCGGCATCTCAACCTAAAACCCACCTGCCAAGATTTTACTTCCGACGTACTTGCGTCGTTCATAGAGATGAGCGAACATACTCGTCCGAGCTTGATGCTCGTTCGAGTATTAGCGTGTTCGAGATGCTCGTTACTCGAGGCGAGCACCACGCGATGTTCGAGTTACTTTCACTTTCATCTCTGAGACATTAGCGCGCTTTTCTGGCCAATAGAAAGACAGGGAAGGCAGTACAACTTCCTCCTGTGATGTTCCAGCCCTATACCACCCCCCTGCAGTGAGTGGCTGGGGAGATCAGGTGTCACCCGAGTATTTAAATCTGCCCCTCCCGTGGCTCGCCACAGATGCATTCTGACATAGCTCAGGGAAAGTGCTGCTGATGCCGGAGCTGCTATAGGGAGAGCGTTAGGAGTGATTTTAGGCTTGAAGAACCCCAACGGTCCGTCTTAGGGCCACACCTGACCGTGTGCAGTACTGTTGAGGCTGCTTTTAGCAGTGTTGCACATTTTTTTTTTTTTTTCGGGCGTGCAGAGCATTGCGTCCTCAGTCTGCAGTCATTGTACATAGTATAGGGCCAGTACTGGTGAGGCAGGGACAGTGAGAAAGGTGAAAGAGATATACTGTCTATATAGGCAGTGGGCTTTTTCAAAGAAATTTGGGAAAAAAACTATATTTGGGCTGCCTGTGACCGTCCTCAGTGTACTGCGTGTCTGCTGGGGGTAGTAGTCCTAATTAATACGCAGCTAAGCGTTACAGCAGGCTTTCGCAAAAGTGTTTCCTGGCTCTGCGCTGCCCGTTACATCACCGCCGTCATCCTGTCCACATTGAAACAGTATACATATATACGCTGCCTACAGTATCTCTCTACTGTCTCAGCTCTGCCTTTCAAAAAATAGAAGCAAATTACTTAAGGCCTAATAGTGACCTTTGGACACTTGACTGCTTCTGCGCTGTGAATTCCACTAGCTCAGTCATACGCACCTACGTCTCACTACAGGCGTGCGCAAAAAGTGTTTCCTGGCTCTGCGGTGCCCGTTACATCACCACCGTCATCCTGCCCACATTGAAACAGTATACATATATACGCTGCCTACAGTATCTGTCTGCTGTCTCAGCTCTGCCTTTCAAAAAATAGAAGCAAAATACTTAAGGCCTACTAGTGGCGTTTGGCCACTTGACTGCTTCTGCGCTGTGAATTCCACTAGCTCAGTCATACGCACCTACGTCTCACTACAGGCATTCGCAAAAGTGTTTCCTGACTCTGCGGTGCCCGTTACATCACCGCCGTCATCCTGTCCACATTGAAACAGTATACATATATACGCTGCCTACAGTATCTGTCTGCTGTCTCAGCTCTGCCTTTCAAAAAATAGAAGCAAAATACTTAAGGCCTACTAGTGGCGTTTGGCCACTTGACTGCTTCTGTGCTGTGAATTCCACTAGCTCAGTCACTACAGGCTCACTACAGGCGTCCGCAAAATTCTTTCCTGGCTCTGCTGTGCGTTCCGTAAGCGAAGTCAGCCTCCAACCACAGGCCAATAAGCGGCACATTTTATTACAGCGTTCTGTTTCTGCTCTACTCGTAATACACCATGCTGAGGGGTAGGGGTAGGCCTAGAGGACGTGGACGCGGGCGAGGACGCGGAGGCCCAAGTCAGGGTGTGGGCACAGGCCGAGCTCCTGATCCAGGTGTTTCGCAGCCGACTGCTGTGGGATTAGGAGAGAGGCACGTTTCTGACGTCCCTAGATTCGTCTCACAATTAATGGGTCCACGCGGTAGACCTTTATTAGAAAATGAGCAGTGTAAGCAGGTTCTGTCGTGGATGGCAGAAAGTGCATCCAGCAATCTATCGACCACCCAGAGTTCTACGCCGTCCACTGCTGCAACTCTGAATCCTCTGGCTGCTGCTCCTCCTTCCTCCCAGCCTCCTCACTCCATTACAATGACACATTCTGAGGAGCAGGCAGACTCCCAGGAACTGTTCCCGGGCCCCTGCCCAGAATGGGCAGCAATGGTTCCTCTCCCACCGGAGGAGTTTGTCATGACCGATGCCCAACCTTTGGAAAGTTCCCGGGGGCCGGGGGATGAGGCTGGGGACTTCCGGCAACTGTCTTAAGAGCTTTCAGTGGGTGAGGAGGACGATGACGATGAGACACAGTTGTCTATCACTCAGGTAGTAGTAATTGCAGTAAGTCCGAGGGAGGAGCGCACAGAGGATTCGGAGGAAGAGCAGCAGGACGAAGAGGTGACTGACCCCACCTGGTTTGCTACGCCTACTGAGGACAGGTCTTCAGAGGGGGAGGCAAGTGCAGCAGCAGGGCAGGTTGGAAGAGGCAGTGTGGTGTCCAGGGGTAGAGGCAGGGCCAGACCGAATAATCCACCAACTGTTTCCCAAAGCGCCCCCTCGCGCCATGCCACCCTGCAGATGCCGAGGTGCTCAAAGGTCTGGCAGTTTTTCACTGAGAGTGCAGACGACCGACGAACAGTGGTGTGCAACCTTTGTCGCGCCAAGATCAGCCGGGGAGCCACCACCACCAGCCTCACCACCACCAGCATGCGCAGACATATGATGGCCAAGCACCCCACAAGGTGGGTCGAAGGCCGTTCACCGCCTCCGGTTTGCACCGCTGCCTCTCCCCCTGTGCCCCAACCTGCCACTGAGATCCAACCCCCCTCTCAGGACACAGGCACTACCGTCTCCTGGCCTGCACCCACACCCTCACCTCCGCTGTCCTCGGCCCTATCCACCAATGTCTCTCAGCACACTGTCCAGCCGTCGCTAGCACAAGTGTTGGAGCGCAAGCGCAAGTAAGCCGCCACGCACCCGCACGCTCAAGCGTTAAACGTGCACATAGCCAAATTAATCAGCCTGGAGATGCTGCCGTATAGGCTTGTGGAAACGGAGGCTTTCAAAAACATGATGGCGGCGGCGGCCCCACGCTACTCGGTTCCCAGTCGCCACTACTTTTCCCGATGTGCCGTCCCAGCCCTGCACGACCACGTCTCCCGCAACATTGTATGCGCCCTCACCAACGCGGTTACTGCCAAGGTCCACTTAACAACGGACACGTGGACAAGCACAGGCGGGCAGGGCCACTATATCTCCCTGACGGCACATTGGGTGAATTTAGTGGAGGCTGGGACCGAGTCAGAGCCTGGGACCGCTCACGTCCTACCCACCCCCAGAATTGCGGGCCCCAGCTCGGTGCTGGTATCTGCGGCGGTGTATGCTTCCTCCACTAAACCACCATCCTCCTCCTCCTACACAACCTTTGTCTCGCAATCAAGATGTGTCAGCAGCAGCACGTCGCCAGCAGTCGGTGTCGCGCGTGCTGAAACTACTCAGCTTGGGAGAGAAGAGGCACACGGCCCACGAACTGCTGCAGGGTCTGACAGAGCAGACCGACCGCTGGCTTGCACCGCTGAGCCTCCAATCGGGCATGGTCGTGTGTGACAACGGCCGTAACCTGGTGGCGGCTCTGCAGCTCGGCAGCCTCACGCACGTGCCATGCCTGGCCCATGTCTTTAATTTGGTGGTTCAGCGCTTTCTGAAAAGCTACCCACACTTGTCAGACCTGCTCGGAAAGGTGCGCCGGGTCAGCGCACATTTCCGCAAGTCCAAGACGGACGCTGCCACCCTGCGGACCCTGCAACATCGGTTTAATCTGCCAGTGCACCGACTGCTGTGCGACGTGCCCACACGGTGGAACTCTACGCTCCACATGTTGGCCAGACTCTATGAGCAGCATAGAGCTATAGTGGAATACCAACTCCAACATGGGCGGCGTAGTGGGAGTCAGCCACCTCAATTCCTTACAGAAGAGTGGGCCTGGTTGGTTGTACCGCCTGTGGCTTCCTGGGACCCACCCATGCTGTCGGTCCACACGGAGTTGTAATTGCATGTGTCCACTTCTAAAGAACCCCAGTCTGACTGGGGCATGCAGTGTGGGCCGAAGCCCACCTGCATTAAACCTGACGTTAGCTTTGCTGTCCAGGGCACTGCAATGGGATATATTTATGTACCGCCGGTGGGTTCCAGGGAGCCACCCATGCTGTCGGTCCACACGGAGTTGTAATTGCATGTGTCCACTTCTAAAGAACCACAGTCTGACTGGGGCATGCAGTGTGGGCTGAAGCCCACCTGCATTTAATCTGACGTTAGCTCTGCTGTCCAGGGCACTGCAATGGGATACATTTATGTACAGCCGGTGGGTTCCAGGGAGCCACCCATGCTGTGGGTGCACACGGAATTCCCATTGCGGAGTTGTACCTGCCTGTGACTATTTATAAAAAACCCCGGTCTGACTGGGGCATGCAGACACCTTGACAGAATGAATAGTGTGTGGCACATAGGTTCCCCATTGCTATGCCCACGTGTGCAGCTCCTGATGGAGGTGTCACAGGACTGGATTTCTCATTGCTTCTGTACAGCATTGTGGGCTATCGCCCAGCCCCTTTTAAAGAGGGTCGCTGCCTAGCCGTGCCAACCCTCTGCAGTGTGTGCCTGCGGTTCCTCCTCATGGCAGACGCACTTATAAATAGACATGAGGGTGGTGTGGCATGAGGGCAGCTGAAGGCTGCGCAGGGAAACTTTGGTGTGCGCTGTGGACACTTGGTCATGCGGGGGGGAGGGGTTGGGCAGCATGTAACCCAGGAGAAGTGGCAGCGGAGTGTCATGCAGGCAGTGATTGTGCTTTGTTGGTGGTAGTGTGGTGCTTAGCTAAGGTATGCATTGCTAATGAGGGTTTTTCAGAAGTAAAAATTGTTGGGAGGGGGGGCACTCTTGCCGCTATTGTGGCTTAATAGTGGGACCTGGGAACTTGAGATGCAGCCCAACATGTAGCCCTTCGCCTGCTCTATCCGTTGCTGTGTCGTTCCCATCACTTTCTTGAATTGCCCCGATTTTCACAAATGGAAACCTTAGCGAGCATCGGCGAAATACAAAAATGCTCGAGTCGCCCATTGACTTCAATGGGGTTCATTACTCGAAACGAACCCTCGAGCATCGCGAAAATTTCGTCACGAGTAACGAGCACCCGAGCATTTTGGTGCTCGCTCATCTCTATTCCTGATCTTTAGAAAGGTACACTACACTGAAAGGTAACACCTACATGTAGATAACACAGGATCAACCATTCACTATAGGTGATAAGCTGTAATTAGCTGTGCAAAATGACCTCTGCACAGGTCACACAATATGCCTAGAAGAGTCTCCTATACTAGACAATAGGTCCTGCTTTTTGTGAGTCACCCATGAGACTACTGTACAGCATATTTTCTAAAGGCTCTAAATTGTGTCAAATGATGCACAGGCCAGATGGCAGCCCCCATAGTCATGTACAGAAAACAAATAAAAAAATTCTACAATAAGAAAATAAAAACAAATTACAAAAATAGAAAGTGTTTCTCTATCTGGTTTTAATTAATAAAAATTGTGATATAGTCTCTGTAAGTTATATAGAAATTTGTATATTAAGTTCCTATTTTATTGAAAACCTGCATGTGAGCAGAGGAAGAGCAAAAGTACTTCAGACAAGTGCTATGCAAAAGGAAAGTGAGTGTGCCTACTGTATTCTAAGTGTACAATGTCTTAAGTCTGTGTCTTGGGATTAGTGACTTTAGATTCAGGGACTTTGGAAGAGTAACTTTTATTTTAACCCCTTAGTGACCAAGCCTGTTTACGCCTTAATGACCAGGCCAAATTTTGCAAATCTGACACGTGTCACTTTAGCATGGAAAAAGACCAGAAAGGTTTTGCATATCCAAGCGATTCTGACAATGTTTTATCGCCACATGTTGTACTTCATTTAGGTGGAAAAAAAAGACCGATAGAATTTGTGTTTATTTATTAAAAGCGCCAAAATTGGGAAAATTTTGAAAAAATCGTCATTTTTTCACATTTCCAACTGCAATATCTCAAATATGTGCAAACATAATATAGAAATTTTTGCTAAGATTTATATTTCCATCCGTTTACTTTATTTTGGGTGCACATTGGAAAAACTTTCGTTTTTTTTTAACCATTTAGGAGACGTACAAATGTAACATTACTTTTCAGCATTTTGAGGAACACTTTGTTTTCCTACACCAATCCAAGATTGGAAAGGCTCATAGGAGTCAAAATGATAGATACCCCCACAAGTGACCCTATTTTAAAAACTACACCCTTTAACGTATTCACTGAGGGGTGTCATGAGTATTTTAACCCCACAGTTTTTTTTTCAGGAGTCAATGCAATTTAGAAGAGAAAAACAAAAATTTCATATTTTTGCAAATATGTCATTTTAAAGACAGGACTTTTTTCTATAGTACACATGAAAATTAGGATTTGCACCACAGAATGGATACCCCTGTTTGTCCCGTGCTCAGAAACATACCCATTGTGGCCCTAATCTTACGTTTGGATGCACAATGGGGCCCAAAATGAAAGGAGCAATCGGTGGCTTTCGGAACAGAAATTTTGCTTGAAGGAGATTTAGGCCCCATTGCCCACTTGTAGAGCCATTGAGTGACCAAAAGTATGGAGAACCCCCACAAGTGACCCCATTTTGAAAAGTAGACCCCTTAACGAATTTATCTAGGGGTATAATGACTTTTTTGACTTCACAGTTTTTGAATGAATCTAAGCCAAGCCGAAGGAAAAAAATTACAATTTTCATTTTTTTGGTAATTCTGTCATTTTAAAAGCAGTTTTTTTGTACAGCACATATATGAATGAAGACTTGCACCCCAAAATGGATACCCCTGTTTCTCCCGTGCTCAGAAACATACCCATTGTGGCCCTAATCATATGTCTGGATGCACAATGGGGCCCAAAATGAAAGGAGCAACCGGTGGCTTTCGGAACAGAAATTTTGCTTGAAGGAGATTTAGTCCCCATTGCCCACTTGTAGAGCCCTTGAGTGACCAAAACGATGGAGAAGGCCCACAATTGACCCCATTTTGAAAAGTAGACCCCTTAACGAATTTATCTAGGGGTAGGATGACTTTTTTGACTTCACAGTTTTTGAATGAATCTAAGCCAAGCCGAAGGAAAAAAAATACGATTTTCATTTTTTGGTAATTCTGTCATTTCAAAAGCAGTTTTTTTTGTACCACACATATATGAATGAAGACTTGCACCCCAAAATGGATACCCCTGTTTGTCCTGTGCACAGAAACATACCCATTGTGGCCCTAGTATTACGTCTATATGCACAATGGGGCCCAAAATGAAAGGAGCAACCGGTGGCTTTCGGAACAGAAATTTTGCTTGAAGGAGATTTAGGCCCTATTGCCCACTTGTAGAGCCATTGAGTGACCAAAACGATGGAGAACCCCCACAAGTGACCCCATTTTGAAAAGTAGACCCCCTAACGGATTTATCTAGGGGTATAATGACTTTTTTGACTTCACAGTTTTTGAATGAATCTAAGCCAAGCAGAAGGAAAAAGTTACGATTTTCATTTTTTTAGCAATTGTGTCAATTTAAAAACTGTTTTTTTTTGGAAAGTGTACATAGGAATGAAGACTTTCGCCCCAAAATGGATACCCCCATTTGTCCCGTGTTCAGAAACATACCCATTGTGGCCCTAATCTACTTAAAGGAAACATAGCTAGGCCTATAATGGAAGGACCACCTGTTGGATTTCAGGGTACAACGGAATAAATTCCAGTCCCCATTGCCCACATGTAGAGCCATTGAGCGTCCAAAACGATAGAGAACCCCCACAAATGACCCATTTTAAAAACTAGACCCCTTAACAAATTCATCTAGGGGTGTACTGCATATTTGACCCCAAAGTATTTGAATGAATCTAAGCAAAGCAAAAGGAAAAAATTACGATTTTCATTTGTTTGTCAATTTTGTCAATTTAAAAACTGTTTTTTTTGTACAGTGTACATAGGAATGAAGACTTTCACCCAAAAATGGATACCCCTGTTTGTCCCCTGTTCAGAAACATACCCATTGTGGCCCTAATCTACTTACAGGACACATGGCTAGGCCCATAATGGAGGGAATGCCCGCTGGATTTCAGGGCAGAACTGAATAAATTCAAGGCCCCATTGCCCACTTATACGGAAAAAAAATTGACTTCCTAAAAATAATCCCCCGCCATCCCCATTTTTTGGCATTCCCTAAATATTAGATAAAGGAAATAATATAAATGCGTTTTATGTCCGAAGACAGGGGTAATTACGGAGGCTGGTTGGGCTGGGCACATGGGGCAAGAAAACCGGGTATCCCCCCCCCTCCTCTCATGTATTTTGGGGGGTATTTCGTAATCTCAGCAGCGGGGATGGGGTGTAGAAAGTGGCGCTGTGAGGCTTTGTAATCTTGCTGCGGTGCAGCGGTCTCACAGAGAAGGCGCTCAACAAGCTGCTCCTGGAACTGCAGGAAGGCGAGCGTTCCCGGGGCTTCTTGTAAATTACGGATTACAGGTAGCGATCTGAATAACGCCGGGCTCACGTAGCCGTAGGCGGAATCTGCTTGCGGAGGCCCGCAGCGGATTCCAGCTGTGAGCCCGGCTGTGACCCTGCGTACGGTTGCGTAATGTACTGCACATAACTGCCTACTCACACAGGCGGTTTTTTGTTTGCATTTCCCGCGCCGTCGCTTAGAGATGACTCGGGTACCCGCAGCCCGTACACAATGTGTTTGCATATGGGGTGCGAGTATATCCGCGGTCATAGAGCACAAAGGGCTCTAGGTCGCAGATATTCGTGGTAAAATATAGCATGCTGTGTTCTGTTTCTGCGGGTGGATTACGTAATTCCGACCCGCTAATTGGGGGGAATTGTGTAATCCAATGCATGCGATTGATCCGTGGATTACCGCTGATCAAGCGCATGCAGAACCTGTAATTCCTCTCCGGTCACGCGTGACCGGCCTAATGTTAGTTCGCTACTTTATCATGTGATCGGGGACCGCTCAGCGAGGCCACCAGTCACTGCTCCAAGCACTCAGCAACCGTTGGTCGCTGGGAGCAAGGAGATTTAACATTTCCTGGGCTTCCCGGCTCCTGCGAATGTGTCCGGCATTTTGCCGGCGGGCGCATGCGCAGCAGCCGGAAGGGTCCATGGAGGATAATCGCATCTGGATTCAAATGCGGAAGCCTCAGAGAAGATGTTTCATCTCCCCCCACCGATCGCATCGGTGAGGGGAAATGAAACTGCCAATTTTTAAAGAACTTTTACGTGATCGCCATTATGCATTGGATAACGGCGATCACGTGACCAGTAACCGCATACCGCGGCTCCCCGTGACATCTCCAGGCTCTTGGCTACCTTTTGTAGCCAGCAGCAGGGAGATTTTATATTTCTTGGGCAATCTTTCACTTTTGCGCATGCGTCCGCCATCATGCTGACGGGCGCATGCGCCGAAGCTGGGGTAACATCCACGGATCAACATCCCACCAGGGAACAAATCCGGGACCTTGGGTACGTAATTTCATCCCCCCTTACGGATACGATCCATAAGGGGAGATGAAACTTTAACTTTTTAAACTTTTTTTTACTTTTAACTTTTTTTTTTTTTTTTACTTTTTAACTTTATATGATCACCGTTATCTGATGGATAACGGTGATCATATGACTGGAAACCGCATACAGCGGTCCCCAGTCATATCTCCCTGCACTCGGCTATCTGTGACAGCCGGGTGCAGGGAGATTTTGAATTTGCTGGGCTCGCCGGCTTCTGCGCATGCGCGCCGCATCGGCACATCGCAGAAGCCAGCGGGGGGTCCAGACACCGGCTGGAGGACATCGGCGGACCTGAGGTGAGTATTTTCACCTCCCCTCATGGATCCGATCCATGAGGGGAGGTGAAACTTTTCTTTTTTTACACTTTTTTTTAACTTTTTTGCGATCGCCGCTATCCATTGGATAACGGCGATCGCGGTACCGGGGACCGCTCACCGCAGTCCCCGCTGACATCTCCTGCCTCCCGGCTACCTACAGGAGCCGGGAGCCAGGAGATTTTAAGTCTCTCGCGCCGCCGGGCCTTCTGCGCATGCGGCTGACGTAATGCCGCCAGGCGCGCATGCGCAGAAGGACGGCTACGGCGCCCGGAGCATCGGGACAGCTGGGAGTCGTGCGACGGACATCGGTGAGTAATTTCAGCTGCTCCGATGGATCCGATCCATCAGAGCAGCTGAATCTTTAACTTTTATTGCACTTTTATTTACTTTTTTGCGATCGGCGCTATCCATTGCATAGCGCCGATCGCAATGCCGGGGGGGGGGGGGGGCTCCGAACAGCCCGGGATGACAGCTCCATGCTGTCAGCTACCTGCGGACACCGACAGCATGGAGCTGTCACGTCCACAGCCCGAGGGGCATTATTCTCTGCAGAAAGCATGTTTTTACGTCCTCAGAGAATAAGGCCCACTTCGGGAGGACGTAAAAACACTATGGGCTGGTCGTTAAGGGGTTAATTTGAATTTTTGCATATATAACTGTTTGTCTGTACAATTTCCATCTAGAATGTGGTCCATAATTGACAATGCTGTCCAGTGTACATCTTATGCCATGACCTTAAAGCTATTTGAGGGGGCATACTGATGTATGAAATGTGAGCATATTATGCATTTGAAAGCCCAGATTTTAAATCTAAATGAGCACCTTCGACACTGAGATGATTCACATCATGGAAAGGAGTTTGCTGCTCACTGAGTGGACACTCACTGGGGCAGATGTGGGAGTGGATTGTAGTATGGGATTGCAGTTCAATAAGGTAGCTAGCTGGATGAACGTTGGAAGGAGGGGCAGAGGGAACGTTACTGTAATAGAGTGTGAGGTACTGCGGATTGGTAACATGGTCAGGGAAAGCCAGAGGTCAGTGCATGGGTAGGTATCAGTTTGCGGTACAGAGGAGCAGGTGGGTAGTGTAGTTAGGGAAGCCAGAGGTCAGTACACAGGTAGGCATGTGAGACAGCAGTTTGGAGGAGCGGCAGGTGGAAGAGCTCGAGTATTGGCTGGAAGCACAATATTTTCGCAAGGAACTATGAGGAAGGGCCAGGCTTCTATAGTAAGTCCAATTAAGGAACAGGGAGGAGCCAATTGGGAAGCAGGAGCTAGGGACAAGAACAAGGTTTTGCAGGAGATCTATCCCAAGGGCTGGATAGCTCTGCAGGCAGAGTTGCCACCTGGAGTACAGGAACTACTGTGTTCAAGTCCTGACACCAACAGACCCAACAGAATAACAGAGATGCAGGTCATATGGCACTTGCAAAATAGTGACCATAACATAGTACATTTCAACTTGTCTTTCAATAGAGAGGTTTATAGGGAGCTATGAAAATAGCCTGGGACAATGTCCTCAAAAATAAGAGTACAGACAATAATAAATGTTAAAAAACATCTTAAATACTTACTGTGAAAGGTTCATACCTCACAGGAATTAAAAGGGTTAAATGTAGGAGAAAAATAATGTTGCTCAATAAAGATGTAAAGACAAAAAACAGCAAAGAGAAAGCATTTAAATTACTAAAACAAGAAGGCCGCATAGAAGAACTAAAAACCTGTAAAAAAAATAAGTGATGCAAAATGTAGATAAAAGTAGCATAAGTGGAGACAGAAAGACATATTGCCAAAGAGAGTAAAACTAATTCTAAACTTCTCTTCAGTTATATCAGTAGAAAAAAAGATAAATTCTAAAAGTGTTGGCTCTTTAAAAAATTATGTAGGAAAAATTGTAGCGGGGGATAAGGAGAAAGTAAATCTATAAAATAGTTTCTCTAGTGTATCAGATTGTCAGATGGGATGCAGAGTGAGCCACGTTAAAATGTTTAAAATAGGCAAATAGCAGGGTCCCAATGGCATATACTCCTGGGTCTAGGGAATTAAGCAATATGTTAGACAGAACCTTGTTTCTTATAATTAAGGAAAGTGTGGGGTCTGTTTCACATAGCCAATGTGGTGCAGATATTAAAAATGGAGTCAAAATGTAAACCTGGAAGCTACCGGTCGGTAAGTTACTTCTATTGTGGGTAGAATGTTTGAAGGTTTTCTAAAAGATGATATCCTGGAGTACCTAAAGGAAAATAGCTTCATAGCTCTGTATCAGCATGGGTTTATGAGAGATCGTTTCTACCAAACCAATGTGATCAGATTTTATGAAGAGGCAAGTTCTGGACTGGAACGAGAAGAGTCATTGGATCTTGTATATCTGGAATTTTCCAAAGTCTTTTATACTGTGTAGCATGAAAAGTTAGTATACAAAATGAGATTGCTTGGTCTGGGAAGAATGTGTGTAAGTGGGTGAGTAACTGGCTCAGTGATAGAAAACAAAGGGTGATTTTAAATGGTAAATACTTTGATTGGGTGACCGATTGTAATGGCGTACAACAAGGGTCAGTATTGCACACTATTCTTTTTAATATATTTATTAATGACCTGGTAGAAGGATTGTGCAGCAAAATAGCAATATTTGCAAATCATACAAAGCTATGTAAAGTAATTAACACAAGAGAGGATGCAAGACAGTTGCAAGTGGATCTGGATATGTTGGGGGCCTACCATCTGGGCTGTCGGTTTATCACCATTTTATTTCTTTGATTTAATTTTTTTGCACTATCTTGGTTAGGTTTAGATCATCAGAACCAGCCAGCAAAATACTTCTTAGGCCTTAGTCACACGGGCGTTTTTTCCCGCGATTTGCGGATCGCATGACAGCTGCGCATCCGCAAATCACGTGACCGGGGCCGAAAAATCACCTGAAAAATACTGCTCCTAGCCGCGTTTTAATAGAAACGGGCCAGAGCTGTCCAGCGCATTGAATTCAATGGAGCCGGCAATACAGCTGGCTCCATTGAAAGCAATGCGCTGCGGGCGATAGCGGGATGAATTTTCGGGAAGGGCTTAAATATATAAGCCCTTCCCTACAATTCATCCAGAAATGTGTAAAAAAAAAAATATATATACTCACCTGGTCCCGGCAGACAGAGTTCAGCCGCGGCCGGCGGCAGTCCTCCTGAACTGCTCTCTGTAGTATTCAGCAGCCGGGGATTTAAAATCCCCGCCTGCTGAATGAGCTGCCTCTGATTGGTCAGGCTGTGACCAATCAGAGGCAGCTCTCACTCACACCCATTCATTAATTCATGAATGGGTGAGCGAGTGCTGCCTCTGATTGGCTGAGTATATATATATTTTTTATTTTTACACATTTATGGATGAATTGCAGGGAAGGGCTTATATATTTAAGCCCTTCCCGAAAATTCATCCCGCGATCGCCGGCAGCCCATTTCTTTCAATGGAGCCAGCTGTATTGCCGGCTCCATTGAATTCAATGGGCAAACATCGTTCTTCTCTGCCACAGCTGTAACAGCTGTGGCAGGGAAGAATGATTTGTCTACTATATGTTCTCAATGGGGTTGGCGCTGCTGCCGCCGGCCCCATTGAGGGCATATAGAGAAGAGAACAGGAATCGTAGATCGCAGATAGGTGCGATCTGCGATTTCTGTTCTATAATTTATCGGACGAGCGCATAAAAAATGCTCATGTGTCCGATACCATTGCAAAGCAATGGTTTTATAAAATCGCCGGACGCATACACATGCACAAATCGCGGCAAAAAACGCCCGAGTGACTAAGGCCTAAGACAGTAAAAGGAGTGTATAAAAATAATAATAATATTCTTTATTTGTAGAGCGCCAACCTATTCCGCAGCGCGGAAAGAAAACATAAGATAGAGTTATGCTATTTAGGATGAGATATTTATAGACTGAAATTGGGAGTGGGAAGAGTTGAATATAAATGCAGATTAGCATATCCATATCCAGTAAGGGTTCCTCATAAGATACAGAGGACTGTACCCTTAAATTGGTACACGTACCCAATAGTTGTCTAAATGAAGCGATCGTACTATTTGTGTGAGGATATCTGATTGAGATATTTCCTTCCCTCTTAGATAACAATATTGATAATACGAATAAGCCTCCATTCTCATCTATCTAGTGATTATCATATACGGGAATGAGGCTCTATTCCCGTCTATCCAGTAATTACCATCCAAGAGTATTTGATGTCTGAAAATAATTGGACTTATTCATGGCATTGTAGTACATAATCTGATTTGAGGTTACTTTTTGCACCTTAGGAGCGAAACGTGTTGGGATATGTAAAAAATTGGGCTGAATATATATATGCAAATATTCTGTATCCATCGCTCCAGTATTGTTAGGAGAGTGAATAGTAGCACTTTAACTTGGTCAATCGCTTCCGAAATTATTGATTATATTGGATGACCATTTGTGAGAGTTTTTTGGACAAATGGTATAACTCTTCTTCTCTGAAACTAGTACAGAGAGGAGGTTAAAAAGGTCTGTGTCTTGGGAATTATTTGCTACACTCTATTCTACCTATTTTTCTTCCCTTGTAGGGATTGTCTAGATTAGATGTTTGTCCGTTGAGTTAATATGTATGGTTTTAAAATAAATATTAGAAGTAAAATTTTAGTCCAAACGAGTGATGACAAGGCAAATAGGATCATGAGGTGCATCAAAAGAGGCATAAAAGCATATGACAAGAACATTGTTCTTCTTCTTTGCAAGTCACTGGTCAGACGACACATGGAATATTGTGTACAGTTTTGAGCACTGGTACTCAAGAAGAACATACCAGAGCTTGAGAGGGTTCAATGGCGGGCAACTAAAGTAATAAATGGAATAGGTGAACTACAATACTGAGAGAGGTTTTCAAAATTCGGCTTATTTTGTTTAGAAAAAAGGAGGGCTGAGGGGCGACTTAATAACTATGCATAGACATATCAGGGGTCAGTACAGAGTTCTCTCCCATGATCTATTTATACCCCAGACTGTGACTGTAACAAGGGGGCATCCTCTACATCTAGAGGAAAGTAGGTTTCTACACCGATATAGAAGGGGGTTCTTTACTGTAAGAGCAATTAGACTATGGAACTCTCTGTCTGAGGATGTGGTGATGGTGAACTCGATAAAAGAGTTTAAGAGGGGCCTGGACGCCTTTCTTGAGTGTTACAATATTACATGTTATGGTCACTAATTACTTCATAAGGCTTGGTGATCCAGGGAATATGCTGATTACCAGATGGGAGTCAGGAAGGAATTTTTCCCCTTAAATGGAAAAAATTGGCTTCTACCTGATTGGGGGGGGGGGGGTTGCCTTCCTCTGGATCAACATTGGGGAGGGAATAGGCTGAAAAGGTTGGACAAATGTCTTTTTTCAGCATAACATACTATGAAACTAAGTTAAAAAAATGGTGATATAGTTTCTTTAAATTATACAAAAATGTATGTTAACTTTCTATTTTATTGAAAACTCTGAATTTGAAGATAAAGTTCACATTAAAGATGATCTTTTACATTGAGAGTGTATTAATGTCAGATTGGTTTGAGGTTCAATTAGTAAAAAAAAATAAATATGAAAATGTATTTTGGTAAGTGTTAGTACATACTTACCAATGTACTAATACAAGAGGCCAGGTCAGAACACCACATTCCTCCACAGGCAGACAGCCAAATATGTATGTTATAGCTGTGTATAAGTATAGTACAAAACAGCCACCTCCCTCAGTAGAAGGAAGGTGTGTGAGTGGTTGCTCATCAGTACTTTGCACCCATGCAATGCTTCCCCATTTAGCAGTTTGGCTGTTTGCCTGATGAGGGATGTGGTGTTTCTACCTGCCCTCTTATATTAGTACATTGGTAGGTATAAGGTGTTTTCTGTGATTTGTTTTCCATACATTCTTTTTTTCAGTGATTTTTAAATTGATATTAGTGTAGAGACTCACAAAAAAAAAGAAAACCCTTGACACAGGCGTGTGAGCTTGTGTATTTTGGCCATAATATTAACCAATAGTTCATATTGATGGGTATTTATCAGTACATATCAGTAGCATACAGTGTGGCTTTGAACTCTGGGGAAGCCCAGGGTGATAGTGCCAGATGTGGTTCACCTATGAGGTACAGGGCAGACCGCTGGATTGAAATATGGTGTCATTAATAGGTTGTAAGCCTGTATGGTGCACTACACATACTATGTGGCCTGACACCATTTGTATGCTATATCTGTGTGCAAGTATAGTACTAAGTAGCCACTTGCCTCCTTATAAGTGGTTGTTCATCAGTACTCTTCACATGTGCAATGCTCCTCAATATAGCAATTTGGCTGTCTGCATGTGGAGGGATGTGATGTTTCTATCCGCCCTCTTTTATTACTTAATTTGAAAGAAACTGAGCTATAGAGAGAACATGTGACCAATGACTGTAATGTCGCTGGCTGAGGCTGGAGAACAGACAGCTGATTAGCAAGAGTGATGGGAGTCGGACTCCACCAATCTGATATCGATGACCTTACCTAAGGATATGTCAACAATATCTAAGTTCAAAATAAGCCTTTTAAGACAAGTATGCATTTAAAAAAGGCATTATGAAAGCCCAGCTGTCAGGACTCAAACCTAGGAACTCCTGTGCCCCAAGCGGTAGCTCTGCATGCTGAGCTATCCAGCCTTCTGGACAGTTCCCTTGCTGGACCTTAGCCAGGTTCTTATATCCCTGATCTAGTTCCCTGTCTTGGCTTTGCCCTGCTCCTAATAAGACTTCCTATATAAGGCTAGCCCTTCCACTGCACCATTACAAGATTATTGTGCCTCACAGCCATAGTCAAGCTGCTCTACCTGCCTGCTCCTCTGCATCCAAACTGATACCTATTGTTACTGACCCCTGGCATTCCTCTAACTATGCAACCTACCTGCAGCGATTCTGGTGCTAGGTTTAGAGCCACAGGTGTAGCAACTGTGTAGGTCCAGAGAGTAGTCAGGGAGGCCAGAAGTTGGCAACAGGTGGACTTAGGTTTGCAGTACAAATGGGTGAGATGGGTATCATTGTCAGGAAGAGAGGCTAAAGGTTGGTATCAGTATGTCTCGGTTCGCAGTGCAGATGGAGGAGACAGATATCGCTGTCAGGAGGGAAGCCAGAGGTCAGTATCAGCATATCTCAGTACTTGTATTGAGAGGAGCAGTAGTAGCAGGAGCTTGACTAAAGGCAGGAAGTACAATAATCTCACACTGGGGCAGAGGCAGGGCCAGGCTTTTATAGTTTGCTTGATTGGGAACTGGATGGAGCTAGAACAGGGGAAAAGGCAGGTGGAGCCAGTCAGGGGAACACAGGAGTATGGCTAGGTATTCAGCAGCGGAGCTGTCCAAGTTCTGGATGGCTTAGGTGGAGAGAGCTGCTGACTGGAGTCCAGGAGGTCCTGGAATTGGGCCACCTGCTCCTTTGTACTGCAACAGATATCTAATGTTATCAACCACTGACATTCCTCTGACTACACAACTTGCCTGTTCCTTTGTAATGCAACGGATACCTATAATTATCAACCTCTGACTACATTATCTGTCTGCTCAGATTACAACACTGAGAATCCAAACCAGAACCATATCATTACACCAGCACTCTTAGTTACATGGCATTGTGTCTCCTTTAAACTTAAAGGGTATTTCCCACATCTTAAAATTACTTAAGAACCACTCTGTCCATTATTGTTGCTACTGAACAGAACCTGTAACTGTTGTAGCCAATTACAAGTCACAGCTGTGACCTCCTATAGCAAGTCATTGCTTGCAGCAGCAACCAGGGAGGGGGGGGGGGGGGGGGAGGCGCAGTGGTTGTGAGGCTATTCTAAGCCATGGGAAAACCCCTTTAATTTAACTACAACACGAATATACTGCCACATATTACAAAGTCTATGGATTGTTTTCTAATTGTATGGTAAATAAGGTACACAGGCAATACTGTCATTAATCATGAAGCAAGTGCTGATATCCTCTGTGTATTATGCACTTATCATTTATGCATGGGTTTATTAAGAGTGAGACAGTATGAGTATAATGCTTTCAGTGTACATATGCAGCATTACAAGATATATTCTGCAGAATACAATTCTTTTTCAAACAATGTTGCCTTCATTACTCAAAGGAACAAGAGAGAAAGAATTATTCACTGCTATTTGTTGGAATGATTCTCAAGGTGCACATAAAAGGATTATGTGTGTCATTTTTAAAAATGTTTTGTGAACACATTGCTTGTTTTTCTGGGAAATAAACATTACATTATTGATGCTAACTCCATTATGGTATTACAGGAATCTCCCATAGTGTTTCTCACAAGCAACTGTAAATTCATTCAACAATAAGCAGAAAAGTAAAGAAAAATGTATTAAAGATTGTGGTTACAAAAATATGTTTAAGAAATCAAAATAATGCTTTCTGTGATACACTGTGATGTTATTGGGTAAAGCAGATGATGTTCCACGTAAACTTTTTAAAGTAACTAATTTGTATTTGTGCAAAACATTAGAAAATTTAACCTTTCAATCCTATATTCTATACATTTAAATCTGCAGTTAGATAACTTTTAAGACCATATTGTGATTCCTGGACCAAGGAGTCATTGCGAGAGATCCTAGATCATACCACTCAAATTATTAAACCCTTGTCAATAAAATGAGAAAAATGGCAGTAAACTTAAATTTTGGTTCTCCAATTTTGAAATAGACTCTTTTTATCCAATAAAATGAAAAATTATAAAAAGAAGAAATAACAAGAAAAAAATCAGTTACACATCTTCCAATCTTCCAGTCTACGTATAAACTTATCCTGTACCCTTCATTAAATGAATGTTCTGTTCAGAATGCCAATGTCCATGTCATAATATGCCCATATAGTCTAGAATGGACGTTTCCCAAACCCACAAAATAATCATTGTACCCTATATTTTCCCCCTGCTGTCCACTCCATATCCGTTCTTACACTTAAAGCAGTTTTCCAGGGAAATATTATTGATGACCTATTACCAGGATAGGTCATCAATAGTTGATCGGCCTGGGGTCCGTCGCTCAGGACCCTGGCCGATCAGCTGAGTGTGGTGGCATGCTTTCAGCGCCGCAATAACATGGAGGTCAGAGCGGAAGCCTCCACATTGACCTCCGTGTAGTGGTTGGCACTTGTAACTGCAGGCACAGCTCTCTGCTCCATATACACAAAGGTCAGAGTGGAAGCCTGGGTCCTGAGGATAGGTCATCAATAGTATTTCCCTGGAAAACCCTTTTAACCAAAATATATGCATACCTATCTACTCCACACCTGTGTATAGGTGCCACATACATGCCGAGAGATGAAAACAGATAAAATTAACTTATATATTAGTATCATTTTAATCAGCAGCATTAGAGGATTATTTTTCGTGCATTTTTTAAAATGAAACTAACTACTGTACCTAATAGTGCAAGGACAACCAAAGTAAGTAGCATTCTTTTCCCACTTTACCATTTTGCATAATATTGTAATGGCACATAAACTGTTATGTTTCAGAACGCAATAAGTGTATGTATTTCTATCTTGATTGGGCTATTGAAATTTACATAGAAACTAAAACCTATGCTATGTATAGCCGGAATTAACGATTATAAAATAACGGAAGTCAACAGAAAGACAGTAATACCAAACTTAGCCATACAAAACCAGCAGAAACAGATTATAATGAGATAACAAGACCCTGACTGCAGCTATTTCCTTACCTAGGCAAGCCTTAAGACCTTTGAGACTATTTTTCTCAGCAGATGTCAATAAGTCTTATGATCAATAACATAGGTCTTCAAAAAAACTTTTTTAAAAATTGCTTTGATTTTGATAAATCATCTTTATGTAGTTTTTTGCACAGATTTAAAAAATGACATGGGTTTTTTTCTATCACGTAAGGCTTGCTTGCAAAATAAAGTTGAAGTATTCGGGAAAAATACAAAGAACGGAAACATTTTTATTTGTTTTTATTATTTTAACATGAAGTAAAAGCAAAAAAAAACAACAATACCTAGCTAAAATAAGCATAATAGTGATACACATGTGTTGCAAAGTTATTATAAGTCTTTGTAAAAACATTTTCTTTTTCCATCAAAGCTTCTTTTGGTACTTTTTGGCTGTGTTCTTGTGAATTTTCCCTTTTTAACATCCAACAGTAGTCTGCCATCATGTTGACATTCCATCGACCTTGGTATCCGCGCTCCATTTCTTTTAGATCTTGATGGAAACGTTCTCCTTGTTCCTCACTTACAGCCCCAAGATTTTCTGGAAAGTAGTCCAGATGTGAGTGAAGGAAATGGACTTTGATACTCATGTTGCAGCCCAAGATTTTGTAGTTTTGTAACAATTCAGCAACCAAAGTTTTGTAGTTTGGGTCTTTATTTCCAAGAAAGCCTGTTACAACAAGTTTAAATGAATTCCAGGCATTTTTTTCTTCCATTTCCATTTTAGTGACAAAGATTTCATCTTTTAAAACTTTTCTTATGTCAGGCCCAACAAAGACTCCCTCTTTCAGCTTAGCATCTGATAGACCAGGAAACTGTTCACAAAGATACTTGAAACACTCTCCTTCTTTGTGTAATGCTTTCACAAACTGTTTCATTAGTCCCAATTTGATATGAAGTGGTGGAAGTAAGATCTTTTTAGGATCCACTAAACTTTGTCTTTCAACATTTTTAACTCCAGGAATAAGAGCCTTTCTGATTGGCTAGGTCTGCTTGACATAGTGTTGTTTCCTGTCACGGCTATCCCATTCACAGAGGAAACATGGAAACTTTGTGTAACCACTTTGTTGACCTAGTAACATGGAAATAACTTTCAAATCCCCACAAATGGTCCATTTATGGTCAGAGTAGCTGAGCTTATTAAGAACAAACCCAAGATTTTCGTAGCATTCTTTCAAATGGACTGAGTGTCCAACAGGCAGAGAAGCATATTGGTTACCATTGTGAAGAAGTACGGCTTTCAAACTCCTTTTTGACGAATCTATGAAAAGTCTCCATTCCTCTGGGTCATACGTTATGTTAAACATTTCCATGATTCCAGGTACATTGTTGCAGAAAACTAGTTCACCCTCTTCTGTAAAAAAAGGGACAAATGCCTTTTCTCTAAGTCAGTACCATGAAAATGAAACACCGGACACTAACATATGTCTTTCTTTAAGTCTAGACCCTAACACTTGGTAGGCCCAGATCTCGTACAAAATCGTTCAAGTCTGATTGAGAGAAAAGTTCAGGGTCATCGGTACCTGGATCATAGCTGTCATCATTATCGCTGCTACTATGTGACATTTGGTCTAAATCGTCTAAAATATTGTCCAGGGTATCCGGAGGTGAAGGAATAGGCAAGTCAGGTCCATGAGGAACAGGGCGAATAGCCGAACGTATGTTGGTTGGGTATGAAATGTCCTTCCTGTTTTTTAAATTGAAACCTTGCACTGAACAAGAACAAAAATAACAGTCATCACTGTGATTTTTAGTCTCTCTCCAAACCATGGGTACTCCAAAACGAAAAGATTTCTTCTTACCTTGAAACCATTGTCTCAGTTCTTCAACACACACAGAACACACTATATGGGGAGCCCAAGTTTTATCTTGGTCCCCTAATTTCATACCAAAGTATGCAAAATACACCTTCTGAACAAAATTAGAAATATTCCTTTGTTGCTTCTTGACGGTATAAGACCTACAAATATAACAGAAACAGTTAGGAGAGTTGACACATCTTCTAGTAGCCATTTCTTCTAAATACCGTATCACAAAACTGTTTGATGCGTACACCACAGTGGCTGGCTCCACACTGAGTCACTGACTGCAGTCAAGGTCACGCATAGCAGACAGTTTAGATTCATTGTCGTATGTGTGCCGAACCTGAAAAACCCTGAAAATAAGAAAATTTCTGGTGAAATTTGTGACTTATCTAGGGGTGATGGAATTTTTTCACTATTTTTACCGTAATCAGCACAAAAAATACTGTTAAACCCACTAATTAAATATGCTACAATTTTTTCATCGCAGACCTGTGTAATCTTTGTAACCTTTGCAATAGTAACCTTTGTATGATAACACCCTCTCTATTTTTGTATAAGAACTTGTAATGTCTTCAATTAAACAGAATTCTCTTGAGTTCTCATGAGATGCATCTTGCTGTAATATGAAGTGTGTCGTGTTATTCATAGATATTGCTAGCAATCTTCTCCTTAGGGGCTTCTCTATCTACCAATTTGGCACCTGGCAACCAGGTTATCAGATCGGTAGCGGTGTGGTCCGATAACAATATGATGCCAACAATTGATAAAAGATAGTGGTTGCAATCTGAAGCCATAAGGTAGGCCAATAAGTACCACAAAAGAAAAACAAGCAAATACTTTGGAATTCTGTGAAATAAGTATAATATACACTATTCCAACCATATCAGTGAACATTGGTCCTTCGCATGCCCTGTCTGCTATTTGCACTGTTCTCTCTAAACCATGCACTCTGGATATGATTAAGTTAAAAAGATATCACACCCTGCAGACACGTATACCTGTAATTGAGCTTGCTGTTCTCTTCAGTATGTTATTAAAAGTGTGAAAAAAAGGAATATCACCAAAACAGTTAGAAAACAATATTGGCAATGAAACAAGAGCAATGATGAAGGGGGTGACCCATCAGGTATGTGTCATCAAAGTATGCTGCACTAAATAACAGGGTTTCTAACACTTCCTGAAGAAATATAAAATTTGTCTTTTACTAAAAATTCTTTAGAAATAAGAATGTAAGTTCAAACGCATAAGTATTTGTGCTATCTGCTGCTCTCAGTTGATCCTATTTTTAATACATTTTCAATAAAAGATACAAGCAGAACAAAGATGACCGGATCAGTTATTCTGACTATCTGATACACATTGTGCATTAGTATGCATCATTATTCTAAGACACTACACACTGCTTTGATTGACCAGTGCTGCTCATGTGGCACTGAGGCGTACTAATGCTTAGTGTGCATCAGGTAGTGCAGCCATCTTTGCTTGCTCAGGATCGGAGTGTTGCTTTAAAAAACAGTTGATTAGAACAGAGCCAAATGCTACAAAATAATATTTATGTATTTAAGTTTTATGGCATTACTAGAATAGGACAACTTCCTCTACGTATGCTCGATAGCCCCCACATCCTACTGTACATTCCTGTACAGTGCATTGGTGTGGGTTCTGTGAGTGTGGCATGGCCTCATTATTAGAGATGAGTGAGCACCAAAATGCTCGGGTGCTCGTTACTCGAGTCGAACTTCCCGCGATGCTCGAGGGTTCGTTTCGAGTAACAAACCCCATTGAAGTCAATGGGCGACTCGAGCATTTTTGTATATCACCGATGCTCGCTAAGGTTTTCATTTGTGAAAATCTGGGAAATTCAAGAAAGTGGTGGGAACGACACAGAAACGGATAGGGCAGGCGAGGGGCTACATGTTGGGCTGAATCTCAAGTTCCCAGGTCCCACTATCAAGCCACAATAGCGGCAAGAGTGCCCCCCCCCCCAACAATTTTTACTTCTGAAAAACCCTCTTTAGCAAGGCATACCTTAGCTAAGCACCACACTACCTCCAACAAAGCAAAATCACTGCCTGCATGACACTTCGCTGCCACTTCTCCTGGGTAACATGCTGCCCAACTGCCCATTTCAGTCATAGTAGCAGTCAAGACAGGCCCCAGTAACAATTCCAAAGCAGCAGTATAGGGGGAGCACAGTATTAGTTCCATTTCAGTAGTAGTTGCAGTCAAGACAGGCCCCAGTAACAATTCCAAAGCAGCAGTATAGGGGGAGCACAGTATTAGTTCCATTTCAGTAGTAGTTGCAGTCTAGACAGGCCCCAGTAACATATCACTAGCAGCAGTATAGGGGGAGCACAGTATTAGTTCCATTTCAGTAGTAGTGGCAGTCTGGACAGGCCCCAGTAACATATCACTAGCAGCAGTATAGGGGGAGCACAGTATTAGTTCCATTTCAGTAGTAGTTGCAATCTAGACAGGCCCCAGTAACATATCACTAGCAGCAGTATAGGGGGAGCACAGTATTAGTTCCATTTCAGTAGTAGTTGCAGTCTGGACAGGCCCCGGTAACATATCACTAGCAGCAGTATAGGGGGAGCACAGTATTAGTTCCATTTCAGTAGTAGTTGCCGTCTAGACAGGCCCCAGTAACATATCACTAGCAGCAGTATAGGGGGAGCACAGTATTAGTTCCATTTCAGTAGTAGTTGCAGTCTGGACAGGCCCCAGTAACATATCACTAGCAGCAGTATAGGGGGAGCACAGTATTAGTTCCATTTCAGTAGTAGTTGCAATCTAGACAGGCCCCAGTAACATATCACTAGCAGCAGTATAGGGGGAGCACAGTATTAGTTCCATTTCAGTAGTAGTGGCAGTCTGGACAGGCCCCAGTAACATATCACTAGCAGCAGTATAGGGGGAGCACAGTATTAGTTCCATTTGAGTAGTAGTAGCAGTCTGGACAGGCCCCAGTAACATATCACTGGCAGCAGTATAGGGGGAGCACAGCATTAGTTCCATTTCAGTAATAGTAGCAGTCAAGACAGGCCCCAGGAACAATTCCAAAGCAGCAGTATAGGGGGAGCACAGTATTAGTTCTATTTCAGTAGTAGTAGCAGTCAAGACAGGCCACAGTAACATTCCCGTTGCAGCAGTTTAGGGAGAAAACAGTCTCTTTCACATTTCAGTAGCTTCAGTATAGACAAGGCCCCAGTTACATTTATGTAGCAAAAGTGTAGGCCAACCCCACACACCTTGCTGTACCATGAGTGCAGGCGAAGCCCATAAAAATTACTAGGATTACACTGTAGGCGAGGGCCCAAAAAAATTGGTGTACCAACAGTACTAATGTAGCTCAGAAAAATTGACCATGCCCAACCAAGAGGGCAGGTGAAACCCATTAATCGCTTAGCGTACTGTGGCTTAATTTGTAACTAGACCTGGAGGCAGCCCAGTTAAAATAAAAATTGGTTCAGGTGCAAGTTTCAACGCTTTAATGAGAATTGAAACGTATAAACATTGTTTACAAAAGTAATATGACTGAGCCTTGTGGGCCTAAGAAAAATTGCCCGTTCGGCGTGATTACGTCAGGTTTCAGGAGGAGGAGCAGGAGGAGGAGGATGAATACAATACACAGATTGATGAAGCTAAAAGGTCCCCGTTTTTTATGGTGATAGAGAACGATGCTTCCATCCGCGGGTGCAGCCTACGTATTGTTTAGGTACAGCTGCTGTCCGCTGGTGGAGAAGAGAAGTCTAGGGAAATCCAGGCTTTGTTCATCTTTATGAGTGTAAGCCTGTCGACACTGTCGGTTGACAGGCGGGTACGCTTATCCGTGATGATTCCCCCAGCCGCACTAAACACCCTCTCTGACAAGACGCTAGCCGCAGGGCAAGCAAGCACCTCCAGGGCATACAGCACGAGTTCAGGCCACGTGTCCAGCTTCGACACCCAGTAGTTGTACGGAGCAGAGGCATCACGGAGGACGGTCGTGCGATCGGCTACGTAGTCCCTCACCATCCTTTTACAGTGCTCCCGCCAACTCAGCCTTGACTGGGGAGAGGTGACACAGTCTTGCTGGGGAGCCATAAAGCTGGCAAAGACCTTGGAGAGTATTCTCCTGCCTGCGCTGTACATGCTGCCTGATCTCCGCACCTCTCCTGCTACCTGGCCCTCGGAACTGCGCCTTCTGCCACTAGCGCTGTCA
The DNA here is from genome assembly GCF_035609145.1 of Eleutherodactylus coqui. Classification (NCBI taxonomy): domain Eukaryota; kingdom Metazoa; phylum Chordata; class Amphibia; order Anura; family Eleutherodactylidae; genus Eleutherodactylus; species Eleutherodactylus coqui. The sequence continues at coordinate 136,452,955 of NC_089843.1, read as the reverse complement.
GATGGGAATTTTACCATCAGTTTGTCCACCAGGGTCCTGTGGTATAGCATCACTCTCGAACCCCTTTCCTCTTCGGGTATGAGAGTGGAAAGGTTCTCCTTATACCGTGGGTCGAGCAGTGTGTACACCCAGTAATCCATAGTGGCCAGAATGCGTGTAACGCGAGGGTCACGAGAAAGGCATCCTAACATGAAGTCAGCCATGTGTGCCAGGGTACCTGTACGCAACACATGGCTGTCCTCACTAGGAAGATCACTTTCAGGATCCTCCTCCTCCTCCTCAGGCCATACACGCTGAAAAGATGACAGGCAAGCAGCATGGGTACCCTCAGCAGTGGGCCAAGCTGTCTCTTCCCCCTCCTCCTCATGCTCCCCCCCTCCTCCTCCTCAACGCGCTGAGATATAGACATGAGGGTGCTCTGACTATCCAGCGACATACTGTCTTCCCCCGCCTCCGTTTCCGAGCGCAAAGCGTCTGCCTTTATGCTTTGCAGGGAACTTCTCAAGAGGCATAGCAGAGGAATGGTGATGCTAATGATTGCAGCATCGCCGCTCACCATCTGGGTAGACTCCTCAAAGTTTCCAAGGACCTGGCAGATGTCTGCCAACCAGGCCCACTCTTCTGTAAAGAATTGAGGAGGCTGACTCTCACTACGCCGCCCATGTTGGAGTTGGTATTCCACTATAGCTCTACGCTGCTCATAGAGCCTGGCCAACATGTGGAGCGTAGAATTCCACTGTGTGGGCACGTCGCACAGCAGTCGGTGCACTGGCAGATTAAACCGATGTTGCAGGGTCCGCAGGGTGGCAGCGTCCGTGTTGGACTTGCGGAAAAGTGCGCTGAGCCGGCGCACCTTTCTGAGCAGGTCTAACAAGTGTGGGCAGCATTTCAGAAACCACTGAACCACCAAATTAAAGACGTGAGCCAGGCATGGCACATGCATGAGGCTGCTGAGCTGCAGAGCCGCCATCAGGTTACTGCCGTTGTCACACACGACCATGCCCGGTTGGAGGCTCAGCGGCGAAAGCCAGCGGTCGGTCTGCTTTGTCAGACCCTGCAGCAGTTCGTGGGCCGTGTGCCTCTTCTCTCCTAAGCTGAGTAGTTTCAGCACGGCCTGCTGACGCTTGGCCACCGCTGTGCTGCCACGCCGCACGACACCGACTGCTGGCGACGTGCTGCTGCTGACACATCTTGATTGTGAGACAGAGGTTGCGTAGGAGGAGGAGGAGGGTGGTTTAGTGGAGGAAGCATACACCACCGCAGATACCAGCACCGAGCTGGGGCCCGCAATTCTGGGGGTGGGTAGGACGTGAGCGGTCCCAGGCTCCGACTCGGTCCCAGCCTCCACTAAATTCACCCAATGTGCCGTCAGGGAGATATAGTGGCCCTGCCCGCCAGTGCTTGTCCACGTGTCCGTTGTTAAGTGGACCTTGGCAGTAACCGCGTTGGTGAGGGTGCGTACAATGTTGCGGGAGACGTGGTTGTGCAGGGCTGGGACGGCACATCGGGAAAAGTAATGGCGACTTGAAAACCTCCGTTTCCACAAGCCTATACGGCAGTATCTCCAGGCTGATGAATTTGGCTATGTGCACATTTAACGCTTGAGCGTGCGGGTGCGTGGCGGCGTACTTGCGCTTGCGCTCAAACAGTTGCGCTAGCGACGGCTGGACGCTGCGCTGAGAGACATTGCTGGATGGGGCCGAGGACAGCGGAGGTGAGGGTGTGGGTGCAGGCCAGGAGACGGTAGTGCCTGTGTCCTGAGAGGGGGGTTGGATCTCAGTGGGAGGTTGGGGCTCAGGGGGAGAGGCAGTGATGCAAACCAGAGGCGGTGAACGGCCTTCGTCCCACCTTGTGGGGTGCTTGGCCTTCATATGCCTGCGCATGCTGGTGGTGGTGAGGCTGGTGGAGGTGGCTCCCCGGCTGATCTTGGCGCGACAAACCTTGCACACCACAGTTCGTCGGTCGTCTGCACTCTCAGTGAAAAACTGCCACACCTTTGAGCACCTCGGCCTCTGCATGGTGGCATGGTGCGAGGGGGCACTTTGGGAAACAGTTGGTGGATTATTCGGTCTGGCCCTGCCTCTACCCCTGGCCACCGCACTGGCTTGGCCTGTGCCCACACCCTCACTTGGCCCTCCGCGTCCTCGGCCGCGTCCACATCCTCTTGGCCTACCCCTACCCCTCACCATGCTGTATTACGAGTAGAGCAGAAACAGAACGCTGTAATTAAATGTGCCGCTTATTGGCCTGTGGTTGGAGGCTGACTTCGCTTAGGGAACGCACAGCAGAGCCAGGAAACAATTATGCGCAAGCCTGTAGTGAGACCTAGGTGCGTATGACTGAGCTACTGGAATTCACAGGGCAGAACCAGTCAAGTGGCCAAAGGCCAGTGGTAGGCCTTAAGTATTTTGCTTCAATTTTTTAAAATGGTGAGGTGAAAAACCAGACAGACACCATATGCAGCGTATATATGTATACTCTTTCCCTCAGGCGGGATGACGGCGATCATGTAAGGGAGACACAGCAGAGCCAGGAAACAATTATGCACAAGGCTGGGTATTAATCAGCGACTAATACCCCCAGCACACACGCCGTAAACTGAAGACGGTCACTGCCAGGCCAAATATAGTATTTTTTTCCACTTTTTGGGAAAAAGCCCACTGCCTCTGATATACCCTGTATTTGGATTTTCCTGTCGGAGAATGACTGTGGTTACTGAAAGCCCAGAGCAGCCAGGAAACAATTATGCGCAAGGCTGGGTATTAATCAGCGACTACTACCCCCAGCACACACGCAGTAAACTGAAGACGGTCACTGACAGGCCAAATACAGTATTTTTTTCCACTTTTTGGGAAAAAGCCCACTGCCTCTGATATACCCTGTATTTGGATTTCCCTGTTGGAGGATGACTGTGGTTACTGAAAGCCCAGTGCAGCCAGGAAACAATTATGCGCAAGGCTGGGTATTAATCAGCGACTACTACCCCCAGCACACACGCCGTAAACTGAAGACGGTCACCGCCAGGCCAAATATAGTATTTTTTCCACTTTTTGGGAAAAAGCCCACTGCCTCTGATATACCCTGTATTTGGATTTCCCTGTTGGAGGATGACTGTGGTTACTGAAAGCCCAGTGCAGCCAGGAAACAATTATGCGCAAGGCTGGGTATTAATCAGCGACTACTACCCCCAGCAGACACGCAGTAAACTGAAGACAGTCACAGGCAGGCCAAATATAGTATTTTTTCCCACTTTTTGGGAAAAAGCCAACTGCCTATATAGACAGTATACCTCTTTCCCTGTACCACTGTCCTTGCCTCACCAGTACTGCCCCTATACTCAGTAAAATGACTGCAGACTGAGGACGCTATGGTTTGCACGCCCGATATACAAAAAAAAATAATAATTGTGCAACACTGCTAAAAGCAGCCTCAACAGTACTGCACAGATGTGGCCCTAAGAAGGATCGTTGGGGTTCTTGAAGACTAAAATAACACCTAACACTCTCCCTATAGCAGCTCCGGCACCAGCAGCACTTTCCCTGATCTCTCTCAGCGTGCATGGGTGGTGAGACGCGGGCGGGGCAGATTTAAATACTAGGGTGTCATCTGATCTCCCCAGCCACTCACTGCAGGGGGGTGGGATAGGGCTGGAATGTCACAGGAGGAAGTTGTAATGCCTTCCCTGTGTTTCTATTGGCCAGAAAAGCGCACAAATTTCTGAGGGAAGGAAATGTAATGGAGTTGAGCACCGCGTGGTGCTCGTCTCGAGTAACGAGCATCTCGAACACCCTAATACTCGAACGAGCATCAAGCTCGGACAAGTACGCTCGCTCATCTCTAATCATTATCCCTCAACCCCCATAGTTGTTGAGTGCAGGCCATAGTGTCCTCTAAAGTATAAAGAATTAGGTACCAAGTGCCTGTCTATTAGCCCACATTAATAAATGTGTTAGAGAATTACATGGTCATCTAACCATATGGTGGCAGTGTTTTGATTACTATATATATATATATATGTATATATATATACACTACCGTTCAAAAGTTTGGGGTCACCCAAACAATTTTGTGTTTTCCATGAAAAGTCACACTTATTCACCACCATGCGTTGTGAAATGAATAGAAAATAGAGTCAAGACATTGACAAGGTTAGAAATAATGATTTGTATTTGAAATAACATTGTTTTTACATCAAACTTTGCTTTCGTCAAAGAATCCTCCTTTTGCAGCAATTACAGCATTGCACACCTTTGACATTCTAGCTGTTAATTTGTTGAGGTAAGCTTGTGAAATTGCACCCCACGCTTCTAGAAGCATCTCCCACAAGTTGGATTGGTTGGATGGGCACTTCTGGCGTACCATACGGTCAAGCTGCTCCCACAACAGCTCAATGGGGTTCAGATCTGGTGACTGCGCTGGCCACTCCATTACCGATAGAATACCAGCTGCCTGCTTCTGCTGTAAATAGTTCTTGCACAATTTGGAGGTGTGTTTAGGGTCATTGTCCTGTTGTAGGATGAAATTGGTTCCAATCAAGCGCTGTCCACTGGGTATGGCATGGTGTTGCAAAATGGAGTGATAGCCTTCCTTATTCAGAATCCCTTTTACCCTGTACAAATCTCCCACCTTACCAGCACCAAAGCAACCCCAGACCATCACATTACCTCCACCATGCTTAACAGATGGCGTCAGGCATTCTTCCAGCATCTTTTCATTTGTTCTGCGTCTCACAAACGTTTTTCTTTGTGATCCAAACACCTCAAACTTGGATTCATCCGTCCACAGCACTTTTTTCCAGTCTTCCTCTGTCCAATGTCTGTGTTCTTTTGCCCATCTTAATCTTTTTCTTTTATTGGCCAGTCTCAGATATGGCTTTTTCTTTGCCACTCTGCCCTGAAGCCCAAAATCCCGCAGCCACCTCTTCACTGTAGATGTTGACACTGGTGCTTTGCGGGTACTATTTAATGAAGATGCCAGTTGGGTACCTGTGAGGCGTCTGTTTCTCAAACTAGAGACTCTAATGTGCTTATCTTCTTGCTTAGTTGTGCAACGCGGCCTCCCACTTCTTTTTCTACTCTGGTTAGAGCCTGTTTGTGCTGTCCTCTGAAGGGAGTAGTACACACCGTTGTAGGAAATCTTCAATTTCTTAGCAATTTCTCGCATGGAATAGCCTTCATTTCTAAGAACAAGAATAGACTGTCGAGTTTCAGATGAAAGTTCTCTTTTTCTGGCCATTTTGAGCGTTTAATTGACCCCACAAATGTGATGCTCCAGAAACTCAATCTGCTCACAGGAAGGTCAGTTTTGTAGCTTCTGTAACGAGCTAGAGTGCATTTGTTTAAAGTAAGGACTAGTTTAAAGTTATCTTCATTGAAAAGTACAGTGCTTTTCCTTCAAAAATAAGGACATTTCAATGTGACCCCAAACTTTTGAACGGTAGTGTATATATATATATATATATATATATATATATATATACACACTTTAGCATGTCCTGTGTTAGAGAAGAAAAATAGGCACACACTATTCCATATTATGTCAGAGGTTTACAAAGAACTCAACACCTGCCCTATGTATTATACATCTCTCACACTAGTGCCATTAAATATGGAGTTACCCGTTTTGGGTGGGTACTCTGTTTATTTTGTTGTGTAGGACAAGTAGTGTTTACAAGAATAAATTGAGTGCCTTAGCCCGACTAGCAGATTGTTACCCCATCTCTATCATCTACCTTTTTGTGCACTGCATAATACTTGCCTTCAACTTTTCTTTAAAATGTAATGCATGAGACCCTGGGTAATATAATATTATTTTAATATGTGTTTTGTTAAAAATAAAGGTTTTTTTTTTGTTCTCAGTGATATGGTGTGATTTTAACACATCATTAAGTTAATGTTACGGCACTCTGACCCCCGAGCGCCAGATGGGGTGCCCTGAACTTACCGCACCCCACTGTCCCTGCCTACTGGCCTCGACCTGGCTAACCCCAGGCGGACAACTGGGCGGTGGTCCCTACGCTGGCTAGGGACCTGGCGACTACCTAGATGGAACTAACTGACGGGGGACAGAGTGCCGACCGGAAAGGCAGATGGAATGACCTACAGACAAAGACTGAGCTATAGGCAAGCTGGAGGAGGCTGACTAACTAACTAGGAGCTGGCTGAGACTAGCTACAGACAGACTAACTAGAAGCAGACCGAACCAATAACTGGCAGTGAGCTCAGGTCACTGCCAGTCTTATAATTGCAAAACTCCGCCCATGGGTGGAGAGTGGGAGGAGCCAACCCCCCACTCACAATACAAGAGGGTGGACGGGATGCGGGCAGCGCCCTACGGGCAAACCCGCCCACGCCGCCGCATACCGGCCGCCCCACGCCGCCGGGAGAGCCCTGACGCCACAGCTCCGGGACGCTGGAGCCGAAGCCAGAGCGGCGCGCGCCGACCGCGGGACCCCGCGCCGCGCTGCATGATAACAGTTAAGTCCCATTTACGTGCAATGATTAGCGCTCAAAATTGATTCAAACCATGTATTTTGACCGATAATCATTGCGTGTAACTGCTACCATCATATGCTTTTTGGCCAAATTATGTTTTTTTGCTGAGTTTAAAATACATTGTTCGGCCAGGCAGCTGATAGCAGGGACTGCACACTGTGATTCTCCACAGGAGCACTGATGACATTGTTTTCAGCTGCTGTCCCATGGGAGAACAATGGAGCTGTATGCAGATAGTGTTACGATCGTGTGGGCAACCAAAGCATGGGAGCCCACATGATAGCACCCAAAAATGGGATAGAGAATGGATGGGATGGAAGCAAACAGGTAGCACCAGGGTCACACGGGATTCACACAGGTTTCAGGCAACTGACCCTGTTCTACACGGGAGGATGGCATGGCCCTACCTAAGCGGGGAACATTGCCCCAATAAGGGCAGCCCAGCGGTCTTCGGATCTGGGCCCTAGCTGATCCTAGAAACCACGCCACAGAACAGGAGACATACACATGCTACATGACAGAGACAGAACCACAGGATACACAGCATACAGCAGCCACAATACAACCACTAGAACAGATAAGCTGAATATAAATACCAGGTATTGGTTGACATTTTGTACAAAACATGGAAGCTAGCGGGCCACTTCACGGCTCCTGGTTATACCGCTAGTCCCTACACTAACCAGGAGTCCAGCAGAATCGGACAGAGTTCACACAGAAAGCTGCCACAGGACAGGACACAGATAGCAGGTCACGCAGCAAACTGGCACGAAACTGACAGAATTTAAATGTACAAACGGACATGAACGAGCAAGACAGAGATTACTCAGCAAAGCTTGCAACAGGACAGAACAGAGCACTGGACACACCACCAGATGCATCAGGAACAGGACAGAGTACAGGGCACACAGCCAGACAGACTCCACTCAGAGGTCACATGCACACAAATGAAACTCATAGCAAATCTATGTGTCCTCATACCAGGGGGAATAGACAGTGAACTACACAAGCTCACATAGGGAACCGTGTCAAGTTATACCACTGACACACAGAACAGACAGTCAACTACACAAGCTGACATAGGGAACAGTGTCCAGTTACACCAAATGACACCCAGAATAAGACATAAGACCTTTGGAGGCTGCACCTGTACAGGGGGAAGGAAAAGGGGGCTGCATGTACTGCAGACTAGGACTACAGGTGTCCAAACAATCTTGGGGAAGCAGAGAGACAATAGACCTACTTGCAAACACAGATCAGAGGGGAAACAAGCTGAACATGACTGATAACAAGTTACAGGACACAGAAGTAACATGAGTGCTCACCCTAGGGTCCAGCCAGACTGACCAGGAGCTGGGTTTATATGTGAGCACAGATCCAGGAGATTGGCTAGCAGGAAGTACCACACCCAGCCAGCTCAATTAACCCTCAGCCGCCTGACTGTGCTGCTAGGAGTACATAGTACAACAAATCCCAGCAGCGCACCTAACAGATAGCAGACCATATGCTGTTATCTACACACAGTGGAGGGAGGCTCATTTGCATGCAAATGAAGCTAATAAGCTACTAATGAGCATTCGTACCCATTAGTAGTTTATGCAAAATGATCGCTCAAACTGTCATTCAAGCTATCTTCTGAACGAATTTTGAGCAATCATTTTTATGTGTAAATAGGGCTTAATTCTTTATCTCAACTTTTTGCATATTAATAGTGTTCATATATGATCTTATATGCAAATTTTGCTTCACATTTTCAAATTTATGACATCATAGGCTTGCTACAGATTTGTAAATCAGCAGTCTGCCCTGAAATCCACCGTAGCAAAAATCCACTACTTGTGAGAAAAGTTATGAAAACCACATTCAATGCATTGAACTAAACTTTATTGCAGAGTTTTGGTGTGCAATTTGCAACTAAAGTCCAAAGCAAACTCACAAAATATGAACTTGGCTTTAACTTTCCAAACAGAAAATAACTAGGCTGTGGCCCCCACCATAGCACCCTGTATAGCCAACATCTGAAGAACTTGAATATAAAGTATTATTGTCAAATAAAAGTCAGTAGAGACAAACATATATATTCCAGAAGTCATTACCCGAGCAGGGGATCCCTCTCTCTCTCTGCCCCGCTACCCCCCACCACCCCCGAGCCTGCTCGGATGAGAATGCAGGTACTCGAGAAGAGCAATGCTAGCTCGAGTAACTGCCTTATCTGAGCATGCTGGCTCATCTCTAATTTAATCTAAGAAACAAAACAGAGAACAATCGAAATGTTCCATATATTAATAGTCTACGTAGTATTCAGGTCAATTCTGTACTGGAAAATCATTATTTTATTCAGTTAAGGTGCTGACTATCTTTTGTAAATAATGCATATTTATTAGACTTTCTATTTGACACATCATTGTCTTTTCTGGCAAAACGGGGAAAATATGTTGGTGGAAAAAGCATCTGCTCAGGGTCCCCATCACCTATTTTATCCTGGCTGCAGTTTAGGACCAATTCTGTTTGTTCTGTAGGAAAAGAACATTATAGTTTTGAACAAACAGAGCTTATTCTTTCTCTAAAGGCTGTAGCTCTGACTCTATCAAGTGGAAGTGTGTCCAAGGCACTAATAGTACGGGAGACCATCTAATTACTCCGCTGCACCATTTAACCCTGCAGGTGATGCAGTCATTGCTGACCACGACATCTAAACTTTTTTACAGAAAATTATTGTAAGTTCTTTTTACCCTTACACAAGGCTTTTACAATTGAAAAAATAACAAAGCAAACTACATATAATTGGTGTCGCCACATCCATAACATCCTGTACTACAAAATATTACATTTTTATTCATCACAATAAATTTTGTAAAGACAAAAGAAAATACCCCAAACTTCGGTTCATCTTACTTCACCCAAAACAAAAATAAAAAACAATCAAAAATTGTAAATACTGCAAAAAAAAGCACCAATAAAAACTACAAGTTAGGCCGCCTGCACACGAGCGGAAATCCCGCCGCGGGATTTCCCGCGGGATTTCCGCCGCTGAAAGTTTGCATAGGAGTGCATTAAAATACGCACTCCTATGCAGACGGCCGCGGTTTGGCCGCGCGAAATCTCGCGCGGCAAACAAACTGCGGCATGTCCTAATTTTCTGCGGGGCACGCACTCACCCGGCCGCCGGCTCCGGTCTGCGCATGCGCCGGCTGCTCGGCAGCCGGCACATGAAAGAGCTGGGGCCGCCAGGCGCGGGAGAGTACGCGCTCGTCCCTGCAGGCTCTCGGGTCGGATCGCGCGGCGAGAATTCTCGCTGCCGGATCCGACCCGCTCGTCTGCAGGCGGCCATATCCTGCAAAAAACAGGCTTCCATCCAGCTCTGTCAATGGTAAAATATAATGATCTGATCTTGGAATATGGTAACATACAAAAAGTCTTCTTGTTAGAAAAAAAAACCGTTAATATTGTGCAAAAGCATTAAAACATAATAAAACCTCTAGAAATGTGGTTGCGTTATTTCGTAATGACCTGTAAAATAAAGTTTGCATAATATTTTGCCACATGGTATACTCTGTAACAATAAATACCAAAAAACAATGGTGAAATATTTTTTTACATTACTCCAGAAAAAAAAGTAATAAAAATTATTCAATGTACTATACATCCCTGAAATCAGTTTTCATAAAAACTAGAACTCATCGCACAAAATTTAAGGTATTATTTAGCTACATTGACGGAAAAGTAAAAGAGTTATGCCTGCTGAAAGACAAAACGTTAAATGACTTACTGGTTGTTATGGCTACAATTAGGCAAAAATGCATTTAAGGTGACTAAGTTATTTGCCAAATATATTGACATGGGACATAAATTTAAAATCTACAGTAAAAAAGTGACATTTTTGGGAAGGTTTTTACAAATCGAATGTGACTTTTGGGGAGTTAAAATACTTCAGGCAATATACAGTCTAACCTCTTTGCTGCAGTGTAAAGCTGTATGATTTCTGCAATACACCTTGCCTTTAAAAGCATTCTATCATTTGGGAGGTTGTTTAGTGGAGTCTGATTATTTAGTTTGGAGTAGTAAAGGTTTTTGGAAGTGCTGTAGTTGATTTATATTTGTGTTACATTCAATGGTTCATGTTGGTTTTGAAGTGAGACAGACACCATTTAGGTAGCTCTCTATCTCTTGTTCATGTTCTAGGGGTCATCCAAGGAGTTAGAAGTTAACAATGTGAATTTGTAGAAGTTCCAGCTATTGTTAGAATACACCGTTTTTGCCAAGGAAAGTATTTTATAAGAAGCTGGCAGCAGCTGTGGTGGATGTCAAGAGGCCAAATCATTTTGTTTGAGCTATACAGGGGGAGTTGAAGGTTTGTCAAGGATTTTTGTGATAGCTTACATCCACAGTAGATTATTTTATTGGCACCACCCAGAAATGTCCTACAAGGGTATTGAGCTAACAATAAAACAACATTTCAAAGAAAATATCTAGGACAGTTAGAAGAAAGAGATCACACTGTAGATCCATGTACAGTGCACCGTATAGCACCACCCACTGCACTAACATACTGAAGTGTAGTATTATTCCATACAAATAATAAATCATTCTATATGAATGAGCTTTCTGCAGCTGCTCGCTTGTTAATCAATTAAATCTAAGACTTCCATGTCAAATTCAATCACTCTAAATATAGATATTAATGCATATTACATTATTATTTTTTCAGTGAATTTATTTAAAAAGTGAGATTACTCTGAAGGTGTATCAGACCACCTAAAAAGTGGCCACACGATTCAGGTGTCTTCTAAAATGTTTATCTATATTATAGGAAGACTTGGGTGCACAGAGTATTGGACCATCCATACTACACTGCAACTAGTATAAATGTTATTTTAACGATACACATTTTACATTTTCAGTACATTCACATTTTCAATCCTTATCAGTAGCTTCCCAGTTGAGCAGGTCACTTATACAGTCACGAAAAAAATAAGTATACCCGTTTTAAATTTTATGGTTTTATGTATCAGGATTAGAGATGAGCGAGCACCCAAATGCTCGAGTCCGCGTTATTCAAGTCGAGCTTTTCGTAAAATTTGAGAGCTCTACTCGAGTAACGAAGCCCATTGACTACAATGGGAGACTCAAGCATTTTTGTATGTGGGATGTCGGGTGCTGAGCTTTTTTTTTTTTTTTCCAGGTTCGTCTCTCTCTCTCTCTCTCTCTCTCTCTCTCCCCTGCCTGCCAGACAAAAAAAATTGCCAATTGCACGCGCTGCATCATGGCGGGGCCAAAACAGGCACGTCACAGAGGGGAGGAGCCAAAAACTGGGCGGGATCTAACATGGCTTGATGCTCTTCGAGTAACGAGCACCATCGAGTACGTTAAAACTCGAACGAGCATTAAGCTCGGCAGAGTATGTTCGCTCAACTCTAATCAGGATGTAAAAAAAAATCTGGTCCTTAGAAGTGTTAAAATTGGGTAAATACAACCTCAAATGAACAGTTACACATGGCAAATTACATTGTGTCATTATCTAACAAAAACAAAAACAGTGTGTGAAAAATTAAGTACATCCCATGAAGCAATAGCTTGTTGAACCACCTTTATCAGCAATAACTTGAAGTAATCTTTTTCTGTATGATTTTATAAGTCTCTGACGTTATTCTGGAGAAATTTTGGCCCATTCTTCTTTACAACATTACTTCAGTTCATTAAGTTTTGTTGGCATTCGTTTGTTCACAGCTCTTTTAAGACCCCGCCACAGCATTTCAGTTGAGTTGAGTTGAGAAAAGATGCTGCAGTGCTTGAGGGGATTCAAAGAAGGGCAACAAAATCAATAAACAGAATGTGACAACTGAAATACCCAGAGAGGCTATCAAAATTGGGATTACTCACCCTGGAAAAAAGACAGTTAAGGGGCGACCAAATAAATATATTAGGGGACAATACAAGGATCTCTCCTATAATGTGTTTATACCCAGGACTGTGACGGTAACAAGAGGACATCCTCTATGTCTAGAGGAAAGAAGGTTTCATTACTAGAGTTAAGCGAATGTACTCTGCCGAGCTTGATACTCATTCGAGTATTAGCATACTCGATGGTGCTTGCTACTCGAGTGAGCATCACACTGTGTTCAACCCTGCCCCAGTTTTGGCCCCTCCCCACCACTGATGTGTCAGATTTGACCCCTCCCCGCTGTGACACTGCACACGCCAACGCTAGTTTGAGGCTGGCTTGGGGGAGAGAGAGAGAGAAAAGCTCGACAACCGGTGGGTCACATACAAAAATGCTCAAGTCCCTCATTAAAGTCAATGGTGTTCATTACTCGAATAGAGCTCTCAAATTTTACGAAAAGCTCGGCTCCAATAACGAGGACCCGAGCATTTTGGTGCTCGCTCATCTCTATTCATTACCAACACAGAATGGGGTTCTTTCAAAGGAAATTCAAACATTGATCCAGGGATCATTCTAACTGAGTTGGGAAGGAATTTTTCCCCAAAAAATAGGCTAAATTGGCCTTTTGCCTCATTGGGTTTTTTGCCTTTCTCTGCATCAACAAGGACGGAGTGGGGAGGGGTGAAAAGAGGCTGAACTAGATGGACATTGCCTTCTTTCAGCCAAACATACTATTTACTATGTATGACATTTAATACATGAATCATATGCATGCTGGCAGAGGTTAGGGAAAGAGCCGTAATTCTCATTGCTAAACAGTGGGTTAATTTTTTCTGGGGCTGTGCAGAGCATCTCGCAACTTCTATTCTCTATGTGGGGTGAAGTAGCCCCAAGTTATCAGCACTATCCACTGGGTTAATTTTTTCTGCCCCTGTGCAGAGCATCTCACATCTACCATTCTCTATGTGCGGTAAATTAGCTGTAATTCTCATCCCTAAACAGTGGGCTAATGTTTTCTGGGGCTGTGCAGAGCATCTCACATCTCCCATTCCCTGTGTGCGGTGAATTAGCCATAATTCCCATCGCTAAACAGTGGGCTAATTTTTTCTGGGGCTGTGCAGAGCATCTCACATCTCCCATTCCCTGTGTGAGGTGAAGTAGCCGTAATTCTCATCGCTAAACAGTGGGTTAATTTTTTCTGCCCCTGTGCAAAGCATTTCACATCTACCATTCTCTGTGTGCGGTAAAGTAGTCGCAGTTATCAGCACTATCCACCGGGTTTATTTTTTCTGCCACTCCATACAGCCTCGCTTATTTACAAGTCTCTGTGAGTGGTAAATTACCCATAGGTATCAGCGCAAGACAGCGGTTAATTTTTTTCTGTCACAGCATAGAGCCTCTGGTATCTACAAGTCTCTGTGTGCGGTGAATTAGCCCCAGTTCTCAGCGATATACAGTGGGTTAATTTATTTGGGCCCTGCTCAATCCTTAATTCGACATGATGAAGAGTAGGGGTAAGGGTCGAGGACGTGAACGCAGGCATCCAAGGGAGGTTGTGGGCAGAGGCCGAGGTCCTAGGCGGGGTGAATCAGAGCCGGCTGCTAAGGGATTAGGAGAGCGCCGCGTCTCTCCGCTACCCAGCTTTATCTCACATTTTGCGGGTAGACTTTTATTAAAAGCACAACAGTGTGATCACATCCTGTCTTGGATCGCGGATAACGCGTCCAGCAGTTTATCCAACACCCAGCCTTTCACACTGTCCACTTCTACTGTCCAAGGGACTGCACCTCTGAATCCTCAGGCTGCTCCTCCTTCCTCCAGCCTGGTCACGCCAGGAAAATGAGAGATTCCGAACAGGCATACTCCCAGGAACTGTTCTCGGGTCCTTGCCCTGCATTGGAAAAAACGGTCTATCAGCCACCTGAGGAGTTTGTCGTGACCGATGCCCAACATTTGGAAATTTCCCTGAGTCCGGGTGATGAGGCTGGGAACTTCCAGCAACTATCTCAAGAGTATTTTGTGGATGAGGATGATGAGACACAGTTGTCTGTCAGTGTGGTTGTTGTAAAGGCAGCCAGCGTTCAGCTGTCACTACCACAAGCATTGGAGTGAAAACGGAAATATGCCGCCATCCACCCGCATGCACAATCTTTAAATGCACATTGCCAAATTACTCAGCCTGGAGATGCGGCCATACAGGCTTGTGGAAACGGAGGCTTTCCGCAGAATGATGCTGGTGGCGGTTCCTTGGTACTCGGGTCCCAGTCGCGACTATTTTTCCCGGTGCACCGTGCCTGCCATATACCAGCACGTCTCCCGCAACATAAACCGTGCCCTCACCAACACGGTTACTAGGAAGGTCCACTTAACGATGGACACGGGGACAAGTGCTGGCGGGCAGGAACACTACATCTCCCTGATGGCACATTTGGTGAACTTGGTGAAGGCTGGGACCGAGTCAGAGCCTGGAGTCGCTCACGTGATACCCACACTGAGAATAGCGGGTCGTACCTCGGTAATGGTTTCTCCGTCGTATTATGCCACCTTCTACACCTCCTCTCCTCCTCCCCCTTCGCCACCTCCACCTCTCAATTAAGAAGTTTGAGCACATTGCCAGCAATCGGTAGCGCGTGGCAGCACAGTAGTGGGGAAGCGTCAGCAAGCAGTGCTGAAACTAATCAGCTTAGGTCACAAGAGGCACACTGCCCCAGAGCTGTCACAGGGTTTGACGGAGCAGATCAATCTCTGGCTTTCGCCACTGAGCCTCCAACCGGGTATGGTCGTGTGTGACAATGACCGTAACCTGGTGGCGGCTCTGTAGCTTGGCAGTCTCACACATGTGCCATGCCTGGCCCACGTGTTCAATGTGGTGGTTTAGCGCTTTCTGAAAAACTTCCCTCACTTGTCTGACCTGCTCGGCAAGGTGCACCGCGTGTGCACACATTTCCGCAAGTCCACCACGGATGCTACCACCCTAAGGACACTGCAACATCGCTTCCAGCTGTCAGAGCACTGACTGCTGTGCGTCGTGCCCATGCACTGGAATTCTATGCTGCACATGTTGGCTAGGCCTTACGAGCAGCGTACAGCAATTGTAGAATACCAGCTGCAACATGGCCGTCGGAGTGGTAGTCAGCCTCCGCAGTTCTTTAAAGAGGAGTGGGCATGGATGGCAATCATCTGTCTGGTCCTCGGAAATTTTGAGGAGTCTACACAAATGGTAAGCGGCGATGCGGCCATTATTAGCGTTACCATCCTGCTGCTTTGCCTACGGAGAAGTTTGCTGCTAAGCATAAAGGCCGAAGCTTTGCGGTTAGAACAGGAGATGGGAGATGACAGTATATCACATAATAGCCAGACCACCCTCACGTCTATACCTCAGCGCATTTTGGAGAAGGAGGAGGGAGAGAAGGAGAAGGGGGAAGAGACAGCTGGCCACACTGCAGAGGGTACCCATGCTGCTTGCCTCTCATCTGTTCAGCGTGTATGGTCTGAAGAGGAGGATCATGAAAGTCATCCTCCTAGTGGGGACAGCGATGTGTTGCGTGCTGGGACTCTGGCACACATGACTGAATTCATATTAAGCTGCCTTTTCTAAGACTCTCAAGTTAGACGCATTTTGGACAACCAGGATTACTGGGTGTTCACCCTTCTCGACCCACGATATAAGGAGAACCTTTCCACTCTCATTCCACTCTCATTTTAGCTGCCACAGGAGAAATATGCATCCTCTATCACCCCCAAAAAAGGGAGAAGCCGCTTGGTCTATCCCTCTCGGATCTTACTCCTCCTTCTCCTCCTAAAACAGCATGTCATCACGCTGAACTGCCAAATATTCTGCGGGTCAAAAGGCACTGTTAGAACCAATTTTTTCGGAGGGTTGCCTCCAGACTTTGTTACAAATTAAGAAACAACAAGCTCTATCTTTAAAAAATGTTTATGAGTTTCACCTGCCCTCGGAGTAAACCAATTTTTGGGGGGTACACTTGTCATCTTGGTACACCAATTTTTAAAGCCTTTGCCTATACTCTTAGCAAACTAATTTTTCCGGGCTTCGCGTATTCTCTTGGTACACCAATTTTTCAGGGGTTCACCTATATTCTTGGTACACCAATGTTTCAGGGGTTCGCCTATACTCTTGGTACACAAATGTTTCAGGGCTTCGCCTATACTCTTGGTACACCAATTTTTCAGGGGTTCGCCTATACTCTTGCTACAGAAATGTTTCAGGGGTTCGCTTATACTATTGTTACAGAAAGGTTTGAGGGGTTCGCCTATACGCTTGCTACATAAAGGTTTGAGGGGTTCACCTATACACTTGCTACAGAAAGGTTTCAGGGGTTTGCCTATACTGTGGGTACACAAGAGTTTCCCAGCGCGGTGTTCAGATCTATTACGCATACACAGAATGAATTGTGTGGGTACACATGTGTTTCCCATAGCTATGTAACTGACAGCACATTGGGTCACACAAGGTGGAGGCTGGGACCGAGTCTGACCCTGGGCCCACTCATGTGCTTCCCACACAGAGGATTGCAGGTCTTACCTCAGTCGATTCTTGAACTTGCGCTATGCATTTACACCCCCAATCTGCAGTACATGTAGAGCAGTTAAGTATCTCTGTTTCTAAATAAGAATGGGTAACAACTAGAGATGAGTGAGCACCAAAATGCTCGGGTGCTTATTACTCAAGCCGAGCTTTTTGTAATGTTCGAGAGCTCGTTTCGAGTAACAAACCCCATTGAAGTCAATGGGAGACTCGAGCATTTTTCAAGGTGACCCATGCTCTGCATTGTTTTCAATGGAGCCACGGCTACTGCTGGCGGCTTCATTGAAAACAATGGTCTGCCGGCACCCTTGAATTGTTTTTCAGGGAAGGGCTTTACTTATATGCAGTACAGGGAGAAGAGCAGGCTGGAGGCGGCTGATGCCCTGCAGCTGAAGAAAAGTGAGTATTCTTTTTTTAAAATTTTATTCACCATTTCTTATTGTTTTTCAGGGAAGGGCTTATAAGTAAAGCTTTTCCCTGAAAATAATTTCAGGATGCCGGCAGCTGGATCCCCTACCGCAGCTGTCATCTGTGACAGCTGTGGTAGTGAATTATTTATGAAGACTTCCTTTGCTGCATCTGTCGCAAGAAAATCTTTTTTCCCGTGGGGATTAAAAAAACATCTGCCGCATGCAGCAGATGTGTTCATTATCCCCGCTGGGACATGGCAGCAGCGGACAGGTAAGTTTTGTTTTTTTTTTTACATTAAAATATTTGTTTTTCAGGGAAGGGCTTATGTTTAAAATGTTTAAAGCCCTTCAATGAAAAACAATTCAGGGGTGTCGGCAGAGGGAGGAGAGGGTGAAATTTTTCCGAGCACCGCGTTGTGCTCAGCTCGAGTAACGAGTACATCGAGCAGGCGAATGCTCGAATGAGCATCAAGCTTGGTCGAGCATGCTCACTCATCTCTGGTAACAACCAACATGGCCATTGTTACAGCTAAGAAAGTAAATACAGACCACTTCTTCCAGGTTTTTTGATGGCAAACCTATATGGGTATGCAGCAATCTAATTGATGTTGTATTTTTTATGATACAACAGACAATATTTATTGGATAGCATTCAAAGTAACCTGAACTGATGAATGCTGGGTACTGACTGTTGCCCTGAGTATTTTATTTATATCCTATATACATGTTTTCTTTATTTTCTATATATCCCACTGCGACGTCCAGTATACATTGCTTAGCTAGCATCATTTGAACAAATAATGTATACAATTGTGAATATATTTGATAAAAATGTTTGAATTCTTATATTTTGTAATATATTTTGTGTCTTGGTATATTTATGATTTCTTTTCTCAGTAAGGGCTCAGTCACACGGGCGCATCGGCGCCCGTGTTACTGCAGGTAGCAGACGGCCGTACCTGAAGACGGACGTCTCTCTGCAGCGCCGGAGGAAAGAACATGTGACCGGCTTCATTGCTGGTCATGTGTTCTTTCATCAGCGCTGCAGAGAGACGTCAGTTTTCAGGTACAGCCGTCTTCTGTCAGTCACACTGGCGCATTGGTGCCGGTGTACGGGTGCGGATGCGCCCGTGTGACTGAGCCCTAATAAAACTATGCTGTGGCTCTGAATGATCTCATCTACAATGCGAATTGTATAAATGCTGGTTATGATGGTTCATGTAGTTGCTATAATACATTTTTTCCATCAAATTTTCCCATTAAACTAGCTTATGTGTCTCAAGTATAAATTCTAATTCTATATCATATTTTATATTGACTAGTTACAGAATTTTTTGTGAATTCCGTAGCACAGGAAATGTTTTAATAACATGGCATATTCCATGACTTTTGGTTAAAATGTGGCCGAGTTGTAGCTTTAACCTTTTTGCAATGCTAGGAAACTAATGAGACATTCTTGAATGTTGTTACATTTTTAAGCTAGAAACATTCAGCATATTATGAGATACATAAGCCAAAGGTGTTCTACTTATTAGCACAAGCTTGCGCAGCCTTCCACAGCATGTATTTTACAACCCCCATTTTATGATACATTTAGCAATCATAAATACCTCATTTATTATTCTCAAAATATTTCAATGCATGTTACTGTTTTCATAAGCTTTTATTTATTTCAACATATGCGCAAATCTTAAAAAAATATATATTTTAATAAATATGTTTGTAAAGAGGACAATACAATACATTTTGCATAAGTATGAAGACTTACTGTACTGGATTCTGAAAACCTCTGAAGGCTCAGTTAGACTAGCATTTTTTTCACGAATGTATAGGCCCATAAAAAAGAAACGCAAAACACATGTATAAAAACTGCCTGACCGAAGTGTCAGATGCATTTTTATTCGCACTTGCTGTGCGGTCACACGATCCTAAAATTAGCACATATAGTGCGGTCTCTTTGAAAGCAATAGGAGAGGATCACTATCCCCTGTTGCGGCTGTGACAGCAGCAGCAGGGGATTTCCTGGATGTGAAAACCCCTGGATGCTGTCACATGCTGGGGTTTCACCTTGCTGTCAATAGGGCCGGTGGCAGCAGCGACAGCCGCATTGAAGACATAGGGAGAAGATGCGCTCCTCTGCTACAGTCCCCTAATCACTGAACACTGTAACAGCACTGTCACAGTATTCACTGAGGAGGGGACTCCCCACAGGGATGAAGGAATCCCCTGCCACAGCTGTCACAGTTGTGGCAGTGGAGCATGACGCTATCCCATTGCTTTCAATGAGGCCGGCACGTCTGCCACCCCATTGAAAGCAATGGGGTGAAGGCAACCCCCGCAGTGATGATTTTCAATGGGAGGGGGAGCTTGACATGTAAGCCCTACCCTGAAAATCATCCCTAGCTGCAGAAAAAAAATTATACATCACCTTAAAAGCGTTGTCTACTCCAGCGCCTTCTTCCAGGTCCCCGCACTGCTCTTCTTCTGGCCAGGGATTGAAAAATCCCCAATTCCTGGGGCTATGACCAATCAGAGGCAGCACTCAGCCATTCAATAAATGGCTGAGCGCTGCCTTTGATTGGTTACACAGGACATATAACTGGTCATACCTATACACAGAATTAGATGGTTCATACACCACGTGTCTGGCCACCTGCACAGACCCAATGCACATGTCGCTGTTCACACCAACACACCAGGTAATAAATGGCTGTGATTAGTCAAAGCGGTCAGCCAGTCAGAGGCAGCGCTTCAAGAAGGAAGGGATTTTTCAATCACCGGCCAGAAGAAAATGAATAACAGTGCGACGGACCTGGGAAGAAGACGCGCTGGAGGCGGACACCGCTTCTAGGTGAAATTATCATTTTTTTCCATCATCTAGGGCTTATTTAAAGGCTTTGACAGTAGAATTTTCTACTGTCACAGTAGAATCTCCTACTGTCAAAGTTGCATCAATTCGCACAAAAAATGAATCGCAAAACACTGTCCTATTTTTTGCAGGTGCGAATTTTATTCACTTGTAAAAAACGGACATTTGACGCGTTCATGGGAAAGCATTGGTTCTAATAGAGCCACATTTTTTTCACATCTATAAAAACGCTTGTCTAACTGAGCCCCTATAGAGCAGACATAATATATTATCCTAAAGAGGATGGCTATACACAATATATATAAACATGGAGAACAAACCTATTATTAACAAAACCAAAAAGTTGGGAAACAGGTAAACTGACCCCAACCTACTAAAGCGATAAAACCCTATGTGAAAATAGAGCACCTGCTCTGATGAGGGCAACTCCAAGTCAGGAACCTGTGGCATCCCATATTTTCCCTAGATGAAAAATATGGATGCTATTTACTATTGAAAATGACAAGGAACTAGTCAAGTATTCAAACCAATACATTATGCACAAGATGAAGCACAATATCAAACTGACAGTTAAACATGTACTAACAACCCAGAGTATCCAATAGACCAAGCAGCCATATCTGCTAGTGAAGCAGGATGGGATCATCATTTGACTAGAAACAACCACTGACAAGACATATAACCAGCATCTTCCTTGAGGTGGAGCCATAATAAATGTATGCAGATTAGAGATGAGCGAACGTACTCGTAATGAGTACTTACGCACCCGAGTACCGCAATTTTCGAGTACTTCAGTACTCGGGCGTAAAGATTCGGGGGGCGCCGGGGGGCGGGGAGAGGCGCGGCGGTGCGGGGGGGAGCAGCAGGGAACAGGGGGGAGCCCTCTCTCTCTCCCTCTCCCCCCCACTCCCCACTGCTACCCCCCGTGCCGCCACGGCGCCCCCCGAATCTTTACGCGCGAGTATCGCTGTACTCGAAAATGGCGGTGCTCGGGTGCGTAAGTACTCGTAACGAGTACGTTCGCTCATCTCTAATGCAGATGGATGCTGATTGGCAGGCTGAGACAAATGCTTCCCAGCTGATCAAGCCCTCCACACACCTGCAGAGAATTGATCACTTTGGAGCCTAGTGCTAAAAAGTCACTGGGGTGTGTGAATCATATGGGCTAGGACTGATACTGTGACGGTCCTGATGTGTCACAGCTGGCAAGCCATGACAACTGTGATCTCTTTACAAAACGTTGTCATACACATTGAAGAAAAGTCAGTCAAGCCCTTTCATTTTGGCAGGATTAGCCAAGTCCATCAAGTCTATGGGGGGTACTCCTCACTGTGACTCAATGGCAAATATCAGGAGTAAGAAGGATTGGGCATATTTGATTTCATGTTTGATGGAGGTATGCTGCTATTTCCTGCATAGAGGATAGTTTGGATGCTGATATGTATGGGAAAAAAGTAAAGAGTTTGCAGCACAAAACTAGTATGATGAATGGGGGGCACCACTGAACATACAGTGATGGCATATCCTAGAAATATGCTATTACTTCATAAGGTGGGAGTAAGCCTTAAAGCTTAGTTCACACTCCTTTGGTGAGATATTCATTGCCATTTGACTGTCAGTATTGCATGGTATGCTGCTATCTTCTATTCATTAAAGAGAAAAGGATACCCAACAGACTCATTACTGGTCAATTAGATTCACCTGGGTGTGTTAGGAACAGTTACAACACAGTAACAACACATAATGGCTTCATCTGATCCTTAATGGCTATGGTAAAAAAAGAAGCCATTTGATAGATGATCAGAGTCTGCCTTTCTTGACAGCAACTAATACAAATTTGAGAACACATATTAGCTCCTACAACTAGGCTATTCCTTCTAGTTTCTTGCATCTAAGTAATTATTGCATTGTTTTTTCTCATCTGCTAGTAAGAACCTTGTGAAATATTGTATAACATTTATTATGAGTAATGTCTAAAGAAACATCATGTTCTAGAGCAAGAGGAGCTGACCAGATTGAAATATAGTTTTATAGGGAAAGATTCAGTGTGACTTGGACAGTCACACAAAGAAGGCTGTCAATCGTTGATGGCTCCGTCCATTGGACTGTTCAGCTCAGAATGTGTAGAGGTTTGAATGAATAAAATACAAGTTATACTGAATCTTTCCCCATAAAAGTATATGCAATCTGCTCAGCTCCTCCTGCTTTATAACATAATGCCTACATTTTGGACATCATGTTCAAGCTGCCAGACTCCCTTTAAATACATTAACGTACAGGTGGTCCCCGACTTGCGAACAGGTTCCTTTCCGGGAGCCCGTTCGCAAGTCCGTTTTGTTCGCAAGTCGAACAAATGGTATGGAGCGGGTGGATCCCGCTCCATACAACGTCGGATGCAGGCTGTTCTTACAGCGGGCACCCGGCTGCAGCAGTTCCGACGAGCCGCGCCGCTTGTCAGAACTGTTAACACTTTAAATACCGCTCTGACAGCGGTATTTAGAGTGTTAACAGTTCCGCCGAGCGGCGCGGCTCGTCGGAACTGCTGCCGCCGGGTGCCCGCTGTAAGAAACAGCCTGCACCCGACGTTCAGGGGGCCCGTACAGCGTCCTACGATGAGATCGCTGGACGCTGTGCGGTTGCTAGGCAGCCGGGGACCTCCTGAAAGGCCCCAGGGCTGTCTATGCAGAGTGCCCATCAAGCACACGGCTTGATAGGCGCTCTGCATAGACAGCCCTAGGGCCTTTCAGAAGGCCCCCGGCTGCCTAGCAACCGCGATCTGACCGGACAGGCTTCTATCAGGCTTGATAGAAGCTTGTCCGGTCCCCGCACAGCATGATGTAATGCCATAGCATTACATCATACTGTGCTGTACAGATAGTTCGTATCTAGCGAAATTCGTAAGTCGAATGTTCGCAAGTCGGGGACTATCTGTATATTGATATAATTGCAATAAACAGAACAAAAGTCTGAGAAACTCTGTTAGGTTGTTCTGCTGGGATCTGTAGTACTATGGGTTTCCAGGAGCACACTTTCTCAGCTGTGGGATAATTAAGCTGGCTGGGTGTGGAATTCTCCAGCCAGCCAATCCCCGCTGGTATGCTGCATATAAATATAAGCTCCTCTGGCCAGAGAATGCAGGTCATTTTGCTCATTCTGTGTTATTCACACTCAGAGCTGGGTGTTATGCTTGTTAGTATGAAATGTTTCTCTCACATTCCCTGAGGACAGTCTGGACACCTGTTGTCTTCATAGACATTTTCTGCAGAACCCTCTTCCTTCCCTTTTACAGGTGTGGCCTCCCGGTCTAATGTTATGTATGGTCAGATGGGTGATTCCTGAAACTGTTCCCTTTATGTCAGTACAGTGGCTGATTCTCTTTCCCCTTGGTGTGAGGACATTCAGACTAGCTATGGTTTACTAGCTGTTTGCATGTGAGCTCTGAGTGGGGTTACTGTTCTGTGTGGTTTGCATTACATGGTGTGCTGGTGTGAATAGCGACATATTTTGTTCTGTCTGTGCAAGTGGCCAGAGATGTGCTGTATGAACAGTGCTGTTATGTGGGGTATGCATTACCTGGTGTGTTGGTGTAAACAATGACATGTGCATTGGGTCTATGCAGGTGGCCA
This sequence comes from Eleutherodactylus coqui, assembly GCF_035609145.1. Lineage (NCBI taxonomy): Eukaryota > Metazoa > Chordata > Amphibia > Anura > Eleutherodactylidae > Eleutherodactylus > Eleutherodactylus coqui. The sequence goes on along the minus strand of NC_089843.1, from coordinate 136,429,126 downwards.
GGCATGGGCTGTATGAACAGTCCTGTTCTGTGTGGTATGCATTACCTGGTGCGTTAGTGTGAACAGCGACGTGTGCGATAGCTCTGTGCAGGTGGCCAGACGTGGTATATGAACCGTCTTATTCTGTGTATAGGTGTGACCAGTTATGTGTCCTATGTTTGGTGCATCTCTCTGGGTTCCTAATCAGGGATAGCCCGGTCTAAGATGAAGACAGTGTGGCCGTCCTTTTTAGGGCACCTACCCCGCTTTTAGGCAGGGGTGCCCCCACTTTCCCTAATTAGTAAGGGACAGGTTTCCTTCTGTCTTTGCCTGGAGTGGTGTAATTTGTCTTTGCAAATTCTATGTGAGTGTGTTTGCGGTTTTACTAGGACACCATCTTGCATCCGTACTTAGGCTTGATGCTTTAGTGTTCTGCGCGGACGTAACAATCTCCTTCTCATTAAGTAATAAGACTAAATGCCATTACACGAACTCATCAAAATGAATGTGTAGAAAGAATAATTGGTCAGCTATTTACTAAACTGTTTTAGCCATAATTGTTATGTTGGAGCAAAGCATTTTTTATTACATGAAATTATTTTTTACTGTGCACATTTAATTTCTCAATGAAAGGCAATGTGTGCAGACACAATTTTTTATACATTAACTTTTTTTTCAATAAGCACTAAAGTTTATTTACAAAGAGCAGCAGAATACATTTACCTGCACTGTGTGCCACTGCCAATAAAGTCATTTCATCCATTTGTCCATCCTGCTCTCTCCTATAGCATACAGTTTTTTTTCGGACATAATTCGGCACGCAGTTACTTTCAAATGACATCTATAAATGAGTGCAGTTTAATGCCAATTAAATATAAGGATTACCTTATTACTTTGCTAAGTAATAAATGACAACAGATGAACTGAAGTAAGGTATACAGGCTTTTAGATATGGGCCAGACCCTTTAAAAAAAAGGAGATTCCATATGTGGGACATTATCATTTAGACAAAAGTAACAACACGCAGCATCTTTTATTTTTCCCAGAAGGCTCGGCATATCATTACATAGGAAGTCCATTGATTTCATTTGTCATTATATAATACTTCATCTGTTGGAACGAACTGCAAAGCAACTAAACATAAAGGGCTTACTCCCATGCTTGTGCACGCAATGTGCAGAGATTAGATCCCATTGTTTTAAATGGGTGCATTCTTACTTTCACATAGCGCTATGCTCTGTGTTTTTGCACATCTGCTGTGCAATTTCACAGGTTAATTGAAAACACTGGGGACTAATTAGGCAGCACAGCCTTTTAAATCATGACGCGGGTATGTCCTGCGCCGATGTGAACGGTCTCCGTTAGCGTAAGGAATATAGTAAAAAGCACAGATACCCGTGTTATAACACAACCTTCACAGCACAAAAAGTGGTGCTATCACCAGCGTTTCTGCGCTTACAGTCATCTGAAGGTGTCATTAATGTTGATCTTTATTGCACACATATTGTTTTTTTTATTTTCTCTTCCAGATGTAGTCTTACAACATTGTTACTAAAATGGAATAACAAGTGCTAATATCTGTGTAAGTATAAATCAAACTCTGAAAATAAAAAATTGCCATATTTCGCTTTATCTATCTATCGATCGATCGATCGATCGATAGATACAGGCAAAGTGAAATAGTGAAATACTGTCACTTCATTTTTACATTGTATATGCAACAGAATTGTAAGCACTATCTAGGCAAAGTATGAAAAAAGAGTAATGAAAAGGCCTTTATTGAAAAAGAAAGATGTATATGAAAATGCAACAAGAAATACAAAAGCTAAAGTAATGACTTTCTTACTGAAGCACTCCCCTCTCATGGGAGCTGGGAGTGTTTAAATGGAGTGATATGCATGAGACGATGAAGATTTTCAGCCCTGCTAAAACTGAACAACAAACGAAACGTTGCTGGCTGGCATTTAAACCGAACGATTATAATCATTTGTGTGGGTCTGAAAATGGTTAACTTTCTTAACAAAAAGGTTTTCCCAAGTACCCATGCTACATATGTATGTGGGATAGCAGAGCTAGAGGAAAACACTGGGTACAAAAGAAGTGGCCATATCGAGAAACTTTAGAAGTAGGAAAAGCAAACATTGTGAACAAACCTATCGTCAGTCAAGACAGAATAATTTTCCCCCCACTCCACATCAAGCTTGGCCTGATGAAGCAGTTTGTGAGAGCATTGGATATATATGGCGATTGTTTACAGAATATTGTTTCTGCACTTCCAGCTTTATCTTTTGAAAAAATTAAAGCAGGAGTGTTCAACGGTCCTCAAATTTATGTTCTTTTACGTGATGAGAAATTTGTCAAGAAGATGAATAGGAAGGAACAGGCAGCATGGATGTCTTTGGTAGAAGTTACTAAAAATTTACTTGGTAACAAAAAAGCTGAGAATTATGAGGAACTTGTTGAAAAAATGTTAGTGGCCTTTTGTGAACTTGGATGCAACATGAGTGTTAAGCTGCATTTCCTTAACAGTCATCTCGATCAGTTCCCAGAAAACCTTGGGGATGTTAGTGATGAGCAGGGAGAACACTAACTGAAATCAACATACTCAAATTATACTAAAACAAGTGTTCATATAAATGCAACAAAAAATTTGTTGGCCAGTGTTGTCGTTCACTTTCACTAGTTTGAATGTTTTTTTTGAACGATATAGGTCCCTGTGTTGGCAGACAGGTGGCAGTGCATAAGGCACTGAGTAAGGGGAGCTGAAGAGGTACCACATCCTAAAACCATGCGGACACCTGTGTCACTGATAGATGGAAAGCCAGACCTGTCCAGCCTTGCATGCAGCCAGACTGCAGGCGATGTAATCTATGGATTCTGAACTGCATAAGTGTGGCGGAGAAGCGAGACAGCCATGGCTTGCTCTGCTAGTGGCGACTAACTGCAGGACTGTAGTAGTGCAGCTTGGAGGAGGATGAGGGTTGAATTGTGGAACATATCCTTTGGTGTAGGGTAAAAAAAAAAGGGATGCCTGGGAAGGAGGGTACGGGTCCGGTCCAATGCTGGCAGGAGTTTTTATACTTTTCCAATTTGCCTTTTGGCACTGTATACCTAGAATACCTGAAAAATGTCTGAAATATTCATTATTTCATACTTGAATGTCCCATTTTTAGCATTCTATAGATTGCCTAGTCATTCTATGCAATGACTCACATTTTCTGTAACATATATAAAAATAAAAATTATGCTATTTCCCATTTTTTTAACTTCTCCCAAAGGAGAAGTATAATAGACTTCAGACTGAGGTGTCATTAATAAGCAAAATAAGAGCAAACACAATAAATGTTAAAATATTTAAAAATATATAAAAAAGAAGACATGCTACCATCTAGAACACTTTGTGTGTGTCATTTCACTAAGGAGCAGGCTTTACTGCTATAGCTTGCTGATCCTCTTCAACAGTTGAGGAATTCTTGTCACTTGCCTGTCCCATGGAGATATTCACACTGTCATCTGCAGAGTCTTTTCAAAGTTTATTTTCCAAGAATGACAATCTCCAGCAGCATGCAGAGTCACAAATTAAGAGAAAATGGAAATGTTACTGTCTGGCAGATGATCTAATGTCCTGGCATGCTCCCCTGTTCCAAAAACATTCCTCTATTTCTTCCATTCAATGGAATTATGTTATTATACATGGGGCTTTACATTCTAATCAGCTAAGAGGAAATATTATGACTTATCTTTAAAATAGACACAAGAATATACAGGATTTTACATGGCTAGTGGGTTTATAGTAAGGCTTTTCATCTTTTTACTGGGGCTTCAGCAGTTAAACTTTGGCGATGTCTGCGGCTCACCACTAGTGATTGAAGTCTATGCCAAAAATCATTTGAACCCAGTATTGCATTAAACGAAGCACAGAATGAATCAATTATTTTGCTAAACTAGAAAAAAAGCAGCCAGGGAAAAGCTTGTGCCACTTAAGCCGCAGTCAGAAGAGAGATTTTTTTGCGTGCCCATGTGCGCAAAAAAAAATCACGTCTATTAGAACTATTGGTTACATGTCCGTCTTTTAGGGCACAAAATACTCGCACCTGCAAATGATAGGACATGAAAGCCTATAGTGCGCACCTGTAAGGTCCGTGCTGCGCGTAAAGACATTGTGTGCTGTTAAAGAGGTGACAGGGGGGGCGGAGCCTGGCCGCGGACTGTGATGGTCACATGAGAGAAGCGCTCCATCACTGAGGCACTGTTCCCGGCTCCAGACAACAGCGATCTGAAGAAAAATGGAGAAGATAACAAAGGAGAGAGGTGGAGAGCAGCAGGAGACCCCTCGACCAGCCCGAGGCCAGTCGGATCTCCAGCGGTTCCTGAAAGATATGAGCGCCCGCTCCCCGCACGCAGCAAGTAAAATGGCGCCGGCAGCAGCTGCAGCTCAAGCCATAGCGCGGGAAGGGGACAGCTCCTCTGAGGGAGAAGAAGACGAGCCCCTGTCTAAGGGCTTCATGAAAGAACTCCTCACCAAGACGATGAAGCCAGTCTTGTCTGAGCTAATGGAGATCAAAGAAGAGGTGAGGCATATGGGGATGAGAGTGGAAGATTTAGAAGGCTCTGCAGCTAACATCACCACCCACTCCAGTGAATTAGCCTCAGTTGTAAAAGAACAGCATCTCCAGCTCAATAAAATGCTCCTCTTACAAGAGGATATGGAGAATAGGAGCAGGCGCAATAACATCCGGATAAAGGGTCTGCCGGAAATGTGGGCACAGGATACTCTGGGAAAAATTGCTATGGAAGTCTTTTCGGATTTACTGGGGGCTGACAGAGCAACCTCTATCATCATAGAGAGAATCCACAGGGCCTTGAGACCACAACCTGCATCTGGTGACCCCCCTTAGAGACATCATATGTAGACTGCTAGCTTTTCCGGACACGGCAGCCATTTTAACCGCTGCACGAAACTCTAGAAACATAACGTATGAGGGAGTAGCACTACAACTATTCCAGGACCTTTCGCCCTCCACCCTGGCCAAGCGCAGGATGCTCAGGCCTTTGCTGGAGGCCCTCAAGGCGAAAAGCATTAGATACGCCTGGCTTTATCCGTTCGGTTTGGGGATCTCGCATAAAGGAAAAAGGCTGAACATACGAACCCCAGAAGACCTACAAGGGAGCTGGCAGCACTTAGGTCTGGAACCCATTGAGCTTCCCAACTGGCTCCCTATGCCAGAGTCCCCGATCCTCCCACTCCTGCCGACACCGGAGAGCTGGCGCACAGCAAGTTATGCTAAATCCTCAAAGAGCAAGCAAAAGAAGAAAACCAGAGAAGACATAATCTTGGAAGAGACTTGACTCACAGGACTTTTATACTGACCATTTTATACAGAGACTCAGTTTCCCAAGAGTCCAAGTATCTAAAAGTTCCCAGCCCCTCTAGGCTACTTGAACAGGACTTTCTCAAGATTGTCTACAGTTTAACATGTTACTTTCAAGGACTTATCCAAAAAAAGATTCTCTCGTCTCTAAGCTACTGAGAGATCCACAACGTTATTTAACCCTTCAAAAGTTGGAGCCTGACGGTGCCCCTCCGACCAGGCAATTAACCGTATTAACAGTTAAAATCTACCTAAAGATACAACTTTATTATATTTAATTAACTAGTTAACCGTCTCCCATACACAGGTGGTTTCCCTCCCCCCCCCCCCCCGAGGCAACCCATCTGTACCTCTGAAAAGAGGCCCACTTATAGACCTAGCCACCAGTAACTAATCTGTGCATAATCTGGTCTATTATTTTCTTGTTTTTTCTTTTTCTGTATTCCCATTGTTTCCCCACTCTCTCTCCCTCACCACCATACCTATATTTCTTCCCTGCTCTTACCCCACCGGACTCTACCCCCTACCGACACATCTAACCAGCACCGGCCATCTCACAGCCAAACAGGCCCCGACACCGGGCGACTAAGATAATCAAAAGCCCCAACCACTGACGACTGTTAACTTTTCTATTTTCAGAGTCTGCTTTTTTCCTGCGGCTCCTTCGTTCAGCCTAGCAACCGCCTAGACATAGATTTGCACACAGCGTCTGCAGCAGAAATATGGAAGCGATAAGATTCACGTCTTTCAACGTCCGGGGCCTCAACACACCTCAAAAAAGGTATAGTATTTTTCAATTAATTAAAAAATACAAAACTAGAGTACTACTATTGCAGGAAACTCATTTCAAACTAGCTAATTGCCCAAGCTTACCAGGAAAGCAATTTCCCCAATACTACCACAATCCTCATCCAACGTCTGCCTCCAAGGGAGTGTCCATCCTCTTCCACAAATCCCTGTCATTCAACCTTAGAGCCAAATACTCGGACAAGCTCGGCAGAGTACTGTTCATAAAAGGATCTATAAACAACACCAAAATAACAATAGCCAATATTTACACCCCCAACTCCAATCAGGTCAGCTAGCTGATAGACCAACTGAATGTATTAAAAGAATTTGCAGAAGGTCCCATCATCTTAGGGGGGGATTTAAACGCCACTTTAAACCCTGTGCTAGATTCCTCGACAGGCAGGTCTTGGATCCCACAGAAACAAATTAAAAAATTAAATAAAACTCTACAAGATCTGGGAGTCGTGGACACATGGCGAGCTGCAAATCCCTCTTCAAAAGACTACACTTATTTCTCTCAACTACATTCCTCTTACCACAGGTTGGATTATATAATGGTGTCCCAAGATATATTAACAAAGGTAGAAAAGACAAAAATTGAGACAATCACAGTATCCGATCATGCTCCTATTCACGCTGATATTAAATTCAAGGGGGATGGCCCGAGGGAGTGGAATTGGAGGCTCAACATCTCACTATTAGATTCGGATATAGAAAAAGCTTATCTGTCTAAACACCTACAGGAATATTTCTCATTGAATATTTCAGAAGATCTGAAATTCCCGGTGACCTGGGAAGCGCATAAAGCGTATATGAGAGGCCTCTTTATTGCGCTGGGTAGCAAGATCAAAAAGAAATCCCAGGCTGAAATTGATGACCTCCTGATTAGGATAGCAAAATTAGAACAAACCGCAAAACTAACATAAGCTATAAACAATCAGGAAGAGTTAATAAAGCTAAGACATACGCTAAAAAAACTCTTGGAAACCTGACACAATAAAAGCCACCTCTACATTAGGCACATTGCATATTCCCATGGCAACAAAGGGAGTAAATTACTCACGTCTCAAATTAAAAAAGCAAAAGTCAGAAACAATATTGCAGCAATTAGAGATCATACAGGGAAATTGGCTTCATCGTCCCAAGAGATCGCAAAAAATTTCCAATGCTTCTACGCCAATCTATACAACCTCAAAGAAAATGACTCTCCCAATAACCAAGAGAGCAAAGAGAAACTCATAGATAATTTCCTAAACGCTATACAATTGCCAAAATTAGAGAAGGCGGCCAGCTCCTTTCTCGACCCTATGTCTTTACAAGAAGTAGAAGATATAGTGACACAGTGCCCTGCAGGAAAAAGTCCAGGACCGGACGGTCTCCTAAGTATATATTATAAATCCTTTAAAGACATCCTAGTACCAAAACTAAGGGACCTGTTTGAAGCACTCATGTCCAGAGACCCATTAACAAAACAAGCGCAAGAAGCGCACGTTATGCTTATACATAAAGAGAAAAAGGACCCTGAACTTTGCAGTAGTTACAGGCCAATATCTCTGATCAACGTAGACGTCAAACTCTGGGCAAAGCTGCTAGCAAAATGGTTAGAGAACTTAGTCACCTCTATAATAAATAGCGAACAAATGGGTTTTGTCAAGGATAGAGAGGGCAGAAATAAATGCTATAGATTACTACACGCCACTAAGTATGCACCAACCCAAAATATACCCCTGGTTCTGGTAAGCACTGACGCTGAAAAGGCGTTTGATAGGGTGGACTGGATCTATATAAAGAAAGTCTTAAATTATTTTGATTTTCCTCCGACATTTGTCTCAGCGATATTCTCACTATACCAAGAACTCTACGCCAGACTTAAAATAAATAATTCACTATCCCCACCCTTCAATATTAGAAATGGTACCCACCAGGGCTGCCCTTTATCCCCGACCCTCTTTATTCTTTCCATGGAGCCCCTCCTTCAGGGAGTAAGATTAAACCCTAACATAAAAGGTCTCGAAATTGGAGCTAAAACCCTACACACGGCCGCATTTGCAGATGATGTAATGTTCATTATCTCAGATCCTGAAACGAGCATTCCACATCTATTAACATTATTGAAAACCTTTGGCGCTATCTCCAATTTTAAAATTAATTTCTCTAAGTCCAACATCTTAAATGTGTCCCTCCCCCTGAACAAATATAAAGTGTTCAGCTTCAGTCCACCCTTCAAATGGTCCAACAAGTCAGTGGAATACTTAGGGATTACAATTACCAAAGACGCCAAAGATCTATATAAATATAACTTCATCCCACTACTTACACAAGTGAAACACCTCTTGCATGCATACGATATGCCGTTTATCTCATGGTTTGGCAGAAAGAATGTGCTGAAATCCTACATCTTACCCAAAATTATATACAAACTTAGAATGCTACCGATTGCGCTTCCCCGGGCCTTCTTTAAATCACTGAGATCAGCTTTTTCGGGGTATGTTTGGAGACAGAGAAGGCCATGCTTGGCATACAGCCTCATGGTGAAGAGGAAAGAAGAGGAGGGGATCGGCTTGCCATGTGTCCACGACTTCTATCTAGCTACACAATTAAATTACTGGATGGAACTTGCGTCCACTCCTAAAGACACTATATTACAATCTTTAGCAGCAGAGGCTCATGGGGAAGCCCTACAGGAAGACCTTTGGTTCCCAAATAAAGGCCTCTATAGGTCCAAAAAATTTAACCCACTGCTCAAGGGTCCGTGCGAAGTCTGGGACAAACTAGGAGCATCCCTGGCTCCCACACCAACCCCAGCGACCCCCTTAAACCTAATTAATAAGATCCTGGGAAAACCAATAGACGACACCATCAGAAGCATTTGGAGAGGCTTAGTTCCCTTGAAATTAAAAGATCTGCAGGTCCAGATGCATAAAGAAACCCCCGACATAGTAAAGACCCTGCTACCCCAAGCTCAAGCATCCTTCATACAAAGGGCCCACATAACGCAAATGATAGGGGAATTCAAGAAAAAACACAGATCCACACGACCAGACACCCCATTTGAAAAACTCCTCAAATGAGACCACCCTATCAGTAAAGCAATAACCTTACTTCGTAAAAAAATTATCATACCCCCAGAAATATACAAACCAAATTTCCTTATTTCATGGGAAAAAGAGTTGAACATCTCCCTTTCCTCTTCTGACACTAAAGTAATCCTACAAAACGCATTCGGCGCCTCCGCATGTGTCTTGCTACAAGAAAGCCATTATAAGATCTTGGTCCGCTGGTACAAGACTACGCAATGGCTATACGCTTACAAATTAGCCCCGCACGATAGGTGTTGGAGGTGTGATACGGGAGTTGGCTCCTTTAGACATATATGGTGGGAATGCCCGAAAATCACCACTTTCTGGAAAGAAATAGTGAAAACACTACAACAATTAAAACCAGGACTCTTGCTGACAGCAGATATGGTGCTCCTATGGAGACCTACTTCAGCCTTCCATCCACTAACAGACAAACTAGTGACCTTTCTTCTTGATGCAGCTAAAGCCCTGATACCTACCCTATGGTTACAGAAACACCCTCCCCCCCCCCCCCCCCCCCGACTCTCACACACTGGAAAGTAAAAGTGGACTCAATATGCAATATGGAAGAATTGGCTAGTTGGAATAGAGGAGCTCATGACAACTTCATAAAAATTTGGGCTCCTTGGAGGCAGATTAAACACTGAGACACACATCGAAACACATACCGCCTATTTGGGCAATTAAGGACCGAAACAGAAAGTAGTGCCCCCCTCTCTGTAGAGGTTCACACCGCTACAAAAAGAGGCCCCGGACGTTGACGACGATATCTGAAGGACCAACCATGTTGTAGAGCTCGCTAGGAAACCGAACAGCGTATATGTTTGTTAGAAGATAGCAGAAGCGACTGTCCATAGGGGGACCATCAGGACCCTGGATTCGGCTTGGCTGGACGGAGGCGTTGAGGTGGAGAAGAGTAAGTGTCAAACGCTTTTCATTTACCTCCTTACACATCCCCCCTTACCCCCCCGTGCCCTCCCCCTCCCCCCCCAATTGTGCCCTTCCCCCACCTACACAATTACTAAGGCTGTCTTTTGTTAATTACATGTATGTTCTGATGCTTCACGTCTCACCCCCCCTCTCTACTCCAGACTCCGCCAACAGCAGTATTCCTTGGTTCCAGACACTGAGTTGGATAGCGTAACAATCTGGACTGTTTGAACCTTGTTGGTGAGTGGGGAATACGGTGGAGGGGGCGACAAGGGACCTCTCCCTGCGAGGAGACATAATGTTTTAACCTGTTTAAACCTGTAAGGCCACCTGCACACGAGCGGAAATCCCGCCGCTGAAAGTTTGTATAGGAGTGCATTAAAATACGCACTCCTATGCAGCCGGTCGCGGTTTGGCCGCGCGAAATCTCGCGCGGCAAACAAACCGCGGCATGTCCTGATTTTCTGCGGGGCACGCACATACCCGGCCGCCGGCTCCAGTCTGCGCATGCGCCGGACGTGTGTTGCTTCATTGCCGGTCATGTGTTCTTTCATCAGCGCTGCAGAGAGACGTCCGTCTTCAGGTACGGCCGTCTTCTTTCTGCAGTAACGGCTCAGTTACACGGGTGCATAGGCGCCAGTGTATGGGTGACTGAGCCCTGAGGATGCATTCACACTTGCTTTAGGGCTTTCCATTGCAATTCCATAAGTCTATTCCGTTTTTGGAACAGAAAAATTATTTTAGAACGAAATCAAAGATTTACATTTTTTACATGTTGATTTCAATGGGTTTTAAAAAAAAAAAACAAATAACTTTCAGTTTGCTTTGGTTCTATTATGTTTCCATTCCATTGAAATCAAGGAGGTAAAAATGAAAACCTTAAACCCCTTAGTGACGGCCCGGGTGCCGGCTGTTTATTACAGTCAAAACCCAGCAGCAACAGCTGCAATGAGCCGCAAGGCTCTTCGGGGCTGTTAACCCTTTAAATGCAGCTGTAAATTCTGACAGCGCCATTTTAATCCCCTGAATGTTGTTTGGGGGGGGGGGGGAGGTCCTGTACGTCCCCCCTCCCCCTGTAATTAGATTAATATATAATGTATACAAATACATTAACCCTTATCTCAACATGTGGTAGTAAAAAGTATCGTAAAGTAAAAAGGTAAAAAGTAGATTACAAAGGTATTCTTTGGCCATAGGAACATGTGTTTTATATTATGACTGTGATTTTATTTGTACCCATGCAGTGATGCTGAAAACAATCCCATGAGTACCTGCAAAGATTTAAAATAAATATTACTTTGGAATGTAAGAGGAAAGAAACATTTCTTATAATGCATTTAGTGTGTTTGTAAAACGACAGACATATATTTTGTATTGATTATTCATGCAATGAAGTTCATCAAAAACATGAGAGAAATCTTTTTGACAGGTTAACTGCTAACATCTTAGGAATAGGAAATATTCAAAACCCTAGATACTCCAAACGCACTGTGACTGAAGTTTCATCCAGCATTGTTTACTGCTTGACTCCAAATAAACCTTCTGAAAAGGAGTTTCCAGAGGATTAAAATTATACATTCTGTAGCATGTCCCATTAATTCAATATATGGCAAAAATAACCACAGGAAAACATTCAAAGGTCATTTTAGGGTTCCAATCCAAAGAATATAGTGATGTGCTTCAAATAGCTATAAATCCTTTTTTTTTCCAAAGATCAGGGTTGTATATGAACTGAAAACAAGCAGTAATGCCTTAGCAGAGGAGTAACTACAGCCATAACAGCTCAGAGTATAAGAAGGCCACTTAACTTCAGCAGCTTCCTCCAACTAAGATTTTTGCTTTCTACTGTTAGCATTCTTTTTGTGGGATTTCTAATGTACAGGAGAGCTAATATAGAAACTATTAAGTATAAAACATATCTCAATACACTGGAGAAAGGAAAAGGGGGGTGGGGCTTGATTGAATTATTTAAATATGCTAAAGCTTTAAAACCTTCACAATCCAATTTTGGATTCAGGGTTTCCTAGAGGGTTTTCTATTTCTGTCATTGTACAATGGCACCATCTGCTGGCTAGACCCAGTACTGCGGTATGGAACATGCTGGAGAGGCCCCTGACAACAGAGCGGGCAGTAATATACAGTAATAATACCCTGCCGGACATCTTCCTGCAAATGGGAGCTGTACACCCTTCAATCAGAATGTCTGAAGATGTCAGACAGTGAATTGGAAAGTGTTAAATGAAGTTTAGGTGGGAAGAAAGTGAATACAAGAACAGGTAGGCACAATCTGAAATTAGTGGGGAAAGATCGGAAGTAATGTCAGAAAATATTAGAGTAGTTGGCGAATTAAAAGTAAGATCCAGAGTGGAAGAGTGCCATGGACAGGACAAGACTCTTCTCAAAGGGAATTATCTCAAAAGATTATGCTCAGATGGTATTTCACACCAACTCATTTAACCAAAATTAATGAATGCCACTCTGATATGTATTGGATGGGCTGTGGGTTTGCAGCCTTGAATATGTGTTGGCATTGCTTGAAGATTTATATTTGCTGGCTTAACATTTTTTTATGTTTTTTCCAATATTTATCCATACCATATCGTCTTTAACCCAACTCCGGCCCTCTGCTTTTTTTGTATAAATAATATTCCTCAACATGCAAAAGCAGAGGTAAGCCATATAGTAATTGCTGCACATTTCAGTATTCCTAAACTATGAAAACTCCCTTAGTCCCCATCTATTGTGGAAACCTTGTGTTCTGTAAAAAGTACTTAGAATATAAAACAAGTATATGCAGTAGAAATTAAACTTGACTGGGCTGATTGTTACAATTTTTTCAGGGTAAACCCATTCCTTAGCCTCTTAGTGACCACCCATATCTCTTTTTATAGCAGTCATTAATGGGCCTTATTCTGAATCATACATCTATTTATCGCCCTGCATCAGATTTCTCATGCTAGTAGGAACAGGGGCTTGACTGTCTGATGACACCAGAGCTCTAGTTCTAATAGCTGGGACCATACAAACCTGCAACTCCAGATGCTTAAAGGAGTTGTCCGCCGGCGAAACTGATTTTTTTTTTCCCCAATGAATGCCCTGTAGTGGAGAAGCATCACACATTACAGCTTTAACCATGAAAAACGATATTTTGCTCACCTTTTTATTCCTTTTCTTACCTTATAAAGTTTGCCTGAAGGATTTTTCAAAGATGGCGCCGCTGCCTCTCTCTCCTCAGTGCGCGCTCCCGATAACACCGGCCACATGACTGGAGGACTGGCATGCACGCTTCACTGCTTTGAATGGAGCCAGCAGCCGGCTGGCCCCATTCAAAGTAATGAGAGAGCAGGGAGAGCAGTGCGATCTGCTCCTACAGCTCTGACAGCAGTAGCAGGAGATTCCTTCATCACTGGACACTGCAGTGTCACAGCCTCCAGTGATGAGGGAACATGCTGGGGAAGATGAAATAATCTACTGCTACATCTGTCAGAGCTGTAGGAGCAGATCCTGATCTCTAGCAGCACTTTCAATAGCTGACGATCGTCGGCTATTGAAAGTGAAAGTAGCACCAAGCATGCCCTACACACACATACACATGCCCCCCCCCCTTCCCCTCCCCCTTCCCCCCCGGACTTCTGACAGCCCGGCCGACACCAGCAGCACACACACCCTCCCCCCCCCCTTCTGCGAGAGCCCAGCCGTCCACTTACCCCCCCGGGACTCCTGACAGCCCGGCCACCACCAGCAGCACACACACACACCCCTCCCCCTCCGCCTCCCCCCCTGCGAGAGCCCGGCCGTCCACTTACCTTACAGATGCCAGCAGCCGCGCACCCCCTGGGAGAGGTTCCCAGCAGCTGAAGTTCTACTGCACATGCGCAGTAGAGAGCAGAAGTGAGAAGCACGCCCCCGACGTCCCGTCAAGACCTGGAGCCGGCCCGACAAGAAAAGAAGATTTCTTGTCGTAACCAGGGACGACCGAGGAGCAACACAGGGGGGGGCACCCCTACAGGTAAGTCAATAACTTCTGTTTGCCTCATTTACCATGCACAATGTATATTACAAAGTGCATGGAAATGGGCAAACAGAAGTAATGAGATCTAATGTTTATGGCCGGACAACCCCTTTAACTTTTTATATGCTGCAGTCAATGAGAACACAAGATTTGAAAGGCTGATGAAGAGAAGGGGCTTCCTCTGTCACCCACTCGACCCTTTTGATGTGATCTTGAGGGTGCTGAAGGACTTCTATGGCACCTGGAGACTTAAAGATGGCCTCTGAGTCTGCCATCTATGGTAGCTTATGAGGGCCAGCCTATGAGGATATTATACATACAATCAAATGTAATAACACTGAAGATCTATAGTAGGACAAAATTAAAAAGGAAAAAAAGGGAAAAATATCTAAAAAAAAATGTAATATTCAAAAGCTACCTTTGCCCCTTACTATGGAAAAAAATCACAAGTTTGGTATTTCCATCTATTTAATGACCCATATAAAAAAATGTTGCACATTATTTAACCCGTGTGATTAACTACTTGTTTTATTTCTCAGTTATTAGTATTCATTTTTAATCTCATAAAATCTGGATGCTTTAAATTGGAATACATCCTATATCTCCTGTCACTGTTATTTCTCACCAACTGTCCAGAGCACCACTCCACTTGCACTTTCTGTGAGGTAAGTAGCCTTTGAGCACCCATCCAAACTCCACCTCCCACTAATTTAGCATCACTAAAGGACTACTGCATAAGTGGCGTGGCACCCTGAGCCAGAGGAACTTTTTATCTAAATATTTTTTGCTTTGCAATTGCCCAAGATATTTTTCATATCCTGGGAATCTCTGTGCCTGCTTTCCCCCAGATGCCCCTTGGACAGAGTGCTACATCATCCAATGGCTACCTTCTCCCTGGCTAACTTAGATCGGAGGCATAGCGGCTAACCCCTCAGGGTCTAGCCATTTGCTCCAGGTGAGTCCCCTCTTGACACCACTCAGTTTTCAATTTCATTCCAACCATCAGCTGAGGCACCGTCTTGACAATTTGTCTTTATAAGTGGTTGGACATTATGAAGGAACTTATCTGTCCGTGGCAACACAACACTCAGTCTATTATGCTCATTATTTATGCGTATTCTGGTTTTGTTTGCATTTAAAAGTTATTTAAAAAAAAAACGTATTGATACTTCTTGTATTTCTATATGGATTTGGAATTGGTTACGTAACGTACATTTCTTTATTTTTTGCCCTGTGAGGCAACGTAATTGTCAAATGTGCCATCCTTTTTCATTTTTACTTTCTAGGAAATTTAGTAATAAATATGTATCATCTAAAAAAATTCTAAAGTAAACTAATTTCCGCATGCCTATTATACGTATAGGTCTATCCTATGAGGAAATACAATGAAATAATAGAAGGTAATATACTGTAAAGTGATATATTGAGAGCTGCTAAAGTGTAAGAAGTTACTTCCTCATATATTACTGCAATTTAGCTGTAAACTACATGGTGGGAATCCAATTGCGAATTATGGAGCCCTTTGTATTTCACTTAAAACACTTGGTTTCATCGAGTATTACTGAAACATTCAGTAGTCTAAATACAGTAGTTGGATATATAAGAAATTATTGTTATAAATTAGGACAACCGGAATTGGAACTGAGAAACATAGGAGTCAGAGCCAGCAAATTACAGTGATTTATCGCAAATAGAGGGCTTCTCATTTTGTAGAATCAATGGAGAATAGAACTTCTTAAGATTTACCTGTCTCTATAACACACACATTAAGTCGGCAAGTTGCACATATTTCTTACAAATAAACAGAAAATTCTGGTAAGAAAGACAACCAAGAAATATTTGGAATAATAAATCAATGTAACCAGGTACATCCTAGACTATGAGGCAGACGTCACTAGTAAGGTGTCTGCCAGTTATAGGTGAAGCTCATTTGAAAGGGCAGTTTTCATGTAGGTGATAGCAAGGGTGGAATCACACTTGTGTTAGGGCTTTCCCCAACTATTCCATCTGTCTGTTCTGTTTTTGGAACAGGAAAACAAATTTTACCCCTTAGTGACAGAGCTTTTCCGTTTTTTCCTCCCCGCTTTTAAAAAATCGTAACTCCTTTAATTATCCATCGATGTAGCTTTATGAGGGCTTGTTTTTTTGCAGGACGAGTTGTATTTTTAAATGGTACTATTTAATGTAGCGAAAAACATAAAAAATTCTAAGTAGAGAGAAATGGAAAAAAATTAAATTCCGCCATCTTTGAGCGCATCTTGTTTCTACTGCACACAAACTGCAACAAAAGTGACACGATAGCTTTATTCTAAGGGTCAGTACGATTACTACGATACTAGTTGCGGTTCTACTTGTATTTCTTTTCAAAGATATTTAATTTTTTTGAAATTATTTTCTACCGCCATCTTTTGCATACCATATAAAGCACATGTTCTTATGGCCAAAGAATATCTTTGTTATCCACTTTTTACCTTTTTACTTTGCAATGTCCAACCACATGTTGAGATAAGGGTTAATGTATTTGTATACATTATATATTATATTTAAAGAACTCTATAAAGTTTTGGCAGGCAACTTTTTAAAATGCACTTAATCACCAGGATTAGAAAAGAAGTGAACCAGAAGTTACTAGAGATCAGCGAGCATACTCGTCCGAGCTTGATACTCGTTCGAGTATTAGGGTGTTCGAGATGCTCGTTACTCGTAACGAGCACCACGTGATGTTCGAGTTACTTTCACTTTCTTCCCTGAGAAATTTGCGCGCTTTTCTGGCCAATAGAAAGACAGGGAAGGCATTACAACTTCCCCCTGCAACGTTCAAGCCCTATACCACCCCCCTGCAGTGAGTGGCTGGCGAGATTAGGTGTCACCCGAGTATTGAAATCTGCCCCTCCCGTGGCTCGCCTCAGATGCATTCTGACATTAGTTCAGGGAAAGTGCTATCGTGTTGGAGCTGCTATAGGGAGAGTGTTAGGAGTATTTTAGGTTTCAAGAACCCCAACGGTCCTTCTTAAGGCCATAAATCTTCTCTATATGCGCTCAATGGGGCCGGCGGCAGCAGCGCCGACCCCATTGAGAACATATAGCAGACAAATCCTTCTTCTCTGCCACAGCTGTAACAGCTGTGGCAGAGAAGAACGATGTTTGCCCATTGAATTCAATGGAGCCAGCAATACAGCAGGTTCCACTGAAAGCAATGGGCTGTCGGCGATCGCAGGATGAATGGTCGGGAAGGGGTTAAATATATAACCCCTTCCCTGCAATTCATCCAGAAATGTGTTACAATAAAAATATATACCGGCGTATAAGGCGACCGGGCGTATAAGACGACCCCCCAACTGTCACCTTATACACCGGCAATACAGTGGAGCAAAGAATAAAAATCATTGCTTACTTCTTCTGACGTTCTGCGGCGCTCCTGCAGGCTGTCACTCCCTCCTGGTGTTTTGCGGTGCTCCTGCAGGCTGTTGCTCCCTCCTGGTTCCCGGCAGAGCATTGATTTCTCTACAAAGGGCTTTAAATCCCGCCTACAGAAACACACGTGCCTTCAGCCAATCACAGCCAATGACAATGATGTCATTGAATGGCTGTGATTGGCTGTGTTTCTGGAGGCGGGGATTTCAAGCCGGGCGTCCAGAAAGCAATACTCTGCCGTGGACCAGGAGGGAGCAACAGCCTGCAGGAGCTCCGCAGAACGTCAGAAGAAGTAAGTAATGATTTTTATTCTTTGCTCCACTGTATTGCCGGCGTATAAGGTGACAGTTGGGGGGTCGTCTTATACGCCCCGTCGCCTTATACGCCGGTATATATTTTTATTGTAACACATTTCTGGATGAATTGCAGGGAAGGGGTTATATATTTAACCCCTTCCCGACAATTCATCCTGCGATCGCCGGCAGCCCATTGCTTTCAGTGGAACTGGCTGTATTGCTGGCTCCATTGAATTCAATGGGCAAACATCGTTCTTCTCTGCCACAGCTGTTACAGCTATGGCAGAGGAGAACGATCTTTACGCTGACAGTGCGGGGGGGGGGCACTCTTGCCGCTATTGTGGCTTAATAGTGGGACCTGGGAACTTGAGATGCAGCCCACCATGTAGCCCCTCGCCTGCCCTATCTGTTGCTGTGTCGTTCCCATCACTTTGTAGAATTGCCCAGATTTTCACAAACGAAAACCTTAGCGAGAATCGGCGATATACAAAAATGCTCGGGTCGGCCATTGACTTCAATGGGGTTCGTTACTCGAAACGAACCCTCGAGCATTGCGAAAATTTCGTCCCGAGTAACGAGCACCCGAGCATTTTGGTGCTCGCTCATCTCTAGAAGTTACCTTGAAAAATGTTATCTTTGTCCTTTGTTTCATCGTTTATTATCCACCTGTATTTAACCCTGTTTACCAAAATTCACCAGGCAGGTTCATGTTTATGTTCCAGCCAGGAGATCAATGGAGTGCACAAGACAGCTGACAGTGATCAACTTGTCGAATACTGGCAAGTACGAAAAGCCGGTCATGCCTATAAGTTCTACAAAAACGTTTTTCTTTGCTGTAGCATAATCAGTACAAGAAAGGTGCCATAGTACAGTGATCCACACTTGCATTTATCAGCCCACAGCTTAAATGATTACAAAAATAGTATGCAATTTAAAAGCAAGGTTAACCAATCACAATATAGTAATTTGCATATGGAACAAGCTCATTCCAAATTGAAATAATTTCCATACAAAAATCCCTCAAGACATGTATTAATAAATATTAATAAATGCATCATAAAACATTTTAGTGATTTATTCCTAATGGAAATCTTGTTTTAAGATTGAGTATCCAAAGCACTTACCTGCTAAGTACTTGCCTCCTCTAGTTACCTGCTTGCAATGCTTTTTAACCATTATAATACCCTTAAAACAAAAAGTCTGAAGGAAACCACTATGTTTTTCTATAAAATGTTTAGCGGAACCTGTTGTATGTGTAAAGTTCCTCTGTATTCCAGCAACACGTTCAGCTATTTCAAATACATATAAAAGTTCCAGTAGTTAGTCTAATATAGTATCTTCTACTACATATACCAATAATTTAGGTGACATCAAGTGCATAAATTTAAGTTGTCTCAAATACTTACCCAGGATGAAAAGTTGAAAACAAATTTTAGACAATGGGGTTAAATATGTAGCCAGCCAGGGTAAGACCCTCACTTACTCTCTCTGAGGGAATTTAGAAGTACCAGCAGTACCAGTAAAACTTGGTTAAGATTGAAAGGTTGTTTTCCTTGTGGTACCACATGGTGTAATGTGTTTGTATATAGGGGTAAATCTCTGACTTTCAATTCAAGCGACATAGTTCGGGCTTTTAACATCAACACTTTATAAACTGTGACACCCATCATGTTGTCTATATTATTTTATGTTATTCTTGTCATTCAATTTAGAAAGCTAAAAATTAGAATAGCGGAACATGTTGATGGAATACAGAGAAACAATACACATACGTACATCAGGTGCCGCTAAGCATTTTCAGACCGTAGACCAAAACCTTCTCAAAATATTGGCTATCCTTCCACTAATGGGACTTTATATGTGTCTCAAATCTATCCTACACAAAGAATAGATCCTGTCTATTGAGCTGTTTTGAACTTTTTCTGCTGTTGCACCAAGTGACTCGAGTATCTCCTACTTATAAGTTTTCTTATAAGAGATCACTGGCCTTGCTGTAATTGCTCTCTTATTAAGCAATGGTGGTCTATTGTTCTGTGCATCTGAATTCCATTTTCAAATAATCCAGGGACATTCACCAGAACATGAAGGAATGCTCCTAAGTAGTACATTTCTCTCTTCCGCCTGTTTACTATAATATTTTAGCGTACAAAATTGAGAATACAAATATCATTGAAAATTGTGCACTGCCTGACAGACTCTATAGAGGCGCACAACTGCCTAGGACTAGAGATGAGCGAACGTGCTCGACCACGCCCCTTTTTCGCCCGAATACCGCGATTTCCGAGTACTTCCGTACTCGGGCGAAAAAATTCGGGGGGCGCCGTGGCGGCACGGGGGGTAGCAGTGGGGAGTGGGGGGGAGAGGGAGAGAGAGAGGGCTCCCCCCTGTTCCCCGCTGCTACCCCCCGCACCGCCACGCCTCTCCCCGCCCCCCGGCGCCCCACGAATCTTTTCACCCGAGTACTGAAGTACTCGAAAATGGCGGTACTCGGGTGCGTAAGTACTCGAAACGAGTACGTTCGCTCATCTCTACCTAGGACCTTATATAGAAAACAAGTAGAAAGTAATGATAAAAACCTTCTTTCTGAGGCCTAAAGAAAAAACAGTAGTAGGTATAGTTGCAGTTACAAGGGGTTAACAGGGAAGGTAAAGTGTCCATAACAATGAGGAGGAGCCAGCTGTGTCTGGGTACAGTAATCTGGTCGAATATAATTGCTCCAAATCATAGGAGATAGTTACTGAGTTAATAATTTTGGTAGGAGAGATAGAGGAACTGAGGATTTCTACGCCCTAGCTGTTGCTAACTGAGAATGTTTTAAAAAAATGTTTTTAGTCTCACAAAACCCCTTTAATCCAGTTTTTAATATTAACCACTTAGCTAAGTGGGCTTTAATCCTAGAGGATGTAAAAACATGCATCCTTTTAGGATTAAAGCCACGTGGGCACAGCTCCATGTGGGGGTATCTAACATTCTGACACCTATGAACCTTTGCAATCTTGGCTTGGTCTAGGAAAACAAAGTGTTCCTCAAAATGTTGATAATCAATGTTAAATTTGTACGTCTCCTAAATGGTTAAAAAAAAACGAAAGTAAAGTAAAGAATAAATGTAAACAGATGGAAATATATATCATATCAAAAATGTCTACAGTATGTTTGCATATATTTGAGATATTGCAATTGAAAATGTGAAAAAATGATAATTTTTACAAAATGTTCCCAATTTTGGAGCTTTTATTAAATATGCATAAATTCTATCGGTCTTTTTACCACGTAAATGAAGTACAATATGTGGTGAATAAACAGTGTCAGAATCACTTGGATATGCAAAACCTTTACGGAGTCATTCTATGTTAAAGTGACAAATGTTCCCCTTCAATATCCTCAGACAACCAAAACAAAATGGAGGAATAAACCTCCCTAACATAAGAACTTACAATATTGCAACTCTAACCAAAATAGTCATAGACTGGATACAGCAGACATCCGTTTTCGTAGACGCGGAAATAGAGCAGACCCTTATCCCCCAAATAGCCCTCCCCAACTTCTTACATCTAACATATCAAATGATCCCAATAGAATACAGAGAGAACCCTCTCCTAATGTCGACCTGGAAAGCATGGCAAAAACTCCGCAAAGCCACCTCTTTACACCCCCACTTTTCACCGTACTTAACGCTCTTACACAACCCATATTTTCAGGCCAACTCATCTCATGGTGAATTCCGATCCTGGCATGTGGGAGGAATAATCAATATCCAGTCCCTACTACATAAAAATACTCATAAAATGCTGTCATTGGGAGACCTGCAATCAAAATATCCACATATCCAGTTTACCTTCTTTCCGTATCTGCAGGCCAAAAGTTTTGTAGACAAAATATTATTGAAAATACCTATGAATGAATGGCTTGAATTAAACCAAATTCAGCTGAAGCAACCTACTAACACACGTGGTCATACAACTAGAACTTACCAATTCCTAAACAGCCCACTAGATCACAACACCTCCAGAACAGCACTCTCAAAATGGACAGCAGATATCCCGGGACTCACAGTACCACTACTCTTCAAAATGCTAAAATATAGTCTGACTATATTACCCTCAAGTAGATATGTTGAAATGACCTTACAGATATACCATAGAGCATATATTACCCCTCAGCGAGGACAAAAAATGGGATTATACAATAATGACAGATGTTTCAGGTGCCAAATGGCCGGGGCGGGCCTTCGTCACTGCCTGTGGGACTGTGGGATAGTCCAGAATTTTTGGATTAGAGTACACCGCTATACAACAACACATTTGATCTCCGCAGCTCCGTTAGACCCCCTGTGGGCAATCTTTGGCTTTATAGACCTGGATAAATATAGATGCACCCCGGGCAGCCGTAGGCTTCTGCACATGGTCGCCATGGCAGGGATGAAAACCGTTCTGCAGACATGGGTAGATACGACCCCTCCCCCCTTTAAGCTCTTTCTGGAAAAGCTGTCCTTTCTCATGCAAATGGACTGGACTGAGGCCTCATTTCAAAAGGAGGCGCAGGTGGAGGGATTCTTTGAGGTGTGGGAGAGTTTCATTGATGTCCTACCGCAACGAGTGAAAAGGGCAATCGAGGAATCCTTCAAAACAACCATATGGTATATGGAGAGATCTATATCCGGAGATCCACCAGTTAGTGGGACTTGACCTGATGTGAGAAACACCTTGGAGGCCTACTCGCTGGGACATAAAATAAACATGTTCCTATAAAGAAGATACGACTGGACCGGATATTCGCAGAGGAGGAGAGATGTAAGAAACCAATTTCATAATGTATCAGGTGTCAAAATTGTTTATTTTCAAGGATGTTACTGTAGCGGGTTAAGTAATGTGACCCCTACATATGTTCCCCCCCCCCCCCTCCCTAAAACCCCCCACTACCTTGATTCTTCGATCCCCCACCCCTCCCTGTGTACGCTAAGGGAAAAGGAGAAAAATAGAGATCTGGAGAGAAGCAGTGGCTGTCTTGACAAAAGATATACTATGCAACCCTATGATGTAATAATGTGTACAGCTCCGTATAAAAATGTATCCCTTAGTGCATGTCCTGGATGTAAGCAGAAACCCTGCTCAATGGAAAGATGCTCGATAAAACCTTGTCGAAATAAAACAGATTTTCGACAAGACAAGGCTCCTAACCTTACACCCACCCCCTCCCTTCTACCCTCCCTTTTCTCTCCCCCCACCCCCGTTCTCCGCACATGCGGGGCAGCAACTCAAAGGAAAGTAATTTTAAAAGCCATAATGGACTTACTGATGGAAGGATATTCTAATACTTTTGTACTATGCAATCTGACAGACAGCCTAATGTAAATGCATGATTATTACTGCAAACCCTGTATGTGAACGGAGATCCTGTTTAATTTGAAAAATGTTTAATAAAAACATATTAAATAAAGTGACAAATGTAAGATTTCTAAAATTTGGCTCTGTCACTAAAGTGCAAACAGGCTTCATCACTAAGGGGTTAAAATTTCCCTTGGTAAAGTCAATGTTTAAATATTCAAGCTATTCTTTATTGTATCACCTCAGAAACACATTTCTACCCATACAAACAGCACACATACCTCATGATTGACACTGCAGAAATAAATCAACTTGAACTTGGTTATCCTACTATATAGTACAAGAAGAGGATTTAACTGTACAGTCCGAAGACTAAAAGTCAGCTTCAAACTTACCTTGCTTGATCTCATAAATCCTACAAACCTTTTACTTTCAAGCAAAAACAATGAAGCTTTAGCTATTTTAGACTTTATGTATGGCTTGTAGAGTTTCTTGAATATAAAGATATCCTTTCCATTTCCTAACCTAAGGAAACCCAACTCAGTCTGCTATTTTAGCATTGTAAACTACACTCTTCATAACTCTTTGCACTGCTTCTAAACAACTGGATAACTACCGGGTGGAAATGCAAAAAGTCAACAAGAACAATACATTTGTTTTTTTATCACTGATCGTAATTAGAGATAAGCGAGCATGATCGTCTGAGCTTGACGCTCGTTCGAGCATTAGCATACTCAAAACTACTCATTACTCGAGCGAGCACCACGCAGTGCTTAAGAAAATTTCACACTCTCCTCCCCACATGTTTAGCAGCTTTTTTAGCCAATGAACATGCAGGGAAGGCTTTGGCACCTCCTGCTATGACATGCCAACCCTGTGCACGTCTATAGCAGTGATTGTCTGGCCTGATAAGGTGACGTAGCATCATAAAAACTCAGGTCACATGATGCTCGCCTCACACGGAGGCTGAATTAGCTGAGGGACAGAGATGCTGTGAATGAGGGAGAGCGTTAGTGTAGGTTAAAAGGAGGGTTTAGGCAGGGATCCATCTTCAAAGAACTCAACAGTCCTTTTTAGGACTACAACTCCACTTTTGTGCATCATCAGTTTGGCTGTCTGTGCACACAAAGCTTTCACAAGCATCCCGGCTGTATACTGCATACTGTTACCGGTTCTATACAGTATACTGCTACTGGTGTATACAGACTATACAGGAACTAACAAAACTCCTCTCATTTTTCATTTTTTATTTGTTTTTGGCTGAAAGAATTTGCTAATAGGTCCAAGTGTGTGTCCTGTTGATCCACACTATATGACAAGACTGTACACATTTTACACTGTCTATTTTTTGGCTTAAAGCGGACATAAAATACCCTTAGTGTGTGTCCTCTTGATCCGCACTGTATAACAAGATTGTATACATTTTACACTGTCTATTTTTGGCTTAAAGTGTATCTAAAATACCATTAGTGTGTGTCCTCTCAATCCGCATTATATAACGAAACTGTACAGATTTTACACTGTCTATTTTTGGCTTTAAGCATACGCAAAATACCTCGCAGTTTGCGTAGCATTTTGACGCAGTGCATTATACAACATGATCAACAATAGGGGTAAGAGTCGAGGATGTGGACGTGGGCGTCTGAATGAGGGTGTGGGCCGAGGTCAAGGTACTGGGCCGGGTGAAACAGTGCCTGCTGCTGAGGGAGAAGTAGAACACCGCGTATCTACACTCACTAGCTTCATCTCACGGTTTGCAGGTCCGCGTGGTACACCATTATTAAAAGCAGAACAGTGCAAACAGGTGATGACGTGGGTAGCGGATAACGCATCCAGTAATTTATCCACCACTCAGTCTTCCACGCAGTCCACTCACGATAGCTAAGGGACTGGACCTGTGAATCCTCATGCTGATCCTCCTTCCTCTCAGCCTGGTCACTCCAGGAAAAGGAGAGATTCAGAACAGGCATACTCACAGGAACTCTTCTCAGGTCCCTTCCCTGAGTCACAAACAACGGTTCATGAACCACCTGAGGAGTTTGTCGTGACCGATACCCAAAATTTGGACCTTACACAGTCTCAGAGTGATGAGGGTGGAGACTTCCAAATAGTGTCTCAAGAGGTATTTGTTGATGATGATGATGATGAGACACAGTTGTCTGCCAGTGAGGTTGTTGTGAGGGCAGTAAGTCTGAGGGAGGAGCAGACTGAGGATTCAGAAGAAGAGCTGGTGGATGATGAGGTGACTGACCCGACCTGGGTTGGTAAGCCTACTGAAGACAACACTTTGAAGGGTGAGGCCAGTGCAGCACCAGAATAGGTTGGAAGAGGCAGTGGGGTGGCCAGAGGGAGAAGCAGGACCAGAGCAAGTTATCCCCCAACTGTTACCCACAGCACCACTATGCGGCAAGCTCCCGTGCAGAGGGCTAGGTGTTCGAAGGTCTGGAGGTTTTTTAATGAGAGTGCAGATGACCGATGAACAGTGGTCTTCAACCTGTGCCTCACCAAGATTAGCAGGGGATCCACTACTACCAGCCTGACCACCACCAGCATGCGCAGGCATATGATAGATAAGCACCTGACAAGGTGGAACGAAGGCCATTCACCGCCTGCGGGTCACACCACTGGCTCTTCCACTGTGTAACATGCTGGCACTGAGATGCAATCCTGCTCCCAGGACGCAAGCACGAGCGTTTCCCACCCTGCACCCAATTCTTCACCTGCACGGTCCTCCACTGCCTCCACCAATGTGTCCCAGCGCAGCATTCAGCTGTCCATAGCACAAACATTAGAGCGCAAGTGGAAATATGCAGCCTCCCACCCGCATACGCAATCGTTGAACGAGCATATCTCCAAACTGCTGAGCCTGGAGATGCTGCCATATAGGCTAGTAGAAACTGAGGCTTTCCGCAACCCTATGGGGGTGGCCATCCCTTGCTACTCGGTTCCCAGTCGCCACTATTTTTCCTGCTGTGCCGTCTCTGCCCTACACCAACACGTGTCACGGAATATCAACCATGCCCTCACCAACGTGGTTACTGGGAAGGCTCACTTAACAACCGACATGTAGACGAGTGCTGGTGGGCAGAGACACTACATCTGCCTGACAGCACATTGGGTTAACCTGGTGGAGGCTGGGAATGAGTCTGACCCTGGGTCCGTTCACGTGCTCTCCACACCGAGGATTGCGTGTCCTACCTCGGTCATGGTTTCTCCGGCCACCTCCTCCTACCACCCCCCTCCTCCTCCTCCTCCACCTCTCAACTCTCAATTACTATCTGTGAGTACGTTGCCTTCAGTCGGTAGCTCGAAGCGCTGCAGCACTGCCATGGGGAAGCATCAACAGGCTGTGCTGAAACTCCTGAGCTTAGGTGAAAAGAGGCACACCGCCCAAGAGCTGTTACAGGGTTTGACGGAGCAGACAGATCTGTGGCTTTTGCCGCTGAACCTCCAACCAGGCATGGTCGTGTGTGACAATGGCCATAACCTGGTGGTAGCTCTGCAGCTTGGCAGACTAACACATGTGCCAAGCCTGGCCCACGTGTTCAATCTGGTGGTTCAGCTCTTTCTTAAAAACTACCCCAATTTGTCTGAGCTGCTTAGGGAGGTGCATCGTGTGCATACATTTCAGAAAGTCCACCACAGATGATGCCACCCTCAGAACACTGCAACAGCACTTCTAGCTGCCAGTTCACCGACTGTTGTGTGATGTGCACATGTTTGCCAGGGTTTACGGGCAGCGTAGAGCTATTGTTTAATACCAGCTGCAACATGCCCGTCGGAGTGGTAGTCAGCTTCTGCACTTCTTCACAGAGAAGTGGGCATGGATGGCAGACATCTGTCAGGTCCTAGAAAACTTTGAGGAGTCATCACAAACATTATCAGCGTAACCAACCCCACTGCTTTGCCTGCCGAGAAGGTTGCTGCTAAGCATTAAGGCCGACACTTTGCGGATAGAACAGGAGATGGGCAATGACATTACGTTGCTTGATAGCCAGACCACCCTCATGTCTGTTTCTCAGCGCGTATTGGAGGAGGAGGAGGGGGAAGAGACTGCTGCCCACACTGCAGAGGGTACCCATGCAACTTTCTTCAGATCTGTTCAGCGTCTATGGGCTGAGGAGGAGGAGGAGACTGAGAGTCATCCTCCTAGTGAGGACAGTGATGTGTTGCGTACTGGGACTCTGGCACACATGGCTGACTTCATGTTAAGCTGCCTTTCCCGTGACACTCATGTTAGACACATTCTGGCCAACATGGATTACTGGGTGTTCACCCTTCTCAACCTACAGTATAAGGAGAACCTTTCCACTCTAATTCCAGAAGAGGAAAGGAGTACGAGAGTGATGCAATACCACAAGGCCCTGGTGGAAAAGCTGATACTAAACTTCACATCTGACAACGCTAGTGGTAGAGGACATAGTTCAGTGGGCCAACTAGCAGGGGAGATGAGGGGAACAGGCAGCATGTCCAGCGCAGGCAGGGGAACACTCTCCAAGGCCTTTGCCAGTTTTATGACCCAGCCAGACTGTGTCACCACGCCCTGGTCTAGGCGGATTAGGAGGGAACAGTGTAAAAAGATGGTGAGGAGTACATAGCCAACTGTACCAACATCCTCTGTGATCCCTCTGCTCCATACAACTAATGGGTGTCAAAACTGGACACGTGGCACGAACTTGCAGTGTACGCCTTGGAGGTGCTGGCCTGCCCTGTGCTAGCGTCTTATCTGAGAGGGTGTTTAGTGCTCCTGGGGGGGATTATGACGTATAAGCATATCCGCCTGTCAACTGACAGCGCCAACATGCTTACACTTATTAAGATGAGCAAAGCCTGTTTTTTCCCAGACTTCTCTTCTCCACCAGTGGAAAGCAGCTTAACATAAAGTATCTTTAAGCTGGAACTGGAGAACCATGTACCATCTATCACCCCGAAAAAGGGTAGAAGTAGCCTGGTCTATCCTTCTCTGATCTTCCTCCTCCTCCTCTTCCTCCTAAACCAGCATGTCAGCATGCTGAACAGCCAATTCTTCAGAGGGTTAAAAGGCTCTGTAAAAACTATTTTTTTTGGAGGGCTGCCTCCAGACTCTGTCAAAACAATTTCTTCTGAGAGCCGCCTCCAGGTTCTCACCCCCAATTTTGAAGATGTTCACCACTAGAGTTCAGCAAATGTGCTGGTTCCAGCTTCATACGTTCACAGAGTCCACAAATGTATCCCAGCACAGAGTCTAGCTATCTGACACAGAGACAGAATGAATTGTCTTGGTTTGGCCCCTCTAATTTCTTCATAGTACATGCTGCCTTTCCCTGGGGCACTGGTTAAAAAGCACCTCGAGGAGAGGCAGGGGCTGGGACAGGCGGTAGCTAGCCTGTCGGTGGACCACCACCCGGATCCCATTAAGCAAGTACGAGCTCTATGTTATAAAAATATTTCAGGGGTTCACCTATACTCTTGGTACACACATTTTTCACGGGTTCGTCTATACTCTTGGTAAACAAATCTTTCAGGGATTCACCTATACTTTTGGTAAACAAATGCCCTGCACTCTCACTCAAAAAATCTTTCAGGTCCTCACCTGCAATCTTAGTAAAAAAAATTCTTCTTTTTAAAATGGGTTGTTTTCTTCATTAAAAATGTAGAAGTACTGGCCTCTGAGTCTCCCCTATGCTGGCATTTGTGGCTAATGAAATGCTGCGATGGAGGTGGCATGGGATGGCACTTACAATCATACATTAATTTGTCTGCGATTTGTCAGCTATGAAGCACAATTTTAAAAGAGTCACACGGCGTACAGAAACGTATCCCAGCGCGGTGTCCATCTTTGGCCACAAATTTCTTTACAGTTCATGCTGTCTTTTCCATGGGGCACTGGTTAACAAGCCCCTTGGAGAGAGGCAGGGGCTGGGACAGGTGGTAGCTTGCCTGTCGGTGGACCACCACCTGAATCCCATTAAGCAAGTATGAGCTGTCGCTCAAAAAAATCTTTCAGGTTTTTACCTACACTCTTGGTAAACAAATCTTTCAAGGGTGCACCTATACTCTTGGTAAACAAATCCTTTTAGGGGTTCAGCTATACTCTTGGTAAACAACTCTTTCAGGGATTCAACTATACTCTTAATAAACAAATATTTTAAGGGTTCACCTATACTCTTGGTAAACAAACCTTTCAGGGGTTCACCTGCACTCTGGGTAAAAAAATATTTTGTTTTAGAATGGTTGTTGAATTGTTGAATTATGGAGATGTGTACCAGTACTGGCATCTGAGTCCCCTTTATGCCCACTTTATGTGGCTCATGAAATTTTGTGACGGAGGTGGCATGGGATTGGAATTATGATCATGCGTTAATTTTTCAGCAATTCTCATCAGCATTGTGGGCTATCTCCCATAATTTCAAAGAGGGTCTCTGCCAGGCCCTGCCAACCCTCTGCAGTGTGTGTCTTCTGTTGCTCCTTATCCAATACGCACTTATAAATAGACATGAGGGTGGTGTGGCTATTAAGCAACCGTGTGGCATGAGGACAGCTGATAGCTGCGCTGGGAAACATTTTAGTACGCTGGGGCCTAATGAGTAGGCGAAGGGGTGCGCCTTACCCCATCTGGGATGGGGACAGCTGGACACTGCGCTGGGAAAAATTTCAGTATGCTGTGGACACAGGCTTGTGCCTGCATCCTGAGAGGGATTGGACAGCAATGCCAGCATGTAACACAGGAGAAGAGGAAGTGGTGTCCCCCACAGGCGGTGATTGGCCTTCGTTCCACCTAGTGTGATGCTTAGCTAAGATTAGCCTGTGCGTGTGCCTTGCTGATTAGGGTCTGGCCCAACTAAATTGTTAGAGGGGTGACCACCAGGCTCTTGCTCACAATTTGGCTTAATAGTATGACCTGGGAGCCTCAGATGTATCCATGCATGCTGCCCCTGCTGTTCCCTATCTATTTCCGTGGTGTTTCTATCACTTTCTGATGTTTTCAGGTAAATCACACATCCTTCCCTATGCAGAGCATGGTTCACCTTGAAAAATGTTCGAGTCTCCCATTGAATTCAATGGGGTTCGTTACTGGAAACGAGCTCTCGAGCATTACAAAAAGTTCGGCTTGAGTAACGAGCACCCGAGCATTTTGGTGCTCGCTCATCTCTAATCGTAATCCTTCAAAAAAAATTTAAAGAGTATTATTAGTCCCAATGTCTTAAACCCCTTCAATGAGTGGAAAGGGCCAATCTCATAAGAATGACAAGATTATTAAGTGAAAAAATCCCACACCAATTTGCATCTACTAAATAAGTAGATGCGTCATAAGGTTTTCACATAAGACTCTCCATAGGGTACAATTCCTAGCTAATGTTGCAAATAAATCTCTATGTAATGCAAAAATGTTTTTTCACATGCCAAAAAACTTTGATTTGACTTATGTAGGGTAACCACAGTTTTTCAGGTTTAAAAATGTGTTATAATTGACTTGCCCAGCACCCCACTAGTGTGGATGAGTTGATCTAGCCCTGAACACTTGGACATTGGTAAGAGATTGAGCTAAGAGGTTGATATAAAAGGAAGGGGGGGGGGGGGGTTGGTCTACAGCAGAGAGAATCTGAAGCACATGGGGATCTAAGTAGGAGCTGCTACTGGCAGTTGGATAGATATTCTTCTAAAGGCAAGAGAGCTGCTTCATACTAGCTGTAACCACGTAGGTGATAGTTATCAGTACCCTATATACATATATTGGGTGCAGTGTGTATACTATAGTGGAGCAACAGATACTTGTACTTGTAAAACCATGTACCTGTGAAACCATGTACCTGACTATGCAAGCCTGATATGGAAATAAAGCAAAGGAAAAATTTTATCCATGTGTCCGGATTCCCACACCTTTTTTTGCTAAGGAGCAACAGATACTTTACTTTCCATTCACTTTCAGTTTCTCTGTGCAAAGCTAGTGACCCTAACCCTGCTACATCTATTGTTACTGATTAGTTCTTTTATGTTTGGTGTGTTGGTCACTAATATGATCCATTGGTAACCACTAAGTCTTAAGCAGTTCTGTTTGATCATACGTGGTTATATCATGTCCACAGTGTGATCATTGTATTAGTTAGTATTTAGACAAGGACTAGTATCCAGTATAGGGATAGTGATAGATTAGGTGACCGCTGGACCATAGGTAGAGTAGTGGTCTGGTCACATTGGTCGACTAGATAAAGTTAAGGAAGGATGTAATGTAGTGTAGTTAGGCTTGCCATCATCATCTGCATTTCTATTTGATGATCGTCAGCTGAAAAAGCTTCTAATCATCATCATCCTCATTCGTCTCTTGACCTGCAGTGGATTGTCCTTTTATTTCTGATGAGTCCTGCATTTTCTACCAGCTACAGGGGTCCCTGCATCAAGATCCATTTTACTTATGACCTCTGAGGTATTGTGCATGTGATTTCCTGCACATATATGTATATACCTGAGTATATAGGTTTAGTCAATTGGGATTTCTAACCTAAATATTGAGTACTGTTATATTCAATGCAATGTATAACTGTGCCATCCCCAATTGCAACTTAAAAAGTTGTTGTGATGATCTTTAATGTTATCTTAATGTAATTATTAATACTGTATAACTTGAATATAGAATTGGTATGCCTGTTCATGGTAATGCATAAGTAATTCTTGGAAAGAGATCCTCCTTATTTCAAAGGCTCCATCCTGTGTGGAGGCTCTGACGAAAAACCCATTTGTGCACCAATTCCACCAATCACCAAAAGTTCCAGGTCTCCGTGTCCCATACAGGTTAGCATCAGGGCTTGTTGGGAAGGATTATTCTTCACCCCCCCCCCCCCCCCCCCCCCACACACACACACACACACACACCTCCCCAGCCAGGGTTACACTTACAAAGGTATAAAAATAAATTACATATCCAAAAACAACAATGAAGTTCATCAAGATACAACCTGTCCAACTCAAATTTTAAAGGTATTTGCTTGCCCAAAATGATTCTGCACTTTTTATGCCTATAGATTGAGCTGAATTGTGAGGTGAAGTGAAAGCTCAAGAAACAACTAAATCTATACAACATGAGACTGAAATTACACTTGGTTGGAAATCTTATGTGAGAATCTTATGATGTTTCTACTTGTTCTTCAAATGTACGTTAAGTGTCGAATTTTGTACAAATACTGATCTTAGTCATCTTGATATACCTAAAAATTGTTGCTGCTGGCAATGGAACAGATAAATCGTAATGCTGATAGTAGTGTTGTACATTAACAATACATCTTAGGACAGCCATCACTTGGGATTGATCATGCAACTCGCTGGGGAGATAAGGCTCCTCCTCAATGATTATACTAATGGAACAATTTTCCAAACTGCTGATCTTTCCTCAATGGTTTGAAAAACTGCTTGGAAATGAAGTGTTATTCTTTAGGAATTGGACCAATGCTTGATTAGTTGAGTTTTACACCACACCTTGAACTTTAGACTGCAGTTTATCTAAGCATCCATGATTTAGAGCCAGGGAAATAAGTTTATTGGAGATTACTTAAAATGGGTAAACTGAACAGAGATAACACATTTCAAAATTTGATTGCCAGAGCCCATCAGCTCATTGCCACATAATTCCTTTCCTGGCACATGGAGCAGAAAGTTATTTTGCTAGGGAAAGCTACATTCATTGGGGTATTGCACTTCACCAGAAATTACATAGTATCAATTTAGTTGTTACGGAATGACTCTCAATTCACTAATAGAGGATTGGGAGGGACACTCCATGATGCCCTTAAACCCTAATAGGTTTATATAGACAGAAGTTGCCTTCATGAGATCATCCATTTACTGTTGCTCTAAAAGACACAAACTAGCAGCCCATGTGTGTAAGGAATCAGGGTTAGCTTTCTGGATTTGCTGACATTGGACAAGTTGGGTGATTTCAGCTCTGAAGTCTACAGGACTGTAAGATTAACTCTTGCCTATAATAAAGACTACTCCCAGACCAGTGCAATGTATTTATAATTTTACACAACGTTTAAATATAAATGACATCTATATATGAAGTGTAAAAGGGTGTCTCAGTATGGACACATGACTTTTTTTTATTGCTAACGACATCATTTTCTCCACTCCCGCTAGCGTACATTAGTGTCAGAAGACAACATTGAAACCATTCTTCAAGTATCACAAATCTCTTGATGTTTTTGTTAAAGGGGTAAATTTACTGTCTTCAAACTGAATTTATGATTTCCAATTGAATTACTCAGTGGAGCAGCTATTACATTTGGCAGGATCTAAACCCTAATGTAAAGTCCTCTATGAATACATTAATGAGAATCTACAGAAGGAATTCATCTACTCTTCCTCTGCAGGAGTAGACTTTTTTGTTAAGAAAAAAATAATGAGTCCTTCATGCATTTTATTGACAATGGGGTATTAAATAAGATAACCATCAAGAATAGATATCCTATGCCACTTATCCCTGAAATCATTCAGAGGGCTAGGTCAGCCAAAGTTTTCTCAAACTTAGATCTGTGAGAATAATCCTGTTAAAATTAAGTAAGGAGATGAATGGAAAATGTCCTTTAGAACCTAGTATGGGCATTTTTAATAAACTGTAAAGCCATTACATCTCTGAACTGCACTGTCTATAATTCAGCACTTTGTGAAGGTGTCTTTACAGATATCCTTGATGTTCCTTCCTGTAGTATGCCTTAAAAGACATCCTGATTTTCCCAACCCCTTTTCAGGTGCATTGAGCATGGATGAAAGGAGTATATAAGTCTTTAAGGGAAAAGAGGAACATCTTATGGTTGTAGGAATTAAATTTAGCTGTGAATAGCATTTTCAGCACTCCAAAAAGTCATCATCTGCTGGAGACTTTTGTCCACTTAGTCAAAAAGAATGTAGAAAGAGGACATGTATAAAGGACTGTGAGTGCAATTTACAAAGATGATTTTCAGATGAAGAAAAATCTAACAAAAAAATCAGAGCCTAACATTAGTAACGCTGCTTGACAATAGCGATGTTATATTGAAACCAGCTGACAAAATTAATTCCATAGTCACCAAGAACAAGTCAGACCACAAGAAGGAAGTTCATTGCCATTTACCCAAAAGCAAGATATATGAAAAGACTGTATGTATTTATGTATTTTTATAACTATAAATTTGTATTTATTATAATAGGACTTTGGTGGTTGGAAAATCCCAGTTGGGAAATTAAATGGTTAACTAGAGTTTAACCTGCCCTGTGACAGCATTAGGGATAATCTACCCACTCTCTTTCCTCATTGGCTGTCAATGTCCTGGTGCCGATTGGCCATTCTGCCTGATGGCAACTGCTTTGGGATTGGCTGAAAGACACTGGGGTGATTGTGAGAGAGAGCCTGTAATTGGTGGAAAAAAGAGAAAGTCCTGTACGTGAAGGCAGTTTGGAGCTATTGTTCAGTTAGACTTAGTCAGTTGAGGTCGGTTGGAGTAAGACAGAGGAAGAAGTTAGAGTAGGAGAAAGATAGATGAGTAAACAGTGTTGTTAGAAGGAAACATGTAGTTTAGTACCAGAAAGATTTATAATAGAAAGAACGATATAGGAAGAAGATTGTATTAAGAAAATAAAGACAAAGAAAAGGATTATATATACAAAGAGAGATATAGAAAGAAGATTACAGAAGAAAGATAAACAGATTATACTAAGAGAGAAAGAGAAAAAACACATTCAATAAGAGAATGAGGGAATTCTCTGGTCATCATACACAAGGATATCTATACAAAAAGTGAATCTACATGTTAACTGCCTAAAGAAAATTGCAAATAAAAGTGAATTTTATTGTTTCATCCATTACCCTGACTCCTGGAGTTCCTTCTCTCTTCAGACCACCTGCACGTCCATTCCCAACAAACTATTCCCAATAAGCTTTGCTTGTAGTGTGACTGGGGTGGGAGTTCAGCTACCTAGCTGTCCTACTCTTAGGCCTTGCTGTGGACTGGAATCCTGAAAATTATTATTACTACCACCGTTCCCATTAGTCACCACTTTTTCAATATCTCAGTGGAGCAGTTGGTAATCAGGATCAGTAGTCACCGTGAACTTTCTAAGCTGATGTCTGTCCCTGAAATCTTAGCTGGTACGCTGCACTTACCAGAAAAAAAACGAATCAGAGGTCTCATTTAATTCTAATAAACAACATACATGTGCTCCATATAAGAATATCGTAAGATTGAACAGGTTCAGTATCTGAGAACACGAAACAAGAAATTGTAAGGATGCATTCTGAATACATACCAGACGCACACTCGAATCAAAGGGACTTCATAGTTAATGAGATCACTCACATTTCTTGTTAATATTGAGGTTCTCATGTCTCTATTTCTTTTTCTATATACCTGAACTGCGCATCTCATCAGAAGAATTCTTTTGATGCATGTTACTTTCTAATTTTATTTTTCGATGATTTGCCGATAGGAAGTATACATTTGTGTTTGTTTTTCTGCTGCCTGGGCTACAACATCCAACATGATCAGCATGGGACTGATAAAAGGGCTATTTAATTTGTTAGCTTGTTACACCTGCACTGTACGAAAAACTTGAAAATTTTTCTGAACTAGAGTAGAAAAAAGTCATATTTAATAAGATATATCTCAAAGGGCATTAAACATTGGGAATGATCCCAGAAACTAGTACTTAGATGGTACCTGACCCCAACCTGCTTTACTGAAATTGATGGAAACCACTGTGACCTGAGTTGGAGAGGGTGCAGCCTTAAAGACACATCTGGTGCTGCTGCCCAAATATTTACACCTTTTGGATTGAAGTCTTTGATATCATTTCTACTATTTTGTTGACCTGCATGTTCCCTAACCTAGCTCTAGCCTTATATTTCCTTGATGTTAATGGTATCTCACAAAATGCTAGAGCAGTAGTAAGCCATATAATAGTTTCAATATTGTTAAAATACGGAAGCTTTCACAGATCCTCTCAGTCATTGAAACATTCCATTTTATAAACAGCTTGCATAATGTGGAATGTCTGTAAGGCAAGAAGCACTCTATACATGACTCTTTTGAGATTGACTCGTTTTTTGATCTCGCTCTTATGACTCTATCAGGGGTAAATCTCAATCTAAACCCAGCACAAATCCCTAAATGGCCTTTTTTCTTTTTCCATACTTTTTTTGTATTTCTTTATCGACCTATGCCCAAGATATGATGCTGGTGTATATAATGTTTTCTTTCTAGTTTGTTTTCTGGGTGATCTACTGGCCTAAAGTAATTGGTCAGTTAAGGCCAGTTTTCACGCACAGATGATTGCTCAAATTTGTTCAAAATATATCTTGATTGACAGTTTGAGCGATCATTTTGCATAAGTTGCTAATGGGCACTAATACCCATTAGTAGCTTATTAGCTTCATTTGCATGAAAATGAGCCTCCCTTCACTGTATGCAGAAAACAGGAGGTGGTCTGTTATCTGCATATAGCTTTTTTATTCTCCTGTAGTAAGCCACTGAATACAATTTTATCAGCGCTGCCATGGAGAATCACAGCATGCTGTCCCTGCTATCAGCTACCCAGTCGAATGATGGATTTTATGCTGAACTAAATATCATTGTTCTCAGAAAAGCAAACAATGGTAGCAATTACAATGATTATCGCTCAAAAGACATCATTTGAGCGAATTTTGAGCAATAATTGTTGTGTGTAAATGGAGCTATAATCTTTGTTCTTTCTTTTTGGTTGTCCCCTTTCTTTACAGGACTTTTTTCTGGTATAATATCTGAACAGTATGGGCATTCTTATCCAAATTAGACTATTTACCATCTTGCTTCCATGATCACTTTCTACATTTGTCTTGTTCCTCTTTGTTTTATAATAGTTAAAACTATTAATTCTTCTCATATTTATGAAATGCTGCAGTTATGGTAAGTGACATAATTTCTGTAATTCCTGCCCTGTGTTGCCATGTATATAGCAAATCTGCCATACTTTTTTTTCTACTTGCCGAGATGTTCAATAACAAAAAGTAAACCTTAAAAAAATTGAAAAGAGAAAAACAACAAATGATCCATAAAGAATTCATGAAATCTTTACAGTCTTATTGTCAGGGGGTATGTGTTGCTCAAAATTACATAGACTCATAGTATTGTAGAGTTGAAAGGAACCTCCAGGGTCATCTGGTCCAAACCCCTGCTCAGTGCAGGATTCACTAAATAATTCCAGGCAGATGTCTGTCCAGACTCCATTTGAAGAATTCCATTGAAGGAGAACTCACCACCTCCTGTGGTAACCTGTTGCACTCATTAATTATCCTCACTGTCAGAAAGTTTTTTGCTATTTTTTTCTAATTTGTGTTTCCTCCCTTTCAGTTTCATCCCATTGCTTCTAGTCTTTCCCTGTGCAAATGAGAATAGGGATGATCCCTCTGGACTGTGACAGCCTTTCAGATATTTGTAGACAGTTATTAGGTCTCCTCTCAGCCTTATTTTTTGCAAGCTAATCATTCCCAGATCCTTTAACTATTCCTCATGCAACGAGATTTGCAGACCGCTCACCATCCTAGTAACTCTTCTCTGAGGTTGCTCCTGTTTGTCTATATCTTCTTTAAATTGAGATGCCCAGAAATGGACACAGTATTCTAGATGAGATCTCAGCAAGGAAGTATAGGGGGAAATAAATACCTCATGTGATATAGACTCTATATTTCTCGTAATACATCCCAGAATTGGGTTTGCCTTTTTTTCTACTGCATCACACTGTTGACTCATGTTCAGTTTAGGATCTATTAGTATACTGAAGTCTTTTTCACATGTCCTCAATTCCTTCCATGCTGCATGTGTTTTTTTTTCCATTTTTCCTGCCAATGTAGTACTTTGCATTTCTCCTTGTTACCATTCTGTTAGCTGCAGCCCACTGTTCAAGTTTGTCTAAATCTTTTTGAATACTCTCTCTCTCTGTTCTCCAGTGTTAGCTAAGCCTACTAGCTTTTTGTCATTCGCAAACTTGATCAGTTTCCTCTCAATTCCCTTCTCTGGATCATTTATAAAAAATATGAACAACACTGGGCCCAGGACAGAGCCTTGTGGTACCCCACTTGAGACAGTCCTCCCCTTGGATGTGCAACCATTTATGACTATTCTTTGAGTATGAACACTCAGCCAGTTGAAAATCCACCTAACAGTTGCCTTGTCAATTTCATATTTGGTCTTTTTTTCAACAAAGGTGGTATGAAACACTTTGTCAAAAGCTTTACTAAAGTCAAAATATTCTATGGGGATTTACAAAGATTGTGGCGAGTGGTTCACCAATTATCTCTACTGCTTCCTTCAGTACCCTAGGATGTAATTCCTCTAGACCTGGAGACTTGAATTTGTTTAAGTTAACTAAGTGTTCCCTCACCATCTTGAAGTCTGATCTCAAAAGCTCAGCAGAAAGCAACACTATATGGGCTGATTGTGCAGCCAATAATTTCCAACTAGGGTCTATTTCTCATGAGTTGATTCACAAATAACTTACTAAGTCTTATTGATAATATGTAATACATGTGCAACAATAACAATGTTTACAATGCACTTAAAAGATGGAGGTTCGAATTTAGAACAATTTCCAACACTTACCTTGATTTAATAATGCGTACTCTAGATGTTAACTTCCAAGACCACTCAACAATGTTTCCAATGAATACCAAAGAAACACATCTGCAATATGTAGCTATACATGCAGTGAATTATGTATAGTTATTTTTTTATTTTTCAGGCAAGTGGTGTCATATATCTAAAAGACTATTAAATCAATACACTACAGTAACCTGAATAGCATATTTACTTATTCCCAAACAAGGTCACTGGAGATGACTTTCCATGTAATTTTGCTATGAACAACATTTGGCAGGCACTCTATAGCAGATGGAGCCTTACTTTCTCAAATATTGATATCTGTGTTTACTATGCTGACAGCCACAGTATAGTGACTTAGTAATTTGTCATGAAGTGATAGTAGTGATATGTGCTTCGATCAACAATCATTCTGCTTGTCTAAAGAGACAAAATATGGAAATAGAATGTCTCTAGTGATCAGAGCATGACATTCAACTGCTAACTGTGCAAACCAGATAGTTTGCAAGGTGAACTAAATGCTTGCACTGCAAGAATTATATGATGCACACTGCAGTAAATGTACAATGATAAGTGTTGCTCATCTTGATCAGCTGGATGGTAAAATCGCTCCGATATAGTATGCGTTCATGTCCTCAGACCTAGGTCAAAATGACAAGTCTGGACAATGCAAATTATTTGCAGGTAATACATAGCTACCTGTCAGTGAGGGCAAGTAGCTGAAGCTCTAGAAAACTGGGACAGTTCAGAATATACAATGTATGCTCTCTGGCTTGTGTTGTCACATATTGTGCCACCATGTGATTGCGGCTTAGTAGGTGCCGCTGATTTTTGGGGAATTTAAAATAATAAAAATCCAAGCAGGAAAACAGCAAAAAGATATAGTGTGTGATTGTGGCCCCAGACACTGGTCAAAGTTGCAAGTTTTGACAATACAAATTATTTGTAGGCATTACTCAGTCAGCTGTGGGGTGAGGGGAAGTAACTAAAGCTACACAAACCAGGGGCACTTCAGAATATACTTTCTGGCTTTCTATTCTCACAAATCGTATTGCCCTGTGATTGCAACTGTGATTGCCCTGTGATACCAGTTCATAATGATGAGTGGAATCATCGGTTCAGGTCAGAATGGGGCAGATTTCACCAAAATCATCATGAATAAAGACAGCTGATTCTGGCTACCATTAAAGTCAACATGAGTAAAAATTTGGTTCACTTATTTGTTCATCAGAAGGTCCCTAATGCAGCCAAAGCCCCCCGAATTGCATTGGGACATAGCCACGTATCTGGTATACACTATGCTCCTTCCAAAAAGTGGTAAAAAAAATTGTGTACATTAGAGTGGGGGTCACTCGAAGAACACAGTTGTCACTGAAAACAAAAGAAGGCTCACATAGGGTCTCCTAGATCAAATTTACAGTTACTGAGAACTACAGTTAGTCAGCCTGTTTCAGCTGGAAGATAAGAGGGGCAGCACAGGCCACTCATCAGTACCTTGGGGGTCCGTGGTATTTCTTGATAAAAGCGCTGCAGGATACATGACATAGCCATCCCCTGTCCCCTCCAATGTCTGCTACCCAAAAGGGAGCTTTGACAAGGGATGAAATATTTTGCAGGAAGCTACAGAGTATACTGCTGTCAAAATCTGAAGGTCTAAATGTGGATTGTGACCTGAAATTGCCAGCAAAATTCTGCCATTTTAAGTTTCACTAGATGTGGATTTTGGTGCAGAATTTTCCTTCTGCAGAATATTGTGTAGCATTCTGCAGAATATTCCAAGTTGTGTGAAACTGCCCTTAGTATGGCCTGTCACAGGTCACTTCTAACCAGATTGCAGTTTATTATGATGTTGACCTGTTTGTATGGCCTTGGATGGACACCCAAACTGCCCATATTACAATCTGCAACTGTGCAGGAGTTAGGGCCCTCTTACATGGAATGATTTAGCACAACATAGTGCCTTTTCCCATATGTAGGGCTGTATTTAGACCGGATTTTGTCACATACGGATATCTGTACAAATGTGAAGGGTGTTGAAAGGTGGTAGGAAGAGGTGGAGGGGATGAGGAGGGTACAGACATGCATAAATGTCCTGAAGGTCTTCGGGATGCCATGACACAAGGGCCAGCCCTTTCAGCTTCATGCTCTTCATGCGACATTGACCCAGTGTGCTGTAAAAAATATGTAATGCCTCTGGCCATGCTTTCTGGACCACATCTGTGGCCCAATGCATCCTGCCAATGCCAACATTCTGCAGTGCCAGGGATATGTTATCACTCACATGACAGTGCTGGGCAGGGAAGTGTTTTTAGGCAAAAAAAATAGCAGGAATTTTGTACTGTGGGTTAGCATGGAGTATCACATTGCAGAAGACATATGTGTCCATTAGCCCGAAGGTCAGCATTTCACTCTCCAGCAGCTGTGCAATGCTTGCGTTCAGACTCTGCGCTCGAGCATAGTTGGTGTAGTATTTTTTTTTACGTTCCCATAGATGGGGGATGGAGGGCTGGTTTCTGACCTGGGACATGCTGGAGTATGGGGTAGATGTCTATCCCATAGATGTCTAAGTCTATATCTTAGATGTCTAAGTCAGTGAGGGAATTTTTATGATTCCTGTGGCAAGGTGCACACTAGTGTATTTTGGGGCTGTGAGTTGTCCATGTAATGCTAATGTAGCCTATGTAGTGTTGCTTGTTGTGATCAGCATGGCAATAAAATTGGGCTGATTTTTACAAAATGTGATTAAATCATCCCGCTCTGATTTTAAGCAAAAATCACTAAACTATTGGTTCTCTGCTTTGAGCAGAAGGAACAGGTGTGTTGGCTTAGCACTGCCGCCTAGCAATGTTGGAGCTCTAGGTATGATTCTGAACTTGATGGGGATTTGAATCTGGCACTCCATCACTGCAGGGCATCAACAATGGGCCTCCACCAACGCCTCCGCTGGTATTCAAGGAAGTCAAATTAGAGAACCCGATTTTTATTCCTATTGCTTTTAATGGAAGTTTGAATTGAAAGTCTTGACTCACAATTATTTTCTTTATTTGGGTCGGCCACTCTACCGAATCATTGCAATAATAGCTCGACACTAAGTCAATAAGGCTATACAAGTAGATATTTTTTTCATGAGAACCAAAGGTCTGCATGATAAGTCATGGTGTGTCCTATTCCAGTGCCATATCTGTGTATATCAGATAGCATACAGACTGGTGTCCATGTACTGCATGTCTGAGGAGAAAAAAAACTGCAAAAAATTCTGTTTTGACGGATAGTTTATAATGTTGTAGGCTTTAGAAACATAACAGCATTGTCTCGGGGTCTGGGAGCCCCATCATAACTGAAGTGCTTCATAGTGTATGCAGTCTTAGGCCTCCTTCACATGACCGTATGTCTTTTTACATTCGCTCATACACACCGTATAATTACATGAATGAATATTGCCGTGATCGAGTCACAATCTTTATTCGTGTATTTCATGCCATTCACACGGCCCGCTGCTGTGTGATTATTAAATTTTGCGCTGAAGTGATGGAAACCAACGATCAGCAGAAATCCTCGGAATGACAATTAATGCTTAATAAGGGTAAGCTGTCTGCTTTTCCCAGCATTGTACGCCGGGTAACTCCGTCCCTCTCCTTTTTTCCAGCTTCCATAGAAGTCTATGAGAGCTTGCTGCGTATTACGTCAAAAGATAGGCAAGACCTGGTATCTTTTAACGTGGCGTATAAAACCGACTACTGAAAACGGTCATGCATGTCCTATTCTTCTCAGCCCGATTATTTTGCACTGCAAAAGCCTTTCATCTGAATGAACCCAGTGGAATCCAATGCTTCACATGGTTGGTTTTTTTTGGTGATTTTTTTTATACAGCAAAATACTTGTGCAAGTATGTTCGTCTGAATAAGCCCTTGATCTGGCCCTGAGCACAGGACAGTTTATGCTGTTCTCGGCGCTGCACTAAACATGGTGGCAGATTCCCTTTAATTATTATATTTGATGGTTTGTTTGTCATTTTCTATTGGAAAAAGCAGTAAAATATAAGTCCACATTAATTGTGTGGTAGCTGAAAGCCATCTAGTCGTACATACTGCAAGTAACACTGTAGAAGAGATATGACATGACGACAAGTCTGTGCAGAACAATGATAATACAGCTTCTGTTCCAGATCTGACACTTTCCTTGGCAGGCATCATGCAGCTGTGGTTACTTTTGATTTTACAAAAGCACTTCTCGGATAAAAGTCCTCAAAGTGTTGATTAAGGATACACAGCTACTCAATTTAGCAAAACAT
Source organism: Eleutherodactylus coqui (assembly GCF_035609145.1). NCBI lineage: Eukaryota > Metazoa > Chordata > Amphibia > Anura > Eleutherodactylidae > Eleutherodactylus > Eleutherodactylus coqui. The sequence goes on along the minus strand of NC_089843.1, from coordinate 136,386,061 downwards.
ATTGAAAGTTTAGTTTTTTCAACATTCCCTTCACATCAAAAGCACAATTCTCATTTCCATAAATGAAGCATATGGCGGACAAGCTACAGATGCAACATTTGTTGTTTATTTTTGTTGAGATTGGAAAGCAATAAATGCCTGAAGACCATACAAACTGTTTATATATATATATATATATATATATATATATATATATAGATATATATATAGATATATTGTATATATTACTATAATACAATGGATAGGAAAGGTATATACACCTGTGTTAAAATGCCACATTTTTGTCATGTTAAAAAATCTGCCAAAAGATAAATAACTTCAGATTTATTTTCTCCCTCAATGTGACCCATTATCTGCACAATTCTATTGGAAAACAAACTTTTAAATCTTATAGGCTAACTTCACACGAGAGAGTGCGATAATGTGATGCGATGCTGCCATTGGCTCCATTGAAAGCAATGGGAGATGCAATGCGAGGACATGCCCAAAGATAGGGCATGCCCTGTTTTTTTCCGCACCAGTCATGTGTATGACTATGATTTTTTCAGCTGTGTGAAAACGGCCTTGGGGTGGAAAAAAATAAAATAATGTGGTTGCATAAATATGCACACCCTAAAACTAATATCCTTGTTGAGGTACCCTATGACTTTATGACAGTATTTTGGGGTAGGTGTCTATCAGCATGGCACATCTTGACTTGGCAATCTTTGCCTACTCTATCTTTCAGTGCTCCAAATCTGTCGGATTGTGAGGGCATCTTGTGCGTAGCACCCTCTTCAGTTCACCCACAGATCTTCAATGGGACTCAGGTCTCGGCGCTGGCTAGGCTATTCTAAAACTTTGACCTTCTTCTGGTGAAGCCATTCTTTTGTTGATTTTGAGGTATGCTTTGGAGTGTTGTCCCACTGAAAGCTGAAATTCCTCTTCCTCTTCAGCTTTTTAGTAGAGAGCTGAAGCTGTTGTGCCAAAATGGACTGATATTTGGAACTGTTCATAATTCCCTCCACCTTGACTAAAAGCCCCAGTTCAGGCAGCAAAAAAACAGCCCCAGAGTATAATGCTGCTTTCACCATCTGCACTGTGGCTATGGCTTTTTTTTGGTAATGCGCAGCTTTGGCTTTACGTCAAACATACCTTATGGAATTATGGTTAAAACGTTCAACTTTATTCTCATCCGACCATAACATACTTTTGGCAGAATTGATGTAGGTTTTGGCAAAACATGCTCGGGCTTGGATGTTTTTTTTTTTTTTTTTTAGAAAAGGCCGTCTTATTCCACAGACACCTTCCACCATCCATAATAAGATGACCGACATATTTTCAGAAAGTCACCCACCTCCTTTTAGCAAGGCCTTACAGGTAGAGCATAAAGAGGCCCCTACACGACAGAGAGCCCTTCTCTATTGATCTTTTTTTACACTATGGCTTCCAAGTGTCTTAAACTTCTCATTACAGTGGCTGCCACCATATATATATGTGTGTGTGTATATGTATATATATATATATATATACGGTTGCAGCCACTGTAATGAGAAGTTTTAGACACTTGAAAGCCATAGTGTAAAAAAAGATATATATGTGTGTATACTTATATATATATATATATATATATATATATATATATATATATATATATATACACACACACATATATATCTTTTTTGTACACTGTGGCTTTCAAGTGTCGAAAACTTCTCATTACAGTGGCTGCAACTGTATATATATATATATATATATATATAGATATATATATATATATATATATATATATAGATAGATATATAGAAAGATATGTATGCATACACACACACATATAATATGATATATATTATTATGTATTTTTTGGTACTTGACCATAACAAGATTAGCAAGTGACCGAAGTGTTATTTACTAGCTGCACTTTAACTTTCTATATTGCTGTCAAATTAATCAAACATACATGATGCACTTTTGAGGACATGAGTATAAATCTTGCTTCGAGATGCGGAGCCGTGCCCCTGCTCCCGGCATCTCCTGTCTCTGCTATGCACCGGCTGCCGGGCAGCCGGCGCATGCGCAGAGCGGAACCAGCTCGTCACTACTGACATTTCTGCGAGACCCGCACAGAAATAGAACATGCCACGATTTGTTTTCTGCGTGTGTTTTCACACGGACAAATCGCGGCTGTGTGCATAGGATTGCATTTTGTAATGCAATCCTATGCAGGCGGGCATGGGTGGAAATTCTGTGGGAAATCCCGCTGCAGAATTTCCGCCCATGTGCAGGGGGCCCTGTACTCAAGTGAAATAGGTGACAAAGTTTCATATATTTGCATCTACTATTGATTAATTTTGAAAGTGCAGCGTATATTTAAACAAATACAAATTGTATAACTTTACAAATATTGATATATCTATTTAAAAACACCTGCACATGTTTTACTTGCATAACACGTTTCATAAACACTTTATCACCTTCTTCAGGATGTAGATATACAATTTTTGCAATAAACCAAACAGCATATAAATATGCAGATTTATTTGCTGTCTGCATTATTGTAAACTGTAGTCCGGACACCACAATAAAGGTAATTCTGTTTTAAGAAATTAAGAGCTAATCGCCTGACACTTTTTATTTGTTTTTGCAAATTAGTTATAAAAGTTAAAAACACTGTAACCTCTTTGTTAATGTATCAATAATTCAGTAATGAATAAAGTAATTTGCAGAATCTAGCAAGTTTATTGTAGTTGTGAAACAGTCAGTTTCGGGTGATGCAATTTCAGAGAGACTGTTTTATTGCTCTTTAAGCAAGTCAAATTATTAGTCTCAATTGACAGTAAAAAAAAATTCATTAATATTAGTATATTATCTTATTAGAATAATTGTTCTCATTGTGACTGTCGCTAATAGGCTTCTGTAAAACCTGAAATGCCTGTTGTAAATATTGACTTGTTCATAGATAAGAGCAAAGGCTTACAACAAAAGCATTGTCCTGGATTTTAGATTACTATATGATCTGTGAACTCTTCATCCTTGAGACAAATTCAACTTCATATTCAATCATGGACTAGGTTAATCGGGGAAATGCAGTAGATATAGCATATCCTGACTTTAGTTAAGCATTTGACAAAGTATCTCATAACATCCTTATTGAAAAAATGACCAAATATGAGATTGACAAGGCAACTGTTAGATGGATTCACAACTGGCTAAGTGATCGTACTCAAAGAGTGGTCATAAATGGCTGCACATCCAATTGGAAGAATGTCTCAAGTGTGGTACCACAAGGCTTTGTTTCAGGCCCAGTAGTATTCAACATTTTTATAAATGATGTAGATGAGGGAATTGAAGGAAACTGATCAAGTTTGCTAAGAACACACAACTGGGAGGAATAGCTAACACTAGACAAAAGAGAGGATTCAAAAACACCTAGACAAGCTTGAACAATGGGCGGAAACTAACAGAATAGTATTTAACAAGGAGAACTGCAAAGTACTACATATGGACAAGGAAAATGAAAAAAAAGCACATATGGAATGGACTAAGTAACAGCACATGTGAAAAAGGTTTGGGTATACTAATAGATCATAGACTGAACATGAGTCAGCAATGTGATGCTGCAGCAAAAAAGGCAAACACAATTGTGGTATGTATTAAGAGAAGCATAAAGTCTAAATCCTGTGAGGAAATTATCCCCCTCTAATCGTCCTTGATCAGTCCTTTTTTAGAAAACTATGTCCAGTTCTGGGCACCGCAATTTTAAAAAAGACATCGACAAACTGGAGCAATTTCAAAGAAGAGCTACCATGATGGTGAGCAGTCTGCAAACCATGTCCTATGAGGAACGGTTAAAGGATCTGGGATTGTTTAGCTTGCAAAAAAGAAGGCTAAGAGGAGACTTAATAGATGTATATAAATATCTGAAGGGCTGTCACAGTGCAGAGGGATCAGCTCTATTCTCACTTGCAGAAGGAAAGACTAGAAACAATTGGATCAAATCGAAAGGGAGGAGAAACAGATTAGATAATAAGAGAAAAAAAACATTTTGACAGTGAGGGTGATCAATGAGTGGAACAGGTTGCCACGAGCGGTGGCGAGTTCTTCTTTAATAAAACAGAGGCTTGACAGACATCTATCTGGGATGATTAAGTGAATCCTCCATTGAGCAGGGGGTTGTACGCCATGACCTTGGAGGTCCTTTCCAACTCCACGACACTATAAGATATTACAAGTCTTGCATACTCAATTTATGTCAGTGTTACAATCAATAGGCTATTGTAATTTCATATTTTTTGCATAGCACATTATAGTACAGTATAGCATGTGACTGTTGCTGATGAATTAAAAGTGTGCAGTATCAGAAAAAAAGACAGAAAATTGTGTCAGATCTACTTAAAATCACATAAAGATGCCAAATGTATTGATACAAGAGCAGATTTACACAGTAATTTTAGGTAGCATGCAGAAGTCACAATGCTATATGAGGGAAATCACACAAGTGATTGATGAACTTCCACTCACACAACTACACTGCATGAGAGGAGGGGGTGATTATTATTATAGATGCACATAGATAACCATGTGACAGGCATCTTATAGAAACCTTATCTGTACATTTGGGGCACCATGCAGGCATGCAGTTTATTAATTGTATTCATACTATTAGTTCAGGTGGGCTGTCATGCTTCCTTCTAAGGCCTTAGTCAGACGGTGTTTTTTCCCGCGATTTGCGCATCGCATGCGCAAATCGCGTGACCAGGGGCGAAAAATATGCACCTAGCCGCGTTAATCGTCGCAGCAAAACACCCGTCTGACCGGAGAAAAATCGCCGTGCGCATCAAAATGCGCATGAAACTTAGACTGACCGGCGAAAAAAATGATTTTGGTGCGCACATAAAACGCCGAACGCAGATAGGCGAGATCTGCGAATCGTTGTGTCCTATAATTTATCGCATATCCGCATAAAAAGCGGACATGTGACCGATACCATAGCGAACCATTGGTTCTATATATGCGCGAATCGCATGCGCATGCGCAAATCGCGCGAAAAAACGCCAGTCTGACTAAGGCCTAAGGGTAGCACACAAAGCTACAGCTTTAGCAAATAAGACATAAACTCTGTTCACATTTCTGCAACTTTTTTCGTTCTTGTGTTCCATTATGGCACTATAATAGGTTTCATCCAGTTTCCAACATTATTTCTGTCCACAAAAAAAGCCATTTTTTTCTCAGACATTTATGATGGGAACAATGGCAGAAAACTAGAACGGAAGTGTGAACAAGCTTTATTCATTCTATAATGAAACGTTATACACTACAATTTTCCAAAATCTCTGCTTACTATGATGGCTAGGCTTGTTACGATGGAAATCTTCATTACTAACTTCCATTGGATGAAAAAAATCTGTCCTGGCCTTGTAGCAATCATCACAGATGCATGCTTGTTAAAATTGCAGTACAGCTACCAGAGCTGTTTGTATCATAGACACCCCAGAGGAATTGCTATTCTTATTACAATTTATTGGTTTATATACACTTCTTGCATAGAAGCATTGTAAGGATCTAACTTACTGAAAAATAATTTTCTATTAAAACACATAATACAATGTTAACTAATTCCCAAATATACAGTATGTTTATTATAACTACCCTCTTCTAATTATACAAGTCTTATGGGAACAATACAATATAATGCTATAATATAAGTTCTTTAAAGAATATCAAGAATGTACTTTGACTATTTATTTCATCATGTCCATTTCTGTCCTCTCAAAGTATGGCAGAGGCTTACATAACTGCTCAGTAACTTGCCTTGAATTAATCGTATCTTAGACTTTCCATGAATTACAAAATCAATACTATAGTTTGCTTCGTTTTATTAGTACATTCAGAATGCATAGACATAAGGGCTTTTATTGCTTCTGAGAATTGAAAGTAGAACTGTTCGTCATGGATGCTAATCTGCGATACTATATTAAAGAAATTGATTGGGGCTGTCATTCAAACTAATTTTCTTTTAGACTAAGATTGAATGCAAGATTGACAAGTAATTTGTTTATTCAGTGGCCTTACATTAAGTGAATGCTGTGGCTCAATTTCCTTGGAATAGGGCTTGAAATTTTCAGAGTAGTTGAAGTGTGACAATGGAGATACAAATAAGGAGCTAGAATGAAGTAACTCAGAATCTTTCTAATTCCACCAGGCTTTTTGCTTATGACCTTCAAATTTCATTTGATCCTTTGTACCGTGGATAAAAGTATCAGTCCCGTGGTACCATGACACTTACACTTTTAAAATGACTTTTAAACATTTATGAATATAACATTTAGACACAAAATATAATTTAACATGTAATATATTTACTTGTCCCGGAGTTTCATAATTATAGAAGTGCTGAACTCAAAAATTCTAGGTCATCGGTTTACAAAATTTTACCATAAGGGCATCCTTGTAAAATTCATCCATTCTCAGTGATACTTACTTTTACCTTAAAGGGGTATTTTCACTGAATAGGTGATAAATGCAATCATTCTTACCACTAGAATAATAAGTCCTAGCTCCCCACCTGCACAACTGTGTTGAAAAGCGGTGGCGGATCAAGAGTTCTAACTACTTTTTGTCCCACCACTTCTCCCATACCTCTAATATGTGACAGTTTCTGTACTGCTTGCCCATCTACTATAGCCTGCAATTTAAATTTATCACTCGCCCACAGAGTTCTCCACAGTGCTGTACTGCCCTATATCTTCTCCCTCCTCTCTGTCTAGCACCCTACTTGTGCTCTCTGTTCCATTAAAAACCTTACATTAAGTTCCTCCTTAATATGAACCTCCCACTTTTCTGAAGCTGCACTAGTTCTCTGGAATGCACTACCCAAGACAATCAAGTCAATCACCAATATCCACAGTTTTAGGTGCAATGGTGGACAATGTGGGCCATGGGCCCAGGGCTCTTCACGCGACTTGGGTCCCCTCCTCAATGCCCCCCCAAGTAGGATATTCTCTGGTAAAACAATAAATAAGCAACCACATACATTTCCATTTAGTGTAGATTTTGGTGTGGATTTCAATTGATGGGGTGAAATCTGCTGTAGGTCCATACCAAAGTCCATGTCCGTGCTGTGGGAAAAGAAGGGATCTGACCTATCTTTGGTGTGAGCTGCAAAGGAGTTTCCATTGAATCCTATGGGATCAGGAGTCTTGGAAACTTTCGTTGCAGGAAAAGCAGATTTCTGCCAACCAAGGGAATACCTTGCTGCTTACAGTAGGACATTTAAAACCTGCTGCCAAAGAGCACATTTTAAATGTCCTGCTGTAAACTCCTGTTAGTCCCCACGGAAATGAGAAGGCCCCCTACGAAGCCCTGAATCCAAAATTGCATTGCAAAGGGTTAAACAGATATAAGATATTACTATCTAATGACAGTGGCACTTTAAATGATATATTGATTTGTATTCAAATGTTGCACTTTCTACTAGTTTTAAGCGTAGGATTATGTAGTCTACAAAACACTCTTCATAAATGATGCAGAATGAATATGGAGCATACAATACAGATATATACATACATGCATTGATCCGGGATTTAATCTTGTAAATGCAAAACCAAGAATTACTTTGCAAAACTTCTGATGCCATGGGGTATTATTAGACTATAATGATCAGAAATGTTTGTTGTTTTGCAAAGAAAATATAAAAAGTTACAAATAAAATGTGCATCTGATGAAAGCACGCTGTCAACTCCAACAGACATAAATGAGATAACATGTAGCAGTTTTTAAGTACATCTACTACCCGGACTGTACTTAGCTTTTCATCTTTTAATCTTACCTGCTTTCCAGTATCATTAAAGCCATGACTTAGAGTCTACAAACTAGATAAATGCACACTGCATCTAAAAAATGAGTACAGCATTGTCCTTTGATCTTCAGGCTGCTCTGGTGCTCAACAACTGTAGAGATGAATTATGAGTCAATTGAACTGTAGATATTGTGATATCTTGGGTTATCTCACACGGAATTAAGATTCCATATATGTGGAATAAGCAAAAACAAAAACTATTATTGTATATGTTAATGTATATAACACAGCATTAATGAACTCTATGATCACAAAAATGTTTAAAGGGGTTTCTCAGGCATAAAAACTATTGATGATCAGGTCATCAAATGTTGATCGGCCAGTGTCCGTCGCTCAGGATCCCGACTGAACAGCTAAGTGGGTGCATGCTGTCAGCAGCGCAAATACACAGAGGTCAGAGTGGAAGCCTGCGCGCCGACCTCCATGTAGTGGCCAACACTTGGAAGTGCAGACACAGCTCTCATTAAAATCAATGGGACCGGTGCCTGCAGTGACAAGCACCGGCTACTACATGGAAGGTTGGCGTGGAGACTTCCATTCCAAATACACAGAGGTCAGAGCAGAAGCCTCCGCACTGACCTCTGTGTTGTGGCCAATGCTTGAAAGTGCAGGCACAGCTCTCATTGAAATCAATCTGCGTGACTAGCTCCCAGCCCGTCCCGCCTCCTCCCCTTGCAGAGAGGGGCAGCGTATATCGGCCGGGCGTGAAAACCCGTCCGATATACGCACGTCTGAAAAAGCCCTTAAGGAGATGTGGGTCGCTTGAGAAAAAAAGGGTCTGTTTTTTTTTTCTCAGAGACAGAACCACTCGTATCTGTGGGCAGTGTATGATATTGCTGTTCAGTTCCCTTTATGAGAATTTTAAGTAAGGGCTTCCCCACATGGGTGCATTTGTGTGCATATTCGTGCCAACAAAATCTGCAAGCAGAATATGTAGCGAATATAACCCAAATGATTTAAATGGGTTCCTAAAAAAAACCTGCAAGATGCTCTATTTTGGTGTTCATTTGCACACCAAAGTCCCCAGTCTGCACAAAATCACGGACTGAAATGCAAAATCTCCCACAGAAAATCAAAAAACACCTGGGAGTAAGTCAGCTTGTCTGCCTACCCAAACATGGTGCTGACGAAACCACGCCAATCTGAGCAGTCACAACAGCGCAATAAAGTACAGTAAAAAGCACTGATACAGGTGCAATAGCACTTGGCCGTGCACCCTGCAGAGGACATATATGTCACGCTATCATGCCAAGGGTGCCACTGTTTCTGGGAAAAATATTTTATATAGTATATAGGGGGCTACAAGTTTATTTCATCATACAGTCAAACCTCTACTTTTGTTGTCTTCTCCTTTCGCCAGTTTCCAGTTTCGCCGATTTTTGTAGCCAGAATTTTGCCTCCAGTTTCACTGGCTGCTTCTAGTTCCGCTAGCGGCAACTGGCCCACTTGACTTTGCAGGCGGCGTCCCCATCCCTCTCACAGCTCTCTAGGTGTTCCAGCAGGTTTCCGTGTCGGCTTCAGCATTGAAACACCATTCTTTCCTGGTAGCATGGGTTGAATAATTCATTGAATGGCTGTGATTGGCTCATCAAGCACCGGCTGTGATTGGCTCAGGCTGCGGTCCTGAGCCAATCACAGCATTCTCTTCCTGGAGGTGGGGTATTCAATCGATGTCAGGAAGAGAATGCTGTTTCAGCGCTGAAGCTGACACGGAAGCCTGACAGACCACCTGGAGAGAAGTGAGAGGGACGGGGACGCTGCCTGTGAGGTGAGTAATTTTTTTCATATTTCAAGCCCCCCCCCCCCCCCCCCCTAAATTGGAATATCTAGAACAAATTCATTGGATTTACATTGATTCCTGTGGAAATAATTGCCCCGAGTTTCAATGGTTTCAAGTTTGGCTGATTGCTTTTAGACGGATTACCAACAAAACTAAAGATTTAAATGTACTTGCTGCTGGTGAGCTGACTCTCTTATATCTGTGTATGGTTTCTGGGGAAATCAGTTTACATTGCCAACATACAATGTCAACTTCAGCTGGAAATACTTGTAAAAGTATATACCCTTTCTTATCCTGTAGAGCAATAGTCCCTAACCAGTGGCTCTGGAGCCACGGGTGGCTTATGACCCCTGCTGAGTGGCTCCCCATAGGGGCCCTAAGTTATGGCCATTTATATTCACTTGCTATAATATGACATTTGCTAACAATTTTGCAGACAAATTGGGTGGTGTAATACTAGTGTTTAAAATTTTAAACTGAAGTATTTTTCTTCAAATTGATTTTGTGTTTCTCTGCTTTTAATATGTTAGCATATTTAACTTCAAAGTAGCTTCTCAACCCTCAGACAAAGTTGAATGTGGCGAATCAGATAGTGAATGTATTGAATTACATTTTACGCAGTAGTGTCATGTGCATAATATTTGTGCTGTATGAATAGCAAGAAAGGCATGAGTAAAAGATGTATTGCAGTTTTCCAACAAGGTCCCCGACGTTGAGAACGCAGCTTTGTCATAATAACCTTTTGCAATGTTTTACTAAGATAGAAGTCAACCGTTGTAGTGTTTATTTAAGATAGAAATATCATGCATGCTGTGGACTTTGAATTTATGACTGTGGGAGATGCTTGGAAACATCAATTGAGTGTTTCTTATGTGCACTCTTCTGTGATGCATTGTAAAAATAATGATAATATTTAGGCATACCTGATTGATATGGCTACAATACCCATTGAGCACCACCAAAATGAAGTGATTACTTTAACCACTTAAGATATAAACGGTCCCAAGATATAAAAGGTCATGGCCCTCCAAAGTAAAATATCAAAATACAGTATGAACTGAATATAATGTTTCTAAAATGCATTCAAGTGCAGCTATTGTATTTATACTTGTATTCTTCTTCAGGACAGAATAAATGCACAGGAGCTCCACTATTTGTTCGCATGAAGGGCTTCCATAGTCAAACAGTGCATTCATACTGTTTGCTAGTTAAAGGAGGTGTGTCAAAATAGAACATTAGCTGTTATTCACAGGATAGGGCATAACTTTCTGATGTCAGAATGCTAGGATCATGAGAACAGGGGTCCTGAAGATAACTGCATGAATGGATCGCAGGTTGCACGTGTGCTGCTAATTCATTTATTTCAGTTGATACAGTGGAGATTCTCGAGCCTTTGTGTTTGATAATTAACACTTTCTTTGAAAAGAAAGAAGAGGGAGCTTGCGTGCGCGACCGCTGCTCATTTATATGGGGTCCACCTGGACTCCCTTTGTTGGGATCAATCTTACTCCCAGTAGTCAGAACCCCACTGACTAGAAAATGATCATATGTCTGTCCAGCCTCTGTTTGAACGCTTCCATTGAAGGAGAACTCACCACCTCCCATGGCAACTTGTTCCATTCATTGATCACCCTCACTGGCAGAAAGCTTTTCTAATATCTAATTTGTGTCTCCTCCCTTTCAGTTTCAACTCATTGCTGCTAGTCTTTCCTTGTGCAAATGAGAATAGGGCTGATCCCTCTGCACTGTGTCAGCCCTTCAGATATTTGTAGACAGCTATTAAGTCTCCTCTCAGTCTTCTTTATTGCAAGCTGAACATTCCCAGATCCTTTAACCATTCCTCATAGGACATGATTTGCAGACCACTCACTATCCTGATAGCTCTTCTTTGAACTTGCTCTGATTTGTCCATGTCTTTTTTTAATTGTGATGCCCAGAACTGGACACAGTATTCCAAATGAAGTCTGACTAAGGAAGAGTAGAGGGGGATATTTCCCAATGTGATCTAGACTCTATGCTTCTCTTAATGCATCCCAGAATTGCGTTTTTTGCTGCTGCATCACATAGCTGACTCATGTTCAGTCTGTGATCTATTAGTATACCTAAGTCTTTTTTCATGTGCTGCTGTTAGCTCAATTCCTCCCATTCTATATGTGCTTTTTTCATTTTTCTTGCACAGATGTAAGACTTTGCATTTCTCCTTGTTAAATATCATTCTGGTAGTCGCTGCCCACTGTGCAAGTTTGCCAAACTTTTTGAATCCTCTCTCTATTCTGCAGTATTAGCCATCCCTCCTCTAGATTATTTATAAACATTTTGAACAACACTGGGCCTAGGACAGAGCCTTGTGGTACCCCACTTTACACATTCTTCCAATCTGCATTTCTAAAATACAACCTTGAGGTCTGAGTTTTCTTAGGTCTTCCACCCCTTGTTGTCCAAAATTTAAATATAGCATGATTACTGCCTTCTAAGGTGCCAGCCATCCTTACTTCCTCAACTATTTCCTCCCTGTTGGTAAGAATTATTGCCACCGTAAGGACCAAAGAAAATAAAATATAACTTTTAATAAAAAATGGCGTGTCCACATATTTATTTCCTATATGGGACAAGATATCCCACACTAATATATAAGAATTAAAATGCAGCCATTGAAGAAATAAATCAAATCAACCACAAAGGATTCTGTTCTGTGGAGGATACTTATATGTATATGGGTTGGTATTTCCAACCCATACGTCACCTAAGTCACCTGACTTGGGCGTCCGGGATCTCCCTGTCCCTGTCTCCAGTGCGCATGCACGTGATCACACACCAACTCGAGACTACAGCTGCATAGGAAGGTATGGTGCTATGTGCTTATTGGAGCAACTGGAACGAGCCCCTTACCAAGAGAGGCGGGTAAACAGATACTTAAACCCCTACTGTGACAGCAGATACCATCTCTGTCCATTCTATCATAGACAGCTGAACGGGCTGGTCATGTTTATCTTTGCTTTAACCATCCTGAAGAAACAGCTCAAATATCTGTAGTTGTAGAAACAGGTAGATGGGGATTAAGGGACACTATTAATTTGGTTATCTGGTCCCATTGAGAGATATTTAGCAGTTTACGGAATTATCATCTACTAACTTATGCTAATTAGAGAAAGAGGTTACAAATATTAGCTACTAAGGGGTCAGTAGATCATCAACACTATTAGTATCTAATATTTACTAGTACCGTATTACTACCTATCCTGAGTCTTGGCTAATGCCTAGGATCTACATTAGGTGGCGCTGACATACCAACATTATATTTTGAATGTATTACCTGATTATCAGTACAATCAAGTAGCATTCAATTAACTGCAACAAAAATCTGAATGAATGCGGAATATAACTTGACTTCTTGATATAACTAAATATATTAACACTCTTCACTGTCTAATATACTAGAATGGATGCACAATCAATTAGGTATCCATATCTACTATATGAGATTGATAGTCACTACCAACTAACTATTAGGGTGACTACCCACTAGAGTTTTTTTGTTCCCTGCGAAATTCGCAGCAGTTCTTTTCTGCAGGGGTCTATGGAACTTGTAATGTTAAAATCGCGATCGCGCAAAATTGCAATTAACCGCGAAATCGCGATTTTAACATTACAAGTCCCATAGACCCCTGCAGAAAAAAAAACGCTGCGAATTTCGCAGAGAAAAAAAAAACTCTAGTGGGTAGTTACCCTTATATGGAAGGAAGTTCCACCTATTGTATTGCTTATATTGTTAATTGGGATAGGTAATAGTGTATTTGCTGTTGGAAATACCAACCCATATACATATAAGTATCCTCCACAGAACAGCATCCTTTGTGGTTGATTTGATTTATTTCTTCAACGGCTGCATTTTAATTCTTATATATTAGTGTGGGATATCTTGTCCCATATAAGAAATAAATACGTTGACACGCCATTTTTTATTAAAATCAATAAAAGTTATATTTTATTTTCTTTAGTCCTTATGGTGACAAAAGCTCTTCATAATAAGGATCTTGTTGCCACGGTGATATACTGTTGGTAAGAATTAGGTGCAAGATAGCAGATCGTCTTGTTTTCTCTTCTATCTTTTGGAAGATAATGTTGTTAGCAAGAGTGGATACAAATTTGTTGGACCCATTACTTTTACCTGAGAGAGATTCCCAACAAATGTCTGGATAGGTAAAATCTCCCATAATCACCATGTCATGATTTTTTGAGAGCTTGGCCATCTGATGTAGAAAATGTTCATCCATATCTTCTGCTTGTCCAGGCGGCCTATAGTAAATGTCTACAATGTTGTCCTTTCTGTTCTCTCCTTATATTCTTACCCAAACAGTCTCTACTGAACTACCGTGCTCTGAAGCTTGAATCTCTGTGGAGATTAATGTTTTCCTAACATAGAACGCAGTGCCGCTTTTCTTTGGTCTGCTTCTTATAAATAAAATGTATCCTTCAAGCCTTGTATTCCAATCTTGTGTATCATCCTACCAAGTTTCTGTGATACCTATGACATAATATTTCTCTTCCTGTCTTAGGAACTTTAATTCCCCTCAATTGTTTACCATGCTCTGTGTATTTGTGTAAAAACATTTTAGTTTGTGATCGGTGTCTCTTGTTCCCCCACTTTCCTTCTGAGTGTTTTGTCTTTGTTCTTTCTTTCTACTTCTAATAGCAAGGTTCTCAAATGTATTAATTAACTGTATATTTGTACCTGGTCTTTCACTTCCCTTCCCATATTGTTCTAGTTTAAAGCTCTCCTGATGAATATCGCAAGGCGCCTGCCAAATATTTACTATATGGGCAAAGGTATTTGGACATTGCATGTTTTTCAGAAAAAGTACTTTATTATTTAATTTAATAACGTGTCGGCCCTATATTTGCTTGTATTACTGTGGCAACACGTTGAGCCATACTTTCAACTAGTTCTCTGTTAGTCTGGGCAGGAATAACTTGCCATACCTTGTGCAAGGCTGTGAGAAGAGATTGTTGGGAAGAAGGGTGTAGGGGTGGCGGTGTTATACCGGTCGCTTCAGTTTGTCCCACAAGTGCTTGATTGGATAAATGTATAGTTATTACAAAATGAGCAGCTTTGTATTTTACCCATGGCCTTCCCAGCTTACCGTTCAGCAAACTCAGTATTTGCATATTTGCTGATTTTCTGTAGTGTCCAAATACTTTTGTCCATATAGTGTATGCTTACCTGTTTTTGTAAGGTGCAACCCGTCTCTAGCAAGCAGTCAATCATATAGGTAATTCACTCCGTGATCTAGAAATTGAAATCTTTGCTGATGGCACCATTGATGTAGGTAGTTGTTCATCTCTAGAATCCTGTTCCATCTTCTTATTCCATGGCTATCCACTGGGAGGATGGATGAGAAGACAACCTGTGCTCCTAGTTCCTTCACCATCTTTCCAAGGTCTACAAAGTCTCTGCAGATAGTTGCAAGGTCCTTTTTTGCAGTGTCATTTGTCCCTACATATATTAGTAGTAATGTGTGGTGTCCTGTAGGATTGAAGAGTCTTGATAGCCTATCATACACATCTTTGATTTGCGCACCTGGAAAACAGCACATCTCTCGTGAGGTTTTGTCAGGTCTGCAGACAGTGGCCTCTGTTCCTCTCAGCAGGGAATCCCCCACAAACACAACTCTCCTTTTCTTGCTTCTTTGGGTAACATGCTTCCATTCCTCTGCTTCTGGAAGAACACTGAACATTTCTTTTACTTTAATATTTTGAAGACTTTCTTCTGCTCTGTTAAGAAAATCCACATCTTCCTTAATGAGTTTCAATGTAGGTATTCTCTCCTGAAGACTTGCACAATCTTGCATTTCTGGCAGGGAAAGTTTGGCTTTTCCTCTGGTAGGCCTGTAAACATATAGCATACGTAGCAGCAAATGGCTCCTCTCTAGAGATGAGCGAGCACCAAAATGCTCGGGTGCTCGTTACTTGGAATGAAAATTTTGCGATGCTCGAGGGTTCGTTTCGAATAACGAACCCCATTGAAGTCAATGGGCGACCCGAGCATTTTTGTATATCGCCGATGCTCGCTAAGGTTTCCATTTGTGAAAATCTGGGCAATTCAAGAAAGTGATGGGAACGACACAGCAACGGATAGGGCAGGCGAGGGGCTACATGTTGGGCTGCATCTCAAGTTCCCAGGGCCCACTATTAAGCCACAATAGTGGCAAGAGTGCCCTCCCCCCTCCCAACAATTTTTACTTCTGAAAAGCCCTCATTAGCAATGCATACCTTAGCTAAGCACCACACTACCTCCAACAAAGCACAATCACTGCCTGCATGACACTCCGCTGCCACTTCTCCTGGGTTACATGCTGCCCAACCACCCCCCCCCCCTGCACGACCCAGTGTCCACAGCACACACCAAAGTGTCCCTGCGCAGCCTTCAGCTGCCCTCATGCCACACCACCCTCATGTCTATTTATAAGTGCATCTGCCATGAGGAGGAACCGCAGGCAAACACTGCAGAGGGTTGGCACGGCTAGGCAGCGACCCTCTTTAAAAGGGGCGGGGCGATAGCCCACAATGCTGTACAGAAGCAATGAGAAATCCAATCCTGTGCCACCTCCATCAGGAGCTGCACACGTGGGCATAGCAATGGGGAACCTATGTGCCACACACTATTTATTCTGTCAAGGTGTCTGCATGCCCCAGTCAGACCGCGTTTTTTAATAAATAGTCACAGGCAGGTACAACTCCGCAATGGGAATTCCGTGTGCACCCACAGCATGGGTGGGTCCCAGGAAGCCACCGGCGGTACATAAATATATCCCATTGCATTGCCCTGCACAGCTGAGGTAACGTCAGATAAAATACAGGTGGGCTTCGGCCCACACTGCATGCCCCAGTCAGACTGGGGTTCTTTAGAAGTGGACACATGCAGTTACAACTCCATGTGGACCGACAGCATGGGTGGGTGCGAGGAAGCCACCGGCGGTACATAAATATATCCCATTGCATTGACCTGCACAGCTGAGGTAACGTCAGATAAAATACTGGTGGGCTTCGGCCCAAACTGCATGCCCCAGTCAGGCTCGAGTTTTTTATAAGTATACACAGGCACGTACATCTCCCTAATGGGAAGTCCATGTGGACCGACAGCATGGGTGGGTCCCAGGAAGCCACCGGCGATACATAAATATATCGCATTGCAGTAACCAGCACAGCTGATGTAACGTCAGCTTTAATGCAGGTGGGCAAAAAATTAATTGGATTACACTGTAGGCGAGGGCCCAAAAAAATTGGTGTACCAACAGTACTAATGTACCTCAGAAAAATTGACCATGCCCAACCAAGAGGGCAGGTGAAACCCATTAATCGCTTTGGTTAATGTGGCTTATTTTGTAACTAGGCCTGGAGGCAGCTGAGTTAAAATAAAAATTGGTTCAGGTGCAAGTTTCAACGCTTTAATGAGCATTGAAACGTATAAAAATTGTTTACAAAAATTATATGACTGAGCCTTGTGGGCCTAAGAAAAATTGCCCGTTCGCGTGATTACGTGAGGTTTCAGGAGGAGGAGCAGGAGGAGGAGGATGAATAGAATACACAGATTGATGAAGCGAAAAGGTCCCCGTTTTTGATGGTGATAGAGAACGATGCTTCCATCCGCGGGTGCAGCCTACGTATTGTTTAGGTATCGCTGCTGTCCGCTGGTGAAGAAGAGAAGTCTGGGGAAATCCAGGCTTTGTTCATCTTCATGAGTTTAAGCCTGTCGGCACTGTCGGTTGACAGGCGGGTACGCTTATCCGTGATGATTCCCCCAGCCGCACTAAACACCCTCTCTGACAAGACGCTAGCCGCAGGACAAGCAAGCACCTCCAGGGCATACAGCGCGAGTTCAGGCCACGTGTCCAGCTTCAACACCCAGTAGTTGTAGGGGGCAGAGGCGTCACGGAGGACGGTCGTGCGATCGTCTACGTACTCTCTCACCATCCTTTTACAGTGCTCCCGCCGACTCAGCCTTGACTGGGGAGCGGTGACACAGTCTTGCTGGGGAGCCAGAGAGCTGTCAAAGGCCTTAGAGAGTGTTCCCCTGCCTGTGTTGTACATGCTGCCTGATCTCCGTGCCTCCCCGGCTACCTGGCCCTCGGAACTGCGCCTTCGGACACTAGCGCTGTCGGATGGGAATTTTACCATCAGTTTGTCCGCCAGGGTCCTGTGGTATAGCATCACTCTCGAACCCCTTTCCTCTTCGGGTATGAGAGTGGAAAGGTTCTCCTTATACCGTGGGTCAAGCAGTGTGTACACCCAGTAATCCGTAGTGGCCAGAATGCATGTAATGCGAGGGTCACGAGAAAGGCATCCTAACATGAAGTCAGCCATGTGTGCCAGGGTACCTGTACGCAACACATGGCTGTCCTCACTAGGTAGATCACTTTCAGGATCCTCTTCCTCCTCCTCCTCCTACTCCTCCTCCTCCTCAGGCCATACACGCTGAAAGGATGACAGGCAAGCAGCATGGGTACCGTCAGCAGTGGGCCAAGCTGTCTCTTCCCCCTCCTCCTCATCCTCCTCATGCTCCTCCTCCTCCTCCTCAACGCCCTGAGATATAGACAGGAGGGTGCTCTGACTATCCAGCGACATACTGTCTTCCCCCACCTCCGTTTCCGAGCGCAAAGCGTCTGCATTTATGCTTTGCAGGGAACTTCTTAAGAGGCATAGCAGAGGAATGGTGATGCTAATGATTACAGCATCGCCGCTCACCATCTGGGTAGACTCCTCAAAGTTTCCAAGGACCTGGCAGATGTCTGCCAACCAGGCCCACTCTTCTGTAAAGAATTGAGGAGGCTGACTCCCATGTTGGAGTTGGTATTCCACTAGAGACCTACGCTGCTCATAGAGCCTGGCCAACATGTGGAGCGTAGAGTTCCACCGTGTGGGCACGTCGCACAGCAGTCAGTGCACTGGCAGATTAAACCGATGTTGCAGGGTGCGCAGGGTGGCAGCGTCCGTCTTGGACTTGCGGAAATGTGCGCAGAGCCGGCGCACCTTTCCGAGCAGGTCTGACAAGCGTGGGTAGCTTTTCAGAAAGCGCTGAACCACCAAATTAAAGACGTGGGCCAGGCATGGCACGTGCGTGAGGCTGCCGAGCTGCAGAGCCGCCACCAGGTTACGGCCATTGTCACACACGACCATGCCCGGTTGGAGGCTTAGCGGCGCAAGCCAGCGGTCGGTCTGCTCTATCAGACCCTGCAGCAGTTCGTGGGCCGTGTGCTTCTTCTCTCCTAAGCTGAGTAGTTTCAGCACGGCCTGCTGACGCTTGCCCACCGCTGTGCTGCCGTGCCGTGCGACACCAACTGCTGGCGACGTGCTGCTGCTGACACATCTTGATTGCGAGACAGAGGTTGCGTAGGAGGAGGAGGAGGAGGGTGGTTTAGTGGAGGAAACATACACCGCCGCAGATACCAGCACCGAGCTGGGGCCCGCAATTCTGGGGGTGGGTAGGACGTGAGCGGTCCCAGGCTCTGACTCTGTCCACTAAATTCACCCAATGTGCCGTCAGGGAGATATAGTGGCCCTGCCCGCCTGTGCTTGTCCACGTGTCCGTTGTTAAGTGGACCTTGGCAGTAACCGCGTTGGTGAGGGCACATACAATGTTGCGGGAGGCGTGATCGTGCAGGGCTGGGACGGCACATCGGGAAAAGTAGTGGCGACTTGGAACTGAGTAGCGCAGGGCCGCCGCCGCCATCATACCTTTGAAAGCCTCTGTTTCCACAACCCTATACGGCAGCATCTCCAGGATGATAAATTTGGCTATGTGCACGTTTAACGCTTGAGCGTGCGGGTGCGTGGCGTCCTACTTGCGCTTGCACTCCAACACTTGCACTAGCGACGGCTAGACAGTGCGCTGAGAGACATTGGTGGATGGGGCCGAGGACAGCGGAGGTGAGGGTGTGGGTGCAGGCCAGGAGACGGTAGTGCCTGTGTCCTGAGAGGGGGTTTGGATCTCAGTGGCAGGTTGGGGCACAGGGGGAGAGGCAGCGGTGCAAACCGGAGGCGGTGAACGGGCTTCGTCCCACCTTGTGGGGTGCTTGGCCATCATATGTCTGCGCATGCTGGTGGTGGTGAGGCTGGTGGTGGTGGCTCCCTGGCTAATCTTGGCGCGAAAAAGGTTGCACACCACTGTTCGTCGGTCATCTGCACTTTCAGTGAAAAACTGCCAGACCTTTGAGCACCTCGGCCTCTGCAGGGTGGCATGGCACGAGGGGGCGCTTTGGGAAACAGTTGGTGGATTATTCGGTCTGGCCCTGCCTCTACCCCTGGCCACCGCACTGCCTCTTCCAATCTGCCCTGCTGCTGCACTTGCCTCCCCCTCTGAAGACCTGTCCTCAGTAGGCGTAGCAAACCAGGTGGGGTCAGTCAGCTCATCGTCCTGCTGCTCTTCCTCCGAATCCTCTGTGCGCTCCTCCCTCGGACTTACTCCAATTACTACTACCTGAGTGATAGACAACTGTGTCTCATCGTCATCGTCCTCCTCACCCACTGAAAGCTCTTGAGACAGTTGCCGGAAGTCCACAGCCTCATCCCCCGGACCCCGGGAACTTTCCAAAGGTTGGGCATCGGTCACGACAAACTCCTCCAGTGGGAGAGGATTCGGAACCATTGCTGCCCATTCTGGGCAGGGGCCCGAGAACAGTTCCTGGGAGTCTGCCTGCTCCTCAGAATGTGTCATTGTAATGGAGTGAGGAGGCTGGGAGGAAGGAGGAGCAGCAGCCAGAGGATTCAGAGTTGCAGCAGTGGACGGCGCAGAACTCTGGGTGGTCGATAGATTGCTGGATGCACTTTCTGCCATCCACGACAGGACCTGCTCACACTGCTCATTTTCTAATAAAGGTCTACCGCGTGGACCCATTAATTGTGAGATGAATGTGGGGACGCCAGAAACGTGCCTCTCTCCTAATCCCGCAGCAGTCGGCTGCGATACACCTGGATCAGGAGCTCGACCTGTGCCCACACCCTGACTTGGGCCTCTGCGTCCTCGCCCGCGTCCACGTCCTCTAGGCCTACCCCTACCCCTCAGCATGGTGTATTACCAGTAGTGCAGAAACAGAACGCTGTAATTAAATGTGGCGCTTATTGGCCTGTGGTTGGAGGCTGACTTCGCTTACGGAACGCACAGCAGAGCCAGGAAAGAATTTTGCGCAAGCCTGCTGTAACAATTAGCTGGCTGTGTATTAATTAGGACTACTACCCCCAGCAGAGACTCAGTACACTCAGGACGGTCACAGGCAGCCCAAATAGAATGTATTTTCCCAAATTTTTTTGGAAAAGCCCACTGCCTATATAGACAGTATATCTCTTTCACTGTCCCTGCCTCACCCCTACTGGCCCTAGACTATGTAAAATTACTGCAGACTGTTTCCCTCTGGACAGGATGACAGCGGTGATGTAACGGCCAACGCAGAGCCAGGAAAGAATTTTGCACAAGCCTGCTGTAACACTTAGCTGGCTGCGTATTAATTAGGACTACTACCCCAAGCAGAGACGCAGTACACTCAGGACGGTCACAGGCAGCCCAAATAGAATGTTTTTTCCCAAATTTTTTTGGAAAAGCCCACTGCCTATATAGACAGTATATGCCTTTCACCTTTTTCACTGTCCCTGCCTCAGCACTACTGGCCCTATACTATGTAAAATTACTGCAGACTGAGGACGCAATGCTCTGCTCGGCCGATATACAAAAAAAAAAAAAAAAAGTGCAACACTGCAAAAAGCAGCCTCAACAGTACTGCACACGGTCAGATGTGGCCCTAAGAAGGACCGTTGGGGTTCTTGAAGCCTAAAATAACTCCTAACACTCTCCATATAGCAACTCCAGCAAGACAGCACTTTCCCTGAACTATGTCAGAATGCATCTGTGGCGAGCCGCGGGAGGGGCCGATTTATATGCTCGGGTGACACCTGATCTCACCAGCCACTCACTGCAGGGGGGTGGTATAGGGCTTGAACGTCGCAGGGGGAAGTTGTAATGCCTTCCCTGTCTTTCTATTGGCCAGAAAAGCACGCTAACGTCTCAGAGATGAAAGTGAAAGTAACTCGAACATCGCGTGGTGCTCGCCTCTAGTAACGACCATCTCGAACACGCTAATACTCGAACGAGTATCAAGCTCGGACGAATACGTTCGCTCATCTCTACTCCTCTCCTTTTCCATATTGTCAGTTGATGTCCACTTCCAAACTTCTAAAAGTCAAGTATTGTAGTGAATATATATAACCTATAAGATGCTACTAAGTGTACAACTTTGGTCTGGCAGGGTCCTCCAAGAAGCTATACCCAGCTAATCCCAGCAATCTTCCCGCTCACAGTGACTCTTCACTCTTCACAGAATACATAGGCAATATGTAAATTATCTTTCTGGAGCTCCAATCTCTGGTCTGTAATTTTCTATTTTGGCATAATCCCTCTAGTGTGTCTAAGAGGACTGTAGATACAGAAATTATATTCCATATTTGAGCATAGGTACTTCTAAACTGCAAGTATATGAGAGTGTACTCAAAAGAAACATGAATCTTCCTCTGGTGGAAAGGGCGTTACTAGTACAGGCTTCTGTTGCTAGGTGAATGGCTATGGAACCTTTCTGCGGCAGTATGAGAAGTCATGAGAAGTGAATAATATGGGTTTTTTTGCAGTTTAGTGCTATGAAAAGCGCACAGTGTGCACTGGTATCTAGGGGAGATGTGTCTGGGGAGTGCACTGACAAAAATGTGATTGAGATGTTTTCTTCCGAAACTGACACATCATTATGTGATCAAATGCCTTGTTCTGTGCATGAAATGTTATTGATATGTGAAAGTATTCCACAGTATGCACAGGTGAATGCAGAATGTGAACACGCTGGTATAGAAAGCCCCACCATAGCCAATGTGAGAATTAACTCAAATATGCCCCCGGTGGTAGAGCATAGAAATGTTGAAGACATTTCATGTAGTCCAGGTGCTAAAAGCAAACTAGAAAGAGGTGTTGCCAGTATAGTTTCTTGTGAACCACAGTTAGTTGCTAGTAGCAACCAAATGTCCCCTGGGACTACAGGTAGTAAAAATACAAAGGAAAAGAAGAAGAAAAAGACTGGTTCTCTGATGATAGTAGATGTCAGTGCAGATCCAGAGGCCCAAGATAAGAAGGAAAGTGAAGATTTGCTCAGAGTTCAAGAAGAACTTGTACAGATTCGAGCCTGCGTATATATTCTTTTGAAGGCCAAGATGTTTGCAGAAGAAACATGTCAAGCTGAAAATAAAAGATATGATGCGCAGCTGAAAAGGGTAGTTGCCAGCTTGTGTCTAATTGCAAGAGAAGCTAAGAGACAAAGGTTATTGGTAGAAGAGGAAACAGGAAGGCTCAAGAGTCAAAGGAAAGATGCTCTCAAAGAAGCTGCTCAGTTAAAAACAGAAATTGAGATTGTCAGGGAAAAAAAACGAGAACCTCAGAAATGTAGCCAAAGATGAAGCTGATAGCAGATTATGTCTGGAACCACAAGCTGCTCAGTGTGGACAGGACTTTGAAAAATTAGAAAAAGAAGTATGAGGAACATCTTTCAAAGGCTCACGAAAGGATGCAGAATCTCAAAATGCAAATGAGAGCCCAAGAGTTAGGCCCATTGTGCATAGGAAAAATAGAATTAGTAAAACCGTGCAGGTCTCCTGCATGCATGATCCGCGCCCATAGGGAATTATTGGACACCCGCAGGTAATTAAATACCTGGGGATGTAATTTTTTCCTGGCACGCAGATCGCATGAGCGGGAAATCACCCGCAGCATGCTCCATTTTGTGCAGTTTTCCCCCACGGACGGCTCCCGCGGCTTCCATTGAAGCCTATGGAAGCCGTCCGGTCCCGTGGCATAGAGGCAGCTGTCACTGTGTCCGTGCCACGGAACCATGGGAAAGCAGGAGTTCAAGGACAAAAAGTGTGCGTGGAACATTGCTGGCGTGCCGAGCACATCCGCTGGGCAGAAAAACAAAGATCCGGCCACGACGGAAGGGAGATCCACAGTGTCCGGAAAGGTAAGTATAATCTATTTCTTGGCCTACGGGGCAGGAGGGACCCGCATGGGATTCTGCACATGGACATGAGGCCTTAGAGATGATGCATTGCAAGTTGCATAATCAAATTGCAGAGTTGCAAGTATAAATGGCGGAGTTGAAAATGCAGTTATTTAAGAAGGAAGGAAAATTGCATATTGCTGTGGCCAGAGTCGAGGAAGCGTCTGCACACCAGATTATCACTCTTAAGGAACTAGAGTCTCAGATAAGTGAACTCAAGGAAAACCTGGAATCAGAGAAAGCTGCTTGCAGCCAGGCATAAAAACAAACAAGGGTCTTGGAATATATACTGGACTTCAAAGAGGCCCAGGAAACACTCCATGTGCAAGTAGTGACCCAGCTACAGATAAGCTTGGATGAGGAAGCTGAAGTATATGAAACCCAAATCTAGGAGCTGACTGAACAGCTAAAGCAAACGGAAAAGTGGAAAGTAACCTTGGAAAGGGCCAAACACGCTTTGGAAAGTAAGTGTACTCGGTTGACCAATAAGGTAAAAGTGCTATTGCAAGACAAGCAGGATGCTGAATACAAGAAAAACACGGTGGAGATACAGCTTTAAGAGTTACAAGTAAAAATAACAGGGTGCAATAGGTTACAGATAGAGCTGTCTGAGAAGGCAAATAGATTGCAAGTGGAAATTGAATCTCAGATCCAAGAGTCTCAGAAACTGGTGCAAGAGGAGATGTACCAGAGACTTGGCCTTAGTGCAAACCTGAAGAGAATGGAAGATCAGAGAGATGTGTTCCTTAAGCAGTTAGAGGAAGACCTTTATACAGGTCTATGCAACACTGATTGGGAATTAAAAGCCAAGCCAGAATCCATGCACAGATAGCTGTTTCGGGAGGGGGGGGGGGGGGGTAATCAGTGTGCAGTAAGATTTTGGCCTTGCTAGTGAGAGATCTATTGCATGAATCGGGAGGGGTATCATCCCTCCTTAAGGAGAGCACCTAGAAGGTGAGTAAGGAGACTTATAAGACCATTCATGCTCCTCTGGGAAATATATGCAAATGAGGAAGATGGAACAATACCTCTGCAGCGCCACCTATTGCAGGAATGCTGCCATCCAATAGGTGGTGCTACAAAGATGTTGTTACATCTTTCTTATTTGCAGATTTAATGATGTGACAGGGCCTTTCGCTGAATGGAAGATGCATGGCCGCCAAGGGATGAGGAGAAGGAGGCTGTACTGGAACCCTTTTTGTGTGTTATAGAGGCTGATCGATGCAGAAGCGCCGGTGGCAGTGCACTCCCAGTGCTGCAGTGAAAGTTAATGTGGCAGGGAAGGCTTAGAAGCCCAGTTGCAGCCCCTATAGCCACAGCACTGTCTTCAATTGCTATTTTCCCTATTTTGCCTGTGACTGCATCTGATCAGTGCTATATTCTCTTGTATAGCCTACAGCACAATAATGCTCTGCAGACCGCTTCTTTAGACCTGATATCTGATCACTGTATGGAGGTCTTATTGTTTCTATTTGTGCATGTATAGTAGTAGTGCACACTGGAATACTTGACAAACACACCTGTCTATGCCTAATGAGAGTATCAATGCAAAGCAGTATCCTCAGCACTTGTCCTGTAATGGTCCCATATCTTGGTGTCCATTTTCCTTTGCAAGTAGGTCATGGTTGTGCAAAGTAACACAGAGAAACCTGACAATCCATGTCTAGAGGGAGGAGGAGGGCGAGCGGAGCACAACTATATAAATATGCATGAGTGTTATTGGACTCGACTACAGTCTGGCACTGCAAAGTTTGAAAAGTCAAATTGCCAAAAAACTCTAACCTGATTGGTATAAGTGACAGACCGCTGAAATCAGAATATCTGTTACTATACCGTATATATATATATATATATATATATATACACACACACACACATATTGGGTAGAAGAAGATGGATTGAGGGCATGCTGCTACTGATAATGCAGTGCTATATGCTTGCCCACCCAGGCTAACATTTTACAGCCAGCCCCCTGCTGATGGGTTCCCAATGGTAATAATTCTTAGGATACATCTGATTATTTGTTTCACAGCTGGCTCTGTGACAAGATATAAGGCACATAGTTAATGGGAAAACATTTGCATCCATGAAAGCCCAAGGCCTATACAATTATTTCTTAAAGCGGGGACCTATAAAAGATATTTACTATAACAGGTGCATTGTTATATAAACCACAGAAATGCAACAAACCAATGAGCACATGAAAATGTCATTAACATAACACTATGCAGAATCCTTCTGGTGATTTCTAAATAATAAACAGTTTTGTGTTTGTGGGAATCCTATTTGAAATCAGATTGATGTGACAGGTTTTGGAATATCTCCTCTCCCCAGTTCTTGGCAGGGAAAACACAACAGAATGACTTTGGCAGGATACAAAGTGTATGAATGTGTGTCTGAGATATACTTGCTGAAAGTGCATTGGCATGGTTCGCAGACAGAAGATGGTAGACGTCCCTCCACAGGGGAATCCCTCTTGGAACTCTGAAATATTATACAAGACACAAACCCCAAATCTGGCAGATTAGGAATTTGAAGCTCTTTGTGAACACACAAAAATATAGATGTAAAAATATTCCCTAAGGACCATGTAATGTTTGGGAAGTGTACAGCATAGTACAATAGTTTATTGTAGCAGAGAAAATCTCTTTGAAAACTTTACCATTACCCCTAAGGTGACACGAGCATGAACAAAGCAGCAGACAGGGACTGAATGCAGCATAATGTTCCTATAAAAATGAAGATATACCCGTTTGGATCTTTGATTTAAAATCATGCAATGTATAAATCAAGTGAGATGAATGAATTTAATTTAGCACAGGTAATTCTAGACCTCAGCAAGGACCAATATTGTCTCCTAAACAAATAATTTATAGGCATTAATTGGAGGAAAGAGTGGAGCCTTTTGCTTCAAAGAGCCCATCAGCAAGCTGTCCATCCTGTTTTATCAGTAAGCAAAGCTGAAAACAAATAACAGATGGGACTGTCCCTTAGCGGTAACAATGAATGTTTATGAAATATAGTACAATCTCTCTTCTGTATGAGATGCCTCCAGTAGGTAAAGATCAGAAGGAGAGATGTGTGAAGCAAGATGAATGGCTGCCTCAGATCAAAGATTACTTGGTTCCAGGAAATTCAATACCATGATTGGAATCTTACCATTTACATTGTGCTTTATATGCTGTGCTGCAATACACTAAAATGGATACAAAATGGAAAGCTTGGAAGGAATAAAAAAGATTTGAAACATGTCCGAGTGTGCTTAAGGAAAAAAAAAAAAAATTATATATAATATATACAGGGGGTGGAAAAAATATGGAAACACCATACGAAATGCATGCCTTACGTTACATTGGGATTATAAATCATATTTCAATAAGACATGTAGAGACTGATTTCTTTTCTTTATGTGGAGGTGATATGACACAGATTCTGCTGAGCAGAAGTGAACATCTGCCTGAGCAACAAGGTTCCATTGGTCAGGTGTTGGAGCCACTCCGCTGCTGTTACCAGCTAGCTTCCAAAACCACCCAGAGCAGGGCAAGAGGTGAAGTAAACACAAATTTGTCGGGAAAGCTCTAAGCCAAGCTAGGATCAAAAGGGCAGCTCAGTGCTAATGATTAAAATCCCATGCATATTGCTTCCATATTTTTGCCCAACCCTTGAGTGTGTGTCTCTGTCTTTACATACATATAGTGGCCTTGGAGTTTGTGGGTTTATATTTGGATGATGTTCCTGGGATTTGTTGGAGCAATTTCTACAGCTTAGGAGTTAAAGCCACAAGTGCTCCTACCTGTCAGGGCTCAAACCCATTACTTCTTGTACTTCAGTCAGTAGCTCTCCCCAGTGAGCTATCCAGCTTGCTGAACATGTTCTCCTGCATACCTGAGCCTTGTTCCCTGATCCCCGTTCTCTAGCTCCTTCCTCGTGGTCCTGACGACGCCTCTGTCTTTGATTGCACTTCCTATGTAAAGCTGGCCCTGACACTCCCTTAGTGTTAGATTATTCTGCTCCAGAGCATTTGATCCAGCTTCTATTTGCCTGCTATTACTACAAGATTTCTCAATACCAACTCCTGGCTTTTCCTCCTGACTACATTACCCACCACTGCATTGCAACCAAGACTCCCTGTTACTGACTTCTAGCTTCCACCTGACTACTCTTTAGTGCCCTACACAACTGCTACACCCACGGCTCCTCTCCATTGGCGGTAAGACGTTACACTAACTCTTCTCCGGTTACCCCACTTTAACATTGCCCACTCTATCTCCCAAACCCCATACACCCTAAGAAACTTCATATCTGCATATATAAAGAAATCAGTTGATGACCGACTCATACAGCTTTATATATAGTACCCTATTTGTTTAAAAGATGGCTGGACTATCGTACAGAACAAGCACTGCTGCCTCTTGTATTATCCATGTTTCCTTGTAATCTGTAAGCTCTCATGAACAGGGCCCTACCTAGACCTAGATGGCAAATGAAGCACAGCAAGACTGAACACAGCTCACACTAACACACCAGGGATTTGCATAACACACCGAACACCATGCACCCTGAACAGGACTGTCTGCACCTCATGTCTGGCACCCAGCACAGACAAACAGGAACATAACACTATTTACACTTAACACACTGAACAAACAAGGGAAAGACCAGCAGCCTCTAGCAGAGGAGCTGGTATATATGAGCAGCTGACCGGTGGTGATTGGTTGGCTGGAGAAATCCACACCCAGCCAGCTCAAACATCCCATGACTGAAACCCATATGGAACAACAGATCCCAGCAGCACACCCTAACACTACCACTACTGGGATCACTTTGGCCTTCATTTTCCATATCCTTTCTAGTTCGTTTTTCAGGCCCTGGTATTTCTCTGGCTTCTCATACTCCTTCTTCCTGATGTTGCTGTCGCTTGGTACCACTACATCTATCACCACCTCTGTCTTCTGGGCCTTGTCAAATACCACAATGTCTGGTTGGTTAACCAGTATCTGATTGTTCGTTCATATCTGGAAGTCCAACAGGATCGTAGCCCTATTATTCTTCACAACTTCTTCAGAGTTTTCCATCTGAATTTGGGAGGGTTTAGCCCATATACAGTATAAATGTTTTTGTACACAATTTATGATATTTGGTTGTGCTCTTCCTACTTGCGTCCTGCCACTATGTGTTGGACTGTCTCTGAGGCCTTTGTGCACAATTTGCACCTTGGATTCTGTCTAGTGTGAAAGATCCCTACTTCTATGAATCTGGTGTCAGCCACATGACAGTCTACCGCAGCCTCTGGCATCTTCTCAACAGTCCGTCTTTGGGTACCATCTTATTGATGTGCTTATGAGCTTCATTTGGCATTGTGGTTTTGACCCCCACCAGACCCCGTCCACCCTTTTTCCGGTTGGTGTACAGTGTATGTATTTCTGTATGCATGTGTATATATGTATAATATACATGTGCATATATGCACTCTGGTTCAGAGCTATTGTCATAGATATATTAGTGACTACATTCTAAACACTTTTCTTACATAATGCAATTATTAACATCACTGGACAATTCTGTAGGTACCATCAGCAGAATGCATGATACCCTTTGAGACTTGATACTGTTATAGTCCTGTTTTTTGATGTCCATATCAGATTACACCTCACAATGTGCTAATCACAATACCACAACTTCTGTCACTTCTTCTGCATTTGGTCCAGACCCTGACATCTTGCAGCTGATTCTTGCTTCTTCAGAAATTACTGCCCATATATAACAGTGCCACACACTGTGTCAACTGAAAATAACACTACTTACTATGGTTCCAAAGTAAATAGTAATCTATAGTGTGCCCTAAAAAACTTGTGAGCTCAAGTATTTTGGCCAAAATCCAACCAATACCTTGCATTTATTATGTATTATTCACATGCAGTGTGGCTTTAAAAATGCCGGGGGAACCCAAGGTGACATCGGTGTCCTCCACAGGTCTGAGTTGGCTCCCTCATTTGGCAGTTTTGGCTGCCTGCATGTTGAGGTGGTGCACATGTTTGCCCTCTTATGTTAGTAAGCATTAATGTAAAAGGCTGAATTCGATAGTCCGAGTTAGAAAAATCGCTCCATGGAAGTGTTAAAAAACACATCGCATGCCAAGTGATTTGCATGTGATGTTCGCATGAGTATGATACATTTTTAACACAGGATACTATGGGAACCACATTAAAAAAAGAACCAGAAAGTGCAGAGCAGATAAAAATGGGCAATAAAAACGTGCTTTTTGAAGCACGGGAAAAATATGCATGAAAATAGCATTAAAACCTTATGGAAAATGGTCAATTTTTCAATTACCAAAATCACACTCACCAGTATGAATATGGCCTCAGTCAAATTTGAAAAACGCCTTTAAAGAATTTCCCGTGCATGTATATCCTAAGTGTCGTATTTTGTCAACGGCCTTTGTTAATTATTCAGTAAATACATTTACGATATTTCAAGTATAATACATACATATTGCCAAACACCAGTAGTATCCCACATTGATGTGATGAGCCTTTGAACAGAACTGACAGTTTGTGTGTTGTTTTCTTAAGGCAAAATTGTGGAACGATTAAAAGTATGTATGTAAAAGGATGTTAATAAAGGAATGTTCTACTTTAATGCTGGCAGCGGGCCTTGTTGTGTCTTTTTCATGACTGGTAACATACTGAACGCTAACTTAATTGACAGATCCTTTCATATGCCACTAAAATAAAGAACATCACAAGAATGCAGTATGGAAAATGCAAAGCTTTAAAAATGTCTCATATCTGTGTTTACTCATTAACTACAGCAAAAGTTTTCAGAATTTAAGTTGATTTGAAAAAGTTGAAAACAGATTTATACAGTTGTCGAAATTCTCAATAGCAGTAATGATTATAGGAGATAAATCAGACCGAAGATCAAAGACGATGTAAAATTCTTATTAGGCCATTCATGCTCCTCTGGGTAGAATGGAATAAGGAAAATGGAACAATACCTCTACTGCGCCACCTTGATATTGTTCCATCTTCCTTATTTTCATATTACCCAGAGGAGCATGGATGGCCTTATAAGTCTCCTCACTCACCTTCTTAGTGACGCTGAAGAGGCATTGTTCCATCTTCCTTATTTGCGTATATTCATGAGTAACATTGCACCCCCAATTCTTTAAATAGAAGGCAACCCCTGGAAATCAGTCTTCAGCCAATGGTGTTATGATTTATATATCAGTTTATGGATAGAGACTATTTCTATATGAAACAACCTATTCCTACTCACAAACATGAGCTCTCTGTGCCCACCATTGGTTAAGCATATACCTAAGTTTGAGAGTATATAAATATTCTTCTTAATGAAGCTTTCCAACTTTATTCTGAATTCAGTGGATTACTATTCCTAGCCAGTGTGGTCTGCATATTTGCTTGTGATTACTATATGGTGTACACCTACTAATTCTGGTATTGGTTTATTAAGTTTTAGGCAGGTGGGGAAAAAATGCTGCAGTCAGAATTTTTAGCAAAAATAGAGGGCATTTGACTGACTCCAAATTTATTCTGCAACACAACCACAACCCCAAATAAGCCAATGTTTTTAACAGCTAGCTAGCATAAAGAAGAATAGATAGTCCTGAAAATGATGATATGGCCCCCATAGAGCTCTGGAATTACATGAAGAATTACATTTGAGCAAGGCTACATCTATCAAAGCTCTGTTTTAAGTTCTACAAGTTGCTTGAAAAAACTTGCCTGCTGAGTTCCTTTAAAAGATATACGCAAGTATACCTAGAAGAATGAATGCTGTTTTGAAGACTAAGGCTGATTATACCAAATATTGATTTGATTTACATTTCTCATTTGTTCATTCACTTTGAATTTTGCTAATTGCCAAATAACTATTAACACTTATTTTTTTGAAAGCATTCTTACATTTTTTTCACAGCTGCCTATAATGTACAATTCCAATTCCAAAAAAGTTGGGATGTTGGGTAAAATGTAAATAACTATTCAGTGCAACATAGAACACATATGAAAAGTTGAAAGCCAGCCATTTTTCTATTTGATTTTTAAAAACTGACACATTTAGAAATTGATGGCAGAAACATATCTTAAAAATGCTGGGACAGGCAAAACAAAAGGCTGGAAAAGTAAGTGGTACTAATAAAAAACAGCTGGAGGGTCAATTTTCTACTAAGTCACATGACTGTGTATTAAAACAGTATGATAGAGAGTAAGAGTGTCTCAGAAGCAAAGATGGTCAGAGATCCCCGAATCTATGAAAAATTATGTCTAAAAATTGTAGTATAATTTCAGAATACTATTCCTCAACATAAAATTGCAAACACCTTGAATATCCCACCAACTACAGTATATAACCTCATAAAAAGATTCAGAGAATCTGGAGAAATTCGTGTAAACAAGGGACAAGGCTGACAGTCAATATTGGTTGCTCGAGATCTATGGGCCCTCAGGTGTCACTAAGGTGTCACTGCATTAAAAACAGGCATGATTCTGTAATGCAAGTCACTGCATGAGCTCAGGAATACTTACAGAAATCATTGTCTGTAAGCACAGTTTGCCATGTAAACCATAAATTCTAGTAAAAGCTGTATCATGCAAAACAAGAAGTTGTATATCAAAACGAATGTCGGCATCTTTTCTGGGCCAAAACTCATTTCAAAAGGACTAAGGTAAAATGGAAAACTATTATGTGGTCAAATGAATCGAAATGTTAAATTCTTTTTGGAAACCACAGATGCTGTTGCCGTGTCCTGTGGACTCAAGAGGCAAGGACCATCCAGCTTGTTATCAGCCCACAGTTCAAAAGCCTGCATCTCTGATGGTATGAGGTGGCATTGTTGCCTATGGCATGAGAATCTTGCACAACTAGACAGGCACTATCAATGCTGAGCAGTATATAGAGGTTTTAGAACAACGTATGCTCTCATCCACACAACATCTTTTTTAGGGAAAGCCTTGCATAATTCAGCAAGGCAATTCTAAACCACATACTGCACCCCTCACAACAGTCTGGCCTCACAGAAGAAGAATCTGAATGCTGAACTGGCCGCCTGCAGTCCAGTCCTTTCACCAATACAAAACATTTGGCACATTATGGAACAAAAAAGCCCCCAGGAGAGTCCCAAGACTGCTAGAATCCTACAGGAGGAGTTATATTACCTGGTACTGTCCTTTTCTTAGTTCTGCCACCTATCGGCTTCTTCCTTGGACCCCTCATTATATGTACAGCATGGGCATGGCAAACCTGTTACTGCTCAATGCACACTGTGCATCTGTAGTCAAACAGTGCATGCCACTTCTTGATTTGTCAGTGCTGCTCAAATAAGCAGCTCTGGCTAATCAGAGCAATATGTAACATATTTGACTACCAATGCTACACCAGTGCTCAGCATGCATCAGGTAATCTAAGAACTGGTGTATCCATCTTGGACATATGAAATGGCGACTTAGGAACAAGAGGATCGGCTGGACCGGGAAGAAGATAACACCAGGTAATATAAGTTTGTCCCTCCAGGTCCTGGACAAATGTTGTCCAAGGAGAAAAGGTTGTTTTAAGGAAAGATAAGAGCCTGGTTTGTGGGACACTGGAACTGTTTATTGTGGAGCTGTTTGGAGATTGTGGTTAAAATGTCATAGTTCTCAGTGAGAGAAACAAAGTAATCTTGTAGAAATTATACATTTTAATGGCTAAGAACCATCAAGCATGTTGTACCTCTGTTCTGTAGATGTAAAACCATAAATCTTATAGTTGAAACTTGAACTGCAACTACTCCCTGTCTTCTTGAAGTTACTCATGCTTGGTATACTGGCTAAGTTCTATCTCAAAAGGACAGCAACATTCCATCATAAAGGTACACCCATTTAATGTTACACGGAGCTGTAAGGGGTGAAGAAATTTGTACATGTGTTAAGGCCCATTTACACGCAACGATTATCGCTCAAAATTCGTTTAAATGATCAAAAGTGAGTGATAATTGTTAAGAGTGTTATCGAAATTCAATCGTTCCGTCAATATGCTGTGAGGCTGCAAATCAGAGGTGGTTATGGTGGCCGTCGTGAGAAAGCAATGGACTGTGATCAGGACTGTGTCTAAAAGCAATCTGTCTTTATTACAAAACATCTTCCTTTATATAGTATTTTTAAAGGAGAGTGGTCTATTGTCAATATGTGTACATTTCAGTCAGTCATATGCTTTTACATAGATAGCAGTTAATCATTAAAGGGGTTGTCCCGCGCCGAAACGGGTTTTTTTTTTTTCAATAGCCCCCCCCGTTCGGCGCGAGACAAACCCGATGCATGTGTTGAAAAAAAAACCCGGATAGTACTTACCTGAATCCCCGCGCTCCGGTGACTTCTTACTTACCTTGCGAAGATGGCCGCCGGGATCTTCACCCTCGGTGGACCGCAGGTCTTCTGTGCGGTCCATTGCCGATTCCAGCCTCCTGATTGGCTGGAATCGGCACACGTGACGGGGCGGAGCTACGAGGAGTAGCTCTCCAGCACGAGCAGCCCCATTCAACACGGAGAAGACCGGACTGCGCAAGCGCGTCTAATCGGGCGATTAGACGCTGAAAATTAGACGGCACCATGGAGACGAGGACACCAGCAACGGAACAGGTAAGTGAATAACTTCTGTATGGCTCATATCTAATGCATGATGTACATTACAAAGTGCATTAATATGGCCATACAGAAGTGTATACCCCAACTTTGTTTCGCGGGACAACCCCTTTAAGGCATTGTCTTTAATGGACACTGTTGCACACTGACCTTTGAACAGTGTAACAGAAGATAAGGAAGAATGTAAGATATATACTTTTGCTGAGTACTATTCTTTATTTCTATTCCTGTAACAATCCAATCTTACTGTCCAAACTACATATGAATGTATAAGTGTATATCAGAGATTTTCATAGGAGATAAGATGAAATATATACGTATATGTTTTAGGCCCATAGCCTTCACAAGTGTAAACACAGGCAGTCGTGCATTTTTCACTCAATATTAGTTCATCGCTGATATTTTGCCCGCATAAAATCCGTCGTCATAAAGATGTAAATAATTTCAGATAGTATCAGTGAGCTTGTATCTGTAGATCAATACACTCAATAGATCCTACATGCATACCAGATTTTATATAAACTGGACATGTAAACCTTCATACAAAACACAGCAGAATGCAGGTGGCGAAGCTGCTTTAAAACCCGCGCCAAATGCCTCGAGTTTTGAAGCGGCATTTCTGCTGCGGAAATCTCTTTCTATTTCCGTGCGGTCCCGCTGTGGTCATACCGTGAGATTTCCGCGGGATTTAGGCCCCGTGTGAACACAGCTTTAAAGGTATGAGGATTAGATCTAAGGCTAGCCTAGGACGGCAAGCACATACAACTTGTATTGTATCTCACAATATATGACAATTAGAGATGAGCGAGCGTACTCGGAAAAGCACTACTCGCTCGAGTAATGTGCTTTATCCGAGTATCGCTGTGCTCGTCCCTGAAGATTCGGGTGCCGCTGCGGCTGACAGGTGAGTCGCAGCGGGGAGCAGGGGAGAGCGGGCGGGAGAGAAGGAGAGAAAGATCTTACCTCCGTTCCTCCCCGCTCTCCCCTGCAGCTCCCCGCTCCGTGCCGGCACCCGAATCTTCAGGGACGAGCACAGCGATACTCGGATAAAGCAAATTACTCGAGCGAGTAGTTCTTTTCCGAGTACGCTCGCTCATCTCTAATGACAATACTTTTTCTCATGACAGTTTTTGTATATTTGGATTCATCCACTAGCATGCTCCACACTGGCTACTAAATAATAATCTTTATATAGTGCCAACATATTCAGCAGCTCTTCACAATAACACACAAGTAGAATGACACATAATTTAAACAACTAAAACAGCAGTAAAATAAAAGAAGTCCTGGTCCAAGTCTACTATTCCTCATAAATAACGTGCTAGCATTTAGTGTTGAAGGGTCCTTTTCCTGTCATTCGATGAAGGTGATCAACAAGATCAGCATTCATGTAAATGACCTTTACACAAGCTGCTGCTGGCTGTATGGGGAATGAACAATATCATCGCTGTCCGCAGCATACCCCTGTTCACACCAGGATGATTTTTTACTGTAGCACAGACAAGTTGATCAGCCAGTGAGCAAGCATTGACCCATTTATTGACTAATTGGAGAAATATTCACAAGGCTATAAGATCTGGAAAACTAACATTCCTACATACACTCATGCCTGATCAGGTCATGTAAAAGAGCTTTTAAGGTACAGTGCAAAATTATCCCACGCAACCTAAATTCTAATGCTATGTAATGCTTACATATTAATTTTGTACAGCTCTAAAACAAAAGTGCCATTCGTAATAGTGCCTGATGTCAGCTAGGTGGACACATGGGTCTATGGCACAGTACAGTAGCATGAAATCTAGGATTACTCCCGGCACGAGTTGTTCAGGGTATCCTAATAATTATATACTCTGTTGTTATTAATACAGTTTGTTGTGCCAAATAGTACAAACTACTGCAACTATCAAGCGACATAGTGATGCTTGGAAATGTAATTCCAATTGTAGAGTTTCATCTACTTTATGTTTGGGAGCCTTTGGTATATTCCAAAAGATATATAATAAATGTATGTTTTAAAACTTTAATGTATATTTCACCCAATCAATAAAACCTTATGCAATGAAAACCTGCTATGTCCATGAACAGTATTGGGTTTGTGTATTTTAGATACATTGTTGTTTGTTGAGTGGCTATTGTTTACAATTATTTTTGCAATTATATACAGAAATTGCAACATTGTTTGCAGTTT
This sequence comes from Eleutherodactylus coqui, assembly GCF_035609145.1. Taxonomy (NCBI): domain Eukaryota; kingdom Metazoa; phylum Chordata; class Amphibia; order Anura; family Eleutherodactylidae; genus Eleutherodactylus; species Eleutherodactylus coqui. Next base: position 136,349,538 of record NC_089843.1, on the reverse strand, counting down.
TATCTGTAAGCACTAGGGGTAGCACAGTCCAAAGCAAAACTCATTCATGCATTCCAATCTTCTTTTTCGATCATGGACCTTCTGTAATATCTGCATGGAAAAGATGTGCTGCAGAGAGGATTAATTAAAACACTGGTGCGTTATGTCTCTCTCTGCTGCTTTCTCTCCATCAGCTTTTTGTCTTTGCTCTGCCTGCCTATGTCTTAATTTTTTTTAAACTTTTTCATGCTATATAGGTTAATTAATAAGCATGACAGACAGCAGGAGGCTGGCACGATGCCCTTTCACTTCCTGTACTTGGGCACACAAGTTTTATTTCGATTTGGAATCCAACTGGTAGAATTAAGCGTCCTGATTTTTTTTGTGTGAGGAGAATTGTATCTATTAAGTGAAACAGTTAATATGACTCTGGAGTTTTACCCCCTGCTAACACTTCTGCCACAGTAAATCAGCTGCCTATTTATTTCCATAAAAATTCAATTACAGCTCAACAGTTTATCCCTCTTATGTGAGTAATTAACGTTAGTTCTTTTCACCCTGGAAGAACTTTTAGTTTTGCCGCTTGGCCAAATTTTGTTCTGGTTGTCTGTTGTTTTTCTCCCATGTATTACTTTCCTGCCAGTTATCATAGATTGCATTAAAAGGCTTTAAAAGAATGTCCTATATCTGACACTTAGCCAAATATACACATACTAAGAATGAGAGCAGTAAATGATGCTCAGGTTTAGACAAGTGAATACAAATGTCTGATGTACTGTATATAAACATGAATTTAAGCATGCTGAATGAATGGAAGAATAAATTAATAGATGGACAAACAGAGAGATAATAATAATCACAGCCATAGGCTAGATTTAGACATATACGCTGCCCCTCTGATGCACAGGTTTACAATGCATCAGTGCATGTGGGCGTATTTCCGCTACGTAAAAGCACCCGGCTGACCAAGATTGTGTATTTTAGCCAAGCGCTTTTACACTGGTGGTGGCTGCATAGGCTCCTATGGGAGCCTATGACAGCTGCTGGAGAAGGGAGATGGTAGAAAGTTTAGCAGCTGTTTGCAATAGAAGCGGGTGTGGTGGCGTGGAGCCAAGCTCCACCCCATCCTGTCCCTCCCATTGCTGGCTGCGACAAGGGGCAGAAAGGGGGTGGGATCTTAGCAGACTAGCTCCCGCCTTCTCCCCTTGCAGAGAGACGGCAAGGGGGAGGGAAAGGAGAGAACAGTTTAGCAGAGCTAAACTGTCTCCCCCTGCCAACAGCATTGCGAGCTCAGCGTATATGCGCCGGGCTCGAACCGCCTGAACAGGTGCACATAAAATCGCCAACAGCCGTGTGAATAAGCCCTGATGGCGGCTTCCCAATAGTGTATGCACAAAAACGCACACAGTAGCATAAGGAGTCTTTTTTGTGCATGTTTTACCGGATTTTACTGCACTTTTTTGCTCTGATTGGGACCTTTCACATGGCCACAGAACACACTTGTGCTGTGATAAAAAGGCTGTGCAGCCTAATTACTTCCAGGTGTGTTCATTTTTCGCAAAATTGTGTAGCATAATTTGCAATTTATCGGGGTGCTCATTTGCGCACTCCCATAGGCTTCTATCAAATGCGCTCAAAAGTAGGGCATGCTGCTTTTTTTGCGCATGCGGAATGTGTGCGCAAAAACGTACGATATCATGATTTACATTATTCTTTACATTTGTTTTCAGACTGGCCATATTGTTGTTGGGAAAATATTGTGTTTGGTTGTCTGACATAGACACCTATTACAAAAAGGAACCATTTTCTAATGCAACATTCAGTGGTGTATAAGAAGTAGGGGACTCGCAGCAAAGTTTAAAATGGTCAGACCACCCAGAATAGAGGCCACACATGTTTACTTTAGACTGATTTCACACGAGCGACAAAATTGTGCAATTTTTTCTAGATGCGACAGTGCTACAAATTGCATGTATGTGAAGCCCATGCTTTTCAATGAGCTCTTTTATATTAGTGATGTTTTGTAGGCTGCTACATTGGAAGAAAAAAATTGCGGGTTGCTGAATATTGCTGCGATTTGCAAGGTTTTGCAGCCCATGTTTCCCTATTGAGCCTTCCTTTCTGTCACATCGCATCGTATGAAAACGCAGTAAATGCCTACTGTGAAAGATGAAAAATAAGCCCTAGCTCTATTAAAAATAATAATAGTAAGACTTCACTTAAGAGGCGCTGTCAGCTCTGCCGCATGTCTCCTCTGCATCTCCGGCAGACTTTCTTGTAGTTTTCAGCAAGCGCTTCCGGGTTTGGAGGTTCTAAATCCCCACCTCCTGGAAGAGCTGGCTGTGATTGGTTCATGAGTGCCACGGCTCAGCCAATCAGAGCCGGCACTTGATGAACCAATCACAGCCATTGCATTGAATGGCTGTGATTGGTTGATCAAGTGCTGCAGTGATTGACTTAGCCGTACCGCTCGAGAACCAATCGCAGCCAGCACTTCCTGGTGGCAGGGATTTTGAACCTCCAAATGAGGAAGTACTTGCTGAAAACTACAAGCAAGTCTAACAGATATGCAGAGGAGATGTGCGGCGCAGCTGACAGCGCCTCTTAGATTATGTATTTTTATTTTTTTTAAAGGCAGCCAGGGCTTACTTTTAGTCTTTTAAAGCCCCTGAAAATCCCGGAAAAAGATTGCTACAAAGTCGTGCGACTTTGTAGCGACCCAAAATTACAATATCGCCGCGAGAAAACACAGTGATATTACATCGAACAAAGATACAATATCGCTGTTGTCTGTGTGAAAGAGGACTTACTCTTTATGACCTTTAGACCAATTTTCTTCGTTGAGAGAATTCTCCACAGGTTCTCCATTGTAAAACAAATGGAGAGCTTGGCCCCTCTCTACCGCTGTATAGCATATTTCCTCTATAATGCATATACCCTTGGGAATATCCTTTGAGAAATGTAATTATGTATGGTATGCAATGATAGTAATCAGATTACAGTGTGTAGATCATATTCATTGCAAATTATCAGTTATAGCAGTACATTTTCTATCTAAGCTGTGAAGAAGGAAGTGAATATATATGTTATCCTTACAAACTTCCTATTAATTACAGCTGTTTACTGCTAGATAACGTTATTTCTGATTCACACATTCTCAATTTTTTTGTTGTAGAAATCAGTATGTTTCAACACTCTCAAATGTTCATTATCTCTTTCCATGTTACTTGTTAGTGTCTGAAATATATTTGGTAACTATGTTCATATCTTATGTATTAAATAAGTTTAACTTTTATCATTTATTGGATAGCTCTATCATTAAAATCCTTTTTATCTAGCCATCTGTCTCAGCACGATTGTTAGATTGCCCCTCCTCTGAGTTCATACAATGTTAGAATAAGCCTAGGTCATCCTCAATCTAGTCATGCATGGAGATTAAAGGGATTGTCTTGCCTGGAAAAATTGATGGACTATCTTCAGGTTGGATCACCAATAACTGATAGAGAGGTATCCCCGCCCAGGATCCTCACTGATCAGCTGTTTTCTAGGCCACATTCTCAGTTTATGGAGTACGTTGCAAACAGCTTCCTACATTGTGCATTGGAATCATAGAATCATAGATAAGTAGAGTTGGAAGGGACCTCCAGGGTCATCGGGTGCAACCCCCTGCTCAGTGCAGGATTCACTAAGTCATCCCAGACAGATATTTGTCCAACCTCTCTTTGATGACTTCCATTGAACTCACCACCTCCCATGGTAACCTGTTCCACACATTGATTAACCTCACTGTAGCTCAACATAGTATAGCAGGCATAGCTCCCAGTAAAGCTTTTTTTAATCAATATATTTTCAAAATTTAGTATAAAGGTAGCTGATTATACTGTTATTCTGCGTAGCTCAGCGTATAGATCAACCTCACATTCATTGTCTTGATAAAGAATGTGATTGTCAGTGTCATTATTAAAAAGGTTTTGTAGATGAAGATATAGCAAATGAGCTAAATGGGTAAGTTTATTATCTAAACTAGAACTGAGTTCTGATTCATTGGCTTCCTTAATAGTTTACTTGCTCTTTCTTTGCTGTGTAGAGTGGAATGTTTACTGAACTAGATATCACATGCTCTTGTCTTTTTCTTTTGCATTGGTTCCTTCATAAGGCTTCTCTTTCCCTCTTTTCAACCCACTACCATACAGTAATGGAATAATACAGAGGCATAGCTTTAAGCTCCTGGGCCCCAATGCACAATCAGTAACAGGGCCCCCAACTATAATGCTTTACTCATAGTACTGGGCTTCCTATATGGAGAAGAGAGGCATTATGGACCCCCTAAGGCTTGTGGGCCCGGGTGCAACCGCATCCCCTGCTTCCTCTATAGTAACGCCCCTGGAATAATACCACCATACTGTTATTGAATGACCACTACAAAGATCAATATTACCAATAATACACTATATGAGGGCCATATTATACTCCTATATTGTGACCATATAATACCACCATAGTGTTTCTGAACCAAAAATATACAAAGACCAATATTACCCCAATACAGTGACCATATAGCAGTACATACTAGTTTTACACAGGCACACTGCAGACTGTATAAGTACCTCCAGTGACCACAGGTATTGTCTCCTCTGACTGGGGTCATTAACTTTCCCTTTTCTTATCCATCTGCCTCAGACCATAATGATGACTTCTCACAAAGTTTCTCTGCAGAATCTGACACATAAAAATCTTTTACTTCTAATTTTACAGCCACCTGCCTTTTTTTCCATACCTCTAGACAACCTCCCAATGCTTAGTGTCTCAGGTAGTGATAATGCCATGTACCCTTCATAGTAATAGTATCTGCTTTTAGTGCAACATGTAGGCCCCATACAGTAATTGTTAATTTTAGTGCCCTTTTCTGTCATATACATTAAAAATGGACTTCATGGCCTCCATTTAGTAAGAGAGACCCTCATGGATTCCATTCAGAAATAGTTACCCTCATAATGACCCCCTTTTAGTAAAAACGCCCCTCATGGCCTCTGTCTAATAATAATAATCGCCCCATTATGGCCTCAATTTAGTAATAATAATTGTCCCATAATGACCCCTGTATTGCAATAATAATTGTCCCTAATGACACTTTAACTATAATATTGTCCCTTATTCCCCCATTTTAATAATATTGATGCTCCTCATTGCCCCTTTACATGCACATTAGAATTAAAAAAAATATGTTCACCTTACAGAATGTGATAGAATTGTTTTTTCATGGATTTAGGGATGGTTCTGGAGGAGATAATATAAGAAATATCAGTATTTTCAGTTGACCTCATGGTAGATGTTTTTAAAATATTATTACTTACCTATGATCCTCTACTGCGCTGCTGGATCAGAATGAGGAGAAGAGCAAATGATGGTAAATAAAGCCACCAATTGTACTTACCTGATCCATTCACGGACGGCTGATATATGCTAGGATCTGATGCATTGGATTCCAATGTATCAGATCACATGGCCATATTCAAGTGGTGTAACAGCGCCAAGCCAGTATAGAGCCGAGCGCTTTCACGCCAGACCGAAAAGATAGTCCTGGAACTATCTTTCCAGCCGGATTGCATCAGCAGCTGCATGGGCTCCAATGGGAACCAATGACAGCGGCTGGAGAAGGGAGGTGGGAGGGAGTTTAGCAGCGTGACTGCTAAATTCCCTTTTCTCTCCTCCTCTCTTCTCCCTGGCTGTTTGCAATGGGATGGGGGTGGAGCTAAGCTCCATCCCACTCCACCCCTCCCATTGCTGGCTTCAGACAGGGTGGGGAGGGGACAGGTGCTTAGCTCTGCCAATATCCTGTTCACTCCCATTGCAAGCAGCCGGAGGGAAGGAGAGAGGAAGTGAGCCAGTGAGGGTGAGGGAAGGGGAGGCAACGGCATTGCAGCCTTGGCTTATATGCACCAGGGCATGTGCCATCTGAACGGTCACACAAATGTTAGATTTGTATGTCCATTCACGTATTTTTACGGCACCAGTGGCAGCTACGGCCATGTGAAAGAGTCCTTAGACTGCGCTTACATTTAATTACAAATTAAACTACTGTTTCCCCATATTGCTACTGGAGGAAGGCATACTAATGAACAAGTAGACCTTTGAAGTGGTGTGGTGTGGTATTCACATGGAAGGCGAAAAAAAATGGCATCTACTGGTCTTCATTAAAATTTTTACACAATCTGCACTCATAGTAAAGTATGTGTAGCATTCATCAACAAGTGAGTGAAAACGGACAATTCAGTTTGAAATTACTATTGTAATAATAATTATTAGCACATTATAGTGCCAGTGTTTCTGGTGGCACATCACACTCACAGTAGCTTGATTACCACAAAAGACGAACAGCTTGGCTCCTCCCGCAGTGGTGACATCACCACAGGTCTTTCAGCCTACCGGATCTCTGTGGTAGATCAATGTGTTCTGTCAGGACTGCTGAGTTGTGCAGGAAATTATAGTAGCAGTGCACCACACAGCTCTGCTACGTGGTACCTGCACACACAGCTCTACTACACCCCACACATCACACACAGAGCTTGGTTCCTCCCATAGCAGTGAGATCACCACAGATCCTTTAGCCCACCGAATCTCTGTGATGGAGGTACGTCAATGTGTTCTGTCAGGACTGCTGAATTCTGTCTTCTGAGATAATAACGGCTTAGTTGTATTCTCATTTTGTTATTTTTGTCCTCCCCTTCCAAGAGCCCTAACTGTGTTGTTCTTCTGTCGGTCAGACTCTGTGTTTTATATATGTTATAAGACGTTCGATGGCATCACCAGTGGGCAGAGCGATGACGTTACCCGGGGCGGAGCATCAGAAGCACTCACATACATACATACAGACAAGTGGTCATTAGTAGTTTGACTAGAGTTTTGCTATCAGTACTTTCTTTTAACTTGTCAACCAGTATTTTACAGTATATAATGTTACTAGTCTAAGTATTGCTGCGTGAATTCTTTATTGTTAATTGTAAGCAAGTATATAGCAACAGCTAATCCTACAGCAATTAACGCCAACAGATATATCACTTCTGCCATGTAAATCCTGACAGTTGTTCAGCATTTTCTTTTAACCTTGGTGTAATTGCGTAGCGTCCTCTAAAGCTATCATCTAGAACAGTAGTACTTTTAATTCAGCAAAGCTATAGAACTTTTATCACTCCAGTAAATTATATGGAAACATACTGCATATTGTATCAACCAGAATAGTAGAACTATTATGTGCTAAAGTTATCAAGGTTTATTAAATTCGTGCAGAAAATTGGATTTTGCTCCAGGTAATAATTTGAGATGCTGCACATGAATCCTCAACTGTAATGATTCATGGATCACATTTCCTTTGTTCGACAATTTGAATGCAGACTTATTTTTATTGTAAAGAAATAGTACAAATCTCAGCACTTTTAAGCTACGGATATAGTGAATTGTCAGAGTTTTGTACTCTCAAGAGCATATATGGCAATTAACATAGTGTCGATGCAACAGAGATGGTTATTTTGTGAAAAATATCTTGGAGTTATTTTTTTACTGGGAATATTTTTATTATTATTATTACCGTACTGGAAATGTGAGTTTTTGTGAAAGTGTTTGCTGCAACAAGTTATCCTGTGTAAAACTCCAATTGAATTTTTAACTGTGTTAATAAAATAGTCAAGGAAAGATGAATGGAGCATCTGCCTTCTGTTCTATTGCTCTGCTGCAGTAATTTACAAGAACAATTTGAGAACTTGCTAGTCATTGCAATTGTCAACTATAGCATCTAAAACAGCCCTGCATACACTATTTGCCTGCAAGCATAAGATAACATTTGTACTGACTACAATTACCTTGTATATTTGAAATGTGCAGATATGAATACAGTAACATCACAAAAATTGAAAAAAACTCCTGGAGAAAGTGGCTGAAAAGTACAGTATACCTGAATGCAATCATGTAGGCACATGTTTTCTGATCAAGGCAGCATTTTGATATCATGACGATATTTTATCAATATATTTAGAACAGAGGTGTAATTTGAAGCTGCTGGGCCCCAGGGCAAAATCTGGAACTGGGCCCCTAACTATAAAGTTTCATTGATAGTATTGGTTTGCTATATGGGGAAGAGAGACTTTATTAATAATAATAATAAACTTTATTTGTATAGTGCCAACATATTCCGCAGCGCTTACATAGACAGGGGATACAGAAAGACAAAAGTACAAACATTACAGAACCACGGTTACAAAGTAATCAATTGATGGAAACAATAGGGGTGCGGGTCCTGCTCCAACGAGCTTACATACTACAAGGGGCTGGAGATGTGCACTGTATGGCGAGGTGGAGAGTGAGGGGTGATATACACATAGACAATGGTCAGACATTTGGCCGTGTGACGGCAGAAACAGTATGACTGCAGGAGCGGCTAGCAGGGATTGCAGTCAGTAGGTCAGGGAGCATGTTATCAGCCGGAGTACAGAGGGGTTTGTTTAGGGAATTCGGTATGCCTCCCTGATGAGGTGCGTTTTTAGAGCACGCCTGAAGTTCTGCAAGTCCTGGATTGCTCGGGTAGCCTTTGGTAGTGCGTTCCAGAGGACCGGTGCTGCTCTGGAGAAGTCTTGGAGGCGGGAATGAGAAGTTCGAATTAAAGGGGCGCTCAATCTGGTTTCGTTATTAGCCCCCTAGGGTTCCTAAGCCTAGGTGCGCCCGCACCCTCTGCACCCCCTTTACTTGCACCAGTGCATCAGAACATTAGTAAATAGCTTGAGCACTTGTATAAGATGCTTTATTAGATGTGACATAAAATAAGCCCCAAAACAGTAAATGAGTTCTCTTTCTCGAATGTAGATTTCTTTAACTCTTGTTGCAATAGGACTATGTGGATGTACCTGAACTTATTGCACCCTTTGGCACTTTGGTAATGACACAGTTGCATCATGAAACCAGAAACCAAAAACTAATGTATGAATAAATTGTATGGTTACAAGAAAATGAAGAATTCTCCAAGATGCAATTGTATGGTTGCAAGAAAATGAAGAATTCTCCAAGACGCAACCTTGTCTTGACATAAAGATACTCTCTAACTAAGCTGAAGCTGCTGCCTCCAAGTCACCTGTGGCAGACACTGCATTGAAAATGTAGTATTTCATGTAGTAATTCAAATGAATAGTCAATCCTGTCACACCAAGAAGGCTAAAAGACTTTCATAACATTTTAGGAGTGGTGACTGCCTCTGTTTTGGGTGGGCACTTTTCTCACATGCCCAAGGCTATATAGCAGAAAAGGCTAGTTCATACTCATCCTAAGTACATTGGATAAACTTAAAGGGGTTGTCTCGCGAAAGCAAGTGGGGTTAAGCACTTCTGTATGGCCATATTAATGCACTTTGTAATATACATCGTGCATTAAATATGAGCCATACAGAAGTTATTCACTTACCTTCCCTGCGCTGGCGTCCCCGTCTCCATGGCTCCGTCTAATTTCAGAGTCTAATCTCCCGGCACACGTGACGGGGCGGAGCTACACGATGACGCGTAGAAGGCGGCGGAGCCAGAATGCCGCTCGTGCCGGACCGAACAGAAGGCAGAAGACCCTTCTGCGCAAGCGCGTCTAATCGGGAGATTAGACGCTGAAATTAAACGGAGCCATGGAGACGGGGACGCCAGCATCGGAGCAGGTAAGTGAATAACTTCTGTATGACTCATATTTAATGCACGATGTATATTACAAAGTCCATTAATATGGCCATACAGAAGTGTATAACCCCACTTGCTTTCGCGAGACAACCCCTTTAAGATCTATTTACACACAGATATCTTTCAAAAGATTGAAAGATCAGCGATCGTTTTGCATAAAAGTACTAATAGGCACTTATTGCTATAAGCTTCACTGGCAGCTGTTACAGAACTCAGCAGGAGGTTTGAGCTCTGTAATTAGCTATATTATTCAGCCGCGGGCTGCCCTTGGAGAATTCAGCACCATGGACAGCAGACACAGTGTGCAGTCCTGCTAATCAGCTTTTCTTCTTCAGGGAGAGTGAGAACTGAGAACAGCTGCAGCAATGTTATCAGCTGTTATCAGATCTCTGCTGGCAGAGCACAGCTTGCAGTCCTGCTTATCAGCTGTTCTGGAGAACTGTAGAACTGAAAACCATTGTTTGGCAGAAAACTGAAAGATGGGCCCATTTAAGCACAAAGATTATCACTCAAAAGACGACTTTTGAGCAAATTTTAAGCGATAATCTTTGTGTCTAAATGGGGCTTTAGGCCCAAGAGAAAGATGCAAGTCTTCTGTTGTACAAGTATAGTGTATGGATCCATTACACATATAAGTATAGTACAAATATTGTAGCTAAAAAGAAAATGTTTGGTTCCATGTTTGCAAATAGAACAAAATGTTATGGTCCTCAGTAAGACAAACAAAATAATCTTGTGAATGTGATACCTTTTTTTGCAAATCTCCTTTTATTAACATTTTTGATAAACATGAAATGCTAACAAACATCAGACTATTGGCAAGGATAACACGTAGGTGGATGTTATATATGGCACACAGGCAAAATGCAGCTAACAAATATAATGATGGTAACCATGCAATCTTTCAAGGCTACTTGAGCAACATCATCAGGCTGGTATTACAAAGTCTATCTGAACAAACATATATAACCCATCATAAATCCTTCAGAAAGATTTTATCCTATGTGTAATGTATGGAACATCTTTATAGATTTGTACTCCCACACTCTCCTATGACTGTGGAATATGAAGTTGACTTTTAATAAAACAACTCTCATATGTACTATGTTATAATTGGCTACAAAAATGTTCAGCCATGGGTAAACAAGTCTTTTTGTCTGGAACTGTGTAGCAGTGAGACCTCATCTTTGTATATAGCAGAAGTCTATATACAAAAAAGACATTTCCAACATTAAGATGTTTAGGAACAAATGAGAACAGTCCACTCCGACCCCGGGTCATTGAGTCTGCTTTCTCTATCTCTTTGGTATGGAATGTTCTGAACCATCAAGGTGCTTTTTATTCTTTAGTGCATCTGTGCAGTTCTTGTTAAAGGAAGAGGGCAATGAGATGATGGAGGCATACTAGGTAGATACAAAAATGAATACAGGATGACGTGTTTACTGCACTAGCAAGACTAAGGTCAAACACTGCGCTAAATGTTTTAAAAGGCCTCCGTTAATTTCAATGGGCCTTCTCAGAAGAGTGCTAAAGCAAAGCTCATTTTTCACTGTCTGTTCTATTTGCCGGAGTTTCAGTTCTTTTTGTCTGGAACTGTGTAGCAGTGAGACCTCTTCTTTGTTTTTTGTCCTGTCTCTCCAATATAAAGACCCCCAATAGGACATCTAATGCACAGAACTGGGTACACAACATTAGGCTTTATTCACGTAAGTGTTTTATCGTGGCTATTTTGCCGCAATAACACGCCAGCTGAAAATCGTGACCATCTGAAGTATTGGATTCCAATACACTGGAGTCTATGAGAGCTGCTGGAAAAGGTAGGTGGGGATAAGCTGCCATGTGTGTACATGAGGAATGACACTATTTCTGCCCATTAAATGACTTATATCCTACACTTTCCCTTGTGCAGTGTGTGCATCTGATTCTTCATCCTCTCAGAATTGGTGGGAGTAGCTGATGCTGTGTTCTATACACAAAACACAGAGAACTACACAGATCTAGCTTTCTAAATGCCTATTACATACATACCCAAACATAACCTCATTTGGCAGGATGGAACAGAGAGATTTAGTAGTGTATATGTGTATAAACAGCAGAAGATCTCCCCATTAGCTCTACCTGCAGCTCTCCATGTGTGAGTGGCTCTCCTACCCTCTTCTCTCTTCGCTCTGTATACAATTCAATGAGCACTGAAGACTCCTCTCCTGCTCCGCATTTAGTGTTCCCTTGTCAATCAAAAGCTAGCAGACATGGACAGCAAGGCAGAGAGAAGAGAGACAGCACTTTAGGGGGATTTTTCAGCACAAAAATGTAATTTTGGATAAATAAATTACTAGCCAGTGTGATAATTAACAAAATAGTTTTAGGATTTACACGCAAGAAACACACTCGTGCAAACTAACCCAATGAAATAAATGGCTTTGCTTCATCACGTTTTACGGGCATGAGACTCACATATGCAAAAACCTCCACAAACACGTTCGTCTGTTTAAAGCCATATCACAGGAAGGGAAATATAAAGACAAACAGTCACTGAAAACGACCATGTACTTACTGACACAGGAGGGCAAACGTGCACCAACCTCAGCATGCAGGCAGCCACACTGCCAAATGAGGGAGGCTGTGGAGGACACCGATGAGACAGCCACTCACACAACCTCCTATATAGAGGGGGTGGCTGCTTGGTGTATACTCCTACACAGAGTAGATAGAAAGCGTCAGAACATTTTGATACATGTGGTGCACCATGCAGACTAGCAAGCTATTAATGACCCCAGGGTGGCAGTACCAATGGGGTTCACTCTTTGAGGTGCAGAAAAGCCCGCCGAACTATTACGGCATCATTAATAGGTTGCTAGTGTGCATGGTGGACTACATGTATCAGAATGATCTATCACTTTGTATCTACTCTGTGCAGGAGTATACACCAAGCAGCCATCCCCCTCTATACAGGACCGTAATTTCTGCTTGTGTGCATGAAGAATCATTTTTCCATAGCATGCTATGAAGGGTTATTGCTGCGGAACCCGGATGTGGACAACTGTTCCGGATTCCACTGCAAAAATTTGCCCTTGTGCAACATGTGTAACAGGGGTTCTACCTACCATATGCAATCTATGACTGGTGTCAGACGATACTGCTGCCCACTTATATACCAGGGCCTGAGTGAGATTGCAAACATTGTAGCTTTACCCCAGTTAGCCACTAAGTAAACTTCAAATCATAACTAACTCAACGAAATATTGACATTCTCTTCTACATAAAAACTCTGTCTCCGCATGATTTTCATAGATAGTAAGTTTGTTGTGTGTTCACGTCTTACCATCTGCCGTTCCCTGCTCATTGCTCAGCTGTGAAAGGCCTTTTCATGGGACTAACAGCAGGAACCTGGTTGATATTTTTGTTCCATTTAAAGAAATGTGAAATGAATCATAATATGATTTAACTATGAAATTTTCAGCTAGGACTTACTTTGTAAAAGACCTCTCCGGCACCTGACTGTTCCAATACAGTTTAGACTTGGCTATATTTACTGGTTTAATAGAGGTTGAACAAAGGGCCACTTTGAATATGTCCCTGCATAATAAAATAGTTACATTTAGATAAGAACTGACTTTCCGAATCAGACTCAACCCAGGCTTTATGTTTTTTGAATAGATTTAATTTAGAGATTGCATAAAAGTAAATGAGTTTGTATAAATTGTCCTTTCCAGAAGCCAGAATATTACTATAGTTATCAAATGATCAGAGGGATGAAAACTGACTAGACAAATTCCCCTTAGTTTAGCTAGCATTGGTATTTTTTTGTCCAGCTGATTCAATACATATGTATAAAAGAAAAAGTCAGATTATTGTTTGTGTGTGATTGATATGATGAAAAGTGACTCGTTCGTAGAAATAAATGATGCCCAAGGAATGCCACTAACCATTGGATCAAATAATGTGATGTTATGGGCAGAAATAGATGTTATGGACGTGATTTAGTTTGAAAGCTAAATTCCTGTAGACGTATTTGTGCTGTGTTTATGCCTCAAACTCACATTTTGCATGTGTTGCTAAAATATAAATGACTATTGATATAACCTATCATTGCATTAAATCTGTTGTGCTTTGCCTTGCAGCTGAATTAAAGGAAGACTGAAATAAAGAACCACACAGTCAAAGCCAGAGGGCCAAAAGCCATTTAAACTTATTTAACCTTAAAAAGAATTTTCCTCAAAAAAGAAAAAAAAAACACTAAAACAAAGCAATGACACTATACTATAATGCAATAACACAGTACTGTATGTTACAAAGCTGTGAGATTCTGGCAAGTTTTGGTTTCTCAAAAAGTAAGGCCAGAGAGGCAACTATACAGTAAGGGCTCAGTCACACGGGCGTTTATTGCCGCGATTTGCGCATGCGCATGCGTCCGGCGATTTTTTAAAACCATTGCTTTGCAATGGTATCGGACACATGAGCGCTTTTTATGCGCTCGTCCGATAAATTAGAGAACAGAAATCGCAGATCGCACCTATCTGCGATCTGCGATTCCTGTTCTCTTCTCTATATGCGCTCAATGGGGCCGGCGGCAGCAGCGCCGACCCCAATGAGAACATATAGAAGACAAATCATTCTTCTCTGCCACAGCTGGAACAGCTGTGGCAGAGAAGAACGATGTTTGCCCATTGAATTCAATGGAGCGGCAATACAGCCGCTCCATTGAAAGCAATGGGCTGCCGGCGTGCGCGGGGTTAATTGTCGGGAAGGGGTTAAATATATAACCCCTTTCCTGCAATGCATCCTGAAAAGTGAAAAAATTAAAAAAAAGGATGTACTCACCTGCTCCCGGCAGCCTGAGATCCCCGCGGCGGTCCTGCAGTGGGTGTGAAGGGGGTGTGACTCAGGCTTGCCCCTGATTGGCTCAGCCTGAGCCAATCAGAGGCTGATCTCAGTCACACCCATTCATGAATTCATGAATGGGTGTGACTGAGACTTGCTTCTGATTGGCTCAGCGCTGAGCCAATCAGGGGCAAGCCTGAGTCACACCCCCTTCACACCCACTGCAGGCCGGCCGCCGGGATCTCCAGCTGCCGGGAGCAGGTAAGTACATACATTTTTTTTATTTTTTCACTTTTCAGGATGCATTGCGGGAAAGGGGTTATATATTTAACCCCTTCCCGACAATTCATCCCACACTCGCCCGCAGCGCTTGCATTCAATGGAGCCGCTGTATTGCCGTCTCCATTGAATGCAATGCGCTGGACAGCTCCGGCCCGTTTCTAATGAAACACGGCTAAGAGCAGATTTTCGGGCGATTTGTGGGCCGATTTTTCGGCGCCGGTCACGCGATTTGCGCATGCGCATCCGTCATGCGATGCGCAAATCGCGTGAAAAAACGCCCGTGTGACTAAGGCCTTATGCTGTATAAGACTGTCAGTGGAAGCAAGATAGTTTTGCTTTAAAGGTATGTTTCCAAATAAGTTGTTTTATATTTAAGTTTGAAGTAACTTGCAAACCACATGCAATCTGATGTGATTGGAAGCCTTCTGTTTATTCAATTACCAAGCAGAATTTATATACAGAAAGACATTTGCAACAATGAGATGTTTAGGAACAAATGAGAACAGTCCGCTCTGGCCCCGGGCCAGTGAGTCTGCTTTCTCTATCTCTTTGGTATGGAATGTTCTGAACCATCAAGGTGCTTTTTATTCTTTAGTGCATCTGTGCAGTTCTTGTTAAAGGAAGAGGGCAATGAGATGACGGAGGCATACTAGGTGGATACAAAATGAATACAGGGTGAAACATTTAATGCACTAACAAGACTAAGGTCAAACGCCGTGCTAAATGCTTTAAAAGACCTCCATTAATTTCAATGGGGCTTCTCAGAAGAGTGCTAAAGCGCAGCACTTCTAACGACACATTTTTCCAGCGCTGTCTGTTCTATTTTCAGGAGTTGCAGCATGTGATGTGTCACCCATTGAAATGAATGGGGAGCATTTTCAATGCTGCCAAAAATGTGGCAGAATGCTTGGTACAGCATTTTACCGCATTTTTGAACTGAGCATTCTATTCTCCCAGGAGGGAAAAGGAAAGGGGTGACATCATCAGCTTGCTTTGCCCATGTTGTTACTGCGCTAAAATCTGCTGACATGCAGGGAATTCTGCGTGTAAAAGGGCTGCCCCTAGCTCTGCAGAGCAGCCAGTTTACATGTCTGTGGTGCAGGAAGCCTACTTCCACAGCTCCCATAGGAGTCTATGGTAAACACCCTGGACAGTGCGCACCACGGAGCTGACAGGTGGGTCAGCACTTGATGTCTGCTCTTTTTTAGAAGCGCAGATTCTGTGCTTCTAAAAAGGGTCCATGTGAGTGCTTTCATAGCAACCTATTGGTTGCTATAGAAACATGGTTTGCATGCTGCTGTAGCAGCATGTAAAACCACGTTCGTCTGACCGAGCCCTATGGGGGTTTATTGTGCAAAAGGGGTGCTGGAGCTGAGGGACCTTAGACAGGTGAGCAAAGCCTTTCCATATTCTCTTTGGCCATGAACTGCACCATTTAAAAAAAAAACTTAAAAAATTCCTTTAAAGTATATTTAAAAAGCTATTGATAGTTTATCCTTAGAAAAAGGCCTTATTAGTAGAACTGTGGGGGTCTGCTGCCCTGAAGCCCCGACAATCAGCTATTAGCTCAGCTAATGTGCTTGTACACTGTGCAGATTTCTACAGAAAGCACAGCTACATTCTCACTGCAGTGGCCAGGCTTGGCATTACAAGTAAAGTTCCCATTGAAGTGAATGAGAACTTTGCCTGCAATACCCTGCCTGACCACTATAGTGAGAACAGAGTTGTCTGCTTCCTGCAGACTATTCTAAGGGTAGGTAGATAGATAGATAGATAGATAGATAGATATCAGATAGATAATACTATATATTGATAGATAGGAGCTGAATAGATGATAGATAGATAGAGAGAGAGAGAGAGATAGATAGATAGATAGATAGATAGATAGATAGATAGATAGATAGATAGATAGATAGATAGATAGATAGATATGAGATAGGTGATAGATAAATAGATCTACAAGGGAGGTAATAGATATGTTGTCTTACCTGCTCAAGTTTTGGCGATTCTTCAACCTCATTAGCATACCAGCTAAGCATACTGAGACAGTTTTAAGGCAAGATAAATATAAAACACGAGTTTATTTACTCTTTAGTATATGTAAGTGAAATAGTTAATTAACATATAGGCATTCAGATCACATGGGTAACAAAGATAAGCATCAATACGTCACCGGATATTGTAGCATCACTCCGCAATCGGGGGATCTCCAGGTACGATTGGTAGGAGGAATCCGGGAGAATGCTGACACGTCTGTTAGCCACAAATCGAGTCCCAAAGCTCTGCTAAGGATTGTGTTCTTTTATACTACTTTTACATTACGTGGCATATCTGCTTCTGCGCAGTTATGAGTATATACGTCATTCTTATATGACTAATCAGGTTCTACGCATGCTCGATAGATTCTTGGCAATATAAATATACTAAATATTTTCTCCATGAAGTTATCGACATCTGCATTCCATTACTTACAATATCTGATCACTATGAGTCATTCTTGCTGTTTTTCACTAGACCATATATGTCCAAAATATTCCGCTTTTTAGCAAATGTTAGGAGAACAGTCAGACAAGGTCATCATTAGTTCACTGAACTAGTTGATTGAACTAGTTCATTGAGCTTATGGTAAATCCATACGACAATTAGTTATTGATTACCTTAATTTCCCTATGCCTTTGACACAACCATTCAATCAATCGTGTCCCATACGTATCACAATCGGTCCTTAATCATTCACTATTTGCCGTATGATACCATTAAAACTTTTGGTTTTCTACAGAATACCTTATATGCCATGAAACAATTCCATAGCGATAAACGTATTACTACTATGGCCAATACCAAAACAGGATGTATTAGTCAATTAAGGGTGGTTTGTGCAGATGATGAATAACCCATAAAGATGTCATACCAATGGTGTGACGTGGCATCAGCAATAGCCGACCCCATCTTTACAATTTTGCCAGCTATTACAGTTGTACTTACAATATACGTTGCCAAAGATCTATTAAGCAATTTAATATGTTGTTGTACTTTTTCTGTGTCTTCTAACAGCTTTTTGAATTTAGTCAAATTTAGATCCCAATTTGACACATTTAAAGGCAGTGGTTGCCAATTGACAGCCACTGTCTTGTCTTGTTCAGGTAATAAGACAAAGGTCTCATTTTCCCAAACAAGTGCCGATACATTTCGCAAGCATCCTGAAAACGGGACAATCATCCCAGGTACAACAGGATGATTAGTTGCCAAACATACCTCCTGTGGGGCTATTTCAACCATCATCTTAAAAGTGAGTGGCAACACAGTCCACTCACATACATTGATTGTATTTTGTAATAAACATGGTTCATAAACAGCCGATTGGACCTTGCATATGGTCCCTTTTAATGTATCATCACACAATGATAAATCATGAGTTCTATTTTGGTCATCAATGTAAATCCCGTTAAATCTAGGTACCCAGAAATGCATATCTTCCGGAACACCTATAAGTAAGGGGAGAACTACAAACTTACACATCACACTCTTTTTAGTAACATTGTATATAAATATGGTCCCTTTACATAATGTATCATTGCAAACCATTTTCTGCGCCTCCAACTGTATCCAATCAGTCTCAGTTATAGTCTGATTGAACACGGTCCTCCACACCTGCTCATTGCCAGTCATGAGCATAGTTTGAAGTGTGTTCTTTTGTTGTTGCTGATAAATGGTCTGCAAGGTACATATTGACCAATTAACATAGTTAGATATGTTAGAATTTATTTCATATGAAAACCTATTAGATGCATCTTGCAAATCAAGCATTATTGTGTCCACATCCGTTTGCATACTAAAGGGCTGCCATATAGTGGGCATCCAGTTAGCCTGCAATGTGAGCACATCTTTAATACCACTTCCCGCGTTATGCATTTGATTAGCTAACGTCTCTATATCAAAACCATTAATAGTCCCAGAAAGCGCTCCATAGCCTCCGAGTAAGGTATCATACCAAGCTCGACGGGAACGCTTGGTAGAACAAGTCCTTGAGGGTGGAAACTGCACGGAGGTTTGTATAACAGTCTTTTGAGCATCTCGTCCCACCTGGCGACAGGTGAATGGAACCCTTTTTATATGTCCAGGATCTATTTTAGAAGCATTAATGTTCATGAATACCAGGAACTGGCCCCACATGGTCCGATTCTCGATCTTCGTTGCATTCCCACATGTAATTACTTCTGTCTCATTTAAAGGAAATGAAAACTGCACTCCCATATTTGTACAATTCTGAACATATTGTATCACCAGGGAGTAATTGAGATATGGCAACTCTTTTGGTCTCTGACAGCAAGACACTTTCACAAGTGACGTAATGTTTATTTGTCCCGTGGCCTTATGCAGTGCATATGAAGGACGGTAGGTCGAACTTATATGCGATAATGGATTTCCACTCCAGATAGTCCCATCAAAGGTAATATTCACGATATGACATTTCTGGTTGGCTTCACAAGTGAAGTTGTCTTGCTTCCTTGTTCGGGTTGAACTCCTCCAGCCCCACGAATAGTCATTCCTTCCGGTGTCATTGACGCGGATCCCTGGCGTCCACGCATCACGTACTGTGAACACCAAACACATGACGCCAAGGATTCCAAAAATGATTATGTGATTCTAGAGAAGGCAAGGAAACAAGCATTATTCCCGCAAATAGCACTTTTCTTGTGGGACATATTCCCATTTCTCTACTCCGGGTCGCATAATGAGCTAAGTTCAATCTTTCCCCACAGCAATAATCTCTGCCGGGGAGGGCGGTCCTTGGTGATTCTGAACCCATATTTTGGCCCCTACATTAGTAACATCAGTTGAGCCAAAGCCTTTATCTCCTCTTACTGTAAGTTCAGTGGGAGCCGCCCCTTCTTCTACTTGTGTCAGATACACTGGTATTAATAGCAGCTGTGCCATGCGCTCCTTTTTTCCTATTATCAGAGGATCTGTTCCTAAATTTATCATGATTATTTTAATTTCCCCCTGATAATCCGCATCTATGACTCCCCCTAGGACTACTGCACCTCTCAGAGCAAAACGTGATATAGTAGCTATCTGCCCGAAGTGATTCTCCGGGATCTTGCATCCTATCCCTGTGGGAATAGTACTCACCTTTCCCGGGGCTATCACCGCCGTATCAAGAGTGTATAGATCCAAACCTGCAGAGGCAGGGATAGCTCTATAAGGTGCCTGCGCATCTGGATTTATTTTCCAGTATAAGATTGTCTCTACCTTAGCTACATCTATGCTGAGATTAGGTGTTAGCATGCACATTAAGGGTGTCATGGAGTCAGTGATGGGCCTGTTGTTGATAATCTGTAAAGCATCAGTGAGATTATCTCTCCATTGACCATATTTGTCAGTCTCAGTAAGTTTCTTCAGGGTAGATTTTAATAACCCATTCATTCGTTCCACCAAGCCCGCGGCTTGTGGATAGTAGGGCATATGATATACCCATTCTATGTTGTTTTTACTGGCATACTCTTTTACCTGATTACCGGTAAAATGTGAACCATTGTCTGTCTGGATCTGCAGGGGAGTCCCATAGTACTGGGTAATAATTTCCAGAGTGCGTAAAGTACTCCATTGTGTTGCTGTTTTACACGGGAATCCCACCATCAGACTTGAGAATGTATCTACTGCTGTACAAATATACTTACATCCTCTGCTCTCAGGGAGGGGCCCTACAAAATCCATCTGCCAAATCTGCGCTGGCAACTGGCCTCTCCCTATGTGTCCCATTACTGTATGAGGCACTTCTCGTTTTTGAACATGTTGACATACTGGACGTTGCGCGATTACTTGTTTGATCATGTCCACCATCAATGGGATACCTCTTTCTTGTGCCCACCTGTAAGTGGCCTTCTCTCCCAAGTGTCCACTTTTTTGGTGAGCCCAAACAGCTGTACCTTGAAGCCATGCTTCCTTTTCCTTGTCAGGTTCTTGTACGGCAACAGAGATCGATGCTGCCGCATCTGCTTGAGAATTAAATAAACGTTCCAATGAGTCAAGAGGGACATGAGCATCAACATGAAACACAGTACTTTTGGTACTCCTAATGAATTCCTCTATGTCTTGCCAAAGCTCTTTCCCCCACAATTCCTTACCATGAATGTTCCAATTGTTCTTCTTCTATCCCATGATCCAAGTGGCCAAACCATTGGCAACTGACCATGAGTCCGTATACAAATGACATTCTTGCCCTTGTTCCTGCTTCAGAGCTAAGAATACTTCACTGAAAAGGACCCACTAGAAAATCTAATTTTTATTATTAAAAAATAACTTTTATTTATCCTATTAAAAATTGACAAACATATATGACAACAAAAATTTTTTTTTAAAATAATGCCTCCGTTATCAATGCTGTGTTAGCAAAGAATAACAGTAATTTTGATATTTGTTATTTCTTTTGTGGAGGTATAAAAGTGTAATAGGGAACACCCTGAAATTGGTCTGTTACCCAGAGATACAAGGGTCACAGAGTAACCAGTTGGCCCAGATTCGGCCTTGACTGTATTAAGGAATAAACCGAAGGTCTCGTATAATTATTCCACTACTTTGGTGCAGTTTATTATAATTTGTTGAAACTGGTACACACGTAGTTATTCACAAAAAAACGTGGATATTTAGGAAGATATTGCACTCCTAAGGCCAGAATATCATGAGACACAGATCTCAGCGGTTGCTCTGCGATTGTGTGTGTGTGTATGTGTGTACATTTGGAGTGGGCAACATCAAGCTAAACACTCCAAACGTTTGCATAGGCATGAATCAACTTAGGAGGTTAGCTGATTTCCAATGAGCAATGTTATCTAGCTCAGTCAGCTACCTCAGCTGTTTCATAGCACTTGAATAACTTCAATGGGCTATATAGTGGTGAGCTGACCCCCAATGAGCAATATCACCTAGCTCATGCAGCTACCTCAGCTGATGCATAACACTTGAACAATTGCAATGAGCTACATAGTGGTTTGCTGACCTTTAATGAGCAATAGTATCTAGCTCATTCAGCTACCTTAGCTGATTCATAGCGCCTCAATTATTTCATTTGAGCTATACAGTGGTTAGCTGACTTTTCAATGAGCAATGTTATCTAGCTCATTCAGCTACCTCAGCTCATTCTCGGCGTTTGAATAACCTTACAGCACTATATGGTGGAAACATATACACTCATCTATAATTGCCTCTTTAACGGCAAACATAACACGCATGACAGCACCGCAGTGCATTACATGTTTCTATGATTGCGCCCTAAACTCATCAGACGTCATCATAGACTCAATCGCATATCTGTATCTGAGCAAACATCTCTTTTTCCAGTAAAGTAGCCTCTAACTTGGTAACCAAAGTGGGCTATTATTGCTAGGAAAATTAACTGCTCTTTATCGTAATTTGAGCATCACGCCTCTCGTGCGATCTTGTAAACACCCAGTTATATATCCCTGAGTGGACAATAATACAACATGATACTCTGATCCTGATGAATCGGCTAAATAATTAGGAGCCGAGGAAACGCGTCGATCGTTTTAACAAAAGAAGGCGCATCGATTGCAAAAAAATATCAATCATTGCGCCTTAGGAGTGCAATATCTTCCTAAATATCCACGTTTTTTTGTGAATAACTACGTGTGTACCAGTTTCAACAAATTATAATAAACTGCACCAAAGTAGTGGAATAATTATACGAGACCTTCGGTTTATTCCTTAATACAGTCAAGGCCGAATCTGGGCCAACTGGTTACTCTGTGACCCTTGTATCTCTGGGTAACAGACCAATTTCAGGGTGTTCCCTATTACACTTTTATACCTCCACAAAAGAAATAACAAATATCAAAATTACTGTTATTCTTTGCTAACACAGCATTGATAACGGAGGCATTATTTTAAAAAAAAAAAATTTTGTTGTCATATATGTTTGTCAATTTTTAATAGGATAAATAAAAGTTATTTTTTAATAATAAAAATTAGATTTTCTAGTGGGTCCTTTTCAGTGAATTAATCTATACAATACTAGAACCCTACTGTCTCAGTGAATAAAAGAGCTAAGAATACCGCACAAAGTTCTGCATATTGACTACTCTTACCTTCTCCCTCCATGACCAACGTCTTGTCTAATTTTGGATTAAAGGCTACACTTTTCCATCTACGCCTTCCACTGATATACTTGGCCGAACCATCCGTGAACCAAGCATGCTCTTTTTGGGAGTCTGTCAACTCAGAGTAAGGTATTCCCCACTTTACTGGGGATTCCTCCATTTGTGCTACTGGTGTAACCTGACCATCTGGAGGGATATCAGCTATCTTTTCATGCAGGGCAGCTATTCCCCCTTCACCTTTTTTCGCTCTTTCCGAGATGTACCATTTCCACTTAATGATACTCTGCTCCTGGGCATGTCCTATCCGATTGGACTTTGGATTAGATAATACCCAGCTCATGATGGGTATTTGCGGCCTTAGAAGGACTATGTGTCCTGTTGTCAATTGTTCAGTATCCACCAGGGCCCAATAACATGCCAACAGCTGTTGCTCCAGTGGAGTGTATTTTTCTCCTGCATCTGGTAATTTTCGATTCCAGAAGCCCAGTGGCACTCTTTTGCCCCCTTGCTTCTGCCACAATGACCAGTTTGCATACATATGCTGAACTGATACATGAAGTTCTATCTCACCATCTTGTAAAGGCCATAAATCTACGGCCTGTTGTATGGCTTCTTTTACTGCCTCAAATGCAACCTGTTGCTCCTCTCCCCACGTGAACTCGTACTTCTTGCGAGTCACCTTGTAAAGAGGGGCAAGAAGCTGCCCCAGATGCGGAATGTGTTGTCTCCAGAATCCAAACAATCCAACGTAGGATTGTGTTTCCTTCTTGTCTTTCGGAGTGGGAAAAATTAAGATTTTCTGCCTTGCCTTAGGGAGAATCTCCCTATGGCCCTTATTCCATTGAATTCCTAAGAATTTCACCGTCTGAGAGGGGCCCTGCACCTTGCTATCATTTATTTCCCATCCTTTTTCTCGCAGATGATGTAACAATCTGTCCAATTGTTTCTTTACAGATTGTTCATCCGGTCCCTGAATCATTATATCATCGATATAATGTGAAAACTGCATTTCTGATGGTAAATCAAACTCATCCAAATGTTCTGCCACCGTCCGGTGACAGATGGTTGGACTATGTATCCAACCTTGTGGCAATCGAGTGAACGTATATTGACGTCCTTGCCACGCAAAGGCAAACTGATCTTGTGCCTTTTCTTCTATTGGAATTGTGAAGAACGCTTGTGCGATATCAATCGCAGCGTACCATTGTGCACTGTGACTTTGGATCTGCTCCACAATTGTAATGGTGTCTGGGACAGCTGCCGTCAAGGGAGGTGTTTGTTTATTCAACTCCCTGTAATCGACAGTCATCCTCCAAGACCCATCACTTTTCTTCACAGGCCATACCGGATTGTTCCATGCTGTGGTTACAGGCCTCACAACCCCAGCATCGACCAAATCCTTAATGGTTTCTCCTATTTCCTTGTGACCTCCAGGAATTCTGTATTGCTTCATAGCAACCAGTTTTCCTGCAGGAGGGATATGTACAGGTGGCATTTTAACCTTTCCTACCGTAACTGGACAAGCTTTTATCCCTATTTTCCTTACGCCAAAGGCAAACTTACCATCTTCGAGGTGTAGTGTCAATCCTTTCAGAATATCTATGCCAATTATATATTCCGGAATAGGTACTACTAACACCGTGTATTTACGTAAGGGCAAATTGCCCAGTTTCAAAGTTACCTGTGTTTGTACTCCTTCGGTAACTTTTCCTCCCAATCCTGAAATATTAACTTTTGGACCTTTAAACTTTTTTGGATTTCCATAAATCAGAGTAGCCTCTGCCCCTGTATCTTCTAAAGCTGGGACCCTTTGGACATTACCCCCTTTCCAATGTATGGCTAGAGGGACATAGGGTCTGTCATCCCGCCTAACCCAGACAGGGGCTTGGCTTGCTACCTATGCGGAATCAGAATCTGATTCCTCCAGGAGCGGAGTAGATGGCTTCATATGGTCCTGCACTTGGCTAGCTACCATTGCAGCCATCTCCTTCCATGGATAGATCTTTTGAAAGTCCTCCCATTCTAATTTCTTAGGTTCTGAATTAGTGACCTGCTTCTCTTTCTTTTTAGAAGTTTTTGGGGCCACTGAATCTTCCCTTTTATCCACCTTTTTGTTGGATAATACCTTCTGTTTATAAAGACGCCACAAATCACCTGTATATTTTCCGTCAATGGCGTCCTTGGAGACTCCAGCTTTCAGGAGAGCCTGAAACATATCTCTGCGAGATACCCTTGGCACTCCTGAATCACCAGTCCCCTGGGAACTAGGATTCCTAGACCTATCACGATCTGTTCGCTTTTCCTCTCTATCCCAGTTTCCCATATCTTGCAATTCCCACATTCTAGCCACGACCGCAGATATTGGCTCATTAGTCATGGATAAAAGTAGGGTCATCATCACGGCTTTATAAGCCGGAGGTGCAGTCTTAATTAAACGATTTCTAATTCCTGCTGTCAGCCGAGTCTCCAAATAATCATCGATTTGCTCGATGATAATTAGTGAGACCCTCATAGCTTCCTCCTTCAACCTTTCAATGCCATCCCTGATAGTGTACTAAGGTTTGTCATTGATTGGAATGTCTGCCTCTGTCGGGAACTTATTAAGAAACCCATTGGTTACTATATTAAACAGGGAAATAGCACTTTCTCCTTGATGATTAGGAAAGTATTCTCTAAAATTTCTACAGATTACTGGATCTCTAGTTAGAGTAACAAATCTTATTGCATCTTTTGGATCCAACATCACCCCAGTCGCCCCGTGCTCAAATAGACGGACCAACCATGGTATGTCAGATTCCCCAGGCTTTTTCCTAAATCTACTCAGTATATCATCAACTTCTGACTGAGAAAAATCCTCTAGGGTAAGCCTGGTGCGCCTATGTGGCACCAATTCTTCTTGCACCAACAGTCTCCCATCGGCATCGTACATATAGTTTCCCTGATCGTCATACCTGGGCAGCCTTTGCCCATCATGACCTAGGATAGGCTGAGTATCAGGTCCATATTCAGTAGTTTCCTTCCTTCTGCTAATGGGCTGGGCACGTTTTAAAGCGGGTGGATCAATTATTGGATTGGGTGGGTCTTCCCAATCCCCCTTATGCCAGTCCTCCTCCCCCGAAGAAGATGAGGAATCCCATAAGTCTCCATCCCACTTATCTGGGTCCCAGTTTACAGAAGCAGAAGCTATAACTTTTGATACCTTTCGTTTATCAACTTTACCTTTACGTCCCTTATATTTATTCTGAGCAACTTTTACAACAGCCTTTTCTGCAATATTCTGATAATGCTCTATTTTTTCCTTTATCAGACTTTGGTAACATTCCAACACCCTTCTCTTTCCTTCAGATTCTAATAACTTTTGTTCCGCTCAATCAAGTTTTCTTATTAGTTGGGACTTCTTTTTATGGATATTCCTATAGGCTGAGGCCAATACCCAATTCCTCCTACCCAACTGAACTGCATCACCTGCCTTGGCAGGGGTCTCCTCGAGTACCTTAACAACGTCGAGGGGCTCTGAATCTTTTAGCTTACTATACCATGATTCTGCAAGCCCACTATGCATCAACTCCTGAGCTAATATATCATAGGGACCCTCGGACCAACCGGGGATGTCTACTTTCTGAACGATTTTAGTTTTATCTTTCTTGGTTCTTTTTGTAAACATATTGTTGTCTTATTGGCAAAATGCCAATTTTACAGAACTCACAAAATTTTGGCAACGTGCTAATTGGTGACATTTTGCACAGAGGTCCCCCTTACTGCGAGACACCACCCTGCAAACTGGCACCAATTTCCCAAGTCCTGTCTCAAGGTTACAGAACTCTGAAAATTTTGGCAACGTGCCAATTGGTGAAATTTTGCACAGAGGTCCCCCTTACTGCGAGACACCACCCTGCAAACTGGCACCGATTTCCCAAGTCCTGTCTCAAAGTTACAGAATTCCGAAAATTTTGGCAACGTGCCAATTGGTGAAATTTTGCACAGAGGTCCCCCTTACTGCTAGACACCACCGTGCAAACTGGCACCAATCTCCTACGTCCTGCTTCAAAGTTACAGAACTTATAAAATTTTGGCAGTATGCCAATGGGTTCAATAAGGACTACTTACTACGACTATCAATGTGTATTACTATTATTACTCTATCACTTATCAAAGCAAAGTTATAACCATTTGAACCCCTTGGCAATGGGCCAAAAATCTAATATGGCGACAGCAATCCCCCCGTGCACTGAGAAGCACTGTCACAATACCAAATTATACAGTAATATAACCTTACCAAAGACAACAATATATCCTGCTGACTACGCCAATTTATGTCTTACCTGCTCAAGTTTTAGCGATTCTTCAACCTCATTAGCATACCAACTAAGCATACTGAGACAGTTTTAAGGCAAGACAAATATAAAACACGAGTTTATTTACTCTTTAGTATATGTAAGTGAAATAGTTAATTAACATATAGGCATTCAGATCACATGGGTAACAAAGATAAGCATCAATACGTCACTGGATATTGTAGCATCACTCCGCAATCGGGGGATCTCCAGGTACGATTGGTAGGAGGAATGCTGACACGTCTGTCAGCCACAAATCGAGTCCCAAAGCTCTGCTAGGGATTGTGTTCTTTTATACTACTTTTACATTACGTGGCATATCTGTTTCTGCGCAGTTATGAGTATATACGTCATTCTTATATGACTAATCAGGTTCTACGCATGCTCGATAGATTCTTGGCAATATAAATATACTAAATATTTTCTCCATGAAGTTATCGACATCTGCATTCTATTACTTACAATATCTGATAACTATGAGTCATTCTTGCTGTTTTTCACTAGACCATATATGTCCAAAATATTCCGCTTTTTAGCAAATGTTAGGAGAGCAGTCAGACAAGGTCATCATTAGTTCACTGAACTAGTTGATTGAACTAGTTCATTGAGCTTATGGTAAACCCATACGACAATTAGTTATTGATTACCTTAATTTCCCTATGCCCTTGACACAACCATTCAATCAATCGTGTCCCATACGTATCACATATGTACATATATGTTTCTCACCATTAGTTACTTTATTGCACATCTTGATACATCAACAATTTTACCTTATGATACTAGAAACAGAGTGAGAGAACATTGTGGCTAGATGTGATGGTTTCTTTGAATCAAATACAAATCACGCCAGAATAAATTCAGAAATTTACTACTTGCCTTAGAAGCATAGCTGGAACTTCACATCACAAAGAATACATTGTGATGTTAAAGTCATTAGGATTTGATGAAACCATAGCTGGGAACAACAACAGTCCATGATGAAAAGAGCATTGCGAATGTTGCTTGGTGTTTGATAAAAAAGAGAGCTTTCTCAAGTAAAATGCAATTACTGTACATTGCCTCGTGATCATTACTGTGCTTTAAAAAATGTTTCTACATTTTATGGGCTTTATGGTTTTTCTCCAGTGACATTAGCTGATGAAACAAATAGATTTTACTGATACAGCATGGAATCTATATTGATGGTTAATGAAAAATGTATACAGTGTGCTAAAAATACAAATACATTTTTTGTAAAGATACAGTAGATTTATGTTTTTTTAGCTTTTAAGACTGATTGTTATGCCTTTGAGTATGCTAATTATACTCTCGTATACTCTCTTGATAGCCTTTAATTTTATAAGTGACCAGGGAAGGATGATTAGTAGAATAATCAATTCTTGTTG
Source organism: Eleutherodactylus coqui (assembly GCF_035609145.1). Taxonomy (NCBI): domain Eukaryota; kingdom Metazoa; phylum Chordata; class Amphibia; order Anura; family Eleutherodactylidae; genus Eleutherodactylus; species Eleutherodactylus coqui. The sequence continues at coordinate 136,320,916 of NC_089843.1, read as the reverse complement.
GGATTGGGACAATTTCACCCAAATCATTGTGAATCTAAATGTCAATGGGAATAAAAATGAAGTAAAAATTTAGTTCATTAATTTGCTCTCCAGAAGGTCTCCAATGCAGCTAAAGGTGACCAGAACACTCAAGCATGGTCCTGCTCCAAGGAATTATTGTAGAGCTACCAAAATTATGCCAAGCAAGATAGCAAGTGTGGCACTTGTTTTAAAAGCAATGTCATACATTTTCAGGACAAATTCTATGAGTTAAACAGAACAGCCAAGCACGGACCTCCAACTCCTCTTCCTCCAAGGAAAAGCTGATGAGCTACCAAAAATTATGTCAAAGAAGATAGAAGGTGTGGTGTTTGTTTTAAAATAATGTCATAAATCTTGCAAAGATTTAGATCACGGTATAATTTAATACTGCAGGAGCGATCAAACCACCGCAAGTTCATGTCCCCTATGGAGACTAAAAAACATGTAAAAATCAGTTTAAAAAAATGAAGGAAGAAAACGGCCATTTACCTCCGGTAGTGACCAACAATTCACAGCTGGAGGTAGTAAAGAAAGCCGCAAAGAAACTCCGTCATACTCTACACAAGGATGACCATCTGAAAATGATATTCCCGGACCCTCCCCTTCTGTGTTACAGGCTACTCCCAAATTTGAGTAACTTTATAGTCAGGAGTGCATTGCCCTCTGACACACAAAAAGGAACTTATCCCTGCAAAGTCAGGCGCTGTAATACTTGCTTACATGTACTGACCGTGGACAGAATACAAATCCCCAATGCACAACAGGACTTTAAAACCCCGAGGATAATCACATAATCCACGTCCGATGTTGTGTACCTGATCCTGTGCAGTAAATGTCCTGTTGGTGGCCTTTATGTTGGAGAAACAGGGCAAAGACTGAAAGCGAGGATGAGATCTCATCGCCACACACAAAAAAAAAAGACAGAATTACCTGTGGCCAAGCATTTCTCTAGGCACGGACACAACATAGAAGATATGAAAGTTACTATACTAAAATGCAACTTCAAATGTCAATGTCACAGGATAATTTGGGAGTACAAGTTTATAACCATCTTTGATACTCTCTAGCCCTGACAGCTTGCAAAAATGTCCTCCATAAATAATAGGCCTTAAAGGAGGCTTTATAGTTGCCTAGGGACTGAATGGGTAACAACAACAAAGGAGGCTTTGACTCCCTGATTTATTGGCTGAAATAGATATGTGGTGTTGGGGGGTAAAAATACCACCTTTATATTTGGGTGAATGTCATCTAAAATTTTTGGATATCCATGGGCATTGCCAAGGAGAAGTAAAATTTTGAAAATTTATTGCTAGGGGGTAATCCCTAGAAATAAAGTCAGCCTATCCTTTGATGACTGATGTCCTGATGCACTTTTTTTCTGATTTGAAATTTAGGTCCTCTGAGGCATTTTTTTCCCTAAAACAAGCCAGAGTCATCTACATTAAAAATTTGGTCTGGCAAATAACCTCCATCTTCAGTAATATCTTCTAATATCTTGGGAAAATTACATGCAGCACTTACATGGGCACTTGCTGCTTCACTTTGAACTTTAATATTATGCAACTTTGCTCTTTCTTTAGAGCGATTGAACCAACCCTTATTTGCAACAAATTATTCATTGCGATCGCCTTCACTTGCTGCATGAGCAGCTTTTTAATCATTGAAAAGGCTTTGATAGGAAAGATGGATATGATGACTTCGATCTTGTATTTAAATTGTCAACCGCTTTTCCATCTTGATAATTAAACCACTGTGTTGCAAGGTAATAATCGGAGCAATCATTGGGGTATGGCTTTCCACATGTCCCATTATTCTACCTTCAACTATTAAAATTGTTGTGATTGTTGACTGACTGTAACCAAATGCTCTGCCAATGGATGATTACATTTCACTTCTCTCTGATCTCTTTCTTATTTCTACCTTATTTTCCATGGTGATGGATTTCTGTATTACCAGCATTTACATCACATTTGTGTTTCGGAGGCATCATTGCGGGGTGAAGACAAAAATGTGTACAGCATGGTGCTTACAGGATTACAACAGTAATGAGAGCCAACTAACTGTAATGTATCATACCCTCTAGGCTGGACCTGGGAGAGTCTATTGATCTCGTATATCTGGACTTCTCTAAAGCATTTGACAACGTGCCACATAATAGGCTGATATATAAAATGAGACAGCTTGGATTGGGTAAAGAATTGGCTCAGAGATAGAAAGCAGAGGGTGGTAATAAATGGTTTGTACTCTGATTGGGCCACCGTCGCTAGTGGGGTGCCACAGGGCTCAGTATTAGGCCCCATTCTGTTCAATATATTTATCAACGACCTGATAGAGGGGCTGCACAGCAAAATATCAATATTTGCAGATGACACAAAATTATACAATATAATCAATGCAACAGAGGACAAGGTATGGCTACAAACTGACCTAGATAAGCTCGGGGCTTGGGTAGAAAAATGGCAAATGAAGTTCAATGTTGAAAAATGTAAAGTTATGCACATGGGCAGCAGAAACGGATGTCACCAATATACACTAAACGGGGTACTGCTAGGGAAAAGTGATATGGAAAAAGACCTGGGGGTACTAGTGGATTGTAGACTAAACTGGAGTAACCAATGCCAGTCAGCTGCAAAAAAGCCAATAAAGTCTTGGGGTGCATTAAAAGAGGTATATGGGTGAGGGATGAGAACATTATCCTCCCACTATATAAGGCACTTGTCAGGCCTCACATGGAATACTGCACACAGTTCTGGTCACCAGTGCTCAGGAAAGATGTTACAGTGCTAGAGGGGGTTTAAAGAAGGGCAACTAAACTAATACATGGAATGAAGGGACTGGAATACCCAGAGAGGCTATCCAAATTGGGATTAATTACTCTAGAAAAAAGATGGCTAAGGGGTGATCAAATAATTATGTATAAATACATGAGGGGACAATACAAGGATCTCTCCCCTGATCTGTTTATACCCAGGACTGCGATGGTAACAAGAGGGCATCCGCTACGTTTAGAGGAAAGCAGGTTTCATCACCAACATAGAAAGGGGTTCTTTACTGTAAGAGCAGTTAGACTGTGGAACTCTCTGCCTGAGGATGTGGTGATGACAAAATCCATAAAGGAGTTTAAAAGGGGACTTGATGTCTTTCTGGAGCGGAAGGATATTATAGGATATATATCTTAGGTTAATTGTTAAGCCGAGTATACAGGCAGGTAGGAACTATTAGGGGTTGATCCTGGGATTAGTCTGATAGCCATTGGGGAGTCGGGAAGGAATTTTTCCCCCAAAAGGGCTAATTGGCTCCTGCTCTTGGTTTTTTTTTGCCTTCCTCTGGATCAACAACATAGGAGGATAAACAGGCTGGACTAGATGGACATTGTCTTCATTCGGCCTTACATACTATGTTACTATGTTACTATACCCAGAAGAAGAGTCAGGCACCCATTGCTTGCACGACTAACCAGAGCAAACTTCCTGTAATGTACAGTACTACAAAACCAGACCCAAAAAGGCAACCACCCATTATCGACATGAACGCAGTAGTGTTACAACTACTGGAACAGTGCGTGGTATACTTTGGCTGTGGCCTGGGATCCCCTGCTGTACAGTACTATAATACTGTAGCATCCTGTTCATAAATGTAAGTGGGATGCTCGTATCACAGAGACTGCCCATTTACCCTGTTTCCTGGAAAATAATACCTAATTTTCATAAAATGGAGACATTTTAACTCTCTCATCTCTGAGGTGATGCAATTTCCCATTAAACTCATCATTCTGTATCACACTGCTGACTTTTTAGAAGAAATTAACTACAGATTGCCATAAAATACAGCCAGCATTCTGTGTCGGAAGGAGCTACTGTATGAAGAGCTTGAAGATCTACAACTCGGCGATGGGTGGATTTGGCAATATAACTAGAGATGAGCGAGCACCAAAATGCTCGGGTGCTCGTTACTCGGGACGAAATTATCGCGATGCTCGAGGGTTCGTTTCGAGTAACGAGCCCCATTGAAGTCAATGGGCGACTCGAGCATTTTTGTATATCGCCGATGCTCGCTAAGGTTTCCATTTGTGAAAATCTGGGCAATTCAAGAAAGTGATGGGAACGACACAGCAACGGATAGGGCAGGCGAGGGGCTACATGTTGGGCTGCATCTCAAGTTCCCAGGTCCCACTATTAAGCCACAATACCGGCAAGAGTGGGCCCCCCCCCTCCCAACAACTTTTACTTCTGAAAAGCCCTCATTAGCAATGCATACCTTAGCTAAGCACTACACTACCTCCAACAAAGCACAATCACTGCCTGCATGACACTCCGCTGCCACTTCTCCTGGGTTACATGCTGCCCAACCCCCCCCCCCCCCCAGCACGACCCAGTGTCCACAGCGCACACCAAACTGTCCCTGCGCAGCCTTCAGCTGCCCTCATGCCACACCACCCTCATGTCTATTTATAAGTGCGTCTGCCATAAGGAGGAACCGCAGGCACACACTGCAGAGGGTTGGCATGGCTAGGCAGCGACCCTCTTTAAAAGGGGCGGGGCAATAGCCCACAATGCTGTACAGAAGCAATGAGAAATCCAATCCTGTGCCACCTCCATCTGGAGCTGGCTAGGCAGCGACCCTCTTTAAAAGGGGCGGGGCAATAGCCCACAATGCTGTACAGAAGCAATGAGAAATCCAATCCTGTGCCACCTCCATCTGGAGCTGCACACATGGGCATAGCAATGGGGAACCTATGTGCCACACACTATTCATTCTGTCAAGGTGTCTGCATGCCCCAGTCAGACCGCGTTTTTTTTAAAATAGCCACAGGCAGGTACAACTCCGCAATGGGAATTCCGTGTGCACCCTCAGCATGGGTGGCTCCCTGGAACCCACCGGCTGTACATTAATGTATCCCATTGCAGTGCCCATCACAGCTGAGGTAACGTCCGATTAAATGCAGGTGGGCTTCGGCCCACACTGCATGCCCCAGTCAGACTGGGGTTCTTTAGAAGTGGACACATGCAGTTACAACTCCGTGTGGCCCGACAGCATGGGTGGGTGCCAGGAAACCACCGGCGGTACATAAATATATCCCATTGCATTGCCCATCATAGCTGAGGTAATGTCATGCTTAATGCAGGTGGGCTTCGGCCCACACTGCATGCCCCAGTCAGACTGGGGTTCTTTAGAAGTGGACACATGCAGTTACAACTCCGTGTGGACCGAAAGCATGGGTGGGTGCCAGGAAGCCACCGGCGGTACATAAATATATCCCATTGCATTGCCCATCACAGCTGAGGTAACGTCGTGCTTAATGCAGGTGGGCTTCGGCCCACACTGCATGCCCCAGTCAGACTGGGGTTCTTTAGAAGTGGACACATGCAGTTACAACTCCGTGTGGACCCACGGCATGGGTGGCTCCCTGGAACCCACCGGCGGTACATAAATATATCCCATTGCAGTGCCCAACACAGCTGATGTAATGTCAGCTGTAATGCAGGTGGGCTAAAAATTAATTGGATTACACTGTAGGCGAGGGCCCCCAAAAATTGGTGTACCAACAGTCAGAAAAATTGCCCATGCCCAACCAAGAGGGCAGGTAAAACCCATTAATCGCTTTGGTTAATGTGGCTTAATTGGGAACTAGGCCTGGAGGCAGCCAAGTTAAAATAAAAATTGGTTGAGGTGAAAGTTTCAACGCTTTAATGAGCATTGAAACGTATAAAAATTTTTACAAAAATTATATGACTGAGCCTTGTGGGCCTAAAAAAAATTGACTGTTCGGCGTGATTATGTGAGGTTTCAGGAGGAGGAGCAGGTGGAGGAGGAGGAATATTATACACAGATTGATGAAGCAAAAAGGTCCCCGTTTTTGATGGTGATAGAGAACGATGCTTCCATCCGCGGGTGCAGCCTACGTATTGCTTAGGTATCGCTGCTGTCCGCTGGTGGAGAAGAGAAGTCTGGGGAAATCCAGGCTTTGTTCATCTTGATGAGTGTAAGCCTGTTAGCACTGTCGGTTGACAGGTGGGTATGCTTATCCGTGATTATTCCCCCAGCCGCACTAAACACCTTCTCTGAGAAGACGCTAGCCGCAGGACAAGCAAGCACCTCCAGGGCATACAGCGCGAGTTCAGGCCACGTGTCCAGCTTCGACACCCAGTAGTTGTAGGGGGTAGAAGCGTCACCGAGGACGGTCGTGCGATCGGCTACGTACTCCCTCACCATCCTTTTACAGTGCTCCCGCCAACTCAGCCTTGACTGGGGACCGGTGACACAGTCTTGCTGGGGAGCCAGAAAGCTGGCAAAGGCCTTGGATAATGGTCCCCTGCCTGCGCTGTACATGCTGCCTGATCTCTGCGCCTCCCCTGCTACCTGGCCCTCGGAACTGCGCCTTCGGCCACTAGCGCTGTCGGATGGGAAGTTTACCATCAGTTTGTCCACCAGCGCCCTGTGGTATAGCATCATTCTAGAACCCCTTTCCTCTTCGGGAATGAGAGTGGAAAGGTTCTCCTTATACCGTGGGTCGAGCAGTGTGTACACCCAGTAATCCGTAGTGGCCAGAATGCGTGTAACGCGAGGGTCACGAGAAAGGCATCCTAACATGAAGTCAGCCATGTGTGCCAGGGTACCTGTACGCAACACATGGCTGTCCTCACTAGGAAGATCACTTTCAGGATCCTCCTCCTCCTCGTCCTCCTCCTCCTCTGGCCATACACGCTGAAAAGATGACAGGCAAGCAGCATGTGTACCCTCAGCAGTGGGCCAAGCTGTCTCTTCCCCCTCCTCCTCATGCTCCTCCCCCTCCTCCTCCTCCTCCTCCTCCTCAACGCGCTGAGATATAGACATGAGGGTGCTCTGACTATCCAGCGACTTACTGTCTTCCCCCGCCTCCGTTTCCGAGTGCAAAGCGTCTGCCTTTATGCTTTGCAGGGAACTTCTCAAGAGGTATAGCAGAGGAATGGTGACGCTAATGATTGCAGCATCCCCGCTCAGCATCTGGGTAGACTCCTCAAAGTTTCCAAGGACCTGGCAGATGTCTGCCAACCAGGCCCACTCTTCTGTAAAGAATTGAGGAGGCTGACTCCCACTACGCCGCCCATGTTGGATATGGTATTCCACAATAGCTCTACACTGCTCATAGAGCCTGGCCAACATGTGGAGCGTAGAGTTCCACCGTGTGGGCACGTCGCACAGCAATCGGTGCACTGGCAGATTAAACCGATGTTGCAGGGTCCACAGGGTGGCAGCGTCCGTCTTGGAGTTGCGGAAATGTGCGCTGACCCGGCGCACCTTTCCGAGCAGGTATGACAAGTGTGGGTAGCTTTTCAGAAAGCGCTGAACCACCAAATTAAAGACATGGGCCAGGCATGGCACGTGCGTGAGGCTGCCGAGCTGCAGAGCCTCCACCAGATTACGGCCGTTGTCACACACGACCATGCCCGGTTGGAGGCTCAGCGGCGCAAGCCAGCGGTCGGTCTGCTCTGTCAGACCCTGCAGCAGTTCGTGGGCCGTGTGCCTCTTCTCTCCTAAGCTGAGTAGTTTCAGCACGGCCTGCTGACGCTTGCCCCCCGCTGTGCTGCCATGCCGCGCGACACCGACTGCTGGCGACGTGCTGCTGCTGACACATCTTGATTGCGAGACAGAGGTTGTGTAGGAGGAGGAGGAGGGTGGTTTAGTGGAGGAAGCATACACCGCCGCAGATACCACCACCGAGCTGGGGCACGCAATTCGGGGGGTGGGTAGGACGTGAGCGGTCCCAGACTCTGACTCTGTCCCAGCCTCCACTAAATTCACCCAATGTGCCGTCAGGGAGATATAGTGGCCCTGTCCGCCTGTGCTTGTCCACGTGTCTGTTGTTAAGTGGACCTTGGCAGTAACCGCGTTGGTGAGGGCGCGTACAATGTTGCGGGAGACGTGGTCGTGCAGGGCTGGGACGGCACATCGGGAAAAGTAGTGGAAACTGGGAAAATAGTAGCGCGGGGCCGCCGCCACCATCATGCTTTTGAAAGCCTCCATTTCCACAAGCCTATACGGCAGCATCTCCAGGCTGATCAATTTGGCAATGTGCACGTTTAACGCTTGAGCGTGCGGGTGCGTGGCAGCGTACTTGCGCTTGCGCTCCAACACTTGCGCTAGCGACGTCTGGACGCTGCGCTGAGAGACATTGCTGGATGGGGCCGAGGACAGCGGAGGTGAGGGTATGGATGCAGGCCAGGAGACGGTAGTGCCTGTGTCCTCAGAGGGGGGTTGGATCTCAGTGGCAGGTTGGGGCACAGGGGGAGAGGCAGTGGTGCAAACCGGAGGCGGTGAACGGCCTTCGTCCCACCTTGTGGGGTGCTTGGCCATCATAAGCCTGCGCATGCTGGTGGTGGTGGCTCCCCAGCTGATCTTAGCATGACAAAGGTTGCACACCACTGTTCGTCGGTTGTCAGGCGTCTCTGTGAAAAACTGCCAGACCTTTGAGCACCTTGACCTCTGCAGGGTGGCATGGTGTGAGGGGGCGCTTTGGGAAACAGTTGGTGGATTATTCAGTCTGGCCCTGCCTCTACCCCTGGCCACCGCACTGGCTCGGCCTGTGCCCACACCCTGACTTGGGCCTCCGCGTCCTCGCCCGCGTCCACGTCCTATAGTCCTACCCCTACCCCTCAGCATGGTGTATTACCAGTAGTGCAGAAACAGAACGCTGTAATTAAATGTGCCGCTTATTGGCCTGTGGTTGGAGGCTGACTTCGCTTACGGAATGCCAGGAAATAATTTTGCGCAAGCCTGCTGTAACACTTAGCTGGCTGCGTATGAATTAGGAGGACAACTACACCCAGCACAGACCCAGTACACTGAGGACAGTCACAGGCAGCCCAAATAGATTTTTTTCCCCAAATGTTTTTGGAAAGGCCCACTACCTATATACACTGTATATGTCTTCTCTCTCTGCATCACCACTACTGGCCCTGGAGTATGTAAAATAACTGCAGACTGTTGCACTGTGGACTGGAATACAGCGGTGATTTAACAGCCAACACAGAGCCAGGAAATAATTTTGCGCAAGCCTGCTGTAACACTTAGCTGGCTGCGTATGAATTAGGAGTACAACTACACCCAGCACAGACCCAGTACACTGAGGACAGTCACAGGCAGCCCAAAACAGATTTTTTTCCCCAAATGTTTTTGCTAAGGCCCACTGCCTATATTCAATAAATATGTCTTCTGTCCCTGCCTCACAATATATGTCTTCTGTCCCTGCCTTACAATATATGTCTTCTGTCCCTGCCTAACCACCACTTCTGGCCCTGGAGTATGAATAATTACTGCAGGGCGCAATGCTCTGCACGGCCGATATACAAAAAAAAAAAAATGTGCAACACTGCAAAAAGCAGCCTCCACAGTACTGCACACGGTTAGATGTGGCCCTAAAAAGGACCGTTGGGGTTCTTGAAGCCTAAAATACTCCTAACACTCTCCCTATAGCAACTCCACCAAGACAGCACTTTCCCTGAACTATGTCAGAACGCATTTGTGGCGAGCCGCAGGAGGGGCCGATTTTTATACTCGGGTGACACCTGATCTCGCCAGCCACTCACTGCAGGGGGGTGGTATAGGGCTTGAACGTCGCAGGGGGAAGTTGTAATGCCTTCCCTGTCTTTCTATTGGCCAGAAAAGCGCGCTAACGTCTCAGAGATGAAAGTGAAAGTAACTCGAACGTCGCGTGGTACTCGTCACGAGTAACGAGCATCTCGAACACGCTAATACTCGAACGAGTATCAAGCTCGGACGAGTACGTTCGCTCATCTCTAAATATAACCTCTTGAAAGTGAAGCTTTCAACTTCAAATCATCAAAAATTGGATTTTGCTTGACAAAAATAATAATAATCTATCAGACTTCAATATTTCTGTTTACTGAGTAAATTATAATGTAGTTTATATTCAACCTGCTCCAATACAAAATGTAATTGTTTGAGACAACAGTAGTACTAGACAGATGGATGGGAGTGATGTTACTCTATGATGTGTTAATACAAAATGACAGCTGAAACATTTAGCTTCCAGCAGCTAAAATAATATATTACTAAGCCCATCATGCCTGGTCTACCTTTATCTTTGCGCTATTAAGACAATATCTACATATTAGGTATTAGACCGAAACAAAAGTTATTGTCTCTGTTGTGGTTGCCAGAATCTAACTTTTTTAAAGTAAATATTGAATTAATGGCTTTCACTTTGCTTCTAACTCTTCCCTATCTGCATCATTCATGACATCCCTGCTCATCAGACCCCCCCAAAAAGTCCTTTAATTAAATGTATGTTATAATCCATTCCCATTACTACATTTAAAGATGTTCTTATGATTGCTCCTCACTATAATTGCAGTGCATTTTCCTCTGCTTTCCATATTTGCTTTTGTGATTGCCTTTTTGTAATGTTTGTTCTGTCTTTGTAGTACTGAATTTAGATATGTTCTACAGAAATTTCCCACTGAATGCAATGTCCTATGTTGTCCTCCTGACCTTGTCTGAACTAATTGAATTATACTTCATAAATGCAGTTGGGCAGATAATCTACTGATACACAATGTTGACTATAGTTTAGAAATAAAATACATCCATATATAGATATTTAATTTCCAGAGAAAATAACATGTATTCAGTTCACTACATTTTTGAATTTCTTTTTATACATATTAAAAGAGTTGAGAAAAAGGTCATATGTAAAGCAAAGGTATATTTGAAGTAAGTATTTGGAGATCAGTGCACAGATCTAAAGGCAGTTTTTATATTAGTAGAAGAATTATTACTTAAATAATCAGCAAATAGTTTAGGGAGAAGACAAAGAGGACATAGAGGAGCAAGAGAAGTGGATTGAGGAGCAAAAGAAGTGAGACACTTGTCTGCTTCATGGTAAGCCACATGGAAGGATGTTACATTTGTTCAAACAGGACATCATGAGGGCAAATAAATACAAGTGCATTTTGGTCATATTGTGGGGGAGAAATAGGTGGATGTAAAAGATAATTTCGCAACATGTGATGGAAATTGACTGAATGTATGCTCGAAGAGTCAAATGTTACCCATAAGCATTGGACTTGTGAACTTGGAATGCATTTGTTAATTCAGTCTTCAGACCCCCTGCTGTATAATACATAACAATTGGACAAACCCTTCCAAAAATGTCACCTTTTTATTATAGATTTTTTCATCAATGTAGCTATATAACAATTCGTATTTTGTAGGACGAGTTCTTGTTTTTATAAAAACCTTAAAGGTTGTATTGCAGTAATTGGATGAGCACTCTCTCATCTTTTCACTTATTTTCTGGGGGAAGAAAAGACCCCATATGTGACAATCAGAGAGAAAATATGCTCTATGATTGATGGGGGGATGATTATAATATGAACAAAAAACTTCATATCACCCTTTCCCTGGGACGGAAGAGAGACACAAGAATGACAGCTCTCCTCTGCTATAGTCTCATTCTCCCTCTCCGTCACTTTCTGCTCTGCACCCATTGACTGAAAAGTGACAGCTGTAAATTCAGTATTCCTGAACCCACTTCAAATGGCTGCAGCTCCTGTCCTGTTAGTGCTATGGTTTTGGTGTTGTATTTAAGCCAGAAATCTTAGAATCTTTAAATTACACCAAAAGCACATTCGTAGGCCTGATAGAATCAGAGCTATAGCCGTTTAAAGTAGAATGAGCTCTGTTTGTCCGAAACTGTAATGTATTTTTCCTGCAGAACAAACACAGCTTGTCCTAAACTGCTTAAGGCTAAGCCAAGAGTAAAACTGATTAAAATGGATATATACTTAGAAGTTGAATGTGTTTTTCTCTGATTTTAGTAGAATACAGGTGGAGAAAATAAGGCAATACATGATAAAAGTGCAGATTCCTTTAAACCCTATATTCAGTGATGAAACAGCATATAGTATAATATTTACAATTTGTTATGTAATATGATTAACCCCTTTTACTATGTAATGTTTCTTTCTGCCCCAAAAATGTCATCCTGTCTGTGCTTGTCAGTCAAATGAAATCACTTGTTATGTCAGTGTAAGGCCTTAGTCACACGGGCGTTTTTTCGCGCGATTTGCGGATCGCATGACGGATGCACATCCGCAAATCACGTGACCGGGGCCCAAAAATCGCCCGAGAAATCTGCTCCTAGCCGTGTTTCATTAGAAACGGGCCGGAGCTGTCCAGCGCATTGAATTCAATGGAGCCGGCAATACAGCCGGCTCCATTGAAAGCAATGCGCTGCGGGCGAGCGCGGGATGAATTGTCGGGAAGGGCTTAAATATTTATGCCCTTCCCTGCAATTCATCCAGAAATGTGTAAAAAAAAAAATATATATATATATATTCACCTTGTCCCGGCAGACGGAGTTCAGCGCGGCCGGCCTGCAGTGGGTGTGAAGGGGGTGTGAGTCAGACCTGCCTCTGATTGGCTCAGCGCTGAGCCAATCAGAGGCAGGTCTCACTCACATCCATTCATGAATTCAATGAAAAAGCGCTCATGTGTCCGATACCATTGTAAAGCAATGGTATTAAAAAATCGCCGGATGCATGCTCATGCGCAAATCGCGTGAAAAAACGCCCGTCTGACTAAGGCCTAAGAAGGGATATGTCTGGTGCGCATATCCCTTTTTTTCTGAATGTGTATGTGGGGTCGTGATTCCGACTCCAGTGTGGCTGTGCATAGAGATGCGCCTCGCCGTTAACGGTTTTTCACGTTGTGCTGCTGGCATGCTTCCTTTTTCTACTATTTCTATGTCAGTGTGCCAGACTACAACTGAACTGTTATGGCCACAGAAAATAAGACAAAAAGGCCATCTACCACAGCAAATGCCATTCATAGCATGCTATGGGAAATCGATTCTAACTGCACACTCACAGAAACCAGTTGCGGTTTCCCTGAGTGGAGGTAAAATCGTAGCATGCTCTATTTTCCTTCAGATTCCGCACAGACGGCTTCCATTGAAGTCAATAAAAGCTGTCCGACCTGCAGCCCTTCCGCAATTGGCATCATGGTCTAGCAAAGGCCCATGAGAGATAAAAATTTTGTGCAGGTGGCCTTAATCTGTCCTGTGCTATGTATGTTTTTATACTGGCTGTGTACAGTTTTTGAAAGTAATAAAGAGATTAGCTTGAATAAATAAGACAAACAGGGTCTTGGGAGAGATCAGAAGAATTCATGGAAGATGATACCCAGTCATTATTTGGAAGGACAAGAGCTTGAACTAAAGGATAAAATAAGAAAAAAAAATATCTTTCCCAAATCCAAGATAATTCAAGTTACATTCTTCCAATGGTTAGTAACTAGAGATGAGCGAACGTACTCGTCCGAGCTTGATATTCGTTCGAGCATTAGCATGTTCGAGATGCTCGTTACTCGTAACGAGTACCACGCGATGTTCGGGTTACTTTCACTTTCATCTCTGAGACGTTAGCGTGCTTTTCTGGCCAATTGAAAGACAGGGAAGGCATTACAACTTCCCCCTGCAACGTTCAAGCCCTATACCACCCCCCTGCAGTGAGTGGCTGGCGAGATCAGGTGTCACCCGAGTATAAAAATCGGCCCCTCCCGTGGCTCGCCACAGATGCGTTCTGACATAGCTGAGGGAAAGTGCTATTGTGTTGGAGCTGCTATAGGGAGAGTGTTAGGAGTTATTGTAGGCTTCAAGAACCCCAACGGTCCTTCTTAGGGCCACATCTAACAGTGTGCAGTACTGTGGAGGCTGCTTTTTGCAGTGTTGCACTTTTTTTTTTTTTGGTATATCGACCGTGCAGAGCATTGCGCCCTGCAGTAATACTCCAGGGACAGAAGTGCTTAGGCAGGGAGAGCGTTAGGAGTATTTTAGGCTTCAAGAACCCCAACGGTCCTTCTTAGGGCCACATCTAACCGTGTGCAGTACTGTGGAGGCTGCTTTTTGCAGTGTTGCACCTTTTTTTTTTTTTTGGTATATCGGCCGTGCAGAGCATTGCGCCCTGCAGTAATACTCCAGGGACAGAAGTGCGTAGGCAGGGACAGAAGACATATTAATATTATTGATTGAATATAGGCAGTGGGCCTTTGCTAAAAAAATTTGGGCAAAAAATCTATTTGGCCTGCCTGTCACTGTGCTCAGTGTTCTGGGTCTGTGTGTGCTGGGTGTAGTAGTTCTACAAAATCATACGCAGCCAGCTAAGTGTTACAGCAGGCTTGCGCCAAATTATTTCCTGGCGTTCCGTAAGCGAAGTCAGCCTCCAACCACAGGCCAATAAGCGGCACATTTAATTACAGCGTTCTGTTTCTGCATTACTGGTAATACAGCATGCGAGGGGTAGGGGTAGGCCTAGAGGACGTGGGCGCGGCCGAGGACGCGGAGGCCCTAGTCCGGGTGTGGGCACAGGCCGAGCTCCTGATCCAGGTGTATCGCAGCCGACTGCTGCGGGATTAGGAGAGAGGCACGTTTCTGGCGTCCCCACATTCATCGCACATTTAATGGGTCCACGCGGTAGACCTTTATTAGAAAATGAGCAGTGTGAGCAGGTCCTGTCGTGGATGGCAGAAAGTGCTTCCAGCAATCTATCGTCCACCCACAGTTCTGCGCTGTCCACTGCTGCAACTCAGAATCCTCTGGCTGCTGCTCCTCCTTCCTCCCAGCCTCCTCACTCCATGAAAATGACACATTCTGAGGACCGGGCAGACTCCCAGGAACTGTTCTCGGGCCCCTGCTCAGATTGGGCAGCAGTGGTTCCTCTCCCACCAGAGGAGTTTATCGTGACTGATGCCCAACCATTGGAAAGTTCCCGGGGTCCGGGGGATGAGGCTGGGGACTTCCGGCAACTGTCTCAAGACCTTTCAGTGGGTGAGGAGGCCGATGACGATGAGACACAGTTGTCTATCGGTGAGGTAGTAGTAAGGGCAGTAAGTCCGAGGGAGGAGCACACAGAGGATTCAGAGGAAGAGCAGCAGGACAATGAGGTGACTGACCCCACCTGGTTTGCTACGCCTACTGAGGACAGGTCTTTAGAGGGGGAGGCAAGGGCAGCAGCAGGGCAGGTTGCAAGAGGCAGTGCGGTGTCCAGGGGTAGAGGCAGGGCCAGACCGAATAATCCACCAACTGTTTCCCAAAGCGCACCCTCGCGCCATGCCACCCTGCAGAGGCCGAGGTGCTCAAAGGTCTGGCAGTTTTTCACTGAGAGTGCAGACGACCGACGAACAGTGGTGTGCAACCTTTGTCGCGCCAAGATCAGCCGGGGAGCCACCACCACCAGCCTCACCACCACCAGCATGCGCAGACATATGATGGCCAAGCACCCCACAAGGTGGGACGAAGGCCGTTCACCGCCTCCGGTTTGCACCGCTGCCTCTCCCCCTGTGCCCCAACCTGCCACTGAGATCCAACCCCGCTCTGAGGACACAGGCACTACCGTCTCCTGGCCTGCACCCACACCCTCACCTCCGCTGTCCTCGGCCCCATCCACCAATGTCTGTCAGCGCAGCGTCCAGCCGTCGCTAGCGCAAGTGTTTGAGCGCAAGCGCAAGTACGCCACCACGCACCCGCACGCTCAAGCGTTAAACGTGCACGTAGCCAAATTTATCAGCCTTGAGATGCTGCTGTATAGGGTTGTGGAAACGGAGTCCTTCAAAAGTATGATGGCGGCGGCGGCCCCGCGCTACTCAGTTCCCAGTCGCCACTATTTTTCCCGATGTGCCGTCCCAGCCCTGCATGACCACGTCTCCCGCAACATTGTACGCGCCCTCACCAACGCGGTTACTGCCAAGGTCCACTTAACAACGAACACATGGACAAGCACAGGCGGGCAGGGCCACTATATCTCCCTGACGGCACATTGGGTGAATTTAGTGGAGGCTGGGACAGAGTCAGAGCCTGGGACCGCTCACGTCCTACCCACCCCCAGAATTGCGGGCCCCAGCTCGGTGGTGGTATCTGCGGCGGTGTATGCTTCCTCCACTAAAGCACCTTCCTCCTCCTCCTCCTCCTCCTCCAACGCAACCTCTGTCTCGCAATCAAGATGTGTCAGCAGCAGCAGCACGTCGCCAGCAGTCGGTGTCGCGCGGCGTGGCAGCACAGCGGTGGGCAAGCGTCAGCAGGCCGTGCTGAAACTACTCAGCTTAGGAGATAAGAGGCACACGGCCCACGAACTGCTGCAGGGTCTGACAGAGCAGACCGACCGCTGGCTTGCGCCACTGAGCCTCCAACCGTGCATGGTCGTGTGTGACAACGGCCGTAAACTGCTGGCGGCTCGGCAGCTCGGCAGCCTCACGCACGTGCCATGCCTGGCCCACGTCTTTAATTTGGTGGTTCAGCGCTTTCTGAAAAGCTACCCACGCTTGTCAGACCTGCTCGGAAAGGTGCGCCGGCTCTGCGCACATTTCCACAAGTCCCACACAAACGCTGCCACCCTGCGCACCCTGCAACATCGGTTTAATCTGCCAGTGCACCGACTGCTGTGCGACGTGCCCACACGGTGGAACTCTACGCTCCACATGTTGGCCAGGCTCTATGAGCAGCGTAGAGCTATAGTGGAGTACCAACTCCAACATGGGCGGCGCAGTGGGAGTCAGCCTCCTCAATTCTTTTCAGAAGAGTGGGCCTGGTTGGCAGACATCTGCCAGGTCCTTGGAAAGTTTGAGGAGTCTACCCAAGTGGTGAGCGGCGATGCTGCAATCATTAGCGTCACCATTCCTCTGCTATGCCTCTTCAGAAGTTCCCTGCAAAGCATAAAGGCAGACGCTTTGCACTCGGAAACAGAGCCGGGGGAAGACAGTATGTCGCTGGATAGTCAGAGCACCCTCCTGTCTATATCTCAGCGCGGTGAGGAGGAGGAGGAGGAGGAAGATGAGGAGGAAGGGGAAGAGACAGCTTGGCCCACTGCTGAGGGTACAAATGCTGCTGGCCTGCCATCCTTTCAGCGTGTATGGCCTGAGGAGGAGGAGGAGGAGCAGGATCCTGAAAGTGATCTTCCTAGTGAGGACAGCCATGTGTTGCGTACAGGTACCCTGGCACACATGGCTGACTTCATGTTAGGATGCCTTTCTCGTGACCCTCGCGTTACACGCATTCTGGCCACTACGGATTACTGGGTGTACACACTGCTTGATCCACGGTATAAGGAGAACCTTTCCACTCTCATACCCGAAGAGGAAAGGGGTTCGAGAGTGTTGCTATACCACAGGACCCTGGCGGACAAACTGATGGTAAAATTCCCATACGACAGTGCTAGTGGCCGAAGGCACAGTTCCGAAGGCCAGGTAGCAGGGGAGGCGCGGAGATCAGGCAGCATGTACAGCACAGGCAGGGCAACACTCTTTAAGGCCCTTGACAGCTTTATGGCTCCCCAGCAAGACTGTGTCACCGCTCCCCAGTCACGGCTGAGTCGGCGGGAGCACTGTAAAAGGATGGTGAGGGAGTACGTAGCCGATCGCACGACCGTCCTCCGTGACGCCTCTGCCCCCTACAACTACTGGGTGTCGAAGCTGGACACGTGGCCTGAACTCGCGCTGTATGCCCTGGAGGTGCTTGCTTGTCCTGCGGCTAGCGTCTTGTCAGAGAGGGTGTTTAGTGCGGCTGGGGGAATCATCACAGATAAGCGTACCCGCCTGTCAACCGACAGTGCCGACAGGCTAACACTCATCAAGATAAACAAAGCCTGGATTTCCCCAGACATCTCTTCTCCACCAGCGGACAGCAGCGAAACCTAAGCAATACGTAGGCTGCACCCGCGGATGGAAGCATCGTTCTCTATCCCCATCAAAAACGGGGACCTTTTTGCTTCATCAATCTGTGTATAATATTCCTCCTCCTGCTCCTCCTCCTGAAACCTCACATAATCACGCCGAACGGGCAATTTTTCTTAGGCCCACAAGGCCCACAAGGCTCAGTTGTAACTGCATGTGTCCACTTCTAAAGAACCGCAGTCTGACTGGGGCATGCAGACACCTTGACAAAATGAATAGTGTGTGGCACATAGGTTCCCCATTGCTATGCCCACGTGTGCAGCTCCAGATGGAGGTGGCACAGGATTGGATTTCTCATTGCTTCTGTACAGCATTGTGGACTACCGCCCCGCCCCTTTTAAAGAGGGTCGCTGCCTAGCCGTGCCAACCCTCTGCAGTGTGTGCCTGCGGTTCCTCTGGCAGACGCACTTATAAATAGACATGAGGGTGGCGTGGCATGAGGGCAGCTGAAGGCTGGGCAGGGACAGTTTGGTGTGCGCTGTGGACACTGGGTCGTGGGGGGGGGGGTTGGGCAGCATGTTACCCAGGAGAAGTGGCAGCGGAGTGTCATGCAGGCAGTGATTGTGCTTTGTTGGAGGTAGTGTGGTGCTTCGTTTCACAAACGAAAACCTTAGCGAGCATCGGCGATATACAAAAATGCTCGGGTCGCCCATTGACTTTAATGGGGTTCGTTACTCGAAACGAACCCTCGAGCATCGCGAAAAGTTCGTCTCGAGTAACGAGCACCCGAGCATTTTGGTGCTCGCTCATCTCTATTAGTAACATTGAAGAACATTTTAGGCTCTGTTCAGGTTCCCTCAGCTCTTTCTGTCTAAGGGTCCTGCCATCAATCCTGGAAAAATAGTGTAGCATGCTGCCCTATTTTTTCTGATAAGATGATAGAACTGCTGGACAGAACCAGATGGAGCCCATCATAGTTAATGGCACCACTGGGTTCCATCATTTTGCCAGACCCGTCAACCTTTTATTTTTGTTTTTCTCTTCAATAGAAGAAAAATGGAAATCTGGACAGAGCATTATATATAGTTGCTCAATGGGATCAACAGATAATCTTGCCATTGTGTTATTTCTAAAATATTAATAGTAACCACAGCATCATAGTTGACCTGACTAACAGATATTGAGGTCTATACAGTCTGTTTAATTAGAGCAATTAGAACATTTTGAAGGAAACGACAGAGATTGTTCTCTTTAATTTTCTAACATCTATAAATTTTCCTGTTATGCTGAATGTATGCATATCACCTAGCTGACCCAATGTATAGACTGACATTTTGGTATTTGTTGTTCCAGTTTGCATTGGCATACTTTCTTCTACTGTATGGAAGAGTGTTGTAGACTACACTGTTCCAAATAGAGACATCCAGTAAAGAAACAGCATTTTGTACAATGGGATTTCTTGGGTGACATATATAGGCCACTGTATGCCTATAAAGCAAAGTTTCTGTTGGAGGCATAAGTTTGGAAACACTGCCAAAATTTTCCTCCAGTGAAAGATTCTAATGTGAACAGAGCCTTGATCGTATCATCTGCACACTTGTACATAGTATAATAGTTAATGCCATGTGTGTCAGGATAATAAGTGTTTTATGTGTTTTGATAGTTTAGGCACAAATGAATGGTCTAAGTTTCAGAGCTCAATCATATATTCTTGTAATCAGAATTTACATTTTTAACCTACAGTATTTCGATACATACAAAGTATAATTTTAACATCACACTCCTGTTCAGATCACAACCTGCTTAAATTAGATATTAGGGATTAAAGGTGTTATATGACATAAGAAAAATGGTATATTCTTTTCCAGGAACAGCATTACTCCAATCTATGGGCTGTATTTGACATTGCAGCTCAGCTCCCTTCAGTTGACCAATAATCGTAACCAAAGACTTTGGCCAAGAGTGAGACTGCTTCTAGAAGAAAATAACTCCACTAACTTTGTAACCTACTTGAACTTCTATATCTTTAATGGACTCTGTCATCTCCCAGATAACGAGGTTTCCGCTCATGTGCATGAAGAATCATTTTCCATAGCATGCTATGGAGAGTTATTGCTGCAGAATCCGGAGGTGGACACCCGCTCCGGATTCCGCAGCAAAAATCCACCGGTGTGCATGAGGCCGAAGTTGGCAAAATCTGAAAATGTGATTTTTATACTTAAATCCACCCCCTTCCTCCCCCACATGTTCACCGGTTTTGTACCTGAACTAGTCCGCTTAATGCGCTCATATAATCTGCTATATGCAGGGATTGGTGGCTTTGTGGATGCATAACCAGGAATCGAGGAGAAGACGAGTATAAAAATCACAACTTTGGACTCAGCACCACTTCTCCTAGTTTATGGAGCCTTAGGAGCTGTCATAGTGTAGTTTTCTGCTTATATTACACTAAAGACAGCAGTGGCTAATTTTATATTCTCTGTAACATGTAGAATTGCTCCTGTTTCTGCTTTTAGAGGGTAGAATTCAGATAATGACATCACACTGTGTTTGACAGAGTCTTCTAGGTACTCCAATTTCCTCCCACCCTCCAAAAACACACTGATAGCTTGATTGGCTGCCTCTGAAAGTATCCCAAAGAATGGGGAACTGAAATTGTGAGCCCCTTTGTGGACAGGGACTGATAGGACTAATGGTAATCTCTGTACACCACTGCAGAATATGTTGGTTCTATATAAGGAACTAGAAATAAATACATATATATTGGAAAATTTCTATTTTTGTTATTTCCTATTGACATCAATGTGGTTCAATCTAAAGCATCAATGCAAATGCTTTTCTTTACTAAGTGATCATGTTACTCATGTATGTAGAAAGAGCTTACCTAGACTGTAATATGGAGATATTACATTACCTTTCACTCAAGCTGCATTTTCTAGCTAATGGTAAATCCCATACATCGCCCTTATGATCCTTATCATATATTTTTAATTAAAGGGCATATTGCTCTGCAGAACAACTGTAAATCTAAGATCAGCGACCTGGCTGGAGCTCATATTCCCCGTAGCTTTAGTGTACAGGTTTATTTCAGGTTCATCTACATTTGCTAAATGTTGATGTCTGTCGGTACCTCGGTTTGTGCCTCTGGCTTCTACACAAACAGCTCTACAAACTAAAAATGTTTTCTTGGCCTCTGAACACATCACACTATTCAGGCACATTAAAACAGAACCAATACAACAGCAATTCATTCTTTTCTTCTCAGTGGGAGCATTTCCTAAATCTTTTTGACATTTATCATTTTCTAAACCTCGGTCATAGTGCACATGGAAAAAGATCGAGACAGTATGCTTGAAGTCAGGAAAACAGTCTTGTTGAGCTAAAGGTGACGCACCTGTGAACCCAATTTTGAAAGGTTTCATGACTACAACAGAAGATGAGGAAATTCCTAAGATTTATACTCTCACAAAGTTATCACAGAGTTCTGGAAGTAAGAGCGGCTGTATCTATTATATACTGGACATATCATGACTTTAGCTCAAAACGTTTAATGGCTATTATAACGTGCAACTGGAACATAAAGTAATATATAGTATAGTAAACAACTTTATTTAAAGTTTTGCATCAAAACCAAGAAATGATAAAGTGAAATTATATATTGTATACAGTGACTTAGGTCAAAATACTAACTTCGGACCTGGTTAATAGTACAGCATGGTTAGTTACCAATTTTGGCACTTAGTACTGAAAGTCACAAAAGACAATTCGAGAGTGACAAATACAAGATATAACAGTTGTTCAAATTAAAGGGGACAAAAAAATAAGCCAAAAACAATAAATAACTAAATGGATTTCCATGTGTGACTGGCAGTTAACAATATCCTACTCCCATAATGACTTGCAAGAATCCAGGAAGTTAAAATACCATATGGAAAGTTGCTTGGTAAGGTCTTCACAGCGTGGAGCTGATCTAGATGTTTTTCTTCAAAAAATCGAGATACTGTTTTTTGATCCGGCAAAGCTGCAATTTTAAGGCCTCGGTCAGAAGAGCGTTTTTTCCGCGCACAAATAGGCATGTGAAAAGATCACCCCTTGCGTGTGGAAAACATTGCGTGACCGGGTGAGTTCCAGCTATTTGAAGTAGTCCATTGACACAATCGGAGGTGCATGGTTCGTGTTTTCCAGCTCAAATAGGAGTCTATGAAAAGCACACTCCAAAGATAGATCAGATCTAGAGATGAGCGAGCATGCTCGGATGAGTCAGTTACTCGAGCGAGCCTCGCTCTTCTCGAGTAACTGCATTCTTGTCCAAGCGTGCTAGGGGGGGCGGTTGGGGTGAGTGGGGGGCAGCAGGTGGAGAGAGATCTCTCTCACTCTCTCCCCCGCCGCCCCCCACCCCCCCAGCACGCTCGGACAAGAATGCAGTTACTCGAGAAGAGCGAGGCTCGCTCAAGTAACTGATTTATCCGAGCGTGCCCGGTCATCTCTAGTCAGATCCTATCTTTGTGCGCACCACGGACCCTAGATGCAAGTTGCACTAGCATGTCCTATCTTTGGCAGGTGCGAGTATTTTGCTTTGGTGAGCACTGCCAAAGAGCTATTGATGACCTCTACTGTAGATTTCATTTAAGAAATGGAAAACCCCTTTGTTTCTATCCATATTTGCATTTTCGGTTAAACAACAACAAAAAATAATAATTATGTTGACATCTTGACACATAATAAACTAGGGCTTTTTTTATTTTTCTTGTATTTAAAAACTCAATCTTCATACATCTTGTTCTTTCATTCAGTCAAATGTAACGGCGAGCTATCATACACAATATATTTATTTGCATATTTTGCAAAATAAAAAACAGATTTGACTCTTTGGTTCCTGAAACCACCAATTTCTGACATTAGATATGGAACAAAAACAGTAATCCTCCTAAAACATAAATGTCATATGGAATAATAGACAATCTCTTTGTGTAATAGAATATTTATTGTTGTTCTGGGTAAATACTTTTTTCAAGAACCATATTTTGTTTTCTAGTAGTAAAAGCAATTCTCAATGTGAGAAAATACAGTGGCTGATATTCAAATAACATGTATGATCTAGAACAACTAGCTTGGAATATATTACAAAATGTTTGCTGTCTGAATACACAATGTAAAAACTGCTATACTGTTGAATATTGCCATATTGCCAATTACTTACACAGAAGCAAAGCTAGAAAACTGATAATTGGGAGCATGAACATCTTTCTAATAGCACTGCTAAAGGCATGGTAAAACACTGCAGAAAGCTCTATTGGGACATTTCAACCCCCTAAGGACCAGGGTGTTTCAGTCCACCAGGACCTGACCCTTTTTAGGGATTTTACTAGAGTTGAGTGAACGTACTCTGCCGAGCTTGATGCTCGTTCGAGTATTAGCATACTCGATGGTGCCTGCTACTCGAGCGAGAATCACACCGTGTTCAACCACGCCCTAGTTTTGGCCCCTCCCCACTGTGACGTGTCAGATTTGACCCCTCCCCGCTGCGACGCTGTGCATGTCAATGGTGGTTTGTGGCTGGCTTGGGGGAGAGAGAGAGAACTAAAAAAAAAGCTCGGCAACCGGCGGATGCCATACAAAAATGCTTGAAGTCAATGGGGTTCGTTACTCGAATAGAGCTCTCGAATTTTACGAAAAGCTCGACTCGAATAACGAGGACCTGAGCATTTGGGTACTCGCTCATCTCTAGACTTTACCCATGTGGTGGTTTTACTTCCCTATTTTTTTTTCTTCAGCTACCAAAATTATTTTTGTAGCATTTTTTTCATGACATATAGGGCTATGTTTTATTGTATTTTTTTCACAGAAATTTTTTTCTGCTTTTTAGTTTTATTAGGGGAAAAAAGCTAAAAAATTTTTTTTTTTATTTATAGTTGCTTATTTTTAAAATTGGTATATTTACACTAAAATAAAGTACAGGAATGGGTCCCTCATTCTGTTTCAGACAGATATAATTTGTATAGTCTTGAATTACAGGGCTCATATGGTGACCGTTGAGGTTGGCGCAGGCGGGACTTCGATTTCTTTATATATATATGCATATATATATATTTTTTTATTTTTATTTTATTCTGTAATTTTCTTTCCCTTATCTTTGTAAGTATTTTTTTTGTAAAATCTACGACCCCCATTACGTCATATAAGACTTATGGGGGAAATTAACATTTCTTTTTTTTTATATTTCACACTTTTCCACTGTAATTGGGGATTTCATAGGATCCCCAGTTACAGGGTTATATATCCCTCTAGTGTAACAGTAGTCACTTACAGAGCTGATCTGGGTTTGCCAGGACCTGGCAGCTCTGCCCTAGCAGGAAACACCCAGCAGTCATGTGTTCCCCACTTTTGCTATTCACTACATAGCCCTCACTGTGTGATGTATAGCCTGCAAGAGGGAAGCAGAAATGGTTAAAAACCACTTCTGTCTTCTCCTACGGGCCCTCAGCCTGAGGACCTGAGATGCAGCTGCTACATCTCAGGAGCTTTTAATCCCACATAATATTTTTTACTACCGGCTGTATTAAAGCCCAGGACCAAGAACAGTAAATTTACAGTGCTTGGTCCTTAATGGGTTAAAGAAACAAAGTTTGGTTTCTTAATTGGGAACCCCCTTACAAATCAGTGTAAGTACAGTTTTTTATTTCAACCACCAATGTCCAGTAAAGTCAATGAACATCCATTAACTTCAATATGCACTGTATGATGCTTCATTTTTCCTTTAGTGGGCCACAGGGAACAATTGATTATGAAGGGTATCTGCAGTGATACTCTATGCAGTTTGTGTTCTACTCTTAACTAAAGCACACAATATAATTCAGTACATTGTTACATGGCAAAAATATGCAGTATCAAGAAAGCGAATACACTGTAAAAAATTATTCTCACAATTACACAAAGTTTGCAAACTATTGCCTATTAGACAACTACTGAGTTCCCGTTGATGGTCATGCCCAGAACACGGAGCAGAGTACGTTGAGACTTGTAGTGCGCATTACATTACTATTGCTCTATAAAAAGGCACTATGCAGCCAATTTCCCAGAGTTCTAGATAGATAAGTCATATGAGTTAGCTAAAGTATAATATAGGGAAACAGTGCTTCACTTCATAAAGCTACAACATCAAAGCAACATTTGTGAAAAATGGAATAATTACACTTGTAACAATTACAGTTAAAGTCCATGGAAACCTTTGTGTATCAATACACATATATATTTGCACATAAATTATCACAATATATATGTATGGCGGCCGGCCCGGATACATACTGCTTCACAATGGAAGTTAATTTACAGTGAGGTACACAGAGTCTCAAATATGATGGTATGTGAGACAATTCATGCTACTACGTAAGATGCGATGGAAGCCTTTCTACTGGGTCTGCTATTTAAAGTCCCCTGGTTTATGACACCTTATCGCAACTTAACCCTTTCCAATCCACTGTCTGACGTCTTCCTATATTCTGATTGAAGCTTGTACAGTTCTACTGCTAGAATACATTCAACAGGGTATTCTTACCATCTATAGCCAGCCTCTCCACTGTGAGAGCCTCTCCAGTGCACACACACTGACTTTGGCCAGCAGATGGCACCGTTGTACAACAGCAAAAAGAGAAAGCCTTTTAGGAAACCCTGAATCAAAAATCGGATTGGAAAGGGTTAATG
The DNA here is from genome assembly GCF_035609145.1 of Eleutherodactylus coqui. Classification (NCBI taxonomy): domain Eukaryota; kingdom Metazoa; phylum Chordata; class Amphibia; order Anura; family Eleutherodactylidae; genus Eleutherodactylus; species Eleutherodactylus coqui. The sequence goes on along the minus strand of NC_089843.1, from coordinate 136,295,530 downwards.
CTATCATCATAAATAAAGTCCACTCCACGTTGAAATAATATCTTTGTTCACTTATGTCCCAAATGTAACCCACTTTCATAAAAGTCATTTCTATCTCCCCATATCATGCACCATAGCCTTTTTCTGTTTGAAATATTATAAAAAGGCTATTTTTGCAGTTTTCATGAACCTTTGCTATGCTTTTTCTTTAATAATGGACTTAGATCTGGATTTGGAATTGTATTTCTAAGTTTACTCCCCCTATGTGGGGATCCCAGGTGTTGAAATGTGATTTTTTTTTTTGTATATGAAATATTTTAATAACGTATTATGCACTAAAATATTCGATGCATGATGCTTGTAGTCACCACTAGGGGGAGCTGGGAAGCTTATTGCATACATACTGAACTAAATCTAATAAAACAGTGTGCATCTCCCTCTAGTGGTGACTCTAGGCAGTCAATATGTTATCTTTTAAATCTATGTCTATATTTTGAACTTCAAGCTCTGCATCAGAAAAATGGAACTGCTGCTGCTACAAAGACCTATTAGAAAATGAATCAACACATAATTTTCAACTTAACAATGACAATGATAAAAGGTAGCCATCCACTTTAAGGACAAGTCTTTCTAACCTGCTACATATAGATAGTGACAATTATAATGAATACAAGAAAAAAAAAACATGAATGGAGTTATACATATACAGATGTGGATGTGAATTTATCATTCAACTGTATCCATTAACTTAGCTCTGCTACATCGGCATGTCATCATTTCTGTGACAAATTAAATGCGAAAAAGTTAGTTGTCAAATTAAAAAAAAAATCCAAAGGGAAATCATTGACAAGTGAAGGATGTCAGTGCTAGGTGACAGGTACATAGTATCACTTCCCTCGAGCTGGAAACATAATATAACCATATGTTCTTATTATGTGTGCAGAAACGGGGGGTGGGGTGGCATATTGATTGGCAGAGAATATGCATAAAGTGAATACTATGATTATAGAATAAGCTAATGTGTGTTCGTAGATGGTAATAATTTAATACAAAAGTGCAGTGGAATAAATAAAATAGCAGCTCAGTCGTCATTAACGAAAATTAAAACATTAAACACTACAGAAGCAGTGATTGGTCCTCAAAATCTCATACTACTTTATGTTAAGGCACCATGGAAACAACTTGTAGAACTGCACATGACGTCTTCCAGCATATGCTTTGTTCAGGAAACATTCTTTTCAGCTGGCACAACTTCCAGTAATATCTGCAGCAGCATGGTGACCCTATCTGTAAAAGAGGACAATAATACCAGTAAGTAGAGGATACTGAAGGAGGAGTTTCTCTATGGATTAATCCATCAGTATTCATCATCTGGTGCAGCTTTTACCTGTCATAACAAAATATACATAATGCATTTTTATTTTACATGGCATCTCTCTGTGACATTCACCATCCCCAGCATGCTTTATCCCAATAACATGGAAGGTCAAATCAATGGTCTCACTGCAAATGACTACAAATGAAATAGAAAAATCAAAGATTGATGCTAAGAGGAGTTTCCGAAAAATATATTAGACTTAAAGCCCTAGATATTAGATTAGAACATTAGCATAATGATAAATGCCTAGAAAGAAAAAAAGATGCATAGAGTTTGCTAAAAGCCATGGATAAACTGGAATAATAATGATGGTTTTGCATAAAAGTAAAGGACTTTTTTAAGAAAGTCAATGACACGTGTGGAATGAAAAAGGAAGAAAAAAAGGAAATAATCATCACTATGTAAGCCCCAATGCACACGGGCGTATTTGCATTGCATTGCATTGCGCTTGCCTCTGGATTCCGCAGCAAATACCGCCCAAGGACATGCTACAGAGAATCGCTTTTTCCTGTCCACGAGTGGAAATCAATTCCGATTTTCTGCTTGCGGAGGGAAAATCGCAGCATGTCTTATTTTGGCGCGGATGGCTTCCATTGAAGACAATGAAAGCTGTCTGATCCGCGGCCCATCCGCAGCTGTCACTGCCGACAGGCTGTGGAATCGTGTCATCGCTAGTGGCATCATCTGTACTGCGCATGTGCGCCAGCCAGTACATCCACATTACAGATAAGGAACACTGTGGACAGGTACGCAGGGGTCACTGGCCCGGCACCGGGTCAGATTCCGCTGCAGAATCCCGCATGCGGAATCCGACCTGGCCGTGTGTATTTGACCTATACTGGTATACAACCTGTATCTGACAACTAGAGATGAGCGAGCACCAAAATGCTCGGGTGCTCGTTACTCGAGACGAACTTTTCGCGATGCTCGAGGGTTCGTTTCGAGTAACGAACCCCATTGAAGTCAATGGGCGACTCGAGCATTTTTGTATATCGCCGATGCTCGCTAAGGTTTTCATTTGTGAAAATCTGGGCAATTCAAGAAAGTGATGGGAACGACACAGCAACGGATAGGGCAGGCGAGGGGCTACATGTTGGGCTGCATATCAAGTTCCCAGGTCCCACTATTAAGCCACAATATCGGCAAGAGTGCCCCCCCCCTCCCAACAATTTTTACTTCTGAAAAACCCTCATTAGCAATGCATACCTTAGCTAAGCACCACACTACCTCCAACAAAGCACAATCACTGCCTGCATGACACTCCGCTGCCACTTCTCCTGGGTTACATGCTTATAGCCGGTTCCACTGAAAGCAATGGGCTGCCGGCATGTGCGGGATGAATTGTCGGGAAGGGCTTTTATATTTAAGCCCTTCCCGACAATTCATCCCGCGCACGCCGGCAGCCCATTGCTTTCAGTGGAACCTGCTGTATTGCCGGCTCCATTGAATTTAATGGGCAAACATCGTTCTTCTCTGCCACAGCTGTTACAGCTGTGGCAGAGAAAAATGATTTGTCTTCTATATGTTCTCAATGGGGTCAGCGCTGCTGCCGCCGGCCCCATTGAGCGCATATAGAGAAGAGAACAGGAATCGCAGATAGGTGTGATCTGTGATTTCTGACTATGGCCTAAGAAGGACCGTTGGGGTTCTTCAAGCCTAAAATAACTCCTAACGCTCTCCCTATAGCAGCTCCGGCATCAGCAGCACTGTCCCTGATCTCTGTCAGAACGCATCTGTGGCGAGCCGCAGGCGGGCAGATTTTAATATTCGGGTGACACCTGATCTTGCCAGCCACTCACTGCAGGGGGGTGGTATAGGGCTTGAACATCACAGGAGGAAGTTGTAATGCCTTCCCTGTCTTTCTATTGGCCAGAAAAGCGCGCTAACGTCTCAGAGATGAAAGTGAAAGTAACTCGAACATTGCGTGGTGCTCGCCTCGAGTAACGAGCATCTCGAACACCCTAATACTCGAACGAGTATCAAGCTCGGACGAGTACGTTCGCTCATCTCTACTGACAACATTCTATCATATAGTATAAAATGTTTCCTACACTATATAATACTGACTGGTCATAGAAAATGGCTTCAAGAAAAGGTATTACAGTAAGAAGAAGCAAATGTATCAAATATCAATATTAGAAATGAGTAATAAATCTCTATCTGTCAACAGTTTGTCAAAGACAGGATTTCTGATGGCCATATAGAATAGAGGATCCCGTGACAAATCCTAGGATGACCTAACCATGGTGCTTCCCGCTGTTCTCTAGTCCTGCGTCTTCATTGTAAGAGATATTAAAAGACTGCTGGAAATTCCTACAAATAGACACTTAGTATGCTTTTTTAAAATCACTTTGTACTCAACTTCAAACAGTTTCTAGTCTTCGAATCTTATCTGTTTGACAAATTCATCTGACATGAAGATCATTGATGTATGTGACCTGCACTCCTGCTAGCCCCCAGGACTGCAGCTATAAGATCAGTAGAACTCCAGATATAGCATAGACTTTATAGTGCGATACAGTACTCCATCTTGAACCACGACTCTCATAACCTGTCAATCAGTCAATGCCGACACACTCTATTACCATAATGCTGTATTTACACAGATGAGCGCAATATCAGTCCGAGGAAGTCGGACCAATATCACGCTTGTATTCCTGCGAGTGGGATGTGTTTAGCTGGAAAAATGCATCACATGACATATCTACACATGTGATATTCACACGTGTGAAAATCATGTTATTTCTATAGGAAGCATATTAATTGCATCGCACTCGCATAAAACTTACATCTCCTTGCGAGTGCAACTTTTTTTTAATGTCCATAGGTAATAAAGGGGGATGTCACCCAAATATTGGAGCATGCTATGACCTCTCTATCTCGCAGCATTGAATTGAGTTCTATTTTTGTTCGGGTTTTGAGCATCTCCCAATGCTATAAATAGCCCATGTAAATATGCCCTAAGAGTGCGGACTACCTGTGCAGATCATCCAATGTTGTAACAATATCTAATAATGGTTTATGGCCACTGGGACTCCTCTTATACAGCTAATTATGTCTTATAAAAATGGTTTTAGGACATTTCGACCAATTTCTTTTGTCCTATCCATATTTCGTCCAATTGCTTTCCTCGTCCAGTAAGACATTTGACATTTCACCATTGATACTTTCTGCCATACTTAAGAAAAGAGACGTGTGTTCTCCTCTCGAACATATAGTTTATATGAAATCACTGTTCGAAGGACGACGTCGCCACCTCTTGACCTAATACTGTAGTAAAAAAGTTGTAATTTCACAAATTTTTAACTGATCACAGGTCCTGTAGTAGCAGGGAGAAGACATCAGGGTCTGCGGTTTGCAGTCCCAGGCATGAGTGCGCTATTATCAGCGATTAAGGGAGATGGAATAAATCCTCCACAGTGCCACCTATTGAAAGGCAGCATTCCTTCGAGTCAAAGTGGGACTTTTTATACAAGTCTTCTTACAATGACTGGGAATCAAAAGCAAAGCCAGACTCCATGTACATACAGCTGTTTCCGGGTTATTGCCCATCATCAGTGTACAGTAGGAGTCTGGCTTTTGCTAGTGAGAGGCCTGGGACAGGGGTCAGAAACGCTCTTTTCTCCTTAGGGAGAGCAACTATATACTATAAACTAAGTGAGGAGACTCAAATGGCCACGCACGCTCCTCTGGGTAATATGCAATTTGAGTCTCCTCACTTAGTTTATAGTATATAGTTGCTCTCCCTAAGGAGAAAACAGCGTTTCTGACCCCTGTCCCAGGCCTCTCACTAGCAAAAGCCAGACTCCTACTGTACACTGATGATGGGCAATAACCCGGAAACAGCTGTATGTACATGGAGTCTGGCTTTGCTTTTGATTCCCAGTCATTGTAAGAAGACTTGTATAAAAAGTCCCACTTTGACTCGAAGGAATGCTGCCTTTCAATAGGTGGCACTGTGGAGGATTTATTCCATCTCCCTTATTTGCATATTACCCAGAGGAGCGTGCGTGGCCATTTGAGTCTCCTCACTTAGTTTATAGTATATAGTTGCTCTCCCTAAGGAGAAAAGAGCGTTTCTGACCCCTGTCCCAGGCCTCTCACTAGCAAAAGCCAGACTCCTACTGTACACTGATGATGGGCAATAACCCGGAAACAGCTGTATGTACATGGAGTCTGGCTTTGCTTTTGATTCCCAGTCATTGTAAGAAGACTTGTATAAAAAGTCCCACTTTGACTCGAAGGAATGCTGCCTTTCAATAGGTGGCACTGTGGAGGATTTATTCCATCTCCCTTATTTGCATATTACCCAGAGGAGCGTGCGTGGCCATTTGAGTCTCCTCACTTAGTTTATAGTATATAGTTGCTCTCCCTAAGGAGAAAAGAGCGTTTCTGACCCCTGTCCCAGGCCTCTCACTAGCAAAAGCCAGACTCCTACTGTACACTGATGATGGGCAATAACCCGGAAACAGCTGTATGTACATGGAGTCTGGCTTTGCTTTTGATTCCCAGTCATTGTAAGAAGACTTGTATAAAAAGTCCCACTTTGACTCGAAGGAATGCTGCCTTTCAATAGGTGGCACTGTGGAGGATTTATTCCATCTCCCTTATTTGCATATTACCCAGAGGAGCGTGCGTGGCCATTTGAGTCTCCTCACTTAGTTTATAGTATAGAGTTGCTCTCCCTAAGGAGAAAACAGCGTTTCTGACCCCTGTCCCAGGCCTCTCACTAGCAAAAGCCAGACTCCTACTGTACACTGATGATGGGCAATAACCCGGAAACAGCTGTATGTACATGGAGTCTGGCTTTGCTTTTGATTCCCAGTCATTGTAAGAAGACTTGTATAAAAAGTCCCACTTTGACTCGAAGGAATGCTGCCTTTCAATAGGTGGCACTATGGAGGATTTATTCCATCTCCCTTATTTGCATATTACCCAGAGGAGCGTGCGTGGCCATTTGAGTCTCCTCACTTTATTATCAGCGATAACGTGCAAAGTGTAAAAGAGTGATGTATAGGACAAATTGAGATTGGACGAATTGTCCAACCGGGTGAGTTTTTCTTTGGACAAACTTATCAAAGGGCAGGAAGATCTTGGACGTAATGTCTACCTGGATGAGGTTTTCCTTGGACAAACTTATGAAAGGACAAGAAATCTTGGACCAACTGCCCTCAAACCTATAAAGCTATATTGTACAGAACCCTCAGAACTCCATTATTCCTCTGCAAATATAGTCATTAATTTTATTCTAGAATAGATGAATAGACTTTTTTCTTTACAAACTAAATATTTATTTGCCTAGAAGTAGTTGTGAATGCCATTTTGAGCCAGAGCTTGAATCAGGTTATGAATAACGATGAATATGAAGAAAAAAGAGGATAAGATAGAATGGGAAATGTGACCAGGTGCTATGTGTAAAATAGAAACGCTGCTGAGCTCTGGGGACCTTGAGGTGTTTTTCATCAGTAGGGCACTGGAGACTTAGACCAATGGAGCTGTATGTTTGTGTGCAAATACAGATCAGAACAGTGGTTGAAAGGGTTGTACCACGAAAATAGGTTATTTCCTGCTCACAGGATAAGGGATCAGTATCTGATATATGGGGTCTGACCACTGAATTACCCACCAATCAGAAGATTGAGGGTTCCAAATGTCCTTTAATGAATAGAACAGTGGCATTCCATTCATTTTAGTAGGACTGGCAAAAATAGTGGAGTTCAAGCATTCAGCTATCTCTGGCAGTTGCACTGAAATGAATGAAGCTTTGCTGTACATACGTGACTTTTGGAAACACAGTTTGTGGTATCAATAGGGGACCCCAGCATTCAAACCCCCATCAATCAGATAGTTTTTCCCTTTAATGTAAATATGGGATGCCTTTTGGTGGGACAAGCCCTTTAACCCATGCACCTGTCTATAACACTGCAGTCATTATGCATTGTGTAAAACTTTATTGTGCTTTATAATAAAATATTTTAAGTAAAAAATAACATCGGCTGAGATTCCTAAGCCCCCCCCCCCTTTGTAATATTTAGCGATAGAAGCAATTGAGAACTTCAAATTGTATATGGAAAGGTATGGGAGATATTAGGGTGTCTGGGGAGAAAGGGAATTTTATGGCTAGATTAAATATGATTAAAAACTAAAGTCGACCAAGCCCACTTTCTGGCTCAACCCAATCCATATGAGAACGATATAAATTATAGGGATATAGAGAGCTGGGTCTCTCATCTGATTGGTCCCGCTGAGCCAATCAGAGGCAACAGTCACACACCCATTCATAAATTCATGAATGGGTGTGTGAGTGGAATCTGTCTCTGATTGGTCAGGCTGTGACCAATTAGAGGCAGCTCATTCAGCAGGCGAGGATTTTAAATCCCCGGCTGCTGAATACTACTCACAGCTGTTCAGAGCAGTTCAGGAGGACTGCCGATGGCCGCGCTGAACTCCGTCTGCCGTGACCAGGTGAGTATATATATATATATATTTTTTTTTTACACATTTCTGGATGAATTGCAGGGAAGGGCTTATATATTTAAGCCCTTCCCGACAATTCATCCCGCGCTCGCCGGCAGCCCATTGCTTTCAATGGAGCCGGCTGTATTGCCGGCGCCATTGAATTCAATGGTCAGTGCTCGTTTAATCGAGACGAGTACCGCGTGGTGCTCGTCTCGAGTAACGAGCATCTCGAGCACCCTAATACTCGAACGAGCATCAAGCTCGGACGAGTATGCTCGCTCATCTCTAGTCCTAAGCTCTCGCTCACGACCTGAAGGTTACAAGTTCAATCCCTTCTTGGTTCAGCCTTCCATTCTTCCGAGGTTGGTAAAATGAATACCCAGCTTGGTGGAAGGTGATAAATAAAATTACCTGAAAGCGCTGTGGAATAAATTGGCGCTATACCAATAACAAGATTTATATTTATTTTATTTAACCCTTTGCAATCCAATTTTGGATTCAGGGTTTCCTAGGGTTTTGTCTCTTTCTGCCATTATACAATGGCGCCATCTGCTGGCTAGAGCCAGTACTGCAGTGTGGGACATGCCTGAGAGGCCCCGAGACAACAGAGCGGCCAGTAATATACAGTAAGAATACCCTGCCGGATTGTCTTCCAACATCGGAGCTGTACAGCCTTCAATCAGAATGTCTTCAGACGTCAGACAGTGGATTGGAAAGGGTTAATATATCAAATTCCTGCTCTGAAAAACTATAGGATTGCACATGACAATGAAAAGTATTAACAGGCTAAAGATGCTTTTACAAGGCTGATTCCTGAACATTCCTATGAACGCTTCGTCGCCTGACAATCGGTCCATGTAAAAGGACAATCAATTAGCTGATGCATGAGCAAACGCTAGTTTGTAGGCTAATTGTGTTGCTTAGGGGAGCATGAAAGTGCTTGTTGGTCAGATGCACATCTCTCCGTGTAAATGGGAAGATGTGTAGCTGATCAATGGTAGCTGTATGGCAAAAAAATGATCATGTTAATAATCACTCATGCCCGTAGAGCAGATAATCTGCCCATGGACACGGAGAAAATGAGAGCTGACCAACATGCTCATTGTCGGCCAATGGTTACCATTACCATTACCGTAAAACAACACTAAAAGATTTCATGCTATTGCTAAAAGAAGAGTTGGGATTGAATTGGAGCTGTAGTTTTTAGAGACAGACCTGAATTATCTCGAAGTAGCTTGATAAATGAAGGCGTGTGGTTAAATAGATATCTATATATAAGTACAATATAAGATATATCTCATCAAAATATTCCTTCTACTTGTGCGATCATTTAGAATTTCCTTATTCTAAAGTGTAAAACAATATTTATAAAACAGACAATGCCTCCCACTCATCAGCATGACACCACTCAGTCATTAAAGAAGAAAACTATCAAACGCAAGCGAGTAATTGTATTTTGCTCATTTAAGGGTAAACGTGAATATTTCCTATGTGAAGATTTACTATATTCCGTTATAGCTATGCGCTTCAAATCCAGATATACAACTTATGGAGGCTACTTAATACTAAGAGAAGTAACTAGCAATATCTCTTAGCATATAGGGGAAGGAATGTATTCATTTCTACTAAATACAATAAATAGAATATAGTAGTTTTTATACAGGCTTTTAGTGTAAATTATTAATGAATTCCTAACACAGTGAATGAAAGACGCGCACAAAACTATGTGTTTATTAGACTACTAATTTCGCAGGCTGAGAGTGATGTAAATGAAGCCATCAAATGATCTGTACGCAATACAGTAGACTATACCAATGAATCTGGGCCACACTGCTGTCTATGGAAAGAAAGACAGTGCATTGAATCAATTAGGATGGCACATTTATCACAGTTCTGTTTGGTTCAATTAGTTTGCAAAGGACAGCAGGAATGCCAGAATACTGCAATAGACTGAATGTATTGTCCTCCAGACCTTAAGAGTATCAACTTAAGTGAACTCGACACTGCAGTAAAGAGCATTTTTCATTCATTGCTTCAGAGGAAAACTATAATGCGCTATAGATACTGTTTTCCTAAGAACATACTTTATTACTTTGGAGGAGATGGTAAACTGTACTTAAGTACTTGAAATTTATTGAAAAATAAACCCTCAACAGCAGCTGCATTGCAAACATGTTCCAGAGGATAATAACATTTTTCAGGAAGTTGTAGTGTCATAAAATACAGTAATCTAATGTGATATTGATCACAACAGCTTTTAAAAATGTGTAGTTGCTGCTTGAATTGAAACATATTGGAAGTGCAAAGCAAGGGAACAAAACAAAGGAACACAAAGAAAGACAATAATCTGACAAGCGCATTCATTAACTAAGTGCCACCATTTACGTATTCATCCGTTGCCACGCTAACATACATTATATACGTAAATCGTGATCTTTCATACAATAACCAAGGCCGAAGAAAATCACTTCCAACTGTAAATAAGATCCCTGAAGAAAGTCACTATCTGAAAACTACATTCAAAGCGAAAGGAAGTCACTGCCTACCTGCACACAAAAACTAAGCATAGGGCTCATCAGGCCCGGGCATCACTCCAGCACTTTTTGTTGGCTGGCAGGATGCTATTAAAAAGAGAAATGCTGCATATTGCCGCTTTCGACTACATCCATGTCCTCAGAGCACAAATGCTATGTACAGCAGGAAGCCATTGACTTTCTGTTCACCATTCACTCTCACAGGCCATAGGTTACTTAAGACTGCAGCCTAAGGGCCCTTTTACATGGAGCGACTATCTTTCAAAAAAAAGTTGAGTCGTACAAACTTGAACTATATTATTCAGTGTGAAGATGGCCAACAGTTGAACAACAAATGAGAATTCATTTGATGTTTATTTAATGAAGCATAAAAATAAGTTTGCTCATTTGTTTGTAAACAGCAATCGTTTAGTCGTTCACATTCACCAGTGCGGTCAATGTGAAGGACTAAACAAATGAATATTTAATTTAATCTTTAATGATTAGAGATGAGCGAACGTACTCGTTAAGGGTGATTTCGCAATCGAGCATCGCTATTTTCGAGTACCTGGCTACTCGGGTGAAAAGATTAGGGGGGGCACCGGGGGCGGGGGGCAGCGTGGTGGAGCGGGGGGTATCAGCTCTCCCCCCCCCCCCCCACTCCCCTCTGCAACCCCCCGCTTACCCCCGGCGTCCCCCGAATCTTTTCACCCGAGTAGTTAGGTACTCGAAAATAGTGATGCTCGATTGCGAAATCGCCATTAATGAGAACGTTCGCTCATCTCTATTAATGATAAAGATTTATTTGCCTGTATAAACTGTCTGAACGGGCAAACTCTGTCATGATTCAATTGTGCAAACGATTTATCATAAAAGGAGCCAAGGAGGCGCTGTGTTCACCTGCATCATGTCGTTGACAGATCTGACCACAGGTCAGAAGATAGACTTGTAGCCTGAACTACTACCAACACCTGCCATATAAGGAAGCCGGCAGTGTAATAAGATGCTGGCCCGGAGAGTTAGGCAACACCTATGGAGAAGAATGTGGTCCTTACTCCATAGTATTGATTCTTATTAATCCTTCTTCTTCCGTTCTTCTTATGCTGGTCTCACACGACCAGATTTGCATTGTGGAATTTGTGATCGTCACCCACGCAGACGATCTGCAGTATTCCACATGCATTGAGAAAGTAGAACATTCACTATGTCCACTCACATGAGCGGACAGCAATAGTGATTTCCACTCACAGAAATTAAAGCGCAGCATGTTCTATTTTCTTGCAGATTCCGCAGCTATTGAATGACAGCTGAGAGCTGCCTCTGATTGGTCCCTGCGCTCAGCCAATCAGAGGCAGCATTCACTCACCCATTCATGAATTCATGAATGGGTGAGTGAGAGCTGCTTCTGATTGGTGAGGGCTGTGACCAATCAGAGGCAGCCCATTCAGCAGGCGGGGATTTTAAATCCCCGTCTGCTGAATACTACACAGAGCAGTGCAGGAGAACTGCCGGCCGGACGCGGCTGAACTCCGGCTGCTGGAAAAAGGTGAGTATACTTTTTTTTTTTTTACACATTTGCAGGATGCTTTTCAGGGAAGGGCTTACATTTTAAGCCCTTCCCCGAAAATTCATCCAGCACTTTCCGGCAGCCCATTGCTTTCAATGGAGCCGGCTGTATTGCCGGCTCCATTGAATTCAATGGGCGAACATCGTTCTTCTCTGCCACAGCTGTTACAGCTGTGGCAGAGGAGAACGATCTTCAGTATATGTTCTCAATGGGGTCGGCGCTGCTGGCCCCATTGAGCGCATATATAGAACACAACGATTCGCAGAACGCAGATAGGCGTGTTCTGCGAATCGTTGTGTTCTATAATTTATCGCACATCCACAAAAAAAGCGGACATTTGACCGATCCTATTGGGATGCATTGGGTCTATAGATCTGCAGATCGCAAGCGCGTCTGCAGATCGGACCAAAAATGCCAGTGTGACTGAGCCCTCAGGATATGGGTGCAGCTAAATACTGTACTATGTCAGAGCAGGAGTCCATCAGCTTCTTGCCCCACCATTTGTATTTGTAGGCCATAGGCTGCTTTATGTCACAGACCTACGAGACGGTGGAATCTCAGAGCAATCCAACGCAATGCAATGACATTATCAAGCCATTCTGTGATGTGTCACTCACAGTGGAAGTTACAGGCCAGAAGAAACCTTAATCATGGGAACGGGTGGGTATTATTTTTGGCAGGCACTTTTTCTGTGTTGGGGAGTTCTTAGGGGACACTATTATTATTTGTAGACCGTGGGAATAATGGGACAGTTTTACTGTACTGGAGCTTTCTGAGGTTGCACTATTGATATAGGTGGCCTAGCAAAGCAATTGTATGGTGCTGGGGATTACGTAGGCACACTATTCCACTTTGAGTGTATTATTACTATGTGGAAGGCACTAAGGGGACACTTTCACTTAGGAAATGTATCCATTTAGTGCCTCCTACTTAGTGCAAGTGTCTTCTTAGTGCCTTCTACTAAGTGGACGCCACTGAAGGGGCACTATTACAGTGTAAGAGGGGAGCGTTCTGGGGTTGTGAAAATCTATAAGTAAATGTTCTGTTACTTAAATGTGTAATATGACTTTAAGAATGTCAGCAGGTGTGCAGGACTGGAGAATCAGTAGGGGATGCCGGGAGTGGACAGAGTAGGTCTGATAGTGAAAGTGTAAGGACGCAGTCTTGGGTTCTTCTTGCATGGCCTGTCCCCTGTGGGCTACCAGAGCCATCTGGCCTATGAGCGAATGCTGATTGCATTCTCTGGAGTGGCTCCATCGCAAAGAGTCTCAGATGGGGCACTTTTTAGAGTCCACTTCACGTGGATGTGCACTTCTTGCTAAGATGAAAAAGAGTTCAAGACTTTAGAACTTTTAGTATCTTCATAATTTGAAGAATGATGAAATATAAAGAAGCCAACAAGTCAAAGTGCCAGAAGTCGGGTGTCCCATCAAAAGCTCCTGTTTGAAGAGGCTCAAAAAAACTAAAAATATTAGGAAAAAGAAAGGTGGGATCATCATGTCAGAAGCTGGTTTAAGGAGTACTAATTACATTATTTACCAACGAGTAAATTGTTAATAACATTAGTGATTTTTGTACGTTTTACCAATAGGAGCCTCATCACAGCAGCTTAAAATATGCTCATGATATCTGAGGTGTAACTTGAAGCCCTTTAGCCCCTGTGCACACTCCCCCCCCCCCCCCCCCACACACACACACAGACACACACGCCACCTAACATATGCTATTATAATATAAGCCCACATCACAGCCCACTCAGACAACAGGGTGGATGTGACTGCTACTACACCCTTTATTGGATTGCAGCTGTGTTACTTTTTGGCAACCAAGCTGATTTTGTCTTTAACTCTTGAGACTGCACTGAGTGAATATTCATAGGTAAATAGACAGACAGATGGATAATTCCTTATTTATCTACTGCTGATTCCAATTTCTCATTTGTTGTACCATTAGAGATATAAAGATGGTTGAAGGAATGCTATATTTATCTAATAAATAAATTAAACAGTTATCTATTACCTGAAATAGGCAGAGAGTATATGCGACAGATGAAATGCTTTAAGTGCCTTTAAAAACAAGTCTTCTTTTATGTCAAATAAAAGCTAGATAAATCTGATTTAACACTGCCATCTAGTGGTACAAATATCACATCTGCAGATGAATAAAAGCAGAGATTTATCAGCTTTCAAACAGAAAACCATCCAGCTCCATAATCGGTGTATATACAAGAGCAGCTAAAAACCAGCGGCATTTGTACTGAAGTTTTGGAGAGAGGATACAGAATATGGTAATAGCTACAAAGATAATTCCCGGTATCTGCATTTCATAAACTGCACCAAATCATTTGGTATAAGTAGGAACTATAGACTGTGCTGTGCAGATATTTCATCAAGAATTGCTATAAAACACTTATGGAAATTTCAGCACTGCAAGAAAATCATCTTAAGTCTCATTAACATGCCAGTCTAGTATTAACCATAGCAACCTGTTAAAAATTGCTTTACTTAATTCAGAAAACAGCTTAAACATAATAAGACATACAGTATTATCTGGAGAAACGTGTACTTATGTTAATGAACCTCCTAACAATGCCATAGTCATGTGAAATCCCTCATAAAAACCTCCTTGGCTAGCCTTAAGCTGACAATTTACCAAAAAATGCTCTAAAGTTGTGCACTAATTAGAATGAACAGTTTACAATGATGAGTCTCATTCCAGACCCCCCTTTTGTATCGGAGAAGTGGCAATCAGTTGATCAATGATGTTCTAGCTCCCAAGACCCCCAGCAAACAGCGGATGTTAATAGTTGACGTGGGCTGCTCAATTCCCTTGCAGTGGTCACTACATAGGATTATTTCAGACAATTCAAATGAATGACCATTCATGTAATACTACGTCTGGTAGAGTCAATGTAACCGCTTCTTACAAGCATTCTTGCTCATATACAGATGTTGAAAAACAATGATAACTATACTTAGGCCGAATGCACACGGCCGTGTCAGTCTGACCCGGTGCCCGGGTGGGGAACCCAGTGAACCAGTCCACAGTCATCTTTTCTGTATTGCAAATGTGCCGGCTGATGCAACGGCGCACATGTACAGTACAGAAAATGCTGTGCCGTCGCTAGGCGTTTACGATGAATCCGCGACCCTTCCGCAATGTCATTGTGGAAGGGCTGCAGATCAGACAGCTTCCATTGACTTCTATGGAAGCCGTCCACGCAGAATCTATGCTGGAATAGCACATGCTGTGATTTTCCTTCCATGAGTGGAAAATCCCAATTGATTTCCGCTTGTGGACATGGAAAAGCAATTTTGTCATAGCATGTCTATGGGCAGTATTTGCTGCGGAAACCAGTAGCAGACACCCACTCCGGATTCCACAATGCAAATAAGCCCGTGTGCATTGGGCCTTACTGATATACTGATTGATAAAAGGGGGCAGGTAAAGATAACACATAACCCTTCACATGCAGACAGCCAAATTGTGGTGCAGGACAACCGGCTGGATTGAAATATGGCATCATTAATAGGTACTATGCGGCCTGACACCCTGTATTTGCTTTTTTGTGCAGGAATAGTACTAATCAGCTGCCCCCTCTCAATATACGGAAGGTGCGTGAGTGGTTGTTCATCAGTACCTTGCACCCGTGCTATTTGCTCCTTCATATGGCAGTTTGGCTGTCCGCATATTGAGGGATATGTGGTATCTTTGTATCTTTACCTGCCCTCTCGTGTCAGTTTATCAGTATGTATATGGCCGCTTTCTGTAATATTTCCCTTTTCTGTGATTTCAACACTGATAACTTGCTGCAACAAGTTATCTTAACACAACAAAAGCTATTGAAAAGTTAGTGAACAGAACCCAATATCAAATGATATAAAAGTGCTGCATAAAATGCATACACTATATAAATAAAGGGAATTAAAAGGTGATTGTTGAAAATGCCCAGAAAAAACTATTTAATGTGTTAAGTTGAGGCCTCAGTCACACGGGCGCATCAGCTCCCGTACACTGGCGCCGATGCGCCCGTGTGACTGACACCAGCAGACGGACGTACCTGAAGACGGCCGTCTCTCTGCAGCGCCGGAGGAAAGAACATGTGACCGGCTTCATTGCCGGTCATGTGTTCTTTCCTCCGGCGCTGCAGAGAGACGGGCGTCTTTAGGTACGTCCGTCTCCTTCCTACAGTCACACGGGCGCATCGGCGCCGGTGTACGGGTGCCAATGCGCCCGTGTGACTGAAGCCTTAGGCTGATTTACACGCAACAATTATCACTCAAAATTTGCCCAAATGATGGCTTTTGAGCGATAGCCGTTGCGTGTAAATGTGTGCCCATCATGCACTTATCGTGCACTTTTCATCCATGGCTGATTCAGCTCAGCATAAAAGACCTCATCCCTGATAAGATGGACCGCATGCTGTGTTCTCCACGGGCAGCGCTGATAGCATTGTATGCAGCCGGCAGCCCATGGGAGAACAAAAGCGATATATTTAGAGAACAGACCACCTGCTGTTCTCTAAATACATGCAAATGAAGCTTGTCAGCTACTAATGGGCTGATTAGCTTATTAGTACCTATGCAAAATGATTGCTTAAAACTGTCAGTTTCTGACGAATTTTGAGCGATCATCTTTGCCTGTAAATGGACCATTAAAGTTTGCTACACCTGTGGGAAAAAGATTGAGGTCTCGAGCAGAAGACCTCTCCTTATGATGTCCTTAAGCCCTAACAGAGCAATTGGACAGGGGTTGTCCTAGCTCATCTATGGCTGAAAAGTTGGGGATTATCTGTCACAAGTACAGTGCTGCACAATGCTCTATCAAGCTAAAATATTGAGCTTGGTTGTGCAACCACACACAGCCGATTTTCCACGGTCCAGGCAGGGCAGCGCAGCATTGATGAATCGGAATCGGTGTAGAGAAATTCGATTTACTCCTTTATCTCCACTGCACCATCCATTCCGTTGCATTGGGCAGAAAAACGCTGAGTTATCAGAGTGATTGGGGGAAGAATAATTCAGAAGCCAGTGGTACTATTAGAGATCATCACATGACCTCACTACTGAACGTCATCCCTTTCATGAATGTAATGGGATTAGTAAATGTATTTTTCCCTTAAAGGGGTTGTCCGGCCATAAACATTAGGTCTCATTACTTCTGTTTGCCCATTTCCATGCACTTTGTAATATACATTGTGCATGGAAAATGAAGCAAACAGAAGTTTTGGACTGACCTGAAGGGATGCCCCCCCCTGTGTTGCTCCTCCGTCGTCCCTGGTTACCACAAGAATCTTCTCTTCTTCTTGTCGGGCCGCAGCAGCTCTGGTCGGCGCGGGAACGAGCCCCTTCTCATCCGCGCATGCGCAGTTCTTCTCTCTGCAGCCGGGACCGATATACGATCTTCTTGTGTGCAGGGGGGGAGGATGGAAGAGCCTCAGAGCAGGAAGTGAGCTCCCGCCCCCTCTCTGCCTTCTCTCCGCCCCTCTGCACTATTTTCAATGAGGAGAGGCGGGACGGGGGCGGGGATAAGGTCCGAGAATTAGCCCCGCCCCCGTCTCGGCTCTCCCCATGGCAAATAGTGCAGAGGGGCGGAGAGGAGACAGAGAGGGGGCGGGAGCTCAGTTCCTGCTCTGAGGCTCTTCCATCATCCCCCCCCCCCCTGCACACAAGAAGATCGTATATCGGTCCCGGCTGCAGAGAGAAGAACTGCGCATGCGCGGATGAGAAGGGGCTCGTTCCCGCGCCGACAAGAGCTGCTGCGGCCCGACAAGAAGAAGAGAAGATTCTTGTGGTAACCAGGGACAACGGAGGAGCAACACAGGGGGGGCATCCCTTCAGGTAAGTCCAAAACTTCTGTTTGCTTCATTTTCCATGCACAATGTATATTACAAAGTGCATGGAAATGGGCAAACAGAAGTAATGAGACCTAATGTTTATGGCCGGACAACCCCTTTAATTTAAATTCATGTGCTGTAGCTATACTTACTGTATAGAATAGTGGTCAACCCCTTGAACCTCAATGATATAAAAAAAGAAGATGAAAGATCCCATAAAACTGCATGCTGATAGATTTTAAGTCTTACGCAAAGTGATGCAAGGAATCTATAGTATCCTCACAACATGATGCTGCCAGCCCCATACTTCAATTGTACTTTTGCACCACAAAGGCTCCATTTTTGTTTCATCTGACCAAAAATATTTCCTATACATTTTAGCTAGGACACCAAAATCCATACATGCCTTCATGTGAATTTTCCTTCAGTCATGTTTTTTTTTTCATCTCCTACTTGCTCTGTTGCTGAATTTAGATAGGTAATATGATTCTATTTAGTTTTCTCAAAATTTATCCACCAGCACTGCCTTGTTGTTGCTAGTTGTTTAGTCGTTCACGACCCTCGGTGACCCTAAAGGCTAGCTCCCTCCATAAAGCTGCCTAGGACATTCCAAACAACTGGATCTAATTTGTTAGCCTTTGTCGGATGTCTATACTGTAACTCTCTTCTTACTCTCCTAACAATGCTCCTTGGTCTGTGTTTTCACAGCTTTCCTCCATATTCAAAATATAACCAGTAATATTTGAATTAAGGGGTCTTTTATCTATACATGATTTTTTTCTGAATTGATTCACAGGTACCGTGTTTCCCGAAAAGTAAGCCTCACCCTGGTTTTCGGTGGATGCTTGAAATTTAAGCCATCCCCAAAAATAAGCCCTAGCTAAAGTACATGAAAAAACCCTTCAATACTCACCTGGCTAGCAGAGTTTGAGTCCCTTGCAATGGTCCCCAGTGCTGCTGCAGCCAATCAGAGCCAGCGCTCAATCATTCACAGCCATTCAGTGAATGACGTCACTGAATGGCTGTGATTGGTTCATCGAGCGCCGACTCTGATTGGCTGGCACTTGATCCAATCGCAGTGCTCGCTTTGCGAAAAGGCAGGGTATTCAAAGCCCCGTCACCAGAAAGAAAGGGATATCTCAGCTCGGAGGACACGGCACACTGCCACATCGCTGTGGGAAACTATCTACGCGAGGCACCAGAGATCAGCAGCACAAGGCAGGAGAGTATAAGCCCCCTCCCCCTGAAAATAAGACACTGTGCCTCTTTTGGGGCAAAAATTAATATAAGACAGTGTCTTATTATCAGGGAAGCATGGTAGATGCCAACTGTAAAGCCAATTGGTAGGACAATAAATTTAAAGTAAATATGCCATCAGAAAATGACTAGAGTTGAGCAAACGTACTCTTCCGAGCTTGATGCTCGTTTCAGTACTAGCATACTCGATGGTGCTCGCTATGTGTTTGACCCCGCCCCAGTTTTTAGCCCCTCCCCACTGTGACGTGTCAGTTTTTGCCCCTCCCCGCTACGACGCAGCGCATGTCAACGGCAAATTTAGGAGAGAGAAAGAGAGAGAGAGAGAGAACACACGAATCAAAAAAAAAAGCTCGGGACCCGGTGGCCCACATACAAAAATGCTCGAGTCTCCCATTGTAGTCAATGGCATTCATTACTCAAGTAGGGCTCTCGAATTTTACGAGAAGCTCGATTCGAATAACGAGGACCCAAAAATTTGGGTGCTCGCTCATCTCTAAAAATGACCTATTGTTTAAATCAAGTTTTTGTTTATGTTATGTCACTATGTATATTAAAAAATAATCCTAAAATCCTGCAATTTCACACTGTCCACTGAGTCAAATGAATTGACCTGTCCTGTTCTGTAAAGATAACTTCTCAACAGTCATGTCATTATCATCACAGATAGGAATACAATGAAAGTTAACCTCAAAATATAGTTAACACTGAATCCATCATTCATGATAGGTGATGTCACAGCTCACCTCCTCTCCACCCTGCATAATGACCTTTGCACTAGTCACAGAGCATACCCAAGACACTTTCCCATAGAAGTCAATGAGTCATTCCCTGTCTATTCTGTTTATAATCCATACAGCTGCTATACAGAACAGGAAGTGTCAGTCTATAATTTTTGGCCTTGTGGACAGAGTTAAAAGCGCTAAATATTAGGATATGTTTTTAATGAACATAGTAACATGAATAATAAAAAAAAACAACTTAAACATAAGTTTAACATAAATACTTCATTTATAAAATAGGTAATTTTCGATTCTCTTTAATCTGTATAAATTTAGATCTTCCACAGAGTAAGATTTGAATACTTATGAAAAACATACTAGTTTGAAGCTGCGTAATCAGTTCATTTGTAATCCAGATAAATCTGTTTCATTTTTAAGGGGTCAAAGTGACCACCCAGGTTCAGGACAAAATTTTGTCCTTGTGACCATTGGGGTTGGGAGTATATTAGCTGCATTGTTCTTCTCTCCATTTAATCTGCCAGTTTTTAGCCATCAAAGATGTCTACTTCCATCTTTTCTAACTAGCTAATGCACACTGTGCATTGATTGCCCCCTGATTGGCCAGTGCTGATCATGTGAGCAGCACTGGCCAATCAGAGAACAGGTATAGTGCATTGGTAGTCTAACACTACCAATGCTTTACAGGGATTAAATATTTTTAAGATTATATCAGTCATCTTGGACCCAAAACAGGCAGCTTGGAAGTTTGGCAGAGAAGAATAAATCCAAGTTATATACCACCGGTAGTCCCGGGACAGAATTTTGTCCTGGAAATGTAGCGCTGCTTTATATAAATTATCACCATTATACAAATGGTACTATTATGAATATGATGCAGGATACTTGATTCACATGAAGGTATGATGAAATACAGATAAAGATATTGGATATTAGTATTTATAAATATAGTTCATATTGATTCAGGTCAATAACGGAAGCATTTGCATTGCTCTGTATGTACATGATGGAATGTCTACGTAGACACGCAGAGAGAAAAAGTATAGCATCTAATACTTTCCTTGATCCCCCAGAGACAATTATTTTAATATTCTGACACAAGTGGATAAAAGAGTCAGGGTATTAGGCACAGAAGTGACAGTGTGATAGAGCATGTTATTATTTTTAAACTCCAGTAGTGCTGATCAGGGCACTCCTGCAGGAAATTACATTTTAAGTCAGATAGTGCCACGATTTGCATCGTTAGAAGGTGAGGATTAACCACCTACAATGCAAAAAGAAAAATCAATGAAAGAAATATGACCAGAGACTAGAGGAGCTGGAATTACTGAGCAGGACAATGCAAAGAAAATAAAAAGCCTACTGATGCAGAAAAAAAAAACATTCATTCTATTATACTGGGATTTTAGCAGCTAAAGAGATATGTATTCTGTCTGAGACTGAAAATAATAGGTAAATACGAGACGTACACACTTAAGGGATTGACATTAATGCTTAATGACATGCATATAAACATCATTGACAGTTAACGGTAGATATGTATACTTAAAGGGAATGTATTGCCTATATATGTTTTTTTTTTCTTTTCCTACAAATTAAAAGCAGATAGTGAAACATATTTCTAAGCTGTATATAACTATGGGGGCTGCCCTAGTGGCTAAGCTGAAGCTTTACAGTAGCCTGATTCACACAATAGACAGGAGCTCACCCAATGACTCCTATGGGAGATATTCTAGGCATCTTCTGTGACCTGTGCAGAGGATGAAGAGGTGAGCTGTGACCATCACCTATTTCAGATTTCATTGCTATTCTGTCTGTGATGATAATGAGATGGGGGCTGAAAAGTTTTCTCTACAGAACAAGAAGTGTCAGACTATTATTAGGCTTAGTGGCCAGTGTGAAAACTACATTTTAGGATTTTTTCTTAAATACAGGGTGTGGCATCAAAAATTTAAATCATAACCACTAAAAGTCTTTAAAAACCATGTATAACATATAAATGTTATTTATGCAACAGATTATTTTGCACAAATGCTATAATTTAGCCCCTAACATTTTTAATATTGGGATTATACTATTTAGCCAACTACTTTGGTCCTAAAGATGATCAGTTGAATCAGCAGCTGAGATTCCCAGTAAGTTGATATAGCCATAAGAAACGGTTTGGCTGTATATGTCTCCTGGAGTGATAATAGTAGTGTAAAATCATATGGTGCTTATTGAAATGAATGGGCAACCATGTAGTATATAGTAGATCCGAGTTCTCCAAAGCTAGACATATGTTACAATAGCTCACTACTTTTAATAAATAGGGTGTCCTGAGAAAAGGACATCCCTCTATATGTCTTCATAAAGCACATGGATATGGGTTAGACCCCATTTGCACTGAAAAATGATCACTCAAAAATCAATCAAACGATAGTTTGAGTGACAGTTTTGAGCGATCATCTGTGCATAGTCTATAGTAGCTAAGTAGCTACTAAAGAGCTATGCAGGTGAAGCAGAACACCACTGCTATCGCTCGGTAAACAATACAGCTGTTTTGCATAAGCAAACAGCTGCATTGTTCTCCGCACTTACAGCTCACATTCTGCTCTGAACTATCACTGGGACACAAGCTGAAAGAATCTTATCAGCGCTGCCAACTATGATAACAGCCTGAACTGCTGATAAAAGTTCATCACTCAATTCTAGAAAACTAGCATTGAGCAGGAGCGACTCGTGCGTGAAAACTGCACAATGCCCGTTCATTTAGACGTAACGGTTATTGCTCAAAAGATAGCTTTGAGCAAATTTTGAGTGAGAAACGTTGGGTCTAAATGGGGCTTTATTCTAATGGGCCAACTTCTTCATGGAGTGCTATGCTGTATAAAAAATGGGACTAAATAGATTTTTCATTGAAACAAAACACTTCTAATATAAACCTTGCTGTTTTTTCCCCCTTTTTTCTTCATCTGCATACTTCTGTAGTATGTAAAATATTTTGCTTGTTCTGTGGCTGTCAAGGTAGCATCAACCGGTTACCTGTGGACATCCTGCATTCATAAAAATGAACGTGTGCTGAAGACTTAGTCCCCTACCACTACTGTGACAGCTCAACTATATAAAATCATATTTAGAAAGTAAACATACATGGGGGGTGGGCGGAGGGTTAAAAGCTTAAAGAAAAGCAAACATGAATCAGATGCAGCTAGAAAAAAGGTCACATACAGCCAGATATCAGTAATGATCAGAAAGATATTCCCTGAGAAAAATTAGTTCCATTGTTTGGAAATTCTTTTTATATCGCCACTGATTCAAACTAATT
Organism: Eleutherodactylus coqui; assembly: GCF_035609145.1. NCBI lineage: Eukaryota > Metazoa > Chordata > Amphibia > Anura > Eleutherodactylidae > Eleutherodactylus > Eleutherodactylus coqui. The sequence continues at coordinate 136,272,497 of NC_089843.1, read as the reverse complement.
AAACACCACAATTTTAATGACCTCCATCTTTAACAACTAATTGGAAACTGTGATTTTTGACAGCATGCAATACCAAACTCTGCTGCACTATGTAAGTTGGGGGAAGTCCTAGAGTTACGAGCAGCGGTGCCAATTCACTGTGTCCTGACTGAAAGAACAGACCGTGAAGAAGGGGAGGCATAGTGGACTTTTGTGCAGTGGGGTATTTACTCACGCCAACTGCTAAATGGTGCTTCTGCACCACCAATGTAAATAACAGACAGCAATAAGACAGTTGTGGGCCTCTTGGATGAAGAGCACTATTTTGTGTAGCCAGTGTGGCATAGTGCACACGGACTGCATTTATCTCACTTTCTGTAGTAGCTGATGAAGCAGGGAGGGTCCTGAGTGACAAGCAAATGGCAAATTGGGTCTTAGCGCCTGTTAGGGATTTGAGGTGGATCCTTTGTGTTGCCCAACCAATAGATGGAACAGATGGGCCGGGCAGACAACCAACTCTGGAAAGCCGGATGCTCACTGCTGGAAGGCGTGACTTGGAATGCAATGTGACCATGAGATCTAGCCCTATGCTGGAAGCAGGAGATGCAATGTCCCTTCCTATCAACAGCAGAGAATTCGCCCTGACAAGGGCGGCTCTGCGTGGGAACCTAGGTGCTGATTAAAGGGGTTGTCCCGCGCCGAAACGGGTTTTTTTTTTTTCAACAGCCCCCCCGTTCGGTGCAAGACAAACCCGATGCACTGGTTAAAAAAGAAAACCGGACAGTGCTTACCTGAATCCCCGCGCTCCGGTGACTTCTTACTTACCTGCTGAAGATGGCCGCCGGGATCTTCTCCCTCGGTGGACCGCAGGGCTTCTGTGCGGTCCATTGCCGATTCCAGCCTCCTGATTGGCTGGAATCGGCACGTGACGGGGCGGAGCTACACGGAGCCGCTCTCCGGCACGAGCGGCCCCATTCAGAAGAGAAGAAGACCGGACTGCGCAAGCGCGTCTAATCCAGCGATTAGACGCTGAAAATTAGACGGCACCATGGAGACGAGGACGCTAGCAACGGAACAGGTAAGTGAATAACTTCTGATAACTTCTGTATGGCTCATAATTAATGCACAATGTACATTACAAAGTGCATTAATATGGCCATACAGAAGTGTATAACCCCACTTGCTTTCGCAGGACAACCCCTTTAACCCTGTCAGAACTAATCACCAGGAAGCCAGGAAGTTGGATAACACCCCGTCATCTGTAGAGCCAAGGAGTGAGTAAATTCAGGACCAAGCTGGAAGTATTGAGCAAACTGAAGACAAAGCATAAACTGCAAACACAGAACAAACAGGAGCAGCTGAGACATGTGCATATATGAGGGCTCATACACTGCGGCAGGAGCTGTCAGGTCTGAGGCTCTGTATAGTGGCAAAGAGATGATTAACAATCTGCAGCTGGGTGGAAGAGGCAGAACTAATTTAACAATGACAGTGCTGGAAAAAAGGCAATCACAGATTTCACCCTAGTTGGGTGTATTTATCAATACTATAAACTATTAGATTTGATGGTGTAACAGCCCCTACATTTTTAATATTTAAGTATCCCAAATTTGGGATATGTATTATGTATCACACAAACTTCATAGTCAGCCTGCTTCTTTTCAACATATTTGAATTACATGGGTTCAATACCTGCTCTATATAATGTTTTGTACCTGGTCTATATACCACTTCTAAGTGCTAATTTTGTGCTAAAATTCCAGTACCAACTGATATTTGAATGAGTTTTTTTCTAAATCCGATATTGAAAGTAATGGACTTGTGTCAGAATACATGCAGGGTGCATGCGCGCTAAATGGCGGAAGTTACTTCAACTATCCAGTTGCGAGCGTCTGTCTACTATTGATGCTAGTGCCCGACTATATCAAGCGCTTGCTATAGGAGCACTGAGATTGCCATATTAAGCTGCCCATTAGAAGCGAATGCTCAGTAATGATTGGTGTTCGCGGCAGTGGCATGCAGATAGGTACAAGAATCCATCCATCAAGCACTCTAATTATTATCACTTGTGGAGCCACTCATTGGGTTTTGACCTTATGTTTGAATTGGCCGTTCATACGCCATGGCTACCTAGCCATGTCTATTTAATTGTTGGGAGTGACCAGCTCGTGAGCATATAGGCCCTGAGGACACCACATGTTGGAGGTTTGTGTTGACCTTTAGGCCTCAGTCACACGGGCGCATCGGCACTCGTACACCGGCGCCAATGCGCCCGTGTGACTGACACCAGCAGGCCGCCGTACCTGAAGACGGCCGTCTCTCTGCAGCGCTGGAGGAAAGAACATGTGACCGGCTTCATTGCCGGTCATGTGTTCTTTCCTCCGGCGCAGCAGAGAGACGGCCGTCTGCAGGTACGTCCGTCTCCTTCCTGCAGTCACACGGGCGCATCGGCGCTGGTGTACGGGTGCCGATGCACCGTGTGACTGAGGCCTAATAATAATAAAAAATATATAGTATGTAGTTCTCACTCCATTCTTTTGTGCTGTAATTTAATATATGGTGGAGTGATACACAATACTGATTTGTTTGGATTTTCTACCAAATGCTGGCCTTACTGTTCTATGGATACCCTGTGTTATTCTTATACACTTGTATATATCATGTATGGTAAAAATTAAAGTTTGCTGAAAACTGAACCTTGTCTCTTCCTGCATATTTCTGTGCCATCTAAAAGAACCAGCAACCCCACACAGTACAGCTACATCTTAACATAATGTGTTAAGTAGAAATCATCTCCCAACCAGCGAGAAAGAAAAAGATTTGTTATCCATACTTAACAATTGCGCAACATCAATGCACATAGCTTTCCTCTCGCTCCGACTTGGACTATTCTATCAATGAACTATGGTCATAGTTTACTTCCATTTAGATGCAGAACGCATAGAGCTATTATATCTGTGTGAGCAAGGCTTTCAAGAGACACAGAGACTATAAGCTGCACTTAAGAAGAACACGTATAGATAACTACATAATACCGCACATACACAAGGCACAAAGTGTTTCCACTGCATACATCTAGTTATCCTCTACATGCAGAGTGTTTTCTGGGATTTAATTCTGAGTCATGAGAAGAACATAATGTTATGTGTAGCAGAATTGAGGAACACTACAGATTTGGCTGTGATTTTGTGTGTAATAAATAGCTAGGAAAAGGCATTTAGCTAGTACGTGTACTAAAAGAGGCAAGCTGTTCTTTTAAGGTGCCCCGTTCTCCCTTGCTGAGAGGGTTCAAAAGAATTCTGACCTGCATAAAACGAACAGCTTGCTAGAAAGACATATTTTAATTAGATGAGTTTTAATTATAGTTAATCGCCGGTGCCAGCATTGCTTTGGACTGCAGTGGTAGTTAAAATCATATCTAATGATACTTTGTGATGATGTTTATGGCAATGAAATTACTGCACATTTAAGATACGTTGCAAAACTTTTCTTTAAATGTGCCTCTTGGAGACATGCTAAGTCAAATATTATTCCAATTCTTTCTACGGTAAGAACTAAAATTTCAAACTTGTGTTTGTGAGTGAGAGCAAGTTTGTGTAAGAGCAGAGCATTGCAAAAACTCTCTATCCATTGTTAATGAATTGAAAATACAGTACAATTAAATACTAACGGCCAAATAGCTACTAGTGTCATGCAACCGCCTAGAAGTCACTAAACCACAAATGTAGAAGGTGAAGTTAGGATAGAATATACCAGCAGTTGTAGCCCCATTTACAAAGCATTACACCCATCTCCAAAATGGAAAAAGAATCAGCAATCAAGGAAGAAAAAAAGACAGAACTGCAGCTGAGATTAGTAGATAGTAATTATACGAAAGGCTCACCAGGTATGGTGGTGCTGCCCTGCCTAGACAGACCATCACACCTAGAGCCCACAACTGTTCTCAATAATAACTAATTGACTTGATGGATGAATACCCCTAGTCCAATCAGACATCAAATAGAGTGCATTAATGCTGTCCTAAAAAAAATCCATGTGTTAGGTTGTGCTCCTGGGACCTGTAGTACTATGGATTTCCAGGAGCACACCTTCATAGGTGGAGAATAATTGAGCTGGCTGGGTGTGGAGTTTTGCCAGTAAGCCAATCCCCACTGGTCTGCTGCACATATATACCGACCTCTCTGGCTAGAGGATGCTGGTTTCCCAGCACCCTGGTGTTTGCTTCCATACATGGTGTTCTGTATGGTGTGAGCAGTGACATGTTCTGTGGGTCTGAGCAGCTGGGCCGACATGTGGTAGGAACAGTCCTGTTCTGTGTGGTGTTCATTCCCTGGTGTGTTGGTGTGAACTGTGTCCTGTCTGCTTGGATTATTTACCATCTAGAGCTAGTTAGCTCCTCAGGTTCCAGCATGGGGCTGTCCCTATGGGGATGATCACCCTGCTTGAAGGCAGGATTCATTGGACAAGTTGTCTTGTGAGAGTAGGGACACATGAGACAACGAGGACCCTTGTCACGGGCTTATGGGCTTAAGTGTCTTGGCCAAAATCGGAACTAATACATTTACCGCTCTATTCCATCTGGTTTTGCATGCAGGTATGCTAGGTGAGTGTTTTGGTCATTTGTTAGTCATTCTGTATGTCTGCCTGTGAGTCCAGTTTGCAGTTCACTATCATTTGGTGTTACGTATGCGCAATTGCGTCCAGGTTGGACATAACACAATGGTTCTGGTACCAGAGAATTAGACTAAGCAACATATAAGAAAAAAAAAAACTGCTTTTCAAGGGTAAGCCTTAAAAAATCATAAAATAACATGACTAAAAATAGAGGCAACTTAATATGATCTAAATATCCCCTTTCAGAAGTACGTTACCTCTATTTTGGTAACATTATTTTCTTAATTTTAAAGGCTTATCCACTGTGGTTTTTTTCTTCCTTTTTTGTTATTTCATCTAATCAGCAAAGTGGGTTCTATCCACTGCAGCCTAGAGCGCAGACAAGCAGAACTATAATCATATAGGGAATTCTTTCCTCACAAAGCATATGTAGGACAAAGCAATTGCACAATATTTCTCACTATACAAACAATTTTCTATAATAAAACCTCATACAACTTGAAATATCTATTCCTTTCATTTCCCCCATAAGTGTTCTGATTTCAAAGCCTAAAAATCAGAAGACTAGTCAAGTTAGAGGAAAATCTTTACATTCAAAGAGAAATAATAAAGTGCTAGTATGGATCTTGCCTCTCATTCCGATATTGAATATTTTCATATACATCTAACCCTATTCTAGAAAGCTTTCTCCAAATTCATAGAGAAGGGAGTTTGATGGATAGTTGAAATATCCAATTAGAAATGCTGAAAACATTAATTATTTAAAAGTTCACCAATTTGCAAAATTTGACCCAATTAAAATTATTGCAAGCTTCAAGATATTTTAGCCTTCATTGTCTGAAATATGGTTCCTTAGCAGGAAATAAGTGAGGAGAAATTTGTAACTGGTTTTCTTTAAGGCTTCTGTTTATTGATAACTTTACAACTACAATAAAAGAATATAGCATAGACTTAAAGTTAGATCCCAGAGTGCCATCTATAGATACCTCACATCACTCTTTCTGGATCTCTGCCACCAGCCATTAGCTGCCATCAGTGTTTTCTCTCTTTAGCTATCATATGCATTAAAGTCATCTAAAATTAATATGTAGAAGTGCATCAACTCAAAATATGCTCATGGCCATGTTCATGATGTTTAAATAATACATACTTGATGATCAAACTAAGGAAAATGCAGCCTTTTAAGATTGACTACCCCAAACCAACCCCACAGTCTGGCTAAACTAGTTGGTGAAATCATTCTTACTAAATAGCAACCAGCGAGGAATATAGAAGAGGAATGCCCTTTCCCTGGTGAAGTAAAAGTTAGAGCAGGTAAAAAATTAGCAAACTTAGGTCAAGGTGGGCTATGGGGCAAAAGTAGGCTATGCTGTTAAGTACTAAAATATATCCAGATGTAAACCTGGACACTTATTTAGCATAGGCTAACCCCATATAAGTGAATGGGAACATGATGGTACAACTGTGTACTTTTTTGGTATGGACAGAGTAAATAGTTAGTCCACCTGTCCACCAACACCTCATGTCAGGAAAAACAAGTGAAGTAAAGTTAACAATTCAACTTGTTAAGGGAATATTCTGATCCGAAGCATTTATGGAATATCCGCATGACATGCAAAAAATGTCTAGTAGAAGCAAAAACAGAACCTAGACTCATGAGTCTCCTAATCCTATGCTGCCTGCCACGTCCAGAGCACGGCAAACTGAAGAGGTGACCAGTAGAGATGAGCGTGCATACTCGCTAAGGACAATTACTCGATCGAGCATTGCCCTTAGCGAGTACCTGCCCGCTCGGAAGAAAAGGATCGGCTGCCGGCGCGGTTGAGAGGTGAGTTGCGGCAGTGAGCAGGGTGGAGCAGGGGGAGAGAGGGAGAGAGAGATCTCCCCTCCGTTCCTCCCCGCTCTCTCCCCCCGCCAGATATGCTATCACTCCTACTTTGTTTGGTGGACTGTACATATGAGTCATGGGCTCTGACTCTTTTGAGTGACGTGCATTAGAAACCTGAAGGGCCAATTGCCTGTATTGATGCCCTAAAAGACTGCCGCAGATTTACCATAGCATTACATATTTCAGTTATTTATGGTATATCTTGTGGATATGCCATAAATGTCTCCAATGGGAATACCCATTTAAGTCTTCTGTGTCCCCTTGAGATAAGACCTAAACCTAATAAGAAAGCAAATATGTTCAGCCCGTGACCAGCATTTCAGGAGTGGGATTCAATAGGAAAGTTGGCTTAACTAAGTGCTTTACATGGGCAGATAATCTGCCCGTGGTGACGAGCATCGACTGGCAATACAGTATGTTGATCAGCACTTATTCAGCTGGTTGCATGGTGGACGATTGCTAGTATGGAACAAAAGATTGTTATTATGGCCGATTATCCCCATACACATTGCGTTTGTCAGCAACACATCACCCCTTTTACAGAGGGAGATGTGCCATCGATGAGAGAGCATTTTTTATGCCTGCATATAAGATCTAATATTGCCAAGCGTTTGCCTGTTTGTTGGCTGACAGTGGGCAAAATTCACTCAGACCAATGATACGGAAAATGGATGTTCCTATGAATGTCCATGCCCAATCATAGGCCATGGTAAAAGGATTTTCTTTTGATGTTCCTAGGTCATCTTTCAGATACTGCTCCATGGAACTGCCATTAGCTTTGGCAGATTGTAAACATATCCATAGTTCAAAACTGTATAATTTCACGACTCCTACCTATAATACTATGAAAATAGATTTTCACGCTTGATGGACTAGGATCACATAGTTCTGTTAATCTCATATCCAATTTATTCAGCTTTTGTTTATAGACCGAGGCAAAATCACACGCCATATTTATGCACAGGTACATTAATGGGTAACATGTATTAGTGTCAATTAAGAGCTCTGATCAAATCTATTCTTACATAATCAGAAATAAAGGAGCTTGAAGTTTGTCCTCCTCACTAACCTTGAGATAGAATGGGTTAAATTGTTTTGGCCAGTATAGTTTGGGCTAGCTAACTCGAATGTGACAGGTAACATTTTGCATGTCCTTAGCAGCGGATCAACTAATTTAAAGATTACTGCATCTATTGGAAAGAATGCTTTGCATTGCAAATTTGCCACTTTCCCGTCTCCCCTGTAATTATGCAGCTGATAACAAATGAGACCTCTCTGGCCATATGTACTGCTTCATGTATTGATTTAGGACGATGCATGCTTATTTGTAAATGAACCTAATAACTATGTGCTGCACAACCATTTAAATAATTCTTTATTAAACCCCAGATAAGACTGATCGTGTGCGCAGGGTTTTATGTGATATTCAAGCCACAAAAACAGATTTGCTAACAAATTATGTATTTGACCTTTTCACAAACAGAGGAATATTAATGTCAGCAGTATTTTATTCCAAGGGACAATCCCAGTTTATCGAAATTTCTCCAGGGGAAACTTTATGCCTATTTTTTCAGAGCTGACTGACTGCTCAATAGAGTAGCTTATAGTTCTATAGATTATATAAAATTATCAAGTCCATTATTTTAAAGGGGAACACAAGAAGTCTAAAAGAAGTATTGACAGGTTGGATCATAGTCAGCAGCGTCTAATGGACAGAGAATTTGCTCTCATTGATGGCAATTAATAGCAGCCATTCCATACTAACCACCTATACCAACTTACTTATATTATACTCCATAGGTGAGCATAAGAATTTATATAGTTTGCCCATTATTTAGCAATATTTCTATTCGGAGCCTTCTATATTACATGGTAGAATGTTACATACTGACAGCAGCTGGCTGTATAAGAGGGCTGCTTGATATGTAATATAGCAGTTCAAGTGAACCTTATGGACACATTGGGTCTTTGGGATCCTGGAAGAGTTTGAGCAGTTCATAAAGTTCATTGTGTCTGAATTTTTGCACTTTTTATCACATAAGGATGTATTTAAGCAGCATATTATGTGTTATCAAACTTTTTATAATTATTTGTTGCTTTAACACTGCAAACGATGTAACACAGGGTATTTTCCACTTATGATAGGTCTATTCTAGACTTCCTTGTTCTAGTTTTAGCAATAAAAACTCTGGTGTGTGGGCTCTTTAAGAAGAGTTTGGGAACAACACTTGAGTGCTCCATGTTATGTTCTTCTCTGGTGCATCATACAGGTAATTGGGCATACCTGGCTGATGAGGCTTCAAGCAGGGGGAGGGGGACCACATGCCGCCTATAAAGGCAAAAGCATGTGGCTGTCTTGGTGGGCACATGGACACCTGCTCCACCGTGGGGAAAGCTAGACCGTGGCACAGTCTCCAGACTGACAGACCCAGACAGCCACCCCACAGATCTCCTGGACCCAGAACCGTGTCACCCATGGACTAAACACCTGCTCTTATTTTATACCAGGGACTTAATGTTTCCAGGAATCCATCATGGGTGCCCCTCGACCAGCTGACCAGTTCCTCCAGGTTGTAGGTTAGATCTACTCTGTCCTTCCATTGGGTCAGAGGGCGGGGTTTTTTGGAGCCAAAAAAAGAGGAACAAGTGCCTTAGCCACGTCAAGTAAGTGGGCGATCAGCCTCTGTCTCAGTGGATGGAACCCTACTGAGGGCTTCCAGAGAAACAAGATCTCTGGGGTAAGTGTAAATTTTGGTGAGAACTTCCGGAGAGTCGCCTCAACCTCTAGCCAAAAAGGAGTCATAATCGGGCACTCCCACCAAATGTGCAGGTATGAGCCCACTCCAACGTCGCATCTCCAGCACTTGCTCTGCGTCGCTAGCCTGTGATCAAAGAGCCACTGAGGCGTCCTGTACCACCTAACTAAAATGGTGCGTTCACACAAGCGTGTTTTTGTGCATACATACGCATGCACAAAAACACGCTTCTATTTGCAACAATGCATTTCCTGTGGTGTGTGCACATGTCCGTACTTTGCAGGTGCGTGCCTGCAAAGATAGGACATGCGTGCACCATAGGGAATGCACGCATTGTTTTCAATGGAGTCGCGGCTGCTGCTGGCGGCTCCATTGAAAACAATGGTCTGCCGGCTCCCTGCATTCTTTTTCAGGGAAAGGCTTTACATATTACCTGGAAAAAGAAAAATTTTGGTGTACAAAAAAAAAAAGCAGGCTGCTGCCAGAGGCTTCATTGAGAACAACGGTCTGCTGGCACACCTGAATTGTTTTTCAGGGAAGAGCTTTACATATAAGCTCTTCCCTGAAAAAGAAAAATTTTAGTGTAAAAAAAAAAAAAATTACTTACCTGTCCACCGCTGCTGTGTCCCCTGTGGGAATGTAGAACACATCTGCCACATGCGGCAGATGTTTCCTTCATCCCCACTAGCTAAAAGAATTCCCTGCTGCTACATCTGCCACATCTGTGGCAGATGCAGCAGGGGAATTCTTCAATTCTCTACCGCAGCTGTCACACATGTCAGCTGCGGTAGAGGATTCTGCTCCCGGCAATTGATTTCAGGGAAGGGCTTTAAATATAAGCCCTACCCTGGAAATCAAGTAAAAGTGGCTTAAAAAAACAAAAGAAATAGATGCTCACCTCCCTTCAGCTGCAGGGGCTCAGCCGGGTCTTCTCCTGCTGTCCCCTGCACTGTGGTGCTGATCTATCAAAAGACGGGGATTTAAAATCCCCGCCAGCTGAAAGAGCTGAACTTGATTGGCTAAGGTGCTCAGCCAATCACAGGCAGCTCTCCCAGAATGAATGACGGGCAAGAGCTGCCTGTGATTGGCTTGATGGAAAAATGTTATGGGTTTTTGAATGCAGCTACTTCAAAAATAAAGTTTTTATTGTGGAAAAGTAGAAGAACCTTTAAAAGACACACAACTTTGGTATCTTTGCAACCACAATGACCCGCGGAATAAAGTTATCATGCCAATATACTGCACACCATAAAAATGAAATACAAAAAACCATAGCAGAGTTGCTGTGTATTTCACTCTAAAATTAGTAAACTTTATATGATATATTATATGCCCCTAAAATGGTGCCAATAAAAGATACAACTCACACAAAAAACAAGCCCACATACGGCAATGTTGACGGAAAAATAAAAAAGTTATCACATTTAAAAGTGGAGATAAAAAAAAACATAAAATCACCTTATTATTAAATACCAAACTAGGGGTTAAAAAATATGCTGCAACCAAACCATTTACTGGGTAAAATAGTACATCTTACGTTTTAATAGACGGGAATAAGTTCTACCTATAAATCTGTCTCGCAGTGTCTGATTCACTGGAGCCCAGCACCGCCTTGACTTCTTCAGCACCATTTAGATAACTATTCTCCTTGCTCCATGCTATCTAAATCTTTAGGAAACTCTCAGTAATTACTGGATGTAAAAATAGCACTTTAATCCTTGTACTACTATCGAGTGAGATGAGAAAATGCAAAGATCAGACTTTCACTCGTAAAAGGACAACACCCAGAAAGAAAGACTCATATTAAAGTGCTGCAGTGCATCATTACATAATGGGGTTTGTTGTAGTTGCTGATTAAAAATGACAGACAGCATGTATGTCCTCAGTATGTCTTCCTTATTTGCATATATTTCCCAGAGGAGCATGCATGGCCTTATAAGTCTCCTTACTCACCTTCTAGATGCTCTCCTTAAGGAGTGATGATACCCCTCTGGACTTCAGTGTTACATATACATTGAACCCAATTGCTCTCCAAATTTTATTGCTCCTGGAGCGCTGAGCCGAGCCACCAGTTTTGTTTCTTTAATCTCTACATATACGCACAAATGGTAATTGTGCTATTCCATACAATGCGAGTGCTGGCTGTTTCAACATCTGCCCGCAACAGCTCTGATAGGGAGTGCTGCTCATTGGAGCTGTTAACCCTTTAAATTCTGATAGTGGCATTTAAAGGATTCGAACAATGTTCAGGGGGCCCACACTGCCCCCCCCCCTCCCCCACCACCCACCACGAGATCGTGGGTTGCCATAGCAGCCAGGGGCTTTCTGACAGGCTTTCTGATAGTTTTATTAATTATTTAAAAAACTGAAAGTTAATAAAGGTTTAAAAGAAAAACTTTTGCCATATTTAATATAAAAGAATCTAAATAATAAAACCCCAAAACAAATTTGGTATTGCTGCATCCATAAAAGTCCAATCTATCAAAGTAACACATTATTTACTCCGCACAGTGAATGCTGTCAGAAAAAGAATAAACGATAGAATTGCGCTTTCTTTGGTCACCCATCTCCAAGAAAAAATGTAATAAAAAGCGATCAAAAAGTCATATGTAGTACAAAATGATCCCATCGAAACTATATGATATCCCGCAAAAAATGATCCTGCACACAAGTATGTCGGAAAATTTTAAAAGTTATAGCTGTCAGAATACAGCAGTAGAGATGAGCGAGCACCAAAATGCTCGGGTGCTCGTTACTCGGGACGAAATTTTCGCGATGCTCGAGGGTTCGTTTCAAGTAACGAACCCCATTGAAGTCAATGGGCGACCCGAGCATTTTTGTATATCGCCGATGCTCGCTAAGGTTTTCATTTGTGAAAATCGGGGCAATTCAAGAAAGTGATGGGAACGACACAGCAATGGATAGGGCAGGCGAGGGGCTACATGTTGGGCTGCATCTCAAGTTCACAGGTCCCACTATTAAGCCACAATAGCGGCAAGAGTGGGCCCCCCACCCTCCCAACAAAGTGTCCCTGCGCAGCCTTCAGCTGCACTCATGCCACACCACCCTCATGTCTATTTATAAGTGCGTCTGCCATGAGGAGGAACCGCAGGCACACACTGCAGAGGGTTGGCACGGCTAGGCAGCGACCCTCTTTAAAAGGGGCGGGGCGATAGCCCACAATGCTGTACAGAAGCAATGAGAAATATAATCCTGTGCCACCGCCATCAGGAGCTGCACACGTGGGCATAGCATTGGGGAACCTATGTGCCACACACTATTCATTCTGTCAAGGTGTCTGCATGCCCCAGTCAGACCGCGGTTTTTTATAAATAGTCACAGGCAGGTACGAGTCCGCAATGGAAATTCCGTGTGCACCCACAGCATGGGTGGCTCCCTGGAACCCACCGGCTGTACATAAATGTATCCCATTGCAGTGCCCATCACAGCTAAGGTAACGTCCGATTAAATGCAGGTGGGCTTCGGCCCACACTGCATGCCCCAGTCAGACTGGGGTTCTTTAGAAGTGGACACATGCAGTTACAACTCCCTGTGGACCGACAGCATGGGTGGGTGCCAGGAAGCCACCGGCGGTACATAAATATATCCCCTTGCATTGCCCATCACAGCTGAGGTAATGTCATGTTTAATGCAGGTGGGCTTCGGCCCACACTGCATGCCCCAGTCAGACCGGGGTTCTTTAGAAGTGGACACATGCAGTTACAACTCCCTGTGGACCCACAGCATGGGTGGCTCCCTGGAACCCACCGGCGGTACATAAATATATCCCCTTGCATTGCCCATCACAGCTGAGGTAATGTCATGTTTAATGCAGGTGGGCTTCGGCCCACACTGCATGCCCCAGTCAGACCGGGGTTCTTTAGAAGTGGACACATGCAGTTACAACTCCCTGTGGACCCACGGCATGGGTGGCTCCCTGGAACCCACGGGCGGTACATAAATATATCCCATTGCAGTGCCCAGCACAGCTGATGTAACGTCAGCTTTAATGCAGGTGGGCAAAAAATTAATTGGATTACACTGTAGACGAGGGCCCCAAAAAATTGGTGTACCAACAGTACTAATGTACCTCAGAAAAATTGCCCATGCCCAACCAAGAGGGCAGGTGAAACCCATTAATCGCTTTGGTTAATGTGGCTTAATTTGTAACTAGGCCTGGAGGCAGCCCAGTTAAAATAAAAATTGGTTCAGGTGCAAGTTTCAACGCTTTAATGAGCATTGAAACGTATAAAAATTGTTTACAAAAATTATATGACTGAGCCTTGTGGGCCTAAGAAAAATTGCCCGTTCGGCGTGATTACGTCAGGTTTCAGGAGGAGGAGCAGGAGGAGGAGGAGGAATATTATACACAGATTGATGAAGCTAAAAGGTCCACATTTTTGATGGTGATAGAGAACAATGCTTCCATCCGCGGGTGCAGCCTACGTATTGTTTAGGTATCGCTGCTGTCCGCTGGTGGAGAAGAGAAGTCTGGGGAAATCCAGGCTTTGTTCATCTTGATGAGTGTAAGCCTGTCGGCACTGTCGGTTGACAGGCGGGTACGCTTATCTGTGATGATTCCCCCAGCCGCACTAAACACCCTCTCTGACAAGACGCTAGCCGCAGGACAAGCAAGCACCTCCAGGGCATACAGTGCGAGTTCAGGCCACGTGTCCAGCTTCGACACCCAGTAGTTGTAGGGGGCAGAGGCGTCACGGAGGACGGTCGTGCGATCGGCTACGTACTCCCTCACCATCCTTTTACAGTGCTCCCGCCGACTCAGCCTTGACTGGGGAGCGGTGACACAGGCTTGCTGGGGAGCCAGAAAGCTGTCAAAGGCCTTAGAGAGTGTTCCCTTGCCTGTGCTGTACATGCTGCCTGATCTCTGCGCCTCCCCTGCTACCTGGCCCTTGGAACTGCGCCTTCGGCCACTAGCGCTGTCGGATGGGAATTTTACCATCAGTTTGTCCGCCAGGGTCCTGTGGTATAGCATCACTCTCGAACCCCTTTCCTCTTCGGGTATGAGAGTGGAAAGGTTCTCCTTATACCGTAGGTCGAGCAGTGTGTACACCCAGTAATCTGTAGTGGCCAGGATGTGTGTAACGCGAGGGTCACGAGAAAGGCATCCTAACATGAAGTCAGCCATGTGTGCCAGGGTACCTGTACGCAACACATGGCTGTCCTCACTAGGAAGATCACTTTCAGGATCCTCCTCCTCCTCCTCCTCCTCCTCCTCAGGCCATACACGCTGAAAGGATTACAGGCAAGCAGCATGGGTACCCTCAGCAGTGGGCCAAGCTGTTTCTTCCCCCTCCTCCTCCTCCTCAATGCGCTGAGATATAGACAGGAGGGTGCTCTGACTATCCAGCGACATACTGTCTTCCCCCGCCTCTGTTTCCGAGCGCAAAGCGTCTGCCTTTATGCTTTGCAGGGAACTTCTCAAGAGGCATAGCAGAGGAATGGTGACGCTAGTGATTGCAGCATCGCCGCTCACCATCTGGGTAGACTCCTCAAAGTTTCCAAGGACCTGGCAGATGTCTGCCAACCAGGCCCACTCTTCTGTAAAGAATTGAGGAGGCTGACTCCCACTGCGCCGCCCACGTTGGAGTTGGTATTCTACTATAGCTCTACGCTGCTCATAGAGCCTTGCCAACATGTGGAGTGTAGAGTTCCACCGTGTGGGCACGTCGCACAGCAGTCGGTGCACTGGCAGATGAAACCGATGTTGCAGGGTGTGCAGGTGGCAGCGTCCGTGTGGGACTTGTGGAAATGTGCGCAGAGCCGGCGCACCTTTCCAAGCAGGTCTGACAAGCGTGGGTAGCTTTTCAGAAAACGCTGAACCACCAAATTAAAGACGTGGGCAGGCATGGCACGTGCGTGAGGCTGCCGAGCTGCAGAACCGCCACCAGGTTACGGCCGTTGTCACACACGACCATGCCCGGTTGGAGGCTCAGCGGCGCAAGCCAGCGGTCGGTCTGCTCTGTCAGACCCTGCAGCAGTTCGTGGGCCGTGTGCCTCTTCTCTCCTAAGCTGAGTAGTTTCAGCACGGCCTGCTGACGCTTGCCCACCGCTGTGCTGCCAGGACGCGCGACACAGACTGCTGGCGACGTGCTGCTGCTGACACATCTTGATTGCGAGACAGAGGTTGTGTAGGAGGAGGAGGAGGGTGGTTTAGTGGAGGAAGCATACACCCCCGCAGATACCACCACCGAGCTGGGGCCCGCAATTCTGGGGGTGGGTAGGACGTGAGCGGTCCCAGGCTCTGTCCCAGCCTCCACTAAATTCACCCAATGTGCCGTCAGGGAGATATAGTGGCCCTGCCCGCCTGCGCTTGTCCACGTGTACGTTGTTAAGTGGACCTTGTCAGTAACCGCGTTGGTGAGGGCGCATACAATGTTGCGGGGCCGCCGCCGCCATCATACCTTTGAAAGCCTCCGTTTCCACAACCCTATATGGCAGCATCTCCAGGCTGATAAATTTGGCTATGTGCACGTTTAACGCTTGAGCATGCGGGTGCGTGGCGGCGCAATTGCGCTTGCGCTCCAACACTTGCGCTAGCGACGGCTGGACGGTGCGCTGAGAGACATTGGTGGATGGGGCCGAGCACAACGGAGGTGGGGGTGTGGGTGCAGGCCAGGAGACGGTAGTGCCTGTGTCCTGAGAGGGTGGTTGGATCTCATTGGCAGGTTGGGGCACAGGGGAAGAGGCAGCGGTGCAAACCGGAGGCGGTGAACGGCCTTCGTCCCACCTTGTGGGGTGCTTGGCCATCATATGTCTGCGCATGCTGGTGGTGGTGAGGCTGGTGATGGTGGCTCCCCGGCTGATCTTGGCACGACACAGGTTGCACACCACTGTTCGTTGGTCGTCTGCACTCTCAGTGAAAAACTGCCAGACCTTTGAGCACCTCGGCCTCTGCAGGGTGGCATGGCGCGAGGGGGCGCTTTGGGAAACAGTTGGTGGATTATTCGGTCCGGCCCTGCCTCTACCCCTGGCCACCGCACTGCCTCTTCCAACCTGCCCTGCTGCTGCACTTGCCTCCCCCTCTGAAGACCTGTCCTCAGTAGGCGTAGCAAACCAGGTGGGGTCAGTCACCTCATCGTCCTGCTGCTCTTCCTCCGAATCCTCTGTGCGCTCCTCCCTCGGACTTACTCCAATTACTACTACCTGAGTGATAGACAACTGTGTCTCATCGTCATCGTCCTCCTCACCCACTGAAAGCTCTTGAGACTGTTGCCGGAAGTCCCCAGCCTCATCCCCCGGACCCCGGGAACTTTCCAAAGGTTGGGCATCAGTCACGACAAACTCCTCCGGTGGGAGAGGGACCATTGCTGCCCAATCTTGGCAGGGGCCCGAGAACAGTTCCTGGGAGTCTGCCTGCTCCTCAGAATGTGTCATTGTAATGGAGTGAGGAGGCTGGGAGGAAGGAGGAGTAGCAGCCAGACGATTCAGAGTTGCAGCAGTGGACGGCGCAGAATTCTGGGTGGTCGATAGATTGCTGGATGCACTTTCTGCCATCCACGACAGGACCTGCTCACACTGCTCATTTTCTAATAAAGGTCTACCGCGTGGACCCATTAATTGTGAGATGAATGTGGGGATGCCAGAAACGTGCCTCTCTCCTAATCCCGCAGCAATCGGCTGCGATACACCTGGATCAGGAGCTCGGCCTGTGCCCACACCCTGACTTGGGCCTCCGCGTCCTTGCCCGTGTCCATGTCCTCTAGGCCTACCCCTACCCCTCAGCATGCTGTATTACCAGTAGTGCAGAAACAGAACACTGTAATTAAATGTGCCGCTTATTGGCCTGTGGTTGGAGGCTGACTTCCCTTACGGAACGCACAGCAGAGCCAGGAAACAATTTTGCGCACGCCTGTAGTGAGACATAGGTGCGTATGAGTGAGCTAGTGGAATTCACAGCGCAGAAGCAGTCAAGTGGCCAAAGGCCAGTAGTAGGCCTTAAGTATTTTGCTTCTATTTTTTTTAAATGCTGAGCTGATACAGCAGACAGATACTGTAGGCAGCGTATAATATTATGTATACTCTTTCGCTCTGGCGGGATGACGGCGATCATGTAACAGAGACAGCAGATCCAGGAAACAATTTTGCGCAAGCCTGCTGTAACGCTTAGCTGCGTATTAATTAGGACTACTACCCCCAGCAGATAGATACTGTAGGCAGTGTATAATATTATGTATACTGTTTCCCTCTGGCGGGATGACGGCGCTGATGTAACAGAGACAGCAGATCCAGGAAACAATTTTGCGCAAGCCTGCTGTAACGCTTAGCTGCGTATTAATTTGGACTACTACCCCCAGCAGATAGATACTGTAGGCAGCGTATAATATTATGTATACTGTTTCCCTCTGGCGGGATGACGGCGCTGATGTAACAGAGACAGCAGATCCAGGAAGCAATTTTGCGCAAGCCTGCTCTAACGCTTAGCTGCGTATTAATTAGGACTACTACCCCCAGCAGACACGCAGTAAACTGAAGACGGTCACAGGCAGCCCAAATATAGTATTTTTCCCCAATTTTTGGGAAAAAGCCCACTGCCTATATAGCCTGAATATCTCTTTCCCTGCCTCACCAGTACTGGCCTATACTCTGTACAATGACTGCAGACTGCGGACGCAATGCTCTGCACGCCCGATATACAAAAAAAAAATTGTGCAACACTGCTAAAAGCAGCCTCAACAGTACTGCACACTGTCAGATGTGGCCCTAAGAAGGACCGTTGGGGTTCTTGCAGCCTAAAATAACTCCTAACGCTCTCCCTATAGCAGCTCCGGCACCAGCAGCACTTTCCCTGATCTCTGTCAGAATGCATTTGTGGCGAGCCGCGGGAGGGGCCGATTTATATACTCGGGTGACACCTAATCTCGCCAGCCACTCACTGCAGGGGGGTGGTATAGGGCTTGAACGTCGCAGGGGGAAGTTGTAATGCCTTCCCTGTCTTTCTATTGGCCAGAAAAGCGCGCTAACGTCTCAGAGATGAAAGTGAAAGTAACTCGAACATCGCGTGGTACTCGTCTCGAGTAACGAACATCTCGAACACGCTAATACTCGAACGAGTATTAAAGGGGTTGTCCCGCGCCGAAACGGGTTTTTTTTTTTTTTCAATAGCCCCCCCGTTCGGCGCGAGACAACCCCGATGCAGGGGTTAAAAAAGAACACCGGACAGCGCTTACCTTAATCCCCGCGCTCCGGTGACTTCTTACTTACCCGGTGAAGATGGCCGCCGGGATCTTCTACCTCCGTGGACCGCAGCTCTTCTGTGCGGTCCATTGCCGATTCCAGCCTCCTGATTGGCTGGAATCGGCACGTGACGGGGCGGAGCTACACCGAGCCCCATTGAGAAGAGAAGAAGACTCGGACTGCGCAAGCGCGGCTAATTTGGCCATTAGACGGCGAAAATTAGTCGGCTCCATGGGAACGAGGACGCTAGCAACGGAGCAGGTAAGTGAAAAACTTCTTATAACTTCTGTATGGCTCATAATTAATGCACAATGTACATTACAAAGTGCATTAATATGGCCATACAGAAGTGTATAGACCCACTTGCTGCCGCGGGACAACCCCTTTAAGCTCGGACGCGTACGTTCGCTCATCTCTATTTTATATCCATATCACTCCACTTAGAAGTCTTTCATAAATTGAATAACAGTGGAATATGGAACAAAGTACTAGCTCTATATATCTGGCATTAATTGCTTGTCATTAAAAAGTTTCAACAGTTTCTTTGCTGTGCTTGCAACATGTTCCAATACACTGCAAGCTGGAGGACTGTCAGTCTATGTAGAAAGTTAGGCTGGTTTTAAACGACCGGATTTGAATTGCAGACTCGGCAATGATCGGCATCTGTGCGGATGATCCACTGTAAAATGTGGGCATTGACAGGCTTGTATTTTTGAATTTTCCTTCACACGAACTGCGTATTTCGCAAGCGGAAGAAAAATTTCAGTGTGCTTTATTTTACCTCGGATTCCGCACAGATGGCCTTCATTGATGTCAATGGAGGCATGTGACCCGCATCATCAATAAGCGATGGCACGAAAAATACTAAGAATTTTTTTTTAAACGTATACTGCACATGACCGCCTGTATGGCTCTCCAGTCATAGGCAATACAGTAAAGAGCCATACACAGAGTCACCGGCCGGGGTCACAGCTCTATTCCCCTGCGGGGCTCCTGCATGCAGAATCCGACCCACTCGTGTGAGCCTGGCCTTGTAGTGATGATAGTTAAAGCCAGTGTAATAGGATAAATGCTATAGTGTTAGTGAGCATTGCGCAAGGTTATCTTTAAGTAATACTGTAGTAATAGTCAAGCATTGCACAGATGCATTGTGTATTGATAATGCCTTATGAGAAATGTACAAGGTTACTATAACAGAAATAGACACTTTCAACGTTATATAGAACCAAAACCATTTATCAGGTAGACATGCAATATGCATAGTAGCATAGAGTTGGAATGAACAGGCCATCTATCTGTGGGCAGGAGGGAGGGCTCACAGTACAATGTCCTGATCTTACAGTAGTACAGAGCAGAGTAGATGCAGTGCTGGAGAGCTTTCCCTGTGAATCTGCTGTGCTATGTCCTACTGCATGATCAAGACATTGCACAGTCTGCCCTCCTTTATAGCCACAGGCAGCTGGTAATGTGATGTACACTGCAGGCTGAACTTCTTTTACGCCCAACAATTAACTATTCATCCATCGTCTTCTTTAGCCCCTCCTCCTATCATTACAATCAGAGCTGAAATGCAATCTGTCAATCTGCTTGACTCCAGCTTGCAGTGTTTTGGAATATGTTGCAAGTACAGCTAAGAAGTACGAAAGTTGAAAATCGTAGTTCAAAATTTTTAACGACAACCTTGTAGACAAATGTTTTTTTATGCAAAAATACATGGATTTGTACAAAATAATTTCTAACGACAGCGTCCATAATATTTAAAGGGGTTTTCCCATTACCAAAAATTGCCTTACAATCACTCTCTCCTCCCTGGTTGCTGCTGACCAGGGTGTCTGACTTGCTGTGACTGCTGATTGGCTGTAGCAGTCACATGTCTTTGTCAGAAACAGCCAGGAAGAACAAAGTGCTTGTGAAGCAATTTTAGGTAGTGGAAAAAACCCTTTACGTTCTCTACATCCCTTTAAAGAAAATAATCAAAAATGTAATTAACTCTGTTTAATTATGATTTATGGTGCAACTTGACCAACGTTACCTGAAAAGTTTCTGAACCATTTTGGTTTCTTGTCCCAGATAACAAAGAGATAGTAAGCGGGAACTCCAGTCAGGGTAATGGCAAAACCGATCCCTGTATTTATGGGGTCTGAATACAGTGATAACGTGACCATAAACAAACAGGTGAAGGAAAACAAAGCTGGTATAAAGATTGGCACCTGGAAAGAAGAAGAAGAAAAGTTGAATTACATAGATACCAACACATTGCTATGTTTAGCTTGCCTTTTATACACACAGTTCCTTTAACGTATCCTTAATGAAAATGTATCACATTGAGTTAAGTCCTACATGTTGGGTTTTAGATTTGCGAATAAGGCAAGAGACTGAACCATCCCCCATTTTTTTCCTTCTTTTCTTAATATATGGTGCCATAAAAAAATAGCGTTCCTACAGCTTCCAAATTATATCGATAACTGTATCAACATACTGTATTATCTACACTCTCAACCGTGTTCGAAACTTTTTTATGGTCATGCCACAGGCAGTCAACAAGAATGAAAATCACACCATTAACAAGCCTAAGAAGCACATAAAATAATGTATAGTGTAAGTGAGTTTGGAGCTAAAACTATGTAAATATCATTCAAAATAATTCTAGCATAAATAAGCATGGTTTCTGGTAAACTAAGTTGGCATGCTTTTGAAATATTAGCTGAGAGCATCATCATTCAAAAGCAGGTTTTGAACCACTGACGTACCGCGACTAAAGCTTGGATGAGAATATGCTAATATCGTACTTTCAACCATCTTATGCTAGAACATTTTATGACCCAGCAACAGCTATAAATCATTAAAAAAAATCATAAATAAAGCCTATTGCTTCTTACTTATAAAAAACTATAAGGAAATATTCAGTTTATTTTAAAGTCAGAGACCAAATACTCTATGATATAACACAAACTTTGTGCCTAGGCTGCAAACTTTGCCAAGCCATTTCCTAGTAGTGGTTAGCCATGTTGTCTACTACAATTACACATACAGAAGGATGAATATTAGTTGGCGATACACAATCTTCCTCAATATCCCCTGACACTGAAAGGTTCTGTGCAGCATATCAAGATTAATGTCAGTCAGACACAGAGGTGAGTGTACCTTGAAAGGGCGATGCATCTCAGGTCGTTTGTACCGTAGATAAATGAGTCCAACAACAGCCAGGCCAATAAAAAGCCACCGAGCAAAACTGAGAAAATTCAGCAGGCTGTAGATATCCCCAGTGAAAAGCATTACCATTGTTAGTGGATACTGCAAAAGAAGAGATTATTATTTACAGAATCAATACACTCCGGTAGAAAGGATTATCCACATCTGTGTGTTTACTAAAAATGCTATCAAATCTATAAATCAGTTTTGGCTTATAAACCGGTCACTGCATGTTCCCCTTTATTTATAGCCTTATTTATAGATTAGTACAAAATGTGAACTACTTGTTGAAAATATATCATTACTGAATTACTCACTTGTTAAAGTGAAGCTCTACATTGAAAAGCACTTTATTTTATTAGGGCCCTGCCTTAATAGTAGTTATTTGTGCTAATAGGTCCCTTTGTAAATGGTAACCATTTGGTAATAGCGTACAGTGGGCATAAGGTTTCTGTCTATCAGCAGAATATAGGTACCATTTGGCCATTTTCACACAGTTGTAGTTTGGTCAGTTTTTTTTGCATCTACACTTATAAGCTAAAACCAGTATAACGCGACTATCAGCACTCCTTCATTGTTTTTGACCCACTCTTGATTTGGATTTATACACTAAGGTAAAACAGTAACCAAAATACTGGCATGTGAAAGTGGCCTAAGTTTGGGTTCAGACACGGTGAGTAGGCAGTCTAGAGTCTTGTGTGGCGCAGAGTGTTAAGGCAACAGAAATGCAGTCCTTAGCTCTCGCTCATGACCTGTCTTGATTAACCCCTTCAGTGGCATGTTTATTATTATTATATTATAGCAGGGAAATCTCGGGGGCTTGCTGCACTGAGTATGCGGTAAAAACCCTGGAAGATTTCAGATGACAGCTTGGTGTTCTGCACATTTCAGCACTAGAGCTGTCCACAGAAATCTTCCAGGGTTTAACTGCATGGTCAGTGCAGCAAGCCCCGAAGATTTTCTGGGCAGTATAGTATGGGAACAAGTCAGCTGCACTATTAGCCAAAATGGAACAAACAAATATTGTGCCATTTGGCTAAAAGCAGCTCCGCAAGAATAAAGTGGACTACAGATGCCCATTCACCTTCCATAGCTGTTACTCAAACCCTTGTTTGGCTGACAACTATTTTCCTGACTCTCCCCATACACATAAATGCTCGGCTTGTCTGAGAGTTCATTTACTTTCAATGGGGAGAGTGGAGAGAGCTGTCTCGGACAGTTATTGTCACAGCATAAATTCAGGGGAAACAAAATAATCAGACATTGAAATTCAATGTGCCTGATCCTTCTTTTTCCTCCACATCATCTGTCGAGATACAGTTGGGAGCTTCCATGTGATAGCCAAAAATGGCGGGATTGGCCAAATTTTCCTAATGTGTAAGGAGAGCTTAACAGTTATCAGTCTGCTGTATTAATGAGGGCAGCACTCCTCCGACCTCTCCCCAGGGATTGCTGACTGCAAAATATCCATTCTAGTATAGTGGACCTGTCCCATAATGTTGCTGTTAAACTGGACAGCATAATGCGGTGACATACTGTATCTGCTTCATATTCACCCAGATTTTTACTTACTGAGAACAAAAGAGGAAATTAAATAGTGTTTGCCAAAAGTAAATCAATGATTATGTGAATCTAATGCAGTGTGCGGTGGCATAAGACATAACTAAATACTGATCATGCAAGATGTGTTTTACAATTCATGGAGCCGAAAGGTTGATGCTCATTTATGTCAATTTGTTGTAACCAGCAGTTAGTAACAGGATATAGTTAACGCTCCAGCTGTTGAGGCTTTTATTAGCCATTCATCATGCTTCAGTGAGATTGAGGAGGAGCAAATGGATTATTATGATGATGCTTCAGTGGATTCATATATTATTCTTATACCTGGATTGCATTTGAGAAGAATCTATCATTTTAACTAGTAATGCAAGCGGAATATAGGATGTAAGACTAAACATGAAATGGGCGCTTATTTACAAATGCAGCAGAGGTGAATATGGCATTTAGTGTTATATTTGTGCATTTCGGAAACTCACAATATATTTTAAGTTTCATAATAGGTCACATTTTAGACAGAAAATTGTCTGTTTTCCAAGAGCAAATGTTAGAAGTTTATAAGCAGTTGTGTGTATGAATGAGGAGCGAATAAGACATGAATGCTTTTGTTACATTTTTATATATTTGCATACAGATTAAGGCTACATTCACACAAGCGTTTTATTGTGGCTATTTTGCATACCATCTGAAGAATTGGACTCATTGCTGACTGATAAGTCATCAATGGATGATCATCAGGGATACGTTGCTTGGATCCCCCCACCAATCAGCTGATTCCCAGGGCTACCGTCGTTGATATCCGTGCAAGAAGCAGAAAGCACTGACAATAGCTCAGGGGTCAGGATTGGAATTGAATTCAATGGGATCTGCACCTGCAATACCAACCTGAGCCACTGAGGTATGATCAGCACTCTGCTTCCTGCGATGACCGCAGTTGGTCATCAATAGAAAAAATAAAAACATTCCGGAATACCCCTTGCAGGGCAGAGACACATGAGTGTATTGCAAAAGTGCATACCCGTGCATACATATGTGCACATTTGCACACCTCCCATAGACCTCTATGAGGTTCTTTTGTGTGCAAAATCACAGAACATAAAGAAGGTTCTATTTTCTGCGCCTGTCGTGAAAAAAATAAATACATGAAAATGCACCCTTTGAAATCAATGGGTTCTATTCTCTGCTTGTCTGAAGGAGCCCTAAAACTGTACAATGTTAGTAGGGGACTTACAGTTTAGGCTACATGCCCACAGACTAATAAAAAGTCGTGCCTGAGAAACTTTGGTACAACTTTCTATTAATCTGTGTACATGTGTCAGACAGCACACAGACATCCCGTCCGTGTGCTGTTCGATGTGCAGGATACCACACATTGACATGTACAATATTTGTCCATATATCGCAAAAAAAATAGGATATGCTGCAAATTTTTATTTTTTGCTCAACTTTTCATGCAACTTAAAAAATGTTCATTCATTTAAATGAATGGGTGCTATGTTCATCTGATTTTTGGACCGTTTTTGTTAAAAAATCAGACGAAAAACACGTCCGCATGCATGTAGCCTTGCAGTGAAGGATTTCCTGCAGTCTTACAGGAAACCAAATAGCAAACACAATCTTCCCTACTTGCAAGTTCTGCTAAAGACAACATTTCATCTAATGCAGTGAGTTGATGTAGCAGGGCTGAGCTGTTAATTGGAACAACTCATCCAGCTCTACCATCTCTGTTTCATGTATTAAAAGTAGTAAACATTTATAGATGTTTTTACTTTGAACTATGTCTGCAACATATTCATCATTTGGTTGGTAGCTAATTTATAAAAGTTAACATACAGGTTAATGAATGGGCACAAATTGGGCAGACATTAGGTTTTATCCTATTTGATCAATGCCAAGCAATGATCCAATCTAGTGCATTAGACTGTCTGTGCTCAGTCAGAGAGATAGCCTTAAAACCTGACCTTTCCTGGTCCCTGAGTAGTGGAGATGAGAAGCACTCAGCTCTGGAAATAAAACCTGTCGAGATACTACAATAACAATGAAAGATGGAGAGCAATATATATCAGTACACAAGCCAAAGGAGACATGGAGCTGTTTACTCAGCACCACCATGGATTCACGTTTGTGATAGATCAACCAATTATTGCAGTGTGTAGACAACTCAAAATGAAAGATTTTTCCAAATTACCAAAATAAGAAAATATAGCCCAACATATCGAGGTATTTCATGGATGTTTTGTATGTATTTGTCTATGTAAAATCTATATTTAGATAGATAGATAGATATGAGATAGATAGATAGATTGATAGATGGATAGATAGATATGAGATAGATAGATAGATAGATATAGATAGATATGAGACAGATAGATAGATATATAGATAGATAGATAGATAGATAGATAGATAGATAGATAGATAGATAGATAGATAGATAGATAGATATGAGACAGATAGATAGATATGAGATAGATAGATATGAGATAGATAAATAGATAGATAGATATGAGATAGATAGATAAATAGATATGAGATAGATAGATAGATAGATAGATAGATAGATAGATAGATAGATAGATATGAGATAGATAGATAAATAGATATGAGATAGATAGATATGAGATAGATAGATAGATAGATATGAGATAGATAGATAGATGGATAGATAGATAGATAGATACATAGATATGAGATAGATAGATAGATAGATAGATAGATAGATAGATAGATAGATAGATAGATAAGAGACAGATATGAGAGAGATAGATAGATGATAGATAGATAGATATGAGATAGATAGATGATAGATAGATACATAGATATGAGATAGACAGATGTGAGATAGATAGATAGATAGATCGATAGATATGAGATAGATAGATAGACAGATATGGGAGAGATAGATAGATGTGAGATAGATAGATATGAGATAGATAGATATGAGATAGATAGATATGAGACAGATAGATAGATAGATAGATAGATAGATAGATAGATAGATAGATAGATAGATAGATAGATGTGAGATAGATAGATAGATAGATAGAAAGATATGAGATAGATAGATAGATAGATAGATGTAAGATAGATAGATAGATAGATAGATAGATAGATAGATAGATAGATAGATGTGAGATGGATGGATGGATAGATAGATAGATATGAGATAGACAGATAGAGGGATGTGAAATGGATTGATAGATAGATATGAGGCAGATAGATAGATCATCGCGTTGTGGAGGCAGGATATATGAATTGGCTGTAAAACTGCTTATTTTCGGGGTAGGGCTTATATTTCAAGCCTCCGCGAAAATCCCCAAAAATCAGGGAGGGCTGATTTTTTTGGGTAGATCTTATTTTCAGGGAAACAGGGTAAATGTATGATCGCTGGGGTTTTGACTGCTGGGACCCCCAATGTTGGGACCCCTACAAGAATAGAATGGTATTAATGCATGTGAACTAGTGCTGTACTTACCCATTTCCATCAATCTCATAGACATTGAATAGAGTACATATGGTGCAAATTGATACACTTTTATTATAATGGCTCATACAATACGTTGTACATAAGACAACATAAATGTAGCTGTTTCTCTCCAACTTCATACTTGCACATTTGACAACTCAAGGTCAAAACTATAACAATTTGGAGAACCAAGACTGTTATTTTCCCAAACTGTTTTAAAACTACAGAAAATGTTTAATCCACAGATTTTCTCATTTCAAGGTAGATTTATGGGTATATGTGTGTATGCTGCACACTCAATAGGCTTAGCCCGTCTCCTGATAGCAGGTACTTCAGACAAGCCTTAATCCATCCTCAAGCAATGCATGAATTATTTCTTATGTATGAAACGGGCTATTAAATGGTTGTATGATTGTCACTCTGGATTCGTCAGTGCTGTAATGTGGATCACACTTGTTATTTTTTTTAATACTTAATGCTACACAGAATAAAAATTCCATCAGTTCTTTTTATATAAAAGCACATTTATGGAGATTGAGTGTTAGCACTCATATTGTTCTATACAATTTTATTTGACGTGACTCAATAGTTTAAAATAAAAATACGGATTTTATAATCTTTGTTAAAAAAAATGGTAGGAACTCAATCATTTCTGCCATTAAATTAAATTAATTAGGATTATCACTGGGATTGTTATTTTTTTCCATTTGGATTTTGTTTTTTGCTACCAAAACGTAAGGGGATTGCAGAAACATATTGTAGCTATAAGACAGAATGCAGACA
Source organism: Eleutherodactylus coqui (assembly GCF_035609145.1). Taxonomy (NCBI): domain Eukaryota; kingdom Metazoa; phylum Chordata; class Amphibia; order Anura; family Eleutherodactylidae; genus Eleutherodactylus; species Eleutherodactylus coqui. Next base: position 136,245,067 of record NC_089843.1, on the reverse strand, counting down.
TTACCTACTGAGACCAGCAGAAGTGAATGTCTTTCTATGTCTAGTTAAATATTTATGGCAATCTTCTGTTAAGGGGATGATCCTATAGGAAGCTCAGTGCAAGTACTGTAAATACTCGTGTACTGTGGGCTAAGTTGGAGAATTTGCAACATTGCTCTTTTATGTTATTTTCTGATATGCTTTGCTGGGAAATAAAGCAACCTAAACAAAGTCAGGTCTGTTCTGTATTTATGATTTGACAGGTTTTCTCGACACTTTCCAGTTTTTTCATCGGTAACATGTACAGAGCGCGCTGTACCAAATAGATGTTTGGGGTTATTGTAGAGCTCTGTATTTGTAACATTCCAATGTTGTTTTGCAATGGGAAAACCACAAAGCGCAGCCAAATAATAATTGGCATCAGATAAGATCCCTTTTAAGACCCCCTTAAAGACCCTCACAAGAATCTGGATAGACTTAAAGGGGTTGTCCCGAGGCAGCAAGTGGGTCTATACACTTCTGCATGGCCATAATAATGCACTTTGTAATGTACATTGTGCATTAATTATGAGCCATACAGAAGTTATAAAAAGTTTTATACTTACCTGCTCCGTTGCTGGCGTCCTCGTCTCCATGGTGCCGACTAATTTTCGCCCTCCGATGGCCAAATTAGCCGCGCTTGCGCAGTCCGGGTCTTCTTCTTTTCTGAATGGGGCTCCGTGTAGCTCCGTGTAGCTCCGTGTAGCTCCGCCCCGTCACGTGCCGATTCCAGCCAATCAGGAGGCTGGAATCGGCAATGGACCGCACAGAAGCCCTGCGGTCCATGAAGACAGAGGATCCCGGCGGCCATCTTCAGCAGGTGAGTATGAAGACGCCGGACCGCCGGGATTCAGGTAAGCGCTGTGCGGGTGGTTTTTTTAACCCCTGCATCGGGGTTGTCTCGCGCCGAACGGGGGGGTTTAAAAAAAAAAAAAAAACCGTTTCGGCGCGGGACAACCCCTTTAAAAAACAAGAAAAAAAGCTTAATCCAAATATATTAGTCAGATTATTTTCTCACTGGATAGTAAGATTTGCCAAGTACCTGCAAAGACAAATTTCCCTCTCTTACTTCTACTTAAAAGGTATGCAAGAACATATTGGATGGACTATTGTCTCACAAAACGTGAGTTGGGCTCCTTCTGTAAATATGCAATAAGATAAAGAAAATATGTCACCAGAAGATGACCTATTGTTTAACCCCTTAGTGACGAAGCCTGTTTGCGCCTTAGTGACGGAGCCAAATTTTGGAAATCTGACATGCGTCGTTCAACGTGGCATAACTCCGTAAAGGCTTTACATATCCCAGTGATTCTGACATTGTTTTTTCGCCACATGTTGTACTTCATTTAGATTGTAAAAAGAGACCGATATAATTTGTGTATATTTATTAAAAGTACCAATATTGGAAAAATTTTGAAAAAATTGTCATTTTTTCACATTTTCAACCGTAATATCTCAAATATGTCCAAACATACTGTACAAATTTTTGATAAGATATGTATTTCCATCTGTTTACTTTATTCTGAATGCACACTTGAAAAACTTTTGTGTTTTTTTTAACCATTTAGAGGACGTACAAATTTAACATTACTTTTCAGCATTTTGAGGAGCACTTTGTTTTCCTGCACCAAGCCAAGTTTGCAGAGGCTCATAAGTGTCAGAATAATAGATACACCCACAAATGACCCCATTTTAAAAACTACACCCCTTAGTGTATTCACTGAGGGGTGTCATGAGTATTTTGACCCCACCAGTTCTTTTCAGGAATTAGTTCAATTTAGGGGACAAAAAAATAAAATTTCATATTTTTGCAAATATGTCATTTTAAAGACATATTTTTTTCCTATAGAGCCCATGAAAATGAGGATTTACACACCAAAATGGATACCCCCATTTCTCCCGTGTTCAGAAACTAACCCATTGTGGCCCTAATCTTATGTCTGGATGCATAACGGGAGCCAAAATGAAAGGAGTAGTCGGTGTCTTTCAGAACATAAATTTTGCTTGAAGGCGATTTAGGCCCCATAGCACTTTTGTAGAGCTCTTGAGTGGCCAAAACCAAAGAGAACCCCCACAAGTGACCCCATTTTGAAAACTAGACCCCTTAACGAATTTATCTAGGGGTGTACTGACCATTTTGACCCCACAGTTTTTGAATGAATTCAAGCCAAGCAAAAGGAAAAAATTGTGATTTTCATTTTTTTGTCAATTCTGTCATTTTAAAAACAGCTTTTTTTGTACAGCACACGCATGAATGAAGCCTTTCGTCCCAAAATGGATACCCCTGTTTCTCCCGTGTTCAGAGACATACCCATTGTGGCCCTAATCTTATGTCTGGATGCACAATGGGGCCCAAAACGAAAGGAGTAGTCGGTGGCTTTAAGAACATAGATTTTCCTTGAAGGAGTTTTAGGCCCATAGCACTTTTGTAGAGCTCTTGAGCGGCCAAAATCAAAGAGAACCCCCACAAGTGACCCCATTTTGAAAACTAGACCCCTTAATGAATTTATCTAGGGGTGTACTGCCCATTTTGAGCCAACAGTTTTTGAATGAATTGAAGCAAAGCAAAAGGAAAAAATTGTGATTTTCGTTTTTTTGGCAATTCTGTCGTTTTAAAAACTGCTTTTTTGGTACAGCACACACATGAATGAAGACTTGCACCCCAAAGTGGATACCCGTGTTTGTCCCGTGTTCAGAGACATACCCATTGTGGCCCTAATCTTTTGTATGGATGCACAACGGGGCCCAAAATGAAAGGAGTAGTCGGTGGCTTTCAGAACAGAAATGTAGCATGAAGGTGATTTAGACCCCATTGCACACTTGTAGAGCCCTTGAGCGGCCAAAACGACAGAGAACCCCCACAAATGATCCCATTTTGAAAACTAGACCCCCTAACGAATTTATCTAGGGGTGTACTGTGTATTTTTACCCTACAATTTTTGAATAAATCTAAGCAAAGCAGTAGGAAAAAAATTACAATTTTCATTTTTTTGGCAGTTGTATCAATTTAAAAACAGTTTTTTTTGTACAGCACACATAGGGATGAAGACTTTCACCCCAAAATGGATACCCCTGTTTGTCCCGTGTTCAGAACCATACCCCTTGTGGCCCTAATCTACTTAAAGGACGCATGGCTAGGCCTATAATGAAAGCAGCACCCGTTGGATTTTAGGGTACAACGGAATAAATTCCAGGCCCCATTGCCCACTTATAGAGTCATTGAGCGTCCAAAACTATAAAGACCCCCACAAATATCCCCATTTTAAAAACTAGACCCCTTAACGAATTCATCTAGGGGTGTACTGCGTATTTTGACCACACAGTATTTGAATAAATTTCAGCAAAGCAGAAGAAAAAAATTACAATTTTCATTTTTTTGTCAATTTTGTCAATTTAAAAACTTTTTTTTTGTACAGTTTACATAGGAATGAAGACGTTCACCCCCAAATGGATACCCCCGTTTGTCCCGTGTTCAAAAACATACCCATTGTGGCCCTAATCTACTTACAGGAAACATGGCAAGGCCTATAATGGAGGGAACACCAGCTGGATTGCAGGGCATAACTGAATAAATTCCAGGCCCCATTGCTCATTTGTACGGAATAAAAATTGACTCCCTAAAATCCCCCCCCCCCCCCTCCACGCCCTTTTCAGCGTTCCCCAAATCTTAGATAAAAGTAATAATGTGAACTGTGTAGTATTTCCAAAGACGGGTAATTATGGAGGCTGGTTGGGATGGGCACATGGGGCAATAAAACCGGGTATCCCCCCTCCTTTCATGCTTTTTGGGAGTCATTTTTTGACCTCAGTGGCGGGTATGGGGTGTAAAAAGTGGCGCTCTGTGAGTCTCCGTAAGCTTGATGAGGTGCGGCGGTCTCACACAGAAGGCGCTCAACAAGCTGCTCCTGGAACTGCAGGAAGGCGAGCGTTCCCGGGGCTTCTTGTAAATTGCGTATTACAGGTAGCGGTCTGAATAACGCCGGGCTCACACAGCCGTAGGTGGATCCCGGCTGTGAGCCCGGCTGTGACCCTGCGTACGGCCGCGTAATGTACTGCGCATAACTGCGTACTTACACGGGCGGTCATGCGCAGTACACTTTTTTTTTTTGTTGTTTGTATTTCCCGCACCGTCGCTTAGCGATGACGCGGGTACCCGCAGCCCGTATACAACGTAGTTGCGTATGGGCAGCGGATATATCCATGACCATGGAGCACAATGGGCTCTATGTTGCGGATATCCGCGGTAAAATAGAACCTACTGCGTTCTCTTTTCTGTGAGTGGATTACGCAATTCCAACCCGCTAATGTGAGCGGAATTGTGTAATCCAATGCGATTGATCTGCGTATTACCGCGGATCAGACGCATGCGGAATCCGTAATTCCTATCCGGTCATGTGAGACCGGCCAAAGGTAGATCGCTACCATTTTTTCACGTGACCGGGGACCGCTCAACGCGGCCACCCGTCACTGCTCCAGGCTCTCGGTGACCGGTGGTCGCTGGGAGCAAGGAGATATTAAGTTTCCTGGGCTCCCCGACTCCTGCACATGTGTCCGGTGTTTTGCCAGCGGTCGCATGCGCAGAATACGGGAAAGTTCACGGAAGAAGATTGCGTCGGGGCGCAAATATGGAGGCCTCCGGTAAAAATTTTTATCTCCTCTCACCGATCGCATCAGTGAGGGGAGATGAAGCTTCACCTTTTTTTAACTTTTACGTGATCGCCATTATTCTTTGGATAACAGCGAACACGTGATCAGGAACCGCTCACCGCGGCTCTCCGTGAAATCTCCAGGCTCTCGGCTAAGTTTTGTAGCCAGGAGCAGGGAGATTTTAAAAAACCACGGCTTTTGCTCATGCGCCTGCCACATTGGTGACGGGCGCGTGCGCAGAAGCTGGGTTGAGGTCCGCGGATAAATCCGCAGGCCTTAGGTACGTCATTTCATCCTCCCTCACGGATATGATCCGTGGGGGGAGATGAAACGCAAGCTTTTTTTAACTTTTTTAAACTTTTTTTTTTTACTTTTTGCACTTTTTTTTTTTTTACCTTTTACCCCTTTTTTTATTTTTATTTTTTTACTTTTTGCACTTTTTTTTTTACTTTACATGATCACTGTCATCCATTGGATGACAGTGATCATGTCCCTGGTGACATCCCTCTGCTCTTGGCTACACATGGCAGCCAGGAGCAGAGCAATTTTGAATTTCCCGGGGCTCGAGCCCCTCTGTGCACGCGCCCGATGTCAATCATCGGGCGCGCATGCGCAGACGGGGATTTCGGGTCCCGGGACATCGGGACATCGCAGAGGACCGGGGGTGAGTATCTTCACCTCCCCTCATGGATCCGATCCATGAGGGGAGGTGAAACTTTACTTTTGTTTTACTTTTTAAACTTTTTCGCGATCACCGCTATCGCAATGGATAGCGGTGATCGCGGGCCCGGGGACCGCTCACAGTGGTCCCCGGTAACACCTCCTGGTTCCCGGCTACCTTCAGGAGCCGGGAGCCAGGAGATTTAAAATTTGCCGGGGACACCCGGGCTTCTGCGCGTGCGCGTGACGTCATCGTCAGGCGCGCATGCGCAGAAGGCCGTCGGCGGGTCCGGGAGGACCAGATCTCCGGGGGACACCGCCGACAAGCCGTGTGAGTATTTTCAGCTGCCGTGATGGATCCGATCCATCATAGCAGCTGAATTACTACTTTTTCACACTGTTTTCTTTACTTTTTTGCGATCGGCGCTATTCATTTTATAGCGCCGATCGCAATGCCGGGGGGGACTGCCCGCATCCTGGGATGACAGCTCCATGCTGTCGGCTACCTGCGGGCACCGACAGCATGGAGCTGTCACGTCCTCAGGCCAGTGGGCATCAATCCAAAGAGGATGCATAAAACTACGTCCTCTAGGATTAAGGCCCACTTTCTGAGGACGTAGTTTCCCGATGGGGCCGTCGTTAAGGGGTTAAATCAAGTTTTTATGTTAAAGACAAACTCCAGTGAAAACACATTTTCTATCATTGCACCCTCATCCGATCATCTATTACATTCTGGATGTCTCCTATGTATATTGTAGTCACTTCCATTTCATAATAGTCAAGCACCATCCTGCTTTTTAGATTTCTCCTTGCTTTCTCTTATTCTCTGGTGTGCCAACAACCCTGTGATGCATCAGCACAGCATTACATAAGCAGCTAGATCCAGTACCGTCTCTGACTGCTGGGAGGACAGTGTGATCATCATTACCCTGTATATTTTCCTAACAATGTAATTTCATAATAAAAAAAGCTCTTGTGACCCCTTGAGGGAACAAAAAGGCAAGTAATAAAATAGGGGGTCAGCAGTAGATCACATAACCTAATTACAAATATTTTTTCAGATAGCTGACTTATATACTGAGGGACTAGATACATAATGAATAGGGGAAAAAAATCACAGGAGTGTCCCTTTAGGCATATTTTTTGTATATTTGTATTTTTTTTAAATTTCCATGTCACTATAAAATATTGGAAAAAAAATCCTAATATCTTGCAGTTTTCATTCTGGCCACTTAACTTAACCCTTTCCAATCCAATTTTGGATTCAGAGTTTCCTAAAAGGCTTTCTCTTTTTGCGGTTATACAACAGTGCCATCTGCTGGCTAAAGCCAGTGAGTGTGCGCCAAAGAGGCTCCGACAGCGGAGTAGCTGGCAATAGACGGTAAGAATATCCTGTCGGATGCCTTTTGACATTGGAGCTTTACAAGCTTTAATCAGAATGTAGGAAGGCATCAGACAGTGGATTGGAAAGGGTTAATATTAGGCTGATTTTTTATGTTCTGTACAGCAGCTTCATAGACCATATGGAAGGGCTTATTGACTTCTATGGTAGAATGCTGTGGGCATGGTATGTGATCTGTGCACAGGTTATTGTTTAGGGAGGGAGAGGAGGTGAGTGCTGATCATCACCTATTGTCAATTGTGGGTCTTATGTTATTTATATATAGCTACAAGAGAAAACTAATGTCGTAGGAAAATGAAAAAAAATCACCAAAGATGTAATAAAAATATGTTTAACATAAAAACCTGATTAAAAAACAGTAGGCCATTATCTGATAACACATTTCCTTTAGGGTTCCTGGACCATTCATACAAAACCTGTAACAGGAACCCTCATCTACTGTTCTAATACTCATTTCTTTATATAGGAGAGCAGTAGAGATGAGCGACCATACTCGCTAAGGCAAACTACTCGAGCGAGTAGTGCCTTATGCGAGTACCTGCCCACTCGTCTCTAAAGATTTGGGTGCCGGCAGGGAAGAGTGGTGAGTTGCAGGAGTAAGCAGGGAGGAGCGGTGGGGAGAGAGTGAGAGAGAGATCTCCCCTCCGTTCCTCCCCGCTCTCCCCCGTTGCTCCCCGCCCCCTGCCGCCACCCGAATCTTTAGAGACGAGCAGGCAGGTACTCTCATAAGGCACTACTGGCTCGAGTAGTTTGCCTTAGTGAGTATGCTCGCTCATCTCTAGAGAGCAGTCTTTAGGTCCCCTCACCAGGGCCTAGGTGCAACTGCCACCTATACGCCCCTGTAGCCACTTTCTGCATATGCTATTCTGAAATATCACAAAAGATCTTATGCCAGGAAATCTAAGATAATGGTTCATCAGAGGCATATCCAATGATTTCTTTTTTTTAACCATTTTTAGAAACTTGCTAGAATCCTTATGAGTACTCATTAATTTAAAGCAATGACCATGTTGTGTTTTCTCAACCAGTGCATTTTAATTAATTGGCGTACATGTATCACTGTTAATATTGTAAACAATGAAAGTGTGTTCTTGATAATGGAATAATTGTTTGGCTAATTTAGGATTATTTTGTTCAAGGAAATGCATCTTCTATACAATTCGATGCTCTACTTTTTCAATGAAATGCATACTTTGTGGTTTATTTCCTTCTCCTCTCTCTAAGCGTATGTTTTTATATCTTATTTTTTTTTTTTTGCCTGTAAAACATACTTTTAACCACAGAATCAATTTACTGACTAGTCTTTTTCCATTATAAATGTGTACACTTGTTTGTGTCCTTCATTACAGTGGTGCCTCTGATGAGCCCATTGCGAATTCTCAGAAGATAGAGCTTTACTTCACTTCCAATTAAGCAAATTTAGCTTTTATTAGTCATACCTCTGTTTCAAAAGACTTCATGTCTGGGAAGGAGCCTGAAATAATCAGTCCCTTTCCATCCATACAATCCCAGGGAACACACACTAATAAGAAGTGATTTACTTTCCTGCCTCTGAGAGTTAAATACCAGGAGCAGATGCACAAATCTGCCAGTGAAACTGATAACAGCATGATGCTGCATGGCCTTCAAATGTAATAAAATAATGGAAAAAAGTAAAAGTAATGTTACACTAATGATTTATCATTTTCTTTCTAAGCAATATAGACAAGTTTAGATCTCTAGAGAACCAAGAAATACTGTTTAAAGAGACAATCAATAATTATTAATAACTCATTGTCGTCAAGGCAAAATTAAAGGATTTATTTTTAGCAATTGCATAAATCTAAGACTTTGAATGCCATACGAAATATCTCTGGGTGCTTTTGCTTTTGCAGTATTTATTATTGAAAAAAAATGATAGCAAGATAAAACAATGTGAGATGTTTTTCTTTTATCATTGTGATACTACACTATATTATGCTGTCAACTGCCTGTATATTGTAGGTCTCACTGTCTAGTAAGAAAACTCTATGGACCTGTTCACAGGCCGATAGATGATGTTTAGATGAGGATTTTGAGTCTCGGCATCATAGGTATAAATCATAGACTCATAGAATGGTAGAGTGAGAAGGGTCCTCCAGAGTCTTCGGGTCCAACCCCCTGCTCAGTGCAGGATCACTAAATCATCCCAGACAGATATTTGTCCAGCCTTTGTTTGCAGACTTCCATTGAAGGAGAACTCACCACCTCCTGTGGTAACTTGTTCCACTCATTGATCAGTTTCATCCCATTGCTTCTAGTCTTTCCTTGTGCAAATGAGAATAGGGCTGATTGCTCTGCACTGTGACAGCCCTTCACATATCTGTAGACAGCTATTAAGTCTGCTCTCAGCCTTCTTTTTTGCAAGCTAAACATTCCCAGATCCTTAAACCATTCCTCATAGGACATGATTTGCTGACAGCTCACCATCTTGGTAACTCTTCTCTGAACTTGCTCCAGTTTGTCTATGTCTTTTTTAAAGTGGGGTGCCCATAGCTGGACACAGTATTCAAGATGAGTTCTGACTAAGGAAGAGTAGAGGGGGAAAATTACCTCACGTGATCACGACTCTATGCTTCTCTTAATACACCCCAGGATTGTGTTTGCCTTTTTGACTGCTGCATCACATTGTTGACTAATCTACAGTCTATGATCTACTAGTATACCCAAGTCTTTTTCACATGTGCTACTGCTTAGGCCAATTCCTCCCATTCTGTATGTGCTTTTTTCATTTTTTTTGCCCAGATGTAAGACTTTGCATTTCTCCTTGTTAAATACCATTCTATTAGGTGCTGCACACTGTTCAAGCTTTTCTAGATCTTTTTGAATACCCTCTCTTCCCTAGTGTTAGCTATCCCTCCTAGCTTTGTGTTGTCAGCAAATTTGATCAGTTTCCCATCAATTCCCTCCTCCAGATCATTTATAAAAATGTTAAACACCACTGGGCCTAGGACAGAGCCTTGTAGTACCACACTTGATACATTCTTTCACTTGGATGTGCAGCCATTGAGTATGATCATTCAGTCAGCTGTGAATTGCCCTAGCAGTTGCCTTGCCAATCCCATATTTAGTCATTTTTTTCAATAATTATGGTATGAGATACTTTGTCAAATGCTTAACTAAAGTCAAGATATACTATATCTACAGCATTTTCCTGATCAACCCAGTTAGTGATTCTGTCATAGAAGGAAATTAGATTCATCTGGCATAATTTGTTTGTTACAAACAAATGCTGGCTCTGGTTAATTTCTCAATTCTTATCCAAGTACTTGCATACATGCTGTTTAATAATTTGTTCAAAGATCTTTTCCGGTATAGAAGTCAAGCTCACAAGCCTGAAGTTTCCTGTATCCACCTTCTTTCCTTTTTTGAAGATAGGGACAACATTTGCCCTCTTCCAAACTTCTGGGGCTTCCCCTGTTCTCCAGGAATTTTCAAAGATTATGGCAAGTGGTTCAGTAATTACTAGAGATGAGCGAACGTACTCGTCTGAGCTTGATATTCGTGCAAATATTAGGGTGTTCGGGATGCTTGTTACTCTTAACGAGCACCACGCGGTGTTCGGGTTACTTTCAGTTTCCTCTCTGAGACGTTAGCGCGCTTTTCTGGCCAATTGAAAGACAGGGAAGGCATTACAACTTCCCCCTGTGACGTTCAAGCCCTATACCACCCCCCTGCTGTGAGTGGCTGGGGAGATCAGATGTCACCCGAGTATAAAAGTCGGCCCCTCCCGCGGCTCGCCTCAGATGCCTTGTGAGTTAGCTGAGGGAAAGTGCTGCTGCTGGTGCTGCTGTAGGGAGAGTGTTAGGAGTGAGTGTAGGCTTCAAGAACCCCAACGGTCCTTCTCAGGGCCACATCTATCCGTGTGCAGTACTGTGGAGGGTGCTGTTAGCAGTGTTGCACAAATTTTTTTTTTTTCAAAATCGGCAGTCTGCAGAGCATTGCGCCTTGCAGTAATACTACAGGGACAGAAGTGGTGGTTAGGTAGGGAGAGTGTTAGGAGTGAGTGTAGGCTTCAAGAACCCCAACGGTCCATCTAAGGGCCACATCTATCCGTGTGCAGTACTGTGCAGGCTGCTGTTAGCAGTGTTGCATATTTTTTTGTTTTCAAAATCGGTTGTCTGCAGAGCATTGCAGGGAGAGAATTGTGTAGGCAGGGCCAGAAGACATATATTATTGATTGAATATAGTTAGTGGGCCCTCCGTTTCCAAAAAAGGGAAAAATTGTATTTGTCCTACAGTCTTACGCCAATTTATTTCCTGCCTGGGAAAAGTAACTGCTCTGCTGCACTTCATATAACTGCATTTCTGTGCAACACATATCTTATCTGATTGAATATAGTCAGTGGGCCCTCCGTTTCCCAAAAAGGGAAAAATTGTATTTGTCCTGCAGGCTTGCGCCAATTTATTTGCTGCCTGTGAAAAGTCTCCGCTCTGCTGCACTTCATATAACTGCATTTCTGTGCAACACATATCTTATCTGATTGAATATAGTCAGTGGGCCCTCCGTTTCCCAAAAAGGGAAAAATTGTATTTGTCCTGCAGGCTTGCGCCAATTTATTTGCTGCCTGTGAAAAGTCTCCGCTCTGCTGCACTTCATATAACTGCATTTCTGTGCAACACATATCTTATCTGATTGAATATAGTCAGTGGGCCCTCCGTTTCCAAAAAAGGGAAAAATTGTATTTGTCCTGCAGGCTTGCGCCAATTTATTTCCTGCCTGGGAAATCACTGGTAATACAGCATGCTGAGGGGTAGGGGTAAGCCTAGAGGATGTGGACGTGGCCGAGGACGCGTAGGCCCAAGTGAGGGTGTGGGCACAGGGCGAGCTCCTGATCAAGGTGTATCGCAGCCGACTGCTGCGCGATTAGGAGAGAGGCACGTTTCTGGCGTCCCCACATTCATCGCCCAATTAATGGGTCCACGCGGGAGACCTTTATTAGAAAATGAGCAGTGTGAGCAGGTCCTGTCGTGGATGGCAGAAAGTGCTTCGAGCAAGCTATCATCCACCCACAGTTCTGCGCCGTCCAGTGCTGCAAATCCAAATCCTCTGGCTGCTACTCCTCCTTCCTCCCAGCCTCCTCACTCCACTACAATGACACATGCTCAGGAGCGGGCAGACTCCCAGGAACTGTTCTCGGGCCCCTGCTCAGATTGGGCAGCAGTGGTTCCTCTCCAAGCAGAGGAGTTTATTGTCACTGATGCCCAACCATTCGAAAGTTCCCGGGGTCCGGGGGATGAGGCTGGGGACTTCCGGCAACTGTCTCAAGACCTTTCAGTGGGTGAGGAGGACGATGACAATGAGACACAGTTGTCTTGCAGTGAGGTAGTAGTAAGGGCAGTAAGTCCAAGGGAGGAGCGCACAGAGGATTCGGAGGAAGAGCAGCAGGACGATGAGGTGACTGACCCCACCTGGTGTGCAACGCCTACACAGGACAGGTCTTCAGAGGGGGAGGCACGGGCAGCAGCAGGGCAGGTTGCAAGAGGCAGTGCGGTGTCCAGGGGTAGAGGCAGGGCCAGACCGAATAATCCACCAAGTGTTTCCCAAAGCACACCCTCGCGCCATGCCACCCTGCAGAGGCCGAGGTGCTCTAAGGTCTGGCAGTTTTTCACAGAGACACCTAACGACCGACGAACAGTGGTGTGCAACCTTTGTCGTGCCAAGATCAGCCGGGGAGCCACCACCAACAGCCTCACCACCACCAGCATGCGCAGACATATGATGGCCAAGCACCCCACAAGGTGGGACGAAGGCCGTTCACCGCCTCCGGTTTGCACCGCTGCCTCTCCCCCTGTGCCCCAACCTGCCACTGAGATCCAACCCCGCTCTGAGGACACAGGCACTACCGTCTCCTGGCCTGCACCCACACCCTCACCTCCGCTGTCCTCGGCCCCATCCACCAATGTCTCGCACCGCACCGTCCAGCCGTCGCTAGCGCAACTGTTTGAGCGCAAGCGCAAGTACGCCGCCACGCACCCGCACGCTCAAGCGTTAACCGTCCACATAGCTAAATTTATCAGCCTTGAGATGCTGCCGTATAGGGTTGTGGAAACGGAGTCCTTCAAAAGTATGATGGAGGCGGCGGCCCCGCGCTACTCAGTTCCCAGTCGCCACTACATTTCCCGATGTGCCGTCCCAGCCCTGCACGACCACGTCTCCCGCAACATTGTACGCGCCCTCACCAACGCGGTTACTGCCAAGGTCCACTTAACAACGGACACGTGGACAAGCACAGGCGGCCAGGGCCACTACATCTCCCTGACGGCACATTGGGTGAATTTAGTGGAGGCTGGGACAGAGTCAGAGCCTGGGACCGCTCACGTCCTACCCACCCCCAGAATTGCGGGCCCCAGCTCGGTGCTGGTATCTGCGGCGGTGTATGCTTCCTCCACTAAAGCACCCTCCTCCTCCTCCTCCTCTGCAACCTCTGTCTCGCAATCAAGATGTGTCAGCAGCAGCAGCACGTCGCCAGCAGTCGGTGTCGCACGGCGTGGCAGCACAGCGGTGGGCAAGCGTCAGCAGGCCGTGCTGAAACTACTCAGCTTAGGAGATAAGAGGCACACGGCCCACGAACTGCTGCAGGGTCTGACACAGCAGACCGACCGCTGGCTTGCGCCGCTGAGCCTCCAACCGGGCATGGTCGTGTGTGACAACGGCCGTAACCTGGTGGCGGCTCTGCAGCTCGGCAGCCTCACGCACGTGCCATGCCTGGCCCACGTCTTTAATTTGGTGGTTCAGCGCTTTCTGAAAAGCTACCCACGCTTGTCAGACCTGCTCGTAAAGGCGCGCCGGCTCTGCGCACATTTCCGCAAGTCCCACACGGACGCTGCCACCCTGCGCACCCTGCAACATCGCTTTAAGCTGCCAGTGCACCGACTGCTGTGCGACGTGCCCACACGGTGGAACTCTACGCTCCACATGTTGGCCAGGCTCTATGAGCAGCGTAGAGCTATAGTGGAATACCAACTCCAACATGGGCGGCGCAGTGGGAGTCAGCCCCCTCAATTATTTTCTGAAGAGTGGGCCTGGTTGGCAGACATCTGCCAGGTCCTTGGAAACTTTGAGCAGTCTACCCAGGTGGTGAGCGGCGATGCTGCAATCATTAGCGTCACCATTCCTCTGCTATGCATCTTGAGAAGTTCCCTGCAAAGCATAAAGGCAGATGCTTTGCGCTCGGAAACGGAGGCGGGGGAAGACAGTATGTCGCTGGATAGTCAGAGCACCCTCCTGTCTATATCTCAGCGCATTCAGGAGGAGGAGGAGGAGGGGGAAGACACAGCTTGGCCCACTGCTGACGGTGCCCCTGCTGCTTGCCTGTCATCCTTTCAGCGTGTATGGCCTGAGGAGGAGGAGGAGGAGGAGGAGGAGGGGGATCCTGAAAGTGATCTTCCTAGTGAAGACAGCCATGTGTTGCGTACAGGTACCCTGGCACACATGGCTGACTTCATGTTAGGATGCCTTTCTCGTGACCCTCGCGTTACACGCATTCTGGCCACTACGGATTACTGGGTGTACACACTGCTCGACCCACGCTATAAGGCGAACCTTCCCACTCTCATTCCCGAAGAGGAAAGGGGTTCGAGAGCGTTGCTATATCACAGGACCCTGGCGGACAAGCTGATGGTAAAATTCCCATCCGACAGCGCTAGTGGCAGAAGGCGCAGTTCGGAGGGCCAGGTAGCAGGGGAGGTGCGGAGATCGAGCAGCATGTACATCCCAGGCAGTGCAACAGTCCTTAAGGGCCTGGACAGCTTTATGGCTCCCCACCAAGACTGTGTCACCGCTCCCCAGTCAAGGCTGAGTCGGCGGGAGCACTGTAAAAGGATGGTGAGGGAGTACGTAGCCGATCGCACGACCGTCCTCCGTGACGCCTCTGCCACCTACAACTACTGGGTGTCGAAGCTGGACACATGGCCTGAACTAGCGCTGTATGCCCTGGAGGTGCTTGCTTGTCCTGCGGCTAGCGTCTTGTCGGAGAGGGTGTTTAGTGCGGCTGGGGGAATCATCACAGATAAGCGTACCCGCCTGTCAACCGACAGTGCCGACAGGCTAACACTCATCAAGATGAACAAAGCCTGGATTTCCCCAGACTTCTCTTCTCCACCAGTGGACAGCAGCGATACCTAAGCAATACGGAGGCTGCACCCGCGGATAGAAGCATCGTTCTCTCTCACCATCCAAAACGGGGACATTTCTGCTTCATCAATCTGTGTATAATATTCCTCCTCCTCCTCCTCCTCCTGCTCCTCCTCCTGAAACCTCACGTAATCACGCTGAACGGGCAATTTTTCTTAGGGCCACAAGGCTCACTCATATAATTTTTCTAAAAATTTTTTATACGTTTCAATGCTCTTAAAAGCGTTGGAACTTTAACTTGAAACAATTTTTCGTTAAACTGGGCTGCCTCCAGGCCTAGTTACCACTTAAACCACATTAACCAAAGCGATTGGGTTTCACCTGCCATCCTGGTTGGGCATGGCCAATTTTTACTGAGGTACATTAGTACTGTTGGTACACCAATTTTTTTGGGCCCTCACCTACAGTGTAATCATAGCAATTTCTATGTTCTTCGCCTGCACTCATGGTACAGAAAGGTGTGTGGGGTTGGCCTACACTTTAGCTACATAAATGTAACTTGGGCCTTGGCTATACTAAGGCTACTGAAATGGAACTAAGACTGCGCTCCCACTATACTGCTGCTTCGGAATTGTTCCTGGGGCCTGTGTAGGCTGCTACTATTACTTAAATGGAACTTAGACTATGTTCCTCCTATACTGCTGCTTCAGAATTGTTACTGGGGCCTGTCTTGAGTGCTACTATTACTGAAATGGAACGAAGACTGCGCTCCCACTATACTGCTGCTTCAGAATTGTTACTGGTGCCTGTCTTGAGTGCTACTATTACTGAAATGGAACGAAGACTGCGCTCCCACTATACTGCTGCTTCGGAATTGTTACTGGGGCCTGTCTTGAGTGCTACTATTTCTGAAATGGAACTAATACTGTGCTCCCCCTATAATGCTGCTAGTGATATGTTAGTGGGGCCTGTCCTAATGCTACGGCTGAAATGTTACGAATTATGGGCTCTGCCTATACCGCTGCTAATGGTATGTCTCTGGGGTGTGGAAACAGAGGCTTCCCAAAGACATGATGGCGGCGAGGCCATTTCCCACCGATGCGGTTACTGTTAAGGTGCATATAACCACGGACACGTGGAGAGGATACGTAGTGCCTCAAAAACATCCCCCGCCACGGCCCACTTAATCGTGGCCACATTCCGAAAACCAACAAAATAAAATTGCGCTACTAGGTCCGCAGTCACCACCACATTACCACCAACGCGGTTCCTGTTAAGGTGCATATAACCACGGACACGTGGAGAGGACACGTAGTGCCTCAAAAACATCCCCCGCCACGGCCAACTTAATCCTGGCCACATTCCGAAAACCAACAAAATACAACCGCGCTACTAGGTCCGCAGTCACCACCACATTACCACCAACGCAGTTACTGTTAAGGTGCATATAACCACGGACACGTGGAGAGGACACGTAGTGCCTCAAAAACATCCCTCTCCTCCTCCAACAATGAAAACATTCTTGGCAAATGCCTTTGCATTGGTTCGTCTGGTGGCAGTCCAAGAATTTCACCTTTACCGACACAACAAGAGAGCCCCCCCACCATCCCCCCGCCACAGCCCACTTAATCCTGGCCACATTCCGAAAACCAACAAAATAAAACCGCGTTACTAGGTCCGCAGTCACCACCACATTACCACCAACGCGGTTACTGTTAAGGTGCATATAACCATGGACACGTGGAGAGGACACGTAGTGCCTCAAAAACATCCCCTGCCACGGCCAACTTAATCCTGGCCACATTCCGAAAACCAACAAAATACAACCGCGCTACTAGGTCCGCAGTCACCACCACATTACCACCAACGCGGTTACTGTTAAGGTACATATTACCAGTCTGACTGGGGCATGCAGACACCTTTACAGAATGAATAGTGTGTGGCACATAGGTTCCCCATTGCTATGCCCACGTGTGCAGCTCCTGATGGCGGTGGCACAGGATTATATTTCTCATTGCTTCTGTACAGCATTGTGGGCTATCGCCCCACCACTTTTAAAGAGGGTCGCTTCCTTGCCGTGCCAACCCTCTGCAGTGTGTGCCTGCAGTTCCTCCTCATGGCAGACGCACTTATAAATAGACATGAGGGTGGTGTGGCATGAGGGCAGCTGAAGGCTGCGCAGGGACAGTTTGGTGTGCGCTGTGGACACTGCGTCGTGCAGGGGGGAGGGGGGTTGGGCAGCATGTAACCCAGGAGAAGTGGCAGCAGAGTGTCATGCAGGCAGTGATTGTGCTTTGTTGTAGGTAGTGTGGTGCGTAGCTAAGGTATGCCATGCTAATGTGGGCTTTTCAGAAGTAAAAGTTGTTGGGAGGGGGGGGGGGACACTCTTGCCGGTATTGTGGCTTAATAGTGGGACCTGTGAACTTGAGATGCAGCCCAACATGTAGCCCCTCGCCTGCCCTATCTGTTGCTGTGTCGTTCCCATCACTTTCTTGAATTGCCCAGATTTTTACACATGGAAACCTTAGCGAGCATCGGCGAAATATAAAAATGTTCGGGTCGCCCATTGACTTCAATGGGGTTCGTTATTCGAAACGAACCCTCGAGCATTGCGAAAATTTCGTCCCGAGTAACGAGCACCCGAGCATTTTGGTGCTCGCTTATCTCTAGTAATTACCTCTGCTGCTTCCTTTAGTATCCTAGGATGTAATTCATCTGGTTCTTGAGATGTGATTTCATTTAAGTTAGCTATGTGTTCCCTCACCATCTCTCTATAGATAGCCTTCTTTCATTCCACCAATAGCACAGGGAAGATCAGTTGATGTTACATCTACTTTCTGAGAGAAAACAGATAAAAGTTGGGCCTTCTCAACATCATTCTTAACCAATTCACTATTTTCATCTTGTAAGCATCTAATAGCATTTTTGACTTTTCTTTTGCTTTTGACATACCTCCGAAATCCTTTTTTTATTGCTTTTGGCCTCTCTTGCAAGCCTCAATTCATTATTAGCTTTAGCTTTTCTGACACTTGCCCTGTTTCTGCAGACCGCATTGTATTCTTCTTTAGATATTCCCCCATCTTTCCATTTGATAAACATATTTTTCTTCATTTTTAACATGTGTGCAAGTTCTGTGTTTATCCATGCTGGTCTCTTTAAATGCTTCCCATTTTTCCTTCTTTTAGGGATTGTTAACGATTGTGCTTTGAGATCCTCATTTTGCAGTATTTCCCAATCTTCTTGGACATTTCTGTCCTTAAGAACATCTAGCCATTGGATTTTCCCTACCCTCTTTCTGAGTCCATTAAAATCTGCCTTTCTGAAATCCAACCTTGAGGTCTGAGTTTTCTCAGGTCTCCCCCCTTTTTATCCAGAATTCAAGGGTAGCATGATCACTGCCTCCTAAGGTCCCACCCACATTTGCTTCCTCAACCATTCCCTCCCTGTTGGTAGAAAAATTATTTCCAAGATAGCAGATCCCCTTGTTTTCTCTTCTACTTTTTGTAAGATAAAGTTGTCAGCAAGAGCTGATAAGAATTTGTTGGATCCATTACTTTTACATGAGAGAAATTCCCAACAAATGCCTGGATAGTTAAAATCTCCCATAATCACTATGTCATGTTTTTTTGAGAGTTAGGCCATCAGATGTAGAAAGGGTTCTCTACCATCCAACAAGTGCCACAGATGAGGCTCTATACTATTTGGGGGCACAGAGAGTGCCCTAGTACTAATTATGGTCATGAGATTTACTTAGTAATAGGGATCCCTTTTGTGGCGCCATAGTAATAGAACACTATTACTATGGGGCCACAGATGGGATCACTATTACTAGTTAGGGCATGCAGAGCTTATTTTACTAAGTATGGCCACAGAGAGGATCACTATTATTAATTTGGGGGAAACAGCAGGTCCTATTACTAAGTCAGGCACACAGTGAATCCTTTGGTACCATTATTACTAAGTGGAGCCACAGCAGGCTCATTAGTACTATGGGGAGCACTGAAATTTGCCTAGGGTTTGCAGCAGGTGGATAGGGATAGAGTGCAAGAGGGAAGTGAGTCATGGCTTGAAGAAATCTCAATGGTTGTCTGGGTCCTGAGAGAAGAAAACCAAATATGGATGACTCCAAGCAGAGATGACATCACCTGTGATCATTAGAGGTAAATGCACTACAATCACTATCCCTGTGTAGAACTAATATTTGAGTCTGTTGTACGGTAACTGTACTATTTAGAGGTATGCTAAAGCTAAGCTGTATCTAAGGCCTCATTCACCTGAGTGCTGTCTACTGGCATTAGAGGTGCTTCTATAGGTACCAATATGTTCCTATAAAAGCGTTCACATGAACGATTGTTAGGCACGCTAATTTCACGCACCTAACAAAGATTGGACATGTGACTGCAGGTCGCATCTAAGCTCCGTGGTGCGGTCAAAGATAGGACCTGACCCATCTTTGGTGCATGCTTTCCATAGACTCCTATGGGAGCTGGAAAGCAGACACCACACACCTTGGATTGTGTGAACAGGCTACTTCAAGTAGCAGGAATTAACACGTTCATGTGATCTTTAGAGCAGTATAGCTGCGATCTTTGCACACCGCTATACTGCACACCTACAGCGTTCATGTGATCGAGCCCTTAAAGGGGTTGTCCCGCGCCGAAACGGGTTTTTTTTTTTTTCAAACCCCCCCCCCCCCCCCCCCCCGTTCGGCGCGAGACAACCCCGATGCAGGGACTGAAAAAAAGAACAGCACAGCGCTTACCTGAATCCCGGCGCTCCGGTGACTTCTATACTTACCGGTGAAGATGGCCGCCGGGATCCTCTACCTCCGTGGACCGCAGCTCTTCTGTGCGGTCCATTGCCGATTCCAGCCTCCTGATTGGCTGGAATCGGCACGTGACGGGGTGGAGCTACACGGAGCCCCATAGAGAACAGCAGAAGACCCGGACTGCGCAAGCGCGGCTAATTTGGCCATCGGAGGGCGAAAATTAGTCGGCTCCATGGGAACGAGGACGCTAGCAACGGAGCAGGTAAGTAAAAAACTTTTTATAACTTCTGTATGGCTCATAATTAATGCACAATGTACATTACAAAGTGCATTAATATGGCCATGCAGAAGTGTATAGACCCACTTGCTGCCTCGGGACATCTCCTTTAACCTGCTGCATTATAAAGGGTGGTGTATATTATAGAATATATTTCTTTTTTTTTGGGGGGGGGGGGAGTGGAGCAAATATACATTTAGCGGATTTGCTGGAAATGTTCCACAGTGGAAACATCCTTAGAAACTCCACACGAAAATTCGTGTCAAAATCCACACCATTTGATGCAGACATTGACATGGATTTTGGTATGGATTCACAGGAGATATCACTCTATCAATTAAAGGGGTCAAATATAGTGCAGATCCACTACAAAGTCTGCACCCAATGGTTATTGTTGTGGTTGCTTATTTAATGGTCAACCAGAGAATATTTTACATTTGGCCTAAGTTGTTTGAACAACCCCAGGTCCACGGTCCCCTTAATACTTGATCACACAGTAGTCGTATATCATACTCATAATATTTTACCTATTTAATAATAAATCAGAAAAAATGTGGATAAATTCTTCTCCACTAAGACTTTCCTCAACTATATCTGCTGATCATTTTGTTATAATTAAAATATGCTTACAGTGTAGAGTCCAGAAAAGAGCACCAACTAATGTGCAAAGAACTCACTATTTAAAGATTCTTACTAGAGATGAGCGAACGTATTCGTCCGAGCTTGATATTCGTGTGAATATTAGGGTGTTCGGGATGCTCGTTATTCGTAACGAACACCATGCGGTATTCGGGTTACTTTCACTTCCTTCCCTGAGACGTTAGCGCGCTTTTCTGGCCAATTGAAAGACAGGGAAGGCATTACAACTTCCCCCTGTGACGTTCAAGCCCTATACCACCCCCCTGCTGTGAGTGGCTGGGAAGATCAGATGTCACCCGAATATAAAAGTCGGCCCCTCCCGCAGCTCGCCTCAGATGCCTTGTGAGTTAGATGAGGGACAGTGCTGCTGGTACCGGAGCTGCTGTAGGGAGAGAAATAGCAGTTAGTGTAGGCTTCAAGAACCCCAAAGGTCCTTATTAGGGCCAGTAACACCTGTGTGTTGGCTGCTGTTAGCAGTGACTTTTTTTTTTTTCTCAAAATCGCCTCTGCAGAGCGTTGCACCCGGCATTAGGGACAGAAGTGTTGGATAGGCAGGGAGAGTGTTAGGAGTGAGTGTAGCCTTCAAGAACCTCAACGGTCCTTTCCAGGGCCATATTTAACCGTGTGCAGTACTGTGCTGGCTGCTGTTAGCAGTGCTGCATATTTTTTTTTTTCTCAAAATCGCCTCTGCAGAGCATTGCACCCTCCATTGATACTACAGGGAAAGAATTGTGTAGGCAGGGCCACAACACAGTTATTATTCATTGAATATACGCAGTGGGTCCTTTTGGTGTAAAAAAAGGGAAAAGAAATCTATGTGTCCTGCCTCTGTCCGTCCTAAGGGCTGTGGACACGTGTGAGCTGCGTGTACAACGTTAAAAAATCAGACGCACCCAGCTACGGTTTACTGCTGGCTTCGCCATTTGCTTTCCTTAATTGGGAAAAAAATACCTGCTCTGCCAGAGTTAATAACTCTGCTACCCTCAAGTTCTGTGACACATTAGCAGGGCCACAGCACAGTTATAAAACTTCTCATGTTCATTGAATATACGCAGTGGGTCCTTTTGGTGTAAAAAAAGGGAAAAGAAATCTATTTGTCCTGCCTCTGTCCGTCCTAAGGGCTGTGGACACGTGTGAGCTGCGTGTACAACGTTAAAAAATCAGACGCACCCAGCTATGGTTTACTGCTGGCTTCGCCATTTGCTTTCCTTAATTGGGAAAAAAATACCTGCTCTGCCAGAGTTAATAACTCTGCTACCCTTAAGTTCTGTGACACATTAGCAGGCCCACAGCACAGTTATAAAACTTCTCATGTTCATTGAATATACGCAGTGGGTCCTTTTGGTGTAAAAAAAGGGAAAAGAAATCTATTTGTCCTGCCTCTGTCCGTCCTAAGGGCTGTGGACACGTGTGAGCTGCGTTTACAACGTTAAAAAATCAGACGCACCCAGCTACGGTTTACTGCTGGCTTCGCCATTTGCTTTCCTTAATTGGGAAAAAAATACCTGCTCTGCCAGAGTTAATAACTCTGCTACCCTCAAGTTCTGTGACACATTAGCAGGGCCACAGCACAGTTATTAAACTTAGATTATTCATTCACTAGAGGCAGTGGGGCGTTTCGTTTTCAAAAAAGGGAAAAAATTATATTTGGCCTGCAGTCTTGCGCCAATTTATTTCCTGCCTGTGAAATCAAATCACTGATAATACAGCATGCTGAGGGGTAGGGGTAGGCCTAGAGGACGTGGACGCGGCCGAGGACGCGGAGGGCCAAGTCAGGGTGTGGGCACAGGCCGAACTCCTGTTCTAGGTGTATCGCAGCCGTCTGCTGCGCGATTAGTAGACAGGCACGTTTCTGGCGTCCCGACAGTCATCGCACAAGTCATGGGTCCACGCGGGAGACGGTTATTAGAAAATGAGCAGTGTGAGCAGGTCCTGTCGTGGATGGCAGAAAGTGCTTCGAGCAACCTATCGTCCAGCCACAGTTCTGCGCCGTCCACTGCTGCAAATCCGAATCCTCTGTCTGCTGCTCCTCCTTCCTCCCAGCCTCCTCACTCCACTACAATGACACATGCTCAGGAGCGGGAACACTCCCAGGAACTGTTCTTGGGCCCCTGCTCAGATTGGACAGCAGTGGTTCCTCTCCCACCAGAGGAGTTTATCGTCACTGATGCCCAACCATTCGAATGTTCCCGGGGTCCGGGGGAAGAGGCTGGGGACTTACGCCAACTGTCTCAACAACTTTCTGTGGGTGAGGAGGACGATCAGACACAGTTGTCTTGCAGTGAGGTAGTAGTAAGGGCAGTAAGTCCGAGGGAGCAGCGCACAGAGGATTCGGAGGAAGAGCAGCAGGACGATGAGGTGACTGACCCCACCTGGTGTGCAACGCCTACACAGGACAGGTCTTCAGAGGGGGAGGCACGGGCAGCAGCAGGGCAGGTTGCAAGAGGCAGTGCGGTGGCCAGGGGTAGAGGCAGGGCCAGACCGAATAATCCACCAAGTGTTTCCCAAAGCACACCCTCGCGCCATGCCACCCTGCAGAGGCCGAGGTGCTCTAAGGTGTGGCAGTTTTTCACAGAGACGCCTGACGACCGACGAACAGTGGTGTGCAACCTTTGTCGTGCAAAGCTCAGCCGGGGAGCCAACACCAACAGCCTCACCACCACCAGCATGCGCAGACATATGATGGCCAAGCACCCCACAAGGTGGGACGAAGGCCGTTCACCACCTCCGGTTTGCACCCCTGCCTCTCCCCCTGTGCCCCAACCTGCCACTGAGATCCAACCCCCCTCTCAGGACACGGGCACTACCGCCTCATGGCCTGCACCCACACCCTCACCTCCGCTGTCCTCGGCCGCATCCACCAGTGTAGTTCAGCGCACCGTCCAGCCGTTGCTTGCGCAACTGTTGGAGCGCAAGCGCAAGTACGCCGCCACGCACCCGCACGCTCAAACGTTAACCGTCCGCATAGCAAAATTCATCAGCCTTGAGATGCTGCCGTATAGGGTTGTGGAAACGGAGTCCTTCAAAAGTATCATGGAGGCGGCGGCCCCGCGCTACTCAGTTCCTAGTCGCCACTACTTTTCCCGATGTGCCGTCCCAGCCCTGCACGACCACGTCTCCCGCAACATTGTACGCGCCCTCACCAATGCGGTTAGTGGCAAGGTCCACTTAACTACGGACACGTGGACAAGCACAGGCGGGCAGGGCCACTACATCTCCCTGACGGCACATTGGGTGAATTTAGTGGAGGCTGGGACAGAGTCAGAGCCTGGGACCGCTCACGTCCTACCCACCCCCAGAATTGCAGGCCACAGCTCGGTGGTGGTATCTGCGGAGGTGTATGCTTCCTCCACTAAAGCACCCTCCTCCTCCTCCTCCTCCGCAACCTCTGTCTCGCAATCAAGATGTGTTAGCAGCAGCATGTCGCCAGCAGTCAGTGTCGAGCGGTGTGGCAGCACAGCGGTGGGCAAGCGTCAGCAGGCCGTGCTGAAACTACTCAGCTTAGGAGATAAGAGGCACACGGCCCACGAACTGCTGCAGGGTCTGACACAGCAGACCGACCGCTGGCTTGCGCCGCTGAGCCTCCAACCGGGCATGGTCGTGTGTGACAACGGCCGTAACCTGGTGGCGGCTCTGCAGCTCGGCAGCCTCACGCACGTGCCATGCCTGGCCCACGTCTTTAATTTGGTGGTTCAGCGCTTTCTGAAAAGCTACCCACGCTTGTCAGACCTGCTCGTAAAGGCGCGCCGGCTCTGCGCACATTTCCGCAAGTCCCACACGGACGCTGCCACCCTGCGCACCCTGCAACATCGCTTTAAGCTGCCAGTGCACCGACTGCTGTGCGACGTGCCCACACGGTGGAACTCTACGCTCCACATGTTGGCCAGGCTCTATGAACAGCGTAGAGCTACAGTCGAATACCAACTCCAACATGGGCGGCGCAGTGGGAGTCAGCCTCCTCAATTCTTTTCAGAAGAGTGGGCCTGGTTGGCAGACATCTGCCATGTCCTTGGTAATTTTGAGGAGTCTACCCAGGTGGTGAGCGGCGATGCTGCAATCATTAGCATCACCATTCCTCTGCTATGCATCTTGAGAAATTCCCTGCAAAGCATAAAGGCAGCTGCTTTGCGCTCGGAAACGGGGGCGGGGGAAGACAGTATGCCGCTGGATAGTCAGGGCACCCTCCTGTCTATTTCTCAGCGCGTACAGGAGGAGGAGGAGGAGCATGAGGAGGATGAGGAGGAGGGGGAAGAGACAGCTTGGCCCACTGCTGATGGTACACCGGCTGATTGCCTGTCATCCTTTCAGCGTGTATGGCCTGAGGAGGAGGAGGAGGAGGATCCTGCAAGTGATCTTCCTAGTGAAGACAGCCATGTGTTGCGTACAGGTACCCTGGCAAACATGGCTGACTTCATGTTAGGATGCCTTTCTCGTGACCCTCGCGTTGCACGCATTCTGGCCACAACGGATTAATGGATGTACACACTGCTCGACCCACGCTATAAGGAGAACCTGCCCACTCTCATTCCCGAAGAGGAAAGGGGTTCGAGAGTGTTGCTATACCACAGGACCCTTGCGGACAAGCTGATGATAAAATTCCCAGTCGACAGCGCTAGTGGCCGAAGGCGCAGTACCGAGGGCAAGGTAGCAGGGGAGGTGCGGAGATCGAGCAGCATGTACAGCCCAGACAGTGCAACAGTCTTTAAGGGCCTGGCCAGCTTTATGGCTCCCCACCAAGACTGTGTCACCGCTCCCCAGTCAAGGCTGAGTCGGCGGGAGCACTGTAAAAGGATGGTGAGGGAGTGCGTAGCCGATCGCACGACCGTCCTCCGTGACGCCTCTGCCACCTACAACTACTGGGTGTCGAAGCTAGACACGTGGCCTAAACTAGCGCTGTATGCCCTGGAGGTGTTGCTTGTCCTGCGGCTAGCGTCTTGTCGGAAAGGGTGTTTAGTGCGGCTGGGGGAATCATCACAGATAAGCGTACCCGCTTGTCAACCGACAGTGCCGACAGGCTAACACTCATCAAGATGAACAAAGCCTGGATTTCCCCAGACTTCTCTTCTCCACCAGCGGACAGCAAGGATACGTAAGCAATACGTAGGCTGAACCCGCGGATGGAAGCTACATTCTCTCTCACCATCCAAAACGGGGACTTTTCTGCTTCATCAATCAGTGTCTAATATTCCTCCTCCTCCTCCTGCTCCTCCTCCTGAAACCTCACGTAATCACGCTGAACGGGCAATTTTTCTTAGGGCCACAAGGCTCACTCAAATAATTTTTCTGAACAATTTTTAAAAGTTTCAATGCGCTTAAAAGCGTTGGAACTTTAACTTGAACCAATTTTTCGTTAAACTGGGCTGCCTCCAGGCCTAGTTACCACTTAAGCCACATTAACCAAAGCGATTAATGGGTTTCACCTGCCCTCTTGGCTGGCCATGGCCAATTTTTTGGATGTACATTAGTACTGTTGATACAGTAATTTTTGTGGGCCCTCGCCTACAGTGTAATCAAATTAATTTTTAGCCCACCTGCATTACAGCTGACGTTACCTCAGCTGTGTTGGGCAATGCAATGGGATATTTTTATGTACCGCCGGTGGGTTCCAGGGAGCCACCCATGCTGTAGGTGCACACGGAGTGTAACCTACATGTGTCCACTTGTAAAGAACCCCAGTCTGACCGGGGCATGCAGTGTGGGCCGAAGCCCACCTGCATTAAGCACGACATTACTACCTCAGCTGTGTTGGGCAATGCAATGGGATATTTTTATGTACCGCCGGTGGGTTCCAGGGAGCCACCCATGCTGTCGGTCCACAGGGACTTCACAATAGGGAGTTGTACCTGCCTGTGTCTATGAATTAAAAAGCCCGGTCTGACTGGGGCATGCAGACACCTTGACAGAATGAATAGTGTGTGGCACATAGGTTCCCCATTGCTATGCCCACGTGTGCAGCTCCTGATGGCGGTGGCACAGGATTATATTTCTCATTGCTTCTGTACAGCATTGTGGGCTATCGCCCCGCCCCTTTTAAAGAGGGTCGCTGCCTAGCCGTGCCAACCCTCTGCAGTGTGTGCCTGCGGTTCCTCCTCATGGCAGACGCACTTATAAATAGACATGAGTGTGGCGTGGCATGAGGGCAGCTGAAGGCTGCGCAGGGACACTTTGGTGTGCGCTGTGGGGGGGAGGGGGGGCGGGGGGTTGGTCAGCATGTAACCCAGGAGAAGTGGCAGCGGAGTGTCATGCAGGCAGTGATTGTGCTTTGTTGGAGGTAGTGTGGTGCTTAGCTAAGGTATGCATTGCTAATGAGGGCTTTTCAGAAGTAAAAGTTGTTGGGAGGGGGGGGGGGCCCACTCTTGCCGGTATTGTGGCTTAATAGTGGGACCTGTGAACTTGAGATGCAGCCCAACATGTAGCCCCTCGCCTGCCCTATCCGTTGCTGTGTCGTTCCCATCACTTTCTTGAATTGCCCAGATTTTCACACATGAAAACCTTAGCGAGCATCGGCGAAATACAAAAATGCTCGGGTCGCCCATTGACTTCAATGGGGTTCGTTATTCGAAACGAACCCTCGAACATCACGGGAAGTTCGTTTCGAATAACGAGCACCCGAGCATTTTGGTGTTCGCTCATCTTTAATTCTTACACTATGTATATGCAGTCAAGTAATGTGTTTAAACCTAGCTAATGAAAAGTCTGGTCTATGGTGCTAGCATCTGCAAAACACTTACAATAACCATGTTATCTTTGAAGATGTGCTGTGGCAGAGTATATAAAGCGTAAGTGAATATATTGCCGTTAATAAACACCAATAAATAATTGCGATTAAGATCACTGCGAGTAGAAACAGTCAAAGATGTTCTTAGCTTACCAAAACAATGACAGCTGGCAAAGGAGTATGCTTGTGTACATGAATCATAGAGAGGATCTCTGGAAGGTGACCTTCTCGAGAGGCAACATAGAACATCCTGATGGAATAAATACAAATGTTACAAATAGCAATACATATTTTGAGTTAGTTTTTTAAATAATTTTTGCAAAATGTTAGAGATATGAGAACTGCCAAATTTATTTTACTATGAGCGAAAAATTCACATACTTGAATATGCTTTCAATATTTAACCGACAGATAGTGCAATGCTAAAGGCTTGCTTATGGGAAGCAACTGCTCATTATGGTTTTATCTGGTTATTTTTTTTTCCTGAGATCTTACCAATAATTTCTATGTGGAAATGTGCCTTAAAGCAAATCTCCACCTTTTATCATCATTTCTAATATGATATGCTCATTAGTTTGTTAATATTTATTTATAGCTTTTGGAGCTCTATTTTTCTGATGCAAGGTTCCAAATCACCTCTATAGCCCTGTACAGTGGTGCCTTGGGTTAAGAGTTTAATTTGTTCCGTGACAGAGCTCTCAACCCAAAACACTCGTAAGTCAAATCAATTTTCCCCATTAAAATTAATGGAAAAGCCATTAATCCGTTCCGGATCGCGAAACTTACCCACTGCTTTCAATGGGGATGGCGTTGCCCCATTGAAAGCAATAAGACGCTGGCACCCCGCAGTGATTTTTTGGGGAAGGGCTTTAAATATAAGCCCTTCCCTGAAAAGCATCCCTAGCTGTAGTAAAAAATTTTTAAAAATATGTACTCACCTGCATGCTCGGACTTAGGCGAGTCTAGACGCCGCTTGTTCTCCCTGCACTGCTCTGAAGCTTTTCGGCAAGCGGGGATTACAAATGAAGGGAGAATAAGCTGCGGCTAGACACGTCTGAGCCCCGGCAGCGGCGGACAGGTGAGTATATATTTTTTTACTACAGCTAGGGAAGATTTTCAGGGAAGGGCTTATATTTTAAGCCCTCCCCCTAAAATTACTGCAGGGGTTGCCGGCAGGCCATTGCTTTCAATGGGGCCACCAGCAGCAGCAGCGGCCCCATTGAGAGCAAGGCTCTTAAGCTAAGTTTTTGCTCTTAAATCAGAGCAAAAATTCAGGAGAGAGCCTGCTCTCAAGTCATAAAGCTTGTAAGCTGAGGCACTCTTAACCCAATGTATCACTGTATTAAAAATATTCTGATGGCTACCTGAAGTCAACTTTACCAAACCCAAATGTTATGACCTCAATACACAACTCATTATGTTCTGACAATAATGATTGTGAGTGGTTTTTTTTTATATTTCTCACCTTGAAACAGCAAAAATTCCACCATTCATTGAGCCAAAGCAAGATAAAGCAACAAAAATGGGAACCGCCAGAGAGAAATTTCCCAGGAGACGTTCTGCATATGTCTGAAAAGAATTTGATAGAAGAAACTTTATCTTAAATTTATTCTGCTAGAGGTTATTCACTATAAGATGCTTGACAACGAACATTGTAGGGGTGCAGTTAATAAAGTGGCCTAATTGTAAAGTGTTGTAATTGATAATAAGAGTGAAACCCAGAGGAAAAAAAGGTGTTAGTCTGTATATTGAGCCTGATTAGGAGACACCTGAGAGGGCTCTTGAAATATATAGGTGAGCCTCTCTATTTTGGCCTATGTAGTGGCTAGGACCTGTGGGAGCCTATGTCATTGAAGGAAACTGAACATGTTTGTTCTGGGGCACATTAGCCAGTTAGTAAGTGCAATGTAGAATGTTTAGTTAGAGACCAGATGGCCAGATGTTTGTTTACATGCTATACACTGTTACTGTGTGAATAAATAATACAGCCGGCTGAAGCTAGAAAAGAGGGAGTTTCTAGTATTACATTGAGTTTCTATGTATGTGTCAACCATCCTATGTAGGAAGATGAAGATCCTGAGTGACTAATCCCCCTAGCTGTACACTTCAGATTTGCTCCATTGTTGGCTCAATTCCTATTTACAAAGTACCATCTTGGGTCAAACAGAAAGTCTCTTATCAATATCCCTATCTTTTAGAGCCTTTATAATTTGTCTAGTTATTTGTTTTACCACCTTCTTATCTGCACTGCATATCACATAGCTGTAGTATTGAGAGGGGGGGGGGGGGGATATACTGGGTTGAGTTTTTGTATAATACAAAAGTTATCCTGTCATTTTCTATACAACTGAATATGCATTCAAATTAGATTATCTGTACAGAATTTACTCTAAAATTGTTGAATTGCCCGAAGCCTTTGAATTGTATCCTTCCCCATGCATACATTGGCTGTGTAACTATATGAGGGAGTCGCAGCTGAAATATAATCACTGTGCAATTTATTTAAATGATTTCTATGAATGTCAATAGTTTTGTTTGTTGCTAAGTAATTCCATGTTTCCATGTAAAATGTAAAGGCTATGTGATACTTAACAAAATTGCAGATTTTAGAATTGCTTCATTCTTTCAAGTCTCTAATTATGTTATGGTATATTATAATACTGGTATAATGTACAATTCATAAACCTTTATGTAGGTGGTTTGCAGATCTTATCACAGATTTTGGTGCAGATCCCAACTCATCAATTGAATTCAAATTGAAGGGGTGAAATCTGCTGCATATCTGCACCAAAATCTGCAGCAAATGTGAACGCACCATAAAACACCTGCTGGCCGCTCTGTCGGAGAGCCAGCAATACTTGCTCCTATGTGACAGCACAGGAGCGAGTACATGCGGGGGACGAGTGTCGGGCATAGTTTGCCCAACATTTGTCCAGTGCAAATGGGGCTTTAGTCAATCTCAGAGGCGTAACTTGAAGCTCCTGGACCCCAATGCAAAACCTGTAACGGGGCCGCCAACTATAATGCTTTATTCATAGTACTGGGCTCCTTATATGGAGAAGAGGGGCTTTATGGCCCCCCTAAGGCTCCTGGGCCTGGGTGCAACCTATAGTTACGCCCCTGGTCAATCTTGTATATTTCTCTCCCCACTAGATCCACTCTTGGCTTTGGCTTAATTAACTGCATTAAAAATACACCAAAAGCTGAACTAAAAACTGAATGTGAGAATGCAAGGAAAATATGTTACCAGAGCAGACACCCATCTATAACAGCTGCTGCTAATGTTGTAACTTGCTATGAATGTGACAGAAGTGTCCTGCTTGTCCAATCAGATGAGTGGAACAGCTAAATTATCATAAAGGGCTCAGAAACTGCATGCAAACCTGCATATGTGTTTTTGAAACGCATGCCTTCTACTCTAAGCAAGGTCAGAAATATCATTTAGGCCGGTTTCACACTGATGACAAAATTGTGCGATTTTCTCCCCATGTGACAGTGCTACAAATCGCATGTATGTGAAGTCATGCTTTCCAATGGGTTCCTTCATATTAGTGATGTTTTGTAGCCTGCTACAGTGCGAGAAAAAAATTGCCGGTTGCTAAATATTGTCACGATTTGCGAGGTTTTGTAGCCCGTTTCCCTACGGAGCCTTCTTATTTATCGCATCGCATAGCACGAACTTGCGATTTTCGTGCAATGCGATTTTAATATTAGAAAGCTTTTAACTTTCTTGCTATAAAATTGTGCGATTTTATCGAGAAAGAAGTATCACTGACGCTTCAAAATTGCGTGTACATAGCAGCGATATCGCTGTCATCCGTGTGGAAGAGGCCTTACAGTTCCATAGATTCAGTATTGACCTCCAAGTATCTGCAGCAAGAAAAGACTTTGCTCATCATTAGAGATGAGCGAGCACCCAAATGCTCGGGTCCGCGTTATTCGAGTCAAGCTTTTCGTAAAGTTTGAGAGCTCTACTCTCTCGCTCTTTCTCTCCACTACCAGACAAAAAATTTTTGCAATGACGCGTGCTGCATCGCGGCGGGGAGGGGCCAAAACAGGCACGTCACAGCGGGGAGGAGCCAAAAACTGGGGCGGGGTCGAACACGGCTTGTTGCTTGTTCGAGTAATGAGCACCATCGAGTACGCTAATACTCGAATGAGCATCAAGCTCAACAGAGTACGTTCGCTCAACTCTACTCATCACCCTTTCCTGCAATGAAAGTGTTTGACATTTTGGAGCCCTAAAAATTATCTACAGCGCACTATAGAAGTACGGCAAGATGATTATCTTCATTCGAGCTAATATCAGTGATGTATATTGATTACATTGTGTCCATTTATGCTTTCTTACCACTGCAACTGCACTGGAGAGGACCAGCTCTTCTGCCGTGATGGTTGTGTAGTAGGCCACGTTGGTTAAGACGTATCCAACTGTTACAATTACCATTGATATACATATTGCAAAAGGTATGTTTCTGATGAAGAAAAGGAGAAAGGTTACATTAATAGTTTTATATTATGACATTATTTCTGTTCTACGTCTTATATCACATTCCCAGTATTTGTCAGAAGAATAAAACAATTAGCTTTATACTTGTTCATTTTAGTCACAATGTAGTTGAATTTCAGTTGTGTTTTCAGTCTTTGGCTTAAACTTTACAAATTCATTTTCTAATCTGAGAATAATCTTTCTCAGACTCACTTCTGTATGTAACATTAGTTTAGCTGAGTGGTGGCCATACATATTAAAGGAAAGATGACTACTAGAGATGAGCGAACGTACTCGGATAAGCACTACTCGTCCGAGTAATGTGCTTTATCCGAGTACCTCTCTGCTCGTCCTGAAAGATTCGGGACGCGCTGCGGAGCTGCAGGGGAGAGCGGGGAGGAACGGAGGTAAGATCTTTCTCTCCTTCTCTCCCGCCCGCTCTGCCCCGCTCCCCGCTGCGACTCACCTGTCAGCAGCGGAGCGCCCCGAATCTTTCAGGACGAGTGGAGAGATACTCGGATAAAGCACATTACTCGGACGAGTAGTGCTTATCCGAGTACGTTCGCTCATCTCTAATGACTGATCATGACAATTCTGCCAGGACCGTCCGATTATCTTGTGTGTGCATAGGGGGATCCAGACGATGCCAGATGGTGGAAAAAAAGGTGAGCATGTGAAAATTTTAACATGCAGGATCCTCTGTTTTCACAGGGAAGGAAAAGCTCCTAAAGGCATCTGGTGATGATTTCCCTCTCCCTACTGGACACATACAGGGGGTGGACAAAAATATGGAAACACTGTACGAAATAAATGCCTTAAGCTAC
Organism: Eleutherodactylus coqui; assembly: GCF_035609145.1. NCBI lineage: Eukaryota > Metazoa > Chordata > Amphibia > Anura > Eleutherodactylidae > Eleutherodactylus > Eleutherodactylus coqui. Next base: position 136,212,530 of record NC_089843.1, on the reverse strand, counting down.
ATGGGAATATAAATCATATTTCAAGAAGATATGTAGAGACTGATTGTGAGTGGAGGTAATATGACACAGATGTTGTCAAGCAGAAGTGAACATCTGCCTCAGCAACAAGGTTCCATTGGTCAGGGGTTTGAGCCACTCCGCTGCTGTTATTAGCTGGCTCCCAAAGCCACCCAGAGCAGGGCAAGAGGTGAAGTAAACACAAATTTGGCAGAAAAGCTCTCAACGAAGCAAGGGTCAAAAGGGCAGCTTAGTGCTAATGACTAAAATCCCATGCATTTTGTATGGTATTTCCATATTTTTTCCTTTGAGCTGAGCATTCAAGTGGGGCAGCTGAACAGCTGTCAGTTAAATGTGTATTCAGTCAACAACTGAAGGTATATGGGTACCTTTACATTTGTTATGTGCAAATTAAACCTCATTCCACCCAATTTCTTCCCTTTACTAACCTATTTGAATGCCTAGCTTTATGTACAATACTAATACCCAGAGGTGTAGCTTGAAGCTTCGGGGCCCAATCCACAACCTGTAATGGGGCCCCAAACTATAATGCTTTATTCATAGTACTGGCCTCCCTATATGGAGAAGATAGACCTTATGGGCCCCCTAAAGCTCCTGGGCCTGGGTGCAACCGCATCCTCTGCATCCCCTATAGTTACACCCCTGGTAATACCATTGTTTTCTACTTATCCCCTAGTTCAGACATACACTACCGTTCAAAAGTTTGGGGTCACATTGAAATGTCCTTATTTTTGAAGGAAAAGCACTGTACTTTTCAATGAAGATAACTTTAAACTAGTCCTAACCTTAAACAAATGCACTCTATACATTGCTAATGTGGTAAATGACTATTCTAGCTGCAAATGTCTGTTTTTTTGTGCAATATCTACAACGGTGTATAGAGGCCCATTTCCAGCAACTATCACTCCAGTGTTCTAATGGTACAATGTGTTTGCTCATTGGCTCAGAAGGCTAACTGATGATTAGAAAACCCTTGTGCAATCATGTTCACACATCTGAAAACAGTCTAGCTCGTTACAGAAGCTACAAAACTGACCTTCCTGTGAGCAGATTGAGTTTCTGGAGCATCACATTTGTGGGGTCAATTAAACGCTCAAAATGGCCAGAAAAAGAGAACTTTCATCTGAAACTCGACAGTCTATTCTTGTTCTTAGAAATGAAGGCTATTCCATGCGAGAAATTGCTAAGAAATTGAAGATTCCCTACAACGGTGTGTACTACTCCCTTCAGAGGACAGCACAAACAGGCTCTAACCAGAGTAGAAAAAGAAGTGGGAGGCCGCGTTGCACAACTAAGCAAGAAGATAAGCACATTAGAGTCTCTAGTTTGAGAAACAGACGCCTCACAGGTACCCAACTGGCATCTTCATTAAATAGTACCCGCAAAACACCAGTGTCAACAACTACAGTGAAGAAGCGGCTGCGGGATTTTGGGCTTCAGGGCAGAGTGGCAAAGAAAAAGCCATATCTGAGACTGGCCAATAAAAGAAAAAGATTAAGATGGGCAAAAGAACACAGACATTGGACAGAAGAAGACTGGAAAAAAGTGTTGTGGACGGATGAATCCAAGTTTGAGGTGTTTGGATCACAAAGAAGAACGTTTGTGAGACGCAGAACAAATGAAAAGATGCTGGAAGAATGCCTGACGCCATCTGTTAAGCATGGTGGAGGTAATGTGATGGTCTGGGGTTGCTTTGGTGCTGGTAAGGTGGGAGATTTGTACAGGGTAAAAGAGATTCTGAATAAGGAAGGCTATCACTCCATTTTGCAACGCCATGCCATACCCAGTGGACAGCGCTTGATTGGAACCAATTTCATCCTACAACAGGACAATGACCCTAAACACACCTCCAAATTGTGCAGTAACTATTTACAGCAGAAGCAGGCAGCTGGTATTCTATCGGTAATGGAGTGGCCAGCGCAGTCACCAGATCTGAACCCCATTGAGCTGTTGTGGGAGCAGCTTGACCGTATGGTACGCCAGAAGTGCCCATCCAACCAATCCAACTTGTGGGGGATGCTTCTAGAAGCGTGGGGTGCAATTTCTCAAGCTTACCTCAACAAATTAACAGCTAGAATGTCAAAGGTGTGCAATGCTGTAATTGCTGCAAAAGGAGGATTCTTTGACGAAAGCAAAGTTTGATGTAAAAACAATGTTATTTCAAATACAAATCATTATTTCTAACCTTGTCAATGTCTTGACTCTATTTTCTATTCATTTCACAACGCATGGTGGTGAATAAGTGTGACTTTTCATGGAAAACACAAAATTGTTTGGGTGACCCCAAACTTTTGAACGGTAGTGTATGTCTACACAGAACTGTAGCTCTACTACACTCACCAAGAGTGTCTGCAGGAAGGGAAATGATGTTGTCTGATTGACTGATGTAGACAGGGGGACATTGTGAATTGTGCAACCTTCATTTATTAACATCCAATCTTAGAGAAAATCCTGTGTCAGTTTCAGAAACAAGCCTTTAGTTACAAGCCACTATTTTTGTCATTCAGTTTATAATTATTGTTCATTGTTACTATGCAACAATCTGGTAGAGGGAACTTGTACATGATATTCTGGATGTATGTTATGTTAGTCAAAACCATCCTAATCCTGTTTTAAAAAGTTCTGTTTTCCTAATGTATAACCCAGCCCCTTCATTACATACAGTAAAGTGATTAAACTACCAAGGGCCCCCAGTACTTTTATTTATCATACAAAGGTAATTGATTATTATAGAAAGCTCATAATAAACCAATTAGTATAAAACATTCAAGAGAATTACTGTAGCTCTAATAAAGGAAACCCAATGAACCTTCATTAAGGCATTAAATGGGTTTTCCCCACTAACAAGCAGATCTAAATCAAATCTTGATAAATGATAACATTTAAGTCATTTATGTCTATTTTTTAAAACGTTAAGTAATAACCAGTGCCCTGTGTGTTAATATTGTTTGTGAATCTGTTGCTGGTGGTAATGTCCACCAGTGACACTTTGAATTCATGGCCATGTATTAGTACTTTCCAAGAGTTGGGTACTCTCCCTGTATTATCCATGCGGCAAAATCCCAATCGCACATGTGGAGCCAGCCTAAGGCCTCGGTCACATGGGCGTTTTTTGCCGCGATTTGCGGATCGCATGACAGATGCGCATCCGCAAATCGCGTGACCGGGGCCGAAAAATCGCCTGAAAAATCTGCTCCTAGCCGCGTTTCGTTTCCGCTTTGAAACGGGCCCGAGCAGTGGAGCGCTGTCCAACCCATTGAATTCAATGGAGATGGCAATACAGCCAGCTCCATTGAAAGCAATGGGCTGCGGGCGATCTGAGGATGAATTTTCGGGAAGGGCTTAAAAATATAAGCCCTTCCCTGAAAATCATCCAAAAATGTGTAAAAAGTAAAAAATATATATATACTCACCTTGTCCCCGCAGACGGAGTTCAGCCGCGGCCGGCCGGCAGTTCTCCTGAACTGCTCTGAGTAGTATTCAGCAGCCGGGGATTTAAAATCCCCGCCTGCTTAATGGGCTGCCTCTGATTGGTCACAGCCCTCACCAATCAGAGGCAGCTCTCACTCACCCATTCATAAATTCATGAATGGGTGAGTGAGTGCTGCCTCTGATTGGCTCAGCGCAGGGAACAATCAGGGGCAGCTCTCAGCTATTGAATGACTGTAACAGCTGTGGCAGAGGAGAATGATTTGTGTTGTATATGTTCTCAATGGGGTCGGCGCTGCTGCCGCCGGCCCCATTGAGTGCATATAGAGAAGACCAGGAATCGCAGATCGCAGAAAGGCGCAGTCTGCGATTTCTGTTCTATAATTAATCGGACAAGCGCATAAAAAGCGCTCATGTGTCCGATACCATTGCAGAGCAATGGTTTTATAAAATCGCACATCGCATGTGCAAATCAAGTGAAAAATCGCCCGTGTGACCGAGGCCCAAGGTACTATCACTGTATGAGCCACATGATCTCTGCAATAGGGAATTGTGGGAAAGTGGAATACTGGGTGAAAGACACGGCCCACCCATATACAGCTCAGAAATAATCAAAGCCCGTAGAGATGCACAAAGTGTGAAAAAGTAAGTATTAAAAAAAAATAATGGCCCATTTGCATTAAAATGTATCCGACATGTGGGTAATCATGCATCAAAAAAACTTTGTTTAGTGGGAAAACATCTTTTTTCGAGTGTGCTCATAAGTCGCTGATTTGTTGTGGATTTTCTTGCACATTTAAATGCAGATCTGGGCAGATTTCACCCTTCAATTTGAATTCAATTGAAAAAGGGTGAAATCTGCTGCAGAATCCATAGCAAATCAGTGACTTTCGAACACATCCTTTGAGCAAAAACACATGGGCACATGTACGCTCGCCACTAGAGAGCATATTAGCGCTTTTGCTTTTTTTTGACTATTCGAATTTCGCGCTGGTGCGCCCAAGTTTAAAAAAGAAAAGTGGGAAGACAAGTCCTGCCCTATCTTTCTTGCACGTAGTATTAATGCGCAAGATTCCTGATAGTGGAAATGAAACCATTGAAATCAATAGCTGTGTTTCATCCCGCTATGCGGACTAAAACACGCCCATCTATTTAAGCCCTTAACCCTTTCCAATCCAATTCGTATCCTGGTTTTCTTAGGGGGCTTACTCTTTTTCTGCCATTATACAATGGCGTTATCTGCTGGCTAAAGCCAGTACTGCATGAGGTGACACGTTGGATAGGCTCCGACAGTAGAGAGGCTGGCAATATACAGTAAGAGAACCCTGACGGACGTCTTCCAACTTCAGAGCTGTACAGCCTTAAATCAAAATATCTTAAGACATCAGACAGTGAATTGGAAAGGGTTAATGTAATTATTAGTAATTTGTTTCTCTGTGAAGAAGACAGCAGGGTAGGGTTAACTGGCCTAAATAGTTAGCACTTTTGACTACTCATGGACACAAGTTTAAATTAGTACTTCCACTTTACTACCACATATACTTCATGTAATAGCAGAAGCTAAGGAAGCTTTCCAGAGTAAACATATCTCCATATTTCAGCTTTTCTTTAGTCATAGGCTATACTGAAGTTGTTTTTTGTTTGCCTAAGGATGCAATCTGCACATATATAGTGTACATCAAATAGAGGACTGCAGTGCACACATTTACTAATCTTGATATTTTTACAGTTGTGGAGGGGAATAAGAGGGAACATAACCTTTGAAAATGAGCCCCATCAAAAATAACTCACGGAAAGGAACTTCTTCAGGACTTTTATATGACATTTAAAATGCTGATGCAATGTTCTTACCCTTTGTCAAATCTACTCTGAATGAAATTGTTCTTGGTAGACGACTAGAATTTAATAATGCTTTTTTGTTAAATAACACTTTTTTTCTAATAATGTATTTTTTAACAGAAGAGCTGAAAACACAAAGAATAAAATAGGTAAGTGTGGAACCATTAGGAAAGATACAGAACAGAAAACTGTTAAGCGACTGACCTTTGTTATTACAAGAAAACTTAGGTTACCTTTCCTGACTGCAAACTATAAGCTCCCTGAGGAAGAACTACCATTTTGCTAGCTACTTATCAACAATCACTTCCTATGAAAATGGGAGCCTGAAGTCAATAATGAAATGCCATTTTGCTAAGTACAATGCATTTTGCCAGCTGTGCTTTTGTCCTGTATACTAACAGGTAACAGTGACCCTTGTTAAATGTGGAAAGCTTCAGCCAGCCAAGAGAGAGGGAAGTAACCATAATAAACAACCCGCAGGATATGTGGCCTTTATCTACAAGTTCACAAAACTGCATACAAAGTAATTCACAAAAACTGCCATCTGAGGTGCAATGTCAGTGTAATATTTTAAGGCAATACGCTATCACTGAAGAAAAGTTTATGTCTGCTCTAAAAACGCACCTTTTCAGGGAGGCATACCATATCTCCTAAACCAAACCCCTCTGCACTCTGCCTGATAACATGCTCCCTGACTTACTGACTGCAATCCCTGCTAGCTGTATCCCTGCAGTCATACCAATTCAGCCACTATACGGCTTAAGTCTGACCATTGTCTATGTGTACAGCATCCCTCACTCTCCACCTCACCATACCATGCACATCTCCAGCCCCTTTACCTTCTGTATCACCCCATTATATGTAGTATGTAAGCTCGTTGGAGCAGGACCCTAACCTCTACTGTTTCCATCAATTGATTACTTCATGTAACCGTGGTTTTGTTTCTGTTCCCTCTGTCTTGTAAGCATGGTGGAATATGTTGGCGCTATATAAATAAAGATTATTATTATTATTATTATTATTATCTACACATTGCATTTGTTAGACTGTGTTCACATAGTATTTCAGCCTTTATCCTGGGATTCCATCTCCGGATTCCATCTGAATCTCTGAAGGTTGGGTTGAGATGAAACTCCAGGATGGAACCATAAGTTTCTATTGCTCAAATAAAGAACCATAGGTACTCCATTTGAGCAAATTTCTGGCATTTGTGCTTGACCAAAAAGGGTGGTCTACTACGTTATTCTATCCAGGATAAATGCCAGAAACAAAGCAGAAAGCTGCTGAAGTGGAGAACTTATGGGTCTCCATGTGAAATGGAAACCTATGTTTCTTTCTTAGGGTTTCCTCTCAATCCCCAGGAAGGAACCGCAGGTTGTAGGTTGAAATACTGTGAACACAGCCTCAAATCGGTAGTTTACAGGAGATCTGCCACCTTATCTTTGGTGGGAAAAACCACAGTTGAGTGTCTATTGTAGTTTTGAAGAACTCCACTGGGTGTAGAAAAATAGCGTAGTTATGTTTTCCGGGAGGTAATAAAGAATATACTACCTCATAAGTGAGCTGATAATTTGGATAATAAGAAGTTGTCTCACCTTCTTAGCTGCTTGCGGTGCTTGTAGTCTGTGCATGCAGAGAAAATCATACTCACATTCGTTCTGCCATTCGGTCCTATGGCTTGTTCAAATGATAGTGGATACATGGGAATACGGACACATCAGGTGATTTTTCTTTGCTTTATTCTTTCATTATGTTTGTACAATCAGGTACATGATACAAACAAGCGCATTTCGGCGCAATGCCTTGTTCAAGGCATTGCGCCGAAACGCGCTTGTTTGTATCATGTACCTGATTGTACAAGCATAATGAAAGAATAAAGCAAAGAAAAATCATCTGATATGTCCGTATTCCCATGTATCCACGATAATTTGGATACTAGCAGAGGCATAACTTGATCTCCTGGGTTCCAATGCAAAACCTGTAATAGGGCCCCCAACTATAATGCTTTATTCATAGTACAGGGCCCCCTATATGGAGAAGATAGGCCTTATATGCTTCCTAGGTCTCCTGGGCCCCGGTGCAACCGCATTCCCTATATTTACCCCCCTGGGTACTAAGATAGTACTTGAAGCCCAGTAGACGGAGGATCCCTTATCATAGTTAAGTAAATTTTGGAACCTACTACATAGTCTCTATCTGGAGCCTGCTGCATGAAATCGTTCACTCCTACTCTGAGGCAGCTCACTTCTTACTACCTCCTCTCTCCACTCTAGGCTGTCTTCTCAATCTTTCCTTCCTCTCTACATCTGCTGCAGAGATGATTTTTCTCAGTCACTGTAGTCCACTGTGTGATATCTGATATACGATATCAATGATTAAAGCAGTCTGTGTTTTGGGAAACCTAATAGCTGCTTCTACTGATCCTGACTACAGAGAAGACTGTTTGTAGTCAGGATCAACTAGTTTAGCACATAGTTCTGTACACCAGCAGCAAATATATTCAGGAATGGAACAAGACTACCATATGCAACAAATAGGTCATTAATATGTTAATATTAATAGGTCACAAGTATATCATAAAGTGGTACAGTATACTGTAATATTTTATGGCTAATGATCTCAATTTGTCCAAAAGTAAACTTTCATTTTAAAAACTAACAGTGCGCTAAACTGAACCCTCATACAAGAGTCCTGAATGCAATATAGTGCACAATATGGATCTTATTCACATCCGAGTGTTATAAGGTCATAATGACAAATCTTTATACAATATATCACTGAACACTTATGGTGGTGCTGTTCTATTATGATACATAGGTGCCTTACGGCCTCATAGGCATTGGAAGGTCTGGTACAGCTGCGACCATTTTTCTTACTATTTCGAAACCAACTTAAGGCATTGTTTATCGGCAAATGGAGTAATTCTGGAATTATGATTACAATGTGCAAGAAAGTTGTTCTTTTCAAATTGCAATGGAAGCGTTTTATAAATGGTCTGTCAGGTAAGAGTAATGCTCATTCATCGTTTCTGTGATTTGTATGATGATATTACAAAGGTCAGGTTGTAAACTAATTACAAATATTATCTATCAAAGCTTATACTGGCCTATGTTTGTGATGAATGACAATTTCATATCATGCGAAAATGTCACTATATTATGGTTATGGTTCTTCTTTGCTCTTCAGTCTCCATCTGAGTTTATAAATAAAAATACATTTGTAATAGAAATCTCTTTAGTCTGGTGAGATTTCACTAGCAGCTCAGAGGAGAAATGGAAAGGCTTGTACCGTAGAATTATGAACTTCCCTTAGCAAGTAATTCAGTTTACAAACAGGGTCAAAAACACAAAAATGTGATTGTGAAGAACAAAAACTATGCAAAAGTAAAACCAATGGCAAAATGAAACCTAACAAAATAGTACACTGCAAGGGTATTTCTATGCTCATCTTTATCGTGCTTTCAAAGAGGTTAGTCAAGTAGATTAAGCACATATCTGAAGGTGTATTATAGCCACAACCATAGGACTGCATTACAGAGGTATTCCCTCATTAGCACTTAAAGCCTATTATCATCATGGCTGCTGGGACCACCACTGATTATGTTAACAGGGAACCATTATCCCTCCTCTTTTGGTGTGATGGGGAACAGTTGTAACCTCTGATGACCAATCATGCTCACTGCACACCCTATAAAATTTCGCATTAAGGGCTTAACAGATGGGTGCATGAGCTAATGCGCTAGCCGCTATGGAGCATTTTAGCACATGAATCTGGATTTCTTTTTGACTATTAGTACTCTGCACTATTGTGCACAGGCTTGAAAAAAAGAAGCGAGAAGATGGATCCTGCCCTATTGTCCTTGCAGGTGGATAAACCATGTGCGAGAAAGATGAGCTCTGTGCCCATTGCTTTCAATCAGAGGCAGCTCTTAGCCATTCATTGAATTTTAAATCCCGAGCCAGAAGAAACTGCTTTAGATCAGTGCTGGCATGCAAGAGAGAAGAAGTGCCAGAGCCTGGACAGCGCTACTAGGGGAGTAATGTTTTTTTTTTTTCTACACCTAGGGATAATTTTCAGGGAAGGACTTATATTTCAAGCCCTTCCCCCAAAATCACTGCGGGGGTGGCCTGCCTCCAATTGCTTTCAATGGGGCGGCTGCAACGCCGGCCCCATTGAAAGCAATGGGAGAACATCACAATACTCTGCAACTGATAGAACCATTGGTTCCCTATGCAGTGTTCGCATGTCTGTCTTTTATTGGCGCAAATTCTTTGCATGTGCAAAAGATAGGACACACGTGCAGTAGCAAAGTCCGTGCGGCACATAAATATTCCCTATGGGGAGTCTCCTCCTCACTGAACACTGTAACAGCACTATCTAAGTGTTCAGTGATAAGGGCACTCCCCGCGGGGACAACGAAATCCCCTGTCACTGCTATGGCAGAGGATCGCAATATTCTCACATTGCTTTCAATGGGTCGGCACTGCAGTTGGCACTATTGAAAGCAATGGGATGCTGGCAACCCCTGCAGTGATTTTTGGGGAAGGGCTTGAAATATAAGCCCTTCCCTGAAAAATCATCCCTAGCTGCTGTAAAAAAAAAATATATATATATACATCACCTCTCTGCCGCTATGCAGCTCTGGCGTGTCTTCTCGCTGGCTTTCCCGGCAGTATTCTGAAGCTCTGTCTCCTGCTGGGGATTTAAAAATCCCCGCCTCCTGCAAGAGCTGGGTCTGATTGGCTGAGCACTCAGCCAATCACAGGTAGTGCTCAGCCATTCATTAAATGACAGCTGAGCGCTGCCTGTGATTGGTCACAGCTCTCAGCCATTCATTGAATTCTTATGTGTACAAAAAACGCTCATCTGACTGAGCCCTCAATGAAAAAATTAATGGTAAATGTCATGTGACTGTGACAACAATTGTTCAACACATTTTTAACATTGATCACTGTTATAATGAGGCTCAAAGGGAAAATGTAAAAAATATATTTGTGGTAGGCACAGCACAGCCAACTGTTTCATGAACTAAAAGAAGATGCAGGACTGTGTATCCCATGTGTAAAAAGTTCTATGACATTGTTTATAGGTTATATATCTTATCTGCAGCAGGAAACAATCTTGCATGCTCATATCCTTATGATTTTATTCTTTGTGATATAACGTTGCCCAGCCTTGTCCCATGGTGAAAACAAAAAGACTCCAAGGAGCTGAATCACTTTGTTTGTTTGTAGGTTTGTATTCATTTTATAAGGTGTGCAAAAAAAAACGAGAAAAGAAGGACAAGGACGTCCTTACAATAAGAAGTAAGCATATTGAAACACTGTAGTAATCTAGCTTTTACCTGAACAATGGAATGGTCTTAATAGACTCTATATAGTTTATATTTGCTTTTCTTAGAATAATAATACATTGTTTTTACACTTAAATAAACCACCGGGACCTCTGGAAAAGAAGGGTCAGATTGTTTAGGAAACAAATTACCTATGGGGTAAACTATATACAAAGTCTCGAATTTGTCTTTCTGTTAGTTACAAATGAGACCTCTTCAGGTACAGGGGCAATGTAATGGGTGACTATTTTAGCTTAGGGTCTCCTTTCCTACAGTGGTGGCCATTTACTAAGGGTATCATTCTCCCCAGAGTTCTGTGGCCATTAAGGATTATTGCATGGGCCAGAGTATGAGCTCTTGTGACCACCAGTCTCCAGATAGGGATATTACTCATGCCCACATATGACAGCAGCAGGAGAGAGACTGTTTATTAGCCTATCGCTGCTGAAGCAGCCACTACTTGCGTCACTGCCAACATCATCGAGGGAGTGGGGCAGGCTCGGACTGGCCAACTGGTGAGTCGGGAATCCTCCAGTAGACCGGACTCTCCATCTGAGAGGTGGCGGCATTCCACTGAAAAACAATATGCTGTCACGAAGGGGCTGGGGCAGGTCACAGTGGGGCCATCCAGTATGATGATGGGCCCTCCTCTTCTCTCAACCCTGATATTAATGCTGATTCAAAGCCAAGCACAAATCTGCATCAAAACCTGCATATCTTAGGGCGCCTACCCACTTGCGTTGCCGATTTTCGCGCGTGAAAAACGCGGCGTTTTCGCACATTTTCCACACGTTTTTCGCGGCGTTTTTTGCGCGTTTTTTTGCAGCCCTCCATTGACAATCATGGGTGCATTAAGAGAAAAATAAGGACACATATGCAACTGACAGTTCCTATGTGAAAAAAACCCCACGAAACGGAAAAAAAACCCCAGATGGACAAGAACACATTCTATACTAATTGCTCTTGAGAAAAAACGCAAAACATCACAGGAAAAAAAATCGCAAGTGGGTAGGCACCCTAAGGGTGACTACCCATTAGCGTGTTTTTTCACTGCGAAATTCGCAGCGTTTATTTTTTTCTGCAGGAGTGTATGGGACTTGTAATGTTAAAATCGCGATCGCGCAAAATCGCGATATCACGGTAAATCGCTATTTTGCGCGATCGCGATTTTAGCTTTACATGTCCCATAGCCCAAAGACCCCTGCAGAAAAAAAAAAAACGCTGCAATTTCGCAGTAAAAAAACGCTAGTGGGTAGTCATTCTAAGGGCGCCTACCCACTTGCGTTGCCGATTTTCTCGTGTGAAAAACGCGGCGTTTTCACACGTTTTTCGCGGCGTTTTTTGCGCGTTTTTTGTGCATTTTTTGCAGCCCTCCATTGACAATCATGGGTGCATTAAGAGAAAAATAAGGAGACATATGCAACTGACAGTTCCTATGTGAAAAAAACCCACGAAACGGAAAAAAAACCCCGGATGGACAAGAACACATTCTATACTAATTGCTCTTGAGAAAAAACGCAAAACATCACAGGAAAAAAAATCGCCAGTGGGTAGGCACCCTAGGCACTGGCGATTTTTTTTCCTGCGATGCTAAATTGCGTTTTGCGTTTTTTCTGAAGAGCAATTAGCATAGAATGTGTTCTTGTCCATTTGTTTTTTTTTTTTTCGTTTCGTTGCAATTTTTCACATAGGAACTGTCAGTTGCATATGTCTCCTTATTTTTCTCTTAATGCACCCATGATTGTCAATGGAAATTAACAAAAAAGGCGCGGAAACCGTGCGGAAAACGCGCAAAAAATGCTGCGTTTTTCACGCACGAAAATCAGCAACGCCAGTGGGTAGGCGCCCTTATGGTGGCTTCAATCAGGCGTATTTGCCCATCAGAACAGCGTGTTTTGCAATACACTGACTCCTGCACATTTTGTTTGCGCAGAAAAGGAATGTATTTTGCATGCTCTTTCTCACAGGTGAGGGAATCACCCTGCCCTGATTTAAATAGCTAATTAGCCTAACGAGGTGCCAGGGATCGCAGTTATGCACAATATTTATCACATATCCGAACTTGCAGATGTGTGTGTGTTTATGCACCTCCCATAGGGCTCTTTGGTATGCAAATATGCATAAAATATAGTGGGTTCCCAAAAAAGAAGTGAGAATGAACCCAAATCAATTCCATTCTCTGTGTTTTGTGGGCGAGATTCTTTGCGCAAAATCAAGCAAAAACACACTCATCTAAAGGAGCCTTTATGGACCTTTCACATGTGCCTCTCCCTTACATTTCTTAAAGATGACATGCTCCCCATAACATGAACTGACAGATCAGTTCTATGGATTCTTCATTATGTAGTAATATATCATGATTTTTTTCTAATATTTGGTGATTTAAAACACCAAAACCTTAACCCTTTCCGATCCAATATCGGATGTCTTCCGACATTATGATTTACTCTTTACAGCTCTGCTGTCGGAAGACGTCCAACAGGTTTTTTTTAACTGTATTTACTCGACTGCTCTGCTGTCGGAGTCTGTCCAATGTGTTAGCCAGCAGATAGCACTCGTCGTTTCTCAGCAGATTATGAGTATGTCGGTGGTAGAAAAATTGGATTGGAAAAGGTTAACAATGCTTCATCACAACAAAACCTTTCACATAACTTAATTTATGTAGATTTGTGACTTCTATTCCATTATTCATATATTTCAATAGTTTGCTTAATTCTTATACACAGTATATGATAGACACTAGAGATGAGCGAGCACCAAAATGCTCGGGTGCTCGTTACTCGAGTCGAACTTTCAGTGATGCTCGAGAGTTCGTTTCGAGTAACCAACCCCATTGAAGTCAATGGGTGACTCGAGCATTTTTGTATATCGCCGATGCTCGCTAAGGTTTTCATTTGTGAAAATCTGCAAAACACAAGAAAGTGATGGAAACGACACAGAAACGAATAGGGCAGGCGAGGAGCTACATTTTGGGCTGCATCTCAAGTTCCCAGATCCCACTATTAAGCCACAATAGCGGCAAGAGTGAGACCCCCCCCCCCCCTACTGTCAGCGTAAAGATCGTTCTCCTCTGCCACAGCTGTAACAGCTGTGGCAGAGAAGAACGATGTTAGCCCATTGAATTCAATGGAGCCAGCAATACAGCCGGCTCTATTGAAAGCAATGGGTTGCCGGCGTACGTGGGATGAATTGTCGGGAAGGGGTTAAATATATAAGCCCTTCCCTACAATTCATCCAGAAATGTGTAAAAATAAAAAATATATATATACTTACCTGGTCCCGGCAGAACGATGTTAGCCCATTGAATTCAATGGAGCCGGCAATACAGCCGACTCCATCGAAAGCAATGGGTTGCCGGCGATCGCGGGATGAATTGTCGGGAAGGGGTTAAATATATAAGCCCTTCCCTGCAATTCATCCAGAAATGTGTAAAAATAAAAAATATATATATACTCACCTGGTCCCGGCAGACGGAGTTCAGCGCGGCAGGCTGCAGTTCTCCTGAACTGCTCTGAACAGCTGTGAGTAGTATTCAGCAGCCGGGGATTTAAAATCCCCGCCTGCTGAATGAGATGCCTCTGATTGGTCCCAGCCTGACCAATCAGAGGCATCCCTCACTCACACCCATTCATGAATTCATGAATGGGTGAGTGAGGGCTGCCTCTGATTGGCTAAGCGCAGGGACAGCTGAGAGCTGCCCCTGAGCCAATCAGAGGCAGCCCTCACTCACCCATTCATGAATTCATGAATGGGTGTGAGTGAGGGATGCCTCTGATTGGTCAGGCTGTGACCAATCAGAGGCATCTCATTCAGCAGGCGGGGATTTTAAATCCCCGGCTGCTGAATACTACTCACAGCTGTTTAGAGCAGTTCAGGAGAACTGCAGCCTGCCGCGCTGAACTCCGTCTGCCGGGACCAGGTAAGTATATATATATTTTTTATTTTTACACATTTCTGGATAAATTGCAGGGAAGGGCTTATATATTTAACCCCTTCCCGACAATTCATCCCGCGATCGCCGGCAGCCCATTGCTTTCAATGGAGTCGGCTGTATTGCCGGCTCCATTGAATTCAATGGTCAGTGCTCGTTTAATCGAGATGAGTACCGCGTGGTGCTCGTCTCGAGTAACGAGCATCTCGAGCACGCTAATACTCGAACGAGCATCAAGCTCGGACGAGTATGCTCGCTCATCTCTAATAGACACCATTTAAGGCACAGTACTGCTAAAAACCAGAATATATGGTATGGATGGTGGTTGTCGATCATGTCCCTGGACATATCAGAGGAGCTGCTTGTACAGCCTTTCAATATAGTAGCATCTTGAAAAGTATTACTTAGTTCTATTAAAGAAAGTGTATAATGTGACCTCATACTAGCATTAGTGTTTCTTGAAGATGCTATTACCATTTTTAAATCTTTTAAGGGAAAAGTCTATAAAAGCTAAAAGATAGGTATACACAAGGAAAACACAAAAAGTCCACTAAATCCTAGAATAAGGGGTCAACTGAGCTTAAACCTTTTCCATTATCTCCCATACTGAACTCTTTAGGTTAGTTATGTTTATAGCGATTTTGCTTTGTAAATTGGTGCTGTATGGGCAGTTGTCCCAGTGATTATTATTCAGTGAATGTAGGCGGGGTTTGGCCAGAGATTGCATTTGGTCACCCGCCTCCATTCACAGTAAACAGGTAGTTGTTCATAGATGAATGACTGCCTGTTCACACAGGCAGCTTGGCTTTTAATTTTTCTGTCTGCAGTAACTGAACGACGAACAATAGACAAACAAATTATTGTATTTTATTCAGTCGTTGGTAGTGTTCACTCATGAGGTCTTACATGACATCATGGGGTACATAGATAGTAAAAAAACATAATTATATACTTCAGTAGATAAAAATTACAGAATACAACAACAATATATACTTAAGAAAGAAAATAACCCAAAACCGATGCCAACCAAAACCATAGCCGTACCCGCCCTGTAAACTAAAACCATACATATTATATATCAAAACGTCCGAAACAAAATGAGGAACCCATTCCCATACTTTATTTTAGTGTAAATATACTAATTTTAAAAAAATGCTAAAAAAAATATTTTTTTTAGCCTTTTACTCCCAATAAAACTAAAAAACGGGGAAAAAAAGTCAGTGAAAAAAATATTTAAAAAAAAAAGCCCTATATGTCTCGGGAAAAAAAAAACGCTGCAAAAATAATTTTGGTAGCTGAAGGAAAAAGAATAGGGCAGTAAAACTACCACATGGTTAAAATCCCTAAAAAGTGTCTGGTCCTAAACAGCCTAGGCCTTAAGGGGTTAAAGGGGTTGTCCCGCGAAAGCAAGTGGGGTTATACACTTCTGTATGGCCATATTAATGCACTTTGTAATGTACATCGTGCATTAATTATGAGCCATACAGAAGTTATTCACTTACCTGTTCCGTTGCTGGCGTCCTCGTCTCCATGGTGCCGTCTAATTTCAGCGTCTAATCGCCCGATTAGACACGCTTGCACAGTCCGGTCTTCTCCCTGGTGAATGGGGCCGCTCGTGCCGGAGAGCTGGTCCTCGTAGCTCCGCCCCGTCACGTGTGCCGATTCCAGCCAATCAGGAGGCTGGAATTGGCAATGGACCGCACAGAACCCACGGTGCACCATGGGAGAAGACCCGCGGTGCATCGTGGGTGAAGATCCCGGCGGCCATCTTGCTAAGGTAAGGAAGAAGTTGCCGCAGCGCGGGGATTCGGGTAAGTACTAAACGTTTTTTTTTTTTAACACATGCATTGGGTTTGTCTCGCGCCGTACGGGGGGGCCTATTGAATAAAAAAAAAAACCGTTTCGGCGCGGGACAACCCCTTTAATATCAGAATAACAAACTGGCCCATCAGAAATCTAGAGGTTCTATAGTGAGTCCAAATCTTAAGTCAATTATAGTCCCTAAAGGTCCAGCAAAAGACACCCGTTGTAGAGGTAACCATTTGTTACAAAGAGTGATTCATAATCTTTTTGCCCTTGTTGATGACATAGTCTACATGTGCAATTTTAACCAGAAGGATGAATACAAACGGAACACTTCAGCTGTCCATATACTTCTTGATCAAACGTTGATTTGGTCTGCAGCAATCCCATATGTATGTAGGTTTGACCTAGTCAAGCGTCTATGTGATTTCAATGGGGAGAGTGGTATAAGCCACTGCTAGACTGCAATAGCAGTGGTTTATCTCCTGTGGACAGAAAAGGTCAAGCATGAAATCAAACAACCCAATCCTTCTTTCTGTTTACTCCGCACATTAGATCATCTCATGTTCCCCATGCACATTGCCAAAATCAGCAGATTCATCTGACATTTACCTAATGTTTGTGTACCTGTCATTTTGTGCGCACAACAACCTCAATGTAACTCCGATCACAGCTCAATTGCCTCTAGGGAAATAATTAAAGCAATTAAGGGTAATCTTAAGGTCCATTTAAACGGGACGAATGTTGGGCAAACGATGCCCGACACTCGTCCCTGCATACACTCCTCCTGTGCTGCTGCACAGGAGCTAGTATCACTGGCTCACAGCGGGGGGCTGCAGGAAATTTCTCTCTCTCCCCCACCCCTCTTTATTGACATAACATAGCGGTCGTTCAGTACTGAACAGCTGCTATTTACACTGAGTGATCAGTGATCAACTCATCGTCCATCGTTTATGCTGCATAAACGATGGACGATGAGCAGATCATTCAGTGTAAATAGCAGCCGTTCAGTACTGAACAGAAACTATGTTAATTTAATGGAGAGTATGTGTGGGGACGAGTGTCAGGCATCGTTTGACCAACATTCATCCCATCTAAATGGGCCTTTACTCTTCAAAGAGGTTCTCAACTATTGCTGCTCCAGGCTGCATGACTATAATTGAAGGTGTTGTCTGAGGGTACAATAAAATCCCAAAACTGGCCAAATCAATCCCAATTGTCAAAATATATGCCCATTATGTAATTTTAGTTTTTGTCACTCTGCTGCCACCTCCCATAGCACTCATGATACACCATGTTTATTTACGCGCAGTACTTCCGGTTTCGTTCTTCCCCCCCTGGCTCTACTACAAGCCCATCTCCCTTAGTGCCAACACCGTTACTTCCAGAGTGAGCTCTGTTCATATGAGTATACAGTACACACATGGAAAGTATATAGTGGTAATCCAGACATTTCCTTTAACTGTGAAGTTAAAAAGTGGCAATGGTGGACATTTGGGATTGTTCTTTTATTACTGCCTATAAGCTTTTAGTTCTACAATCCTAGATATTATAATTTGGGAATAAAATGCTTCTAAATGTTTTAGAGCAGGGCCATTATTATAGCTATAATACAATTGTACTTTTCTGTAAGTTCTTTAAAAAAGTTCTTCCTACTGAATTTATTTATCATCATCAAATTCAAGGCTTGAATTTCCCAGGGGTTGCGTGGCAGATCAGTAATCATTTTACCATGATGAAAAGCAGCATTAATTTAGGTCTAAATTGATGTGCCGTAGGGATTGTTACCAAAGGGTCATCTTTTGAAATTGTTTTGTTCTTGCTTTTATGCAGACTTTCAAACTTTAAGCAAAACAGTGTTGTTTGCATAAACATGTTATTCATTCCTGAAGTTTTTCTTGGGTGATTATGCATCTACTGTACCTAATTGTTTGCAGACAACATGCAGCAATCAAGGTTATTTATTCAGCATGTTATACCAGCTCAATTTTCATTCTATTTAGTGTGTTTATCTTGCTTATGTGTATCCTTGGTGTACATTCCACAGAGGCACAGCGGGATCTTCACAGAAGCTCACTTTGGCAAAGCTATGCATTTTAATATTGTTTTCAGATTATTATAATAGGTATTGAACAGTTAACCACTATAACAGTCTTTATCATTAAAGATTATATAGTACATAGATTTTTTTTTTCGTGGTGCCTGTTGTGTTCTGGGCTAGTTTTATCAAGTTAAATCAATATTTTGGAAAAATGGGATGATGGTTGAAGTAAATTTAAAGACAGTAGACAGATTTTCAATGAATTGTGATGTTTTGGGCAGAAATTAATATCCTGTAGTACCAATGGGATTGCAGCTAGTGTCTTAAAAAATAATTTTAAAAAATTTAAAAAAAATTGAAAGAATTATTTTTTTTAAGTCAGGAAGTCGGTTTAGGCAATAAGGGGCAGATAATTTATTTATAAATATATACATTTTTAGGTGCATAATACAACAATGTAACATTGTGCATAGGTTTGGGCACCAGTTTAGATTAAAAAGATACAAAACCAGAGCTGGAGAAGGTTTAGAAGTGGGCAACCAAGGCAAAATTATCAGCACAAAATTCTAACATATGCTGGAGATGTAATAAAGAAATTGGTTCCCTTCTATATATGTGGTTATCATGCAGCGCCATCAGGCCCCTATGGGAGCAATTACATTATGCAATTTGCTCTATCATTCAAACTGATCTTGAGTGGGGGCCAGGCTCAGTATAACTCTCATTGGGGCTTGAGAGATGTGGTCATGGGGATCTTCTGGTTGTCTCACACCTCCTTAGTGCTACAAGAATAGCTATAGCTAGAGAGTGAAGAAGCATTAAAATCCCAGGCATATCTACAATCTTCTCCATGCCTCAATACAACTGTGTAATGGAGCATATGATTGCGTCCAAACTAGAATGCCTTGAGAAATATAAAAAACAGTGGTGGAATTGGTTGAAGTTCTCAGGCTATACTTGTTAAATCCTCATACTCAACCCAGCTTGCCATTTAGAATCCACCAATTATACTCCTATCTTACTTAATTGAGTTAAATGAGCGGTGAGGCCGGACGCACCCCAACCCCTGACACACACAATTTATTTTTCTTTTTTGGCATTGAGATTCTGACATATGGCAGATCTCAGTTCACATCGCAGGCTGTTAAGGGTGACCAGTTGTTGTTGCCCCTGTTTTCTTGTTCTCCCTACCCCAATTTTCTTCTACTCTCTGTTAAGGAAGTGGGCAAATAAAGGGTTTCATTCACCAATGGCATGTACATTACATCTATCCATATAAGATTGGTGAGTGTTGGACTGTTGGAAAACATGATGCCTAGACTAAATGGGGTGCTGAGTTTTACTAAGTGCCAATGTTCCTCCCTCATAGGTTCCAGTGTGCTTCTAGCAGTTACACCTGCTTTGATGACATTTTAAATCCAGTACTTATATTACTTTATGTCTACTAAAAATAGCCTAGTACTGTCTCAGTATGTATAATAAACTATATGGATACTGTAAGTTGTAACATATCAAAATATAATGTATAAGGTTGTATGTTGTTCTTATATGTCCTAAACTTAGGTGCTCCTGACAGTTTTTCAAGTCTTTGGTGTAAGCAAATGTTGTTCTCCTGTAGTAGGAGAGGCACAATACTTGTATTACAACAGGCTGTACAGTGTAGTGGTCTCAGGGATGATGTTCAACAAAACTGTTCCCACTTCAGCTTCACCCAGTTACTTGGTGTCCAGTCAGTTGTCTCCTTCTGCCCTCCTGTCTCAGACACATTGCCCATAGCTCTGATCACCCTTCTGACAAATTTGGCTTCTCTCAGCTGCCATAGACACACTTTCAGTCAGAGTATTCCATCTGACCCACTCTGATGGACCACTCTTTCGAGGGGAAAACATTTGTTGCAGGAGTGTATGTTCAATGATGATCTCAGCAACAGCTTTCCTGGGCTCAAAGAGGTATTCCCATCTTGGCAATCCTATTTCAATGTATTTGAAATCACAAAACAATGCATTAACCCATAAGATGTTTATTTCCAAAATGCTCAGTTCTCCAGATTTTGCTGCCATTGATTCCTCTGGTTGTTTACAGCTTTTTGCCAGGGAAACCAACCACCTCTGATATGGAAAGAAACAGCAGAGCACAATGGTGGCTGCTGGCCCTGGGCCAAAAGCTAGTGTGGATGTGCTCCCGAGATACTAGCCATCATATTTAGATGAAAGAAGTGTGCAAGTGCTGGCCTCCTATACTATTTTTTTCCATAGAAAAGGTGATCTGTTTCCTAGCAACAAGCAGTAACAATCGGAGAACAGAGGAATCAATAGCTGTAAGATCTGGAGAACAGAGCATTTTGGAAATAAACATCTTATGGGTGTGTGCAGTCTTTTGCAAAATGTTAACACATTGAAATAGGATTCCCGAGATGGGAATATCCTTTCACAGCATCACATTACATTCACAGCTTTTTCACTGGCTCTCTCAACTAAACATATTTGTCTACAGCCAGAACAAAAACATACATGTCATGATGGAAAACTACCCCTCTATATAGATTAACTACATACAGGTCCACATGAAAAACACAATATGATCACATGCTTACATTCTAACAATATTTAAGGCTAGCTACAATCAGGTTCTTCATAAAAATGTCATCCAGGGCCTTGACTGCACTCTCTTGACCAAGGGTGGCTTATACCATCATCGGAGCCTTAGGCCCCCCTCACACAGGAATTGATTAAAGCGTTGCAATTTCAATTTTGGCGCTTTGCCACGTTTTACTTTTGTTTTTGGCCGCAACGATGCTGTGACCAATGCTGACTCTTGGATGAGGAGCGCTAAACGTCCAAAAATAGAACAAACTCCGCTCAAAAATCGCGGCACTAAAAAAGTGCTGTCTGAGGCTGTGTGGGAGGCTCCATTGAAAACAATGGAAGCATTTAATGCCGTGCTGAAAGCGCATCGCTAAACGCTGAAAAAAATGTCTAGTATAAATGTCTGCAAATATAAAATCAAATTATATCGACCCGTGTAAACAGGCAGTCATGCATCTATGCACAACTGCCTGTTCACAGTGTGTAGAGGTTGGCGGACAGAAGAGACTTTCAGCCCTCTCTGTCTCAATTCACTGAGCCACCATCACTCCTCTGTGAAAGCTCAGGAGTGAGTATCACTGGGATGACAGTGAGGCGCTTCTGTGCCCAACAGTTGTCCCGTATAAAAGGGCCCTCAGTCTAAATGTACAACTTGTAGCAACCAGATTAAATGCAGCAAGTGATACTTCTTTACAAGAGCTGCCCAGTGCCACCACCACCATTATATCAATACGCGTTGGCAGACAAGAACTAGGGGTCTTTCTATGTACGCTTCCTTCTTATGATGGTGTGCAACTTTTTAAAGCCAACACACAACACCAACAGAAACTAAATCCCCTGCAGTGGACACTCTTCCCATGCTGCCCGGTGGAATCAGAAACAGGAAAGATTTTAGTGATCTTATATTTCCAAGGATGATCCCTATTGATCCCACAAGTACCACATTTTGCCCAGAATTTTATTGTATAAATGAATTCAATGTATTAAAAAAAATTTGTAGAGCCCCCAAAAATGAAGAAGAAATGTTCCCAATCAGTAGACCAGTACTTGGTTGCATTACTTATGGAGTGCTTCTCAGTACACAGTTATATTTTGCTAGTTGGATAAGAAAACACAATTTGAAAAAAATGTGCATTGTGGACTGAGTAGAATTTTGGAGACATGGTAAAAGCCCAGAATGTGCTATTTTTCTTTTCTAAACTTAGAAATAATTTATTTTAATCAGCAAAGCCCAGCTGTACTACACAGATACAGCTCTTGGTTTTCTTTTAGTTGGCTTGCACAGTATTCCAGCTTTAAATATATACTGAAAAAAAACCTAAAAAGAATGGAAGGTATTTTTAACAACATTAGAAAATGTGTATTTTATCCCAGCAGATTCTCATATGAATGAATTATTGAATTTTCCTGAATACCTGATTTATGAGCTGGATAACACTGCCTTAAGCCCAAATCATTTCTAATAAAACAAGTCAGGCTTCCTTAAATTCATTCCGAACATAAAATAACAATGGAACCATGTCTGTATACACAGTTCATGGACTGCATCTTTCAATTTCATTATGAAAATGAATCTTAATCAGGTTATATAAATATTACAACTAAAACTCAATTTAGGCCGCTTCCAGACGTGCATTTTATATGGGCGTATTAAGTAGGGGCAAAAATGTGCGCATAATATTCTCATCTGAAATTAGCCCAAGGTTGTGTTCGCACATTTTGGTGAGCTTTCCATTGCTCTTTGATCACCCTAATAGCATGACATGCTATTGTAGTCTATTATTCTATCCAATAATGGGAAAAAATAGAGTAAACCTTGTAGGATCTTACAAAAAGAGATCATAATGGAAAAATCATATTCACTGTGAGAAGAATTGAAGCTACAGACAATACACAGTTAGGCATCCTGAAAGTGAATATCCACCTTGTATTGTTAGGTCAAACGATCTGTGCTGATGAATTGAATACTTTATATTTGTAGAGACTTCATTTAACCCTTTCCAATCCACTGTCTGACGTCTGAAGACATTCTGTTTGAAGGCTGTACAGCTCCGATGTCGGAAGACGTCCGGCAGGGTATTCTTACTGTCTATTACTGGCCGCTCTATTGTCGGGGGCCTTTGCAGCATGTCCCGTACCGCAGAACTAGCTCTAGCCAGCAGATGGCGCCATTGTATAATGGCAGAAAGTGAAAATTCCCCTAGGAAACCCTGAATCCAAAATTGGATAGCAAAGGGTTAAGGGTGTGTATACACAGGTGAAATTCACGAACAAGTTCTATGTAATTGTGAGATGCACAGAATTGGCACATGAAAAGAATTCATTATTTTCAATTGATAATTTACATGAGCGATTTTTCACTCACACTGATTGCGAGAGATCAAAAGATGGCTGCATGTCCTATTTTGGGGTGATTCCGCTGTAAGAATCACCTATTATTTTCTATGGGAGCATGAAAAAACACCCCACTTGCATGCCATGTGATTTGCATGCGAGTGCACAGTGTTTTTCCCATTTTAAGGCCACTCACACACCGCATCAGTAAAACGCCACATTTGAACCGATTATGATCAGCGTTTTCCAATGCAGATTACTGCGTTCAACAGTGCTTTTTGATACACCCCATCATTGTGATGGGTGATGAGGTGCGTTAAAAAATGCAAAAATGCACAAAAATAAAACAGACAGCGCTCTAAACGCCGTGTTTGAGCACAGGTCTGCGATCCCCCATTGAAATCAATAGGGGTGGCATAACGTCATTAGCTCAGTGTTTAAAAAGCCGCGCCAATCACGGTAAAAAGCACCAGTGTGGGAGTGGCCTAACTATTGGAAACACCTGCAATTTTTTCATGCATGTGAAAAATGCATGCACAGCAATGTCAATTGTGCATTTTTAATGCTATAACACATTACAGATGTAGCAAAATTGCAGAGAAAACAAGTGCAATATAAGTCAGATTTTCTCAAACCTACCGATGTAGCAGGACCATCCTTCAAGGATGGCAAATTATATCTGCAGCACAGCCCATCCGACACCTATACACAATGCTACACTAATTGCATAGTATGGCCTCTGCCATTCACTTGAAACAGTAGCCGCGCTTCACAATCAGCATAGCTGCATCGCGTGGATGCTCTACATGACTCACTATTAAAGTAGCGTGCTAACGCAGCATGCGTTAGTACTGCTACATTGGTATATCACACTCACCTATGTAAATATAGCCTTACACAGCTGCAAGCTACCTGCAAAGACCTAGATTTAAAAAAATAATTATTCATGTGGGGGAGACTACAAGATTAATGCACACTGTTTTATTGTATAGTTCAATGTGGAAACTGTATACAGTGAGCTCCTAACCTCCCCCTAGTGGTGACTGCAGGCAGTCAGAATCTCATTATCTACTCTACAATTCTGCATGGATTTGGAGCTCCACACCAGAAAAGAATTGAGTTCTTCTCAGAGTAATAAGCACATCATTTTTGGCCTATAGTAGTTAGATTTAACAAAGTGTTCTTGGATTGAATATTACATTTTTAATGTAATATTTGTATTTGTTGCCACACTTACAACCAAATAATGAATAACATGAAATGTCTGATCTGTAATCAAGGCAATGGCCAACCATTCTAAAAGTAGCTGGTCATAGTTTTGGATTAAAATAAGTGATGTTTTATTGATAAAGTTGACCAAGATCTAGATATTGAGGAATCATTATAAATCCCAGGACTTTTAATAGATCACCAGGAGCTGTTGGTATAGATGCCCTTGTATTTGCATGCACTATTTGAAGTGCATCTGCTGGTGGGATATGCACATAAACCCATATACTTCCCTATCTGAAAAGGACCCATCACCATAGTCAGTGAAAGCTGCTCCTGTAGTAAAATAGCTTTAGCGACAACTCCAAGGATCTACTAGTAGTTTGCGTGTAAGGTTTTGTGAATTGTTTAAGGGGCAGTCCCCCTTGTATGTGCCCATCAGCCCAAATTTTTTCTACAGTGTTACTTTTACCCCTTTCCAATCCACTGTCTGACCTCTGAAGACATTATGATTTAAGGCTGTACAGCTCCGATGTTGGAAGACATCCTTTGGTGTTCTCTTACTGTATATTGCCATCCTCTCTGCTGTCGGAGCCTATCCAACGTGTCACCTCATTTAGTACTGGCTTTAGCTAGCATATAGCGCTGTTGTATAACAGCAGAAAAAAGTAAGCCCCCCTAGGAAATTGGATTGGAAAGGGTCAAGACATATTCTGTGTTACAGTTTGAATTGTACTCATAGTTGCACCTTCTTTTATGAAAACTACCAGAAATTGCTGTTTTACTGGCGATCTGGATGTGCTGAACCTCTCAAAGAGCTAACAGGCTTATTTCATTCTACAAGTAGGCAATCGATGGATGTAAAATGGAATAAGATGTCCATAGTATAGCACGAGTAAAGAAATACATTTTCCTTGCTGTGATTCTTAAGAGCCATAACGTTCTTCTGCCCATTGAAATCTATTTTAAAAACAGCAAAGTAAAAATGAAAAGACTTCAAATAATCTCGAGATCCCTTTAACCCAACACAAACTGATCAACAGGTGCCGGATAAAATACTGCCTGTAATAGCAAAACAAATCGCATGTTTTCAGAAAGAGAGCTTGTAATGTATAAGCATTTTAATAAGAAAAGCTGATTTACGAAAGTTCATAAGGGTAAGAAACTCAGGCTGGATTTTAATATTATTGAGAATCTTTGACATTTAATTTCTAAAGAGGGAATTTTAACAGCGTCAAGGATCATAAAGGAACAATTTGCTGATGTATGCTACCGATGATATTACAGTAATAATAGAAATTGCACCATTCACTTATGAATAGAGCCGCTTGTATCCTCAGCAGCACCATGGTAACCAGAATATCATTAACCAACAAAACAATAGTAATAGAAAGTCATCATTGAGCACAGAAGCACAGATGCTTTTTTAGAATTACACATTGTAGCCAATATAGAAACCTTTGCAAATCAATTAAACTATACGATCGGAAAATTGCCATGGTAACAATCCCATTAGAATATTCAAAAAAAGTTGCTTTAAAAGCTTACTTGACTCTCACGTATACATACCTCCTGAACAAAGGTGATATTGAGGCAGGAGTAGAGCTAGGGGCGCTGCCTGTGCATGTGACTCAGCCGCTGGGAGAGAGGGGGGCACCGGCAGTGAGAGAGAAGATCATTCAAAATTAACAAAAAAAATGAAAGCAACTCAGAGTGCTGGAAGAATATAAAATAAGTCTTAACTCAGCTGTTCTTTTGCTGTTTCCTTTTCATCGGTGCCTTGCTGCTCTCAAATTCTTGCTGCAGCAATGGCAATACTAATAGTGTTGCTTGTCATGATCAGCTGGGCGGTAAAATCGCCCCGAGTTTTGCTAAATTGAATCGGGTAAGTCCAACCCATTTTTTGATGAAAATTGCAGGAAATTGAAATTTCCTAAAATGTCTGATACAAAGGTAAGAGTGCAGCTAATCAACAGTCAGGGTGCCATGATGATGATGTCACCAAATGTGTCCTCCATCTTGCATGTGGGCAGCAGTTTAATCGGTCAACTGCATCACATGACCTAGTCATATATGACATAGGCACATTGTAAACAGCGACCCTTTTACAGCTGAGCATAGGACAGAGAAGCTGCATCACGTTTATATGCCTATATAAAATGTTATCTGCACTTTAGGAGAGATATTCTGTAGAGGATATATTGCTGCTGGTGTAAAAGCTTGCATACCAGCAGAGAAGTTGAATGGAGTTGTGTCGGAGGGATCGGAGAAAGAAGCTGCATCATGTTTATATCTACAATATGTGTTGCATACATTGAGATATTCTGCAGAGCATATATTTCTACTGCTGTCACCATATAGAGCAGTCAAACGGACCGACAAACTATGCTTTGGGCGGATATTGCAGTTCTTTGCTTGTGGGCCCAGATGTTCAAAGTTGCAACTCCGGCCAATACAAATTATTTGCAGGCCTTACACCTCCAGCAGTGGGGTAGAGGTGAATTAATTTACAGTGCACAAAACAGGGACAGTTAACCATATACCACCTATATTCTGTGGCCTTCTGGTCTCACATATCATGCCTCCCAGGGACTGCAGCCTAGTTAGCTGGCGGTGGATTTTTGTGAATATAAAGCAAAAAGACCCAAACAAGGAAGCAGCAAAAGACGTTGATCAAAGTCGTCTACTACAAATTATAATTTGTATTTGCAGGCCTTATGCAGCTAGCATTGGTTTTCTCCAAATTACTAAGTTACATGAAACTACACTAAAACATAAACAATAAAAGAAAAGAACGAAATAAAAAAAACATAAAGAAAGAAGGCAAGGGGTAAAGAATGTGTCTGTAGGGGTGGTGGTGGTGGAGGTAGTAGGTGCCAAGTTGACCCTTCAAGCACTCCTCACTGAAGTAACAGCTCCACTTTCTGTAGGAGGCGAGGCAAGGCAAGACCGCTGCCATTCCTTAGAAGTGGTTTTGTCTGTCCGTTACATCTGTAGCACGCAGAACAGGTCACTTTTTCCTAACCAAGCTTCATGATTTCTTTACCAAAATACTGTTGAGAATTTCATCATTCTATCACATTAATGGTCTTTGACTTGAGCCTGGCATCAGAAAGTGCAGAATAGTCACAGTCTCCGAATAACTGACACGTATCCCAGTAGGGTCACCTTGTCCCTTTTGTAATTGAATAAATGTATGGCCTTGTTCTTACAAAAAGCATGAGTGTGATTAAATCATGACGGAGGAGGAGAAGGAGTTCCAGTGACCGTACAGGTCATGATTCTTCCAGATGAACTATCCATGAGCGGTGTTTTATTCCGCCATTGAAATAGTACATGCAGCGCAGTTTTTCACTGCCTGACAATGGACACTGTGCCTTTGCCCCGGCCTGAGGGGTAATTGCATTCAACCATACGCTCTTCTTCCCAATGCATGTGCTACAGAAAATATTTTTGGAAAGTAAGATCTAGAAGCAATAAGCACTAATCTCCTTTCCCCCTGACATTGCAAGTACTATAGCAATATTGATTATAATTATCTTCACTTACTTCTCAAGCCAAAATATCATTTGTACTCTGAATTTTCAATTAAAAAGATGGTTAGAATGCAGAGGTGATTATTTGTGCGTCGACAGTTCAGGGAGTCACATATCAGCAACTAAATCATGTCGCTTGTACCCACGGTTCTCTTTAGGCGTCACTTATGTAATGGACTTGTATAAATTGTAATATAGTATTCTCTTGCAGACCCTGTGGATTGAACTGTTTTGAAGCCGGAAATGTCAAGGCTGCATTAAAACAGTATATTTATTGTGTATACACGTACTGTACGTAAAGACCAATACAATACTCCTTGACGAAAGTGTTCAGTACAAAAGGGTAACGCTAAATAGCTTTTTCATAGCAACCAGTCTAATTTATAGCATCTTGGCACATTGTTTATCAATATCACAAACCCCATGCTGAGAAGAATGGAGATTTCTTCTGATGTCTGAGCATTCGGCTTCTGATTCATTTCACTGCTGTGGATTTTCTTGGAACACATAGTCCCCATTTACAATCCAGAATGAAAATGTTCTGGATCCGAGCAGCACATTTATCATCTTAAATGTTATTATGCATTATTATACCTTAATATCAGTTACGATTGTAGGGAACATTCAGGTAAGATAATCAGTGTGACTCATAAGGTAATGGAGAAGTAGGGAATTAATGTGTCATTCAACACTTTTGGACTGCATTGTAAGAGTTTTGGGATAACTTTATAGATAATTTTATAGACGGAGTAGTAGATGATTGAAACATTGCAAGCTGATGTGGTTAGAAAATCAGTAGTAAGTGCATTTATACATGCCTTGGATAAAAATATATCTATTCTAAGAAAGAAAGAAAAATGAGTTATTAGAAGGGCAGACCAGATGGACCATGTGCCATCAATCTTCTATGTTACTAATGAAAAAAAATGACCGACCTCTGTCCGAATTTGAAATTGACACAACTCAGACACATTAAATTTAATCTGTATATTCACATGTGATTTTTTTTTTTCACGGACCAATGGTCCATGTAAAGAAGGCGTAACATGACCTATTGTAGTGTGATCTTTGGACCAGACTCACCCATTCAAGTCAGTGGGTGCATTAAAAAAAAATGCATTTCCAAGGTTCGCGAGTGCATTCCATTTTTTCATGCACCCCTTGACATCAATGGGAGTTTTACATGTTATCAATTGGGCCACCTATCATTCTTTTCAAGCAGACGAAAGACGGATTGCACTTGAATCACACTTGCACCTTACGAAAGCAAAAAACTGAACAACTAATGCAGTGCAGAAGACAGAGCAGAGCGGTGAGAGGTAAGTACATGCCGGTTAGTTATTTTATTGCATGGGGAATGGGGTTTAAAAAGAAAAACTACTCAGAAAACCCCTTTAGGACAGTCCAATACTGTACTTATTTATTTATGCCCACAGTGCAACTCTACCAACTTGAGCTAGCCAAACAGGAAAAATCCCTACCCCCCCCCCCCCCTTTAGAGTGTCATTTAGAGATGAGCGAATCTACTCATTTCGAGTAATTACTCGATAGAGCACCGCGATTTTCGAGTACTTCAGTACTCGGGTGAAAAGATTCGGGGGGCGCCAGGGGGTGGGGGGAGGCGTGGCGGCATGGGGGGTAGCAGCGGGGAACATGGGGGGAGCCCTCTCTCTTTCCCTCTCCCCCCACTCCCCGCTGCAACCCCCCACTCACCCGCGGCGCCCCCCGAATCTTTTCACCCGAGTACGGAAGTACTCGAAAATCGCGCCGCTCGGGCGAAAAAGGGGCGTGGCCGAGTAGGCTCGCTCATCTCTAGTGTCATTCTGTTGCTTTCTCTGCATCATTTTTGTCATCTACTGCACATATTCCAGGAGCGCAGGTTTTTCCTGACTGACAGTGTGTCTCTTTGCAACTTGAGCTAGCCATAAATCATAAATAGCTGTTGACCAAACACTTAACTTGTTCAATTGTCAACTATCTCTCCTGACTCCATACAGAGTAGATATCTTCCATATAGTTGTCAATATCTGTTTGTTTGTTGGAGCATCACGCACAAACTGTATGACTGATTGACATCACATTTTGCACTTGATATAATCTCGACCCGGGGAAGCTTATAGGCTAAAATGAAAATCTGAAACGTTGTTGTCTGGACGTTATTTGCATTTTTTTTGCCTTTGCTTGAATTTTAATGCAGCAACCCCCAAATTTGCTTTCACCAATGGATTCTACGGACTCGATTTAATATTGCTGGTTATTTCCAACAGGTAATTCCCACTAGAAGAGTCATACTGAGCGCTGACAATTTGTGTTTCAGGACTGCTTTTTAGCCCCAGTCTAACCCTGGTGGAGCCACCAATCATTTGCCCATTTTGTCCTTCCTAATTTCGCCTTGGATGTTTGTGTGGATAACAGTTTGCAAAAATGACATGACCCCAGACAGGAATACATGGAGCAAACTTATAAACACCGGCCCTCATTTATCAAAACTGTCTAAAAGTAAATCAACAAACAGTAAAAAAATCAGTTTTTGGTGCCCATAGCAACCAATCACTGAGCAGCTTTCTTTTTACCTCAGCACTAAGAGGATTAAATACTGTTGCCCATAGCAACCAATCACAGAGCAGCTTTTATTTTATGTCAGCACTGAGGATTGAAAGCTGTTGCCCATAGCATCCAAACACAGCACAGGTTTCATTTTATCTCAGCACCAAGAGGAATAAAAGCTGTTGCCTATAGCAACCACTCACAGCACAGCTTTTATTTTACCTCAGTAGTATAATATATGGCAACCAATGACAGCGCAGCTTTCCTGTTACCTCAGCAAAATAACAAATGAAAGCAGAGCTATGATTGGTTGCTATTAACAACAAAAAATGCAAAATTGTCCTTATTAGATCATCGCTTAATCCCATCAAATTCTGTATGGCCAACTTTTAACAGCTTGATAACAATTGACACAAGTGTCCACATGTCCAAAGCTGGTAAAAGACTAATGGCTACTCAAGAACCCCTGACTAAATATTTATTTTAAGTCATGAATAGTTAAGAATTTTGGTTTTTCTTAGGTTAAATAAACATAAGAAATGTAAATCCACTTGTAAAGATTCCTCCACTTCCTCTAAGGGGTCTGAATACCTTGTAGACACTGTCTATGTACTGTATCTCATTGCTAGTCACTTCCATATAATAATGTCATCACTGTGAATGGCTGCTATTGTGAACAGGTACAGATATTTGATCTTTTATACCGTTTTGTCTGCTTTCCATAAATTCTAGCAGCTCTTGATTCTCTTTCCATTATGTAAACTATACTTACATGCCAGGCCTTCCTACTGTGATGATTTAATTTGCTATGAAAGCACAACTGTTGCTTTTCCCTATTGCACTGCACAGTTCTTTCTGTATTCTGTTATTTTCTCCCACCAGGACCATAATATTCGAAGCAAGTTTCAGAGCCCGGACTAGTCCATTATTAAAATAGCTTGTCTCTTATGGTATCCAATTTGCCAAACACAACTGCCGAGCTTCACACTTCCGTCATTTTCGCATTAAAATAGAGACAATACTTTAGAGGCAGCCACCAGCATGATAGAAAAGTCATCCGCTTCTAAAGAACAGGCAGCTGGCACTTCTGAGGAAGAAAAATAATTCTAGGTCATATAGATTGTCAGAAAGAAGCCTCCAGTGGCAGAAATTACTGAGGTCTAAACTGCATGTAATTTCTTTTTCCTTTGCCATAGTATGACAGTAAATGAACCTCTTCGAAGACTTGAGCTGCCAATATGACACAAAGCAACTGGAGAATTGAGCAAAACTGGATTACAATGGGCCACCCATGTCTCTGATATTGAAAGATTGCATTGCGTATTCTAGGGAACAGCGAGGACACTGCTATTCATCTTTTACATGTTATTTAACTTTTTTACCTTTTGTGTTAGAAAAATTGTTACAGTTTTTACCAATACGGGTTTTTATATTACAAAGTTAAGACTAAAGAAAAATATATTTAGTTAAACAAATAATCAAATAAATATTGTTTTCAGTTTTTCCAGTATTATTATTTCTGAGGTCCGTAAACCATTTCTTTTGTTCTCTTTAGCATTGATGATCGGCTCCCCCAGAACAGTAGTGGACAGAGCACCACATTATGGGGACTTTAGAAGTAGTCTTGACTCCACCCCTAGGATACACATTACATTAAACGTCCTTTGTTACCACGAGTGTCAGCTTTAGAATGTGAATACAGTCTCAGAATCTCACATAGAAATAGCTATCTGGCCCCATACATAGTGACATTACAAAACTCCTAAATACATTGCCACATTCTACTGAGGACTTAGTCAAACGGGCGCATCAGCGCCTGTGTTACTGCAGGTAGAAGACGGCCGCACTTCAGGACGGACGTCTCTCTGCAGCGCCGGAAGAAAGAACATGTGACCGGCTTCATTGCTGGTCATGTGTTCTTTCTTCAGTGCTGCGGGGAGTCGTCCGTCTTGAAGTATGGCCGTTTTCTTCCTGCAGTAAGGGCTCAGTCACACGGACGCATCGGCGCCCATGTAGGGTGTCGATGCGCCTGTGTGACTGAGCCCTTACTGCAGGAAGAAGACAGCCGTACTTCAAGACGCCGATGCGCCCATGTGACTAAGCCCTCATACTGTATACAGTGTTGCATATTCTGGACATGCCCCCTATATAGTCAACTGTATTCCCCTCATACACATTGAAGGTTATTGCCCCTTATTTTCCTGATCCCCTTAAAGAGAGTTTGCCATCAGAAAATGATGTATTGTGTAAATCAAGTTTTTATATTAAACATATTTAGGAACAGAGGCTGGCTAGCATATTGTAGCCTGGGGGGCAGAGCCCAGAACACTTGCCCATGAGTAGTGGTTCACTCTTGGGGTATATTCACACCTGGTGGATTTACTGCAGATTTTCTGTAGCAAAAAAAATCCACAGCAAATCCACACTTGTGGATTTCTATGTGTTTTTTTAGGCTTTAACAAAAGGGGTGAAAAATCTACTGCAAATCTATGCTAAAATGTGCGTTAAAATCAACAACAAAAAGTTGCAGATTTCGACGTAGAGTTTTAATGCAAATTTGCTTCAAAACTTTCTGCTTTGGAAAGACTGCAGCAAATCTGCTCCATGTAAACATACCCTTAGGATAGGAACACACAGTGCAGCTGTCCACACCCAGCAAAACCATAGCCACATGAATTACTGACAAAATCATGCAGTCATTATCCAGCCCCACCGTGTCCTTCCACCCTTAAGCTGTTTATAAATAGAGCACCAGAACTAAGCTCTCTACATAAATACAGCACCAGAACCAAACTAATTTCATAAATATAGTACCAGAACCAGACTCAGTGCATACATATAGCACCAGAACTAAGCTCATAAAATGAATACAGTAGCAGAATGAAGCTAATTACATAAATACAGCACCAGAACCCCTGAAATAAAATATATATATTCAGTGACCCACAGTAATCACAGGTGATAATGTCTCTTTTTGAAGTTGTCCGTATTCAGTTTTCTTCTTTCTGGGCCAGCCAGCCACTGAGACTTAAAACAGCCATGACTCCCCTCTTCTTACTCTCCCCATCCTTCTGCTACAGCCTCTAAGCAAATTTCAGTGTCCCCCATAGTAATAATCATAGAATGGTAGAGTTGGAAGGGACCTCCAGGGTCATCTGCTCCAACCCCCTGCTCAGTGCAGGACTCACTAAATCATCCCAGACAATACCCTCTCTGTGGCGCAGCTTAGTAATATTACCCCGTATGTGGTCCTACCTTGTAATAAAATTCAGTTTGTGGCCCTGTTTAATAATAAGACCACAAATCTGGCCCCATTTAGTAATTAGACCCAATATTTAACCCCACTTAGTAATAAGACAGCATGTTCTAATTCTGTCCACGAAATTGCCCACTAATGTCAAAAGGATGGTGTAAATATGTAGTATGCGTGATACATGCATATTCCCTGTGTATTTATGCCTAAAATCAATGGAGCCTTCCTGCATTTATGATAAAACGCAATGAATATGCATGCAAAAAACCCTGCAATATGCAATACATACAGTTTCAGTCCGTGAAACGGAACAAAACTACAAATGCCCATGTAAATGCACCCTTCTACAAACCCCTGTCACCCTGCTTAGTAATAATATCCCCCCTTTCCCGTCCGGAAGCAATGCTCCAAATAGAGAGAGCACTAGAGTCGGGCAGGCAGAGAAGTGAGGAAGCTCTGCTATGTAGAGCCTCAGCATGTAATATGGCAGCCAATGTGTGAGTTAACCCCTTCCAGCAGCCACAGTATTAGCAGAAGACAAGGCAACCTTAAACATACACTGTAGGTCTGGCTTGGGGGATCATGCTTCGCTGACAAGCCTAACCGTGTTTAAGAAATGTTTTTTAAATTTTCAATGTATTTTTTAAAAAGTCCTAAAATATTGCAGTTTTCCCACTGACCACTAAGCCTAAGGATGCATTCACACGATTGGTAGCTGATTTAATGCAGTGGAAAAAAAACACAGTAAATCCACCGCAAAAGGCTGCACATTTTGGTGTAGATTTGCTGCAGTTTTTTTCTGCTGCTGAAAATCAACAGCAAATCAGTTGTTTTGTGCACCCTAAGGCCTCTTTCACATGGCCATAGGCGTTTTTACGTGCGGACGCCATTCAAACGCATGAGCAGGCACACAAATCTAACATTTGTGCGCCCGTTCAGATGGCACAGGCCCAGGCGCATATACGCTGAGGCCGCAATGTAGTTGCCTCCCCTTCCCTCCCCCTTGTCGGCTCACCTCCTCTCTCCTTCTCTCTGGCTGTTTGAAATGGGAGTGGGTGAGATGGGGGCAGAGCTAAGCACCCGCCCCCTCCCTGCCCCTTATCCGTAGCCAGCAATGGGAAGGGGCGGAGCTCCACCCCATCTTGCCCCCTCCCATTGCAAAAAGCCAGAGGGGAGGAGTAAGGAGTAGAGAAGAGGGAGGGAGTGATCCAATGCATCAGATTGTAGCGTATATCAACCGGCAGTAAAAACGGCAGCCGATATACGCTCGTGTGAAAGAGCCCTAAGGCTGCAGTCAACTGGGGCATAAATCCCATGGCCATCTCTCCATACAGAGAGGAGAGAGCCTGCAGCGGAAACAGTGATTCAATTGGCTTTAAACTCCGTGCGGCATATCAGTTTCATTGCGGCTTGTCTGCAACGGACTGTCCACAGCGTGTGGATGAGATTTTTTTGTCCACTTTGCTGCTTAGGCTCAGGTTTAAGATTGCCGACAGAAGTTTCATGTGGAAATTCTGCTGCAATTCCGCCCCGTATGAACTCGGCCTATTAATATTTTGAAACTTCATGGCTACTACCTAGCTCCTGCAGCCAATCAGAGGTCGTATTCGCTTATAGCATCTGAGCAGTGTTGCCAGAAGTATGACAGCGGACTGCTGAGACCTCGGATTGGCTGCAGTGGGCTGGTGATAGCCATTCCACAACAAAGACCAGGAGGACCTTGAGCCTGTAGCGCTGGATCATCAGGTATGATGACAGGTAAGTACTGCTGTTTTTATCATTTTAATAGAGTTAGACCTATTTTTTAAAAACTTTTTATAACTCCCTGACAACCCTTTTAAATTATTATTAGTTAGCATTAATAGACGCTATAAAACACATTATATGTACTGTAAAGTGCTGCCACTAAAAAACAAACCCTTATATTGCTGTGTCGACAAAAAATGAAAAGGTTATGGTTCTTGCAATGTGACAATGAAAAGCTACTGTAAGAAAGTTGTTTGATCATTAAAGTGCAATCAATTGGCTGGCTACTAAGTGGTTAACTACATACTATGGGTACATTCCAATGAGAACACTTGACTCCTATTTATTTTAGGATTGTAGTTTAAAGGGGTTTCCCGGCCAAACTACCGATGATCCGCGGCCAATAGTTAATTGAGTGGCTGATCAACTAATCAGATGCTCACTGTCAGTGTCACAACACGGGGGTACGGAGCAGAAGCAGTTAGCTCTGACCCCAGTGTAGAAGCAGATGCTCATAATTGCAAGTGCAGGTCCCATTAAAATCAATGAGAGCTTCTTCTGCATTTACAAGCGCCTGCCACTACACATAGGTTGGCGCTAACTGCTTCTGCTTTGAACCCCTGTGTGTTGTAGCGCTGACAGCGGGCTGATTCCGAATGGAGGACCTCAGCTGATCAACTATTGATGACCTACCCTCAGAATTGGTCATTAATAGTATTTGTCCGGAAAACCCTTTTAAAAAGTGAAAGTCTCTAACATGTTTCTTACTGTATCAAATTTCCATTGTAATGTCTGCCATAACTATATAACAGCAACACCATAAATATAATAATTACTGCAGAGCAGGATAGATGAATTGATCTACAGTTATAAATACATGCCTAAAGTGTAACCTAATGAGGATTAACCATAATGAAATAATGACTTCCACTGCACTTATTGCTATTTTTCTTTGCATACACTTTCTAAAAATACTTTAAATCGCAGATTACAGGGTTGCATTTCCCTATTCATGCTTCATGGGAAATTAAACAGGCAGCGTGGGTGGGCACAATAGAATCTACATCTCAAAAGTCATGACAGTGTGACAATTAGGGTCACTTCAAAACCTACTTTTTAAAGAAGTGGTATAGTTTACAATGCAGGTTGTCTATCGAGACAGAAGGATACAAATGTAGCAAAGTTTAACTTGTCTTCCTACAACACGTTATCATATCTTAGAATAAAGCCATGTATTAAAGACAAATACACTTTGAAACAAGAACTTTTTCTTAGCACTTTACATGTCAGGTTAAACTTTGCTACATTCGTATCTATACTGATCTGTTTTTACATTGTAACTATACAAGCTTCTATATTAAAACATGAATTCAGATTTGAGCTTTAATATAATAACACAGATCTTACATGGATTTAAAACGTTTTGGATAGAGGAAAATACCAAGGACCTAAAGAATTCAAATTACAAGTTTTAGGAAAAAAAATGATAATAAGCAAATGTGATAAGCTCAAAACCTCAAGGTCACACAGAGCCAATTCATTTCACAGCAGCATCACAACTGATTTATCAGTCCACATCTTGAAACACTATGTATCTCAATAATATATTCTATGCACTATCTACTACTTGAGCCATGACATATTGCTTTTATTCAGGGAAAATCTCACTAGGTCGCAATTCCTTAGTACAATATGTATGTAGAATTAATTGTTCAGTATACATTGCAATTAAACATTACACAAATATAGGCCACTAGTGAAAATAGAACATCAGATTGGGTTAATTAATGGGAGAAATGTAAAATATAATGAAAAATTGTTAAAAAATAAATGCCATTAATTAGAACAGTATGATTCTAATGTTACGAGTTAAATTAACTTACAGTCTGAATATATCCCATGGAGTATATATATATATATATATATATATATATATATATATATATATATATATATATATCCCAGGGCTAATTGGCTTCTGCCTCTTGGGGTTTTTGCCTTCCTCTGGATCAACTAGAGGGTGGAAATAGGCTGAACTAGA
Source organism: Eleutherodactylus coqui (assembly GCF_035609145.1). Classification (NCBI taxonomy): domain Eukaryota; kingdom Metazoa; phylum Chordata; class Amphibia; order Anura; family Eleutherodactylidae; genus Eleutherodactylus; species Eleutherodactylus coqui. The sequence goes on along the minus strand of NC_089843.1, from coordinate 136,174,886 downwards.
TGGACATTGTCTTCAGTCAGCCCAACATACTATGTTACTATATCGGAAGAGACTGGAATTTGCTTCAGCAAAATCAATAGTACTCCTTTCGTGGCTCAGGTCCTAAACAGTTACAAACAATAAACTTGGACTTTTGGGATCATTACAGCTCTATGCTGGTACAGTTCAGTATGTTAGGATACACTGTGGTATGGAGCTCAAGAAAATATGTACTCTATCTGGATTACCATGGAGTAGGCAGCAAAAGCGGACTTACAACTACATCCAGTGTTAGCTACTCAACTCAGAGCTCACTTTTATCACTCTTCATCAAGTCATTACAAGCAATCCTCCCGTCCCTTTCATCAGGCCTCTCTCTTCTGCTTGCTACAAGTCTCTCAACACACTAGAGGACATTTTTTCTCTATGTGTTGGAAACATGCTCACCACTCATTACGGGCCCTATCCCTAGGCAGGCTTCTCTCTACTCAAATGACCATCTGCTATCTTACACAGCACAGTGTGTCACTACACAGATCCACAGCACCTTGCATATCAACAACACACACTGTCCATATACTGAGGACTAGTGTTCAGAGAACCGAGTCAGTAGAACCCTTTTTTAGGTCGAGCTCTGCTAAAAATTTGGTTTGGCACAAAGTTCCACCGGTTCAGTTAGCTCAACACTAGTTCTGAACACTGGTATATAATACTATCTAAGAGCATTAAACATCTTATATAAAACTGTCAGACTTTTATATAGGGCTTTCATGGCTTTTCAACATTGTTATAACTAGTTTTAGGGGTTTTGATGAACTTCCGATTTGGTTTGAATTAATTCAGGCTGAACCGAACTTTTGTAAATGTTAGGCAATAGGCTAACTAAACTTTTCAAAAGTTCGGTCATCGCTGCTGAGGACCTTCACAATCCCCCATTCCCACAACTACCCTCCTACACTAACACTAAAAACTTTGCTAACACATCTGTTCTTCAAACCTGTGATAAATAGAGATGAGCGAGCACCAAAATGCTCGGTTGCTCGTTACTCGGGACGAACTTTTCGCGATGCTCGAGGGTTCGTTTCGAGTAACGAACCCCATTTTTGTATATCGCCGATGCTCGCTAAGGTTTTCATTTGTGAAAATCTGGGCAATTCAAGAAAGTGATGGGAACGACACAGAAACGGATAGGGCAGGCGAGGGGCTACATGTTGGGCTGCATCTCAAGTTCACAGGTCCCACTATTAAGCCACAATAGCGGCAAGAGTGCCCCCCCCCACTGTCAGCATAAAGATCGTTCTCCTCTGCGATAGCTGTAACAGCTGTGGCAGGGAAGAATGATGTTTGCCCATTGAATTCAATGGAGCCGGCAATACAGCAGGTTCCACTGAAATCAATGGGCTGCCGGCGATCGCGGGATGAATTGTCGGGAAGGGCTTAAATATATAAGCCCTTCCCTGCAATTCATCCAGAAATGTGTTACAATAAAAATATATACCGTATATATTGGCGTATAAGGCGACGGGGCGTATAAGACGACCCCCCAACTGTCACCTTATACGCCGGGAATACAGCGGAGCAAAGAATAGAAATCATTACTCACTTCTCCTGGCGTTCTGCGGCGCTGCTGCAGGCTGTCGCTCCCTCCTGGTCCCCGGCAGAGCATTGCTTTCTGGACACAGGGCTTGAAATCCCTGCCTCCAGAAAACACACGTGCATTTCTCCAGAAAACACACGTGCCTTCAGCCAATCACAGCCATTCAATGACATCATTGTCATTAGCTGTGATTGGCTGAAGGCACGTGTGTTTTCTGGAGGCGGGGATTTCAAGCCCTGTGTCCAAAAAGCAATGCTCTGCCGGGGACCAGGAGGGAGCGACAGCCTGCAGCAGCGCCGCAGAACGCCAGGAGAAGTGAGTAATGATTTTTATTCTTTGCTCCGCTGTATTCCCGGCGTATAAGGTGACAGTTGGGGGGTCGTCTTATACGCCCCGTCGCCTTATACGCCGGTATATACGGTATATATTTTTATATTAACACATTTCTGGATGAATTGCAGGGAAGGGCTTATATATTTAAGCCCTTCCCGACAATTCATCCTGCGATCGCCGGCAGCCCATTGCTTTCAGTGGAACCTGCTGTATTGCCGGCTCCATTGAATTCAATGGGCTAACATCGTTCTTCTCTGCCACAGCTGTTACAGCTGTGGCAGAGAAGAATGATTTGTCTTCTATATGTTCTCAATGGGGTCGACGCTGCTGCCGCCGGCCCCATTGAGCGCATATAGAGAAGAGAACAGGAATTGCAGATTGCACATAGGTGCGATCTGCGATTTCTATGGCCTAAGAAGGACCGTTAGGGTACTTGAAGCCTAAAATAACTCCTAACGCTCTCCCTATAGCAGCAGCACCAGCAGCAGCACTTTCCCTGATTTATGTCAGAAGGCATCTGTGGCGAGCCGCGGGAGGGCAGATTTTAATACTCGGGTGACACCTAATCTCGCCAGCCACTCACTGCAGGGGTGTGGTATAGGGCTTGAACGTTGCAGGGGGAAGTTGTAATGCCTTCCCTGTCTTTCTATTGGCCACAAAAGCGCGCAAATTTCTCAGGGAAGAAAATGAAAGTAACTCGAACATCGCGTGGTACTCGTCTCGAGTAACGAGCATCTCGAACACCCTAATACTCGAACGAGTATCAAGCTCGGACTAGTATGCTCGCTCATCTCTAGTGATAAAGTATATTCAATATGACAGTGATGATGTCCCATCCCTAGTGATGTAACACCCATGGGTTAAGTGAATTAGTCAAGTGAATAAAGTGGCTAATGGTCAATAGAAGACATGGTCATATGTTTAAGCTACACAACCAAGGGTTGGAAAACATAATTAACAAAGTGGCACATTTATGTATTTAAGATGAAATCCACAGTATCAGAGAGGGTATGCAGGATGATAGAAACGTGGCTGTGTTTATCCGCACCCATCCATGAGTTATGTCTAGTACTGTAGCACAGCTGTATTGAAGAGAATGGGGTCAATGTGTAAAACCGTACATAAGATGTGGGCAGGTATGGTGCTGTAAAATAACACAGCCATGTTTTTGTAACACTGGACAACCTCTAATCTCTTAAAAGCTCTTCTCCAGATGCGCCCATTATTTTGTAAACCCATACACTTTATAGATGGAGACAAAGAATACTCTGTTTACTTGTTGACGTCGTCAAAGAATCGCTTACAGTTATCCAGCTATCACCTTGATTATATGTCAAGTACTTTATGTCATGGTTTTCCAGAATATGCATTTAGATTTATTACTTTATTGAATGTTTTTCTCTTTTGTGTCAGTCTTTCTTTTGTACCATTACATCTTTTCTATTTCTATATGGAAGGAGAAGATAATTTATAATGTACTTGAAAATGTACCAGTGTGTTCTCACTTTGTTCCATTACATTCCTACAAAGATTAATTCAGGTGCTGTTCTGCGGTTTTATATTAATTGTTAACTGTTTGCAGAAAGTTGACTTATTACAAGTGTAACAGTGACATTTTGCTTTTATTCAGAAATCTTAAAGTGAATATCCATCTTTTATCATCATTTTGAGTATAGATCTAACATTTTGTGCTGAATCCTTTATTTATATATATCTTTCTTTATTGGTTAAAGCACTATCTCTATACACAGAGCCCTAAATACCTGATATTGAAATGCACTTGACAGAATTCCACACTGTATTCCTTTTTTGTGGTTATTAGACAAATGTCGTTTTTGGTGTAATACGTTGGTGGCCCTGTTTTCATAGTGTGTTGTGCCTAAAGTAGCACTTGCCTGAAAATACATTTTTCCATTCCTGACACCCCCCCCCACACACACACACACACACACACACCTGATTGCCTGTCACACTTTGAATATCACCTATGTATATTGCAGTCACTTCCATGCAGTGCAGCCTCCTGCCTGATACTTCTCAGGTACTATTTTAATCTCAATCTCATGATGCATCAGCACAGCATTAAATGTGCAGTTGTAGACTTTACCACCTCTGCCTGCTGAGAGGACAGTGTATATATTCTTAACCTCTGCATTCACCTAAATAAGCTAAAGCCCATCAGTATATACTCATGAAGAATGAACTATTATCTTCTTATAATTGTGTGACAGGAGCCTCCAATCATCATCAGCATTGTGATAGGCGTTTCTGTCCTCCTGAGAACAGGATGCGTTGTACATTACATGTAATTTCATCACACAGGAAGTTCTTGTATCTGAGCTATAGTGGCCCCTAGAGAGAACAGAAAGGCAAGTAATGCCCTGGAGGTCACCATGAACTCACATGACTCAACTGAAGGGAATTTTTTAAGTAAAAAGGAATTACTAAACAAGGTTATACTGATTTAAATATACTGGGAGGCTGGCTTACAATTATTAAAAGGACTTATTAACGTTTTTACTGGAAGGTAATGGTGCTGCTGGGTCCTGCACAGCCCTAATTATATACAACCATATGCTATGACAGTTGCAGGGGGGAGGACAAAATTTAAAATAATAATATATACAAATGTGTTGAGTTCTTATAATGCAGTAAATGTCAAGTTAATGTTTGCTACATTTGTACAAACCAAACGGTAGTAAAATAATAGTAAAAAATATGAAAAAAAAACCCATAATAACTCCTCCCAAATGTGTCTGAAGCAACATTTCCAATAAGTAGGGCATGTTAAATATAAAAATACATGGTAAACTATAGCTGACACAAGTCTAAACTTTAGCGATTTTGTATGTAATTCATTTTACGGTAACTAAAAAGTGTCTCATTATTACTAAGGGACGAAATAATTTGCTTCTAGTGGGCAACGTATGATACCATAAGGTAATGGAATGAAATATAGAATGTTGTGGCATGAAAAACCAATACTGGACTTCTGTAGACTGTCTATTGCAAGCAAAACATTTCAAGGTACATCCCGATTTTGGACTAGATCTCAATTTTGGAGCTTTGCTTAGTACAACATGTCAAAAATATAATGTGGTAGAGCACAGGAACATTTACATAGGGGAATAGCATGTGACACTGTTCAACTACGAAATAGTTGAAGTGTGTCTATAGCACTGTACCTTGGATTAGTAAGACATACCATTATCTATCCAGTTCCATCTAGTGACACCTCATTTCAGCTTTGACTTCATTGAGTACTTCCATAAGCATAACTACTTAGCATGTAAATAAACTCTTTATAGACTACTAGCTGATATACCCGGCTTCGCCTGAGTTAATTTCGTACAAGTGTTTACCTGTTGTCCACATGGAAAATTTTATGAAGTCATGGTTACTTCAGAGGAACTGAGGAATAAAATATGTATATTTTAGAGGAGTGTTAGATTCTTCTCATTGGTATGTACCAATGTCCCTCTGCAGAATGTGCTACCCCTTCCACTCTCCTCACTTTTTACCCTTAAAGGTAATGCCTCTTTTTATTCAGATTTACCCCCAGACTGGAGGTTGTAGCCCCTTCTTGCCTTAAAGGCATGCAGTCCATAGCCACTTCCTTATATACTTTACAGCCTTTCAGTATATGCACGCAGAGGTCGGTTATATTCTCCTCAGTATATATAAACAGAGGTCAGTTATATTCTCCTCAGTACATACACACAGAGGTGAGTTAGATTCTCTTCAGTATATGCACATAGAGGTGAGGTAGAATCTCCTCAGCATAAACACATAGAAGAGTGTTAGATTTTCCTCAGTATATACAAATAGAGGTAAGGTAGATTCTCCTCAGTATAGAAATTATTTCTCTAGGCGTCATGGTTTCTGAAAAAAGAACTCTCTACAAGTTTGCAGATTTTTGCATCATTTTTCATGCTTTGAATTGAATAATCAAGTTGTGACCCCTTTACTTTTCAGAAGCAATAACGTACAAATGGTACGCTGAACTTGATGAATGTGCCTAAATTAGTATAATGAAGAAAAGAGGCATATAACACGCTGCAGGATGTAGTACAAAAGGCATTATAGCAGTGTTAAAAAATACAAGAAAAAAGTGACAGTGAAAGTAAAAAACAACAATATGTCAATGTAAAAACACTCACCCAGCATCAGTGGATAGAGAATGGGAGCAGAAAGCAATAGCCAGCAATTGAGCAAAAGCACAGAGCACAAGTGTGAGCCGCAGACGGTAGGGGCTGCAGACACAGATACTGCGGGCTGGGGGTGACATTACCTAGCCTCACTTTGGAAGCTAAAAAAGCCCCCAAAACTCCAATGCGTATCGAGACACTAGTCTCTTTCTCAGGGAGAAGTTTTTCATGCTTAGAATTGAATAATCAAGTTTTGACCCCTTTGCTTTTCCTATTTAGGACCTAAAGAATGGTCATGCTAAATTTCATGTTTCTTTGACATCAGGAAGTTATTGAATTAATTTAGGTACATTACATAGAGTTGCTCTTACTTTTGCACCTAGTATTGAATAATCAAGTTGTGACCCTTTTACCTTTCCTATTTAGGACCTAAAGAATGGGCGTGCTAAATCTTACATTTGCACATCAGCAAGTTAGAGAATTAGTGACAAGTGAGTCAGTGAGTGAGTAAGTGAGGGCTTTCTCCTATATATAGTTAGTTTCCCCATTGAAATGCATTGGAACTTGTGGTAGGGAGTTCTTTATTTTCCGCAGGGATGAAGAATTCCTTTGCTGCATCTGTCTCAAATGCGGCAGATGCAGCAGGGAATTATTTTTCCTCGCGGGGATGAAGGAAACATCTGCCACATGTGGCAGATGTGTTTTCATCCCCATGGGGACACAGCAGCGGTGGACAGGTAAGTATTTTTTTTATCTTTTACACTAAAATTCTTGTTTTTCAGGGAAGAGCTTATATGTAAAGCTCTTCCCTGAAAAACAATTCAGGGGTGCCGGCAGACAATTGTCTTCAATGGAGCCGCCGGCAGCAGCCATGGCTCCATTGAAGAGAATGTGTGCATTATTATTATTTTTTTTTACACTCAAATTCGTTTTTTTTCACGGAAGAGCTTATATGTAAAGCTCTTCCGTGGAAAACAATTCAGGGGTGCCGGCAGACCACTGCCTTCAATGGAGCCGCCGGCAGCAGATGTGGCTACATTGAAGGCAATACACGGACTGGCATTCACGCGTGTTTTTGTACGTACATGGGTGCGCACTTATGTACGCACCTATGTACGCACAAAAACACGCTTGTGTGAAGCCACCTTAAGTCCCTAAGGAGTTAAGCCCAATTTCTAAATATGCAATGTTTACTCATAGTTCACTTTTTAAGAATTACTATGCAAGCTGGCTCTGCTAATCAGTAGTCACATGATTGCCAGCAAGGGACTTAATAATAGCTTCGAGCTCGAGTGTCATAATCGCCATGAAGCCAACATATTAGCTGTCACTAAGACTGTACTACAGATAATCAATTCTCCCCCACATAGTCTGTACTTGCAATCACTTTGCTCTTTAACAAGCTAGAATATGTGTGTAATATACCTTCCCAATAGTATTTCCCGTAATGATCTACAGTAAGTAATCTTTCACAGTAGCAACACTGTATAAATGCAGGGCTATTTAATAGGAGTGAAGAAGTATACATTCAGCCCGTGTCAGTGTGAGTTATGTTCTTTAATGACAGTTTATAATGGAAGCGCCTTTGCATGTTGTGAGCAGATGTTCTCTATTAGAAATTGCAATTCTTGTCCCCCCATTGCCAGGTCTCTTACTGTGTCCACATGCTTCCTATAAAGCATTCTTCTATCTTGGATAAAAAAAATCAATTACCGTGCTGTGTTTATATATGTAATAGACGTAATTGGTGTGGGGATTGGACAATATGCGTAATATGGGAGAAAAAATACCATCTGTTGCAGTATTAGTTGATAAGTGATCTAAACCGGAAGTTTTATCGTGCTGAGTGACCACAGCTGGTTTACTGCTTGTGAAGCACAGAGGTTTGGTACATAGCCTGACTATTCCTTTAGCCTTACTATTAGAAGAAAATATCGCATTTGGAATCAGGTAAACTATATGTAATATTCATAGAGGGATTTTCTTTCTCTGCAGTAATATTCTTGCCATCAAAAATATCAGTTGATGGGTCCATCATAATTCTTCGAGAATTTGACAACTGAACTGACATAGGCTCCATTATGAAGGAAAGCCAAGAAACTAATGTGAACGGTGCTTAACGGAGAATTAATTACTTCATTTTCAAGCAGTGTGACAAAATATGTCAAACACTATACTTTTACGATTTACAGTCTTATAAAGGGCATTATATTTTGTTTAGTTCCAATGGTTTGAAATCTGTCTGACATATAATGGATCCACAGATGTTTGTCTGGATACATTTCGTCTAAGTTCTTAGTCAGGAAGATTTCTGATGGAAACTTTAGATGTTTACATTTAATGGCCACTTAGTCGTATGCAACAACCATAGACTGCCATTGTAAAAAAAAAAATGTATACTGCATAGTATATGACTTTACTGGATGCCTCTAAAAGGCATTATTCCATGCAGTACAAAAATGGCAATCCTGATGGATACCACTCACACAAACAGTGGTCAAATTGATCTCCTTCGAGTGAATGGGGAGGTTTGAGGATTAGTTTACCATAAGCAACAGGAGCTTTATCAGACATAGGAAAAATGTATACTGAGATTTTAGTGTGAAAAGAGCCTACATGTAGAGATGAGCGAACGTACTCGTCCGAGCTTGATACTCGTTCGAGTTTTAGCGTGTTCGAGATGCTCGTTACTCGTGACGAGTACCACGCGATGTTCGAGTTACTTTCACTTTCATCTCTGAGACGTTAGCGCGCTTTTCTGGCCAATAGAAAGACAGGGAAGGCATTACAACTTCCTCCTGCGACGTTCAAGCCCTATACCACCCCCCTGCAGTGAGTGGCTGGCGAGATCAGGTGTCACCCGAGTATATAAATCGGCCCCTCCCGCGGCTCGCCACAGATGCGTTCTGACAGAGATCAGGGAAAGTGCTGTCTTGCAGGAGTTGCTATAGGGAGAGTGTTAGGAGTTATTGTAGGCTTGAAGAACCCCAATGGTCCTTCTTAGGGCCACATCTAACCGTGTGCAGTAGTGTGGAGGCTGCTTTTTGCAGTGTTGCACATTTTTTTATTTTTGTATATCGGCCATGCAGAGCATTGCGCCCTGCAGTAATTATACATAGTCCAGGGCCAGTAGTGGTGGTGAGGCAGGGACAGAAGACATATTTATTGAATATAGGCAGTGGGCCTTTCCAAAAACATTTGGGAAAAAACATTCTATTTGGGCTGCCTGTGACTGTCCTCAGTGTACTGGGTCTGTGCTGGGGGTAGTTGTCCTCCTAATTCATATGCAGCCAGCTAAGTGTTACAGCAGGCTTGCGCAAAATTATTTCCTGGCTCTGTGTTGGCTGTTACATCACCGCTGTATTCCAGTCCACAGTGCAACAGTCTGCAGTTATTTTACAAACTCCAGGGCCAGTAGTGGTGAGGCAGGGACAGAAGACATATTTATTGAATATAGGCAGTGGGCCTTTCCAAAAACATTTGGGAAAAAAAATCTATTTGGGCTGCCTGTGACTGTCCTCAGTGTACTGGGTCTGTGCTGGGGGTAGTTGTCCTCCTAATTCATACGCAGCCAGCTAAGTGTTACAGCAGGCTTGCGCAAAATTATTTCCTGGCTCTGCTGTGCGTTCCGTAAGCGAAGTCAGCCTCCAACCACAGGCCAAGAAGCGGCACATTTAATTACAGCGTTCTGTTTCTGCACTACTGGTAATACACCATGCTGAGGGGTAGGGGTAGGCCTAGAGGACGTAGACGCGGGCGAGGACGCGGAGGCCCAAGTCAGGGTGTGGGCACAGGCCGAGCTCCTGATCCAGGTGTATCGCAGCCGACTGCTGCGGGATTAGGAGAGAGGCACGTTTCTGGCGTCCCCACATTCATCTCACAATTAATGGGTCCACGCGGTAGACCTTTATTAGAAAATGAGCAGTGTGAGCAGGTCCTGTCGTGGATGGCAGAAAGTGCATCCAGCAATCTATCAAACACCCAGAGTTCTGCGCCTTCCACTGCTGCAACTCTGAATCCTCTGGCTGCTGCTCCTCCTTCCTCCCAGCCTCCTCACTCCATGAAAATGACACATTCTGAGGAGCAGGCAGACTCCCAGGAACTGTTCCCGGGCCCCTGCCCAGAATGGGCAGCAAGGGTTCCGAATCCTCTCCCACTGGAGGAGTTTGTCGTGACCGATGCCCAACCTTTTGAAAGTTCCCGGGGTCCGGGGCATGAGGCTGGGGACTTCCGGCAACTGTCTCAAGACCTTTCAGTGGGTGAGGAGGACGATGACGATGAGACACAGTTGTCTATCAGTGAGGTAGTAGTAAGGGCAGTAAGTCCGAGGGAGGAGCGCACAGAGGATTCAGAGGAAGAGCAGCAGGACGATGAGGTGACTGACCCCACCTGGTTTGCTACGCCTACTGAGGACAGGTCTTCAGAGGGGGAGGCAAGTGCAGCAGCAAGGCAGGTTGCAAGAGGCAGTGCGGTGTCCAGGGGTAGAGGCAGGGCCAGACCGAATAATCCACCAACTGTTTCCCAAAGCGCCCCCTCGCGCCATGCCACCTTGCAGAGGCCGAGGTGCTCAAAGGTCTGGTAGTTTTTCACTGAGAGTGCAGACGACCGACGAACAGTGGTGTGCAACCTGTGTCGCGCCAAGATCAGCCGGGGAGCCACCACCAACAGCCTCACCACCACCAGCATGCGCAGACATATGATGGCCAAGCACCCCACAAGGTGGGACAAAGGCCGTTCACCGCCTCCGGTTTGCACCGCTGGCTCTCCCCCTGTGCCCCAACCTGCCACTGAGATCCAACCCCCCTCTCAGGGCACAGGCACTACCGTCTCCTGGCCTGCACCCACACCCTCACCTCTGCTGTCCTCGGCCAAATCCTCCAATGTCTGTCAGCGCACCGTCCAGCCGTCGCTAGTGCAAGTGTTGGAGTGCAAGCGCAAGTACGCCGCCATGCACCCGCACGCTCAAGCGTTAAACGTGCACATAGCCAAATTTATCAGCCTGGAGATGCTGCCGTATAGGGTTGTGGAAACGGAGGCTTTCAAAAGTATGATGGCGGCGGCGGCCCCGCGCTACTCAGTTCCCAGTCGCCACTACTTTTCCCGATGTGCCGTCCCAGCCCTGCACGACCACGTCTCCCGCAACATTGTACGCGCCCTCACCAACGCGGTTACTGCCAAGATCCACTTAACAACAGACACGTGGACAAGCATAGGCGGGCAGGGCCACTATATCTCCCTGACGGCACATTGGGTGAATTTAGTGGAGGCTGGGACAGAGTCAGAGCCTGGGACTGCTCACGTCCTACCCACCCCCAGAATTGCGGGCCCCAGCTCGGTGGTGGTATCTGCTGTGGTGTATGCTTCCTCCACTAAACCACCCTCCTCCTCATCCTCCTCCTACGCAACCTCTGTCTCGCAATCAAGATGTGTCAGCAGCAGCACGTCGCCAGCAGTCGGTGTCGCGTGGCACAGCAGCACAGCGGTGGGCAAGCGTCAGCAGGCCGTGCTGAAACTACTCAGCTTAGGAGATAAGAGGCACACGGCCCACAAACTGCTGCAGGGTCTGACACAGCAGACCGACCGCTGGCTTGCGCCGCTGAGCCTCCAACCGGGCATGGTCGTGTGTGACAACGGCCGTAACCTGGTGGCGGCTCTGCAGCTCGGCAGCCTCATGCACGTGCCATGCCTGGCCCACGTCTTTAATTTGGTGGTTCAGCGCTTTCTGAAAAGCTACCCACGCTTGTCAGACCTGCTCGGAAAGGTGCGCCGGCTCTGCGCACATTTCCGCAAGTCCCACACGGACGCTGCCACCCTGCGCACCCTGCAACATCGGTTTCATCTGCCAGTGCACCGACTGCTGTGCGACGTGCCCACACGGTGGAACTCTACGCTCCACATGTTGGCCAGGCTCTATGAGCAGCGTAGAGCTATAGTGGAATACCAACTCCAACATGGGCGGCGCAGTGGGAGTCAGCCTCCTCAATTCTTTACAGAAGAGTGGGCCTGGTTGGCAGACATCTGCCAGGTCCTTGGAAACTTTGAGGAGTCTACCCAGATGGTGAGCGGCGATGCTGCAATCATTAGCGTCACCATTCCTCTGCTACACCTCTTGAGATGTTCCCTGCAAAGCATAAAGGCAGACGCTTTGCGCTCGGAAACAGAGTCGGAGGAAGACAGTATGTCGCAGGATAGTCAGAGCACCCTCCTGTCTATATCTCAGCGCGTTGAGGAGGAGGAGGAGGAGCATGAGGAGGATGAGGAGGAGGGGGAAGAGACAGCTTGGCCCACTGCTGAGGGTACCCATGCTGCTTGCCTGTCATCCTTTCAGCGTGTATGGCCTGAGGAGGAGGAGGAGGAGGAGGAGGAGGAGGATCCTGAAAGTGATCTTCCTAGTGAGGACAGCCATGTGTTGCGTACAGGTACCCTGGCACACATGGCTGACTTCATGTTAGGATGCCTTTCTCGGGACCCTCGCATTACACGCATTCTGGCCACTACGGATTACTGGGTGTACACACTGCTCGACCCACGGTATAAGGAGAACCTTTCCACTCTCATACCCGAAGAGGAAAGGGGTTCGAGAGTGATGCTATACCACAGGACCCTAGCGGACAAACTGATGGTAAAATTCCCATCCGACAGCGCTAGTGGCCGAAGGCGCAGTTCCGAGGGCCAGGTAGCAGGGGAGGTGCAGAGATAAGGCAGCATGTACAGCACATGCAGGGTAACACTCTCTAAGGCCTTTGACAGCTTTCTGGCTCCCCAGCAAGACTGTGTCACCGCTCCCCAGTCAAGGCTAAGTCGGCGGGAGCACTGTAAAAGGATGGTGAGGGAGTACGTAGCCGATCGCACGACCGTCCTTCGTGACGCCTCTGCCCCCTACAACTACTGGGTGTCGAAGCTGGACACGTGGCCTGAACTCGCGCTGTATGCCCTGGAGGTGCTTGCTTGTCCTGCGGCTAGCGTCTTGTCAGAGAGGGTGTTTAGTGCGGCTGGGGGAATCATTACAGATAAGCGTACCCACCTGTCAACCGACAGTGCCGACAGGCTTACACTCATCAAGATGAACAAAGCCTGGATTTCCCCAGACTTTTCTTCTCCACCAGTGGACAGCAGCGATACCTAAACAATACGTAGGCTGCACCCGCGGATGGAAGCATTGTTCTCTATCACCATCAAAAACGTGGACCTTTTAGCTTCATCAATCTGTGTATAATATTCATCCTCCTCCTCCTGCTCCTCCTCCTGAAACTTGATGTAATCACGCCGAACTGGCAATTTTTCTTAGGCCCACAAGGCTCAGTCATATAATTTTTGTAAACAATTTTTATACGTTTCAATGCTCATTAAAGCGTTGAAACTTTCACCTGAACCAATTTTTATTTTAACTAGCCTGCCTCCAGGCCTAGTTACAAATTAAGCTACATTAACCAAAGCGATTAATGGGTTTCACCTGCCCTCTTGGTTGGGCATGGGTAATTTTTCTGACGTACATTAGTACTGTTGGTACACCAATTTTTTGGGGCCCTCGCCAACAGTGTAATCCAATTAATTTTTTGCCCACCTGCATTACAGCTGACGTTACATCAGCTGTGCTGGGCACTGCAATGGGATATATTTATGTACCGCCGGTGGGTTCCAGGGAGCCACCCATGCTGTCGGTCCACACGGAGTTGTAACTACATGTGTCCACTTCTAAAGAACCCCAGTCTGACTGGGGCATACAGTTTGGGCCGAAGCCCACCTGCATTTAATCTGACGTTAGCTCTGCTGTCCAGGGCACTGCAATGGGATACATTTATGTACAGCGGGTGGGTTCCAGGGAGCCACCCATGCTGTGGGTGCACACGGAATTCCCATTGCGGAGTTGGGGATTCCCAGTTGTACCTGCCTGTGACTATTTATAAAAAAACGCGGTCTGACTGGGGCATGCAGACACCTTGACAGAATGAATAGTGTGTGGCACATAGGTTCCCCATTGCTATGCCCACGTGTGCAGCTCCTGATGGCGGTGGCACAGGATTATATTTCTCATTGTTTCTGTACAGCATTGTGGGCTATCGCCCCGCCCCTTTTAAAGAGGGTCGCTGCCTAGCTGTGCCAACCCTCTGCAGTGTGTGCCTGCGGTTCCTCCTCATGGCAGACGCACTTATAAATAGACATGAGTGTGACGTGGCATGAGGGCAGCTGAAGGCTTTCCCACGGACAATTTGGTGTGTGTTGTGGACACTGGGTCGTGCAGGGGGGGTTGGGCAGCATGTAACCAAGGAGAAGTGGCAGCGGAGTGTCAGTGATTGTGCTTTGTTGGAGGTAGTGTGGTGCTTAGCTAAGGTATGCATTGCTAATGAGGGCTTTTCAGAAGTAAAAGTTGTTGCGAGGGGGGGGGGCACTCTTGCCGCTATTGTGGCTTAATAGTGGGACCTGGGAACTTGAGATGCAGCCCAACATGTAGCCCCTCGCCTGCCCTATCCGTTGCTGTGTCGTTCCCATCACTTTCTTGAATTGCCCAGATTTTCACAAATGGAAACCATAGCGAGCATCGGCGATATACAAAAATGGTCGAGTCGCCCATTGACTTCAATGGGGTTCGTTACTCGAAACGAACCCTCGAGCATCGCGATAATTTCGTCCCGAGTAACGAGCACCCGAGCATTTTGGTGCTCGCTCACCTCTACCTACATGTAATCGGTTCTGCGCAGATGAGTGATCACCACATGACCAGGGCAGATTTTCAACCTCTGGATGTAAAGAATTGAACAATTCAATTTTTTATGCAGTGATTTGCAAGCAGAAACTTTGAGGAGCTGATGAGCTGATATATAAGACATTTTGATTCATCTGACCACAGAACAGTTTTCTATTTTCCTCAGTCCATTTTAAATGAGCTTTGGCCCATAGAAGACGCAGGTGTTTCTGAATTGTACTAATATATGGTTTCTTCTTTGCATGATACAGCTTTATCTTGCATTTATAGATTGCATTGTGAACTGTGTTCACAGACCATGATTCCTGACTCCATGCAGTGATTTGCATTACAGAATCATGCCTGTTTTTAATGCAGTGCCACCGGTGGGCCCATAGATCTTAAGCATCTAATATTGACCCTCGGCCTTGTACCTTGTGCACATTAATTTCTCCAGATTCTCAGAATCTTTTGATGATATTTTGTACTGTACATAATGGGATATATTTAAAGACTTCACAATTGTATGTTAAGGAACATTTTTCTAAAATTGTTCCATTATTTTTAGATACAGTTTTTCACAGACTGGTGAACCTCTGACCCTCTTTGCTTCTGAGAGACTTTGCGTCTCTAACATACTCTTTTTGTACACAGTCATGTGACTTAGTACAAAATTGACCCTTCAGCTGTTTTTCATTAGTACCACTTATGTTTCAGCCCTTTGTTAACCCTGTCCCAACACTTATGAGACGTGTTGCTGTCACAGATTTGTAAAAGAGTATTCTGTTTTTATGAAATGGAAAAATGTCTCACTTTTAGCTTTGGATATGTGTTCTATGTTCTGTTGGGAATAAATTATGATTAGATGAGTTTCCTAAATTATTGGATTCTTTATTTCTTTATATCTCTTATTATTTTACACAGCGTGCCAACATTTTTTAAATTGGGGTTGTGCGATAAATAGGTTTTATTTCCTGATCTTGGAATATTCCTTTAAGGCCATGCTCATATTTAGTTTTTTGGAATACCACTTTCATAATCACACAGCAAAAAAGCATGGCATATTAATATTAATCATGGCTACTCCCATTTTTTTAAAGGGCCACTCCAGTAAAAAAAAATAAATCATTCATTATGTCCCCATTCGACTAATTTTACCTTGTTTAGTTATTTCTTATTAATCTGAAACTCTTGGCCTCCTTCTCCTCAGTAGTCATGTGATGTCAATTCTAACCAACTCACTTTTAACTGACTTTATGTATTTTCATATTAATCAGTTTTTCAGTCAGTATAATCCCTGTGTGATGAAATTACATGGACTGTACCCCACAAACTCTTTAGATGGACAACACAGGCACTCCTCTCATAGTTACTGATTATGATCACACAGCTCCTGCCACACAGTTATAATAGAAGACATGACAGCTCATCATCCTGACTGTATATGTATGCTCTCTAGTTTATGTAAGTGAATATAGAGTACAGAGGATAATGATAGTGTCCTCCCTGCAGGCAGAGATAGTCCAGTCTGTGCTGATGCATCATGAAAGTGTTAGCATAGCGTAGAGAAAGTGAGCAAGGAAAAATCTCATCATCAAGATGAGGCCTGATAAGTATCAGACGGGAAAAATGTGTTTTCACCAATGTGGCCTTTAAAGAAACAGTTCTAATATATGAAGTTCTTCTACTACTGCTTCTTCAAGTCTCATTCACACACATAAAATGCAACATATGCAATTCCAGTAACTAGTCTGCTAATGGATATCAGACTATATTCTGTGATACAGATCTACACGGAAGCTTAAAGAAATTTGAATTCCTTGCAGTCCCTTGTAATTACTATAAGATTAATTCCCTGTAACAACACATTACGGAGTTACTATTTATGTCAATTCCTTATATAGTCTTTAAAGTAGCCCCTACATTGATTTTCCATTACAAAGCTGAATTGGTACTAGGAAGAAAATTAGATGCTACATATAAAAAGATTTGGAACTACATTACTGGCATACTCCTTTACAGAAGGAGAGACACGAAGTCTAGGGGAAAAAAAAAATCATGACATCTGATAGAGCATACCAATATTTCAAAATTGTAGGCTTATTGTGATCTATGTGTGCCTTTTAAGAGCTTTGTACATCTTAGAGGCTGTATAGAGCCATAATTTACTAGTGTGCATGAACCTTAAAGCACATAGGTGAGTCGCTAGGAATAAATCTACTGTAGCTAATATTAATGGCCCATAAGCAATCCCTTAAGACCAATGAGATATCAGCGAACACTCCAGTCTTCATCTCTAGCTTCTCAATGAATTAATGTGACTGGTAAGCTCTAACCTCCCTTTAAGGAGCCATTAGCTCCCTTTATTTCTCCTGCCCCCATACCCCATGCTATCAGCATAGGACTCATATTGAGAGTGTTACAGTGATATGAATTCAAGAGGTCATTTGAAGGATGGGTAATATTGAAACATGCAGAACAAGCAATGCTATTTACAGCTTTATCTCCTAGACCAGGAAGCAAGGGAATAAATGTAAAACCAACACTAGATCCTTATTTTAAATAAATACATGTCATGCATTTTTCTTTAAAGCCTCATTTACCGCAATCCATTCAGCACTCCTATGGTTCGATTTTAATTAAAACGTCTGTTATTCTTGGGTATATTATTTTTCTCAAGCTTTATTTTCTGCTTTGTTTGTAACCTGTAATGTAGTCTACATTATTTCTTTGGTACAGTGCACTTCTTTTATGCTGCTGCCTCCGCAAGGGAACTGCATAGGATGAAATTCAATGAAAAAATTGATTTGGGACTGTTATCTTCTGTTTTATGATCACGGCTGTTAATAATGTGCATAGGAGTTCATACCTCTTGGCGATGTCTGCATGCTATAATTTATATGGGATGTAGCATTGTTATTTTTATTAATGAACATATAAACCCTGCCAATGGGGACCTCCAGCCCATATTTTTCAACAACTGATTGTGTACGCGTTACATTTTAGATGCATCTTCTCCTGCTACTGTATTTCTCAATACCAGTATGTCATTTAAATGGACAGTGGCATATCATTACATAGTAGATGGCTGCTATTGAGTGAATGAAAGCGAATGGGAAATGAATGCTTAGTGGAGGAATAGAAGAGCAATTTCTAGTATTGCTGCAAGTCCTTATACGCTGATAGCTACATTCCCCTACACTTTACTCAATTCTTGTAAGAGTCATGGAGAGTTGGAAGTTATTGATAATTTTACTTTTGATGTTGGAATGATTTATATAGATTGCACTGATATTCATGTAGCCTATTAGTTTCCATTTGCCATCTTATAGTGCATACATAATTCAAAGAACTCTACAAAAAGGCACAAACTGTTTCTTTGAAGATCTGAAATAGCTCCTAACTTGGATGAAAGGCTTTGGATCTATTGGCTGAATTTCTTTCATTGGTCTTAAGTACCTAGCCTATTCCAAAAACATAACATAGTAAACACTTGTGCTAATAGATTGGTTCCATTGATTTAAAAGATATTACACATCTATATGGAATTTTACCACATCATCCTGGAACATGAGCTGCAGAAAACAGGACAGGTCAAGTGTCCCAAAAATACAGAAAAAACATCACAAAAAAATTCTAAAGTAATATAAAAGAAATAGAGGTGTTAGTTTGGGGTTTGTCGGACGCACTCAGACAGCGGGGTTGGATTTTCAAAGAGGACCTATCAATTCTCCTGACATGACTGTTTTAATAAATACTGTTCATTGCTTTCCTCTTGAAATAAGAATTTTGCATCTTTTCTTAGAACCCTGTTATTCCTGCTAAAAATGTATTATCCCCTTTCTACTGACATCACTAATGGGATTTTAATCTGCATATACATATTTTTAAGGTGGTGGCTCAGCTAACTACTGACAGCCAGGCTCCTGCTCTAACCAACATATGCAGAGAAACCTCAGATCCTAGCAGTTTATCCCCATACATGTCACAATGTAAAGCAACTGCAGCATTCAAACTGATAACAGAAGGGAAAGGGGTCTTTCTGTCACCCATTGCAGTGTGATTGCACCAGTGAGTACCCATAGCAGCCAGAAGCCTGATAAAGGCTGCTTTGTCTGCCATGTAGCTCAGCCTATTAGACCCCACCGCTGGCAGAGTCTAACAGGCTCCTGACGTAGATTTAGTAGAATATTAATCTTAATAATATTAATCTTTATTTGTATAGTGCCAACTTATTCCGCAGTGCTTTCAAAGTACGGGGGAACGCAAACAAGACAATTACATGTGGTATGCACTTATTTGGAGAGAGACGGTGTGGGGTGGTTCAGGAGGTACGGGGGTAGGAGAGGAGGCACGAAAATTACATATAGTATTTAATTATTAGGAAACAGAATGGGGGCAGATAAGTAGATACAGGGGTAGAAGATGTATATGATAGGCAAAGTGAAAGGTGTGGGAGCCATAGGGAGGGACAGGGAGCATGTTGTGGTGTAGTGGGGGCTAGGGGAGTGGATCAGGAGATTTGGTATGCCTCCATGTAGAGGTGTGTTTTTAGGCTCGCCTGAAGTTTCATGCATCAGGGATTGTCCGGATGTTTTGGGGTAGTGCGTTCCAGATCACCGATGCTGCTCTAGAGAGGTCCTGGAGGCAAGCATGTGAGGATCCAATTATAATGCACTGCATAAGTAATGTATTGTACTATCTTAGTCATGGAACTATCGCATCTTCAACAAGTATTAGTTTTAGGGTGTGTATATTTAACCACACTATTTATTTTTTCCACCCCAAAGATTTCAGTTTGTGTTTTCAATGGGATTGTACAGATAAATGGGTCACATTGAAGGTGGAAACAAAGCTGAAATAATTCATCCTTTTTGGATTTTTTAACATGACAAAAACCTGGCATTTTAACAGGGATGCGTAGACTTTTTATATCCACTGTATGCACTCAAGTCACCTCACAAAATCTTTTCACTTCCTTGTCTAGTTATTTGACTATTAGGGAATTTCTGCATATCATTCTATCTGTAATGGCTTTTTTCGAAACTAGAAATGTCTTCTTGTCTCTTTTCACATGTAACAATAATATTATCTGCAACACAATTGCATTGTGCAATTTATAAGAAATAATGATATGTCTTCTTGAAAAAAAAGAGTACAGTAAATGCTTTTGACAATAATGTAGGCAGATTGTTCTCAGTGCCAGCAGCTGGAGGAAACATAGTAAAAGCATCTGCCTGTTTAAACAATTAATTTAAAATGTACAATAGCAACAGAGTGAAACTTCTGCAAACAATCCAGTGATTAGTGAACCATCACCATCTTGCAGGGAGATTAGATAAACAGATTTCTCATGAGTTGGTAAGCAAAGAAGAGGCGTCAACCTTCATTTACATGTGCAAGATAAAAATGATATGCATGATCAAGATATTTATCAAGGCTCATTATCACTATTTGTTCTCATTCATATCATTCTGTGCAGATGCATTCTAAAAAACTCAATACAAGATTACCAGTGTGATTGTCAAAAAAAAGTTGGCTTATTTGAAAAGTTTGTCAACCCTAGCAGTGGCCAAAAAACTGGATGGACATACATATAACCCAAAGGCCAATTATCAGCACAATTCATGCATTTGTTTTTACAGACTGGAAATAAAAATAGGCAATGACAAAAGAGAAGACTGAAGAAAAATGATAAAATTAATGAACGTTCTCAGTCTAACTGTAAGGATCATTGTGATGAAGATGACTATTTTGTTTGTAAAAATGCCAGCTGGAGTGTGGGAAGCTGGACGGATCCCATTACAGTTAGTGAGGTCCTCCGGCACTGTACTGGTCTACATGTGCCAGTTCTGGTACTTTCATTGTTCAGCTCTGAGGACCGAGTCGAACAATCTAAATAGACAGGAAACCTGGACACAGATATCCTTACCCCTCATTCACAGCGGTGGAAGGTGATGTATATATTTTTTTTCATTTTTGAAAACCAGTAAGGGATGATTTTCAGGGAAGGGCTTATATTTCAAGCTCTTCCCCGAAAATCATTGCAGGGGTTGCCTGATTCCCATTACTTTCAATGGGGCTGGCTGCAGTAGCGCCGGCACCATTAAAAGCAATGAGCACGAAGCTTCGGTCATGCGCGTTTTTAACATGCGTGGAATGGTGGTTTTTTTGCACACATAGGTGTGCAAAAAAAAAAATGCTCATCTGATTGAGCCCTAAAGATCATTTCATCTTAAAGTCTTAAAAGGAATATGTGATATATTAAATTTTACTATCAATAGATGCATTTAAGGGGGTCTTCTGGGGCAAATACTATTGATCAGGAACCCAAGTTGCATACCTCAGCTGATCAACTGATTCTGAAATCCCCAACATGTTATCCCAAAATAAGTGAAAATGTTAATAAAAAAAAAAAAAGTAGATAATTAATTATTACAAATACAGAAGCAACTAACAGTTGTCCTACTGACTATCTCTCCTGAGCTTTCAGACAGGAGCAATAATCATTCAGTGAATGAAAGTGAAGTGTGCTAGAGATCTCTTCTGGCCTCCATTCACTGAGAATAGTCATTTATTCAAAGATGAGCGACTACCTCTTTACACTAAGTGAGAATTTGCCTGCTAGTCACTTCGAGCTGAAACAAAATGACTTGCGACTAGTCACTATAGTGATTTCTCACTCAGTATCCTCTCAGGTTTAACTATAGCTTAAAATCTCTCATTTGAGTGTTTTTTTCAGGTGATAGTTGGCCCATATAAAAGTACCCTAAGTCCTTACTTAGAAAAGGCAAGATGTGTAACTCACTTTGTATGTAGAGGCCAGGAGCATCTTTAGCATCCTGTTTAGCACACAGTGTACAATATAAAAGCCACTCTCATCTGCCATGACTAAGAGCTCTTACTCGAAACATGTAGGCGTTCGAAATATCCATGCTGGGTTTTTTTTGTCCATCTTTTAACTTAAGTGTTGAAGTAAAGGAATCCTTTCATACTGCTCAAGTTGCTGGAAAATTTTCATTTCTCCTTCTATGTCCACTAGCAGTGGCTCTTTGCTGCCGTACACTTGGTGGGGTGGAATAGCAAGGCTGGGTGAGCTGAAAATTTCTCCAAGACAGGATTTAGGTTGGCTTCACATGGGCGATAAAATTGCGTGAGATTTGTGAGTTGCGTGACGCACATATTTCATACAACAATGAACCCCATTATTTTGAATAGGGTCATAACATGACCGTTGTTTTCCTGCATCCCACCGCTATTCAGTGCTATGCGGGAAACAAATCGTGGCATGTAATATCTTGTGCGTGCTCTCTCATCGCACCTCCCATTGTTTTCAATGGGGCCGACTGTAGCATCACACCATGTGCTAGGTGCACGCAATGCGAGATCTCCAATTGAAAACAATGGGAGAAACTTCACTATCCTCCACAGCTGCACCGAAGGATCCATGCATCCCCAAAGTGATGCCAGGCTGTTATCGCGATCACCCATGTAAAGTTAGCCTAAGGACTCGGTCCGACGAGTGACTTTTCAAGCATGTATATGCGCGGGAAAAAAAAATCACACATCGCATGTAGAAAAAAAATCGCATGACCAGGTGCATTTGCACTCACATGTCCTATCTTTTGTAGGTGCTAATTTTTTCTGCTTGTAAAAAACCGTCAAGTTGACCGCTTTCATTGGAAAGCATTGGTTCTAATAGATCCATTTTGAAAACACGCCTATACATGTGTGATACATTGGCTCGTCTGGCTGAGCCCTTAGGGTGTGTTATACCTAAGATTTGCAACTCACTTACTATGTAGAGGACAGGAGCATCTTTAGCATTTTGTGTAATACACAGTGTACAATTAGAAAAGCCGCCTTCACTTGGTGTTCAAAAGACTAGCTTATCCTGGCATGAAGTACTTGACTGTAATGTAGAGAGGCTCTACTAGGTAGAAAATCAGTGCATGCATTTGAGTAATATAGATGTATTAATACAGTAATACAGGTGTTTTCCAATAAAATGCCCATGATGATTGGCTGGATCGTCTAGTCAATCACACATGCCAATGGTTGACAGTATTTATGGTATTGTGTGTTGAATGTGGTTTCAAGTTACGATGGTCCAGGACAGATGATTGCTTATTCAAAATATTGTAACCTGAGACCACAGAAACTTGAGGAACCCCCTAGAAAGAAAAGCTGTCAAATTTATTTCATTGCATAAGTGGCTAGAATAAATATTGGAATATTTTTTTACATGAATAGCAACAAAACAAAATTAAAAAACACCACCAAAAATTAAAAAAATACAGCATATCTATAATAAAACCCTAATAAATAGTATGCAATTTTAACATTCCTTTTCAGGCCTTAGTCAGACGGACGTTTTTTCGCACGATTTGCGGATCGCATGACGGATGCGCATCCGCAAATCGCGTGACCGGTGCGCGCAAGTCGCCCGCAAATCGCCCGAAAATCTGCTCCTAGCCGCGTTTCATTAGAAACGGGCACGGGCCGGAGCTGTCCAGCGCATTGCATTCAATGGAGACGGCAATAGAGCCGCCTCCATTTAAAGCAATGCGCTGCGGGCGAGCCCGGGATGAATTGTCGGTAAGGGCTTAAATATATAAGCCCTTCCCTGCAATTCATCCTAAAATGTGTTAAAATAAAAAAAAAATTGTATACTCACCTTCTCCCGGCAGCCGGAGCTCCACGCGGCCGTCCTGCAGTGGGTGTGAAGGGGGTGTGAGTCAGACCTGCCCCCTGATTGGCTCAGCGCTGAGCCAATCAGAGGCATGCCTTACTCACACCCATTCATGAATTCATGAATGGATGTGAGTCAGACCTGCCCTTGATTGGCTTAGCGCTGAGAGGCAGCAGTCACTCACCCATTCATGAATTCATGAATGGGTGTGTGAGTGAAACTGGCCTCTGATTGGTCAGGGCTGTGACCAATCAGAGGCAGATCATTCAGCAGGCGGGGATTTTAAAGCCCCGCCGGCTGAATAGTGCGGAGAAGCAGTTCAGGAGAACTGACAGCGGCCGCGGCTGGACTCCGGCTGCAGCGGAAAGGTGAGTATACAATTTTTTTTTATTTTAACACATTTTAGGATGAATTGCAGGGAAGGGCTTATATATTTAACCCCTTCCCGACAATTCACCCCGCGCACGCCGGCAGCCCATTGCTTTCAATGGAGCGGCTGTATTGCCGCTCCATTGAATTCAATGAGCAAACATCGTTCTTCTCTGCCACAGCTGTTACAGCTGTGGCAGAGAAGAATGATTTGTCTTCTATATGTTCTCAATGGGGTCGGCGCTGCTGCCGCCAGCCCCATTGAGCGCATATACAGAAGAGAACAGGAATCGCAGATAGGTGCGATCTGCGATTTTTTGTTCTATAATTTATCGGACGAGCGCATAAAAAGTGCTCATGTGTCCGATACCATTGCAAAGCAATGGTTTTATAAAATCGCCGGACGCATGCGCATGCGCAAATCGCGGCTAAAAACGCCCGTCTGACTAAGGCCTAAAGGGGGTTTTGTACAATTAAATATTTATTTTCTCTGTAAGATCAAATAAATAAAGCATATTTTCAATTTAATTTTGTTTCTGATTCTAGATATTTTTGTGGCCCCAGATGGTGTTCAATTCATTCCTTCTCAGAACATTTACCTAATATGTCCAGGGCTGGTGTGAAGAAGCAGCTTATTCTTATTGGCTGGTCTGTATAGTAGCAGGAATCATCCCACTGCCCATGTACAAGATGATTCGGGGGCTGAGGCTAAGCTACTCGGCACTAGAAAATATGCAGTTCTGTTATTTTCATAGCAAATGGCAGAAACTGCAGTGGAACCCCGACCAACCCCATTGTTGGTTTCTTATTCAAGACACTAAAATCTAACATTTTATCCTGAAATATATGTGATATAAAGGGTGCAACATGTGGACACATTCATTAAAAGTAAACGAGGGAGAACATTAAACTTCTAGCAGCAATCCTTTCAATAGTAATTAGCAGCTTTGTAATTCAGCTGGTAAAATAATAGATATTGTTTGTATCGTCACTTACTTCTCAGGATTTTCTACTTCTTCCGTAACAAAATTAAGGTAGAACCTAAAAAAATAAAGGAGACCAAACATTGGTAAATTCAATTATAACTATAAAGCTTCATAGGCTATACAAGTAATAGTGGCAAAAGTCATTAGATATCGGTCAGTTGAATTCTCGTCCTATTCCTCCCAACCCAATACACATACATGCTCAGTTCGGCTAAGGATGCATTTGCACCCTAATGAGAGGTAAATACCCCTGATATTGACTTGCAGGAATGCAGACTTCTGATAGGTGGTGCTGTAGAGGCGTTTTTCCATCTTCCCATTTGTATACAATACTCAGAGGAGTGTGGATGGCCCAATAAGTCTCCTCAATAGTGCTCTCCCTTAAGGCTCATTTACACATAAAGATTATTACTCACATTTCGTTCAAATGACCGAAAATGAGCGATAATCATTACATGTAAACACTGCCATCGGGCACTTTTCGTCTGAACGATGATTTTATGGTAAACTTAAAATCCATCAGCTGCAGAGAGATAAAGTATCTCTCAACAGATTGCAGGCTGTTATCCCCGCGGGAGACGGGAGATTACTTTGTATTCTGCCGGAGGCCATGTGGGGAACAATGCAGCTGTGTGCACAGCAGGGTGTGTAATTAGTCACATGCTGGGCTCTCCAAACAGCTCATGGAGGCCCATTTACATGCAAATGAAGCTGATATAATGTTAACTGACATTAGTGTCCATTAACATTTTATGCAAAACGATCACTAAAACTTTCAATCTTTCAATCGTTTAAAAGATTATCTTTGCATGTAAATGGGCCTTAAGATGAAGCTATACTACATCAAAGGCCTCTCACTTAGCCAAGCCAGCAAACCTACTACACATTGATATGGAGTAAGTACCCCGAAACAGCTAGATAATCTACTGCACAGAGAGAGAGAGAGTGAGAGAGAGGAAGTACCCCAAAATATCTGTCTACAGTTTATATTTTACAGTGAGAGAAGACTCTGTCATTGGCTTATATTCCCAGTCATTGTTATAAGTCTTGTTAAAAGGCCTGATACTGACTTGCAGGAATGTTGTCTTCCAATAGGTGGAGCTGCAAAGACATTGTTCAGTCTTCGCATTTACAGTACTCATATGCTGTTTATTGCTCACATGACTACTCAGCCAATCACAGGCCTCAGTGGTCATGTGGCATTCATGCACAAATGCCCCAATAAGACCAGTGACTGGCTGATCTGTCACATGATAGATAAATGGTATGTGACCACTATAGTTGCTTCTCGGATCAGACTGGCAACTCTGGGCTGCAGAGAGAAATAGAAAGGCAAGTATAGCTCTCACGGCTTGTCAGTCGCGACAGCATCGTGGCATGGTGGCCTTGACACTGGCCAAGACCTGTCACCTTGCTATGCAGGACAAGGGTTAATGCACCATGTGCAGAGACTGCTGGGTGCTGTCTCTCTTTGCTGCATGGATGCATGCTAGATTATTCATGCTGGGAGAAGGTTAGAGGCGCGGTTCTCTAATTGCTCTGTTATTCCTCAGGCATGCAGTAGCCTTTTATTCTCACCCCTCCCTTTGCTCAGAGCTGCTTATTCAGCTCCATGGAGGAGTAGTGGAGCTCTTTTGTGCTGAGGGTACTGCTACTTCCAGATAAGTTGCTGCAGTTTACTTTTCAGTTATATTTTCTGTTTTCATTCCTGTATTACTTTGCTGTTTTGTTCATCGCTCCAGGGGCCTCTATAGGGAAAATCAGGGCCCAGGAAAAAGACCGCGGGACTGCCTCTATCGAGGCAATTACTCCGCTTCTAAGCAGGGACTTTTCACCCCCCAGTTAGATTAGGGCCAGGCTTTCTTCTCCCTGGAGTGGTATAACTGTTCAGCATAGCGTGGTGGGCGTCTCTTTACAGCAGTGTGTACGTTCGCTGTCACCGTGCTGAGCATAGTACTCTTGTGTCGCACGGGCTTCACATACTGGTTTTCGTACTCCTATTGTGGTGTGCACTGTTCTACAGTGCAAAGTATTATCTGCTGCAGTGGTTGTGAACGACACCCTGTGTCCATGCTGAGCGTGGTGCTTGTATGCCGCATGGAAGTGACAATAGCTTTATTCTTTATTTTAAAGGCTTTTTCACTGTGCCAATATCACTCACAATTGTTCACGTAAATATTTGATTGCCTGATAATTAACACTTCTGAATGTGCTGCCAATCAATTGACATATGAATACATATGTGTTCATCGGGTGATTGCACCTTTTTGGGCTAAAAAAAAAATTGTTACTGGTAATACATTCCCCTGTGTAAATGGAGGGAGGATGTGTTGCCAACAATGATAAAAAAAAAATCTTGTTATTTGTATAGTGCCAACTTTTTCTGCAATGCTTTCAGGTAATTTATTTATTACCCCCCCCCCCCCCCACCACCACCACCACCACCAATCTGGGTACTCATTTTACCGACCGAAGAAGGATGGAAAGCTAAGTCCACCTTGAGCCGGCTACCTGAACCTGAGCCGGCTACCTGATGATACTATATGCAGACGAATGATTAAATGAATGATCATTTGTCCCTTCATAGAGTCGGAATCAGACTCTAAAGGCTGGGTAGGTGAGCATCAATCTCATTGATCAATCTTACTTGCTATTGGCGCTACATCTTGTATTGTAAAAGGACCCTACTAGCTTTTTCTGCCTCCCATAATTGAAAAAAAATCTCTTTAAAGGGAAAGTAATAAAAAATGGGCTAACACTATGGGTAGGTCTGTGAGTGATAGTACACAGATAATTTTAGCTGCCACTATATGGGACCTTTCACACGTGCAGAATCGTTCTGCAAGACTCACCTAAAGCTGTACCTAAAGATGTAGCCTAATCCGCTGCTGTGAACATCTGCTCCATAAGCGGGATATATACATGAGGATCTTGGTGCAGAATTCTCTACATCTTTAACTGTGTTTTGCAAAAATATTCTGCACGTGTGAAAGATCCCTATAGTGGAGGATGCCAATATAGCTTGTACTTATTCATTAATCGCTATGGGGTTTTTGTACGTTAGGTGTTCTTTTTCTGTTAAACAGATTTTTCAAATATGTTCTAAAAAAGATGTTAAAATGCTCGTAGATTTAAGATAAAAATAGTTGTCAATTTAGAAACGGATATTTGGCACTTGGGCCTTTGTCAGATGCTACTGCAATATGGCATTTATTAACTTTCTTGGCTACAGTTTATTCTTTTCAGTCTTTTACTTTTAATTCATTTCATGTTCATTGTGATATTTGGCTCAGTGTTTGCATCATTCTATGTATGTTCTATATTTTTCATTTTCATTTTCCTCTAGGCCTGTACAATAGTGTATCAGTACAATATCCATTCCATTATCAGCAGCTAAAACTACTGGTCTTTACTTTCACAAAGCTCATATTAATTTCAAGCCATTGATGACTCAGTCTAAAACAAATGCCAGCATTATCTAAGTTCAGACATGCCTGCAGAAATTAGAAGGTCAGGAGATTTCTTAAACCATCTCTGGAAATACTTCAGAATATGGGAAATCACACATTGTTATAGAATTCGTGCTAGTCGGATGTCTCCCTTAAATCGAATGGAAATGGGATTTCTTTCTTTATTCTGTGTAAAATGTAGCAGGTTGTACAAGCTTTGATGGAAATTAATTTTATGCAAATTGGTATTTTAATAGGAGTCAGATTAAATTTCAGTCCATTTGCTTGGCACCATTTTGCTGCTCACAAAGCTATTATAGCATAGTTTGACTAGAAATTAGTGTATTGTTCCAGTTTTGTTCATGTAATGTTTCTATAGGTTGAAAAACAATAGACTCTATGATCCATGATGAGGACTAGTAATATTTATTGGCTAAAGTTTTAAACTGAATGCTCATTTTTGAATATTATTTTACAGTTTATGTATAGAGCTAATCTACCTATACAGTTAAATAGGTTTGTGAAAACAATTAATTTCTTATGCTATTACTGTGAAGAGTTACATTCACAATTCTGCAGGTTTCCGAAGTTAAAACTCCCAACATTCTTTGCTGAGTCAATGTCGATAGAGGGCTTTCTCTGGTAATTTAGGGAAATTTCCTCTTTACACCAGCCATTGAACAGTAGTAAAACATCGCGACCATCGGAAGCATTGGATTCCAATGCATTTATTTAGTTGGCTGAGTATTAGCCATGTGAAAACGTCCAGTCGGCAAAGATAGGACACTGGCGGCTGAAAATGCCGGACGATGTTTTGACGCATCCAGAAAAGATAGATCTTGCCCTATCTTTCGGCTGGGATCAGCCGGCAGCTCGCATAGGCTTCGATGGGAGCTGCCAGCAAAGGGAGGGGGAGGGAGTTTAGCAGCGGCTAGCACTGCTAAACTATGTCAGCTGGCTCTATTGAGCCATTAGAAGGATTTATGTCGGCCAAAGGAATTCCCAACTGCGGTGTATATACGCAGCACCCAGCCATGTGAATGGACAAGAAAACACAAGTTGTAGCCGCGACTTTGGTCACGACTTTTTTTCGTCCATGCGATTTTTGTTCGCGGTGTGGCCGGCTGAACAATAAGCTCTTTCAAATGACAATCAGGAAAACAGAGAATAGAGTTCTGCGTTATTATACAGGTTGAAGAAGTAGAAGATAGGTAATAAAAACAGGGAATGTTTGAAAAAGGCTTATAACAGAAACATTGAATAGTTGCCCAAATCAGATGCTGCTTCTATTTTCCAAAAAATCAGAAAAATGAGAGCAGGAATCTAATTGCGATCAGCAACTACTTAACTTTCTCTACTAGTTATTACCACCATATAACGAGAATATACTGTTGGGGACTGTTAGAAAGAGTTAGAAATGGGAAAAATTTGGTATTTCGACGAATATTTAACTTTCGAAAGAGTTCTATTTGTCTTTAAGTGTAAAATTGTTTTGAAATTCTACTCGGACAATAACTATACATATATTGTCACAGTTTTTTGTTCCTGCATCACTGCATAGTTTGGCATCATTCTGGGCTGGATTGTAGAACCTGTTGACTGCCAAGCCTGCTTGCCTTTCCCATAACTGTAAATTCTTTGGATAAATAGAAAATTAAATAATTAGCAAAAAGAAAACAACTCAAGAACTTATATTAACAGTGGAGACTTTTTTATTACTATTATTTCGGAAGATGGATGTGTGCTATTACTTACTGGATGCTGGACTAAAAAGACAAATGAAATTAATTAGGAACTTATGACAGATAAATTAATATTTCTACTGCACCAGCTCTCCAGTATTAAATGTAACTAATGTAGATGTCAACAGGTTTCCAAAAAGAAATAGACTACTTGCCAAGTCATAATATAAGTGAAGGCAACAAAAAAAGTTAAAGGGATTGTCCAGGGAGAGAAGAATTTACCCAATCCAGTCTGGGTCTAGCGGTCCCAGTAAATCCACTTCCAGTCCAGTTCCAATACAACGTCATGTGCTATGGGTTTTTCCTTTCCCATGAGCCATGACAGAGAAGGGAGCTGACTAAAGCCCCATTTACAAGTAACGATTATAGCTCAAAATTCATTCAAACGATGGCATATGAGCGATAATTGTTCCATGTCAATGCTATCATTGTTTACTTTTTAGCTGAATGATGATTTTAAGGTGAGCTTAAAATCCATTGTTCAGACGGACAGTAGATAATACAGACAGCACACTGTGTTGTGCATGGAAGTCAGAGATTACATTGTATTCAGCCGACAGCCCCTGCAAGAACAAAGGAGCTGTCTGCAAATCTAAGACCACCTGCTGAGCTCTGCAAACAGCTCCCGGAGGCTCATTTATACAAAAAAGATTATAAAGTGCTAATGGACATAAGTGTCCATTAGCACTTTGTGCAAAACGATCGCTAAAACTATCAATCTTTCAATCGTTTCAAAGATTGTCTTTGCATGTAAATGGGTCTTTGGTTATTGAAATAAGCCAGTCAGCCAGCCCACTACAATAATGTCACGAACGAGAAGGGAGAGGAAGAATGCATAGCACATGACCCAGAGTTGGAACCGGTTGGAAGTGGAGTTGTTAGCAATTCAGACTAGATTGGGTAAGTTTTTATCTCCCCAGACAACCTCTTTAATGAATCTGTCAATGCAGACAACATCTTTCTATATGCAACATGGAAGGATATCCTATAGAGGGAGTTCTGTCGAAAGAGTTGCTTTATGTGCCATGCAATGAGTGGTTTGCAGTGCTCCATGTCCAAACTCAACGGGGTCCATATGATTGTGGGACACTATGTGCTAAATTTGCTGACTACTCCTGTTAATCTATGCTAGAGTTTTACTTTAAGAGGCAAGACTGTTTTAGTTCAATTCCCTTTGTAGACTTACGTGCATCTTTAGTTCAAGTGGTTCTATGCCAGCACCCGCCATCTGCACTAACCTATCATCATTTACAATGCAGTTCCTACATCCCACAGATCTCGAAATGTTTTATATTATAGTTTATGAACTATTCAGCCTGCAATATACTGGTAAGGCTTTTTGATAAATTCAAACACCCTCCAGTTGTCTCTCTCTTTTCCTCTAGTTGGATGATAATTACATGCTGTGATATAGTAAAAAGGAGCTATTTTGTGACATATTTTAATGTGATTTTATACTTCTACCTACTCTCATTATTTTTCTAACATGCGTTAACCTTGTGTTGCCTGTGGATGTGGCATCAAATCCATCACATTTGAAAACAAATTTGTTACATTTTGCTATGTTATTAAGAAACGGTGTGTTAAGCATCTGACAGATTACATTATACGACTGCAGACAGCTTGATAGCTGGTTCCAACCATCAGTTCACTTGATTTAAAGAGTATGCAGCAAGAATAAAGAGACGAGCGCAAGAAGATTTGCATTATAAATAGCACTAGAAAAAGTGTAACAACTATGTCAGTTTTATTCTAGTGCTACAAGTTCTATGTTGTTATTTGTACTCTTATTTTTTTTCATCTATCAAGTGACGTTTTCTTTTGTAGGATTATGTATGGGACATTTGTTTGTCATATTTTTCATTATGCTATTATTAGAGATGAGCGAGTATACTCGCTAAGGCTAACTACTCGAGCGAGTACTGCCTTAGCCAATTATCCTCCCGCTCGTCTGTAAAGATTCGGGGGCCGGCGGGGAGCGGCGGGGGAGAGCGGGGAGGAACGGAGGGGAGATCTCTTTCTCCCTCTCTCCCCCCCGCTCACCACCGCAACTCACCTGTCACTCACGCCGGCAGCCGAATCTTTACAGACAAGCGGGAGGATACTCGGCTAAGGCAATACTCGCTCGAGTAGTTTGCCTTAGCGAGTATGCTCGCTCATCTCTAGTTATTATCTTTTCAGATGTTTGTTTATAGAGATTGCTTAGCCATGTACCTCACTTTATGCACTGGATTGTAACACGTGTGGGCAAAATACATGAGCTCAGTAATAAAGAGGGTTGTCCACCTACTTTTGTAATATAGTGATATATGTTCATGTACTGCTCTCGAGCTACAGCCAGTATTATTAGTCCATAGCTGTCCACTAGTATGTTGATTGACATATACCTAAGGTTATGCTTACAATGCACCTACAGTGCATATTTGGCACATACACCAAACATATTAAGGGACATTTATGGACTGATGATCAATCTAGTAATGTACCAGTAGTGTGCACCAGTATTATTAAAGATTTCCAATTTTGTTGAAATCTTGACTACATTCAATTCTTCAGTAAAAAGGGGTAAGCCATACGATAAGTCACCAATATTAGATCAGTGGAGCCCAACACTTGCACCTCAGGCAATCAGTTGCTTGAAGAGATCAATGGCACTCAGTTGAGCGTCACAGACTCTTCATTATATACCATGCACAGAGCCTGGTATTAAAACTCAATGCCATTCGCACGAATGGGAATGAGCTGGAGAAAAACAATGTGACTTGTGAATGTGACGTCACAAGTTGAAGAAGAGACAGCAGTACTCTTCCAAGCGCTATGATGCCTTCAATCGTCTGAACAGTGGGAGTTCCATAAGTTGAAACCCCACCATTAAAGGCCCATTTACACTGAAAGATTATCGCTCAAACGGCAGTTTGAGTGACAGTTTTGAGTGATGACTTTGCATAGACTCTTAAGTAGCTAATTAGCTACTTAAGAGTTCATTACCGTGTAAATGAGGCCCCTGCTGTATGCAGATAACAGCTGGAGATCTGTTATCTGCATTCAGCTGCTTTGTTCTGTGAGCTGTCTGCGGTATCCCATTGAGAACTCTGAGCAGAAGAATACTATCAGTGCTATCTCACTTAGAACTCAGCGTGCAGCGTTGATAAGGCTCATCACTGACAGGCTGGCTTGAAGTCAGAGATGAACGAATAGTGCACAAAATGCACAATGGGCAGGAGTTTAGACACAGCGATTATCATTCAAAAGAAGGCTTTTCAGCTAATTTTAAGCGATAATCATTATGTCTAAATAAGTCCTAGACGACCCTTTTACCAAGCTGGTTTATGGCGAGAATGATAAATCTGGAGTCGTACAGCCAAGCGGTCATAGAAATAATGACAGATCTTTATGTAATTTCTCTTTTCAGAATACAAATACCAGAGCAGATTCTGACATTGAAGCAGCAAGACATGCTGTGAGTTGAAGGATCAGTAGAAAATAAGTAATGCAATGTATTTACAAGTTACTCAACTATTTATGTACTGCAGATTAATTTCATATATAAACTGTGAAATGCTGTTGAAAGGCGAACATATATTTTAATATTCCTGTTTGATTTAATGAGTGTTTGGCATATAGAATACATTAATTAGAGGGATAATTATTCTCTCGCTCTATGAATAGATGTTCTTGTTGATATTTCCCTCTACTTACCAGCCAGCATATGCATACATTCCAGAATAAAACGCTAAGGGTAACCCCATAACACTGACATCTTTCCCAACAAAGGCATCCTTGAAGTTCTGCGTCTCTCCTGAAATGCACAAGTTTTTATTGACATGAAATAAGGTAGTTTGTCACTCAATGCTGTTTACATAGAATTATGCATGGCATGGGTCACTTATAAACATGTAGCTGTCAGACACTATGTAGATAAGTGCCCATCTACCGACATTCCCAATAGCCAGCTTTATTTAAACAACACAGATTGAAGCAGAGATAAATGTGCCTTTTGAAGGATGTCAATAAAAGTGCACCAAGAACAAGTACAATTATAAATCATAATTGATTAACTTGTTCAGCACATGTATGCTGTCAGAAATGTCTTGATAGATTTGACAAGTTTCTTACCAGCTACATGAAAGGTTGTGAGCAGCATTTACAATGCTCATGTCTTTAGAATTAACATGTCTAGAATCTATGCCGTAAAATATTTCCACACTTGTTCTACATAGTAACATAGTATGTTAGGCTGAATGAAGACAGTATCCATCTAGTTAAGCCTGTTTCAACCCCTCCCTTGTTGGTCCAGAGAAAGGCAACCTTCCTGACTTCTGAATAGCAGCCAGAGTAATCCCTGGATCAACATTTGAGATCAACGCTGGTCACCTAATGTCTATATCCTGTAATAGAAAGGCATATAGTCCTCTCTTAAACTCCTCTGTTGATTTTGCCATCACGACGTCTTCAGGCAGAGAGTTCCACAGTCTCACTGCTCTTACAGTAAAGAACCCCCTTCTATGTTGGTGATGAAACCTGCTTTCTTCTAGACATAGCGGATGCCCTTTTGTTATCGTCGCAGTCCTGAGTATCACTTTCTTCTGGTAAATACTGCTTTCCCTTCCCTTTTAGCCACAGTGCTAAAGTATAGCAGTCAAATCTGCTTATTTTGGCAGGCTTGGACAATCCTCTAATCTGAATGGTGACCTCTCATTAGCTAATAGCAGATATTGGAGAAAATACAGCTCATACAGTTGGATTTCAACTGTCTGATCCTTTTGTTCTTGGGGAGAAAAAACACTTCCAGAGTTGTCTGGCTGTGGCTTTTCACCCCTTTTTATTGGGCATCATGGAGGCTCAGTGGGTAGCCCTGTTGCCTTGCAGCCCTGGGGTCATGGATACGAATCCCAACAAGGACAGCATTTGCATGGAGTTTGTATGTTCTCACCATTTTTACATGGTTTCCTCTGGGTACTCTGGTTTCCTCCTACATTCTAAAAACATACTAATAGGTGAATTTAGACTGTGAGCTTCAATGGGACATCAAGTAATGTACAGTGCGGCATATTAAGTATGCATAAAATAAATGAATAAACACATGCATGCTCAACTAAGCATCCAAATGTATAGGAGTGTCAGGAAATATAACTGTTGGCCAAACTACTAGTGTTCAGCCAACAGCTATATAATGTGCATGGCTACTAGAGATGAGCGAACGCGTTCGTCCGAGCTTGATATTCGTGCGAATATTAGGGTGTTCGGGATGTTCGTTATTCGTAACGAACACCATGCGGTGTTCTGGTTACTTTCACTTCCTTCCCTGAGACGTTAGCGCGCTTTTCTGGCCAATTGAAAGACAGGGAAGGCATTACAACTTCCCCCTGTGACGTTCAAGCCCTATACCACCCCCCTGCTGTGAGTGGCTGGCGAGATCAGGTGTTCGCCTAATATAAAAGTCGGCCCCTCCCGCGGCTCGCCTCAGATGCGGTGTGAGTTAGATGAGGGACAGTGCTGTTTATACCGGAGCTGCTGTAGGGAAAGAATTGGTAGTTAGTGTAGGCTTCAAGACCCCCCAAAGGTCCTTATTAGGGCCACTGATAGCTGTGTGTTGGCTGCTGTTAGCAGTGGGATTTTTTTTCTTCTCAAAATCGCCTCTGCAGACCGTTGCACCTGGCATTAGGGACAGAAGTGCTGCATAGGCAGGGAGAGTGTTAGGAGTGAGTGTAGCCTTCAAGAACCTCAACGGTCCTTTCTAGGGCCATATTTATCCGTGTGCAGTACTGTCCAGGCTGCTGTTAGCTGTGCTGCATTTTTTTTGGGCTTCTCAAAATCGCCTCTGCAGAGCATTCCACCCTCCATTGATACTGCAGGGAAAGAATTGTATAGGCAGGGCCACAACACAGTTATTATTCATAGAATATACGCAGTGCTGCCTTTTGGTGGGAAAAAAACTGAAAACAAATCTATTTGTCCAGCCTCTGTCCGTCCTTACGGGCGGTGGAGACGTGTGAGCTGCGTGAAGAACAGTGCTAAATCATACGCACCCAGCTACGCTTTACTGCTGGCTTCGCCATTTGCTTTCCTTAATTGGGAAAAAAAATACCTGCTCTGCCAGAGTTATAATAACTCTGCTACCCTCACGTTCTGTGACACATAAGCAGGGACACAGCACAGTTATTAAACTTCTCATGTTCATAGAATATACGCAGTGCTGCCTTTTGGTGGGAAAAAACTGAAAACAAATCTATTTGTCCAGCCTCTGTCCGTCCTTACGGGCGGTGGAGACGTGTGAGCTGCGTGAAGAACAGTGCTAAATCATACGCACCCAGCTACGCTTTACTGCTGGCTTCGCCATTTGCTTTCCTTAATTGGGAAAAAAAATACCTGCTCTGCCAGAGTTATAATAACTCTGCTACCCTCACGTTCTGTGACACATAAGCAGGGACACAGCACAGTTATTAAACTTCTCATGTTCATAGAATATACGCAGTGCTGCCTTTTGGTGGGAAAAAACTGAAAACAAATCTATTTGTCCAGCCTCTGTCCGTCCTTACGGGCGGTGGAGACGTGTGAGCTGCGTGAAGAACAGTGCTAAATCATACGCACCCAGCTACGCTTTACTGCTGGCTTCGCCATTTGCTTTCCTTAATTGGGAAAAAAAATACCTGCTCTGCCAGAGTTATAATAACTCTGCTACCCTCACGTTCTGTGACACATAAGCAGGGACACAGCACAGTTATTAAACTTCTCATGTTCATAGAATATACGCAGTGCTGCCTTTTGGTGGGAAAAAACTGAAAACAAATCTATTTGTCCAGCCTCTGTCCGTCCTTACGGGCGGTGGAGACGTGTGAGCTGCGTGAAGAACAGTGCTAAATCATACGCACCCAGCTACGCTTTACTGCTGGCTTCGCCATTTGCTTTCCTTAATTGGGAAAAAAAATACCTGCTCTGCCAGAGTTATAATAACTCTGCTACCCTCACGTTCTGTGACACATAAGCAGGGACACAGCACAGTTATTAAACTTCTCATGTTCATAGAATATACGCAGTGCTGCCTTTTGGTGGGAAAAAACTGA
This sequence comes from Eleutherodactylus coqui, assembly GCF_035609145.1. Taxonomy (NCBI): domain Eukaryota; kingdom Metazoa; phylum Chordata; class Amphibia; order Anura; family Eleutherodactylidae; genus Eleutherodactylus; species Eleutherodactylus coqui. The sequence continues at coordinate 136,137,844 of NC_089843.1, read as the reverse complement.
AAACAAATCTATTTGTCCAGCCTCTGTCCGTCCTTACGGGCGGTGGAGACGTGTGAGCTGCGTGAAGAACAGTGCTAAATCATACGCACCCAGCTACGCTTTACTGCTGGCTTCGCCATTTGCTTTCCTTAATTGGGAAAAAAAATACCTGCTCTGCCAGAGTTATAATAACTCTGCTACCCTCACGTTCTGTGACACATAAGCAGGGACACAGCACAGTTATTAAACTTCTCATGTTCATAGAATATACGCAGTGCTGCCTTTTGGTGGGAAAAAACTGAAAACAAATCTATTTGTCCAGCCTCTGTCCGTCCTTACGGGCGGTGGAGACGTGTGAGCTGCGTGAAGAACAGTGCTAAATCATACGCACCCAGCTACGCTTTACTGCTGGCTTCGCCATTTGCTTTCCTTAATTGGGAAAAAAAATACCTGCTCTGCCAGAGTTATAATAACTCTGCTACCCTCACGTTCTGTGACACATAAGCAGGGACACAGCACAGTTATTAAACTTCTCATGTTCATAGAATATACGCAGTGCTGCCTTTTGGTGGGAAAAAAATGAAAACAAATCTATTTGTCCAGCCTCTGTCCGTCCTTACGGGCGGTGGAGACGTGTGAGCTGCGTGAAGAACAGTGCTAAATCATACGCACCCAGCTACGCTTTACTGCTGGCTTCGCCATTTGCTTTCCTTAATTGGGAAAAAAAATACCTGCTCTGCCAGAGTTATAATAACTCTGCTACCCTCACGTTCTGTGACACATAAGCAGGGACACAGCACAGTTATTAAACTTCTCATGTTCATAGAATATACGCAGTGCTGCCTTTTGGTGGGAAAAAACTGAAAACAAATCTATTTGTCCAGCCTCTGTCCGTCCTTACGGGCGGTGGAGACGTGTGAGCTGCGTGAAGAACAGTGCTAAATCATACGCACCCAGCTACGCTTTACTGCTGGCTTCGCCATTTGCTTTCCTTAATTGGGAAAAAAAATACCTGCTCTGCCAGAGTTATAATAACTCTGCTACCCTCACGTTCTGTGACACATAAGCAGGGACACAGCACAGTTATTAAACTTCTCATGTTCATAGAATATACGCAGTGCTGCCTTTTGGTGGGAAAAAACTGAAAACAAATCTATTTGTCCAGCCTCTGTCCGTCCTTACGGGCGGTGGAGACGTGTGAGCTGCGTGAAGAACAGTGCTAAATCATACGCACCCAGCTACGCTTTACTGCTGGCTTCGCCATTTGCTTTCCTTAATTGGGAAAAAAAATACCTGCTCTGCCAGAGTTATAATAACTCTGCTACCCTCACGTTCTGTGACACATAAGCAGGGACACAGCACAGTTATTAAACTTCTCATGTTCATAGAATATACGCAGTGCTGCCTTTTGGTGGGAAAAAACTGAAAACAAATCTATTTGTCCAGCCTCTGTCCGTCCTTACGGGCGGTGGAGACGTGTGAGCTGCGTGAAGAACAGTGCTAAATCATACGCACCCAGCTACGCTTTACTGCTGGCTTCGCCATTTGCTTTCCTTAATTGGGAAAAAAAATACCTGCTCTGCCAGAGTTATAATAACTCTGCTACCCTCACGTTCTGTGACACATAAGCAGGGACACAGCACAGTTATTAAACTTCTCATGTTCATAGAATATACGCAGTGCTGCCTTTTGGTGGGAAAAAACTGAAAACAAATCTATTTGTCCAGCCTCTGTCCGTCCTTACGGGCGGTGGAGACGTGTGAGCTGCGTGAAGAACAGTGCTAAATCATACGCACCCAGCTACGCTTTACTGCTGGCTTCGCCATTTGCTTTCCTTAATTGGGAAAAAAAATACCTGCTCTGCCAGAGTTATAATAACTCTGCTACCCTCACGTTCTGTGACACATAAGCAGGGACACAGCACAGTTATTAAACTTCTCATGTTCATAGAATATACGCAGTGCTGCCTTTTGGTGGGAAAAAACTGAAAACAAATCTATTTGTCCAGCCTCTGTCCGTCCTTACGGGCGGTGGAGACGTGTGAGCTGCGTGAAGAACAGTGCTAAATCATACGCACCCAGCTACGCTTTACTGCTGGCTTCGCCATTTGCTTTCCTTGATTGGGAAAAAAAATACCTGCTCTGCCAGAGTTATAATAACTCTGCTACCCTCACGTTCTGTGACACATAAGCAGGGACACAGCACAGTTATTAAACTTAGATAATTCATTCACTAGAGGCAGTGGGGCCTTTCGTTTTCCAAAAAGGGCAAAAATTATATTTGGCCTGCAGTCTTGCGCCAATTTATTTCCTGCCTGTGAAATCAAATCACTGGTAATACAGCATGCTGAGGGGTAGGGGTAGGCCTAGAGGATGTGGACGCGGCCGAGGACGCGGAGGGCCAAGTCAGGGTGTGGGCACAGGCCAAGCTCCTGATCCAGGTGTGTCGCAGCCGACTGCTGCGCGATTAGGAGAGAGGCACGTTTCTGGCGTCCCCACATTCATCGCCCAATTAATGGGTCCACGCGGGAGACGGTTATTAGAAAATGAGCAGTGTGAGCAGGTCCTGTCCTGGATGGCAGAAAGTGCTTCGAGCAACCTATCGTCTACCCGCAGTTCTGCGCCGTCCACTGCTGCCAATCCGAATCCTCTGTCTGCTGCTCCTCCTTCCTCCCAGCCTCCTCACTCCACTACAATAACACCTGCTCAGGAGCGGGAGCACTCCAGGAACTGTTCTCGGGCCCCTGCTTAGATTGGGCAGCAGCGGTTCCTCTCCCACCAGAGGAGTTTATCGTCACTGATGCCCAACCATTCGAAAGTTCCCGGGGTCCGGGGGAAGAGGCTGGGGACTTCCGCCAACTGTCTCAACAACTTTCTGTGGGTGAGGAGGACGATGACGATCAGACACAGTTGTCTTGCAGTGAGGTAGTAGTAAGGGCAGTAAGTCCCAGGGAGCAGCGCACAGAGAATTCGGAGGAAGAGCAGCAGGACGATGAGGTGACTGACCCCACCTGGTGTGCAACGCTTACTCAGGAGGACAGGTCTTCAGAGGGGGAGTCAAGGGCATCAGCAGGGCAGGTTGCAAGAGGCAGTGCAGTGGCCAGGGGTAGAGGCAGGGCCAGACCGAATAATCCACCAAGTGTTTCCCAAAGCGCCCCCTCGCGCCATGCCACCCTGCGGAGGCCGAGGTGCTCTAAGGTCTGGCAGTTTTTCACAGAGACGCCTGACGACCGACGAACAGTGGTGTGCAACCTTTGTCGCGCAAAGCTCAGCCGGGGAGCCAACACCAACAGCCTCTCCACCACCACCATGCGCAGACATATGATGGCCAAGCACCCCGCAAGGTGGGACAAAGGCCGTTCACCGCCTCCGGTTTGCACCCCTGCCTCTCCCCCTGTGCCCCAACCTGCCACTGAGATGCAACCCCCCCTCTCAGGACACAGGCACTACCGCCTCATGGCCTGCACCCACACCCTCATCTCCGCTGTCCTCGGCCCCATCCAGCAGTGTAGTTCAGCGCACCGTTCAGCCGTCGCTTGCGCAAGTGTTCGAGCGCAAGCGCAAGTACGCCGCCACGCACCCGCACGCTCAAACGTTAACCGTCCGCATCGCAAAATTCATCAGCCTTGAGATGCTGCCGTATAGGGTTGTGGAAACGGAGTCCTTCAAAAGTATCATGGAGGCGGCGGCCCCGCGCTACTCAGTTCCCAGTCGCCACTACTTTTCCCGATGTGCCGTCCCAGCCCTGCACGACCACGTCTCCCGCAACATTGTGCGCGCCCTCACCAACGCGGTTACTGCCACGGTCCACTTAACTACGGACACGTGGACAAGCACAGGCGGGCAGGGCCACTACATCTCCCTGACGGCACATTGGGTGAATTTAGTGGAGGCTGGGACAGAGTCAGAGCCTGGGACCGCTCACGTCCTACCCACCCCCAGAATTGCGGGCCCCAGCTCGGTGCTGGTATCTGCGGAGGTGTATGCTTCCTCCACTAAAGCACCCTCCTCCTCCTCCTCCTCCTCTGTCTCACAATCAAGATGTGTTAGCAGCAGCATGTCGCCAGCAGTCGGTGTCGCGCGGTGTGGCAGCACAGCGGTGGGCAAGCGTCAGCAGGCCGTGCTGAAACTACTCAGCTTAGGCGATAAGAGGCACACGGCCCACGAACTGCTGCAGGGTCTGACACAGCAGACCGACCGCTGGCTTGCGCCGCTGAGCCTCCAACCGGGCATGGTCGTGTGTGACAACGGCCGTAACCTGGTGGCGGCTCTGCAGCTCGGCAGCCTCACGCACGTGCCATGCCTGGCCCACGTCTTTAATTTGGTGGTTCAGCGCTTTCTGAAAAGCTACCCACGCTTGTCAGACCTGCTCGTAAAGGCGCGCCGGCTCTGCGCACATTTCCGCAAGTCCCACACGGACGCTGCCACCCTGCGCACCCTGCAACATCACTTTAAGCTGCCAGTGCACCGACTGCTGTGCGACGTGCCCACACGGTGGAACTCTACGCTCCACATGTTGGCCAGGCTCTATGAACAACGGAGAGCTATAGTCGAATACCAACTCCAACATGGGCGGCGCAGTGGGAGTCAGCCTCCTCAATTCCTTTCAGAAGAGTGGGCCTGGTTGGCAGACATCTGCCATGTCCTTGGTAATTTTGAGGAGTCTACCCAGGTGGTGAGCGGCGATGCTACAATCATTAGCGTCACCATTCCTCTGCTATGCATCTTGAGAAATTCCCTGCAAACCATAAAGGCAGCTGCTTTGCGCTCGGAAACGGGGGCGGGGGAAGACAGTATGCCGCTGGATAGTCAGGGCACCCTCCTGTCTATTTCTCAGCGCGTACAGGAGGAGGAGGAGGAGCATGAGGAGGATGAGGAGGAGGGGGAAGAGACAGCTTGGGCCGCTGCTGACGGTACACCGGCTGATTGCCTGTCATCCTTTCAGCGTGTATGGCCTGAGGAGGAGGAGGAGGAGGAGGATCCTGAAAGTGATCTTCCTAGTGAGGACAGCCATGTGTTGCGTACTGGTACCCTGGCACACATGGCTGACTTCATGTTAGGATGCCTTTCTCGTGACCCTCGCGTTGCACGCATTCTGGCCACGACGGATTACTGGGTGTACACACTGCTCGATCCACGGTATAAGGAGAACCTGCCCACTCTGATTCCCGAAGAGGAAAGAGGTTCGAGAGTGTTGCTATACCACAGGACCCTTGCGGACAAGCTGATGGTAAAATTCCCAGCCGACAGCGCTAGTGGCAGAAGGCGCAGTACCGAGGGCAAGGTAGCAGGGGATGTGCGTAGATCGAGCAGCATGTACATCCCAGGCAGTGCAACAGTCTTTAAGGGCCTGGCCAGCTTTATGGCTCCCCACCAAGACTGTGTCACCGCTCCCCAGTCACGGCTGAGTCGGCGGGAGCACTGTAAAAGGATGGTGAGGGAGTACGTAGCGGATCGCACGACCATCCTTGGTGACGCCTCTGCCCCCTACAACTACTGGGTGTCGAAGCTGGACACGTGGCCTGAACTCGCGCTGTATGCCCTGGAGGTGCTTGCTTGTCCTGCGGCTAGCGTCTTGTCGGAAAGGGTGTTTAGTGCGGCTGGGGGAATCATCACAGATAAGCGTAGCCGCTTGTCAACCGACAGTGCCGACAGGCTAACACTCATCAAGATGAACAAAGGCTGGATTTCCCCAGACTTCTGTTCTCCACCAGCGGACAGCAGCGATACGTAAGCAATACGTAGGCTGCACCCGCGGATGGAAGCTACGTTCTCTCTCACCATCCAAAACGGGGACATTTCTGCTTCATCAATCTGTGTCTAATATTCCTCCTCCTCCTCCTCCTGCTCCTCCTCCTGAAACCTCACGTAATCACGCTGAACGGGCAATTTTTCTTAGGGCCACAAGGCTCAGTCAAATAATTTTTCAGAACAATTTTTAAAAGTTTCAATGCGCTTAAAAGCATTGGAACTTTAACTTGAACCAATTTTTCGTTACACTGGGCTGCCTCCAGGCCTAGTTACCACTTAAGCCACATTAACCAAAGCGATTAATGTGTTTCACCTGCCCTCTTGGCTGGCCATGGCCAATTTTTGGGATGTACATTAGTACTGTTGATACAGCAATTTTTGTGGGCCCTCGCCTACAGTGTAATCAAATTAATTTTTAGCCCACCTGCATTACAGCTGACGTAACCTCAGCTGTGTTGGGCAATGCAATGGGATATTTTTGTGTACCGCCGGTGGGTTCCAGGGAGCCACCCATGCTGTAGGTGCACACGGAGTTTTTAATACATCTGTACACTTCTAAAGAACCCCAGTCTGACTGGGGCATGCAGTGTGGGCCGAAGCCCACCTGTATTACGCACAACATTACTACCTCAGCTGTGTTGGGCAATGCAATGGGATATTTCTATGTACCGCCGGTGGCTTCCTGGCACCCACCCAGGCAGTGGGTCCACAGGGAGTTTAACCTACATGTGTCCACTTGTAAAGAACCCCAGTCTGACTGGGGCATGCAGTGTGGGCCGAAGCCCACCTGCATTAAGCACGACATTACTACCTCAGCTGTGTTGGGCAATGCAATGGGATATTTTTGTGTACCGCCGGTGGGTTCCAGGGAGCCACCCATGCTGTAGGTGCACACGGAGTTTTTAATACATCTGTACACTTCTAAAGAACCCCAGTCTGACTGGGGCATGCAGTGTGGGCCGAAGCCCACCTGTATTACGCACAACATTACTACCTCAGCTGTGTTGGGCAATGCAATGGGATATTTCTATGTACCGCCGGTGGCTTCCTGGCACCCACCCAGGCAGTGGGTCCACAGGGAATTATAAATGCATCTGTTTCCACTTATAAAGAAACCCAGTCTGACTGGGGCATGCAGTGTGGGCCGAAACCCACCTGCATTAACCCTTTCCAGTCCACTGTGTGACCCGTGAAGACATTAGGGTTTAAGGCTGTACAGCTCCGTTGTTGGTAGACGTCCGTCGGGGTTCTCTTACTGTATATTGCCAGCCTCTCTGCTGTCGGAGCCTATCCTACGTGTCAGCTCATGCAGTACTGGCTTTAGCCAGCATATAGCGCCGTTGTATAACGGCAGAAAAAGAGTAAGCCCCCTAGGAAAACCATATACAAATTGGATTGGAAAGGGTTAAGCACAACATTACTACCTCAGCTGTGTTGGGCAATGCAATGGGATATTTCTATGTACCGCCGGTGGCTTCCTGGCACCCACCCATGCTGTAGGTGCACACGGAGTTTTTACTACATCTGTACACTTATAAAGAACCCCAGTCAGACTGGGGCATGCAGTGTGGGCCGAAGCCCACCTGCATTAAGCACGACATTACTACCTCAGCTGTGTTGGGCAATGCAATGGGATATTTCTGTGTACCACCGGTGGGTTCCAGGGAGCCACCCATGCTGTGGGTCGACAGGGACTTCACAATAGGGAGTTGTACCTGCCTGTGTCTATGAATTAAAAAGCCCGGTCTGACTGGGGCATGCAGACACCTTGACAGAATGAATAGTGTGTGGCACATAGGTTCCCCATTGCTATGCCCACGTGTGCAGCTCCTGATGGCGGTGGCACAGGATTCTATTTCTCATTGCTTCTGTACAGCATTGTGGGCTATCGCTCCGCCACTTTTAAAGAGGGTCGCTGCCTAGCCGTGCCAACCTCTGCAGTGTGTGCCTGCGGTCCCTCGTCATGGCAGACGCAATTCTAAATAGACATGAGCGTGGTGTGGCATGAGGGCAGCTGAAGGCTGCCCAGGGACACTTTGGTGTGCGCTGTGGGGGGGAGGGGGGGCGGTTGGTCAGCATGTAACCCAGGAGAAGTGTCAGTGGAGTGTCATGCAGGCAGTGATTGTGCTTTGTTGGAGGTAGTGTGGTGCTTAGCAAAGGTATGCCATGCTAATGAGCGCTTTTCAGAAGTAAAAGTTGTTGGGAGGGGGGGGGGGGCCCACTCTTGCCGCTATTGTGGCTTAATAGTGGGACCTGTGAACTTAGGATGCAGCCCAACATGTAGCCCCTCGCCTGCCCTATCCGTCACTGTGTCATTCCCATCACTTTCCTGAATTGCCCAGATTTTCACACATGAAAACCTTAGCGAGCATCGGCGAAATACAAAAATGTTCTGGTCGCCCATTGACTTCAATGGGGTTCGTTGTTCGAAACGAACCCTCGAGCATCACGGGAAGTTCGTTACGAATAACGAACACCCGAACATTTTGGTGTTCGCTCATCTCTAATGGCTACCTTAACAAAGATTATATTCCCAGTAGAAGACTTGTCATGGTCATTTATTCATTCAAATTGTCACCACGTAATTCTATAGCTGCTGTGCAGGAGAAATGAGTGGTTGTTTCAGAAACTGACCTACAGAGTTCAATTTACTGCTGGGGTGACTGATATCAGAAAAGGAATGGCCAAGTAAAGACAAGACCTTTAAATGGGCAATTAACTTTTGATCATCTGCCATGTAACAAGGACATCTAACTGCCACCATTGGGGAAATGTTTCCCTCAACTATTATGGAATAGAAAGGAATCATTCTGTAAAGCGCACAGCCTTGAAAATTTGCGCTACTGTGCTATTGCAATTTAATTGCAAGTTTTGTGTTCTGTGATGGAAGTATCCAACTAAATTCAAGATGTGCTAATTTTGGTCAAGGTTTCAATGTATTAACACAGTGAAGGAAATCTCCAACTAAAGGTCCCTTTTCATCGGACGATTGTTGGGTGCATTAGTGCTTGACAGCTGTCTCAGCAACTATTACGCTTGAGCTTTTACACAAGAGCAATAGTAGTTCTGTGAATGGAGGTTGAATGGGCCAGAGATCTCTTCTGCCCACCTGCCCAAGATTAAGCGACTCCTGTTTCCATGGGCCGATAGCCGCTTGGTTTTTGGTTCTGCTAGAAACCAACCTGTCGTTGGCCATTTCTACAGGACTGTTTCCAGTGATTATTCCGACAATAATCGCCCTGTGTGAAGATACCTTAAGGGCTTAAAGGGGTTGTCCCGCAAAAGCAAGTGGGGGTATACACTTCTGTATGGCCATATTAATGCACTTTGTAATGTACATTGTGCATTAATTATGAGCCATACAGAAGTTATTCACTTACCTGTTCCGTTGCTAGCATCCTCGTCTCCATGGTGCCGTCTAATTTTCAGCGTCTAATCGCCGGATTAGACGCGCTTGCGCAGTCCGGTCTTCTTCTTTTCTGAATGGGGCCGCTCGTGCCGGAGAGCGGCTCCTCGTAGCTCCGCCCCGTCACGTGCCGATTCCAGCCAATCAGGAGGCTGGAATCGGCAATGGAGCGCACAGAAGCCCTGCGGTCCACCGAGGGTGAAGATCCCGGCGGCCATCTTCACCAGGTAAGTAAGAAGTCAACGGAGAGCGGGGATTCAGGTAAGCACTATGCGGTTTTCTTTTTTAACCCCTGCATCGGGTTTGTCTCGCGCCGAACGGGGGGCTATTGAAAAAAAAAAAAAACCTGTTTCAGCGCGGGACAACCCCTTTAAACAGATGGGTGCATGCGCTAATACGCTTTAGCTTATTCAAACTTCGCACTATTGCACGCGAGTTTGAAAAAAAAAGGGGGAAGATAGGTCCTGCTCTAACTTTCTTGGATGATGTATTAACTACATGTAAGAAAGCTAGGGCAAGTCCTAACTTTTCTCACAAGTGGTATTAATGAGCAAGAATCCTGTGAAAACAAAACTATTGAAATCACGCCCACAAAACTGGACAAAAACACGCCCATGTGTCTAAACTCTAACTATAAGGGATTTTATGCATTACAAAGACCTCTTGCATTATTGCAAGGGACCATTATCTCTTATTCCTAAGGATGGCATCTTCGTCTTAACACACATACATAGTTTTTACATGTATACAGAAATGTTAGTCAATAAGCAATACCTGTAAACCAGTACTGAGATACCAATATATGAGATTCTCATTATTGTATACCAATAATGAGAAATGTAAAGGCATATATAAAATCCCAGCACACAAACTAGGAGTCTCACATTGTGGGTCTACCCATTACATGATACGAATATACTAATGCACCCTATTATTTCACATTGTTTCTGAAATACTTGCAGCAGTGAAGACTTAAATTGTACATTTAGATGCATACGTTAATATATAAATCATCACCACATTTCAGAATTTCACATAAGATCACACTTTGTTAGCAATCCTGACATTGAGTTTCTTTGAGAACTAGGTACTTGTTACATAAAATGTAATCAAAGTGCATGATTATGACAGGGGATACATCTGTAGGCTCCCAAGCATGTCACTAACCTTGCCAAGGCTGGCTATTTTTCATTGTAATATATCGCACTCATATATTATCAAATAGCGTTATACTGCCAAGAATTTCTAACACTCATTAACACAGCGTTGTACGTGTTTTCCTCTGACATTTGCACATGTTATTCAGGCGCACAGCTGTCTATAGTAATAACATCTGTGAGTAACTTTATAACACATTTTGCAATATTATGTTATATGTTTATTTCCCTAAGTTTCTTGATGCCAGTTTTTGTAGACTTACACTTGGCAGAGTTTTATGGGGTTATTTGATTACATTTTGAAGCAAATGATGGCTTTATAGGGCATATAAGCCAAAGCGGAGAATTACTAACAAGTATCAGCTCTTGCTGTTCCGGGCCCAATTTCTGCATATTTTGCATATACCGGAATTCACTTGAATGGCAACATGTAACTATATGGGTATGTTCACACAGCGGAATTTTCCATGTGAATTTCGACTCTTAACCCTTTGCAATCCAATTTTGGATTCAGGATTTCCTAGGGGGCTTTTTCTTTCTACCATTATACAATGGTGTCATCTTCTGGCTAGAGTCAGTTCTGCGATATGTGACATGCTGGAGAGGCCCCGACAACAGAGATGCCAGTTATATACAGTAAGAATACCCTGCCGGACGTCTTCCGACATCAGAGCTGTACAGCCTTTATTCAGAAAGTCTTTAGATGTCAGACAGTGGATTGGAAAGGGTTAAAACTGCTGCAAAATCCACAACATTCTGCCGCAGATGCGTGCACAGATTCAGGCCCGTCAATGGGCAAAATCTGCATGCTGAATTCCAACATATTTCCACTTGTTTCAGTGTCAAGAAGTAACATATTAGTTCTTGATGCAGAAATACGATTTTCTGAGCTGGATTTTGCTGTGATTTGTATAGGTGGAACTCCTCCATATGAACATACTCTACATCTCTCCTGTAGTCAGCGCTTTAGGAGGGAAGACAACAGCTAACTGCAAATTTCCATGGAAAAATCAGCGTTTACTATAGCAGTTCTCATATTAAGGGGATTGTTTGTGAGTGGATAAACCCTTTAGTTGAAGAAATAGTGGCCCACTAAAAGAACGTCCAATGGGCTCAAAGGTCCAACAGATGCTAATCTTATATGAGGTCATTTCTGAAGACAATTATGTAATACTAGGTTCTGTTGAGTGTATTCATAAGTATCTTCTTAGACTTTATAATTATACTAGTTATTAGTATTATTTATAGTACAAGTGTTTCTGGTGGCACAATGTGCCACTTATACTATAGTGGATGACATCATCACATGTAACTCCCTGAAGGACCTGTGATGATGGTTGGAGTTGGTAAAAATATTGAAGGACCTGTGATGAAGTCACCATCATGTCATCAGGGGAGAACCTCAGAGCTCCGGTGATTCAGATGGTCCATGAGGTGACATAGTGGCTGGAATGAAGGACCGGTGATGACCTCACCGTCATGTCATCAGGGTTGGAGCATGTAACTCACTCAGTCACTCACAGACAAGTGGTCGTTTGTATCTTGATGGTATGACTGTGCATCGCTGACAAAAAAAGTGTATGATGCACTTATGAAGAAAATCTCCTATGTCCTACTCTATTACATGGATGGCCATTTATCTGAATGGTTACCATGTAAAACTACATGGTTGATGCAGTAAAAAAGCATGGCTGGCTGGGTCTCTCTCAGAATATACAGTTTGTTAGGGTTGCTGGAAGTAGGATCTGGGACGATTTGATGATGAAAACTCTTTTAGGGCTCAGTCACAAGGGCGCATCGGCGCCCGTGTTACTGCAGGAGGAAGGCGCCTGTACCTCAAGACGGACGTCTCTCTGCAGCGCCGGGAGAAAGAACATGTGACCGGCTTCATTGCCGGTCATGTGTTCTTTCTTCAGCGCGGCAGAGAGACATCCGTCTTAAAGTACGGCTGTCTTCTTCCTGCAGTGAGGGATCAGTCACATGGGTGCATCAGCGCCGGTGTACGGGTGCCAATGCACCTGTGTGACTGAGCCCTTAGGGCGCCCACCCACTGGCGTTTTTTTTCCCTGTGAAATTCGCAGCATTTTTTTCTCTGCAGGGGTCTATGGGACTTGTAATGTTAAAATCGCGATCGCGCAAAATCGCAATTTACCGCGAAATCGCGATTTTGCGCGATCGCGATTTTAACATTACAAGTCCCATAGACCCCTGCAGAGAAAAAAATGCTGCGAATTTCGCAGGGAAAAAAAACGCCAGTGGGTGGGCGCCCTTAAAGTGAAATTGCACATGTTCTGTATGGATAAAAGGTGGGCCCTCAGAATGGTTTCCTGCTGTAGATACAATGTAATTCAGTTCCATACTGACTTTATCTATACATTTACAGACTATTTTCAATTGTTGAGTCAATACTTATAGCAATTAACAAAATGATCTTCAAAGATGAACATACATTTTCTATCCAATGAGCATTGTCAGTTTACCCCACTGTTCCTATGTAATACTATAAAATACATATGGTAAATAGTTTGTGGTTAGAGCACTCTATGAGAATTGTACATTATATGTCTTATTTGTTATATTTTTGATTTTAGAGAAAAGATGATGATTTCTATACAGTGCATATACTACCTGGCAGACTTTAACAGAAGTACACATACTGTACAATAATTGTTACAAAAATGTTAGTGCTTACCTTTAATTAACTGCATAACTCCAGGGACTATAATTATCAGAATTGCTATAAGCTTGCAAAAGGTCAAGAATATTTGAATCCGAGCACTCCAGCTAACACTCATACTGTTCAGGACCATTACAATGGCTAAAGGAAACAGACAAGGAAAAAGAATAGCATTAGAACCCTTTTAGCATTACAGTAACTATAATGCGAATACAATAATTTGATAATAGTCCTTTATGAGAATTCATTCTGGCTAGATTTATAGGATGAGGATGATAGATTAGATTAGATAGATAGATAGATAGATAGATAGATAGATAGATAGATAGATAGATAGATAGATATGAGATAGATAGATAGATAGATAGATAGCATAGTGGTGTAATTACCATTCCTGCACACAGTATAAAACCATATATATTACTCCCCTCTGTCCTTCTCAGACCCTTTCTTGTAAAACTCTCTGCATTATTTTCTGCATTTATATGGGCTAACAAACCTTCCTGAGTAGCTAAATCCATGTTGATCAGAAAGAAACACACTGGTGGCTTAGCTTTGCCCAGTTGCTTATTATATCACATGTCTGTTGTAGCAACCAGAATCTTAGATTTCTTCCATCATCCTAAATTTACAGAAGAATCAATCTATATATATATATATATATCAATCTATATGAACCCCAGATCACAAGCAGACAGAAAATAATAAACAAAAACATAGAGGGTGATGCAGAATTAATTCTATAGGCACTTAGAAATGGTCAGCCAATAGCCTGGATTCACCCAGTAGTAAAAAAAATTAAAAGCAATTCTTGTGATTTGCATAGTGCCAACTTATTCCGCAGCGCTTTCAAGTAATTTATTTCTTACCCCCATCAAGTTGGGTACTCATTTTATCAACCTCGGAAGGATGAGTCAACCTTGAGCCGTCTACCTGAACCATGCAAGGATTGAAATTGCAACCTTCAGGTTGTGAGCAAGAGCTTAGGATATTATTTAGAGACATCAGAATTTAGGGCATATCAATGAGACAGACTATGTTTATTTCTTCATTGTTTTCGGGTGTCCAACTATGTCTACCTATACTAGGTATTTATCATTCTCTTCTCTGGGTAACTTTTTAGTAATGCCTTCAAGAATGGCCCTGCATAAGCGAGATGCCTGGAATGACTGCTTCTTTTTACTTGGTTATCTTGATTTGATTTTTTCTTATATTATATAAATAAGAAGTTAACCTATCCTAGTTTAATCTCAATATATCATGCTTTCTTTTTTCTTCTCTGATGAGGAAAGGAGGGAAAGAAAGGCGAGAGAGGAATAAGAAACAAAAAGAGAAGATGTTCGGTTGGATATTGTAACACACTTCACTTTCCCCCCATTGTAGCCCTCCTTATCACCTGTTCTTTCTTTTTTATACTCCCTAAGGCCTCGGTCAGACGGGCATTTTTTCATGCGATTTGTGCATGCGCATGCGTCCGGCGATTTTATAGAATCATTGCTTTGCAATGGTATCGGACACATGAGCGCTTTTTATGCGCTCGTCCGATTAATTATAGAACAGAAATCGCAGATCGCACCTATCTGCGATCTGCGATTCCTGTTCTTCTCTATATGCGCTCAGTGGGGCCGGTGGCAGCAGCGCCGACCCCATATACTAGACAAAGCATTCTCCTCTGCCACAGCTGTAACAGCCTGCTTTTTTCACTCTTTGTAGTATAAGATGTGAGTCAGCTAGATTATGGTAATTTATTTAAAATATATAAAAATGGCATATTACTTGTTTATTGAGTACAGGTTCAGTGTGTTTACAACCAAACAAAATTAATGAAGTAACCATAGTAGAGGTTGTTCTATATCAATACACAAAAGTTAGGCATATATATTTGCCATTGGATCCTAAAGGCCTATAAGTGACCACAGAACTCTTTTTTTACTGTACCCTAGAGTTAGGATTACCAAAACTTTATATCGCAGTTCTGGATTATACGACAAAGAAAACTGCACACTAGTCACCAGGACATGAACACTATACATCTGGCCACACTATATAGTAAAGAGCAAAAGACTTAATTAGCAACTCTCCGCACCTGCTTCCAAGAGTCATTCTCCTTGTGTTCAGCAATAGTTATCAGTTTGTATTCAGGTTATATCTAAGTAGCACATAGGAAATAATCACACTACTCACTTTTCGGTAGTTCAAATTATAGGAATTTCTTCTTATCTTTTTATTCCAGTGGGTAATGCCATTCATATAGGAATATACTTACAGAAACTGGCTAGTGCTGAGGTCCAACTCACAAACACAGACCCCCAGTCATGCTATGCCTTATACATGATGTCGTGGAATGGGCACTAGTTTAAATGCTATGCAACTAAAAGGTCTTAATGAAACCTCCAGTATCAAAATATTTTTTGTAAGTAATGTATGGACTAACAGAAAGTATAATAAGATCATTTGCATAATTGCCAATGCATTTAAACAAGTGCCTGATGCACATCATCACGCATGGGGAAAGTGGTGTGCACCCCTATATAGGTGAGTTCAACCTTAGCACTAGTCAGTTTCCGTAAGTATTTTCATATGAACGTACGGTACCCATTGAAATAAGAAGATATGACTATCGTCTGAACTACTGAAAAGGGAGTAGAGTGATTATTTTGTATGAACTACCCTGATGTAATCTCAATACAAACGGACTAAGCACTACACATCTGAGTCAGAAGCTGCTAAACGTCATTCCAATGTGTCAACAGAGGTTGACTAAACTAATAAACCATAACAAATACAAGTGACTGGCTCAGTTTGGGTCATGAATGGCAACTATCAAAATATCTGCATGCTACACTTTTCTCGGAACTGTAATGTTTGTTGTACTCACCAACGCAACGCGCCCTCTGAATAAATGCAGATCTCAGCTGGCGTTATTCATTGCCAATTTTTAAAGAAATGTGGGAAAACACCGTACATCAGTGGTGACTGTAAAGCCACTCTTTACCGACATATTATTAGTAATTTCCTCATGCTTGCCTATCACTGACGTATTCTGCAGTGCTGTACAGAGATAGTCATCACTTATATCAATTGTTGGCACCAGTAGGGCTTAACTGCCCATATGCTGTAGATAAGATAAATGTTATCTGGAATGGCTAATTTTAGGCATTTTGGGCGATGATTGTTTAAAAATTATACACAAATAATCACAATGGCCAATGATAGATTATTGTTTTCAAAAAGTGCAATTTGTCATGTGGGAGGCTTGATAAAGGTGTTAAAATAACACTGAAACGCGTTGCTCACCAGTGGATGTGTTTGTAAACTATTGTTTGTCTTTACATAGCTATTTAAGATGAACACTTTAACTTAATAAACAATATTGAAATCCCATCCTGCTGGATTACTGTGGAACCATCCTGTGATTGACTGTCTACCAGGATTAAGGGGTGTTCTCATCTGAGACACCCTAGTGAAGTAAGTGACTTATCTATTCACTACCAGCCTATGGCTTGCCTTCTGGACCGCTGAGGTTATTTTCTGATTCATTGCCTACTTAATCTTTCAGGTGGGATTTTTCAACCACTATCATCTGAAAATGCAAGTGTATAGCATGACTGGATCAGTCATTTCCCTTCAAATCAATCATTTGTCACTTTTTGCAAGCCCACTCCCTTATACTTTGGCACATTAGCCAGAACTTTCATATGATTGTTAGGAAGCATTCTGGATGATACTTTTCTTATGTTTATGGCTTACCATACAATCTAATTACCCTATCTCAGACACATATATGTTAAGGAAAGATGTGATCATTTTGCATAAACTGCTACTTGGTACTAATGCCTATTAGTACCAATTAGTAGCATGTGAGCCCTCTGGAGCTGTATTCAGGGAACAGATCACCCGCTGTTCCCTGATTACATTCCCTTTGATCTGCCATAGGGGCTGACAGCTGAGACAATGTAATCAGCTGTTATAAGCTCTTTCCGGGCAGCGCAGAGTGTGCGGTCTGTCTAATCATTTTTGTCTTTTTGTCATGCCTGTTTTCAAACTGATGACCATTCTGGTCCTGGCACTGCAGATAACATGAAGCAATGGAATCAAACATCATTTCATTTATATATGTGCACATGCTTGTTCAGAGGCCACCCTTCTTTGCAATAAACTTTATCTTTTAAGTATCCTCATAAAGACATAAATCTAGTGGCGTGAGGTCCGGTGAGCGCACAGTGTATTCTACTGTTCCTCTTCGTCCAATCCATCTGTTTCACAGATTGTCATCAAGGTAGACCCTTACATCATGATGTTAGTGTGAAGGATGATCCATCTTATCGGAAATAAAACTCCTAAACCTCGAAGTCCTCTTGATTGTGTGGCATAACAGATTGCAGCAAGTTCAAGTAAACGGCACCAATCACAGTAGCATAAAAAAAGAATGATCCAATGAATCCCTTTGTTCATAAACTGCACCAGTCTGTAACTCCTGGTAAATTAACCTGATGTTCCTCCACAATATGTGGATTCTCAGGCCCCGGTAAGTACAATGGTGTCATTTAATTTAAATGTAGCTTCATCACTTTAAACAATCTTTCTTGAAAACTGCATCCTTCGCACATCTTGCCAAATACCACTCGTAAAACTGCACTTTCTGGTCTGGATCATCGTCTTCGAGATCATGGATTATTCATGGAATTTAAATCTTCCAATAACAGTGCTTTAAAAAGCAATGGACAGTCGATTTTGAAATTCCTCTTTCCCCTACTTGATGCACAGCTTTTCTTGGACTATTGACATGCTTTTCTTTCAATCCTTCTTGCTCTGTGGGGCTCATTGATGTCCACAATCTTCTGAAACACTTCTTGTCAACATTCTGAATGGTTCCATCTGCTGGAAACTTATCTCTAGTTCCTCCGATTCAAGTGATAGTGAGTTACATATGTGGATTTAATTGAAACACTGTCCAAAACAGTCTTTTGCACTTTAACTGTGTTTTTAAACTTCCAGGAGCACTTAAGGATAAGTTTCCTTTGTTCAAATCTTAGTTCAAGTCTTATTTCTAATCAGATAAGCCTAAAAAGGAGTGAAAATTAAGTGGGGGAGATAAATTAAAAAACCTGGGCAGATGAAAACTGCCTTACTTGCCCATTGCAACCAATCAGGTCTTTGCTTTCCTTTTCTTGAGGTTGAATCTGATTGGTTGTTATGGGCACCTAAGCGGGTTTTCCATTGCATCAGTTTTGATTTACCTTCCCCAGTGAAATAGTGAATTATAAACTGATACAGCGTGTATACGTTTCTTGGGAGACTCTATAGTTAATAGTTGTGGTTCTGTAAGGTGTTTGAAGAGGCAGTATTGAAGTTCCTGTGTTTTCTTTAACAGCAAGTCCTTTGTTCACTTAATATCAAGCAAGAAAATGCAAACAAAAAGAGAACTATTGGAGCGCCTTCGTGTTCTCCTGGAAAAGTATCCCATACATGCTGCAGGGCACCATAGCTGATCCTGGGCGCACTTCTTGGCTACAGAAGAGAGCAAGGCTGTCAAATTAAAACATTCCCAAGTGCACAAGTTTCAATTTAAAACCCCACAGAGCAGAATATACTATATCCTAAAAACAAACAAAGAGCAAAAAGCGCTACTTGAAGATTTAGAGAAAGCAGTAATGGTTAGCATGGTAAGCCAGCTCTAATTGGTGCATTTTGCCAACCTTGCCTTGGGCATCAGAATTACTTTTTCTGATACTGGTCTGAATCCATTTCTTTCTGCCAGTATTTTAAAAAGTAAATATCTTAGCACGCTTAATTATATGTGTGGGCTCATTTACTCATTTCTTTGCTTCTCTACATTTAATTACAGCATAAGAGTTCTCAAAACCAAAAATTCTGTCATCAAAATTTATTGCACTTAAAGTAGGAAAATGACAGCACATTCTACCAATGATTTATTTTCTTGTTATTTATTGATAATATGGATTTACATGTGAATTTGACCACATATTTCACTCATTTTGGCACAAACAAGCAAATCTGAGTCATTTAGGGTGCATTTTAATTTCCTCCGAATTCTGGATAATCTATGACTATTTTAGTTGGCTGCATATGAGTAGAGTTTAAAAAAAAATTAAAGTGCAGATTTGTCACGTCTGGCCATGCAAAGGCCCTTTTAGACACAACGAGAATCACTCAAAAATTGCTCATAGCAGTCTTTTGAGCGACTCTCGTTCTGTCTAAATGCAGGGACATCATGCAGTTTTTGTGCAGGAGTTGCTGATTGCTGATTTCTAGCTTGCCAGAATTAAGCGATCAGCTGTTATCAGCAGAGCAGGCTGTTATAACAGCTGGCTGCGCTGATAAGATTCTCTGTGTCTGTATCCTGCTGTGAATTCACAGTGGGGACACTGGCAGTCAGAGCCAAGAACATTATAGCTGTTTGCATAGGCAAAACAGTTGTATTCTTCTATTAGTGGCTGTTTCCCTCTCAGGCTGCATATTCTATAGCAGCTAATTAGCTACTATAAAGTATGCAAAGATGATTGCTAAAAACTGTCACTCAAACTATTGTTTGAGGGACTTTTGAGCGATCATGTATCAGTGTAAATGGGGCTTTAGACTGCATTCCGAAATATAGTAGTTATCACAAGTGCTGACATCTAGTGGCCAATAAGGCTCCACTAAAGACTGGTTACGAAAGTATTTGGTGTTAAGTCTATAGAGAAGCGGATGTTATCATTACATTAACACTAGAATAGAGAGGATTGATGACAGGATGACAGGACTATTGTACAGTTATCTGGGGAGCTTGTTCGAGAATCCATTAACTTAACTGTGAAGCATCTTTCGCTGTGAAGAGAGGAGTTGCACTTCAATATTGCTTCCCGGAGTTTAAAAAGAGGCATAAAGCAAATTAAATCAGTATAACATATTGTAATTAGAAAAAAAAAAAGCAAAGTAAAAAAAACAACTAAAGTATGAAAAAATCTTTTTGGCAATATGTCCCTTCAAGAATACACAAGGCAATATGTTTGCCAGGTGTAAGCTCATAAATAGCCTTCTACTCAGTGAAACCGGTTAGGTTGGGGTTCGCTCCTCGCCCCGCTTGGCTGTACCAGTGACCTTTTAAATATGGATTAACAATATCTTGTCTAAGCTGCATTACAAGAGCAGCGCTTGTACAGAGGGCTTCATTTTTCTTTCTGTTTACTTCCGTTTTGCCAAGAGCTCAGCGAGATTAGATCAGATTGTGACTTGCTTCTCTGTAAAGGATACTGAGGATATTAGAAGGTCAAGGAGCTGCGAATATGTTGTGCTCTGGTCATTTTGACACAAGATGTCATATCTTGGGATCATAGAAAAAGTTATTTATTCTGAGAACATAAAGAGATTGCAGCACATAGTTTCATGTTTCACCAATGCTGTGAGTCAGAGGTAATACTTCTGTGCCTAGCTACAAAAGGATTATGACCACTAATAAGTATTTCTTCCATTCATCTCCCACTCTCATTCTATGCTATTATGTATATTTCCTAAGATTAGCTGGCTGTCCCCAGGTGTTTTACCTTATAATACATCTACTTAAAAAGGAATTTAGGTAGCAAATTGAGTTTTCATTGCAATTATTACTTTGAAAGTCCTTCAGATATCTTAACCCTTTACCAACCAGCCATACGTCTTTTCATGGCAGATGTTGAGGGGCTTTATTCCTTTTTATGGTGCCACATTGAAAGCCTAGCACTGATTTACCTTGCTGGAGGAAGAGGGGGTTCTGCTGTCTAACCACAGCTGGCACTAGTTTAAACAACAGTGATTGGAGAAACCACCAATCACAGAAATGTAACCCTTTACATGGAACGGTCAATGCGACTGCAAGATGTAAATGAGTGGTGGAGGGGGCTCCCTCTGTAACCCATCGGATTTCCGCAATGTTATTGTGTGGGTCTGATGGGTGGCTATGGCACCTGGAGGCTTGAAGATAACCCCCGAATGTGCTATCTACATTGGCTACTTATTACAAACACCTGCTCATTTGCAATTGGAGCTTAACTGTTTGGTAATTAGACACATGACCCCAAAGTACAATATAAAATCTAATGAGTAAATTTCCAATGGATCCCTTTCAGGCCACTTTCACACAAACTGATTCGTATTGTGGAATCTGCAGTTAGCGTCCTCAGCAAATCGCACGTATTGAAAGGTATGTACTTTCGTTTTTTTCCTTCACACTTGTGGAAACGAATTGCGTATCCTGCGAGCAGAGGAAAAATCACAGCATGCTACGGACTCTGCATGGATGGCCTCCATTGAAGTCAATGTAGGCCATCTGACTTGCAGCCAATCAGCAATTAGCGATGGTGCGGGAAATACAAATATATATTTTTAAAAATCTGTACTGCGCATAACCGGCAACGAGCCTCTATGGTCATCCGAAATACAGATTTTGCTGGTACACGGGGTTGTTGACCAGGGTCACAGCCGGATTCTGCTACGGGTTCCCGCATGTGGAATCTGTCTTGTTCGTCTGCAGCCGGTCTAAGTGTGAATTAACATTACAATGGCTAATTGAGTGATCTGAGTGACTTTGAAGTAGGCATGGTTATCATTGCTACACTAGCAGGGTCAATACTTCAAAGACTGACAGCCTTGGGGGGTTTTCTTGTTGCAACGGTGTCGAGAGTGTACTGAGAATGATATGACTGAAGAATAACATGTAGCATAAAGGGATCCTATGGACATAGACTTCTCATCAACAAAATGGGTCAAAGAAGGTTGTCAGGAATCGTTCTGATGAACAGGGAATGCACAGCCAAGCAAATTGCAGCTGAATACATTGTCGGTGCTCCAATTGATGTGTCCAAACATACAATTATTGTTCCTTGGCACAGATTACCTATGGCAGCAAATGACCAGTTTGAGTGCCATTGCTATCTAAGAGAAACAGGGAGACAAGACTCCAGTGAGCAAAATAGCACAAAAATTAGATTACTGAGCAGTAAAAAAATATTTCCTGGTCAGATGAATCCAGATTTCTGTTACACAAAGCTGATAGGGATCAGAATTTAGCCATAGGAGCATAAATTGTTCACGCCTTCATATCAGCTGTTCAAAGTATGTCAGTATCTCTGTCTAATTTTTGTCACAACTGCAAGAAGCTATCCTGTCTGTTAGGGCCAATATTCCTACACAACAGTTCAATACTTAGTATAATCTATGCTATCATAAATTGCTGAGATTCTGAAGCCCAGAAGAGGTCCAATATGCTACTAGATGGATATGTATTATAATAATAATTACCATATTTTCCAGCGTATAAGACGACCTTTTAACCCCAAAAAATCTGCTCTGTAGTCTGGGGTCGTCTTATACGCCGGGTCTACATGTCCCAAAAAAAAAATAAAAATCAATACTCACCCCCTGCGGCGCTGCTGCAGGCTCTCGCTCCCTCGTGCATACTGGCAGAGCATTGCTTTCTGCAAGTGGGGCTTGAATGCCCCGCCTTCAGAAAGCTAATGCTATGATTGGCTAACTTAGTCTGGTGTTAGCCAATCACAGCCATTCATGATGTCATTGAATGGATGTGATTGGCTAACGCCAGACTAAGTTAGCCAATCAAAGCATTATCTTTCTGGAGGCGGGGCATTCAAGCCCGCTTGCAGAAAGCAATGCTCTGCCAGCGTGCACGAGGGAGTAAAAGCCTGCAGCAGGGCCGCCGGTGGTGAGTATTGATTTTTTTTTTTTTTTAACACTGTATTCCCTGCATATAAGACGAAAAGTCGGGGGTTGTCTTATATTCCCCGTCGTCTTATATGCCGGAAAATACGGTACATTTATTGAGAGGCAGCACGTGGTCATGGCTATGGAAATTGAGTCGCTGGTGCCATGCTAATTTGCATAGGATACATACTTTAATTTGACATACAAAATATATCTATGTATCTTCTTTTATTAAACCCATGATGACCACTCAGTTTTGCCCTGAAGACTTAAAGGATCCTGAGAACTATTTCATTTAAACTGTTATTACATTTTAGATTAACTGTATAAGACCTTAGTTTGGTGTTACTATTTGTGATTTCTTTAAGTGCCACATTGCCGCACAAATATATTAAAATTTGTTTTATACAGGAAATTGCTCCAAAGAATTATGACACATTTTTTATTTGTCATCTTTTGTGAGAAACTCCATTTTTAGCAGGACATTCAAAGGTCTGTGTGTGAAGAATACGATTCTGACCTCACTAAAGATGTATTGTGAAATGATGCTGAAAATGGCACATTTAGATAAGTGCAGTGAACTCTTTCGGAGATTTCTTAATGTTTCCTTCCATGTATATACCGTAATTAGTTTTTTATACAAAAGTTTGTATGCAATGTAGCATATTTTTAGTTTTTCAGGGGAGGCTATCAATAGCTGATCTACCTGATCTTCCTCCATGCATGCTTGGTTTTGTTGCATGTGCATATGTTCTCAAAAGGGAGAGAGGAGTAAGCCAAATGCTTCCTTAAGAACAAAAGGATTAGGCATGCTGAAAGCCAACATGCCCAATCCTTTCCCCTCAATATCTGCCAAATGACCATCAGACAGTGGTCATCAGATTGTTGAATGGTTCCACCTAATTCAGAAAATTCGACCAACTTCAGTCTAATGTATTCGACCACCTATAGAATTCAGAAATGCAGATTACAGTAAGAGGATATTGAATTAATTCAGCATTTGTTTCTGTCATTGTTTCTAGAATAATAGTCTTTGCCATTCTCTCTTCGAGAGTTCTTGATGCAAAAATATATTTTTTTTAACAGATCATTAGATTTTTTCATCACTTAGGTCAGAAATAATGGCAAACTCCTTAAAACGTGAGGACAGAACCTAATAGTGAGGTTTTTGATATTTATTAATTTCAACTGCCTGGTGTACAAAGCAGGTTGGTAGTTCCTAGAAATAACCTAGGGAAAAAAATTAAACGTAAAGGGCGATACCCTATACTGCTAGGAATGAAGGTCCCTGATTAGGGTCAGTATCCACTTGCCTATTGCAAGAATCACCTAACAGGTGTAGATACACCTGGCAAAAATTGCTGGTGATAAAAAATGAGATACCAAACACCTACCCTCCTAAAGTTCCCTAGTGCAGAAAAATATGCAAGGAACTAAATAGGAGCACCTAGAATTATGGCCCAATATGGCCTAGGTCATAGATCATAAGAAAGTGTATAGGTAAAGGAACCCAAAATAATAAAGACAGAGCCTAGCAGCAACCTAGATAGGGTATCGCCCTTTTACTTTAAGTCATCCTGGGGCCCTGGGTCTGACTTGTGCTTTACACCAGATGAGTTATTACATACCTGGTTTATGGTGAATCAGATACTTAAACTGAAGGGTTACCCAGAAAATAAAAATTTCTTCCGGGCCTTATAACCACTCTATATTCGCGTTTCTGGTGCATCCCTTTGGCGGATCTGTTTCCCCTTCTATTTCTATATCATTCATCTTTATTTTTGTGGGTCCTTAATTATTGTGGACGGGCCTAAATTTACGTTAGTTATGGGCGAACAGGCGGGATTGTAGTGGTCAGGGAATTTAAACATTGGTTTCTTCCTTCCCATCTCTATTTTAAAGACCACCACCTTTTTTTGTATTATTCATTTCAGTAATCGGCATTACACTAGTTGTGTTTGCAATTTGTAACCAATTACTGAATCAGATACCACGCAGAGTGCCTGTCTCTGCATTATACATGTTTGGGTTGTCTTTGTTTGAAAGCCGCTCCCCCTCAGTTTTTATAAATGTCTAAATAAAGGTTACGTTTTAAGGAGTTTGCCAGTGATAGCGGTCCAGATTTTTCTACTCCCCTGCAACTGTGATTTCCTTAGGTCAGAAATAATATGCTGAAACATAATGTATCGTTCTTCAATAAATGCCATGCAGTGCAATTTGTTGCTCTACCTACTCCATGAGAGAAGCTAAGCCCACACCAGTCTTCATGAAAACACTGATGTAGCCCACAGCAAGGAATGACATTGCATTGCATTTGGCATATACTAAACTATATTATATAATATCTACAGGAAAGATGTAATAAGATCTGCAATCCTGAAAACCACCATGGTTCCAATGAAACAGCTCCCAGCACAGACATTGATGTGAATCACTGAGTCACACCCCTTCCAAGAAGTAACACTCAGGATGATGCAATGTAATGTGAAGGAAGAAGTAACACCACCTCATGATAATAGTTTTGTGTGTCGCAACGTATCCAAACAAAGTTTGTTTTTCATTCTATACTACTAGGATAAGAAAAAAAACAAGACAACTCCACCCTCTGGCAATATGTTTGTCCATAATTACTTACACCAGTCTACATTACTACACAGCGTTTTGAGGGCTCACTTTGTGATGAATTTACAAGCAGCACTGCTATGCCTGTAGGGCTTTTTTCTCACGCTCCTATGATCTCAGTGACCTTGATGTTTTTCAACATCTGCTATGTTCCGGTTTTCTCATTTTTTTATAAAGAAGTATGAATAAATTAATTAACCTCAAAAACTCAATCTGGCATTTCAGCCACCATTTAATTACTAATACCCATGTGTTCATATAAGTCTTTACTTATAACAGGTGGTCGGCTTGCTAATTTGTTTTTTTGTCTTTTTTTATGGGAGGTTTAGAAAAAAGACGTAAAATAAGTTTTTGTTTCCAAAAACTGAAGATTTGCTATACTTGACATTTTGAAGGCACTGGCATTCAGTTTAGCAATTAATTCACTGTCATTCCATCGCATGCACCCGATGAAAATGTTCTATCCTTTGCAAATATTTATTTTGCATTTAATTATGCATTCATGTGTAGTGCACTATGACCTATTGTCTTAATGAGATTACATATTAGGCATTTGTGTCATTGTTGTCATGACAATTATCATTACAATTTTTTACAGAAGCAATGGGATTCATTAGAGCAATTAGAGTGCTGCTGATAACTGTCTCCGTGGGGTTTGCAGACAGCATTATTAGAAATTTGAGAAAAATATGATTGCAAAGAGAAAATATTAACACACTGCTAGATGTAGATAGGACAGCACAGAATACATATAACTGCAACTTATAACTGGGAAAGAAGAATCCGGAAATATAGAGATGCACCTGTCCATAAATAGCATACAATTCTATGTGGCCATACTGTTCTCTTAAAGCCCCCCCCCCCCCCCCCCCCCATACATGACCATATTGCAATACTATACAATTTCCATTTTTTATATTATATTGCTGTAATATGGCATTCAAAAACTTCTATTAGTCTTTACCAAACCTACAGATGTAGCGGTCATTAACATGACTAGTACATTGTGGTAGCCTCTACTAACAGCCATTGTAATACATTGTAGTCAAGTAATCGTAATGAATTTAAATGTCAAGTTAAACATTTGCTACATCTTTATGTATGCTAAGTCTCTCAAACAGGTTTTTCGGCACTCAATTTTTTATTTTTTGGTTTTTACAGCCGTGAAATGTTGTAAAATAAGGAAAAAAAGTCAAAATCACCTCCTACACTGTCTACCTATCCAGCGCTTCAGCCTCGGTCCCCACCAAACCCAGAAGTAGCCAGCTGTGGCCAAATTCCGTTCATGGTTCATGTCACCGCTCAGTCAATCACAGGCTGCAATAGTAATTCTGCCATGACTGCTTAAGCCTGTATTTGGTTGAGCAGTCAGATGCACAATTACCGTAACCGCACATACTCATAGCCGGTGTCTTCCAGGTTCAGTGCGGTGGGGAGTCCAGGGCTGGACAGGGTGCCACTGAAGTAGGTATGACTTTTCTTTCTTTAACAACATTCTATGGTTATAAATAGAGATGAGCGAACACGTTCGGCCCCGCCCCTTTTTCGCCCGAACACCGAACTTTGCGAACACTTCAGTGTTCGGGCGAAAAAGTTCGGGGGCCGCCGTGGCAGCGCGGGGGGGTGCGGCGGGGAGTGGGGGGGAGAGGGAGAGAGAGAGGGCTCCCCCCTGTTCCCCGCTACTGCCGCCCGCGCCGCCGCGCATCTCCCCGCCCCCCGGCGGCACCCGGACCTTTACGCGCGAACACTGCAGTGTTCGGCAAAGCCGGTGTCCGGGTGCGGATGTGTCCGTAACGGACACGTTCGCTCATCTTTAGTTATAAATATTTTTTCGAGCCCCAGAAAACCCCCAACTGTTTTACGTAGATGTCAACTTGGAAGTGTTGTAAATGATTCAAAAGGGAGATTTTCATTAAATAATTTTGTAATATTTTGGATTATACGTAATCGATATGCGAAGTTCTTCATACCCCGCTCAGATTGCTCGGCTGTATAACAGCCAAGCACTCCGAGCAGAGAACAGCTGAATGCAGAAGACAAGCGGAGACACCCTGCTTGTCTTCTGCATCCTCTGCTTAGAGAGCTCATCTTCTGCATCCTCCGCTCAGAGCGCTCAGCTGTATAACAGCCGGGCGCTCTGTGAGGAGAACAGCTAGATGCGGAAGACAAGCAGCCCCGCTTGTCTCCTGTATCCCCTGTTTGGAGCACAAGGTGATCGCTCAACGTTTGAGCGATCACCTTGCTCTGTAAATGGAACGATTATTGCTCAAACGTCGCTCAAAAGACATCTTTTGAGTGATAATCGTTGTGTACAAATGGGCCTTTACACTCCGTTTTCTGCAAAGAAAACATTTCAGCCGTCGTTTCATTATCATCACATGCAAGCTGAAAAATAGTACCTATATGTAGATAACACAAGATCCACCATTCACAATAGAGTCACAGCTCACCTCCTCCCTGTCACTGTACACTGACCTCTGCACAGATCTCAGAACATGCCCATAATACTCTCCCATAGAAGCATAGAATTCATTAAGTTATCTAATGTCTACTTATCTATAGTTCATTGAGATAGAAAGTATTAAATTATATTATTAGGTTTAGTGGCCAGAGTGAAAATTGCAAGATATTGGGATCATTAAAAAATATACATAGTGACATGAAAAGTTCAAAAAAAATCACCAAAACTATATAAATAAATATATATAGCCGATGGCTGCAAGTATAGGGGGTGCAGAGGTTGCGGTCGCACCTAGACCCATAGAGTCTCTTTTCTCCATATTGTAAACCAATACTATCAATGAAGTTTTATAGTTGGGGGCTCAGTTCCAGATTTTGCACTGGGACCAGCAGCTTCAAGTTACACCTCTGATATAGCCCAAATGCTTGATTTAAACAATAGGTCTTTTGAAGCCATTTTATGATGTCACATGTCCTTTACTTTACAATTGTACGGTGACATGCGAAATATGTGGGCGGCCAAGTTACATATTATGCATCAGTGCCCAGTATACTCTTACATGCCCTTAGAATGGGGATGACCTTTTTTTTACCACATTAATGTCCATTACTTCGGTACCCGCTGCTGATCAACTCAACTGACCAAGTGCAAAAAGCTATAAGAAGAGTAGAAAACTGGCTTGAAGTACAAATTCATAGATGCGTTGGGTATCTTACCAAACCTGCTGAGTTCACTGATGTAGAAATCATTCCTAACAAAAGTAAGTTACATGAAGTTGATGCTTACTTATTCCAGTAGCTGTAACTAATTTGACAGCGAGGTCTGGTATTTCACATTGAATAAAGAAGGGCTCTAGGATATAGCGTCCAAATGCTAGTGATATCACTGCTGTAGCAGCTGGCCTAAAACCGAAAAATAGAGAGAAAGAATCATTGTAATGTAAAGTATATAGTAATTCAAAGCAAGGATTATAAATGCATTACATTCTCTGTGGTAGAAGCTGCTTCTTCGGTCTGCTTTGTTCTATAGCACATCTTTCTCATTATGCATAGTCGGAAAGTAAAATACATTTATTGTATAGTAGTTTTACAAGCAGATGCACAGAGATATAATTATAACTGTTAGTTTCTGTGGAAATGTAGCACTGACCGTGAAGGTAAAGATTATAGGACTATTCATTAAAGTGCATTTTTTTTGTCAATGCGAAATCAGCTGGAGAAGACAGGCCATTTTATACGATTTACGTCGGGTATTTTCACTATATTGAGCAGAAACTGTTACTGAAACAAATTGCATGGTTTAAATTTTGCCTTTTGGCTTCAATAACAGGCGAAAACTGACAGAAATCTCACATCTCTTAGGAGAATAAGTGAGAGAAGAGAATGTATGAATTACTGATGTGTATTAGGGCAATTAGTGAGGACAGGATCAGCCATGCAGTGAGTGTTGTAGACAGTCGGAATTCATCCAGTAAGCTAGCTCAGTCTGCTGAGACATGTCTTATGCCATCACATGAGTAGATAAATTATAGGTTTAAATCTCACCAAAGTTTGCTTTTTAGACACGTAAATTGCCTTGGTATTGCTTCTCCAGCAGAGAGATTGTTTGACCCTTTGAACTATTCATTAGAATTCATAAGAAATATTCAAAAACACGTAAAGTAATAATGCTGAAGTGTTGTGCAATTATAAAAATCCACTTTTTCCTGTCAAAGTCTTTTTAATTCTGAGGAAAAGTGTCTCTGTGCAAGGCCAAATGCCACTTAACACTGCCAGAAGAAATTCAGAAGAAAAGTGTGACTGTACAAGGCCAACACTGCCAACAGTTCTCAAGTCCAACTACGTTCCACCATTACGGGTTTTATCTAAATACCCATATTTCACATTACTTGTATGTTTGTCCAATTCATAGGTTGGAGTATATCTGTCACATCTGTCTGGGACTGCTGAGAAAACTAGGCCGGGCAGGATATCAGAGCTGTCTGGACAGGCGTGCATAGTAACATAGTAAGGCTGAAAAAAGACATATGTCCATCCAGTTCTGCCTATTACCCCCCAATGTTGATCAAGAGGAGGGTAAAAAATAAATAATGATGTAGAGGCAAGTATTTCCCACTTAGGGGAAAAAAATTCCTTCCTGACACCATCCAATGCATAGAGATCCGGCAGCACTCAAACACAGCTTTCCCAGATGGGCGAGATAGGTATATGCACAGCCACCAGTCAATGGGATCATGGACCTCCAATCCCGGGTCAATACATAGTAGTAAAGCAGAGGCGGCAGCATCAAAGGTGTAGAATAAAGTATAAAATCCTTTTATTGCTCCATATAGTAAAAGGCAACGTTTCGACTACATGTTGTATGACTCAAGAAAGACATCCAGGCCCCTCTTGAACTCTTTTATAGAATCTACCCTCACCACGTATTTAGGCAGAGAGTTCTATAGTCTTACTGCTCTTACAGTAAAAAACCCCCTTCTATGTCGGTGTAGAAACCTTCTTTCCACTAGATGTATGCAGGAGAATAATGGTAGCTAGGTGCAGGACCGGACAAAACACTGGGATACAGATCTCTGAATGGAACACCTTGAAGCTCCCAAGAATGACAGGTATGCAGGAATCTTGACAGGGCCAGAATACAAGAAGCATAGTCAGTGCCCTCAGAAAGGAGGAAATAGTTTACATATCATGAGAAAGTTGCTGACTGGCTGCCTCAGCTGTCAATCAGCCTAGCCAGCCAATCAACTAAACAACTCTAATAAGACTACTGATTAGTTGACTAGATTGTTAATTGCCAGTTGTTCCTTCAGCAAAACAGCAGAAGGTAAATATTTAACCCTTGAGGACCAGAACTGACTGAAACATCTGTATGTCGGTAGGCGCACCACATGATTTGGAACTGATATTGTGACGTCACTCTGGACCAATCCCAAGACATAGTAGAAACTGGCACCAGCGGACCATGACAACATCTTTTGCTTATCACACTTTTGAAATGCTACACAATGGCATTGAAGTCTTTAAACATTGTCCAGTTTAGAAATCCATTTTTTATATTCCCCCTTTGAGAAAATTCTGAGATAAATAAGGGTTATATCCTGTTCATAATCCTCACTTCTTGGCCAAAGTCAGGAACGGCTCCAAACAATGTTTCTGTCAGCTATGGGCTAACAGGATCTGTTGGAGTGCTTTATCTACCCGGTGGATGGTGTGTCAGCCTTCTGGAGCCATGGTATTCCTATGACCACCAGACACCATGGCTCTCTGCTATGTGTGATGTGTAACTCCAACACCCAGTTGTGACATTGAGATATCATTTCCAATGAACTGTAAGGGGAACTAGTCAAATAGTCTGCCTTGTGTAAGTTTTTCACTATTCTAC
The DNA here is from genome assembly GCF_035609145.1 of Eleutherodactylus coqui. Classification (NCBI taxonomy): domain Eukaryota; kingdom Metazoa; phylum Chordata; class Amphibia; order Anura; family Eleutherodactylidae; genus Eleutherodactylus; species Eleutherodactylus coqui. The sequence goes on along the minus strand of NC_089843.1, from coordinate 136,106,712 downwards.
TGTTTGCATTTCTGTGATTTCCTGTGTTTGACCCAGCTTGCCTGACTTTGCTTATTCTTGGATATTCCATGTTGTACACCTGACATTCTAATCCTGTCTTCTGATAGCACTTTTCAACCTAATATTCATGTGTGAGGCTTAAAGCTGAAGAACGGAGTATACCTTAGACTCCGCAATCCAGGTTACCCTTCAACAACCTAATAACGTCTTCTGGAACTGTTCGCTGCCTTGTTACCGAGCTTCTTCTAACTCTCTTAAATCCAACTTGGTCTTGCTTACCACCATGTAACTCTGCATCCTTGTCCGAAAGCATGACATCTGATCAGTTATTTGATTGGGCACTGTGTAATACTTAATTCCCCCTTTGGTGGAAATGGAATACTTACTGTTGGGTTGATCAACAAATAACAGCTGATCATGGTAGGACCCAGCAGGAATATAAGAGGGGTACCCTGTTACTTAGCCCCTGTGGCTAAATTGTGCTCATTGATATTTACAACCACTCCATAGTTAACATTTTTTGTTGGATTGCACTATTTTCTTGTACGGCTAGATTGCAGTTGTGCAGGTGAAGAAGAGGCAGAATAGGCTCTCGTGAGAAGGCCTATGTGTTAACCAATATAAAGGTTAATGATGTGAAGAGCAGAGGAGTGACAGGTCTTTGGAGAGGACGTTGTTGGCGCTAAGCACCAGTCTGCTTGCACGTTAGTCTCAGAATAAGAGGTTCTTCAACTGAAACCACGGCTGAAAAGTAGCATTTTTTAAATCTTACTACTTACCAACTTTAAGCAGTGCTTGAAGTTATAGGCTTGTTGTCAGACGCTGCTGTTTTCTAATGCTTTCATGATAATACTGTAAAATTCCAATAATCTGGCATCCTCAAGAGAGCCAAAGTACAGGATTATCAGAGATGCCAAACTATTGGAAGCAAATAAAAAATAGACACACTTACTACAGTACTTGGCAGGCAGTCTGTAGGATTCTGCCAATGGTTTTTGCTGTCTGAATTCCGTATTAATCTTATGGCCTAATTCTCAGTGTTTTTCATTCTAATTAGGTCACTAGCATGTATATACATGTACAGTATGTGGAAGTGATGGAACCATTGACTATTTTCTGATAGGTGTGATGAAAATTGGCATGCTACTGTTCCTTTCAGTATTGTTGGATGCAATTAGTGTGAAACATTATGCTCAATGAAGAGTATCCTGTCTAGGTAAAGTATGTAGTCACAGTCTAATCTAGTGTCTCTCTTTAGGGATCTTTCCCATGAGCGTATATCTGACGGCCGTTTTCACGCTGTGATCTGATGCATTGGATACCAATGCATCAGATCACATGGCTGTATTCCTGAGATGTAAAAGCGCCCGGCCGGGCCAATATAGCGCTGGGAGTTTTTACGTCGGGCCCAGAAGATAGTCCTGAAACTATCTTTTGAGCCGGAATACGTCGGCCACTACATGGGCTCCTATGGAAGCCCATGGCAGCGGTCGGCGGCGGGAGGAAGTTTAGCAGCGTGGCTGCTAAATTCCCTCCCTCTGTTCTCCTCCCCCCATGCAGGCTCATCTCTGCTTTCATCCCAGCTCGTTCTGCAATGGGAGAGGGCAGGTGGGGCGGAGCTAAGTGCCGTCCCTCCTGCTCCCATTGTTGGCTGCGGACAAGGGGCAGGGCATGAACAGAGCTAAGCTCACGCTCTCTCCCCAGGCCTTGTCTATAGCCCCGTCCCGACCCCTCCCATTGCAAAGAACGAGTGGGGAAGAGAGCAGAAGTAAGCCTGCGATGGGGAAGGATGGGAAAGGGGCAATGGCATGGTGACCTTGGCGTAAATGCGCTGTGGCTCATGCCATGTGAACAGGCACATAAATGTTAGATTTATGCACCCGTTCATGAGCTTTTACGCCCCCAGATGATAGTGTATATCGGTCGGCTGTGAAAACACCAGCCAATATATTCTGGTGGGAAAGAGCCCTTACACTTATATACCACTGAGTTCCAAATATCTGGCAAAGTAGAATTATAAGATTATTACATTTTATAAGATTACATTTTTTTTATAAAAACTGCAAAGCACGCTGTTTTCATCTCCTAAACAGCGAACATCTTTGTGGTGAACAAAGATGAGATATGAAACAAGCCAGTGGTCTGTAATACTTGACAGTGATTTTAGGGGTTTCTATTGAGAAGTAATGGCTTGACTCTACTGGTCATTTTTGGTCATGAATTTTGCCTAAGGTGACATAATAGTCGTAAATTTTCAAAACTCCAGCCTTAATGTAAAACATTAGAGATATGAAAAGTGAATGGAGACAATTGTGATATCGCTTCTGTAGCTGATGTGTTTCAACTCCCATTTGTGATCTATGCAGAGGTAGAGGAAATTTGTTAAAAGAACCTTGCAGCAGATTTTAGAGTGGAATCTACTTTCAAGCTTAAATTGTGGAAATACCTAGTGGCATAAGACTGGGAAAATAGATGAAAATACTGGTTCAGATTATAGTCAAGAAAATGCAGCAATTATAGGACGCTCAAAAGTTTTCTAAAATGATAGATAATAGGGAAACGATATTGCATATTTTTTAAAAGCTTTCTACTCTGTAATCTTCCATCTCTCAAAGGAAGTCACTTGTATAATACTATGCACAGATCTGAATGCAGCAATTTCTGTATTATCTGAAACACAAGAGATTTTAAAACCTATGCTTATCTTATGTACATGTGATTAGCTATTACTCATTACTCTGCTAGCATATCCTGAATAGAGACGGGGTAATTTTACTTCCATCACATTTTCTGTATCCATCACAATGACCCATTTTTTTTTTCTGACTTGTGAATTGGCCAATTACAATAATGAGAATGACATACAGTACATAGTATCATAATTACTGTGACCACCACATGTCCTAATTTCTATAAGCAATCACCAGATCAGCCAAAAAGAATAATTCGCATCTATTATCTAATTGTCTGATAACAGTGGAAGGAATTTAGGAGCCACTTTAGGCCTCAGTCACACGGGCGATACGTTTTTATGCTGGATGCATCGGGGGTGAAAATCGCATAGAATAGCCGTAATCGAGTCCTGAGATTAATTAGCGGTTTCTCGTCCATTCACATGGGCGTATTGTGGGAAAAACATGCTGCATCGCGGAATTCCGTCGGTCGGCAATAGTCCCCAGAATGACTTCTAATGCTTAGAGGCACCTGTCTTCTTTTACTAGTGGCGAATGCAGGTAAACGCCCCCCCTCCCTTTTTTTCAGCTCCAATAGGGGTCTATGGGAGACTCCAGCGATTTTCGTCAAAAAATAGGTCAAGACCTATCTTTTGACGCAGCTAGCAGCATGAAAATTTGCAACCGAAAATGCCACCAATTTGAAGTTTTAACATGCTCGAAAATTGCCCATGTGAATGAATACATTGGAATCTAATGCTTCACATGGTCACGATTTGCGTCCCATGTTCGATCGCGGCTAAATAGCTCATGTGAATAAGGCCTTAAACTGTTTTCACGCTGAAGGTAATATGGTGGTTTCACACCTACACCCAGGGTTCTGCTTTCCTGTCCCGATCAGGGAGCAGGAAAGGGGAATCCCTGTGGCCGAAGAGGTCCATCTCAGGATGGAATTGAACAGTGCCTGGCCGATGCCATTGACTATTATCAGTTTCCACTCAGCTGCCCGGCTTTTAGACAGAACAAAAAGCGCTGTGTGCAGCTCTTTTTCTTCCTGTAATTTGAGCCGGATCTGCGACAGAACCTCTGACCAGAGGCTCCAACACAGGTGTGAAACCACCTTTAACTAGAGAGGAGCAAACTTTGAAAAGTTCGGTTATGATGGTTTCAAGGTAAAATGTACTGTTTGGTCCACATTAATTTGAACCAAGCCGGAATTTCAACAATACCCCTAAAATTGATGTATAACATTGGTGATGGTCCTGTGGCTCAACAGTTAGCACCGTCTTAGGTTCAAGTCTGACAATATCTGCGAGGAGTGTGTATGATCTTTCTGTGTTTCATGATAATCTCCTTTATTTATATAGCACATACATATTACACAGGACTATATGTCTCTTGATAGTTTCTGTCCTGATTGGAGCTCACAATTTGTATTCACCTATTAGCAGGGGTGTAGCAAAAGGCTCATGGGTCCAGGTGCAAAGGTTTATCTTGGGGCCACCCAACATCTCTTAACCCCTTAACACAGAGGCGTAACTTGAAGCTCCAGGGTCCCAATGCAAAATCTGTAACAGGACCTCTAGCTATAATGCTTTATTCATAGTACTAGATGCGCTATATGGAGAAGAGAGGCCTTATGGGCCCCCTAAGGCTCCTGGGCCCAGGTGCAACCGCATCCCCTATAGTTATGCTAGTGCTTATTAGTATGTTTTTGAAGTGTGGGAGGAAATTCACAAAAGCACAGGGAGAGCATACAAACTCCATGCAGATGTCACTTTTAAAACTTTTTAGAATTCCACTTTAATATGTTCAGTTTGCTGCTCACCTCCTTTACAATCTGCCATTGGAAGGCATCCCTGAGCAAGTTAAAATTTTCAGTTTTATGAACAAACTAAACCAGGGGAAATGCAAATATACTACTCACCGAATAACAAGTAGTTCTACCCATACTCTCACAAATGCAGGTAATGGGCCAAATGCTTCCAGGATATATGTGTAGTGGCCACCAGATTTCTTTATGCATGTTCCGAGTTCTGCATAGCAAAGAGCACCTATAAAAAAAACCCACAGTATGTTATTTTACTTTATTTAGAGCTCAGTGTCAAATATTGTACAAATACTGTGTCTATGCGACAGTACAGGCTAAAGTTAGTACCGTGTAAGCCAGTTGAGTAAAGTGTGATTGTTCTCAGTAAGAGAAACCAAGTAATCTTATAGATATGATACCTTTTAATACTTAACAAAAATACATGCTGTTATAGTGAGCTTTCAAATCTTACAGGGTTCTTCCTCAGGCATGAGAGGTTTGAAAGCTCGCTATAACATCATGTATTTTTGTTAGCCATTAAAAGCTATCATATCTACAAGATTACTTGGTTTCTCTTACTGAGAACAATCACACTTTACAGTACAGACCCAAGTATCAAATACAAAGGGCCTAGCTATATCATATATTAGAATACCAAGACGGAATTGTCAAACATGATGGACATTTGGTTTAATTTTATTCTGTACAGAATAAGTTTGTTAAGAACAGGAAAAGCAGGAAAATTAAACAAAAGAAATCAAGTTCTTTTAATTCCTTTACAAGCAGCTTATTAAGGGCAGTAAAAACATTGTTTTTTTTTGTTTTTTTTTCTCATCACCGTATTCCGACAGCCACCTTTTTTTGCTTCTCGGTCAGTATAGCTGTATTCGCTGTATGAAGCTAGTCTATTGTTTTGTATTTTTTTATATAAATTCTTTATTTATGAAAATTGGAATGGGTACATAAAAGAATAGATAAGAGGGGATATGGGGATTGCAGGAAAAAACCCTTTTCACATCATTAATGTTATAATTACACTTGCAATACAAGTAATAAAAAAAAATGTGAGAAGAGTAAAAGAGGTAGAAAAAAGAAAATGAATAAAAGGGGATTCGGGTAGCTTTGCTTTATGATCCAGATTGAGGGTTATGCAATAGATGAACAACGTTGAAGGAGTATATTATCTGGCTGGTGAGCATAGGGTAGGAATCATCTAGTTCTGTAAGAGATGCATTTAGTCCATGTTTTAGGGTATTTCTCCTCATTTCCTTCTTGGAGACATCAGCTTTTTCTAAGCTGTTTAATCTGTAGACCTCGTTGAGCCATTCCTGAATGCTAGGGGTGTGTGTTTCTTTTCAATGTCTAAGAATTATTATTTTGGCTGCGTCGAAAAGGAACAGGAGCAATGGATTTCTCTTTTCAGTTTCAGTTGGGGGGGATCATGTTAAGCAGGAAAAGTTTGGGTAAGAGTACCACTTCATAAAGGCCCATTTAGACCCAATGATTCTCACTCAAAAATCGCTCAAAGCCAACTTTTGAGAGAGAATCGTTGAGTCCAACTACACAGACATCATGCAGTTTTAGTTAACGTGTCGTTCATCGTTCTCTTTCAGCAAGCTGAAAGAGAACGATGAGCTTTGACAGTGCCGCGCGCTGAGTTCTCAGCGGGATACCGCTGATACTATTGTTTCAGCTGGTATCTTGCTTGGACAACACAGCCAGAGTAAGAAGAAGACAGCGCTCCAGCTGTGTTCTGCATACGCTGCTCGGAGCGCTCAGCTATATACCAGCAGTATGCTCTGTGAACACAGCAGAAGTATGCAGAAGACAGCGGACCAGCTGTCTTCTGTATACCCCGCTTGGAATGCTCAGCTGCATACCAGCTGAGCGCTCCGAGAAGGAAACAGTTGTATACAGAAGACACGCGGCCCTGCTTGTCTTCTGCATATGCCACTCGGAGCATTCAGCTGTATACCACTGAATGCTCTGAGAAGACAACAGCTGTATGCAGAGGACAGCGTTCCTGCTTGTCTTCAGCATACAGCGTGAGCCTTCATTTACACACTTATGCAAAGTGAACGCTCAAAACTGTCACTCAAACTGCCATTTGAGCGAATTTTTAGCGATCATCTTGCCATGTGAATGCACACAATGATTATTGCTCAAAATGTGTCTTTTGAGCAACTTTTGAGCGAAAATGATTGTGTCTAAATGGGCCTTAACCAAGGATAAAATTTAATATCTTTTGCATTTCAAGCCAAAGTGGTTGTAAGGATGAGCATGAAAACCAAATGTGTAAAAGTGTGCCTTTCGCTTTGAGGCATCTCCAACAGGTCATGGGTTATTTTGAGTTGAGTCTTTTGTGGAGAAGATCTGGTGTTTTGTACTATCGGGAGATTATTTTATAATTGTTTTGTATCTTTTATATTTTTGAGGGGAGGGACAATTAGGAGGAGAGACAGGTTTTATTTTTTAATGGCACCATTTTGACATAAACATATAATTAAGTAATTTCTTAATTGTGGGAAAGGAGGTGAAAATGCAACAGTTTTAGAAATTTGTTATGCCATACACTGCGCCTTGTACATTAGACATTGAGACATATCTATTAACTTTTGTATGCCAGTGTTCTGATGTGAAAAATTCACAATTTGGGTGAACATGCCAAAATTGTGACATTTGGAGCTTTTATGCCAGCTCCCAACACATTTTCAAAAACTGAGTGTGGTCTAGTGTAAGGGGGTAAGCACATAGCCCATCATATTTACTATAATATACACCAGAAATGTATCTGGCCTAGGTTTCCATCTAATGCATAGAGGTGGCGCAAGCTTCTTTACTGGATAGGCCTTTACAATTTACTTTTACGGTAATGCCAAATATATACAGTATAGTTTTTTTTAAAGTTTCCATCTGTTTGAAAACTAAAAGCATGACTTAGGCCCAATGACCACCAGCGGATCTGATTTTTGTAATCCGCGCGGGTCAACCGTGCAGAAGATCCGCAAGTCAATCCACCCATAGGGATAAATGGGAAACCGCAAATGAAATGAAGCATGCAGAGTTGATTTGCAGACCTTTGAATCCAAAAAAAAAAATCACAGCATGCTCCATTTCAGTGTGGATCCTGCACGGACAGCTTCCATTGATGTCCGCAGGAAAAAAACAAAAGTACAGCGCACATGCGCTGGTGCTTCCGCATGCATCTGCAATAGAAGACCCGGACAGCATGCAGAAGACCTGGACAGGGTCAGATTCCACTACGGGCTCCTGCTTGAGGGATCCGATCCGCCTGTGGACATAAGCCCTTAAGAAAAAATAACTGGCTTCATTTTTACATCTTGGACTTAAATTGCAGTAGAGAAGAACACTTTGCATCTATGACCATCAGCTTTTCCATCCAAACTTGTGTTATACTAAACACCTTTACGTTGGTATATATATACAAGGACCTATCTTGCTGCAGCTTTTCTGTCTGAATTTTTTGGGTGGAAAATCCACAGTATTTACAGTAGCAGCAAAGTGCATGAGATTTGAACAAATGCACACACTATGTAAAAAGTCACCAGAGAACCGGAATTGACATGCAATGTGGATTTTAATTCAGCAGCATGTCAATTGTTTGTGTGCATTATCAATGTGGATTTCATGCCTCTGAATGAGCAAGATGGAATATGCAGCAAAATCTGCAAGTGTGTCTTGCTGAGATTCCACTATGGATTTCAATACTAATTCCACAGCAAGTAGGCAGCAATTTATTTCCCTACCAATTCTATCCCATGTGAACGAACCCTGTATCATAGAATCATAGAATGGTAGAGTTGGAAGGGACCTTCAGGGTCATGGGGGTCCAACCCCCTGCTCAGTGCAGGATTCAATAAATCATCCCAGACAGATGTCTGTCCAAGCTTTGTTTGAACACTTCCATTGAAGGAGAACTCCCAACCTCCCGTGGTAACCTGTTCCACTCATTGATCACCTTCACTGTCAGAAAGTTTTTTTTTTATATCTAATTTGCATCTCCTTCCTTTCAGTTTCATCTCATTGCTTCTAGTCTTTCCTTGTGCAAATGAGAATAGGGCTGATCCCTCTGCACTGTGACAGCCTTTCAGATATTTGTAGACAGCTATTAAGTCTCCTCTCAGCCTTCTTTTTTGCAAGCTAAACATTCCCAGATCCTTTAACCGTTCCTCATAGAACATGATTGGCAGACCGCTCACCATCTTGGTAACACTTCTCTGAACTTGCTCAAGTGTGTCTATGTCTTTTTTAAAGTGGGGTGCCCAGAAATGGACACAGTATTCCAGATGAGATCTGACTAAGGAAGAGTAGAGGGGGATAATTACCTCACATGATCTAGACTCTATGCTTCTCTTAATACATCCCAGAATTGTGTTTGCCTTTTTGGCTGCTGCATCACATTGTTGACTCATGTTCAGTCTATGATCTATTAGTATACCCAAGTCTTTTTCACATGTGCTGCTTAGACCAATTCCTCCCATTCTGTATGTGCTTTGTTTCATAAGTACATGAATATACATACACACCTTTTTCATGAAGATAAAGATCAGTTATGAATACAATCATTACTTCAATGCTTTGCACAAATTTACTATTTATGTTATTGTTTTAATGTCACTAAAATGAAAAATGAAGCAACTTTGCAAACTGTCTTACTTAAAAATCTGCTATCATTTTGCAGACCTATGTGTAAGCTGTAACCACCAATTCTATGTAATTAAGACGAGATGTAGTTAAGAAATACATCAATAAATAAATCAATAAATTAATAAATACAGCATTCAAATATGAATAGACCAAAATGACATACTGAGGTATATGAATCATCGGTTTAAGAGGAAATGTTCGTGTTACATAAGAGGAAATGACAAGACATATTGTCAGCCACCCACTACAACACTGATGCTACAAACTTGCACAATATCAACAACATAATTAATTCTGTCCTGGGGAAATTGCTTCCATAATCACCAATATAATGACAGCCCAATTCCTACATGTGATGCCCAGACTGGGTGTTGCAAACCAAAGTGCATCACAGTTAAGGTGCTTTCCCAGTTGTAGCAGGATATTTCACAACCACAATGTTAACACATTAGGAACGTTATGAAAATTAAGAAGTGACCAAGATAGGATCTACTAAATAATCTAATGAAAACAACAGTATATGTTTTTAGAGGAAAAAATGGAAAATAAGGGTCTGTAAGAAGACCATTCTTTTATGCAGGATTTATTGTATCACTGATATTGCTACTTTTAACAGGTTTAGGATACAATGAAGCAGTTTTCTATGCATTTTTGCATGAAAATTCTCAAAGAGCATTTCTTTTTTTTTTTTTTCATGGTTGCAAATATGATAAAAGGCGTGAAATAAAAATAAAGTATAGGACCCCCTAACTAATTGTGTTTGCAACATAAAGAGGACATTAAAAGGGGTACCCAAGAAGACAACCTCTGTTTTTATGCCCTATTAGGACATATGAAAGTCATAAAGCAGGATCTCCTTGTATGAGTAGGAGTTGTTTTGGTGGGTTTTAAGCTGCCCTTGTAAGACAGCAATTCATCTGAATGACAATCATACGGTACACTATAACACTTTCCATGCAGTGGTCACTGCAGGAAAAATGCCTGGCCTGCTACAGCTTCCCTGGCAGACTCAGCTGTTTCCTGGCTGTATCGGGAGCTGGACCTGGGGTGGTCAACTATTTGCCCAGAAGACCGCATTCTCAAGGGGTTGTCTCTAATGAGAAAACAAGGCTTTATCCTTGTAAACAAAGTAATGGGTTGCTACATATCGATATTATATTTAGAGGGAGCAACATGTCTGAGTTTGAGCATAATTAATAGATAATCACAATAGACAGAACTTCATGTATACAATTAAGCACCGACTGCAGATGTCCAACATTAGATCTAAACTTCTGTGTTGAATAATTTTGTAACATTTCTGCACAAGTAAGTGCTTCTTTAACTTGATAAATTATATTATTCTGACTTCATGCAGCCACCACTTTGAGGAGTTATAGACGTGTCCATCCTTAAAGGAGTTTACCAGAATGACAAGTTATCCCCTATTCATAGTAGACAAGGGAGTTCCGTTCTCGAGATCAACGGGGCTCTCAGAGGTGAGACCTCCACCAATCAGCAAGTTACCACCTTTCCTGTGAATAGGAGATAACTTGTTATTCTGGCAAAACCCATTTAAAGGGGTTGTCCCGCGGCAGCAAGTGGGTCTATACACTTCTGTATGGCCATATTAATGCACTTTGTAATGTACATTGTGCATTAATTATGAGCCATACAGAAGTTATCAAAAGTTATTCACTTACCTGTTCCGTTGCTGGCGTCCTTGTCTCCATGGTTGCCGACTAATTTTCGCCGTCTAATGGCCAAATTAGACGCGCTTGCGCAGTCCGGGTCTTCTTATCTTCTCAATGGGGCTCCGTGTAGCTCCGCCCCATCACGTGCCGATTCCAGCCAATCAGGAGGCTGGAATCGGCAATGGACCGCACAGAAGAGCTGCGGTCCACGGAGGGAGAAGATCCCGGCGGCCATCTTCAACCGGTAAGTAAGAAGTCACCGGAGCGCGGGGATTCAGGTAAGCGCTGTGCGGTGTTCCTTTTTAACCCCTGCATCGGGGTTGTCTCGCGCCGAACGGGGGGGGGGTTGAAAAAAAAAAAAACGTTTCGGCGCGGGACAACCCCTTTAAAGACATTTTCCTAGGTTATTGGAGTATATTTATTGTATACAGTTTTGATCACGGAAGACCCACAACTATATAAAATAAATAACTCAGAAAATTCCTTTAACTTAGTTGAATTCCATTAAGGACTCCAATTTCTCATGATGCAAAATAAATATCATCTTGCACCTCCCAGTAAAAAACATATAGCTTAAATGTACCTTTTTAACGTGGGAACCTATAAGCAATGGATGGCAACTGTTAGAGATATCTGCCACAACCACCCCGTAAAAAAATGTACATATGTTAATGTGAACCTGTCAGATCTTCTGACCCAAAGGACAGACAGGATACCTTTATAGCCATGCCCCTGTTGATTGCATCACCTATTCTCCTACAATGGCTCCTGTTCCTTCCAGCGCATGCTACTAATCTACTATCAAGTGAGCAGTCTCCAATGCTCAGTATTAATCAAATGTTATGTCAGCCATTGCTAGGGAGTGGGATGGAAATTAGCCAATGACAGTAGACTACTATCAGGGGCATAAATGGCAGGAGCCATTGCAGGTGGACAGGGGTGTTACAAGAGAAATCAGGGCACTGGCGAAATCAGATGGGATGTAGCTGTAAACGTATGCAGCCAGTCACACTTGTCAGATGACCAGACAGGTTATTTAAGGAGAATCTGTTACCATCTTTTCAGAGGCATCTCTGGGGGCAGCAAAAGATAGTGACAGTCACACTGATTGCAGTGGTTTTTGCAGTGGGGATGGTAAGTCTTAAGACCCTTCCACTTTTTAAATTTTGTTATGTTGTGGTCTTGTGCAAATTAAAAAAAAAAGTTTTCCCCATCACTCTACACTAAATAACCCATTATGGCAAAGTGAAAACAGAATGATGTAACCTTATATCCTGTAGCTTTAAGGGGTTAAAAATATTTTCAAAGACTTCTAACATTTTGTTTTTATTTTGTCATTTTGGGGTATTGAATGATGGGGAAAAACTTTTATTTTAATTTGCACAAGGCCCCAACATAACAAAATCTAAAAAAGTGAAAGGGTCTAAAGACTTTCCAGACTCACTGCATCTGTGCAGTAGTTTGGGAGAAACTTGGATTTCACTAGTAGCAGCTAGACACAGGACAACAGGAAAAAGTCCTCAATACTCATGAGTTGTGGCTAGCCACGCTGAGCCCTCCCTCCAATCACTGAATGACTGCTTCATAGTGAGACAGCTGCCAATCATGGGCTGGAGGACGCGGTGGGTGTGGCTAGTCTGAAGCTCATGAATATCAAGGACTAGTTTTCTGCATGGTTGCTACTAATAAAATGCAAGTTTCTCCCAAACTACCACACAGATACAAATCAGCAAGCCTGTTGCTACCTTGTGCTGCTCTCTGTGGGGGCTACAAAAAGATGGTGACTAGGGATGAGCGAGTATACTCGCTAAGGCACTACTCGCTCGAGTAATGTGCCTTAGCCGAGTATCTCCCCGCTCGTCCCGAAAGATTCGGGGGCCGGCGCGGGGCGGGGAGCTGCGGGGGAGAGCAGGGAGGAACGGAGGGGAGATCTCTCTCTCCCTCTCTCTCCTCTGCTCCCAACCGCAACTCACCTGTCAGCTGCGGCGGCCCCCGAATCTTTAGCGACAAGCAGGGAGATACTCGGCTAAGGCACATTACTCAAGCGAGTAGTGCCTTAGCGAGTATACTCGCTCATCTCTAATGGTGACAGATTCCCTTTAAAAGTTTTTTTTTGTTTTCCAATTTGAAAGTCTATGAGAGACGGAAGGCCAACGTATAGCATCCGTCAGAGGCACTACCACAGGTATACGTTTTTAACATGTGAGCCTATGCCATTCATATGTGCCAGTCATCTTGGGATATGTGGAGCAAACAGAAAATCTTAAGGGAAGACACAACTGTATCTACATAAAAATTTATACAAGTATTCAAATAAGTAGGAGCTGTGTAAATCCGTATGCAGTACATTGGCCCTAGTGGTTGCTGCAGGCACCTGCTTTGACAGTATCTAAGCAGACAGGGAAATGAATTTAATGCTTTGTATCCTTCCCATCTTGGCTGCAAAACAGTTGCGTGCATCGCCTCTACAGTAGATATAGCATTACTGTGTGCTGAGAAAAGATGAAGCACTTCCCAATTCACCTGGGGCTGAGGAACAACGGGCTTGTTCAGATGAGCGCTATCCTCACCCTGTTAGCAGCACACAGAAGCGCTTCTATAGGAACCAATAGGCTCCTATAGAAGCGTCACTTGGATGTTCACATGGATTGTTAGATGCACTGAATTAGCGCATCTAAAAAAGATAGGACATGGGAGTGCAGACTCACATGTCAGCTCTGAGGTGTGCGCAAAGATAGGACATGTCCTATCTTTGCTGCATGCTTTCCATAGGCTCCTATGGGAGCCTTGAAAGCGCCTCCTCGGTTCGTGTGAATGGGCTAGTTCACGTAGCTTGAAGTAGCTCGTTAACGCAATCTTTTCAGCACTATAGCAGGGCTCTTTTCGCTATGCTGGTGTTTATTTACTTTGCACTATATATATATATATATATATATATATATATATATATATATATATATATATATATATATATATATATATATATATATATATATTGTTGTTGTTGTTATTAGCCATTTAGTAGTTTACAACCCTCTGTGACCTTAAAGGGGTATCAGCCATCGTGTTCTTTGCCGGCCGGGTCTTCTTTTGCCACAGCTCTTTCCAAGCATTATAGATTTTTCTAGTGACTCTGCTCGCATTACATGGCCAAAATCCGTGATCCTGAGTCCGGTCATCTTGCCCTCCAGTGATATATCAGGTCTTATAAAATTCAGAACTTTTCTGTTTGTTACTATATAACAAATTTTATATATATTGTTTTAATTACAGTCATTGTGGCTGATTTAGAAGTATAAACTAAGTTGCATAATTCTTTTTGGATTTGTATGATGAATCAAGAGTTAAATAATGTGTAGACTTCAGAGGGTGGGGAGCTGCATTGTGCGATGTCATGCTTTCTTAGCATTTGCAGCACAATTGTAATGGTGTCCTGTTTATTAATGATTGTTCTACATGATTCATAGGCTTGTGACTACTGTATATAAAGCACACACAGCTATGCATTTTGTAAATGGGACTTGTGAGGCTATCGGTTTTTCTCCATGTTGGTCAAGTAATCACACAGAGAGATGTCTGTACTCTCCAAAATATTCCAGCTTCTTCAATTATAGAACTAAGTCCTTTTTGTTTCAGAATGTTCCCACAGGGAGCATTTTACTGCAAGTTCTGCCATACAATATTAATGCTTAATAAGAAGATTTATATCCTAGGAAAATCCCATGATTTAGGTGAATGAATTTTGCAGCATCCAGGAAGTGCCCTGTGCCTGTCTGACAGCACTGGATGATTAAATGGTTGTTATACATTTGTTTCACAAGGTGTGATAAAGTAATAATGAGCTATGAATATTAGACAATTGCAGCACTTTGATATATTGTAATTCCAGCTGCTGATTTATTTTTTAAAGAAATCTATCATTTTAATATCAGCTATCTAAGGTAGAGATTATAGAAAGACTGTGCTGGCTAAAAAGTGCACAGCAAATAATTGTGGCTAAAGTCTGGTTGTCCACACTAGTGCCACACGTCCAACATACAGTATAACACAGCAAAGGCTCCATGTATTATACTTATCCTGCTATTTTTATCTGAATGGTGCTTTTTGGTTTTGGCTCAGAACTCCCTATAGTAGCCATAGGGTAGAGCAACTCTAGTTCTGCGAGTCAGCTGGTGTCTATGTTTTGCTTGGATACCTGGGCTTATATGTTTAAGCCCTTCCCGAAAATTCATCCTGCACTTGCCGGCAGCCCATTGCTTTCAATGGAGCCAGCTATATTGCCGGCTCCATTGAATTCAATGGGTGAACATCGTTCTTCTCTGCCACAGCTGTAACAGCTGTGGCAGAGGAGAATGATCTTTATACTATATGTTCTCAATGGGGTCGGCGCTGCTGCTGCCGGCCCCATTGAGCACATATATAGAACACAAGGAATCGCAGAACGCAGATAGGCATGATCTGCGATTCCTCGTGTCCTATAATATATCGCAAATCCGCATAAAAAGCGGACATGTGACCAATCCCATTGCGAAGCAATGGTTCTATATATGCGCAGATCGCATGCGCATCCGCAAATCGCTGCAAAAAACGGTGCATCGGGTCTGGAAGTGAGCAGGTACACAGTGAGGAGGAGAAACCATCTGCAAAATAGAATGGCTTCTTTTGACACAGTATGCCGCCAAGCAAAATGGCAAAAGCCAGAAGAGTTATAGAACACCCTGTTGGTGGGATAAACACATTGGGGGACACAGGAGAACTGAGATAACATTAAATAAAATGCAACTATTAATAAACATGGAACTGTATACTGGCAACATCATGTCTACAGCTGTTCTATAGAGAACGGCAGCAGACACAGCTGGATTGAGCTCTCCCTACTGCTATGCAGTGAGGTGAAGATGGATTTCCTAGCCCTGTCTTAGCACCGTCTTCACTAAGTTGCACAGCTGAAGAGGGATTTTGTAAGTAAAATGTTCAAAATAGGTTGAGAGAATCTATTGCAAAAATGTTTAGAATCACCTATTTTGTATATATTAAAAAAAACTGTTCTTTAAGAATTAATGCATGCAAGCAAAGGAAGTCATCCGTGTGAATGCTAAATGTCATGTAATTATTGAGACTGGATTCGTGACTTAGCTAAACAATAGGCTCTTTCATGAATATTTCTGCATCTTTTTCATTTTTTTGTTATCCATACATTCTATACAGGATCTTGAAACCAGGTTATGTCTATTAGCCTAAAACACTGAACTAATGGAGCTTTGATAAAATCATAGAAACAGTGAGAACAGAACAATTGGCTATAATGGGTGAAACTGTGAAATATTAGGCTGCAGAGACATATTAACACATGTACTATATATCTGTCCAAGGCAGCATATTGTATCTAATCACATCATGCTTATCACCTCACCAACATAATATACCGTACGGTATATGTTCATTGTCCCCTACTTAATATTTACAGCAAATATTCATGATAATCGTTTGGTGTAAAAGGGCAATGGGTGTGATGGGCCTTGTGAATGTATCCCGAATGCACATTGGGTGTCTATAGTTAGAAAGAAACTTCCACCCAACTGCATCCTTATACCAGTCTAACCTATTACACAACTATTCAATGTGTACATTTATTGCTCAACTATAAGGAATATAACTAAAATATGTACAGTACTATGCACGTACCTTTGTATAAAGCATTTATGTGTCATCATAAATGTATATAGTGGGGTTTCCTGCTGAGATCCCTGCCAATCTGGAGAATGAGACTCCCATATCCCATTCTCCTATCACTGTGGGGGCACTGCATTCATTTCAGTAGGAGTGGACTGCTCGGTTATTCAGTAGTCCCATTGAAAGTGAATAGAGCACTAGTGGGTTTGAGCGACCAGCACTCCGTTCAGTCTCCTACTTACTGAGAGGGGTGCAGTAAATCTGCAGTGAGGCGGACGGTGGAAAAGGGACCCCAGTTCTTGAGATTGGTAAGCTTGTCAGTGGTGAGACCCTCTATGTGGATAGGGGATAACCTGATATTGTACATGGGATCACAGATTTTTCATTTGGTCTGTTTTCTTTTTCATGTAACCTACAATTTGCTGTGTCTAAGGGCGCCCACCCACTGGCGTTTGCGATTTTCGTGCGTGAAAAACGCAGCGTTTTCGCGGCTTTTCCATTAATTTCCATTGACTTTCATGGGTGCATTAGGAGAAAAATAAGGACACATATGCAACTGACAGTTCCTATGTTAAAAAACGCCACGCAACGCAACGCAAAACGCCAGTGGACAGGAGTACATTCAATTCTAATTGCTCTGCAGGAAAAACGCAAAACGCAAAGAAAAAAAAATCGCCAGTGGGTGGGCGCCCTAAATCTCACCTCTGCCTTGTCCGTTTATTCTACACTACTTGATCCAAAGAGCTATAAAAAAAATCACAAAACTTTGCGTAAATACCTGTTTGTGCAAAGATTTGTTACATTTTCACACCAAAACGTGATGTACAAGTGTTCATTAGTATGTGCAAAAGTGTTTAAAAAGGGTTTATCATTTACCTCAAACTAAGTTCTATGATTTTGATACAATGTAACATCTATAAGAAACTAAGCAACACAGTGAATTTAGCTTCAATGTCAGCTTTCACATTTTCTACATCGTGTACAATTTGATTAATGCTGGGAAGCAGTAAAAAGAAGAGCAATGGATTTGACATTTTAGAAAGAAGCCTTGTAATTATGGAAGAAAAACATAATGATAATTATCAAATGTAAAATGAACAAACTGAATAACCATTTACATCAATGTATCTCAATGTGTGGTAAGTCTCCATATTACTCATTATGTTTAGAAAAGGGCTGAAGGACAGATGTGAATCATGATTTAAAGGATATTCTGCACTGGATGTTATAGCAGCTATACGATGCATTATACAGTAAGAAGTCCCCACAATATGACTACCATTAGATATATTTCAGCTTTTTAATGGGTCTAGAAAATGGGTCTAGAAATCTGTAATGGAACCATAAGACTATATATATATATATATATATATATATATATATATATTAATTGAGTACACTACTTATACTTTCTTGGATGGCCAAAAGCAGGGCCTCAAACCAGCGGATTGGATGGACGCCATAGAAGAATAACTGCAGGTAACATATTTTCTGCCCCCTCTGCTACTGGGACAAAAATTTGGTCACTTCAATATACCCCATGGTGGAGTTTCAGGGGGATAAAGTGCTTGCTGACAGATTTCGCTGCATACCTGATTACAAAAATTATATGTCAGAGTAATGTCCTATTCTTCTCTACTTTTTATGCTGTTTTACAATGTGGTTTTATAGTAAGGAAAGGCCACTGGGCAAAAATAATGGAAGTCACAAAAGAATTGGAATATATACTATATTGTCATACGAGTGTTACACAATTGGAATATATACAAGTGCTAAAAGGCAATAATGCATCATGTGTTTTTCATATTATTTGAAATATTAATAGTCTCTTGGAAGTATTAGTTCAATTAGATGCATAGTGAGGCTTAAAAGGGTTATCTATAATAGAAAAAATGACGGCTGCCTTCCAAAAAGCGCACCCCACCCGTTGACAGTGCTGTGTGGTCTTGCAGCTTAGCTCCTTTCACATCAAAAGAAGCTAAAGGTCCGGTTAGACTTGCCGATTAGTCATAGGAGTGAGCAAAAAAGTCAGAGTTTGCTCATTTACTCGGGCAGCCTGTTAATACAGAGAGATACATCGCTGACTTGTTCAAATGAGAAATCATTCCGTCATTGAAAAACCAATGAAGAATGACTGAACAATCAGTATTTAAACCATATTATTAGTGAGTGAAGAAGCCCACCATGATTTTTAGGCCTGCATAAAATGAATAATGAATGAAAAGCAAATGATCTATCATTCGTCATTCAAACATTGGCTGCAGTTATACTGAATGATTAATTTTTGCTCGTTTGAACGATAATCATTCCTTAAGCTGCAATACAAGACACAACCCATATACGGGTGGGGTGTTGTTTTTGAAAGAAGCAGCATTGTTGACTCCAAACTAGCTTGAAAACTGTTGTTCCTGCTTATCCGAACCGTATGCTAAGTTAAGGCCTATTTACACGGAGCAATAATCGCTCAAACAACATTTTAAGTGACAGCTTTGAGCGATCATAGTGCATAAACTATTAAGTAGCTACTCGGCTACTTAACAGCAATTTAGTGTGTAAATGAAGCCTTTAGCTAAAAGCAGTTAATAGCCTGAGGGCTCTTATCTGCTTTCAGTTCCTTTGTTCTCCGACTGGAAGCAATGCTATCAGCACTACCCGTGGAGAACTGTTGATAAGGCAAAACGACGATTTTTAGGTTGGACTGAGTTTAACAAACAGCTAGCAGTGCACGATCGCAAAACAATGATTATCGCTCAAACTATTGCTTTTTTAGCAATTCTTGAGCAATCATCGCTCCCTGTAAATGGGCCTGTATGCACGGTTAGCGCTGATAGCATTCTTTCAGCTATCATGCTGGAAAACAATGGAGCTGAATGCAGATAACAGACCGCCAGCTGCTATCTGCCGAAAGGCTTCATTTGCACGCTAATAAACTCTTAGCTGAGTAGCTACTTAGCAGTTTATGTAAAATGAGCGCTCAAAACTGTCATTCAAAGTGTCGTTTGAGCGATTTTTAAGCGAACATCGTTGCGTCTAAATAGGCCTTTACTCTTTCACCATTAATTGTTTTACCATAGATAGGATTTGAACAGCAAGGAAAATGATCACGAATGGTTGAAGTTACAATCATTCTTTACAAAGCGTTTCCTACAGCTTTCCTGCCTAGAGAAGTAAACTGATGTTTAGCTAACAGCAGGATTTGGATCAGGATCATCATTTCCAGCTATGAGCCCAGTGTGTTGTTTTGCATTCAGGACACTTAGCCATTGAGCCACTATTTACATGTTAGGAGAGAAGAGAAAACTCCTTTGTTGTGCCCGTCCTAAGAACTATGATCAAAAGTTATGTGTTATTTTTAGGATGAGAAAACAAATAGTAATTATCTCTAGACCAAAAGATGAAGAGCTGATTATTGACTCTCTAGTGTCCCACATTGTTATCTCCTCTACAAGTAGATAGCAGCTAAATGTTTCTGTCACATAATTCTTTAGATTTGTCTATGGATTTACTTGAGAGCATTCCATTAGGGATAACATAGTAGATATAACATTTAGTACAAACAAGAGCAATTATTTAGTAGTAAAAGCAATAAAAGAGAAATAATGGATAACTTGGATTATTTGCTACATTAGAAACTATCCCTGAGAGATTACTAATGAGACTCAAGTAATTAAAGTCTTTTGCAAAATAAAAAAAATCTCTTTAGATTGTCTTCAGCTTCCAGGCACAGTTTAAATAAACTTAAAAAATACCCGCTAGTACCCAAGTACGGTATAATCACATATAATTTAATGAACGTGAAAACAAGAATTGTGTTTAGAACTTCTCATAGCACACAGATAAGACTGTAAGGGTCTAGGGGTTAGATGAAACATTTAATAAGAGATCAATGGCATTTACCTGGATAAGAAAATAAGAAATGAGTTCTAAAAAAAACAAGTATGAGACAGAATAATGAGTATGAAATTTCTATTAAAATATTGATCGGCACAGCGATAAGCATAACTGAATTTACAATAAAATAAAAGTTGACAATTATAAGTACACTGATGTGACAAAAAGTAATTTCTCTTTGAAATATGTTTTCTTACATATCAGGAGATAATTAACAAACATCTCGTCCTCAACACGTCTCAAAATTAGATAAATCTAGTTTCACACTGGAAGTAAAACAAAGTAGATTTTACATTGCCGTTATTTGTTCAGGCAAAGGAGTCAAACTAAAGAAACTACCGTATATACTCGAGTATTGGCCGACCCGAGTATAAGCTGAGTCAATAAGTTTTACCACGAAAAACAGGTAAAACCTATTGACTCAAGTATAAGCCTAGATATAATCGAGTATATACTAGGTAAAAAAAAACAAAAACGCAATACTCACCTCTCAGCCGGCATCTGTGTCCCCGGCGTGATGCTTTCCTCAGCGCTGCGGCAAGCTGCTTCAAACTTCTCCCCACTGTCATCTCCCTGGCTTGGTTTTGAATTCTCCCGCCGTCAGCACTGAGTAACTAAGCCGATTACAGCTATTCAGTGATGTCATTCACTGAATGGCTGTGAATGATCAAGCGCTGGCTGTGATTGGCTGGTGCGCGATCCAATCACAGCGCTTAGTTACACAGCGCTGACGGTGGGGGAATTCAAAACCAAGCCAAGGAGATGACAGTGGGGAGAAGACTGAAGCAGCTTGCCACACTGCCGTGTGAGCGCCATCCGTTATGGAAATACAGAACTAGTCTGCAGTCTGAAAAACATACATCTATAAACAGATTAAAAATGTAAATACTTAAATGCATATACATACATGTATACTGCTTCATCTAAGCAGTAATTAAGGAGGGTGTTCTAGGCTCTTCATGAGCAAATGGCCCATTTACACGCAATGATTGTTGCTCAAAATATGTCTAAACAAGCGAGAGTGAGCGATAATCATTAAGTGTAAATGTAAAGCCATCATGCACTATTTGTTCACTTGCCGTTGGTTGCTGAGTTTCAGCCTGTATAGAAATATTCATTTGTTGTTAGATTTAAACAGCAGTTGTTCAGTCCTTCAAACAACTTGAGGAGAGGGATGATTGTTTGCCCAGCTAAACAAAATGACTCATTCAAAAGCCAATTCACATACTGCCACAGTAGACAATGGCTTTTTCTTTACACTAATTAAAAACCACCCACATAGAGATTCTTTGCAAATACACACCCACCTGAGAGGACAATCATCCACTTATCTTATCTTATCTATGTCCACTTTACATAAAAAACACTACCAAAGGACCGCAAAAGAGGGAAATGGTGAGGATTTTAAACAATTATCTTTACGTGTAAACACTCATCATTTGAAAGCAAAAAAGTCATTCATTCAAAACAACAATCATTGCATGTAAATGGGCCGAAAGCCAAGCTTTCCTACTTTTTGATTTTGGTGTACTTAATAAAAAGTTATAAAAACTGGTTACAAAAATTTGAAGAATTACCACAGCACTAGTCATCTAAAAATGGAGAATTAGGCCCGGTCCAGGTGTAGTGAATTTGCTATAGACCTAGTATATAGCAATTTACCGCACAAGTACAAGTGGAGGGGGCTGTGGTAACCCGGAAAATTTCCACATAGAAATCAGAGCTTACAGCAGATTTTCAAATCCCCAACATGTTTTTCTGTTATGCTACTGACCAATCAGCAAAAATATCCCCCTTTTCAATGCAATCTGCCAACAATCAGCAGAAGAAAACAAACAAGTGTAACAATTGCAGATTTTGCCATTGATTTGCATTTAAATATGTGGTGGAAATTTACCAATGCATTTTGTCTTACTCTTTCTCACCCAGGAAGTTACAAAACATTCTAAACACAACAAGGCAATGTTTGTTCTTTCTACATGTGAAATAATAAAAAGATATACCTCAAAAAATGCAGATTTGGTAGACTATAGTGTTAAGGCCTATTTTGACGGAACGATTATCACTCAAAAGATATATTTTGAGTGACTTTTGAGCGATAATCGTTGTGTCATTTACAGCACAAGATGATTGTTTAAACGTTGACTGATCGGGGCTGCTTGTCTTCTGCATCCAGCTATTCTCTGTTAGGCCACCTGCACATGGGAGAAAATCCCGCGGCGGGATTTCCCGCGGGATTTCCGCCGCTCAAAGCCTGCATAGGAGTGCATTACAATACGCACTCCTATGCAGACGGCCGCGGTTTGGCTGCGCGAAATGTCGCGCGGCAAACAAACCACGGCATGTCCTATTTTTGTGCGGGGCTTGCAGAGCCTCGCACAGATACGTCACTCACCCGGCCGCCGGCTCCAGTCTGCGCATGCGCCGGCTGCCCGACAGCCGGCACATTAAAGAGCCGGGGCCGCTGGGCGCGGGTGAGTATGCGCTGCTCTCTGCAGGCGCTCGGGTCGGGTCCCGCGGCGAGAATTCTCGCCGCCGGATCCGACCCGCTCGTCTGCAGGCGGCCTTATTCTCTTGTTATACAGCCGAGCGCTCCGAGCTGGATATGGAGAACACAGCTGAATCACTCTGTTCTTAATACCTAGCCTATCATCAGGGAACGGGATACAGCTGAAACAATAGTATCAGCTGTATCCAGCTGTGAATCCCTAATAAGGTTGATCGTTGTCTTTCAGCACGCTGAAAGACAGCAATGAGCGACGGCTTAACACAAACTGCACGATGTTAGTGCAGTTAGACACAACGATTATCGCTCAAAACACGGCCTTTGAGTAGATTTTGAGCGATAATCGTGGTGTTTAAATGGGCCTTTGGAGGTTCTTCAAGGTTTGCTTCCATTAAGGTGGTTTTATATACAGGGGGAGATTTATCAAAGGCCTTTGTGGTAGAAAACTGGAGTAGAAAGGTTGTACATTTTAGTGCAGGCCATCATAGGAGCAAAAATGTGGCACTTTT
Source organism: Eleutherodactylus coqui (assembly GCF_035609145.1). Classification (NCBI taxonomy): domain Eukaryota; kingdom Metazoa; phylum Chordata; class Amphibia; order Anura; family Eleutherodactylidae; genus Eleutherodactylus; species Eleutherodactylus coqui. The sequence continues at coordinate 136,083,310 of NC_089843.1, read as the reverse complement.
TGCATTTTCCTTTTTTTTAAGTGGGTGGGGCTTAGCATTAAAGTGTGTGGCTGCTTGTGGTCTCTCACAGTTCCCATGATTTACACTAGGAACTGGGATAAATTGTAACTGAAATTTACACCAGCTTGCAGTTGCCTTAGGATTCACATTTGGATCACAGAAAAACGGAGGATGCACCAAATGTATTAAGTGATGTGTGCCTCATAATACATTTGCCACACTTCACTTGAGTGCAGCATTTACTTAGACTGGCGTAAAAATTGTGGTCAAAGTAAATTTGATCCATAGTGTTTTGGAAATACGCACTGCATGCATTTTTTTGAGCCAAAGCCAGAAATGGATCCTGCAGGAAGGAGACATATAAAACCTTCATTTCTGTTTCCCATACTTTTTTGAATCTACTTCTGGCTCAGGCTCAAAAATCACAAGAAAAAATTGACACAAAAACAGCGACATTTTCCTGAGAAGTGATGTATGTGAAATCACCTTTGCTAAGGTATATTCCGTAACATTACATGTTTGGAATGCCACTTTAACCCTTTGCAATCCAATTTTGGATACAGGGTTTCCTAGGGGGCTTTCTTTTTCTGCCATTATACAATGGTGCCATCTGCTGGCTAGAGCCAGTACTGCGGTATGGGACATGCTGGAGAGGCCCCCGACAACAGAGTGGCCAGTAACATACAGTAAGAATACCCTGCCGGACGTCTTCTGACATCGGATCTGTACAGCCTTCAATCAGAATGTCTTCAGACGTCAGACAGTGGATTGGAAATGGTTAAAAATCGTATCATTACATAAAGCAATAAAAATATGTTAAAAACGGAAGTAAAATAACATGAAACTTACTTGAAATTTCTCGTATGAGTTCTGTAGTTTTATAGAAAGTGATGAATATATTTGGAATTTGCAAATGATCAAAACTTTATTTGTGTTTTTAATCAACTCAATCAACTTGTCTCAGAGGCTTCAGATGCATCAACCTAGAAAAGCAGGGACGCCTCTGCATAGCTCTGGGAAAGTATATGGCTTTGATAGACTGTGAAATTAAAACATGTCTAGACTTCAAAAGAATAGACAACTGCTGTTAAACAGCCCACCTCAGCTAAACTTCTTCCCTAAGCTGCTTCCCTATTCTCGCTGGGTTTACTGCCTGTCATTTTCCTAATTCATGGTGCTATTTTCCAAATATTAAGATAGTTTCACACAGGTTAAAGAAAAAAAAACTATTTTGTGGCAGTTTCTTAACATGTTTTTTAAGGCAAAGAGTGGACTTAAAACATATGTGAAGGGAGGATTTCTTCTCTGTTGATTCTCTTTGGCTAAAAGAAAATAACTAAAAATGTGGATTTTTAACAAAATAATAAAAGCTCAGTGTGGAATTACCTTTGGGAGTAAAGCCTAGATGGCATGTCACTGACCATAAAAAACTACGCGCCAATGCTGTCATCCCCTTTCTGGCAAATAAAGATACCTGGATTAGAGTTGCTGGATGTAGGCCGTTATAACACTTCTATGTTGGATGGACGGATGATATTACCCAGTCAAACTAAACTTTTTATAAACTGTATAGCTACTACTGTATACCATTTAATAGCGCATGGACTGCAGTTGTATCCTTTACTGATGGTTACATCTTTCTATTATTGAACTGATGCTGCTCAGTAGTTTGCTTGTGACCTTAGGCCACCACAATACTAGTGAATATGGGGCTGTGTTAATGCATTATAGTCAGAGGCTAGTCACATGGATATGTTTTCGCATAGACCAAAAAACTCATCATATGTCCTATTCCTATCCATATCTTGGACAACGAATAGGACATGCTAATGAATGTCGAAGTGCAAAATGGACAGCACACAGACAGGTGTCCATGTGCTGTCCAACATATGTTGTGACAGTGACCTCTGTGAAACTGTAACTACAGTTATGTTCTGTAAAGTTGAATTGATTACACCTAATCTGGTCTGAGATTGTCTTCTTTAAAGGGGAACTACTCATGTTATAAATGCCATAGGCTATGTTCTCTACAGCCTGGATGGTACCAAAATCATTTGTCTTAGAATGGTCTTGTCAATGGGCAATTAATGGGCAATGTGGACCAATTGTCTACATCAGTTGGTAGGGCATGATCCTGTCTGGGAGGAGTTACGCATTGATAAAGCATGCGATGTGTGATCTTTGTGCTCACATAGGATGCTTCACCTGCTAAAGGGGGCATTTTAGATGGCCTGGTACAAGGCAAGATGTATGGCCATCATGAACTTATATATTATTTGTATATCCATATTATTTAGACAATGTGTAGCACGTTCATTAGATTGGAGCTTATATTCGGTCACTATGTGGGTTTTATAGAACTACTGTATAGTGCTATTTACCTCCTTGTTGTGTGGCTCCTTAGACATTGTAGATTATGTTATTTTGGCATTGTATTGTGGCCAAATAATTGCTATTTAGGAGGAATTATTTGGCCAGAATGTGGCACTGTTATTTGGGTCATATAGTATTTTAGAGTACTTTGTGCTGAATATACTTATCCACTCTTTGGTATGGTTATATGCACAATGACAGTGCACCATATGGTGGAAAGGGCACCAACAAAAAGTATCTCACAGGACACCATCTAGATTAAGATAAGTCCTGTGTAGAGAAGGTGAATACCTTTGAAAATAACCTGACCAGGTCAATGTAAATAAACCTTGCAAAAAACATGTACATCTGGTATTAGTGTAAGTTAAACAGGTTTTCTACAACTTAAAATTGCTTCACAACCACTTTGTCTACCCTGATTGTGTCTGACCAGAATATGGGACAGCCAATTACTGGCCACAGCAGTAACTTTCTATAGGCAGTGATTGGCTGCTGCAGTCACATGTTGTGAAGCAATTTTAAGTCACGGGAAAAACTCTTGAAGTTATGTAACAATTTGTTACATAACTTCAAGGGGTTTTCAAAGTTTTAGAGCAATCAATAGTTATTTCCAATGACATGGCTACAATATTGCATATATATATATATATATTGTAATATTACTTGCAAGCATTGAATTATGTAAGTAAATGTTGAAAGTTTATGTTCACCTGCAGAATAAAGTGCACCATGCAGTATACAGGTTTTACAGTGAGAGTCAATGAACGATGTATATCTGTATGGAATATGTTGCATTTGTTTGAGGAATATATTCGGCAAATATGTTGGAAGATTTCCATGGCATATGTGCTAAACATTGAGACAAAAGGAGCCTTATACTTTGTGCCGGATACATATACTATAAAGCATCTATGGAATCCATCTATGAAAATTACTGCAATGTTCATCCGCATGAAGCGACAATAAGAACATTCCAGGAATCACTAAGCCATTCCCTGATATATTGCATTTATTGAATTCATATATTGAATGTCACATTTGGTATTTAGTCTTGTAATAGACTGCAGCAATTCTTTATATGCCATTTATAAAATACACATACCACTTTTCCTACTTTACTACTGTTAGGCGATTTCACATGAGCGTGAGTGTAATTGCGTGTGCCTTTGCACACTGAACGAGGCTTTTTTGCACACGCATCGACATACTTTACTGTACTTTTTCTGCCCACAGGACATGTTCATTTGCGCACAGCAAACAAATGCATTGATTGAAATGGCTAATCGGTTCCAGATGTGTTCTTGTAGTTTAGCAGAATAACGCAGTATTTCACTCATCTCCTTGCATATTGCACATGCACCCCCATTGACATCTATGGGGACCTTTGGTGCGCATACGCAGAAAGATGAAGCATGTTGTAATTTTTTTGTGCAACCGAAATGCACATTCAAAGCACTGTAATGTGAACAAACCCATTGAAATGAAATCAATGAGCTCCATTTTCTGCGTATTGCATGCAAATACACATACACAAGTGTGAAGAAAACCTTAAACATATGGACTGCTGTGGATACAACCAATTACACAGCATGCCCCGTGCTAATATCTAAAAACATGCTTGCTTTTGATTTTTTTCTTTTTTTTTGGCCACAAAGACCCTTCAAACCACATTTCTACAACAGATGTAGTTAAGGAACTTGGTAAGGAGCAGGTTAATGTGACTAAGGTAAGACCTATTATTTACCGACACACCCTCTATACGTCACACTAGTAGCAGTTTGCCCAGAGAAGAGCAGATGTATTCATATATGTATTTAGCAGAAGTGTATGTACAAGTCTCCGATACAAAGGCCGTCCCTATGGATTTGTCACTCTCACAAAAATCTGTCATTATATTACATTAACTAGATATTAACACAAAGGAAATTCAATTAGCCATAACTTAATCATTGTATAAACTAATATAAAGTTTAATGAAATTAACCAAAGGCACTTGAAGTCACTAAATATGACATTTTATCATGTCCTTCAGGCTACTAACAGTTCAAATTACTTTTAGCGTATTCACATGAGAAGATTCTCAATGACAGATGTACAGTAAGAGTCCACGGGTACAACATAATACGAATATTACAAACGATGACTTACCGAAAAGAGAGAGAATGCCGCACGCAGTCCACACGGTTAGGGACATTCCTATGCTGCCGGTATGTTGTAGGATTCCTTTAGGGGAGATAAAAATCCCTGCGCCTATGATCGTCCCAATAATTATAGAGATTCCTCTTAGCAGGGTCACTTTCTTTTTGAGGACTACCTTTCCAGTTCTGTCAGGTTCTTTCCCCTTTTTTAAGGGTAACATGTCTTGCGATTCCTTTGCCAGGTGGCAGCTGCCTTTGGATATTACGGACACATCAGCCGAAGCAGATTTTTTAAACATGGTTAAAATAACAAATGTATCAAAGCGAAATAGAAAAAAAAGTGCAGTGCAGGTAGAACTTGTCTCCACTTCTGCAATGTATAATCAGCAATGTAAACTGCTACAACCTGTAGCTGCTGGGTTTTTGCTTCTCAGTAACACCTGCTGCCTCGCTGCCCTATAATTGGAGACCAAGTCAGCTTCCTCATGGGTTTGATGATTTGTATAGCATTTAGACTGCTGTCACACCGGGTTATTGCTGCCGAGTGATGATGCAAATTCCCCAGGTTTGCATCAGCCACAAGAAAAAAAAAAGTTTGTATTACTCAGCAGTTCTCCTTACAAAGAAGCATGTTGCACAAGGAAAAGTTTGATCTTCTTACACAAAATCTGGGGGAGTTACAGGAACTCCTGTGGTTCTAAGCAGATCATTGTGACTTGCAAATCTGCTTTTCAAGATACGGAATTAAGCCTATTTATTCACTCACAAGCTATCTATGAAAGTTAAACATTTTGTGTTTCTAATTCACTTTTCCTCGCTCCAGATTGTGGTGTCTGATCGCCGTGACTATGCACACACCTAGAAATAAAAGTTTTAATAGCTGTTCCATGTGCAGAAGAAATGTTGGCAGGAACAGGGAAATCCAGTACAGTAAGATGCTGAAATTTCTGCATTCACTTATATAATCTGCTGATGTGTCTACAAGGAACGGTATAGAATTCACAACTTTCTCCTTAGAACACATTTCTGTCACTATAAACCAGAAATTCAAGAACTTTAACCTAGAGCAGTACTATAGCTCAGTGGCAATGTCTCATCCCATTTACTGGGATGCAACTAGAGTAATATCTGTATATGGATTTTATACATTCACACTCTTATTGGGTATGCTGGTTTCCTCCTATGCTCAAAAACAGGTTTTAGCTTATTAGTATCCTAACTATCTTCACCATGTGTAGTGTCTATAGGGGTACATTGTCTGCACAGCACTAAGGAGTCTGTTAATACTATTAAAATATCTTGGAAAGAAAAATTTAAACAGATTGCACTCACCTCTTGGGGGTGTGCCTAGGTAGGCAAAATTCAATTCAAACTCCTTATCCTCACTCACAAAGCTCTCAATGGCACCGCACCAACATACATCGCTTCCTTCCTTTCCATACATCACCCATCCCGCACACTCCGCTCTGCAAACACACTCAGACTAGATGCCCCTGTAATACAAACCTCACATGCTTGCCTCCAGGACCTCTCCAGAGCTGGATCAGTCTTTTGGAACACACTACCCCAAAGCATCCAGACAACCCCTGACACGCAGAAATTCAGATGCACCTTAAAAATGCACCTCTTCAAAGAAGAATATCAAATCTCCTTAACAAATCTCACCCACTCATGTCCAACAACATGCTCCCCCCCTCCTCCTGCATGCCTAGACTACTGTCTTCCAACAGCACCCCACATTCTCCACTTTGCCTACCTTGTACACCCCATTCCCCTGTACCTCCTGCATCACCTCCTCTTTATTATATGTAAGCTTGTTGGCTCAGGCCCCCCACCACTATTGTCATCCATTATTCAAATAGTACATGTAAAAGCCCCCTTAGACGGGACGAATGTCGGGATAACGATGCCCCACACTCATCTCTGCATACACTCACTTGTCCCTGCATACACTCACTACTGAACGGCTGCTATTTATACTGAACGATTAGCGATCAGCTCATCGTCCATCATTTATGCAGCAGAAATGATGGATGAGTTGAATGATGAGCGTTCAGTGTAAAGAGCAGCCGTTCAGTATTGAACGGCCACTATGTTATGTCAATGGAGAGGGGCGGAGGAGAGCGAAGAGTGAAATCTCCTCCAGCTGCCCTGCTGTGAGCCAGTGATACTGTGCAGCAGCACGAGAGCAAGTATGTGCGGGGATGAGTCTTGGCCATTGTTTGCCCGACATTCGTCCCGTCTAAATGGGCCTTAACTGTTGCATTGCATGTGTTTTGAAAGCACTGCTTTCACATAAGTTGGTGCTGTACAAATAAAGATTATTATTAACCTTGTTGTTTGTCATTCTCTCAGGATGATCAGCTGCTGTGACACGGCTCGATGAGTATACAACATGTAAGAAAAAAACTACTCCTTTAGGCTATACTCACAGTGAAGTATCCTAAGTCATTCCGGGATTCTAAAAGTACCACTATTCAATTTTATTAAAACCATATGAGAATACTTGATGAAAAATATGCAACACTTTTCAATCACAAACTGGGATCTTCCTCAGGCATGAATACCACTCAATCTTCCATGTTTTTATAAGAATTTTTCTTTAGATTCTTTAATTTATAGATACTTGCATCTTTAAAAGTTGCTGCTTAGGCAGAGTGGGCTGGTGAGGTGGCTGGCCATGTGTGCTGGTTACTAGCGTGGCACCACACAGAACAATCAGACTTCCCTAATACACATCAAGTTGTCTGCTTATGCCATCAAAATCAGCATGAGTCACCTAACATAATTATCTACCTTAAGCCTTGCCATATCCATAGAATGAAACCTGCTTGACTCTCCTATTAACATGCAAATTTACATCTACTAAGCATACATGGGATTTCCTTATGAGGAAGATAACCACTTGTGGCCAGACCAACCATCCAGAAGAAAACAAAGAGTACAATGTGACTGTACTCAAACAGTGACTGTAGGTAGATCCTATATACATATGATAAGTTTTAGGGTTGGTTTGTACACACAGATATTGGCTAGTAATTAAGGCCAATATCCATACCTAAATGGCAGGTATAACCTGTTCATTAGCACTAGAGATGAGCGAGTATACTCGGTAAAGGCAATTGCTCGAGCGAGCATTGCCCTTAGCAAGTACTTGCTCGCTCGAGATGAAAGGTTCGGCTGCCGGCGCGGGGGAGCGGTGAGTAGCGGCTGTCAGCAGGAGGGAGCGGGGGGGGGGGGGGGGGGGGAGAGGGAGAGAGAGATCTCCCCTCTGTTCCGCTCCGCTCTCCCCCGCAGCTCCCTGCCTGCCGCCGGCACCCGAACCTTTCATCTCGAGCGGGCAGGTATACACGCTAAAGGCAATGCTCGCTCGAGCAATTGCCTTTGGCGAGTATACTCGCTCATCTCTAATTATCACATATTTAATTGGAATAATAGGAAATCAAATCACATTGTTTAATCACATTTTAGGCATTCTGTACTATATACTCAACCCAATTTAGATTAACATTGAGCCGATTGGTTAAAGTTAGATGAAAATCTGTGTGTATACAGTAAACCACCTTTAACAATCTGAATATTATCCTTTGGATTTGTAAAGTATGATCTAAAAGACTAAATCAATATGTGGCTAGAGATATTTTACTCACTTTTCCTGTTCTTGAATCCCTGTGATAAAACATAAATCAGCAGCTGAATATCACTTGCATGCTATAAAACAAACAATAATGATAACCTGCAGAGAAACTTTAGTCATGTCTGATTTTCTAACCAATGCATCTTATTTAAATGGGTCAGACATGATTGCTTTGATGCCACATAATCAGTAGGAATTCTTGTTCTGAGTCATATTTGGGCAAATTGCCTTGACTCTATGCTAACCATCCAGCTAGGGCAACAAGGCAAACCTTCAACATTCTGATAAGAGCATAAGGCTGGTTCTTTTATATCTCTATTACTATGCCAACAAGTGACACATTACAAGAAAGTGATTCTAGTGCTTCCCTTAACCTACGAGAAATTTAAGGGCTGAGCCCACTGTGACATCCCAATGTACTTGTTTATTATTATGAACATATCAAGTATGTGAGAATAATAGCAGATGTCAGATATCTTACCGAACTGCTGTGCTAACATGAAATTCTCATTTATGCAAAGGTGACAGACAACAAAGATAAGTTTACCAGACAAAAACGCACTTGTACATGAAAGTCAGCTCTTGATTTTCCAGTTCTACAATTATAAGGTGAAGAATGTTATTTGCACAGTTTGTAAAAAAAATAAATCCCTCCCGTAGAGGAAGTTGTCGTTTTGCTGTAAAACTGGGCATGCCGTTAGATCTCAGGCAGATGTGCAAGTGGCGAGAGTTGTGGCATGATTAGGTGAATGGTCTTGCCACCTGAGGCCGTAAAAGTTGTTCCCCTTTTGGCATATAGCAAGGCTCTCAGAGGTTACTTGTGTGTAGTGGATCTCTATTTCTGCTTATGTAGATCTTGTTGACCACTAGACGCCTCTACTATGCAGTCGATGAGATTTCACCCAGTTAACAGAGTTTGAGAGGGGGTGCATTATTAGAATGCGAAATGTTGGATGGTTGTATCGACAAATTGCCCACCACTTGGGCTATTCTATCCAGGCTGTTAGGGGGTGTTGGGACCAGTGGATGCCTGGGGGAAAGCACATAGGGGGACCAGGCTGAGGACACCCTTGACAGACCACCAGTAAAGAGGATCATCTGATCATCCGACAAGCTAAAGCAGCTCCAACTGTTTTGTTGTCCGCCATCCAGAGACAAATGGCACCATTGTTGCAGGCCCTTGTGTCTGTCGGAACCATTTACAGGCTTTGGCTTAAGGACATTTGGTCTCATGGGGCCCATTATGTGTACCGTCTTTGACACCCACCCAATGTCACCTCCATTTGCATTGGTCTTGTGAATGACAAAACTGGATAGTAGCATAGTAGAATCGGATTGTCTTTACTGCAAATCCAAGTTTAGTTTAGGCATTGACAATGGCTGTGTTCATGTTCTGTAGACCTAGGGGTGAGCGCCTAAATCTTGCCTTTACCATGGAGGTGCACACTGCACCAACTGCTGGTGTGATAGTCTGGGAGGCCATTCCATATGACAGTTGATCATCCTTAGTAGTGGTACAAGGGACAATGACAGCACAACTATATGTTTAGGTCATTCTGTAGCCACATGTGTTGCTTCTCATAGCAGGGCTTCCGAGAGGCATTTTCCAGCAAGGGTGTCACAGGAATGCTTGCACAGTACTGCCACACTTTTGTGACCTGCCCGATCACCTGTTTTATTGCCAATAGAACATGTATGGGACCATCTGGAATGACAACTTCAACAGCCTATGAGTTTGCATAATCTAGAGGCTCAGTCAGGGGTGTAGCTAAAGGCTAATGGGCCTGGGTGCAAAAGTTTATCTTGGGGTCCCCCAACCTCTCTTAACCCCTTAACACAGAGCCATAACTTGAAGCTCCTGGGCCCCAATCCAAAACCTGTAACAGGGCCTCCAACTATAATGCTTTATTCATAGTACTGGGCTCCCTATATGTAGAAGAGAGGCCTTATGGGCCCCCTAAGGCTCCTGGGCCCGGGTGCAACTGCATCCCCTATAGTTACACCAGTGGGCTCAGTTATAGAAAATGTGGACCAAGATACCGCAGGATACCATACGGAACCTGAATGCCTCAATGTCCACCTGTATCACATCTTGCATCCAAGCTAGAGGTGGCCCAATAGTATGCTAGAGCCTACCTTCAAGTGTTCAGTTCTCCACAATAGATCATTTTGCTTTGATATTGCAGTCACTCACTTATATCAAGGTTATGATCAAATGTAGAAAGTTGCATTCAATTCCGACATCTCCTTCTAGGAGCTTGATTTTTTTGACAGTGAGTATATTTTGAATGAGACTGTTATTTTAACTGAATATAGATGTAACAATCCATTATTGTTTGTATCATGTTACTATAACCAGCTGTCCCATAAACCAGATCAACCTCTGTCCATAAACCCTTTTACAGAATCTGGATGTCAGAAGCTCAAGACCCCTCCGTAAATTGTACAAGAGAGTTACTAATAAACAGTAGTACTGTTGAGCGAACTTTTAAAAGGTTTGGTTCAGCTGTTTCGCAGCTGAACCAAAACGTTTGGTTCAAACCAAAACTTAACCAATACCCCTAAAATTGGTGATCAACACTGTCTAAGAGCCATGAAAGTTTTTCTTCTGCCCCTTCTTAATAAATGTATATGCTATATAAATTATTACTATATAGAAGAAACCCCCAAAAGCACAGGGAGAATATATAAATTCTATGCAGATGTTGCTCTTGGTCAGATTTGAACCTATAAACCCCAGCACTGCAAGACAACAGTGCTAACTATTAAGCCACCATTCTTCTTATAGAGTAACCTAGTGTGTAAAACTGAGAAAAAACATATGTCCATTTAGTTCAGCCACCCAATGTTGATCCAAAGGAAGGCAAAAATACACATGAGGTAGCAGACAATTTTCAGATTGGTTTGACAGGAGCAACCCCTCATAAACACATGCTAACATGTAGTTATACAGCTGTTTTCCTTGAGGTACTCCAGGATAGTATCTCTTAGAAACCCTTCAAACAATTTACCCACAATTTAAGTAAGACTTACCGGCCTGTAGTTTCTGGCTCATTTTTCAAACCCTTTTTGAACATTGGTACAATATTTGCTATGCACTAGTCCAGTGGAACAGACTCCGTCAATACAGAGTCCTTAAATATAAGGAACAATGGTCTCTCAATCATATTACTTAATTCCCTTAGTACGCAGGGGTGTATGCCTTCTTGTTTGACTAGCTACAATACTTTTTTTTTGTTGTTTATTACCCCCTTTATTGAGCCACAATAATTTTCTCTTATTCTTAACCCTTTTATTCTTGTAAGCTACGAGTCACTCACAGTGATCATTTAAGATGGTTTTGAAATGTTTCCATTTATTGTCTGTACTCTTATTTCTGAGGACATTGTCCCAGTCAACAAGGTTATGGGCATCTATAAGCTGGCCAAAATTTCCTTCCTAAAGTTTAGTATTTTCATAACTCCTCCAAAAAAAACCTCCCTATTGAAAGACAAATCGAAATATATTATATTATGATTACTATTTCCCAGATGATCCCCAACCTGCTCCCCTGTTATTCTATCAGGTCTGTTGATAAATATTAAGTTCAAAATGGGCAGGCTTCTAGTTGGAACCTACACAAGTTGGGAAATGTAACAAAATAGCTAAAACAGCAACAAGAATAAAACTAAGAAAATATAAAAAAAACTCATCCACATGTTGCCTCTGGTCAGATTTGAACCTGAAACCTCAGCAGTTCAAAGTAGTAGTTCGAACAACTGAAGTACAACACTTGTCTGTTCTGCTCTTGATAAGAATAACAACAAGAATAAACACAAAGACAACATAACAAAAAAGTCATCCAAGTGTTGCCCTCAGTCAGATTTGAACCTACATCTCCAGTACAGCTAAAAATTGAGCAACTACATTTGTCAATTCCACTAAGGATGAGAACAACAACAGTAAGAATAAACACAAACAGAACATAACACTGTTTTTCTTTTACTCCTCTATCACCCAGGTAGCTGTTCATACTGCACTCCCATGCTATCATACACCCCCACATCAACCCCAGTGAGAGTCTGCTCAGTGAGCAGCAAACTCATTTCCATATCATCTATGGATCTCAGTCTTGCAGGTTGCTCATCTAGACCTAAGATCTGGATTTCCAAACACGCAACATGCTTACATCCTGTACAGCAAGATGTTCCTTCTTCCCTTTCCTTCTTCCAGAGAAAGAGGTACAGTGGTTCTGTGATTAGCACTATAGCCCTGCAGCGGTGGGACTCCAGCTTCAGAATTGACCAGAGACATCATTTGCATTACTTTCCACGATGGATCGCAGGTCTTCCGACCCGTTTGTGTGAACCCGGCCTTAATTTACATGTTTTATTAGCTTCAAAGTTTTAATAATTTATGAACAGCCTAGTAAAGCAGCTCTGTTTGTTCTCTAAGATGTACTTTAGCATTTCTAGAGTTGTTGTTACTGAATTCATCAGGAATGAGTGTAACTAGTGAAAATGTACTGTACCTTAAAATCGTTCACAGTCAAAACCACACTTTGTATTTCCTCAGGCAAAACAGCTGTTCATGTGACAGAATCAGAATGTACTGTATATTTTGGCTGCAACCTTAAAGAAAACATACAAAAAGAGAAAAACTTGAAGAAATAGGAGTCGAGTGTCTTCAGAAGATATTTTCAAGCATCATTTTCATACCAAGTCTACATGGAACGAATGTTGTTTGTTGTGATTGGCTGGGCAAATTTTGGCAAAAATTGACAGCAAATACTTTTACTGGTATGTGTGGCAAGAAATGGACTACCGGTTTGATGTTTGTCATGCAACACATGGTGCCCATGTTAAATGTGTACAACCCAAACACCACAGGAAACATAAAACTGTAAACAGGACACTCAGTGCTGCAAGGTGGCAGAAAATGGAACTTAGTGGTATGCCATAAAAAACTTCCACTGTTCAATAATGTGCAGATTGTGTACCTGTCTGTTGTACTTAGTGTAATATATTATTATAACATCTCATAGAGCATTGACAGAGATATAAAACTGTTTTTTGTAAATCTGCTTAGTTCGCTGTAAAAAAAGAAAAAGCCATACTACCCAGCTGCTTCCATTCTGTTGGTGTCCAGGCCCATTCTGCTCTTCATTTACAGCTGTAGCAGGCCAGTATTAATGTCACCAACACCAGATCAATGTGGCTGCTGCAGCAATCACCGACTCACTTAGATCCACGCATGTCCCACTGTTGGGACGTCATTGTCCTGAAGTCAAAAGTCAAGACTAGAGGAAGAATAGGCAGCAGATGTACAGGAGCAGTGATGGAGCAGTAACCTTTTTTACAGCAAACTAAGCAAATTTATAAGAAAATTTATGTCCCTGGATAACAACTTTAATGTAATATATCCATCAATAAAGACTCTGCATACAAGAGGAAAGAATCAACAATATAGAGATAAAGTGCGAGATTATTGATATCTGCAACAGTGTTAAGGCCCATTTACACGCAAAGATAATCTTTCAAATGACTGAAAGATTTTGCAATCTATTTGCATAAAGTGTTAATGTCCATTAATGGACATTAACACTTTATCATCTTCATTTATATGTAAAAAAGGGCCTCCAGGAGTTTTTTTGCAGAGCCCAGTGTGGGATTAATCACATGCACAGTTGTGCAAACAGCTTATTTATTGTCTTGGCAATGTTCTCTTTTACAATGTTATCTGCCATGGAGATAACAGCATTTGGTCTATTAAGAGATACTTTATCTCTCACTAGCTGAATGATGTCTTTAAAGTTCACCTTAAAATCATTGTTCAAGCGAAAAGTGCATGATGCCCGTGTTTACATGTAATGCTTATCGCTCATTTTTGTTCGTTTGAGCGATAATCGTTACATGTAAATGGGCCTCTAAAAAAGCGTAGATTGTCATCAGCATTAGGATGGAATCTATTTGTACATATAGCATATAGCTAAGGACTCTTGTACATGCACAATCTACCAGGTGCAGATGCCCGACAGCTCGGCCCAGTGATAATCGTTCCTGTGCTTTTTACAGGCCCGAGCATCACTCAATGAATGGAGATAAGCTGGCCGGGGATTGTTCTGGGCCACTTGCCTCCATTCACGATAAACAGGCAGTCGTTCATAAGTTGACAACGGCCTGTTTACAGGGGTCGATCTGTCGATTAGTTTTCTGCATGCAGGAACTGTATGGTGAATGAGAAGCAAGTGAATTCTCATTTGTCATTCAACCAGGGCATGCATTTAGGCCTTAGTCAGACGGGCGTTTTTAGCCGCGTTTTGCGCATGCGCATGCGTCCAGGGATTTTTTAAAACCATTGCTTTGCAATGGTATCGGACACATGAGCGCTTTTTATGCGCTTGTCCGATAAATTATAGAACAAAAAATCGCAGATCGCACCTATCTGCGATCTGCGATTCCTGTTCTCTTCTGTATATGCGCTCAATGGCGCCGGCGGCAGCAGCGCCGACCCCATTGAGAACATATAGAAGACAAATCATTCTTCTCTGCCACAGCTGTAACAGCTGTGGAAGAGAAGAACGATGTTTGCCCATTGAATTCAATGGAGCCGGCAATACAGCCGCTCCATTGAAAGCAATGGGCTGCCGGCGTGCGCGGGGTGAATTGTCGGGAAGGGGTTAAATATATAAACCCTTCCCTGCAATTCATCCTAAAATGTGTTAAAATAAAAAAAAATTGTATACTCACCTTTCCGCTGCAGCCGGAGTCCAGCCTCCAGTGTCAGTTCTCCTGAACTGCTTCTCGGCACTATTCAGCCGGCGGGGCTTTAAAATCCCTGCCTGCTGAATGATCTGCCTCTGATTGGTCACAGCCTGACCAATCAGAGGCCGGTTTCACACACACCCATTCATGAATTCATGAATGGGTGAGTGACTGCTGCCTCTCAGCGCTGAGCCAATCAGGGGCAGGTCTGACTCACATCCATTCATGAATTCATGAATGGGTGTGAGTGAGGCATGCCTCTGATTGGCTCAGCGCTGAGCCAATCAGGGGGCAGGTCTGACTCACACCCCCTTCACACCCACTGCAGGACGGCCTCTCGAAGCTCCGGCTGCCGGCAGAAGGTGAGTATACAATTTTTTTTTTATTTTTACACATTTTAGGATGAATTGCAGGGAAGGGCTTATATATTTAAGCCCTTACCGACAATTCATCCCGGGCTCGCCCGCAGCGCATTGCTTTCAATGGAGACGGCTCTATTGCCGTCTCCATTGAATGCAATGCGCTGGACAGCTCCGGCCCGTTTCTAATGAAACGCGGCTAGGAGCAGATTTTCGGGCGATTTGCGGGCGACTTGCGCGCACCGGTCACGCAATTTGCGGATGCGCATCCGTCATGCGATCCGCAAATCGCGCGAAAAAACGCCCGTCTGACTAAGGCCTTATACTGCACGATTTATCCGCCCATGTAAAAACATGGCCTAACAAGCATTATAAGAAGACAGCCTTGAGGGACTTTGCAATGATGATGTTTAGTCTGTCAGCCCCTTTCGTTAACATACAATTCAGGGGTATCAAGCTGCACCTATGCATGGTATGACTGCTCATTGAGTCATGAACAGAGGTTATTGCTAATTTAGAGACTCTATCATATAGCAGTAACCTCTGTCCATGACTCAAGGAGCAGTCATACCATGCACAGGTGAAAGGAAAGAAATAATATTCGGTTGAGTTTGACACATGTGCAATAGACACTGCAATCATTATACTGCAGATTATATCATCTGAGGGTTTATTTTACAACCCTGCATTTTCTTTATTGTAGTCTGATACAGCCGGGGTTCGGCTGTCAATTACGGTAGTCTCCTGGTTACAATTGTGTGTGCATAGCTGCTGTGCCAGCACGACCAACATAATACAATAGTACAGTATGGTGGTTTAAAGTACAGCAGACATATAGTCCCTTTAACCCCTTAGTGACGGGGCTATCGTAAAACTACGTCCTGCTGTTGTAGGACGTGTATGGACGGAGGTAGCGGCACTATCTCCCTCCATACAGCGCGGGCGTCAGCTGTTTATTACAGCTGACACCCGCGGGCAATAGCCGCACTCGGCCGTTCAGCCGATTGCAGCTTTTAACCCTTTAAATGCTGCTGTCAATTCTGACAGCAGCATTTAAATCCCTCAAATGCTGTTCGGGGGTCCCGCACGGCCCCCCCGCGGTGAGATCGGGGGAGCCGTGCAGATGTCATGGCAGCTGGGGGCCTAATGAATGGCCCCAGGGCTGCCTTAACAGACTGTTTATCAAGCCATCCACACAGGGTGGCTTGATAGACTGCCTGTCAAAAAGCAGTATGACGTAATGCTGTAGCAACTTGCTCAACTACGTCGACGAAAAAATAAAAAAGTTATTGCGCGCGCAAAATGACTGCAGAGAATAATTGAAAAAAATTAAATATCTTAAAAAAAAATACAAGTACTACAGCAAAAAAAATACTATATAAGTTTGATATCGTAGTAATCGTACTGACCCATAGAATAAAAATATCAGGTCGTTTTTGTTGCAGTTTGTGCGCCGTAGAAACAGGACGCACCAAAAGATAGTGGAATGTCGTTTTTTTTTCCATTTCTCTCTGCTTAGAATTTTTTAAAAGTTTTTCAGTAAATTATATGGTACAATAAATAGTGCCATTGAAAAATACAACTCATCCCGCAAAAAACAAGCCCTCATACAGTGACGTCGATGGATAAATAAAGGAGCTACGATTTTTTAAAAGGGAGTAGGAGAAAACAAAAATGGAAAAAGCAAAAAAGCTCCGTCACTAAGGGGTTAAGAAAACATTTTGCTCTTATGATGGATGCAAAACTAAACTAGAGTTCACTGGAGGCAGGTCTTTTAAAATTTTGGTGTGGGTGTAACATTTTCTAATGTAAGCAAATATAACGAGAGCGGCTTTTTTGACTACCGTCTTTTATGACTTGCTTACATTAAAGAAAGGCAGCACAGCCACATGGAAGTGACTCACTTGTGCAATGAGATACCGAAATGTATTTTATCATGGTAATGGTAATGCATTTACTGGTCTGTTGCCAAGTGAAGGTGCCAACACTTCTCTGACATTGTTAGCAAACATTTCAATGGATCTGTGCAACTAAGGTGCTGTGTTACACCATTGTGTACCTTCAAAACTAATATCTTGAATAATGAAAGAGCTCTTGATAGAATACACTCAAACACAATAGAGCGAGCCATACTCTTTTACTGCAAGCTTTTTGAATGTTATATTTAAAAGGATTGTATTACCTAGTTAATCCCTGTCCAGGGCTGGCTCCAGGATTATGTGGGCCCTTGGGTGAAATGTGGGCCCCTTTGCAGTGTGCATGCAGTATGTTGCACTAGATAAATACCAGGAACAGAGTGTAAGAGGGCACCCATGTGATCATATGTATTTACTGTCCTCCCATGTGATCACATGTATTTATTAAATATGTCTTTAGATTTGTTCCATTCTGCCTGAGGAAGGAACCTGAGAGGTCCAAAAGCTCGCTATAACAGGATGTATTTTTGTTAGCCATTAAAAGGTATCATATCTACAAGATTACTTGGTTTCTCTGGCTGGCTAACGTGGTATCAAACCCTTTTTTTTGTAGTATGTTATACACCGAATTCATTTTTTTCCCAATGATATACCCATATTGTAGGGCTTGTATAGGGCTGCGTGACAATCTATAATTTTAGGAGCGCATATAGTGCGTATATGTATAACACAGTCGAAACGTAGCTGATAAAATGGACTTTTACAATTTTGCACCATATTTGCTGCCACTCCTCTTTCTTGATGTATTGGTACTGTGTATATAGAGGTATTGGTTCTGACCTCTGAGTGGCGATCTGCAAGAGGAGCCTCAGCAAAGAAAATTTTGCTTGGTCTGAGAGTGGGTGGCTGATGATAAATTGATAAAGGAATAATAACATGAACTCTCTTATATGTCTAAAGCCCCATTTACACGCAAAGATGATCACTCCAAATTGTTCAAAAGATAGCTTGAATGACAGTTTTGAGTGATCATTTTGCATAAACTACCGTGTTTCCCCCCAAATAGGACCTCCCCTGATTATAAGACCTACCCAATTTTCGGGGAGGCCTGAAATATAAACTGGCTGTGATTGGCTCATTGCGTGCCCGCTGTGATTGTCTGGGGCTCAATTAGCCAATCACAACGCGCTTTGCTTTGCTGGAGGTGGGGTATTTAAAGCCCCATCACCAGGAAGAAGCTCAGCTTTGGAACGGGGAAGACGCAGTTTGCCGGACCGCAGCCAAAGACCATCAGGGGGCATCGGGATGCCGCGGACCAGGTGAGTGTATATAAGACAATAAGACACTGTGCCTCTTTTGGGGCAAAAATTAATATAACACGGTGTCTTATTATCGGGGAAACACAGTACTAAGTAGCTACTTAGTAGCTTATTAGCTTAATTTGCGTGCAAATGAGGCTCCCTTTGCTGTATGCAGGTAACAGCAGGAGGTCTGTTATCTGTTTACAGTTCCATTGTTCTCCAGTGGGACAACAGCAAAAACAATGTTATCAGTGCTCCTGCTGAGAATCTCAGTGTGTGATTCCTGCTATCAAAAGACATATTGTCATCCATGTCTCCAGGATTTATAGATTTAAATCTATAAATCCACTCCAGCTTCTTCACTGGGAGCAGGAAACCACCCCTACAGCAGAAAATAATATATAGCATTTACCTTAATTCTGTACCTCATGAATGTGACTAGTAAATGGTTTGTTTCCACTATTTTCAATGGAGCATAAATGCTTACAAATAGAGTTGAGCGAACATGCTCATCCGATCATACTCAATGGTGCTCGTTACTCGAGCGAGTACCACGCCGTGTTCGACCCCTCCCCATTTTGACGCCTCCCTGCATTACCACTTCCTGCTGTGACATGCCAAGTCCACAGCAGTATGTGGCTGGGGGGGAAGGAGAGAGAAAGAGAGAGAGAGAGGGAGGGAATAATAAAAAAAAAGCTTGGCACCCAGCAGGTCCAATGCAAAAATGCTCAGGTCTCCCATTGACTTCAATGGGGTTCATTACTCGAATAGAGCTCTCGAATATTATGAAACGCTCGACTCGAATAACGAGCATCCGAGCATTTTGGTGCTCGCTCATCTCTACTTACAAATTCTCTTGAGGAACTCTATGAACATTAACCCACATAATCCCAAGGGCAGATATATTACCACACTTAGACTAAAGCCTTACTCCTACCATTTATACACTCACTCAAAAAGTATCTATTTTCAGTCTTTGAACAGTCAACAAATTTACCCATATGTATATGATGATAAGCCTTGAAAATACCACATCTGTATTTGACAACTGTCTTTCAATCTAACCAGCTACCTACCAGAGTGGATCTAGTGTAATGACTGCATATAAGCAGATTGCACAATAACTGGCCTTTCCTAAAGGCTATATAGACAATCTAACAAGCAAAACATCCACAAGGTCCTTATTCGCTCAATACTGTTCAAAGATATTGAAAATCCTGGTGATTGTAGATCAACTACCGATTAATCAGATGATGCGATCTTAGTAGGGTAAACCCCTTGAGAGAAAACTATAGTGGCCTGAAAAAAGGGCACTACATAGCGCTGATAGTTGTGGGGACCAGTAATATAATAACCGGCCCTAGGGCTTTAATCTGAGTCATTTTGCACAGATGATGCCGGTAACCTAGCAACCAGTTAGGTTGCTTTTATTCAGCTGTACAGGATAGAGAAAATGGCTAGAGACTCAGTTGATGCAGGTAGCCCAGCAACCAAATAGGCTGCAGACGGACTGGTCAGGTGACTGAGGCATTATATAGGAGGACACAACAGTCAAAGGAGGAAGAAGAATGGGAGAAGAAAGGGAGAGGCAGAAAAGTAGCAGAGAAGTGGAGAAGCGGAGAGAAGGAGAGTCAGCTGTGACAGTGAGTAGAGGGGAGACT
Organism: Eleutherodactylus coqui; assembly: GCF_035609145.1. Classification (NCBI taxonomy): domain Eukaryota; kingdom Metazoa; phylum Chordata; class Amphibia; order Anura; family Eleutherodactylidae; genus Eleutherodactylus; species Eleutherodactylus coqui. The sequence goes on along the minus strand of NC_089843.1, from coordinate 136,063,182 downwards.
GCTGTCACAGGGAGAGTGAGCTGTCACAGTGAGAAGAAGAGGAGATGCTGAAATGCAGAGAACAGGAGAAATAAGAGAAAGAGAGTTGAGATGAAGAGAGGGAGAAAAAGAGATAAAGAGATATAGATATGAAGAGGGATGGAGAAAATAAATTCAAAGTAAGCTCCCAGTATATACACATGCTATACCCAAGTATCTTCATTGTTGCAAATTGTATATAATTCACTGGGAATTCCCTGGAGATATCATTTGTTACTAACTGTGTGTGTTGAAGAGAATCACCTCATCTCCCTGTTTGACCGTGTTTACTACAAGTTCAATAGAAGATCTGGCTCCATGTGTTATTTAGCACCTCACTACTCACTACTACAAATCGTGCCCAAGAGCACTGGCGTTTCGAACCAACACAATAATCATTACCCACTAATAAGCCCACGATAAAACGGCCCCTCAAACCTCTTGCCTGCTGGTGCTTTTCCAACACTGACAGACAATTCAGTCAACTCCTGAGGAATTGCCTCTCCATGATTTTGTGCTTAAGAGATTGAGGATCACAAGTTTGCCAGTGTAGCGGGCTGTTAGCTGATGTAGGCTTATGGTATAGAGAGGTGAAAGTACTTATATTCTCATTCATCCATAACCATAAAGCTGCTTGCACACAAACGTGTTGGATTCCGCATGTGGGAGACTGCAGCAGAATCCAACTCTGTGCTTGGCTGGTGTCCATGTGTACCTGTATTCAATCTGCATGCGGGTGGTCCAGACGGCTCACCGTCAGACATGCGCAGTACATATTTTTTTTAGAATTCCTGCTTCTCCTGCACTGTCGCTAGGCAATGACATAGAATCTGCAGCCTTTCCGCAATGTCAATTGCAAGGGCCGCGGGTCAGACAGCATCCATTGACTTCAATGGAAGCAGTCCACTCCGAATCCGCACAAAAATAGAATATACTGTGATTTTTTTTCCCACGAGGGTAAATCGCAATCACTTTCTGCTCATGTGAGCGGACATGCAAATGTTCTATTCTTGCTAATGGATGCAAAATGCCATAGATCATCCGCACAGGTGGCAATCGCGGATTCTGCAATCCAAATCTGGCTGTGTGCAGCCAGCCTAAATCCAGAAACGGGAAGGACCTCTCATTAATCTCACAAGTAAACTGTAATCAAAGGTCATTACTTTTCAAAGCATCTGCAAAGGATACTAATGTCTATCTTGACCCGAGGTCAAGAATCAGGATGTCACCTATATACCAATATTATGCTACGGTGCTCAGGGACTCTCGTCAGAGAAGAAAGAGAAATATGATCATATCCTCCCGTCAGCCTAAGAGGAAAATGGCATAAGTAGGGACATATAAGTTCTCTATCAGCATCTCCCTGAATTAGTGGTTGAAATGAGAACCAAACAAAAACAAAAACAGATTGTATATTAACACGGATCGGAATAATGTAACTACAAATTCATTGTGTAAAAACAGCAGATATCCTACCCCCATGAAGAATCTCTCAGTATAACAATTCCACGTATGTACTAGCAAGCAAAATGTCAGAATCAACCACGATCCCTTTCACACTTTATTAAGTAAATCTTGGCTGGCTCAGACAAATAAGGCAAGGAAGCAACAAATCTATGCACAATCTAATCATTATGCATGCTCATGTTTGAGATAAGGAACCTACACTTAATACAATCAGTCAAGTATGTAGTGGAGAAAGACCTTTATGCTCTTTAGGAAAATCCTAAAGATTTTATTTTAGGCGAACTATTTGGTGAAAAGGATGATCCTAGTGGGGTTGCCCTTTTCAGGGTGATGACATTATATATTCTTAGGGTTGGAATATAGGGTTATCAAGGATAAGATTCCCCCTTTGGTATATACTTGTGGTATACCCATTATTGTTTGTTGTTACCCGCCAAAGATATTATTCGAATACTGGCACATTTGGTGTTGTGGTTTTGTCCCCTTTTGTGGTGTTGTATTTAGATTATTTACGGTAGTAGAGGCTATACATTACCAGTTTGAATTATGTTGAAAAAAAGTATATTTTAATAGTGATGCTTTTTCAGTGATAACCTATTCTGAGGATAGTTCATCAATAGTTAAGTCACTGAAAATCCCTTTAATGCTTCAATAACTTATAATGCTGTTTTTGGCAGTTGCAACAAATTATTTCCTATTACTACCAAACCTTAACTAATGTTTTGAAATCATACTATGCTCTCCTATCGGCGTTGCCAACTGTCTATAAATTCCTGGATAGTCTGTACAAATAGATTTTTTACCACTACCAATAAAAAAAAATTGTTGTGATGTTAGAAACTTGATGAAGAACTTGTACGGGTTTTGATTGTAATTGTCATCATTTTGCAGGTCACACTGAACGCTACTGATGTGTTTCTGTCAGTATCTGACCCACAGCAATATATATTACTTTTCTACCTGTTGAGTCCTTCTCTTCAGGTGGTTCATGTGCTCTCATTGTGACGACCTGAGATTTTCTTGGCCTTGTGTGCTCTCAAGAAGTCACTAGAGATTGTATTAATTTTAACTGGTTGTGATCATGCCATGTTGTCTTGATAAACCATCAGATTGTTAGCATCGTATAGAGAAAGAGAAAGCAGGGAGCAATTTAACCATCAAAATGATGTCTGATAATAATCAGACAAGAGGCTGCACTGCATAGAAGTGAGTGCAATATACACTGGAGATATTAAGAGTGCGACAGGTGAGAGGTGCAGTGATGGAAAAATGTATTTTCACCTGAGTGTGCGTGTACATGAGAAATAACACAATTTCTGGCCATTATGTGACTTATATCCTGTATTTTCCCCCATTTTCCCCCTCTGCACTGTGTACATCTGATTCTTAATCCCAACAGGACTAGTGAGCAGGGCCTGGCTGCTGTGCTGTGCACAGACAACTGAGGATCCTGTTCTCTAAATGTCTGCAAGACGAACAGACATAAAATCATGTTTTAGTTCAATGCACAGCAAGAATGAGCAGTGGAGATGTTATTTCTGTACCTAAAACACAGTAAAAGTGATTTACTATTAGCTTGCAGGCAGCCTTTGTATGCGTTTATCCTTCTCTCATCCCTCTCCCCTCTGCTCTCTATGCAATTCAATGAGCAAGGTGACTTCCCCCACCCCTATTCTTATGTCTCCTGTCAATCAACTGAGACCAAGCTGTGGACAGCAGTCTAGAAATAAGGGAGACAGCACTTTAGAGTGATCTTTTAGCAGAAAAACACCATTTTAGGTAAAGTAAATAGCAGTTTTGCTAGCTATCACACCGACTATCATTGAGGTACAAGTTGCTTGAAAAGTTAGTGTCTATATAAAGTTAAGTTAAAGTTTTTTTTCTGGGCAAATACTGAGACGCCTCCCCAGGATAGGTCACTGATAGTTGACTGCTGGTGATCCACCACTCGGGATCTCCGGCAGTTACTAATCACCCAGCTCAACTGTCAATGTAGCACGGTTGGACATTGTCATGTCGGAGCAGGAAATCTAATAGGTGGTTTTGCTTCTACTGAAATCAATAGGATCAAAGCCACCTGTTACACTTCTGGATACACACTGGGGTTGGAGCTCGAAGTGTAACAGGCAGCTTTACTCCCATCGATTTCAATGGGAGTAAAGCCTGCTATTAGACCCCGATGACGATATCCGGCCCCACTGCAGTGACAGTGAGCCTGGTGATCAGCTGATCACTGGGATTCTGAGCTGCAGAGGATAGATCATCAATAGTATTTCTCTAGAAAAACCCCTTTACGTGTATCTACAGCCATCCTAGTGTTATAGCAACATTGTGAGAATATTTTGAGGCCATAATAATAAGACATAGACTTTTCAGGGGATTATCTGAGCTCTCAAACAAGTACTGTACTGTACCATTTTATTGGAAAGTATCGTAGTATGACTCACTCTAAAAGACTTTCAATAGGCATATGTAAAGGGAAAATAAGGTTAGAAAGGTTTTTATGCAGCTAATTGCTAAATGGTCTGTGAGTAAAAGGTTCATGTGTTAATTAGGAAGGCCGTTTCTGTTCTTTTAACTTTAAGCACACGTAATCCTTTGCTGCAATCATTTTCAAGGCAACATACTGTATTTTTAATATTGTGGCTATGATCTGTATGAAAAAATCCAGACTATTGATCATTGTAAGTATACTTAAAGAAAATAGAATTTATGTTTCAGATTTGCTTTTATTTCAAAATTGTTTTCTACCTGTAACATTGAACAGAAATAGAAATAAGCAGTAGCAAGAATTTATATTATAGCGTAATTTATACATTGAGCAAGTTGTTATTTACCTGGAAACGCTTTACTGCTCTCAGACTATGGTTGTCCATAGACATAATTAAGGCTGTATGATTGCTTGACAGTAATTAGCCATAATTTACCAGAAATGTATATTACCTAAATGGAGCAGGAGAAGATTATCATCTGAAATTAGCTCTGACATTGCTAATCTCTGAAAAAGGTCATCCAAGCAAAATCCCTGCATTTTGATCCTTGTTTCTTCTACTAGTTGTTACGGCACTCTGCCCCCCGAGCGCCAGTTGGGGTGCCCTGATCTCCTGCACCCCACTGTCCCTGCCTACTTGCCTCGGCCCTGGCTAACCCCAGGCGGACAACTGGGCGGCAGTCCCTGCGCTGGCTAGGGACCTGGCAACTACCTGGATGGAACTACTAACAGGGGACAGAGTGCCGACAGAAGAGGCAGGTGTAACAGACCAACAAAACTACTAGGTGAATCAAGGCTGGAGGTGTAGCTCACAGGCAAACGAAAGGATGCTGACAAGCAACTAGGACAGACTAGAATAGACCTGACTAGAGGCTAGCAGAACCAATAACTGGCAGTGAGTTCAGGTCACTGCCAGCCTTTTAACTAAAAGCCTCCGCCCCGGGGCGGAGAGTGGGCGGAGTCGACTCTCCCACTGTTGCATAAGGGAGGTGGATGAGAGCGGGCGGCACCCTATGGGCGGACACGCCCACGCCGCAGCACGCTGGCTGCTCCACGCTGCTGCACGCTGGCTGCTCCACGCCGCCGGGAGATCCCTGACAGCACAGCTCTGGGACGCCGAAGCCGAGCTCGAAGCGGCGCGCGCCGGCCGCGGGACCCAGCGCCGCCCTGCATGGTAACATTACCCCCCCTCTGACGGGGGACCTCCGGGCCCCCGGAAACTCGACCAGGCTTATCTGGAAAACGACGGTGGAACCGCCGTACCAACACGGGAGCATGAACATCACATGCGGCCACCCAGGAATGATCTTCTGGTGGAAAGCCCTTCCAGGCCACCAAGTATTGTAGGATTCCTCGACACCGACGAGAGTCCAGTATCTCCTGGACCTCGTATTCGACTTCATCCCGGACCAGGGTGGGCGGAGGGGGACCGGAGGTGGGTATCACCGAAGGGACAAAAGGTTTCAGCAGCGACTTATGGAATACCCTGTGAACCCTCCATGTGGTTGGCAACCCCAGCTCGTAGGCGAGTGGGTTCACCACACGTGTGATGGCAAACGGCCCCACGTAACGTGGCGCCAGCTTCAAGGACGGGACCCGCAATTTGAGATTTTTAGAAGACAGGTATACCTTCTGTCCCACCCTGTAAGGTTCAGACACAGAGAGACTCTTCCCACTGCGCAACTGCATACGGGCCCCCGCTGCCTCCAAGTTTCTCTGCACCTCTTTCCATACTCCCCGAAGCGTATCTGTGGCGTCATCCGCTGCCGGACAGAGCGACGGAGTAGGGATTGCTGTAAGGAAGCGAGGATGCTGACCGTATACACTAAAAAATGGAGACACCCCAGTAGAAGAACAAAGGCGGTTGTTTAGTGCAAACTCTGCCAACGGCAGGAACTCTGCCCACTGGTAAGCCTTTTCGCTGGCAAACAACCGTAAATATTGCACTAAGTCTTGGTTCTTCCGCTCAGTCTGACCATTAGTCTGCGGGTGGAACGCTGACGAGAAGGAAAGCGACGTTCCCAGGTTTCTGCAGAAGGCACGCCAAAACTGCGACACAAACTGAACCCCGCGATCAGATACAATATTTTGGGGAACCCCATGTAGGCGAATTATTTCCTTTACAAAAATCGTGGCAAATTCTTTTGCCGAGGGTAGCTTTTTTAACGCCACAAAATGTGCCATCTTTGAGAACCGGTCGACCACCACTAAGATAGTGGTGCATTTCTGGGATTCTGGTAGGTCAGTGATGAAATCTACTGATAAGTGAGACCAGGGACTGGAAGGAACCGGTAGTGGTCTCAGAGGACCCTCCGGAGGACGCCGCCGACTCTTATTGCGAGCACAGACCGAGCAACCCCTCACAAAGTTGCGGATCTCCTGAGACATGCCTGGCCACCAGAAGTATCGGGAGCAAAGCTCCAGGGTCCCCTGGAACCCTGGATGCCCGGCGAGAGCCGACGAGTGGGACTCATCCATGACTCTAGGGCGTAGGGTCTCTGGCACAAACCATCTGCCCTCCGGTACCCCTGACGGAGCGTCCTGCTGAGCATCCTGTAGTTGAGGGACGAAGTTAGACTCTAACACTGCCACCACCACGCCGGGGGCTAAGATATTCTCGGGAGTCATGGTCCCACTGTCTGGTACCCCGAAACTCCGTGACAGAGCATCCGCCTTCACGTTCTTCTCTCCGGGGATATATGTCACGACGAAGTTAAACCTGGCGAAGAACAACGCCCACCTGGCTTGACGAGCAGTGAGTCTTTTCGCATTGGCGAGATATACCAGATTCTTGTGATCAGTATATACGGTAATTGGGTGTCTAGCACCCTCAAGATGGTGTCGCCACTCTTCCAGAGCCCATTTGATAGCCAACAATTCACGGTTACCCACGTCGTAGTTGCGCTCTGCTGAATTGAACTTTCGCGAAAAGAACGCACATGGGCTATAGCCAGACCTCCCACTGACTTCCTGCGACAATACTGCTCCTGTCCCCACTTCCGACGCGTCTACCTCAATAAAAAAGGGTAGTCGTGCGTCCGGCTGTATTAGCACCGGGGCAGTCGTGAATGCCTTTTTTAGACGGCTAAAGGCCTCAAGGGCTGCAGGCGACCACTTACCCAAGTCAGCCCCCTTCTTAGTCAGGTCGGTCAGAGGTTGAGCAATAACTGAGTAATTTCTAATGAATTTGCGGTAGAAATTTGCAAAACCTAAGAACCGCTGGAGAGCCTTGAGGTTGTCGGGTCTGACCCATTGGGAGATTGCTGCTACTTTATCAGACTCCATCTGAATCTCTGTGGGGGAAATTACATAACCAAGGAAGGATACTTGTTTAGAGCCAAATGTACATTTCTCTAATTTGACAAAAAGTTGATACTCGCGCAAACGGGTCAGGACCAACCTCAGGTGCCGCACATGTGAATCCCAGTCAGGTGAGTACACCAGGATGTCGTCCAGATAAATGACCAGAAATACCCCCAGGAAGTCGTGGAAGACTGCGTTCATAAAACCCTGAAACACAGCGGGGGCATTACAGAGTCCAAAAGGCATGACCAGACATTCAAAATGTCCTAACGGGGTGTTGAACGCTGTCTTCCATTCATCTCCCTCTCTGATGCGAATTAAATTGTAAGCCCCCCTTAAGTCCAGTTTGGAGAACCAGTGAGCCCCTACCACCTGATTCAACAAGTCAGGAATTAGGGGCAAGGAGCACTGGTTCTTCACAGTGATTTTATTCAAGGCCCGATAATCCACACAAGGCCGTAGTGTCCCGTCCTTCTTCTCTACAAAGAAGAGACCTGCCCCGGCAGGGGACCTGGACGGCCGGATATGTCGGTTGGCCAGAGCTTCCGAGACATAGGACTTGAGGGCTTCATGCTCACGACCTGACAGATTGAAAATGGCTCCCTTAGGGATGGGACCGTCGAGAATCAGGTCGATACCACAGTCCCACTCCCTATGAGGGGGCAGAGCCTTAGACAGTCGTTTGGAGAATACATCCTGAAAGTCTGACAAATACTCCGGAATGAGCACCGTATCTGCGGAGCACACAGCTATGGTAGACAGGTGATTGTGACACGATGACCCCCAATGAGTCAATTCCCGGGTGGACCAATCAAATTGGGGGTTGTGCAGTGCCAACCAGGGCATACCAAGCACCACATCAACCGACATTTTTTCCATAACCAAGAAAGACAGTTCTTCCGAGTGGAGGACCCCCACCGTGAACTGTAATCCTGGGGTCCTCCATCGTACCAAGCCTGTAGAGAGAGGGGTAGCATCAATGCTGGTAAAATGAATTGGCGTCTTCAACGCCACAAATTCCGCCATCAGAGAACGGACAAAACCCAGACTTATCAAGTTAGCGGCTGCTCCGGAATCAATAAACGCCCGCCCTGATCGGGAAAAATCCCCGAATCTAACATGACACGGTACCAAAAGTTTAGGAAGTACCTGAAGTCCTAGGCGATCCTCCCTGCAATCGCCTAGGACTCGGAGTTTTCCGCCGGTTCCGGCTGCGGGCGTTGAGACCTCAGTGGGCAGGTTATCACCCGATGTCCAGCTTTCCCGCAGTAGAGGCAGAGGCGATGTAACAAACGGATCCGGCGTCGCTCTTTGGGGTCCAGCGGGTCCACCTCCATCGGCTCGGGCGCAGAGACTGGTAAGGAGGAGGAGGGACCAGGGCCACTGACCTCCCTGACTCTACGGGTCTGCCTGTCCTGCTTCCTAGACCTGAGCCTCCTATCTGCTCTCACCGCTAGCTCCATAGCCTCCCTTAAGGACCCGGGAACGGGATGGGAAATTAACAGGTCTTTAACTGCGTCCGAGAGGCTCTGCAGAAAAACGTCCTTCAGCGCGCTATCGTTCCATGTCGTATCCCCCGCATAGCGTCTGAAGTGGGAGCAATAATCCTCCACACACGACAACCCCTGCCGCAGCGCCAACAACCGTGAAACCGCCAACCCCGCTCGGTCCGGTTCGTCGAAGATACCCCCGAGTTCCTGAAAAAAGGAGTCCACGGACTGCAGGCAGGAGGAACCCTCGGGGATGGAGAAAGCCCATGTCTGTGCCGAGCCCCGCAGCAGGGACATTATCAGCCCGACCCTCTGAGCCTCCGACCCGGAAGAACGGGGACGCATGCGAAAAAACAGGCGACACGCCTGTCGGAAAACAAAAAACTTGTTCCTCTCCCCAGAAAACACCTCGGGAAGAGGGCACTTGGGTTCGGGGCTGGTTGAGGCGTCCGACCCCTGCGACACCCCCTGCTGCTCCTGGGCCACCATGCGGGCGGATAAATCCTGGATCACAGGCACCAGGGCCTGCAGCTGGTTCGTGAGGGAACTGATCGCCTCCATGACAAAAACGGTTTTAAAGGGCCAGTTATTATGTTACGGCACTCTGCCCCCCGAGCGCCAGTTGGGGTGCCCTGATCTCCTGCACCCCACTGTCCCTGCCTACTTGCCTCGGCCCTGGCTAACCCCAGGCGGACAACTGGGCGGCAGTCCCTGCGCTGGCTAGGGACCTGGCAACTACCTGGATGGAACTACTAACAGGGGACAGAGTGCCGACAGAAGAGGCAGGTGTAACAGACCAACAAAACTACTAGGTGAATCAAGGCTGGAGGTGTAGCTCACAGGCAAACGAAAGGATGCTGACAAGCAACTAGGACAGACTAGAATAGACCTGACTAGAGGCTAGCAGAACCAATAACTGGCAGTGAGTTCAGGTCACTGCCAGCCTTTTAACTAAAAGCCTCCGCCCCGGGGCGGAGAGTGGGCGGAGTCGACTCTCCCACTGTTGCATAAGGGAGGTGGATGAGAGCGGGCGGCACCCTATGGGCGGACACGCCCACGCCGCAGCACGCTGGCTGCTCCACGCTGCTGCACGCTGGCTGCTCCACGCCGCCGGGAGATCCCTGACAGCACAGCTCTGGGACGCCGAAGCCGAGCTCGAAGCGGCGCGCGCCGGCCGCGGGACCCAGCGCCGCCCTGCATGGTAACACTAGTCCTCCGTTGAAGGGTTTCTATTCCCCTATACAGTACCTTGTCAGAGAATGCTAACCTTCATGTAAATGCTTTTCCATATGATTAATGTGATTTACTATTTATATATGGCTTTCATAACAGAAGAGAGTTTATTGCTGCTTTCTTATTCATCCGCCTCCCAAAAAAACTTGAAAAAACATTAAGAAAGTTGTATGTGCCCTAAAATCTAAAATGGTGCCAATAAAACCCACAAGTAATCTTGCAAAAAAACAAGCCCTCATACAGCTCTGTCAATGAAATGTCTTTGAATGTGGCAACAAAAACATTTTTAAAGTATTTATATTGTGCGAAAGGAGTAACAAAAAACATATATCGTATATATTTGAGTATTAGCTGACCCGAGTATAAGCCGAGTCAATAAGTCTTATCACAAAAAATTGGTAAAACTTATTGACTCGAGTATAAGCCGAGCTATACTTGAGTATGTACTAGGTAAAAAAAAAAAAAGCAATACTCACCTCTCAGCCAGCGTCTTTGTCCCCGGTGCGATGCTGTCTCCAGGGCCATGCTCTCCCCAGCGGTGCGGCAAGCTGCTTCAGTCTTCTTCCCGCTGTCATCTCCCTGGCTTGGTTTTGAAATCCTTGCAGTCAGCGCTGTGTGAGGAAGCGCTGTGATTGGATCAAGCGCCCAGCAATCGATAAACCAATCACAGTCATTCAGAATTACATCACTGAATGGCTGTGATTGGTTTATCAAGCACCGGCTGTGATTGACCGGCACTCGTTCCAATCACAGTGCTTCCTCACACAGCGCTGACCACGGGGATTTCAAAACCAAACCAGGGAGAAGACAGCGGGGAGAAGACTGAAGCAGCTTGCCGCACCGCCGGGGACACAGACGCCGGCTGAGAGGTGAGTATTCAGTTTTTTTTCATTTTTTACCTCACTCGAGTATAAGCTGAGGGGGGCATTTTCAGCACATTTTTTGTGCTGAAAAACTTGGCTTACACTCGAGTATATACGGTATACTTTATATATAAAATTTTGAATCTTCGTAGTGCATCAACTCAGATAAAAAATTTTATTATGTTATCTATTCCACATGTTGAACATTGTAAAAACAAATGGTAAAAGAAATAAAAAAATGAAAGTTATTTAAAACAGTATAGGTATTTCTATAATGGCCCCTGCTGTAGGTGTTACTTAGTGGATCGTTAAAGCCAGGTTCAGACTGGTGATCACAGGTTGCTTGGCAGCACAGATGAGCCAACAAGGCTTAGCAATGACATAGCAGAGCTGGGCAGGTACTGGCAATGTTGTAACAATGCTGAGCAGGCACTGGTAGTGAAGTGGCAGAGCTGAACAGGTTCTGGCAATGATGACGTAGAGGTGAGTAGGTTCTAACAAAGAAGTAGAGCTAAGCAGGCTACATAGGAAACAGTCAGCTTATTGAAGAGTCACCATTTTTTATGTCAAGCTCAAATGAATAAATCTAGTCAACACTAGTGTCATAGGGCCTAAGCCTATTGTGTCTAATCACAACGACCAGAGGTCTTCAAATTTAAGCTGGGTGCGCCTTTTATATAGACATATTTCTCCAATCTTAGTGAAAGGTTAATTTTAGCAATATACTCTGTTATACCCGGAGGGTCTTAGGACTTCCAGTGTAAGACAATGATTTTATGGACTATGTATAAAAGCTGCAAGATAGTTCTTTCATGATTCCCTGACACAGTCAGATCCGAGGTGTAGCCTAAGACACACACAAGTGAGTCAACAGGTAAATGACAGGTATAGACTGAGTTAATTAGGTTTACAACTTCAACCCCAAACTGTCAAAGTTTACGACAGCTCCAGTTGACATACTGTATGACAAGTATGCCTTAGAATCTCCACATTTTATAGACATTGAATAAGGTGTATAACCCATTTAAAGAGCAGGAGCAATGTTCTGTACTTTCTAAGAGTTAAGTAGAGTTGTGAAAGCCTTTGTGACTCACTCAAAGACACTTTTCAAATATCTTGCAAGATATCTGTCCAAGTTTCCTCACTTATCTGACCCACATCTTCTTCTCATCTGGTTTTCTAGCTAATGTACAGAATGTATTTCTCCAGAGTTAGCTCTATTAGCCACCTATAATGTAGGAAAATTATACCTCTAGTGTTACCTACTTGAGACAGAAAATCAGTGAAGGACACTTGCTTGCAAGTTTCAGAGGCATGACCCAATCCTGAGTCTGGTATGTGTACCACAACACTAGAATAAAACTTTTATTCGGTAAGTCATAATCTTGTAACATTTCCAAATTTTGAACTGTCTGCTTACTGTGAATGGAGGCGGGCAGGGAAAGAACGCTCCCTGGCCCGATCCGCCTCCATGCCAGGAGCGCTCTGAGGGATACTAGTAATAATCACTCTTGTTTAACAGCACAGGAGCGAGCATTACTGGGACGAGTTGACGGCCATCATTTGCCTGACAGCTCATCCTGTGTAAATGTACCCTTAGGCGCTATCTAGACTTTTTCCTTATTATCACTTGTCAATTCTTTATTAAAGCTGAGCTTTTGTAGAAAAGAAACAGTTCCACCAAATTGTGCTTTTGTAGCTAAACGTGATCTGCCCTCTCATACTCTTCAAAACACCTTAGGGTCTGAATGAAGTATCTGTGTTCTGCTGTGGAAAGTGTTGCTCAAGCTGTTTCTGAGCATTCTGCAGACTAAGGGTCCTTTTTAGAGATGAGCGAGCACCAAAATGCTCTGGTGGTCGTTACTCGAGTAGAACTTTTCGTAATGCTCGAGAGCTCATTTCGAGTAACGAACCCCATTGAAGTCAATGGGGGACTCAAGCATTTTTCAAACTGACCGATGCTCCGCATGGAGGAGGTTGTGTTAAACACCTAAAAACATAAGAACGTCATGGAAACAGAACAGAAATGGATAGGGAATGGCAGGGGCAGCATGCATAGGTGCATCTGAGGCACCCCGGTTCCACTATTAAGCCAAATTGGGGGCAAGAGCCTGGCGGTCACCCCCCTAACAATTTACTTGGGACAGACCATCATTAGCAAGGTACACGCACTGGCACATCTTAGCAAAGCACCACACTTGCTGCAACCAAGGACAATCACCGCTTGTGGGTGACACCGCTGCCTCTTCTGCTGCGTCCACAGCGCACACAAAATTTTCCCTGGGCAGCGTTCAGCTGCCCTCATGCCACACGCTCGCTTCATAGCCACACCACCCTCATGTCTATTTATAAGTCTGTCTGCGATGAGCAGGAACCGGAGACACACACTGCAGAGGGTTGGCAGGGCCAGGCAGCGACCCTCTTTGAAAGTGTGGGTGATAGCCCGCAATGCTGATGAGAATTGATGAAAAAATTGACATCCAATCATAATTCCAATCCCGTGCCACCTCCCGCACAAAATTGTCAGGAGCCGCAAAAGTGGGCAAAAGGGGACTCAGGTGCCAGCACATCTCCACTAACACCAAAGATTGGTTTGAAGCAGGAGGTGTCACGAAAGTAGCCACCACAGGTATACAGTGATCCTGTGAAAGTCTCATGAAATCCATTTCACCTCCTGTGAACGATCCAATCCAGTATCTCGGATAACTGTGGTAATTTGTAGCACGAGAGATAATACATGCCGACCAATGCTGATCCCCAGACCCCAAGGACTAGGTGGCATAATAAGCCAGAGAAGCCGTGACCGAGGTTGGACCCGCAATACTCTGTGTGGGAAGCATGTGAGCGGGCCCAGGGTCAGGCTCAGTCCCAGCCTCCACCTTGTGTGACCCAAGGTGGCGTGAGTTACATAGCCATGGGAAATCCATGTGTCCGCACACAATTCATTATGTGTAGGTGTCAATGCAATGGGAAATCCGACTGCACTCTGCGCCCAACCAAAGTCATTCAGTGCATTTGTGCCAGATAGCTAAAACACCACAATGGGAAATTTTGTGCACCCACAGCATAGGTGAGCCCCTGCAACCCAGGGACAGTATTAAATATGAATAAATCAGAGTATCCACACATGGCAGGGTTTCATCCTGCCAAGGACCTCGTCCTCTGCCGATACACTCAGCAATTGTGGGCCTAAAGCGGACTCGTATGCTAGTACTGCTGTGATCACCTCATTAATTGAGTGACGCTTCTTTTGATTGGTCCAAACCAGTGTCTCAGATAACTATGGTAATACGAGAGCAAATTGATGTTGACCAGTGCAGATCCCCAGACCACAAACAGAAGGAGGAGTAGGTGGCATAATAAACCCGAGAAACCGTGACCAAGGTAGGACCCACAATACTCTGCGTGGGAAGCACGTGAGCGGGCCCAGGGTAAGGCTCGGTCCCAGCGTCCACCTTGATTGACCCAAGGTGCCATGAGTTACATAGCAATGGGTAATCCATGTGATCCCACACAATTCATTCAGTGTATTTGTGCCACATAGCTGAACACTGCGCTGGGAAACCTTTGTGCACCCACGGCATAGGCAAGCCCATGAAACCCAAAGGCAATATTATACATGAAGAAATGAGAGTGTCCAAACATGGAGTTTCACACCGCCCAAGACCTTGGCCTCGGTCCACACTTCTGCCCAAGTCATTCAGTGTATTTGTACCAGACAGCTGAACACCGCTATGGTAAACCATTGTGCACCCACAGTATAGGCAGACCCCTGAAACATATCTGTGGCAAGAGTATGGGCAAACCCCTCAAACCTTTTAATAGCAAGTGTATAGGTGGACCCCATTAACATTTCTGTAGCAAGAGTATAGGCGAACCACTCAAACCTTTCAGTAGCAAGTGTATAGGCGGACCCCTGAAACATTTCTGTAGCAAGAGTATAGGCGAACCCCTGAAACTTTTCTGTAGCAAGAGTATTGGCGAACCACTCAAAGCCTTTCAGTAGCAAGAGTATAGGCGGTTCTCTGAAACATTTCTGTAGCAAGAGTATAGGCGAACTCCTGAAATATTTCTGTAGCAAGAGTATAGGAGAACCCCTGAAGCCCTTCAGTAGCAAGAGTATGGGCGGACCCCTGAAGCATTTCTGTAGCAAGAGTATAGGCGAACCCCTCAAACCTTTCAGTAGCAAGAATATAGGCGGACCCCTGAAACATTTTTGTAGCAAGAGCATAGGTGAATCCCTAAAACCTTTCTGTAGCAAGAGTATAGGCGAAGCCCTCAAACATTGGTCTACCAAGAGTATAGGCGAATACCTGAAAAAATTTGCCTACCAGGAGTATAGGCAAAGCCCAGAAAAATTAGTTGGCTAAGAGTATAGGCGAGGGCATGAAAAACAGGTGTACCAAGAGTACAAGTCTACCCCTGAAAAATTGCTTAACCCAGAGAGCAGGTGAAACCCATAAATGTTTTTTAAAGATACAGTTCGTTGTTGCTTAATTTGTAACAGAGCCTGGAGGCAGCCCTCCAAAAACATTGGTTTTAACAGAGCCTTTTGGCCTGCAGAAAAATTGGCGGCTCAGCACGATGACATGCTGCTTGAGAAGGAGGAGAAGGAAGAGTAATATCCGAGAGGGATAGACCAAGCTACTTCTCTCCTTTTTTGGGGTGATAGAGGATGCATATTTTTCCGGTTGCAGCTAAAAGAATCTTTAGGATCCGCTGCTTTCCACCGGTGGAGAAGAGAAGTCTGGGGAAATCCAGCCTTTGTTCATCTTTATGAGTGTAAGCATGTCGGTGCTGGCAGTTGACAGGCAGGTACCCTTATCTGTGATGATCCCCCCCAGCTGCACTAAACACCCTATCGGACAAGATGCTAGCAACAGGGCAGGCCAGTACCTCCAGGGCGTACAGCGCAAGATCGTGCCACGTGTCCAGCTTTGACACCCAATAGTTGTAAGGAGTAGAGGCATCACAGAGGACCATGATACGGTGGGCTATGTACTCCCACACCATCTTTTTACAGTGCTCCCTCCGACTCAGCCTAGACTGGGGAGTGGTGACACAGTTAGGCTGCGGAGCCAGAAAACTGGCAAAGGCATTGGAGAGTGTTCCCCTGCCTGCGCTGGAAATGCCGCTTGATCCCCACACCTCCCCTGCTAGTTGGCCCTCTGAACTGCATCTTCTGCCGCTAACATTGTCAGATGGGAACTTTAGCATCACTTTTTCCACCAGGGCCATATGGTATTGAATCACTCTCCTACCCCTTTCCTCTTCGGGAATGAGAGTCGAAAGGTTCTCCTTATACCGTGGGTTGAGAAGGGTGTACACCCAGTAATCTGTGTTGGCCAGAATGCATCTAACACGAAGATCACGGGAAAGGCAGCGTAACATGAAGTCAGCCATGTGTGCCAGGGTCCCAGTACACAACACATTGCTGTCCTTACTAGGAGGTCAACTTTCAGGATCCTCCTCCTCAGCCCATACACGCTGAACAGATGAGAGGCAAGCAGCATGGGTACTGTCCGCAGTGTGCCCAGCAGTCTCTTCCCCCTCCTCCAAAACACGCTGAGATATAGACGTGAGGGTGGTCTGGCTATCAAGTGACATGCTGTCATTCCCGTCTCCTGTTCTAACAGGGTCAGCCTTTATGCTTAGCAGTGAACTTCTCAGCAGGAAAAGCAACGGGATGGTAACGCTAATGATGGCTGCATCGCCACTCACCATTTGGATGGACTCCTCAAAATTTCTGAGGACCTGGCAGATGTCTGCCATCCATGCCCACTCCTCAGTAAAGAACTGCGGAGGCTGACTACCACTACGCCGCCCATGTTGCAGCTGGTATTCCACAATAGCTCTACGCTGCTTGTACAGCCTGGGCAACATGTGCAGTGTAGAATTCCAGCGCGTAGGAATGTCGCACAGCAGTCGGTGCTCTGGCAGCTGAAACCGACATTGCAGTGTCCTAAGAACAGCAGCATCCGTGGTGGACTTGCGTAAATGTGCGCAGACGCGGTACACCTTGCCGAGCAAGTCAGACAAGTGGGGGTAGTTTTTCAGAAACCGCTGAACCACCAGATTGAAGACTTGGGCCAGGCATGGCACGTGTGTGCGGCTGCCAAGCCGCCACCAGGTTACGGCCGTTGTCACACACGACCATGCCCAGTTGGAGGCACAGCTGCGAAAGCCAGAGGTCGGTCTGCTCTGTCAGACTCTGTAACAGCTTGGGGCCTGTGTGCCTCTTGTCACCTAAGCTGATTAGTTTCAGCATGGCTTGCTGACACTTGCCCACCGCTGTGCTGCAGTGCCACGCGCTACCGACTGCTGGCGATGTGCTCACACTTCTTAATTGAGAGGTGGAGGTGGCAAAGGAGGAGGAGGGGTTGGAGGAGGTGGCATAATACGTCAGATACCAGCACTGAGGTAGGACTCGCTATTCTTGGTGTGGATAGCACGTAAGCGGTCCCAGGCTCTGACTCGGTCCCAGCCTCCACCAAGTTCACGCAAAGTACTGTCAGGGTGACACAGTGTCCACGCCTGCCAGTACTTGTCCATGTGTTCGTGGTTAAGTGGACCTTCCCAGTAACTGCATTGTTGAGGGCACGGTTTATGTTGCGGTAGACGTGCTGGTGTAGGGCGGGAACGGTACACCGGGAAAAATAGTGGCAATTGGGGACCGAGTAGCGTGGGACCGCCGCCCCCATCATGTTTTTAAAAGCCTCCGTTTCCCCAAGCCGGTACGGCAGCATCTCCAGGCTGATTAATTTGGCACTGTGCACGCTTAAAGCTTGTGCATGCGGGTGGGTGGCGGTGTATTTCCGCTTTCACTCCAACGCATGTGTTAGCAACAGCTGTACGCTGCACTGAGAGACATTGCTGGATGGAGTGGAGGACGATGGAGGTGAGGGAGTGGGTGCAGGCCACGAGGCGCTAGTGCCTGCGTCCTGGGAGGGGGATTGGATCTGTGTGGCAGGTTGGGGCACAGGGGAAGGGGCAGTGGTGTGACCTGGAGGCGGTGAATGGTTTTCATCCCACCTTGTGAGGTGCTTGGCCATCATATGCCTGCGCATGCTGGTGGTGGTGAGACTGGTAGTGGTGGCTCCCTGGCTGATCTTGGTGGGCGTCGGTCATCCACGCTCTCACTAAAAAACATTCACACCTTTGAACACCTAGCCCTCTGCACGGAGGCTTGCCACGAGGGGGTGTTGTGGGAAACACTTGGGGGATTTTTTGCTCTAGCCCTGCCTCTCCCCCTGGCCACCCCACTGCCTCTTCCAACCTGTCCTGCTGCTGCACTTACCGCCTCATCTGAAGCCCTGTCTTCAGTAGGCTTAGCAAGCCAGGTGGAGTCAGTCACCTCATCGTCCAGCAGCTCTTCCTCCGAATCATTTGTGCGCTCCTCCCTCGGAATTATTGCCCTTACTTCTACCTAACTGACAGACAACTGTGTCTCATCATCCTCACCAACAAAAGAGACGCTCTGCACAGGAGCAGAAAGCTACAAAGCCAGTGGACAGTGCTAATAACTGCGGCTACTTCACCGCACCTAAGGAAAGGGTATTGTGAGACGCTCTGCACAGGGGAAGAAAGCTACAAAGCCAGTAGACAGTGCTAATAACTGTGGCTACTTCACTGCACCTAAGGAAAGGGTATTGTGAGATGCTCTGCACAGGGGTAGAAAACTCTAAAGCCAGTGGATAGTGCTTATGACTGCGGCTACTTCATCGCACCCAAGGAAAGGGTATTGTGAGACGCTCTGCACAGGGGCAGAAAGCTATAAAGCCAGTGGACAGTGCTAATAACTGCAGCTACTTCACCGCACTCAGGGAAAGGGTATTGTCAGACGCTCTGCACAGGGGCAGAAAGCTATAAAGCCAGTGGACAGTGCTAATAACTGCGGCTACTTCACCGCACCTAAGGAAAGGATATTGTGAGATGTTCTGCACAGGGGCAGAAAACTCTAAAGCCAGTGGATAGTGCTGATAACTGCGACTACTTCACCCAACACAGAGAATGGTCTGCAGTCGTTCAGGAAATATTAGAATACTATTTAGTGATGAGAAATCTGCCTAATGCACTGCACACATAAAACGGTATAGCTGAAATGGTCTGGAATGGCCCAGGAAATATTAGAGTACTGTTTAGCGATGAGACCTCTGCCACACATAGAATGATATAGCTGAAATGTTCTGCACAGGCCTAGATGCTTTAAAAACAAAAAGGTGCACTATTGCTCCCAGCCAGCCACAACAGTAATGCACACAATGAGCAATAGCCCTAAGAAGGACCATTGGGTTCTTGAAGAGAGGATCCCGATTGTTTCACTTTCCCTATATCAGCAGCACGTTCCCTAACCTCTGCCAGCATGTGTTTGAGGTGAGCCATAGGCAGGACCAGTTTAAGTACTCGGCGGTCACCTGATCCCGCCAGCCACTCACTGCTGTCGGAAGGTAGAGGGCTGGCACGTCACAGCAGGAAGTGGTAATGCCTTCCCCGCATGTTTATTGGCTAAAAAATGGCGCTAAACATGCGGGAAGGGAAATGAAATTTTCTCGCATACCGCGTGTTGCTCGACTCGAGTACCGAGCATCTCGAGTAGCCTAATACTCGAACAAGTATCAAGCTTGGATGAGGGTGCTTGCTCAACTCTAGTCCTTTTACATGGGCTGACTGTCAAGGGCCAACAGCAGTCCCACCTTTTATGACTGCTGTGCATTCATAAAGGAGTGATGATTGTTCACTGAATAAAGGCAGAACCCACCAGAAATCACCTTCATTCAGAGTAAACAGGCAGTCTTTCATAGATGAATGACTGCCTGTTTACACAAAATGATTGTCTGCATAAATGGGACGACAAACGATAAGCAAACTACTTTTCATTTATCATTCAGTCGCTGGCAGTGTTTACACTGAACGATTAGTCCTGCGTAATTCCGTAAAAAAATGGACAATATCACTTTGTGTAAATTGGACTTTAGGCCTCATGTCAATGGGCAGGGTCAGATTTCGCCCGCGGGAACCCGTAGCAGGATCCAACCATGCCCGTGGCCAAGGACATTTTTTTATTTGTCCAGGTCTTCTGCGGACCTGTCTGGGTCTTCTCCCTACTCTCTGGGTCTTCGTTACTCTGCTCTGTGGATGCGTGCAGGCGGTACACTTTTTTTTTTTACTCCTGCTTTTGTGCGGATCTGCGGCACGTCTGCAGTGCCAGCTGAAGGTGTGCCGCAGGTCAGATTGCTTCCATTGACTTTAATGGAAGCCGTCAGTGTGGGATCCACATAGAAATGGAGCCACCTGGGTGCCCTGTATAGATTCTGCAAATCAAATCCACCCGTGGAAGCCTTAGTTTAGTTCTACCAGAGGTTTTTACATAGTTTTCTTCTGGAACACTCGCATTCTTGAGGAATACCCTTTCAAGTTCCCTAAAATTGTTTTTACTTCCTTACTTAAGAGGCCTCTGAGAAAGGCTTTTATTGTGTCCCTTAACAACAAGAGAGGTTTCTGTGCCTTTACTGAGTTCAAAGAAGTTACCCTCGGTGAAAAAATAGCTTACAGGTAATATTAATTGAAGCCAATAGGAGTTGAACCTCCATAGCTTTGGGAATTTAGATCTAAGCGTGTCAACTAATATTAATACCTTTAAGGCAAATGACTAGAGAGGCTGTGGACTTGGTATTCAGCATCTTGATGCATATGGTAGGCCTGAGACTTTTCCACTATCAGATCTATTCTAGACCCATGGGACTATCAATATGAAGAGTATCGGTGAATTGATGGATGTTTTAGACTCCTCAAATCCAGCAATGTCACTATATTAAGAACTCTGACAAATGCAATTAGTTTGTCAACACCCACAGGTTGAGCCCCAGTCATTCTATCTAAGGAGGAGTGGACACTATTATTAAAAACCCAAGAACAAGTAATGGAACCTACGGTGTAAAATCTGAAAAGTCTAGGGCTTTTCTTCAAGACTCCACCTGAATAAGGTAAAAAGTATATACTGTCATTATCAAACAGGGCACATTTGCCAGCTTACTAAAAAAACAAATACATCTACTGTCTTTATAATGCTAGACATATAGCATTCAAAGGGAACATTACATTGTATCATGACATTCTCTACTCGAGTGGCATGATATTCCTGTTAAACCCAGAAGGGCTCTAACAAGTATGTTCTATCAGCAGCCATATGTGTCTCCTGTAGCCAGAGAATCAAAGGATGATGGGCCTTAAAGTGCAGCTATAATTTAATTACAGTTTTTTTTAATATATAGAATAGAAGATTTTAAGCATTTTCATATTAGGCTATATTAGCCTATTCTGCACATTTTTCGTTCAAAACCCCTCTTCTGCTATGCATTTATGAGAAACCGTTGCTAGGGAAATCCATATTCACCTAATTGTATAGCAGAAGAGGGAGCTAAATCTGTGCCTGCACTGTTCTCTCTCTGTTCCTATATACTAAGCTATTAATAAATGCTGCCATTTTATTTGAATAATTTTCAGTGCTGCTGTGCTATCAATCTATCTTCTTTGTCCCACAGACTATTTTTTTATCAATGTTCTGCCCCTCTCCTGTCTCAAATACTTTGCCAGGCACTGTCCAAGGAGAAGCTGTTATGTGTTACAGATGGCCTCTCCCCTTCGCAGTGTCTGTTCCCTTCCAGACCTGATGCACTCTCAGCATCTCAGTACATCGGGTATACAGTACTGTATGTCCCCACCTGATGCACTGAGACCCTGACAGCTCATCAGGTCCAGCAGGAATGAGCACTGTGAAGGTTAGAAGCATTGGGGCCCAGAAGCTTCAAGTTATACGTCTGGGCAGGACATTAATAAAAGCAACTTGTGTGATGTATAGATAAATTGGGGGCACAGAAACACTGAAAATAAATGAAATATAATGGAAACATTTATTAATACTCTAGTATATGAAACAGTTGTGCAGTGCTAGATGGAAGTGGAGGCACAGCGATGGTTCCTTCTTCTGCTATGCAGTTAGATGAATAGGGATTTACCTAGCAACTACTTCTAGCTACATAGCAAAAGAGCGATTTTGAAGGAAAATTTTTTAGAACAGGCTAGTAAAACCTATTGCGAAAATGCTAACAATTATCTATTCTGTACATTTTTTAAATTTAAATGACAGATAGACTTTAACATAGTTACAGTAACTTTATCATCAAAATGTATTTTTATTAATTAAAACCAGAAGAGAAACATATTTCATTTTTCTAATCTGTCTTAATTTTCTGATAGTTTTATTCTGTTGTCTGTACTAAAATGCTTTATAGCTGCTTCATGGGTCTTTTACACAATGGACAAAAAGGGGCAAATTGACTTGTATGAGGCCAGTTCTAGGCATGTGCTGTGACCCGTGTAGAGGTAATTTTGTAGGGAGGACGAGTAGATAGTCACAGTTTATCACTAATTGTGAATGATGAATCCTATGTTATCTACATAGAGGTGTTAAGGCTGGTTTACACAGGCAGATGATGGCTCAAAGATCGCTCAAACCACAGTTTGAGGGTGCGGGCAGACGAGCGCATAAACGGCGCGTTTTTGCGACCAAACGTATATACGTGACCATCTGAGGCAATGGTTTCGAATGTATTCGTTCACATGGGCGATTTTACGGCGCGTAAAAACGGCAATTCGAAAAAAACCGGAATATATGCGACCAAAATACGCGCCAACGCATATTCGATCGCCGAAAAGACCGTTTGCAAAGTAGGAACAAACGAAAATACGCTTTCCAGCTCTGGTCGTGATCGGTGAAAAACGATCGCTCGGGCGATTATACGTTGCGCTCGTGCGAACGTAAATACGCCTACGCTCGTCTGCCCGCACCCTGAGTGAAAGCTTTGAGTGATCATTTTGCATAAAAATTAATTGGTATTTAAGTAGCTACTCAGCTACTTAAATACCAATTAGATATGAAAATGAAGTCTTCACTGAACACAGTTAATAGCCCGAGGCTATTATCTGCGCTCAGATCCTTTGTTCTCCACGGGGAAACAATGCTATCAGCACTCCCCCGTGGAGAACTACTGATAGACGTGAGTAATGATTTTTAGGTTGGACTGAATTTAACAATCAGACAGCAGTGCCCGAAAAGTGGATGATGGACGCACATTTACACTTACCAATTATCGCTAAAAGGATCGCGGATTAGCGATTTTTAAGCGATAATTGACTGGTGTAAATGGGCCTTTACTAGAGATGAGCGAACACCAAAATGTTCGGGTGTTCGTTATTCGTAACGAACTTCCCGTGATGCTCGAGGGTTCGTTTCGAACAACGAACCCCATTGAAGTCAATGGGCGACCGGAACATTTTTGTATTTCGCCGATGCTCGCTAAGGTTTTCATGTGTGAAAATCTGGGCAATTCAGGAAAGTGATGGGAATGACACAGTGACGGATAGGGCAGGCGAGGGGCTACATGGTGGGCTGCATCTCAAGTTCACAGGTCCCACTATTAAGCCACAATAGCGGCAAGAGTGCCCCCCCCCCCCCACTGTCAGCATAAAGATCGTCCTCCTCTGGCACAGCTGTAACAGCTGTAGCAGAGAAGAACGATGTTTGCCCATTGAATTCAATGGAGCGGCAATACAGCCGACTCCACTGAATGCAATGGGCTGCCGGCGATCGCAGGATGAATGGTCGGAAAGGGGTTAAATATATAACCCCTTTCCTGCAATTCATCCAGAAATGTGTTACACTAAAAATATATACCGGCGTATAAGGCGACCGGGCGTATAAGACGACCCCCCAACTGTCACCTTATACGCCGGTAATACAGTGGAGCAAAGAATAAAAAGCATTACTTACGTTTTTAGATGATCTGCGGCGCTCCTGCAGGCTGTCACTCCCTCCTGGTCCACGGCAGACAAGCTTTCTCCACGAAAGACTTTAAATCCCTGCCTCCAGAAGCACATGTGCCTTCAGCCAATCACAGCCAATGACAATGATGTCATTGAATGGCTGTGATTGGCTGTGTTTCTGGAGGCGGGGATTACAGTTTGGTAGTTTATTTATTGGGGCGTCTGATAACTTCGCTGACATAGAAGAAATTGAGGAAAGGGAGCTTCCAGAGACGGTGTCAGCCACCTCCAGTGTTGCCTAACACCCAGAACAAATTAAGGAGCATACCGATGCCGCAACATCTACTCGTTCAGTCTCTGCATCCATTTACACGGGACGACTATCATTCAAATACCTGCAGGGGCGCGGGTATTTGAACAACTCTGAACAGTAATCGTCAGTTTTTTCAAAAAGAAAAACTTGTTTAACCAAGCGGCATTGTTAGACTTTATTGACTCAAATGGTTAAAAGTTGGATGGCTACAGTTCAGCCAATAACAAATTGCAGCATTGGGTGCAGTAATAATACAGTGACTCAGGTTTACTGACGATATAGACACCCGAACACATGATTGATGCCGATTGATATGTTGCTTTCACAAAGTGCAGTGGTATTTTGCATTTTAAACTGTGTGAAAGCATTATTATTGATGCAAACAGTGAGGCAGAAGTATTGTGCCACTGTGTATGACAGTATGACACAGGCCCGACTGTCATACGCTATTGAATGAAAAAAATCCGATTTTCCATGACAGACGATTTTTTTAAATTAAACACACACAACCATTTTTCCCCCAAAATTTTAATTTGTGATCTTTTTTTTTTTAAGGAAGAAAGGTATTGAGGTATTGTTTAATATTTTGACCAAATTATGTATGTTTTCAAAGTCACATTTACCATGGGGCCCGACACCCGGTATCTACTCTTCTGTGCAGGAATCAACACTAATTAGCCACTTGCCTCAGTATAAGGAGGGCTTGTGAGTGGCTGATTCATCAGTCTCCAGCACATGTGTAAGCTGCTCCTTCATTTAGAATTCTGGCTTACTGCATGTTGGTGTTTACAGGGTTTATATGCCTGCCCTCTTACATCAATTTATCAGTAAGTATATGGCCACTTTCTGTGACTTTTTTTTATCTGTTTGTATATTCCCCTTCTGTGATTTTTACATTTATTTAAGTGCAAAAAAAACTTACAGAAAAAATAGATTGATAAATTATTTAAGCTCAACAACCCATGTCAAGGGTCCACATTGTCTTGCAAGTCCCTAATGAAAAATAAAAATACCCTACCTTAAAAAAGAAAAACACAGGCTGTTTAGATAGATCGGGCCATCATGTTCCTCATACATCTGTCAAAGAACTGCTCTCTGGTGACTCAGAAAATAGTCCGCAAAGATGATCCTAACTCGTAAATCACATGATGCTGATCTGCCATGCAGCATGGGGTCATTCACAACTTTGGAAGGAATAGTTACAAGTTGAGTCTCTTCTCTATTCCAACCTGCATCTTTATCCCAGAAAAATTGTTCAGAACCATGCAGGCTCTAATTACCAAACACATGTTCTCAGGTTCTATCTGAAGCTTGCTCTGCAAAACTCCCCATTTGCTGGTGAAAATGCCAAAATCATACTCGACAAAATGCTAGGTGTTTGTGAGACGTTAATTAAACACATGCCTCCTGATGTCCAACCATCTGCTAGCAAAGGGACACTAAACATGGGTGGCCAGGCAGGCTTCAGGCAGGGACAGCTGGCCAGCAAGAAGTTGCTGATGTATTCTATAAGACCTGAAAAAGCAAGAATCCATAGTGCTTCCATAGGCCCCGATATCAATAATTTAAAACCAATAGTTACTATCAGTGAGAGCTGACAGCAATACCCAAAAATACTGCCAGTAATTTTAATATTGGGACCCTGAGTGTAGCAGCTTCTGTGAGTCTGTATCGCACATCTTTTCAGAAGCTTATTGAATAGCTTGACCAACAAACGACAAAAAGCAGTGAACTTCTCTTGATGGTATCTCAAGTAAGTGTTAAGAGTATGGAATTGCCACTTACGTGCACGCTGCAACATCAGAGTTTGAACCCAGAACCTCCTCTACTTCCTTTGAGGTCTCTTCTCCAGTATTTGCGTGACTCTCCAAATTCGCAAGGTAGCAACCAACTGAAGAGAACATCATCTTTGTCAGAAGACATGTCTCCAAGCTTGACAACTCTCCCAGAAAGCACTTGAAGCACCACCAGAGCTTTTGGCCGCTCATGTTACCTTTTTGTGGGCAGTGGGCAGGGAAAGTTCTGGCATCTCGTGGCCATCCTTGCATTCTTTTTTGCACACATAAATATGCAGTGAATGTGCAAACAAAAAGGAACACAAACTAAGCAAATAAGTACAAAAATATGCAGTACTGAGCATGTAAGAATACGACGTAAATATGAACCACCTATATGAACAAGCCCTAAGGATGCTTTTATACATAACAGAATATTCTGCAACACTCAGCAGAATAGTTCACCGCAAAAATCTGCACCAAAATCTGTAAGTCTAATGCCTAAAGTCTAAAGTGGATTTAAGGCAGAATTAAGCCATTTGCAAATCCTGATCAAAATCGGCATATCAGGTAGCCTGCGAATATTGTTGCAGAATTTACCATGGCTTGCGATGCGTCATGCGGACTATTCCATCCTGTGTGAAAAGTTCCTAATAAAATCCACCAACAGTTCCTTGGTGGTGACTTCTAGGTATTTCTTCCTCAACTGCCCGAAGTAAAAATAGACTTAAAAGTAATTGAACACAGCAAAATAAAGATCATTGAGACATTGCAAAGATGTTGGATTTCACATTTGCCGACTACATAACCGGGTGTTAATTATTTCACTTTGAAATAAAATGTTTTGGAATAAGACCAAAAATACTGTTAAAAAAGATATAATACAGATGATCGGTTAATAATAGCTTTTTGTTTGTCCTTTGATGTAATTGTGTTAAGCTGGAATAAGTAGAAACACTTCACTCAGGAAAGTTGAGCGCTCCTGCAATGAGTGGATAAAGAAAACATCTTGTGTTTGCTTTTCATTTATTATTTAGTTCTTTAGCTTCTTACTCCACATGATTCCAGAACAGTGGTTTAGCAACAATGAGCTCGCCGAGAAGTATACCGGAGTGTGCTATAGATACTTCTGTCTATGAAAGGACACTGAACACAGGGGTGAGAAAATAATCTCGTAATGAAAAGATCACGCAGACATAACCATGCCAGGTATGATTGTGAAGAATGGCATTTCCACAAATTCATACTTCAATACTAAATAAAGTATATTTTATATTTAGAACCATTTGAAGCGGCTGGTTTTGTTTGAAGTTAATTACATTTGTGCTTGTGGGGAATGCGTGCTGATTAGTTAATATGGTTTGATCTCACAACTTCATATAGGGAAATCATTTTACTTTTCATCTATATTAAGGAAGCATGCCTGAGAGAATCTTGAAAGGAACTGGTACAGTGTGCTATCCGTAAAAGCTAGTGGAACTACGGTAATATTATTACGGCAGCCGAGTCCACATGGCTATGACTTCAGCTCTGCTGTTTGCCTTTTATCTATTGCTGTAATAGGTCCCTGTGACATTTGGAAATAATCTCCCTGTCCACTTTGCTGTAACTTCTACTGTATGGACTGATTGGTGGACAGGGAGGTGTTCTCCCCTGTTTGGCCAATCAGCCATGGTGTGAGTATTTTTAACTCAGTCAGATCCATTCCCGGGTGTTGTTCATTCCATAGTCTACCTGCTTGGGTGAGGATGCCTGAATCCCCTCCGTCCATAGGTGTGTGGACGCTTGAATTCCCTCCCTCTGTAGGTGTGCGGATGCCTAAATCCCCTCCGTCCATAGGTGTGGGAATCCCTGAGTCCCCTCCATCCGTAGTTGTGTGGATCCCTGAGACCGTTTTGTCCATAGGTGTTTGGACGCCTGAGTCCCCTCTGTAAGGTAGGTGTGTGGACGCCTGAATCCACTCCGTCCATAGGTGTGTGGATGCCCGAGTCCCCCTTGTCCGTAGGTGTGTGGACGCCCGAGTTCCCTTTGTCTGTAGGTGTGTGGACGCCCGAGTTCCCTTTGTCCGTAGGTGTGTGGATGCCCGAGTTCCTTTTGTCCGTAGGTGTGTGGACGCCCGAGTTCCCTTTGTTTGTAGGTATGTGGATGCCCGAGTTCCCTTTGTCCGTAGGTGTGTTGACGCCCGAGTTCCCTTTGTCCGTAGGTGTGTGGATGCCCGAGATCCCTTTTCCGTAAGTGTGTGGATGCCTGAGTTTCCTTCGTCCCTAAGTGTGTGGGCGCCGGAATCAATATGTTGGTTGGAGTAAGCATGCAACATCTGCGTGTTATATGCCTATGGGGTTTATCTTACATCTGTCTAGTTCTGTATTTCCTACTTTCCATTTAGGGACAATCTAGTCCCTTAGGTATGAGACACAGGGTCATTCTTTTTAGGCAGATTGCCCTGCTTGTAGGCAGGGTCCACTCGCCCAAAAATTTACTAGGGATAACGTTCCCTTTCATGCTTGTTGGTGTGGTCCATCTTGGATTGTTATGTCTTGCTGTGAACCCCTTTCTTAATTTGTTTATGCAGGCAAGCCCTGCAGAAACATAACAGTACCAATTCTGCATTTGCTTTCACTAGAGGTTTTGTCTGTGTAAGTAAGTTTAGAAATGATAGCAAGTTCAAGAAAATCTGCATTCACTTTCTGTCTTCTTCATAAGACTTAGTACCAGACAGCATCATTGTTAGTTACCATGAATGGTTCTGAAGACTTTGAAATGTCAACCAAGTCATATATAATGAAGATTAAAGAAAATTAAGCAGATGACTAATAGAGATAAAGCATGTTCTTACATACAAAAGTCAGAAAGACCTGCTGTAAATTACTATCTATGTTGAGAACATCAGGATTAGAGATGAGCGAGCACCAAAATGATCGGGTGCTCGTTACTCGGGACGAAATTTTCGCGATGCTCGAGGGTTCGTTTCGAGTAACGAACCCCATTGAAGTCAATGGGCGACCCGAGCATTTTTGTGTCGGAAAAGGTGAAATTCTTGGACTGCCACCAGACGAACCAATGCAAAGGCATTTGCCAAGAATGTTTTCATTGTTGGAGGAGGAGGGGGATGTTTTTGAGGCACTACGTGTCCTCTCCACATGTCCGTGGTTATATGCACCTTAACAGTAACCTCGTTGGTGGGAAATGGCCTCGCCGCCATCATGTCTTTGGGAAGCCTCTGTTTCCACACCCCAGAGACATACCATTAGCAGCGGTATAGGCAGAGCCCAGAATTCGTAACATTTCAGCCGTAGCATTAGGACAGGCCCCACTAACATATCACTAGCAGCATTATAGGGGGAGCACAGTATTAGTTCCATTTCAGTAATAGTAGCACTCAAGACAGGCCCCAGTAACAATTCCGAAGCAGCAGTATAGGAGGAGCATAGTCTAAGTTCCATTTAAGTAATAGTAGCAGCCTACACAGGCCCCAGGAACAATTCCGAAGCAGCAATATAGTGGGAGCGCAGTCTTAGTTCTATTTCAGTAGCTGCAGTATAGCCAAGGCCCAAGTTACATTTATGAAGCGAAAGTGTAGGCCAACCCCACACACCTTTCTGTACCATGAGTGCAGGCGAAGAACATAGAAATTGCTATGATTACACTGTAGGTGAGGGCCCAAAAAAATTGGTGTACCAACAGTACTAATGTACCTCAGTAAAAATTGGCCATGCCCAACCAAGATGGCAGGTGAAACCCATTAATCGCTTTGGTTACTGTGGCTTAAGTGGTAACTAGGCCTGGAGGCAGCCCAGTTTAACGAAACATTGTTTCAAGTTAAAGTTCCAACGCTTTTAAGAGCATTGAAACGTATAAAAAAATTGTTCAGAAAAATTATTTGAGTGAGCCTTGTGGCCCTAAGAAAAATTGCCCGTTCAGCGTGATTACGTGAGGTTTCAGGAGGAGGAGCAGGAGGAGGAGGAGGAATATTAGACACAGATTGATGAAGCAGAAATGTCCCCGTTTTGGATGGTGAGAGAGAACGATGCTTCCATCCGCGGGTGCAACCTACGTATTGCTTAGGTATCGCTGCTGTCCGCTGGTGGAGAAGAGAAGTCTGGGGAAATCCAGGCTTTGTTCATCTTGATGAGTGTTAGCCTGTCTGCACTGTCGGTTGACAGGCGGGTACGCTTATCTGTGATGATTCCCCCAGCCGCACTAAACACCCTCTCCGACAAGACGCTAGCCGCAGGACAAGCAAGCACCTCCAGGGCATACAGCGCTAGTTCAGGCCACGTGTCCAGCTTCGACACCCAGTAGTTGTAGGTGGCAGAGGCGTCACGGAGGACGGTCGTGCGATCGGCTATGTACTCCCTCACCATCCTTTTACAGTGCTCCCGCCGACTCAGCCTTGACTGGGGAGCGGTGACACAGTCTTGCTGGGGAGCCATAAAGCTGTCCAGGCCCTTAAAGACTGTTGCACTACCTGGGCTGTACATGCTGCTCGATCTCCGCACCTCCCCTGCTACCTGGCCCTCGGAACTGCGCCTTCTGCCACTAGCGCTGTCGGATGGGAATTTTACCATCAGCTTGTCCACCAGCGCCCTGTGGTATAGCAACACTCTCGAACCCCTTTCCTCTTCGGGAATGAGAGTGGGAAGGTTCTCCTTATAGCGTGGGTCGAGCAGTGTGTACACCCAGTAATCCGTAGTGGCCAGAATGCATGTAACGCGAGGGTCACGAGAAAGGCATCCTAACATGAAGTCAGCCATGTGTGCCAGGGTACCTGTACGCAACACATGGCTGTCCGCACTAGGAAGATCACTTTCAGGATCCTCCTCCTCCTCAGGCCATACACACTGAAATGATGACAGGCAAGCAGCATGGGTACCGTCAGCAGTGGGCCAAGCTGTCTCTTCCCCCTCCTCCTCATCCTCCTCATGCTCCTCCTCCTCCTCCTGAACGCGCTGAGATATAGACAGGAGGGTGCTCTGACTATCCAGCGACATACTGTCTTCCCCCGGCTCTGTTTCCGAGTGCAAAGCAGCTGCCTTTATGGTTTGCAGGGAACTTCTCAAGATGCATAGCAGAGGAATGGTGACGCTAATGATTGCAGCATCGCCACTCACCACCTGGGTAGACTGCTCAAAGTTTCGAAGGACCTGGCAGATGTCTGCCAACCAGGCCCACTCTTCTGAAAAGAATTGAGGAGGCTGACTCCCACTGCGCCGCCCATGTTGGAGTTGGTATTCCACTATAGCTCTACGCTGCTCATAGAGCCTGGCCAACATGTGGAGCGTAGAGTTCCACCGTGTGGGCACGTCGCACAGCAGTCGGTGCACTGGCAGATTAAACCGATGTTGCAGTGTCCGCAGGGTGGCAGCGTCCGTGTGGGACTTGCGGAAATGTGCGCAGAGCCGGCGCACCTTTACGAGCAGGTCTGACAAGCGTGGGTAGCTTTTCAGAAAGCGCTGAACCACCAAATTAAAGACGTGGGCCAGGCATGGCACGTGCGTGAGGCTGCCGAGCTGCAGAGCCGCCACCAGGTTACGGCCGTTGTCACACACGACCATGCCCGGTTGGAGGCTCAGCGGCGCAAGCCAACGGTCGGTCTGCTCTGTCAGACCCTGCAGCAGTTTGTGGGCCGTGTGCCTCCTATCTCCTAAGCTGAGTAGTTTCAGCACAGCCTGCTGACGCTTGCCCACCGCTGTGCTGCCACGCCGCGCGACACCGACTGCTGGCGACGTCCTGCTGCTGCTGACACATCTAGATTGCGAGACAGAGGTTGAGGAGGAGGAGGAGGAGGAGGGTGGTTTAGTGGAGGAAGCATACACCGCCGAACATACCACCACCGAGCTGGGGCCCGCAATTCTGGGGGTGGGTAGGACGTGAGCGGTCCCAGGCTCTGACTCTGTCCCAGCCTCCACTAAATTCACCCAATGTGCCGTCAGGGAGATGTAGTGGCCCTGCCCGCCTGTGCTTGTCCACGTGTCCGTAGTTAAGTGGACCTTGCCACTAACCGCATTGGTGAGGGCGCGTACAATGTTGCGGGAGACGTGGTCGTGCAGGGCTGGGACGGCACATCGGGAAAAGTAGTGGCGACTGGGAACTGAGTAGCGCGGGGCCGCCGCCGCCATCATAGCTTTGAAAGCCTCCGTTTCCACAACCCTATACGGCAGCATCTCAAGGCTGATAAATTTCACTATGTGGACGGTTAACGATTCAGCGTGCGGGTGCGTGGCGGCGTACTTGCGCTTGCGCTCCAACACTTGCGCTAGCGACGGCTGGACTGTGCGGTGCGAGACATTGGTGGATGGGGCTGAGGACAGCGGAGGTGAGGGTGTGGGTGCAGGCCAGGAGACGGTAGTGCCTGTGTCCTGAGAGGGGGGTTGTATCTCAGTGGCAGGTTGGGGCACAGGGGGAGAGGCAGCGGTGCAAACCGGAGGCGGTGAACGGCCTTCGTCCCACCTTGTGGGGTGCTTGGCCATCATATGTCTGCGCATGCTGGTGGTGGTGAGGCTGTTGGTGGTGGCTCCCCGGCTGATCTTGGCGCGACAAAGGTTGCACACCACTGTTCGTCGGTCGTCAGGCGTCTCTGTGAAAAACTGCCAGACCTTAGAGCACCTCGGCCTCTGCAGGGTGGTATGGCGCGAGGGTGCGCTTTGGGAAACAGTTGGTGGATTATTCGGTCTGGCCCTGCCTCCCCCCCTGGCCACCGCACTGCCTCTTGCAACCTGCCCTGCTGCTGCCCTTGCCTGCCCCTCTGAAGACCTGTCCTGAGTAGGCGTTGCACACCAGGTGGGGTCAGTCACCTCATCGTCCTGCTGCTCTTCCTCCGAATCCTCTGTGCGCTCCTCCCTCGGACTTACTGCCCTTACTACTACCTCACTGCAAGACAACTGTGTCTCATCGTCATCGTCCTCCTCACCCACTGATAGGTCTTGAGACAGTTGCCGGAAGTCCCCAGCCTCATCCCCCGGACCCCGGGAACTTTCCAATGGTTGTGCATCAGTGACGATAAACTCCTCTGGTGGGAGAGGAACCACTGCTGCCCAATCTGAGCAGGGGCCCGAGAACAGTTCCTGGGAGTCTTCCCGCTCCTGAGCATGTGTCATTGTAGTGGAGTGAGGAGGCTGGGAGGAAGGAGGAGCAGCAGACAGAGGATTCGGATTTGCAGCACTGGACGGCGCAGAACTCTGGGTGGATGATAGCTTGCTCGAAGCACTTTCTGCCATCCACGACAGGACCTGCTCACACTGCTCATTTTCTAATAAAGGTCTCCTGCGTGGACCAATTAATTGGGCGATGAATGTGGGGACGCCAGAAACGTGCCTCTCTCCTAATCGCGCAGCAGTCGGCTGCGACACACCTGGATCAGGAGCTCGGCCTGTGCCCACACCCTCACTTGGGCCTACGCGTCCTCGGCCGCGTCCACGTCCTCTAGGCCTACCCCTACCCCTCAGCATGCTGTATTACCAGTGATTTCCAATCCAGGAAAGAAATTGGCGCAAGCCTGCAGCCAAAATAGAATTTTTTCCCTTGTTTTTCAAAGGACAAGCCACACTGCGTGTATTCAATGAATACTACTAAGTTTAATAACTGTGTTGTGGCCCTGCAAATGTGTCAGAGAACTGCAGTGATGCAAAGTTATTCGCTACAGCAGATCAGGGATTTCCCATGCAGGAAAAAAATTGGCGCAAGCCTGCAGTAAAACGTAGCTGGCTGCGTCTGATTTTTTTTTACGTTCTGCACGCAGCACACACGTACCCAGAGCCCTGAGGACTGTCAGAGGCAGGCGAAATTGAATTTTTTCCCTTGTTTTTCAAAGGAAAAGCCACACTGCGTGTATTCAATGAATACTACTAAGTTTAATAACTGTGTTGTGGCCCTGCAAATGTGTCAGAGAACTGCAGTGATGCAAAGTTATTCGCTACAGCAGATCAGGGATTTCCCATGCAGGAAAAAAATTGGCGCAAGCCTGCAGTAAAACGTAGCTGGCTGCGTCTGATTTTTTTTAACGTTCTGCACGCAGCACACACGTAACCAGAGCCCTGAGGACTGTCAGAGGCAGGCGAAATAGAATTTTTTCCCTTGTTTTTCAAAGGAAAAGCCACACTGCGTCTATTCAATGAATAATGTATGTCTTCTGGCCCTGCCTACACAATTCTATCCCTGTAGTATTAATGCCGGGTGCAATGGTCTGCACAGCCGGTTTTGAGAAAAAATAAATAAAATGCAACACTGCTAACAGCTGCCTGGACAGTACTGCACACGGATAGATGTGGCCCTAGAAAGGACCGTTGGGGTTCTTGAAGCCTACACTCACTGCTAACACTCTCCCTGCCTAACCCCCACTTCTGTCCCTATTGCAGGGCGCAATGCTCTGCAGATCCAATTTTGAAAAAAAAAAATACAGTGCTAACACAGTACTGCACACTATTAGATGTGGCCCTGAGAAGGACCGTTGGGGTTCTTGAAGCCTACACTAACTCCTAACGCTCTCCCTACAGCAGCTCCAGCACGATACCACTTTCCCTCAGCTAACTCACAAGGCATCTGAGCCGAGCCGCGGGAGGGGCCGATTTTTATACTCGGGTGACATCAGATCTCCCCAGCCACTCACAGCAGGGGGGTGGTATAGGGCTTGAACGTCACAGGGGGAAGTTGTAATGCCTTCCCTGTCTTTCAATTGGCCAGAAAAGCGCACTAACGTCTCAGAGAGGAAACTGAAAGTAACCGGAACACCGCGTGGTGCTCGTTACGAGTAACGAGCATCCCGAACACCCTAATATTCGCACGAATATCAAGCTCGGACGAGTACGTTCGCTCATCTCTAATAGTCACCATGAAAAGGTTAACCCCACCGGGCTACCAACAAATCGTATAGTCACGTCTGCCTGTCTCAATTAAAAGCAAGAAGGCTCATCAAGAATATCAGGCTATACAGAGAATAATGACCGGATGACTATGATTATGGTGGTGGTCTCTCCGAAAATAAGACCTATGATGATAATAAGCCCTACCCTGATTTTTGGGGAGGGTTTGAAATATAAGCCTTACCCTGAAAATAAGCCCTATCTACCCTACATGAAAAAAAAGCAATAATCACCTAGCAGGTGCCGGACGTGTTCCTCCCACTGGACTGCTGCGCCCTGGCAGACTTCAATGCAGTACTTAATGCCGACAAAGCATCTCTTGCTGGTGACAGGGCATGAATATCCTGTCTCCAGCAAGTGACTGCTCTGATTGGTTCAGGAGCGCCGCCTGAGCCATTTAGAGCTGACGCTCAATGAACCAATCACAGCCATTCATTGAATTACATCATTGAATGGCTGTGGTTGGTTCATCAAGTGCTGGCTTTGATTGGCTGAGGTGGTGCTCTGAACCAGTCAGAGTAATCGCTTGCTGGAGGCAGGCTATTCAAGCCCCACCACCAGCAAGAGATGCCCTATCAGCATTGAGGACTACACAGAAGTCTACCGGAGCCCCACAGCTCAGCAGGAGGGACCCGAATGGTGCCTGCTAAGTGAGTATAAGACACCCCTCGAAAATATGACCCTGTGCCTCTTTTGGGGCAAAAATTAATATAAGACAGGGTCTTATTTTTGAGGAAACATGGTATTGAATAGCCTTTCTGTGTCCTCATCATAAATGTGCCAGGGTGGACACACATGCTCAGTCTTGCCTCACTCTTTGCTCCACTGGGTATGCAAAGGAACTCGTAGTGTGGTATGCTTCTGCTTCTGAAGTTCCAATGTCTACTGTTTGTTACAGGAGATGTTGAGAAAGCACAGTTGAAGTAAAGCTGACTCCCTGTATCACTACAGAATTTATCCTGCCACTTCTATCTGCAGTCACATCATCTGTTAACCCCAGTGAGGCAGTTCCATCGGCAACCACACATGTCCATGTGTGCCCATGATATAACACTGCCTCCACCATGTTTGACAGATGATTTGGTTCATATCATGAGTCCTTCCTTTAGTGCTTCATACTCTTCTCTAGACCAGCAGGGGATTGGAGCAATGAGTATATCTTTTTATTTTTAGGCCTATTTCACATGAGCGTTTTATCGTGGCTCATTTGTCGCAATAAGACGTCGGCTGAAAATTGCGATCATCTGAAGAATTGAATTCTAATACATTCATTCAGATGACCACTTTTTGGCCACGTCAAAACATTGTGGCCGAATAATAGGACATCGTGGCTGAATATGCCAGCTGATGTTTTGCCGCAAAAAATAGGTCTTGCCCTGTCTTTCAGCCGCGATCAGCTGGCGGCTCCCATAGGCTTTTTTGCCAGCTGTTGGCAAAGGGAGGCGGAGGGAGTTTACTTAGCACTACTAAACTATGTCAGCTGGCTTCATTGAGCCATTAGAAATATTTAGGCCAGCCGAAGGAATTCCGGCCTGCGGCGTCTAAGCGCCCCACCTGGCCGTGTGAATGATGGCAAAAAGATGCAAAATTCAGCTGTGACTTGGTCGCAGCTTTTTCTCATCCATGCATATCACCTGTGTAAAAGAGGCCATTACCATTTCCTGTCCCCTCCCCAATTTTTTAGTAATTTAGAAAACCCCTATGTGATATTGCTATAATAATATTTGAGGGACCGTGAATTGAATTGATGTTATGAATTAGTGCTGTATTTTGGTGACACTGTTCACATTCACTGTAGATTTTTTTTCTTTTTTGTTTTAGTTTCTCCATACACACTTTGCTTTTCATTTTTTTATTAATTTTTTTAAAATAAAACCAAGCATATTAAATAAAAGTTGCATGGCGCCGACTCAATTTTTTTGGTGGAAAAAAATACAGCATGAACATATAAGCACTATAAAATCATCTATTTTAGGCTTGTTCTACCAAGGGCAGTCAGTGGAATAAACTCTACTTATGCAGGAAACTTTGTGAGATATATACTGTAAATTCATGACCCAATTTCTGGCACTTGGTTTTGATGTTTTCTATACTTTATTATTATTCTACAAACGGCGTTAGTAAAGCTCCTTCTTCATAGACTCTGGTGCTCAGATTTAATCTCTTAAGCACATTAATTTGTTGCTTGTTGCTATGAGGAAAGACTGCAGTTTAAAGTTTCAGATTTCATTCTTTGCTGTGAAACATACATTTAATGAACAGCTCTAACAATGGCATACTTTACCTAATAACAATGCTTGATTTAAGCTGGCGTTACAGCTAAGGCATTATTTGTGGCACCTGAATGGCTTTTTTAAATAAGAAAAAGACCCTTACTAAGTAATACTGTTCTTTCCTCTTCTTAGATTATAAATAATTGGAAATTTCTTTACTTGAAAATAAACTTGTTGTTTTATAACTAATGAGTTGTTCTTCAGACTTTCTAGTGGTCTGCATAGCTCAGTGCATCAACAGAGAATAATGCAGATGATTGACAGATTGCAGAGCTTCAAACAAGCTCTATTTAACCCCTTGGGACAACTTTAGCTTTGAGGACCAAAATATATATTTTTTTCTCC
Organism: Eleutherodactylus coqui; assembly: GCF_035609145.1. Classification (NCBI taxonomy): domain Eukaryota; kingdom Metazoa; phylum Chordata; class Amphibia; order Anura; family Eleutherodactylidae; genus Eleutherodactylus; species Eleutherodactylus coqui. Next base: position 136,025,931 of record NC_089843.1, on the reverse strand, counting down.
TCTTTGCATTCCACTTAGCATTTTGTTTGAGGACTGGCTGTTTGGGAGATGCATTATATTTAGAGATGAGCGAGCGTACTCGCTAAGGCAAACTACTCGAGCGAGTAGTGCCTTATGTGAGTACCTGCCCGCTCGTCTCAAAAGATTCGGGTGCCAGCAGGGGGCGGGGAGCGGTGGGGGAGAGCGGGGAGGAACAGGGGGGGGGGGGGGGGTTATCTCTCTCTCACTCTCTCCCTCCCGCTCCCCCCTGCTTACTCCCGCAACTCACCGCTCTCCCCTGCTGGCACTCGAATCTTTTGAGACGAGCTTGCAGGTACTCGCATAAGGCACTACTCACTCGAGTAGTTTGCCTTAGCGAGTACACTTGCTCATCTCTAATTATATTTAATTTGCCATTTTTTAGTTCATATACTTAAAGGGGTTGTCCCGCGAAAGCAAGTGGGGTTATACACTTCTGTATGGCCATATTAATGCACTTTGTAATGTACATCGTGCATTAATTATGAGCCATACAGAAGTTATTCACTTACCTGTTCCGTTGCTAGCGTCCTCGTCTCCATGGTGCCGTCTAATTCCAGTGTCTAATCGCCCGATTAGACGAGCTTGCGCAGTCCGGTCTTCTCCCTGGTGAATGGGGCCACTCGTGCCAGAGAGCTGGTCCTCGTAGCTCCGCACCGTCATGTGTGCCGATTCCAGCCAATCAGGAGGCTGGAATCTGCAATGGACCGCACAGAGCCCACGGTGCACCATGGGAGAAGACCCGCGGTGCATCGTGGGTGAAGATCCCGGCGGCCATCTTGCTAAGGTAAGGAAGAAGTCGCCGCAGCGCGGGGATTCGGGTAAGTACTAAACGTTTTTTTTTTTTAACACATGCATTGGGTTTGTCTCGCGCCGAACGGGGGGCCTATTGAAAAAAAAAACAACCTGTTTCGGCGCGGGACAACCCCTTTAAGTGTTTTATTTATTTTAATTTATATTGTAGGAAAAGTGCAATATAAGGCTGGATTCACATGAATGTATGTGTGCGGACAATCTTGCCGTGTGTTTATAGAGTGAGTGTTGTGCATTTGTGCACACAACTGCGTTTTTTACCGAACTCTTTGCATATGCAAATCGTGCAGATTTGCACTTGTAAAAAATGTGCAATGATGCTCTTAGTCATTGATATGACAAAAGAGTTTCATGACTTCAAAATGGTCTCTTTTCCTGAACAAATGCGAACGCAAAATACGCACTTGTGAATGAACCTATTGAAATCAATGGGTTCTATTTTCTGTGTATTGCGCATGCAATTTAGGACCTAAAGAATGCTTGCGCCAAATTTCTCGCTTGTATGACACCGGGAAGTTACATTACAAAGGGGGCACTTGCTTTTGCAATTAGCACTGAATAATCAAGTTGTGACCCCTTTACTTTTCTTATTTAGGACCTTAGTTTTCCTATTTAGGACCTAAAGAATGCTTGTGCCAAATTTCACGCTTGTACAACACTGGAAAGTTACATTACATAGGGGTGCCAATACTTTTGCACTTAGCATTGAATAGTCAAGTTGTGACCCCTTTATTTTTTCTATTTAGGACCTGAAGAATGGTCGTGCTAAATTTCATGTTTGTATGACACCGGGAAGTTAGAGAATTAGATTAGGTACATTACACAGGGGTGCCAATATTTTTAGACTTAACATTGAATAATCGAGTTGTGACTCCTTTACTTTGCCTATTTAGGATCTAAAGAATGGTTGTGTGAAATTTCATGTTTTTACGACACCAGGAAGTTAGAGAATTAGTGGCGAGTCAGTGAATGAGTGAGTGAGTCAATCAGTGAGGGCTTTCCCCTTTATATATATATATATATATATATATATGCAAAGATTTACATTAGCTTTGTATTACAGTTTGCAATACATGGATCAAGTGCGGATCTAAAATATGCTCATAGGAGAGCGGCCTAAGGGCTCATGTCCACGGGCAAAATATGATTTAAGATCCGCAGCGGATCTCCCGCGTGCGGATCCGCATCCCATAGGGATGCATTGACCACCCGCGGGTAGATAAATACCCGCGGATCGTCAATAAAAGGGATAAAGGGTATGTTCATACATCAGGGAAAGAATCTGCAAAAAATCTACATGAAAACCTGCCTCTGGATTTTGATGATGAATTAATTCATTGGTGAAAACCCATGCCATGTCTGCAAAAAAATTGATCATGGTGCGGATTTCAAAATCCGCAGCATGAATCTCTTTTGCAGCAGATTCTTTCCACTGTAAGTTAACGGTGTTTGTTAAAACCTTGTTCCACATTGTGCTGTGCACTGTTTTGGATTTCAGCATGAAATCCGCAGCAGTTCCATGATGTGTGAACGCACCCCAAGGCGGCTTTCAGAAAAGCGTATTTTAGAGCGATATTTGGTCCATGTTTTGCAGACCGGAATACAAAACTAATGTAAATCTATGTATCTATTCACATAGCAGTATTTTTCACAGCTAGTTGCCCAGCAAGCTCTGATATGTCCTTCCGGAGTACCAGCGCCCAAACTATATACAATATTCCATGTGTGGTGTGACTAGCGATGCTGGCCAGGATAGCTGCAGATATAAGCAGTGACACCCAGCATGTATATTCCATGGGTCCTAATAGAATTAATGCGACCTGTGCACAATACCTACTAGGCAGTAGACTGTTATCTTTGCAACGGTTTTTTTTTAACCTACAATCAGCCAAAGGGCTTTATGCAAACCATGGAGTAGTACAGCTATGTGGATTAGGCAGGAGGTCCACAGCAGAATGGTGGTTCAATAGACCAGAATTAGGAGCATAAACTTTGGGATGCATACCTTGTGGTGTTCCTAAGTGAGACAACATAAAAGTAAGAAAATCTCACCAGTAGTTCTGTAAAATGTGACAATCCCAAAACATATGCATAACTGTGTCTATATTAGTTAAACATTGTGGGCAATTTGCTTAAGGGGCGAACCCATGGTATGTCAAGTAGTTCCCACAATTCTGCACACCAAGCTGACCACTGCATAAACTAACTGACTGGCTAGTAGTAATAGAAGTGGGGAAGAGCTAATCCCCCCAATTTACTAGAAGGCAGAGGGTTTCTAAATTAATCCTAGGGAGAGATGGTCTCGATAATATGTAAAGTACTGTTTGATGGAGAGTACGGAAGAATTTCTTGTGAACTAGAATAGGGAAATTATGAAGGACAGACCAAAACTTGGCTAGTAGCTTCATTTTCAATAAATGTATTTAAGCTACAAAACCAATATATTTGCCAAGAGCAACAACTCTAAGTGGATCACCTTAAAAATGAACTGGTAATCATATAAAATCAGTAGGTTTCAAGACATTATTATCAAAGAAGAAATAATTTTGGCTACCATAGATGGTGAAAGCCTTTACAGCAATATCAAACATGACTTGGGCCTTAGCTGTTGTTAGCGCAATTTTCACTATTCGATATACTGTGGGTGCCATATTAGATAGGAATAATGTACAGGCCTGGAGAGCCTTTCAAAGACCACACGTCTTGCATCATGTGTCCCAAAAAGCTTCTCTTTATTTAGGTGGGTAAAAGTTTATATAAGGTTTCAAATCAGGAAGTTACGTAATTTAGGATACAGTTACATTATTTTGTGTGCTGATAGGTCATTCTCAGAGGGAGGTATTTGTGAGGTAGCTGTGAGATCATTCACCAGGGAGGAGCTTCCCTTGAGCATGCTCTATTCATTCTTGACTTGTTGTCCAAAGGAAATACTTCCTGTGTTTTCTCTCCAGCCAGCCATTTCCTGTCCCTTTACACAAAGACATTCCTAGATAAGTTCTCTGCTGGTTAGAACCGGTTTGACCAGTTTATGGACACAAAGCACTGCTCCTTCAATTCTTGTGGAGGTGGGGGAGCGATGCTCCCTTCCCCCCAGAGGATTAGATTAAAGACACAATATAGTATCTTCACAGCTGATAAAAATACAGAAAATACAGACAAAATGGCGAACCTCTCAGCCATTTACCACACTGTAGATTATTTTTTTTCAGCTAGCGGTGTTCACTTTAGGGCACATTATAAGCTTGTTTTGGAGTTACATTCATTTATTCTACATCACAATTATTTTCTTTATGCTAACATCTTTTTTCTTCAATTGGTTGGCACTGCAATAGGCACAACTTGTGCACCTATGTACGCAAACCTTCTTTTAGAGTGGTGGGAATCTACTTTGGTCTTGCGGATGAATTGGAGATCCTTCTGATCATAGTTTACTATGGGGATGCTATATTGATGATATCTTGGTCTTTTGGCAGGAGGATGAGGCCTCTTTTGAAAGCTTTGTTGCATCCCTAAACAACAATACTATTGGTATGAAATTTACATATCACTATCATGAGTCTCATATTTCATTTCTTGATCTCAATATCAAATTGGATAGCGAAGGTAGAATCCAGACTGACAGTTTCCGCAAGGAGACTGCTACTAACAGTTTAGTAGGGATCATTCACTTGACCATGATATTGGCACATATTACAGCCATGATGCACAGCTGTGTGACACTTGGTAAATTAGATGAGCACATGGCCGACTCATGCGCACAATCAAGAAGGGGGGCAGGATTTACAGCATAAAGCGCTAAGACCTGTCTAGCCACCGATATACCCAAGTAAGCTATCTTGTTTACTCAATTCAATGAAACAGACAAAGGGAGCAAAGCCGCTGATGGGTCAAATGCCAATAGATGAGTCTTATCCCAATTAACTGTAATCCCAGAATAAAGGCGAAAAGCATCAAAAATTGCACATACTGAAATGAAGGAGGATTCTGGATCATGCAGAAAAAGGAGAATGTCATCAGCATACAGTGCATCGCATTCTTCATAATTGTTCAATACAACCACTGTTGTTGATGCACATACTTGAATTGCTCAATAGCTAGGGCAAAAGGGCTGGGGGAAAGGGGCAACCCTGCCATGTACCCCTAATCAGAGAAAATCATGAGATATAATTATTAGTTTTAATACTGGTTACTGGAGAGCTGTAGAGAATCTGCACCCATTTTATTAAAATAAGCCCAAACCCAAATCGGCTATCCCCGCCCACAAGATTCTTGTCTGCACTCTTGCCAGCCATAAAGCCAGATTGATCAGCATGTATAATTTCTTTAGGGACAGAGTTAATTCGCACGGCGAGTATTTTGGCAAGGTTTTTAACATCATTATTAAGTAGGGAAATGAGGCGATAAGAATCACAGTCTATAGGGTCCTTTAGGGGTTTGGGGATTAGAACTATCAGAGCCTCTTGCAGAGTTTTTAATGATAGGAGGAGAAAACAGGGTGGAGCAACTTCTGCTAGGTTTTTTTTTCTTTTTCGTACTTGAAAAAAGATTAAAGGAAGGTGCTGCCTGCCCAGTCTTCGCCAACCATGTTAACTGGGCATGGTGATTTAGTTTGAGAGGTAAGAAAACATGTGGGCACAACACTTCTAGTTGATAAACAATCAAACAAGAGGATTAAATTAATATTTAAAAACAGGCAGCCAAAGCGTTTAGGGGATGCAGCCCTTTTTTCGGAAACAGCTGTAAAAAAGAGGGAGATTTATGCAGAGGAGTCTTCTGCCATTGGCTGCCGGCAGACAGCCGGGTCAGATCCTGCTGCGAGAATTCTCGTAGCAAGATGCAGTCCCATGCCCCTGCGCAGACTTGGGGCTCACACGCTCCCAGCGTCTTCTCTCTGCGCTGTGTGCCACGATTTGTTTTCCACGTGTGATTTCACGCGAACAAATCGCGGACATCTGCGTCGGATTGCGTTTTCTAATGCAATCCTATGGCGGCGGAAATTCTGCGGGAAATCCCGCCGCTGAATTTCTGCCCCTGTGCAGGGGGCCATACTGGGAAAATTTGCAACCAAGCACTTTCTAAAGATCACACCCTGACCTTTTTTTATTTTAAATGTATTCATTTCTGCCCTGTATGGCTGAGTCAGTCAGGATTGTTGACTTTTTTATTTAGGCTCTACATGTTTCAAATTTGGTTTTCTGGCTCTAGTATGTGCAGCCTGCATAGCTCTTTTACTTGCATCCTGCGAGGCTCTGTTATTTGAACTTTGCTTGCCATTTAATTTACACATAGCATGGTTATTTGTGTTCTGCATAGTCCTATTATTTGTTGGTTGCTACTAAAGTTGCAGCAATGTAAACTAAATTGTGTGCTTTGATTTCTTTGATAAATATTTATTCTAGATGTGTATGCGAGGGAGGAACCAAATACAATCTGCACGATGCTAAAGGTACATTTACACTGGACTTAAGCGCTGGACAGTTGTCCTATACATTATCACTCTTATGTAGAGATGAGCGAGCACACTTGCTAAGGCAAATTACTTGAGCAAGTATTGCCATTTTCAAGTACATGTCCGCTCGTGCCAAAAGATTCGGGTGCTGGCGGGGGTGAGCAGTGAGATGCGGGAGTGAGCATGGGGAAGCGGGGGAGAGAGAGATCTCCCCCTAGTTCCTCCCCGCTCTCCCCCGCCGCCCCCTGAATCTTTTGGGACGAGCGGGCATGTACTCGAAAATGGCAATACTCGCTCAAGTAATTTGCCTTAGCGAGTACACTCATTCATCTCTACTCCTATGCTTTCACTCAGGAGTGATGATTGCTCATTGAATGGAAGTGGAGTGCATCGAAGATCTCTTCCGGACATCCACCTCCATTCTGACAGTCTTTCATAGATGAATAATTGCCTGTTTACACAGGCCGACAGTTACTTAGGCTTGAGGTGAGCTGAAAACCAAGTGACTCCAACAAGTGAGTGATTCTCGCTCGTTTGCTCTGTCAAGTCCCATCTTTACATGGAACAAAAATTGCCTGTAATCACTCTCGCCTAAATACCTTCCTCAAGTGCTCACTGTGTGCAATACGGTACAAAGTGAAACATGATGGACACAATAGGGACTTTAGGAGCTCCAATCATTTGCCTCATTGGGGACCAGTTTTTATGATAGCCTTACATCATTAATTGAGGAAAAATAATAAAAGGCTGGTGAAAGAGATGCAACACTCTAAGCTTGGTAGAAACTGAAGGTCATGGATATGGTAGTAAAAGAACTTCTTTTTTTAGTGGACAATGTGAAAAGCCAGCATGTGAAAACGCATTTCGGGGTCAGGTCCCTTCATCAGTTCGGTCACCCTGCTGCTTACAGTACTTCTGTGATTTCCAAAAACTTTTGGAGCCGTGTGACCACCAGGTCTCCAATTGTGTGTATACTCTAATCCAGACAAACTGACAAAGGGACCTGACCCCGAAACGTCTTTTAATTTACTGGCTTTTCATGTTGTCCAATAAAAGAAAAGTTCTTTTACTACCATATCCGTGACCTTCAGTTTCTACCAAGGTTTGAGTGTTGAGCCTTTTTCACCAGTCTTTTTCTCCTTTCTCATTGTCACATTCTCGCCCACCTAGGTAGAGCGTTTTCTGGCAAGCAGCAACTCTACCATTCCAAACACCTACAACTCCAGAACGCATTGGTTTATCACAAGAGATGAGCGAGCATATTCGCTAAGGCAAATTACTCGAGCGAGTATTGCCATTTTTGAGTACATGCCCACTCGTGCCAAAAGATTCGGGGGCCGGTGGGGGTGAGCATGGGGAAGAGAGAGTACAGATGAGCGAGCACCAAAATGTTCGGGTGCTCGTTACTCGAGTCGAACTTTCAGTGATGCTCGAGAGTTCGTTTCGAGTAACGAACCCCATTGAAGTCAATGGGCGACTCGAGCATTTTTGTATATCGCCGATGCTTGCTAAGGTTTTCATTTGTGAAAACCTGGGAAATTCAAGAAAGTGATGGGAACAACACAGAAACGGATAGGGCAGGCGAGGGGCTACATGTTGGGCTGCATCTCAAGTTCCCAGGTCCCACTATTAAGCCACAATAGTGGCAAGAGTGAGACCCCCCCATCCCGCACTGTCAGCATAAAGATTGTTCTCCTCTGCCACAGCTGTAACAGCTGTGGCAGAGAAGAACGATGTTAGCCCATTGAATTCAATGGAGCCGTCACTGTCAGCATAAAGCGGGACCAATCAGATTGGTCCATGCGCTGAGCCAATGAGAGGCAGCAGTCACTCACCCATTCATGAATTCATGAATGGGTGTGTGAGTGAGATCTGCCTCTGATTGGTCAGGCTGTGACCAATTAGAGGCAGCTCATTCAGCAGGTGGGGATTTTAAATCCCCGGCTGCTGAATACTACTCACAGCTGTTCAGAGCAGTTCAGGAGGACTGCCGCCGGCCGCGCTGAACTCCGTCTGCCGGGACCAGGTGATTATATATATTTTTTTTATTTTTACACATTTCTGGATGAATTGCAAGGAAGGGCTTATATATTTAAGCCCTTCCCGACAATTCATCCCATGATCGCCGGCAGCCCATTGCTTTCAATGGAGCCGGCTGTATTGCCGACTCCATTGAATTCAATGGGCTAACATCGTTCTGCCGGGACAAGGTGAGTATATATTTTTTTTATTTTTACACCTTTTCTGGATGAATTGCAGGGAAGGGCTTATATATTTAAGCCCTTCCCGACAATTCATCCCGCGATCGCCGGCAGCCCATTGCTTTCAATGGAGCCGGCTGTATTGCTGGCTCCATTGAATTCAATGGTCAGTGCTCCTTTAATCGAGACAAGTACCGCGTGGTGCTCGTCTCGAGTAACGAGCATCTCGAGCACCCTAATACTCGAACGAGCATCAAGCTCGGACGAGTATGCTCGCTCATCTCTAAGAGAGAGACATCTCCCCCTCGTTCCTCCCCGCTCTCCCCTGCCACCCTGAATCTTTTGGGAAGAGCAGGCATGTACTCGAAAATGGCGATACTCTCTCGAGTAATTTGCCTTAGCGAGTACACTCGCTCATCTCTACTTATCACCTTCCACCCGGTTTTGCTCCACCCTCAATCTTTTCTCTATCTACACTATTCTACATCATTAATGCCTGTCTATCTATACATCTACAGTATCTATCTCTACTATACATTGTTTCATCTTGCTTCTTCAGTGTTAATTGATATTAGTAATTGGTCACAATTTAGAAGTAAGTCTTACATTATCCCTTTTTACGTAAAGATGGGGGAAATATAATAAATACTTAAGAGACTAGAACGATCATTAAAATGTTTGTATGATAGTAATTTGCTTTACAGGGGAACACAGGTTGTGATTAAGCTCAGTGATTACCAAGTCCTCTACAAGCCTATTATTTGTGGTGAGTGAAGGTGTTCTTTGTTACAAAATTCTTGCTGAGATGACAAAACCCTAAAATAACTTGAACACAAAAAAAATATTTTCAAACCTATTTATTTTAGTTATTACCATCTGCAGAGTGTTCTGCTGTTTTCTGCAAGTTAGAACAAGTGTGTAAGTCACCATCATAAAGCCGTCTTTCCTTATTTTCGACATAGAAGACCACAGTCGTTCATATTTTATTTCTGTCTTTACAGTCTCTTATTGCTTCAATTTGAGTGGTTATAAAGTATTCAATATTGTAAAGACTTTCTGCATCCATTACTCACCATGTGCGATTTTTAGCTGTCTGTTCTCCACCCTTTTGTGCATTTAGTGTCTAATAAAAGGCAATAAACTTGACAAGTAATCAACCACTGTGATATCTGTTGAATGCTTAGCTGCTGCCCAAATTTTCCATTGTTTCTCTTTGTATTTTTCAGCAATGATCATTTCAGCCATAGGCTTACATACACTGCATTTAAAACCCATCAATGTGACATAAAAATTATAGACTGCATACTGAAGGTAGAAAATGATAGACAGACTGCAAAGAAACAATGATTAACACAAGCTGCCACCATTAACCTTCAAATATGAAAATACAAGTAAAAGAACCTTCATTTCACAGGCACTGAAAATGTTACATACTTGTCTAGAATGCTATAAAATAATATTACAGCCGTGGTATTTTATATTAATATCTGAGCTGCTAGAGTGACAGCTATGCTCCGTATTTCTTATGAATATCCACTTATTAGACAGGCCTTTCCTGTATATATAATTTAGCTCTTTTGTGGAACGATGTAAGAAGCCACCTATAAATTCCCATGAAATTTATGGGTTCATTGGGACATGAGCAACTAATGCCAAGTAAAATGATGTGGTTTGGTACTCACTTATACGCCTCCTTCACACACGATTTCTTAGCATCTTAAAAAGCTGGTAACAAATGCCACGCATTTCAAGCATTTTAAAAGCATTTTTGGAGATTTTTTAAAAAAGCATTTGAACATTTTTGTTCTATACGGGTGAAGACCTGTATAGAATCATGTAGTGAAAATGCCAGAAAATAAGCCATACCTAGAATATGCTATGCTTTGATAAAAAGTCACTGACCTCAAAAATGTAAAAAGGTAAAAAAAAAAAATGAAAAACAAGAACTGTGTATGTAAACTTTACAACAGTTTGTTATATTCTTGAAGGTAGAAAAGAGGTGCAATGAAAAAGCGGATTACCATGTTTCCCCAATAATGAGCCCTACCCTTATTACCCTTATATACCCCCCTGAAAATAAGACCTAGCTACACTACATGTAAAAAAAACCCAAAACAGTACTCACCGACCGTAGCAGCCGGAGTTCGTGCCCTCGCGCTGGGCTGTGGCGCTGCTGCAGGCTTCCGTGTCTTCCTACACGCCGACAGAGCAGTTCTTCCTGGTAGCGGGGCTTCAATACCCTGCCTTCAGCAAGCTAATGCCCTGATTGGTTAATTGAGCGCTGTGTTAGCCAATGAAAGCCGTTGCTTGATTAACCAATCACAGCCATTGAATGATGTCATTCAAGCCCTGCTACTAGGAAGAACTACTCTGTCGGCATGCAGGAGGACACGGGAGCCTTTAGCAGCGATGGAGACTAGCATGACAGAACTGATCGCTGGCTGCTAGGTAAGTATTATAAGACACCCCCAAAAATAAGACACTGTGCCTCTTTTGAGTCAAAAATTAATATAAAACTGTGTCTTATTTTTAGGGAAACAGGGTAAAACATAGTGTAAATAGTATATTAGAATTTCTATAATCTGATGCCCATCGGATCAGGCTAGGACTAGATTGTCAAATATTCTGGATTACAATGAATAACAGGATTTATTCACACATGAGGCTTTTACTACATTATTAACTGGTAAAAGTCAATTGATCATCATTTCCTAAAAATGGAATTCTTCCTATTTTTTACAATAATTTCTATCGATATTGAAGTTAACAGAAGAAATAAAATAAAATATAAGATAATTGACATATGGGAATTCACCTTGAACATACAGCAAACATATAAAGAACACCATTGGTGATTGCATTTAACATGTAGTATGGAAAATATCTAAAAACATTGGTAAGGCTTACCAAGCAGAATGTTGCAGAACTCTAGCACATGGTGGAGCAGATTTACTAATTGTGTTGTTTTTTTTTAAATATGTTCTACTATTAATGAAAGCACACAAACCTATAATAACCAAGGGGCTATTTCTGTGCACCTTTTTTGCATGGATCAGTGGACAATGTATAAAAGAATCTCTGTATGTTTTATTCTCATCTATTTTTACGAATAAGAGTACGGCATGAAGCGAACGGGGTCTCTGAAAATCAAACGGCACATGGACAATATTAGTGCGCTGTATGAATTTTTCTGTGCCATTGTTTTTTGGGTGCAACTTACATATGGCTGTCTGAGTCTGGCCTGATTGACGGCATAAATTTATTAGGAAGTAGTCTGAAAATGTGTCAAATTTATTACAGTAGCTCCTGTCGTACAGATGTAGCAGCTGCACTACATAAATTAATAAATTTTGTTATTTGTATAGTGCCAACATACTCCACAGAGCTTTCAGGCAATTTATCCATTACCCCCCCCCCCCCCCCCCCCGCCCCATTCCCACCAAGTTGAGTACTCATTTTACCAACCTCAGAAGGATGAAAGGCTGAGTCAAGCCGGCTGCCTGAACATGCGGGGATTGAACTTGCAAAATTAGAGTAGCAGCCCGGGGTTTAGCTTAGCGGGACTAATTGTTTCAGCAGTACTCTAACACGACTCGTGTTAGGTTGCAACATTGGTATGATACATTTGGTGCATCTTTAGACACTCTTCACCAACTATTACTTGGCTAACTCTGTTCCAAAATCTTGAGGCAATTTTTGCTGCACGTTGTCACATTTCTAGACGTGCCCCATCATATCTAGCCACGTCACTTTCCCATTAATCCACACCCACCTCCCAAGCAGGGTGCAAAAAAACATTTAAAGCACATCATAAATGTGATCAACGGTTTTTGGTGCAAAGTGAGCCAGAATTTTTAGCTCCATAGATCTCCTCTAGAGATGAGCAAGCACCCAAATGCTCGGGTCTGCGTTATTCGAGTCCAGCTTTTCGTAGAATTCGAGAGCTCTAATCAAGTAACGAACCCCATTGACTACAATGAAAGACTCAAGCATTTTTGTATGTGGGACGCTGGGAGCCAAGCTTTTTTTTTTCTTGGTTCTCTCTCTCTCTCTCTTTCTCTCTCTCCCCCTGCCTGCTAGCCAAAAAATTTGCCATTGACGCACGCGCTGCGTCACGGCGGGGTGGGGCCAAAACAGGCACGTCACAGCGGGGAGGAGCCAAAAACTGGGGCGGGGTTGAACACGGCGTGATGCTCATTAGGGTAACGAGCACCATCAAGTACGCTAATACTCGAACGAGCATCAGGCTCGGCAGAGTACGTTCACTCAACTCTAATCTCCTCTATTGTGCTAAAACAAAGTGCAATATGTAACATCCAACAAATCCAGATATTCTCCGCAGGCCTAGCAAAATGCTGTAAGTTTGTCATACCACAGGTGCCAATTTAATAAACTTGTCAAAAACAGGCAGCATTTTTGCCAACTCCTAAAATCACGCATCAGGCAACGGCATTGATAAATTGCTTTTATTACCTTTTATTTTAATTATATCACATCATTCATTTTATATACTTTCCCAAAAATGCTTGTGTAAGACCCCAGACCTCCCCGCGACTGTGGAGTATCTGCAGTGATTCCGCTGCAAAACCCACGTGAATTACATATCGATTTTGTTGTATATTGCACTGCAGATTCACCGCATACATTGAAGAGGTGAAATTTGCAGTGCAAATTCAGTGTATTTCAGCAACATAATGAGAATGCTGCTCATCTACACCCACATGCATCGTACTGGGATTTGCTGAAAAATTGCAATGCAGAATTTCCACTGTAAGGGCAGTTTCAGATGGCTGTATGCGCAAGTACGCTCGCATATGAATGGGTTGTGTTTCTCCCTCCAACCATTCGCAGAAGTTTGAAAAAAAAGCAGGAAGATAGGTCCTGCCCTAAGGGCAAGTCCTATCTTTTATCAAGTGTAGTATTAACGCCCGAGAAAAGAGCTAGTAAAAACGAAACCATTGAAATCAATTTTGTTTTGATCTTCACGGCTGTATAATGGGACTAGAACACGTTCGTCCGTTCAAGACGTAAGGGCTGCTTCAGATAAGCATTACCACAAATATGCTCGCACCGCACAGCATATTTGTGCATGAACGATGTTTGAAGAGCCAGGTAATTCGTTTTTTACACGCATGACAGCACATATTACTGGACTTTTTGAGTACGCAATTCACACGCACTCCCTTTCCGTGGCATTCATTGGCTATTAAAGCCTAATGATGTCCAGCTGTCTTCTTTTCCGGCATTTTGCACAGTTTTTCATGCATCCCCTTGCATATCTGCTATAGATTACTATGGCAGTTTTGGTGCACAAAATGCAGGAAAATAGAGCAGGACCTATTTTCTTGCACACACAAAATCTGTGCGTGCAAAATGCGCTTATGAGAATGAGCCCATTGAAATCAATAGGTTCTATTCTCTGTGTTTTGCATGAGCAGGTTTTGTGTACAAAAAATTTGCGCAAGTACGGCCGTCTGAAGGAGACCTAAATCTGCAGCACATTTGCAATGTCCAAATTTAGTGATGAGCGAGTATACTCGCTAAGGGCAATTGCTCGAGCGAGCATTGCCCTTAGCGAGTACCTGCCCGCTCAAGACAAAAGGATCGGGTGCCGGCGCGGGGGAGCGGTGAGTAGCGGCAGTCAGAAGAGGGAAGCGGGGGGGGGGGGGGGAGAGGGAGAGAGAGATCTCCCCTCCGTTCCTCCCCGCTCTCCCCCTCGCTTGAGCAATTGCCTTAGAGAGTATGCTCGCTCATCTCTATCCAAATTCATCCTTTGAATTGTTACAGGCCTTGTCATCCAATGAAAGGATATCATATGGGACAGAATCTGACACAATCCCTATGACCGCTGGCAGCAATTATGGAATTTCCACACTTATGTTCACCAAGCTTTTATTCTTCAGAGCAAATCCACAAATCACAGATACAACATGACACAAAACATTGTTTGTTTAATACAGTGGTTGAACATTCTGGCTTTGTGAAACATACCTCAAACAATTGATATTAAATTATTTTAATTAATGCCATATATTTTTACAGATCAAAAGTGATAAAAAAAACTGAAATCACTTTGCAATTTGAATTTCTAAAACAAACACAGACAGATGTCCAAAAACAATCTGCGGTTACGGGTAAGGCCCCACATAGAGGCTTTCAGATGGCTGCAATAAGTTTAGCATTTGATTGCTATTAGCTGTGCAACTTTACAGGTAAAACTGTTGTTGACCTGCAAAATTGGCTATTAATAAATCGACCCCTAATGGCTGCATGTTAGAAGTATTCATCAAAGGCAGAATGTCAAAGTATCTGTGTGAATGAACAGACATAGGTTCCATCCAGGGGCTTAGCTAGAGGCTCAGGGGCCTAGGTGCAAAATTTCAACTGTCCCCCTTTCCCCTGCACAAACACCTGTACCCATACCTAAACCATGCTGCAAAACAAATTTACATACATGCCATTGGCATAAACTTTCCAAACATGACTCATTTACTGGACTATGTGAAAGTTTGCTTGTAACCCCTAAGGCCTCCTGCCCACGACCGGGTCGAATTCCGCCTGAGAAATCTTGCAGCGGAATCAAAGTCAGCGCCCCCCAGAGACCCCATACACACCCCTCCGGATTTGCGGCGAGAGTCTCTGCCAGCACTGGGCAGTGATGCGATTTCCTACAATACTTCTGCTGTGCTCACAGCGCAGAGTATTGCGGGACGGGTGGTTTCCGTTGACTGCAATGGAAGCTGTCTGCGAGACTTTCCGTGATGAATAGGATATGGTGCGATTCTCCCCTGCAAGCGGAAAAACGCAGTTGATTTCCGCTCGTGGGCAGGGGAGAATTTGTTAACATAGCATGTCTGTGGACGGCTATTGCTTTGGGATTCGCGGCCGATGTCTGACCATGAATCGTGCAGCGATTATCTGTTTGTGGGCATTCGGCCTTAGGCTGTGTTCATGTTGTTTGTTGCATTTTTGAACCACAATTAAAAAACACAACTGTGTATCTACTGTATATAATTATGCTTAATCAGTTTTTATTAGGTTAATTCTTTGCAAAAGTACGGTACAAAATATCCAACAAAGGTCGCACAGAACCTAATAAAAAGTGTATCAATCAAAAACATAACATTTCAATGAAGCACTGAACCTGAGTATACTTGGGACTCTTAATGTTCCCAACTTATTAAATTATTAGGTTGTGATCTATTCAACGAATGATGGAAACTGTGAAAACCGGTTAACTGGAAATATTGCAGTATATCTGTTCTCAGCAAAGAAGTGAGTCTCTGAGGGATGGCCTCAAGAGACAGAAAGTAGAGAAATAGATAAGAATAAACAACAAAGAACACAATAGAGAAAGAGGGGAAGGGGAGAGACTATATAAAAAGGGATGGTAAAAAATAAGGGAACATGGGAGAAGGGTAATTCTGTGCCTTAGAATATGATAATAGTGGACATGGTGTTAATATGGCTCCTTAGTCCCAAAGCTTCCTTCAGAAGCCAACCCAGTGGTTTTTATGAGAGGATGTTTTGAAACTCTGAAGAGCCCCCAAAATCAATCCATATTTGCCAGATTGCTAAAAATTTCTCACTGTCTCCTGAATATTCTGCACATAATTCCTGCATGTGGCATAGAAAGGAACTTGTGTGGAGCGCCATTGGCACAGGACAACTGTCCTAGTGAGCCAATTGAGACAGGCAATATGGACAGGAGGGCAATTTAGGGACTATTGACAATTTTTTGCCTACTCATTAGGTTGTATGCGGAGATTACCTAATCCCCAAAAAGAAGTACAACTCCCAAAAGCTACAACTCCACCACATATGTACCATGGTACCCCTATCAGTTCTGCAGCGCTAACACATATCAGTCACCGAAGTGAACATAGCATGGAGGTGGACTGGGTATCTGTACCATCTTGTCATGATCTTATAACGTTTTCCTGAGTGGCACAGACTATAGATAGTTGATGGGTAAAGATATGCCTTCTGCCAGTCCTTCTGCGGTATTGTAATTCCCAATTCTTGTTCCCAGACCTATTTAAAGCTAGGCTTAGTGGTGTAGATCTCTTGGTTGAACAAGCCATAAACCAGGGAGATTGTCGGAGGGGACCGGCTTGAGAACAGACGCTGAAAGGGAGTAAGCACTGAACTAAACAGACTTCCATCCCTTGATTGGGTTAGAGAATAGCGGTGTAAGGGGACCATTAACCCTTGATAATATCTGCTTTTGTATTTTTAAGTCCCATAGCCTTAAGTCCCTTTCAATAAGTAGTTGGGAGTGAGGGTGTGGGCGCTGTCGCAAGATCGAATCCATTGGAAATGCTTTAATTGAATCGAGCAGTCCACCTGTTCTATATTCACCCATTGTTTGGGTGAGATGTAGGAGGATAATTTATTAGCCAATGTTTTGAAGAAAATTTTAATTACTGTATATAATTCTATATGTACAGCTGGTATAAGTTATACAGTATAACTTATACCAGCTGTACAGTATAACTTATACCAGCTGTACATATAGAATTAAATACTGGAGATACCTAAGTTACACCAGCATGCTTCATATCACCTTCCGTGCACTACTGCATGTGTCAGCATCCCCTTCTCCACAACCAGACAACGCTGGTCAGACCAATCACGTGGACGGCGTATCACAACTACAGTCTTTAAGTGCTAGAAGAACTGCTGCTAGCCCACTCGCTAGATTAGGGCCACAGCAAAATGTGTCCTGAGGGCTCAGTTACACGGGTGCCGATCCGCCGGTTGTTTTTGCACGATAAGACAGCCGCACCGCGTGCGGACGACTCTCTGCATGGCCTGCTCCATTGCCGGCAATGTGTTCTTTCTTCTGCAGTGCAGCGGTCTTATCGTGCAGAAACACGGGCAGATCGGCGCCCGTGTGACTGAGCCCTGAAGTACACATCAGTATATGGCTTGGGCCCGTGGGCCCCCTAGCTAAGGGGGCCATGTTGCAATTGCAAGCCCTAGCAGTATGCCAGTGGTTCCAACAATGCAAGCATAGGGAAAGAAAGGAAGTTTTGCATCAGCAGAATTAAAATCAAAAAATCTATATTAGAATAAAATGCATGCTAAGAATATCCATGTTTGGCATGTATAAGCTTGTGTGTGGACCATAAATCTATTGTCGTTCTCGCCATTAAATCCATCAGCATCCCGCTAAAATAATCAGAACATATAAGAGGTTAAGAAACCAAAATCGGGCTATCTCTGATCCTAACTAGAGATGAGCGAATATACTAGTTTTGAGTAATTACTCGATCGAGCACTGCGATTTTCGAGTACTTCTGTACTCGGGTGAAAATATTCGGGGGGCGCCGGGGGGCGGGGGTAGGCGTGGCGGAGCGGGGGGTAGCAGCGGGGAACAGGGGGGAGCCCTCTCTCTCTCCCTCTCGCCCCACTCCCTGCTGCAACCCCCCACTCACCCACGGCGCCCCCCCGAATCTTTTCACCCAAGTACGGAAGTACTCGAAAATCGCGGCGCTCGGGTGAAAAAGGGGCGTGGCCGAGTAGGTTCGCTCATCTCTAATCCTAACCATTGTGGCAGCATGTCAGCTGTGTGTTGGAGATGACACCTGCTGTTGATGTTGCAGGCTCAACAACTAGGCACATGCACATACAATCTCTCTACCACAAATATACGGTGCATCACATTAAGGTCCACCTATCAGCGCCAAACTTTTACAGCAAAGGTAGGAAGGGTTTAAGAAAACTGGTTCATATCAAGGCTTCATCCTCCAGTTCTGATCTGTCAAGCATTCTTTTGGAAAATTGGAACCTGTTTGATGTAGAATATGGTTTATCAGTACTGAAGTTCAAAATTTTGAAGCCGTCATAAACGCTACAATATAGAACTCAACTGCAACAATTAATATAAAGAGCACACAGCCTTTATACTGCAAAAGAGATAGATAAAGGACACTTTTTTTTAAAGTTCAGACTTTAATTACACTGGGGACACAAATTTGGTGACTGAGATATTAGTACCTTTTTGAGGTATTTTGGGGTTACAGATTTTGGTTTGCTTATCAAGATATGACATATGTCAATATAAATGTACACATGTACACATATTGTATTGTATATGTAATGACTGCCAATCAAAAGCCGAAGGTTCAAAGATAAATCCCAAGGAGCCTAGAACACAAATAAAACAAAATGCAGATGACGTTGAAACTATATTTCTGTTATTTTATGCGATGAGATATTACTGGACATTCACGCTAAATGTTTCACCAGTAGTCCGCCATCATATGTATATCCCATTGTCTGCAGTACTGTTCTTCCACAGTCCTTATTTCCTGGTGAAATCGTTCACCCCGGTCATCACTTGTCTTACATCACCAAGACAATCTGGAATTTGATCCAAGATGACCACAGGTCCTGCAATCTGATACTCATGTTACACCCAAGTGTTCAGAAACAGAAGTGATCATATTCTTCACAAGTTCACTGTAGTTTACGACTTTGGGTTCCCAAGGTAATGCTTTACAACCATACAAAGAACGACTTTGCACGCCTCAAAGTTGTCTACTAATCTTGGAAACACTAGTCTTTCATGAGTTCCTGGATTTGTGGTCCATCGAATTTACCTGCTTTTAGCTTCTTCATGTTCGTAGCAGGAAATTTTCTACATTTGTGCCCAAAACACATTCCATTTCTCTTCATTATCTTTCCAGATTGTTTCATCATGCCAAGTTTTATTTGCAGTGGTGGCGATATGTATCATATGTAATAATAGTATGTAAATGCTGGAAAATAAAGTAAATACAACAAAAATAGATAATGACATCAGAAATATCTCAAAAACTAGAGCTCCTATAACTAAATGGATGATATTTTCGGAATCAGCGGCACAAAAATACCCAGAATAAGGTCTAAAATTCCAGGTACCATGAAAAAACAATTCTTCAAAAATACAATATAAAAAACATTTTACATTGTATTTTTAATTAGATTTTAAGTGCTTAATCTCACCAACACCACCTCAAAAACAGCAAAGAACTATAACAACAGAAAAAAACCCTCGTCTTGTTTAACCATAACATGGTCACCTGGTCACAAGCAATTTACTGAGCAATCAGTCCTGAGAATCACCCGAGCTTCACTCTCAATTTATAAGTCTAAAAAGCTTTTACAAACTTCCTTGTCCGAAGCAATCTTTCAAAATTACTGACCACATTCCACAATAACAATTGCACACAAAGATTTGCTGCAAACCGGGTAAAAAAAGCATGATAAATCTGTAAAAAATGTATTTTTGATAATCTGTTTTTAGTAATGTTATACTACATTGCGAGCAAGTTTCTGTAACAGCTCTCTTACATGACATATCAAAGGAAAAATCAATAACATATTACAGCTCTCTGTCAGAATGTGGCAGGTATAAAATAATAAGTATAAAAGTAATATAGCGAATAGAAGTCTATATTGTCCCGTGTAGCCAGTGTGGCAATGAGAAAGTGTTTAGCAGCTGTTGTTCAACTGAAAATCTATATCAGTTGTAATAAAAAATCGTTCCAGTCCAAATGCCTAAAAAAAGACAACATAAACCATTACAATAAACAGCCCTTGCAATTCCATGATCATCACACTGATGACACTTATGAAAGCTGGTGTTTGATCTTTTGCAGGAAACATAATGGATCTCATACAAGCTGATGAAAAGCTCTATTGAATTGAAGTCAAAAGAATCAGTAGAAAAAACAATTGAATACAGCAAATAGCTTTTAAATGGAAACTATCAATAAAAAAATAAATCTTGTTATTTGTATAGCGTCAACTTATTTTGAAGCACTTTCAGGTAATTTATTTACTACCCCCAGCAAGCTGAGTACTCATTTTACCGACCTCAAAAGGATGGAAGGCTGAGTCAACTTTGATTCGGCTACCTGAACCATGCAGGGATTGAACTCACAACCTTCAGGATAGGTACAACGCAACAAAGATAGGGCAGCATCTATCTTAGAAAGCACCGCGAGTTTGCATTTGCATGTCCTATCTTTGTTAGATGCACTACATATAACAATCGTCCATGTGAACGCTTCTATAAGAACCCGTTGGTTCCTATAGAAGCGCATCCTGTGCATGCCTCTAATGCGTGCGGACAGCGCTTGTCTGAATGAGCCCTTAAGATGCAGTGCAACCCGCTGTGTTGAATTGTGTGTGGCGACATTAGGATGTTGTAAACTTGAACAGTAAACCACATGTATCATTGGGCCTGCTATCCCTTGTATGCCTTATCTACGTGCAATTATAATGCTAAGCACCCCCCCATAATATGTGGCAAGTGTATGAGTGGTTGCTTATCAGTATTTTGCACCTGTGTTGCTCCTCCATTTAGCAACTTGGCTGTCTGCATGTTGGTGGGAAGTGGCGTTTCTACCTGCACTTGTGTATCTTTGTATCAGTATATCAGTTATTATGGACGCTGGCAGTAATATTACAGTTGATATGTCCTTTTTCTGTGAACCCTTGGACAGTATCTTAAAATTTGATAACACTGCAACACAATTTTTGTAACCAATAAACAGATTAGCGGTTCATAGTAACTTTAGTGCGCTGAATTCGAATATGATATCCATTTTTTTCTGCCACATAAGGTTTTCCAATTATGGGGAATAATGTAAATAATAAAATAAGTATTGAATTTTTTGGAAATACACTTATACAATGAATCCAGTCGGCTTGCCGTTAACCTTGTTTAATAAAAAGAATAACAAATGTGATTGCGCAACTATTTTGCAATCACTGTTATATACCGCGCGCTAACTAAACACTACAAGGGTAGGTTTATGTAACATATAGGGTATGTTTCCACATAGCGGGAATGCTGTGGATCATCCACCAGTAAGTTGTCATTATTGAACTGGGTTTTTACAGGTCATTGGTTAGATTAACTAAAAGAATCAAAATCATAAAACAAAAATACATGTTTGCTATCACTGCGTCCATTAAAGTCTGATCTATCAAAGTAATGCATTATTTACCTCGCACAGTGAACATCGTCTGGAAAAAAAAATTAAGAACGCCAGAAATGCGCTTTTTTTTGGTCATTTGGTCTCCAAGAAAAAAGGCAATAAAAAGCGATCAAAAAGTTGTTTGTATTCCAAAATGGTACTAATGCAAACTACAGGATGTCCCGCAATAAATGAGCCCTTGCACAACTATGTGGATGAAAACATAAAAAAGTTATCGTGCGCAGAAGATGGCGGCAGAAAATAATAAAAAAAAAAACAAATGCCTTGAAAAAAAATAAAAGTAATACAGCAAAAAAAAGCTTCACAAGTTTGTTATCATAGTAATCGCACTGACCCATAGAATAAAGTTATCAGGTCATTTTTGTTGCAGTTTGTGCGCCGTAGAAATAAGATGACATTTTTTATTTTTTATTTTTTTTCATTTTACTCCACTTAGAACTTTTTAAAAGTTTTTCAGTACATTATATGGTGCATTAAATAGCACTATTGAAGAATACAACACGACTCGCAAACAACAAGCGCTCATACGGCGACATCGATGGATAAATAAAGGAGTTATGATTTTTTAAAACTAAAAGAAAGCTTTGTCGCTAAGGGGTTAAATAACGTGAAAATGAGACGTGCCGCTATTATACAGTTTTACCCGTGTAATCAGCAGGTTTTAATTTTACAGAAACATATCAATTACTTTTGGTATCAATTACTCACGGCCATGTAAGTGACAAAACAAAACCACTGATCTCAATAGGAGTTCAGTGGTTTCATTTTTTACTGCTGGGATATCTCGGCCATGAATACTACGGCTGAGAAAATATAGGACCTGCCCTATCTTCCCCGCAGTGTAGCAGTTTTGCAGAACGAATTATGTTTTTTTTGAGTGCACATAGGCGTATTCTACTGTACTTTTCCACATGCAAGGCATGTGCATCTGTGCGTGGGAAAAAACGATGCACAGATTGAAATGGCTAATTAGTACAATAAGTTCCAGATGTGTTCTATTTCCTGCACTATTTTTCAGTGTTTCATGCATCTCCTAGCGCATTTTGCGAAGATGACTTCTATGGGGACTTTTAGTGCACTGCAAAATAGAGCATGCTGCTTCTTTTTTTGGGTGACACACATGTGAACAAACCAATGAAATCAATGCGTTCTGTTCGCTCTATATTTTGCATGCAATTTTACAGGAGAAATATGCTTGTGTGAAGCTTGCCCTATTATATGCATGTGATTTAAATATCAGTGACGTGTGGTGCAAAGTGTTAAGGCTGCAGAAATACAGTCCTAAGCGTTCACTTATGACCTGAAGGTTTTGAGATCAATCCTCGCATCAATCCTTTCGAGGTCGGTAAAAGGAGTACCCAGCTTAGTGGGAGGGTAATAAATAAATTACCTTAAAGTGCTGTGGAATATGTTGAGGCCCAATGTCCATGGGCAAAATAAAATTAATAAAACCACGCGGGTCATCCGCATGTGTGACCCGTGTCCATAGGGAATCATTGGGCACCCGCAGGTAATTAAATACCTGCGGATGTCATTATTCACTGGAGAGTGGATCGCACGTGCAGGAAACCATCCGCAGCATGCTCCATTTTGTGCGGTTTTCCCGCACGGATGCCTCCTGCGCTTCCATTGAAGCGTATAGAAGCTGTCCGGTCCCACGGTACACCTGCAGCTGTGCCGCTGGACTGCGTGAAAGCAGGCGTACAAAAAAAAGTGTGCCGGCATGCAGAGCACATCCCCGGGGCTGAAGAAAGAAGATCCGGCTGCGACGGGGTGTGTGGAGACCTGCAGCGTCTGGACAGGTAACTATAATCTATTACTTGGCCTCATGTCTGTGGACCAGGAGGGACCCGCTGCGGGATTCTGCACATGGGTGGACCCGAATTTCCCCGTGGACATGAGGCCTGAAGCTATACAAATAACAAGATTTGTTTATTTATTTATTTTAGTCTTTACTACATTGTTAAATAAAGTTCAACAGCACAAACTCACTCTGCAAGATCCTGCTGATGGCTGTAATGAAATAATAAAGGCTACTTAGCATCCTCATTTATTACTAAGGAATCCATATCTATTAGTACAAGCCCTATGGCAGCAGGCGGCTACTGAAAATATACAGAAGTAAACACTTCCAGCTTGTGTTAGTTCATTTCCACACTTTAGTAATCCAAGTCCTACTTTATAGTAAGTTGCTGCACTCTGCTACATTGTAAATGGGAGTTATAGGACACATCTTATATAGCAGAACAGATACAATGCAGAAACTACTGGATGACAGGCTGGCTAATGCAATCTATAACTGCGCCTTTCTCCCACTTTGCTCACATTTTTTAAAAATTCCTTTTTTGTTTTTTTTGCTAGCGCATGTGTATTAGCACCCTAAGGGCTTCTGTCCACAGGCGAAAGTTCATAGCGTTGCTATGCAAAAGCGCAGCCCCCCTGTTCACGAGCGGAGAATCATAGCGTTTCTCCGCGTGCGGCCAGCAATTCGCAACACACTGAGAATTGCCGCAATTCTCCGCGGTCAGCCTATCTGTCAGATAAGCTGACCGCAGAGATCTGCCTGCAGGCTCCTTCTCCTGGGCAGCGGCGGATCTCTGCAACGCCCGTGGACAGGCAGCTTTAGGCCAGGCTCACATGGCCGTAAGCATAAAACGTTGTGTGGTCACACAGCGTTTTATTGCTTTGGAGTTGGTAGTGATCCGGCCTACTACCCCATATGACAGATTTTACTGAGCATGGCAGCGTACTTCAGGCACGCGGTCATGCACAGTCCACCTGTTTTTCTTCTTTGTTTATACGTAATTGCATATGGGTGTGTATATAAACAGCCAAATAGTAATGCATAGGCTTGGCATATATGCTGTTGGGTGGGGAAAGTCAGCTTAGACTGCGAAGCGGTCTCCCCCTCACTGACTTACCTCCCCTCTCCTCCCCTCCATCTGCAATGGGAGGGGCGGGGGCGGAGCTCAGCTCCCGCCCCTTGTCTGCAGCCAGCAATGGGAGGGGGTAGGGCAGAGCAGAGCTTAGCTCTTAGCTTAGCAATCACCCCAATGGAGCATATTTACGCACGAACAAGGTTTGGAGATGGCAATACTGGTACACGTGTGCCAGCGCATAGTGCTATAAATTTTGCACTCGAAATGCCAGGTCACACACGCACGATACTCCCTTTCTGTGGAAATAGAATGGCTATTAATGTCTAATGATGGCCAGCTGCCTTCTTTTCCCTGTGTTGTCCGCAGGGTCACACCTTTCCCCTTGATTTTTTAACCTGCCATAAACTTCTGTGGCAGCATTCTGCATAACACACAGAAAGATAGAGCAAGTCCTATTTTTTCTCATGCAGCACTAATTGCTAGTGAGAAAGACATTTATGATAATCAGTTCAAATCAATGGGTATGACAGTTCAAATCAATGGGTATGATTCAGCACAGTTTGCGGGCATGAGTTTCACACGCGCAAAATGAGGAAAACACATTTGTCTGTTTAACGCTTTATTCACACAAGTGTATATGGCCGCACTTTCATGGCCGGACGATATACACTGCCCATCTGATGCATCGGTTAACAATGCATCAGTTCAGATGGGCGTATTCCCGTGGCGTAAAAGCGCCAAGCCGGACAAGATAGCGCATATGGTGCGCATTTTGACCGGGCACTTTTATGCTGGCCAGGAAAGATACCTCAGGCACTATCTTTTGGCTGTAATACAGTGGCGGCTCCCATAGACTCCTATGGGAGACTATGGCAGCTGCTGGAGAAGGGAGGTGTGTGTGTTAAACTCCCACCCTCTTCCCTCCTTCTCTCCACCCCTTGCCGGCTGTTTGCAATGGGAGAGGGCGGGAGCTAGTTGCTTAGCTCCCGCCCTGTCATGCACCCTCCCATTGCTAGCAGCCGACAAGATGTGGAGATGGGGCAGGAGATTAGCACATTAACTCCCACCCTGTCCCCTTGCCAAGAGCCGGCGAGGGGGTTGAAAGGGGAGACAGTTTAGCAGAGCAAAACTGTCTCCCCCCGCCCGACGACATTTCGGGCTTGGTGTATATGTGCCTAACATGGGCTGTCTGAACGGGCGAACAAATGGTAGATTTCTGCGCCTGTTCACGCGATCTTTGGTCATGCTGTGGCGCACGGTCGACCGAAAATCCCTATGCTCGTGTGAAAGAGCCCTAAACCTTACATGAGGACTAATTAGCACATTTTTTTTGTAGTTTCTAGTTATATGTACAGTAATATATTATATTTGTTTTATATTAAAATTCCTATATTATTCAATACATATTCAATAATGACAAATTTAATATGAAAAATTATATTATTAGCTTTCATTTTATGCCCTGATAAATAATCTCCAGAATAATCATCGTAGTAGAACAGGCTGTAGCAAGCAAAGATGTTTGATGAATAAATTTAAGGCTTCTTTCACATGAGCGCATATCGGCCGGTGCTTTCACGGCAGGCCGATATGCGCTGTGACCTGATGCATTGAATTCCAATGCATCAGATCACATGGGCGTATTTGTGAGACGTAAAAATGCCCAGCCGACCAATATAGCGCCGGGCGTTTTTATGTCGGACCCAAAACATAGTTCTGGAACTATGTTTTGGCCGGAATACGTCCAGCCGCTGCACGGGCTTCAATGGGAGCCCATGGCAGTGGCTGGAGGTGGGAGGGAGTTTAGCAGCATGGCTGCTAAATGTTCCCCCCTCTGTTCTCCCCCCCCCCCCACTCGTGCAGGCCTACCTGTCTTCTTCCCTCTCGTTTGTGCAATGGGAGGGGGTGGGGTGGAGCTAAGCGCTGGTCCGCCCCGCCTCCTCCATTGATGCTATGGACAAGGGCTGGGACGGGGGCGGGGCTAAGTGCCCGCCCTCTCCCTGCACCTTGCCCATAACCATCAATGGGAGGAGGCGGGGTGGACCGGCACTTGGCTCCGCCTGCCGCCCCCTCCCATTGCACAGAACGAGAGGGGAGGAAAACAGGTGAGCCTGCAATGAGGAGGGAGGGGAAATGGGAGATGGCCTGGTGAGGTCGGCGCATTTGCGCCGACCTCACCAGGCCATATAAACGAGCCCACAAACATTTGATTTGTGCGCCCGGTAACCAGATTTTTTATTAGCAATGTAGCGTATGTCGGCCGGCTGTGAAAACGGCCGACTAATATGCGCTCGTGTGAAAGAAGCCTTAGACATACCTATTAGAATGTGTAGTGTGCTCAAATATGCTACAAAAGGTGATAGACAAGAACGATGATTTGTTGTTCTAGTACCACAGATGTGCTAAAACATTTACCACAGTTTTGAAGTACAATTGCTGTCCATTCACCAATATTAGTACATAAATATCCAATTGCATTAGTTTTCTCCCTAAAATGTTCCAGATACCTTTAAAAAATCTGTTACCATATTTTTTCAGCCCTCAGTGAGAATGCCAAAAGGTAGTACCTGTCACACTAATTACTGTTATATGCCTGCTGTGTATGTGTGCAGTAGTTTTGGAGAAACTTGCATTTTATTAGTAGCAGCCAGACCCCGAACTAGTTCTGTATATTCATGAGCTGCAGGCTACCCACACGCAGCCCACCTCACCCTCAAGCCAATAGTTGGCAGTTGTCTCACTATGGACAGTATTAGGCAGACAGCTGTCAATCAGGGCGGGGTAGGAGTAGCTAGCCTGCAGCTTATCAATATCCAGGACCAGAACTATTAGTAGTCCTGTATGCATATGCAGCTACTGATAACAAGTTTCTTTCAAGCTACTGTACAGATCCACACATTAGAATATTACTGTAATCAGTGTGAATGTCACTACCTTATGCTGCCCTCAAAGAGGGGGGCAAAAAGAGAGTGACAGAATCTCTTTAAATCTGCATGTCTTACAGCAGAAGACTGCAAAAGACATCTTACCTCAAAGTCCTAGGCTTATACTTCATCAAAGGCGCTTCACCCAGAGGTGTAGCTATAGGGAATGTAACAAATTTTCAGCCAATCAGACACAGCCCTTTCAGGAGGCGGGGATTTTTAAATCCCTGGCAGGAGAAGAAGCTGCAGAAGAGTGCCGGGGAAGCCAGCGACAGGAGCCCCAACAGCGATGGAGAGGTGATGTATACATGTTTTTTTTTTATTTTTACAGCAGCTAGGGATGATTTTCAGACAAGGGCTTATATTTCAAGCCCTTCCCCAAAAATCACTGTGTGTGTGCCGGCATCCCATTGCTTTCAATGCTTTGAAAGCAATGGGAGAACATCACAATCCTCTGCCACAGCTGTGAAAGCTGTGGCAGGGGATTTTTTGTTCCCGCGGGGAGCCACAGTGTTCAGTGATGAGGGGACTCTCCGCGAGGAATCTTTATGTGCAGCACAGACCTCGCCGCTGCACACATGTCCTATCTTTTGCAGTTGCAACGATTTTGCGCCTGTAAAAGACTGACATGTGAACACATCATAGGGAACCAAAGGTTCTATCAGATGCGCCTTTTTTTGCGCACAAAGCCACACGCAAAAAAAAAACTTCCTTAGCCTGGGTCCACTTAGGGGCTTTTTTGCAGTGGAATGTTTGCGACGGGCATTCCGCTGCAAAACAGCTGTGGAAAGCCTGCCTCCAAACGTGCATCATTTAGTGTGGGTTTTATCGTGTATTTCTGTGCGCCACATGTCAATTTCTACACGGGTTTTGTGCAGGGCATTTCCGCAGCTTCTGGGTGAGATTTTCAAAATCTCATCCCCATTGCTGCTACTGTAAATGGCGATGAATTTCTGTGCAGAGGGTCCACACAGATGTTCTGCTGCAAATCCGTCCCTTGGGAACCCCACCTTTCAGAGCTGCTGTACATTTATGGTCCACCATCTATATGTGGGGACAGCGGGGAACACAGTTACTTTTGCACTGTACACATTTCTCACCCACTTGCAAATATAGAGAGATGGCAAATATATTTACTGTTCCAATACACAGCATGTCTTGCATTATGGCGCTTGGTCACATGATCCCATTTTGGCCTGTTTCTTCTTCTTCTGGTGGCACGTCATTCCATTCAGAGTACATGGCTTCCTTACTCAAAATGGCATGTAATCACTTCCGTCAGCACGAGTGGAGGACCGGATGTTCCCATGACAGAGGCAAACGCAGATCATCTCGGCCACTGCACATGTACCCACGCCAGCATCAAGCACAGCGTGAGAATAAACTTATGATATAATGGAGTGGTTTGAGCATTAGCAGACAGCCCCCTGCTAGTACCTATGGGGATTGTTGTCAAGTGCACAGGGAAGTGACGTTAGCACAGTTAAAGAAATCCAACAATGTGTGGATGAAAAGACAAACAGAGTCATTATGCAGCATACTAATTATTACTATTAATTATCAGATAATTGAGGGGTTTCAATTTTTTTAAAAGATGTAATCAGAAGACCCATTTAAGGCCTCTTGTCCACGAGTGGGTCTCATGTGGGAGCCCGCAGCGGAATCCGACCCTGCCCATGGCCGGTGACTGCACATACCTGTCCAGGTCTTCTTTTTTCTGTACTGTGGATGTGTGCGGAAGTGCCGGCCGGCGCACATGCAGAGTACAGTTCTTTTTCGTTTTAAACTCCTGCTTTCCCACAGACCGGGCCGCGGATCGGATGGCTTCCATTAAATTCAATGGAAACCGACCATGCAGGAATCACACTGAAATGGAGCATGCTGCAATTTGTTTTCCAGATCAAAAGACCTCCAAAACAAATCTGCATGCTTTAATTCAGGTGTAGACACCCATCCTTCCCTATGGGTGGCTTGAATTGAAGATCTTACGTCTGCAAAACAAATCCGCTCATAGACATTGGGCCTAAAGGTCCTTTAACACTCAACGATATCGCTTAAAATTTGCTCAAAAGCCATCTTTTGAGTGATAATCGTTGTGTGTAAATGTGCGCCCATTGTGTACTTTTCGTCCATCGCTGAGTTCAGGTCAGCATGAAATCCATCATTGCTGATAAGAGGGACTGCATGCTGAGTTTTCCGCAGGCAGCACTGATAACAGCTGATAACATTCTTTAACAGCTGTTAACAGTTGCTGTCTCACTGGAGAACAATAGCTCTGTATTTAGAGAACAGACCACCTGATGTTCTCTAAATACATGCAATAAAGTACTAACGGGCTGATTAGCCTATTAGTACCTATGCAAAATTCTGGTTAATTTTGAGTGATCATCCATGTGTGTAAATGTACCTTAAGCCTTAGAAACCCTTCCATGTGAACACCAAAATAAATATGGAGCATCCTTGATTTTGTGTTTGCTTTAGGTATGATGATCTTACTTATATAAATTGTAGAGTCATAAGACTTCTCATCTTGTTGTCACTAACAAGATCAGATATTTATTTCCACTATAACCTGAAGATATGCAAATAGTGACATGTTACAGTACACTGCGGACAAATTGCTCAATGAGAGCAGACTGTAATGTGACAGGAACCTGTAAGGTGTTTGTTGAGATGAACCGCCTGCAGCCATGAACTCCCCCCATATGAGTCTGAACTAGAATTATTACCATATACTATACTGCAATTGTTCTAGTGAAGTGAGTCTGTCCATGCAGAGTGATACATCATGTTATATAGTCTTTGTGTACTGTAACCACTTTTCCTTGCAAGAGTTTTGCTTCTCAGTAGTCCACTGCTGGATATGTTATTTCTGTATGCCTACACGTGGGCACTGTGGCACAGTATCCTCCGGTCATAGGTGTGGGACCACATGGATCCCATTCAAAGTCTCTCATGGCTTTGTGTGTCCTATTGGAGTAATTCAATACTGGGCTCTATTAGATTGATGTGGGCTGCCTCTATGACCATAGTCTACAACATTGCCACTACGGTACTAATATATATCATATGACATAATTATGTTTTTAAAGAGGACTTGCCATACCCTCAGGCCAGCAGGAATAACTCCATAGCTCTGCAGTTTCTCTACTCCCCTTTCTCCCGTACCAAGTCTTATTAAATTTAGCTCCCAGAACTTTGACTCTGTTAAGAGGGTGGTCTCCACTGCTCACTATCAATGAAATCCAGCGTCATCCATCTATAATCGTTAGTGGGTCTGAGCTGTGGCTGCAGAGTTAGGCATCATTCATGCGGGCAATGTGCTTTTACATTGGCCGCATCGCGCGGAAAGTCGCATTAGGGAAAAGTAGCCACGATCGAGTCCCGAGATTAATTTGTGTTTTCTCTTCCATTCAATCAGGCGTATCGCGTGAAAAAGAATTCTGTCAGTTGGCAAAAATCCTCACTAATGACTTCTGATGCTTAACTAGCGGCAACTGTTTTCTTTTCTGAGCGCTGGATGCAGGTTAACTCCCTCTCTCTCCCTTTGTTTCAGCTCCCATAGGAGTCTATAAATGCCTCCAGAGATTTTCAGTAAAAGATCTTTTGACGTAGTGTGAAAAATCGGTGACTGTAAATGGTCAACGATTTGACGATTTGACGTTTTGACGGTACGATTTTGTTTTACCCACCAAAAAATAACCCATTTGATTGAGTGCATTGGAATCCAATGCTTCACTTAGTCTTGAGTTTCGGACAATGTTTTATTGTGGCAAAATAGTCGAGTAAAAACACTTGTGTGAATAAGCTCTTATGCTGTCAATCCTGTTGACCTCAAGACATGTCAGGGCCTCTTTAAGTGACAAAACTATTTTGGAAGACTGAATCAGTGGCTCTGCTTCATATAGCTAGGGCGTACTTCATATTTGCATAAATAACTTCAAAATAGCTAATACTTTAATTTTCCTGCTTGCTGAATTCCGTAGGATTGAAGAAACAGTTCTACATTGTTCTTTCATACACAACATTTCATTTATCTCTGCAGGACGTCATAATGTGCTCAACTTATCTGGCTTCTGGAAGATAGCCAAGAGAACAGGCAGCTCAGAACCATTAAGTTGTTTTAAGAACATGGCAATGTTTTACATGTCGCGAAAAGGCCATTAACCTAAAAAAAACTTGTCTTTTTTGACAGATTATTTCATTCTCATCTCTTGTTTCTTTCCAGTTGAGACATAAACTCACTTTTCAGATCTCAAATTGCTTTTGTCCCTTACTGTCTTTTAAATTAAAAAAAAATATATATTATTTCTAAGACTATTATAAAGAGGCACTCAAGCATTTTTTTAGCCTATACCAGTGTGGGCGAACCTTTTAGAGACCGAGTGCCTAAACTGCAACCCAAAACCCACTTACTTATCACAAAGCGCCAACATGTCAGGGGACTTATCACATAGTATGATTTTACCCCCGTTGTTCTAAAAAGGACAGGGCTGTTTTAAGATATACAGAGTGCAGATTTCAACTGCGTTTTGGATGTGGAAATGCTGCAGAATTTCCCACAAAATTTCCGCTGAGGACATTCTGCAGCATTTCTGCCATGTGTAAACATACCACAGCAGTGATAGTGACCCCCACAGCAGCCCCAGCAGTAATAGTGACCCCCATGATAGCCCCAGCAGTAATAGTGACCTCTCACGGTGGCCCCAGCGGTAATAGTGACTCCTCATGGTAGCCTCAGCGGTAATACTGACATCCCATGGTGGCTCCAGCAGTAATAGTGACATCCCACAGCGGCCAAGTAGTAATAGTGACATCCCACAGCAGTGCCAGTGGTAGTGACATCCCACAGCAGCCCCAGTAGTAATAGTGACATCCCACAGCGGACCCAGTAGTAACAGTGACTCTCCACAGTTACTAATAGTGTCCTCTATATCGGTCCCAGTAGTAATAGGGCCCTCCTGAGATCCATATACTTACCCCTTCCTCCTCCTTGAAGCGCCGCTGCTCTCCTGCTCGGTAATGCTGATGGTTCTGATCCCAGGTGCACACAGTAATGTCAGTGTGCTGCCAGACAACTCCTCCCCTCTGCTCTTGCAGAACCAAAGATGAGACATCAGGGGAGGGGGGAGGAAGATCCAAGGTGTACACTGATGTCACAATGTGCGCCTGGGATCAGCGCCACTAGCAGTGCCGCTGAGTGAAGACTGGCATGGGAACCGTGGCACCCCATCCGGTATTCACAACCGTGATGAGCAGCCGCAGCGCACATGCCAGCAAAGAGGGCTCTGCGTCCTGCCGCCACTACTACTGACCTATACTATATAGTACAGCATAGGCTATTATTAAAAAAATTATGTGCAGGCTCCTGCATATGTCTTGCATATATCTATTTTAGTTGATGTGCATTTTATAGGTTATCTGCCATCCTAATTTCTTCTCTGATATGTTTATCCTAATGCAGCCTACATTTCCCATCACACCTCTTTGTTTCCAAAACAAAACATACCATGTTAGTCAGCAGAGCAACATGAGATTGTTCTCAGTAAGAGAAACCAAGTAATCTTGTAGATATGATACCTTTTAATGGCTAACAAAAATACATGATGTTCCAGCAAGCTTTCGAACCTACTCAGGGTTCTTCCTCTGGCTTAAATAGATCTATTCCTTTGTACTCCTACACATTACAAATTCTGCATTTGTCCCCCATAATAATAATGCTCTTCTTTATGCCCCTACACAGTAATGATACATACTTTGCATCCTCATTAATGATCCTCATTTTAACCCCCTGTAAGATAATAGTGCCCTATCTGCCCCACCCTCAAAGTAATTATACCTCATGCTACGTTATACCCCATGATATATTTCCTGACAGTACTAAGAGTATTGTCAAGAAATACAGGAGGTATAATTACTTTTAGTCCTTTAATGCATTTTCTGACATGGGCAGCAGTGCTGCCAGTTCACTTACGGTTTTAATGTCTCTTTTCAACATCTGTAACACTGAGTAGGGACTTAACAATCCTAATGAACAGATCAATGCCTTAAGTCAAGTCAATTACAAGGTAGATGAAAGATTTATTGCAGTATAAGAATGTAAAATGATAAAAAAAATAAGGTAAAAGCTTAAAAACTATTGAGTGCAAAATGATTGAATAATGAGGTAATAAAAGTCTACAAGATACTTACCTTGACTGGAGGAGCAGACAGATCTGAGAAACAGGAAGATAAGATGCCAAAAACTACCTCCCAGCTAAGGGAGAGTAACAGCCATCACATTTACCTGTGAGCTATTCAGTTTGCAACTTTTGTACCTCCATATTAAGGATGAATGTAACCATTAGGCTTGATGACGAGTAAATCTAATTTATTATTCTGCACTCCCTCTTCTGTTTATTGGGGTTTACACTGCCAAACATCTTACCCTGGGAACAGTAAATCCCAGGGCACATTAACATCCTCACCCCACTACTTTCGACTGGTTTGAGGAGCAACACCTAGAATAAACCATCATGGGGTGGGAAGTTAGCCTCCCGAAACATCATTCCCACTCCTGGTCACCACAGCTAAACTGGAGCTTCTGCACACTAGAGATAGCAGAGACTGGCAGTATGAGTCAGCGGAGTTTTATAACTCTGAAGATAGAGTAATCATTAGTAAATACAAGATGACACACTGCCTTTTCAGCACCACCTATTCGAGGGTAATTCCCTGGAAGTCAATGTCCGGCCTTCTAACTGGCCTTGCAATATGACGCCAAACCATAGTAAGAGAAGGGACATTTTTAATTATTATTTATTGTACTTACCAGCTCTCTGGGAATGTCAGGGAGATTCTCTGGAAAATGGAAGATTTCCCAGGGAAGTGGCAAATCTCATGGTGCCCCACTCCCCTCCCCATTCCAGTACTAATACTGTAGATGAATGTTTAGGCCTAGTACCCACGGCTGTGACGGGCTCCACAAGCGGACTTCCGCAGCTGAGTCTGTCACAGCTCCCCCCCAGAGACCCCATACTCACCTCCGGATCCGCTGCCCGATGTCCCACGTCCCTTGCCGGCGTGCATGCGCAGTACAGCGCATGAATCACCGGCAGTGTCATGCCACGCGCCGGCAGTGTCATGTGACGCGTCGGCAGTGTCATGTGATGCGCCAGCAGCGTCATATGACACGCCCACAGTGTCACATGATGTGCCGGCTGCTTCATATGACACGGGCGCCGGTGGGCGGGGAAGCGTTTTAACGCTATCTACCGCTGTGCTAAATCGGAAGATAGCGCGACGAACGGCTTCCATTGACTGCAATGGAAGCCATCCGCGCGTACGCCCGCGCCAAATAGAACATACCGCAGGTGATTACGGGTGATTTCACGGGGCGGAATTCCACGGTGGAATCCCGCACCATGAGCATTGCGCTATTAGGTTCAATACATCCTAATAGCTGTGGAGCAACGCCACGGATTTCAGCCACGTGATACGCGGCAGAATTCCGCCCGTGGGTCAGAGTACACTGATCTGTGTTGACAATAAAGCTGTGCATACTGCAGTTCTGCGGCTCCTTGATAGGTGGTCTTGTCGCGCTCCCTGCTATTATCACCTGCTATCCTAGTAACAATGGTTTCCTCAGTCCCAGCAGTTGGGGTTGCGGACAAGCAAGTGATGAAGTGTTGAAACTCATTGGGACCAGGAGAATTACACTTAGGAGAAAGAGCTGCTACAGAGAGGACAAGGAGTGCGGACTTTGGAATCGAAGGGTTCTCTGCTCAGAAGCATCTAGAGCATGCCAACTGGACCTGTATAACAACCAGAACAGAACCAGGAAAGAACATTGCTGAGGCCAGCATCAAGTGCATTGCCCAAATTGTATATTTCCTAATACGTAATGTGAAATATTGCTATTTCCTATTATGCATTACAGCAAAGTGGTGGGACTTAGTCATAGTCAGGATTGCACAATGGTATCATGTAAGTTCAATTGTTTCTTAAACCACATAACCTTGTTTCCTTTAGTTATTTGTGTGAAATAAAAAGTTTCTATTTTTGTAACTCCGTCAGCTGCCTCATCACCACCCATGACGCAGCATACAGCGCTCCCCAACCCAAATGTATACATATATATCATGAATACACTGCAGCCAGCTTAGGTTTGGGGTCTGTTTACGGGGGCTAGGCTAATCTGGGATCTGTATACAGTGGGCTGAGATCTATATGCAGAGACAGCTGGTTTGTGAAATATATACACAAATATGCCATTTCCTGAGCCAATTCCATACAAGAGAAAAAAAGTTGATCCAGCACAACAGGATATGCCTTTATTTATCCATCGACGTCGCTGCATGAAAGCTTGTTTTTTGCGGGACGAGATGTATTTTTCAATGGTGCTATTTAAAGTACCATATAATGTACTGAAAAACTTTTAAAAAAATTCTAAGTGGAGTAAAATGAAAAAAAACCCGACATTCCACCATCTTTCAGTGCGTCTTGTTTCTACGGCGCACAAACTGCAACAAAAACGACATGATAACTTTATTATATGGGTCAGTACGATTACTACGATACCAAACTTGTATAGTTTTTTTTTTACTATACTACTCTTTTTATTTTCAAACACATTTAATTTTTTTAAATTATTTTCTGCAGTTATCTTGTGCGCGCAATAGCTTTTTTTATTTTTCCATCGACGCAGTTGTGCGAAGGCTCATTTTTTGCAGGATGTCCTGTAGTTTCCATTAGTACTAATTCGGAATACATGCGGCTTTTTGATCGCTTTTTATTGTGTTTTTTCTGGGAGATAGGGTGACTGAAAAAGTGCATTTCTGGCGTTCTTTTTTTTTTTTAAATTTCGGACGACGTTCACCGTGTGGTAAATAATGTGCTATTTTGATAGATCGGACTTTTACAGAAGCGGTGATACCAAATATGTATTTTTATTTTATTATTTAGACTTTTTAATTATACATATGGCAAAAGGAGGGTGATTTAAACTTTTATAACTTTTTTTTTACAATTAAAAAAACTTTATTGCTCTTTTTTTTACTTTACTTTTAAGTCCCCCTGCGGGGCTACAATATGCGATACTTTGATCGCTCCTGCAGTATGACGTAATGCTATAGCATTACGTCACACTGCATTCTGACAGGCAGCCTATCAAGCCACCCCACGGGGATGGCTTGATAGGCAGTCTCTCAAGGCAGGCCTGGGGCCTTTCAGAAGGCCCCCGGCAGCCATGACACCTGCACGGCTCCCCCGATCTCACCACGCGGGGGGGCGAGTGTACGGGACCCCTGAACAACGCTCGGGGGCTTTAAATGCCCTTGTCAAAATTGACGGCAGCATTTAAAGGGTTAATAGCTGTGAATGGCCGATCGCGGGTATTGCCCGC
Organism: Eleutherodactylus coqui; assembly: GCF_035609145.1. NCBI lineage: Eukaryota > Metazoa > Chordata > Amphibia > Anura > Eleutherodactylidae > Eleutherodactylus > Eleutherodactylus coqui. The sequence continues at coordinate 135,989,270 of NC_089843.1, read as the reverse complement.
GGGTGTCAGCTGTAGTAAACAGCTGACGCCCGTGCTGTATGCAGAGGGGTCGCCCAGTGACCTCTCTGCATACATACCCCAACGCTCCAGGACGTAAATGTACGTCCTTAAGCGGGAAGGGGTTAAAATTGTGAACTTTATTTGAAAACAAAGATGAGCTGTCATTTTGTCATTATGTTCTGCCAATCAGTTCCTGAGAAAATAGAAGCGGAAAGAAAAAAACGACAACAACACTCATAATACATTTACTATCAAAGGTGTATCTATGCTAAGTTATCACTGTGTTATCTGGGTAAACCTGGCCACTTACATTACACTACAGTACTGTTGGTAGCGTTTCAGAGTCAGGAGGAGGAGACGCTAAGCAGGAGATCACGTGGACCATGTCAACAGCGATGCCATGTGGGCTGGCATTTGCCAATGTATCTAAAGGTAGCCAGTGAAACTAGAGGTGAAATCCTGGCTTGAAGAATCACTGAAACTGGAAATCGGCTAAACTAGAAGGTAATGAAGCTAGAAGTTTGATTGTATTTGATATTACAGTTTAGCCACATTCTAGTTGGAATTTAGCAGCAGTAGTACACACATCTGCATGAAACTTGATGACACTTTCTGATCATTGATGGATCTACTGGACTGGACACCCAAAATCATTCACTGAGTCTAATTAATGTTGATGAATAGTATAATGCACTGCGGAAACAGATCAGATAATGGTTAGTTGACCTCTTTCTAATGTTAGATTGGTTCGATAACGTGTATGTAACTAGGGGAAAATTGCGATACTATCCCAGTCATCTTCTATCAATGTATATGGATACCCTGTAGTCTGTAATGGTATGCATAATCTGTCACCTACAATGATTTTCCTGGCAACATGAAGCTTAGGCCTCTTTCACACGACCGTATGCATTTTTATGGTCCCCCGTACGTGCTGTTCAATCACATGAATAAAGAATTGCCGTGATCGAGCCCAGAACTTTAGCCGTGTTTTCTGCCGTTCACACGGGCGGCTGCAGCAAAAAAATACGATGCAGTGCGGAAATCCATTGATCGTCAGAAATCCTCGGAATGACTGCTAAAGCTTAAATAGAGCCAGCTGTCTACTTTTCCCTGCGTTGGACACAGGTAAACTCCCTCCACCTCCCTCTTTTGTAGTCAATGGTAGCTTCCTGCGTGTATCAGCAAACGATAGAGCAAGACTTATCTTTGGATGCGCCGTATAAAATCGGCGACCGAAAACTGTTGCCAATGTGCTATTTTTCCGGGCGTGAATTTTTTGTATGCACCCAAAAATCGGTCATGTGAATGAATACATGGGAATCCAATGCTTCACATGGCCATGACTTTTGGTCAATTTTTTGATGATGCTAAATATCAGCGTATATATGGTTGTATGAACAAGGCCTTAGTCTAATTCTCATTCATTATGCACTGTAATTTCAATTAAATTAGAGCTAGCAGGTACGACTCATATGACTAGTCTAGTAGACAGAAAAGTGTAAAGATGCTGTAAAAATGTAAATAGTTACGGATGATGTTCATGTTTCTAAGCGAGTCACGAGAAAAAAAAAAGTGTTACTTTTTAATAACTTTCAATATATTTTTCTAACTGTTGGTGCATAATTAAAGTTTTTGTGTACTTTTTTATTTGTGTTTAATTTTCTTGCAACATTTTAATAATTAACCCATGATACATCAAATTTACTAATATAGGTGCACAGTACAAATAAGGCACCTATTAACCCTTTCCGAACCACTGTCTGACGTCTGAAGACATTCTGATTAAAGGCTGTGCAGCTCCAATGTCGGAGGACGTCCGGCAGGGTATTCCTACTGTATCTTACTGGCCGCTCTGTTGTTGGGGGCCTCTCCGGCATGTCACATACCAAAGTACTGGCTCTAGCCAGCAGACAGCACCATTGTATAATGGCGGACAGAGAAAGCTCCCTAGGAAACCCTGAATCCAAAATTGGATTGCAAAGGGTTAAAAACCTTTTTACTATAGCAGATGTTTTACTCCTGAAGGGCTCAGTCAGACCAGCGTTTTTGCATGTTAAGCACATTTGCGATTCGCATCTATAAGAACCAATGCTTTCCAATGAAAGCGGTCACATTTGCACCTGCAAAAGATTGGACATGTGAGTTCCAATGCACCCGGTCACTTGATTTTTTTTCCACACGCGTTGTGTGATTTTTTTTTTCCTCCGCCCATAATGTGTAAAAATTCACTTGTCTGACTGAGCCCTAAAAAGACTACACAACTGGTAAAATAGGATGTTCACGACTTAAAGCTGCTAAAGTTTGCTATTTGTTTTATTTACAGACATATTGACATTTTTCTATTCAGTTTTATTAAAAAGTGACACGAAGTGCATCCATATTGGTAGCAGCTTTTGAACTACTTTCTGAGCCACTGATGATGAACTGTCACCATGTCACCATCATTTTGTCACCATGTTCTGGCAATCAGTTGCTGAGAAAATAGCGGTAGGGGATATTTAAAATTATGGCTAATAGTTAGAGATGAGCGAACGTACTCGTCCGAGCTTGATACTCGTTCGAGTATTAGCGTGTTCGAGATGCTCGTTACTAGAGACGAGTACCACGCGATGTTCGAGTTACTTTCACTTTCATCTCTGAGACGTTAGCGCGCTTTTCTGGCCAATAGAAAGACAGGGAAGGCATTACAACTTCCCCCTGCGACGTTCAAGCCCTATACCACCCCCCTGCAGTGAGTGGCTGGCGAGATCAGGTGTCACCCGAGTATATAAATCGGCCCCTCCCGCGGCTCGCCACAGATGCATTCTGACAGAGATCAGGGAAAGTGCTGCTGATGCCGAAGCTGCTATAGGGAGAGCGTTAGGAGTGATTTTAGGCTTCAAGATCCCCAACGGTCCTTCTTAGGGCCACATCTGACCGTGTGCAGTACTGTTGAGGCTGCTTTTTGCAGTGTTGCACTTTTTTTTTTTTTTGTATATCGGCCGTGCAGAGCATTGCGTCCTCAGTCTGCAGTCATTGTACAGAGTATAAGGCCAGTACTGGTGAGGCAGGGAAAGAGATATTCAGGCTATATAGGCAGTGGGCTTTTTACAAAAAATTGGGGGAAAATACTATATTTGGGCTGCCTGTGACCGTCTTCAGTTTACTGCGTGTCTGCTGGGGGTAGTAGTCCTAATTAATACGCAGCTAAGCGTTACAGCAGGCTAGCACAAAATTGTTTCCTGGATCTGCTGTCTCTGTTACATTAGCGCCGTCATCCCGCCAGAGGGAAACAGCATACATAATATTATACGCTGCCTACAGTATCTATCTGCTGGGGGTAGTAGTCCTAATTAATACGCAGCTAAGCATTACAGCAGGCTGGCGCAAATTTGTTTCCTGGATCTGCTGTGCGTTTCATAAGGGAAGTCAGCCTCCAACCACAGGCCAATAAGCGGCACATTTAATTACAGCGTTCTGTTTCTGTTACTGCTAATACACCATGCTGAGGGGTAGGGGTAGGCCTAGAGGACATGGACGCGGGCGAGGGCGCGGAGACCCAAGTCAGGGTGTGGGCACAGGCCGAGCTCCTGATCCAGGTGTATCGCAGCCGACTGCTGCGGGATTAGGAGAGAGGCACGTTTCTGGCTTCCCCACATTTATCTCACAATTAATGGGTCCACGCGGTAGACCTTTATTAGAAAATGAGCAGTGGGAGCAGGTCCTGTCGTGGATGGCAGAAAGTGCATCCAGCAATCTATCGACCACCCAGAATTCTGCGCCGTCCACTGCTGCAACTCTGAATCCTCTGGCTGCTGCTCCTCCTTCCTCCCAGCCTCCTCACTCCATTACAATGACACATTCTGAGGAGCAGGCAGACTCCCAGGAACTGTTCTCGGGCCCCTGCCCAGAATGGGCAGCAATGGTTCCGAATCCTCTCCCACTGGAGGAGTTTGTCGTGCCCGATGCCCAACCTTTGGAAAGTTCCCGGGGTCCGGGGGATGAGGCTGGGGACTTCCGGCAACTGTCTCTAGAGCTTTCAGTGGGTGAGGAGGATGATGCCGATGAGACACAGTTGTCTATCACTCAGGTAGTAGTAATTGGAGTAAGTCCGAGGGAGGAGCGCACAGAGGATTCGGAGGAAGAGCAGCAGGACAATGAGGTGACTGACCCCACCTGGTTTGCTACGCCTACTGAGGACAGGTCTTCAGAGGGGGAGGCAAGTGCAGCAGCAGGGCAGGTTGGAAGAGGTAGTGTGGTGGCCAGGGGTAGAGGCAGGGCCAGACCGAATAATCCACCAACTGTTTCCCAAAGTGCCCCCTCGCGCCATGCCACCCTGCAGAGGCCGAGGTGCTCAAAGGTCTGGCAGTTTTTCACTGAGAGTGCAGACGACCGACGAACAGTGGTGTGCAACCTTTGTCGCGCCAAGATCAGCCGGGGAGCCACCACCAACAGCCTCACCACCAACAGCATGCACAGACATATGATGGCCAAGCACCCCACAAGGTGGGACGAAGGCCGTTCACCGCCTCCGGTTTGCACCGCTGCCTCTCCCCCTGTGCCCCAACCTGCCACTGAGATCCAACCCCCCTCTGAGGACACAGGCACGACCGTCTCCTGGCCTGCACCCACACCCTCACCTCCGCTGTGCTCGGCCCCATCCACCAATGTCTCTTAGCGCACCGTCCAGCCATCGCTAGCGCAACTGTTGGAGCGCAAGCGCAAGTACGCCGCCACGCACCCGCACGCTCAGGCGTTAAACGTGCACATAGCCATATTTATCAGCCTGGAGATGCTGCCGTATAGGGTTGTGGAAACGGAGGCTTTCAAAGGTATGATGGCGGCCGCGGCCCCGCGCTACTCAGTTCCCAGTCGCCACTACTTTTCCCGATGTGCCGTCCCAGCCCTGCATGACCACGTCTCCCGCAACATTGTACGCGCCCTCACCAACGCGGTTACTGGCAATGTCCACTTAACAACGGACACGTGGACAAGCACAGGCGGGCAGGGCCACTACATCTCCCTGACGGCACATTGGGTGAATTTACTGGAGGCTGGGACAGAGTCAGAGCCTGGGACCGCTCACGTCCTACCCACCCCCAGAATTGCGGGCCCCAGCTCGGTGGTGGTATCTGCGGCGGTGTATGCTTCCTCCACTAAACCACCCTCCTCCTCCTCCAACGCAACCTCTGTCTCGCAATCAAGATGTGTCAGCAGCAGCACGTCGCCAGCAGTCGGTGTCACGCGTCGTGGCAGCACAGCGGTGGGCAAGCGTCAGCAGGCCGTGCTGAAACTACTCAGCTTAGGAGAGAAGAGGCACACGGCCCACGAACTGCTGCAGGGTCTGACAGAGCAGACCGACCGCTGGCTTGCGCCGCTGAGCCTCCAACCGGGCATGGTCGTGTGTGACAACGGCCGTAACCTGGTGGCGGCTCTGCAGCTCAGCAGCCTCACGCATGTGCCATGCCTGGCCCACGTCTTTAATTTGGTGGTTCAGCGCTTTCTGAAAAGCTACCCACGCTTGTGAGACCTGCGCAGAAATGTGCGCCGGCTCTGCGCACATTTCCGCAAGTCCCACACGGACGCTGCCACCCTGCACATCCTGCAACATCGGTTTCATCTGCCAGTGCACCGACTGCTGTGCGACGTGCCCACACGGTGGAACTCTACGCTCCACATGTTGGCCAGGCTCTATGAGCAGCGTAGAGCTATAGTGGAATACCAACTCCAACATGGGCGGCGCAGTGGGAGTCAGCCTCCTCAATTCTTTACAGAAGAGTGGGCCTGGTTGGCAGACATCTGCCAGGTCCTTGGAAACTTTGAGGAGACTACCCAGATGGTGAGCGGCGATGCTGCAATCATTAGCGTCACCATTCCTCTGCTATGCCTCTTGCGAAGTTCCCTGCAAAGCATAAAGGCAGACGCTTTGTGCTCGGAAACAGAGGCGGGGGAAGACAGTATGTCGCTGGATAGTCAGAGCACCCTCCTGTCTATATCTCAGCGCGTTGAGGAGGAGGAGCATGAGGAGGATGAGGAGGAGGGGGAAGAGACAGCTTGGCCCACTGCTGAGGGTACCCATGCTTCTTGCCTGTCATCCTTTCAGCGTGTATGGCCTGAGGAGGAGGAGGAGGAGGAGGATCCTGAAAGTGATCTTCCTAGTGAGGACAGCCATGTGTTGCATACAGGTACCCTGGCACACATGGCTGACTTTAGGTTAGGATGCCTTTCTCGTGACCCTCGCGTTACACGCAATCTGGCCACTACGGATTACTGGGTGTACACACTGCTCGACCCACGGTATAAGGAGAACCTTTCCACTCTCATACCCGAAGAGGAAAGGGGTTCGAGAGTGATGCTATACCACAGGATCCTGGCGGACAAGCTGATGGTAAAATTCCCATCCGACTGCGCTAGTGGCCGAAGGCACAGTTCCGAGGGCCAGGTAGCAGGGGAGGCGCAGAGATCAGGCAGCATGTACAGCACAGGCAGGGGAACACTCTCTAAGGCCTTTGACAGCTTTCTGGCTCCACAGCAAGACTGTGTCACCGCTCCCCAGTCAAGGCTGAGTCGGCGGGAGCACTGTAAAAGGATGGTGAGGGAGTACGTAGCCGATCGCACGACCACCCTCCGTGACGCCTCTGCCCCCTACAACTACTGGGTGTCGAAGCTGGACACGTGGCCTGAACTCGCGCTGTATGCCCTAGAGGTGCTTGTTCGTCCTGCGGCTAGCGTCTTGTCAGAGAGGGTGCTTAGTGCGGCTGGGGGAATCATCACAGATAAGCGTACCCGCCTGTCAACCGACAGTGCCGACAGGCTTACACTCATCAAATGAACAAAGCCTGGATTTCCCCTGACTTCTCTTCTCCACCAGCGGACAGCAGCGATACCTAAACAATACGTAGGCTGCACCCGCGGATGGAAGCATTGTTCTCTTTCACCATCAAAAACGTGGACCTTTTAGCTTCATCAATCTGTGTATAGTATTCATCCTCCTCCTCCTGCTCCTCCTCCTGAAACCTGACATAATCACGCCGAACGGGCAATTTTTCTTAGGCCCACAAGGCTCAGTCATGTAATTTTTGTAAACAATTTTTATACGTTTCAATGCTCATTAAAGCGTTGAAACTTGCAGCTGAACCAATTTTTATTTTAACTGGGCTGCCTCCAGGCCTAGTTACAAATTGAGCCACATTAACCAAAGCGATTAATGGGTTTCACCTGCCCTCTTGGTTGGGCATGGGCAATTTTTCTGAGGTACATTAGTACTGTTGGTACACCAATTTTTTGGGGCCCTCACCTACAGTGTAATCCAATTAATTTTTTGCCCACCTGCATTAAAGCTGACGTTACCTCAGCTGTGCTGGGCACTGCAATGGGATATATTTATGTACCGCCGGTGGCTTCCTGGCACCCACCCATGCTGTCGGTCCACACGGAGTTGTAACTGCATGTGTCCACTTCTAAAGAACCCCAGTCTGACTGGGGCATGCAGTGTGGGCCGAAGCCCACCTGCATTAAACATGACATTACCTCAGCTGTGATGGGCAATGCAATGGGATATATTTATGTACCGCCGGTGGCTTCCTGGCACCCACCCATGCTGTCGGTCCACAGGGACTTCACAATAGGGAGTTGTACCTGCCTGTGTCTATGAATTAAAAACCCCGGTCAGGTTGGGGCATGCAGTGTGGGCCGAAGTCCACCTGCATTTAATCTGACGTTAGCTCTGCTGTCCAGGGCACTGCAATGGGATACATTTATGTACAGCTGGTGGGTTCCAGGGAGCCACCCATGCTGTGGGTGCACACGGAATTCCCATTGCGGAGTTGTACCTGCCTGTGACTATTTATAAAAAAACGCGGTCTGACTGGGGCATGCAGACACCTTGACAGAATGAATAGTGTGTGGCACATAGGTTCCCCATTTCTATGCCTACGTGTGCAGCTCCTGATGGCGGTGGCACAGGATTATATTTCTCATTGCTTCTGTACAGCATTGTGGGCTATCGCCCCGCCCCTTTTAAAGAGGGTCGCTGCCTAGCCGTGCCAACCCTCTGCAGTGTGTGCCTGCGGTTCCTCCTCATGGCAGACGCACTTATAAATAGACATGAGTGTGGTGTGGCATGAGGGCAGCTTAAGGCTGCGCAGGGACACTTTGGTGTGCGCTGTGGACACTGGGTCGTGCGGGGGGTTGGGCAGCATGTAACCCAGGAGAAGTGGCAGCGGAGTGTCATGCAGGCAGTGATTGTGCTTTGTTGGAGGTAGTGTGGTGCTTAGCTAAGGTATGCATTGCTAATGAGGGCTTTTCACAAGTAAAAGTTTTTGGGGGGGGGGGGCACTCTTGCCGCTATTGTGGCTTAATAGTGGGACCTGGGAACTTGAGATGCAGCCCAACATGTAGCCCCTCGCCTGCCCTATCCGTTGCTGTGTCGTTCCCATCACTTTCTTGAATTGCCCAGATTTTCACAAATGGAAACCTTAGCGAGCATCGGCGATATACAAAAATGCTCGGGTCGCCCATTGACTTCAATGGGGTTCATTACTCGAAACGAACCCTCGAGTATCGCGAAAATTTCGTCCCGAGTAACACACACCCGAGCATTTTGGTGCTCACTCATCTCTACTAATAGTATAGTTGGCTAATTTTTTACTTTAGACACATTGGAGGAACTAAGAATATAGTTGTGAAGGTACATGTAGCCTTATTAGTACAGCAGAAGTTAGTGCAGTAGTAACATTTTGGTATAGTGTTTACTTCTGACTAAGAGCGATATTGACATTTTCCTGTTTAGCTGCAGGAAAGTGAAGTCATATTTGAAATAAAATCTCAAAAACTGATTAACAAATATTGTGTCAGCATATTCAATCAATAACGCAATCACGAGTTATGGAGTGGCTAATTCAGAAGTGACAACCAGTCTGGCTGCTCTTCTTTTTGTCACATTTTCAAAGATGTCTACCACAACTGAATAGAAAAATGTCATAGATCTGGAAGAAAAATATAATTACTGCATTTTACTTGCTATTCTCATTCCTTATTTATTAATATAGTGACATTTTACATTTAGGGTAAAAGATGTATTTAATCAACTATTGCTACCTAATAAAAGAATCACTTACCAGAAGCTTAGGTGTGACTTCCTGGTCAAGTTGTCACACAATTCTACATAAAGACAGTAGAGAGCATCGGCAAGTATAAAATAGTCTAGCATAACAACAGTTCGAGGCATTGAGAGGTTCTTAAAAGATCAGGGCCACAAGCCCAAGGGTACATGCTCCCCGCCGCTCCTACCCCCGAAAAAAAAAGATTTGTATACTTATTAGGTTTATAACTTTTTTTACAACTTCATATTCCTGTATCCTATTTTGATGCACTTTTGCCTAAAAACAAAGAATTTACAGAATTGTTATTTCAATATTTTTTCAGAAAAGGTTACCCCGAAATCATATAATTGGATATATGGTTGTATGTAGGTTGATATAATAGATTGAATATAACATTATTGCCGCTATGTTTGTCCCTCATATAACCTCCATACAGAAATTTAATATTACCTTGATTCTGCTACTGGATAAGACACACCATAGAAAGGACAATATTGCCAATGATGCCATCATACAAAGTTTAAAAAATATTGCCCCTCCATGACCACTATTGGTACCACTAAATAGTGACCAAATAATATTACCATATGGTAAGTGAATAGAAACACTCTTACCAACATAATATTACTAATACTACTACTATACAAGGCCCAAATAATATTGCTACACCATGACCACTACATAGTGACTCTAATATTACCATGCCATGCTGACTACCAATACAATTGCATATTGGCTAATACCATCATACTGTCACCAAATAAAACCCACTGTTCAAAGACCAATATTCCCCTCATACAGTGAATATATAGTGGTAAATGCAAATTCTTCACATGTGCTCTTCAGACTGTATAACTGATTACAGTAGTGTTATATCCAGTGATCACAGGTGATGTCCTCTCCGACTGGAGTGATTCACTTTTCCTGTCTTTCCATTTCGTCCACATCTCCATGATGATTTCTTCCAGGCACAATTGACTCTAAAATGTCTGTAAGGGCTCGTTCACATGAGCGCTGAGGGCACGCAGTATAGCCGAATATAGAAACCGCTTCTATAGGAACCAATGAAAGAATTTTAGATGCAGTAAATTTTCACACCTAACAAAGATAGGACACACGACTTAAAGGTCGCATCTGAGCTCCGTGGTGCATGCAAAGATAGGACCTGACTAGAGATGAGCGAGCACCAAAATGCTTGGGTGCTCATTGCTCGAGTCAAACTTTTCGTAATGCTCGAGAGCTCGTTTCAAGTAACGAACCCCACTGAAGTCAATAGGCGACTCGAGCACCAGAAAACATCAGAAAGTCATGAAAACACCCCAGAAACGGATAGGGAAGGGCAGGGGAAGCATGCATGGCTGCATCTGAGGCTCCAAAGTCCCACTATTAAGCCAAAATGGGGGCAAAAGTCTGCATCACTCCCCTAACAATTTACTTCGGACAAACCCTTGTTAGCAAGCCACACACGCTGGCACATCTTAGCTAAGCACCACACTACCTGCAACCAAGGACAATCACTGCCTGCAGGTGACACTGCTGCCTACTTTAGGTTTCATGCTGGCATTGCTGTCCAACCCCCCCGCACGACCCTGCGTCCACAGCGCACCCAAAATTTTCCCTGTACAGCGTTTAGCTGGCCTCATGCCACACATTCGCTTCATAGCCACACCACCCTCATGTTTATTTATAGGTGCGTAATGGATGAGGAGGAACCAGAGGCACACACTGCAGAGGGTTGTCAGGGCTAGGCAGCAACCCTCTTTGAAAGTGTGGGCGATAGCCTACAACGCTGTTGAGAATTGATGATAAATTGACGTACGATCATCATTCCAATCCCGTGCCACCTCCGTCACAAAATTGTCAGGAGCCGCAAATGTGGGCATAAAGGGGACTCAGGTGCCAGCACTTCTACACATCTCCACAATGCAGCAATACTCTGTGTGGGAAGCACGTGAGCGGGCCCAGGGTCAGGCTCCGTCCCAGCCTCCACCTTGTGTGACCCAAGGTGCCACGAGTTTCATAGCAATGGGAAATCCATGTGTCCCCACAAAATTTATTCTGTGTAGGTGTTAGATAGTTCAACACCGCAATGGAAAGTCTTTGAGTTCCTTGGGCTTGCCTATGCTGTCGGTGCACAAAGATGGTATTACACAGGAAGAAATCAGAGTGCCCAAACATGGCAGAGTTTCACCCTGCCATGGACCTCGGACACATTTCTGCCCTAGTCAGTCAGTGTATTTGTGCCAGACAGGTAAAACAACGTAATGGGAAGTCTTTGTGCACCCACAGCATAGGCGAGCCCCTGGAACGCAAGGAAAGTATTACACATAAAGAAATCAGAGCACCCAAGCAAGGCAGTTTCACCCTGCCAAGGACCTCAACCTCAGCTCACACCCTCAGTAATCGTGGGCATAAAGCGGACTCAGATGCTAGTGCAGCTGTCAACGTCTCATTAATGCAGTAACGCTCCTTTTGTTTGGCCCAAACCAGTGTCTCAGATAACTGTGGTAACATGAGAGAAAATACATGTTGCCCAGCGCTGATCCCCAGACCCCAAGCAGGAGGAGGAGGTGGCATGATAAGGCCGAGAAACCATGATCGAGTTAGGACCCACAAAACGCTGTGTGGGAAGTACTTGAGCGGGCCCTGGGTCAGGCTCGGTCCCAGCCTCCACCTTGTGTGACCCAAGGTGCCGCGAATTACATAGCAATGGGAAATCCATGTGTCCCCACACAATTAATTCTGTGTACGTGTCAGATAGCTCAATACTGCGATGGGAAGTCTTTGAGTTCCTTGGGCTGGCCAATGCTGTGGGTGCACAAAGATAGTATTACACGGGAAGAAATCAGAGTGCCCAAACATGGCAGAGTTTCACCCCGCTAAGGACCTCGGCCTAGGCCCACATTTCTGCCCTAGTTAGTGAATGTATTTGTGCCAGACAGGTAAAACACCATGATGGGAAGTCTTTGTGCACCCACAGCATAGAGAGAGGTAGCAGCAGCACTCCAGTCAAATAACACCACTGGTGTAAGGTGCCATGCACAGCCCATACAGGATCCCAACTCCAAGGGTCCACCATTGGTCACAAATATAGAAGATAGAAGTCAGCAGGGCAGCATCCGCTTAAAATTGCTTCTTTATTAAGAAAAATGGATCAAAGGTGTGGCAAGCAGCCACGTATCGACCCTATACATGGGTCTTTATCAAGCTAATGCCTCAATCAACACACCCACATTAAATAGCATCTACAAGCCAATCACCATACAGGACACTAATACATCATAAAAATCACATGTGTAATCGAGTGCTTACCCTGTAGGTCTGTTAGGGTATATGAGGAACAGTATGGCGGCATCCTCAGTCCTACTCAGCCTCCGGCGTCTCCACGCGCCTTTGTGCATGCGCAGTTCCGACGTCTGTACGTCACTGGCACGTCCCGACGTCACTGCGTCATTGACGCGCCCCCAGACTGATCACATGACACATTGCCGGCGGGCCGTACACAGCGTTGTAGGTTGCCAAGGAGATGACTCCTCCATCCAAAGGCAACGAAGCTTAGCTTATACATAGAAAGCTGCTGTATCTGTTAATCACAGCAGCCGGACTAGCCCTGTATATAGGGAACACCACTTATGCCGGCCTCAAATGCATAGGGTCGATACGTGGTTGCTTGCCTCACCTTTGATGCATTTTTCTTAATAAAGAAGCAATTTTAAGCAGATGCTGCCCTGCTGACTTCTATCTTCTATATTTGTCACCCACAGCATAGGCAGACCCCTGCAACATTCCTGTAGCAAGAGTATAGGCGAATCCCTCAAATTATTCAGTAGAAAAGGTATAGGCAGACCCCAGTAACATTTCAGTAGCCAAAGTATAGGCTGACCCCACTAAAATTTCTGTAGCAAAAGTATAGGCAGACCCCAGTAACATTTCAGTAGCAAAATGTATAGGCGAACCCCTGTAACATTTCTGTAGCAATAGTATAGGCGAACCCCTGTAACATTTCTGTAGCAATAGTATAGGCGAACCCCATTAATATTGGTGTGCCAAGAGTATAGGCGAACACCTGAAAATTTTTTTTACCAAGAGTATAGGCAAAGCGTGGAAAAATTAGTTTGCTAACACTATTGGCAATGGCCTGAAAAATTGGTATACCAAGAGTACAAGTGTACTCCTGAAAAATTGCTCAACCGCGAGGGCAGGTGAAACCCACAAACATTTTTTGAAGATACAGCTCGTTATTGGTTAATTTGTAACAGAGCCTGGAGGCAGCCCTCCGCAGAAATTGGTTTAAGTTTAACTTTTAAAACTTTAAAAACTGATAAAACTTTTAAAAGTTTTAAACAGAGCATTTTGGGCCGCATAGAAATTGGCAGTTCAGCGTGATGACATGCTGTTTTAGGAGGAGGAGTAATAATATCTGAGAGGGATACACAAAGCTAATTCTCCCCTTTTTTGGGGTGATAGAGAATGCTTTTTTCTCCTGTTGCAGCGAAAAGATTCTTTAGGATCCGCTGTTTTCCACCGGTGGAGAAGAGAAGTCTGCAGAAATCCAGCCTTTGTTCATCTTTATGAGGGTAAGCATGTCGGTGCTGTCAGTTGACAGGCAGGTACGCTTATCCGTGATGATTCGCCCAGCTGCACTAAACACCCTCTCTCACAAGACGCTAGCGACAGGGCAAGCCAGCACCTCCAAGGCGTACAGTGCAAGCTCGTGCCACGTGTTTAGCTTTGACACCCAATAGTTGAATGGAGCAGAGGCATCACGGAGGATGGTGGTACGATCGGCTACGTACTCCCTCACCATCTTTTTACACTGCTCCCTCCAACTCAGCCTTGACTGGGGAGTGGTGACACAGTCTTGCTGGGGAGCCATAAAGCTGGCAAAGGCCTTGGAGAGTGTTCCCCTGCCTATGCTAGACATGCTGCCTGATCCCCGCGCCTCCCCTGCTAGTTGGCCCTCTAAACTGCGTCTTCTGCCACTAGCACTGTCAGATGGGAAGTTTAGCATCACTTTTTCCACCAGGGCCCTGTGGTATTGCATCACTCTTGTACCCCTTTCCTCTTCGGGAATGAGAGTGGAAAGGTTCTCCTTATACCGTAGGTCAAGAAGGGTGTACACCCAGTAATCCGTGTTGGCCAGAATGCGTCTAACGCGAGGGTCACGGGAAAGGCAGACTAACATTAAGTCAGCCATGTGTGCCAGGGTCCCAGTACGCAACACATCACTGTCCTCACTAGGAAGATGACTTTCAGGATCCTCCTCCTCCTGCTCCTCTTCAGCCCATACACACTGAACAGACGAGAGGCAAGCAGCATGGGTACCCTCTGCAGTGTGGCCAGCTGTCTCTTCCCCCTCTTCCTCCTCCTCAAAACGCACTGAGATATAGACATGAGGGTGGTCTGGCTATCAAGCGACATACTATCATCCCTCATCTCCTGTTCCAACCGCAAAGCGTCGGCCTTTATACTTACCAGCACTAAGGTAGGACCCGGAGGCGGTGAATGGCCTTCGTCCCACGTTGTGGGGTGCTTGGCTATCATATGCCTGCGCATGCTGGTGGTGGTGGCTCCCCGGCTGATCTTGGTGTGACACAGGTTGCACACCACTGTTCGTCGGTCATCCGCGTTCTTACTAAAAAACATCCACACCTTTGAACACCTAGCCCTCTGCACGGAGGCTTGCCGTGAGGGGGTGCTTTGGAAACAGATGGGGGATTCTTCGCTCTGGCCCTGCCTCTACCACTGGCCACTCCACTGCCTCTTCCAACCTATCCTGCTGCTGCACTTGCCTCCCCCTCTGAAGCCCTGTCCTCAGTAGGCTTAGCAAACCAGGTGGGGTCAGTCACCTCATCATCCAGCTACTCTTCCTCCAAATTCTCTGTGCGCTCCTCCCTCGGACTTACTGCCCTTACTACTACCTCACTGACAGACAACTGTGTCTCATCATCCTCATCCACAAAAAGCTCTTGAGACAGTTGCCGGAAGTCCCCAGCCTTATCACCCAGACTCCGGGAACTTTCCAAAGGTTGGGCATTGGTCACGGGAAACTCCTCAGGTGAGAGAGGAACCATTTCTTCCCACTCATGGCAGGGACCCGAGAACAGTTCCTGGGATTCTGCCTGATCAGAATATGTCATTTTCATGAAGTGAGGAGGCTGGGAGGAAGGGGGAGCAGCCAGAGATTTCAGAGTTGCAGTCCTTAGGCTGGGAGTAGTGGACTGCGTAGAAGACTGTGTGGTCGATACATTGCTGGATGCTTTTTCTGCCATCCACGACAGGACCTGCTCGCACTGCTCTGTTTGTAATAAAGGTCTACCACGCGGACCCGTAAATTGTGATATGAAGCTGGGGAGCCCAGAAACTTGCCTCTTTCCTAATCCCTTAGCAGCTGGCTGTGATTCCCCACGCCCAGGAACTCGGCCTGTGCCCACACCCTCACTTGGACGCCCACGTCTGCATCCTCGACCCTTATCCCTACTCCTTATCATGGCGGATTAAGAATAGAGCAGGGCCCAAATAGATTACCCCACTGTACAACACTGATAACTGTTGCTAATTCACCACACACAGAGACTTGTAGATAGCTGAGGCTCTATGCTGTGACTTGAAAAAATTAACCCGCTGTCTTGCTCTGATACCTAGGGGCAATTTACCGCTCGCAGAGACTTGTAGATAAGAGAGGCTGTATGGAGTGGGAGAAGACTCTAAAGCCAGTGGATAGTGCTGGTAACTGCGGCTATCTCAACCCCACCACGAAAAAGGGTATTGTGGGACGCTCTGTGCAGTGGCAGAGCTGAAATACTTGGCAGTGGCCCAGGAAATATTACAGTACTCTTTAGCGGTGAGACCTCTGTCTAATGCACTGCAGACACAGAACTGAACTAGTTTGCAGTAGGCTAGGAAATGTTAGAGTGCAGTTTCACGGTGAGAGCTGGTTGTATGGCACTGTAGGCTGAGAACGCTATTATGGAAATGCGGGGAACAGGCCTAGATGCGTAATACAAAAGTTGGTGCACTACTGCTCCCTGCCAGCCACAACTGTAAAGCACACGGTCAGATGTAGCCCTAGAAGTGGTATTGCCTTCCCCGCATGTCTATTGGCTAGAAAATGGCGCTAAACATGCGGGGAAGAAAATGTAATTGACTCGAGTACCGCGTGGTGTTCGTCTTCAGTAACGAGCATCTCAAGTACCCTAATACACGAACGAGCATCAAGCCCTAGACCTGACCTATCTTTGGTGCGTGCTTTCCATAGCCTCCACGCACCTCTGATCATGTGAACGGGCTAAATCAAGTAGGTGGAATTAACTTATTTATGTGATCTTTAGTGTAGTATAGCTGCGGTCTTTGCACTCGGCTATACTGCACGCCCACAGAGCTCGTGTGAACGAGCCCTAACACTGACACCTTTGACTCCTCACTTTTCCAGTATCCGCTCTACCTTTTCCAGACTTACACAAATCCCCATAATTCCAATCACTTCCATTAACCATTTGCATGCCTCGGACAGGCTCCTAGGCCTGCGATAGACTGGGGAAAAAATACAACATACTGCAATATGGGAGATCAAACAAGTAAAAATAAGTTAAAGCTTTTTATATAATAAAAATAAATATATTAAATCCTTAGTAACGGCCCCATTGCCTTTTAATGTCCTGGCTTTGTAGGCTTTAAACCTTAGGGACGTAAAAAGATGCATCCCCGAAGGATTAAATTCCTGCAAGCTCTGGACCTGACAGATTCATGCTGTTGGTTCCCGGAGGTAGATGACAACCTGGAGCTGTCATGGGGGGCCATGGGAAGCCCCCATCCCTGGTAATGCGATCAGCGTTGTCCAATGGATAGTGCCAATCACATTAAAGTACATAAAAAGTTTTAAAAAGTCAAAGTTTTAGCTCCCCTCACGTATCGCCTCCCTTAGGGGGGCTGAAACTACTCACCCCTCATCCTCTGCAATGTCCGGTGATGATCTAGTCCAGAACTGACCCTCTGGTGTTTTCTGCGCATGCGTGCCTAAGTTAAAATGGTTACGCATGCATAGAAGGTAGCCGGGAAGTAGGCGATGTCAATGGGGACCGCGGTGAGCGAACCC
Source organism: Eleutherodactylus coqui (assembly GCF_035609145.1). Taxonomy (NCBI): domain Eukaryota; kingdom Metazoa; phylum Chordata; class Amphibia; order Anura; family Eleutherodactylidae; genus Eleutherodactylus; species Eleutherodactylus coqui. Next base: position 135,972,089 of record NC_089843.1, on the reverse strand, counting down.
CAAGGTCCATGATTGCCGCTATTCAATGAATAACAGCAAGCACGGAAAGGTTCAAAAAAGTAAAATCAAGCAAAAGCTTCGCTTCCCCTCATGGATCAAATCCATGAGGGGAGGTGAAAATACTCACCCTCGTCCTCCACGATGTCCCCCGGCGATATGGTCCTTCCAGGACCTCATACCGCCTTCTGCCCTGAAACATCTCGCACACTGGAAATTTAAAATCCCTCTGCTCTCGGTCAGCATGTGTTGCCGGGAGCAGAGAGATATCACTGGAGATGGCTTTATGTGGTTCCGGATAACAGTGATCATGTAAAGTTTAAAAAAAGTTAAAAAATTGTAAAAAAAAAGCTTAAAAAGTTAAAGTTTCATCTCCCCTCACGGATCATATCCATGAGGGAGAATGAAATTACATACCTAGGGCCCCCAGACTTATCCTCGGACTTTACTTTGGCTTCTGCGCAAACGCCCGTCGCAAAAGCCGTAGATTCGCCAGTAATTTAAAATCTCCCTGCTCTTGGCTACCAAATGTAGCCGCGAGCCTGGAGATTTCACGGGGGGGGGGGGGGGGGGAGGGGGGCGCGGTACGCATTTCCTGGTCACGTGATCACCCCTATTCAATGGATAACGGTGACCACGTAAATGTAAAACAAAGTTTAAATTTCACCTCCTGTGACGGATCCGATCCATGTGGAGAGGTCAAGTTACTTACCGAAGGCCTCCAGCAATGTCCCACGACGGGATCTTTATTTGCTGACTGTTCCCCAACTTCTGCGCATGCGCTAGTTGGCAAAATGGCAGACACAAGAGCAGAAGCTGGGGAGGGTCTGGTAAATTTAAAATCTCCTTGCTCCTGACTAGTAAAGGTAGCTGAGAGACTGGAGTAGCGACCAAGGGCTGTGGTGAGCGGTCTCAGGTCCCGTGATCAACATTATCCAGCGGATAATGGCGATCACGTAAAAGTTAAAAACAGTTGAACTTCAATGCTCCTTTCGGTTTGGGCCCAGTTGTGCAGCCAGACATAAGATTAGGGCCACAATGGGTATATTTCTGAACACAGGACAAACAGGGGTATCCATTTTGGGGTGAAAGTCTTCATTCACATGTATGCTGTACAAAAAAACAGTTTTTAAAATTATATACTGCGTGGGGGTTTTTCATCATTTTGGCCACTGAAGGGCTCTACAAGTGCGCAATGGGCTCACCTCTCAGGAGTCCCATTACAAACTCCTAGTGAGATGGTATAGGACCCTGAAATGGCTGTACGACCACAAACTGGCCTCACATGACAAGTGCTGGAGATGTGAGACTGCTATCGGTTCTTATCTACACATATGGTGGAATTGTTCGCTCCTGTCCCCGTTCTGGCAAGACGTTGGGTGGGTCCTTAAAAAAAACTATCACCGAATCTGATTCTTTCCCCTGAGATGGTTCTCCTGTGGAGGCCGTCCTCTGCCTTCCACCCTCTTAAACATAAACTGATAGCCTTTCTGCTTGATACAGCTAAAGCTCTCATCCCTCTACTTTGGAAACAAAGAGACCCTCCCACTCTAGTCCTTTGGAAAAACAGGGTAGATCTCCTCGCAAACCTAGAGGAGCTATCTAGTTGGTCAAAGGGGACCCATAACGAGTTCCTAAAAACATGGAACCCTTGGCGCTCGATTAGAGGTGGGATTGGTGGTGTCCCACTACATGGCGGCGGCGCAAGGTACGTAGATGAGCCCTGAACCCAATAGGAACCATTGCAGTTTTTATTTCACTTGCAGCATGACCGAACCAGTCTCTTGGTCAATTGACATCTCAGGCCCCTCTCTTGTGGACATTAACCTGTGTAAGAACACTCGGATCTTCCCCTGAGGTTACTCAGGGCAATTCCCCCCCCCCCTCCAGGAACAGGGGACTAACAGGGGGATCCATTTTGGGTTGCAAGACTTCATTCATATATGTGCTGTGCAAAAAAACTTGTTTTCTTTAATGACACAATTACAAAAAAAATGAAAATCCCAATTTTTTCCTTCTGCTTTGCTTTGATTCATTCAAAAACTGTGGTGTCAAAATATGCAGTACACCCCTAGATGTATTTGTTAAAGGGGTTGTCCCGCGCCGAAACGGGTTTTTTTTTTTTTCAATAGCCCCCCTGTTCGGCGCGAGACAAACCCGATGCAGGGGTTTAAAAAAAACAAAAACGGATAGTACTTACCCGAATCCCTGCGCTCCGGTGACTTCTTACTTACCTTGTGAAGATGGCCGCCGGGATCTTCACCCACGGTGGACCGCAGGTCTTCTCCCATGGTGCACCGTGGGCTCTGTGCGTTCCATCGCCGATTCCAGCCTCCTGATTGGCTGGAATCGGCACACGTGACGGGGCGGAGCTACGAGGAGCAGCTCTCCGGCACGAGCGGCCCCATTCAGAAGGGAGAAGACCGGACTGCGCAAGCGCATTTAATCGGGCGATTAGACGCTGAAATTAGACGGCACCATGGAGACGGGGACGCCAGCAACGGAGCAGGTAAGTGAATAACTTCTGTATGGCTCATAATTAATGCACGATGTACATTACAAAGTGCATTAATATGGCCATACAGAAGTGCTGAACCCCACTTGCTTTCGCGGGACAACCCCTTTAAGGGGTCTACTTTTCAAAATGTGGTCATTTGTGGGGGTTCTCTGTCGTTTTGGCAGCTCAAGGGTTCTACAAGTGGGCAATGGAGCGTAAATCACCTTCAAACAAAATGTCTGTTCTGAAAGCCACCAGCTGCTCCTTTCGTTTTGGGCCTAGTTGTGCATAAGGACATAAGATTAGGGCCACAATGGGTATGTTTCTGAACACAGAACAAACATGGGTATCCATTTTGGGGTGTAAATCCTCATTATCTTGTGCACTATAGAAAAAAATGTCTTTAAAATTACATATTTGCAAAAATATAATTTTTTTTCTCTCCTCTAAATTGCATTAATTCCTGATAAAAAAAAACTGTGAATATATTAAGGGGTGTAATTTTTAAAATGGGGTCATTTGTGGAGGTATCTATCATTCTGACACATATGAGTATTTGTAATCTTGGCTTGGTGTAGAAAACAAAGTGCTCCTCAAAATGTTGATAAGTTATGTTAAATTTTAACCTAAATGGTTAAAAAAACAAGTTTTTTCAAATGTGCACCAGAATAAAGCGAACAGATGAAAATATATATCTTAGCAAAAATTCGTACAATATGTTTGTACATATTTAAGATATTATGGTTGAAAATGTGAAAAAATAAATTTTATTAAATATACACAAATTCTATTTTTACCACCTAAATGAAGTACAACGTGTGGTGAAAAAAACAATGTCAGAATCACTTGGATATGCAAAAGCTTTACGGAGTTATTCTATGTTAAAGTGACACATGCCAGATTTCCAAAATTTGGCTTGGTCATTAAGGCGCAAACAGACTTCGTCACTAAGGGATTAAATGATCTATAAAAACATATCAGGTATCATCACATCCATAAGTCTGGGTTCACATGGGGTGGATTTACCAAGGAGTTTCCGTGCAGACCCTCCCGCACAGAGCCTGGATTTAAGTTTCTAGTGACGCCCCTGGTGGCAGCAGTGATGATATTACCATAACAATGATAGAGATTTACAATTAGATTCTATATTCATGTCAATTATATAATAAGCAGGGCATTTTATGGAAAACTCTCAGGCTTCACTGCATTATTTGTAGAATGGCAATAAAAGTTGAGAATTTCAAACATTCCTCATAACACTTTATTCCAAGGCACAATCTTCAGAGTGAAGGCACAGATAAATGCAAAATATTAATGCAGGTAGCAATTGCAAAAGCTTTAAAACCTTTCAGGCATTATATGATTCATCAAGACTCTAGCTTTCATTTTTCACAGGGGCCTGCAAAAACACCTTCCTGTACACTTGATATGTAAAAAACATTTATGAAGCCGTTTTTTCCTGCTGGAGATATCTTACATGCACGTTAATCTCATTTTGAACTTTATTTTCTCTGTGGAGCCGGATGAAGAAAAGTGGAAAGGGATAGATCATGCGATAAAAGGCACTTAGATGATTAGCAGAAGAGAAGAGATGAATATTTTTTTGAAGATTGTTCAGTGAAATGTGAATACATCAAACATAGGTGATACCTTTTGTGCTTGAATTTCATATAGTGTCTGAGGTCAACAAGTATGACAGGCTACAAACTTCTTTTGCTGAGTTAAAGGCAGATGAAAGCTGTGTAGTTAGAAATATGGACACATACAGAGTACACAGAGATAGCTAAATGCAGAGAACAATGACAAAATAGACCGATACATTAAACTAGATTGAGTTGGAGCTGACTGAGCTACCATCACGTGCTCTACTTCAATATACTTATACTATATAAATGGCTACAATAGTAAAGAGGTTCTACTTCTAGAGAGAAAAACAGAAACCCTTTGTAGTTTTGTATAAAGGTTTAGATAATTCACTTGAGTAGTCAGCTGATTGCAGTGTTGCCTTCCGAAGCCCTCCTAAATCTTCTTTCAACTTAATTATCTTCAATAAATATATATATATAAATATATATATATATATATATATATATATATATATAGATCTAAAGCAAGGAAATTTAAAAAATGGACATATGTTATCTCTGAAAACCACGCAATATACCTTATTTCTCAGACTATAGAACGCAGCTGACTATAAGACTCATTTCTGGTTTATATAACAAAAAATAGAAAAAATGTTTCGTAAACAAATCAAAACCTTCCTAGTGGTCAAAGCAAGTTGAGTGGTCACTGTCACTAATGGCCCTCATGGTCATTTACTTTTGAACGACTGTCTGCTTACTATGAATGGAGGAGAGCAGTGAGAGAACGTTCCTGTGAGTGAAGCCAACGAGCATCACTGAGTCCTATGTAAAAGGACCATAATTTTGGTTATCTAAAGTAGTGTTTCTCAACTCCAGTCCTCATGGACCCCCAACAGGTCATGTTTTCGGGATTTCCTCAGTATTGCACAGGTGATATAATTATCGCCAGTGCCTCAGACATTGCCACAGGTGTTCTTACTATAGAATATCCTGAAAATATGACCTGTTGGGGAGTGGAGTTGAAAAACACTGGTCTAAAGTAGTGTTGTCGCGGCTTGTCAGTTGCGACAGCGTCATGGCATGGTGGCCTTGAAGCAGGCCAAGACCTGTCACCTTGTTATGCAGGGCAAGGGTTAATGCACCATGTGCAGAGACTGCTGGGGACTGCCTCTCTTTGCTGCATGGATGCATGCTAGATTAGTTATGACTGGTAGAAGGTTGGAGGTGGGGTTCTCTTATTACCAGTCCTCAGGTGTGGAGTAGCTTTATATTCTCACTCCTCCCTTTGCGCAATGCTGCTTATTCAGCTTCATAAAGGAGTTGTGAAGATTGGAGTTCCTCTGTGCTGGGTGTACTGCTATGTCCAGATAAGTTGCTGCGGCTTACTTTTTAAATCTTATTTCTGTTTTCCTTTATGTTTTGCTTTGCTGTTCACTTCGTCTCTCCAGGGGCCACTATAGGGTCAATCAGGGCCCAGGAAGAAGACTGTGGGGTCGCCTCTATTGAGGCAATTACTCTGCTTCTAGGCAGGGACCCTTAACCCCTCTGCTAGGTTAGGGACAGGCTTCTTTCTCCCTAGAGTGGTGCTATTGTTCAGCATAGCATGGTGTGCGCTGTTCTGCAGTGAATGGTATTCTCAACTGCAGTGGTTGTAAACGTAACCCTGTGTTCGTGCTGAGCATGGTGCTTGTATGCTGCACAGATGTGACAAGTGTCTCCTTATTTGGTATTCTAGGGTAGGTGAAGGGGTTAATAGTAGAGATGAGTGAGCACCAAAAGGCTCAGGTGCTCGTTACTCGGGACAAAATTTTCACGATGCTCGAGGGTTCGTTTCGAGTAACGAACCCCATTGAAGTCAATGGGCGACCCGAGCATTTTTGTATATTGCCGATGCTCGCTAAGGTTTTCATTTGTGAAAATCGGGGCAATTCAAGAAAGTGATGGGAACGACACAGCAACGGATAGGGTAGGCGAGGGGCTACATGTTGGGCTGCATCTCAAGTTCCCAGGTCCCACTATTAAGCCACAATAGCGGCAAGAGTGCCCCCCCGCACTGTCAGCATAAAGATTGTTCTCCTCTGCCGCAGCAGTAACAGCTGAGGCAGAGAAGAACGATGTTAGCCCATTGAATTCAATGGAGCCGGCAATACAGCAGGTTCCACTGAAAGCAATGGGCTGCCGGCGTGCGCGGGATGAATTGTCGGGAAGGGCTTAAATATAGAAGCCCTTCCCTGCAATTCATCCAGAAATGTGTAAAAATAAAAAAATATACCGTATATACCGGCGTATAAGGCGACGGGGCGTATAAGACGACCCCCCAACTGTCACCTTATATGCCGGGAATACAGCGGAGCAAAAAATAGAAATCATTACTCACTTCCCCCGGCGTTCTGCGGCGCTGCTGCAGGATGTCGCTCCCTCCTGGTCCCCGGCAGAGCATTGCTTTCTGGACGCAGGGCTTGAAATCCCCGCCTCCAGAAAACACACGTGCCTTCAGCCAATCACAGCCAATGACAATGATGTCATTGAATGGCTGTGATTGGCTGATGGTGTGTGTTAGCTAATCACAGTAGCTAACACACGCTGCATCCAGAAAGCAATGCTCTGCCAGGGACCAGGAGGGAGCGACAGCCTGCAGCAGCGCTGCAGAGTGCCGGGGGAGGTGAGTAATGAATTCTTTTTTGACACTTTTTTTTTTTGTATTACCGGCGTATAAGACGACCCCCAACTTCAGAGCAGATTTTTCGGGGTTCAAAAGTCGTCTTATACGGCAGTATATACGGTATATACTTACCTTGTCCCGGCAGACGGAGTTCAGCGCGGGGCCGGCCTACAGTGGGTGTGAAGGGGGTGTGAGTCAGACCTGCCCCCTGATTGGCTCAGCGCTGAGTCTGACTCACACCCCCTTCACACCCACTGCCGGCCGCCGCAGCTGAACTCCGTCTGCCGGGACAAGGTATATATATATATTTATTTATTTTAACACATTTCTGGATGAATTGCAGGGAAGGGCTTATATATTTAAGCCCTTCCTGACAATTCATCCCGCTCACGCCGGCAGCCCATTGCTTTCAGTGGAACCTGCTGTATTGCCGACTCCATTGAATTCAATGGGCAAACATCGTTCTTCTCTGCCACAGCTGTTACAGCTGTGGCAGAGAAGAATGATTTGTCTTCTATATGTTCTCAATGGGGTCGGCGCTGCTGCCGCCGTCCCCATTGAGCGCATGTAGAGAAGAGAACAGGAATCGCAGATCGCACATAGGTGCGATCTGCGATTCCTATGGCCTAAGAAGGACCGTTGGGGTTCTTGAAGCCTAAAATCACTCCTAACGCTCTCCCTGTAGCAGCTCCGGCATCAACAGCACTTTCCCTGAACTATGTCAGAATGCATCTGTGGCGAGCCGCGGGCGGGCAGATTTTAATACTCGGGTGATACCTGATCTCGCCAGCCACTCACTGCAGGGGGGTGGTATAGGGCTTGAACGTCACAGGGGGAAGTTGTAATGCCTTCCCTGTCTTTCTATTGGCCAGAAAAGCGCGCTAACGTCTCAGAGATGAAAGTGAAAGTAACTCGAACATCGCGTGGTACTCGTCTTGAGTAACGAGCATCTCGAACACCCTAATACTCGAACGAGTATCAAGCTCGGACGAGTACGCTCGCTCATCTCTAGTTAATAGCCAATAGTTCAATCCTGTTAAACAAAAACTCTACTCATATCACCATTCAGAGCACTTTTCAGAGTTTTCCTCGGTGATTAAATTAAATTGTGAACAAAATTGCGCAGCATGCTACGCTATTTTGTCTGTGAAAAGGCTGGATAGCTAGATGGAAATCGAGTAGACCTCATCAATGGGATCAGTCAATGCTGCCATAAGATCGTCCCATTTGGTAAGGGGATTCCATTTTCTTGCTCACATAGTGGTGCAGAAAAATGGAACCCAAAACGGCAATATGAACTATACATTGTTGTGTCTTTATCTATTGACCCTTGAAACAAATTGCAATGGAGCATTTAGAGGCCACACATTCTACTATGACTGCAGAATATGTCTAATTGTTCTTTTTGTCTAAATATATTTCTTATGATTTTAGTTATTTTTTACTCCCTCAGGGCTTAAACACATAGGTGTGTTTTTCTACCCTTATACAGCTGTGATAATCACGTCCGTACAAGGGAACAAAACAAAACCTCTGGTCTCAATAGTATTTCAGTGGTTTTGTGTTCACTGCTGGGATTTCTTAGCTATGAATACTACGGCCGAGAAAATGCAGGACCTGTCCTATCTTTCCCGCATGTAGTTTATACATCGTTCGGGGAAGATCTGTCAACCACTATCTTCCCACCTCTTCTTTCAAACTTCTGCGCTCTGGCACGGAGTTTGAACTGCCGATGAGGGAGAAGAAATATCCCTCGTTCAGGCGCAGTTACGCTCTGTACTGCCAAGTGCAATTGTGCCTACAGCAATGTGCCTACAGCAATGTATATATATATACGCAACTCTTCTGCACATACAAAACATATGCATACATAGCTCTGCAGTGCAACCAAAATTTACACACACTTCACACACACTGCTCTCAGTCTATAGTTCGCACACACTGCATATACACAGCTCTGTGCAGACATCTTGATAAATAGATGACTATAAATACACAGGGACAGTACAAATTTATAGCTCTCTTACATGCTGCCTCCTGCTGCCCCAGGCTGAATTCTCTCTGCATCAGGTCACATGGTGATGATGTCATAAAGGACCTTAATGAACCTTCATACCATACCTGTTGTCTGCTTTGCGGAAGTCAGTTTTCTCTATCACATCTGCCTCTTTCCAATCAGGAAGGAATCAGTCAAGGAGCTCTGGCACTGCTGAACCCTCCTGACTTTGGACTATAGGATATATACACTTCTTAGCAAAATTATTTTAGCTAAAAAGTGCATCTCATAGTTCAAAACTATGGTACTTGGTTACTGTTAATGTAGAATTTTGATTCAGGGATCTTTTCAATTACGAATAATGGAAAGGAGGGTTTTTTCCTACTTTCTGGCAAATTGGTCTATACCATTCAAGGATGTTTTTGCCTCCTTGATGAATTGGGGATTGTCGGTATTAACATTTTAAACTGATGGACTTAGAGCTTGGACTTTTTTCAAACAGCCAAGTATGAACAGTAAGTGAATATCTTACTAACACTGTTCACCAATGAGACCTCTGTTTGTCAACCGAAACTTTAAGCAGTGGACTTGATCATCCTGAAGGGAAAGAGTGTGTAAATTTCTTAATGTCTAAAAAAGGACATTGTTACACACTTGTAACAATGGAGAGGACAATGAGATGTCGAACTGTTATTCATAAACAATAAAGGCACCAAAGGAATATCAGTAAACAGTTTTTTTTCCCTTTTTAAGAAACAGTAATGAGTAACTTCAAAGTACTGGGAATGTCAACAAAGTGAGGTAAGTGAGTATAAGTCCCCCATGAGGTAAGTGAGAATGCACTAAGATAAACCATCTACTATGTGACTTGTTTATAAGACCATAAACCTCTATAGACTACACCAGACTCACTAGAAAAATACCCTATTAGCTCCTCAGAGGGTTTGGCAGCCATTACACTGCTACCTGTTGCATTACAGCTCATGCACCAGGAGGAGGGTATTTCTTGAAACGAATCACCTATTTCAGCACTCACTTGTATCAGGAATATTCCAAACGGAGGGCTTGTTCACGGTGGTGTATTTGCGTAGCCTATTACTTGCAAATGTTTTACACACATATTACGCTGTGCTGAATCCACATTGATTTACATTGGGGTATTTAGACAAGCGTATTTTTTACAAGACTTTCGGTTGCGTGACAAAAACTGCAGCATCGCCTGTTTTGGTGCAAATTACACACCTAAAAAGGCCATTTAAAACAATAGGGTTGCATAAATACGCAGTGAATATGCATCAAACCTGCGTATTCATTGCATATTTGCGCAACGAATTAATAAGCTTTCTTGTGTATTTATGGGCATGAAAAAATGCAGAAGAGCTGAAATACGCAATGCATTGGAGTATTTAGGTCTGTTAATACACTGTGTTTTCATTAACCAAAATACGCTTACGTTCTAAGTAAGGATGAGCGAGTATACTCGCTAAAGCACTACTCGCTCTAGTAATGTGCCTTAGACAAGTATCTCCCTGCTCGTCCATAAAGATTCGGGGACCGCTGCAGCTGACAGGTGAGTCGTGGCAGGGAGCAGGGGAGAGCGGACGGGAGAGAGAGATCTCCCCTCCGTTCCTCCCCGCTCTCCCCCGCAGCTCCCCACTCCGCGGTGGCCTCCGAATCTTTAAGGACGAGCGGGGAGATACTCGTCTAAGGCACATTACTCGAACGAGTAGTGCCTTAGCGAGTATACTCGCTCATCCTTAGTTCTAAGTCTATGGGCAACAAATAACTACACAAGTTAGAAAGTCTACATGACAGCTTGTTAACCCTTGCAGGAAATGACATATTTTGACCCAAATGACACAATTTTGGGGGGATTTTTATGTCCACTTTTCAAAAGCTATACATTTTTTATTTTTTCATTAACATGGCCGTATGAGCGCCTGTGGCGAGCTATAGTTTTTATTGGAAGCATTGTTTTTCTGCAGATCAATGCGATTACCACAATACCAAAATTAATCTTTAATTTAATTAGTCTTTCCACTTTTGCAAAATAAACCTCCCTTTAAAAAAAAACAAAACAAACAAACATATAAATACATTTTTTAGATTTTTTTTTTTTAAGAGTTTTTTCCTGTAGGTGACCCGAACCATAACAGCTATGATCACTACGATAACACATTGCAGGATTTCTGTACTACAATACCTTATCACTTACAATAGCAATCATAGGCAATGGCAATCCGGAACACCAGTATCTGGTACCCTGTTGCCTTGGCAATCCATTGGCTACTTCTGTGAACCTTTTCCATGCCGCGATCAACAAAGATTATGGCATGTAGAAGGTTAACAGCTGGGATCTCTGTTCTCTGTTCTGTTGCAGTGGGAGGCTGGCTATCAGTAACAGCCAGCTGTGGTATGGTGCAGGCTAAGCTTCTGAGCCCGCATATTCCAAAGGCCGTAAGTTTATATCCTGTTGCGTTAAGTATCCCGCAGCCAAGATGTAAACTTATGTCGTGTAGCAATAAGGGGTTAATAGAATGGTTTCATCCAATTAGGACTATACCCAAGTTATACATTCTGTAATTCACAGGTCAGGTGTTCCCTAGAAGACTCATAGAGCAAACTTTCATTTTTTAAAAGAAGAGAAAGAAATTGGAAGGATACAAAGTTACTAATGTTTTTCAACCATGATGTGTATAGATACAGCTACCTTCACAGACTGACACACCAAGTTGCTTTACTATAGCCAGACAATGGACACACAGGGCCTCTTCAGTGTACTACAGAAAATCTGTGGCCAGCTTATAACAAGGACTTTCTTTCCTAACCCTAAACTATCCTTAACAGCAACACCTTTCTCTGTCTCTATACAAGGCAATGCCAACCCGATCATCATGGTTTACCAACTTTTTCCAGTACTCCCTATTGGTATTAGACCAATCACACTTGTTAGTTTAGTCACCTGACAGCAGGTCAACATAACACTCTCAAGAAAGCTCATGCTGATGTGCTACTCCTCCTCCTAACTCTTAGTTGTTTATATACATGGACCTCCAGAAATTGAGAGACAAAGCCAAAGACCGATAAATTGTGAGCCCCAGTGTAAGTCATAACAATCTGTATAGAGTGTTGCACAATCTGTCTGATATATAAAAATGTGTGGTAAAAAGGATTATCCAATTTTTCTTTTCTGCCATTGTATTTCTATGGGAGAAGTAACGGTTTCCTTCGATGTTGGTGTAAAACTGGATGACACACCTATGGTTATTGTAAGGACTGCCAATAATGGCTATGACCTTAGGAAATATAGTAGATGTTTTATAGAGAAAAATAAGACAAAAATATCAGTTCAGTACTCTCGAAATACACGGTATAGGACTTCCATATTTCCAATATGTTCTGCTAGTTATACTATCAAAATATAGTACTCTACATTTAATTCTCCATCAATCTTTTCAAATCACTATATTTTAGCCAGATAGCCAAAATATTGAATCATTAAAGGGTAAACACATGCCACCCAGGCTCAGCGTGGTTCCAGTGAATCAAAGTAAGGTCACCATAGGGTTCAGCATAACCATGTTGGTCTAGGTGCTGAAGTAACAGAACAGACCATAAATTGTGTCTGTATTACACATGTCTAAAAGTAGATTAACTCGGTCTTCTATTGAGGTTTATTTCTTTCTTTTAACAAGTCAATCTGTGCTATAACTAGCACATTTGGCAATTTATTATTCCCTTTATTATTAAGACATTGTCGCTACAATAATTGCTGACAGATTGTCTACCGTAGGAGTCTTGATTAAATAAAGTTGCTTCGAAATCTTGGAATATACGTTGAGTCTTTGAATTTATTTTTGGTTTAGTTGTTTATAAATGAAAATTAGTGCACAAAGTAGTAGATTGCCTAAACTTTCTCAGAGTCACAAAGTCATTAAGATAACTACAGTATGTGGTTCATTTCATTGCACTTAAATTGTAAAGAAAGTGAACTTAATCATGTCCCTTACAGCGGTGAATTAGCCTGTGGCACACTGATGCTAAGATAATCTCTTCTACTTAATAGCTTATTTTGAAAAGGTCTAAAGTTTTTTGGATAACAACTTGTTAGTTTTAAGGAAAGCTGTCTATGGAAACTTTGTAACTAGAATATGAAATTTAAAGAGGACCTGTCACAACTTCTCAGATTCTAGTTACTCTTTAACGCCTTAGGCTTACTTCCCACAGGCGAGTGCGATATCGTCGCGAGAAAGTGGTGGCTGTATCGCATATTTGCTCATGCATCGTTTGAGCATCAGCGATACTTTTTACTTGAAAATCATCAAGCATCACATCATAGCATCCTGCATTTTTCTCATGGAATAGAAAACAGGAATCGCTAATGTTAACAGCACATCACATTGCACGAACATCACAAGTTCGTGCGTTGCGATGTGAAAAATCGGAGGCTCCATAAGAAAACACAAGTGAGAAAAAATAGCAAAAGCAGAAAGATAGGACAAGCAGCAATTTCAAAATCTCGCAACATTGCATTACAGGAAACATTGCACATGGAAATGAAGTCATTGAAAATCATGGGTTTCATATTTCTGCCTTTTTTCGTGCTCTTACATCATTCAAAAATCGCGCCATTTTCTCGCTTGTATGAAGGCAGCCTTGAGCATGGTGCCCTTTTTTTCACTTTTGTTGTCGGCTTTTCCTCCTAACTTTAAAAAAATCATATCTCTTTTATTTATCCATCAATGTAGTTACATGAGGGCTTGTTTTTTTGTGAGGTGAGTTGTATTTTTCAATGGTACTATATAATCTGAAAAACTTTTTCTTTTAAACAATCACTTTTTATTGAAAAAGAAGAAACATACAAAGGGACCTGAGAACATAGGTCCTGACAACACACAGGCTGGTGGACACTTATCTTGGCAGGATAGAAAGATAGGTCTCGAACTATAGTCGGTCTCTCACTCTGTTTTCCCCAGTCTCCTGAAACTTCCTTAAAGAGCTGTAGATGTCCATGGTCTCTGCAAAATTTAGATGGTTATTAGGGTGTAGGGTAGGGATCTGTTCTGAGTTACTTATTCTGCGCCTCTTAATGATGTCATAAATTGTTAATGACTTCATTTTTGATGATGTGCCTTCTGAACCTAGCTGTTTGTCACCCAAAATAGAAGGAATCATTGAGGCTGAGGTCATTGGCGCTAGATTAAGATGGTCAGAGGCTTCTAATCGTATGGATCTGAGCACCTTAATCATGCCTTTTGTAATGGCCTATGTGCTGGAGCTGGGCTCAGGAATGAGTTGTTGGACAATAGAAGGAAATTATTATTTGGGTATAATAAGAGCCTCTCTAGATTGATTGTGGGAGAATCTAGTTTAGGATCCCCCAGTGCTATTCATCTAGAAATGTGTATTGCTCTACAGTAAAGTTGCATATTCGGAAGGCCAAAACTTCTTTGCTGTCTTTTTTGAACCAAATACAAAAAGGCCAGGCATGACTTATGCTTATTCCAAATAAATTTCCTAATGGTCTGATAAATCTAATTGAAAAAAAGGCCAGGGACATCTATCAGAACCATCTGCAGAGTGTATAGAATATACAGCAGTAAGTATGTGGTAAGCAGATTTTTCCTGCCCATCCAAAAGAGAAGTGAAATATTCACTTAATTGAAGTTGAGTTTTAATCCTTTTAAGAAGAAGCATATAGTTTGCTGTGTAAAGATGGCAGGGTTGGAGGCAATGACAGTACCTAAATATTGAATAATTAAGGATGGTCATCTGAATGAATACTGTTTCTTTAGGCTTTTTATGGTCTTAGCCAGAGCTGTGATGTTTAGGGCTTCTGATTTATCAAAATTAACCTTCAAGTTGGAGAGCTTGTCAAAAAGTTCAAATATCTCGAAGATTGCTGGGAAGGCTTTTATTGGGTTGGTCATAAGGATGAGCAGATCATCTGCAAATGCGGCTGTGATGTGGATATTTTTACCTCTTTTTAATCCTTTTATATCTGGACTCTGATACTTTTGAGTAAGTTCTCCATCACAAGGATAAATAGTGTAGGGGAGAGTGGGCATTTTTGATGTCAAAAGTGTCAGACAGAGCTCCATTGACATGGATTCTGGATAAGGGGTTAGAGTATAGAGTAAAAATAGTCCTAATAAACTGTTCAGGGAAACCAAACTTCTTAAGTGTGCATCTCGTAGAATCCCAATTCACTCTGTCGGAAGCCTTTTCGGCATAATTCCCGAGTAGCACTAGTGGAAGTTTGTTCATTCTGGCATAATGGACAGTGTTAATTATGTGGGTCATATTAAATTTACCCTCCATGTTTGGGGTGAAGCCTACATGATCTGGGTATTTGAATTTAGTAATTAGAGGAGAGATGTGTTGGGAGATCATTTTTGCCCATAATTTGGACCACTATTGCTAGTGGGGTGCTACAGGGTTTAGTATTAGGCCATATTCTGTTCAATATATTTATAAATGACCTGATAGAAGGACTACACAGTAAAATATCAATATTTAGAGAAAATACTAAATTATACAAGGTACTTAATACAAAGGAGGACAATATGTGGCTACAAATGGACATAAATAAGGTGGGGGCTTGGGTTAAAAAATGACAACTGAAGTTCAATATTGATAGATGTAAGGTTATGCACATGGGCAGGAGAAATAGATGTCACCAATATACACTAAATAGGATACTGCTAGGGAAAAGTGAGATAGAAAAGAACCTGGGGGTACTAGTGGACTGTAGCCTTAACTGGACCAACCAATGCCAGGCAGCTGCTGAGAAAGCAAATAAAGAGGTATAGGGGCAAGGGATAAGAACATCATTATTCCACTATATAAGGCACTTGGAATAGTGTGTACAGTTCTGGACACCAGTGATCAGTAAAGATGTTGCAGTGCTTGAAGGGGTTCAAAGAAGGGCAACTAAATTAATGAATGGAATGGGAGGACCAGAATACCCAGGGAGGCTATCAAAGTTGGGATTATTTACCCTGGAAAAAAAGACAGTTAGGAGGCGACGAAATAACTATGTATAAATACATCAGGGGACAATACAAGGATCTCTCCCATAATCTGTTTATTCTCTGGACTGCAACAGTAATAAAAGGCCATCTGCTATGTCTAGAAGAAAGCAGGTTTCATCACCAACACAGAAACGGGTGTTTTACCATAAGAGCAGTGAGACTGTGGAACTCTGTGCCTGAGGACGTGGTGATGGAAAAATCGGTACAGGAGTTTAAAAGGGGACTAGATGTTTTTTTTAGAGTGCTATGATATTACAGGATATAGACATTAGGTGACCAGCGGGGTTGTTGATTTGGGTCTTGGAGTTAGGTAGAACTCAAACGTTCATCTAGGGATTATTCTAACTGCCATTATGGAGTTGGGAAGAAATTGTTTACCTCCAAAGGAGCTAAATTGGCATCTGCCTTGTTGGGGGTCTTTTGCCCTTCTCTGGCTCAACAAGGGGGGACAGAAACATGCTAAACGAGATGGACATTGTCTTCATTCAGCCTAGCATACTATGTTATTATGCTACGTTGAGTAGAGAAATGGGTGATAATTGCTACATAGTTCAGGATCTTTGCCTTCTTTAGGAATGAGTGTGATGAAGGCTTCTAAAGTTTGTTTGGGAAGATTTGCTCCCATTAAGAGAGCATTGCAGAGCTTTTAGAAGACTGAGAGTAATATCTTCAAGAATTTCTTGTAGTATAATATTGGGAGGCCATCTATGCATGCGTTTTTCGTGTTTAGAAAGCTTCCTTGGTCTGGGTGTATGAGTTTAGTGAATAGGGGAGAGATGCATTGAGAGATACTTTTTGCCCATAATTAGAGATCCACGTTTAGTAGAGAACTGGGGTGATAATTGCTACATAGTACAGGATCTTTGTCGTCTTTAGGAATAAGAGTGATAAAGGCTTCTAATGCTTGTTTGGGAAGATTTGCCCCCAATAAGAGAGCATTGCAGAGCTTTGAGAATACTGGGAGTAATATCTTCAAGAATTTCTTGTAGTATAACATTGGGAGGCCATCTGAGCCTAGGCTTTTTCCATTTGGGATGGAGGCGAGAGCTGCAGCCACCTCAGCAGTGGAGATTGGGTGTGATAGTTTGGATAAATCCTCATTCGATAGTTGTCGCAGCTTATGGGTCTCTAGAAATGCTACTGAGGCATTATGGGAAGACTTATGGGTGTCTAAAGCGTTGTCAGTTAGATCATATAGATTTTTCTGTAAAAATTTCTCAAAGTCCTTGGCTATGTCAGCAGTAGACGTGGCAGTTGTGCCTGTTACTCCTTTTTTCTTATAGATAAAGGTTTTTTTCTTTTGACATTGCTTTGGAACCTTTATCTCCATGCATATAAATTTTGTATTTGGCTGTGAAGAGGGTTTTTGCTGCCTTCATATAGAGTAAATTCTTAAAGGGGTTGTCCCGCGCCGAAACGGGTTTTTTTTTTTTTTTTAACCCCCCCCCCCCCCCCGTTCGGCGCGAGACAACCCCGATGCAGGGGTTAAAAAAACAACCCGCACAGCGCTTACCTGAATCCCGGCGGTCCGGCGTCTTCATACTTACCTGCTGAAGATGGCCGCCGGGATCCTCTGTCTCCGTGGACCGCAGGGCTTCTGTGCGGTCCATTGCCGATTCCAGCCTCCTGATTGGCTGGAATCGGCACGTGACGGGGCGGAGCTACACGGAGCCGGCATTCTACACGAGCGGCCCCATAGAAGACTGCAGAAGACCCGGACTGCGCAAGCGCGGCTAATTTGGCCATCGGAGGGCGAAAATTAGTCGGCTCCATGGGAACGAGGACGCCAGCAACGGAGCAGGTAAGTATAAAACTTTTTATAACTTCTGTATGGCTCATAATTAATGCACAATGTACATTACAAAGTGCATTATTATGGCCATACAGAAGTGTATAGACCCACTTGCTGCCGCGGAACAACCCCTTTAAGTTTGTCTCTAGGAGTTTATAAATCCACCTGGATCTCACTGCTTAACGCTTTTTAGGTTTTTAGCGCAGGGGATTTAGGCGGGTAAGAAGTTTATTTCTTTATCCCTTTGTTTCTTTATTCTGGAGCCCAGTGCTATTAGTTTGCCTCTAATAAAGGCTTTGTTTGATCCCCACAATATTGGGGTCAAGACTTTAGGGGTGTCACTAATGTTGAAAAATTCTGTAAGTTTCTCTGAGATTTACGAACAATGTTTATCATTTTCTATATTTTCTATAATGAACAATTTAAGTGCCAGGTCAAATCTTGTACAGGGTAAGTTTCCATAACTACTGTCATGAATGTCCGCGCATGATCCAAAATAGTGATTGAACTGATGTCTGCTGCAGTGACATTCTTATGTGCTTCCCTGATATTAGTAAGTAATCAATCCTATGCAAGGTGGAGTGGATGTGTGAGAAGTAGGTGTAATCTCTCACCTTTGGATTCAATATCTTCCAGGCATCCTGGAGGTTTAACTCAGAAAAGGATGCTTTTAAGTCTTCTCATTGGTTTTTGAGGTCTCCCCCAACTACCACCAAACCCCTTGAAAAATCTACACATTTAGTGGGAATATGGAGTAAACAGGGTACTTGGTTTTGGTTTGGAGCATTTAGATTAGTGAAGGTATTTTTTTTTGTTTGCAATCATGCCTTTCAAGAAGATATATCTCCATAAAGGTCTATTTCTACAAGCGTGGGAGTGTATGGAATATTTTTACCAATTGCAATTGAGACTCCTCTAGGAGCAGAGGAGTATGTACTGTGGAACTACTGGTTATATGACAATGTAGGGAATTTGGGAATAAGTTTATGATGGAAATGTGTCTCTTGAAGGAACACCAATTCTGCTCTATATCTCCTCAGAAGTGAGAAGATCTGGCTCCTTTTTGAGGGCTATCCATACCTCTAATGTGAAAGATATAAATTTAATGTCAGCCATGGTGTAGGCAGTTTGGTGTGCTTTCTAGAGTGATTTGCATTAGCGTCAACTCAAATCTTAAGTAGTCTCTCTCACTGTGTAAAAACCTATGTACAGAAGATGCTGCTATTTGCAGCAAGGTAAAAACCTTGAGTATACCCCAGAAGGAGGACAGGACAATCAGAGAAGATCCCAAGGCACCCACCCTCCCCCTCTCCTCCGGTATATGTGTGTGTGTGGGGGGGGAGGTGTAGTTGGATGTGCACCATCGTAAGTGGGCAAGCCCCTGAGACTTCCTACAAAGAAATGTGTATCGGGCATTGGATTTTTCAAAACAACCTAAAACAATTTTAAACAGTTTTAAACAGAGCTACTGAAACCCTTGGTGGGGTGAGTTAGAGAGACAAAAACGCAAACCATATTATAAGCCAAAGTATGGATCTAGAGGTTAAGCTATGTCCCACCCCCATGTCTCTCCAGAGCTCCCAAAGAAGAAAAGTCCTTTAAGGGGCAACACGTTTGCGGGAGGCTGAATGGTCCAGGCCACCAGAGCCATCTGTCACCAAACCATCTTGACAAGCCAGGTTAACCTCTAGACAATCACTTAACTACAGATCTGAATTTTGTCGTATCAGCCGAAGTCTCCCCTCAGGCTTTGTAGGTATTTTACCTGAAAATGTTGAAGCCAGCTCTAGGACCCTTGGTTAAGATACACCAGGAAGGAGGCCCCAGCCAAGGGGACAGCAGAATAGAAGCTAAAAAGGAAACGCATTTGTTAGTTAAAAGTCTGTCTGTGCTTCGGGTGTTGGACTTGATCTTCCAATTCTCCTTCCTTCCTTGTTGTGGAATCCGGTGTGGGATCTCTACTGGTAGTCAAGACCTGAAGAATGCATGGAAGATCTTCCAGGACTTCCTCCCCTTGTCTGTCCCTCAGAAGCTCATGTCTTGATGTTAGGTTAGATGATGCCACAGCATCTTCTTTCCCCCTGCCTTCCAGGCACAAGGACAGGGCTCTTTATAACCTTCTCTCTCCCTACTACCAAAGGTTTTTTCTGAAGCAGGAGAAAGTGTCCGGAGCTCTCAGAGGGGGGTCTGAAGTCCCCTCCTTGGGGGATGGCAGAGATTTCTTTATCCTGATAGTGGAGCTCAGCGGCATGCGTCTTCTTGCTAGGCTAGCCAAGCCACGCCCACTACTGAAAAACTTTTAACAATTTATAAGTGGAGTGAAATGAAAAAAACTGAATTCCGCAATCTTTAGGAAAAACAAAATTATTTTCTGCTGCCTTTTTTCTGACAGCCATAACTTTTGTATTTTGCCAACAACCTAGTTGTGTGGTGGCTAGTTTTTTTGTGGGAGATCCTGCAGTTTCTATTGGTACCATTTTGAAGTACATATTACTTTTTGATCCCTTTTTGTTTAATTTTTTGGGTTGACTAAAAAAGCTAAATTCTGTGATTGTGTATTTTGCGCTGAAATGTGCGAATTTGTGTATACACTCGTCTAAAGGAGCCATAATAGTAAAAAAATCAGCAACAGATGTTGCATATGGATTTGTGAAATACCTCTGCATGAGTAAGGTCTTTAATCCGTAAACTAGAGGAGCATCAAGTTAAAAATATTGCTTGAAAAAAGATGATTACATAATCAGTTTTTTTTAAAGTACCAGAATAAATAAGATATCCATATTGAACATTACATAGAAATATACGGAAAAATGATATGCCGTACATAACCAGAGAAGTGCAGTTTACATATACAAAAACATGTGCTAAGACTAAAATGGTCCTGATGTATGCCATACAAATGTAATATTGACATTGGGTTCAATGGTACATGACAGCATACAGTACCTTTTCACAGTATTGAATATTTGCCCACACAGTCATTGGGAAGCCTTAGGTAGCCTTAGTTTGCAAGGTTTTTAGATTCACTTTTGCCAATTTAAGACAATAGAATGTAAATTGATTAGTCCTTTGGATTCTCTGAACTGGCACATTTGTGAATTGGAAACTATTCAATGATCTCTAGTTTATACAACTAGATTGACCTGATGTTTGCTGTGTGAACATAAAATGTTTCAAAAGTGGTTTGTGTTTGTGGTGGTTGTGTACTTCTAAATTTGCTTGATTAGGGGATTATTTAGAGTGTCAGTTTGTATTTGGAGCAGATATCTAATATAAAAAAGCCTACAGGTCTCTCTCTCTGTGTCTGTCTGTGTCTTTCTGCCTGT
The DNA here is from genome assembly GCF_035609145.1 of Eleutherodactylus coqui. Lineage (NCBI taxonomy): Eukaryota > Metazoa > Chordata > Amphibia > Anura > Eleutherodactylidae > Eleutherodactylus > Eleutherodactylus coqui. Next base: position 135,951,199 of record NC_089843.1, on the reverse strand, counting down.
ATCTGTCTGTCTCTGTCTGTCTCTCACTCAGTCTGTCATTCACTCTGTCTGTCTCTGTATTGTGCTGTCTCTTTGTCTGTCTGCTCCTCTCTGTCTATCACTCTCTCTCTCTGTCAATCTCTCTATCTGTCTCACTATCTCTCTCTGTCTGTCTCACTATCTATCTCTCTCTCTCTCTGTCTCACTATCTATCTCTCTCTTTCTGTCTATTACTCTCTCTGACTCTCTATTGCTTTAACTCTGTGCTTCTATTGCTTTTTCTCTCTGTCTATCTCTATCACACTCTCTGTCTCTGTTGCTCTCTTTCTGTCTCTCTATTGCTCTCTCTGCTTGTCTCGCTATCGTTGTCTCTCTATCACTGTCTCTCTCTGTCTCTCTATCGCTCTTTCTCTCACTGTCTCTCTCTCTATCACTCTCTCACTCTGTCTCTCTGTTACTCTCTCTGTCTCTCTATTGTTCTTGGTTGGGCAGTGTGTGGTGCATCTTAGCAGTGTATGCTGTGTTGCTTAGCAATGCTTCACTCATTCCAGCACATGCCTGAAGCACAGCAGCGCCGTTCATAGACTTAACATTGTAACTTTCAACCTGCCTGACAGGTCCCTGAATGTATTAAACTCACATTTAATGATTTTACGGCACCAGAGAGTGTGTGTACCATCTAATGACACCAACATCATCCACCAAAGTTACAGCAAAGGGGTCAAAGTGCGATGCAAGAAAAAGCATGTAGGCTTATTTATATTAGATGTTACCATATCAAATGCACCATTTTAAGTGTCTGCAAAAGTAAAGCTATGGATAGATGAAAAGTGAACAAGCAAAAAGAAAAAACACAAGTTCAGCTCACCGGCCCCTGGAAAATAAAGTACAGGTGTTCCTGCGGTGTCTAGAGAATAGAGGTTCATGGAGATGGAAACACCAGGCTCACTGGAGCTGAAATGTGTAAGTGGTTTTATTCTGTGCACACCATTTTTATATGATTTTTCAATAAAGTGTTTATTTGTTTTAAGGTACTGGAGGTATCTACCTTTTCTTCCATTGCTTTGGCTAGATAGCGACTTTAGTCTCAAAAATTAATAATACATGAGTTGCATGCCATAATTTGCATGAGTGTAATTATGGAACAAATGTTATGCAAGCTCGGTCACTCAAATAATATCACATATCACTCATGTGATAAAGGCACATACTACACTCATTGATTTCAGTGGGAGTGTGTCTGATGCCCAACATCCTGACCAGCAGAAATTAGACAGTAATTGAATATAATTGCATCCAAGTGTCCCAGATGCATTAAACAACCACTCCAGAGTCCAGCTATAATTCTTCTATTCAGATGTCAGATGTTATTGTGTAAAGCTAAATCCATTTAATTTCTGAAATATATAACTCTTTGTTTCTTATCTCATAAAGAAACAAAAACTTTTTTTTTAGTCCTTTGCTTAATTATCAGGAAGTTGCCACTTTCATGACTTAGTTATTGCTAAAATATTCTTAATGTTGAGTGAAAGATTACTCCTTCAACAACTGTTGTACAAACAATCATTCATCTAACAGTTGTAATCATCATTTCCACCTTATGCATTAATGTTCGACTCGGCTGAACGGTCATGTGTTTAGGGAGGTAAACTGCAACTAAACAGCTTTGGTGCTAGCTTATCTCCCAATGAACAAAAAGACAGCATTGAAATTCAACATCACTATTAGGGATGAGCGAGCATACTCGTCCGAGCTTGATGCTCGTTCAAGTATTATGGTGCTCGAGATGCTCGTCACTCGAGACGAGCACCACGCGGTACTCGTCTCGATTAAACGAGCACTGACCATTGAATTCAATGGAGCCAGCAATACAGCCGGCTCCATTGAAAGCAATGGGCTGCCGGCGAGGGCGGGATGAATTTTCGGGAAGGGCTTAAAAATATAAGCCCTTACCTGAAAATCATCCTAAGATGTGTAAAAATAAAAAAAAAATTTATGTCAGCATAAAGATCGTTCTCCTCTGCCACGCTGTAACAGTGGTGGCAGAGAAGAACGATGTTAGCCCATTGAATTCAATGGTGCCGGCAATACAGCCGGCGCCATTGAAAGCAATTGGCTGCCGGCGAGAGCGGGATGAATTTTCAGAAAGGGCTTAAAAATATAAGCCCTTACCTGAAAATCATCCTTAAGGGTGCGTTCAGACGAGCGTGTTTTGGTGCGTGCACACGCACGCACAAAAACACACTTGTATTTACAACACTGCATTCCCTATGGTGTGTGCACATGTCCGTACTTTGCAGGTGCGTGCCTGCAAAGATAGGACATGCGTGCACCATAGGGAATGCACGCATTGTTTACAATGGAGCCGCGGTTGCTGCCGGCGGCTTCATTGAAAACAATGGCCTGCTGGCTCCCTGCATTCCTTTTCAGGGAAGGACTTTACATATAAGCCCTTCCCTGAAAAAGAAAGATTTTAGTGTAAAAAAGAATAAAAATGCAGGCATTCTCTTCAATGGAGTCGCTGCTGCTGCCGGCGACTAGATTGAAGACAATGGTCTGCTGGCACACCTGAATTCTTTTTCAGGGAAGGGCTTTACATATAAGCCATTCCCTGGAAATGAATTAAAAGTGATTTAAAAAACAAAAAAAAATAGATACTCACCTCCCTTCAGCTGCCGGGGCACAGCCGCGTCTTCTCCTGCTGTCCCCTGCACTGTGGTGCTGAACTGCTGATCTATCACCAGCCGGGGATTTAAAATCCCCGCCCACTGAATGAGCTGCCTCTGATTGGTCACAGCCTCACCAATCAGAGGCAGCTCTCACTCACACCCATTCATGAATTCATGAATGGGTGAGTGCTGCCTCTGATTGGTCCCTGCGCTGAGTCAATCAGAGGCAGCACTCACTGACCCATTCATGAATTCATGAATGGGTGTGAGTGAGAGCTGCCTCTGATTGGTGAGGCTGTGACCAATAAGAGGCAGCTCATTCAGCAGGCGGGGATTTTAAATCCCCGGCTGCTGAATACTACTCAGTGCAGTTCAGAAGAACTGCCGGCCAGACGTGGCTGAACTCTGGCTGCAGCGGAAATGTGAGTATACATTTTTTTTTTATTTTTACACATTTTAGGATGATTTTCAGGTAAGGGCTTATGTTTCTAAGCCCTTCCCGAAAATTCATCCCGCGCTCGCCAGCAGCCCATTGCTTTCAATGGAGCCGGCTGTATTGCCGGCTCCATTGAATTCAATGGGCTAACATCGTTCTCCTCTGCCACAGCTGTTACAGCTGTGGCAGAGGAGATCGATCTTTATGCTGACAGTGCAAGGGGGGGCTCACTCTTGCCACTATTGTAATAATAATAATAATCTTTATTTGTATAGCGCCAACTTATTCCGCAGCGCTTAATGTGGCTTAATAGTTAGACCTCGGAGCCCGAAATGCAGCCCTGCATGTTGCTCCTCGCCTGCCCTATCCATTTCTGTGTTTTTTACATGACTTTGGTGATTTGCTAAGATTTTCACAAATGAAAACCTTAGCGGAGCACCAGTCATATACAAAAATGCTCGAGTCGCCCATTGACTTCAATGGGGTTCGTTACTCGAAACGAACTCTCGAGCATCACTGGAAGTTCGACTCGAGTAACGAGCACTCGGGCATTTTGGTGCTCGCTCATCTCTAATCACTATTCTTTCCCATCATCATCGATGAGGAATGTTGAGTTGCCTTCATACATATTATAGAGTTGTCTGGCCCTGCCTTTATCAGCAGGTTTGGACGACTAAACTTTCCACACAGGAAGAATTATTTGTGCCTAAATCATATACTGCTACAAGTAGCATGGAGACTAATACTGTTTCGTTTGTGCAGGGTGCAAATTTGGCGTCCCTCATAGACATCACTAACACGTCAGCCCAAGGGTGGACACCCACTGGCGTTATATTCTCTCTTGCGCTGTGAGAGCAAGTGAAAATACTCACCTCGCAGCGCAAGAAAAATGCTGGAAAAATGTTAGAATATCGCCATGTTTTCAATGGGGCCAGCATCAGCAGCGCTAGCCCCATTGAAAACATAGGGAGAATACCGCAGACTTCTGCAACAGCTGTGACAGCTGTGGCAGGAGTTTCCTTCATCCCCGTGGGGACCGCAGGGATGAAGGAATCCTCTGCCACAGCTGTGACAGCTGTGGCAGAAGTGCAGCATGCTATCCCATTGCTTTCAATGGGGTCGGCGCTGCTGCCGGCTCCTTTGAAAGCAGTGGTTTGTGGCAACCCCGCAGTATGATTTTCGGGGAAGGGCTTGAAATATAAGCCCTTCCCTGAAAATCATCATTAGCTGCATAAAAAAAACAAAACAAACGTTACTCACCTCTCCGCTGCTCAGATGCATCCTCCAGCTGGCACCCCTGCACTGCTGTCCAGCACTTTCAGCAGGCGGGGATTTAAAAATCCCCGCCTCCTGAAAGGGCTCTGCTGATTGACTGAGTGCTCAGCCAAATACAGCCAGCGCTTAGCTATTCATTCATAACTGTGACAGCTGTTGCAGAAGTCCACAGTATTCTCCCTATGCTTTCAATGAGGCTAGCGCTGCTGCCGCTGGCCCCATTGAAAACACTGGCAATGTTTTAGCGTTTTTCCAGTGTTTTTCTTGTGCTGTGAGGCGTATGTTTTCACTTGCTCTCGCAGCGCAAAAGAGAATATAACACCAGTAGGTGTCCACCCTAACATGCAATTAATATTCACAATGGACCAACATAGTCATGTAGTATATCATCAAAACATGGGGCATGCAAAATAGGGCCAGCAGTAACAGAAATGCAAGAATGGGAATACCAACCTAACCAACTTTTGTGTGGAAGACCCTACCTAGATGCAGCGAGATCACCCCAATAGGGGCAGTCCCATGTCAGAAACCTAAAGGGCCTAGTCTGTTCCTAGATGGAAAATGCAGAAGATATTTAACCCCTTAAGGACACGGCTTATTTTGGGCTTAAGGGCGCAATGATTTTTGACACATTTTTAACTCCATTTTTCAAAAGCCATAACTTTTTCACTTTCCTGTCAATGCGGCTGTATAAGGGCTTGTTTTTTGTGTGGAAAACTGTAGTTTTTGATGGTGCCATTTTTGGGCACATAGACTATATTGTAAAACCTTTGTTATTTTTTATGACAGGCAGAGAAAATGCACCAATTCTGCCATAGATTTTTTTTTACAGCGTTAATTATGGAGCATAAATGCCACAATATATTTTTTCTGTGGGTGGGTATGATTACAACAATACAAAAATTCATTTTTTTAGGTTTTTCAAGTTTTCTGCAATAAAAACACTTTTTTTTAGAAATCTTTTTTTTTTCTAAATCGCTGGATTCAAAGTCCTGTAACTTTTTTTAATTTTTCCACGTACGGAGCTCTGAGAGGGCTTATGTTTTGCAAGATGAGCTGTAGTTTTTATTGGTACCATTTTGTGGTATATATAGCTTTTTTGGTCACTTTTATTCCATTTTTTTGGAGACAAAATGCTAAAAATGAGCATTTTGCCTCAGTTTTTTAGCATTTTTTACGCTTCGCCGTGCAGAATAAAAAACATGTGCAACTTATTGTACACGTCGTTATGGACACGACGATACCAAATATGTGGGATTTTAATTTTTTTACCTTTTTTTATGCTAATATGAGAAAAAGCACCTAAAAAGGGGTTTCTTTACATTTTTTTTACATTTTAATTTTTTGTACATTATTTTTATCTTTTTTTTTTACACTATTTATGTCCCTATGGGAGACTTTCACCATAGCACCAATGATCGCTGTGATAAGGCATTGCAGGACTTCTCTTCTGCATTGCCTTATCGCTTACTACAGCGATCATAGGCAATGGCAATACAGGACGCCGCTATCTGGCATCCTGTTGCCATGGCAACCAGCCAGGCTCTCTGTGCTCCCTCTGTAAACCCTTCCCATGCTGTGATCTATATAGATCGTGGCAGGGAAGGGGTTAATAGCAGGGAGCGCCTCTCCGATGCCCCCCCCCCCCCCCCCGCTGTTGCAGCGGGAGGCCGGCTATCACTGACAGCCAGCTCCCACTGCCAGATAGCGCGAGATCTCTTATGATCTTGCGCTATCCCCAGGACGCACATTTATGCCCTGTTGCAGGAAGTACCCCACTGCCAGGACATAAACCTACGCCCTGGAGCAGGAAGGGGTTAATTCATATAGAAAGACCAATGTATATAACACTGCATTTGGTAGCAGTGAATAGGCCCCATACAGAATAAAAAAAACACAAATACATAGCTGGCCAGAGTCAGCTGCCTGACCAAACATCTCAGGCGGGACAATAAGCAGCACCCATGCAGAGGTGGGCTCGGAATAAATACACTGCCATCATGGCTGATTAACGAGATATGGGAAACCTCTCCCTGTTGTCCAATCAGTCCATGCACTACTGGAGATTTTGTAGCAGGCCTATGAAGAAGGACACATTATGAACTAAACCCATTGAGCAATTTTCAACAGACCGCACTTCAGGAACTTTCTTCACTGACACTAAGAATGCACTTATCAATGCTCAATGCCAAATGACAGGGAGGAAGGCCTAGAAATAGGATCATGGGAACCTGGACCTATGCCATGATGGCACACCAATCCCATTCCTTGGATCGAGCCATCGCACAGAGACTGCTACATTAAATGGAACCTAAACACAAAGTGGATGGTCGTTATGTAGTTCTATGCCGTGCAAGCTCCAAGTAATGTAAGGTAGCAATAATCTGGTACATAGGGAAGGGGTAGAATATAATATTGGTTTTTTTTCATCAAACTCTCACAAACACTACAAATGAATATGCTCTTATGAAAGCTTCACTCTTGAAATGTGCAACCAAAGTTGTCTAGCCCTAGACTTTCATGATGCTGATCTACATTACAAACTATTAGAGATGAGTGAGCATACTTGGTAAGGGCATTTACTTGAGCGAGCGTCGCTTTTTTCGAGTAAGTGCTGGCTCGTCTGTGAAAATTTGGGGGAAGGGGGAGCGGGGGGTGGCGCGGTGCGGTGGTGGGGAGCGAGGGGGGGAGAGTGAGATCTCTCTCTGCCCCCAGATCCCCTCCGCAACCCCCCCCGCTCACCCCCACAGCCCCCCGAATTTTCACGGACGAGCCAGCAGTTACTCGAAAAAAGCGATGCTCTCTCGATTAAATGCCCTTACTGAGTATACTCGCTCATCTCTACAAACTATCCATAGTTATGTGTATACAAAGTAGAGCAAGGTACAAAATATATGAATCCACTGAGGAATCTAAAAAAATATATTTTTCAAATGGAAGCTTTGCATTTGTAAAAGTATTTTCTTTTGTTTTCTTCGGAAACTACTTTAATGCACTTATTAGTTTCACACATTAATAAATAAAAAGATCATCCTGACACTGAGAGATTTGTTTTGCCAATTAGCAAAGCTTATGCAAAGTTCCCAGGTGGATAAGTCTATGTGAGGAATATACAATTACTTGTTAGAAGGCAGAAAGGTGAATATTTTACAAGTCAAACTGCTATTCTAATATGTGTCATACTCCTTACATTTTCAGCCCTCATTAGCTATCTATAATACAGTTTTGGCACAAATAAGTAAGTTTAGCTGATAGCTGGTAGATTTGCTGATTTGTAAATACTTATGTTCTTGCTTCTGTTTAACCTCTAGTTAATGAAACATGGTAGAAATCTATTAGGAGCTCTTATGCTACCATACTAAACTTGAATGATTCAAATTAAGATTGGATCAAGGGCCATTAGTTCTAAAGGTACACTGCATGTCCCTTTGGAAGAGGTCTGATTGCTCTTTCAACCACATAGTTTGGATTATTTTTTACTGGACCCCCCAAAAAATAAATATTTTACATAGTTACATGAATTGTATAATACAAGACTCTGCATCATTTTAGGCTAGGTTCTCACTGCATTATAGTGTGCATTCAGCTTTTCCATCTCAGAGTTTTCTCTAAATGCAAATAAGAAAGCTGGAAAAATACCTCTACAATCTTTCTAATTTGCATAAATTTCCCAGAGGAGCATTGCCTTACAAGTCTCCTTACTTAGCGTTTAGGTGTCCCCACACCCCTTTTGGGTGCTCTGCTTGGGGAGAGACTATACCAACCCTTGATCCCCTCACCTCCTAGGTGTCTGTAAACACTTTTTGGGTGCTCTCCTTAAGGAGACTTGACACCGTTCTGACCTAGAGTTTTCTCTGAATCACTAAAAATGGTATTATGGGGTAATCCTGGAAGGAACCAGAGATGTTAATTATTCAAATAGACACCAAAGTTACAAAATATGGTTGCTGTTAAAGTGGCTTCCATTCCCTTCCAGAAATTAAGCAACTACACTATCCTGTCCTCTAAAATAAAGGATCAGGAATGAAAAGCAAATTAAACCGTGACCAAAGTTTGTACTTTTGGTCTCTATTTGGAAAAAAAAGTCTGTTTCCTTCAAAGGTTCCGTTTTTCACAATTTAGAGGAAACCCCAGCATGGTAAGGCTAAGAGTACACTATAACACAGTGTGAACTGAGCTTTATTGGGTTGCCTACTTATACAGTAGATTTGAGGTTAGGATTGGAGATGAGCGAGCACCAAAATGCTCGGGTGCTCGTTGCTCGAGTCGAACTTTCTGCGATGCTCGAGAGCTCGTTTCGAGTAATGAACCCCATTGAAGTCAATGGGCGACTCGAGCATTTTTGTATATGACAGATGCTCCGCTAAGATTTTCATTTGTGAAAATCTGGAAAACCTACGAAAGTGATGGAAACGCCACAGAAACAGATAGGGCAGGCCAGGGGCAACATGCAGGGCTGCATCTCAGGCTCCCAGGTCTCACTATTAAGCCACAATAGCAGCAAGAGTGCGCCTCCCCCCCCCCCTTTATAATTTTTACTTCGGACAAACCCTCATTAGCAAGGCACACCTTAGCTAAGCACCACACTACCTCCAACCAAGCACAATCACTGCCTGCGGGACACACCGCTGCCTCTTCTCCTGGGTTACATGCTGCCCAACCCACCGCATGACCCTGCGTCCACAGCGCACACAAAAGTGTCCCTGTGCAGCCGTCAGCTACCCTCATGCCACACGCTCGCTTCATAGCCACACCACCTTCATGTCTATTTATAAGTGCGTCTGCGATGAGTAGGAACCCAAGGCACACACTTCAGAGGGTTGGCAGGGCCAGGCAGCGACCCTCTTTAAAAGGGAAGGGGGGGTGATAGCCCACAATGCTGTTGAGAATCGATGAGAAATTGAGGTTCGATCTTCATGCCAATCCTGTGCCACCTCCGTCAGGAGCTGCAAACGCGGTCATAAAGGGGACTCAGGTGCCAGCCCAGCACTTCTACACATCTCCACAATGCAGCAATACTCTGTGTGGGAAGTATGTGAGTGGGCTCTGGGTCAGCCTCTGTCCCAGCAAACACCTTGTGTGGCCCAAGGTGCTGCGAGTGACATAGCAATGGGGACTCTATGTGTCCACACACTACTCATTCTGTTTGGGTGTCGGATACCTCATCGACAACGTAAGGGGTAAACCATCTGCACTCTGCACCCTACCCAAGTCTGTCAGTGTTTTGCGGACAGACAGGTAAAACACCTCTATGGGAAGTCTGTGTGCATCCACAGCATGGGTGGGTCCAAGGAAATTAAAGACAGTACACAAAGAAATCAGAGTGCCCAAACATGGCAGACTTTCACTGCGCTGAGGACATGGGCCTCTGCACAAACCCTCAGCAATCGCGGACATAGAGCGGACTCCGATGCTAGCGTATGCTGTGAAAGTCTCATTAGCACTGTATCGCTCCTCTTGTTTGTCTCAATGCAGTGCCCCGGATAGCTGTGGTAACGTGAGAGAAAATACATGTTGGCTTTGGCCACACTCCATGTCCTAGTCAGTCTGTTTTTTTTTTATAGTGCCAGGCAGGTACAACTCCGCTATGGGAAGTCTGTGTGCACCCACAGCATGGGTGGGTCCCAGGAACCCAGAGAAGGTACATAAAGAAATCCCATTGCAGTGCCCCGGATAGCTGTGGTAACGTGAGAGAAAATACATCTTGGCTTCAGCCCACACTCCATGCCCTAGTCAGTCTGTTTTTTTTTTTTAAAGTGCCAGGCAGGTACAACTCTGCATCTCGGTGGCAGGTTGGGGCACAAGGGGAGAGGCAGTGGGGTGCTTGGCCATCATATGCCTGCGCATGCTGGTGGTGGTGAGGCTGGTAGTGGGGTCTCCCCGGCTGATCTTGGCGCGACACAGGTTGCACACCACTGTTCGTCGGTCGTCCACGCTCTCACTGAAAAACATCCACACCTTTGAACACCTAGCCCTCTGCACGGTGGCTTGGCGCGAGGGGGTGCTTTGGGAAACAGTTGGGGGATTATTCGCTCTGGCCCTGCCTCTACCCCTGGCCACCCTACTGCCTCTTCCAACCTGCCCTGCTGCTGCACGTGCCTCCCCCTCTGAAGACCTGTCCTCAGTTGGCTTAGCAAACCAGGTAGGGTCAGTCACCTCATCATCCAGCTGCTCTTCCTCCGAATCCTCCGTGCGCTCCTCCCTCAGACTTACTGCCCTTACTACTACCTCACTGATAGACAACTGTGTCTCATCATCATCGTCCTCCTCACCCACTGAAAGCTCTTGAGACAGTTGCCGTAAGTCCCCAGCCTCATCACCCGTACCCTGGAAACTTTCCAAAGGTTGGGCATCGGTCACGACAAACTCCTCAGGTGAGAGAGGAACCATTTTTTCCCAATCAAGGCAGGGACCCGAGAAAAGTTCCTGGGAGTCTGCGTGCTCATCTGAATGTGTCATTTTCATGGAGTGAGGAGGCTGGGAGGAAGGAGGAGCAGCAGCCAGAGGATTCAGAGTTGCAGCAGTGGACGGCGTAGAGGATTGGGTGGTCGATACATTGCTGGATGCATTTTCTGCCATCCACGACAGGACCTGCTCACACTGCTCTGTTTGTAATAAAGGTCTACCACGTGGACCCATAAATTGTGATATGAAGCTGGGGACCCCAGAAACTTGCCTCTCTCCTAATCCCGCAGCAGCCAGCTGCGATTCACCTGGACCAGGAACTCGGCCTGTGCCCACACCCTCACTTGGACCTCCGCGTCCTTGCCCACGTCCTTTAGCCCCACCCCTACCCCTCAGCATGGTGGATTACGAATAGAGCAGACACAGAGCGGTGTAAATAATTATGAAATTATTTACGTACAGTTGGAGGCTAACAGCGGTATTGTAACACTAACTCCAGGCAGAAACAAAGAATATGGAAGGCTGCAAACAGGCCTAGCTGTGCAATACTGATGCACTGCAACTCCCACCAGACACCCAGTAAATTTCAGATGGTCAGAGGTAGCCCAACGAAGGAGCTTTTATTCTAATTTTTTGGAAAAAAAAAATACAGGCTATATAGCGTGTATATGACTACCCCTCTATCAGTGGCCGTGGCCGTACGCCGTGCGTGAAGTTCACGGCAGACACAGACTGGTGTAATAATTATGGAATTATTGGCGTACAGTTGGAGGCTGACAGCGGTATTGTAACGCTAACTCCAGGCAGAAACAAAGAATACGGAAGGCTGCAAACAGGCCTAGGCATGCAATAGTGATGCACGACAACTCCCACCAGACACGCAGTAAATTTCAGATGGTCAGAGGTAGCCCAACGAATGAGCTTTTATTTAAATTTTTTTTTAAGAATACAGGCTATATAGCGTGTATATGACTACCCCTCTATCAGTGGCTGTGGCCGTACGCTGTGCGTGAAGTTCATGGCACACACAGACCGGTGTAAAAAATTATGGAATTATTGGCGTACAGTTGGAGGCTGACAGCGGTATTGTAACGCTAACTCCAGGCAGAAACAAAAAATATGGAAGGCTGCAAACAGGCCTAGCCGTGCAATATTGATGCACTACAACTCCCACCAGATACCCAGTAAATTTCAGACGGTCACAGGTAGCCGTAAGAAGGAGCTTTTTTTTTAAAATTTTTTGAAAAAGAATACAGGCTATATAGCGTGTATATGACTTTCCCCCTTTCAGTGGCTGTGGCCGTATGCTGTGCGTGAAGTTCACTGCAGACAGAGACCGGTGTAAGAAATTATGGAATTATTGGCATACAGTTGGAGGCTGACAGCAGTTATGTAACGCAAACTGCAGCCAGAAAAAAATTATACAGAAGGCTGCAAAAAGGTCTGGCTCTGCAATAGTGATGCACTACAACTCCCAGCAGCCACGCAGTAAAATGCACACAATCACAGGTAGCCCTAAGAAGGACCGTTGGGGTTCTTGTTGACAGGATTGTACACTACCACTGTCCCTGCCTGACCAGTACTGCTCCTATACTCTGTATAATTGACTGCAGACTGAGAACGCTATAGCTGTAATAGCCTGCACAGCCTGAGATGAGAAAAAAAAAATTGGGTGCAAAACTGCTCCCAGCAGCCACAACAGTAATGCACACGGTCAGATGTGGCCCTAAGAAGGACTGTTGGGGTTCTTGTAGACAGGATCCTACACTAACACTTTCCCTATCTCGTCAGCAGCACTGTCCCTGATCTCCCCCAGTGTGTGTCTGAGGCGAGCCGTGGGTGTGAGCAATTTAAGTACTCGGTGGTCACTTGATCTCACCAGCCACTCACTGCAGGGGGGTGGGATAGGGCTGGAACGTCACAGGAGGAGGTTTTAATGCCTTCCCTGCATTTCTATTGGCCAGAAAATGGCGCTAAACATGCAGGGAAGGAAATGGAATTGACTCGAGTACCGCGTGGTGCTCGTCTCGAGTAACGAGCATCTCGAATACCCTAATACTCGAACGAGCATCAAGCTCGGACGAGTATGCTCGCTCATCTCTAGTTAGGATATTACAGGAATTTGTAAAATGTTTATTTGCTGTCCTTTCAAAGTAAGTTCAAAGAATGCTCGATTGTTCAGGTATTGAAAGTAGCTAATAGCACTTATAAAGGAAAAGGAGGCCAATGCCAGAGCAACCCTCTCCTAGTTTGTTTTTTTAATCAAATTATTTACATTAAAATTTTTGAATTTAAGTACAGCACACACATACTTTCAAATAACCTTCACTCGGCCTTCTTACATGTAACCAAGGTATAATTTACATCAACAATATTTTATGAATAAAACTTTTTTTTATGAAAAATTTGTTTGTTTAACAATAATATATATATATATATATATATATATATATATATATATATATATATATATATATATATATATATATATATATATATAAAGTCTCCTGAGAATTTCACATTTAGAACATATCCAACCGAAATCATATCAGAGCACATGATGCCAGCCCTGGATAGTGCACCCATTATATCCATTGATTCTCAAATTAACTTTTGGTGCCCCTTTTCTAATACACCTCTTGTTGCAACAATATTGTTGAGTTCAGGGCCTTTATCAGCTTCTCCATGGTAGGTAAAGTGCACTGCTGCCAATGTTGGGCTATGGTCTTTTGCGCTTAATACAATATTTTGGCTATATCCAGTTGTTGCATAATATTAATTAAGGTATCCCTCGCATATTTCAGTAGCTCATTTAGTGGGCCCTCAGATTTTTCATGCCTCTTTTTTTTAACCCCAAATGCTTTAACTGAGAATGAGGCCTTAGTCAGACGGGCGTTTTTTTGCGCGATTTGCGCATGCGCATGCGTCCGGCGATTTTTTTAAACCATTGCTTTGCAATGGTATCGGACACATGAGCGCTTTTTATGCGCTCGTCCGATAAATTATAGAACAGAAATCGCAGATCGCACCTATCTGCGATTTCTGTTCGCTTCTGTATATGCGCTCAATGGGGCCGGCGGCAGCAGCGCCGACCCCATTGAGAACATATAGAAGACAAATCATTCTTCTCTGCCACAGCTGTAACAGCTGTGACAGAGAAGAACGATGTTTGCCCATTGAATTCAATGGAGCCGGCAATACAGCCGACTCCATTGAAAGCAATGGGCTGCCGGCGTGCGCTGAGCCAATCAGGGGGCAGGTCTGACTCACACCCCCTTCACACCCACAGCAGGCCGGCTGCGCGGAACTCCGGCTGCCGGGAGCAGGTGAGTATGTATATATTTTTTATTTTAACACTTTTCTGGATGAATTGCAGGGAAGGGCTTATATATTTAAGCCCTTACCGACAATTCATCCCACACTCGCCCGCAGCGCATTGCTTACTAAGAAGGATTAGCCGCCAGCCTACCACAAGGGCTGGTGCTGCTACCACTCTGATCTTTTTTATTTTAAAGGGGAATCTTTGGGGGAATATTGAATCCTTCTTAGTGATAGCATCATCTATCTCTCCTATCGCTATCCTTTGCTATAGTTTAGCTAGCGCTACTATCTAGCAAGTGAGGATATTTTTACTATTCTATTAGACGCTGTGCTAAGAAATAGGTTCCTGATGACGTCGCATTGATTGCGGCAGAAACGCGTTGAACTGCGTAATTTACTGAAAAAAAGCTACGTCTTTATCCTCTATTTACAGCCCCAGGCTGTTTTTTTGCTAGTATTGGTCTGCCGATACCATTCTTTTTTTAAAGGAATCCACCCTAATTCTCTTTTTTGGTTGGTTAGATTGTGCGCAATACGGGGATTTATTTACATCCCAGGCACTTTCTCCTGCTAGGGTGTTATTCCTCTTAGGAGTAATTTCCGTTTGGTCTCTAAAAAATGTGCTAGTGAGGTGAAACTTTTTTCTTCCCAAGCACACTCGATCAAAATCTCCATCAGTAGACCAAGGAAACCTCTGACTAAATCTTGAATATATAAGTGGGGTTGACCCTTTCAGTAAACGGCAGTGGTTACACTATATTCATTACAGGGTAGCCTCTGACTATCGTCCAAGCCGCAAAATGGTCTTTTACTTGATATGAGCCCTCTTTTCTGCTCTTCAGGTGATACGGTATCCCTCATTATTAGAGATGAGCGAACACCAAAATGTTCGGGTGTTCGTTATTCGGAACGAACTTCCCGTGATGCTCGAGGGTTCGTTTCGAACAACGAACCCCATTGAAGTCAATGGGCGACCAGAACATTTTTGTATTTCGCCGATGCTCGCTAAGGTTTTCATGTGTGAAAATCTGGGCAATTCAAGAAAGTGATGGGAATGACACAGAAACGGATAGGGCAGGCGAGGGGCTACGTGTTGGGCTGCATCTCAAGTTCACAGGTCCCACTATTAAGCCACAATACCGGCAAGAGTGGGCCCCCCCCCCTCCCAACAACTTTTACTTCTGAAAAGCCCTCATTAGCATGGCATACCTTTGCTAAGCACCACACTACCTCCAACAAAGCACAATCACTGCCTGCATGACACTCCACTGACACTTCTCCTGGGTTACATGCTGCCCAACCGCCCCCCCTCCCCCCCCACAGCGCACACCAAAGTGTCCCTGGGCAGCCTTCAGCTGCCCTCATGCCACACCACGCTCATGTCTATTTAGAATTGCGTCTGCCATGACGAGGGACCGCAGGCACACACTGCAGAGGTTGGCACGGCTAGGCAGCGACCCTCTTTAAAAGTGGCGGAGCGATAGCCCACAATGCTGTACAGAAGCAATGAGAAATAGAATCCTGTGCCACCGCCATCAGGAGCTGCACACGTGGGCATAGCAATGGGGAACCTATGTGCCACACACTATTCATTCTGTCAAGGTGTCTGCATGCCCCAGTCAGACCGGGCTTTTTAATTCATAGACACAGGCAGGTACAACTCCCTATTGTGAAGTCCCTGTCGACCCACAGCATGGGTGGCTCCCTGGAACCCACCGGCGGTACACAGAAATATCCCATTGCATTGCCCAACACAGCTGAGGTAGTAATGTCGTGCTTAATGCAGGTGGGCTTCGGCCCACACTGCATGCCCCAGTCTGACTGGGGTTCTTTATAAGTGTACAGATGTAGTAAAAACTCCGTGTGCACCTACAGCATGGGTGGGTGCCAGGAAGCCACCGGCGGTACATAGAAATATCCCATTGCATTGCCCAACACAGCTGAGGTAGTAATGTTGTGCTTAACCCTTTCCAATCCAATTTGTATATGGTTTTCCTAGGGGGCTTACTCTTTTTCTGCTGTTATACAACGGCGCTATATGCTGGCTAAAGCCAGTACTGCATGAGCTGACACGTAGGATAGGCTCCGACAGCAGAGAGGCTGGCAATATACAGTAAGAGAACCCCGACGGACGTCTACCAACAACGGAGCTGTACAGCCTTAAACCCTAATGTCTTCACAGGTCACACAGTGGACTGGAAAGGGTTAATGCAGGTGGGTTTCGGCCCACACTGCATGCCCCAGTCAGACTGGGGTTCTTTACAAGTGGACACATGTAGGTTAAACTCCCTGTGGACCCACTGCCTGGGTGGGTGCCAGGAAGCCACCGGCGGTACATAGAAATATCCCATTGCATTGCCCAACACAGCTGAGGTAGTAATGTCGTGCGTAATACAGGTGGGCTTCGGCCCACACTGCATGCCCCAGTCAGACGGGTTCTTTAGAAGTGTACAGATGTATTAAAAACTCAGTGTGCACCTACAGCATGGGTGGCTCCCTGGAACCCACCGGCGGTACATAAAAATATCCCATTGCATTGCCCAACACAGCTGAGGTAACGTCAGCTGTAATGCAGGTGGCCTAAAAATTAATTTGATTACACTGTAGGCGAGGGCCCACAAAAATTGCTGTATCAACAGTACTAATGTACATCCCAAAAATTGGCCATGGCCAGCCAAGAGGGCAGGTGAAACCCATTAATCGCTTTGGTTAATGTGGCTTAAGTGGTAACTAGGCCTGGAGGCAGCCCAGTGTAACGAAAAATTGGTTCAAGTTAAAGTTCCAATGCTTTTAAGCGCATTGAAACTTATAAAAATTGTTCTGAAAAATTATTTGAGTGAGCCTTGTGGCCCTAAGAAAAATTGCCCGTTCAGCGTGATTACGTGAGGTTTCAGGAGGAGGAGCAGGAGGAGGAGGAGGAGGAATATTAGACACAGATTGATGAAGCAGAAATGTCCCCGTTTTGGATGGTGAGAGAGAACGTAGCTTCCATCCGCGGGTGCAGCCTACGTATTGCTTACGTATCGCTGCTGTCCGCTGGTGGAGAACAGAAGTCTGGGGAAATCCAGCCTTTGTTCATCTTGATGAGTGTTAGCCTGTCGGCACTGTCGGTTGACAAGCGGCTACGCTTATCTGTGATGATTCCCCCAGCCGCACTAAACACCCTCTCCGACAACACGCTAGCCGCAGGACAAGCAAGCACCTCCAGGGCATACAGCGCTAGTTCAGGCCACATGTCCAGCTTCGACACCCAGTAGTTGTAGGGGGCAGAGGCGTCACCAAGGATGGTCGTGCGATCCGCTACGTACTCCCTCACCATCCTTTTACAGTGCTCCCGCCGACTCAGCCGTGACTGGGGAGCGGTGACACAGTCTTGGTGGGGAGCCATAAAGCTGGCCAGGCCCTTAAAGACTGTTGCACTGCCTGGGATGTACATGCTGCTCGATCTACGCACATCCCCTGCTACCTTGCCCTCGGTACTGCGCCTTCTGCCACTAGCGCTGTCGGCTGGGAATTTTACCATCAGCTTGTCCGCAAGGGTCCTGTGGTATAGCAACACTCTCGAACCCCTTTCCTCTTCGGGAATCAGAGTGGGCAGGTTCTCCTTATACCGTGGATCGAGCAGTGTCTACACCCAGTAATCCGTAGTGGCCAGAATGCGTGCAACGCGAGGGTCACGAGAAAGGCATCCTAACATGAAGTCAGCCATGTGTGCCAGGGTACCTGTACGCAACACATGGCTGTCTTCACTAGGAAGATCACTTTCAGGATCCTCCTCCTCCTCCACCTCCTCCTCCTCAGGCCATACACGCTGAAAGGATGACAGGCAATCAGCCGGTGTACCGTCAGCAGCGGCCCAAGCTGTCTCTTCCCCCTCCTCCTCATCCTCCTCATGCTCCTCCTCCTCCTCCTGTACGCGCTGAGAAATAGACAGGAGGGTGCCCTGACTATCCAGCGGCATACTGTCTTCCCCCGCCCCCGTTTCCGAGCGCAAAGCAGCTGCCTTTATGGTTTGCAGGGAATTTCTCAAGATGCATAGCAGAGGAATGGTGATGCTAATGATTGTAGCATCGCCGCTCACCACCTGGGTAGACTCCTCAAAATTACCAAGGACATGGCAGATGTCTGCCAACCAGGCCCACTCTTCTGAAAGGAATTGAGGAGGCTGACTCCCACTGCGCCGCCCATGTTGGAGTTGGTATTCGACTATAGCTCTACGTTGTTCATAGAGCCTGGCCAACATGTGGAGCGTAGAGTTCCACCGTGTGGGCACGTCGCACAGCAGTCGGTGCACTGGCAGCTTAAAGTGATGTTGCAGGGTGCGCAGGGTGGCAGCGTCCGTGTGGGACTTGCGGAAATGTGCGCAGAGCCGGCGCGCCTTTACGAGCAGGTCTGACAAGCGTGGGTAGCTTTTCAGAAACCGCTGAACCACCAAATTAAAGACGTGGGCCAGGCATGGCACGTGCGTGAGGCTGCCAAGCTGCAGAGCCGCCACCAGGTTACGCCCGTTGTCACACACGACCATGCCCGGTTGGAGGCTCAGCGGCGCAAGCCAGCGGTCGGTCTGCTCTGTCAGACCCTGCAGCAGTTCGTGGGCCGTGTGCCTCTTATCGCCTAAGCTGAGTAGTTTCAGCACGGCCTGCTGACGCTTGCCCACCGCTGTGCTGCCACACCGCGCGACACCGACTGCTGGCGACATGCTGCTGCTAACACATCTTGATTGCGAGACAGAGGAGGAGGAGGAGGAGGAGGAGGGTGCTTTAGTGGAGGAAGCATACACCTCCGCAGATACCAGCACCGAGCTGGGGCCCGCAATTCTGGGGGTGGGTAGGACGTGAGCGGTCCCAGGCTCCGACTCTGTCCCAGCCTCCACTAAATTCACCCAATGTGCCGTCAGGGAGATGTAGTGGCCCTGCCCGCCTGTGCTTGTCCACGTGTCCGTAGTTAAGTGGACCGTGGCAGTAACCGCGTTGGTGAGGGCGCGCACAATGTTGCGGGAGACGTGGTCGTGCAGGGCTGGGACGGCACATCGGGAAAAGTAGTGGCGACTGGGAACTGAGTAGCGCGGGGCCGCCGCCTCCATGATACTTTTGAAGGACTCAGTTTCCACAACCCTATACGGCAGCATCTCAAGGCTGATGAATTTTGCTATGCGGACGGTTAACGTTTGAGCGTGCGGGTGCGTGGCGGCGTACTTGCGCTTGCGCTCGAACACTTGCGCAAGCGACGGCTGAACGGTGCGCTGAACTACACTGCTGGATGGGGCCGAGGACAGCGGAGATGAGGGTGTGGGTGCAGGCCATGAGGCGGTAGTGCCTGTGTCCTGAGAGGGGGGTTGCATCTCAGTGGCAGGTTGGGGCACAGGGGGAGAGGCAGGGGTGCAAACCGGAGGCGGTGAACGGCCTTCGTCCCACCTTGTGGGGTGCTTGGCCATCATATGTCTGCGCATGGTGGTGGTGGTGAGGCTGTTGGTGTTGGCTCCCCGGCTGAGCTTTGCGCAACAAAGGTTGCACACCACTGTTCGTCGGTCGTCAGGCGTCTCTGTGAAAAACTGCCAGACCTTAGAGCACCTCGGCCTCTGCAGGGTGGCATGGCGCGAGGGGGCGCTTTGGGAAACACTTGGTGGATTATTCGGTCTGGCCCTGCCTCTACCCCTGGCCCTGGCCACCGCACTGCCTCTTGCAACCTGCCCTGCTGATGCCCTTGACTCCCCCTCTGAAGACCTGTCCTCCTGAGTAAGCGTTGCACACCAGGTGGGGTCAGTCACCTCATCGTCCTGCTGCTCTTCCTCCGAATCCTCTGTGCGCTGCTCCCTTGGACTTACTGCCCTTACTACTACCTCACTGCAAGACAACTGTGTCTGATCGTCATCGTCCTCCTCACCCACAGAAAGTTGTTGAGACAGTTGGCGGAAGTCCCCAGCCTCTTCCCTCGGACCCCGGGAACTTTCGAATGGTTGGGCATCAGTGACGATAAACTCCTCTGGTGGGAGAGGAACCGCTGCTGCCCAATCTAAGCAGGGGCCCGAGAACAGTTCCTGGGAGTGTTCCCGCTCCTGAGCAGGTGTCATTGTAGTGGAGTGAGGAGGCTGGGAGGAAGGAGGAGCAGCAGACAGAGGATTCGGATTTGCAGCAGTGGACGGCGCAGAACTGCGTGTTGACGATAGGTTGCTCGAAGCACTTTCTGCCATCCAGGACAGGACCTGCTCACACTGCTCATTTTCTAATAACCGTCTCCCGCGTGGACCCATTAATTGGGCGATGAATGTGGGGACGCCAGAAACGTGCTTCTCTCCTAATCGCGCAGCAGTCGGCTGCGACACACCGGGATCAGGAGCTCGGCCTGTGCCCACACCCTGACTTGGCCCTCCGCGTCCTCGGCCGCGTCCACGTCCTCTAGGCCTACCCCTACCCCTCAGCATGCTGTATTACCAGTGATTTGATTTCACAGGCAGGAAATAAATTGGCGCAAGACTGCAGGCCAAATATAATTTTTTCCCTTTTTGGAAAACGAAAGGCCCCACTGCCTCTAGTGAATGAATAATCTAAGTTTAATAACTGTGCTGTGTCCCTGCTAATGTGTCACAGAACGTGAGGGTAGCAGAGTTATTATAACTCTTGGAGAGCAGGTATTTTTTTCCCAATTAAGGAAAGCAAATGGCGAAGCCAGCAGTAAAGCGTAGCTGGGTGCGTCTGATTTAGCAATGTTGTTCAAGCAGCTCACACGTGTCCACCGCCCTTAGGACGGACAGAGGCTGGACAAATAGATTTGTTTTCAGTTTTTTTCCACCAAAAGGCAGCACTGCGTATATTCAATGAACATGAGAAGTTTAATAACTGTGCTGTGTCCCTGCTTATGTGTCACAGAACGTGAGGGTAGCAGAGTTATTATAACTCTGGCAGAGCAGGTATTTTTTTCCCAATTAAGGAAAGCAAATGGCGAAGCCAGCAGTAAAGCGTAGCTGGGTGCGTCTGATTTAGCAATGTTGTTCAAGCAGCTCACACGTGTCCACCGCCCTTAGGACGGACAGAGGCTGGACAAATAGATTTGTTTTCAGTTTTTTTCCACCAAAAGGCAGCACTGCGTATATTCTATGAATAATAACTGTGTTGTGGCCCTGCCTATACAATTCTTTCCCTGCAGTATCAATGGAGGGTGCAATGGTCTGCAGAGGCGATTTTGAGAAGCAAAAAAAAATGCAGCACAGCTAACAGCAGCCTGGACAGTACTGCACACGGATAAATATGGCCCTAGAAAGGACCGTTGAGGTTCTTGAAGGCTACACTCACTCCTAACACTCTCCCTGCCTATGCAGCACTTCTGTCCCTAATGCCAGGTGCAACGGTCTGCAGAGGCGATTTTGAGAAAAAAAAATTTGCCACTGCTAACAGCAGCCAACACACAGCTATCAGTGGCCCTAATAAGGACCTTTGGGGGGTCTTGAAGCCTACACTAACTACCAATTCTTTCCCTACAGCAGCTCCGGTACAAACAGCACTGTCCCTCATCTAACTCACACCGCATCTGAGGCGAACCGCGGGAGGGGCCGACTTTTATGTTCGGGTGACACTTGATCTCCCCAGCCACTCACAGCAGGGGGGTGGTATAGGGCTTGAACGTCACAGGGGGAAGTTGTAATGCCTTCCCTGTCTTTCAATTGGCCAGAAAAGCGCGCTAACGTCTCAGGGAAGGAAGTGAAAATAACCAGAACACCGCATGGTGTTCGTTACGAATAACGAACATCCCGAACACCCTAATATTCGCACGAATATCAAGCTCGGACGAACGCGTTCGCTCATCTCTACTCATTATACTAGCCTTGTGGGAATTACCTACTGAAGAAGCAACTGGTTTATGTTTTTTTTTGTGTGTCCCTTTGGAAACTTGAGATTCAAGTTCCTTTTTAATATATTATTTATTAAAAGTTATATTTTAGTTTTCTTCTCGAACCCTACAGTGAATAGTTTGAACTTATCATCAGGTGTTCGTCCTGCTACAGTGATTTTGTCATCTGAAATACTATATTCAGTTCTGGGCACCCAGATTTAAAAAAAAAAACATTGGCAAACTGGAACAAGTCAGAGAAAAGCTACCAAGATGGTGAGTGGTCTGCAAACCATATTCTATGAGGAATAATTAAAGTATCTGGGGGTATTTAGCCTACAAAAAAGAAGGCTGAAAGGATACTTCATAGCTGCCTTCAGCTGTCACAGTGCAGAGGGATCAGACCTATTCTCATTTGCACAAGGGAAGACTAGAAGCAGTGGGATGAAACTGATAGGGAGGAGATATAGGTTAGAAATTTAATAAAAAACTTTTTGACAGTAATTAATGGATGGAACAGGTTGCAATGGGAGTTGGTGAGTTTTTCTTTAATGAAAGTCTTCAAACATAGGCTGGACAGACGTCTGTCTTGGATGATTTATTGATTCCTGCATTGAACAGGGGGTTGGACTGGATGACCCTGAAGGTCCCTTCCAACTCTACAGTTTTATCGCTTTTTTAAAGGATGTACAAGATGTGCAATCATTTACATCTTACATTCGTAAAAAGAATTACAATAACTACAATATCCTTCCTTGAAGGCTGGAAGTTGAATGGCTGACCATTGAACCTATTTTAACATAATTTTTAGAGATGAGCGAACGTACTTTAGCGCGCTTTTCTGGCCAATAGAAAGACAGGGAAGGCATTACAACTTCCCCCTGCGACGTTCAAGCCCTATACCACCCCCCTGCAGTGAGTGGCTGGCGAGATCAGGTGTCACCCGAGTATATAAATCGGCCCCTCCCGCGGCTCGCCACAGATGCATTCTGACAGAGATCAGGGACAGTGCTGCTGATGCCGGAGCTACTATAGGGAGAGCGTTAGGAGTGATTTTAGGCTTCAAGAACCCCAACAGTCCTTCTTAGGGCCACATCTGACCATGTGCAGTACTGTTGAGGCTGCTTTTAGCAGTGTTGCACAATTTTTTTTTTGTATATCGGGCGTGCAGAGCATTGCGTCCTCAGTCTGCAGTCATTGTACAGAGTTTAGGGCCAGTACTGGTGAGGCAGGGAAAGAGATATACAGGCTATATAGGCAGTGGGCTTTTTCCAAAAAATTGGGGAAAAATACTATATTTGGGCTGCCTGTAACCGTCTTCAGTTTACTCCATGTCTGCTGGGGGTTGTAGTCCTAATTAATACGCAGCTAAGCGTTACAGCAGGCTTGCGCAAAATTGTTTCCTGGCTCTACTGTCTCCGTTACATCACCGCCGTCATCCCGGCAGAGGGAAACAGTATACATAATATTATACGCTGCCTACAGTATCTGTCTGCTGGGGGTAGTAGTCCTAATTAATACGCAGCTAAGCATTACAGCAGGCTTGCGCAAAATTGTTTCCCGGCTCTGCTGTCTCCGTTACATCACCGCCGTCATCCCGCCAGAGGGAAACAGTATACATAATATTATACGCTGCCTACAGTATCTGTCTGCTGGGGGTAGTAGTCCTAATTAATACGCAGCTAAGCGTTACAGCAGGCTTGCGCAAAATTGTTTCCTGGCTCTGCTGTCTCTGTTACATCACCGCCGTCATCCCGGCAGAGGGAAACAGTGTACATAATATTATACGCTGCCTACAGTATCTATCTGCTGGGGGTAGTAGTCCTAATTAATACGCAGCTAAACGTTTCAGCAGGCTTGCGCAAAATTGTTTCCTGGCTCTGCTGTCTCCGTTACATCACCGCCGTCATCCCGCCAGAGGGAAACAGTAAACATAATATTATACGCTGCCTACAGTATCTGTCTGCTGTATCAGCTCAGCATTTTAAAAAAATAAAAGCAAAATACTTAAGGCCTACTACTGGCTTTTGGCCACTTGACTGCTTCTGCGCTGTGAATTCCACTAGCTCAGTCATACGCACCTACGTCTCACTACAGGCGTGCGCAAAATTGTTTCCTGGCTCTGCTGTGCGTTCCGTAAGGGAAGTCAGCCTCCAACCACAGGCCAATAAGCGGCACATTTAATTACAGCGTTCTGTTTCTGCACTACTGGTAATACAGCATGCTGAGGGGTAGGGGTAGGCCTAGAGGACATGGACGCGGGCGAGGACGCGGAGGCCCAAGTCAGGGTGTGGGCACAGGCTGAGCTCCTGATCCAGGTGTATCGCAGCCGACTGCTGCGGGATTAGGAGAGAGGCACGTTTCTGGCGTCCCCACATTCATCTCACAATTAATGGGTAGACCTTTATTAGAAAATGAGCAGTGTGAGCAGGTCCTGTCGTGGATGGCAGAAAGTGCATCCAGCAATCTATCGACCACCCAGAATTCTGCGCCATCCACTGCTGCAACTCTGAATCCTCTGGCTGCTGCTCCTCCTTCCTCCCAGCCTCCTCACTCCATTACAATGACACATTCTGAGGAGCAGGCAGACTCCCAGGAACTGTTCCCGGGCCCCTGCCCAGAATGGCCAGCAATGGTTCCTCTCCCACCGGAGGAGTTTGTCGTGACCGATGCCCAACCTTTGGAAAGTTCCCGGGGTCCGGGGGATGAGGCTGGGGACTTCCGGCAACTGTCTCAAGAGCTTTCAGTGGGTGAGGAGGACGATGACGATGAGACACAGTTGTCTATCACTCAGGTAGTAGTAATTGGAGTAAGACCGAGGGATGAGCGCACAGAGGATTCGGAGGAAGAGCAGCAGGACGATGAGGTGACTGACCCCACCTGGTTTGCTACGCCTACTGAGGACAGGTCTTCAGAGGGGGAGGCAAGGGCAGCAGCAGGGCAGGTTGGAAGAGGCAGTGCGGTGGCCAGGGGTAGAGGCAGGGCCAGACCGAATAATCCACCAACTGTTTCCCAAAGCGCCCCCTCGCGCCATGCCACCCTGCAGAGGCCGAGGTGCTCAAAGGTCTGGCAGTTTTTCACTGAGAGTGCAGACGACCGACGAACAGTGGTGTGCAACCTTTGTCGCGCCAAGATCAGCCGGGGAGCCACCACCACCAGCCTCACCACCACCAGCATGCGCAGACATATGATGGCCAAGCACCCCACAAGGTGGGACGAAGGCCGTTCACCGCCTCCGGTTTGCACCGCTGTCTCTCCCCCTGTGCCCCAACCTGCCACTGAGATGCAACCCCCCTCTCAGGACACAGAAACTACCGTCTCCTGGCCTGCACCCACACCCTCACCTCCGCTGTCCTCAGCCCCATCCACCAATGTCTCTCAGCGCACCGTCCAGCCGTCGCTAGCGCAAGTGTTGGAGCACAAGCGCAAGTATGCCACCACGCACCCGAACGCTCAAGCGTTAAACGTGCACATAGCCAAATTTATCAGCCTGGAGATGCTGCCGTATAGGGTTGTGGAAACGGAGGCTTTCAAAGGTATGATGGCGGCCGCGGCCCCGCGCTACTCAGTTCCCAGTCGCCACTACTTTTCCCGATGTGCCGTACCAGCCCTGCACGACCACGTCTCCCGCAACATTGTACGCGCCCTCACCAACGCGGTTACTGCCAAGGTCCACTTAACAACGGACACGTGGACAAGCACAGGTGGGCAGGGCCACTATATCTCCCTGACGGCACATTGGGTGAATTTAGTGGAGGCTGGGACAGAGTCAGAGCCTGGGACCGCTCACGTCCTACCCACCCCCCGAATTGCGGGCCCCAGCTCGGTGGTGGTATCTGCGGCGGTGTATGCTTCCTCCACTAAACCACCCTCCTCCTCCTACGCAACCTCTGTCTCGCAATCAAGATGTGTCAGCAGCAGCACGTCGCCAGCAGACGGCGTCGCGCGGCACGGCAGCACAGCGGTGGGCAAGCGTCAGCAGGCCGTGCTTAAACTACTCAGCTTAGGAGAGAAAAGGCACACGGCCCACGAACTGCTGCAGGGTCTGACAGAGCAGACCGACCGCTGGCTTGCGCCGCTGAGCCTCCAACCGGGTATGGTCGTGTGTGACAACGGCCGTAACCTGGTGGCGGCTCTGCAGCTCGGCAGCCTCACGCACGTGCCATGCCTGGCCCACGTCTTTAATTTGGTGGTTCAGCGCTTTCTGAAAAGCTACCCACGCTTGTCAGACCTGCTCGGAAAGGTGCGCCGGCTCAGCGCACATTTCCGCAAGTCCCACACAGACGCTGCCACCCTGCGCACCCTGCAACATCGGTTTCAACTGCCAGTGCACCGACTGCTATGCGACGTGCCCACACAGTGGAACTCTACGCTCCACATGTTGGCCAGGCTCTATGAGCAGCGTAGAGCTATAGTGGAATACCAACTCCAACATGGGCAGCGTAGTGGGAGTCAGCCTCCTCAATTCTTTACAGAAGAGTGTGCATCTGCCAGGTCCTTGGAAACTTTGAGGAGTCTACCCAGATGGTGAGCGGCGATGCTGCAATCATTAGCGTCACCATTCCTCTGCTATGCTTCTTGAGACGTTCCCTGCAAAGCATAAAGGCAGACGCTTTGCGCTCGGAAATAGAGGCGGGGAAGACAGTATGTCGCTGGATAGTCAGAGCACCCTCCTGTCTATATCTTAGCGCGTTGAGGAGGAGGAGGAGGAGGGGAAGGAGGATGAGGAAGAGAGGGAAGAGACAGCTTGGCCCACTGCTGAGGGTACACATGCTGCTTGCCTGTCATCCTTTCAGCGTGTATGGCCGTAGGAGGAGGAGGAGGAGGAGGATCCTGAAAGTGATCTTCCTAGTGAGGACAGCCATGTGTTGCGTACAGGTACCCTGGCACACATGGCTGACTTCATGTTAGGATGCCTTTCTCGTGACCCTCGCGTTACACGCATTCTGGCCACTACGGATTACTGGGTGTACACACTGCTCGACCCACGGTATAAGGAGAACCTTTCCACTCTCATACCCGAAGAGGAAAGGGGTTCGAGAGTGCTGCTATACCACAGGACCCTGGC
This sequence comes from Eleutherodactylus coqui, assembly GCF_035609145.1. Taxonomy (NCBI): domain Eukaryota; kingdom Metazoa; phylum Chordata; class Amphibia; order Anura; family Eleutherodactylidae; genus Eleutherodactylus; species Eleutherodactylus coqui. Next base: position 135,924,222 of record NC_089843.1, on the reverse strand, counting down.
GGACAAGTTGATGGTAAAATTCCCATCCGACAGCGCTAGTGGCAGAAGGTCCAGTTCCGAGGGCCATGTAGCAGGGGAGGCGCAGAGATCAGGCAGCATGTACAGCACAGGCAGGGGAACACTCTCTAAGGCCTTTGACAGCTTTCTGGCTCCCCAGCAAGACTGTGTCATCGCTCCCCAGTCAAGGCTGAGTCGGCGGGAGCACTGTAAAAGGATGGTGAGGGAGTACGTAGCCGATCGCACGACCGTCCTCTGTGACGACCCTGCTTCCTACAACTACTGCGTGTCGAAGCTGGACACGTGGCCTGAACTCGCGCTGTATGCCCTGGAGGTGCCTGCTTGTCCCACGTCTTGTCAGAGAGGGTGTTTAGTGCGGCTGGGGGAATCATCACAGATAAGCGTACCCGCCTGTCAACCGACAGTGCCGACAGGCTTACACTCATCAAGATGAACAAAGCCTGGATTTCCCCAGACTTCTCTTCTCCACCAGCGGACAGCAGCGATACCTAAACAATACGTAGGCTGCACCCGCGGATGGAAGCATTGTTCTCTATCACCATCAAAAACGTGGACCTTTTAGCTTCATCAATCTGTGTATAATATTCATCCTCCTCCTCCTGCTCCTCCTCCTGAAACCTCACGTAATCACGCCGAACTGGCAATTTTTCTTAGGCCCACAAGGCTCAGTCATATAATTTTTCTAAACAATTTTTATACGTTTCAATGCTCATTAAAGCGTTGAAACTTGCACCTGAACCAATTTTTATTTTAACTGGGCTGCCTCCAGGCCTAGTTACAAATTAAGCCACATTAACCAAATCGATTAATGGGTTTCACCTGCCCTCTTGGTTGGGCATGGGCAATTTTTCTGACGTACATTAGTACTGTTGGTACACCAATTTTTTGGGGCCCTCGCCTACAGTGTAATCCAATAAATTTTTTGCCCACCTGCACTAAAGCTGACGTTACCTCAGCTGTGCTGGGCACTGCAATGGGATATATTTATGTACCGCTGGTGGCTTCCTGGCACCCACCCATGCTGTCGGTCCACACGGAGTTGTAACTGCATGTGTCCAGTTATAAAGAACCCCAGTCTGACTGGGGCATGCAGTGTGGGCCGAAGCCCACCTGCATTAAACATGACATTACCTCAGCTGTGCTGGGCACTGCAATGGGATATATTTATGTACCGTCGGTGGGTTCCAGGAAGCCACCCATGCTGTCGGTCCACACGGAGTTGTAACTGCATGTGTCCACTTCTAAAGAACCCCAGTCTGACTGGGGCATGCAGTGTGGGCCGAAGCCCACCTGCATTAAACATGACATTACCTCAACTGTGATTGGCAATGCAATGGGATATATTTATGTACCGCCGGTGGCTTCCTGGCACCCACCCATGCTGTCGGTCCACAGGGACTTCACAATAGGGAGTTGTACCTGCCTGTGTCTATGAATTAAAAACCCCGGTCAGGTTGGGGCATGCAGTGTGGGCCGAAGCTCACCTGCATTTAATCTGATGTTAGCTCTGCTGTCCAGGGCACTGCAATGGGATACATTTATGAACAGCCGGTGGGTTCCAGGGAGCCACCCATGCTGTGGGTGCACACGGAATTCCCATTGCGGAGTTGTACCTGCCTGTGACTATTTATAAAAAACCGCAGTCTGACTGGGGCATGCAGACACCTTGACAGAATGAATAGTGTGTGGCACATAGGTTCCCCATTGCTATGCCCACGTGTGCAGCTCCTGATGGCGGTGGCACAGGATTATATTTCTCATTGCTTCTGTACAGCATTGTGGGCTGTCGCCCCGCCCCTTTTAAAGAGGGTCGCTGCCTAGCCGTGCCAACCCTCTACAGTGTGTGCCTGCGGTTCCTCCTCATGGCAGACGCACTTATAAATAGACATTAGGGTGGTGTGGCATGAGGGCAGCTGAAGGCTGCGCAGGGACACTTTGGTGTGCGCTGTGTACACTGGGTCGTGCGGGGGGTTGGGCAGCATGTAACCCAGGAGAAGTGGCAGCGGAGTGTCATGCAGGCAGTGATTGTGCTTTGTTGGAGGTAGTGTGGTGCTTAGCTAAGGTATGCATTGCTAATAAGGGCTTTTCAGAAGTAAAAATTGTTGGGAGGGGGGGCACTCTTGCTGCTATTGTGGCTTAATAGTGGGACCTGGGAACTTGAGATGCAGCCCAACATGTAGCCCCTCGCCTGCCCTATCCGTTGCTGTGTCGTTCCCATCACTTTCTTGAATTGCCCAGATTTTCACAAGTGGAAACCTTAGCGAGCATCGGCGATATACAAAACTGCTCGGGTCGCCCATTGACTTCAATGGGGTTCGTTACTCGAAACGAACCCTCGAGCATCGCGAAAATTTCGTCCCGAGTAACGAGCACCCGAGCATTTGGTGCTCGCTCATCTCTAATTATAATACTAAACAACAAACTCATCTCATTTCAAAAAGCCCAAAGAAGGAAATTCATTATTACATTGCTGGAGTATAATATTCCCTTTAGACTTTCAGTCTTTACACTGGCATTTTCCCTTGTTCTGTCCGGTGTTTGTTGGCGAAACAGGTTTGTCTTAAGTGATATTTTTGCTTTAAAAAGCATCAGACTGCTAACATGTAAGTTATTGAAATTTGTCAACGACCCTTGGACTCGTTTAGTGTTAACCTTGGGTACCTTAAATGTGCCAGAAAAAGTTGTTGTGATGGCCTATCCTTCATCTATATAGAATATGTGCGCATCTGCTTTGAATTTTATTATTTGTGATTCAACTCATAAGAAAAGGATCCTAGTAGCAAGTGACCTTCAAATGAGATAATGACTTAAATCTACAGTTGAATTTTAAAACTGCTTATGTGCTATTAGTTTAGTGAGATTGTGTTTGCCTATGGTTGTGACTTAGATAACAGACAACAGCCACATTTTCTTAGTAATCAATGCAAAAATCCTGACTTAAGGACCTTTTACATGAAAAGATACTCCACTGAAAGATTGAAAGATTTAGTGATGTAGTTGCATAAAGTGTTAATCGCGTTAATGGCCATTAACACTTTAACCATCTTCATTTGCATGTAAAGGGACTTTTAATCATCTTTTTTCCTCCATGAGTTGTTTAAGCACACGCCCAGCTGTGTAAACATCTGCCAGCAGATTCCACTGTTCTCCTACTGGAGGAGTACATAGTTTACTCCTTGTGTATGCAAAGCAAGACTTAACAAATACACAGTGTATCATGCAGTCTTTTTAAAGATGAGCGAAATTCATACAAATGGAATCTATTTGCTCAGTATTTCAGTGGCTGAACAATGGATTTTATGTAGAGCTAAAACCCATCATTGAAACGAAAAGTGCACAATGCCCACGTTTACATGAAATGATTATCACTCATTTTCGGACGTTTGGACGAATTTTGAGCGATAATCGTTGTGTGTAAAAATGAAATCACAGAGGCAGTCAGTCTATTAGAAATCAAAAGCCCTTCACAGAATAGACTATTTGATAAAACCCTATTTTTATTATTACATTTATTAAAAACACACACACACAAAGGGCATACTAAACCATTGAGTGAGTATCCCTCTACCTGATAGGAGACAGGCACTAACTAAACATACAAACATTCAAACATACATCTGGATATTAACCCAATAGCCTGAGTGAAAATACATATATGTATATCACTTGGGTGATGGCTGGGGGTATCAGGTCCTAGTCGAGTCACCGGTGGGGAAAAATTTGCACAATTAGTATTCTGTTTGCCACAACACTATCTAGAGCTCTGATATTAGAGCTATTTACAGGAATGTGTTGGTGCTGGTGTGCCTTGGATACTGTTCTCAGATATATATGCTGAAATTAGTAAAATTTCTATCCAGATGGTAACCTAGTCCAATATCTAGATATTTATATTTCTAGATGATAAGGGGATCGGCAATAAGGGGAATTTTCATCAGGCATGTATAGAAGGTCACACATTGGCAAATCATTCACCACATCAATATTAGGAGCTTTGATGTTAAGGCTAATCCCAAAGTGTGTGTGACTTAAATACTATTGTGAGGTTTATGCACTTACGTATTCTTACATAAGAATACTCCCTGGTGTACCATTCAGATCATGGACCGACCTCATTTATTTTTTCACTCATAACCTAAGGCCTCATGTCCACTGGGAAATTCGGCCCCGTGTGGATTCTCCATGCAGAATTCCCTCCTTTCCCGCAGACATGAGGCCTGAAAACAGATTTTACTTACCTGTCCGGATGCTGAGGGTTCCCGCCCGTCGTGGCTGGATCTTCTTTTTTCCCGCCTGGAGGATATGCTCGGCACGCCGGCAGCGTGCCGCGCACGTGTCACGCACTCTTCTTTTTTTAGAGCTCCTGCTCTCCCGCGCTCCCGCCAGGAAGAGCAGAAATTCAGCTGCGGGTGTGCAGTGGATCTGGACGGCTTCTATAGGCTTCAATGGAAGCCTGTGGGAGCTGTCCGTGTCGGAAACGCACAGCAAATGGAGCATGCTGCAGGTGATTTCCCGTAGGTGCGATCCGCGCGGCAGGGAAAAATTACATCCGCAGGTATTTACTTACCGGCGGGTGTCCAATGCCTACCTATAGGCATGGATCACGCGTGCGGGACACCTGCACGGATTTGCTAAATAGAATTGTCCAGTGGACATGAAGCCTAAAGGGGGGATACTCTGCAGGAAATCGCAGTGATGCTCTATCATTCCAGCGAGTTTAGGTAGACAAATTAAACCTCCAGCGAGCTAGTGAGCACTTTTTAACCTAGTCCATCTACATCAGCATTTATGGACTGGTTATTTTAATCCTATGTATATATATATATATATATATTCACTCAGGCTATTGGGTTCCAGATGTATGTTTGAACGTTTGTATGTTTAGTTACTGTTTGTCTTCTTTCAACCAGAGGCATCCTCACTTCCTAGTCCCTACTGTCCAGTTTAGTGTGCCCTTTTTGTGTATGTTTTTAATAATAAACGTAGGGTTTAGTCTATTTTGTTAAGGGCTTGTGTATGAAATTGCCTTTACTTACTTTTCCTTGCAGCTATATGTATTTTTTGGAGCAAAACCCAGAACATACAAACTTTTGTCATCATGAATTTATTGCTACAGTTCTTTGACAACTATTGTTTCTTCTAATATGGAATAAAACCAATTAATAAAAAATATATGTTCAAAGAAGATCAAACATGATTTTATTTTAAAGGTAACATCATAGAAAACAGCAAAATCTCTCTAAGGAGGTGAAAATAATACGCTTTATTGAACCACTAGCTAATATTCTTTTGAAGGATTTGTTCATTATGCTGAAATGTCAAGCTTAGTAAGCAAACTAAATCTTTTTGTTTGGCTTTCATTCAATTCTTAGAAATTCTGTGAAATGTAAACTGAGTCTTCACTCTTTCCAGTTTTCAATTGAACAAGAGTCATAAAAAAGGAGTTTTAATTTATTTTAAATGTATTAGTAAGGCTAATAAAATGTGATTCAATTTCAGCTTCATGTCATGCATTAATTTAGGATTTTATATTTCTAGCTAAAATATGGCAGTTAAAATGGCATTATTGATAGATTTTTACCCAATCTTTTGATGAACAACTGTAAAACCAGCATTTGCTAACAGCTAAAATGTTACTAGCGCTAATATATTGTAAAGAAAGCAGCAGCGGAATACATAAAAACATAATGAACTTGTACTATCAAAATCCATGCAATGTGTATATTATATGCAGGTCTGTGTTAAAGAGTTATTGTTTCCTTTGTTTCCTAAGCATACTACTTTTATATAAACAATCATTATAAAACAAAATATTTCCTTCACAAATATTTTTTTTTGCCATTTTTTCTGTTTCCTTTCCCATTTTTTAGACTGAAATGTAGCAAGCAGATGTTTACTAAAACTGTATAGGAATATATGAAATAATACACAACATTTTAGTTTGTGGTGTTTTAATAACATTTTTAGGAACCATTTTTTTTTCTATTTATATTAAGTATCACATGCTCTAAAACATGACATTTCTGGCATTTCTCTCCATAGGCTTCTCAATAGAAAAAAGAACTACACAAATTAAAAAGGTGACTAAAGTTGTCTGATAAAAAGCATAAAACTGCTACCATTTTTAGATGCATTTTAATAGTCAAGTAAAACCCAATGGGGGAATTTTATTAAAAATGGTATTTTAGTAGCTTCTCTTGAACTGAAGTTTATAGAAGTAATTTGCAAAAAATTTAATAAATTGTGCCTCTTAATAGATTTGGTGCATTTCGCTCTGTTCTATGCTATGAGCAGATGTAGATTTGTGCTTAAATTGTGTGCCACTTTCTAACTTTAGAACTAATAAATCTGTTGGAAAGTTGTTGGCCGCAACTCCTCCTGGTAAACAGCACACAATTTTCTTGCCAATTTTAAAAAACTGATGACCAATGAGAAAGGTTGCATTTTCTTTATTCAAATATGGTGTGCACAATGATTTATGACTTTTTAAATTAGTTATAAATTCTAAGTTATAAGAAATTAACTTATAAATTCCCCCTATGTAACTCTAGAGCAAGCCTGGAAGGCTGTGTGCCTGAGCTCTAAATGCATTAGTTTGCTTATTGGGACACTTTTATTAACTTAATTACAAATTGACTATCATACAGAATACATCAAAGTACGCCAAATGTCTTGGGAATTGGCAATGTGTCATACACAATGATATCCTAACTTAAGCCCCTTAAGCGTACAAATTTCCTCCATTCCTTGCTTATTTCTAAATAGAACCCTTGTAAGACCATATTCCTTCTGAGCTAATTGTAATTCAGTAGACTCTTTTAGATAAGTTATGACTCCTGAAGTTAGATTTTCCTGCCTTTTAATTGCTAATAATTCTTTTAATTTGTTATAAAACTGTAACTTTTATGTTGTAAATACTAGAAGATATTTTTGAATATTTTATATTGTCTATATTGAAAAGTGTCTTTAGGGGGAATGAAGAAGAGCAAAAAAATAGTTTTGCATAATTCTCTATATGAGAATAATAAATTACGTTGCACAGCAATGCTGTTAGTTTTTCGAGGATCTTGATTAAAACTGTTGTTTTCTTGGGCAGAAGCTGCCAAAGGTTGACATATTCAACAATCTATTGCTTTTGACTACACTCAAGTGGTCAATTTTAAATCTAATAAATAGGATAGTGAGACACTTAAAAACCCCTGACTACAGAAATTAGAAGTACTATATGGCTGCCAATCAGTCAGATGGCCAGATGGTCTTTTTAATAAAACATGACAAATAATGAAGTGTTTGCTGAATGCCAAGTTAATACAAGGTTAAGTTGTAGTTCTTACTAACAACTTTCAGTTCTTGCGAAGTTTTCTTCTACAACTTCTTTATTCATAATAGTTTTTTTTTTTATCCATTTATTTCTCAAAAAAATATTATGTAGTTAGTATTTGTATTTTCAGTATTTGTCTATCAACTTATTTTCCATGAGGCAAATGATAGCTAAAACATTCATTGGGTTCCCAAGAGCCCACGGCACTGTGGTAATTAGAGGAAGCAACCAAACAAAAGATTGATGCATATTGTAATCTAAAGGTTTTTTTGTTGTATTCAATGTAAAATATTATTGCATTATGTGAGGGTTTATTACTTTATAAAATACTTTTTGTTAGTTATTCATCATGTAAGATCTTTGTTTGGTGTTAGTAAAAAGGACAGCAAAATGGAAAGACAGTTGTTTATATTCAGATTATTAAAAAACTATTGAATACTTTTTATTTAAGACCAGTGCAGAGCTCATTCCAAAACAGAACCTGGTACAAGGTTAAACTAACCTATTTTCTTCACGACTGTCAAAAATCTGCCCAATAACATTTATGTTCAGCTCTTCTTAGCTCCCCGTTTCTGGGAACTGAATCATGTGATGAGCAGTCTGTAGCAAATTGTTAGAATCTCACATGTGCAGTAGCAGGCCTGGATCCAAGGGCATATGTACCATAGAGGAAGGCCATGGGGCTCCTATGGGGCCCATAAAAAAAGAGGGCCCAGCAATGTTTGGCTCACTTTTTTTATTGTGTGGTTGGAACCAGTGCAGGTCTCTTCTTTACAGAAGTGAATTGCTCAAAAATGAAGGAGTTGTAAAATGTCTTATAAAATACATCTTTGGTGTCACCGTGTCCATAAAACTCTTATCTATCAAAATAGCGCATTATTTACCTTGCACTGAAAAAAAATAAAAGTAGTACAGCAAAAAAAAAACAACAACTATACAAGTTTGGTATCATAGTAAATGTACTGACCCATAGAATAAAGTTATCTTGTCATTTTTGTTGCAGTTTGTGAGCCATGGAAACAAGATGCAGGGAAAGATGGCAGAATTTTGTTTTTTTAAATTTTACTCCATTTATTATTTTTTAAAGTTTTTTCAGTACATTATATGGTACATTAAATAGTGCCCTTGAAAAATACAACTCATCCTGCAAAAAACAAGCCCTCATACAGCGACGTCGATGGATAAATAAAGGAGTTACGATTTTTTAAAAAGGGGAGAAAAAAATGAAATCGAACAAAAAGGGCCGCGTCATTAAGGGGTTAAAAACAGTTAGAATTGCTTGGAGGAGAGCCAAGGGACCTTTATCTTTTCAAGAAATAAGTTTGTTTATTGATGCACAAAAGGGGTAGAGCTATCTCTTTTTAAGTTATATAAGATATCATAGTATTTTCTAAAGAACTGTAATATTTCCCCTGGATTCACAACTTTCTCTGTTCAGGATTTGTTCTATAGGGAAGGTATTCTGTCTTTCTATTGTTGTTTAAGAGATTTAACAAAGCTTGGCCCGGATTGTTGTCTTGGCTCTAAAATCTTACAACTGTTTAAATATTTTTCATAATTTTGCAGCAGAAGGAAGCATAGCTTTATTCTGAAGTTAGTCAATTTTGCCATGGGGTCTATTGTTTGATGTGTTTTGTTTTGAGATTCTAACGTTTGGATATCCTGGAGCAAAGATTTGATTTCCTTTTCCTCGTTCTTTTTATGTCTGCTAAACGGTTGGATTAGTGTTCTTCTGATGTATGCCTTATGGGCATTCCAGAGGGTGAAGTTTTCTATCTCTGGGTGCTGTTTAACTTCTAAATTCCTTTATAGAATTGTCTGTGTGTTGAGAAATGTGTGGTACGTTTAATAGAGAATTCAAAGATGTGCTGCAGGTGGATGATGATAATTATACCTTTAATTTTTTTTATCACATGCTCCAATGCCAAAATATCCTGCTCATTGTGATTACTGCATGGTATGTAAATGTTGGCTAAACTTTCCAATAGGCAGATCATTGTCTCCAGTGGTTTGAACTCACTTCATAAACACACCCCTCCAATGATGTCATTATGACAACTGTCAGGAGTCACTGCGCATGAGACAGATTTCCTGGTACTGCGCAGGTAGAGAGTGATTCAAATGCATGGCATCTCAGAGGTCCATGTTTAGACTAAAGAAGGGGGAGTAAGCTGGGATCACTGGAGGAGGGGATTCACCCATTATTCAGTTTAGCTGTTATTTACATACCATAAAGATTATTTCAGCATTGGAGCACCTGATGAAAAAAATTAAAGGTACCATTATCATCCACCTGTAGCAATTTTCTAATACAGTGAATTTAAAAAGTTAAAATTAGGTAACAGGTAAAATCATCTTATTATGCACAATATAGTTGATTGTGTATAATTCTGTGATTACTACTGTTGTGGAATTATAGTCTGAACATGTTATGACTTGAAATGTTGATTGTTCTGTTTTGTCGAATAGTCTTTTGATGCATAAGAACTAGAGATGAGCGAGCACCAAAATGCTCGGGTGCTCGTTACTCGAGTCGAACTTCCCGCAATGCTCGAGGGTTCGTTTCGAGTAACGAACCCCATTGAAGTCAATGGGCGACCCGAGCATTTTTGTATGGGACCTATGCTCCGCTAAGGTTTTCATTTGTGAAAATCTGGGAAATTCAAGAAAGTGATGGGAACGACACAGAAATGGATAGAGCAGGCGAGGGGCTACATGTTGGGCTGCATCTCAAGTTCCCAGGTCCCACTATTAAGCCACAATAGCGGCAAGAGTGCCCCCCCCCAACAATTTTTACTTCTAAAAAACCATCATTAGCAAGGCATACCTTAGCTAAGCACCACACTACCTGCAACAAAGCACAATCACTGCCTGCATGACACTCCACTGCCACTTCTCCTAGGTAACATGCTGCCCAACCGCCCATTTCAGTAATAGTAGCAGTCAAGACAGGCCCCAGTAACAATTCCAAAGCAGCAGTATAGGGGGAGCACAGTATTAGTTCCATTTCAGTAGTAGTAGCAGTCTAGACAGGCCCCAGTAACATATCACTAGCAGCAGTATAGGGGGAGCACAGTATTAGTTTCATTTGAGTAGTAGTAGCAGTCAAGACAGGCCACAGTAACATTCCCGTTGCAGCAGTTTAGGGAGATAACAGTCTCTTTCACATTTCAGTAGTTGCAGTATAGACAAAGCCCCAGTTACATTTATGTAGCAAAAGTGTAGGCCAACCCCACACACCTTGCTGTACCATGAGTGCAGGCGAAGCCGATAAAAATGACTAGGATTACACTGTAGGTGAGGGCCCAAAAAAATTGGTGTACCAACAGTACTAATGTACCTCAGAAAAATTGCCCATGCCCAACCAAGAGGGCAGGTGAAACCCATTAATCGCTTTGGTTACTGTGGCTTAACTTGTAACTAGGCCTGGAGGAAGCCCAGTTAAAATAAAAATTGGTTCAGGTTAAAGTTTCAACGCTTTAATGAGAATTGAAACGTATAAACATTGTTTACAAAAGTAATATGACTGAGCCTTGTGGGCCTAAGAAAAATTGCCCGTTCGGCGTGATTACGTGAGGTTTCAGGGGGAGGAGCAAGAGGAGGAGGATGAATATAATACACAGATTGATGAAGCTAAAAGGTCCCCGCTTTTTATGGTGATAGAGAACGATGCTTCCATCCGCGGGTGCAGCCCACGTATTATTTAGGTACCGCTGCTGTCCGCTTGTGGAGAAGAGAAGTCTGGGGAAATCCAGCCTTTGTTCATCTTTATAAGTGTAAGCCTGTCGGCACTGTCAGTTGACAGGCGGGTATGCTTATCCGTGATGATTCCCCCAGCCGCACTAAACACCCTCTCTGACAAGATGCTAGCCGCAGGGCAAGCAAGCACCTCCAGGGCATACAGCGCGAGTTCAGCCCACGTGTCCAGCTTCGACACCCAGTAGTTGTACAGAGCAGAGGCATCACGGAGGACAGTCGTGCAATCGGCTACGTACTCCCTCACCATCCTTTTACAGTGCTCCCGCCGACTCAGCCTTGACTGGGGAGCGTTGACACAGTCTTGCTGGGGAGCCATAAAGCTGGCAAAGGCCTTGGATAGTGTTCCCCTGCCTGCGCTGTACATGCTGCCTGATTTCCACGCCTCCCCTGCTACCTGGCCCTCGGAACTGCGCCTTCTGCTACTAGTTCTGTCGGATGGGAATCTTACCATCAGTTTGTCCACCAGGGTCCTGTGGTATAGCATCACTCTCGAACCCCTTTCCTCTTCGGGTATGAGAGTGGAAAGGTTCTTCTTATACTGTGGGTCGAGCAGTGTGTACACCCAGTAATACGTAGTGGCCAGAATGCGTGTAACGCGAGGGTCACGAGAAAGGCATCCTAACATGAAGTCAGCCATGTGTGCCAGGGTACCTGTACGCAACACATGGCGGTCCTCACTAGGAAGATCACTTTCAGGATCCTCCTCCTCCTCCTCCTCCTCAGGCCATACACGCTGAAAGGATGACAGGCAAGCAGCATGGGCACCCTCAGCAGTGGGCACGGCTGTCTCTTCCCCCTGCTCCTCCCCAGGCTCCTCCCCCTCCACCTCCTCTTCCTCCTCCTCAACGTGCTGAGATATAGACATGAGGGTGCTCTGACTATCCAGCGACATACTGTCTTCCCCCGCCTCCGTTTCCGAGCGCAAAGTTCTCAAGAGGCATAGCAGAGGAATGGTGACGCTAATGATTGCAGCATCACCGCTCACCATCTGAGTAGACTCCTCAAAGTTTCCAAGGACCTGGCAGATGTCTGCCAACCAGGCTCACTCTTCTGTAAAGAATTGAGGAGGCTGACTCCCACCACACCGCCCATGTTGGAGTTGGTATTCCACTATAGCTCTACACTGCTCATAGAGCCTGGCCAACATGTGGAGCGTAGAGTTCCACCGTGTGGGCACGTCGCACAGCAGTTGGTGCACTGGCAGATTAAACCAATGTTGCAGGGTCCGCAGTGTGGCAGCGTCCGTGTGGGACTTGTGGAAATGTGCGCTGACCCGGGGCACCTTTCCGAGCAGGTCTGACAAATGTGGGTAGCTTTTCAGAAACTGCTGAACCACCAAATTAAAGACGTGGGCCAGGCATGGCACGTGCGTGAGGCTGCCGAGCTGCAGAGCCGCCACCAGGTTACGGCCGTTGTCACACACAACCATGCCCGGTTGGAGGTTCAACGGCGAAAGCCAGCGGTCGGTCTGCTCTGTCAGACCCTGCAGCAGTTCGTGGGCCATGTGCCTCTTCTCTCCTAAGCTGAGTAGTTTCAGCACGGCCTGTTGACGCTTGCCTACCGCTGTGCTGCCATGCCGCGCGACACCGACTGCTGGCGACGTGCTGCTGCTGACACATCTTGATTGCAAGACAGAGGTTGCATAGGAGGAGGAGGAGGAGGGTGGTTTAGTGGAGGAAGCATACACTGCCGCAGATACCAGCACCGAGCTGGGGCCCGCAATTCTGGGGGTGGGTAGGACGTGAGCGGTCCCAGGCTCTGACTCGGTCCCAGCCTCCACTAAATTCACCCAATGTGCCGTCAGGGAGATATAGTGGCCCTGCCCGCCTGTGCTTGTCCACGTGTCCGTTGTTAAGTGGACCTTGCCAGCAACCGCGTTGGTGAGGGCGCGTACAATGTTGCGGGAGACGTGGTCGTGCAGGGCTGGGACGGCACATCGGGAAAAGTAGTGGCGACTGGGAACCAAGTAGCGCGGGGCCGCGGCCGCCATCATGTTTTTGAAAGCCTCCGTTTCCACAACCCTATACGGCAGCATCTCCAGGCTGATCAATTTGGCTATGTGCACGTTTAACGCTTGAGCATGCGGGTGCGTGGCGGCGTACTTGCGCTCAAACAGTTGCGCTAGCGACGGCTTGATGCTGCGCTGAGAGACATTGCTGGATGTGGTCGAGGAGAGCACAGCGGAGGTGAGGGTGTGGGTGCAGGCCGGGAGACGGTCGTGCCTGTGTCCTGAGAGGGGGGTTGGATCTCAGTGGCAGGTTGGGGCACAGGGGGAGAGGCAGTGGTGCAAACCGGAGGCGGTGAACGGCCTTCGTCCCACCTTGTGGGGTGCTTGGCCATGCTGGTGGTGGTGAGGCTGGTGGTGGTGGCTCCACTGCTGATCTTGGCGCGACAAACCTTGCACACCACAGTTCGTCGGTCGTCTGCACTCAGTGAAAAACTGCCACACCTTTGAGCACCTTGGCCTCTGCAGGGTGGCATGGCGCGAGGGGGCGCTTTGGGAAACAGTTGGTGGATTATTCGGTCTGGCCCTGCCTCTACCCCTGGCCACCGCACTGCCTCTTCCAACCTGCCCTGCTGCTGCACTTGCCTCCCCCTCTGAAGACCTGTCCTCAGTGGGCTTAGCAAACCAGGTGGGGTCAGTCACCTCATCGTCCAGCTGCTCTTCCTCCGAATCCTCTGTGCGCTCCTCCCTCGGACTTACTGCCCTTACTACTACCTCACTGATAGACAACTGTGTCTCATCATCATCGTCCTCCTCACCCACTGAAAGCTCTTGAGACAGTTGCCGGAAGTCCCCAGTCTCCTCACCCGGATCCCGGGAACTTTCCAAAGGTTGGGCATCGGTCATGAGAAACTCCTCAGGTGAAAGAGGATCCATTTTTCCGCACCCGAGAACAGTTCCTGGGAGCCTGCCTGCTCTTCTGAATGTGTCATTTGCTGGGAGGGAGGAGGCTGGGAGAAGGGGGAAGCAGCAGCGAGAGGATTCAGAGATGCAGCAGTGGACGGCGTAGAAGACTGGGTGGTGACGGTGGATAGTTTGCTGGATGCACTTTCTGCCATCCACGACAAGACCTGCTCACATTGCTCAGTTTCTAATAAAGGTCTACCGCGTGGACCCATTAATTGTGAGATGAATCTGGGGACCACAGAAACTTGCCTCTCTCCTAAACCCGCAGCAGTTGGCTGCGATACACCTGGACCAGGAGCTCGGCCTGTGCCCACACCCTGACTTGGGCCTCCGCGTCCTCGCCCGCGTCCACGTCCTCTAGGCCTACCCCTACCCCTCAGCATGGTGTATTACGAGTAGAGCAGAAACAGAACGCTGTAATTAAATGTGCCGCTTATTGGCCTGTGGTTGTAGGCTGACTTCGCTTACGGAACACACAACAGAGCCAGGAAACAATTATGCGCAAGCCTGTAGTGAGACCTAGGTGCGTATGACTGAGCTACTGGAATTCACAGCGAAGAACCAGTCAAGTGTCCAAAGGCCAGTGGTAGGCCTTAAGTATTATGCTTCAATTTTTTAAAATGGTAAGGTGAAAAACCAGACAGACACCGTATGCAGCGTATATATGTATACTCTTTCCCTCTGGTGGGATGACGGCGATCATGTAACGGACACAGCAGAGCCAGGAAACAATAATGCGCAAGCCTGCTGTAACGCTTAGCTGGGTAATAATGAGCGACTACTACGCCCAGCTGACATGCAGTAAACTGTACACGGTCACAGGCTTGGCTGGGTAATAATGAGCAACTACTACCCCCAGCAGACACGCAGTAAACTGAAGACAGTCACAGGCAGCCCAAATATAGTATTTTTTCCAATTTTTGGGAAAAAGCCCACTGCCTATATAGCCTGTATATGGATTTCCCTGTTGGAGGATGACTGTGGTTATTGAAAGCACAGTGCAGCCAGAAAAAATTATGCGCAAGTCTGGGTATTAATGAGTGACTACTACCCACAGCAAACACGCAGTAAACTGAACACGGTCACAGGCAGCCCAAAGATTTTGTTTTCCAATTTTTTTGAAAAAGCCCACTGCCTATATAGCCAGTATATCTCTTTCCCTGTAGCACTGTCCCTGCCTCACCAGTACTGCCCCTATACTCAGTAAAATGACTGCAGACTGAGGACGCTATGGTCTGCACACCCGATATACAAAAACAAAAATGTGAAAAACTGCTAAAAGCAGCCTCAACAGTACTGCACACGGTCACATGTGGCCCTAAGAAGGACCGTTGGGGTTCTTGAAGACGAAGATAACAGCCTAACACTCTCCCTATAGCAGCTACAGCAGATCGGCACTTTCCCTAATGTCTCTCAGCGTGCATCTCTGGCGAGCCGCAGCCGGCCCCAGTTTATATACTCGGGTGTCACCTGATCTCCCCAGCCACTCACTGCAGGGGGTGGGATAGAGCTGGAACTTCACAGGAGGAAGTTGTAATGCCTTCCCTGTGTTTCTATTGGCCAGAAAACGGTGCAAACTTTTCTGTGAAGAAAATGGAAGTGACTCGAATACCGCGTGATGCTCGTCGAGCATCTCGAGTACCCTAATACTCGAACGAGCATCAAGCTCGGACGAGTACGCTCGCTCATCTCTAATAAAAACATATCAATTCTGGAATATAAGTGGCGTCGGTATCAGAGAAATGTGTAGCCTCTATCTTGTGCGTATTAAATTCTTCATATCTAGCGGATGTCTTTTTCACATAATAAAAAAGGGGAAATCCCTAAAAATGTCATGTTTACATCATTGAAACCTCCACAGATCAAGAGGTGTTCAATGGTAGTGATGTAATGAATTCACTAGCCAGCCAGGATTTTACTGCACACTGATGAGGGGTAAAAGCCCCAAAACAGCTTTCTGTGTATGGATTCTGGCTTGATTTTCAATTACCATTGTTCTACAGACCTATATAAAGGGTCAAGCAGTGATTACAAGGAATCCTGCCATCCAATAGGTGGCTCTGCAGAAGTATTGTTCCATCTCCCTTATTTGCATATTACCCAGAGGAGCATGGATGGCCTTCTTCTTATTGGAATTGTAAGTGAACCCACGAACTCTTGCATGCTAGTCAAGAGCTCTCTCCACTAGGCTATCAGGACTTGGACAGTTCCATTGCTGAAACCTAGCCTTGTTTTGTATTTCCCAATTTCTAGTTCCTGCTTCCTAGTCCTGATCCTGCCTTGTTCCTGATTGCACTTCCTTTATAAGCCTAGCCCTGCCACTCCTTCAGTGCTTGATTATTGAGCTCCCAGACAGTAATCAGCTCCACTGCTACCTCATCCACTTGACTACGATTCCTGCCTCATCCTCTATACTGCAACTGAGACCACCTGCTAGCGACCTGGCTTCCACTTGACTACTCTCCAGTCTGGCTTGGCTACTACACCTGGGCTCCAATGCAGCTCCGCTAAGACTTTACAGTAGCTTCCCTACCTGTTCAGCAGTGCTCTCCACTGTTTTATTTGGATTTGAGGTAGATGGGAGCATTAGATACTGATACTATTGTTTCAGCTGTATCCCGTCCCTGATAACAGGCTCGGTATGAAGAACAGAGTGGTCCAGCTCTGTTCTCCATACCTGGCACGGAATGCTCGGCTGTATAACAGCCAGGCTCTCTGTGCAGAAAACATCTGGATGTAGAAGACAAGCGGGGACACCCTGCTTGTCTTCTGCATCGTCCGCTCCCAGCGCTCGGCTGTATAACAGCCAGGCGCTGGAACGGGGGAACAGCTGTATGCAGAAGACAAGCAGGGACACCCCACTTGTCTTCTGCATCCTCCACTCCCACTGCTCGGCTGTATAACAGCGGGGCGTTGGAGCGGGGGAACAGCTGTATGCAGAAGATAAATGGGGATACCCCGCTTGTCTTCTGCATCCTCCTCTGGCAGCGCAAGGTGATCGCTCATCTTGAGCGATCATATTGCGCTGTAAAGGACACAACGATATCGCTCAAAAGTCGCTTGAGCAACATCTTTTCAGCGATTATCGTTGTGTCTAAATGGGCCTTAAGGAGTGCAGTTTACCTGCAGGGGAGAAAAGGTGGCATTAATACATACAGGGGCAGAAAATGTTGCCTTATTAACTGTGGGGCAGAACATATGGCATTATTAATTACAGGACAGAAAAGGTGGCATTATTAATAACAGGGGCAGCAAAGGCAGCATTATTAGTACACAGGACAGTATACCTGCAGTAACAAAAAAGGTGGATATTTTACCTACAGAAACAGAAGTGGTGGCCTTATCTCTTATGGGGGCAAAAAAAGTGGCATTATTTATTTCAGAAGCTGAAGAAGAGCAGTATGATGGGGCCAGTGTTACAGGTGCAGAAAAGATGCCAGGATTAATTATGGAGAAAAAATTGGTGAAATTATTACTATGGGGACAATTTACCTTTACTGGCAGAAAATATGGTGTTTTTACCTGTAGGGGCAAAAACGTGGCATTATTAATTAATGGGGACATAAAATACTGCATTATTATATGGGACAGAAAAGGGCCATTTTTAATTATGTGAGCAGTAGAGGTAGTGCAGTGTCTGAGGAGAGGGCCCATAGCTGAGGAGATAGCGTGGTAGATTGAGGCCTTGTCACGGGCTCTACCATCTCCTCCTCTGAAGGTAGCATGGGACCCGACCAAGTTACTTCTTGGGAAGTTTCACAGGGCAACCCAGTATGCGGTTTACGTTAAGTCCTTGTCACTCATGATGCCATCGTCCCAACCTCTGCGGTGAATCCAGATGTTAGGCAATAAATAGTCCACACGCAGGGATAACTTTATGAGAAAAACTAGGAATTGACGGTAGAGCTCGTTTACGCCAAATAAAACGTTATAGTCCAAAGCTTTACACACGCCAGCATATCACCGGTGCACACAGAATAGTGGTGTGACAAAGAGGATTCATAGGATGTTAGACAAGTCCACAGTCTCAGTTATTTGTGGGGTTCTGCCTCCGGCCACTCTCTTTCTCTCCCCAGCTCTCTACCGGTCAACACTCACATTTAAGGCTCAGTCACACGGGCGCATTGGCATCGGCACACCGGTGCCGATGCACCCGTATGACTGACAGTTAGAAGACGGCCGTACCTGAAGACAGCCGTCACTCTCCAGCGCTGATGAAAGAACACATGACCGGCAATAAAGCCGGTCACATGTTCTTTCCTCCGGCGCTGCAGAGAGGCGACCGGCTTCAGGTACGTCCGTCTCCTTCCTGCAGTTACACGCCGATGCGCCCGTGTGACTGAGGCATTAGGGGTAACACTCAGCGCTTCATGGCAGTTCCTCTCACTCTCAATCACAGTCCTCCATATTAAAAGCAAGGAGGCCTGGGTGAATAGGGCCCAGGGCACACATCAGGCCATCGCACAGCCTCTTCCATCCTAGGGCTCCTCGTAGGACAAAACACAAGTTCTCCCACTCACTAGAAGTCTTTCAGCAGTTCAGACTTCTGCTAGACTCAGCTCAGACTGGAATAGACTGCACTGCACTTACATTGCACCTTGCATACACATATATGAAACATGATCACGTGACACACAACAAGATACATTTTCCAGACATACCCCAGATGTTAACCCATTCAGTGCTGCAAAGGTGCAAAACACATTAAATTCACTCACATAGAAGACACTGAGAATACAAATGCACAAGACAAAAATATTCATACTTATGGAGGGGCCCATTAACTCTGGGACACTACAGTAGCATTATTACTGATGAAGCAGAAAAGAGGGAACATTTACTGTGTGGAGGGAACTAAATGCAGAACTCACTTCATGGGGCCTAATTACTCTTGGAGGCACTGTAGATTGTGTATAGGTATGGAAAGCATAAGATGGAGAAGCAAGGAGTCAAAGATTTTTGTGTGTCAAATTCTGCAGAGACCAGTTCCCAGACCATCATTGTGATGGTCTAGTAACAGATGGAGAAGAGTAGAGAACAACACCAATCAGATGACCCTACCTGTTATCAGTGGAGGTAACTGCACTGTAATCAATGTAACTATGTAGAGACAGTAACTGACTATTTTTTAAAGAGATACTATTACCATGAAGGAGTAATTCACAAAGGGTGTAAATTAGCATAAAAAGGGCGTCGTTTAAAATGTTCCTGTGGTATGCTGCACGGATCACAGGATGACATTAGCAAGGCTTAACATAGGGTGGCAGTATGGGCATTGGAGGAGCCCATCATAATTGACTGCTTCGTGCTGTGAGCAGCCTTAATCTGTCCCTGGGCACACAGCAAAAGTTTGCTGTAGCTGTCATTGGAGAAATACTTATCTCTCCTCTTCTTGTGAATGCCAGGTATATTGGCGTGGGTGTGCTATGGAATGTAGGTTGTATGTGGTCAGTGGCCGACACTTTTGCTGGGATCCATTGTTTGTTTAACACTCCCAACACTTTTGGATATGTTTGGTTAGATCAATAGTGAATTTTATACTTGCCATTATTTTATGCCTCTTTTTACATCTTTTGATTAGTCATGTTATCTCTTGATGATTTCCTATACCAGTGGATAAAACAGGTGGGAAAAGAATTATGGTCATGGAAGGGTGTGTTTAGCTATTTAAACAGACAGGATCTGGACAGGGTCGTTCTTTTCAGGATGGGTACCCTGTGGTCGGAACTAGGACTTCGATAGCTTTTCAGACACAGAGAAAAATATAGGCAAATTTTAGGTGACAAGGATTGGTACAATCCAGCTCTGCTCCACCTCAGATGGACACATGCAACAGCAGGAACAGTGACTGTTTACGGTGATCATTCATGTTTTCCTTGTGGATTTGTTAATAAATGAGTGTGATTCCAGGAGGGATGTTTTTACTGTATTTATTTTTCTGACACATGCATGCTGCTTAACATTTGTTTAGAGATGAGCGAACGTACTCGTCCGAGCTTGATATTCGTGCGAATATTAGGGTGTTCGGGATGCTCGTTACTCGTAACGAGTACCACGCGGTGTTCCGGTTACTTTCAGTTTCCTCTCTGAGACGTTAGCGCGCTTTTCTGGCCAATTGAAAGACAGGGAAGGCATTACAACTTCCCCCTGTGACGTTCAAGCCCTATACCACCCCCCTGCTGTGAGTGGCTGGGGCGATCAGATGTCACCCGAGTATAAAAATCGGCCCCTCCCGCGGCTCGGCTCAGATGCCTTGTGAGTTAGCTGAGGGACAGTGGTATCGTGCTGGAGCTGCTGTAGGGAGAGCGTTAGGAGTTAGTGTAGGCTTCAAGAACCCCAACGGTCCTTCTGAGGGCCACATCTAATAGTGTGCAGTACTGTGTTAGCACTGTATTTTTTATTTTTTTTTCAAAATTGGATCTGCAGAGCATTGCGCCCTGCAATAGGGACAGAAGTGGTGGTTAGGCAGGGAGAGTGTTAGCAGTGAGTGTAGGCTTCAAGAACCCCAACGGTCCTTTCTAGGGCCACATCTATCCGTGTGCAGTACTGTCCAGGCTGCTGTTAGCAGTGTTGCATTTTTTTTTTTTTCTCAAAACCGGCTGTGCAGACCATTGCACCCGGCATTAATACTATAGGGATAGAATTGTGTAGGCAGGGCCAGAAGACATACATTATTCATTGAATAGACGCAGTGTGGCTTGTCCTTTGAAAAACAAGGGAAAAAATTCTCTGACAGTCCTCAGGGCTCTGGGTACGTGTGTGCTGCGTGCAGAACGTTAAAAAAAAATCAGACGCAGCCAGCTACGTTTTACTGCAGGCTTCCGCCAATTTTTTTCCTGCATGGGAAATCCCTGATCTGCTGTAGCGAATAACTTTGCATCACTGCAGTTCTCTGACACATTTGCAGGGCCACAACACAGTTATTAAACTTAGTAGTATTCATTGAATACACGCAGTGTGGCTTGTCCTTTGAAAAACAAGGGAAAAAAATTCTATTTTGGCTGCAGGTTTGCGCCAATTTTTTTCCTGCATGGGAAATCCCTGATCTGCTGTAGCGAATAACTTTGCATCACTGCAGCTCTGTGATACATTTGCAGGGCCACAACACAGTTATTAAACTTAGTAGTATTCATTGAATACACGCAGTGTGGCTTGTCCTTTGAAAAACAAGGGAAAAAATTCTATTTCGCCTGCCTCTGACAGTCCTCAGGGCTCTGGGTACGTGTGTGCTGCGTGCAGAACGTTAAAAAAAATCAGACGCAGCCAGCTACGTTTTACTGCAGGCTTGCGCCAATTTTTTTCCTGCATGGGAAATCCCTGATCTGCTGTAGCGAATAACTTTGCATCACTGCAGTTCTCTGACACATTTTCAGGGCCACAACACAGTTATTAAACTTAGTAGTATTCATTGAATACACGCAGTGTGGCTTGTCCTTTGAAAAACAAGGGAAAAAATTCTATTTTGGCTGCAGGCTTGCGCCAATTTCTTTCCTGGCTTGGAAATCACTGGTAATACAGCATGCTGAGGGGTAGGGGTAGGCCTAGAGGACGTGGACGCGGCCGAGGACGCGTAGGCCCAAGTGAGGGTGTGGGCACAGGCCGAGCTCCTGATCCAGGTGTGTCGCAGCCGACTGCTGCGCGATTAGGAGAGAGGCACGTTTCTGGCGTCCCCACATTCATCGCCCAATTAATGGGTCCACGCGGGAGACCTTTATTAGAAAATGAGCCGTGTGAGCAGGTCCTGTCGTGGATGGCAGAAAGTGCTTCGAGCAAGCTATCATCCACCCAGAGTTCTGCGCCGTCCAGTGCTGCAAATCCGAATCCTCTGTCTGCTGCTCCTCCTTCCTCCCAGCCTCCTCACTCCACTACAATGACACATGCTCAGGAGCGGGAAGACTCCCAGGAACTGTTCTCGGGCCCCTGCTCAGATTGGGCAGCAGTGGTTCCTCTCCCACCAGAGGAGTTTATCGTCACTGATGCACAACCATTGGAAAGTTCCCGGGGTCCGGGGGATGAGGCTGGGGACTTCCGGCAACTGTCTCAAGACCTTTCAGTGGGTGAGAAGGACGATGACGATGAAACACAGTTGTCTTGCAGTGAGGTAGTAGTAAGGGCAGTAAGTCCGAGGGAGGAGCGCACAGAGGATTCGGAGGAAGAGCAGCAGGACGATGAGGTGACTGACCCCACCTGGTGTGCAACGCCTACTCAGGACAGGTCTTCAGAGGGGCAGGCAAGGGCAGCAGCAGGGCAGGTTGCAAGAGGCAGTGCGGTGGCCAGGGGTGGAGGCAGGGCCAGACCGAATAATCCACCAAGTGTTTCCCAAAGCGCCCCCTCGCGCCATGCCACCCTGCAGAGGCCGAGGTGCTCTAAGGTCTGGCAGTTTTTCACAGAGACGCCTGACGACCGACGAACAGTGGTGTGCAACCTTTGTCGCGCCAAGATCAGCCGGGGAGCCACCACCACCAGCCTCACCACCAGCATGCGCAGACATATGATGGCCAAGCACCCCACAAGGTGGGACGAAGGCCGTTCACCGCCTCCAGTTTGCACCGCTGCCTCTCCCCCTGTGCCCCAACCTGCCACTGAGATCCAACCCCCCTCTCAGGACACAGGCACTACCGTC
Source organism: Eleutherodactylus coqui (assembly GCF_035609145.1). Classification (NCBI taxonomy): domain Eukaryota; kingdom Metazoa; phylum Chordata; class Amphibia; order Anura; family Eleutherodactylidae; genus Eleutherodactylus; species Eleutherodactylus coqui. The sequence continues at coordinate 135,901,590 of NC_089843.1, read as the reverse complement.
TCCTGGCCTGCACCCACATCCTCACCTCCGCTGTCCTCGGCCCCATCCACCAATGTCTCGCACCGCACAGTCCAGCCGTCGCTAGCGCAAGTGTTGGAGCGCAAGCGCAAGTACGCCGCCACGCACCCGCACGCTCAATCGTTAACCGTCCACATAGCCAAATTTATCAGCCTTGAGATGCTGCCATATAGGGTTGTGGAAATGGAGGCTTTCAAAGCTATGATGGCGGCGGCGGCCCCGCGCTACTCAGTTCCCAGTCGCCACTACTTTTCCCGATGTGCCGTCCCAGCCCTGCACGACCACGTCTCCCGCAACATTGTACGCGCCCTCACCAATGCGGTTAGTAGCAAGGTCCACTTAACTACGGACACGTGGACAAGCACAGGCGGGCAGGGCCACTACATGTCCCTGACGGCACATTGGGTGAATTTAGTGGAGGCTGGGACAGAGTCAGAGCCTGGGACCGCTCACGTCCTACCCACCCCCAGAATTGCGGGCCCCAGCTCGGTGGTGGTATGTTCGGCGGTGTATGCTTCCTCCACTAAAGCACCCTCCTCCTCCTCCTCAACCTCTGTCTCGCAATCTAGATGTGTCAGCAGCAGCAGGACGTCGGCAGCAGTCGGTGTCGCGCGGCGTGGCAGCACAGCGGTGGGCAAGCGTCAGCAGGCCGTGCTGAAACTACTCAGCTTAGGAGATAGGAGGCACACGGCCCACGAACTGCTGCAGGGTCTGACAGAGCAGACCGACCGTTGGCTTGCGCCGCTGAGCCTCCAACCGGGCATGGTCGTGTGTGACAACGCCCGTAACCTGGTGGCGGCTCTGCAGCTCGGCAGCCTCACGCACGTGCCATGCCTGGCCCACGTCTTTAATTTGGTGGTTCAGCGCTTTCTGAAAAGCTACCCACGCTTGTCAGACCTGCTCGTAAAGTTGCGCCGGCTCTGCGCACATTTCTGCAAGTCCCACACGGACGCTGCCACCCTGCGCACCCTGCAACATCGGTTTAATCTGCCAGTGCTCCGACTGCTGTGCGACGTGCCCACACGGTGGAACTCTACGCTCCACATGTTGGCTAGGCTCTATGAGCAGCGTAGAGCTATAGTGGAATACCAACTCCAACATGGGCGGCGCAGTGGGAGTCAGCCTCCTCAATTCTTTTCAGAAGAGTGGGCCTGGTTGGCAGACATCTGCCAGGTCCTTCGAAACTTTGAGCAGTCTACCCAGGTGGTGAGCGGCGATGCTGCAATCATTAGCGTCACCATTCCTCTGCTATGCATCTTGAGAAGTTCCCTGCAAACCATAAAGGCAGCCGCTTTGCGCTCGGAAACAGAGCCGGGGGAAGACAGTATGTCGCTGGATAGTCAGAGCACCCTCCTGTCTATATCTCAGCGCGTTCAGGAGGAAGAGGAGGAGGATGAGGAGGATGAGGAGGAGGGGGAAGAGACAGCTTGGCCCACTGCTGACGGTACCCATGCTGCTTGCCTGTCATCATTTCAGCGTGTATGGCCTGAGGAGGAGGAGGAGGATCCTGAAAGTGCCTGACAGCCATGTGTTGCGTACAGGTACCCTGGCACACATGGCTGACTTCATGTTAGGATGCCTTTCTCGTGACCCTCGCGTTACACGCATTCTGGCCACTATGGATTACTGGGTGTACACACTGCTCGACCCACCGTATAAGGAGAACCTTTCCACTCTCATTCCCGAAGAGGAAAGGGGTTCCAGAGTGTTGCTATACCACAGGACCCTGGCGGACAAGCTGATGGTAAAATTCCCATCCGACAGCGCTAGTGGCAGAAGGCGCAGTTCTGAGGGCCAGGTAGCAGGGGAGGTGCAGAGATCGAGCAGCATGTACAGCCCAGGCAGTGCAACAGTCTTTAAGGGCCTGGCCAGCTTTATGGCTCCCCAGCAAGACTGTGTCACCGCTCCCCAGTCAAGGCTGAGTCGGCGGGAGCACTGTAAAAGGATGGTGAGGGAGTACGTAGCCGATCGCACGACCGTCCTCCGTGACGCCTCTGCCCCCTACAACTACTGGGTGTCGAAGCTGGACACGTGGCCTGAACTCGCGCTGTATGCCCTGGAGGTGCTTGCTTGTCCTGCGGCTAGCGTCTTGTCAGAGAGGGTGTTTAGTGCGGCTGGGGGAATCATCACAGATAAGCGTAGCCGCTTGTCAACCGACAGTGCCGACAGGCTAACACTCATCAAGATGAACAAAGCCTGGATTTCCCCAGACTTCTCTTCTCCACCAGCGGACAGCAGCGATACCTAAGCAATACGTAGGCTGCACCCGTGGATGGAAGCATCGTTCTCTATCCCCATCAAAAACGGGGACATTTTTGCTTCATCAATCTGTGTATAATATTCCTCCTCCTGCTCCTCCTCCTGAAACCTCACATAATCACGTCATTTTCTTAGGCCCACAAGGCTCAGTCATATAATTTTTCTAAACAATTTTTATACGTTTCAATGCTCATTAAAGCGTTGAAACTTTCGCCTCAACCAATTTTTATTTTTACTAGGCTGCCTCCAGGCCTAGTTACCAATTAAGCCACATTAACCAAAGCGATTAATGTGTTTCACCTGCCCTCTTGGTTGGGCATGGGCAATTTTTCTCAGGTACATTAGTACTGTTGGTACACCAATTTTTGGGGGCCCTCGCCTACAGTGTAATCCAATTAATTTTTTGCCCACCTGCATTACAGCTGACGTTACATCAGCTGTGTTGGGCACTGCAATGCGATATATTTATGTACCGCCGGTGGGTTCCAGGGAGCCACCCATGCTGTGGGTCCACAGGGAGTTGTAACTGCATGTGTCCACTTCTAAAGAACCCCAGTCTGACTGGGGCATGCAGTGTGGGCCGAAGCCCACCTGCATTAAGCACGACATTACCTCAGCTGTGATGGGCAATGCAATGGGATATATTTATGTACCACCGGTGGCTTCCTGGCACCCACCCATGCTGTCGGTCCACAGGGACTTCACAATAGGGAGTTGTACCTGCCTGTGTCTATGAATTAAAAATCCTGGCCCGATTGGGGCATGCAGTGTGGGCCGAAGCCCACCTGCATTTAATCTGACGTTAGCTCTGCTGTCCAGGGCACTGCAATGGGATACATTTATGTACAGCCGGTGGGTTCCAGGGAGCCACCCATGCTGTGGGTGCACACGGAATTCCCATTGCGGAGTTGTACCTGCCTGTGACTATTTATAAAAAACAGCAGTCTGACTGGGGCATGCAGACACCTTGACAGAATGAATAGTGTGTGGCACATAGGTTCCCCATTGCTATGCCCACGTGTGCAGCTCCAGATGGAGGTGGCACAGGATTGGATTTCTCATTGCTTATGTACAGCATTGTGGACTATCGCCCCGCCCCTTTTAAAGAGGGTCCCTGCCTGGCCGTGCCAACCCTCTGCAGTGTGTGCCTGCGGTTCCTCTGGCAGACGCACTTATAAATAGACATGAGGGTGGTGTGGCATGAGGGCAGCTGAAGGCTGGACAGGGACAGTTTGGTGTGCGCTGTGGACACTGGGTCGTGGGGGTGGGGGGGGGGGGTTGGGCAGCATGTTACCCAGGAGAAGTGGCAGCGGAGTGTCATGCAGGTAGTGATTGTGCTTTGTTGGAGGTATTGTGGTGCTTAGCTAAGGTATGCATTGCTAATGAGGGCTTTTCAGAAGTAAAAGTTGTTGGGAGGGGGGGGCCCACTCTTGCCGCTATTGTGGCTTAATAGTGGGACCTGGGAACTTGAGATACAGCCCAACATGTAGCCCCTCGCCTGCCCTATCCGTTGCTGTGTCGTTCCCATCACTTTCTTGAATTGCCCAGATTTTCACAAACGAAAACCTTAGCGAGCATCGGCGATATACAAAAATGCTCGGGTCGCCCATTGACTTCAATGGGGTTCGTTATTCGAAACGAACCCTCGAGCATTGCGAAATGTTCGTCTCGAGTAACGAGCAGCCGAGCATTTTGGTGCTTGCTCATCTCTAGTAATAAATGGTTCTGGATGCTCCAAAATCCTCAATTTGGGCTCTATTTGTATACAATACATTATAGAGTTGGGTCAGTGTAGGTACCAAGTCCAGTGAAAGCATTTTATAGCATTCTGCTGAGAGTCCTTCCGGGTCCGGTGATTTTTCCCGCGTCGCTGACGTTATTACCCTCTTTACCTCCTCTTCCCGTATATTAGTATCTAGTAGAGAGGCCTGTTCATCCGAGATTCTGGGTAGTCCTACTGTGTCCAGGAAAGTATGTATGTCTCTTCTGTTGGATGGCTCTGCTCTGTAGAGATCTTCAAAATAATCGGAAAATATTTGCACTATCTCTCCTCTATTAGGTATTGAATTTCCAGTATTGGGGTTCCACATGGTTAAAATCAGCTTGCGGGGTTGGTTTTGTCTACCTAGGTTGGCTAATAGGCGGCCGGTTTTATTATCCCATCTATAAAATTTGTTTCTAATTAGCTGAGTTTGCCAGTGTGCATGGGTGTGTACAAAGGTGTCCAGGAGGTGCTTTGCTGTTAGGAAGGTTTGATATGAGTGGTCACTAGGAGAGTCTATGTGTTCCTTCTGTGCCGCCAGCAAAGAAGTATGTAGCTCTGTGAATTCTGTCTGGAATCTTTTCCGTCTATGGGAGACATAACTTATAATGTGACCTCTCATTATTGCTTTTGATGTTTGCCAAAACAGCGCTGTTATCCTCATATTTCCTGTTGTCATCCGCGTAATTGTCCCAATGAAGTCTTAAATATGTTCTAAACTCTTCTGACTCCTGCAAAAAAGCAGAGAATCACCACAGTTGAGATAGGGAAGGGAGCAATTGCAGCTCCAGTGTGATTGGCGCATGATCTGAAAGAACTATAGCAAGAATCACAGACTGGCGGTGTTGGTCAAAGGGACTATGAGTTATCAAGAAAAAGTCAATGCGGGAAAACAAACGATGCACATTGGAACAGCATGTATATTCTCTACTGGCGGTGCTATGAAGTCGCCATGGGTCACACACCTGTAGCTGATCCATCAGTGTCAACAGTGCATGGGTGGTCAGGGCTGGTTGTATGGAAGGTCTAATTCTGTCAAGGGAGTCATCCTGTACGCTATTAAAGTCGCCGCCTATTATTTAGTAGTCGCTTAGGTATGGTTGTAGCGTTTCTACCAGTGTAGCATAGAATATTGGTTGGTCTGTGTTGGGGGCGTAAATGTTCACTAGGCAATACATTAAAGAATTTATGCATACTCCTAGCACCAGGTATCTTCCCTGTGGGTCAGCTATGGTGTCGTGTAGCATATACTGTGTATTTTTTTTGATCAAGGCTACTCCCTTGGACGCTGATGTATGCGAGAGGCCGTGTAGCAACAGTCAATCCATTGAGCTTTCAAGTCACCTCCTCCCCCCTTTTTCCAATGGGTTTCCTGGTTTGTGGCGTTTTAAGTGCGTAATTACTTTTTTCCGCTTAATGGGTGTATTAAGTCCTGCCACATTCCAGGAAAGGATCTTCAGTGTTGAGATGTTTTGAGTGTATCTGTTTCTGTTCGTGTGGGTGTCATAGTGTGCATGTTCAATATATAAATACCTCAAGACATATTTTCTTTTTGTCTCTGCTCCCTTCTGTCCCAACGAGCCGTGGGTGCAACCGGATAGAGGTCAAGGCGTGCCGGGAGGGCTCCCCAGCCCCCATATTAGAATATTCTCTGGAAGTTAAACAGGTCAAATTAGTGTATACATTTAACAACATATTAACTGTAAACATAAACATTAACATTAGCCTATAGGAATCGCCACATGCATGTTGTTTGGAGTCTGGGATAGGTTTGGTTCAGAAATCTGAAAGTTTTCTGTTTATTAGTCCCGTTCTCTGGCCTCCTCTAGGCCCATGTGTCTTCTGGCTTCTTCTGGAGAGTTAAATAGGAGAGATTTATTGCCTTCTTGGACTCGAAGCTTCGCCGGGTATAGTAGTTGGAAACTGGTGTTTCTTTCATGCAAAGCTTGGCAGATTGGGCTGAATAGCTTCCTTTTTGTTGGATTATCATAGAGAAGTCCAGAAATAGTAGGATCTTTGTCCCCTGGACTCGTAGCTCCCCCTGGCGCCTATAGGCTTGCAAGATCGTTTCTTTAGTTGTCCAGTGCAGGTACTTGGCTATTACTGGGCACGGGAGTGCACTACCTTTGTTTTGTCCCTCTCTGGGCAGACCGATGCGATGGGTCCTTTCTATTATCGGTGGGTCATTAGGCATGTCGAGCTGAAGAGCTCATGGAAGATCCGTGGTCAAGTATGTAATCAGTTGGTTGTTGGTCACTGACTGTGGTATCCCAACGACACGCAAATTATTTCGACGATGTCTGCTCTTTCCAAGTCGTCTATTTTTTCTCGGAGTAAGGCAGTTTCTGATTGGCTTCTTGATAGTTAGGTTTCTAGAGTTGCAATGGTATGTTCAGCACTTTAGGTTCTTGCCTCCAGTTCTGTTACCCGTTGGGCGTTGTCTATGATCTGTGACAGGGCCAAGTTTATTGATTTATGTAGTGTCTCTAGTCTGCTGTCAAATATAGGAAGGAGAATTTTTGATACCTCTTGTGCTACCAGAGCTGCCTGTGTCACCTCTCTCATGTTAGGAGCTCCGTTTAGGGGTGAGGAGATCTGTGGGGTGGGACTGTCCATGTCCTCTGAGGGGGGGGGGGGGGGGGCGCTCAGACATGATTGTATCCTGTGGCTGAGAAGATGTGAAAGGGGATGTCGGTTGTTGGGATCCCTTGTGTTCCTTAAATGTAATTGCTTTGTTCATTTGTTTTCCAATTGTTGATGTTTTTCAGACTCCAATTGGTGTATTGTTCGCATTGGGATGCCCACGTTGTGTTCACCTAAGTATCTGTCCATATTTATGCCCTTCAGGTCTTGTATACAGAGGATAGAAATACTGTCCGGCTCTCGATTTTTACGATAGATGAATGATATGGATGTGGCTTCTCATCCAAAATTTATTCGGGTTCCATGTATGCATGTGGTTCCCCACTGAGCTGGTTCATAGCTGATAATTGTATTTGTTAAAATAGATGTCTTCTTCAATGCCTCCACTAGGTGGCAGTAACTCCAGTGTTTGGTGGATACCCGAAGTTTAATATATGGGAACTTGTAGTTTCCTTTAGATATGTCTGGTCTTTGTGACTCTGATAGTGTTGTGAAGGGGGGCACCCGAGACTATTAGCTTTGTGCCCTGCCCCACCTCAGCACCACAAACCAAAGGGTAACTGTGGGATATGTCCCTTTCCCCTCCTATCATGTGGGCCACGGATCAAAGGGACCTCCCGGAAACAGATAGACCCTCCTGGGCCAATGATGTACAGGGCACCCTGTCGTCCTGGTTTAGGTGTCAGGTGGTCAGGGCCTCCTGATATGCCCCGATCTAGGTGCCTGCTGCGGCAAAAAGATGAGTGCCACTGCACCCAGTAATGGCCGATGTAGAACTGCTCCTGGTTGGCAGCACCACGTGGGCCACCGGTAGCCCAGACCAGGCACGGCAAGAGAGGTAGCCTGCAGTTTTTATGGGCTCTGTCCGCACGTTGGGGTGTATGGGGCATGCGGGGAGCTATGCGCAGTCTGGTCGGAGCGGGTCCCTTATCTCTGCTCTGCAGCAGGAAGATGGCGGTTACTGCTGCTGTCTTTGGCCTCACAACAATCTCCGCGATCAGAGCTTCCAGGCGCGGTATATGAAGCAGGCAGGGCTTTCCCCACAGTCCGGGGGCACTGCGTTTCTTCTCCTTCTCCCTGGGTTGTTCGACAGGGGCCACTGTTGGTGTTATATCCGGAGTTCCAGGCCGCGGCCTCAGGCGCCACTAGGCTGCACCAGCAGTCACCGCGACGGAGTGCATGCGGGAAGTCGCGGTCAGATTGAGTTTACCGAGGTTCTCCGGTGGCGGTGGACTTCCACAGGAGACTGTGTCTCGGACTTCAAGTAGGTGCTGCTCACGAGGTCTTGTGCTCCGGTCCCGGGCAAGGCTAAGTCGCGTCGGGTTATGCAGGGGGATTCCGCAGTGTGTTTTCCGTCGGGACGGAGGACTTCCTCCCAGCAAGTAGGGGGAGTATTTGTCCCTTACGGCTTCTTTCAAAATGCCCGAGGGGTCCCAAGGTAATTAGGGAGAGTGGTGTCACAGGAGCTCTGCTGCGCATGCCCTGCTCCCTCGGCGTCTCATAACCGTATAGTTTAACATTTGTTGATTGCTTTTCAAAGACTGGGAGCAAACATGAGTGTCAAATTGCAGTTCTTTCATAGCCACCTGAACTACTTACCTTCAAATCTTGGATCTATAAGTGAGGAAGAAGGAGAATGCTTTCACCAAGACATCAAAACCATTGAACATAGATATCAAGGCAGATGGAACACTGACATGATGGCAGACTACTGCTGGTGTTTACAGTGTGACAATTATAGACATAACTATTCCAGAGCATCCAAAAAGAGGAAATTTCTCCCTCACAATTAAAATGTACACAATTATTATTCTCTTGGTGAGACGATAGACTTGTTCTTTGCTTGAAACAAATATACCATGTGCTATCGCTTCTGCAGAACTTCGTATTATCCCTGATATTTGACTTTTTAACCTCTAATCAAGCAGTTGTTATTTGTGAAAAAAACGTTGCCGTATTGCATGTTTTTGGACTTCATATGTGGAATCAGCACCTCTCATTTGGGTAAAAACAGCAAAAATACTTTGGTCAGCATCATTTTTTTCTCAAATATTGACCAGTGCAATATTTCAGTTTGTGATCAATACATTGACAAACCAATGTACTTTTAAATATATTTTTCCTCACTTGAGCAGAGAAACATGATATAGCTTTGAGAGGTCATAATCTCACTCTATGAAAGTAGCACAGTACAGTGTATCACAGCATTACAGAGATTATATGATCAAGCCAGGAAACACAGAAGTGAAAATTTGACAAGGGGATTCTGGCATGTACGTCAGTGTCTAGAATAGAGAATTCATGAACTTTGTACAGTAAATGTCAGAAAAGTACAGGACATGCAGCTTTGAAAATTGAAGCAATATATAAAAAAGCAAAAATAGAGGTTGGGAAACATTTTTCTTTGACAAAGGTTGAAACACGGTATCAAGGAGGCAAGATAAAATAAAACTTGTATACAATGTTGATCTAAATTGTTGGAGGAACATTTCCTCATTTTACAATGTCTAGTAGGATGAGTAACAGAAATGTAAAGCTTATTTTGATTATCTAGAGGAATAAAGTAATGATGCATTTCATACTCCGTTTCATCTAACTTAATTCACATTTCGGTTTAATTGTCCTTTAAATTAAAAAAATGTATCTAGTGTAAAAGAGATGAATCTTTAATATTATATATTTTAATATGTACAGAATGGTTTTGCTGTTATTGCTGCTTTTGCTAAGTGTTGCGTCTTAAGAACGTGCAACCTCAATAACATAAAACAAAGGCACAACTGTGCAAAAGGAAACAAAAACAAAAGGAAACAAAAACTAAAGGGGAATGCTCTCCCTATCGTCCCCTAACCCGGGACAGGGCCCTGCCTACTCGGCAGACCGACCGCACTGATAAGTGCGAGCCTGTACTCGAACCTGGGCCACTGACCAGTCCCTTACTGGGGACCCTAGCACAAAACTAAAAGGAAACCAAAAACCAAACCAAAACAGCAAAGCACTTAGCTTAAAGATGCAGAGCTTCCACCTCTGTGTGTTGCACTGTCGCTGTCCAACATAGAACTGCAGTGAATTGACCAGCACAGAGGTCAAAGCTAGCACAGCTTAAATAGCAGCTGAGCTAGTCAGCAGCAGGTGCTGAATGACATCACTCCTGCCTCCACCACACCCCTCAGCTCCAGGAGAGGTAGGAACGCCGCCAAACCCTGGTCCGGCCTGAAAGCAAGGTGGAAACCTCAGAACGGCTGCAACACTAAGATAAATGAATTCTTGTAGTGGCCAAAGTTGGTTTGCAGATAATTTCTGTGTTCTAACATATATCCAGCAATGATCACATCTAGCTTCAATCACTTTCGGGAGATGACACTAACTTTGATACAGTATAAAGTTAAATGAAGAAAAAAAAATCTTTGCATCAATGTAAATACTTGCAAAACAGAATTTTGCTCCATCAAGCCTGGCATCACAGATATCTGGGTTTCATAGTATTAGATAGCCTGATCATCTTACCACCTTACCCCATAAATTTAGATTGACATACTACCAAGAAATAAATACTTGGGACTCCTTATCCCTGGATGTGTTCTCTTAGAACTGTTGTATAGGAAACAAAAAGGCCCCAAGCATACTGTTGTACACAGAAAAAAATGTTCTGAAATAGATAAGCTGAAGTCAGCATCCAGGTGTAGAGTAAACAAATTCAGAAGGCAAGACAAAGGCAAAGTCGAAGAGCAAAGCAAAAGTTAAAACCAGGTGATCAGTCAGCTGAGTGGTGATGAAAACAAGCTCAAGTAGTTCAAACCGGAGTGTATGTTATACTTTTAATAACTAGCACTGAGGGAAGTAGACTGAGGAATCATATAGAGCACCCAGCCAGCTCTGATTGGCTTGATGGTTGTGAGCTCAGATCGCTCGTGGTTGCAAAGCATGTTGCAAGAGGTTGATGTACATTGTGTCTAACAATCAGTTGTTTGAGCATCTGTACCAGAGACATAATTTGAAGTTCTTGTGGCCCAGTGCAAACCCCCCCCCCCCCAAAGAGAAAGCAATTGAACCATTTACTGTCATTGGTGAAACGGGCACTACTTTGGTGTCAGTTTGATAAGGTTTACGTTTAATTCTGTTGTGTTGATAGTATAGAAAAATGCAGTTGACTTCATCATTCTATACTCCAAATATAACACCAAAGTGGTGTCCATTTTACTAATAACAATGAATGGTTCCATTTCTTTCACTTTGAGGGTTCCAACACAGTGCAGTTTTTGCCATCTGTGACAGGACCCCTTGACCTAATGTCACAGTGTAGTGAAAAGCATTGTTGGAACGCTCCCTTATTGTCATATTGCTTTTATGCTGCTATATCAGTTTGTTCTCATTGCTTAGTTTGCCCCTATTATCTCCCTGTAGTTTGGCTCTGCTGCTACTAACCCCCTCCCTTCTTCCTGTTCTTTGCAGGAAGTTTCAGTTTTCCTCATTTTCAGCCATATACTGCTTAGCTCTGGCTAAAAATCACCTGCTGATAGTTGTGTACATCCACAAGAACACTCTCGAAGGCCTTTGCCCGTTTTATGGCTTCCCAGCAAGACTGTGTCACCACTCCCCAGTCAAGGATAAGTCAGAGGGAGCAATGCAAAAAGATGGTAAGAGAGTACATAGCCGATCGTACCACCGTCCTCCATGACGCCTCTGCTCCATACAACTATTGGGTGTCAAATCTGGACACATGGCACAAACTTGCGCTGTACGCCCTGGAGGTGCTGGCCTGCCCTGCCGCTAGTGCCTTGTCAGAAAGGGTGTATAGTGCAGCTGGGGGGATCATCACGGATAAGCATACCCGCCTGTCAACTGCCAGCGCCGACATGCTTACACTCATAAAGATGAGCAAAGGCTGGATTTTCCCAGACTTCTCTTCTCCACCGGTGGAAAGTAGCGGATCCTAATGATTCTTTTAGCTGCAACAGGAGAAATATGCATCCTCTCTCTAACCCCAAAAAGGGGAGAAGTAGCTTGGTCTATCCCTTTCCTATCTTACTCCTCGTCCTCCTCCTAAGGGCTTGCAAGCTCCTATATGTACGTGGAGTTTTAAGCTTTATATACAACAATAAAGATGTCGTATGGACCCTTTATCATATGAAGACTGCCTGAAGATCTTTCTTTGAAAAGAGTTCCACGGAGTGCTGCTTACGCTGCCATCTCTACCTAATGATTTCTGAGGATCCTAGAAGTGCGGGTCCATTAGTAAGCGCGCACCCTTTAGCTTCAAGCTTATTCCATCTATATCTCCCTTGCTTAGGCGGTTTTCTTGGTGTGCTGCTGAGCTTGTGCATTTTTTCCTAACTATAACACAATTAAGGAGACATTCACAGCTGTACTAGCATCCAAGTCCGCTTTATGCCCACGATTGCTGATAGTGTGGGCAGAGGCGGAGGTCCTGGGGGGAGATGCAATTGCGCAAGGTTTGGCATGTGGAACTTCTTTGTGGTTCATCCAGTCTTTGGAGTGATGAAAGCAACCGTAACTGATTTAATGAGACGTTCACAGCTGTACTAGCATCCGAGTCCGCTTTATGCCCACGATTGCAGAAGGTGTAGGCCGAGGCCGAGGTCCTATGCTGGGGGTGCACAAAGACTTCCCATTGCGTTGTTTTACCTGTCTGGCAGAAATACACTGACTGACTTGGGTAGGGTGCAGATGGCTTTCCCATTGCTTTCTTTTACCTGTCTGGCACAAATGCACTGACTGACTAGGGCAGAAGTGTGGGCCGAGGTCCTTGGCGGGGTGAAACTCTGCCATGTTTGGAGTCTCTCTTTTCTTCCTGTTTAATACTGTCCCAGGGTTCCAGGGGCCCGCCTATATTGTGGGTGCACAAAGACTTCCCCATTGCGTTGTTCAGTTATCTGACACATACAAAGAATGAATTGGGCATAAATGTGGGCCGAGGCCGAGGTCCTTGGCGGGGTGAAACTCTGCCATGTTTGGGCAATCTGATTTCTTTATGTGTAATACCGTCTTTTAGTTTCATGGTCTCGCCTATGCTGTGGGTGCACAAAGACTTCCCATTACGATGTTTTACCTGTCTGGCACAAATACACTGAATGACTACAGCAGAAGTGTGGGCCGAGGTCCTGAGCGGGATGAAACTCTGCCATGTTTGGGCACTCTCTTTTTTTCCTGTTTCATACTGTCCCTGGGTTGCAGGGGCTCGCCTATGCTGTGGGTGCCCAAAGATTTCCCATTGCGGTGTTTTAGCTATCTGGCACAAATACACTGAATGACTTGGGTTGGGCGCAGAAGGCTTTCCCCATTGCTGTGTTCTGCTATCCGACACCTACACAGAATGAAGTGTGTGGGTACACATGGATTTCCCATAGCTATGTATCTCACGGCACCTTGGGTCACACAAGTTGGAGGCTGGGACCGAGCCTGGCCCTGGGCCCACTGACGTGCTTCCCACACAGAGTATTGCGGGTCCGACCTCGATCATGGTTTCTCGGGCTTATTATGCCACCTCCTGCTTGGGGGTCTGTGGATCAGTGGGACTTTGGAGCCTCAGATGCAGCCATGCATGCTGCTCCTGCCCTTTCCTATCCGTTTCTGTGCTGTTTCCATGGCTTTTTCATGTTTCATGGTATTTCACAAATCATCCCCTATGCGGAGCATCGGTCCCATACAAAAATGCTTGAGTCCCCTATTGACTTCAATGGGGTTCGTTACTTGAAATGAGCTCTCGAGCATTACGAAAAGTTCAACTCGAGTACCGAGCACCCGAGCATTTTGGTGCTCGCTCATCTCTAACACTAACCTTATGGTCACTTGTGACTTTGCCCATGACACAGGTCTTGTGGCCAGAGATGCAGTGCAGCCCTGCAACATTGCAACACAGTGCAAGTCAATGCGGTCACATTAAGGCTAGCATGAGAGTTCCTTCCCTTCTTAGACCTGCCACGTGCCCAAACAGCAGTTTACATACAGATATGGAGCATTTCTGTACTCAGGAGAAATTGAGTAGCAAATTTTAGGGTGCTTTTTCTTGTATTACCACTCCTCATGAAAATGAAACATTTAGGGCCAAACCTACATATTATTGGAAAAACAAGAATTCTTCATTTTTACAGCCTAATATTAACATCTACCAAAAAACACCTGTAGCATCAAAATGATAAATTGATTGATGGCTATTATTTCCTAAATTTTGTCTTTTGGAGTTTTTATGTTTTGGCACTTCAAGTCCTCCACAAACATGAGATGGTGTGTGAAAATGCACTAATAAAAGTGAGACTGCAAAATCCACAAAGTGCTTATTCATTTCTGAGGCCTGTGGTTGAGTCCTGTTGCGTACTAGGGCTATAAATGGGATATTTCTAAAAACTGCATAGTAGGAGTAATAAATATTCTGTATTGTTTCTTTGATATCAGTTGCTGTATTATAGAAAAAAATGGTTAAAAAATTTTAAAAAAGGAAATTTTAAATTTCACCTTCATTTTGCTGTAATCCCTGTGAAACACTTAAAGGGTTAACAAACTTTGTAAATAGCATTTTCAATACTTCAAGGAATGTATTTTTTAAATGTGATGATTTATGGGAGGTATATAATATATAGGCCCCTCAAAGCCAATTCAAAACTGAATTAGTCCTAAAAAATTCTAGTGGAATGTTCTTCAAATTTTGAAAAATTCTGCTATACTTTTAAGCCTTTTAATACCCTGAAGCAATAAAAGGACAATTAAAAAATGATGCCACAATAATGTGAACATATGGTAAATATTATTCAACTATTTTCTGTGGTATGACTACCTGTTTTGCAAGAATAATTCAGATTTTGAAAAATGCAAATTTTTACTAAATTTTTGATATTTTTTTGTAAAAAAAAAAAAAAAAGACATATTAAACAAGATTTACCACGGACATAAAGTACAATGTGTCGCAAAAATCTCATAATTAATTGGATAAGTGATAGCAGTCAAAAGCTATTACCACGTAAACTGAAACATTTCTGATTGGAAAAATGGGGTTTGGTCACATAGACCAAACTGGCTGGGGTGGGAAGTACTTAAGTTAAAGGACAGTCTGGTACAAGGTAAGGGTGCTTTAAGATGTGCATGTGCATAAAAAAAGGCGCGCACAAAACCACATGTCTATTAGAACCATAGATTCCCTATGGTGTGTTCACATGTCCGTGTTTTACAGGCATGCAAACGCACAAACCTGCAAAACATAGGACATGTGTGCACCATATATCTGTGGTGCATGTCAATAAAAGAATCCCCGGAGTAAAGAATCCACAGCTGTGGCAGAGGATCGCAATGTTCTACCATTGCTTTCAAGGGGACCAGTGCTTCTGTAGCCCCATTGAAAGCAATGGGCTGTGGGCAAGCCTTGCAGGGATTTTGGGGGAAGGGCTTTAAATATAAGCCCTTCCCTGAAAATCCTCCCTAGAATGTGTTAAAAAGAAAAAAAAATAAAAAAAAAAAAAAAATATATATATATATATATATATATATATATACTTACCTCTCCACAGCTGCCAGGGGTCAGGCGCATCCAGCCGCGTCTTCTCCCTGCACTGCTCTGAAGCTGTTTGAGCAGGCAGGGATTTAAAATCCCTGCCATCTGAAAGGACTGTATCTGATTGACTGGACGCTCAGCCAATCACAGGCAGCGCTCAGCCATTCATTGAAGAAATATTCGCAGGGGATTCTTTACTCCCAGCGGGGAGTCCCCTTGTCACTGAATACTGTGACAGAGCTGTCAGTGTTTAGTGACAAGGGGACTCCCCACGGAGATGAAGAAATCCTCTCCCACAGCTGTCACAGCAATGCTGCACGGACCTGCATTCATGCGTGTTTGTGCACGTATGTGGGTGCATGGTTTTGTGCGCACCTACACTACCGTTCAAAAGTTTGGGGTCACATTGAAATGTCCTTATTTTTGAAGGAAAAGCACTGTACTTTTCAATGAAGATAACTTTAAACTAGTCCTAACTTTAAACAAATGCACTCTATACATTGCTAATGTGGTAAATGACTATTCTAGCTGCAAATGCCTGGTTTCTTGTGCAAAATCTACAAAGGTGAATAGAGGCCCATTTCCAGCAACTATCACTCCAGTGTTCTAATGGTACAATGTGTTTGCTCATTGGCTCAGAAGGCTAATTGATGATTAGAAAACCCTTGTGCAATCATGTTCACACATCTGAAAACAGTCTAGTTCGTTACAGAAGCTACAAAACTGACCTTCCTGTGAGCAGATTGAGTTTCTGGAGCATCACATTTGTGGGGTCAATTAAACGCTCAAAATGGCCAGAAAAAGAGAACTTTCATCTGAAACTCGACAGTCTATTCTTGTTCTTAGAAATGAAGGCTATTCCATGCGAGAAATTGCTAAGAAATTGAAGATTTCCTACAACGGTGTGTACTACTCCCTTCAGAGGACAGCACAAACAGGCTCTAACCAGAGTAGAAAAAGAAGTGGGAGGCCGCGTTGCACAACTAAGCAAGAAGATAAGCACATTAGAGTCTCTAGTTTGAGAAACAGACGCCTCACAGGTACCCAACTGGCATCTTCATTAAATAGTACCCGCAAAACACCAGTGTCAACATCTACAGTGAAGAGGCGGCTGCGGGATTTTGGGCTTCAGGGCAGAGTGGCAAAGAAAAAGCCATATCTGAGACTGGCCAATAAAAGAAAAAGATTAAGATGGGCAAAAGAACACAGACATTGGACAGAGGAAGACTGGAAAAAAGTGTTGTGGATGGATGAATCCAAGTTTGAGGTGTTTGGATCACAAAGAAGAACGTTTGTGAGATGCAGAACAAATGAAAAGATGCTGGAAGAATGCCTGACGCCATCTGTTAAGCATGGTGGAGGTAATGTGATGGTCTGGGGTTGCTTTGGTGCTGGTAAGGTGGGAGATTTGTACAGGGTAAAAGGGATTCTGAATAAGGAAGGCTATCACTCCATTTTGCAACGCCATGCCATACCCAGTGGACAGCACTTGATTGGAACCAATTTCATCCTACAACAGGACAATGGCCCTAAACACACCTCCAAATTGTGCAAGAACTATTTACAGCAGAAGCAGGCAGCTGGTATTCTATCGGTAATGGAGTGGCCAGCGCAGTCACCAGATCTGAACCCCATTGAGCTGTTGTGAGAGCAGCTTGACCGTATGGTACGCCAGAAGTGCCCATCCAACCAATCCAACTTGTGGGAGATGCTTCTAGAAGCGTGGGGTGCAATTTCACAAGCTTACCTCAACAAATTAACAGCTAGAATGTCAAAGGTGTGCAATGCTGTAATTGCTGCAAAAGGTGGATTCTTTGACGAAAGCAAAGTTTGATGTAAAAACAATGTTATTTCAAATACAAATCATTATTTCTAACCTTGTCAATGTCTTGACTCTATTTTCTATTCATTTCACAACGCATGGTGGTGAATAAGTGTGACTTTTCATGGAAAACACAAAATTGTTTGGGTGACCCCAAACTTTTGAACGGTAGTGTATGTACGCACACACTCGTGTGAATGCACCCTTATGGGAATTAACTAAAAATGTGATATACAATGTCATAGAGCAATTCTACGCATACACTCAAAGGCATATTTCTTTAATTTGTTGAACAAATAAGTGAAAATATGATTAAAAATTTTTAAAAATCCCTAAATATCAAAAGGGATCAGACATGTTTATTTGGTGGTATCTTCGGCTCACACAATCACCTCTCAAAAGCAGGCAATTAAATCGAAAGATGATCTGCATTTAGGCAAAATGTCAATCTTCAACACTTTCTAGAGATAAATATAATTTAGATGAAATGAGATGATGGTACCAAAGCTCAGTATACCGTAAATTATCAATATTAGAAGCCAGCAGCTAATAATTACAATTTGTGTTTTGTCACATTCCAATTTATGTAATTCATATATATGTGATTTTCCACTGCAGAATAGACTGGTCATACAGTAAATAATGCAATGCATATGCAATAAGAGTCTATTTTTCTGGTTTCCAATAAACAGAATATGTTCCATGAGCAAATATTTATGACCAGGAGTTTACCCATTTTGTAAATGATAATGTGATCATTAGCATGGAGGATTGGTGTATCATATTCTTATTGATAAAACATTGTTATACGTTTCCCAATGCTTAAAGAAAAAGTTAATACAGACAACTAAGTCAATTTGTTTTCAATACAACTCAATGCCAACTTAAATGGTTTTAGGATATATTGTCACGTGATAATCTTGAGAACATACACTGAATGGCCTCTTTATTAGAAATAGCCATCCAGTACCAGGTTGGATCTACTTTGGCCTTCACACCCTGAACAATTTATCATGGCATAGATTCCACTAGCTGATAAAATCTTCTACAGGAATATTGGCCCATACAGAAATGTTAGCTTTTTGTCCTTTCCACAAATAAGATGTAGATATTGATATGCTGTGAACAGCTGACAGGAAGGGTTCATCGATTCATGCTTCAAATTCTAACTCTTCCACAAATTTGGTGCTACAGAACTCTGGATTCATCTGTCCCGGATTTTTATACTGCTTGCTGATCCAGGTTCCTAATGCAGATGTGAACATAGCCTAAGGTGGAAGGGTTAGGGAGTGTGTCAGATTTAACCGTGTTGAAGAGCTATGTGAGATGTGTATATCGATAAGAGCAAATTATTTCTAATATTTGGTGGTAAAACCATTTGCACAATTATTAATTTTAAGCATTTTAATGGCTTAAAGAACTTCAACCTCCACAACATCTGCATGAATCCATTAGCAAGACAGTTCATGTTTGGTGAAGGGTACAGAGTAGAGCTGAGCGAGCACCAAAATGCTCGAGTGCTCGTTACTCGAGTCTAACTTTCAGTGATGCTCGAGAGTTCGTTTCGAGTAACAAACCCCATTGAAGTCAATGGGCGACTCGAGCATTTTTGTATATCGCCGATGCTCGCTAAGGTTTTCATTTGTGAAAGCCTGGGAAATTCAAGAAAGTGATGGGAACGACGCAGAAACGGATAGGGCAGGCGAGGGGCTACATGTTGGGCTGCATCTCAAGTTCCCAGGTCCCACTATTAAGCCACAATAGTGGCAAGAGTGAGACCCCCCCCCCCCCGCACTGTCAGCATAAAGAGCGTTCTCCTCTGCCACAGCTGTAACAGCTGTGGAAGAGAAGAACGATGTTAGCCCATTGAATTCAAAATCAGATTGGTCCCTGCGCTGAGCCAATGAGAGGCAGCAGTCACTCACCCATTCATCAAATCATGAATGGGTGTGTGAGTGAGATCTGCCTCTGATTGGTCAGGCTGTGACCAATTAGAGGCAGCTAATTCAGCAGGCGGGGATTTTAAAACCCCGGCTGCTGAATACTACTCACAGCTGTTCAGAGCAGTTCAGGAGGACTGCCGCCGGCCGCGCTGAACTCCGTCTGCCGCGACCAGGTGAGTATATATTTTTTTTTATTTTTACACATTTCTGGATGAATTGCAGGGAAGGGCTTATATATTTAAGCCCTTCCCGACAATTCATCACGTGCTCGCCGGCAGCCCATTGCTTTCAATGGAGCCGGCTGTATTGCCGGCTCCATTGAATTCAATGGTCAGTGCTCGTTTAATCGAGACGAGTACCGTGTGTTGCTCGTCTCGAGTAACGAGCATCTCGAGCACCCTAATGCTCGAACGAGCATCAAGCTCGGACGAGTATGCTCGCTCATCTCTAGTATAGAGGAAGAAATAATTTACAGTTCTTATACTTAGGTTGGAAGGTTCTACATAGTAACATAGTATGTAAAGCTGAAAATCTAGTTCAACCTATTATCCTGCAATGCTGATCCAGAGGAAGACAAAAAATTCCAATGAGGTAGATTTTCCTCATTTTAGGGGAAAAAAATTCCTTGCTGACTCCAAATCTGGCAATCAGAATAAATCTCTGAATCATCAACTTTTCTGAAGTATTCTAGCGGCTATACACTAAAGAAATGCATCCCAGCCCTTTTTAAACTCTTCTAGGGGGTGTGCCATCACTATGACCTCAGGCAGAGAGTTCTATAGTCTCACTATTCTTACAGTAAAGAACCCCCCTCTATGTCAGTGTAGAAACTGTCTTTCCTCTAGACATCATGGTTCCCCCTTGTTACAGTCACAGTCCTTGATATAAACAGATCATGGAAGAGATCTCTGTATTGACCTCTACTATATTTATACATAACTATTAGGTCATCCCTTAGTCTTCTTTTTTCTAAACTAATTAACCCCAATATTGATAACCTCTCTGGCTATTGTACTTGCTCAAGCTTTAATATGCCCTTCTTGAGTACCATGTAGTACTGAGTACAAATGGCGGAAATGTGAAAGATGAAATCTGAATTCTTCTATGATTTGAATTAGGTTAGTGGTAAGAGGGGCTATCCTGGCTTCTAAAATGATTAGAAAGGGGTGAAGAAAAAAAGACGTGTAAATGCCTAGTGTGGAAATTGGTAGGCTTGTTACTTAGTATGTAGAACCAATTTACTGCCTAGTGAAGCATTTGCTCTGCCTTCTCATTGAGGTAAAGATCAAGCTTTGTATGAGCGTTGTTCATCTGTGCCCATAAGATTCTGCTACATGGAAATTGTTCAGTTCCAGGTTCAATACCCCACCACTGTCTCTAGTTCCTGTTTTTCCAGCTGCTCACATGACCGGGTCACATTCTGAATATGGGATCCCGCACTTGAATCCGACCTTCTGCCCAGCCGGTGACCCCACATACCTGTCATTTCTTTTCTTTTTTTGTGCTGCATATTGTCCGGACAGCTCTCTGTCGGACATACGCAGTACAGATTTTTTATAAAAATCCCTGCTTTTCTCACGTCATCGCTTAGCGATGTCGCGGAGTCCATGACCTTTCCATAATGATAATTACAGAAGGGCCATGGGTTGGACGGATTCCATTAACGGAATCTGCTCAAAAATAGTGCAAGCAGCGATTTTTTTCCCCCTCCACTAGCGGAAAATCGCAATTGGTTTCCACTTGTGTGCAGGTAAAAGGCGTTTTTCCTTAGCATGCTATGGAAGGTATTTGCTGTGAAACCCGGAGACGGACACCCGCTCTAGATTCCACAGTGCAAATTCAGTCGTGTGCAGCCAGCCTAAAGGGAGGCTTTTTACAAAAAAACATTTTTTTGTAAAGTAGTTAATAAACTTCTTACATACAATCTATACAATTCATTAGTAGTTGGAAGACATAGATAGATAGATAGATAGATAGATAGATAGATAGATAGATAGATAGATAGATAGATAGATAGATAGATAGAGCTATCTATCGCGTTTTATATAGTGTATTTTACAACTTCTGAACCAATTATGAGGGGCAAGATCTATCTGCTGCTTTTGGTCATACAAAAAGAAATGGTTGCATCTATACTCTTTGCTCATAAAAGTCTAAAATTGCTCAGAATAAGCACACGGCTTTTTGGCAACCTGCTGTTCTTTGTAGGAGATGTTCATTTTATTCTGCACTCTCATGGCCTGCTTGAATGCACCATGATGGTAAAAAAAAGAAAAGTAACCTTCTTCTGTATCCGGAGATATCTCATTTAATAAGTGAGCCAGAACCACATTGCTTCCTGGACACTATAATTGGGACACAGCACGACTTCCTACCATGCTAGGAAAATAAAAGACCGTCCAACATTAACAAATACATTGGCCTTTTTTCACTGTGTAAAGTCACAGGTCAGATGATTATTTCACCGTAGTTGTTTGAAAAAAATACCTATGCAGTGACACCGAATAATAAACCACTGACACATACTATCCATCGACAAATGTCTTTTGACCTTTCTAAAATAATTTTAGTGCTTAAATGCATCTATATTAGTATTTCATCATTTCGATCATCACTTCATTTTTAAAAACTATCTAAAAGATATAAGCATGGCAAAGAATTGTACTTTACATGCAAGGACTACATTTTACTCAAATGTTATACCTATTGTGAATATAGCTTACATATCTGCTTTAATTAAATATAGTAACATAGTATGTAAGACTGAAAAAAGACATATGTCCATCCAATTCAGTCTATTAACACCCAATGTTTCAGAGGAAGGCAAAAATCCCCAATGAGGTAGAAGCCAATTTTCCCCATTTAAGGAAAGAAAGTTCCTTCCTGACTCCAATCTGGTAATTGGTATAATCCCTCGATCAACAAGCCTTTTTGAAGTTTTTAATGATTATAACATATAGTATTGTATCGCTCAAGAAAGACCTCCAGGCTCTGCTTGAACTCTTTTATCAAAATTGTCATCACCATGTCCTCAGACAGAGAGTTCCACAGTCTTACTGCTCTTACAGTAAAGAACCCACTTCTGTGTCGGTGTAGAAACCTTCTTTCCTCTAGATGTAGAGGATGCCCCTTGTAACAGTCACTGTCCTGGGTATAAACAGATCATGGGAGATATCTCTGTATTGTCCTCCGATGTATTTATACATAGTTATTAGGTTGCCCTTCAGCATTTTTTTTCTAAACTAAATAAAACCAATTTTGATAACCTCTCTGAGTATTGTAGTCCACCCATTCTGTTTATTACTTTAGTTGCCCACCTTTGTACCCCCTCGAGCTATGACATGTCCTCCTTGAGTACCGCTGCCCGAAACTGTACACAATATTCCATGTATGGTCTAACCAGTGACTTGTAAAGAGCAAGAACAATGTTCTTGTTATCTGCCTATGCCTCTTTTGATGCACCTCATGATCCTAGTTTCCTTTTTAGCAGCTGCCTGATACTGGTTGCTCCAGTTAGGCTTACAGTTAACTAAAATCCCCAAGTGCTTTTCCATATCAGTGTCTCCCATTTACTGTGTGATGGTTACATGTATTTCCTCTGCCCATGTCCATAACTCTACATTGATCAGTGTTAAATCTCATTTGCCACTTTTCTGCCCAAGCCCCAACTTATCCAGATCCTCTTGCAATCTCCTTGTGTCCTCTCTTGTGTTAATATCTTTACATAGTTTTATGTCATCTGCAAATATTGATATTTCACTGCATAATCCTTCTACCAGGTCATTAATAAATATATTAAAAAGAATAGGGCCCAGTACTGCCCCCTATTGTACCCCACTAGTAATGGTGACCCAATCAGAGTATGTACCATTTATAACCACCCTCTGCTTTCTATCACTAACCAGTTACTTACCCACTTACACATATTCTCACCCAGACCAAGCATTCTCATTTTAAATACCAACCTTCTATGTGGCACAGTATCAAATGCTCTGGAAAAGTCCAGATACACAAAATCCAATGACTCTCCCCGATCCAGTCTAGAATTTACCTCCTCGTAGAAGCTGATCCAGTTGGTTTGAAAGGAGCAGTCTCTCATAAACCCATGCTAATACGGACCTATACAGCCATTCTTTTTAGGTACTCCAGGATAGCATCTCTTAGAAACCCTTTAAAGATTTTACCCACAATAGAAGTAAGATTTACTGGCCTGTAGTTTCCAGGTTCACTTTTTGACCGCTTTTTGAATATTGGCATCACATTGGTTACATTCTAATCCAGTGGAACAGATCTTGTCACTATAGAGTCCTTAAATACAAAAAAAACAAGGGTCTGTTTATTACATTTCCTAATTCCCTTAAAACCCAGGGACGTATGACATCGGAACCCAGCGATTTGTCTGTTTTAATCTTTTTAAGACATCTCTGCACTTCTTCCTGGCTTAGACTGGTGACATTTAGTGGAGAGTTTACATTATTACTCTGCATCTCATCTGACATTTCATTTTTCTCTTAGAATACACTGGAGAAAAACATCTGCGGTGAAAACTGTAGGACACCGTTTTTGAAATTGCAGGTAACTGCAGCATCAGTGTTTTTTGATTGTGAAACCCCTGGATGCCGTCACATCCAGGGGTTTCACCTTGTGCTCAATGGGGCTGGGGCTGGTGGCAGCAGCCCCGACCCCATTGAGAACATACAGTGAACCTCTGCTACAGCTGTGACAGCTGTGGCAGAGGAGTGCGATGTTCTCCCATTGAATTCAATGGAGACGGCGCTTTAAATATAAGCTCTTCTCTGAAAATCCTCCCTAACATGTGTAAAAAAAAAAAAAAATATATATATTCACCTCTCTGCAGCTGCCGGGGCTCAGGCGCGTCCAGCCATTTCTTCTCCTGCACTGCTATGAAGAGCTTTCAGCATCCGGGGATTTAAAATCCCTGCCTGCTGAAAGGGCTGCCTCTGATTGGCTGAGCACTGTGACCAATCAGAGACAGCTCTCAGCTATTGAATGACAGCTGAGAGCTGCCTGCGATTGGTCCCTGCACTTAGTCAATCAGAGGCAGCACTCACCCATTCATGAATTCACGAGCACTAACGACCTTAGCATTGACATCAGCGCTCATGCAGTTGTTTAAATGAGTGTTGGCCTGTGAAAAGGGCTATTAGTTTGCTAAAGAATATAATACCTAGAAGACTGTACATGTGTAAGAATAGTGTGCTTTACTTTATTGTGATTGTTCTCAGTAAGAGAAACAAGCTAAGCTTGTCGATAGGATACCTTTTAATGGCTAAAGGCCCATTTACATGCAATGATTACTCTTTGAAATGCATTGAAACAAGCGAAAATGAGTGACAATAGTTACGTGTAAACACAAAGCTACCGTGCACCATTTGGTCACTTGACATTTATCACAGAGTTTCAGTCTGCTTAAAAATAGTTAGTTTGTTCGCTTGTCCTTTAGGTTTAAACTGCATTTCTTCAGTCTTTCAAAGGACTAAACACAATGACTCATGCCTCAGTAGACAATGGCTTTTTCTTTGCACTAATTAAAAACCACTTGGCCAGAGATTCTTTGCATAAATACAAACCTATATGAGCAAACAACATATACAGGTTTTACATGGCAAATGAGGTTAATGACGAGAATTTTAAACGATTACCTTTATATGTAAACACTCAGCATTTGAGAGTAAAAAAGTCATTACGTTATTTATTCACTCAAATGACAATCGTTGCATGTAAATGGAGCTTAACTAAAAGTGATCATATTACAGGAAGCTTTTAGATGTAATAGGATAGATCAGGCATAATAGTATAGATCTGTAGAGGTGTGTGTATGTATGTGTGTGTCTATATATATATATATATATATATATATATATATATATATATATATATACACACATACACACACACACACTTCTACAGATCTATACTATTATGCCTGATCTATCCTATTACATCTAAAAGCTTGCTGTAACATCATCACTTTTAGTTAAGCCCAACTTACATGCAACCATTGTCATGACTTTTTTTACTTTTTATATATATACAGTTGTATGCAGATAGGTTATTTGAGGGAGGTGCCTGAACCTAGAGGACCTCATGAAGAACAAGAGCTTCAGCTAGTTAACATCTACAGTCCCCAAACCAAGTAGAACCACAAGGATCTCTTTACATGCATCAAGCCTTACCTTTTTACCAGCCATCTGGGGATCTTTGGGAGTGACCTGAACAGAGTCATGAGGACCCATGAAAGGGGAGGCTCTCAAGACAAGCTGGCTTACAATAGCATTGTGCTTAATAGTAACGCCAGTGAAGCTTTAAGGTGGACATTCACATCTGGCACAGCCCAGGCAACGCAGGGTTCACCTATTCTAAAGGTAGATATAGGTCTAGGATATATAGTTTTTTTTCGAAGAAGGAAGCCATCTCTTCACCAGTGTCCGTTGTTTAAGTGGAATTCGCCAACCACTGTCTGATTTTGTTTTCTCTGAATATTGCAGAAACTTTCTCAATAGGCAGACGCATGTGGAAACTGAATTTGTGGCTCATGGGGATAACCAGGATAATATGGTCCTTTGAGGATTTTCCGCAGAGCCAGGAACCATTACTGGATCCTTGTAGCAGTAAGTCAGAGTGATGGGAGATGTTCAAGGTAAGGGTGCTGAAATTCTTCCACCAGATCTCTAGCCTCAGAAGCAGGTATCGCCTTTATCAGGGCCTGAGATGGAAACTCCAACATCTTGTCTTGACTGGAGTTAGCCATGAGTGTTTCTCCAGAGTAAAATCTTTGCTTAAAATGTGCTAGAATATCAGAGACACATCTTTAGATTTGAAAGGCATTTCTGAAAGTACCATTCACCTGACCCCTACAGGAACTGCAAAATGTCAGTGAATTGTAATGTTGTCACAGGACTAATTGTTAGTACGGGATCCCAGAACAGGAGGTCAGGCGATCTTTTTACTTATACTTTTTGAGAAAAAAGGATCTCGATCAGGATGTGATGTCAGCTTTCCTGGCTAAAACTGTCCTTGAGCCAGGGATGACATTTTTTTAATGTTTTGACAGAAAAGATCAAGGAAGAAGAAGTTAGATTGGTAAATGATGGCCTTCAAAACATCACCAGGCCTGGATGGCTTAACCCTTTCCAAACCAATTTCCCTGCCACCCACACACTCCCCAGTTCTTATTTATTTTGGGTAGGAAAGCTCATTGTGAATTTCTTGGAATTACTCAACAGAAGCACATAAAAATGAACTGCCATGATGATTTTATTAGCAATTTTTTTGAAAATTGAACGTGAGTTAAGTTTTTCACATCAGAAAGATCATTTTAACCCCTTAGTGACCAAGCTTGTTTGTGCCTTAATGACCAGGCCAAATTTTGGAAATCTGACATGTGTCACTTTTACATGGAAAAACACCATAAGGCCTCAGTCAGACGGGCGTTTTTTCGCATTTGCGCCTGGCGATTTTTTAAAACCATTGCTTTGCAATTGTATCGGACACATGAGCGCTTTTTATGCGCTCGTCCGATAAATTATAGAACAGAAATCGCAGATCGCACCTATCTGCGATCTGCGATTCCTGTTCTCTTCTCTATATGCGCTCAATGGGGCCGGCGGCAGCAGCGCCGACCCCATTGAGAACATATAGAAGACAAATCATTCTTCTCTGCCACAGCTGTAACAGCTGTGGCAGAGAAGAACGATGTTTGCTCATTGAATTCAATGGAGCCGGCAATACAGCCGGCTCCATTGAAAGCAATGGGCTGCCGGACAGCGCTGGATGAATTGTCGGGAAGGGCTTAAATATATAAGCCCTTCCCTGCAATTCATCCAGAAATGTGTTAAAATGAAAAAATATATACATACTCACCTTGTCCCAGCAGCCGGAGTTCAGCGCGGCCGGCCTGCAGTGGGTGTGAAGGGGGTGTGAGTCAGACCTGCCCCTGATTGGCTCAGCCTGAGCCAATCAGAGGCAGGTCTCACTCACACCCATTCATAAATTCATGAATGGGTGTGAGTGAGACCTGCCTTTGATTGGCTCAGCGCTGAGCCAATCAGGGGCAGGTCTGACTCACACCCCCTTCACACCCACTGCAGGCCGGCCGCGCTGAACTCCGGCTGCCGAATTCAATGTGCTGGACAGCTCCGGCCCGTTTCTAATGAAACGCGGCTAGGAGCATATTTTCGGGTGATTTTCGGGCACCGGTCACGCGATTTGCGGATGCGCATCTGTCATGCGATCCGCAAATCGCGCGAAAAAACGCCTGTCTGACTAAGGCCTAAAGGTTTTGCATATCCAAGTGATTCTGACATTGTTTTTTCACCACATCTTGTACTTCATTTAGGTGGAAAAAATAGACCGATAGAATTTGTGTATTTTTATTAAAAGCGCTAAAATTGGGAAAAATTTGAAAAAATAGTAATTTGTTCACATTTCCAACTGCAATATCTCAAATATGTGCAAACATAACATAGAAATTTTTGATGAGATATATATTTCCTTTGTTTACTTTACTCTGGGCGCACATTGGAAACTTTATTTTTTTTTTAACCATTTAGGAGCCGTGAAAATTTAACAGTAATTATCAACATTTTTCACAACTAAGCCAAGATTGCAAAGGCTCATAGGTGTCAGAATGATAGATGCCCCCACAAATGACCCAATTTTAAAAACTACACCCCTTAAGGTATTCACTCAGGGGTGTCATGAGTATTTTGCCCCCACAGTTTCTTTTCAAGAATTAATGCAATTTAGACGAGAAAAAATAAAATTTCATATTTTTGAAAATACTTAATTTTAAAGACAGGATTTTTTTTCTATAGTGCACATGAAAATGAAGATTTAC
Source organism: Eleutherodactylus coqui (assembly GCF_035609145.1). Classification (NCBI taxonomy): domain Eukaryota; kingdom Metazoa; phylum Chordata; class Amphibia; order Anura; family Eleutherodactylidae; genus Eleutherodactylus; species Eleutherodactylus coqui. The sequence continues at coordinate 135,873,783 of NC_089843.1, read as the reverse complement.
ACCCCAAAATGCATACCCCCATTTGTCCTGTGATCAGAAACATACCCATTGTGGCCCTAATCTTCTGTCCGTATGAACAACAGGACCCAAACCGAAAGGAGCAGCCGGTGGCTTTCAGATCAGACATTTTGCTTGAAGGCGTTTTAGGCCCCATTGCCCACTTGTAGACCCCTTGAGTGGCAAAACATGGAGGACCCCCACAAATGACTTCATTATGGAAACTAGACCTCTTAGCGCATTCATCAATTACGTCATTTTAAAAACAGTTTTTATTGGACAGCAGACATATGAAGTAAGATTTTCACCCAAAAATGGATACCCCTGTTTGTCCCTTGTTCAGAAACATGCCCATTGCGGCCCTAATCTTCTGTCCGCATGCACAATGGGGCCCTAACCAAAAGGAGCAGCAGGTGGAGATTTTAAATTTCCTCTTGCCCTCCCCAGCTTCGGCGCTTGCATCCGCCATTTTGGCTCGCATGCGCAGACACTGGCGGCAGGGCGGGGTAGAATGAAAAAGACACGGGACGGAGTGTAGGACGGGGGGGGGGGGGGGAGTATTCTCAGCTCCCCTTACGGATCCGATCCATAAGGGGAGCTGAAATCTTAACTTTTTTAAACTTTTCATTAACTTTAACGCGATTCCCGGTATCCGGTGGATACCGGCGATCGTGTTACCGTGGGTGGGGTCCCGCGGCCCGCGATGGCAGCTCCATGCTGTCGGCTACCTCCGGCAACTGGCAGCATGGAGCTGTCATATCCAGAGCCTGCAGGGCTGTCATTCCCAGAGTAGGCATGTTTTTATGTCCTCTGGGAATTAAGCCCAGCAGGCCAGGACGTAAAATGGCAATGGGCTGGTCACTAAGGGGTTAATAATCCTGTAAATATATGTATATTGATATAACATACATTTACATTATGACTAGATTATAAGACTCCATTTATAATTTCTCTGTAGATAGACTGATAGATAGAGTATGCAGAACAGTCTCTAACAACAAAGAGTTGTCCTGCTTAGTGTTAGAAACGTGTCAAACCTCGCCCAGCATCAGGGCTATGCAGGGAAATCTGAATGTCGAACGAGGTCCGACACTGTTCAAAAAACATTTAGTACCATTTTCCATACTTTTGCATTCTTTTCCTTGTTTATGCAAGACAATGATCTCTTAACTTCTTGGACCACTCTCTTGAATTACATCTAACATGCAATCAAATATCACAGTCAACAAAACTCTAGACAGTCCAGGTATTTGATGTGTTTTTACTCAAGCACACATGATGCAGCTGATGAAGCACTTCATTACTTGCATCAAGTGTGCATGAGACAATACATGATTTGCAAATCTATTCTCTTATGAGAAATTCCATTCAGGGGTTGGATAATTATGAGCCTGCAATAGTCATTAGAAGTGGCATTTTGTGTTGCACTTGGAGAAACCATTTATGATATTAGTTGTGTTGAGCAATTCTTGTTAGATTTTTTTTTTGCAAACAGCTTAAAGCTTAAAAATTTGCCAAACTTAATTTAAATAGAGTTAAATAATTTTGATTACAACTAGAGATGAGCGAACGTACTCGTCCGAGCTTGATGCTCGGGCGAATATTAGGGTGTTCGGGATGCTCGTTACTCGTAACGAGTACCACGCGATGTTCGGGTTACTTTCACTTTCCTCTGAGACGTTAGCGCGCTTTTCTGGCCAATTGAAAGACAGGGAAGGCATTACAACTTCCCCCTGCGTCGTTCAAGCCCTATACCACCCCCCTGCTGTGAGTGGCTGGGGAGATCAGGTGTCACCCGAGTATAAAAATCGTCCCCTCCCGCAGCTCGCCTCAGATGCGTTGTGGCAGAGATCAGGGACAGTGGTATCGTGTTGGAGCTGCTGTAGGGAGAGTGTTAGGAGTTAGTGTAGGCTTCAAGAACCCCAACGGTCCTTCTTAGGGCCACATCTAACCGTGTGCAGTACTGTGGAGGCTGCTGTTAGCAGTGTTGCACATTTTTTTTTTTTTCCAAATCGGCCGTGCAGAGCATTGGGCCCTGCAGTAATACTCCAGGGACAGAATTGTGTAGGCAGGGCCAGAAGACATATTTTATTGATTGAATATAGTCAGTGGGCCTTTCCTTTAAAAAAAAAGGGCAAAAAGTTCTATTTGGCCTGCCTCTGACAGTCCTCAGCGTTCTGGGTACGTGTGTGCTGGGTGGAGAAGGTAAAAAAAATCATACGCAGCCAGCTAAGTTTAACAGCAGGCTTGCGCCAATTTATTTCCTGGCTGGGAAATCACCGCTCTGCTGCAGTTAATAACAGTGCAAGACTGCAGTTCTGTGACACACTGCAGGGCCACAACACATTTATTATTGATTGAATATAGTCAGTGGGCCTTTCCTTTAAAAAAAAAAGGGCAAAAATTCTATTTGGCCTGCAGGCTTGCGCCAATTTATTTCCTGGCTGGGAAATCACCGCTCTGCTGCAGTTAATAACAGTGCAAGACTGCAGTTCTGTGACACACTGCAGGGCCACAACACATTTATTATTGATTGAATATAGTCAGTGGGCCTTTCCTTTAAAAAAAAAGGGCAAAAATTCTATTTGGGAAATCCCCGCTCTGCTGCAGTTAATAACAGTGCAAGACTGCAGTTCTGTGACACACTGCAGGGCCACAACACATTTATTATTGATTGAATATAGTCAGTGGGCCTTTCCTTTAAAAGAAAAGGGCAAAAATTCTATTTGGCCTGCCTCTGACAGTCCTCAGCGTTCTGGGTACGTGTGTGCTGGGTGGAGAACTTAAACAAAAATCATACGCAGCCAGCTAAGTTTAACAGCAGGCTTGCGCCAATTTCTTTCCTGGCTGGGAAATCAATTCACTGGTAATACAGCATGCTGAGGGGTAGGGGTAGGCCTAGAGGACGTGGACGCGGCCGAGGACGCGGAGGGCCAAGTGAGGGTGTGGGCACAGGCCGAACTCCTGATCCAGGTTTATCGCAGCCGACTGCTGCGCGATTAGGAGAGAGGCACGTTTCTGGCGTCCCCACATTCATTGCACAATTAATGGGTCCACGCGGGAGACCTTTATTAGAAAATGAGCAGTGTGAGCAGGTCCTGTCATGGATGGCAGAAAGTGCTTCGAGCAACCTATCGTCCACCCACAGTTCTGCACCGTCCACTGCTGCAAATCCGAATCCTCTGTCTGCTGCTCCTCCTTCCTCCCAGCCTCCTCACTCCACTACAATGACACATGCTCAGGAGCGGGAAGACTCCCAGGAACTATTCTCGGGCCCCTGCTCAGATTGGGCAGCAGTGGTTCCTCTCCCACCAGAGGAGTTTATCGTCACTGATGCCCAACCATTGGAAAGTTCCCGGGGTCCGGGGGATGAGGCTGGGGACTTCCGGCAACTGTCTCAAGGCCTTTCAGTGGGTGAGGAGGATGATGACGATGAGACAAAGTTGTCTATCGGTGAGGTAGTAGTAAGGGCAGTAAGTCCGAGGGAGGAGCGCACAGAGGATTCTAAGGAAGAGCAGCAGGACGATGAGGTGACTGACCCCACCTGGTTTGCAACGCCTACTCAGGACAGGTCTTCAGAGGGGGAGGCAAGGGCAGCAGCAGGGCAGGTTGGAAGAGGCAGTGTGGTGGCCAGGGGTAGAGGCAGGGCCAGACCGAATAATCCACCAACTGTTTCCCAAAGCGCACCCTCGCGCCATGCCACCCTGCAGAGGCCAAGGTGCTCTAAGGTCTGGCAGTTTTTCACAGAGACGCCTGACGACCGACGAACAGTGGTGTGCAACCTTTGTCGCGCCAAGATCAGCCGGGGAGCCACCACCAACAGCCTCACCATCACCAGCATGCGCAGACATATGATGGCCAAGCACCCCACAAGGTGGGACGAAGGCCGTTCACCGCCTCCGGTTTGCACCGCTGCCTCTCCCCCTGTGCCCCAACCTGCCACTGAGATCCAACCCCGCTCTGAGGACACAGGCACTACCGTCTCCTGGCCTGCACCCACACCCTCACCTCCGCTGTCCTCGGCCCAATCCACCAATGTCTCGCACTGCACCGTCCAGCCGTCGCTAGCGCAAGTGTTTGAGCGCAAGCGCAAGTACGCTGCCACGCACCCGCACGCTCAAGCGTTAACCGTCCACATAGCCAAATTTATCAGCCTTGAGATGCTGCCGTATAGGGTTGTGGAAACGGAGTCCTTCAAACGTATGATGGCGGCGGCGGCGGCCCCGCGCTACTCAGTTCCCAGTCGCCACTACTTTCCCCGATGTGCCGTCCCAGCCCTGCACGACCACGTCTCCCACAACATTGTACGCGCCCTCACCAACGCGGTTACTGCCAAGGTCCACTTAACAACGGACACATGGACAAGCACAGGCGGGCAGGGCCACTACATCTCCCTGACGGCACATTGGGTGAATTTAGTGGAGGCTGGGACAGGGTCAGAGCCTGGGACCGCTCACGTCCTACCCACCCCCAGAATTGCGGGCCCCAGCTCAGTGGTGGTATCTGCGGCGGTGTATGCTTCCTCCACTAAAGCACCCTCCTCCTCCTACGCAACCTCTGTCTCGCAATCTAGATGTGTCAGCAGCAGCAGGACGTCGCCAGCAGTCGGTGTCGCGCAGCGTGGCAGCACAGCGGTGGGCAAGCGTCAGCAGGCCGTGCTGAAACTACTCAGCTTAGGAGATAAGAGGCACACGGCCCACGAACTGCTGCGGGGTCTAACAGAGCAGACCGACCGTTGGCTTGCGCCGCTGAGCCTCCAACCGGGCATGTTCGTGTGTGACAACGGGCGTAACCTGGTGGCGGCTCTGCAGCTCGGCAGCCTCACGCACGTGCCATGCCTGGCCCACGTCTTTAATTTGGTGGTTCAGCGCTTTCTGAAAAGCTACCCACGCTTGTCAGACCTGCTCGGAAAGGTGCGCCGGCTCTGCGCGCATTTCTGCAAGTCCCACACGGACGATGCCACCCTGCGCACCCTGCAACATCGGTTTAATCTGCCAGTGCACCAATTGCTGTGCGACGTTCCCACACGGTGGAACTCTACGCTCCACATGTTGGCCAGGCTCTATGAGCAGCGTAGAGCTATAGTGGAATACCAACTCCAACATGGGCGGCGCAGTGGGAGTCAGCCTCCTCAATTATTTTCAGAAGAGTGGGCCTGGTTGGCAGACATCTGCCAGGTCCTTGGAAACTTTGAGGAGTCTACCCAGGTGGTGAGCGGCGATGCTGCAATCATTAGCGTCACCATTCCTCTGCTATGCCTCTTGAGAAGTTCCCTGCAAAGCATAAAGGCAGATGCTTTGCGCTCGGAAACGGAGGCGGGGGAAGACAGTATGTTGCTGGATAGTCAGAGCACCCTCCTGTCTATATCTCAGCGCGTTGAGGAGGAGGAGGAGGAGCATGAGGAGGATGAGGAGGAGGGGGAAGAGACAGCTTGGCCCACTGCTGACGGTACCCATGCTGCTTGCCTGTCATCCTTTCAGCGTGTATGGCCTGAGGAGGAGGAGGAGGAGGATCCTGAAAGTGATCTTCCTAGTGAAGACAGCCATGTGTTGCGTACAGGGACCCTTCCACACATGGCTGACTTCATGTTAGGATGCCTTTCTTGTGACCCTCGCGTTGCACGCATTCTGGCCACTACGGATTACTGGGTGTACACACTGCTCGACCCACGGTATAAGGAGAACCTCTGCACTCTCATTCCCGAAGAGGAAAGGGGTTCGAGAGTGTTGCTATACCACAGGACCCTGGCGGACAAGCTGATGGTAAAATTCCCATCCGACAGCGCTAGTGGCAGAAGGCGCAGTTACGAGGGCCAGGTAGCAGGGGAGGTGCGGAGATCGAGCAGTATGTACAGCACAGGCAGTGCAACACTCTTTAAGGCCCTGGACAGCTTTATGGCTCCCCACCAAGACTGTGTCACCGCTCCCCAGTCAAGGCTGAGTCGGCGGGAGCACTGAAAAAGGATGGTGAGGGAGTACGTAGCCGATCGCACGACCGTCCTCCGTGATGCCTCTGCCCCCTACAACTACTGGGTGTCGAAGCTGGACAAGTGGCCTGAACTCGCGCTGTATGCCCTGGAGTTGCTTGCTTTTCCTGCGGCTAGCGTCCTGTCAGAGAGGGTGTTTAGTGCGGCTGGGGGAATCATCACAGATAAGCGTACCCGCCTGTCAACCGACAGTGCCGACAGGCTTACACTCATCAAGATGAACAAAGCCTGGATTTCCCAAGACTTCTCTTCTCCACCAGCGGACAGCAGCTATACGTAAGCAATACGTAGGCTGCACCCGCGGATGGAAGCTACGTTCTCTCTCACCATCCAAAACGGGGACATTTCTGCTTCATCAATCTATGTATAATATTCCTCCTCCTCCTCCTGCTCCTCCTCCTGAAACCTCACGTGATCACGCTGAACGGGCAATTTTTCTTAGGGCCACAAGGCTCACTCATATAATTTTTCTAAACAATTTTTATACGTTTCAATGCTCTTAAAAGCGTTGAAACTTTAACTTGAACCAATTTTTCGGTCAACTGGGCTGCCTCCAGGCCTAGTTACCACTTAAGCCACATTAACCAAAGCGATTAATGGGTTTCACCTGCCATCTTGGTTGGGCATGGCCAATTTTTTCTGAGGTACATTAGTACTGTTGGTACACCAATTTTTTTGGGCCCTCACCTACAGTGTAATCATAGTAATTTCTATGTTCTTCGCCTGCACTCATGGTACAGAAAGGTGTGTGGAGTTGGCCTACACTTTAGCTACATAAATGTAACTGGGGCCTTGTCTATACTGCAGCTACTGAAATGTGAAAGAGACTGTTATCTCCCTAAACTGCTGCAATGGGAATGTTACTGGGGCCTGTCTTGAGTGCTACTATTACTGAAATGGAACTAAGACTGCGCTTCCCCTATACTGCTGCTAGTGATATGTTAGTGGGGCCTGTCCCTAATGCTACCACTGAAATGTTAATACTTCTGGGCTCTGCCTATACCGCTGCTAATGGTATGTCACTGGGGTGTGGAAACAGAGGCTTCACAAAGACATGATGGCGGCGAGGCCATTTCCCACCAACGCTGTTACTGTTAAGGTGCATATAACCACGGACACGTGTAGAGGACACATAGTGCCTCCAAAACATCCCCCTCCTCCTCCAACAATGAAAACATTCTTGGCAAATACCTTTGCATTGGTCCGTCTGGTGGCAGTCCAAGAATTTCACCTTTAACGACACAACAAGAGAGCACCACCACCATCCCCCCGCCACGGCCTACTTAATCCTGGCCACATTCCGAAAACTAACTACATAAAACCGCGCTACCAGGTCCGCAGTCACCACCACATTACCACCAACGAGGTTACTGTTAAGGTACATATTACCAGTCTGACTGGGGCATGCAGTGTGGGCCGAAGCCCACCTGTATTGTATCTGACGTTAGCTCTGCTGAGTAGGGCACTGCAATGGGATATATTTATGTACCACCGGTGGGTTCCAGGGAGCCACCCATGCTGTAGGTGCACACGGAGTTGTAACTGCATCTGTCCACTTGTAAAGAACCCCAGTCTGACTGGGGCATGCAGTGTGGGCCGAAGCCCACCTGCATTAACCACGACATTACCTCAGCTGTGATGGGCAATGCAATGGGATTTATTTATGTACCGCCGGTGGCGTCCTGGCACCCACCCATGCTCTGGGTCCACAGGGAGTTGTTACTACATCTGTGCACTTGTAAAGAACCCCAGTCTGACTGGGGCATGCAGTGTGGGCCGAAGCCCACCTGCATTAACCACGACATTACCTCAGCTGTGATGGGCAATGCAATGGGATATTATTATGTACCGCCGGTGGCTTCCTGGCACCCACCCATGCTGTGGGTCCACAGGGAGTTGTAAATGCATCTGTTTCCACTTCTAAAGAACCCCAGTCTGACTGGGGCATGCAGTGTGGGCCGAAGCCCACCTGCATTAAGCACGACATTACTACCTCAGCTGTGTTGGGCAATGCAATGGGATATTTTTATGTACCGCCGGTGGGTTCCAGGGAGCCACCCATGCTGTGGGTGCACAGGGAGTTGTAAATGCATCTGTTTCCCCTTCTAAAGAACCCCAGTTTGACTGGGGCATGCAGTGTGGGCCGAAGCCCACCTGCATTAAGCACGACATTACTACCTCAGCTGTGTTGGGCAATGCAATGGGATATTTTTATGTACCGCCGGTGGCTTCCTGGCACCCACCCATGCTGTGGGTGCACACGGAGTTCCCATTGCGGAGTTGTACCTGCCTGTGACTATTTATAAAAAACCGCGGTCTGACTGGGGCGTGCAGACACCTTGACAGAATGAATAGTGTGTGGCACATAGGTTCCCCATTGCTATGCCCACGTGTGCAGCTCCAGATGGAGGTGGCACAGGATTGGATTTCTCATTGCTTCTGTACAGCATTGTGGGCTATCGTCCCGCTCCTTTTAAAGAGGGTCGCTGCCTAGCTGTGCCAACCCTCTGCAGTGTGTGCCTGCGGTTCCTCTGGCAGATGCACTTATAAATAGACATGAGTGTGGCGTGGCATGAGGGCAGCTGAAGGCTGCGCAGGGACAGTTTGGTGTGCGCTGTGGGGGGGAGGTTGGGCAGCATGTAACCCAGGAGAAGTGGCAGCAAAGTGTCATGCAGGCAGTGATTGTGCTTTGTTGGAGGTAGTGTGGTGCTTAGCTAAGGTATGCCATGCTAATGAGGGCTTTTCAGAAGTAAAAGTTGTTGGGAGGGGGGGGGGGCCCACTCTTGCCGGTATTGTGGCTTAATAGTGGGACCTGTGAACTTGAGATGCAGCCCAACATGTAGCCCCTCGCCTGCCCTATCCGTTGCTGTGTCGTTCCCATCACTTTCTTGAATTGCCCAGATTTTCACACATGAAAACCTTAGCGAGCATCGGCGAAATACAAAAATGCTCGGGTCGCCCATTGACTTCAATGGGGTTCGTTACTTGAAACGAACCCTCGAGCATCGCGATAATTTCGTCCCAAATAACGAGCACCCGAGCATTTTGGTGCTCGCTCATCTCTAATTACAACTGTAATATTATTTTTACTTCTGCAATTGTAGATTCCATTAGAAAATATTTATATACCAACTATTTGAAAGTCAGAACTGTCTTTGTCTTCATTTTTGGAAAGCACGAAATAATAATTCTAGGTATAAAAAAACAAAGTAACCGCAGCTACCTTGTGTGTTATATATAGCTTATTGTAAACTATCACAGCCTTCCATAAAGCAAACCCATTTGTTAAGATGATGTTCAATAAATTAAAGTGCAATTTTTTCTTAGGCTATGCAATGTATGATCTATTTTTTTCAGTTTTCTCTTTAGGCTAATCCCAGAACACGGCTGGCTTCTACCTAGCCGATTTATTTTCACATTTATGCTGTTCTTCATACTTTTGTCACTTTAGATTTGTTTTCAGATTCACCAAGAAGAAACTCAAACACTGATGTTGATTTATGAAATAGATCTTTGAAAAGCTCATGCAGATTTTCTGCCTCAAATACAACCTCAAGGGAAGATAAAATCAAACAGGCATGGTGTTCATTATCTACATTTCTACATTCATTTAGACACAGCAGAAGTACTATTGTGACATGCCATACGGAAGACAAGCAGTATTTTTCCTCACTGGAATAACATAATGCTAGTAGGTCAATATAGACTGATAGTTTATCTGTGTTTGGTAAGCTAAGTTTATTTAACAGGTGAACATGGAGATAGAGAGATGGAGAAATAGGGAGGGTGGAAGGAAAGAAGGAAGGCAGGAGTATTAAAACATAGTTATTACTATCAATATGCTGCCATATAATGCCCAAATAATACCACCATTATGAATAATATTTCCATACAGTGTCCAAATAATATATTGATACAGTGCCCAAATTATACTGCAATATACTTCTCTAGTTACATACATCAGTTTTCTCATCCAGCACAACTCACTGTGACAAATCTGGCACATTTTAGGACTGTCTGCCCAAGTCTATAATGACTAACTTTAGACAAAAGTATATGTTAATTTGCCCCTCCAATTGAGATTCTGATAATCTGAATAAGTTTGGGTATTATTTATTCACTTTTCTAACATATAAGCAGTGGTGTAACGATCACTGGAGCAGGAATAGGGCTCTAAGTTAGTCTGCTGGTGGAGATGGATCCAGCTGAAAACTATGCCATTGGCTACCTGCCCTGCTACTTATGCAAAAACACAGATGATCTGAGAGACCTGGGGCTGATGAGTCTAGTAGAAGCTGTAAAAATTCACCATGGCCATTTTGGTTGGATAGTGAACAAACAGGAACATGAGCAACTACAATCTACCTTTACATGGGCCGATATTGGCTTAATGATAGCTCAAAAGACCGAATTCAAATGATAGTCATTTAGTGTGAATGCGGGCACTGACAGGGTGACAAGCAATAAATTGCTAGTTGCTCCATTTCAGCTCACCAAAGAAATAGTCGCTGGTTAATGAGAAGTCGTTTGGTATAAAGTCACAGTCCTTCGTATTTGAATGACTTGCAAAATAATTTGCATAGAGATCCCCTCCATGAACGATATCTCAGATATCTACCTGTTTTGGTAATAAAAAAACACTGCTCTGTGTAAAAGCAAATGAACAATTATCATTTGTTTGTACTTTCTCAACTATAACAAGAACAAACAAACGCTCACCCTCTTTCCTGCATACACTTGATCCTTGTGGCTCGGCTATGTATTCATTCTAGGCAGTTTGTGTAGTCCTTCACGATATCCAATAGGAATTTTAGTAAAAAGAAAGTCCACCTTCATAGGTATGGAAGAAATCTTTAGCCTTTATTAATAATCAGTATGACGGTTTAGGTGATGGTAGAGATCAGGAGGACAGAGAGCTGAGAAAATTACTACCACAAAGGGCTATAATTTACTCCGTGTGAATTTTCTGTTCTCATCGACAATGAAGGGGAACAGGACCAGCAGCTACTCAGAGAGAGGATGAGATTGATGGTGAGATAGCTGTGTAGTTTTTTTAGTGGGTATGGTTATGCTACACAGCCTCTGAAAGAGTAGTGGGAGGGGGAACTGATTTTTTCTGCAAGGAACTAGTAAAACATGGGTGTATTTATTTTTCATGCACAAAGCTTTCAGTAGCTTTGAAGGAAGCTTCTCCAGCCACAACATAGTAACATCCAGGCCTCAACATGCCTAAATTAAAAATAGTTTTCCTTCTAAACTCAGTATAACATTTAAATAATACTAAAAAGCTAGTAATATTGCTAAAGCAGTACTTACCAGGAGAAAGCTTGAAAATACAATCAGCATACTATATGATTACTGGAATTAAAACCACCTGCCCAACAGCTAGGGGGCACCTCACCAGTGGTGCCCTCTAGCTGTTGGGACCCCAACTTAAAGTACTGCCTTAAAGGTTCTAAATCAAAGTGTGATCATTCTTGATAAGGCTAAGTGCCTGCAATCTATTAATTGACAACTTTATCTACTTCCATAAAGTAGTTAATATAGGACAGAATTTACTTTGTGCTTGCACAGCTTCATATAATTTAAGTAGCACAATCATTTTTTCTAATATCATCCAATTGGGACTATCACAGACTTCTCAGCTGTTGGGACTGTGAAACCACAGGATCAACCTACCAGATGGGTGAAGGCCCAGTCCAGTGAGGCTGAGAGCTGACCCTCAGGGAATCAGAGGTAAGGATGCCAGATGACAGTAACCAATCTGGGGAGGTGAACTAGGGAAGATACCTTCCCCTAAGCTAGTACAGGGAAGGAGGGATATCCCTGCCTAGCAATGGAGCACCATTCCTAATAAGGGTGACCCCTGTGATCTTCCCCTAAGCGCTACCTGACCCTTACAGGTAGAACTCCTATATCAAAAGACAAACGAGGACCAGGAGTAGTAGAGAAACAGAGAGACGGACAGACCTACAAGGACAAGACAGGAACAGGCGATGAGACTACTGACAAAAAGGGTGCAAAGGCAAAAAGACAGAGAACAGCAGGATGCTGGATAACAACAGAATAAATGCAGAAGCAGGAGGTAAGCAGGATGTCAGAGAGAGCAAACTGACAACAACACTGAAGCACTGTCTGGGAGGTCCAGGGCAGCTTTATAGGGCAGTGATTGGAATAGGTGCATCAACTGAGCAGGAGAGTCAGAAGCAATTAAACCTAAGAGTGCTGGAAGAGAACAGTATAAGCTCAGGGAACATGGAGAGCAGGATGCCAGATGCATAGGCAGGGGATTGTGTCTGAACAGTGCACCTTTCATTAGCATCACAGTTCTGCCATAAGGTATAGCAATCAGTCAGTTTAAGAGAAGTTTAATGAGAAGCAGATTAGAGGGATTTGGGTTCCTGGAGAACTGGGCCAACTTTGCTATTGGCTACAGGTAAAACCATAGGGATTGACTGCACCTCAGTGGGGAGGATGCAGCTTTGTTGTGGGAAAAGATTGCTAGAAGTTTGAAGTGTTTAAACTAGGTACTGAGAAAAGGCAACAATAGAGATAGAGGGGAAGATAGTATATGGCGGTGGAGCGCTGGAAGGAGTTAGTACAGTTAGAACTGACAGAACAGTTAAAAGGGATACACCTAAAATACAAAATACCCAAAAACCTCTAAACTGTAAGGTAACAAAGCTAGATGTCTGAGCAATAACTGACAAACTAGAAGTAATAATGTCTGAGGAAAACTATGACATAGTGGGAAAAACTGAGACCTAGCTGGATGAAAGCTGTAACTGGGTGGTTAACTTACAGGGTTACAGTTTGCTCAGAAGGGTTTGTAAAAATTGGAAAAGGGTAGGTGATTTTCTTTATGTAAAGTCCTGTTTATGGCCCACATTACAGGAAGATTTATGTGAAGGAGATAAATATGTGAAGTCTCTATCGGTAGAAATACATGTAGGAAAAAACAATAATAAAATCCTAATAGGGGTTTGGTATAGCCTACGAAATTTAACAGATGCCACTGAATATCTGTAACTAAGGCAAATAGATGAAGCTTCAAATCACAATGAGATAATTATTATGGGGACTTTAATTATCCAGATATTAACTGAGAAATTGAAGCCTTTGAAACGTTTGATGCTGTGATGCATAAAAGGTTGGTATATAAAATGAGAATGCTTGGTAAGAATGTATGCAAATGGGTAAGTAACAGGCTCAATGATAGAAAGCAAAGGGTGGTTATGAATGGTACATATTCTGATTGGGTCACCATTGCTAGTGATGTACCACAGGGGTCAGTATTGAGCTCTATTCTTTTTAATATATTTATTTACAACATTTTGGATGGATTGTACAGTAAAAATGTCAATATTTGCAGTTAATACAAAACTATTTAAAGTAATTAAAACAAGAAACAACAGGATATAGTTGCAAATGAATCTGGATAACCTGGTGGCTTGGGCAGAAAAGTGGCAAATAAGCAGGTGCGAACCCTGTTTATTGTGTAAGTGTGAAAAATAAAGATATCAAGTTATTCCTTGATCATCCATCCAATCATCCAAATAAAAGTACCTGCACTACTAATAAAAAGTCTTCCCAGTTTAGACATTCATTGCATATCCATATTAAACAATCCAAGGTCCAGAATTTTATACACACAGCCAATAATATATTAGACTATACAGGTATTTCAATACATAGGTCAAACACAAACATCGGGTAGCCATTTCCTGGACAATTTTTTGTAGCTTATGTGTGATAGAATCCAAGTACAAAATTTGCAATTAGTACAATATTTGAGCTTAAAACATCAGAGAACTTATTGATGGAAGTGAAGATAGTTAAATAAAAAATTACATGGTGGGATGCCCTAAATATGATGTAACTTAATAAAGATTCATATTTATTTGTCAGGTTAGGGTGCGTTCACACAAGCGTGTTTTTGTGCGTACATATGCACGCACAAAGACACACTTCTATTTGCAACAATGCATTCCCTATGGTGTGTGCACATGTCCGTACTTTGCAGGTGCATGCCTGCAAAGATAGGACATGTGGGCACCATAGGGAATGCATGCATGGTTTTCAATGGAGCTGCGGCTGCTTCCAGCGGCTCCATTGAAAACAATGGTCTGCCGGCTCCCTGCATTCTTTTTCAGGGAATAGCTTTACATATAAGCTCTTCCCTGAAGAAGAAAAATTGCAGGCGTTCTCTTCAATAGAGCCGCTGCTGCTGCCGGCGGCTCCATTGAAGACAATAGTCTGCTGGAAGACTTGAATTGTTTTTCAGGGAAGAGCTTTACATAGAAGCTCTTCCCTGAAAAAGGAAAAAATACCTACTATCATCCCGCATACAGGAGATGTTTCCTTCATCCCCACTAGTTAAAAGAATTCCCTGCTGCTACATCTGCCATATCTGTGGCACATGCAGCAGAGGAATTCTTCAATTCTCTACCGCAGCTGTCACACATGTCAGCTGTGGTAGAGGATTCTGCTGCCGGCAATTGATTTCAGGGAAGGGCTTTAAATATAAGCCCTTCACTGAAAATCAAGTAAAAGTGGTTTAAAAAACAAAAAAAGTAGATACCCACCTCCCTTCAGCTGCCGGTGCTCAGGCATGTCTTCTCGTGCTGTCCCCTGAACTGTGGTGCTGATCTGTCAGCAGGCGGGGATTTAAAATCCCATCCTGCTGAAAGAGCTGAATGTGATTGGCTGAGGTGCTCAGCCAATCACAGGCAGTTCTCCCCGAATGAATGATGAGTGAGAACTAATGTCACACTTAGTTGAACTGATAACTCCTGTGTATCTGTTGAGGGCTTTCGATCATATGAATTCTAAATGAAAAAGTAGTCAGTATAAAATTATTTTCTTGAAAAAATATAGAGAAACCTTCTTTCTGTGCTGTATATTTTAACTTAACCACCTGATTCATCCAATAGCTACTCCACAATAACGATCAAAGGTCATCTGCAACATTTTTTTTATAAATTGAACTTTCATAATTTATTCTCAAGCTTTCTTATATGCGCTATATTTTGAACTATTCCTCTATATTGTGCCTGCACAAATAACTTAGTTTTAAACCTTGAGATAAAATACTAGAATATACAGCAAATTTTATGGGTAATATTATTTGAATTGTACGGATGAGTTTCAGCTTAAGTCTTAGAGCTGATTGATCTATGAACTGTATGTAGCACATCTGGGATTTTAGTGTGGTTAATATAGATTCATATTATTAAAAAGTAGAGTTGGGTAGACCTACAGCTAAATGTCATTCATTCTTTTATTTTTTTATGATTTCTATAGCTTGTACTATAGGGTAAGGCTTTCATATAAATCTCTGTACTTTGATTTGATACTAACTCAAGGGAAATTATTATGAGGCTTTGGTTCCAACAGAAGTGCCTATATAACTAGAAATTTTATTAGCACTTTTTATTTGAGAAGGAGAACAGGTCAAGATCAAACATATGATGGTAGAAAGTGTCAAAAGTCAAAAAAGCCAAATGCAAAGAAATGGGAAACTGAGTTTAATTCAGATGTTGTTCCCTATCATCGCTATTCTCAAATAATATTTTTGGAAATGTTCTTGTCAAATATAATAATCCATAAATAAAACTCTTTTAAAGTAACCCTAATGTAGGTCGGTCAGTACTGCATGATTTCCATCAGTAAGAGTTCATAATCTAGTCAATGTATTGCTATAAGAAATATGTCTACTATGCAGGAGACAGTCAATGAAATATTGGTAATATCTGCATATTTGTAAATGTTTTGTGATGTGGGAATTACACATTAGAGTGGATTTGCACCAGGAATACCATATTGCACATCCCTTCCTATCTTTCCAGATCTGACAATTACTTATTACATGTCCCGCCACCTACCAATATGTATCAATCACACACTAGCATCAATCATGCATATGTAAAGGTGAAAAATAAATATATACTGTTCAAGCACTTGGACTGCCACAACTTTGCCCAAAGAAATACAAGGCATGGTAGTGCTGATGGAGCCTCAGCAATGTACACCATCACACCTTATGCAACAGGTGATCATGCTGGTCTTCACAAGAGAGTGGAGATCCAACAGGAATACGTCGGGTTGCTGGATATGTTGCTGGACAAATTCCTCAGCAAATTTCTAATAGATTCCTGTAAAAGGAGGTTAGGACTTTCCCCTTATTGCAATGGGTAGCATGTAGAGATGAGGGAGCATTCTCGATAAGGCAAACTACTCGAGCGAGTAGTGCCTTATTCGAGTACCTGCTTGCTCGTCTCTAAAGATTCAGCTGCCGGCGTGGGTGACAGGTGAGTTGCGGCGGTGAGCAGGGGGGGGCGGGGAGAGATCTACCCTCCGTTCCTCCCCGCTCTCCCCCGCAGCTCCCCGCCCCCTGACGGTACCCAAATTTTTAGAGACGAGCGAGCAGGTACTCGAATAAGGCACTGCTCGCTTGAGTAGTTTGCCTTATCGAGTATACTCGCTCATCTCTAGTAGCATGTCATCACTCTGTTATGTTAGTCTGTGTATCCTACAATAAGCTGGACACATACAATGGCCTCCACATGTCAGAAATAGTGTTATTTTAATGAATTTGTAATTTAAAGATCTGTTATGACAGATTTGTGTCTGCATGTGCCTTGTTTTTATGTAACATAGAGTGCATCACTGCCATTGGGGCTTCTTCACACAACCATGTGTTCGTGAGAATTTGCACACGTGCAAAACACAGAGAATAGAACACATTGGCCTCAATGAGTGTTTTGGAAAACAATAGGACCTGTTTTATTTTCATGCATTTTGAGCAGCAAAGGCCCCATAGAAGTCTATGGGAGGTGCGAATATACTCAAGGGGAAGTGTGAAACACTGCACAAAGTACAGTGGAAAGAACACACCTGGATCTCATTAGTCTAATTAGCGTTTTATTGCGTGGAAAGGGTGTGTCAAACATGCATGTGAACTGGTCCAGTGTGCGCAAAAGGGCAGTAATATGCACAGCCACGCATGCAATTCTACCTCATGAAACCTCGTTCATGTGCATACACGCTATGCCGCGGCGAGCGGTTTCACGTATATGCCCGTGTGAAGCTGCTCTTAGTGTAAAAAAATGAAATAATGACTTTTTTTATACTAGGATTTGTGTCTAGTAGATATGACACTTTTTTGCGACTGTTTGAAAAAACACCTTTTATAAATGTCTCTTAATCCTGACCAAGCAGTAAGCCATGCATGTGTTTTTTTTAATACATCTACAGCAGATAGCACACTATTTTGGACTAAAATGCACATTAAAAATACACAAATACATTAAAGGGGTTGTCCCGCGCCGAAACGTTTTTTGTTTTTTTTTCAACAGCCCCCCCGTTCGGCGCGAGACAACCCCGATGCAGGGGTTAAACAAGAAAACCGGACAGCGCTTACCTGAATCCCCGCGCTCCGGTGACTTCTTACTTACCTGCTGAAGATGGCCGCCGGGATCTTCTCCCTCGGTGGACCGCAGGGCTTCTGTGCGGTCCATTGCCGATTCCAGCCTCCTGATTGGCTGGAATCGGCACGTGACGGGGCGGAGCTACAAGGAGCCGTTCTCCGGCACGAGCGGCCCCATTGAGAAAAGCAGAAGACCCGGACTGCACAAGCGCGTCTAATCTGGCGATTAGACGCTGAAAATTAGACGGCACCATGGAGACGGGGACGCCAGCAACGGAACAGGTAAGTGAATAACTTCTGATAACTTCTGTATGGCTCATAATTAATGCACAATGTACATTACAAAGTGCATTAATATGGCCATACAGAAGTGTATAGACCCACTTGCTTTCGCGGGACAACCCCTTTAATAAACGTGGGCCCTTTAGTTTATAAACACAGGTGTTCAGACTGACTGGCACGCTAGTCGGGGATGGAGCTCAGCAGGCATTGTATTGCCCTACACAATGCAATGACACTAAAATCTGGTGCACATCATTAATACCTTTGTCTACAGCATATAAAACACTATTTGGTCTAAAATGAACCTTAAAAAAATGCAAATACATTAATAAATATGGGTCATCAAGTTTATAAAGACTGTTTTTTTAGGTTGAACAATACCCTAGTGAAGAATGACGTTCAGCAGACATTGTATTGCCCAACACAGCGCTTGCCTGTTAGGGAACCCGACCCATCCAGTTGAACAATAACAGGTTCGCCAAGGTTTGCTCATCAGCACTTTTCAAAGCCAAATAGTGATGGTGCATCTTTCACCTGTACTTTTCCAACTACTGGAAAGAAAAATCCACTTTCTCAAAGAATTTTAAAAAGTTGTATCATCATATACATGGTGCTGAATGCCATTTCAAAGATACAATTTTGCCACAGTGGCTGGAGAAATTGTATGGAAAATCGATCCTCATTGTACTTTGTGATTACTCATCTGGCTTAAGGCTACAATGAAAGTCAATGTTATCAATGTTAGGGCTTCTTCGCACTGGTGTATGCGCAGACATGCAGCTATTGAATGACAGCTGAGAGCTGCCCCTGATTGGTCCCTGCGCTCAGCCAATCAGAGGCAGCACTCACTCACCCATTTATGAATTCATGAATGGGTGAGTGAGAGCTGCCTCTGATTGGTGAGGGCTGTGACCAATCAGAGGCAGCCCATTCAGCAGGCGGGGATTTTAAATCCCCGCCTGCTGAATACTACACAGAGCAGTTCAGGAGAACTGCCGGCCGGCCGCGGCTGAACTCCGGCTGCAGGGGCAAGGTGAGTATATATATATTTTTTATTTTTACACATTTTAGGATGATTTTCAGGGAAGGGCTTATATTTTTAAGCCCTTCCCGAAAATTCATCCTGTGCTCGCCGGCAGCCCATTGCTTTCAATGGAGCCGGCTGTATTACCGGCTCCATTGAATTCAATGGGCAAACATCATTCTTCTCTGCCACAGCTGTTACAGCTATGGCAGAGGAGAATGATCTTTGTAGTATATGTTCTCAATGCGGTCGGCGCTGCTGCCGCCGGCCCCATTGAGCGCATATATAGAACAGAAGGAATCGCAGAACGCAGATAGGCGTGACCTGCGATTCCTCGTGTCCTATAATTTATTGGACATCCGCATAAAAAGCGGCCATGTGTCCGATCCCATTGCGAAGCAATGGTTCTATATATGCACAAATCGCACGAAAAACGCCAGTCTAACCGAGGCCTTAGGGTGAATAGGAGGATACTTCATTGATCTTTTGTGCCATATAAGAATCATGGATGTTTATAATATTCTGGACAGCAACATATAATGAGCAGTATAGGTTCGTGGAAGAGACAAATGTGGCATCCTATAGCGGCACCACGGCTGTTTATTTCTATATGCATTTTATTGTATGTCTACGCATGTTCATGGTGCTACATAGATACTACCGTTGGCCTAATTTGAATGTAAGGTTTGCTGTAAGCCCTACTATTTTCAAAAATGCTTCCATATCTAAGACTCCCGAATGGCAATTACCCAAAGGCAACTACCTATTATTTTGATTCTTAGAGCTCAAAACAGATGATTTCAATGTTAAAAAGCAGATGATTTCCAGAAGGACTATAATGTGATATATATTATATAGTTATAGATTATAAAGAATTAGTTTAATGCTAAGGGCGCCCACCCACTGGCGTTTGCGATTTTCGTGCGTGAAAAACGCAGCGTTTTCGGCGTGTTTTTGCCGCGTTTTCCATGCATTTTTCGCGGCGGTTTTTGCGGCGGTTTCGTGGCTTTTTCGCGCCTTTTCCATTAATTTCCATTGACATTCATGGGTGCATTAGGAGAAAAATAAGGACACATATGCAACTGACAGTTCCTATGTTAAAAATCGCAACGCACCGCAAAAAAAAAACGCCAGTGGACAGGAGTACATTCAATTCTAATTGCTCTTGAGAAAAAACGCAAAGAAAAAAAAAAAATCGCCAGTGGGTGGGCGCCCTAATAGTAATGTTCTACAAACATTTAAAAAAAAAAAATTGTGAAATTCCCTAGCACACCTCTCCGCTGCTTCCTGATGGCCTATATCTACTGTGCTGCAGTGATGACATAGTGTTGACACACTTAACTGCAGCAGCCAATCACTGGCCTCATTTGTCTTTTGCTGTATCCTGCTGTGGCCAGTGATTATCTGCAGCAGTCACATGTGACACACTTGACTGTGGTCATGTGATCTCTGCAGCCAATTACCTACTGCTCCAGCACTACATACTGCTGATAATTGGCTGCATCAGTGACATGACCCTGTGTCATGATGTCATCACTAGAGCCAAAAGAAGAGTGCAGCTGAATTCTGAGTCCATTTGGAATAACAGTTAGGGCAGATCAGGTGATGTAAATATGACTTTTTTATGCTTTTAAGCAGGGTTAAGTAGATTTCAATTTATTTTTTTCTCACCAGACTATTCCTTTAAGATCACTGAGTAAATATACCTATAGAGATACTGCTATGAAAAACATTTGATAATTCACTGTAAAGTCATTATTAAGTTGTACAGTTTAACCTCTGGGATATAATCGTGGGCACTATAAGAATGACATAGTACGCTATGGCCATACTTACAACTTTGTCTATCCTATCAGCATAGTGTAATGTACTCAGCTGTAGTTTACAGGGACATTGCATCCTCAACACTTCTATAACCTTTCATTTATCACTATGATTAGGACAGTTAAGCTAAAATGTAACATTTCCCCATTTATGCAAGGATAAAAAATGCTGAAGCAAGATCCAAGACTCAAGGGAAGAATCAAAAAAGAAATGTAATGCCTTGCATTGAAATCATAATCTGGAAATTACAATTCTGAGCTTGGCTTTCATGCAGAACAAACTAGCACAAGCATAAGAACAGCAAAACCTAATGATAACATTACCATTTTCAAGTCATACAAACATAATTAACAAGTTTAAATCAGGCAAGACTGTTCTCTGTTATTTTATATGGAAAATGGGGTGACATTTCAATCTGAAAACATGTGGACAGCATAAAGTGTATCAACTTTGTTTTCAAGAAATATTATGGTCATAAATTATGCAAGGGTGAATGTCTGGCACTGCTATATGTTTCATTCTTGCCTATTTACATTTCCCTCATAAGCAGAAAAGAGCAGAAGGGTCAGTTTAATGTCTGGCTAACAAATCTGCAAGCGGGAAGAAAAGGTTACTAGACAGTAACATAGTGTTAATAATGTATCTAAAAACACAGTAGGGACTGCTAATAAATTGAAAATACGCTACAGGAGCGAGTGAAAAAGAGGAGCAAGAGTGACCAGTCAGGTAGAAAACAATTGCCTAAAAATCCCAAGGGAGAAAATGTTTTCTTTGTCAATCCACTTCTGCCATAACTGCTTACAATAAAATAATAAACAAACGTCTGTACTAGTGATCTTCCAATCCGGGCACGTACAGAATCATCTATAACCTTGTCACTGATGTCTGCTGCTGTAACAAAAATTGTTCGACAGAGAGGAGACTACAATAACAGCGGCACACATCTTTCTATAAAGTGTGTGGGGTTTTTTTTTTCAAAATTTTTCTTCTGTGACTTAAAGGATATCTTGAATGGTAAAAAGAAGTTCATGAGGAAGACCCTTGACATCTACTTGGAGTGCAGTTAATAGTTCAAGTACTACATGGGTAGGAAAGTGCAAGGCTGAATATGTTGAAGAGTTCAGATTCACTCCCATCCAACTCTCACCACTAGTTACTTACCTACAGTAGATACTGTATCCATATGTATCAATATATATTTATATTTGTATTGAATGCAGATGATAAATGCAGATTTCTCACCGAGATGAGAAGTCTGTATATGTTATTAAGAGACTATGTAACAGACTGCACTCATTCAAGCTGTTGCTTAGAAAACAGCTTGAATTTGCAACTTTTGGCTCCCTCATTTGGCATATTGGATTGCCTGCATGTTGAGGTGGTGCACATATCTGCCCTCCTGTATCCGTAAGTGTATAGCCATTTTTCGTGATTGTTTGTTTATATGTTTTCCTTTCAGTGATACATTTATATTAGTGTTGGGACTCACAAAAGCAAGGAGCCTTGACGTTGGCTTGTGAGCTGAAGTATTTTGGCAAAAATCTATCTAATATCTTGCATTTATCATGTATTATTCACATGCAGTGCGGCTTTTAAATAAATTTATGTCTGAGCTTGAGAAAGGCTTGTATGCCGAAACGCGTTGCTCATAACATGTTTTAAGACTTTGGATTAATAAAAATTGTATATTAACCATAAATCTAAACTCTTGTTTTATGGATCAGTATTTTTATCCACGCGAATTTAGAGCATTTTCCTTCATCTCAGTGACTTTGTTTCAGGGCACTTGATTATTCAGGTGTTCTGCTAACTCCTGACATCCAGAGGACTGGATAGTGGACAAAGGCTAATTGATACGCCAACCAGGACGGAGGGTGCAGGTGGGTTACCAATTCCAGGGTTATCCCACCTTGCACAAGGTAAGGTACTACTCATTTTTTCTGCTTACCCAGTGAGCAGGTAATTTACTATTCACCAGGTGCACTCTTGACATATTATTTATTTTAAAAGATATACTTGTTATGGTATTGGTATTGGGGTGAGGACCCTAGCTGTTTGGGCATAAGGGAGGAAGAAAGGAGGGTGGGTAGTGGGGTATTTACATTCAGGTCAAGACCCGAAAACTTTGGTCTACATGCTAGTCCAGAGCTAACATTGTGTCAACCCTAGGTAGGGGCAAAGAGGCAAGCAAGGAAGGAACCCTGCCATTATCTCCTTTGTATTAAAAGATGGAACCCTTGTGAGTATATTCTTGTACATCAGGCAAGAATCATGAAAACTGTGATAGTTTGGTCAACAAGGGATTTTTTTTTTCCAAACCCAAAAGTTGAAAAATTTTTTAAACATCCATGCATTTGCCTAGAATAACTGGCATGTATAGTTAAATTGCTTTTTAACTCAACAAAATGACTTTTAAGTGGCACTAAATGACAGTAACAATAATGTTTCATTCACAACACTTACTGGTTGACAATGTGGGCCACGGTGGTCCCTATTTTGCCTTGACATTACCGTATGCCATTGCTCTCTCAATGCTGACACTGGGAGAGAGGGCCCTAATGGCCACATTCCAGCAGGGTGGTCAAAAAATTTGAACGTGCTTAGGAATTTTGGCAGCTCTCCCAGTGGGCTAAAGGTTGCAGATCTATCATCTTTTCTGGCTGTGAGTTGAAATAACAAGGCCCCACCAGTATGAGACGTCCCTTTCTTGTTAGTGCTCCAGTAGGGGTTTAAGAGCCCTGTGCAGCTGCAGCAAGCTTTTAGCTAGGTACAGAAGAACCAGTATGGGGAGGTCATTATAGTGGAGTTTGGGAGATTCCTAGGCACTTCTCAGAATGGCATCTTTATCTTTTTAAAAATAATGTCCCTGGTTCTTTTAGAATCTGAAGGCTGGGGGCCCAGTGCTATGTGGATATGATCGATCTCGATTTCGATTGGTTTACCCAGAATGCAATGTAGCATGGCACTAAAGAAGGTGTTGGCCGCATGGTTTAATTTCAGCTGCATCCTCTGGGAGACCCTGAATATGGAGATTATTTCTCTGATGCCTGTTTTCCAGATCATCAATGTGGATAAATATGTTTGCAATTTTAATGGATTGTGCTTAGATAGCCTGACTATGTGCTTTTATAATAGGCAAAATCTGTTCCTGGTACTCTTCGATGGCAGAAGCCCTGATCCCTATTTGATGTATTTCTTTCTGTATAAGCGACATGGCCTGCTTATTAGACATTACTAGGTTTTGGAAGAGAGTGTCTATCTTGTTTCTAATGGGAAGAGCTCTAATGTGAGCTTTCCAATCCCACTCTGAGTCTTCAATGGGAGATGCTGTTGTAGAAGACCTGGAGGGCTGCTGTGCAGTTGCATCGTGTTCAGGGAAGGAGTCCCTGGATAATGAACTTCCAGGGCTTGCTGGAGATACTGGGCATTGTGTGCTAATTTATCCTGCTGTGGATGTGTGGGAGAGAACACACTCTTTCCCACTGCTATTGTTTTCCCCAGTGCCTGGGGATTCAGAGCCCTGGTGAGAGTCTGGTCTTATCTCTTTAGAGCCCACAGGGGATGATATGCACTCACATGTTGGCCCCATCTCTAGAGGCATTGAAGAAGTTCTCCAGCTGCCTCCTTTCTCTTTCTGCCATCTCTGCTGATCTAGCAGAACCTTTCCTGTGTCCCATGGTTTTTAGTTCTGTTTTTGTAGAAGTGAAAGTTGCCTGATGTGGTCGTATGGAGCCGGTGTGTAGCAGGAGCTCACTCTGTGTATGACCTACTCTGTTGCCTGCACTCCATGCTCCCAAAAAATCTTTATTTTGTATGTATATTTTCATATATTCAGCTATATAGGCTTGAGATGGAAGAGCGTGAGAGAAATTGTATTTCTCCTATACTTGTTTTTTTGTGTTTCAGTCTTTGAATTTGCTTTTATCAGCAATTATTCCCATACACGAAGAGAGTATTAATTCCTTTTTTCATCTTTTACCTAGAGAACCATTAGAGAAAACAGGAAAAAATAGATTCTTATCTTGCGCCGGACACCAGCAGTGAGAGAAGATTTATTAGCCTGTGCCTAACTTTGTCACGTGGCAAGTCTCTACTGAGCATGTCTGCTAATCCCCTCCCTTGAGAATGACCTATCAGCACACAATATGTTGTAATGTATCTGAATGTCACACCTTCTTTTGTTTGAGTCACAAAATTAAAGATGATGTCCCTTGGTTTACACATTAAACTATGTGTTTTTTCATTGACTTCTTCAAGCTCATACTAACCATATCTAATATGGCACCCACAGTGTATTTAAAAGCACAATGCACTAACAAAAGCAATCAAAAATCATATGGATACCAAGTGGTATCAGTAAAAAGTACAATTAGTCCTGCCAAATAAAAACCTCAAACAGCACCACTTACAGCAAATAAAATGTTTGTGGCATTTAAATGCAATGATACGAAAAAACCCCCATCTTTTTTAGAAAGAGTAGAAAGGTAAAGAAAAAAAATGATATAAATTTAGAATTGATGTAACCATCCTGACCTGCAGAATTAATTTGTCATGTAATGTTTACCACATGGTGAGCACCGTAAAAAAAACAAAATCAGACCAGAATTGTAGATTTTGATAATCTTTCTTCTGAAGAAAGCAGAATAAAATATTGTATGCTCCTAAAAATAGATTAAATAAAAACTAAAGTTTATCCTAAAGTGATCTTATGTAAAGCAAGGGAAGCTTTGTCTGCTGTAAAGGAAAAGTTGTATTTACAAGGGGCGGTGGGGGGGAGGGGGGGATATTGTTGAAAAGTTCTCAGCCGGACCACCTTCCTAAAGTGTATGCAAAATGTTTTCTTTGTTGCTATAAAGTATGCTAATCTATAGGTTTACTTGCCAATTTTCAGGAAAATAGCACTATTTTTTCACATCACTAAAAGAAGCATTGCAGAGAAAAATTTAAAATTCTGCAACATTGAACTGCGAGGCATCATAAAGTTCCCGTTCATGTAAAAAAAAAAAACACCAAAGAAAATTCATGAGTGCATGATGGAAACATTGGGTTACAAGTGCCCATCATACTAAACTATGAGGAAATGGTATGTCAACTTTCAGGAGGGTGATTTTTCCACCCCCCAAATGCTGAAAGATTTGGGAGACTCATCACTGTGTCAACACCTGAAATTGTTGCATGTTTTAATGTCATGGTTTTAAAAGATAGATACATTTCACTGAAAACAATAGCTGAGACACTACGGATATCCAAGGAACATGTTTGGAATATAATTCATGAACAATTGGATATACACAAGCTTTTAGCCAAGTGGGTGTCAAAATGATTGAACGCTGACCAGAAGTGCACACGAGTGAGCATTTTCAAGGTGATTTTGAAGCATTTTAAGAAATCCAGTGCTATTTTTTTCGGAACAAATGGTGATTGTTGATGAAACTTGGCTACACCACAG
The DNA here is from genome assembly GCF_035609145.1 of Eleutherodactylus coqui. Classification (NCBI taxonomy): domain Eukaryota; kingdom Metazoa; phylum Chordata; class Amphibia; order Anura; family Eleutherodactylidae; genus Eleutherodactylus; species Eleutherodactylus coqui. Next base: position 135,847,793 of record NC_089843.1, on the reverse strand, counting down.
CCATCCTGAGACCAAACAACCAACGATCAGGGCACCATGGATCTTCATGGCCAAAGAAATTCAAGACACAGAGGTTAGCAAGAAAGGTCATGACCTCCAGTTTTTAGAATAGTCTGCTAATAAAAACAGGTTTTCTTTTTAGAAAAGTCAAACTAGGGGGGCGGAGCCTGGACGCTGAGCGTGATCGCTGCTTAAGAGAAGCGCTCCTCTGACCAAGCACCCACGCTGGCCCCATACAGCTTCTTCCAGACGGATTAATGGCCAAATTAACGAGAGAAAAGAGCTCTGAACTGCAGGGAACAACTCGGTCGGCTAAAAGGCAAGTGGATATGCAGCGCTTCTTTAGAGAAAGACCGGCCCGGTCCCCGCGCCCCCCTCTAAGATGGCACCGGCGAGGGAACTCATAACTGCTCCCAGTAAAGAGGAAGAGGAGGACATGTGCTCCGAGGAGGAAGGTGAGGAGACTGTCTCTAAATCCTTCATGAGAGACCTTTTTTCTCATGCCCTGCGCCCCATAAGAGATGATCTTGCCGAGATCAAGGGTGACCTAAGACAGATGGGACACAGGGTTGAAGAGCTGGAGACTGCAGTGTCAGCTACCACTTCTCATTCCCTCCAGCTAGAGCGGGCCTTAAAGGAGCAGCATACCTATCTTAACAAGACCCTCCTGATGCAGGAGGATCTTGAAAACAGAAACCGCCGCAATAACATGCGCATCAAAGGGCTGCCCGAATCCCACACGGACGAAAATCTACTGAAGGTTGCAAAAGAAATTTTTGCCCTGCTTTTGGGGACAGACAGAGCCAGTTCTATTTGTGTGGAAAGGATCCATAGAGCACTAAGACCGCTGCCGAATGATTCTGAGCCGCCCCGCGACGTCATCTGCAATGTGCTTTCCTTCCCAGACGCGGCCGCCATACTGAGAGCCGCAAGATCCAAAAGAGAGGTATACTTTGCCGAGTCTCCGATTCAAATCTATCAGGACCTTGCCCCCTCAACCTTGGCGAAGCGCCGTCTTCTCCGCCCGTTGCTGGAAACGCTCAAGTCCATGGACATTAAATATTCATGGCTCTTTCCGTTTGGGCTGAGCTGCTTCCACAAGTGCAAGAGAATTAACGTCCGCACCAACGAGGATCTACAAAACTTGTGGAAAACCCTTGGGATTGACCCCATTGAGTTGCCTAACTGGCAGCCCCTGCCGGACCCACCCCAATTTCAACAGCTGGGGGATCCGGAGACATGGCTGGCAGCGGGTAGCTCTAAATCCCCAAAAGGAGGGAAAAAGAAGAAATCAAGGGACGATGCGACCTGATTGCCCACTGAAGAGCGACCTGAATCCCTTGTGGCTATTCGAGCCCATCTGAAAGTCGGTCGTTCAAGGCCTCTAGTGTTTGGTCTTCTGTTCTCTTTTTCTGTTCTTTCTCCAGGACCACCGCAGCGAAAGAACTGATGAGCTAGCTCTTGATCCCTCGACTGGGAGTATTACGCCAGGTGGTGGTCAGCGTAAGAATTGAAATACCATACCCTGTCAGACTGAATATTTGCATTCTTTTGCTAGATTACCGCCAGCTCTTAGTAATTATGCTGATAGAATTGTTTACGTTCTTAATTTTAAAATTCCGTTGAATGTGAAAATTTTAATTACAATGTATTAGACTGTTAGCCCAGTGGCTATTTTTTTCCCAGCCTACCTTTTTAGGGGCCATGGGACTGCTGGTCCGTCCAGGCTGTATTTAACCCTCTGATCTCTTGTCGTGGTCCTCGACCCTACGAGATTTCAGTAGCCCGCCCAATTGTGGGCCAGAGAGTCGGGGTGCCTTCGGTCATTCCGGCTCTCCGCCTTCTTAATAGCTTTAAGTTAGTTGCATAAGTTAGGACTGATTGTATTTTTTGTGCTATATCTATAGCGCACTATTGTTCTGTGTTGTTCCCTCCCCCCTCCCCCCTGTGACCTTCCTATTTTTCCATCCCTCTCTTCCTCGTGTGTCCCCCCTGATCCCTCCCTCTCACGCCAGAGCCTCGGACATCCGGACATCCAACCCTCCGGATTCGCCCAAAGGGTCTGAGCCAATTGCCTTCACCTCGTCCTTGAGGTACCTGCTCGGGTGCTCCACCTGCTTCTCTCTCTCACTTGTCCACTTTCTCTCGCTGTAGCCTAGAATCGTAGCCATGGTGGGACTTCGTATTACCTCCTTTAACATCAGAGGTCTCAACTCTCCCATCAAGAGACATAACCTTGCTCTCCTCATCAAAAGGTATGACAGTAAAATACTTCTCCTACAGGAAACACACTATAAAGGATCCAGATGTTTCTCCCTACCGGGCAAACATTTTCCACAAGCGTTCCACAGCACTCATCCCTCCTCGGCCTCAAAGGGGGTCTCGACCCTTTTCCATAAAATAATTAATTTTGTTGAAGAGGCCCAATACAGGGACGGCGAGGGAAGAGTCCTGTTTATTAGGGGTACATTAAATAATGTTAAAATGACCTTCGCCAACATTTATGCCCCTAATGTAGACCAGGTATCCTGGCTACTCCAACAATTAAAAATTCTAAAACACTTTGCAGCGGGCCAAATAGTCCTAGCTGGTGACTTTAACGTTACGTTCAACCCGTCCTTGGACTCCTCCTCTGGTAGATCTCAAACCTCTCAAAAGAGATTGAGAAAACTTGGCAAATGCTTACAGGAGCTGGGGTTGATAGACTCCTGGCGTACTTTAAATCCCTCTACTAGGGACTATTCGCACTTCTCGTCAATCCACTCGTCTTACCAGAGACTGGACTATGTCTTGGTCTCCTCCGACCTCCTCACATCTATGATCCATGCAGAAATTGACTCTGTGACAATTTCCGACCATGCCCCAGTGCATTTGACTCTAAGGGACCCACGCCCAATTGCAAGGGAATGGAGGTGGTCTCTCAATGCGTCATTACTGGATCACATTGAAGAGAGAGAACAACTCTCTAAAGCCTTGGAAGAATATTTCGATATCAACTCCTATGGCGATCCCAAAATCCCAATTGTTTGGGAAGCGCATAAGGCCTTTTTTCGAGGTCTCCTTATAGCCTTAGGCTCCCGCGTCAAAAAACGCTCACAAAAAGAAATAGACGAGAAACTCTTGCAGATAGCAAAGATGGAGCTGACTGCAAAACTTTCCCAGTCAAAACAAAATCTAGATAGCCTCCCTGAGGGCAGACCTGAAACACATGCTGGAATCTAAATTTAACAAAAAACAACTACACTTAAAGCATCTGGTCTACGCCCAGGGCAACAGAGGAAGTAGATTAATGTCCGCATTAATTAAGAAAGCACGGACAAAAAATCATATCAGCGCCATAAAAACCTCCACCAACGAAACTTGTACCTCGACTCCCGAGATAGCAAAGGAGTTCCAGAAGTACCGTATATACCGGCGTATAAGACGACTTTTGAACCCCGAAAAATCTGCTCTGCAGTCGGGGGTCGTCTTATGCGCCGGTAATACAAAAAAAAAAAAAGTGTAAAAAAAAAAAATTTTATTACTCACCTCCCACGGCGTCCTGTCGCGCTCCGGCAGGATGTCGCTCGCTCCGGCAGGCTGTCGCTCGCTCCTCGTCCCCGGCGCAGCATAGCTTTCTGAATGCGGGGCTTGAAATCCCCGCTTCCAGAAAGCTAATACACACGCCGGCAGCCATGACAGCATTGAATGGCTGTGATTGGCTAAAGCACACGTGGCTTCAGCCAATCACACTATTCAATGACATCATTGAATGGCTGTGATTGGCTGAAGGCGCACGTGTTAGCAATCACACCCATTCAATGATGTCATTGAATAGTGTGATTGGCTGAAGCCACGTGTGCTTTAGCCAATCACAGCCATTCAATGATGTCATGGCTGCCGGCGTGTGTATTAGCTTTCTGGAAGCGGGGATTTCAAGCCCCACATTCAGAAAGCTATGCTGCGCCGGGGACGAGGAGCGAGCGACAGCCTGCCGGAGCGAGCGACATCCTGCCGGAGCGCGACAGAACGCCGTGGGAGGTGAGTAATAAAATTTTTTTTTTTTTCTCCACTGAATACCGGCGTATAAGGTGACAGTTGGGGGGTCGTCTTATACGCCCCGTCGCCTTATACGCCGGTATATACGGTATTATTCCAGACTATATAACCTGAGAGACTCTCTCTCACCCAACCGGTCCCCCGACCCATCAGTCTCGATAAACAACTTCCTTAGCCAACTTGACATTCCTAGAATTAATCCTATAGACGCCTCTTCCCTTTTGGCTAGGGTCACTGAGTCAGAGGTGGAGGAACTAATTGCGTCATGTCCGCCCAACAAAAGCCCGGGCCCTGATGGCCTACCTATTCAGTATTACAAATCTTTTCTACCCATCTTAAAACCCAAACTGACAGAGCTTTTTAACAGCTTACTGGGGGGGGGGATCCCTGCCGAGACAGTCCCAAGAGGCACATATTACTTTGATTCAGAAAGATGGCAAAGACCCGGAGTTATGCGGTAGTTATCACCCGATCTCTCTCATAAATCAAGACATGAAATTGTGGGCCAAGCTCCTCGCTAAAAGGATGGAGCCCTTCATGACAACTTTGATAGACAGAGAGCAGACGGGTTTTGTCTGTGGAAGGGAGGGGTGAGATAATTGCATAAGACTGCTACATGCTGCCCGTTACGCACAACGCCATAGAATACCCTTAGCCTTAGTAAGCACAGATGCAGAAAAGGCGTTTGATAGGGTAGACTGGCGTTATATGGAAGAGGTCTTGCACTCCTTTGGTTTCCCATTGGAGTTCATATGGGCTATTCTTTCTCTCTACATATGCCCTCATGCAAGACTGAAAATCAATGACACTCTCTCTCCTCCCTTCGACATAAAAAATGGTACTCGGCAGGGGTGCCCCCTCTCCCCCTCTCTGTTTGTGCTGGCCTTGGAACCGCTGCTTCTTAAGGTTAGACAAGACCCTGGTATCGGAGGCCTTCATCTCGGTAAACATGTGCTCTCGTCAGCAGCGTTCGCTGATGACATAGTTTTTCTAATAACTGATCCCCAAAGGAGCCTGCCCAGGCTAACGGAAGTCCTTGAGGGATTTGGTCTTGCTTCCAACTTCAAAATTAATAACACAAAGTCAACTATTTTGAATGTCTCTATACCAGGGGCCCAGGCTGACGCGTTGAGAGCCAACTCACCCTTTATATGGTCGAATTCTTCGATTGACTACCTGGGTATCATACTACCCCGGCAAGCCGAAGACCTATATAGGGTAAATTTTATCCCACTGCTAAACCATGTCAAATGCCTTCTAAAGAACTATGATATTCCATTTGTATCATGGTTCGGCAGAAAGAACATCATTAAATCATACATTTTACCCGCTATTCTGTACAAAATCAGAATGCTCCCGATTCATTTACCAGCTAGCTTCTTTAAAACACTTCGTACTGCGTTCACGGGATTTATTTGGAGGCGGAGGAGACCGAGACTGGCCTATTGTCTGATGACTAGGAGGAGATCTGAGGGGGGGATTGACCTACCCAATCTGCTGGACTTTTACCGCGCTGCACAACTTTGCTATTGGGTTGACCTAACCCAACCCCATAGAGACAGCTTGCTGACCATATTAGTGGAAGGCTACAATAGAGACCAACTGTTAGAGGACCTCTGGCTTCCTTCCAAATCCAGGTACAAAGCCAAAGGCTTCAACCCATTACTTAAGGGCCCCTGCTCAGTTTGGGATGAACTACATAAAGATTTAGCCCCACCCCCCTCCCCCCTGCTTCCGTTGTGCATTATCACTAAAACACTTGATCTACCTTCAGACCCAAGCTCATCCTCGATGTGGAAAAGGTTCTCGCCCCTTAGCACACTTGCCTCCCACCACAATACTACGGAAGCTCCTCCCTGAGAGTAGGTTGTCTTTCTTACAACAAGCACAACTGGAAGGGACATTAAATACCTTTCTTTCAAGATACAAATCCACTAGACCTTTAACCCCATTCGAGAAAGCACTACAGAATTACAAATCCCCTGTTAGGAAAATCTCCTACCTAAAGAGGAACTTTGTCGCCCCTAATCTCCCTTACAAACCCGCTTTTTTGAGCTCTTGGGAGAGAGACCTAGGAATTACACTATCCTCAAGCGAGGTAAAATCAATTTTAAAAACTTCTTTTGGCCTATCCCCCTGTGTTCTCGCACAAGAAGCACATTATAAATTACTGTCCCGCTGGTATCGGGCCCCACAGTGGCTTCTGGACCATAAGCTCTCCGCAGATGGTTCCTGCTGGAGGTGCGGAGACCACTTGGGCTCCTACCTTCACCTCTGGTGGTCGTGCCCAATACTGGCTCCCTTTTGGAAAGGAGTGGAGAAGATAATAAATCTAATTTCACCAAACGTAAAAATGGCTCCAGAACTGGTACTCCTCTGGAAGCCCTCTAAATTCTTCCACCCTCAGAGAAACAAGATGATCGCCTTGATCCTGGACACAGCTAAATCCCTTATTCCTCCCTTGTGGAAACAACAAACGGCCCCCACATTGAGGCAGTGGAGGGAGAGAGTGGACAACCTCTACAATATAGAGGAATTATACAGCTGGTCCAAAAATTCACACGACAAATTCAGTCAGGACTGGTACATGTGGTGGACAGTGAGAGACTCACCAATATGGAACGAATGAGGTGATGGCTACGGCTCTGGGTACTTACCTTCCCCTCCCCCTGCTTACCCCCTCCTGCTATCCCACCCCTCTTTCCTCACCATACCCTCCCCCCCCCACAGTTGCCGTGACTTAAGGGGCAGAGGACCCCCCCCCCCCCCCCGCGGATGCTCGTGAGGGATGTTAGTGCACTTTACCTTGGATATTATAGAGGAAAGATGATTTACCTTCACTGCACTTGTGCCTTATCCCAATCAGGTCCAACGACGAGTATCCTTGCTCAAGATAGTGAAGCTGTACATCCCATCTATAATCGATACTTTATGTCTTTTGTCTAATAATTGCACTAGGGCTCTCATCTAGGCCCCTTCCCGAGCTCGTCGGGCTTCCCATGATTGTTTGCAATTTATATACTACGCACCCTGTAATTGTCACTGTAACTGTAATTGTAATTGTTACTTTGTTATTATATAAAAATTTCCAATAAAATTTGATTTACAAAAAAAGAAAAGTCAAACTATCAATGTATAATACTACTGTCACTTGCTAAAAGAAAAAAACATGCAGAAAGCTTTTTCAGGACAAGCTCCTTAACAAAAGACACATCTAGGGAGTCAGTGCATAGAAAGTTACCCTATTCACCAGATCTTGCTCCGTCAGACTATTTTCTATTTTCAAACCTAAAAGATAAAAAAGCTTGAAAGAATGCAATTTTTTGATTGATTCATAGGTGATAACAGCAACAGAGCATTTTTCAGAGATAAAACATTTGAGTTCTTTTTGAAAGGGTTAAATACACTTCAGAAACAATGTAACTGGTGTGATGAATTTCATGGAGAATATGTTGAGTAGTGCTAACATTTCATGCCCCCAGCTCATTCCATTCTTGGTCAGGCTGAGAGCTTTTCAGCCTATTCCAGCTTGGATTTGATGTTTAAGTAATACGTGGGCGGCTCAAGTTTAGCAGACTAGTCCTCCAACATAATTCTTGGAAGGGGGACTTGTCAAAGTGATAACGACAACTTATCTGCCAGTGTGTGTGTGTGAGTGCTTCACATGCTCCGCCCCCTCATCAAATGACTGTGACGTAATTGCAGGTCCTAAAGCATATATAAAACACAGAGCCTCACAGGAGCCATGTGCTCACAGGACCTGTGAGGATGTCACCATCATGTGATCAGTCACATAGTCTCTGAGCTCCGCCCCTGATCACATCATCACAGGTCCTAAACCAGCAGTGCCTGGTCACAAGACAATGACATCATCAAAGGTCCTTTATCTTTGTGCACTGAATGAGGGATTATGGGTGGACTGCATCCTGTACAAACCCCGCAGCCTTAGTGCGATGGATACAGCAGTACTCAGTCTGGCAGTTTGTAGCTTATTGTGAGACAGCTGCACACCTGTGTAGAAAATCCAATAAATGACACCTCACAAATGCACATATACATAGCTGGCAGTGCATATTGACCAACAACATTGAAGCATAGCCCTTCACCACTATCTTCACATCTCCTAAATGTGATATCATGTCATCTCAAGTGCTTATGTTGTCCAGTGTTGAAACTTACTGTCATCATTGTGCAAGCATGTCACCACAGAGGGTTCAATGCTGGCGTGAAGCTAATGCAGCTTACATGACACAGCAAAAAGCCACAATTTCACCTCAGCCACCAGCTGAAGTTTGTACGTCTCGTGCAGCAGATATGCGAAAGCTACAAGCGAACATGTCTCCTCAGTGAGCTGCTGAAGTTCCTAAATTACAGGTAGCTAATATGCAAAAGCAACGAGTCAACATGTCTCTCCAGCGAGCTGCTGAAGTTCCTAAATCACTGTTTGCAATGTTCTGTAAATAAGGCCAATAGCTTACTATTTGCATGGAAATATTTGTACCAACTCCAATTCCTTACAGTAAATATTAGTAAGTGGCGCATCACACCACCAGAAACACTGGTTGTATCCCTTTGGAGTGTTCACGGGTTTAAATGTTGCAGCATCAGTATTTATATTTTGAACATTTACTAAGGTTTTCTTATTCATACGTGTTTACAAATAATGGCAATAGCTTACTATTTGCATGGGAATATTTAGACTAATTCCAATCCCTTTCACTATATATTACACTGGTAATATATAGCGCCCCCAGAAACACTGGTTACTTTAAATAATATTAATAACTAGTATACACCATAAAAGAGGATGTGCACAAAGGTTGTCTTTACAGGCCAAGTATTTTGCATGTGATAATTTGAGCTGAAAGTCTTTTCATTCAGCAATGAATGATAATGTTTTATATGAGCTGGTGTGTTTCTCATTCTCAGTGATTTATCACTGAGGCAGAAAAGTTCCCACTGGAACAAACTTTATCACTGTTGGGAACCACTAATAAATAAAATTTAACTTTTAATAAATAATTAATTAAAATAATGCGCAGCCTAAATATGGTTCAAGAAATTTTTCTATGCAGTTGAGAACCGGGGTAATGTTGTATTCGCACAATCAGTCATAGATTAATAATTCTTGGACTAATATGATAAACGTTCAAGATAGTCCAAGATCTGACAAGTGATATGTATATCGCAGCTTAAACACTGTGATCACCAATATGTGAGCTTCATTGGATATAACTCAATTATCCTCAGGCATGGCTCTTGATGCATTGAACCATGTCTGTTGAGGTCCAATAGAGCTCACTTACATCAATTGTACTTTATTAAGTCTAGAGCCAATAGTTATATATGACTCATATAGAGCTCTATAGAGAGTGGGAGTGCATGTATTAAAAAGCACTCCATTCACAGTCAACTGTAGTATTATCAGTCATACATTTGTAGCTCTTGGACTAATATGGCATATATTCACACCAGTCCAAGATCTGACAGATAATAGAAGTATGACAGCTTATATGCTGTGATCACCAATTTCTGAGTCTCTGTTGGATATAGCTCAGATAACCACAGACATTGTCATTGATGCAATAGACAATATCTGTTGAGATCCAGTAGTACTCACTTATGTCACTTATTTTTCTCTAAATCTAGAGCCAGTGACTATGCCTAACTCATATAGAGCTCTATAGAAAGTGGGGGTGCATGTGTTGAAATGCACTCCATTCACAGTGAGCTGTTGTGCTAATGTGCGTTACCCTATCTGGTTGTACATGATAATATCACTAAGCATAGTAGCTATGTTGTGATTAATGCCTTCCAGATTTGTAAGAGAGCTATATTTTCTATATTTTCTGCCCGTGATTTCTAGGCAGAAAAAAGCTCTTCTTAAAAAAAAAAGAAACAGATAGTAAGAGGAAAGGGATGTTTTTTGTTTTTTTAAAGTTATCCCATATTCCTCATTTATTAGAGGAGATGCTGTCTAAAGTTTCAAAGTCATCTCCTTTTGCCTGCCACCAACGCGTTTCCGCAATAAGATATAAGCTATTGCTTCATCAGGGTGGTTGTTAGAGGAGGACAGACATGCAGCCTCTCGGCTGTAAAGATCTGAGCATAGATGGTATGTGGCCCGTTCTCACGGGTATATAAGGCCAAAGCCACGCCCACCCTAACTGGGGGAGCGTCCCCTGCAGCCAATGAGCGGCAGGCAGCACACACACACCTCCTGAGAAGTATCGCGATGTTTCGGCGGTCCGCGCATGCGCACTCGCCGCCAAGGCCCGTTTGCCAACCATTGCCAACCAGCGGAGAGCGCCGCCGGCTGACACGGAGGGCGCAACGGTGCCATGGTAACGGAGCGCACGGGACAACAGGAGAGGGGGCCGGACGCCGTTCTGGAGACTTATATTCCCCACAGGGCTGATGTTTAAACGATTTAGTGTTCTCATTAATTTATGATGTATACTTACAGTTAAAGCTTAAACCAAGCAGTGTGTGACTCGCAATGTAAGTAATCAGAGCATAATTAGCTCACAGTACTCTTGATGAAATTTAAATGGCACCAATTCTGCTTGATGCAGCAGGGATAGGGACATACTGTAGAGAGTTCATGGATACGTTTAATGTAACATTAATGCAGATATAAGTACATGGGTATACTTTATAACTCATGTCTACTACGTTTGTATTTCCCACGACTGCATGTATTCTCTTCTTTATCTATTCCCTATAGATTCCCTGTTGCTACATATATGTCTTGAGGCTTGTTTTTGGTATATAGGGAGACCTATGAGGCATCAAAGCATTCTGATACAATGATTGGTGATGTACTATTCGCTGGTTGTGTAGTGAACAAATGCAAAGATCTAATATTTCATCACATATTTCCCATTACATCACATATTTCATATTTCATATTACAGCAGTTTTTTTGTATCCCCTATTTTGGTGTTTATTATTGTTCCATCCCTTTATATCGATGGAACAATCAGATATGGGATCATAATATTGATCAATATTGATCACATGATGTTCATATGGTTTTAAGTAAATAAAACATATGGTTGTTGTACATTTAGTCCCTTCTTCAAATATGGGACCCTATTATTGATCAGCATTAATTGTGTGATGTTTGAATAGCTTAGATAAATGAAACATATGATTGTTGTTCATTTAGTCCCTTCGGACTACATGACTCCAGACGATATATCCACTGGGTCTCCTTTTGAAGCAGTCTCCGGTCCCGATTGCCTCTTCTGCCATTTTCCCTGATGATCTCTATTCCCTGGAATTTTACCACATTGGGATCGTTGTTGTGACACTCCCTAATGTGGGTGGCCAGACTTGTATGCTCCCCTCGATCTATGTTGCCGACGTGTCCCAAGACACGTCGTCGCAGTTGTTGAATGGTTTTCCCAACATAGTCGAGGGGGCAGGGACAAGTCGCCTTGTACACGACACCAGGTGTCGTGTACAAGGCGACTTGTCCCTGCCCCCTCGACTATGTTGGGAAAACCATTCAACAACTGCGACGACGTGTCTTGGGACACGTCGGCAACATAGATCGAGGGGAGCATACAAGTCTGGCCACCCACATTAGGGAGTGTCACAACAACGATCCCAATGTGGTAAAATTCCAGGGAATAGAGATCATCAGGGAAAATGGCAGAAGAGGCAATCGGGACCGGAGACTGCTTCAAAAGGAGACCCAGTGGATATATCGTCTGGAGTCATGTAGTCCGAAGGGACTAAATGAACAACAATCATATGTTTCATTTATCTAAGCTATTCAAACATCACACAATTAATGCTGATCAATAATAGGGTCCCATATTTGAAGAAGGGACTAAATGTACAACAACCATATGTTTTATTTACTTAAAACCATATGAACATCATGTGATCAATATTGATCAATATTATGATCCCATATCTGATTGTTCCATCGATATAAAGGGATGGAACAATAATAAACACCAAAATAGGGGATACAAAAAAACTGCTGTAATATGAAATATGAAATATGTGATGTAATGGGAAATATGTGATGAAATATTAGATCTTTGCATTTGTTCACTACACAACCAGCGAATAGTACATCACCAATCATTGTATCAGAATGCTTTGATGCCTCATAGGTCTCCCTATATACCAAAAACAAGCCTCAAGACATATATGTAGCAACAGGGAATCTATAGGGAATAGATAAAGAAGAGAATACATGCAGTCGTGGGAAATACAAACGTAGTAGACATGAGTTATAAAGTATACCCATGTACTTATATCTGCATTAATGTTACATTAAACGTATCCATGAACTCTCTACAGTATGTCCCTATCCCTGCTGCATCAAGCAGAATTGGTGCCATTTAAATTTCATCAAGAGTACTGTGAGCTAATTATGCTCTGATTACTTACATTGCGAGTCACACACTGCTTGGTTTAAGCTTTAACTGTAAGTATACATCATAAATTAATGAGAACACTAAATCGTTTAAACATCAGCCCTGTGGGGAATATAAGTCTCCAGAACGGCGTCCGGCCCCCTCTCCTGTTGTCCCGTGCGCTCCGTTACCATGGCACCGTTGCGCCCTCCGTGTCAGCCGGCGGCGCTCTCCGCTGGTTGGCAATGGTTGGCAAACGGGCCTTGGCGGCGAGTGCGCATGCGCGGACCGCCGAAACATCGCGATACTTCTCAGGAGGTGTGTGTGTGCTGCCTGCCGCTCATTGGCTGCAGGGGACGCTCCCCCAGTTAGGGTGGGCGTGGCTTTGGCCTTATATACCCGTGAGAACGGGCCACATACCATCTATGCTCAGATCTTTACAGCCGAGAGGCTGCATGTCTGTCCTCCTCTAACAACCACCCTGATGAAGCAATAGCTTATATCTTATTGCGGAAACGCGTTGGTGGCAGGCAAAAGGAGATGACTTTGAAACTTTAGACAGCATCTCCTCTAATAAATGAGGAATATGGGATAACTTTAAAAAAACAAAAAACATCCCTTTCCTCTTACTATCTGTTTCTTTTTTTTTTAAGAAGAGCTTTTTTCTGCCTAGAAATCACGGGCAGAAAATATAGAAAATATAGCTCTCTTACAAATCTGGAAGGCATTAATCACAACATAGCTACTATGCTTAGTGATATTATCATGTACAACCAGATAGGGTAACGCACATTAGCACAACAGCTCACTGTGAATGGAGTGCATTTCAACACATGCACCCCCACTTTCTATAGAGCTCTATATGAGTTAGGCATAGTCACTGGCTCTAGATTTAGAGAAAAATAAGTGACATAAGTGAGTACTACTGGATCTCAACAGATATTGTCTATTGCATCAATGACAATGTCTGTGGTTATCTGAGCTATATCCAACAGAGACTCAGAAATTGGTGATCACAGCATATAAGCTGTCATACTTCTATTATCTGTCAGATCTTGGACTGGTGTGAATATATGCCATATTAGTCCAAGAGCTACAAATGTATGACTGATAATACTACAGTTGACTGTGAATGGAGTGCTTTTTAATACATGCACTCCCACTCTCTATAGAGCTCTATATGAGTCATATATAACTATTGGCTCTAGACTTAATAAAGTACAATTGATGTAAGTGAGCTCTATTGGACCTCAACAGACATGGTTCAATGCATCAAGAGCCATGCCTGAGGATAATTGAGTTATATCCAATGAAGCTCACATATTGGTGATCACAGTGTTTAAGCTGCGATATACATATCACTTGTCAGATCTTGGACTATCTTGAACGTTTATCATATTAGTCCAAGAATTATTAATCTATGACTGATTGTGCGAATACAACATTACCCCGGTTCTCAACTGCATAGAAAAATTTCTTGAACCATATTTAGGCTGCGCATTATTTTAATTAATTATTTATTAAAAGTTAAATTTTATTTATTAGTGGTTCCCAACAGTCATTCTCAGTGATGCAGTATTTTATCACACAGCTATTTGCATCAGATAAAATGAAAACATGAGCTAAATGTAGATTTTAATCTCGTCTTGGTGTTGTGCACCCTCAGTATTTATTGCAGTGCTTCATATAAAGTGGGGTCAGTTATCAAACAATCAGGTGGACGAAAGGTGAATTGATAGTCATTTTTATGATTGTGCGGGTCTGAAGCAAGCAATATTTATTTTTATTATCTTTAGTTTTACAAGTTCATCTTCCAGAGCTAATGTCGGATAATTAGTTCTTTGTAGAACTTTAATAAAATATCTAATCTTTTGTTCTTTGGAAACACAAGTCATGCTTCTCTCCAGGTTTACAAGCTATCTATTTCTTTATTAAATGCTTCTTAAGTTATAAATAACAGAGTTTAAACTATAAGAAGGTGCACACAAACTCTGCAGTTTACTATTAGATAGTATATCACAAAAATTGTATTAGGCTGCTCTCACATAGGCGTCTGTAAAAACGCAGCGATTTTAAACACGGTGTTTTACAGCGTTTTCGAACAGCGTTTGCAAACTTGTTCAACAGCATTCGACAGTGTTTTTCAACACACCCCATAATTGCAATGCGTGATGAGGTGCATTAAAATAGCACTAACATGGAGCATATAGCGTTCAAAAATCGCGACGCTCCTATCGCCTGAGAAGCCCCATTGAAATCAATGGAGGCATTTTATAGCATTTGGCACGGTGTTTGAATTGATGGATTCTATAGATTATCATGATATTAAAACCCTTAGCAAGCAGCAACTCACAACCAGTAATTGGCAGAATATAGTCAAATACATCCACCAGCATGTTTATTTTCGCAAAGTTGGTCATCACATATCTCAGAACAGGGATGTAACTATAGAGGATGCAGGGGATGCAGTTGCACCTGGGCTGAGGAGCCTAAGGGGGCCCATAAGACCTCTGTTTTCTATATAAGGAGACCAGTACTATGAATAAAGCATTATACTTGGGAACCCTGTTACAGATTTTGAACTGGGGTCCAGAATAGAGATGAGCGAACGTACTCGTTTAGGGCGTTTTTGCACTCGAACACCGCTTTTTCCGAGTAACCGACTACTCGGGCGAAAAGATTCAGGGGGCGCTGGGGGTGAGTGGGGGGGTTGCAAAGGGGAGTGGGGGGAGGTGGGAGAGAGAGTGCTCCCCCCTGTTCCCCACTGCTACCCCCTGCTCCACCACGCCGCCCCCCGCCCTCCGGCGCCCCCCGAATCTTTTTGTCCGAGTAGTCAGTTACTCGGAAAAAGCGGTGTTCGAGTGCAAAAACGCCCTAAACGAGAAAGTTCGCTCATCTCAAGTCCAGAACCTTCAGGACCTTACAGTGTCTCTGCTTTCATACTCACATCATGCAGTGCTCACAGGAAGTTGGAGGCTATCAACAGGGAAAGAATTAGCAAATGCAGACAAGATGTCAGAGGAAGTAGAGCTATTTTTCAGGTGGTGGGTCACTTGACCTAGATAAAAAAAATGAAGAGAGTAGCTAGACTAGATAGAGTAAACCTGTTACAAAACTACTTATTGTGTTAGCCTGTGCTTGGAATACCCCTTTAAGTGACTCAGGCTTGATGTTATCTATGACTGATTGCTTTCCTTTTCTTCTCCATCTGGCCCAGACCACAGCAACAACCTCCCACCAATGTAAGTTGTCTCTGCAGGTTGCCACCAGATGTCTTTGAGTTTTTGAATATCCATAGAATTGACCTTTATATTAATATTAACTCCTAATAACGCCACACTGTGATCCCTGAATATTTAACAAGCCAGACTGCCAATAAGTAGTTAATAAGTTGCACTGATTCCCCTAAATAATTAGTAAGTCACATTATGCCCCTGAGTAACAAGTCATATCATCTCCCCCAAAAAATAATAAGCCACACTCTATATAATTAATAGATTGCACTGTGACCTCCACAATAACTAATAAGTTGCACTGTCTTCAACAATGATCATTAGGTTACAGTGTTCCCCACAATAATTAACCACTCTTATCTAACAGAATAATTAGTATGCCACATTTGTCCCCAGAATAAATATAAGCCTCACTTGTCTTCCAAAATAAATAATAGGCCACAATGTGTCTCTAGACGGAACCAAACAGCACCAGATGGCCCCCATTGACTATAATAGGGTACATTTGTTTTCTACCTAACTGTCTAGCTTCTGGACAGAAGAAAAAGCACTGAATGCAGCACCTTTCTTCTGGTATTTTCAGCCAGATCTGCGACAGAACCTCCAGCCAGAGGATCTGATGCAGATGTGAAACCAACCTTAGGGCTCTTTCACACGAGCGTATATCGGCTGCTGTTTTCACGGACGGCCGATATACACTACGATCTCATGCATTGGATTCCAATGCATTAGATCACATGGTCGTATTCTCGCAGCATAAAAGCACCCGGCCACGCCAATATAGCGCCGGGCACTTTTATGTCAGGCCGGAAATATAGTCCTGGAACAATCTTTCTGGCTGGAATACGTTGGCCGCTGCATGGACTCCTATGGGAAACAATGATAGTGGCCGGAGAAGGAAGGTGGGAGGTAGTTTAGCAGCGTGACTGCTAAACTCCCTCCCCCTTTTCTCCTCCTCTCTCCTCCCCTCCGGTTGTTTGCAATTGGAGGGGGTTGGAAGGGGCTGCGGACAAGGGGTGGGGAGAGGACAGGAGCTTAGCTCCACCCCTGTCTAGCCCCCACCCATTGCAAACACCCGGAGGGAAGAGGAGGTGAGCCGGAGAGGTGCTTGTAGTGGAAACCCAATATTTCTATATTTTGGACTGTGGGCCTTTGGTAGTGGACATTTGTGAATTTAACATTCTGTATAACCAAATGTCATGTTTGCCTTCTGTTCTTACATTTACGCAATATGCAATACTTCCTCTTATGAAACTTCTGTTTTCAAAACGCTGACAAGATAATATATAGTATAAACACGTTACATTTTCCATCTGTATTGCAACTTTGGAAGACAGTATAACTCAGACATAGATAACCGCAGTCTGAAACAGCTACCACAATAATTACCCAAGCAATTTTACTGGAAACGTATGCAAATAACATGGGAGGTTTGTGCAATTTATAGTTCATGATGTAACATCCAATCATATCGAAGGAACCACAAGTTTCTCCAAGACAACCCACTCATTTCATCCACCACCTGATGGCCAATCACAGATGACCGGAGGATGGAAGAATTGCAAGATGCTTATCCAATAATTAAACAATACGTTGTATCTATGTAATCTTTGACCTGCCCAGATGGGCGGATATGTTAAACTCTTTTAAAACAGGCTACGCGCCCAACATTAAAGTAGAATTGAGGAAGCTATGCATGCTGAACCTGAGTCAGTGTGGAAACTTCTTATGCGCATATAATCAATTCTGAATTAATATGGAAGGGTGTAAACATTCCAAATTGAGTAAGCCGTGGTTTCACAAAGGAATTCCACGACAGCTGGTGGCCCGTACGGGGAGTGATCGATAGGTTCCATAGAGCTCGGACAGAAGACACGGACATATGCGACCTTGGACTTGGTGGGCCCAATAAAATCATCAGAACACGGTAAGATAAATTAATTATCTATACCTGTGTGGCTAACTCCAGGCTCGCCTATGTGCCGTGTCAAGGCCGAACGATTTGGAACTGCACGACAGGTACTTTTAAGTCTCGATCACTCGATAAGAACCTGTCATAAGATATAAAGGAATGTTTACATGCCTGTTGTTTTGAGAGTACTGGTCGGTTGGCAAGGTCAGTGAATTGCCTTAAGGGGGAGGAAGACCCTGTACAGGGGCCCCTTGCTCGGGTCAGGTTTGGTGTCTAAAACCTTAGAGTAAGGGGACCTGTCGGGGTAGTTTGACTAGGTGTTCCTGCTCGGGTCAGGTTTGCTGTCTAAAACCTTAGAGTCAGGAAACGGTCAAACGTCTGGACAGGCACCGCTGCTCCGGTAGAGTCTGGTAAGAGACCTAGGAGAGAGGGGCTGCCAGACAGTATCCCGAGGGGCAGTTTAGACTAAACCAGCCGTACTGGTGCTCCGTCTATTTGTCTGTCTAATTGTGTGGGTATACCACCCATGTCTTGCCCAAATTGCCAAAAAGGATTGTTATTGACGATAAGTACCCTCGGATGGGAGATCTGTAGTCAGAATAATCCCTACCCCGCCCACCGCTGTGGTTACGGTCCACTGTTTGAGGATGATGGTCCACAAATATTTGTTTATCGTTTAAACGTGCACGAGTGGATCCCTCTGGCTGAAGGTAGATTGTTGAATTGTGTAGCGACAGAAATGCTAGAGACTCTAGGGCGGGACATATTATGTCCGGCATCTGAAGAGACTTCTATAATCATGAATCTGGCAGCCATGATTGAAATTGAAAGGCAACAGACATTGTACCAAGGTCAATTCTTACACCCTCCAGAAAAGTGTGGAAGGGGTGGAGAGTCAAGTTATCATTGATTAATCAAGCAATCTTCCTGTGTGCTCAAAACGTCCTACCTGTCAGTATGATAAAGTTAGTGTGCTTGTCTGTTGTGTAGAGCTAATCCTGCTGAGTTGTTATATAGAAATAGTCTGTTTGTCTGTTATATAGAATTAGTATCAGTCCTGCTCAACTGTAAGAAGGGATTGTTGGCAATGAGAATGCATTGGCTGGGTTATAGCCAAGATTAATACACCGTACACAGCGGCGCGCTGTGGGTTTGGACTTTGTAGGTTGCATGTTCATTATTGGATCCCTTCTAGTAAGGCAGATTACTAGACTGTGTTGCTGTTGAATTGTTAAACGTTGAAAGTATAGGCTTGTGCCCGTAAGTGAATGTATAAAAATGGTTAACTGAATGTGTTTAGGGGGGAAAAAAAAAAAAAAGGCTGCTAACTTCATTTAAAAAGAGGAAGTGCTGTAACTCTGAATAGAAGTGAAGCAATTCTTGTGCTGTTAGTATGTCTTGTTATGTAATCTAATCTTTGTTATACGTCCGTCATACAAATGTAAAAAGTTATATGCCACTCACATCCTGAGGGGGCTCTTAAGAATACAAACTGTAACAAACTGCGTAGCCCACCATGCCCACAGGAAAATACATCTAGGTTTGCCAAGTCCCCAATTCAATTGTAACCACATACAATGTTAGGTGGTCAACGCTGTGAAAAGTTACAAACATTTGTGACCGTAAAGTTACAACATAGTATGTCAGAAAGAGGAAGAGAAGGTGGGCTGAAATGGCGTCTGTATCAGCACATGCCAAAGACACCAGCGTTCAATATAACAGTTTAGTAAATAGGAAGAATTGCAGTACATTACCAATCAGATGGAGATGCCCGGCATCTAAGACTGCATCTGCCCGGTCTCCGGAAGTCTGGGACAAAAACTGTTGTAAAAGTAAAAATTAGCCACGCTCTCACTTGTAATCCTGTCTCTGGGCTGTCACGGGAGCGAGAGATTTTAAAAAGAGAAAGTTACTTATGCTGCAGTCCTAAGGAAGTTAAATTTAGATAGTTTAAACTGGTTTGAATAGTTAAATTTAATAAACACTAAAATAAATTACAGGGAGTAAGGTGTGAAGGAAGTAAGTTGCTGCAGAGAAGCCAAAGAATGGGAAACAAGCAGGTAACGATAAGGCCAGGTATCCACAGGAGGGACGGGGCAGATTGACCCGTAATTTGTAAAATGTAAATTGTGTGGTGCATAAGACTTTATCTTTATTGAGTTGCGATGTGTGTCTGAGGACTGCTAACGTTGAATGAGGAAATAAGGAAGTAAGTGATTAGCCACACTCAGAGGGGTGGAGCTAGATGATGCAAGAACACGTCTCTTATCCAAGGAGGGGGTAAGAATCATAGATAGCCAGAAGAAAAAGTTTTGTTTTTTTCTCCTGTCCCAAACTCAGCTTTCCACGGTTCCTGACACCCACAAGACAGACATAGGAAAATTGAATGTACCCACCATGATAATATATACGAGACCCAGATACACATATATAAAAAAAAAAAAAAGGGTGAAGGGTCAGCCACGCATGTTAGGTGCTGTGTGCTGATGCTTTGGAAAAACTGCCAACCGGCCACAATTTCACTGTTAATTTCTCTTGCAGAAGGCTGTAAGGCCTGGAGGCCTCCAAAGACTAACCAAGTTCTGCCGGCCATACCCGTACATACACCCGTTGCCAAATTCCGCACCTTTCTGGGCCCCGCTACCTCTCGCACCTTTCTGGGCCTTGTTTCATACTGCCGCCCATACGACAGTATTGACACAAAAGCACGGAGGACAACCACAGTCATGAGGTTAGATCCAGTGACTCGAGGAGCTCCCTCATCTGCTTGTACGGTGGCAGCAGTACAGGCAATGGCTGACAAATCTTCTAAGTTGGTATTGGACTACCCCCTAGTGGTCCACACCCCAAATGACACCCAGAACATACTCATGCAAGTGCAACCCAAGCACTTATCTCTGGCCTATTAGATCCGGCTACAATGTGCTCTTTCCATGCCTCCCCCAATATTTCTTCCCAATGTTGTAATACCTTGAACCCGGCTACTCTTCTTTTAATCAGGTATTCCGGTTCGAACGGGGGAGGGGAGGCATAGGTGATCTGAGTATGGCAGATCAGCTATTTTTTTAAATTGTTTAATATTCTGTGCAACAAGATTCTGACATTATTGTAGTGATGTACACACTGTTAATGATGCATATTTTGAGTTTTCTTTTGTAGATGGTATCAGGGTGAGGATTGATGATTCCGAACCAGATATGCAGAGGTCACACAACAAGATGTCCTAAACGCAGAAGCTCTGCCTCCGCATGTCTCAGGGCAAGAAGCGGAACCGAAGGCCCTCACTGAGGCGTGTGGTGTGGTAGAAGGTAAGACGGCAACTCTTTACACTGACTCCTGGAATGCATTTGGCATAGCTCATGATTATGGCCCAATATGGAAGGCCAGACAGCTTGTTATCTCAGTAGGACAGCCAATTAAGAATGGTGCAGCGGTGCAGAGTCTCATGGAAACCCTACTACTACTACCTGGCAATAGAGAATTCACACCGATTTCTACAATGGAGAAGCGAGAGGTGACACCCTCGCCGACAACACAGCAAAGGCAGCGGCCCTCAAGCCGTGGAAGAAAGAAGAATAGATACTGACAGCATGAGTCAGTGATAAAAACTTTGGACTTTGATAAAAACTTTGGACTTTGATAAAGACTTTGGACTTTGATATGTCAAGGACTTTACAGTTACAAGTCAACGAGGAAGGAAAGCAAATGGGCTAAAAGATGGGAGCAACAGAACAGGACGGCGTATGGCGAACAATCAACAGAACTTGCCTACAGAGGTCCCTGTCCCCCATGATGGCCCAACTGGTACACAGAATCAAAAGCAGCGATGACGTCGACACTGAACAAGAATGGGTGACACCTAGGTTCTCTGTAGCTGCTGCATCATTTGTCCAGTTAGCATGATCTTTGCCATATGCGAGTCCGGACAGAAGTAAGGTGGCCATATAACACTTGCCTTGACCACTCTACCCATTTCAGAGATTGCTAATTTGACCACATTCAGCTCACACCTGTTGGGAAGTATGAACATGTGCTTGTTGTTGCTTGAGTCTTTTTCAGGTTGGAGGCCCACCCTGATACTAAGGTAAATGAGCAGATAACCACACAGAAGCTCATGAATGAGGTAATCTGCAGATACAGGGTACCGGAAGCGAATGAGGTAAACGAAGGTACACACTTCATAGGTGAAATAATGTGACATCATATCTGGAAAGTAATTGGACAGGGGAGTGTGCCTTAGTAAAGCCCTTATGCTCCTCCACATCCTGTCAGACAGCATTGAAGATAATGAGGTTACCCCCAATAGTTACTTTATCTCGATCCAACTCTGCTGTGTTCTGTAGTTATCCTGTCATGTTAGTCTACCCTTGTTTTCTGCATAGGTACGACGGCTCCTTCCAGTCTTGTCACTAGGTAGTGTAGGGACAGGGTAGGCGGCCTGGACGTGTTCACCATCAGGACTATCTCCAGGAGGGACATTGGTGTGGGTGAAGATCAGGGAGTCCCACGCCGTGCGTACCTGTGCATACTACTAGTATTGTAACAGCACACTAGAGTGAGAAGAGAGGCTCCTGGTGATAGTTTTGACCTACACGTGTACGTTGACGTCATAAGACAGCCAAGGGGGGTACCTGACGAGTTTTTAAAAATTTTCCTGATTTATTATGGTAAATAAAATGTTGACCAGATTAATTATGTTTATTACAATTTAAAGTGATTTATAAGTTATACTAGAGACGCCTTATAGGGACTAGTCGACCAATAGGACCTACCTCGACTATGACTTTTCAAAATAGAATGGCACTAGGTACGATTTTAGCCAAAAAAGGGAGTGTCTGTAAGATGATAGGGGAGACTTGTACCTACATTTCAGACAAAACGTGACCCACAGGTAAAGACGCAGTTGCCATTAAGAAGCTGACCGCACTAACTAGAAAGAGCTAACCTTAGTCTGTTTTCCTCAGTTAGGTACCTAACAGGAGAAGGGAAAAATATAGAAAAAATAAGGTTTAAAACATTGTGTATTTAGAACACTGTGATAGGTTTTCGCTAAGATTTTGCTTTATTTTATCTGCAGTGCACTCTGCTTATGTCCACGCAACATACCGGTGTTACAACGCCCCTGGTCCTGTTACCTTGCCGCCTCTGGAAAAGGGAAGTGGGAATAATCACTTTGTAGCTCTTTCCTTCCAGACTAATATATATGATAATGCACTTACTAATGAGACAAAGATTCAGTCATGTTGATCAGTCATTAGATAGTCCTGATTTTGCACTCGTCGATGAATCAAGGTAGCGTCTACACAAGTTATGCAGTGTTTACCGGAAATAGTAAAAGCCGCACCTCTCCTAACCTAATGCCTCGAGATCCCAGGTGATAGCCTAGACCTCCACATGTACCAAAGACCCGATTGCCATGAACCCACAACCTTTGAATTAGAACCCACACCTAGGTATCAGAGGGGCATTTGCAGCCTAGGTGACAGTTGTGAAAGACCACCACTCTACTGAGTTTTCAAAACGTTCTACACAAAAGTTTATCCTGATAAGGAAGTTATTAATTATATTTGTCACCTTTATAGTCATCCTAATTTCTGTTTGTCGTTGCATACAGTGTATTCCGACCCTGATGACTGCCTGGTCCACCTGTCTCACTACGATGTCCAACAAAAAGCCCACTGTCAGCGCAAACGTCGTCATCATGGATCCAGAATACGATGATGTCGAACCATCCTATACCCCCATGACAGCAATAGCTCCAGTGTACAACACAATGCGAGTCTTGGGTCAGCGGTGGGGGTGGGACGGAGCAGGGCGAGTTTAGTGAAACAGATAGTTTCAAGGGGGGTCTGTAGTGGAAACCCAATATTTCTATATTTTGGACTGTGGGCCTTTGGTAGTGGACATTTGTGAATTTAACATTCTGTATAACCAAATGTCATGTTTGCCTTCTGTTCTTACATTTACGCAATATGCAATACTTCCTCTTATGAAACTTCTGTTTTCAAAACGCTGACAAGATAATATATAGTATAAACACGTTACATTTTCCATCTGTATTGCAACTTTGGAAGACAGTATAACTCAGACATAGATAACCGCAGTCTGAAACAGCTACCACAATAATTACCCAAGCAATTTTACTGGAAACGTATGCAAATAACATGGGAGGTTTGTGCAATTTATAGTTCATGATGTAACATCCAATCATATCGAAGGAACCACAAGTTTCTCCAAGACAACCCACTCATTTCATCCACCACCTGATGGCCAATCACAGATGACCGGAGGATGGAAGAATTGCAAGATGCTTATCCAATAATTAAACAATACGTTGTATCTATGTAATCTTTGACCTGCCCAGATGGGCGGATATGTTAAACTCTTTTAAAACAGGCTACGCGCCCAACATTAAAGTAGAATTGAGGAAGCTATGCATGCTGAACCTGAGTCAGTGTGGAAACTTCTTATGCGCATATAATCAATTCTGAATTAATATGGAAGGGTGTAAACATTCCAAATTGAGTAAGCCGTGGTTCCACAAAGGAATTCCACGACACTGTCTCCCCATGCCCAAAGGCATTGCGGTTTCAGCGTATATGCTCCAGGGCTGTGCTGTCTGAACGGACACACAAACGTTAGATTTGAACGCCCATTCGCGGGTTTTTATGGTGCCGGAAGGCGCATGTAAAAAGGCCCACGGCCGTGTAAAAGAGCCCTTACTGTGCCTTCAAGAGCATTTAGCAACCACAAAACACATTGTGTTGTGAACTATAATCATGAAGTGCAATACACCACGTAATGTTACGGCACTCTGCCCCCCAGAGCGCCAGGTGGGGTGCCCTGATCTTCCCGCACCCCACTGTCCCTGCCTACTTGCCTCGGCCCTGGCTAACCCCAGGCGGACAACTGGGCGGCGGTCCCTGCGCTGGCTAGGGACCTGGCGGCTGACAAGCAGGAAACTACCTAATGGGGGGAACAGAGTGCCGACAGAGGGTGCAGATGAATCAGACCAACAAAACTTACAAGGCTGGAGATGGAACTCACAGGCAAACTGGCAGGGTGCTGGATAGCAACTAGTGCTGACTGGGCCAGACTAGATTAGAGGCAAACAGAACCAACAAAAACAGACTGAGTAATAGGGGACCAGAGGGAGCTGACCGACAACTAGGGACTGGCTGAGGAGAACCGCAGACAGACTGGCTAGGTGCATGCAGAACCAATAACTGGCAGTGAGCTCAGTTCACTGCCAGTCTTTTAACCACAAGGTTCCGCCCAGGGGCGGAGAGTGGGAGGAGGCAACTCCACCCACTGCTGTATAAGAAGCACAGAGGAGTGCGGGCGGCACCCTACGGGCGGGCACGCCCACGCCGCCGCCCACTGGCCAACCCAAGCTGCTGGGATGACCTCGACACAGGGCTCCAGGCTGCTGGAGCCGACGCCGGAGCGACGCGCGCCGACCGCGGGACCCCGTGCCGCGCTGTATGGTAACACGTAATGTGTTTGCAATGATCAAGAATTTGTGCCACTGTTAGGCCAGATTCACACAAACTTATGTGCGCAGCGTATTATGCACAAAAAATTTTAGAACACTCCATCCTGATTTAAAAGGCTAATTAGCCTAAAGCGGTGCTGGTGATTGTGGGTATGTGCTGCATTTAGAGCATATCCGCGGGGCAGATGTGCATGTTTGTGCACCTCCCATAGACCTCTATGGGGTTCTTTGGTGTGCAAACACTCACAGGACAGAGCAGGTCCTATGTGTTGTACAAAAAAAAAAGTGAGAATGAATGAATCCACTGAAATGAGTTCTATTCTACGCACTATGTGCGCGGGCTTACCCGCATGCAAAATCTCGTCATAACGCGTTTGTCTGTTTAAGTGAGAAAATCATGTGTTTTTTTGAGTGATGCAAGATTGAGTGAAAACACAGAATTATGAAACCAATAATTTTCAATGGTTTCATTCCCATTTGCGATGTTTTCTGTCCTGCAATGTTGCGAGATTTGTAAATTGCAGCATGTCCTATCTTTCTGCATTTTTCAAATTTTGTTATTTATTTATTTTTCTCAAGCAATGTTTCCCTATGGAGCCTCCGATTTATCACATCGCAATGCATGAGCT
Source organism: Eleutherodactylus coqui (assembly GCF_035609145.1). Taxonomy (NCBI): domain Eukaryota; kingdom Metazoa; phylum Chordata; class Amphibia; order Anura; family Eleutherodactylidae; genus Eleutherodactylus; species Eleutherodactylus coqui. Next base: position 135,822,108 of record NC_089843.1, on the reverse strand, counting down.
TGAGATGTTCGTGCGATGCGTTTTTAATTTTAGAAACTCTGATTGTCTTTCCCGCTCAAAGATGGCGGGTGGCAGCGATGCAAGATTATTCTCAGGAAAAAGCACAAAAAAATTCTCAGAAAAAAACACAGCATGTCCTATTTTGGTGCGTTTTACATACGCAGTGTGGTAAGTGGGATACATACACTCATGTGAATGAGCCCTAACAGACAAATCCCCATTGACTTATTCAAGATAAAAAAAATATTTTAATATAGGATATAACTGTACATTTTATTCATTTTAGTATAGAAGATGAATTCCGAGCCGTGCGCTACAAAATATTCCTGTGCAACATGTTTATTACTAACTAAAATATGGCTTTCCGCACACCAAATAATTAACGTCTCGGTTGTACATTGTACCTGTGCTATTGTCCCATTGCTACAGTAACTGCCTAATTTAACTGTTTTATAATGTTGTGTTCTACTTGTGTGTCCCACAAAGTTAAAAAAATATTGATCCTTAGTTACTCATAAAAAATGTGGTTTGTGCATTGACTTTTTCTAGCACCGGCTCCCAGTAGCTCTGCCTATAAAAATCAGAAAATAGATTCAGAATTTACAATGAACTGGAAGCGTGCCGGATAAACAGGCCTTTCTGTTTTGTTACAGTTACTGAACTGCATCAAATAAGGAGAATTTATCAAAATGTGACCTTTGAGCTTAATCGAGTGCAGGGGCCATAGGGATTCACGTGCAATCTGTTTCATTAACTGGTGGCTCTAATTGAATACTTACAGTAACTGTGGAACTAGCTGAGACTTTGGATAAAACTGTAAATGGCAAAGAAGAGGCACAGAATATTTCAAAATAAAACCTATGCTTATTATGAATAGACAAGGAATTTTCACTCATTTTATATTTAACTGATTTACAGTCTTAGGCCTTAGTCACACGGGCGTTTTTTCCCACGATTTGCGGATCGCATGAAGGATGCGCATCCGCAAATCGCGTGACCGGGGCCGAAAAATTGCCCGAAAAAACTGCTCCTAGCCGCGTTTCATTAGAAACGGGCCGGAGCTGTCCAGCGCATTGAATTCAATGGAGCTGGCAATACAGCCGGCTCCATTGAAAGCAATGGGCTGTGGGCGATCTCACGATGAATTTTCGTGAAGGGCTTAAAAATATAAGCCCTTCCCGGAAATTCATCCAGAAATGTGTAAAAACAAAAAGAAAATATATACTCACCTGGTCCCGGCAGTTATTCAGCTGAGAGCTGCCCCTGATTGGTCCCTGCGCTGAGCCAATCAGAGGCAGCACTCACCCATTCATGAATTCATGAATGGGTGTGAGTGAGAGCTGCCTCTGATTGGTGAGGCTGTGATCAATCAGAGGAAGCTCATTCAGCAGGCGGGGATTTTAAATCCCCGGCTGCTGAATACTACTCAGAGCAGTTCAGGAGAACTGCCGGATGGCCACGGCTGAACTCCGTCTGTGGGGACAAGACGAGTATATATTTTCTTTTTGTTTTTACACATTTCTGGATGAATTTCCGGGAAGGGCTTATATTTTTAAGCCCTTCACGAAAAATTAATCCCTCGCTCGCCCGCAGCGCGTTGCTTTCAATCGAGGCGGCTGTATTGCCGGCTCCATTGAATTCAATGCGCTGGACAGCTCCGGCCCGTTTCTAATGAAACGCGGCTAGGAGCAGATTTTTCGGGCGATTTTTTGGCCCCGGTCACGCGATTTGCGGATGCGCATCCGTCATGCGATCCGCAAATCGCGCAAAAAAACGCCCGTGTGACTAAGGCCTAACACTGTAAAAATTCTTCATTCTGTCAAACACAGGCGGAATTTAATATTGGCCAGAATTCTGACATAAAAAGCAGCAATTTTTTTGCCTTTAGCCTGGGTTCACACAGGGCGGATTTGCTGCGGTTTTGCCGCGGTTCGGCGTTGCATATTTTCACTGTGGCAAAACCGCTGCGTTTGCAGTGCAATACAGTACAAAAGTGTTTGGGCAATAAGCTGTTTTATAGGACGGATTTTTTCCGCACTGCCGCAGTGCGGAAATTCAGCTGCGGTGCGGTTTTTCAAGATGCAGCATGTCAATTCTTTTGTCTTTTCCGCAGCGCTTTTTTGTCCATAGACCTCTATGGACACAGCAAAATCCACAACAAAATATGCTGCAAAAGTAAAAAAGTGCTGCGGAAAAAAAATCGCTTGCGGATTTCTCCGCAAGAAAATCCACAAGGCAAAAATAACCTTTGAAGCGGCTTTGCCACAGAAGCAGTTCTTCTGCGGAAAGACCGCAACGGAAAAAATGCAGCAAAACCGCAACAAATCCGCCCTGTGTGAACCCAGCCTTAATCTGCCATTCTGGGCACTTTTGGAGCTTAGCAGAAAGGAATAGGGCCACCTGTGGGCTGACAAATTTGCTATCATTTATGCTAGAAACTGATGTAAATTATGACCCAAGTTCACACCAGCTCACAGCTGGTATAGATTTTGCTACCTGGTACAAGGATAGCCAGAGAAGTGCCAAATTTGTTAAGAGTACTAATTAATAAATTTTGTCATTTTGCTACAGCGCATATTAAATTCAGTTAAGCATATAAAGCATTGGTCTGAGTAAATTCCTTCCTCTGTTTTGAGCTCACATTCTTTAGATTTCTTGATTCAGATCAGTTGACTGCAATGTGTCCCTACAGCTATTTAGAAACTACATAAGCAAGCCTACAACTATGAGAGCTTGCTAGGAGTTGTAGTTCTTCAGCGACTGAAGAGTCACAGGTTGGAGACTACTGATATAGAAAATGCTAGATTACCAGGACCTTTTTTTATTATCACAGTTATAGTAAAAATCTGCTTTCAATCCATTGTAAAGTATATCTTTGAAAATAATATAATAGTCAGAATGCATTAGAGGACAGCAGAAGGCCACGGTACAGGAAAAGCATGAACCACCTTTGCGACCTAGAAATTGATTAATCAAATGTGTTCATAACTTTCTTTATAAAGCATACTTCAAAATTAAAAGGCCACAGAAAAAGCAAAACACAGCAACCCTTTTAGCACTACTAGTGTGGTGTTGCAATGGATGGAAGGCAACACGGGTATCAGGATATGAACTTACAAAAACAGGACACTTACTTAGGACTAATAAACTGTTGAGAGAAATGGTTATACAACTTTTAGAAACAGTACAGAATTTTGTCTTTTTAAACACGAGCCTAACATTGGCTAGAATAGTAATGATATTACTGAAGTAATGTAGTAAAACAGTTGTTAGCAGCAATAGCAATAATGCACTCCAGAGGTGTAGCAGATAATACTTCCACAGCAACAGGTAAAGTAAAACTTGTGGCTTGCTGCACCAGTGTTTAAGCAGTTACAGAACAGTTTGCAACCAGTAGAATTATCAGTATTTAAAATAGAACTCTCAAAAGTCCCAGTCTTGTATATAGTGATATCTCAGTCCCTTTTATTAGATGTCTAAATCTACAGTTTACTGATGTCCCACATAATAGTGTTTTAGTGTTTCAGGCATGCATAGTATCTAACACTCCCTGCCCGTATGTACATAATGTTTTTTTTATTGAGGACCATCCTCACTTACGATTCTAAACAAGAGTATTGTTGAATGTCTTCTTTTGGATCCAGTACCAATAGTCTCGCAGCACAATTTGGCACTCTATTTGTGCCTCATAGTTAAGTCCACACTTGGAACCTGGTGGTCCCCCACACACAGTCCATCAACAATGTCATCTTCTCCCTTTCTTTTAGGAATGTTCCTCTGCAATTTCTTTTACTGCTCTTGCAGTTAAAGCACCCTTCTTTATTGGTGTATAAACCTTCTTTCCTTTGGATGTAGGCAGTGCTTGTTATAAATAGATCATGGGAGAGATCTCAGTATTGAGCCTTGATATGTGTATACATAGTTATTCGGTCACCCTTTAGCGGTCTTTTTTCTTAACTAAATTAACAGTAAAGGCACTTTAAGTAGTTTAAGGGAATCAATGATGCAGGTACTTCAATTTGTTTACGGTTTTCAGTAGCACATGTACTTATGGGCTGCAAGGGTGTGGGCAGTTCAAATAACATATGGGTTACAAAATGTAACACAGTTTTGAATACTCTGACAACATACTCTAGAACACTTGGCAACACAGATGTCACACTGTATTAGCTTGCCCATTTTTACAAAATGAAGCACACGCTCTTAACTATGCAATAAACTCTTTATACTATAACATACCCTTTACATGTATTTATCAGCAATAACCTTGGTTCTTGCAGCACACTCTCGATTTCACTGCCCATGCAGGATACAACAATGTTGCTTTGTATTCTTAGCCGCTCAATAAACTCAGTTTCTTTGGTTACTTAATCTTTTTGGTTTCTTGTCTGGCCTACTTTGTGGATACTCAACATGTCTCTAACTGGTTCCCTCTCATGGTCTTTAAGATGCAAGCCTTTCTCATGGACTCAACGGTTCAACAGAATCCCCAACCACAGCTATCACAGCTACAAAGTTCAAAACTGTCTAGGCATTCTCTCCTTCTGGCTAGTAGGCTCCAGTAATTTCCTCAGCTCATACTTTCAAGCTGCACTCTGCTTCTTTACTCACAGTAGACATCACAGAGCTTCTCTTGTGGATGCATCAACTTTTGCTCGGACTATGCACACACCAACATGGGAAACACAACTTTTACTTGTGCACCAACACCCTACCTTTTATATTTCCACAGTCACCTCCTTGCTCTGTGAAATGTGCTCCATGATTGCCCATCAGATGAACTCACCCAACCCAGAAGAGTAGCCGGTGAAGAACAGCAAAGTCATTGCTACTGTGACTGGTTTCAGTACCAAATCACACAACGTCCACACAGGTCACAGCAGAGACTATCACACTTCCTCAATTTGCTGTTTACAAACTATTGTCAGTCTTTACAGTAACCATTATCGCATGTCTCTAATAAGTGTCAGCAACTATGTTGCCCAATTGCAATATAAACACTTACAACATCCCATCTATGCAATAAACATAGAATTTTCCATGCTAATCCTCCATATTGTTGCATTAATCAGCTATCGCTGCAGCATTACCTCTAATAAACTTATGCAATACTCATCATCACTATACATTTGCACCATAAACAATATCTCTATAGCACTTTCTTTGCTAACACAAACAGGTGACCTGCTCACCTATTATATGTTTAGGAGTAAAGTACTCTACAGTAGAAACAAAGAAAACAAAGAAATTCCATATCAGGTGATGCATTAAAATCTTTCAAGCCTTTATTGCTTCATCCATTAAATCAAGGATAATACAGCAACTGTGTAAAACTAGACATACAATTCGAATTAAAGGAGATTTTTCTGGTAAATGTGTTTCAGGCCATGTCCTTAATTATGACCATGATGTCAATTTCCCCTGAATACTCAACGCCACAATAGCCATTTTATAAACATTTTAACAAGTTTACATGTTGACTTCATATTACATGAGGTCTTATCACCCTTTTTAACATACCTGAAGATTCAAGATAATCTCAGAAAGGATGAAGGTGGTCCTCAAACCAAATAACCTTTAGTGGCCACCACAAACAAATCCACAGACAACTCCTTAATTTACCTTCAATCAATGAACTCTGGCTCAAAGACACTAGTTAAAATTTTGTGTTACACCGATTTATTACCCTCACATGGATTTAAGCCCTCATGCAGGGACCCCAACTACCACCAGACCAAAATTATTGTTCCTAACCTATGGAGTTATGAACCTTATCTATTACCTCTCCAACCACCAGCACCATTGTTTACCTGTCCAGAATCAAGAAGCCCCCACCCAAGCCAAGCACCTCACACATTTGAATTGTTCTACATTCTACATAAAAGTTAATTCTACTCCATCCTGCACAGACAGACACCACACATCTCCAAAAATTCCATTTCTCCAACTTAAATGCAGCCTGGTTGACTCTGTTCCAGGCCATAAACCTCACAAATACATATTAACTTTTATTATTGATTAGTTCAGGTGTTCCACTGACTACAGTATATATCCCTTTACTAATGATATTTGACCTTACTGTTATCATGCTGAGGAAAATAAACTCAGCGAACAAATTTAAAGAGCTCCTAAAAAGGACCAACCCATAAATTTGACAAGGATGTCAGAGACTTTAAGCAGTCTTAGAAATTGGTAGAATTCAGGAGGTACTATGTTCCAAGTTGTGTATTTGGACCTAAGCTACTAGACTAGGCCTTACCTTAAAAATACTAACTGCTGTCTTCAGGGCTCCTAAGCAGATCATAGAATGTCCTGTTAGCCAGAAACAGTAAAAAAAAAAAATAAACCTGCAAAGCAAAAAAAAACTACATAGCAGCAGAACTGCCCCATCCCCAAAATTCCTAGAACAAAGAAAGATAGACCCCCCACCCCCATCTACAGAAATCTAATATATTGCACCCATTACCATGGAACCACTGCATAAACCATGGATTACAACCAACTTGGCTGAACAGAAGACCATAGCCTAGCTGTTTCCCAGTAGCATATCAATTTTACCAGATATTCAATATCTGACCCTGCACCTAGCTGCTTGAGTATCCTAAACGAATGACCATTATATCAGCCAACAAACCTTGAGAGGTTAAACTCTTCTGGAGGACTGCCAGAAATTTGAATACCGATAAAAAAGTCAATCCTCGGTCAAAATTCATTTGACCTACTGGACTGAACCGCTTTTCTCATAGTTCACCATAGCATAACTTCACTGAACTCCCACAAACCTGCTATGACTCTCCAATGATTTTTGTGCAGCTATTACACTGACAAGGATTGCAAAAATTTGCAACAATAACAGAAGGTATGTTGGGTTAAGCGATAGTGAAACTACTCCTTACCATCCTTTTTACCCTCACCCTATTTTCCCCCTTCAAGACTAAACCTCCTCAAATGCAGCAAGGAAACAATTTCAACAAACTTAGCTTTTCAAAGTTTTCCTACACTTCCTCTTTTAAATTGGTTCCGAAAGAGCCTTCAAAATACACCTAAAACCAATCATCCAATCATCGAAAATCAAGCTACTTTTAATTTGCCTCTCACCGCCTTGTGTCTGCACTGACACGAGTATTACATACCCTTCACTAGACCTACCTCCAGTGCTCATTGATGAACCCTGCCCATTGCCACTGCCTACTGGAGTGTCTACACTGGTATAGCACCTCCAAATACCCCTCTTCCACCCAAGCCACCACAGACAATATACCACTAGCTCCACTCTGTAGCCCCCAACCTGACACAAAGTCACATAAAGCTTCTAGCAACCTTCCCAGGGTGCTCTCCAAAACCTTCAGAACACTGGACCGGTAGCAAGAGATAGTTGTGAGATAAGTTAGCATGTTCACCAAGCTATCTAGATACTGTGTCTTTAGCAGTCAGATGCACATACTCTCACTGATGGTGTTCTTTTTTTGGGCTAGTCATCTGGCTTCTGGCACTCTCCACTTCACACCTCACAAGGTCTTGGACATCTCTGCACTATACCCTCTCCCTTCTTCAAAGGAAGGAGCATGCCATTACGTAGTAACCCTGTTCAGACTGCTGGGGCAAGGCCAGCTTCCAATTGTCTGTTCATAGCCTCCCACCAAGAGATGGCTACCACCTCTGCAGCTTTTCCCCTGCAGACCCCTTGAACTGCTCTCCTTTCAATGTGGGTTCATGTATCTATCCAGCACCTCTGTACTGGACAACTTGCCAATGAGTCTTCTAGAGAGGGAAGGGGATGCCTTTCTATTGTGAGTCGCACAACACTGCAGAATTCTTAATAGTCTGAGACCAATAGAAGGCAGCTGACTCAGTCCAGCCTAAATTAGGATTCTAAACTCTACTCTACTATATATTTAAGGATGCCCTAGGAGACTACCTCTCTACCCCATGGATTTTATTTTTATTATTGCTGATTCGAGCTTCCAGAATACACTGATATTGATATGTTCGTCTAATGGTGCTGTAAATAGCATAGTTAAAAGAAAAGAAAGGAAAGAAATCCGCTTGTATTTGTAATATTTTACTATTGTGGTTTATAACATCCTAAATGTCTGTGAGCAGATGTATTATGAATGTTGTTCTTGACTGTTTACAGTGATTTCATTGTGCATGACTGTACATCTTTTTCCACTGGCCTGAAAGCTCATAAATAGTTTATTAATTTCTGCTAGGGATTTGTATGTTTGATTTGGAGGGAAGCTGCTTTGTAGAGGGAAAAAAACACAGCCATTATGCAAATTAGCCTAATTGTCAAAGCAAAGATGTCAACATCCTATAAACTAAAAAGAGCAAGGAACGCAGCAATGTGAGATTTCCAGAGATCCTTCCGACACAAATTCCATTTGAAAGTATTAGCAACATTAAACAATACATGCATATTGTCAGTTCTCCAAACATTATAACATTAAGAGCTAGACCATAGTCATCATGTACAAATGCTCGCTTGTAGCCATAAAGATAATGGATTTTATAAGATAAACCTGCATTATACAAGAGACAGCAGACAATAGTTTATGTGTTTTTTGCAGGCATTAGGATACAGGTTTTACAAAGGAAGTTTTACAATTTTTTTTCTGTTTCCAGAAAATGGATCTTAATTCCATGAGATTTTTTTGGAAATGACCATCTCTTACTAATATGTTTTTCTTACTTAAAGTCAATGAAGCCGGTCACATGTGCTTTCCTGCAGCGCTGCAGAGACACGGCCGTCTGCAGATACGTCCGTCTGCTGGTGTCAGTCACACGGGCGCATCGGCGCCGGTGTACGGGTGCCGATGTGCCCGTGTGACTGAGGCCTCACAAGTATGCAATGTGTGAAAGCAGTGTAAAATGGGACCAGCATGTCAACTATATGCTAAGCAATACACCTCCGTTTCTTACTATTGCTTTGGTCAACACCAACAAAGTCTTGTAGCTTGGAGCACTGACACTGAAAATATATTAATAGCTCTCATAGCAGTTGAGTTGACTTTATTATACCAAAGAGGCTGATTAGCATTTTATCTGGTTCTCTCTGCGCTTGTTGTATCTATCTATATATATAAAATAGGATGTATGTATGAATGTGCCACCATAACTTATGAACGCATGGAGCAATTTCAACCAAACTTGGTACATATATAACTCAACCCATGGGGACAAATTTGGGGGGATAAGACAGACCCACTACCCCTGGAGGGAAGGGGATGGAATGCTGGAATTGCACTTGAGCAGATGTTTTTTTATTTCACAGTCTTATCTAACACAGATGACCTCCTCCTCATTGTACACTAATCTATTAAACAGACAACCTCCTCCACCTGAAATACTAATATATTACACAGACCTCCTGCTCCTCAGATAATAATATCTTACACAGACAACCACTTCCTCTGCTCCAACTACCACACAGCTTCCCACAGTCTGTAGGTGTGTGGACACCTAAATCCCCTCCCTCTGTAGGTGTGTGGGTGCCTGAATCCCCACCATCTGTAGGTGTGTGGACACCTGAATCCCCTCTGTCTGTAGGTGTATGGGTGCCTGAATCCCCTCCATCTGTAGGTGTGTGGGCGCCTGAATCCTCTCCCTCTGTAGGTGTGTGGGTGCCTGAATCCCCACCATCTGTAGGTGTGTGGACACCTGAATCCCCTCTGTCTGTAGGTGTGTGGATGCCTGAATCCTCTCTGTCTGTAGGTATGCGGTTGCCCGAATCATCTCCGTCCATAAGTCTGTGAATGCCTGAATCTCATCCATCTGTAGGTGTTTGGACACCTGAATCCCCTCCATCTGTAGGTGTGTGGATGCCTGAATCATCTCTGTCCACAGATATATGGACACTTGAATCCCCTCCATCTGTAGGTGTGTGGATGCCTGAATCCCCTCCATCTGTAGGTGTGTGGATGCCTGAATCATCTCCATCCATAAGTGTGTGGACACCGGAACTCCCTCTGTCCGTAGGTGTGTGGATGCCTAAGTCTCCTCCGTCTGTAGGTGTGTGGATGCCTGAATCCCCTCCATCTGTAGGTGTCTGAATCATCTCTGTCCATAAGTGTGTGGATGCCTGAATCCCCTCCATCGTTAGGTTTTTGGACACCTGAATCCCCTCTGTCCATAGGTGTATGGATGCCTGAATGCTCTCCATCTGTAGGTGTGTGGACACCTGAATCCCTTCCGTTCATAAGTGTGCGGACGCCTGAATCCCTTCTGTCCATATATTTTCACCATGTATTTTAGTTATTGGTTGTCCGGTTAACATTTATTTCTTAATAGAAAAAATGGCCTTAAAGATGTACAGGGAAGCATTTAATCTCTACCGTCCCATGAACATAATTCTTATATACAGATGTTGGTTGGAAATGTCGTGTGTGTTATGACATGGCTATTTTTTTCAAGATTTCTGTCCTATATCTTTATGGAAGGTAGTTGTATTGTGACTTGCAGCAATCAATGGTTTTGCCAGCATGTTGGAATATTGTATTGATTTCATAAAAAATTGCAATCCTTATCCAAATTAGTGCTGAAGTAAAGCTGGACACATCTGTATTTTGCCAGTAAGCATGCATATTTTTAACATTCTTTACCTGCTAATCTATGACCAGCTCACAACATCTAAAGAGTAAATTGACAAGTGCAGGTTTTGGTGCTGTTTTTGAAGCAAAAAAAAGTAGAGTATACACTTCTATGAGTTCCTTCACAAGCAGCATCATTAAAAGCTGCACATGTCAATACACCCTAACATCACTATCATGTCAATACACCCTAACATCACTATCATGTCAATACACCCTAACATCACTATCATGTCAATACACCCTAACATCACTATCATGTCAATACACCCTAACATCACTATCATTAGCAAACAATATTGATAGCCTATGTAGATCAATGACTCCTTCATCTGTAACTTATGTGATATTGAACCTACTCAGGCTGCACTAGCTACAACTTTGCCCATTTGTTTATTTTATTACAACAGACCTTCAGTAATTTCATTCTGGTATTTATAAACTGCAGGGATTGTTTCCTTAATTAGACATGCAGGATGTTTTCTGTCATTTTTAAGTAGCTGTTTATCCCAAGGACTATTAGATAATACTTGATTAATATGTTAACTGTAAGTACGGCAATTTAAAGTTGCTTACTTTGCTTTTATCTCAACCATGGAGAACACTGCGCCTACATATGTATATTAGAGTAATACCAAGGAAAGGACTAAGAAGAATATTATAATTAAAGACAGAAGAACAAGGTTATTTGTGAACATACTGAAATACAATTTACCATTAATATACTAAAACAGTGCTTGTAGGTACCGTATATACCGGCGTATAAGACGACTTTTGAACCCCGAAAAATCTGCTCTGCAGTCGGGGGTCGTCTTATGCGCCGGTAATACAAAAAAAAAAAAAGTGTAAAAAAAAAAAAATTTTATTACTCACCTCCCACGGCGTTCTGTCGCACTCCGGCAGGATGTCGCTCGCTCCGGCAGGCTGTCGCTCGCTCCTCGTACCCGCCGCAGCATAGCTTTCTGAATGCGGGGCTTGAAATCCCCGCTTCCAGAAAGCTAATACACACGCCGGCAGCCATGACAGCATTGAATGGCTGTGATTGGCTAAAGCACACGTGGCTTCAGCCAATCACACTATTCAATGACATCATTGAATGGCTGTGATTGGCTGAAGGCGCACGTGTTAGCAATCACACCCATTCAATGATGTCATTGAATAGTGTGATTGGCTGAAGCCACGTGTGCTTTAGCCAATCACAGCCATTCAATGATGTCATGGCTGCCGGCGTGTGTATTAGCTTTCTGGAAGCGGGGATTTCAAGCCCCACATTCAGAAAGCTATGCTGCGGCGGGGATGAGGAGCGAGCGACAGCCTGCCGGAGCGAGCGACATCCTGCCGGAGCGCGACAGAACGCCGTGGGAGGTGAGTAATAAATTTTTTTTTTTTTCTCCACTGAATACCGGCGTATAAGGTGACAGTTGGGGGGTCGTCTTATACGCCCCGTCGCCTTATACGCCGGTATATACGGTAATATACAATACAGATGTTCATTATTAGAGATGAGCGAACGTACTCGTTTAGGGCGATTTTGCACTCGAGCACCACTTTTTTCGAGTAACTAACTACTCGGGCGAAAAGATTCGGGGGGCGCCGTGGAGCGTGTTGGAGTGGGGGGTAGCAGTGGGGAAAAGGGGGGAGTTCTCTCTCCCCCCCCCCCACTCCCCTCTGCAACCCCCCGATCACCCCCGTCGCCCCCCGGATCTTTTCTCCTGAGTAGTCAGTTACTCGAAAAAAGCGGTGCTCAAGTGCGAAATCGCCCTAAATGAGTACGTTCGCTCATCTCTATTCATTATGTGTTTTCCTTTCTTTTTTTCAGATTCTCAATGGATCTGAGATCTGGGGCATTTTCTTGGTCAAATGAACATCTTAAAGGGGTTGTCCCGCGCCGAAACGGGTTTTTTTTTTTCAATAGCCCCCCCGTTCGGCGCGAGACAAACCCGATGCATGTGTTGAAAAAAAAAACCGGATAGTACTTACCCGAATCCCCGCGCTCCGGTGACTTCTTACTTACCTTGTGAAGATGGCCGCCGGGATCTTCACCCTCGGTGGACCGCAGGTCTTCTGTGCGGTCCATTGCCGATTCCAGCCTCCTGATTGGCTGGAATCGGCACACGTGACGGGGCGGAGCTACAAGGAGCAGCTCTCCAGCACGAGCAGCCCCATTCAACACGGAGAAGACCAGACTGCGCAAGCGCGTCTAATCGGGCGATTAGACGCTGAAAATTAGACGGCACCATGGAGACGGGGACGCTAGCAACGGAACAGGTAAGTGAATAACTTCTGTATGGCTCATAATTAATGCACAATGTACATTACAAAGTGCATTAATATGGCCATACAGAAGTGTATACCCCAACTTTGTTTCGCGGGACAACCCCTTTAAACTCTTTGTCATGTTCCTCAAACCATTCCTAAACAGTTTTTGCAGTGTGCCAGGACACATTATTCTGCTGAAAGAGGTCCTGCCATTCAGAAGTACTGTTGCCTTGAAAGGATGTCCTCCATTTGCAACAATGTTTAGGTAGATGATACATGTCAAAGTAACAATCATATGAATGTCAAGACCCAAAATTTCCCAGCGGAATATTTCCCAGAGCATCACACTGCCTTCTTGGGCTTATATTCTTCCCATAGTGCATTTTGATATCCTCTGTTCCCCAAGTATGGCACACACAGAGAGAGCTATGTACAAGATGTAAATGAAAATGTCATTCATTTTACCAGGGGACTATCTTTCTTTAATTCATGGTCCATTTGTGATGGTCATGTGCTCATTATAGGCAATTTAGGTGGTAGAGTGGTCAGCATTGGCATACTGACCAGTCTGTGGTTACACAGTCGTATACGCAGCAAACTGTCCACTATGTCTTACGTCACATTAACGTATCATAGCAAACATTAACTTTTTCAGCATTATGTGCCACTGTAAGTCCTTTGAGGACGTCAACTAGATAGGCTAGCCTTCACTCCACCATCACATCAACGAGTCTCAAGTCGAAATCTTGCCATAGCTTGTTCATCTAGAAGGAATAAAGAATTGGTTGTTTGCACCGTTGATGCTGTCACGCTTTCTTCTATTACATAACTTTTGGACCTTGGATCAAGTCTTTTTTGTGACTGTGCATCTCTATTGCTCTGGTGAAACAGCATGGAAGATTGTGCTGCTGGCACTATACACTGTTTTTTGGGTGGAAATGGCTCTGTCACCAGTTCAGTGGTTGTCCTTCCATCAACTTCAAGAGCTGACTGTTCACTTGTTGCTAATATAACCCATCCTTTGACAGTTTGCATTGTAATAAGAAAATCAATGTTATCCAGCTCACCTGCCAGTGGGTTTTACTCTGATGGCAGATTTGTGTATGTTTAAACTGCCCATAAATTTCTGCTAGCCAGATACTGCTTATGCCAACATAGTATTCTTTTACCAGACACTTAGCTGTTATACCTTATATTCATTTACTCTTTGCTATCTGGTGCACTGCATAAACTTGATCTTTCGTGATTTAAATATATACTGGCTAATCATTCCCTACACCATCTTTACATATTCTGATTCATTTTGATGCCTAAATATATGTTTTGTCGTTTAATGTAGAGTACTCTGCAAAGATACAGTACATCTTGTCTATAACTGATTGAACTCATATTATAACTGCTTCTAATACCCATTTCCCTAAGGCCGCCTGCACACGGGCGGAAATCCCGCGGCGGTATTTCCCGCGGGATTTCCGCCACTGAAAGTTTGCATAGGAGTGCATTACAATACGCACTCCTATGCAGACGGCAAACAAACCGCGGCATGTCCTATTTTTGTGCGGGGCTCGCACTCACCTGGCCGCCGGCTCCGGTCTGCGCATGCGCCGGCTGCGCGGCAGCCGGCACATGAAAGAGCCGGGGCCGCCAGGCGCGGGTGAGTACGCGCTCGTCCCTGCAGGCTCTCGGGTCGGGTCCCGCGGCGAGAATTCTCGCTGCCGGATCTGCTTCCCTCTGTCACACTATTTCATTGGGACATCTCAAAACTTTTAATCACTAGGGTTTGGCTGAAAGCCCCACCAATTGCTAGAACAAGCCAGCTAAAATGCTCGTCTGAGCGCTGACACTGCTCACTAACTGAAGACAGGCCCATTAAACTTTCTATTGTGACCATTTTCAGCAAGTGAACAGTGGCAGCACTAGAACAAATATTTCAGCTGGCTCATTCTAAAGTTTTTAGAAAGTAGACTTATATTGTAAGTAATGAAGACATTAAATGCTGAGTAATCTTTCTTGGGACTCAGTGGAAAATATATACATCCTGTTATACCTAATGCAGGATGGGGGCAGTGAATAAAGAAAAGGTTGGTTCTTAGATGTGTTTTTTGAGTCCCTGGGTCAAACACCTACCTCTCAGGCTTTAAATAAGGCATAATGCAGATAATACATTTTGCCAGCTGTCTTCCTTTAATTTTGGCTTCCCACTATATATTAAATTCTTAAGGCCACTTCCAAACCGACGCAAAATCGCACCATTTTCTCAGGATATGACAGTGCTACGAATCACATGTCTGTTAAGCCCATGCTTTCCAATTTGTTGCTTTACATTAGTGATGTTTTATAGGCTCCTATATTGCAAGAAAAAAAATGGTGGCATGCTCAATACAGCTGCGATTTGAGATGTTTTATAGCCCATGTTTCCCTATGGAGTCTCTCTTTGTGTTGCATTGCATTGCACGAAAACACGATTTTCATGCAGTGCAATGCAACTTTTACAGTAGGAAGTCCTACTGTCTGAGTCCTAAACTAAACCTAGCTGCATAAAAAGATCCCCAAAAACAATTCATTACCTAACAGGGGCTGTCTGCTCCACTGCACTTCTCCTCCGCGGCTATGCAGATGGGTTTTTTGAAACCTCTGACCAGGAAGCACTGGTTGAAGACTACAGACAAGTGTCGGAGCTGCGGTGGAGACGTGCGGTGGAGTGGATAGCGCCTGTTAGGTAATGTGTTGTTTTATTAGGTTTTTTTATGCAGATAGGGCTTATTTTTGGGGATAGGGCCTATATTTCAAGCCCCCCCTCAAAAATAGTAGCGCAACAAAATCATGATATCACAGTGAGAAAACGTCACAATATCGTACAGTGCACAGCAGCGATATTGCAGCAATTTTCTCGCCGTTAGATCGCTTTTGCCCATGTGAAAAAGGCCAAAAGTACATGTGTCAGTAGAAAATGACTTGTTGTATAAATCAGGTCTTTATGTTAGACATACTTTTTAAGAATTTTTCGGGGATTTTTTTTTTTTGTTTGATGTTGTGATCTATATTTTTAAAATATGCTAAAACCAGCATTTTTCACATTGTCCACTAATGACCCTTTTACACAAGCCGATTCTTGTTTAAACGAGTACATGAACTTGTGACATCACCACTAATTAGTTTGCAGCAGTTCACGCTCATGCAAAATGTTTAGACAGTGAAATCATTATTGACAATTGTTCAATTCTTGTTCAGCGCTTCACATTCCTATGGTAAACACAGAACGGGGAGTGTTTAAATGTAATCAGAAGTGAGCGAGCCACTGATGATTTTTATGCAGTCTGAAACTAAGCGACAAACGAAAAGTGCACGATGGCTCGCATTAAATGTAAATGGGCCTTTAGTGGAGAATATTCTAACACTTCCTGTTCTGCAGGGATAATTTCTCAGCAGTCATTTCATTATCATCACAGATGGGATTACAATAAAAAGAAAAGCCCTGTAGATAAATAACACAAGATTCATTTACAATAGGTGATAATCACATCTTATCTTCTCCTCCTCCCTGCACAATGATATCTGCGCAGGTTACAGAACATGCCTAGAACAATCTCCGATAGTTTTGAATTGGTCATGCATTGTGTGGAAGGCCCATGAGACTGTTGTAATGCATCTCTCTAAATGCTGTAAGACCCAATGTCTATGGCATGCATGGATTTTCAATGTGGATATCCGCAGCGGATGCACTGTGGATCATCTTAAAAATGATTTTTTTTAATTGCTTGTGGGTGATTGCGGATTGCGTGTTTTCATCTCCCATAGAGATGAATGGAGCAACAGCCGCACGGGATCCACGATAAAATGGAGCATGCTGTAGGGTTTAATTCAGTTGCGGATGCCACATTGTTTCCTATGGGCAGCCAGAGATGCAGCTCTGCTGTCCTGTGGGAGATCTGCGCGGATTTAACCCTTTGCAATCTAATTTTGGATTCAGGGTTTCCTAGGGGGCTTTCTCTGCTTGCCATTATA
The DNA here is from genome assembly GCF_035609145.1 of Eleutherodactylus coqui. Taxonomy (NCBI): domain Eukaryota; kingdom Metazoa; phylum Chordata; class Amphibia; order Anura; family Eleutherodactylidae; genus Eleutherodactylus; species Eleutherodactylus coqui. The sequence goes on along the minus strand of NC_089843.1, from coordinate 135,805,255 downwards.
AAATGGCACCATCTGCTGGCTAGAGCCAGTACTGTAGTATGGGACATGCTGGAAAGGCCCCTGACAACAGAGCGGCCAGTAATATACAATAAGAATTCCCTGCCGGACATCTTCCGACATTGGATCTGTACAGCCTTCAATCAGAATGTCTTCGAGCGTCAGACAGTGGATCGGGTTAATAAATCAAATCCACACGTGGACATTGGGCCTAAATTGTGGGAAACGTAGCTCAGAAAAGATGGCAGGACACATAGTCATATAAAGAGTAAAAAGTCTACAATCAAGAAATAAAAAAAAGATTAGAAAACATGGAAAATGTTCACATTTCTACATTTCTGTAAATAACTAAAAAGACTATAATAAGTATATACGCAAACATAAAACGCTCTTTGGTTGCTTCTCAAATAAATATTGTTGACGCTGGACAGACTAATTGCTGTTTCAGGGTTATCACATTCATCAATATAGAATTGCAAAAGCTGGGTATTTTAGATAATGTTTTGCTTCAATATAATTACGTTCTTTCACTATTTTCAAACATGGGGATCTAATGTTATTAACATGACATGTATTATTAAACTGGTAAAAAAAAGTCAATGATTGAAATACGATTTGCATTGTGTGCACAGCAATAGAGAAACCTGTCCTAATTAAGATAAAATGCTTAGCTTTGTTTCATTGGTTCTACTGAAGACTGAAAAGAGAATACACTAGTGCTTTTAATTCTTTATAAGGGATATAAGGAAGAACAAACTCAAGGCTAACTATAGTTGTAATAAACAACAAACAAGTGGACTCATTTTATATACATAAGCAAATAAAGGCAAAGATCAAGGACAGTCCTTCATTCATAGGAATATAACCTTATATCATTTATGTACTTAGGGAAAATACATTTACATTTCAAATAGCAGATTAAAAGATGTTCTTACAGTACCTTCCTTAAATAGTAAGCATATGGCAGATTCAGTTTTATCCATTATGTACTTATCTTTTTCTGTCAATATTTTAGAGATGGATTTGCAAAAACAAATGTCAAGTGCAAAAAATCTCTACCCCCAAAAAATTCAGGAGGAGTGCTCTATAGCTTGCAAGCCTACATGCATCAGCTAATTTTAATTAGAAAGGCTCCTTTGACACGGGATGATAATCGTGGCTGCAATTTATCGCTTCTGTGTTTTAACACAGGAACTAAGATCGCTAAGTGGATGCAGGCGAGGTGGGCCAGAAATCGCTTCCGGCTGCCTGCCTCCTTTCATAGTAAACAGGCAGTCATTTATAGATGAGCTATTTCCTGTTTGAACAGGCCAATCGTTGTTTGATTTTTATGCCTGCACAAGCTGAACAATGAACAATAAGCATTATCGTTTTGTGTAAAAATGTCCTAAAGGCTTGCTTAGACACAATGATCCTCGCTCAAAAATTACTCATGGCTGTTTTTTGAGCGAAAATCGTTGGGTCTAACTGCACTGAAATTATGCAGTTTTCGTTAAGGAGTCTCTGATCGTTCTCTTTCAGCATGCTGGAAGAGAACTATCAGCCTTATCAGGAGTTCACAGCGGGATACCGCTGATATTATTGTTTCACCTGGTATCCTGCTCTGTGAACACAGCGCTCTAGCTGTGTTCTGCATACCCCACTCAGAGCGCTTAGCTGCATACCAGCTGAGCACTCCATGAAGAACACAGTGATCCAGCTGTGTTCTGCATACCCCGCTCGGAGCGCTCAGCTGTATACCAGCTGAGTGCCCCAAGAAGACAACAGCTGTATGCAGTAGACAAGCGGCCCTGCTTGTCTTCTGCATAACCAGCACAGAGCACACAGGTGTATAATAGCTGTGCGCTCCGTGAGGACAGCAGGAGTATACGGAAGACAGTGCTCCAGCAGTCTTCTGTATACCCTGCTCGGAACACAAAGTTATCGCTCAAAACTGTCCATCAAACTGCCGTTTGAGCGATCACCTTGCCCTGTAAATGCACACAATTATTCTCACTGAAAATATGTATTTTGAGCAACTTTTGAGCGAGAATCGTTGTGTCTAAACCAGGCATAAGTCTTCAACCCCCTATCAGATAAACACTATACAATGATTCTCAGCTCAACTTTCTTTGCTACCAAAATGGAATAAATGCTATACTCTGGGAATCAGTCAGTCATTGTACAAATACTGTAGGGGTAAACTTATAAAAGTACTTGGGTCAGAAAAGTAAAGTATTTTTACAAGCATAATATATTATAAACAGTTTAAAATGTACAGTGCTATAGTAAAACCAGTAAGGCCACAGGTCTAATAATCTTTATTTATATAGCGCTAACATATTCCGCAACGCTTATAAATCACAGGGTACATATACAGACAATATCAGATATTACATATAATAGTAGGTTAATAAATAATTTAAACAATAGGTGTGAAGGCCATGCCTGCAAGAGCTTACAATCTATTAGGAAATAGGGCTGACACAATATGTAATATTGCAGTAAAATTAAAGGGGTTCTCCATGCAAAATACTATTGATGACCTATTCTCAGGATAGATCATCAATAGTTAATCGATTGATATTTGCAACACAGGACCCCAGCCAACCAGCTAATTTAGCACCACTGTTGGTGCCACTATACACAACATTCAAAGTGGAAGCCATTGCTTCAAACTCTGTGCAGTGGCCAGATCCTGTAACTGCAGACTGGGGTCTCATTAAAATCACTGGGAGCTGCACCGGCAGTTACAGTTACTGGTTACTGTACAGAGGTCAAAGCAGTAGCTTCCGCTCCGGCTTCTATGTATAACAGCACTGACAGCAGGTGCTTAATCAGCTGATCGCCTGAGATCCTGAATGGAGGATCCCGCCTGATCAACTATTCATGATCTATCCTGTGGATAGGTCATCAATAGTATTTTGCATAGAAAACTTTTTTACAAATGCTTACCAAGAAATATCCAATAGAAAATTATGTCAATGCCAGAAAAAGTTGTGAAGGCAAAAAAAACTATAGAAACAAGTACATATGCATACTATGTGGAGACACAGCTGCTTGGGCACTGTATAAAGTATGGTGTAGGGGCTATTGTTGCTCATCTTGATCAGCCGGACAATAAAATCATCCCAAAACTAGAATCGGGATGGTGAAAATCACAAAGAAATCAAATTCCCCATAATGCCTGCAGCAGAGGACAACATGCAGCTAATTAGCAGCCAGGATACCTTGCTGATATCACCAAATATGTACTTCATCTTGCATATGGGCAGGAGTTACATTGGACATTTGCATCACATGACTTAGCCATATATAGCATAGGCACAGTGTAACCAGTAGCAATTTTTGAGTTGAACAAAGAACAGAGAAGCTGCATCATGTTTACATGATTGCCTATATAAGACATGGTCTGTTGTTAATAGGAACAGATATTCTACAGAATATATATTGCTGCTGGTGTAAATGCCTGTATACTAACAGAGAACTTCAACAGGGTTTTATTGGAGGGATCAGAGAAAATTGCTGCATCATGTTTATATGATTATACAAAACGTGGTCTGTACATTGAGCGAGGGTATATTTCTGCTGATGTCAACATATAGCAGCAAAGCAGACAGACAAAATATGATTTGGTGTGGGAAATATTGCAGTTCTCTGTTTGTGGCCTCGGACGTCGTTCCAAGTCAATAGTCTAAACACTATGAATTATTTGCAGACCTTGCACAGCTAGCAGTGGAGTTTGGGAAATTCAATTACACTACACCAAACAGAGACAGTTCACAAAAATACGAGCTATACTCTGTGGTCTTCTGTTCTCACATATCATGCCTCCCACGGATTGTGGCTTATTTAGTTGGCAGTGCCTATTTTGTTACTATAAAACGAAAAGAAAACCAAACAGGAAAACAACAAATACACTCAGTGCATGTTAGCAACCCTAGAAGTTGTTCAAAGTTGGCAGTCTGGCTACTATGAATCATTTGCAGGCCTTACCCAGCTAACATTTGTTTTCTGCAAACTACTAAGCTAGTTGATACATAACACAAAACTACACTAAAAAGTGGAAAAAAAAAACAGCTAAATAAAAGCCAAATAAATAAAAAGAAAATACGAAGAAAGGAAGGGGTAGGGGAAGTGTCGGTGGTGGTCAGGGAGGTAAAGGTGGTAGAACACAGGCCGAGTTTGTACTTCAAGCGATTCCCACTGAACCAACAGCTCCAGGTTCTAGAGGAGGTGCAGCAAGTCTACAGCCATTCCTTAGAATGCCCATGGATTACATCCACAGCACTCAGAACAGGTATCATAGTATGTAAGGCTGAAAAAAGATATATGTCCATCCAGTGCAGCCTATTAAGCCCCAAAGTTGATCCAGAGGAAGGCATAAAAAAACAAAAAACAAAGAAAACAATAAGGTATAAACCAATTATCCCCATTTAAGGGAAAAAAATTCCTTCCTGGCTCCAATTTGACAATGGGAATAATCCCTGGGTGTACATCCATTTTTCAAGTTATTAATGATTAAAACAACTAATATTGTATCACTCAAGAAAGACACCCAGGCCCCTCTTAAACTCTTTTATCGAATTTGTCATCACCACATCCTCAGGCAAAGAGTTCCATAATCTCACTGCTACTACAATTAAGAATCCTCTTCTATGTCAGTGTAGAAAACTTCTTTCCTCTAGATGGAGGGGTTGCCCCCTTGTTATAGTCACAGTCCTGGGTATAAACAGATCATGGGAGAGGTCTCTGTATTGTCCCCTGATATATTAATACATAGTTATTAGGTCGCCCCTCAGCCATCTATTTTCTAAACTAAATAATCTAAATTTTGATAAACTCTCTGGGTATTGTAGTCCACCCATACCCTTTATTTCTTTAGTTACCCACCTTTGTACCTGCTCAAGCTCTGATATATCCTTTTTGAGTACCAATGCCCAAAACTGTATACAATATTCCATGTGTTGTCTAACCATTGACTTGTGAAGAGGTTGAACAATGTTCTCGTCATGTGCCTCTAGACCTCTATAGGTCATAGAATGGATGACACAGCATGCCTGTGCCAAATTACCCACACACATGAAGCAGTGCACAATGATCAATCTGAGGAGCTGTCTGATCATTCATGTCATGAATATCAACCTGGCAGTCAAAACAACCAGAGGGAGAAGACAAGACATTGAATGAACTGATGCCTGACCATTTTTTGGGGAAAGAAGATGAGAGTGGGTCAGTGTGCGCAGTCAGCACTCCACAGGCAAAGGTCCTTTTAGACAAGCCAAGTTCTCAGCCTAGTCTAACAAGCACCAATAAATATGCATGTCGATCGGCACTCGTTTCATTTTTTTTCACATGGGCAAACAATATTGTAATGAATGATCACTACTAGGGTCACTCGTTTCCAGAGACTGGCTGTGCATTTCATTGGTCACATGAGGAGATTTATTGCCAATCAGTGAGAATTTTTTTGATTACTGAAACTGAAGATTAGCCAATGAACAAACTTCTGCTCATTCATCAACTGATCGTGGAGCCCTTTACATGGCCTGATTGTTGGGCGAACAAGCATTCAGAGGAATACTTGGGCCCATTAATCAGCCCATGTAAAATGACCTTAACAGGTCCTTGAATGACAGCAGTAGTTACAGAAAGTTGTGCTAACTTCATAATATAGGTCATGGTTTCCATTAAGAATAAATTACCAGTAAAAGGAGCATAGGGTGATATGCATTAGACCAGGGCCGCTTTAACTTGTACATTTGCAGCATAAGCACATTGAAATGCCTATATGTGAGATGCTATTATTACAAATCAGCAATGTGAAGTCAGATTATTTTGTATACTCCACGATATACAGTAAACGTTTCCAGATACAATGCCCAGAAGGAAGAATGGATGAATTTGTGTACTCTACTGACAAATTCAACTGCCCGTTTTCCAGGACTTTGGTGATCTATTGAACACTACCAAACAGCTAAACAGAATTTCCACAATACCATTGTGAAAGGAATAAAACACAGCATTGTAAATGCCACATAAAGATGAAACATTATTCTAGTAAAAGCTAGAGTACATTTTTTTATTGAATAGCATAAACTTCACTATCAGTTGGCAAGCACATATTGTACATTTATTTCTACTTTTAAAAACATTATGTTTTCCTTAATGTAATAATAGTATATTATTTCAGGTAATATATTGTTATAGAATGCTGCTGACATATTCATCTTTGCAAACGCCATACACTAATAGGATATATAGTAAGAAAGTAGCATATTTGCGCTCTGCATTGAATTAAAAAGGTATCTTCAGGGCTGCAGTTGAGGCTTTTCACAGAATGAACAGAGCTATGCATTCTATCATATTCTTAACTACTTACCATTTGCAAAAACCTTCTCTACAATGCAACATCCAGCAGTTAAGAGGATCTCAAATCTAAAAGAAATTCTTTTAAAGCTAATAGCCAACATTACTCTTTTTTATAATTATTAAAGGGATTGCTCAGGCTAGAAAAACGTACTCTTTTTCCCGAACACTCTTGTCCATGGTACATTTAGAGTATTGCAACTGCCCAATTCACTGTAATCCAGATGGACTACAAATTTAAGGGAATGTGTCACCTATTTTTCTGTTACCTAAAGCCAAATACAGCAGCCTTCTGGGCTGTTCACACAATGGACAGAAGCTGCCTATTAACCACAAAGGGAAACTGTTAAGCCATGTTCTGTGATCTGTGCAGAGGTCAATTTACAAGAAAGGGGAGTAGATAAGCTGTGTCCATGACCTCTTGTGAATGTATCCAAGCCAGAAAGGCAACAGGGGATTTAAGTAGCAAGCAATTGGCTTAAGAGTTGGTGTAAGAAGGAGGTATTTGAGTTCCTGGAGAACTAGGCTGACTTTGCTGTTGGCTATACGTTTTACCATAGAGATGGACTGCATCTCAATGGGTAGGGTGCAATTGTGCTTAGGGAGAAGATGGCTAGAAGGTTAGAGGAGTGTACTGTGGTATAGGGTTACCACAGAGTTAGAGGGGATGATAGTGTAGACAGCGATCTGGGACTAAGTAATAAAAATGGGGGTGGAACGATGGGAGGGGTTAGTAAAGTTAGAACTGGCAGAGAAATTAATAGGGACATACTTAACAAAAAAACAAACAAAAAAAACATCTAAACTGCATTGAGACTAATGCTAGATATCTGACCAATAAGGTTGACAAACTATTACATAGTGGGTATAACTGAGACCTGGTTGGATGAAAGCTGTGACTAGGCTATTCAATTACAGTTTGTTCAAAAGGGATCGTAAAAAATGGAAAGGAGGAGGTGTTTGTCTTAATGTAAAGTCTGATTTAAGGCCCATACTATAGGAAGATATATATGAGGCAAAAGTACATGTGGAGTCTCTATGGGTAAGATACATGCTTGGAAAAACAATAATGACATTTCCAGAGGTGTTTGCTATGAGAATCCACTGAAAAGCTAATACTAAGTCAAATACTGTAGAAGAAGCAGCAAAACAAAATGAGGTGATTACTATGGGGGTCTTTAGTTATTTTGATATAAATTGGAAAATTTAATTCTATGAATCTCATAAAGGGAGCATGTTTCTGTCAATACCGTAAGATAATTACCGTTTCCTACATGTGCAGGACCCAAATGGAGGAACAGTATTTTTGGACTTAATATTAATCAACAGACTTGACAGAATAAGAGAGGTGCATGTTGGGAGGATACTTAGGAAATGGTGGTCATGATACAGTACATTTCTATTTGTCTTTCAGTAGGGTGTCTTGTCAGGAAATACTAGAGTTCAGGAAAGAAAAGTTCAAACAGCCCAGAGATGCCCTTAAGCTTTTTAACTGGGACAATGCCCTCAAGAATAAGAGTACAGACACGAAATGGGAATTTTTTTAAAAAGTACCTTAAATACTCACAATGAGCAACCCATACCTTACAGTAATAAAAGGATTAGGAATGAGAGAGAAAAATGTGGCTAAATAAATATGTTAAGGGGGCAAGAAACAACAAAAATAAATAAATAAAATTATAATAACAATAAAATAGTAAGGAAGGAAACACTAAAAAGCTATAAGGAAAAAAAAAATGGTGCAATAAATAAATAAAATCAGCAAAGGTAAAAACAGAGACACTCATTGCTAGAGAGAGTAAAACTAACCCAAAGCTGTTCTTCAATTATATAAATAGTAGAGATGAGCGAGCACCAAAATGCTCGGGTGCTCGTTACTCGAGTCAAACTTTCAGTGATGCTCGAGAGTTCGTTTCAAGTAACGAACCCCATTGAAGTCAATGGGCGACTCGAGCATTTTTGTATATGACTGGTGCTCCGCTAAGGTTTTCATTTGTGAAAATCTTAGCAAATCACCAAAGTCACGTAAAAAACACAGAAATGGATAGGGCAGGCGAGGAGCAACATGCAGGGCTGCATTTCGGGCTCTGAGGTCTCACTATTAAGCCACAATAGTGGCAAGAGTGAGACCCCCCCCCCCCCCACACTGTCAGCATAACGATCGTTCTCCTCTGCCACAGCTGTGGCAGAGAAGAACGATGTTAGACCATTGAATTCAATGGAGCCGGCAATACAGCCGGCTCCATTGAAAGCAATGGGTTGCCGGCGAGCGCGGGATGAATTTTCGGGAAGGGCTTAAAAATATAAGCCCTTACCTGAAAAAGAAAGATTTTAGTGTAAAAAAGAATAAAAATGCAGGCATTCTCTTCAATGGAGCCGCTGCTGCTGCCGGCGACTCCATTAAAGACAATGGTCCACTGGCACACCTGAATTTTTTTTCAGGGAAGGACTTTACATATAAGCCATTCCCTGGAAATGAATTAAAAGTGATTTAAAAAACAAAAAAAAGATACTCACCTCCCTTCAGCTGCCTGGGCACAGCTGCATGTTCTCCTACTGTCCCCTGCACTGTGGTGCTGAACTGCTGTCATTCAGCTGAGAGCTGCGCTGAGCCAATCAGAGGCAGCATTCACTCACCCATTCATGAATTCATGAATGGGTGTGAGTGAGATCTGTCTCTGATTGGTCAGGCTGTGACTAATCAGGGGCATGTCTGACTCACACCCCCTTCACACCCACTGCAGTCCAGCCGCGCTGAACTCCGTCTGCCGGGACAAGGTGAGTATATATACACTACCGTTCAAAAGTTTGGGGTCACCCAAACAATTTTGTGTTTTCCATGAAAAGTCACACTTATTCACCACCATACGTTGTGAAATGAATAGAAAATAGAGTCAAGACATTGACAAGGTTAGAAATAATGATTTGTATTTGAAATAACATTGTTTTTACATCAAACTTTGCTTTCGTCAAAGAATCCTCCTTTTGCAGCAATTACAGCATTGCACACCTTTGACATTCTAGCTGTTAATTTGTTGAGGTAAGCTTGTGAAATTGCACCCCACGCTTCTAGAAGCATCTCCCACAAGTTGGATTGGTTGGATGGGCACTTCTGACGTACCATACGGTCAAGCTGCTCCCACAACAGCTCAATGGGGTTCAGATCTGGTGACTGCGCTGGCCACTCCATTACCGATAGAATGCCAGCTGCCTGCTTCTGCTGTAAATAGTTCTTGCACAATTTGGAGGTGTGTTTAGGGTCATTGTCCTGTTGTAGGATGAAATTGGTTCCAATCAAGCGCTGTCCACTGGGTATGGCATGGCGTTGCAAAACGGAGTGATAGCCTTCCTTATTCAGAATCCCTTTTACCCTGTACAAATCTCCCACCTTACCAGCACCAAAGCAACCCCAGACCATCACATTACCTCCACCATGCTTAACAGATGGCGTCAGGCATTCTTCCAGCATCTTTTCATTTGTTCTGCGTCTCACAAACGTTCTTCTTTGTGATCCAAACACCTCAAACTTGGATTCATCCGTCCACAACACTTTTTTCCAGTCTTCCTCTGTCCAATGTCTATGTTCTTTTGCCCATCTTAATCTTTTTCTTTTATTGGCCAGTCTCAGATATGGCTTTTTCTTTGCCACTCTGCCCTGAAGCCCAAAATCCCGCAGCCGCCTCTTCACTGTAGATGTTGACACTGGTGTTTTGCGGGTACTATTTAATGAAGATGCCAGTTGGGTACCTGTGAGGCGTCTGTTTCTCAAACTAGAGACTCTAATGTGCTTATCTTCTTGCTTAGTTTTGCAACGCGGCCTCCCACTTCTTTTTCTACTCTGGTTAGAGCCTGTTTGTGCTGTCCTATGAAGGGAGTAGTACACACCGTTGTAGGAAATCTTCAATTTCTTAGCAATTTCTCGCATGGAATAGCCTTCATTTCTAAGAACAAGAATAGACTGTCGAGTTTCAGATGAAAGTTCTCTTTTTCTGGCCATTTTGAGCGTTTAATTGACCCCACAAATGTGATGCTCCAGAAACTCAATCTGCTCACAGGAAGGTCAGTTTTGTAGCTTCTGTAACAAGCTAGACTGTTTTCAGATGTGTGAACATGATTGCACAAGGGTTTTCTAATCATCAATTAGCCTTCTGAGCCAATGAGCAAACACATTGTACCATGAGAACACTGGAGTGATAGTTGCTGGAAATGGGCCTCTATTCACCTTTGTAGATTTTGCACAAAAAAACAGGCATTTGCAGCTAGAATAGTCATTTACCACATTAGCAATGTATAGAGTGCATTTGTTTAAAGTTAGGACTAGTTTAAAGTTATCTTCACTAAAAAGTACAGTCCTTTTCCTTCAAAAATAAGGACATTTCAATGTGACCCCAAACTTTTGAACGGTAGTGTATATATTTTATTTTTACACATTTCTGGATGAATTGCAGGGAAGGGCTTATATATTTAACCCCTTCCCGACAATTCATCCCGCGATCGCCGGCAGCCCATTGCTTTCAATGGAGCCGGCTGTATTGCCGGCTCCATTGAATTCAATGGTCAGTGCTCGTTTAATCGAGACGAGTACCGCGTGGTGCTCGTCTCGAGTAACGAGCATCTCGAGCACCCTAATAGTCGAACGAGCATCAAGCTCGGACGAATATGCTCGCTCATCTCTAATAAATAGTAAAAATAAAAAACAGTAAGTGTTGGCCTTTTATAAAGTAATGAGGGAAGAATTGTAGAAGGTGATGAGGAGAAAGCAAATCTATTTAATATTTTTTTTCCTTTGTATCCACAGAGGAAAATGAAAGGTCAAATGAAAAGCAGAGTGATAAAGTAAACTATCCATTACATGACACCACTCTAACACATGAAGAAGTGCAGAGCTGACTTAGAAAGATCATAAAAAATATACATGCACATTATAATGAGCAGTCCTATCAAATAATGCCAGCCTTACCGGTATGTACTGGCATGCACAGACAGCTGTCAATCACCGATAGGCTCCTCCGTTGGACTGTTCAGCTCAGAATGTGCAGAGGTCTGAATTAATAAAATACAAGTTATACTAAATATTTTCCCATAATAATAATCTTTAATAATCTTTATTTGTATAGCGCCAACATATTCCGCAGCGCTTACATAGACAGGGGGGATACAGAAAGACAAAAGTACAAACAAACAAAATAAAACTATATACAATCGTCTCAGCTACTCCTGCACTATAACATGCCACCTGCAGTTTGAAACACTATGTTTTCTCCTTAAGGAGAGCACCTAGATGGTAAGTGAGGAGACTCAAAAGGCCATTTATGCTCCTCTGGGTAATATGCAAATAAGGGAGATGGAATAATACCTCCACAGTGCCACCTATTGTAGGGAATGCTGCCCTACAATAGGTGGCACTGTAGAGGTATTATTCCATCTCCCTCATTTACATGCAGTTTGGACATTGCGTTCAAGTTGATAGATTCCCTTTAACCCCTTAGTGACCAAGCCTGTTTGCGCCTTAATGACCAGGCCAAATTTTGCAAATCTGACATGTATCACTTTAACATGGAAAAACACCAGAAAGGTTTTGTATATCCAAGCGATTCTGACATTGTTTTTTCGCCACATGCTGTACTTCATTTAGGCGGAAAAAATAGACCGATAGAATTTGTGTTTATTTATTAAAAGCGCCAAAATTGGGAAAATTTTGAAAAAAATCGTCATTTTTTCACATTTCCAACTGCAATATCTTAAATATGTGCAAACATAATATAGAAATTTTTGCTAAGATTTATATTTCCACCCGCTTACTTTATTTTGGGTGCACATTGGAAAAACTTTCATTTTTTTTAACCATTTAGGAGATGTACAAATTTAACATTACTTTTTAGCATTTTGAGAAACACTCTGTTTTCCTACACCAAGCCAAGATTGGAAAGGCTCGAGAGTGTCAGAATAATAGATACCCCCACAAATGATCCCATTTTAAAAACTACACCCCTTAATGTATTCACTGAGGGGTGCTATAAGTATTTTGACCCCACAGTTTTTTTTCAAGAATTAATTCAATTTAGAAGAGAAAAAGTAAAATTTCATATTTTTGCAAGTCTATCATTTTAAAGACATATTTTTTTCCTATAGTTTATATGAAAATGAGGATTTACACCCCAAAATGGATACCCCTGTTTCTCCCATGTTCAGAAAAACCCATTGTGGCCCTAATATTATATCTGAGTCCACAACGGGGCCCAAAACGAAAGGAGTAGTCAGTGTCTTTCAGAACAGAAATTTTGCTTGAAGACCTTTTAGACCCCATAGCACACATGTAGAGTTCTTGAGCGCCCAAAACCATAGAAAACCCCCACAAATGACCCCATTTTGAAAACTAGACCCCTTAATGAATTTATCTAGGGGTGTACTGCCTATTTTGACGCCACAGTTATTGAATAAATTCAAGCAAAGCAAAAGGCAAAAATTAGGATTTTCGTTTTTTTGGCAATTCTGTCATTTTAAAAACAGCTTTTTTTGTACAGCACACATATGAAGGAAGACTTGCACCCCAAAATGGATACCCCTGTTTGTGCTGTTTTCAGAAATATACCCATTGTGGCCCTAATCTTATGTCCGCATGCACAACGGGGCCCAAAATGAAAGGAGTAATCGGTGGCTTTCAGAACATAGATTTTGCTTGAAGTCCTTTTAGGCCCCATTGCCCACTTGTAGAGTTCTTGAGCGCCCAAAACCATATAGAACCCCCACAAATGACCCCATTTTGAAAACTAGACTCCTTGACGAATTTATGGTAGGTCACAAACTCTGCCTTAATGCTTTACACTTAAAAGCTATCGCTAATGTTGTCACTTCTGTTCTCATTCTTGCTCTCAGTTTCAGAACTTCTTTCAAGTGCCAACCTCTGGGGCACTCTATTCATATTAGCCCCTCTCTCCTGTCCTCACCTATGCACAGCTCGCATGCACTCTTTACCTTCTTGCTTAGCCTCAAACCCCCTAATGCCACTAACAAAAATAACAGTCTTCCTCATAAATCTCCTAATCATCTGCTAACCCTAACTATTCTGCTGTTACTAGCTGCTGGGGATATCTCTCCCAATCCTGGCCCACCCTCCACTGCTCCTAGCTATTACCCCCTACCGGGCTCACTAATAAAATCCCGAAGCCCAACTGCTAGCCCATGCATACCCTCCCCTGACTCTTTAAATGTGCACTCTGGAACTGCCAGTCAGCATGTAATAAACTCCCCACTATCCAGGACTTTTTTTACTGCTAAATCTTTAAATCTGCTAGCTCTCACAGAAACGTGGATACAGCAGTCTGACATGGCCTCCCCTGCTGCACTGTCTTACAATGGCCTGCAGTTCTCCCATACCCCGAGACCAGATGACAGGCGTGGTGGAGGAGTAGGTGCTCTTCTCTCCCCGAAATGCACCTACCAGGTCATCCCCCCTGTACCCTCACTCACTTTTCCATCATTTGAAGTACATATGCTACGGCTTTTCTGCCCGCTGTCCATGCGAGTAGCAGTTATCTATCGCCCCCCAGGTGCTGCTCGCCTGTTTTTGGACCACTTTGCTGCCTGGCTCCCCCACTTCCTATCCTGTGAAATTCCAACCCTCATCTTAGGTGATTTTAACATCCCCACTAATGACCCCAACTCCCCATCTGCCTCTCAGCTTCTTTCAGTCACCTCCTCCCTTGGTCTCTCTCAACTCACAGCCTCTCCCACTCACAGGGATGGCAATACTCTGGATCTGATCTTCCTCCGGTTCTGCTCTGCTGCCATCTTCACTAACTCCCCTCTCCCGCTCTCGGATCATAACCTCCTCTCTTTCTCTGTCACACTCCCTAACATCTCTCCAGACCCACCTACCTACAGTACTTACAGGAACCTTAAGGCCATTCACACCCAGAACTTTGCTGAATCCCTACAGTCCTCTCTGTCCCCCATCTCTCTCCTCACCTGCCCCAACCTGGCTGCCGCTCACTACAACACCGCTCTCAAACATGCCCTGGATGAAGCGGCGCCCCCCAGGACCCGAGCCATCCGATGTAGACCACGGCAACCCTGGATCACGCCTCAAACGCGCTTCATCCGGCGGTGCTCTAGAAGTGCTGGACGGCTGTGGAGGAAATCGCAAACGTCCGCAGACTTCCTCCTCTACAAATTCATGCTCAGAACCTACAACCTAGCCCTCCACCATGCCAAACAAGTCTATTTCACCTCTCTAGTCTCCTCACTATCCCACAACCCTAAACGGCTCTTTGATACTTTTCACTCCCTTCTCAGCCCTAAACCACAGCCCCCGGTGACGGATCTCAGTGCCGAAGAGCTGGCTGCTTACTTCAAAAAGAAAATTGATGACATCCGTCAGGAAATAACTTCCCAACCCCAGACTAGCCCTGACCCAAGTCTTGTCAGCACTGCATCTAGCTCCTGCTCACTGTCTGTACTCAGACCAGCGACAGAGGAAGAAGTCTCCAAATTGCTCTTCTCTGCTCGCCCCACCACCTGCGCTAGCGAACCCCTCCCCTCACACCTCCTCCGTTCCTTCTCCCCAGTGGTCATCTCCCATCTCACCACTATATTCAACCTCTCTCTGACCTCTGGCATCTTTCCCTCTTCTTTCAAACACGCCATCATATCCCCACTGCTAAAGAAGCCGACTCTGGACGCGACTGATGCTGCCAACTACCGACCCATCTCAAACCTCCCCTTAATCTCGAAACTACTAGAACGCCTGGTTTACTCCCACCTTGTAAGCTACCTATCGGAGCACTCTCTCCTAGACCCCCTACAGTATGGCTTTCAACCTCAACACTCGACAGGAACTGCCCTTACAAGGGTATCCAATGACCTACTGACAGCCAAATCGAGGGGCGATTACTCCCTACTGATCCTCCTCGACCTTTCCGCAGCATTTGACACTGTTGACTACAAACTTCTCCTCAGTATGCTACGCTCCATTGGCCTAAAGGATACTGCCCTCTCCTGGTTCTCTTCCTACCTATCTGACCGCTCTTTCAGTGTCTCCTTTGCTGGCTCCACCTCCCCTCCTCTTCTCCTTGCTGTTGGGGTCCCCCAGGGCTCTGTCCTCGGCCCCCTTATTTTCTCTATCTACACAGCCCCTATTGGACAAACCATCAGGAGATTTGGCCTCCAATACCACCTGTATGCTGATGACACTCAGCTATACACCTCTTCCCGTGACATCTCTGCACCTTTACTCCAAAACATCACCAACTGTCTGTCCACTGTCTCTAACATCATGTCCTCTCTCTACCTAAAACTAAACCTCTCTAAAACTGACCTGCTGGTATATCCACCCTCCACTAACCGACCTCCTCCTGACATCTCCATCTCAGTGTGTGGCGGTACCATAACTTCTAGACAACATGCCCGCTGCCTTTGGAGTCATATTTGATTCTGATCTCTCTTTTACCTCCTACATCCAATCTCTGGCCCGAACATGTCAGCTGCACCCCAAGAACATCGCAAGAATCCGCTCTTTTCTCACTGTGGACACGCTAAAAACGCTTACTGTTGCCCTCATCCACTCGATTATTGCAACTCGTTGCTGATCGGCCTCCCCTGCACCAGACTCTACCCTCTCCAATCCATCCTGAATGCGGCAGCCAGGCTCATCTTCCTGTCCAGCCGCTACTCGGACGCCTCTGCCCTGTGCCGGTCACTGCACTGGCTGCCCGTTAAATACAGAATTCAATTTAAACTCGCTACCTTCATCCACAAAGCCCTCCACAGCGCAGCGCCCCCTATATTGCCTCCCTCATCTCAATCCATCAACCAGCCCGGGCTCTCCGCTCTGCTAACGAAACCAGATTGAGCGCCCCTTTAATTCGAACTTCTCATTCCCGCCTCCAAGACTTCTCCAGAGCAGCACCGATCCTCTGGAACGCACTACCAAAGGCTACCCGAGCAATCCAGGACTCGCAGAACTTCAGGCGTGCTCTAAAAACGCACCTCTTCAGGGAGGCATACCGAATTCCCTAAACAAACCCCCTGTACTCCGCCTGATAACATGCTCCCTGACCTACTGACTGGTGAGAGCTTGGTGTTTGGCTGTCAGAGGACAGCTAGGTACTAGCTCTTACAGCAGAGATCAGAGAAAACCTCCGATCTCTGCTGTGTTAACCCTTTACATGCTGCAGTCTATGTGACTGCAGCATGTAAAGGGCTGTCACTGCAGCATGTAAAGGGCTTTCACCATCGGACCCCCGGAATGTGATCAGGGGTCCTGATGGGTCCCTGTGGAAGTCCCCTAAAGGGACAAAAAAAAAAATACAATCACACATGTGGTATCCATGCGTCGTAATGACCCAGAGAAGGAAGATAATGCATTATTTAACCCCTTAATGACATGGCCCCTTTTTTTCTTTTTTCCCCATTTCTTTTTTTCCTCCCCCCTGTTTAAAAAATCACAACTTGTCCCGCAAAAAACAAGCCCTCACATGGCCATGTCAATGGAAAACTGAAAAAGTTATGGCTCTTGAGACGCAACTGCAAAACTAGTAGAAATTCAATGATTAGACCATTTTAAAAAACCTGCCCTGGTGGGCACGACAGGATGGTAGGAAACCCACCACTCAAGGGGTTAAATGAGTCAACAATGTATCTATTTCATCTATATATAATCTATTTCTAAAACGAATTAAGTTTGGTACTGTGTTAGCTAATAGAGCAAAGTGTGATTGTTCTCAGTAAGAAAAACCAAGTAATCTTGTAGATATGATACTTTTTAATGGCTAACAAAAAGACGTGATGTTACAGCGAGCTTTTGAACCTTTGAAGGGAGGAAGAACCCTAAGAGATTGGAAAGCTCGCTATAACATCATGTTTTTTTGGTAGCCATTAAAAAGTATCATATCTACAAGATTACTTGGTTTCTTTTGCTGGGAACAATCACATTTTAATCTATTTCTGACATATATGTTTATTAAGTTCTAGCGCACATCTTGGTAACACATTCAAGCTCTGTGTCATCTCACTTGTGTAAGTAATTTCCTTAGTCATATGTACTATGTGTAAATGCCAACACATCCCATTAACACATCTTCTTTGCTTCATCTAACAGTTTATTTTCTGTCAACAGTTAAAAGTAAAGTAAATAACAACGGGGGATATACTGATAACTACTTACAGTATGATTTTCCCACTGATGCCAGACATAAAAGTAAATGGCATGAATGTATAAATTCGCTGTGTGATATAG
Organism: Eleutherodactylus coqui; assembly: GCF_035609145.1. Taxonomy (NCBI): domain Eukaryota; kingdom Metazoa; phylum Chordata; class Amphibia; order Anura; family Eleutherodactylidae; genus Eleutherodactylus; species Eleutherodactylus coqui. The sequence goes on along the minus strand of NC_089843.1, from coordinate 135,787,674 downwards.
TATTAAGATGCATTAGCATTAAAACCCATTTTACCTATTAACCCCTTTTAAAATTTAAAATCTCCTTGCTCCTGGCTACTAAAGTTAGCCTAGAGCCTGGAGCAGTGACCGAGGGCTGTGGTGAGTGGTACCCGGTCAAGTGATCACCATCATCCAATAGATAATGGTGATCAAGTAAACGGTAAAAACAGTTGAACATCACTGCTCCTTTTGGTTTGGGCCCTATTGTGCAGCCAGACATAAAATTAGAGCCACCATGGCCCTTCTGAACATGGGACAAAAAAGGGGATCCATTTTGGGGTGCAAGTCTTCATTCATATGTGTGCTGTACAAAAAAAACCTGTTTTTAAAGTGACATAATTGCCAAAAAATGAAAATCGTAATTGTTCCTTCTGCTTTGCTTAGATCAATTCAACAAAATGGGGTCATTTCTGGGGGTTCTCTATCATTTTGGCCACTCAAGGGCTCTACAAGTGGGCAATGGGGCCTAAGACACCTTTAAAGGGGTTGTCCCGCAAAACAAAGTGGGGTTATACACTTCTGTATGGCCATATTAATGCACCTTGTAATGTACATTGTGCATTAATTATGAGCCATACAGAAGTTATTCACTTACCTGCTCCATTGCTGGCGTCCTCGTCTCCATGGTGCCGTCTAATTTTCAGCGTTTAATTGCCGGATTAGACGCGCTTGCGCAGTCCGGTCTTCTTCTTTTCTGAATGGGGCCGCTCGTGCCGGAGAGCGGCTCCTCGTAGCTCCGCCCCGTCACGTGCCGATTCCAGCCAATCAGGAGGCTGGAATCGGCAATGGACCGCACAGAAGACCTGCAGTCCACCGAGGGTGAAGATCCCGGCGGCCATCTTCACAAGGTAAGTAAGAAGTCACCGGAGCGCGGGGATTCAGGTAAGCACTATCCGGTTTTCTTTTTTAACCCCTGCATCGGGTTTGTCTCGCGCCGAACGGGGGGGCTATTGAAAAAAAAAAAAAACGTTTCGGCGCGTGACAACCCCTTTAAGCAAAATGTATATTCTGAAAGCAACCGGCTGCTCTTTTTGGATTGGGACCCGTTGTGCATGCGGACAAAAGATTAGGGCCACAATGGGTATGTCTCTGAACACAGGACAAGCAGGGTACCCATTTTGGGGTTAAAGTCTTCATTCCTATGTGTGCTGTGCAAAATAAAAAAGTTTTTAAAATGACATAATTGCCAAAAAATAAAAATCGTAATTTTTCCTTCTGCTTTTCTTATTTTAATTCAAAAACTATGTGGTCAAAATCCACAATGCACACCTAGATGAATTTTTTAAGGGATCTAGTTTTCAAAATTGGGTCATTTGTGGAGGTTTTCTGTCGTTTTGGCTGCTCAAAAGGTTAACAAGGTTACAATAGGGCCAATATTACCTTCAAGGAAAATGTCTGTTTTAAAAGACATCGGCTGCTCCTTTCAGTTTTGGCCCCGCTGTGCATCCAGATATAAGATTAGGGCCACAATGGGTATGTTTCTGAACACGGGAGAAACAGGGGTATCCATTTTGTGGTGTAAATCCTTATTTTCATGTGCGCAATAGAAAACAATGTCTTTAAAATTAAATATTTGCAAAAATATGATTTTTTTCCCCCTCTAAATTACATTAACTCCTGAAAAAAAACTGTGGGGTCAAAATACTCATGACACCCTCAGTGAATTTATTAAGGGGTTTAGTTTTTAAAATGGGGTTATCTATCATTCTGACATCTATGAGCCTTTGCAATCTTGGTTTGGTGTCCTCAAATTATTGGTAAAGAAAGTTAAATTTGTACGTCTCCTAAATGGTTAAAAATAAAACAAAGTTTTCAAATGTGCACCCACAATAAGGTAAACAGATAGAAATGTATATCTTAGGAAAAATGTGTACAGTATGTTTGCACATATTTGAAATATTGCCAGTGAAAATGTGAAAAAATAAAAACTTTTCCAAAATTTCCCCAATTTTGGCACTTTTAATAAATGTGCACAAATTCTATCGGTCTATTTTTACCACCTAAATGAAGTACAATACGTAGCAAAAAAACAATGTTAGAATCACTTGGATATGCAAAAGCTTTATGGAGTTATTCTATGTTAATCTGACACGTCAGCTTTCCAAGATTTGGTTCCGTCACTACGGCACAAACAGGCTTAGTCTCTAAGGGGTTACACTACAGATCTCTCGGAGGGCAGAGGGAGAGGCATATAGCCTCTTCTGTAAACCAAGTGGGCATACGTTTACAATTTACCTTAATGCAGAATGTGTAAGGCTGCATTCACATGTAACAAAAACTGCTGACGGCTGAGACTCCATGCAGCTACAGCTGCCAATAGCCACATGATCTTGCCAACCTAATTAGCTTTTTTTTATGTGCGAACACACTCTACGAAGTGGTGTGGCACGTAAGAACTTAAAAGGAACCTGTCAAGTCTCTACAGCACCACAAAGATATGGTCCTTTTTAGAGAACATGAAAGGGAGTCGAGTGGTTTTTTTTTTTAATGCTTACCAACTGCCGCATTTTAATGCTGTCACCCTCTGAAGCTGGCATGAAGCATGAAAATTCTAATCTTTTTGGATTACTGTGTATTCTCTTCTATACAAGCCTATGGGATTGCTTGGGACTCGAAAAGTCAGATTTTCCTGCTGCATGCCGACTTCAGAGGGTGACAGCACTGGATTGCGGGAATGGGTATAAAAATTACATTACCCTGTTATATCCCCTAATGGCACCATAACATATGGCCATAACGCATGCAGAAACTGAACGAGAATTGTTCAGTCATTCAGTTTCTGCATGCAAAAAACTGAATGGCGAGCTGTTCAGTGTAAACAGTAAACGTTCACTTTTGAACAACTTTCTGTTTACTGTGAATGGAGGTACGTGGGGGGGATTAATGCTTCTTGATACACTGCTCCCCCATGCCGGCAGAGCTTTCAGTGATAGTTGCTCCTATATAACCACACAGGACTGAGCATCACTTGGACGAGCTGTTCAACATCTTTGGTCCGACGCCTTGTACCGTGTCAATGGACTATTAGTTTATAGTGCTGTGGGGATGTGACAGGTTCTGTTTAATGGTAAAAGTTTATGCAAATGTGTTTTTGCTGATTTATATATCTGTTTACATTGCACAATGGCAGTGGCTCTCTCCCTTGCTGCGTAGCCCTGCTAGTATTCTGGTAAAATGTTCTGTGTCCTAGGAAAGTTGGATATGGAGCTAAAGCTTATACAGTTAGCACCCAGTGAGTTTGAAGACAGGACAGCTTGCCAAAAAAACTAAGTCCTGTATTTCCCATGTTTTGAAGTGGCAGATGCTGAGATCAACTTGGCCTGAAACACACGCTCATTGTGGCATACTGTTTAACTATCTGAATGGCATACCTCAATTTGGATGTATCACATTGCCCAGCAGAAAAGGTGTCAGCAGGGACAGAGATTGTAAAGCTTAGTTGTATGTCACTTGCATCAAGGGTGCACAAACTGACCCTACATTTTTCAAGAGGATTCATGTGTCACTGGGAAGTATGAGAAATCTATAGCACAGATAACGCTCTGGCCTGGTGACCCCCTAACACCAATTCAAAAACCATAAAACTTTCACATCCCTATCAGAGGATTAATTATTTACTCCTCTACTCATCCTGTTCTGGTATTTTTTTAAGTGCAAATTAATCACACCATATCTGTGCCTTTTCATATGTATGCATGTATAAATGCATGTTTCTTCGTATCTATGCCATTATGCCTGGGGAAGAACCCTGAGTAGGTTGTAAAGCTTGCTATAACATCACGTATTTTTGTTAGCCATTAAAATGTTTCATATCTACAAGATTACTTAGTTTCTCTCGCTGAGAACAATCAGATCAAACGGACCACAGTAAGAGTTAATTTTATGCAAAATACCAAGAAGAGTGTTAGCAGAGCATAGAGAGAGGAGATCTGGTGGTATGTGAGCAACCCCTAGGGGGTAGGTCCAACATCCTTGAGTGAACGGGAGAGAAACTACAACAATCAATAGTAAAGTATCTGTTCAATTGTCATGATTCTGAAATTCAGACGTGGACTAACAAGTATTTGTATAAGTAAACGTGACTTTGACATACTCACCTGCTTCTTCGAATCTTATTCATGTGGACTTCATTTACAACACAGCCAGGCAACAGTACTGTCAAGTGTATCCCATTTTACTGTAGCACACCATGGGGAGCAGGAAAAACTATGAGCATTGTTGGTAGGATGAGAAAGTCAGTAGCTCCTCAAAGTTAGCTCTTACTTACCAGTCCTGTGTGTTACAAATGTCCTTGCATATGTGGCCACATTTTAGGAATAGTGGAAGGTAGTGCTGTAATTACACCCGGTGTTCACAGACAACATGGATCTGCTTGGATGTATTCACACGAGCAAGTCCAATTTTGGTCACTGAAACACTGACTGATTTCCATGCAATGTTTATGCTATTTTCTCACTATTCTCTTTTTTTTTTATTATATGTTTTATCTACTCTACACCTCCTAGTAATTTTATTCATGTGGTCCCCATATTATCTGTGTTAAAAACACATCACACTTCCATGAAAAGTCCCACAGGCATGTGAGTATGATGTGTTTTTGTACACTCCAATAGAAAATAATGGCAAATTTTTGAATGAGGGCTCAGTTACACGGGTGCATCGGCACCCGTATACCGGCGGCGATGCGTCCGTGTGACTGACAGTTAGAAGACGGCCGTTCCTGAAGACAGACATCTCTCTGCAGTGCTGATGAAAGAACACATGACCGGCAATGAAGCCGGTCACATGTTCTTTCCTCCGCTGCTGAAGACAGTCTGTCTTCAGGTACAGCTGTCTGCTACATGCAGTAACACGGGCGCCGATGCGCCCGTGTGACTGAGCCCTAAGAATCATCCAAAAAATAGAACATGCAGTGATTTCTATAACTTGGTCTATCAGTCAGAGAATAAAATCACTCATGTGAATTAACCCATTCAAATGAAAGGGTTACTTTCTAGAGATGAGCAAGCACCCAAATGCTCGAGTCCGCGTTATTCGAGTCGAGCTTTTCGTTAAATTCGAGAGCTCTACTCGAGTAACGAACCCCATTGACTACAATGGGAGACTCGAGCATTTTTGTATGTGGGACGCCGGGTGCCGAGCCTTTTTTTTCCCCTAGGTGCTGGCGCTCTCTCTCTCTCTCTCGCCCCACCCCCCGCCTACCAGACAAAAAAATTTGCCAATGACGTGCGATGCGTTGCGGCGGAGAGGGACCAAAAAGGCACATCACAGCAGGGAGGAGCCAAAAGCTGAGGCGGGGTCGAACACGGCTTGATGCTTGTTCAAGTAACGAGCACCATTGAGTGCGCTAATGCTCGAGCGAGCATCAAGCTCGGCAGAGTATGTTTGCTCAACTCTATTACTTTCCTATGTGAGTTCATGAATGGGTGTGAGTGAGACCTGCCTCAGCGCTGACCCAATCAGGGGCAGGTCTGACTCACACCCCCTTCACACCCACTGCAGCCCGGCCACGCTGAACTCCGTCTGCCGGGACAAGGTGAGTATATATATATTTTTTATTTTTACACATTTCTGGATGAATTGCAGGGAAGGGCTTATATATTTAAGCCCTTCCCGACAATTCATCCCGCGCTCGCCCGCAGCGCATTGCTTTCAATGGAGCCGGCTGTATTGCCGGCTGCATTGAATTCAATGCGCTGGACAGCTCCGGCCCATTTCTAATGAAACGCGGCTAGGAGCAGATTTTTCGGGCAATTTTTTGGCCCCGGTCACGCGATTTGCGGATGCGCATCCGTCATGCGATCTGCAAATCGCGTGAAAAAACGCCCGTGTGACTAAGGCCTGAAACTGTCATTCCAGATTAGACTGTACCAGACTTGGAATACAGCCCATTGGTGAAAGGAATGGTAATAGCCGGTTGTCAATATATTGATACAATTCCCACGCACCTACTTTCATATGTGCAGCACAAAAGAACAACAGTAGAGCCCATAAATGTAATGGAATAATAAAATTATGATCCAATGTTGACCCCTTATTTCATCCCACCTGGCATACATTTCTGGTATAATTTATGCCAGTTTCTGTTGGTCCCAGGTGGTCATGCCCCCTCCTATAAACCCCATCCACTTTCATAAACGTGGCAAGGTCAGCACAGAAAGGAGAAAAGTCGCAAAATTTCCAGCCCCACAATTCTAGCATAAATTAGTTGATAAATGTCCCTGATAACTTTTTCCATGCCATTTCAACTTATTATTATTTTTTTTATTAAATCCCTTTTTATTAAAGAATTTTCTATTACATATCATTTGCAAATACATTCTTGCGTTTTTTGTTTTTACTTATTTATCGTCTATAAACAGTCATTTCTATTCCTTTCAAAAACAAGATGCAAAACTGGCAAAGAATTTGAATTATCCAAAATCTAAATCCTTGAGATTGTAACAATAACTGTTCTGTCTACTCTGCCAGTACTGAGCTCCTCTGCTTGTAATCCTATGAGCCTCTTTACATTAGTCTGGCGCAAGTTCAGAGAACCCATGCTCATAACAGGAACAATCAAGTAGTAATATTTCATAACAATAGAGTTAAAAGAGTCACTCCATGTCCCGTCGCCTTAAAATATACTCTGCTTTGTTGGCTTAGACGGTCTCCCGTCATTCACTTCTCTCCAACCACTGAGGTGCGGGCACCGCCAAAGCAGAGACCATGGCAACTAATATGCTGTCGATCAGGAGGGAAGGCGAAGGACGTGAGCGACCAAGTACAGATTACTTATTAGAATTAACAAAATTGGGTGGGGGAGGACGAAGGTGGGATGGGGGAAGATAGGGAGGGGGGAGGGAAACTCCCAAAAAAGAATCACTGTATTGTTCCTTTGAACAAACTCTGTGGTTGTATTTGCTAATACGTTTTTTTTTTTGTATATATTACTTCCCTTTTTGTCGCTTTTTATTTGTAGATAAGGGGTATACACTGTCTCACCGTTCTGTATATGTAGCTAATGTTGGCTAACTCGCGAATCTTCCGAGGCATGTGGAGAGTAGGTTTTCCACGGAGTCCATATTTTCAGGAAAGGAGCATGTGTTAAGTTTGACCAACTGAGTAATTCTTCGAATCTATAGATTTGATTCAACCTATCCCTCCATACCTCTATTGATGGGGATACTGTTTTCCCCAGTAGAGTGGGATTAATGCTTTCGCCGCCGCAATTATGTAGGATGCAAGCTTGTCTTTTATTGGGTTATATGATACGTGGGGTCTATTCAGAATTTCAACTTATTATTTTAACATCTCCTCAATTCTGCCCCCTTATTTCCATGTTTAGCTCATGGATATATTTATAGGCCACACTATTAATGCAGTACTGTCCATGTAAATGCAAATGTATAATTTTAATAAAACATATATTATTAGATGTTATATGTTCACATTTGAAAGTTTAACACAAATCCTTTAAATGAATTAGCTAACAATTTAAGGTTCATTCTTGAGATCGATTTTGGTCCAGAAGACACTGGACATACGTATTGAGACTCTTTTTATCCTACTGTTGGTGTCTTGTGGTTGTAATGATTTGGGTTTTTTTTTGTTTGAACACAAGCTGTTATCTGATCTTTATCTGACTTTTCTTAGGTCTCACACATGAACCCCTGAAGAACAAAGTGCTCAAGGAGAAACACCACAGGTGTTGTGAATCAGTCATGCAGGATATAAAAACACCTGATACAGCTTTGATATCTGTAAACTTTCTTCTCTTTTACTCCTGGTGCTCCAGGCTTTTGTAAGGTTTGTAAACTCTGGATTCAAAATTAGTTTTCAAAGTCAAATCTAAAAGTTTGTTGCCACTATAACTGTTAAATCTAATATATCAAAATAACAATAAAAGGAAAAGTTACCATTAACATGAAATACAAAGGATGGAATGAGATGACACCCTACTATTGGACCATTATACTTAGCCCCTTAAAACAGCATCTTACTGCATCATTAACAGATAATTATAATTTTTTTTCATTTAGTACATGTTTATTTATCTATATATTAATTTACTGATGTCAATTTACCACTTGTTTAATTATTTCTTTATTGTTTATCCATACAAGTTTTTATGAGTAAGTATGGTCGCCTACCACCCACTGATATAGACATATGCCCACATACCACTATAATTAAATTTGTGTGATGGATTGATTGCACATTCATGTTATGTTCTTAATTCCACTCATTTTCATTGTGCTTTTTTATACTATGTTTCTTAATTTTTTTACCTTGTTTTTAATTGGGTTTTAATGTATGGATTGATTGAACTGTAGGTTTAACAATTGTTTGTATAATTTATACCAACTTGGCCTAGACTACTTGCTGCAGTTTATGCACCCTATATTCCCTCCATAAGTGGGACAGATGTTATCGTTTTTATTATGCATCTGATTATATAACCATGATATGATTTAGTTTCCATTCAGCTTATTATACAACTGATATTCTATTTCATTTTCATTTTTTTTACTTCTATTTCCTGTGCTCCTTATTCTTTACCTTCTTAACTTTCATTAAGTTTTGTAATTTGCCTTTGTCCATCTTGAGCATTTGACGTAAAAATCAAAATGTTATGGCTTTTGAGAAGTGGAAAGAAAAAAACCCCAAAGATCGTTGTATCCTTAGGACTTAAGTAGGGTTTAAAGGGTTCTGAAAAGGTCCCCCCCCCCCAAAAAAAAAAAAATCACAAAACTCTGGGTGAATCAAGTCTTACACAGTCATAGAGATATATGATCAAATTCTGGCCTCCTGTATCCGCTGATGGAGGGTCTTAGGACTTATACAACTCTAGTTGGATTTCAGTCAACTAAGTTACTCTTAGTTTTGGTTGCAGGCAGCCAGCATTTTATCATTTATTCCGGCTGTGTAAAGAGAAGGAAAAATAAAAATGATGTTTACGTATGCTAGCGGTGACTTTAAATTAAGAACAATGCAATATGTTTTAGGCCACAAAGTATTCTGAAAGTTGCTTCCTTTTGGAATAACAAACAATTAAAAATTGCAAAGGTGTTCATAACCTTTAACAGTCAAGAAGGTAATTGATGCTTCTATTAGAGGGAGTCCATATGCTGCGGCTGAGATGTGGTTAAAACCCAGAACTACATTTCGATTCTGGAAAAAAAAGTACAAAAAATGGAGCATGTATGATTTTATGTCCTCTTGCCTTCTGTTTTACTGGTAAACTTGCTCAACAATAAAAAAAAAATCTGGACTTTTTAGTGTGATGCTGATATGTGGTATGAGCCCAGCCTACCAAGGATTCTTCTTTAATATGCTGATAGTGTATCCTTTTCCCTAAAGGTTAATGAATGCAGGACCATTTTGTTATCTGTTTTGAATTATTGGTGGTGATTTATCATTCTATTTCCGTAAGTATGCCTTTTTGATTGTACATTCACGTATTAATTCACACTATATATAATTCACTTACAGCGCAATAGTGGGTGAGCAGAAAAAAAATACATGTTAACTGCTCTTGTTAACTTTAGCTTTCTAGTAATTCCAATTACTCCTATGATCAAGTGTTACCATACAGTGCAGCATGGGGTCCCGCGGTCGGCGCGCGTCGCTCCGGCGTCGGCTCCAGCAGCCTGGAGCCCTGTGTCGAGGTCATCCCAGCAGCTTGGGTTGGCCAGTGGGCGGCGGCGTGGGCGTGCCCGCCCGTAGGGGGCCGCCCGCACTCCTCTGTGCCTCTTATACAGCAGTGGGTGGAGTTGCCTCCACCCACTCTCCGCCCCTGGGCGGAACCTTGTGGTTAAAAGACTGGCAGTGAAGTGAGCTCATTGCCAGTTATTGGTCCTGCATGCACCTAGCCAGTCTGTCTGCGGTTCTCCTCAGCCAGTCCCTAGTTGTCGGTCAGCTCCCTCTGATCCCCTATTACTCAGTCTGTTTTTGTTGGTTCTGTTTGCCTCTAATCTAGTCTGGCCAGTCAGCACTAGTTGCTATCCAGCACCCTGCCAGTTTGCCTGTGAGTCCCATCTCCAGCCTTGTAAGTTTTGTTGGTCTGATTCATCTGCCTCCTCTGTCGGCACTCTGTCCCCCCCATTAGGTAGGTTCCTGCTTGTCAGTCGCCAGGTCCCTAGCCAGGGCAGGGACCGCCGTCCAGTTGTCCGCCTGGGGTTAGCCAGGGCCGAGGCAAGTAGGCAGGGACAGTGGGGGTGCGGGAGATCAGGGCCCCCCAACTGGCGCTCGGGGGGCAGAGTGCCGTAACATAATAACTGGCCCTTAAAATACTGTTTTTCTTTTCATGGCGGCGATCAGCGCCCTCGCAAACCAGCTGCAAGACCTGGTGCCGGTGATCCGGGATTTGTCAGCTCGCATGGTGGCCCAGGAGCAGTGGGCATTGTCGCAGGAGCAGAATGCCGTTACCAGTCCCGAACCCAAGTGCCCTCTTCCCGAGGTGTTCTCTGGGGAGAGGAACAAGTTTTTTGTTTTCCAACAGGCGTGTCGCCTGTTTTTTCGGATGCGTCCCCGTTCTTCCGGCTCGGAGGTCCAGAGGGTCGGGCTTATAATGTCCCTGCTGCGGGCCTTTTCCATTCCCGAGGGTTCCCCCTCCCTGCAGTCGGTGGACTCCTTTTTTCTGGAACTCGGGGGTATCTTCGATGAACCGGACCGAGTGGGGTTGGCGGTTGCGCGGTTGCTGGCGCTGCATCAGGGGTCGCTTTGTGTGGAGGATTATTGCTCCAATTTCAGACGCTATGCGGGTGACACTGCATGGAACGATAGTGCCCTGAAAGACGTTTTTATGCAAGGTCTCTCAGACGCGGTCAAAGAACTGTTGATCTCCCATCCCGTTCCCGGGTCCTTAAAGGAGGCTATGGAGTTAGCAGTGAAGGCAGATAGGAGGCTCAGGGCTGGGAAGCAAGATAGACCGACCCATAGAGTCAGGGAGGTCATTTGTCCTGTTCCCTCCCCGTCCGTACCAGTCTCTGTTCCCGAACCTATGGAACTGGACCCGCTGGACCCCAAGGAGCGACGCCGGATTCGGTTATTACATAATCTCTGTCTCTACTGCGGGAAAGCTGGACATCGGGTGATAACTTGCCCCTGGAGGCCTCAGCGTCCACAGTCTGAATCGGCAGAAAGACTTCCAGTCCTAGGCGACTGCAGGGAGAGTCGCCTAGGACCTCAGGTACGTCCTAGACTTCTGATACCCTGCCAGGTTAGATTCCGGAACTTCTCCCGCCTAGGGCAGGCGTTTATTGATTCCGGAGCAGCTGCTAACCTGATAAGCATGCGTCTCGTTGAGCCCCTGAGGGCTGAATTTGTGGCGCTGAAGACGCCAATTCGTTTTGCTAGCATTGATGCTACTCCTCTTGCTTCGGGCTTGGTACGATGGAGGACCCCAGCGTTACAACTCATGGTGGGGGGTCGCCATTCGGAAGGTCTGTCATTCCTGGTGATGGAGAAAATGTCGGTAGACATGGTACTAGGGATGCCGTGGCTGGCGTTGCACAACCCCCAATTCGATTGGGCCACTGGGGAGCTAACCCAGTGGGGGCCGTCCTGCCATAGCCATCGTGCTCCCCCTCCCCCCTGCTCAGTCGAACAGAAGGGGTACCGGTCCTCTGGAAATCGCAAAAGGAGGGGTCGCACGGGGTGCCATAAGTCTTTGTCGAAACCTGTTGTCTCTTCGGTGATGCCCACCTCCGTTCCCCCGCCGCCCACCCTGGTCTGTGATGAAGTTGAACACAAGGCCCAGGAGGTCCTGGATTCTTGCCGGGGTCCAGGAACCGTACAATATTTGGGGGCCCGGAAGAGTTTTTTGGAGTATAATAGCTCAGATGACAGTGATTGTAAAGTTAGAGATGCCTCAGATTTTGAAGGCAGCGTCATTGGTAGCGAGGATAGGTCAAAAGACAGTGGCGAATGGTTGGACATTGACTCGGAAGACGACCTGAAACATGACGATATGTCAACGGTTGGCCCTGAAGGAAATGGGGCAGCCACAGACTACCGAAGTCATGGACCTGAGGATCAGTCCATGGTGTCCGCTCAGGAGGGTCACATTCTCGGGTTGGTACAGCGTTTTCACAGCCTTTGCCTGGATAAGCCTGGTCGAGTTTCCGGGGGCCCGGAGGTCCCCCGTCAGAGTGGGGTAATGTTACCATACAGTGCGGCATGGGGTCCCGCGGTCGGCGCGCGTCGCTCCAGCGTCGGCTCCAGCAGCCTGGAGCCCTGTGTCGAGGTCATCCCAGCAGCTTGGGTTGGCCAGTGGGCGGCGGCGTGGGCGTGCCCGCCCGTAGGGGGCCGCCCGCACTCCTCTGTGCCTCTTATACAGCAGTGGGTGGAGTTGCCTCCTCCCACTCTCCGCCCCTGGGCGGAACCTTGTGGTTAAAAGACTGGCAGTGAAGTGAGCTCATTGCCAGTTATTGGTCCTGCATGCACCTAGCCAGTCTGTCTGCGGTTCTCCTCAGCCAGTCCCTAGTTGTCGGTCAGCTCCCTCTGGTCCCCTATTACTCAGTCTGTTTTTGTTGGTTCTGTTTGCCTCTAATCTAGTCTGGCCAGTCAGCACTAGTTGCTATCCAGCACCCTGCCAGTTTGCCTGTGAGTCCCATCTCCAGCCTTGTAAGTTTTGTTGGTCTGATTCATCTGCCTCCTCTGTCGGCACTCTGTCCCCCCCATTAGGTAGGTTCCTGCTTGTCAGTCGCCAGGTCCCTAGCCAGGGCAGGGACCGCCGTCCAGTTGTCCGCCTGGGGTTAGCCAGGGCCGAGGCAAGTAGGCAGGGACAGTGGGGGTGCGGGAGATCAGGGCCCCCCAACTGGCGCTCGGGGGGCAGAGTGCCGTAACATAAAGGACCCGGAATAATGCTGGCAACTAACCAATGGTCAGAAGATAAGTGTTTCTCGGGAACTTGGCACCATTTATTTATAACACTGGTGTCTCTACTGATGGCTTAGCATGTCTTTTGAGGACACGTTCATTGTTTAGATATAACGTATTATACACTAGATTTTAAAGAAGAAATACAAGAAATTCTGCAAATAGACATTTCACATGAGATGGAATATTCCGAAACAGCATTGCAGAATATGCCGTCCCATAATTCTGCATCAAAATTCGCACAGCTAACTATGGATCTTGATGCGGAATTGCCAGTAGGATTCTCCTATTTTCAATTCTGCAGGAGGGCATATTCTGCAATTCTGTTGTGGAACATTCCATCCTGTTTGAAAGCTCCCTAAAGACAATATCTTTGCTTAGCTCCAACTTGGGAGTTAGCAAATATTCCCAATAAAACTGGGGCTTAGGTCTCATCACAAAGTACAGCAAGTTGCAACCATGAAACACTGGAAAACATATAAATAAGTTGCAAACTAGAGATGAGCGAGCACCAAAATGCTCGGGTGCTCGTTATTCGGGACGAAATTATCGCGATGCTCGAGTGTTCGTTTCGAGTAACGAACCCTATTGAAGTCAATGGGCGACCCGAGCATTTTTGTATGGGACCTATGCTCCGCTAAGGTTTTCATTTGTGAAAATCTGCGAAATTCAAGAAAGTGATGTGAACAACACAGCAACGGATAGGGCAGGCGAGGGGCTACATGTTGGGCTGAATCTCAAGTTCCCAGGTCCCACTATTATGCCACAATAGCGACAAGAGTGGGCCCCCCCCCCTACTTCTGAAAAGCCCTCGTTAGCAATGCATACCTTAGCTAAGCACCACACTACCTCCAAAAAAGCACAATCACTGCCTGCATGACACTCCGCTGCCACTTCTCCAGGGTTACATGCTGCCCAACCCCCCTCCCCCCCGCATGACCCAGTGTCCACAGCGCACACCAAAGTGTCCCTGCGCAGCCTTCAGCTGCACTTATGCCACACGCTGGCCTCATAGCCACACCACCCTCATGTCTATTTATAAGTGCGTCTGCCATGAGGAGGAACCGCAGGCACACACTGCAGAGGGTTGGCACAGCTAGGCAGCGACCCTCTTTAAAAGGGGCGGGGCGATAGCCCACAATGCTGTACAGAAGCAATGAGAAATATAATCCTGTGCCACCGCCATCAGGAGCTGCACACGTGGGCATAGCAACGGGGAACTATGTGCCACACACTATTCATTCTGTCAAGGTGTCTGCATTCCCCAGTCAGACTGGGGTTCTTTAGAAGTGGACACATGCAGTTACAACTCCGTGTGGACCGACAGCATGGGTGGCTCCCTGGAACCCACCAGCTGTACATACAGAAGTGAATACAAATCACAAAGAATTACTGAGTAGCAGATATAAAACTTGTATGAAAGATGCAGAAAATGTTTAATACAGTATCCTACATGATCACTTAAGTCTGCTTACCTCCAAGTCGAGTCCATTCACAAACCATTCAATGCCCAGAAAGTTGACGGCCATGTCTGCATCCCCACTATACACCAGGATGCAATACTTCTGCAGAGAAGGATAAATAGTAGATAATAGCTGTCCAAAAAAAATTGTGCAACACTGCTAAAAGCAGCCTGAACAGTACTGCACACGGTCAGATGTGGCCCTAAGAAGGACCGTTGGGGTTCTTGAAGCCTAAAATAACTCCTAACGCTCTCCCTATAGCAGCTCCGGCACCAGCAGCACTTTCCCTGAACTATGTCAGAATGCATCTGTGGCGAGCCGCGGGAGGGGCCGATTTATATACTGGGGTGACACCTGATCTCGCCAGCCACTCACTGCAGGGGGGTGGTATAGGGCTTGAATGTCGCAGGGGGAAGTTGTAATGCCTTCCCTGTCTTTCTATTGGCCAGAAAAGCGCGCTAACGTCTCAGAGATGAAAGTGAAAGTAACTCGAACATCGCGTGGTGCTCGCCTCTAGTAATGAGCATCTCGAACACGCTAATACTCGAACGAGTATCAAGCTCGGACGAGTACGTTCGCTCATCTCTATTGCAAACTTTTGTTACAAAAGCCATAGAAAAAGTATAGAATAAATTCATGTGGAACAGTACATATACAAGATGTCAACTTTTTTGACTGCTTTTTAAACTTCTTATTGCTTGCACATTTTAGAAACTTTGCATTCATGTTTCAAGTTTCACTGACAGCTATTATTTATTAGATTTGTGTTCTCAGTAGAACATGTTTTGCAGTATTTCTTTCAGTGTGTATGTAGCTCAAGACATTAGTTCCCGCCTTCTGCAGAGTCTAAAAGACTGTTTTCATAGGCTTAATAGAATGCACTACATAAGTGTTGTAGTGTACTATCCATGCGATCGAACAATCACAATCATAACAAAAAAACATGAATAAAATACCAACTTTTTTTTAAAAAAAGCAACACATGATAGGTATTACTGTATTCATAATGACCTAAAGAATGGAAATATTTAGATATTTATCTTGTATGGTGAACACTGTAAAAATAATGAAAAAAAGTAATGTTAAAATTGCTATTTTTCTCTCATTTGCCTTATAAAAAAATATAATAAAAAGGAATTCAAAAATCACATGTAAACCAAAATGATACCAATAAAAACTGCAAGTCTTCCTGCAAAAGGCAAACCTTCACATGGCTCCCTTGCCATAAAAATGCTATGAATCTTAGAATGCAGTGATGTAAATTCAATTGCTTTCCTTTGAAAACATGTTTTTATTATGCAGAAGTAAAAAAAATTAAAAAAACTCTATAAACTTGGTTTCCTACTAATCATGCTGATCCAGATAAGAAAGTTTTCATGCTATTTTTGCCAAACGGTGAACGTTGTAAAAACAAAACACAAAAACAATGGCATAATTTATGGACATGCTTCCATCTTCCCCAAAGAAATATAATAAAAGTTATCCAACACATTATATGTGCCCCAGAATGGTGCAATTAAAACTTACCACTCGTCCCAAAAAAGCAAAAAGCCCTCGTATGGTGATGCCAACAAGTTATGGCTTTTGCAATGATGTGATGAAAATCACCTGGTCTTTAACCCCTTAAGGACCAGGTTGTTTTGTACCTTAAAGGGGTTGTCTCGCGATAGCAAGTGGGGTTAAGCACTTCTGTATGGCCATATCAATGCACTTTGTAATATACATCGTGCATTAAATATTGGCCATAGAGAAGTTATTCACTTACCCCCTCCGGTGCTGGCATGCGCAGAAGACCTGTGCAGCGCAAGCACGCCGGAGCGGCCCCTTCAGCGCAAGCGCGTCTAGTCCAGGGAGAAGGCGGCTTTGGTTGGCGTCATGGAGACGGGGACGCCAGCACCGGAGGGGGTAAGTGTATAACTTATGTATGGCCAATATTTAATGCACGATGTATATTACAAAGTGCATTAATATGGCCATACAGAAGTGCGTAACCCCACTTGCTATCGCGGGACAACCCCTTTAAGGACCAGACACTTTATAGGGATTTTACCCATGTGGTGGTTTTACTATTCTATTTTTTTTCCTTTAGCTATCAAAATTATTTTTGCCTCATTTTTTTTTTCCGCGACATATAGGGCTATTTTTTAAATATCTTTTTTACTGACTTTTTTTGCTATTTTTTAGCTTTATTGGGGGTAAAAAGCTAAAAAAAAATTTTTTTTTAACATTAACAGTAGAGATGAGCGAACGTACTCGTTCGAGTATTAGCGTGTTCGAGATGCTCGTTACTAGAGGCGAGCACCACGGGATGTTCGAGTTACTTTCACTTTCATCTCTGAGACGTTAGCGCGCTTTTCTGGCCAATAGAAAGACAGGGAAGGCATTACAACTTCCCCCTGCGACGTTCAAGCCCTATACCACCCCCCTGAAGTGAGTGGCTGGCGAGATCAGGTGTCACCCGAGTATATAAATCGGCCCCTCCCGCGGCTCGCCTCAGATGCGTTGTGAGATAGCTGAGGGACAGTGGTATCGTGTTGGAGCTGCTATAGGGAGAGTGTTAGGAGTGATTTTAGGCTTCAAAAACCCCAACGGTCCTTCTTAGGGCCACATCTGACAGTGTGCAGTACTGTTGAGGCTGCTTTTAGCAGTGTTGCACAATTTTTTTTTTGTATATCGGGCGTGCAGAGCATTGCGTCCGCAGTCTGCAGTCATTGTACAGAGTATAGGGCCAGTACTGGTGAGGCAGGGAAAGAGATATTCAGGCTATATAGGCAGTGGGCTTTTTCCAAAAAATTGGGGGAAAATACTATATTTGGGCTGCCTGTGACCGTCTTCAGTTTATTGCGTGTCTGCTGGGGGTAGTAGTCCTAATTAATACGCAGCTAAGCGTTACAGCAGGCTTGCGCAAAATTGTTTCCTGGATCTGCTGTCTCTGTTACATCAGCGCCGTCATCCCGCCAGAGGGAAACAGTATACATAATATTATACGCTGCCTATAGTATCTATCTCCAGGGGGTAGTAGTCCTAATTAATACGTAGCTAAGCATTACAGCAGGCTTGCGCAAAATTGTTTCCTGGATCTGCTGTCTCTGTTACATCAGCGCCATCATCCCGCCAGAGGGAAACAGTATACATAATATTATACGCTGCCTACAGTATCTATCTTCTGGGGGTAGTAGTCCTAATTAATACGCAGCTAAGCGTTACAGCAGGCTTGCGCAAAATTGTTTCCTGGATCTGCTGTCTCTGTTACATCAGCGCCGTCATCCCGCCAGAGGGAAACAGTATACATAATATTATACGCTGCCTCCAGTATCTATCTGCTGGGGGTAGTAGTCCTAATTAATACGCAGCTAAGCGTTACAGCAGGCTTGCGCAAAATTGTTTCCTGGCTCTGCTGTCTCTGTTACATCAGTGCCGTCATCCCGCCAGAGGGAAACAGTATACATAATATTATACGCTGCCTACAGTACCTGTCTGCTGTATCAGCTCAGCATTTTAAAAAAATAGAAGCAAAATACTTAAGGCCTACTACTGGCCTTTGGCCACTTGACTGCTTTTGCGCTGTGAATTCCACTAGCTCAGTCATACGCACCTACGTCTCACTACAGGCGTGCGCAAAATTGTTTCCTGGCTCTGCTGTGCGTTCCGTAAGCGAAGTCAGCCTCCAACCACAGGCCAATAAGCGGCACATTTACTTACAGAGTTCTGTTTCTGCACTACTGGTAATACAGCATGCTGTGGGGTAGGGGTAGGCCTAGAGGACGTGGACGCGGGCGAGGACGCGGAGGCCCAAGTCAGGGTGTGGGCACAGGCTGAGCTCCTGATCCAGGTGTATCGCAGCCGACTGTTGCGGGATTAGGAGAGAGGCACGTTTCTGGCGTCCCCACATTCATCTCACAATTAATGGGTCCACGCAGTAGACCTTTATTAGAAAATGAGCAGTGTGAGCAGGTCCTGTCGTGGATGGCAGAAAGTGCATCCAGCAATCTATCGACCACCCAGAATTCTGCGCCGTCCACTGCTGCAACTCTGAATCCTCTGGCTGCTGCTCCTCATTCCTCCCAGCCTCCTCACTCCATTACAATGACACATTCTGAGGAGCAGGCAGACTCCCAGGAACTGTTCCCGGCCCCTGCCCAGAATGGCCAGCAATGGTTCCTCTCCCTCCGGAGGAGTTTGTCGTGACCGATGCCCAACCTTTGGAAAGTTCCCGGGGTCCGGGGGATGAGGCTGGGGACTTCCGGCAACTGTCTCAAGAGCTTTCAGTGGGTGAGGAGGACGACGATGATGAGACACAGTTGTCTATCACTCAGGTAGTAGTAATTGGAGTAAGTCCGAGGGAGGAGCGCACAGAGGATTCGGAGGAAGAGCAGCAGGACGATGAGGTGACCCCACCTGGTTTGCTACGCCTACTGAGGACAGGTCTTCAGAGGGGGAGGCAAGTGCAGCAGCAGGGCAGGTTGGAAGAGGCAGTGCGGTGGCCAGGGGTAGAGGCAGGGCCAGACCGAATAATCCACCAACTGTTTCCCAAAGCGCCCCCTCGCGCCATGCCACCCTGCAGAGGCCGAGGTGCTCAAAGGTCTGGCAGTTTTTCACTGAGAGTGCAGACGACTGACGAACAGTGGTGTGCAACCTTTGTCGTGCCAAGATAAGCAGGGGAGCCACCACCATGAGCCTCACCACCACCAGCATGCGCAGACATATGATGGCCAAGCACCCCACAAGGTGGGACGAAGGCCGTTCACCGCCTCCGGTTTGCACCGCCGCCTATCCCCCTGTGCCCCAACCTGCCACTGAGATCCAACCCCCCTCTCAGGACACAGGCACGACCGTCTCCTGGCCTGCACCCACACCCTCACCTCCGCTGTCCACGGCCCCATCCACCAATGTCTGTCAGCGCACCGTCCAGCCGTCGCTAGCGCAAGTGTTGGAGCGCAAGTACGCCGCCACGCACCCGCACGCTCAAGCGTTTTAAATGTGCACATAGCCAAATTTATCAGCCTGGAGATGCTGCCGTATAGGGTTGTGGAAACGGAGGCTTTCAAAGGTATGATGGTGGCCGCGGCCCCGCGCTACTCAGTTCCCAGTCGCCACTACTTTTCCCGATGTGCCGTCCCAGCCCTGCACGACCACGTCTCCCGCAACATTGTACGCGCCCTCACCAACGCGGTTACTGGCAAGGTCCACTTAACAACGGACACGTGGACAAGCACAGGCGGGCAGGGCCACTATATCTCCCTGACGGCACATTCTCCAAATAAATACGCAGCCAGCTAAGTGTTACAGCAGGCTTGCGCCAAATTATTTCCTGGCTCTGAAATCACCGGTCTGTTGCAGTTAATAACAGTGCAACACTGCAATTCCGTGACACACACATCAGGGACAGAATTGTGTAGGCAGGGCCAGAAGACATATTATAGATTGAATATACGCAGTGGTCCTTTAGAAAAAAAGTATTTGAAAAAAAACTATTTGGCCTGCCTGTCACTCTGCTCAGTGTTCTGGGTCCGTGTCTGCTGGGGGTAGTATTTCTCCAAATAAATACGCAGCCAGCTAAGTGTTACAGCAGGCTTGCGCCAAATTATTTCCTGGGGTTCCGTAAACGAAGTCAGCCTCCAACCACAGGCCAATAAGCGGCACATTTAATTACAGTGTTCTGTTTCTGCACTACTGCTAATACACCATGCTGAGGGGTAGGGGTAGGCCTATAGGACGTGGACGCGGGTGAGGACGCGGAGGCCCAAGTCAGGGTGTGGGCACAGGCCGAGCCACTGCGGTGGCCAGGGGTAGAGGCAGGGCCAGACTGAATAATCCACCAACTGGTTCCCAAAGCGCCCCCTCGCGCCATGCCACCCTGCAGAGGTCAAGGTGCTCTACGGTGTGGCAGTTTTTCACAGAGACGCCTGACGACCGAAGAACAGTGGTGTGCAACCTTTGTTGCGCCAAGATCAGCTGCGGAGACACCACCACCAGCATGCGCAGGCATATGATGGCCAAGCACCCCACAAGGTGGGACGATGCCCGTTCACCGCCTCCGGTTTGCACCACTGCCTCTCCCCCTGTGCCCCAACCTGCCACTGAGATCCAACCCCCCTCTGAGGACACAGGCAGTACCGTCTCATGGCCTGCACCCACACCCTCACCTCCGCTGTCCTCGGCCCCATCCAGCAATGGCTCTCAGCGTAGCGTCCAGACATCGCTAGCGCCACAGTTTGAGCGCAAGTACGACGCCACGCACCCGCACGCTCAAGCGTTAAACGTGCACATTGCAAAATTGATCAGCCTAGAGATGCTGCCGTATAGGCTTGTGGAAACGGAGACTTTCAAAAGCATGATGGCGGCGGCGGCGGCCCCGCGCTACTCGGTTCCCAGTCGCCACTACTTTTCCCGATGTGCCGTCCCAGCCCTGCACGACCACGTCTCCCGCAACATTGTACGCGCCCTCACCAACGCGGTTACTGCCAAGGTCCACTTAACAACAGACACGTGGACAAGCACAGGCGGGCAGGGCCACTATATCTCCCTGACGGCACATTGGATGAATTTAGTGGAGGCTGGGACAGAGTCAGAGCCTGGGACCGCTCACGTCCTACCCACCCCCAGAATTGCGGGCCCCAGCTCGGTGGTGGTATATGCAGCGGTGTATGCTTCCTCCACTAAACCACCCTCCTCCTCCTCCTCCTCCTCCTACGCAACCTCTGTCTCACAATCAAGATGTGTCAGCAGCAGCATGTCGCCAGCAGTTGGTGTCGCGTGGCGTGGCAGCACAGCGGTGGGCAAGCGTCAGCAGGCCATGCTGAAACTACTCAGCTTAGGAGAGAAGAGGCACACGGCCCACGAACTGCTGCAGGGTCTGACAGAGCAGACCGACCGCTGGCTTGCGCCGCTGAGCCTCCAACCGGACATGGTCGTGTGTGACAACGGCCGTAACCTGGTGGCGGCTCTGCAGCTCGGCAGCCTCACGCACGTGCCATGCCTGGCCCACGTCTTTAATTTGGTAGTTCAGCGCTTTCAGAAAAGCTACCCACGCTTGTCAGACCTGCTCGGAAAGGTGCGCCGGCTCTGCGCACATTTCCGCAAGTCCCACATGGACGCTGCCACCCTGCGCACCCTGCAACATCAGTTTCATCTGCCAGTGCACCGACTGCTGTGCGACGTGCCCTCACGGTGGAACTCTATGCTCCACATGTTGGCCAGGCTCTATGAGCAGCGTAGAGCGATAGTGGAATACCAACTCCAACATGGGCGGCGCAGTGGGAGTCAGCCTCCTCAATTCTTTACAGAAGAGTGGGCCTGGTTGGCAGACATCTGCCAGGTCCTTGGAATCTTTGAGGAGTCTACCCAGATGGTGAGTGGCGATGCTGCAATCATTAGCGTCACCATTCCTCTGTTATGCCTCTTGAGAAGTTCCCTGCAAAGCATAAAGGCAGACGCTTTGCGCTCGGAAACAGAGGCAGGGGAAGACATTATGTCGCTGGATAGTCAGAGCACCCTCCTGTCTATATCTCAGCGCGTTGAGGAGGGGGAGGAGGAGCATGAGGAGGATGAGGAGGAGGGGGAAGAGACAGCTTGGCCCACTGCTGAGGGTACCCATGCTGCTTGCCTGTCATCCTTTCAGCGTGTATGGCCTGAGGGGGAGGAGGAGGAGATCCTGAAAGTGATCTTCCTAGTGAGGACAGCCATGTGTTGCGTACAGGTACCCTGGCACACATGGCTGACTTCATGTTAGGATGCCTTTTTTTCGTGACCCTCGCGTTACACGAATTCTGGCCACTACGGATTACTGGATGTACACACTGCTTGACCCACGGTATAAGGAAAACCTTTCCACTCTCATACCCGAAGAGGAAAGGGGTTCGAGAGTGATGCTATACCACAGGACCCTGGCGGACAAAATTCCCATCCGATAGCGCTAGTGGCCGAAGGCGCAGTTCCGAGGGCCAGGTAGCAGGGGAGGCGCGGAGATCAGGCAGCACGTACAGCACAGGCAGGGCAACACTCTCTAAGGCCTTTGACAGCTTTCTGGCTCCCCAGCAAGACTGTGTCACCGCTCCCCAGTCAAGGCTGAGTCGGCGGGAGCACTGTAAAAGGATGGTGAGGGAGTACGTTGCCGATCGCATGACCGTCCTCCGTGACGCCTCTGCCCCCTATAACTACTGGGTGTCGAAGGTGGACACGTGGCCTGAACTCGCGCTGTATGCCCTGGAGGTGCTTGCTTGTCCTGCGGCTAGCGTCTTGTCAGAGAGGGTGTTTAGTGCGGCTGGGGGAATCATCACAGATAAGCGTACCCGCCTGTCAACCGACAGTGCCGACAGGCTTACACTCATCAAGATGAACAAAGCCTGGATTTCCCCAGACTTCTCTTCTCCACCAGCGGACAGCACCGATACCTAAGCAATACGTAGGCTGCACCCGCGGATGGAAGCATTGTTCTCTATCACCATCAAAGACGTGGACCTTTTAGCTTCATCAATCTGTGTATAATATTCATCCTCCTCCTCCTGCTCCTCCTCCTGAAACCTGACGTAATCACGCCGAACGGGCAATTTTTCTTAGGCCCACAAGGCTCAGTCATATAATTTTTGTAAACAATTTTTATACGTTTCAATGCTCATTAAAGCGTTGAAACTTGCACCTGAACCAATTTTTATTTTAACTGGGGTGCCTCCAGGCCTAGTTACAAATTGAGCCACATTAACCAGAGCGATTAATGGGTTTCACCTGCCCTCTTGGTTGGGCATGGGCAATTTTTCTGACGTACATTAGTACTGTTGGTACACCAATTTTTTGGGGCCCTCGCCTGCAGTGTAATCCAATTAATTTTTTGCCCACCTGCATTAAAGCTGACGTTACATCAGCTGTGATGGGCACTGCAATGGGATACATTTATGTACAGCTGGTGGCTTCAAGGGAGCCACCCATGCTGTCGGTCCACACGGAGTTGTCACTGCATGTGTCCACTTCTAAAGAACCCCAGTCTGACTGGGGCATGCAGTGTGGGCCGAAGCCCACCTGCATTAAACTTGACATTACCTCAGCTGTGATGGGCAATGCAATGGGATATATTTATGTACCGCCGGTGGCTTCCTGGCACCCACCCATGCTGTCGGTCCACACGGAGTTGTAACTGCACGTGTCCACTTCTAAAGAACCCCAGTTTGACTGGGGAATGCAGTGTGGGCCGAAGCCCACCTGCATTTAATCAGACGTTACCTCAGCTGTGATGGGCACTGCAATGGGATACATTTATGTACAGCCGGTGGGTTCCAGGGAGCCACCCATGCTGTGGGTGCACACGGAATTCCCATTGCGGAGTTGTACCTGCCTGTGACTATTTATAAAAAACCGACTGACTGGGGCATGCAGACACCTTGACAGAATGAATAGTGTGTGGCACATAGGTTCCCCATTGCTATGCCCACGTGTGCAGCTCCTGATGGCGGTGGCACAGGATTATATTTCTCATTGCTTCTGTACAGCATTGTGGGCTATCGCCCTGCCCCTTTTAAAGAGGGTTGCTGCCTAGCCGTGCCAACCCTCTGCAGTGTGTGCCTGCGGTTCCTCCTCATGGCAGACGCACTTATAAATAGACATGAGGGTGGTGTGGCAAGAGGGCAGCTGAAGGCTGCGCAGGGATACTTTGGTGTGCGCTGTGGACACTGGGTCGTGCAGGGGGGGGGAGTTGGGCAGCATGTAACCCAGGAGAAGTGGTAGCGGAGTGTCATGCAGGCAGTCATTGTGCTTTGTTGGAGGTAGTGTGGTGCTTAGCTAAGGTATGCATTGCTAATGAGGGCTTTTCAGAAGTAAAAGTTGTTGGGAGGGGGGGGCACTCTTGCCGCTATTGTGGCTTAATAGTGGGACCTGGGAACTTGAGATGCAGCCCAACATGTAGCCCTTTGCCTGCCCTATCCGTTGCTGTGTCGTCCCATCACTTTCTTGAATTGCCCAGATTTTCAGAAATGGAAACCTTAGCGAGCATCGGCGATATACAAAAATGCTTGGGTCGCCCATTGACTTCAATGGGGTTCGTTACTCGAAACGAACCCTCGAGCATCGCAAAAATTTCGTCCCGAGTAACGAGCACCCGAGCATTTTGGTGCTCGCTCATCTCTAATTAACAGTTTGGGTTTTTTTTTAATTAGCATATTTATGCTAAAATAAAGTATAGGAACAGGTTCCACATTTTGTTTTGGACATTTTGCTATATAATTTATATGATTTATTGGACTACAGGGCGCATACGGCGACGGTTTTGGTTGACTTTGGCTTTGGGTTATTTTTTTTTTTATGTATATATTTTTGTTTTATTCTGTCATTTCTTTTACATATTTATGCAATTATTTTTTACTATCTATGTCCCACATGATGTCATATATGATTTCTGGGGGACATTCACATGTTTTGTTTTTTTCTATTTGACACTATTCCACTGTAGCTGGGGCATCCATAGGAGCCCCAGTTACAGGGAAAAACATTCCCTTTTAGTGAAAATAGTCATTGTCAGAGCTAATCAGGGTTTGAAAGGTACCTGCAGCTCTGCTGTAAAGGTGTTACGTGACCGACACCTCGTCTACTGGAAGAAACACTTCCACTTCCACTTCCTAGTATATAGCACTCATTGAGCACTATGTATTGGGGAAAGGAGAAGGCAGAAGTGGTTGAAAACCCCTTCTCGCTTCTCCTTTGGGTTCTCAGCTGTGACTAACAGCTTGATTGCAGAAGCAAGGGCTTAAATCCCATGCTGTATTTTTACGATCAGTCAGGATTAGGCCCATGAACCCGTATATTTACCACGCTTGGTCCTTAATAGGTAAAGGCACAAAATTGGCTTGTCACTAAGTTAGAGTACATTTACAATTCACTGTGTTGCTGGAGTGCTGCTATATGTTCTTAGACACATTTATAAAAATGTGAGCGTGTTATAAATGACATCATGAGAATTTTGCATGAATGAATTTCGTTGTTATTGTTTTATTTTTTCACAAATCTATCTAAGGAACGCTTGTTGTAATATAGGATGTGTCAAAAACAACATAAACACATAAGTTCTCGGAGTGCAATGTATCCACATCAAATGTCTGGGAATTTGAAGAGCATACACCGTGATATCTCTCTGCAATTCTCCCTCTCTTGTCCTTTAGACATTTTTCTGTTTGTTTGTTTTTCTCCTTTGATAGAAGACAAGTGATGTTCACAGAAAAAACTTCAGTCATCTTACTGCCTTTGAGAAACACCTCAGAGAGTGGTTGTGCCGGAATGTCTTCCTATGAGTGGTGCAGTAATTTCTGCATCAAAGAAGACTATTCTCCTGTTCTGCTTGATTTACCATTCATAGTCTGATTTACAGTTTCAGATGATATACAAAGGTTTTCCTATTTGCAATATAGCTGTTGTACTTTCTGATGGCACTGTTGCTGCTTTTGTATATTGCACCCCTGAAGCTAGAAAATCAATGTATTCATGTATTCTTATTCCAAACACTGACATCCAAATAAAGAAATATTCATAGAAACATCAGACAGGCTGTCAGAATAAAAGATGAATACTTTCACAATGGTTTAAAATACAGAGTATTCTGTATGAAGGTGTCTTTTTAAGTATCCCTTGTATTGTCTATTTTCTATTTTAAATACTTAAAATTCCTTTTATACGGTATGTAATACTGCAAATTTCTGGTCATCCAGCACAGAAATGCAGAAGCACTTGGAATCTCACAAAACTAAAAGTAAAAGCAGAATAGTGAAAGTTTGATGTGTTACAGATGTGGTTTAGGCTATGTTCACATCTGCCTTAGGGAATTCCGTCTCTTGTTTCATTATTGGAGCAAGAAAGGGGGATCCGCTGGCTGAGTGGATCCGTTTTATGATAGAACCAAATAGAAAAAAGAAGGAAAAGATTCTTTTTCATTCTTCTTTTTCCTTCTGCTCCTTTTTTCTTCTGCCTTTTCCTTCTTCTCCTTTTCGTTCTTCTTTTTCTTATTCGCTTTCATTTCTCTTTGTTTCCCTTCTTTTTCCTTTTTACTCTTCTTTTCCTTTTCCTTCTTAATTTTCCTACTTCTCCTTTACTTTTTACTTTTTCTCCTTCATTTCCTTTCTTTTTCCATTTTCTTCTTATTTTTCCTCCTTCTTCTTCTTCTTTAAGTGAGGATCCTGGAGAACTACTTTAATAAATATAATGCTTTTTCTATAAATTAGTATTTTACATTTTCTATACAAGTGTAATTGTACACCATAAATTCACAGAAAGCTCCAGTTAATATTTTTCTATCCCATGATGTTATATAAATAATTGAAATTCATTTGAAAATGTGCAGAAATTAATGTAAAAACCCACGGGCTGCTCATTCACCTCCTGAGACAATGCAGGAGAAAAGCTACAGGCAATGATATAAAATAAAACATGCAAAGATAAAAAATACGGCAAACTCAATAGTCTTATCCTAATGCACAGCAGAATAAAGGTGGAATCAGAATAAAGATAATACACAAAATATCCAGGCACAGCATGGTCCCTAAAATATGTAATCTAACTGGAACTACGGAAAAAATACCATATACAGTTTATTTAACTCCCACTATTGTTTACTCCTGGATTTCCCACTGTTTATATAGCACTAGTATTTTCTGCAGTGCTGTCTAGACATTTTTATCACTCACATCAATCCCTGATCCTAGTAGCGGTAGGTTCGCTATCTCATACTCACACACTAGGACCAATTTCAGACGAAGCCAATTAACTAATGCTTTAGAGCCTGGAGGGAAACCAAAGAACCAGAAACCAGAGGACACCTACACAAACAAAGGGAGAACATAAATGAAAAGTACACCAAGCTGCTCAAGAAGAAAGACAATCAAATATTAAGTAATGCATAAACATATTACAATGTAACCTTTTTTAGGGAACGTTCACATGTAGTGGGAATGATGCGGCTTCTCCATAGCGGAAAATCCACACCATCAAGATCCAAACCTACAACCTGGCTCATCTATGGTAGTTCTGCTTAGTTTTTAATGTATTGCTGCTGATTGTCCTGCCTTGTTAGCAGTTTGCTTAAGCCAGCTTTTGCAATTAATGATGATAAAAACTAGATCCTTTTGGCATCTTCATCAATGGTCATCAAAGTTGCAGTTTAAAATCCTTCTTTTAACGTTTATGCCAATTAAAATGTGTTTTACTTGGAACCAAACTGCAGAAAAAGGAAAGGGGATATCGGAAAATGTGCATCTTGTTGGTTAATTTACTAATAGCTTCTTTGTTTTTATGGAAAGAGTTTTCCGCTTTTCTGTGTTTTGGTGCCAATTCCCCTTTGACACCTTCCTGCCATAGTCAATTTTCCTTTCTGTGTTTTCCTTTTTTTATCCCCACTTTCAAAGTGTTTTTTTGCGGTACAAGCTACATTTTTCAATGGTATCATTTAATGTACCATATAATGTGTCGGAAAACTTTTAAACTTTTTAAGTGAAGTGAAATTGAGAAATCCTTGCAACTTTGCCATTTATGGAGGGAGAGGTTGTTGTTTTTACAGCGTTAACAGTGCGATAAAAACAACATATTTTTATTCTGTGGGTTAGTATATTTATGGCATTACAGACATATAGATTTGTATGTTGTTCTACTTAAAAACATTAATTCCATTAAAAATTAGCTGTCGCCATCTTCTGACCCCCCCATAACTTTGTTAATTTTCAGTAGTTGCGCCAATGTAATTGCTTGTGTGGGGTGGAGTGAGAAAATCAAGCTGTAGTTTCTGTTGGTACCATTTTGGGGTACATATGACTTTTTGATAGCTTTTTATTCATTTTTGGGGGGTGACTCTGGCATTGTGTATAATCACCATGGAGGATAAATAATGGGACATTTTAATAAATTGCACTGTGGCAACATCTATTTTATTTTACTTATTTTGTTTGCATTCTATTTTTTTATGCAATGGCTGCGAAAATGGTCCTTTTTAACTATCTATTTTTTTAATTAAATGTACTATTTAATTAACTTTATTAGTCTTACTTTTTTAGTCCTCATAGGAGACCTTATACACTGATCAACTGATCACATGTACAGTAGTGCTTGGAAGTTTGTGAACCCTCATAATTTCTATATTTCTCTTTATATCAGACTTTCACATAAGGCCTTCAAGTAGATAAAAAGAACCAAATCAAACAAGTCAATAAAAAATATTAAACTTTGTCATTTATTTATTGAAGAAAATGATCCAATATTACATGTCTGAGAGTAGCAAACACTTTACCAGGAGTCATGGACCGACAAAGATCATACAAAAAGCAAGGGGTATCATAGTTTGTGAATTTACAAAGGAACCCAAGGTAACCTCTAGGTAACTAATGGCTTTTCTCACATTAGCTTATGTTAATGTTCATGAGTCCATCATCAGGAGAAGACTTGAATAACAATGGTGTGCATGGTAGTATTGCAAGGAGAAAGATGCTGCTCTCCAAAAAGAACATTGCTGCCTATCTGCAGTTTCCTAAAAATCCTCTGGACAATCCAGAAAGCTATTGAAACAAAGTTTTGAGGATGCATGATACCAAAATAGAACTTTTTGACTTAACCCTATTTTGTCGTACCATGGAGTTTATTTGATCTTAGCCTTGTTCATTGCAGTCAAGCACGTTGAAGCTGTTACCACATGGGGGTTAAATGTGAAGCCTTATGTTTGGAGAAAAAAAATCACTGCATTATAGCATGAAAACCTCATGCCATCTGTGAAACATGGTGGTGGTAAAATCATAACTTTTTAATTTTTCTAGTGACATTTTTGTTTTTTGGGGGACAGATTTTATTTTTCAATGGCACCCTTAAACATACCCTATAATGTTTTGCTTGTGCAAAAAAAAACTGTAAAGATGTACTGTATATATCCAAGCACTGAAAGGTATAGGAAAAATGAACATGAAACTGAGGAGAAGCAGGAGTATTACAGCTAAAAGCTATATATAATAAACAAAAGAGAGTATATGAGCATATGTGTATATGCTGTATTCTAAGTGTCCGGTATTCTAAAGTGTGCTATTTCTTAAGTGTGTGACTTGAGATTAGTGACTTTAGATTTAGAGACTTTAGAAGGGTCACCTATATTTATTTACTGAGTGAGCGCGAACGGGCAGAGACATAACGGAAAAATGGCTTGATGATAAATGCGAATAGGCGATGAACTTACAGGGATACAAGACTGTGGAAATCAGAAAGGGGTAGGGGTATGTCTGTGCATTAAATCCTATTTAGTGCCAAGCCTACGAGAAGATATAGGAGTAGGAGATGCATACATGGAATCTCTATGAGTAGAAATACAGGGAGGGAAAACTAATAAAATCTGATAGGAGTTTTCTATAAACCACCAAAAATAACAGAAGAAACTGAAAACTTATTAATAAAACAAATAGGAGAAATGTCACATGGCAACTTGTATGGGAACCAACTAGAGGGAGGGTCATTCTGGACTTACTATTAACCAACAGACAGAATCATGGGGGTGCAGGTTGAGGGACACTTGGGAAATAGTGACCACAATATAATTATTTTCCTGTTGTCATTCAATAGGAAGCCTTATCAGGGAGCAACAAAAAACGAAACTTTAGTAAAGCTAACTTTGATCAGCTCAGAATTACTCTTGAATATTTAGTGGGACAATTTCCTCAAAAATAACTGTACAAGCGACAAAAAGTTTAAAAACATTCTAAATGCCTCATGTGAGCAGTTCATACCCTTCAAAAATATAAGAACTATGAACAAAAGGAAAGCAATGTGGCTCAACAAGAGTGTAAGGGAGGCAATAAGTGAAAAAAAGCATTTAAGTTACTAAAACAAGAAGGCAGGGAAGAAGTGCTAAAAACATACAGGGGAAAAAACAAACTATAACTGCAAAGAAGGAGGCAGAGAGACTGATTACCAAAGAGAGCAAAAATAACTCTAAACTATTTTTCAATTATATAAATGGTAAAAGGATTTGCACTCAAAGCACTGGCCCCTAAGCAAATAACACAGGAGAAATCATAAAAAGATGATGGCGGAAGGCGAATCTACTAAATAGTTTTTTTCTCAAGTATATTTACGAGAGAAAAAGAAATGTCACACAAGATGCAAGGGGATATAATGACACCCACCCCCCTTTCCTAAATATCACCTGCCTAATGTAAGAGGAAGTGCAGAGCTGGCTAAAAATGATTAAAATCAACAAATCGCCAGGCCTAGATATAATACACCCAAGGGTTCTAAGGTGTGATGGACAGAC
The DNA here is from genome assembly GCF_035609145.1 of Eleutherodactylus coqui. Taxonomy (NCBI): domain Eukaryota; kingdom Metazoa; phylum Chordata; class Amphibia; order Anura; family Eleutherodactylidae; genus Eleutherodactylus; species Eleutherodactylus coqui. The sequence goes on along the minus strand of NC_089843.1, from coordinate 135,757,074 downwards.
TGGTATTTCTTATATTTAGGGACTCTATTGAGACTGGGATTGTACCACTAGATTGTCGCATTGCCAATGTGGTTCTAATACAAAAGGGGTCAAGAAGAGAGCCTGGTAGCTGCAGGCTGGTAAGTCTCACTTCAGTAATTGGAAAAATATTTGAGGGGTTTCTGAAAGATGCCATCCTGGAATACCTCAAGGAAAACAACAGTATAACTCCACATCACTATGGGTTCATGAGTAGAGATGAGCGAGCGTACTCGGAAAAGCACTACTCGCTCGAGTAATTTGCTTTATCCGAGTATCGCTGTGCTCGTCCCTGAAGATTCGGGTGCCGCTGCGGCTGACAGGTGAGTCGCAGCGGGGAGCAGGGGAGAGCGGGCGGGAGAGAGGGAGAGAAAGATCTCCCCTCCGTTCCTCCCCACTCTCCCCTGCAGCTCCCCGCTCCGTGCCGGCACCCGAATCTTCAGGGACGAGCACAGCGATACTCGGATAAAGCAAATTACTCGAGCGAGCAGTGCTTTTCCGAGTACGCTCACTCATCTCTATTCATGAGGAGTCGATCATGTCAAACCAACTTGATCAGCTTCTAGAATGAAATAAGTTCAATGCTGGACCTGGGAGAGTCTATTGATCTTGTATATCTGGATTTTTCTAAAGCATTTGACATTGTGCCGCATAATAGGTTAATATATAAAATGAGACAGCTCAGATTGGGTGAAAACGTGTACAGCTGGGTAAAGAACTGGCTCAGAGATAGCAAGCAGAGGGTGGTAACAAATGATTAGTACTTTGATTGGACCACCATTGCTAGTGAGGTGCCACAGGGTTCAGTATTAGGACCCATTCTGTTCAATATACTTATAAATGACCTGATAGAAGGACTGCACAGTAAATTATCGATATTTGCAGACGATACAAAATTATGCAAGGTAATTAATACTACGGAGGACAATGTAAGGCTGCAAATAGAACTAGAAAAACTGGGGGATTGGGTAGCAAAATGGCAAATGAAGTTCAACATTGATAAATGTAAGGTTATGCACATGGGCAGGAGAAGCTGTTGTCACCAATATACACTAAATGGGGTACTTTTAGGGAAAAGTGGTATGGAAAAAGATCTGGGGGTACTACTTAACTGTAGACTTAACTAGAGAAATCAATGTCAGTCAGCTTTTGCAAAGGCAAAAAGAGTTTTGGGGTATATTAAAAGAGGTATAGGGGTGAGGGATGAGAAGATTATTCTTCCAGTATATAAGGCACTTGTCAGGCCTCATATGAAATACTGTGTACAGTTCTGGACACCAGTACTCAGGAAAGGCATTGCAGTGCTTGAGGGGGTTCAAAGATGGGCAACTAAATTAACAAACGAAATGAGAGGACTTGAATACTCAGAGAGGCTATTAAACTTGGGATTTTTTCCCCCTAGAAAAAAGACGGTCAAGCGGCGCCAAATAACTATGTATAAATACATTAGGGGACAATACAAGGATCCCTCCCATGAGCTGTTTATACCCAGGACTGTGATGGTAACAAGAGGGCATCCTCTATGTTCATAGGAAAGGTTTCATCATCAACATAGAAGGGGTTTCTTTACTGTAAGGGCAGTGAGACTGTGGAACTCTTTGCCTGAGGATATGGTGATGGCAAAATCAATAGAATGGTTTAAGAGTGCACTAGACGTATTTCTCGAGCACCATGACATTACAGGATATAGACATTAAATAACCAGAAGGATAAGAGTATCTTCCGATTGTCGGTCTTGGAGTCAGGTAGGAATTTTTAAAATGTTGATCCAGGGATTATTCTGACTGCCATTATGGAATTGGGAAGGACTTTTGTCCCCTCAAAATGGGGTAAATTGGCTTTTGCCTCATTGAGTTTTACGGCTTCCTCTGGATCAACAAGGGGGGTGGAAACAGGCTGAACTGGATGGACATTTGTCTTTTTTCAGCCTTGCATACTCTGTTACTGTTCATCTATTTTAATTTTCACTTGCATATATTAATTTTGTCTAATCTATCTGTACGATCCCCATTTAAAATGTGCTCTATGATTGACAATGCTGTTAAGTGTACATCTTGTGCCATGCATGCAATCCTTGAAATACCATTCAAAGGTACCTGCTGCTGTACAAGATGTAAGCATTTTGCACGTATGGAAGCCCAGATCCTGAATCTAAATGTGCAGCTTGCAACACTTAGATTGACAACCTGGAAAGGAGTTTGATGCTTACTGAGCAAACATTCGCTGGGGTAGATGTGGGGGTTGATGGTAGTATGGGAGTGCAGGATGAACAGACAGCTAGCTAGGTGACAGTTAGAATGAGGGGAAGAGGGAAGAGTGCCAGGTATGATAGTCATGAACTGGCACACCCCAACAGGTTTGCAAAGTTAGCAGATGAGGTTTATGCCCTTACAGGATTTTCACTGATGCAGCATGTGATGTCTTCTGAACACCAGGAGGATGTCTGCTCCAGTAAGAAGGGGAATAGGAGAGCAAGGCCGGCTATGCAGGTTCTGGTAGTGTGAAATTCAATTATGGGGAAAAACAGGGCAATCTGTCACAAAGACCAAAATAGAGGGTAAGAAAGTGTAGACAGTAATCTGGGACTAAGTAATGAAAATGGGGTGGAGCAGTGGGAGGAGACAGTTCAGTTAGAACTGGCAGAACAGTTAGTAGGGACACATAATATAAAAAATAATTAAAAACCTCTAAACAGTGTAGTGACTACTGCTAGACATCTGACCAAAAAGGTTGATGAACTGGAAGTAATAATGTGTGAGTAAACCTATAACACAGTAGGAATAACTGAGACCTAGTTGGATGAAAGCTATGATTGGGCCATTAACCTACAGGGTTACAGTTTGTTCAGAAGGGATGATAAAAAAAAAAGGGGGAGGGGCTGTCTTTATGTAAAGTCCTGTTGAAAGCCCACACTACAGGAAGACTCATGTGGAGTCTCTATAGATAGAGATATATGGAGGCAAAAACAATAATAAAATCCTCAGGAGTTTCTATAGGCTACAAAATGTAACAGAAGCCAGTGAAAATCTGTTACTAAGGCAAATAGATGAAGCTGCAAATCCCAATGAGGTATTTATTATGGGGGATTTTAACTATACAGATATAAACTGGGAAGCTGAAAAAGTAACACATTTCTGTCAATAACTAAGATTACCTTTCCCAACTTATACAGGACCCAACAACAGGGATGGCCATTTTGGTCTTAACAGGAACCAACAGACATAACAGAATAACAGAGGTTCAGTTTGGGGGGTACCAGGGAAATAATGACCATAAAAATACTTTTCCATCTGTCTTTCAATAGGTAGTTTTATTGGGAAGCTACAAAAATATTAAACTTTAGAAAGGCAAAGTTCAATCACCTTAGAAATGATCATAACCTTAGTTACTGGTACAATACCTCAAAAATGAGTACAGACAATAAATGGGAAAATCTTAAAAGCATCTTAAACACTCACTGTGAGTATTAAAAGGGTTAGGAATAGGAGAAACCAGTGTGGCTCACTACAAATGTAAAGTGGGTTAATAAGCAATAAAGGAAAGTGTTAAAACTACTAAGAAGGCCATGAAGAAGCCTTAAAAACCTATAACGAAAAATAAAGAAAATGTAAAAAGCAGATATAAGCATAAAAAGGTGGAGACATAGAAACTCATTGCCAAAAAGAGAAAAGCTAACCCTAACTATATAAATAATAAAAAAGATTAATACTGAAAGTAGGTAAAAAAGGTAAAGTCGCCTGCTGCAAGCACCGAGTCATGATGCTGTAGAATAGTAAAATGCGTTTCAAATTCTATAGAATAGTAAAAAGGGCATAGGATATAATTAGAGATGAGCGAGTATACTTGTTTCGAGTAATTACTCGATCGAGCACCGTGATTTTCGAGTACTTCTGTACTCGGGTGAAAAGATTCGGGGGGCGCCGGGGGGCGGGGGAGGCATGGCGGAGGGGGGGGGGGTAGCAGCAGGGACACAGGGGCTGCCCTCTCTCTCTCCCCCACTCCCCGCTGCAACCCCCCACTCACCAACGGCGCCCCCCCGAATCTTTTCACCCGAGTACGGAAGTACTCGAAAATCGCGGCGCTCGGGCGAAAAAGGGGCGTGGCCGAGTAGGCTCGCTCATCTCTAGATATAATTAAATGCAATCAAAAAGGTTTGTGGAATTAACTGTGTCATGGCATTTCTCTTAAACAGAACATATAGATTATGATTTGAAATGGAAATGGATGATACTTGGTATTTGAAGAGTTGGAGAGTTTTGATGAGACATAAATAAAAATGTGATTGCTTCAATGACAAATATATTGGATGTATTCTTCCTATACTGATGATATGCTACACTGAGTGGCTACATTTAATTAAAATCATAGTGTTTCATTGTATATAGGTTCCTTATCCTGTGGTGTTTTAACATTTAGGGCTCATGTCCACGGGCAAAATGTGATTTAAAATCCGCAGCGGATCTCCCGCGCGCGGATCCGCACCCCATAGGGATGCATTGACCACCCGCGGGTAGATAAATACCCGCGGATCGTCAATAAAAGGCATTTAAAAAAAAATGGAGCATGAAAAAATCTGGACCATGCTCCATTTTCATGCGGGTCTCCCGCGGGGACGGCTCCCGCGGGCTTCTATTGAAGCCTATGGAAGCCGTCCGGATCCGCGGGAGACCTAAAATAGGAATTAAAAGCATTTACTCACCCGCAGCGGGCCGCGAAGCTCTGCTCTTCCTCACGGCCGCATCTCCCTTGCTTCGGCTCGGCGGATGTGCCCGGCGCATGCGCGCGGCACGTCGACGACGTGCCGGCGACGTGCCGCCGGCGTCAGGAATTCATCCGCCGGCCGAAAATGAAGATCCGGCCGTGAGGAACAGCTGACCTTCGCCGCCCGCTACGGATAGGTAAATGCTTTTAAATTTCTATTTTCAGCGCTCAAGTCCGCGGGGCAGGAGGGACCCGCTGCAGATTCTCCATGTAGAATCTGCAGCGGATCTGATTTTCCCCATGGACATGAGGCCTTAGGGTTTTGCAGTGACATCCTTGATAAAATTAACTACTAAACAGAGATAAGGTAATTACAACAACAACAACAATGTTTTATACATTAGATGATCCTGTGGTATCTGATAGGCAGCTCTGTGTTGCAGGCTGCATTTTACCTGCTGGTCTTAGATATTGTCTACAATGCTCACAATTTTATATATGTATGTATTTAGTGATTAGCAATCGATTTGTGGAAAAATCAGTTTATGTCAGTATCGGGCCAATGTCACAAAAATAATCTTGGATCGTGATGGCTGAATCCAACTACCATTAAGATCCATGAGAGTAAAAAATCGGTGTTCACTAATTTACCCTCCAGAAAATTGCCAATGCAGCCAAAGCCCACCAAATTGTATGGGAATACAGCAACACAACTGGAGAACACTGTGCTCCTCCCAAAAATTGTCAAGAGTGTACATTGGCATAATGGTCAATAGAAGCATGCAGGTGTCACTGAAAACAAGAAAAGCTCACATAGGGTCTCATAGATCAAAAATTGTGCTAAGGAGGACAGCAGGTAAGATGCTTGTTTTAAAAACAATGCCATTAAAAGGGGTTGTCCCGCGAAACAAAGTTGGGGTATACACTTCTGTATGGCCATATTAATGCACTTTGTAATATACATCGTGCATTAAATATGAGCCATACAGAAGTTATTCACTTACCTGTTCCGTTGCTAGCGTCCCCGTCTCCATGGTGCCGTCTAATTTTCAGCGTCTAATCGCCCGATTAGACGCGCTTGCGTAGTCCGGTCTTCTCCGTGTTGAATGAGGCTGCTCGTGCTGGAGAGCGCTCCTCGTAGCTCCGCCCCGTCACGTGTGCCGATTCCAGCCAATCAGGAGGCTGGAATTGGCAATGGACCGCACAGAAGACCTGCGGTCCACCGAGGGTGAAGATCCCGGCGGCCATCTTCGCAAGGTAAGTAAGAAGTCACCGGAGCGCGGGGATTCGGGTAAGTACTATCCGTTTTTTTTTTTCAACACATGCATCAGGTTTGTCTCGCGCCGAACGGGGGGGCTATTGAAAAAAAAAAAACCCGTTTCGGCGCGGGACAACCCCTTTAATGTTATAAGGACAAATTCTGGCATGAACACAACATTCAATCATGGGCCTCCTGCCCCTCCTCCTCCAAGGAACAGTAGTAGAGTTACCAAAGATTACACCAAGGAAGGCAGCAGGTGTGGTGTTTGATTTAAAAGCAATGTCATGTAATTTGCAAAGGACACATTCTACCAAGTGAACAGCATAACCTAGCACATGCCTTTTCTAAGAAACAGCTTTTCCTGCCACTGCTAATGGTGCTGCTACAGCTGCTTCCTGCTCACAATGAGCCGAAATGCTGCAGTCTATTGCAGATGCATCCCTGTAGCAATAAGGTAATGCTTTTCTCAAGGTGCTTAGCAGTCTGTCCTGATAGTACTGAATTTAGAAGTCTCTTTCCACTGCTGGAATGAGATTTGTCATGTTGGTCTTGTAGTAGAGTTTCCGCCCAGTAATGATCTGATGTTTTGATGTAGACTATGCAATGGTCCTTCTGCATGCACTACCACATGAAAGCACTCAGAGGCCTCAAAGTGTCTAAGGGTGATGGCCCACATTCCTTGATGACTGTCCTTCAGCTGGTCCCATCATTTGTGTGGAGGTTCTGTGGTTAGTGATGGATAGAAGGAACGTTGTGTAGCTTTCTACTCTGCCTTTGGACCTATATTATACCCCTCATCTTTCTCCTCTTTTTACTCCTCTATACTTCTCCCATTGGTGGAGAAGAAGAGGCTCCATTATCACACATGGTCATGTCTGGTTTTGGGTTGTACGGGGTCAGCCACATGTCAGCCTTTGCCTGCAGAGCCATCCACAGCTCTTCAGCCATGTGGTTGCACTCCCCTAGACATATGAGTTTTAGGAGGGCATATTGGCTTTTACTACATGCAGTGCTGTTTGGAGGCTGGGTTTTGTCAGATATGGATATCTGTGCTGATGTGGGGGGTGTTGAAAGATGGTTTGAAGAGGTGGAGAAAGAGTAATAGGAGGAAGGGGTTGAAGAGGGGACAAATATGTCCCATAAGTCTTGAGGGTACCATGAAATGTGGACCAATATTTTTGGATTCACATCCAACCTGCAGAACATTGACCCAGTGTGTTGTTAAGCATATGTAATGCCCCTGGCCATGCTTGAATTCATGTTCACTAGCCTTTTTATGTTCCCATAGCTGGGGGATAGAGGGTTGGCTGCCGACCTTGGACATGCTGCAATATTAGGTAGAGGTCAGTATGATTGAAGGAGGTGGTGATGGTGGCAATGCAACTTCTGCTCTTTGTTTCACACTCCTGGCTGTAAAGCCTACAGTCCAGTCATCAATTTTGGAGGAGAGGCCTGAAGTAGGCATGGCACTGCCCCTACACAAAACTGCCTCTCTGTGCTCAAAGTTTACTACATGAACAGGGAGGGAGATGGAGAAATAGACAGCTACAACATCAGAAGAGAACAGGATGAACCTAACCATGTGGGCTCTCCAGGGCAGTGGGTGGTGGGAGTTATGTAACTGTTCATACACATTTTTTTTTAGGTTGTTTGCATTCTTACTGCATTTTGAAATGCTTACTGCAGATCTTATAGGTGATCACTCTTCTGTCATCACTTGTAGTTTCAAAGAATGGCTGCACAAGTTTTAGAAGCAGGCCTAGCTGTGGGCCTTATATTTCTGCTGCTGCAACTAGTAGAAGCTGATGGTGATGGTGCAGCCCATATGTTTGTCTGCGACACCCTACTCCCTGTCTTAGCATGGTTCTGCACCATAATGTCTACATCTTCTTCCTTCTCCACAAGCTGCTATCATGACTCTACCTGCAGAAACATAGGGCAGGACCTATCCTTTCTCATGCATAGGAACATCACGCGCAAAGCACACACATGAGAAATAAACCATAGAAATCAATGGCTTTGTTTTATCACGTTTTGCGGGTGTGAATTTAATGCCCTCAAAACATTCTGCGAACACGGTTGTCTGTTTAAGCCCTTAAGCGTAGTTTCTCTTTCTGCTTCACAGGAAAAAAAGGGTTGGGCATTAGTGCATTCAATGTCTTGCTCTTCTCCCAATGGTTGTTTGTACTGCCTGATTGACATCCATGACACTGAATAACCAAACAGCCCCCAGACTGATTCATCTGGACTGCTTCAGAGGGTGAGGGCATTTGGCACAGGGTTAAGTAGAGGGGGATGCTTATGGCCGACTGATGCATACTGACTGCTGCGTGCCTGCGATTCAGAGGAAGAAGGGTGGTGGTACTTGAAGCAAGCTGCGTCATCCACTTTACTATCTGTTCTGCATGCTTCTAATATAATGCATGGGCAAAACCACTCCTAAGGAATGGAAGTGGGCTTTCCTCGCCTCCTGCAGAACATGGAGCTGTCGCTTAAGTGGGAACCGCGTGAAGTGCCAACTTGGCCCATCCTCTACTACCTCTACCATCATCACTAATATGTCCCCTACCCTTTGCTTTCTTTATGTTTCTTTTTTTTAATTTACTTTAATTTACTTTTTAGTGTAGTTTTATGTTACTTATCAGCTAACTTTGTAGTTTGTAGAAAACCACTGCTAGCTATATAAGGCCTACAAATAAGTCGTACTGGCAATACTGGCAATTCAGAACAAAAGACCACAGCACTTGGTGATCAAGACTAGCTAAACTAATATATATTACTGTGAGCATATTTTCCTCTTTTTTTTTCCCTTCTATTCTTCCATGAAGACCCCCTGCAGGCATTGCTTCCCTACTGTTTCCATAGGTACATCCAGACCTTTGTGTCCATTATAGCAGCAACATGTAGACATAAGACACAATAAATTAACGTATTCATTGCGTTTATGCTCATTGAGGAAATTGCATTCATGTGACTTGACCTTGTTTGGATATCTGACAGACCCATAAAATATTTTTTTCCGCATCATGTTAGCTCATTGGCCACTTCTCTGTGACTTCTACATGACTTTGACTTAAATTCCACAAATTAGGATGCAATCGCAAAAAAGGCAATGACATACTTCCTTAACTCGACTGTGCACTGTGCTGCATACTAATGTCCAGAATAATCATTTTCCTTAGTAAAAATGAAAGTTTCCTGTCACTGATAGGATTGGTTTCTGCCTTTAACTCAATACAATTCCACATTGATCACCGAGCTCCTTACCAGCCTAGTATCTAAGCAAATCTTTAATAATTCTCTTCCATTCATCAGTAATTTGTAGCGAATTTCAAACCTGGTGAATTTTACCATCTCTTTTATAAGAGCATTTAAGAAATGCAGAAGAACCCAATGACATTTGCAGCTGTCTATTATTACAGCAAAAACCACATAGAGCTTATAAAGTAAAATATCACTGTAAATGGAGATTTAGTGTTATATTGTGACTCTAAAAAAAAAATAATCATCTACCGGTCAAGAGAAATCAATATATCTCAATTATCAACTGCATATGAAAGTTCTACTATGTAAAGTGCCCATGGGTAACATTGGTATGACCATGTAAATTATTACACTGATTGAACTGGACACAAATCCAATGAAATGTACCAATAAAATAGCTGCTGTGAGTTTTACGTTTCCCTAATGCTTTAATTTTATTACTGAAAGGTCTAAATCTAAAACCTGTCATTAAGTTAATGAGAATTAATGTTATAATGTCCCGGCCATTGCATTGTCACTGGAGTAGACCTTGAAGTGTACAACAGCATATATGCTTTCCTGGAAGAATGAAAAAAAAAAACTCAAATATAATTTTCAACCATTTGCGCAAGAGAGGAAAGTCTATTATTAAATAGATCAATCTTGATTGTAAGATATTTATAGACAGATCTGTCGCTCTGACAATCTGCGTGCCGAACAAACATAGTGATTACTATATCTAAAGGAAATCAATCATGAGAAGATTTTATGATTGCACACAGCAGTAGCAATCAGTGTATTTGCTGTGTAATTCCCATAGACATGCCATAATGTCATGCTGTATGTATAGTACATATACTGACTTTGTACAGCCAGCAATGGCATTGTGCTAACATATCCAGAAACAATATTCTAAGTTAGATTTTGCCCAATGAAACAAAGTTATTAATGAGAATAAGTGTTGTATGCTATACCTAGACAATCAGTACCGCCATTTAATTCAATATGTGATGTAAATGTATTCTCCCTGATGCTGCAGGGAGTAGGAGATCAAACATTCTTTTTCTATTACTAGCATAATGGGAAGAATTCAGTGTAGTTGAGGATGAATCTAATGCACTGCGGGAAATAATGTGAGGTTCAGCTCGGGTTTACATACTAATATATTTTTATATGGAAATATGCATTTATTGACATTAAATTTGCACCTGTACCAAGAAGAAATTCAAGATGCCATGCACTTTTATTATTCTTAAATGACATATCTGATTTCAGCTCTGTTCCAGAAATACATTGTAGAGGTAGTGATTACTCCGATTGCTATTATTTCTAGAATATGGAAATGCAGTTCTGTTATGCTAAATGACAGCTGCAAGTAATGAATATCAGGAGGAAAATAAAGCAGTTGTACGTTGGCCAAATATGTATAATCCATTGTAAGGTGCACATGTTAAGAATACTTGCTTTAGAAATGGTTTGCTTTCACAACCTTTTCATGAGCAGCTGATGAGAAGCCGGAGCTTTGGGTTGGAGAAGGAAATAAAATTAGAATTGCTGAAGTAACAATTCTTTAACATAAAGTTCTCCAAATAAGGTTCATTAATCTTAGTACTAAATGGTACAACTTTTTTGGGTTGGTTGTAATTTTTAAAACCATGGCATACTGTAGCTATGACCATATCAGAACCTAATATCATAGAAACATAGACATGTGGCGGCAGAGAAAGGCCAAATGGTCCATCTAGTCCACTCTTATATTATTTCCTTTTTGTTTCTCTCTAGATCTATGCTCAGGGGTGTTAAGGGTTGCTGGGATACATGACTTGCACTGCAGTCCTCACTGCTTTCCTCAGACTGTGCAATGCCTGCAATGATAAACTACCAGGTAATGACAGTCACAGGCAGAGGCCAGAGGTAGCAGCAGTGGTCGCAGGGTGAGTTGGCCGTCTCTCTCAGTGTACTGGATGCAGTGTGCTCTATCAAGTCCACTTGACTTCGCTCCTGTTTCTTCTCTTACAGTGTGTGCTGGAAACGAAGGGGGAGTCAGGTGCTATTGATAGAGCTTGCTGCGTCCTGCACACTAAGTGTGTTAAAGTAGATGGAGGTGTTGATATGGAGTTACATGGTTATTGGTGCAACAGAGGAGGAGTCATTGATATCTATAGGGGCCATAGAGGAAGGGCACTGTTACCTATAGAGGGCCAGATAGGGAATCAGTATTACCTAGACAGGGCAAGATCTTCGTTCTATTGCTATACTTATGGTATAGGCTTGGTTATGGTACTGTATTCACCATATAAGTCTGGTTTTGATGCCTTATGTATGGTATGAGCCTGATTCTGGTGCAGTATTTATATTCTCAGCTTTGTTCTGGAACTGTATTTATGTTATGAGCATCATTCTATGGCAAGGTAGTTTACAGATCGGTCTGCAGAGGGCATGAAAGTAGGCATTATGTGTGTTAATCAGCAGGGACATCTGTGTAGGTGTGTCTGGAGGAATTAAAACCTTCGGACATACTGAGTTCCCTGCTGAAAGCCAGAGAAGTTGGCTGAATGCCAGGGCAAGAGGCAGCTACAGGAGCTGCAAAGCCAGAGGTCCAGCATGGACCAGACTAGGCTCATCACGAGTCTGACAGGGTGTTACGATATACTACCCTTGATACGCCAGCCTGGGTGCCCTAGTGATTGCCAGTCTCTGCCCGACCTTTAAACAAAAAACTCCGCCCAAGGGTGGAGAGAGGGAGACAGCAAACTCCCAACAGAGTATAATAAAAGAGAGCTCGTGTACGGCAGCTGCCCTCACGGGTGCGCGTGCGCACGGTGCCGTGCACCACCAGCACCTCGCGTCCCTGGCAGCCGGACAACAAGCAGGGGGGACACGCCCCGAACACGGGACCCCGAACACCGCCGCCCCGGAAGGACCAGCAACCGCTGCATGGTATTAAAGGGAATGATGCCCCCTAGATGCCATTGCTGGGTAAAGTGGTAAGGACCCTGTGGGTTGTGAACCCTGAAATCATATTGTGTGCCTTTGCCTATGCAGTGTATGGATTCTGTGTTTGCTGTGTGCAATAAATCTGGCAGAAGCCTAAATTAGAAGCAAATCCAGTTGTCCGGAGTCTGTCTGAGAGTGGCTCAATACATCTTAAAAGAAAAGTTGGTGGTCCCTGTGAATGAGTAATCCCCAGGTTGCTCGGATTGGTGTCACAAGTATAGAGCCATGTTGGGGTTGTCTGCAAATGGACCACTATATAGACGGATGTCCAGAGGCAAAGTGGCCAGTCAAACCCTAGTAAAGAACTGTGTTCAAAGGAGTTCATCAGTTTGTCCAGAGAAGCTGTAATGCTGCAAGTTACATCCGAGGTATGGGGAGGTCATTCCAGGGACTCTTGAAAGGGTACAGTATGGACTTAAAAAGACTGACAAAATATTGCTAACATTTTACAGATTTGTGTGATGGACAGTACACTGTGTGCACTGGGGTCTAGGAGAGACATGTATGGAGAGTGCACCGAAAAAAATGTAATTGAAATGTTGCATAATATGTTTTCTTTGCAGACTGGTGCAGTGAAAGCTACACAGTGTGCATTAATGTCTAATGGAAACCTGTCTTAAAAATACATCAATAAAAATGTGTTGCAGAAAATGTTTTCTATTGACACAGAACCCTGATGTGAGAAGGGTTATGAAACGTTTTGTTCAGTGTATGAAATGGTTTAAGCTTGTGAAAATTTGCCACAGGTGAAGGCAGAGTTTGAGCAGGCTGTTACAGAGCATTTAGCTACTGCCCATGTGGGAGTTAGCTCAAATATATGCCTCTAGTGGTAGAGAGTAGAAATAACAGAGAATGGAGAGAGGCAAACTAGAGAGAGATGCTACCAGTATAGTTTCCTGTGAAACTAAGATAGTTGATAGTGGCAACCCATTATCCCTTGGTACCACAGATAGTAAAATTGCAAAGAAAAAGAAGACTGCTTGTCTTATGACAGTAGATGTAGTCAGCACAGACCTTAACCCCTTCCTATCCAAATTGTATCTTAGTTTTCCTAGGGGGCTTACTCTTTTTCTGTTGTTATACAACGGCGCTATATACTGGCTAAAGCCAGTACTGCATGAGGTGACACGTTGGATAGGCTCAGACAGCAGAGAGGCTGGTGATATACAGTAAGAGAACTACGACGGATGTCTTCCAACATCAGAGCTGTACAGCCTTAAATCATAATGTCTTCTGAGGTCAGACAGTGGATTGGAAAGGGTTAAGGTCCAAAATGAAAAACAAAGTAAACAGTTGTACAGATGTGCAGATGTGAGATTGCACAGTTTTTCTTCTGGGGACCAAGATGTGCACATAAGAAGCCTGCCAATCTGCAAGTAGAAGATATGAGGCACAGTTTGGAAAGGAAGTTGCCAGCTTGTGTCTACTTGGGAAAGAGTCCAAGAAACAAAGGCGAATGGTAGAAGAGGAAACAGGGAGACTCCAGAGGGAAATAAAGCATGCTCTCAAAGAAGCCACTCAGTTGAAAACAGAAAGTGCAATTGTCTTAAAGGAGAATGAGTGTCTGAGAAGATTAATGCTGAAGCTGATCACAGGTTGTTGCTGGAAGAGAAAATTTCTCAGTGTGAGCAAGACTTGAAAGACTTGAGAAAAAGAAATATGAGGGATAACCGTCGGCACTGACAAGTGCGCAGAAAGCCTGCAGGAGTGCCGGAGAGCAGCAGCAGGGAGCACCTGATAGGTGAGTAAGCTGTTTTTTTTTTCTCACGTAATGTAGCTAGGGCGTTGTCAAAAACGCTGTACCAAGTTGTGCTGCCCTTTCATTTCAATGGGTGACATGCAGCGTTTAAAAACGCTGAAAAGCTCGAAAATAGAACAAGCACAGCTCGAAAATTGCGGCGCGCTGAAAAGCATGGCGTTGAAGCGAGTGACAGCAGCTGTGTGAGCAGTCCCATTGAAAACAATGGGAGCATTGTACCGCGATAATCACGGTAAAAAGCGTCTGTGTGAGGGAGGCCTTAGCCTTTAAATCACGTGATATTGACATCATGTCATGATATTAACCCAGCAGCTTGTCTATAACTGGAAACCTAAAGAATTAGGCAAAGTTAAAATGAAGCAAAGCAATTTATCATACTTAACCCTTCTTATGTGTTGTAAGACTAAGTCTAGAATGCTTTGTTAGATGTTAAATGGAATGTGTCATCTGAAAATGACCAATTATATAAATCACATGTTAGTGTTAAATATATATTTTTAAGAATTTTTGGTGATCTTTTTACATTTTCAATCACAATCTATATTTTTTAAAAATCCTAAAATCCAGCATTTTTCATTATGATCACAGAGTCTAATAGCCTGATACTTCCTGTTTTGTAGAGAAAGCTTTGCAGCAGTTATCTCACAGTTGAAAGCCGTCCTCGCGTTTTCCACAGCAATTAGAGCATGCCGCGGTTTCTTTTACGTTGTGGAATTCCGCGGTAGCCAATATTCCTCCCATATAAATCTACCCTAAAGCCTTATGTCCACAGCACGACTGATTCCGTGCAGGGTATCCCGCATGGAATCCAGTACTGCCGTGGCCAGTGAGCCCAGCTTACCTGCATTCTCCGGCAGCGGCGTCTGCCTGGATCCATCCACTTCCAGGTTCGCTGTACTGCGCAAGGTCCTCACAGTTCTCCATCAGACATGCGCAGTACAGTTTTTTTTTTTAAATCTCCTGCTTTCCGGCGGCACATCTGCAGTGTCAGCTGCAGGTGTGCCTCGGAACGTGCGGCTTCCATTGACTTCAATGGAAGCCGTCAGTGCGGGATCTGCACAAAAATGGAGCATGCTGCAATTTGTTTTCCGGACCAAAAGGTCCGCAAATCAAATCCACATGTTTTAATCCATTTGTGGATGCCCATGCATCTCTATGGGCCGCTTGGTTTACAGATTCCACAAATCAAATTTGCCCGTGGACATTGGGCCTTACTCACTTCCCCACCATTATTTATTGCTAGCTTACTGTACAATGAGCAGAGGAAGAAACGTGTTTGTGGAATTGCCAACATTTGATAATAACATTATTCAAAATGAAATGTATACTTAAAAAGTCAATACAAACCATTGAAAGCAAAATAAAAGGATAAAAACGCAAAATCTAGATGGAATGAAGCTTTTAAAGCATGAATCGAGTGTTGCACTGGAAATATTATAGCTGTATACCACAGTTTACCTCGAGTACTTATTCTTTGGAATGTTTGTCTTCATCTGCTCACCTTGCCAAGGACATTACAAACTTAAAAAACACTAAGGCTTCTGCACACATTAGAGTGAAGGTAAAACCAACAAAAACATATGGTGCACAGTACATCAGCGTAATTACAAAAGAGCAGAATGCGTAATGAACACAATTAGAGCAGGTCTGCACTAACAGTCTAAAATATATGTTAACAACTAATATGCAAATTTCCCTAATATGTGTATGTTTGCACTCATTAAATGCATTTAATATGTAAATTGCAGCAAAATGTTGATACACAAATTTCCTAACAGTGGTGGATTATTTACTCATCTTAGAAAAACATTTACTTTCCTAGCAATTGTATCTGACAATGCATATTAAGAGATGCTGAACTTTGCAGAATTATTGTTTTTTTAATGCAGCCCAAATATTACACTAAAATTACTTATTAAAGATCATGCTTACTAGCCCTAAGAGATTTTTTAATATCAAATTTTAGTGCAGAAATGTGTCAACTGGACCATACGGCCCTGGGAATACTTAAAAAGGTACAATGACTGCTCTTTATTTTATTTATTTCCAGTGCTACAGGGAATCTAATAATCTGGCAGCATGAAGCTCAGAGATCACTATGCTGAAAATAGGCAGGAATGGACACTTAGATAAAGGGTACCTATGTAATTAGACTTGTATGGGTGACCTCATCACTTCAATGCCATCAAAGTCACAGAAAAGAGCAGTCTGTCATATATAGAGATGAGCGAACGTACTCGTCCGAGCTTGATATTCGTGCGAATATTAGGGTGTTCGGGATGCTCGTTACTCGTAATGAGTACCACGCGATGTTCGGGTTACTTTCAGTTTCCTCTCTGAGACGTTAGCGCGCTTTTCTGGCCAATTGAAAGACAGGGAAGGCATTACAACTTCCCCCTGTGACGTTCAAGCCCTATACCACCCCCCTGCTGTGAGTGGCTGGGGCGATCAGATGTCACCCGAGTATAAAAGTCGGCCCCTCCCGCGGCTCGCCTCAGATGCCTTGTGAGTTAGCTGAGGGACAGTGCTGCTGGTGCCGGAGCTGCTGTAGGGAGAGTGTTAGTAGTGAGTGTAGGCTTCAAGAACCCCAACCGTCCTTCTTAGGGCCACATCTATCCGTGTGCAGTACTGTGGAGGGTGCTGTTAGCAGTGTTGCCCATTTTTTTTTTTTCAAAATCGGCTGTCTGCAGAGCATTGCGCCCTGCAGTAATACTACAGGGACAGAAGTGGTGGTTAGGCAGGGAGAGTGTTAGGAGTGAGTGTAGGCTTCAAGAACCCCAACGGTCCTTCTTAGGGCTACATTTAACCGTGTGCAGAACTGTGCAGGCTACTGTTAGCAGTGCTGCATTTTTTTATTTTTTTTTTAATCGGCTGTGCAGAGCATTGCGCCCTGCAGTAATACTACAGGGACAGAATTGTGTAGGCAGGGCCAGAAGACATATATTATTGATTGAATATACGCAGTGGGCCTTTTCTTTACCAAAAAAAGGGAAACATTCTATTTGGCCTGCCTCTGACAGTCCTCAGCGTTCTGGGTACGTGTGTGGTGGGTGCAGAACGTAAACAGAAATCATACGCAGCCAGCTACGTTTAACAGCAGGCTTGCGCATATTTCTTTCCTGCCTGGGAAAAATCACCGCTCTGCTGTAGTTAATAACTCTGCAACCCTGCAGTTCTGTGACACATTTGCAGGGCCAGAAGACATATATTATTGATTGAATATACGCAGTGGGCCTTTTCTTTACCAAAAAAAGGGAAACATTCTATTTGGCCTGCCTCTGACAGTCCTCAGCGTTCTGGGTACGTGTGTGGTGGGTGCAGAACGTAAACAGAAATCATACGCAGCCAGCTACGTTTAACACCAGGCTTGCGCATATTTCTTTCCTGCCTGGGAAAAATCACCGCTCTGCTGTAGTTAATAACTCTGCAACCCTGCAGTTCTGTGACACATTTGCAGGGCCAGAAGACATATATTATTGATTGAATATACGCAGTGGGCCTTTTCTTTACCAAAAAAAGGGAAACATTCTATTTGGCCTGCCTCTGACAGTCCTCAGCGTTCTGGGTACGTGTGTGGTGGATGCAGAACGTAAACAGAAATCATACGCAGCCAGCTACGTTTAACAGCAGGCTTGCGCATATTTCTTTCCTGCCTGGGAAAAATCACCGCTCTGCTGTAGTTAATAACTCTGCAACCCTGCAGTTCTGTGACACATTTGCAGGGCCAGAAGACATATATTATTGATTGAATATACGCAGTGGGCCTTTTCTTTACCAAAAAAAGGGAAACATTCTATTTGGCCTGCCTCTGACAGTCCTCAGCGTTCTGGGTACGTGTGTGGTGGGTGCAGAACGTAAACAGAAATCATACGCAGCCAGCTACATTTAGCAGCAGGCTTGCGCCAATTTCTTTCCTGCCTGGGAAATCAAATCACTGGTAATACACCATGCTGAGGGGTAGGGGTAGGCCTATAGGACGTGGACGCGGGCGAGGGCGCGGAGGCCCAAGTCAGGGTGTGGGCACAGGCCGAGCCAGTGCGGTGGCCGGGGGTAGAGGCAGGGCCAGACCGAATAATCCGCGCTACTCGGTTCCCAGTCGCCACTACTTTTCCCGATGTGCCGTCCCAGGCCTGCACGACCACGTCTCCCGCAACATTGTACGTGCCCTCACCAACGCGGTTACTGCCAAGGTCCACTTAACAACAGACACGTGGACAAGCACAGGCGGGCAGGGCCACTATATCTCCCTGACCGCACATTGGGTGAATTTAGTGGAGGCTGGGACAGAGTCAGAGGCTGGGACCGCTCACGTCCTACCCACCCCCCGAATTGCGTGCCCCAGCTCGGTGGTGGTATCTGCGGGGGTGTATGGTTCCTCCACTAAACCACCCTCCTCCTCCTCCTACGCAACCTCTGTCTCGCAATCAAGATGTGTCAGCAGCAGCACGTCGCCAGCAGTCGGTGTCACGCGGCGTGGCAGCACAGCGGTGGGCAAGCGTCAGCAGGCCGTGCTGAAACTACTCAGCTTAGGAGATAGGAGGCACACGGCCCACGAACTGCTGCAGGGTCTGACAGAGCAGACCGACCGCTGGCTTGCGCCGCTGAGCCTCCAACCGGGCATGGTCATGTGTGACAACGGCCGTAAGCTGGTGGCAGCTCTGCAGCTCGGCAGCCTCACGCACGTGCCATGCCTGGCCCATGTGTTTAATTTGGTGGTTCAGCGCTTTCTGAAAAGCTACCCCCACTTGTCATACCTGCTCGGAAAGGTGCGCCAGCTCTGCGCACATTTCCGCAAATCACACACGCTTGCTGCCACCCTGCCGACCCTGCAACATCGGTTTAATCTGCCAGTGCACCGACTGCTGTGCGACGTGCCCACACAGTGGAACTCTACGCTCCACATGTTGGCCAGACTCTATGAGCAGCGTAGAGCTATAGTGGAATACCAACTCCAACTTGCGCGGCGCAGTGGGAATCAGCCTCCTCAATTATTTACAGAAGAGTGGGCCTGGTTGGCAGCCATCTGCCAGGTCCTTGGAAAATTTGAGGAGTCTACCCAGATGGTGAGCGGCGATGCTGCAATCATTAGCGTCACCATTCCTCTGCTATGCATCTTGA
The DNA here is from genome assembly GCF_035609145.1 of Eleutherodactylus coqui. Classification (NCBI taxonomy): domain Eukaryota; kingdom Metazoa; phylum Chordata; class Amphibia; order Anura; family Eleutherodactylidae; genus Eleutherodactylus; species Eleutherodactylus coqui. The sequence goes on along the minus strand of NC_089843.1, from coordinate 135,737,977 downwards.
GAAGTTCCCTGCAAAGCATAAAGGCAGACGCTTTGCGCTCGGAAACAGAGCCGGGGGAAGACAGTATGTCGCTGAATAGTCAGAGCACCCTCCTGTCTATAGCGCGTTGAGGAGGAGGAGGAGGAGCATGAGGAGGATGAGGAGCAGGGGGAAGAGACAGCTTGGCCCACTGCTGACGGTACACCGGCTGCTTGCCTGTCATCCTTTCAGCGTGTATGGCCTGAGGAGGAGGAGGAGGAGGATCCTGAAAGTGATCTTCCTAGTGAAGACAGCCATGTGTTGCGTACAGGTACCCTGGCACACATGGCTGACTTCATGTTAGGATGCCTTTCTCGTGACCCTCGCGTTACACGCATTCTGGCCACTACGGATTACTGGGTGTACACACTGCTCGATCCACGGTATAAGGAGAGCCTTTGCACTCTCATTCCCGAAGAGGAAAGGGGTTCGAGAATCATGCTATACCACAGGGCGCTGGTGGACAAACTGATGGTAAACTTCCCATCCGACAGCGCTAGTGGCAGAAGGCGCAGTTCCGAGGGCCAGGTAGCAGGGGAGGCGCAGAGATCAGGCAGCATGTACAGCGCAGGCAGGGGAACATTCTCCAAGGCCTTTGCCAGCTTTATGGCTCCCCAGCAAGACTGTGTCACCGGTCCCCAGTCAAGGCTGAGTTGGCGGGAGCACTGTAAAAGGATGGTGAGGGAGTACGTAGCCGATTGCAGCACCGTCCTCGGTGACGCCTCTGCCCCCTACAACTACTGGGTGTTGAAGCTGGACACGTGGCCTGAACTCGCGCTGTATGCCCTGGAGGTGCTTGCTTGTCCTGCAGCTAGTGTCTTGTCAGAGAGTGTGTTTAGTGTGGCTGGGGGAATCATCACGGATAAGCGTACCCACCTGTCAACCGACAGTGCCGACAGGCTTACACTCATCAAGATGAACAAAGCCTGGATTTCCCCAGACTTCTCTTCTCCACCAGCGGACAGCAGCGATACGTAAGCAATACGTAGGCTGCACCCGCGGATGGAAGCATCGTTCTCTCTCACCATCCAAAACGGGGACATTTCTGCTTCATCAATCTGTGTATAAAATTCCTCCTCCTCCTCCTCCTGCTCCTCCTCCTGAAACCTCACGTAATGACGCCGAACGGGCACTTTTTCTTAGGGCCACAAGGCTCACTCATATAATTTTTCTTAAAAATTTTTATACATTTCAATGCTCTTAAAAGCGTTGAAACTTTAACTTGAACCAATTTTTCGTTAAACTGGGCTGCCTCCAGGCCTAGTTACCACTTAAGCCACATTAACCAAAGCGATTAATGGGTTTCACCTGCCCTCTTGGTTGGCCACGGCCAATTTTTCTGATGTACATTAGTACTGTTGATACAGCAATTTTTGTGGGCCCTCGCCTACAGTGTAATCAAATTAATTTTTAGCCCACCTGCATTACAGCTGACGTTACATCCGCTGTGTTGGGTAATGCAATGGGATATTTTTATGTACCGCCGGTGGCTTCCTGGCACCCACCCATGCTGTGGGTCCACAGAGAATTATAAATGCATCTGTTTCCACTTCTAAAGAACCCCAGTCTGACTGGGGCATGCAGTGTGGGCCGAAGCCCACCTGCATTAAGCACGACATTACTACCTCAGCTGTGTTGGGCAATGCAATGGGATATTTTTATGCACCGCCGGTGGCTTCCTGGCACCCACCCATGCTGTGGGTCCACAGAGAATTATAAATGCATCTGTTTCCACTTCTAAAGAACCCCAGTCTGACTGGGGCATGCAGTGTGGGCCGAAGCCCACCTGCATTAAGCACGACATTACTACCTCAGCTGTGTTGGGCAATGCAATCGGATATTTTTATGCACCGCCGGTGGCTTCCTGGCACCCACCCATGCTGTGGGTCCACAGAGATTTATAAATGCATCTGTTTCCACTTCTAAAGAACCCCAGTCTGACTGGGGCATGCAGTGTGGGCCGAAGCCCACCTGCATTAAGCACGACATTACTACCTCAGCTGTGTTGGGCAATGCAATGGGATATTTTTATGTACCGCCGGTGGGTTCCAGGGAGCCACCCATGCTGTGGGTCCACAGGGACTTGTAAATGCATCTGTTTCCACTTCTAAAGAACCCCAGTCTGACTGGGGCATGCAGTGTGGGCCGAAGCCCACCTGCATTAAGCACGACATTACTACCTCAGCTGTGTTGGGCAATGCAATGGGATATTTTTATGTACCGCCGGTGGGTTCCAGGGAGCCACCCATGCTGTCGGTCCACAGGGACTTCACAATAGGGAGTTGTACCTGCCTGTGTCTATGAATTAAAAACCGCGGTCTGACTGGGGCATGCAGACACCTTGACAGAATGAATAGTGTGTGGCACATAGGTTCCCCATTGCTATGCCCACGTGTGCAGCTCCTGATGGCGGTGGCACAGGATTATATTTCTCATTGCTTTTGTACAGCATTGTGAGCTATCGCCCCGCCCCTTTTAAAGAGGGTCGCTGCCTAGCCGTGCCAACCCTCTGCAGTGTGTGCCTGCGGTTCCTCGTCATGGCAGACGCACTTATAAATAGACATGAGGGTGGTGTGGCATGAGGGCAGCTGAAGGCTGCGCAGGGACACTTTGGTGTGCGCTGTGGGGGGGGGGGTTGGTCAGCATGTAACCCAGGAGAAGTGGCAGCGGAGTGTCATGCAGGCAGTGATTGTGCTTTGTTGGAGGTAGTGTGGTGCTTAGCCAAGGTATGCATTGCTAATGAGGGCTTTTCAGAAGTAAAAGTTGTTGGGAGGGGGGGCGCCCACTCTTGCCGGTATTGTGGCTTAATAGTGGGACCTGTGAACTTGAGATGCAGCCCAACATGTAGCCCCTCGCCTGCCCTATCCGTTGCTGTGTCGTTCCCATCACTTTCTTGAATTGCCCAGATTTTCACACATGAAAACCTTAGCGAGCATCGGCGAAATACAAAAATGCTCGGGTCGCCCATTGACTTCAATGGGGTTCGTTACTCGAAACGAACCCTCGAGCATCGCGAAAATTTCGTCCCGAGTAACGAGCACCTGAGCATTTTGGTGTTCGCTCATCTCTAGTCATGTATAAAAAAATGTATATGAATAGCAGAAAGAAATTGTAAATAATCTATATATATAAAATTGAATGTATGCGTGTGTGTCTGTCTGTGTGTCTGTCTGTCTGTTTGTCCTTTATGCACTACTACGCCATTCATCCGATCGCCATGAATTGTTGAGTACACTCCTGTGAAGATTATAGAGATTATAGGCATCGTACAACTATCCTATGATAAATATCGCGCGTCTGAGCGTCATCGACATTTACGCCCCCCCCCCCACGTAGATCGTTCGATTTCCATCATTGCCACTAATTCTCTCACTTCCCGATGTCGAAGAAACATGAAATTTGGCACGAGCATTGATTATGTCTTAAGTAGGAAAAGTTAATGGGTCCCAACCCGATTATTTAATTCTAAGCGCAAAAGAATTAGCGTCCAAATTTTACGTGCGAAATCTAATTTTCTCACTTCTCGATGTCATAGAAACTTGAAATTTGGCACGAGCATTGATTATGTCATAAATAGGAAAAGTTAATGGGTCCCAACTCGATTATTCAATTCTAAGCGCAAAAGAATTAGCGTCCAAATTTTATGCACAGAATCTAATTTTCTCACTTACTAATGTCATAGAAACTTGAAATTTGGCACGAGCATTGATTATGTCATAAATAGGAAAAGCTAATGGGTCCCAACTCGATTATTCAATTCTAAGCGCAAAAGAAATAGCATCCAAATTTTACGTACGGAATCTAATTCTCTCACTTTCCAATGTCATAGAAACCTGAAATTTGGTACGAGCATTGATTATGTCATAAATAGGAAAAGCTAATCGGTCCCAACTCCATTTTTCAATTCTAAGCGCCAAAGAATTAGCGTCCAAATTTTACGTACGGAATCCAATTTTCTCACTTCCCAATGTCATAGAAACTTGAAATTTGGCACGAGCACTGATTATTTCATAAATAGGAAAAGTTAATGGGTCCCAACTCCATTATTTAATTCTAAGCGCAAAAGAATTAGTGTACAAATTTTACGTACGGAATCTAATTCTCTTACTTCCTCATGTCATCTATATATATAAAAATGAATGTATGTCTGTCTGTCTGTGCGTTATGCATTACTATACCATTCAGCCAATCGCCATGAAACTTTGGGAAGTTGTTGAGTACACTCCTGGGAAGATTACTGGCATAGTACATCTATCCTACGATAGGTGGCACGCGTGCGAGCATCGTCGACAGTTATGCCCCCCAGACAAAGATCATTTGATTCCATTACAAGCACAAAAGCAAAAGGCATTACGAGCAGCGGGATTAGTGTTCAACCAGAAAATGATGCATCCGCCGAACGTTTCGCAAGACAATTGCTGGATATTGAGAATGCTGAGGTAAAATGAAAGCTGTGCTGTGATTGGTTGCTATTTCTTATACTGCTGAGGTAACATGAAAGCTGTGCTGTGATTGGTTGCTGTATATTATACTGCTGAGGCAACATGAAAGCTGTTCTGTGATTGGTTGCTACTTCTTATACTACTCAGGTTACATGAAAGCTGTGCTGTGATTGGTTGCTACTTCTTATACTACTGAGGTTACATGAAAGCTGTGCTGTGATTGGTTGCTATATATTATACCGCTGAGGTAAAATGAATGCTGCGCTCTGATCGGTTGCTATTTGTTATATTGCTGAGGCAGAATAAAAGTTGCGCTGTGATTGGTTGTTATTTCTCTTTCTGCTGAGGTAACATGAAAGCTGCGCTGTGATTGGTTGTTATTTATTATACCACTGAGGTAACATGAAAGCTGCGATGTCATTGGTTGTTATCTAGATATATAAAAATGAATGTATGTATGTATGTCTGTCTTCGCAGCAACACGCGACGGGTAAGCTAGTATATTATATTTATAAATCGTAATTAATTTCAGTGGCATCCCAGCCAATCGGCTGAGCACGAACTTGTCAGCGCCACTACACACAGGGGTCGAAGTGGAAGCCGCTGCTTTCACTCTTATGTAGTGGATGGCACTTGTAACTGCAGGCTGGGGTCTGACTGAAATCAATGCAAGCTTCCCCTGCAGTTACAAGCACCAGCCACTACATGGGGGTTGCTGTGTAGTGGCTGCCTTCCGCTCCGATTTCTGTGTATCGCATAGCTGACAGTGGGTGCTGGGTCAGCTAATAGTCCGGAGTCCAGAGCGGTGGACCTTGGCTGATCAATTATCGATGACATATCCTCTTGATAGGTAATTAATAGTTATCTTGTGTGGGAAAAATCCTTTAAATACACCAAATAAGTAAACAATAAAAACTAGCAAGTACAGATTGCTTCACTTAAAGCACAACTCTTATTTTGATTCAGAATTTGCGTAATTTGTGAATTTAATTTTCAAGAGTCTAGTATTTATCGATAACTCATATCTTGTTTCCCACCACAGGTGTATTGTTCATCACTGGGTAGCATCTACTGGTGTGCAGCTCTCTTTTTTGGAAAGGGTGAGGCTCATTTATCAAAATTGTCTGACAGTAAGACTGCTTTCTTGCCTATATCAACCAATCACAGCTCAGATTTTATTTTACCTAGTTTTAGAAATTAAAGCTGAGCTCTGATTGGTTGCTATGTTCAACAAGGACAGTCTTACAGAACAATGTATAAGTCAGCAGCACTCGCTATATCTAGCTGAAGAATCACACGGCTGGAGTCTAGGTACAAAACATAGGCGTGCACGCCAAAACTAGGACTAGATCCCCATCCTACAAGGTTGTAGCACAAAATGGATGTCAGGCAGCACAGCAGTAAATGAAAAAGATAGTTTATTTATCCTTCATGAAATAGGCACTTAATAAAGATGAGCAACGTTTCAGCCCCAACTGGGGGCTTTTATCAAGCCTCCAAGTGCAGAAAAATTCACAAAAAGGACAGTCTCACTGTTAAAGTTTTAATAATTTAGGTCCAGTGCTGTCTGCAAGGTTTTTTTCATTGCAGAGAGTATGCATTACATTGTAACATAGAATGTAAGGGTAAAAAAGGTCTCTACCTGGCCCAGGAGCCTTAAGAGGCCTAAAGGCCCTCCTGTTACATACCAAGATACTCTGTTACAGATTTCGCATCAGGACCCAGGAGCTCCTAGTTACGCCTCTGATCCCTCCTCTCAATGTTTCTCCAGAGGACGGCAAAAGAAAAAAATCCAATGAGGTAGGAGCCAATTTTCCCCATTAAAGGGAAAAAATTCCTTTCCGACTCCAGTCTGGCAATTGGAATAATCCCTGGATCATCAATACTTCTGAAGTTATTAGTGAGTATAAAATATGATATTGTATCGCTCAAGAAAGGCATCCAGGTGCCTCTAGAATTCCTTTAGCGAATTTGACATCACCACGTCCTCAGACAGAGAGTTCCACAGTTTCACTGCTCTTACAGTAAAGAACCCTCTTCTATGTTGGTGTAGAAACCTTCTTTCCTCTAGAAGATAGCAGGCTCCCTTGTTACAATCACAGTCCTGGGTATAAATAGATGATGGGAGAGATCTCTGTATTGTTCCCTGATATATTTATACATAGTTATTGGGTTGCCCCTCAGCAGTCTTTTTTCTAAACTAAATAATAGTCCAAAATGGCCATCCTTCTAGTCGGGTCCTGTACAAGTTGGGTAAGAAATTTAATTTTAGTAATTGACAGAAATGTTACCTTTAAGAGATCTGTAGGTTTTGGCTTCCCAGTTTATATCCAGACAATTAAAGTCCCCCATAATAATCACCTCATTGTGATTTGCTGCTTTATCTATTTGCTTCAGTAATAGATTTTCAGTAGCTTCTGTTATATTTGGTGGTTTACAGAAAACCCCTATCAGGATTTTATTGTTGTTTTTCCTTCCATGTATTTCCACCCATAGAGACTCCACATATTCATCTCCCTCCCATATGTCTCCCCATAGTATAGTGTGGGCTTTAAATAGGATTTTGCATAAAGACAAACCCCTCCCCTTCCTGTTTTTTATGATTCCTTCTGAACAGACTATAATTCTTTAAATTCACCGCCCAGTCACAGCTTTCATTAAACCAGGTCTGTGATATCCCGCTATGTCGTAGTTTTCCTCAGACATTTTTACTTCCAGTTGATCTACTTTATTGATCAGACTTCTAGCATTAGTCAGCATACAGTTTGGAAGGTTTTGGTAATATTTTATTTTAACTATTCCTCTAGTTCTAACTATACTAACCCCTCCCACTGCTCAATCCCCTTTTCCATTACTTAGTCCCAGATCACTGTCTACACTGTCTTCCTCTCTATCTCTCTGGTCCCCCCACCCCCCAGTCCAAAGTTTAAAACTTCTCAAACCTTCTAACCATCTTCTCCCCCAGCACAGCTGCACCCATTGAGATGCAGCTGATCCCTACAGTAGAACCGGTCGCCAACAGCAAAGTCAGGCCAATTCTCCAGGAATCCAAACCCCTCCCTCTTACAACAACTCTTGAGCCACTTGTTTACCTCCCTAATCTTCCGCTGCCTTTTTGGTGTGGCACGTGGTACAGGTAGTATTTCCGAAAATACTACTTTGGAGGTCCTTGACCTAAGCTTACATCCTAGTTCTCTGAAATCATTTTTAAGGACCCTTAACCTACCTCTAACTTTGTCATTGGTGCCAATGTGTACTATGATTGTTGGATCCTCACTAGTCCATCCCAGTAATCTGTCAACCCTATCCATGATGTGTCGAACTCGAGCACCAGGAAGGCAACACACCATTTAACAATCCCAGTCTTTGTGGCAGATTGCCCTGTCTATCCCCCTAATAATTGAGTCTCCTACTGCCAGGATCTTTCTAGCCTTCCCTGTGCCCTTATCCCCCTACTTACTGGAGCAGACATCGCCCTGGTGGTCAGAGGCCATGTCATGCTGCAGCAGTTTTAATCCTGTAATGGCATCCCCTTCATTTGCCAACTTTACAAACTTGTTGGGCTGTGCCAGTCCAAGACTAGCCTTCCAGGATCTCTTCCCTCTAGCCCTTCTTCTGTCACGCAGCTAGCTGCCTGCTCATCCTGCTCTCCCATACTACCATCTACCCCAGCAAATGCCTGCTCAGTGAGCAGCAAACTCCTTTTCATGATGCAAAGAGATCTCAGTGTTTAAAGCTGCACATTTAGATCCAAGATCTGGGCTTCCAAATGTGCAACACATCTCATACAGCAGTATGCACCCTCGAATGGCTGTTTAAGGACTGCATGCATGGCATGCGTATGTACACTGTATGGCATTGTCAATCATGGAGCACATTCTAAATGGAGATCATGCAGATTGATTAGATAAAAATATTTATGCAAAAATGTCAAATAAGCAGTAATTTAATCAGTTTGTCTACCAAACTCGCTTACTCCAAAGTCACTAATCCAAAGTCACACACAATACACTTTGAGCACAGTACATTTAGAACACAGCCATGCACACTCACTCTATGACTTGGGGAATCATATGGAAGAGGGTGTTCTTCTTGTACATATGTACTGGGTGACTGGATCGTTCTTGGAATGTTAGCGGCAATTTCAAAAAAAGTTACAAGGTCACACTCAGCCTAACAAAGCAACCATTTGATGATGACGAGAATGGGGTTGCACATAAGTTTGGGCGACCAAAGATATCAGTAGTCACAGTCTAGAATGTGAGATTACTAGAGATGAGCGAGCACCAAAATGCTCGGGTGCTCGTTACTCGAGTCGAACTGCCTGCGATGCTCGAGGGTTCATTTCGAGTAACGAACCCCATTGAAGTCAATGGGCGACCCGAGCATTTTTGTATGGGACCTATGCTGCGCTAAGGTTTTCATTTGTGAAAATCTGGGAAATTCACGAAAGTGATGGAAACGACACAGAAACGGATAGGGAAGACGAGGGGCTACAAGTTGGGCTGCATCTCAAGTTCCCAGGTCCCACTATTAAGCCACAATAGCGGCAAGAGTGGCCCCTCCCCCCAACAATTTTTACTTCTGAAAAACCCTCATTAGCAATGCATACCTTAGCTAAGCACCACACTACCTCCAACAAAGCACAATCACTGCCTGCATTACACTCCGCTGCCACTTCTCCTGGGTAATATGCTGCCCAACCGCCCCACACGACCCAGCGTCTGCTGCACACACAAAAGTGTCACTGCGCTCCCTTCAGCTCCCTCCATGCCACACGCTCACTTCATAGCCACACCACCCTCATGTCAATTTATAATTGCCTCTGTGATGAGGAGGAACCAGAGGCACACACTGCAGAGGGTTGGCAGGCACAGTGCAGCCAGAAAAAAATTATGCGCAAGGCTGGGTATTAATGAGCAACTACTACCCCCAGCAGACACGCAGTAAACTGAAGACGGTCACAGGCAGTCCAAATATAGCATTTTTCTCCAATTTTTGGGAAACAGCCCACTGCCTATATAGCCTGTATATGGATTTTCCTGTTGGAGAATGACTGTGGTTATTGAAAGCACAGTGCAGCCAGAAAAAATTATGCGCAAGGCTGCATTAACACCTAGCTGGGTATTAATGAGCGACAACTACCCCCAGCAGACACGCAGTAAACTGAACACGGTCACAGGCAGCCCAAAGATTTTTTTTTCCAATTTTTTTTAAAAAGCCCACTGCCTATATAGCCAGTATATCTCTTTCCCTGTACCACTGTCCCTGCCTCACCAGTACTGCCCCTATACTCAGTAAAATGACTGCTGACTGAGGATGCTATGGTCTGCACGCCCGATATACAAAAAAAAAAATTTGCAAAACTGCTAAAAGCAGCCTCAACAGTACTGCACACGGTCAGATGTGGCTCTAAGAAGGACCGTTGCGGTTCTTGAAGACAAAGATAACAGCCTAACACTCTCCCTATAGCAGCTACAGCAGGACGGCACTTTCCCTAATGTCTCTCAGCATGCACCTGTGGCGAGCCGCGGCCGGCCCCAGTTTCTATACTCGGGTGTCACCTGATCTCCCCAGCCACTCACTGCAGGGGGGTGGGATAGGGCTGGAACTTCACAGAAGGAAGTTGTAATGCCTTCCCTGTGTTTCTATTGGCCAGAAAACGGCGCAAAATTTTCTGGGAAGAAAATGGAAGTGACTCGAACACCGCGTGGTGCTCGTCTCGAGTAACGAGCATCTCGAGTACCCTAATACTCGAACGAGCATCAAGCTCGGACGAGTACGCTCGCTCATCTCTAGAGATTACATTTGCTCCATCTTCAGTAAAAGTCTCACCATCATTTATCACAAGAAACTAGCAACATGTCAGAGAACAGCTAAGCAAGCAAAGCTGAAACCCACATTTGTTCAGAAACTGCAGCAGCCTGATATAACTTTTATGTACCTGTTAACAAGATATCCTCCATTTACAGTTAACTTTATATATTTCCCAATTGGAATTCAATATGGAAAACTGCTGATTTCTAGCTACAAGCATGAAAGTACAGTACATTTGGTACTGTAAACACGTTTTTTTCAGTATCTCCATCCTTACATATGGATATGATGCTTTAAGTTCTAGTGGATTATTGTTTGAGCTTAGTTTAAAAAGGAACTTGATTTGATATTCATGCATTTCAAAGCATTGCAAACCTGCTAAGATAGTACTTATGTATGAAATGCTCAGCATGGCATATTCTATCTCAAGAAGTCACATAGTTGCAAAGACTTTGATTAGGTATATTTTTGTCCATTTTTGTGGATTTTCCAAGCTTATTTTACATTATTGAATGTTTTTTGCTTTTAACTCTACATTGATGTTTTGATGTCCGCCCTGAGCTTGTTACTTGATCTGCTGTCTGACTTATTCTTGTGATGTCTGAAGTTCTATTCTTGATTGACCTAGATGTACTGGTATTTTGATCATATGATGATAACTGATGATTATGCATTGGATCATGTTATAACTTAATTGAGTCATTTATAGATAACTAGTAAAGAGCAGCTTTGGTTCATCTGTCGCTTGATCAGATTTCCCCTGCTTTCTAAGTATAAGTCAAAGGCTATGGCAAGCGCTTAGAAACTTACAGACAAATTAATAATCTATATTAATAAAATATTATTACTTTTACTGTATTCTAAGCACTATCTCTGATATCTCTTAGAAAACTCAGAGTAAGATTTTTTACATGTAATTGATAAATGGATAATAATTTCACGTGGAAGACTATAAGCCATTGGAGGCAAAAATTGGCGGTATTGGTAGACTGGCAGCAACAACAACAAAAAAAATCACAAAAATGTAGCTGATGCAGCATCCATCTCAACCTACTTATCAGCACTTTATAATTGTGCAGGGATTGGTGGCTACGAGTGACCTGGCTGAGATAGTGTTCAACTGGGCCTCCTCCCATTTGTTCTAGATAACTAGCTATCCTCCCTTTCCCTGGCTAGTGTTAAGCAAAAGTTTGAAAAGTCTGGTTCAGCCAGTTCGCCAACCTTCGGTTCAGTCCGAATAAGCTCAAACAGAATCAGAACTTCACCAATACTCCTGAAACTGGTGTATAACATTCTGTAAAAGCCATAAAACAACACCTTCTCCTCAAATGTGGCTCAGTGGTTAGCACTGCTCCTTTGCAGCACTATGGTCCTAGGTTCAAATCTAACCATGAGCAATATCTGCAAGGATGTTTGTGTGGGATTCTACAAACAGTCATACAAACATCAATGCTGTCCCTGGTCAGATTTGAACCTAGGATCCCAGTGCTGCAAGGCAACACTGTTACCCACTGAACCAGATATATTGAAGAGGAGGAATTTTAGTGTGTTTAGCCTAGACAAATCACCTAAGGCTTGGGTTAATGCTGAACTGAGCTTTTAGCAAAGTTCTAGTCGAAACAGAGTTCAATAGAGATGAGCGAGCACCGAAATGCTCGGGTGCTCGGTACTCAAGTCAAACTTTTCGTAATGCTTGAGAGCTCGTTTCGAGTAACGAACCCCATTGAAATCAATGAGGGACTTGAGCATTTTTGTATGGGACCGATGCTCCGCATAGGTGTTGGCTTGTGAAACACCAGAAAACATCAGAAAGTCGTGGAAACACCACAGAAATGGATAGGAAAGGGCAGGGGGAGCATGCATGGCTGCAGCTGAGGCTCCCAGGTCCAACTATTAAGCCAAAATGGGGGCAAGAGCCTGGCGGTCACCCCCCTAACAATTTACTTCGGAAAAACCCTCATTAGCAAGGCACACGCACTGGCACATCTTAGCTAAGCACCACAATACCTGCAACCAAGGACAATGACTGCCTGCGGGTGACACCACTGCCTATTTTCCTGGGTTACATGCTGGCATTGCTGTCCAACCCTCCACACAACCCTGCGTCCACAGCGCACACAAAATTTTCCCTGCGCAGCATTCAGCTGGCCTCATGCCACACGCTCGCTTCATAGCCACACCACCCTCATGTCTATTTATAAGTGCGTACTGGATGAGAAGGAACCGGAGGCACACATTGCAGAGGGTTGGCAGGGCTAGGCAGCGACCCTCTTTGAAAGTGTGGGCAATAGCCCACAATGCTGTTGAGAATTGATGATAAATTGACGTATGATCATCATTCCAATCCTGTGCCACCTTCGTCACAAAATTGTCAGGAGCCGCAAACGTGGGCTCTGTGTGGGAAGCACATGAGCGGGCCCAGGGTCAGGCTTGGTCCCAGCCTCCACCTTGTGTGACCCAAGGTGCCATGAGTTATATAGCAATGGGAAATCCATGTGTTCCCATACAATTCATTCTGTGTAGGTGTCAGATAGCTCAACACCGCAATGGGAAGTCTTTGAGTTCCTTGGGCTCACCTATGCTGTCGGTGCACAAAGATGGTATTACACAGGAAGAAATCAGAGGGCCCAAACATGGCAGAGTTTCACCCCGCCAAGGACCTCGGCCGTGGCCAACATTTCTACCCTAGTCAGTCAGTGTATTTGTGCCAGACAGGTAAAACACCGCAAGGGGAAGTCTTTGTGCACCCACAGCATAGGTGATCCTAAGGAACTAAAAGATGGTATTACACAAGAGGAAAACAGAGTGCCCAAACATGGCAGAGTTTCACCCTGCCAAGGGCCTCGGCCCACATTTCTGCCCTAGTTAGTCAGTGTATTTGTGCCAGACAGGTAAAACAATGCAATGGGAAGTCTTTGTGCACCCACAGCATAGGTAAGCCCCTGGAACCCAAGGAAAGTATTACACATGTAGAAATGAGAGTGCCTAAACATGGCAGAGTTTCACCCTACTAAGGACCTCCACCTCGGCCCACATTTCTGCCCAATTCATTCTTTGTATGTTTCAGATAGCTGAACAATGCAATGGGAAAGCCTTTGTGCACCCACAACATAGGCGAGCCCATGAAACTCAAAGACAATATTGAACATAAAGAAAAGAAAGTGCCCAAACATGGCAGAGATTCACCCTGCCGAGGACCTCGGCGCACACTTCTGCCCTAGTCATTCAGTGTATTTGTGCCAGATAGGTAAAACACCGCAATGGAAAGCCGTCTGCACCCTAGCCAAGTCAGTCAGTGTATTTCTGCCAGACAGGTAAAACAACGCAATGGGAGGTCTTTGTGCACCCCCAGCATAGGTGAGACCATGAAACTCAAAGGAGGTATTAAACATAAAGAAATCAGAGCGCCCAAACAAAGCAGTTTCACCCCGCCAAAGACCTCGGCCTCGGCTCACACCCTCAGTAATAGTGGGCATAAAGCAGGCTCGGATGCTAATACAGCTGTGAACGTCTTTTTAAAGCAGTTACGGTTGCTTTCATTGCTCCAAAGACTGGATGAACCTCAAAGAAGTTCCACAGGCCATACCTGGCGCAGTTGATTCTTCCCCTCCAGGACCTTGGCCTCTGCCCACACCTTCAGTAATCGTTGGCCTCAAGCGGACTCCGATGCTAGTGCAGCTGTGAACGTCTCATTAATACAGTAACGCTCCTTTTGTTTGGCCCAAACCACTGTCTCAGATAACTGTGGTAACATGAGAGAAAATGCATGTTGCCCAGCGCTAATCCCCAGACCTCAAGCAGTAGGAGGAAGTGGCATAATAAGGCTGAGAAACCATGACCGAGGTAGGACCCGCAATACTCAATGTGGGAAGTACGTTAGCGGGCCCTGGGTCAGGCTCGGTCCCAGCCTCCACCTTGTGTGACCCAAGGTGCTGTGAGTTAAATAGCTATGAGAAATCCATGTGTCCCCACACACTTCATTCTGTGTATGTGTCAGCAGCTGAACACCACAATGGGAAACCTTTGTGCACCCACAGTATAGGCGGACCCCAGTAACATTTCTGTAGCAAGAGTATAGGCGAACCCCTCAAACCTTTCAGTACCAAGTGTATAGGCGGACCCCAGTAACATTTATGTAGCAAGAGTATAGGTGGACCCCTGTAACATGTCTGTAGCAAGAGTATAGGCGGACACCTGTAACATTTCTGTAGCAAGAGTATAGGCTTACCCCTGTAACATTTCTGTAGCAAGAGTATAGACGGACCCAAATAACATTTATGTAGCAAGAGTATAGGCGGACCCCAGTAACATTTCTGTACCAAGAGTATAGGCGGACCCCAGTAACATTTATGTAGCCAGAGTATAGGCAGACCCCAGTAACATTTCTGTTGCAAGAGTATAGGCGGACCCCAGTAACATTTCTGTAGCAAGAGTATAGGCGAACCCCTGTAACATTTCTGTAGCTAGAGTATAGGCGGACCCCAGTAACATTTATGTAGCAAGTGTATAGGCGGACCCCTGTAACATTTCTGTAGCAGGAGTGTAGGCAAACCCCTGAAACATTGGTGTACCAAGAGTATAGGCGAACACCCGAAAAAATGTGGTTACCATGAGTGTAGGCGAAGGCCAGAAAAATTTGTAAGATAACAGTATAGGCAAGGGCCAGAAAAATTGGTGTACCAAGAGTACAAGTGTACCCCTGAAAAATTGCTCTACCATGAGGGCAGGTAAAACCCATAAACATTTTTTAAAGATATAGCTTGCTGTTGCTTAATTTGTAAAAGAGCCTGGAGGCAGCCCTGTGAAAAAAATTGGTTTCTGTTAAGGTATAAATCCTTTGGAACTTTGAAAAATTGTAAAAAAAAACTTTTAAGCAGAGCCTTTTGGGCCGCAGACAATTTGGCAGTTCAGCGTGATGGCATGCTGTTTTAGGAGGAGGAGTAATAATATCCGAGAGTGATTGACAAAACTAATTTTCCCTTTTTTTGTGGTGATAAAGGATGCATTTTTCTCCTGTTGCAGCAAAAAGAATCATTAGGTTCCACTGCTTTCCGCCGGTGGAGAAGAGAAGTTTTGTGAAATCCAGCCTTTGTTCATCTTTATCAATGTAAGCATGTCGGCACTGGCAGTTGACAGGTGGTACGCTTATCTGTGATGATTCTCCCAGCTGCACTAAACGCCCTCTCTGACAAGATGCTAGCGGCAGGGCAGGCCAGCACCTCCAGGGTGTACAAGTTTGTGCCACTTGTCCAGCTTTGACACCCAATAGTTGTATGGAGCAGAGGCATCATGGAGGCCTGTGCCCACACCCTCACTTGGACGCCTGCATCCCCATCCGCATCTGTGTCCACGTCCTTGACCCTTACCCTTACTCCTCATCATGGCGGATTAGGAATAGAGCAGGCTCAAATAAGTTACCCCATTGTACAGCGCTGACAACTGTAGCTAATTCACCGCACACAAAGACTTGTAGATAGCGGAGGCTCTATGTTGTGACTTGAAAAAATTAACCCCCTGTCTTGCGCTGATACCTACGGGTAATTTACCGCTCAGAGAGACTTGTAGAGACTTGTAGATAAGCTATCTCAACCCCACCAAGGAAATGGTATTGTGAGACGCTCTGCACAGTGGCAGAGCTGAAATATTTTGCGGTGGCCCAGGAAATACTAGAGTACTGTTTAGCAGTGAGACCTCTGTCTAATGCACTACAGACATAGAACGGTATAACTGAAATAGTTTGCAGTGGCCCAGGAAATATTAGAGTACTGTTTAGCGGTGAGACCTCTGTCTAATTCACTGCAGACTGAGAGCGGTATAACTGAAATAGTTTGCAGTGGCCCAGGAAATATTAGAGTACTGTTTAGCGGTGAGACCTCTGTCTAATGCACTGCAGACATAGAACGATATAGTTGAAATACTTTGCAGTAGCTTAGAAAATTTTAGAGTGCAGTTTCACGGTGAGAGCTCATTGTAAGACACTGAAGGCTGAGAATGCTATTACTGAAAGGCTGGGAACAGGCCTAGATGCATAACGCAAAGCTTGGTGCACTACTGCTCCCAGCCAGCCACAACTGTAAAGCACACGGGAAGATATTTGGCCCAAGAAGAAGCGTTGGGGTTCTTGTACAGAGGATCAGGAGTCCTGTAAAACTTTCCCTATATAGGCAGCTCTGTCCCTAAACTCTGTATAATACACTGCAGACTGAGAACGCTTTAGCTGAAATGGCCTGTACAGCCCGAGATGCTTAAAAAAAATTGGTGCACTACTGCTCCTAGCCAGCCACAACCGTAATGCACACTAAAACTGTAAAACTTTTCCTATAGAAGCAGCTCTGTCCCTAAACTCTGCGTTATGCACTGCACACACAGAACGGTATAACTGAACTACTTTGCAGTAGGTTAGGAAATTTTTGAGTGCAGTTTCACAGTGAGAGCTGGTTGTACGGCACTGCAGGCTGAGAATGCTATAACTGCAAGGCTGGAAACAGGCCTAGATGTGTAATACAGAAGTTGGTGCACTACTGCTCCCAACCAGCCACAACTATGATGCACACGGTGAGATGTAGCCCTAAGAAGGACCGTTGGGGTTCTTGCACTGAGGATCAGGAGTCCTGTAAAACTTTCCCTATATAGGCAGCTCTGTCCCTAAACTCTGTGTAATACACTGCAGACAGAGAACGCTATAGCTCAAATGGCCTGCACAGCCCGAGATGCTTAAAAAAAATTGGTGCACTACTGCTTCCAGCCAGCCACAACAGTAATGCACACTATGAAGAGTAAGTAGCCCTAAGAAGGATCGTTGGGGTTCTTGAAGACAGAATCCAACGGTAACACTATCCCTGTATAAGCAGCAGCACTTTCCCTAACCTCTGCCAGCATGCGTCTGAGGAGACCAGTTTAAGTACTCAGCGGTCACCTGATCGGCCCAGCCACTCACTGCTGTTGGCGGGCATAGGGCTGGCACGTCACAGCAGGAAGTGGTAATGCCTTCCCCGCATGTCTATTGGCTAGAAAATGGCAATAAACATGCGGGGAAGGAAATGCAATTGACTTGAGTACCGCGTGGTGTTCGTCTCGATTAACGAGCATCTAGAGTACCCTAATGCTCGAACGAGCATTAAGCTCGGACAGGTGTTCTCGCTCATCTCTAAAAATAGTGTAAACCATGGGGCGTGGCCTGGATGGAGACCGGAAAAGTCGCAGACCTCCGAGCTCCGCGAGAAGCGGCCCTTCAAGCTACTAAAAAGTGACAAGGAGAGGAGTCCCAAGCGGAGAGAACAGCTGTTAAAGCTAAATAACGATGGCTGCAAGACGGAGGGTGAAAACAGGACCGCAACGGCTCACTAACTTCACTGCACGGCAGAGCGGAGGGGAGGAGGGAGAGCGAGCAGGAGCGGAGCGAGCTGCCGGCGAGCGGGAGAGCAGGGGAGCTGATGAGGCTCAATAGGCTAATGAGAAAAATTAAGAAAATTAAAAAGGGTCAGCTTCTAATATGCGGTGACTTTAACCTAATCCATGACAAAATTATAGATACCAACAACAAGAGAATGACATCACCTACATTGGCATCATGGCTATTGAAGGAGGAAATGTACGATTCATTCAGATGCATAAACGCAAATGCAAAAGAATTTACATTCTACTCCACAAGGCATAGAACCTTCACCAGGATCGATATGATTCTGGTGGACTTCTTTCTGTTACCAATGGTGAAAGATGCCTCAATTTGAATTATGTCATGGTCGGATCACGCACCAGTATTTCTAACCATGAGATTATCACAATCAGTACATACTCCAAAAATATGGAGAAGTAATTTACTTCTGATGAAGGTTGACCCTTATAAAAAACAAATTTCTGAGGCCATCAATGAATACTTTACATTCAATGACTCACCTGACATGAACCCATTTGTAACACGGAACGCACATAAGGTGGTTATCAGAGGTCTGATGATCCAACAAGGATCTCGCTACAAAAAATAAAAAATAAAAACCCTAAACGACTTACTTACGCAACTAAAAAGCTTAGAATTGACAGTTCAAAAAACACCGACAAACGAATTACACAAAAAACTTCTCAACACTAGACAGCAACTAAGAGACCTCCTATTATTAGAACATGAAAAACAAATCAAATCATATAAAACGACATACTACACAGACAATAACAAATTCAGCAGCTACATGGCCCGCAGAGTCAAACAAGCAAGAATCAAAGCCAAAATCCCATACATAAAAGAGACAGGATCTGAGCACAAATTATATAACCCAAAAGATATAGCAGAAGCCTTTAATAAATTTTACGCCAAACTTTATAACTTAAGAGAAGACCCGACGGTGATCCAACCTAACGAAAACAGTATTAAGGAATTCCTAGATAGTGTTAATCTACCAACTGTCAACAAAGACCAATTGGACGTATTGAACAACCCAATAACAGAGCAAGAGACCTTAAAGATAATTGACACCCTCAAAAAAGATAAAGCCCCGGGGCCCGACGGGTACTCTAACGAGTATTATCAGACTTTTAGATCAGAACTAACTAAGAATCTCACTAATATATTTAATGAAGCAAAAAGAACAGGAACACTACCCACAGAGATGCTTCAGGCCACAATAGTGGCAATCCCTAAGCCAGGCAAGGACACCTCATCCCCAACGAACTTCAGGCCAACCTCATTTTTAAACAGTGATACGAAAATCTATGCGAAAATTCTGGCCCAAAGATTAGTAAACATCATTCCACTATTAGTACATAGTGACCAGGTGGGGTTCACTCAGGGCCAACAGGCATCAGATGGAACCAGGAGAATACTGGATCTACTGGAGAGAATGACGGGACTGCGAACGCCTTCTCTGCTCCTTACCTTGGATGCGGAGAAGGCGTTCGACAGGATCCATTGGGGATACGCTTTTTCGGTCATGAGGAAGTTCGGGTCGAGGGAGAAATACTGGGAGCTATACAAGCCCTGTACTCAACTCCAACCGCGAGAATATTGATAAATGGCACACTCTCAAGCCCATTCCAGGTAACCAATGGTACACGCCAGGGATGCCCACTATCCCCCCTGTTGTTCGTCCTAACGATGGAACCGTTTGCAGAAAAAATAAGAATAGACCCTGACATAAAGGGAATACCCTTACCATTTTGTCAACACAAAATAGGTCTTTTTGCGGACGATGTTGCATTATTGATGACTCACCCAGTGCCCTCCCTCAGGGCGATAATAGAAATCATAAATAATTTCGAACGGGTTTCATATTATAAAATCAATTCACACAAATCCCAGCTACTAGGATTTGGCGTACTTAAAAACCTTAAAGAAAAAATTAAGGCCTCCTTCCCACGAACGGATTTACGCCGCGTAAATTCGCGGCAAAAATCTGCTGCGTTGCACCCTGCTATTAGGTTCTATTGAACCTAATAGCTCAATGCTCACGATGCGGAATTCCACCGCGGAATTTCGCACCGTGAAATCTCCCGTCCTCACCCGCAGCATGCTCTATTTGCCGCGGGTGTACGCGCTGACGGCTTCCATTGCAGTCAATGGAAGCCGTCCATTCACGCTATCTCCCGCTGTAACACAGCGGAAGATAGCGTGAAAACGCTTTGCCGCCTACCGCCGCCGCGTCATATGACGCG
The DNA here is from genome assembly GCF_035609145.1 of Eleutherodactylus coqui. Taxonomy (NCBI): domain Eukaryota; kingdom Metazoa; phylum Chordata; class Amphibia; order Anura; family Eleutherodactylidae; genus Eleutherodactylus; species Eleutherodactylus coqui. The sequence goes on along the minus strand of NC_089843.1, from coordinate 135,718,055 downwards.
GCCGGCCGCGTCACGTGACGCGGTGGGCGTGTCACATGATGCGACGGCGGTGAGCGGGGAAGCGTCTTCACGCTATCTTCCGCTGGTAAGTATGGGGTCTCCGGGGGGCGCCGTGACGGGCTTCACTGCGGAATATTCCGCGGCGGAGCCCGTCACGCTCGTGTAAAGCCGGCCTAAAAAAGAATTTCCCTTCTCCTGGGAAGAAGAACAAATTCCGTACTTAGGGCTAAAGATCACCACCCCACTCAAAAACATTCTACTAACAAACATAAATTTACTGCTTAAATCATTGCAACTAGACTTGGAGAAATTTGAGAAGACAGAACCATCATGGTTGGGAAGAATAATTCTCTATAAGATGATGGCATTACCAAAAGTTCTCTACATCTTTAGGACCATGACCTGCCCCATACCTCAAAAAATGCTTAAAAATGTTCAAAAACAAATGATGACATTTATTTTGCAAAACAAAAAACCAAGAGTTGCAGCAGCAATATTATACGCCTCCAGGGATAAAGGAAGAATGGGGGTCCCAAACCTTACAGCTTATTATAGAGCTACTATATTACAACAATTAAAAGCATGGTGCTCCCCTCAAAACAACATTAGCTGGCCAGAAATAGAAAAGCAACTCGGAGGCGGTAAAAACCTCCGCACAATATTATTGGCGGCCTCGGTAGACTCAAAAATTAAATGCTCAAAATGCTTAACAATTAGAACCTCGATAGAAACCTGGAGACACATACTAAAACTCTCCAAATCACACCAGCCTAGGCGCCGGGTACCTCTCCCCATCGACATATTAGAAATACTAATACCAAACCTATCACTTACCAATTGGAAAAAAAAGGGATTGAATTAATATCGGACATAGAGGAAAACTCTAGACTCTTAACCTTTGACAGGCTATGTAAAGAAAGGAATTTAACCTGGGATAACCTCTTTCAATATAGGCAAATTAAAAGCTTCCTGACGAACAACAGGAAACTCACACTAACAATTCCCACGTACCTATATAAATTCCTTTTTAGCCAGGAAAACCCAAAAACGAAACTAAAATTTTGGTACGAGATGTTCAATGGAGAAGCTAGAGGAGATGTAAGTAAACAAAAAAAAAATTCACATGCTCAATTGGGAGTAGGACCTGAAGATGTCCTATGATTTGGAATACTGGGCTAAAGCATGTAGAAGAACATACAAGAGCACGATTAGTTCTAGATTACTAGAAGTACATTAGAAAGTATTGACGAGATGGTACTATTCCCCTCTGAAATTAGCATCACTCTTCCTGGAAACCTCGGGGTTATGCTGGAGAGGATGTGGGAATGCTGGATCCTTATTGCATCTACTATGGGAATGTCCACACATACGACCACTGTGGACCTCGGTAATATTAATGATCAATCGATTACTAGGACTGACAATTACGATCGGACCACAGACAGCCATATTATTATTAGAACTAGAAAAAATCCCACCTCATAACAGGAAACTTACGGCACACATTCTTCTCAGTGTTAAGCTGCTGATAGTTAGAAAATGGAAATCCACAGATATCCCCACTATAAACAATCTTATCGACATGGTATCTGAGCTTTGTTCATTTGAAAAACTCTATGCATATAGACAGGATAAAATGTCTAAGTATAAAGAAACATGGAAACCCTGGATGGACGGGATAACGAAAGGATTCCTAACCTACCAATAAAGAAAAGCAACTCCTAGCGTCAACCAAGAAGAACTTGGACAACAAGAAACAAACTACTTCCAAAGGAAGAAATAATTGGACTGGATCACGTACCTCTCACCTTCCCACATACCCTACCCCCTGTTCAACCTATTCCTCCCCCCCCCCACCCCTACCCCTCCTTTCCCATATCCATCCCTTCCCTACCCCCAAAAAGTTTAAAATAACAGTGTAACGGGACGCTGAGATATGTTGTTTGTACTGAAAACATTAATGTTATTGAAAATATAAAGTGTGTACTTGTTAACACTTCAATAAAAATTATTGGAAATTAAAATAATGTAAACCATGTCAAACAGCAACACCTTTGGGCTATGTTTGACTAATTAAAAGTTATAACTCCATCTGTGAACCCAGACTTTTATGAAGTGCATTCAGATTCTGTGCCTAGGGCAGCATAACCTATAAATACAGCCCTAACAGTACAGGGCAATTTTTGCGGCCATCATTTCACACCACTCTTTGGGCTGTAAACCTGACCCATCTGCCTCCGCCATTAGTCCTTTTAGCTAAACATATACAATTATGCCAATGAAAAATGGGGTGCCTGAATGCCGATAAACCTCTACCACAGTTTATACTCATTTCACAATTAATTTATGGATATCATATCTTCTTACGAGTTCTAGGTCAAATACATTTTTGCGCAGCTTCTTTTGCAATTTCATTTTTTACTTTTGCATGAAGTCCTTCTGCACCATTGAGATGACAGCATGTTTAACAGTAAAATAATATGTTCTACACTTGAATATAAAATAGTTAGTTAAACTACTATGTAAGTACAGAGTTGTTTATCCTATTAGCACTGACACCAATGTCAAGGAACATTTTAATTAGTGATTTGGCATCACTGAAATGCCTGACAGTGACAAGAAAATAATTAATTACCTAACTGTCATATTTTAGCAAATAAATTGGACTACCAGCAATTTCAGATACAAAGATGAATTACTGAAACCTGCCCCCCAGCAATAGTAGTCATAATTAGCCACAGAAGATTATTGTTAACTGGAAGGACATAGTTAATTATTGTTAGCATAATGGTCAATGGTGAGATTGCATGCCGTATATAATGAGATTTAAATAACCTCCCCCCCCCCCCATCCTTAGTAAAATGCAAACAACCTAATTTATTCTTCAGCTAACACAGAAGTTATAGTTCTGCTTTTCCTTTCAATATAACATTAACACAAAAAGCAGATACCACATTAGGCAGCAGGAGTATAGTTATGGGCGAGGCAAAGGTAAAACGGGTTAGGGTTATTTTACATGGGATGACTGTCAGATGCTGAAGCACGTAACATTCGACCCAACGACTTTCACTCCTGTGCTTTAATGCAGGAGCGAAAGTCATTCAATGAATAGAGGTGGAGCACACCGGAGAGCTCTTCTGGTCACCCGCTTCCAATCACTGTGAACAGGCAGTCATTCAAAAAGTGATTTGTTGCTCAGTAGGCAATAGCAAACCACCACACGAAAACAGTCTGCCAAGAAAACGTCACGATTGGATGTCACCATAGAAGTCAACCATGACTCGGTGCTTGCACCAGAGGACTTTATATTTGACCCTATCAGGTCTTGTGTTTACATAGGACAACTGTTGCTCAAAATCTCTCAGTCGACAGTAGTGTTGCTCATGATTGGCTAAATGGTAAAGTCAACCAGATTTTTTACGAAAATCACAGGACAATGAGCTTTCTCATAATGTGTGCTGAACCAGATCAGCATGCAACCAATCAGCAGGTAGGGTGCCTTGATGATATCACCAAACGTGTCTTGCATATGGACAGCACTTTCATTGGATGCCTGCATCACATGACCCAGCCATCAAATTACTAATGACCATTTGTTTGTGAGAATGTATGTTTTTTTTGTTTTTTTTTTCAATTTGCTCTTTATTGGTTTTGTAATTTTTTTTCCCTTTAGTAAGGGTACAAATATAACATACATACATTGCTTTCGCACGTCTGTAAGTATCATTGAAAACAAACTGTTTATATTAAACAAGAATTGAGTAACTTACTCTTTGTCTAGAGTCTTTGTATAGTCCATAGCTTTAACTTGAACGAAGAGCAGATTAGTTAAGCAATAAAGTAAGAATTAGTTCTGCTGGGAACAAAATTACATTTATCATTGTGCATTACATCCTATATTTTAGTAATAAACGACAGGATAACAATAAGGTGTGGAGGGGGGGAGAGGAGGAGGAAAGGAAGGAAGGGGAGCTATGACAGTATTATGTCAATTATCAAACATCAACTGCTACGCCAATTAGATTTGTAACTAAGGTTTCGTTTTTTTTTTTTTGTTTTTTTTTTTATATTATTATTTTATTTATTTTCCCTTCAGCACGGGTGCATATGAAACAAACATAAATGCATACTTTGCTAATGGAGTTCTAGCGTACAACAATAGAAGGAAGCTGTTTACAATAGACAGAAAAATTATAAAGCTTACCCTTTATGGATATTTTAGCCTATACTAAGCGTTCAAATAACAATAGGTTATGGAAGGGGAGGAGGGGGGGGAGGGAGGGAGAGAGGGGGGGGGGAGGGGGGGGAAGACGGGGAGGGGAGAGGGATAGGTAGGTGGAACTGCTTTGAAAATATTATTTCAATAGTCATACATTGGCTATAAGGTCAAGTGGATTTGTAACCAGGGGTTCCATTTATTTTGGTATTTTACGAATTCCCCATTTTTTAGGGCATATAATTTCTCATATGTGTTGTGATCGGTTAGGGACTGCATTAATTCTGGGATGGTGGGGACATTAGCCGCTCTCCACTTCTTTGAGATCAAGAGCTTGGCCGCCAGAAGGATATGGCCCAGTAACTTTTTCATAGGATGTGGAATACATTTGTTGTTCAGTAATAGAATAGCTAATTCAGGGGATCTGGGAATGGACACCTTCGAGATTCTTCTCAAGAGAGAGAAGACCCCATCCCAGAAGTGTAAGAGCTTTGGGCACTCCCAGAATATATGGAGAATACTACCCCTGTGGCCGCAGTGTCTCCAGCATCTGTCGTCGGATTTCGTGAACGCTCTCGCCAAAACCATTGGCGTGAGGTACCATCTGGTCACAACTTTAGTATGAACCTCTAAGATATTCGCATTGATAGATGCACTGTTTGCCCACTTGAAGGCAGTCAGCCATTCTTCTGGAGAGAATTTCCCCCCCAGATCTCTCTCCCAGTTGAGAATATGTGCACGTTTTACTCCACCCATGTCGCCTGAGAGTCTGTCGTAACAGGCTCTCACTTGGGATCGAGACACCGGGTAGGGGTCATTCATGACATCCAAGAGGTCACCCGACACTCTTACTTTTTCTATTTTAATAGAATTCAAAACAGATCTTATTTGGAGATATCTGAAGGCCTCCCCCGAGAGCAGACCATATCTCGCGCTCAGAGCTTGAAACGGGACCAACTTGTCCTTTTTTAATATGTCGTCTAAGTGTGTGATTCCTTTCTCAGTCCAGCTCTCCAAGTGGAGATTGGGGACAAGGTATTCTAGTGTGGAAATGGGAATATTATCCACTTTTTTCCCCTCGCGGCGGTTAGTGTTTTGGGCTAGCCATTTCCATGAGTCTAATGAAGCTTGTATTATAGGGGAAATAGATTGGGGTTTGTATAGTGGGAGCACCGGAGAGGAGAGAGAGGCCAACAGGGAAGCCAAGAGAAGAGAGCGGATAGGCCTTCCCTCATTCATCTGAGTCTCGATCTGCAGCCAGCTTGGGCCTATTTTTGTTTTTAACCAGTGCCTTGATTGGTTAATATTGGATGCATGAAGGTATGACCACAGGTTCGGTACACCTAAACCTCCTTGTTTTCTATTGAGGAATAAAATGGAGGCAGCAACTCTTGGTCTCTTGCCTCCCCATACGAAGTCTGAGAGTTGTTTTTGGAGCTTTGCTACCATCAACCTAGGAATCGGGAGAGTAACTGTGCGGAATATATATAAAATTTTGGGGAGAATTAGCATTTTATAGAGTGTAGCTCTTCCCATCCATGAAGGTTCTTTTTTCGTTAAAGCTGCTAATTCTGTTTGGAGGTTGGCCAGCAAGGGCAAGAGGTTTGTTGGGACCATGTTGGTTAGGGGACTACATAGTTTGATTCCGAGGTACGGAATATCCTTACCTCCCCACTTAAAGGGGAACTCTTCCTGGATGCTGAGTTTTAGAGAATTGTCCAAGTTGATAGGGAGAATTTGGGATTTGTCTATATTTAATTTATAGTAAGATACTTTACTAAACTCTTGAATAATTTTGTAGGTTTCCCTTAAAGATGAAATAGGGTCTGTAAGCAGAAGTAGGACGTCGTCCGCAAAAAGACTTATTTTGTGTTGTCTAATGCCCGCCGATATTCCCCTGATTCTTTCATTAATTCTAATCGCCTCTGCCAAGGGCTCCATAACGAGCGTGAACAGAAGGGGGGATAGGGGGCAACCCTGACGGGTGCCATTTGTTATTTGAAAGGGTTTTGATATAATCCCATCTACTAAGACCCGCGCTGAAGGGGCGCTTTATAAGGCTCGAATGGGCCCAAGAATGTTCCCCCCGAAGCCGAACTTTTCTAGCGTGGCGAAGGCGAACCCCCAGTGAAGCCTATCAAAGGCTTTTTCAGCATCTAAAGCCAGTAAGATAGTTGGGGTATGGTCCGCCTCCGCCACTGCCATGAGATTCAGGACCCTCCTAGCGCCATCCGACGCCTGCCTTCCCTTTGTAAACCCCACCTGATCCCCATGCACTATCTGTGGGAGAATTTTTAACAGGCGCTGGGCTAATATTTTTGAATATATTTTTGTATCACTATTTAGCAGTGAAATGGGCCGGTAGTTCGCGGGTGAGTTCGGAGATTTCCCCTGCTTAGGGATTGTGACTATAGTTGCGTTCAGCATTTCTTTCGGGAGGTTACCTGTAGATATTGCTTTATTGAATGTATCAGCCAAACAAGGCGCCAGGTCCGGGGCAAAATCTTTATAATATTCATTGGAAAATCCATCCAGACCCGGCGCCTTGTGGGCTTTTAGAGATTTAATTGTATCATGAATCTCCAAACAGGAGACAGGGGAGTTTAGTATTTCCAGGTGGTCCTCTGTGATAGTGGGAAGATCAATCCCTTCTAAGAAGTTGTTAATTTGTTGGATGTCTGGCTGTGGAGTGGAGACGTCTTTATTTAAGTTATATAAGTTGGAATAGAATACGCTGAATTCATCAGCTATAGCCTGAGGATGGGTTATTTTAGTATTCGTTCCATCTTGCTTGACTAGGAATGGAATTTTAGTTGGCACTTGTCGTTGTTTTATTATCCTAGCCATCAGTCTGGAGGGTTTGTTGTAGGCTGTATAATAATTCATCTTTGAGAAGTTCAAGGTTTTAACGTAATCACCAATCAGCTCCTGGCGGAGCTCACGGCGAAGAGACATCAGTTCTCTGTGTAGATCAATTGAGGGGGATATCCGAATGTTTTGCTCAACATTCGCAATTTGCGCGAGGATGTTATTTATTTGGAGCTGTTTCATTTTTTTGTGATGAGAGCTCATTTTAATTAAAATTCCTCTCAGGTAAGCCTTGTGGGCACACCAGGTGGAGAAAACATCTACTTCCGGGTTGCTGTTTAATGAGAAGTACTCAGTTAGTGCTTCTTTAATGGATTTTTTGTGCTCCGGAAGTCTCATAAGGGGAACATTAATTCTCCAACTCCCAAGGGACGGGGGGGCCCGTGTAGTTTCCAATATGAGAAAGACGGGGGAGTGGTCCGACCACGTGGTCGCCCCTATGTCCGCGTTCTTTACTGCTGGAAGGGTCCACTTGTCCACTAAAAATAGATCAATCCTCGAAAAGGATCTGTGGCGAGGGGAGTAGTATGTGTAATCTCTGGAAGTGGAGTTAAGGCATCTGTAGGAGTCAAAAAGCGCTTGTTTGTGCAACCAAGGCGAGAGCACATGAGACGTCCTTGTGGTTGGATTGGAAGAGTCAAGCTGTCTATCGGGCACAATATTAAAGTCCCCACATATAATGAGTTTGCCCTTTTGGGCTTTGCGAATTTTTTTTGAGATCTTATTTAAAAAGGAAATTTGTGAGGAATTTGGGGCATAAACGTTGACTAGTGTTAATGGAGTATTATTAAAATTGCCCACTAGAATTATGAATCTACCTTTGGGGTCTAGTATTTCTTCGGTAAGTGTGAAATCTATCGTATCTTTAATGGCTATTATTGTCCCCGCTCTCTTCTCTTTGGCGCAGGAAATAAACATTCCTGGAAATTTTTTATGAGTGAATGAGGGGTGCTTTCCGAAGGCAAAATGTGACTCTTGAAGACACAAAATGTCTGTTTTATCTCGGAGCGCATCTCTCCAGACCGCCGACCTCTTGAAGGGGGAGTTAAGCCCTTTCACATTTAATGAGCATATTTTTAACGCCATCATATCAGAGAGAAATACGCGGTGGAATCCTGGACCCGTACACAATTATTGACTCTTATTTCTTCGGAGGGGGAGAGGCAAACATAAACATTCAAAACAAAATTATCTGGCCTTAGACAAAAAACAACAGGGCCAGAAAACATTTCTTTTCTAGAAATAGAAAACATATATCTGTCAAATTTTTTCACTTCTGACAGTTGAAGAATAATCTTGCAGGAGTGAGATCCTGCAAAGGAGTGGGGGGTAATAAAAGTTCACCCAACGAATGAGGAAGTTCAACCTCCAATTTGTAAAGAGATGCGTAACTCAGCGGGGTGAGCGAGATTGTGAGCTTTCTTCTTCCATCGGCTCTCGGGACCGCTGGTTGGGAGCTTTATTGTGGGCATCCTCGGCAATATGGAGGCCCCAAGCGGAAAGAGCTTTTTCACCTTCTTCCGGCTTGTTAAAGATATGAGTGATGCCTTCTCTGTGAAGGATAAGCTTAGTGGGGAAACCCCATTTGTAAGGCATTTTTTCCCTCCTTAGTGTTGTGGTGACGCGAGAAAATGATTTTCTAGCTTGAATGGTGGTAGCGGATAAGTCCACAAATAATTTAATATTTGAAAACTGTGGAGGAAGGTCATGCATGTTGCGAGATGCGAACATAAGTGCCTCTTTGACATGGAAATAATGAATTTGCGCTATAACATCGCGCGGGACATTCTCGTGAAGGAATTTCGGTTTCTGTAGACGATGCGCTCTATCGATAACTAGCTCTTGACTAGGGGTAGAGGGCAGGAGCTTTTTTATTAATTGCATCAAAAAGTCCTTCAGATCTGTTGGACTGACCTTCTCAGGAATGCCCCTGAACTTAACATTATTGCTGCGATTGCGATCTTCCAGATCCGCCATTTTTATTTTGATCTGATCAACTTCTTCCTCCAGGGCATAATGGGCGTCTATTAACGTATTATGGGAGTTGGTCAATTCACTCATTTTATCTTCTATGCGGGACGTTCTCTCCTCTATTGCATTTATGGAAGAGGTAAATGTAGATGAGAACGTATGTAAGTCCTCCCTCATGGTGGTTCTTAGGGCCAGCATCATCTCCTTTATAAAAACCTCGGATGCGGGTTGATCTGATGTGGGGACCATGTCCAGCAATTCTGTGTTGTTAAATGTAGGCACTAAAGTGTTAACTTCCTCCTCCATCCTTGGTCTCCGTTTTTCAGGACTTGCAGATGGGGAGGAATTGTCTCCTGAGGGTGACATGTGGCTGGGCGCCATTTTGGCTGGGGGAGAGGTGATGCATGTAGTGGGTGCTGGTTTATCACTCACCGCTCCCAGGTCTAGATGACGGGGCCCTCCGGCGATGTCTCCTGGCTCTGTGGAGGAGCTGGAACGGAGCTGTGGAGATCCTTCATAGAGGAGAGGCGCGCTGCCGACGGGGTCCTCCTGCCGCTGCGAGCAGAGAAAAAGTCCGCTACCGGGACCGGGGAAGCTTTCGTGGTCCTCCGTCTGGTCATCGCTGCTTGCTAGAGGTACCGGTGTATCTCCGGGGGAGAAGTAGCGCCCGCTGAAGCTGTGTAAGTCGCTTAGGAGGTTGAAGGAGAGCGGAGCTCACAGAATGGCGACCGTCACTTTCCTCGGTTAGGCCACGCCCCCGTGAGAATGTATGTTTGTGTGTGTGAGTGATTCTTATACTCCACCCCTGGTGACATAATCGAAGGTCCTACAGCATATATAAAACACAGAGTCAGACCGACAGAAGAACAACACAGTTAGGGCTCTTGAAAAGGGGGGGACAAAAATAACAAAAAAAGAATACAACTAAGTCTCTATTATGTCAGACACAACTCAGCAGTCCTGACAGAACACACTGACCTACCTCCATGACAGAGATCCGGTGGGCTGAAGGGCCTGTGTGATGTCACTGCTGTGGGAGGCGCCAAGCTGTGTTTGTCTTGGGTGGTAATCAAGCTACTGTGAGTGTGATGTGCCATGAGTAATGAATGTCCTAATAATTACTACTTTATAACAAAGGCACTGTGTTACCAGCATCATTTTACAGCTTAGCATAGCAGACAGAACTTTCTCTATTGTGTGGTGGATATGGCAACTACTGAAAGTATGTATGCCAACAGAAAAACTGCTCTGCATTGTGGGGGAGATTACCTGCAGAGTATACATTGCAGCTGATGAAGCAGTTTATACCAGTAGACAGAAAATCTGCTCTGTAGTCTAGGGGAGATAGTCTGCAGCATATTCAGCGCACTATAGATGCTCCATTAGTCTACCTGTTGTCATTTTTTGCAAAATCACTCCAAACCCAATAATTCCAATAATTGCTCATCAATAGTTGACAGTTGTCCCGTGTAAAGCGACTTTTACTATGCCCCTGGTGCATAAGGAGGTAAATAGAGACCCTCTAAGGGCTTATTCATATGGGTGTGTATCGGTCAGGTTTTCACGCCCGACCAATATACATTGCACCTCTCTGCCAGGGGAGGAGGCGGGACGGGAACTAGTGCACATGTTAAATAGACATATAAAGGTGATGCCAAATCTGGATGTTGGTCATGCAGCTGTTGTAATATAGCTAGATTTTCAAAAAGCGTTGGTTTCTGTACCCCACAAGTGCCTTACATTGAAAGTACAGATGCAGGGACAAGGGGACAATGTATGAACATGGGTAAATAATTAGTTAAGGGAAGGAAATAAAGTCCTAATAAATGGAACATACTCAAAATGTGCAAAAGTCAGCAGTAGGTCTACCACATGTGTTTGCATTAGACCCAATTATTTTTAAGCTTTCATTAATGACCTTGTGAATGAGGTTGAAAGCAAAGTTTCAGTTTTTGCTGATGATTCAAAACTTTCTTGGATATTTAAACCTCAACTAGTTTGTAAAAGATTAGAGAAGTAAATGCAAAGTAGGCGGCAATAATTATATTACTGCATAATGGAATCAAACTGGGGAAACAGAAGAAGAGAAGGACTTGGATATACTGGTTACAAATAAACCACACAGCAGTTGAGAAAGCAAATATTTGGGGTTGTATAAAAAGAGCGCTGAAAGCCTGTGAGCCCAACATAATATTACTAGTATGGGTCATCTTGATTGGGGGGCAAATAATAAAATCGGGTAAGTCCAAACCACTTTTTGGCAAAAATTGCATGAAAATTGAATTTCCCATATTGCCTGCAGAAGATATAAGCATGCAGCCAAACATCAGCCAGGGCACTTTGCTGATGTCACCAAATTTGTCCTCTATCTTGCCAATGGCTGCGGTTTAATTGAATGCCTGCATCACATGATGTGGCAATATATAATATCGGCACAGTGTAACCAGCAGCCATGTAATAGTTATGCACAGGACAGAGAAACTGTATCACCTTTATATGTCTATATAATATGTGTTCTGTTGCTTGGGCCAGAAATTCTACAGATTATACAGTATATTGCTACCAGGCTTATATTATAGGGAACAAAAAAAGATGCTATATCATATTTTTATGCCTATGGAAAATGTGGTCTCTTGTTAATAGGGAAAGATATTCTATAGAGGATATATTGCTGCTGGTATAAAAGTTTGTATACTAGTAGAGGACTAAAACAGGGTTCTATTGGAGGGAGCAGAGAAAGAAGCTGCATTACGTTTATATGCCTATTAGAAATGAGCGAGCACCAAAATGCTCGGGTGCTCGTTACTCGGGACGAAATTTTCGCGATGCTCGAGGGTTCGTTTCGAGTAACGAACCCCATTGAAGTCAATGGGCGACCCGAGCATTTTTGTATATCGCCGATGCTCGCTAAGGTTTCCATTTCTGAAAATCTGGGCAATTCAAGAAAGTGATGGGAACGACACAGCAACGGATAGGGCAGGCGAGGGGCTACATGTTGGGCTGCATCTCAAGTTCCCAGGTCCCAATATTAAGCCACAATAGCGGCAAGAGTGCCCCCCCCCCCCCCTCCCAACAATTTTTACTTCTGAAAAGCCCTCATTAGCAATGCATACCTTAGCTAAGCACCACACTACCTCCAACAAAGCACAATCACTGCCTGCATGACACTCCTCTGCCACTTCTCCTGGGTTACATGCTGCCCCCCCCCCCCCCCCCGCACGACCCAGTGTCCACAAGCACCACACTACCTCCAACAAAGCACAATCACTGCCTGCATGACACTCTGCTGCCACTTCTCACTTCTCCTGGGTTACATGCTGCCCAACCCCCCCCCCCCCCCGCACGACCCAGTGTCCACAGCGCACACCAAAGTGTCCCTGCGCAGCCTTCAGCTGCCCTCATGCCACACCACCCTCATGTCTATTTATAAGTGCGTCTGCCATGAGGAGGAACCGCAGGCACACACTGCAGAGGGTTGGCACGGCTAGGCAGCGACCCTCTTTAAAAGGGGTGGGGCGATAGCCCACAATGCTGTACAGAAGCAATGAGAAATATAATCCTGTGCCACCGCCATCAGGAGCTGCACACGTGGGCATAGCAATGGGGAACCTATGTGCCACACACTATTCATTCTGTCAAGGTGTCTGCATGCCCCAGTCAGACCGCGATTTTTTATAAATAGTCACAGGCAGATACAACTCCGCAATGGGAATTCCGTGTACACCCACAGCATGGGTGGCTCCCTGAAACCCACCGGCTGTACATAAATGTACATTGCAGTGCCCTGGACAGCAGAGCTAACGTCAGATTAAATGCAGGTGGGCTTCGGCCCACACTGCATGCCCCAACCTGACCGGGGTTTTTAATTCATAGACACAGGCAGGTACAACTCCCTATTGTGAAGTCCCTGTGGACCGACAGCATGGGTGGGTGCCAGGAAGCCACCAGCAGTACATAAATATATCCCATTGCATTGCCCATCACAGCTGAGGTAATGTCATGTTAAATGCAGGTGGGCTTCGGCCCACACTGCATGCCCCAGTCAGACTGGGGTTCATTAGAAGTGGACACATGCAGTTACAACTCTGTGTGGACCGACAGCATGGGTGGGTGCCAGGAAGCCACCGGCGGTACATAAATATATCCCATTGCATTGCCCATCACAGCTGAGGTAATGTCATGTTAAAAGCAGGTGGGCTTCGGCCCACACTGCATGCCCCAGTCAGACTGGGGTTCTTTAGAAGTAGACACATGCAGTTACAACTCCCTGTGGACCCACAGCATGGGTGGCTCCCTGGAACCCACCGGCGGTACATAAATATATCCCATTGCATTGCCCATCACAGCTGAGGTAATGTCATGTTAAATGCAAGTGGGCTTCGGCCCACACTGCATGCCCCAGTCAGACTGGGGTTCTTTAGAAGTGGACACATGCAGTTACAACTCTGTGTGGACCGATAGCATGGGTGGCTCCCTGGAACCCACCGACGGTACATAAATATATCCCATTGCAGTGCCCAGCACAGCTGATGTAACGTCAGCTTTAATGCAGGTGGGCAAAAAATTAATTGGATTACACTGTAGGCGAGGGCCCCCAAAAATTGGTGCACCAACAGTACTAATGTACGTCAGAAAAATTGCCGATGCCCAACCACGAGGGCAGGTGAAACCCATTAATCGCTTTGGTTAATGTGGCTTAATTTGTAACTAAGCCTGGAGGCAGCCCAGTTAAAATAAAAATTGGTTCAGGTGCAAGTTTCAACGCTTTAATGAGCATTGAAACGTATAAAAATTGTTTACAAAAATTATATGACTGAGCCTTGTGGGCCTAAGAAAAATTGCCCGTTCGGCGTGATTACGTCAGGTTTCAGGAGGAGGAGCAGGATGAGGAGGATGAATATTATACACAGATTGATGAAGCTAAAAGGTCCACGTTTTTGATGGTGATAGAGAACAATGCTTCCATCCGCGGGTGCAGCCTACGTATTGTTTAGGTATCGCTGCTGTCCGCTGGTGGAGAAGAGAAGTCTGGGGAAATCCAGGCTTTGTTCACCTTGATGAGTGTAAGCCTGTCGGCACTACCGGTTGACAGGCGGGTACGCTTATCTGTGATGATTCCCCCAGCCGCACTAAACACCCTCTCTGACAAGACGCTAGCCGCAGGACAAGCAAGCACCTTCAGGACATACAGCGCGAGTTCAGGCCACGTGTCCAGCTTCGACACCCAGTAGTTGTAGGGGGCAGAGGCGTCACGGAGGACGGTCGTGCGATCGGCTGCGTACTCCCTCACCATCCTTTTACAGTGCTCCCGCCGACTCAGCCTTGACTGGGGAGCGGTGACACAGTCTTGCTGGGGAGCCAGAAAGCTGTCAAAGGCCTTAGAGAGTGTTCCCCTGCCTGTGCTGTACATGCTGCCTGATCTCCGCGCCTCCCCTGCTACCTGGCCCTCGGAACTGCGCCTTCTGCCACTAGCGCTGTCGGATGGGAATTTTACCATCAGCTTGTCCGCCGGGGTCCTGTGGTATAGCATCACTCTCGAACCCCTTTTCTCTTCGGGTATGAGAGTGGAAAGGTTCTCCTTCTACCGTGGGTCGAGCAGTGTGTACACCCAGTAATCCGTAGTGGCCAGAATGCGTGTAACGCGAGGGTCACGAGAAAGGCATCCTAACATGAAGTTACCCATGTGTGCCAGGGTACCTGTATGCAACACATGGCTGTCCTCACTAGGAAGATCACTTTCAGGATCCTCCTCCTCCTCCTCCTCCTCAGGCCATACACGCTGAAAGGATGACAGGCAAGCAGCATGGGTACCCTCAGCAGTGGGCCAAGCTGTCTCTTCCCCCTCCTCCTCATCCTCCTCATGCTCCTCCTCCTCAACGCGGTGAGATATAGACAGGAAGGTGCTCTGACTATCCAGCGACATACTGTCTTCCCCCGCCTCTGTTTCCGAGCGCAAAGCGTCTGCCTTTATGCTTTGTAGGGAACTTCTCAAGAGGCATAGCAGAGGAATGGTGACGCTAATGATTAGAGCATCGCCGCTCACCATCTGGGTAGACTCCTCAAAGTTTCCAAGGACCTGGCAGATGTCTGCCAACCAGGCCCACTCTTCTGTAAAGAATTGAGGAGGCTGACTCCCACTGCGCTGCCCATGTTGGAGTTGGTATTCCACTATAGCTCTACGCTGCTCATAGAGCCTGGCCAACATGTGGAGCGTAGAGTTCCACCATGTGGGCACGTCGCACAGCAGTCGGTGCACTGGCAGATTAAACCGATGTTGCAGGGTGCGCAGGGTGGCAGCGTCCGTGTGGGACTTGCGGAAATGTGCGCAGAGCCGGCGCACCTTTCCGAGCAGGTCTGACAAGCGTGGGTAGCTTTTCAGAAAGCGCTGAACCACCAAATTAAAGACGTGGGCCAGGCATAGCACGTGCGTGAGGCTGCCGAGCTGCAGAGCCGCCACCAGGTTACGGCCGTTGTCACACATGACCATGCCCGGTTGGAGGCTCAGCGGCGCAAGCCAGCGGTCGGTCTGCTCTGTCAGACCCTGTAGCAGTCCGTGGGCCGTGTGCCTCTTCTCTCCTAAGCTGAGTAGTTTCAGCACGGCCTGCTGACGCTTGCCCACCGCTGTGCTGCCGTGCCGCGCGACACCGACTGCTGGCGACGTGCTGCCGCTGACACATCTTGATTGCGAGACAGAGGTTGCGTAGGAGGAGGAGGGTGGATTAGTGGAGGAAGCATACACTGCCGCAGATACAACCACCGAGCTGGGGCCCGCAATTCTGGGGGTGGGTAGGACGTGGGTGGTCCCAGGTTCTGACTCTGTCCCAGCCTCCACTAAATTCACCCAATGTGCCGTCAGGGAGATATAGTGGCCCTGCCCGCCTGTGCTTGTCCACGTGTCCGTTGTTAAGTGGACCTTGGCAGTAACCGTGTTGGTGAGGGCGCGTACAATGTTGCGGGAGACGTGGTCGTGCAGGGCTGGGACGGCACATCAGGAAAAGTAGTGGCGACTGGGAACTGAGTAGCGCGGGGCCGCCGCCGCCATCATATTTTTGAAAGCCTCAGTTTCCACAACCCTATACGGCAGCATCTCCAGGCTGATAAATTTGGCTATGTGCACGTTTAGCGCTTGAGCGTGCGAGTGCGTGGCGGCGTACTTGCGCTTGCGCTCCAACACTTGCGCTAGCGACGGCTGGACGGTGCGCTGAGAGACATTGCTGGATGGGGCCGAGGACAGCGGAGGTGAGGGTGTGGGTGCAGGCCAAGAGACGGTCGTGCCTGTGTGCTGAGAGGGGGGTTGGATCTCAGTGGCAGGTTGGGGCACAGGGGGAGAGGCAGCGGTGCAAACCGGAGGCGGTGAACGGCCTTCGTCCCACCTTGTGGGGTGCTTGGCCATCATATGTCTGCGCATGCTGGTGGTGGTGAGGCTGGTGGTGGTGGCTCCCCGGCTGATCTTGGCGCGACAAAGGTTGCACACCACTGTTCGTCGGTTGTCTGCACTCTCAGTGAAAAACTGCTAGACCTTTGAGCACCTTGGCCTCTGCAGGGTGGCATGGCGTGAGGGGGCGCTTTGGGAAACAGTTGGTGTATTATTCGGTCTGGCCCTGCCTCTACCCCTGGCCACCGCACTGCCTCTTCCAACCTGCCCTGCTGCTGCACTTGCCTCCCCCTCTGAAGACCTGTCCTCAGTAGGCGTAGCAAACCAGGTGGGGTCAGTCACCTCATCGTCCTGCTGCTCTTCCTCCAAATCCTCTGTGTGCTCCTCCCTCGGACTTACTCCAATTACTACTACCTGAGTGATAGACAACTGTGTCTCATCGTCATCGTCCTGCTCACCCACTGAAAGCTCTTGAGACAGTTGCCAGAAGTCCCCAGCCTCATCCCCTGGACCCTGGGAACTTTCCAAAGTTTGGGCATCGGTCACGACAAAGTCCTCCAGTGGGAGAGGATTCGGAACCACTGCTGCCCATTCTGGGCAGGGGCCCAAGAACAGTTCCTGCGAGTCTGCCTGCTCCTCAGAATGTGTCATTGTAATGGAGTGAGGAGGCTGGGAGGAAGGAGGAGCAGCAGCCAGAGGATTCAGAGTTGCAATAGTGGACGGCGCAGAACTCTGGGTGGTCGATAGATTGCTGGATGCACTTTCTGCCATCCACGACAGGACCTGCTCACACTGCTAATTTTCTAATAAAGGTCTACCGCGTAGACCCATTAATTGTGAGATGAATGTGGGGACGCCAGAAACGTGCCTCTCTCCTAATCCCGCAGCAGTCGGCTGCGATACACCTGGATCAGGAGCTTGGCCTGTGCCCACACCCTGACTTGGGCCTCCGCGTCCTTGCCCGCGTCCACGTCCTCTAGGCCTACCCCTACCCCTCAGCATGCTGTATTACCAGTAGTGCAGAAACAGAACGCTGTAATTAAATGTGCCGCTTAGTGGCCTGTGGTTGGAGGCTGACTTCGCTTACGGAACGCACAGCAGAGGCAGGAAAGAATTTTGCACAAGCCCGCTGTAACACTTAGCTGGCTGCGTATGAATTAGGACAACTACCCCCAGCAGAGACGCAGTACAGTCAGGACGGTCACAGGCAGCCCAAATAGATTTTCTTCCCCAAATTTTTTTGGAAAAGCCCACTGCCTATATAGACTGTATATGTCTTTCACTGTCCCTGCCTCACCACCACTACTGGCCCTGGACTATGTCAAATTACTGCAGGACGCAATGCTCTGCACGGCCGATATCCAAAAAAAAAGTGCAACACTGCAAAAAGCAGCCTCAACAGTACTGCACACGGTCAGATGTGGCCCTAAGAAGGACCGTTGGGGTTCCTGAAGCCTAAAATCAATCCTAACACTCTCCCTATAGCAGCTCCGGCATCAGCAGCACTTTCCCTGATCTCTGTCAGAATGCATCTGTGGCGAGCCGTGGGAGGGGCCGATTTATATACTCGGGTGACACCTGATCTCGCCAGCCACTCACTGCAGGGGGGTGGTATAGGGCTTGAACGTCGCAGGGGGAAGTTGTAATGCCTTCCCTGTCTTTCTATTGGCCAGAAAAGCACGCTAACGTCTCAGAGATGAAAGTGAAAGTAACTCGAACATCGCGTGGTGCTCGCCTCTAGTAACGAGCATCTCGAACACACTAATACTCGAACGAGCATCAAGCTCGGACGAGTACGTTCGCTCATCTCTAATGCCTATACAAAACATGATCTACACATTGAAAGAGAGTATATTTCTGATGCTGTCAACGTATATAGCAGTAAAGCAGACAGACAAAATACACTTTGATGCTGGGAATATTGCAGTTCTCTGTTTACGGCCTCAGACATTGCCAGTCCTGCCACTGCCAGTTCAGTCACCAGTCCTGCCACTACAAATTAATTGCAGACACGAAGGCTCAGTCAGACGAGCGGCAATCTGCGTGTATTTCCACGCGGAAAAACTTCCGTACTACGTGCGAATGAAAATCCACATGACCACGTTCATTGCCACCCATATGTTCTTTCTTTGACAGGTGCAGATTTTTGTCGGCACCGCACGGAAATACGTGCGGATTGACGCTCGTCTGACTGAGCCCTCATACAGCTAGCAGTGGAGTTGGGGAAATTTAATTATGCTGTGCCAAACAAGAACAGCTCTCAAAGATATAAGCTATACTCTGTTGCCTTCTGTTCTCACATATCGTTACTTTAAGAGATTGCGTCTTATTCGGTTGGTGGTGGTTTTTTTAATATAATATATATATATATATATATATATATATATATATATATATATTTAACAGGGAGACAGGAAATATACACAGTGTGTCAGCAGCTTCAAATGTCGGACTAAATCACCTGTCCGGCCAGTAGGAATCATTTGCAGGCTTTATGCAGCTAGTAGTGGTTTTCTACTTAGCTGATAAGTTACATTAAGTACACTAAAAGTAATTAAAAAAATGAAATAAATGAAAAGGAAACATGAAGAAAGCAAGAGGTAGGGTACATATTGGAGCTGATGGTGGTGGAGGTAGTAGAGGATGGGCCAAGCGTCTCCCACTTAAGCAATGGTTCCATGTTCTGCAGGATGCAAGGCAAGCCCACTTTTACTCTTTTGAAATGGTTCTGCCCGTGCGTTACATCCATAGCATGCAGAACAGGTTGTATAGTGGATGATAAAGCACACATCAAGTATCACCACTTCCACTTCCTACCATTCGCAGGCACACACCAGTCAGTCTGCACTAGTTGACCATGACCATCCCCCCTCTACTTCATCCTGTGCAAAATTCCCTACAACCTCAGAAGTAGTCCACATGGATGAGTCTGATAGTCAAGTAATTATGGCCAGGGGCATTACATATCTTTAATAGCACGATAGGTCAATGTCCTGCAAGAGGGGCATGAAGTCGAAAGTGGTGATCCATGATTCATGGTGCTCCCAAGAGTTGTGGGACATTTATCCTTGTCTGTCTCCTCCTTCTCCAAATATGAAAATTTTCTAAAGCACAATAAACAGCTGTAGCTCTACAGCTTTTCCTTGGAGAAGGTCTGTGCTTGGCTGTTCTGTACACCTACTAGAATGTGTCCCTTGGAAACTTTATGGCATTGCTTTTAAAACAAGCAGCACACCTGCCATCTTCCTTGGCACTATTTGATCTAGGAGACCCTCTGTGAGCATCCTTTTGTTTTCAGTGACACCCGTGTGCTACGATTGACCAATACACCACTGTGATGGCTTTATCTGCTTTTACACTTGTAGGATAATACTACCAAACTTGTAGTAAACACTAAATTCTTTCATATGAAAATTTGTCAGCATTTAAACAATTTGTCAATCTGCTATCTATGCAAGGAGTGGTCTTAAACATGGTAGAGGAAAAATGAATTTTTTTGACTCCAATATTTTTACTAAAAAATTAAATTATGCTGTACCACCTGCTCCGCCTCTGCTGAGGCTACTGTCACTGTCATGTGTGACAATTCAAATGCATTCCAGACATTGTGTAGGAAACGGTGAATACACAAAAATGACATTTGGAAAAAAAAACGAAAGCTCTAATGAATTGTGCTTACAAATCTTCAGCCTAATATATATATATATATATATATATATATATATATATATATATATATATATATATGTATATATATATATATATATATATTGATAGGAATGGAAGGGTAAGGATGGTGCCAATGAGTACATCCACATTTGAATTCATGTTGTGATATGCTACATGTTAAACAATTGTTTTATTAATTCATCAACCTTACCTTGACAGTTTCTATTACTGATTATAATGAAGAAGTGATATAATAGTCTGTGTATGTATACCAGCTGTCCTTAGTAAATGTACTTGTACTGAAGACTCACAAAGCAGTCAGGAAGCAATGACCTTCTTCTTTATAAGCTGAGAGATAAAGTTGCTGGCATATTCACATTCTTCTAGATAAAACATAATACACTGGTAATGATAACAAAACAGACAGATTTTCACTATGTTGCTGAGAACTGTTTTGTATTTAAAGCTATATGTTTGTTTGAAGAAGCAAAAATGATGAAGAATAGAAAATAGATTTAAAAGGGGTTGTCCTGTGATGATTGCTAGGCCAGTTTGTGAAACACTCATTACTTCCAGTCTTACATTTCGTTTTGAGCAGCTGCTACAATTTAAATCTAATATTGTGCTGTATGCCCGGCATTCAGTTGAATCTATATCATAGCAGGACCCTGGCTCATGAAAACCCTATTGGTGAAATTGCTCCTCCAGAGAATTACTGGACATACTTCACTAGTGATTCTTATTAGTGCTATGAACTTTACATGCAAATTGTATTGCTAAAGAAGCTGTGATCAGGGTTTACACCAGGGGTGCCCCTAGCCTTTCTGCTTCGTAAGGTGAATATTGAAATGGTGCCTCCCCTAAAGAAAAAAATATCACTTCACTGATGACAAACTATCTCTAATTAGTCTTGTGATTTTCTTCTCCATCCAGTCCAGACTGATATAACCATTTCTACTGGACACAATTTGTCTCTTCAATGGTTGCCACACAGATGTCTTTAATCTTTGTTTTTTCATTTCCATAATCTCTGTATTAAGATAAACTTTTTAATAGTGACCAATATGGTTTCCCCTAAATACTGTATAACAGTGTGCTCTGAATCATAAATAGCAAGCCACACTGTCCTCCTGCAATAAAAAAAGGACCCATACTGTTCCCCTGTAGTAATAAATAGACTAAGAAATTGTCGTTCTGTCCTCTTGTAGTAATATATAGCTATACTGTTCCCTATAGTAATAGAGAGCTGTACTGTCCCTCTGTAGTAATATGTAGTCATACTGTCCCCCTGCAGTAATAAATAGCCATACTGTCCCCCTGTAGTAATAAATAGCCGTACTGTACCCCTGCAATAAATAAGAAGCTATACTGTCTTTCCGTAGTAACAAATAGCCATAGTGTCCCCTGTAGTAATAAATAAACGTATTGTCCTCCTGAACAAAATAGCCGTACTATCCTTCTGTAGTAAATAAGAAGTTATACCGTCCCTCTATAGTAATAAATGGAAGTAATGTCCCCTATAGCAATAAACATACTGTCCCCTGTAGGAATAAATAGTCATAATGTCCCCTGTAGTAGCCAAATTATGTTCTGTAGTAGCCATAATGTGCTCTTTACTAGTAACAGCCATAATGTTCTCTCTAGTAAGACACATAAATGTCCCCTTTAGTATTAACCATGCTGTCTCCTTTTATAGACATGCTGTGCTTCTTTTGTCTCACATCCTGCAGAACAATGTTAGTGACATCCTTGTGCCACCTGTATCACATAGAAGGCACCAGGCAGAGGTGCAAGGAACTCAACATGGCTTCAGGCACCAACGCTACCACACCACTGTTAATTGTATCCACAACTTAAAAATGCAGATACAATTAACTTTAAATTCTGCCATAGAGGATCAGTAGGAACCATGGGCAGCCCACTGATCCCAGACAGGCAGTAGCTCTCTTAAATTGCTGCCCTTCTGCAGTAGGGAAGGGGCACCAGCTGAGACAGAGTACTCAACTCGCCTCATAGACACAGCACCCCTGGTTTACACTAAAGATCAGGTAGGGGCTGGACTAAAAATAAATTGTCTTTGTGTCTGTGGTGTTTGGAGCACCTGGTGTGACTAGTTCATGTATTACACCCCTGGGATCACTGGAAGGCAATACAAGGGGAGAGACCACTTGCAACCTGCTACTTCCACTTGCTGCTTTCACTGACAGAATTTGTGCATCCATATCCTTTCCTACAAAGTCAAAAAACTATGAAGTTAAAATGTCATTTAGCTCCCTGACTTTAAAGTGATGAGTGACTTTGATGATTTCATAAGCAAACCTCTAGCTCTTATAGGGTGGTGCTAGCAAAGTCATGATGTATTATAAATATCCTTGGCAGTAAAAGAATTAAGCAAAATCGTATATATATTTATTGAGTCACCAAACATGCCCTTTAATTTAAACTTACACGACTATTGTAATAAAGCATATTATTGCAAGAGAAAACTATTACACAACATTGTGTATCTCACTCCCAGAGTAACTTTTTTGCCTCTTTTTTGCATTCCTCTATAAAAATCACTAGTCCGACCACACATGTAATATTGTGAATAGTTTTGTGTATCAGTGCACAAGAAAGACATTCTAGTGGTTGAGTGGGGTAATAAATGGAATGAACAAACTACAGTACCCAGAAAGATTATTAAAATTAAGATTTAGTTTAAAAAAAGATCACTGAAGGTTTACCTAATAACTACATGTAAATATATCAGGGGTCAATACAGAGATCTCTCCAATTAGGGTTGTAACTAAAGGCTCAAGGGTCCTGGTGCGGAAGATAAAAACAAAAATATAATCTCACAGACATCATATTTGTTGAAAAACTTTATAACACAGCAGGCTCAGATATAGCAGTTCTAGTATACTTCTAATGATATTATAATAATAATCTTTATTTATATAGCACCAACATATTCTGCAGCACTTACAAAACAGGGGAGAACAGATACAAGAAACAAAAATACAAAAACCACTGTTACATGAAGTAATTGATTGATGGAAACAATAGGGGTGGGGGCCCACTCCAACAAGCTTACGTACTACAGATAATGGGGTGATACAGAAGGTAAAGAGCTGGAAATGTGCACAGTATAGCAAGGTGAAGAGTGAGGGATGCTATGCACATAGACAATGGTCAGACATAAGCCATGTGGTGGTTGAATTGGTATGACTGCAGGGGATGGTTGATTACGGCTAGCAGGGACTGCAGTCAGAGAGGCAAGGAGCATGTTTTCAGGCGTAACAGGAGTAAAGAGGAGTTTGGTTTAGGAGAGGTGTGTTTTTAGAGCACACTAGAAGTTTTGTGTGTCTGGGATTGCCCGAATAGTTTTGGGTAGCGCGTTCCAGAGGACTGATGCTGTTCTGAAGAAGTCTTGGAGGTGGTAATGAGAGGTTTGTATTAAAGGGGCGCTTAATCTGATTTTATTAGTTGAGCAGAGGGTGCGGACTGGGTGTCGGATTGAGATTAGGGAGGCAATGTAGAGCATCATGGTGCTGTGGAGAGCTTTATGGATGAAGGTTGTAAGTTTGAATTGAATTCTAGATTTGATGGGCAGCCAGTGCAGTGACTGGCACATGGCAGAGGCATCCAAGTAGCGTCTTGACAGGAAGATGAGCCTGGCTGCCTCATTCAGGATGAATTGGAGTGGGTAGAGTCTGCTGCAGTGGAGGCCGAGCAGCAACAAGCTGCAATGATCGAGTTGGGAGTGGATGAGGGCAACAGTGAGCATTTTTAGCATGTCCACTGTGAGAAAGGGGCAGATTTTTGCAATGCTCTTGAGGTGCAGCTGGCATGTTCAGTCAAGAGATTGCACGTAGGGGGTAAAGGAGAGATCAGAGTTGAAAATAACCCAAAGACCGCGGGTGTGCTATCTGGGAGTTATGGTGGTGCCACACACTGAGATTGAGATTTCAGGATGAGGTCAGTTAGTAGAGGGCAGAAACGCCAATAGGTCAGTTTTTGAGAGGTTCAGTTTTATGAAGAGAGATGACATAGTGTTAGAGACAGGGGAAAGACAGTGGTGTTTAACTTGGTGTAGTAAGCATAGAGATGGTAATGAAAGTCAAATCTCCTAATGGTTTGTCCAATAGGGGCTGTGTAGATGGAGAAGAGGAGGAGGCCAAGGACAGAAACAGGGGGGACCCCAACAGCAAGGAGGAGGGGAGGTAGAGCTAGCAAAGGATACACTTAATGAGCAGTCAGATAGGTAGGAGGAGAACCTGGAGAGAGAAGTGTCCTTTAGTCTAATGGAGTGAAGCACACTGAGGAGGAATTTGTGGTTGACAGTGTCAAACGCTGTGTAGAGATCGAGGAGGATCAGTAGGGAGTAGTCACCCCTCAATTTTTCCATGAATAGGTCGTTTGATACTTTAGTCAGGGTGGTTTCTGTCGAGTGTAGAGGGTGGAAGCCAGACTGTAGGGGGTCAAGAAAAGAGTGTTCTAATAGTTTGGAGATGAAAGGGAAGTTGAAGATGGGTCGGTAGTTGGTAACATCGGTCGAGTTAAGAGTCCGTTTCTTTAGCAGTAGGTATATGATAGCATGTTTGAATGAGGAGGGGGATATGCCAGAGGTCATAGAGAGGTTAAATATAGTGGTGAGATGAGAGATAACCATCGGGGAGAGGGACCAGAGGAGGTGTGAGGCAAGAAGGCTGCTAGCACAGGTGGTGTGGCGAGCAGACGAAAGCGATCTGGAGACTTCTTCCTCTGTTGTTGGTCTGAGTACAGAGAGTAAGCAGGAGCTAGATGCAGTACTGATGAGACTAGGGTTGGGGCTAGTCAGGGATTAGGAGGTTATTTCCTGCTGGACGTCATTGATTTTCTTTTTGAAATAAACAGCCAGCTCTTCAGCACTAAGATCTGTCACTGGGGGCTGCAGTTTAGGGCTGAGAAGGGAGTGAAAAGTGTCAAAGAGTCGTTTAGGGTTGTGGGATAGTGAGGAGACAAGAGAGGCAAGGTAGACTTGTTTGCATTGGTGGGAGGCTTAGTTGTGGGTTCTGAGCATGAATTTGAAGTGGAGAAAGTCTGCAGACGTTTGTGACTTTCTCCACAGATGTTCCACACACCTAGAGAACTGCCGGATGATGTGCCTTTCAGGTGTGAGCCAAGGTTGCTGAGGTCTGCATCGGATGGCCTGGGTCATGGAGGGTGCGATTTTATCCAGGGCATGTTTGAGAGTGTCGTTGTTATGTGTGGCAGCTAGGTTGGGACAGGAGAGGACAGAGATAGAGTACAGAGAAAACTGTAGAGACTCAGCAAAGTTTTGGGTGTAAACGGCCTGAAGGTTCCTGTATGTACGATAGGTAGGTGGCTCTGAAGAGATGCTAGGGAGCTTGAAAGAGAAAGAGACGAGGTTATGGTCTGAGAGCAGGAGAGAGGAGTTAGTGAAGTGGGAAGCTGAGCAGAGACAGAGGAAGACCAGATCAATAGTATTGCCATTGTTGTGAGAGGGAGAGGCTGTGAGTTGTGAGAGATCAAGGGAGGAGGTGAGCAATAGAAGCTGAGAGGCAGATGGGGAGATGGGGTAATTTGTGGGGATGTTAAAGTTGCCTAAGATGAGGGCTGGGATTTTGCAGGATAGAAAGGGGGGGAGGTGGGAGGCAAAGTGATCCAGAAGCAGGTGGAGAGTACCTGGGGGTGGTAGATAACTGCTACTTGCATGGACAGCGGACAGAAAAGTTGTAGCGTATGTACCTCAAATGATGAAGGTATTGGGGGATGACCGTGTAGGTATATTTCGGGAAGAGAGGAGCACCTTGTCTTCCACCATGCCTGTTTTCCAGTCTACTATAGCTATACTATAGCTGCTATGTAATAAATAATAGTTCTACTATCTAGGCCCAGACTGTCAAAAGTTTACAACTTTCCCACAACTCTACATACTTTCTCCATATGGGTAAAGCAGCTCCTTCACACCCCCATACTGATAGAGTGGCCCCTCCATGCCTTGCCTCCTTCCTGCCTTCCTGACTCAGATAGAAAGAAGTTGTTTACACTAAGAGCAGTGAGACTGTGGCCCAACCTTGCAGAGAAATATATATATATATATATATTTTTTTTTTTTGAAGAAGTTTAGAAAATTAGACAGTTCCACAGTTCCGGTCCAGTTTCGCCATACACGAGATACTATATATAAGCTGACCTGAATAGGATACTGTGTTACTGTGGACAAAATATATGTAATATAGTAGAAGGGTAGTACACGCAATGGTCAGGCATCCCTATATCTGAAATGAGAGAAAATAACTGCAGGATGTAAGATAAATGTATCAGTTCCTGCCACACACAGGGGTAAGTTGGCTGAAAGCCAGAGAGAGAGGCTGCAGAGGCAGCATCAGGAACTAGGAGCCTAAGCTCTGGCAAGGACCAGTATGTGCCCATCACAAGGTCTGACAGAGGAGGACGCCCTCTAGATGCGCTGGGTGGGGGATAGTGATGGACACCCTGTGTATGAAACAAACGTTGGCTGTATGGAAGAGATGACAATAACCCCAGGCTATTGCCACATATATATATATATATATATATATATATATATATATATATAATCCCATGTAAGGTAAAACTGAACTAGAACTGTCATATTTTCTGAACTTCTTCATTAAAGAAAGGAATCAGGGGATTATCAAAGAGAACAGCTGAGAATGATGAATGTGTATTATTTTTAACATCAGTAGCTGCGTAATAAATGGAATGTTCTCATAATATAACTCCACTTCATTTTCTGATTCTTTCCAGTTTAATTTCTAACTTAGTTGAAGCACTTTTATAGAATTCTTATCTCCACCCAGCAGATGAACGCGAGCCAATTAACTACTTTTCCTAAACTGTCTTTCCCTAAATGTCGAAAAAAATACAATGATTCATTCAAGGTATTTTATGATAGTGTCAAATGTTAATCACCTTAACATACTGTGAAATTATTCTGACTTATTAAGATCCCAATTTATTCTAATCTAAATATGTGGAAATTACTTTTGATGGTAGTGAGAAAATGTCTTTATCTTAAGTATAATCACTTTCGAACATTTTAAACTTGTTAATTGTTTTGCTAATTAGTATAGGTAAAGCTGGCACTGGTAGAGATCTCTAGGGGAAAGAAAAAACTATTATATGTGCATTTTTTTAGGCAACAAAAGTATTAGTCTTTTTGCATTTATTATTGGATAGTATCTTAAAAATTGTTGGAACTATACTTAATAAAATACATTATCTAGGAGTAGAATAGTGAAGATTTTTTATTGGCTGTTTCAAGAGTAGGTCTGTTTTTGTGAACCTTTCAGAAAATATTAAGGGATTGTTTAAAATGTTGGTTTTGCATATTATCTTTGTAATGCTTTCTATGAGATTTTTGTTGAAGAGCATGGTCTAATTAAAATAAAAAGACAGTTCCCAGAGACTGTTATTTAGGTCGTACTGGCTAATATGAGGAGCAGAGTCTAAAGTATCTTCTCATTAAAGTTCAGCTGTGAGTAAGGACAATGCTGTCAAAAATGGGCAAACTGCTGCTGTACATAAATATTTTTTGATCTGGTTATTTATATGTAATTAATAAAGGAAGATATTTAATTTAAAAACATGCTGCTGGACCTCCTTTCTTTTGTGGTCATCCTTTAATTACTCATCTATAAAGGGGTTATCTAAGGAATCATTTTTTGACTAAATGTCCTGAAATGTTATTTCTAACTGCTTTAACCCCTTAACGACCAGCCCATAGTGTTTTTACGTCCTCCCGAAGTGGGCTCTATTCTCTGAGGACGTAAAAACATGCTTCCTGCAGAGAATAGTGCCCCTCGGGCTGTGGACGTGACAGCTCCATGCTGTCGGTGTCCGCAGGTAGCTAACAGCATGGAGCTGTCATCCCGGGCTGTTCGGAGCCCCCCCCCGGCATTGCGATCGGCGCTATGCAATGGATAGCGCCGATCGCAAAAAAAGTAAATAAAAGTACATAAAAGTTAAAGATTCAGCTGCTCTGATGGATCGGATCCATCGGAGCAGCTGAAATTACTCACCGAGGTCTGGCACGCTGCTCCCCGCTCTCCTGCCGCTCCGGGGCCCGAAGCCGGTCTTCTGCGCATGCGCGCCAGGCGGCATTACGTCAGCCGCATGCGCAGAAGGCCCGGCGGCGCGGGAGATTTAAAATCTCCTGGCTCCCGGCTCCTGTAGGTAGCCGGGAGGCAGGAGATGTCAGAGGGGACTGCGGTGAGCGGTCCCCGGTACCGCGATCGCCGTTATCCAATGGTTAGCGGCGATCGCGAAAAAGTTAAAAAAAAGTTTTAAAAAAGTCAGTTTCACCTCCCCTCATGGATCGGATCCATGAGGGGAGGTGAAAATACTCACCCCCAGTCCTCAGCGGTGTCCCGATGTCCCGGGACCCGAATCCCCGTCTGCGCATGCGCGCCCGATGATTGACATCGGGCGCGTGAACAGACGGGCTCGAGCCCCGGGAAATTTAAAATCCCTCTGCTTCTGGCTGCCATGTGTAGCTAGGAGCAGAGAGATTATACCGGGGACATGATCACTGTCATCCAATGGATGACAGTGATCATGTAAAGTAAGAAAAAAGTGTAAAAAAGTTTAAAAAAAAAAAAGTAAAAAAAAAGTTTTTAAAAGTTTAAAAAGCGTGCGTTTCATCTCCCCTCATGGATCATATCCGTGAGGGAGGATGAAAGTACGTAACTAAGGCCCCCAGATTTATCCGCGGACCTTACCACAGCTTCTGCACACGCGCCCGTCGCCAAAATGGCGGGCGCATGCGCAAAAGCTGTGGATTGCCAGGATAATTTAAATTCTCCCTGCTCCTGGCTACAAAACGTAGCCAAGAGCATGGAGATTTAATGGGGGTCCGCGGTGAGCGGTTCCTGGTCACGTGTTCGCTATTATCCAATAATGGCGATCACGTAAAAGTAAAAAAAAAAATTTGAAGTTTCATCTCCCCTCACTGATGCGATCGGTGAGAGGAGATGAATCTTTTTACCGGAGGCCTGCGTATTTGAATCCCGACGCGATCTTCCTCCGTGGACCTTCCAGGATTCTGCACATGCGATTGCCGGCAAAAAGCCGGACACATGCGCAGGAGGCGGGGAGCCCAGGAAATTTAAAATCTCCTTGCTCCCAGCGACCAACGGTCAAATCTCCTTGCTCCCAGCGACCAACGGTCACAGAGAGCCTGGAGCAGTGACCAGGGGCCTCGTTGAGCGGTCCCCGGTCACGTGATAAAAAGGTAGCGATCTACCTTAGGCCGGTCTCACATGACCGGATAGGAATGACGGATTCCGCATGCGTCTGATCCGTGGTAATACGCAGATCAATCGCATTGGATTACACAATTCCGCTCACATTAGCGGGTCAGAATTGCGTAATCCACTCGCAGAAAAGAGAACGCAGCAGGTTCTATTTTACTGCGGATATCGGCAACATAGAGCCCATTGTGCTCCATGGTCGCGGATATACCCGCAGTCCATACGCAACTACATTGTATACGGGCTGCGGGTACCCGCGTCATCGCTAAGCGATGGTGCGGGAAATACAAACAAAGGTGTACTGTGCATGACCGCCTGTGTGAGTACGCAGTTATGGGCAGTACATTACGCAGCCGTACGCAGGGTCACAGCCGGGCTCACAGATGGGATCCGCTGTGGGCCTCCGCAAGCGGATTCCGCCTGCACCCGCGTGAGCCCGGCGTTATTCAGACCGCTACCTGTGATACGTATTTTACAAGAAGCCCCGGGAACGCTCGCTTTCCTGCAGTTCCAGGAGCACCTTGTTGAGCGCCTTCTGTGTGAGACCGCCGCACCTCATCAAGCTTACGGAGACTCACGGAACGCCACTTTTTACACCCCATACCCGCCACTGAGGTCATGAAATACCCCCAAAAAGCATGAGAGGAGGGGGGGGGATACCCGGTTTTATTGCCCCATGGGCCCATTCCAACCAGCCTCCGTAATTACCCCTGTCTTCGGAAATACTACACAGTTCACATTTTTACTTTTATCTAAGATTTGCGAACGCCAAAAAGGGCGCGGAGGGGGAGGGGGGGAATTTTTAGGGAGTCAATCTTTATTCTGTACAAATAAGCAATGGGGCCTGGAATTTATTCAGTTGTGCCCTAAAATCCAACAGGTGTTCCGTCCTTTATAGGCCTTGCCATGCGTCCTGTAAGTAGATTAGGGCCACAATGGGTATGTTTCTGAACTCGGGACAAACGGGGGTATCCATTTTGGGGTGAACGTCTTCATTCCTATGTGCACTGTACAAAAAAACTGTTTTTAAATTGAAAAAATTGCCAAAAAAATTGAAAATCGTAACTTTTTCCTTCTGCTTTGCTTAGATTCATTCAAATACTGTGGGGTCAAAATACGCAGTACACCCCTAGATGAATTCGTTAAGGGGTCTAGTTTTCAAAATGGGGTCATTTGAGGGGGTTCTTTATAGTTTTGGCCGCTCAATGGCTCTATAAGTGGGCAATGGGGCCTGAAATTTATTCAGTGGTACCCTGAAATCCAACGGGTATTCCTTTCATTGTAGGCCTAGCCATGGGTCCTGTAAGTCTATTAGGGCCACAATGGGTATGTTTCTGAACACGGGACAAACAGGGGTATCCATTTTGGGGTGAAAGCCTTCATTTATATGTGTGCTGTACAAAAAAAACTGTTTTTAAATTGACACAATAGCCCAAAAAATGAAAATCCTATTTTTTTCCTTTTGCTTTGCTTAAATTTATTCAAAAACTGTGGGGTCAAAATATGCAGTACATCCCTAGATAAATTCGTTAAGGGGTCTAGTTTTCAAAATGGGGTCATTTGTGGGGGTTCTATATGGTTTTGGGCGCTCAAGAACTCTACAAGTGGGCAATGGGGCCTAAAAGGACTTCAAGCAAAATCTATGTTCTGAAAGCCACCGATTACTCCTTTTATTTTGGGCCCCGTTGTGCATGCGGACATAAGATTAGGGCCACAATGGGTATATTTCTGAAAACAGCACAAACAGGGGTATCCATTTTGGGGTGTAAGTCTTCCTTCATATGTGTGCTGTACAAAAAAAGCTGTTTTTAAAATGACAGAATTGCCAAAAAAACAAAAATCCAAATTTTTTCCTTTTGCTTTGCTTGAATTTATTCAAAAACTGTGGGGTCAAAATGCGCAGTACACCCCTAGATAAATTCGTTAAGGAGTCTAGTTTTCAAAATGGGGTCATTTGTGGGGGTTCTCTATGGTTTTGGGCGCTCAAGAACTCTACAAGTGGGCAATGGGGCCTAAAAGGACTTCAAGCAAAATTTGTGTTCCGAAAGCCACCGGTCGCTCCTTTCATTTTGGGCTCCGTTGTGTATCCAGACATAAGATTAGGGCCACAATGGGTATGTCTCTGAACACGGGACAAACAGGGGTATCCATTTTTGGGTGCAAGTCTTCCTTCATATGTGTGCTGTACAAAAAAAGCTGTTTTTAAAATGACAGAATTGCCGAAAAAACGAAAATCACAATTTTTTCCTTTTGCTTGGTTTGAATTCATTCAAAAACTGTGGGGTCAAAATATGCAGTACACCCCTAGATAAATTCCTTAAGGGGTCTAGTTTTCAAAATGGGGTCATTTGTGGGGGTTTTCTATGGTTTTGGGCGCTCAAGAACTCTACATGTGTGCTATGGGGCCTAAAAGGACTTCAAGCAAAATTTCTGTTTTGAAAGACACTGACTACTCCTTTCATTTTGGGCCCCGTTGTGGACTCAGATATAACAATAGGGCCACAATGGGTATATTTCTGAACACGGGAGAAATAGGGGTATCCATTTTGGGGTGTAAATCCTGATTTTCATGTAAACTATAGGAAAAAAATATGTCTTTAAAATGACAGATTTGCAAAAATATGAAATTTTACTTTTTCTCCTCTAAATTGAATTAATTCCTGAAAAAAAACTGTGGGGTCAAAATACTCATGACACCCCTTAGTGAATACATTAAGGGGTGTAGTTTTTAAAATGAGGTCATTTGGGGGGGTATCTATTATTCTGACACTCATGAGCCTTTCCAATCTCGGCTTGGTATAGGAAAACAAAGTGTTCCTCAAAATGCTAAAAAGTAATGTTAAATTTGTACGTCTCCTAAATAGTTAAAAAAAAACTAAAGTTTTTCCAATGTGCGCCCAAAATAAAGTAAACGGGTGGAAATATAAATCTTAGCAAAAATTTCTATATTATGTTTGCACATATTTAAGATATTGCAGTTGGAAATGTGAAAAAATGACGATTTTTTCAAAATTTTCCCAATTTTGGCGCTTTTAATAAATAAACACAATTTCTATCGGTCTATTTTTTCCGCCTAAATGAAGTACAACATGTGGCGAAAAAACAATGTCAGAATCGCTTGGATATGCAAAACCTTTCTGGTGTTTTTCCATGTTAAAGTGACACATGTCAGATTTGCAAAATTTGGCCTGGTCATTAAGGCGCAAACAGGCTTGGTCACTAAGGGGTTAAAGTACCATAGTTTGCAATGGTTCTAAAAAAAAGTACCTTTTCATCATTTTTTGCTTCCATGTGTCATCCTTGCTGCTGCTGTTAACCTGTACCCCTACAAGCATGGCTGTAGTTTAAAAAAAAAACAGACTCCTTTCACCTGTGGCAGTTGACAATATAGTCCCTTCTTAAAGGGGCATTCTGACAATGGCACATTGCTTTCAGTTTTCACCCATCCACTGAACCCACCCACCCCCCTTTTCCCAGTTGTTGCTTCAAAAAGTAAAAAAGGTAAAAATTGGTTTCGCTGCATCCATAAAAGTCCAACTTGTTAAAATATTATATTATTAGTCAAACTGAAGGACCTGCAGTGATGTCACTGCTGTGGGAGGAGCCATTGTGCAGTTTGGTAGAAAGTAGTGTATACTGAATAAGCCAAAAGCAGTCACCAGGACTTGCGATGATGTCATCGTCATGTGATCACATCTGTGGGTGGAGTCGGGGATCACATGACCAGGGGCTGATCACTGTATCCAGGAATCGGCTGAGCTGGTGATGTTTGGAAATTAGCATGGATGTACCACAGCTGTGTGTGTGATGTGTGTGAATCAGAATGCATGTAGTAGAGCTGTGTGTGTGGTGTGTGGGGATCATAATGGATGTAGCATGTAGCACAGCTGTGCGGCGCATTGCACAACAAGAAACACTGGTACTATAATTTCCTAATACTTACTAGTCACATACTATGAATGACGTAAAAAGAAAATGCAATGCCAGAATTGTGCCTTTCTGGTCACCCTTTCTCCAAGAAAAGATTGAATAAAGAACAATCAAAAAGTCATAAGTACCTCAAAATGACACTATATTTGATGAAGTACCATTTAATTAGCAAATTACTCTAAAGAGAATTAGCCATGTCCTCATAACAGCTTGGTAAGCTGCAAAGCTTTGCAGCCACAGCCCTGCTGACTCCAATGATGGCTCTCTTTTTCCGGTTCACCCTCCGATTACCCTTAAAGGCTTTTCTTAGTCTTCAATTCGAGGCCTGTGAAAGTGACAAAATCATTCACACTTTCGAACGAAAGTGAACAATATTGTTCAGTTTAAGGCCTTATTGACACAAGCTTTTTATTTTCTTGGGCATGGCTAGCACTGCTAAACCATGTCAACTGAGTCTATTTAAATAATTGAAGCCATGCTGAGCATTTATGCCGGCCGCAGGAATTCCGTGCTGCAGCTTTTTGTCGTTCATGCAGCCAGCGTAAAAACACATCGCCCATGTAAATGAGGCCCAAACCTGAGCCATCGACTGAACGACAAATAAGAATCATGAGGTTTTTGTTCAATTTCAGCCAGCATAAAAATTTGCACTGGCTCATTCACTTACCAGGCAGTTTAAACCCTTACAAATTCTGTGATTCACGTAGAAATGTGAAACACTGAACGAATGATACGTTAACAAGAACGCACGGTCCTCAACAAGGCTACATGAGTGCGAACAAGCTGGTGATGATGTCACCAACACATTCATTTTGGAAAACGAGAATATTGAGATTCTTGCTCTGTTTAAAAGGGCCACAAACCATGTATTTAAACTACGGAATTTACTCTTCTGTTTGCCGGGCTTCCGAATGCAGATTTAGCCTTTGTCAATGGGCAAATCCTTGAGCGGAATTACCAACACAGATTTGGCGCAGAATCCACGTCAAGAAGACTACAGCACAGATTTCCATTTAAATTTGATGCAGATTTGCTGTGTATTTGGTGCAAAATCCATGTCAATGCCATATCAAATCTGTGCCATAATTCTATCTTTGACAGCTAGGTGCAGGGAGATTTCAAATTTGCCGGGTTCTCTGGCCTTCTGCGCATGCAAGCCACACTGGCACAAGCACAAAAGCCTGTGGCAGGTGCAGATCACCGTGGGACATCACGGAGGACAAGGGTGAGTATTTTCAGCTGCTCTTATGGATCTGATTCATTAGGGCAGCTGAAACTTTAACTTTTTAAAACTTTTTTTTTCACTTTTCTGTCATCGCCGTTATCCATTGGATAACGGTGATCATGGGCCGGTGAACCTGTCACCACGGTCCCAAGTGACATCTCTTGCCTCTCGGCTACCTTCAGTTGCCAGGAGATTTCAAATTTGCCGGGGCTCCTGGCCTTCTGCGCATGTGGCTGACATAATGACACCTGGCGGGCATGCACAGAAGACCAGCGTCAGGTCCTGGAGGATTAGATTGCCATGG
This sequence comes from Eleutherodactylus coqui, assembly GCF_035609145.1. NCBI lineage: Eukaryota > Metazoa > Chordata > Amphibia > Anura > Eleutherodactylidae > Eleutherodactylus > Eleutherodactylus coqui. The sequence goes on along the minus strand of NC_089843.1, from coordinate 135,683,216 downwards.
GAATTCACAGAGGGCAGGGGTGAGTGAGCTTAGCTGCCCTCATGGATCTGATCCATCTGAATCTTTAACTTTTTTACACTTTAATGCGATCGGCGTTATCCATCAGATAGCGCCAATTGCATGACTGGGGTGGTGGGGGGCTTCTTGCGGCCCCCCAGGAAAGCTCCAGGTTCTCAGCTACCCCCGCAGCTGTCATGTCCACAGCCCACGTGGCTTTATCTACCAGAGGAAGAATGTTTTTATGTCCCTGGGGATTAAAGCCCACTACAGCAGGACGTAAAAAGGCAAAGGGGTGGCCACTAAGGGGTTAAATATTCAAAAAGAATTGAGCACTCACATATAGGAATATATTTAGTTCCTCATCCTCTAATGAAAGAATAAAAACAACCCCTGGATATGAATTAAAATTGATCATTTAAAACCAACAACTTGTTCACATTTTATTGTATGAATGTGCTTTTTGGCTTTTTCTAAGCCTTTAATAACAGTAATGTGTTCATGCTAATAATAGAAAATAAAATAACCAACATTTTTGCAGTTGAAGTTAACATTATTTATAAAAACAGAAGTTAGGAAACCATTTACAGTATTATTTATGCTCATTAGTGTTCATGAACTATACCAGTACTCCCACAGAATCAGAGACTTGTTAGATTGTTAAATTTTCTTGATTTATTGAACTAAAAATTGAGTATAAATTAAAAAATGATAAAATAAGAAATCAGTGAATTGATGATCTTGGAGAAATTTCTGTAATTCCAAAATGACAAAAATACCCCTTTTAGGCCGGCTTCCCATTTCCGTGATGGGCTCCGCCGCGGAATTCCGCGGCAGAACCTGTCACGGCGCCCCCCAGAGACCCCAATACTTACCTCCAGATCCAGCGTCCTCCGTCCCGCATGACGCTTCGGCGCACATGCGCAATAGCCATATGACACGCCCACAGGGGCACATGACGCGCCGGTCGCGTCATATGACGTGGCTGGCGGTGGGCGGGGAAGCAGTTTCACGCTATCTTCTGCTGTGCTACAGCGGAGGATAGCGTGACGGACGGCTTACATTGACTGCAAATAGAGCATGCCGCGGGTGAGGTCGGGTGATTTTACGGTGCGGAATTCCGTGATAGAATTCCGCACCATGAGCATTGAGCTATTAGGTTCAATAGAACCTAATAGCTGCGGGCAACGCGGCGGAAATCCGTCTGTGGGAAGGAGCCCTTAATAGCAATAGCATTCCATAGTACTATGTAATATCATATTCTAATGTCTATTCTATCCTGAGCGCTAATAAGCGTAGAAACTTTCACAATTCCGCAAATGTAATTTTTCAGTGAACGATGGGCCATGTAGCCGCATAAAGTGTGTCAGGTGTGGCAGCTCTAGTCTACAACTGTTAAAACCACCCTGACAGTCATTTTACACGTAGACAATTGTCAGGCACTTAAGCACCCAATAATAGTCATCCCATCGATTATCGCTCCTTTGCTTTCCCACAGGAGTTATGATCGCTTAGTGAATGGAAGCAGAGTTGCCTGCAGATCACTTCCAGACGCCTGCCTCCATTCACAGTAAATAGGCAGTCATTTAGGGCTCAGTCAGACGAGCGTTTTTTTCATGCATGAATAGGTGCATTTAAAAAATGGCTCTATTAGAACCAATGCTTGCCAATGAAAGTTGTCACATGTCTGTTTTTTAGAAAGTGCTAAAAATTCGCACCTGCAAAAGATAGGACAGCGTTTTTCGCTTTCTACAAAAACACGGTTTTTGTGCAATCCGACACAACTTTGACAGTAGGAAATCCTACTGTTAAAGCCCTTAAATAAGCCCTAACTGCAGGGAAAAAAAACACATAACAATACATCACCTAGAAGCTCTGTCATCTCTGGTGCCTGTTCTCCCCAGATCCCAGGCACTCTTCTTCTTCCTTTTCTTCTGGCCGGGGATTAAAAAATCCTCACCTCCTGGAAGTGCTGCCTCTGATTGACTGAGTACTGTGACCAATCACAGCCATTCATCATTGAAATGGGCACATTGAAAGCAGCTATGACAGCTGTTACCGGTGATTCCTTCATCCCTGCAGGGAGTCCCCTTATCACTGAACACTGTGACAGCACTGTCACAGTGTTCAGTGATAAGGGGACTCCCCGCGGGGATGAAGGAATCCCTGCCAAAGCTGTCACAGCAGTGGCCGAGGAGTGCGATCTTTTCCCTATACTTTCAATGGGGCCAGCGCTGCTACTGCCGGCCCTATTGACAAAAAGGTAAAACCTCTGAATGTGACAGCATCCAGGGGTTTCACATCCAAGGAATACCCTGCTGCAGCTGTCACAGCCGCAGCAGGGAATAGCCATTCTCTCTAATTGCTTTCAATGGGGCTGCACTACTTATGTGTGAATTTTAGCTGCAGTCACGCGTTTTTAATACATGCGTTCTGCGTTTTTTTTTTTCGCGCGCCTATACATGCGTGAAAAAAATGCTCGTCTGACTGAGTCCTTATAGAGGTACGACTGCCTGTTTACACAGACCATCATTTGATTTTTTTGCCTGCACAAAATGAACCATGAACATTAAGCAAACAAATGATCTGTGGCCGTTCAGTAGCTGGCAGTGTTTACACTGTCTCTCAGGTTTCCCTGATCCATTGAGAATCTGAAGGCTAATTATTCCATGTAAAGTGCTCTTATCATGATTTGGTGGAGGAGCTTCAGTTTTCTGGTTTGTTTTTGCTCCTGGAGGATTGATCTCCTGGCTTCTGTTAGTGGTTTGTGGATTTGGCTTATCTCACCATTAGTCTGGCTTATCTCATTTGTCCCTTGGCTGCTAAAGTTGGTCCCCTTTCCTACTATGAATGACTGATTTGTTTTGGATTTGTAGATAATTAATTGTTGGATTATGTGATCTTTGTAATGGATTATCCTTTCACTTTAGATTTATGTGTTTTGCTTCCAAGTTTTTGGATTGTCTGGCATTGTCTTCTGGATCATCTTTTGGCAGTATATTTCTGGACTTTACTCTCTACTTTGTAGAGTTGTCATACCGTTTGCGATTTTCTTCTTTTGGAGGGTAGAAGAGATAATAGCTATTTTTTATTTGCAGAGTTGGTATAGTCATGGACTGAGGTTAGTCTCTAGCTCATCTTCCACTGAGACATGTATACGTCAGCTAGGTACACCTTAATCGCACAAGCAAATTGGCACTGTGTGAATGCATGCTAAATCTGAATGTGTTTTTATGAGAATTACAAAAGTCATTGACATTGCTGAAAAAGAGAAAACTGCAGAGACATTAGTAATGAGGGGCATCAGAGAAAATGATAAATGCATCCTCGGCTCCAAAACATTGCGGATTAGGCATGTGATGTTTACATATAAGCTTCATGTGTTAATAAACTTGAGATGATATTTGAGCAGCACAAGTCACCTGAGCCGTATACCTCTTCAGATTTGCTTGAAGTGCACCTCCATCTCAAGCATGGTAACCCAATGATTAAGAGATTAAGCTGCATTGTATGATCTCTGTTCAGCATTTAGGGCTCATACTATATATTTATTGAGTTAATGGGGAAAAAGGAACCAAATACTGGGGACTGTGAAATCAAGGACACAATGTTGGAAAGCAGGTTTGTACCTATACATTTAGGACCCTTTCATTTTGAACATTGTAGGAGCCAAGCAACTGGATGGTATTGGGTATGTGTCTGCCTATTGGTGAGATAAGGCATCTTATTTGTCAAGCCAACTGACAGCAATACCTTAATGTGCAGGAGACGGTGATCAATTCATACTATAGATGCTGTAGATCGGTAAAACATTGAAAGGTGCTACAGTATGTAATTTACACTCTTTATCAGATATATGCACTTGCCATGCATTGAACTTATATGTATGGATTAGGTCCAAAAAATACAATTTTGTTTAGCACCAGATTAGCATAGTTTTACTGGCTGCAATGCAAATTCCCACTGGACATCTGTTTAGCTTTTGCCAAGTGTGACTGTTCTCAGTAAGAGAAACCAAGTAATCTTGTAGATATGATACCTTTTAATGGCTAACAAAAATACATGATGTTATAGCGAGCTTTCAGATCTTCTTTGGATCCTTCATCAGGCTTTAGCTTTTGCTTCCATGCTCTTTTCAGCTTTCTTTTACTCTGCCATAGCCTGACATATTTAGCCCTTTCCCAATTGCCTACCTCCTCATTACCATGTCTCTGTACTTTTCCCCTTTTCAGTCAATGACTTGTAATTCTCCTAAAAACACATTTAGATTTAGGGTGCATTCACACAGGCGATTTTCTTGGGCGATTTCTGTGCATTGCAAGATGCACAGAAAAGCTGTTCTGTGAGATAGAAAATGCTGTAAATTTTTCCATTTTTGGTGATTTTGTTTAATAATTGCCCTTTCTTCCTTATGAGAGCAGACTGAAAAAAAATGCATTTCACTTGCATGTACATGCTAATTTCATGCTAGTGCAATACAATACATTTGGGCTCCCATAGGGAATAAAGGGAGATTTTCGTATGTGTTTTCACATGAAAATCGCAAGTGCAGCCATGTAATGTGTTTTTTTTTCATAAAACGCATCACACTCACATACAAAATTGCAGATTTGCAAGTACAATATCAGTCCAAGTTTCTCTATGTGTAAATGCAACTTTACACTTTTGCTGTCCTTCCAATCATTTCTTATAATATACAGCCACAAAGCCCTTCATATCACAGCAAATAAGCACTTCAGAGAAAGTGAATATGACTTTTCGGAAGTAACATGACTTACTAACGAGTTTAAACTTCAACTATCTCAATAGCCTCATGGATAGCTAACATTTAAAATAACAAGATTATTATGTGTTCCACATAATATTAAGGAACAGAGTACTGCATAATCCGTGCAGTATTAATATTATACAGTAAATTCACTAAGAATTATTCAGACTTGGTGTCAACACCTAACACATTTTAGTGGGAATAAGAACAATAGAATAGAAATTGACATTAGTAACAGGGTTCTCTAAGTCAACTACCAAGATGTGCCTATAGGCTTTGTAGCTATAAATCCAGCATTGGTAATAGGAGAGGAAAAATGCTAAAAATGAATTCAACCTATCAGAAACAGTAAGGAAGAAATAGCAATAGTAATGTATTCTGCCATAAAACCAATTATAAACAGCAATTTATAATAGTAAATGATAAATATACCAATTGCAAAAACAATATACTACATGCTAATTAATAAATACAACAGTGGAGTTTTCTATGGTGTAGAATCACAAGTGCAAGGAGTTTAAGACAACAGTGGCAATTATTAACAGAGGCTAAAAGAAATAACAAAAGGTTTGGGGGTATGTCAAAAGAAAAAGAAAAGTCAAAGGTGCTATATGATGTTTACAGAATGAAAATGGTGAATTGGTTAAAAATTATATTGAGAAGGCCGAACTTTTAAATTTCTATTTTGTATCTGTTTTCTCTCGGAAAGTAGATGTAACATCAACTGATATTACCTGTGCTATTGGGGGAATAAAAGAATGCAGGTTATCTATAAGCAGAGAGATGGTGAGTAGAGATGAGCGAGCACCAAAATGCTCGAGTGCTCGTTACTCGAGTCGAACTTCCCGCGATGCTCGAGGGTTCGTTTCGAGTAACGAACCCCATTAAAGTAAATGGGCGACTCGAGCATTTTTGTATATTGCCGATGCTCGCTAAGGTTTTCATCTGTGAAAATCTGGGAAATTCACGAAAGTGATGGGAACGACACAGAAACGGATAGGGCAGGCGAGGGGCTACATGTTTGTCTGCATCTCAAGTTCCCAGGTCCCACTATTAAGCCACAATAGCGGCAAGAGTGCCCCCCCCGCACTGTCAGCATAAAGATTGTTCTCCTCTGCCACAGCTGTGACAGCTGTGGCAGAGAAGAACGATGTTAGCCCATTGAATTCAATGGAGCCGGCAATACAGCCGGCTCCATTGAAAGCAATGGGCTGCCGGCGAGCGCGGGATGAATTTTCGGGAAGGGCTTAAAAATATAAGCCCTTACCTGAAAATCATCCTAAAATGTGTAAAAATAAAAAAAAATGTCAGTGCTCATTTAATCGAGACGAGTACCGCGTGGTGCTCGTCTCGAGTAACGAGCATCTCGAGCACCCTAATACTCGAACGAACATCAAGCTTGGATGAGTATGCTCGCTCATCTCTAATGGTGAGGGAACACTTAGCTAACTTAAATAATTTCAAGTCTCCAGGTTCAGATGAATTACATCCTAGAAAACTAAAGAAAGCAGCAGAGGTAATTGCTGAACCACTCACCGTAATCTTTGAAAATTCATGGAGAACTGGAGAAGTCACAGAAGATTGGGGAAGGGAAGTTGTCCCTATCTTCAAAAAAGAAAAGAAGGATGGACCCAGGAAGCTACAGATCTGTTAGGGCTCCCACCCACTAGCGTTTTTTTTCACTGCGAAATTCGCACGTTTTTTTTTTCTACAGGGGGTCTATGGGACTTGTAAAGCTAAAATCGCGCAATCGCGATTTTAGCTTTACAACTCCCATAGCCCAAAGACCCCTGCAGAAAAAAAAAAATGCTGCGAATTTCGCAGTAAAAAAACGCCAGTGGGTGGGCGCCCTTAGGCTGAATTCTATACTGCGAAAGATCTGTGAACATATTATTAAGCCGCATGTATGCAAGTACATGGATGAGAATGGAGTAATTAACCAGAGCCAGAGTGGGTTTGTAACAAACAAGTCAGGCCAGACTAATCTAATTTCTTTCTATGAAAGAATCACTGACAGTAAAAGTAAAGCATTTGACAAAGTATCTCATACCATTCTTATTGAAAAAAATGATCAAATATGGAATTGACAAGGCAACCGTTAGGTGGATTCACAACTAGCTGAGTGATCATACTTAAGGAGTGGTCATAAATGGCTATACATCAAATTGGAAGAATGTGTCAAGTGGGGTACCACAAGGCTCTGTTCTTGGCCCAGTTTTGTTCAACATTTTTATAAATGATCTGGAGGATGTAATTGATCAAATTTGCAGACAACACAAAGCTAAGAGGGATAGCTAACACTAGGGAAGAGAGAGAGGGGATTCGAAAAGATCTAGAAAAGCTTTTAAAAGTGGGCGGTGACTAACAGAATGGTATTTAACAAGGAGGAATTCAAAGTCCTACATCTGGGCAAGAAACATGAAAAAAGTAGATACAGAATGGGAGGAACTGAGTTAAGCATCCACACATGTGAAAAAGACTTGGGTATACTAATAGATCAAAAACTGAGCACGAGTAAACAGTGTGATGCAGCAGCAAAAAATGCAAACACAATTATGGGATGTATTATGAGAAGCACAGCGTCAATATCATGTGAGTTAATTATCCCCCTCTACTCTTCCTTAGACCTCATCTGAAATACTATTTTCAGAGCACCCCAATTTAAAAAACATCAACAAACTGGAGCAAGTTCAGAGTAAAGCTACCAGGATGGTGAGTAGTCTGCAAATCCTATCCTATGAGGAATGGTTAAAGGATCTGAGAATGTTTAGTTTGCAAAAATGAAGGCTGAGAGGAGACTTAATAGCTGTCTACAAATATCTGAAGGGCTGTTACAGTGCAGAGGAATCAGCCCTATACTCATTTGTACAAGGAAAGACTAGAAGCAATACAATGAAACTCAAAGAGAGGAGACACAGATTAGATATTAAAAAAACATTTCTGACAGTGAGGGTGATCAATGAGTGGAACAGGTTGCCACGGGAGGTGGTGAGTTCTCCTTCAATAGAAGTCTTCAAACAGAGGCTGAACAGACATCTGTTTGGAATGATTTAGTGAATCCTGCACTGAGCAGAGGGTTGGACCCGATGACCCTGGAGGTCCCTTCCAACTCTACCATTCTATGATTCTATGTTCACTTATTAGGGTTGTGCAGCAATAGACACAACTCTGTATAGAGCTTGTAGTAAATCCAGCTGGATTGGAGAGATGAGATTACCACAGAAATCTGAGAAGTGAACAAATGAAAAATGGAGACGTTGGGCACTGCTGTCATTAGAAGAATGAGGTCATGGAGGTGGTATAGTAGGGCTTATTGAGGTAATAAAACAATAAATGCTACGCATTTCAGCACTGCATCAGCACTTTCATCAGGTCATACATTTAAAGGTAATCAGACAACGTGTATATATGCAAAGATCACAAGAAATACGGAGATCACATGTTGAGGCCACATGACATTACTACAGCTCACAGGCAGTAAAAAGTTAAAAAATAAAATTGTTATATAGTAAGACATCTAAACAACAAACAGCAAAAATCTCTTATGTAAATATACATTAAAAAATGTAATGTTTAAAAACATGAAAAACCTGTCAGCAGAAAACACTTTAGTGGTGTTAAATACCATTGAGAAGTGGCTGGATGATCACGCCTTAAACTTGTCCATTTCATAATAGACAAACAAATGACATTAAAGGCTGTAACTGGCCAGAAATTAAAATGATATTTCAGAGAATGCCTCCAAGTTTCCAAAGTTGAGAGATGGACTTGATGAGGCGCTCAGTTTTAGCTAGTGGAGGTACATTCTGATAACGGATCCTTTATGACCTCTATGTGTTTAATAGGACTTTTCCCAAGAGTTAAGCTAGTCTTACTTACAGTATATATGGGACTTTTCTCCATCTCTTAATACCCTAGCCAATGCAGAGTGATTTCTTGGCATCAACCCTGGCACCAAGCAAGCAGGACATGCCTTCTACCCTAGCCACTTCAGTTACCCAAGTTGCCTTTATGAAGCAATCCATTAACCCATAAGCATCTCGGAGCAGAAGATTTACTCCAAGTCACTGCTTTTAGTATTACCATTGTTCTAAGTAGCTTTTTTCCATTCTCCATATTTAACCATGAGCGTATCACAGGGAGATACATTGTAAATAGAGTGCAACCAGAATGAAGAGATTTGTCGATCAGAATTCTGACAACTTCATCAATGGCTCAAGAATGTAGAAGACACTTCAGTGGCCAGGCTATCGTTGCTTGAAGGCTATAGTTAAGAACGTTCACAAGGATGAAGTGTCTCTTACAGATTGAGGGGAAGGCGAGATTTTTAATGTGCACAAACTAATATAAAAAAAACATATTTTAAGCAACTGAAAAGAGACTGTGAGAAATCTGCTTTCCCATGTGAACCAGTATGTCAGAGGCTTTTTATCTAGCTTTATTAATGAGTTAGAAAATATTTTTAGGCAAAGTACACCTTTTAAATTAGCTCCACTAATGAGCTTAGGGAGCAAGTCATGTTTGCATGGTTTTTACAAATAAATATTTAATAAAGTATAAACTCTCCCGAGTCCCAATAAAGAGTGTATACATATTATATATGATGAATAACTAAAGAACAGGGCAGACACTTGTAATAGGAGTTAGTATGTGATCCAATGCATGTGTCATATATTGTATTTAATTATAAAAGTTAATAATAATTTTTTCAGAAATCTTATGTTAACTTCTTAATGACCATGGGGTTTTAGTCCTAAAGGACTAGACACTTTTAGTGATTTTTATATATGTGATGGTTTTATGGCCGTACTTTTTTCTTAGGCCTCTGTCACGCAGGCGTTTGCAGAACACAGCGTTTTTCAACGCTGTGATTACTGCAGATTCTGCCCAGTTTCAGCAGCGCTGGCATGCGTTATGCCAGCATTTTGGCTGTGCTTTCAGCACGGCTGAAAACTCAGCCAAGGCTGCTGATAAAAAAAATATCAATTCTCGCCCGGCAGGTGAAGCCGCTGTCCCCAGCGCCACTGTTGCTAGCTTGTGAAGCCAGCAGATTGCTCTGATTAGCTGAGTCAGCTGAGTGACAGCCGCCTGAGCCAAACGCTGGATGCGTTGAATCACAGCCTTACAATGAATTAATCTCCGTAACAGCGAAAATTCCTCTGAAAGCTGACAAGTCGTGAGAGCGCCGCCCGGTCCAGCGAGATCACCTGCAAGGTGAGTATTGATTTTTTTTTTTACTTAGGCAGTGTAGCTAGGGCAATTAGCGCTGCCAAAAGCGGGGTACCAAGTTGTGCGGCGTTTTCGGCATCACTAAAGCCGCTGTCTATTCATTTCAATGGGCGACGCAGGGCTGAAAACGGTCAAAATAGAACACGCACCGCTGTCAAAGTACAGCATTGAAGACGCTGCATTTTCAGCCTTGTGTGAGCAGCCCCATTGAAATTAATGGGAGTCTTGTACAGCGTTTAGCGCAGCGCTGAAAACGCAGCTCTAAACGCTGTACAAAAATGCCTGTGTGAGGGAGGCCTAAGGCTGCCAAAATTATTATTGCAGTATTATTTTCATGACACATAGGGCTGTTTTTCAATAGGTTTTTTGGCTGAATTTTTTTCAATTTTTAGTTTTATTATGACTAATGTGTACGAAAACTTTAAAAAAATTATATACTTTAGTATAGTACACTAAAAGAAAAAACAGGAATTGTTTTCTTATTTTGTTTTGATCGTTTTAATATATAACTTGTATAGTCTCGGATTACAGGGTGGCTATGGTGATGTTTTAAGTTGGCATTGCGAGTTTTTTTAATATATAGTTGTATTTTTCTCTATATTTTTACTTATTTTTGAATACTTTTTTTTATCATGTCCCCTATAATGTTATATAAGATCTCTGAGGGGCATTCACACTGTCATTTTTTTCTTATCTGACAGTTTTCCAATGTAACTGGGACACCCATGTAGTGACAATAGTCACTAGCCCATCTGAGCTGCGGTCTCCTAATGGCTTTTTGACATGGGACAATTATCATTCAGAATTGTTCAAATTACCAAGCTATATACTTTTGATTTACCTAATTTATAGTTTTCCCTATGCTAGGGATGTCCACACTTTGCCATTATCTCAGTATGGTAAGGTTGCATAAAGCTAGCATTTTACATCCTAATAACCGAAACTTTGGTGGGTTTGCGTGTGAACCAATATTCAACAGGGCTAGAGAAGGGGCTTTGAATACTACACAATCCGCCAAAGAGAATAGCATTTGAAATACAGTATCCTACTATTGCTGGAAAAGTGGGCAGTTCCACAAGATACAGTAGATATAAGACATTTACACACCCCTGTTAAAAAGCCATTAGAGATGAGCGAGCACGATCGTTTAAGGCACATACTCAAGCGAGCATCGCTCTTCTTGAATAACTGCTTACTCGTCCAAGCAAATATGAGGGGGGCGGCGGGGGTTAGCGGGGAGGGGGGGGGGGAGAGAGATCTCACTCACTACCCCGCCCCCCTCTCCACCCTGCATTTGCTCGGACGAGTAAGCAGAAGAGCAGCGCTCGCTCGAGTATCTGCCTTAAACGAGCGTGCTCGCTCATCTCTAAAAGCCATGTTTTTGTCATTAAAAAATTTGACAAAGATGAATCATTTCAGATGTATTTCCACCTTCAATGGGACCCGTTACCTGTACAATTCCATTGAAAAAAAAACTGAAATCATTTAGGGTGGAAAAATTAAATGAAAAAAGCTAAAATAATTCATGGAACAATGTCCCCCTATTACCACAATTCCTTCAGCTGTTTGTTGTACACTTAGGATAGATTTCGGCCAATCGGACAGGAGTATAATACCATTGCAATGTGATTTTCATTAGTGTCTCCACATGTGAACTATATTTAAGTGCTTTATGTGACAGTTAAAAGGAGTGACTCTCCTTGCAATGGAGGCAAGCGTATAGTTTATTTTATTGATAGAATGGACTAATATAACATATCCTCCCTGTGTATCTATTTCCTCTTCAATAAACTGAAATGCTAAAGAATTTTTTTTATTGAGACTTGTGTGACACAAAGTGTTAAGGAAGCAGAAGGCAGCTCTCGCTCATGACCTGAAGGTTGTGAGTTCAATCCCTGAATGATTCATGTATCTGGCTCAAGGTTGACTCAGCCTTCCATCCTTCTGAGGTCAGTAAAAGGAGTATCCAGCTTTGTAGGGGGTAATAAATATATTACCTGAAAGTGCTGCAGAATAAATTAGCGCTATACAAATAATAATATTGAACATTCCTTTAGACTTGGAATTTTAATGGGGTTGAAATATGTTGGGATAGCTTGGAGGTTGTTGGGTAGAGATGAGCAAACCTACTCAGCCACGCCCCTTTTTCACCTGAGCGCCACGATTTTCGAGTACTTCCGTACTCGGGCGAAAAGATTCAGGGGGCGCCGTGGGTGAGTGGGGGGTTGCAGCAGGGAGTGGGGGGGGAGAGGGAGAGAGAGAGGGCTCCCCCCTGTTCCCCGCTGCTACCTCCCGCTCCGCCACGCCTCCCCCCACCCCCCGGCGCCCCCCGAATCTTTTCACCCGAGTACGGAAGTACTCGAAAATCGCGGTGCTCAATCGAGTAATTACTCGAAACGAGTATATTCGCTCATCTCTATTGTTGGGGAATTCGATTAGAGTTTTTGGCAGGTAAGGAAATATATAAGCTCTATTGTCTTAGAAAACTAATTCCATAACCACTGTTCCTGATACAAACTACAATGTGAATTGGGGTTGAAAAAAGGGGGTTTCTTTACTAAGTTTTAGAAATTGGAGTAACATAGGGTACACTTGTTCTTCAGATTGGTGTACTGCTCATTAATGTACCTCACTGATTCTCACCAGGTAAATCAGACAGGAAATGTCAACTTTGCTGCTTTTTCCAGTATATTCTGTAAAACTGCATTTCTGACATCATCTATAAAAAAAAGTCTAACATTTTATTTAAGCAAAGATTTAGGTTTTATCAACAAACCAATATCACACTGAAATTATGAGTTGCTGAATTCATTTAAACAACAAAACCGTAGAATAATGTATCTCTCTAAATTTCTTTGTCATGTTTGCAAGTTAGGGAAGATGTGTAATCAATCATCGCAATTCTTTTTTATCTCTTCTACAGTCAGTTTTGTTTCCACAGTAATATTTTTGGATAACATAAATTCTAGTCTCATATTTTTGCATCTAGAATGAGCACAGTGTATTTGCCTTGTCATCTTACACATCCATTCAAGATAAGTTGACTCTCAACGGAAAACTTTTAGTAGCCAAATGTAATGTATCATTCACGTGATAAATAAGAGATACTACTGGTGAAGAATAGATTTACTATTTTCAATAAGTCTAAAATGTTTCTCCACGGATAGAGGTTATTTGTATCATGGGCTTGAAATATTAGCACTCCTCTAGACTAAGTAGTCTTTTGGGGGTTTTCTAATATTCACTTCATAGATGATGAGCTGGTGCTGTTTCGAATCCTGCAGAAGCATTGCACAGAAGTAGATCTGTTTTTCATGTCATCTGTAAGCAGCAAAACAAGAAATGTTCTCAGCCGCAGCAGAACAACTGCATGTAACGAAACAGAATGAGAAAACCCATAAGGGCAGATAACAGGGAAATTCTGGGCCATCATTTATATTGATATATTATTTTATTGAGAGTTGAACAATTAATAACCCTTTGCCAAAAGTGAGGAACAGTGATGCCAAGTTCAGAGCGGCTATAATTATTTCTTGCTGCAGTACATTTCCCAAAATTTCTCATCTCCCCGGTGCTCTGTCAGAAAAGTGCAAGCCATCAATAATGTATGGATGATGGATCCAAAAGGTTATAGCTTAAATGGTTTAAAAAGTAACTTAGTGGCTAAGTTGATAAAATGTATGAAGATAGTAAAAGGCAGAATTGTAAGAAAAGAAGCATTATTATGGATTCTAGATGGCTATTTTTTATTATTATTATTTAAAGATGTCCTTAGATAATTTACTTTGAATATACTGTTTCTTGTTTATTTTTACAGTAGCATAAGTTAAGACCTTGAAACATTTTCCTTATAGGATAGGTGCCTTTAAAGCTAGGAAAGGCTCAGGTGTAAGTCGCATCGGAAAGCACACCACTAGAAGTCCATGTGCTGTCCAATTTATCAGCACATTGACAGGCATTGGCATGTTCTTTTTCCCTTCTGTGAAACAGACAAGAATGGGACAAGCCACATCGATCTATATATAAAAAAATGTCAATGTGCATGTTCTCATAGGCATATAATGTGCGCTATCCGTGGATTAGCACAGACAGCACACAGCCCAAAATACACTGGTGTGCAGGTGGTGTAAAGCTAAGGTGCACCACTTTTTGGTCCAAGAGCCACAATGCTAGTTTGTACCATTCCCAAGGCCAATAATACTTAAATGAGTATTCCCTTCTGAGACACTCGTAGCATATTGACAGTATACGCAATAAATGTTTGATAGGTGGGTGTTCTTCTGCTCCTTTATTTTGCACTACAGAGAAGTTACTGAAACACCAAAGTGATTCACAACTTCCATAAACTACATTGAACAGAGCAACATGCATGCACAGCCACCTCTCCATGTTAAGGGCTATGAACACATTTGACATAGACAAAATAATTTTGATATGCGTCAGTAATTCCCTTGAGTATAAAATATTGCAAGTTTCAGGCTGCAATTATCATTTATTCACTCATTTTCAGACCCTGATATATGGTTTGCAACCTGCTCATAGTTTGACTTTTCTGATGTGGACATGTCCCTCCCAGAATACATAATGGATGCGAGTTCTGTGCCCAGAATGCTGCTGTATTCATTAACTCTCATGCACCTACACAGTTTCATTCATGTACTGCTTACCCTTCCAGAACTCATGCTTAAAGACATTGGGGCTGAAGAGTATGTGATTTCCCCCGCCCTTAGCCTAGGTGCTCCCATCTCTCTCTGCACTCATACAAAGCCTATATGATTCACTCTGTGAAGAAGGGTGGGTAGCATATATGGCGCAACGGTGACAGACAAAGGCAGCATGTTTTTACAAAAATACCTTTTTTTTGTAAATCATTTTTATTGAAGTTTACAGAGTAAAAACATAAAAACATTCCCCAGATATGTACATAAAATGTAGCTCATACAGGAGAAAGACCAACGATCTGAGCTATTAGAGTATAAGAGAGGTCAGAGAAAGCTGGTACATCAACCCTGAGTCAGGGTAAACTTAACAACCAAGTCACCAGCTCCCAGGGGACTCCCTGGGTCGGTGAGGCTACTATTGAACTATATAATTGAGATCGGGGGGGGGGAGAGGACAAGGACAACGATAGGAAAAGAAAAGGGGGGGGGGGAGGGGGGCAGGTAATGGGATAGTGAGGATGGAGGGGGGGTAGCTTACCCGGACTCCATCTCGTACAGAGACCTATAAACCTGGGAGCAGTTAGCATAATGCAAGATCTTTTGGGGATTAGGGAACCATACGTCCTCCAGTAAGGAGGGGCCATAGGATTCCACGGCCAAAGCCTGGATTATGGAATCCCCCATCGGGTGGGAGAGCTCCAGCCAGTAGTTTATCTGGGTGGCAAGGTAGAAATCTCTCATACAGGGGAGGTCCACTCCCCCCTCCGAGCGCCTTCTGACTAGTAGACAATGTGGTAATCTGGGTCTCCTCCCCATCCAAAGGTAACTGGAGAAAATCGTGCGGAGGGTCTTAAAGAAGCTGGTTGAGACAAAGATTGGGAGAAGACGGATTTTGTATAAAATGATTGGTATAACATAAGATTTTAATATATTTTTCCTGCTCAGCCAGGAGATGAACGGCAGAACGTACGAACGCAGAAGATTTTTGATCCTAGGTATTAGGGGGAGAAAATTAGCCTTAAATAGCTCTTCTGCATTTTTGGTGAATCTAATACCTAGAAAGTCCATATCCGTATCAGACCATGTAAAGGGAGAGTTATGCTGTAGGGTTTTGTAGTGGGTGGCAGATATTGATATGTTGAGCACGGTAGACTTAGCTAGGTTGGTTTTGAAATTAGAGAGAGCTCCATAATCCTTTAGGAGTGAGACTAGGTGGGGAAGGCCCCTTTCTGGGTTTGTTATCAGAAAAATGATGTCGTCAGCATATGCGGCAGTGGTCAGGTTCTTATCGCCAATCCTAAAACCCTGGATCTCGGGATCTAATCTGATTTTTTGAAGAAGAGGTTCAAGGGCTAGGATGAACAGGGTAGCGGAGAGGGGGCAGCCCTGACAAGTACCGTTGCTTATATTAAAGGGAGGGGAGAGGGAGTTATTAATTTTAAGTCGGGCGTGGGGCATAGCATATAGGGACAAGATTGCAGAGTCGAATTGGGGGGGGGGTGTTAAAGTGTAGGAGGACGGTTTCCATGTATAGCCAATTAACGCGATTGAACGCCTTTTCGGCGTCGGTTCCGACCATAACCAGTGGGACTTTGCGGAATTGGGCGTATCTTGCTGCGTGAAGCAATTTCAGACAATTGTCCTTACCTTCTCTGCCTTTGACAAAGCCTGTCTGTTCTGGGTTCACAAATTTCGCTACGTGTTTCTCTAGACTGTTTGTGAGTAATTTCGCCCAGAGCTTCATGTCCAGGTTTATTAGAGAAATAGGGCGGTAGCTACCACATGACTCAGGATCCTTATTTTCTTTATGGACTAAAGTTATGTGGGCTTCCTGCGTTTGTTTGGGAAGGGGGGTTCCTTGTAATAGGGAGTTGAAGAGTTCTGTTAGGTGGGGCACTAGAGAAGCACTAAATGCTTTATAATAAATAAGGGTGAGATCGTCCGGTCCAGGGCTTTTGCTAGGGCGGGAAGTGGCCAGAAGTTCCTCGACTTCTTTGGGAGTTACTGGGGTCAGGAAATCCGCAGCATCGTCGTTCCCAATTCTGGGGAGGTTTAAGTCTGCGAGGAAGGCGTCGATCTGGGACTTTACACCGAGTCTAGCCTCAGGGGATAGTGGGTCTTGAAGATTGTAAAGGTGGGAATAAAATTTTTGGACTTCAATGGCAATTTCAGGGGTGGAAGAGACAAGGGAGCCAGATAGGGTTTTAATAGCCTTTATCAGGTTTCTAGCGTGCGCTTTTTTAATGAGGGAGGACATAAATCTGCTTCCCTTGTTACCTTGAGCTTATACAATGTGTTTCAGATAGAGGTTTTTCCTGTTGTATTTAGCTTCGAGAAGAAGCTTAAGTTCCTTCCTAAGGGAGGTGAGATTATCTAGGACTGATTTAGCCTGGGACTGTTTAGCAACCTGTTCAAGCTTAGCAATTTGAGTGAGTTTGTCATCTATCTCTTTTTGTTGTCTTTTCTTTATTCTTGAGCCCAAGGCAATCAGGAGTCCTCTTATAAAAGCCTTGTGAGCCTGCCACATAATAGGAACCAACGAGCCGTCTATTTTGTTAAGTAGGAAATATTCCTCTATCTGCTTAGCGAGATGAGCTCTATCACTTTCTACGTTAAGGAGAGAGGGATTAAGTCTCCAACGCCATTCCCGGGGAGGGGTACTAGATATGGAAACATTAGTGTGGATGGGAGCATGATCTGAAATGGTAATAGGTCCAATGTAGGATTTCACCGTGGAGTGTAATAGTGAGGAGGAGACGAAGATATAGTCGAGGCACTGGAAGGAGAAGTGGACTGGGGAATAAAAGATATAATCCCTGGAAGAGGGGTTTAGGTGTCTCCAGGTGTCGACCAAGCCCATCTCCGAGAGTGTATGAAGGAGCCTTCTTAATTTCTTTTGGGAAGTCTGGGATTTTCCCACTGATGAGTCAATTAGGGGGCACATAGTGAGGTTAAAATCGCCACCCAATAGAATCTGGCCACTGGCAAAATGTCTGAGGACCTCTAATTGCCTAATCAGCCAAGGTACCTGGTCAGTATTTGGTGCATAGAGGTTGGCTAAGGTAATTTTGTTGCTGTTGAGTGTTCCCCTCACAAACAAAACCCTGCCCTCCCAGTCTGAATACTGGGCCTCGCAGGAAAAGGGGATGGATCTGTGAAACAAGATAGAGACGCCCTTGGAGGCCGATGACGGGTGAGAGCTATAGAATCCCTGTGGGAACTGCTTGCCTGGGAGGGCCAGGCATCTGTTTCCCGTGAAGTAGGTCTCCTGCAAAAAAGCAATTCCCGATCCATACCTCTTTAACAGAAGCGCAATATGGTGCCTCTTGGAGGGCGAATTCAGATCCTTGACATTAAAGGAAATTATGTGGAGCGGGTCCTCCATGCTACCAGTGCAGAGCAGTCAAGCTGATCCTCTCCTGAGATGAAAACAAAAGAGGGAGTGTGAGAAGGAGCGGCGGACAATTGAGATGAAGTTCAATTGTCCAACTTCACTATTGTGGTATGGGGAGTGGGGGGGTTGGGGAGATGGTAGGTGGGGAAGGGAAGAGGGGGATGGATTGTACACGAAAGGGAAGAGAGAAGACAAAGACAGTGACAAACAGAAACAATCAACCAAGAACACAATAGTTGCTTGAGGGTAAGCCCCGAAATCACAGGCCCACCCTCAGTTGGGGGCGAGTTGACTGGGCCTCAAAATATCGAAGAGCAGTCAACTATAAGTTCAGCCTGTAAAGACAGGCACCCACCGAGTCTCCCAAACATGTACGCATATATCTAAACAGGACAATCTATTATAAACCATTACGTAACGGATTATAGAGAGATGAAAAGAGAGGTTTCTGCAGACAGCATATGCAGTCCTGGAGCTTGGGGTAAATAGGCGGTCAAGGAAATAAGACCAAAAAGGGTGACCCAAGACATTTAGAACTCAGCTCCCAGAGACATAGATGACATGAGTCCAAGAGGAGCAAGTCCAATGAGTGTCCGAAAGGAAGAAGAAGGTAGGGGACCGTCCGATCAGGTGTCCATGTTATTAGAAGGATCCTTAGATTTTTTCTTCTTTCCTCTTGGAGACTTTAGGTTTCCAGCTTGCTGCCAGACCTCTGGAGGAGGGAGTCTCGGCAATTTAGGGAACTCTGGGAGAGGGAGCCAGCATGGAAGTTCTATGGGCTCGAGTTCCAGGCGCTCCGAGCTGCTACGAAGGTCCTCCGGGGATCGGATGGTGAGCCTGCGTCCCTTATGTGTGATGTCTATACCAAAGGGAGAAAGCCACAAATATCTGATGTCTCTTGCCCTGAGGGCTTCTAGAAGTGGACGCAGAAGCCGTCTTTTAGTCAGGGTGGAGGGGGACAGATCTTGAAATATTTGTATAGGCTGTTCACCGTATTTAAGATTTCTGCAGGTTCTAGCCGCTTTTAAGATGGCGGAGGAGTCCTGGTAGGACAACAGCTTGCAGATGACGTCCCTTAGGGGATCTGTGGCTGGAGGGGGGGGGGGTCTGAGCACTCTGTGAATACGCTCGACGGTTATAGAGGCCACTCTATCTGCCCCCAGTAAGCTTTCAAAAATTTCGACAGCCACCTTAGTTAGGGATTAAGAGGCCCAGGACTCTGGGAAGTTCCTAATACGAATGTTTAAACAGCGGTTGCGATTTTCTTAGTCCTCCTGTAAAGTAAGTGCCCGGTTCAGGTGGTTATGTTGATCTCTGAGCACTTGTGCTGTTGCCAAGGAGTGGGAAGTGACTGATGCAGATGTTGTTTCTAACTCTTCAATTCTGCTCCCCATTTGCTTTATGTCTTCTTTAATTTCTGCGAGATCAGCAATGACAGGGTGTAGGGCATTCATAATGAGCTCTTTCATGAATCCCTTTGATATAATTTCCGCATCTTCTTCATCAGATGAGGCCTCCCCCTCCTTACTGTGTGATGAAGCAGCCCCGCGGGCCGGCGCCATCTTGGACACAGGATGTGGAGACCGGGAGCCGCGCTACTTTAGGTATCTCTGCATTCCTGTCTGGTTTTTGGCCAAGTGAGGGGTGCTCAGCTGTTCTCCGCTCCTCTCCTTTGTGCCTCCTCTCATATCCGCACAGAGAAACGGTAGTTCGGGACTCCGGTAGGCGCTGACGGAGCTCCGGGCTTAGTCGGCCATCTTGCTCAGTGGTCAGGCTCCACCCCCCAAAAATAACTTTTACATAATGAAAGTAACTATTTGATTCTTTGGCTCCTTAGCAGGTCACTGGTACTTAAATGGTATGTATTAAACATCACACAAAATTATAACTCATTATGTGTAACACTCTGGAGACATCTCTGTTACACTCCTCTCGAACTGGGCCGTAACAAGTCACCTGGTAAAGCTATGCATTTGCTTCTCTTGCCCGATACTAACTCATTTATCAGTAGCCTAGATCTATAGCACCCCATAGGAGCTGCATCTTTTCTGAACAAGATGCCTAATGTCCATTGCATCACCACCTATTAATTTACCTCACTTCTAGCCCCTCTACAAGACGCTTTACTAAAACATCAGGTGCTTGTCATGTTCTCACATGCACCATAAACATTAGCATTCAGTGCTAATCACATTTTCCATTCATTTTGCCTCTAGCAGTAGCAAGACATCTGTATATATTTTGGACCTTTCAAACACTCACTATTTGTTACCTTAACCTCTTTTCCCCATAAGGGCCATGCCCTTACACTAGGAGGTACTACGTCGTAGATTTAATACTCTCAAATCCTTGCATGCAATACTATATTTTCTTGTACTTTTTACATCCGGTGCCTTGCTGCAACTTCACATTAGCATACAACATTAAAATAACAATCATAGGTCTCTACACATTGCATTACTGGCTATGATGGGTTAAACATCTTCACTCAAAATGAGCCCTTAACTGTCCGGTTCGAACAGTAACTTAGTCCTAACATTTAGCAGGGCTGCTTACTCCCCCATGTCCCATACTGGTGTTTACATTAATGTCTAATAAGGCTGAGCCTCATTCGTTTGTCTACTCGGTGAGTGAAGAATCCGCCACTGGCACACAAAAGTCCAAACGAACATCCTGCCATTGAGTCTACAGCAATGCTCGTCACACTTTTGTCCCCCAGTCATCAAGCCCTTTTGTTGTCTATTCAGCTCCCAGCCATCAAGCTCTTTCATCATCTATTTGGCCCCCATGATCACGCCATTTTATTGCCTATTTGGCCTCTGGTCATCAGGCCTTTTTACTGCAAACCTTTGGCCTCATGGTCATCAGGGCCTTTTTACTGACATTCACACTGTTCACCAGTCTGGGAACAGTGCTATCCATGCTGATTTTTATCATCAGCAGCCGCCACTACATCACAGCTTTCTGCTGGCTCCTGCTCCATTAATTCTTATACACAAGGTGCCTTGCTGTTCCTAGAAATCACCTGAACCTTTGAGCCTTAAGTCAGGGCATTCTTCTTGGTAGTGATGCACTAGCTGCATCACCACCCGCATTATTAAGGGACAGCACTCCTCTTCACAAAGCACTTCAAAGCAGTTCTTACTCTTCTCCCTCTCTGCCAAGCCCGGGCAGGGGAGTGGGACTTGAACCCGTGCTCCACGCTCCTAACTTCAGCACTCATTAGTGCACTCACTAAGCCAGTACTCTCTCCCACCCCTCTCTTGGCAGGGTTCCAAGCCAGTGGAGGTGGGGCTTAGCATGCAGCTCCTTGACCGCTTGCCCTGGTGGCTAATAGCCTCTTACACTTGCAGACTGCCTTATGTGTACTTTCCTATTTACATATCTGTACACTGATACAGTACAGCCTGTGTGATTTGCCCCTTTTGAAGACTCTTACATTTTCCTCTCTATCCACACATTAATCTGCTGTGTACAGTCTCCTCTCCCTCCCTGTTGCTATCTCTAAACCTGTAGAAAGGGAAGAGGAGAGAAGTGAGTGTCAACATAGCAGAGCAGTATGCCATCAGGACTATGTCAGAAGCAGTGAGACAGTGAGCTATGTGAAGGAGTTACACAGACTCTGTAAAAACAAATGATAGGAAATATTTAGAGAAGACTATTTTGTTGCTTAAATTTGAATTTAAGAAGCAAATCAACAATAAAAAAAACTCAGGGTAAAGATGTCATGGAACAATTATGGCCTGAGTTTGATATTTCCAGCAACTAATTTGGGCAACAATCTTCCCATGTAAAGGTACCTTAAGTCAAGAAAGGAGTCCAAAAAATTAGGACAACAAATCATTGCAGACCATTGCTTTGCACAAACAAGGGAGAGGATACAAAAAAATAGCAAAGGCACTGAATATTCCTAAAGATACAATTGAAGGCATAGTTTGCAAGTTCAAAGTTCATGGAACTCTGAATAGACTACCTGAACATAAAGAGAAAGCGATCACTGGTTGCTGCTAGATTCCTAAGGAAGAGACCAAGAACAGGCAAGTGTATGAGCACCTCTGTCAGACCAAAAATTAGAGACCGATATATCTCTCAAATATCAAAGTTTATTGTACATATATAAATATCTAGACAAGCATAAGCTAAAAACAATAAAAATAGGGTACAAAACACTAAACATGTATTAAAGTTCACCACTATATGTGACCTAAACATCCATTTCTTGCCCAAGGTGCCTAATGCAATGCCAGCCTGGAAATGAATATACATATTCCAAATAAAAGGACAATACTGAAAAGCCAATAGTAATGTGGAACAATATGTAATATAATAATAAATGCAAGCCTACCACGAATATGCTTATTCCTAATAAACACCAATGCTTGGTGACCTGTCACAATATAATAGGATAATGAAAGATATACGTCCTAAATGTGACATCTATAATATATATATAAAAATATAGATCATGTGCAAAATATACAGCAATCTTTTAAGCAAAGCACTCCTGGATCCAATATCAATCAAACCTTAGATGCAGTGGAAGGTGATAAACCTAATGATAAAGCAGGCAAAAAGTGGGTCAGATAAGGGATGAAAACCTTATGTGTGTCTACCGTGTTCACCAAAATTAAAATTAAGACCCATCCCAAAAGAGATGGAGTATTCAAAGCCCTGTCATTAGAAAGAAGATACCTCAGCGCGGAGGACACAGAAGACTGCTGCATCACCGCCGGAGACCAGCAGCATGAGGCACCGGGACGCTGGGGACCAGGTGAGTATAAGCCCTCCCCCCCCCAAAAAAAATAAGACACTGTTTGGAGATATACATTATCAGTCTCTGATTTTTGGTGTGCCAGAGGTGTTATACACACTGCCTGTTCTTGGTCTCCATAGTCTATTTGATATTCAGTGTGTTGCCCACTATACCCATTGATTATATGAAACTCAGATTCAGGGGTGCCTGTTATTTTCTTGTTTGTTGGAGATTCCTGAAGAGGCGGGTGATCAAAAACCTTTAAAGACAAAAGAACTGCAGCAAGATTTGGTGACAGAAGGAACTGAGGTTTCCGTTTGCATAGTAAGCTACATACTAAACACTAAAGGTCTTTGTACCTGACCTCCAAGACGTACACCTATACTGACCTAAAAACCCTAGAAAAGTCAGCTCCAATACATTCAAAACTATATAAACAAACAACAGAAGTTTTGGAATTCTGTTCTGTGGAGCGCTGAATCAAAACTGAACTTTTCAGGCTCTGTGCCAGCGATATGTCTGAAGATGCAAGAATGAAGCATATGCTGAAAATAACACCCTGCCTACAGTGAAGCATGGCGGTGGCTCAGTGATGCTCTGGGGCTGCTTTGTTTCTTCTTGCACTGCAAATCTGCTTTGTTTGGAGGGCAAGATGAATTCAATCACTAATCAGGAAACCCTAGGAGAAAAGATGCTTGTCATAAACGGGTTGAATAATTATAAGACTGTAGTCATTAAAAGTGGCATTTTGTCATGAATTTGGAGAAACCACTTGTTATATTAGTTGTGCTCAGCTATTTAAATTGTTCTTGTTTAATAGTTTTTTGAAAACAGCTGAAATTTTGCAAATTTTGTATCAGGCAGACACATGTGTTTACGCCTTGCCTTAAAGGGGTTGTCCCGCGCCGAAACGTTTTTTTTTTTTTTCAACCCCCCCCCCCCCGTTCCCCGCAAGACAACCCCGATGCAGGGGTTAAAAAAGAACACTGCACAGCGCTTACCTGAATCCCCGCGCTCCGGTGACTTCTTACTTACCTGCTGAAGATGGCCGCCGGGATCTTCTCCCTCGGTGGACCGCAGGGCTTCTGTGCGGTCCATTGCCGATTCCAGCCTCCTGATTGGCTGGAATCGGCACGTGACGGGGCGGAGCTACACGGAGCCGGCATCCTGCACGAGCGGCCCCATTGAGAAAAGAAGAAGACCCGGACTGCGCAAGCGCGTCTAATTTGGCCATTAGACGCCGAAAATTAGACGGGCTCCATGGAAACGAGGACGCTAGCAACGGAGCAGGTAAGTGAAAAACTTCTTATAACTTCTGTATGGCTCATAATTAATGCACAATGTACATTACAAAGTGCATTAATATGGCCATACAGAAGTGTATAGACCCACTTGCTGCCGCGGGACAACCCCTTTAAAGGTGACCACGACCCACATTGGGTTGCAACACGCCCTTAGCTCTGGTGTTTTTTGGTACAAAGCACTAAATAAAGCATGTTCTTTTATCACAGGAAGCTGACTTCAACTTTATTTCTTTCTTGTCCGTTATACCACTGGGACTGATGAAGAGCTCTGGCAGCAAGGGGCGATGCGTTGCAATAACCCAAATCTGGGCTTCTTTATTCCATCAAGGTCAATACAAAACAGCAAACAACCGATGCAATGTTTAGGCTGTAGAATAGCCTTTGTCAACAGCTTGAGTCATTGCAACGCATCACCCCTTGCTGCCAGAGCGTTTTTTTGGAACTTTGTAATACTCTGGTGTCCTGGATCAGACACTGATCCTGGCATGCACCTGAGGCAAATTAACCCCCCCCTCCCCCCCCTCCCCTCCTTGCACTGAGGAAATAGAGAGTGCTGCTGGAATCCTGTATACTTCTGCCAATACCACTGGGACTAAGCGGTAAAGCCAGAGCTCCGTGGACACATGCCTTTATAAAGCTAGCACCACTTGGATGCAGTGAAGGGGAGCGACCTTTTTTCTCTACCTTTGATTTGACTTTGGGCTATATCTGGAGGCAGCATTTAGGAAAAGGTAGTTTTCACCCTTGACCCATTCAAGCAGGATTAGCTCTTCACTGTAAGGTTCCAAAGCCACTGATCTCAGAAACAGCTGCTGACACTACACAAGGCCGAGGTGGGATACCTGAGGGTGTGAACAGAGATGTAAGGCTAAAACAAGCCGAAGTTGGGGCATGAAGTATATACTTCAGAATATTAATCAGGCAATAGGTCAGGGCAGCCAGTAGACAGATAGCGGAGTCCAGAAACATAGTCACCGACAGGAATACAGAAGTCACACATAGAAGCAGGCAGAAGTCTAAACCAATGAAACACACTAACTGGAGCTTTGTCACAATTGCTTAGGCTTCCACCCTTTGGTGTGGACAACTAATATTTCCAGAGCTGGTAGAGGATTGGTAGGGGAATAATTAATCAAGTGCATGCTGGCTCTTTAAGGCCGGTTTCACACAGGCGACAAAATCACACTCTTTTCTCGTAATGCAAAATTGCATGTATGTGAAGCCCATTAGAGATGAGCGAGCACCAAAATGCTCGAGTGCTCGTTACTCGAGTCGAACTTTCAGTGATGCTCGAAAGTTCGTTTCGAGTAACGAACCCCATTGAAGTCAATGGGCGACTCGAGCATTTTTGTATATGACTGGTGCTCCGCTAAGATTTTCATTTGTGAAAATCTTAGCAAATCACCAAAGTCATGTAAAAAACACAGAAATGGATAGGGCAGGCAAGGAGCAACATGCAGGGCTGCATTTCGGGCTCCGAGGTCTCACTATTAAGCCACAATAGTGGCAAAAGTGAGACCCCCCCCCCCCACTGTCAGCATAATGATCGTTCTCCTCTGCCACAGCTGTAACAGTTGTGGCAGAGAAGAACGATGTTAGCCCATTACAGCAATACAGCCGACTCCATTGAAAGCAATGGCCTGCCGGCGAGCACGGGATGAATTTTCGGGAAGGGCTTAAAAATATAAGCCCTTACCTGAAAATCATCCTAAAATGTGTAAAAATAAAAAAATAAAAATTATGTCAGCATTAAGATCGTTCTCCTCTGCCACAGCTATAACAGCTGTGGCACAGAAGAACGACGTTAGCCCATTGAATTCAATGGAGCCGGCAATACAGCCGGCTCCATTGACAGCAATGGGCTGCCAGCAAGCGCGGGATGAATTTTCGGGAAGGGCTTAAAAATATAAGCCCTTACCTGAAAAAGAAAGATTTTAGTGTAAAAAAGAATAAAAATGCAGGCATTCTCTTCAATGGAGCCGCTGCTGCTGCCGGCGACTCCATTGAAGACAATGGTCCGCTGGCACAGCTGAATTCTTTTTCAGGGAAGGGCTTTACATATAAGGCATTCCCTGGAAATGAATTAAAAGTGATTTAAAAAGCAAAAAAAATAGATACTCACCTCCCTTCAGCTGCCGGGGCACAGCCGAGTCTTCTCCTGCTGTCCCCTGCACTGTGGTGCTGAACTGCTGTCATTCAGCTGAGAGCTGCGCTGAGCCAATCAGAGGAAGCAGACTGTGACCAATCAGAGGCAGCTCATTCAGCAGGCGGGGATTTTAAATTCCCGGCTGCTGAATACTACAGAGAGCAGTTCAGGAGAACTGCCAGCTGGCCGCAGCTGAACTCCGTCTGCCGGGACAAGGTGAGTATATATATATTTTTTTATTTTTACACATTTCTGGATGAATTGCAGGGAAGGGCTTATATATTTAAGCCCTTCCCGAAAATTCATTGTGCGATCACCGGCAGCCCATTGCTTTCAATGGAGCCGGCTGTATTGCCAGCTCCATTGAATTCAATGGGCTAACATCGTTCTGCCGGGACAAGGTGAGTATTTTTTTTTTTTTACTTTTTACACATTTTAGGATGATTTTCAGGTAAGGGCTTATATTTTTAAGCCCTTCCCGAAAATTCATCCCGCGCTAGCCGGCCGCCCATTGCTTTCAATGGAGCCGGCTGTATTGCCGGCTCCATTGAATTCAATGGTCAGTGCTCGTTTAATCGAGATGAGCACCGCGTGGTGCTCGTCTCGAGTAACGAGCATCTCGAGCACCCTAATACTCGAACGAGCATCAAGCTCAGACGAGTATGCTCGCTCATCTCTAAAGCCCATGTTTCCCAATGGGCTCATTCACATTAGCGATGTTTTGTAGGCTGCTACATTGCGAGAGAAAAAAAAATGCGGGTTGAAGAATATTGCCGCTATTTGCAAGGTTTTGTAGCCCAGGTTTTCCTATGGAGCCTCCCTTTCTGATGCATCGCATTGCATGAAAATGC
Source organism: Eleutherodactylus coqui (assembly GCF_035609145.1). Lineage (NCBI taxonomy): Eukaryota > Metazoa > Chordata > Amphibia > Anura > Eleutherodactylidae > Eleutherodactylus > Eleutherodactylus coqui. The sequence continues at coordinate 135,656,113 of NC_089843.1, read as the reverse complement.
TGGTTTTTGTGTGGTGCGATGTAACTTTTACAGTAGGAAGTCCTAATCTATAAGCCCTAAAATAAGCCCTAGCTTCATTAACAAAAAGAATACATCACCTAAGAGGCACTGTCCGCTCCACCGCACATCTGTTCTGCATCTCAGGCAGACTTGCTTGTAGTTTTCAGCAAGCACTTCCTGGTTTGGATGTTCAAAATCCCCATTTGCAGGAAACGCTGGCTGTGTTTGGTTCTTGAGCCACGGCTTAGCCAATCAGAGCCAGTGCTCAATGAATCAATTGCAGCCATTGCTTGGCTGAGATTGGTTCACTAAGTGCTGCAGTGATTGGCTGAGCTGTAGCACTGAAGAACTAATCCCAGCCAGCATTTCCTGGAGATGGGGATTTTGAACATCCAAACCAGGAAGTGCTTGCTGAAAACTACAAGCAAGTCTGCTGGAAATGCAGAGGAGACGTGCAGCGGAGCTGACAGCGCCTCTAAGGTGATGTATTCTCTTTTTTTTTTTAAAGCAGCCGGGACTTATATTTCAACCCCCTCCAAAAAATACCGTGGTGATAGCGCTCTCGCCTGTGTGAAAGAGGCCTTAGTCTGGAGGCGGAAGCACATATTAGTCTTATGCACTGAGGCCGAAGGCCAAGCAGCTGGCAGGATGCAGCATATACTATTACCATTGGAATGGCTACTGACTGCAGTCCCAGCAGCTAAGCAGGGTTGTCTACAGTGGTAAGCTGTGACATGTAATGATGGTTGAATAATTCGTTTACAACTGTTCATGTATCAAAATTATTTTATTTAATTTTTTGATAGCTAATGAAATAAAACACTATACCCCTTTAAATAAAATAATTATTCTAGAGCTATAAGGACTTATAGTAACGGATAATCTCTACGTGATCCACATATGTCTATTAGAGGTCTTACAAGAAATCATTTCCCTTCCACAAATGTTCTCCCCCCTGCTAAATATTAGTCATTTACATTCACAATGAAGCAGACGTAAGGACTCCGAGCTGGTATATTCAGTTCCAGTAAACAAGACACTTAACCCTGTACTCTGATAGTAGGCAGCCTTTTATAGCAGTAGTTTACTGTATCATTCAGACGGAATGCAGTAAAGCTGTCATAGGACTATGTCAGAGGTTTTGACAGAAGGTGAAGGATCATTTTATTTATTGGGGTTTTCGGCTAACATGGATATTGAAGTTGACCCCCTGTGCCGGGAAAGGGGCTAACCTGGATGCACTCTAATGGGTCAAGTATACAATTTCTCTTAGAACTTAAGTTATGTTACCAGATTTGATGTGTATAACATTGCTACATATTATGCTATTATCTCAAACAGATATTATTCAAAACAACCTTATTGTAAAATCTAAAAGCAATCACAGCAACTTGTAATGATAGAAACGGCGGCATACTGTCAGGAGGCATATGCGTTCATTTACACTATACATATAAATACAGCTTGCTTAAAAAAAGCAATTTTTTTTTACATTTTATACTATACTGATGGAAGAAGAATAAAATTAGAAGCGGATGCTGTGTTCTGTTGGTTACTTCTATGGAAGCCACTACAAGCGTGGCATAAGAGTAGTGAATTACGAGTACTGTCTCTTCTCTGGATTGTCCCAGTAATACAACAGTTACATTATTGTAAATAGTAAATACTCTAACATTGTCATATTATAACATTCCCAGAGTAATTTTACAAGGATATAGCATTGCTTGTAGTGTACAGGCTTGGTACACCAGATATACAGTACTATCTAGGTTTCGGTTATATAGTGGGTACATACAGTATGAAGGCTCATTCACACGAGCGTTGCAATTTTAAATCACAACAATAAGGAATAGCCGCGATCGAGTCCCGAGATTAATCAGCATTTTCTAGTCCATTCACACGGGCGTATCGTGTGAAAAATACGCTGAAGCCCAGAATTCTGTTGGGATGCCAGAAATCCTCAGAATGGCTTCTAATGCCTAAATAGAGGCAGCTGTCTTTGTTTCCAGGTGCCAGACGCAGGAAAACTCCCCCCCCCCCTTGCCTTTTTTTTCAGCACCCATAGCAATCTATGGAGCCTCCAACGATTTTCTTCAAAAGATTCACACAGCGTGAAAAATTGGTGACCAAAAATCACTTTGAGAATTTGACGTTTTAACAGTAGGATCTTTTCATGTGCCTGAAAATCGCCCATGTGAATGAATGCATTGGAATCCAAAGCTTCACATGGTCACGTTTCTTGGCCGATGTTTTAGCACCGCTAAATAGCCGTAAAAATGCCCATGTGAATAAGGCCTTAGTCACACGGGCGAATTGGCACCCGTACACCGGCGCCGATGCGCCCGTGTGATTGCAGTAAGGAGACGGACGTACCTGAAGACGGCCATCTCTCTGCAGCGCCGGAGGAAAGAACACATGACCGGCAATGGAGCCGGTCACATGTTCTTTCCTCCGGCGCTGCAGAGAGACGGCCGTCTGCAGGTACGTCCGTCTGCTGGCGTCAGTCACACAGGCGCATCGGCGCCGGTGTATGGGTGCCGATGCGCCCGTGTGACTGAGGCCTAAGAAGACGTTTAAGATTGTAAGGTTTTAGTTTTTTCCTGAGATGGTTGTTCTGAGGAATCCTGCAGAACAGTGGTTTAGTACATAAATGTAGATTTTAATATAGTATGTAATAATAGCAGTGCAGTCAAAAAAAATAATTCCACATCAATACATAAAATGACTGACATTGATTCCACTTCATAAAAATGAGTTAATTAAGCCAAGCAATTTAAGCAATAACAATTGATTTATTGAAGCAGTAGAAAGAAGTGCCGGTTGGTCCAAAGTTATGGATGCATCTGAATAAATTGAAAACGGTCGTTTGGAACAGCACCTTATGTGTAACATAGTAACAGTATGTTAGGCGGAAAGAAGATAATGTCCATCCAGTTTAGCCTGTTTCCACTCCCCTTGTTAATCCAGAGGAAGGCAAGAAAAAAACATATGAGGCAGAAGCCCTTTTTGGGGGAAAAAGATCCCTTCCCGACTCCATAATGGCAGTCAGAATAATCCCTGAATCAACATTTGAAAAGTTCCTTCCTAAGTCCAAGACCCGGATCAACAACCCCGCTGGTCACCTAACGTCTATATCCCGCAATATCATAGCACTCTAAAAAGACGTCCAGACCTCGTCAATGGATTTTGCCATCACCACGTCCTCACGCAGAGAGTTCCACAGTCTCACTGCTCTTACAGTAAAGAACCGCCTTCTGGGTTGGTGGTGAAACCTGCTTTTCTCTAACAGTAGACGATGCCCTCTTGTTACCATTGCAGTCCTGGGTATAAACAGATCCTTGTATTGTACCCTAATGTATTTATACATAGTTATTTGGTCGCCCCTTGACCATCTAGGGTGAATAGTCCCAATTTTGATATTCCAGTCCTCCCATTCCATTTATTAATTTTGTTGCCCTTCTTTAAACCCCCTCAAGCACTGTAACATCTTTCCTGAGCACCGGTGTCCAGAACTGTACACAGTATTACATGCGGGACCTGACAAGTGCCTTATATAGTGGAAGAATAATGTTCTTGTCCTTCGCCCCTATAGGAAGGAATGCATCTGACTTAATGTATTGTATAGAGAATTTGATGAGGAATCCAAATGTGTGCTTAATTGTCATGTACCTTTATTTCTGTTAACAATTTTTCAGTGACATGGAATACAACAATGATCCATTACAGGATATGCTCGATGTGCTCCCTGTTGTTTTGAATTCCCAAGGCTATCCTATTCTCCAACTCATGATGCACTGAGAGCAACACGTCAGCCGAAATGCTTGCACAGATGTCCAGGATCTGCTGTTACATGTATGCTACACTCTGGATTATTACTGCGTAAATCCTGGACTTGACATCACCCGACATATTAATATGTGCCCAAAAATTACATATTAATACAGCAAACAAGAAAAATACAGCCATTATGGCAGGAACCCCACTCTACATTAGTGTCCCCCATTTTTCCCAACCATGAGAATCCCCACATATTCTACAACATACTACCCCTAGTGGATACCACCACATCTTACAGTGCTAAACATTGTAATTTCAACCGAAGAAAACACTTTCATTATTAATGCATAATTAATTCAATGAATAAATACAATTTCATGATAAACAGTCTTATAAAATAATTAATAAAGTAATGCAGTTGCATAGACATAAGAGAATTGCAAGTGATAAAGGAGGTGTTAACCCTTTCCAATCCAATTTGTATCCTGGTTTTCCTAGGGGGTCTTACTCTTTTTTTGCCGTTATACAATAGCACTATATACTGGCTAAAGCCAGTACTGCATGAGATGACACGTTGGATAGACTCCGACAGCACAGAGGCTGGCAATATACAGTAAGAGAACCCCGACGGGTGTCTTCCAACATCAGAGCTGTACAGCCTTAAATCATAATGTCTTCAGAGGTCAGTGAATGGGAAAGGGTTAATAGCTAAGGGAACACGCAAGGCAAAACTAATACTCATGTTATGCTTTAGCAGAGGCCCTGATATGGGGGATACATAAAGTTTTCGGCATATAACATTCTTTAATCTGATAATAATCAGCTCCTAGCCTTCTTTGGATCTTTATGCACCAATATACTAGGCATAACACTATGCATTGCCTTTTTCTGGAGTGCTCCCTTAATACTTAGAGACAAGGATATTGACCACGATAGTGGTTGCTTCACTGCACACTTCATTTCCCTAGTAGCTAATAATCGAAATACGTTTATAATAATCTGGATATTTTCCTTCCTAATAGGTAAGACAATGTTTAACAACTAAAGCGAAATGAATCTTAGAAGTAAGTGTAAGTTCCAAAGTTTTGTTCTTTAATAAATAGTTTCACCAGTCAAGCCACTTAAACATACTTACCATGCGATAAGTGTACTGTACTTTATTATCTTGATAAATTGACTTCTTTGCAAAGAAAATAGATGGCTAGCAAGTGATGTTATTATTTTATCCTCCTGGAATTGGTCATTAATTCATTAAATGCACTGATAAATCAATACTTAAATGATAAAATTGGAGAACCGTACACGTTTTGCTGGAACATGAAAGGTTTGATAAGTCATATCTAAATGTACTCTATGGCCTGTCATAAACTAATAGAAAAAGATTTACACAGAGGAATGAAGTCATCATTTATACTAATAAAAAATGACACCGGTGTTTGAACATAATTTTTCAGTGATTCATATGCATTTTATCTTTGTAACTAGCACTGAAACTTCTTGGTGGAAATAATAAAATTCTGCTTTCATCAAATACTCTAAGCAGAAAAATTAAATGATCAAAATGAATGCAGAGGCAAGATCTTTATGGATTTGTATCCTACAAATACAGCACATTTCTTCCTCCCAGAGGAGTATATATTTATATTATTGGAAGGAAGTGATCCTATGAAGGGCATTCTTATTTGTCAAATTGACACAGATAGAGCTATTTAAGCCAAATAAATCTGATTGTAGCTCAGTGACTCACGTCATGTCATCTCCTGCAGCAAATATGAGATTTCACAGAAGGTAAAATGGATATACAGTACTACAGTTATTGTACGGTATACCTTGAAGACAAAGCACACAAACTTATACAATAAATCATTAAAATTGGACAAGCTCAGAAAAGTTCCCAGGGTAACTCCCCGCTATTGTAAGAGGATTAACCCTTTCCAATTCACTTTCTGACGTCTAAAGACATTCTGATTGAAGGCTGTACAGCTTCGATGTCAGAAGATGTCCGGCAAGGTATTCTTACTATATGTTACTGGCTGCTCTGTTGTTGGGGGCCTCTCCAGCATGTCACATACCGCAGTACTGGCTCTATCCAGCAGATGGTGCCATTGTATAATGGCAGAAAGAGAAAGCCCCCTAGAAACCCTAAATCCAAAATTGGATTGCAAAGGGTTAACCCAACTGAGACGATCGCTTCACCAGTTACAATGGTAAATGTGTAAGGACCTTCCAGGGTAGGGATCTTGGACTACCCAATGTTACCAAACGGTGTTAAATATGGCGCCATCTTTAGTGTAAGGCCTTGCATATTTAGTTAATAGTACGATGTAATGGTTATATGTTTATAGTGGTTATAGACTGATAGTGAGTACCATTGTATATTTTGAGTTATATGTGACACAATGATAATGCTGTGGACAACAATGTAGCAGACAAGGCTTCCCTGAATTTACTGAAGGCGCTCTGATGTGTGGGCTGAATGATTTAACCAAAGCAAGTGGTGAGAAGTTCATATTTGAGCTTCTCACCACTTCGAGTGAATTCAGGGCTATGTTAAGCCCCTGTATGTGGTATGTATGGTGTGTGTAGCTAATTCGTTTCCATATAACATGGGCAGAAGGGGGCTGGATGCGGAATCTCAGCAGCTGCCTTTCTGAGTGTGATTATTTGAAAGTATAGTTAGAGCCGTGTATGTATATTGTTGTAACTATTGAGAAGTAAGACATAAATTCTAGCCAGGCAGCTTGCTGCTGCCACTTTAGATAATCTAAGAAGTGCTGCAGTGTTTAAGTATACATTCCCTCCTATGGAGTGCATATTGTATAATGTACATATTATTTAAGTTTTACTAAAAAATTGTTTATTGCAACAACGCACTGCCTCTGTCTGCCTTCAGAACATCACCTATTATACTATAAAAAGGAGATATGATGAAAACCCCTGAGCAGAGATAGATAAGATAGAGACTCTACACTGTTAGAGGGTAAATTATTTGTTTGATATGACAGCAGTATGACTGTCTATCATGGAAGAAGTTTGATTGATTCATAGAGTGTTACTGTGGTTGTCTCTTAAGGGTATATTATAGCTGCCTCTTAAGGGACCACTGTTGCTTATAGAGGCACTTGTTGGTTCTTTTACGGCACTGTTAGTGGTACTGTTATGGCAGCTACTGTGATATCTGAAAAATTTGTCATGTAATATACATATATAGACTAGGTGAAGATATGTCCATCCAGTTCAGCCTGTTTCCAACCCCCCTTGTTAATCCATAGGAAGGCAAGAAAAAAACCTATAAGACACAAGCTCTTTTTGGGGGGAAAAATTCCTTCCCAACTCCATAAAGGCAGGCAGAATAATCCCTGAATAGACATTTGAAAAGTTCCTACATGACTCCAAGATCTGGATCAACAACCCCGTTGGTTACCTAATGTCTATATCCTGTAATATTTTTGCACTCTAAAAAGATGTCCAGACCTGTCTTAAACTCCTCTACCAATTTTGCCATCGCCACATCCCCAAGCAGAGAGTTCCACAGTCTCACTGCTTTTACAGTAAAGAACCACCTTAACAAACAAGTAATATACATATATAGACTTTTCTAAATAACTCCTTTCTTTAACTCTTAGAGGGCTGCTTAGAATAATATATTGTAACAAACCTCTGGATGTGTAATTTCCATTCAGTCAGATTGGGTTTCAACCTCAGAGGTATTGACACGACCTACCTGTTTATATTCAATAGATATATGGACAATCAATACAAATCTAATTAATTTATAACCAATAATACAGCTTTCCTTCAGAGCCTTAGATGAGAAAAGCTACATCTATGTGTTTACCATGCATATCATCTATTTAACTTTTTACAGAAAGCATGACTAGAAGAACAGTGGGCGGCGACTAATAGAATGGTATTGAACCAAGAGAAATGCAAAGTCCTACATCTGGGCAAGAAAAATGAAAAAAGCACATACAGAATGGGAGGAATTGGGCTAAGCAGCAGCACGTTTAAAACAGACTTGGGTATACTAATAGATCACAGACTGAAGATGAGTCAACAATGTGATGCAGCAGCCAAAAAGGCAAACACAATTCTGGGATGTATTAAGAGAAGCGTAGAGTCTAGATCATGTGAGGTCATTATCTCCCTATATTCTTCCTTAGTCAGACCTCATCTGGAATACTGTGTCCAGTTCTGGGCACCCCACTTTAAAAAAAGACATAGACAAGCTGGAGCAAGTTCAGAGAAGAGTTACCAAGATGGTGAGCGGTCTGCAAATCATGTCCTATGAAGAATGGTTAAAGGATCTGGGAATGTTTAGCTTGCAAAAAAGAAGGCTGAGAGGAGACTTAATAGCAGTCTACAAATATATGAAGGGCTGTCACAGTGCAGAGGGATCAGTCCTATTCTCATTTGCACAAGGAAAGACTAGAAGCAATGGGATGAAACTGAAAGGGAGGAGACACAGATTAGATACTACAAAAAAAACTTTCTGACAGCGAGGGTGATCAATGAGTGGAACAGGTTACCACGGGAGGTGGTGAGTTCTCCTTCAATGGAAGTCTTCAAACAAAGGCTGGACAAATATCTGTCTGGGATGATTTAGTGGATCCTGCACTGAGCAGGGGGTTGGACCCGATGACCCTGGAGGTCCCTTCCAACTCTACTATTCTATGATTCTAAGATCTAATGCTACATTTAGAGGTAACGATTAAAGAATTGTTCAAATGAGCAAAAGTGAATGAATCGTTCAGTCTAAACATGAGCCAATGACTGAACGACAAACAAGAATTCTTCCCTTCACGTTCATCATTCATTTTCTGTAGGCACCAAAATCATTGTTTGCTCATTGACTTATCGTTCAGTTTAAATAGCAATCATTTAGTCCCTGTATTTGCTTATCCAGGGACCGAACGATTCTGTACAATCCTCATTTGAACAAGCCAACAATGCATTTGCATGCCTAAACAGACTGCATGAGTGCGAACGAATTAGCTGTGACGTTACTCACTCATTTGATTGAGAATCGGCTCATCTAAAAGGCCCCTAAAGGATATACAATATAAATTTGCTAAATTGGTTATTTCACAATGGACAAACTGACATAAAAAAAGTTGACTGACAATACATCTAAATGAGGCCTCCTTCAGACGGGCAATTTTGGGACCATTTTTGTGTGCAGAGAGAGAGAGAGAGATTCTCTTTTTGAGAGCATCCTCAATCATTTAGAGATAGAATTGCTCCTAAATTTCATAGATCAGAGGGCGGCACTCTGGTACCCCAGAGAATAAACCCCGAATCACCTCCTCCACTTCCTTTTCGGAACAACATCCACCAACTCGTGTGCCTGCCAACATCTGCGTGACAGCTACCAGGGAAAAAGGGTATCCTTGTCAACAGAAGACATGTCTCCTACTTCAGCAACTCTCTCCCAAATTAGAAACTACCGAAAACACCGCTGGATAGCATCTCATCGCACATGTAGAATTCTTATGGGTGATTACAGGGGGCTGGGACACTTCTGTCAGCATGACATATTGCTAGCAGGACCTTATGTGAGGGCAAAAGCACAGCTATTGTGAACTAAAAAAAAGAGAAATCTATGCTGTAACATGCATAAAATAAATCTGTTCACTACGCAAATACGTTGCGCAGAAGTGGCCAAGTTGGCGCATATGCTTGTGTGCAGGAGGCCTAAATACAACATTATGGTCCTAAGACATGGGCGTTTTTCAATTCTGCATGCATTTGGCTAAATAAAAACATTCTCTTAACTGTTGCAGTTTCAACCTTACTTTCTTGCTATCATCCAACGTCTGTACCCTGTACCGTCACATGAGATTGTCACAGGACCACATCATGCATGGTTATGCACGGTAAGAGCATATGCCCAGGTTTCCGAAGGCTCTATGGCTGAATGGGAGATGAGGGTAAAACCATTAAGAACATTATATTGATAAGGGTATAGATTTACATTCTTCTTATTTATTTAGTAAATGAAACACTTTTGTTCCAAATAAACTTTTCCAGTTTGCACCATATAGTTCTTGTGAAGTAGTTTGCTGACAATTGACACCAGTGATGCAGATCCTAGGTTTAAGTTGGCGTGGGAAGCTGACTTACTTATTATAATAATATCACCTGGCGTTTGGCAGAAGGCGTGCATTTTTTCTCACATGCTATCTATTGCTTGTGCCGCATTAAATTCTTTTCAAGATGGTACAGGTGCCTTTGGTGTCGGATCAGTGTTGGCGCTGTGGAACTGAAAAAGGCACTATATTACATTTGTGGTGGAGTTGTAATAAGGTAAAGCCCTTTTGGGACAGAATGTTCTTGATCTATAAAACAATGTATCAGAACTCAGAAGACAATTCAAAATACTCCACAGATAGCGCTACTTTTGATCCTTCCTGGCTCGATAGGAGCACAGAAAAGAGGGGTTGCTCAGATTGTGCCTGGCTGCTGCAGGGGCTGTAATTCCACGACATTAGCGCACAGATCACATGTGTGAGTAGCAACGAGAGATGGCACAGCTGTGTCACATGGAGGACATGGGCATCGTATAGATTTGTAACACTTTGGCAGCCATGGGTGGAGTTTATGTTCTCGGCAGAATTTGAGACCCTGTTTTCATGAGCATGGAGATCTTGGAGAGGATGAAGACTTTGAGGGCAATATCTGTGGATCCAAAGTATATCAGTTAAAATATGAAGCGGTTCTACTTGTCATCGTCCCCTCCTCCTGTGTCTTACCCTCCCCCCTTAAACCCCTGTCATGTCCTTCTGCTCAAGCAGTACTTAATTGGTAATCTCTATCTTCTCTTTTCATTTTATTTATTTAATTTTCTACATTTCAACTTAAAAAAAAAAATATATATATATATATGTATAGATTTTTTTTCTCTTCTTTTTCCCTACATTACCCTACGTTACCTCTATCCGTGGTTGTTGTCCAGCGATAGCCAGTAAACTTTGACTTTTTTTAGTACACAGTTTTAATTTTGTGGAAAGGGAGTGATGACCAATGCATCTTATCTCTCTGTAGAGATAAACATGTGAGGACAAGGTCACCTATTCCTGCCCTACCAAAGTGGTCTTAGGACACATCACGTGTTGAGACAAGGTCATCATTTCAAGAATACAAGGTCATGCTCCATTCGTTAGGTTTATGTATGGCACTTCATGTCATTCACTATATGCTACACTTATGATATGAGGTCCTGATTTGTTTGTTTGTATGTTTATTATATTGAAAATCCCTAATAAAAGTTGACCTATAGCTATCGTGTAGCGCAACCATGGTGCACCACAATGTGAGTCACTGGCCGGTAAGTGAAATGTAACATTATTTTTCTAAGAAAATGAATCTTATTTTTTACTTCACCTTGAAGATTAAGCACACGCTGCATGTATTTACAATACAGTTCCATCACTGATCTTTTAAAGTTCGCAATTAATAGAAGCGCTGAAGAAAATCCAGATTCCATTGCTTGAATGGAGGGCTCAGTGACCTCTCCTTTCTAATCAGTGTTGTGTATGTAAAGAAGCACATATTTCCCGTTGCATTATGCCGCAGTTCCTGTTTGTTTTTGTACCTTTGAGCTACTAATCATTTTCTCTTCTTAGTCAACACTGCCTTACAGATCTATATCCAGTAAGTTCATGCAACGTGCCTGTTATTTCTGCTCCGTGAGCCATTTATAATTCAGCATAAAAAGTATGAAACACGCAATGGATCATTAATAGTTTAGTTCATTAGTGTCAACAGTCTTGTCGGCAGATAATGGCAGACATTTACAAAGCCTGCATTACAGTGTGCTCGAAGCGGATGAATAGAGGCGGCTCATCTGAGCATGCGACAAATAAAGGCCTCGTATTACTTTGTTTCAAATCCCCTACACCTATACGCCTGGTCACATCACTATATAAAAGCAGCTTCATAAAGCACACTTTCCGGCAGGCGGGAGCTGCCTCTTAAATTGTGTAAGAAACTAGCAAGAAGTGAGCTTCGATTTACTAAACTTAACAAGGCGATGCCTTCATAAATCTGCCCCTAGAAATAAGAGTAAATGCATGGCGAAATGCATACATATAAAATACGTCAAGTGCCTGTGATGTTAAAAAGGATAAAATATGTATGAGCTGGAAACTACAAATGGAAAAGACTATAAAGAAATAAACAGCGTATTCTGTCTGAGTGGCTGCTTTTATGTCCTGTGTAATTTGAAGACTGTATTAACCAATTCGCTATCCGCTATGAATGTGGCTTTTTGTCGTCTGCTAAGAAATAGATCTGGTTCGGCTGATAGAATCTTCATGTCGTCCTCTGTAGATATCAGTTTCCCTTTATCTGAATCCTATCTGGAAGACATTGTATCAGCATATTTTTCCTCTTAGCCGATTAGCGGCGAAACTCTGCACTGTATTCAAAAGACATTGGTTCTGTAAATGCCATTTGTGATCTGCAAGGAAAAAAATTGATGGGGGTGACAAGAGTTTAATGGGGTTTCTTTTAATCATGCTGACTTCATGCAATCTATAAAGTTCAGCAGCAGTAGATATTTCGAGCCGATTAAAAGATTTTGCCAGTATAAACAGGGTTCTTTTCTTATCCGAAAATCAAACAATTTCCGCATGGCAACGAAAAAAAAAATGGTAAGCCACATGCACTCCCAGCATGCCTCTGGAATACATTTCGATCAAACAATCTCTTAAAGCAATAGAAAATTGACTGAATCTTAAATGGAAGAATTGTATTTAAATATGTCAGGCTGCTCTGTTGCTCGTCTCTATGAGGCAAACATATTGACTCCCAGCAGCGGCTAATGCGGTTTCTTATAAATATCCTGTCGAACAAATAATGGTTCTCTATGGAATCCAGTAGGATGTACATTTCTAAAGCAAACACTGAACAGTCAGGAGGCTTGAGGGAAACAGCCAGAACAAGACTGAACTGAAAAATCGGATTTATTTTATCTTCCTTACTACAGTAGCATGTATTAGAGGACCCATGACAAGAACGTCAGCTGTTTAACCCAAACGAAAATGTCCGCGCCTCTGCCAAGCCATTCATTCCGAAAAGCTGCACCGCGGAAAAAATGCATTCACAGTAGATTAGCAGAGCAGGACCGTCTTTGTTTGCTGCGTTACGATTGAGAATATAAAAAAAAAAATCTAAATAAAAAAGGCACGGAGTAAAAATAAAGCCCTAATCTGGAACTATAAATGAACGTGATAATTGATCCACTTGTAGCAGAACAGTCTTATGCTGTATTTGTATTGTGCTGAGACAAAGAGACTTTATTATACTGTGATATATCTGTCAAGGTTTGGCTCGCTTACCAATCAATATGTCCTGTTTTTGGAAGTTTGCAAATGAAAAGGTTCTTTTCTATTTATGTTCTTCACTGCTTCACTTATGTTTCATTAAAACATAACTTTGAATTTGTATCTTGTGGAGACAGCAATAACCGCAACAGATGCCAAAAAGTTGAATAAAGTGACACATTTACACATACTGCTGCCAAGATGGAGGGTGGATGCTAAAACATTGCAAATCTTTTATTTTATCTTCAACTTCAAGTCTAGCAAGAAAAAGAGAAAATGTTATTGAAATGCCATAATGTAAGACACATGATTTCTGCATACAGATGGGGCCCCAGCCATGCAAACCTTTGGGCAACTTAGCTCCGGCATAGAAAATATGTGTTTGCCAATAAGTGTCGTTTGTGTTAAATTCTGGTTAGTTTATTGCTCCGTAATCTAATTATTATTGATTTGTAGCAGATGGATAGAATTTGTAAAACTGTCTTAAATTTTTACAGGGTGAAGAAGACATATGTTACACATATTATCTGCACATTTAAAGGTTCTTTGAAGAAGAGAATGCGTCATTAGAAAATGACCTATTTGTAAATCAAGTTTTTATGTTAAACTATTTTTTTTCAACTTTGGTGGTTATATTTTTTTTGTTTTCCATGTATATTTGAAAAAAATTTGTAAATCTTGCAAGTCTAATAAAAACCTGGCACTTCCTATTCTGTACAGCAGCCTCATAGACCATGGACCCGATAAACTGAAGGGAACTCACTGATTTCTATAGGATAGAGCATGCCTACCCAATAGGCATATACATACACATGGTCATATACATCCACTGTGCAGCACAGATGTGTAGAGGGTATGGTGCAGGGTGGGGGGTGATCATCAGCTATTATGAATGGTTGATCCTGTGTTATAGAGGTGTTACCTTTCATTGTAATCCTGCCTGTGATAATAATGAGAACAGGAAGTTTCAGCTTATTATCAGCTTTAGTGGTCAATATGGCTACTCTGCCTCTGCCTCCCTATTTCCTGTGTATGCTGCCGTCCTGAACATGGGACTCATCCTTGTCCTATGCATGATAAGAAGTTTCTATCGGAGAAGTTTAGCTGATCCTGCCAGCTCTAGCTTGAGTCACAGGCATGTTGAAGAGAAGAGCTGAGGAGGATGAACCTTGTCCCTCCAGGAACAGGAGGAAGAAAGTAGAAGACCACAGGACTGGGCAGAACGGGCATAGCAAAATAGTAATGCCAAGTTGGCCAGTAAGGGAATGATGTGGAGAGAGCAGCTACAATGGGATAGGAAAACTCGGAAAGAAACGACTAGCAAGAAGGAAGGGGAGGCCTGGCTGGGCAGACAAGAAACAGAGAATTGGGGGTTGAAAAAGGCATGTTATAGGCATGGCTAAATGGCTGTCCTAGTTTATGTCACTACCATATGGCTACTGTTGAACGAGATCATGGCAATATTGCTATGGTTTTTCCCAACAGCAGCCACATGGTAGTGCCAGCTGCAAAGTAGAGCTGGCCAATGTAATAGTGCTGGACATTTAGCTGCATCTATAATATCACTTAAACAAGCAGAAAGCAATGAATATGTGGCACTCACCAATCCAATAAAATTGTGTGTTATTCCACATGGATTAAACAATCACTTAGTAGGTGTGAACAGGCGCTCACATTGCATATCTCTATTTTTCTGCCAATGTAGATGGGGGTGTTATATTGTATGTGGGCTAGTGTTTGTGTGCCAGGGCTACTTTTTAGTGATTTAGTGTCAGGCTCTGACAACAAGTTACTATCAGTCCCAGGCAGCATCTACATAAGTCAGTCTCTCCATTTTATTGAGCAAAAACTGAAAATAGATCATCATAATCTACTTGAGGAACAGTATTATTATACTCAAGATGATAATTGGCAAGAACATTAATTTTTCCTATATAATACATAGAAATATATACTTATGCAATACACAGAAACAATAAGAAACCCATGTGCCATATTTCAAGAACACAAGTAAATATGGTCTGGACTGGATACAAAACTTGGTTCCAATTTAGCAGTAAATATAATATTTAATAAAATGACTTCAAGACATACAGGTCAAGATGAGCCTGGCAATACTGCTTTATTTAAGCCTTTTGATACTGTTTCTCAGTCTAGGATGACATCAAAGGTAACCTCCAACAGATCGTTTTCATCAAGCACTTCTGTTTCTTGGAAGCTGACAGGCCTCCCGGACATCCCAATCTTACAGTTTCATTATTACTGCAAGCCTGATTGACAGCAAGTCAGTAGATATAGTTTCAGTGATTGTCACCAGTGACAATATGTCAGCTCTTTTCCCCATAGATTTGCATTTGATGGATTTGGCAAAATAATAATTATTTCTTTTTATCCACAAGCCGTCTTAATAGTGTATAGTTTCAATATGAAAAGAATAGAAAAATAAGATAATACAAAAAGAGAACAGTTCCTACAAGGAACTCCATTAGCATAGTTATTTATTTGCATACATATGCAGAATCATTCATGCCATAAACAAAAAAACAAACAGAATAGCAAAAAAGTTCTCTCTTTTCTCAGGCTGATGTCACATTGTGCTCCTGGGACCTGTGGCTCTATAAGTTTCCAGTAGCACTCTACTGCAGGTGTGGTTGATTTGGCTGACTGATGGTGTTGATTTCTCCAGCCAGCCAATCACTCTCGGTTTGGCGCGTATAAATACCAGCCGCTCTTACTAGAGGGTGCCAGTCATCATCCATTCTCTCATTCCCTCTCAGAACCCCTGTGCTTGGTGTCATGCATGTTCTGCATATTCTTTCTCCCTGTGTGAACACAACCTTACATTCGGCCTGGGCAGGGTGCGTCTTGCGCTCAGGGTGGATGTAACGGTTTGTTCAGCCCATGTTAAGTGAATCCAGCTGGAATCACATAACCATACGTGTGCACCCTTTTTCAATACACAGAGAATGATCCCATTGATTACAATGGATTTATACATATGCATGCTTTTTGCATGTGCATTTCGGGTACGCAAAAAAATGCGCACAATGCCCTATTTTCCTGTGCATCTGTACAGGGAAAGAGAACATATTAAAGCCATTACACTAATAGACTGTTTCAACAGCTGAGAGCATCTTTTAGGTAGGGTAGGAATGCGCCACAAGGTTTTCCAAAACTCCACTGTAGTTCCACAAGTACCCTATCCGTGTGTTAGCCGGAGAGCTGCAGGACATTTAAAAGGGGTTTCCCTGATGCAGGTTAACCCTTTGCAATCCAATTTTTGATTCAGGGTTTCCTAGGGGGTTTTCTCTTTCTGCCATTATACAATGGCACCATCTGCTGGCTAGAGCCAGTACTGCAGTATGAGACATGCTGGAGAGGCCCCCAACACCAGAGCGGCCAGTAATCTACAGTAAGAATACCCTGCCGGATGTATTCTGACATCGGAGCTGTACAGCCTTCCATCAGAATGTCTTCAGACGTCAGACAGTGGATTGGAAAGAGTTAACCCTCACAGAGAAATATATAACACAATTATGTTAGAAAAAGTTGTCACCGTGCTACGTGGTACTTGTATTATATGTATGCAAACACTTTGTCTTTAGCGGTAAGTGTCTTTCTTACATTAGCACTCGCCTTTACGCTTACCGCTAAAGACAAAGTGTTTGCATACATATAATACAAGTACCATGTAGCACGGTGACAATTTTTTCTAACATAATTGTGTTATATATTTCTCTGAGAGCATCTTTGCATGTTTTTTTGAGCACACAAATGCGCACATTTTGTATATGCAAAATGTACAGTAAAAAAACGCACTTGCATGTGTACAACACCCATTCTGCAAAAAATGCAGTGCAAATGCGTGTAAAAAATATGCATACGCTCGTGTGAATCTGGCCTTAAACTCAACACTACATTGCATTAGATGTATATAAGATAGCATTCAATTAAAAAATAGTCACAATTACAAAGTCACATGATTATCCTGATAGAGCAATGTAGCTGCATTATGAACTACTCTAGCTAACATCTGTTGAGTACTGGTAGCAGATACACTGCATAGTGTTACAATTGTTTATTAATCATAATTAAAACTAATAAATAATTACACAGTTACATAGCCTGAAAGAGATACGGGTTAGTAAAAATATCAATATCTAACTTTGATTACAATATTTGCCCGGACTACATTACATCTTGTGATAGAACAGTCAACAGTTTGACTAATATACTAAAAAGAATCTTTCCCTATATTAAACCACCTCAAATGTACCAGGATGCATTTGCTTTCATAATAACATAGTATGTAAGGCTGAATGAAGACAATGTCCATCTAGTTAAGCCAGTTTATCCTCCTATGTTGTTGATCCAGAGGAAGGCAAAAAACCCCAAGAGCAGGAGCCAATTAGCCTATTTGGGGGAAAATTCCTTCCCGACTCCCTAATGGCAATCAGACTAATTCCTAGTTCAACCCCTAATAGTTCCTACCTGCCGGTATACCCAGATTAACAATTGACCTAAGATTTATATCCTGTAATATCCTTCCACTCTAGAAAGACATCAAGTCCCCTTTTAAACTCCTCTATGGATTTTGCCATCACCACATCCTCAGGCAGAGAGTTCCACAGTTTCACTGCTCTTACAGTAAAGAACCCTTTTCTGTGTTGGCGATGAAACCTGCTTTCTTCTAGACGTAGCGGATGCCCTCTTGTTACCGTTGCAGTCCTCGGTGTAAACAGATCATGGGGAAGATCCTTGTATCGTCCCCTCATGTATTTATACATATTTATTTGATCACCCCTTAGCCATCTTTTTTCCAGGGTAAATAATCCCAATTTTGATAGCCTCTCTGGGTATTCCAGTCCCTTCATTCCATGTATTAGTTTAGTTGCCCTTCTTTGAACCCCCTCAAGCGCTGCAACATCTTTCCTGAGCACCGGTGACCAGAAGTGTGTGCAGTATTCCATGTGGGGCCTGACAAGTGCCTTATATAGTGGGAGGTTAATGTTCTCATCCTTCACCCATATACCTCTTTTAATGCATCCCAAGACTTTATTTGCTTTTGCAGCAGCTGCCTGGCATTGGTTACTCCAGTTTAATCTATAATCCACTAGTACCACCACATCCTTTTCCATATCACTTTTCCCTAGCAATACCCCATTATGTGTATATTGGTCACATCAGTTTCTCCTGCCCATGTGCATAACCTTACATTTTTCAACATTGAACTTCATTTGCCATTTTTCTGCCCAAGCCCCCAGCTTATCTAGGTCCGTTTGTAGCTGCACATTGTCCTCCGTTGCATTGATTATATTGTATAATTTCATGTCACTATACATAGTCTTGTGAAAGCTACCATATATTATTAATGGTAAGAATTAGTTGATTATCAATAATGATTAATGTAATAGTTTTATCTTTTATATATAACACATTAGAGTTACTAATACAGTCATATCTCTACTTTCATTGCCTTCTCCTTTAGCCGATTTCCAGTTTCGATGATTCTTCAACGGAGAATTTTGCCTCTACTTTCGTTGCCTGCTTCTACTTTCGCCGGTGGCCGCCAGCCCACATGGCCTCACTATTCAATCACAGTCATTCATGGATTGCTCCAATCACAGCTGACTCAGCCAATCAGAGCAATCTCTTGCTGAAGGCGGGGGATTTCAATCCATGTCACTAGCAAGATGCTCAGCCAGCTTGACAAGTGCCCAGCAGCCAGCATGGAGGTCCAGAGAGTGGCCCCCGGGACACCAACGGCACCTGCAAGGTAAGTATAGATTTTTTTTCTCTCAGGTAGTGTACCTAGGGAGTTTAGCATTGCCAAAAACACGATGCCAAGCTGTGCCGCATTTTCGGCAGTCCTTAAACCGCAGCCCATTCATTTCAATGGGCGATGCAGGGCCGAAAACGCTTGTGTGAAGAGTCCCATTGAAATGAATGGGAGCGTTGTACAGAGTTTAGCACGAAACACTGTACAAAAATGTGGTTTGGTGTGTTATTTGGAATGTCTAGAACGAATTATTTGGATTTACATTGATTCCTATGGAAATAATTGCCTCGAGTTTCATTGGTTTCAAGTTTAGCCGCTTCCTTTCAGATGGATTACCAACGAAACTAGAGGTTTGACTGTACAGTTAAACAATACAAAATATGCAATAATGTCAATAATACAAACAGCAAAGTCATTCTTGAAGAAAACACCTTCTGTCTGAAGCAATGGTCCCCAACCAATGTCTGGGTAACCGTAGGTGGCTTGTGATCACTTGTTTTATGGCTTGCCATAGAAGCTCTGACTTACAACTACATGCACATTAACATTACAAACATATTCGACGCCTAGAACAGAAGTAATCTTGGGCTATAATAGCACTGTGTCACATTTCAAACTGATATCAATCTGCAAATTGAAATATCATGATTTTGTGTTTCTCTACAAATAATTTTGACATCCATGTGGCTCCCAGCTATCACTCAAAATTGAATGTGGCTCACAAGGTATAAAAGGATGAGGCTTCCTGATCTAAAGATATCTGAAACTTGTGATACTGGACATAATAAGATAAATGCTGAACCAAAGAGTCAAAAGATCCAGCACTTAGATTACAGGGGAGATTGCAACAGTTGCTCTGATTTTAAAATTAAGGTAGCTTTAGTAGCTATTATACAGTGTTCTATATAAGACTTGACATATCTGAAGCATGACTAATTCATGCCATAATAGTCATAATATCTTAAAGAGTCAGTTAATAGTACTTTCACTTGTTAGTGGTAGTTATCAAGAGAAGCTCTCCTTCTTAAAAATGAAAGCTATCCTAAGCATTAGCTAGAAGTTTAGAACTTTTTCCTTTTTGTCCACCAAGCAAACTATTGCCAATGTTTGGAAAGAACCATCTGCTAACTTGGCTGAAATTATGTGTTAGATTAATTACCGTATATACTCAAGTATTAGCCGACCCAAGTATAGCTATACTCGAGTATATACTAGGTTAAAAAAACAACTCAATACTCACCTAACAGTCGGTGTCTGTGTCCCTGACGATAAACTAATCACAGCCATTCAGTGATGTCATCCACTGAATGACTGTGAAGGATCGAGCCCCGGCTGTGATTGGGTGGAGCTCGATCCAATCACAGCACTTACTTACACAGCGCTGACGGCGGTAGAATTCAAAGCCGAGCAGGGAAATGACAGCGGGGAGAATTCTTAAGCAGCTTGCTACACCGCTGGGAAGACCATCACGCCGGGGACACAGATGCCGGCTGGGAGGTGAGTATTGCGGGTTTTTTGTTGTTTTTTTTTTTTTACCTCACTCGAGTATAAGCTGAGGGTGGCTTTTTCAACATAAAAAAATGTGCTGAAAAACTAGGCTTATACTCAAGTATATATGGTATATAGTATCAATGAAACGTTTACTGATATCAGTGGGAACCCTGAAAAATTTTCAGAAAACCTGAAACCTTTCTCCTCAATCACTCGCTACTTGAATTCGTTGGTGCCTATACCAATACTTACTATTTTTATTTAGACATGCCAACATGACCCACGATTCCTGTATAGTTATCCCCTGATTCTTTCTTCATTCATGTTTGCTGAAATATGTGGCTTTCCACTTGCTATTGTCATTTATACTGTGACACTATATTATCTTTCTGTAAAAAACACAAAAAATTCAGCAAATAATATTAGGTGCTTTTTATAGTGCGGGAATAATATTCTTTGTAAAGTACTGCATAAAAGTCCTCTGCAATGTTCTGCTTCTTTTAATAGCACAGTACAGTAAATAGAGTAAATACTTTTTGTGATTTAGCTTGTTTAGAAAATCTTTTACAAAGTCTGTTGTAGATACATCAATAACTGCAATACTAAAACTACTTGTCTAATTTTGTGTAAGTTCCACTTGTACTGTTAAAACATTGCTAACTCTTTAAGGCACAAACTCCACAAGACCTCTAAAGGTGTCCTGTGGTATCTGGCACCAAGACGTTAGCAGCAGAACCTTTAAAGGGGTTGTCCCGCGCCGAAACGGGTTTTGTTTTTTTTTCAAACCCCCCCCCCCCCCCCCCGTTCGGCGCGAGACAACCCCGATGCAGGGGTTAAAAAAGAACACCGGACAGCGCTTACCTTAATCCCCGCGCTCCGGTGACTTCTTACTTACCCGGTGAAGATGGCCGCCGGGATCTTCTACCTCCGTGGACCGCAGCTCTTCTGTGCGGTCCATTGCCGATTCCAGCCTCCTGATTGGCTGGAATCGGCACGTGACAGGGCGGAGCTACACGGAGCTACACCGAGCCCCATTGAGAAGAGAAGAAGACCCGGACTGCGCAAGCGCGGCTAATTTGGCCATTAGACGGCGAAAATTAGTCGGCTCCATGGGAACGAGGACGCTAGCAACGGAGCAGGTAAGTGAAAAACTTCTTATAACTTCTGTATGGCTCATAATTAATGCACAATGTACATTACAAAGTGCATTAATATGGCCATACAGAAGTGTATAGACCCACTTGCTGCCGCGGGACAACCCCTTTAAGTCCTGCAAATTGTGAGGTCGGGCCTTCATGGATCAGATTTGTTTTTCCAAATGTGAATGTTCTCAGCAAGAGAAACCAAGTAATCTTGTAGATATGATAATTTTTAATGGCTAACAAAAATACATGATGTTATAGCGAGCTTTCAAACCTACTTAGGATTCTTGACGCTTAATGGAATAAATCCAAAGGAGCGCATATATATATATATATATATATATATATATATATATATATACATACACACACATGAAAAGACACAGACATGGTGTGATCAATAGTAGAGGAATAAATACTCAATTAGTCCACTGATAAGGGATGTGAAAGTTTTATGTGGTCTCTGAATTGGCGTTAGGGGGTCACTAGGCCTGGTTGTTATCTCTGCTATAGACTTCTCATACTTTCCAGTGATGCATGAAACCACCTCCGATGTTTATTCTGTTTTCGAAAGTGTGAAAGATGGTTATAAACTTGTACTCCCAAACTCTTCTTTGACATTGACGTTTGAAGTTGCCTTTTAGTATAGTAAAGCCCTTTCACAGAGAAGACTTTAAATATAATTAATATCTTTATTGTTTATTCCTTAAAAACATTGGGCACAAGATTGTGACGTGGAATGTGTCCCGACTGCACGTCAGGCACCTTCACCAGTCGACAAGACTAAGACTGACCTAAACATATAACACAAAAATGCTGAGACCAATCATCAGTTGATCTCTGCCGTATAGGTACCACTCTACAGTAGATGATGAGTGAATATGTATATGGAGTGTTAGATTTGACACTTCGTGTTTAGTTCGACATCTACTGTGATAAACTCTATAATGTCCAAACCCAAAAGCAAGGAGAGGATAGTGGACTGGTTAAGGACTTGTTATAGAGAGAAGAGAAAGAATGCAATTGGGGATCCTACAAAAAGACAGTTATCGTCAATAGCTCAGGTGGACAGCTCTCATAGACAATGATTGTCAATAGCTCAGGGGGACAGCTCTCTACGCGTTTCACCACGAAGTGACGTGGATCTTCAGGAGAATATCTTATTTTAGAGCTAATTGCACGAAGAAGAGAGTTATATTTGTTAAGTCTATATATGCCTAGACTATTAGAGTAGGGTCTAGATATTTTAATAGGTGGAACAGTAGTGCATAGATGTTAGGTCTCTTATACACCTAGACCAGACCTGGGCAAAGCACGGCCCGCGGGCCACATCCGGCCCGCTGAATAGCTCGGACCGGCCCGCAAAGAGTGTCCTGGTGACTCACCAATGAGTCCGGTGTCAGCAACGGGAAGCAGCGAAACTATGCACTCCGAAGCCTTGTCCATTTTGTTCACTTCTGTGCTGTGCTAATAGTTATTCAGGCCTTACTTATTCAAGCACCTCTACCAATGACGTAGGCTTGAATAACTTTATTAAACAGCACATAAGTTAACAAAATGGACAAGGCTTCGGAGTTTGTAGTTTCACTGCTTCCCGATGCTGAGTAAGTGATGCCACTGTAACTTCTGAGTGCCAGGATGCTCGTTGCGGACCTTGGGGAGTGCCAGGACAATCGTTCCACGCTCGTCATTGGTAAGTGTCAGGACTTTTCCCTTTGCATTGTAATTAGAATAATAATACTAATAATATTCACTTTTTAATCTCTCTTCTTGGGGCAGCTCTCTGTGCCCTCTCCTAGGAGCATACTACTGTGTATTAAAAAAATCTATTTTCCGAGGTTAGCTGTTAACCCTTAAATATGGCGGCTAACATTAAAAAAAGAAAAATTGATGCAGAATGCCGAGTTTTTAACAAAGAATGGACTTCTAAATATCTATTTACTGAAACCAAAGGTAAAGCTGTGTGTTTAGTTTGTGGAGAGCAGATAGCTGTATTTAAAGATTACAATTTGCATCGCCATTATGAGACTAAACACGGAGAGAAATACAAGAACTTGACGGAGGCAGAGCGGGCACGGGTATCTGAAGATTTGCTAGCAAAACTGCAAAGTCAGCAAGGATTTCTTTAAAAACTTCACTCATCCAGGGATGCAGCCGTAAAGACCTGCTTTGTAGTATCCTACAAAATTGCAAGAAACAGTAAGCCATACTCTGATGGGGAGTTTGTCAAAGAATGTTTGGTGGACTCTGCAGCGCTAATTTGTCCTGAGAAAAAAGAAGCATTCGCAAAAGATAGTTAATTTCATCAGGGCAAGAGCACTAAATCACAGACAATTTGTTGCACTGTTGGAGGAGCCGTATTACAGCGCCATTCATTTTCAATGGCGGCCGTATTCTGGCCGCAAATCGGGCAGCTGGAATACGACCCCATTAAGGCAATTTGCATGGAGCCTTCGTATGTTGGTCTGGCCCTCTAAAACCATTCCAATTTCTCATGTGGCCCCATGGGAAAATTAATTGCCCACCCCTGACCTAGACTGTCAAGGTAGGGTCTAGGTATTTTAATGGATGGAACAATAGTCCAACAGATGCAACAGGTGCCTTCTATTTGATCATCAGGGGATTAGGTAATGGTCCTCTCATAGTCTTCAATGCGTATAAGTATTTTAAAATTACCTAGGTGGTTCTATGGGTAACCACCTAAGCTCTATCTGGTGGCTAGATAAGTGAGCACCTAAAAGCAGATATTGGTCCGAAGTAAGATGTTTAAGGCAGAATAGTGCCTGCTTGCTAATGGTGCTCTTTCTCCAGACCAGTCCAGAGTCAGTATCCTATACTCAATAGTATTGAAGGGCTACCCTCAAAGATATTCACCCAATACCAGTAGGTCAATCCCTATATTAATAGAGCAAGTGTAATTGAGGGTTCGACCCTTCAAAGATTCCCTAATGCAAAATAAAAAAGAGAGGCATGACCCTTCGCCTTAGTGATAGGCTAAGGAATGACAAGCCGCGGGTTCAGTTCAACATTTATAGTCTGCCTATATCCTCACACTAGGAGGGATGATTAAAGGAACAGCCAATGACTAAATACTTTATATACTTTAGTATAGTAACTTTCATTTGTTTTATATTGTGTCCCTGACTGGAAAAATGCTCAGCCACAGGTAATTCTGCCTTTATTTAATTGTGTGACCTCATCCTGGCTTTCAGTCTTTGTCC
Source organism: Eleutherodactylus coqui (assembly GCF_035609145.1). Taxonomy (NCBI): domain Eukaryota; kingdom Metazoa; phylum Chordata; class Amphibia; order Anura; family Eleutherodactylidae; genus Eleutherodactylus; species Eleutherodactylus coqui. Next base: position 135,631,377 of record NC_089843.1, on the reverse strand, counting down.
TGTTTCTCTGACATAAAGACCCCCAACAGGAAATTTACTGCACAGGATCAGATACATAACATTGGACGTGGAACATGTGAATATCCCCGGGATATAATTATTTTTTTATAAAGATAAAGAGGTCTTGCTGAGGAGAATCAGAGAAGGAAGCCCTATCACATACAAGGGTACTACATTCCTTGTGCTCCCGGTCCCCTTGAGAAGGACCCTCCAGCTTCGCGGAGCTCTCAGATCCATATTAGCACTCTAAAAGAAAACAACATTCCTTATGAGTTACAAACTGAAAGAGATAGTGACACAGCAATATTCAGAGGTCTGGGGGACCTCCCAAAGTTCCTGGCCAAGTTTGAACTACCAATGATCTCGATACCAGAATGGCCAAGGGTTGCTGCTTCAGATCTGCTCCCCCAAGAGCGGAATGGCATGTCGCAGGTTCAGCTGGTAAACACTAACTCTTGGGGTGATTGACTACCCATAGAATGAGCCTGCTCGATGCCTATATCCCAGAGTTGACAACATTGTTCCCTCCCATGTTGTCCGCGGATGCCCTTGGAGTTGCAATCCATGTAAATATGCCCTTATGAGGGTCAACTCACTTGTGCTGGGGGTTTGGGGAGAGCTGTAACCCTGTTTCTCTGTTTCAATGCCTCCAAATTAGGCCAGCAACACTAGATGTAGCATCAACAAATGTTACCTACTCCTGTAGCACTGTCTGCTACATGATTTTCCTCTTTCATGGGGCTGGCCTGCCATGGCCTCGAGTCTTGTCCCAACCATAAGACAAAAACTATGCTTTACCTCTTTTCTTTCTTTCGTTTACTTTAATTTCTACTGGTATATGTACTGACTTCCTCCGTTCCTCCTCCCCTCTCCTAATCTCCCACCTTTTCCCTGCTCTCTCCTCTCTTGTCTACCTTTGTGGAAGTCCACTGTGGCCGTACCATGCAGTCTGGCTTCCTCCTCAAAAGGTGAATCAATGGTGTAAGCTCCTACAATGCCAGTGGTCTCAATAGCCCAGGAAAACAACCAAATTCTATACAGCTTCCATAAGAAGTGAGTCATGATGGTTCTCTTTCAATAAACTCATTTTATCTCCTCAAATACCCCTAGTTGCCATAACCGATATTATCCTTATTGGTACCATGCTCCCCACCCAAACCGCAAAGCGTGTGGAGTGTCTACTGCTTTCCATAGATCATTAAATCCACAGGTCCTGGCGATAGAGAGGGATGATAAATTAAAATGGTCTGATGAAATTTATACACTGGCTAACTTTTATTTTCCAAATCAAGAACAGATCTCTTTTGGTTTCAGAACTCTTCGGAGACTAGCAGAATTCTCAGAAAACACGACCATCATTGCTAGAGGCAACTTTAACATGGCACTGGACCCATTCCTGGATGCCTCCTCCTCTGTTTCCCGCTTGCCCATTCGCAAGTTCAGAAGAACCCTGGTGAGTCTCCACCATGTTGATCTTTGGAGAACTCTCCACCCCTCAACCAAGGACTATAGTTACCATTCGCAGGTCCACAACTCATACAGCAGAATAGATTACATCTTTGTTTCACATAAACTCCTAGATGGCCACCCAAGATGCTCGCTCGGCAATTTCATATGGTCCAATCATGCCTCCGTGTACGGGGAACTGAGGCCAAGGAGACAGGACTTTAGGGAGTATAATTAGAAGCTAAATGATAATTTACTCAGGGACCCAATTTGTATGGCTAAATTATCCAGGGCTATCACCGTCTTTCTTCAGTCTCACGTGTCTGACCCCACTTTGGCTCCCATTAAATGGGAGACCCTAAAATGCGTCATGAGGGGGGTCTTTATATCACATGGCTCGAGACTCAAGAGGGAAAGGTTATTAAGGCTAAAGCAGCTACTACAAACTCTGCAGTCGAGAGAGAAAAAGAGGCCAGATACATTGTTAACAGAAATTACCAACATTAGACACAAGATGCTTTCTATTGTGCACCCAAATACCTTATATTTGAGGGATAGATTTTGGGCGAGATGTTATTTTATAATGGCAACAAAAGCAGGAGGTGGCTTGCAAGAGGCTTACACCCTCGGAAGTCCCAGACAAATATCTTTTCCATAAACTCCCCGACTGGGAACACAGTGCACGCCCCTGGAGAAATACTGGAGACCTTTGGGACATACTATGCCAAGCTTTATAACATCCCACTCCCGGAGGAGTCGAGAGCGCTTACTCATCTAGACAATATTAAACAATATGTACAACAGTATATTACAAAAATCATTCCGACCGACGAAGTGGGAGCCCTTGAAGATGATCTCACTCCCTTAGAACTGTCTCAGGCTATGAAGGACCTGAAGGTAGGGAAAAGCCCTGGACCTGACGGGTTTTACCCGAGGTTCTACAAGTACTGCGGCGGACAAGTAGCAGAGCTCATGCTGGTGGCATTCAATGCGGTGTCCCGGGGCTGCCCCTTCCCTCCCAGGCACTATAGACTTATATTGGGGTGATCCTGAAACCAGGGAAGGACCCTCTTTCTTGCAATAACTACAGACCCATCCCCCTTATCAATAACAACCTCAAAATATTTTCCAAGATCCTAGCAAATGCATTGAATTCTTATGTCCCCTACCTAATTCACACGGACCAAGTCGGATTTGTTCTGGGGAGAGAAGCTCAGGACAACACAATAAAAACATCATCCTTGATCAGGCCCGTTGGTCTGATATTCCTCTGTGTCTACTTGCTGTAGATGCAGAAAAAGCCTTTGACATGGTGAATTGGAATTTCATAGAGGCAGTGTTGAAGGGGGGAAGGTTGGGCCCAAGGGTCCTTTTCTGGATAATGGCCCTGTATGGTTCCTCCTCAGCCCGTATTAGAGTCAATGTACTGCTTACAGAATCCTTTGAGTTCAGGAACGGCACCAGACAAGGTTGCCCCCTCTCTCCGATTTCATAGTAATGGAGCCCTTGGCTGAAGCCCTATGGAGTAACCCCCATATACAGGGTGTGAAGGACTGCGATAGGGATCATAAGTTGTCTATTTTTGGGGATGACCTATTGCTCTATGTCACAAACCCTCGGATCAGTCTGTCAGGGATACTTCTGGAATTGTCCAGATGCGAGATACTTAGTAATTTCAAAATGAACACACAAAAGTCTAAAATTCTTAATATTACTCTACCACTTTTCGAAGCCAATTTACTATGAGAGACTTTCCCTTTCCAATGGAGAGAGAGATCTGGGTATACAAATATCTGGGTATACAAGTTCCGGCCGACCCCTCTTGGACTTTTGAGCTAAATTATAGACCTTTACTGACAAACCTTGAATCAGAGCTAAACGGGTAGTCTAAGTTACACGTTTCCTGGTTTGGAAGAATTAATTAGTTAAAAATGAACATTCTCCCTAGAGTTCTGTATATCTTTCAGATAGTTCCTTGGGACCTCCCTAGACGAATTTTTTATTCACCTGCAAAAATCCATGGTTAGGTTTGTCTGGAAGAGTTTCTCCCCCAGAATAAGCTATACAAGATCCTAACTCGACCTAAATCTATGGGCAGGGGCAGGGAAAGCAGGGCTCCTGGACCTTGAATTATATCATAAGGCAGCGATTGGTAGCTGCATACTAGATATATTACACTGCACAATTGAGAAAGCTTTGGTGGTGCTGGAGATAGACCAAAACCAGTTTGACTTGGGAGATGCTTTCTGAATCCTGGGCAGAGTGAACTGAAAGGGGCTGGGGACCCTGAGCCTGCTACAGGCCTGGGCCCGATTAGTGAAGGGCAGACAGGTGGTAACGATTCCTGGTTCCCTGACCCCACTGGTGGGGAACCCGCAGATCCCGGCTATGAGATTGAACACAGACTTAGCTTTTCTACCGAAAAGCCCCTCTCTGCAGGTCCGGGAGGTTGTAGGCCTGAGGGGAATCTGCCCCTTGAGCAACTTAGGAGAGGGACACAGACTGAAGCCAGGAGCATGGATGCAGTACTTTCAGGTGAGGGATTATGTAAGTTCTCTTAAAGCCTCTGAGCTACAATTAGCAGATCTCACCTCATTTGAGAAACTGTGCGTCGCCACTCCTCCCCCACCCCCCGCTCCACATGATCTCTCTGCTGTATGGGCTATTGATTAATGAGTGGGTGCGTGGGGATCGCCTGAGGTGGGAGGAAATGCTTGGGGGATGCTTCTCTGAAGAGCTCTGGACCAAATCCTATATTTTTCCCTCACAAACTGTCAATATCGGCTAAGGCTCAGGAACTAAACTACAAAATAGTGTCGCAATGGTACAGAACCCCGGATAAACTTCACAGAATCTTCCTGGAGAAATCTAACAAGTGCTGGAGATGCCCTTCTGAGGTAGGCACTATGTACCATATTTAATGGAGCTGTCCACTGATTGCTTCCCTTTGGGGCGACGTTGCCAGACTGTATGGTATGGTGTGCAGATCTCCCCTGGTGTTGTCTCTCAAGATAGCTCTCCTCCCCATGTTGCCAGGATCTATTTCACTTGCTAAAAAGGAGTTATTGAGACACTTCATTATGGCTATGTGTCATATTATACCCCATTATTGGAGACAGGGGGGAGCAATCCTGAGGGTTGCTTGGGTGGAAGCCCTGGACCTCATCAAATATATGGAGAAACTCAGGAGCTCCAATTTTGATTTTGGTCTGGCGCCTGTTAGCACTTATGATATATGGGCCACTTGGATAGACTTTCGACAGGATTTCGCCAGCATTCTTTAAATGGCTTGCCGGTGACTCGGTCTAAGTGATATGAGTGAAGACTACCGACGGACCCGTGGACTGAGTTTTAATTTTCTCGTGAGGAGGACGAGAGAATCTCAGCTACCCTTACTCTCTTCCCTCTACCTTTCTTTCCCAATACCTCGCTTTCTTCCCCTACTTTTCTTTCTCTTACTTTCTCTTTTCACCAACTTGTTTCTTCCTTTTTGTTTGTTCTTTTTCTGTTCAATAGTTCACATTAGTTAAAAACAGAATGGTCTCACCCATTTTACTCTCTGGGGGGGCTGCCTGAAGACCTATGTTATAAGACCATTCTTCTTGCTTTCAATATGTCGGGCCTGTGGTTGGTCTTACAGAGAGATATATCTCGTTCGAGTAGGTTATGTACTTGATTACCCTATATTTTGCCTGGCTGCCAATTTTGCACCTAGTGAATGCATTTGTTTTTCAAATATTTTGTTCAACATTTAATTCAAGTATACAATATAAAGCATTGCATTGTTTTCTAATTCTGTAATGAAAGTTATATGATTTCATGTATGTGATGCTAAAAAAAGGAATCTTTAAAAAACATATTTTGAAAGAAATACATATGAGTAAATAGAAAGAATATTGTTTACGCACTTCCTCTCCACTATATATTTTTTGAGCCTTTCTATCCTTACATTTATAATTTACAATATTTTATTTAACGGAGCTGCAGCTGCGAGGCATGACTGATTTGGAAACATTTCAGTTAAGTATAATTACTGTTTAGGTGGTCATTATGTTTCACAAAAAAAATCATTATCACATGTCAACATACTTGAAGTGTGCCTAACTTTGCAGATGACTTTTCAGAATAAACTACTGTGTATACATGAGGAATAACATTATTTCTGGCCATTATATGACTCGCATTTTGCATTTTCTGAATTTTTCCCCTTTACAGAATGTACATCTGACTCTCAGTTATGTCAGAACTTGTTCAAGAGGAGCTCGACTGATGTGCTGTGTTCCATACAGTGTACACAGAGAACTGCAGATCCTACAATCTAACTATCTGTAATTCTCATAGACATAATATCATTATGTAGGACGGTGTACAGCAGTACAAAGCAATGTACATGTGAATAAATAGCAGCAGATAACTAATCATTATCTCCAGCAGGATGTTCTACAGATGTAGCAGATTTGAACTTAAACCATTAAAACATTATTGTTCTCTTATCTTAAAACAACAAAAGCCTTCCTAAAGGATTTGAGAGGGTAAAAAAACTGTGGTGCAACAAGTTATCATAATTCATTAAACGTCATATTAAACTTTGCTGCATCTGTATGTATGTGTTGCTCTTCTTCTCCTTCCCATTTCTCTCTGCTTTCTTTTACACTTCAAGGAGCATGATGACTCACCTCCTTCCTTGCCTGTTCTGCCATCTTACCGCCTCCAGCAATACACTTAACAACAGGCAATGGACAGCAAGTTTGGAAGTAGAGAGACTACTAGTGGCCAGCACTTACAGCAATTTTCAGCACAGAAAGGTCATTTTAGGTAAACAAAGTAAATTGCACTTTTGCTAGTTATCACATAGGCTATCATATACACACAAGGTGTTTAAAAAATAATGACAAGTGTTAAGCAAACTGAAACAGTCAAACCCTGTTTTGAGTCAAACTTTGATAAACGTTCGGTTTGGTACAAACCCAAACCTTGGGCGGTTTGTCTCTGCTGAAGCCATTAAAATACCACCACCACCTCTTTTAGTTCAAACTGAATCTGAAAGTTCAGATTCAGTTTGAACTACTATCATTTGGACCAAATTGAACTTTTTGCTGAAATTCTGCAAACTGGCTGAACTGAACTTATGAAAAGTTTGCTCGTCACTATTTATTACCATTAAAGCTGTGTTCATTGTCCCGAGGCGACCTCTCTTCATACAACACGGGCATCAGCTGTTTACTACATGCAGCCAATCGCGGCTATTAACCCTTGAAATACCCCAAACGATGTTCGGGGGTCCCGTATAGCCCCCCCACGGTGAGATTGGGGGAGCCGTGCAGGTGTCATTGCAGCTGGGGGCCTTCTGAAAGGCATGAGGGCTGCCTTAGCAGACTGCCTATCAAGCCATCCCCGTGGGGTGGCTTGATAGGCTGCCTGTCAGATTGCAGTATGACGTAATGCTGTTGCGTTACGTCATTCTGCAGGAGCGATCAAAGCATTGCATGTTGTAGTCCCCCAGGGGGACTGAAAAGTAAAGTTTAAGTAAATCAATAACGTTTTTTTAATTGTAAAAAAAAAAAGTTATAAAAATTTAAATTACCGTATATACCGGCGTATAAGGCGACGGGGCGTATAAGACGACCCCCCAACTTTGACAACGTGCGCCTTCAGCCAATCACAGCCATTCAATGCTGTCATTGAATGGCTGTAACTGGCTGACGGCGTGTGTATTAGCTTTCTGGAGGCGGGGATTTCAAGCATTCAGAAAGCAATGCTGCGCCGGGGAGGAGGAGCGAGCGACATCCTGCCGGAGCGCGACAGAACGCCGGGGGAGGTGAGTAATGATTTTTTTTTTTACACTTTTTTTTTGGTATTACCGGCGTTTAAGACGACCCCCGACTTCAGAGCTGATTTTTTGGGGTTCAAAAGTCGTCTTATACGCCGGTATATACGGTACCCCCTTTTTGCCATATCTAGAATTTAAAAAATTAAATTATAAAATAAAAATACATATTTGGTATCGCCGTGTCCGTAAAAGTCAGATCAATCAAAGTAGCACCTTATTTACCCCCCATGGTGAATGTAGTCCAAAAAAAATAAAGAAAGAATGCCAAAAATGTACTTTTTCAGTCACCCTATCTCCCAGAAAAAACGCAATAAAAAATTATCAAAATGTCGTATGTATTCCGAATTGGTACTAACATAAACTACAGGACATCCCGCAAAAATTGAGGCCTCGCACAACTACGTCGTCGGAAAAATAAAAACGTTATTGCGTGCAGAAGATGCAGCAGAAAATAATTGAAAAAAATTAAATGTCTTTGAAAAAAAAGAGTAGTACAGTAAAAAAAAAACTATACAGGTTTAGTATCGTAGTAATCGTACTGACCCATAGAATAAAGTTATCATGTCGTTTTTGTTGCTTTTTTTGCGCTGTAGAAACAAGACGCACTGAAAGATGGCGGAATGTGTTTTTTTTTTTCATTTTAGAATTTCTTTTAAGTTTTTTAGTACATTATATGGTACTTTAAATAGCACCATTGAAAACTACAACTCGTTCTGCAAAAAACAAGCCCTCATACAGCAACGTTGATGGATAATTAAAGGAGTTATGATTTTTTTAGAGGAGGGTGGAAACGAAAATGGGGGGGGGAGGGGGCCGCGTCATTAAGGAGTTAAAGGAACATGTATGATGATTTTAGATTGAATTGGTTGATGCCACATCTCAAAGAAGACGATAACTAGTAGATATGCTAGTAAATATATAGCGTAGAGAGCTCCCACTGAAGGTTAAAAAAAAAAAAATTTACTTTCAAAAGTTTTTCAAAAGAAAATGTGTTGAGAGCTAAATGAATCCTGAAGCTTACATTACGATTAGAGATGAGCGAACGTACTCGTCCGAGCTTGATATTCGTGCAAATATTAGGGTGTTCGGGATGCTCGTTACTCGTAACGAGCACCACGCGGTGTTCCGGTTACTTTCAGTTTCCTCTCTGAGACGTTAGCGCGCTTTTCTGGCCAATTGAAAGACAGGGAAGGCATTACAACTTCCCCCTGTGACGTTCAAGCCCTATACCACCCCCCTGCTGTGAGTGGCTGGGGCGATCAGATGTCACCGGAGTATAAAAATCGTCCCCTCCCGCGGCTCGCCACACATGCCTTGTGACTTAGCTGAGGGAAAGTGCTGCTGCTGGTGCTGCTGTAGGGAGAGCGTTAGGAGTCAGTGTAGGCTTCAAGAACCCCAACGGCCCTTCTCAGGGCCACATCTACTAGTGTGTAGTACTGTGTTAGCACAGTATTTTTATTTTTTTTTGTCCAAAATTGGATCTGCAGAGCATTGCGCCCTGCAATAGGGACAGAAGTGGGGGTTAGGCAGGGAGAGTGTTAGGAGTTAGTGTAGGCTTCAAGAACCCCAACGGTCCTTTCTAGGGCCACTTCTATCAGTGTGCAGTACTGTCCAGGCTGCTGTTAGCAGTGCTGCATATTTTTTTTTTTTCTCAAAACCGGCTGTGCAGACCATTGCACCCGGCATTAATACTACAGGGATAGAATTGTGTAGGCAGGGTCAGAAGACATTTATTATTCATTGAATACACGCAGTGGGGTCTTCCCTTTGCTAAAAAGGAAAAAAATTATATTTTGCCTGCCTGTGTCAGTCCTAAGGTCTCCGTGTACGTGTGTGCTGCGTGTACAACGTACAAAAATCAGACGCAACCAGCTACGCTTTACTGCAGCCTAGCGCCATTGTCTTTCCTGACTAGCAAATACCTGCTCTGCAAGAGTTAATAACTCTGCTACACTATAGTTGTGTGACACTTTTTGAGGGCCACACCACAGATATTAAACTTCTTGTTCATTGAATATACGCAGTGGGGTCTTCCCTAAGCTAAAAAGGAAAAAAAATTATATTTTGCCTGCCTGTGTCAGTCCTAAGGTCTCCGTGTACGTGTGTGCTGCGTGTACAACGTACAAAAATCAGACGCAACCAGCTACGCTTTACTGCAGCCTAGCGCCATTGTCTTTCCTGACTGGCAAATACCTGCTCTGCTAGAGTTAATAACTCTGCTACACTATAGTTGTGTGACACTTTTTGAGGGCCACACCACAGATATTAAACTTCTTGTTCATTGAATATACGCAGTGGGGTCTTCCCTAAGCTAAAAAGGAAAAAAATTATATTTTGCCTGCCTGTGTCAGTCCTAAGGTCCCCGTGTACGCGTGTGCTGCGTGTACAACGTACAAAAATCAGACGCAACCAGCTACGCTTTACTGCAGCCTAGCGCCATTGTCTTTCCTGACTGGCAAATACCTGCTCTGCTAGAGTTAATAACTCTGCTACACTATAGTTGTGTGACACTTTTTGAGGGCCACACCACAGATATTAAACTTCTTGTTCATTGAATATACGCAGTGGGGTCTTCCCTAAGCTAAAAAGGAAAAAAAATTATATTTTGCCTGCCTGTGTCAGTCCTAAGGTCTCCGTGTACGTGTGTGCTGCGTGTACAACGTACAAAAATCAGACGCAACCAGCTACGCTTTACTGCAGCCTAGCGCCATTGTCTTTCCTGACTGGCAAATACCTGCTCTGCTAGAGTTAATAACTCTGCTACACTATAGTTGTGTGACACTTTTTGAGGGCCACACCACAGATATTAAACTTCTTGTTCATTGAATATACGCAGTGGGGTCTTCCCTAAGCTAAAAAGGAAAAAAATTATATTTTGCCTGCCTGTGTCAGTCCTAAGGTCTCCGTGTACGCGTGTGCTGCGTGTACAACGTACAAAAATCAGACGCAACCAGCTACGCTTTACTGCAGCCTAGCGCCATTGTCTTTCCTGACTGGCAAATACCTGCTCTGCTAGAGTTAATAACTCTGCTACACTATAGTTGTGTGACACTTTTTGAGGGCCACACCACAGATATTAAACTTCTTGTTCATTGAATATACGCAGTGGGGTCTTCCCTAAGCTAAAAAGTGAAAACATTATATTTGGCCTGCAGGCTTGCGCCAATTTATTTCCTGCCTGGGAAATCAAATCACTGGTAATACAGCATGCTGAGGGGTAGGGGTAAGCCTAGAGGACGTGGACGTGGACGTGGCCGAGGACGCGGAGGCCCAAGTGAGGGTGTAGGCACAGGCCGAGCTCCTGATCCAGGTGTGTCGCAGCCGACTGCTGCGCGATTAGGAGAGAGGCACGTTTCTGGCGTCCCCACATTCATCGCCCAATTAATGGGTCCACGCGGGAGACCTTTATTAGAAAATGAGCAGTGTGAGCAGGTCCTGTCCTGGATGGCAGAAAGTGCTTCGAGCAAGCTATCATCCACCCACAGTTCTGCGCCGTCCAGTGCTGCAAATCCGAATCCTCTGTCTGCTGCTCCTCCTTCCTCCCAGCCTCCTCACTCCACTACAATGACACCTGCTCAGGAGCGGGAACACTCCCAGGAACTGTTCTCGGGCCCCTGCTTAGATTGGGCAGCAGTGGTTCCTCTCCCACCAGAGGAGTTTATCGTCACTGATGCCCAACCATTCGAAAGTTCCCGGGGTCTGGGGGAAGAGGCTGGGGACTTCCGCCAACTGTCTCAAGAACTTTCTGTGGGTGAGGAGGACGATGACGATGAGACACAGTTGTCTTGCAGTGAGGTAGTAGTAAGGGCAGTAAGTCCAAGGGAGCAGCGCACAGAGGATTCGGAGGAAGAGCAGCAGGACGATGAGGTGACTGACCCCACCTGGTGTGCAACGTCTACTCAGGACAGGTCTTCAGAGGGGGAGGCAAGGGCATCAGCAGGGCAGGTTGCAATAGGCAGTGCGGTGGCCAGGGGTAGAGGCAGGGCCAGACCAAATAATCCACCAAGTGTTTCCCAAAGCACACCCTCGCGCCATGCCACCCTGCAGAGGCCGAGGTGCTCTAAGGTCTGGCAGTTTTTCACAGAGACGCCTGACGACCGACGAACAGTGGTGTGCAACCTTTGTCGCGCCAAGATCAGCCGGGGAGCCACCACCAACAGCCTCACCACCACCAGCATGCGCAGACATATGATGGCCAAGCACCCCACAAGGTGGGACGAAGGCCGTTCACCGCCTCCGGTTTGCACCGCTGCCTCTCCCCCTGTGCCCCAACCTGCCACTGAGATCCAACCTCCCTCTCAGGACACAGGCACAACCGTCTCATGGCCTGCACCCACAGCCTCACCTCCGCTGTCCTCGGCCCCATCCACCAATGTCTCGCACCGCACAGTCCAGCCGTCGCTAGCGCAAGTGTTGGAGCGCAAGCGCAAGTACGCCACCACGCACCCGCACGCTCAATCGTTAACCGTCCACATAGCCAAATTTATCAGCCTTGAGATGCTGCTGTATAGGGTTGTGGAAACGGAGTCCTTCAAAGCTATGATGGCGGCGGCGGCCCCGCGCTACTCAGTTCCCAGTCGCCACTACTTTTCCCGATGTGCCGTCCCAGCCCTGCACGACCACGTCTCCCGCAACATTGTACGCGCCCTCACCAATGCGGTTAGTGGCAAGGTCCACTTAACTACGGACACGTGGACAAGCACAGGCGGGCAGGGCCACTACATCTCCCTGACGGCACATTGGGTGAATTTAGTGGAGGCTGGGACAGAGTCAGAGTCTGGGACGGCTCACGTCCTACCCACCCCCAGAATTGCGGGCCCCAGCTCGGTGGTGGTATCTGCGGCGGTGTATGCTTCTTCCACTAAAGCACCCTCCTCCTCCTCCTCAACCTCTGTCTCGCAATCTAGATGTGTCAGCAGCAGCAGGATGTCGCCAGCAGTCGGTGTCGCGCGGCGTGGCAGCACAGCGGTGGGCAAGCGTCAGCAGGCCGTGCTGAAACTACTCAGCTTAGGAGATAGGAGGCACACGGCCCACGAATTGCTGCAGGGTCTGACAGAGCAGACCGACCGCTGGCTTGTGCCGCTGAGCCTCCAACCGGGCATGGTCGTGTGTGACAACGGCCGTAACCTGGTGGCGGCTCTGCAGCTCGGCAGCCTCACGCACGTGCCATGCCTGGCCCACGTCTTTAATTTGGTGGTTCAGCGCTTTCTGAAAAGCTACCCACGCTTGTCAGACCTGCTCGTAAAGGTGCGCCGGCTCTGCGCACATTTCCGCAAGTCCCACACGGACGCTGCCACCCTGCGCACCCTGCAACATCGCTTTAATCTGCCAGTGCACCGACTGCTGTGCGACGTGCCCACACGGTGGAACTCTACGCTCCACATGTTGGCTAGGCTCTATGAGCAGCGTAGAGCTATAGTGGAATACCAACTCCAACATGGGCGGCGCAGTGGGAGTCAGCCTCCTCAATTCTTTTCAGAAGAGTGGGCCTGGTTGGCAGACATCTGCCAGGTCCTTCGAAACTTTGATCAGTCTACCCAGGTGGTGAGCGGCGATGCTGCAATCATTAGCGTCACCATTCCTCTGCTATGCATCTTGAGAAGTTCCCTGCAAACCATAAAGGCAGCCGCTTTGCGCTCGGAAACAGAGCCGGGGGAAGACAGTATGTCGCTGGATAGTCAGAGCACCCTCCTGTCTATATCTCAGCGCGTTCAGGAGGAGGAGGAGGAGGATGAGGAGGATGAGGAGGAGGGGGAAGAGACAGCTTGGCCCACTGCTGACGGTACCCATGCTGCTTGCCTGTCATCATTTCAGCGTGTATGGCCTGAGGAGGAGGAGGAGGAGGATCCTGAAAGTGATCTTCCTAGTGCGGACAGCCATGTGTTGCGTACAGGTACCCTGGCACACATGGCTGACTTCATGTTAGGATGCCTTTCTCGTGACCCTCGCATTCAACGCATTCTGGCCACTACGGATTACTGGGTGTACACACTGCTCGACCCACGCTATAAGGAGAACCTTCCCAGTCTCATTCCCAAAGAGGAAAGGGGTCCGAGAGTGTTGCTATACCACAGGACCCTGGCGGACAAGCTGATGGTAAAATTCCCATCCGACAGCGGTAGTGGCAGAAGGCGCAGTTCCGAGGGCCAGGTAGCAGGGGAGGTGCGTAGATCGAGCAGCATGTACAGCCCAGACAGTGCAACAGTCTTTAAGGGCCTGGCCAGCTTTATGGCTCCCCAGCAAGACTGTGTCACCGCTCCCCAGTCAAGGCTGAGTCGGCGGGAGCACTGTAAAAGGATGGTGAGGGAGTACGTAGCCGATCGCACGACCATCCTCGGTGACGCCTCTGCCCCCTACAACTACTGGGTGTCGAAGCTGGACACGTGGCCTGAACTAGCGCTGTATGCCCTGGAGGTGCCTGCTTGTCCTGCGGCTAGCGTCTTGTCGGAGAGGGTGTTTAGTGTGGCTGGGGGAATCATCACAGATAAGCGTACCCGCCTGTCAACCGACAGTGCCGACAGGCTAACACTCATCAAGATGAACAAAGCCTGGATTTCCCCAGACTTCTCTTCTCCACCAGCGGACAGCAGCGATACGTAAGCAATACGTATTATGCACCCGCGGATGGAAGCTACGTTCTCTCTCACCATCCAAAACGGGGACATTTCTGCTTCATCAATCTGTGTCTAATATTCCTCCTCCTCCTCCTGCTCCTCCTCCTGAAACCTCAGGTAATCACGCTGAACGGGCAATTTTTCTTAGGGCCACAAGGCTCACTCATCTAATTTTTCGAAACAATTTTTATATGTTTCAATGCTCTTAAAAGCGTTGAAACTTTAACTTGAACCAATTTTTCATTAAACTGGGCTGCCTCCAGGCCTAGTTACCACTTAAGCCACATTAACCAAAGCGATTAATGGGTTTCACCTGCCATCTTGGTTGGGCATGGCCAATTTTTACTGATTGGTACACCAATTTTTTGGGGCCATCACCTACAGTGTAATCATAGCAATTTGTATGTTCTTCACCTGCACTCATGGTACAGAAAGGTGTGTGGGGTTGGCCTACACTTTAGCTACATAAATGTAACTTGGGCCTTGGCTATACTGCAGCTACTGAAATGGAACGAAGACTGCGCTCCCACTATACTGCTGCTTCGGAATTGTTACTGGGGCCTGTCTTGAGTGCTACTATTGCTGACATGGAACGAAGACTGCGCTCCCGCTATAATGCTGCTAGTGATATGTTAGTGGGGCCTGTCTTGAGTGCTACTATTGCTGACATGGAACGAAGACTGCGCTCCCACTATACTGCTGCTTCGGAATTGTTACTGGGGCCTGTCTTGAGTGCTACTATTGCTGACATGGAACGAAGACTGCGCTCCCGCTATAATGCTGCTAGTGATATGTTAGTGGGGCCTGTCTTGAGTGCTACTATTGCTGACATGGAACGAAGACTGCGCTCCCGCTATAATGCTGCTAGTGATATGTTAGTGGGGCCTGTCCCAATGCTACGGCTGAAATGTTACGAATTCTGGGCTCTGCCTATACCGCTGCTAATGGTATGTCTCTGGGGTGTGGAAACAGAGGCTTCCCAAAGACATGATGGCGGCGAAGCCATTTCCCACCAACGCGGTTACTGTAAAGGTGCATATAACCACGGACACGTGTAGAGGACACGTAGTGCCTCAAAAACATCCCCCTCCTCCTCCAACAGGGAAAACAAACATTCTTGGCAAATGCCTTTGCATTGGTTCGTCTGGTGGCAGTCCAAGAATTTCACCTTTACTGACACTACAAGAGAGACCCCCCACCATCCCCCCGCCACGGCCCACTTAATCCTGGCCACATTCCGAAAACCAACAAAATAAAACTGCGCTACTAGGTCCGCAGTCACCACCACATTACCACCAACGCGGTTACTGTTAAGGTGCATATAACCACGGACATGTGTAGAGGACACGTAGTGCCTCAAAAACATCCCCCTCCTCCTCCAACAGGGAAAACAAACATTCTTGGCAAATGCCTTTGCATTGGTTCGTCTGGTGGCAGTCCAAGAATTTCACCTTTACCGACACTACAAGAGAGACCCCCCACCATCCCCCCGCCACGGCCCACTTAATCCTGGCCACATTCCGAAAACCAACAAAATAAAACCGTGCTACTAGGTCCGCAGTCACCACCACATTACCACCAACGCGGTTACTGTAAAGGTGCATATAACCACGGACACGTGTAGAGGACACGTAGTGCCTCAAAAACATCCCCCTCCTCCTCCAACAGGGAAAACAAACATTCTTGGCAAATGCCTTTGCATTGGTTCGTCTGGTGGCAGTCCAAGAATTTCACCTTTACCGACACTACAAGAGAGACCCCCCACCATCCCCCCGCCACGGCCCACTTAATCCTGGCCACATTCCGAAAACCAACAAAATAAAACCGCGCTACTAGGTCCGCAGTCACCACCACATTACCACCAACGCGGTTACTGTTAAGGTACATATTACCAGTCTGACTGGGGCATGCAGAGACACCTTGACAGAATGAATAGTGTGTGACACATAGGTTCCCCATTGCTATGCCCACGTGTGCAGCTCCTGATGGCGGTGGCACAGGATTCTATTTCTCATTGCTTCTGTACAGCATTGTGGGCTATCGCCCCGCCCCTTTTAAAGAGGGTCGCTGCCTAGCCGTGCCAACCTCTGCAGTGTGTGCCTGCGGTTCCTCCTCATGGCAGACGCACTTCTAAATAGACATGAGGGTGGTGAGGCATTAGGGCAGCTGAAGGCTGCGCAGGGACACTTTGGTGTGCGCTGTGGGGGGGAGGGGGGGCGGTTGGGCAGCATGTAAGCCAGGAGAAGTGGCAGCGGAGTGTCATGCAGGCAGTGATTGTGCTTTGTTGTAGCTAGTGTGGTGCTTAGCAAAGGTATGCCATGCTAATGAGGGCTTTTCAGAAGTAAAAGTTTTTGGGAGAGGGGGGGCCCCACTCTTGCCGGTATTGTGGCTTAATAGTGGGACCTGTGAACTTGAGATGCAGCCCAACATGTAGCCCCTCGCCTGCCCTATCCGTTGCTGTGTCGTTCCCATCACTTTCTTGAATTGCCCAGATTTTCACACAAGGAAACCTTAGCGAGCATCGGCGAAATACAAAAATGCTCGGGTCGCCCATCGACTTCAATGGGGTTCGTTACTCGAAACGAACCCTCGAGCATCGCGAAAAGTTCGTCCCGAATAACGAGCACCCGAGCATTTTGGTGCTCGCTCATCTCTAATTACGATTGATTATACAAATCTTTCCTTTTTTTTTGCCTTTCAATTCAAGGCTGTATTATCAATGTATGAGAGGGATACTATAACACCAATTCAGAGATAGAAAAAATAGAAGATGTTCTTCTCTGTGAGATTATTGCTAAAAGAAGTGACACTTACCTCTTTTTAAGAACGTATAAAGCCAGTGAAATAAGCAATACTTATTTTGCACTAATCCTGAGCTGGGTGACTGCACAACTGCATCCCTCTACCACTGCGAAGGGCGCAGAGCCATGTCAGCATAGCAGCCTGATGGACTGCTGCAGTGCTCATTAGCAGAGAGCAGACTGTTATTTTCTGACAGCCTGTTCAGCTGTCCATACTTCTCCCTCAACTTTCTCAGACCCCCCACCCTGCATATTTTTACATGTAACAGTTTTGCGATAATTTGTTCAAAACTACACTCTTTCTGTGCTAAAGTCCAAAGCTGCATTCACAAGTCTGCCAGCTTCAGCTGTGAAATCTCCCAGAATCTTTTGCTGAGTTGTAATCTTCACAGTTTACCCTAGTGATTTCTATTCTGAGAAGTATAGTCTTAAGAAAAAGCAACTTTAAGTTATTGAAGAGAACCTAGTTATTAAACTGTTTCCATCAGTTAATACTGTATGCAAAGATAATAACTTTTGTAATGTATCTTATTAATCAAAAATACTCTTTCTCCATTTACGAGCCATTTTATTTCATTTTTTACATGGCTACTGTACTGTCTGTTATTCTTCAGAAATTCTGCATTCACTAAAAAACAACTCCATCTATTAGACATTAAAGGAGCTGTCCAAGATTTTAAGAAAATAAACTGCCGAAAGTGTTATAGTACAAAATGAAAAATAAACATTACTGACCTGCTAAATATGCTGATGCTCTAACATAGTAACATAGTTTGTAAGGCCGAATGAAGACAATGTCTATCTAGTCCAGCCTCTGCTCTGCTGGTTCCCACCAGTCCTTTTTACTTTCTAAGGGCTCCTTCACACGAGCATATGCGTTTTTACATTTGCTCGGACATGCTGTAAATTCACATGACTGGACGATTTTTTGTGATCAAGACCCGAGCTTAATTAGTGTTTTCTCATCCATTCACACAGCTGGGTGCGATGTTTTAGTGAAAAAATACATTGCTGCCCGGAAAGCCCATGCTTGGCATAAATCCTCAGAATGACTTCAAATGCCTAAGTAGGGGCACCTGTAAGCTTTTCACTGCGTTGGACGCTGCTAAACTGCCTCCCCTTCCCTATTTTTCCAGCTCCCATGGGAGTCTATGGGAGCTGCCAGCGTATATAGACTAGTGTGAATAAAGCCTAGGGCCGCCTGCAGACACCCGGGTCGGATCCAACAGCGAGAATTCTCGCCGCGGGACCCGACCCGAGCGCCTGTAGAGAGCAGCGCATACTCACCCAAGCCCCGCAGCTACGGATCTTTTTTATGTGCTGGCTGCCGGCGCATGCGCAGACCGGAGCCAGCGGCGGGTGAGTGACGTTTCTGTGCGGACCATGCAATCCTATGCAGGCTTCCAGCGGCAGAAATATCGTGGGAAATCCTGCCGCGGAATTTCCGCCCGTCTGCAGGCGGCCTAAGAGTGACGATGTGCTATACTTCAGTGAGACTGCTGCAGCCACTCACTGGCCTCATTGGTGATGCTAGCAGGTATGGCACTTGCCAGGAGAGTGAAATAAGAGATGGCTGCACATGTGCTCAGCTCTCTCCATTCCCTTGTATGGAAACTACAGAAACAATTGTTTAATGCTGAGATTATCTCAAAATCCTGCTCTACAGCCTTCTTTCTAATATTTTTGCATCCCTTCAATTTATCCCCCAATATGCCTCTCCTCTGCTAAACCTTTCATTGGCCACTGGCTACCCAGCAAATACATTTCAATAAGCTACAACATCGTACAAATCTGTCTAATCATCTACTACATATTCCCTTTCACTTACAGGCAGCATCATCTCTCCTTCTGCACTATTCTGTCATACAGGAAGTTGAGGCTTATCATACTCACTAGCTCTATGAAGCAGTTCATATGTAATATATTTAGATCCCTCTATATTTTATATGTTCAGCATTTGGATAGTACTGGCACTATAATATAAACAATAATGATAAGGGATCCAACTACTGAAATCAGCTGTTTTTACTTGGTGAATTGTTAATTCTTTGCAAGACAACTAGGGACCCTTTGCATGGAACAAATATCATTCAAATAATTTTTAGAAAATGAAAGCTAATAATTTAGTGTAAACATGCCCAAGGACTGTAAACACAGCCAAGGACTGAAGCCGCACCAGAACCGATGCAGATCATTGTCATGTGTAAACCCTTTTCCATCACTGAAAAAAAAAGGTGTCGTGCTAAAAAGTTGTGTCTTTATTATGGGAACCTGGAACATTCCTTTGAACTAAAGATAAGCTCCAGAGGATTCTCGCCTTAGCCAATGTCAAGATCACAACTTACTCAGCTGGCTCAAGACAGTTAGATTCACCAGACAAGCCTCTTCACCTGTAACAAAAGATGGTGTGAAGACCATTCCTCCTTTCCTCCATTTTGTCATCTCCATAGATGTCTTAATAGGAAGTCATGGACTTAAGATTCACTTTTGACAATAACAGTACAGCATACCTAATCCCATACCTATTGATATGGAAACCATCGATGGGTCACCTTTATCCTTGGGACTAGTCACACAGGAGACAATCAAACTATAACTCTGCATGGAACCTGACCAAAAAGAAACATTTCTTCCCCTAAATTTCCAATGACCCTTGGGATTCCCTGGTTTTCTACTCATTACCCCTCCATAAACTCCAAGAACTATTTCCTTCCCTTCAGAGTACTGTAGGGAGTACTGCTAGATGGCACTGTCTTCCCCCAAACCAGTGCAAGACCTTGAGTTTTATAATCAGACCTGCGAGAAGTTACCATCTCATTAACAATTGTTCAGGGATGTCTGCAGCAAAAAGTAAACTGACCAATGCCCATCTCACTGACCATATGATTGTCCAGTAGAATTGCTCCCTGGAGCCCCTTTTCCATTCAGACGAATCTACAGTCCTTCAGAACCAAAGTTAAGAATACCTGGATGAAAACTTGAAGATTTCATTTGACGTTCTTTCTCCCCAGCTGTGGCACCCATATTCTTCATAGAAAAGAATGACTCAACTTTGCGGCCATCTATTGACTACAGGGAGTTAAATAAGATTACAATTAAAAATTGCTACCCGCTCCCCTTGATTCTGGAATTACTAGAGAGACTATGTTCTGCTAAGATCTTCACTAAATTAAATCTAAGGGAGACTTATAACCTTATATGGATTCACCTAGGGGATGAGTGGAAGACTGCATTTAGAACAAGGTATAGCCATTTAAAATACCTTGTAATGCCTTTTGGTCTTTGTAATACTCTTGCCGCCTCCGAGCACTTTATAAATGACGTGTTCCGAGACCTGTTGGACCAATTTGTGGTGGCAAAACTCAATGACATCTTATCTTCTCTGATAACTTGGGGGAGCATCACAGGCACGTCTGGTTGGTCTTGGAATGAATCCAAAAGAATCATCTCTACATCAAACTAGAGAAATGCAAATTTGAACAAACCCAGATGCAATTCTTGGGATATATTATCTCTCTAGATGGACTGAGTATCGACACCAAAAAGATTAAAGCCATCGTTGATTGGCCCATTCCAAGAAACTTAAAAGATGTACAGCGCCTTGTCGGATTTGCAAATTTCTACAGAAGATTTATAAAATACTTCTCAAAGATCACCTCAACTATCACCTCCCTCACGAAGAAAGCACAAGCGTTTTCTTGGTCCCTGGAGGCACAGGTCGCCTTAGAGAAACTGAAGGCTTTTTCACTTCTGCAGCAGTGTTGGTCCACCCAAACCCGGAATTGTCCTTTGTCGTTGAGGTAGATGCCTCAAACTCTGCTGTTGGAGCTATCTTGTCACAATGAGTTGGAGATGGGATGCAACTACACATCCTTGTCTTATAATTTATCACCCGTGCAGAAAAACTATGACATTGGAAACAAGGAGCCTTTGGCCATCAAATAAATGAATAAATCAGCTGACTAGCACTCCAATCTAAAGGATTCATTTGAGAAGGTGATTATGGAATAATACGTAAGTGTGTAGAGATGCAAAAGGTGGGACTTACGTGGTGTGGAGCACCCGTCTGATGACAGGCGTCCACAGGGTCAGTCCAGGGACACTTTTATATATATTCAGAAGAGAAGAATCCCTAATCCTTAGGGAGAACATCTGGGGAGAGCTCAAGGTGAAACAACCTTGGTCAAGAACACAGTAAAGAAGGTCGAAAAAATCCTGCGTTCCTTTGCAATTCGAATAATGCAAGAATTATAGGTCTATTGATGGAAATAAATTACTTCATAGAGGAGCCCTATGGACACACGGATAACTCTATGTACATCCTTTCAATTTTGCTTACCAATAAATCATTTGAAA
The DNA here is from genome assembly GCF_035609145.1 of Eleutherodactylus coqui. Classification (NCBI taxonomy): domain Eukaryota; kingdom Metazoa; phylum Chordata; class Amphibia; order Anura; family Eleutherodactylidae; genus Eleutherodactylus; species Eleutherodactylus coqui. The sequence goes on along the minus strand of NC_089843.1, from coordinate 135,610,330 downwards.
TTAAAGGCTCCCAGAACCCTTTCTGGCTCATTAATAGACCTATATTTCTTGCATTATGCGAATTGCAAAGGACCATGGGATTTTTTTCTACCATGTTTACTCTTGGGCATCAAGGTTGCTTTTACCAAATGGAGACACCTCCTGGAAGGAGCTTATCATCAAGTAACAGTTCTGACTGACCATAAGAACTTGGAATTTCTCTGTACAGTCAAGAGGTTATCAGCGAGACAAGCATGATGGCCTTGTTTTTCTTCAGGTTTAACTTTATCATATCATACCGGCCTACAGAAATGGCAACACGGATGCCCTGTCCAGGATTTGTGCTGAACATGAAGGGGGACCAAACACAGACTGCACTATTCTGTCCCCTCAAAAAATTCTGGGTATTCTGCACTCAGAAGACCTTCTAACAAAGGTAAAAGAAGGATACAAAAATGACTCTTTCCTGAGTTGTTCCTCTTAATCAGGATGAAGACGACAACTTTCCTTCTTCGATGGAGGTGGTCAGGGGCGGAGGGAGCTAGTATGTGTCATATGATGCAAGTGTGTTATATGCAGTCAGCCTAGATACATTCAAAGGTTATGTGTGTGCAAGCTGTAAGAGGAAGTAACTAGTCTCATGAGTCAAGGCACTGCAGCGTAATGTGCTTGTACAGTGAAATAGATATTTTATTGCTGGTACAATCCTACTTTCCAATACAATATGACATCCTGGCTTGCCCGCCCTTGTTGGCTGTGCCTAGTACTCCAACCTAGTGCAACAGCCAGCAGGGGTCTTAGGTCTGCAGGATGTTCAATGGTTTTTAAAAGAGCATGTGCACATTGGTTCTTCTAATGACGACAGCTGGCCATGAGGACAACCCAACATCAAATTTAACAAATTATTTATGATGATGAAAGGATAGTTTAAAAATATATTTATTGAATACTTTTTGTTTAGCAGGACGGAGGATTCATTTTCCTAGAATTTAGTACCAAAATGTGAAACCCATTCTCTTGTTTAGACAATAGTTAGACTGCATAAGTGCTGGGATGTGATGTTTTTGGAACAATAACTTAAAGGGGTGTTCCCATCTCAGTCATGTACAGGAATTATCTGGTATTAGAGCTGGAGTATTATTGTAGGCCTCCAATATGTCATTCTACTGCCACAAACTGTATTACCAATTCAGGCCCTCCCTTTGAGCACATTGATTAGGGAGTCTCCAAAAGTACATCAGATCCACTCTAAGTTTTTTCGGAGTCAAGTACTGCATTATCAGTCCTAGCACGACACTTTTGGTTATCCTATATTTGAGTTTATCTAAGCACTGAGCTTCCATCAAACATTGATTATACCTCCGATTTATATTAGGAGGAAGGTGTTTAGAAAGGGTACTTAGCATCCTTTGTCTATATGTTGTCTGTGTTCGTCAGCCCATATATGTTTTTTAAGCGATATCCTAATAAAGAATTATAGTTTTCAAGTCTATAACTGTGAAGGGCTTTAACTATTATTTACTATAGACTCTCCCGTCTCTGTGATAAATGTACAGGAATTATGCAAACACTGTAGCAGAGAGAGATATGCTGTTTCCATAAGTTCCAGAAATAATATAGCATATTGTGTTAAGTTATTTGCGGAAGTCTTATTGACTTCTATGGCCATTATTGAAACGGTGTAGCAAAACCTACTGGGCTGTTTCCATAATTCTGACAACCTCATACAGCTATGCCAGAGGCAGTTGGGACCAGGACCAGAGTCAGGTGCGGCTCTTAGATGTGGGACCTGCACCTATCTAACTTTTATTGTCATATCTATATATATAAAGCTGAAAGCCCTCACTGACTCACTGACTGACTCACTGACTCACTGACTCACTGACTCACTGACTGACTGACTCGCCAAAAGTTCTCCAACTTCCCAATGTCGTAGAAACATGAAATTTGGCGCAAGCATAGATTATCTCCAAAATAGGAAAATAAATTGGGTCCCAACTCGATTATTCAATTCTAGCGCAAAAGAATTGGCGTCGAAATTTAACGTACATAATCTAAATCACTCACTTCCCAATGTCATAGAAACGGGAAATTTGGCACGAGCATTGATTATGTCATAAATAGGAAAAGCTAATGGGTCCCAACTCCATTATTCAATTCTATGCGCAAAAGAATTGGCGTCGAAATTTTACGTACGGAATCTAATTTTCTCACTTTCCGGTGTCATAGAAACGTGAAATTTGGCACGAGCATTGATTATGTCATAAATAGGAAAAGTTAATGGGTCCCAACTCGATTATTCAATTCTATGCGCAAAAGAATTGGCGTCAAAATTTTACGCACATAATCTAAAACTCTCACTTCCCAATGTCATAGAAACATGAAATTTGGCAGGAGCATTGATTATGTCATAAAAAGGAAAGGCTAATGGGTCCCAATTCGATTATTCAATTCTATGCGCAAAAGAATTAGCGTCCAAATTCTACGTGCGGAATGTAATTTTCTCACTTTCCGGTGTCATAGAAACGTGAAATTTGGCATGAGCATTGATTATGTCATAAATAGGAAAAGCGAATGGGTCCCAACTCGATTATTCAATTCTAGCGCAAAAGAATTGGTGTTAAAATTTTACGTGCGGAATGTAATTTCTTCACTTTCCAGTGTCATAGAAACAGGAAATTTGGCACGAGCATTGATTATGTCATAAATAGGAAAAGCTAATGGGTCCCAACTCGATTATTCAATTCTAGCGCAAAAGAATTGGCGTTGAAATTTTACGTGCGGAAGGTAATTTTTTCACTTTCCGGTGTCATAGAAACAGGACATTTGGCAAGAGCATTGATCATGTCATAAATAGGAAAAGCTAATGGGTCCCAACTCCATTATTCAATGTTATGCGCAAAAGAATTAGCGTCCAAATTTTACGTGCGGGATGTAATTTTTTCACTTTCCGGTGTCATAGAAACAGGAAATTTGGCACGAGCATTGATTATGTCATAAATAGGAAAAGTAATTGGGTCCCAACTCGATTATTCAATCCTAGCGCAAAAGAATTGGCGTCAAAATTTTAGGTGCGGAAGGTAATTTTTTCACTTTCCGGTGTCATAGAAACATGAATTTTGGCACGAGCATTGATTATCTCCAAAATAGGAAAAGTAATTGGGTCCCAACTCGATTATTCAATTCTAGCACAAAAGAATTGGCGTCGAAATTTTACGTACATAATCTAAATCTGTCACTTCCCAATGCCTTAGAAACTTAAAATTTGGCACGGGCATTGATTATGACATAAATAGGAGAAGTTAATGGGTTCCAACTCGATTATTCAATTGTATGCGCAAAAGAATTAGCGTCCAAATTTTACGTACGGAATCTAATTTTCTCACTTTCCGGTGTCATAGAAATGTGAAATTTGGCACGAGCATTGATTATGTCATATATAGGAAAAGCTAATGGGTCCCAACTCCATTATTCAATTCTATGCGCAAAAGAATTAGCGTCCAATTTTTACGTACGGAATGTAATTTTTTCACTTTCCGGTGTCATAGAAATGTGAAATTTGGCACAAGCATTGATTATGTCATAAATAGGAAACACTAATGGGTCCCAACTCAATTATTAAATTCTAGCGCAAAAGAATTGGCGTCAAAATTTTACATGCGGAATGTAATTTTTTCAGTTTCCGGTGTCATAGAAATGGGAAATTTGGCACAAGCATTGATTATGTCATAAATAGGAAAAGCTAATGGGTCCTAACTCGATTATTCAATTCTAAGCGCAAAAGAATTAGTGTCCAAATTTTATGTACGTAATCTAATTCTCTCACTTCCTGATGTCATTTTATATAAAGGAAACGTCGCATGGTTGCCTCCCCGTGGTATTTCCTGGGTAACGCAGAGAACTATGCAAAATGGTGAACATATTTTTTTTCCTCAGTATCTCTAAAGTAACCACGACTTCATAAGCTTTTCCGTGTGAACACCAGATAAACACCAGTACCAAATTAACTCGGGCGAAGCCGGGTATATCAGCTAGTCCTGTATATAGGCCATAAAAAACTGAGATGGAAATATCTCTTTAACAATAAGAATGTTTTTATGGGTTTACATGATGCCAACATATCCCTCACTGTTATAAACTGGTTATGATCCCCTTAAATTAGCTCTTGTTCTCATAATCTGATTTACAGATGTAGCAATTGTTAAGATGACAGGCGCATTGTGATAACTTGATTTAGAGCATTGTAGTGTATTAAAGTTAAGGAGATTTTCAGGATTAGAAAAATACCTGCTTTCTATAAAAACAGCTGAACATGGGTTGTGTCTGGAATTGCATTCAAGTGAATGGGGCTGAGCTGAAATATCATTCACAAACTTTGGATGCATGTGTCACTGTTTTTAGAAAAAAAGGATTCATGTTTTTCTAATCCTAGGCATTCCCTTTAAGTTATCATAATGCGCTAAATGTCAAGTTAACAGTTGCAGTATAGTAAAAAAAATATAACTTCAGTTTTTACCCAAAACATATCCAGAGGTAAAGTCTATTGGACTGAAAATAGGTGTAAGGGCTTATTCACGCCCGGCCGATATACGCTGTCTCTCTCTGCAGGGGGAGGAAGCAGGCCGGGAGCAGTGCACTAAGCTCACGCCCCCTCTCTGCCCCTCACCACTATTTGCAAAGGGAGTGGGTGGGATGGAGCGGAACTTAGCTTCGCCCCTGCCCGCCCCTCCCATTGCAAACAGTGGCAAGGGGCGTAGAGGGGGCGGGGTCTCAGTACACTGCTCCCGGCCCGCCTCGTCCCCCTGCAGAGAGGGGCAGAGTATATTGGCCAGGTGTGAAAACCCGGCCGATATATGCATGTTAGAATAAGCCCTAAGAGTGATTAAACTGGGAACTACATGTTTTTAATGCATGCGAAATAGAGGGAATATATAGTGATAAATGATGCCAGAAGAACCTTGCCATCTGAAAAGCTTAAAGGGAGTTTATCGGCTCAAACATACTGTTCAAACTGCAGGCATCATATTATGGAGCAGGAGTTACTGAGCAGATTGTATATAGTTTTATGGGGAAAGACTCAGTATAACTTGCATCTTATTCATTTATATTTCTGCATGGCTTTAGATGAACAGTCCAATGGGCGGTCCTAACAGTGATGAAACTGCTCATCTCCACCTGCTCTATAATGTGATGCCCGCAGTTTAGACAGCATGTTCCAGCTGACAGATTCCCTTTAAATTGGTTATCCCGTGGATCATTTCCATACCAAAAGTTCTGAATTGCTGTTAATAGTAATTTACAGTGTTTCTTCAATAAAAAACAACTTTTACCTTTTACATCATTTTTTGCTTCCAGGTGTCGGTAAGGTGGGTGTTCCTGACGGTACAGATATCTATCCTCTTGTGTCTGGCATAAAGGGAATTTGAAGAGAGCCATGCAATAATTAGAAGTCTGATTCCAGGTTGAGCTCACGGCCATTCAAGCTTCAAGGCTCAGATGTGAGTAGACGGTTGTGTTTGCGGATTAAAGTTGAATAAGCTGCTGACACTAAGGGATGATCCTCTAGCTAGTGTATAGTGAAGGCTAGGAAAGCCACTTGTGACCTCAGCTCTGTGTTACTGTGCCAACTGCCTGTATCTTGCCACAAGGTAAATAACTAGCAAAAGTTTGAATAGAGAGCCTCCTTGTGTGTATGAGCACATGAATGTATACAAACAAAATAATCAACAACTTTCAAGTGTTTCATGTGAGAATTACGGTCTTAGAATGAAGATCCTTCACTAAAGTGAATGCAACTGTTAAAGGGGTTGTCCCGCGAAACAAAGTGGGGTTATACACTTCTGTATGGCCATATTAATGCACTTTGTAATGTACATTGTGCATTAATTATGAGCCATACAGAAGTTATTCACTTGCCTGTTCCGTTGCTAGCGTCCCCGTCTCCATGGTGCCGTCTAATTTTCAGCGTCTAATCGCCCGATTAGACGCGCTTGCGCAGTCCGGTGTTCTCCGTGTTGAATGGGGCTGCTCGTGCTGGAGAGCTGCTCCTTGTAGCTCCGCCCCGTCACGTGTGCCGATTCCAGCCAATCAGGAGGCTGGAATCGGCAATGGACCGCACAGAAGACCTGCGGTCCACCGAGGGTGAAGATCCCGGCGGCCATCTTCGCAAGGTAAGTAAGAAGTCACCGGAGCGCGGGGATTCGGGTAAGTACTATCCGTTTTTTTTTTTCAACACATGCATCGGGTTTGTCTCGCGCCGAACGGGGGGGGCTATTGAAAAAAAAAAAAAAACGTTTCGGCACGGGACAACCCCTTTAAATAAATAAAGTAATTTGTTCAATTGTAACACCAGTGTCTTAACCATCTTCATATGGAAACCTCTGCTAAAATGCCTCCTTGGTAATACTGTTAGTATGTGCAGCTGGGGGCACCCTATGAGTAAAAACAGTCTCCTTCCCCCTCTGGTAGCTGACACTTAAGCTCCTTTTCACTCCCAAGTAGAAGGGGTCTTCTCAGCTATACTGCAGAGGCTCTGCTTCTTCCCTGGCAAGCAGGCAGAACGCTATTTTTTGGTTGTTCAGCCGTGAACAGAGAATAACTATGCGGAAAACCAGTTGTGGTTAGACTGACTAAGTGTGCATGTCAATTGCACTCAGCTCTTTAAGGGAATGTGTACAGTCATACTGAACATCAAGTGACACTATAATATGTGAGTAAATGTCATAACTCTTCACTAGGTTGCTTTTTTAACATTGTGTAAAAGGCAAGAATTTACAATTTTTGTGATCTGTACAGTGAAAATGATATTTATTAGTGGGATAATCCTTTTACGTTGTATATTAAAAATAACATTGCATTTAATTGACAGAGAAGTATTGAGGCTTATACTACTGGCAGTCTTTATATTTGAATGCCGGCTTAATGACAAATTAGTAACTATTTAATATTCTTACATATGTTTGAATGTTAAAGACCCCTTATTTGTTAGGCATTAGTGGGTTATCTTTAAGAAACAATCACGTGGCACTCGCAGTCTTCATTTCCTTCACAACAGTGGCACAAATGCCTGATAGTTACAAGCACATAGAGTGGCACAATGAGCTTGGTGGTTATAGGGAGGGCTTGTCTTGATCAGCTAGCGAATTGATCCAGTTTTTGGCGAAAATCAAGGGAAAATCAAATTTCCCATATTGGCTGCTGTATAGGTCAGCGTACAGGCAATCAGCAGCCAGGGTGCCTTGCTGGTGTCACCCATCTTGTATATGTGTAGCAGTTTTATTGGATGTCTGCATCACATGATCTAGCCATATATAACATGGGATGGGCACTGAGTAACCAGCAGCAACTTTACAGTTGAGCACAGGACAGAGAAGCTGAAACATGTTTATATGCCTATTAGAGATGAGCGAACGTACTCGTCCGAGCTTGATGCTCGGGCGAATATTAGGGTGTTCGGGATGTTCGTTATTCGTAACGAACACCACACGATGTTCGGATGTTCGTCTATATGCGCTCAATGGGGCCGGCGGCAGCAGCGCCAACCCCATTGAGAACATATAGAAGACAAATCCTTCTTCTCTGCCACAGCTGTAACAGCTGTGACAGAGAAGAACGATGTTTGCCCATTGAATTCAATGGAACCGGCAATACAGCCGACTCCACTGAATGCAATGGGCTGCCGGCGATCGCGGGATGAATTGTCGGAAAGGGGTTAAATATATAAGCCCTTTCCTGCAATTCATCCAGAAATGTGTAAAAATAAAAAATATATATATACTCACCTGGTGCCGACAGACGGAGTTCAGCGCGGCAGGCTGCAGTTCTCCTGAACTGCTCTGAACAGCTGTGAGTAGTATTCAGCAGCCGGGGATTTAAAATCCCCGCCTGCTGAATAAGATGCCTCTGAATGGTCACAGCCTGACCAATCAGAGGCCAGCCCTCACTCACACCCATTCATGAATTCATGAATGGGTGAGTGAGGGCTGCCTCTGATTGGCTCAGGGGCAGCTCTCCTGCCCCTGAGCCAATCAGAGGCAGCCCTCACTCACCCATTCATGAATTCATGAATGGGTGTGAGTGAGGGCTGGCCTCTGATTGGTCAGGCTGTGACCATTCAGAGGCATCTTATTCAGCAGGCGGGGATTTTAAATCCCCGGCTGCTGAATACTACTAACAGCTGTTCAGAGCAGTTCAGGAGAACTGCAGCCTGCCGCACTGAACTCCGTCTGTCGGCACCAGGTGAGTATATATATATTTTTTTATTTTTACACATTTCTGGATGAATTGCAGGAAAGGGCTTATATAGTTAACCCCTTTCCGACAATTCATCCCGCGATCGCCAGCAGCCCATTGCATTCAGTGGAGTCGGCTGTATTGACGGCTCCATTGAATTCAATGGGCTAACATCGTTCTTCTCTGCCACAGCTGTTACAGCTGTGGCAGAGGAGAACTTGCTGTGTCGTTCCCATCATTTTCTTGAATTGCCAAGATTTTCACACATGAAAACCTTAGCGAGCATCGGCGAAATACAAAAATGTTCCGGTCGCCCATTGACTTCAATGGGGTTCGTTATTCGAAACGAACACCCGAACATCGCGGGAAGTTCGTTTCGAATAACGCGAACCCGAACATTTTGGTGTTCGCTCATCTTTAATGCCTATACAAAACCATTTTTACATTCAGAGAGGATATATTCCTGCTGCTCTCACTGTATAAAGCAGCAAAGCAGACAGACACATTACACTTTTGGCATGGGGAATATTTTGGTTCTCACAACTGCAGCCTCACAAACATACAAGCTATACTTTGTGGCCTTCTGTTCTCAAATATTGTGCCTTCCAGGGATTGTGGTCTATATAGTTGTTGGGTCTTCTTTTTTGTTAACTTTAAACAAAAATAAACTCAAACAAGGAAACAGCACATACAAACACCTCATGTTAGTGGTCTCAGATGTCGTTCAAAGTCGCCAGTCCTGCCACTAAAAATTATTTGTAGGCTTGGTTTTGTGCAAACAAACAAGTTAGTTGATAATTTACATTAAACTACACTAAAAAGTAAACAAAAAAGCCTAAAATAAATAAATAAAAAGGAAGCTTAAAGAAAGAAAGATGGGGGACATGGTAGAGGATGGACCAAGTTGGCATTTCATGGATGTCAACCTGGCAGTCCAAACAACCAGATGGAGAAGACCAAGACATTGATGCTTAATTATTTTTTTCCTCCAAAGAGGAGGATGAGGGTGGGTCAGTGCATGTGATCACCCCTCCAGAGGCAATATGCACACAGGGGATTGTGGAGACGGGGGTGCTAGATCCCATGGTTCGTGTGACATAGAGTCCACTCAGGAGGAGAAGAATGACAAAGAGGAAGGGGACATTTTGGTAGTGGTGGTGGGGGAGATGGTAAAGGATGGACCAAGTTGACACTTCATGGATGTCAACTTGGCAGTTCAAACAACTAGATGGAGAAAACCAAGACATTGAAAGCATTGATATCTAACTATTTTTTTCTCCGAAGAGGAGGATGAGGGTGGGTCAGTGCGTGTGATCACCCCTCCACAGGCAATGTGCACACAGGGGATTGTGGAGATGGAGGTGTTAGATCCCAGTGATCTGTGTGACATAGAGCCCACTTAGTCGGAGAAGAATGACAAAGAGGAAGGGAAGATGGAAGATGAGGAGGTGCTTGATCCAACATGGACATGATAGCAGCTTGCAAGAGGAGAAGGAGTAGGCAGCTGTTGTGAGGCAGCATCATGCTAAGACACGAATAAGAGAGTCGCAGACAAACAGAAGGGTTGTACTGTTACCATCAGCAGCTTCTAGTCATAGCAGCACCAAGAGCAGGCCCACAACTAAGTTTGCTTACAGAACTTGTGCAGCCTGGACATTCTTTGAAACCATACGTGATGACAGAAGAATAGTCATTCGTAAGATCTGCGGTAAGCCTTTAAAATGCAGAAAGAATGTAAACAACCTCAAAACAACATGTATGGACAGTCACATGAACTCCCACTGTCTTAGAGAGCCCAGCTGGGGCAGTGGGCAAAGAGTCAGCCTCATCATGCTCCTCCTTCTGCTACTTCTTTCTCCATCTCCTTCCTTGCTCATGTAGTAGCCTCTGAGCAGAGAGGCAGTTTTGTGTAGAGACAATAGTATTCTTACTTCCGTCTGCAATTGACGATCTGGCTTCAGGTTTTAAAGCCAGGAGTGGGAAATAGAAAGCAGAAGTTGAGTTGCTACCATAATGACCACTTTCACTGACATTGACATTTACCCCATATTCCAGCATGTTCCAGGTCAGCAGCCAGCCCTCCATCCCCCAGATATGGAAAAGTAAATAAAATACCACCCCAACCGTCTACGAGCACTGAGCCTGAACACAAGCATTGCACAGCTGCTTACAATGGAAATACTGCTCTTCAGGCTAGTAGACACAGATATCTTTCACAACATGATGCCCCAAGCTAATCCACAGTACCAGATGCCCGGCAGCCATTACGTTGCCCAAAAAGCTGTCCCTACCCTGCACCACCATGTGAGTGATAACATGGCCTTGGCATTGCAGAAGATCACTGTCAGTGGCAGGGTGCACCTGACCACAGACATGTGGTCCAGCAAACATGGCCAGGGGTATTAATATCCTTAACAGAACACTGGGTCAATGTCCTGCAGGTGGGGCATGAAGAAGGTGGTGCACATTTCATGTTACCCCAAAGAGTTGTGGGACATTCATCCTTGTTTGTCCCCTCTTCACCCCATATTCCTCATTCTCTTTCTCAATCCCTTGATAACACCTTGCAATACCCTCCACATTGGCACGCAATGTTCCTATCATCCATCACTAACCCTAATTATTCTATGCCGATGGCAGGACTAGACGGGGGACACTTTTAGGCCTTACCGGGAGGAATGTGGGCCATCAGTCTTAGGCACTTTGAGGTATATGAGTGCTTTTATGCTGCAGTGCTTGAAGAAGGACCATGGTATAGCCCGCATCAAAATATTTGGTCTTTACTGGGTTTCTACTCTCTTTAATTTCCACTACAAGGCCAAAATGGCAAATCTCATTCCCACAGTGGGGAACTACTTCAAAATGTAGCACTATCAGTCCAGACTGTTAAGCAGCTGGAGCATAGCATTTCCTCATGGCCATGTGGATGCATCCACAATGTATTACATCTCTGCGGCTCATGGCAGACAAACAGAAAGCTGCCACAGCAGCACCACCACCCATGACAGACTCCAGCAAAAGCACACAGTAGTATTAAAAGTCACAGGCATCAGCAGAGGAGTAACTTGATGCTAACGGGCCCATTGCAAAACCTGTAACAGGGCCCCCAACTGTAATACTTTATTAATAGTACTGGACTTCCTATATAGAGAAGAGAGGCCTTATGGGCCCATAAGGCTCCTGGGCCCGGACGCAATCGCATCCTCTGCATCTCCTTTAGTTACACCCCTGGGCAGCACTTATCCATTATGGTTTAAGAGTTTTCTTAGCTCTAGTGTGGGTGTTCTCATACAGTTGGTCCCTTCGACTTCTGGCTAGAGTTTGCACAACATGCTCTACAGGTGCTTGTCTGTCCTTGTATATCTTGTCTCCACTGGAAATATGGGTGGAAATATGGGTTGGCCGGCCATAGTGACAAGGAACAGCTACGTAACACGCCCCAGTAGGGCTGCGTAGGTTTATTTTTAGCCTTAGTGTTAGGTTTAGGATTACTTTTAGGGTTAGGGAAATGTTTAAGATGATCGCAGACTTACAGCTGCAATGTGTGCTGTGCTGGTCACCGCCTATAGCAAGGATGCAGCAGGACCGGTGGAGCGTCATTTGTGATGTGGACACCGGCTTACACCTGTGGAGACAGATAGGAAGGGAAAAGTTAGCATCAACAGAAGACAGCAGCTCAAACGCTGACACAGAGAGTGGCATGGAGAATGACAGTGGCGACCAGGCAGCAGCGGGGCAGAGAGAGGAGAAGTTACGGGAGGGAAGCCTAAAAATGCCATACATATTGCAGTGCTGATGGAAGAGAGTCAGTACGGGAGACGGACAGCGCTGAAGCGGTGAACAGATACCTCCAAACGGCAGGGACAGTGACAGGAGCAGGGAGGTCAGATGGGCAGGGGAGTGCAAAAGACCTGGGAGTCAGCAGCCAATAGCCAGCTGTGAAGAACAACAATAAAGAAAAGCGGTGCTCCAATGGTGTAAGGTAGAAAAATATATATTTATTTAATGTTTAGGATGTAGACTCACCCCGACTAAACCGGTCCTGGCACCCCCAAACAAGTAGGACCCTCAATATCTTTCTTACATTTAAAGTTCACGGAGCGCTGAGGACTTTTTCTTTGTGTGATCACAATAGCCAGCTGTGGGCGTTCCGTATTACTCCAGCAGGACAAACCCTTGTCTCCACCCACAGTTCCGGTGGAGACAAGATGCACCAGTACCGTCTGTCCTGCTGCCAGGCTGATATCCGAAAGAGCGTTCAGCATTGCTGGGGATATAATAACTTACTGATGCATCCGCCTGTCTACTACAACTGTAGCCCTATAGCTTTTTCTTGGGGAAGGCCCGTGCTTGACTATTCTGTCCACCTGGTACAATTTCTCCTTGCAAAACTTATGACTTTGTTTTTAATACAAGCAGCAAACCTGCTATTTTTCTCTGTAATTTTTGATCTAGGAGACCCTTTGTGGGCCTTCTTTTGTTTTCAGTGACATCCTTGTGCTATGATAGACCACAACACCCCCGTACACTAATTTGACCAATTTTTGGAAAGAGCACAGTGTTTCCAAGATGTGTGACTATATTCCTATGCAAGTTGGGAGGCTTTGCCTGCATTGGGGTCTTTCTGAAGGGCAAATTAGTTAACCTAATTTCTTGAACAACGTACTTCCTAGGCCACTGGGCCAATCTTCTACTTCCCGTTGGGCACTCACTATCATGCTTGGGACTGAAGTCTGATGTAGCTCATGTTGACCTAGCTACAACTCCTCAAGAGGCTATCAAAGATATGGCTTCCCCGCAGAGCTGAATTCTCGACAATCCAAATAGTCTGTCAGTCCTGGCTTCTCACAGGGCTAATGTCTCACACACCCCACATAGTCTAGGAAACACTCTCTTCAGCCATCTCATTGACTTTCTTTTCCAGACAAATCTCTAGCCTAGCTGGTCGGGATCCCTCTGACACTTCTGGACCTCTAGTTCTCTGTTCCAACTTCAGAAGACGCATTGTACAACTTCTACTGAGGTGCAATGTCACTTGCATCAACTTCTCACCCCCTAGCACAGCCTTTGGTGGACAAGCTCAAGACTGGTTCCCACCCAGGTTAATGGCAGCACCTAATGCAGTCACACTGCACACTCCCAATCTGGTGCCAAACACTGTTCCTATATACACTCCCTCTGCCCCTCCTACCAGCATTGTGGCAGAGTGTTTCAGCTTTGTGAATGTGTCCAACCTTTCCTGTAACTGTGCTAACAGTAGCACTTCCTTCTGCAGTCATTATCATTCCCAGTACCCCGCTATGTTGATGGGGTATGGCAGCATGACCGCATACTGGCCCAATCTCCCTGCTACCATGAACAACAAGGTGCACAGACTGTGTAGGGCACAGTATAATACAACATATACACATCATATATACATGACAATATCAGTATAACACCAATAAACATTTTCCTAACATGGTATATTTACTATCTTGGGGCTGAGCAGGGGCGTAACTATAGAGGATGCAGGGGATGCGGTTGCACCCAGGCCCAGGAGCCTTGAGGGGCCCATAAGGCCTCTCTTCTCCATATAGGGAACCCAGTACTATGAGTAAAGCATTATAGTTGGGGGCCCTGTTACAAGTTTTGCATCGGGGCCCGGGAGCTTCAAGTTACGCCTGTGGGGCTGAGTATACCCATATTCTTTAACAGCACATATTGACAGTATCAATAAGGGGGAAAGAAACTCCCCACCCCAGTTTGTAATACAGATCCGTAGTAAATAAATGTAAAGTAGATAGCATTGTTTTCTCCAAAGTCTAACAAAAAGTGCACATGTAGTACTTGGATACTTCGCATGTCAGATACAGTTAGCCTGTATGTTCCTATTTTATATATTATTACTATTTTAAATAGAACACCTGTAGATAAGATAATGGAAACATAGCGCTGGAAGAGAGATTTACTTGTCAGGGATCCAGAGTAGGTGGATTAAATCATAATACAAATCAGTTTTAATACAAGTGCACAGGCAATAACAAAACACACAGTACTGATCCACCGCTGAACTATTTAAATATGTTCCTAAATATTTGTGCTAAACAGAAGAGTAGGGGATAATTGGCAATGCACATTTTGTACTAAAAAATATATTTGTTCATTTAAAGTCGATCAGATGAATATATTTTCACACAATCCCCACGGTACGCATTTTTGCATATAATCAACCCCCCCAATATTCCCTGTTTTAGAAATACACAGTGTAATTGGGTACTGAATGGCAATTAGGAATACATTCTATGCAAGAAAATGCAAGGGCAATAATTTTGAACCTTTGGTAGTTTTTTTATAGACTATTTTGCAATTCATAATATAAAAGATGTTGCGTCAGGGGAGCCAAGGACTGCACTGTTTAACAAAAAGATATTCTTCCTGACCAAATGTTATGCTTTTTAGCTTTGTTCACTTTTAATTTTTTTCATTATTTATTTTTTTTCTCATTCAAAAACAAAACAAGATTTGAATGTGATACAATATTGCCCCCTTCAGGCGTAGAGTGGCATTTAACTCTAAAAATCTAGAAGAGAGAGTAAAAATGTAAAATCATGGGCATTAAATCCTTCTCATCTGCCTAATATCTGTAAGCACTTTTATATATAGTACTAGCACATTTTCACTTGGATTTTAGAGGAAGCATTAGTGTTTATACCAACCTTACAACACTAATATAAATTAATAGACAATACATTCGAAACCGTATTTACATTTCCTCTCTGATGCTTGGAAGAGGTAAACCTCTCTGTTTTTTATTAAAAGCACATTTACCAGTTACGATTAATATAGTTTTCATGTAGTGAAAAGGCAGAAGAAGGAATATTATTTTATATGCTTATAATGAATGCAGTGAGAGAGGGACGGATATATTTGTAAATGGGTTTTGGATAAGTGTATGTGGCATACCAGCAGTTGTGCAATGTAATATCACAGAGAGAATACTCATCCAGAATACATTCTCACATTAAAATAGGATGAAGCTAGTGCAATTTCTAAAGTGTAGAGCTTTAGGAAAGATAGTTAACGTTTTTTAAGATCTCTGTGACTTCATCCAAAAGCAAATTTGATTGAGAATATAGTTGTTTGGTAGAGTTCAATATAGGGAAAGGAAAAGGAAGTGCATAATATAAACTCTAGACAGCCAAAAAGTGTGGCGGAAATTTTTAAAGGACCGCAGGCAGCGAGTGCTTTTCTGGATTTCTGGGTCGATGTCAGCCTGATGGACATAGGGTGCAGGAGTCGCCATTGCTGAACAAAAAACGCTTTAGTAACTGAAAAATAGAAAATTGCTAACTTGTGACCTGGTGATCCAGGGTATCTCAGTCTGTTGGTAAAGTTCAAAAGTCCGTATGAACGGTTGTTAATCAGAGTCCTAGGCCAGTTGACAGAGATCAGCAATGAAGGCTAATTGTATCACTAGACAGTTTTTATATCTGTTAGTGGGATATACTTTAACAATTGAATGCCTGGATGACTGGGGATGACTTTCTTCCTAACCAGCATCATTGGAGAGAAGAAAACAGAGGAACCACTTGGCAATGGTTTCACTATTCAGCAGTCTTTTGCATGTTCCCCAGAGGAAAACTGACCATTGGAAAATTGCTATAGCCCTCTAGCACCAACCAGGAGAGACTCCCTTCTTCTTCTGTTCACAGCTTAGCTGCTCTCTGCACACACTGCTTCTTAATGCTGTATTTATTTCTTCCTGAAGGAGACAATCAGTTCACCAGGAGAGACCCCTGCTTCAACCTCCGTCCTGCGCCAAGCATATCTTTCGACCACATCTTGTTTTTCCTGCTCAGCCTTATTTCTCCATTCCTGCTACCTCTTTTAAAGACCATTACAAACAAAACAATATCATACTATCATTAGACAGTGATAAACTGTACCCCCTTACATATTCATTACAGGCGAACCTTGTGCTGAAATATACTGTACTGTATAAACATTTTAGACAGGTGAGGAAAAAATGTAAATTGGGAATTTTTTCAAAAATAGAGGTGTCTCATTGATTCAAAATTTATTCTGTAGCAGGACAACAACCCCAAACATACAGCCAGTGTCATTAAGAACCATCTTCAGCATTAAAAGAATGGGGAGTCCTGGAAGTGATGATAGGGCCCCACAGAGCACTGATTTCAACATCTATCTGGGATTACATGAAGAGACAGAAGGATTGGAGTAAGCCTACATCCACAGAAGATCTGTGCTTAGCTCTCCAAGATGTGGGAAAATCCTATTATTAATGATCAGGTAATATGACTAGATTATCCAAAATGCTACATTTTGGTCAAGAGGGAAGTTCATGGAAATAATAATAACATTTATATACGACCACTTTCCAACTACTTCATGCTTACATAAGAGTGACAGCCACAGAGCCTTCATAACAGTCTGCCTCTGTAAAGGTCCTTTTACTGAGTCAATGATTAGACACAAATGTTTGCCAGAATGCCCCTTTTGCAAAGTGTTAGTCCATATAAAAGGGCTAACAACCAGTGGAATAGAGAGCAAACCCTTGTTTCTTGTCTGTTTATGTCTCTTTCAAGCATACAAATGTTTACTCTTTGGCTGCACATCTCCTTGTGTGAACAGAAATATGTGCTGTCGATGAATGTTTCTTGTATGGAGATGAACGATCCTAGTAACAATTGTTTTCTCCATACAGTACTACAGATAATCTACCCATGGTGACAAAAGGAACAAGCTCTAAAAGTGCATTTCGATACAAAGATGATCACTCAAAAGATGGCTTTTGAGCAATCATTTTTGCATAAACTACTACTTGGTGCTAATGCCTATTAGTACCAATTAGTAGCTTGTGAGCTGTATTCAGGGAACAGACCACACACTGTTCTCTAAATAATTTATCTTTGTTCTGCCAAGTGGCTGACAGCTGAGACAATGTAATCAGCTCTCCCTGGGCAAAACACAGTGTGCGGTCTGTCTTATCAGCGGTTTTACTGAACGATGAATTTGATGCCAAACTGAAAATCCATCGTTCGGCAGAAAAGTGAAAGATGGGCATATTCACATGCAACGATTATCGCTCAAGAGATGTCTTTAGAGCGAATTTTCAACGATAATCCTTGTGTCTAAATGGTTCTTAACCAACATGCTCAGTGTTGGTCAGTGCTTGTTATTATGGATAGATTATCATGCAAAACCCCTAATTGCAGACTTGAGTCAGCCACAGTGATTGAAGATTTCACCTAGTAATAGAACAATGCCCTCTTAATACACTCAGCCACCAACAGTATCCCCATAGCACATAGAGCCTCCCAACTGCTTGCAGCAGTTTAAATGCCATGTATCATCATTGAAACAAAAATCCGCTAAAGATGGTGGCCCTTGGAGCATCGTGCGCTATCATTAGTAGAGGGTACATAATCTTCCATCTTGTGGCAGAGACATGTGACTGTCAATACTCAGGATTGAGTCTACCCTTCAACTGGCTACCACGAGTATCCCACTGAGTTAAAGCAATTTAGTCCTCCTAATTCACAGACAGACATGAACACGTTACTTGGATTCTTGACAAAAATAAGCAAATATATGTTTTCTTTCTGCCAAAATGGTTTAACCACTTATGTATGTGTGTTATGTATGAATATTGAGTAATGTTTTATATACAATATACAGCACAATGACAAATGCTTCAAGTTTTTGCCACAATTTTCAGTGCAAATTGCATTTCTATAGTGTCAGACTGGGAAGTTTGGGGCCCACCAGTATAATTCATTTTGGGGGGCCCACTCTACAGCTACATTCAAATATTATGGTTTTTATGGTTTGTACAGTTCTTGCCGATGCATTCTTCATACATGTCAATGGAACATTGGCTGCATTTGTGTGTGGCCTGGTCTCCACTGAAGTATATAGAGAATGTGGTAGGCCTGAATAGGTATGGGTTCCAGAAGTTGCAATTATGGCATATCGTATAAAGGACAAGATCACACATAACGTTCACAATATGGCTGAAAACTGCGCCGACATGCAGTTTTATCTTAAAACAGCACTGTTTTCAAATAGATTAGTGGCTGCTTGGTTTTGCAGATGAACAGTAGTTTTAGTGAGTAAACCGTATGGCCACTAACAATCTATTTGAAAACCATGCAGATTTGCGGTAAAACCCTATATCAATGTAGTATTCATGAGATCTCACCCTTGACAAGGTTGTTTGTGAGTAGTGGCTGACCTCCCAATGTGCCTAGATGTTACATCAGCCAGCCTATGTGGCTATATAGAGGTATATGAGCCCAGTTCTTATCAGAACATATAGGCTGCAGAGATGTTGCCTATCTGAATGTAGTACAGCAAATGTAGTATGTCATGCATCACTCATTCAAGGGTGGAGAGCTGGTGGCCTACTCTAGCTTAGGGCCCACCGGCGGATTCACCTGTCTCCCTATGCGCCAGTACAAGCCTGTTTCGGTATATGATAGAAGTTCATGTGCCATTTTCAATAACAGCACTATGGTATTTCCCATTAATGACACTTCTATATGTGCTCACATCACAGTTCCAACAGATTATAATTGCTTCAACGGCCGGAATTGGGTAGCGTTCTCCATTATTTCTCAATGGACTTGATGGATCCTTTGTATAGTAGGCCAATGGGATCCATAACAATCCAATACAACATACCTGAAAATCCTTCATAGCCACTGAAAAATATAAAACCCATGATGTCACTGTGCCCAGTTATTTATGGATTCTAAGTGGAACCTAAATCAAATAAGTGAGTCCTGAGTGAGAGCACACATCCATTAAAGATAAGTAATAATTAATGCATCATTCTGGAGTTTATACCATCAAAAAATAAACTTACCATAATAGACATTTATGTTTTTCTTTGTTGTTAGGTTTTGATTAATTTCTATGTCTGTCCTGATTTTTCCTTTTCAGTCATTGTGATTCTGTTAAAAGACTTCATTTATTTTAATGTCAGGTATTAATCTCTTCAACCCTCAGAAGAATGTAGCTCCCAAAACAATAAAACACAAGTTTCATAATTGATTTAAATGTAGCATCTTTCATATTTGTCCACGTAAGTGAATGTGGCACTTCAATAGCATTGATTGTGTTGTGTGGAAGCTATTCATTCATTTATACATTGTATCTTTCCTTAGGGACTGATTGCTCTGGAGGTAAGCAGGGCTTCTTGGCTATGATATGCAAACCTCAATGTATATTTAATTTAGCTAAATATATTGACATTAAATAAATTAGACTGCTATTATAGGAACGGTTTTGTTGTCAGCACATTGGAACAATTAAATCTCATTAGTAATTAACATTTATGTTGAATGGACTGAGTACAAACCACAAACCCCATTCAAATAATGTTTAAAATATATCGTACAGAAAGATGCAGAATAGAATTAAGTCCTCCGAATGGCCGATGCTCTGTGCTATGTCTCATTGGAAATATAAAAGCAGCTTTTCTATTATACAGTCTGCTTTTGTAGGCAGACAAACATTCCATTTCCATAAATGAAGCATATATGATATTACCTATAAGAACATGGGGAGATTAACCCTTTCATCACCAGGGGCTATTGATGTTCCTGTGCCCAGGTTACATTCTGCAGTTATGGCATTCCCACTTTCAAAATAATCCAAACTTTTAAATTTTTCCGGTGACATATCGTACACATTTATATTTTTTTATTCTTAAAAGTAGTATATTTACACCAAAATAAAGTATGGGAATGGGTTCCTCATTTTGTATCGAAGGTTTTGATATATAACTTGTATAGTTTTGGATTACTTATGGTGACAGTTTTGGTTGGCATCAGCGGTCAGTCAATTTCTTTTTTTATGTATATATTTTTATTTTATTCTGTAATTTTTTTTTAAACTTATTTTTGTAAATTTTTTTTACCATCCATGACACCATATAAGACGTCTGGGGGACATTCATATTGCATAATTTTTTTCGTATTATATATTTACTGCGCTTGGTTCTTTAGGGGTTAATAGGCAATGATCATGGCAGCTTTGGGGTCCTTCAGAAGACCTGCAATCATAACCAAACGTCAAGCTTGTGACCTTAATTTAGGGGGAGTTTGGACATGTAAATTCTGAATGGGACATTTAAATGCAGGTGTCAGAACATTTCTTTATTTTAGGGAAGAAATTCCTTCCCAACCCCTAAATCTGGCAATCCAAATAAATCCCTGGATTAACACTTCTGAAGTAATCAGTGACTATAAGATGTAATAATGTTATAGTCACCAGTCTCCTGTACTCCATAAGGTGTATACACAGAGAAGATCAGCATTAGAGATGAGCGAGCACCAAAATGCTCGGGTGCTCGTTACTCGGGACGAAATTATCGCGATGCTCGAGGGTTCGTTTCGAGTAACGAACCCCATTGAAGTCAATGGGTGACCCGAGCATTTTTGTATATCGCCGATGCTCGCTAAGGTTTTCATTTGTGAAAATCTGGGCAATTCAAGAAAGTGATGGGAACGACACAGCAACGGATAGGACAGGCGAGGGGCTACATGTTGGGCTGCATCTCAAGTTCCCAGGTCCCACTATTAAGCCACAATAGTGGCAAGAGTGGGCCCCCCCCCCTCCCAACAATTTTTACTTCTGAAAAACCCTCATTAGCAATGCATACCTTAGCTAAGCACCACACTACCTCCAACAAAGCACAATCACTGCCTGCATGACACTCCGCTGCCACTTCTCCTGGGTTACATGCTTATAGCCGGTTCCACTGAAAGCAATGGGCCCGCCGGCGTGCAAGGGATGAATTGTCGGGAAGGGCTTAAATATAGAAGCCCTTCCCTGCAATTCATCCAGAAATGTGTAAAAATAAAAAAAAAAATATATACTTACCTTGTCCCGGCAGACGGAGTTCAGCGCAGCCTACAGTGGGTGTGAAGGGGGTGTGAGTCAGACCTGCCCCCTGATTGGCTCAGCCTAAATATAAAATCCCTTCCCTGCAATTCATCCAGAAATGTGTAAAAATAAAAAAAAATATATATACTTACCTTGTCCCGGCAGACGGAGTTCAGCGCTGAACTCCGTCTGCCGGGACAAGGTAAGTATATATATTTTTTTTATTTTACACATTTCTGGATGAATTGCAGGGAAGGGCTTTTATAATTAAGCCCTTCCCGACAATTCATCCCGCGCACGCCGGCAGCCCATTGCTTTCAGTGGAACCTGCTGTATTGCTAGCTCCATTGAATTCAATGGGCAAACATCGTTCTTCTCTGCCACAGCTGTTACAGCTGTGGCAGAGAAGAATGATTTGTCTTCTATATGTTCTCAACAGGGTCGGCGCTGCTGCCGCCGGCCCCATTGAGCGCATATAGAGAAGAGAACAGGAATCGCAGATCGCAGATAGGTGCGATCTGCGATTTCTGACTATGGCCTAAGAAGGACCGTTAGGGTTCTTGAAGCCTAAAATAACTCCTAACGCTCTCCCTATAGCAGCTCCGGCATCAGCAGCACTGTCCCTGATCTCTGTCAGAATGCATCTGTGGCGAGCCGCGGGCGGGCAGATTTTAATACTCGGGTGACACCTGATCTCGCCAGCCACTCACTGCAGGGGGGTGGTATAGGGCTGGAACATCACAGGAGGAAGTTGTAATGCCTTCCCTGTCTTTCTATTGGCCAGAAAAGCACGCAAATTTCTCAGGGAAGAAAATGAAAGTGACTCGAACACCGCGTGGTACTCGTCTCGAGTAACGAGCATCTCGAACACCCTAATACTCGAACGAGTATCAAGCTCGGACGAGTACGCTCGCTCATCTCTAATCAGCATAATCATCACATAGATATGCACACTAAGCTCACAGGTACATAAGCACACTCACTGTCCTCCATTGTACGCAAGTTCTGATGAAAGCGTTCTCCTTGCTCATCACTTAAATCCCCAAGGTTTTCTGGGAAATGATCAAGATGACTGTTAAGGAAATGCAGCTTAACACTCATGTTGCATCCAAGTTCACAAAAGGCCACTAACATTTTTTCAACAAGTTCCTCATAATTCTCAGCTTTTTTGTTACCAAGTAAATTTTTAGTAACTTCTACCAAAGACATCCATGCTGCCTGTTCCTTCCTATTCATCTTCTTGACAAATTTCTCATCACGTAAAAGAACCCGAATTTGAGGACCGTTGAACACTCCTGCTTTCATTTTCTCAAAAGATAAAGCTGGAAGTGGAGAAACAATATTCTGTAAACAATCGCCATATGTATCCAATGCTCTCACAAACTGCTTCATCAGGCCAAGCTTGATGTGGAGTGGGGGGAAAATTATTCTGCCTCGACTGACGATAGGTTTGTTCACAATGTTTGATTTTCCTACTTCTAAAGTTTCTCGGTATGGCCACTTCTTTTGTACCCAGTGTTTTCCTCTAGCTCTGCTATCCCACATACATATGTAGCACAAATACTTGGGAAAACCATTTTGTTGCCCAAGAAGAAGGTTAACCATTTTCAGATCCACACAAATGATCCAATTGTGCTCATGATATTTCAGTAGATCAATTACTCTCCTGACATCATTGTACTGTTCTCGCAAATTCACAGAGTGCCTAACTGAACCGTAGACATTACCATTGTGCAAGAGAACACACTTTAAGCTACGCTTGGAGCTATCAAGAAACAATTGCCATTCTGTTGCACTGTACGGGTTTATCCCTAAGGCCTCCTTCCCACGAACGGATTTCCGCCGCGTAATTCGCGGCGAAAATCCGCTGCGTTGCCCGCAGCTATAGGGTTCTATTGAACCTAATAGCACAATGCTCACGATGCGTAATTCCACCGCGGAATTACGCACCGCGATTTCTCCCGTCCTCACCCGCAGCATGCTCTATTTTCTGCGGGTGAGGACGGGCTGTACGCACTGACGGCTTCCATTGCAGTCAATGGAAGCCGTCCATTCACGCTATCTCCCGCTGTAACCAGCGGGAGATAGCGTGAAAAAACGCTTTCCCGCCCACCGCCGAGCGTCATATGACGCCAAATGACGCGGTCCGGCCGCGTCACGTGACACGGCCGGCCGTGCACGTGACACGGCTGGTGACGCGAGGGCGGTGGGCGGTGACGGGCGGTGACGCGCGGCGGTGGGCGGGGAAGCGATTTCACGCTATCTCCCGCAGGTAAGTATAGGGGCTCTGGGGGGCGCCGTGACGGGCTTCACAGCGGAATATTACGCTGCGGAGCCCGTCACGCTCGTGGGAAGGAGGCCTAATTCATGGAGAAGGCCTGGAATATTGTGACAAAAAACAAAATCCTTTTTCTCTGAAAAGAATCTAATAAAATCTTACTCTCTCTTTCGGAAGTAAGAAACTGTTGCTGAGTGATGTAGCAAATGTTTCTCCTGGAGTCTTGGGGCTAACAGCTCTGACGATTGCTTGGAGAGGCCCAAATCACAGACTAAGTCACTCTGTTCTTATTTACTAAGTTTTTGAGGACGTAAAGACTGTGCCGTGTCAGATGAGGATTCTTCTCTTTCTAGAACCATTTCATACCCCATATCATGGTCTTCATCATCCTCACTATCTTCACCTCCTTCACTTGCAAAGCCTTTGAAAAGTGGAACCGGGAGATCTTCACCATGCTGTACAGGTCTTATTGCCGAAGGTATATTAGGGTACATGATTGCATGCCGATTTTTCTTCCCTACAACTCTTATGCTGACAAGACAAAAATAGCAGTCGGTAATGTGGTCCTTGGGTTGTTGCCAAACTATGGGAACCCCAAAAGATAGACCCTTTTGTTTTCCTTTCGTCCAGTCACAAAGCATTTCTTCAGTTATGGCACACAATAAGCGGAGCCCATTTCTTGTCCTGGTCACCAAGAGGAATTTTGAAGTAAGTTTTGTAAGCAAACCTCACAAAAGACGTTATATTTAGTCTCTGATGAGGAAGTGTGTAGCATCCACATATGTAGCAGAAGGCATCAGGTTTATTCACACAGCTGTCTCTACTTGATGAAGCCATATTACAAACTGTGAGATTGACATGTTCTTATTCCCTTCCGAGGTTCGGACGTCTCTCTATTTAACCTCCTCTACTTGATTGTAAACAAATCACAATGTAGCACATAGTCAGTGGAACCTGAAAGACGAAAAAAATTATTAAATGGGAAAGCATAGATTTTCCGACTAAAATCAAAAAGATCAAATTGCAAGAAAACTATAGCATCCACACAGAAACTGGTGACAGATTTGAAATCAGCATTGAAAATGCAAACTGTTAAAAAATCTCATGCAGCAGAAAATTCAAAAAAAAAAGTTGGCCTGTAATCGTCCCATGTAAAAGCGCCTTAAAGGGGTTGTCTCGCGGCAGCAAGTGGGGTTAAGCACTTCTGTATGGCCATATTAATGCACTTTGTAATATACATCGTGCATTAATTATGAGCCATACAGAAGTTATTCACTTACCTGATCCGTTGCTAGCGTCCCCGTTGCCATGGATCCGTCTAAATTCGCTGTCTTCTGGCGTTTTTAGACGCGCTTGCGCAGTCCGGTCTTCTGCCTGGTGAATGGGGCCGCTTGTGCCAGAGAGCTGGTCCCGCGTCGTCATCGTAGCTCCGCCCCGTCACGTGTGCCGATTCCAGCCAATCAGGAGGCTGGAATCGGCAATGAACCGTACAGAGCCCACAGTGCACCATGGGAGAAGACCCGCGGTGCATCGTGGGTGAAGATCCCGGTGGCCATCTTGGAGAAGGAAGAAAGAAGTCGTCGCAGAGCGGGGATTCGGGTAAGTAATATATATATATATATTTTTTTTAACCCATCCCTTGGGTTTGTCTTGCGCAGAACGGGGGCCTATTGAAAAAAAAAACCCGTTTCGGCGCGAGACAACCCCTTTAAGTATCATAACATTTACCATCAGTGAATTTCTATATCCTGTGCCCAATATGATTCTTAAGGTCCTGTTTAGAAATAGTTGTTTTTTTAACTGTAGAGCCTCTCTAAACAATATGGACACAGATATTTCATCTTTGTCATCATTGGTTGAAAATAAAAAGACTATTCTTCTTAATATGTAGAAGAGAATTGACCAATTTCCTAAGTTATCCATATTCAATAATATATCTTTCTCTATGGACATATCCTTGACTACAAATAGTTCAGTGTCTGTTAATAACAGAAGTTTTCCTATAGTTACCAATGCACCCATACCCATAGATGGACTTATCACTATGCTAATCTAACACCAACTGGTATTCCAGGGGCCACAGTTACTCTTTTACTGTCTCACCCTCTTTTAAAAGATATATCTGCTCACAGTACTGCTCTTTCAGATTCTGATCCTTTTTTAGTCATTTTGACACACTTGTCAAAAGGTCCACCCATCATATTTCCCCTACTTGTCTTAACCCCTTAGTGATGGCCCAGTAGTGTTTTTACGCCATTGCAGGACGTGTTTGGAGGGAGATAGCGCCGCTATCTCCCTCCATACAGCGTGGGCGTCAGCTGTTTATTACAGCTGACACCTGCATGCAAAAACTTTTGGTATAATAGTAATCATATTGACCGATAGAATAAAGTTATCATGTGATTTTTGTTGCAGTTTGTGCGCTATAGAAACAGGGCGCACCGAAAAATGGTGAAATGTCTTTTTTTTTCAATTTTTCTGCACTTAGAATTTTTTAAAGATTTTCAGTACATTATGTAGTACATTAAATAGTACCATTCAAAAATATAACTTGTCCCACAAAAAACAAGCCCTCATACAGCCACGTCGATGTATAAATAAAGGAGTTACGATTTTTCAAAAGGGGAGAGGAAAAAACGAAAATGGAAAAAAGCCAAAACAGCTCTGACACTAAGGGGTTAATTCTACTTTGTCGAGGCTAGCATATTCTAGTGTTCAGATGTAAACCCCCTCCTGTTCCATCATCTGTACTCCAAAGTGCTAACATCCAAGACACCATGAATATGTTCAACCAACTTTACTCAGCAGTCCCATTTGTCCACTGACAAAAGAAGAGGTACACATGACGAGGATGTAAAGAAGTTCTGCGCAGTCTTTTCATGTGAGTATATGACTAGTTGAAGTATATATTACACTATATTAGATTGCATTATTCTGGTCAACATCTTAAGCACCTATTTCTCATTTTCTTTTGCTTGGTGTTAGTATTGTTCTAAGGGAGGCTATTCCCTTCCACAACAAGTCACAGTGAGGAACAAGGGTCTTTATGGAGGAAATGAATGAAGCTACCTGCCAAAATGGGTTACTTATTTCCGGATCCATGTACTGAATTTGGGTTAGTGAGGTTCCCCACTTGCTAATATATGGAAGGTGAGTGTGCCCTGTCCAGAGTAAAGTCCTGATGAGGCGAGATGGAACAAGATAAGATTTCCATATTTTGGGGACCAGGCTGAAGGAGCAGCATGAGCAAGCTGCAATAGTTATCTCTCTGAAGTGAAGGTTCATGTATTGCAGTAGAATTGTCCCCTTGTACGTCTTTCTGCAGCATTCAAGAAACTGCATCTTTGATACCACTGTGGCCCGTAGGGGCCCTTGGCCTGAGTTACAACACATCGAACCCAACCTACAAATGCTGTGGGACAACATTTCTGATAATGCAACTTCCACCATCAATTCAAGAGAATGGTCTCTTCTGACTGACATCACCTCCTTCTGCAGGATAACATCTAGGAATGTCATTCCTGGTCTCATCAAGGGTCGGGAAGGGTATAGTTTCTCCATAGGGAGAGTGCCTAGAAGGTGTAAAGAGACTCATAAGGCCATCCATGCTCTTTTGATGCAAATTGGAAGATGGAACAATACCTCTACAGTGCCACCTATTGGAAGACAACATTCCTGCAAGTCAATGTCAGATCTTTTAACATATGCATTGCAGGGGCTACTGGTAGTGCAGGCACAGCTTACATTGAATTCAAGCTCCCATTGAGCTGCCAGATCAATCCAGACTTAGAGAGGGCCAGATAACAGCTGATCACTGGGGGTCCTGAGCAGAGGACCACAGGCAATAAAATATTGATGACCTATCCTGAGGATAGTTCATCAATAGTTCAGTCCCAGACAACCCCTCTAATAATGTTTTAGGTACTTAGGTTTCATGGCCATCAAATCCCATCCGGTGGCTTTCATGGAATTACTTCAATCCTTAGTTGCTAGTCTGGACATTTATTTTGTAGATCATCTTAGAATCACAGGTTCTCTATCACAACTGTCTTTTGTAACCAATCCTTTCCAATGTACATATGTTATTAAATGTCATTTGTAGATGGAAGAACGATTTGATTACATTTAAGTGACTTGATTTGCCTCACCACAATGGTGTTGCTCTCTTTCTCTTTATTCTTGGTTAGTAGGCGGGATATACATGACAGGCCTGTCGAGCTTCTAGTTTAGAACTCTTAACAATTCATTACCTGGCAGAGCCTCCATATGCATATCAGTCTATGTGGCGCACGGAAGGCACAGCGCTGTGTAGGGCTGATCACCGTAACAGAAGGAGCTGAAGACTATCAATATGAGATAAAAGACAACCACAGCACTTGTATGCAACAAATATTAGTTTATTCATCAACATATGCAATGTTTTGGTTCCATTGAGCCTTTTTCAAGCACAAATACATTTAACATGGCACCCTGTTTCTAGAGCAGATGACATTATCAATTCTACAAAGTCTGTGTATAGTGCTCACTTGCACTCTATGTTGTGGAAGGGGAACAGTCAACTGAAAAGACGTCTACAGGTGCACGGAGAAATCAGCACTGGCCCAAGGCTTGAACACAATGGTAAAGAGACGAAAGTCTGGCACTTACTCAGCAAATAAAGTTAAAAAAAACATTTAATTAATATCCATCAAAATTATGCAGGCATGTCCTTAACTCTCCTATGCATTTCAGACTTAATTATGTAAATCAGTCAATATGTACAAAGTTCCTCATTAAAAAAAAGAAAATATCATCAAGACCTAAATATACACACCACATTCAAATTAACTTACAGTACATAGATATCAAAACAGATGTATAATCGGAGGATTTGACATTAATCAAGTATGCAAACACCCCAGGGATCCTGGTGTCTAGCCCTGCCTTCTGGGCTTGCGCCTCTCCATTCATGCACAGGTGCTATCCTTCCCAGTGTCTTATTCTCTTAGCAAGTAAATCTATTATATCTCACTTACGGAGCATCATGCTACCACAGTGACTGAAGATCATAGAGCATTCTATATTCAGAAGTACAATAAATCCAACCATATATATAAATTGGTTATACGCATGAACATAATGCACCGTGGACTAAGTAAGAAAATGCCAAAAGGTCAAGTCCTGCATTCTGACACAAAATATCAAATCTTAAAAAGGAAAGTATATTTACCTATACAGTACCTCCTGGTTGACAAAAATGTGCAATAATTAGCCATACCTTCTATACACATTTGCATACATCTTGTAGCAAGTGAAACACTTTCTGACTTTCTGTCTCAGTTCACGGTCCAGCAGTCTTGCTTCTGTCCTAGACATCTGTCTTGCATGACCTAATATTGTGACATAGCCTGTCAATGGTCTCCGCTATCCTACCATTGTTTGAGTGTCTGGAACTTGAACAGAATAATCTATTACTCTCTGTCAAGATCTTGACAGATTTGTTCCTTTATAATGCTGTACGGTTTATCCCTATTGAAATTTTGGAACATGTATTCTGTAAAGCAATCGATTATATGTACCCAATGTTGTGTTTTTCTGTTTTTTTTTATAGGATTTCAGCTTAAAGGGCATTTAAAATATATATATAGAGAGAGAGAAAGCTATATGAAGCAATAAAAAGTACAATTCTTCTGTTCTGCCAAGTGAAAGTTTATCAGTTCCAGTAGACGATTCTGAATGTAAGAATATTAAGATACGTTGCTATAACTAAACAGTTATGGTTTTAACATATGTTGTGTAAATTGGGGCTGACAATTATTTTAATAGCTTTATTTTTACTGAGTTCTCTATTCTCTAAGTCTGTATCTACTCTAAGCTATGAATAAATAAATAAATTGACTGCATTATTGAATATTTAATAAATGACATTAACTAGGTACAAACCTACATTCTGCAGTTTTTATTGTGAACCTGAGGCTACAATGGAGTTTAGAAAATTACATAAATGAGGCTCATGGAGAAGCGAGGTATATTGTCAGATATTTTCCGTCAAAAAAGACAATTTATTCAAACAGCAAGGTTTTATTGGTTAATTACAGTGGATATAAAAAGTCAAAATGTCATGCTTTTGTCACATTAAAAAAAATCAGAAAGAAAAATTCATTTCATATTTGCTTCCACCTTTAATATGACCCGTTATCTGTACAATTCAACTGAAAAACAAACTGAAATCATTTAGGCTGGAAAAAATAAATAAATAATGTGGTCGCATAAGTGTGAACACTCTCTTATATTTGGGGATGGGGTTGTGCTCAGAATTAGCCAATCACATTTAAACTCCTGTTGACTAGTAGTCAGCACTCCGCTGCCATTACTTACAGGGATTCTGATTTACCCCATATAAAGTTCGGCTCTTCTAGGAGGATTTTCCTGACATTTTCTTAGTTGGTCTATTAAGAGCTTACAGCACATCTGAGGGATCTGAATGTGGAAAGGTATCAGTCAGAAGAAGGGGACCAAAACATTTCCAAGGCATTACACATACCATAGAACACAGTAAAGACGGTCATCAAGAAGTGGATTAAAGGTGGCACAGCAGTGACGTCATCAAGAACTGGATGTCCCTCAAAAATTGATGAAAAGACCAGAAGAAAAACTGGTCCGGGAGGCTGCCAAGAGGCCAACAACAACATTAAAGCAGCTTCAGAAATTTCTGGCAAGTACTGGTTGTGTAGTGCATGTGACAACCATCTCCTGTATTCTTCGTATGTCTGGGCAAAAACATTGAAGCTCGGCTATGTTTTGCCAAAACCTACATCAAGTCTGCTAAAAGTATGTGGGAGAAGGTGCTACAGTCTGGTGATACTAAAGTTAAACTTTTTGGCAACGCCAACACTTTGCTTTGGTGCTGTTTTCCTGTTGCTGGAACTTGGGCTTTACTCGAGGTGAAGAGAATTATGAAGAGTTCCAAATATCAGTCCTTTTTGACTTAAAACCTTCAAGCCTCAGCTAAAAAGCTGAAGATAAAGAGAAATTTCACTTTTCAGCATGACAATGATCCAAAGCAGACCTCTAAATCAACAAAAGAATGGCTTGCCAGAAGAAGGTCAAAGTTTTAGAATACTGTGAGTTCACCTGAAGAGGGCACTACACATTAGTTGCCCTTGCAATCTGACAGATTTGGAGCATTTTTGCAAGGAAGAGTAGGCAAAGATTACAAGTCAAGATGTGCCAGACACCTACTCAAAAAGACTGAATGTTGTCATAAAGTCAAAGGATAGATCAACAAAAAATGTGTTTTAGGTTGTGTATTTTTATGCTACCACATTATTTTAGGAGTTTTTAATTCCCCCCCCTAAAAGATTTCAGTTTATTTTTTAATGAGATTGTACAGATAATGTACACATTAAGGGCTCAGTCACACGGGCGCATCCAGGCGCCAATGCGCCCGTCTTCCTGCAAGATAAGATGGCCACACTGCAGGTACGGTGACTTTCTGCACCGCCGGCAGAAAGAAAACATGACTGTCACCACTGCCGGTCATGTGTTCTTTCTTCCGGCGCTGCGGAGAGTCGTCCGCACCTGCAGTACGGCCGTCTTCTTCGTGCAGGAAGACGGGCGCATCAGTGCCCAGATGCGCCCGTGCGACTGAGCCCTGAAGGTGGAAATAAATGTGAAATGATTCATCTTTGTCAGATTTTTAACATGACAAAAAGGTAGCAGATTTACAAATGGACAGCTAAGAAAAATGTCCTGGATATAAAGATGCAACACACATGGACTTGTAAGGACAAGGGTGGTGAGGGGAGTCTATCCCTCAGCCATCTTTTCTTTAAACTAAATAGTTCTAAGGCCTTAGTCACACGGGCGTTTTTTCCCGCGAATTGCGGATCGCATGACGGATGCGCATCCGCAAATCGCGTGACCGGGGCCGAAAAATCGCCCGAAAAAACTGCTCCTAGCCGCGTTTCAATAGAAATGGGCCAGAGCTGTCCAGCGCATTGAATTCAATGGAGCCGGCAATACAGCCGGCTCCATTGAAAGCAATGTGCTGCGGGCGATCTCACGATGAATTTTCGGGAAGGGCTTAAATATATAAGCCCTTCCCTGCAATTCATCCAGAAATGTGTAAAAATAAAAAATATATATATACTCACCTTGTCCCGGCAGACGGAGTTCAGCCGCGGCCGGCGGCAGTTCTCCCGAACTGCTCTCTGTAGTATTCAGCAGCCGGGGATTTAAAATCCCCGCCTGCTGAATGAGCTGCCTCTGATTGGTCACAGCCTGACCAATCAGAGGCAGCTCTCACTCACACCCATTCATGAATTCATGAATGGGTGAGTGCTGCCTCTCATTGGCTCAGCGCAGGGACCAATCAGGGGCAGCTCTCAGCTGTCATTCATGAATTCATGAATGGGTGTGAGTGAGAGCTGCCTCTGATTGGTCAGGCTGTGACCAATCAGAGGCAGCTCATTCAGCAAGCGGGGATTTTAAATCCCCGGCTGCTGAATACTACACAGAGCAGTTCAGGAGAACTGCCGCCGGCCGCGGCTAAACTCCGTCTGCCGGGACCAGGTGAGTATATAAATATATTTTATTTTTACACATTTCTGGATGAATTGCAGGGAAGGGCTTATATATTTAAGTCCTTCCTGAAAATTCATCCCGCGCTCGCCGGCAGCCCATTGCTTTCAATGGAGCCGGCTGTATTGCCGGCTCCATTGAATTCAATGGGCAAACATCGTTCTTCTCTGCCACAGCTGTTACAGCTGTGGAAGAGGAGAATGATCTTTATAGTATATGTTCTCAATGGTGTCGGCGCTGCTGACGCCGGCCCCATTGAGCGCATATAGAGAAGAGAACAGGAATCGCAGATCGCAGATAGGTGCGATCTGCGATTTCTGTTCTATAATTTATCGGACAAGCGCATAAAAAGTGCTCATGTGTCCGATACCATTTATAAAATCGCCGGACGCATGCGCATGCGCAAATTGCGCGAAAAAACGCCCGTCTGACTAAGCCCTAATTTTCATAATATCTCTGAATATTACAGTCCCCCCTTTTCATTTATTGGTTGCCTGCCTTTGCCTTTGTTGCGCCAATTGGTCATTCTTGAGCAACAATTCCCAATTCTGTACACAATATCCCATGTGGGGTTTGACGAGTGATTTATAAAGAGGGAGAATTGTTTTTGTCTTGTACATCTCGGCCTTTTTTAATGCATCCCATAGTTGTATTTGCCTTAGCAGCAGCTGCCTGACACCGGTTGTTCCAGTTACGCTTACAGTCAACTAAACTTTTCAAAGTCCTTTCACATGTCAGTTTTACCCAGTGTTTTCCCATTTAAAATGTAATGCTGACTTGTATTTTCCCCTCCCATGCACACAACCTTACATTTATCAATCTTAAAACCTAATTTTCCACTCATCTGCCAAAGTCTCCATATTATCCAGATACAGTTTTTTAATTGAATAATTGAGATATATAACACCCAATACTAACATAGTACGTAAGGCAGAAAAAGACATGTGTCCATCCAGTTCAGCCTATTAACCCCCAATGTTGACCCAGAGGGACAAAAAAGAACCCAATGAGGTAGAAGCCAATTTTCCCAATTTATGGGGAAAAAATTCCTTCTCGCCTCCAATTGGAATAATTCCTGGTATAACAGCCCCTCTGAAGTTATTAATGATGATAACATATATTGTATCACACAAGAATGGTGTCCAGGCCCCTCTTGAACTTTTTTATCGAATTTGTCATCACCACTTCCTTAGGCAGAGAGTTCCATAGTCTCACTGCTCTTACTGTAGAGAACGCTCTTCTATGTTAGTGTAGAAACCTTCTTTGCTCTAGACATAGAGGATGCCCCCTTGTTACTGTTGTAAGATGGTAAAAAAGTCCTCCTGCTGTGAATGTCCCTGTTTCTGTTGTAACTGTCATTTTGTTTTTGACCACAAGAGGTCACTGTGTTCTGGACTGGGACAGAGAAAAAAGAAGTACATCATGACCAGAGAGAGGAGCAGAGAGAAAGGAGAAGAGGTGCGTGCGAGCGAGCTGAGATGGGCTGGTGAGGACTGCAGTTAGCGAGAGGGACACTGCGATCCACCGGGAAAAGGACCCCAACGAGGACCGGAGCTACCGTGAGGGGAGCTGCATTAGAGACGGTTCCAGAGTTTGTGAGACTACCATCTTAACGAAGAAGGTGGTCATTACAGACCGGGCTCAGAAGTAGCGGCGTCAGTGAGTTCATATGGTTCTTGGATGAAATCCTATTCCTGCGTTCCGGACAAAGTCTAAAGGTACCCATCAGACCCGGGTCAGCCAGAGAACTAAGGCCTCTGGTGTAACCGTGCACGCACCGCCAAACTAATTGAGACTAATAACAAGGCCTGTAGTTAGCTAGTTTAGTTAGGCATACTGATGGCCGCCGGCCGCACTGCTGGGGACCGAGCTGTCCGTCATAGTCCTAACCCACAGAGAACTCTATACTCGTAGAGCTGTCTAACGATATCTACAAGTCGCACGTTACGCAACTGTACTTTGCCTTGACTGGTGAGCTATATATTGTTATATCTGTTGAGTGGTGTTGTGTAAGGGGAGAATACGGGTGTGTTGATAAGATTGTAAGCTCTTGTGCTTTGCCGCCGGTGCCTCCCTAGCATCCACACTGATTGTTCCTGCTTCCAGGGTGATAGAAGGTAATAGCGGCTGGTTAGAGACGGCCTGCGGCTAGGCAAAAGCTTGGAGGATATTGAGGGCGCACATTATAGAGCACAGCGCTGCATGGCACAAGAGTCTCAGCTTCCCCGCTGAGCGTATGTAACTTTCTGGGGGAGTTCGGGTTGGTTAAGGGTTCTGCCAAATTAAGTAAAATCTCATTGCTACGGATTGGTTTCGAGTCGCGTCTTTTGTTCAGGACTTCGCTGTATTCTGGAAAGCCCACCCCGGTCGGCGGCTTACACTTGGCGTAGTCGGCAGGATACAGCGATCGTCATGGACGGAGACGTGGCGGGAAACATTCCCCTAGCGCCAGCGGCCCAGGGTGCCCCTGCGCAACAAGAATTCCTAGCCCCAGTACCTGTCACGCCAGCCCAAGTAGGGTACTTATCGGCTGGAGCACTAATGCAGCACTTGCCAAAGTTTAACGGTAAAAATATGGGGTTGCAGGACTGGACCGAAAGGGTACAAAGTATAGTTAAATTGAGTAATTTGATACCTGCGCTGCGTGCAGAGATAGCATTGGGGGCCCTGGAAGGCGACGCTAGACGGACCGTGATGGTACGGCCCGAGTCAGAAAGAGACACTTTGGAGAAAATATTCTCCCTGCTGGAGGGGGCACAGGGAGGGCGAACCAGGGTAGCGCAGTTGCGCAGCAGCTTCTTCAACCGGTCCCAGCGAGAGGGTGAAACGTTAATACAATACTCTAACGCCCTACAGGAAGTGTTGAATGAAGTGCAACGACGGGATTCAGGGGCCATGGGAGCTTTCAAGGAAGTGGACCGGCTACTACGAGACCAATTTATTTTAGGACTATCCAATAGATTTTTACAGGATAAACTGCAAGAGATGACCTGGGCAGATGCTGACCTGACATTTTATGTTTACCGGGCTGCTGTAGAGAGAGAAGAAGAGCCCATGGCTGTGAGTGTGAAGGCAGTGAGTAGCACCCAAGTGACAGGGGCCCGGGGAGGTCTTGAAGACTCCGAGTCCTTGAAGGATGTGGTCCAGGCCCTACGAGCAGAAATGAGAGAACTCCGCCTGGAAGTGTCCCAGATGAAGGCGGACTCATCCAGGGCCCCGGGATTGACCCCATCGTCCTGCCCACCTCCACAGAGAGTGTTCCGGGGGCGAGGATCCATTAATCCAGACCCATCCGGGGTGCGGGGATCAAGGGGACCTCTTTGCTGGAGCTGCCGACGGTATGGCCATATCGCTCGAGAGTGCCACCAACAGACGGAACCTGAGCTGGCTTTAAACTTCCGACTGCCGCAGTAACAGGGCATCCTGCGGCAGTTCCCTCAGAGCTAAGCCCACTACGCAATGAACGCGATCTCTATGCTAGCAGTCCCATTATGGAAGCTGAGCTGGAGGGCCAAAAGGTACACTGCCTAGTGGATACCGGATCGGAATGCACCCTGATGCCGTTGGAGTTTTTCGAGAGACACTTCGGGCATATGATGGAACCAGAAGATGGAAGTGTCATCCGGTTGACAGCTGCCAATAATGGTGCAATGGATGTACAATGGATCGTCTGGATGCGAGTCCGGCTGTTTGGGCAGGACATTGGCAAAAAGGGGATCGTGCTGGTAGATCATCCGTCCCGAAAGGGACTCGATGTAACGCTGGGCATGAACATGCTGAGAGACCTCGATCATCACCTCTATGCCAAGGAAGGGCCTAAATACTGGCAGCGGACCACCACGCACCGGCCAACTCAAAAGGTCCTACAGCAGATGGTGAGGAGCTGCAGTTTACAGAAGAGCCTCATGTCAGGGTGTCCTATTGGGCATGTGAGAGTACCGCTGAGAGCTCCAGTGAAGATTCCACCACGACAGGAGAAAATTTTGATGCTTCCAGTGGGAGCTGGGCGGCCACTAAATGGACTGGAGGTCCTGATCGAGCCTGCTCCACGGGGAGAAATGCAGAACCACCCGCTGGTAGCCCGAGCACTCGTCACCGTGAAAGATGGGTGCGTGCCTATATGCTGCCTCAATGTCTGGGACAGTGAGTCGATCGTTCCTGGGAATACCCTGCTGGCTGAAGTTCATGTGCCCGAGGGCGGTGTCATTCACCGGAGGAGCTTCACGCTACAGCCAGATGGGAGGTCGGCTTGGACCTTTGCTGTGAAGGTCCAGCAAGAACAGGCCCCAACAGCTGAGTGGAACGGTCGAGTGATCATGTCTCTGATGGGAGTGGACCCCCGCTCTCTGACCCCGGGGCAACAAAAGCTTCTGGAAGACACGCTATGGGAGTACCAGGAAGCGTTCTCAAGGCATGATGAAGACTTCGGGTGTGCCACCGCTATCGAGCATGAAATCCCTACCCGCGACGCTGCGCCACTTCGAGAACGGTACAGGCAAATCCCACCCAAGATGTATCAAGAGGTGAAAAATATGGTGGCCAGCATGCTGGAAAACCGGGTGATACAGGAAAGTAAAAGCCCGTGGGCTGCTCCTGTGGTCCTGGTGCGAAAGAAAGACGGAAGTCTTCGGTTCTGTGTAGATTATCGGAAATTGAATGCCCGAACCATCCGGGATGCTTATCCTCTTCCACGGATCGAAGAGTCACTATCCTCCTTGGGTCGAGCTAAGTACTTTTCCACGCTCGACCTGGCTAGTGGATATTGGCAAGTGCCAGTAGCTGAAAAAGACAAGGCAAAGACAGCCTTTATCTTGCCCATGGGACTATATGAGTTCAATAGGATGCCGTTCGGACTGACCAACGCTCCAGGGACGTTTCAGCGGTTGATGGAGCACTGTCTGGGTGACCTAAACTTTGAATCAGTATTGATATATCTGGATGACATTGTGGTGTTTGGGACTTCATTCGAAGATCATCTTAAAAAACTGCGGCAGGTCCTGGGACGACTACAAGATCATGGTCTGAAAATCAAGCCCAAAAAGTGTCAACTGCTTCAACAGCGCATAGAGTTCCTGGGACATGTGGTCACTCCAGAAGGGGTACAACCG
Source organism: Eleutherodactylus coqui (assembly GCF_035609145.1). Classification (NCBI taxonomy): domain Eukaryota; kingdom Metazoa; phylum Chordata; class Amphibia; order Anura; family Eleutherodactylidae; genus Eleutherodactylus; species Eleutherodactylus coqui. The sequence continues at coordinate 135,573,277 of NC_089843.1, read as the reverse complement.
GCCCCTAGCAAGGTGGAGGCCGTGCAAAAGTGGCCCCAGCCAAGAACCCTACGGGAAGTACAAGCGTTTCTAGGCCTGGCCGGTTATTACAGGAGATTTATACCCAAGTTCTCTCAACCTGCCGGTCCACTAAACGAGCTGCTGAGAGGCACAACTGGAGGGCCCAGGAATCGCCCCATTGAGTGGGGGCCACGACAGCAAGAAGCCTTCGAGGCATTGAAAAGAACTCTGACCAGCGCCCCAATCCTGGCCTATGCACAGTTTGATAGCCCGTTCTTGCTGTACACGGATGGAAGTTTACATGGTCTTGGAGCTGTGTTATCTCAAGTTCAAGACGGGCGTGAGAGGGTCATTGCCTATGGCAGTAGGTCGTTAAGGGAGTCGGAGCGCAACCCTGACAACTATAGCTCCTTTAGGTTGGAGCTTTTGGCGCTGGTCTGGGCCATGACTGAGAAGTTTGCAGAGTATCTGACGGGTGCAGAAGTGACTGTGATGACGGACAATAACCCGCTAGCGCACTTGGAGAACGCTAAGCTAGGCGCCCTTGAGCAGCGATGGATGGCCCGCCTTTCCAAGTATCAATACTGCATCCAGTTCCGGTCAGGGAGGGAGAACGGCAACGCCAATGCCCTCTCCCGAGTTCCGGTGGGGTCGCCGACCAAGAGGGGAGAAGAGGATTTAGAAGACACTGAAATTCCACACCTCGGCAGAGTACCACCATTCCAGAATCTGACACATTCAAGTGGGGTGGCTTCAGGGATGCCGATGGTGTTGGGGAAGACGTTGGGAGATTGGGAACGAGTCCAAAGTAGCTGCTCGGACCTATGGAAAGTGAGAGAGTGGGTCCGAACTAAGGTTTGGCCTCGCCCGGACGAGCGGGCCAGTCTGACGCAGGAAGGTCAGAAGTTGCTGAGACAATGGGATAAGCTGAGTATTAACCAGGGGCTCCTGTGCCGGACCATATACGTACAGTCAGAGCTGCAGCACCGGCAACAGGTTGTCATCCCTATGTCACTGGGACCAGCTGCCGCTCAAGAAGCCCATGAGAGAGGGGCTCATTTCGGGAGTACGAAGACGTACCCATGGCTCCAGCGCTTCGTATATTGCCCGGATTTGGGAGAAATGGTGACCGAGGCATGTCTGAAATGTCGGTCCTGCGGGCTGAGTAAAAGCCCCGAGCAACGGGCCCCTGTACAAACTATCCGGACTTCCGCCCCCCTGGAAATTTTATTGATTGATTATGTACAGATCAGGTACTCTACCTCAGGACACCCCTACTGTTTGGTCATGACGGACCACTTTACAAAATATGCAGTGGCCGCGCCCACCAGAGATCAGACGGCTGAATCGGCTGCTGAGGCAGTCTGTAAACACTTTATACAAGTGTTTGGGTGTCCGCGGAGAATTCATTCAGATCAGGGGGCATGTTTCCAGGGTGCTTTGATGAGGGAGCTGTATCAGCTCTATGGTATCGAACGTTCCCGCACGACTCCGTACCATCCACAAGGGAATGGGGCGTGTGAGCGGTTCAACCGCACCTTGATACAGATGCTGCGGACTCTAGAGGAAAGTCAAAAAGCCCAGTGGCCAGAGTACTTACCTGAGCTGATGTGGGCCTACAACAATAGGGTTCACAATACCACTGGTTACTCTCCACACATGCTTATGTTTGGGAGAGCAGGCCAGGAGATCGAGGATCTCCACATGCCGGATCCGAGGCAGCCTCCGCCGAGGAGCACCACCGCCTGGGTGCAAGACCATCGTCGCCGACTGAGAGCAATACATAAGGTTGTGGGTGAGCGCCTGAGACAAGTGGTGCACCCCAACCCGGGGCCAGTGCAGATGGACGAGTATGCTCCAGGTTATCGTGTGATAGTCAGAGCCAAGAGGCCAACCGGAAAATTGGATGGGCGGTGGGAGGCGGTTCCATACATAGTGAAGCAGAAGGTAGATCCTGATATCCCCGTGTATGAGGTTGAGCCCGAGGGGACTGGGGGACCCTCAAGGAACCTCCACCGTAACATGTTGAGACACTGTCACTTTCAGCAACCTGCGGCTGATAAGGAGATGCTTATCCCTACCCCTAGTATTGGGGAACCCCTGGTAGATTATGAATGGTGGGTAGTTCCTGTCCCGGCCATGTCGGAGTCCCCAGTCGTGACAAGCTCGCCACCCAGGGAGAGAGATGCCCAGCCAGCAGAACCACATCCATCGAGTGTGCCAACTGTCCCTGGTCCTATGACTCTGCGCAGGACGGCCAGGTCCACCGCTGGTGTACCCCCACAGCGCTACGCGCAGGATGAGTTTGAGTGGGGGAGGTTGCCAGGGACGGCAACATCTAGTGGGGTGGCATGTAAGATGGTGAAACAGTCCTCCTGCTGTGAATGTCCCTGTTTCTGTTGTAACTGTCATTTTGTTTTTGACCACAAGAGGTCACTGTGTTCTGGACTGGGACAGAGAAAAAAGAAGTACATCATGACCAGAGAGAGGAGCAGAGAGAAAGGAGAAGAGGTGCGTGCGAGCGAGCTGAGATGGGCTGGTGAGGACTGCAGTTAGCGAGAGGGACACTGCGATCCACCGGGAAAAGGACCCCAACGAGGACCGGAGCTACCGTGAGGGGAGCTGCATTAGAGACGGTTCCAGAGTTTGTGAGACTACCATCTTAACGAAGAAGGTGGTCATTACAGACCGGGCTCAGAAGTAGCGGTATCAGTGAGTTCATATGGTTCTTGGATGAAATCCTATTCCTGCGTTCCGGACAAAGTCTAAAGGTACCCATCAGACCCGGGTCAGCCAGAGAACTAAGGCCTCTGGTGTAACCGAGCACGCACCGCCAAACTAATTGAGACTAATAACAAGGCCTGTAGTTAGCTAGTTTAGTTAGGCATACTGATGGCCGCCGGCCACACTGCTGGGGACCGAGCTGTCCGTCATAGTCCTAACCCACAGAGAACTCTATACTCGTAGAGCTGTCTAAGGATATCTACAAGTCGCACGTTACGCAACTGTACTTTGCCTTGACTGGTGAGCTATATATTGTTATATCTGTTGAGTGGTGTTGTGTAAGGGGAGAATACGGGTGTGTTGATAAGATTGTAAGCTCTTGTGCTGTGCCGCCGGTGCCTCCCTAGCATCCACACTGATTGTTCCTGCTTCCAGGGTGATAGAAGGTAATAGCGGCTGGTTAGAGACGGCCTGCGGCTAGGCAAAAGCTTGGAGGATATTGAGGGCGCACATTATAGAGCACAGCGCTGCATGGCACAAGAGTCTCAGCTTCCCCGCTGAGCGTATGTAACTTTCTGGGGGAGTTCGGGTTGGTTAAGGGTTCTGCCAAATTAAGTAAAATCTCATTGCTACGGATTGGTTTCGAGTCGCATCTTTTGTTCAGGACTTCGCTGTATTCTGGAAAGCCCACCCCGGTCGGCGGCTTACACTGTCACAGTCCTGGGTACAAATAGATGTTTGGAGAGCTCTCTGTATTGACCTCTGATATATTTATACAGAGATATTAGGTCGCCCCTCAGCCCTCTTTTTCATTCTACTTCTTACTTTAGTTGCCCGCCTTTAAACCTGCGCAAGTTCTGATATGTGTCACGGAACTAGGGTTCGGGTACTGAAAGTCCCTAAAAGCTACCCGCAACCCCTGTCCCTACCTACTTGCCCCCCTGGGCTAGGCCCCAGGCCGACAACTGGGCGACGGTCCCTATACTCACTAGGGAAGCGGGGGCAGGGGGTCAGACTAACAAAAAATACAGAGACAAACAGACACAGAGGCAAGTCAGGAAGTCCGGGTCGGCAACAGGAGAATACGCGGTACCAGGGATTAGGCAAAGTCAAAGTCAGGTCCGAAAACAGAGGGTCACAGCGGGAAATCAGATGAGAATAATGCGGGTGTAGCCTGGAGACAAACATACACTGGCAATGCTGGAGAGAAACAGGCACGTTTAAATGCTGTCAGAACTCCCGCCCTAGCAGCTGATTGGGGTGGGGAGCCTGCCAGCAGCCAGACCCAGGCAAAAGGCAGCGAGTGCAGATCCCAGACATCCAGCAGCAAGTGCAGATGCTGCTAGTCAGGATGTCATGGCAACGTGGACAGCATCAGCCGCATCCCCAACAACTCGATCACCCAGGCGCCGCCCCCTGAGCACAGGGGAACGCGCCCGGAGCCAGTGTCCAGGACCCCGAAGGCCAGGGGAGGTCACCAAGACCGGAGCTCCCCTGCGCTGCACCCGATCCGCTCGGGTGATAGGACCGGTGGTGCGGACACGGGGACCCCGAGAGCTGCCAGTCCTAACAATATGTACTTCTTGAGTACTGGTGCACAGAACTGTCCACAATATTTCCTGCATGGTCTAACCAGTAACTTGTAAACAGGAAGAAAAATGTTTTCGACATGTGCCTCTAGATCTCTTTTGATGCACCCCATGATCCTATTTACATTGGCAGCTGCTGCCTGACACTGGTTACTCCAATAAAGCTTACAGTTAATGAAAATACTCAAGCCCTTTTCCATGTCAGTGTTACCCAATGGTTTCCTATTTAGTGTGTAATATTGTCATGTATTTCCTATGTATTTGTGCATAATCTTACATTTATCAGTGCTAAACCTCATTTGCCACTATGCCCCCAACTTTATCTCCCTCCTATATCTCTTCCTGTAATGTGGGCTTTAAACAGGAATTTATATAAAGACAAACCTCTCCCCTTATTCATTTTTTACTATTTCTTCTGAACATACTGTAACCCTGTTACTTCACTACCCAGTCACAGCTTTTATCCAACCAGGTCTCCGTTATTCCTACTATGTCATAATTTTCCAAAGACATTATTACTTCCAGTTCAATTACTCTCCCCTTTCCACTCTAGAACTCACTCCCTCATAGACGCTGATCAGATGAGTTTGACAACAGCGATCCCTCATAAACCCATGCTGATGTGGAGTTATACGGTTCTGTTTAGTGGGATACTACCGGATAACATCTCTTAAAAACACCTCAATTTTACCACAATAGAAGTAAGACTTACCGACCTATAGTTTTCGGGTTCACTTTTTTACCCCTTTTTTAAATATTAGTACTACATTTGCTATGTGCCAATCATGTGGAAAAGATTACAGAGTCCTTAAAGGGGTTGTCCCGTGCCGAAACGTTTTTTTTTTTTTTCAACAGCCCCCCCGTTCGGCGCGAGACAACCCCGATGCAGGGGTTAAAAAAGAAAACCAGACAGTGCTTACCTGAATCCCCGCGCTCTGGTGACTTCTTACTTACCGGTTGAAGATGGCCGCCGGGATCTTCTCCCTCGGTGGACCGCAGCTCTTCTGTGCGGTCCATTGCTGATTCCAGCCTCCTGATTGGCTGGAATCGGCACGTGACGGGGCGGAGCTACCAGGAGCCGCTCTCCGGCACGAGCGGCCCCATTCAGAAAAGAAGAAGACCCGGACTGCGCAAGCGCGTCTAATCTGGCGATTAGACGCTGAAAATTAGACGGCTCCATGGAGACGAGGACGCCAGCAACGGAACAGGTAAGTGAATAACTGCTGATAACTTCTGTATGGCTCATAATTAATGCACAATGTACATTACAAAGTGCATTAATATGGCCATACAGAAGTGTATAGACCCACTTGCTTTCGCGGGACAACCCCTTTAAATATAGGAAACAATGGTCATCTATCAGATTATCTAATTCCTTTAGAACCTAGTGATGCATGCCATCTGAACCTTGTTTTGTTTTATATTTTAACCTTTTAATTCATACAATTGAGAAACATTTTAGGATTAGATTTAGCCTGCATAATAAACTATATGACCAAACTGTATTGACCACACATTGGTCTGGGACCACTCTCTTCTACAAATGCAATAATTTATGGCATGTAATCTCTAAATACAAAGCTGAGGGTGGTCAGGAGTAATCCTGAGAAATGTAGTGGCCTAGCAGGACCTAAAAATTTAGCAGATGGCAATTCCATTCAGAGCTGAAGACAGTCACATGCCACTAGAGTCTACAGTATTTTTTATGGTTTAATTCCCAAATTGCTTATTTGATTATATTGACATTACAGTACATTTTGTAAATTGTAATGATAGCAACATTTTTGATGCAATTTCAAGTGCACATGCATATATCTAGTAAAGATGGAGGATGCACTCTCTGAATCATTTGTTCTGGTGAGTTCAAGAACACCAGTCTAAAGCAGCACAAAGTTATAGTAGGGGCTCATGGCACGATATAGGTGGTCTACTAAAGATTTATAACCCATTTTCAAATATTTGGTAAGGAATAAATGACTTATAAATTGATGATTATAATTATCATAGACATTTCTGAGTTAAAATAGAAAATTGTATTGTTGAGTACAACAATATCAGAAAAGAGCTAAAATTTACATATTGGAAAATGTAAAAGCACATTGCGTTAACACTTGTAAGAAAAGCACAACAGGCTAGCACATATCCTACAGTACAAAACAGTTCTATGATATGCTTTTTAAAAAACTGTAATATAGTAGGGTAGAAGTTCTAACTGATAATGTTCATGTTCTAATCACATGATATGGTTTCCCTGTTGGTACTGATTTATGGTAAGACAGATGAGATCTGGCAGTTAAAATTTCAATTTGCTAAACTAATACAGCTTTAGACCTCATTCTTACGAGTGTCGCAATGATATGATGGCCGCTCCGCGGCCAAAAATCGCAGCGGGGTGGAATGGCCGCCGTCAAGTCTCACCATTAAATAGCGTTTTCTCATGCATTTGCATGGGCGTATTGCGGGGTAAATAAAACTGCAGTGACAAAATTACTTGTAATGCTTTATAACAGCCAGCTGTATTCTTTACCAAGCACCGGACACAGGTAAACACCCTCCCGCTCCCTTTTTTTCAGCTCCTATAGTAGTCTATCGGAGCTTCCAGTTTTTTTTCGTCAAAAGATACGTCAAGACGTATCTTTTGAAGCAGCGTGAAAATCAGCGACTAAAAATGGTTGTCTTATTGACGCTTTGACTCTGTGGTTTTTTAATGTGCCTGAAAATTGCCCAAGTGAATAAATGCATTGGAATCCAATGCTTCACATAGTCGGGATTTTCAGCCGACGTTTTATCGCGACAAAATAGGGCCTTAATCAAAGTTGCATGATTGTTCCAAAACATCACAACTAGAGATGAGCGAACTTACTCGTTTAGGGTGCTTTTGCACTCGAGCACAGCTTTTTCAGAGTAACCGACTACTCGTGCGAAAAGATTCGGGGGCGCCGGGGGTGAGCAGGGGGTTGCAGAGGGGAGTGGGGGGGGGAGAGAGAGAGCTCCCCCCTGTTCCCCCCTGCTACTCCCCGCTCCACCACACCGCCCCCCCCCCCCCGAATCTTTTCGTCCGAGTAGTCAGTTACTCGGAAAAAGCGGTGCTCGAGTGCAAAAACGCCCTAAACGAGTAAGTTGGCTCATCTCTAATCACAACCTATAATAGATCAAGTGATCTTAGCAAAACTACATAAGAAATGCTTTTCTTTTATAATTTCTATACTCAACCATACTTTGATGTTAAAAAACTCTTAACAGTTGCCGGATAAAACCTTTCCTAATCTTTAACACTAAAACCACATTACTTTAATACTCATAAAAAACCATAAATGTGCTGTCGAGTTTCCCTAATTCTAGCATTAATCGTTGCTTGAATACCTTCACTATCTTCAACTAACTTCCAACCATGCTAATATACAGATGTTTCTGCTTATGTTTACTAAAATCTAATTTCTTTGGTCTTTTCCACGCTGAAGACCAGATTGTTTTCCTTCAACCACCTCTCCAACTGTTAAATCTCTACTCGATAAGATGTCTCATTGCATTCTGTAATCAAACGAATCAGCGTCAAGATATCAGCATGTTTCAGTAAGATGGTAGCCTCTTGACATTTCCACAATCCTAAGTGTAGAAGAATAACAATGCATGGCTCAAACATAATTCTTACAGTAACCCAATACTCGAGGAGAAGAGTATTGGCCCAGTTGGTGAGCCTGAAGTTGGCTTACGGATGTCTACTCAACAGCCAAGTATGCAATCCTCATGATAACTCAAGCTTTCCTAGTTTATATACCAAACGCAAGAGGACCACTGTATTAAGAGCTGAGCTGAAATCAACAGACAAAACGTTCTTATGGATACATACAGTGATAATAATGAGTCACAGAGGACTACCCATCACATGGCAAAGTACGTACCACAACTTTAAAACTAAATAAAATCCTTTCAAATGTAATACCCAAACTAGATAAATAACATACAGCAATAGGGATTGCAGAGGGGTCAAAAACAATAGGATGTTGGTAGGGAGGGAAGAGGACAGAGTATGGAAGGCAAAGGGTTTTAACTAGAGATGAGCGAACGTACTCGGATAAGCACTACTCGTCCGAGTAATGTGCCTTATCCGAGTACCGCTGTACTCGTGCTGAAAGATTCGGGACGCGCTGCGGAGCGGGGAGCTGCAGGGGAGAGCGGGGAGGAACGGAGGGGAGATCTTTCTCTCCTTCTCTCCCGCCCGCTCTGCCCCGCTCCCCGCTGCGACTCACCTGTCAGCAGCGGAGCACCACGAATCTTTCAGCACGAGTACAGCGGTACTCGGATAAGGCACATTACTCGGACGAGTAGTGCTTATCCGAGTACGTTCGCTCATCTCTAGTTTTAACTCTATATTTATACATTATAGAATTGCAAGAACAGAAATATATCATTATAAATCTATTATCTGCATAAGTAGCCCAATAGTAGAACAAGGAAAATATTCAAATAAAGACTCCCCATCTTAACCTTGCAATTCTGTGGCCACATTCTAGACTTCCTAGAGTACAGGCTTTTATTGAAGATATGTAGCCACTGACTCCAGCTTACATCTGTTTTATTACTTAAAGAGACTCTGTCAACATATTTTGCACCGCTTTCTGAGGGCAGAATAAGATATAACACACACTGATTACAGTGATATGTCTGCTGTCAGGATCTGTGCAGGAGTTTTTGAAAAACCTGCCCTTTATCAGTAACACCAAATGCATAGAGGACTACTTAAGGCTGATTTAGGCATAACGATTTTCGGTCATGAAAAAAATCACTGAAAGCCATCTTTTGAGCGATAATCATTGTGTTTAACTGCACTGACATTGTGCAGTTTTCATTAAGAAATTAAGTTATCAGGGATTCACAGCGGGATACAGCTGATACCATTGTTTCAGCTGTATCCCGCTCCCTGAAGACAGGTCGAGGTTGAAGAACACAGCTGTCCAGCTGTGTTCTGCATCCCCTGCTCGGAGTTCTCGGCTGTATAACAGCCGGGAGCTCTGAGCAGAGAACAGCTGGATGCAGAAGACAAGCATTTGAGTGATCACCTTGCACTGTATGCACACAATGATTATCTCTCAGAAAATCTTTTGAGCGATAATTGTTGCATCTAAACCAGGCTTTAATGTAGTCTTGGATATTCATGAGCTGCAGGCTAGCTACACCCACTCAGCCCTCCAGCCACTGATTGACAGCTATCTGACTATTACTGTACATAGTGAGAGAGCTAACAGTCATTGGCTGGAGGGAGGGGTGGGTGTGGCTAGGCTGCAGCTTATGAATATGTAGGACTAGTTCTGTGTCACCTGCTACCAATAAAATGCAAGATTCTCCACAACTACTGCACAGATCTATACAGCAGACATATCACTGTAATCAGTGTGACAGGCACTACATTATGCTGCTCTGTGAGGGCTGCAAAAAGATGGTGATAATGCCCTCGGACGAATTTCTGCAGCGTTTCCCGCGTCGGAAATCCGTGGCGTTATTCTGCAGCTATTAGGTCCTATTGAACCTAATAGCTTTCTGCCTTCCAATGCTCATGCTGCAGAATTCTACCATGGAATTCCGCATGGTGGAAAGAAATCGCGGCATGTTCTATCCTCCGTGAAAATACGTACAGGCAGCTGATTTATCATGTACCTGGTAGCTTCTACTCTTGTACATCAGATTTCTGCTACATTTTTTAACCCCTTGAGTGGCGGGTTTCTTACCACCCTGTCAGACCCACCAGGGCAGGTTTTTCAAATGGTCTAATCATTTAATTTCAACTAATTTTGCAGTCGCGTTCCAAGAGCCATAACGTTTTTATTTTTCCATTGACACAGCCATATGAGGGCTTGTTTTTTGCGGGACAAGTTGCACTTTTTGATGGCATCATTTTTGGGTATATATAATGTATTGCATAATTTTTGTAAAAATATTTGTAGGGAGATTGGGGAAAAAAAGAAATTCTGCCATTTGTTTATTGGATTTCATTTTTATGGCGTTCAGCGTGCAGAATAAATAGTGTCATAACATTATTCTACACGATTCCAGTAATACAAAGTTTATACAGTTTTTTTCATGTTTTGCTATTTTTGTACATTTAAAACATTTTTTTTTCTTAAAGGTTTGCTTTTGTGTCATCACATTCCAAGAGCCGTATTAATTTTTTTTCCATTGCCAGAGCTCTAGAAGGCCTTGTTTTTGCGGGATGAACTCTAGTCTTCATTTATCTAATTTTTTGGAACATGTATAATTTTGATTGCTTTTTATTTCATTTTTTCTAGTGGCAAGATTAACAAAATCTGTAATTCTGGCATGTTTTTTATTTTTATTTTTCACTGCATTCTCTGAGCAGTATAAATAATATATTAGTCATTCTACAGGCCAGTACGATTATGACAATACTAAATTGTAATAGTTTTTTTTCCTTTTTCACAACTTTTTTACACTTTCAAAAAAAAAAAAGTAATAAAAGTTTAAATCACCCTCCTTTTGCCATATCGATAATAAAAAAAATCTAAATCATAAAAGAAAGATATATATTTGGTATTGCTGCGTCCATAAAAGTCCGATCTATCAAAGTAGTGCATTATTTACCCAGCAGAGTGAACGTAGTCCGAAAAAAAACTAAAGAACGCTACAAATGCTGTTTTTTAGTCACCTGTTTCCCTGAAAAAATGCAATAAAAAGCGATCAAAAAGTTGTATGTATTCTGAATTAGTACTAATGTAAACTACAGGGCATCTCACAAAAAAATGAGCCCTTGCTCAAGTACATCGACGGAAAAATAAAAAATCTATTGCGTGCAGAAGATGCAGCAGAAAATAATTTTTTAAAAGTACAACAGCAAAAAAACTATACAAGTTTGGTATCGTAGCAATCGTACTGACCCATAGAATGAAGTTATCATGTCATTTTTGTTGCAGTTTGTGTGCCGTAGAAACAAAACGCACTGAAAAATGTCGGAATGTCATTTTTTAAATTTTACTCCACTTATAATTTTGTAATAGTTTGTCAGTATATTATAAGGTACTTTAAATAGCAGCATTGAAAAATATAACTCGCCCCACAAAAAACAAGCCCTCATACAGCGACATCAATGGATAAATAAAGAAGTTATGATTTTTTAAACGGGGGAAGGAAAAAAAGCAATGGGGAAAAAAGAAAAAAAGGGGTCGTATCCTTAAAGGGGTTGTCCCGCGGCAGCAAGTGGGTCTATACACTTCTGCATGGCCATAATAATGCACTTTGTAATATACATTGTGCATTAATTATGAGCCATACAGAAGTTATAAAAAGTTTTATACTTACCTGCTCCGTTGCTGGCGTCCTCGTCTCCATGGTGCCGACTAATTTTCGCCCTCCGATGGCCAAATTAGCCGCGCTTGCGCAGTCCGGGTCTTCTGCAGTCTTCTATGGAGCCGCTCGTGCAGAATGCAGGCTCCGTGTAGCTCCGCCCGTCACGTGCCGATTCCAGCCAATCAGGAGGCTGGAATCGGCAATGGACCGCACAGAAGAGCTGCGGTCCACGGAGACAGAGGATCCCGGCGGCCATCTTCAGCGGTAAGTATTGAAGTCACCGGAGCGCGGGGATTAAGGTAAGCGCTCCGGTAAGCTTTCTTTACCTCCCTGCATCGGGGTTGTCTCGCGCCGACCGGGGGGGGGGGGTTGAAAAAAAAAAAAACCCGTTTCGGCGCGGGAGAACCCCTTTAAGAGGTTAAATAATGTACTAACTTCCTTCTCTGGGTCATTATGACGCAGGGATACCAGATGTGTAATTTTATTTTAAATTTTTTAAGTAAAGGGAGACATTTGTTTTTATTTTTATTTTTTTAATAATTTTTAAACTTTTTTTTATAATTTTTGTCCCTTTAGGGGACTTCCACAGAGACCCATCAGGACCCCCTGATCACATTCTGGGGGTAAATGGTGACAGCCCTTTACATGCTGCAGTCACATAGACTGCAGCACTTAAAGGGTTAACACAGCAGAGATCGGAGGTTTTCCCTGATCTCTGCTGTAAGAGCTGGTGGCTGGCTGTCCTCTGACAGCCAAGCACCAGCTCTCCCTGCCACAGAGACCATCGCCTTGCTTCTGACAAGCCGATGGTCTCTTGGCAACCTGTAAACAAAGCAGTGCAGGACTTTTGAATTTAAAAGTGGGAGATTGACGACAGATCAGCAATATCTCCCAGCTTCTGTTTTTCAAAGTCCTGCACTGTTCTGTGTGGGTCTGTGCAGGCAGAGCACAATGCCACAGTTTGTGGCATTGTGCTCTGCAGCTCCCATAGTGGAACATAGCCCGGAAATCTTCCAGGCTATATCGCTATGGGCAGTGGAGCTCCTCCCGGAAAATTTCCAGGTGTGCCACTCGGGGTTAAATGGCAGAATACTTACATGGTCTGTTAACATATGCCATAATTTGAAATAAACTCTGTCACATGCTATTTTCACTGCTTCCCTCTCATACATCAAAGATCTGTATCAATTTGCTTTTGCTGAGAAAGTTGAATTTTGTAAAGTGTAGAGTATCAAATTATATAGCTGTATTTTTATATACAGCACATACATAAATACACGGCTATATAATTTACAAACTCCGACTTTTACTGCAAAAGCAAATTGATAGATTTTTGATGTATTACTCTGTGTGTATGTATATATAAAGAGAGACAGAGGGAGAGAGATACACATATATACTGTATATATAGGATATAGAGCTATATGATGTGATACTTTACAAACTGAGTATAATTTTATATATATATGGACATGCCTAATAATGATGGGGTTTCAGTGTACTTCAGCCATTCACGGGTTTATGCAGGTGCATAAAATCAAGCCCACGGCCAGGCAATCTCCATTACATAGGAAGCATCATGGGTCATACTGCTCTCTTGAACAGTATAAATGTTTTCTCTGGAGTGATGAATCCTCACTCCTCTTCTCCTAGTCAGCTGCTGGGGTAAACCAGTTTTAGATGATCACATTATGGGGGTATTTATGTATCTATAGTATGATCAAGTGTCTGGGGCCTACTGCAGATCTACTAACCTGAACTCAGTGCATTATAAGAAACTGGGATGCTAGTTCAGATCAGTAGACCCACGATCAGGCTGAGACACTTGTCCATATGACAGGTGCAGGGATACACCCATAAAGCCCCCAACAGGTACACAACATTAGACGTGGAACATGTGAATGTCCCTGGGATCTTATAGTCTTTATGTTGGAGAAACAGGATGAAAACATAGAGCAAGGGTGAGATTTCATGGCCACAAAATTAAAGAGAGAAAGACATAATTATCTGTGGCCAAGGATTTTTCTAGTCACGGACACAACATCGAACATATGAAAGTTGCTATAGCAAAAGGCAATTTCAAATCCCAACGTCACAGAAGAATTTGGGAGTAGAATTTTATAACCATCTTTGACACTTTCAAGACCGGAATGAACCTTTGAGGGGGCTTCTTGCATCAGTGGAGAATATGAAAAATCTGGAGCAGAGTTAACATGCTGGCCTGGTGACCCTCTAACATCAATTTAGAGACCATAACACTTTCACATCCCTTATCAGTGGACTGATTAACTATTTAGTCCTCCACTCATTCTGTTTTGGTATTGTTTTAAGTGCAAATTAATAACACCATGTCTGTGCCTTGTTATAGTATGTTTATATGTATACTTGTATAGGCCTCTCTTTATCTATTCCATTTAAGCCCGAGGAAAAATCCTGAGAAGTTTGAAAGCTCACTATAACATCATGTCTTTTTGTTAACCATCAAAAGCTATCATATCTACAAGATTACTTGGTTTCTCTTACTAAGAACAATCATAGTCTCTCCAATGTACGGAACCCCGCGCATGTACATGTGCTATTTTTGTCCGAGAATCGGGCAAGAACAGGACATGTTGCATTTTTGTTTTTACTCGGACTTTCCATCCAAGTGAAAGACAAAGCCCATGTGCTTACATCCACTCAAATGAATGAGTGCTACTTCTGTACAAAGGTTTTAATGGTGATTTACAAGTCAAAAATCAGACAGAAATATTGTCTATGTGCATGTACCCATTATTAAGAATGGATATGTGAATTATTGTGCTATTGGCCACAATTCCTATTAAATTTGAAATTACTGTACTTCTCCATTACCCCCAGATGAAGAGAAACGCTCATTGGGCGATGGTGTACTCAGAGGTCTGTATTACAGTGATTTCACAGAATACACAGAACTGTATATTAGTACATGATAAGCCAGCCGAGAAAATTGCGCAAGATTTGTGCGTTGCAAGATGCACAAATCTTGCACGAATACGAACCCCATTCTTTTGAATGGAGTCCTATATATGAGTGATTTTTAATACGGTGTGGGAAAAAATCATGGAATGCTCTATTATCGCGCTTTCCTTGGAATGCATCACCCTTTGTTTTCAATGGGACAGGAAAACACACCGCAGAGTGCGCAATGTGCACTCAAGTGTGATGTGAGGTTCCCCAATGAAAACAATGGGAAAGACTTGCCAATCCACCGATGCAGCCAAAAACCGATCAAGGGGATCGCTACCGCACATAAGTGATAGGAGGCGTCTTTGGTAGAAAAGTGCCTTGTATCCGCGGATACATCGCACATTCACGAGCGTGACATCGTGCCAAGTTTCACTGCCCAATATCGTACTCGCCTGTCTGTAGGTAGCCTAACTATTTGAGTTATTTAATTTACTAGTGGTGAATTGACTCTTGCTAGCTTTCATTGATTGAAATTATGTAATGATTTACAGTGTTCCAATTTCACCAAAACATTGGTGAAATACATTCCTGAAACATTATATTTTTATTTCATACACGTTTGCTTGTATAGATTGCTTGTAATCTATAATCTGCAATTCAGCAATTCCAAAAAATGTCTAGTGTCCTCTTCTGTATAATGTAGAATTTCCTCCAACTCAGTGTTTTCCCCATCCCTTGTTATATATTTATTGGATATACTATAGTAATGTATGTTATAGGTGATAATATTTGTTTCTGGAATTGTGAATGTGTGTAATACTTTCATTTAAAAGAATGTGTTTATAGAATTTATTAGATATTGTATTGGTGGAATTGCATGCTGCAAAACAGTACAAGAACAAATAATTGAAGATATAAAAGCTGGCATAACATTATAACACGTCATAAAGCACAGTTTGTGTTCTGAGCTAAAGGACAGAGCATATAAAGTTAAGATCAAATTGGCTTCACAGCTATATGAAAGGATTTAGCAAAAAAATATATTTCAGAGAAAAAGCAATGATAGAATATGGTAACAAAAAGGTCATGCTATTGTGATGGAGGTGGTAGTTCTGCTTTATAATAGATATTGGATTCATCTTCTTCTAAGGTCAAAACAATGAGAACATTCACATATTTTCATAGCTAAATCTAACAGTACTGCATATTGCGCACATATGAAAATGGACTTTCTGAATGACACAATAGCTTTCCCATTGTAATGTAGAATGAGAAATGAGACCAAAACCAAATAAAGTATTCACACATAAAGTGATTTATCTCAATTTTCATAGGAATCTGTAGCAAACATAAGACATAATGAGCGCTTTCCATGAATTTACATTGTTGGCCTATTCCTAAACTAGGTCACAAATATGTGATTTGAAATGGTCCAACTTCAAGGGTAGTTTTAGACAGGCAGATAATCTGCCTCTGGTAACAAGATCCATCCAATTTTATACCACGTGGATCATTACCTGTTAGGGTGGTTACTTGCACAGATGACTGCTAGTATGGGAAAGAACAACTGTTGTTCTGTCCCATGCAGTTAACATTTTTTCACATGAAATGTGCTGCCAACAATTGATACATTTTATTCCTGCATAAAGAATCCAATCAGCCAACAAACGAGTGTCAGCTGACTGCCAGTAGATTAAGATGGGCCAATCATTTGGCAAAAAAAAATTCAGATAAATGTTTGTGCCAAATCATCAGTCCATGTAAAAGCGCCTTACAGATCCACTATGATGATTTCCTTTTTCATTCATGATATAGCTACCTCCCCAGCAGCGGTGTAGCTAAAGGCTCCTGGGCCTGGGTGCAAAAGTTTATTTTGGGGCCCCCCAATTTCTCTTAACCCCTTAACGCAGAGGCGTAGCTTGAAGCTTCTGGACCCAATGCGAAACCTGTAACAGCACCCCCCCCCACTAGAATACTTTATTCATAGTACTGGGCTCTCTATATGGAGAAGACAGGACTTATGGGCTCCCTAAGGCTCCGAGGCCCAGGGGCAACTGCATCCCCTTCATCCCCTATAGTTACACCAGTGCTCCCAAGTATATATATGTCAACAGAACTGAACCCAGAGCCCTGTGGAGGTGGCTCTGCCACATCTAACGCACAAAACCCTCCTCATGTTACTTTCAGCCATAACAGATAACCCAGTGGTACTATATATAAACAGTATAAAATAGAACATGTAGTCTAAACACAGGGACTCAAACCACCTGGGATCTCACTTTCTCTGCAAAGCCCTAATACATGACAGCATGAAAAGAAGTGGTATAGCCATACCCACCGAGAAAAACTGTTAGGCTGGATGGAATCCAGAATACACTAACATTGCTATGGGGTACTTACATAATTCTTTTCCCCAAATACTAAATAAAAGTTACAACACTGTAGCTAAACAGGAGAATAGAAAAGGGTGACTGGTAGGTTTGAAAAATATGAGGCAAGTGGCATGAACATCACTTCCTCTGAATCTCCCATAGGGTGATAGCTTCAGTCAATACCCCCAACTGAGCTAGCAAGAAAAAAAATGATTTGAGGCTGCTTCTACTGTGACAGATAGAACAGCAGACAGACACTTGTGCACTAAGTGGATTAGTAGGGTGTAGCAGCTAGACCTCCTGTCTCATACATATGCCATGCAAACACAAGCAGTCACATTGGTACAAGTAGTGAACTTTACTTTGCATATGCCCTCCTGCACATTAACTTAAACATTATAAAGTTGCACAACTTTAAATAGTAAACAACTATGTCAAGGAAATATTATAATTTTAAATTCTTTGGGGCGTAACAGGGGATAGAAAGATAAAGTCTTAGTTTAGCCCAAGAATATTGAACAAGTGCATAGAGTCCTTTAACACCAAGTCACTCTCTTACTGATTGAAGCGGTGTGCTCTTCATGCTCAGATTAACTCATTCAGTCCTGTAAACGTGTAATACACATAAATCTGATGCATGTCACAAATAAGACGCTGACAAGACATTGACACGAGACAGACGTTTAACATTGCTTTTTCACTCACACTCACTGATATGAATTACATATTTCGCGAGTGGACTAAAAATCACAGCATGCTCTATTTTTCTGCTGAGGTCAGTGGAGGCCATCTAGCTAAGCAATGGCGCAGGAAATACAAACAGACAAAAAAGAAAACTGTACTGTGCATGACCGACAGGAAACTGCAATAGACATACGTAAAACAGAAAATTGAGGTACGCGGGGGCCCATGCTCTCTTAGTTACTGATTCTCTTGCGTCTCACACACAAATCCTCAGCATGCACTTTTTTTGTTTTTTAAATCAGATTTCTTTTTATTGAAAAGTTTTTCCAAACATAGCAAAAACAACATAGTACACAATATACATATGTTTATATTGAACTATGATGTTAAGTTAATAGCTTCATGTTCTATACAAGCAATTTGCTCAACATAGTTCACCACAACTTTTTATCCATACGGCATCTAATTCTTAAGCAGGTAAAGTGACGTAAGGCATGGTGTCCCTCTGCAGATCCCAGTGGTATTATATTTAAACACGAAATGGGACAAATTTCAATTGAAACTCCATTACAATACCTTGGTTAGTGAAGGCTCCCAAAGCTGCCGTGTATTTAATCATATTAAGCCTTGTCTTTGGCAAGGCTTAATATGTAAACATTAAAAATACAATAAACTGCAATAATGAAGTATTGCAGAATACTGTACAAGCCATCAAACTATCGCAAGTTCAAGTCCCTTAAAAGGGCTAAAAAAATCTAAGATTAAGGGTGCGTTCAGATGAGCGTGTTTTGGTGCGTGCATACGCACGCACAAAAACACTCTTGTATTTACAACACTGCATTCCCTATGGTGTGTGCACATGTCTGTACTTTGCAGGTGCAAACAATGACCTGCTGGCTCCCTGCATTCCTTTTCAGGGAAGGACTATACATATAAGCCATTCCCTGAAAAAGAAAGGTTTTAGTGTAAAAAAAAATAAAAATGCAGGCATTCTCTTCAATGGAGCCGCTTCTGCTGCCGGCGGCTCCATTGAAAACAATGACCTGCTGGCTCCCTGCATTCCTTTTCAGGGAAGGACTATACATATAAGCCCTTCCCTGAAAAAGAAAGGTTTTAGTTAGAGATGAGCGAGCACCAAAATGCTCGGGTGCTCGTTACTCGAGTCGAACTTTCAGTGATGCTCGAGAGTTCGTTTCGAGTAACGAACCCCATTGAAGTCAATGGGCGACTCGAGCATTTTTGTATATGACTGGTGCTCCGCTAAGGTTTTCATTTGTGAAAATCTTAGCAAATCACCAAAGTCATGTAAAAAACACAGAAATGGATAGGGCAGGCGAGGAGCAACATGCAGGGCTGCATTTCGGACTCCGAGGTCTCACTATTAAGCCACAATAGTGGCAAGAGTGAGACCCCCCCCCCCCCGCACTGTCAGCATAACGATCGTTCTCCTCTGCCACAGCTGTAACAGCTGTGGAAGAGAAGAACGATGTTAGCCCATTGAATTCAATGGAGCCGACAATACAGCCGGCTCCATTGAAAGCAATGGGCTGCCGGCGAGCGCGGGATGAATTTTCAGGAAAGGGCATAAAAATATAAGCCCTTACCTGAAAAAGAAATATTTTAGTGTAAAAAAGAATAAAAATGCAGGCATTCTCTTCAATGGAGCCGCTGCTGCTGCCGGCGACTCCATTGAAGACAATGGTCCGCTGGCACACCTGAATTCTTTTTCAGGGAAGGACTTTACATATAAGCCATTCCCTGGAAATGAATTAAAAGTGATTTAAAAAACAAAAAAAATACATACTCACCTCCCTTCAGCTGCCATGGCACAGCTGCGTGTTCTCCTGCTGTCCCCTGCACTGTGGTGCTGAACTGCTGTCATTCAGCTGAGAGCTGCGCTGAGCCAATCAGAGGCAACACTCACTCACCCATTCATGAATTCATGAATGGGTGTGAGTGAGATCTGCCTCTGATTGGCTCAGCGCTGAGCCAATCAGGGGCATGTCTGACTCACACCCCCTTCACACCCACTGCAGGCCAGCCGCGCTGAACTCCGTCTGCCGGGACCAGGTGAGTATATATATATTTTTTATTTTTACACATTTCTGGATGAATTGCAGGGAAGGGCTTATATATTTAAGCCCTTCCCGACAATTCATCCCGCGATCGCCGGCAGCCCATTGCTTTCAATGGAGCCGGCTGTATTGCTGGCTCCATTGAATTCAATGGGCTAACATCGTTCTGCAGGGACAAGGTGAGTATATTTTTTTTTTATTTTTACACATTTCTGGATGAATTGCAGGGAAGGGCTTATATATTTAAGCCCTTCCCGACAATTCATCCCGCGATCGCCGGCAGCCCATTGCTTTCAATGGAGCCGGCTGTATTGCCGGTTCCATTGAATTCAATGGGCTAACATCGTTCTGCCGGGACAAGGTGAGTATATATTTTTTTTATTTTTACACATTTCTGGATGAATTGCAGGGAAGGGCTTATATATTTAAGCCCTTCCCGACAATTCATCCCGCGATCGCCGGCAGCCCATTGCTTTCAATGGAGCTAGCTGTATTGCCGCCTCCATTGAATTCAATGGTCAGTACTCGTTTAATCGAGACGAGTACCGCGTGGTGCTCGTCTCGAGTAACGAGCATCTCAAGCACCCTAATACTCGAACGAGCATCAAGCTTGGACGAGTATGCTCGCTCATCTCTAGTTTTAGTGTAAAAAAAAATAAAAATGCAGGCATTCTCTTCAATGGAGCTGCTTCCGCTGCCGGCGGCTCCATTGAAGACAATGGTCTGTGGCACACCTGAATTGTTTTCCAGGCAAGGGCTTTACATATAAGCCCTTCCCTGGAAATCAATTAAAAGTGATTTAAAAAACAAAAAAAATAGATACTCACCTCCCTTCAGCTGCCAGGGCACAGCCGCGTCTTCTGCTGCTGTCCCCTGCACTGTGGTGTTGATCTAGTGCTCAGCCAATCACAGGCAGCTCTCCCCGAATGAATGACAGGTGAGAGTTGCCTGTGATTGGCTGACCTCAGCCAATTACATACAACTCTTTCAGCAGGCGGGGATTTTAAATCCCCACCTGCTGATAGATCAGCAGTTCAGCACCACAGTGCAGGGGACAGCAGGAGAAGACGCAGCTGTGCCCCAGCAGCTGAAGGGAGGTGAGTACCTTTTTTTAAATTTTTTTTTACTATTTTAAAAGGCTTTTGAGGGAAGGGCTTATGAAGCCCTTGCCTGCAAAGCCACTGACAGCTGCTGGGGCTCAGCGGGGACTTCTGCCGCTGTCCCCGGCTCTGTAGCGCTGCTGAGCTGTCAGCAGCTGGGGATTTAAAATCCCCTCCTGCTGGTAGCTCTGATTGTGATTGGCTGAAGCAATTCAGCCAACCACAATCAGAGCTACCAGCAGCCGGGAGTTTTAAGTCCCCGGCTGCTGATAGCTCAGAACTACAGAGCCGGGGACAGAGCTAGAAGTCGCGGCGGAGCCCCGGCAGCTGAACGGAGGTGAGAATTGTTTTTTTTTTTTTTTTTGCACTATTTTAAATGGCTTTTCAGGGAAGGGCTTATGAAGCCCTTCCCTGAAAAGCCATTGACAGGATGCCGGCAGCAGGATTCACTACCGCAGCTGTCATGTGTGACAGCTGCGGTTGAGAATTGAAGAATTCCTTTTGCTGCATCTGCCACAGATGTGGCAGATGTAGCAGCAGGGAATTCTCTTAACTAGCGGGGGTGAAGGATACATCGGCCGCATGCGGCTGATGTGTTCTTCATGCCCGCGGGGGTCACAGCAGCGGCGGACAGGTAAGTTTTTTTTAATTATTTTTTTGTTTTGCACTAAAATGTTTCTTTTTCAGGGAAGGGCTTATATGTAAACCCCTTCCCTGGAAAAGAATGCAGGGGACCGGCAGAGCATTGTTTTCAATGGAGCCGCCGGCAGCAGCTGCGGCTCCATTGACAACAAGCACGCAGCTGTGTTCACGCGCTTTTGCTCGTACCTAGGTGCGGACGTATGTACGCACCTAAGTACGCACCAAAACACGCTCGTCTGAACGCACCCTTAGTCAAATAAAACTTTTACAATTGAAAAATATCAAAAATTCAACAAAACAATTTAAACAATTAAAAAAAACATAAATGATATCACCACATTTGAAAAATCCCAAACCATGGTGAATTCTGTAAAAAAAAAAATACAGAATGTCAGAATTGTGTTTTTTGGTCACACTATCACTGAATAAAAATTGTACCCAAAAATGGTAGCAGTAAAACCTGCAGCTTACCCTGCAGAAGCAAACCATCACACATCCACATCAACGGAACAATTAAAAAGTTATGGGGCTTTGGATATGATGCCAAAAATAATTTTTTAAATAAAATTTTTAAAAAGTTTTTAGAAGTAGTAAAGCATAAAAAGTCTATTAACAGCCATAATGGTACTGCCCATTGTACTGACTAGAATAAAGTTAACATTTCATTTTTATAGGATCATGAACACTCCAAAAGCAATTCCTCGTGAAAGAAATGCTGTAATAGCATTTTTTCCATTTTATCCTGCTTTAAAACTTTTAAAAGTTTCCCAATACATTATATGGTACATTAAATGGTATCATTAAAATACAACTTTTTTTTGCGTATATGCTCATATGGCTATGTCGAAAAGTTATGGCTCTTGAAAGGAAAGAATGAAAAAATCCCCCAAAATTGCTGGTATGTAAAGGATTAAGTTATGTTTTTCTCATGGGGCATCATTCTATGAAGTGCAGAGATGGCAGTAGCATTTGGGCTTGGTTCTTGAGGAGCATCGGTGCCCCTCTGACATATAAATCACATATGGTCGGTTATGTACCAGTAAGTATAACACATGAGGATACGCAGAGGAAAGAATCTGTTAAAACAGAACCAAAGTAACCTCCATGAATCTGCACATTCCTGACATTGCAGGGTGGAGTGCCCACTCTACCACTTGTCTGTAGTACATAAACAGCTCTTCTTCTAGCTCTATCTATCTATCTATCTATCTATCTATCTATCTATCTATCTATCTATCTATCTATCTATCTATCTATCTATCTATCGTCTCAAACCAACAACCATGTCCTAGGTGACTGCTTACTCTGGATACCCCTTGTCCTACACTTGCCTAAAATATATTCCCTACTGTCCATACTGGGTTGTCCAAATTTGAAATGTTGGAAGTTGGTTTTCTAACAAATTTCAATTTTCAAGAAATCTTATCCTCTTATCTAATTCAAGAATTGTACTTGCCAACTATTCAAACACGTATCACTGTTAAAAGTAAGATTTCAGGCATATAAAATAGTTATATTGTGAGATTTTTCCACATAATTCCATTTTAATAATACTGGAGTTTAGTAATCCTCTCACAGCATCTTGTGTGATAAGTTTTGGCAGCAAGGTTGAAGACAGCGGGACATGGCTCAGTGTGAGAGATCATGTAAGCAGGAACCTCATTGATATAGCTCATACCTTGGGCATTAGAAGAATATAACATTAAGTTATACACAAGTTCCTTTAAAGAACACAATAAGCAAACATTTCATTAAATAACTGAGTCTGTTTGTAAAGGGAATAGATCACCATGAAAATGCAGTCCATTGTGCAGGCAGCACATTATAGAGCAGGATGCATGATGGCAAGTTCCCTTTAACAAGCATATTTCACAAGTTTATTCTTAAAGCATCTTTCCCTTATTTGGCGTGTTTAAAAAAATATTTTTCTGAGCCTAGAACAATTTTCTTTCTCAATGTGGCCTTTATCTCTCGCAAGTCGAGCTCAAATAATCAGTGGATCTTCTTGACAGGCAAATTGAGATTCTGGCTAGCTTGACAAGAAAATTAGAGTTAATTAGCAATTACTTTATGCAATGCTATGCTCATATCTTTAAAACACTTACATTTTTATCTTTATCACATTATTGTTCTAACTTAGTGTACGATACAATTGGAAAAGCTTTTCTGTCATTACAACAGCTCTTTAACTTCATTAGACGTTGCCATCAAGTGAACTGCATCTACAACTCATTGAAGAATATTCTGTTATGTACTCAGCACCTTTAAATACTGATGTTAAAATTTTCAGCTAGTGGAAATTTACAAGAAATAACAGTTGTGGAGTAAGAAAAGCCTTTTTGGTAAACTATTGTTAGTAATTGCTTCTCATGGCCAAGATGCCAAGACTGGTCCTGACAGTTGACTGGATTCCTCATTTCTATTATGCAAGATTGAAAGAGACTATACCAAGATTGACTATTACCACCTATCCACAGGATAGGGGATAACAGTCTAATCGGCGAGGGCCTCAGTGCTGACATCCCCACCAGTCCCAAGAACGGAAGTTCTGTGCCCCTCTTCTTCCTCACTATGGGCTTGCTGTACCCCCACAGTGAGGAGGAGATTGAATGGACCATGCATGTGCAGTGTTGATCCATTCAATGTCAATGTTTAAATGAATGGAGCAGCACCACATGCATGACCACAGCTCCATTCAATCTGATGCCATTGTGGGGTGGTGCAGCAAACCTATAGTGACACTGGAGGGGGACATGGGATACCATTTTCAAAGTCAGTGGGAATTTCCAGTAAGAACTCAATCGATTAGACTTTTATCACCACTCCTATGGAAAACTAGACCCCTTAACAAATTCATCTAGGGGTGTATTTCATATTTTGATCCCACAGTTTTTGAATGATTCTAGGCAAAGCAGAAGGAAAAAAATACGATTTTCATTTTTTTTAAAAATTGTGTCATTTTAAAAATATTTTTTTGTACGGCACACATATGAATGAAGACTTACACCCCAAAATGGATGCCCCTGTTTGTTCTGTGTTCAGAAACATACCCATTGTAGCTCCAATCTGCTTATTGGACACATGGTTAGGCCTATAATGGAACACCCATTGGATTTCAGGACACAAGGGAATAAATTCCAGGCCCCATTGCACAGTTGTGCAAAAAAGAAAAAGGCTCCCTAAAAAGAATCCCCACCACACCTTTTTGGATTTCCCTAAATCTTAGATTAAAAGTAATAATGTAAAACTGTGTGGTATGTCTCAAAACAGGGGTTATTATGGAGGCTTATTTGGGATGGGAAAATGGGGCAATAAAACTCGATATCCCTCCTTCTCTCATGCTTGCAAACCCAACACTTTTTTGGGGGTATTTCTTGACCTCAGTGGCAGGGATGGGGTGTAAACGTGGTGCTCTGTGAGGCTTTGTGAGCTTGTTGAGCTGCTCTGGTCTCACTCAGAAGGCACTCAACAAGCTGCTCCTGGAACTGCAGGAAAGTGAGCGTTCCCAGGGACTTTTTAGTAAATTATGTAAGCATTACAGGTAGCGAGCTGAATAATTCCTAGCTCACACAGCCTTAGGCCACCTGCACTTGGGTGGATTTTTGCTGTGGAAACTGCGTTGATTGCCCACACCGCGGATCCGCAGCAAAAAACATCCATAGCATACTATGGGAAATTGATTCTTTCTGCACACCAGTGGAAACCAGTTGGTAGTGAAGAGCAAAGAGATTTTACATTTCCCTGGCCCTCCCTGGCTTTTGCATATGTGTCCATCATTTTGCCAGTGGGTGCATGCGCAGAAGCTGGGGGATGGTCCATGGGTCACATTGCGGTTCAAATGCAGAGGCCTCCTGTAAGAAGTTTCATCTCTCCTCACCGAATACATCAGTGAGAGAAGATTAAACTTCAACTTTTCTTTTACATTAATGCGATTGCTGTTATCCATTGGATAACGGCAATCATGTGACTGTGGACTGCTCACCGTGGCCCTCGATGACTGCTCCAGGCTCTTGGCTACCTTTGGAAGCCAGGAGCAAGGAGATTTTAAATTTCCCAGGCCCTCTCCAGCTTCTTTGTTTGCATCTGCCATTTTTTTCGATGGGGGCATGTGCAGAAACCGGGGAAAGGTTAGCGGATAAAGATTCAGCCATGCTTATCCTCTCAAGACAGCACAGTCAGCCCTCCACAGGCAATGTATACTCAGGGGAATGTAGTAAAGAAGCTGATTTAACATGAAGAAGCAGGCAGAGTCATCATAGTAGCTCAAAGGGGGAGGAAAGGTGGCAAATGTTACTTGGCAGGACCCTGCCAAGACAGCGAATAGGGTGCTATAGGAAAACAAAAGGGCAGTACGACCATCCTCAGGTCCACAGCCAAGTCTACTCGCAGAACTTGTGCAGCCTGGACATTCATTGAAACTGCATGTGATCAAAGAAGAGTGGTAATCTGGGGTAAGCATTTAAAATGCAGTAAGGCCATAAACAAAAATAAGGTGTATGAACAGTTAGGGAGCTTACCTGGGCCATACAGCAAAGAGTCAACCTAACCCTGCTCCCCTTCTGCTGCTGTAGCAGTCTCTTTCTCCATCTCCCTCTTTGTTCATGCAGTAGTCTCTGAACACAGAACATCAGTTTTGTGTAGGGACATTAGCACGCCTCCGTCTCATGCCACTCCTTCACAATTGACGATCAACCTGCCAGCTTCAGAGCCAAAAGTGGGAAACAGAGAACAGAATTTGCACTGCCACCATCACCACCACCTTCACTGACATTGACATCTACCCCGTATTCCAGTGTGTCCCAAGTTAGCAGCCAACCTTCCATCCTTCAGCTATGGGAAAGTTAAAAAAAATGCTACCCCAACCATCCACGAGCACAGAGCCTGAAGGCAAGTATTGCACAGCTGTTTGCAAAAGGAATTGCTGCCCTTCAGGCTAAGGACACATACTTCTTCTGCAACATGATGCTTTATGATAACCCACAGTACTAGATTTCCAACCACCATTTCTTGGCCCAAAAAGCCATCCCCTGCACCGGCATGTGAGTGATAAAGTGTCCCTGGTATTAAAGAACACTGTCAGTGGTGGAGTACGAAGTCCAGTAAAAATGGACAGGAGCATTACATATCCTTAATAGAGATGAGCGAGCATACTCGTCCGAGCTTGATGCTCGTTCGAGTATTAGGGTGCTTGAGATGCTCATTACTTGAGACGAGCACCACGCGGTACTCGTCTCGATTAAATGAGCACTGACCATTGAATTCAATGGAGCCGGCAATACAGCCGGCTCCATTGAAAGCAATGGGCTGCCGGCGAGCGCGGGACGAATTTTCGGGAAGAGCTTAAAAATATAAGCCCTTACCTGAAAATCATCCTAAGATGTGTAAAAATAAAAAAAAATTTTTGTCAGCATAAAGATCGTTCTCCTCTGCCACAGCTGTGGCAGAGAAGAACAATGTTAGCCCATTGAATTCAATGGAGCCGGCAATACAGCCGGCTCCATTGAAAGCAATGGGCTGCCGGCGAGCGCGGGATGAATTTTCGGGAAGGGCTTAAAAATATAAGCCCTTACCTGAAAATCATCCTTAAGGGTGCGTTCAGACGAGCGTGTTTTGGTGCGTGCATACGCACGCACAAAAACACGCTTGTATTTACAACACTGCATTCCCTATGGTGTGTGCACATGTCCGTACTTTGCAGGTGCGTGCCTGCAAAGATAGGACATGCGTGCACCATAGGGAATGCACGCATTGTTTTCAATGGAGCCGCGGCTGCTGCCGGCGGCTCCATTGAAAGCAATGGCCTGCTGGCTCCCTGCATTCCTTTTCAGGGAAGGACTTTACATATAAGCCCTTCCCTGAAAAAGAAAGATTTTAGTGTAAAAAAGAATAAAAATGCAGGCATTCTCTTCAATGGAGCCGCTGCTGCTGCCGGCGACTCCATTGAAGACAATGGTCTGCTGGCACACCTGAATTCTTTTTCAGGGAAGGGCTTTACATATAAGCCATTCCCTGGAAATGAATTAAAAGTGATTTAAAAAACAAAAAAAAATAGATACCTCCCTTCAGCTGCCGGGGCACAGCCGCATCTTCTCCTGCTGTCCCCTGCACTGTGGTGCTGAACTGCTGATCTATCACCAGCTGGGGATTTAAAATTCCCGCCCGCTGAATGAGCTGCCTCTGATTGGTCACAGCCTCACCAATCAGAGGCAGCTCTCACACCCATTCATGAATTCATGAATGGGTGAGTGCTGCCTCTGATTGGTCCCTGCGCTGAGTCAATCAGAGGTAGCACTCACTCATCCATTCATGAATTCATGAATAGGTGTGAGTGAGAGCTGCCTCTGATTGGTGAGTCTGTGACCAATCAGAGGCAGCTCATTCAGCAGGCGGGGATTTTAAATCCCCGGCTGCTGAATAGTACTCAGAGCAGTTCAGAAGAACTGCCGGCCAGACGCGGCTGAACTCCGGCTGCAGCGGACAGGTGAGTATACATTTTTTTTTTCTTTTTACACATTTTAGGATGATTTTCAGGTAAGGGCTTATATTTTTAAGCCCTTCCCGAAAATTCATCCCGCGCTCGCCGGCAGCCCATTGCTTTCAATGCACTAACATTGTTCTTCTCTGCCACAGCTGTTACAGCTGTGGCAGAGGAGAACGATCTTAATGCTGACATAATTTTTTTTTTTTTACACATTTTAGGAGGATTTTCAGGGAAGGGCTTATATTTTTAAGCCCTTCCCGAAAATTCATCCCGCACTCGCCGGCAGCCCATTGCTTTCAATGGAGCCGGCTGTATTGCCGGCTCCATTGAATTCAATGGGCTAACATCGTTCTTCTCTGCCACAGCTGTTACAGCTGTGGCAGAGGAGAACGATCTTTATGCTGACAGTGCGGGGGGGGGGGTCTCACTCTTGCCACTATTGTGGCTTAATAGTGAGACCTCGGAGCCCGAAATGCAGCCCTGCGTGTTGCTCCTCGCCTGCCCTATGCATTTCTGTGTTGTTTACATGACTTTGGTGATTTGCTAAGATTTTCACAAATGAAAACCTTAGCGGAGCACCAGTCATATACAAAAATGCTCGAGTCGCCCATTGACTTCAATGGGGTTCGTTACTCGAAACAAACTCTCGAGCATCACTGAAAGTTCGACTCGAGTAACGAGCACTCGAGCATTTTGGTGCTCGCTCATCTCTAATCCTTAACCGCAATGGACAGTGAGATGCACCAAAAAGTGCCTAAATGTCTGACAATGGAGCAGACAGGGCTCGAAAATCGCAGCTTCAGAAATGTTACGCCCGGATGCTAATCTGTGAGGCCCCACTGAACTCCATGGAAGTGCTATACAGCATCCAGAATGGCACTTAAAATGCCATGCCAAATGCTTCAAAAAGCGGTGTGTGTGCGAGAGCATCTGAGGAGCAGTTTCTGCAGAAAGCACGTAGAAGAAGCAGAAATTACCCCTGTGTAATGTACCTAATCTAATTCTCTAACTTCCCAATGTCGTACAAACATTAAATTTGGCACAACCATTCTTTAGGTCCTTAGTAGGAAAAGTAAAGGGGTCACAGCTCGAAAATTCTAAGCAAATTGCAAAAGTATTGACACCCCTGTGTAATGTACCTAATCTAATTCTCTAAATTCCCGGTGTCATACAAACATGAAATTTGGTACAGTCATTCTTTAGGTCCTAAGTAGGAAAAGTAAAGGGGTCACAGATTGTCTATTCAATTATAAGTGCAAAAGTATTGGCACTCCTATGTAATGTACCTAATCTAATTCTCTAACTTTCCGGTATTGTATTCGCATGACCATTCTTTAGGTTCTAAAGAGGTTGCCTTCCTTTGGACCAACAAGGAAGGGGTTGAAACAGGCTGAACTAGATGGACACTGTATTCATTCAGCCTAACATACTATGTTACTATGAAAAGTAAAAGGGTCACAACTTGAAAATTCAATGCAAAGTGCAAAAGTATTGTCAACCCTATGTAATGTAACTTCCCGGTGTTGTGCAAGCATTAAATTTCGCACAAGCATTCTTTACATCCTAAATAGGAAAAGTAAAAGGGTTGGAACTCGATTATTGAATGCTAAGTGCAAAATTATTGACACACCTGTGTAATGTACCTAATCTAATTCTCTAACTTCCCAGTGTCAAACAAACATGAAATTTGGCACAACCATTCTTTAGGTCATAAATAGGAAAAGTAAAGTTGTCACAACTTGATTATTCAATGCTAATTGCAAAAGTATTGGCACCCCTATGTAATGAACCTAATCTAATTCTCTAACTTCCCGGTGTTGTACAAACATGAAATTTGGCACGACCATTCTTTAGGTTCTAAATAGGAAAAGTAAAGGGGTCACAACTTGATTATTCAAAGCTAAGTGCAAAAGTATTGGCACCCCTGTGTAATGTACCTAATTTAATCTCGAACTTCCCAGTGTCGTACAAGCATGAAATTTGGCACGAGCATTCTTTAGGTTCTAAATAGGAAAAGTAAAGTGGTCACAACTCAATTATTGAATGCTAATGGCAAAAGTAAGTACACCCCTATGTAATGTAATTTCCCTGTGTCATACAATCATTAAATTTAGCACGAGCATTCTTTAGGTCCTAAATAAGATAAGTAAGGTCCTAAATAGGAAAAGTAAAGGGTGCCAAAATAAGTGCACACTTGTGATGTAACTTCCTGGTGTCATACAAGCATGAAATTTGGCACAAGCATTCTTTAGGTCCTAAGTGAGGAGAATGGGTGGGGTGGTACATTCTACAGAGGGACATTGGCACATGCAGCCTGAGGAGAATCTAATTCTCCTGTATGTGTATACATAGTTTATTCCTTGGTTCCCCTAAAGGAACCTTGACTGCATGAATTTTTCTGTGCAAACAACACGTAAACACTTGTATTAAATTAACTCGGGCAAAGCTGGGTATATCAGCTAGTTATAACATAAAGTTAATAAGCTCATAAGGCACAAGGCCCCCCAAGTAACAAAGACACCCAACATCAGCCATAAAAGACCGATGTCACACACTTCCATACTGCAGTGACCTATGAGAGCCCCTCTTGATGACATTCAGCTCCTGTACCCATGTCTGCTTGGGCCCGAGCAGGAATTGAAGCCACTCCATTTTGTCTTCTGGATAACTCTGTCATGGTCCAAGTTCATATAGAACGTGTTGGTAGGCCTCCTGTATATGGTAGGATGGTGGTAGGATGGATGTTACCATAACTGGAATTTATGCAGTCTCTGCAGCTTGGTAGGCCTCTTCCAAATTTCTTACTGAACAAGATGTGCCCTGGTGATGGAAAAGGAGAACAAAAGGGAAGTCCCACCTATATTTTAACATTAGCTGCTTGAAATGCTTGGGTGATTGCTTAAAGCATTCTGCGTTTCGCTAATGTGACAAGAGCAATGTCCATGAATAGTTGGGCTGTGGTTGGAAGTTCTGGAAGATGGGCCAGTTGTCTTGATGCTGATAGAAGCTGATCTTACATTTCACTGTAGTGCAGTTTTAGAACTGGGATAAATCTGGATTAGGAGGGCGGGCAAGAGCCTGATGGATTCTGTCAACCCTCATTAGATTTTGGTCAACACTGGGTAGAAATGTAGAAAAAATGTTGACTGCTGTCTCCCTCTGAGCAGTAATCATTTCAGAAAGTCCACAGATACGAATATTTGCTCACCAGGACCTGTTTTCAAGGTCTTCATACTTGGATTCTAGGATATCTAATCTGGTCTCTAATTTTTCACTGTGATGCTTATCTTCTAGCACAAAAACAATATAATCTGTTTTATGTTCCAGATCATCCGTTCTTTTGCCTATGTCCTTTATTTAGTCAGCGAATTCTTTCACTGCTGTAGAAAGCTCTTCCTTAAAGATAGACTTCATATGGATAAGAAAAGCTGATTGAGGCCCTGAGCAGGGGACGCTGGTTCTGCTTTTTGTTGCAAAGGAAGAGATAAAGATTCAGATGTGGCTAGGTGGGAGAGATACTGTGTGTTTTTTGGCTTGAGATTGGGTTACGAACAATTCTGGGACTGTAATCTATAGTGTAGTTTGAGAATCTCAAGGGGTCTTCCCTTTGATTCTGGTCATTTTTGTAATAGAGAGAGCTAGATAGCAAGTATTAAGCCATTCTCAGAAACTGTGAAGGTCCGGCAAAGGCATGGTCTAGATAGACATCAGGATATCTTCTCTAAGCCATCCATGTGTCATACTTATATAGTTGGGGGGGCGGGCACAGTTTATGGCATTTAGTAGATGATAATGAGATACCACTCGGATGGCACAGAGTGGTAAGGCAGCAGTATGCAGTCCCAAACTCTCACTCATGACCTGAAAGTTGCAGGTTCAATCTCCACTTGTTCAGATAGCTGGCTCACGGTTGACTCAGCCTTCCATCCTTCTGAGGTCAGTAAAATGAATACTCAGCTTGTTGGGGATTAATAAATAAATTACCTGTAAGTGCTGTGGAATAAGTTGGTGCTATACAAATAACAAGTCCCTTTCTCTTATGTATACTTAGAGGGAAAGATATTTGTCCTCTTTTCCTACTATGGTACTTCTTATTCTCTATTCTTGCAGACCTCTTTTGTTAAAAAATCGTATGTTAATATTTTATATATGTTGAGTTTGAGAAGAAAAATCTGACTGGGCACAAAGAGATTCAAGATGCTTTGTAAGTTGCTGCGACCCTGTTTTTCCTGCTCTAACTCTGTTTCATGTCAACCTTTTATTGTAGAAAGAAAATCATCTTACACACAGGTCAACAGAACCGCTGGCAGTCATTTTCTATTAAATATTGCAGCACGCCCACAACTAACCTTTCCTTTTCACGTAGATATGTGGTATTCTTACAATTATCCCAGTATGCATGACAAGCAAAATTCACATATGTGTGAGGATCCTGCCCTGTTAAGCCAGGGAATAAGCAATCTTGCACACCTGTATAGAAAGGGGTATATAATCGTTTTCAATCAAGTATCATTTTGTACTGTGTAATACACTATGTTGACAAACGTATTGGGACACCCACCAATCCTGTGCTGTCAGGTGAAGGAGACATGCAATGTGGGTGTGTTTCTGCTGGGAAGGCTAGGGCCACTAGTAACAGTGAAGTCCACCCTCAACGCCAATGATTACAGAGTCATTTTGGGCAATGTGGCATTACATACCCTATGGCAACCCTTTGGTACAGCTCCATGTCTCTACCAAAATGACCAAGCACCATGCCATACAGCACGCAGTGTTGAGTCTTGGGTTGAGGTGCAGAACATTTTGAAACTCGAGCAGCCCAAAGCCTGGATCTTAATCCCATTGAGTATCTTTGGGTCAAACTAGAGCGCCATATCTGTGCACACCCAAAATACCCATCATGCTCCCCACATCACTATCTGAAACTTTCTTTGAGGAAGAAGGCAAATCCCTCCACATGTCTATCAGAATTTGGTGAAAAACATGCCTAGAGGGTACCTGCAGTTATTGAGGCCAAAGGGGGCCCAATTCCATATTGAAAAATGTGAATTACATCGAATTCGATCACTTTCTGTCTGTGTCCCAATATTTTTGTCAATATAGTGTATATTGCATGTACTAAATATACATAATTAAAATATTGTAAAGATGCTGTTTAATTTCATTTTACTTTTATTGGATATGGAACTTTACTATGTGTGTTTCATACTAAAGATTAATACTGACTTCCTGTTACTTTACCCACTTAAAATAAAGTCAGATTTCCATATAAGATATTAGATATTTGTATATATGCCAGAAAAAATGAATAATATCTCTGCGTTTGACAGCTATTTTTATGAATAGTATAGCATGGTCATCTATCAGCATGGTACGGTTTCTTTTGTCAGAAAGATATGCAAATGCAAAATATCAAAATCACAGTGTGCCAGCGATATAATTCAAGTATTATGTTTCACAGAGAATACATATTCTTATTTTTACTATGTAACTTAAAAATGCAAGCGACTTCACATGAAACAGCTATTATTAACAGTCACAGGCATATTTATGTGTGGAGACTCCATTTTTTATATAAAGGATCATCTAAACTACAGACAGTATAGAGATGTTGCAAAAATATGTAGAACTTATCAAATAATGTTTTATGCCACAGAGTTTTTATCTAAAAGTAGAAGATTTATTTAAAAATAACTACTAATACTTATTAGGGAAACTTTATTCACAATTTTACATTTATGCACCTTAATATAGGCAGTATTTGGTTATGAGTATACAGTGTTATTACAAATGATCTCCCTGATGTTAAACACTCATAACTCATGTTTAATGACACTCAGATATCTAAATTTGTTATCAATAGATGCAGAAACTCAAAAAAGTGTGTTGCACATCAAAAATGATTTCCACATCACAGATGTTCAAAGTGAGCCTTTTTTGTCACTCTACTCTACACACATCGAGCCGTACATGTTGTAGCATATCACTATTCACTGATGCAATGGCTTTTGTGATGCGTAACATAGTAGTTTAGGCTGAAAGACATATGTCCATCTAGTTAAGCCAAGAGGAAAAGGAAAAAGCCAATTTTCCTCATTTTAGGCGGAAAAAAATAATTCCTAACTCCAAGTCTGGTAATCAGAATAATCCCTGGATCAACAAGTTACATGTTATAGTCACTAAAGTAA
The DNA here is from genome assembly GCF_035609145.1 of Eleutherodactylus coqui. Taxonomy (NCBI): domain Eukaryota; kingdom Metazoa; phylum Chordata; class Amphibia; order Anura; family Eleutherodactylidae; genus Eleutherodactylus; species Eleutherodactylus coqui. The sequence continues at coordinate 135,539,195 of NC_089843.1, read as the reverse complement.
TCAGTGACAATAGCATATAATATTGAGAGACTCAAGAAAGGCATCGAGGGCCCTCTTGAACTCTTCAAGTGAGTTTGCCATCACCATGACCCCAGGCAGAGAGCTTTCAATGCTCATACAGTAGAGAACCCCCTTCTTTACAATAACAGAAAGGACACCATTGTAGGCATTTACTATAAGCCACCTGGAAACGCATAAGATATGGATGAACTCTTTCTACATCAGATGGCTAAGTTCTTAAAAAAGCATGACATAGTGATCATGGGAGTTTTTAAAGATCCAGACATTTGTTGGGAATCTCACTCAGGTAAAGGTAATGGATCCAAACAAATTCCTATCCGCTCTTGCTCACAACTTTATCTTCCAAGAAGTAGAAGAGAAAATAAGGTGATCTGTTATCTTGGACCTAATTTTTACCAACAGGGAGGAAATGGTTGAGGAAGTAAAGGTGGATGGGACCTTAGAAGGCATAATTTTGAATAACAAGAGGAGGAATACCTGAGAAGACTCAGACCTCAAAGTGGGATTTCAGAAAGGCAGATTTTAATGGACTGAGAAAAAGGGTGAAAAGAATCCAATGGCTGGATGTTCTTAAAGATAGAAATGTCCAAGAAGGTTGGGAAATATTGTGAAATGAGATTCTCAAAGCACAATCGGTAACTATCCCTAGGAGAAGGAAGAGAGGGAAGCATTTAAAGAGACCAGGATGGATGAACACAAAACTGGCACACATGTTAAAATGGAAGAGAAATATGTTTATCAAATGGAAAAAAGAGGGAATATCTAAACAAGGATATAATGCGATCTGCAGGAACTGTAGGGCTAGTTTCAGAAAACCTAAAGCTAATAATAAATTGAGGCTTGCAACAGAGCCCAAAAGCAATAACAAGAGATTTTGGGGGCATGTCAAAAGTAAAAGAAAAGTCAAAGATGCTATTGGATGCTTATAAGATGAAAATGGTGAATTAAAAATGATGTTGAGAAGGCCGAACTTTTAAATTCCTATTTCGTATCTGTTTTCTCTCAGAAAGTAGACGTAACATCAACTGATCTTTTTTGTGCTATTATGGGAATAAAAGAATGCAGGCTATCTATAAACAGAAAGATGGTGAGGAACACTTAGCTAACTTACATGTATTCAAGTCTCAAGGTCCAGATGAATTACATCCTAGGATACTGAAGAAAGCAGCAGAGGTAATTGATGAACCACTCACTATAATCTTTGAAAATTCATGGAGAACAGGAGAAGTCCTAGAAAATTGGAGAAGGCCAAATGTTGTCCCTATCTTTAAAAAAAGGAAGAAGGTGGACCCAGGAAACTATAGACCTGTGAGCCTGACTTCTTTGAACAAATTATTAAACAGAATGTATGCAAGTGCATGGATGAGAATGGAGTAATTAACCAGAGCCAGTATGGGTTTGTAACAAACGAATCATGCCAGACAAATCTAATTTCCCTCTATGACAGAATCATTGATTGAGTTGATCAGAAAAAATGCAGCAGATATAGTATATTTTGACTTCAGTTAAGCATTTGACAAAGTATCTCATACCATACTTGTTGGAAAAATGACCAAATATGAGAGGGATCTGCCCTATTCTCATTTGCACAGGGAAAAACTAGAAGCAATGGGATGAAACTGAAAGGGAGGAGACACAAATTAGATATTAGAAAAAACTTTCTGACAGCGGTGGTGATCAATGAGTGGAACAGGTTTCTACAGGAGGTGGTGAGTCCTGCTTCAATGGAAGTGTTCAAACAGAAGCTGGACAGATATCTGTCTAGGATGATTTAGTGGATCAAGGTTGGACCAGATAACCCTGGAAGTCACTTCCGACTCTACCATTTTATGATTCTATGTTGATGTAGAAACCTTCTTTCTTCTGGACATGAAGGATGCCCCCTTTTTACAGCCACAGTACTGGATATAAATACACTCATTGTTAAAAAAAATCTAGCACCTAAAAGTTGTCAGAATCTAATAAAACTTTATATGTGTGATTGTAAGGTTGATTGATATACGTTAGTGATAATTTACTGCAGGAAACTGAACACTTGAAGGGAGGCTCTAGTACTCTGTTGGGCCTCCTCTAACTTGGATGCAAGATATGCTATGGGTGGGCATGAAGGCAAACAGGTTGAGTATGCTATCCAATGGTATATTGGTACACATTTGCTGTAACTGAACCTCTAGATTGTGAAAAGTCATAGGCTGTTAAAGTTGGCATCCCAGATGGTCCCATACATTTTCTATTCACGATAAATATGGTGATGTGACAGGCCACGGAAGTGGGGCAATGTTGTGGAGACATTCCTATGACACCCCTGCGTTGTGCTTGATATCCAGCAGCACATTCAACAATTTTCGCAATGCATTTTTGTAAAATAATTTTGTGCGTGTGAAGTATGAGGGCGATGGTTACGGTAATTGGAACATTCTTGAGCATCATCTTTTTTTGGAAGTGTGATGAAGACAGATCTTGTCCAGTCTTTGGGCCGCGATTTGGAGCTCCAGATCTTTTGACATAGGACCGTTAAGATCTTGACTGACACTGGTTTGTGGTTTGAGCAGTTCGGCTGGTATGTGATCAATGCCCAGAACTTTCCTGTTTGGTTGTTGTTTCGGGGCTAATGTGATTTCTTCCTCTAGTATGCCCGGTTCTTGTTCTATTTGATATACTTGATTCAATGGGTTGTCTGGCTGGTTGCCTGTATACAGTTCTGCTGTATATTCTCGCCACCTACGCTTGATTTGACCTTCTTCTTGTAATAATTTGCCATCCCAGTCTTTGATAGTTGCTGCCTTGCCTGGTATGAACAGTGCCAGGGTCTGCTTTGCATGGGCGAAGAGAGCTCAGGTGTGGCCTCGCTGGTTTGTTTCTTCCAGTCTCGTCTGTCTTTTCTTTGAAATTACGTAATTACCTGTCTGAATTCAATGATGGTGCCCTCTGCTTTAGCTGTTCGGTGCTTGTTGGCAATTCTGATGTCATCGGAAATCCATCGCAGTCGTTTTGTGATTTTTTTCAAAGAAATGAATTGTTCAGCTGTGTTCCGTGTGATCAATTTGATTTCCACCCATAATTCATCAGGGTTGTTTCCTATGGTGCTAAGCGCTTCAAATCGGTTATTCACTTTGAGGCCTTAGTCAGACGGGCGTTTTTTCGCGCGATTTGCGGATCGCATGACGGATGCACATCCGCAAATCGCGTGACCGGTGCCCCGAAAATCGCCCGAAAATCTGCTCCTAGCCGCGTTTCATTAGAAACGGGCCAGAGCTGTCCAGCGCATTGCATTCAATGGAGCCGGCAATACAGCCGGCTCCATTAAAAGCAATGCGCTGCGGGCGAGTGTGGGATGAATTGTCGGGAAGGGCTTAAATATATAAGCCCTTCCCTGGAATTCATCCAGAAATGTGTTAAAATAAAAAAAATATATATACTCACCTTGTCCCGGCAGCCGGAGTTCAGCGCGGCCGGCCTGCAGTGGGTGTGAAGGGGGTGTGAGTCAGACCTGCCCCCTGATTGGCTCAGCGCTGAGCCAATCAGAGGCAGGTCTCACTCACACCCATTCATGAATTCATGAATGGGTGTAGAAAACGGTGTAATCATCGCTATTGAAAAAAAACATTGCCGGTCTAGTGAAGCTCGCTGATACCGAGCAGCTCAATGTTGAGCCCTTCCATTTCATTTTTTAGGATTTCCAATTTGCCCCTGTTCATGTCATGGATGTTCCACGGGCCGATGTTGTGAATCTTTGAGAAACGCAAATGAAACCTTTCACTTGGAGCTTCATCAACAGACTGGCATCCAAATGGCCTTGACCTGCCCATGTTATTAATGCCCAAGTTATTTGAGTTTCATCCTTGTTCTTTTCTGGTGGCTTGATCTGTGCCTTCCAGCCCAGGGCGCCCACCTTCCCGCAGCATATTTGGACTCATTTGGTTTTGATTAGAGATGAGCGAGCACCAAAATGCTCGGGTGCTCGTTACTCGGGACGAAATTTTCACGATGCTCGAGGGTTCGTTTCGAGTAACGAACCCCATTGAAGTCAATGGGCGACCCGAGCATTTTTGTATATCGCCGATAATCGCTAAGGTTTCCATTTGTGAAAATCTGGGCAATTCAAGAAAGTGATGGGAGCGACACAGCAACGGATAGGGCAGGCGAGGGGCTACATGTTGGGCTGCATCTCAAGTTCCCAGGTCCCACTATTAAGCCACAATAGCGGCAAGAGTGGGCCCCCTCCCTCCCAACAATTTTTACTTCTGAAAAGCCCTCATTAGCAATGCATACCTTAGCTAAGCACCACACTACCTCCAACAAAGCACAATCACTGCCTGCATGACACTCCACTGCCACTTCTCCTGGGTTACATGCTGACCAACCCCCCCCCCCCCCCCCCCCGTACGACCCAGTGTCCACAGCGCACACCAAACTGTCCCTGCGCAGCCTTCAGCTGCCCTCATGCCACACCACCCTCATGTCTATTTATAAGTGCGTCTGCCATGAGGAGGAACTGCAGGCACACACTGCAGAGGGTTGGCACGGCTAGGCAGTGAACCTCTTTAAAAGGGGCGGGGCGATAGCCAACAATGCTGTACAGAAGCAATGAGAAATATAATCCTGTGCCACCGCCATCAGGAGCTGCACACGTGGGCATAGCAATGGGGAACCTATGTGCCACACACCATTCTGTCAAGGTGTCTGCATGCCCCAGTCAGACCGCGTTTTTTTATAAATAGTCACAGGCAGGTACAACTCCGCAATGGGAATTCCGTGTGCACCCACAGCATGGGTGGCTCCCTGGAACCCACCGGCTGTACATAAATGTATCCCATTGCAGTGCCCTGGACAGCAGAGCTAACGTCAGATTAAATGCAGGTGGGCTTCGGCCCACACTGCATGCCCCAACCTGACCGGGGTTTTTAATTCATAGACACAGGCAGGTACAACTCCCTATTGTGAAGTCCCTGTGGACCGACAGCATGGGTGGGTGCCAGGAAGCCACCGGTGGTACATAAATATATCCCATTGCATTGCCCATCACAGCTGAGGTAATGTAATGTTTAATGCAGGTGGGCTTCGGCCCCCACTGCATGCCCCAGTAAGACTGGGGTTCTTTAGAAGTGGACACATGCAGTTACAACTCCGTGTGGACCGACAGCATGGGTGGCTCCCTGGAACCCACCGGCTGTACATAAATGTATCCCATTGCAGTGCCCTGGACAGCAGAGCTAACGTCAGATTAAATGCAGGTGGGCTTCGGCCCACACTGCATGCCCCAACCTGACCGGGGTTTTTAATTCATAGACACAGGCAGGTACAACTCCCTATTGTGAAGTCCCTGTGGACCGACAGCATGGGTGGGTGCCAGGAAGCCACCGGTGGTACATAAATATATCCCATTGCATTGCCCATCACAGCTGAGGTAATGTAATGTTTAATGCAGGTGGGCTTCGGCCCCCACTGCATGCCCCAGTAAGACTGGGGTTCTTTAGAAGTGGACACATGCAGTTACAACTCCGTGTGGACCGACAGCATGGGTGGCTCCCTGGAACCCACCGGCTGTACATAAATGTATCCCATTGCAGTGCCCTGGACAGCAGAGCTAACGTCAGATTAAATGCAGGTGGGCTTCGGCCCACACTGCATGCCCCAGTCAGACTGGGGTTCTTTATAAGTAGACACAGGCAGGTAAAACTCCCTATTGTGAAGTCCGTGTGGACCGACAGCATGGGAAGGTCCCAGGAAGCCACAGGCGGTACATAAATAAATCCCATTGCATTGCCCAGCACAGCTGAGGTAATGTCATGTTTAATGCAGGTGGGCTTCGGCCCACACTGCATGCCCCAGTCAGACTGGGGTTCTTTAGAAGTGGACACATGCAGTTACAACTCCGTGTGGACCAACAGGATGGGTGGGTGCCAGGAAGCCACCGGCGGTACATAAATATATCCCATTGCATTGCCCAGCACAGCTGATGTAACGTCAGCTTTAATGCAGGTGGGCAAAAAATTAATTGGATTACACTGTAGGCGAGGGCCCCAAAAAATTGGTGTACCAACAGTACTAATGTACGTCAGAAAAATTGCCCATGCCCTACCAAGAGGGCAGGTGAAACCCATTAATCGCTTTGGTTAATGTGGCTTAATTTGTAACTAGGCCTGGAGGCAGCCCAGTTAAAATAAAATTGGTTCAGGTGCAAGTTTCAACGCTTTAATGAGCATTGAAACGTATAAAAATTGTTTACAAAAATTATATGACTGAGCCTTGTGGGCCTAAGAAAAATTGCCCGTTCGGCGTGATTACGTCAGGTTTCAGGAGGAGGAGCAGGAGGAGGAGGATGAATATTATACACAGATTGATGAAGCTAAAAGGTCCACGTTTTTGATGGTGAGAGAGAACGATGCTTCTATCCGCGGGTGCAGCCTACGTATTGTTTAGGTATCGCTGCTGGCCGCTGGTGGAGAAGAGAAGTCTGGGGAAATCCAGGCTTTGTTCATCTTGATGAGTGTAAGCCTGTCGGCACTGTCGGTTGACAGGCGGGTATGCTTATCTGTGATGATTCCCCCAGCTGCACTAAACACCCTCTCTGACAAGACGCTAGCCTCAGGACACGTGTCCAGCTTCGACACCCAGTAGTTGTAGGGGGCAGAGGCGTCATGGAGGACGGTCGTGCGATCGGCTACGTACTCCCTCACCATCCTTTTACAGTGCTCCCGCCGACTCAGCCTTGACTGGGGAGCGGTGACACAGTCTTGCTGGGGAGCCAGAAAGCTGTCAAAGGCCTTAGAGAGTGTTCCCCTGCCTGTGCTGTACATGCTGCCTGATCTCCGCGCCTCCCCTGCTACCTGGCCCTCAGAACTGCGCCTTCTGCCACTAGCGCTGTCGGATGGGAATTTTACCATCAGCTTGTCCGCCAGGGTCCTGTGGTATAGCATCACTCTCGAACCCCTTTCCTCTTCGGGTATGAGAGTGGAAAGGTTCTCCTTATACCGTGGGTCGAGCAGTGTGTACACCCAGTAATCCGTAGTGGCCAGAATGCGTGTAACGCGAAGGTCACGAGAAAGGCATCCTAACATGAAGTCAGCCATGTGTGCCAGGGTACCTGTACGCAACACATGGCTGTCCTCACTAGGAAGATCACTTTCAGGATCCTCCTCCTCCTCCTCCTCAGGCCATACACGCTGAAAGGATGACAGGCAAGCAGCATGGGTACCCTCAGCAGTGAGCCAAGCTGTCTCTTCCCCCTCCTCCTCATCCTCCTCATTCTCCTCCTCCTTCTCCTCCTCAACGCGCTAAGATATAGACAGGAGGGTGCTCTGACTATCCAGCGACATACTGTCTTCCCCCGCCTCTGTTTCCGAGCGCAAAGCGTCTGCCTTTATGCTTTGCAGGGAACTTCTCAAGAGGCATAGCAGAGGAATGGTGACGCTAATGATTGCAGCATCGCCGCTCACCATCTGGGTAGACTCCTCAAAGTTTCCAAGGACCTGGCAGATGTCTGCCAACCAGGCCCACTCTTCTGTAAAGAATTGAGGAGGCTGACTCCCACTGCGCCGCCCATGTTGGAGTTGGTATTCCACTATAGCTCTACGCTGCTCATAGAGCCTGGCCAACATGTGGAGCATAGAGTTCCACCGTGTGGGCACGTCGCACAGCAGTCGGTGCACTGGCAGATTAAACCGATGTTGCAGGGTGCGCAGGGTGGCAGCGTCCGTGTGGGACTTGCGGAAATGTGCGCAGAGCCGGCGCACCTTTCCAAGCAGGTCTGACAAGCGTGGGTAGCTTTTCAGAAAGCGCTGAACCACCAAATTAAAGACGTGGGCCAGGCATGGCACGTGCGTGAGGCTGCCGAACTGCAGAGCCGCCACCAGGTTACGGCCGTTGTCACACACGACCATGCCCGGTTGGAGGCTCAGCGGCGCAAGCCAGCGGTCGGTCTGCTCTGTCAGACCCTGCAGCAGTTCGTGGGCCGTGTGCCTCTTCTCTCCTAAGCTGAGTAGTTTCAGCACGGCCTGCTGACGCTTGCCCACTGCTGTGCTGCCGTGCCACGCGACACCGACTGCTGGCGACGTGCTGCTGCTGACACATCTTGATTGCGAGACAGAGGTTGCGTAGGAGGAGGAGGGTGGTTTAGTGGAGGAAGCATACACCGCCGCAGATACCACCACCGAGCTGGGGCCCGCAATTCTGGGGGTGGGTAGGACGTGAGCGGTCCCAGGCTCTGACTCTGTCCCAGCCTCCACTAAATTCACCCAATGTGCCGTCAGGGAGATATAGTGGCCCTGCCCGCCTGTGCTTGTCCACGTGTCCATTGTTAAGTGGACCTTGGCAGTAACCGCGTTGGTGAGGGCGCGTACAATGTTGCGGGAGACGTGGTCGTGCAGGGCTGGGACGGCACATCGGGAAAAGTAGTGGCGACTGGGAACTGAGTAGCGCGGGGCCGCCGCCGCCATCATACCTTTGAAAGCCTCCGTTTCCACAACCCTATACGGCAGCATCTCCAGGCTGATAAATTTGGCTATGTGCACGTTTAACGCTTGAGCGTGCGGGTGCGTGGTGGCGTACTTGCGCTTGCGCTCTAACACTTGCGCTAGCGACGGCTGGACGGTGCGCTGAGAGACATTGGTGGATGGGGCCGAGCACAGCGGAGGTGAGGGTGTGGGTGCAGGCCAGGAGACGGTCGTGCCTGTGTCCTGAGAGGGGGGTTGGATCTCAGTGGCAGGTTGGGGCACAGGGGGAGAGGCAGCGGTGCAAACCGGAAGCGGTGAACGGCCTTCGTCCCACCTTGTGGGGTGCTTGGCCATCATATGTCTGCGCATGCTGGTGGTGGTGAGGCTGGTGGTGGTGGCTCCCCGGCTGATCTTGGCGCGACAAAGGTTGCACACCACTGTTCGTCGGTCGTCTGCACTCTCAGTGAAAAACTGCCAGACCTTTGAGCACCTCGGCCTCTGCAGGGTGGCATGGCGCGAGGGGGCGCTTTGGGAAACAGTTGGTGGATTATTCGGTCTGGCCCTGCCTCTACCCCTGGCCACCGCACTGCCTCTTCCAACCTGCCCTGCTGCTGCACTTTCCTCCCCCTCTGAAGACCTGTCCTCAGTAGGCGTAGCAAACCAGGTGGGGTCAGTCACCTCATCGTCCTGCTGCTCTTCCTCCGAATCCTCTGTGCGCTCCTCCCTCGGACTTACTCCAATTACTACTACCTGAGTGATAGACAACTGTGTCTCATCGTCATCGTCCTCCTCACCCACTGAAAGCTCTTGAGACAGTTGCCGGAAGTCCCCAGCCTCATCCCCCGGACCCTGGGAACTTTCCAAAGGTTGGGCACCGGTCACGACAAACTCCTCCAGTGGGAGAGGATTCGGAACCATTGCTGCCCATTCTGGGCAGGGGCCCGAGAACAGTTCCTGGGAGTCTGCCTGCTCCTCAGAATGTGTCATTGTAATGGAGTGAGGAGGCTGGGAGGAAGGAGGAGCAGCAGCCAGAGGATTCAGAGTTGCAGCAGTGGACGGCGCAGAACTCTGGGTGGATGATAGATTGCTGGATGCACTTTCTGCCATCCACGACAGGACCTGCTCACACTGCTCATTTTCTAATAAAGGTCTACCGCGTGGACCCATTAATTGTGAGATGAATGTGGGGACGCCAGAAACATGCCTCTCTCCTAATCCCGCAGCAGTCGGCTGCGATACACCTGGATCAAGAGCTCGGCCTGTGCCCACACCCTGACTTGGGCCTCCGCGTCCTCGCCCGCGTCCACGTCCTCTAGGCCTACCCCTACCCCTCAGCATGCTGTATTACCAGTAGTGCAGAAACAGAACGCTGTAATTAAATGCGCCGCTTATTGGCCTGTGGTTGGAGGCTGACTTCGCTTACGGAACGCACAGCAGAGCCAGGAAAGAATTTTGCGCAAGCCTGCTGTAACACTTAGCTGGCTGCGTATGAATTAGGACAACTACCCCCAGCAGAGACGCAGTACAGTCAGGACGGTCACAGGCAGCCCAAATAGATTTTTTTTCCCAAATTTTTTTGGAAAAGCCCACTGACTATATAGACTGTATATGCCTTTCACTGTCCCTGCCTCACCACCACTACTGGCCCTGGACTATGTAAAATTACTGCAGACTGTTTCACTCTGGACAGGATGACAGCGGTGATGTAAGATGCAACGCAGAGCCAGGAAATAATTTTGCGCAAGCCTGCTGTAACACTTAGCTGGCTGCGTATGAATTAGGACAACTACCCCCAGAAGAGACGCAGTACAGTCAGGACGGTCACAGGCAGCCCAAATAGATTTTTTTTCCCAAATTTGTTTGGAAAAGCCCACTGCCTATATAGACTGGATATGTCTTTCACTGTCCCTGCCTCACCACCACTACTGGCCCTAGACTATGTAAAATTACTGCAGACTGTTTCACTCTGGACAGGATGACAGCGGTGATGTAAGAGGCAACGCAGAGCCAGGAAAGAATTTTGCGCAAGCCTGCTGTAACACTTAGCTGGCTGCGTATGAATTAGGACAACTACCCCCAGCAGAGACGCAGTACAGTCAGGACGGTCACAGGCAGCCCAAATAGATTTTTTTTCCCAGATTTTTTTGGAAAAGCCCACTGCCTATATAGACTGTATATGTCTTTCACTGTCCCTGCCTCACCACCACTACTGGCCCTGGACTATGTAAAACTACTGCAGGACGCAATGCTCTGGATGCAATGCTCTGCACGGCCGATATACAAAAAAAAAAAAAGTGCAACACTGCAAAAAGCAGCCTCAACAGTACTGCACACAGTCAGATGTGGCCCTAACAAGGACCGTTGGGGTTCTTGAAGCCTAAAATCAATCCTAACACTCTCCCTATAGCAGCTCCGGCATCAGCAGCACTTTCCCTGATCTCTGTCAGAATGCATCTGTGGCGAGCCGCGGGAGGGGCCGATTTATATACAAGGGGGACACCTGATCTCGCCAGCCACTCACTGCAGGGGGGTGGTATAGGGCTTGAACGTCGCAGGGGGAAGTTGTAATGCCTTCCCTGTCTTTCTATTGGCCAGAAAAGCGCGCTAACGTCTCAGAGATGAAAGTGAAAGTAACTCGAACATCGCGTGGTGCTCGCCTCTAGTAACGAGCATCTCGAACACGCTAATACTCGAACGAGTATCAAGCTCGGACGAGTACGTTCGCTCATCTCTAGTTTTGATCCATAAAGTATTTTGGCAGTGGTAGTGTAGTAGTTTGCCATTGCTTTCCCCACCCCTCCCCATTTATCCAGGTCGGGATTGGCGTGCAGCTGTTGCCAACAACACAGCTGTGTTGCATATACAATAATGTTAACATATGAAATATTTAAAGTTCTGTGTTTTTTCTAATGTTTTTATTATATCTCTGTCATTTTTTTTACATGTATAATAAAAACATTTAAAAAAACTGAACATGAATAGAGATGAGCGAACGTACTCGTCCGAGCTTGATAGTCGTTCGAGTATTAGCGTGTTCGAGATGCTCGTTACTCGAGTCGAGTACCACGCGATGTTCGAGTTACTTTCACTTTCATCTCTGAGACGTTAGCGCGCTTTTCTGGCCAATAGAAAGACAGGGAAGGCATTACAACTTCCCCCTGCGACATTCAAGCCCTATACCAACCCCCTGCAGTGAGTGGCTGGCGAGATCAGGTGTCACCCGAGTATATAAATCGGCCCCTCCCGCTGCTCGCCACAGATGCATTCTGACATAGTTCAGGGAAAGTGCTGCTGGTGCCGGAGCTGCTATAGGGAGAGCGTTAGGAGTTATTTTAGGCTTCAAGAACCCCAACAGTCCTTCTTAGGGCCACACCTAACCATGTGCAGTAGCGTGGAGGCTGCTCTTTCAGTGTTGCACTTTTTTTTTTTTTTGTATATCGGCCGTGCAGAGCATTGCGTCCTGCAGTAATTTTACATTCTCCAGGGCCAGTAGTGGTGAGGCAGGGACAGAAGACATATTTAGTGTATATAGGCAGTGGGCCTTTCCAAAAACATTTGGGAAAAAAAATCTATTTGGGCTGCCTGTGACCGTCCTCTGTGTACTGGGTCTCTGCTGGGGGTAGTTGTCCTAATTCATATGCAGCCAGCTAAGTGTTACAGCAGGCTTGCGACAAATTCTTTCCTGTGTGTTGCCTCTTACATCACCGCTGTATTCCTGTCCACAGTGAAACAGTCTGCAGTAATTTTACATTGTCCAGGGCCAGTAGTGGTGAGGCAGGGACAGAAGACATATTTAGTGTATATAGTCAGTGGGCTTTTCCAAAAACATTTGGGGAAAAAAATCTATTTGGGCTGCCTGTGACCGTCCTCTGTGTACTGGGTCTCTGCTGGGGGTAGTTGTCCTAATTCATACGCAGCCAGCTAAGTGTTACAGCAGGCTTGCGCAAAATTCTTTCCTGCCTCTGCTGTGCATTCTGTAAGCGAAGTCAGCCTCCAACCACAGGCCAATAAGCGGCACATTTAATTACAGCGTTCTGTTTCTGCACTACTGGTAATACACCATGCTGAGGGGTAGGGGTAGACCTAGAGGACGTGGACGCGGCCGAGGATGCGGAGGCCCAAGTCAGGGTGTGGGCACAGGCCGAGCTCCTGATCCAGGTGTATCGCAGCCGACTGCTGCGGGATTAGGAGAGAGGCATGTTTCTGGCGTCCCCACATTCATCTCACAATTAATGGGTCCACGCGGTAGGCCTTTATTAGAAAATGAGCAGTGTGAGCAGGTCCTGTCGTGGATGGCAGAAAGTGCATCCAGCAATCTATCGACCACCCAGAGTTCTGCGCGGTCCACTGCTGCAACTCTGAATCCTCTGGCTGCTGCTCCTCCTTCCTCCCAGCCTCCTCACTCCATTACAATGACACATTCTGAGGAGCAGGCAGACTCCCAGGAACTGTTCCCGGGCCCCTGCCCAGAATGGCCAGCATTGGTTCCTCTCCCACCGGAGGAGTTTGTCGTGACCGATGCCCAACCTTTGGAAAGCTCCCGGGGGATGAGGCTGGGGACTTCCGGCAACTGTCTCAAGAGCTTTCAGTGGTTGAGGAGGACGATGACGATGAGACACAGTTGTCTATCACTCAGGTAGTAGTAATTGGAGTAAGTCCGAGGGAGGAGCGCACAGAGGATTCGGAGGAAGAGCAGCAGGACGATGAGGTGACTGACCCTACCTGGTTTGCTACGCCTACTGAGGACAGGTCTTCAGAGGGGGAGGCAAGTGCAGCAGCAGGGCAGGTTGGAAGAGGCAGTGCAGTGGCCAGGGGTAGAGGCAGGGCCAGACCGAATAATCCACCAACTGTTTCCCAAAGCGCCCCATCGCGCCATGCCATCCTGCAGAGGCCGAGGTGCTCAAAGGTCTGGCAGTTTTTCCCTGAGAGTGCAGACGACCGACGAACAGTGGTGTGCAACCTTTGTCGCGCCAAGATCAGCTGGGGAGCCACCACCACCAGCCTCACCACCACCAGCATGCGCAGACATATGATGGCCAAGCACCCCACAAGGTGGGACGAAGGCCGTTCACCGCCTCCGGTTTGCACCGCTGCCTCTCCCCCTGTGCCCCAACCTGCCACTGAGATCCAACCCCCCTCTCAGGACACAGGCACTACCGTCTCCTGGCCTGCACCCACACCCTCACCTCCGCTGTGCTCGGCCCCATCCACCAATGTCTCTCAGCGCACCGTCCAGCCGTCGCTAGCGTAAGTGTTGGAGCGCAAGCCACGTACCCGCACGCTCAAGCGTTAAACGTGCAGATAGCCAAATTTATCAGCCTGGAGATGCTGCCGTATAGGGTTGTGGAAACGGAGGCTTTCAAAGGTATGATGGCGGCGGTGGCCCTGCGCTACTCAGTTCCCAGTCGCCACTACTTTTCCCGATGTGCCGTCCCAGCCCTGCACGACCACGTCTCCCGCAACATTGTACGCGCCCTCACCAATGCGGTTACTGCCAAGGTCGACTTAACAACGGACACATGGACAAGCACAGGCGGGCAGGGCCACTATATCTCCCTGACGGCACATTGGGTGAATTTAGTGGAGGCTGGGACAGAGTCAGAGCCTGGCACCGCTCATGTCCTACCCACCCCCAGAATTGCGGGTCCCAGCTCGGTGGTGGTATCTGCGGCGGTGTATGCTTCCTCCACTAAACCACCCTCCTCCTCCTCCTCCTAAGCAAACCTCTGTCTCGCAATCAAGATGTGTCAGCAGCATGTCGCCAGCAGTCGGTGTCGCGCGGCGTGGCAGCACAGCGGTGGGCAAGCGTCAGCAGGCCGTGCTGAAACTACTCAGCTTAGGAGAGAAGAGGCACACGGTCCACGAACTGCTGCAGGGTCTGACAGAGCAGACCGACCGCTGGCTTGCGCCGCTGAGTCTCCAACCGGGCATGGTCGTGTGTGACAACGGCCGTAACCTGGTGGCGGCTCTGCAGCTCGGCAGCCTCACGCACGTGCCATGCCTGTCCCACGTCTTTAATTTGGTGGTTCAGCGCTTTCTGAAAAGCTACCCACGCTTGTCAGACCTGCTCGGAAAGGTGCACCGGCTCTGCGCACATTTCCGCAAGTCTCACACGGACGCTGCCACCCTGCGCACCCTGCAACATCAGTTTCATCTGCCAGTGCACCGACTGCTGTGCAACGTGCCCACACGGTGGAACTCTACACTCCACATGTTGGCCAGGCTCTATGAGCAGCGTAGAGCTATAGTGGAATACCAACTCCAACATGGGCGGCGCAGTGGGAGTCAGCCTTCTCAATTCTTTACAAAAGAGTGGGCCTGGTTGGCAGACATCTGCCAGGTCCTTGGAAACTTTGAGGAGTCTACCCAGATGGTGAGCGGCGATGCTGCAATCATTAGCGTCACCATTCCCCTGCTATGCCTCTTGAGAAGTTCCCTGCAAAGCATAAAGGCAGACGCTTTGCGCTCGGAAACAGAGCCGGGGAAGACAGTATGTCGCTGGATAGTCAGAGCACCCTCCTGTCTATATCTCAGCGCGTTGAGGAGGAGGAGGAGGAGCATGAGGAGGATGAGGAGGAGGGGGAAGAGACAGCTTGGCCCAATGCTGAGGGTACCCATGCTGCTTGCCTGTCATCCTTTCAGCGTGTATGGCCTGAGGAGGAGGAGGAGGAGGAGGATCCTGAAAGTGATCTTCCTAGTGCGGACAGCCATGTGTTGCGTACAGGTACCCTGGCACACATGGCTGACTTCATGTTAGGATGCCTTTCTCGTGACCTTCGCGTTACACGCATTCTGGCCACTACGGATTACTGGGTGTACACACTGCTCGACCCACGGTATAAGGAGAACCTTTCCACTCTCATACCCGAAGAGGAAAGGGGTTCGAGAGTGATGCTATACCACAGTACCCTGGTGGACAAGCTGATGGTAAAATTCCCATCCGACAGCGCTAGTGGCCGAAGGCGCAGTTCTGAGGGCCAGGTAGCAGGGGAGGCGCGGCGATCAGGCAGCATGTACAGCGCAGGCAGGGGAACACTCTCTAAGGCCTTTGACAGCTTTCTGGCTCCCCAGCAAGACTGTGTCACCGCTCCCCAGTCAAGGCTGAGTCGGCGGGAGCACTGTAAAAGGATGGTGAGGGAGTACGTAGCCGAGCGCACGACCGTCCTCGGTGACGCCTCTGCCCCCTACAACTACTGGGTGTCGAAGCTGGACACGTGGCCTGAACTCGCGCTGTATGCCCTGGAGGTGCTTGCTTGTCCTGCGGCTAGCGTCTTGTCAGAGAGGGTGTTGAGTGCGGCTGGGGGAATCATCACGGATAAGCGTACCCGCCTGTCAACCGACAGTGCCGACAGGCTTACACTCATCAAGATGAACAAAGCCTGGATTTCCCCAGACTTCTCTTCTCCACCAGCGGA
This sequence comes from Eleutherodactylus coqui, assembly GCF_035609145.1. Taxonomy (NCBI): domain Eukaryota; kingdom Metazoa; phylum Chordata; class Amphibia; order Anura; family Eleutherodactylidae; genus Eleutherodactylus; species Eleutherodactylus coqui. The sequence continues at coordinate 135,523,324 of NC_089843.1, read as the reverse complement.
CAGCAGCGATACCTAAACAATACGTAGGCTGCACCCGCGGATGGAAGCATTGTTCTCTATCACCATCAAAAACGTGGACCTTTTAGCTTTATCAATCTGTGTATAATATTCATCCTCCTCCTCCTGCTCCTCCTCCTGAAACCTGACGTAATCACGCCGAACAGGCAATTTTTCTTAGGCCCACAAGGCTCAGTCATATAATTTTTGTAAACATTAAAGCGTTGAAACTTTCACCTGAACCAATTTTTATTTTAACTGGGCTGCCTCCAGGCCTAGTTACAAATTAAGCCACATTAACCAAAGCGATTAATGGATTTCACCTGCCCTCTTGGTAGGGCATGGGCAATTTTTCTGAGGTACATTAGTACTGTTGGTACACCAATTTTTGGGGGCCCTCGCCTACAGTGTAATCCAATTAATTTTTTGCCCACCTGCATTAAAGCTGACGTTACATCAGCTGTGCTGGGCACTGCAATGGGATATATTTATGTACCGCCGGTGGGTTCCAGGGAGCCACCCATGCTGTGGGTCGACAGGGAGTTGTAACTGCATGTGTCTACTTCTAAAGAACCCCAGTCTGACTGGGGCATGCAGTGTGGGCCGAAGCCCACCTGCATTAAACATGACATTACCTCAGCTGTGATGGGCAATGCAATGGGATATATTTATGTACCGCCAATGGCTTCCTGGGACCCACCCATGCTGTGGGTCCACAGGGGGTTGTAACTGCATGTGTCCACTTCTAAAGAACCCCAGTCTGACTGGGGCATGCAGTGTGGGCCGAAGCCCACCTGCATTAAACATGACATTACCTCAGCTGTGATGGGCAATGCAATGGGATATATTTATGTACCGCCGGTGGCTTCCTGGCACCCACCCATGCTGTCGGTCCACACGGAGTTGTAACTACATGTGTCCACTTCTAAAGAACCCCAGTCTGACTGGGGCATGCAGTGTGGGCCGAAGCCCACCTGCATTAAACATGACATTACCTCAGCTGTGATGGGCAATGCTATGGGATATATTTATGTGCTGCCGGTGGCTTCCTGGCACCCACCCATGCTGTCGGTCCACAGGGACTTCACAATAGAGAGTTGTATCCATGCAGGCAGGGATTGTGCTTTGTTGGAGGTAGTGTGGTGCTTAGCTAAGGTATGCATTGCTAATGAGGGCTTTTCAGAATTAAAAATTGTTGGGGGGGAGGGGGCCCACTCTTGCCGCTATTGTGGCTTAATAGTGGGACCTGGGAACTTGAGATGCAGCCCAACATGTAGCCCCTTGCCTGCCCTATCCATTGCTGTGTCGTTCCCATCACTTTCTTGAATTGCCCAGATTTTCACAAATGGAAACCTTAGCGAGCATTGGCGATATACAAAAATGCTCGGGTCGCCCATTGACTTCAATGGGGTTCGTTATTCGAAACGAACCCTCGAGCATCACGAAATTTTCGTCCCAAGTAACGAGCACCCGAGCATTTTGGTGCTCGCTCATCTCTATCTATGACCATTACAATACATGCATGCATGATAATAAATCAACTGAGGCGAGCCACATAAAAAATGCATTCAATGCCTTTATCACATAATTAGCTCAGTTGGTAAATGTACAGTACATGTTATCTCTCCAAATGCATTTGTTTCAGATCAATAAAAAAAATTGATTTTAAATGAACTAAACTTGATCTCTTGATATGCCATTATCAGGACTATACTGTGTTGAAAAAATTATTATGCAAGGATTTTAGAAAAATGAACATTTAGGTTTTAATTTTTTTAAATAATCACCGAGGCAGAAAAAATCAGTGTAACACTTCGTAAACTTTCAAGGTTCTGATTTTTGAGATTGTATATAACACAAAACTTTTAATGTTACCCTGTTTCCCCGAAAATAAGACAGTGTCGTGTACTAATTTTTGCTCCCAAAGATGTGCTAGGTCTTATTTTCAGGGATATCTTGTTTTTCCATGAAGAATAATTCACATTTCTTGTTGAATAAGAATGAACATCTATTATATACTGTACAGTAGTTGTCATCACACACCAGCATAACCAGACAAACTGTGAATCCTATCAAGAATTTCTTGTTACTACCATTATTTCCATGTACACACTGTCTGGAGACTGTAACAATCACCCCCTAAAGAATTAAAATGACACACTAGTTGCCTGACTGACATAAGGGCCACAAAAAATAAGGGCTGTAAAGTAACTGGCTCCCACACACTGTCTGGAGACTATAACAATCACCCACAGCAGTTCCTGGACCACTTGTACAGCAGTGCAGCTTCTGGCCACCAGGGGGAGCTCATCACAGCAGACTCACACAGCAGGGACAGAGCTAGGTCTTACTTCCGGGGAAAGCCTTATATTTATCACTTAAGCAAAACCTCTACTAAGTCTTATTTTTAGGGGTGTCTTATTTTTGGGAAAACACGGTAGAAGGTTAAAAAATTGCCTGGACACACACCAACATACAGCATACAAGATTGTATCACCAAATAAAATGCACAGCCCACCAATAGAGGGACATCTGGTACAATTGAATCCAATCCAGATGTAGTTAATATCGTGAGTGTATATTTATTCTATGTGTAGTTGTTATTCATATCTCACACTCATTAATCTACATAAAGTGGTTTAGGCTGTGCCTATTCATTCACATTATTATTGTGAAGACAGGAGAGAAAATCAAACCTCCTAGAAACAGTCCTCTGATCAATGATCCTTAGAGTCATATCCGCTGTTTCGTCTATATAGACTACAGGCCAGTGTATCAACTAAAGGACCTTGTCTTATTATTTTTGATATTAAGCTAATTTTTAGATACCAGATGACCTGCAGTCGTACGGTGCTTATATACAATTGGGTTAAACGATCATAACTATAAGAGCAAATTGTCAGAATGATTTCTAATTTTTCATTTTTATTGTAATTTATGCGGTTCTTCAGTACTATGGTTCAACGCGTTTCTGTTGTTACAAATCAACTCATCAGGAACCAATTATTTTTTATATGCAGAAAAACCCAATGAAATTAGCACAGGAGAGTGTAATCTTAATACAACACACTTCCCACAGGCTAACCACCTACTAAAACCAGTAGGAATGATCAGGTGTAGTTCCCAATAAGCACCTGAGAAAGCAAGTACAAACAACTAGGAACCGACACCCCGTTAGCACGAAGTGAGCATTCTTTTACTGATCACATCAGTCGACTGTAGAAAGGCTCAAAGAAATAGACCCAGGTCCAATGATTGACCAAGTATCTGTGGTATATTTCCCCTAATGTCCTTTTTCTAACTACCTCTCTCTATCCCTAAGCGGTTATCACATTACTATTCTTAACTGCAAACTCAATCACCTAAATAGGTAGCTTGCCTAACAGCCAGAATACACAGAATAAAGCAAAACATGCAGAGAGATTAGGCAGAGCCTCCTGCCCTGATGGTAGCCTTCTGCCTACCAATATGCAGGAAATGCTTCTTCAGTTACACCAACTTTCATTAGGGCTCCTAGCCACTTGCGTTTTTTTAATGCCGTGTTAACGCTGCGTTTTTGTAACGCAAGTGTCAATGGGACTTTCTAATGTTAAAAACGCATTGCAAGTTTGTGCTTTGTGATTTTTGTGCAATGCGTTTCCAACATTAGAAAATCCCATTGACATTTGTGTTAAAAAAAACAGCGCCAAAAAAACGCAAGTGGGTATGAGCCCAGTTTTTACCAACACTTTCTTGTAATAATGGTTCATAAATGTATCGGAAAGATAGACAGAAGCTTGCTACGCCCACTCTCGGGGAAAAACAAAATTAACAAGCTTGTGGGATCTTTTTCTACTTTTTAATACAAACTATTTGTAAGTTTGTCTAAAACTCTGTGTGCCTTAATTCTGGTGCAGCTTTTAAACACAAATCTGTCGGAAACACATTTATAAGGGCTCCTGTCTGTTTTGGCAAAACAAACAAAAATGACATGTGCATAATAATTTGGAACACAGTGTACTGTATATTTAAGAACCCAATTGACAACGGTATATTTCATTAACATATTAAACAGAAGCATATTAATCAGACTTTCCATATCTTACTATATTAGAGAACAATGGATAACAAGAATAATGAAAAGCAGTGTCCATCATACTTGTGTAATGAATACACTACAAGTAGTTGCATCCAGTGTGGAGACTAAAGAAAGAATTTAGCAAACTTAGAAAGGCTCAGAGCCTGAGCGTCTTGGACCAGAAATGGGATGATATAAGAATTACTCTGTGTCAGATATTCATAGCAATAAGGGCAATATTAAAATACGAGACAGTTGATTCCATAACACCCCAAAAGTAGAGGTTGCCCAGAAATTGCTTCACCCATCCACCGTAAATGTATAAATTAACACAAAGTCTGAAGGATGTTAGCTTTATGATAGAGTCAACTCCTGGCCCGCACCATCTACTGAAGGAGAATGCAGTAATTGTATAGACTTTTGAGTAGGCAAAAGAGACCTTTTGACTTATCAAAGATTACCAGAGGTGACTTGAGAATATGCTTAATGGTGTGATGTACATATTAAGAACCATATATGCTTTTGACCTAGTTATATATTACATATATTGGCATACTTACAACCTATATTGGATGCTTGCATTGAGGAGATTAGTCTGAATAGAAATTGCTGGAAAAGTACATTTTGTCAAAATGCGCACTTTTTAAAAAAATAAAATAGCATAACATCCCGTCTCCCCATAATAAAGAACGTCTGCTGTCATTGCCACTATTTCCTTCTGTGATGCTGTGCTTCTGCATATGGTTCTGCCTAGCAGTATTACTTTGCTGATACTTTTTTGGTGAATAATTGCTATTTCCTCAAAAAAAATTGTTTCCAGGACCATCATGATTTCTAATAATTGTGATGTTTTATGGCACAGGGTAGGAAAGGGTCGGTCATTGCTGTAGAAGCACAGGAGTCTATGGGAGTACTCAAATGCACACCCAATCCCCACGAAATTGCGCAAATGATACCACTGTGGACTAATTAGGTTGCATAGGCTTTTCAATCACAATGCTGGTGTTTCCTGTGTCCCCTGTGAAGTCGCCCTTAGGCCTTAGTCACATGGGCGTTTTTTCCCGCGATTTGTGGATCGCATGACGGACGCGCATCCGCAAATCGCGTGACCAGGGCCGAAAAATCGCCCGAAAATACTGCTCCTAGCCGCGTTTCAATAGAAACGGGCCGGAGCTGTCCAGCGCATTGAATTCAATGGAGCCGGCAATACAGCCGGCTCCATTGAAAGCAATGCGCTGCGGGCGATCGCGGGATGAATTTTCAGGAAGGGCTTAAATATATAAGCCCTTCCCTGAAATTCATCCAGAAATGTGTAAAAACAAAAAAATATATATATACTCACCTTGTCCCGGCAGACGGAGTTCAGCCGCGGCCAGCGGTAGTTCTCCTGAACTGCTCTCTGTAGTATTCAGCAGCCGGGGATTTAAAATCCCCGCCTGCTGAATGAGCTGTCTCTGATTGGTCACAGCCTGACCAATCAGAGGCAGCTCTCACTCACACCCATTCATTCATGAATGGGTGTGAGTGAGAGCTGCCTCTGATTGGTCAGGCTGTGACCAATCAGAGACAGCTCATTCAGCAGGCGGGGATTTTAAATCCCCGGCTGCTGAATACTACAGAGAGCAGTTCAGGAGAACTGCCGCCGGCCGCGGCTGAACTCCGTCTGCCGGGACTAGGTGAGTATATATATATATTTTTATTTTTACACATTTCTGGATGAATTTCAGGGAAGGGCTTATATATTTCAGCCCTTCCCGAAAATTCATCCCGCGCTCGCCGGCTGCCCATTGCTTTCAATGGAGCCGGCTGTATTGCCGGCTCCATTGAATTCAATGGGCAAACATCGTTCTTCTCTGCCACAGCTGTTACAGCTGTGGCAGAGAAGAATGATTTGTCTAGTATATGCTCTCAATTGGGTCGCCGCTGCTGCCGCCAGCCCCATTGAGCGCATATAGAGAAGAGAACAGGAATCGCAGATCGCAGATAGGTGCGATCTGCGATTTCTGTTCTATAATTTATCGGACAAGCGCAAAAAACGCGCTCATGTGTCCGATACCATTGCAAAGCAATGGTTTAATAAAATCGCACATCGCATGCGCAAATCGTGCGAAAAAACGCCCGTCTGACTAAGGCCTTAGAGTGGGTGTTTCTTGTTAAAAAGAAAGCTCCCAAATTTTACAATGGGTCATATGAACCACACAGTCCTGTATACTGTGCATCATTTCAGCACAGGAAAAACTGAATGGTCCTTTGCAAATTATTCCTCCAGATATGATTAGATGGCCTCATAGTAAAAAAAAGAAACAAAATGAAAACAATTATAGAAACTTTTCTGTCTAGGTTAGCCAAAGTAGCAGAGGCTTCAAGCATTTGTCAGTGATGCCCTATTAATGCTAGACTTGACTACTGTTTTTTTTTTTATCATAAACTCTCTCACATAGGGTATTAAGGGAACTACCTGTATCTTATGCAAGCAACCTATAAGATACCTAATGCACAGTATACTAGAATCTGAAACATTTATTTATTTTTGTTATTGTCAACAGTTCTGTTTCTAGAAATCTAGAAATGCACGAGTTAACAAAAGTAAAAGTTTCACACATTTTGAAAAGGCAAATCTGTCAAGCAGAAGTCTATAAACAATAGTTTCTTTGAGACCTTGCTTTGGATCAAGCAATGTTTCAAGCTGATCTGATTCATGTGTCAGGAACTCACTTACACCTTGTTTTATATTGTCTGGAAAACCTGCCAAGCTTCACAGAAATTTCCAGACCTCTTTAATCAAAACAAACTTGATCTAAGGGTATAAAAAGCAGTGAATGTATAAGGGATTTTTTATGGTCTGCTTTCCTCTACTTCATAGGATAAAGAACTGACACCTAAATATTCCATCCACACCTTGTTTAATGTAAACATGGGCTACCTGCCATTGCTTCATCAGCACAACCTTTCTACTCTACCACAATTGTGTCCTGTCTATTATTGTTAAATAGAAGTTATTTTGCGCTGATTCCCTGCCTTCAGCTCTGTGTAAATGGTTTTGCACAATGTAAGGTTGCTTTTACATCTGCTGAGGGGGGATTTGGTTTTCGGCTCTGTTTGGGAAGCAGGTAAGGGGAATCCCCTGGCTGAATAAATGTGTCTTATGATGGAACCGAACAGTGGCGATTGGACCTCGTTGACTCTAATGGGGTCCATTTGGTTTTTGTTCAGCTGCCCAGTATGCAGCACTATTCCTTCCTGTATTTTGTGTCTTATCCGTGAAGGAACCTCCGAATGGAGATTCCAGCGCATATGTGAACCCAGCCTAAGTGATTTGCACATTTAAGCTCAGGCACGTGGCAAAGACATGTGCAGGAGCCTATAAGGTTCCTTTAGTATGGAGCCATACAACTTCTGTACACTGCCATACAGGCTCCATCGTACAGGTACGTTGCATGTACTGTAACATCTAGGGGATTATTAATAGTCACTCGCTGGGAATGCCACCTCTTGGGTAAGATGAGTGGCACACAAAGGAATTTGATTTTGGGTATGTCAAAAGCAAAAGAAAAGTCAAAGATGCTATTGGATGCTTAAAAGATGAAAATGGTGAATTGGTTAAGAATGATGTTGAGAAGACCAAACTTTTACATTCCTATTTTGTATCTATTTTCTCTCAGAAAGTAGATGGAACATCAACTGATCATCCCTGTGCTATTGGGGGAATTAAAGAATGCAGACTATCTGTAAGCAGAGAGATGGTGAGGGAACACTTAGCTAACTTAAAAATAATTCAAGTCTCAAGATCCAGATGAATTACATCCTAGGATACTAAAGGAAGCAGCGGAGGTAATTGCTAAACCACTCGCCATAATCTTTGAAAATGTCTGGAGAACAGGAGAAGTCCCAGAAGATTGGAAAAGGGCAAATGTTGGCCCTTTGTTCAAAAAAGGGAAGAAGGTGGATTTAGGAAACTACCGGCCTGTGAGCCTGACTTCTATACCGGGAAAGATCTTTGAACAAATTATTAAACAGCATGTATGCAAGTACTTGGATAAAAATGGAGTGGTTAACCAGAGCCAGCATGGGTTTGTAACAAACAAGCCATGCCAGACTAATCTAATTTCCTCCTATGACAGTGTCACCGACTGGGTTGATCAGGGAAATGTGGTGGATATAGTTTATCTTGACCTTAGTAAAGCATTTGACAAAGTATCCCATACTATACTTATTAAAGAAAAGACCAAATATGGGATTGACAAGGCAACTGTTAGGTGGATTCACAACTAGCTGAGTGATCATACTCAAAGAGTGGTCATAAATGGCTGCATATCCAAGTGGAAGAATGTGTCAAGTGTGGTACCACAAGGCTTTGTCCTAGGCCCAGTGGTGTTCAACATTTAATAAATGATCTGGAGGAAGAAAAGAGGGGAAACTGGTCAAATCTGCTGACAACGCAAGAGCTAGGAGGGATAGCTGTCGGGGGGGGGGGGGCGGAAAGGGGGAGGCAGCTTAGCAGAGCTAAACTGTCTCTCCCCTGCCTGATGGCAATTCGAGCTCGGCGTATATGTGCCGGACTCGGGCCGTCGGAATGGGCACACAAACGGCAGATTTGTGTGCCCGTTCATGCAATTTTCGGTTGTGCTGCAGCCATGATACAGCCGACCGAAAAATGCTATGCTCGTGTGAAAGAGGCTTTTTACTGATATATATTTCCACAGTAAAACATGTAACCAATTAAAGAAATTAATTAATGTTCTAGTTAAATTAACTTCAATAATAACTAACAATGTCTATAATTTTCCCTGTAAATTTCTTTGTGGCCTATTAACTTCATGTTGTACTTTTTGTGCAGCTGTGTAACCACCATATGGATCTATAAAAGAAAACGATTTTAATAATATTACTTTTAAGTTCTACCCTAGGGAAACATATCTGGCCAAAAAAGGTATACAGTGAATATTAAATCCAACACACAGAAACATTGGACTAGATTTTAAAACTGCCATCCAAAATATGCATTTTTCTTAAAATGTTATTACTGAGTAGAAATATCACACTTTATCTAAAATTACACATTTACATCTGCTATTTTTATGATCCCACTGTGCCAAGAAGCAAAATCTTTTGGATGGAAATGTAAAGGATTATGAAATTACAAAACACATAATAGGTGTGATGGACATGTAGCATATGTAGTTACATCTGGCATTAAATTAAAGGAAAGTAATGTATACTCATTGTCACAAAAAATCCAGCACCTAGAAGGAGTTGTCGGAATGGAACAAAACTTTCTATGTGTAATTGTAACGTTGATTTAAGTAAGTGATTACAATATCAAAGCAAAAGGATAATTTATTGTGGAAAACTCTACATTTAAAAGGAGGCTCTAGAACCCTGTTGGGTCGCCTCTAGCTTGGATACAAAATGTATTACTAGCGGGCATGGAAGCATACAGGTTCCATATGGTATCCTGCAGCATATTGGTCCACATTTGCTATCAATCAGCCTCTAGATTGTACAAACTCACAGGCTGTTGAGGTTGGTGTCCTAGATTATACCATACATGTTTTACTGGCAATTTAATTGGCAAACACGCAAGCTACAGAAGTGTGGCAATCTTGTAGAGGCATTCCTGTTTCGCCATTGCTGTGTGCAGCCGTGCATAATTCTGCTGGAGAAAACCTCTTGGAAGCCGCCATGAGAGGAACACATGTGGCTGCGGGATGTCCTGAACATATCGCTGAGCTGTCATTGTCTCTCGTACCACTACTGGGGGTGACCAACTGTCGTATGCAATGGCTCCTCAGACCATCACACCAGCAGTGGGTGCATCGTGCCGCTCCACATCAAAGGCAGGATTGAGGTGCCCACCCCTAGTTCTCCAAACATGAACCCACCATCGTCAGTGTCCAAACTAAATCTGGATTTGACACTGAAGACAACCCGGTTAAATTCTGTGGAAGTCCAGTTACTTCATTTATGATACCATTACAAACGGAGGTGAAGATAGGTGTCAAAGGCAGTACATGTGATGGGCACTGTGAGACAAAATGCCCTTCATCCAAATGCCTGAAAATGGTTCTGACAGATACAGGGGTCTGTAACAACAGTGACACCTGTCTCTGGATGGTGGACAACTAAACAGTTGGAGCTGCTCATGGTTGTCAGACGATCAAATGATCCTCTCTACTGGTGGGCTGTTGAGAGTGTCCTGAGCCTGGTTGCCTTGTCCACTGATGCCAACCCCTAACAGTCTGATCAGAACAGCTCAGCTGGCAGGCAATTTTTCAATATGACCATCCAGCTACTTGCATCCGAATAATGTGCCCCCTTTCAAACTTTGCTAATTGGGTAAAATCTCTGATTGCATTTTAGAGGCGTTTAGTGGTCAACAAGCTCTGTACAAGCTAAAAAACATGTCACTACACACCAGTGGCCTCTGAGAGCCTTTTTATAGGCCGAGGGTGGAACTACTTTTAGGGCTTCAGATGGTAAGACCGTTCATCTAATCACGCCACAACTGTAATCATTTGCATATCTGCCTGAGATGTAACTGCATGCCAAGTTCTGCAGCAAAATGACAACTTCTTTTAGGGGCTTGATTTTTTGACAAAGAATGTACTACTTAAGAAGGGCTCAGGGAAAGATCGGCCAATGTCTGCTTTCACAGAAAATTGTTAAATTTTTATTTGAAAGTTTTACAACTTGTCAACTCTAAAGCATACAACGAAATGTAATTTTGAACACTATAATACATGCATGGAGAAATCTGAAAAGATGACTGAAAGTAATATAATAAAAAGAAAACATTTATATATTTCCCTTAATCATCATGTGGAATATTGCCTATTTGTTGCAAATTATCATAGTAATCATGGTATTTTGCTGACAGAAACTGTTTTAGAGCCTGAAAATCATTGTATTTGTTCACGTGTAATGGGAGAAGAGTAGAGTACAGATTATTCAATCTTGCAACATCTTTGGAATTATGGGAGACGTAGCTAAAACCTTTTACACTAGTTTCTAGAGTGCAAAGGATATAAAAATGTATTGTCATTTTTGAATATGTCCTGTTTGCATTATTCTTCCAGCATGGCTCTGGAATGGAAAAAGATCATTTTTCATTTAACTGTCTTCACCAACACCTTCTACAACATTAAAGGAGATGTCCCGCGCCGAAACGGGTTTTTTTTTTTTTAAACCCCCCCCCCCGTTCGGCGCGAGACAACCCCGATGCAGGGGTTAAAAAAACCACCCGCACAGCGCTTACCTGAATCCCGGCGGTCCGGCGTCTTCATACTCACCTGCTGAAGATGGCCGCCGGGATCCTCTGTCTTCATGGACCGCAGGGCTTCTGTGCGGTCCATTGCCGATTCCAGCCTCCTGATTGGCTGGAATCGGCACGTGACGGGGCGGAGCTACACGGAGCCCCATAGAGAAGAGGAGAAGACCCGGACTGCGCAAGCGCGGCTAATTTGGCCATCGGAGGGCGAAAATTAGTCGGCACCATGGAGACGAGGACGCCAGCAACGGAGCAGGTAAGTATAAAACTTTTTATAACTTCTGTATGGCTCATAATTAATGCACAATGTACATTACAAAGTGCATTATTATGGCCATACAGAAGTGTATAGACCCACTTGCTGCCTCGGGACATCTCCTTTAATCTTCAAAATGGCAGGTTCTGTTTGAAACCAGGAAAAAAGTGGACTTTGAGCATTCTTTACCCAAGTATAACTTATAAGTAGAGATGAGCGAACGTACTCGTCCGAGCTTGATATTCGTGCAAATATTAGGGTGTTCGGGATGCTCGTTACTCGTAACGAGTACCACGCGGTGTTCCGGTTACTTTCAGTTTCCTCTCTGAGACGTTAGCGCGCTTTTCTGGCCAATTGAAAGACAGGGAAGGCATTACAACTTCCCCCTGTGACGTTCAAGCCCTATACCACCCCCCTGCTGTGAGTGGCTGGGGCGATCAGATGTCACCCGAGTATAAAAGTCGGCCCCTCCCGCGGCTCGCCTCAGATGTCTTGTGAGTTAGCTGAGGGAAAGTGCTGTTGGTGCCGGAGCTGCTATAGGGAGAGTGTTAGGAGTAGTGTAGGCTTTAAGAACCCCAACGGTCCTTCTCAGGGCCACATCTATCCATGTGCAGTACTGTGGAGGGTGCTGTTAGCAGTGTTGCACAAATTTTTTTTTTCAAAATCGGCAGTCTGCAGAGCATTGCGCCTTGCAGTAATACTACAGGGAGAGAATTGTGTAGGCAGGGCCAGAAGACATATATTATTGATTGAATATAGTCAGTGGGCCCTCCGTTTCCAAAAAAGGGAAAAATTGTATTTGTCCTGCAGTCTTGCGCCAATTTATTTCCTGCCTGGGAAAAGTAACCGCTGTGCTGCACTTCATATAACTGCATTTCTGTGCAACACATATCTTATCTGATTGAATATAGTCAGTGGGCCCTCCGTTTCCCAAAAAGGGAAACATTCTATTTGTCCTGCAGGCTTGCGCCAATTTATTTGCTGCCTGGGAAAAGTAACCGCTGTGCTGCACTTCATATAACTGCATTTCTGTGCAACACATATCTTATCTGATTGAATATAGTCAGTGGGCCCTCCGTTTCCCAAAAAGGGAAACATTCTATTTGTCCTGCAGGCTTGCGCCAATTTATTTGCTGCCTGGGAAAAGTAACCGCTGTGCTGCACTTCATATAACTGCATTTCTGTGCAACACATATCTTATCTGATTGAATATAGTCAGTGGGCCCTCCGTTTCCCAAAAAGGGAAACATTCTATTTGTCCTGCAGGCTTGCGCCAATTTATTTGCTGCCTGGGAAAAGTAACCGCTGTGCTGCACTTCATATAACTGCATTTCTGTGCAACACATATCTTATCTGATTGAATATAGTCAGTGGGCCCTCCGTTTCCCAAAAAGGGAAACATTCTATTTGTCCTGCAGGCTTGCGCCAATTTATTTGCTGCCTGGGAAAAGTAACCGCTGTGCTGCACTTCATATAACTGCATTTCTGTGCAACACATATCTTATCTGATTGAATATAGTCAGTGGGCCCTCCGTTTCCCAAAAAGGGAAACATTCAATTTGTCCTGCAGGCTTGCGCCAATTTATTTGCTGCCTGGGAAAAGTAACCGCTGTGCTGCACTTCATATAACTGCATTTCTGTGCAACACATATCTTATCTGATTGAATATAGTCAGTGGGCCTTTTCTTTTTAAAAAAAAGGGAAACATTCTATGTGCCCTGCCTCTGTCAGTCCTCAGCGTTCTGTGTACGTGTGTGGTGGGTGGAGATAGTAAACAAATCATACGCAGCCAGCTACGTTTAACAGCAGGCTTGCGCCAATTTATTTCCTGCCTGGGAAATCAAATCACTGGTAATACACCATGCTGAGGGGTAGGGGTAGGCCTATAGGACGTGGACGCGGGCGAGGACGCGGAGGCCCAAGTCAGGGTGTGGGCACAGGCCGAGCCAGTGCGGTGGCCAGGGGTAGAGGCAGGGCCAGACCAAATAATCCACCAACTGTTTCCCAAAGCGCCCCCTCGCGCCATGCCACCCTGCACAGGTCAAGGTGCTCTACGGTGTGGCAGTTTTTCACAGAGACGCCTGACGACCGACGAACAGTGGTGTGCAACCTTTGTCGCGCCAAGATCAGCTGGGGAGGCACCACCAACAGCATGCGCAGGCATATGATGGCCAAGCACCCCACAAGGTGGGACGATGCCCGTTCACCGCCTCCGGTTTGCACCACTGCCTCTCCCCCTGTGCCCCAACCCCCCTCGGAGGACACAGGCACTACCGTCTCCTGGCCTGCACCCACACACTCACCTCCGCTGTCCTCGGCCCCATCCAGCAATGTCTCTCAGCGTAGCGTCCAGACGTCGCTAGCGCCACAGTTTGAGCGCAAGCGCAAGTACGACGCCACGCACCCGCACGCTCAAGCGTTAAACGTGCACATTGCAAAATTGATCAGCCTAGAGATGCTGCCGTATAGGCTTGTGGAAACGGAGGCTTTCAAAAGCATGATGGCGGCGGCGGCCCCGCGCTACTCAGTTCCCAGTCGCCACTACTTTTCCCGATGTGCCCTCCCAGGCCTGCACGACCACGTCTCCCGCAACATTGTACGCGCCCTCACCAACGCGGTTACTGCCAAGGTCCACTTAACAACAGACACGTGGACATGCACAGGCGGGCAGGGCCACTATATCTCCCTGACGGCACATTGGGTGAATTTAGTGGAGGCTGGGACAGAGTCAGAGCCTGGGACCGCTCACGTCCTACCCACCCCCCGAATTGCGTGCCCCAGCTCGGTGGTGGTATCTGCGGGGGTGTATGCTTCCTCCACTAAACCATCCTCCTCCTCCTCCTATGCAACCTCTGTCTCGCAATCAAGATGTGTCAGCAGCAGCACGTCGCCAGCAGTCGGTGTCACGCGGCGTGGCAGCACAGCGGTGGGCAAGCGTCAGCAGGCCGTGCTGAAACTACTCAGCTTAGGAGAGAAGAGGCACACGGCCCACGAACTGCTGCAGGGTCTGACAGAGCAGACCGACCGCTGGCTTGCGCCGCTGAGCCTCCAACCGGGCATGGTCGTGTGTGACAACGGCCGTAAGCTGGTGGCGGCTCTGCAGCTCGGCAGCCTCACGCACGTGCCATGCCTGGCCCATGCGTTTAATTTGGTGGTTCAGCGCTTTCTGAAAAGCTACCCCCACTTGTCATACCTGCTCGGAAAGGTGTGCCGGATCTGCGCACATTTCCGCAAATCACACACGCACGCTGCCACCCTGCGGACCCTGCAACATCGGTTTAATCTGCCAGTGCACCGACTGCTGTGCGACGTGCCCACACAGTGGAACTCTACGCTCCACATGTTGGCCAGACTCTATGAGCAGCGTAGAGCTATAGTGAAATACCAACTCCAACTTGCGCGGCGCAGTGGGAGTCAGCCTCCTCAATTATTTACAGAAGAGTGGGCCTGGTTGGCAGCCATCTGCCAGGTCCTTGGAAAATTTGAGGAGTCTACCCAGGTGGTGAGCGGCGATGCTGCAATCATTAGCGTCACCATTCCTCTGCTATGCATCTTGAGAAGTTCCCTGCAAAGCATAAAGGCAGACGCTTTGCGCTCGGAAACAGAGCCGGGGGAAGACAGTATGTCGCTGGATAGTCAGAGCACCCTCCTGTCTATATCTCAGCGCGTTCAGGAGGAGGAGGAGGAGCATGAGGAGGATGAGGAGGAGGGGGAAGAGACAGCTTGGTCCACTGCTGACGGTACCCATGCTGCTTGCCTGTCATCCTTTCAGCGTGTATGGCCTGAGGAGGAGGAAGAGGAGGAGGAGGAGGATCCTGAAAGTGATCTTCCTAGTGAAGACAGCCATGTGTTGCGTACAGGTACCCTGGCACACATTGCTGACTTCATGTTAGGATGCCTTTCTCGTGAACCTCGCGTTACACGCATTCTGGCCACTACGGATTACTGGGTGTACACACTGCTCGATCCACGGTATAAGGAGAGCCTTTGCACTCTCATTCCCGAAGAGGAAAGGGGTTCGAGAATGATGCTATACCACAGGGCGCTGGTGGACAAACTGATGGTAAACTTCCCATCCGACAGCGCTAGTGGCAGAAGGCGCAGTTACGAGGGCCAGGTAGCAGGGGAGGCGCAGAGATCAGGCAGCATGTACATCCCAGGCAGGGGAACATTCTCCAAGGCCTTTGCCAGCTTTATGGCTCCCCAGCAAGACTGTGTCACCGCTCCCCAGTCAAGGCTGAGTCGGCGGGAGCACTGTAAAAGGATGGTGAGGGAGTACGTAGCCGATCGCACGACCGTCCTCCGTGACGCCTCTGCCACCTACAACTACTGGGTGTCGAAGCTGGACACGTGGCCTGAACTCGCGCTGTATGCCCTGGAGGTGCTTGCTTGTCCTGCGGCTAGCGTCTTGTCAGAGAGTGTGTTTAGTGTGGCTGGGGGAATCATCACGGATAAGCGTACCCACCTGTCAACCGACAGTGCCGACAGGCTTACACTCATCAAGATGAACAAAGCCTGGATTTCCCCAGACTTCTCTTCTCCACCAGCGGACAGCAGCGATACCTAAGCAATACGTAGGCTGCACCCGCGGATGGAAGCATCGTTCTCTCTCACCATCCAAAACGGGGACATTTCTGCTTCATCAATCTGTGTATAATATTCCTCCTCCTCCTGCTCCTCCTCCTGAAACCTCACGCAATCACGCCGAATGGGCAATTTTTCTTAGGGCCACAAGGCTCACTCATATAATTTTTCTAAACAATTTTTATACGTTTCAATGCTCTTAAAAGCGTTGAAACTTTAACTTGAACCAATTTTTCGTTAAACTGGGCTGCCTCCAGGCCTAGTTACAACTTAAGCCACATTAACCAAAGCGATTAATGGGTTTCACCTGCCTTCTTGGTTGGGCATGGGCAATTTTTCTGAGGTACATTAGTACTGTTGATACAGCAATTTTTGTGGGCCCTCGCCTACAGTGTAATCAAATGAATTTTTAGCCCACCTGCATTACAGCTGATGTTACATCCGCTGTGTTGGGCAATGCAATGGGATATATTTATGTACCGCCGGTGGCTTCCTGGCACCCACCCATGCTGTGGGTCCACAGAGAATTATAAATGCATCTGTTTCCACATCTAAAGAACCCCAGTCAGACTGGGGCATGCAGTGTGGGCCGAAGCCCACCTGCATTAAGCACGACATTACTACCTCAGCTGTGTTGGGCAATGCAATGGGATATTTTTATGTACCGCCGGTGGGTTCCAGGGAGCCACCCATGCTGTCGGTCCACAGGGACTTCACAATAGGGAGTTGTACCTGCCTGTGTCTATGAATTAAAAACCGCGGTCTGACTGGGCATGCAGACACCTTGACAGAATGAATAGTGTGTGGCACATAGGTTCCCCATTGCTATGCCCACGTGTGCAGCTCCTGATAGCGGTGGCACAGGATTGGATTTCTCATTGCTTCTGTACAGCATTGTGGGCTATCGCCCCGCCCCTTTTAAAGAGGGTCGCTGCCTAGCCGTGCCAACCCTCTGCAGTGTGTGCCTGCTTTTCCTCTGGCAGACGCACTTATAAATAGACATGAGTGTGGCGTGGCATGAGGGCAGCTGAAGGCTGGGCAGGGACAGTTTGGTGTGCGCTGTGGACACTGGGTCGTGGGGGGGGTGGTTGGTCAGCATGTAACCCAGGAGAAGTGGCAGCAGAGTGTCATGCAGGCAGTGATTGTGCTTTGTTGGAGGTAGTGTGGTGCTTAGCTAAGGTATGCATTGCTAATGAGGGCTTTTCAGAAGTAAAAGTTGTTGGGGGGGGCACTCTTGCCGGTATTGTGGCTTAATAGTGGGACCTGTGAACTTGAGATGCAGCCCAACATGTAGCCCCTCGCCTGCCCTATCCGTTGCTGTGTCGTTCCCATCACTTTCTTGAATTGCCCAGATTTTCACACATGAAAACCTTAGCGAGCATCGGCGAAATACAAAAATGCTCGGGTCGCCCATTGACTTCAATGGGGTTCGTTACTCGAAACGAACCCTCGAGCATCGCGAAAATTTCGTCCCGAGTAACGAGCACCCGAGCATTTTGGTGCTCGCTCATCTCTACTTATAAGTTTATATTCCAAGAACATTGTTTTAATTCAATGAAAGGGCTATTACAATTTCAATGTAAGAATCATTGTGGTGGAATAGGTCAGTTTTGGAGTAACCATGTCAAATTGGTTAGAAATAGTAAACAAGTTTGCCATTAGAACAGTGTAGGCGGCAGCAGGTTAGAATGGGTTAGCAGGGGTTAGAATGACAGAGATCTAGCCATGCTGCTGTTGATGGCGTGGGCACAACTGCTGTGTATTTGCCATTCCCCATAATTCTTTAAGGCACTCAGCATTAATTACATCTTTTAAGCATGGTAAGTGTTTGGTGAGTTGTACCAAGGAGTTAAAGATCATATTACTCTCCTATTTTGCTTGCACATGGGCCTAAACACAATTTTTATAATCTTGCACATCATAATTGTCATGGTGTGTTGCCGCTGCTCACCTGCTCAGGAGTTTGTAGTTGGATGCCACTGCTGGTCATATGGTGCTCAGCACTTTTATTCCCCTACCCGCTCTCAAGGCTGTACCCACATGGCTGATGCATGCTCCTGTCCCTCTCTTAAATGCTCCATAATTTTTCCTTCACCAGTCTTCAGTTGGCATCAGCTATATTAGGCATCTCCACCCTCCACCCTGAATGCCTTAGCAATTAGTCAAATAGCTGCTGTAATAAAGCATCAGTTCTGTGTATTCTTGCTTTTGACTCATGCTTATTTTTGACCATGCTGCCTTCTGTGCTCCCTGACCTCGGCTCTGTCTTTGTAAACTACTGCCTGCCTTGACCTTCTGTTTAAACCTCATTTATACACCTGTGCTGCCAGCCCTGACTTCAGCTCGTTGCCTGACTACACCCTGTTCAGACCTACAGGTACTGCACCGTTACACTACCTATGTGTGTAACCTCGTGGGGATCTGGCGGCAAAGTCAGTAACCCATTTGTAGGGATTAAGCATGAGAGCTGAGACTTCCCAGTTGCTGCTGTAGATAGTCCACAGCCAAACTGGTGTGTGGCAAAGCAAATTGACATCCATCTGCCTGATAATAATCATCATGTGATCCAAATTCTCCACAAATCCTCTCTTAGCTGTCCATTAAATTTATTTAATCAGTTATCAGACATAGGATCGGAGTTAGCACAGGTAGCATCTAACATTTTACTGGATTGGGTCCAAATATTTCAAATGGCAGTTCTGCCAGTATTCCGATACTAAATACAATTAACCATTGCCACTTGTAAGGTTGCATATCACAGTATCAAATGTGTGATTTATCATTTTCTGTTCTGCCTACGGGCTTTTTATGTTGAATAAACTATTGTCCATCAGTCATAAATTGCCAAGTACTTACTAACTAATGTGATTTTTGTCAATGAAAAGTTTATAAGACGTCTAACACATTTACCTGACAATTCTAATTATTTCAGTTAATTATGACACCATAAATAATTAATTATTACTTTTCTTAAAAAAACACTATTGGGCAACTTTTGGAATTTAGTAGTTTTGGCCCATCATTTTTATTAAAATATGAGAGCAGGACACAGCACTGAAAAAAAGGTGTGTTCAGAGAAAAGGTGCAGTTTTACAGAAATACAATATATACTACTAATTGCTTAAAATTGGTTCTATTGGGTAAATGATGTATGGTCAAATTCTGCAATATGGACACATAAAGTAAAATAGATCAAGTAGAATAAACAGTTGTACTAAGAAATGACCCTTATATAAATTAGCTATGAAGGGAAATAAACTGTAATAGAATAATCACCAAGACAAATATTTTATTTGCCATTACGAAAAAAAAAAAAAACTGAAGCTGCAGAGATGTTAGGTTCCCAAGCTCACTAGGAAATCTAAATGAAATTTTTGTGTTTTTGAATATATCTGAGAAAATATACAGTGAATGCCTTTGTACATTTCAGTACCATAAAAGAAATTGCTCTCAAACCCACTTATCCACTTATTCACTGGTAAGAACTATTTACATCATTCTTATTCCAACAGTCCTGCAAAGTATTGTAATAATGCATGCAATTAAATTCATCAGTTCTCCAATGAGTAGTTAATCATAGCAAGAACCCAAAGAAATGAGAAAAGCATTTTTAATAAAATAATATTCAAGACTCTGAGTCTCCAAGTATTTACATGGTTTATAGTGTAAAATGACTTGTATTACACATTATATGAATTAGTCTATGGTTATTATGTTCTAGAATTGCAAATCATTCATCATGTTTTTTAGGTCTAATATTAAATGAACATATTACTTTCATTTATAATATACTTTATATATTATGCTATGTGATATTGTATTATGCAATATTACATTGAGGAGCGGTTAGCTTGACAGACAGAAAGATAGAAAGATAGAAAGATAGATAGATAGATAGATAGATAGATAGACAGATAGATAGACAGATGATAAATATAGGAGACAGGTCTGCTTTTCTGCCCTCTCTGTTATCTGAGTTTGTATTTATTTTGCTTCAGCATCTCCGGAGTTAATGGTTCTTGACTCCTCCACCCAGCTGGAGGCTATTTGCCAATCACTCCACTATATAGTTTCTCCAGAGCTGCTATCCAGTGCTTCCGGGTTGTTGTTGTTCTCCTATGAAGGCTCGTGGCTGCTGCTCCTGCCTTATTTCTGTTACTACCAATCTCAAGTCTCCTGTAGCTATAAGCTACTTGTGCTTTACTCAGATTTCCTGTTCTAGCTCACTTGCTTGGTTCCTGTTTCTGCTTGGTACGTCCTGTTCTGGTTAGTGCCTTGACAGGGTTAGGCCTTAGTCAGACGGGCGTTTTTTCGCGCGATTTGCGCATGCGATTCACGCATATATAGAACCAATGGTTCGCTATGGTATCGGTCACATGTCCGCTTTTTATGCGGATATGCGATAAATTATAGGACACGACGATTCGCAGATCGCGCCTATCTGCGTTCGGCGTTTTATGTGCGCACCAAAATCATTTTTTCCGCCGGCCAGTCTAAGTTTCATGCGCATTTTTATGCGCACGGCGATTTTTCTCCGGTCAGACGGGCGTTTTGCTGCGACGATTAACGCAGCTAGGTGCAGATTTTTCGCCTCCGGTCACGCGATTTGCGCATGCGCATGCGACATGCGATGCGCAAATCGCGCGAAAAAACGCCCGTCTGACTAAGGCCTAATTCAGCGTCCAGGTTCCAGCTCGGGTCACCCTTATCAGGACGATTACTCCGCTCTGTTAGGCAGGGACTTCATTACCCCATTCCAGCTCAGGGCTAGCTCAGTCTCTGCCTCGAACCTAGCTACACACCGTGGAGTGAGCATCCGGTCTCTGGGTCAGCCTTCAGTCTTTCGAGGTGGTTTTCCCTGCACGGAGGGACAACACAGTGGTTCCATATCCAAATACGTAATGATACATAGTTTGAATAAATATTTGTGACTAAACAACAAACATTGTTGCATAAAAGGCATTCTAAAATATTCAACAAGAGTAAGAAAAATGCACCAATAAAGGCCCATTTACACACAAAGATTATCGCTCAAAATGTATTCAAATGAGCGAAAGGGAGCGATACTCGTTACATGTAAACGCAAAGCCATTGTGCACTATTCATTCACTTGTCATTTATCACTAAGTTTCAGCCTACATAAAAATAGTCATTAGTTCATTCGTTTGTCATTAGGTCTAAACGGCATTTGTTAAGTTGTTCAGTCTTTCAAACTACTTGAGGGAAGGGGTGATTGTTTGCCCAGCTAAACACAATGACTCATACCTCAGTAGACAATGGCTTTTTCTTTGCACTAATTAAAAACCTCCAGGCCAGAGATTCCTTGCATAAACACAGGCCTACCTGGGCAAACAACTTTTACAGTGTTAACATAGCTAATGAGGGAAATGGCAAGGATTTCAAAAGATTATCTTTAAATGTAAACACTCAGCATTTGGAAATAAAAAGGTTGTTAATTAGTTCATTCATTCAAACAAACGACAATTGTTGCATGTAAATGGGGCTTTAATGCTTTTTTGTTTGAAAAAGTGAATGTGCGTTGTCATGTATTGAAAAATCAGAGTCAAGCCCCATCAGCAATGATTCTTTCTTCATGCATCCAAAAAGAGCTTTGATGGGGATCAAGGGTTCAAATATAGTCTACATTCTCAGAAACAGTTTACACATGGATGTCTTGATGACACAGGAAGTCCTCTTCCCCTAGTCCAGCCAATATATCCTGTGGTCACTGTTGAACATAGCATGTAAAGGATTAAATAGCTGAGATTGGATTTGCAGCCCAGTGTGAGCTGTAATCTATAGTTTACACCCTCTGCTGATGGTGCAGCACAGTTTCAGTACCCGTACCATCCTTGTGCCGCATTATAAGATGCTCAGCATTATGTTCTTCTTGCCAATGCGCTAATGTATGTCGAGTTGGGCCAAGAGGGTTAAAGATCATATTATTTTCTTCCTTTCATCCCACGAGGGCCCAAACAAAATCTTTATCATCCTCTTCATATTGATCACCTGATCGTCCTCTCTAAAGCATTCTCCCATAAGAAAATAATGGCTTACTAGATAGAGGATGGAAGATAACCCAGGGAGAAATTAACATTCTAGTGTGTGAAGGGAGAGACTGTTTTTTACCTTCTACAGCCGAGCCATTATGCATACTCTTCTTGCTAAGAAGCATTACACTAAAGACTCCCAAAAAGTTGTATATCTGCTGGATGAATCACTACCTGCCAAGAATGTGTCCTTTCACTGCATTTCCTTGTCTGGCTTAGAGAAAAAGGAAGATACATTGTCTTAGGAGTAAACCATTCAGCTTTTGTCACACATTTTTAGACAAGATCAAATTAGAATAATTATTAAAAACTATATTTTTTTTGCTTAAACTGTGGATAGTGTTAAATGGCTGAGAAGAAATATAAAGAATATATTACAATGCATCATTGTACTGTATGGAGAGCAAGCTTTGTAATAAATTATGAATTCACTCTAAGTTGAGGAGATCCAGTATAATGTCTCCAGTCACAGTTAATATTTTACAATTTAAATTCAAATAAATAATTTATAACATGAAAATACAAATGAGCTTGAGGCATATCCACATTGTATTCTGCAATAAAGAACTCCATTAAAATGTTTCAATGTTTTAATTTTCCTTAGGATACTACATACTAGAGCTACAAGATCGTCAAAAAAAATATTGCATGAACATATGACCTTATCTGTCTTGCATTGCTCATTAGGTAAAATATAATAAGATGCCATATTTGTAAGAGAGTCACGCGGTCATGATCATAGGACAGTAGCTTCACATAAAAGCCAATAATCAAGAAGATTTAATTAACAGTAAGAGCATGGAAGAGAAGATTATGGTTTTTTGGAATTAAAGCTTTATAATAGAAATCATTTGCATCATATTTTGGGTCACATAGGTGATTCTAGCCAATGCAAGAATATTTATTAACCTTCAGTATCATGTCTTATAATGGTAGGGGGTAAATTGCCTTGACTTGTGTTGCTCATCTTGATCCGCCGGGCGATAAATTTAATACAATATTTGCCAAATCAGATTGGGTAAGTCCGACTTGATTTTTGGTGAGCATTACTCAAAAAATCAAATACCTAAAATGCCTGTTACAGAGATCAGAGTGTAGCCAATCAGTAGCCAGAATGCTTTGATACTGTCAGCAACTGTGTTTTCCATCTTGCATATGGGCAACAGATGACCTAGCCATGTATAACATAAGCATAGTGTAACCAGCGACTATTTTACAGCTGAGAACAAGACAGAGAAGCAGCATCATGTTTATATGCCTATATAAAGTGTATTCTCTTTTTAGGGACTGATATTCTACAGAGGATATATTGCTGCTGGTGTACAAGCATGTATAATAAGGTTATATTGGATGGACCTGAAAAAGAAGCTGCATGATGTTTATATGTCTATATAAAATGTAGTCTGTTCTTAGGGACAGATATTCTAAAGATATATTTTATTGCTGCTGATGTGAAAAAGTATATACCAGCAGAGAGTTTAAATGGGGTTGTACTGTAGGGACCAGAAAAAGAAGCTGCGTCATGTTTAGATGCCTTCATATATATTACTCCCTTCATATACTCATAGTCTTTCAGTTACTCTCTCTGTTTAACAACTCAGCAGGTCTGGCATAACTCTGTGGACACTCCCAATGATTCTCAATGCTGTGCACTCACAGTTTTTCAATGACCGTTTTCCACTCTCAGCAACACAACAGGTCCATGACCCAGGGCTCCCATGTTGGTCTGAAAAATCTAAAGCCTCTAATGCTTTACACAGCTCATGCTTTCAAGCTGTACCCAACCTTTTTCACAGAAGGCATTCAGGATTTCCCCTCATGGCTCACAACTCAGGCCACATGGAAGCTTACAGGGACCTCATGCACTTGTGTTCATTCTATCACTGTGGCAAGCACAACAACATATCGCATGCCACACCCATGCATTTATATCAAAGCAGGCACTTCCTTTCATGGCAAGCCATACCCAACCCTTCATCATTCTGATACACATGCCCCACCAACCATGGTACCTGGTGTTGTACACCTTGCAATGGACACTGTGACTTGGTTCAAGAGTGGGATACAATATCCACATGGGCCATGACAGAAACCGTTACATAAATTAATTCCATAATGCACATTAATAATGCACAATAAACCCCCGCAGTTATGCAATAATCATCAAAACTACAGAATTTCTCCTAATAATTATAATTTTCTTTCTTTAATAAAAATTAGCAACCTCTATAAATAAACTCTAGTGACTTATTGAATAACTTTTAGAACATTTTTAGAAAAAAACAGCAATTCTGTTCTTTTTCTGCATGTTAAATTTATGTGGTTCACCATGTGGAATAAAAAAAGTTACCTTTACTCTGTGAGCCTATACGATGATAGCAACACCAATTAAGTGTTGCTTTCTTATGCTAACTATTTTGCACAATAACAATACATATTGTGCAAAAAAATGGTTGTTACTAGAGATGAGCGAGCACCAAAATGCTCGAGTGCTCGTTACTCGAGTCGAACTTTCAGTGATGCTCGAGAGTTCGTTTCGAGTAACGAACCCCATTGAAGTCAATGGGCGACTCAAGCATTTTTGTATATGACTGGTGCTCCGCTAAGGTTTTCATTTGTGAAAATCTGCAAAACCCAAGAAAGTGATGAAAACGACACAGAAACGGATAGGGCAGGCGAGGAGCAACATGCAGGGCTGCATTTCGGGCTCCGAGGTCTCACTATTAAAGGGGTTGTCCCGAGAAAGCAAGTGGGGTTAAGCACTTCTGTATGGCCATATTAATGCACTTTGTAATATACATCGTGCATTAAATATGAGCCATACAGAAGTTATTCACTCACTTGTCTCTGTCCTCGCGCTGTCTCTGCGTCCCCGTCGCCATGGTGCCGTCTAATTTCTTCCTCAGCAGTCTGTTTTAGACGCGCTTGCGCAGTCTGTACTCTCCCCGCTGTGAACGAGCCGCTCCAGCGTGCCCGCGCGATACAGCTCGTCTGCGGATGCGCAGATGAGCTATCACTGCACAGGAGCGCGCAGGGGCGGCCATTCAGCTCCCGGCCTCCCTTTAAATACTGGTGAAGGCGCAGTCAAGGCTTTCAGACAGAACCAGCAGCAGCCAGCCGGGACCATCAGCCAGCAGCCACCAGCCATACGGGACCAGCAGCCGCCAGCCATACGGGACCAGCAGCCACCAGCCATACGGGACCAGCAGCCGCCAGCCATACGGGACCAGCAGCCGCCAGCCGGGACGAACACAATCCAAGCCGTGCAGCCGCCTGGGTAAGTGAGGTGTCTGGGGTGCTGTGGGCGCTGCGGGGGGACTGTCTTTGCCCGGGACTCAGAATCTGGGTCCCCTGCTGTATTTATGGTTCGCCTACCACTGTGCCCTGGGCACTACCGCAGCGTCCCTGGGGCCAGTTCTGTGGGGCTGAGGGGCCAGTTTTCTGTGGCCTGCTGGATGGATGGATTGATGGATGGACGGATGTATGAGGCTGCATGAATGAATGCATGGCTGGATATGTGTGCATAAGTGCGTGCGGATGCATGGATGCATGGATGGACGGATGGATGGATGGATGAGGCTGCATGGATGGATGGATGGATGAGGCTGCATGAATGAATGCATGGCTGGATATGTGTGCATAAGTGCGTGCGGATGCATGGATGGACGGATGGATGGATGGATAAGGCTGCATGAATGAATGAATGCATGGCTGTATATGTGTGCATAAGTGCATGGATGGATGGGGCCGCATGGGCGGATGTGTTTAGGCCGCATGGGCGGATGTGTTTAGGCCGCATGGGCGTAGGGATGAGGCCGCAAGGGCGGATGTGTTTGTATGTGATGATGCATGTATAAGTCTGTGTGGATGCATGGATGGATGGGGCCACATGGGCGGATGTGTGTCTATGTGATGATGCATGTATAAGTCTGTGTGGATGCATGGATGGATGGGGCTGCATGGGCGGATGTGTTTAGGCCGCATGGGCGTAGGGATGAGGCCGCATGGGCGGATGTGTTTAGGCCGCATGGGCGGATGTGTTTAGGCCGCATGGGCGGATGTGTTTAGGCCGCATGGGCGTAGGGATGAGGCCGCATGGGCGGATGTGTTAAGGCCGCATGGGCGGATGTGTGTGTGGTTGTGTGTGTGGTTGTGTGTGTGGTTGTGTGTGTGGTTGTTTGTGTGGCTGTGTGTGTGGTTGTGTGTGTGGTTGTGTATGTGGTTGTCTAGGGATGGATGCATGCATGTATATGTGCAGATGGATGGATGTGTCTGTGTATGTTGGTCTGTCTATCTGTGGGTGGGTGGGTTGGTTGTTGTAGCTTAGCATCTCTGTTGATCTACGCCTTCTTGTCTTTAAAATGCAGAGCGTATACGTCGGAGCGCATCGGTGGCCAATAGCGATTCCAGGGTTTGCACTCGTGATCTTCTTCCGAAGTCACTGCAGGAGGGTGAGTATTTGCACCACATTTTCCTTCCCACACACAGCAGATCACAGCCTCTTTAAAACACAAAATCACAATGCCTAGCTGCGTGGTTCCAGCTTGCACCACATACTGGAAGAAGGGAGGTGAAAGTGCTTGTCTTCATGTCTTTCCAACGAATATCGAAAAAACAAGACTTTGGCTACAGCAGGCTCCTCACATCTTCGTTGACGTTGAAGAGTGGCTTACAAAGATTTCCCAAAAAAAAGATTCTTACAGTTATCGGTTGTGCAGCAAACATTTCAAGGAAGATTGCTACATAACAGTCGGCGACCGTAAAAAATTGAAGCCCAATGCTGGGCCAAGTATATTCCCAACAGAGTTGGAAATTGAGACCCGAGCTAACCGGTTAGCGAAGAAAGGAGAACCTTCAAGAAAACGCCGAAGAATTGGGGAGACGCAGCAGCCGGAAAGTTCAGCTGCAGAAACTTCGAGGGAAGATACTTTGAGGGAAGAAACTTCGCGCGAAGAATCTACCCTGGTTGCACCTAGCGCGGTTCAAGAAATAACAGTCGACGTGTATTTACAAGGTGATGAAACCGAGCTAGAAATTCATATGACAGTATTCAGTGAAGGTTGTACAGTAGAAGCAAAGGTAATCGTCAATTTCAAAAGACAGTTTGAGGAAAGACAAACCGACACCGAAGCAAGCAATGCAGAGAGGGGTAAATGCAAGGCCTGTCAAGCAGCGGCAAATAAATCGCAACACAGGACACAACTCCAGTCAAGAAGCATTGGCATCCAATGCAATGAAATAGAAGCCAGTCCACACCGGAATCCAATTTTATTTAAAATCCCACAGGGCACTCCGTGCTGTTCTACACCATTAAAAACCAATATGGGTAATACTGCCGTCCAAGAGATACCAGAAGAGAGCCCAATTTCAAAAACAGCCAATGAGGCCGATAGAATCAATATGCAACCCTCAAGTTGCAATATTGCTTCTACTTTGGAGGAAAGCTTTTCCACTGTTTTTTCGGATGATCCAAACGACTCGACATTTAGAGTATCGCAAGCATCGGAGAGTTCTGGTAGTGAGGATGTTGCCATTCCTTCTGATTCCGATAACCCCTTGAGCTACCCCTTACAAGAATTTGAAAGCTTAGCTGCAACAGAGATGGACCCATCCGCTGAAGAAAAGTACATAGTTTTCAAAATCTCCTTGATGGCTTTATTTTCAATTATCCCTTGCCCTTACCGAAAGCAATGCTTTCTTAAACTAACTCACGTCAAGATTTTCCCAAAAGGATCGATGGTAATTGTGAAATCTTTCTGCCAAAGAGGCCACACCTGCAACTTGTGGCGAAGCCAACCCCTCATCCACAATTGCCCGGCGGGGAACATTTTACTTGCTTCCAGTGTCCTTCTCAGCGGATCTAATTTTGCAAAAGTTAGTAATATGCTACAGATTCTGAAACTTCAAGGAATCTCAAAAACCACTTTCTACCGCCACCAACATAACTTATTATTCCCAGTGATAGATAATCATTGGATGCAGCAGAGGGCAAATCTAATTGCAGAAATGAAATCAACACCCTTGTGTTTAGCTGGCGATGGGCAATCCGATAGCCCGGGTTTTTCTGCAAAGTACACCGTGTATACTTTTTTGGAGTTGAAGAGAAAAAAATTGTGGGCTTCACGGTGGAACAACTTGTTCCACCTGCTTCGTCTGTTTCGCTCGAAACTACTGCATTCCGGAAAACACTACTTGAATTGATCGCCGATGGATTAAACGTTCAAATAGTGGCAAGCGATAGGCATGTCTCCATACGTAAGGTAATGCACCAGGAATTCCCAGAAATTATGCAAGAATTTGATGTCTGGCATGTGGCCAAAGCTGTCGGCAAGCAGTTGCTTGTGGCATCCAAAAGCACTCACTGCGCAACCATTGCCCCGTGGATATCGCGCCTCAAAAATCATCTGTGGTGGTGTTCGCATACCAGTAAAACAAATCCCGATTTACTGGTAGAGAAATGGAAATCGGCAACAAATCACATAATCAACGTTCACGAGTGGGAGAACAATGCCCAATATCACCGCTGCAGTCACGCACTTCTTGAACCAACCACCGCTTGGTTAGCCCCTGACAGTACAGCACATACCAAAGTCAAAACCGTGGTTCTGAAAACAAGTTTACTGAAAGACATCCGCCATCTTTCCAATTTTTGTCACACTGGCGATTTGGAGATTTTTCACGCCAGTGTATTGAAATACAGGCCAAAACGAATTCATTTTTTTTATGACGGAATGGTGGCTAGAACGCAACTTGCTGTTCTAGACCACAATTACAACGTAGGTAGAATTCAAAAGCTCAGAAGAACGCGATCAGAAGACGGGAGCGAGGACCAGAAGTGTTACCGAGTGGAGTACTCAAAAGCACGAAAGGAGTGGATTTTGAAAGCTCTTTATGAGCCGAAGTCCATTGAATTTGTATTTGACATCATTCGTGAGATTATGATGTTCGCTAAAGGTGAGATGTCCATCTCCTGGCATTCAAAATCCTCAGAATTCCCTCCGAATATTGCACCTGTTGTGAAACCCAGTGAAGAGGAATTGGTTCACAAATTTCAAAGTCGATTTCCAAGGTAATCAAGAAAAATTTTTGGTGGGTATAAAAAAAATTCCAACAAACTTTAACGAAAAATGTAGTAATATTTTTGCATCATGTGCATCTATTGTTTCATGTGTCTGTCTATTGTAAATAGGAGAACTACAATTTTCAACGGTTCGTCTGTCTCTTTTATCTGTGTCTCTCTATATTTTACGTTGTCTTTTGTATAGTTTACATGTGCATTGCAGTCTTATTTCCATGTGTGTATAGTTTTATTTATTTAACCTTTTGGTCACTTATCCTTATTTTTTTCCTATGCGCTCTAGTCCCTTTTGTATATCGCATTAACATGCCTTTTTACTCTTTGCAATCATCTGCATAGCATGCCTTTTTTGTATAGAATGTATAACAGGTACAATGTGAAATGTTGCCGGTCTTATCCCATAAATCCTATGCATTTTTCCGCGGGTGTTTTTAACTATTTTTACATTTTTACTAAATTATTTTTGATAATTTTGAAAAAAAATTTCGGTCCATTACGGCAGAATTTTTAGTTAGGGAATTTTTAATTTTTTCTGATAGGTCTCGCAAGAGAATGAGGATCCTTGTCGTGGATTGCAGGCTTATGGTAAAATGACCAAATTAATGACACACGTATTTAAATGTATAGCAATAATATTTATAAAATGTTTTTGCACAAAAATTCTTAATTTGGTCATTTTATTAACCAATACCTCATTGCAAATTTTTTTTGGGATGTAAATTATTGTGCTAACATGACATATAAAGTAGGTGCATGTGTTTGTGAACACACACACACACACCCCTATATATATATATATATATATATATATATATATATATACGCACGTGTATACACACGCGCACGCACGTGTATACACACGCACGTGTATACGCACGCACGCGTATACGCACGCATATACGCACGCACGTGTATACGCACGCACGGGTGTGTGTTATATATATATACGCACGCGTGTACTCGTACGCGTACACACGTATACAATATATATGTGTGTACACGCATATATACACACATATATATATTTTGGTGAAAAACCTATTTCTTCCATCACAGCATCGATGTGGAGAGTGAATTGCAGCCATTACAGTACTTTCTGCTGAGACTTCAGCACTGGACAGTTCCCTGCTATAACGAAGGCTTGCCTCGCTGTGCAGGGGAAAGGATCAGCACTGGACAGCTCCCTCCTCCCGAAAAGAGACCTGCAAAGGAATACACAGGAAGAGATAGATAGATAGATAGATAGATAGATAGATAGATAGATAGATAGATAGATAGATAGATAGATAGATAGATAGATAGATAGATAGATAGATAGATAGATAGATAGATAGATAGATAGATAGATAGATAGATAGATAGATAGATAGATAGATAGATAGATAGATAGATAGATAGATAGATAGATAGATAGATAGACAGGCAGATAGGCAGGCAGATAGGCAGATAGATAGGCAGATACACAGGCAGATAGTGGGTTGTGTGTGTGGGTGTAAAAATACCCACACACACAACCCACTATGTCTATGTGTAATATATATATATTATATATATATATATATATATATATATATATATATATATATATATACACTCTAACATACGCACATGTAGTCATGTATATACATAATGATAGAACGATAAGTGATTATAGTTGAGATGTTCCAAATAAAAAACCAAACACTGTATTTCACAAAAAATTTATTTGAATGTATATCATTATTAACATTTAAAAATCTATAAAGCATGAAAACAAAAGTGCACAAATTAAAAAATCCTACAAGTTCAATTGAAAGTCCAAATTGCTTTCCGTCAGGTCCATGTAGAATTGGAAACCTGTGTATTTTCCTTGTGGATCAGGGTAAGCTGTCCGGATTGATTTAATTACACAGGATGGTATGGGGATTGTATTATGTTTCCCCAAGAATCCATGTATCCAAGCTGTATAAGAGCGATATGCGCCCACACGCATAACACTAAGAAAAAAGGAAAATGAACTATATTAATTTTCAAAACTTATTACATTTTTTAATAAAGTCTACATGAAAAGAAAAAAAAACAAAACCATGACGCATTGATATCTTATGTTTTTCATGTTGCCTTTTTTCACTAACCTTTTTTTTTTTAAATAAACTTTTTCCTTGGTTAAAAATTATACTTGCATTGCCTTGTGTGTTTTACAATAAAATTGTAATAAATACCTATTGTTTGTTGTGTCATAATGTCTCCTGGTGACCAGTGCAGATAGTCTGATCGCGTGTTCTAGGTTTTCACGCACAAACGCATACTGTGCAAATAATGGATGCTGTGTTACACATAGGCAGTAGAGATGAGCGAACGTACTCGCCCGAGCTTGATACTCGTTCGAGTATTAGCGTGTTCGAGATGCTCGTTACTCGTAACGAGTACCACGCGATGTTCGGGTTACTTTCACTTTCATCTCTGAGACGTTAGCGTGCTTTTCTGGCCAATAGAAAGACAGGGAAGGCATTACAACTTCCCCCTGCGACGTTCAAGCCCTATACCACCACCCTGCAGTGAGTGGCTGGCGAGATCCGGTGTCACCCGAGTATAAAAATCGGCGCCTCCCGCAGCTCACCACAGATGCGTTCTGACATAGAGGAGGGAAAGTGGTATCTTGGTGGAGCTGCTATAGGGAGAGAGTTAGGAGTATTTTAGGCTTCAAGAACCCCAACGGTCCTTCTTAGGGCCACATCTAACCGTGTGCAGTAGTGTGGAGGCTGCTTTTAGCTAAATATCCCTCCTGCCTTTTACTCCGGGTTATCAGCTGTCACTAACAGCTGATAAACCGTTCCTACCTCTGATTGATTGCAGAGGCAGAAGGCTTTAAGCGCCGCTGTAATTTTACATATGGCGGTGTTTTAAGCCCAGGATCAGGTGCTGTAAATTTACTGTGCCTCATGAAGTCACCACATGAGTCTCTTCACACTGAACCACCTGCCACGAATTCTTCCATCAATTTAGAACTCTTAAAGGGGTTCTGACACAAATAATTTTTTTATGCTTTAGCAGCCATTGTTCCCTGGTGTGCCTAATGGACCCAGGGAACCCATGGGTTAATGGCTGCTAAAGCATAAAAAGATAATACTTACCTGTTCTTCTGTTGTTGTTGACATCGGGGGGTCATCTCCCGGCAGCATATTAGCACTTTCTGCTTAGGTTAAGCAGCCTGACTAGAGCCACCTGATTGGTGCACGCTGTGCAGTCACGTGGTGCCGAAGAGCCAATCAGGTGGCTCTAATCAGCAGCGCTGCTTAACCTAAGCAGAAAGTGCTAGTATGCCTCCCGGCAGGCAGTCTTCTTCCTCCAGCAGCCGCGCCGCTCCGGGATCGCGCGCATGCGCAGTGGAGAGGTGCCCTCTGACAGGAGTCAGGACGGGCCGCGTCTCCACTGCGCATGCTCAGCACTCCGGAGTTCAGCCAGGACGGACGGGCCGCCCACAGCAAGCACTGCTTGTGACGTGCTTGCTGTGGCGGTCCGTCCGTTGACCTCGGAAGTGCCTGACGGACGGACCAGAGCAGGAAGCGGTCTTTTTGACCGCTCCTGCTCTGCTTTAAAGGCACAGAAGAAGATGCCGGCTGGAGGGGACATGCCTGGCGATCGGGCCAGGCCAGGCAAGGTGAGTACAATTTTTTTTTTTTCATGTCAGAACCCCTTTAACCCCTTAGTGACCAGTTTTTTTTTGCTTTTTTCCATTTTTGTTTTTCCTACTCCCTTTTAAAAAAATCGTAGCTCCTTTATTTATCCATCGACGTCGCTGTATGAGGGCTTGTTTTTTGCGGAACGAGTTGTATTTTTCAATGGCACTATTTATTGTACCATATAATGTACTGAAAAACTTTTAAAAAATTCTTAGCGGAGAGAATTGGAAAAAAAAAGAAATTCCACCATCTTTTGGTGCGTCCTGTTTCTACGATGCACAAACTGCAACAAAAACGACCTGATATTTTTATTCTATGTGTCAGTGCAATTACTACGATACCAAACTTATATAGTATTGTTTTTGCTGTAGTACTTGTATTTTTTTTTTAAAGATATTAATTTTTTTCAATTATTTTCTGCCTTCATTTTGTGCGCGCAATAACTTTTTTATTTTTCTGTCGACGTAGTTGTGCAAGGGCTCATTTTTTGCGGGATGTCCTGTAGTTTCCGATAGTATCAATTTGGAATACATACGACTTTTTGATCGCTTTTTATTGCATTTTTTCTGAGAGACAGGGTAACTAAAAAAATGCATTTCTGGCGTTCTTTATTTTTTTTTTCGGACGACGTTCACCGTGCAGAAAAAATAATGCACTACTTTGATAGATCGGACTTTTACAGACGCGGCGATATCAAATACATATTTTTTATTTTATGATTCAGATTTTTTAATAATAGATATGGCAAAAGGGGGGTGATTTAAACTTTTATAACTTTTTTTTTTACAATTTAAAAAACTTTATTGATTTTTTTTTACTTTGCTTTGAAGTCCCCCTGGGGGACTTTAACATGCGATGCTTTGATCGCTCCACAGTATGACGTAATGCTATAGCATTACGTCATACTGCTTTTTTTACAGGCAGTCTATGAAGCCACCCTGTGTGGATGGCTTGATAGGCAGTCTGCTAAGGCAGCCCTGGGGCCATTCATTAGGCCCCCGGCTGCCATGACACCTGCATGGATCCCCCGATCTCACCGCGGGGGGGGGGGGGTTCGGGACCCCCAAACAGCGTTCGGGGGATTTAAATGCCGCTGTCAGAATTGACAGCGGCATTTAAAGGGTTAATAGCCGCGTTCGGCCGAACGGCCGAGCGCGGCTGTTGCCCGCGGGTGTCAGCTGTAATAAACAGCTGACGCCCATGCTGTATGGAGGGAGATAGCGGCGCTACCTCCCTCCATACACGTCCTGCAGCTGCAGGACGTAAAAACACTATGGCCCGGTCGTTAAGGGGTTAAACTATAACTGTCATTAGAAAAAATTTCAAATGCACTTTAAATTTTGTTAGCATATGTAATTAAAATGTATAATTTTCTCTTAAACTGTTAAAATAACATACTTTCACCTATTGTATATCACAGAAACCAGAGCTAATAAAAAACTTTCTTTGTCATATTCGCTTTTCTCACCCCAATATTAGTAGGATTTGACTCTTAGAGTTAAGGAAACATTCCAAAATATTTTTTTTGTTGGCCAATTGTTCTGCATTCCAATAGGAAATTATCTAGCCCTAACAGTAAAAGCGCCAAACCAGGTTTGTTTTCAGTTATGTAGAGGTGGAGTGTTTATATAATTTTAAACACCTTCTTCCATAGAGTGTAGATTTGGGCCAGCTCCATAAAATATGGAGCAGTGCCCCTATTTGCCAGAAGGTCCTTCAACATTTAGGGGAGGCTCTGCTACAGATGTATGAGAGTTTCAATGGAGTATAGTACCATCTGACCAATAATTTATAGTATTGTTCATGGACGGATGTGCATGCTGTGAATTTTACTGTCCATTTTAGGGCGGTTTTCCATTCTTGTAGGGAGATTTGACTTGAGAGGTCTGTTTCCCATTTCAGGAACTGTACTGTTTTCTTTAGAAACATGATAAAAATTCAAAGAATTGTTTAGTAAGATTCTTGTATTGGTTAAGGGTATTAGATATTTGGTCCTTTAAAATCGTTGGAATATTGATTTTTTTTGGTGACTGGGTGCATGCGAAGATGTTTTCTTATTTGGAGGAATATATAAAACTCAGAAGAGGGAATTTTATACTTTTCCTGAATTGTAGAGAATGGTAGCAGTTGTCCGTTATAGTAAAAGTCTGCTACCGATTTAATCTCACTGTTTGACCATATCTTGAGGGAGATTTCAGGAATGAAAATTTTTAATGTTGACAGTTAGATTGGAGTGATCTGACTATCTTGGGAAAGGAGGTCTTTCTTGAAACATGTTCTCCCTTAAAGTATGGTCACCTTTGGTGGGAGAGTATATGAAGAGGACAAGTGAGTGGGGAAGCTAGAGAGGGACAGGAAATATGGTTTCCAGTCTGAGATTTGTGCAAAGTGAGATTCTAGTGATGGCAATATTTTGTCGAGATAAGTAGCGCATAGGTGTTTGATTTGACCAATCAAAAAAGAGTTGTGGTCGTTTTGGAGGTCCGATAAGCTTAGGCCACATGTTTTTTATTTTGGTCATTAGAAAGAAGGGTACTCAGGGTTTTGCTTTTTGCAAAAGGTTGTGATTGGGATGGGTATAGGGAGAGTCCTTAGATAGTAGAGGATTTTAGGGAGTATAAGCATCTTATATAGTGTAACCCTGACCATCCATCCGAACTCCAAAAAAAGCTATTCTGTCCAATTCCTTTTGTATTGAATTCATTAGGTGAGGAAAGGTGGCTTTAACAAGGTTTGCGGTGTCAGGCATTAATAAAATGCAAAGATAGGGAATTCAGTGGGGGCTCCACTGGAATGGGAAATTGAATGAAATCGTAAGAGATTTTGAAGAGTTGGTTTTATAATAGGATAGTAAACCAAATTCTTCCAATGTCTGGGCAACATAATCTGATGATGTCTCCGGTTTAGTGATTGTTAAGATAACATTGTCTGCGAAAAGGTTTATTTTGTGTGTTGTGAGGCCCACTGTAATTCCTCCAATGTTTGGATTGTTTCTAATGTCCTCTGCCAATGGCTCCATAACAATCGAAAAAAATCATGGGTGACAGAGGGCACCCTTGTCTTGTGCTGTTTGCTAGGTTAATAGGCTTGGACGGGAGCCCATTGATCAAAACCATCACTGAGTGGGAGGAGTATATGGCTTTAATAGCTTGGAGGTTGGGACCCGCAAACCCAAATTTCTGCAATGCTTAAAACATGTATCCCCAATGAACCCTGTCAAACGCCTTCCCCAAATCCATAATAACAGGGATAATAACAGGGAGGGCGTCGGGCTTTTTTCAGCCACATCCACATCACGTGTCTGGGGACATCAGGTGTCTGGTGTCATCTGGGGCCTGGCGGCCTTTAGTAAAGCCCACCTGATTATTTTTGACCAAACTAGACATCAAGGAAAACAGTCTGTTTGCTATTACCTTGGCATAAAGCTTTACATCTGAATTTAAAAGTGAGATGGGTCGATAACTGTTTGCAGCATTTGGTTCTTTGCCTGGCTTGGGAAGGGCTATTATTATGGCTTTTAAATTTTCTTCTTGGAAATGAGCCTTTAGACATAGCCAGGTTGAAAAAAATCATATATGTGTGGGAGTAGAATAGAATGGAAAGATCTCAAGTACTCGTTAGAAAGTCCATCCGGACCTGGGGCCTTTCCTAATTTTGACTTCTGGTTAGCCAAGAGTATTTCTTGCTTGGAAATTGGATCATTGACTATAGTTGCATTTGTGTTAAGCTAGGAAGATTTAACCCTTTAAGGAAATCATGGATTAGTGCTTGTTTAGGTTGAGCAGTGGAGGAGTCGAACTTTAAGTTGTAAAGGTTATGGTAGTAATGGCTAAATTCGTCCACTATAGCTTGAGGGTTTAGGATTTTATCTCCTGAGCTTTGAGATTTCAAGTGTGTTATTCTATTTTTGCTCCTAATTATTTTTGCATGGTTAGCCATTAGCTTACTTGCTTTGTATAAGAGTTGTAGTATTTCATTTTTAGTGTTTTGGCGTTTTTTTTTTCAAATTCTAAGGACAAGTGGTTTTGTAACTTCTTTGAGAAGTGACTGTGTTGATATTGATAGATTGGAATTATTGTTTTCCTCAAATAGGTTGATATTGTCTAATCATTTTTGTATATTTTTAAGTCTTTGTTTTTTAAATCTTGCGGGTTGTTTGATTAAAATGCCTCTAATAAAAGCTTTATTGGATTTCCATAAAGAGAAGTAGTTGCTTGCTGTTGTGCTGTTGTAAGAGAAGAATTCTGATAGTTGATTAGCTATAGCTTTCTGTGTTGATGTTAAAGGCATGATATAGGTATTATCTTTCCAGATGTAGGTATTATTAGGGTATTCGGGAGTTTGAACTGTTAAGGTTATGGGTGCGTGATCTGGCCATGTAATATGTCCAATATCAGAGTGGCTTATGTCTGGAATAGCCCATTTGTTGGTGATAAACATGTTGATTTGTGTATATGGGTTATGCCTTTCTGAGTAGTATGTAAAGTCTTTTTCGGAAGCATGCAAACATCTCCATGTGTCGTATAGGTCTTTCCTGGATAGCCATGATCTCGATTGGGGAGGTTGTCTGTTACTCTTAGAGGTTGTATCAAGAGTGGCATTGTGGATGATATTGAAGTCGCCACAGATAATTAATTTCCCCAAAATATTATTTTGGAGTTTTTTTTAATAATGTGTTAAGGAAGCATATTTGAGATTTAATAGGGGCATAAATGTTGACGATAGTATTGGTAGAATTATTTATGTCGCAGATTAAGGCTATGAATCTGCCTTTATTGTCGATAATTAGGTTGGAAAGGGAGAAAGTGATTGAGTCTTCCATCATGATGAGTACTCCAGCTTTTTTCTTGTCTGCCTTAGATAAGAACATGTGTGGGAACTGGGAGTTGGAGAACTTTGGTGGGGATGATTTTTTGAAGTGTGATTCTTGTATGCATATTATGTCGGCATTTGCCTTCTTAGCCTCTATTCACAATAACCAGCGCTTGTATAGGCTACTTAGGCCTCTAACGTTAAGTGAGAATATTTTTATAGTCGTTATGGGTTAAATAAAAGGTTTGGCTCATCTAATTGCCATTGGTCCTCATGTCTTTCAGTAACTTTAAGCAAGTTAGGGTAAATCCTTTGCCGTGGTGGTACACATATTAAAACTAGAGAAACAAGAAAGAATGTAATCCATGATTAATAAGAATGTATTGTCATAGAATGTAAGAGGATTGTGCAGTGTGTGAGACTGTGAAAACTGGGGGTAAATTGTAGGAGAACAGTTCTTATCCTAGGCCTACTAAAGGGTTTGTGTGTTAAGGTCCTCAGACATCCCTTGTTGCTGTGGTCCAATCTTTAGCCACCTTGAGAGATGGCGGATGATGCTTGGTTGTGTTTTGCTTTGGTGGAGAAGGTGTAGATAAACCTCAGAGCTGCAGAAGCTACATTCCTTTTTCTAAAGAGCTGAAAGAGTGGGTTGATCCATTATTTGTGGTGATCACTTTTGTGGGGAAACCCCAGTTATATGTAATTGCATGTTTCCCTAGAATTTGAGGGTCAGAAACACTATGTTTTCTCCTTAGGTAGAGCACCTAGATGGGGAGTGAGAAGACTCAAAAGGCCATTCATGCTCCTCTGAGTAATATGCAAATGAGTGAGATGGAATAATACCTCTACAGTGCCACCTATTGGAAGGAAGCAGGAAGCATTCCTTGAAGCCAAAGTTAGACTCTTTATACAAACCTTGTAACACTGACTGTGATTTAAAAGCAAAGCCAGACTCTATGCACAAACAGCTGTTTCAGGGTATTTGCCCTTCATCAGTGTATAGTAGGAGTCTGGCTTTGCTAGTGAGAGGCCTGGGATGGTGGTCAGAAATGCTATCTTTTCTCCTTAGGGAGGGACCTAGACAGTGAGTGAGGAGACTCAAAAGGCCATTCATGTTCCTCTGGGTAATATGCAAAGAAGGGAGATGGAATAATAATGTTTGAGGAAGATGAATTGGTTAAATGATCATCTATCTATGTGGCCTTTCCTGTTTTGTGTGTAAGCTGTGGGTTTGAGGGTGTTTTATTTCCTTGCTGGGTTTGTCTTTTTGGGTTGGTAACTGACCTGAATCTAAAGATCCTTTCTGGAGAGTGTTGTCAGAGTGGTCCGCCATACTGTCATTGGATGAGCTTGATTCTCTTCTTAGTCTTGCTATGGACACCATCATCTTTGTCTTGGAAGCTGGTCTGGATAAGGCTAGGAGCTCTGTCTCTTGCTGTCTGGGGAGCAGGTCTGTGTTTTTCCCTCTCTCTCTGCTCCATAGGAGGGTGAGAAACTGCAGATCCTCTGGAGAGTGTGCCCCAATACATAGACGTCTGCCTGCATCACTGCTGAGCAATGACATAGGTAGGAGATAGGGAGGTTGATGGGAGGCAGTTGTTCTGCGCGCCGTTCACCCCGCTTGTGGGGTTAGAGCTGCTGGTGGCTTTGTTTGGCAGGTAGTCAGTGCCAGCGGGAGAAGGTGGGGGGAGAGGTTAGTTATCCCCACACCCTCGGCCCCTGTAAGCAGCTTGTAGTTCCTTCAAGTGGGGCTGCAGTGTCAGCAGGGTAGATGGGGGAGCCGCTAGCATGAGCGTGGCCCCCCTGCTCTCTGAGCAGCTTATAACTTCTCTGAGTGGGGTAATAGTATTGGTGGGGAGTGGGAGAGCACTGCTGTGAGCCCCCAGGTCTCTTCCTCTCCTCTCCCTGAGCAGCTGGAAGCTCCTTCCCACAGGTCTGTAGTGCTGTAGTGAACAAGTGAGAGAAGACACAGCTAACTCGTTCTCATTCATGCCGCCTTTTTAGGCATGCAAATATGTATCGTTGTCTCGTCCAAACAAGAATCATTCAGAATCATTCGGACCCTGTATTAGTGAATACAGGGACTGAGCAATTGCTGTTTAAAGTGAATGATAAGCAAACAAGCCAACGATAACACTACCCAATGATGATTTTGTTTCGGCTTCAAAATTAGAGTAGTCTTATGTATTTCCATCTGCTGAATTCAAAAATCACCATAAAAATGACCAATTAGCTCTTGCTTTGGAGATACAGTTACATGTCATTTAGAGTTTACATTTTTATTTTGTGGGAATTTTTTTGGGGGGTGAGTTGTCACACCTCTCAACTGACACAACATAACGTTCTCCATTTGTTTGTAGGTTATAAACATAACAATTATAATTGTTATGCCTGCATAAAATGAGCAATGAACGAAAAGCGAATGATTCTCGTTCGTCATTCAGTTGTTGGCTCATGTTTAGATTGAAAGACTGTTGTTCACTTTCGCTTGTTTGAACAATTTTTTGAACAATAATTCTTACACCCAAAAGCACCTTAGTCCTCCACTGCTGGAAAAGGGGTGTGCTCCTCACACAGCAGTGAAGACATTCAGAGTTTAAGCGTTATTCAATGAAAACATTCCATGACTTGTATAATATAACACAAATAACAAGGCGTGTCACATTACACACTGTGCCCACCGAAAGATTTTCAATAGACGGCAACTCGGGGTCCTTCTGCAGTGAGAGTAAGATGGCCCCGTATGTCATTTGAAAATTCATGTTAGTGGTGAGGGAGGCCTTTGGATCCTCCTAGTTTATGAGCCCCTCAATTGTGACCACTATTGCTATGCCACTGCTCAGTGAGTGTGCGGCAAATTTCCTGTACATTTGGATACTGGAAAGTACAGTCTTTGCCTCAGATTGCCTGGGGGGCCACTTGAGAATGGGGGCCCTGGGTAATTGCCCAGTGTTTTTTGCCCTTCCTAACATCAACTTTTCACTGGATAGAAAAGTGCTGTGCTCATAAACACATTGCATGCATGTTTCAAACTTGTGTTGTTATAGCAAAAGTTAATCAATTACTTCTTTGTATCCCAAAATGGTTCTTTTAAAATATATGATTAGTAATACAAAAAAACAAGCCCACCTATGGCTACACTGAAGGAAAAATAAAAATATTATAGCTTATGGAATGCGGAGACGTAACAACTAGAGATGAGCGAGCATACTCCTCCGAGCTTGATGCTCGTTCGAGTATTAGGGTGCTCGAGATGCTCATTACTCGAGACGAGCACCACACGGTACTCGTCTCGATTAAACGAGCACTGACCATTGAATTCAATGGAGCCGGCAATACAGCCGGCTCCATTGAAAGCAATGGGCTGCCGGCGAGCGCGGGATGAATTTTCGGGAAGGGCTTAAAAATATAAGCCCTTACCTGAAAATCATCCTAAAATGTGTAAAAATAAAAAATAAAATGTATACTCACCTTTCCGCTGCAGCCGGAGTTCAGCCGCGTCATTCAGCTGAGAGCTGCCCCTGATTGGTCCCTGCGCTGAGTCAATCAGAGGCAGCACTCACCCATTCATGAATTCATGAATGGGTGTGAGTGAGAGCTGCCTCTGATTGGTGAGGCTGTGACCAATAAGAGGCAGCATATTCCGCAGGCGGGGATTTTAAATCCCCGGCTGCTGAATACTACTCAGAGCAGTTCAGGAGAACTGCCGGCCAGACACGGCTGAACTCCGGCTGCAGCGGAAAGGTGAGTATACATTTTTTTTTTTTACACATTTTAGGATGATTTTCAGGTAAGGGCTTATATTTTTAAGCCCTTCCCGAAAATGCATCCCGCGCTCGCCGGCAGCCCATTGCTTTCAATGGAGCCGGCTGTATTGCCGGCTCCATTGAATTCAATGGGCTAACATCGTTCTTCTCTGCTTCTCTGCCACAGCTGTTACAGCTGTGGCAGAGGAGAGCGATCTTTATGGTGACAGTGCGGGGGGGGGGGGGGTGTCTCACTCTTGCCACTATTGTGTCTTAGAGGGGTTGTCCCGAGCCAAAACCTCAAAATTTTCACTTAGCCCATTCCCCCTGTCACCCCCCGGCATAAAGCAGCCCTTTAAAGCGGTTATAAACCGCTTCCTACTTACTGTTTTGAAGAAATAATAACTTATAAAGTTCTTCTTCTAAGATGGCTCCTGTGATGTCCCAGGGTGCACCGCGGGAATTGTCCCACGGTGCACCGCGCTTCCAGGAAGCCTTCATGCGCGCTCCCGAGACGCCGGTCACATGAGCAGGTGACTGACGTCATCGGTGGAGGCGTGCACTTGTAATGAATGAAATGCCGATCCAGCCACCCCATTGGCTGGTCGGCAGAACGCATCACAGCGGGAGGTGGAGTCTGCCGGAGAATACAGCAAACAGCTGTTTCTCCCTTCTCTTGACCACACAGAAGCGCAGGTAAGCGCACCTTTCTGCGGTACTCTTTCATGCTTGTAGTAGTAGCACAGGATCATTGCCTTCTGCAATGAGTCTGTGCTTGAAAAATTTATTATGCCTGCCCTGTATTGGTATGTGCCTGCCATTTTTATAGTGCCTGCCATGTGCTGCGGTGTTTTTTGGTCCTGCTTTGTGCTGCTATCGAGACTGCCGTGTTTATTGTGCATGCCGTCTGCTTCCATTCGCCTGCCGTGTGCTTCCATGTTCCTGCCATGTGCTGCTTTTTTTGTGCCTGCCGTGTGCTTCCATGTCCCTGCCGTGTGCTTCCATGTCCCTGCCGTGTGCTTCCATGTGCCTGCCGTCTGCTTCCGTGTGCCTGCCGTGTGCTCCATTTTTTTTTTGTGCCTGCCGTGTGCTTCCATGTGCTCCTTTTTTTTGTGCCTGCCGTGTGCTTCCATGTTCCTGCCGTGTGCTTCCATGTGGCTGCCGTGTGCTCCTTTATTTTTGTGCCTGCCGTGTGCTTCCATGTGCCTGCCGTCTGCTTCCGTGTGCCTGCCGTGTGCTCCATTTTTTTTTGTGCCTGTCGTGTGCTTCCATGTGCTCCTTTTTTTTGTGCCTGCCGTGTGCTTCCATGTTCCTGCCGTGTGCTTCCATGTGGCTGCCGTGTGCTCCTTTATTTTTGTGTCTGCAGTGTGCTTCCATGTCCCTGCCGTGTGCTGCTTTTTTTGTGCCTGCCGTGTGCTTCCATGTTTCTGCCGTGTGCTTCCATGTGCCTGCCGTGTGCTTCCATGTGCCTGCCATGTGCACCATTTTTTTTGTGCCTGCCGTGTGCTTCCATGTGCCTGCCGTGTGCTGCTTTTTCTTTTTTGTGCCTGCCGTGTGCTTCCATGTGCCTGCGTGTGCTGCAATGTGCATGTGACTGCAAATTGCTTGGAATCTGCATACATTCCGCACAATTTATTCATATAATTTACATACAAACTGCATGCAATCTTCGTAAAATTTGCATGGAATAGACATAGCATCTGCATGCAATCTACACACAAACACTGCCTTCAATCAACACTCAATTTACCTGCAATCTACATACAATATGCATGCTATCTGCCTAGAGACTGCCAGCAAATTGCCTACAGACTGCGGATAATGTGCCTGATTTTGGCCGGCTAGCTATCAACAATCTGTCCACAATCTCCCAGTAATCAATCTGAAATTCGCCTAAATTATGCCTGCCATGGACCTATAAAAGATGGGAATAGGAAAATGCTTCAGTTTCCATAACTGTTATTGAAGTGCAACTAATTTGTTTTTTTTTTGTTTTTTTTTAGTCCAATTCAAGCACAAACATGTACCAGGAAGATCTTGAATTTGAGGAGATTGATTCTTCATCCGATTCTTTTGGAGAGGTAAGTTTTTGCTGAAAATGGAAAGGTTGCAGCAAACCAATGGCAATAAACATTATAATTTTTTAATTTTTTATTTACAGAACTTCCTTTCCGATATCGAGGAAAATGATGATATCCCCCAAACTCTGCATTATTCGGAGGTATGTGTTGAAACTTGTATAAAATTGTTTTTGGTTTTTATTTGAAAAGTTAGCCATAACAGCAACTTTGCATCAGTCCTTTACAATTAATTATTTCAATACATTATTTCATGTGTGTTTGTGTATGTATATATATACAAACACTCGCACACGTACGTGGTGTGCATATACATACACACGTACGTACGTGTTTGTGTATGTACATGCACATACGGGTGTATGTATATATACATACAGAGGCAAATGCTCATGTGCGTGTGTATCTATATACAAATGCACACGTGTGTGTGTGTGTGTGCGTATGTGTTGTGAGAAGGTGACCGGCAAAGTGCTGGAGGGCATATATATTTCGCCTAGGATGCTCTCCTATGAGGCTTTGGGGAGCACTTGGCCAGGTACGTGCCACCGAGCAGCCTGGGCTCGGTGAAGGAAGCCGGCAGTATGGTGTCAGTAGCATTAAGTTACTGACACGGTGTAGTAAGTAAGTGGCTCCAAGCTGCATAATCCGGGCCGGCTTTTCCTGGAGTGACCAAAGTGAAGGGTGGGATGGTCA
The DNA here is from genome assembly GCF_035609145.1 of Eleutherodactylus coqui. NCBI lineage: Eukaryota > Metazoa > Chordata > Amphibia > Anura > Eleutherodactylidae > Eleutherodactylus > Eleutherodactylus coqui. Next base: position 135,479,041 of record NC_089843.1, on the reverse strand, counting down.
CTCCCACGTGCTTAATGAGCACGTGCTTAATGAGCACTGTGTACTTAAAACTGAAAGTAAAGTGTAACTTTCACTACGGGACCCCGGGAGTCATGTGACCACCAGGGCTCCCTGCTACAGCACAGCTGGAGGGTCATACTAGACCCTGGCCAGCTCTGCCAGTGACCAATGTCACTACAGGGGTTGCTTTTCCCTGTAACTGGGGCTCCTATGGATGCCCCAGCTTCAGTGGGAAAGTGTCAAATAAAAAAATTTAAAAATGAATGTCTCCCAGAGGTCTTATATGACGTCATGGGGTACATAGATAGTAAAAAAAACATAATTTCATATGCATATAAAACAAAATTACAGAATAAAACAACAATATATACATAAGAAAGAAAATAAGACAAAGCCGACGCCAATCAAAACCGTCGCCGTGTGCGCCCTGTAATCCAAAACCATACATATTATATATTAAAATGTCAGAAACAAATAGAGGAACCCATTCCCAAACTTGATTTTAGCATAAATATACTAAATTTAAAAAAAAACTATAAATGTTAAAAAAAATCATTTTTTTAGCATTTAACCCCAAAAAAACTAAAAAACGGGGGGGAAAAAGTCAGTGAAAAAGATATTTAAAAAATCGCCCTATATATCACAGGAAAAAAAATGCTGTAAAAATAATTTTGATAGCTAAAGGAAAAAAAAAATAGGGCAGTAAAACCGCCACATGGGTAAAATCTAGAGATGAGCGAGCATACTCGTCCGAGCTTGATGCTCGTTCGAGTATTAGGGTGCTCGAGATGCTTGAAAGCAATGGGCTGCCGGCGATCGCACGATGAATTTTCGGGAAGGGCTTAAAAATATAAGCCCTTCCCGGAAATTCATCCAGAAATGTGTAAAATTAAAAAAAATTCAGGAATGACAGCTGAGAGCTGCCCCTGATTGGTCCCTGCGCTGAGCCAATCAGAGGCAGCACTCACCCATTCATGAATTCATGAATGGGTGTGAGTGAGAGCTGCCTCTGATTGGTGAGGCTGTGACCAATCAGAGGCAGCTCATTCAGCAGGCGGGGATTTTAAATCCCCGGCTGCTGAATACTACACAGAGCAGTTCAGGAGAACTGCCTGCCAGACGCGGCTGAACTCCGACTGCAGCGGAAAGGTGAGTATACATTTTTTTTTTTTACACATTTTAGGATGAGTTTCAGGTAAGGGCTTATATTTTTAAGCCCTTCCCGAAAATTCATCCCGCGCTCGCCGGCAGCCCATTGCTTTCAATGGAGCCGGGAATTCAATGGGCTAACATCATTCTTCTCTGCCACAGCTGTTACAGCTGTGGCAGAGGAGAACGATCTTTACGCTGACAGTGCGGGGGGGGGGCCCACTCTTGCCGCTATTGTGGCTTAATAGTGGGACCTGGGAACTTGAGATGCAGCCCAACATGTAGCCCCTCGCCTGCCCTATCCGTTGCTGTGTCGTTCCCATCACTTTCTTGAATTGCCCAGATTTTCACAAACGAAAACCTTAGCAAGCATCGGCGATATACAAAAATGCTCGGGTCGCCCATTGACTTCAATGGGGTTCGTTACTCGAAACGAACTCTCGAGCATCACTGAAAGTTCGACTCGAGTAACGAGCACTCGAGCATTTTGGTGCTCGCTCATCTCTAGTAAAATCCCTATAAAGTGTCTGGTCCTTAAGGTACAAAACAGCTTGGTCCTTAAGGGGTTAAGTGAGTTCCAGAGCATCCTACACACAGACCAGCAGTAATCCACAAACATTGCCTCATTCCAACAGCCCTGATATCTTTGTTCCATTACAGAAATATCCTGGTGGAATCTTTCTCCATGTTCATCACTGACAACTCCACAACTAGAAGGGAAAAAGTCTAGGTGGGAATGGAGAAATGGATTTTAAGGAACATGCTGCATCCAAGTTGATGGTATTTTTCCAGAAGTACTGTCACCAGCTGAGTGTAGTAATCATCTTTTTTGTTAACTAAGTAAACCATCAAAATCCCTTTTAAATCTTGCCAAGCTTCTTTTTCTTTTCCCTCCAAAACTCTTGTCAAAAGCAGGATCCTTTACAAGTTGTCAAATTTGTGGCCCAACAAAAATACCTTCCTTAACCTTTGCATCACTCAATCAATGAACATTTTTCTCTTAAGTACTTAAATGCCTGTCCTTCCTGGTTCATACCTTTTCCAAAAGTTTTCATTAAACCCAGCTTTAGGGTGCCTTCACACGAGCATGTAAACATATTACAACCACTGCATTCCCTGTGGTGTGTTCACATGTCCGTGTTTTACAGGTGTGTGCCTGTTAAAATAGGACATGTGTGCACCATAGGGAATGCACGCATTGCCTGAATGAATGAAAGGCGAGAGCTGCCTGTGATTGGCTGAGCACCTCAGCCAATCAGAAGCAGTTCTTTCAGCAGGCAAACATTTTAATTCTCCGCCTGCTGAAAGAACTTCAGTGCAGAGCTAGGGACAGCGGAGACAGGGTGCGGCTGAGCCCCGGCAGCTGGAGAAAGGTGAGTATGTTTTTTTTTTATTTTTTACACCAGTTTGGCTTGTTTTTCAGGGAAGGGTTTATATTTAAAGCCCTTCCCTGAAAAACAATTATGGGGTGGCAGCAGCTGGATCCTCTAGCGCAGCTGTCATCTGTGACAGCTGCGCTAGGGAATTCTTTATTCCCTGCGGGGATGAAGAAAACATCTGCCGCATGTGGCAGATATGTTCTTCATCCCTGCAGAGGACATGGCAGTGGCGGACAGGTAAGTATATATATATATATATATATATATATATATATATATATATATTTCTTTTCTTTTTTTACAATAAAAGGGTTGATTTTCAGGGAAGAGCTTATATTCAAAGCTCTTTCCTGAAAATCAGGGGTGACAGCAGACCATTGCCTTCAATGGAGCCGCCGGCAGCCAATTGCCTTCAATGGAGCTGCCGGCAGCCAATTGCCTTCAATGGAGGCGCCGGCAGCAGCCGCGGTTCCATTGAAAGCAATGCATGGACCTTCACACACGCATTTTTTTGCACGTACAGGGGTGCGCACCTATGTACGCATACACTCGTGTGAAGCCACCCTTATACAAAGGGGCGGAAGAAGAACATCTTTTGGGTCCACGAGAGGCTCGCCAAAGACATTTTTCTCGGTAGAGTCAAGATTTCTTGCAGGCCAGTCCGCTTGAATGTAATTTGATTTCCTATCCCTACTGTCCCACATACATGAAAAGCAACAGTATTTAATGTACCCCAGTTGCATTCCTAAGAGTACAGCGATGACTCTTAGATCGCCACAGATTTTTTATCCATGTTCAGAATATTTGATTGAGTTGAGGAGGCCTGTCATGTTTGCATAAGTCTCCTTCATGTGAACTGCATGACCAACAGGAATAGAAGGAAGACGGTTGCCGTTGTGAAGTAATACAGTTTTCAAACTAAGCTTGGAGGAGTCTATAAATGTCTCTATTCAGTTGGATTATGGTTGAAATTTAAATATTTTATCAAGCCATTAATGTCGCAGCAAACAACCAGATTGTTTTTCTTCTCAAAAAAAGGAAGCAGATTCCTCTGACATTCTCTGTACTGTGTGACCCAGACATCATGTTGGAGAAGATTCCATTGCTCTGGTATTGATCCTAGAAGTTCCGCCTCCTGCCTTGACAAGTCAAGGTCTCGAATGAGATCACTCAATTCCGCTTGACTCAGTCTGTGCGGTGTATCATCTTTTACCTCAAAGTCAGAGTAATGGAATGTGGAAGGCTTGTTGGGTTCTTCTTTTTCCACACTTTCTTCATTTTCTACTTCAAGTTTTTCGATTTTCGAGTACTTCCGTACTCGGGTGAAAAGATTCGGGGGGCGTCGTGGGTGAGTGGGGAGTTGCAGGCGGGGGGGGGGGGGAGAGGGAGAGAGAGAGGGCTCCCCCCTGTTCCCCGCTGCAACCCCCCGCTCTGCCACGCCTCCCCCCGCCCCCGGGCGCCCCCTGAATCTTTTCACCTGAGTACGGAAGTACTCGAAAATCGCGGTGCTCGATCGAGTAATTACTCGAAACGAGTATATTCGCTCATCTCTATTTATAACCTAGAAACATATGGAGAATGTTGTGTTATGTCTGTTGGGAAGTGTGACAACCCCCCCCCCCCCCCCCCCCACCACCCACCCACCGAAAAAAAAATTAAAAATCCCTCCAAATAAAAATGTAAATTCTAATACATAAGAATACGCTAATTTTGAGCCTGAAACAAAATCATCGTTGGTCATAATTGTCTGCTATATACTACACGCAACTCGTCTTACAATAGCACACAATTGGCAAAGCTCTGAAGTTTCTACCATAAAAAAATAGCATCTTTAGTCTCCTTCAACTGCACCTATGAAAAAATGCTGGCAGTCGAAAATGGAACATTCAATCCTGTTATATCCAAATGGAACATTTGGCTGATCATCCCTCAATTAACCAGCATACAAATCCCTCCACATACCACCCTTCCAAATATCTCCATTCGTAACCCCCCTCCTTTCCTTCATAGACTCTTTTGCCATAAAGTAAAAGCCTTCCAGTGGTGCACAAGTTTCTAGTTTCTGGTTCATAGTTGATATCTAGTACTCAAGTGACGCTCTGCATAAACCTGGCAACTATTTTCTTTTATTTTGTAAGAATGAACATTAGTTTCATTACTATTCAGCAACGCATTGCATGTTTAAAATATTTATGTCACAGTACAGAAATTGTATTCTAACACAACAAATATGTCAACTTTCTTTTATTCTTTGTTTATTATAAAACCCAATAAAAATTATTGAAAAGAAAAAAAGGGCAAAAGTGAATGATGTGCAACAAAAAAAACAACTTTTTGTTTGTTTAGGTGGATTTTTTGTTTTTATCGAGTTAATCTGGTCTCAACTAAGATTTATTGAGCATTCACTCCTGCGTCAAAATGTTTTTTTCACGCGACTTTCGATTTACATATTTTATTGGTATATGATAACAGTACAAAAGCTTTTGTATACATAGATAATAGTTATTTTTTTCTTTGCTTTAGGGAAAGTTTGTGAAGTTGAAATTTGTAGCAGTCATGTAAGAGTTCATTAATTCAGTGATGGCAACTTTTCAAACCTGCAAACATGATCCAGACTCTTTTTGCTATGTCTGTGGTGTCTTTCTGAGTACCAAAGCAGTCAAGCATAGACTTAAAGGTGCCAATAACTTCTGTAAAGCCTACAAGGCCTATTTTGGCATGTCAGTGGGGGATCAAGAGAAGAAATGGGCTCCCTACGTAGTTTGTGATAGTTGCAGGTCCAATCTTGAGGCATGGTATGGAGGAGAGAGTCAACAGATGAAGTTTGAGGGGCCTCGTATCTGGCACGAACCAACAGATCATCTCAAAAGCTGCTATTACTGTGTCATTGATGTGTCTCATCACCGAAAAGGGAAGAAAACAGGTGTGTTCGACTATCCAGACATTCCATCATCCTTAAGCCCCAATGCACACAGCAACGAGATTCCTGTATCTTCTACTCCAAGTGAGAATGACAGTGATAGTGACTCATCACATTGTGAAAATGTGCAAGATGAGGAATTCTCTGAAGATGCAGATTTCAAACCGTATTTCCCAAATCAACAAGACTTAAATGATTTCATCCGAGAATTTGGGCTAGCAAAATCAAACGCAGAGATTTTAACATCAAGGCTAAAAGAATGGAATCTGCTAGATAAAAGCTGCAAGGTATCTAAGCAGCGAAAACGTCATCAAACATTCTCTCAGTGGTTTATTCTTAAAGATCAACTGTGCTACTGCCACAATGTGAGGAGCATATTTGGAGAAATTGGATTTCCTTATGATCCAAAGGACCGGCGACTCTTTATCAACAGATCTAGTAAAAGTTTAAAAGCAGTTCTCCTTCATAATGGCAATACATATCCCACTATCCCAACTGCTCACTCAGCACATCTCAAAGAAGACTATAGAAATGTCCAATACATCCTTCAGGTGTTATAGTACGGGGAACATCAATGGGATGTTATAGGTGACTTCAAAATGATCACTTTCTTGGTGGGATTGCGAGGTGAATATACAAAGTATCCATGTTTCTTGTGTTTATGGGATAGTAGGGATATGACTAGGCATTATGAAACTGTTGAGTGGCCAACGAGGAAGGATTTTGTGGTTTGTGAGAACAACATAAAATGTGAACCACTTGTGAAGCAAGAGAAGATATTAATGCCCCTTCACATAAAACTGGGGCTCATTAAACAATTTGTCTGTCAGGACCAGCGGTGCTCAGGGTCTCCATGCCCGCGCTGCTGGTCCTGTCAGCCAGGCTGCCGTGGTGCGGCGCAGGGGAGCTCTGGTGTTGGTAATCTCCCATGGCCACGGAATTCATGGACGCTGCTGGTTTGCTAGGGACACTGTGGGTGCTGTCTCGTGCCGTGTCCTCATTGCCATGGCACCCGGGCATGCCCGCTCTGTCTCTCCCTGTTGTTGGCAGGCTCCGGAGGCTGGTGCTTTCAGCCTCCCTGATTGGATCTCTTTGCTGTCAGACTCTCCACCCCAATCAGCTGCTGGGGGGGGGGGGGGTTGACAGCATTTAAGCCGCTCAGTTTCAAGCCTTATTGCCAATGTATGTTAGGTCTTCCAGCTGCACCCGCATTTTCTTGTATTGACGCCCATTTTGACTCTCTGCTTTCTGGAACCAGGTTTGTCTTTCGCCTGACCTTTGATACTGCGTTCTTTCCTGTTGCCGACCAGGACTGTTTGACCTGCCTCTGTGTTGTTTGTCTCCGTGTTTGTTTGTGGTCTAACTTCCTGCCCCGCTTCCCTGGAGAGCCTAGGGACTGTCGCCCAGTTGTCGCCCTGGGGTTTAGCCCAGGTGGGCGAGTAGGTAGGGACAGGGGTTGCAGGCAGTTCAGGGACTTCCCGTATCCAGACCCTAGTACTTTGACATTGTCAAAGCATTAGACCCTAATTCTGAAGCTTTCCAATACCTTAAGCCTGTTTCTCCACAACTTTCAGAAGCGAAGATCAGAGGTGGAATTTTTGTGGGCCCACAGGTGAGGAAATTAATGCATGATGACGAATTCATGAAGAGGCTGCTACCAATTGAAAGGAAAGCATGGAAGAGCTTCATTAATGTTGTAGAAGATTTTTGGCGCAATCACAAGGTGAAGAATTACAAAAATGTGGTTCAGAATCTTCTTGACAACTACCACAAGATGGGATGCAGAATGTCACTCAAGTTGCATGTTCTCCACTCACATCTAGAAGTGTTCAAGTCAAACATGGGCGCATATTCAGAGGTACAGGGGGAAAGATTCCACCAAGACATTAAAGAGTTTGAAAGGAAGTACCAAGGACAATATAATGAGCGAATGCTTGGTGACTATATCTGGGGAATAAGAGAAAGTGACCGAACCCACAAGAGGAGGAGGAAGAAAGCTGCGCACTTTTAGAAATTATTATTATGTGTTTAATGACATTTAAGTACCCTCAAGTGATTTGTCATGCACTGATGCATATTTTACATGTTCAGGAAAGTTTCAGCAATTTTATTGTCAGTAAATATTTTTATACAACACTGCAATCCAATTTGAACTGAGAAAATAAAGGAATTTTCTCAAATTTTAAAATGTCGATCTCCTGACTCTAAAAAGATCTCACAGATAAAATTTGGGATGTTTTCATGGTTTGGTGAGTTAATGAATTAGAAAGGGAAAAAAAGTCAATTTAAACAAATCCTTGTTACGCGGTGAATCGTTCAGTCTAAGGCCTTAGTCACACGGGCGCATCGGCACCCGTACACCGGCGCCGATGCGCCCGTCTGACTGTCAGTGAGAAGACGGACGTACCTGCAGACGGCCGTCTCTCTGAAGCGCTGGAGGAAAGAACACATGACCGGCAATGGAGCCGGTCACATGTTCTTTCCTCCAGCGCTGCAGAGAGACGGCCGTCTGCAGGTACGTCCGTCTTCTCACTGACAGTCAGACGGGCGCATCGGCGCCGGTGTACGGGTGCCGATGCGCCCGTGTGACTAAGGCCTAAAGATGAGCCAATGATTGAACGACAAACGAGAATAATTCGCTATTCACTCGTCATTCATTTTATGCAGGCATAAAAATCACTGTTGTCTTGTTCACTTATTGTTCAGTTTAAACAGTGCTTATTCTGTCCTTCACATTTTCTTATACAGAAAGACTAAGGCTGCTTTCACATGGCTGAGAAAATTGCAGATTTGTGCATTCTGAGATGCAAAAATCTCGCACATATATTAAACGCATTCTTTTGAATGGGATCATATACATTAGCGATTTTTTGCATACAATTGCATTGTGATGTGAGGTTTCCCACTGAAAACAATGGGAAACACTTGCCGATCTTCCGGGACTTCTTCCCTGATGTAATGTGAGGCGTTTTTGACACATTCTCCATACACATCAATTGAAAGGTGGCTATGTTGGTCCAGTTTACACTGAAGTAGAAGGAGAACATGGCGGATGAGAATTGGTGGACCCACATTCACGGCACATCTTGTAAAAGATGCAATTACACATTACAGACACATTGTGGCCAAAAAGTGCACCAACATGCAATTTGTTGGTAAACTAGTAGTGTTCAAACTAACTTTTGATGTCTATACAGTTTTGCAGGTGAACAGCAGTTTTACTTACAAAACTATGCAACCATTAACAATCAGTTTGAAAACCATGCCGACTTGAACAGAAACCAAATGTCCTCGTGCTTTATGTGTAACCTCACACTTAAGAAGGTTCTTTGGGTTTTCAGCTGTCTGAAAACAATATTAAAATATGAAAATTAATGTATTTTAATTAACTAGTAGGAGAAGGGGTGCAAATACTGTTTTCAGTAGTAGCAGCTGCCTGGCATTTGCTTCCGACTGTTTTTGTCTTGGGGTTCTCTTGGGGTCTGCCTGGTTTTTGCCTTAGACTAGGGATTCTCTCAGCTCTGTGACCTGGGAGCATATGCTCACTCAGTGTCAGGTTGCAGCAAAAAGCTTTGAGATGTTTGGTGATTAGGACAACATCAAGTAGGTAGCAATTAGAGATGAGCGAGCATACTCGTCCGAGCTTGATACTCGTTCGAGTATTAGGGTGTTCGAGATGCTCGTTACTCGTAACGAGTACCACGCGACGTTCGGGTTACTTTCATTTTCTTCCCTGAGAAATTTGCGCGCTTTTCTGGCCAATAGAAAGACAGGGAAGGCATTACAACTTCCCCCTGCGACGTTCAAGCCCTATACCACCCCCCTGCAGTGAGTGGCTGGCGAGATTAGGTGTCACCCGAGTATTAAAATCTGCCCCTCCCGCGGCTCGCCACAGATGCGTTCTGACATAGTTCAGGGAAAGTGTTGTTGATGCCGGAGCTGCTATAGGGAGAGTGTTAGGAGTGATTTTAGGTTTCAAGAACCCCAACGGTCCTTCTTAGGCCATAGAAATCGCAGATCGCACCTATGTGCGATCTGCGATTTCTGTTCTCTTCTCTATATGCGCTCAATGGGGCCGGCGGCAGCAGCGCCGACCCCATTGAGAACTAATAGAAGACAAATCATTCTTCTCTGCCACAGCTGTAACAGCTGTGGCAGAGAAGAACGATGTTTGCCCATTGAATTCAATGGAGCCGGCAATACAGCAGGTTCCACTGAAAGCAATGGGCTGCCAGCGATCGCGGGATGAATTGTCGGGAAGGGCTTAAATATATAAGCCCTTCCCTGCAATTCATCCAGAAATGTGTTACAATAAAAATATATACCGGCGTATAAGGCGACGGGGCGTATAAGACGACCCCCCAACTGTCACCTTATACGCCGGTAATACAGCGGAGCAAAGAATAAAAATCATTACTCACTTCACCGGGCGTTCTGCGGTGCTCCTGCAGGCTGTCGCTCCCTCCTGGTCCCCGGCAGAGCATTGCTTTCTCTACGAAGGGCTTTAAATCCCCGCCTGCAGAAACACACGTGCCTTCAGCCAATCACAGCCAATGACAATGATGTCATTGAATGGCTGTGATTGGCTGAAGGCACGTGTGTTTCTGGAGGCGGGGATTTCAACCACTGCGTCCAGAAAGCAATGCTCTGCCTGGGACCAGGAGGGAGCGACAGCCTGCAGGAGCACCGCAGAACGCCCGGTGAAGTGAGTAATGATTTTTATTCTTTGCTCCGCTGTATTACCGGCGTATAAGGTGACAGTTGGGGGGTCGTCTTATACGCCCCGTCGCCTTATACGCCGGTATATATTTTTATTGTAACACATTTCTGGATGAATTGCAGGGAAGGGCTTATATATTTAAGCCCTTCCCGACAATTCATCCCGCGATCGCCGGCAGCCCATTGCTTTCAGTGGAACCTGCTGTATTGCTGGCTCCATTGAATTCAATAGGCAAAAATCGTTCTTTTCAGCCACAGCTGTTACAGCTGTGGCAGAGGAGAACGATCTTTATGCTGACAGTGCGGGGGGGGGGGGGGTTGGGGGGGGCGATATACAAAAATGCTTGGGTCGCCCATTGACTTCAATGGGGTTCGTTACTCGAAACGAACCCTCGAGCATCGCGAAAAGTTCGTCCCGAGTAACGAGCACCCGAGCATTTTGGTGCTCGCTCATCTCTAGTAGCAATGGAGAATACTTGCTGGTCTGTCACTGTGCATAGATGTCATTTCAGCCAATGCATCTATAGAAATAGAGAAACTACCCAGTTTATTATATGGATCAATAGATAAGCATCATACAGTATCCCAGCCTGTATGTAGTGCAGATGGTTGAGAGGGCTAGGGGCCCACTCCTGCTCAGGGCCCACCAGGGGATTCCCCTGTTCCCCTGTGGGCCATTCCAATCCTGGCTGTAGCACTCGCACAATGCATCCTGAATATTTTGAATATGTCTGTTGTTAATGCAGTATTTCATTATTTGATGCCACACTTCTAATTTTGCCCAAGGCCACACTTTCTCTAAAACCAGGTCCAGTGTTGAAGACTGACAAGGGTAGAAGTTATGTTGGGACGAACATAATGAGAGACGGACCCCAGTGATGGTTCTGTCCTGGTTTCTGTCCTTCATGCAGTTTTCCAACTGGAAGACAGAATCCAGGATGGAATTAGCACTGTTTTCACAAAAAGCAATGTGAAACCAGCCTAAGGCCTCAGTCACACGGGCGCATCGGCACCCGTACACTGGCACCGATGCGCCCGTGTGACTGACACCAGCAGACGGACGTACCTGCAGACGGCCATCTCTCTGCAGCGCTTGAGGAAAGAGCATGTGACCGGCTTCATTGCCGGTCATGTGTTCTTTCCTCTGGCACTGCAGAGAGATGGCCATCTGCGGGTACGTCCGTCTCCTTCCTGCAGTCACACGGGCGCATCGGCGCCGGTGTACGGGTGCCGATGCGCCCGTGTGACTGAGACCTTAGGATGTTTTCACATCTGCATTGGGAATTTCACTTTCCTGCTATATTTGGGGGGTAGCAGAAAAGGGGAATCCCTGCAGTCGAACAGTTCCATCTCTGGATGGAACCGAACAGCGTGGGGCGGATTACATTGACTGTAATGGGGTCCACCTGCTTTCCGCCCAGCTGACCAGCTTTTGAACCAAAGAAAAAGCGCTGATGTGAAACAACCATTACAGAGTGTCGTGGCTTGTCAGTCGTGACAACGTCATGGCATGGTGGCTTCAACACAGGCAAAGACCAGTTGCCTGGTTAAGCAGGTCAAGGGTTAATGCAGCCTGTGCAGGGTCTGCTGGTGCTTTCTGTCTTGCTGCATGGATGCATGCTGGATTAGCCATGCCTGAGAGTAGGGTGGAGGTGTGATTTTCTTTTCACTCTGGCAATTTTTTAGGTGCAGAGGGACTATATATTCTCATCCCTCCTGGTGAGCAGTGCTGCTTATTCCGTAACATAGAGGAGAACTTGGAGTTTGGAGCTCTGCTGTGCTGTGTGTTTTTCAACGTGCAGATAAGTAGCTTATGGTTCCTTTGCAGTTTGTTTTGTTGCTTTTCATTTCTGTTTTTGCTTTGTGTGTCGGTTGATCTCTCCAGGGGTTCCTATAGGTACAATCAGGGCCCAGAAAGAAGACCACTGGGCCGCCTTTTTATCAAGGCGATGTCCCCACTTTAGGCAGGGACCCATCACCCTCCCTGCTAGATTAGGGTCAGGCTTCCTTTCCTTTTCCTGGAGTTGTGCTACCGTGCCGCATAGCGTGGTGTGCATCTATTTTCTACCGTATGTATGTTCCCTGTTGCCATGTGGAGTGTTGTACTGTGGTGTCACATGGGCCTTACTTCTGGATTACGTACTTTGGTTGTGGTGCGCACTGTTCATCAGTGCAATAGGTGATCAACTACCGTCATGGTTATCATCCCCCTGCATCCATGCTGAGCTTAGTGCTCGTGTGCTGCATGGACGTAACACAGAGTTTTAAGAGATTACTGTTACGTCCACTTGGTGCACCTCACCACAGCACGGACGCAGGATCAAGTTAACTGAACAAATGCACACTCGGAACACTAAGGGACAGTGAACTGCATACTAGACTCATGGGTAGACATAACATAAGGACTGACAAATGACCAAAACACTCACCTTGCATACCCACATGCATTACCAGATAGAATAGCTATCATATGTACCACTTGGCCGAGTCACTTAAGCCCACAAGCCACTTCTAGGGTCCTCATTGTCCCATGGGTCCCTACTCTAATGAGACAACTACCCCCAGGAAACCTGCCTGCAAGCAGGGCGATCGTCCCGATAGGGATGGCCTTGCACTGGAACCTAAGGACCTAACTTGCCCAGAGATGGTAAATAATCCACAGCAAGACAGGACACAGTTCACACCAACACACTAGGGATAGCATGCAACACTGAAGATGCCTGTTCACACCTGGTGTCCAGCCACCCACACAGACACTGAACATGACACTGTTCACACCTATACACACACAACACATAACAGGCATGCAAGAAAACCAAACCCTAGAGTGAAGGGATACCAGCTTCCTCTTGCAGAGGGACTGGTATATATATATATATATGTGTACCAGACCAGTGGAGATTGGCTGGCTGGAGAACACCATATAAAGCCAGCACAGACATGCCACACCTGTGGAAATGTGCTCATGGAAATCCATAGTACCACAGGTCCCAGAAGCACAACCTAACAATTACATAGAGAAGTATCAGCAATCTAAAAGAGGAAGTTCTAAATATGTATGGTAAATAAGAAATATTTACATTTTGCTACATTAAAGGTCAATATGGCATCTTCCATCCACTGCTTAGACTTCACATCATAAGCAGACTATATAAAGGAAGACTTTTTAATGTATTAATGAGTTTTCTGTTGCAGATAGATTGAAAAATGTGACACTCTGTCCAATCATCATATTTATGAAGCAATATAGGCACTTTTTTTCAATAACTGAAGAGTCAGATGCAACTGGAAGGAACTTCAGAGTCGCACGGAGAACAATATTTATTATAAAAAGGGCAGAAGCCAGGTATGACCTAGTATTAAGGCTATGTACAGTGTTAATGAATGAGGTTCTCATGGGGGGTGCAAACTGGCGCACCACTCACATAGCATACAAATATTAATAAATATGCCTCATCATGTGTTATTCTGGCAAACTTCCTGAAGAGGACATTAAGGCGTTTGTGTGAGTGCATATTGAATTCATGATCAAACTGCTATTATAAGCTCTAACTCTCGAGGTGAATTTCCTTCTATTATTTCTTCACTTGTACAAAAGTGGAAAACTGATATACTTCTACTCCTAGTACCATTAAATGCTTTGACATTGCAAATATTTTCAACACTTGCTTCTAGATGGGGAGAAATTCAAAACACATATCTAGCTTTTATGAGAAATGTCATTCTATAAAAATTGCATTTATATTTTAGTATGTCATAAATTGTCTGACAGAAATTTTAACTGCAGTACTTTTTATTTAAGAGGCTTTCAATCATTTATTCTTGTCTGATTCGCAAAATATACAGTAAATCCTGCATGCAGTTTGCAAAGGCATTTATTAACACAATTTCAATCTGCCCTTCTAATAACATCAAACTTCGTTGTTTCACTGCTACTATGTTCTTTTGGTACTTTAAACCTTTCAAAAACATTAAATATTCTTCGGAAAAGGCATTGTCAAATGTCATGTTTGTTTATTATGGTCAGACTGCATTGCTCGGTAGCTTCCCATTCTTGGTTATACACAATGTAGCATAACCTTAGGTAGGATGGTGAAAACCCTCAAATATTACAAGTAACTCATCCAAGATAATAAAGCAGGTTTTTCACATATGATGTTCTCTCCTAAATGCTAAGAATGATTTAGGGGAAAGGATTTTGTCTGACAAAACCCATGAGTTTGAGGGTTGCTATCCCAAATACTTTCAGTCCAAATCATGGATTTATTTATTTTCAACACAATCAAATATAGTTGTCTACAATGTTCTTAGTCTTAGTTTTCCAGCTACTTCTCTTGTAAGATGGTCATTAAAGGCAGAGTGGTGTTTATCTCTTAAGGACCTTTAAAACTGGAAGCAATTGCCCTCAGGATGCAGTGCAGATGCAGGTTTTGACAATTCTTGCAGATTTTGTTGCGTTTTTAACTTTAGGCCTCATGTCCACTTGCAAATTGGGATTTAAAATCCGCAGCGTTTTTCCTGCACGCGGATCCACGCCCTATAGGGATGCATTAGACACCCGCAGTAGTTAAATACCTGCGGATGTCATTTTTCCCTGCAGATGCGGATCCACGTGCAGGAAAAAATCCGGACCATGCTCCATTTGGTGCGGGTCTCCCGCGCGGACGGCTCCCGCAGGCTTCTATTGCAGCCTATGGAAGCCGTCCGGATCCACGGGAAACCCAAAATCAGAATATATTCACCTGCTGCGGGCCGTGCGTGTCTTCCCTTCTTCCCGGCCGGATCTGCTTGCTTCGGCCCGGCGGATGTGCCCGGCGCATGCGCGCGGCACGCAGCCGGCGTGCCGAGCACATCCGCCAGGCTGCAGAAAGAAGATTCATCCGCGAAGAAGGGAAGACACGCACGGCCCGCAGCAGGTAAGTTTATTCTATTTTCAGCCCTCATGTCCGCAGGGCAGATGGGACCCACTGCGGATTCTCCATGGAGAATCCGTAGCGGGCCTGATTTTCCCCGTGGACATGAGGCCATAGAATACATTCTGCGAAACAACTTGCCAAATTTTTTGTGTTTTTTCTGCAGACTTTAATTGCAGAATTACATTTCTTGTATGTTTGAAATTTGCAACAACAATTCTACAAGTTGTCCTTAATTCTGCAATAGAAAGCTTTTCCACAGCAGAATTTAATCTTGCGGTCTTGAAGTAAAGACACGTGGATTTTAACAGGTGCAGAATTCACGACACATAGGTATAACATTGTGAAGCAGAAATGTCAGCCTGGGTTAATTCCACTCCATGTGAAAGGTCCCTTAGGGAGCCTCAAACATGAGAGAGAATTCTGCAGTGTCTGAAAAGCAGGCACCAGCCTAGTAGACAGCAGGGTATAGATGTAGGCCTTGTCACAGTGGCTCTGCCATCTACCACCTGGAGAGTAACCAGGGACACATCCAAGGGGTCGAGATCAGGCTATTAAATTAAGTTAACCTATTGAGGGTTTACCTTGGTTCACTTTGTCATGGGTGACGCCACCGTTTCTTACTCCGTGGTGATCTCTCGATGAACGAATAAAGAGTCCACACACATGGTTGAGGTTTAATGGCAGAACTGGGAACAGTCAGTAAAGCTGTTTACTCCAACATAACTGGTGATATAGGTAGTGCAGGAGAAAACGTGGTGTGACAGGGAGGAAACACACGAGAACAGAGTGACTTACACATGCCAAGTTATCTGTGGTTCTCTGATACCGGACACTTTCTCACGAACACTTTGCAGACTCTCTACTGGTACACACTCAAGGAGTGGTAGATTTGCACCCCACTCGCACTTCTTGTGGCTTGTAACACTTCTATTTCTCCATTCAGGGGAGAAGAAGGGGGTCCACAGCACACGTCTCCTATCCTCTTAGCCACTTTCATATCCACCACAGACAGAGTAAAAGTGTCTGTGTGCGGAGCAGCTCCTCTCAGGACAGACCAAAAGACCATCAGCCAAAACAGACAGACATCACACCTTGCACCCACATATATATATATAACAAGGTCACATGACACACAAAGAGATACTTTTCCAGACATAACTCTGGCAGTAACCCATTCAGTGCCTCAGCTATGCAATACACATCGTATTCACTCAAATGGAACACATTGACAATACACATAAACACAAGACAACATAGATCCCTCAGAAACATCCAGAAGCTTCCACACATTGACTTCTGTACACTACAATTCCACCATTGTAATATCTGCAAGTCTTACACAGAGATCTTGATGTGGATTTTAGTACAGACTCAGCCATAGTGGAATTTTCTGTCATATGTGAAGGCAACCTTATGGTTTTCACATATTTGCATCTAAAAACTCTCACTTGGCACCATTTTTTACATTTTAGTTATAAACATGCAATTATTTTACTTCTTTATCAAATTAGTAAGGTCGACTTATTGCCAAGACAGCCTGGTCTGGAGAATTGCAGTGTTCTATTAAAAGTTATGACTCATCAAACTGCTGATTTAAATGTATAGCCTATAGACTTGAAGTCATTGGGGGGTTGTTCATATCTGCACTGTGGGTTCCTTTTTCCTGACCCACTATGAGAGCAGAGAAATGGCACCCACTGGTCGAATGGATACAGAGCCAAATGAACCCCTTTGACTGTACTGGGGACTGTATGGTTTTTGTTTAGCCATCAGGCATTTAATAGGATGAAATAGCACCACATGCAGTACTATTTCTCCTTGCATTTTAACAGAAATCAACTATGGAGATTCTAAATGGAACCTCCGATACTGACGTCAACAAGCCATTAGATGAATACCTTTTCAGAACAATCAATTATTACAACATATACCACAGGATTAAAAATTAATATGAATGTTTGTAAACTAGTAAAATAGTAAGGGTGGTTTCCAATCTGCATCGGAATTTCCGGATGGAGGTTCAGTCGCAGATCCAGCTGAAAATACCAGAAGAAAAAGCGCTACAAGCTGGGTGGAAAGTGGGTGGACCCCATTATAGTCAATGAGGTCCCCTCAGCACTGTGCTGGACGGAACCGTTCAGCCAGGCAAGAAAGCAGAATCCCCAGTGCAGATGTGAAAGCAGCTTAAGGGCTCAGTCACACGGGCGCATCGGCGCCCGTGTTACTGCAGGAGGAAGATAGCCGTATCTCAAGACAGACGTCTCTCTGCAGCGCCGGGAGAAAGAACATGTGACCGGCTTCCTTGCCGGTCATGTGTTCTTTCTTCAGCGCTGCAGAGAGATGTCCGTCTTGACATTGAAAGGTTGCTGAGCTGAATTTCACCTAAAGTCTATGCAGGATTTTGTCTGTGGATCAATTTGCTTTCTATTGAGTTAATATTCAACATTAATGTGTGACTTCAGAAAACCCCACATACCATATGTTGTCATATATAATCTAGTGTGTATACAAACATGGGCAATATAGAGAAACTATTAGCTTGATGTTACACTTAATAGGCCATATTAAGTAAATCAAAAACACAAACTAAAACTTTGCAAAAGTCCTAGGATTTTATAATTCACCACAAAAAGCATCAAATATATGTAGAATGTGCATTGATTAACATATTTCTCTAGTTCATTTGTAGAGATCATGATCTCCATAGCACTGTTGACAAGTACAACATATGTTCACCACAAATATTGTGGACTGTTGACTAAAACTCAGTTGTTACAGTTTAATGCCAAATAATTACCACTGGGAAGCACTTGGCTCGGAAGTGTATCACTGAGAGCGCTAACATTATTTCATTTTATAGTTTTGGAGAAAAAAAGTCCTATAACAATAAACTTTATAAAGTTTTATAAAGTCATTTGGAGAAATATTTTACCTGTACAGAACAGCAGGTAACATTATATATAAATGAAGCTAACTTTTGCTAAGGGCTTTATTTTTGAGTGCTATAAGCCATCTGCTTCGAACCTGTAAAGGGAATGTGCAAGTGACTGAGAGTTTAATCTGACTTTCTCATTGAGCCGTAGGAATTCTATTTCAGGACGATAAATTCCTCAGCCCTTCAGAACTGGACAGATGTGCAGAATCGGGGCATAAGCCAAATAAAATGCTGTATTTAAAATTCTAATTTCCCATTTCACCACTTCCTCAAGTTCATCAGAAAATGTATAGTATAGACCTGAGGCATAGCACAGCGGTGGTCATTAATTACATGACACTTGTCTTCCAGGGAATAAAGTCAATGCAGTGATTGAGGAAAAGACCAGTTTATACAGAATTGATCAGAACTTTAAGGGAAACTATGCTTTAGTATATAGTTGATCACTCATGTGATTAAATGCAAATGCACCATAGGGGAAAACCTTGTGTCTGCTAGTAGGTCGCTGGGGAGGGGCAGCCCAGGTTAGTGGTAGTGAAGGCGAAGTCAATCGGATAACTTCTGATGTGTGTGATGCAGCAACTCATGGGGTTTATCTGGTGCCAAAGCATTATTAGACATATGCCTTTGCTACATAATTGCACCCTGGGAACAGTTGGTCAAGAAGAAGACTATGAGCATGAAGTGGGTCTGCAACCATTAAGGGCCTAAATCAGTTAGACCTTTGACCACATCTACAGGCAATGTGTTAGCAATAGAGAAAGGCCACAGACCAAGCACTAAGTGGGTAGCAAGAATTGTGTCTGGGAAATATTCAGCTGAACAGTCACTCTGGGAACCATAATTTGTGTAATGCAAGTAGTATGCCTTGACTGCTGAAAAATATTGATATCCTGTTTGCATGGAGCATGGCTTGAGTAAAGACTGTCAATGTCCAACCAGGTAATTCACTACATTCCCAGTCTTAGATTGTTGAGTAAAGAGTTTAAAAAGACTTCACTGTACTTACCTATTACATTTTAATACCGTGACTATCCATGAACCCGTTGCCCTTCTACCAGCACCTTAAAGGCAACCAGAGTTGCAGAAGATTCTGTGGTGAGCCCAGGGTCTATCAAAATAAGGACCCTCAATGGTTCATCAGAAGGCAACCTGACTTGCAGCTTACTTTTAAAGCAATCATTTGCCACTATGCTTTACTTCTCCTGAGCCTCAAGTAACCTATTTGACCTTGATTACATATCCTGTGTGTGCAATAATAACTTGTTCAGAATGCAGTTATTGGCTCATACACATGGCAAAGCACATACTCTACATAGACTGAGGTTGGACGTCCATAAACATCTCCTATGCACGGCCCAAGAAACCTTAGATTGACACTGCTTGTGAGCATAAAAAGTACTTGGACGTTCTTCATTCCTAGATTGATTGCTCTCATAGTCCCAACAAACCATGAATAGCTGTTTCATCTCTATAGGATTTTTTTTTCAAAAAGCGAATAGTTTTTATTATAACTAGACATCTATGTATTCTCTAAAATAGAATTTGATATAATGATGGCATCGGGTATTTTTTTCTTAAATGAATGCTATGGATTTATTGTGTTCAATTGAGTCCAAACTTTGTTGTTCAGAACTAGGCTATGCTAGTAATTGATTGACTCCTGCTCTAGATATACCACCTTTTCAAACTCTTATTTCCTTAGCAAATATTGATAAAAAAAAAACATTACCGGTCAACGTTAACCAGCTATTGCTGGAATAATGAAAAGCAATTTAGAAAAAAAACCTATATAGACAGCAGCAGGTGCCTAACAGTTTCTGAATGTTTCAAAATCTTTCATGTGCAGATACAGACCAATTCTCTGAGACTGTGGTAGCTCTGCAGCTTCATTGCTGTTCAGCACTTCTAACAAGTGCAAAAATATGTCAGAGAGCATTTATATTTGGATTTCAAACTTCACCTGTATAAATTTTGTGTGAAACTTAGATCTTGGTGCAGGCTTTAATCATGTACCTGTAAGGAATCCTGAGTCCTCAAGAAGAACTTTTGATTTAACAGTGAGATTCTGTCTATTCAAGAGTCTTTTAAAGATGTACCCTTTATGCCTAGCAGGCAATTAATTCACCTTATGATAAGCAAATCCACCAAACTGTCAAATTAGCATTTTTACTTCATGCGTAGCTGGAACTTTGTACAGTCTGAATTTATCTTTCATGTGTTTGTTATCAGGCACAGACAATCTTTAGAAAATAGACTCAGTCACTATGGATTAATGGTGCAGTCCCACCTAGAACCAAAGTAACTTCATCATGACAGTCATTTTCATGAGTGCACTGGAAGAAGCCATCGTCGAAGAGAAAAAGTTGTTTTTAATGTATTTATTCTACTGGTAAGCGGAATGTATTCCACCTCTAGCTAACCTCTTTTATGTCATATTAGCATAAACAGTGAAATTACCGTACCAAAGTTTATAAGCTGCTGCTTGCTAGGAATTGTGGATCACTCATTCTCATAGTAATTTACGCATGAGTTTGTGCTGTACTTTACTTAATAACAGTTTCAGCCATGGTAATTACTAATTATACGTTTCAATATAATTTAATTTAATTTGTTGACAAATATCAGACATGACTTTAGACACTACATAGACTAGACAGAACCTGTATTGACCCCGAATTGTCAACTTCTTTAGCATTAAACTTTTTCTATTATTCAAGTTACTATTCAAATGAAGCACTGGATTCAAGAATGTCATTGAAAAACAATTAATTATAATATAATGGTATTATAGACAGGGTTACCCTCAAGGCTGCACAATTGGAAGTGATGGGGCTGCAGAAAATAATTTTAAATTGGGCTCAGTCTTTTGCATTTATTAAATAAAATGTACTCCACATAAGGTGTGCCACCAATTATAGATGAAAAATCATATGCTGAAGTGCTGAATATAGACTTTAAATGGGTTGTATCACAACAGGTTTTAGCTGGCATGCAGTCCAGCCATAGTTCATCCCAAAGTGTATAGCATTGGAGGCCACACAGGCACACCACCACTCCGTTCACTTCAATGGGACTGCCAGAGTTAGCCAACTTGGCTGTCTCCAGTTAAGCCAATGAAGTGAAAGAAGTGGTCATGCATATGCACTGCCACCACTGTCATATACTACGGGACTAGCCGTGGCTGGATTCCTGCATGACAGGTAATGATGCCTGCCATGATGCAACTCTTTTAACTATGTTAACATAGTTCTCCAGTAGCAGACAGGAACCTATATCTTAGGAGTGATGATGGCTGGTAGCATTTTTGATTGTGAAACAGCAACTCTCAGCATATCTCAACTATTGTTAAAGTTATCCCCGGAGTTGGAGTTTCACACAGAAGCTTATATGACAGTGGGTTAATTTAACATTGCAATTATCATCTGTATTGTTCTTAGTACTGGTGCATATTTATGTAATGAGCTTGGTTCTGGTGCTGTATTTATGTTATGAGTTTTGTTCTGGTTATAGTTTTATGATGAGGGTGGAGTGATATTAAGATGCCCTATCATTGTATGACAGTACAAAGTAGAGTGGGCAGGATTTGTCAGGGTTAGGACCTTAAAGGAAGTCCCCAAAAATTGTTGGCAGTGGGGGCGACACATACAGGGTTAAAAAAAAAACACAATACTCACCAAGCCTGCTGGTTGGGTGACATTAAAGAAAACCCCTTTAACGTGAAAAAATAATTTCCATTACATGCACTGTATGTGTTGGTTTTCTTTTTAGAAACCCCCCTATAGAAATTCTGTGTTTGCCCACAGAACTTTACTAGCGTGGCAGGAAAAAACCCACAATTTTCTATTCTTTTTTAGGGGACGTGAAATGATCGTTAAACAGCTAAGTTGCATTTGTTATTCATGGTGTGCTTGATAAATAAAGTAATATTTTATAGTACAGGTTGTTATAGATGTAGCAATACCAATTATGTGTAAGTGTTTTTTTTTGTTCTTTTTATTCTTTCAGTATTTAAAGCCTTGTGTAAGGGAATTTTTGTTTCTTTTTTTCTTCTGGAAAAATGATTAGCTACCACAGTCAACAATGATTGCAGCATCTGCAGGGTTAAATGGTGTAGAGCAGCAATTAGATGAGCAAGTCCTTATCATTTCACTCCTTTTCTGGGAAAAACCCCATGTGTGACAATCAGAGAGCAAATATGCTCTCTGATGATGAGGTGATAACATGAACAAAAATTCATGCCCCCCCCCCCCTTTCCCTGTTACAGTAAGAGAGAGACAAGAGCATTCTCTGTAGCATGCTGGTCTCTTCCCCTCTTCCCTCTCTACTCTGCACATACTGATTGAAAAATAGCAGCTAGGAATCTTGAATTAAAAATAACATTAAAAGTATTTTGGTAGCCCTGCTAGAACCGACGCTACACTTTTTCAAATTAGAACAAGCAATGTTCATCCAAAACTGTAATGCCCTTTTCCTGCAGAAAGAACGTAGCTCATCCAAAACTGCTGGGGGGTTAAAGGTAAATTTAATAAAAGTAACAGTACCTTTCAATGAGATGTAAACATGGGGAATGAAGCTAAACTAGTTCATCTTTAAAGTGATGAAAATGGATAATTTCAACCTAAACAATCACTTAATGGGTATATTTAAAAAATGAACATTCTAGTCAACTGATGACACACGGTTATCATCTGGAAAGAAGTCAACCACATTTGAAATTTTTGTCCAAAAGATCTTTTGTGAAAATGAATGCGCTTTCATTCATGAATGACCTATTCTTAAAAGAATGTTCCCAGATAGATTGTTCATCCTTCGTGTATTTAAAAATGTATGGCCATTGAATGATTGCTATGGCCAACATGGACTAAAATGTGTAGAGTTGCTTCACCAGATGATCATTTGTTCAATCATCAACCTACTTCTGTCTATGGCCACGTTTACTGCACAGGGAGTTGCTCTTGACACTTACTGCCCTGTTTGTCCTCTCTCCTAATATACAAACTGGGCAACAATAACAATTTTTATCTGAGACAATTTGGATACATGATCCCCCGTGAGTTAGACAATGCAGCTGCAGCTGTAGCTGTTCGGGTTCAATTACCCTTTTGGCCCACGGGGGTCCTTGCCATACGGAACTAGCGATAATAAATAGAGTGCAAATAAGTAACTATCGGTTACTAAATAAAGTTATATCAGAAAGGCTTTGTCTTTAAAACAGCATACAGGCTCTAGTCAGAGCTACATCGTGCATTCAGATGCTCCAAAATCATTTGCAATTCCTTCCTTATGATTCTCAAGCTGTCTGCCTTATTAATCCTGAGGAAGCAATTAACCCATCCCTTACCAAAAAAGACCTTCAACACAAGCGTTTCTCCTTGAGGTGCTATTAATCCTCTTTATAGGTTAACTAATTGGCAGTCACTTCTTTTCTGTGTGAGAAGTATAATGGTAAGCTGGCAGACTACATTGGTTTGTTTCAGCTCGTTCATCTTTGTGTTTATTAACATATATCTCTCTGTGCTCATTATAAAATAGTCCTGAGTAGACTGGATAACACAAAAGACAGGACATATTCATTATACTTATTTATATAAACGGGCTTTGTATCAGATAATGAAACTAATAACTTGGAATGCACAGACTAGCAGATAGCATTGTGTGCTGTTCAGCATTAAGGCAAAGAGAGAATACAGCCTTAATTATATGTGTGATGTAATGATATCATTAATATCCTATCTGCAATGTAATTTTTGTACTATTGCTAATTAATTAGCATTTGATCCGTAGTCTCCAACCACTGGTTTAGGAAAAATATACAAAAGACAAAAAAGCACAGACATTGACCTAATTCCATACACAAAGCGCTCTCTTGTATATATCCTGTGCTGATAGCGCTGTCATCAAAAGCTTTGAAATGAAAGTTTGTATAACCATGTCTGCCATGTTTTAAACAAAGAAGACTAAGAAACATCTAAATGGATTTTGTTGGGAGTTAAAAAACAACATTATTTTAACCGTAATATGACTATGTATGTATTAAGTCACATTCAGGGCGAGCACCCACTGGCGTTTTTTTACCTGCGTTTTGCGTTTTGCGTTTTGCGTTTTTCCTGCACAGGCATAGAGATAACATGTGTTCCTGTCCACTGGCGTTTTTTTTGCATTGCGTTTGCGTTTTTAACATAGGAACTGTCAGTTGCATATGTGTCCTTATTTTTCTCCATGGAAATTAATGGCAAAGCCGCGAAAACGCCGCGAAAACGCCGCGAAAAACGCCGCGGAAAAAACGCGGGACACGCGGCGAAAACGCTGCGTTTTTTCCCCGCGGGAAACGCAAACGCCAGTGGGTGCTCGCCCTCAAGATGCAAAAAAGACACTTTGGACAAATTTTGCAGTGACAGTAATTTACAGCATGTCAACCCAAAAACATCTTTAACCCTTTGCAATCCAATTTTGGATTCAGGGTTTCCTAGGGGGTTTTCTCTTTCTGCCATTATACAATGGCGCCATCTTCTGGCTAGAGCCAGTATTGTAGTATCGGACATGCTGGAGAGGCCCCCGACAACAGAGTGGCCAGTAATCTGCAGTAAGAATATCCTGCCGGATGTCTTCCGACATCGGATCTGTACAGCCTTCAATCAGAATCTCTTTAGATGTCAGACAGTGGATTGGAAAGGGTTAATCATACTAAATGCAACTTTATAGCATTATGCCAAAAACATAATGCCGTGCTCTTCAGACCTTTTTATACACAGTGTCTATGCAATAAATGCCTGGTATGGATATAACGTTTTTTTGAAAGATCTGCCGACATAGAGAATGAGGAGGAATTTAATGTGGGTGAAGAGTTGTTCATTTGCCTTGTAAAGGAAGAGAGGACAAGGAGTGACATGAGTAGTACAGCTTTGCTATAAAATATTGAAATTAATAAAATCGGGAAAAAGTATCAAGTTTGACACTTGTAAAGAGCCGCGTTTCCAAATTTTAAAGAAAAGTAATGTATAAAAATGTTAGGCATACAGAAAAAAATGACATGTTTATTCCCAGAGGTATACCTATAGGTTGATGGATCTGGGTGCAAATATTCAACTTGGGGCTCTAAATATAGTAATAGTGTCTTTTTATGCCCCACCCACATGGAATTAATGCCTCTTCAGAGTCCCATATAAAGTAACAATGTCCCCTTAGTACCCCATAGTTATTATGTTCCTTTTATGCCCCCACAAATCCTTATCTGCCTCTCCTTAGTCTTGACTGCACCATTTAATAATGAGCTCCTTACTTCCAGTGTGCGCTATGCAATAGTCTGTATCTTCAATCCTCCTACCCTGTCTCTTTGACTCTGGTGCCTCTAAATAGAAAGCATCAGACAGGAGAGGATGATTCAAGATACACACTGCTACATAGCATACAGTTGGAAGCAATGAGCTCATTACTAAATGGTACAGACAGCTTTAGTGTAACAAGGGGATTTTGTCTTTCCCCCCCCTCCGGATTAGGGGTCTAGTCACAAATGTGTCCATTGTGGTTTCTACAGCTATGACACTGCCTGTGCTACACAGTCATACCTTCCATGATTACATAGATAATTCAAAGCATACTTTATCTATCCCTGTTACTGCTTCTTTTTTAGCTGCCTATGGATCCTTTTTGCCTGTCTACAGACTCTTTGCAAATGTCCCAAAACTAGAGATGAGCGAGCACCAAAATGCTCGGGTGCTCGTTACTCGGGACGAAAATTTCGCGATGCTCGAGGGTTCGTTTCGAATAACGAACCCCATTGAAGTTAATGGGCGACCCGAGCATTTTTGTATATCGCCGATGCTCGCTAAGGTTTCCATTTGTGAAAATCTGGGCAATTCAAGAAAGTGATGGGAACGACACAGCAACGGATAGGGCAGGCGAGGGGCTAAATGTTGGGCTGCATCTCAAGTTCACAGGTCCCACTATTAAGCCACAATAGCGGCAAGAGTGGGCCCCCCCTCCCAACAATTTTTACTTCTGAAAAGCCCTCATTAGCAATGCATACCTTAGCTAAGCACCACACTACCTCCAACAAAGCACAATCACTGCCTGCATGACATTCCGCTGCCACTTCTCCTGGGTTACATGCTGCCCAACCCCCCCCCCCCCGCACGACCCAGTGTCCACAGCGCACACCAAATTGTCCCTGCGCAGCCTTCAGCTGCCCTCATGCCACACCACACTCATGTCTATTTATAAGAGCGTCTGCCATGAGGAGGAACCGCAGGCACACACTGCAGAGGGTTGGCACGGCTAGGCAGCGACCCTCTTTAAAAGGGGCGGGGCGATAGCCCACAATGCTGTACAGAAGCAATGAGAAATATAATCCTGTGCCACCGCCATCAGGAGCTGCAGACGTGGGCATAGCAATGGGGAACCTATGTGCCACACACTGTTCATTCTGTCAAGGTGTCTGCATGCCCCAGTCAGACCGCGTTTTTTTATACATAGTCACAGGCAGGTACAACTGGGAATCCCCAACTCCGCAATGGGAATTCCGTGTGCACCCACAGCATGGGTGGCTCCCTGGAACCCACCGGCTGTACATAAATGTATCCCATTGCAGTGCCCTGGACAGCAGAGCTAACGTCAGATTAAATGCAGGTGGGCTTCGGCCCACACTGCATGCCCCAACCTGACCGGGCTTTTTAATTCATAGACACAGGCAGGTACAACTCCCTATTGTGAAGTCCCTGTGGACCGACAGCATGGGTGGGTGCCAGGAAGCCACCGGCGGCACACAAATATATCCCATAGCATTGCCCATCACAGCTGAGGTAATGTCATGTTTAATGCAGGTGGGCTTCGGCCCACACTGCATGCCCCAGTCAGACTGGAGTTCTTTAGAAGTGGACACATGTAGTTACAACTCCGTGTGGACCGACAGCATGGGTGGCTCCCTGGAACCCACCGGCGGTACATAAATTTATCCCATTGCAATGCCCAGCACAGCTGATGTAACGTCAGCTGTAATGCAGGTGGGCAAAAAATTAATTGGATTACACTGTAGGCGAAGGCCCCAAAAAATTGGTGTACCAACAGTACTAATGTACCTCAGAAAAATTGCCCATGCCCAACCAAGAGGGCAGGTGAAACCCATTAATCGCTTTGGTTAATGTGGCTTAATTGGTAACTAGGCCTGGAGGCAGCCCAGTTAAAATAAAAATTGGTTCAGGTGCAAGTTTCAACGCTTTAATGAGCATTGAAACGTATAAAAATTGTTTAGAAAAATTATATGACTGAGCCTTGTGGGCCTAAGAAAAATTGCCCGTTCGGCGTGATTACGTGAGGTTTCAGGAGGAGGAGCAGGAGGAGGAGGAGGAATATTATACACAGATTGATGAAGCAAAAATGTCCCCGTTTTTGATGGTGACAGAGAACGATGCTTCCATCCGCGGGTGCAGCCTACGTATTGCTTAGGTATCGCTGCTGTCCGCTGGTGAAGAAGAGAAGTCTGGGGAAATCCAGGCTTTGTTCATCTTGATGAGTGTAAGCCTGTCGGCACTGTCGGTTGACAGGCGGGTACGCTTATCCGTCATGATTCCCCCAGCCGCACTAAACACCCTCTCTGACAAGACGCTAGCCGCAGGACAAGCAAGCACCTCCAGGGCATACAGTGCGAGTTCAGGCCACGTGTCCAGCTTTGACACCCAGTAGTTGTAGGGGGCAGAGGCATCATCGAGGACGGTCGTGCGATCGGCTACGTACTCCCTCACCATCCTTTTACAGTGCTCCCGCCAACTCAGCCTTGACTGGGGAGCGGTGACCCAGTCTTGCTGGGGAGCCATAAAGCTGGCAAAGGCCTTGGAGAATGTTCCCCTGCCTGCGCTGTACATGCTGCCTGATCTCTGTGCCTCCCCTGCTACCTGGCCCTCGGAACTGCGCCTTCTGCCACTAGCGCTATCGGATGGGAATGTTACCATCAATTTGTCCGCCAGGTTCCTGTGGTATAGCATCACTCTCGAACCCCTTTCCTCTTCGGGTATGAGAGTGGAAAGGTTCTCCTTATACCGTGGGTCGAGCAGTGTGTACACCCAGTAATCCGTAGTGGCCAGAATGCGTGTAACGCGAGGGTCACGAGAAAGGCATCCTAACATGAAGTCAGCCATGTGTGCCAGGGTACCTGTACGCAACACATGGCTGTCCTCACTAGGAAGATCACTTTCAGGATCCTCCTCCTCCTCCTCCGGCCATACACGCTGAAAGGATGACAGGCAAGCAGAATGGGTACCCTCAGCAGTGGGCCAAGCTGTCTCTTCCCCCTCCTCCTCATGCTCCTACCCCTCCTCCTCCTCCTCAACGCGCTAAGATATAGACATGAGGGTGCTCTGACTATCCAGCGACATACTGTCTTCCCCCGCCTCCGTTTCCGAGCGCAAAGCGTCTGCCTTTATGCTTTGCAGGGAACTTCTCAAGAGGCATAGCAGAGGAATGGTGACGCTAATGATTGCAGCATCCCCGCTCACCATCTGGGTAGACTCCTCAAAGTTTCCAAGGACCTGGCAGATGGCTGCCAACCAGGCCCACTCTTCTGTAAAGAATTGAGGAGGCTGACTCCCACTACGCCGCCCATGTTGGAGTTGGTATTCCACTATAGCTCTACGCTGCTCATAGAGCCTGGCCAACATGTGGAGCGTAGAGTTCCACCGTGTGGGCACGTCGCACAGCAGTCGGTGCACTGGCAGATGAAACCGATGTTGCAGGGTGCACAGGGTGGCAGCGTCCGTGTGGGACTTGCGGAAATGTGCGCAGAGGCGGCGCACCTTTCCGAGTAGGTCTGACAAGCGTGGGTAGCTTTTCAGAAAGCGCTGAACCACCAAATTAAAGACGTGGGCCAGGCATGGCACGTGCGTGAGGCTGCCGAGCTGCAGAGCCGCCACCAGGTTACGGCCGTTGTCACACACGACCATGCCCGGTTGGAGGCTCAGCGGCGCAAGCCAGCAGTCGGTCTGCTCTGTCAGACCCTGCAGCAGTTCGTGGGCCGTGTGCCTCTTCTCTCCTAAGCTGAGTAGTTTCAGCATGGCCTGCTGACGCTTGCCCACCGCCGTGCTGCCATGCCGCGCGACAACGACTGCTGGTGACGTGCTGCTGCTGACACATCTTGATTGCGTGACAGAGGTTGCGTTGGAGGAGGAGGAGGGTGCTTTAGTGGAGGAAGCATACACCGCCGCAGATACCAGCACCGAGCTGGGGCCCGCAATTCTGGGGGTGGGTAGGATGTGAGCGGTCCCAGGCTCTGACTCGGTCCCAGCCTCCACTAAATTCACCCAATGTGCCGTCAGGGAGATATAGTGGCCCTGCCCGCCTGTGCTTGTCCATGTGTCCGTTGTTAAGTGGACCTTGGCAGTAACCGCGTTGGTGAGGGCGCGTACAATGTTGCGGGAGACGTGGTCGTGCAGGGCTGGGACGGCACATCGGGAAAAGTAGTGGCAACTGGGAACCGAGTAGCGCGGGGCCGCCACCGCCATCATGCTTTTGAAAGCCTCCGTTTCCACAAGCCTATACGGCAGCATCTCCAGGCTGATCAATTTGGCAATGTGCACGTTTAACGCTTGAGCGTGCGGGTGCGTGGCGGCGTACTTGCGCTTGCGCTAAAACAGTGGCGCTAGCGTCGTCTGGACGCTGCGCTCAGAGACATTGCTGGATGGGGCCGAGGACAGCGGAGGTGAGGGTGTGGGTGCAGGCCAGGAGACGGTAGTGCCTGTGTCCTCAGAGGGGGGTTGGATCTCAGTGGCAGGTTGGGGCACAGGGGGAGAGGCAGTGGTGCAAACCGGAGGCGGTGAACGGCCTTCGTCCCACCTTGTGGGGTGCTTGGCCATCATATGCCTGCGCATGCTGGTGGTGGTGGCTCCCCGACTGATCTTGGCGCGACAAAGGTTGCACACCACTGTTCGTCGGTCGTCAGGCGTCTCTGTGAAAAACTGCCACACCGTAGAGCACCTTGACATCTGCAGGGTGGCATGGCGCGAGGGGGCGCTTTGGGAAACAGTTGGTGGATTATTCGGTCTGGCCCTGCCTCTACCCCTGGCCACCGCACTGGCTCGGCCTGTGCCCACACCCTGACTTGGGCCTCCGCGTCCTCGCCCGCGTCCACGTCCTCTAGGCCTACCCCTACCCCTCAGCATGCTGTATTACCAGTAGTGCAGAAACAGAACGCTGTAATTAAATGTGCCACTTATTGGCCTGTGGTTGGAGGCTGACTTCGCTTATGGAACGCACAGCAGAGCCAGGAAATAATTTTGCGCAAGCCTCCTGTAACTCTTAGCTGGCTGCGTATGAATTAGGACAACTACCCCTAGCACAGACCCAGTACACTGAGGACGGTCACAGGCAGCCCAAATAGATTTTTTTTCCCAAATGTTTTTGGAAAGGCCCACTGCCTATATACACTGTATATGTCTTCTCTCTCTGCGTCACCACTACTGGCCCTGGAGTATGTAAAATAACTGCAAACTGTTGCACTGTGGACTGGAATACAGCGGTGATGTAACAGCCAACACAGAGCCAGGAAATAATTTTGCGCAAGCCTGCTGTAACTCTTAGCTGGCTGCGTATGAATTAGGACAACTACCCCTAGCACAGACCCAGTACACTGAGGACGGTCACAGGCAGCCCAAATAGATTTTTTTCCCCAAATGTTTTTGGAAAGGCCCACTGCCTATATACACTGTATATGTCTTCTGTCCCTGCCTCACCACCACTACTGGCCCTGGACTATGTATAATTACTGCAGGGCGCAATGCTCTGCACGGCCGATATACAAAAAAAAAAAAAAAGTGCAACACTGCAAAAAGCAGCCTCCACACTACTGCACACGATTAGATGTGGCCCTAAGAAGGACCGTTGGGGTTCTTGAAGCCTAAAATAACTCCTAACACTCTCCCTATAGCAACTCCAGCAAGACAGCACTTTCCCTGATCTCTGTCAGAACGCATGTGTGGCGAGCCGCGGGAGGGGCCGATTTTTATACTCGGGTGACACCTGATCTCGCCAGCCACTCACTGCAGGGGGGTGGTATAGGGCTTGAACGTCGCAGGGGGAAGTTGTAATGCCTTCCCTGTCTTTCTATTGGCCAGAAAAGCGCGCTAACGTCTCAGAGATGAAAGTGAAAGTAACTCGAACATCGCGTGGTGCTCGTTTCGAATAACGAGCATCTCGAACACGCTAATACTCGAACGAGTATCAAGCTTGGACGAGTACGTTCGCTCATCTCTACCCAAAGCCTAATAAATCAAAAAAATCTGCCTTCTGTAAAATAGTTATTAGGTAAGAGAGGAGGGGATGATGCCACAGTTTCTCCTTTCCCCTATCCTCGTTTATTCCCCTCTGCTCTCTTTCGATTTGTGAAAATGAATGCTGCAAAAGGGGAAGAAGAACAGAAATGAGGAGACGTCTGAATTACTCACAGTGCTGAGCATTTTATGTTGTCTGTATTTTAGAAATAGCATGTGAATATGCTCGATCTCACTACTGATTAGCAAAATCTATAGTTGTTTAATTGTTTTCAGGGTTTTTTGGTTTGCTTTTAATAAAAGCTTAAAGGAAATGTGTTATCAGAAAAATGATCTTCTTTCGATTCCACGATATATGTTTGAAAAAAATCCTAGAACCCTGTATTTTTCATACTGACCACTAAAGCCTAATAATAATCTGACCCTTGTTCTATAGAAAAAACTTTTCAGCAGTCATCTCATTATCATCCCAGGTCAGATGTCAACGCGTCACTGGGGCCTACTTCTTCCATGTCTCAGGCATGGTCCGGAGTGACCCTCTTCCTGTTTCATTCAGTCCTGATCATCAAGGGTTAAACATCTCCCTGCTGCTGCTTAGCTGAAGGACTGGCTTGATGCTTGATAGCCCAGCCAACTAATCAATACCTTTATTGGAGTTGTTTGGCTGGTGGGCTCGCTTGGATGATTGACAGCCCAGTCAGCCAGTCAGTAATGCCTTTGTGATATTTAAATCAGCCTCTCCTTGCAGAGTGCCTTAATTATACAGTGTACTGGTTATGGCTGTTTTGCAGTGACTCTATCCTTTGTGCTGACCTGTGTTGACCATATGAATGGAGTTGTTAATCTGAGATTCTACATCTGTTTGTATATCCTTTTTCTGCGTTCTGTTCTTCGTGTTGTCTTCTGTGTTAAGTTTTATACTCTGGTTTCTCTCTGACTTTGGACCTTGCCTCGTAGAAGCAGGGATATTGTACTTTTTGGGATGGGTGCTCCATTTTGAGGCAGGTCCAAGCATGGAGGTCAGGGGTGCTCCTTCTCATTTACTATCTGGTCCTGTGTCTAACTATATACACATCTTCCAGTTTACTCCTGGTTCTCAGCTCCTTATTGCTAGCCCTTGTTTAGTTGACAGACCTGGACAGATATGACACAGGATTATAATGGAAGATAACACCTACATATGAAAAACACAGAACCCACCATTAACAATTCACCTCCTCCCCCTCCCTGTACAATGACCTCTGCACAGGTCACAGAGCATACCTAAAGCAATCTTCCATAAACGTCAATGGTCAGCTCCTGTCCATTGTGTGAATGGCCCTTGAGGTTGCTGTAAAGCAGTGCTAAATGCTGTTAACTGCAACTCAGGCAAGATAGCTGTCCATAGTCCTATACAGAAAATAGAATGAAAACATCTACAAACAGAAACTAAAAACAGATGACAAAAATTGAATATGTTTAACTACCTGGTTTTAATTAGTAAAAAGTACAGGTGATAAAATCCCTATAAGGTTTGAATAATAAAAACATGTACAACTTTTTAAATATATTTTATGTTTTAACATCTCACCATTTGTAAGATCTCTGCTTTTTGAAGAAACAGTTCAATAAAGGCTGAAAAACCATCCTAAGCAAGAGTAAAGATGGGATAGCACCTCAGAGAGAAAATGTCAAATGTAGGAAAAAGAGGACTTACCTGACGTGGACATCTGGAACCCCAACAAATGGGGCCAGACCTTCACAACTTTGCTGCAATAGAGAGAAGAAACCCCAGCAAACCAGAACATGTCCGGAATTGGTCAGTCCATCACCTTACATATATGTTACCTGTATAGCAATAAGTATCAAAATAGTATACTTGTAAACTAACATCTCTGTCAGTTTATGACTGTCTGGATTCCTGATTGTTCCAGGAGTGTCATATGTTTGTAATTATAACCATATGTAATATCAACAATGGTGGTACTGCTGATACCATTGTGAATTTATATATGCCTATATTGTTATTATTTGTTATAATTAGATATTGACTTGAAAAAGACTCCGCCTGAGCAAAATATTGCCTTTTTACACTTCCTGAATAAATGTTAAGTTTTCTTAGCTCTCTGGTCCCTTGGTAACCTACCTTCTACATTGTCATAGCAGTAAAATGAGATACAGACCCAAACTGTGGACTAGTGATATAGGAAACACACTCATATTTGTCATGTATATTTGACCTTCATCTAAGTTTCAAAGATATTAGTTAATCGGCTCAGTAACGCACAATCGCTATGCTGAAAGAATCTCATTTGTGATTTAACAAAAAAAAAAAAGAAAAACCGGAAATGATGAGATTGTTTGCCGAGTGGATATAATCAGAAAATCACAGGTAAATTTGTGCATTTTCAATCGCCTACTAAATGCAGTAGATATCTTTTAGCATTTGCATCCATCTATTGCCTATTCATTTTATCTCCAGACAAGATTAATGTTTCAGGCCAATATCCATTTAATAAATCCATATCTGATGCATATTTTCCAGGTATATAATGTCCACAAGGATATTCTGAGCATCTCTACATCCATCTTGTTGACAATGTGCTTCATACAACTAATGCTGAATGAAAAGAAAGTCGACGTAGACTATCACATAGCCATATCTGTGTCCCATAGTCATTGGAAGGGCGTGAGGATATGGAAATAGATATTTATATAGCTTAGAATATTAACATAATAGTCACTAATGAAAGGGTTCTGGATGTTGCCTGGCACCTAAGGATTGTGACAATCATCAATCTTAAGATTAATGCTATAATATTATTTTTTAGGTACTGCATTTTCACTAGATTAGGTTATGTTTAGAGATGAGCGAACGTACTCATCCGAGCTTGATACCCGTTCGAGTATTAACGTGTTCGAGATGCTCGTTACTCGAGGCGAGCACCACGCGATGTTCGAGTTACTTTCACTTTCATCTCTGAGACGTTAGCGCGCTTTTCTGGCCAATAGAAAGACAGGGAAGGCATTACAACTTCCCCCTGCAACGTTCAAGTCCTATACCACCCCCCTGCAGTGAGTGGCTGGTGAGATCAGGTGTCACCCGAGTATATAAATCGGCCCCTCCCGCGGCTCGCCACAGATGCATTCTGACAGAGATCAGGGAAAGTGCTGCTGCTGCTGGAGATGCTATAGGGAGAGTGTTAGGAGTTATTTTAGGCTTGAAGAACCCCAACAGTCCTTCTTAGGGCCACATCTGACCGTGTGCAGTACTGTTGAGGCTGCTTTTAGCAGTGCTGCACATTTTTTTTTTTTTGTATATCGGCCGTGCAGAGCATTGCGTCCTCAGTCTGCAGTAATTTTACATAGTATAGGGCCAGTAGTTGTGAGTCAGGGACAGTGGGAAAGGTGAAAGAGATATACTGTCTATATAGGCAGTGGGCTTTTTCAAAAAAATTTGGGGAAAAAAATATATTTGGGCTGCCTGTGACCGTCCTCAGTGTACTGCGTCTCTGCTGGGGGTAGTAGTCCTAATTAATACGCAGCTAAGTGTTACAGCAGGCTTGCGCAAAATTCTTTCCTGGCTGTGCGTTGCCCGTTACATCACCGCCGTCATGCCGTCCAGAGGGAAACAGTATACATATATACGCTGCCTACAGTATCTGTCTGCTGTCTCAGCTCAGCCTTTAAAAAAATAGAAGCAAAACACTTAAGGCCTACTAGTGGCTTTTGAACACTTGACTGCTTCTGTGCTGTGAATTCCACTAGCTCAGTCATACGCACCTACGTCTCACTAAAGGCTTGCGCAAAATTCAAAAAGCGAAGTCAGCCTCCAACCACAGGCCAATAAGCGGCACATTTAATTACAGCGTTCTGTTTCTGCACTACTGGTAATACACCATGCTGAGGGGTAGGGGTAGGCCTAGAGGACGTGGACGCGGGCGAGGACGCGGAGGCCCAAGTCAGGGTGTGGGCACAGGCCGAGCTCCTGATCCAGGTGTATCGCAGCCGACTGCTGTGGGATTAGGAGAGAGGCAAGTTTCTGGCGTCCCAACATTAATCTCACAATTAATGGGTCCACGCGGTAGACCTTTATTAGAAAATGAGCAGTGTGAGCAGGTCCTGTCGTGGATGGCAGAAAGTGCATCCAGCAATCTATCGACCACCCAGAGTTCTGCGCCGTCCACTGCTGCAACTCTGAATCCTCTGGCTGCTGCTCCTCCTTCCTCCCAGCCTCCTCACTCCATTACAATGACACATTCTGAGGAGCAGGCAGACTCGCAGGAACTGTTCTCAGGCCCCTGCTCAGAATGGGCAGCAATGGTTCCTATCCCACCGATGCCCAACCTTTGGAAAGTTCCCGGGGTCCGGGGGATGAGGCTGGGGACTTCCGGCAACTGTCGCAAGAGCTTTCAGTGGGTGAGGAGGACGACGACGATGAGACACAGTTGTCTATCACTCAGGTAGTAGTAAGGGCAGTAAGTCCGAGGGAGGAGCGCACAGAGGATTCGGAGGAAGAGCAGCAGGACGATGAGGTGACTGACCCCACCTGGTTTGCTAAGCCTACTGAGGACAGGTCTTCAGAGGGGAAGGCAAGTGCAGCAGCAGGGCAGATTGGAAGAGGCAGTGCGGTGGCCAGGGGTAGAGGCAGGGCCAGACCGAATAATCCACCAACTGTTTCCCAAAGCGCCCTCTCGCGCCATGCCACCCTGCAGAGGCCGAGGTGCTCAGAGGTCTGGCAGTTTTTCACTGAGAGTGCAGACGACCGACGAACAGTGGTGTGCAACCTTTGTCGCGCCAAGATCAGCCGGGGAGCCACCACCACCAGCCTCACCACCACCAGCATGCGCAGACATATGATGGCCAAGCACCCCACAAGGTGGGACGAAGGCCGTTCAGCGCCTCTGGTTTGCACCACTGCCTCTCCCCCTGTGCCCCAACCTGCCACTAAGATCCAACCCCCCTCTCAGGACACAGGCACTACCGTCTGCTGGCCTGCACCCACACCCTCACCTCCGCTGTCCTCGGCCCCATCCACCAATGTCTCTCAGCGCACCGTCCAGCCGTTGCTAGCGCAAGTGTTTGAGCGCAAGCGCAAGTACGCCGCCACCCACCCGCACGCTCAAGCGTTAAACGTGCACATAGCCAAATTGATCAGCCTGGAGATGCTGCAATATAGGCTTGTGGAAACGGAGGCTTTCAAAAGCATGATGGCGGCGGCGGCCCCACGCTAGTCGGTTCCCAGTCGCCACTACTTTTCCCGATGTGCCGTCCCAGCCCTGCACGACCACATCTCCCGCAACATTGTACGCACCCTCACCAACGCGGTTACTGCCAAGGTCCACTTAACAACGGACACGTGGACAAGCACAGGCGGGCAGGGCCATTATATGTCCCTGACGGCACATTGGGTGAATTTAGTGGAGGCTGGGACAGAGTCAGAGCCTGGGACCGCTCACGTCCTACCCACCCCCAGAATTGCGGGCCCCAGCTCGGTGGTGGTATCTGCGGCGGTGTATGCTTCCTCCACTTAACCACCCTCCTCCTACGCAACCTCTGTCTCGCAATCAAGATGTGTCGGCAGCAGCACGTCGCCAGCAGTCGGTGTTGCGCGGCGTAGCAGCACAGCGGTGGGCAAGCGTCAGCAGGCCATGCTGAAACTACTCAGCTTAGGAGAGAAGAGGCACACGGCCCACGAACTGCTGCAGGGTCTGACAGAGCAGACCGGCCGCTGGCTTGCGCCACTGAGTCTCGAACTGGGCATGGTCGTGTGTGACAACGGCCGTAACCTGGTGGCGGCTCTGCAGCTCGGCAGCCTCACGCACGTGCCATGTCTGGCCCACGTCTTTAATTTGGTGGTTCAGCGCTTTCTGAAAAGCTACCCATGCTTGTCAGACCTGCTCGGAAAGGTGCGCCGGCTCAGCGCACATTTCCGCAAGTCCCACACGGACGCTGCCACCCTGCAACATCGGTTTAATCTGCCAGTGCACCGACTGCTGTGCGACTTGCCCACACAGTGGAACTCTACGTTCCCCATGTTGGCCAGGCTCTATGAGCAGCGTAGAGCTATAGTGGAATACCAACTCCAACATGGGCGGCGTAGTGAGAGTCAGCCTCCTCAATTCTTTACAGAAGAGTGGGCCTGGTTGGCAGACATCTGCCAGGTCCTTGGAAACTTTGAGGGGTCTACCCAGATGGTGAGCAGCGATGCTGCAATCATTAGCGTCAGCATTCCTCTGCTATGCCTCTTGAGAAGTTCCCTGCAAAGCACAAAGGCAGACGCTTTGCGCTCGGAAACGGAGGCGGGGGAAGACAGTATGTCGCTGGATAGTCAGAGCACCCTCCTGTCTATATCTCAGCGCATTGAGGAGGAGGAGGTGGAGGAGCATGAGGAGGAGGGGGAAGAGACAGCTTGGCCCACTGCTGAGGGTACCCATGCTTTTTGCCTGTCATCCTTTCACCGTGTATGGCCTGAGGAGGAGGAGGATCCTGAAAGTGATCTTTCTAGTGAGGACGGCCATGTGTTGCGTACAGGTACCCTGGCACACATGGCTGACTTCATGTTAGGATGCCTTTCTCATGACCCTCGCGTTACACGCATTCTGGCCACTACGGATTACTGGGTGTACACACTGCTCTACCCACGGTATAAGGAGAACCTTTCCACTCTCATACCCGAAGAGGAAAGGGGTTCGAGAGTGATGCTATACCACAGGACCCTGGCGGGCAAACTGATGGTAAAATTCCCATCCGACAGCGCTAGTGGCCGAAGGCTCAGTTCCGAGGGCCAGGTAGCAGGGGAGGCGCAGAGATCAGGCAGCATGTACAGCGCAGGCAAGGGAACACTCTCCAAGGCCTTTGACAGCTTTATGGCTCCCCAGCAAGACTGTGTCACCGCTCCCCAGTCAAGGCTGAGTCGGCGGGAGCACTGTAAAAGGATGGCGAGGGAGTACGTAGCCGATTGCACAACCGTCCTCCGTGATGCCTCTGCCCCCTACAACTACTGGGTGTCGAAGCTGGACACGTGGCCTGAACTCGCGCTATATGCCCTGGAGGTGCTTGCTTGTCCTGCGGCTAGCGTCTTGTCAGAGAGGGTGTTTAGTGCGGCTGGGGGAATCATCACGGATAAGCGTACCCGCCTGTCAACCGACAGTGCCGACAGGCTTACACTCATCAAGATGAACAAAGCCTGGATTTCCCCAGATTTCTCTTCTCCACCAGCGGACAGCAGCGGTACCTAAACCATACGTAGGCTGCACCCGCGGATGGAAGAATCGTTCTCCATCACCATAAAAAACGGGGACCTTTTAGCTTCATCAATCTGTGTATTATATTCATCCTCCTCCTCCTGAAACCTCACGTAATCACGCCGAACGGGCAATTTTTCTTAGGCCCACAAGGCTCAGTCATATAATTTTTGTAAACAATTCTTATACGTTTCAATGCTCATTAAAGCGTTGAAACGTGCACCTGAACCAATTTTTATTTTAACGGGGCTGCCTCCAGGCCTAGTTACAAATTAAGCCACATTAACCAAAGCGATTAATGGGTTTTACCTGCCCTCTTGGTTGGGCATGGGCAATTTTTCTGAGGTACATTAGTACTGTTGGTACACCAATTTTTTGGGGCCCTCGCCTACAGTGTAATCCAATTAATTTTTTGCCCACCTGCATTAAACCTGACATTACCTCAGCTGTGCTGGGCACTGCAATGGGATATATTTATGTACACCCATCCATGCTGTCGGTCCACACGGAGTTGTAACTGCATGTGTCCACTTCTAAAGAACCCCAGTCTGACTGGGGCATGCAGTGTGGGCCGAAGCCCACCTGCATTAAACCTGACGTTAGCTTTGCTGTCCAGGGCACTGCAATGGGATATATTTATGTACTGCCGGTGGCTTCCTGGCACCCACCCATGCTGTCGGTCCACACGGAGTTGTAACTGCATGTGTCCACTTCTAAAGAACCCCAGTCTGACTGGGGCATGCAGTGTGGGCCGAAGCCCACCTGCATTAAACATGACATTACCTCAGCTGTGCTGGGCACTGCAATGGGATATATTTATGTACCGCCGGTGGCTTCCTGGCACCCACCCATGCTGTCGGTCCACACGGAGTTGTAACTGCATGTGTCCACTTCTAAAGAACCCCAGTCTGACTGGGGCATGCAGTGTGGGCCGAAGCCCACCTGCATTAAACATGACATTACCTCAGCTGTGCTGGGCACTGCAATGGGATATATTTATGTACCGCCGGTGGCTTCCTGGCACCCACCCATGCTGTCGGTCCACACGGAGTTGTAACTGCATGTGTCCACTTCTAAAGAACCCCAGTCTGACTGGGGCATGCAGTGTGGGCCGAAGCCCACCTGCATTAAACATGACATTACCTCAGCTGTGCTGGGCACTGCAATGGGATATATTTATGTACCGTCGGTGGCTTCCTGGCACCCACCCATGCTGTCGGTCCACACGGAGTTGTAACTGCATGTGTCCACTTCTAAAGAACCCCAGTCTGACTGGGGCATGCAGTGTGGGCCGAAGCCCACCTGCATTAAACCTGACGTTAGCTTTGCTGTCCAGGGCACTGCAATGGGATATATTTATGTACCGCCGGTGGCTTCCTGGCACCCACCCATGCTGTCGGTCCACACGGAGTTGTAACTGCATGTGTCCACTTCTAAGGAACCCCAGTCTGACTGGGGCATGCAGTGTGGGCCGAAGCCCACCTGCATTAAACCTGACGTTAGCTTTGCTGTCCAGGGCACTGCAATGGGATATATTTATGTACCGCCGGTGGCTTCCTGGCACCCACCCATGCTGTCGGTCCACACGGAGTTGTAACTGCATGTGTCCACTTCTAAAGAACCCCAGTCTGACTGG
The DNA here is from genome assembly GCF_035609145.1 of Eleutherodactylus coqui. Taxonomy (NCBI): domain Eukaryota; kingdom Metazoa; phylum Chordata; class Amphibia; order Anura; family Eleutherodactylidae; genus Eleutherodactylus; species Eleutherodactylus coqui. The sequence continues at coordinate 135,438,905 of NC_089843.1, read as the reverse complement.
GGCATGCAGTGTGGGCCGAAGCCCACCTGCATTAAACATGACATTACCTCAGCTGTGCTGGGCATTGCAATGGGATATATTTATGTACCGCCGGTGGCTTCCTGGCACCCACCCATGCTGTCGGTCCACACGGAGTTCTAACTGCATGTGTCCACTTCTAAAGAACCCCAGTCTGACTGGGGCATGCAGTGTGGGCCGAAGCCCACCTGCATTAAACCTGACGTTAGCTTTGCTGTCCAGGGCACTGCAATGGGATATATTTATGTACCGCCGGTGGCTTCCTGGCACCCACCCATGCTGTCGGTCCACACGGAGTTGTAACTGCATGTGTCCACTTCTAAAGAACCCCAGTCTGACTGGGGCATGCAGTGTGGGCCGAAGCCCACCTGCATTAAACCTGACGTTAGCTTTGCTGTCCAGGGCACTGCAATGGGATATATTTATGTACCGCCGGTGGCTTCCTGGCACCCACCCATGCTGTCGGTCCACACGGAGTTGTAACTGCATGTGTCCACTTCTAAAGAACCCCAGTCTGACTGGGGCATGCAGTGTTGGCCGAAGCCCACCTGCATTTAATCTGTCGTTAGCTCTGCTGTCCAGGGCACTGCAATGGGATACATTTATGTACAGCCGGTGGGTTCCAGGGAGCCACCCATGCTGTGGGTGCACACGGAATTCCCATTGCGGAGTTGTACCTGCCTGTGACTATTTATAAAAAACCCCGGTCTGACTGGGGCATGCAGACACCCTGACAGAATGAATAGTGTGTGGCACATGGGTTCCCCATTGCTATGCCCACGTGTGCAGCTCCTGATGGAGGTGGCACAGGATTGGATTTCTCATTGCTTCTGTACAGCATTATGGGCTATCGCCCCGCCCCTTTTAAAGAGGGTCGCTGCCTGGCTGTGCTAACCCTCTGCAGTGTGTGCCTGCGGTTCCTCCTCATGGCAGACGCGCTTATAAATAGACATGAGGGTGGTGGGCATGAGGGCAGCTAAAGGCTGCGCAGGGACACTTTGGTGTGCGCTGTGGACACTGGGTCGTGCAGGGGGGGGGGGGTTGGGCAGCATGTTACCCAGGAGAAGTGGCAGTGGTGTGTCATGCAGGCAGTGATTGTGCTTTGTTGGAGGTAGTGTGGTGCTTAGCTAAGGTGTACCTTGCTAATGAGGGTTTTTCAGAAGTAAAAATTGTTGGGAGGGGGGGGGCCACTCTTGCCGCTATTGTGGCTTAATAGTGGGACCTGGGAACTTGAGATGCAGCCCTACATGTAGCCCCTCGCCTGCCCTATCCGTTGCTGTGTCATTCCCATCACTTTCTTGAATTGCCCAGATTTTCACAAATGGAAACCTTAGCGAGCATCTGCGAAATACAAAAATGCTCTAGTCACCCATTGACTTCAATGGGGTTCATTACTCGAAACGAACCCTCGAGCATCGCGAAGTTTTCGTCCCAAGTAACGAGCACCCGAGCATTTTGGTGCTCGCTCATCTCTACTTATGTTCAAGCTGGAGAATTTTGTTTCCATCTAGCTGTTCTGTCATGGAAGCAGCTAAATGGGAAGAATCTCAGTTTTGGTGCCGATAGACATACATTGAAACTGAAGACCTTTAGTTGAAATGTGTTTGTCAATTTTGTGTTAGCATTCCATTTTAAAAACTGAAATAAAAGCATAGACTGCTGCACTTATTCTTCCAGTTCAAAAACATTTTATAAAACGTATCCATTTTTTTACATTGCTGTGGATGGAAAACAGAAGCAAGTGGAAAGCTATCTCTTTGCTTCTGTTTTTCATTTCCGGAGAACAAAAAAGACGGAAACAAAAAATGCTAAAGTGAATATAGCCTTACTCGTAGAAGGGTATGAGTTAGAGATGAGCGAGCACCAAATTCTCGGGTGCTCAGTACTCGAGTCAAACTTTTCATAATGCACGAGAGCTCGTTTCGAGTAACGAACCCCATTGAAGTCAATGGGGGACTCGAGCATTTTTGTATGGGACCGATGCTCGGCATAGGGGATCATTTTTCGAACACCTGAAAACATCAGAAAGTCATGGAAACACCACAGAAACAGATAGGGAACGGCAGGGGCAGTATGCATGGCTGCATCTGAGGGTCCGAGGTCCCACTATTAAGTCAAAATGGGGGCAAGAGCCTGGTGGTCACCCCCCTAACAATTTGCTTGGGACAGACCATAAGCAGCAAGGCACACGCGCTGGCACATCTTAGCTAAGCATCACACTAACTGTAACCAAGGACAATCACTGCCTGTGGGTGACACCGTTGCCTCTTCTCCTGGGTTACATGCTGGCATTGCTGTTCAACGCCCCGCACGATCCTGCGTCACAGTGCACCCAAAAGTTTCCCTGCGCAGCGTTCAGCTGGCCTCATGCCACACGCTCGCTTCATAGCCACACCACCCTCATGTCGATTTATAAGTGCATCTGCGATGAGGAGGAACCGGAGACACACACTGCAGATGGTTGGCAGGGCCAGGCAGCAACCCTTTTTGAAAGTGTGGGCAATAGCCCACAATGCTGATGAGAATTGATGATAAATTGATGTACAATCATGATTCCAATCCCGTGCCACCTCCGTCACAAAATTGTCAGGAGCCGCAAACGTGAGCATAAAAGGGACTCAGGTGCCAGCACTTTTACACATCTCCACAATGCAGCAGCACATACTAACACCAAAGATTGTTTTGAAGCAGGAGGTGTCGCAAAAGTAGCCACCGCAGGTGTACAGTGGCCCTGTGAAAGTCTCATGAAATCCGTTTTGCTTCCTGTGAACGCTCCAATCCAGTATCTCGGATAATTGTGGTAATTTGTAGCACGAGACATAATACATGTCGACCAGCGCTGATCCTCAGACACCAAGCAGGAGGAGGAGGTGGCATAATAAGCCTGAGAAACCATGACCTGAGTCGGACCCGCAATACTCTGTGTGGGAAGCATGTGAGCGGGACCAGGATTGGGCCCTGGGTCAGGTTCGGTCCCAGTATCCACCTCGTGTGACCCAAGTTGCCGTGAGTTACATAGCTATGGGAAATGCATGTGCCCCCACACACTTCATTCGGTGTAGGTGTCAGATAGCAGAACACCGAAATGGGAGAAGCCTTCTGCACCCAACCCAAGTCATTCAGTGTATTTGTGCCAGATAGATAAAACACTGCAATGGGAAGTCTTTGTGTACCCACAGCATAGGCGAGGCCATGAAACTCAAAGACAGTATTACACATAAAGAAATCAGAATGCTCAAACATGGCAGAGTTTAACCACGCCCAGGACCTCGGCCCACACTTATGCCCTAGTCATTCAGTGTATTTGTGCCAGATAGGTAAAACACCATAATGGGAAAGCCGTCTGCACCCTACCCAAGTCAGTCAGTGTATTTGTGCCAGACAGGTAAAACACCGCAATGGGAAGTGTTTGTGCACCCACAGCATAGGCGAGCCCATGAAACTCAAAAACAGTATTACACGTGAAGAAATCAGAGTGCCCACACATGGCAGAGTTTCACCCCGCCAAAGACCTCGGCCCTCACTTTTGCCCTAGTCAATCTGTGTATTTGTGCCAGACAGCTGAACACCGCTATGGGAAACCATTGTGCACCTACAGTATAGGCGAACCCCTCAAACCTTTCTGTAGCAAGTATATAGGCGGACCCCCCAAACCTCCTAGTAGCAAGTGTATAGGCGGACCACTGAAGCTTTTCTGTTGTATGAGTATAGGCGAACCCCTCAAACCTTTCAGTAGCAAGAGTATAGGCGAACACCTCAAACCTTTTAGTAGCAAGTGTATAGGCGGACCCCTCCAACCTTTTAGTAGCAAGTATATAGGCGGACCCCAATAACATTTCTGTAGCAAGAGTATAGGCGAACCCCTCAAACCTTTCAGTAGCAAGTGTATAGGTGGACCCCTGTAACATTTCTGTAGCAAGTGTATAGGCAAACCCCAGTAACATTTCTGTAGCAAGAGTATAGGCGAACCCCATAAAACTTTCAGTAGCAAGTATAGAGGCAGACCCCTGTAACATTTATGTAGCAAAGGTATATGCGAACCCCTCAAGCCTTTCAGTAGCAAGAGTATAGACGGAAACCTGTAACATTTCTGTAGCAAGAGTATAGATGAACCCCTGAAACATAGGTGTACCAAGAGTATAGGCGAACACCTGAAAAAATTTGGTTACCAAGAGTGTAGGCGAAGGCCGGAAAAATTAGTTTGATAACAGTATAGGCAAGGGCCTGAAAAATTGGTGTACCAAGAGTACAAGTGTACCCCTAAAAAATTGCTGAACCACGAGGGCAGGTGAAACCCATAAACATTTTTTAAAAAGACAGCTCGTTGTTGCTTAATTTGTAACAGAGCCTGGAGGCAGCCCTTCGAAAAAATTTCAGTTAAAGTATAAAAAATTTGAAACTTTTAAAAATAGTAAAACTTTTAAACAAAGCCTTTTGGGCCGCAGAAAAATTGGCAGTTCAACGTGATGACATGCTGTTTTAGGAGGAGAGTAATAATATCCGAGAGGGACTGATGAAGCTACTTCCCCCTTTTTTGTGGGGATAGAGGATGAATTTTCCTCCTGCTGCAGGGAAAAGAATCATTAGGTTCCGCTGAGAAGTCTGGGGAAATCCAAGCTTTGTTCATCTTTATGAGTGTAAGCATGTCGGTGCTGGCAGTTGACAGGCGGGTACGCTTATCCGTGATCATTCCCCCATCTGCACTAAACAACCCCTCTGACAAGACGTTTGCCGCAGGGCAGGCCAGCACCTTCAGGGCATACCGCCCATGTTCGTGCCACGTGTCCAGCTTTGACACCCAATAGTTATTTGGAGGAGAGGGATCCCTGAGGATGGTGGTACAATCGGCTATGTACTCCCTCATCATCTTTTTACACTGCTCCCTCCGACTGATCCTTGACTGGGGTGTGGTGAGACAGTCTTGCTGGGGAGCCATAAAACTGGAAAAGGACTTGGAGAGTGTAACTCTGCCTGAGCTGGACATGCTGCCTGATCCCTGACCCTTCCCTGTTAGTTGGCCCTTGAACTGCGTCTTCTGCCACTAGCGCTGTCAGATGGGAACTTTAGCATCACCTTTTCCACCAGGGCCCTGTGATATTGCATCATTTTCGTACCCCTTTCCCCGTCTCCTGTTCTAACCGCAAAGCATCGGCCTTTATGCTTAGCAGCAAACTTCTTAGCAGGCAAAGCAGCGGAATGGTAACGCTAATGATTGCCACATCACCGCTCACCCTTTGGTTAGACTCTTCAAAGTTTCCGAGCACCTGGCAGATATCTGCCATCCATGCCCACTCCTCTGTAAAGAATTGCGGAGGCTGACTACCACTCCGCTGCCCATGTTGCAGCTAGTATTCCACTATTGCTCTACGCTGCTCATACAGCCTGGTCAACATATGCAGCATAGAATTCCGGCATGTGGGCACGTCGCACAGCAGTCGGTGCTCTAGCAGCTGAAACCGACATTGCAGGGTCCTCAGGGTGGCAGCGTCTGTGGTGGACTTGCGGAAATGTGCGCAGACGCGGTGTACCTTGCTGAGTAGGTCAGACAAGTGGGGGTAGTTTTTCAGAAACCGCTGAACCACCAGATTGAAGACGTGGGCCAGGCATGGCACGTGTGTTACGGCCATTGTCACACACGACCATGCCTGGTTGGAAGCTCAGCGGCAAAAGCCAGAGCTCACTCTGCTCTGTCAGATCCTGCAACAGATCGGCGGCCATGTGCCTTTCATCACCTCGCTGATTAGTTTCAGCACGGCTTGCTGACGCTTGCCCACCGCTGTGCTGCCGGGCCGTGCCACACCGACTGCTGGCAACATGCTCATACTTCTTAATTGAGAGGTGGAGGTGGCGGAGGGGGAGGGGGGGGCTTTGGAGGAGGTGGCATAAAACACTGCAGATACCAGCACCGAGGTAGGACCCGCTATTCTGGGTGTGGGTAGGACGTGAGCGGTCCCAGGCTCTGACTCGGTCCCAGCCTCCACCAAGTTCACCCAATGTGCCATCAGGGAGATATAATGGCCCTGCCCGCCAGTACTTGTCCACGTGTCCATTGTTAAGTGGACCTTCCCAGTAACCGCATTGGTGAGGGCACGGTTAATGTTGCGGGAGACGTGCTAGTGTAGGGCGGAGACGGCACATCGGGAAAAATAGTGGCAACTAGGGACCGAGTAGCGCGGGACCACCATCCATCATGTTTTTGAAAGCCTCCATTTCCACGAGCCTGTACGGCAGCATCTCCAGGCTGATTAATTTGCCAATGTGCACGTTTAAAGCTTGTGCATGCGGGTGCGTGGTGGCGTATTTCCAGTTTCGCTCGAACACTTGTGTTAGTGACAGCTGAACACTGCGCTGAGAGACATTGCTGGATGGAGTGGAGGACCGTGGAGGTGAGGGTGTGGGTGCAGGCCGGGAGGCGCTCGTGCCTGCGTCCTGGGAGAGGGATTGGATCTGTGTGCCAGGTTGTAGCACAGGGGAAGAGGCAATGGTGTGACCTGGAGGCGGTGAATGACCTTCGTCCCACCTTGTGGGGTGCTTGGCCATCATATGCCTGCGCATGCTGGTGGTGGTGAGGCTGGTAGTGGTGTCTTCTCAGCTGATCTTGGTGTGACACAAGTTGCACACCACTGTTAGTCAGTCATCCTTGCACTCACTAAAAAACATCCACACCTTTGAAAACCTAGCCCTCTGCATGGAGGCTTGCCGCAAAGGGGTGCTTTGGGAAACAGTTGGGGGATTCTTCGCTCTGGCCCTGCCTCTATCCCTGGCCACTCCACTCCCTCTTCCAACCTGTCCTGCTGCTGCACTTGCCTCCCCCTCTGAAGCCCTGTCCTCAGTAGGCTTAGCAAGCCAGGTGGGTTCAGTCACCTCATCGTTTAGCAGCTCTTTCTCCGAATTCTCCTGCGCTCCTCCCTCGCACTTACTGCCCTTACTACTACCTCACTGAAAGACAACTATGTCTTATTATCCTTATCCACAAAAAGCTCTTAAGACTGTTGCCAAAAGTCCTCAGCCTCATCACCCGGACTCTGGGAATTTTACAAAGGTTGGACATCGGTCACGACAAACTGCTCAGGTGAGAGAGGAACAGTTTTTTCCCACTCAGGGCAGGGACCCAAGAACAGTACCTGGGAGTCTGCCTGCTCAGAATATGTCATTTTCATGGAGTGAGGAGGCTGGAAGGAAGGAAGAGCAGCCAGAGGATTCAGAGTTGTAGTCCCTAGGCTGGGAGTAGTGGACTGTTTAGAAGACTGGGTGGTCGATAAATTGCTGGACACATTTTCTGCCATACACGACAGGACCTGCTCGCACTGCTCAGTTTGTAATAAAAGTCTACCACGCGGACCTGCAAATTGTGATATGAATCTGGTTAGCCCAGAAACTTGCCTCTCTTCTAATCCTTCAGCAGCTGGCTGTGATTCACCCAGCCCAGGAACTCGGCCTGTGCCCACACAATCACTTGGACGCCCGCATCCGCGTCCACGTCCACATCCTCGACCCTTACCCCTATTCCTCATCATGGCGGATTAAGGATAGAGTAAGGCCCAAATAAATTACCCCACTGCACTGACAACTGTGGCTAATTCACCGCACACAGAGACTTGTTGATAGAGGAGGCTCTATGCTGTGACTTAAAAAAATTTACCCGCTGTCTTGCGCTGATACCTAGGCGTAATTTGCCGCTCACAGAGACTTGTAGATAATAGAGGCTGTGTAAAGTGGGAGAAGACTCTAAAGCCAGTGGATAGTGCTGATAACTGTGACTATCTCAACCCCACCAAGGAAAGGGTATTGTGAGACGCTCTTCTCTGTGGCAGAGCTGAAATACTTTGCAGTGGCCTAGGAAATATTAGAGTACTGTTTCACGGTGAGACCTCTGCCTAATCCACTGCAGACTGAGAAAGGTATAACTGAAAGGCTCTGCACAGGGCTAGATGCTTAAAAAAAAAAGGGTGCACTACTGCTCCCAGCCAGCCACAACTATAATGCACACGGTGAGGAGTAGCCCTAAGAAGGACCGTTGGGGTTCTTGTAGAGAGGATCCCGACTGTAACAGTTTCCCTATCTCAGCAGCTCTTTTCCTAAACTCTGCGTAATGCACTGCAGACTGAGAACGGAATTACTGAAAAGCTTTGCAGTGGCCTAGGAAATTTTAGAGTATTGTTTTGCGGTGAGACCTCTGTCTAATGACCTGCAGACTGAGAACAGTATAACTGAAAGGCTCCACAGAGGGCTAGATGCTTTTTTTTTTTTTTTTTTAAAGTGTATTACTGCTCCCAGCCAGCCACAGCTATAATGCACACAGTGAGCAGTAGCCCTAAGAAGGACCGTTGGGGTACTTGTAGAGTGGATCCTGACTGTAAAACTTTCCCTATCTCAGCAGCTCTGTCCCTAAACTCTGCCTAATGCACTGCAGACTGAGAATGCTATAGCTGTAATGCTCTACACAGGGATAGATGCTTAAAAAAAAAGAGTGCACTACTGCTCCCAGCCAGCCACAACTGTAATACACACGATGAGGAGTAGCCCTAAGAAGGACCGTTGGGGTTCTTGATGAGAGGATCCTACTCTAACACTTTCCCTGTATAAGCAGCAGCACTTTCCCTAACCTCTGCCAGCATGCGTCTGAGGCGAGCTGTGGGCGGGACCAGTTTAAGTACTTGGCGGTCACCTGATCTGCCCAGCCACTCACTACTGTGGGGGGTAAGAAGGGCTGGCATGTCACAGCAGGAAGTGGTAATGCCTTCCCCACATGTTTATTGGCTAGAAAATGGCGCTAAACATGCGGGGAAGGGAAATGAAATTGACTCAAGTACAGCGTGGTGTTCGTCTCGAGTAACGAGCATCTCAAGTACCCTAATACTTGAATGAGTAGCAAGCTCGGAAGAGTATGCTCGCTCATCTCTAGTATAAGTCACAAACTACTTTATGCGTATAACTGTTATTTGGTCTCCACTAGCATTATTTGAGCATTGCATGGCGGTTTCTACTTAAGCATTTGTTGATACTGATGCTTGTACTGTATACTTTTTGTAGTGTATAGCGGTGGTAGCTCTGTATGAAATTATTATTTGCATGGTCCTCTTATTTGGTTACTATTTTGTATGATGTTTAGACTGGGTTCCCACGGGACGGAAATCCCGCGGAAATCTCGCAGCTTGGCCGCACTGAAAAGCTGCAAGATTTCCGCATTTCACCACAGGTTTTGGAGAGGTTCAGCCACCGGCATTCCATTGTGGCTTTCTCTACCCATAGAGAGGAGTGAGGCCACAACGGAAAAAAAAAAAAAAGAATTGACATGCTGCAGCTGTCAATTCTGCGTCGCATTGTCGGTTCCGCCTGACTTTGCCGTGATGGATTGGCCGCCCTGTGTGGACGAGATTTTTGCAAAATCTCATCCACATGGGTGGCTAATCCCAGGATTAGGAGCCACAGGCGGATTTGCATGGAATTTCCGCAGCAAATCCATTCCATGGGAACTCAGCCTTATAGTCAATGTTTTGGTATGTTTATTAGCCCACTGTAAAACTGTATCATATCAGAGGCTCCAACAAAAGCCAGTCCTTTGCTGAGTGTAGACTTTTACCATGTGAGGTTGCCATTATTTTGATGATTTTGCCAATCTACTGTGTTTTGTGCACTACAACCACTGTATCCAGTAGGCATTCAAGGTGTTTGACGGTTTTTCAGTTGTATTTTGCTGGCAGTGAAAATGTATAATAAATAATGTTATTTTTAAACTTTCAGTCTTTACAAATTAAAGGGAGAATATTAAAGGGGTTGTCTCGCGCCGAAACGTTTTTTTTTTTTGCATAGGCCCCCCGTTCGGCACAGGACAAACCCAAGGGATTTGTTAAAATAAAAAAATATTACTTACCGGAATCCCCACTCTGCGACTTCTTCCTTCTTCCTACTTCTTCCTTCTCCAAGATGGCCGCCGGGATCTTCACCCACGATGCACTGCGGGTCTTCTCCCATGGTGCACCGTGGGCTCTGTGCGGTCCATTGCCGATTCCAGCCTCCTGATTATCTGGAATCGGCACATGAGACGGGGCGGAGCTACGCGATGATGCGTAGAAGCAGGCGGAGCCAGAACGCCGCTCGTGCCCGGGCCGACCAGAAGGGAGAAGACCCTTCTGCGCAAGCGCGTCTAAAAAAGCAAGAAGACCCCGAAATTAGACGGAGCCATGGAGACGCGGACGCCAGCAACGGAGCAGGTAAGTGAATAACTTCTGTATGGCTCATATTTAATGCACGATGTATATTACAAAGTGCATTAATATGGCCATACAGAAGTGTATGACCCCACTTGCTGCCGCGAGACAACCCCTTTAAGCAAAACCGTTGTTTCTAAGATTTGATGTACTCTTTCATAATATTATGAAGTCATATATAGGCATGACCTTTTGCATACAAATAGTTACTTTCTGCTAATGTTTTACTGTGCGCTGCATGAAGTTAAACTAGACAGCTGTTATATATATATATATATATATATATATATATATATCATTCTAAAGAATCTATTTCTTATTCTGTAATATTATCTCAGTAGCAGAACTGTAATCAAGTGGTTCAGCACTTTGCACTTATAAAGCAGCTGTTAGCTCTGCAAAGCATGCAGCATCCTTTCCTGTAGGGAACCTGCTTAACATTCACAATGCCTGGTTCAATTGCATGCATATTCATTCAACCTTCAGCTTCCCCACAGCACCCTATTTCATTACATATCCAGAGAGCTGACTAGAGGATACATGTAGAGACATGCGTCTTCTCCAGCTTACTTGGGACTCAAGAAATCTGCCTTCGTTTCTTTTTTTTTCTTTTTAAGCTTCTTATTTTATTTACTAACTAAACAGAACCTCTATGTTTCAGCTGGTAGGATTAGAAAACCAAATACAAAGGGTTGTTCTCAATCAATATTACCATATATACATTGCATTGCCTATTGATTATTTGTTAGTTTGGTTATTGCATGTAACTTGGAAATTAGCATGTAAATGAGGGATGTTTATTCTCTTCTCTCAGAGGCACTGATAAACTAGCTTTTGCATGGTGATTCATGAATGGTGAAAGTCTGATAAGAAGTCAAGCACAGTGAGATGTCCTTGAAGTGACCTTTTTGAGGAGGCAGAAATCAGTCTTTGGTAGCTGCAAGCACAAACACAAGTTCAGACTGCTTTTGACCCATGGTCTTTGTCTCTGGTTGATACAGCATCTTTAACAGTCTCTCGAGATGAGGAAGAATTTGGACAACTGAAGTAAGTTTATTCCAAGCACGATCTATCAGTTTTCTTTTTCAGTAATAGTAACAAAAGAAAATACTGTGTATAAAGTTTAAAAGTGGTCTCTCCCCAAGTATGTTAATGTTTAATCCCAGATGAAGACAGAATAGTTTTCATGAATATAATTCATTCCCTTGCTTCTATTTAACTCATTCAGGATTGTTAATACATAGCCTAAATCAGGGGTTTCCATAGTTTTAATTTTCTTCTAATGTTTAATGAAGCTGAAAGAAATTTGTTCTAAGAATTTGGACTGTACTTACAAGCTTTGCAAACAAATTATGGCACCCCATATTAGGTCAAATGCTAGGAGTAGCTAACTGAATGAAGATACTCTCTAAAGATTGCATACTTGTTTAACAAGAATTAAAAATTGTACTAGTTTTGGTAGAAAAAATGGAATATGTTGCTCGCCATATACTGTGTAGATATGCCCACTTTTGGTGGCAGATACAGGAGATCATTTACCAGCTCACTGCAAGTGCATACATACCATAGAGACAGAACATGATGCTGGTATGCTTGGAGAGAAAGGGCACAGCCCTATCCCCTTTGCTATTACTCCAAAGGGATTCTATTCCTCTCTCCAAAAGTACAGTATTGTTAGCATGTAGAGATGAGCGAGCACCAAAATGCTCGAGTGCTCGTTACTCGAGTCGAACTTTCAGTGATGCTCGAGAGTTCGTTTCGAGTAACGAACCCCATTGAAGTCAATGGGCGACTCGAGCATTTTTGGATATGACTGGTGCTCCGCTAAGGTTTTCATTTGTGAAAATCTTAGCAAATCACCAATGTCATGTAAAAAACACAGAAATGGATAGGGCAGGTGAGGAGCAACATGCAGGGCTGCATTTCGGGCTCCGAGGTCTCACTATTAAGCCACTGTCAGCATAACGATCATGCTCCTCTGCCACAGCTGTAACAGCTGTGGCAGAGAAGAACGATGTTAGCCCATTGAATTCAATGGAGCCGGCAATACAGCCAGCTCCATTGAAAGCAATGGGCTGCCAGCGAGCGCGGGATGAATTTTCGGTAAGGGCTTAAAAATATAAGCCCTTACCTGAAAAAGAAAGATTTTAGTGTAAAAAAGAATAAAAATGCAGGCATTCTCTTCAATGGAGCTGCTGCTGCTGCCGGCGACTCCATTGAAGACAGTGGTCCGCTGGCACACCTGAATTCTTTTTCAGGGAAGGGCTTTACATATAAGCCATTCCCTGGAAATGAATTAAAAGTGATTTAAAAAACAAAAAAAATAGATACTCACCTCCCTTCAGCTGCCGGGGTACAGCTGCGTCTTCTCCTGCTGTCCCCTGCACTGTGGTGCTGAACTGCTGTCATTCAGCTGAGAGCTGCGCTGAGCCAATCAGAGGCAGCACTCACTCACCCATTCATGAATTCATGAATGGGTGTGAGATCTGCCTCTGATTGGTCAGGCTGTGACCAATCAGAGGCAGCTTATTCAGCAGGCGGGTATTTTAAATCCCCGGCTGCTGAATACTACAGAGAGCAGTTCAGGAGAACTGCCAGCTGGCCGCAGCTGAACTCCGTCTGCCGGGACTAGGAGAGTATATATATATTTTTTTATTTTTACACATTTCTGGATGAATTGCAGGGAAGAGCTTATATATTTAAGCCCTTCCCGACAATTCATCCTGCGATCGCCGGCAGACCATTGCTTTCAATGGAGCCGGCTGTATTGCCGGCTCCATTGAATTCAATGGGCTAACATCGTTCTGCCGGGACAAGGTGAGTATATATTTTTTTTATTTTTACACATTTCTGGATGAATTGCAGGAAAAGGCTTATATTTTTAAGCCCTTCCCGAAAATTCATCCCGCGCTAGCCGGCAGCCCATTGCTTTCAATGGAGCCGGCTGTATTGCCGGCTCCATTGAATTCAATGGTCAGTGCTCGTTTAATCGAGACGAGCACCGCGTGGTGCTTGTCTCGAGTAACGAGCATCTCGAGCACCCTAATACTCGAATGAGCATCAAGCTCGGACGACTATGCTCGCTCATCTCTATTAGCAAGGAAAAAAGCTCGAAGACTGTCCCAAAGGTTATGGTCCTGGGTAATGTTGGGTGAACCGAACCACTAGAACCCTGTTTTGGGTAGACGTTTGCTAAAAGTTTGGTTCAGCACAAATCTAAATAAAGCTTTTATCAAAGTTCTAACTGAAACCGGAATCTACTGGTTCAGATTTCTCAACACTAGTCCTGAACACTGGTGTACAACACTGCCTAAGAACCATAAAACCCTTGTATAATACTCTGAGAGTGTTATACAGAGACTTTATGCTTCTTAGTCAGTTTTATACAGCTGTTTTAGGAATTTTGGGGAACTTCTAATTCGGTTTGAGCTCATTTGGACTAAACCTTATTTTTTGCAAAAGTTCAGTGAATTGGCTGAACTGAACTTTTCAAAAGTTCACCCATCACCAGTCATGGGAAGCCATGAAATATGAACATGAAAAGTGGGCGTTTATGTCACCTAACTTTATCTAACAATCTCAACTTCCAGAAACGTAAAGTTTTATGAAACAACTTTGTAAAACGGTCTTTGTCTTTCTTATTTTAAAATCTTCCCTGTTTCTTGGGCCCTTGGTATACGCCTAGGTGGCCTAATGGTTAAAACAGCTTTGATTGAATAAACCCACTCATTAATAATTGCCCTTGAGCTTTTGCATTCATTAGATGATGGTGGTCATTATCTCCAACCATGTGATCTTTTAAATGTCATTCAGAGAAGTTGGTAGACAGGGAAGGATCATGGTGAAGCAGGGTCACATGTGCCAGGCTTTTAGAGAAGTATAGTTTTGGAAGAGTAACTTTCAGTGCTGCAAGCTATTACAGTTTATGCTTATCAATATTCAAGATTACAAAGCTGAACTAGCACACCTGAGAACATCTACACATCTCTCTGTACCTGCATGTACCTGCTTCCACAGCCATATGGGAACAGGATTCGGTTAACATCATAAGATTGGTAACATCAATAGTTTTTTTGCTCTAGTTTTATTGTTAAATTATATAATGAGAAGTTAAGAAACTTTTAAAATACTTTGTGCTTCAGCCTTTCACCATTTTAACATCTTTGTTTGCTGTTAGGGAATATGAGGATTCTGGATAACATCCAGGTGCTAAAAACTTGTACTTCTGCCAGCTTATAGCTGACTACAATTAAATCTAGTCTAAATAATTCTCTGTGTGATAAACAGCCTGTAGTCATGGCTGATACACTTTACCTACACAGATATGTAATAACAAATAACAAGGAGAGGGAAAGACTTTTGCTGCTGCTGCATTAAAGGGAACCTGTCATCACCTATAAGCACCATAAACAAAATCTATGGGCTTATAGGATAGGGGCCAAGGAGCGCAAGGATGTGTTTCTACATACTGCTCCCTTCCATTGCTGACTTTCCCAGAAACCGGAGCTTTGTCCATGCATTGGACTTATTTCTGCAGTCAGTGTGTGCACACTCATACAGGACAATGTGTGCCTACAGATCAAATGCAGACATAAACCTGATGCAAGGACTGAGTATAAAAAACATCACTGGCCTCATCAGCCCCTGTCTGAGGAGGCCATAGATGAACTTAGGTGATGACAGGTCCACTTTAAAGAAATTGTCCCACTTCTAGCTGTTTTGCTACAGGAAACAGACAGCTCCAGACAGTTGCACAGTGGCCAGTTTAGTATTGCAGACTGAATCCCATTCATTTCAATAGGACTCAGCCTGCAGTACCAACTCAGGCGCTGAGCAATGTACAGAGCTGTCTGCTTCCTTCCAAAAAAAAGCTAGAAGTGGGACAACCTTCTTAATTAATCAGGTGTCCTGATATTTTTTTTACAGAAATCTGTCCTATCCCCAAACTGAAAGTATTGTGGGCAGCATGGTGGCTCAGTGGTTATAGCACTGCTGCCTTGCAGCACTGGGTTGAAATCTGACCAAGGGCAACATCTCCATGGAGTTTGTGTGGGTTTACTTCTACATTCCAAAAGCATACTAATTCGCAAGTATATATTGTGGTCTATTGTAAGTGATGACAAGCTGTGTACAACACTGAAGAATGTATATGCATAATAGAAATGAGTAAAACAAACGGGCGCAGGGAGAGGGCTGTTGGGGTTAAACATGGGAAAAAAAGAAAAGTGCAGTGCTGCCAAAAAAATATTCAAAGAAATAAAACCATGCACAGCATAGAAAGCCTCCAGAGTTTGGTATACTAGAATGAAAGAGAATAAACTGGTTAGTATCCCTTTAATAAACCATCATAGTTATCATCTTGTGTTACTTAATACATTGGCAGAATAGTATTACAAAAGAAAAGCCTAAATTAAAAATAAATGTAGACATGAACAAACCACAGCCTCGAGGATTGCTTTTTCAGCCATGGGGAAAGTGCTTTGTAGATGTGTCCAAACAAATAACTCAGTGCAAGCCCAGCTGGAGACTCTGTTGTTTGTAGAAGAAAAACATTCCTAAAGATTATGAGGTAGAGAGGTAAAAAGGCCATTCTGAGAGATTTTGACCCGTCTTAAGTCAAAATTATGGACAAACTTATAGGATAGGTAATGCTGTCATCAAAGGGTCTGTTTACACAGGACGATTGACGGACGCTTACGCACC
Organism: Eleutherodactylus coqui; assembly: GCF_035609145.1. Taxonomy (NCBI): domain Eukaryota; kingdom Metazoa; phylum Chordata; class Amphibia; order Anura; family Eleutherodactylidae; genus Eleutherodactylus; species Eleutherodactylus coqui. The sequence goes on along the minus strand of NC_089843.1, from coordinate 135,422,973 downwards.
CAACAGTCATCCCAGAGATTGTCAATCCTGTTCTTTCATACAAAAGTCATGATTGCTCAGTGAATAGAAGCAGAGTGGGCTAGAGATAACTTCCGGCCCCCCCATCTCCATTCATGGTAAACAGGTAGTTGTTTATATATGAATAACTGCCTGTTTACTCAGTCCGATCGTAATTTGATTTTTATGCCTGCACAAACTAAATGGCGAACAATCAGTGAATGATCGTTAGTCAGTCACTGGCAACATTTACACTTATAGAATTAAAGAATAGTAGAGTCGGAAGGGACCTGCAGGGTCATCGGGTCCAACCCCCTGCTCAGTGCAGGATTCACTAAATCATCCCAGACAGATGTCTGTCCAGCCTTTGTTTGAAGACTTCCATTGAAGGAGAACTCACCACCTCCCATGGTAACCTGTTCCACTCATTGATCAACTCACTGCCTAATATCTAATTTCTGCCTTCTCCCTTTCAGTTTCATCCCATTGCTTTTAGTCTTTCCTTGTCCAAATGAGAATAGGGCTGATCCCTCTGCACTGTGACAGCCCTTCAGATATTTGTAGACAGCTATTAAGTGTCCTCTCATTCAGATTCTCATGATCCAGCAAGAATCTCAACGTTTATCGTTCCATATAAAAGGGCCCAAGGACTGGAAAAAAACTAAACGGATTAGTTGATAATAATTCAGTAATGTTCCACCAAAAACAGACAAGCATAAACAAAAATATAAATAAACAATGGCAAGTAGTTTATGTCCATGAATGGGCATTTAAGCAATTACATTATGTGGAAAAAAATAATTGTACATTTTTTTGCTTTAAAAATCTCCATTATAATAAAAGATGGGCTTTCACATATGACCACCATAACACTTTGACTAACTGGGATGATTTGGATCTGTCCGAAGCAGGGTTACCTATTTGGCCAAAACTCAACATAGGCATTGGAGATGAGCAAGCACACTCGGATACAGCGAGCGTCGCTCTTCTCAAGTAACTGCTTACTGGTCCGAGCGTGCTCGGGAGGGGGGCGGCGGGTGGCGGGGGTGAGCGGCAGGCGGGGGGTGTAGCGGGGGGTGAGTGAGAGAGATCTCTCTCTCTCCCCCCCGCTACCCCCTGCGGCTCGCCGCTCACCCCCACCGCCCCCCACCCCCCCCAAGGACGCTCAGACCAGTAAGCAGTTACTAGAGAAGAGTGATGCTTGCTCAAGTTACTGCTGTATTCGAGCGTGCTCGCTCATCTCTAATAGGCATCTCATTTATGCTACACAATTACAAAGTTAGTGGGTTAAAAAAAGACATGAGTTAATAAAGTTACACTTACAAACCCCAGCTGTTCCAAAAGGAAGCAATAAACATAATTGAATAGCATACACCGCATTGCAATGAAGTGGAAAAATCCTTTCAAATCCTTACTGCCCATTAGACTGTTCCTGGATCAACATTTTACATTGATAGCATTAACTCTGTATAGCTTACGGTTTACAAGGAAGATGTGTAACCCTCTTGTGAACCTATTCATGCTGTCAGCTATTACTTCATCATGTGGCAACATGTTACTTAACATTATTGTTTGCACAGTAAAGTAGTGTTTTTTCTTAATTTTCAGAATAAAATCACACTTCCTTGAACCAGTGATCGAGTGTTCTCTGTGGGGTCCGCAAAAAGAATACCTTATCACACTGTTTTCTTTTTTTTATTATTTCATCTCAAATTTGCAATGAAGGTTAAAAAACTTCATGTTGAAAGACCTGAGGAGGCAACATAAAATGGGACATGCAGGTCCCTATCAGAATACATTGTTTATTTAAAGTGGATATTTACATAGTTAAAATGATTTTCAGGGAAATACTATTGCTGACCTATCCTTAAAAGAGGTCAAAAATAGTTGATCTGCTGGAATCTACTGATCAGGACCTCGGTCGATCAGCTGATTGGGGCCCGCTGTCAGTGCGAAAGCTGCTACTCCGACCTTTGAGCGGCTCTTGTAACTGCAGGTACACCTGCCATTGATATTAATTAGAGCTGCACCTGCAATTACAAACACCGGCAACTACACGGGCCGGAGAAGCAGCTTTCGCTCTGTACCCCTATGTGTAGCGGCACTGACAGTTGGCGTCTGGTCAGCCTATTGACTGGGGTGTTGAGCAGCATACCCAGCCAATCAACTATTTACGTTCTATCCTAAAGATGGGTCACCAATAGAGATGAGCGAGCACCCAAATGCTCGATCCACGTTATTCGAGTCGAGCTTTTCATAAAATTCGAGAGTTCTACTCGAGTAACGAACCCCCTCTGACTACAATGGGAGACTCGAGCATTTTTGTATGTGGGACGCCGGGTCCCAAGTTTTTTTTTCTTCTTCTTCGTTCATCTGTTCTCTCTCTCTCTCTCTCTCCCCCCCCCCCCCTTCCCGCCTGCCAGCCCAAAAATTTGCCATTGACACGCGCACTGCATCGCGGTGGGGAGGAGCCAAAAACTGGGGCAGGGTCGAACACGGCGTGATGTTCGTTCGAGTAACGAGCACCATCAAGTACGCTAATACTCAAACGAGCATCAAGCTCGGCAGAGTACGTTCGCTCAACTCTACTCACCAATAATATTTCCCAGGAAAACTCTTTTAAAGATATATCACCCCTCAGTCTTCTCCAGGAAGAAAACAAATTTCGCTTTCACAGCATTTTTTCATATCTGAGATGTTCCATACTTCGTATTAATTTCGTTGACCTTCTTTGACCTTTGACTGGACCACAGCTCCTCATAAAAGGAGTCTGGAATTAAAACCAGGCTGCTCTGAGAATAGGAGCCAACAAGAGATATATTTCTTTTATGTTTTCTATATTATAAGAAAATGAAGCTTTTAAAATGCTTCCACCTAAACGCAAGGGTTGTCATTAGAGATGAGCGAACGTACTCGTCCGAGCTTGATATTCGTGCGAATATTAGGGTGTTCGGGATGCTCGTTACTCTTAACGAGCACAACGCGGTGTTCGGGTTACTTTCAGTTTCCTCTCTGAGACGTTAGCGCGCTTTTCTGGCCAATTGAAAGACAGGGAAGGCAATACAACTTCCTCCTGTGACGTTCAAGCCCTATACCACCCCCCTGCTGTGAGTGGCTGGGGAGATCAGATGTCACCCGAGTATAAAAGTCGGCCCCTCCCGCGGCTCGCCTCAGATGTCTTGTGAGTTAGCTGAGGGAAAGTGCTGCTGCTGGTGCTGCTGTAGGGAGAGTGTTAGGAGTGAGTGTAGGCTTCAAGAACCCCAACGATCCTTCTCAGGGCCACATCTATCCGTGTGCAGTACTGTGGAGGGTGCTGTTAGCAGTGTTGCAGAAATTTTTTTTTTTTCAAAATCGGCAGTCTGCAGAGCATTGCGCCTTGCAGTAATTCTACAGGGACAGAAGTGGTGGTTAGGTAGGGAGAGTGTTAGGAGTGAGTGTAGGCTTCAAGAACCCCAACGGTCCTTCTTAGGGCCACATCTATCCGTGTGCAGTACTGTGCAGGCTGCTGTTAGCAGTGTTGCATATTTTTTTCTTTTCAAAATCGGCTGTGCAGAGCATTGCGCCTTGCAGTAATACTACAGGGAGAGAATTGTGTAGGCAGGGCCAGAAGACATATATTATTGATTGAATATAGTCAGTGGGCCCTCTGTTTCCCAAAAAGGGAAAAATTGTATTTGTCCTGCAGGCTTGCGCCAATTTATTTGCTGCCTGAGAAAAGTCTCCGCTCTGCTGCACTTCATATAACTGCATTTCTGTGCAACACATATCTTATCTGATTGAATATAGTCAGTAGGCCCTCCGTTTCCCAAAAAGGGAAAAATTGTATTTGTCCTGCAGGCTTGCGCCAATTTATTTGCTGCCTGTGAAAAGTCTCCGCTCTGCTGCACTTCATATAACTGCATTTCTGTGCAACACATATCTTATCTGATTGAATATAGTCAGTAGGCCCTCCGTTTCCCAGAAAGGGAAAAATTGTATTTGTCCTGCAGGCTTGCGCCAATTTATTTGCTGCCTGGGAAATCACTGGTAATACAGCATGCTGAGGGGTAGGGGTAAGCCTAGAGGACGTGGACGTGGACGTGGACGAGGACGCGTAGGCCCAAGTGAGGGTGTGAGCACAGGGCGAGCTCCTGATCAAGGTGTATCGCAGCCGACTGCTGCGCGATTAGGAGAGAGGCACGTTTCTGGCATCCCCACATTCATCGCCCAATTAATGGGTCCACGCGGGAGACCTTTATTAGAAAATGAGCAGTGTGAGCAGGTCCTGTCGTGGATGGCAGAAAGTGCTTCGAGCAAGCTATCATCCACCCACAGTTCTGCGCCGTCCAGTGCTGCAAACCCAAATCCTCTGGCTGCTACTCCTCCTTCCTCCCAGCCTCCTCACTCCACTACAATGACACATGCTCAGGAGCGGGCAGACTCCCAGGAACTGTTCTCGGGCCCCTGCTCAGATTGGGCAGCAGTGGTTCCTCTCCAAGCAGAGGAGTTTATCGTCACTGATGCCCAACCATTCGAAAGTTCCCGGGGTCCGGGGGATGAGGCTGGGGACTTCCGGCAACTGTCTCAAGACCTTTCAGTGGGTGAGGAGGACGATGACGATCATACACAGTTGTCTTGCAGTGAGGTTGTAGTAAGGGCAGTAAGTCCGAGGGAGCAGCGCACAGAGGATTCGGAGGAAGAGCAGCAGGATGATGAGGTGACTGACCCCACCTGGTGTGCAACGCCTACACAGGACAGGTCTTCAGAGGGGGAGGCACGGGCAGCAGCAGGGCAGGTTGCAAGAGGCAGTGCGGTGGCCAGGGGTAGAGGCAGGGCCAGACCGAATAATCCACCAAGTGTTTCCCAAAGCGCCCCCTCGCGCCATGCCACCCTGCAGAGGCCGAGGTGCTCTAAGGTCTGGCAGTTTTTCACAGAGACGCCTGACGACCGACGAACAGTGGTGTGCAACCTTTGTCGCGCCAAGATCAGCCGGGGAGCCACCACCAGCATGCGCAGACATATGATGGCCAAGCACCCCACAAGGTGGGACGAAGGCCGTTCACCGCCTCCGGTTTGCACCGCTGCCTCTCCCCCTGTGCCCCAACCTGCCACTGAGATCCAACCCCGCTCTGAGGACACAGGCACTACCGTCTCCTGGCCTGCACCCACACCCTCACCTCCACTGTCCTCGGCCCCATCCACCAATGTCTCGCACTGCACCGTCCAGCCGTCGCTAGCGCAAGTCTTTGAGCGCAAGCGCAAGTACGCCGCCACGCACCCGCACGCTCAAGTGTTAACCGTCCACATAGCCAAATTTATCAGCCTTGAGATGCTGCCGTATAGGGTTGTGGAAACGGAGTCCTTCAAAAGTATGATGGAGGCGGAGGCCCCGCGCTACTCAGTTCCCAGTCGCCACTACTTTTCCCGATGTGCCGTCCCAGCCCTGCACGACCACGTCTCCCGCAACATTGTACGCGCCCTCACCAACGCGGTTACTGCCAAGGTCCACTTAACAACGGACACGTGGACAAGCACAGGCGGCCAGGGCCACTACATCTCCCTGACGGCACATTGGGTGAATTTAGTGGAGGCTGGTACAGAGTCAGAGGCTGGGACCGCTCACGTCCTACCCACCCCCAGATTTGCGGGCCCCAGCTCGGTGCTGGTATCTGCGGCGGTGTATGCTTCCTCCACTAAAGCACCCTCCTCCTCCTCCTCCTACGCAACCTCTGTCTCGCAATCAAGATGTGTCAGCAGCAGCAGCACGTCGCCAGCAGTCGGTGTCGCGCGGCGTGGCAGCACAGCGGTGGGCAAGTGTCAGCAGGCCGTGCTGAAACTATTCAGCTTAGGAGATAAGAGGCACACGGCCCACGAACTGCTGCAGGGTCTGACAGAGCAGACCGACCGCTGGCTTGCGCCGCTGAGCCTCCAACCGGGCATGGTCGTGTGTGACAACGGCCGTAACCTGGTGGCGGCTCTGCAGCTCGGCAGCCTCACGCACGTGCCATGCCTGGCCCACGTTTTTAATTTGGTGGTTCAGCGCTTTCTGAAAAGCTACCCACGCTTGTCAGACCTGCTCGTAAAGGTGCGCCGGCTCTGCGCACATTTCCGCAAGTCCCACACGGACGCTGCCACCCTACGCACCCTGCAACATCGGTTTAATCTGCCAGTGCACCAACTGCTGTGCGACGTGCCCACACGGTGGAACTCTACGCTCCACATGTTGGCCAGGCTCTATGAGCAGCGTAGAGCTATAGTGGAATACCAACTCCAACATGGGCGGCGCAGTGGGAGTCAGCCTCCTCAATTATTTTCTGAAGAGTGGGCCTGGTTGGCAGACATCTGCCAGGTCCTTCGAAACTTTGAGCAGTCTACCCAGGTGGTGAGCGGCGATGCTGCAATCATTAGCGTCACCATTCCTCTGCTATGCATCTTGAGAAGTTCCCTGCAAAGCATAAAGGCAGCCGCTTTGCGCTCGGAAACAGAGCCGGGGGAAGACAGTATGTCGCTGGATAGTCAGAGCACCCTCCTGTCTATATCTCAGCGCGTTTAGGAGGAGGAGGAGGAGCATGAGGAGGAGGAGGAGGAGGGGGAAGAGACAGCTTGGCCCACTGCTGACGGTACCCATGCTGCTTGCCTGTCATCATTTCAGCGTGTATGGCCTGAGGAGGAGGAGGAGGAGGAGGATCCTGAAAGTGATCTTCCTAGTGAAGACAGCCATGTGTTGCGTACAGGTACCCTGGCACACATGGCTGACTTCATGTTAGGATGCCTTTCTCGTGACCCTCGCGTTACACGCATTCTGGCCACTACGGATTACTGGGTGTACACACTGCTCGACCCACGCTATAAGGAGAACCTTCCCACTCTCATTCCCGAAGAGGAAAGGGGTTCGAGAGTGTTGCTATACCACAGGACCCTTGCGGACAAGCTGATGGTAAAATTCCCACCCGACAGCGCTAGTGGCAGAAGGCGCAGTTCCGAGGGCGAGGTAGCAGGGGAGGTGCGGAGATCGAGCAGCATTTACAGCCCAGGCAGTGCAACAGTCTTTAAGGGCCTGGACAGCTTTATGGCTCCCCAGCAAGACTGTGTCACCGCTCCCCAGTCAAGGCTGAGTCGGCGGGAGCACTGTAAAAGGATGGTGAGGGAGTACGTAGCCGATCGCACGACCGTCCTCCGTGACGCCTCTGCCACCTACAACTACTGGGTGTCGAAGCTGGACACGTGGCCTGAGCTAGCGCTGTATGCCCTGGAGGTGCTTGCTTGTCCTGCGGCTAGCGTCTTTTCGGAGAGGGTGTTTAGTGCGGCTGGGGGAATCATCACAGATAAGCGTACCCGCCTGTCAACCGACAGTGCCGACAGGCTAACACTCATCAAGATGAACAAAGCCTGGATTTCCCCAGACTTCTCTTCTCCACCAGCGGACAGCAGCGATACCTAAGCAATACGTAGGCTGCACCCGCGGATGGAAGCATCGTTCTCTCTCACCATCCAAAACGGGGACATTTCTGCTTCATCAATCTGTGTATAATATTCCTCCTCCTCCTCCTGCTCCTCCTCCTGAAACCTCACGTAATCACGCTGAACGGGCAATTTTTCTTAGGGCCACAAGGCTCACTCATATAATTTTTCTAAAATTTTTTTATACGTTTCAATGCTCTTAAAAGCGTTGGAACTTTAACTTGAACCAATTTTTCGTTAAACTGGGCTGCCTCCAGGCCTAGTTACCACTTAAGCCACATTAACCAAAGCGATTAATGGGTTTCACCTGCCATCTTGGTTGGGCATGGCCAATTTTTACTGAGGTACATTAGTACTGTTGGTACACCAATTTTTTTGGGCCCTCACCTACAGTGTAATCATAGCAATTTCTATGTTCTTCGCCTGCACTCATGGTACAGAAAGGTGTGTGGGGTTGGCCTACACTTTGGCTACATAAATGTAACTTGGGCCTTGGCTATACTGCAGCTACTGAAATGGAACTAAGACTGCGCTCCCACTATACTGCTGCTTCGGAATTGTTCCTGGGGCCTGTGTAGGCTGCTACTATTACTTAAATGGAACTTAGACTATGCTCCTCCTATACTGCTGCTTCGGAATTGTTACTGGGGCCTGTCTTGAGTGCTACTATTACTGAAATGGAACGAAGACTGCGCTCCCACTATACTGCTGCTTCGGAATTGTTACTGGTGCCTGTCTTGAGTGCTACTATTACTGAAATGGAACGAAGACTGCGCTCCCACTATACTGCTGCTTCGGAATTGTTACTGGGGCCTGTCTTGAGTGCTACTATTACTGAAATGGAACGAAGACTGCGCTCCCACTATACTGCTGCTTCGGAATTGTTACTGGGGCCTGTCTTGAGTGCTACTATTACTGAAATGGAACTAATACTGTGCTCCCCCTATAATGATGCTAGTGATATTTAAGTGGGGCCTGTCCTAATGCTACGGCTGAAATGTTACGAATTATGGGCTCTGCCTATACCGCTGCTAATGCTATGTCTCTGGGGTGTGGAAACAGAGGCTTCCCAAAGACATGATGGCGGCGAGGCCATTTCCCACCAACGCGGTTACTGTTAAGGTGCATATAACCACGGACACGTGGAGAGGACACGTAGTGCCTCAAAAACATCCCCCTCCTCCTCCAACAATGAAAACATTCTTGGCAAATGCCTTTGCATTGGTTCGTCTGGTGGCAGTCCAAGAATTTCACCTTTACCGACACAACAAGAGAGCCCCCCCACCATCCCCCCGCCATGGCCCACTTAATCCTGGCCACATTCCGAAAACCAACAAAATACAACCGCGCTACTAGGTCCGCAGTCACCACCACATTACCACCAACGCGGTCACTGTTAAGGTACATATTACCAGTCTGACTGGGGCATGCAGACACCTTGACAGAATGAATAGTGTGTGGCACATAGGTTCCCCATTGCTATGCCTACGTGTGCAGCTCCTGATGGCGGTGGCACAGGATTATATTTCTCATTGCTTCTGTACAGCATTGTGGGCTATCGCCCCGCCCCTTTTAAAGAGGGTCGCTGCCTAGCCGTGCCAACCTCTGCAGTGTGTGCCTGCGGTTCCTCCTCATGGCAGACGCACTTATAAATAGACATGAGGGTGGTGTGGCATGAGGGCAGCTGAAGGCTGCGCAGGGACAGTTTGGTGTGCGCTGTGGACACTGCGTCGTGCAGGGGGGAGGGGGGTTGGGCAGCATGTAACCCAGGAGAAGTGGCAGCAGAGTGTCATGCAGGCAGTGATTGTGCTTTGTTGTAGGTAGTGTGGTGCTTAGCAAAGGTATGCCATGCTAATGAGGGCTATTCAGAAGTAAAAGTTGTTGGGAAGGGGGGGGGGGCACTCTTGCCGGTATTGTGGCTTAATAGTGGGACCTGTGAACTTGAGATGCAGCCCAACATGTAGCCCCTCGCCTGCCCTATCCGTTGCTGTGTCGTTCCCATCACTTTCTTGAATTGCCCAGATTTTCACACATGGAAACCTTAGCGAGCATCGGCGAAATACAAAAATGCTCGGGTCGCCCATTGACTTCAATGGGGTTCGTTATTCGAAACGAACCCTCGAGCATTGCGAAAATTTCGTCCCGAGTAACGAGCACCCGAGCATTTTGGTGCTCGCTCATCTCTAGTTGTCATTGAGTAGCGTTATCTATGATACAACCAGTCGGAAACCTTCCCAGGATATTAGGCTATTGCATCCTATACAATACTATACTTATGGAAGAACGGTGATGTCATCTTTACTAGTATACTGAAACAAATACAGTATAGAATAGCCTTTATAAAACTGATTGACAGTCCTAAGAAATATCTAATTATTATTTAACCATTTTAATTTGCCAATATAAACAAAAGACTGAGGGTATATTTACTAGAGCTCTGCAAAATCTTCTAGTAATTATTATGTTTGCTCGTTGCAAAACGAGTCTGGATTTGTTTGCATTTATCTGCTGTTTACTCTGTGATTTTGAAGTCATCATTAGATAAACAGATTAGTGATTTTAATGCATCTGGGAGAATGGCTGTTCACTGAGCAGGATGCAGACTGTTTGCATGAAGTATATAAAACTGAAATGGAAAAATGGCATTTTAAAAGTAAGTCTTACGGGGATAGCAACAAAACTTAAAATGATCATTGAACAACATAGTAATTGAAATGGCGATTGCTGCAAAAAGTACGGCTATAATTGCAACAACAGACGAAAACAAAGGTGGAGAAAATGAAAAGCAATAAGATGGAAAAGAATAAGCTGAACATTCCCTTTTCCAGTCCGCACTTGACACAACAGTATTTTAATCAATGGTGCGTGATCAACGATGATGGAGATATCGTCATTTCTCTGAAATCCTCTGTGGAAAAAAGAATTCCTGTTATAATCAAATTACAGGTCAAGGCAATAATGCTCAAGATATAGAGATATAAGATCAATGCATACAACACTTATCAGTGACAATCCATCCATGCCAAACAGACTTTAAAATGATGTATCATATTGGCATCCTCCCAGACTTCTTGGCAAGAACCTGTAAAGGTTATTGAAGTGATTTATGTTAGAGCATCGAGGACACCTTCCATCATATCAGGTGACTATGCCCTCAGCACAATTGTTTTAGAAGTAAGCACATCATTTAAAACAAATAATACTGACAGTCTATGCTAAGTTTATTTATTTTTTAATCTATTCTTTGTAAATAGCCCAACCGACTTCCTTTTTCTTATAAGCAACTGATCATTTATTAGTCAATACATATACATAGGTACAGTGTGGGGATTTTAGGTGCATTGTATTAATAAAATAATAATCTGTTTGCTACACGCTTAAATACAACAAACACCTGATCAAAAAAGACCGTTTTACTAATATGTAGACAGTCAGTTATTTTGATGTGGCTCAGTGGTTAAAGGAGTTTTCTAGGCGAAAACTATTGATGACCTATCATGAGGATAGGTCATCAATAGTTAATTGCCAGGGACTTGGTTAGCACTCATGGTCACTGGTCTGTATAGCAAGGCTGGACGTCATCATCGGAGACAAGAGCAAAAGGGTCATAGAGACTTCACTTCAATTCAATCAATGGGAGCTGAATTAACTATTAGGCTGTGTTCACACAGGGCGGATTTGCCGCGGAATTTCGCTGCAGCCATTAATCCCGGGATTAGCCAGCCATTTGGATGAGATTTGTCAAAAATCTCGTCCACACAGGGAGGAAAATCCATCGCTGCAAAGTCTGCATTAGCCGGTGCTGCGGCATGGATTCTCGGGACACAGTATGTCAATTCTTTTTTTTGTTTCCCATTGCGGCCTCCCTTCTCTCTATGGGAGAGCTGGCCGCAAGAGAAAAGCATGCGGAAAAGCTGCTCCAAAACCAGCGGCTAAGTGCCATAGGTTTGGAAGCTGCGCTTATCCTGCGGAAATCTCGCAGGTTTTCCCTGCGGCAAAACCATGAGATTTCCGTGGTAAAGCCGTCCCGTGGGAACCCAGCATTACACTGCCGCCACTTTCGCATCCAACACCGTGGAACGGACACAGAAGTGTAAAAATTGCTTCAGCTCACATTCATTTCAGTGGGAGCAAAGCACGCTATGACCCTTTTGTTTCCATCCCTTTTGACGACATCCATCCAGCTGCACTGACAGTGGGCCAGGCGATCAGGTGATCCTGACAATAGGTCATCAATAGTTTTTACCTGGAAAACCCTTTAACACTGTTCTCTAAGGGTCCTTGTTTCGGATCTGACCAAAGGCAATACCTACATAGAGCTTATACAGTATGTTCTCACCATGTTTGTGTGGGTTTCCTCGCACATACTAATAGGTTGTTTGTTTGTTTTTTATTGACTCTAGTATATGTTTGAGAGAAAGGAAAATTTGATTGTGAGCCTCATAGAGGACAGAAAGTGAATAGACTCAATAGTGACAATTCATTGTTACAAAATATGTTTGCATCAACATGAATAAATAAACTGAGGCTTCACTTCTACTGACTTTATTTAATCTATGGTCAGCTAATGTAAAAACATATTGTTTTCTACATTTCCTTAGGAAATCTGACAGTCAGGTAGATTGAGTTATGGTGTCGAACGCACCTTTCCTGTGCCTTAAAAAAAATCAGACAACAAGTTCTGGTTTCAATAAGGGAATGATCTAAATGTTGGTCCCTCTCTGTATATTTATCTTCAAAACTCATTTTAGACATAGGATACATCAAAAACAAAGTGATAAACCAAAGAGTTTGACAAAACCTTGGCATAACAGAGAGATTTTCATGTATTCTTTTTAAAGAACCACAAACATGGCATATTAAAATTTGCCAACGCTATCTATTATTAATTTGACCAGTGACACTCACTTCTACGGTTAGTTTCCTCATGCATAGGAGATGATAACCCACAAACACAAATTCCTCATGTTCCCTGGAATTTCCTAATTACAAACCTCAAATCTCAGTCACATAGCACTTAACCACCAGCCTAGAAGAAAGGTCACCAGGAGCTGATGTCACAGTGTCTTAAAGACATCAGTATTCTTCAAGGCTACCCAATTTCTCTATCAATATCCTCATTAACTTTTTTTATGTTTTCACTTATTTTACTGATAATTTTTATACATTTAGTGTAGGTATGGCTAGGATCATAGGCTTTGGATGACCAGAATTCTCAGAATACTGTACATAGAGCAATGACCTTGTTGGTATTGCAGCTCTCTCCCGGTAAAGTGAATGTGAGAGAGAGTTGTAATACCAAACTAGGCCACCTTGCTACATTTATCACTTTAAGCATTCTGGCAGTCCGCACTTGCTTAGAATCAAAGAAAAAATAAGTTGGAAGGGACCTCCAGGGTCATCTGGTCTAACCCCCTGCTCAATGCAGGATTCAGTAAATCATCCCAGAGAAATGTCTGTCCAGCTTCTGTTTGAATACTTCCATTGAAGGAGAATTCACCACCTCCCATGGTAACCTGTTTCATTCACTGGTCACTCTCACTGTCAGAAAGTTTTTTGCAACATCTAATCTGTGTCTCCTCCCTTTCAGTTTCATCCCATTGCTTCTAGTCTTTCCTTGTGCATATGAGAATAGGGCTGATCCCTCTGCACTGTGACAGCCCTTCAGATATTTGTAGACAGCTATTAAGTCTCCTCTCAGCCTTCTTTTTTGCAAGCGAAACATTCCCAGATCCTTTAACCATTCTTCATAGGACATGATTTGCAGACCGCTCATCATCTGGGTAGCTCTTCTCTGAACTTGCTCAGTTTGTCGAAGTCTTTTTTAAAGTGGGGTGCCCAGAACAGGACACAGTATTCCAGATGAGGTCTGATGAAGGAAGAGTAGAGGGGAATAATTAACTCACATGATCTAGACTCTACGCTTCTCTTAATACATCTCATAATTGTGTTTGCGTTTTTTGCTGCTGCATCAAACTATTGACTCATGTTCAGTCTGTGCTCTATTAGAATACCCAAGTCTTTTTCACATGTGCTGCTGCTGTGTTCTATTGCCAGCGGAATTATGCAGTGTATCACACATTTCCTTCATATTGCGTGTATTTTTGCACCCTCCATTGACTTCTATGGGCCTCCTAGTGTGTAGATGCTCAGAAAAGTAGAGCATGCTGCAGTCTTTTTGCATGGCCAAAATGTGTTCTATTCTCTGCGTATTTTGTGCGTAATGTCATGCCTGCAAATATACACATGAGAAACCAGCCTTATACTCAGAAGAAATAAAGCTAGGTTAGGAAGAACAAGAGAACAAGATTCTGGAAGCATACATGGTATACTGGATTTAATTGCACATAGCTTACACTATAACCAGCAACACATTGCAGAATCCAGGAATAGTTAAAAAAGAGGCTAACCAATCAGTAATTCCTCAGCAAAAAAACCTGGGTTGTAGCAGTGTGCCAGCAGATCCACTTAAGGTAGATAGAACAATAATTCTGCAGTGCCACCTATTGGAAGGCAGCATTCCTTCAAGTTAATGTTGGGAATTGAAAGCCAAGCCAGAATCCATATACAGACAGCTGTTTCGGGGTGTTTGCCCCTCATCAGTGTGCAGTAGATTTCCGGCTTGGCATATTACGCCATGAAGCATGAATGTCTAATTTATTCTAATGAGTTCCAGATGTGTTCTATTGCCAGCGGAATTTGTAGTGTATCACACATCTCCTTCCTATTGCGTGTATTTTTGCACCTTTCATTGACTTCTATGCCCCACAAGTGTACAAATTCTCAAAAAAGTAGAGCATACTCACTCACTCACATTCTACGTGCTCACCCTAAAGAGAAAAGGATTGATTGATCTACACGAAAACCAGGACGTGGAGGTGTTGGGGGGTAACTCATATTTGGGCTATCCCACCGACACCGGGTAAGTCCTGTTCCTATTTTTTAACACTTATGGCTATATTTTGTCCATGAGTTGGAGCGCTGTCCTTTATACTTGTTTTCTAAAGAGAAAAGGTAGCGTTCCTGAGCTGATCCACTATAATGGATCAGGTGTGAGACAGTTGCAATTGCCAGAATAACAAACTAATAGAAAGGAGAGGATGATGCACAGGAGCACAAATACCGATTGTAACACTCATACACAGAAACACAGCAGCATGGACGATACTATAGAGAAACACTAAAGAGCTATTAAGAGAGATTAAGAATTCCTTTCTGTTTTCCTCTTTTTTTCACCACAGATGGAATGCAAGAGACCACCTAGTAAATTAAACATACTGCAAATGTCAGCTTGAGCAGCAGTTGTCCAAAAAGCTTATTCCAACCATCCCTTGGGTTCTGTATATATAATGTCACATCTCACATCACAACAAGTTAATAAGGAAATAGAGCATGAACTCTTATATTTAAGAGGACAGTGTGAAACTATAACAGGCCAAGACCTCACAAAACAAGCAATAACCTGTAGATGTAGGGAAAAACTTTTATTCAGTGGGACATTTTTAAAAATTGTTTTAATCACTTAAAATACTTAGATTTTAAACTAGGCAACACAAGATTTTAAAGTGTACCTGCACTTTCAGGTGACTTCTCAGAATAACCTGTTTTGTGCATACATGAGGAATAACATAATTTCTGGCCCTTATATGTCTTGTATCGCATCATGCATTTTTGGCAATTTTCTTCTCTGCAGGCTCCATTTCTGCTACACACTTTTGTGACTTAGAGAATGTAGATTAGCTGCAATGATGCTTTCATACACTGTGAGCGTGCGCACACCTAAACGGAGATCCATAGAATCATAGACTGGTAGAGTTGGAAGGGACTTGCAGTGTCATTTGGTCCAACCCCCTGCTCAGTGCAGGATTCACTAAATCCTCCCCAAAAGATATGTGTCCAGCCTTTGTTTGAATACTTCCATTGAAGGAGAACTCACCACCTCCCGTGGTAACCTGTTCCACTCATTGATCACCCTCACTACCTAATATCTAATCTGTGTCTCCTCCCTTTCAGTTTCATCCCATTGCTTCCAGTCTTTCCTTGTACAAATGAGAATAGGGCTGATCCCTCTGCACTGTGACAGCCCTTCAGATATTTGTAGACAGCTATTAAGTCTTCTCTCAGTCTTCTTCTTTGCAAGCTAAACATTCCCAGATCCTTTAACCATTCCTCATAGGACATGATTTACAGACCGCTCACCCTCTTAGTAACTCTTCTCTGAACTTGTTCCAGTTTGTCTATGTCTTTTTTAAAGAGGGGTGCCCAGAACTGGACACAGTATTCCAGATGAGGTCTGACTAAGGAAGAGTAGATAAGGATAATTAACTAGCTGGAGGACCATAAACACTAAGGCTGGGCTCACACAGGGTAGATTTGTTGTGGTTTTGCTGCATTGCTGCATTTTTTTCGTTGGAGTTTTGCCGCAGAAGAACTGCTTCTGCGGCAAACCCGCTTCAAAGGTTATTTTTGTCTTGTGTATTGTCTTGCATATTTTCCATGCTTTTTTGGTGTGGAAAATCTGCGAGTGTTGCAGTGTATTTTGGTGTGGATTTTGCTGTATCCATAGAGGTCTATGGACAAAAAAGCGCTGCGGAAAAGTCAAAAGAATGGACATGCTGTGTCTTAAAAAACTGCACCGCAGCTGCATTTCCGCACTGTGGCAGTGCTGAAAAAATCCGTCCTGTGAGAACAGCTTTTTGCCCAAACACATTTGCACTCCAAACGCAGCGGTTTTGCCGCAGTGTGGATATGCAATGGCAAACCGCGGCAAAACCGGAGCAAATCCACCCTGTGTGAACCCAGGCTTACTGTAGCTACAGCACCTTCTGTTTGAGTCTCTGCAGTTCATCCTTCCTCCATAAACATCTATGAGCAGCATGTAATCTGACCTGTCAGTGAACTGATAGTCCATCTTGTGTTTAGCAAGATGGATTTTAGCAGTTTAGAAGGGAAGAAAAGAAGGAAAGTGCTGGATAAATGTAGAAAGAAACATTTTTTTCTGATAATATATATTGCAAAGTTTCTTTTATTTGCCTGTACTATTGACTTATGCAAAGTTTGTTAAAAATCGCAGTGTCTATTTAAGCAAAGATTATGAACCAAGTTTGCTTTAGGAAGTTATATAGGTATAATCAAATGAGAGTTACTACTGTACGCTGTCCGTACTTTGTAACTCAAGAAAAAAAATAAAGTTAATAATGTTCTGCAAATTCCCTAATGAATGCTTTTTATGTGTGCCCTTTGCAAGGCATTAATCTGAAAATGCTCAACACATGGATTAGCAAGATATGACAAATTCCCCAAGTGACAAACACCAAATCTCCACAATGTTGTGTAGACCAGTGGTGGCAAATGCTACAGTGCTGAAAGGTTGATGGCATTTATTTATTCTGTCAGAACCTGAAGCAGTAAGATGCTCACCGGGCCTCAAGATGACTATTTGTTCTTTTTTTTCTATCATTTGCTGTATTTTTCCTTTTTCATATTCTCAGTGGAATGTAAAAGTTCAGAGGCATAATATGGACCCATGAATGAAAACTATCCTATAGCATGCACTAGAAATATGGAGTCTGATAAAAGTATTTGCTCATCTCTTGTAATGAACTCTATACTTATTCCAAAGTGTAGCAATGTGACTTTTAAGAGATGTATTAAAAAACCTCGATGGAAGAGCCAATAATTCTTTGAAGTCTATACTGAATTTACTTGAACTGACATATTCAGAATTCTGTGCAAAGTAGAAAAATCAGACTTTAGAGGAGTTGTCTTTTTTTACACTATCTTTCTGTTTGAAGGTTTTGGTAGCAAGTTGTCTTTTTGCAATAGCTTGTGGGGGAACATGTCATGACATGTCACTCTGAAGCACAACTGTAGGGTAAATATTGTCCATTAATGGGTCATCATTTATAATGAAAAAGGTTTGGTACGGTGTTAGCCAGTAGAGCAAAATGTGATTGTTCCCAGCAAGAGAAACCAAGTAATCTTGTAGATATGATACCTTTTAATGGCTAACAAAAATACATGATATTACGGCGAGCTTTCAAACCTATGCAGGGTTCTGCTTCAGGCTTAAATTAAATAGATCTGAAGAGGCATGTATATATATATATATATATATATATATATACGTACTTATAGAAGGCACAGACATGGATGTGATTAATTTGCACTTAAAAGAATACTACAACAGAAATACAAACATCTTTAAATAAGTCAAAGTGTTAACGACCACTTTCCCGTCTTTCCGTGTGTGACACGTGAGTTAAATGCAGAGCCTGACAGCACCTGTAAATGTCAGTTACCATCTCTTAGCTCCGTCCCCTGTACTGACAGGGATTATGGGTGGACTACATCCCCCATAAACCCCTGCGGCCTTAGTTGCTATGGATATGGCAGTAGTCAGTCTGGCAGTTTGTAATTTCTTGTGAGATAACTGGACACCTGTGTGGAGACTCCAATAAATGACACCTCACAGATGTCCACATACATAGCTGGCGGTGCATATTGACCAACAACATTGAAACATAGTGCTTCCCCACTATCTTTACATCTCCTGAATGTGATATCATGTCATCTCGAGTGCCAATGCCGCCAACACCAGTCCAGCCCTTATCTATTTGTCAACCGTTGTCCAATGCTAAAACAAACCATTACTGTCGCGCAAACATGTCACCACAGAGGGTTCAACATCACCGTGAAGCTAATGCAGCTTACCTGACACAGCGACAAGCCACAATGTCACCTCAGCCACAAGCTAAAGTTTGTAAATCTCATGCTGCAAATATGTGAACTATATAAGCGAACATGTCTCCTCAGCGAAGTTCATTAATCATGTGCAGCTCATATGCGAAAGCAATACAGCAGAGCTGTGTGTATGTGACGTGCATGTAGCAGAGCTGTGTGGTGCATTGCACAACCAGAAACACTGGTACTATAATTTCCTAATAATTACTAGTCACTGATAAAGATGTGAAGGCTTTATAGTCCCTGGGGGTTTTAGCTCCTTCTCACTAGGCAACACCTGCACTGTGCCACATACTACACCCTACTCTGGGACTCCAATCAAAAACTTTGTTCATAGCATGACGAGGTGGGAGTGCAACTCTTAAGTTGCCCCTCACCCTGGCCTGCTGCGGATTGACGTCAAAAACTACCACCACCTTCATCCACTATTTCACCCCTTTCACTTGTAGTGGAGCAGATGGGGGTCAGAATTTATATCTACTGTGAACCAAAGTTGACACCTCCAATACTGACTACAATAATTTGGCGTCACCAACAGGATCAAAACCTTTGTACCTTGTTTGACTTTGCTTTTGCTACTGAGTTGATGAAGGACTGCTTGATGCCTTGGTACAATTCTACTGCAGATACTGTTTTGATCATTTTTACTGTGCCATAGCTCTACAAGATGGTGCTAGCTAGAGATGAGCGAACGTACTCGTCCGAGCTTGATATTCGTGCGAATATTAGGGTGTTCGGGATGCTCGTTACTCTTAACGAGCACCACGCGGTGTTCCGGTTACTTTCAGATTCCTCTCTGAGACGTTAGCGCGCTTTTCTGGCCAATTGAAAGACAGGGAAGGCATTACAACTTCCCCCTGTGACGTTCAAGCCCTATACCACCCCCCTGCTGTGAGTGGCTGGGGCGATCAGATGTCCCCCTTGTATAAAAGTCGGCCCCTGCCGCGGCTCGCCTCAGATGTCTTGTGAGTTAGCTGAGGGACAGTGGTATCGTGTTGGAGCTGCTGTAGGGAGAGTGTTAGGAGTTAGTGTAGGCTTCAAGAACCCCAACGGTCCTTCTCAGGGCCACATCTATCCGTGTGCAGTACTGTGGAGGGTGCTGTTAGCAGTGTTGCACAAATTTTTTTTTTTTCAAAATCGGCAGTCTGCAGAGCATTGCGCCTTGCATTAATAGTACAGGGACAGAAGTGGTGGTTAGGCAGGGAGAGTGTTAGGAGTGAGTGTAGGCTTCAAGAACCCCAACGGTCCTTCTTAGGGCCACATCTATCCGTGTGCAGTACTGTGCAGGCTGCTGTTAGCAGTGTTGCATTTTTTTTTCTTTTCAAAATCGGCTGTCTGCAGAGCATTGCGCCTTGCAGTAATACTACAGGGAGAGAATTGTGTAGGCAGGGCCAGAAGACATATCTTATCTGATTGAATATAGTCAGTGGGCCCTCCGTTTCCCAAAAAGGGAAACATTCAATTTGTCCTGCAGGCTTGCGCCAATTTATTTGCTGCCTGGGAAAAGTAACCGCTGTGCTGCACTTCATATAACTGCATTTCTGTGCAACACATATCTTATCTGATTGAATATAGTCAGTGGGCCCTCCGTTTCCCAA
Source organism: Eleutherodactylus coqui (assembly GCF_035609145.1). NCBI lineage: Eukaryota > Metazoa > Chordata > Amphibia > Anura > Eleutherodactylidae > Eleutherodactylus > Eleutherodactylus coqui. The sequence continues at coordinate 135,403,195 of NC_089843.1, read as the reverse complement.
AAAGGGAAACATTCTATTTGTCCTGCAGGCTTGCGCCAATTTATTTCCTGCCTGGGAAAAGTAACCGCTGTGCTGCACTTCATATAACTGCATTTCTGTGCAACACATATCTTATCTGATTGAATATAGTCAGTGGGCCCTCCGTTTCCCCAAAAGGGAAACATTCTATTTGTCCTGCAGGCTTGCGCCAATTTATTTCCTGCCTGGGAAAAGTAACCGCTGTGCTGCACTTCATATAACTGCATTTCTGTGCAACACATATCTTATCTGATTGAATATAGTCAGTGGGCCCTCCGTTTCCCAAAAAGGGAAACATTCTATTTGTCCTGCAGGCTTGCGCCAATTTATTTGCTGCCTGGGAAAAGTAACCGCTGTGCTGCACTTCATATAACTGCATTTCTGTGCAACACATATCTTATCTGATTGAATATAGTCAGTGGGCCCTCCGTTTCCCAAAAAGGGAAACATTCTATTTGTCCTGCAGGCTTGCGCCAATTTATTTCCTGCCTGGGAAAAGTAACCGCTGTGCTGCACTTCATATAACTGCATTTCTGTGCAACACATATCTTATCTGATTGAATATAGTCAGTGGGCCCTCCGTTTCCCAAAAAGGGAAACATTCTATTTGTCCTGCAGGCTTGCGCCAATTTATTTCCTGCCTGGGAAAAGTCTCCGCTGTGCTGCACTTCATATAACTGCATTTCTGTGCAACACATATCTTATCTGATTAAATATAGTCAGTGGGCCTTTTCTTTTTAAAAAAAGGGAAACATTCTATGTGCCCTGCCTCTGTCAGTCCTCAGCGTTCTGTGTACGTGTGTGGTGGGTGGAGATAGTAAACAAATCATACGCAGCCAGCTACGTTTAACAGCAGGCTTGTGCCAATTTATTTCCTGCCTGAGAAATCAAATCACTGGTAATACACCATGCTGAGGGGCAGGGGTAGGCCTATAGGACGTGGACGCGGGCGAGGACGCGGAGGCCCAAGTCAGGGTGTGGGCACAGGCCGAGCCAGTGCGGTGGCCAGGGGTAGAGGCAGGGCCAGACCGAATAATCCACCAACTGTTTCCCAAAGCGCCCCCTCGCGCCATGCCACCCTGCACAGGTCAAGGTGCTCTACGGTGTGGCAGTTTTTCACAGAGACGCCTGACGACCGACAAACAGTGGTGTGCAACCTTTGTCGCGCCAAGATTAGCTGGGGAGGCACCACCAACAGCATGCGCAGGCATATGATGGCCAAGCACCCCACAAGGTGGGGCGATGCCCGTTCACCGCCTCCGGTTTGCACCACTGCCTCTCCCCCTGTGCCCCAACCTGCCACTGAGATCCAACCCCCCTCTGAGGACACAGGCACTACCGTCTCCTGGCCTGCACCCACACCCTCACCTCCGCTGTCCTCGGCCCCATCCAGCAATGTCTCTCAGCGTAGCGTCCAGACGTCGCTAGCGCCACAGTTTGAGCGCAAGCGCAAGTACGACGCCACGCACCCGCACGCTCAAGCGTTAAACGTGCACATTGCCAAATTGATCAGCCTAGAGATGCTGCCGTATAGGCTTGTGGAAACGGAGGCTTTCAAAAGCATGATGGCGGCGGCGGCCCCGCGCTACTCGGTTCCCAGTCGCCACTACTTTTCCCGATGTGCCGTCCCAGGCCTGCACGACCACGTCTCCCGCAACATTGTACGCGCCCTCACCAACGCGGTTACTGCCAAGGTCCACTTAACAACAGACACGTGGACAAGCACAAGCGGGCAGGGCCACTATATCTCCCTGACGGCACATTGGGTGAATTTAGTGGAGGCTGGGACAGAGTCAGAGCCTGGGACCGCTCACGTCCTACCCACCCCCCGAATTGCGTGCCCCAGCTCGGTGGTGGTATTTGCGGGGGTGTATGCTTCCTCCACTAAACCACCCTCCTCCTCCTCCTACGCAACCTCTGTCTCGCAATCAAGATGTGTCAGCAGCAGCACGTCGCCAGCAGTCGGTGTCACGCGGCGTGGCAGCACAGCGGTGGGCAAGCGTAAGCAGGCCGTGCTGAAACTACTCAGCTTAGGAGAGAAGAGGCAAACGGCCCACGAACTGCTGCAGGGTCTGACAGAGCAGACCGACCGCTGGCTTGCGCCGCTGAGCCTCCAACCGGGCATGGCCGTGTGTGACAACGGCCGTAAGCTGGTGGCGGCTCTGCAGCTCGGCAGCCTCACGCACGTGCCATGCCTGGCCCATGTGTTTAATTTGGTGGTTCAGCGCTTTCTGAAAAGCTACCCCCACTTGTCATACCTGCTCGGAAAGGTGCGCCGGATCTGCGCACATTTCCGCAAATCACACACGCACGCTGCCACCCTGCGGACCCTGCAACATCGGTTTAATCTGCCAGTGCACCGACTGCTGTGCGACGTGCCCACACAGTGGAACTCTACGCTCCACATGTTGGCCAGACTCTATGAGCAGCGTAGAGCTATAGTGAAATACCAAGTCCAACTTGCGCGGCGCAGTGGGAGTCAGCCTCCTCAATTATTTACAGAGGAGTGGGCCTGGTTGGCAGCCATCTGCCAGGTCCTTGGAAAATTTGAGGAGTCTACCCAGGTGGTGAGCGGCGATGCTGCAATCATTAGCGTCACCATTCCTCTGCTATGCATCTTGAGAAGTTCCCTGCAAAGCATAAAGGCAGACGCTTTGCGCTCGGAAACAGAGCCGGGGGAAGACAGTATGTCGCTGGATAGTCAGAGCACCCTTCTGTCTATATCTCAGCGAGTTCAGGAGGAGGAGGAGGAGCATGAGGAGGATGAGGAGGAGGGGGAAGAGACAGCTTGGCCCACTGCTGACGGTACCCATGCTGCTTGCCTGTCATCCTTTCAGCGTGTATGGCCTGAGGAGGAGGAAGAGGAGGAGGATCCTGAAAGTGATCTTCCTAGTGAAGACAGCCATGTGTTGCGTACAGGTACCCTGGCACACATGGCTGACTTCATGTTAGGATGCCTTTCTCGTGACCCTCGCGTTACACGCATTCTGGCCACTACGGATTACTTGGTGTACACACTGCTCGATCCAGGGTATAAGGAGAGCCTTTGCACTCTCGATCCCGAAGAGGAAAGGGGTTCGAGAATGATGCTATACCACAGGGCGCTGGTGGACAAACTGATGGTAAACTTCCCATCCGACAGCGCTAGTGGCAGAAGGCGCAGTTACGAGGGCCAGGTAGCAGGGGAGGCGCAGAGATCAGGCAGCATGTACAGTGCAGGCAGGGGAACATTCTCCAAGGCCTTTGCCAGCTTTATGGCTCCCCAGCAAGACTGTGTCACCGCTCCCAAGTCAAGGCTGAGTCGGCGGGAGCACTGTAAAAGGATGGTGAGGGAGTACGTAGCCGATCGCACGACCGTCCTCCGTGACGCCTCTGCCACCTACAACTACTGGGTGTCGAAGCTGGACACGTGGCCTGAACTCGCGCTGTATGCCCTGGAGGTGCTTGCTTGTCCTGCGGCTAGCGTCTTGTCAGAGAGTGTGTTTAGTGTGGCTGGGGGAATCATCACGGATAAGCGTACCCACCTGTCAACCGACAGTGCCGACAGGCTTACACTCATCAAGATGAACAAAGCCTGGATTTTCCCAGACTTCTCTTCTCCACCAGCGGACAGCAGCGATACCTAAGCAATACGTAGGCTGCACCCGCGGATGGAAGCATCGTTCTCTCTCACCATCCAAAACGGGGACATTTCTGCTTCATCAATCTGTGTATAATATTCCTCCTCCTCCTCCTCCTGCTCCTCCTCCTGAAACCTCACGTAATCACGCCGAACGGGCAATTTTTCTTAGGGCCACAAGGCTCACTCATATAATTTTTCTAAACAATTTTTATACGTTTCAATGCTCTTAAAAGCGTTGAAACTTTAACTTGAACCAATTTTTCGTTAAACTGGGCTGCCTCCAGGCCTAGTTACCACTTAAGCCACATTAACCAAAGCGATTAATGGGTTTCACCTGCCCTCTTGGTTGGCCATGGCCAATTTTTTGGATGTACATTAGTACTGTTGATACAGCAATTTTTGTGGGCCCTCGCCTACAGTGTAATCAAATGAATTTTTTGCCCACCTGCATTACAGCTGACGTTACATCCGCTGTGTTGGGCAGTGCAATGGGATATTTTTATGTACCGCCGGTGGGTTCCAGGGAGCCACCCATGCTGTGGGTCCACAGGGAATTATAAATGCATCTGTTTCCACTTCTAAAGAACCCCAGTCTGACTGGGGCATGCAGTGTGGGCCGAAGCCCACCTGCATTAAGCACGACATTACTACCTCAGCTGTGTTGGGCAATGCAATGGGATATTTTTATGTACCGCCGGTGGGTTCCAGGGAGCCACCCATGCTGTGGGTCCACAGAGAATTATAAATGCATCTGTTTCCACATCTAAAGAACCCCAGTCAGACTGGGGCATGCAGTGTGGGCCGAAGCCCACCTGCATTAAGCACGACATTACTACCTCAGCTGTGTTGGGCAATGCAATGGGATATATTTATGTACCGCCGGTGGCTTCCTGGCACCCACCCATGCTGTGGGTCCACAGAGAATTATAAATGCATCTGTTTCCACATCTAAAGAACCCCAGTCAGACTGGGGCATGCAGTGTGGGCCGAAGCCCACCTGCATTAAGCACAACATTACTACCTCAGCTGTGTTGGGCAATGCAATGGGATATTTTTATGTACCGCCGGTGGGTTCCAGGGAGCCACCCATGCTGTAGGTGCACACGGAGTTTAACCTACATGTGTCCACTTGTAAAGAACCCCAGTCTGACTGGGGCATGCAGTGTGGGCCGAAGCCCACCTGCATTAAGCACGACATTACTACCTCAGCTGTGTTGGGCAATGCAATGGGATATTTTTATGTACCGCCGGTGGGTTCCAGGGAGCCACCCATGGTGTGGGTCCACAGGGAATTATAAATGCATCTGTTTCCACTTCTAAAGAACCCCAGTCTGACTGGGGCATGCAGTGTGGGCCGAAGCCCACCTGCATTAAGCACGACATTACTACCTCAGCTGTGTTGGGCAATGCAATGGGATATTTTTATGTACCGCCGGTGGGTTCCAGGGAGCCACCCATGCTGTGGGTCCACAGGGACTTCACAATAGGGAGTTGTACCTGCCTGTGTCTATGAATTAAAAACCGCGGTCTGACTGGGGCATGCAGACACCTTGACAGAATGAATAGTGTGTGGCACATAGGTTCCCCATTGCTATGCCCACGTGTGCAGCTCCTGATGGCGGTGGCACAGGATTATATTTCTCATTGCTTCTGTACAGCATTGTGGGCTATCGCCCCGCCCCTTTTAAAGAGGGTCGCTGCCTAGCCGTGCCAACCCTCTGCAGTGTGTGCCTGCGGTTCCTCCTCATGGCAGACGCACTTATAAATAGACATGAGGGTGGTGTGGCATGAGGGCAGCTGAAGGCTGCGCAGGGACACTTTGGACACTGTCGTGCGGGCGGGGGGGGGGGGGGGGGGTTGGGCAGCATGTAACCCAGGAGAAGTGGCAGCGGAGTGTCTTGCAGGCAGTGATTGTGCTTTGTTGGAGGTAGTGTGGTGCTTAGCTAAGGTATCCATTGCTAATGAGGGCTTTTCAGAAGTAAAAGTTGTTGGGAGGGGCGCCCACTCTTGCCGCTATTGTGGCTTAATAGTGGGACCTGTGAACTTGAGATGCAGCCCAACATGTAGCCCCTCGCCTGCCCTATCCGTTGCTGTGTCGTTCCCATCACTTTCTTGAATTGCCCAGATTTTCACACATGGAAACCTTAGCGAGCATCGGCGAAATGCAAAAATGCTCGGGTCGCCCATTGACTTCAATGGGGTTCGTTACTCGAAACGAACCCTCGAGCATTGCGAAAATTTCGTCCCGAGTAACAAGCACCCGAGCATTTTGGTGCTCGCTCATCTCTAGTGCTAGCCTATTGAAGAATTTTTACTGCGCCTTTATAGGAGTTAAAAAAGTGGAGGAGACAGCCTATTGCAAAAGAAGCTCCATGCAGGACAAGAAGCCCTACCTCTGTATGGGTACTTTGTTGTTTGGCACCAAAGCCCTACATGGAGGGTATATTCTGGAACAGAACTTTGGTTTGAGCAGACTTGAGCAGTGCGCTGCACTGTTACCCAATATAACAAGAACAATGCCGTATCTTCCTAACACTGGCTCCTGTTAGCATGGTTTCTTTCTCATTATTCCTGAAAGTCCTGTGTATTCAATTGTAATATGCCATGAAATTGAATGAATAAGATTGCCCCCCCCCCTAGTCTTCAGAAAACCAAACCTACATTGTAACTCCTCCCTATCACCTTCAGAATTAGTCATGCCTTAATCCTAATCAAGCCCACTCATAGCTTTTCCCGGTATGGGCACAGCTCTGAGGTTACTTATCCCTGTTTCCTTCCAGGCCCCACAGTTATTGAAGACTCTCTTGCCTAAGCTAACCCAACCCAACTCTTTACCTATACAGCCTCAGCACACACAGAGTGAGCTTGCAAACTTCCTTTCTCCACAGTTAGCCTACTGGCCTCCTCAGTTTGAATATCAGTTGCTGAGTTACTGTAGCTCACTATCTGTTATATTGATTACTCGGTCTTGCTTAGTAGATTAGTATCACTGCTTCCCTTCAGAAGATTGGCACTGTAAACCTCTGCTTGGCTTTCTGCAAACCACAATCACATCTCCCCACCTCAGTGCATGTCCGCAGAAAATGTAAGTCTTACCAGAGTCTAAGAATGTAGCGCTCCCAATTGGCAAAATGAGCCCCAGGCCAAGATATCAGGCTAATGGAAACTCTAGTAGGCACCACACAATGATTGTACATGCTTTCCTCATACTGACTCTAAACCTCTCTCAAATCCTTCACTCTCTAAGGAGGCTTCCCAGTTCCGCTCTGGCACATGTTTCGGGAAAAGAATTATTGAGCATGTTGAATTTCAATGCTCAAGCCTTTTGTTCCTCTGGAGAAAACCCACTGCCAGAAACCACATTACTCCCCTCTTCTCAAGGAAAATACATGCACACTTGTCAGAGCCAAAGCAGTCATGTGTATGGGGGAGTCGGAGAAATAGCTGTCGGTTGAAAGAGTGTTCTTTCAACAGCTATTGGATGTTTATAGTCACCTTAAGAGTCCTAGAATCTATGTAGCCTACCATACAGTGGAACATCTCCAAAAAAAAAACTACTTCTTTGTAAAGACCAGCACTTTATCTAAACGAGATTTTATGTCACAGATTTTCAATTCCTATATATTATAATCATATTGGCCTCTTCTTCAGGAATTACCACTTTAAAAGACACATTTTCAGTAGAATTTTGGGTAGCCGTTTCAAGAGGTTTCACCTGAGTGCTTTTTATTTTGTAGTGATTCAATTTAATAGCAAATAAAATCAAGGAGCCTTTTTTATTTTGTAAAACTGGTATTTACATAAAAAGTATGCAATGTTCAAAATTAAATCATAAGTTGTAAAAATCCTTAATTCCTACGGTGTATATGTTAGAATAATGGCAAATATAGTTAATATTATACCTACTGTAATTCATCTTAGTATTGAGTAGATTTTTAAATTATTACTTTTAGGCCTCATGTCCACGGGGAAAATCAGGCCCACTACGGATTCTCCATGGAGAATCTGTAGCGGGTCCCTCCTGCCCCGCGGACATGAGCGCTTAAAATAAGAGTAAACTCACCTCTCGCACGCTCCGGATCTTCCCTTCGCCGCGGCTTCATCTTCTCTCCGTTGCGGACGGATCTTCTTTCTTCGGCCCGGCGGATGTGCATGGCACGTCGCTTGCGTGCCGCCGCATGCGTCGGCCCGAAGAAAAAAGATCCGGCCGCGACGGAGAGAAGATGAAGCCGCGGCGAAAGGAAGATCCGGAGCAGGTGAGTATATTCTTATTTTAGGTCTCCCGCGGAGCCGGACGGCTTCCATAGGCTTCAATAGAAGCCTGCGGGAGCCTTCCCCGCAGGAGACCCGCACGAAAATGGAGCATGGTCCAGATTTTTTCATGCTCCATTTTTTTAAAAATCGCTTTTATTGACCATCCGCGGGTATTTATCTACCCGCGGGTGGTCAATGCATCCCTACGGGATGCGGATCTGCGGGCAGGAGAAGAGTTAAAATCCGCTGCGGATTTTAATTCTTCTTTTGCCCGTGGACATGAGGCCTTAAAGGGAAGGTATGATCAGGAAATTACCTATTTTATAAGTCACATTTTTGAGTTAAACATATTTTTTAAGGATTTTTTGTTGTTGTTTTGATCACAACCTATATTTAAAAAAATGCTAAAATTCAGCATTTTTGCACTGATCACAGAGCCTAATTATAGTTTGTTACTTCCTAGTGTGTAAGAAAAACTTTACAGCAGTCATCTCACTAACATCACAGGCAGGCACAAGGCATCTTTACATGGTACGGCTGTCGGATGTATGAGCAGCTGACAGCCAAGCTATCCCAAAGACCACACCCTGACTGTCACCCTTGTGCATACACAGGAGTGATAGTTATTCAAGTGAAAGGAGGCGGAGCGGAACAGGATGTCTGCCTCCATTCACAGTAAACAGAAGTCATTCAAACATTAAGTGCCTCTGACTAACATGGCCCAACAGTCGCTTAGTTATTAGCTCTGCTAAATACCAAGCGACTCTGACAGATGAGCAATTTCTCACTCAGTGCCCAGCCAGTGAGACATGTACACGGGATGATTATCACCTGAATTAGTTGTTTCCAATGAGACCTTGGACGCTAATCACCCCATGTAAAGTACCATTTACACTGAAAGGTAAAGACTAGAGATGAGCAAGCATACTCGCTAAGGGCAATTGCTCGAGCGAGCATTGCCCTTAGCGAGTACCTGCCCGCTCGAAAGACAAGGTTTGGGTGCTGGCGTGGGGGAGCGGTGAGTTGCGGCAGTCAGCAGGGGGGAGCGGGGGGAGAGAGGGAGAGAGAGATCTCCCCTCCGTTCCTCCCTGCTCTCCCCCGCAGCTCCCTGCCCGCCGCGGGCACCCGAACCTGTTCCCTCGAGCAGGCAGGTACTCGCTAAGGGCCATGCTTGCTCGAGCAATTGCCCTTAGCGAGTATGCTCGCTCATCACTAGTAAAGACCTCTATGTAGATAACATAGGATACACCATTCATACTAGGTAATCAGCTGTGACTATCTAAGCCCACTCCTTGCAAAATGACCTCTGCACAAGCCAAAGAGTCAATGTGTTAGTTCCTGTCCATTGTGTGAATGACCTATGAAGCTGCTGTAAAGCATCTCTAAATGCTATTAAGTGTAGCTCAGGAAAAATGGCACAACAGGAAAAAAAAATTCTAAAATCAGAAAATAAAAACAGATTAGAAAAACTGAATATGTTTCTCATTTTGGTTTTAATTAATAAGACAAAAATGGTCCTTTTATCAATGATTAATTATCTTCATTATTTTTAGCTATTCATTCTATACAGCTAAAATAAATTGAGAATCTGGAGGTGTGTTGCTAACCAGATTTGCAAATGGAACCCTTGCTCTGTCCCAGGAAGTCTGTCTTATGCGATATCTGCGTATTTTTGATATCCTCCTTTCTTGTTGCCATTGTGACTTTCATCTACATACTTTTCTCTATCTATCTCATATGTTCTTGATGCAACCATCTGGTCGAGCTTTAAAATATTCATTTGAAATCTTCTACCTGTCTTCTGTGGGTGTTTTCATTTGCCTTTCAAGGTGCTTCACACAGAAAACACTGATGCCATTGAGCAGTGGCATAGCAGAAGGAATGCTAATGTTCCATGCATTCAATCCCTCAGCAGAGAGCTGTCATATCCTAAGGGAGGCTTTGCATCACATAGTTGCTCTGCTCCTCTAATTCCTCTGTAAATGATTGTGTCACTTTTGGGGATCCGGCCAAAGACAGGGCAAAACAGGTGGATGCAATCTGGATTCAGTCATCAGTTTACCTGCTAATACAACAGACCAAGAGCTCTATGCAGTGTGTCTGTATTGCAGATGTGTCAAAAGCAAACAATGGAGGAACAATACAAGATCAAGCTTTTAATAAAATACACTGATGTATAAGAAGTAGAGAACATTTCTAATATTGGCAGGTAAAAGGGAAACATTTATCATACTTGTTCCATATTACACCCACTTCTTTTGTTGTACAGTACATTTGGTTTAAAAGATTACAATGAGTTCTGGTACGTGGGTTTACTTCTAAAACCTGATAAAACTTTCAGCTTCCTTAGGATTTGTTGTCCATATGAAGTTTACATCCCTGCATATAAAATATAGCAACCTTTTCATCTCTCTATCTCATATCTATCTATTTGTCTATCGGTATGCATATATATAAAGCAAAAAAGGTTTGGTACCGTGTTAGCCGGTAGAGCAAAATGTGATTTTTCTCAGTAAGAGAAACCAAGTAATCTTGTAGATAGGATACCTTTTAATGGCTAACAAAAATACATGATGTTATAGCGAGCTTTCAAACATACTCAGGGTTTTTCCTTAGGCTAAATTAAATAGATCTGAAGAGCCATATATATTTCTATATATCTATCTATATAGATATATGTATAGATAGATAGATAGATAGATAGATAGATAGATAGATAGATAGATAGATAGATATGACAAGGCACAGACATGGTGTGATTAATTTGTACTTAAAAAAAATACCACAACAGGATTAGCAGGGGAGTAAATACATAATTAGTCCACTGATAAGGGATGTGAAAGTTTTATGGTCTCTAAACAGATGTTAGGTGGTCACCAGACCAGCATGAGGAAGGACCCTGAGTAGGTTTGAAAGCTTGCTATAACCATGTATTTATGTTAGCCAATAAAAGGTATGTAAATGATAAGTGTTCATAGCAATGGAGTGGTTGGAACTGATAGTTTTTGATTCTATAAACATAATAATTGAAGTTAATGATACAAAATGGTATGGAAAGTTAAAGGAGTTATCTCACAACAGGTTTTATCTGTCATGCAGACTCCTCAGCTGCACATGCGCACCATCGTTCCATTCACTACTATGGGACCTCCGGAGTTGGCCGAGTTGACACTCTCAGCCAGCCGCTGTGATTCCTTTTGGGACTGAGATACAGCTGTAGTGTCTGCATGACGTGAGACAACCCCATTAACGATAATCATTATGTCAGCTTGGCTAGCATTATTTAGAGTTTACTGCGTTTCCAAGTAAATTAAGGCCTGTACCTTTTAATCGCAAACTCAAAACACCTTTTTTAAAAACTAAAAGTCACAAATTTGATAAAATAGAGCATCAGCGAGCATTAGACATATTACATGTAATAACCTTAATGTAGCGAGTACACTTCAAAATGTTTGCTCTCACACTGTCTTCTAATGTGTTTTAAATGGTTATATTTGCACTGGGAAATAACATGCACAATTTCAAGTGCTCCGAAATAAAATAATTAAAACGGCAATCTAGCAGTCCCTGTACACAAGTTATCCTTCACTTTCAAAGATTAGAGTTCTACCGGTATTAGAATTCTTAGTCTTAAGAAATACAAAATAAATCTGTCACATTACTGAACCCATTGGAAAGCACAGAGGGTTGTGTAGCAGGGTCGGCGTCATCGATACGAGACTGGGTGCCCATAATGAGGCATCTACCTGCCAGATATTCCATGCAGCATTACCCTTGTTGCAAGTTTCTTCTTAGCAATTCAGCAGCACAATTGCTTCTTAATCCTGGACTCTTCTGCTGTAGCAAATATGTCCCTACAGTTTAGGTATTTACATTTGTATAGGTCACAGAGGTCGAATTTCTTACTGTGAAACAAGAATTCCGACTGCTAGGCAGGTTTTTCATAACCTTGGGCAAGTCACCTCATCTCCCTGCACCACAGGTGGCAAATTAAATTCTAAAACCTCAGCAACCGTGGTTTATGCTGCCGGTAGGATCTTTTTTTTTTTTACACAAACCTATGCGCATTAACAACACTATTTACAAAATCACATTACGAAACGATGCTGTGTTTTTATGCAATCACAAGAACAGCATTCGAGCGCTGCAGAGAAGCACAAGTCAAATCATGCTAGCCAGCCCTGGGATGCTTGTGTTTCCATAGCACCAAAATTACATTTCCGTCTCTTATAGTCAATGCATTATCTATTTAAGGCTTTAGAATTGTACTTATATTATACATTCACTAAACTATTTGTTCGACAGTTGCTACTGGAGTTTGATAAGGGTTATTATTCTGTTCATGAGTGCAAAATAACTGAAATTATATTTGAGGATTAAGTAGTTAAATAAACATAAAGTCTCACTTAATTTTCTAACCAGTACTAGAAAATTGTAGGCATTTGATAGTTGTGCTACAACAAAGTGGTCAGCCACATGTAAGGACCTATTTTCGAGTTTGAAGGTTTATCATTGCTTATACTCAGCAATTTCCACAGGGCTTGGTGAAGTGAGGAGACTTATTTGTTCATGGGGCACCGTTTCATGCTGGAATCCTTAAAAGGGTTGTCCAAGCAAAACTAAAAGGGGGTCCTGAGTGTCCAATATAAATAGAATTGTGGTAACATGTGTGCACTGCCACTCCACTCATCTCTATGGGATGGGCTGCAATAGCCAAGTGCTTGTGAGAGTCTTGGCTTTACATGAAGACCAAAATCAAAGTTCTATTTGCAACATAGCATGGTCTACAGAAAGTAGAAGTTGATAAAGTAAGTTGATGTGTTTGTTTTAGGTGCAAATGTATGTTAATGCAAAAAAAAAAAAATGTGTGTGTGTGTGTGTATATATATATATTAGGGTGACCCAAAAAACTTAACTTTCAATAACAAAGAAAGACACCATCTAATTTTTTTCCTTTTAACGAACCTTTATTTGGGGCAGAGTTTCAGGTTGTTATGTCTATGACAAGGTTCTGCTCAGAGACCATGAATTTTAAGGCTTTTAACTAATGACAAAGAAGAAAAACAACTGTTGCTTCAAGTTGTAGAAGCAAATCGTAAGGCTGCCCCAACACAGATTACCCATAAGTCTGCTGTCCAGCCCTTAAGCGCTGACTGACAAGTATTTGTGTCGTAATTCTGACTATTTTCATGTATTTGGAGATATTTTTGCAGGAACACCACAAATGTGTAGATTGTCAGGACAAATGCCATTGTCAGTACTTAATGTTATAAAGTATAGCGGTTGTTTTGCAAAAGCAAATTGTTAATATTAATGCTGTAGCTTGTGTAACCGGAAATCTTGCGTGTAAGCGCCACTTCTCATAATATACATCAATTTTGAGCACCATCTTACGGTTAGAATTTAAAGCTAAAACATTACTATTAGCAGATGTAACAAATTGGGAAGGTATCCTGCTGTACAGCTGCCACTTTATTTTTTGCCATATCTCTATGGATCGCCCGTATATATATATCTTTTTCTCACAATTATCAGATTGCCTGCTCGTCAGGAAATATATAGAGTTTAGGGACATGCCAACTTTTCATGCAGTGTAATTTTTGAATTTCATAGATTGCTACTTTTTTCACATTTCCAGCTTAAGGGGCCACTCCCCAAAAACACTTTTTTACAACACTGCCCCCCTCACCTGATTACCTGGCACAATCTAGAGGTCTCCTCTGTATATTGCAGTCCATTCTATGCAGAGCAGCTTTCTCTCTGATACTTTCCAGGCACCATCTTGATGGTGACATATTTACCTTTACTTTTACATAAATCCCATGAACCATAAGCACAGCATTAGGGCTCAGTCACACGGGCACCGATGCGCCCGTGTTTCTGCAGAATAAGACCGCTGCACTGCCAGTGCGGACGACTCTCTGCACCGGCCGGCGGATAGAACACATGACCGGCAATGGAGCTGGTCATGCAGAGAGACGTCTGCACCCGGGGTGGCCGTCCTAACGTGCAGTAACACGGGCGCATCGGCGCCCGTGTGACTGTGCCCTTAGCTTGAGGCTATACCATTCCTGCATGTTGGATGGACAGTTTAATTGTGTTGCACCATAGTGTTAGAGGAAGCTAAGTTGACTGAGCATGTGAGAGAGTGCTCCTCACCGAAAGAATAGAAGAAGTCTAGATGTTTCTGCCTCAAGGGCAGCAACATCGTTACTACTGAAAGGTGCTGTATATCAGTAATGAATGTCTTGTTATAGAGGTTGTCCTGTTACAAATTCAATTTTTAAATTTAGAGCCAAATCACACAAAACAATAAAGCAAACATGTACTTACACTCCTCAGCCCTGCCAATCCAGTGATGCAGCCCTGAAATTCTTCTGGTGTGCGATGACAGTGGAAGTCAGGTGACCACTGTCTGCCAATCAGAAGCTACAGCATCACCACCTGTTCTCCTGGAACCAGTGCTCACATCCTGGGAGTCATGATGCCTGGAGTTCAGAACCGTCAACCTGTGGCCTTTGATTGGCAGGCAGTGGTCACTCAACTTCTGGCATTAACAGGGACCAAGAGAATTGTGGGGTTGCAGTGCTGAGGAGGGCAAATACCCTAATGTTTTATTATTTAAAGTGATTTGACTCTAACTTTAAAAAGTGAATTACTAACTAGACAACCCTTTTATTATAGAAATACAGCTTCCAGAGCTTCTATTTCCTTAGCTGCTGACTTCTGAGACTGTACTTGTTCCTGATGTCTTATAGGGAGTAAGACTTCTAAAACTCTTGGAAGTGCAACCAGAGACTGTGTCCGGCTGCTCCTTTCTGCCACTTGTTATTGTTGGCAAATAAAACTCTTCCTGTGGTGCTAATAAGCTTTTCCAGTATCTAATGGCCTTCACCAGTCCTGGGTCTGGATGGAGACGACCTAGCTATCTGCTGCGACAGAGCCATTGGTAAGACCCCAAGGCCTAGACGCCAACAGCTTATGCCTGAGAATGGGAAGATACATGCGAGCTCCAAACCTGCCAGACAAACATAGGCCTAAGAAGTGCATGTGAACTCTGCACATGTTGAACTTTTATTTTTAGCATATCTTGTGCATCTAATTTTCTTTTTGAGTGATAGCCGCACTTTTAGCCGCAACATAAATTTTTAAGCATTTTTTAAATGAAAAATTACACTTTGACACAAAATTGCATGAAGGTGCCTGTGTATATAAAGTGTTGAGTGGTATTTTGCAATTTGCTAGGTGTCTACTTTTCAGAATATATATGGGTATAGAGGTTTATTATGATTTTTTAAATTTAGCAATTTAGCATATATCTGCACATGTCAAAAGTGTGAAAATTGTCCTGGCTGGAGACGTAAAACATCTAAATACTCTTGGCAATGAAAAGGTTAATATGCTGATGGTAAAATAGACAATATACTACTCTCATTTAAAACTGTTTAATGTAACAGACTGTAAGAATTTTCTAAATCAATTTCTTAAAACGCGTTGATCTGTGGTTAAAAAAAGGTATATGGAATTCATATAAAACTCACTCCGTGCTTCACACTTATGTCATGTCTCTCACTGCACTCTATTTAATTAACATGGTAAGGTGTTAATGACCCTTTTAATAATGACAGGTCTTTTTATTGAAATATCAATAATCTAATCATATGCACTGGGGTTATATTTATATATTTATGCAGTTAGTGAAGCAAAGAAAGACATAAAACCTTCTACTTTTCCATTAGTATTGTAGGTCTTCACCAAGTGGAGTTAAAATTGAGTTTGATATGTTGTACTGAGTATAACACAAGGACGCATGACTCACTATAAACAGTAATAACATATCGGTGGACACATATCACATTGTCCTTTATATTATAGTACATACCTTGGAGATTGTACCGTCATCAACCTACAAAATTAAAGTTGCTGTTCGTTTCAAACAATTCTTTTCCCAGTGTCCTCTTAGGCCAGGTACACATTTTTTCGGGTTATGCGCTGTCCAACTAATTCCATGGCCGTCCAGTGTGTGTGGCAATATATCACTGTGCATAGGTAGATTTTGAGTACCTTGAAAAAGTACGGTGTTGATTAACCTGGGCAAATTTACTTGCTAGTGAATGAGAATCATAATTTTTAAAGATACTCTGGAACGCTCCATTTTTCCCGTTATCTTTATGCTATTGAGGTTGTCTACTGACACGGAATATTGACTGCTGTGCACCCACTTACTGAACTGCTTACTGATGATGATTATCCGTTCGGTCGCATCCAAACCTCGGTCACTCTATGGATCAATGTTCTCCACACATTCCTGTCTTTCAACGCTTCTTTCAGTTCGGCGATTGACATGTTCGTGGTGGCCTTGATTGTATCTAGACATCTTGTTCTTTGTCATCCTGATCTTCTCTTTCCATTGACTTTGCCTAGCATCAGTACTGTTTCCAGTGAGTTAGTGCGCATCACGTGTCCAAAAAAAGAGAGCCGCTGTTTGATGATTTTGGCCTTTAGTGATATTTTTGGTTAGACGCAATCTAACACTGCCTTGCTTGTTGTCAGGGCAATCCAAGGTATCCGTAGCAATCTCCTCCAGCACCCTAGTTCAAGTGCATCAATTTTCCTTCTGTCTGTTTTTGTATGATCTTTAAAAGAATTTTGCTCACATGAGGTATGAGGGCGATGGGATTGTAATTGGAACATTCTTGGGATCACCTATTTTTGGAAGTATGGATAAGATCTTGTCCAGTCTTTGGGCCTTGATTTGGAGCTCCAGATCTTTTGACATAGGTTGGTTAGGATCTTGACTGATACTGGTTTGAGCAGATTGGCTGGTATGTGATCAACAGCTGGAGCTTTCCTGTTTGGTAGTTTCAGGGCCCATGTGACTTCTTCCTCCAGAATGCCCGGTTCTTGTTCTACTTGATGTACGTGATCCAACGGGTTGTCTTTTTGATTGCTTGCATACAGCTCTGCTGTATATTCTTACCACCTACGCTTGATTCGATCTTCTTCTTGTAATAATTTGCCATCCCAGTCCTTGATAGTTAATGCCTTGCGTGTTATGAATGGCGCCCAGTTCTACTTCACATGGGCGAAGAGAGCTCTGGTGTGGCCTTGCTGGTTTGCTTCTTCCATTTTTACTTAACAATGGTGCCCACTGCTTTAGCTGTTTGGCGCTTGTTGGCGATTTTGATGGATTCATCAGAAAACCATTGCAGTGGTTTTGCTAATTTTTTGGAAGGCGTGATTTGCTTGCTGTCTATCTGAATTATTCAATGTCCTCATCTGTTGCATGGGTTGTGGGCACATAAACTGGCAGAATTGTGATCGAGCTCAGGATTCCCATTGATGCTTATGGATATGATCCTATAGTTTATGGCATTGAAACAATGGACAGCTTTGGCGTCTGCCTTGTTTGCAATGAATGCCACTCTATTGCATCTGTTGGTGTCACTGCCTGAGTAGAAAACGATGTAATCATCGCTATTGAAAAAAAGTTGCCTGTCCAGTGAAGCTCGCTGATACCCAGCAGCTCAATGTTGAGCTGTTCCATTTCATTTTTTAGGATTTCTAATTTGCCTGTCTGCATGCCACGGACGTTCCACGTGCCGATGTTGTGAATCTTTGAGAAACACAAATGAAACCTTTCACTTGGATCTGCATCAGCAGACTGGCATCCAAATGGCTTTGTCCTGCCCACATCATTAATGCCCAAGTTACTTGAGTTTCATCCTTGTTCTTGCCTGGTGGCTTGATCGGTGCATTCCAGCCCAGGGCGCCCACCTTCCAGCACCATATTTGGACTCATTTGGTTTTGATCCATAAAGTATTTTGGCAGTGGTAGTGGAGTAGTTTGCCATTGCTTCCCCCCCCCTCCCCATTTATCTGGGCTTGGGACCGGTGTGCAGCTGTTGCCAACAACACGGCAAAATTGAACTGCTACTGATTTCTGCTTGAGTTCCAGATATTATGATGCTGTAAAACACCAGCGATATCATGAAATGTTTTCTGGTATAATATGCATGGTGATTGATTAGTTTTATAGGGCAATTTGAAGGATCTTTTTTAGAGATGAGCGAACGTGTTCTTAACGAACACTTACGCACCCGGACACCGGCTTTACCGAGGACTTCAGTGTCCGCGCGTAAAGATTCGGGGGGCGCCGGGGGGCGGGGAGAGGCGCGGCGGCGCGGGCGGCAGCAGCGGGGAACAGGGGGGAGCCCTCTCTCTCTCCCTCTCCCCCCCCCACTCCCCGCCGCACCCCCCCGCGCTGCCACGGCGACCCCCGAACTTTTTTCGCCCGAGCACGGAATTGCTCGCAAAGTTCGGTGTTCGGGCGAAAAGGGGCGGAGCCGAACACGTTCGCTCATCTTTAATCTTTTTGTTCTTGGCAATGGTGGAAATCCCATTGATCAGTCCTTTTAATTGCATTAAAGAGCATCCCCAGCTGGCGGGACTCAACAAGGTCTTACTGCAGTTGTGGGCTAGTTGCCTGTTCAGCCTGGCTCTTACCTCCACTGGGATCTGTGGACGGATACCTGATCACACAGCTTTTCAAGGCCATGGCCGTATTTTATTAGGTCAAGAGGTTGAGTACACAATTTTTGCTTAAACCAGGTAATTTTATTGCAGAATGACAAAACCACAGATGGTTTTCTCCCAGCACCAGCCTTGACCTCTGGATGGTACACATTTGATAATACCAGCGGTACAAGTTTTCACAAGGGATAGTTGTTTCTTGAGGCTTTTGTCAGGCTGATCGGCTTGTAAAAAACAGTCTTTTATACATATCAGTCCGTGGGAGCTTTAAACACTCCCTGTAGCTCTAACAAACTTTAACTGCATCACCACATGCCCTTCCTGCTTGCACTGATTCTATAATCTTGGGCGTCACCTAATAATACTCCGGCCCTCCTCCACTGCTCCCTGCTCCCACTCTGCACCATCTATCAATCAAAACTGGCACTTGGGGGGACAAAACGTAAAATAGCAGTTTTAAACAGCAAAATATTAACAACTTCACATAAAAGGGTGTAAAGCTCCCATACACCCAATTACATCAAACTACTAATGATGACCTGTCCATCTGTGCGGGAGTGGGTTTGTGAGTGACTTACATGCTCTTTCCTTGATCACATGACGGTGATGTCATCAAAGGTCCTTCATCCCTAGTGAAGGAGTTACATGCTCCGCCCGTGATCACATGACGGTGACATCATCACAGGTCCTGTACGCACACGGCTGCTGTCAGGCTAGGTGTTCGTTAGTATTCCATAGCAACTGAGGCTGCAGGGTGTTTGTAGTCCACCTATAATCTGCACAAGGATGCAGGATGTTTGATGACACCACCATCATGTGATCAGGGGTGGAGCATGTAAGTCATTCACGTGGGATAAGCATCACCATCATGTGATCAGGGGCAGAGCATGATGGTGACGTCATCCCAGGTCCTTCATCTCCAGTGCTGTGCTGCTTCTGATCCCTGTTGTATGGGATGAACAATATATGTAGCAGTGCTGTGTGTGTGACGTGCATGTAGCAGAGCTGTGTGGCGCCACCAGAAGCACCGATACTATAATTTTCTAATAATTACTAGTAAGATCTAATTGACAGTAAGAAACCGAAGTATTAATACTTTATATGTAAAGAAAATGTATTTCTTTTCGATTTACAATTTCAACTGTGTACTTATTTGCCACAACTAAAAACAAGCTTATGTGTCCAGTTATTACCTCTAGGAACTACTACTGTAGCATCACCATTTCCACAACATATGGAAAAATGCAAAAGTAATCCACAGATCGTTGTCATTACAGAGCCTGCTGAGAAATCTACAGTTCACAACTCCAGCTTCTTCAGTGCTACTTTCCTTCGTTTTCCTCTTATATTATTCCACCTGTCTCTCAATGTAATTTTTCTGTAACTTTCATTGCATGCTATTTAAAAGGGTACAATGTGTCCTTCTCTGCCCATTGTGATGCTGATAAGCTGATCATTTCTGCTGTAATGTGCAATACTCTGTGCAGTAAACGGCTTTGGCAAGTTGCTAGGTTGCACAGACTTTGTTTTTTTAGATTTAGAATAACTTAAATTGCATCCTGTTAAATTTTTGCTTTTCGTATTGTTAGGTTTGACATGTACAAAATTATTCACACTGCAAAGACATTATGGTCAGGTCTACACAGGCATCTTG
Organism: Eleutherodactylus coqui; assembly: GCF_035609145.1. Taxonomy (NCBI): domain Eukaryota; kingdom Metazoa; phylum Chordata; class Amphibia; order Anura; family Eleutherodactylidae; genus Eleutherodactylus; species Eleutherodactylus coqui. The sequence goes on along the minus strand of NC_089843.1, from coordinate 135,383,114 downwards.
CAGATGGAGGGTCAGAGCCACACTGTCCTCAGACATATCACCTGTAGTTTGCTGCGTTAGCTTATCAGAAGGGCTTCATGACAGAGCTGTAAAATTGTCAGATGGAGAGCCAATAGTGCGAGGGACAATCTAAAGCAATTTTCAGCTGTCCCATTATTCTTGTAACATTATAAGCCGATGCTGAGTGATTCAGTCCGCCATGTACAGTAGCTTTAGTTTACCGGTAAATTACTAAAGTTTTTACAGTATGAACTTTAGAGAAACACCTCACTGCGCAGTCTGTCCCTTGTCCCAGGAGCTCTTCTTAGATCATTTTAAGGGATCCCTCAGGTGGACATATTTGCACGTAAAATTGAATACACAGAGAATAGAACCCATTAATGTCAATTGCGCAACAAAGGTGGGAGGTGCGCAAATGTGTGTGCAATATGCTGCCCAAACCCACCAGGAAAAACACACACCGGGACCTCATTAGGCTTTATAGCCATTTAATTCAGGGCGGGGTGGGGGTGTTCCCTGTCCGTGTGAACATGTATGCAGGCACACACACAAACAAGCCTTGTTTACTATGCAAATACATTGTGCTAAAGTGAGCATATTTGCGTATACACCCGTCTGAACCCCCCTTAAGTACACAGTACATTCACCAACCAAAATATGCTAATCTGCATTTTTTTTACTTGCGTAAATATGCAATGTATTTATATGCATATAACAAAATTCCATTGATTTTTGCTGAAAATGCGGCTTTCCTGCGTATTTACACACGCCCATTCACTTTTATAAGCTGTTACAGTGCATGATACGCTCCAAGATAGGACATGTTGCATTTTTTTCACGCAACCAAATTCAATGGGTTCTATTCACTGCGTATTGTGCGTGCAATGGCTCCTTCACATGCGTTTTTACGTTCTCCTGTACACACCGTATATTCGCAGAAATGAATTTCTGCCATGCTCATCTCCCAATCTTAATTGGCATATTTAAAGCCATTCACGTGGGGCGCTGCTGTGTGAATGTTAAAAAAAACACTGAAGCGATGGCAAACAACAATCAGAATGACAATTAATGCCTCATTAGGGTGAGCTGTTTTCTTTACCCAGCCGCGTATGCAGGGTAACTCCCTCCCTTTTTTTTCAAGCTGCCATAGAAGTCAATGGGAGCTTGCTGCGAAACCCAGACAAAGATAGGTCAAGAACTCTCTTATCACACGCCGTATAAAAAAGACTGCCGAAAAAGCTCGAATAGGTCCTATTTTTTCTCATGCTAATATTTTGCATGGAAAAACACATTTATCTGAATGAAGCCATTGAAATCCAATGCTTTGCGCGGTCGCGTTTTATGTGCGGCTTTTAAATGTGCAGAAAGACCTGTGTGCATATGGTTGAATCAGCCCTAAAAAATACCCACATACTACACTGCGTATTTACGGCCATGCGAATGAGCACTAGCGTCTAGTTTAGCTTTTCCTCCCAATCTCCTGCTAGTTTGCTTATTCATCAGTAGTCTAAAATGAAATAATACCAGCAGCAGAAAAGATTTGGAGCATTTTGCTAGTACAGTTTACTTCCGGAGGTTATGGTGCTCTAGTTCTGTGTGTAGCTCCTATACAAGTCATTAGTCACCATGTCCACCCTATTCTGCTCGGCAGAATCAATTCCTGTTAAGGGTGGTATCACACACAGGTTTTCATGTGCATTTTTCATGCAGTTTTCTGAGCCAAAGCCAAAAGTGAATTAAAAAGGAATGGGAAATATATAAGGAGCAATTTCTTCTTGCTGGATCCACTTCTGACTTTACAGTAACTAAAAAACCTGCATGGAAAACTGTCACAAAAATCTATATATGAGTGGTTTCATACCTGCGCCCAGGGTTGTGCTTTTCTGCTCCGTTTGGAGAAAGGGGAATCCCCATGTCCGAACGGCTCCATTTCAGGATGGAATCGAACAGCATCGAACGGAACCCATTGATTATAATCGAGTCCCTTTGGTTTCCACTCAGCTGCCCAGTTTTTAGGGGTTCTATACACTTGCGTTTTTTTTAATATTGCATTAAAGGGGTTGTCCCGCGCCGAAACGGGTTTTTTTTTTTTTCAACCCCCCCCCCCGTTCGGCGCGAGACAACCCCGATGCAGGGACGTACAGACAGCTTACCGGAGCGCTTACCTTGATCCCCGCGCTCCGGTGACTTCTATACTTACCTGTGAAGATGGCCGCCGGGAACCTCTTGCTTCGTGGACCGCAGCTCTTCTGTGCGGTCCACTGCCGATTCCAGCCTCCTGATTGGCTGGAATCGGCACGTGACGGGGCGGAGCTACACGGAGCCGCTCTCTGTCACGAGCGGCTCCATAGAAGAACACAGAAGACCCGGACTGCGCAAGCGCGGCTAATTTGGCCATCGGAGGCCAAAAATTAGTCGGCTCCATGGAGACGAGGACGCTAACAACGGAGCAGGTAAGTAAAAAACTTTTTATAACTTCTGTATGGCTCATAATTAATGCACAATGTACATTACAAAGTGCATTATTATGGCCATACAGAAGTGTATAGACCCACTTGCTGCCTCGGGACAACCCCTTTAACGCTGCATTTTTTTAATGCAAATGTCAATGGGACTTTCTAATATTAAAAATGCATCGTAAGTTTGTACTTTGCGATTTGTAAGAAACTTATCCTTGTCTGTCCCTTCCTCACCCTCATTCTCTTCCTCCATCTCTTCTTACCAACTTTCAACATACTCCATATCAGCATAGGTGACAAAATCTGACATACAGCAATGCACATGCTAAATGCCAAAATGCTTTCTTTAAACGCATATATCTATAGGAGCACAGACACATGGCCAAAGAGATATTGATGGCTCTACAGCCCCAGGCTGACCCAGAAAAATTAATTCCTATCCTGTACCACCATGGGTACCATAATGTACATATGAGTGCTTTCATGCTACAGTGTTTGCAGAAGGACCGTCGCATAGTCCACATCAAAACATCGGATCTTTACTGGGTGGCCACCCTCCTTGATCCTGGCTATAAAGCCAAATTTCAGTTCAGTGGAGACTATTAAGCAGCTTGAGCATAGCATTTCACTATGGCTGTGGGGATGCATTCTCAATGAATCACAGCTTGGCGGCTCATGGCCGATGAGCGTAAAGCCTGAGCAGCAGTACAACCACCGGTCGTAGCGGAAGTCTAACTGCTCCCCAAATAAAAGATATGCCGATATGGAAATACGGAGCTACATTTCTCAAGTTTCCAATAGGAGCACAATCTGCCCTCAAGGTGTTTTTGCTGTTGGTGGTGGTGGAACTACTGCTGCTCTCCTTCTTCTACTTCTGCCATCTTTCCTCTTCCTCCTCATTCTTGCTAAATGAAAAACTTCTAAAGCACAAGAAACACATGTAGCCCACAGCTCCTAGGAGTAAGCCCATGCTTGGGTGTTCTGTTCACCTGGAAGGATTTGTCCTTCGCAAACCTTATGACATTGCTTTTAAAACAAGCAGCACACGTGGTATGTCCATTGGCAGCTTTTTTAATAGCTCTACTACATTTCATTGGAGGAGTCCCAAAATTGGTTGTTCTGTTTACTTGGTAGAATTTATCCTTTAAAAATGTATGGCATTGCTTTTAAAACATGAAGCACATCTGCTGTCTTCCTTGGCACAATGTTTGATCTAGGAGACCCTATATGGCCTATTTTTGACCTAGGATGACCCTTTTGGCGCATCTTTAGAGCACTGAAGAATCAATTTCCTAGGAAATTCCTATTTAACAGCATGTAACACTATGTTAGGTTTGGCACATCTTCAGTCTGCCTCACTCACTCTACATTGTCTACATTCAATTGATTTATTTATAAATGATTTGGCATACAGCAGCAAGAATGATATAAAAGATTGAAAAAAACTCTTCAAATCTTTATTGCACCTTACAGATGTTCAATGTGGGCGTTGTTGGCGACACAGCAGATTTCAATTCGGTAGTCCAGTTCTGCCCAGACGTATACCAGCATATCCTCTATTATCGATTCCACTGCAGCAGATGTGCCTTGTTTCAGGTTGTCTGGCTTCACCAACAGGGCCCATATCAAACTTCTGTAAAGTGCATTAAAAACTTGAAGAGTTCTATCCTTTTATGTCATTCTGGTTGTTGTATGTCATTTGGAGTATGAATAAATAAGCTTTACTTTTGCACTATTTTTTTTAGTAATGTTCTATTGCGTGTGACATCCCTTGCTTCGAAAAAGCCCCATCCTTAATATGAATAAGCTCCAACCATGTATTAAACAAAGACTTGTCTCTCCTCAATGCCACAAAATTTACAGCCACTGAATACATTACTGTTCAGGGCCTTAGGACCAAATTGAGTTTAGTCAACCCCTACTCACTATACTATCAGAACAAAAAGAGCCACCCTCTCCTCCACACCCCTGTGCAACTACTATGTTACCCAGTATGTATATAGGTGTAGCTATTTCTCCAACAGGAATTGGGGTTTTGCCATTCTTGAACTTGAACATTTGAGGCTCTTTGGGTTAAAAAATAAATTAAGCCATGGCTTTTTTTCTGAAATGCTGCCACTCTTGTCTATGGAGTAAGTTGGGTATTGAAGCTTAGTCTCTATCAATGGAATTGAGAGACACAACCCATGAGCAAGAGTGGCACAGTTTATGAAAAAAGCGGGCATATTTTTATTATCTCAAGCAATCCTATAATTTTGTCATACGGCCTTTACGGAATACCATCAAACCATACCATTAAAAAAAGCATATTGTGCATACAGTAAAAATCCTAAACTGCAGTGGGCTTTAGAAAAGACACAGTACACATTAACAATACCTACAGCCCTAGCAGTGAATTGTAAGGTAGAGTCATCTCAAGTAGAAAATACATTAGCTGGGGAGATGAATTAAGTCGTGGCCATGAAACTCATATGAAATAGAGTAGAAGACCATTATTAGAATGATGAGATGAAAAAGCCCTTTGTAATAAATCAGTCCTTTAAAAAAAACGAAAGGAGGAGAAATTAACTTTGTAAGTGGTATGAATTATTGCTTCCTGAACACTGAGCAGTTCTTGTCAGGGTCACCCAGCAACAAAGAAGTTAACCTAATGTCATAATGTCACTTCCACCATTTGGTTCTAAAACATACCCTGTCAGGAAGGATTCCTAACGCCATATTACTGCTGATAAGTTACATTGGAAGTACCGGCATGACCTTCAGCAGACCATAATTCTTTACACGCTCCTGACTTCTTTGATTCAACTCTTTCTTGCATTGTTTTTTTTTTCCTTTTTTGCTATATTTGTTGCTGCTTTCTTTTATTTATATGTTTTGTAAATTTCCATTGTCTAATAAAAACCTAAAACATTTGGCTACCTTACAGGTATTAACATGCGGGTCAGGGCAAATCAAGCAGTGGTAAATTAAATATTGTGCATTAAACAGTAGCACCGAGCTAGAAAAACTATTGCCAAAAAAATAAGCGCTAAAATGTCAATAGGTATGGGGAAAAAACAGTCATTCCAAAACACACAAGTAGCTGGCTCTGCGGCGGCTTCAGAAATGTATCACAGCACATAATAAGCATGCTATTCGTCTTGATTATTTCAATCTTCCTATTTAAAGCTTCATCATGGTGGCAGCTGGTTTAAACAGAGCTGCTCATTTAACAAGTCACCGCAGGAGCCAGACAAGTTAAATAAGTGCCCTTCCATATTACAGTGAGCATATCTCTTGCAGCTCTTCTTGGATCACAGGGCTGGCGGACAATCTGTAGAAATATGCTCATGAGATAACTGGCCCAAAAGCGCAAAATGGGAAAGTGCTTCATGTTCCAGAATATATAAAAATAAGAAATGTGCAGTAAAGTGAACTCAAAAAATAACCTAATGGATCTAAGCACCATTTCATGAGGAATTTTCTTTTATTACGGAGCTTAATGATTTCCATTAATTCTATTAAACAAGGTAGTGAAGAATTTTATGTCAGCCTTAATCCAATTTGATTTAAATCACCTTTTCATTCTGGTTAATTTTCATCTAAACTGCAATAAGTTTTGTTTTCGGCAGTGGTAAAAATGGTAGTGTTTTTCATAAAAACTTTTTACAACATCCCTCAACTCATATTTGTAGCCAGCCATACGCATAAAATTGCTATTTAGTTTGAATGCGTATTGTTTTTCAATAGAAGAGATACTTTTTGCAGTGCTTTATTTCTTTCGGGGAAACAAAGAATCAGTCATGTTGAAACTCCACATGCCTATTTTCTCCCCCCCCCCCCCCCATCCCCCATTTGCCATTTGCCATTTTCAGATGCTTCAGGAAAAATCTATATGCATTTGGTTAGCTTCATATTTTACCTTTTCTTTTTAGTATATATAACTGTGAAATCCTCACAACTTATACATAAAAGTACCATTAGGCAGACAAATGCCAAAAGTGTAAATTATAATAAAAACTTTTTGGCTGTTATGTTGGTACACCATTGACTGAACTGTATTGGAGAGCATAGTCAATATAGATGTATGCTAAACAGAAATGAAAGTAAATGGCAAACACATACAACTGTATAGATATACATTCATCTGTATGTGTCCGGCCTAAAAAGCAGACCCTTCTGATATTTTCCACACTAAAATTTCAAAGTACTGGTAGACAATTTCCATTATAATCTTGCTTGCAGCTGCCAAGCAGTAGTCTCCCCCTGGCCAAGTGCGGAGCACCATAGTTACCTATAGATGGCACTGAGCAGCAATAGCTACTGTGAATGTATCCGTTGCAATGACCAGCCTTTTACATTACGCCTGCAATGCTACACCTTCCTGGCCAGATGTTAATACTACATTAGGGTGGATTCCTTGTTATCTATATGTAGGTGTTACCTTTAATTACAATCCTGCAATCCTGATGATAATAAGATGACTGTTGAAAAGTTTTCTCTACAGAAAAGGAAATGTCAGACTATTATTAAACTTAGTGGCCAGTGTGAAAACTGCAAGATTTCAGGATTAATTTAAAAAATATAGATCATGATAATAAAAAAAGTCACCAAAAATTATTTCAAAATATGTTTGATATAAATACTTGATTTATACAACAGGTCATTTTCTGATGATACATTCTCTTTAAACATTCCCTGTATTTTGAACAAATCCATGATGCAGAAGTTTTCTGCACTGAAATGCAGTTTGGATTTTAAAATCCACAGCTTGTTAATTACTTCTCTGGATTTTTACAGCAGATGTGAACCCTTTCATAGTAAAGGGGTACAGTCCTTAGTAAAGCTGCAGTAAATTCCACATTTGGTATGCAAATTTTCAGCACATGCACAGTGGATTTAGTTCAGAAAAATCCACCACATGACAGGAGGTATGTGCAGTTTCCATAACATTCTTCAAATTTCATGCTTTTCCGCATCAGAAAAATTTTGCAACGTGCGAAGGAGATTAGTAAAATCTCATTTACATGCTTTGTACTGCGGAATTTCCTCAGTGATTCTGCTAGCGGAAATACCGCAGCATTAACTTCCTGTGTGAAGCCTAAGGGCGAGCACCCACTGGCGTTTTTTTACCTGCGTTTTGCGTTTTGCGTTTTGCGTTTTTCCTGCACAGGCATAGAGATAACATGTGTTCCTGTCCACTGGCGTTTTTTTTGCATTGCGTTTGCGTTTTTAACATAGGAACTGTCAGTTGCATATGTGTCCTTATTTTTCTCCATGGAAATTAATGGCAAAGCCGCGAAAACGCCGCGAAAAACGCCGCGGAAAACGCGCGGAAAAAACGCGGGACACGCGGCGAAAACGCTGCGTTTTTTTCCCGCGGGAAACGCAAACGCCAGTGGGTGCTCGCCCTAAGGGATTAAATAGATGAACGTATTTTCGGAACGTGTTGCAGACGTGAAGATCATGCCTGCAAAATGTGACAAAGCGAAGCCATTGATTTAGTATTCATGGGCATGTTTCTCGCGTGATATTCCCATGCGTGAGGAAAAATAGGCCTCACCCTATCTTTCTAATGAGTAGTGTTAACCAAACCGAAACCTGTTTTGGGCTGAACTTTGCTAACGGTTCAGTTCTGTGCAAGCCCAAACCTCAGCTGAATCCACCAAAATTCTTCCTATGCTTCCTCCTCCTTGCTCATCCGTCAGCACTGGAGTTCAAGGTTCAAATCTGACCAAGGACAAAATGTGCATGAATGTTTGTGTGGGTTTCTACAAACAGTCATACAAACTCCATGCAGATGTTGTCCTAGGTCAGATTTGAACCCAGGACCGCAGTGCTGCAAGGCAACAGTGCTGACCGCAGAACTGCCATGTTTCCTTGCTCTGCAAAGGAGGATGACTTGACAGAGGAAATGGACTTCTTCTATCTTCCCAAACATACCGCACACATGTGATGAGATCACAGGGTGCCATTTGGTTGCCATAGCATGCACATGGCTCCCTGGCTTACCATACATTTCTACTACAGCATATTGTGCAAGCAATCAAACTATTAGATAGATAGCACTTCTAATTATTATATGCAACAGACATAAATTCTAGATATTTAGTAGAAAATACAGTAGATCCACCATCATGCTACAGATGTAGCAATGGTTAACTTAAGTGTGATACATTTCTGCAATAAGTCATATTAAGCCAATGAAAAAAGCTATCCTTCCTGTATCTTAACACAACAAAAGCTATTGAAAAACAATAGGAAGGGTAAAATAATAATATAATAATAATCTCAAGGGTGACATACACAAAATGAGTCATAACATACAGTATTAAGCTGATGCGAATCTTGCACTATAGGAGTTAGGGCCCAGCTCCCAAGAGTTTGCAGACTATAAGGAAGAACACACATAGAGTGCTATGCATACATACATACATGCATACATACATACATACATAAAGCTGTGTGAGTTGATCACCATTCGTGTTTGTGAATAAGCAGGTAAGAGATGCAATGTGGTGTTTTGGGGATGCAGTGGGAAGAAGGGGGTCAGGTTTCCAAGTGAATGTGTAGAGGTAGGGTAGATGGAAAAGGATTAGGATTAGGGAATATCGTAGGCCTCCCTTAAAAGATGTATTTTTAGGGCACGCTTTAAAGGGGTTGTCCCGCGAAACAAAGTTGGGGTATACACTTCTGTATGGCCATATTAATGCACTTTGTAATGTACATTGTGCATTAATTATGAGCCATACAGAAGTTATTCACTTACCTGTTCCGTTGCCAGCGTCCTCGTCTCCATGGTGCCGTCTAATTTCAGCGTCTAATCGCCCGATTAGACGCGCTTGCGCAGTCCGGTCTTCTCCCTTCTGAATGGGGCCGCTCGTGCCAGAGAGCTGCTCCTCGAAGCTCCGCCCCGTCACGTGCCGATTCCAACCAATCAGGAGGCTGGAATCGGCAATGGACCGCACAGAAGACCTGCGGTCCACCGAGGGTGAAGATCCCGGCGGCCATCTTCGCAAGGTAAGTAAGAAGTCAACGGAGCGCGGGGATTCGGGTAAGTACTATCCGTTTTTTTCTTTAAACCCCTGCATCGGGTTTGTCTCGCGCCGAACGGGGGGGCTATTGGAAAAAAAAAACCCGTTTCAGCGCGGGACAACCCCTTTAAAGCTATGGTTGTTTCGAGTTAACTTGATTGCCTGTGGTGGCGCACTCCAGAGAACTTGGAGGTGGTAGTGGGAGGTTCAGGTTAGAGAGGAATTTAATCTATAGTAACTAGCAGAGTGGAGAGAGCAGGTAGGGTGGTAAACAGGGGTGAGGATGGAGGAGATATAGGGTGGCACAACATTTTGGAGGGCCTTATGGGTGAGAGTGATAAGTTTAAATTGTATTCCATATTAGACGGATAGCCAGTGCAGTGACTAGTACATGGTGAAGGCGTCAGTGTAGTGGCTTAACAAGAAGATAAGCCTGACTGCTGCATTCAGGATGGATTGGAGAGGGGAAGCCGGATCAGTAGCGAGTTGCAGTAATCAAGCTGAGAGTGGATAAGTAAGACAGTAAGAATTTATGATGTCACCCTAGTGAGGAAACGGCAGATTTGGGATATTTTTTTTAGAGGGGCAGGTGACATGAGAGAGTAAGTGACTGAATATAGAGAATGAAGGAAAGGTTTGAATCAAACATGACTCTAAGACAGCTGGCATGCTGCCGAGGAGTTATGGTGGTGCCACAAACTGAGATGACTATCAAATTTAGGTGAGTCAGTAGATGGCAGAAACATAAGAAGTTCAGTTTTTGAGAGGTTAAGTTTTAGATAGAGAGACGACAAGGTGTTGCAGACAGTGGACAGATAACCACAGGCGTTTGTATATAGTAAGTTTATAATTGGGTATTGTCAGTGTAGAGATGGTAAAAAAACACAAATCTACTGATAGTTTCCCCAATGGGGGCTGTGTAAATGGAAAAAAGGAGAGGGCCAAAGACCGAACCCTGAGGAACACCAACAGCAAGGAAAAGAGGAGAAGAAGTAGAACCGATAAATGAGACACCGAATGAGCGGTCAGAGAGATAGGAGGAAAACCAAGAGACTGCTGTATCCTTAGGACAAATAGGAGCATATTGAAGAGAATACCACAAGGAGATCCAAGGGGAATGGTAGATCTTGATTTAGCAGTCAGAAGATCATTTGACATTTTAGGGAGAGTAGTTTCTGTAGACCGTAGAGAGCGAAAGCCAGGCCAGAGGAAACTTTATGTGGCACAGAGAGTTATCTTAAAGTTTAAAGGGGTTGTCCCGCGCCGAAACGTTTTTGTTTTTTTTTCAATAGGCCCCCCGTTTGGCGCGAGACAAACCCAATGCATGTGTTAAAAAAAAAAAAACGTTTAGTACTTACCCGAATGCCCGCGCTGCGGCAACTTCTTCCTTACCTTAGCAAGATGGCCGCCGGGATCTTCACCCACGATGCACCGCGGGTCTTCTCCCATGGTGCACCGTGGGCTGGAATCGGCACACGTGACGGGGCGGAGCTACGAGGACCAGCTCTCCGGCACGAGTGGCCCCATTCACCAGGGAGAAGACCGGACTGCGCAAGCACGTCTAATCGGGCGATTAGACGCTGAAATTAGACGGCACCATGGAGACGAGGACGCTGGCAACGGAACAGGTAAGTGAATAACTTCTGTATGGCTCATAATTAATGCACGATGTACATTACAAAGTGCATTAATATGGCCATACAGAAGTGTATAACCCCACTTGCTTTCGCGGGACAACCCCTTTAACTTTGCTGTAACCTGCAAAAGTCAATTTAAACCTTGTTACATATGTAACTTGTACCCGGATATGTCATGCATTATTTTATAAGATAGATAGGTGTGTTTGCTGTCAATTCTAATCACAAAATCATTATTTGTGCTACACTATGTCTTTGCTTCTAATTCATTCCCAGGTCACTAAGGTATAAAGGCCAAGCCTGCCGTACATTTCAAATTTCAGATATCTAACCACATGTACACAAACTATCATTTATTTATCTTGCGGGACTCTGCTTATTTCTGGTTATATACAACATGTCAATATATATTTTCTATTTCATACACTATCATTTTTTATAAGATAGATAGATTTCTACAAAGCTGATTACTGATTATGTTTGTAAATCGATATGAATAAAAATAAGCATTACCCTTTTAGAATAAGACTGAATATGAAAATTTGGAAAAAGTGATAGATGCTGAATACCAAGTATTTGTTCAATCCCAAATGAGAGCACTAGGTATTGTAGGCAGGTCTCTGAGTTGCTGTAGTTAGAGCTGTGGTGCTGTAGAGGCCATTACACTGTGTGAATAGATGGCTGCTGCTCCACTACCACAGATGGCTATTTAGTAGTGTTACAAAAATGATGTAAAAGCAGATCCAATATGATCAGATATGACAATATACTTTACTTGAGAGGTTATTTTGTAAGCAATGTCACATTTACTGTGAAGCCATGATTTATAAAATTGCACAGATGGTAGCATTACGGCACTACACAGTGAGGGCTCCTTATCTTTAGGCCTGGCGCCCACTCATGTCATATTGTGTCTATTGCTGTCATGAAGCTTTTTGTACATGGCTGGTGAGATGAAAAAGAAGCAAATTTACATCTAGATATCTAAAACAAGTCATTGTCTTGACCTACAGCTCTTTACAATTAACAGAACTATCTTTGGGGACATTCACTTCTATAATTTGACCTCAGGGCTTACAGTCTTAAAACACACAATATGGTAAAGTATAAATGCAGAATAGATGTATATCTGTGTATGGGGATATCTGTATGGTAATATTAATCTTTATTTATATAGCACCAACATATTCCGCAGTGCTTACAAAACAGGGAGGACAGAAACAAAAATCAAAGATACAAAAACCACGGTAACATGTAGTAATCGATTGATGGAAACAGTAGGGGTGAGGGTCCTGCTCCAATGAGCCTATATACTACAAATAATGGGGTGATACAGAAGGTAAAGGGGCTGGAGATGTGCACGATATGGCAAGGTGGATAGTGTGGGATGCTGTACACAAAGACAATTGTCAAACTTAAACCGTATAGTGGCTGAATCGGTGTGGCTGCAGGGGGTGATTTATTGCGGCTAGCAGGGATTGCAGTTGGTATGACAGGGAGCATGTTATCAGGTGGAGTACAGAGGGATTTTAGTTTAGGGGATGTGGTATGCCTCCCTGAAGAGGTGTGTTTTTAGAGCACGCCTGAAGTTTTGTATGTCAGGGATTGCCCGGATACTTTTGGGTAGCACGTTCCAGAGGACTGGTGCTGCTCTGGAGAAGTCTTGGAGGCGGGAAAGAGAGGTTCAAATTAAAGTGGCATTTAATCTGATTTCGTTAGCGGAGCGGAGGGCGTGGGCTGGGTGGTGGATTGAGATGAGGGATGCAATGTAAGGCGGCATGGTGCTATGGAGAACTTTATGGATGAAGGTAGTGAGTTTGAACTGAATTCTATATTTGACAGGCAGCCAGGTTAGTGACTGGCACAGGGCAGAGGCATCCGAGCAGTGGCTAGACAGGAGGATGAGCCTGGCTGCAGCATTCATGATGGATTGGAGGGGGGAGACTCTGGTGTGGAGAAGGCCGATCAGCAACAAGTTGCAATAATCGAGCTGTCAGTGGATGAGGGTGACAGTGAGCATTTTTAGCGTGTCCACGGCAAAAAAAGAGCAGATTCTTGTGCTGTTCTTGAGGTGCAGGTGACATGTTCGGGCCAGAGATTGGATGTAGGGGGTAAAGGAGAGATCAGAGTTGAATATAACCTCAAGGCAGCGGGCGTGCTGTCTGAGAGCTATGGTGGTGCCACACGCTGAGATAAAGATGTCAGGATGAGGTTGGTTAGTAGAGGGCGGAAACAGGAGAAGGTCAGTTTTTTGAGAGGTTCAGTTTTAGGTAGAAAGCGGACATAGGGTTACAAACAGCGGACAGACAGTCAGTGGCATTATAGAGGAATGTTGTTGTGATGTCACGGGGAGAGGTGTATAACTGGGTGTCGTCAGCATAGAGATGGTACTGAAAGCCAAATCTACTGATTGTCTGTCCAATAGCGGCTGTATAGATGGAGAAGAGGAGGGGGCCAAGGACCAAGCCCTAGGGGACCACAACAACAAGGGGAAGAGAAGGGAGGTAGAGCCAGCAAAGGATACGTTAAATGAGCAGTCAAATAGGTATGTTAGTATGAATTGTATGCATGGGTTATTTTTACGTATAGCTGAGCAGTGTAAATTTTTGTCATTCTTATTATTCTCTTTTAGTATTTCTATTTTTTTTAAGTCAGATTATTTTGCTTTGAAAAAAAGTTTTAATTTTTATTACTCATGCAATAGTCATTATGACTTCGAGCATATTGTATAAGGGCATAGTAATGCAAATTACACAAAACAGAACCTCTGATAATACTATATACAAGAATGAAGAAAAAAACAGTTTAAGGCCTTATGCACACAAGCGTTTTTACATGGCTAATTTAGCCACATAAAAAATCACTACCATCTGAAGTATTGCATTCCAATGTATTCATTCAGATGAGCGATTTTCGGCTGCTTAAAAACATTGCGCCAGGAATAATAGGACATTGGTGACTGGTCTGTTGAGAGCATCTTGAGCACAGTCGCTTCTTGTACGTGCCCTCATGCATTAACTGGTCCCGACACCTCCAAACAGTCTGGTACGAATGGCCCAGGTGGTGAGCAATTTCTTGATATGACCATCCAGCTTCTCACACTGCAATAATGTGCCTCCTTTCACACTCTGTTAACTGGAGGAAATCTCTTTGATTTAATCATAGAGGAATCTAGTGGTTAACAAGCTCTAAACAAACAGATAAAGATGTCCACTACATACAAGTAGCTTCTAAGAGCCTTTTTATAGACCAAGGGTGAGACCACTTTTAGTGCCTCAGGTGGCAAGACCATTCATTTAATCACGCCATAACTATAATCACTTGCATATCTTCCAGAGATGTAACTGCATGACCAGTTTTGTAGAAATCGACAACTCCTTCTAGGTGCTTGAATGTTTTAGTAGTGCCCCTTACCAAGATCTTTTCCTAGTAGTATATCATACTCCCTTTGAGGAAGGTTTCACACATATTGTTCTTTTCAGACATTTTCTGTCATATTTTGGGGGTCAAAATGTGTAATGTGTAATGTGTAATCTGTAAATCAATTGTAAAACATGAAACAATTGCCTTATTTTTGAAGCCTTTTTTTTTCCTTTGACCTGCGTTTTTGGGCCAGTAACATTTTTTTGCAGTCGCAGCAGACTGTGGGTTTGGCATTTTTTGTGCCATTTTTTCATGAACTTCACTTTAGGAAAAATTGCAGAATAAAGCGCAGTTGTTTTACGTTTTGCGTTTTTAGGAGCAAAAATAACATACAAAAAGTATGTGTGAAGGAAGTCGGAATGTTATAGCAAATATAACCACAACATTGTATACACTGGTGGGATTTTGCCCAAATGGTCATTTTCCTTCATCTCTCTAGACGAGAAGGCTTTTATTCTAGTTAAATGAAAAGAATCTAGAAAGAAGAGATCGTAAAATATTCTGTGTTAACTCCAGGGTATCTTAAAGGTACATTCCAACTTGAAGCCATGTTAAATGTGAGTTTAGAGAAGGTCATCATCAGAAATTCTTTCAAAAATCTAGGATTCGAATTACTTTTTTAACAAATGGGAGTGATTTGGATAATGAAATTTCCTAGTGACTGCCCTGCAGGTCCCATCAGCAGGGTTATCTGTATTATTCTCACTCGTTTTTCTGAAGGGTAGTTTGAGAAATGGATGTATATTAATGAACCAGGATAACACAATTCCATATGCCTAAAAAGAACTTGTTACTTTAAAAGACATTTTAGAGCATTAGTGTGATGAGCTACTAAAAGTGCCAAATGGGGATATAAATGAAAGCAATAACTGGTTTTGTGTAGTGTCACAAAAGTTTAAAATGTTCCTGTGGCACACACTCCACCATGACTCCTCGAAGGGGTAGTAATGGCCTGTATCACATCATCCTTTTCAGAGCTGCGGACTGGCGGAGAAAGATCTTATGATAAATATCATTCCACAGAACAAGGAAATGCTCTTTTGCAAGACCTCCTGTTTATGAGGCTATTTAGTGTATATAATTGTATCCACAAGTTACTAGTATAGCTGTATGACCTTATTTAAAAGGTCCAACATAGTAACAGAATATTATCCATATTACTCCACACTTTAAAATCACCATCCAGTTTCGGAACAAAATTCTGTCCCAGGACAGGAGGAGCATATTACCTGCAGTTGGTTTTCTCAGCTACCCCATCCAATCCTTTGGTTTTGGGCTGTTCAAGATGGCTGCTGCAATTATTAACTACTTAATGCACACTATGACTATGCACTGCTCTCTGATTGACCAGTGCTGATGACATGAACAAATCTGGTTAGTCAGGGAGCAGGTATAGTGTAGGTATAGTGAATTAGTGGTATAACACTACCAATGCACTGTGGGGGTTAGGCAGTCCAAAGATTGCATCGGTCATATTCAACAACTGAAAACAGGACCTGGAACCAGCTGATTGCAGAGATGGCAGAGAAAAAGAACTACTAAAAGTAACATCCCCCTCCACCTCCTCCAGTCCGGGTGTAACAGGCCAGAGTATACCCTCAGTCTGTTAAAAGGGCCTAGGCTAGATTATACCCCCTCGGACCGGATTATACCCCTATGATAACAGTAGTGTTAAGTATTATTAAGAATTATTTAATGTTTCACCATTTTATTGGGGGTTCAGCTTTGTCAGGAAAGTTAAGTGAGAAACCTAAGTGACTTAAATCTTAAAACTGTAAACACATAGACTTTTATTACTTCCTGCAGAAAAACTTCAATCAGTAAAAAATATGATTTACACAAAGAAGAAAGGAGCACAGAAGCTAGTATCACTGGCTCACAGCAGGGTGGCGCCCCTCTCCATTGACATAACATAGTGGCCGTTCAGTACTGACTATTTACACTGAACGCTCATCGTTCAGCTCATCGTCCAGCGTTTAGGCTGCATAAAATTCTGAACACTGATCTTCAGTGTAAATAGCAGCCATTCAGTACTGAACGGCCGCTATGTTATGTCAATGGAGAGGGGCGAGGAAGCGAGAGGAGAGAAATCTCCTCCAGCCGCCCCATTCCCCTGCTGGCCGCTCTGTGAGCGAGACAGCGATACTAGCTCCCGTGCAACAGCACAGGAGCGAGTGTATGCAGGGAGGAGTGTCGGACATCGTTTCCCCGGTGCCCGTTAGAGGGGTATATTCTGGTCTGCAAGGGTATAGTCTGGCCTGGGCTATTTTACACCCCTGGGTATAGTTTGGCCTAGGCCATAATGTACCCGGTGTATAATCTAGCCTAGGCCCTTTTAAACCCGGGTATATTCCGGACAGGGTGTTAATTTGGCCTATTACTCCTGGACAGAATTTTGTTCTAAAACCAAAGAGTTACCTTAAGGAGACTTCTCATTGGAAATAAGATATAAGACTCTAGATTTCTGATTCCCTTACACAAGTTAAAACATTTAGCCACTACTCTACGTTCAGTAAAGGCAGTTACACAATGATTCTTATGTACTACATGGCATTACTACGAGTAATATGGTATGGCTAATTCATAAATACAGCATGTCTTGATGGGTCATGAAGTACAACAAGCATAGTGACCATAAAATGTTTCCCTGTCTTTTATATCATGTTGAGTATGAACTTTTGCATAACTTTGATACTTTGAAATGGTCACGATAAACTATAGTACTACATTAATGTCAGCACAAGTCTTCAATACAAGATAGGATAATATCCCAAATGGAGAAATGCTGTCATGTCTTCAAGGAAAGGGTTCCATAGATTGTTAACCTGCATTCACAAATGTCCGTTTTACTTGCTTTACTCCTTGATTAGCGATTGTGGAGACATTTTATAAGCCATCTGTTGTTTACCTGTCCTAAATGTGAATCTATGCAATGCCAGTAGATGTTTCTGGCTGCTGTCTCAAATAATCTGCTCATTAAAACATGACCTCTGACTCTGGATGTCCTTTCTAAATATATTCTCAGTACTATGTTCCTTTTCACTCCTTTTTTTTCTTACCTGTGGTCATTAAAATGTTGAGGTAAGGTGTATCATGTTCAGTATATATCTAATTGGGCAGTTTCAAACAGGGGCTACACAAGCACACTTGTAGGAGTAGTGCCAGTATTGTACAGCAATATGTGACACTTAGCCATGCAACGGGACAATCTGCATTGTGTCAAGTTGTTCTGAACGAAGATGCAGATTACTGTGGCCTTAAATAACAGTAATGGTCATTTTGACATCGCCACTGTTTCCTATATATCCTTCTCATTATGGAAGTTGCCTCATCAAGAATTATCTCTTTGAGTGGAAGCGGGCACAACAATCAGTTCATTGCTACTGGTCTGTCTTCTCTAAACTCTGGAAATCAGCTCTTATTGCCAGGGAAAAGTATATCTGATAAACGTGGAAAATCCGGAATGACCAGAGCTGGAGCTACTGATACAGAACAGTGTTGGAAATCACTGATCCAGAGAAATAGTTCTTTTGAAGCAGAAAGTGTTTATTCCAAGAGGAGGCACAGCAAGACAGGGTACAAATTCTTGAAGTTCTTACAGGAAAGAAGTCAAACAGCAAGTGGTTACACCCGATAGAGATTGCACATATGTCATACCCTCCTCTCTACATGGAAACCACTCTACATAGAGATACCAGATGTATGTGGGTTTCTTGATTTGAAAACAACCCCTTTAATCTCTGGGGTTTGCCTCTCATTGTTGCATTTCACCATCCTACTATACACTGATGCAAGGCAAACACCCCGAAATAGCTGTCGGTGTATGGATTCTGCCTTGGTTTTCAATTCCCAATCATTGTTATAAAGACCTGTACAAGGAGCTCGACATTGATTTGCATGGAAGCTGCCATCCAAAACGTGGAGCTGCAGAAGTATTGTTCCATCTTTCTTATTTGCATATATTTTCCAGAGGAGAGATGTTGCCCCTCACGATCCACGTCACAGGCCTCTCACCAGCCAAGCCAGAATCCTACTGCATATTGATGAGGGGCAAAACCCCCGAAACAGCTGTCTGTGTATGGATTCTGGCTTGCTTTTCAATTTCCAATCACTGTTATAAAGACGCGTATAAAGGGTTGGACATTGATTTTCAGGAATGCTGCCATCCAATAGTATTGTTCTATCTTTTTTATGTGCATACATTTCTATGTGAAACACTGAATGATCAGCATTTAAACAGCATGATAAGTTCCCGAGCCGGCGCTGGTTTTTATGCCGGCTGAAACTAAATGATGAGCAAAAACCTCATGATACTCACTCAGCATTCAGTCTATGGCTGTGTTTAAACCACTGGTGTAACTATACAGGATGCAGGGGATGCAGTTGCACCTGGGCCCCAGAGCCTTAGGGGTCCCATAGGGCCTCTCTTTGCCATATAGGGAGCCCAGTACTATGAATAAGGAAGGCATTATAGTTGGGGACCATGTTACAGTTTTTGCATTGGGGCCCAGGAGCTTCTGGTTACGCCTCTGAGTTAAGGAGTTAAAAGAAGTTGGGGGGCTCCAAGATAAACTTTTGCACCCGGGCCCATGAGCCTTTAGCTACGCCCCTGGTTTAAACTGAGCAAGATTTAACAGCAAGATTTCAGGGTCAAAGTCAATAAATTACATGTAATACATATTATGCAAACTTGACCAGTTTTGTTAATGGTCTTATGATAACAGAGACAATAAAGTTACTTTGTCAGCATTTAATGTTATATATAAAAGTCACAGAAAGCTACTGATTCTGTTTTTCTGTTTGAAATCTCTATCAATTCACTAGATTGGACACAGAATGTAATCTTATTCCTGTAATGTAAGAATTGATTGTCTTTATGACCTAATCAATAAATTCTACAGATTAAAATGTCATCAATGTTCTGCCTTGAATGGAGTTCCTAGGACAACAAAATTGATGTTCTATGAAAAGGATGAAACATCTAAATCAGATCAGTTGGGGTATCACGCCAATCAGCTGGCTGAAGGGGCCACCTACTTTTACCAGGAATGGCTCTGTGCTTTTTGTAGTGGCAATGTCTGGTACTGCAGCTCAATTACATTCACTTTAATGGGACTAAAGCTCTGTTTACACTAAAATATTTCTTATTTGAGCAAGCGAACAATGTCAGAATTCTCTGGTTCGCTGGGGCAGACTACAGAGGCAGATACATCATTGGCTTGTTCAAAGGAGAAATTATTCAGTTGTTTACATTCCCTGTTTAAATGAATAAGAACGACTGAACGATCGGCATTTCAACTGTACAATTTGTGAAGGAGCCACATAGCATAAAATGAACAATGAAGAAAAAGCAAAAGATTTATTGTTTGTCGTTTGATCGTTAGCTGCATTGACACTGAGCAATTATCACTCACTTTTGCTCATTTGAGCAATTTTTTTTAAATAGTAATCATTCCATGTAAAAGGGCCTGCAGCTGCAATAAATGCCTTCAGCTGCACTACAAAATGTTCAAAGCTCTTCCAGGTAAACAATGAGTAGTCCTTTAAAGCTCCACTTAGATGGGACAAATATCCGGCAAACGATGCCTGAAACTCGTCCCCCTACATACTTGCTCTTGTGCTGCTGCACGGGGGCTAGTATCACTGTTTCACAGCGGGGAGGCTGCCGGAGATTTCTCTCCTCGCTCTCCCCCGCCCCTCTTCATTGACATAACATAGCGGCCATTCAATACTGAACAGCTGCTATTTACACTAAATGATCATCGTTTAGATCATCTTTCATCGTTTATGTTGCATAAACGATGGACGATGAGCAGATGGCTGATCGCTCTGTGTAAATAGCAGACGTTCAGTATTGAATGGCCGCTATGCTATGTCAATGGAGAGAGGGGGCAGGGAGCATGGTAAGAACTCTCCTGCAGCCTCCATGCCCCTCTGCTGGCCGCTCTGTGAGTGAGCCAGCGATACTAGCTCCCATGCAACAGCACGGGAGCAAGTGTATGCGGGGACGAATTTCGGGCATCATTTGCCCGATATTCGTCCCGTCTAAACGTAGCTTTATTTGGCTGATTAGCGAATTGGAGTGTCAGAAGTTGGACCTCAACTGTCCTGATATTGTTAGCTTATCCTAAGGATAAGCCAACAATTATGTAGTCCCAAAAAGTGCCTTTAAATCTGGGAAACCCAATTAACATTAAGAGAGCAATTCCATTTCAGTATTTATGGCATAGCCATAAAACATACCATAATAGCCTAAGTGCTGATCCAAATATGGCAACACTCTTTTAATAAGGACATGCTAATGTTCTTCCTATGTGACCACTGTCCCTGTCCCACGTCTATTACAAACTTTTCACCCTTCATGACCAATCCACCTCCCGTGTATCCCCTCTTTTGTTGTCATGCTGCTATTTCTATTACTAGTTAAATGTGGTGTGCAATATATGAATGATTAAACTAACATGAATAGGCTGCATATGCAGATAATATGCATGTACAGAAAATACTGCATTGGTTGTAGTATGGATGGAAAAATACATCCTTTTTCTGACCTTGGGCAAGTCCTCTAATCTCCTGGACCCATAGGTTTCAAATTAAATGCTAAGCTCTTCAGTGCAGTGAATCATTCTTTCTGCACGGTTATACTATAAAGGAATGGGAACACTCAAATAGCATAGAGCATTATGGTAATATGAAGGGACAGAACTCAACTAATAGCACAAGGCTCTGCTTGAATACAGACAGAAACTAACAGCAAGGTTTTATTGTACTGTGCAGAGGTAGACCAGCATCAAAGAAATTCATTATAGAAGTGCAAAAGCATTTAGTATTACCATTATAAAATAATTAAGAAAGTTCATTTACAAATGTTTAAATTTGCAGGTGTGCCATACATCCCTAATATGCAAAGTGCACCCCATGTGCAGAACAAAAGAATTCTGTGACTACAGTATACCTTCATTACACACCCTGAAAGTGCCCCTCGTAACTTGGTAACATTGCATATAAACATTTACAGATTTGGAATAATAACTGGAAAGTAGCCTTAATAGAAACCTTACAGACCTAGGGCTCTTTCATATGAGCGTGCTTTTGACATGATGTAGGCGTGCCAAAAAAATCACGGCTATTAGAACCAATGGTTTCCTATTGAACGATTCAGACAAAGGAATTTTAGTTGTGCACAAAAAGCACTGCGCCAAAAAACAAGACCTCAGCGGCTGAAATTCAGCAGCTCCAAATCCCTGCTGCACAAAAAGATAGGACTTGACCTATCTTTGGTGTGCCGGGCGCAGGAGTTTCCATAGACTCCTATGGGAGACTATGCAAGTCGACCGGCAAGGGGAGAATGAGGGATCCCCTGTAGAGGGGAGAGAAGGGTTACCCTACAGGAGGTAAGTACAATGACTGTCATGATGCCTTTAACCCTTAAACTACCCAGTAGTGGCACAGACATTAATGGATAGTTTAAGGGCTAATAGGCATAATGACAGTCAGTGTAATTACCTCCTGTAGGGTAACCCTTCTCTCCCCTTTACAGGGGAATTCCCTCACAGCAGGGAGAAAGAGAGACCCTGGCTGGAGGGGACTCCTGAGGGAATCCCCCATAGCGGGGGGGGGGGGGTATGACTGGAGAGAAAGGATGGGGTTAGAGGGAATCCCCCATAACAGGTAGTGAGGGGTTGGGGCTAAAGAGAGAGAGCAGGGCTAGAGGGGACTCTCTGAGGGATTCCCCCTATAGCAAGGAGAGAGAGAGGGAGCGGGACACACCTCTAGCCCTTCCCGCTCTCTTTGCTATAGGGGAATTTCCTCAGGGAATCCCCGCTAACCCCATGGGTACTGACAGGAGCTTACAGCGGAATGTTTAAAACTTGCTGCTCAGGACTTCAGAGCTGCTGCAGCGATCTCTCTCTCGATCCAAACTCCTGAACAGCAGCGCTGTTTTTCTGCACCACACAGCTTCCATTCGTGTGAATGGATGATTTCTGTGCTACTTAAGCTCAGGACGTGTGCGCACAAAATTTTTCCATTCATGCGTTTTTGTGCCTAGTTAGACACATTTTTTTAATGCGCTGAATTTGGCCGCGCATAGGTCTATCGTGTGAAAGAACCCTTACTTCCATACCGAGTAGCGCAGTAGAGACAAGTAAACCTGGATCACCTGTAGAATGTGTGTCATTTACAATTGATTATATGATAAAAGAGGTAGAAAAGACATATAAAAAGGTATGTTTAGTGCTGTGTTTTTTAGTCTTACCTTGGACAGCAGCTCTGATCAAAGCTTAATGGAGGATCAGGAGAGCGGGCTGGAGATGAAGAGCTCGTTCACTATACTACATGATTATAAGTTTGTTTGCTTGCCTTTGAGTTAGCTGCTATCACTGTTTAACTGCTTTTTAATTGCATTTTCTTATTTGTTTTCTCAACAGCACCTTAGACTGATAAGTCTGATCATTGCCTAAAGGGAGATTATTAGGGAATTCTATAGCTAGGAAGTTAGTGGCTGACATATTGTTGCTCGCTTTTTTTTATTTATATAGCACCAACATATTATACAACATTATACATAAGATGATAGAGAAGGCAAGAAACGACTTCAACAAAATACATACAGAAACACAATACATGACCAGAAGAAAGTTCTGCCCAAAAGAGTTTACAGGCCAGGCTCACACCAATGTGTTTGCTGGCATAGCGCACATGTGGGCACGCACCAAGTACGTAACCACCTGCATACTTGCTGCGTGCCGCCAATCCCTATACACTATCTTGGCATGTATATTCACGTAATACACGCCAAGGTAGTGCATGCCATGATTTACTTTTGGGTGTGTATTTTGCACAAATAAGGTAGATGGGAGATTGCTACTGCGTATTATGCAAGCAAAGACGTGAGTAGAGATGAGCGAGCATACTCACTAAGGGCAATTACTCGATCGAGCATTGCCCTTAGCGAGTACCTGCCCGCTCAAGAGAAAAGTTCTGCTGCCGGCGCGGGTGACAGGTGAGTTGCAGCAGTGAGCAGGGGGGAGCG
Source organism: Eleutherodactylus coqui (assembly GCF_035609145.1). Classification (NCBI taxonomy): domain Eukaryota; kingdom Metazoa; phylum Chordata; class Amphibia; order Anura; family Eleutherodactylidae; genus Eleutherodactylus; species Eleutherodactylus coqui. Next base: position 135,359,548 of record NC_089843.1, on the reverse strand, counting down.
GGGGGGAGAGAGATCTCTCCTCTGTTCCTCCCCGCTCTCCCCCGCAGCTCCCTGGCCGCCAAACCTTTTCTCTCGAGCTGGTAGGTACTCGCTAAGGGCAACGCTCGCTCGAGCAATTGCCCTTAGCGAGTATGCTCGCTTATCTCTAGTTGTGAGTAATACTCAGTAAGCATGCAGTCGTGTGGGCCTGGCCTTAGGCTCCGTCACACTGGCATGTTTCTGCTGTGGGGCTATGCAGATTAATGTCTTTGCACGCAGACCTTGAGTCTGTGTAAAAAAAAAAAAAAACTCATCACATTCCAGTCCATATCAAAGACAAGAAATAGAAAATGCTAATGCATGTCTATGTATTTTGTCCATGCACAGTTGTCCAAGGGCTGTCTGATGTGAGTTGCGCCCGAGTCTCTTAGGTGCAACTCGTATGCACAGTAAGTGTGTACTTGGCCTTAGCGTATGTTCACACAGCAGAGTTTGGTGTGGAAATGGCACCAAAATGCACCTAGAATACGCATCCTGTGATTCAGATTTTTCTGCCATGGATTTCAAATCTACAACATGGCAAAATCCACGTTGGAAATTTTGCACGTAAATTTTGCATGGCAAGGGCTAAATCCATGTGCATGGCATAGCTTAAGTTATAGGATGGAGTCTGCAATGGTTTTCCCACAGTTCTTGAACAGTTGGTACTATGTGAGCACATATAGCGTAGCGCTATTTTAGGCTGATTAAACTGAAATATAATTCATGCCATTTATCTACTGTCTAATTGTATTTCCTACTGTTACAGGATGTTTTATTCATCTTCCAGATGTACTTTTGACCAGTATAGTAAAGAAACTACTCAAAAGTAATTGGGGTATTATTTCTCATGATTAATTTACATTATAAAAGCCATACAGTAATTATTTGGACTAAAGTTATGCTGTATTGTTTGGATTTTGAGAAAGATCTAGAAAAATCTAGAAAAAGTGATGGGGTGTGAAATTTTCAATAGAATAGAATGGTACAATACATATCTGTATGGTGCATCACTGCTCATGGCTATTTTTTGAGAAGTAGAACCACACATGGGACTATCAAGCTCTACTTGACCAAACAAATGAATGATGACAACTGTGAAAAACTTTGCAATGACAATGTATGATCAATTAGAACAAGTCTGATACCAACTGATAATACCAGCCTTGTTAACAAAGAAACCCAACTGGTCATATCAATAAACTAAAGGCCCTTTTACAGACAACAATTATTGCTAAAAATTTGCTCAAAAGCCATTTTTTGTGCGATAATCATTGCTTGTAAATGCGTGCCCATCATGCACTTACCATGCACTTTTTGTCCATTGCTGAGTTCAGCTCAGCTTAAAATCCATCGTCCCTGTTAAGAGGTACTGCATGCTGAGTTGTCCGTGGGCAGCGCTGATAACATTCTTTCAGCTGCTGTCCTTCTGGAGAACAATAGCAATGTATTTAGAGAACAGACCACCCACTGTTCACTAAATACAAGCAACTGAAGCTAGTTAGCGACCAAAGGGTTGGTTAGCCTATTAGCCTATTAGTAGCTAATGCAAAATGATCACTCAAAACTGTCAATTTCTGACGAATTTTGAGGGATCATCTGTGTGTGTAAATGCACCTTAAGAAGGGTTGTCATTTACACTGGACAATTACTGTTCAGAATCCCGCAGGAGCACAGGAATCTGAACAATTCAGAACTATGATTTTCCTGTATGAAAGGGCCATTAGTGATCTACATGCGGTTGCATCGATGTCTAATAATAGGGTAGTTAGGGTCAATTAATAACTACCAAAGTCTTAAGGCACATTTACATACAAAGATAATCTTTCAAATGATTGAAAGTTTTAGCAATCTTTTTGCATGAAGTGTTAATGGCCACTAATGGCCATTAGCACTTTATTATCTTCATTTGCATGTAAAAGGGCCTCCAAGAGCTGTTTTCAAAGCCCAGCATGTGATTAATCACAGGCCCAGATGTGCACACAACTGCATCCTTCTTGTCGGGGCTGTTAGCAGGTTACAATGTAATCTCCTGACTCTCTGTGGTGAACACGGCATGTGGTCTATTGAGGGACACTTTATCTCTCTGCGACTGAACAATGGATTTTAACTTCACCTTAAAATCATCATTCAGACCAAAAGTACACGATGCCCATGTTTACATGTAACAATTATTGCTCATTTTCGGTCATTTGAACGAATTTTGAGCAATAATTGTTACATGTAAATGGGCCTTAACACTTTCACATAGATAACACAGGTCTAACATAGATAACATAGATCTACCATTTACAATAGCTGATGATCACAGCTCACCTCCTCCCCCTCTCTACACAATGATCTCTGCACATGTCACAAGGCATGTCTAGAACTCTCCCCCATAGAAATCAATGAGTCCATGGACTATGAGTCTGCTGTACACAAGGGAAAGTGTTAGCTTATTATTAGGCTTAGTAGATTAACCTTTTGCAATCCAATTTTGGATTCAGGGTTTCCTAGGGGGTTTTCTCTTTCTGTCATTATACAATGGCGCCATCTGCTGGCTAGAGCCAGTATGGAACATGCTGGAGAGGGTCCCGACAACAGAGCGGCCAGTAATATACAGTAAGAATACTCTACCAGACGTCTTCCGACATCGGAGCTGTACAGCCTTCAATCAGAATGTCTGAAGATGTCAGACAGTGGATTGGAAAGTGTTAAAACTGCATAATTTTATATATATATATATATATATATATATATATATATATATATATATATATATATATATATATATATATGCAGTAGACGTGAACAGAGAATTATAAAAATACATTTTTTCTTAAGGCAGGAGAGTAATTAAACTCACAGCTGTGTCTAAAATGCAATGCAGTACCAGAAGCCTTGGTCTGTTGCCCTCCACATAAAACATATTACCACTATTCATAGTTATTATAGCATGCTATATGTGTATACTTTTATATGCAAACATTTTATTGTGCACATTTCTATCGCAAAGTGATTTTTTTTTTATAGTATATCGTTCATGTAGTCAGCTAATGGTCACATTTTATAGGTGCATTGTAAGAGTCGTCTATTGAAATTTTATACATTTTGTTAGAAACTATAATAAATGCTTTAATGCAGGGTACAAATTTATCAAAAGACTTTACAAGAAAATCCATTGCTTGTATGAGGAGAGGGTTAGAATAATCCTATGAAATTTGCTTTATTTTTCCCTCTTGTGCTAAGATTCAATGCTTCCACATGTTCGTTACGTTTTATAATCCCAATGGGTTATTCATTGTCACTAGATCTTAGTGATAGGGATTAATGTGACAACACTCCCTAGTAATGATTACTAATGGCTGTCACACTTTGGTAAAAAGCCTACTGACTTTTAACTGCGGAAATAATTATCTGCTGCTTGACCTGTATGTAGAAATGCAAGCACTCCAAGTAAGCGCAATATTTGATTTTTATAAATTGCGGTAACTACACGTTTCGATTTGTAAGAATGCATAAATTCTAATTAGTAAAAAAAATGATTGATGTCAGAGTATTAAGAAATTCTCTTTTTTTGCTACTGTATAGTGCAAAGGTTGAAGTTTTGAATATACAGAACAGAAAGTCTAGAGATCTCATTAATTCATGTGAATCTAAAAGGAATGCACTATTTATATTTATCAGGCTGCATATTTTCTGTCATTGATCACAGTGATTGTACAACACCATAGAATTAATCTGCTTAGTTATTATGCAGTTATTACGTTTTTATGCAGTAAGGTATGAACAAGTACCAAAATAGTGGATTTTGTGCATCCCAGTCTCATATGAACACCTTGGGGTATATATTAACTAATGCTGTTGTGACCCGAGCAGTACATCACTATGGCATTTTAGTGTAGAGTACACTTTGTTCCTCAACACAGCAGGCACTGATTGCGAAATATGCCGCAGTAATTAACACAAGACAAGACAAAATGTGGTTACAAATGGATCTGGATAAGTTTGGGCAGACAAGTGGCAAATAAGGTTTAAAACTGATAAATGTAAAGTAATGCACATGGACAGGGAAATACATGTCATCATTACACACTAAATGGGAAACCCCTGGGTAACACTGACATGGAAAAGGACTTGGGGATTTTAGTTAACTGTAAACTTAACTGGAGCAACCAATGTCAGGCAGCTGCTGCCAAGGCAAACAGGATCATGGGTTGCATCGAAAGAGGTCTAGGGGCACATTACGAGAACATTGTGCTTCCTCCTTACAAGTCACTGGTGAGACCACACATGGAATATTGTGGACAGTTTTGGGCAGCGATACTCAAGAAGGACATAGCAGAGCTTGAGCGTGTACAAAGGTGGGCAACTAAAGTAATAAATGGAATGGGCAGACTACAATACCCAGAGACGTTATCAAAACTGGGATTATTTAGTTTATAAAAATGTCTGAGAAGCAACCGAATAACTATGTATAAATATAACAGGTGAAAATTCAGAGATATCTCCCATTATCTGTTTATACCCAGGACTGTGACTGTAACAAGGGGGCATCCTCTATATCTAGAGGAAAGAAGGGCATTACACCAAAATAGAAGGGGGTTCTGTCGCTGCTTGTCAGTCACGACAGCGTCGTGGCATGGTGGCCTCGGCGCAGGCCAAGACTTGTCGTCTTGTTATGCAGGACAAGGGTCATTGCACCATGTGCAGAGACTGCGGGTTGCTGTGACTCTAGGCTGCATGGATGCAGGCTGATGATTAGACATTCCTGGGAGAAGGTTGGGGGGTGTTTTTCTAGTTGTTCTGCCAATCATCAGGTGTGGGGAGCTTTATATTCTTACCCCTTCCTTTGCTCACTACTGTTTATTCAGTTCCATAGAGGAGTAGTTGGAGAGTGGAGTTCCTCTGTGCTAGGTGTATTGCTACTTATCCAGATAAGTGCTGCGGTTTCTTATTCAGTTATATTTCTGTTTTCATTTTTGTACTGCTTTGCTGTGTGGGTTTATCCCTTCAGGGGCTCCTATAGGGATAATCAGGGCCCAGGAAGAAGACAGTAGGGCCGCCTTTATCGAAGCGATGACTCTGCTTTTAGACAGGGACCTTTCACCTCCCTGCTAGATTAGGGCCAGGCTTCTTTCTCCCTGGAGTGCTGCTACTGATCAGCATAGCATGGTGTGCTACTATTTCCAGCAGTGTGTACGTTATCCTATGCCGCGCTGAGTGTGGTACTATTGTTTTGCATGGCTTTACATACTGGCTTACATATTCCTGGTGTGGCACACACTTCTACAGTGCATAGTGTTAACAACTGCAGTAAGTGTGAACACCACCCTGTGTACGTACTGAGTGTGGTGATTGTGTGCCGCACGGACATGACATAATAAGCAGCCAGATGTTCCTCAGTGGGTTTTAGTTTTTCTTGCAGGGTCATGGATCCCATTGAGGCTTTATCCAACCAGCTTTGGTCTCTCGCTTTTGAGGTTGCTGAAGTTAAGCAACAACGCTTTGGCAGTATGGGTTTAGTTAACCCCTTAGTGACCAAGCCTGTTTGCGCCTTAATGACCAGGCCAAATTTTGCAAATCTGACACGTGTCAATTTAACATGGAAAAACACCAGAAAGGTTTTGCATATCCAAGCGATTCTGACATTGTTTTTTCGCCACATGTTGTGCTTCATTTAGGCGGAAAAAATAGACCGATAGAAATTGTGTTTATTTATTAAAAGCGCCAAAATTGGGAAAATTTTGAAAAAATCGTCATTTTTTCACATTTCCAACTGCAATATCTTAAATATGTGCAAACATAATATAGAAATTTTTGCTAAGATTTATATTTCCACCCGTTTACTTTATTTTGGGCGCACATTGGAAAAACTTTCGTTTTTTTTTAAACTATTTAGGAGACGTACAAATTTAACATTACTTTTTAGCATTTTGAGGAACACTTTGTTTTCCTATACCAAGCCGAGATTGGAAAGGCTCATGAGTGTCAGAATAATAGATACCCCCCCCAAATGACCTCATTTTAAAAACTACACCCCTTAATGTATTCACTGAGGGGTGTCATGAGTATTTTGACCCCACAGTTTTTTTTCAGGAATTAATTCAATTTATAGGAGAAGAAGTAAAATTTCATATTTTTGCAAATCTGTCATTTTAAAGACATATTTTTTTCCTATAGTTTACATGAAAATCAGGATTTACACCCCAAAATGGATACCCCTATTTCTCCCGTGTTCAGAAATATACCCATTGTGGCCCTATTGTTATATCTGAGTCCACAACGGGGCCCAAAATGAAAGGAGTAGTCAGTGTCTTTCAAAACAGAAATTTTGCTTGAAGTCCTTTTAGGCCCCATAGCACACATGTAGAGTTCTTGAGCGCCCAAAACCATAGAAAACCCCCACAAATGACCCCATTTTGAAAACTAGATCCCTTAAGGAATTTATCTAAGGGTGTACTGCATATTTTGACCCCACAGTTTTTGAATGAATTCAAACCAAGCAAAAGGAAAAAATTGTGATTTTCGTTTTTTCGGCAATTCTGTCATTTTAAAAACAGCTTTTTTTGTACAGCACACATATGAAGGAAGACTTGCACGCAAAAATGGATACCCCTGTTTGTCCCGTGTTCAGAGACATACCCATTGTGGCCCTAATCTTATGTCTGGATACACAACGGAGCCCAAAATGAAAGGAGCGACCGGTGGCTTTCGGAACACAAATTTTGCTTGAAGTCCTTTTAGGCCCCATTGCCCACTTGTAGAGTTCTTGAGCGCCAAAACCATAGAGAACCCCCACAAATGACCCCATTTTGAAAACTAGACTCCTTAACGAATTTATCTAGGGGTGTACTGCGCATTTTGACCCCACAGTTTTTGAATAAATTCAAGCAAAGCAAAAGGAAAAAATTTGGATTTTTGTTTTTTTGGCAATTCTGTCATTTTAAAAAAAGGTTTTTTTAAACAGCACACATATTAAGGAAGACTTACACCCCAAAATGGATACCCCTGTTTGTGCTGTTTTCAGAAATATACCCATTGTGGCCCTAATCTTATGTCCGCATGCACAACGGGGCCCAAAATAAAAGGAGTAATTGGTGGCTTTCAGAACATAGATTTTGCTTGAAGTCCTTTTAGGCCCCATTGCCCACTTGTAGAGTTCTTGAGCGCCCAAAACCATATAGAACCCCCACAAATGACCCCATTTTGAGAACTAGACCCCTTAACGAATTTATCTAGGGATGTACTGCATATTTTGACCCCACAGTTTTTGAATAAATTTAAGCAAAGCAAAAGGAAAAAAATAGGATTTTCATTTTTTGGGCTATTGTGTCAATTTAAAAACAGTTTTTTTTGTACAGCACACATATAAATGAAGGCTTTCACCCCAAAATGGATACCCCTGTTTGTCCCGTGTTCAGAAACATACCCATTGTGGCCCTAATAGACTTACAGGACCCATGGCTAGGCCTACAATGAAAGGAATACCCGTTGGATTTCAGGGTACCACTGAATAAATTTCAGGCCCCATTGCCCACTTATAGAGCCATTGAGCGGCCAAAACTATAAAGAACCCCCTCAAATGACCCCATTTTGAAAACTAGACCCCTTAACGAATTCATCTAGGGGTGTACTGCGTATTTTGACCCCACAGTATTTGAATGAATCTAAGCAAAGCAGAAGGAAAAAGTTACGATTTTCAATTTTTTTGGCAATTTTTTCAATTTAAAAACAGTTTTTTTGTACAGTGCACATAGGAATGAAGACGTTCACCCCAAAATGGATACCCCCGTTTGTCCCGAGTTCAGAAACATACCCATTGTGGCCCTAATCTACTTACAGGACGCATGGCAAGGCCTATAAAGGACGGAACACCTGTTGGATTTTAGGGCACAACTGAATAAATTCCAGGCCCCATTGCTTATTTGTACAGAATAAAGATTGACTCCCTAAAAATTCCCCCCCTCCCCCTCCGCGCCCTTTTTGGCGTTCGCAAATCTTAGATAAAAGTAAAAATGTGAACTGTGTAGTATTTCCGAAGACAGGGGTAATTACGGAGGCTGGTTGGAATGGGCCCATGGGGCAATAAAGCCGGGTATCCCCCCCCCTCCTCTCATGCTTTTTGGGGGTATTTCATGACCTCAGTGGCGGGTATGGGGTGTAAAAAGTGGCGTACCGTGAGTCTCCGTAAGCTTGATGAGGTGCGGCGGTCTCACACAGAAGGCGCTCAACAAGGTGCTCCTGGAACTGCAGGAAAGTGAGCGTTCCCGGGGCTTCTTGTAAAATACGTATCACAGGTAGCGGTCTGAATAACGCCGGGCTCACGCGGGTGCAGGCGGAATCCGCTTGCGGAGGCCCACAGCGGATCCCATCTGTGAGCCCGGCTGTGACCCTGCGTACGGCTGTGTAATGTACTGCGCATAACTGCCTACTCACACAGGCGGTCATGCACAGTACACCTTTGTTTGTATTTCCCGCACCATCGCTTAGCGATGACGCGGGTACCCGCAGCCCGTATACAATGTAGTTGCGTATGGACTGCGGGTATATCCGCGACCATGGAGCACAATGGGCTCTATGTTGTCGATATCCGCAGTAAAATAGAACCTGCTGCGTTCTCTTTTCTGCGAGTGGATTACGCAATTCTGACCCGCTAATGTGAGCGGAATTGTGTAATCCAATGCGATTGATCTGCGTATTACCACGGATCAGACGCATGCGGAATCCGTCATTCCTATCCGGTCATGTGAGACCGGCCTAAGGTAGATCGCTACCTTTTTATCACGTGACCGGGGACGGCTCAACGAGGCCCCTGGTCACTGCTCCAGGCTCTCTGTGACCGTTGGTCGCTGGGAGCAAGGAGATTTTAAGTTTCCTGGGCTCCCCGACTCCTGCGCATGTGTCCGGCTTTTTGCCAGCAATCGCATGTGCAGAATCCTGGAAGGTCCACGGAGGAAGATCGCGTCGGGATTCAAATACGCAGGCCTCCGGTAAAAAGATTCATCTCCTCTCACCGATCGCATCAGTGAGGGGAGATGAAACTTCAAATTTTTTTTTTTACTTTTACGTGATCGCCATTATTGGATAATGGCGAACACGTGACCAGGAACCGCTCACCGCGGACCCCCATTAAATCTCCAGGCTCTTGGCTACGTTTTGTAGCCAGGAGCAGGGAGAATTTAAATTATCCTGGCAATCCACAGCTTTTGCGCATGCGCCCGCCATTTTGGCGACGGGCGCGTGTGCAGAAGCTGTGGTAAGGTCCGCGGATAAATCTGGGGGCCTTAGGTACGTACTTTCATCCTCCCTCACGGATATGATCCATGAGGGGAGATGAAACGTACGCTTTTTAAACTTTTAAAAACTTTTTTTTACTTTTTTTTTTTTAACTTTTTTACACTTTTTTTTCACTTTACATGATCACTGTCATCCATTGGATGACAGTGATCATGTCCCCGGTATAATCTCTCTGCTCCTAGCTACACATGGCAGCCAGAAGCAGAGGGATTTTAAATTTCCCGGGGCTCGAGCCCGTCTGTTCACGCGCCCGATGTCAATCATCGGGCGCGCATGCGCAGACGGGGATTCGGGTCCCGGGACATCGGGACACCGCTGAGGACTGGGGGTGAGTATTTTCACCTCCCCTCATGGATCCGATCCATGAGGGGAGGTGAAACTGACTTTTTTAAAACTTTTTTTTAACTTTTTCGCGATCGCCGCTAACCATTGGATAACGGCGATCGCGGTACCGGGGACCGCTCACCGCAGTCCCCGCTGACATCTCCTGCCTCCCGGCTACCTACAGGAGCCGGGAGCCAGGAGATTTTAAATCTCCTGCGCCGCCGGGCCTTCTGCGCATGCGGCTGACGTAATGCCGCCTGGCGCGCATGCGCAGAAGACCGGCTTCGGGCCCCGGAGCGGCAGGAGAGCGGGGAGCAGCGTGCCAGACCTCGGTGAGTAATTTCAGCTGCTCCGATGGATCCGATCCATCAGAGCAGCTGAATCTTTAACTTTTATGTCCTTTTATTTACTTTTTTTGCGATCGGCGCTATCCATTGCATAGCGCCGATCGCAATGCCGGGGGGGGCTCCGAACAGCCCGGGATGACAGCTCCATGCTGTCAGCTACCTGCGGACACCGACAGCATGGAGCTGTCACGTCCACAGCCCGAGGGGCACTATTCTCTGCAGGAAGCATGTTTTTACGTCCTCAGAGAATAGAGCCCACTTCAGGAGGACGTAAAAACACTATGGGCTGGTCGTTAAGGGGTTAAAGAACCTAAGCTGGATCTGCCAGATCGTTTTTCTGGTAAAAGGCAGGAGTTTTTTGCATTCAAAGACTCCTGCAATTGTACTTTAAACTGCGCCCTGTTTTCTCTGGTGATGAGTCTCAGAGGATGGGGCTGGTAATCTCCAAGTTGCAGGGGGATCCCCAGGCCTGGGCGTTTTCCCACCTATGAGAGTTTTTCATCAGTGGATTTGCTTTTCTCAGCATTGGGCCTGATCTATGATAATCCTGATAGGGTATCCCTGGCAGAGGGTAAGATTCGAGGCCTACGTCAGGGGAAATTACCTATTGAAGACTTTTGCACAGAGTTTTCCCGTTAGTCTAATGATTTACAGTGGAATGACCCCGCATTGCGGAGTCAATTTTACTTTGCGTTTTGCGACAAGATAAAAGATATCAAGTTTTCACATCCCGCACCTAGAACTCTTGACGAGGCCATGTCTTTAGCTATATGGATTGGTTGGCAGTTGAGAGAGCGGGCAAATGAGCAATTGCAGTAATTGTGAATGTCATCCTGCGTCCAATCTGAGCGTGGTGCTCGTGTGCCACACAGACGTGACAGGTTCTTTACTGTAAGAGCAGTGAGACTATGGAACTCTCTGTCTCAGGATGTGGTGATGGCGAATTCGATGAAAGAGTTTGAGGGGCCTGAACGCCTTTCTTGTGCATTACCGTATTAAATGTTATAGTCACTAATTACTTCAGGAGAGTCGGTGATCCAGGGATTATTCTGATTGCCAGACTTAGAGTCAGGATGGAATTTTTTTCCCTTTAATGAGGAAAATTGGTTTCTACCTCATTGAGGTTTTTGCCTTCCTCTGGATCAAAATTGGGGGGTAACAAGCTGAACTGGATGGCCATATGTCTTTTTTCGCCCCCTAACATTCTATGTTACTATGGGAAATTCTAAAGTGCCAGAAAAAGTGACAAGAAGCTTGTTAAATTTGGTGCTCAGCCTAAGTGCAATACTTTCTATGCCAGTATGAGAGAAAACCGATGTAATTACATTCATAAATAGGCCTGATTTGGTTGTCCTTTAGTTTTTATTGCAAATTTAAGATATAAGAAAAAAATTCATAAAAGAAAACAAATGTTGAACATGATATATATGGCATACGGAAGGAACAGAAATAAGATTAACAAGACACATGATGAATGTCAAGCCATAGATTGCCCAGATAAAACAAGAAGGAAAAATGGACAAAGACCTGACCCAAGGGAAGAAGAACCTCAAAATCTGTCAATCCACAGCGAGAAGCAATTTAAAATCACATTCCAAGGCCCACAAGAAACTAAACATTCTCATATAGCAAGAGTAAAGATACCTGACAAGATGTTAGCCACTTTTTGAGATGTAAACTGGAGCTGCATACTCATTGAAGTTATGCTGAGTCACTGACCAATCAATGCTAATGACTGTCGATCTTATCTATCTACCTATGAACAGTCAAAGCTGGTCCTCCTGGCATCGACACTCAAATCCTGAGCGCCATGATGCCAGGCGTTCATGAACATGGATCTGCAGTCTCTGATCTGCTAAAGCGCCCACCTGAGTTCAGGTAACTTTAGCTGTCACAATAAATGCCAGGACCACAGCAGGCTGCAGTGCTGGATCTCAGCTGCAACAGATGTGTAAGCATAGCTCAGTTTATTTTACTACAGACAGTCCTATTGAAGGGATGTTGTCTGGTAAATGGACAATCCCTTTAAAGTTTTTCCACACATTTAGGGCGAGCACCCACTGGCGTTTTTTTACCTGCGTTTTGCGTTTTGCGTTTTTCCTGCACAGGCATAGAGATAACATGTGTTCCTGTCCACTGGCGTTTTTTTTGCGTTGCGTTTGCGTTTTTAACATAGGAACTGTCAGTTGCATATGTGTCCTTATTTTTCTCCATGGAAATTAATGGAAAAGCCGCGAAAACGCCGCGAAAAACGCGCGGAAAAATCGCGGGAAACGCGGCGGAAAACGCAAACGCCAGTGGGTGCTCGCCCTAACAACTAGAAAAAAGTGAGTTTGGACTAATTGTCTAATAATCCCACATTTCAGCGACTTTCTTCATCATGCTATTGGGGATTCCTTAGCATCAAGTTGTGTAGTAAGAGCGCCTGTCCACGGACGGATATTTGCTGCGGAGTCTGCAGTGGGTGCCCACACCGTGGATCCACAGCAAATAGCGCCTATAGCATGTTATGGGAAATTGATTCTTCCTGCACACTTGCAGAAATCAATTGCGGTTTGCACAAGCTAAGGCAAAATCACAGCATACTCCATTTTTCCGTGGATTCCGTGTGGACGGCTTCCATTGAATTGAATGGGAGCTGTCCGGCCGGAGAAGAGAGGTTGGAGGGAGTTTAGCAGCGTGACTGCTAAACTCCCTCCCCCTTCTCTCATCCCCTCTGGCTATTTGCAATGGGAGGGGGCAGGACGGAGGCGGAGCTATGTTTGTGTGCCCATTCACACGTTTTTATGCATCAGATTGTACCGTATATTGGCCGGCCATGAAAACGGCGGACGATATACGCTCATGGGAAAGAGCCCATAACAGAATTTTGTGTAGCCCTGCTTTAGTCCCACTAAAATAGTGATAACTTAAACCACAACGCATAATGGGACAAAATGAAACCACTGATTTCAATGGATTTCAGTAGTTTCGTTTTCACTAGCGGGACTCTCGTCCATCAATTATACGCGCAAGAAAAGATAGGACTTGCCCTATTTTTTCCACACTTATTATTAACTACGTGCAGGAAAGATTTAGCAGCACCTATCTTCCGAATATTTTTTTCAAACTGCGCTAGGGTGCAGATTTTAAACAGCGGGTGATGCTAAAAAAAAAACTCGTTCAGGCGCAACTACACTCCATAATGGTGAGCATAGTTGCTTATACGGCCAAACTGATCACTGTATTATCCACAAACAAGCACCATTCATTGTGATTATATGTGATGCCCAAAGCTCATAACACCATTGACATTGTGACAGAAAATGAGATTATATTCTTTAGAAAGTTTAAGTAAAGTTCACATTTTCTGTGAGGTGATTCCATTGTTTCAACCTGGAGGCCAATAGTTCTGCTTTGAAGGCCATTTACATGGGGCGATTATTATACATAATGTGTTCGAATGAAGATGCGCAATAATCGTTTTGTCTAAATGCAAAAACATAGTTTACTATTTGCTTACTTTTTGTTTTCGCTCACGTTCAACCAGCATAAAAATCATTGGGGCCTCGCTAACTTCTTGCTGTGTATAAATGCTTCCTGCTCAGCGCTTCACGAATAACACAGATATGCAAGGTTTTGTTGAAATGAAGAGGTGTATCGGAATGGATTTTTTCCATAATGGATATTATCTTGCCACAAATGTAACAAAAGTGATTTGCGCAATTCATGCACTTACACAGAGTATTTCCAACCCTTGGAATGTAAAATAACAGAAATGAAGGTTTTCTTAATAAACAGCACAACCACAAAGGAACAAAGAAATAACATAGTAACCAAATCCTAATATAACTCGACTTGATTTTCATTCTGCGCTTGTGTCTCTTCCCTTACCAAAGCACAAACACAACTCATGCACTCCCGGTCAGCAGCTGCGGTCACCCAGAGATGGAGGATAGTCCGATTTCAAGAATTAAAACAAGGGAGAGAAACTCCTTATGTGTGCCTCTGTTGTGTTAAAAAGAATGATGGAATAGTGAATGCTGCTCACCTGATAGAGCTGTGATATCACACAGCATTCACTAAGCAGTTTTACTGATGGATGTCTTGTTCCCAGGACTCTCCTGGACGATTCAGGTGCTAAATGGAAATGTGACCCTTGTAAGAGCCAGACTGGAGAATTGGCGTTCTCCGGTCCGGTGCCTGCTAGGGACCCATTTCTATTTAGCATCTGATTTTAAAAAAAAGAATAGATGAGGTTGTAATTCAAGAATAAAAACTTTTTTTTTAAACTTGCATGTCAGACAAAACATCAACAAGAACCAAAGGATCAGTGTCAATCACTCTTTGTTGGGCCGTAACATAAGACATTGGGAGATGTATACAGCTGTAATAGTATATGCAGATGCAAAACAGAAAATGGTAACACACATGGGGAGAAAAGTACTTTAATTCCCAAACATACCACAATTGAAAAATGTAAAAATAGAGAGAGAAATTGTTTAAATCTCAAAAATACCTAAATTTATTTTCAGCTCTTTTTTTTTTTACTTTTTTTCCTCTGTAAGTTCCAAATCAGAAGCAACCTCACATTTTCGTTGTCATTTCAACACAAAAAAATTATATAAAATTACAAAAAACTTCCTAATTTTTGTAGAATAGTGTAAATCTTCCATTTACATACATTTACATCTATGTGCAGCATTTTCCTTACAAATGCTCTTTAAAGGCCCATTTACATGTAACAATTATTGCTCAAAATTCGTTCAAACAACCGAAAATGAGCAATAATCGTTACATGTCAACGCGGGCATTGGGCACTTTTCGTCTGAAAGATGATTTTAAGGTGAACTTAAAATCCATCATTAAGCCGCAGAGAGATAAAGTGTCTCTCAATAGACAGCATGCTGTGTTCTCCACGGGAGTCAGGAGATTACATTGTAATCAGCCAGCAGCCCTAACGAGAACAAAGCAGCTGTGTGCAAAGCAGGCCATGTGGTTAGTCGCATACTAGGCTCTGCAAACAGCTTCTAGAGGCCCTTTTCATGCAAATGTTGATAAAGTGTTAATGGTTATTAATGGCCATTAACATTTTATGCAAAAAGATCGCTAAAACTTTCAATCTGAAAGTTTGAAAGATTATCTTTGCATGTAAATGGGCCTTTACTGTTTACTGTAATCCTGACTGTGATAATAATGAAATGATTGCTAAAATGTTTTCTCTAAAGAATAAGTAGCTTGGTCTATTATTATATTTAGTGGTAAAAGTGAAAACTGCAAGAAAGTAGGATTTTTGACATGAAAAATGTAAAAATAAGTCACCAAAAGTAACATAAAAAATGAATCTAAACAATAGGTAATTTTTAGATGATGCATTCCCTTTAAAGAATTTATTTTTGCAAATTATAGGTTATGTGACCAGTCTTAAGTTAAAATGTGTATTCCCGTGGGAAAACCCAGCACTCTGTGCCGAAAACCTGTTTGAAACAGCCGAGCGCTTCAATCGAGCGTTGCTTCTGTAGCTCTCATTAAAGTGAATAACAGCTTCAGGGCTGAGTCATACGGGCGCATCAGCACCCGTGTGACTGCCGCCAGCAGATGGCCGTACCTGAAGAGGGACGTCTCTCTGCAGCGCTGGAGAGGGACGGCCGTCTTCTAACTGTCAATCACACGGGCGCATCGGTGCCAGTGTACGAGTGCCGATTCGCCCGTGTGACTGAGCCCTCAGAAACAAAGTAGCACAGCGTCTTACTCTATTTATGTAACTCCTTGTGTTACAGAAACAGTGTAGCACACTATGCTATGCTTTTTCCAAAGCTTTCATTCTTTTTAGTGAGAGCTATGGAAATGGTGTTTGGCTCTTTCCGTAGGCTCTGGTAACTTTGACATCATTTATGAAAAGCCAAGATGGGAAACCCCCCTTAATAACACTGGGTTTGGTAATACCAGGTGTTAATATTTCTTTATAATGCTTCATAGATAGGGCTCCTGGAAGATTGTATCTGCATAATAGTACTAGCTGTAGTGCACTCAACTAAACTTGATTATCACATGGAGCTAGGTAGTTACTGTAATGCAGCTATGCTATTTGTTTAGCTCGGCAGTCAATAAAAAACAAGGGGCTGCACAAATAATCTAAGGTGCTGAATAAAGTATCAGCGCATTAAACAGATCTGGCGTGCTGAACGTTTAAAAGTGTACACCCCACAAACAAGGTGCATTCAAGTTCTAAAGGTTTCCTAATTTATTTTTTAAAAAAGCTGAGAGCATTGTCACTTATCAACGTAATCCCCCTATTGACACACACATTTTTCCCAACACTGACGTCATGATTACATGGCAGCTGTTTAGGGGTCTGTTTTGCCCACTGGGAAGTCGCTGATGTAACAGCATTACGACTGAAAAAAGGGCAATCATGGAGAATGTCCTTCATCATTGAAAAAAACAAAAAGAAATTACTAGGTACAAGGTTTGGTGAGTAGAGAGCACAAGGAACCACCTCAAAGGTGTTGTCATGAAGAAACCCCGGAATACGGGCTGCTCGATAAACAGAAGCATTGTCTTGATGGATTCGCAGCACTCACTTGAAGGAAACTTTCTGTAACTTCAGGTCTTCACACAGGATGGTGTGCACATATCCTATGGAAATGCCGAATTTGCAGACAATCGCTTCTACCACTAATGAGCGATTCTCTATAACCATTTGCTCTACTCGTGCAATCATATTGTCAAACCAGTTGCTACATGGCCAAGACTCCTTTGGTTCGTTCTCACATAATGTTCAACCTTCTTAGAGCTGTTGCACCCATGAACATACACTTTTCACGTTCATGACACGGTCAATTAATGCTGATGGGTGTCATTCCACGCAAACGAATAAAACAGATGATTACCTCTGTTCTTGGAATGTGAATGTCGCCATTTTAAAAATTGAAAACACTTTTAACTCCAGCTGCGGTGCTATGGGTTCTGTACCCCGGACGATGCTACCATCTATCTCATTCATCTCCAAAGAATGCACACATCTTCTAAAATCTGCCTGATGTTTCTATCTGCTCCTGTTCTTGAGAAAACAGTTAGGAGATCTTAGAATTTGAATGCACCTCGTATTAAAGGAGCACTAACCATCAAAAGACTAACATAAAATTGCAGATCCTAATATAAACAAACTGGAGGGCAGATTATGGGGACAGACATTTTTCTGGACTTCCTATCAGTAAAACAATACAGTCAGTTTGGTGATAACGGAGAACAATGAATTGTATTGCATTAATGTAGCAATTGGAGGCAAAGGCTCATTTACATGCAAAGATATTCTTTCAAACAACTGAAAGGCCATTAACACTTTATCATCTTCATTTGCATGTAAAAGAGCCTCTTGCAGCTATTTGCAGAGCCCAGTGTGGGATAAATCACATGCCCAGCTGTGCACACAGCTGCGTTGTTCTGCTTCTGGCTGCCAGCAGATTGCAATGCTATCTGTTGACTCCCATGGAGATAACAGCCTGTGGTCTATTGAGAGATAAATGTATTTGCTTTACCTCCCAGCAGCTGAATGATGGATTTTAAGTGCACTTTAAAATCATCATTTAAACGAAAAGTGCCCAATGCCTGCATTTACAGAGCCCAGGTTGTGACTTACCACATGCCCTCTGGTGCACACAGCTGCATTGTTCTTATTGGGGCTGCTGGCTGATTACAATGTAATGTCCCGACTTCCATGGAGAACACAGCATGCAGTCTATTGAGAGACACTTTATTACTCTGCGGCTGAACAATGGATTTTAAGTTCACCTTAAAATCATTGTTCAGACGAAAAGTGCTCAATGCCCGCGTAAACATGTAATGATTATCGCTCATTTTCTGTCATTTGAACCAATTTTGAGCGATAATCGTAACGTGTAAATGGGCCTTTAGGCAGATAATGCTTAGTACTGTATCACTTTAACTATTGTACTGAAGTAATATAAAGAAAAGTTTAATACAATAGTTCATAGAATATACATATAGAATGGTGCCTGTCTCAACCCATGTTCCATGTTGCTCTAGACATCGGCCGACTTTGCATAGATGGTAAATCCAGGCCACATGACAAGAACTTTCATTACTTAAGCGAGTTTTTTAATGCAGAGCTTTAAAACTCTACAGACCAATGAGTCAGACAAAGAAGATAGGTTAGACAATAATCCAAGAAGGTCACATTTTGACTAACACAGCTCACTGCTGTTAATTATTGCTGGCCTATAGCAATTTAACAAAGCTGCTTCTGGCTGAAAATGATTTATATTCGTCTAGTATATTAACTTTTGCTCTGAAAGTTGAAAGTATTGGATTCTCGGCTGCTATGTCCTAAGGGTACATCAATATGGCTCAGCTGTCCAAGGTGAGCCATTTACCTCATTGTAATGCTGGAGAGAAAGTGAGCTACATTACATTCATTTTCTGCAACACCTATTCATTTTCTCAAAATCTAGTGAAGCTCATGTAATAAAGCACAATTCCAGCTTTAGACATGTTTCTTAGGCGAAAGCCCCTCCTCAGCTATTCTGTGCTATTAATGTCTTTCAGTTCCCAGGCCAGAAAATGCCAAGACGGGGAAATGTCTTGAAATGTTATCAATGAGATTTTGCCATCCCCATACTCAAAAGATAACATAATAACAAAATAAAGCATGAAATGTAGAACAGAAAAGCCACAGATTTCTTAGGGGAAATAACAGCACAGGTTAAAATCATAAATTGCCGTAGCAGCTTGTGGATATTAAAGGTGTGTACAGAACATGACAGTTATAGATGTACATTTTCTAGAAAAGCACTTAATTTACAAACTGGATTTGACAGCAGAAGTTTGTTTATGGCGCTGTAGAGAACCGCTTGCACCCCATACAGCGCGGAGAAGCTAGATTAATACTTTGATGCTAGATAATCTATAGAGACCAATGAAAAGACGAGATGGATGAAGTCATGCCAGACCTCATTCCCAGAGTGGCCTTGAGTCTATCTAGTTATCTGTCACCCAGGCATTGCTGTCACGCGGAGTACAATAAGCACAGCTGTAGATAGCCTTATTCAAATCATAGGCTGAGATGAGAGTGCACCCGAAACAGATTAATTGGAAACCCACGGTTATATTTCCTCTGCTTACATGACAACTCATGTCACCACTAACCGTATTTGTCTATGCCTTTCAGAAAAAAATGGCTTAACCCCAATCTAGGGTGGCTGTGACAATAAAAAAGCAAGGTAACTATTTAAGGTTCGGGTGCTTGGGATAAAATATGCAATAGTCGTTTCAAAGTGTATAAGTGGTTTCTGCCTGCTGGCGTATCATATAATGCATTGTAAGTATTCATCCTTTGCTATAAACCAAGGGTGCACAACTCCAATCCTCAAAGCAGCCCAACTGGTTATGTTTTCTGGATTTGCTCAGTATTGCACAGGTGTTCATACTGTAGGATATCCTGAAAAGATGACCTGTTGGAGACCCCTGAGGACTGGAGTTGTGGACCCTTGTCATAAACACTACTTGTGAACTAGTTTATGATTCAAGAGAGAGTTTTACTGTAGGAACAATATGGAGATTCACAGATAAGCTAATGGTAATTCAGAAACCATGCAAGGGAGATGCCACAATTCATTTGGAGCAGATTAAGGTTACTTAATATTAGAGATATGAAAGTGTGTAGATAGATAGATATGAGATGGATAGATATGAGATAGACAGATAGATAGATATTAGATAGATAGATAGTTAGATAGATAGAAGATAGATATTAGATAACAGTCGAACAGTACACAGCAGTACATGTAACATATAACACAATGCAACTTACACATGGGCCCTTCATACTCACACAAAAATTCACAAATATAACAGATCCACATTATTTATGATCAGAACTAGAGATGAGCGAGCACCAAAATGCTCGGGTGCTCGTTACTCGGGACGAAATTTTCGCGATGCTCGAGGGTTCGTTTCGAATAACGAATCCCATTGAAGTCAATGGGCGACCCGAGCATTTTTGTATATCGCCGATGCTCGCTAAGGTTTCCATTTGTGAAAATCTGGGCAATTCAAGAAAGTGATGGGAACGACACAGCAACGGATAGGGCAGGCGAGGGGCTACATGTTGGGCTGCATCTCAAGTTCCCAGGTCCCACTATTAAGCCACAATAGCGGCAAGAGTGGGACCCCCCCTCCCAACAATTTTTACTTCTGAAAAGCCCTCATTAGCAATGCATACCTTAGCTAAGCACCACACTACCTCCAACAAAGCACAATCACTGCCTGCATGACACTCCGCTGCCACTTCTCCTGGGTTACATGCTGCCCAACCGCCCCCTCCCGCACAACCCAGTGTCCACAGCGCACACCAAAGTGTCCCTGCGCAGCCTTCAGCTGCCCTCATGCCACACCACCCTCATGTCTATTTATAAGTGCGTCTGCCATGAGGAGGAACCGCAGGCACACACTGCAGAGGGTTGGCACGGCTAGGCAGCGACCCTCTTGAAAAGGGGCGGGGCGATAGCCCACAATGCTGTACAAAAGCAATGAGAAATATAATCCTGTGCCACCACCATCAGGAGCTGCACACGTGGGCATAGCAATGGGGAACCTATGTGCCACACACTATTCACTCTGTCAAGGTGTCTGCATGCCCCAGTCAGACCGCGTTTTTTTTATAAATAGTCACAGGCAGGTACAACTCCGCAATGGGAATTCCGTGTGCACCGACAGCATGGGTGGCTCCCTGGAACCCACCGGCTGTACATAAATGTATCCCATTGCAGTGCCCTGGACAGCAGAGCTAACGTCAGATTAAATGCAGATGGGCTTCGGCCCACACTGCATGCCCCAACCTGACTGGGGTTTTTAATTCATAGACACAGGCAGGTACAACTCCCTATTGTGAAGTCCCTGTGGACCGACAGCATGGGTGGGTGCCAGGAAGCCACCGGCGGTACATAAATATATCCCATTGCATTGCCCATCACAGCTGAGGTAATGTCATGTTTAATGCAGGTGGGCTTCGGCCCACACTGCATGCCCCAGTCAGACTGGGGTTCTTTAGAAGTGGACACAGATGCATTTACAACTCCGTGTGGACCGACAGCATGGGTGGCTCCCTGGAACCCACCGGCGGTACATAAATATATCCCATTGCAGTGCCCATCACAGCTGAGGTAATGTCATGTTTAATGCAGGTGGGCTTCGGCCCACACTGCATGCCCCAGTCAGACTGGGGTTCTTTATAACTGGACACATGCAGTTACAACTCCGTGTGGACCGACAGCATGGGTGGGTGCCAGGAAGCCACCGGCGGTACATAAATATATCCCATTGCAGTGCCCAGCACAGCTGATGTAACGTCAGCTTTAATGCAGGTGGGCAAAAAATTTATTGGATTACACTGTAGGCGAGGGCCCCCAAAAATTGGTGTACCAACAGTACTAATGTACGTCAGAAAAATTGCCCATGCCCAACCAAGAGGGCAGGTGAAACCCATTAAACGCTTTGGTTAATGTGGCTTAATTTGTAACTAGGCCTGGAGGCAGCCCAGTTAAAATAAAAATTGGTTCAGGTGCAAGTTTCAACGCTTTAATGAGCATTGAAACGTATAAAAATTGTTTACAAAAATGATATGACTGAGCCTTGTGGGCCTAAGAAAAATTGCCCGCTTGGCGTGATTACGTCAGGTTTCAGGAGGAGGAGCAGGAGAAGGAGGATGAATATTAAACACAGATTGATGAAGCTAAATGGTCCCCGTTTTTGATGGGGATAGAGAACAAAGCTTCCATCCGCGGGTGCAGCCTACGTATTGTTTAGGTATCGCTGCTGTCCGCTGGTGGAGAAGAGAAGTCTGGGGAAATCCAGGCTTTGTTCATCTTGATGAGTGTAAGCCTGTCGGCACTGTCGGTTGGCAGGCGGGTACGCTTATCTGTGATGATTCCCCCAGCCGCACTAAACACCCTCTCTGACAAGACGCTAGCCGCAAGACAAGCAAGCACCTCCAGAGCATACAGCGTGAGTTCAGGCCACGTGTCCAGCTTCGACACCCAGTAGTTGTAGGGGGCAGAGGTGTCACGGAGGACGGTCGTGCGATCGGCTACGTACTCCCTCACCATCCTTTTACAGTGCTCCCGCCGACTCAGCCTTGACTGGGCAGCGGTGACACAGTCTTGCTGGGGAGCCAGAAAGCTGTCAAAGGCCTTAGAGAGTGTTCCCCTGCCTGTGCTGTACATGCTGCCTGATCTCCGCGCCTCCCCTGCTACCTGGCCCTCGGAACTGCGCCTTCTGCCACTAGCGCTGTCGGATGGGAATTTTACCATCAGCTTGTCCGCCAGGGTCCTGTGGTATAGCATCACTCTCGAACCCCTTTCCTCTTCGGGTATGAGAGTGGAAAGGTTCTCCTTATACCGTGGGTCGAGCAGTGTGTACACCCAGTAATCTGTAGTGGCCAGAATGCGTGTAATGCGTGGGTCACGAGAAAGTCATCCTAACATGAAGTCAGCCATGTGTGCCAGGGTACCTGTACGCAACACATGGCTGTCCTCACTAGGAAGATCACTTTCAGGATCCTCCTCCTCCTCCTCATCATCATCATCATCAGGTCATACACGCTGAAAGGATGACAGGCAAGCAGCATGGGTACCCTCAGCAGTGGGCCAAGCTGTCTCTTTCCCCTCCTCCTCATCCTCCTCATGCTCCTCCTCCTCAACGCGCTGAGATATAGACAGGAGGGTGCTCTGACTATCCAGCGACATACTGTCTTCCCCCGCCTCTGCTTCCGAGCGCAAAGCGTCTGCCTTTATGCTTTGCAGGGAACTTCTCAAGAGGCATAGCAGAGGAATGGTGACGCTAATGATTGCAGCATCGCCGCTCACCATCTGGGTAGACTCCTGAAAGTTTCCAAGGACTTGGCAGATGTCTGCCAACCAGCAGTTCGTGGGCCGTGTGCCTCTTATCTCCTAAGCTGAGTAGTTTCAGCACGGCCTGCTGACGCTTGCCCACCGCTGTGCTGCCGTGCCGCGCGACACCGACTGCTGGCGACGTGCTGCTGCTGACACATCTTGATTGCTAGACAGAGGTTGCGTAGGAGGAGGAGGGTGGTTTAGTGGAGGAAGCATACACCGCCGCAAATACCAGCACTGAGCTGGGGCCCGCAATTCTGGGGGTGGGTAGGACGTGAGCGGTCCCAGGCTCTGACTCTGTCCCAGCCTCCACTAAATTCACCCAATGTGCCGTCAGGGAGATATAGTGGCCCTGCCCGCCTGTGCTTGTCCACGTGTCCGTTGTTAAGTGGACCTTGGCAGTAACCGCGTTGGTGAGGGCACGTACAATGTTGCGGGAGACGTGGTCATGCAGGGCTGGGACGGCACATCGGGAAAAGTAGTGGTGACTGGGAACTGAGTAGCGCGGGGCCGCGGCCGCCATCATACCTTTGAAAGCCTCCGTTTCCACAACCCTATACGGCAGCATCTCCAGGCTGATAAATTTGGCTATGTGCACGTTTAACGCTTGAGCGTGCGGGTGCGTGGCGGCGTACTTGCGCTCCAACACTTGCGCTAGCGACGGCTGGACGGTGCGCTGAGAGACATTGGTGGATTGGGCCGAGGACAGTGGAGGTGAGGGTGAGGGTGTGGGTGCAGGCCAGGAGATGGTAGTGCCTGTGTCCTGAGAGGGGGGTTGGATCTCAGTGGCAGCTTGGTGCACAGGGGGAGAGGCAGCGGTGCAAACCGGAGGCGGTGAACGGCCTTCGTCCCACCTTGTGGGGTGCTTGGCCATCATATGTCTGCGCATGCTGATGGTGGTGAGGCTGGTGGTGGTGGCTCCCCGGCTGATCTTGGCGCGACAAAGGTTGCACACCACTGTTCATCGGTCGTCTGCACTCTCAGCGAAAAACTGCCAGACCTTTGAGCACCTCGGCCTCTGCAGGGTGGCATGGCGCGAGGGGGCGCTTTTGGAAACAGTTGGTGGATTATTCGGTCTGGCCCTGCCTCTACCCCTGGCCACCGCACTGCCTCTTCCAACCTGCCCTGCTGCTGCACTTGCCTCCCCCTCTGAAGACCTGTCCTCAGTAGGCGTAGCAAACCAGGTGGGGTCAGTCACATCATCGTCCTGCTGCTCTTCCTCCGAATCCTCTGTGCGCTTCTCTCTCGGACTTACTCCAATTACTACTACCTGAGTGATAGACAACTGTGTCTCATCGTCATCATCCTCCTCACCCACTTAAAGCTCTTGAGACAGTTGCCGGAAGTCCCCAGCCTCATCCCCCGGACCCCGGGAACTTTCCAAAGGTTGGGCATCGGTCACGACAAACTCCTCCAGTGGGAGAGGATTCGGAACCATTGCTGCCCATTCTGGGCAGGGGCCCGAGAACAGTTCCTGGGAGTCTGCCTGCTCCTCAGAATGTGTCATTGTAATGGAGTTAGGAGGCTGTGAGGAAGAAGGAGCAGCAGCCAGAGAATTCAGAGTTGCAGCAGTGGACGGCGCAGAACTCTGGGTGGTCGATAGATTGTTGGATGCACTTTCTGCCATCCACGACAGGACCTGCTCACACTGCTCATTTTCTAATAAAGGTCTACCGCGTGGACCCATTAAATGTGAGATGAATGTGGGGATGCCAGAAACGTGCCTCTCTCCTAATCCCGCAGCAGTCGGCTGCGATACACCTGGATCAGGAGCTCGACCTGTGCCCACACCCTGACTTGGGCCTCCACGTCCTCGCCCGCGTCCACGTCCTCTAGGCCTACCCCTACCCCTCAGCATGCTGTATTACCAGTAGTGCAGAAACAGAACGCTGTAATTAAATGTGCCGCTTATTGGCCTGTGGTTGGAGGCTGACTTCGCTTATGGAACACACAGCAGAGGCAGGAAAGAATTTTGTGCAAGCCTGCTGTAACACTTAGCTGGCTGTGTATGAATTAGGAAAACTACCCCCAGCACAGACCCAGTACACTGAGGATGGTCACAGGCAGCCCAAATAGATTTTTTTTCCCAAATTGTTTTGGAAAAGCCCACTGCGTATATAGACTGGATATGTCTTTCACTGTCCCTGCCTCACCACCACTACTGGCCGTGGACTATGTAAAATTACTGCAGACTGTTTCACTCTGGACAGGATGACAGCGGTGATGTAAGAGGCAACGCAGAGGCAGGAAAGAATTTTGCGCAAGCCTGCTGTAACACTTAGCTGGCTGCGTATGAATTAGGACAACTACCCCCAGCAGAGACGCAGTACAGCCAGGACGGTCACAGGCAGCCCAAATAGATTTTTTTTCCCAATTTTTTTTGGAAAAGCCCACTGCCTATATAGACTGTATATGTCTTTCACTGTCCCTGCCTCACCACCACTACTGGCCCTGGACTATGTAAAATAACTGCAGACTGTTTCACTCTGGACAGGATGACAGCGGTGATGTAAGAGGCAACGCAGAGCCAGGAAGGAATTTTGCGCAAGCCTGCTGTAACACTTAGCTGGCTGCGTATGAATTAGGACAACTACCCCCAGCAGAGACGCAGTACAGTCAGGACGGTCACAGGCAGCCCAAATAGATTTTTTTTCCCAAATTTTTTTGGAAAAGCCCACTGACTATATAGACTGTATATGTCTTTCACTGTCCCTGCCTCACCACCACTACTGGCCCTGGACTATGTAAAATTACTGCAGGACGCAATGCTCTGCATGGCCAATATACGAAAAAAAAAATGTGCAACACTGCAAAAAGCAGCCTCAACAGTACTGCACACGGTCAGATGTGGCCCTAAGAAGGTCCGTTAGGGTTCTTGAAGCCTAAAATCAATCCTAACACTCTCCCTATAGCAGCTCCGGCATCAGCAGCACTTTCCTTGATCTCTGTCAGAATGCATCTGTGGCGAGCCGCGGGAGGGGCTCATTTATATACTCGGGTGACACCTGATCTCGCCAGCCACTCACTGCAGGGGGGTGGTATAGGGCTTGAACGTCACAGGGGGAAGTTGTAATGCCTTCCCTGTTTTTCTATTGGCCAGAAAAGCGCGCTAACGTCTCAGAGATGAAAGTGAAAGTAACTCGAACATCGCGTGGTGCTCGCCTCTAGTAACGAGCATCTCGAACACGCTAATACTCGAATGAGTATCAAGCTCGAACGAGTACGTTCGCTCATCTCTATTAATCTTATTTCTGTTTTTCTGTATGCCATATATATCTTGATCAACAAAAGTAAGCCGTTTATTCAACTATTTATGTCAAAGTGATGTTTTGGCTCTTCATCTTGGACCCTTTCTCAAGCAGTTACGAGTGTAAAAAACAAGTATATAAATACATTTTGATGGGTAGTGTTAACCAAACTGAAACCTGTTTTGGGTTGAACTTTGCTAAAAGTTTAGTTTGTGCAAACCCGAACCTCATCTCAGCCCACTAAAATTCCTCCTATGCTTCCTCCTCCTTGCTCAGTGGTTAGCACTGGAGTCCAAGATTCAAATCTGACCAAGGACAACATATGCATGGATGTATGTGTGGGTTTCTACAAACAGTCTTACAAAACTGCATGCAGATGTTAGTCTTGGCCAAATTTCAACCTAGGACCCCAGTGCTGCAAGGCAACAGTGCTGTCCACTGAGCTGCCATGCTTCTTCCTCCTTCTCCTCCTCCTCCTACTCCTACTCCTCCACCTCCTCCTCCTACTCCTACTCCTCCAGAGGATGGCTTGACAGAGGAAACGGGCTCCTTCTATTCCCCAAAACACCGCCAACCCACCACGCACATGATGAGATCACAGGGTGCCGTTTGGTTCCCATAGGCTCCCCGGCCTGCCATGAATGTCTATTACAGTATATTGTACAAGCGATAAAACCATTCAAGTCCCTTAACCCCGTAGTGACGAAGCCTGTTTGCGCCTTAGTGACGGAGCCAAATTTTGGAAATCTGACATGCGTCGTTCAACGTAGCATAACTCTGTAAAGGCTTTACATATCCAAGTGATTCTGACACTGTTTTTTCGCCACATGTTGTACTTCATTTAGGTTGTAAAAAGAGACCGATATCATTTGTATATATTTTTTTTAAAGTACCAATATTGGAAAAATTTTGAAAAAATTGTCATTTTTTCACATTTTCAACCGTAATATCTCAAATATGTCCAAACATACTGTACAAATTTTTGATAAGATATATATTTCCACCCGTTTACTTTATTCTGAATGTACACTTGAAAAACTTTTGTGTTTTTTTTAACCATTTAGAGGACGTACAAATTTAACATTACTTTTCAGCATTTTGAGGAGCACTTTGTTTTCCTGCACCAAGCCAAGTTTGCAAAGACTCATAAGTGTCAGAATAATAGATACCCCCACAAATGACCCCATTTTAAAAACTACACCCCTTTATGTATTCACTGGGGGGTGTCATGAGTATTTTGACCCCACCAGTTTTTTTCAGGAATTAGTTCAATTTAGGGGAGAAAAAATAAAATTTCATATTTTTGCAAATATGTCATTTTAAAGACATATTTTTTTCCTATAGAACCCATGAAAATGAGGATTTACACCCCAAAATGGATACCCCTTTTTTCTCCCGTGTTCAGAAACATACCTATTGTGGCCCTATTCGTATGTCTGGATGCACAACAGGACCCAAAATGAAAGGAGCAGTCGGTGTCTTTCAGAACATAAATTTTGCTTCAAGGCGTTTTAGGCCCCATAGCACTTTTGTAGAGCTCTTGAGTGGCCAAAACCAAAGAGAACCCCCACAAACGACCCCATGTTGAAAACTAGACCCCTTATCGAATTTATCTAGGGGCGTACTGCCCATTTTGACCCCACAGTTTTTGAATGAATTCAAGCCAAGCAAAAGGAAAAAATTGTGATTTTTGTTTTTTTGTCAATTCTGTCATTTTAAAAACAGCTTTTTTTGTACAGCACACACATGAATGAAGCCTTTCACCCCAAAATGGATACCCCTGTTTCTCCCGTGTTCAGAGACATACCCATTGTGGCCCTAATCTTATGTCTGGATGCACAACGGGGCCCAAAACGAAAGGAGTAGTCGGTGGCTTTCAGAACATAGATTTTCCTTGAAGGCGTTTTAGGCCCCATAGCACATTTGTAGAGCCCTTGAGCGGCCAAAATCAAAGAGAACCACCACAAGTGACCCCATTTTGAAAACTAGACCCCTTAACGAATTTATCTAGGGGTGTAATGCCCATTTTGACCCCACAGTTTTTGAATGAATTGAAGCAAAAGGAAAAAATTGTGATTTTTTCGTTTTTTTGGCAATTCTGTCATTTTAAAAACTGTTTTTTTGGTACAGCACACACATGAATGAAGACTTGCACCCTAAAATGGATACCCCTGTTTCTCACGTGTTCAGAGACATACCCATTGTGGCCCTAATCTTTTGTCTGGATGCACAACGGGGCCCAAAATGAAAGGAGTAGTCGGTGGCTTTCAGAACAGAAATTTAGCATGAAGGTGATTTAGGCCCCATTGCCCACTTGTAGAGCTCTTGAGCGGCCAAAACGACAGAGAACCCCCACAAATGATCCCATTTTGAAAACTAGACCCCCTAACGAATTTATCTAGGGTTGTACTGTGTATTTTTACTCTACAATTTTTGAATAAATCTAAGCAAAGCAGTAGGAAAAAAATTACAATTTTCATTTTTTTGGCAGTTGTATCAATTTAAAAACAGTTTTTTTTGTACAGCACACTTAGGAATGAAGACTTTCACCCCAAAATTGATACCCCTGTTTGTCCTGTGTTCAGAACCATACCCCTTGTGGCCCTAATCTACTTAAAGGACACATGGCTAGGCCTATAATGGAAGGAGCACCCGTTGGATTTTAGGGTACAACGGAATAAATTCCAGGCCCCATTGCCCACTTATAGAGCCATTGAGCGTCCAAAACTATAAAGAACCCCCACAAATGACCCCATTTTAAAAACTAGACCCCTTAACGAATTCATCTAGGGGTGTATTGCATATTTTGACCCCACAGTATTTGAATAAATTTAAGCAAAGCAGAAGGAAAAAATTACGATTTTCATTTTTTTGGCAATTTTGGCAATTTAAAAACAGCTTTTTTTGTACAGTTTACATAGGAATGAAGATGTTCACCCCAAAATGGATCCCCCCGTTTGTCCCGGGTTCAAAAACATACCCATTGTGGCCCTAATCTACTTACAGGAAACATGGCAAGGCCTGTAATGGAGGGAACACCCGTTAGATTGCAGGGCACAACTGAATAAATCCCAGGCCCCATTGCTTATTTGTACGGAATAAAAATTGACTCCCTAAAAATATCACCCCCCTCTGCGCGTTCCCCAAATCTTAGATAAAAGTAATAATGTGAACTGTGTGGTATTTCCGAAGACAGGGTAATTACAGAGGCTGGTTGGGATGGGTACATGGGGCAATAAAACCGTGTATCCCCCCTCTTCTCATGCTTTTTGGGGGTCATTTCTTGACCTCAGTGGTGGGTATGGGGTGTATAAAGTGGTGCTCTGTGATGTTTCGTAAGCTTGATGAGGTGCTGCGGTCTCACACAGAAGGCGCTCAACAAGCTGCTCTGGAACTGCAGGAAGGCGAGCGTTCCCGGGGCTTCTTGTAAATTATATATTACAGGTAGCCGTCTGAATAACGCCGGGCTCACGCAGCCGTAGGTGGAATCCGCTTGCGGAGGCCCGCAGCGGATCCCAGCTGTGAGCCTGGCTGTGACCCTGTGTACGGCCGCGTAATGTACTGCGCATAACTGCCTACTCACACAGGCGGTCATGCGCAGTACACCTTTTTTTTGTTTGCATTTCCCGCACCTTTGCTTAGCGATGACGCGGGTACCCGCAGCCTGTATACAAGGTAGTTGCGTATGGGTTGCGGGTATATCCACGACCATGGAGCACAATAGGCTCTATGCTGCAGATAGCCGCGGTAAAATAGAACCTGCTGCGTTCTCTTTTCTGCGAGTGGATTACGCAATTCCAACCCACTAATGTGAGCGGAATTGTGTAATCCAATGCGATTGATCTGCGTAATACCGCGGATCAGATGCATGCCGAATCTGTAATTCCTATCCGGTCATGTGAGACCGGCCAAAGGTAGATCGCTACCTTTTTTTCACGTGACCGGGGACCGCTCAATGAGGCCACCCGTCACTGCTCCAGGCTCTCGGCAACCGTTGGTCGTTGGGAGGAAGGAGATTTTAAATTTCCTGGGCTCCCCGACTCCTGCGCATGTGTCCAGTGTTTTGCCAGCTGTCGCATGCGCAGAATACGGGAAAGTTCACAGAAGAAGATTGCGTCGGGGTGCGAATACGGAGGCCTCCGGTAAAAAGTTTCATCTCCTCTCACCGATCGCATCGGTGAGGGGAGATGAACCTTCACCTTTTTTTAACTTTTACATGATCGCCATTATTCATTGGATAACGGCGTACACGTGATCAGGAACCGCTCACTGCGGCCCCCCGTGAAATCTCCAGGCTCTCGGCTAAGTTTTGTAGCCAGGAGCAGGGAGATTTTAAATTACCACGGCTTTTGCGCATGCACCTGCCATATTGGCCATGGCGGCGTGCGCAGAAGCTGAGGTAAGGTCCGCGGATAAATCCGAGGGCCTAAGCTACGTCATTTCATCCTCCCTCACGGATATGATCTGTGGGGGAAGTGAAACGCAAGCTTTTTTAACTTTTTAAAACTTTTTTTAACTTTTTTTTTTACTTTTTGCCCTTTTTTTTTTTACTTTTTACCCCTTTTTTTATTTATTTTTTTTACTTTTTGCACTTTTTTTTTAACTTTACATGATCACTGTCATCCATTGGATGACAGTGATCATATCCCTTGTGACATCCCTCTGCTCTTGGCTACACATGGCAGCCAGGAGCAGAGGAATTTTGAATTTCCCGGGGCTCGAGCCCATCTGTGCACGCGCCCGATGTCAATCATTGGGCGCGCATGCGCAGATGGGGATTTCGGGTCCCGGGACATCTGGACATCGCAGAGGACCGGGGGTGAGTATTTTCACCTCCCCTCATGGATCTGATCCATGAGGGGAGATGAAACTTCACTTTTCTTTTACTTTCTCAACTTTTTCGCGATCACCGCTATCCAATGGATAGCGGCGATCGCGGCCCCGGGGACCGCTCACAGCGGTCCCCGGTAACACCTTCTGGTTCCAGGCTACCTTCAGGAGCCGGGAGCCAGGAGATTTTAAATTTGCCGGGGACACCCGGGCTTCTGCGCGTGCACGTGACGTCATCGCCTGGCGCGCATGCGCAGAAGGCCGCCAGCGGGTTCGGGAGGACCAGATCTCCGGGGGACACTGCTGACAAGCCGTGTGAGTATTTTCAGCTTCCCTGATGGATCTGATCCATCAGAGCAGCTGAATTACTACTTTTTTACACAGTTTTGTTTACTTTTTTGCGATCGGCGCTATCCACTGGATAGCGCCGATCGCAATACCGGGGGGGACTGCCCGCATCCTGGGATGACAGCTCCATGCTGTCGGCTACCTGCGGGCACTGACAGCATGGAGCTGTCACGTCCTCAGGCCAGTGGGCATTAATCCAAAGAGGATGCATAAAACTACGTCCTCTAGGATTAAAGCCCACTTTCTGAGGACGTAGTTTCCCGATGGAGCCGTCGTTAAGGGGTTAATGAGACTTAAAAAATAATGAGAAATTGCTGGTCTTTAACAGGTTAATGTAATTTTTCAATTTTCATTTTCATTTTTTCATCCTCACTTTTGAATAGCCATAACTATTTTATTTTTCTGTCAACATGGCCATAGTAGAGCTTCTTTTTTGCCTGGCGATCTGTATTTTTCAATAGTACTATTTAATATGCCATTTAATGTATTGAAAAAGTTTAGTCATTTTTAAATGGTCTAAAATAGAAAAAAAGAACACAATTGCACCCTTCTTCTTAGGATTTCATTTTTACAGTGTTCATATTACAGCTGAAATGATATGTTAACATTATTCTGCAGGTCAATACAAATGTGATGATACCTAATTTATACAGTTGCTTAAATGTATTATTACTACTAAAAATAATAGAGCCTTTAAAAAAAATAGTTTTCTGTCAACATATTCTGAGACCCACAACTTACTTATTTTTCTGTAGATGGTTCTGTGTAAGGTCTTATTTTTGTAGGATTATGGCCGCCTACAGACAGCCGGGTCGGATCCCGCTGTAAGAATTCCCGCAGCGTGATGTGGACCCGTGCCCCTGCAGAGACCTGCGGCTCACCCGCTCCAGGCGTCTTCCGACTCTGCAATGCGCCGGCTGTTGGCAGCCGGCGCATGCGCAGAAAGGAGCTGGCCTGTCACCACTGACATTTCTGTGCAGGCCTCTGCAAGACCCGCACAGAAATAGAGCATGCCGCTATTTGTTTTCCACGTATGTTTTCACGCGGACAAATCGCAGCTATGTGCATAGGATTGCGTTTTGTAATGCAATCCTATGCAGGCGGGCACGGGCGGAAATTCTGTGCCAAGTTCCGCCACAGAATTTCCGCCCGTGTCCAGGGGGCCTATCTGTAGTTTTTATTGGTATCTTTTTAGTGTACATACAACTTTTTGATCACTTTTTATTTTTTTGGGGGGGAAGGGGGGTTGGTGGGGATGCCTAAATAATGCAAGACAACAACGTAATACAAGAAAAATAACAATGATGATGAAGTCAGTAAGACAGCAGCTGTAAATGTTCTCTTTAGAAGATGGAACTCCTTTGTTCACAAGCACTTGAATTGATCTGGGACTGTACTTCTACTGTGCAGAGAATCAAGTAAAATGCATATTTGCATTCTTGCAAATTAGCATAGTTCGGAGTAAATTCTATTAAAAGTTGTGACCTAGTAGGCACAAAGGCCCACAGATGCACAAAGCAGAATATTTCCTTTAGGCCTCCTTCCCACGAACGGATTTCCGCCGCGTAATTCGCGGCGAAAATCCGCTGCGTTGCACGCAGCTATTAGGTTCTATTGAACCTAATAGCTCCATGCTCACGATGCGTAATTCCACCGCGGAATTACGCACCGCGATTTCTCCCGTCCTCACCCGCAGCATGCTCTATTTTCTGCGGGTGAGGACGGGCTGTACGCACTGACGGCTTCCATTGCAGTCAATGGAAGCCGTCCATTCACGCTATCTCCCGCTGTAACCAGCGGGAGATAGCGTGAAAAAACGCTTTCCCGCCCACCGCCGAGCGTCATATGACGCCAAATGACGCGGTCCGGCCGCGTCACGTGACACGGCCGGCCGTGCACGTGACATGGCTGGTGACGCGCGGCGGTGGGCGGTGACGAGCGGTGACGCGGCGGTGGTGGGCGGGGAAGCGATTTCACGCTATCTCCCGCAGGTAAGTATAGGGGCTCTGGGGGGCGCCGTGACGGGCTTCACAGCGTAATATTACGCTGCGGAGCCCGTCACGCTCGTGGGAAGGAGGCCTTATTATACTGAGTTGGTGCTGTCAGTTCATCAGCACCCTTACAACCCATCTTCTTATTTTTGCTGCTGTATTTATATTTTGAGCTTGGTTCTGGTGCTGTATTTATGTTATGAGTATGGTTATGGTGCTGTTTTTATGTGCCGAATTTAGTTCTGTACAGTATTTATTCACCTATCAGAACACCTATCAGTGCAATACCTATATAATTTTATTCTTATCATAGGGCAGACCCAAAAAATTCCACACAGGCTGCCATGTGACCCAAGGCCAGCACTGGTATCTATATCTGCCTGGCCTGGTCTACTGAGGGCCAATCATCTCATCTACCTCTAGTCTCCTTTGTGGCATACCCATGGGGAGAAAGACTTCCTCTCCTCCCACATGTTCTGCTCTCCTACCTAGTACTCAACTGTGGCCTGGTTATGGCAGACTTGTTGCACTGCTCATCTCTTCAAAGAGACTCTCTTGAGGTAAGTTCCATTCCTTACCTTTCACAACTACCAAGCTTATTCTGCCACCAAGTGTCTTTGCAGCCATCAAGTGTTTGTGCCACTGTTGAGTGGAAAGTAAGTCATCTGTTCAACAGTCTGAGGAAAACAACTAGCCGGCCTATCACGGAAAGGTAACTGCATATATCTTGTAGCAAGTACAATGATCTCCTTGGTGAATGCATTTGTTGAAGTAGAAAAAAATGAAGCTTTAAGGCAGAAGATACAAATTATGATATCTTCTTTAAGTTATACGGCTTGATATTAAATTCATTTAATCATGTTCTAGCTGTGTTTGCTGTCAATTCCAATCACAAAATGCTTCAGTCAGTGTCACAAGTCTTCAAAATCATAATTTGTGCTACACTATGCTGTCTTTGCTTCTGATTCATTCCCAGGTCACAATGGTATAAAGGCCAAGCCTGCCGTACATTGCAAATTTCAGGTATCTAACCACATGTACACAAACTATAATTTATTTATCTTGCATGACTCTGCTTATTTCTGGTTATATACAACATGTCAATATATATTTTCTATTTGAAATGTATATAGATAGATAGATAGATAGATAGATATGAGATAGATAGATATGAGATAGATAGATATGAGATAGATAGATAGATAGATAGATAGATAGATAGATAGATATGAGATAGATAGATATGAGATAGATAGGAGATAGATATGAGATAGATAGATAGATAGATAGATAGATAGATAGATAGATAGATAGATAGATAGATAGATATGAGATAGATATGAGATAGATAGAGATATGAGATAGATAGATAGATAGATAGATAGATAGATAGATAGATAGATAGATAGATAGATAGATAGATATGAGATAGATAGATATGAGATAGATAGATATGAGATAGATAGATATGAGATAGATAGATATGAGATAGATAGATAGATAGATAGATAGATAGATAGATAGATAGATAGATAGATAGATAGATAGATATGAGATAGATAGATAGATAGATAGATAGATAGATAGATAGATAGATAGATAGATAGATAGATAGATAGATATGAGATAGATATATATGAGATGGATAGATAGATAGATAGATAGATAGATAGATAGATAGATAGATAGATAGATAGATGGATAGATGGATAGATGGATAGATGGATAGATAGATAGATAGATAGATAGATAGATAGATAGATAGATAGATAGATATGACACAGATGGATATAAAATAGGTAGATAGATATGAGATAGATAGATATGAGATGGATAGATAGGTATGAGATAGATAGATAATTACATACATTTTAAATAATATTGTGTTCATTTATGTTACATCTTACACAAACAACATCTCATTTGCATAGACCAAATTTAAAATAAATTTTTAAATTTGCTAAAAGCTAAACAGAAGGGAAAAAATTATCTCCATATGGCTATCATTTTCTGGTTTTAATAGTTTAATAGTAAATAGTTTAACAGTAATAGTATATTAATATGATAAAACAGAACAATATATACAAGTGCAGATGATCAGAGACCAGGTATACATAGAAAACTGGGGGCCACAAAAATCTAAATAGGCCCCTTACTAAGATGCTGGATTTGCCCCTGGGACAGAAGGATCAGATGTTTGTTTCCCCGCTACTCTCTTTCCATGACCTTTAAGACAATTCACAACCCTCTTGTTTTTGAGCAATTCGGTTCCTCTGGAAAGCGGAGTCCTGCACTGGTTTTAGCCACCCAGTAGAAAAAGGATGCAACCAAACATCGCTGAGCCCCTCTCTCCTTTGGCCCCGTAGCATCGCAGCCACATGGTCTGCCTTTATGATATTTGTGGTATTTATGGTCTGCCTTTGGTCAGAAACCATATAAAAACATGGTTAATTATTGCTCCGACTCTGTTCACACTGTGTAGCGCCGCAACCCAGCTATATGATGCCTCAGTTGTATTCATCTCGAATCATGACAGATCCGACACATGTTCACGTTTTTGGTTAAGTTAGACCTTCACCAAACCATCTGATCACCAAATAGGAATATGCAAAAATAGCATTTTGTGGAAAAGCAAGTATAATACTAGTGAGTGAAATGCTTACCATTCAGAAGAGAGGTGAGAGCTGAGCCCAAGTCAGAGGCATAGCTAAAGGCTCATGGGCCCGGCTACAAAAGTTTGTCTTAGGGCTCCCCAACTTTTCTTAACCCCTTAACGCAGAGGCGTAACTTGAAGCTCCTGGGCCGCAATGCAAAACCTGTAAAAGGGCCCCAACAAGAATGCTTTATTCATAGTACTGGGCTCCTTATATGGAGAAGAGAGGCCTTATGGCCCCCTAAGGCTCCTGGGCCCGGGTGCAACCGCATCCTCTATAGTTACACCAGTGGCCCAAGTCCCATTTTAGACCTAGTCCCATAAGTGAGACAAGTCTGTTTAGTGTATGGAAGTTACCTTGTTGCGTCAGGTGGGTTTACGCAATTTGATCAAGAAGTGAGAACAACCTGACATCTATTCACATTGTGTTTGCAGTGTGCTGCTGATATTAAGATTATTTCCCTATGCTATACATAAATACTGTATACATTATGCATACAGTTGCATATTGTACTCATAGACTCCTGTGGTAAAAAGATATATATTGCACAGTATACATTTTTTTCATAGAATACCACAGTATTCTATTAAAAAAACACATTCAACAAAGCTTTTTAATGCAGTTACTGACCTACCATCTAGGCCAGAGGCGCTGCTGCTTTTTTGTTTTCTTTAGATAGGACCTATATGAAGGGGTGGGAAACAATCTCTTTTTCAGATATACAGAGATTTCTGGTCTGACAGCGATATCCAGTGTCAGCAGATGGGCTATATACTCTTTAATTGCCCACACCCCAGCGACCAAACCAGTTCCCCATATGGGGATACTGACAGCTGATCACTATTGGGTGTTGGTCCCTGACCTATTATCTTATGAAAGGGTAGGGAACAATCCATGTTATGGTAAACTGCCCTTGATACGCCAGCCTGGGTTGCCCTGATCTCACCTGCAACCCCTGTCCCTGCCTACTTGCCTCCACTCCTGGCTAATCCCAGGCGGGCAACAGGGCATTCTGTGTAAAGCAGTGTATAATGTAAAATGTTCTGTGTAAAGGTAGCTTAATTATTTACAATCCTTAAAACTTAGGATCCATTTACACTCAATGATTATCGCTCAAAATTCGTTCAAACGCGGAAAAGTGAACAATAATCGTTATGTGTAAACGCGAAGCCATCGCGC
Organism: Eleutherodactylus coqui; assembly: GCF_035609145.1. Classification (NCBI taxonomy): domain Eukaryota; kingdom Metazoa; phylum Chordata; class Amphibia; order Anura; family Eleutherodactylidae; genus Eleutherodactylus; species Eleutherodactylus coqui. The sequence continues at coordinate 135,322,437 of NC_089843.1, read as the reverse complement.
ACTATTCGTTCACTTGTCGTTTTTCGCTGAATTTCAGCCGGCATAAAAATAGTCATTTGTTCGTTTGCTTGTCGTTAGGTTCAGCAATCGTTCAATCATTCAGTCTTTCAAATGACTTGAGGGGAGGGGTGATTGTTTGCCCGGGTTAACAGAATGACTCATGCTGCAGAAGACAATGGCCTTTCTTCACACTAATTAAAAACCTCCAGGCCAGAGACTTTTCGCATAAACACCCACCCACCTGAGCAAACAACCACCTGGGAAATGGAGAGGATTGCAAACAATTATCTTTACATGTAAACGCTCAGAAATTGAAAGCAAAAAAGTTAAGTCGTTCATTTGTTTAAGCAACTATTGTTGCGTGTAAATGAGCTTAAGACAAGAGTAGAGCCTTTCTAACACTGTATAATGTAGCGTCTTCTATGGTATATAAGTTCAGACAAGGAAGGGGAATATTTATCATGGAATAGTACAGATGAAACCTTCTCTCAAACTCTGGGGTTGATGGATAAATAAACAAGACTCCCCTCAGATTGTTGACTGCATATCAAGGATGCTGAGTAGGACAGTTTTTTGCTTTTTCGCTTCTTATTGATATACCATTTTTTATATCCTGTTTGTATCTTTAGATCTCATATAGCTCTTTTGATGCTATCTTTTGATACCTCGTATGTTTTTCCCTTTGATATCGCTTAATATCTTGTATGCATATGCACTTTTTATCACTTTAGGTCAACTTTATTAATATTGCACATGAGAACCAATTTGTTCTCGTACTTTAGAATTCACCGTAAAACGATTACAAAAAGGGATGCTGGCACATACCAGCCAGGCATGCTGATATTCTTTCTGTATATATAGAGTTCAGAGACACTTATGGACATGTTTGGCATACATATGCCAGAAGAGTGAATGGAGCTTTACAATGCCTACCTTAGCTGTTGCAGAACATCTTTTTTCTCAAGGGCTCAGCTAAGGAAGAACTAGTGAGGCATGTGCCCAAGTGTTGTACGCCAAGAGGGGTTCTAATAATTCTTTCTGCCAAGACCATAGTATTTAGATACAGGGCTAGGGTAGAAAACTGCATGTGAATAATTGGCTTCTTCAAAATTAGCTTCCATAGTAAATAAGGTTTGTTTCTGGGTCTCATCCACAGTGCTGCAAACGATGACAGTCGCAATCTTCAACATAACTACCATGTTACAATGTATCAAATACAGCAGACAAAGAAAGACAAATACTGTATATAGTAGTCATTTTAAAGTGTACATTTTATGCATATGTTGTTTCTCCCTGCTGGCACATCATATAATGCATTGTGAGTATTCATCCTTGCTGTAAACACTACTTATGAATAAGTGTACGATTCAAGAGAGAGCTTCACTGTAGGAAGAATATGGAAATTCACAGGTAAGCTAAAGGTAATTCAGAAACCATGCAAGGGAGATGCCACATTGTATTTGGAACAGATTAAGATTACTTAGTATTAAAGATGTGAGAGTGTGTGTGTGTTGGACCAGGTAGATAGATGATAGATATATAGATAGATAGATAGATAGATAGATAGATAGATAGATAGATAGATAGATAGATAGATAGATAGATATGAGACAGATGGATATGAGAAAGATAGATATAAGACAGATAAATAAATAAAAAGATAGTTTAATAGATATGCCAAAGATGGATATAAGATAGACAGATAGATATGAGATAGATGGATAGATATGAGATAGATAAATATTTAGATAGATGGATATGAAATAGGTCGCTAGATAAATAGATAGATATGAGATAAATGGATATGAGATAGATAGATAGATATGAGATTGACGTATATGAGATAGATGGATATAAGATAGATAAATAGATATGAGATAGATATTTAGATAGATGAATATGAGATAGATAGATATCAGATAGATAGACAGATAGATATGAGACAGATGGATATGAGAAAGATAGATATAAGACAGATAAATAAATAAAAAGATAGATTAATAGATATGCCAAAGATGGATATAAGATAGACAGATAGATATGAGATAGATGGATAGATATGAGATAGATAAATATTTAGATAGATGGATATGAAATAGGTAGATAGATAAATAGATAGATATGAGATAAATGGATATGAGATAGATAAATAGATAGATAGATAGATATGAGATTGACGTATATGAGATAGATGGATATAAGATAGATAAATAGATATGAGATAGATATTTAGATAGATGAATATGAGATAGATAGATATCAGATAGATAGACAGATAAATATGAGATAGATGGATATCAGATAGATAGATGGATGGATAGATAGATAGATAGATAGATAGATAGATAGATATGAAATAGCTAGACAGATAGATATGAGATAAATAGATAGATAGATAGATAGATAGATATGAGAAAGATAGATAAAAGACAGATAAATAGATAAAAAGATAGATAGATATGCCAAAGATGGATATAAGATAGACAGATAGATATGAGATAGATGGATAGAAATGAGATAGATAAATATTTAGATAGATGGATATAAAATAGGTAGATAGATATGAGATAGATAGATATGGGATAGATAGATAAATAGATATGAGATAAATGGATATGAGATAGATAGATAGATAGATAGATAGATAGATAGATAGATAGATAGATAGATAGATAGATATGAGATTGACGTATATGAGATAGATGGATATAAGATAGATAAATAGATATAAGATAGATATTTAGATAGATGAATATGAGATAGATAGACAGATAAATATGAGATATATGGAAAGATATGAGATAGATGGATATCAGATAGATAGATGGATAGATAGATAGATATGAAATAGCTAGACAGATAGATATGAGCGATTGATAGATAGATAGCAAATAGCTAGACAGATAGATTTGAGATAGATAAATAGATAGATATGAGATAGATAACTAAATAGATAATGAGATAGATGGGTATGAGATAGATTGATATGAGACAGATGGATTTGAGATAGGGAGATGGAAAGATAGATAGATATGAAATAGTTAGACAGATAGATATGAGATAGATAGATAGATAGATATGAGATAGACGTATACGAGATAGATGGATATAAGATAGATAGATATGAGATAGATATTAAGATAGATGGATATCAGATAGATAAATAGATATGAAATAGCTAGATATTTAGATAGATGGATATGAGATAGATAGATAGATAGGTAGATAGATAGATATGAAATAGCTAGACAGATAGAAAGATATGAGATAGATAGATAGATAGATAGATAGATAGATAGATAGATAGATAGATAGATAGAAATGAGATAGATAGACAGATATGAGATAGATAGATAGATAATGAGATAGATGGGTATGAGATAGATTGATATGAGACCGATGGATATGAGATAGGGAGATAGATAGATAGATAGATATGAGATAGATAAATATTTAGATAGATGGATATGAGATAAGTAGATAGATATGAGATAGATAGATATGAGATAGATAAATAGATAATGAGATAGATGGGTATGTGATAGATTAATATGAGACAGATGGATATGAGATAGGGAGATAGATAGATATAGATAAATATTCAGATAAATGGATATGAGATAGGTAAACAGATATGAGATAGATAGATAGATAGATAGATCGATAGATAGATATGAGATAGATAGATAGATAAACCCTGCTAACACTTTTTACCAACTGCTACACTCATTATTTGCAGATTGTATTACTAAACTGAGCTACACTGAATATGTATGAAATAGCAATCTACTAATTAGGTGCATTGAGATCTCATTTATTCATCTTATTCAACAGTTTGATATGTTGAGGTTTAATTGACAGTGTCAAACAGACACTCAAAGACTGTCAACTTTAGACATATGCAGCCTGCATCGATGTATTCATATAATGGTTAGACTCCACAGTATGTATACCAGGCGGGGGTACTAAAACGAAATTTGGCAATAGACTAGGACTCTACATCAGTCCCTCCGTAAGCCAAAAGCATGTTAACTAGTGGTTTCCACTGAGCTCAGATCACTCTTCTTTTGGATCTATTGACTACTCAAAGCAATCTAAAGAGGAGATAAGCAACCATGTATAATCATTAACATAAATAGAGTAGTGCTCTTCATATTAATCATACTTGGCTTCTTTTGGGGATATTTAGTGGGAACACCCATAGACCATAATGCTACTAAACCCGGCATTTCCAATGCACCCTTCTTCATGTATTCAGTGCACCCCAGCAGGTCTGTGTGACTTCTGTGAAATGTGTGCCAAATCTGACCTGACATATATTTCTGCTATAATTTACACCAGTTTCTGGTGTAAATTATAGATAAATCTCTCTGCGTCCCATCTATGCGCTCTCTTGTACAAGTCTAGGGTACAGAGCATGCACAGGACTCTGAAAAGGGTTAGATTTTTGTGCCGCGCACCAAATTCAGAGGCATAAACTGCTGGATCGCGTGAGCTGGTAAAGTATAAAAATAAATAAATACATAATCCGGCTCCCTATCACCTCCCCTAACAGCACCAATACTTGTTAATAGTGCTGTGGGGATGTGACAGGTTCCCTTTAACACACCATTTTAGAGATGTGCATGGTGGGAATATAGTAGCTTGATCATCTCCAGTATTGAAAGGGTCCCCAGACCAACTAGAGGCAGTAATCACAGAAGGAAGTTGCTTAAAGGAGATGTCTCACGCCGAAACGTTTTTTTTTTTTTTTTTAATAGCCCCCCCGTTCGGCGCGAGACAAACCCGATGCAGACGTTTAAAAAAAAAAACATATAGTACTTACCCGAATCCCCGCGGTCCGGCGTCTTCATACTCACCTTGTGAAGATGGCCGCCGGGATCTTCACCCTCGGTGGACCGCAGGGCTTCTGTGCGGTCCATTGCCGATTCCAGCCTCCTGATTGGCTGGAATCGGCACGTGACGGGGCGGAGCTACACGGAGCCGGCATCCTGCACGAGCGGCCCCATTGAGAAAACAAGAAGACCGGACTGCGCAAGCGCGTCTAAAATCGCCTCTTCTGGCGATTTTAGACGGATCCATGGAGACCAGGACGCTAGCAACGGAACAGGTAAGTGAAATAACTTCTGTATGGCTCATAATTAATGCACGATGTATATTACAAAGTGCATTAATATGGCCATACAGAAGTATATAGACCCACTTGCTTTCATGAGACATCTCCTTTAATAGGAAATCTTTTGGATCTTCATTTTAGGTATTTGACAGACAAGCGGGTTAAATCAATGGCAGGATTTAATATATCAGTATTAACATTGTATCTCTTTCTTTGTAAAGAATGTCCTAACTTCTGGATTTGCATATTTTAGTGGCCTTATGACTGTGTCAAATGTTTTTATGAAGAGGGTTAGCTAGACAAGGACATGCTATGAATAAGGCAGTTTGCTTAAATATATACGTTGTGTTAGCTACTCTTTGTTGCTGGACCTGTATTTTATAGACATGGAATAAAGGCTAAGTGTTATCCTTATGGTATGCCCAGTGCTGGATCCTTGTCTGTGCAAAATATAATGATACCGTAGGTATAGTTTAAGTGCAAAATGTTATCTGTGAAAGACAGATTTACTATGAGAAGTGGTCCCATTTATATATAACTTGGTGGATATTATAGAATTGCTCTGCTCTTTTAACCCATTAAACGGGTTGTCCCGCGAAAGCAAGTGGGTCTATACACTTCTGTATGGCCATATTAATGCACTTTGTAATGTACATTGTGCATTAATTATGAGCCATACAGAAGTTATCAAAAGTTATTCACTTACCTGCTCCGTTGCTGGCGTCCTCGTCTCCATGGTTGCCGTCTAATTTTCGCCGTCTAATGGCCAAATTAGACGCGCTTGCGCAGTCCGGGTCTTCTTCTCTTCTCAATGGGGCTCCGTGTAGCTCCGCCCCGTCAAGTGCCGATTCCAGCCAATCAGGAGGCTGGAATCGGCAATGGACCGCACAGAAGAGCTGCGGTCCACGGAGGGAGAAGATCCCGGCGGCCATCTTCAACCGGTAAGTAAGAAGTCACCGGAGTGCGGGGATTCAGGTAAGCGCTGTGCGGTGTTCTTTTTTAACCCCTGCATCGGGGTTGTCTCGCGCCGAACGGGGGGGGGGGGTTGAAAAAAAAAACCCGTTTCGGCGCGGGACAACCCCTTTAAGGACCAATCACTATAAATGTAACTATAAATGAAATGAAAATTTGTTTTTTTATAAGTTTTTTACCCCTAATAAAACTAATTTAAAAAAAAGACAATGAAAAAAATATTGAAAAAAAGCCCTATATGTCACAGGAAATAAAACACAGCAAAAATAAATTTGGTAGCTGGAGAAAAGAAAATAGGGCAGTAAAATCACCACATGGGTAAAAACTCTAAAAAGTGTCTGGTCCTTAAAGGGGTTCTGTTATTAAAAAAAAATCAATACTTACCTATTCCTCCCCAGGCAGTCTACTTACCGCACCTTCTCCCCACCAATCTTCTCCTGGCTCCTGCAATCCCCCTGGGTCACCTCCCCTCTAGCCAGCCGATTCTTCGTCTTCTGGTGACGAAGAGACCATTAGCTGCAGTCTTCTTTCTGCAGGTCAATGTATGCTAGAGATGTTGCCGCCTTGCTTCACTCATTAGGAGAGTTTTAACCCTTTCCAATCCAATTTGTATCCTGGTTTTCCTAGGGGGGCTTACTCTTTTTCTGCCATTATACAATGGCGCTATCTGCTGGCTAAAGCCAGTACTGCATGAGGTGACACGTTGGATAGGCTCCGACAGCAGAGAGGCTGGCAATATACAGTAAGAGAACCCCGACGGGCGTCTTCCAACATCAGAGCTGTCAGCCTTAAAGGGGTTGTCCCGCGAAACAAAGTGGGGGTATACACTTCTGTATGGCCATATTAATGCACTTTGTAATGTACATTGTGCATTAATTATGAGCCATACAGAAGTTATTCACTTACCTGTTCCGTTGCTAGCGTCCTCGTCTCCATGGTGCCGTCTAATTTTCAGCGTCTAATCTCCCGCAGTCCGGTCTTCTCTGTGTTGAATGGGGCGCTCGTGCTGGAGAGCTGCTCCTCGTAGCTCCGCCCCATCACGTGTGCCGATTCAAGCCAATCAGGAGGCTGGAATCGGCAATGGAACGCACAGAAGACCTGCGGTCCACCGAGGGTGAAGATCCCGGCGGCCATCTTCGTAAGGTAAGTATGAAGTCACCGGAGCGCGGGGATTCGGGTAAGTACTACCCGTTTTTTGTTTTTTTTATCCCTGCATCGGGCTTGTCTCGCGCCGAACGGGGGGGGCTATTGAAAAAAAAAAAAAAACGTTTCGGCGCGGGACAACCCCTTTAAATTATAATGTCTTTAGACGTCAGACAGTGGATTGGAAAAGGTTAAAGTAGAACATGGTAGTTCTGTGGAAACTGCTTGGGTAAGAGTACAAGAAGAGAACAACAGAAAGGACACTGTTGTAGGCATTTACTATAGGCCACCTGGACAAGCAGAAGATATGGATAAACTCTTTCTACATCAGATGGCCAAGCTCTCAAAAAAACACAACATAGTGATCATGGGAAATTTTAAAGATCCAGACATTTGTTGGGAATCTCTCTCAGGTAAAAGTAATGGATCCAACAAATTCTTATCCACTCTTGCTGACAACTTTATCTTTCAAAAGGTAGAAGAAAAAAAACAAGGGGATCTGCTATCTTGGACCTAATTCTTACCTACAGGGAGGAAATGGTTGAGGAAGTAAGGGTGGCTGGGACCTTAGGAGGCAGTGATCATGCTATCCTTGAATTTTGGATAATCAGAGGAGGAAGACCTAGAAGCGCTGCCCAGGGCTCCGCTGCGTCTTCTCCCTGGGTCCTCGACATTGATTGAATGGCTGTGATTGGTTATAGCGCTCAGCCAATCAAAGGCAGCGCTTCCAGGAGGCGGGGATTTTTCAATCACCAGCCAGAAGAAATGAAGAAGACATGGGGAGAAGACGTGCCGGTGCCGGACAGCGCTTCTAGGTGATGTATTTTTATTTTTTTTCTGCAGCTAGGGCTTATTTTTCAAGCCACTCCTCCATCCTTCCCAGTGTTCAGTGATTAGGGAACTCCCCGCAGGGATGAAGCAGTGGCAGAGGAACGCAATCTCCTGCCTATGTTTTTAATAGGGCTGGCACTGATAATGCCAGCCCCATTGACAACAAGGTAAAACCCCTGGATGTGACAGCATCCAGGGGTTTTACATTCAAGGAATTCCCTGATGCAGCTGTCGTAGTGGTAACAGGGGATAGCGATCCTCTCCCATTGCTTTCAATGGGGCCGCACTATTTATGTGAGAATTTTAGCTTCGGTCACGTGTTTTTTTCACATGCATTCAGCATTTTTTTTTTTAATGCGCCTATACGTGTGTGAAAAAAATGCTCATCTGACTGTGACCTTAAGGGGTTAAAGTTTTTTGCACATTGTGGTTTTATTTATTGTATCTTTACGGATGAAAAAAAATAATTTATTTCTACATTCTATGTGGTAGGTATGGATCAATCTGTTCTATAAAGGATGACATATTTTTTGCATTTTCTATGCAGAACTCTGTCGTTAACTAATTGGAGATAGGAATCCATGTATTTGTCAGCTTCTATCATTGCTAATGGAATATCCTGTAATAAAAATGTCAACAGTATAGATAATAGCATACCTCTGATTCTGAGCTTGTTGCTGATGATCTATTGTCAACTAATTTACTTTAACACATTATGTTGCTTATACACACTATTGGGAATTTTCATATACCACCATCAAAGCTGGTGTACAAATACATTCTAGAGCAATAATGAATTATGAAATAACTTTCATACAGGCAAAAGCCACTCTAGTGAAAACACATATTTCTATCCCTGCACTCCTCACCTGATTGGCTCTCGCATTTTGGACATCTCCTAGGTATATTGCAATCACCTCCATGCAGTGCAGACTCCTGTTGAATGCTTATCAGGAACAATCCTGATGCTGAGATTTCTCCCTATTTTCTCTTTTACTATTCCATGCTATCAATCCCATGATGCATCAGCACATCACAGAAGCAGCTAAAGCCTGTACCATGAGTGTATGCTGGGAGGACACTGTTATTATGATTACCTGATTACCTGTAATTATGAGTAACTATGTTCACCTAAATAAGCAACAGACCCTAAGCATACAGTCGGAAGGCTGAGCTGTCATCTCCTTCAATATATCCTTAATCAGCAGTTACTTGATAGGCGTTTCTGTGCTCCCCTCTAAAGAGCTTGTGTGGTAGGGTCCATGAGACTTGTTTATAGCTTATTCACTTTTCTACTTTGGTAGTAATTTACTGCAATCGATGGATGGAAAATTCACAGAAATTTTGTGGATATGTACCTTGAAGTACCTTAAAAAAAATTTTAGGAAAAAAAATACTTTTTTTCATTTTTTTTCTATGTTGTTTTCAATCAGTAGTATTTATCCCCAATATGAAGCTTCTAATTCTCTTGTGCAGAGTGATGCCAAACGTGCACATTGTAGAACACATTGTTACATCACCATAGCAGTAAGAAGAAAAAAATGTAGTTTTTGGTTCTAAATGTTTCTCTCCCTTACTTTTAAACACAGCCTCTGTACATCCATTGAAATCATCCAGGTACAGAAATCTTTTAGTGAATACACAAAAGTAGAAAGCGCTGGGGCAGAACAGGAAAAGAAGGTGGGTTTATTATGGTATGAACATCTGATGTCCATGCAAAATGCATTTGCGTTATGCAGGATGTCTAAAATTGTGTGTAGGCTTAGAGAAGCGTGAACCTTTTTAGGAAGAAGGTGCTTTTTTTCAATTCTTAATGTATAATTTTTTTTACTTTATTTATTTGTATGTATTTTTATACTATTTATTAATTTATTCATTTTAATTTACTATGGGTACACAGGCTGGCAGGGAAAACATCATCTATGTTTGGGTGGTACCACATTTGCGCCCAGGGTTACGCTTTCCTGCTCTGTTTGGAGAGCAGGAAGGGGAAATCCCCATGGCCGAATGGCTTTGTTTCAGGACAGAACCGAAAAGAGACGAACAGACCCCATTGACTATAATGGGATCCGTTTGGTTTCCACTCTGCTTCCCAGCTCTTAGGGTTTATTCCCAGGAGCATATATATGCTACCTTCTGAGCAGTGCCCCCCTTCCCTCCCCCTCACCGGCTCCCTGCCTCTCTCCTCCCCTCTGGCTGTTTGCAATGGAAGTGGGCGGGGCGAGGTGGAGTTAAGCTCCCGCCCCTTGTCCACAGCCAGCAATGGGAGTGGGCGGGGAGGAGCTTAACTCAACCCCCTCACATTGCAGACAGCCGGAGTGGAGAAGAGAGGCAGAGAGCTGGTGAGGGGGAGGTAAGGTGGGCACTGCTCAGATGGAAGCATATATCGGCTGTGAAAACGCTGTATGATATACGCTCGTGGGAATAAGCCCTTACAAGAAAAAGCGCTATATATATATATATATATATATATATATATATATATATATATAAAAGGACAATATATCAGATAAAGTGAGACGGCTTTGGTCTGCATATATCAAAAGAAGAATTTAAATCTGCTTTTTCTCCTCCAAAAATATATATTTTTTCTTTACAGGATTCCATGTAAATCACTTAAAAAATACAGTAAGTCAAGGGCTGTCACTGTATTATTCTGTCTGTAATAGAGAAATAAACTAATAACAGTTTCCCAAAGACTTTCCTTCTGTTGGAGAGCATCTCTATAAGTCTCCTTCTAAAATTTCAATATTGATCAGCCATTTTAAGAATTCAGTTCATAAAGTCTTGCATCACTTCCTAATAAATTAAGCTTTTCCATGAAGTACAGTATTACTGCGGCTGCTATTTTGAGCCACTTAAGTCATGAGATTTATAGCAGGTGAGGTGACCATTTGGTGCAGACATCTGCTAAGTTATTCAGAAATCACCTAGAAGGATGAACAGAATTTTCAGGGTGAAAAAGTTTCTCAGCAAAGAGATGGCTTAGCCAAGCACGGAGTCCTGAAATATTGCTTTTTCTCTTAGCTCTATATTCTTACCACCATAATACAAATTTCTTCAGCTGTTGTGGGACTAGCTCATCAATTCATGTCATCCTCCAATGATTGTAGTCATCACAGGGGATTTTCAAGGGGTGAACACTTACATCCATTCATGCACAGCAATGATTTAAAACAAAATGCCTTTAACAGGTATTTTCCCAGGGGCACCAAAGTAGAAAAATGTAATTCTGTCAAGATCTTTTGTATTATTGTTATTTACGTCTATTACTTGCAGAGCAAATAGCAAAAGGTCATTTATACCGGGAGGAAAGTTCTTGATGTTATCTCACACATCATAATATGTTGACTTCGAACTTATTATGCTGTATTAAATCAAGAAATGATTTTTAGTGTTGCTTGTCGTGATCGGCCGGGCAATAAAATTGGGTTGAGTTTTGCAAAATTTTTAACAAAATCAACTGAAAATAGTTTTACAGATGTATATGTTTTCTGTGAACCTGATTGACCCGATGTTGGTCTTCCATGTTTTGGGGACATGGCATGGCAAAAGTCAAACTGGTAAGCACTTGATATGAACATCGCTTAGCAAGGCTTGACTCTCCCTAGCGGCGCTGTTGGCTGAAGCACAACAGCGCCACTAGACTTACTATTGGAACTGTGACCCGGCCTGCCAGGTCACTCAATGTAACAAACTCAAATTTTATGATTTTACGGTGGTGGTGAGGATGTCACAAATCTAATGACACCAAAATCATCTACCAAAGGTCACGCAAAGGGGTCAAAGTGCGGTGCAAGGAAAAGCCTGTAGACCTTTTTTTTAATATTAGATATATGTGGCACAGTTGCTAGCACTCTTGCCTTTCACTACAGGAGTCCTAGCTTCAAATCCCATAAAGGATAACATTTGCATGGACTGATTGAAAAACACCATCCAGCTGTAGCCCCTATTGTGATTTGTACCCACAACTCTAGCACTGTAAGGCCTCATGTCCACGGGGAAAATCAGGCCCGCCACGGATTCTTCATGGAGAATCCGTAGCGGGTCCCTCCTGCCCCGCGGACATGAGGCCAAAAAATAAGAATAAACTCACCTCTCCGGACGCTACAGTTCTTCCTTCCCGGCCGGATCTTCTTTCTTCAGCCCGGCGGATGTGCTCGGCACGCCGGCAGCGTGCCGTGCGCATGCGCCGGGCACATCCGCCGGGCTAAAGAAAGAAGATCTGGCCGGGAAGGAAGGGAGACCTGCAGCGTCCAGGACAGGTGAGTTTTAATTATGGTACGGGTGTTTCACGGATCGGACGGCTTCCATAGGCTACAATAGAAGCCTGCGGAAGCCATCCCCGGGGGAGACCCGCACTAAAATGGAGCATGTCCGGATTTTTTTCCTGCACGCGGATCCGCGCCTGAAGGGAAAAATGACATCCGCAGGTATTTAACTACCTGCGGGTGTCCAATGCATCCCTATGGGGCGCGGATCCGCATGCGGGAAAAACGCTGCGGATTTTAATCCCATGGACATGAGGCCTTAAGCAGCAATGTTAACAACTGACGCATCACACTAGTCTGTTCTGCTCTGGATAAGAAAAGCAACAAGAATAAACACAAAGACAACTTAAAATACTCATCCAGATGTTTGCCTGTCAGATTTGAACCTACAACCCCAGCACTGCAAAGCAGCATTGCAAAAAATTAAGCCACCAGACTTCCTTCTATTCCAAAGGTGAAGAATATGAATAATAAAGACAGAGAAAACATACAGGCTCCATCTAGATGTTGTCAATAAACCTAAGACCCTGGTACTCAAAGGTGATAGATAATGCCAGCCACTGAGCCACCCAGCTTCTTCCTTCTTCTCTGGAGGAGAAAATGAAGAAAGAGAAATAAAAATAGAAGTTCTTCCTATTCTTCTTCACCTCCTTTCCTTTTCCTTACTTTATTTCTCCTTCACCTGCTACTCCTTCTTCTTCAGGAGGCTGGAATCGGCACATGTGACAGGGCGGAGCTACGCGATGACGCGTAGAAGGGGGCGGAGCCAGAATGTCGCTCGTGCCGGGCCAAACAGATGGGAGAAGACCCTTCTGTGCAAGCGCGTCTAATCGGGAGATTAGATGCTGAAATTGGACGGAGCCATGGAGACGGGGACGCCAGCGCAGGGAAGGTAAGTGAATAACCTCTGTATGGCTCATATTTAATGCACGATGTATATTACAAAGTGCATTAATATGGCCATACAGAAGTACTTAACCCCACTTGCTTTCGCGAGACAACCCCTTTAAGTAAAATCCCCAAGTCCTTTTCCATATCAGCGCTTTCCAGTGGTTTCCCATTTAGTGTGTAATGGTGACATGTATTTCCTCTGCCCATGTGTATAACCTTACATTTTTGTGCATGATACATAGCATCTGTACTAACATCACCACTATACTCATGTGATTACTTATTTTATTTAATCTGCAAGTAAGCTAGTTTCTGCTTAGTTTTGATTTATTTTTGTACTTTTTTTTTAAACATTTATTTCAAGGGACACCATAGCTCCTCTAAAATATGTTGTTGCCTGGGGCAGCAGGCAGTGTAGAGCTCAGAGGTATTCCCGTAATGAGGTAGATTGAGGCAGCTGTTTGGAATAGGGGGCAGCCACCATAGGGGATTGGTTTAACAATGCTAATGTTGCTGCTGCTACAATTTAGCTCGGGGTTGGTAAGGTTCCTCATAATTGAAATAGCAACATTATTATTATTTATACAGAACTTTAGTTATATATAAATGTTTATGACACAGCAGTGCCTGTAACTGCAGATATAAACAATTCCCCGGAAGTGCAGAACTTGTAATTAATGACATGCATACCCTGTAATAATAAAGCATGACCTAAAAACTTATAGCATATGTAATAATATAGTGACAAAGTAAAAGCATTTCATCTGTGAAACAAAATTTAATTGCAATACAGGTATGGTTCTGTGTTTACATTTAGCTTTGCCTTCTATCAAAGGGTGCTCTCCTTGGGGAGAGACTATGCCATGCCCTGACCCACTCAGCCCTAGGTGTCTCCAAACACTTTTTGGGTGCTCTCCTTGATGAGACAAGACACCCCTCCTGACCCACATCATAGGGATCTCACGAACTAAGCCAGAAGCCTTCTGCACACTGATGAGGGGCAGTCACCCCGAAATAGCTGTCTGTGGTTTTCTAGCTTGAGTTCCCTATTCCCAATCACTGATAAGACTTGTTATAAAGTCACTTTGATTTGAAGGAATGCTGACATCCAATTGATGGCGCTGTAGAGGTATTTTCCATCTTTCTTATTTGCATTCTATTATAGGTATACATCAAGTGTATTATTCGGCATCTACCTGTAATGGAAGACTATAGACATATAGTCAGTCGTGAGTTCTCTTCACAATCCAAAATAAGTTAATGGTCCGCATGCCTTTTACATAATAATGTTATGGCCCATAAAGTTGGTCAGGCCTTTCTCAAGCAAAGAATTATTGTATGGACTGACTTTATTTCAGCAAGTATTAATCAACCGGTGTATGGGCCCCCGGCTTGTGCTGTGTCTAGATATATCTATGAGTCTGTAAAAACAGAAAGCAAGAAAAGGAAGTTTGTATCAGATAGTCTCAAATCAGTTCAGTAATCACTTGCCTACAACTAAACTAGCAAGAGCTGAGAGTTCAGGGATTTTGCCATACAGATTGCAAGGGGCAGAGATGTGGTCACTAGCAAATATTTACAGTCAGGTATGGGCTTAGGGTGCTTTTACACAGGATGACTGTCGGGTGCTTAGGCCTCATGTCCACAGGCGGATTTTTGCTGCGGAATCTGGAGTGGGTGTTCCGATCCAGATTCTGCAGCAATAACCCTCCATAGCATGCTATGGGAAAATAATTTTTCATGTACATGAGTGGAAGCCAATTGCCGTTTCCGCTTGCGGATGAAAAATTGTAGCATGCTACATTTCACTTCGATTCCAGCACAGATGGCTTCCATTGAGTCAATGGAAGCCGTCCAATCCGCAGCCCATCCGCAATCGAAATTGCAGACTGGCCAGGGATTCCACAGGAAAGCAGGGGCTTAAAGAAAAGAGGAAAAAAAAGTGTACTGTGCATATGCGTCGGCGCGCCGTCACTTCCGCACACATCTGCAGTACATAAAAAGGAGACAAAGATGGGTACGCTGGGTCACCGGCCGTGGGCATAGGCGGATTCCGTACGGGATTATCCATATGGAATCCGTGCGTGCCTGTGGACATAAGAGCTTAAGCAGCTGACAGCCGTCCCAACGACTGTTGTTCTTGTGCTTTCACACAGGAGTGATAGTTGTCCAGTGAATGCAGGTGGAGTGGGCCAGAGATCTCTTCTATCCACCAACCTCCATTCACTGTGAGCAGATAGTCATCTATATACCCTGAGCAAGAAATCGTTCATTAGTTGCTTTGTTTCATTGAGCTGAAACGAAGCAAGTAGTGGCTAATGAGCAATTTCTCGCTCGGTACTATGTCAGGTCTTGCTTTTACACGGTATGATTATTACTCAAAATTACTTCTTTTGAGCATTTTTCGTCAGATAGTTCGCCCATGTAAAAGTACCCTTACATTCGAATGCATCTTGGTTGGTAGCATTGTTGCCTGTCAGTGCTGGGGTTCTGGGTTAAAATCCCATCAAGGATAACATCTGCATGCTTTGAAAAAAATCTATCCAGATCTTGCCCTTGGACGGGTTTGAACCTACAATTCCACTAGTGCTAACAAATGAGCTACCACACTTGCTATGCTCTGCAGAAGAAGAGGAAAAAACTCAAGGAGAACATACAACCTCATCCAGATGTAACACATGGTCAGAATTGAACATAGAACTCCAGGAGCGGAAGGCAGAAGCGCTAAGAACTAAGCCACCATAATTGGCCATTCTTCACTGGAGGAGATAGAGAAAAACAAAGAGAATATACAAAATCCATGTAGATGTTGACTTTAGACAGATTTGGACCTTAGCATTGCAAGGAAACAGTGCTAATGACTGAGAAGAAGAAGAAAGAAGGAAGAAGCTTGATGGCTTAGTGGCTAGCACTATTGCCTTGTAGCATTGGGATTCTAGGTCCTTGGCTGATTATTGACAAGCAGTGCATGGAGTTTGTATGTATCTCTTTGTATTTATTCTTCTTGATGTGATTCATATAAAATACATAATGAAACCCCAATGTACATAAAATATCAGATTTTTTTCTTTATTCTACTGAAGTTGCCCCCTCAAAGTTCATTTCATTGGGGTTTCTTGCAGTTATATCCTTGCAGTACAGCCAATATTCCATCATTTACTAGTAATTCCTCAATGCCTCTATAAATTACATTTTTGTGATGCCGTTCATCTTTGTATTAACAAGAATAACAAGGATTGCACATAATATAATAGACGCCTGCATGCTGGTAAGTAATGAATAAAGGTAACAGTGTTAAAACAGCAGTCTTCACAGCATCTGATTTTGTTATCTTGGATTAGTTTATATGATTCTAGTGACCTATGCCAGGGGGGAAATAAATCATAGCTCTACAAGCTACAGCCCATGATATGTGGTAATTTGCAATGAGTATGCTGTGATACTAGCTGAATTAAACAAAACAGGTTAGTCTACAAACACTCTGCATTCACTCTTTACAATTTGAGGGCCAGTCCCAGCTAATGTTTGGCTATTAGTACGCAATTGTCTTTTTGCTTGGATTTTTATGGAATTTTTCAAAAGCACAAATAAAGAAACCTCTGATTAATGGAGGAATTAGTAGCAACAGAAAATAGCTAACCATCAAATAAGAAGAAGACATATGAAAGTGAACACATAAGAATCATCTCATGTGCATTTGCAATCCATACACAGTATGTAAATGTATGCATATTCAGTTCTATACATTTGATATTGACTCCAATCAAAAAGGAAAAATGTATTGGATGTTGTACAATAATGAGGTTTTTATACACTTATAATGAAAAGCACAGCTGACTGAGCTTTTTAATACAGTTTTTGCTGTAGCAACTTGATGTATGCTAAAAGTAGAGCCTTAAAGCATACATTTGCCAATTAAAGCCTAACGGTACGTTGCCATCTCCCTTATCAGAGATGTGGTATAGCTTGACTCATAAGGTACACATATACCTTCAATAGCTGTCATATAGCTGACAGCCATTTCTCCTTTGCATGTGTTTTCAATTAGGAGAGTGGAGAAAGCTGCTGCCAGATACCTCTGTGCAACTCTATCGGTGAGAAGACTGCCCGATCCTTCTTTCCTCACCATTATCTGTTGGAAAGAGTTGGGGTTACCCATAAAAGTCTGATAGTAGGTCTTAATTCTGTCAACATTGGCAAAAAATGTAATTAATTATCTTGTTAATTTCAAACTTGCATGTTGACTTCTTGTGCACAACCTTATTTTGTAATTTCATAATGATGCCACAGATGTGTCTATGGTGAACTATTATTGTAAAAGAGACCACGTAATTTTGTAGATATGATACCTTTTAATGGCTAACAAAAATACATAATGTAATAGCGAGCTTGCGAACCTGTCGGGCTCTTCGTCAGGCTAAATGGAATAGATCTGAAGAGGCATGCATATTTATACATACTTATGATACACATACAAGGCACAGACATGGATGTGATTAGTTTGCACTTAAACCAATTGCACTATTCCTTTTAAGTGTAAACCAATCACATCCATGTCTGTCCTTGTATGTGTATCATAAGTGTGTATAAATATGCACCCCTCTTCGAATCTATTCCATTTTAGCCTGACGAAGAACCCGAGAAGTTTGCAAGCTCGCTGCTACATCATGTCTTTTTGTTAGCCATTAAAAGCTATCATATCTACTTCTCTTGCTGGAAACAATCACATTTTGCTCTACCTTTGTTTTCATTATGGTGAACTACAGACATAACATTATCTGCATATCCATCAAGTACAGAACTGGCTGAATTCGCCAACAAATAATGAATATGGTCTTCATTACTGCAACCAAGCTGTCCACCATAGGTAGGGGGGTTCAGTAAGGTGGGGAAGGCCAAGACATCCAACTAAGATAATGCATGCTATTAAGGGTATGTTTACACGGGGCGGAAATGCTGTGGAATGTCTGCGGCAGAAAATTCCAAAAAATTTCTATATCCAAAACAGATTCAAAATTTGTACCATAGGTGTGGATTTTAACTCAAAATCAACTGCATACCCACAGCTGATTTAGGAAAATACAGCACTTACCTTCGAAGTCTACGACTATTAGCGCACTCTTTCATCCAGTATCGGGTGGTCTGTCCCGAGCGCAGTCCAGTGACTCACAGCTGCCATCCATTCTGACAGAAGTCATTCACTTTTCCTGTCTTCTTTATCCAGCCAAACCACCATGAAGACTTTTTCAAACTTGTCTCTGCAAAGTTTCCAAACAGATATCATCACGGGAAAAGCCAAAGAGAAGAAAGTAAATTTGACATAATGAATGTGCGAAGGCACCGAGAAGAACACATATATACTTTACACAAATTGTGCAGACATAGGATGGTAAATAGCAAGTTGCAGACTTGGATCTAGGTGTATTTATCTGATATTTACACTGTCTACCAGAACAAATCTGTGGTTTAGAAAGAAAGTGAATAATGCCTGAACTAATAATATAAAATCTGACTCAGTCTCAATGGAGGGAAAACATCTAGCTATGAAGCAGTTAAACATAAAAAGAGCTGGATTTCAGATAACTGAAAACATGGTGGAATTATAATACTCTCTCTATCAAAGAGGAAATATTCACTTTCTTAGTCTTGATTCTTTCTAATTGGTCAAGATTTCCTTCATATAGATCTCTGGAGATCTCCTTACCAGCTGAAGTGCTCAATGAGGAGAAATAATGCTGCTGCGTTACCTCCAGCACATCAGTCAATAAAATCATTTTAACTCTCCAGACCACTTTAGGGATTCTGACTATAACATATCAATATTATGGACTGTTATGGCTTGACTTGACTTTTATACTTGCTGTAAAGTAATATTGATACACATTTTACTTTGGGAATTTCATATGCTCTTGTTAGATTTACAACACGCTGATAAGAGAGTTAACAGTTGCAGGTAATAGAAAATCGCATGGAAAGGAAATAGTTTCTAGGCAAAGTGAAATTAATGTCTTATTTATGACACTCTTTTCTCCATTTCACTATATGTATCATGATCGTTAATTTAAGTAGCTGCAGAAAAATAACATGACATTACTGTGGTTTTCAATATGGCAGTAAACAGATTGACAATGGAAGGAGAAAATATAGTAGGTGTGATGGGATATTAGTGGACTTTCTGCTATACTAAACATGCCTCTTAAAGTTCAACACTGTGCATGGCTTGCTTTGACTACCACATCTAGATCTTGATTTTTCAAACCCATGGACAAATGTTCCGTAAAGGCAGACCATGTGACTGTGGCGAGGTCCCTAGAGAGAAGAGGCTCAGCTCTTTTTGCTTCTATTACTTTTGCTATAGTTTTAGTTCTCCATCTCCATAGTCTCCTATGGTAATTTCCATGGCCTTCTGCTCCAGCAAACCATTGGCCTACTTCTGCTACATCATAATCATCTGGACCAACACCGAATAAGAACTAATAACATTCTATGAGAGATTCAATGCATTCCACTCCACCATAAACCAGACATTAAGCTACTCATATACTGAAATCAACTTTTTGGACACCACCATAAAAATTCCAAACAACTCAATACAGACATCCCTATTCCAGAAACCAATTGATCGGCCTACATACCTCAGATGGGACAGTTTCCACCCATACCAGATCAAAAAGTTGATTGTTTACAGCCAAGCCATGAGATACAACCGGATCTGCTCCAACCCAACAAACAGGGAGGAACATCTATACATTGTAAAAGGACATTTCTAAGTCAAGGCTACCACCCCACTTCAATTGATGACCAAATAACCAGAGCCGCCAGGATATCCAGAAATTAACTACTCCAATACAGTGAGAAGGAATGAAACAATGAAAAAAGGAGTGTACATCCAGGAGTGACCTACAATTCACAGCTAGAGGTACTAAGGAAAACCGCAAAGAAACTCTATCACACCCTACACAGGGATGACTGTCTCAAAAAACCATATTCCCGGACCCTCCCCTTCTGTTTTACAGGCAACCCCCAAATTTGAGGAATTTTATAATCAGGAGTGCACTGCCCTCTGACACACAAAAATAAACTTATCCCTGCTATGTAAGGAGCTGTAAGACCTGCTCACATGTACGGACCATGGACAGAATAGAAATCCCCAACACACAACGGGACTATAAGATCCTTGGAACATTCACATGTTCCCCATGCGATGTTGTGTACCTGATCCTGTGCAGTAAATGTTCTGTTGGGGGCTTTTATGTTGCAGAAACAGGTCAAAAACTGA
The DNA here is from genome assembly GCF_035609145.1 of Eleutherodactylus coqui. NCBI lineage: Eukaryota > Metazoa > Chordata > Amphibia > Anura > Eleutherodactylidae > Eleutherodactylus > Eleutherodactylus coqui. The sequence continues at coordinate 135,301,934 of NC_089843.1, read as the reverse complement.
AAGCGAGGATGAGGTGTCATCGCCACATGATTAAAGAGAGAAAGAGAATTACCTGTGGCCGAGCACTTTTCTAGCCACGCATATGACATAGAAGGTATGAAAGTTATTATACTTAAAGGCAATTTCAAATCACAGACGCACAGAATAATTTGGGAATATAAATTTGTAACAACTTTTGACACTTCCAACAGAGGGTTAAATTGCTCAAGAGGATTTTTTGCGGTTTTGCTGCGTTTTTTCTGTTGCGGTTTTGCCACAGAAGAACTGCTTCTGCGGCAAAACCGCTTCAAAGGTTATTTTTGTCTTGCGGATTTTCTTGCAGGAAAAATCCACAGGCGTTTTTTCCGCAGCGCTGTTTTACTTTTTGCAGCTTATTTTGGTGCGGATTTTGCTGCGTCCATAGAGGTCTATGGACAAAAAAGTGCTGCAGAAAAGACAGAAGAATGGACAAGCTGCGTCTTGAAAAACCGCGCCGCAGTTGCATTTCCGCACTGCGGCTGTGTGGAAAAAATCCGTCCTGTGAGAACAGCTTTTTGCCCAAACACATTTGTGCTGCATTGCACTGCAAACGCAGCGATTTTGCCGCAGTGCGGATATGCAACGGCAATCCGCGGCAAAACCGCAGCAAATCTGCCCTGTGTGAACCCAGGCTAAGCGCAAATTAATCACATTCATGTCTGTGCCTTGTCATAAGTATGTGTGTATAAATATGCATACCTCTCTGGATCTGAAGCAGAACCCTGCATAGGTTCAAAAGCTTGTATTAACATCATGTATTTTTGTTAGCCATTAAAAGGTATCATATCTACAAGATTACTTGGTTTCTCTTGCTGAGAACAATCACAGTCATAGAAAAGGTTTGGAAAGAATAAGATTAAGGATGAGCAAGTATACTTGCTAAGGCACTACTCGTCCGAGTAATGTGCCTTAGACGAGTATCTCCCTGCTTGTCCTTAAAGATTCGGGAGCCGCCGCAGCTGACAGGTGAGTCGCGGTGGGGAGCAGGGGAGAGCGGGTGGGAGAGAGATCTCCCCTCCGTTCCTCCCCTCTCTCCTCCGCGGCGGCCCCCGAATCTTTAAGGACGAGCAGGGAGATACTCGTCTAAGGCACATTACTCGGACGAGTAGTGCCTTAGCGAGTATACTCGCTCAGCCCTAAATAAGATATAAAAAGCCTTTCGGTTATAGGAGAAAAACTGATCTACATCAATCGTTATCATGGGGCCACCTCTTTTCTATGCCCATTACTGTCTTATCATTTAAATATTCTGAAGTATGACATTTGGGATCATATTTTGACAGCAGCCTAATGGGCATTAGAGACCACACAGCGTTAAACTAACAGTATTTTACTGCATCAATCAAACTATTTACAAATATCTGTCACCAAGACAGGGTCCTTTATATTAAGACAGCTCTTTGATTACCCAGCAACAGTGCCAGCAATACTTGAAAGTAGAGGGGAATTAACTTTTCAAAAAGTTCAGTTCAGTCTGAAATAGTTCGAACCAAATCAGATATTCTTAAAAACCCCTGAAACTATTATTGAACACAGTCTGGTGGTTATTGTCCTTCTTTAATGTATGTAGTTGAGTGGTTGGCACTGTTGGCTTGCATTGCTGGGGTCATAGGTTCAAATCTGAACCTTTTTTTATCATTCTTGTCCTTCTTCACTTTCTTCTTTTCCTCCTTATTTTCTGTCTCCTTCTTCTCAACTCTGGAGAAAGGATGAAGAAGCAGCTAGAGAAAGGAGGAGAAAAAAAAGAAGCATGGTGGTTCAATGGCTAGTTGCCTTGCAATGCTGGAGTCCTAGGTTTAAACCAGAGCAAGGACAGCTGTTGCTTAGAGTTTGCATGTTCTCTTTTTGTTTTTTAAATTTCTCCTCTTCCAGAGAAGAAAGAAGCCAGGTGGCTTAATGGCTAGCACTATTGCCTTGCATTGGTGGAGTTCTAGGTTCAAATCCGGCCAAAGATGGCATCTTCATGTAGTTTTTCCAATTCCATGCAGATGTTGTCCTTGGTCAGATTTGAACCCAGAGCTCCCAACAGTGCTAGTCACTGAGCTACGTGCTTTGAAGAAGGACCACCAGGCAGTGTTCCATTATAGGTCTAATTTTTTTATAAACATCCAATTCGGCAGAAACTAACCCCCTGAGGTTCGGCTTCTTGCCAAATTGAATTTTTATCAAAGTTTGACCCATATTTGGATTTTATAGGTTCAGTTCACTTATCGCTACTTGAAGAAGGTGTAAAATGCCATGAATGTTGTATGCAAGGTAGCAAGTCTCTCTGAGAGGATAGGCTGGGAAGGATGATCTGATGGTCTGCATGGCACATTCCTTAGAACACTATCAAGGAGCCTACCACATCATAGACTATGGTTCAAAAGTGTCCATCACATTCAATCTGTCATCCTACAATGTTCATCTAGAGGAGGGCAAACAAAACCCCTATGAGGTAGTTATAAGTGGGCTCATTTTAGAAGGAGAATTCTGACTACCATTCCAAATCCCAGTAAATCCCTGAATTAACAACCCATAACCACAATCTAGTACATATAATTAGTAATGTGACCCCTTTTAGTCAATTAGCTAAATATGTTTACCATAGCCCACTTATCTTCAGAGGCCCATTCGTAGGCACAATGTTATCACCTAGGCCAGCATTATTAGGTCATCTTATAATCACTCTAATTTACTGTCTAGGTAAGAGATCCTAAACCACATGGGATGCACAGCAAAGAAACACAAGAGTCTTCAAAGCAATTCTTGTCCTTTAGTAAATATTTAGAAGTTCACAATTAAGACAGGGTCATACTGCAAAAAAAAAAACATTCACTGCAGCAATTTTTGTTTATCATGTTCTGCATTGTTTTTCATTTCTTCTTAGGATTGGAAGAGATAGAAGCTAATTAAAAATGTATAGAAGTAATTAAGTCATTATACAAGCAGATCCCCATGCACTTTCTAAATGCAGATGTGTGACTAGGCTCACACTGTACGTTTGTGTTCTGGAATATGATAGAAATCATATCTAATTGGTTTTCTGGGAAATGTACACAACAGATTAAATAAGAAAGCAGAGTCTGAAGAGATACAATTTAACAGCACTTGACAGTATCTGTTGCTTAAATGTTCAGTATTTTAAGCTGCTCCTAATATCCAGTGACCTTAGCGTACTGCATTGCTTTAGTGATAATCACTTACTGGGTCTCTTGTTAGAATCGTCTATGTCCAATGACCTCTACATTTGCCATGCTTTATTTTTGTAATGTCAGTATTTCACTTAACAATACATACTGATGCTGAATTGAGCCCTGCCGTTTTCTTTCTTATCACTTTCCTTGGATTTTTCAATATAACATTTCATTTTAGCATACTTTGTAATATGCATTCATTAAATGGTCACTAACATTTTTTAAACAACATATGCTAATATGTTAAGCAATGCTATAACTAGCAAAACTGCTATATACTCTATTTATCAAATCTATGAGAACAAAAAGGAGAGGGGGAGGAGGGAGAAACACACACAGACCTGTTGTGCACTATCCTACTTAATGATGTTACGTTTGTGTGTGTCATAGACAGTTAGAGAGCAGAATCTCCAGTTTTCAGTGTATAGAAGATATCATAGCAGCAAGGACCTTTCCACCAATTCTGAGAAGATTTAAAATCAAATGTACACTGTGCAGGAGGACAAAAATATGGGGAAAATGCAGCATACAAGTCATAATGGACAGATATAGTATCATTTGGCATGTATACATGTGGCATCTTACTCTGAAAAGTTAGATACGCTTTAAAAAGAGTTTCATTTTTCACTCTTTGCGCTAATAGCTAGTGATATAGATATAATGCTGCAGGGCAAATGTATAACCAGGGGCACCTTTCCCTTGAAAAAGAACAGATGATCACCAGGGATTCATTGATTGCAGCAGGATGACCCACTTTGGCTTCTATTTAAAGAAGGATTGTCTTTATGAGATAGCCCCTTTAAATTTATATAAACGAAGTTAAAGTTTCTAGAATAGTTTATGTTAAATTATCTAATAATTTTGAAGGTTGGGGTCCTGCTCACATAGCGGAATTTGCCTTGGATTTGAAGAGGAATCCACATGGAATTCCGCCAGATGACGAAACCCTGCAGTTTTGTTGGCATGGGTACAGTGGAAGATCTGAGTGTCACCTTCAATGCAACTTTAATGGCAGACAGAGATAGCAATAATGAATCTTCACTTCAGGTGAAGCTCAGAGCTGGATAGCAAGAGTACTTTTTCAGTGTGGGACCTGCCGTTCCCAATCATGTCAGCCTGTGAGGCTCTATCTGTGTGCCTGAACCAGCTACTCAACGTCTCTTCTCTCCAACCTGTACTGCCAGATCTGCTCCTAGTTTCCCAAAAGTGTTTCTGTGTGACATGTAGTTGACGGGCCATAACAGTACATTGGTAATGGAACAGATCTCACAGAAAGAAGTGATGTGTCTCTTCCTGATGCGTATTTCATGCTGAATTCACATAGTGCTAATCTGCGTGCAGAAAACCCGATCAGCCAAATCACGTCAGAAATCTGTGCTCAAACACGTAAGCTTTTGCCGTGGCTTTTCATCAAAATCTGTATTGGATTTCCTGACCACTGATTTTATTGTGTGAACATACCTCGATGCTTCTGTCTGTGGAGGAACGCATTTTTGTTTAAACCTGGACACTGAAAAACCCAACCTGAGATAGTCCTATTTACTCAATTCTTCAGCTTGCCAAAATGTAATATATATACATCTTGGCCTGGTATGGTGCATTATGTACCACTACATACTGTGCCTCACACTCACAGTCACTCATCATCACCATAGCATCTACAAGGTGGGCAATCGTAAAGTAGCCCGGCACCACATTCTTATGAAAGCAGTCTAAAAGAAGATCTTTTTTTGTTACCCATAGCAACCAATCACTGCTCAGCTTTCATTTGTTATACTACAGAGGTATATTGAAAGATGTGCTGTGATTGGTTGCTATGGGCAAAGATTTTCATTTAGACAGCTTTCATAAGAGTGTGTTGCCAGGCTAATTTTCCATGGCCCATCCTGTACAACAAACTTAATTGTTTACCAGGAAATATTTTAATTAAATATGCTAAAAATAAAAGAAAACCCTGCAGAGGTTTCTGAAAAATTCCAACAGTGTCTACAAAACTAGGCCAGTTGGGCAACATGCAAATGGACCTCCACATTGGTTTTTCCTGAGATTCCATTGCAGATCCAACTTAAAATACCAGAAGAAATAGCATTACATGCAGTGCTTTTTCCTCCTGTAAAGTGCTGGGCGGCTGATCGGAAACCAAACAGACCCCATTATAGTTAATGGGGCTCATTCGACACTCTTTGGTTATGTCATAAGGTGAAACCGTTCAGCCAGGAGGTTCCCAATGGAACCCCCACTTCAGCCAAAGATACATTTATATTATTACAAGTCTTAGTACAGATTATTATTTCACGAAGTTGCTATACTCATAGTAGAATATTAAATAACAATATAACAAAGGCTACTTCTCATACAGTTTACAATGTCTCTTCTAACTCGAGACCCTACAGTTTATTGACCATATTACAACATTTGTCTTGTACAGTTGATTAATAGCCCTATACGAGTATACTCCTATAGCATGCTCATGTGGAACCTTGTTTTCAGCATGCATTGTCATTGGGAATACATGTCCCACTTTCATTTAATTCCTACATCGAATGCAATAGATAATGCTGGCAGGCAATGTAATTGCTTTATTCTGCGTTTAGTTAATGCATCTTAACCATTTCCTTAGGAAATTGATGAATATTTCTGCTGGTTCTTTAGTTATTTTTTTTCTTTATGATTTAGTACCATTACTTAAAGTAATCTGACTTTTACATGCATTTCAAGCTTAACATTTAACATTGCCTAGCCTGCAAATCCAATCCAATTCCATTTATAATCTTGGCTGATATTTCCATGTGTTCAATAAAATGCATAGGGACCAGAGGTCAAATTATATTGCAGCTACATTAAACAGCAATGTCAGGAAGCCCAGCAAAGCCTGCATGTGAAAAACAGGACTCTTGAATTAAAGGCTGCATGTAGGGTTGAAATTGAACACGGGCTTCACATTTCAAGAGAAAGAACATTCAGATCTCACTCGATTCTTGACAAAATGCTCATAATTTAAATCTAAGTGGACAAAGAAAAGGACATTTTGCTTAGGGCAAAGGGGTGAGAGTCATGCTAATTGTCAATCAACATTCATACTTTCCTGGTAATGAGGTTGTTGCACACCAGGATCCCGTCCAGCAAATAGTATTGTTGCTTAAGTAATGGGCTAGTTAAAAATAATTCTTTCCTTTGAACTTTAATAGGCTGTGAAAAACAGATTTACATCTGGATGTCTGGACCAAACCGATATTGCTGAAACTTCCTGTGATAAATAATTTCAAATTGCCTATTACCAGATATGAGCATTAGAAGCTGAATTCATAAGGATTTTTACAATGAGTGATGGTCGAAAAGGCAAAAAAAAAATCTTCAGCTTTCAATTTCTATGATAAACCCAAAGATATAGTTGAGTGAAATTCTCTGTACAAAGAAAAAGCCATTTCCTCTATTCCTCCATATAGCATATGATAGATCAGCCTGAGACACTTCTCAAAGGTTTTGTAGAAAAATTGTATTTGATTTGTAGAAAATGTTTTGCCTGGTCAATTGGATATCCTGACAGCCCTGTCTTAAAAGCATCTGGTGTAATCTCCCAGCAATGGCACAAATGATTAACTGTTTTATAAACTGTTTAACAGTTTTATACAGTGTTTTATATAAAGAACGGCAACAAACTAATTTCTGGCAATAAATTCTATTCAGCAGCTGTACACAGCCATCCTACACAACAGAAGGTGCAGGCTCCATGCTGATTGCAGATTCACAAGGAGATGGCAGGAATCTGTAAATAACAAAGACTTATAGCGGACATCTACCAGACAGCTTACAATGACTTTATTAGGGATCGCTACAGAAATGGGTATAAATAGAAAATATAGGACCTGTCATATCAGGATTATAGCCTTCTCAACCCAAAGAAATAGCAATTTGGTATGTTGGTCTGCAGATAAAGAAAACTCCAACACAACACATTTCATGTAGGTGGAAAATTGCACCACAAGAGTGCAATTTGGATGCCTATTGAGTATTGATCCATATATTTAGTTTTGCTAAAGAATAAGTGAAATTTTCTAAACTGCTATTCAAAGTTCAATTGGTTTTTAAAGGGTCACCTTCATTTAAAAAATGCTGACAGATATTTTCAGGGCTGCTCTATAGGAAGGGGAAAAAGGGCAATTTCTACGGGCTTTCATAGGTCCTTCTCTTAGTTTCCTGAAATATTTCTCAAATTCTGCTAAGATCAGCAATAACAAGTAAGAGTTGGAAAGTCTTTAACGTATACTTGAGTTTTAGTTTTTTTTTAAAAGCTGCCCAGGTCTTCACTGACTGCTGCTTGCACCCAAATCGCGCTCTACCAATTCAGTTTTCCATGTCCATTTTCCTGTGTTTCTGCTGCGCTGCTGTTTGCCATACACTTACAGGTGGGGACCGTATCCTAAATCAGCCATATTGTACTGTCCTAGATTTCCTCTCCCACACTTCCCATGCTGCCTTGCATACCCCTGCTCCAATGAGTTGCAAGGTAGCATCTGAACACCCAACCACTGTGTTGCATGTAGTAACTAACAGTGTTCCCATGTCCCTGTTACTAAATGCCTAACCACAGCCTGTTGAATGCAAAAGTTCTGGAAGGAAGACCTATGGTAGCAGGCACTTCAAACTTGATTTTCAGTGGTAAAATAAAAAAAAATATTTTGCAATTATAGTACAAGATTCATGATAGACACATAGACTGTTAGTTGAGCATAAGTTGTTTCCATTTAAGTGTACCTCCAACAACAAGATTAATTTTTCTGACAGAAGTCATGATTGTACGGGTCATACTAATATTACTTTGGGTCTTTGCTCCTTTGTCTTTGTTTGTAGCACCAATGCCCCATCTATCTGCAGTACTAACTAGAAGAACTCAAGTGTCCAAGCATTCATGTTTATTATTCTAGGGCAGAGGTGCACATCCTCTGGTCTGAGAGCCACATGCAACCAATGATGACATTTTGTGGGGCCTCCATCCATCTGACCATAAAAATGCTTGTCTGTCTGTGGCTTCTCAAATTTGCTATGTCAGTGGCAAGTGGAATAGTGCACAGCTCAGGATTAGGGACTAGGAGATACTAGTGGTGCACTGAGTAGCCATCTTTTGGTCCTCCATACATCAGAAGAACAGAGTTCCTCTAAACCTTTTTGGCACACAATAAAGAAGTACATGAGTTAGATAGTGGCTCTCTATGCAAGCAGATTTCCCCACTGTAGTTTTTGGAAATTGTGAATTGCAAGGCCGCTATCCCAGCATTGAAGATAAATCTGTTTTGTGTTATCTTGATACTTGGAGCAACGTTATTTGAGTGTAGATCTAAACCTTTGTACTACTGTGGACTGTACAATTGTGTTCAACCATTATATATAGCTGTAAACTGTGTATCTTTGGTTTGCCAACGCTGTTAGGTTGTGCTGCTGAGACCTGTAGTACTATGGCTACTAGCAGCACAGCCCCACAGGTGGTGAATGATTGTGCTAGCTGGGTGTGGTGATCTCCTTCTAGCCAATCCCTGGGTCTTTGCTCACATATAAACCCAGCTCCTGTCAGAGTCTGTCTCGTGTCCAGGTGAGCAGTCATGTTAATTCTGTGTTGCAGCTTGCTGTGTGACTGGTGTCCAGTGTTTGGCAGGTGGCCAGACATTAGGTGTAGATAGCCCTGTAGGAGGTATATGTTGTGAACAGTGTCAAGTTCTGTATGTCTGAACAGGTGGCTAGACATGAGGAGTGAATTGTCCTGTTCAATGTGGTTGGGTGTCTGGCATGCTAACTCTAGTGTGTTGCGGTGTGAACTGTGTCTGGTGCTGCTGGACTCCTGGTTAGTGTAGGGACTAGCAGTATAGCCAGGAGTCGTAAAGTGGCCCGCTAGCCTCCACGTTTTGATCAAAATGTCAACTAATACCTGGTATTTATATATAGCTTACTATCTGCTATTAGTGGTTGCATTTTGGCTGCTGTGTGCTGTGTTTTCTGGCTCTGTGTTTTGTCCCTGTCACGTGGCATGTGTATGTGTCCTGTTCTGGTAGCGTAGCTCCTAGGAGCAGCTAGGGCCCAGATCTGAAGATCGCAGGGCCGCCCCTTATTGGGGGCGATGTCCCCGCTTAGGTAGGGCCATGTCATCCTCCCTTGTAGTTCAGGGCAAGTTGCTTGAAAACCTGTGTGTATTAATTGTCTCCAGTCACGATCATATGGGCCCCATCCTTAGTTTGCCCACACGATCGTAACATATATGCATGTGTTGGTGCATTATGTTGTGCTATATGTATGTTGTATGTTGCTATGCTATGTTGTATGGTATGGAGTAGGTTACTGTAGACTATGTTGGTATGCATTATGTGGTGTGTGAACAGTGACAGGTTCAGTGTCTGTGCAGGTGGCCAGACATCAGGTGTGGATAGTCTTGTTCTGATTATGTGGTGTTCATATGTTGGATGTGGTATGTTGGTGCTCAGATTGTGGTGTAGTTGCATGCGGTTTGGAGCGTGCCCCACCTATTTCCCTGCAGATGGGTTGGACACCTGCTATTCCCTCTCTCCTGGCGTTCTGGGGTGGTGCACCCAGTAGTGTGTGGTATGGTGACCGCACAAGTGCAGCCACTTGCAGGTTTCTCCCTCCCCTTGGCAGGTGCGGCCTCCAAACATCTGATTTCCTGTGTGTGGTGCAGGCTAGGTGATGTCGGCCACGATTTTTCCTTCCCCTTGTACGGTGGGTGTTGTGGTGGCTCCATACAGCTTTGGTGGCATGCATGTCGTCTGAGTGGTGTTCCATCAAGCATGTTCTGTAGGAATGCGATACTGAATCCGCGTCTGTGCTGTGGCGAGGTGCGCCCAGCGGACTAACGTACTTACCAGCCTACTGCCGTTTGCACCAGAGATCTGTGTGATGTACCTGCGTTTTATCCCTTATCCTGCTGACTGGCTGGCATTCGCATCAGGCCCGTAGTAATAAGTCCTGTGCACGCTATGTCACTAGGGGGGGTTTCCATTTTTCCCCTCTGGACTGGTGCATTTTCTGTGCAGGCTACTGTTCGGTGGCCTTTTGTATAAAGCTAGTGGTCCTGCTTAGTAGTTGCATAACTTTTTTTTCATGCTTAAAGGGTCCAGAGGCCCCTTTTTTTTAAAGGGGAGGTACTGTTAGGTTGTGCTGCTGAGACATGTAGTACTATGGCTACTAGCAGCACAGTCCCACAGGTGGTGAATGGTTGTGCTAACTGGGTGTGGTGATCTCCTTCTAGCCAATCCCTGGTTCTTTGCTCACATATAAACCCAGCTCCTGTCAGTGTCTGTCTCGTGTCCAGGGTGAGCAGTCATGTTACTTCTGTGTTGCAGCTTGCTGTGTGACTGGTGTCCAGTGTTTGGCAGGTGGCCAGACAATAGGTGTGTATAGCCCTGTGGGGGGTATATGGTGGGAACAGTGTCAAGTTCTGTATGTCTGAGCAGGTGGCTAGACACGAGGAGTGAATTGTCCTGTTCAATGTGGTTGGGTGTCTGGCATGCTAACCCTGGTGTGTTGCGGTGTGAACTGTGTCTAGTGCTGCTGGACTCCTGGTTAGTGTAGGGACTAGCGGTATAGCCAGGAGCTGTGAAGTGGCCCACTAGCCTTCATGTTTTGATCAAAATGTCAACTAATACCTGGTATTTATATATAGCTTACTACCTGCTATTAGTGGTTGCATTTTAGCTGCTGTGTGCTGTGTTTTCTGGCTCTGTGTTCTGTCCCTGTCACGTGGCATGTGTATGTGTCCTGTTCTGGTGGCGTGGTTCCTAGGAGCAGCTAGGGCCCTGATCCGAAGACCGCAGGGCCGCCCCTTATTGGGGCAATGTCCCCGCTTAGGTAAGGCCATGTCATCCTCCCTTGTAGTTCAGGGCAAGCTGCCAGAAACCCGTGTGCGTGCATTTCTCTTGGTCACGATTGTGTAGGCCCCGTCCTTAGTTTGCCTACACGATCGTAACAAAAGCTACCAGGACTCGTGTCAAATTATTTCAAACACCTGGAGTCCATTAACAAGAGGTACTGGCATCACATGACAAACCACTGTTGTCAATTGCTACCCGTAGTAAATCTTTTGCCACTGCAAGCGACCGAGCCAGGCCCTTTACCACCATTGTTGGGAGAGATCGCAGAGCCACCTATAACATCTATCTTGTTTACCTGTGGTCTCCCTCACCTTGGCTCACCTCCACTCGGTCACCGCACTACTTTTAGACTACTTTCTCTTTGCTTAACTACAAGAAAGCAAAGGATCAGGCATGCTAAAATACAATATGCCAGTCTCTGTGTTGCTAAACAGCAGGCATTAGGGAATAGATATTGGGGAATCAGATAATAAATACCTTATGAATATAACATTGTTACTGGAAAGGGGGACCACACCTAATGCTTTTCCCTTTCCTAACAACCTTGATGGAAGTGAGATACAGCTGCTACAACCCATATTGTTTGTTAATAGTACTATTCACTGTTTTGGGCTATTGTGCTAATAATTTAAGCAGTGACAACATTTTACTGCTAAATCTAGGTTCTCACTCCAGTGCGCTTTTACCTCAGTGCACAGTCTCTCTCTATCACAGGCGAAACAGGCAATGCTTCACTTAGCACGACATTCCTTCACCTCCAGTCTTCAGTGCAGCTCGCCGCACTTCAGCAGATCTCAGTACACAATACTCAGGAAACATTCTTCTTCCATGCAGCTCAGACCCACAGGTGTTCACAGGGTGGGAAACTGTCTGGTCGTGCTTTCAGGACACCTTTTGCAAATCACCCAAGGACTCTTTGGACAGTGGTCTGCAATCACTCACAGGTATCTTTCTGATTGTAGTTCACCAGCAGTATCTCTCTATCTATCTATTGTCTCGCTAGCTACTGTTGTGAGGTGCTGTAAGCACCTCCTTATATAAAATACCCCTGATCAGGGGAGCTATGCAGTGCAATCCTAGTGCAAGAAATTACCCAATTTTTTTAAAGATTCAGTGTACAACCATCATTATCAAAGTGTACAATATACATTTTTCCGTTGACAGCCTGCAAACAAAGTGCATATTAGAATGGCAAGGACATTATCAACAATGCAACGTAGATATCAGTACAACACATAACAGTGGCGAACATGCCAACAGTAAATTATTCATAGTTCATGGACATAGAGATGGGCGGTTAGTATACTGACAGCCCATATCAGTTTACATTACAATCCTTTACTAATAGAGATGAGCGAACGTGTTCGTCCGAACTTGATATCCGTGCGGATATTAGGGTGTTCGGGATGTTCGTTATTCGTAACGAACACCATGCGGTGTTCGGGTTACTTTCACTTCCTTCCCTGAGACGTTAGCGCGCTTTTCTGGCCAATTGAAAGACAGGGAAGGCATTACAACTTCCCCCTGCAACGTTTAAGCCCTATACCACCCCCCTGCTGTGAGTGGCTGGCGAGATCTGGTGTCCGCCTAATATAAAAGTCGGCCCCTCCCGCGGCTCGCCTCAGATGCCTTGTGAGTTAGATGAGGGACAGTGCTGTTTGTACCGGAGCTGCTGTAGGGAAAGAATTGGTAGTTAGTGTAGGCTTCAAGACCCCCAAAGGTCCTTATTAGGGCCACTGATAGCTGTGTGTTGGCTGCTGTTAGCAGTGGCAATTTTTTTTTCTTCTCAAAATCGCCTCTGCAGAGCGTTGCACCCCGCATTAGGGACAGAAGTGTTGCATAGGCAGGGAGAGTGTTAGGAGTGAGTGTAGCCTTCAAGAACCTCAACGGTCCTTTCTAGGGCCATATTTAACCGTGTGCAGTACTGTGCTGGCTGCTGTTAGCTGTGCTGCATATTTTTTTTCTTCTCAAAATCGCCTCTGCAGAGCATTGCACCCTCCATTGATACTGCAGGGAAAGAATTGTGTAGGCAGGGCCACAACACAGTTATTATTCATTGAATATACGCAGTGCGGCCTTTTGCTTGTAAAACAAGTGAAAAAAATTCTATTTGACCTGCCTCTGTCCGTCCTAAGGGCTGTGGACACGTGTCGGCTGCGTGTGCAACGTTTAAAAATCAGACGCACCCAGCTACGTTTTACTGCTGGCTTCGCCATTTGCTTTCCTTAATTTGGAAAAAAAATACCTGCTCTGCCAGAGTTATAATAACTCTGCTACCCTCAAGTTCTGTGCCACATTAGCAGGGCCACAGCACAGTTATTAAACTTCTCATGTTCATTGAATATACGCAGTGCTGCCTTTTGGTGGAAAAAAACTGAAAAAATTTCTATTTGTCCTGCCTCTGTCCGTCCTAAGGGCTGTGTGTACGTGTCGGCTGCGTGTGCAACGTTTAAAAATCAGACGCACCCAGCTACGTTTTACTGCTGGCTTCGCCATTTGCTTTCCTTAATTGTGAAAAAAATACCTGCTCTGCCAGAGTTATAATAACTCTGCTACCCTCACGTTCTGTGACACATTAGCAGGGCCACAGCACAGTTATTAAACTTCTCATGTTCATTGAATATACGCAGTGCTGCCTTCTGGTGGAAAAAAACTGAAAAAATTTCTATTTGTCCTGCCTCTGTCCGTCCTAAGGGCTGTGTGTACGTGTCGGCTGCGTGTGCAACGTTTAAAAATCAGACGCACCCAGCTACGTTTTACTGCTGGCTTCGCCATTTGCTTTCCTTAATTGTGAAAAAAATACCTGCTCTGCCAGAGTTATAATAACTCTGCTACCCTCACGTTCTGTGACACATTAGCAGGGCCACAGCACAGTTATTAAACTTAGATTATTCATTCACTAGAGGCAGTGGGGCCTTTCGTTTTCAAAAAAGGGAAAAAATTATATTTGGCCTGCAGTCTTGCGCCAATTTATTTCCTGCCTGTGAAATCAAATCACTGGTAATACAGCATGCTGAGGGGTAGGGGTAGGCCTAGAGGACGTGGACGCGGCCGAGGACGCGGAGGGCCAAGTCAGGGTGTGGGCACAGGCCGAGCTCCTGATCCAGGTGTGTCGCAGCCGACTGCTGCGCGATTAGGAGAGAGGCACGTTTCTGGCGTCCCCACATTCATCGCCCAATTAATGGGTCCACGCGGGAGACGGTTATTAGAAAATGAGCAGTGTGAGCAGGTCCTGTCCTGGATGGCAGAAAGTGCTTCGAGCAACCTATCGTCAACACGCAGTTCTGCGCCGTCCACTGCTGCAAATCCGAATCCTCTGTCTGCTGCTCCTCCTTCCTCCCAGCCTCCTCACTCCACTACAATGACACCTGCTCAGGAGCGGGAACACTCCCAGGAACTGTTCTCGGGCCCCTGCTTAGATTGGGCAGCAGCGGTTCCTCTCCCACCAGAGGAGTTTATCGTCACTGATGCCCAACCATTCGAAAGTTCCCGGGGTCCGGGGGAAGAGGCTGGGGACTTCCGCCAACTGTCTCAACAACTTTCTGTGGGTGAGGAGGACGATGACGATCAGACACAGTTGTCTTGCAGTGAGGTAGTAGTAAGGGCAGTAAGTCCGAGGGAGCAGCGCACAGAGGATTCGGAGGAAGAGCAGCAGGACGATGAGGTGACTGACCCCACCTGGTGTGCAACGCTTACTCAGGAGGACAGGTCTTCAGAGGGGGAGTCAAGGGCATCAGCAGGGCAGGTTGCAAGAGGCAGTGCGGTGGCCAGGGGTAGAGGCAGGGCCAGACCGAATAATCCACCAAGTGTTTCCCAAAGCGCCCCCTCGCGCCATGCCACCCTGCAGAGGCCGAGGTGCTCTAAGGTCTGGCAGTTTTTCACAGAGACGCCTGACGACCGACGAACAGTGGTGTGCAACCTTTGTCGCGCAAAGCTCAGCCGGGGAGCCAACACCAACAGCCTCACCACCACCACCATGCGCAGACATATGATGGCCAAGCACCCCACAAGGTGGGACGAAGGCCGTTCAGCGCCTCCGGTTTGCACCCCTGCCTCTCCCCCTGTGCCCCAACCTGCCACTGAGATGCAACCCCCCTCTCAGGACACAGGCACTACCGCCTCATGGCCTGCACCCACACCCTCATCTCCGCTGTCCTCGGCCCCATCCAGCAGTGTAGTGCAGCGCACCGTCCAGCCGTCGCTTGCGCAACTGTTGGAGCGCAAGCGCAAGTACGCCGCCAAGCACCCGCACGCTCAAACGTTAACCGTCCGCATAGCAAAATTCATCAGCCTTGAGATGCTGCCGTATAGGGTTGTGGAAACTGAGTCCTTCAAAAGTATCATGGAGGCGGCGGCCCCGCGCTACTCAGTTCCCAGTCGCCACTACTTTTCCCGATGTGCCGTCCCAGCCCTGCACGACCACGTCTCCCGCAACATTGTACGCGCCCTCACCAACGCGGTTACTGCCACGGTCCACTTAACAATGGACACGTGGACAAGCACAGGCGGGCAGGGCCACTACATCTCCCTGACGGCACATTGGGTGAATTTAGTGGAGGCTGGGACAGAGTCAGAGCCTGGGACCGCTCACGTCCTACCCACCCCCAGAATTGCGGGCCCCAGCTCGGTGCTGGTATCTGCGGAGGTGTATGCTTCCTCCACTAAAGCACCCTCCTCCTCCTCCTCCTCTGTCTCGCAATCAAGATGTGTTAGCAGCAGCATGTCGCCAGCAGTCGGTGTCGCGCGGTGTGGCAGCACAGCGGCGGGCAAGCGTCAGCAGGCCGTGCTGAAACTACTCAGCTTAGGCGATAAGAGGCACACAGCCCACGAACTGCTGCAGGGTCTGACACAGCAGACCGACCGCTGGCTTGCGCCGCTGTGCCTCCAACCGGGCATGGTCGTGTGTGACAACGGCCGTAACCTGGTGGAGGCTCTGCAGCTCGGCAGCCTCACGCACGTGCCATGCCTGGCCCACGTCTTTAATTTGGTGGTTCAGCGCTTTCTGAAAAGCTACCCACGCTTGTCAGACCTGCTCGTAAAGGCGCGCCGGCTTTGCGCACATTTCCGCAAGTCCCACACGGACGCTGCCACCCTGCGCACCCTGCAACATCACTTTAAGCTGCCAGTGCACCGACTGCTGTGCGACGTGCCCACACGGTGGAACTCTACGCTCCACATGTTGGCCAGGCTCTATGAACAGCGTAGAGCTATAGTCGAATACCAACTCCAACATGGGCGGCGCAGTGGGAGTCAGCCTCCTCAATTCCTTTCAGAAGAGTGGGCCTGGTTGGCAGACATCTGCCATGTCCTTGGTAATTTTGAGGAGTCTACCCAGGTGGTGAGCGGCGATGCTACAATCATTAGCGTCACCATTCCTCTGCTATGCATCTTGAGAAATTCCCTGCAAACCATAAAGGCAGCTGCTTTGCGCTCGGAAACGGGGGCGGTGGAAGACAGTATGCCGCTGGATAGTCAGGGCACCCTCCTGTCTATTTCTCAGCACATACAGGAGGAGGAGGAGGAGCATGAGGAGGATGAGGAGGAGGGGGAAGAGACAGCTTGGCCCGCTGCTGACGGTACACCAGCTGATTGCCTGTCATCCTTTCAGCATGTATGGCCTGAGGAGGAGGAGGAGGAGGAGGAGGATCCTGGCAGTGATCTTCCTAGTGAAGACAGCCATGTGTTGCGTACAGGTACCCTGGCACACATGGCTGACTTCATGTTAGGATGCCTTTCTCGTGACCCTCGCGTTGCACGCATTCTGGCCACAACGGATTACTGGGTGTACACACTGCTCGACCCACGCTATAAGGAGAACCTGCCCACTCTCATTCCCGAAGAGGAAAGGGGTTCGAGAGTGTTGCTATACCACAGGACCCTTGCAGACAAGCTGATGGTAAAATTCCCAGCCGACAGCGCTAGTGGCAGAAGGCGCAGTACCGAGGGCAAGGTAGCAGGGGAGGTGCGGAGATCGAGCAGCATGTACATCCCAGGCAGTGCAACAGTCTTTAAGGGCCTGGACAGCTTTATGGCTCCCCACCAAGACTGTGTCACCGCTCCCCAGTCAAGGCTGAGTCGGCGGGAGCACTGTAAAAGGATGGTGAGGGAGTACGTAGCCGATCGCACGACCGTCCTCCGTGACGCCTCTGCCACCTACAACTACTGGGTGTCGAAGCTGGACACGTGGCCTGAACTAGCGCTGTATGCTCTGGAGGTGCTTGCTAGTCCTGCGGCTAGCGTCTTGTCGGAGAGGGTGTTTAGTGCGGCTGTGGGAATCATCACAGATAAGCGTACCCGCCTGTCAACCGACAGTGCCGACAGGCTAACACTCATCAAGATGAACAAAGCCTGGATTTCCCCAGACTTCTCTTCTCCACCAGCGGACAGCAGCGATACGTAAGCATTACGTAGGCTGCACCCGCGGATGGAAGCTACGTTCTCTCTCACCATCCAAAACGGGGACATTTCTGCTTCATCAATCTGTGTCTAATATTCCTCCTCCTCCTCCTGCTCCTCCTCCTGAAACCTCACGTAATCACGCTGAACGGGCAATTTTTCTTAGGGCCACAAGGCTCACTCATCTAATTTTTCGAAACAATTTTTATATGTTTCAATGCTCTTAAAAGCGTTGAAACTTTAACTTGAACCAATTTTTCGTTAAACTGGGCTGCCTCCAGGCCTAGTTACCACTTAAGCCACATTAACCAAAGCGATTAATGGGTTTCACCTGCCATCTTGGTTGGGCATGGCCAATGTTTACTGAGGTGCATTAGTACTGTTGGTACACCAATTTTTTGGGGCCCTCACCTACAGTGTAATCATAGCAATTTGTATGTTCTTCGCCTGCACTCATGGTACAGAAGTGTGTGTGGGGTTGGCCTACACTTTAGCTACATAAATGTAACTTGGGCCTTGGCTATACTAAGGCTACTGAAATGGAACTAAGACTGCGCTCCCACTATACTGCTGCTTCAGAATTGTTACTGGGGCCTGTGTTGAGTGCTACTATTGCTGACATGGAACGAAGACTGCGCTCCCGCTATACTGCTGCTTCGGAATTGTTACTGGGGCCTGTCTTGAGTGCTACTATTGCTGACATGGAACGAAGACTGCGCTCCCACTATACTGCTGCTTCGGAATTGTTACTGGGGCCTGTCTTGAGTGCTACTATTGCTGACATGGAACGAAGACTGCGCTCCCGCTATACTGCTGCTTCGGAATTGTTACTGGGGCCTGTCTTCAGTGCTACTATTGCTGACATGGAACGAAGACTGCGCTCCCGCTATACTGCTGCTTCGGAATTGTTACTGGGGCCTGTCTTGAGTGCTACTATTGCTGACATGGAACGAAGACTGCGCTCCCGCTATACTGCTGCTTCGGAATTGTTACTGGGGCCTGTCTTGAGTGCTACTATTGCTGACATGGAACGAAGACTGCGCTCCCGCTATACTGCTGCTTCGGAATTGTTACTGGGGCCTGTCTTGAGTGCTACTATTGCTGACATGGAACGAAGACTGCGCTCCTCCTATAATGCTGCTAGTGATATGTTAGTGGGGCCTGTCCTAATGCTACGGCTGAAATGTTACGAATTATGGGCTCTGCCTATACCGCTGCTAATGGTATGTCTCTGGGGTGTGGAAACAGAGGCTTCCCAAAGACATGATGGCGGCGAGGCCATTTCCCACCAACGCGGTTACTGTTAAGGTGCATATAACCACGGACACGTGGAGAGGACACGTAGTGCCTCAAAAACATCCCCCTCCTCCTCCAACAGGGAAAACATTCTTGGCAAATGCCTTTGCATTGGTTCGTCTGGTGGCAGTCCAAGAATTTCACCTTTACCGACACTACAAGAGAGCCCCCCCACCATCCCCCCGCCACGGCCCACTTAATCCTGGCCACATTCCGAAAACCAACAAAATAAAACCGCGCTACTAGGTCCGCAGTCACCACCACATTACCACCAACGCGGTTACTGTTAAGGTGCATATAACCACGGACACGTGGAGAGGACACGTAGTGCCTCAAAAACATCCCCCTCCTCCTCCAACAGGGAAAACATTCTTGGCAAATGCCTTTGCATTGGTTCGTCTGGTGGCAGTCCAAGAATTTCACCTTTACCGACACTACAAGAGAGCCCCCCCACCATCCCCCCGCCACGGCCCACTTAATCCTGGCCACATTCCGAAAACCAACAAAATAAAACCGCGCTACTAGGTCCGCAGTCACCACCACATTACCACCAACGCGGTTACTGTTAAGGTGCATATAACCACGGACACGTGGAGAGGACACGTAGTGCCTCAAAAACATCCCCCTCCTCCTCCAACAGGGAAAACATTCTTGGCAAATGCCTTTGCATTGGTTCGTCTGGTGGCAGTCCAAGAATTTCACCTTTACCGACACTACAAGAGAGCCCCCCCACCATCCCCCCGCCACGGCCCACTTAATCCTGGCCACATTCCGAAAACCAACAAAATAAAACCGCGCTACTAGGTCCGCAGTCACCACCACATTACCACCAACGCGGTTACTGTTAAGGTACATATTACCAGTCTGACTGGGGCATGCAGACACCTTGACAGAATGAATAGTGTGTGGCACATAGGTTCCCCATTGCTATGCCCACGTGTGCAGCTCCTGATGGCGGTGGCACAGGATTCTATTTCTCATTGCTTCTGTACAGCATTGTGGGCTATCGCCCCGCCCCTTTTAAAGAGGGTCGCTGCCTAGCCGTGCCAACCCTCTGCAGTGTGTGCCTGCGGTTCCTCCTCATGGCAGACGCACTTCTAAATAGACATGAGCGTGGTGTGGCATGAGGGCAGCTGAAGGCTGCGCAGGGACACTTTGGTGTGCGCTGTGGGGGGGAGGGGGGGCGGTTGGGCAGCATGTAACCCAGGAGAAGTGGCAGTGGAGTGTCATCCAGGCAGTGATTGTGCTTTGTTGTAGCTAGTGTGGTGCTTAGCAAAGGTATGCCATGCTAATGAGGGCTTTTCAGAAGTAAAAGTTTTTGGGAGGGGGGGGCCCCACTCTTGCCGCTATTGTGGCTTAATAGTGGGACCTGTGAACTTGAGATGCAGCCCAACACGTAGCCCCTCGCCTGCCCTATCCGTTGTTGTGTCGTTCCCATCACTTTGTTGAATTGCCCAGATTTTCACACATGAAAACCTTAGCGAGCATCGGCGAAATACAAAAATGCTCTGGTCGCCCATTGACTTCAATGGGGTTCGTTATTCGAAACGAACCCTCGAACATCGCGGGAAGTTCGTTTCGAATAACGAACACCCGAACATTTTGGTGTTCGCTCATCTCTATTTACTAACCCTTCCTGTGATTATTCTGCATTTCTGGACATGTTGGGACAGTTGATTAGTCACAAGTTAAAACATTATAGTGGTGTGCCAAGTTGATATTCTCTTGCACATACAAACCTTTAGTGCATATGTCATAGAGTAGAGTCCCTCACTAGGGACCCTCCTACCTTTTTCTGAATGAAGAGCCACTCAATAAGAATGGCTCCTATCCTGGTGGACATTCGACTTTCATGTAATTAAAGGGCAGACATTCATGTGAATGGCAATTCTATGATACTATAACTCCCCTTCAACAGTCACTGCAAGGGTTATAGCAGAATGGCTATGAGCAGAACATGGGGATTGCCCCACATCTCACATTATTAAAGAGGTTGTTACTCTTGATATAACACCTTTATAACTGGTTTGATGGGTAAGGCTTCCGAGTAGGGTAGGGCATCTTGGTTAAGCAAGTAGCATTAAGGCTTCGGTCACACGGGTGTTTTTTGCCGCTATTTGCGGATCGCATGACGGATGCGCATCCGCAAATCGCGTGACCGGGGCCGAAAAATCGCCTGAAAAATCTGCTCCTAGCCGCGTTTCATTAGAAACGGGCCAGAGCTGTCCAGCGCATTGAATTCAATGGAGCCGGCAATACAGCCGGCTCCATTGAAAGCAATGGGCTGCGGGCGATCTCAGGATGAATTTTCGGGAAGGGCTTAAAAATATAAGCCCTTCCCTGAATGACAGCTGAGAGCTGCCCCTGATTGGTCCCTGCGCTGAGCCAACCAGAGGCAGCACTCACTCACCCATTCATGCCAATCAGAGGCAGCTCATTCAGCAGGCGGGGATTCTAAATCCCCGGCTGCTGAATACTACTCACAGCAGTTCAGGAGAACTGCCGGCCGGCCGCGGCTGAACTCTGTCTGCCGGGACAAGGTGAGTATATTTTTTTTTTACTTTTTACAGTTTTGGATGATTTTCAGGGAAGGGCTTATATTTTTAAGCCCTTCCCGAAAATTCATCCCGCGCTCGCTGGCAGCCCATTGCTTTCAATGGAGTCGGCTGTATTGCCGGCTCCATTGAATTCAATGGGCAAACATCATTCTTCTCTGCCACAGCTGTTACAGCTGTGGCAGAGGAGAATGATTTGTCTAGTATATGTCCTCAATGGGGTCGGCGCTGCTGCCGCTGGCCCCATTGAGCGCATATAGAGAAGAACAGGAATCGCAGATAGGTGCGATCTGCGATTTCTGTTCTATAATTAATCAGACAAGCGCATAAAAAGAGCTCATGTGTCCGATACCATTGCAAAGCAATGGTTCAATAAAATCGCCGGACGCATGCGCATGCGCAAATCGCGCGAAAAAACGCCCGTCTGACCAAGACCTTAGTCTGAGTATAACCTATTTCTCAAGTAAATCCTCAAACATTGAATTTTGTATATATTACACACTGGAAAAAATCATTTTGAAGTTATTGAATAGTTGATGCTGCTTGGAACCGCTGTTGGATGTTATCTAGTATGTTTCTAGTCTTCTGTAAGTCTGGAACTTATATACTCATACAGAGTGGTCAAATTCTAACAAATTAGGAAGTGTTGCAGACCTCAAGATTGTTTAGGGAAGTACTTAATATTTTGTGCTCCACAGTAACTAACATTCTGTCAGTTTGGAATGCTATCTGACATCAAGAGCCTAAACCAAGCTGTAGAATATAACAATATGGTGGCAGCTAGAGTACATGCAAGCAGAAATAGGCTATGAAGAGCACTCACAGCAGCGTGTCTAGTGCAGTTTGGGGTAGAGTCATTGGCTCTCTCCAGGTAGATCAAAGAGTACTAACACAAAGACATGACATGAGGACAGTGCTCTGTAAAGGGCCATTTAGACAGGACAGTTATCGTGCAGAAAGTGATGTCCCCCGCTCTTGCAGATCATCTAGCAGACAGTCGTCCTGTGTAAATGGGACATAATCCTGAGACATGCCGACACACCTAGACATTGCTAGAACTCCCATGGTGGTTGTGATCTCTTTTGCCTCTCCTGAAAACATGGCAAAATAGATGCTCCTCACTTTTGTAAATGGTCATCAGATCCTCGCGGCACTTTTTGCAAAACGCAAATCATTTATTTTTGGTTTGGAAAGTCATCCTGTGCAAACTTAGCTTTACCCTAAATAGAGTACTTTAGTGTTTAACTTAACTACTTGAACATAACATGGTCTTGTCTACAAGGCCCAAACATTAAGAATTAAATATCTTCAGTTTCAATAAGCTTCTGAAATTTACATATGTAGCTGTGAACTTTATCATGAGCTCTTTTATTTAATCCTACCAGGATTTTTTGGTTTAATTATGCTTTAATATTTTAATACATATTTTTTAGTCCATGGCGTGAGCATACCAGCTTAGAGCATACATATTTATGAGAATAAATACTTAGATTAAACTAATGAAATTAAGGCTTATAAATAAAACAAGCACAGTTCTTTTGAATATGGATTATTGTACGACCAGGCATATGGCAAAACAACAGGCATCACTCTAGCAGGTGTCTATGCCATCAGCTTGATTGAAAGGAGGCATGTTGGGTCAAAGACACTGTCAAACATGGGCATATTTTTCCAGTGGGAAGAGTTATCACTTGCCCACTAATGTGGAGCCATACTGTCCTGTAGGAGGAAGTTACACAACTGTTCTTCTAAATCCATTTTTTTTTTCTGGAGCCAGAACCTACATCCCTAACAGATGGAAATCTAATGGAAATTTAAAATGTCATCCATAGTGAATAGAACTAACAAGATCTGCTTGATTGAATATTTAGTGACTCCTGCACATCTAGTTTTTAAGAAAATCTGGGATGCAGAGCCTGAAATCGTTTTTTTTTTTTTAGTTTCACAGATTGCATGAATCATCATACACGCAAATTACAACACATTATCTGAACTATGTGTACTTACAAGAAATATACATTAAAATGCATGTAATATAATAGCAGATTACATTATATATAGTTTACATATGCTGTTCTGCAAACCATACCATGTATTTTCTCAATAATGAGTTCTGTGCAATACAAGCAAATCCATTTTTCTGAAAATATATCCTTTGCCCAAATCATACATGGAAAACTATTGCTTAACTATTCTGGCAGAGAATATGATTTGGCTAACTACATAGCGGTATTATCAAGACCCAAACTTAACACCTGGCACGTTATCGCTGCAAGACTAGAGGTGTTATACATGCCGGTTTCCAAGGATTCGTTACATAAGGTACTGTTTATTAGCATCTGTATGGAGGGAGAGGTTTCCACATACATTAAATCTGCATGTGTTCCAATTCTCCTTTATGTGACAGAACTTCATGAGTGAATGCTTTAGAGGTGTCACAGGGAGGGCTGCGAGCTTTTTTTTGCTTACTGATTCAAGAAGTGAAATGGTACAAACTTCCTTCTTCCCTAAATTGGATACAGCAAAATGTAAATATATCTATCAAAGTCTATTCCTTTTAGTAAGGTCAACATAGTAAAATTGATAGGTAAGATCTCAATGTACCTCATTGCTGGGGGAGTGTTGTATGCCACCATTGTTATACTAGGAAACCCTTCATATTTCTCATGAAAATGGTTACAGCAACCAGAATATTACATTGTGAGTACTTGTATTCAGTGCATTGCTACTGCAGAAAAAATAATGCATAACCGCTATCCATGATCAAAGCCCTATGGACAACCATTAATTGCATGGAATACTGACTGACGCTGCATGTAGAAGCCATTCCCTGCTTGACAAAGCCACTGTTCACATTTGCCTTAAATATGTTTTTACCAAATATTTTAAAACTTTTGACAGCAATAACAATACAATCGTCAGAGCTACTCTAAGGCTAACTTCACACGGGCGAGGGAGATATCGGGCCATGAATCATGGCCCAATATCGCACTCTCCACCATGTGAAATTCCTGAGGATGCGAGGCGTTTTCAAGTGAAAACAGTCTTGCATCACTTAAGGGATGCAGGGAACCTCCGCCGCAGCTGACAGTCGGAATTTCAATTGATTGCAATGGGAGACCTCGCATCATGTATACTTTGAACGTGGTGCGATGCTGCCACTGGCACCATTGAAAACAATGGGTGGTGTGATGCAAGAGCACGCACAAGATAGGTCATGCCTCGATTTGAATCCTGCATTGCGATACCATGTGGGAAAAAAATTGCTAATGTGTCTGACCCCATTGAAAAGAATAGGATTCATATTTGTGCAAGGTTTGTGCATCTCGCAACATACAAATATTGCATGATTTTCTCGCCCGTGTGAAGTCGGCCTAAAAAACAAAAATGCCAAAAACCTGATGGAACACGAATCTGTTGGGAAAAATGGATCTGGCATGGTGATCATAAATAGAACTAAAGGGAAGATAAAGCTAAAGGTTTTGGACATTGATTCATTTGCTTGCTAGGCTTCCCATTATAAATAGAGACTAGGGGAAAAGTTGCAAACTATTCTAAAGTTGCCCACACACATTCAATGAAGATCATTTATCCAGAAGCTGTTTCCCCAGTTGCCCCATACATACGAACATTTGGCTCAGCTGAACATTTGTCTTTTTAGGGAGGTAAGCCGCAGCCAGGCAGCTCTGAAGCTAGCTTATTTACTGGGGAACAAATGGAATGAGTGTTGAAATTCAATGCCCTTCGGCCGGCTTCACACTGGTGGATTCCAATTGCAGAATTTGCATGAAGGATCCGCGGCAAAATACTGGCATTGAAAAGTATGTTAAATCACTTTTTTGCTCACACTCACGGACATGAATTGCGTATTCTTCAAGCAGAGGAAAAATCGTAGCATGCTCTATTTTGCTGTGGATTACATATGGGCCATGGGTACTCGTGTCATCGCTAAGTGACGGCATGGGAAATACAAATAGTTTAAAAAAAACTGTACTGCACATGACCGACAGCGAGAAACCATGGTCATACGCAATACAGAAAATTCAGAAACATAGGTTCGGCATCTGGGGCTGACAGCCGGAATCCGCTGCGGGCCTCCCCAATGCAGAATCTAGTCTGCTGTGTGAAGCCGGCTTTAATCCTTCTTTCCCTCAGCATCTTCTGTTGAGGAGAAGTTAAACCGCCCCTCCCCCCCCTACACATCACAAAGATATCCGGCCCCATCATTATTGGCAGGTTTGGATGACTAAAGTCTAAGATGCATAGTGACCCATAGGGTTGTGTCCCACACAGGTTTGTGTGGCAATGTTTGATGGCTTCTTTTGAGCCAAAGCCAGAAGTAGATACAAAGGACATGTGAAATATAAAGGAAGGACTTATATTTAACCGTACTGCTGGATCCGTATGTGGCACAAAAAACTGCCACAAAAAAACGACGTCTTAAACAACCTTTAAGGTGACCACTCAAGGTGACCACTCAAATTAGATAGAAGTTGTTTGGTGGTTGAACAACCGTTGAAGGAACAATAACCTGGTAATATTTACCATTACAGTGGTTCATACTGACATTTTCAGTGGTACCATTTTCATTTTTAGAGATTGGTCTGAACTGCAGTTAGTCTTAAGGAAACACAAAGTGGATTAGTTTCAGATACCGCTTTGATTAACATATGGGGCAGAAAAGGATCAAGTATATATCATGAGCAAGGTTGTAAATTTTGTCAAGAGTGGAGCATTTAATTGCATCCAACTGTTCTCCGCTCCGAGCATCCAGCTGTTATACAGCTGAGCAATCAGAGCGGAAGATGCAGAAAACAAGAGGGGTGTCCCCGCTTGTCTTCTGCATCCAGCTGTTCCCACACTCCGAGCGCCCGGCTGTTATACAGCCAAGCGCTCGGAGCAGCTGTTTCCCGCTCCGAGTGCCCGACTATTATAGAGCCGAGCGCTTGGAGTGGAGAATGCAGAAGACAAGCGGGGTGCCCCCACTTGTCTTCTGCATCCAGCTGTTCTCTGCTCTGAGCGCCTGGCTGTTATATAGCTGAGCGCTCAGATCGGAGGATGCAGAAGACAAGCAGGGTGGCCCCGCTTGTCTTCTGCATCCAGCTGTTTTCTGCATGGAGCGCCCGGCTGTTATACAGCTGAGCACTTCATGCGGGGTATGGAGAACAGATCTGGACCGCTCTGTTCTTCATACCCAGCCTTTCATCAGGGAGCGGGATACAGCTGAAACAATAGTATCAGCTGTATCCCGCTGTGAATCCCTGATAAGGCTCATCATTGTCTTTCAGCACGCTGAAAGACAACGATGAGAGATGGTTTAACGAAAACTGCACGATGTCAGTGCAGTTACACACAACGATTATTGCTCAAAGGACGGCTTTTGAGCAAATTTTGAGCGATAATCGTTGTGTCTAAATGGGCCTTTAGCCAGAGTAGGGAGCAATTACAGAGAGCATCTCTCTCACTGGAGGACCCAACAAGTCCATGTATAAGTTGGCCAGCCAATTGATTTCCATATGCACAATGTAATGCTTCATTTGCCCTGTGGCGGTGTTGCAGGGAAACTGAACCCTTTCTGTTGGATTCCTACACAGATTCCAGCTGATTGCTAGGAATCTAGTAGAGGAACAAACTGCAAATAACACATTTTTGAGTGACTTTTCTAACAAAACAGGATTTTGAAAAGTGGACAACCCCTTTAAATATATAATACTGAACACTATCATATTATATGTGACAAAAATAACAGCTCTCTCTTCTTGGAATCACAGACACTTATTCTCTGTACTCAGCTATTAGTACAAGGATCACTCATATTATTCATTGTGCCTCTAGCTAACATTTTTCAATTACAAGATAATTTGTGCCTCATAACTTAAAAATTGTCGAAGTGACCTTTGAATGGTATTTTTTTATCCATCGCATCCTGGGGAAGTGTTTTATAAAAAATCATGAGAAAAAAAATATGAAGCGGCGTTACTGATAAATTAGAACAATTTTCTTACCTATTATGTTATAAATTATTTATGCTGCATAATTAATCACAAACTGGAGGCTGCAGAGCAGCATTCTTGTTTTCACGGTACATGTCTTGAATACACGAAAAGAATGCTTGATAAGCATCTGTGTTACATGTATTAATGAACAGGAGTTTGATGGAACTTTCTGGAATGCTCTTTTGTTTGCACCTGAAGAACAATCACATTTTTCCGAGAATAAATAACAAAATAGTAAATGTAACCCTGTATTTACTGAACATTTCAGAGAAGCAGTATTTAACGAGTTTCCCTGGTTAAGAATGCTTACATGGAAAGAGTGAGATCATACCCCATTACTTAAAGTCAACAGTGCTATGTTCCCCATAAACTGCTAGTCAAAGGATGGTCTTGCTTTTGAAAGTGGGTCAAAATAATTTAACAGCCAAATCACTTTAGCAACTGACGAGTACCCTACTGATAGAAAAAAAAAGTTAGGGGACAGCGCAAAAAAAAATAAATAAATAAATAAAAGTACAGATAATTATATTTAAGGTAGGGACTCACCTGGTGTTGAAGGCCAAACCCAAGGTTCAGACTGGCCGCAACACCCAAAAACATCCCAGTAGCCCAAAAACGACGTACTCAATCCTTATGTACAGCATACATCCACATGAATTGGAGAGCAGCAGGGACGACACCAGATATCACGTGGGAAGAAATGGAGAGATAGAACAATATTTTGTCCTGCGCTTATGAGGAAAGGTTTCAAAGGAAACCAAGAAAAGGGAACTTTCTTATGGGAGAGGTCTCATTTTCCTAAGACACCCTTATGTATGGTTAAAAGCCAGTCAGGTAAATTCAATCAGGGATACTCCAAAGATCCTTTCATAAAATCCAAGAAACAGGTATAGGACAAAGATACATACAGGTATGTAAATCAGAGACACAGGAGTCTATGCAACGTGTTTCGTGGTGTCAAAGACCCCTTTCTTAAGCATAAGAAGTGACAAAAAAGACTTACTTTTATGGAGGTAAATTTCATGTTTGATTGAGAGCAGGGTGCGTCTTAGATAACGTTTTCCCTTGGAGTAATCCTGATTGGTTTTACCTCACTGGCTTTTACTTCATGCATAGGGGGGTCTTGAGGACATGAGTCCTCCCCATAAGTAAGCTCCTTTTTCCTGGTTTTCTATTGATAGAAAACAAGGTATTTTAAAGGGTGCCTTTGTTGTACAGACAGTGCCTGGGATGTAGGTATTTACTTCACCCACAACCATATGGGCCTATTATCATAATTACCCTTTCAAACAGTTCTCCAAGGGGTTTCTCTATCTTATAAAATAATGGCATATTGCTAGGATATGCCACCATTTTATAATTGATAAGTAGAGATGAGCGAACATGCTCGTTTAGAGCAATTACTCGATCGAGCATCGCTTTTTTCGAGTAACTGCCTAATCGGGCGAAAAGATTCGGGGGGCGCCGGGGGTGAGCGGGAGGGTGGCGGTGAGGAGTGGGGGGGAAAGAAAGAAAGAGCTCCCCCTGTCCCCCCCTGCTACCTCCCGGTCCACATCGGCGCCCCCCGAATCTTTTTGCCCGAGTAGGCAGTTACTCGAAAAAAAGCGATGCTCGATCAAGTAGTTGTCCTAAATAGAGATGAGCAAACGTGCTCGGCCCCGCCCCTTTTTCGCCCGAGTACCGCGATTTTCGAGTACTTCCGTACTCGGGCGAAAAAATTCGGGGGGCGCCGTGGCGGCGCGGGGGGTTGCGGCGGGGAGTGGGGGGGAGAGGGAGAGAGGGCTCCCCCCTGTTGCCCGCTGCTACCCCCCGCACCGCCGCGCCTCTCCCCGCCCCCCGGCGCCCCCCGAATCTTTACGCGCGAGTACAGAAGTACTCGAAAATGGCGGTACTCGGGTGCGTAAGTACTCATTACGAGTACGTTCGCTCATCTCTAGTCCTAAACGAGCATGTTCGCTCTTCTCTATTGATAAGTGAATAGGCCACCCACTGGTTTATAGTGATGAGCGGTTAGTGGAATAGTCTCAAATGCATCAAAATCTCTGCCTGTCTAAATATTCTGCACAAGTGCAAACAAGTAGCGGTGACCTCACTGCTCATTGAAACGAGAATCGTCCCATGCAGAAGTAACAATAGAAGGAAAATAGATTTTCCTTCTACAGACCAAACAACCCCTTGCAAAGTCCATTGTATTACAATTTTAGGATGACATCAAATCTTTGAAAGTGTGTCATCAAATAGTTAAAATGTACTTTAAGAAAAACTATTAAAGTAATAAGATAAATAGCAGTGTGCTGTTCCTCCTTTTAAAAAATAAGCCTGGACAGCTCTGATCTGTCGAACTGATGTTGAATAAATGGATGGTGCAATCTGCATATAAGTGGAGTCATAAATATTGATGACTCGAAAACAGAAAACTTTACCGGTATATATCAAGAGTTATTCTTAAAAAATAAATACAACTCAGAAAGAGAACATACTGCTTCAAAAATACTTGTAATGGTACATACCATATATTATACTGAACTATTTATTCTCGGTGCTACAAGACATTCTCTGTCTTGATCCAAGCATTCTTGTCTTGCACATGCTTCAGCATTTTAATGTGTTTATTACCGCAAGCCTGCTCATAATCATGGGCAAACTGTATTATCAAACAGCAGAAGTCGGCAGCATTATTATCATCACAATCTCCTCTTTCCTATACATCCAGTGTCTTTGTTTTTCTTTTATTTGGGTACAAATTGGCACTTGGCCTCTCCCAGTTGTCCCAGAATAGCTATTGAATCATAAAAAGAACCGATATTGAAAAAAAACACAAAAATCATTATGCAGTTATTCTGGGAAAAATGTAATTGCAGAGTAGGAAATACAGAAAATAAAAGGCAATACAGAAACAAATCAAAGGAGTAATGGATGGTGTATACTGTATACAAGAGGTATAGCAATCGGATGAGATGTGCAGAATATCTACGGTGTTTAATGTTTTTCTTTGGAATGTGATGTCAATAGCCTTCACTTGTTAGTACCTTTGGGGGTTCTTAGTTCTCGGTCCACTGAAAGATTTTGAAATTTAATGAATATTAGTGTATTGGTCTACTTGCAGATCGGCAGCTTATTTGTATTCATGAAGGAAAATGTGTAAATAAGCAGGCAAATACCAATAAATTACTGTTGATAATATTTCTACAAGAGTAACGGATAATAATCTTCCAGGAAAAGACAATAATCTTCAATATCTTGTTAACATAGATCTAATTGACATAGCAGGAGATGTTCAAAATTCACGGTTTACGTTTTTCACTTTTGTACATTTAAAGAGTATTTCTCTTCTATCATAAGGTAGGTGATTGAGCCTAGTTGGCCTTTTTCATAAAGCTATGTCTGATAAACAAGGATATACAGTATATACCACAGAAACAGACCAGTGCTATAGGGTTCTTTGTGAGAGGGGACTGAGCCCTAGTTGACTCCATCCCTTTAACTACTGGGTAGAAGAATCTGTACAGATGCAGCTCTCCATAGGCATTGTATTGATAGCAAACAAGAGGGTAGTGAATTGGCTCAAAAGTCATGGAAAGGAGAGATAAATGTTAGGACTTTCTGCCTTGTGTGGCACAAGTTTGCACTATACTCATCACTATACCCTCCTTTCTCATTGTCTGCTTACAGTATAATCTGGTACAGTATAATCTTTATGTAAGGTAAGTAAAGTCCCCTGGGGCAAGCAATGAGTCATGAGTCACATTGTGACGTTTTCTTAGCAAACTGTTTTTGCGTGGAGGTTTGCCATTGCCTTCCTCAGTCATCCTTTACCCCCAGCACTCATTTTACCGGCCTCGGAAGGATGGAGGGCTGAGTCAACCTTGAGCCGGTTACCTGAACCAAGCAGAGATTGAACTCGCAAACCTTCCGGTCATGAGCAAGTGCTTAGGCTCTTTAATAATACCAGGCATTTATTAGTTACCCAATCATTTTAGAATACAGTTTAAACTTATTACTCTCCTACAATGCTCTCCATATTGCTGCACCTCCCTCATCCACTCCGTCATTCTTCCACACCACCCTATGCTCTAGGTTCTGCTAAGGATTTAAGACTAACTTCCTCCATAATCTGAACCCCCTGCTCAGGTCTCCAAGATGTTTTAATGCTGCACCAGTTCTCTGGAATGTGCTACCCCATAAATTCCTAGTATCCAAAGTTTCTAATGAGCCCCAACAACACATATTTATAGGCAGGCCACTCACATTCCCTAATCTGACTTCTTTCCTTTTACCCCTTTCACCTACATTATTCCTCAGAACCTGATCCCTTCGTTCAACAGTGCCCTCCATGCTCCTTGCACCATAATGCATGTAATATCTGTACATTCATAGATACTGGCTGGGTAACTGACACATGCAACTCTATGTATACTACCTTGTTCTATAATACAAAATAACAGAACCATTGATCACAGCAAGCATTTTTTTTTCCATACCCTTATTTCCTCATAGAGTTTAAGCTCTTACTAGCAGCATTCTCACTGCTATTGTTTAAATTGTTTGTTACTTTGATTTGTAACGTGCTGTGGAGTATGGTGGCGCTATATAAATAAAGATTAATAGTAATCCGATGTACAAGAAACAAATTGTTCCTCCTAGGGATGTGTCTACAAGGTTTTTCACTGACTTCAACAGAAAATAGCCGAACTGAAAATGCAGCTCTGCAATATATAACCCCAATTGCAAAAAGGTTGGGACGCTGTGTAAAATGTAAAGAAATGTAAAGAAAATAAGGACACCATGATTTGGAAATCTCATACAACCATATATAATTCATAATAGAACAATAGAAAAGATGTGTAAGCTGCATATACCACAGGCACTAATACAACCCGATACCATCAGAGATACAGGCTTTTGAACTGTGCACTGATAACAAGCTAGATGGCCCCTGTCCTCTTGAGTCTGCAGAACACAGCATTCATGGTTTCGAACAGAACATTCTTAAAGAGCTTTGGCCCAGAGAAGATGCCAGCATTTCTAGATTGTGTTGATTTAAGGCTTCTTCTTTGCATGATACAGCATTAACTTGCATTTGTGGATTACACATACCAACTTTTCTTAAAATTCGGGTTGTAAGTAGTGATGAGCGAGCACCAAAATGCTCGGGTGCTCGTTGCTTGAGTCGAACTTTTCGTAATGCTCGAGAGCTCGTTTTAGGTAACGAATCCCATTGAAGTCAATGGGGGACTCGAGCATTTTTGTATGGGACCGATGCTCCGCATAGCTGATGACTTGTGAAACACCAGAAAACATCAGAAAGTCATGGAAACACCACAGAAACAGATAGGTAAGGGCAGGGGCAG
The DNA here is from genome assembly GCF_035609145.1 of Eleutherodactylus coqui. NCBI lineage: Eukaryota > Metazoa > Chordata > Amphibia > Anura > Eleutherodactylidae > Eleutherodactylus > Eleutherodactylus coqui. The sequence goes on along the minus strand of NC_089843.1, from coordinate 135,269,272 downwards.
CATGAATGCCTGCATCTGAGGTTCCCAGGTCCCACTATTAAGCCAAAATGGGGGCTAGAGCCTGGTGGTCACCCCCTAACAATTTACTTGGGACAAACCCTCATTAGCCAGGCACACACGCTGGCACATCTTAGCTAAGCACCACACTACCTGCAACCAAGGAAAATCATCGCCTGCGGGTGACACCGCTGCCTCATCACCTGGGTTACATGCTGGCATTGCTTTCCAACTCCCCATGCATAACCCTGCGTCCACAGCGCACCCACAATTTTCCTTGAGCAGTGTTTAGCTGCCCTCATGCCACACGCTCGCTTCATAGCCACACCACCCTCATGTCTATTTATAAGCGCCTACTGGATAAAGAGGAACCGGAGGCACACACTGCAGAGGGTTGGCAGGGCCAGGCAGCGATCCTCTTTGAAAGTTTGGGCGATATGCTGTTGAGAAATGATGATAAATTGACGTACGATCATCATTCCAATCCCATGCCACCTCCGTCACAAAATTGTCAGGAGCCGCAAACGTGGGTATAAAGGGGACTCTGGTGCCAGCACTTCTACACATCTCCACAATGTAGCAATACTCTGTGTGGGAAGCACGTGAGCGGGCCCAGGGTCAGGCTCAATCCCAGCCTCCACCTTGTGTGACCCAAGGTGCCACGAGTTACATAGTAATGGGAAATCCATGTGTCCCCATACAATTCAGTCTTTGTAGGTGTCGGATAGCTCAACACCTCAACGGAAAGTCTTCCCAATTTTTTTTTAGCATGTGTTCTTTTTTTCTATGAGGGCTTTTACCCACTAGCGGTTTTTTTTTCGCAGCGAATTCGCAGTGGAAAAAATAACGCTGGTGAGTAAAAGCCCTTATTGTAAAGATTATCGTTACAACCCCTCCACGCCAACTTCAACGTCCCACCTGCTATTCATCTAATATTTAACTATACACCTATCAGCCATAACATTAAGATCATTAATATTCTGTAAGTTGTTTTCAAGCCAGCAAAATTTAAATCTGTTATGTTAGTCTTTGCATTGCCTTTATATTGTATGCTTTCATTTATTGTTTTTTTTTTCATTTTGTGTGTTCATTGCCACCCTTGATCATAAACTGCTGCAGACCATATTAGCATTAAAGAGGTTGGCCAGTTGTAAACTATTGATGGCTTGTCCCTAAGATAGGCCAACAATAGTAAATCAATGGGTATCTACTATCCAGGACCCCTATCAATCAGCTGCTAACCAGGCCAGGGTGCTCATGCACTGAGCTGATCTCTGCAGGATGCAGAGAGATCTGTTCTCACTGCGTGGCCAAGTTTGGCATTTCAGATCAAGTTCCCATTGAAGCCAATGGGAACATTGGGTGTAATACCAATCTTGGCCACTGCAGTGAGAACACAACTGTCTGCTTACTGCAGAAATCAGCTGGGTGCATGAATGCACCAGGCCAGAGAACAGCTGAAAGGCAAGGGCCTCAGGTGGTGGACCCTCACCGTTCTACTGTTAATGGCCTGTTTTAAGGATGGGCCATCAAGAGTTTACAACTGGACAACCCCTTTAAATAATGCACACAGAGTATCTAGGGTCCATAATATGAACCCATGGGCACTCTGTTTGGTGCAGTATGGTGCCTCCATGTGGTGTCATACTTTGGATATATATACAATATAGCATGTTAGAACTTTTTGCAAGGATTCATTCATAATCCATGAGACAAAACCTCAGTGTGTTTCTGTAAATAAAACTGTGTTACAAGGGTATATTTTCCTGTGTAAAAGTCAGTGTTCTTACCTACTGTATATACAGGGCACTGAATCCAAATACAGTAACCACAATTGTTTGTCAGGCAAAAGAATGAAGTTATAGACAGAAAAAAGAAGTATATTCAATATTGTACCATTCTGTTGCAGTATATGGACCATTAAAACTATGGGCCTCGATTATCAAAACTATCTATAAGAGTACTTCCCGGAGAGGTGCAGGAACTTATCAGATGAGTATGGTGAAAGAATTGCACCAGGACATATATGCAATTGAAAAACGGTATGAAGGAAAGTTGATGCCTGTGATGCCGGCTGATTACTGCTAGAATATTCCAAGGAAGAACACTGGCGGACATAACAGAAATAAGCAATTTATGCATGTAACTTCCCATATTTTCATGCCACTTATGGAAGTTCTCTCTCTGCCACCTGGTGATGTTATGTCATTCTTATACCTGTATGTTACCCTATTCAGCATGTTTCTAAGTACATTTATAAAACGTTTAATTGCATTTACATCTACATTTATTTATTCAATTATTAAGGTTATTGTTATAGATGAGCGAGTATACTCGCTAAAGGCAATTGCTCGAGCGAGCATTGCCTTTAGCGAGTATCTCCCCGGCTCGAGACTGAAGGTTCGGGTGCCGGCAGCGGGCAGGGAGCTGCGGGGGAGAGCGGGGCGGAACGGAGGGGAGATTTCTCTCTCCCTCTCTCCCCCCACCCCCCCGCTCCCTCCTGCTGACAGCCGCTACTCACCGCTCCCCAGCACCGTCACCCAAACCTTCTGTCTCGAGCGTGGGAGATACTCGCTAAAGGCAATGCTCGCTCGAGCAATTGCCTTTAGCGAGTATACTCACTCATCTCTAGTTATTGTCTGTAACTCATTTGCTGTCAAGTTCTGAGTCAGTACCCAAAACTCTGTAAGAAGCAAAAACATTTTGTGCAAAAAAATAATTTTTTTTTTGTAGCCCAGTGATTAATTATAATCATTGGCACGTGAAAGTACAGCCTAGCACACAATTAGCCCTAAAAATTGTTAATTTCTGTTGAAGACACTGTATTGGTATTGAAACTGCTAAAAGGTAGAAAATAATGTAACAAAATACAAATTAACACTAATCCAAACGTAATATCAGCCTGTTTACTGCTGCTGTCTGATCTACACTGCAATGTAAAGCTGAATGGTTTGTAACAACAACTAATAATATCTTTTGCTCCTTGTATTCTCCATGATGAATCAATACGCCTTCTGTCAGTATTGTGATTTTCTTGGAGGCCATCCCAATGAAACAACACAAAGCATCTCGTTACTTTACTCTGTCAGATCAATTTATAACACACTGACCAGGAATCCCAAGATAAAGCTCCAACAACAAATATTGGGATTAAGTGTCAACATCTGTAAAAAGCAGCCCATGGGGCCTCATAGTACCCAATCTTATCATTTGTTTGAAATGTCATGTAAATCTTTGAAATAAGTCCAGAGTGGGTTTTATAAAGCAGTCTTTATTTTCTTTCTGCATTTTCTCCTTGTTACATATAGGGAAACTACTAACGGTAAATAATGTGTTTTTCAGGTTGAACGCGAGCAGGTAGCAAAATTACATGTGACTTCAATTCCTGCGGGGTGGAGGAGATGATTTGCCTGACCCAGCTGAGGGCAGTTGTTCAAACACTGTAAAGATAAAAAATTCACATAACATCCAGCTGATGTGTCATTAGAGGATGTATCATGGCCGTACAAAAACAGGCTAAAAAGCTGGGGTCATTAAATATTCAGATTACTTTTACACGCAGCAGAATCACTCTATTCTCCAGAAATTCTGTCAAAAGTTATACAATACTTAAAGGGGTTCTGTCATTAAAAACAAAAAATTATATACTTACCTATTGCTCCCCAGGCAACCTTACCTCTCCTCTCTTCTCCTCCCAAATCTTCTCCTGGATCGTCTAGCAGCTGGTGTCACGTGACCTGCAGCTGCCTGATTTAGCTGGATCCGGTGATGTAACGTACATTGCGCTACATTCTGCTTCCTGCAGGTCAATGTACGCATACGTCACTAGTGACGTAGCGTTCATTGCCCAGGCAGGAAGTGCGGTATGCACGGCTGGTGTCCCTTTCGCCATGGGAAGTAGTGGGTGTACACCACTGTTGGGCTGCTTGACAGCCAGGTGACGCCCCCACTTCCTCATTGGCTGGGCGCATTGATAGGGGGGTACCGGAAGGCACTGGGGAGAAGGCACAGCAGCGGCAGCGCAGAGGAGCATCAAATGACAAGGCAGAACAGCGGGCCAGCAGCAAAGGCTCCTGCGACACAGGAGCTTCAGAGTGGGGGTCCTTCAGCGCTGGAGCATCAGGGGAGAAGGCAGAGCAGCAGTACAACAGCGGAGGCTCACAGCGGGGAAACGACACAGCCCGAGCAGTGGACCAATAGCGGAGGCTATAGCACCGCAGGGGAGCGTGACAACAGGGGACGGAGAGCAGAGCATCAGCAGGGCAGATCCTTGTCTGCAGGGGGGGAGGATGGAAGAGCCAGGAGCAGGAACTGAGCTCCCGCCCCCTCTCCGCCCCTTGCCACTATTTGCAATAGAAGAGGGCGAGATGGGGCGGAGCTAAGTCGTGCCGCTTAGCCCCGCCCCCGCCCCTCCCATTGCAAATAGTGGCGAGGGGTCGGGAGCTCAGTTCCTGCTCCTGGCTCTTCCATTCTCCCCCCCTGCAGACAAGGCCAGCATATATGTATGTATGTGCACTATATATATATATATATATATATATATATATATATATATATATATATATATATATATATATATATATATATATATATATATATATATATACAAACATACATATGTTTTATAAATATCTAGTGTGTGTGTGTGTATCTCTATCTGCGTCTCTGCGGCTACCCATCTCTCTGCTTGTGTATTTACAAGCATGTACATACATATATCTATGTGTGTGTGTGTATATGTATGTATGTGTTTGTATATATGTGTGTGTATATATATATATATATATATATATATATGCACATCACAATGCATTGTTCTCACAAAGCGCATAGCACTTGCATATTTGCCTTGCGCAATATTGGTCTGAGATACTTGGACAGAAATAGTGCTCATTTATGTAAAATCAGCCAAAGGGAATGAATGTAACATCACCAAAGACATAAAGCAATATTTTGCCCTCTGTTGTCAGCATTCTATTATCGTGTCCCTCAAGTGTCAATGCATAATGCATTCCATGTGGCAGCGTGCCCGCCTGTATCACATCTTGTGTCCAAGCAAGAGGCAGTACAACAGGGTACTAGAGCCTCCCTGCCCACCTGTATCACATCTTGCATCCAAGCTAGAGGCAGTACAACAGGGTACTAGAGCCTCCATGCCCACCTATATCATATCTTGTATCCATACTAGAGATGATACAACAGGGTACTAGAGCCTCCATGCCCACCTATATCATATCTTGTATCCATACTAGAGGTGGTACAACAGGGTACTAGAGCCTTAATGCCCCCCCGTATCACATCTTGTATCCAAGCTAGAGGGGGTACAACAGGGTACTAGAGCCTTCATGCCGCCCCCCCCCCCCCCCCCCCCCTCCCCGTATCACATCTCGTATTCAAGCTACAGGCGGTACAACAGGACATACATACATACAATAAGACTAGCTTTACATAGATGTAAGTGCAATTACGCACACTGTTGTGCACGTTTTTATCTCTGAGGGTAGCCGTACACAGGTGTAATCGCATGTATGCTCTCTATTGCGGAACGTACATGTCCTATGCAGTGTGTGTGTGTGTGTATGTGTGTATATATATATATATATATACACATCTTGATACATATACGCATAGATAAATTTATATATACATATAGTCATACAATACATTGCATGGGGAATATTCAAAGGGGAAAAAAGACACAGGTATGTGTTTCCTGTTTTTACCATGTGGAGTGACTGCTGTGAGTGATTATTGTAACTACTGTGAGATTGTAAGGAAGATCTGGAAGCCCTTGGGAAGCGCTGGGTGTTCAGGGACAGAGGCAGGGAGAAACACTATCAGATTTTGGTGGACTGCAGGCAGGACTGCACAGCTCCAATCACTGCACTGGATGGGCGGAAGTGGTCAGCACAGTTGGGTTGCTGGGAGATGACCTTCTAGCAGGAGGGGCTGAACATGTAAACAGACCATGGAGGTGAAAAATGGAGCCTAGATAAGTACTACGTCTGAAAAAAACGTTTTGTATGTGTTATTAACAACATCCTGTACCGGCAGGGCGGATTTACTGGAGAAAAAAAATACAGATTGTATTGACAGAACCCTTTTAAAGTTAAAAGGGCCTACTATCACTGTTAACCCCTTAAGGACCAGGCTGTTTTGTCCCTAAAGGACCAGACACTTTTTAGGGATTTCTCCCATGTGTTGGATTTACTGCCCTACTTTTTTCTTCAGCTACCAAAATTATTTTTCCTGCACTTTTTTTCCATGACATTTAGGGATATTTTTTTATAGCTTTTTTTCACAGATTTTTTCCCGTTATATTTGTTTTATTGGGGGTAAAAAACTAAAACAATATATGATTTTGTTAAAATTTATAGTTTTTTATTTTGAAAATTATTATATTTACACTAACATAGTATGGGCATGGGTTCCTCATTTTGGTCCAGATGTTTTGATGTATAATTTGTATTGTTTCTGATTACAGGGCGCACGTTTTGGTTGGCATCCACAGCAGGTAATTTTCTTTTTTATATATCTTTTTTTATTTTAATCGGTAATTTTTTTTAACTTATTTTTGTAAATATTTTTCTTAACATCTATGTCTCCCGTGATGTCATATAAGATCTCTAGGGGTCATTGACACTTTTTCACTGTAGCTGGGTCATCCATAGGAGCCCCAGTTACAGGGTAAAACATCCTCTTGTAGTGACATCAGTGACTAACAGAGCTGATCAAGGTCTTCTAGGACCCTGCAGCACTACTGTGACAGAGGGCAACCAGTAGTCACATGACCGCAAGGCTGCATAACAGAACTAATACTTTTTCTTTCACTTTTTAGTACAGAGTGCTCGTTGAGCGCTATGTAGCCTGGGAAGGAGAAGGCAGAAGCAGTTAAAAAACACTTCTACCTTCTCCCCCAGGTCCTCAGCTGTGTCTGATAGCCAAGGACCAGATCTGCTTCTGCTTGGTTGCAGGAGAAAAGGCTTTAAACCAGAGCCATATTTTTTCTATCAGCCAGTATTAAAGCCCAAAACCAAGCGCCATACGTTTACAGTGCTTGGTCCTTTAGGGATTAAAGGGAACCCATCATCGGATTCATGCTGCCTGAATGACAGGGAGCAGGAACCCTGGACAGATGTGCCTATAGCACTGTAGCATTTCAGAACAAACACACTTTATATTTTGACTCAGAACGGAGCTCCGAGTCAAAAGGTGGGCCGTGCCGGCCTCATCCCACCTGCACAGCGAAGACTGACAGCTCTCTCCCTAAAAATGAGCATGGAGAGTAGCTGTCAGTCAACATGCTATGGCTGGGGAGAGTCATCTTGAGTCAAACTTTAAAGTGTGTTTATTCTGAAACGCCATTGCGTTTCAAAATAACAGCTACTGATGGGGGGTAATAGGCATACCTATCCCACATTCATGCTGTCTGTGGTTCTGGCAGCATGAACCCAGTGACAGGTATCCTTTAAATAGTATTGAAGCCATAAAAGTTAGATATAGAACTGAATTGTAGTTATATACTGCATGTAAGAAATAATCCAACCAAATTTCTGAACTAACTGGTACAGAAAAATTACTTTAAAATGGTTTTCCCAACTAACCAATTGATGACATATTGCTAGATCAGAGGGCATCCGACCACTGTTAGCTCCACAGCACCACTCTCATCTAGTGTTTGGTATTGCATGCAGCACTTACCAACACATTAATTGCCTTCCGAGTGTATTCAGAAGGTCATATATGTAGGCCGTGTGCTGTCCATGTATTCCACAGACAGCACACTGCCCCATACTAGCCTATATGGCTACTCAATGGCTGGCTTTTCACACAGACCAATTGTCCTTGTGGAAAAAAAATATTTCAGATCTTAATAAGGTCTTTCCTCGTGGATTTGAATACCACATGGATTGTTAACTTCTTGTTCCGTTTAAACACTGATAGTTCAGTGTTTCATATAGGAATGGAAAACACTCAAAAAGAAGGGAACGGAAACTGCACAATTCCTAACGATGATTTTCCTGTGTAAACAGGCTGCACGAGCGCGAACAAACTGGTGATGACGTCACCCACTTGTTCGCTCGGGCAAACGGGAATCGTCAGGTTCTCATTTGGTGTAAAAGAGCCAAATTTATAACCTTTTTCCAAGGAAGAGTCATTTATCTAGTCACATTGAACACACAAACTTATAGGGTGTCCTATACCATTACTATACATTTTTTTATGATGTATGTATTGTGCGCATATACAGTATATACAGTAGTATAGTTATGTGGATATATATGTGACTATCTACCCTCTCCTTTAAAATCTTGAATACACCAATCTTTGTACATTTTACTAAAACATTCTCCAGTATAAAGTTTTAATGAACCTCATTCATCAAAATATTTCTTCTTTATAGGGGATGAAATATTCCGCTAACGTTGTAAATGTACTTTGTAGCAGTTAAAACCCATACGCAGGTAAATAATGCATATAGATAATTTGTACTTTAATGAATTCTAACTTGTTGAGGTATCAGCATCCATAGACTCTAGTAAATTTATGAAGCAGCAGGGCGCAGAGTTGTGTAGTTCAGGATTATAATATATATCTTATGCCTGCACCTGGCAGTAACATTTTCTTTTCATTACATCAATGCAATGTGTTTGGTCTTAATTAGACTTATTTACATTGCTCTAGGGATAAGTTTTATCTGTAGGTAACTCAAATAACACTAAATACCAGTGCCAGTTAATGAAAATTAAATGATTTTGCTCCTAGCTCAGTGCTATATGGATTTAAGCAATGCTCCGCACACAAGCTCAAAATAATCACGTTTTAGAATTAAAGCTTTCTCTTTAAATGGGTAACAAACAAAGGAAATGAAAAATTTAAATGAAAACCAGAAACAACAATAAGACTCTGTTCACATTACATCTGAGCCTTCTGTCAAAGTATATGCCAGGAGGATTCCCTGACATAAACTTCAGACAGGAGGTTCCAACATTACATAATTGTGGACATACATTGCCCATAGGCTCCTATGTTAAAAAAAAATTCTAAACTGTATGGTATAAGTATTTTTAACTGGGTGTCTCTGTTCTTCTATATATAAGGGGTGCAGTTTGTCTTTGTTTAAATATTGCATGATATTGTCTATTTTGTTATGTCTCTTTGAGAGGGAGCTGGTATATAGGAACAGAGCTGAGCAGAAAAAAGAGACAAGAAGTAATTGAGGGAGGTGCAGGACAGAGGTTGAAGTAGGAGTCTCTCCTGGTGTACTGCAGAGTCGTAGATTTAGTCCTAAGGACAGTTCTCTTGGGGAGAAAGAGATCCAGCCATTGAGAGGCTGGCAGACAGCAGCTAATCTATAGACAGAGGAAGAAGGGAGTCTTTACTGGTTTTTGCTAGAGGGCTGTAGCAATTGTCCTAAGGGCAGTTTTCCTCCAGTGATCAGGGAAAGGAGTGCTGAATAGTGAAGTCAGTACAAGTGGTTCCTCTGTTCCTTCGCCTCCGAAGACGCTGAACCGGAGCCAGCGGGTCTGGAAAAGTTATCTGGGCATACAGCTGTTACAGGTATTCCACACTAACGGACTTAAAGACTGTTTGGTGAGACAGTTATCCTTTATTTCTGATCCTGGTAAACTGAGCTATGACACTGATTAACAACCGTTCGTACAGACTCTTGAACTTTATTGATAGACAGATACCCTGGATCAACAGTTATCGGTTTCCTGTTTTATAGTTAATAAAGTATTCGTTCAGCAATGGACTCCTGCGCCCATCAGACTAATATTGACTGCATGCGGAGCCTCACATATACAGCAAAGAAAACGTATCCAGATGTTTTGGAATCTGTTAGATAAATGGAGCCTAAGGGCTCATTCACACCGGAGTATGCGTACAACACTGAGTATACTGCAGCACTGTACTCATCACAGCCCATACGCTCTGCCTGCAGAGAGCCAACAGATATTGCGTAGGGGTGAGATTGGCATTGTGCATGCCCAGGAATCTGACGTCATGGAAATGCACAGTGTGATTTTTTTTTTCTTCAAACTCCCCACTCTGTTCAGAGCAGGGATGCGTATTGAAACGCTGCCCTCTTGCAATGCCTCAATAGGACAGCGTTTCATATACAGCCCGTTCAAGGGCTGCATATAATACGCTGAGAAATAGAGCATGCTGCAATTTATTTCTCCTGTGTATCGATATGCAGTGCCCACATGCAGGTGTGAATGGAAGAATGAAAGTCCATTGACTTTCATTGCCTCCATTCACCGCGTATTACGCATGGGACATACGTGTGCGTAATACACGGTGACAAAATGCCTGTGTGAATGAGCCATTTTGGATATACTTTCTTTGACATATATGCCAAACCATAGTGTTACGTCATGATAGTTTGTTCTCCTGGGTCTTGTGGTTCTGTTGGGCTTCCAGAAGCACACTGCTGCGGTTGTCGTGGATTTGGCTGGCTGATTGTGTGGAGTTCTCCAGCCAGCCAATTACCACTGGTCTGTGCACATAAATACCAGCCTTCTTGCTAGAGAATGCTGCTCATTATACACAATTTATTGCAGAAGCCTGATAGTAGGATGCATGCATTTCTGCTTGGTTTATGTCTGAATTCCCCTTGATCTGTAAGTGTGCAGATGCCTGGTCAGTGTAAGTCCTGCTTGGTTCATGTTGGAATACCCACCATTAGAAGGTCCTGCCTGTAGTTTGCTATGTCTGAATTTGCTCTAATCCTGTCTGGTGTTTCCTGCCTGATCTGAGTCTTTTGCCTTTTTTCCTGATTCCATCCAGGCAAGTCAGGTTTACCTGAGGTTCCTGTGTGGGGCCGTCCTTGTCAGGACGATCACCCTGCTTTTAGACAGAGTTCCCCGACATCGTAGGTGTAGTGTCAGACTTCCCCTTTTTCCTTACTTTGTTCTTGTTTGGTCTATTTAGTGATCTCTGTGTCCAGTCTGGAGTATATATTCATCCCTCTAACTATAAATATATTGGTGAAGGATAAACCATTGGAATCCCAGTGATCCTGTTTATTATAACCAAGCAACCTATTCTTACGATAAGTAAGGATCTCCACTGATTAGGGAGTTATGACATGTCATAAAGCAGTATGGTACAAAAACCTATTATGAATGGGTTCACATGTCATATTTTTGGGTCAGCTTCAAATAGTCCACTCCTCTCTGAGATCCTGCTAACGTTTGTGAACCTGGTTCACGCACATGGGATTAAAGCCAGTTTCACATGAATGTATTATGACTAGAGATGAGCGAGCACCAAAATGCTCGGGTGCTCGTTACTCGGGACGAAATTTTCGCGATGCTCGAGGGTTCGTTTCGAGTAACGAACCCCATTGAAGTCAATGGGCAACTCGAGCATTTTTGTATATCGCCGATGCTCGCTAAGGTTTCCATTTGTGAAAATCTGGGCAATTCAAGAAAGTGATGGGAACGACACAGCAACGGATAGGGCAGGCGAGGGGCTACATGTTGGGCTGCATCTCAAGTTCCCAGGCCCACTATTAAGCCACAATAGCGGCAAGAGTGCCCCCCCCTCCCAACAATTTTTACTTCTGAAAAGCCCTCATTAGCAATGCTGCCCAACCCCCCCCCCCCCCCCCGCACGACCCAGTGTCCACAGCGCACACCAAACTGTCCCTGCGCAGCCTTCAGCTGCCCTCATGCCACACCACCCTCATGTCTTTTTATAAGTGCGTCTGCCATGAGGAGGAACCGCAGACACACACTGCAGAGGGTTGGCACGGCTAGGCAGTGACCCTCTTTAAAAGGGGCGGGGCGATAGCCCACAATGCTGTACAGAAGCAATGAGAAATATAATCCTGTGCCACCGCCATCAGGAGCTGCACACGTGGGCATAGCAATGGGGAACCTATATGCCACACACTATTCATTCTGTCAAGGTGTCTGCATGCCCCAGTCAGACCGCGGTTTTTTTATAAATAGTCACAGGCAGGTACAACTCCGCAATGGGAATTCCGTGTGCACCCACAGCATGGGTGGCTCCCTGGAACCCACCGGCTGTACATAAATGTATCCCATTGCAGTGCCCTGGACAGCAGAGCTAACGTCAGATTAAATGCAGGTGGGCTTCGGCCCACACTGCATGCCCCAACCTGACCGGGGATTTTAATTCATAGACACAGGCAGGTACAACTCCCTATTGTGAAGTTCCTGTGGACCCACAGCATGGGTGGCTCCCTAGAACCCACCGGCGGTACATAAATATATCCCATTGCAGTGCCCAGCACAGCTGAGGTAATGTCATGTTTAATGCAGGTGGGCTTCGGCCCACACTGCATGCCCCAGTCAGACTGGGGTTCTTTAGAAGTGGACACATGCAGTTACAACTCCCTGTGGACCCACAGCATGGGTGGGTGCCAGGAAGCCACCGGCGGTACATAAATATATCCCATTGCATTGCCCATCACAGCTGAGGTAATGTCATGTTTAATGCAGGTGGGCTTCGGCCCACACTGCATGCCCCAGTCAGACTGGGGTTCTTTAGAAGTGGACACATGCAGTTACAACTCCGTGTGGACCGACAGCATGGGTGGGTGCCAGGAACCCACCGACGGTACATAAATATATCCCATTGCAGTGCCCATCACAGCTGAGGTAATGTCATGTTTAATGCAGGTGGGCTTCGGCCCACACTGCATGCCCCAGTCAGACTGGGGTTCTTTAGAAGTGGACACATGCAGTTACAACTCCGTGTGGACTGACAGCATGGGTGGGTGCCAGGAACCCACCGACGGTACAAGAATATATCCCATTGCAGTGCCCAGCACAGCTGAGGTAACATCAGCTTTAATGCAGGTGGGCAAAAAATTAATTGGATTACACTGTAGGCGAGGGCCCCAAAAAATTGGTGTACCAACAGTACTAATGTACGTCAGAAAAATTGCCCATGCCCAACCAAGAGGGCAGGTGAAACCCATTAATCGCTTTGGTTAATGTGGCTTAATTTGTAACTAGGCCTGGAGGCAGCCCAGTTAAAATAAAAATTGGTTCAGGTGCAAGTTTCAACGCTTTAATGAGCATTGAAACGTATAAAAATTGTTTACAAAAATTATATGACTGAGCCTTGTGAGCCTAAGAAAAATTGCCCGTTCGGCGTGATTACGTCAGGTTTCAGGAGGAGGAGCAGGAGGAGGAGGATGAATATTATACACAGATCGATGAAGCTAAAAGGTCCACGTTTTTGATGGTGATAGAGAACAATGCTTCCATCCGCGGGTGCAGCCTACGTATTGTTTAGGTATCGCTGCTGTCCGCTGGTGGAGAAGAGAAGTCTGGGGAAATCCAGGCTTTGTTCATCTTGATGATTGTAGGCCTGTCGGCACTGTCGGTTGACAGGCGGGTATGCTTATCTGTGATGATTCCCCCAGCCGCACTAAACACCCTCTCTGACAAGACGCTAGCCGCAGTACAAGCAAGCACCTCCAGAGCATACAGCGCGAGTTCAGGCCACATGTCCAGCTTCGACACCCAGTAGTTGTAGGGGGCAGAGGCGTCACGGAGGACGGTCGTGCGATCGGCTATGTACTCCCTCACCATCCTTTTATAGTGCTCCCGCCGACTCAGCCTTGACTGGGGAGCGGTGACACAGTCTTGCTGGGGAGCCAGAAAGCTGTCAAAGGCCTTGGAGAGTGTTCCCCTGCCTGTGCTGTACATGCTGCCTGATCTCCGCGCCTCCCCTGCTACCTGGCCCTCGGAACTGCGCCTTCGGCCACTAGCGCTGTCGGATGGGAATTTTACCATCAGTATGTCCGCCAGGTTCCTGTGGTATAGCATTACTCTCGAACCCCTTTTTTCTTCGGGTATGAGAGTGGAAAGGCTCTCCTTATACCGTGGGTCGAGCAGTGTGTACACCCAGTAATCCGTAGTGGCCAGAATGCGTGTAACGCGAGGGTCACGAGAAAGGCATCCTAACATGAAGTCAGCCATGTGGGCCAGGGTACCTGTACGCAACACATGGCTGTCCTCACTAGGAAGATCACTTTCAGGATCCTCCTCCTCCTCCTCCTCCTCCTCAGGCCATACACGCTGAAAGGATGACAGGCAAGCAGCATGGGTACCGTCAGCAGTGGGCCAAGCTGTCTCTTCCCCCTCCTCCTCATCCTCCTCCCCCTCCTCCTCCTCCTCCTCAACGCGCTGAGATATAGACAGGAGGGCGCTCTGACTATCCAGCGACATACTGTCTTCCCCCGCCTCTGTTTCCGAGCGCAAAGCGTCTGCCTTTATGCTTTGCAGGGAACTTCTCAAGAGGCATAGCAGAGGAATGGTGATGCTAATGATTGCAGCATCGCCGCTCACCATCTGGGTAGACTCCTCAAAGTTTCCAAGGACCTGGCAGATGTCTGCCAACCAGGCCCACTCTTCTGTAAAGAATTGAGGAGGCTGACTCCCACTGCGCCGCCCATGTTGGAGTTGGTATTCCACTATAGCTCTACGCTGCTCATAGAGCCTGGCCAACATGTGGAGCATAGAGTTCCACCGTGTGGGCACGTCGCACAGCAGTCGGTGCACTGGCAGATGAAACCGATGTTGCAGGGTGCGCAGGGTGGCAGCGTCCGTGTGGTACTTGTGGAAATGTGCGCAGAGTCGGCGCACCTTTCCGAGCAGGTCTGACAAGCGTGGGTAGCTTTTCAGAAAGCGCTGAGCCACCAAATTAAAGACGTGGGCCAGGCATAGCACGTGCGTGAGGCTGCCGAGCTGCAGAGCCGCCACCAGGTTACGGCCGTTGTCACACACGACCATGCCCGGTTGGAGGCTCAGCGGCGCAAGCCAGCGGTCGGTCTGCTCTGTCAGACCCTGCAGCAGTTCGTGGGCCGTGTGCCTCTTCTCTCCTAAGCTGAGTAGTTTCAGCACGGCCTGCTGAAGCTTGCCCACCTCTGCGCTGCCGTGCCGCGCGACACCGACTGCTGGCGACGTGCTGCTGCTGACACATCTTGATTGCGAGACAGAGGTTGCGTAGGAGGAGGAGGAGGGTGGTTTAGTGGAGGAAGCATACACCGCCGCAGATACCACCACCGAGCTGGGGCCCGCAATTCGGGGGGTGGGTAGGACGTGAGCGGTCCCAGGCTCTGACTCTGTCCCAGCCTCCACTAAATTCACCCAATGTGCCGTCAGGGAGATATAGTGGCCCTGCCCGCCTGTGCTTGTCCACGTGTCCGTTGTTAAGTGGACCTTGGCAGTAACCGCGTTGGTGAGGGCGCGTACAATGTTGCGGGAGACGTGGTCGTGCAGGGCTGGGACGGCAGATCGGGAAAAGTAGTGGCGACTGGGAACTGAGTAGCGCGGGGCCGCGGCCGCCATCATACCTTTGAAAGCCTCCGTTTCCACAACCCTATACGGCAGCATCTCCAGGCTGATAAATTTGGCTATGTGCACGTTTAACGCTTGAGCGTGCGGGTGCGTGGCGGCGTACTTGCGCTTGCGCTCAAACACTTGCGCTAGCGACGGCTGGACGGTGCGCTGAGAGACATTGGTGGATCGGGCCGAGGACAGCGGAGGTGAGGGTGTGGGTGCAGGCCAGGAGACGGTAGTGCCTGTGTCCTGAGAGGGGGGTTGGATCTCAGTGGCAGGTTGGGGCACAGGGGGAGAGGCAGCGGTGCAAACCGGAGGCGGTGAATGGCCTTCGTCCCACCTTGTGGGGTGCTTGGCCATCATATGTCTGCGCATGCTGGTGGTGGTGAGGCTGGTGGTGGTGGCTCCCCGGCTGATCTTGGTGCGACAAAGGTTGCACACCACTGTTCGTCGGTCGTCTGCACTCTCAGTGAAAAACTGCCAGACCTTTGAGCACCTCGGCCTCTGCAGGGTGGCATGGCACGAGGGGGCGTTTTGGGAAACAGTTGGTGGATTATTCGGTCTGGCCCTGCCTCTACCCCTGGCCACCGCACTGCCTCTTCCAACCTGACCTGCTGCTGCACTTGTCTCCCCCTCTGAAGACCTGTCCTCAGTAGGCGTAGCAAACCAGGTGGGGTCAGTCACCTCATCGTCCTGCTGCTCTTCCTCCGAATCCTCTGTGCGCTCCTCCCTCGGACTTACTCCAATTACTACTACCTGAGTGATAGACAACTGTGTCTCATCGTCATCGTCCTCCTCACCCACTGAAAGCTCTTGAGACAGTTGCCGGAAGTCCCCAGCCTCATCCCCCGGACCCCGGGAACTTTCCAAAGGTTGGGCATCGGTCACGACAATCTCCTCCGGTGGGAGAGGAACCAGTGCTGGCCATTCTGGGCAGGGGCCCGGGAACAGTTCCTGGGAGTCTGCCTGCTCCTCAGAATGTGACATTGTAATGGAGTGAGGAGGCTGGGAGGAAGGAGGAGCAGCAGCCAGAGATTTCAGAGTTGCAGCAGTGGACGGCGCAGAATTCTGGGTGGTCGATAGATTGCTGGATGCACTTTCTGCCATCCACGACAGGACCTGCTCACACTGCTCATTTTCTAATAAAGGTCTACCGCGTGGACCCATTAATTGTGAGATGAATGTGGGGACGCCAGAAACGTGCCTCTCTCCTAATCCCGCAGCAGTCGGCTGCGATACACCTGGATCAGGAGCTCGACCTGTGCCCACACCCTGACTTGGGCCTCCGCGTCCTCGCCCGCGTCCACGTCCTCAAGGCCTACCCCTACCCCTCAGCATGCTGTATTACCAGTAGTGCAGAAACAGAACGCTGTAATTAAATGTGCCGCTTATTGGCCTGTGGTTGGAGGCTGACTTCGCTTACGGAACACACAGCAGAGGCAGGAAAGAATTTTGCGCAAGCCTGCTGTAACACTTAGCTGGCTGCGTATGAATTAGGACAACTACCCCCAGCAGAGACGCAGTACAGTCAGGACGGTTACAGGCAGCCCAAATAGATTTTTTTTCCCAAATTTTTTTGGAAAAGCCCATTGCGTATATAGACTGGATATGTCTTTCACTGTCCCTGCCTCACCACCACTACTGGCCGTGGACTATGTAAAATTACTGTAGGACGCAATGCTCTGCACAGCCGATATACAAAAGAAAAAAAATGGGCAACACTGCAAAAAGCAGCCTCAACAGTACTGCTCACGGTCAGATGTGGCCCTAAGAAGGACCATTGGGGTTCTTGAAGCCTAAAATCACTCCTAACGCTCTCCCTATAGCAGCTCCGGCATCAGCAGCACTTTCCCTGATCTCTATCAGAATGCATCTGTGGTGAGCCGTGGGAGGGGCCGATTTATATACTTGGGTGACACCTGATCTCGCCAGCCACTCACTGCAGGGGGGTGGTATAGGGCTTGAACGTCGCAGGGGGAAGTTGTAATGCCTTCCCTGTCTTTCTATTGGCCAGAAAAGCGCGCTAACGTCTCAGAGATGAAAGTGAAAGTAACTCGAACATCGCGTGGTGCTCGCCTCTAGTAACGAGCATCTCGAACACGCTAATACTCGAACGAGTATCAAGCTCGGACGAGTACGTTCGCTCATCTCTAATTATGACATGTTTTTACATCCATAATAAGGGTAAGTATGTTGGTCTGACCATGAGTCTACTGACCCAAACTCACAGCATCATAGGGATCCATGATGCTGTGAGTTCAACCTAGTAGACCTGCGGTTGTGCCTCCTCACTCATCCGTATTATGGGTGTACAAATGCATCTAGAATACACTTGTCTGAAACTGTCCTAAAAGAGATTTTTAAAGCAGGATTAAAGGACACTAGAATAGGTACAGTCACTAAAAAGTAGCCTTGGGACACAAATCTCACCAGCCCACATACAATATCGCCCCCTCCCCAAATATAAAAATTGAGTTGTCAATGTGTGCTGCAGCAAATTCTACTATACAGTCACCTCACAAATCACACCCTTAAGGCTCCTTCAGATGGCCATGTGCACAATTGCACACGCTTCAGCACAACTTATTAGCGCCTTGAACAAAGTTTGATGAAGAAGATTTGCGCGCTTATCGGCTCATAGTACTATACTTTTTGCACACACAGGAGCTGTTTACATATGCAACACCTCCCTGCCATGATTTAAAAGGCTATTTAGTCTAATGAGATCCAGATGTGTTCTTCTTTTCACAGAATTGTGCAGCCTATTTGTTACCATGCGGTGGCTGCGGGTCCTCCCGGGGCGACGGGGCGCTGGGTCCCGCGGTCAGAGCGTTTCCCCCCAGCTGGTTGTCTGGCTGCCGGGGGCGGGGGTGGCTGGTCGTCACGGTGTGCGTGCTCGTGGGTTCGGGCGGCGATGTGCGCGTGCACCTGTGAGTGCAGCTCTGTGCACGAGTCCCTGTTTATGGGTTTCTGTTGGGAGGTAGTCGCCTCCCTCTCTCCGCCCCTGGGCGGAGGCTTCTGTTTATAAGGCTGGCAGTGAGGTCCATTCACTGCCAGTTATTGGTTTCTGTTCAGTGTGCTAGCAGCTTGCCCTCTGTCAGTCCCCTGTTCGTCAGCTGTTGCTATTTCTGCCAGGTTATCCCATTTGCCTCGGTCTGCATTTATTTCCTGCTGGTTTTCTACATCTGCCCTTCCTGTCGGTGTTCTACCCAGTTCCATCTTGGTACACCAGTCCCCCCTCTCGGTCCCTAGTGAGAGCAGGGACCGCCGCCCAGTTGCCCATCTGGGTTTAGCCAAGAGTGAGGCAAGTAGGCAGGGACAGGGGTTGCGGGTAATTTTCAGGGCAACGCAGGCTGGCGTATCATCAGATAGGATACCGTAACAATAAATGGCCCTTAAAATTGCCCAGTGGGTTTTTGTTTTTTGCTCTCCAATGGAGACCAGGAGCATCCTTGCAAGTCAGTTTCAGGATATAGTGGGCGTGATTCAAGACCTGTCCGGTCGTATGGTGGCCCAGGAGCAGCGTGTGTTGGCGCAGGTCCCTGCCGCTCTGTCTATCCCTGAGCCCAAGTGTCCTCTCCCTGAGGTGTTTTCCGGGGAGAGAAGCAAGTTTTTTGTTTTCAGCAGGTATGTAGACTATATTTCCGGATGCGGCCCGGATCCTCCGTCTCAGAGTTCCAGAAGGTGGGATTGATTCTATCCCTACTGCGGGGTCCCCCCCAGACATGGGCCTACTCCTTACCCGAGAGTCCGACTTACCTGCAGTCTGTTGATTCGTTTTTTCAGGAACTAGGAGGTATTGTTGATGAGCCGGACTGAGCGGGATTAGCAGTATCTCACCTCATGGCTTTGTGTCAGGGGCAGCAGTGTGCTGAAGACTATTGCTGTAAGTTTAGACAGTATGCCAGTGAAACCTCCTGGAACGATGGTGCCCTCAAGGATGTGTTTTTTCTGTTTTTTTCTGATGCTGTCAAGGATCTAATTATTTCCCATCCCTCTCCTGTAACACTTAATAAGGCGATGGAATTGGCAGTAAAGGCTGACAGGAGATGAGATCTAGAGAAAAGGAACGTCAGGCCTGTAAAAATAGGGAGACCTGCAGACCCGCTCCCACTTCTCCCATGCCAACTCCTGGGGCTGAGCCTATGGAAGTGGACCAGCTAAGTCTCGGGGAACGGCGACGGTTTTGGAATGACTCCTTGCCCCTGATTCCGGACTTGTTAATCAGGTGATAGGGGCCCACTGGTTTTCCAAACTGAACTTAAGGGGGGCTTACAATTTAATTCGCATTCGAGAGGGAGATGAATGGAAGACTGCATTCAACACCCGGTTAGGACATTTTGAATGTCTGGTTATGCCCTTCGGACTCTGTAATGCCCCCGCTGTATTCCAGGGTTTTATGAACGCGGTCTTCCACGACTTCCTGGGGGTATTTCGAGTCATATATCTCAATGATATTCTGGTGTATTCTCCAGACTGGGACTCACATGTACAGCACCTGAGGTTGGTTCTGACCCGTTTGCGTGAGTACCAACTGTTTGTCAAGTTGGAGAAATGTTTATTTGGTACTAAACAAGTGTCTTTCCTGGGTTATGTGATTTCACTGTGAGGTACTGAGGGGCGTGATAGTGGATGGTCGCTACATCGCCCCTAGGTTCCACTATTATGCCTAGGAGGGCTGGAGGAAGTGCATGTCCTGCTGTTTGAGACATGAAAAGCCAGGAGTGCAATGTAATCTCCAGCAAGTACTTGCTGGAGGTCTTTTCTTTAAAAGTTTCTGGGCCTGGTTTTTTGGAATGGATGTCAGGTTGGTAGCGGGGCCATCCATTCCACTTCCTCCACTCCAGGTTGTGGGCGAGGTCAATCAGCACAGGTGCTGAGGCTGAGCCAGTCTAGGGGTAAATATAAATAGCAGTGTGCACGGACACAGGGGGGAATGAGATGGCTGCTGGACCCTGGCAGCCTGTGATACCGGCTAGAGCTGGAAACCCTGCTGTGTGGCGCACCTGCAGAGCGTGATCTGGTTAGGCAGGGACTGCCTATTGTTATTGCTGGACTGTTATTTTTGTGCCTGAAGCTAAGGCTGCATTTGTGTTAACTATTCTGAACTGAAATAAAGACAGGTCACGCCTGCTCTTGGACTTTATCCAATGGTTTCCGCCTTTGACTGCCGCCCACCCGCACTCTACCGATTTGTCCTCCCACATCACCCACGGAGATTCAGATGGAGTTTGATAAAGTAGCAGCAATCTCCTAATGGGTCAGACCAGATAACCTTAAGGCTCTCCAGCGGTTTTTGGGTTTCACAAATTTTTACCGTAAATTCATTAGGAATTACTCAGTTATTGCTCAACCCTTGACCGACCTCACTAAGAAGGGGGCCGATTTGGTAAAGATGGTCGCCTGCGGCCCTAGATGCTTTTAGAGCAGAAGCTGTATTGTCTCAGAAAGTCAGTGGGAGATCCGGGTATTGTCCCTGTGCATTCTTTTCACAGAAGTTTAATTTAGCACAACGTAACTACAACGTGGGTAACCGCGAGTTACTGGCGATCAATTGGGCTCTAGAAAAGTGGCGACACCATCTTGAGGGGGCTAGACATCCCATTACCGTGTATACGGATCATAAAAACCTGGTATATCTCGCCAATGCTAAAAGACTCACTGCTCATCAAGCCCGGTGGGCATTGTTTTTCGCCAGGTTTAATTTCGTCGTGACATATTCCGGGAGAAAAGAATGTGAAGGCGGACGCCCTGTCACGGAGTTTCGGGTCGCCAGAAAATGAGACAGTGACTCCTGAGAATATCTTGGCACCTGGGGTGGTGGTGGCAGCTGTAGAATCTAACCTCGTCTCTCAACTACAGAACTGTCAGCAGGATGCTTCTTCGGGGGTGTCAGAGGGCAGATGGTTTGTGCCAGAGACCTTATGTCTCAGAGTCATTAAAGAATCTCACTTGTCAGTTTTCGCAGGCCATCCGGGGTGCAGGGGACTCTGACTCTTTGTTCTAGACACTTCTGGTGGCCCGGCATGTCTCATGAGATCCGCGACTTTGTTAAGGGATGCTCTATGCACGCAATAAAAGTCGGTGGCGTCCTCCAAAGGGTCCTCTGAGACCGTTACCCGTACCTTCTCATCCGTGGTCGCAGTTATTAGTATATTTTATCACCGATCTACCGGAATCCCAGAAGTTCACCACTATCTTAGTGGTTGTCGAGCGGTTCTCAAGAAAGGCACATTTTGTGGCGTTAAAGAAGCTACCTTCGGCAATAGAATTTGCCAAGATTTTTGTAAAAGAAATCATTCGTCTACATGGGGTTCCCAAAAACATTGTATCTGATCGCGGGGTTCAGTTTGTTGCGCAGTTGTGGCGAGTTTTCTGCAGAAACCTGGGAATGTCGCTTTCCTTCTTGTTAGCATTCCACCAGCAAACCAATGGTCAGACTGAGCGGAAGAACCAAGATTTAGTGCAATATTTACGGTTGTTTGCTGGCAAAAAGGCTCATCAGGGGGCAGAGTTCCTGTCACTGGCAGAGTTTGCGCTAAACAACCGCACTTGTTCTTCCACTGGGGTATCTCCATTCTTTTGTGTATACAGTCAGCATCCTTGCTTCCTTACAGCGATTCCTACTCCATCTGTCTGTCCTGCAGCTGACGTTGCCACAGATACGTTGCAGGGAGTATGGAAAGAGGTACAGAAAAACGAGGAAGCAACGGGGGCTCGTATGCAGTTGCGTAGTGGGAGGAGTCTGTCAGTATCTGAACCTTACAGGGTGAGACAGAAGGTATACCTGTCTTCTAAAAGTCTCAAATTAAAGGTCCTGTCCTTGAAGCTGGCGCTGCGTTACGTGGGGCCCTTTGTCATCACACGTGTAGTGAATCCTCTCGCCTATGAACTGGGTTTGCCAGCTACATGGGGGGTTCACAGGGTTTTTCATAAGTCTTTATAAGTCTTATAAGTCTCTTTGTCCCTTCGGTGATAGCAACCTAGGCTGTTGTATCATCAGGCAGGATACCGTAACACTATTGTGCATTTGCGCACCTTCCATAGACTTCTATGTGGCCCTTGGTGCGCAAATGCACACAAAAATAGACCAGATCCAATTTTTTTATGCGTGTGCAAAATGCATTCATGAGGATGAACCTATTGACATAAATGAAAAAAAAATTCACTGAGGCAAAGGTAATTATTACAGATGAGCGAACGTACTCGTCCGAGCTTGATACTCGTTCGAGTATTAGCGTGTTCGAGATGCTCGTTACTCGTGACGAGTACCACGCGATGTTCGGGTTACTTTCACTTTCATCTCTGAGACGTTAGCACGCTTTTCTGGCCAATTGAAAGACAGGGAAGGCATTACAACTTCCCCCTGCGACGTTCAAGCCCTATACCACCCCCCTGCAGTGAGTGGCTGGCGAGATCAGGTGTCACCCGAGTATAAAAATCGGCCCCTCCCGCGGCTCACCACAGATGCGTTCTGACATAGAGGAGGGAAAGTGCTATCTTGTTGGAGCTGCTATAGGGAGAGTGTTAGGAGTATTTTAGGCTTCAAGAACCCCAACGGTCCTTCTTAGGGCCACATCTAACCGTGTGCAGTACTGTGGAGGCTGCTTTTTGCAGTGTTGCACTTTTTTTTTTTTTTGGTATATCGGCTGTGCAGAGCATTGCGCCCTGCAGTAATACTCCAGGGACAGAAGCGCTTAGGCAGGGACAGAAGACATATTGATTGAATATAGGCAGTGGGCTTTTGCAAAAAAATTTGTGGAAAAAAATCTATTTGGTCTGCCTGTGAGTGTCCTCAGTGTTCTGGGTCTGTGCTGGGTGTAGTAGTTCTCCAAATTCATACGCAGCCAGCTAAGTGTTACAGCAGGCTTGCGCAAAATTATTTCCTGGCTCTGTCTGAGCTCTGAAATCACCGCTGTATTGCAGTTCACAGTGCAACACTCTGCAGTTCTGTGACATACCCCAGGGCCAGAAGCGCTTAGGCAGGGACAGAAGACATATTGATTGAATATAGGCAGTGGGCCTTTGCAAAAAAATTTGTGGAAAAAAATCTATTTGGGCTGCCTGTGAGTGTCCTCAGTGTTCTGGGTCTGTGCTGGGTGTAGTACTTCTCCAAATTCATACGCAGCCAGCTAAGTGTTACAGCAGGCTTGCGCAAAATTATTTCCTGGCTCTGTTTGGGCTCTGAAATCACCGCTGTATTGCAGTTCACAGTGCAACACTCTGCAGTTCTGTGACATACCCCAGGGCCAGAAGCGCTTAGGCAGGGACAGAAGACATATTGATTGAATATAGGCAGTGGGCCTTTGCAAAAAAATTTGTGGAAAAAAATCTATTTGGGCAGCCTGTGAGTGTCCTCAGTGTTCTGGGTCTGTGCTGGGTGTAGTAGTTCTCCAAATTCATACGCAGCCAGCTAAGTGTTACAGCAGGCTTGCGCAAAATTATTCCCTGGCTCTGTCTGGGCTCTGAAATCACCGCTGTATTGCAGTTCACAGTGCAACACTCTGCAGTTCTGTGACATACCCTAGGGCCAGAAGCGCTTCGGCAGGGACAGAAGACATATTGATTGAATATAGGCAGTGGGCCTTTGCAAAAAAATTTGTGGAAAAAAATCTATTTGGGCTGCCTGTGAGTGTCCTCAGTGTTCTGGGTCTGTGCTGGGTGTAGTAGTTCTCCAAATTCATACGCAGCCAGCTAAGTGTTACAGCAGGCTTGCGCAAAATTATTTCCTGGCGTTCCGTAAGCGAAGTCAGCCTCCAACCACAGGCCAATAAGCGGCACATTTAATTACAGCGTTCTGTTTCTGCATTACTGGTAATACAGCATGCTGAGGGGTAGGGGTAGGCCTAGAGGACGTGGACGCGGGAGAGGACGCGGAGGCCCAAGTCAGGGTGTGGGCACAGGCCGAGCTCCTGATCCAGGTGTATCGCAGCCGACTGCTGCGGGATTAGGAGAGAGGCACGTTTCTGGCGTCCCCACATTCATCGCACAATTAATGGGTCCACGCGGTAGACCTTTATTAGAAAATGAGCAGTGTGAGCAGGTCCTGTCGTGGATGGCAGAAAGTGCTTCCAGCAATCAATCGTCCACCCACAGTTCTGCGCCGTCCACTGCTGCAACTCAGAATCCTCTGGCTGCTGCTCCTCCTTCCTCCCAGCCTTCTCACTCCATTACAATGAGACATTCTGAGGAGCGGGCAGACTCCCAGGAACTGTTCTCGGGCCCCTGCTCAGATTGGGCAGCAGTGGTTCCTCTCCCACCAGAGGAGTTTATCGTGACTGATGCCCAACCATTGGAAAGTTCCCAGGGTCCGGGGGATGAGGCTGGGGACTTCCGCCAACTGTCTCAAGACCTTTCAGTGGGTGAGGAGGACGATGACGTTGAGACACAGTTGTCTATCAGTGAGGTAGTAGTAAGGGCAGTAAGTCCGAGGGAGGAGCGCACAGAGAATTTGGAGGAAGAGCAGCAGGACAATGAGGTGACTGACCCCACCTGGTTTGCTACGCCTACTGAGGACAGGTCTTCAGAGGGGGAGGCAAGGGCAGCAGCAGGGCAGGTTGCAAGAGGCAGTGCGGTGGCCAGGGGTAGAGGCAGGGCCAGACCGAATAATCCACCAACTGTTTCCCAAAGCGCCCCCTCGCGCCATGCCACCCTGCAGAGGCCGAGGTGCTCAAAGGTCTGGCAGTTTTTCACTGAGAGTGCAGACGACCGACGAACAGTGGTGTGCAACCTTTGTCGTGCCAAGATCAGCCGGGGAGCCACCACCACCAGCCTCACCACCACCAGCATGCGCAGACATATGATGGCCAAGCACCCCACAAGGTGGGACGAAGGCCGTTCACCGCCTCCGGTTTGCACCACTGCCTCTCCCCCTGTGCCCCAACCTGCCACTGAGATCCAACCCTGCTCTGAGGACACAGACACTACCGTCTCCTGGCCTGCACCCACACCCTCACCTCCGCTGTCCTCGGCCCCATCCAGCAATGTCTGTCAGCACACCGTCCAGCCGTCGCTAGCGCAAGTGTTTGAGCGCAAGCGCAAGTACGCCACCACGCACCCGCACGCTCAAGCGTTAAACGTGCACATAGCCAAATTTATCAGCCTGGAGATGCTGCCGTATAGGCTTGTGGAAAAGGAGTCCTTCAAAAGT
This sequence comes from Eleutherodactylus coqui, assembly GCF_035609145.1. Classification (NCBI taxonomy): domain Eukaryota; kingdom Metazoa; phylum Chordata; class Amphibia; order Anura; family Eleutherodactylidae; genus Eleutherodactylus; species Eleutherodactylus coqui. The sequence continues at coordinate 135,243,796 of NC_089843.1, read as the reverse complement.
ATGATGGCGGCGGCGGCCCCGCGCTACTCAGTTCCCAGTCGCCACTACTTTTCCCGATGTGCCGTCCCAGCCCTGCACGACCACGTCTCCCGCAACATTGTACGCGCCCTCACCAACGCGGTTACTGCCAAGGTCCACTTAACAACAGACACGTGGACAAGCACAGGCGGACAGGGCCACTGTATCTCCCTGACGGCACATTGGGTGAATTTAGTGGAGGCTGGGACCGAGTCAGAGACTGGGACCGCTCACGTCCTACCCACCCCCAGAATTGCGGGCCCCAGCTCGGTGCTGGTATCTGCGGCAGTGTATGCTTCCTTCACTAAAGCACCCTCCTCCTCCTCCAACGCAACCTCTGTCTCGCAATCAATATGTGTCAGCAGCTGCAGCATGTCGCCAGCAGTCAGTGTCACGCGGCGTGGCAGCACAGCGGTGGGCAAGCGTCAGCAGGCCGTGCTGAAACTACTCAGCTTAGGAGATAAGAGGCACACGGCCCACGAACTGCTGCAGGGTCTGACAGAGCAGACCGACCGCTGGCTTGCGCCGCTGAGCCTCCAACCGGGCATGGTCATGTGTGACAACGTCTGTAACCTGGTGGCGGCTCTGCAGCTCGGCAGCCTCACGCACGTGCCATGCCTGGCCCACGTCTTTAATTTGGTGGTTCAGCGCTTTCTGAAAAGCTACCCACGCTTGTTAGACCTGCTCGGAAAGGTGCGCCGGCTCTGCGCACATTTCCACAAGTCCCACACGGACGCTGCCACCCTGCGCACCCTGCAACATCGGTTTTATCTGCCAGTGCACCGACTGCTGTGCGACGTGCCCACACGGTGGAACTCTACGCTCCACATGTTGGCCAGGCTCTATGAGCAGCGTAGAGCTATAGTGGAATACCAACTCCAACATGGGCGGCACAGTGGGAGTCAGCCTCCTCAATTCTTTTCAGAAGAGTGGGCCTGGTTGGCAGACATCTGCCAGGTCCTTGGAAAGTTTGAGGAGTCTACCCAGGTGGTGAGCGGCGATGCTGCAATCATTAGCGTCACCATTCCTCTGCTATGCCTCTTGAGAAGTTCCCTGCAAAGCATAAAGGCAGACGCTTTGCGCTCGGAAACAGAGCCGGGGGAAGACAGTATGTCGCTGGATAGTCAGAGCACCCTCCTGTCTATATCTCAGCACGGTGAGGAGGAGGAGGAGGAAGATGAGGAGGAGGGGGAAGAGACAGCTTGGCCCACTGATGAGGGTACACATGCTGCTTGCCTGTCATCCTTTCAGCGTGTATGGCCTGAGGAGGAGGAGGAGGAGGAGGAGGAGGATCCTGAAAGTGATCTTCCTAGTGAGGACAGCCATGTGTTGCGTACAGGTACCCTGGCACACATGGCTGACTTCATGTTAGGATGCCTTTCTCGTGACCCTCGCGTTACACGCATTCTGGCCACTACGGATTACTGGGTGTACACACTGCTTGACCCACGGTATAAGGAGAACCTTTCCACTCTCATACCATACCCGAAAAGGAAAGGGGTTCGAGAGTGATGCTATACCACAGGACCCTGGCAGACAAACTGATGGTAAAATTCCCATCCGACAGCGCTAGTGGCCGAAGGCGCAGTTACGAAGGCCAGGTAGCAGGGGAGGCGCGGAGATCAGGCAGCATGAACAGCACAGGCAGGGCAACACTCTCTAAGGCCCTTGACAGCTTTATGGCTCCCCAGCAAGACTGTGTCACCGCTCCCCAGTCAAAGCTGAGTCGGCGGGAGCACTGTAAAAGGATGGTGAGGGAGTACGTAGCCGATCGCACGACCGTCCTCCGTGACGCCTCTGCCCCCTACAACTACTGGGTGTCGAAGCTGGACACGTGGCCTGAACTCGCGCTGTATGCCCTGGAGGTGCTTGCTTGTCCTGCAGCTAGCGTCTTGTCAGAGAGGGTGTTTAGTGCGGCTGGGGGAATCATCACAGATAAGCGTACCCGCCTGTCAACCGACAGTGCCGACAGGCTTACACTCATCAAGATGAACAAAGCCTGGATTTCCCCAGACTTCTCTTCTCCACCAGCGGACAGCAGCGATACCTAAGCAATACGTAGGCTGCACACGCGGATGGAAGCATCGTTCTCTATCCCCATCAAAAACGGGGACCTTTTTGCTTCATCAATCTGTGTATAATATTCCTCCTCCTCCTCCTGCTCCTCCTCCTGAAACCTCACATAATCACGCCGAACGGGCAATTTTTCCTAGGCCCACAAGGCTCAGTCATATAATTTTTCTAAACAATTTTTATACGTTTCAATGCTCATTAAAGCGTTGAAACTTTCACCTCAACCAATTTTTAGTTTTACTGCGCTGCCTCCAGGCCTAGTTACCAATTAAGCCACATTAACCAAAGCGATTAATGGGTTTCACCTGCCCTCTTGGTTGGGCATGGGCAATTTTTCTGACGTACATTAGTTCTGTTGGTACACCAATTTTTTGGGGCCCTCGCCTACAGTGTAATCCAATTAATTTTTTGCCCACCTGCATTAAAGCTGACGTTACCTCAGCTGTGCTGGGCACTGCAATGGGATATATTCTTGTACCGTCGGTGGGTTCCTGGCACCCACCCATGCTGTCAGTCCACAGGGAGTTGTAACTGCATGTGTCCACTTCTAAAGAACCCCAGTCTGACTGGGGCATGCAGTGTGGGCCAAAGCCCACCTGCATTAAACATGACATTACCTCAGCTGTGATGGGCACTGCAATGGGATATATTTATGTACCGTCGGTGGGTTCTTGGCACCCACCCATGCTGTCGGTCCACACGGAGTTGTAACTGCATGTGTCCACTTCTAAAGAACCCCAGTCTGACTGGGGCATGCAGTGTGGGCCGAAGCCCACCTGCATTAAACATGACATTACCTCAGCTGTGATGGGCAATGCAATGGGATATATTTATGTACCGCCGGTGGCTTCCTGGCACCCACCCATGCTGTGGGTCCACAGGGAGTTGTAACTGCATGTGTCCACTTCTAAAGAACCCCAGTCTGACTGGGGCATGCAGTGTGGGCCGAAGCCCACCTGCATTAAACATGACATTACCTCAGCTGTGATGGGCAATGCAATGGGATATATTTATGTACCGCCGGTGGGTTCCAGGGAGCCACCCATGCTGTGGGTCCACAGGGAGTTGTAACTGCATGTGTCCACTTCTAAAGAACCCCAGTCTGACTGGGGCATGCAGTGTGGGCCGAAGCCCACCTGCATTAAACATGACATTACCTCAGCTGTGATGGGCAATGCAATGGGATATATTTATGTACCGCCGGTGGGTTCCAGGGAGCCACCCATGCTGTGGGTCCACAGGGAGTTGTAACTGCATGTGTCCACTTCTAAAGAACCCCAGTCTGACTGGGGCATGCAGTGTGGGCCGAAGCCCACCTGCATTAAACATGACATTACCTCAGCTGTGATGGGCAATGCAATGGGATATATTTATGTACCGCCGGTGGCTTCCTGGCACCCACCCATGCTGTGGGTCCACAGGGACTTCACAATAGGGAGTTGTACCTGCCTGTGTCTACGAATTAAAAACCCCGGTCAGGTTGGGGCATGCAGTGTGGGCCGAAGCCCACCTGCATTTAATCTGACGTTAGCTCTGCTGTCCAGGGCACTGCAATGGGATACATTTATGTACAGCTGGTGGGTTCCAGGGAGCCACCCATGCTGTGGGTGCACACGGAATTCCCATGGCGGAGTTGTACCTGCCTGTGACTATTTATAAAAAACCCCGGTCTGACTGGGGCATGCAGACACCTTGACAGAATGAATAGTGTGTGGCACATAGGTTCCCCATTGCTATGCCCACGTGTGCAGCTCCAGATGGAGGTGGCACAGGATTGGATTTCTCATTGCTTCTGTACAGCATTGTGGACTATCGCCCCGCCCCTTTTAAAGAGGGTCGCTGCCTTGCCGTGCCAACCCTCTGCAGTGTGTGCCTGCGGTTCCTCTGGCAAACGCACTTATAAATAGACATGAGGGTGGCGTGGCATGAGGGCAGCTGAAGGCTGGGCAGGGACAGTTTGGTGTGCGCTGTGGACACTGGGTCGTGGGGGGGGGGTTGGGCAGCATGTTACCCAGGAGAAGTGGCAGCGGAGTGTCATGCAGGCAGTGATTGTGCTTTGTTGGAGGTAGTGTGGTGCTTAGCTAAGGTATGCATTGCTAATGAGGGCTTTTCAGAAGTAAAAGTTGTTGGGAGGGGGGTGGCCCACTCTTGCCGCTATTGTGGCTTAATAGTGGGACCTGGGAACTTGAGATGCAGCCCAACATGTAGCCACTCGCCTGCCCTATCTGTTGCTGTGTCGTTCCCATCACTTTCTTGAATTGCCCAGATTTTCACAAATGAAAACCTTAGCGAGCATCGGCGATATACAAAAATGCTCGGGTCGCCCATTGACTTCAATGGGGTTCGTTATTCGAAACGAACCCTCGAGCATCGCGAAAAGTTCGTCTCGAGTAACGAGCACCCGAGCATTTTGGTGCTCGCTCATCTCTAGTAATTATTCAAAAGCCCTTTCACAGACCAGTGCCCTAAAGCCTCTTTGAACAACCGTATAATTCTCCAGGGTTTGACTCCTTTGCTGTCTCCTGAACCTATTTTTGAACCTCAACACAGAAGGGGAGATATAGAAACATAAAAACAATCACAGAAAACGGCCATATACTTACTGACTAAGGAGTGCATATAGATGCATCCTCTCACCATGCAGGTAGCAGACTACCAGATGAGGGAGCTAACTGCACCTGTGCAGGACACCGATGAGACAGCCACTCACACAGCCTCTTAATAATGAGGGGGTGGCTGCTTGGTGTATACTCCCACACAGAGTGGATACAAAGTTTCAGACCTTCTGATACATGTAGTGCACCATGTAGACCAGCAACCTATTAATGATGCCATAATAATTTGGCAGGTTGCCCTGCACTTCAAACAGTGAACCACATTGGTACTGCTACCCTGGGCTCCCCTTGGAGTCTTAAAGCCACGTGAATGATAAATAATAAATGCAAGGCATTAGTTGGATTTTGGCCAAGATACATGAGCCCACTAACCACGTCACGGTTTCTTGCATGTAGTGGGTCCCTACACTAATATAAATACATCACAGAAGGGGAAATATAGAAACATAAAAACAATCACAGAAAACGGCCATATACTTACTCACTAAGGAGTGCATATAGATGCATCCTCCTCTCACCATGCAGGTAGCAGACTTCCGGATGAGGGAGCTAACTGCACCTGTGTGTGACACCGATGTGCAATTAGCTCCCTCATCTGGTAGTCTGCTACCTGCATGGTGAGAGGATGCATCTATATGCACTCCTTAGTCAGTAAGTACATGGCCGTTTTCTATTTCTGAACCTCAGTTCAACTTTTTCATAGTTTCACTCCTTTGGAGTATTTTAACGGTATAGATTATGACGGCTTTAACTGGGGAGACACATTGTCTTGTCACTCAAACTGGGTCAATTTAGCAAACAGGCAGAAACAGCATCAGATATAGCTCTAGAGTATTTTTGGAGATTGGCAATATTGCCCGCAGGGCTTGTTCTGTTTAGACATATACGTTTTTGCTCCAAGTAGAGATCTTTTGGAGTGAGAGATAAAGATAGTATGGCCAGGGAATATCCTCTATGGTGTACCATCTCTGATCCTTGTTTTTTCCCACTGGCCAATAACCATCACCCTCATACTATAGGAGCACTACGTGGGTATGTATGCCTTGCACCCCTTTGTTTGTTTGAATCTAGGTTTCTAGGAAGGATCACACTAAACACTTTATCCTATCCTGGTCAAGAAATTTTGTGTTTTCTCTGTTTTATGTGTAAGTCTGTAGTCCATATTTTTTAGATTATTAGTATTAATAAAGGTTAACTTTCTTGACATAAATGGGTTCTATTCTCTGCACATTGCGCATGTATATTTTACGCACTGAAGTACGGTCTTCTGAAGGAGCCCTTAGGGCTCTTCCACACTGGCGATAGGTTTTCTTGCGATGTGAGAGTGAGTGAAAATGCATGATTATGAAACCATTGATTTTCAATGCTTTCATTCTCATTTGCGATGTGTTCACTGAAGCCTTGCTACGGTGAAAAAAACCGGTGATATCGCCCATTGTTTTCAATAAGAGAAGATCACAAAACAGCCTTGGAATCCACCCTAGCAAGCAGAAAGAGGGGGGCGAAGCTACAGGGGATCTCCTACATATCTCCCCAATTCTTGCCGATTAATAGTACAGGCAAGAAAGAAAGGGCAGGACCTATCTTCCTCTTTTTTCTTTCAAACTCGTGTGCACTAGTGCAGCGTTTAAAAAGTCAGAAAACAAACCCTGGTTAATGTGCAACTACACTCCGTAGTGGCGAGTGTAGTTGCACATACATCCATCTGAAGAAGCCCTCAACATGTACATTGGTGAATCTCCGGATGGAAACCTAATGGTGGGTCTATGTCTGATGAGCGAGCATACTCGTCTGAGCTTGATGCTTGTTCGAGTATTAGGGTGCTTGAGATGCTCGTTACTCGAGACGAGCACCACGCGGTGCTCGTCTCGATTAAACGAGCACTGACCATTGAATTCAATGGAGCCGGCAATACAGCCGGCTCCATTGAAAGCAATGGGCTGCCGGCTAGCGCGGGATGAATTTTCGGGAAGGGCTTAAAAATATAAGCCCTTACCTGAAAATCATCCTAAAATGTGTAAAAAGTAAAAAAAAATATATATACTCACCTTGTCCCGGCAGAACGATGTTAGCCCATTGAATTCAATGGAGCCGGCAATACAGCCAGCTCCATTGAAAGCAATGGGCTGCCGGCGATCGCACAATGAATTTTCGGGAAGGGCTTAAATATATAAGCCCTTCCCTGCAATTCATCCAGAAATGTGTAAAAATAAAAAAAATATATATACTCACCTGGTCCCGGCAGACGGAGTTCAGCTGCGGCCAGCTGGCAGTTCTCCTGAACTGCTCTCTGTAGTATTCAGCAGCCGGGGATTTAAAATCCCTGCCTGCTGAATGAGCTGCCTCTGATTGGTCACAGCCTGACCAATCAGAGGCAGATCTCACTCACACCCATTCATGAATTCATGAATGGGTGAGTGAGTGCTGCCTCTGATTGGCTCAGCGCAGCTCTCAGCTGAATGACAGCAGTTCAGCAACACAGTGCAGGGGACAGCAGGAGAAGACAGGGCTGTGCCCCAGCAGCTGAAGGGAGGTGAGTATCTATTTTTTTTTGTTTTGTAAATCACTTTTAATTCATTTCCATGTAAAGCCCTTCCCTGAAAAAGAATTCAGGTGTGCCAGCAGACCATTGTCTTCAATGGAGTCGCCGGCAGCAGCAGCGGCTCCATTGAAGAGAATGCCTGCATTTTTATTCTTTTTTACACTAAAATCTTTCTTTTTCAGGTAAGGGCTTATATTTTTAAGCCCTTCCTGAAAATTCATCCCGTGCTCGCCAGCAGCCCATTGCTTTCAATGGAGCTGGCTGTATTGCCGGCTCCATTGAATTCAATGGGCTAACATCGTTCTTCTCTGCCACAGCTGTTACAGCTGTGGCAGAGGAGAACGATCGTTATGCTGACAGTGGGGGGGTCTCACTCTTGCCACTATTGTGGCCTAATAGTGAGACCTCGGAGCCCGAAATCCAGCCCTGCATGTTGCTCCTCGCCTGCCCTATCCATTTCTGTGTTTTTTACATGACTTTGGTGATTTGCTAAGATTTTCACAAATGAAAACCTTAGCGGAGCACCAGTCATATACAAAAATGCTTGAGTCGCCCATTGACTTCAATGGGGTTCGTTACTCGAAACGAACTCTCGAGCATCACTGAAAGTTTGACTCGAGTAACGAGCACTCGAGCATTTTGGTGCTCGCTCATCTCTAGTCTGTAACAATGCATACAATAAGTTGAATATGCTTTTTATCCTGCATGGCAAAAAGCATAAAAAACTGAGGCAAACAATTTTTAGCATTTGACCTCCCAAAAACCGCAAGAAAAGTGATCAAAAAAGCCGGATGTACGCCAAAATGGTACCCATAAACTACAGCTCGTCTCGCAAAAAATAAGCCCTCACAGAGCTCCATCCATGAAAAAATAAAGGTTTTTATTGCAGAAAACTGGAAAAAACAAAAAGAATTTTGGTATCGTTGTTATCGTACTGACCCGCAGAAGAAATGTATTGTGTCATTTATGCTGCATAATTAACACTGTAAAAACAAATCCCCAAAATCTATGGCAGAATTGATGCGTTTTCTCTCCCTGCTATCATAAAAAAATTTATAAAAGTTTTACAATATAGTCTATGTACCCAAAATTGGCATCAATAAAAACTACAGTTCGCCACGCAAAAAACAAGCCCTTATACGTCCGCATCGCCGGAAAAATAAAAAGGTTATGGCTTTTGAAAAATGGAGATGAAAATCTGCCCAAAATCGTTGCGTCATTAAGCCCAAAAAAGGCCATGTCCTTAAGGGGTTAATGAGGACATATGTGGGTGTCATCTAGGGCATCTGTGGTTATCACAGCGGGCAACCTGTGAGTGTGTTGTATCTATGAAACGAATGTGATACATCGCATATAGTATTTTACATTTCTGAATTTCTTCCTTTTATTGCTTTTGTTTATTTGTCATTTGTAAAACTTAGATCTCTGCCTTATGAGAGCAAATAGGAGACTTTTTCAGTTGGTTATATAAAATATATTTCATTTGAAGAGAAAGGTCATGTCAAGATGTTATATGGACCTATGCTCATTATAATGAACATTACTTTGTTTTGCATTCTGCCAAATTGATACAAAAATTGGAATTAGAAATGTTACAAGACGTGCAGCCCTAATTGCACATAATGTAATAAGGACTGAATTGCTTTATTGTCAGATAATTTGATCTCTGTTATATTGTAATATATGCAAAACATTTTTGCAGTTGACCATTATGTGTGATTGTCAGTAGCACCAGTACACATACATCATTATGGATGCCAACCATTAGTTATTTCAGTTACTCGAATCTGTGCCCATTCTTAATGAAGGAGTAGAGAACAGTAAATAAAATCTCTCACATAGCTTTCACTATTCCAAGAGGATCTTTATAAATTGGAGGCTTTGGCAGAAAAGTGGCAAATGAGGTTTGACACTGATAAGTAAAAAGTTATGCACATGGACAAAGGAAATACGTGTCACCATTTCACACTAAATGGGAAACCACTGGGGGACACTGACATGGAAAAGGACTTGGGGTTTTTAGTTAACTGTAAGATTGACTGGAGCAACCAGTGTCAGGCAGCTGCTGCCAAGGCAAATAGGATCATGGGGTGCTTCAAAAGAGGTCTAGGGGCACATGATGAGAATATTGTTCTTCCTCTTTTCAAGTCACTGTTCAGACCACACATGGAATATTGTGGACAGTTTCGGGCACTGGTACTCAAGAAGGACATATCAGAGCTTGAGGGGTACAAAGGCGGGCAACTAAAGTAATAAACAGAAAGGATGGACTGCAATATCAATGGAGATTATCAAAATTGGAGTTATTTAGTATAGAAATAGATGGCCGAGGGGCGACCTAATAACTATGTATAAATATATCAGGGGACAATACAGAGATCTCTCCCATCTATTCATACCCAGGACTGTGACTGTAACAAGGGGGCACCCTCTACGTCTAGAGAAAAGAAAGTTGGCTCTACTATAAGCAATAGCAGTCAATCCGAGGATTTCTGCTGACCGAGGAATTTCCGCCGATATGCTGCACACATTTTTGTACTCGTAAAATACACGCATGTAATGTGCAGAGAATAGAGCCCAGTGATGTCAATGGGTTCCTTCCCATTAACGTAAAAGATAGGACCAGCTTTATCTTTTTGCGTATTGCACAGCAAAGGCCAGCACAGAAGTCAATGGGAGGTGCGCAAATACGCGACACACTGTGCAATTCCATAAAGAAAAAGGACATATCTGGACCTCATTAGACTAAATATCCTTTCAACCCTTTCCAATCCACTGTCTGACGTCTTCAGACATTCTAATTGAAGGCTGCACAGCTCCGATGTCAGAAGACGTCCGGTAGGGTATTCTTACTGTATATTACTGGCCGCTCTGTTGTCAGGGACCTCTCCAGCATGTTCCATACCGCAGTACTGGCTCTAGCCAGCAGGTGGTGCCATTGTATAATGGCAGAAAGAGAAAGGCCCCTAGGAAACCCTGAATCCAAAATTGGATTGCAAATGGTTAAATCCAGACAGGAGTGTTTTAAGCGCGCATGTGAACAGGTCCTGCATACAGTACAGTACTATACGCCAATATGTGCGCCAATGAATCTCGTTTACAGCAGAAATAGGTGGGGGCGAGCATATTCGCGTATACATTTATCTGAAGAAGCCTTTATGTATCTGATGAGATTGAAGAATGCTAGAACGAGTAATGTGTTTAATATACAGCTAAAACAAAGCGCATTTTCCTTCTGTTCTATTTGTAAGGTGTTGGATTTGACAGAACAGTTTCTTTACATTAAGCTCCTAACTCACCAGTACACTTCACCAACTGTCAATCACATTCGACTTAGATTAAGAAATTGTTCTGCATGTGACACAAGACTCACTCACTCCTCCGGAGATACTGACATTCCCTTTTTAATATGAATTTTGACTTTAAATCCTGAAAATCCCCATTAATCCTGAGGACACATTTATACATCAGCAAGCCAGCAGATAGATGAGGCACTACAAATTAAACTATGTGCCTGCCTAATCTTCGTAGTCTGAATGTGGCCATCTTCGTGCGTTAGGCGTTGGGTAATGACATACTTTTTAGATCCACAGATTCATTAGTCTTCTAAAATGAATTCCCAGTACCTGCTGTGTGGTCCGTTTTAATAGGGTTCATCCTTCCTCGGCAATACATCTTAAGAAGGCATTTGTGAAGCATTGAGAACCACAACTACATATTTCTATTACATTCACGGCTAATCTATTAGATTATCTTAACCTGCAACAAACCTATGCTCCTGCAGCTCTAATAAAGGCAATGGATTTCTACACTAGCCTGGAGAAGAAATACAGATGTCTGCTTTATCCTCAGCTATTAATGCTGAAATATCCTTACTTTATATAAAACCCCGGACTTAAGGGATGTGAGAGCAGGAGGGGTGCTAAAATGTTTCAGTTTTAACAATATCATCAACCCCAAAAATGATACATTCCTAGCTATTGCAGATAATTAGCCTTTCCGGTGCACATTTGGTGCATTAAATGCCTGGCCAGACTCAGAGGTAAAAATGTGATTGTTTAATAGGCAGCTTGGTGAAAAGCCACAGTTAATTGTAAGAGAAAGTAAGAGTCTGCAAAGTTTGTCCTTTAGAATGCATTCCAAGGCTCTGCACGTTACATTACAGTCAATAGTCGTATTGGACAATTACTGAGTGAGAAGTGCATAATTAATGAACAGTCATCATGCATGTTTGAGAATCTGTGACCCAATCATTGAATAGATAGTTTGGGCACCAAAATAAATGGCTTGTTCAACTTATTACCTGATCAGCATTTGTTTAGAAGCTCTCCGACTCCCTATCAAAATTCTAATCAGTCCCATTTAAATTACTTTTTTTCCCTTAGCATTTGTTACGCATGCTAATGTATGCCTAGCAAGGAGCAGCTCCATTTCTTACCTCATGGGGAAAGGAATAAAAACATACAGTAGCTCCACAGGGCATAAAACATTATCAAAATTTCAATGACTACTGCATTTTATATTTTGCAACTCTTGAAACAGCACACAAAGCTTTAGGAGACTGCAAAGAGAATTCAATGTCTGTACCGTTCCTTAAAGTAAAAGCCTCACATAGCCTGACAACCTGTCGTTTTAGGATTCGAGGGACATTTCGGCAGATATTTCAGTAAAAAATGCACAGAATCTTTACCACTTATAACAAAATGACAAGATGGTGGCCAATTTAAGCGGGGCATGTATCAAATATTCATGGTGCGCGGTCAGAATCGTATCAGTTTTGTACGGGATGGAGGATTATAATATAGATTTAAACCATTTGAACTTGTCAGGTTTCTTTATCCTGACTGTCTCTGCTGCTCCTTAAAGGCAGGATTATGTTGTCTGGCCTTATTCTCTTGTGTGGTTTTAATGTACAGTAAAAAAAAATTGTGTGTATGTATATATATATATATCTGTCCTAGGATGGTCTTTCAGCTAGTGAGTGTACGTGTATGTATAATAGACATATATATGTAAATGTTTGGACAGATCAGTGGCAAAAGAAGACTTGGCCGCCAAGGGACAAAACATGGAGGAAGCTTGCCTTTTTTTTAACACGATTGGCAATGGGACAATGTTAAAAACGCATCGCAAGTTTGTGCTTTGCGATTTTTGTGCAACGCATTTTTAATATTAGAAAGTCCCATTGACGATCACATTAAAAAAACACAAGTGGGTAAGAGCTCTTACGTATAATAGTTGTAATGCAAAGACATCTACTTTTTCATATTCCTGAAATGATGATGATGATCAGGGGCATAACTATAGAGGGTGCAGGGGATGTGGTTGCACCCGGGCCCAGGAGCCTTAGGGGGCCCATAAGGCCTCTCTTCTCCATATAGGGAGCCCAGTACTATGAATAAAGCATTATAGTTGGGGACCCTGTTACAGGTTTTGCATTGGGGCCCAGAAGCTTCAAGATATGTCTCTGTGCAGCATGGTTTAGGTATGGGTACGGGTGCAGATACAGATAGAGGGGGGGGCCCAGCTCACATTTTGCATCAGGGTCCCTGAGCCTTTAGTTATGCCCCTGATGATGATTATCCATTAGGTCGAGGCCGACTTTCGGTCACTTTATGGATTATAGTTCTCCTTGCTTTCCTATCCTTGTCCGGTTGTGATTCATGAAGTATTTGGGCAGAAATAGGGGAGTAGTTTGCCACTGTTATCTACACTCCTCCCCATTTATCCAGGCTTGGGACTGGCGTGTAGCTAGCTGCACGGCTGAGTTATACCCTAAATGCGTAAGGGAAAACCAATGTGGAGGTCCCTTTGTTCCTCTCTGTTAGCACAGTTCCTTTTCACTATTAAGGACATACAATGATTTCACAGGACGTAAGTTTGGAATTTGTTAAATTAAGATTTTCCTACTTCATTAAACAGTTTTTGTGGAGCTTCAGCAGATTGATGAAAAGGTTTTATGATGTAGGCTTGCGTATTTGATTGAGAGAAGTAGCTTTGTGCCGCTTGTGTGGATGTAGCGTGGATGGGAGGCATGAAATTTGTTGCAGATACTATCATGATGATAAGTGAGTGTGAGGCATAGTGTGTAATAATAATAGGACAGAGGTGTTGTAAACGAAGGCTACAAAAATTCTCTTGCACTAAAGTTCGCAAAAACACAGTTGTCTCCATAATTCTGAAATGAAAGAGGTTTGGAACAACCAAGACTCTTCCCAGAGCTAGCCAACCCACCAAACTAAGTAGGGTGAAGGGTCTTGGTAAAAAAGGTAACCAAGAACCTAATGGTCACTGTAGTGGGCTCCAAAGATCCTGTGTGAAAATGGGAGAAACTTTCATCACTGCAGCACTCCACCAATCTGGGTGTTATGGCAGAGTGGCCAGAAAGAAACTTCTCCTCAGTGAAAGACACATGAAAGCCCACCTAAGCAGTTAAAGGACTCTAAATGTGAGAAACAAGATTCTATGGTCTGATGAAACCAAGGCTAAACTTTCTGGCGTTAGTACTAAGCGTTATATCTGAGGAAAACCAAGTGCTGCTCATCATCTGCCCAATACCATCCCTACATTGAAGCATAGCAGTGGCAACATCATGCTATGGAGGTAAGGTCCTAAATAGCAAAAGTAAAGCTGTCACAACTCAATTATTCAATGCCTATTGCAAACATTAGTGCACACCTATGTAATATAACTTCCTGCTGTTGTACAATTTGGCAAGAGCATTCTTTAGGTCCTAAACAGGAAAAGTAAAGGGGTCACAACTTGATTATTCAATGCTAATTGCAAAAGTAAGTGCACACCTATGTAATGCAACTTCCCGGTGTCATACAAGCTTGAAATTTGGCGTGAGCATTCTTAGGTCCTAAGTAAGGAAACTTGGAGAGGTGGCACATTCTGCAGAGGGACATTGGTACATGTAGCCTGAAGAGAATTTAACAGTCCTCTATGTGTATACATATTTTATTCCTCGGTTCTTCTAAAGTAACCTTGACTTCATAAAAGTTTCAGTGCAAACAACAAGTAAATACTAGAGATGAGCGAGCACCAAAATGCTCGGGTGCTCGTTACTCGGAACGAACTTTTCGCGATGCTCGAGGGTTCGTTTCGAATAACGAACCCCATTGAAGTCAATGGGCGACCCGAGCATTTTTGTATTTCGCCGATGCTCGCTAAGGTTTCCTTGTGTGAAAATCTGGGCAATTCAAGAAAGTGATGGGAACGACACAGCAACGGATAGGGCACGCGAGGGGCTACATGTTGGGCTGCATCTCAAGTTCACAGGTCCCACTATTAAGCCACAATAGCGGCAAGAGTGGGCCCCCCCCCTCCCAAAAACTTTTACTTCTGAAAAGCCCTCATTAGCAATGCATACCTTAGCTAAGCACCACACTACCTCCAACAAAGCACAATCACTGCCTGCATGACACTCCACTGCCACTTCTCCTGGCTTACATGCTGCCCAACCGCCCCCCCTCCCCCCCACAGCGAACACCAAAGTGTCCCTGCGCAGCCTTCAGCTGCCCTCATGCCACGCCACACTCATGTCTATTTAGAAGTGCGTCTGCCATGAGGAGGAACCGCAGGCACACACTGCAGAGGGTTGGCACGGCTAGGCAGCGACCCTCTTTAAAAGGGGCGGGGCGATAGCCCACAATGCTGTACAGAAGCAATGAGAAATAGAATCCTGTGCCACCGCCATCAGGAGCTGCACACGTGGGCATAGCAATGGGGAACCTATGTGCCACACACTATGCATTCTGTCAAGGTGTCTCTGCATGCCCCAGTCAAACTGGTAATATGCACCTTAACAGTAACCGCGTTGGTGGTAATGTGGTGGTAACTGCGGACCTAGTAGCGCGGTTTTATTTTGCTGGTTTTCGGAATGTGGCCAGGATTAAGTGGGCCGTGGCGGGGGGATGGTGGGGGGGCTCTCTTGTAGTGTCGGTAAAGGTGAAATTCTTGGACTGCCACCAGACGAACCAATGCAAAGGCATTTGCCAAGAATGTTTGTTTTCCCTGTTGGAGGAGGAGGGGGATGTTTTTGAGGCACTACGTGTCTTCTACACGTGTCCGTGGTTATATGCACCTTAACAGTAACCGCATTGGTGGGAAATGGCCTCGCCGCCATCATGTCTTTGGGAAGCCTCTGTTTCCACACCCCAGAGACATACCATTAGCAGCGGTATAGGCAGAGCCCAGAATTCGTAACATTTCAGCCGTAGCATTAGGACAGGCCCCACTAACATATCACTAGCAGCATTATAGCGGGAGCGCAGTCTTCGTTCCATGTCAGCAATAGTAGCACTCAAGACAGGCCCCAGTAACAATTCCGAAGCAGCATTATAGCTGGAGCGCAGTCTTCGTTCCATGTCAGCAATAGTAGCACTCAAGACAGGCCCCAGTAACAACTCCGAAGCAGCATTATAGCGGGAGCACAGTATTCGTTCCATGTCAGCAATAGTAGCACTCAAGACAGGCCCCAGTAACAATTCCGAAGCAGCATTATAGCGGGAGCGCAGTCTTCGTTCCATGTCAGCAATAGTAGCACTCAAGACAGGCCCCAGTAACAATTCCGAAGCAGCAGTATAGTGGGAGCGCAGTCTTCGTTCCATGTCAGCAATAGTAGCACTCAAGACAGGCCCCAGTAACAATTCCGAAGCAGCAGTATAGTGGGAGCGCAGTCTTAGTTCCATGTCAGCAATAGTAGCACTCAAGACAGGCCCCAGTAACAATTCTGAAGCAGCAGTATAATGGGAGCGCAGTCTTAGTTCCATTTCAGTAGCTGCAGTATAGCCAAGGCCCAAGTTACATTTATGTAGCTAAAGTGTAGGCCAACCCCACACACACTTCTGTACCATGAGTGCAGGCGAAGAACATACAAATTGCTATGATTACACTGTAGGTGAGGGCCCCAAAAAATTGGTGTACCAACAGTACTAATGTACCTCAGTAAAAATTGGCCATGCCCAACCAAGATGGCAGGTGAAACCCATTAATCGCTTTGGTTAATGTGGCTTAAGTGGTAACTAGGCCTGGAGGCAGCCCAGTTTAACGAAAAATTGGTTCAAGTTAAAGTTTCAATGCTTTTAAGAGCATTGAAACATATAAAAATTGTTTCTAAAAATTAGGTGAGTGAGCCTTGTGGCCCTAAGAAAAATTGCCCGTTCAGCGTGATTACGTGAGGTTTCAGGAGGAGGAGCAGGAGGAGGAGGAGGAATATTAGACACAGATTGATGAAGCAGAAATGTCCTCGTTTTGGATGGTGAGAGAGAACGTAGCTTCCATCCGCGGGTGCAGCCTACGTATTGCTTACGTATCGCTGCTGTCCGCTGGTGGAGAAGAGAAGTCTGGGGAAATCCAGGCTTTGTTCATCTTGATGAGTGTTAGCCTGTCGGCACTGTCGGTTGACAGGCGGGTACGCTTATCTGTGAAGATTCCCCCAGCCGCACTAAACACCCTCTCCGACAAGACGCTAGCCGCAGGACAAGCAAGCACCTCCAGGGCATACAGCGCGAGTTCAGGCCACGTGTCCAGCTTCGACACCCAGTAGTTGTAGGGGGCAGAGGCGTCACGGAGGACGGTCGTGCGATCCGCTACGTACTCCCTCACCATCCTTTTACAGTGCTCCCGCCGACTCAGCCTTGACTGGGGAGCGGTGACACAGTCTTGCTGGGGAGCCATAAAGCTGGCCAGGCCCTTAAAGACTGTTGCACTGTCTGGGCTGTACATGCTGCTCGATCTCCGCACCTCCCCTGCTACCTGGCCCTCGGAACTGCGCCTTCTGCCACTAGCGCTGTCGGATGGGAATTTTACCATCAGCTTGTCCGCCAGGGTCCTGTGGTATAGCAACACTCTCGAACCCCTTTCCTCTTCGGGAATGAGGCGTGGGTCGAGCAGTGTGTACACCCAGTAATCCGTAGTGGCCAGAATGCGTGTAACGCGAGGGTCACGAGAAAGGCATCCTAACATGAAGTCAGCCATGTGTGCCAGGGTACCTGTACGCAACACATGGCTGTCCGCACTAGGAAGATCACTTTCAGGATCCTCCTCCTCCTCCTCCTCCTCCTCAGGCCATACACGCTGAAATGATGACAGCCCAGCAGCATGTGTACCGTCAGCAGTGGGCCAAGCTGTCTCTTCCCCCTCCTCCTCATCCTCCTCATCCTCCTCCTCCTCCTCCTGAACGCGCTGAGATATAGACAGGAGGGTGCTCTGACTATCCAGCGACATACTGTCTTCCCCCGGCTCTGTTTCCGAGCGCAAAGCGGCTGCCTTTATGGTTTGCAGGGGACTTCTCAAGATGCATAGCAGAGGAATGGTGACGCTAATGATTGCAGCATCGCCGCTCACCACCTGGGTAGACTGATCAAAGTTTCGAAGGACCTGGCAGATGTCTGGCAACCAGGCCCACTCTTCTGAAAAGAATTGAGGAGGCTGACTCCCACTGCGCCGCCCATGTTGGAGTTGGTATTCCACTATAGCTCTACGCTGCTCATAGAGCCTAGCCAACATGTGGAGCGTAGAGTTCCACCGTGTGGGCACGTCGCACAGCAGTCGGTGCACTGGCAGATTAAAGCGATGTTGCAGGGTGCGCAGGGTGGCAGCGTCCGTGTGGGACTTGCGGAAATGTGCGCAGAGCCGGCGCACCTTTACGAGCAGGTCTGACAAGCGTGGGTAGCTTTTCAGAAAGCGCTGAAACACCAAATTAAAGACGTGGGCCAGGCATGGCACGTGCGTGAGGCTGCCGAGCTGCAGAGCCGCCACCAGGTTACGGCCGTTGTCACACACGACCATGCCCGGTTGGAGGCTCAGTGGCGCAAGCCAACGGTCCGTCTGCTCTGTCAGACCCTGCAGCAATTCGTGGGCCGTGTGCCTCCTATCTCCTAAGCTGAGTAGTTTCAGCACGGCCTGCTGACGCTTGCCCACCGCTGTGCTGCCACGCCGCGCGACACCGACTGCTGGCGACGTCCTGCTGCTGCTGACACATCTAGATTGCGAGACAGAGGTTGAGGAGGAGGAGGAGGGTGCTTTAGTGGAAGAAGCATACACCGCCGCAGATACCACCACTGAGCTGGGGCCCGCAATTCTGGGGGTGGGTAGGACGTGAGCCGTCCCAGGCTCTGACTCTGTCCCAGCCTCCACTAAATTCACCCAATGTGCCATCAGGGAGATGTAGTGGCCCTGCCCGCCTGTGCTTGTCCACGTGTCCGTAGTTAAGTGGACCGTGGCACTAACCGCATTGGTGAGGGCACGTACAATGTTGCGGGAGACGTGGTCGTGCAGGGCTGGGACGGCACATCGGGAAAAGTAGTGGCGACTGGGAACTGAGTAGCGCGGGGCCGCCGCCGCCATCATAGCTTTGAAGGACTCCGTTTCCACAACCCTATACGGCAGCATCTCAAGGCTGATAAATTTGGCTATGTGGACGGTTAACGATTGAGCGTGCGGGTGCGTGGTGGCGTACTTGCGCTTGCGCTCCAACACTTGCGCTAGCGACAGCTGGACTGTGCGGTGCGAGACATTGCTGGATGGGACCGAGGACAGCGGAGGTGAGGGTGTGGGTGCAGGTCATGAGACGGTTGTGCCTGTGTCCTGAGAGGGAGGTTGGATCTCAGTGGCAGGTTGGGGCACAGGGGGAGAGGCAGCGGTGCAAACCGGAGGCGGTGAACGGCCTTCGTCCCACCTTGTGGGGTGCTTGGCCATCATATGTCTGCGCATGCTGGTGGTGGTGAGGCTGTTGGTGGTGGCTCCCCGGCTGATCTTGGCGCGACAAAGGTTGCACACCACTGTTCGTCGGTCTTCAGGCGTCTCTGTGAAAAACTGCCAGACCTTAGAGCACCTTGGCCTCTGCAGGGTGGCATGGCGCGAGGGGGCGCTTTGGGAAACAGTTGGTGGATTATTCGGTCTGGCCCTGCCTCTACCCCTGGCCACCGCACTGCCTCTTGCAACCTGCCCTGCTGCTGCCCTTGCCTCCCCCTCTGAAGACCTGTCCTGAGTAGGCGTTGCACACCAGGTGAGGTCAGTCACCTCATCGTCCTGCTGCTCTTCCTCCGAATCCTCTGTGCGCTGCTCCCTTGGACTTACTGCCCTTACTACTACCTCACTGCAAGACAACTGTGTCTCATCGTCATCGTCCTCCTCACCCACAGAAACTTCTTGAGACAGTTGGCGGAAGTCCCCAGCCTCTTCCCCCGGACCCCGGGAACTTTCGAATGGTTGGGCATCAGTGACGATAAACTCCTCTGGTGGGAGAGGAACCACTGCTGCCCCATCTAAGCAGGGGCCCGAGAACAGTTCCTGGGAGTGTTCCCGCTCCTGAGCAGGTGTCATTGTAGTGGAGTGAGGAGGCTGGGAGGAAGGAGGAGCAGCAGACAGAGGATTCGGATTTGCAGCAGTGGACGGCGCAGAACTGTGGCTGGACGATAGGTTGCTCGAAGCACTTTCTGCCATCCAGGACAGGACCTGCTCACACTGCTCATTTTCTAATAAAGGTCTCCCGCGTGGACCCATTAATTGGGCGATGAATGTGGGGACGCCAGAAACATGCCTCTCTCCTAATCGCGCAGCAGTCGGCTGCGACACACCTGGATCAGGAGCTCGGCCTGTGCCCACACCCTCACTTGGGCCTACGCGTCCTCGGCCACGTCCACGTCCACATCCTCTAGGCTTACCCCTACCCCTCAGCATGCTGTATTACCAGTGATTTGATTTCCCAGGCAGGAAATAAATTGGCGCAAGCCTGCAGGCCAAATATAATGTTTTCGCTTTTTTGCAAAGGGAATGACCCACTGCGTATATTCAATGAACAAGAAGTTTAATATCTGTGGTGTGGCCCTCAAAAAGTGTCACACAACTATAGTGTAGCAGAGTTATTAACTCTAGCAGAGCAGGTATTTGCCAGTCAGGAAAGACAATGGCGCAAGCCTGCAGTAAACCGTAGCTGGTTGCGTCTGATTTTTGTACGTTGTCCACGCAGCACACACGTACACGGAGACCTTAGGACTGACACAGGCAGGCCAAATATAATTAATTGAATTCGCTTTTTTGCAAAGGGAGGGCCCCACTGCGGATATTCAATGAACAATACGTTTAATAACTGTGGTGTGGCCCTGAAAAAGTGTCACACAACTTTAGTGTAGCAGAGTTATTAACTCTGGCAGAGCAGGTATTTGCCAGTCAGGAAAGACAATGGCGCAAGCCTGCAGTAAACCGTAGCTGGTTGCGTCTGATTTTTGTACGTTGTCCACGCAGCACACACGTACACGGAGACCTTAGGACTGACACAGGCAGGCCAAATATAATTTCTTTTCCTTTTTTGCAAAGGGAAGGACCCACTGCATATATTCAATGAACAATAACTGTGTTGTGGCCCTGCCTACACAATTCTGTCCCTGTAGTATCAATGGAGGGTGCAATGCTCTGCACAGACGATTTTTAGAAAAAAAAAATATGCAACACTGCTAACAGCAGCCAGCACAGTACTGCACACGGTTAAATTTGGCCCTAGAAAGGACCGTTGAGGTTCTTGAAGGCTACACTCACTCCTAACACTCTCCCTGCCTATACACCACTTCTGTCCCTAATGCCGGGTGCAATGCTCTGCACTGCCGATTTTGAGAAAAAAAAAAAAAAAAACACTGCTAGCAGCAGCCTGCACACAGGTAGATGTGGCCCTAAGAAGGACCTTTGGGGTTCTTGAAGCCTACACTGACTCCTAACGCTCTCCCTACAGCAGCACCAGCAGCAGCACTTTCCCTCAGCTAACTCACAAGGCATGTGTGGCGAGCCGTGGGAGGGGCCGACTTTTATACTCGGGTGACATCTGATCGCCCCAGCCACTCACAGCAGGGGGGTGGTATAGGGCTTGAACGTCACAGGGGGAAGTTGTAATGCCTTCCCTGTCTTTCAATTGGCCAGAAAAGTGCGCTAACGTCTCAGAGAGGAGACTGAAAGTAACCGGAACACCGCATGGTACTCGTTACGAGTAACGAGCATCCCGAACACTCTAATATTCGCACGAATATCAAGCTCGGACAAGTACGTTCGCTCATCTCTAGTAAATACCTGTATCAAATTAACTTGTGCAAAGCTGGGTATATCAGCTAGTATATACATATATGTGTGTATGTATGTATGTATATATACACACACATACACAATATATACATATAAGGGTCCAGAAAGTCTTCAGACGCTTACACTTTACTATATTTTGTTATGTTTTGGTCTTGTGCGAATTAAAAGAAAATCCAAATGTTTCCCCCCATCATTCTGCACTCAGTACCCCATATACATATATATAGGGATAAACCTGTAGGATTGATTAATGAGGGAAGGTATATTTTCCCTAGATTCCTCAGCTATGTGAGGTAATAGAGAGTGTCTATCTGCTGGCTAATTAATCCTGTGGTGGATATTTAAGAGAAGCTGTGAAAACGGGGAGTTGCTCAACCTGAGAAAGACAGGGATGCTGCTCTGTGAGTGTTATGGCCTCTGAGTAAAGTTGTAAGAAGCCTTGTTTCCTGTAAGCTGAAAGGGGAAAAAACTCTCCAATGGATAGAGAGTGAAATGTTTATTTAGTTAGTCAAACAGGATTGGATTTAATTTTGTACTTGTGAATTGCAACCTGATACAATAAAGCTGACCATGTATCAGTCTTTAAACTTATTTTGGGCTGTTGACCCTGATTGTGGAGAAGACATGTGTCCTCCGACCCCAGCAAAGCTGATCCCAAGCTAATCCCCTCACTCCCCTCAAGAAAAAACAAAAACAGAACAAAAAATCAAAAACAATTATATATATATAAAACAATTTGAATACCACGTGACAGAGGTCACAGGAACAATCTTTTGGGCTCTGTAGGTATAACAGGAGGCTATGGGTACATATGGTAGACATTCAGGGGAACCGTCATGTTGAGGAGCTTTACATGAGAGAAGGATAGTTGCTCACACATACTATTGTAGCGGCATAACGGAAGACTACTGCTTCAAAGAACAAAAGAACAGAGTGAGGTAAGTACTTGTATGTTTTACAGCTAGTGGCAATTGTGAGGCATTGTCGCTGATATTGAGATTGCATTCTTGTTGGAAATGGAGGGCTGCAGCTGGCAATAAGGGACTGTTGCTTTTGCTAAAAAAAAAAACTGTGGACTATCACTATGAACACTGTGGCTGGCACCTGAAAGGCATTTTACCTGGTGATGTAGAGGCAGATAACTGACAACTTGGATGACACTGTGTGTTGGACACACAGTTTCAGAGATTTTGATTGCAGCAGGCATCTAGGCATAAGAAACTTGTCAGAAAATTACCTATTAACTTCTATGGGAGAGACTGTTGTGAGCATGCTTTGCGATATATGCAAATCTCACACTGTAGAGAGGTGAGGGAGGTAAGCTGTCCCTGGCATTTATTGTCAGTGGTGGATTCTGTGTTATTTGCACCAGTTTAAGAACTGGAAGAATCCACTGTACTATAAGGCTCAATACCAAGTGTAACAAATGAAAGACCTGTGTGTGTGTGTGTGTGTGTGTGTGTGTGTGTGTGTGTGTGTGTATGCATGTGTCAGCACAATGGAGAGCTACAAGTATATTGTTGTGTCCCAAATCAGTGTTAGTACGAGCTGTTCGGAGAATCACAGGTCACACAGCATTTTTGTAAATGATTCCATTTATTTTGTTAACAAGCCCAAGTATTTGTAGTCCTTTTAGATGAATACATTAAAATTTCACCTGACTTACACATCGCCTAACTTGTTATGCCTCTTTATTATTGATTATTGAACTTAGCACGTGCAGTGACATTGGTCTATGGGCAAACCTCTTCTCTCTAGTCACGCACTTTCTAAGATCATTAATTGGTGATCTATAAGTATTCTAAGCTTAGTTAAGGTTTACTCATATATATCTATTTAGAATTCCCCCGCTGTCAGCGCTGTGTAAGTAAGTGCTGTGATTGGATCGAGCGCCATCCAATCACAGCCAGCGCTCGATAAACCATTCACAGCCATTCAGTGATGTTATTCACTGAATGGCTGCGAATGATCAAGCGCCGGCTGTGATTGGCTGGCGCTCGATCCAATCACAGCACTTACTTACACAGCGCTGACAGCAGGGGAATTCAAAACGGTGCTGGAATTCTATATAGATATATATGAGTAAACCTTAACTAACTTACAATACTTATAGATCACCAATTAATGATCTTAGAAAGTGCATGACTAGAGAGAGCACAGTGCTGCCGGTGGGGGAATTCAAAGCTTAGCAAGGAGATGACAGCAGGGAGAACTCTCAAGCAGCTTGCCGCACCGCTGGGGAGACCATCACGCCGGGGACACAGACGCCGGCTGGGAGGTGAGTATTGCGGGTTTTTTTTAAAGGGTGGGGCTACCTCACTCGAGTATAAGCCGAGAGGGGCTTTTTCAGCATTAAAAAATGTGCTGAAAAACTCGGCTTATACTCGAGTATATATGGTATATTCACTTATTAAAAATTAAGGGAACAGTAAACTCACACATTAAATTTAAATGAACCATTGTTCTGTCACTTGCTCAATGTGAACCTGCTCTCATCTGAAGAGAGATGCCAATTCTGGTGAACTCTGGCCAATGCCAATCAAGCTGCATGGTGCTGAGCTATGAGCACAGGTCCCACTACAGGACTTTGGGCCATTGTGCCACCCTATTGGAGTCTGTTGCTGACTGGTCAGAAACATGCAGACCTAAAGTCCACTGGAGGTTATTTTGTAGGGCTCTGGCAGTGCTTCTCCTGTTCCTCCTCGCACAAAGGAGCAAATACTGGCCATGATTCTGGGTAATGCCCTTCTACAGCCTTGTCCAGCTCTCCTCGTGTAGCAGCCCATGTCTTGGTATCTGCTCCATGATCTTCAGGCTGTGCTGGGAGACACAGCGACACTTTCTGCAATGGCACATATGGGTCTTCCATCCTGAGAGAGCAGGTCTACTTATACAACCAGATTGGACTGCAGGTACCACATAATGCTATTAGTAATGACAAACATGTAAGGGGGAGTTGAGCTTGGGTTATAGTGGGTATTGTAGATAATACTTTTATTTCTTTAAGGAATGTACAGGGGCAGGAGTGACACTGCCGTGACCACATAATTCTGAGAGATTTTGTGCAGTAACAGGTAGTCTCTCGCAGGTATTTGATCCAGTTCCCAAAAGTTGTTCGCAGAGTAGGAAGAAGAGATGCCAGAGAAGCCTTGGGTCTGGCACAACAGAGCTGCGCCTCAGCAAGTTTCTGCAAGAAAATACTGCCTAGTTTGGCTAGCTGCATTAAGATACACACTTCCTACTGCTAAAACACATGGTCATGCCAACGCTCTCCGCTCACCCATCACTGCTTTTATTGAGCTTCCAGCCGACTGAAGTCTGCTGGTCAGTATTAAAGACATTTATTATTTTGAGCAAGGAATAGGTGTACCAAGTTGTCTGTTCTAGTTCTTCCTATAACTTCTGAAAAGCACATATCATACTATGAAGAGACCTAGGACCCATTGGAACTCAGGGGTCAACCATCATTATAGCCTACTGTCCCAATTTCATCCCGGCCCATCCAGTCTATCAACTGACTTGTCTTCAATGAAACTAGAAAAATGCAAAACTACAGAAGAATCAGTCAGGAAGGATAAGGACAGAGTAATCGTCTGTGGCCACCACCTGCAAAACCATTCCCTTTTTGGGAGTTGTCTTGCTGTTGCCTCTCCAGTACCCCTGTTGTCACCCAAGCAGGTGTATCGGATTCACAATCTCTTATGCTTCCTAATTGGACAGATTGAAATTCCTGAAGTTTAAGTCATAGATTTTGGGCACTTTTTTCAAGGCAGAATCTGCACAAGAAATCAGACATAGATTCAATCAGTGTGAACATCCCCTTAGTCATTTTTATATTGTATTTTAATGCATTATTTGCAGTTTTCTGCCTGGAAAGTATATGAAAAATGACATCACTTCAACAAGGCAGGCTCTATGAGTATCCATTATCTCATTCCCAAAGCCTTGCTACAGACAAAAATGTTTCTTTTTAACTTAAAGGCTACTGATTTATATTGTAAATTAATCAGACTTCCAAGTCGGACTGCAGTAACGTAATAAAGAAACCAGCTATACAATGCCTTCTCCTGCAGCGTTCACACAACAGGATCTGACACTCTAGACAATCCATTAATAATCTAGAGGGTGAAGAGCTGCTGAGACCCGTTAATTAAACTTAGAGCCAGACAGCCCTGAATTGCATAAAAATTACTTTTTATCATCTCATGTATTAGCTTGATTTTCTTTAAAACGTGTAAAAAAGAAAAAAAAAACAGTTTTAATAGTTAGACGGAGGTTACAAACAGAATTGATCAGCCGCTTTTGTCATGAAAAACAGCAGTTTGATTTGTGATAGTAATGAAAATATTAGACAACATTACACTTGTAACAAAACGATTATTTTATAGAAAATATCTGTGCTAGCGGTACAGAAAAAAAAACCAAATGTATACTTAAGCACATACACACTAGCTGCAGTGCATTACTCCAGGACAGGAGGCCAGGGTCTGAATGTCAGCAGCTGCCATAATGAGATGTTGGACTTATATGCATTATTACTGTATATTTAAAACTTGTAGCTAGAAGCCTATATTTAGGTTTCTTAATATAAACCGCCCTTTTACAGATCTGCATGATTCACGCTTGCTGATGTTCCACTGGTGTATTCTGGATGTGCACACAGTATATCAAGTGAAAGTTCTTCACTATATTTTAAAAGTTCCTCTTGCATTTAGGGCAAAAAGCTGTGAAAACTTCCAGTAAGAAAGTTGAGAGCTCCCAGTATCGAGTAATATGTACAGAGTGCAGATGGGGGCTGGACAGAGCAGGAAGTCTATAAAGTGTTGCTTCAGCCAATAGCTGCAAAGCGGTTAGAATTCCCTATAGTGTTAAAGCACACCGGGGTTTTCTGAAGACTTTTCAGAATAAGCTGCCATACCTGTGTACATGAGGAATAACACTCTTTTTGGACATTATATTCCCTGTATTTTCCTCATTTCCCCCTCGAAAGGGGATTCTCCATCCTCTTAGGACTGGTGGGTAGAGCTGATGCTGTGATGTGCTCTATAGACTGCATACAGAAAACTGCAGAGATCCTGCTTTCTAGTTGTCTATTACACGCGTATGCAAACTTAACCTTATAATGTAGGAGTGTACAGCAAGATTTAGTATTGTACATGTGTATAAACAGCAGCAGATATCTTAGCGCTATCTCCAGCATGCATGTCTTTTTGTGAGACCCTTCATAGTTATAGACAATTAGCTGGGGGTCGTGTAGCTAGTTAACTAGCTATGCGACCCCCGGCTAATTGTCTATAACTGTGAAGGGTCTCAGTTGAATAGTTATATAGACGTTGCCTGCCTCAGTGAAAAGTTCAGGTCTTTTTGTGAGTGTATTGTGCCCCCCTTCCCCTTTTCTCTGCTCTCTGCATATAGTTCCGTCAGAAGGATTACTCACCCCCCTCTTCTGTGGTTCTAGTGTCCCTTGTCAGTCATGTGAGTGCACTTGTGGATAGCAGGGTAGGGAGAAGGTAGACAGCACTTTAAGGTAATTTTTCAGCACAAAAAGTTATTTTTGGTAAATAACACTTTTGTTAATTATCATACTGGCTGTCATATAAGCAAAAGTTGTTTGAAGTTTGTTTCCATTTTACCTGCTGAATAAGGCTCAACCTTACAATCCAAAGCAAGGCAGCAACTGTGTAAATCCATTGTTTCAATTTTGGAACATTGGCAAAAATACGGTTAAGGATTTATAGTGTGCAGATCACCTTGGAAACATTTAAAAGACCAGAGTGTACGACTCAATGGCCATGGTATGTTAAATGACCCTAGTAGCTTAATTTTAATAATTAGCCAAATATGTCCAGAGCTTCACTCTAATAAAGCCATAAAGTAATTAGATTGCAAATCCGCAAACATAAATCCATATAACACAGACAGCAATTACATGTTTATAAAAACATATCAATTAGATGCAGTTGTGATCACTTTAAGGGCTATTACCAATATAATGTCCTTGGAGCGGTTTGCCCTTTTGGCACTGAATGAGTTAATCAGCTGCGTGAGTTTTCATTACACCTAAAATATAATTTAACAAATAGAGAAAAAAGAGAAAACACAGAAGCCTGTAATGTCAACAGCAATGTTTTCAGCCCACCATCTAATTATAAAAATGCCTTCTGGAAGAAATAACAGCACGGTAGCTTTCAGTGTAAGACTGAATGGTGGCACTGTATTATTACAATCATTTCAGTTGCACCCCAGGTCAATGAAAAGCAAAACAATTGTTAAAATGAGTGTTTTTAATCATTGCATTTCACCAAGACAACATCTTGGTAGCTTTAGCCTTGAAAAATGACTAGAAAAAAAAAATAAAAAATTCAGTTCTCTTTGGATAGACAGTAGATGCGCGAAGAGAAATGTGTAGAATTAGACATGGATCCTTCTACTTAAATGTGTGTGTCAATTGCTCGTTCAAATGGTCACGCTAGGAGTTTTGAAAGGGCTGTACGAGATGTAATAAAATTTCACAGAGGACAGGAAATAATAGCCCAGCATTGCTGTTCCGGTCTTCTCCGACAAGCTATGGTGTTATAGGGTATAGCACGACCATTGGTTGCAGCGATCACATGTAGAATAACAACAGGTCCCCGCTACTGTTTGTAAATAAAGCCTGATCGAGAAGACCAGAGTGGAGGCACTGAACCAGTAGAAGATCGGAACTTGGAGTATAGTTTAGTTTGCTTTTGTTTTGTTTTTTTTGGTTACCATTTTCTGCCCTCTGTGAAATATTATCATATTCCAAAAAAAGCATTTAATATATAGTAACAGACATAAATACAATGATGGTCTTCGGGTTAGTCCACACATTGCAGTCAAACCAGGGTTTTTGCTACATGTGAACAAGTCCGCAAATGTTCTCTAACTTTTTATTATAGTGCATGCTGAATTGCAAACCCCATGGTCCATAATGCAGGGGGAAGCTGAGTTTGTCAACATGCATCTATATTCAGTGAACCCTCTTTGAGACCACCCTAATGGGGTGATCCTCTGAAAGAAGAGGTCCAATATGCAAAAGATATAAGGGGATTGAAATTTTGTCAGAAAAAAAAGTTTGGTCTCGATCAAATTGGTGGTCTTTTGTAGAGAACTAACTTTACTAACAGGAGCATTGCTGGAGAGGTTATATACTGTAAGTAGCAGTCACAACAAGGACCAAAGCCTGGGGCTCCATGGTCCATTTTGGAGTATAAAAACTACAGGCAACTTTTTGCACTGAGACCCAGGAGCCTCAGCTTATGTCTATGTACTATATAATAGCTTATATGCACTTGATCAGGGGCGTAACTATAGGGAATGCAGAGAATGCGGTTGCACCCGGGCCCAGGAGCTTTAGGGGGTGCATAAGGCCTATCTTCTCCATATAGGGAGCCCAGTACTTTGAATAAAGCACTATAGTTGGGGGCCCTGTTACAGATTTAGCACTGGGGCCCAGAAGTTTTAACGTACGCCTCTGCACTTGGTATATGTACCAACTCCATTATTGATTAACTAGCTGATATATCCTGCTTCGCCTGAGATAATTTGATACATGTGTTTACCTGCTGTTCGATTCTTCTCAGTATACAAAGCATTTCCATGGGCTTTATGGTTTCTGAGAAAAGAACTATGTCATGTATCGTTGATTTTCACAATTTTTAATGCTTAGAATTGAATATTGAAGTTGCAACCCCTTTACTTTTCCTATGAGGATGTTAAGAATGGTTGTGGCAAATTTCAAGTTTGTACGACACCGGGAAGTTACATAACATAGGGGTCTACTTACTTTTGCACTTAGCATTGAATAATCTAGTTGTGACCCCTTTACTCCTCCTATTTAGGACCTAAAGAATGCTCCTGCCAAATTTAATGTTTGTACGACATCGGAAAGTTAGAGAATTAATGACGAGTCAGTCAGTCAGTGAGTGGCGGCTTTCGCCTTTATATATAGAGATATGAATGTAATATATCCACGTAGGCAAGAAGTGAGACGAGTTTTCTTGAGGTCCTCCATCCTTCCGGAGGTTTTTAGCATTTGCTTTTACATTCACTTCTACAATAATAGTTACCTTGCTGTTAATGCATGTCTGATGGTACCGCACAGCTCTACAATGTAATTTACATTATTAGTGTTACACATGATGAATAAGTATTATGCAAGAAATGTAAAGAATTACTCATTATCCCCTGAAAGTAAATCAATATAGCTAATATTTCCAAAGCTGTAAAACTGTACATGGAAAACAACAGTCTCTCTTTCGCTCCTACACCACATGTGTTTTCTTTCGTCTTCCTTTTCCTTTTCAATCAATAAGAATATGAAAACTCCCAAATGTAAACGAGCGCGCTTCTCTAGCTGCTTTTATCTCCCTACACGTCACCCCTTGTATTGACATCTTTAATCAGCCATTCTGTTTCTTTGCCTTGACCTTTAAACTGCTTGGATTGGTGAATCTGAATGTTTGATGAAACTTCTCCTCAGCAGTAAATACATTTGAGACTTCTACAAGAATTGGGCTCTGTCCTTCATGTTTATGGTTCTCAGTTGCATATTAAAGTGTAATGAACACATTATCACGCTCTTGTTCCTATTCTATCGAACAAGATAAGGATCCATAGTGACTTGATGTCATCGATGAATTGTGGTAACATATTGGGACCTCTGTGATTTGCACCACAAGATTGGAATTCTGCTCGCAACCACTGCAAATAAATCTGATTATTAAATGGTCACTAACTTTTCAAACAACTTGTGCTTCTACAATAGTCAGTGTGATATCTAGCAAAAGTGCCATTTATTTTCCTTACCTTAAATGTTTTTGTGCTAGAAAAAATCACCCCAAAGTGCAAGTGAGTAGGGTTTACTTTTTTCCTAATGTGCTGTCCACTACCTGCTGTCAAGTACATTACCAGAGAGAGCATGATGGTAGAACAGAAAGTAGAAGAGGGAGATGAGTCATTGTGTTAATTGAAGTCTATGAGAGCAGAGAGATATTCTGCTGGAGCTCATGCAGAGTTATCTGCTAATTATTCATATCTAATCTGCTCAGTAGTGCTGTACAATGTACAACATGATAATGTTAGATCTCTGTGTGTGTGCTCTGCAATTATCTGTGCACAGTCTATAGAACACAGCACAACAGTCAGGCTACTCCCACCAGTTCTCAGAGGATTGAGAATCAGATATACACCCTGCAGAGGGGTAAATGGAGAAAGAGATGTAGAGAAACAGGATCTCTTGTCCTCTGGCTGCTATGATGCCTGTCATACACTGCCCACACAGAGAAAAACTGCTAAAAGTACAGAATTCAAGTCATATAATGGTCAGAAATAGTGTTATTATTCCTCATATACACTTATGAAAACTTATTTTGAAATATTAGGTATGCTTTAGGTCACAGTACAAGCCATGAGTAAGTTACAGGCACAATTAGGTACAGAGCTTTTAAAGGCACAGACCTTGGTAGTTACTAAACGTTACAGAACAGTCTCTGAAAAAGGGCACAAAGCATCTAGTGGATACACTCTCTGATGGGCACATTCAGATTGTTGGTTATAGCCTCTATTAAATTCAAACGGCAGATAATGTTAACTGAACTTAGTGGGGGCACCATGGGTTGGCACTTGCACAGTCTCTGCTCACAACAGCAGTGTTATCCAGGGTTTCGCAGAGCTGACAGTACAGTCTCCCACTTCAGGTAGAAGTCTGAAACCACACCAAAACTTTAAGGACATTTTTGATTGAAAGTGTTTTATCATGAGTATAAATTTTTTTCCAGCAGCTGGGCCCATTTTAAAATCAAAAAAATAAATCATACTCACCTCTTCTCGGACCCCCCAAAGCGGAGCTGAGCAGCTCAAATTGTGCCAGTGCTGGCTTCCGAGTAGATGGCCGGGCGGAAGAATGTGACTGTTTCCGCTAAACAGAAGCGACAGCGTCATTTCCTTAAACTCTTGGCATCGTGATCCTCAGAATATGAGCTCTGATGGTAGGAGTGCCAATGGTGACGCGCTGTGGCTTCTGATTGTCCGCATGGGTCATGTACTTCTTTTGAAATGGGCCCAGTTGCTGGAAAAGATGTTTTAAACTCATGACAAAACCACTCTGAACATGCTCTGCAGTCCCAAACAAGATCACTGCTAATATGTATCAAAATGACAAGCTGGTGGACCACTACCCACCAGGATCTTAGGATCAACGGCACTAGAATGGATTGCTGGCCAGAGTCACAAACCAGGCTGGTTGATGCTTGCAACTTCTAGCCAATCTCATGTAGCCATCACAGCAACACTTGCCATTTGTCATAAACTCTAAGTATGTGCAGCGTCCAAGCAAGATACACTAAAGTGGGGGAGACCATGGGGATTGCAAGATGGATGTCACAGGTGTCTCTGCAATCTCTCCCAACGATGGCGGCAAAGGGGTCCTACTCAGTCGCAGCACAGTGGCACAAAATACACATAAATTTCCTACTAAAGATGAACATGACACCAGCACCCCATCCGGGACTACGGTAGTCAATGGTGGAAATAATTTGACACCAGTCCTGGTAGCTATTTTGGTAGCAAACCAGAAGTGCACAGTTTACTTTAGCTTTTATTTTAGTTGAAACACAGTACAATTAGCAGTGGCAGTCTTGCAGAATTATAGCAGAGCAAACGGTTATGCAGTAAGTTGATTTCCAAGTACATACAATTTCCTCTTCAATGCTCTCTCTCTATTTGTAGTTGGAAGGTTACCCAGTATGAATTCCCACAGGCCTAGTTATCTGTGAGGCTTACTGGAAGTGAATTATGCAGGTGTTGAAATTGGAACTAAGATGGTCGCTTTACTACCCCTGGCTTTGAATTCACTGGGCTTTGTGTAACTGCCTGTTTTAGTGGAACAGTTTCGATCTGACTCCTACACACTGCCGGTAAGACTAGGGAGCTGGTGAATCCTAACTTCCCTGAAGAAAACACTTGCTTCAGCTGCTCGCACTGCAGACCTCCTCTCTGCACGTCCTTCTCCGACGACCTCCTACACAGACTGACTACTGAAGACTGTCCTGACTCCTCCTTCACTTCCTGCCTTGCTCCTGCACTTTCTCTCCTTTCTTCCCCCTCACCATAGAGGCTCACTGTGTAGTTTCCCGCTCTGAGCTCTAACCAAACCGCCTGTCCAATCAGTGAGGGCATGAAATACAGCCAATTAGCAGCCAGCTGTTGTCAAGCTTTTAGCTTAGGAAGGGGAGAAACAGGGTTTCTCTAATGTAAGGTACCTCCTATGCCTCCTTGAAGTACATAGGCAGGTGTGACAGGACAATGATTGTGTGGCTATTCTGGAGGACCCATGCAAACAGTCCATCTCTCCTTCTGCAGCAGATCTGTCCTGTATATTTCCTTAAAGCAAATCTGTCAGGTTTCCTATGCTACCCTTCCAGAAGCAGTTGAAAAAAAAGGGGAAAGCAATGAACTTGGAGATTTACAGTTTTCTAGTATTTCATTCAGTATTGTCTAGTAAAGCAGCTAAAGGGTTTTTCCAAAACTATTTTTTACCCACACTTTGTAATGCAATGTGCATCTGCTCATAGTTTCACTTCATGGAATTACTTTCAGCCACCTTTCTGGTGTACCTCTAGAAGAAGGAGGTTCATCTGGGGCTTCCCTTCATTGCTCTCTCTCTCTCCCTGCTGCCGGGATAAACCTCAAGTCCTGCTGAGATAAAGGGAAGCCCCATGGAGAAGGGGGTTTCCGGGGCTTTCCTTCTTCTCTCTCTCTCTCACCCTGCTGCAGGAAAATTCTTTATTCTTCCTTTGCCGTCCGCCACGCATAGTCTCCCATAGTCTCCCATAGGAGTCTATTAAGGCTTCTGCGCTTTGCACACCAAACATAGGTCAGGTTCTATCTTTTCACACAGCAGGGAATTTCAGTTGCAGGATTTCAGTCGCGCATGTCCTATCTTTTTAGGTGTCTAAAATTTTGTCTGAATGTTTCCATAGGAAACCATTGGTTCTAATCGTCATGTTTTATTCGCACATGTAATTTAGCTGCGTGAATTTCCCCCCATGTAAATAAGGCCTAAGTATAATTTCACACAAACATATTTGCGGAGGCATTTCTGCACATTAAAAAGTCACTCATATAACGTGACCTTTGATTTCAATAACTTCGTTCAGACTAATGTGTTTTTCTGCGCAAAATATTAGTGCGAAAAGATAGGACCTGCTCTATCTTTCTTGGATGTATCTTTTATATGGGCCATGAAAAGATAGGTCTTGACCTATCTTTGGTCGTGTTATGGAGAAGTCTGCCATAGACTTATATGACAGCTGAAAAAAAGTGAGGGAGAGGGGAAAAAAAGACAGCTCGCTCTAATTAGGCATTTAATTGCCATTCTGAGCATTTCTTCCAGTCATTGCTGGCCATTGGTTCAGCATGTTTTTTTAACGAACGTATACCTCTAGTAATGACCTACAATTCACAGCTAGAGGTACTAAGGAAGACTGCAAAGAAGCTCTATCACAAGCTACACAAGGACGACCATCTGAAAACCATATTCCCGGACCCTCCCCTACTATGTTATAGGCAACTTCCTAATTTGAGGAACTTTTTAATCAAAAGTACATTGCCCTCTGACACACAAAAAACAACTTATCCCTGTAAGGTAAGGAGCTGCAAGACCTGCTCTCAAGTACTGACCACGGACAGGATACAAATCCCCAACACACAGCAGGACTATAAGATCCCTGGGACATTCACATGTTCCACATCCGATGTTGTGTACCTAATCCACTGCAGTGAATGTCCTGTTGAGGGGCTTTGTATCGGGGAAACAGGACAAAAAATGAGAGCCAGGCTGAGATCGTAGAGAGCGAAAGACGGAATTATCTGTGAAAAAACATTTCTGTGGTCAGGGACACAGCATAGAGCAGATGGGAGTTATCATACTGAAGGACAACTTCACGTCATAGTGTCACAGTAGAATTCGTGAGTATACATTTTTGGCCATGTTTGATACCCTCAAGAATGGAATGAACCTTGGCCCGGGATTCTTGCATAAGTGGAGACTATGGAAGGTCCCAATCATTGTTTTTTTGGTTTTTCTTTTTGTTTTAAAAAACTTCAAAAAAAATCTTAAATTGATTTGTAAGAATGTTGCCATCCAATAGGTGGTGCTGCAGAGGTAGTGTTCCATCTTCTTCTATATGCAGGTTGAAGGACAGATACCATACATCCTAAAACTATCATATTCCGGAGCTCAGTGGATTAATTAAGTATTTATCTTTCAGCTCAGTTTGTCTGTTGTTTTAAGTTTTGAGTGCAAAACAGTCTCAAATTTCTGTGTGTGAACATTTGTATTTAGATCAAGAGGGGTGTCGGCTCTACATTTGTATATTATATATGGGCCCCATCCAAACCAGTTGCATTTTTGTCTGATGAAGGGTCGATAGACCTAAAAGCTTGCTGTAAAATCATGTATAGAGATGAGCAAGCACCAAAATGCTCGGGTGCTCGTTACTTGAGACGAACTTTTCGCGATGCTCGAGGGTTCATTTCGAGTAACGAACCCCATTGAAGTCAATAGGCGACCCGAGCATTTTTGTATATCGCCGATGCTCGCTAAGGTTTTCATTTGTGAAAATCTGGGCAATTCAAGAAAGTGATGGGAACGACACAGAAACGGATAGGGCAGGCGAGGGGTTACATGTTGAGCTGCATCTCAAGTTCCCAGGTCCCACTATTAATCCACAATAGCGGCAAGAGTGGGCCACCCCCCTACCAACAATTTTTACTTCTGAAAAACCCTAATTAGCAAGGCATACCTTAGCTAAGCACCACACTACCCCCAACTAAGCACAATCACTGCCTGCATGACACTCCGCTGCCACTTCTCCTGGCTAACATGCTGACCAACCCCCCCACACGACCCAGTGTCCACAGCGCACACCAAAGTGTCCCTGCGCAGCCTTCAGCTGCACTCATGCCACACGCTGGCCTCATAGCCACACCACCCTCATGTCTATTTATAAGTGCGTCTGCCATGAGGAGGAACCGCAGGCACACACTGCAGAGGGTTGGCGCGGCCAGGCAGCGACCCTCTTTAAAAGGGGCGGGGCGATAGCCCACAATGCTGTACAGAAGCAATGAGAAATCCAATCCTGTGCCACCTCCATCAGGAGCTGCACATGTGGGCATAGCAATGGGGAACCCATGTGCCACACACTATTCATTCTGTCAAGGTGTCTGCATGCCCCAGTCAGACCGGGTTTTTTTATAAATAGTCACAGGCAGGTACAACTCCGCAATGCGAATTCCGTGTGCACCCACAGCATGGGTGGCTCCCTGGAACCCACCGGCGGTACATAAATATATCCCATTGCATTGCCCATCACAGCTGAGGTAACGTCAGGTTTAATGCAGGTGGGCTTCGGCCCACACTGCACGCCCCAGTCAGACTGGGGTTCTTTAGAAGTGGACACATGCAGTTACAACTCCGTGTGGACCGACAGCATGGGTGGGTCCCAGGAAGCCACCGGCGGTACATAAATAAATCCCATTGCATTGCCCATCACAGCTGAGGTAACGTCCGATTAAATGCAGGTGGTCTTCGGCCCACACTGCATGCCCCACTCTGACCGGGGTTTTTAATACATAGACACTGGCAGGTACAAATCCCTAATGTGAAGTCCCTGTGGACCCACAGCATGGGTGGCTCCCTGGAACCCACCGGCGGTACATAAATATATCCCATTGCAGTACCCTGGACAGCAAAGCTAACGTCAGATTAAATGCAGGTGGGCTTCGGCGGTACATTAATGTATCCCATTGCAGTGCCCTGCTCAGCAGAGCTAACGTCACATACAATACAGGTGTGCTTCGGCCCACAGTGCATGCCCCAGTCAGAGTGGTAATATGTACCTTAACATCAACCACGTTGGTGGGAATGTGGTGGCGACTGCGGACCTAGTAGCGCGGTTTTATTTAGTTGGTTTTCGTAGTGCGGCCAGGATTAAGTCGGCCGTGGCGGGGGGATGGTGGGGGGGCTCTCTTGTTGTGTTGGTAAAGGTGAAATTCTTGGACTGCCACCAGACGGACCTATGCAAAGGTATTTGCCAAGAATGTTTTCATTGTTGGAGGAGGAGGGGGATGTTTTTGAGGCACTACGTGTCCTCTCCACGTGTCCGTGGTTATATGCACCTTAACAGTATCCACGTTGGTGGGAAATGGCCTCGCCACCATCATGTCTTTGGGAAGCCTCCGTTTCCACACCCCAGTGACATAGCATTAGCAGCGGTTTAGGTAGAGCCCAGAATTAGTAACATTTCAGCGGTAGCATTAGGGACAGGCCCCAGTAACATATCACTAGCAGCAGTATAGGGGGAGCACAGTATTAGTTCCATTTCAGTTGTAGTAGCAGTCTAGACAGGCCCCAGTAACAATTCCGAAGCAGCAGTATAGGGGGAGCACAGTATTAGTTCCATTTCAGTAGTAGTTGCAGTCAAGACAGGCCACAGTAACATATCACTAGCAGCAGTATAGGGGGAGCACAGTATTTGTTCCATTTCAGTAGTAGTAGCAGTCTGGACAGGCCACAGTAACATATCACTAGCGACAGTATAGGGGGAGCACAGTATTAGTTCCATTTCAGTAGTACTAGCAGTCTGGACAGGCCCCAGTAACATATCACTAGCAGCAGTATAGGGGGAGCACAGTATTAGTTCCATTTCAGTAGTAGTAGCAGTCTAGACAGGCCCCAGTAACATATCACTAGCAGCAGTATAGGGGGAGCACAGTATTAGTTCCATTTCAGTAGTAGTAGCAGTCAAGACAGGTCACAGTAACATTCCCGTTGCAGCAGTTTAGGGAGATAACAGTCTCTTGCACATTTCAGTAGTTACAGTATAGACAAGGCCCCAGTTACATTTATGTAGCAAAAGTGTAGGCCAACCCCACACACCTTGCTGTACCATGAGTGCAGGCGAAGCCGACAAAAATTACTAGGATTACACTGTAGGCGAGGGCCCAAGAAAATTGGTGTACCAACAGTACTAATGTACCTCAGAAAAATTGCCCATGCCCAATCAAGAGGGCAGGTGAAACCCATTAATCGATTTGGTTAATGTGGCTTAATTTGAACGTAGGCCTGGAGGCATCCCAGTTAAAATAAAAATTGGTTCAGGTGCAAGTTTCAACGCTTTAATAAGAATTGAAACGTATAAACATTGATTACTAAAGTCATATGACTGAGCCTTGTGGGCCTAAGAAAAATTGCCCGTTCGGCGTGATTACGTGAGGTTTCAGGAGGAGGAGCAGGAGGAGGAGGATGAATATAATACACAGATTGATGAAGCTAAAAGGTCCCCGTTTTTGATGGTGATAGAGAACGATGCTTCCATCCGCGGGTGCAGCCTACGTATTGTTTAGGTACCGCTGCTGTCCGCTGGTGGAGAAGAGAAGTCTGGGGAAATCCAGGCTTTGTTCATCTTTATGAGTGTAAGCCTGTCGGCACTGTCAGTTGACTGGCGGGTACGCTTATCCGTGATGATTCCCCCAGCCGCACTAAACACCCTCTCTGACAAGACGCTAGCCGCAGGACAAGCAAGCACCTCCAGGGCATACAGCGCGAGTTCAGGCCTCGTGTCCAGCTTCGACACCCCGTAGTTGTAGGGGGCAGAGGCGTCACGGAGGACGGTCGTGCGATCGGCTATGTACTCCCTCACCATCCTTTTACAGTGCTCCCGCCGACTCAGCCTTGACTGGGGAGCGGTGACACAGTCTTGCTGGGGAGCCATAAAGCTGGCAGAGGCCTTGGAGAGTGTTCCCCTGCCTGCGCTGTACATGCTGCCTGATCTCCGCGCCTCCCCTGCTACCTGGCCCTCGGAACTGCGCCTTCTGCCACTAGCGCTGTTGGATGGGAATTTTACCATCAGTTTGTCCGCCAGGGTCCTGTGGTATAGCATCACTCTCGAACCCCTTTCCTCTTCGGGTATGAGAGTGGAAAGGTTCTCCTTATACCGTGGGTCGAGCAGTGTGTACACCCAGTAATTCGTAGTGGCCAGAATGCATGTAGATGTCATGATGTGGCCCTAAGAAGGACCGTTGGGGTTCTTGAAGCCTAAAATACTCCTAACGCTCTCCCTATTGCAGCTCCGGCACCAGCAGCACTGTCCCTGATCTCTGTCAGAATGCATCTGTGGCAAGCCGCGGGAGGGGCCGATTTATATACTCGGGTGTCATTTGATCTCCCCAGCCACTCACTGCAGGGGGGTGGGATAGGCTGGAACATCACAGGAGGAAGTTGTAATGCCTTCCATGTCTTTCTATTGGCCAGAAAAGCGCGCTAATGTCTCAGAGATGAAAGTGAAAGTAACTCGAACATCGCGTGGTACTCGCCTCTAGTAACGAGCATCTCGAACACGCTAATACTCGAACGAGCATCAAGCTCGGACGAGTACGCTCGCTCATCTCTAATCATGTATTTTTGTTAGCCATTAAAAGGTACCATATCTACAAGATTACTTGGTTTCTCTTGCTGGGAACAATTACACTTTGCTCTACTGGCTAACACAGTAACAACCTCCCCCCCCCCCCCCCCCCTCTATTTTTTAATGGTGTGAATGGCTTTAAAAATGCCAATTATGATCGTGAGTCAAGTATGTTAAAAATTCATTCATGCATAAATACGTTCCGTATGGGCAAACATATTTACACATACGTTCATGTGAATTAGCCCTAAGAGCCATAAAAATCTTCCTCCTACTGCCAATGCACATCATTCATTAGACATGATTTTGTTTATTGTGTGTGTGTGAGTGTACACACGCCATCCTGTTGATTCCTTCTAACTAAAGTTCTAGGAATAGAAGGCTTCCCATGCAGCTTTTATACGTTTCAAATATTGATATCAATTTTAGGCGTCAGGAGAACATTTACAAGTATTTATTTGTATGCTTAAGATTTTTTAAATTATTTTTTTCTTTATTAGACTGAAATGTCAGATGTGGGTGAAACAGTATGCGAACAAATCAAGAACAAATTACTTGATTAACACATAATACATTTGGAGGTGAAAAAAAAGACTGCATAAAATAATAAACCGTAATAATCAGAAAAGAGATTACTATTGCACCGAGCACAAAGTCCGTTACATTCATTTATTTGCTTGTAAACCTATTCAAGCAGAGGATTCCTTTTATACTTCTAGTAATTTTAACCATTTTATCTTTTTGTATAAAAGTTCAGAAACAAAACTCTGCTGGATCAAATTATTGACAATGTATGATATCTATATCAGTGCACCAAATGATAGAAGATGTCAGTGGTCAAAGTCCGTCCACCTTTCCCAAAATACCTGGTAATTAATCTTCTAATACCGAATTGATGATTATTAGGGCAAAAACACACGGCAGTATGCGCACCTATGCCCGAGCGGGAAGATACGTAGGTCCTGCCCTATCTTTTCCGCACGTAGTATTACATAACTCATTGAAAGCACCGCGAGCCGTGCCTGCAGTTACAAGCGCCAACCACTTTAGAAGGTGGAGCAGAGACTTCCACTGCTTCCCTTGCGACTCCGATGTAATTGTGATGCTGTCAGCGGACACACAATCAACTGATTGATCAGGGTCCTGAGCGATGGACCCCAGCTGATCAACTATTAATCCTGAAGATAGGTCATCAATAGTATTCTCCCTGAGAAAACCCCTTTAACTGGGGGTTTTCACAGGGAGAATACTGTGGGAAAGATAGGGCAAGTTCTATCTTTTCTCAAACGTACCATGAGACCTCTTTCACACAGAAGACAGCAAAATCACCACTACAAAATCAGTGTGATACCACAGCTTGAGGGTGCATTCAGACGACCATATATCGGCCGGGTATTCACGCCGGCCTCTATACGGCGTCTCTCTCTGCAGTGGGAGGAGGCTGTAAGAGCCGGAATCAGTGCTCTGAGCTCCCGCCCCTCTCTTCCTCCTCTCCATCCCCTCTCCGCCCCTCTGTACTATTTGCAATGAGAGGAGGAGGGGCGGAGCTAAGTTTCAGGGAATTATCTCCGCCCCTGTCCCACCTCTCCGCATTGATAATAGTGCAGGGGGGTGGAGAGGAGGCAAAGAGGGGGCGGGAGCTCAGAGCACTTCTCCCGGCTCCTCCACCCTCCTCCCCCTGCAGACAGAGACGCCGTATATTGGCTGGACGTGAAAACCCAGCCAATCTTGCATCACGTCGCTGCTACCTGCAATTTCCTCGCGCAATAAAATCGCAAGAAAGTTAATAGGAGTTTCTAATGTTAAAAATGTATCTCATAGCATTAAAATCGCGGGTTCCTGCTATGCGATATACAAGGAGGATCCATAGGGAAACATGTGCTACAAAAAATAGAACATCACAGAAAGATAGAGCATGCCGCAATTTTTTTTCTGCAACATAGCATCTGACAAAACATCGCTAATGTAAAGGAACCCATTGGAAAGCATGGGTTTCACAAACATGCATTTTGCAGCGCTGTCACATTGCCGGAAAATCGCATGATTTTATAGCCCATGTGGAAGCAGACTAAACGGACGAGAATTCCGCTAATGAAAACAAAACAAGAAAATCAATGTTTTTGTTTTGTCCCGTTATGCAAACGTGATTATCACAGCTACATAATCGGACTAAATCACGCCCATGTGAAGAAGCCCTTGGGGGTGGAATCCAGACATGCTGACAATCAGCTGCAGAAAATCTACAATGGGCTCCACTACTTGGGAAGGGAATAAGAACTGAATAATCTTATCCATATGCCGCAGTACTTTTCTGCACCACAATTGACCTGCAGGGCAGATTTTTAAATAAACAGCATATCAATCTCTGCTGTGAATTCTTACAGTGGATTTCACATGTGCCGATTCCAGCCAATCAGGAGGCTGGAATCGGCACACGTCATGGGGCGGAGCTACGCGATGATGCGTACAAGGGGGCGGAGCCAGAACGCCGCTGCTGCCAAGCCGAGCCGAAGGGAAAAGACCCATCTGCGCAAGCGCGTCTAATCGGGCGATTAGACGCTGAAATTAAACGGCACCATGGCGACGGGGACGCCAGCAACGGAGCAGGTAAGTGAATAACTTCTGTATGGCTCATATTTAATGCACGATGTATATTACAAAGTGCATTAATATGGGCATACAGAAGTGCTGAACCCCACTTGCTATTGCGGGACAACCCCTTAAAGGCGTACCACTGCCCTTTGGCGACTTGACTGCTTCTGCGCTGTGAATTCCACTAGCTCAGTCCTACGCACCTACGTCTCACTACAGGCGTGCGCAAAATTGTTTCCTGGCTCTGCTGTCTCCGTTACATCACCGCCGTCATAGCGCCAGAGGGAAACAGTAAACATAATATACGCTGCATACAGTATCTGCTGTTTCAGCTCACCATTTAAAAAAAGGGAAGCCAAATACTTAAGGCGTACCACTGCCCTTTGGCGACTTGACTGCTTCTGCGCTGTGAATTCCACTAGCTCAGTCCTACGCACCTACGTCTCACTACAGGCGTGCGCAAAATTGTTTCCTGGCTCTGCTGTCTCCGGTACATCACCGCCGTCATAGCGCCAGAGGGAAACAGTAAACATAATATACGCTGCATACAGTATCTGCTGTTTCAGCTCACCATTTAAAAAAAGGGAAGCCAAATACTTAAGGCATACCACTGCCCTTTGGCGAATTGACTGCTTCTGCACTGTGAATTCCACTAGCTTAGTCCTACGCACCTAGGTCTCACTACAGGCGTGCGCAAAATTGTTTCCTGGCTCTGCTGTCTCCGTTACATCACCGCCATCATAGCGCCAGAGGGAAACAGTAAACATAATATACGCTGCATACAGTATCTGTCTGGTGTTTCAGCTCACCATTTTAAAAAAGGGAAGCCAAATACTTAAGGCCTACCACTGCCCTTGGGCGACTTGACTGCTTCTGCGCTGTGAATTCCACTAGCTCAATCCTACGCACATAGGTCGCACTACTGGCGTGCGCAAAATTGTTTCCTGGCTCTGCTGTCTCTATTACATCACCGCCGTCATAGAGCCAGAGGGAAACAGTAAACATAATATACGCTGCATACAGTATCTGCTGTTTCAGCTCACCATTTAAAAAAAGGGAAGCCAAATACTTAAGGCCTACCACTGCCCTTTGGCGACTTGACTGCTTCTGCGCTGTGAATTCCACTAGCTCAGTCCTACGCACCTAGGTCTCACTACAGGCGTGCGCAAAATTGTTTCCTGGCTCTGCTGTGCCCGTTACATCACCGCCGTCATAGCGCCAGATGGAAACAGTAAACATAATATACGCTGCATACAGTATCTGCTGTTTCAGCTCACCATTTAAAAAAAGGGAAGCCAAATACTTAAGGCGTACCACTGCCCTTTGGCGACTTGACTGCTTCTGCTCTGTGAATTCCACTAGCTCAGTCCTATGCACCTACGTCTCACTACAGGCGTGCGCAAAATTGTTTCCTGGCTCTGCTGTCTCTGTTACATCACCGCCGTCATAGCGCCAGAGGGAAAGAGTAAACATAATATACGCTGCTTACAGTATCTGTCTGGTGTTTCAGCTCACCATTTTAAAAAAGGGAAGCCAAATACTTAAGGCGTACCACTGCCCTTTGGCGACTTGACTGCTTCTGCACTGTGAATTCCACTAGCTCAGTCCTATGCACCTACGTCTCACTACAGGTGTGCGCAAAATTGTTTCCTGGCTCTGCTGTCTCCGTTACATCACCGCCGTCATAGCGCCAGAGGGAAACAGTAAACATAATATACGCTGCATACAGTATCTGCTGTTTCAGCTCACCATTTAAAAAAAGGGAAGCCAAATACTTAAGGCATACCACTGCCCTTTGGCGACTTGACTGCTTCTGCTCTGTGAATTCCACTAGCTCAGTCCTACGCACCTAGGTCTCACTACAGGCGTGCGCAAAATTGTTTCCTGCCTCTGCTGTCTCCGTTATATCACCGCCGTTATAGCGCCAGAGAGAAACAGGAAACATAATATACGCTGCATACAGTATCTGTCTGCTGTTTCAGCTCACCATTTTAAAAAAGGGAAGCCAAATACTTAAGGCGTACCACAGCCCTTTGGCGACTTGACTGCTTCTGCGCTGTGAATTCCACTAGCTCAGTCCTACGCACCTAAGTCTCACTATAGGCGTGCGCAAAATTGTTTCCTGGCTCTGCTGTGCCCGTTACATCACCGCCGTCATAGCGCCAGAGGGAAACAGTAAACATAATATACGCTGCATACAGTATCTACTGTTTCAGCTCACCATTTAAAAAAAGGGAAGCCAAATACTTAAAGGGGTTGTCCCGCGGCAGCAAGTGGGGTTATGCACTTTTGTATGGCCATATTAATGCACTTTGTAATATAAATCGTGCATTAAATATGAGCCATACAGAAGTTATTCACTTACCTGCTCCGTTGCTCGCGTCCCCGTCGCCATAGTGCCGTCTAATTTCAGCGTCTAATCGCCCGATTAGACGCGCTTGCGCAGATGGGTCTTTTCCCTTCGGCTCGGCAGCAGCGGCGTTCTGGCTCCGCCCCCTTGTACGCGTCAACGCGTAGCTCAGTCCCGTCACATGTGCCGATTCCAGCCAATCAGGAGGCTGGAAACGGCACACGTCATGGGGCGGAGCTACGCAATGACGCGTACAAGGGGGCGGAGCCAGAATGCAGCTGCTGCCGAGCCGAAGGGAAAAGACCCAACTGCGCAAGCGCGTCTAATCGGGCGATTAGACGCTGAAATCAGATGGCACCATGGCGACGGGGATGCCAGCAACGGAGCAGGTAAGGG
Source organism: Eleutherodactylus coqui (assembly GCF_035609145.1). Taxonomy (NCBI): domain Eukaryota; kingdom Metazoa; phylum Chordata; class Amphibia; order Anura; family Eleutherodactylidae; genus Eleutherodactylus; species Eleutherodactylus coqui. Next base: position 135,199,645 of record NC_089843.1, on the reverse strand, counting down.
AATAACTTCTGTATGGCTCATATTTAATGCACGATGTATATTACAAAGTGCATTAATATGGCCATACAGAAGTGTATAACCCCACTTGCTATTGCGGGACAACCCCTTTAAGGCGTACCACTGCCCTTTGGCGACTTGACTGCTTCTGCGCTGTGAATTCCACTAGCTCAGTCCTACGCACCTAGGTCTCACTACAGGCGTGCACAAAATTGTTTCCTGGCTCTGCTGTCTCCGGTACATCACCGCCGTCATAGCGCCAGAGGGAAACAGTAAACATAATATACGCTGCATACAGTATCTGCTGTTTCAGCTCACCATTTAAAAAAAGGGAAGCCAAATACTTAAGGCATACCACTGCCCTTTGGCGAATTGACTGCTTCTGCACTGTGAATTCCACTAGCTTAGTCCTACGCACCTAGGTCTCACTACAGGCGTGCGCAAAATTGTTTCCTGGCTCTGCTGTCTCCATTACATCACCGCCGTCATAGCGCCAGAGGGAAACAGTAACCATAACATACGCTGCATACAGTATCTGTCTGCTGTTTCAGCTCACCATTTAAAAAAAGGGAAGCCAAATACTTAAAGCATACCACTGCCCTTTGGCGACTTGACTGCTTCTGCGCTGTGAATTCCATTAGCTAAGTCCTACGCACCTAGGTCTCACTACAGGCGTGCGCAAAATTGTTTCCTGGCTCTGCTGTCTCCGTTACATCACCGCTGTCATAGCGCCAGAGGGAAACAGTAAACATAATATACGCTGTATACAGTATCTGTCTTGTGTTTCAGCTCACCATTTTAAAAAACGGAAGCCAAATACTTAAGGCGTGCCACTGCCCTTTGGCGACTTGACTGCTTCTGCACTGTGAATTCCACTAGCTCAGTCCTACGCACCTAGTTCTCACTACAGGCGTGCGCGAAATTGTTTCCTGGCTCTGCTGTCTCCGTTATATCACTGCCGTCATAGCGCCACAGGGAAACATAATATACGCTGCATACAGTATCTGCTGTTTCAGCTCACCATTTTAAAAAAGGGAAGCCAAATACTTAAGGCGTACCACTGCCCTTTAGCGACTTGACTGCTTCTGCGCTGTGAATTCCACTAGCTGAGTAATACGCACCTATGTCTCACTACAGGCGTGCACAAAATTGTTTCCTGGCTCTGCTGTCTCCGTTACATCACCGCCGTGGTAGCGCCAGAGGGAAACAGTAAACATAATATACGCTGCATACAGTATCTGTCTGTTGTTTCAGCTCACCATTTAAAAAAAGGGAAGCCAAATACAACAACCCCTACAACTACTGGGTGTCGAAGCTGGACACGAGGCCTGAACTCGCGCTGTATGCCCTGGAGGTGCTTGCTTGTCCTGCGGCTAGCGTCTTGTCAGAGAGGGTGTTTAGTGCGGCTGGGGGAATCATCACGGATAAGCGTACCCGCCTGTCAACCGACAGTGCCGACAGGCTTACACTCATAAAGATGAACAAAGCCTGGATTTCCCCAGACTTCTCTTCTCCACCAGCGGACAGCAGCGATACCTAAGCAATACGTAGGCTGCATCCGCGGATGGAAGCATCGTTCTCTATCACCATCCAAAACGGGGACCTTTTAGCTTCATCAATCTGTGTATTATATTCATCCTCCTCCTCCTGCTCCTCCTCCTGAAACCTCACGTAATCACGCCAAACGGGCAATTTTTCTTAGGCCCACAAGGCTCAGTCATATGACTTTAGTAAACAATGTTCATATGTTTCAATTCTCATTAAAGCGTTGAAACTTGTACCTGAACCAATTTTTATTTTAACTGGGCTGCCTACAGGCCTAGGTACAAATTAAGCCACATTAACCAAAGCGATTAATGGGTTTCACCTGCCCTCTTGGTTGGGCATGGGCAATTTTTCTGAGGTACATTAGTACTGTTGGTACACCAATTTTTTGGGGCCCTCGCCTACAGTGTAATCCTAGTCATTTTTATGGGCTTCGCCTGCACTCATGGTACAGCAAGGTGTGTAGGGTTGGCCTACACTTTTGCTACATAAATGTAACTGGGGCCTTGTCTATACTGTAACTACTGAAATGTGCAAGAGACTGTTATCTCCCTAAACTGCTGCAATAGGAATGTTACTGTGGCCTGTCTTGACTGCTACTACTACTGAAATGGAACTAAGACTGTGCTCCCCCTATACTGCTGCTTCGGAATTGTTACCAGGGCCTGTCTTGAGTGCTACTATTACTGAAATGGAACTAAGACTGTGCTCTCCCTATACTGCTGCTTCGGAACTGTTACTGGGGCCCGTCTAGACTGCTACTACTACCGAAATGGAACTAATACTGTGCTCCCCCTATACTGCTGCTAGTGATATGTTACTGGGGCCTATCTAGACTGCTACTACTACTGAAATGGAACTAATACTGTGCTCCCCCTATACTGCTGCTAGTGATATGTTACTGGGGCCTATCTAGACTGCTACTACTACTGAAATGGAACTAATACTGTTCTCCCCCTATACTGCTGCTTCGGAATTGTTACTGGGGCCTGTCTTGACTGCTACTACTACTGAAATGGAACTAAGACTGCGCTCCCCCTATACTGCTGCTTCGGAATTGTTACCAGGGCCTGTCTTGAGTGCTACTATTACTGAAATGGAACTAAGACTGTGCTCCCCCTATACTGCTGCTTCGGAATTGTTAATGGAGCCTGTCTGGACTGCTACGACTACTGAAATGGAACTAATACTGTGCTCCCCCTATAATGCTGCTAGTGATATGTTACTGAGGCCTGTCCCTAATGCTACCGCTGAAATGTTACTAATTCTGGGCTCTACCTATACCGCTGCTAATGCTATGTCACTGGGGTGTGGAAACGGAGGCTTCTCAAAGACATGATGGTGGCTAGGCCATTTCCCACCAACGCGGTTATTGTCGAGGTGCATATAACCACGGACACGTGGAGAGGACACGTAGTGCCTCAAAAACATTCCCCTCCTCCTCCAACAATGAAAACATTCTTGGCAAATACCTTTGCATAGGTCCGTCTGGTGGCAGTCCAAGAATTTCACCTCTACCGACACAACAAGAGAGCCCCCCGCCACGGCCCACTTAATTTTGGCCACATTCCGAAAACCAACTAAATAAAACTGCGCTACTAGGTCCGCAGTCGCCACCACATTCCCATCAACGCGGTTACTGTTAAGGTACATATTACCACTCTGACTGGGACATGCACTGTGGGCCGAAGCACACCTGTATTGTATGTGACGTTAGCTCTGCTGAGCAGGGCACTGCAATGGGATACATTTATGTACTGCTGAAGCCCACCTGCATTTAATCTGACGTTAGCTTTGCTGTCCAGGGCACTGCAATGGGATATATTTATGTACTGCCGGTGGCTTCCTGGGACCCACCCATGCTGTCGGTCCACACGGACTTCACAATAGGGAGTTGTACTTGCCTGTGTCTACTTATAAAAAAACCCAGTCTGACTGGGGCATGCAGTGTGGGCTGAAGCCCAACTGCATTTAATCTGACGTTAGCTTTGCTGTCCAGGGCACTGCAATGGGATATATTTATGTACCGCCGGTGGCTTCCTGGGACCCACCCATGCTGTCGGTCCACACGGAGTTGTAACTGCATGTGTCCACTTCTAAAGAACCCCAGTCTGACTGGGGCATGCAGTGTGGGCCGAAGCCCACCTGCATTAAACCTGACGTTACCTCAGCTGTGATGGGCAATGCAATGGGATTTATTTATGTACGGCCGGTGGGTTCCAGGGAGCCACCCATGCTGTGGGTGCACACGGAATTCCCATTGCGGAGTTGTACCTGCCTGTGACTATTTATAAAAAACCCCGGTCTGACTGGGGCATGCAGAGACCTTGACAGAATGAATAGTGTGTGGCACATGGGTTCCCCATTGCTATGCCCACATGTGCAGCTCCTGATGGAGGTGGCACAGGATTGGATTTCTCATTGCTTCTGTACAGCATTGTGGGCTATCGCCCCGCCCCTTTTAAAGAGGGTCGCTGCCTGGCCGTGCCAACCCTCTGCAGTGTGTGCCTGCGGTTCCTCCTCATGACAGACGCACTTATAAATAGACATGAGGGTGGTGTGGCTATGAGGCCAGCGTGTGGCATGAGTGCAGCTGAAGGCTGCGCAGGGACACTTTGGTGTGCGCTGTGGACACTGGGTCGTGCGGGGGGGTTGGGCAGCATGTTACCCAGGAGAAGTGGCAGCGGAGTGTCATGCAGGCAGTGACTGTGCTTTGTTGGAGGTAGTGTGGTACTTAGCTAAGGTATGCCTTGCTAATGAGGGTTTTTCAGAAGTAAAAATTGTTGGGAGGGGGGGCCCACTCTTGCCGCTATTGTGGCTTAATAGTGGGAGCTGGGAACTTGAGATGCAGCCCAACATGTAGCCCCTCGCCTGCCCTATCCGTTTCTGTGTCGTTCCCATCACTTTCTTGAATTGCCCAGATTTTCACAAATGAAAACCTTAGCGAGCATCGGCGATATAAAAAAATGCTCGGGTCGCCCATTGACTTCAATGGGGTTCGTTACTCGAAACAAACCCTCGAGCATCGCGAAAATTTCATCTCGAGTAACGAGCACCCGAGCATTTTGGTGCTCGCTCATCTCTACATGTAGTGGATTTTCTGCAGAAGTAGCTCTGCATGTAGCAAGCTGATTTTGGTGTGGATTTTGACACAGAAAATCCACAGCAGAATTCAACTTGCTGCAGATTTTAAATCTGTACCGCAGCGTGTGGATAAGATTTTGAAAAGGCTGCAGGTAATGGTAAGTATTTTACTATCTCATAGCTACTAGAATGACATCTACACTGCTCAGTACTTCTCCATATATGAGATATTCAGTTAGAAATGGAGAGAGAAGCAGGGCCTCTTCTTCTCTAGGTGGGTAATGTACAAGACACAACATTTTAGTTATACAACTTTTACCAGCTCTGAAATAACTGAGAATTAGACATGGAACCTGCAGAGAGGGAAAATTAGTAAAAATGCAAGATGCAAGTCAATGGTGAGAAATAATGTTATTCCTCATGTATGCACAGCAGCTTATTCTGAAAGTTCACCTAAAAGTGGGAATACACTTTAAATTTAATTTCAGTAGGCATATTATGAATGAATGAGCCAACCACAGTGCTCCTATAACGGCCACAATGTAATAAAGCAGCTGCAGTTCCTCTATAAAATGTGTCCCCACCATGACAACAATGCCTGTGTTATAACAACTATACTACATTATCCCATAATTCACACAGTTTTTTGCTGCTCTCTTACTCTAAACATATGAGTAGACAAATAATGGGAAATGGTTATGAGTCCAGCAGGAGAGATCTATTACTGCGAGCCAGCAATTGAGGAGTGATGACTTTTTGAAAGTGTGTCATGTGACCCATATTGGTTGGGTTGTGTGGTTAAAAAGGTCCACACAAGGAATGACTATGAGATCTTTTTTCTGCTCTCTGGCACTTTGGGAAAAAAACACATGGCTGTATGCGCAACTACGTTCACCGCTGCGGAGCACAGTTGCGCATGAATGGTTTTTTTTGTTACCTTAGTATTCAAACTCCGCAAGCTTGAATAAACAGTGGGAAGAGAGGTCTTAGGGCAAGGCAAATCATTTCTCATTTGTTCTATTAATGGGTAAGAATACCGCTAATGAAAACAAAACCAATGGTTTTGTTCTGTCCAGTTATGCGGCTGTGATAATCACGATCGCATAACAGGACTAAATCACGCCCATGTAAAGAAGCCCTTTCGGTGGCTCTTTAGTGAGTGTAACGTCCCCTTCACATGGGCGTATTTGCGCATGTAAAATATGAGCATGCCATATAAAGAGAATGGAACGCATTGATTTCAATGGGTTCATTCATGTGCATGTATGTCTCCTGTGCGTTTTGTTTGCCGCACGCAATTGAACAAGCCTCGTGGACGCAAAAAGAAGTGTGAAATACGCCAATACAGGGGCAAAAAAGCATAATTAATTCCACAAATACTCTGCTCTCAGGCACATACAAATACACATACACTCTTGTGAAGGGCGTCTAAGGCTAAATTCACACGGACACATAACTGCTGGGTTTTCACACTCGGCCAATATACGCTGCCCTTCTAATGCATTGGTGTACAATGCATCAGTGCACATGGGCGTATTTCCGCGGCGTAAAAGCGACCCGCTGCATTTCAGCCAGGCACCTTTACGCCGTCGGCTGCTCAGACTCCTGTGGAAGCCTATCACAGCTGCTGGAGAAGGGAGGTGGGGAAGGGAGAGGGAAAAAAGCCAGAGAACAGCTTAGCAGAGCTAAACTGTCTCCCTCCACCCAATGGCATTGCAACCTTGGCGTATATGTGCTGGGCCCGTGACGTCTGAATGGGCACACAAGCCTTAGATTTGTGCGCCTGTTTGCGCATTTTTACGTTGTCGGCAGGCGAACGTAAAAACGCATACGCCTGTGTGAATCCAGTCAAAATCTGAAAATTTTCCATGAAATTTTAATGCGATTTTTCACCTTTTTTGTGTCTTATCCAACTTATCCAAAAATCATAGCCAACATTTTTTACAGATTTCCTTCTTCCTCCCTGTCCATAGCCTCCAACATCCTGTAAGCAGTGCATGATGGGAGGGCAGGAGAGGAATCTCAGTGCTGTATTGCTCATGTACACTTTAGAGTGCCGGAAGTTCCTGTCTGAGGCTTCAATAGGATTTCTCTGGCACTCTCGGTAAGAGGGAGGTTGGTGCTGGTAAGTTGTAGGACCTGTAAGCTGTGGGAGGAGCTACAGCGCTGACCGGTAAACAAGCTCTATGCAACTAGGAGTTGTAGGTAACAGTCTGTTGTTGTGTTTACTGTGTAAGTAATGCAAACACAGCGGACGATCAGCGGCTGCATCGGATGAAGAACAGGGTCCAGAGCGATAGATAAAAGGTACAAGTTGCCGCTATTCAGCTGTTCCTCCTAGATTTTACCATTTCCATTTTGTGCTTAGGAAACTTCTCTTAAAGGTGCGTTCTCACATTGTTTAAATGCCGCAGTTTTGTTGTAGAATTTCCGTAGCGGATTCACGGCAGACCTGCAGGTTAGAGTTACAGTACAGTTTCAGCAGAAGATCTGCAGCGTTTTTTTCCTCTCTATGTGAACAGGATTTGCTTTAATCCCATTCACTTTAATAGTAAACGTCCCACTGCGGTTTCTGCGCAGCATTCAATCACCCCAGGCGTGATACATGTCTGTAGGTCCTGATATGAGCTCATTACCAGCATTTACTTGGAGCTGTAAAATGATAATTACAGACATAAAACTTGTCCAAATACCATCAGCATAAAAAACTTCAGACGAATCTGTTTTTTTTTTTCATAGACACTAGAAAAAAATGCCCTATTTTTACAGACTGTCCAGGACTTTCTGGACGGTTGGCAACCCTCCTGCAATGTGCTATACAGCGCGGCATCAGTAACAAGTTCCCTTTAAAAGAATGTAGTATTTCAGAGAGCGCATTCATGTTTTATGAAATGCTGAAAAAATGATAGAAAGAGCTAAAATCCTATTTTATCCATTCAAGCTTTCTCAGACGGTGGAATACAGGCTCCCTGAATTAATACCCAGAAAGAACTCGGGAGCTTTATGTGCCAGGAGTGATCTCTAACCACATGATAAATCTAAGCTTAGTAGTGATTCCGATAACAAGGCATTGTGGCACCATGCTTCCATCCAGGTAACCCCAGCTATAATGCTAGTATGGAAGGTTTCTTATTATTTGCTTCATGTGGTTTCTTATTATTCCTTCTAATCAGCTGCAACAAAATATCAGAAGTAGATCAGCATGTGGACAAATCATGAAATTACTGGAAATGAAACATTCTGCTACTCATTTACACAGGCGGAAATAGGAAATCCAGGTGTTATTTACTATTGTACAAACTATTGTAGCCCATGAAAGGTCTGTTTATAAACAAAGTATGTTCTTAACCCCTTAAGGGCACAGCCGATTTAGGACCTAAGACAATTTTTGGGGGGATTTTCATCTACACTTTTCAAAAGGCATAACTTCTTTTTTTTCGCGACATGAGGGCTTGTGTTTGTGAGGCAAGTTGTAGTTTTTACATTGGTACCATTTTTGGGTACATACAATGTATTGCATTACTTTTTATTTATTTAAGGCAGGGAGAAAAAAACATTAATTCTGTAATTTTTTTTTATTACAGCGTTAATCATGCAGCATAAGGGCTTAATTACATAAGCTTATATCGGCGTTTTCACGGCCAGCCGATATACGCTTCCATCTGAGCAGTCCTCCCTTCCCTCCCACTCACCGGCTCTCTGTCTCTCCCCTCCCCTCTCCTCCCCTCCGAGCGGTTTGCAGTGAATGTGGGCAGGATGGGGGTGGGGCTAAGATCCCCTGCCCCTTGTCCGCAGCCAGCAATCAGAGTGGGCCGGACAGAGCGAAGCTTAACTCCACCCCTGCCCCCTCCCATTGCAAACGCCGGACTGGAGGAGAGAAGCTGAGAGCCGGTAAGGGGGAGGGAAGGGGGGAACTGCTTAGATGAAAGCGTATATCAGCTGGCCGTGAAAACACCGGCCGATATAGGATTGTGTAAATAAGTTCTCAAATTCTTTTTCTGCAGGTTGGTTATGACAATATAAAAACTATATACCGTATGTTTTTAAGGTTTTTCCACTTTTGCACAATAGAAACCCTTTGTTGGAAAACGTATTTACCGTATTTTTTGCTTTATAGGATGCATTGGATGATAAGTCACACCCCCGTTTTAGAGGGGGAAAATAGGGAAAAAATATTTTGATCTCACTCAGGGACCATGCAGGGGATAGTGCTGGGTAACAGAGTAGAAGGAGCAGCAGAGGTCTGAAACAGTGGAGCTCTGTGTCACAGTGGCGCTTGTTCGGCAGGAGGAAGGGAAAAAGTCGATTGGTGGAGGCGGGGAAGTAGCAGCAGTTCCTGCCGGTGCTCACCACCAAGCAGCGACACGTATGGGCGGCAGTGGGCAGGAGAGAAAACTGTTAAGTGATCGCACATTTGTTCGCACGATCATGAGTTTGTTTGTGCGACCGCAATTCAGTTAGTGTGATCGCGTATTTAGATTTGTGATTGCACAAACAAATGCTGATGCGACAAATTTCAGCACATTCATTTTGTAAGATGCAGCAACTTTCCCCCCCCCCCCACTTTGAGAGGAACAAAAGTGCGTCTTATAAAGCGAAAAAAAAAACGTATTTATTTTTTGCATCCCTACATTCAAAGTCTGATAACTTTGGTTTTCCATCGACAGAGCTCTGTGGGGGCTTGTTTTTTGCATGACAACCTGTAATTTTTACTGGTACCATTTTGAGGTATATTTTATCACTTTATCAGGCTTTTTTATGACTTTTATTGCTTTTTTAAGGGAACATGAAGAAAAAAATGCTATTTCTACAGCTTTGTAAAACAAGTTATAACATTATATTGCAAAATTACATATCACCTTATGAAGCATCTAACTTTAACTTCGAATCAGCAGAATACTCTTTTAAATGCAAGTAAATAAGGCATACACTTATGTCCTACGGATAGCGCAAGCTCAAAACCTGAGCTTGTGACATCCACAGTGGGACCTGGCTTTGACTAACATCCAACCTCCCGCTGCAACTGGGTGGATCGGTGTTCTCACTGATCCCCTCTGATAAGCCCTTACTTGCCACAATCAATATTGTGGCATGTAAAAGGTACACAGAGGGAGGATGCTTCTTCTGTGACATCATCAGCCTTCCGCCATGTAATCTTGAAGGGCCAATGGATTACCATGGCAACTGGACGCTAGATGTAATAAAACATACATTATTATCAGAATTTCTTTGCAGACTGTTGCTGCAGATCCATTGTATTGGAATTACATGCTCTTACAAAAGCCTTATGGCCTTAAAAGTAAGAGAAAATGTCACAAAAATACACTGTTTGTAGTGCACTTCATAAATCCCCATTGACTTACAGCTAACATTTGGACATTTATGTCAAGGCGCGTCGCTGCTGCTCACCTACTCCTGGGGTTATGGTCTGACACCGCTGTCTGTCACATAGTGCACAACACTCCTCTGCGCTCCCCTAGGTCTCTACCATTTTTATGAAGCTTGATCTTTGTGGGGCATATAACTGCATCAGAATAGGTGAGGGAGATGAGTGGAAAACTGCATCTAATACAAGAGATTGACATTATGAATACCTTGCCATGCCTTTCGGTCTCTCTAATTCCACTGCTTTGTTTCAAGAATTTGTGAATGATGTTTTCTGAGATCTCCCGTACTCTTTAGTAATTGTCTATTTAGATGACATATTGATATAAAAATGCCTGTTTGAACAATCCAGTTTGCCTTTCCTGGGGTACAACACTTCTGCTCAAGGCCTCAGTATGGACATAGAAAAATTGTTTGCTATTCTCAACTGGCCTAAATTTTGGAGTCCTAAGGCCATCCAGCAATTTTGGGGGTTTGCAAATTATTGTCAGTTTGTACCACACCTTTTTTCTTTGACTGCTGCATTGTCCACCATGACTTGACCGGGCGCTAACCCTAAGAATCCTCTAAGGCTTAAAAGGCTTCACCACCCAGACACCTCAAAATCTTTTTAGCTGGAAGCCGATGCTTCTTCCCTGGGTGAAGAAGTCATTTTGTACCAAAAGAATTCCAAGCATAAAAACACTACCTGTGTTTTTTCCTCTGATCTGTTTACCTCCATTGAGAAAAATGGTTGATGGTTGATCATGAGTGATTAAAGGGGTTGTCCCGCGCCGAAACGGGTTTTTTTTTTTTTCAACCCCCCCCCCGTTCGGCGCGAGACAACCCCGATGCAGGGAGGTAAAGAAAGCTCACCGGAGCGCTTACCTGAATCCCCGCGCTCCGGTGACTTCTCTACTCACCGCTGAAGATGGCCTCTTCCTCCGTGGACCGCAGCTCTTCTGTGCGGTCCACTGCCGATTCCAGCCTCCTGATTGGCTGGAATCGGCACGTGACGGGGCGGAGCTACACGGAGCTACACGGAGCCCCATAGAAGACTGCAGAAGACCCGGACTGCGCAAGCGCGGCTAATTTGGCCATCGGAGGGCGAAAATTAGTCGGCACCATGGAGACGAGGACGCCAGCAACGGAACAGGTAAGTATAAAACTTTTTATAACTTCTGCATGGCTCATAATTAATGCACAATGTACATTACAAAGTGCATTATTATGGCCATGCAGAAGTGTACAGACCCACTTGCTGCCTCGGGACAACCCCTTTAAGCTTGCCTTGAAAGAGTGGAGGCACCTGCTGTAAGGATCTGCTCATTTCTTTCATATCTACATCAATGATAATAATTTGCCATATCTTAATCAGCCCGGCATCTGAATCCTCCTCAAGATTACTGGTCTCTGTTCTTCACCAGGTTCAACTTTCTCCTATATTTTCATCCAGCTGAGAAGAATATCAAGGCGGATGCCCTGTCCTTTGATGCATCATATGACAGTCCTGAAGCTTGATAAAAACTGTTATGATCGAAACGCTGCACATCTGGAGGAAAAAAGCTTTCATTTATTTCTTTTTCTTTTTTGAAGCACCAGATATGCTGTCACAAAGTAACACAGAGTGACCTGTGGATTCCAGGTTTGGTGATAACACTTTTTGCCCTGATTTGCTGAGTTTATTAGGAGGTGCTGTTGACACTCCTCAACTTTTTCATTCCCGAACCTGAATTCATCATCACTCTTGAAAACATTTTGTTTGCTAAAGCCATATATCTACACAACATACCTACAGGAACAAACCTTCGTTCCTGCTGCTCAGAAACCTCACATTCTTCCTTGTAGACATGACTCTAAATTGGCTGAACATCCAGGCTATAGGAGAAACTTTCGACTTATTTCTTGCTATTACAGGTGGCCTATTATTGATGAAGACATAAAAGAATTTGTCTCTGTATGCCACACCTGCGCCAGAAACAAGCTTTAGCTACAACACTCAGCCAGGTTACATAGACTGCTTCATAGTCACCCTGGCTACACATTGCCATGGACTTCATTACAGATCTTCCTAATCCTTCTGGTCACACTGTGATTTGGGGGGTAGTTGATAGATTTTCCAAGATAGTTCACTTTGTTCCACTTATCCCCAAATTTTGATGATCTACGATTGTTGGCATCAATCATTGCCAGCAGCACATGGCCTGTTTACACAATGTTTACAGATGTGTTGCAAATAGAGATGAGCGAGCGTACTCGCTAACTACTCGAGCGAGTGGTGCCTTATGCGAGTACCTGCCCTCTCGTCTCTAAAGATTCGGGTGCCGGCAGGGGGCGGGGAGCGGTGCGGGAGAGCGGGGAGGAACGGGGGGATATCTCTCTCTCACTCTCTCCCTCCCGCTCCTCCCTGCTCACTCCCGCAACTCACCGCTCTCCCCCGTCGGCAACCGAATCTTTAGAGACGAGCAGGCAGGTACTCGCATAAAGCACTGCGCGCTCGAGTAGTTTGCCTTAGCGAGTACGATTGCTCATCTCTAGTTGCAAACAAATGATGATTTTTGTGCAGATAAAAAATGCGATTAGCCGACAAATGAGCATTTGTTGGCTCATCACTAGGATGTTTTAAGGCCCATTTACACGGAGCGATGATCGCTCAAACGACAGTTTGAGGGACAGCTTTGAGCGATGATTTTGCATAACCTATTAAGTAGCTACTCAGCTACTTAATAGTTATTTAGTATGCAAATTAAGCCTTTAGCTGAAAGCAATTAATAGCCCAAGGTCTCTTATCTGCTTTCAGTTCCTTTGTTCTCCAATGGGAAACAATGCTATCAGCACTACCCGCGGATAACTGCTGATAAGGCTGAATGATGATTTTTAGGTTGGCCTGAATTTAAAGGGGTTCTGACATAAAAAAAAATGTTATGCTTTAACAGCCGTTGTTCCCTGGTCTGCCTAATGGACACAGGGAACCCACGATTTTTGGCTGTTAAAACATAAAAACATAATACTTACCTAATACCAGGTGCCCTCTGATAAGAGTCAGGACGGGCCGAGTCTCCACTGCGCACGCGCAGAATCTCTGAGTTCAGCCAGGACGGACGGGGCACCCACAGCAAGCACTGCTTGTGACGTGCTTGCTGTGGGCGGCCCGTCCGTTCACCTCGGAAGTGGCTGACGGACGGACCAGAGCAGGAAGCAATCATTTTGACCACTCCTGCTCTGCTTCTACAAGCCGCAGATGAAGATGCCAGATGGAGGGGACATGCCTGGCGATCGGTCCTGGCCAGGCAAGGTGAGTAAATTTTTTTTTTTTTCATATCAGAACCCCTTTAACGATCAGCTAGCAGTGCATGAAAAGTGCACGATAGCCACGCGTTTAGACTTAACGAAGTTCACTCAAACAATCGCTTTTTTAGTGATCATCGCTCCGTGTAAAATGGCTTTTTACTCATGACAATGATCGGGAACAAACATTTTTCTAAACATTTGTACAGCAAATTATCGGTTGCTGTTAATGAGCCATTAGAGTCTGAGTGTCTGTGACAGACTCAGGGTTTATTCACACCATCTATATTCTCGCGCAAGTATGAAACTCATTGAAACCGTGAAACCCATGAAAGGATTTATTCACACTAGCAATCTTTTCCTTGTTCTATCGGAACATCTCACGCATTGTTTTCAATAGGAACTTAAAAGACAGAGCATGGCACTCACATGCTGTGCAATGTGCATGCGAGTGCGATATGGTGATTTCCATTTAAATCAATAGGAAACAATTGCGGTCCATTGACACATGTGAAACCTGAGGATCGCAATTATACAGAAGTAATGCAAGGCGGTTTTGTATCTCCATGAAAAACGTACGTTGTGCTCACCCATGTGAAGGGAAAGAATGCATGGGGGGATATTGTTTAGTCCACAAAGCATAACTCGCTACCTCCTCACCAGGAAGAACCCATCTACTTATCACATATATAGAGAGCAATTACAGAAATGATGCAGAGAGAAGAAAGTGATTAGAAATATGTAGGTTAGGCACATAATTTCTGACTGCACTACAACTACTACACTTCTAGGACTGTAACTGTCATTTTTTTAAATTACAAAATGGAAGTAATTTCCACAATTTATTAGATGTAAGGTAGTAAGCTCTGTAACAACTGTAAAATGATCATTTCTCTGACTGGAGCATGTAAAGCCACAATTACAAACCACTGTTGTGCATTTAAATGACACATTTCTTTCTATTTCAAAGCTTTTTTAACGATGTACAAGTAGTATGTGAGGTTCAGCAGCGCTCCAATTCTTCGGATTACAAAAAAATCTTTTTATGACAAACACACCTTCTTTACATCTCTACATGAATATGTGTAATTGTGTAGCTATAATAATGTTTCCCTTTGTCCCTTTATGCCCCATAATAAGCTTCTTCATAGGTGAGTGACTGCAATATAATATTCTAATTATATGGCAACTATAGGCTGCTAGACAGAGGTGCTGAAGGGTGACAAGATATAAAGAAGTTTTATATTATAAAGTTTTGAAACTCACTACAATTAGTTATTTGTATAGAAATGACTTAAACAGCACTTGTAAAAACATATACCAAATGAAATACAAAGAAACCAAATCTACTCTTTTCCTGGTGCTTGACATATCAATAACCAAGGTAATGTCAAAATGTAAATGACTTAAAGGGAACCTGTCAGTAGGTTTCACTGTACTAGACAGGCTATAGAGGCAGACTACTGATCAACAGGTCTTTGGGTCCGTTGGGTGGGCCTGGACTGTCTCTTCTTGCCGCAGGTTTTAGCATACACCCTCACATCCTGGTTGCTGCTGTGTTACATCACTTCGAGTGCATTTGGAACTTCACACATGCACCAGAAGTTCCATAGATGGGCACATGTGCAGAACTGGTTTCCCTATGATGGACAGAACCTCTGGTGCATGTGTGAAGTTCCAAGCACACTCAGAACAGCGTAACATAGCAGCAGAGGGGGTGGGTGGGTGTATGCTAAAATCTGAGGCCAAAAGAAACAGACAGGACCATGGTATTTACATACAGCACAAGAAGGTATTTGTGTTTTTTGAAGATATGCTTAGAAATGAAACAGTTACAAACATATATTTGGTGAGGCCTGTTACTTAGTAGTCCGCCCCTGTAGTTTGTCTAGTACGGTTAAAACCAATGACAGGTTCCCTTTAAATATACAGGGTGATTAAAAAGTCAGAGCCACCTAGAATATCTTTTGAATGAAAAGAGATACAAGTAGGACATGTTGAAGAACACAAATGGGTGGAGGAAAACTTTTTGACACTATGGTGGCTCCTGTTGGCCATCTGGTTGGCAGCTATCTTGGATTGAGCTCAATGGAAAGGAGATCATGGGATACATGATGTAAGGGTAGAATTTCATCAGAAATTGATATGTGCAGTAATTTTTTCAACATCTGTAACCATTTTCAAATCATAGATGATGAAACATTGATATGAAGAAATTGTTTTAATTCCAGCAAAATGGCTGACAGGAACCACTACAGTGCTTTAAAAGTTTTCCTTGACTGATCTAAGTGTTCTACAAAGTTTTCTACTTATATCTCTTCTAGCTCAGAATATTCTGGGCGGCCATAACTTTTGAATTACCCCGTATTATGAACTGAGTGAATTTGCTGCAACTCCGGACCTGCCTAACAACAAGGATGGCAGTGTTTCTGAAAAAAAGATCCCGATCTTGAACAACCCTTTTGAATCTATAGCCGACTTTCAGTGAGTGTAATTCAGTTACAGTCCCAAGTGCATGTTACCAATACTGACTGCAAGTCTGAACTCCTTATTCTTCTTTTCTTTCATCTAACGTTGGTGCTTCCTAATGTCTATTGCAGTCTGCAAAGTGTGATCTTTCTTTAGTGACTAAGTCACATGCAAAGCATGGTTAACAATGTGACAATCTTAAAATAGTTGGCCCAGACTTATAGGCCATTTCAGAATGTCTTTTATGTTGTCTCGCGCCTTTGTATTGTCTGCAACGTCTGTGTGCATGGTGTGTGTTGAACCTCTGCAGCACTGAAAGGGTTAGTGTCTGAAATGTATTATTTCTGTATTGTGAGTCTGTGGTCACCTGACCATGCTTCATGTTATTAATGTGTACAAAGCATGAGTGTAGGAGAGAATCTTGAGAAGTCTTGCCAAGAGTGAAGAGAAGGAGTCTGGAGTGTGAGTGGTAGGAGAATCTTGCAAGGAGTCAAGCAAGCAAGTCTGGAGTTCTGCAGAGGAGGGCATGAGTGTGCCTATCCTACTGTAGGAGAAACCATGCTTTGCCTTACTGAGGCTCAGAATGGAGGAGGCTGGGCAGATGGTCTAATAACTGTTTGTAGACTGCTATTCTCAGGAGCTCACAGCCTAATGAGTGAGGCTTGACAGGCCGAGAGTTTGGAGGGACGAGGAGTGTGTCGTATCCAGGAGCGGAGCTACACAGATAACTAAGACTGTGGGCCTGATATTCATCCTGTGTTCTGCCTTCCTGTCTCACTACCCATTCTACTTGTACCACTGAACTGTTAATGTTGTTTTCAACTGTACTCTGTGCGTGTGGAGGAAGGAATGGTGGCATCACCCGTGACTCAAGGACTAAGAGTTAATCTGTTCTGTGGGTTATCCTTCAAATTTCCCTGTTTGCAAGCCTCTCCCTCAGGCACCTTAGACGCGTCTCTGACTACCATCCGGGTGGGAGAGAGTAGTGCTATCGTGACAAGGCCTACAAATCACCACCGCTGTCTCCTAAAGTCAGGGCCCACTCCTCGGTCGCTGCATAATATACAGTATACTGTATGCAAACTAGACATACACCTAAAGCAGCTCAGCAGGCGGCAGAGAAATTGTTTAGATTGATTTTTGTGGTGTTTAATTTAGATTAAGTATTATTGAATCAAATAGCCTAAAACAAAGTCAATCCCTAACTAAGTGAGCATTTACTGTTATCAGTTATATAACTTAACAAAATAAGTCACCACCACCAATGGATGGATGGATGGATGGATAGATGGATGGATAGATATGAGATAGATAGATAGATAGAATAAAGATATATACACTACATAGATACAATATAGACAGATAGATAGAATAGATACAGTAGATACAATAAAGATAGATAGATAAATTAGATACAGTAGGTACAATAAAGATAGATAGATAGATATGAAATAGATAGATAATGAGATAAATAAATAGATAGATCGATATGAGATAGATAGATAGATAGATAGATAGATAGATAGATAGATATAGATATGAGATAGATAGATAAATATGAGATAGATAGATAGATAGATAGATAGATAGATAGATAGATAGATAGATGAAGGAACTTAGGTATGTAGGAGCTTCTAACCACCTTTGTCCATACTTCTCTTATACTGGACCAATAAGCATGGGTCCGCAGTTTTCTGTTGATGAATACAGTACATGGTATATGGATACTGGCATACCTCACGAAAGGTGCTCCAGTTTTGATATATCTCCCCCAACATTTTCCTAAGTGGTTTACTAGAGATGAGCGAGCACCAAAATGCTCGGGTGCTCGTTACTCGGGACGAAATTATCGCGATGCTCGAGGGTTCGTTTCGAGTAACGAACCCCATTGAAGTCAAAGGGCGACCCGAGCATTTTTGTATATCGCCGATGCTCGCTAAGGTTTACATTTGTGAAAATCTGGGCAATTCAAGAAAGTGATGGGAACGACACAGCAATGGATAGGGCAGGCGAGGGGCTACATGTTGGGCTGCATCTCAAGTTCCCAGGTCCCACTATTAAGCCACAATAGCGGCAAGAGTGCCCCCCCCCCCCCTCCCAACAACTTTTACTTCTGAAAAGCCTTCATTAGCAATGCATACCTTAGCTAAGCACCACACTACCTCCAACAAAGTACAATCACTGCCTGCATGACACTCCGCTGCCACTTCTCCTGGGTTACATGCTGCCCAACCCCCCCCCCCCTCCGCACGACCCAGTGTCCACAGCGCACACCAAACTGTCCCTGCGCAGCCTTCAGCTGCCCTCATGCCACGCCACCCTCATGTCTATTTATAAGTGCGTCTGCCATGAGGAGGAACCGCAGGAACACACTGCAGAGGGTTGGCACGGCCAGGCAGCGACCCTCTTTAAAAGGGGCGGGGCGATAGCCCACAATGCTGTACAGAAGCAATGAGAAATCCAATCCAGTGCCACCTCCATCAGGAGCTGCACACGTGGGCATAGCAATGGGGAACCTATGTGCCACACACTATTCATTCTGTCAAGGTGTCTGCATGCCCCAGTCAGACCGCGATATTTAATAAATAGTCACAGCCAGGTACAACTCCGCAATGGGAATTCCATGTGCACCCACAGCATGGGTGGCTCCTTTGAACCCACCGGCTGTACATAAATGTATCCCATTGCAGTGCCCATCACAGCTGAGGTAATGTCATGTTTAATACAGGTGGGCTTCGGCCCACACTGCATGCCCCAGTCAGACTGGGGTTCTTTAGAAGTAGACACATGCAGTTACAACTTCCTGTGGACCTACAGCATGGGTGGCTCCCTGGAACCCACCGGCGGTACATAAATATATCCCATTGCAGTGCCCAACACAGCTGATGTAACATCAGCTTTAATGCAGGTGGGCAAAAAATTAATTGGATTACACTGTAGGCGAGGGCCCCAAAAAATTGGTGTACCAACAGTACTAATGTACGTCAGAAAAATTGCCCATGCCCAACCAAGAGGGCAGGTGAAACCCATTAATCGCTTTGGTTAATGTGGCTTAATTTGTAACTACTAGGCCTGGAGGCAACCCAGTTAAAATAGAAATTGGTTCAGGTGAAAGTTTCAACGCTTTAATGAGCATTGAAACGTATAAAAATTGTTTACAAAAATTATATGACTGAGCCTTGAGGGCCTAAGAAAAATTGCCCGTTCGGCGTGATTACGTCAGGTTTCAGGAGGAAGAGCAGGAGGAGGAGGAGGAATATTATACACAGATTGATGAAGCTAAAAAGGTCCACGTTTTTGATGGTGATAGAGAACGATGCTTCCATCCGCAGGTGCAGCCTACGTATTGTTTAGGTATCGCTGCTGTCTGCTGGTGGAGAAGAGAAGTCTGGGGAAATCCAGGCTTTGTTCATCTTGATGAGTGTAAGCCTGTCGGCACTGTCGGTTGACAGGCGGGTACGCTTATCTGTGATGATTCCCCCAGCCGCACTAAACACCCTCTCTGACAAGACGCTAGCCCCAGGACAAGGAAGCACCTCCAGGGCATACAGCGCGAGTTCAGGCCACGTGTCCAGCTTCGACACCCAGTAGTTGTAGGGGGCAGAGGCGTCACGGAGGATGGTCGTGCGATCGGCTACGTACTCCCTCACCATCCTTTTACAGTGCTCCCGCCGACTCAGCCTTGACTGGGGAGCGGTGACACAGTCTTGCTGGGGAGCCAGAAAGCTGTCAAAGGCCTTAGAGAGTGTTCCCCTGCCTGTGCTGTACATGCTGCCTGATCTCTGCGCCTCCCCTGCTACCTGGCCCTCGGAACTGCGCCTTCGGCCACTAGTGCTGTTGGATGGGAATTTTACCATCAGTTTGTCCGCCAGGGTCCTGTGGTATAGCATCACTCTCGAACCCCTTTCCTCTTCGGGTATGAGAGTGGAAAGGTTCTCCTTATACCGTGGGTCGAGCAGTGTGTACACCCAGTAATCCATAGTGGCCAGAATGCGTGTAACGCGAGGGTCACGAGAAAGGCATCCTAACATGAAGTCAGCCATGTGTGCCAGGGTACCTGTACACAACACATGGCTGTCCTAACTAGGAAGATCACTTTCAGGATCCTCCTCCTCCTCCTCCTCCTCAGGCCATACACGCTGAAAGGATGACAGGCAAGCAGCATGGGTACCCTCAGCAGTGGGCCAAGCTGTCTCTTCCCCCTCCTCCTCATCCTCCTCCTCCCCCTCCTCCTCCTCCTCCTCCTCAACGCGCTGAGATATGGACAGGAGGGTGCTCTGACTATCCAGCGACAAACTGTCTTCCCCCGCCTCTGTTTCCGAGCGCAAAGCGTCTGCCTTTATGCTTTGCAGGGAACTTCTCAAGAGGCATAGCAGAGGAATGGTGACGCTAATGATAGCAGCATCGCCGCTCACCATCTGGGTAGACTCCTCAAAGTTTCCAAGGACCTGGCAGATGTCTGCCAACCAGGCCCACTCTTCTGTAAAGAATTGAGGAGGCTGACTCCCACTACGCCGCCCATGTTGGAGTTGGTATTCCACTATAGCTCTACGCTGCTCATAGAGCCTGGCCAACATGTGGAGCGTAGA
This sequence comes from Eleutherodactylus coqui, assembly GCF_035609145.1. NCBI lineage: Eukaryota > Metazoa > Chordata > Amphibia > Anura > Eleutherodactylidae > Eleutherodactylus > Eleutherodactylus coqui. The sequence continues at coordinate 135,179,309 of NC_089843.1, read as the reverse complement.
GTTCCACCGTGTGGGCACGTCGCACAGCAGTCGGTGCACTGGCAGATGAAACCGATGTTGCAGGGTGCACAGGGTGGCAGCATCCGTGTGGGACTTGCGGAAATGTGCGCAGAGCCGGCGCACCTTTCCGAGCAGGTCTAACAAGCGTGGGTAGCTTTTCAGAAAGCGCTGAACCACCAAATTAAAGACGTGGGCCAGGCATGGCACGTGCGTGAGGCTGCTGAGCTGCAGAGCCGCCACCAGGTTACGGCCGTTGTCACACACGACCATGCCCGGTTGGAGGCTCAGTGGCGCAAGCCAGCGGTCGGTCTGCTCTGTCAGACCCTGCAGCAGTTCGTGGGCCGTGTGCCTCTTATCTCCTAAGCTGAGTAGTTTCAGCACGGCCTGCTGACGCTTGCCCACCGCTGTGCTGCCTTGCCGCGCGACACCGACTGCTGGCGACGTGCTGCTGCTGACACATCTTGATTGTGAGACAGAGGTTGCGTAGGAGGAGGAGGGTGGTTTAGTGGAGGAAGCATACACCGCCACAGATACCACCACCGAGGTGGGGCCCGCAATTCGGGGGGTGGGTAGGACGTAAGCGGCCCCAGGCTCTGACTCTGTCCCAGCCTCCACTAAATTCACCCAATGTGCCGTCAGGGAGATATAGTGGCCCTGCCCGCCTGTGCTTGTCCACGTGTCCGTTGTTAAGTGGACCTTGCCAGTAACCGCGTTGGTGAGGGCGCGTACAATGTTGCGGGAGACGTGGTCGTGCAGGGCTGGGACAGCACATCGGGAAAAGTAGTGGCGAATGGGAACTGAGTAGCGCGGGGCCGCCGCCGCCATCATGCTTTTGAAAGCCTCCATTTCCACAAGCCTATACGGCAGCATCTCCAGGCTGATAAATTTGGCTATGTGCACGTTTAATGCTTGAGCGTGCGGGTGCGTGGCGGCGTACTTGCGCTTGCGCTCCCACACTTGCGCTAGCAACGGCTGGACGGTGCGCTGACAGACATTGGTGGATGAGGCCAAGGACAGCGGAGGTGAGGGTGTGGGTGCAGGCCAGGAGACGGTAGTGCCTGTGTCCTGAGAGGGGGGTTGGATCTCAGTGGCAGGTTGGGGCACAGGGGGAGAGGCAGCGGTGCAAACCGGAGGCGGTGAACGGCCTTCGACCCACCTTGTGGGGTGCTTGGCCATCATATGTCTGCGCATGCTGGTGGTGGTGAGGCTGGTGGTGGTGGCTCCCTGGCTGATCATGGCGCGACAAAGGTTGCACACCACTGTTCGTCGGTCGTCTGCACTTTCAGTGAAAAACTGCCAGACCTTTGAGCACCTCGGCCTCTGCAGGGTGGCATGGCGCGAGGTGGCGCTTTGGGAAACAGTTGGTGGATTATTCAGTCTGGCCCTGCCTCTACCCCTGGACACCGCACTGCCTCTTGCAACCTGCCCTGCTGCTGCACTTGCCTCCCCCTCTGAAGACCTGTCCTCAGTAGGCGTAGCAAACCAGGTGGGGTCAGTCACCTCATCGTCCTGCTGCTCTTCCTCCGAATCCTGTGTGCGCTCCTCCCTCGGACTTACTGCCCTTACTACTACCTCACTGATAGACAACTGTGTCTCATCGTCATCGTCCTCCTCACCCACTGAAAGGTCTTGAGACAGTTGCCGGAAGTCCCCAGCCTCATCCCCCGGACCCCGGGAACTTTCCAAAGGTTGGGCATCACTCACGATAAACTCCTCTGGTGGGAGAGAAACCATTGCTGCCCAATCTGAGCAGGGGCCCGAGAACAGTTCCTGGGAGTCTGCCCGCTCCTCAGAATGTGTCATTGTAATGGAGTGAGGAGGCTGGGAGGAAGGAGGAGCAGCAGCCAGAGGATTCAGAGTTGCAGCAGTGGACGGCGCAGAACTCTGGGTGGACGATAGATTGCTGAATGCACTTTCTGCCATCCACGACAGGACCTGCTCACACTGGTCATTTTCTAATAAAGGTCTACCGCGTGGACCCATTAATTGTGAGATGAATTTGGGGATGCCAGAAACGTGCCTCTCTCCTAATCCCGCAGCAGTCGGCTGCGATACACCTGGATCAGGAGCTCGGCCTGTGCCCACACCCTGACTTGGGCCTCCGTGTCCTCGCCCGCGTCCACGTCCTCTAGGCCTACCCCTACCCCTCAGCATTCTGTATTACCAGTAATGCAGAAACAGAACGCTGTAATTAAATGTGCCGCTTATTGGCCTGTGGTTGGAGGCTGACTTCGCTTACGGAACGCCAGGAAATAATTTTGCGCAAGCCTGCTGTAACACTTAGCTGGCTGCGTATGAATTAGGAGGACAACTACACCCAGCACAGACCCAGAACACTGAGGACAGTCACAGGCAGCCCAAATAGATTTTTTTCCCCAAATGTTTTTGGAAAGGCCCACTGCCTATATACACTGTATGTGTCTTCTGTCCCTGCGTCACCACTACTGCCCCTGGAGTATGTAAAATAACTGCAGACTGTTGCACTGTGGACTGGAATGTGATGTAACAGCCAACACAGAGCCAGGAAATAATTTTGCGCAAGCCTGCTGTAACACTTAGCTGGCTGCGCATGAATTAGGAGGACAACTACACCCAGCACAGACCCAGTACACTGAGGACAGTCACAGGCAGCCCAAATAGATTTTTTTCCCCAAATGTTTTTGGAAAGGCCCACTGCCTATATACACTGTATATGTCTTCTCTCTCTGCGTCACCACTACTGGCCCTGGAGTATGTAAAATAACTGCAGACTGTTGCACTGTGGACTGGAATACAGCGGTGATTTAACAGCCAACACAGAGCCAGGAAATAACATTGCGCAAGCCTGCTGTAACACTTAGCTGGCTGCGTATGAATTAGGAGGACAACTACACCCAGCACAGACCCAGAACACTGAGGACAGTCACAGGCAGCCAAATAGATTTTTTTCCCCAAATGTTTTTGCAAAGGCCCACTGCCTATATTCAATAAATATATGTCTTCTGTCCCTGCCTCACAATATATGTCTTCTGTCCCTGCCTCACAATATATGTCTTCTGTCCCTGCCTCACCACTACTAGCCCTGCACTATGTATAATTACTGCAGGGCGCAATGCTCTGCACGGCCGATATACCAAAAAAAAAAAATATATGCAACACTGCAAAAAGCAGCCTCCACAGTACTGCACACGGTTAGATGTGGCCCTAAGAAGGACCGTTGGGGTTCTTGAAGCCTAAAATACTCCTAACACTCTCCCTATAGCAGCTCCGGCACCAACAGCACTTTCCCTCCTCTATGTCAGAACAAATCTGTGGCGAGCCGCGGGAGGGGCCGATTTTTATACTCGGGTGACACCTGATCTCGCCAGCCACTCACTGCAGGGGGGTGGTATAGGGCTTGAACGTCGCAGGGGGAAGTTGTAATGCCTTCCCTCTCTTTGTATTGGCCAGAAAAGCGCGCTAACGTCTCAGAGATGAAAGTGAAAGTAACCCGAACATCGCGTGGTACTCGTCACGAGTAACGAGCATCTCGAACACGCTAATACTTGAACGAGTATCAAGCTCGGACGAGTACGTTCGCTCATCTCTATGGTTTACATGTAGTTTTGATCAGTTGTTATTGTGTACATGATATATGCACACATTACTCTCTCCATCCTTGACACAGGCTAATAAACAGTAGGTCATTCAATTATTAAGATATTTCCACATAATTCTTCATGTTTTCCTGTTGATCATTCTAATTTGTATATGGTTAAGATGTTCTTTATGAAGATATAACCAGTGATAAACTAACATGTCAAAAAATGCTCCTTCCATTAACAGACCTTTCACACGGGATGGAATTAGTCCATGTGGACATTGCACAATGTTATCCCTATGTGGTTGAATTCGGCACCTGTTAAAATCTGCGTATCTTTACTTCAAAACCACAAGATTAAATTCTGCAGCGGAAAAGCTTTCTGCTGTGAAATTAAGGACACCTTGCGGAGTTGTTGTTGCAGATTTTTAACATACAGGAGATGTAATTCTGCAATCAAAGTCTGCATGAAAAAATGCATGAAACTCTGCAGGATGTTTCGCAGAACGCATTCTACATTTAAAAACGCAACAAAATCCGCACTAATTGACAAAATTGCTACCTGCGGACAATTTATTCTCGCGTGAATGGTCCATTTAGTCTTCTATAATGAATGCACAAATATCCCTTCTGGGAATATCTCTTAGAAGTAAAAGATCTCCTCTCTATAATCTTCCCTATGTGAAATAATAGAGCTCCTTTTCTGTGCAATCAGTTTCCTTTGTCTGCGGTGTAGTAGCATTGGATAGAACATGACATACAACTTTACAGCTTTACATCTCATGTGCTTATATCAGTGACAATGACAGCTGCCTATTTTATATACAGAACCTGGAATTGCTAATACCTACAACGAGACACGGAGTTAATTCTATATATTTACAGCATGCAGGTCCTATGGAAGTGTGAGAAGAACACCATGTTTTAATTAAGACCAGTCTTGCGTCAATGTCAGATAAGGCATAAACAGGTTAGCTGGCTCACATGTCACAGCTATATCCATTACTTAAGTGGAGCATACACATATTACGACCATTATGTTTAAAATAGCCCTGAGCCACACGAAATGGAAAGTGGAGTCGGAATTCCATGGTTTATTACAGTAAAAGGGCAATAAGCATCTGTAATATTAGCAGTGGCAGAACACAAAATTGCTTGATAGCATTTGAAAAGAGAACCAGTCATGTGAATTGAATTTTCAGCTTGGGGCCTATGAGGCCAAATTTAATCATCCAGCTGAAATTATCACACAAGTCAATATTCCCCCCTTCCCTACAAAATAAAAAGAAAGAGAGCGAGAAATGAATTCTCCATGCTGAAGTTCAGCAGGTGGCCTTGAGGCTGATAACCAACTGGATGAAATCTAAATAACTTTGCCGAAACAAAACCAGCAACAGAATTGATTGCCTTTCAAGTTAAATGAAAGTGGCCCTACCCAGTCAATATGAATACAGAGCGCTCACATTCTACACAGTTCGCTTTGAGATCTAATAAAGAGTAGCCCCTTCACTCCTGAGCTACAATTGGTTGACAACTTCTGTAACTACTAAAGTCAATTTGATCTATTGATTTGTACCAAGTTTCAAAAAAACCCTTGTATTATAATTTAAATCACTTTTATAAGAGCTCCTGTAAGTCATCGGCAATCAAAATCTGCTACATAAAAAGTGAGTAATTTAGGGATGGGCTGGTCCACTGCTGTTATGTGTATCTCAAGGAAGAATGCAGGCATGCAGTCTTTTGTATAGAAGAATAGGTATAAATAAACTAAAGGTTTCTTTCAAAATGTCAGTTCCGAGAGTAAAATTATTCACCTCAGTCATCCAATTAAATAATAATCGTTTATTTGATATTATATTCCATTTGGTAGCGCTCGTTTGCATGTTTCCGAGTATTAAATAATGTAGCTTGTAATTAAAACTTCTAGACCTGTTCTATTTTTGGAAAATAATGGAAATGAAAAAGTCCGTAAGACAAAATACTAAAACTTAGTTAATATTCCTCTTCATCTGTACATAATTACAGAATAAATAAACTATTTGTAGTGTACTCCAGAAGCTGCTCTTCTCCTTCTAATAGTCCTTTTACATGGGTCAATTATCGACACTGAGCGTTTTTCTGTACGCTTGTCCACCCAACAACCAGGCCATGTAATGAGACCAAAGATCAGCCGATGAAGGTGCAAATGCTTGTTTGTTAGCTGATCGTCTTGTTTAGGTGAGCACAAAAATGCTTCCTGATTGGCGGTATATGTCCCAGTGTGCACAGGGAATGTACAGCCTGCCTATGGGGGTGGATGAAGAAAAGAAGATGGAGCCAACGCTGATTGACATGCATGTTCATCAGTGCTGGTTACATTGGGCCAAGATTTCAGCCCATGTCAAAGGACCATAACTGAGATTTGGAAGTTGTCAAAGTCAGACATTTTGGAAAAGGAACAGTTGGCGCTACAGGAAGATTCCCAGTAAAATACATGGCCAAATCAGCCCTAACAACCTCCCAGGAGGAGTATCAAGCGCAATAGAGTGGCCCACAGCCATTATTACATACATGGATGCAGCCAAACTTTGATATGCTTTAACCTTGTGTGGTGCAGAGCGCTAAGGCAGTAAAAATGCAAACCTAAGTTCTCACTCATGACCTGAAGGTTGCAAGTTTAATCCCCGCTTGGCTCAGGTAGCCGGCTTAAGTCTTCTCTTTCTAATAGTCCTTTTACACAGGTCGATTATTGACACTGAGCGTTTTTCTGTACGCTTGTCCACCCAACAACCAGGCCATGTAATGAGACCAAAGATCAGCCGATGAAGGTGCAAATGCTTGTTCGTTAGCTGATCGTCTTGTTTAGGCGAGCACAAAAATGCTTCCTGATTGGCGGTATATGTCCCAGTGTGCACAGGGAATGTACAGCCTGCCTATGGGGGTGGATGAAGAAAAGAAGATGGAACGAACGCTGATCGACATGCATGTTCATCAGCGCTGGTTACATTGGGCCAAGATTTCAGCCCATGTCAAAGGACCATAACTGAGATTTGGAAGTTGTCAAAGTCAGACATTTTGGAAAAGGAACAGTTGGCGCTACAGGAAGATTCCCAGTAAAATACATGGCCAAATCAGCCCTAACAACCTCCCAGGAGGAGTATCAAGCGCAATAGAGTGGCCCACAGCCATTATTACATACATGGATGCAGCCAAACTTTGATATGCTTTAACCTTGTGTGGTGCAGAGCGCTAAGGCAGTAAAAATGCAAACCTAAGTTCTCACTCATGACCTGAAGGTTGCAAGTTTAATCCCCGCTTGGCTCAGGTAGCCGGCTTAAGTCTTCTCTTTCTAATAGTCCTTTTACACAGGTCGATTATCGACACTGAGCGTTTTTCTGTACGCTTGTCCACCCAACAACCAGGCCATGTAATGAGACCAAAGATCAGCCGATGAAGGTGCAAATGCTTGTTCGTTAGCTGATCGTCTTGTTTAGGCGAGCACAAAAATGCTTCCTGATTGGCGGTATATGTCCCAGTGTGCACAGGGAATGTACAGCCTGCCTATGGGGGTGGATGAAGAAAAGAAGATGGAACGAACGCTGATCGACATGCATGTTCATCAGCGCTGGTTACATTGGGCCAAGATTTCAGCCCATGTCAAAGGACCATAACTGAGATTTGGAAGTTGTCAAAGTCAGACATTTTGGAAAAGGAACAGTTGGCGCTACAGGAAGATTCCCAGTAAAATACATGGCCAAATCAGCCCTAACAACCTCCCAGGAGGAGTATCAAGCGCAATAGAGTGGCCCACAGCCATTATTACATACATGGATGCAGCCAAACTTTGATATGCTTTAACCTTGTGTGGTGCAGAGCGCTAAGGCAGTAAAAATGCAAACCTAAGTTCTCACTCATGACCTGAAGGTTGCAAGTTTAATCCCCGCTTGGCTCAGGTAGCCGGCTTAAGTCTTCTCTTTCTAATAGTCCTTTTACACAGGTCGATTATCGACACTGAGCGTTTTTCTGTACGCTTGTCCACCCAACAACCAGGCCATGTAATGAGACCAAAGATCAGCCGATGAAGGTGCAAATGCTTGTTCGTTAGCTGATCGTCTTGTTTAGGCGAGCACAAAAATGCTTCCTGATTGGCGGTATATGTCCCAGTGTGCACAGGGAATGTACAGCCTGCCTATGGGGGTGGATGAAGAAAAGAAGATGGAACGAACGCTGATCAACATGCATGTTCATCAGCGCTGGTTACATTGGGCCAAGATTTCAGCCCATGTCAAAGGACCATAACTGAGATTTGGAAGTTGTCAAAGTCAGACATTTTGGAAAAAGAGCAGTTGGCGCTACAGGAAGATTCCCAGTAAAATACATGGCCAAATCAGCCCTAACAACCTCCCAGGAGGAGTATCAAGCGCAATAGAGTGGTCCTCAGCCATTATTACATACATGGATGCAGACAAACTTTGATATGCTTTAACCTTGTGTGGTGCAGAGCGCTAAGGCAGTAAAAATGCAAACCTAAGTTCTCACTCATGACCTGAAGGTTGCATGTTTAATCACCGCTTGGCTCAGGTAGCCGGCTTAAGTCTTCTCTTTCTAATAGTCCTTTTACACAGGTCGATTATCGACGCTGAGCGTTCTTCTGTAGGCTTGTCCACCCAACAACCAGGCCATGTAATGAGACCAAAGATCAGCCGATGAAGGTGCAAATGCTTGTTCGTTAGCTGATCGTCTTGTTTAGGCGAGCACAAAAATGCTTCCTGATTGGCGGTATATGTCCCAGTGTGCACAGGGAATGTACAGCCTGCCTATGGGGGTGGATGAAGAAAAGAAGATGGAACGAACGCTGATCGACATGCATGTTTTTCAGCGCTGGTTACATTGGGCCAAGATTTCAGCCCATGTCAAAGGACCATAACTGAGATTTGGAAGTTGTCAAAGTCAGACATTTTGGAAAAGGAACAGTTGGCGCTACAGGAAGATTCCCAGTAAAATACATGGTCAAATCAGCCCTAACAACCTTCCAGGAGGACTATCAAGCGCAATAGAGTGGCCCTCAGCCATTATTACATAGATGGATGCAGACAAACTTTGATATGCTGAAACCTTGTGTGGCGCAGAGCGCTAAGGCAGTAAAAATGCAGTCCTAAGTTCTCACTCATGACCTGAGGGCTCATGTCCACGGGGAAAATAGGATTTAGGATCCGCAGCGGATCTCCCGCATGCGGATCCGCACCCCATAGGGATGCATTGACCACCCGCGGGTAGATAAATACCCGCGGATCGTCAATAAAAGGGATTTTAAAAAAAATGGAGCATGGAAAAATCCGGACCATGCTCCATTTTCGTGCGGGTCTCCCGCGGGGACGGCTCCCGCGGGCTTCTATTGAAGCCTATGGAAGCCGTCCGGATCCGCGGGAGACCTAAAATAGGAATTTAAAGTATTTACCATCCGGCGCGGGCGGAGAAGATCAGCTGTTCCTCACGGCCGCATCTTCCTTGCTTCGGCTCGGCGGATGTGCCCGGCGCATGCGCGCGGCACGTCGACGACGTGCCGGCGACGTGCCGCCGGCGTCAGGAATTCATCCGCCGGCCGAAAATGAAGATCCGGCCGTGAGGAACAGCTGATCTTCTCCGCCCGCGCCGGATGGTAAATACTTTTAAATTCTTATTTTCGGCGCTCATGTCCGCGGGGCAGGAGGGACCCGCTGCAGATTCTACATGGAGAATCTGCAGCGGATCTGATTTTCCCCGTGGACATGAGGCCTGAAGGTTGCAAGTTCAATCCCCGCAAGGCTCAGGTAGCCGGCTCAAGCTTGACTCATCCTTCTGAGGTCGGTAAAATGAGTACCCAGTAATAAATTACCTGAAAGCACTGCGGAATAAGTTGGCGCTATACAAATAACAAGATTTTTTTTTTTTATTTCATATGCTATCCACGATCAAACTGGGCAGCTGAAAACACATTACTGGATGATCAATTTGCATAAAAAAATCTTGCAAAGATTTCTTTTTAAATACACTGGATTTATCATCGAAAGCCTTTTTGGAGCTTTATAGTGTTATTTGCTTGTCAGGATAACAATCGGTTCACACATACATTCATCATTTAATTTTACATTTGACAGCATGAAAACGGAATTGAAAATAGGCAAGAGAAAAGTTTAGCATTGTGTTGTTCCGACTGGAGCGATTAATATACCATTTTTATGTTTACTTGTGGTTACTAAAGTAAGTCTAAAAAAATACTATATTAATCACATACTCCATTCAGAACACCACAATACTAAACTTTTTTTCTTGTCTATTTTCAATTCAGTTTTCATGCTGTCAAATGTAAAATTAGATGATGAATGTATATGTGCACTGATTGTTATCCTGACAGCACATAACACAAATAAAGCTCAAAAAAGGCTTTCAGATGATAAATCCAGGTGTTGGAACAGGAATAGCCCAGCCGACACATTCTGTATAATCACATCAACCTTTCAGACTCCTTGTCAAGATCCTTGAATATTGATTGCCTTGCAAACACCAGGTAAATCATGTAGGATGCTTAAATTATTCTCTTCAGGCGGTGTAATACTTGTTTGAGAACATGTCGGCAACCTGCCCGTTCCCTGAGTGCGGTCAGTGCTTCTTGTCAGACACCATAGTCTGCGGTGTAAACCATTGTTTTAGATTTACTGCTGAAGGTGACTAATTGTTAGTCCAACACAGTACACATCATTATTAAGGGATCTGGTCAATAAAAGGTCATCGGGAAAACTAACCGGACCCACTTCAGGGAGCCTGGTGCCTAGATGAGCTGAATCACTGATGTGTATTTAAGAAACCTATAAAAATAGAAGTTTTGAAATGCTGAAAAGAAGTTCAGAAAGAATGATCTCCTATAAAGTGGAGCTGCTTTAAGGATTCTCAAAGCAAAGTGCTAAATATTACTCTGCTGTATAAATTATTTAGCTTCAAAGACGGGAGATGGGATGCTCTTCAGTTGAAGGCATTAGTTGATTTTAAGCCAGTGTTATTCTGAATATCATTTTAAAGTCTAAATCCCGTCTAGCCAGAAGAAATTCATATGTATTAAGGACAAAGGCGTAGGCTCTTGTTAAATAATGTTTTATTCCACTTTTAGGAAATATAGGTAAATTCACTGCATGTAGATTTAATTCAGTCAAATAATGCACAATGTTTCCAATTGACATAGTCTATTCAAATGAGCAGTCGTGATTGTGCTCTACCACTGATCTGATAGATTATGAATAGCGAACGTGTTGCCTGTCACAAAATATGAATGTACAATGGAAAATATTTGACTGTCATTTCCCTTCACAGAGCGGCTATGCTCAGAGGGATTGATTCTAAAAGTAGTTCTGATGAGCATTTTCCTAAGCTTCTTAGGCCGATTTCACATCTGCGTTCGAACCTCCAGCTGGTTGGGTGGAAAGTGAACAGAACCCATTATGTTACAGGACTAGTAGGGTGCACAGGTACGCACGGCGTGGGACTTACTGACCCTCACCGACGCCAATGTCCCTTCCTGAAGGTAGCCCCAAAGGTGGACAGGTCCAGGCCGCCAACACTGACCCTATGCTTACTGGTGGCAGGACAGGAAGGAACCGCCATACCTATGCAGATGACAACTTACTAGTACCGACAGGCTAGGCCGATAGAATAAACCAAGACGACAGGAAAACCACAGAACACAGGCAGAGCTGGATCAAGACAAGGTAACTTTCACTGGAGCAGGACCGAAGTCAGACACACAGCGAACGGAAGCAATAACTGGCAACTGCTACCAGCAGCTGCCAGACTATATTCAGGAGTATCCAATCCTTGGGCGGAGACCAATCAAGCTGGCTGACTGGAGCTCCCAGCCAGCCACTATAACTCACAGAGGTAGAGTACGCGCGCCGCTCATAGCAGGCACGCGCGCACGACCGCGTCCGCCACACGCCGTGCACTCGAGCACGACACCGCCACTCGCCAACCCGAGCGTGGACGCAACACCATCCCAGAACGACATGGCGAACCGCGCCACTGCCACCCGTGGTCCCTGACTGGCCTCATGGTAACACATTATGGTTCAAAGGGTCCTTTCGGCGCTGTTTGTTTCTGTCCTAAGGCTGAGCTGTTTGGCCATGAGAATTCCCCTTTCCTGCTCCCCGAATAGAGCAGGAAAAAGGGAACCCAGAGCGCAGGTGTGGAACAATTCTTAATTTGTCCATGCAAATCTAGACAGAATAAGTGATAGGTATATGATTTCTGGGTGTCCCCAGTGATCATGAGAACGACATACCCTAAACCTAGTTAATAGAGTGGTGGTGTAAATGCATGATAGTGGTCTAGAAAGTCATGGGGAGAAAATGGAGTTTTGTTGGCAGACCATCCCAAATCCAAATCATCATCCACATCTGTAAATATGGCAGATTTGTATGCAAATGGTGACTTATCTATATCAGTGTTTCCTAAGCTTCAGTTCTCACGATTCCCAGTAGGTCATAATTTGAGGATGTCCAATAGAGAACACCTGTAGTAATGTCTGAGGCACTGACAGCAATTACATCACCTGTGCAGTAGTATGAAAATCCTGAATAACTGACCAGAGGAATGGAGTTTGGAGCATATTGATCTAGATGGCAATTTGGATCTATTAAGTGCCCCAATAGCAAGGTTTAACAGGGTCATAGCATTATATTCCTTAGTTGGGAACAGGGAACTAGGTGTCATTCTCAGGTCTCTTTCACACGGGCAACAGCAATATCGCTGCTACAAAATTGCAGCTTTGTCCCTACGATTTTGTAGTGTCAGCGATACATTTTTTTGCGAAAAATTATGCATTGCGTCGCTGCTGTCTGCAATAAAATCGTGTGATTTTATAGCGAGAAGGTTAAGCTCTACCCCTAAACTAAGCCCTAGCTGCACGCCAATAAAAAAGAGAATACTTACCTAAAAGGCTTGGTCTGGGTCCTCCTGCTGCTCTCTGGAGCTCCACTGGGCAACTTGCAGTCTTTGTTCACCCACAGAAGATCACTGCCTAGTTGCAGATTTCATAAATCCCGCCTTTCAGGAAGTGATGGTTCTGATTGAGCCTTTTAGGTAAGTATTCCCTTTTTTTTCTGAAGTGCAGCTAAGGCTTAGTTTCAGGGTAGGGCTTATTTTCTAGAGTTAAAGTCACATCACACAAAAACCGCGATTTCGTTCGTTGTGATGCGACAAAAACGAAGGCTCCATTGGGAAACGGGCTACAAAAAATGTTGCAAATCATGTCAATATAGGTCATGCCGCGATTTTTTTTCTCACAAGATAACATCAGAGAAAACATTGCTAATGTAAAGGAACCCATTGGAATACATGGGCTTCACATACATGCATTTTCTCGCGCTATCGTATCGCAGCAAAATCGCACAATTTTGTTGCCCGTGTGAAAGTGGCCTCAAGATGTGTGTTCACAGATGTTAGGCTGCCAACAATCAAACATTTATGGCACATGTATTTATCACTACATCGCATCATCTCATAGGAAACAGGGAAACTGGACCAAGGAGTACAACAAACCCGCTAAATACTGTATAACAATTAATGTACAATATAGAAATGGTAGGCATAAATGGTGGCCGTCCAGCCCTCCATACAACAGGCAGTTGTAGCTTCAGCCATCAATGACTGTGAAAAATGTGAAGACTGAAGCCAGGCCCTGGTGACAAAAATTCAATATTAATACAGTAAGTAATCAGTAAGTAATCTCTTATAGCAAATGTTTCAGACACCTTTCCCTTAAAGTCTAACCAGCCATCAATATTTGCTGCCGTAAAATACTAGAGATTATTGCTCATTAATACCCAACCAAATGAATGTGCTTAATGAGCAATAAGAGCTAGCACACTTTAGTGAACAAGCGATGTAATGGAGTTCTGAAGCATAATAGACTGCATTTTGTACGATTAGAAAATGCAATTAAATTATTTTAAATGAGACAGTTATGGGAAATTAATATTTTATACTGAGCAAAAATGCAAGTCTCTATGAAGGGGTAATAACTCAGCGGATAGGTATACACAGTACTAAACACTATCTAATCAGTGCCAGTCATTTTCTAATGTGTCATCACATTGAACATTTCAGTGAAGTATAACTGGCATAATCCAGTTGAATAGTGCATGCTTAAAAATTGGCAATGGTTGAGTATGCAAAGCAGATATGGCAGGGTTTGATAGATGACATAATTTGATAAATGACTTGTACAGAGCTGTGATATAATGTTCACAGACCTCTATGTGTCTCTATTGAATTTAATAGGAAAAAAGGGTGGAACGAGATTGAAAGGGTGCCGATGAGTTGCCATCTCAGCCTGGGCCATGTGAATACTCCCAGGCATGTTATGATTCTTAGCCTATTAAGTCTAGCCTGTGGCAGGACTTAATAAACTGACAATAAAAGTACAGTATATTGCAATACCAAAGTATTGCAGTATATTTAACAAGTGATCATACGATTGCAAGTCTCCTATGAAGAATTTCAAAAAAATGCTAAATCATGTTTCATAATTTTTTAATATGGCAGAAAATAAAAATATGAAAAGTTCTAAAGAACACCGTTTCCCATTTTGCTGATTAAAATATAAAAAATAAACATAGTTTGAATGCTGTCAACAAAAGTCTGAACTATGAAAAAAAGTATGTTATTTATCCTGCATGGTGAACACTGCAAAAAAAAAATTTATAATGCCAGAATTTAAGTTTTTTCGCCTGCCCCCCGCTAATAAAAAGGAAATCAAAAGTGATCAAAAACTTATACGTACCTCATAATGGTACCAATAAAAAAAAAAACTCTGCTTGCCCCACAGAAAATAAGTCCTCACACAGCCCATCAATAAAAAACATTAAAAAAAAGTTATGGGTGTCAGAATGTGTCTATATGTATGCTCTTCTGTCTACAGGTTGACTGACATTCGGCTGTGGTGTGCTGTGGTATCATAGTGAGAGTGTAATGTTGTGGCTTCTTGGGAGTTAGGGTCTGCTGAGGACAGTAACAGTTGACCTAACTGAGTTAAGGAGCAGCCTGGGTGTGGTGATGGTGATATGCTCTAGCACTACACTGGTGTTAGGGGCCTAGAGAGACCAAAAATAGAGGGATTTGATGCCATTTGAGGAGACTGCAGACTAACCATGCTTTGTGCCATACGTTTTTGCAGAGACATGCTCATATTATTAGACTGGGATCTGTTTACCTGGAAGCTAGCTTGTCAACCTGCAAATTTGCAGGAGAGAAAAAGGAGGGTGCTGCACTACATAGAGATCGTAAGGACTTTCACAAATTGGAAATTGAGCCAACAAAATGATCATTATTGGTCAGGGAGCCAACAGATGTGCTGTGGGGGAGTGTGGTTATCGTATCCTGAAGAGCGATGGTTGCAGCATAACATCAGCTCCAGTGTTAGCACTGGGGAGTACACAGGAGCTGTAGAAATGGACAGCGTGAGTTGGGAGTGAGTGCTGGGGGCAAGTGATGCTGTGCTCATACCCATGGGAAGCTGTACTCAGGTCATGGGTGAGATTAGAAAGGATCCCTGTGATAGTGCAGCGTACGAGCAGAGGCGAGCCAATGTGGGGGAGACCAGGGTAAACAAGATGTCACATGTGGCTCGGCGATCCCTCCCAATAATAGCAGCAAAGGGCCTGGTTCGGTCGCTCACATGGCAAAGGATTGCTGCAGGTAAAAAATATGAACAGTGGTTTGTCATATGATGCCTGTACCTCTTTCTTAATGGACTCCAATGGTAGCTCAAGAAATAAATGACACAAGTCCTTTTAGCTTTGCTTGCAAACTGGAGGTTTACTTCCGCTTTTTGTAACATTCAAAACAACATGTACAGTTCATTTGAAATACAGAGGTTTTGTTTTGCATTGAGAATAAAGTTGTTCAAAGCTCCAGCTTAACACAATACAGTTTGAAACTTCAACACTCTCTCTCTCTCTTTGCATTAAAGGTTAATTGGTAAGAATTCCCACAGTCCCAGTTATCTGAGGGTTCCTGTCCAAAGAGATACTAAGCAGTTGATGAAGTTATTTTAGAGGTAGGCCTCCGTCACTTTCCCTGGCTTTACTTCTACAGTTTGAAATTTCAACACTCTCTCTCCCTTTGCATTTAAAGGTTACTTGGTAAGAATTCCCACAGTCCTAGTTATCTGAGGGTTTCGTGCAGAGGGTTACTAAGCAGTTAATGAAGTTATTTTAGAGATGGGCCTCCATCACTTTCTCTGACTTTACTTCTATAGGGACTCGTGCAACTCACTGTTGTGTAGATGGGTCTCACTCTTCCTCCTCTACACTTTGCTTGATTTAGGGGTTGAAAACTCTTGCTTTCCCCTCTGGGCAACGTTAATCCTCTGCAGCTCTGCTGTACAACTCCTCTCATGTCCTCCTCCTCTGACAGCCCCCTCACTACTCCCTTCTAACTTCTCCTTTACTTCCTGTCTTAACTCATGCACTTTCTCCAAACCTCTCTTCATATCCTGCCTCGCCCTGCTTATTTTCCCAGTCTTGAATTTCACCCTTCTTCCTCTACCAAACAGCGATAGAATGACAAACAGACAATCAGCAGCAAACTGTTTGCTGGGTCGATAGCTCAACCTGTAAAGAAATGGGAAAGACAGGTGTATCACACATATGACACCTTCTATGTCTCTGCAGGAGCACATAGCCAGGTGGTTCAGGACTGGTAACTGTGTGGCTACCCTGGAGGACTCCCCAGGCCACTACAATAGACTGGTGAGACAGCTGAGAAGTAGGCTGGTTGACCTACAGACCTGAGACATAGCCTGGTGGATAAGTTTTGGATTGAATTGAACTTGACAATAAAAGCTGAGCCCAGAAATATATTTGGTACTGAGGGACACTGAACTATTGTCTGAGTCAGTGAGGGAGGGACATGACAGTTAGGGGTATTATGACGTTTCTATCAAGGGAGGAATAGCCTGTCCAGCAAACACATGTCCTTAAGCAGGCCTAGGGACTACTGGTTTTCACCCCATTTTGAGGGATATTGCCTTTGTTGCTACCATCCGAGATTGCATCAGCAGAGTATTCGCTGATTGGTGGGGACAATAGGCAACAGAGTTACATAAGCCAGAGGTCAGAATCGGAAAGTCAAAGTGAACATCAGAGCAAGAGGGTATAACAGAATCAGTGTGTATAGAGAAGGGCCAAATACCAGGAGGACTAGAAGGAACAAACTGCAGGCAAACAGATAGTCAAGCAAGCAGACATAAGAATCCAGCTAAATGGGAATACCAGTAATCAGATAATGCAAGGATAACATAAGAGAAGGGTAAACAGGTACAAAAACAGAACAGGTAAATGCAGGATAAGCAGATGAGAACAGACAGGGTCAGAACAGAATCAGAATCAGAGACCAGAATGTGGAACACATCAGGACTCCATAATTACTGGAAGGAATTGAACAGCTGAGCAGGTTCATATAGAGGGCTGAGCACACTCCTCGGCTGCTAGAGAGACACATTGATTGGTGCGTTGGAAGGACCTGATTGACAGGTGAGAACAATTAGGAAACACACAGCTGAGAGTTAAAGAGATACACACACAAACATAATATACAGATCAACTGAAGCTCCCTAATGCTATCACCAAGATCAAAGTGACGGTGTTCCACACAGAGGACACATAGGTGCATACAGATAATTCAGTAGCCACTAAAAAGAGTTACTGAATTACCTGTACTATCTGTACTACAGTACTTTCTTCATCACTTTTGGTATGATCTTTTGGGTGCATAGCATATTTTCAAAATGCAGCATTATCCATTAATTCTTGGCATTTATTTCCACACACTTTCACACAGACCTCTCCATAGGGAAAAATGCTTGAAAAAATGTGTTTATAAGAAAAATAAAAAGCTGCAAAATCTTATAGATAAAATGCCTAAAAAACATGGTGTTTTTTACATGTTAGAAAAAAAAGGGCAACAAAATATATGTGGAAGAGGACTTAAAAAAATTTTAGTAAATTTTTATACATTTTTTTACACTTTGTACATATAATTTACTGGTGTTTTTAAGTGCTATGGAGAAAAAGGAAGAAGAAAAGGCCATGCCTAGGGCATGGTGCATTTAGAAAAATATGCCACAGACCACAGAAACACTATATGCATCAAAACAATGTGCATGAATTCAGCCTATGGCTTCAAGTAGTATGGGAGTTATGAATTCCACAATCCTGGAATACAAGTACAACAATTGTGTGGTCCACAAAGCCAAAAAATGGACTTTAAATATTGTGCATGTGTGCATTGTGCATTGGGATGTGTGAGTAGTATAAGGTATGCTATTGTATATACACTGAGGCCTTAGTCAGACGGGCGTTTTTTCGCGCGATTTGCGCATCGCATGTCGCATGCGCATGCGCAAATCGCGTGACCGGCGTCGAAAAATCGCGGGAAAAATCTGCACCTAGCCGCGTTAATCGTCGCAGCAAAACGCCCGTCTGACCAGAGAAAAATCGCCGTGCGCATCAAAATGCGCAAGAAACTTAGACTGACCGGCGAAAAAAATGATTTTGGTGCGCACATAAAACGCAGAACGCAGATAGGCGCGATCTGCGAATCGTCGTGTCCTATAATTTTTCGCATATCCGCATAAAAAGCGGACATGTGACCGATACCATAGCAAACCATTGGTTCTATATATGCGCAAATCGCATGCGCAAATCGCGTGAAAAAACGCCCGTCTGACTAAGGCCTAATCATGTATCCTATGCTGTGGTGTTTTCAATAGTCCATTTTTGTTAAATATACAATTATTAGGCATAAAGAGTTTCAGTTACTGTTCTTAAAATGGGACTCCATTTCTTTGGTCACACCTTTAAAGGGGTATTCTGGGACTCATATTTTTACCATTGATAATGGACAGCAATTCAACGGGAGCTGCTTCTGCAGTACCAATTGAGGCCACTGTGCTATCATCTTCCTGTGTTGACTGCAGTGACAGTGGTACCAGCAATCAGCTGATTGGGGGGATCTCAAGTAGCTGTCTATCATCAATATTAAAAATTTAAAAGTCACGGAATACTTTTTTAAGACTAGAGCTACACAGAGAAATATCACTGATTAGAAATAATTGGCTGTATGCCCCACATTATTGCATCTCTACAACCTAACCATTATTATAATAACTAGTAATTATTAGGAAATTAATAGTATCAGTGTTTCTGGCGGCGCAAAGCGCTACATAGCTCTGCTACATGCATATGTTACAGACACACAGAGCTCTGCTACATGCGCGTTACAGACACACAGAGCTCTGCTACATGCGTGTGTTACAGACACACACAGCTCTGCTACATGCATGTGTTACAGACACACGCAGTTCTGTTATATGCGCGTGTTACAGACACACACAGCTCTGCTTCATGTGAGTGTTACATACACACACAGCTCTGCTTCATGTGCATGTCACAGATACACACAGCTCTGCTACATGTGCACGTCACAAACAGCTCTGCTACATGCATGTGTCAAACATACACAGCTCAACTACACTTGATACATGTGTGTAACAGACACACACAGACATAGCTCTGCTACATTACATGTGCATGACACACACAGCTGTGCTACATGTGCGTCTCAAACAGAGACACAGCTCTGCTACATTACATGCGCATGTCACAGAAACACACAGCTCTGCTACATGTGCATCCGACACACAGACACAGCTCGGCTACATTACATGCGCATGTCACAGACACACACAGCTTTGCTATATGTGCGTCCCACACACAGACACAGCTCTGCTATATTACATGTACATGTCACAGATACACACAGCTGTACTTCATACATTTCATCGACCTATGCTGGTTTAGGATGACGTCACCTCCATGTGACCACGGACTCCTCCTGCACAGGTGACTGATCACATGACTGTAACATCATCACAGATGGCTGCTGTCGGACTGTGCAGGTTTTTAATAAAGTGAAGTACCAGTGATAACATCAGTGTCCTGTGATCAGATGCGGAGGTCAGAGCCCAGGTGAATAATCACATAATGGTGACATCATCACAGGTCCTGTGATGCACAAGACTACTCTCAGGCGTTGCATGTTTTATCTTTTAGGATCTGCGATGACCTCACCACCATGTGATCAGGGGCCCAGCATGAGAAGAACTCACACATGGACAAGTCGTTGTTAGCACTTTGATTAAAACTAACATCACCTAGTCATCACTACTTCCAATGCTTTTCCATTGCCTTGGTTCATCAGGGGACTGTTAAAGCACAGTACGCTACCTGTTGCAGGGACTGGAGGTCCGTGGTCCTATAGGTGGCTTTGCATTTCATCCGTTGGACCTCTGCATTGGATATGCATTCCTAAGGTGTGCTGCGGGACTTTCTCAAAGCAACCTGTTGCAGGGACATCATGACCATACCACCTGGCCTGGGGTTATATAGGGCTTATCTCTTGCTCTCCCTCATTGAATCTCCTGTATATGTATCATACTGAACTTTAACCGTCCCCTGATGAACCAAGACTAGGGAAATGTTTTGGGACTGGTGATGTACACCTGCTGGGATTCTATTGCCTATCTGTATGTCGGGGATGTTAGTAACTTGTGTAAAGTTGCCTTTTTTTCACCATTGTTGTTACATTGGGAGTATATGTTACTAAAATATATCCAAAGTCCCTCCAGGTTTCTTAACTACCAGAAGGTGGTTGTATTGTAATAGAGGGCATGTTGTAGATGATGGCTTTTAAGCTCCTGCACGGGGTCGCCCTTTCTGGGGTTATCACTCTGTCTAGGCACAGGCCTACAAATAGGGTAAATCTAAAGTCAGTTAATAATGTGCCATCAAAGTATGACCTTGTCTTCCCTACATGACATTGTATTTTTGTCAATAACCTCCTATTGATTTGGATATCGAATAATTGGGTAATTGAATTGGATATCACATCATGGTATATTTATGACAAGCATAGGCACATGGCTGTGTTAGCTCTATGTATTGTTTGTCAGTTTTAATTATTTTAATAAAGGTTAAATTTTAGGCTTTTTCAGTAAGATGAGCACGTGTGATGTGATTTTGTTTTCTTTTAACACTGCTTTAGAGAGGAATGGGTGATATTGCCCAAAAATAGGTCATGCTGTGATTTTTCTATCACGTCTGAGAGAAAAATTGCCCATGTGTATAAAGAAATAAAAAATAATAGGTTATTTTCTTGTGCCAGTTTCATCTATATCACAATTGGATGGAACTTGTGCAAGTTCTATTTGGGACTCCAGTTTCTATTTGGGACTGTATTTTCATTTTCCTGTCCTGGGAGTAGAAAAATGGAATCCCTGCCTGAACAGATCCATCCTATGATGGAATCAAAGGGTGCTAAAGTCACCCTATTAAGTAGAATGGGGTCCATCTGGAGTTCATCATGCCCTCCAGCATTTTCCCAGGCAAAATTTCTGCTCTTGTGTTTTTTCCTCACACATTTCATGCAAAATCTGTACTAGAGGCTCTGAATGGAACCTTCAACACAAATGGGAATTTTGCCTTAGGGCTCTTTCCCACTAGCATATATTGACCGGCCAATATGCACTTTGATCTGATGCATTGGATTCCAATGCATGAGATCACATGAGCATATTACTGAGACGTAAAAGCTCCTGGCCGGCCAATATAGCGGTGGGCGTTTTTATGTTGGTCCCAAAAGATAGTCCTAGAACTATCTTTTGGGCCGGATTACGTCGGCCGCTGCATGGGTTCCTACGTCGTCCGGAGAAGGTAGGTGTGAGGGTGTTTAGCAGCATGACTGCTAAACTCCCTCCATCTTCTCTCTTCCCCTCCGGCTGATTCCAATGGGAGACGGCGGGGCGGGGGCGCAGATAAGCATCACCCCGTCCCACCTCCACCAATGGCTGGCTGCGTACAAGGGGCGGGGGGCGGATCTAGCCCTTTGTCCGCAGCCAGCAATGGGAGGAGGTGGGACAGGGCGGTGCTTAGCTCTGCCCCGTCCCACCCCCTTCTATTGGAATCAGCCGGAGGGGAGGAGAGAAGAGGTGAGCTGGTAAGGGGGAGGGAAAGAGAAGGCTCAACAGCATGGCAGCCTCGGTGTATATGCGCCGGAGCCCATGACATGTAAACAGGTGCACAAACATTTGAGTTGTGCACCCATTCATGAACTTTTATGCCCCAGATGGTAGTGTATATCAGCCAGCTGTGAAAACAGCGGCTGATATACGCTCGTGGGAATGAAGCCTGAAATATATGGCCAGCTTAACAGAGTAGAACCTACTCATTTAAGGGGCTTTTACAGAAAGTGATTATTATGTAAAAATTTCATTATAAAAACCAAAGATTGACAATCGTTGTCCAATTTGAACATTCAGTGATTGTGCAATCAGCAAGAATTCATTCATTTGTTGTTGACTAAATCTTTTACAATGACCTAAAAATGATCATTTTGTCAGCATTGTATTAATTTATGTAAAAAGGTATCTGCTAGTCATTAGCAGAAGGAAAGGAAAAAGGCAAGCAAACAATCTCAAAAGTGATCGAAATGACTAAAAATCATTTGATTATTGTTACATATAAATGCATATCTCTTCAACTTTAAAACTCACCATATCATCGGCCCTTTTTTTTGCAAATTTTATCTTTACGTATAAAAGGACCTGTGTAAACAACAATCCCATTTTCTGTTATTTATCACATTTTGGTGCATATTGAAAGAGCCTGCATGAGACGTTGGCCTCAGATTTACCCAATATAGACACACCTGCGGCTATTCAGTAAAAGAGATAAGGCAAATCTAAATACATAGATTCATTTACATCCACAAAGCTCGGCAGTCTGTGAAGAGCACAAACATTTAGATAATATTTATTCTTTAATAAACTAAAATAATCTTACAATGAACAAACTTGACAGAGGAAAAAACATAATGCAACAATACAATGCAGCTCATAAAAGCACTAATGAAAATACTGGTTCTTTATTCGTAAAGTGAAAAAAACAAGATCAAAAGATACATATCTCTGTGGTGTATTAATAATGGGAATACAATGTTATCTGGTGAAGGTCGGGCTAAACATTGAAAAGAATCTAAAAGACGGTCATTAATTATTGCAGCCATCACTTATTGCTAGGATTTTTTTTCCCTTTTATAAGGCCAGTTTCACACGAGATAATTACAAGTACATTGATGTATCCAAAATATGGACAAGTGTCCTCACCTGACTGCGAATTTACTGTATCATGGGAATCTATGACACTGTGAGTTTGGGTCAGTAGACCTGTGGTTCGGCTGGGGCATTCATCTGTATTACAGGCACATAAATGTGTACTGTATATATGCTATTGGGAAAACTCTACTATTGTATGCCTCTGATTCAATACAGAGGTACATAGTGATTTTTTTTCTCACAGATGTCATAAGATGAGAGCATCTTTTATAATGCACTGGAATTCTTCCTTTCCAGGCGTTACTGTTGGTGGATTGTACAGTACCTCACAGGACAATGCTGCATGCATAGACTTCTCCACTTATTGAGATTTATGGAGACAGAGATCGGCATACTTGCAGTATAGGGAACCTGCGAGGGGCGGGGCTGGCTCTACTGTAGCTGGGAATTGGGTCAGGTTAGGAGCTTTGGGGGCGGGGTTTTCTATGATGCGATCGGTGGGTGGTGCTTTGGGCTTGGATGAGGCAATCACTTGTGCGGGAACCTACGTCCCATAGTGACATAAAAATGTGTGCAGAAGCGAAAATGAATGTATGTGAAATGAATCGGGTTTGTAAGGATGATTTATCAGCTATTGAATACTTGCGCAGCCACAAAATTCTACACAGGAAGGTAGAATGTATTCCTTGTCAACGGGAAGATTCACAAATAGAAGATTCCAGTAAACTTAGAGGTTATGTGTGGAGATATTCCAGCTACAGAAGCAAGCAGTCCATTGGGAAAGATAGTTTGATTGAAGGAGCCAAAATTGCGCCCGCCAAATTCATCTATTTAGTGTTCTATTGGGTGACTGAAACGCCTCAGCAAACAATGCAGCATTTGGCTATTGCGGCGCATACTGCAGTGGACTATTATTAATACTTCAGAGATATATGCTCCTAGAAGTTATTAGCAGAGCGTCTTCAGCTTGGCAGTCCAGGAAAGAAGTGCACATTGACGAGTCTCTTCTAGTGAAAGCAAAATATCATCGCAGTCGCGACTTGCAACATCAGGACACATGGATTTTTTGGAGCCTCTGATGTTGAGAATCAAAAAGGTTTCATCACTTTTGTCACGAAAAGAGATGCAGCGACTTTGCTGCCAATATTTCAGCGAGTCATCGCTCCAGAATCAATTATAATGTCTGACGAATGGGCAGCGTATCGAAACATCGCACAACTGCCAAATAATGACTCTCATCAAACTGTTAATCACAGCAGACATTGTGTCGATCCGCTCACGGGCGCTCATACCAACAGCATTGAAAATGATTGGAAACGTGCAAAATCGCTTTTGAAGTGCATGAACAGCACCCAAAAAGACACGATTCCCAGTTACCTGGATGAATTCATGTGGCGTGAAAGATATGCTGCAACATCTGATTTAGCATATTTTAATATGTTGACTAATATTTCTGAATACAAACCATGTTACCGGTAGCTGCTGTCGTCGTATATTATCTGTTAGCTAAATAAATTACACTACTAATCTACCAATCCCATTAAGTCCACCTCATTGCTTTCATTTCAAACACACATGTAT
Source organism: Eleutherodactylus coqui (assembly GCF_035609145.1). Lineage (NCBI taxonomy): Eukaryota > Metazoa > Chordata > Amphibia > Anura > Eleutherodactylidae > Eleutherodactylus > Eleutherodactylus coqui. The sequence goes on along the minus strand of NC_089843.1, from coordinate 135,154,989 downwards.
TTTGCCTTAGCTGCACACAACACAGCTTCAGCTCATTCATCTTGCTGGTTCCCGCCCCACCAATCACGTCATACAAAAGCCCCTATCCCAAAGCTCCTAAACCAACCCAATTCCCAGCTTCACTAGAGCCAGCCCCCTCCCCTTCCCCAGGTCCTTCAACCAGAGTCCCCTTTACTGCAAGTATGCCCAGAAATCTATATCCGTCATTCCATTTATCCCCCAATACCAGTCAACTAAAGGTAGGTGATGGATAAACAAAGTTTATCTTGGACGCAAGAGTTGGGTCAGGGAATTTCACTGGTGTCGGCAGGATCTGCTGACAATCTCATGCCTATGCTGACTGGCATCTATCTGATGGCTACTTGCCCTACTTTCCCATAAGAATAAAATGGTTATTCAGTTGACTTGAATTGGCCCATTTTGATGGCATCAGGAAAACAACTGTAGGATGAAAGATTGTATGGCCAACAATCATACTGCATGTATGCCCTTCAAGACTAAAGTGCCTATACACATTAAAGCCATATCAGCTATATTTTGGTGAAATCGGTCTCCTGTAATATGTATAGAAATGTTCCCGTGCTCCCCTGAGGGCAGACATCAGGGAAAAAATAACTGAGTATGTTGGACTTCAGTAATGTTTGTTCAAGTTCTTTTTCCCATGGAAGAAAGATCTTCCTGATCTGCTTGGCAACGATTTATTCCTGTGCCCTGCTATAAGCATATGCTCACTTGGACGAGCGAACGGTTCATGTGTATGGGGGCGTCAGGAAGAACAGCTGTTGGCTGAATGAGCAGTCAGTCGACAGCTACTGAAAGTGTATGAGTATATTAAAGTCATAAGGTTTCAGTCCTATGTCTTTGATCAATATGGTTACCCATAGAGTAGGTTCACCTTTAGAGTTTGTGTATTCTGTATTCTCACAGGATAGGGTTACATAAATTTGATGGAACTATCCTGCTCATTTATTAACCCCCACCTCCCTTATCATAACACATAAGTGTAGATTTGCCTTTGAGTAATTAGCAAAAAAATGTATTAACCGGGGTTTTGAACAATGAACACAACTCTTATTGTAGAAGCTCCACATGTACAGAAATGTTACTCTCCCTTTATGTCTTGCACTGAGTTACCATTAGCCAATAAGAAAGAACACAGGACACGGTCAATAAGCCACAAAAGAACAGTAAAATGACCCTTGTTAATGAATATGGATTTCCACAATGGCTAAACCCTGTGATTGTTTTTGACTGTAAGTGAACAATTCAGCCCTTTAGTTAGGACACCAGAACATCAATCTTCCTAAATGCCTGTTACCATATGCTCTCAGCACTAACATTACAGACCGTCACAATGAATTATAGAGGAGGAGACATATGTAACCAAGAACGGGTCATCCCCCACACCGCTTTACACACCACTTCAGCGCAATATTTATAGTCCGGTTTATGTACAATGTCAACACTGCATCTGCCAATAAGCGGAATGATTTTAATTTAATTCTTAGAACGGTCTGCCACTAATCTTAATTACATGAGACATCAAGGTCAAAGTCAAGGATTCATCATAAGTGGTACTTTATTTACTAGTTCACATAAATCATTTGGTCAGGATGACTTCAAAGATTTACCAGATTTATACAGGCTTTTTGCCCAATAAGTAATTCTTCATTTACTTTCCTACTACAGTTAAGAAGGAAACTTTCCAGAGATCATGTATAGTGTGTAAACAGGTTGCCAAGTATAAGCAAGTCTAGGAATATGACACAGAGATGTTAACACTAAAACTTCTAATTTCCTTCTTTTTTTTAACCAGCAGAGTGATTCTACCAGAGGAAATGTTAATGAGAATCAGTAACTTTTTACGAATAACAACTTTCCAGTGATGCTGAATGTTCATTAGAGTCATTTCTTAATACAGAACAGCAATAACACAGATAAATGGAAACTAAGTGTCATGGCCGTGTTGGAGGATTGGGTCCGGGGTGACATCATGATGTCTGCCAGGGCCCACGGGATTCATACGCCAGCATGTTTGGTGTCATTTTAGCACTGGATGCCAATCAGGACACTTCTCTGCTAGTTTGTGGACCGATTGGTTGTTGGGGAGTGGGCATGCCTGGCTGGCCAATCAGCAATAGTATGTGTATTTTTTCCGGCTCTTCCTTATGAAAGGACGCTGGTTATATGTTTTGTCTGAAGGTGTTTTCTGGTCAGGTTGGTAGCTCCTGTTGTGTTCTACTGTCAGATGGTTTGGTGTTAGGATATTTGGTGTGTTGTAACATCTATTTCCTGATTTGCTGTTATGGCAGAATTGGTATTCCTTCTTGTTCATTGTGTGCTTGTTAAACATCTATACTGCATATATTGTTGTTTTTTGTAATCAACATAATCCCTGTTTTCCAAATAAGGGGAGACAAGGTTGCCCTAAGTTCTTGACGTGGGGTCACCCTCAGCAGGGCGATTGCTCCACTTTTAGGTAGGGTCTCTTTGCATTGGTTGGTTAGAGTCAGATTTCCTATCCCCCACTTTAGGTTTCCTTATAAATATTTTGTTTTCTCCATGTTAGTATATTGTGTTTATAGCATTTCTTTTAGGATGACAAATGAACTCTGCACTTTGCTCTGGCCGCAGACTTTTTATATTCCAGCACCAAGAGCAAATAGTGATGCAATGGCGCTGCTATGCTAATGCACTGCTGTGTATCGAGCATTAATTTATACAGACCCTTGACTTCTTTTAACCAAATGTTATTCTTCTGCCATACTTCTCTTATACTAATTACACAGGTTAAGAATCCATTTTACCAGTAAGCAGACATGCATATGTACATTATCACAAGAGAATGAGAGTCCCATTATAATATTGGTTATTGTTACAAGTGTATAAAAGTACAAAGGGTCTGGGAAAAATCATCATCTCGTATTGTTATACGGCCATAAGGTGACCATACAGCTTAAATAAGTGTTCAGCCAACAACTACTGCTCCCGATTCTACCATATAGGAGGAAGAGGGGAGTAAAAGCCCATTTACACACAACGATTATCACCCAAAATTCATTAAAACAGTGTCAAATGATTTGTTTATTTAAATGCAAATGAAGCTAATAAGCTACTAATAGGCATTAGTGCCCATTAGTAGCTATTAGAGATGAGCAAGCATTGCTATTCTCGAGTAACTGCATACTCATCCGGCGAGATTCGGGGGGGGCGGTGGGGGCTAGCGAGGGGAAGTGAGAGAGAAAGGTTGCACATTTTTGCACCAATCACCACCTGGGCAAACATTTGCTACTATTTTACACATATAACTGGCATAAAAGGATTTATACATGTTCCTCAATCTGCAGAATATACCAAAAGTGGTGTGTTCGAGAAAAGTATCCAGTGAAAGGGGTTCCTGTGGATGTAAAGAACTCGTTAACCAAAGGGGTCAGAGGGGGATATCAAGAATCATTCTGACAAAGAGGCGGTGCTCAGTCCAGCAAATTGCAGCTGAATACAATGCTAGTGTCCAAACTAACATGTCCAAGCACACAACTTGTCGTTTTTTAGCATGAATGGACTATGACAGCAGATGACTAGTTCCAGTGCCATTGTTCGATGAAACCTTCCTGTCAGCTGTTCAAACTATGCCAGGACCTTCATCTAGTTTGCAGCAACTATAAGAAGCTATCCTGTCTGCATGAACCAATATTCCTGCAAAACAACTTTTCTGGTTCGTAATTGTTCATCTCTTTTACAAATGTTTCTGCTGGCAGAAAGGAGAATCCTGCACAAAGAGAATAAGCAGAATTGGCAGTGACATTTAGATGGTTAACAGTCACAATCAGCGTTAGCGCTGATCGCAGCTGTTGCATGTAGGTGTCTGTATAACAGACAGCTGGCACCCACCTTGTATGGAGCGGATCAGCTCATGATTGCACTCTATATAAACCCCGCACACCCAGGATGTAAATGTATGCCCTGTCATATTAAGGGGTTAAAGGGGTTGTCTGAGTTATAGTTTATCAGTAAAACCCCTTCTGCATGCAGTAAAATAGCAAATAGGCTTATACTCCCCTCTCCCTGCTCCCGCTATGACCCACTCCGAAGCTCCTGATCTCCTCTCTGATGTCACGGTTATGGGCTTCCCCAGCCTGTTTATGGGTCGTCACAGGTGCTGCAGCCAATGGTAGAGATCAGCGCTCAATCACTGAGCTCTATTATTGGCTGCAGTATGTACAGAACAATGTATATAGCATCAGTACATCTCATAATAAATGAATCTTTATTAAAATATATCCATAGAAAAGTAAAAACACTCACATGTGCAAACAGGGAGCTACGTATTTCGGCAAAAAGTCTAAAGCCCCATTTAGACACAACGATTATTGCTCAAAAGTTGCTCAAAAGACATCTTTTGAGCAATAATCTTTGTGTCTAAATGTGCCCATTTTTCAGTTTTCAGCCGAAAGATGATTTTCAGTTCTGCTTGAAAACCATTGTTCAGCAGAACAGCTGATAAGCAGGACCGCACCCTGTGCTCTGCCAGCTGAGATCTGATAACAGCTGATAACATTGTTACAGCTGTTCTCAGTTCTCACCCTCCCTGGGAGAACAGCTGATAAGCAGGACTGCTCTGTGTGTCTGCTGTCCATGGTGCTGAATTCTCCAAGGGGAGCCTACTGCTGAACAATATAGCTAATTACAGAGCTCAGACCTCCTGCTCAGTCCTGTAACAGCTCCCAGAAGCTCATTTGCATGCAAATGAAGCTGATAAGTACTAATAACAATTAGTGCCTATTAGTAGTTTTATGCAAAACGATCGCTGATCTTTCAATCTTTTGAAAGATATCTGTGTGTGTAAGTGGGCCTTAAACCATAATCAGCCTATACAAAAAGCAAGTAATTGTAAAGGTAACAGGATATGACACAACTATAGCATGACCACTCCTACTAATGAATAAATAATGAGGAAATGAAACACATGAAAAACAATTATTAAACTATACGTTTATAAACATAAGATGAGATCTGAAGTTAAGACCATGTGGAAATCTAGTTTTTAACTGCATAATCCAATAAACCTGTCTTAAAACGCAGTTTTTAAACCAATCTCCACCTCTTGCTGGGCAGAGCACCCTTTCAATGGCAGCAACTTTAAATGAGGATATATTCCCTTTGTGGAATTCCAAAAAAATGTCTGGATGCTGCAGACAGGGAACGTCTCAATATACCTGAGGAAGGATTAGAGCCACATATATGCTCAGCGATACGTATTTTTAATCTACGTGATCTACATCGGACGTATAGCTCACAACAAGATAGTACATTCAATAACATAAATGAAATGAGTGGTGTCACAATTTATAAATGAATACATTTATAAAGTCTGGGGTGCTATAGAGGAAGAAAATATTTTGATTTATTTTAATAAAGAGCGCAGAGCACATCTTGATTGGACGCATCGGAAGCAACCTTCATTGCTGAGCCAATTTTAGTAATGTCGTATAAGCTAGGAGCTATCGTGTTGCCTATTGTACATATTTTCTTGGCGACAAATTTGATATGGCTGGAGAATTTGGGCGAGGGAATCATCCTGCATAAGAATAGGTAGATTATTTAGTATGATTTGTTTAATGTCGGAAAATCCACATGAAAACTAGTAGAAAAAGCTAAAGAAAAATACGATACAGTATCAGGGTCTGTCTGAGGTTGTCTGAACTGTGTCAAACAGATGGATTTTCATTTAGATTGTGCCAAATAGTCATACCGGTATCTGGTTTTTGATGCTGCTATAATTTTGGCTCTATGTATGAGCCCACTGTGGTAATCACAATGTCGCAACCCGTCAGAAATAACACAGATCAGAAGGGGTATCATCTCTTCTTAAAGAGAACACCTAGAAGGTGTGTGAGGAGACTAATAAGGCCATGCAAGCTTCTCTGGGAGATATATGCAAATAACAAGAATGGTACCCCTCCCGACCCACCTCACAGGCCTCTTACTAGCCAAGCCATAATCCTACTGTACACTGATGAGGGGCAAAAACCCCGAAACAGCTGTCTATGTATGGATTCTGGCTTGGATTCCAATTCCCAATCATAGTTACAAAGACCTGTATAAAGAGTCAGACATTGACTTGCAGGAATGCTGCCTTCCAATAGGTGGCGCTGCAGAGGTATTGTTCCAGTTTCCTTATTTGCATATATCAGTCAGAAATAACACAACATTCTTGATTATAATTGTCTGCAGTGTCTGTGACGTCCTGTAATGATGGCGGGACTGCAGCTTACAAATAAGCAGAGTAGCAGAGAAACCTGCAATGGTGTGAGACACAGCGGGGAAAGGTGAGTATTAGAGATGAGCGAACGTACTCGTCCGAGCTTGATACTCGTTCGAGTATTAGCGTGTTCGAGATGCTCGTTACTCGTAACGAGCACCACGCGATGTTCGGGTTACTTTCACTTTCATCTCTGAGACGTTAGCGCGCTTTTCTGGCCAATTGAAAGACAGGGAAGGCATTACAACTTCCCCCTGTGACGTTCAAGCCCTATACCACCCCCCTGCAGTGAGTGGCTGGGGAGATCAGGTGTCACCCGAGTATAAAAATCGGCCCCTCCCGTGGCTCGCCACAGATGCGTTCTGACATAGCTGAGGGAAAGTGCTATCGTGTTGGAGCTGCTATAGGGAGAGTGTTAGGAGTTATTGTAGGCTTCAAGAACCCCAACGGTCCTTCTTAGGGCCACATCTGACCGTGTGCAGTAGTGTGGAGGCTGCTTTTTGCAGTGTTGCACTTTTTTTTTTTTTGGTATATCGGCCGTGCAGAGCATTGCGCCCTGCAGTAATACTCCAGGGACAGAAGTGCTTAGGCAGGGAGAGCGTTAGGAGTATTTTAGGCTTCAAGAACCCCAACGGTCCTTCTTAGGGCCACATCTAACTGTGTGCAGTACTGTGGAGGCTGCTTTTTGCAGTGTTGCACTTTTTTTTTTTTTTGGTATATCGGCCGTGCAGAGCATAGCGCCCTGCAGTAATACTCCAGGGACAGAAGTGTGGAGGCAGGGACAGAAGACATATTATTGATTGAATATAGGCAGTGGGCCTTTTCTAAAAAATATTGGGCAAAAAATCTATTTGGCCTGCCTGTCACTGTGCTCAGTGTTCTGGGTCTGTGTGTGCTGGGTGTAGTAGTTCTACAAAATCATATGCAGCCAGCTAAGTGTTACAGCAGGCTTGCGCCAAATTATTTCCTGGCTCTGTCTGGGCTCTGAAATCACCGCTGTGTTGCAGTTAACAGTACAACACTCTGCAGTTCTGTGACATAGTCCAGGGACAGAAGTGTGGAGGCAGGGACAGGAGACATATTATTGATTGAATATAGGCAGTGGGCCTTTTCTAAAAAATATTGGGCAAAAAATCTATTTGGCCTGCCTATCACTGTGCTCAGTGTTCTGGGTCTGTGTGTGCTGGGTGTAGTAGTTCTACAAAATCATACGCAGCCAGCTAAGTGTTACAGCAGGCTTGCGCCAAATTATTTCCTGGCATTCCGTAAGCGAAGTCAGCCTCCAACCACAGGCCAATAAGCGGCACATTTAATTACAGCGTTCTGTTTCTGCATTACTGGTAATACAGCATGCTGAGGGGTAGGGGTAGGCCTAGAGGACGTGGACGCGGCCGAGGACGCGGAGGCCCAAGTCAGGGTGTGGGCACAGGCCGAGCCAGTGCGGTGCCAGGGGTAGAGGCAGGGCCAGACCGAATAATCCACCAACTGTTTCCCAAAGCGCCCCCTCGCACCATGCCACCCTGCAGAGGTCAAGGTGCTCTACAGTGTGGCAGTTTTTCACAGAGAAGCCTGACGACCGACGAACAGTGGTGTGCAACCTTTGTCGCGCCAAGTTTAGCTGGGGAGGCACCACCACCAGCATGCGCAGGCATATGATGGCCAAGCACCCCACAAGGTGGGACGAAGGCCGTTCACCGCCTCCGGTTTGCACCACTGCCTCTCCCCCTGTGCCCCAACCTGCCACTGACATCCAACCCCCCTCTCAGGGCACAGGCACTACCGTCTCCTGGCCTGCACCCACACCCTCACCTCCGCTGTCCTCGGCCCCATCCAGCAATGTCTCTCAGCGCAGCGTCCAGACGTCGCTAGCGCCACTGTTTGAGGGCGAGTGCAAGTACGCCGCCACGCACCCGCACGCTCAAGCGTTAAACGTGCACATTGCCAAATTGATCAGCCTGGAGATGCTGCCGTATAGGCTTGTGGAAACGGAGGCTTTCAAAAGCATGATGGCGGCGGCGGCCCCGCGCTACTCGGTTCCCAGTCGCCACTACTTTTCCCGATGTGCCGTCCCAGGCCTGCACGACCACGTCTCCCGCAAGATTGTACGCGCCCTCACCAACGCGGTTACTGCCAAGGTCCACTTAACAACCGACACGTGGACAAGCACAGGCGGGCAGGGCCACTATATCTCCCTGACGGCACATTGGGTGAATTTAGTGGAGGCTGGGACAGAGTCAGAGCCTGGGACCGCTCACGTCCTACCCACCCCCCGAATTGCGTGCCCCAGGTCAGTGGTGGTATCTGCGGCGGTGTATGCTTCCTCCACTAAACCACCCTCCTCCTCTTCCTCCTCCTACGCAACCTCTGTCTCGCAATCAAGATGTGTCAGCAGCAGCACGTTGCCAGCAGTCGGTGTCGCGCGGCGTGGCAGCACAGCGGTGGGCAAGCGTCAGCAGGCCGTGCTGAAACAACTCAGCTTAGGAGAGAAGAGGCACACGGCCCACGAACTGCTGCAGGGTCTGACAGAGCAGACCGACCGCTGGCTTGCGCCGCTGAGCCTCCAACCGGGCATGGTCGTGTGTGACAACGGCCGTAACCTGGTGGCGGCTCTGCAGCTCGGCAGCCTCACGCACATGCCATGCCTGGCCCATGTCTTTAATTTGGTGGTTCAGCACTTTCTGAAAAGCTACCCACACTTGTCATACCTGCTCGGAAAGGTGCGCCAGCTCAGCGCACATTTCCGCAAGTCCCACACGCACGCTGCCACCCTGCGGACACTGCAACATCGGTTTCATCTGCCACTGCACCGATTGCTGTGCGACGTGCCCACACAGTGGAACTCTACGCTCCACATGTTGGCCAGGCTCTATGAGCAGCGTAGAGCTATTGTGGAATACCAACTCCAACATGGGCAGCGTAGTGGGAGTCAGCCTCCTCAATTATTTACAGAAGAGTGGGCCTGGTTGGCAGACATCTGCCAGGTCCTTGGAAACTTTGAGGAGTCTACCCAGATGGTGAGCGGGGATGCTGCAATTATTAGCGTCACCATTCCTCTGCTATGCCTCTTGAGAAGTTCCCTGCAAAGCATAAAGGCAGACGCTTTGAAATCGGAAACGGAGGCGGGGGAAAACAGTATGTCGCTGGATAGTCAGAGCAACCTCATGTCTATATCTCAGCGCGTTGAGGAGGAGGGGGAGGAGCATGAGGAGGAGGGGGAAGAGACAGCTTGGCCCACTGCTGAGGGGACAGATGCAGCTTGCCTGTCATCCTTTCAGCGTGTATGGCCAGAGGAGGAGGAGGAGGATCCTGAAAGTGATCTTCCGAGTGAGGACAGCCATGTGTTGCGTACAGGTACCCTGGCACACATGGCTGACTTCATGTTAGGATGCCTTTCTCGTGACCCTCGCGTTACACGCATTCTGGCCACTACGGATTACTGGGTGTACACACTCCTCGACCCATGGTATAAGGAGAGCCTTACCACTCTCATTCCCGAAGAGGAAAGGGGTTCGAGAATGATGCTATACCACAGGGCGCTGGTGGACAAACTGATGGTAAACTTCCCATCCGACAGCGCTAGTGGCCGAAGGCGCATTTCCGCGACCCAGGTAGCAAGGGAGGCGCAGAGATCAGGCAGCATGTACAGCGCAGGCAGGGGAACACTCTCTAAGGCCTTTGACAGCTTTATGGCTCCCCAGCAAGACTGTGTCACCGGTCCACAGTCAAGGCTGAGTTGACGGGAGCACTGTAAAAGGATGGTGAGGGAGTACGTAGCCGATCGCACGACCATCCTCGGTGACGCCTCTGCCCCCTACAACTACTGGGTGTCGAAGCTGTACACGTGGCCTGAACTCGCGCTGTATGCCCTGGAGGTGCTTGCTTGTCCTGCGGCTAGCGTCTTGTCAGAGAGTGTGTTTAGTGTGGCTGGGGGAATCATCACGGATAAGCGTACCCACCTGTCAACCGACAGTGCCGACAGGCTTACACTCATCAAGATGAACAAAGCCTGGATTTCCCCAGACTTCTCTTCTCCACCAGCGGACAGCAGCGTTCTCTAAACAATACGTAGGCTGCACCCGCGGATGGAAGCATCGTTCTCTATCACCATCCAAAACGGGGACCTTTTTGCTTCATCTATCTGTGTATAATATTCCTCCTCCTCCGCCTGCTCCTCCTCCTGAAACCTCACATAATCACGCCGAACGGGCAATTTTTCTTAGGCCCACAAGGCTCAGTCATATAATTTTTCTAAACAATTTTTATACGTTTCAATGCTCATTAAAGTGTTGAAACTTTCACCTCAACCAATTTTTATTTTTACTGGGCTGCCTCCAGGCCTAGTTACCAATTAAGCCACATTAACCAAAGTGATTAATGGGTTTCACCTGCCCTCTTGCTTGGGCATGGGCAATTTTTCTCAGGTACATTAGTACTGTTGGTACACCAATTTTTGGGGGCCCTCGCCTACAGTGTAATCAAATTAATTTTTTGCCCACCTGCATTACAGCTCACGTAATATCAGCTGTGTTGGGCACTGCAATGGGATATATTTATGTACCGCCGGTGGGTTCCAGGGAGCCACCCATGCTGTGGGTGCACAGGGAGTTGTAACTGCATGTGTCCACTTCTAAAGAACCCCAGTCTGACTGGGGCATGCAGTGTGGGCCGAAGCCCACCTGCATTAAACATGAATTTATTACCTCAGCTGTGATGGGCAATGCAATGGGATATATTTATCTACCGCCGGTGGGTTCCAGGGAGCCACCCATGCTGTGGGTGCACAGGGAGTTGTAACTGCATGTGTCCACTTCTAAAGAACCCCAGTCTGACTGGGGCATGCAGTGTGGGCCGAAGCCCACCTGCATTAAACATCAATTTATTACCTCAGCTGTGATGGGCAATGCAATGGGATATATTTATCTACCGCCGGTGGGTTCCAGGGAGCCACCCATGCTGTGGGTGCACACGGAATTCCCATTGTGGAGTTGTACCTGCCTGTGACTATTTATAAAAAACCGCGGTCTGACTGGGGCATGCAGACACCTTGACAGAATGAATAGTGTGTGGCACATAGGTTCCCCACTGCTATGCCCACGTGTGCAGCTCCAGATGGAGGTGGCACAGGAATGGATTTCTCATTGCTTCTGTACAGCATTGTGGACTATCGCCCCGCCCCTTTTAAAGAGGGTCGCTGCCTAGCCGTGCCAACCCTCTGCAGTGTGTGCCTGCTTTTCCTCTGGCAGACACACTTATAAATAGACATGAGGGTGGCGTGGCATGAGGGCAGCTGAAGGCTGGGCAGGGACAGTTTGGTATGCGCTGTGGACACTGGGTCGTGGGGGGGGGGTTTGGTCAGCATGTAACCCAGGAGAAGTTGCAGCGGAGTGTCATCCAGGCAGTGATTGTGCTTTGTCGGAGGTAGTGTGGTGCTTAGCTAAGGTATGTATTGCTAATGAGGGCTTTTCAGAAGTAAAAGTTGTTGGGGGGGCCACTCTTGCCGCTATTGTGGCTTAATAGTGGGACCTGGGAACTTGAGATGCAGCTCAACATGTAGCCCCTCGCCTGCCCTATCCGTTGCTGTGTCGTTCCCATCACTTTCTTGAATTGCCCAGATTTTCACAAACGAAAACCTTAGCGAGCATCGGCGATATACAAAAATGCTCGGGTCGCCCATGGACTTCAATGGGGTTCGTTATTCGAAACGAACCCTCGAGCATCGCGAAAAGTTCGTCTCGAGTAACGAGCACCCGAGCATTTTGGTGCTCGCTCATCTCTAATGAGTATATGCTGATTTGTTGTTTCCACTTCATACCGATATTGGTGTTGTTGGCTGGTGTACTTATATGTTTGATTAACCTACCCTATAGGTTGTTACTTTTCCCTACTGTCTAACCACCTAGTGACTTAGGCCCTCCGATGAATATATCCACTCCTGTGTTCGGCTATCTCTGGCAGTCCTACAAAGAAGAATGATTTGGTAGTGCACATGTCTGACTGCCACTCCATTCAGACAGGGAGACTCAACTCCTATTCTCATGATCATGGGGGACCCAACAGTCAGACACATATCTCCTCTTTTCCTATGGATAGCTGATAAGTTGTTTTATTGGGTCAAGCCCTTTAACCCTTTCCAATTCACTGTCTGACGTCTAAAGACATTATGATTTAAGGCTGTGCAGCTCCAATGTTGGAAGATGCCCATCAGGGTTCTCTTACTGTATATTGCCAGCCTCTCTGCTGTCAGAGCCTATCCAACGTGTCACCTCATGCACTACTGGCTTTAGCCAGCATATAGCGCTGTTGTGCAACGCCAGAAAAAGAGTAAGCCCCCTTTGAAAACCAGGATACGAATTGCATTGGAAAGGGTTAATGGGAAAATAACAGCATATCCTGCTAGGCTACAACTGTCCTATGCACTGCTTGCTGCTCTAAAATCCTTCCATTTGTGCCTATTCATATTTAGAAGATATTAACAAATTAATACCTTGACTTTACAGTTTCTCTAACAAACTAATTGACAATGAAAACTTCACTATGAGCTATGAGAATCTATGCTTTTTGTCTCTTGTCTCCTTGTAGATTTGCCTTGGGCAGGTGGCAGCTTCCAAGCTCTGCGCCAAGAAATGTTGGAAGTAATCGAACACTACACTTAACATGAAACAATAGTTGTGGATTAGAACTTCTTAAAAAAAATGTGATGACTGACGAGCGACACTGGCATATAGGGAAAAAAAAGGACAGCAAATGATGGATAAATCAATCAGCAGCGAGAGTATGGTACTGTCATAGTAATGAGGCCGCGCTAGTGATCAGATCAGATTCTGTGGTGAGGAATGCAGACACTTGACATGCAGTAGAACTGAATTGATTGCCAGGCCTAGTTTATGCTGCTGGGTAACATAAAAATGACCTACTTTCCGGCTGTATGGAGCTTTTATCCATGCCTTCAAATCTGTAATGAATAATGATCGTTGCCAGCTTTATGATCTACATCACTTTTATCAAATAGAAGAAAAACAGGAACAACCCACCCATGACCTGGAATCTGGCTGCCAACATATTTTAAGGCCTCCCTAGCTGTTTTCGCTGGATACATCCCATACTCTCTGCAGTCCTAAGCATTTTAGAACTAAGGATTCGGAGAGATAGAAGATGCACACAGCAGCTTTATAGCTAAATCAATAAGATTGCATTACCCCCTACTGTTCGTGGTTCATTCCTTCCCCTATTGATCTTCTTTGTTATGGGATTCTTTTGGCCAGATCTATTCTTTGCTAGTTTATCTCCTCTGATTCCTCAAATCCAATCATTTAATTAATGCTGTATATAGTCTGAGGTGTTACAACAACATGGCGGTCAGGAGGCATAGAAAACTTACAGTGTAAGAACAAAGTGGAATTGGCCTGAGGCTTTATATTCCATTTGCGTTACGACTGCACAGTAAGGCAAAGGCTTGTTAAAGTTGATGCCAGCAAAGGCAATCTTACAAGTGTATGCTGTATCTATAAGGAAACAGGATTTGTAACTTTAAGTCTGTGGTTTCTAGGCTGCAGTAACCACATGTATTTAAAGGCCTATCCACTCACAGCAGCCAATGGGCGCACAATGTTGCAGTAAAGGTAGTGCAACCATTGGCTGCCATGGGTAGGCAGGGTTCTGAATGCATGTGGTTGCTGCAGCCTGGAAATCCAGCCTAAAGGGGTCATCTAAACAAGGAAAAATTTTTAAAAGCAGCACAGAATGGTGGAAAAACATTTTAAAATGTTTAATCTCATTCAATCCCCTGCTGCTCCTGTTCTGCTGGTACCTGAACCCCCACTGCTCTCTACTTCCTGCCGCAGCAATGATGTCACTGATACCAGAAATATGTGTTCATTGCAGCCAACCACTGACTCACTTTGGCCAATGATTAGAGGTGTGTTCTGGGCAAAACTATTCAGGACCCACCTCTCAGGATCCCCAGTGATCAGCTGATTGTCCTGTCCGCTGTCAGTGCGGCGAGGCCGAACTTCGTCATTGGGGATGGTAAATGCCACAGTCAGTTTCAACCCATTGAAATCAACAAGAGCTGAAGAGGCTATTACACTTCAGCGTCCAACCCCGGCGTTGAAGGCAGAGGTGCCAGAAGTGTAATAGCCAGCTTCAACTCCCATTGATTTCAATGGAAGTCAACCCAGCTATGGCACTTCCACTCCCATCTCCGATGACAACACCCGACCCTGTTGCACTGACAGCGGGCTGGGCGATCAGCTCAGGATAGGTCATCAATAGTTTTGCTCAGAAAACTCCTTTAATTGCAGTGATCACATATCATAGAATCATAGAATGGTAGAGTTGGAAGGGACCTCCAACATCCCCATCTAGTCCAACCCCCTGCTCAGTGCAGAATCACTAAATCATCCCAGACAGATATTTGTTTAGCCTTTGTTTGAACACTTCCATTAAAGGAGAACTCACCACCTCCTGTGGTAACCTGTTCCACTCATTGATCACCCTCACTGTTTCTCTAATATCTCATTTGTGTCTCCTCCCTTTCAGTTTCATCCCATTGCTTCTAGTCTTTCCTTGTGCAAATGAGAATAGGGCTGATCCCTCTGCACTGTGACAGCCCTTCAGATATTTGTAGACAGCTATTAAGTCTCCTCTCAGCCTTCTTTTTTGCAAGCTAAACATTCCCAGATCCTTTAACCGTTCCTCATAGGACATGATTTGCAGACCGCTCACCATCTTGGTAACTCTTCTCTGAACTTGCTCCAGTTCGTCCAGAGTCTTTTATCCCTATGCCAGAACGTCATCGCTGTAGCAGGAAGTGGAGAGCAGCGGGTGACCAGGCATCGGTGGCATGGGAGCAGTGAGAGATCGAGTAGCGTAAGATTTGGTTTTACGACCATTCTGAACTTTTTTTTCAAATGTTTTACTTGTAAGAATAAGCCCTTTAGGCCTCATGTCCACCAGCTAAATGGAAACCGCGGAATCCGCAGCGGATTTTGCCCATAGCGAATCATTGGCCATCCGCGGTCCATTAAATTGATTTTTGCACCCGCGGATGGCATTTTAAAGGAATTGCGTTTTTCACGCGTGGGAGAAAAAACGCGGCATGCTCCATTCTGCTGCGGATTCTGTGCGGATCGGCAACATTGCTATCACATTGATAGCAATGTGTGCGGATATCTGTATGCAAAAAAAAAAATACCATTTAAAGCAAATCCGCGTGGAATCCGCCGCGGAAATCCGCGGCAGATTCTGCGCGGATTGTATTTTTTTAGTGGACATGAGGCCTAAAAGTTCATTTACAAACAAGTTTTTGCTACTTTAATAGTTATAGAAAGTAAAATAGCAATTGTGTTTACCGAAACCAGTAAACCTTCTGTGGCAGAAGTAGTGGCATGGGTTAAAGCTCAATATAAAAACTATACCCGGTTGAGCTTTTTGTGAGGTCTACAATCCTGATAAATCTGCTTATTTAGGCTGGGTTCACATGGGACAGAAATGCTGCGGAATTTCCATGCAGACCCTCTGCACGGAAATTCCGCATGCATTTTTCAAACTGAGAATAAGCAGCAAAGTAAACGAGATTTGCAAAAATCTCAGTCACACGCTGCGGACAAGCCGCGTGGAAGCAGACATGCGGCGTGGAATTTAAATCCACAACATGTCAATTTTGGCGCCGTTTCTGCTGTGGACTCTCTTCTCTCTATGTCGAGAGATTTCCACAGTGGAATGTGCGCTGAAAGGCCGATTCAAAACCCACAGCAAATGGCGCGGGCTTTGAAGCAAGCTTTCCGCTGTGGAAATCTTGCGGAATATCCGTGCAATCCCTCTACGGACATTCCGCAAGATTTCCATCTCGTGTCAACCCAGCTTTCGAGTTCTTTCCATGCAAACACATGTCTTTATCCAAGATCTCCTTTGAAAATACCCTACGCTTTCGTCCCTTAAGGGCTCCTCCCAATTGTGCCCTCCTCAGTGCAACGTATTTGTGCCGTGAATGAGTCTTTTTTATGAGCGTGTCGTCGTATTTTACTATACTTTTTCCACGCACAAGGCATGTTTTTTTGCTCACGGGACACAACCTCGCTCCAATTTAAATGGCAATTTAGCTTAATTAGTTCCAGGTGTATTCTTTTCCCAGCAGAATTGCCCAGTGTATTGCGCTTGCATTTGCACACATCCAAAGGCTTTAATGGGGACCTTTGGTCGCAAATGCCCTCAAAAGCGGAGCATGCTACGGTTTTTTTTTTGAGCACGAGAAATGGAATTTTGAACAAACCCATTGGGTTCTATTCACTACATATTGTGCACACGCAAATACGCCGGTGTAAAGGAGCCCTTGGCCTGCATTCCCGTGTAAGGTACCAACTTGTGGCTGAGACTCCACCCAGCTGCGACCACCAATGGAAACGTGATCAGCAAGGTCACGTGGCTATTGGCAATCATGGCTGAGAGGAGTCTCAGCTGCAAGCTGGTACCTGTATGTGGGAACGCAGCCTAATGTGTTAGATCATGGTGGAATGATATATAACCAGTGTATGCGGAGCATCAGGTGTGTGGCATAAATGGCATCCTTTGAGTAACTCACTTCTGGGCATCCATGAAATCCGGAGATGAGGTTGAAAAAAAGTCAGTAAGGTTTCGGCAAGAGAACACAATGTGCTCCTACTGAACTTTGATTGTGTTAAATGAATCTCATCTTTCAAGTCTAACTCCTATTACAATGCATTGTAGTTGAAAAGGAAGGATAGTCGGTGAGATAAATGCAAGAAGGAGAGAAGAAAATAAGTGTGAGGACAGGCTGAATATTAGAACTGATAAAGTGGAAAGAGAGAAAATGTCATTGCCTGATTGCAGAAGAACCAGCTGTGACGGAGAGAAGCTGAAATAATACCGAGCGGTATACACAATGACAGCTTCAGCTTTGTCACACATCTATATTTTATGGACGTATCAATTATGCCACTTTTTCTCCTCCATTACAAACATATTCAGATTTAACTTATTGCATTCCTAAATCATGCTCAGCCTAACAAGATAGAGAACGATAAATCCCCACCAATCTCCGCAACTCCACAGGAGAGAAGAGACACATAATGAAATGTCCGGCGTAAGTAAAAATTACATTGAATTTTTCACAAAAGCAATTCCATATAAAATATTTATCTGCCCTTTGTTTCCTATGTTCTTCCAGCCTACTATTTTTTTTTCCCCATTTTTCTGTATTTCTTATCGCTGCTCTGTATACGTCTCGCAGGTGCTCAGACGCTGCCAGGAGATCTAGCATTTTACTTGTTCACCCTCTTCCCTGACATTCAGTGCTTGGAGCTTCACCTCCCAGCCTCCTCCAGTTATATACCGCAGCAGACGCCGATTTCTACCGGGCATGCCACTAAATATATTACCTGCCTAATAGGATCTGAAACGAACAAAAACACACTGATGAGAATACTTCCATAAATTTAATATAGTCAATTGAAATTGCACTGTAAAAATGCCAGCAACACTTAGCTCAATAGGCTTCAAGTCAAGGCCTGAAACACCGGTGCAAGTAAATACAGCACGAACCCTTCTTCACATCCAAATGCTCCATGATTTAAGTGATTGCACATATACAATTAATTTTGAGCTATTAGAGAAGCATTTGGAGAGACGGGATTGAGGTTTACCCTTGGAAAAGAAGCAGGCAGCCTTGCTAGGCTCAGGATAATATCAGTCCCTGGCTCTTGTCTGGCTTCCCATGTTTGCTCACCTATAACCCATATTAATAACTAGGCATGGAATGCTTTCTGCATGGCTCATTGAAGAATACTACGAGCAGCTAGTGAGACATGGCAGCTGTATTCAGAGGCAGGAGCCAGAAATGTTTTAATAATACAGTATGAGTGTAGTCATGCTCACTGCTACCTTGTATCTTATATTCGGGGAGTGGGATACTTGCTAGTTACAGTATATTTATAGCTCTTGGGAAGAAGGAAAGTGAAACACTAACAATATGTTATCAGGTGCCAAGCACAGATGAAATGTCATCTTCAATGAGCTGGAAGTGGGTAGAGGAGAATTGTATTCTTGCTATCAGAGAGACATCAGAACTCTATGTGACTTGATATAACTGAGATGTTTACCGACATTCTCAGATCTTTCGACTCTTCTAATGATAAAAAAAGAGCAAATGTCAAAAAATCCTCAAGCGTGTATAGCAGGTACATTATATGTTCAGTTTATTCTCTCTTAAATAAATCATGGATTCAGTTGCTAAAGACTGGGGTAGCAGAGCTACGTTTGTCAGTTAGCAATTGGAGAGTGTAATGTATGTGACTTGGGGGGAAGGGGAGTCTTTGTTACCTGTTGTTCTCTCCTTCTAGATTCCTTATATGTGAGTATGCACCTAAGTAATTGTGTGCATGCAGCTTTAAGACAGGGAGATTGCAGTGGGTGGTCTCTGGAGAGGCAGAAGTATTTTGGGGGTGCCAGAACATTCAGATAGAGAGGTGCAGTGCTAAACTGATGTGTGATGTTGCATCACTAGTTCCCAGATTAAGGGCAGATTGTATTTACTCTACGAGACTCAAGGGCGGTTCTGCTTAAGGCTACATTCGCACAGGTGAGCGCAAAATTGGGTTGAGAAACTCGGCCGATGATATACTTGCAAATTTCATAGAGATGCAAACTGTTTTTGATTAAAAATGGCATCATTTCTGTAAAATTGCGATCCTCACGCACATGTGAGGATCGTGTTTCCCATTGACTTTAATGGGAAACACTGCATCACACTCGCATGCACATCGCATGGCATGTGAGTGCCATGCAGTGTCTTTTATGATCCCAACAATGGGTGAAGCGTTTCGAGTGAACGCCCAAAGATAAAATCTGCTTTTTCTTTCCTCGCAGTTATGCTGTGAGAAAAAAGGAGAAAAGACACTCATGTGAATGAATCCATTCGAAAGAATAGATTTAATATCCGCGCAAATTTTGTACGACAATATAGTTTGTGTAAATATGCCCCAACTGGATTTCAGACACAGAGTGTTGTACAAGGTGCGGGTATCCCCATCATCTGCCACTTTGTGAAAATAAATCCACCGCAGCCTCCAATACACCGAGCTAAAGCAATGGGACTGATCAGGTGTTTGTTGCAAACTGGAACATTCATTGATATTAAAATGCTCATTTTTGCATCAGGATATGGCGCAGTAATGCTTCATCTCGTAGCTCCTGGAGGGTACTGATCAGAAATCGTAATTAAACTACTGCACAGGCCTGGTGTCTTTCCCAGCATGCAGGTAAACTAGGGTTTCCCCTGCTTATTTCTGCTATCTGGATTCACCACAGAGGAAGGAACGTTGGCGTCTCGAGTGACAGGACTTTTAAGGTAAACCACATATTGGGTTACCCTGTGAAACTCCCCGAGTGGTAACTTGGGCGGGTCCTGTGCTACCCCCAGGGGAGAAGATAATAGAGCCCTGTGACAAGGCCCAAATCTACCCCGCTATCTGCTCGGCTGTGTGCCCGCTCCTCAGATGCTGCAGAGCGGCTCTACCATGTGCATGCACCTAAATGTGATGTCATATTTTTGGTTTTACATAGGACTGCAGATAAAGTAATTGTATTATCAGAATGCAATAAAATATGAATCCTAAATCCAGCTGTTCTATATCTGCACAGTATTTATATTGCCATGTACCTTGATAGAACATATTTTATATATTGATGAGCAATTAAGAAAGGCCTGAATTCACCCTCATTCCCCAAAAGTTACTAAACAGCCAACTTTTCATGATTAGTCTATTTAACACATCATTTAACACAATGGTGCTAAATGTAATGCGAACACGATGTTATGTACTTGAATAATACAGCTGGCAATTCCTCAGGGATTCTGATAATAGGCCCAGAGAGGAACAAGATAGATCGATGAGCTAAGGATGAGCAAACGTGTCCAGGTTGAAATCTAACTATGTGTGTGTCGATGTACGTGTAAGGTTTATTACGGGCTACAGCTGTCAGCAAAATATTCACTGTTCTTATTTGTGAAGGTGACTGCAGAATAAATGCATCTAAAAAAGCACTGACCCATTTAAACTTCCAAACCTGTAAAGTTTTCTGCATGTTTTATGCAGAGATAAATCCTTGTTATTTAAAGGAAACTCCTGGAAAAAAATAGGAGTTTCGATTGTAATTTATCATCAGGGCAGTGACTCCTAATTTGTGGTCCTCTGGTTGTGCCTCTTGTCAGAGCAAACTTGATATTATAGTTTAGTAAATGCCAGAGGTTAAGGGCCAGTCAATATGGAGTCCTAATAAAAAAAATAATAGTCATGTGCTTCTTGCTAAACGGCTGGTGAGGTCCATTGATATCTAAATCCGTCTCTTTTCACATCCTGTCCTATCTGCCAGATAAGGGCAGATGACTTCCAGCGCTGAATCCAAGGTGTAGTTTAGGGTGCGCACTTTTTAAAACTCCACCTCTATAATAACTATTGGAAGCACATCTACAATTATGTACATTGCTATTTGTATTCAAATTCCCTGCTTGTAATATATAGAGGTTGTCCACAGGAGCCAGGTCTCAGTTACAGCAGCCTGTATCTGCATCAGGTTGCTATAATGGTAGCCTATACTCTGCTGCCTGCAAGGCAACTCTGGGGAAGTTAAAGGGAATCTGTCATCACCTGTGAGTGCCATAAACTACAGTGCTCATAGACCATTTCCTGAAGAGTCTGGTGAAGTAACCTGGCTCCCCATTCACATACTGTCACCCCTGAAAGTTGGCACACCGACAGTGCAGGCGATTTATCTCTGCAGGCTGTGTGCACACACTCTTAGGCCTCTTTCTCACAAGCGTTGCGATTTTACCATAAAATCCCATGAACAAAGAATAGCCGCGACCAAGTCGCAGCTATTATTCACGATTTCTTTTGTCCATTCACACGGCTGGCTGTGGCTTATCGCAGGGATCCTCACTAGAGGCACCTGTCAGTATTTAGCAGCACTAGCCTCTGCTAAATTCCCTCCCCCTCCCTTTTCTGATGGCTCCCATAGGAGTGTATGGAGCCTGCAGCATTATTCGGTCCATAGATAGAGCAAGGCCTATATTTTTCAGCAGAATGAAATTTTGGTTGCTGAAATCATGTGTTTATGTGCTATATTTTTAGGAGGACATTTTTGTGCCCCCAAAAATTGTTCATCTAAATGAATTTATTAGAAACCAATGCTTCAGATTGTCGCAATTTTTTTTTCATGCCTAAATCAGCCACAATAAAATGCCCATGTGAATAAGACCTTATAGAAAGCAATTGGGGTGCACATCCTACAGAGATGAGTCTGCTGCACTGTCCACATACCAATTTTCAGGAGTGATAGTGCAGAAATGGGGAACTGGGTGAGTGTACAAAGAATATACCTGGACTCCTCACGATCTGGCCTATGAGCACCATGACTTAGTTTATGGAGCTCATAAGTAATGACAGGTTCCCTTTAAAACACATTGTAGGCTATAATACAGTCATTCCTTAACCAATATATTATGGCACTCTTCATCCGGCACTCTTCCTCGCCGGCGGAAGCACTCATATTCTTCGTTGAAAAGAAAGCTTCTACTCTTCAACCATGCATTGATTACCGGGAACTATTAAGAATCACTATCCTCTCCCATTAATCCCAGAACTGCTGGAGAGGCTTTGGCCAGCCAAAGTCTTTTCTAAACTAGACCTCAGAGGAGCATATAATCTGGTACGGATCCGCCCCAGAGATGAATGTAGAACGGCCTTCAGAACAAGATATGGACACTTTGAATCTCTAGTGATGCGGTTCAGCCTTTGCAATGCTTCCACCACCTTCCAGCAATTTATCAATGACGTATTTCGAGACCTGTTGGACCAATTCGTAGTGGCATATATCAAAAATATCGTCATCTTCTCTAATAACTTGGAGGAACATTGCAGGCACATTTCAGGTGGTCTAGGAACAACTTCAAAAGAATAATCTCTACATCAAACGAGAGAAGTGTGAGTTTGAACAGACCCAAATGCAATTCCTGTGATACATTATCTTCCCAGACGGCCTAAGTATGGACCCCAACAAGATTAAAGCCACCCTGGATTGGCCCATTCCAAGAAATTTGAAGGAAGTACAGCGCCTGATCGGTTTCGCGAACTTCTACAGAAGATTTATTAAGGACTTCTCAACGGTCATCTCTCCCATCACCTCCCTCACAAAGAAAGCACACACGTTTTTCTGGTCCCCAGAGGCACCAGCCGCTTTGAAGAAAATAAGGACTCTTTTTACTTCAGCACCAGTATTGATCCACCCAAGACCAGAATTGCCTTTTGTTGTGGAGCCCATCACACCAGCAATGGAGGCAATGTACCACTCCACAACAAAGGCAGAATTGAGGTGCTCATCCCTAGGTCTCCAGACACTAACACTACTGTCGTCAGTGCCCAAAGTAAACCTAGATTTGTCACTGAAGACAACATGGTTTCACTCTCTAGCTATCCAGTTACGCCATTCACAACATCGCTACATTTCAAGACAATATAAAGAAAATCAAAAGGTGGTTTTCATTATAAATGCAGCTGACTGCAAATATAGAAAAATCAAATAAACACTTGATTTCTGTTATTGTGATCTTTTGATCTTTCCATAATCAGCTGCAAAGCTTGGTCAGGGACAGTAGTATCATAAAGAAACAAGATCAAGGTCATAAAGATCACAGTTATTATTTTCCGAATCACTGCCATGTTACAAGAGATAAAAAAAGAAACCATATACCCTGCCATTTTCACCTGTATCTGCATCCTCATGACATAGATACCGTTAACTACTGCAGTGATGCAGCGAGCAGCCAATCGTTCTCTTATGCCACAAGCAACTTTAGCTCAGTGGTCTACTGGGCATTAGAACCTTGGCTTGGGTCAGTGTGATGTAATGACAGTGTCATGCTTGTCTGCACCATGCTACTCCTAGGCAATGCACATGGTTCTTGACACTCCCATGCAAAGCCCAATAAGCACTTTACTTTGAGAAAGCAGCTGGGAAGCAGAGAAAATATGGTGGAGAATACGGAGACTGAAAAATTCATCAAATGAAAAAGGAAAACAGAAATGATGAGAACAAGGTCCACAAGCAGAAAATGATCCAGCCTGTAGTTCACTTCACTGAACTGGAGACATTACTGCCTGCACTAAGTCTGGTGGTTAATATCAACACAGCATTACTTATATAAAATATACAGTAAGCTCTGCACAATCTAAATATGATATTCAGTGGTGCCTTGGCTTACGAGTTTAATCCGTTCCGTGACGGAGCTCTTAAGCCAAAACACTTGTATCTAAAATTAATGTAACCCATTGAAATGAATTGGAACGCCAATAATGCATTCCGGACCCCCCCCCCCCCAAAAAAAAAGCCTTAACTACACTACAGTACAGTACATGTAAAAAACCAAAAAGGATGTCGTTGAATGGCTGTGATTGGTTAATCCAGCGCCGGCTTTCATTGGCGGATGCGGTACTGGATTAACCAATCAGAGTATTAGCTTGCTGGAGGCAAGGCATTCAAGCCCCGCTTCCAGGAATGAATGCTCTGTCAGTGTGAAGGAGGACGCGGTAGCCTACAGCAGCGCCACAGACCATCACAAGGACCAGAACACCGGCTATAGGTGAGTATTAGACATCGGCGAGCCTCAGCTTGCGAGCTTCTTAACTCGAAACCCGAGTTTTTGCTCTTAAGTCAGAGTGAAAATTCGGGAGAGAGCCTGCTCGCAAGTCAAGAAGCTTGCAAGCTGAGGCACTCGCAAGCCGAAGTACCACTATATATCACAAGTTACTATCAAAATCAGTGCAACTGAGCGAATATTATGTTCTAAAGGCCACTTCTGATGATAAAATGTAGTATCCTGTGTTAAGGTAACACTGTGTGGGGCCGCAAGATGGCACATTACTGTGCAGAGCATTATCACTGTTTGGCACTATTATGTTTAGGGTAATTATAGTTATGATGTAATGTTGGTGAGGTAACCTTCGGAACATGGACATTGTTGTGCTAGGTTTTTTATTCTTGTGTAACTTGTTTTTGTTTTTAAGCTGTTGTACCTTTTAAACTCTTATGGTGCTGATTCCCACTCGAGAGGCGAGTCACATGCTAGAGGAGGTGTTGCACCTGTGCAGCAAGTATATAGTAAGGTGGAAATATAGGCCTAGTGTGTGAGCCTGCAGAATACAGCGCTTCTGGTATTTGGCATCTGTTATGCAAAGATATGGCTCTTACAGGATGAAATGCTCATCATTGTTGAACTCAACAACTGAGAACAGACAAGAAAAAGGAAACAAGAGCCTGTATCACCCTTGACTTGTCTCGGAGAACAGAGCATGAGTCAGCAGCACTGAGAGCTGAAAAGTTCTAATTGTCTTAGTTAAGAGTTGGTATTCAAGCAACAACACATGGAGAAGCGATTAGTCCCAAGGCCTTAGGATCATTCGGATCTAGAGCACACAAGTCACCTGGATTTTCAGGCTGGATTGTGTTCCTCCTAGATGGTTGAATGAGATTCAGCCCTTTACCTGCTTTATTCCTGAATAATTTATCCCTTACACGATTCTGTTCCTCACTTGACTAAAAAAGTGTGGGTTTTTTCCCCATCTATCTCTGTTTTTCCAGTCTGTGCTTGGGAGATTATGCCATCTAACTGTAGGAAGGCGATGGCCTCCAATGCTCTTAGAGCTTGTATATTGTTTTTACCACAAATTTACCGATTCCGCATCCATTTGTTAAATCCAATTATGATGCGTTTTTTTCTTGGTGATGACAAGGATCAGGTGTCTTTTCTGATCTAAGGACTGTAGACTGGATAAGGGACAGGAGCATTGTTCAAGTTTTGATTAGATACAATGGTCTGCTGACATTATCCATAATCGCTGGACCGATATATAAAAGGAGCAATACATAGCAATGGTCTAAAATGATCATGATCTCCTGCTTATTAGAGCACTTGAAGTAACTGGCTCATGGGAGAATCAAACCCACAGCACTGCTGCTATAAATGCTGTGCTCTAGTTGACTAAGCTAGCTTTATCTTGGTTTCTGAGGTTGGTGTTTAACACATATAAAAGGAGCAATGCATAATAATGCTCATGGAGCTAGGATCTAGCCTCCTGCTTTATGCAGTACTACACAAAACCAGCCTGTATGGGGAATCAAACCCACATCCCTACTACTGCTAGCTCTGTGCTCTTACTGACTGAGCTAACTTCATCTCAGTTCCAGAAGCCTCCTGTGATTTGCACAGACTTCTGCTATCTGGATAGTGTCTTGCATGAACTTTTCCTATTAACCTACAGGTGTACATCTATGTCTATGTGTTCTTCCAGGACCTGAAGGGGAGGAGCATATGGAATAAATAGGTAAGCCTGTTTAGCAGTCTCTTGCTAACGTTTTAAGGAGCAGCCATGCTAGGTGGTTGCTCCACAGCTCCACAGCTCCACAGCTCCACAGCTCCACAGCTCCACAGCTCCACAGCTCCACAGCTCCACAGCTCCACAGCTCCACAGCTCCACAGCTCCACAGCTCCACAGCTCCACAGCTCCACAGCTCCACAGCTCCACAGCTCCACAGCTCCACAGCTCCACAGCTCCACAGCTCCACAGCTCCACAGCTCCACAGCTCCACAGCTCCACAGCTCCACAGCTCGGTAGTTCTTTGCAGAACTGACTGACTGCAGTTTAAACTTAGGCTTAGCAAAGAGAGGGCAGTCAGCCAGAGTAGCTAAGCTAGCTGTCATCGAGCCACACCAGGCAAAAAACAGCTGCATCTGGCTCAAGGCGATCAGCTCCTTTGTTACTTCTAGCAGTCAGATAGTAAGTGCAGTATAGAATGTTTATTACTGAGGTAATAAATGATCCTGGAACTTCTGTGTCTAAGACTTCTTTCACACGAGCGCATATTGGCCAGCGTTTTCATGGCCGGCCAATATGCGCTGTGATCTGATGCATTGGATTCCAATGCATCATATCACATGGGCCTATTACTGCGACGTAAAAGCTCCCAGCAAGGCCAATATAGCGCTGGCCGTTTTTACTTCGGTCCCAAAAAATATTCCTGGAACTATCTTTTGGGTCGGTATATGTCTGTCCCTGCATGGGCTCCTATGGGAGCCGATAGCAGCAGCCGTAGGTGGGAGGGAGGTTAGCAGCGTGGCTGCTAAAGTCTCTCCCCCTTCTCTCCCCCTTCTCTCCCCTCCCCCCGTGCAGGCTCACTTCTCATCTCCTCCCCGCTCATTCTGTACAATGGAAGGGGCGGGGGCAGAGCTAAGCGCCGTCCCGACCTGCCTCCTCCCTTGATCGCTATGGACAAGGGACATGGGCAGAGCTAAGCTACCGCCCTCTCCCTGCCCCTTGTCCATAGCCATCAATAGGATGAGGCAGGGCGGGCCGTTGCTTAGCTCCGCCCCGCCCCTTCCATTGCAAAGAACGAGCAGGAAGGAGATGAGAGGTGAGCCTGCAATGGGGAGGGAGGGGAAATGGGCGACAGCATAGTGAGCTCGGTGCATATGCACCGAACCCCATGCCGTGTGAATGGGTGCACAAACGTCAGATTTGTGCTTCCATTCATAAGCTTCCACGCCCCAGATGGAAGCGTATATTAGCCGGCCATGAAAATGCTGGCCAGTATGGGCTAGTGTGAAAGAAGCCTTACCCTCGTATTTCTATATCAGATCCTAGCACCCTTGAGTACTCCTCATATATTTGGAGGTGTAGGGTGATTACCTCTTTCCTTGACTATACCATACTGAGGTCTATGCAAGCGTTGTGTGCTTACTGTTATAAGGGCTACATCCACATTACTGTCAATGAACTACCAATCCTAGTAGGATATGAGGTACCCAGCATCAATTAACCAATAAAAAATATGGTACTTTCCGATATAGGACCCCTGATGATACCATTAGTTTGGCTGAAACGTATGTAGGATCAAATAATGGTTGTTATAAATCAAAGTTGGGTCAATTAATGGATGTTCTAAAGAGTTTATTACTTATTATGTCACTAGATGGGTGCCACAATGAATGTGTTATGTCTACTGATATTAATTACAACTATACAACCACGTTTTAACACAAACTTGTGATACAGGCATCTGGTGGTTTATCACCTATGAGGTTGCATTTGCACAGTGGAGTTTACCAATAAACATTGTGCTCTCACCTCCGTGATCAGTCAATGCGATGCCAATAGCCCTGCGACTGTTACACACACAACTTAATAAATTAAGAATCGTGGTGTGTATTACACAAATTGCACTTGAATATCCATTAGAGCACATGTTTTGTATACCTGTTGTGGATAACCAATTACATAGGGGGATCCAGCCATTTCTTGGTGTGTTTCCCCATCCTCCCTTCTTTCTCTTTTGTGTTGTTTTTGGTTTTTTTGGGGGTTTATACTTTGCTTCACACTAATGTCATCACTATTGGCTGTGACCAGTTCCTGGTTTTTAATTAGAATTATTAAGTTAGATTTTATCATTATCCTTTCAGTGATACCCAAGAGCTCCTTCTAGGTGCTTGATTTTTTTTGACAACAAGTGTATATACTGCTTCTTCAGACACTATAGCCCTGGCAATTTTTTTAGGATGACTCCTAGACAGACGGAAAGAGATACCGTGTTTCCCTGAAAATAAGACACTGTCTTTTTATTAATGTTTTCCCCAAAAGAGGCACAGTGTCTTATTTTCAGGGAGGAGGGGCTTATACTCACCTGGTCTGTTGCGTCTGGGTCCCTGACGCTGCTGATCTCCGGCGGCTATTCGGCAGGCTGCAGCGTTCACACAGAACTCTCCTTCTTGTGATGGGGCTTTGAATACCCTGCCTCGTGATTGGCTCACGAGCGCCGTTGCTCAGCCAATCAGAGCTGGCGCTTGATGAGCCAATTACAGCTGTTCAGTGATATTATTCACTGAATGGCTGTGAATGATTAAGCGCCAGCTCTGATTGGCTGGTGCTCGATCCAATCACAACACTCACTTGCTGGAGCCGGGCTATTTAAAGCCCTGTCACCAGAAGGAGAGTTCTGTGTCAGTGCAGAGGACACAGTAATCTGCCGCAGCCTTGGGGGGCAGTGCAAAAGACTCAGATGCCGCCTGCTAGGTGAGTATTGTTTTTAAAAAAAATTTCAATTTGCTAGGGCTTATTTTCAGGGGAGGGCTTATATTTCAAGACCCCCTTCCAAAATGGGGTAGGGCTTAAGGGCTTATTTTCAGGGGGGCTTATATTTCAAAAAATAGGGGTAGGGCTTATTTTTGGGGAAACATGGTAGATAGATAATGTAAGTATTGTATCATGTGTTATTTGTGTGTGCATTTTAAACACATGGATGCTTTATTCTGGTGGGTTCGGACGACACAACTTTCCTTTCATATGCTCTTCGTTCAATCTTTCGTCTTTTCACTAGGGTAAATTATGAACTCTAAAATCCTAATATAAAAGAGATGTCTTCTCTATTTGTTAAGGGCTGAAAATCCAAATCAATACCTTTTTTCTGTAACCTACACAAATCATTCAGTCATTGCCTTTATTTTTCTGGTCCAAAAGAGCAATCTGACCGCAGGATATAATGTGACTTATTCAATGCCTTATTCCTCCGTCTGTTTGTGAGTAGTAAACTCAGTGTCTTCTGGCACAAGCTATCCATGTGCTCAAAATAAATGCACAGAAGGCTCTGAAACTGTGTCACTAAATGGCAGATAGAGGGCTAGAAAATTCACACAGCGACTGTGCTCAGACTATTTTTACAATAATAGAACACGGCCCTTGTGTTTTCCTATACAATGGCTAGTTTACTGTTAGATTCCCTTGGGGAATTGATTTTTTTTTCTAACAGAGGAAGCATGGCATGTTAAATCTGTGACCTGAAACAAGGTAGAAAAAAAGCAAAAAAGCAAAGTTCCTCAGTGGGGATGATTTTGCAACACCCATTTCATTTGTCTGGATGCTGCTGTATCAGATCTATCACCATATAAAACAGTTATCTCTCAGTATCATGTTTCTTGGCGATACATCAGTTACCCATAGAGTTCCCTGTGGAGCCACAAATCATGCTTTGATTTTAATGACATGGAGGTTTGGTTAATTACACGCAATGCCCTAATTATCAACCTGTAATTGTATGTGAGCTTTCTGAGTGATGCAGAGGTTGCACGGCTAATGAAAAGATGCACTCGCATTGCCTTTAATATTTATATCCTATAAATAGAAATGCCACCTTTTTATATTATATTGCAGCTCGCCCCGCAGATAACGAGCCCTCACACAGTCCAATGGCAAGCAAAACAGTTATCGGGCTTAGAATATGGTAAAGGGAAGCACTTTTAGTTTTAAAATAGTTTTTCTTTACTTTTTAAAAGTAGCAAAATATGAGAAGAAACTATATAAATTTGGTATTGGCATAATCATGCTGGCTAGAGATGAGCAAGTATACTCGCTAAAGGCAATTGCTCGAGCGAGCATTGCCTTTAGCGAGTACCTCCCCCGCTCGAGACTGCAGGTTCGGGTGCCGGCGCGGGGGAATGGTGAGTAGCGGCTGTCAGCAGGAGGGAGCGGGGGGAGAGGGAGAGAGAGATCTCCCCTCCGTTCCGCCCCGCTCTCCCCCGCAGCTCCGTGCCCGAACCTTCTGTCTCGAGCGGGGGAGATACTCGCTAAAGCAATTGCCTTTAGCGAGTATACTCGCTCATCTATAATGCTGACCAACTAAATGGTTCATATGTAATTTTAACTCGTACCTTGAATGAAAATCGCTGCCAGCAGCCTTAGGCCTCTTTCACACGAACTATTTGCTGCGATAAAACGCTGGCCGAAAATCGCGACTGTCTTAAGCATTGGATTCCAATGCATCCATTCAGATGAGCGACTTCCCAATGTGTAAAATCGGCCAGCCAGAAAAGATGGGGCTTGTTCTATCTTTTTGCCGGAATATGTAGCTGGTTCCCATAGACTCCTATGGGAGCCTATGAGAGCCGTCAGAAAAGGGGAGGGAGTTTAGCAGCGGCTCGCGTTGCTGAAGGCCCTCCTCGTGCCAGCAGCTCACATAGGCTTGTATTGGAACTTCTATTGCCGCGATCAGATGGCAAAGGGAGGGAGAGTGAGGGGAAGAGAGTTTAGCAGCGCTAAACTCTTTCCCGCCGCCGACGGAATTTCGGGGTTCGACGTATATAAGCTGCAAACTGGCCATCTTAATGGGTGGGAAAATGGAAGATTTAGCCACGACTTGGTCACTGCTTTCTCTTGTTCATGCACCCATGTGAAAGAGCCTTTACTTACTGAAGCACTACTACTGATTCTAGTTAATATTTTCACCAAAATGCGTGAGTCACAAGTCCGCATCAAGGATCCTTGTTGTCTTGTGAGTCCCTACACTACAGACATTACAAACAAATTACTGCAAATGGACAAACCAATTCAAAAAGTTACTGCGAGTGGCCATATTAACCAATATACTGATACAAAGATGCACAAGGGCATGTACAGCTCCACATCCCAACAGAATGCAGACAGGCAGATTACTATACGGCAGAGGTAGCACAGGTAATATATACTGAAGGACAGCCAGTCACACGCCCGCCACACATAAATACGAGGTGTTTGTTAATATTTTGGGCAAAATATGTAAGTCAACTCAAGGGCCCAAGATATATTGCAAGTCCCTACACTAACATTACAAGCATAACACTGAAAATGGACAATCCATAGGCATGTGAGTGGTTGCTCATCAGTATTTTGCACCTGTACTACCTCCCCCATATAGTATTCTGTTGTGAAGGGATGCTACACCTGCTCTTTTTGTATATTAGTAAGGCCAAACTCACAATAACATATGCAAATTTGCACAGACATGAGTGCTGCATATTTACATAATGAACAACGCTTTTTTACACACGCATTGGCGTATTTTACTGTACTTTTTCTAAGCGCAGGGCATGCGCATTCACACATGGCAAAAATTCTGCAGCGATTGAAATGGCTAAGTAGTCCAATGAGTTCTTTTTCGTGAGCAATTACGCAGTATTTAAGCATCTTCTATCGTATTGCGCGTGGATTCGTGCGTCCTCATTGTCTTCTACGGAGGCGTTTGGTGTACAAATGCACAGGAAAGTAGAGCATTATGTGAATTTTTTTTTGCACGAGCAAAATGCGCAGGAAAATACGCACATGTAAACCAGCCTATTGAAATCAATGGCTTCTATTCACTGCATATTGCGCATGCAAATTGTGCGTGTGCAAATAAGCCTGTGTGAGTCTGGCCGCTGACAGTGATTTTTGAATTGATTTGTCCTTTTTCAGTGATATGTTTATAAAAACTGAACTCCCAAAAATGGTACGATTGCACTTTTTTAATTTCACACCGCTTAAAAAATGTTTAAAAGTTTGTCTGTACAAACAAAAGTCCATAGCAGCTATGTTGACAGAAAATGAAAAAAAAAAGTTATGTGTCTTGGAAGGAGGGGACAAAAAAAGGAAAATATAAAAATGAAAAATCTCTGGTCTTAAAGAGTTTCTAAGAACTGGTTGATAAGAATTGGCTGTTTTTATTAAAAGGAGCGATTTAATAAATTCTAATCTTTATAACAATAATCTGATTCCCGTAGTTTTACACTACAGCCTATATTAAACGCTGTGGAATATATTAGTACTATATAAATAAAGATTATTATCATCATCCTGTGGAACGTCTACCACAGGGGTTTACATGCCATGTCCCCAGGGGGTACTTCTACTGCTCTAATGACGTACTTTTAATATGCAGTACACTATATGATCATAGCTTTGGCTTAGAAAGACAGAATTGCACGGCACTATATGACTAAAAAGCTCTTACACTGGGCCAAATATAGGATTCCCTAATGAAGTTAAACGAATGAGTGATGAAACATCTCTTCTAAAGTGCTAAACTTGGTGCTATAATAAGCCACTGCTTATATGCTAAAGCAGAACTCTCCCCATTTGGGCAATCGGCAGTAAGTAGACCCTGTAGAATATGACCTCCTCAACATAAAGGATGACAAGTAGAGATGAGCGAGTATACTCGCTAAGGTACATTACTCGAGCGAGTAGTGCCTTAGCCGAGTATCTCCCCGCTTGTCTCTAAATATTCGGGGGCCGGCGGGGGAGAGCGGGGAGGAACGGAGGGAAGATCTCTGTCCCTCTCTCCCCCCGCTTCCCCCTGCTCCCCGCCGCAACTCACCTGTCACCAGCGCCGGCCCCCGAATCTTTAGAGATGAGCGGGGAGATACTCGGCTAAGGAACTACTCACTCGAGTAATGTGCCTTAGCGAGTATACTCGCTCATCTCTAATGACAAGCAGGCAATTTTGTAGAGCATACGAAGCAAAAGTCTTGTGGGGGCAATAACAATCAATTTCAAAACTGCACTGATGTGCGACCCTGTGTTTTCTATAGAAGAAATATAGCTAAATATAATTGCGCTACCACTATAGAAACAACATAAAGCCAAAATCATACTTCAGAGCTTTTACATATTGTACTAGTACAATACAGTAATGCATCAGGCAGATGAAGGGTTACTGTGCAATGCGTCACATTATACAATACATACATTTATCAAGGACATTGAATTATATTGACTTACGTGGGAAGGAGCTTTTATGTCAGCTGTTTGTTATGACAGTTTGGTCTATCTACGGCCTCAGTAAGTTGTAAGGTGGGATAACAATACGAGTGATAAACATCTAACAGACTAAATGGATATTTAACAAGTATTTCCTTTATTTTTTTGCAGATTTCTTATTTGCTTGAGTGTCCCCTTGTTATGTTCATGCAGGGCGCAAATACAGTGGCATGCACAGATGTTAGACCAAGGCATAGACATATAATAAAAAAAAATGGTGGGGGAATATAAGATAGGGCAAATAATAGTAATGGAAATACAAGGATGGGAACACTATCCCTAACCAACTTTGGTGTCGTATACAGCTAATTAATATATTTGAGAACCTTGCTATTAGAAGAGGAAGGAATGAACAAAGACAAAAAATTCATAAGGAAAGTAGATGTTACATGTGCTGCTGAGACATGTTGTACTATTGTGATTCCAGCAGCACAGCACTCTAAGGGTTAATGATTGAGCTGGCTCCGTGTGGTACTGTCTGCTAGCAATTTCCCTGGATCTGTGCTCACATATAAACCCAGCTCCTGCTCAGTCTGTATGGCCCCTCAGGTGAGCAGTCATGAATGCTTGTCTGGTGAGGTTAGCAGTGTGACTTGGTTCATGTCCGTTTGCACGTTTAAATTCTGTCAGTTTTGTGTTCGTTTGCTGTGTGTCCTGCAATCTGTGTTGTGTCCTGTTGCAGCGTGCGGTATGAATGGTGTCCGGTTCTGCTGGACTCCTGGTTAGTGTAGGGACTAGCAGTATAACCAGGAGCTGTGAAGTGGCCTGCTAGCTTTCAACATCTTGTACAAAATGTCAACCAATACCTGGTATTTATATTCAGCTTCCAATCTGTTACTAGTGGTTGCATGTTGTATGCAGTGTATTCTGGGTCTGTCATGTGGCATGTGAATGCATCCTGTTCTGGTGCGTGGCTCCTAGGATCAGCTAGGGCCCAGATCCGAACACCGCTGGGCTGCCCTTATTGGGCCAATGTCCCCGCTCAGGTAGGGCCACTCTCATTCCTCCTTGTAGCACAGGGTCAGTTGCCTGAAACCGGTGTGAGTCCCGTGTGACCCTGGTGATACCCATGTGTGTCCCCTTTGGTCACGATCGTGTGGGTCCCGTGCTTTGCCTGCCCACACAATCGTAACAGTAGAGGAGCAAGAGACACCGATCACAAACTAAAAATGTTTCTACACAAATGCACAGAGCATGGGAAACAAGCAAGGAGAATTGGAGCTCCTAACACAGGAAGAGAAATATGATGTCATAGGTATCACTGAAACTTGGTGGAATGAAACACATGATTGGAATACAAGGCTTGAAGGATACAATTTATTTATAAGAAACATACTTAATAAAAGGGGAGGAGGTATTGCGTTGTATGTTATGAAAACATTATTCTCCACAGAGATTCAAGCTTCAGAGCATGGGAGTTCTATAGAAACTGTTTGGGTAAGAATACAAAGAAGAGAACAGAAAGGACACTATTGTAGGCATTTGCTATAGGCTACCTGGGCAAGCAGAAGATATGGATGAACTCTTTCTACATCAGATGGCCAAGCTCTCAAAAAAGCATGACAGTAATCATGGGAGATTTTAACTATCCAGACATTTGTTGGGAATCTCTCTCAGGTAAAAAGAATGGATCCAACAAAATTGTATCCGTTCTTACTAACAACATTATCTTCCAAAAGGTAGAAGAGGAAACAAAGGGATCTGCTATCTTGGACCTACTTTTTACCAACAGGGTAGGAATGGTTGAGAAAGTAAGGGTGGCTGGGACCTTAGGAGGCAGTGATCATGCTATCCTTGAATTTTGGTTAAAAAGGGGATGAAGACCTGAGAAAACTCAGACCTCAAGGTTGAATTTCAGAAAGGCAAATTTTAATGAACTCAGAAAGAGTGTAGGAAGAATCCAATGGTTGGATGTCCTTATGACAGAAATGTCCAAGAAGGTTGGGAAATATTGCGAAATGAGATTCTCAAAGCACAATCGTTAACAATCCCTAAAAGAGGGAAGAATGGGAAGCATTTAAAGAGACCAGGATCGATGATCACAGAACTTACACACATGTTAAAAACGAAGAAAAATATGTTTATCAAAGGGAAAGAGGGTGGAATATCTAAAGAAGAATATAATGTGGTGTGCAGAAACTTTAGGGCAAGTGTCAAAAAAGCTAAAGCTAATAATGAATTGAGGCTTGCCAGACAGGCCAAAAGCAATAAAAAGGGATTTTTGGGGGTATGTCAAAAGCAAAAGAAAAGTCAAAGATGCTATAGGATGCTTACAAGATGAAAATGGTGAATTGGTTAAGAATGATGATCAGAAGGATGAACTTTTAAATTCCTATTTTGTATCTGTTTTCTCTCTGAAAGTAGGGGGAAGAAAATAATGCAGGTTATCTATAAGCAGAGAGATGGTGAGGGAATAAATAGCTTATATAAATGAATTCAAGTCTCAATGTCCAGATGAATTGTATTCTAAGATACTAAAGGAAGCAGCAGAGGTAATTGCTGATCCACTCGTCATAATCTTTGAAAATTCCTGGAGATCAGGAGAAGTCCCAGAAGATTGGAAAAGGGTCAATATTCTCCCTATCTTCAAAAAAAGGGAAGAAGGTGGATCCAGGAAACTACAGGCCTGTAAGCCTGACTTCTATACCAGGAAAGATCTTTAAACAAATTATTAAACAGTATATATGCAAGAACTTGGATGAAAATTGAATAATTAACTAGAGCCTGCATGGGTTTGTAACAAGCAAGTCATGCCAGACTAATCTAATTTCCTTCCATGACACCAACTGGGTTGATCAGGGAAATGTGATAGATCTAGTATATCTTGACTCTCATACCATACTCATTGAAAAAATTACCAAATATTGGATTGACAAGGCAACTGTTAGGTGGATTCACAACTGGCTGAGTGATTGTACTCAAAGAGTGGCCATAAATGGCTGCACATCCAAGTGGAAGAATGTATCAAGTGGGGTACCACAAGGCTCTGTCCTAGGCCCAGTGTTGTTCAACAATTTTATAAATGATCTGGTGAATTAATGGGAAACTGATCAAATTTGCCGACGACACAAAGGAGGGATAGCTAACACTAGGCAAGAGAGAGAAAGTATTTTTAAAAATCTAGAAAAGCTTGAACAGTAGGCGGCGACTAATAGAATAGCATTTACCAAGGAGAAATGCAAAGTCCTACATCTGGGTAAGAAAAATGAAAAAAAGCACATACAAAATAGGAGGAATTGGGCTAAGCAGCACATGTGAAAAAAACTTGGGTATAGTAATAGATCATAGACTGAACATGAGTCAACAATGTAATGCAGCAGCCAAAAGGTAATTATCCCCTCTACTCTTCCTTATTCAAACCTAATGTGGAATACTGTGTCCAGTTCTGGGCACCCCACTTTAAAAAAGACAAACTGGAGCAAGTTCAGAGAAGGGTTAACAAGATGGTGAGGGGTCTATAAATCATGTCCTATGAGGAACAGTTAAAGGATCTGGGAATGTTTAGCTTGCAAAAAAGAAGGCTGAGAGGAGGCTTAATAGCTGTCTACAAATATCTGAAGGGCTGTCACAGTGCAGAGGGATCAGCCCTATTCTCATTTGTACAAGACTAGAAACAATTGGATGAAACTGAAAGGGAGGAGACACAGATTAGATATTAGAAAAAACTTTCCGACAGTGAGGGTGATCAATGAATGCAACAGGTTTCCACGGGAGGTGGTAAATTCTCCTTCAACTGAAGTGTTCATACAAAGCTTGGAGAAATATCTGTCTGGGATGATTTAGTGAATCCTGCACTGAGCAGGGGGTTGGACCAGGTGACCCTGGAGGTCCCTTCCAACTCTATCATTCTATGTAACTCTATGATACCTTTACTAGAAGCAAGGCGATCACTCCAATAGGTGGAAAGAGCAATATATATAACAAAGTAGTATATATAGTAGTATATATATCCTCTGGAATGCACTATCCCATTATATCCAGACAATCCCCCATGCACGGAACTTTAGACAAGCCTTAAAACGCACCTCTTCGAAGTAGCATACCAACTCTCCTGTGTGTGGAGTCCAGCAGGAGTAAGGTACACCTAGACTGGACCTAAAGTGGACCCCAAGGCTTGGATAAGATACAAGCGCTATTGTCAGAGGATACAGGCCTGTGAAAGTACAAGAAGGAAACAGGGACCGTCTAAAGTCTCTCAGATTAGGCTGTCGGCAGAGATACAGAAAAGTTCCTTAGACTTGTGCAGAGACACATGTTGGAGATACTGTGGATTTTACAAGTACTCTGATGGCAGTCTCTGCGGTAAAGATTGACTATAACCTGTAACTAAATGTTCAGTAAACTTCTAGTTTCTGTTTTCAGAAGTTCCTGGCCCCTCACTTGTTTATCCTACACTGAGCACCTCAGTCACGTAACACAATACCTGCCAGGGTGTCTGCATGCTCCACATATACCACAGGAGATGTTATAGCAAGGTTGTGAGGAAGGGCATATAATACTGTACTCGGAGGAATTTTTGACAAATGACACCTCAGGGGCTTCTGTAGTGTGGAGGGGCTGGATTTAGTGCGGCCAACGGAGCGGCTCAGTAAGAGGGGTGCGGGTCACCGTTCACCCATCTTATACCATCATAGGGAAATACTGAGGTCATTGATAAGTTATCCCAATTCAGTGATTTTATCACAGCCCACTGGCACTTCTAGTTGATGATTAGAATATATGAGATGTACAGTAACAGAGAAGTGCCAAAGGGGTTTGAGCTCTATAGAGTCTTTTACTATTGAAATCAGTAATTTCCCGACAAAATAGATTTCACCAATATGATCTCCTTACATGTATCTGTGACATGTCAGATTCATTTGCCTGGATTTCCTAATGCAAGTCCTGCTGTCTTCTGCTCAGCGCACATCCAATAACTAAGTTTTTTGTGTGCCATTTTTGCAAACAAAAACAGTCTACAGAATTGTGCCTTTTATGAACGTGTCCCCACGTCCAAACCTTTATCAGCTATAGGAAAAAGCCCCTTTAGTAGCCGGTTTGGTCAGGCAATTGGTTTCCCAGGATTGGTTTCCCAGAGGGAAACAGGCAAATGCAGAGAACTCTGCCAATGGTTTATCTTCTGCAGGAGCAAAGGATTGGGCATGTTTCAATTCAAAATGTCTGTTCTCTTTTTTCCCCAATCAGTGGTTGAAGTATAGTTGTCAAGTTATATAATATCCTTGGAACCTCTACGACATCCGGTGGCAGATCAGCAGCTCTTTTTCCTTGGGGAGTCCGAAAGAAGTCTAAGATTGGTTTTGGGGGTGTCTTCTGAGTGTAACGGTCTTCCCAGCTCTCTCTGGCTTGACCACTTGCACCGAATGAGTTCCATTTCATTTACTATTGTTGCTTTGATACCTTTGGGTTTGTCCAAGCGCTGTTCTTATACCAGTATATAATATCATCAGCTAATCCCACGGGAATTGGCAGGTTTGTGCAATTTATTTGACAGATTACAGTAAATCCACACTTCTATTATATCAATATGAACATGTAATATGGGATCCTTGGTCGTAAAAAGTTTTAGATCATGCAGCTGCATCCTAATAAAAGCCCTACACCCCATCTCCCATACATAAATGAACTGTTATAGTTATCACATCTACCTGTAAAGCCCAAAGAACAAGATCAGTAACATTACCAAGTACTGTACATGAAGACTGTAACCGGCAATATGTTTAACCATATTAATCAGGTCTTTCCATTGGTTTCATGCAGGTGAAATACTTTGATAAACCTCAACCAAAGACGAGATAACAGGTTGTCTGATTAGAAGAGATTGATCATTCTAAATCTGTCTCATGAACATAGAGAATGAAGAAAGCCCATAGAGATCAGAAACGGTTCAATGGCATCTGTGTGATGCGGGATGTTGCACCCAGCTGGATTCAGTACAGACCTTTCAGGATACCTCTGTCATCAGACGCTCGTTTCATGTCAGATTTTAGCAGAGAACAAACAAACTGCAATATAAATGAAATAGTTGTAACTTTGCCATATTTATCCACTCAGATCCAAACATCCTACCTATTCTTTTTCTCTCTCCCTAGTCTTTGCTGTAAACCAACCTCCACGACCTATACCTGCAAGGATCAACATTTACACATACTGACAAGTGAAACTGACATATTCCTTTATACAGGACTAACATGGTCTATCCAACCTGTCAAGGATACGGCTTATGGGTTTTCACTACTTTACCCTATCAATTCAGTATTCCTCTACAGAGCTAGATGTGTTGGTCAGTGAACACTAAAGGCTTAGCCTGCCTGCAGTCGAGGCCCATGTTTTTTTAACATAAAGAATGAAGGAGATGCTAAAATGTGAGTTACTTGTTATCAAGACTGAAACTTTATTTCTAGATAAAAAATAATAATCTTACATGTAGTTGGTGGGAAGCATTATGAACCCTTTATTGCGTATGGGATTTATGATCAAGGTCTCACCTACAAGTATCCCTGAGCGACAGCAGGCGAATTACAGAAACGCAACGAGAAATTTTACAAATGACTCTACTGCCATCTAGTGGCCGACTGCTGAAAATAAATTGAAAAACGAGGACTGGAAATTGCATTCTTCCAGCAGCTTTTTTTTTTTTTTTACCTTCATACAATGAAGTCAAGCTTTGTTTTTAATCAAGGTTTCCTCTTAATTTTATTTTACCTAAATGAATTAATTCACTGCGACATGATAAGGTCCCTGGATAAGTGAATAATCCGGCTCTGTAGGCAGTGCGGTTGTGTATAAACCACTAGAGCCCGATCGTCTTCCTTATAATCAGCTAGCTTTCATGAAAGCAGATTCTTATTATGTATTATCCGCATTTCTAAAAATTGTAAAGGATCTTTGCCCTGGCTTTATGCAATCAGCACTGTGCCACCCAAAGAGTCTTGATGCAATGTCTCAGCCCACTCCTTGGGGAACTCAGGCCAGGCAGTATTTGGGGAATATTTAATGAATTACTGAGGACACATGTACTCAATTATGTTATAAATGCATGAGCAGCTGGTCATTGGCAAAATGACTTGATTAAAGAACTTGAAAAAAAAAACATTTTAGAAGAAAATGCATTACTCAAACAAGAGTTGAATATATTTGCAATTATAATGAAAGAATTAACACACAGGTTTTGTCTTAGACTTTTTCACGTGACTAGTACAATGTGTATGCAGTTGGGCTAGAATGACAGAGGGCATCCAACAAAACCTAAGCTTTTCTAAAGACCTGCAGGCTACCCATTATGGAGGCTTATTTGGTCCAGCATATGTGAGACAGTCATCTAACTGACTTCTTTTTCTCACTAGAGACATAGATGCTCTTAGTTAAAGGGAACCTGTCATCAGCTATAGAACCATAAACTAAGCTTGTAGTTTAGCTGGAGTGGAGTCTCGGGAGCCTCTTTTTATACTCACCCAGTCCCTCATTCTTGCGATGTTCCCCCAAAAAACTGAGCGCACACAGCAAGCTTGGCTCTTTTCAGAAGGCTGTGTGCATGCATTCCCATTCATCTCTATGGACTAAGGGGTTGAGAAGCAACTTTAAGATATGGGAAAATCACTTTAATAGCTCCAGAAGGAAGAAAACTATCTCTAGTGCCACCTATAACTGTGAATACGCCATGTCACATAGCATGCCAGGACTATACACTGTACTGATAAGAAGCAGCAGGTTTGAAACAGTTCTGTCCATATTTGTTATAATGGACATAATTACTCCATGCATTGATGTCTATAGGGCAGCCAATATGAACAAGCAGAGTTTCAGTGTAAAGTATTGATTAAAAAGCTTAAAGAGGTTTTCCAGGACTTTTTTATTGAAGACCTACCCTGAGAGGGTAGGTCTTCAATAAAAAGTAGAGTCTGACAACCTGTACCCTTGCCAATCAGCTGTTTGCTGAAGC
This sequence comes from Eleutherodactylus coqui, assembly GCF_035609145.1. Classification (NCBI taxonomy): domain Eukaryota; kingdom Metazoa; phylum Chordata; class Amphibia; order Anura; family Eleutherodactylidae; genus Eleutherodactylus; species Eleutherodactylus coqui. Next base: position 135,114,119 of record NC_089843.1, on the reverse strand, counting down.
CACTGCATGCTGAAACTAGCAGGACTCTGCAGACTATGCAGCAAGTTCAGTCCCATTCAGCTGAATGGTAGACAGCTGCAGTACCATTCCGGGCCACTGCAGATTTTCAGACTCATTATTATTTATGCTGTAGCCGAGCTGGATTCAATGATCGTACGTGTGAAGGACCAGAGATGACTAAAAGTAACTTTGAACTTCTGTAAATGCAAGGAATAGGGGACAAAAGTCTAATCGGTAGGGGTCAAGGTCAGCGGGACCACTACTGGTCCTTAGAATGGCAATCCAATGCCCTTCTCTCCTCCTTGCTGTGAGACCACTGCACCCCCACAGTGTGGAGGAGATTGAATGGAGAGGCAGTTGCACATGCATGGTGCTTCTTCATTCATCTTCAGTTACTTTACTCAGCTGTTTTGCTAGCCCCATTGCAATAAAAGGAATAGTGCCATGCAAAAGCGATCACCGCTCCATTCACTATCCACATCATTGCAGGTGGTTGCAGAGAATCCGCAGTGAGGAGGAGAGAGGGACACGGAATTCCCCTTCTGGGGATCTGTGGAGGTCTCAGCAGTGAGACTCCAATGATCAGAATTTTATCATCTATCCTGTGGATAGGTGATAACAGTCAAACTTGGTACAATCCCCTTAAGTAGCCCTCTTGTTCACTGCAGCAGACTGGTCTTTACTGCTCCAATCCCAGAAGAAGCTGCAATGGTAACATGTCATTCATTGTGCACGTGACAGATTAACAAATCACAGGATTCAGCAGTCATATGCCATTCATTGTACATCGCTGCGGCTCCTACCGGGAATAGAGCGGCAGGATTTGGGCAACTGCGACGGAATGGGGACCACTTATGAAAATTGTTATGCCCCAGAAAATCCCTTTAAAAGAACTCCAAAGTTATTTTTCCCATTAATCAACTTCTGCTTTTGCCCAGCAAAGAGATCTATTCCTTAAACTATGAATAGCCGTTATTGAATTACAATAAATCTATATCTCAACAGGAGACCCAGATGTTAAAACTAATAATGGTTCTTTAAAAACCAGGCCACTTGGGAGCCATATTTCTGACCACTGCATACACTCCGCATGTCTGGTAGATGTTCCCAGAACATAAATTCACTTTGCAGTTGCATTTCTCTGCCACAAGCAATCAGCAAAATATATAAGTACCTTTTATCCAAGTAACAACCAGCGATCAATGATGGTAACAATAACGAGAAACATCTTAGGGACCTTTGGCAATCTCTAGGGTGTTCAGCCCTGAGAACAGTAGACTGCGGCTACTTAGACGTCTGCGTTAACAGTCGCTGTTTATGTCATCATTGTTGCTGTCTCTTTCATATCTAATGTAACCACAATTCTCAGATGGTTACAGGAATGAAGATTTTCATTTCCAGAAAAGAAAAAAAAAAACCCTGTAAGTTATCTGCTGTTTAGGTTTGCCCATCTCTCCAGGTTTTGCTGGTTTTGTGTTTTTCAAGCTGCTTCCACGATTGTACAGAATTTTCACAGCAAACAGCAGTGGGTGGACAGCTGATAAGGATTACAGCCAAGGCTGAAGCAGAAGGTCATATCACCCTCTTCTGTCTCCCGTATTCGCAGAGATTAATTGTTATGCTTGCAAGTGGTTCACTCAAGTAACTGTCTATTATTTCACAGGGGATGAGGCTGCGAGGAAACCATATTCAAGCATCTTGCTGATTCTCTACCACCGAACCCCTCATCTCCATTACGTGAACCAGCACTTTCTGAAGGTAAAGGTACAGCAAAGGGCAGAAGATCACTGAATATGCAGAATAGATTTAACAAATTATACCATAGCACTTCTTCTTTTTTTCTTTTCTAACAATCACTTAAAAGACAATGCATATCTCATCCGCCGGCTCTATGGGCCAGTTTCTGATTAGTCACTAGGGTGTATGCTGTAAGTAGCACAAGGCTATGAGCATGCAGATAGCTTACAGCTCAGGGAAAAGACAGCAACAGAGAAGACATTAAAAATCAGTGCTTTTCCAGTATACACATCAAGAAAACTAAACAAGCCTTAACAAGGTACAAGAGAGGAGGACTGGGAGCTTCGCAGAAATATGATTGTCAATAATGGAGTCAGGAAGAGACAATTGGGTTTTCAAATGTAATTGGCTAGTGTCTCTGGGACATTTATTTGCCTTCCCAGAAGTCAATGTATAGACACTACAGTATGGATTTTCTAAAGCTGCAGTTAAAATAATTTTATTTATAGTAAAGTACAATAAAGACAACAACCAGTATCAACCAGAAATGAAATATTCAACAAGCCATATTGAGATAAGTGCTTGAGTCTGAATGATCGTCTGGCCCTCAGAATGTGGACGCCTCCAGTTACATTACTGTAGAGGCAAATACACTAGAATGCAGAAGTCTAGAATTTGCTTTTAAAAAATATTAATTTTTATGAATCTACCATTAAATTGACTAGAAAGTATCGTATTCACAATGTCAGCATACTATTCATATTTCACATTCCAATTTAGCTCTTTCCAGCTTGTAGAGGAATTTCCCTTGACTTTTGGCGAAGTTGATCTCACAAAGGCTCAGTAGGGTTGATATTTTTGTTTCATTAGTTTGGTATTAAGTGTTTTGTTTTCAGATGAAAATGTAGCACAATTTGTATTAAAGTATCTAATGCAAAATACAAGTCTGTTGTAACAATCTAGAAGTTACATAACAAATAGAAGAGCGGTATGTATCAGATCACTGATCTGCCACATGATGAAACTGACACAATACATCACTGACCACGAGCAATCACACAAAATAGACTAATTTATCTTGTTTATTATTCTTTGCACCTTCTCTACATCTTTTGCATAGCCAGTAGCATAACAGCCCCATGCTATGACATTTCCATATCCTCCATGCTTGACTGAAGGCAACAAACGCTCCTCGGGCATTGTTTCACCTGCTCTACATATGTTCTGCTCTTTGATACAAAGACTTCAAACTTAGAGTTAAAGATCCATTATGTTTTCCAGTCATCTGCTTTTATTTACTAGTTTCGAATGTACTTTCTTCATAATTATACCTTGAAGGCCATCATCTTAGCATTGCATTTTTTGATATTGTAGATGACACAGGAATTTGGCATGTACTATAAAGGAAGACCGAACCTACTGTATATGACAGTTCTCAATCTGCACACACCAATGTACTTATTGCATGTCTAGATGGTAGAGATGAGCGAGCACCAATATACTCGGGTGCTCGTTACTCGAGACGAACTTTTCGCGATGCTCAAGGGTTCGTTTCGAATAACGAACCCCATTGAAGTCAATGGGCGACCCGAGCATTTTTGTATATCGCCGATGCTCGCTAAGGTTTTCGTTTGTGAAAATCTGGGCAATTCAAGAAAGTGATGGGAACGACACAGCAACAGATAGGGCAGGCGAGGGGCTACATGTTGGGCTGCATCTCAAGTTCACAGGTCCCACTATTAAGCCACAATAGCGGCAAGAGTGGCCCACCCCCTCCCAACAACTTTTACTTCTGAAAAGCCCTCATTAGCAATGCATACCTTAGCTAAGCACCACACTACCTCCAACAAAGCACAATCACTGCCTGCATGACACTCCGCTGCCACTTCTCCTGGGTAACATGCTGCCCAACCCCCCCCCCCCCCCACGACCCAGTGTCCACAGCGCACACCAAACTGTCCCTGCCCAGCCTTCAGCTGCCCTCATGTCACGCCACCCTCATGTCTATTTATAAGTGCGTCTGCCAGATGAACCGCAGGCACACACTGCAGAGGGTTGGCACGGCTAGGCAGCGACCCTCTTTAAAAGGGGCGGGGCGATAGTCCACAATGCTATACAGAAGCAATGAGAAATCTAATCCTGTGCCACCTCCATCTGGAGCTGCACACGTGGGCATAGCAATGGGGAACCTATGTGCCACACACTATTCATTCTGTCAAGGTGTCTGCATGCCCCAGTCAGACCGCATTTTTTTATAAATAGTCACAGGCAGGTACAACTCCGCCATGGGAATTCCGTGTCCACCCACAGCATGGGTGGCTCCCTGGAACCCACCAGCTGTACATAAATGTATCCCATTGCAGTGCCCTGGACAGCAGAGCTAACGTCAGATTAAATGCAGGTGGGCTTCGGCCCACACTGCATGCCCCAACCTGACCGGGGTTTTTAATTCATAGACACAGGCAGGTACAACTCCCTATTGTGAAGTCCCTGTGGACCGACAGCATGGGTGGGTGCCAGGAAGCCACCGGCGGTACATAAATATATCCCATTGCATTGCCCATCACAGCTGAGGTAATGTCATGTTTAATGCAGGTGGGCATCGGCCCACACTGCATGCCCCAGTCAGACTGGGGTTCTTTAGAAGTGGACACATGCAGTTACAACTCCGTGTGGACCGACAGCATGGGTGGCTCCCTGGAACCCACCGGCGGTACATAAATATATCCCATTGCATTGCCCATCACAGCTGAGGTAATGTCATGTTTAATGCAGATGGGCTTCGGCCCACACTGCATGCCCCAGTCAGACTGGGGTTCTTTAGAAGTGGACACATGCAGTTACAACTCCCTGTGGACCCACAGCATGGGTGGCTCCCTGGAACCCACCGGCGGTACATAAATATATCCCATTGCAGTGCCCAACACAGCTGATGTAACGTCAGCTGTAATGCAGGTGGGCTAAAAATTAATTGGATTACACTGTAGGCGAGGGCCCCCAAAAATTGGTGTACCCACAGTACTAATGTACATCAGAAAAATTGCCCATGCCCAACCAAGAGGGCAGGTGAAACCCATTAATCGCTTTGGTTAATGTGGCTTAATTGGTAACTAGGATGGTGATAGAGAACGATGCTTCAATCCGCGAGTGCAGCCTACGTATTGTTTAGGTATCGCTGCTGTCCGCTGGTGGAGAAGAGAAGTCTGGGGAAATCCAGGCTTTGTTCATCTTGATGAGTGTAAGCCTTTCGGCACTGTCGGTTGACAAGTGGGTACGCTTATCCGTGATGATTCCCCCAGCCACACTAAACACACTCTCTGACAAGACGCTAGCCGCAGGACAAGCAAGCACCTCCAGGGCATACAGCACGAGTTCAGGCCACGTGTCCAGCTTCAACACCCAGTAGTTGTAGGGGGCAGAGGCGTCACCGAGGACGGTCGTGCGATCGGCTACGTACTCCCTCACCATCCTTTTACAGTGCTCCCGCCAACTCAGCCTTGACTGGGGAGCGGTGACACAGTCTTGCTGGGGAGCCAGAAAGCTGGCAAAGGCCTTGGATAATGGTCCCCTGCCTGCGCTGTACATGCTGCCTGATCTCCGCGCCTCCCCTGCTACCTAGGCCGCGGAAATGCGCCTTCGGCCACTAGCGCTGTCGGATGGGAAGTTTACCATCAGTTTGTCCACCAGCGCCCTGTGGTATAGCATCATTCTCGAACCCCTTTCCTCTTCGGGAATGAGAGTGGAAAGGCTCTCCTTATACCGTGGGTCGAGCAGTGTGTACACCCAGTAATCCGTAGTGGCCAGAATGCGTGAAACGCGAGGGTCACGAGAAAGGCATCCTAACATGAAGTCAGCCATGTGTGCCAGGGTACCTGTACGCAACACATGGCTGTCCTCACTCGGAAGATCACTTTCAGGATACTCCTCCTCCTCCTCTGGCCATACACGCTGAAAGGATGACAGGCAAGCAGCATGTGTACCCTCAGCAGTGGGCCAAGCTGTCTCTTCCCCCTCCTCCTCATGCTCCTCCCCCTCCTCCTCCTCCTCAACGCGCTGAGATATAGACATGAGGGTGCTCTGGCTATCCAGCGACATACTGTCTTCCCCCGCCTCCGTTTCCGAGTGCAAAGCGTCTGCCTTTATGCTTTGCAGGGAACTTCTCAAGAGGCATAGCAGAGGAATGGTGACGCTAATGATTGCAGCATCCCCGCTCAGCATCTGGGTAGACTCCTCAAAGTTTCCAAGGACCTGGCAGATGGCTGCCAACCAGGCCCACTCTTCTGTAAATAATTGAGGAGGCTGACTCCCACTACGCCGCCCATGTTGGAGTTGGTATTCCGCAATAGCTCTACGCTGCTCATAGAGCCTGGCCAACATGTGGAGCATAGAGTTCCACTGTGTGGGCACGTCGCACAGCAATCGGTGCACTGGCAGATTAAACCGATGTTGCAGGGTGGCAGCGTCCGTCTTGGAGTTGCGGAAATGTGCGCTAACCCGGCGCACCTTTCCGAGCAGGTATGACAAGTGTGGGTAGCTTTTCAGAAAGCGCTGAACCACCAAATTAAAGACATGAGCTGCAGAGCTGCCACCAGGTTACGGCCGTTGTCACACACGACCATGCCCGGTTGGAGGCTCAGCGGCGCAAGCCAGCGGTCGGTCTGCTCTGTCAGACCCTGCAGCAGTTCGTGGGCCGTCTGACTCTTCTCTCCTAAGCTGAGTAGTTTCAGCACGGCCTGCTGACGCTTGCCCACCGCTGTGCTGCCACGCCGTGTGACACCGACTGCTGGTGACGTGTTGCTGCTGACACATCTTGATTGCGAGACAGAGGTTGCGTAGGAGGAGGAGGAGGATGGTTTAGTGGAGGAAGCATACACCGCCGCAGATACCACCACTGAGCTGGGGCACGCAATTCTGGGGGTGGGTAGGACGTGAGCGGTCCCAGGCTCTGACTCTGTCCCACTAAATTCACCCAATGTGCCGTCAGGGAGATATAGTGGCCCTGCCCGCCTGTGCTTGTCCACGTGTCTGTTGTTAAGTGGACCTTGGCAGTAACCGCGTTGGTGAGGGCGCATACAATGTTGCGGGAGACGTGGTCATGCAGGCCTGGGACGGCACATCGGGAAAAGTAGTGGCGACTGGGTACCGAGTAGCGCGGGGCCGCCGCCGCCATCATGCTTTTGAAAGCCTCCGTTTCCACAAGCCTATACGGCAGCATCTCCAGGCTGATCAATTTGGCAATGTGCACGTTTAACGCTTGAGCGTGCGGGTGCGTGGCGGCGTACTTGCGCTTGCGCTCAAACAGTGACGCTAGCGACGTCTGGACGCTGCGCTGAGAGACATTGCTGGATGGGGCCGAAGACAGCGGAGGTGAGGGTGTGGGTGCAGGCCAGGAGACGATAGTGCCTGTGTCCTCAGAGGGGGGTTGGATCTCAGTGGCAGGTTGGGGCACAGGGGGAGAGGCAGTGGTGCACACCGGAGGCGGTGAACACCCTTTGTCCCACCTTGTGGGGTGCTTGGCCATCATATGCCTGCGCATGCTGGTGGTGGTGCCTCCCCAGCTGATCTTGGCGCGACAAAGGTTGCACACCACTGTTCGTCGGTCGTCAGGCGTCTCTGTGAAAAACTGCCACACCGTAGAGCACCTTGACCTCTGCAGAGTGGCATGGCGCGAGGGGGCGCTTTGGGAAACAGTTGGTGGATTATTCGGTCTGGCCCTGCCTCTACCCCTGGCCACCGCACTGGCTCGGCCTGTGCCCACACCCTGACTTGGGCCTCCGCGTCCTCGCCCGCGTCCACGTCCTCTAGGCCTACCCCTACCCCTCAGCATGCTGTATTACCAGTAGTGCAGAAACAGAACGCTGTAATTAAATGTGCCGCTTATTGGCCTGTGGTTGGAGGCTGACTTCGCTTACGGAATGCCAGGAAATAATTTTGCGCAAGCCTGCTGTAACACTTAGCTGGCTGCGTATGAATTTGGAGAACTACTACACCCAGCACAGACCCAGAACACTGAGGACAGTCAGAGGCAGCCCAAATAGATTTTTTTCCCCAAATTTTTTTGCAAAGGCCCACTGCCTATATTCAATCAATAATCAATATGTCTTCTGTCCCTGCCTATGCGCTTCTGGCCCTGGAGTATGTCAAAGAACTGCAGAGTGTTGCACTGTGAACTGCAATACAGCGGTGATTTCACAGCCCAGACAGAGCCAGGAAATAATTTTGCGCAAGCCTGCTGTAACACTTAGCTGGCTGCGTATGAATTTGGAGAACTACTACACCCAGCACAGACCCAGAACACTGAGGACAGTGACAGGCAGCCCAAATAGATTTTTTTCCCAAAATTTTTTTGCAAAGGCCCACTGCCTATATTCAATCAATATGTCTTCTGTCCCTGCCTAAGCGCTTCTGGCCCTGGAGTATTACTGCAGGGCGCAATGCTCTGCACGGCCAATATACCAAAAAAAAAAAAGTGTGCAACACTGCAAAAAGCACCCTCCACACTACTGCACACGGTTAGATGTGGCCCTAAGAAGGACTGTTGGGGTTCTTGAAGCCTAAAATCACTCCTAACGCTCTCCCTATAGCAGCTCCGGCACCAGCAGCACTTTCCCTGATCTCTGTCAGAATGCATCTGTGGCGAGCCGCGGGAGGGGCCGATGTATATACTCGGGTGACGCCTGATCTCGCCAGCCACTCACTGCAGGGGGGTGGTATAGGGCTTGAACGTCGCAGGGGGAAGTTGTAATGCCTTCCCTGTCTTTCTATTGGCCAGAAAAGCGCGCTAACGTCTCAGAGATGAAAGTGAAAGTAACCCGAACATCGCGTGGTACTCGTTACGAGTAACGAGCATCTCGAACACGCTAATACTCGAACGAGTATCAAGCTCGGACGAGTACATTCGCTCATCTCTACTAGATGGGTATCTGAGCCTTTTCTATTTCTTTACTGGTTAGGCTTTGTTAACATCACATTGTAGTCTGCCTTGCTTTTCTTTCTAGTGCAGATGAACAGAAACCTGCCAAAACACCGATCAATTGGTCTCCGATTCAGCAGTTTTCTGTAAAAATGTAAACCGTGATAGGACCCCTGGACGGAAGCAAAAACATAATGTGAACAGAGCCTTAGATTCAGTGTCCCATCCTCTCTTGGTAGTTAACGTTACATGACATTGTCTTTTTCTTCGCAGTCTAGTTTCTTCTTTCATGAACAATAAACTTTAATGTTTATTCACAAAGCTGTATAATTTTGTGTATTTTTGAAACCTGCAATTAATCCGGTACATTTTTTTTTTACCTGAAAATAGGACGGTGAGTTCTAGTCTATCATTCATATACAACAATCATTTCAATCAGTAACAGTCATTTCCAAGATTATGTGTTAAACATATTACATGTTATGCAATGTGCTAAAACATATTTTTAAATCAATTGAATGGTACATTGAAACACAAAGATATTTCTTAGTCGTTTCAAACCTTTCCATACTAGTGTACATATTGGCATGTACATATCAATTAAATGGAAAAACCTTAAGTACAGACAGAGTAAAATGTTTTGTAAGTAGATAGCAGTAAAGCATAACCCTTTTCAATGCACTGTCTGATGTCTTCCTACATTCTGATTGAAGCCTGTGCAGCTCTGATGTTGGAAGATGTCCGGCAGGGTATTCTTACTGTATATTGCCAGCCGTTCTGTTGTCAGGGGCCTCTCCGGCATGTCACATACTGCAGTACTGGCTCTAACCAGCAGATGGCGCCATTACATAATGGCAGAAAGAGAAAGCCCCCTAGGAAACCCAAAATTGGATTGCAAAAGGTTAAAAAATGCACAGAGCTGTTCCTGGTAAATCATGAAGAGCACATGGCACTCCATCAGTTGATCAGTCTGGGACTTGGACCCTTACCAATATGATATTGATGGCCTATCCCCAGGAAAACCCCTTTAACTTGTCTATTAATAATACTTCATATTGCAGTCACCAAGCATATAGTTTATATTCAGGATTAGTACTGAGTGAACTGCAACAGTGGAAATAAAATCTGACCCACTGATGACATTTAGTGGGTATCGCTGTGACAATTACCTTATCTTACTATGGCATTGTACCCATTGTGATTTTAAAAAAAACAGCTTCAAAAATTTCAATTCTTTCTTATAAAAAAACAAAATTGTAAGTTTCCACCTCAAATATTATATTTGTTACCGGTGGCTTAGTTGCAAGTTCAGACTTACGGAGGAAGAGAATGTATTGTTATGTATAATATCTTTTGGCAAACAAAGGATCTGCAAGAAATTGCCTTGAGGTGATGGTAAAGGATACGATGAGATATATGGGGAACATATACTGTATACATAAAGATAGCAGAGGAATAAAAGCTTTGATACAGAGAAAAAGATTTGAGTACTGCTTTTTGTCACTTCACTTGGTAGGAAGCTAGCTGAGTGACTTTAGCAGCAGAGAGGTCAGGAAATCAGATGTTGTTGGACATCTTGAAGCTGAAGGAATAAATCTTTCACTTCACAAGCAAACAGTGTGCAGTTCATGATTCAATGATAAATATCACTGTAAGAGGTGTAGTAGAGTATGTGGGATATTATTGTGGCCCTTTAGGGTGTCTTTGAACTTAAAAAAAAAATGATATAACACACAGCTTTGTATTTCATTGCTTTGGAAAACAAAACATGTTGCCTACCAGAAAGTTGAACACATTTATACCAAGATATTCAGGGTGATTGTGAGATATAGGAGAGGTGCCCACAGCAAACAATTAGATCACTAATTTAACTCCTCCCGTCCTCTGCTGTATATGTATGGCGTAAGCTGCATGGAGCAGGCCCAGAAACAGAATCTAAATGGTTAAACATCCCTCTGTCAAGGTACCTTTACTTTATTTGGGGGATAGTCGGCACGTGTACACATGGCCACTGACCGGACACTGTTTACGACTATTGGCACGTGTAAACAGGCAGTCATTCATCTTGACCAACTGCCTGTTTGCAGTAAATGTTGGCGGGTGGCTGGAAGAGATCTCCGGCCGCTTCACCACCATTCTCTGAATGTCTGTGGGACAGCTGTCAGGTAGTAATGTGCCCAACAGTCATCCCTTGTAAAGGTAGGTAAGGTAAGGTAAAGTTCCCTGGTGCAAGCCTCAAGTCATGACCGACTCCTAAGGTGATGTCACGTCATGACGTTTTCTTGGCAGACTGTTTTTGCAGGGTGGTTTGCCGTTGCCTTCCGCAGCCCCTTCACCCAAACAGCTCCCCATGACACAGTGTGTCGAGGAGATGAAATGGTAGCCTGGGGCATAGCAATGGTCTTGAGGACTGCCAAGTGCAGAAGCTTATTAATAAACTAACACTGACAATCATAATACACTGCAATACACAGGTATTGTAATGCATTATTCAAGCAATCGCATGTTCACATCTCATTGTGGGAATAAAAAAAAAACATTTTTAAAAAGTTGAATAATATTTTTCTAAATAAACATCTCAAAATTTTGAAAAACCCAGATTTCTCAGGCGGCATGTAAAAAAATCAAAACAATAAAATAATTAATGTTATGCCATGTCTGTAACATGACAAATTATTAAGTAATTGATCCTTCACACCATAAAAAATAATTCTGTACCCTATCAGTCTACATAAAGCAACACAAACATGCTTTCAGCTCATTCACTTCCACTTCTTCTGCCACCCGGTGACTCTCTCTGCCTGACACAGTTGAGCAGGACAGAGGAAATGCTTCTTCTATGATAACAGTTGGTGCACAGTATGCATTCCTGCCCTGGCCAATTAGAATAGAGCAATCAAGCATGTACCTTCACACTACACATCAAGGATAATACTTTCTGTAGTACAGGGGGTATCAAGTGCACATGTGTAAAGGGTGCCCGCCGGGCTTCCCTTACTTTTGCAGAATTTCCCCCACCATTGTGCTGTGAATATAGAAGAGAAGAGAGGCCCTATGGGCCACCTAAGGCTCCTGGACCCCGGAGTGCAACGCATCCCCTGGCATCCAGCCCTGGTGACACTGGCAACTGTTTTAGGCATTGATGATTTGTTTTCCAATGCCAAACCAGGAGAACTTTGAAAAAGTCTAGTAGCACCAGAATCTAGTGAAAGATTACAAGTTAGTGCATACATGTGGCTTACTCCTGACTACATGGGCCCAGGTGAGTCTTGCCATTCTGCTTATTGGCGGCACAAGACATCAGTTCTCCATGTAATATAAAGTATCAGACCGCTGGACTGAAAAGAGACTATCCCTGCCTATAATCTTTGCGCAGGTCAGATTGCTACTTTAAGGATCAGAGAGAAACTGTTCTTACCTATTTGTGATACCCATTGTGTCTAAAGAAGTGAGTTTATGAACTGTACCCTGTTGGTTGCACCAGGATTTTCGAGCAGTCATGTTGCTATACCGGCCAGGCTTTCTTTCCTCATCTAAACTGTAACTAGCCATGACCAGGACCCGCTGTGTACAATTACTACTGACAGGCCAAGGTCAAGCACGAGCCGATGCTGGACCACCAGGCTTGTCCCCAGAACACCAGGTAGGGGAAATTCCTGGGCATGGCCATGCCCACCCTGAACTGATGCCTAATGTTCCATTTCACATGCTCGACAGAGTCAACAGAACCACAGAAGGATGGATCCCAGGGTAACAAGGTACAAACAATGTTGAAGGGTAGGAATTCAGTAGGATTGAATTTTTAGATACTGCTGATTTAAGATGATTCCTCGTGTTTGAGAAGTTGTTTCATTTTTGCAATCGGGGACACTGAACCACAATATCATTCATGAAAGACCCTTTTAACAGGAACTTTAACAAGTCATATTTTTCTGACAAGGTGAAAATATTTCCAGTATTTCTGAAGTAGAAAACTCTTTCACTTATGCTTTATTTTCAAATGAAGAAACTCAATCACTGGCGTAATAATCTGTAATAAGGACTAACCTTAACCTTTAAATCTTTTTTTTTTTCCGCAAAAACATCATTTGTGAAACATCCCCATGGTCACTTCCAATCACTGTAGCCAGGCAGCAGCATATAAAGGTCTATTGTTAAATATGCAGGAAATATGCGAACCACTGTTACAATTAAATGCTTTGTAGAATATCACATTCATATCAATGTGTTTCAGAAATTAATGCACCACAAGTGTTCAGTGCATAACTCCTGACTTTCCAAATCAGAGACGTACTACTGTGTATATAAGCCACATATGTGTATTTATATTTAAGAACGCCGAGGGATCATTATGTGACGACGTCCCTTGTTCTCAGCAGAAGAACACAAGGATCATTCCATTGTTCAATAAATAAATCTTCAGCTGTCCCTACTCTGCACAAATTGAATCTGGTATATATGCAACTTGGGCCTAGTAGAAAATATCCAGCACTGAAATAAGCATGTGTATCATCTCACATAAACAAATAATGGAGCGAGATTTATGGCGGTGGCGAGCTGAGGTATTTTGTCACAAAGTGCACAGAGCTCAATTCAATCTTCCTGTACTCGAAAGTAATTTGTTCATGATTGTTGCTGTGAAGGGGGTTGGCCCTTAGCAAAAATAAACAGAGATAAAGTATAGGTAATATAATATGCTGCAGAATAGAAATCTCTACATATTTGATATATGGGACCCTGTCCCCATTCTAAACAAATATGCTGATCTTACTTGTATTATTGAAATGCAATATGTAGGACCCAGATAATCAAGATAGGGGATGGTAATTTACATAGTACTCATGAATAATAGTGAAAAGTAAATTATGACTGTAATACGTACGATAGACAAGATGGAGAGATAAAGAAGATAGAGAGAGAGATTAATGGAGAGATGGTGAGATGGATGGTGGGATGAATGGTGAGATAGATAGATAGATAGATAGATAGATAGATAGATAGATAGATAGATAGATAGATAGATAGGTAGATATTAGATAGGTAGATAGATAGATAGATAGATAGATAGATAGATATGAAATAGGTAGATAGATATGAGATAGATAGATATGAAAAAGGGAGATAGATAGATATGAGATAGACAGATAGATAGATAGATAGATAGATAGATAGATAGATAGATAGATAGATAGATAGATAGATAGATAGATAGAAAATGGATGGATGAGAGATAAAAGGATATGAGATAGATAGATGGATAGATATTAGATATATATAAGATGGATGGATAGATATATATAAGATAGATAGATAGATATGAGAGAGATAGATAAAACAAATGATAGCATTTTAATATGCATGCACCTCAATACACACAATCCAAATAGTACTATGCGAACATTGTTTAACCCTTTCCAATCCAATTTCTATCCTGGTTTTCCTAAGAGGCTTACTCTTTTTCTGGCATTATACAATGGCGCTATCTGCTGGCTAAAGCCTGTACTGCATGAGGTGATACGTTGGATAGAGAGACTGGCAATATACAGTAAGAGAACCCCGACAGACATCTTCCACAGCCTCAACTCATAATGTCTTCAGAAGTCAGACAGTGGATTGGAAAGGGTTAAAGGGGTTGTCCCACTTTTTTTACTAGTGATGACTTATCCTGAGGATAGTTCATCAATAGCAGATTGGCAGAGATCTGCCGCTTGGGATCCTCGCCAATCAACTGATTTCCAGGCCAGCCACTGTTGGTATGAGCTGTCTTTGTGCCGGACGTAGACAGCTCTGCACATTGTGCAGTGGCCCTGGCTGGTATTACATGCTGAATCCTATTCACATCAGTTAGACTCAGCATGTAATAGCAGCTGAGGCCACTTCGCAATGTATAGAGGTGTCTGCTTCCAGCACAAAGACAGCTCCGTACCGACAATGACCGGCCTGGCTATGAAAACTTACCCACAAGTGATGAATCCGAACGGTGCCCTGGTTTCTACAGTATATCTTATTCTCCATTACAGTGAGAATGACAAAATATCTCTACGAGACTATTCCATCATCTGTGTGTCTGATTACTAAGCATTATGAAGCAGAATAGAGCAATATAGTTGGGCCACTACTTAGTTTAGGATGTCTGTATAATTCTAATAAGAAATGTGTTTATTTCCATTATAGGTAAAACATAAATTATTTGTAACTTATTTGCAACTTGGATTTCTAGACCTTTGGCTGCCACATTAAAGCACATTTCAAGCATGCTAAATTTTTTTATCATCTGCAGCAGCATAGGGGTACTAATTGCAGCAATATATTGTGCCCCAGTCTATGGATGTGGCACAATATAACCCAATGCTGATAACCAGCTTCAACAATTACCCCATTATTTCATCATTAAGTGTTGGATTAAACGTTGCTACATCTGTGTGTCAGATTGCATCATTAACATTGCATGTGAGTATCTCCTCAGTAAGTGAAACGTGTCGTTTACCACATTCCATTTTTTCCCAGCATGAAATATCCTATTCGCTGATCAAACATTTGTTTTTATTTGACCTGACCCATTTCCCTCTGCTCAACCTTTACAAACTAGCCAACTGAGATATTAGTAATATGTACCACAAGTGAGAAAACAAGCAAGTCTTTTGAGTTACTGCTCTTTTAGTTATTTATCTTGTAAATGTTTAAAGGGATTTTCCATGGAAATACTATTGATGACCTATCCTCAGGATTGTTCATCAATTGATCACTGGGGACGCATTACTCGGGATCCTTGACGATCCCCCAACCCGCTGTCAGTACAGGCAGTCTAATAGGTGACTTCACTTCCATTTAAATCAAAGCTACCTATTACACTTCTGGCTCCAACACTAATGCAGATGCAGAAGCTAACTATTCGACTTCCTGCTCCAACCTCCTGATGATGTCCGGCCCCACTGCACTGACATTGGGCCAGATCCCTAGTAACAGATCCCCAGTGATGATGACCTGTTCTGAGACTAGGTCATCAATAGTATTTGCATGGAAAACCCCATTAACTATAGCTTATGCATGGTCATTGCTTAGCAAGTTTTGGAGTACATTTTTTTTTTATTGTTTTTTTTATTATATTTTTCTTGGAAATAGGGTGACCAAAAAAAAGCTCTGTTCTGGCACTGTGCATTTTTTTTGTTCTGACGACGTTCAAAAAGAATTGACATGCTGCGGAATTGAATTCCACGCTTCATGTTCATTTCCACCCGGCTTTGCCGCAACAGATTGGCCGCCTCATGTGGACAAGGTTTTTGCAAAATCTCGTCCACATGGCTGGATTAGTAGCTGTGGGCGGAATTGCTGCACGGAAATTCCGTGACAATTCCATCCCGTGTAAACTCATCCTTTTATTTTTTTCTAATAATTAATTTTACTAAACATTTTAATATTTTTTTTACTAAGTTTCAAATTTTTTTGTCCCCACAAGGGAATAGAACTTGAACATATTATCATAGCATTATATTATACCGTGGCAGGCAGTTTATCAAGCTAAGTCACAGTCATACTTTGATAGGTAATCAGCCACGGCAGTGCTGGGAGCATTTAGAAGGCCCCCATCTGCCATGGCAACTCAACTGTATCTCCTGATTGCATCACATTGGGGCAATTTGGGACCCTTGAACTTTGATTGGGGTATTTAACCCCAATCAGAAGTGACAATTGCATTTAAAGGGTAACAGTTGAGATTAGCATGAGCGTTGATTATGGCTGTTGCTAGCAGGTGTTAGCTGTCAGAAACAGCTGGCACCTGCATTGTATAGAGCGGGGTCAGCTCCCAATTCCCGTCCATACAAACTTAGAATGCACTGGACGTAACTGTATGTCCTGTGTCATTAAGGGGCTGAAGGATATATAGAGAGAAAATTGGCTTCTACCTCATTGGGTTTTTTTTCTTTCCTCTGGATCAACATTGTAGGGGAAATAGGCTGAACTGAATGAACATATGTTTTTTCTTGGCCTAACATACTAAGTTACTTTATTACTATGTTATTGAGTGGGTGTGGTAATGCTACACAGCCTCTGAAAGAAGAGTAGGGAAGGGGAGCTGAACTTGTGTGAGTTCATGAAAGACACCAGCTGATCTGTGCTGAGAAAGCCCCTGAGCTAAAAATGTGAATGTAGGATAGCCTGCAAAACAAGTATGAGACTTTCTAAATGCACAAGAAGGAGAACTCAATGCAAAAAAACCTGATAAGTGTATCATTATTTTCTGAACGGGCTTAGTAAGATATACATTTATTGATATATCATGAACAAGGGTTTCCATAGCCTTTAATGGGCTACTGAACATGCTGCCTTAATTTAGATCATGTAGGGTTGCCAGTATCTGGGTTGATTCTGAATTCTATAAAAAAAAGACTTTCTGCCTAAAATGATCAAAGAAATAGCCATATCTATTCTTCCCTTTTTCGCTTACCAAGATTTTTTTTAACACAGGGAAGCACAATTCGAAAATTTGATATGTACATTACTTAGTAAAAAGATACAATGAAATGTGAGTCATGTAAATTGCAAATTCATAGTTAATTGAATGATAATAGATATTTTTGTAAGACTGGAAGTAGCATTTATAATATTTCAACATCAACAATTTAAGTTCATTATTAGATGTAGGCTTTTTTTTTATTCTTTATGATTAAATTAGCTGAACTCTCTTTTGCCTCTTTTGTGCTTGTTGTGGACCATTAAAAATGGAAGTATAATCAGCTGCTCTCCATTTTAATGGCCTGCAATCTTGGAGCAGGGCTGCATTCTCTTTGCCTCATACTCATGATTTTTTCCTTGCTGCTCAACAACAATTCTTTCATTCCTCCACTTTTTATTCTGCTCTTTCCCCTTTCATTTTGAGCATAATGTGCTCATTTTTCTACCAACGAAGCTCTTTCACTTTCCTTGCAGTTTCATTTCGATGGTTCATTTCCTAGCTATTTGGCTTTCCTAGTCTTTGCTTCTCCTTCATTTTCCTGACCTTTTATTACACTGTTCTTTATATATATTTTATCTTCTTTTCTCCAATCTTCAGTGTTTCCATTTTCATTTCTCTTCTCTTTTGTTTCTTTAATCTATAATTACTTTATTACCGACGTCTCACCTCAATTTCATTTCAATTAATTAATGAATCTTTTTTAGTCTATTCTATTTTAATATGCATCATACCACTTTCATATAAATATAAAAACAGAGCAAAACTGTGGTCTGGCCATTACCGAGGGATGCAATTGAAAAGATTTTAATTTGATTTAGTTTCGCAAAGTAAAATTAAATCCTTAAAGGGCCACTCGAGTGGGTTTTTTTTTTGCTTTTTTTTATTCATTATGTAGCCAACCCCCCTCCCGGTATATCGTATTTTTTGCTTTATAAGACGCACCTGATGATAAAATGCACCAAGGTTTTAAAGGAAGAAAATAGGAAAAAAATATTTAGAACTCACCCAGACCAGGCAGTGAGGTATTACAGGAGGAATAAAGAGCAATAGTAGCTCCCGGAAGGAAGTATATACCACTAACTCAACCTGCCATTCAGGATCCATGGACAGCTGTGTGTAAATGTAATGTTGATCTTATTACTTGACACCTAGCATGTGCCATTATGATGAAGTATGGTGTATACATTTCAGCACAACTAGACACTATTAGGTGTACCTATGGGGGGCTCTCCTCCCCTCCCGCCCCCTGCTATGTAGCGATGAGCTACTTAGCAGGAGGTGGGAGGGAAGGGGGAAAATGTCTGAAACTCCCACTCTTTTTTTTCCTCTGATGGTCATGTGATCTCAATTCTGACCAGCTCAGATATTATGTTATGTTAAGGTTATGTTCCTTGAAACTAGTCAATTTCTCAGTACATGTGATCCTGTTATATGGATCTACCACAGAAACTGCCTAGAGGGGGATACAAGCATTCCTGTCATAGTTACTAATGATGATCACATACCTCTTGTCACACAGTTACAATAGAGCAGATCACAGCTCATCCTCCTGGCTGTATAGTTATGGGCTATAGCTTATTAAGGTGAAGATAAAAGGTAAAGACAATTAAACTGCCCCTCCCCTCGAAGACAAATGTTGTATAGCCATAACTAATGCTGTGCTGATGCATCATGGGATTTATGTGAAAGTGAAACCAAAATCTCTCACTCTGGTGGCTGATAAGAATTAGACAGGGGGTTGCACTGCATGGAAGTGGCTGGAATATGCAAAGGAGACCTCCAGAGTGTGAAAGACCACCAGGTGAGAAGGCCGGAGATGGAAAAATGTTTTTTTCCAGAGTGGCCCTTTAAGTTAATCAAAAATCTTTAAATTTTAATCCTCGGCAAAGGAAAAGAAAAGTACATTATTGTTCTTTAGTTTTTCTATTTAAAATTGATGGATCATTAAAGTTTGATAGAAGCCTTTTTTGGGTGGGGGATAACAGTGTTTGTCACTTTTTTAAGTATAGAGGACCAACTTTAAACAGTAATGCGCCTGCCCATAGGATGTGTGTGGTATTGCAACTCAACCCAGTTACCTCCAACAGAGCTTAGTTGCAATACTAGAAACAACCCCTGGGCAACCTTAGGCAGGATTCACACATACAGGTTTTAATGCAGATTTGGTATACTTTTTACTGCAGTTTTTGCAGTCAAAGTTAGAAGTGTATTCACAAGAAAAGGGAAGTACAGGATGAACTGATACATTCCCTTCCAGTTGGATTCACTTATGGCTTTGGTTCCAAAAAACTGCACAAAAAATTGCTACGTGTGATTCCAGCCATATACAAGTTTTGAATCATAGAATGGTAGAGTTGGAAGGGACCTCCAGGGTCATCGGGTCCAACCCCCTGCTCAGTGCAGGATCACTAAATCATCCCAGACAGATATTTGTGATTGTTCTCAGCAAGAGAAATGACGTAATCTTGTAGATATGATACCTTTTAATGGCTAACAAAAATACATGATGTTATAATAGCGAGCTTCCGAACCAACGCAGGGTTCTTCTTCAGGCTTATGGATTGGATCTGAAGAGGCATGCATATTTATACACACTTATAACATACATACTTATGACAAGGCACAGATATGGATGTGATTGGTTCGCACTTAAAAGGAGTTCTGCAAAACAGAAAACAAACTTTTTTTGTCTAGGCACTGATAGCGGAGTGAAAGTTTTATGATCCCTAAATTACTGTTGGAGGGGGGGAGGTCAGCAGGCTTGACTTTCTACAAGAGATACACAAACATTTTTAGCTAAACACTGATAAGGGAGTGAAAGTTAATGGCCCCTGAATTACTGTTGATGGGGGTCTTATCTGTGCAATCAAGTCTCACACTTCCCATTCACGCATAAATCCTGGGGATAAAAGTTTGTTTTCTGTTCCCCAGGATTTATGCGTGAATGGGAAGTGTGAGACTTGATTGCACAGATAAGACCCCCATCAACAGTAATTCAGGGGCCATTAACTTTCACTCCCTTATCAGTGTTTAGCTAAAAATGTTTGTGTATCTCTTGTAGAAAGTCAAGCCTGCTGACCTCCCCCCCTCCAACAGTAATTTAGGGATCATAAAACTTTCACTCCGCTATCAGTGCCTAGACAAAAAAAGTTTGTTTTCTGTTTTGCAGAACTCCTTTTAAGTGCGAACCAATCACATCCATATCTGTGCCTTGTCATAAGTATGTATGTTATAAGTGTGTATAAATATGCATGCCTCTTCAGATCCAATCCATAAGCCTGAAGAAGAACCCTGCGTTGGTTCGGAAGCTCGCTATTATAACATCATGTATTTTTGTTAGCCATTAAAAGGTATCATATCTACAAGATTACGTCGTTTCTCTTGCTGAGAACAATCACATTTTGCTCTACTGGCTAACACGGTACCAGATCTTTGTTTTCATTAGACAGATATTTGTCCAGCCTCTATTTGAAGACTTCCATTGAAGGAGAACTCACCACCTCCTGTGGTAACCTGTTCCACTCATTGATCACCCTCATTTTGGTGGGAGGACACACAGGTGCTGATTAAATCTGCACGGGATCCTCAATTAATCTTACCTTAAAAATTGTATAGGTAAAATTTCAACTAAAACTGAATCATCAATTTTTTTGTGTCATCATCTAGAATTCTACCTTTCTTCTACGTTTATTGTTTGCAGAATATAAGAAGAGATCCATGAGCTGGAGCCGACACAAATGTACACGGAACAACTATCATTCAGTGTAAACATGGCTGCTTGACAGGCTGATGAGCAATAGGTCGCTACTAGAGATGAGCGAGCATACTCGGAAAAGCACTACTCGCTCGAGTAATTGGCTTTATCCGAGTATCTCTCCGCTCGTTCCTGAAGATTCGGGTGCCGCTGCGGCTGACAGGTGAGTCGCAGCGGGGAGCAGGGGAGAGCGGGCGGGAGAGAGGGAGAGAAAGATCTCCCCTCCGTTCCTCCCCGCTCTCCCCTGCAGCTCCCCGCTCCGTGCCGCCACCCGAATCTTCAGGGACGAGCACAGCGATACTCGGATAAAGCAAATTACTCGAGCGAGTAGTGCTTTTCCGAGTACGCTCGCTCATCCCTAGTCGCTACTCTTTACGGAAAAAAATAATCACTGGTTGATCAAAAGCCGCCTGGTGTGAAGTCACAGTCCTTCGTATTTAAACAACTTGCAAACTAATTTGCATGGAGATCCCCTTTATGAAAGATATCTTGGCTAACAACTAATGAACTATCATCGCTCTGTGGAAAACTAAATGAATCACTGTTCCTGCACGTCAATGACTTATCTGAGCAACTAGCTGAATGATATTTGCTCTGTGTAAAGGCACCTTTGGGGCTTATTCACAAGGCTGTATTTACGCAGGCATTTTGGCATGTAAAAAAAAAATTGCACATGCAATGCTTCACATGGTCTCGTTTTATTTCAAAGGGTTCATTCAGATAAAAGATTTTTGCTGCGTAAAAAAAAAAATCGCGTCTGGAATACGGCACGTGAAAAGATAGGTCTTGATTCACTTTAACTTATTTAGATACACAAATCCAGTTTTTGGACGTACTGATTTTGAAAAGTGAACACAGACTCTCCACTGATCTATTTGTAAAACCGACAGATCGGAATAACATACTACGATATGAAAGTTGTCATTCACCCAGAATGACTCGCTCTCTTCCATGGAGCCAATTTCTTAGGGTCCGGAGAATAGTGGATGAACAGTATATTGATGACCACCTGACGCAGATGTGTCACAAGTTTGTTGAAAGGGGGTATCCCAAGACCCTAGTAGAACCACTTAAAATACGTGCCAAACTACAGGATCGTCATAGTTTATTAACACCTAAAACTCAGATTGAACAAAGTGTGGTGAGAATACCATTTGTCAGCACATACGGTCCCTTAAGTGGGCTGTATCTCAGATTATTCGCAAACACTGACCCCTACTAAATGGGTGACACCCTAATATACCTGAGTTTACTCTTCTTCCATTGATGGCCTATAGAAGGGGACCAAATTTTCGCGACAAATTGGTACACACTAGGGATCCTGGACCCACAAATACATCTCGGGTTACAAATAAGTTGGGCAATTACCCTTGTCTATCATGTGCCAGCTGCAACAACCTTGTGAAAGGCCCATCTTTTACACATCCACGTACTGGAAAGGTGTATAAAATCAGACATCGTTTTTCATGTCGTTCTGAATATGTAGTCTATGTAATCACATGTCCATGTGGCTACATGTAAGTAGGAGAGACCACCAACATGATAAAGGACAGAATTAGTAGCCATAAAAGTTCGGTCAGAACAAAAAAACTTGACCTTCCAGTAGCTAAACATTTCCATGATGCTGGCCATACCATTGCCCAACTCCGTTATAGGGTTATCGACTGGGTACCACCGAACATTCGTGGTGGAGATAGAGATAGGAAGTTAAAATTGTTAGAACTAAAATGGATCTTTGAACTAGACATGCTTCAACCCAAGGGCCTCAATCTCGAATATTATTATCTTCCATATTTATGAATTCCGTTTTTTGCACTGAATGTTATGTAATTCTGTTTTTAACTGATGTTTTCTCTTGTTTTTATCTTTTAGTGTCTCTGGTGTGGCGATTCCAACACGGCCTCCCATTGTTACTACTGGCAACATATTATGATTATGCATTTCATGTTTTTTTGATTTTTCTGCGCCAATATAGCGCTAAATGCAACTAATGTATCATGAATAAAACGGGCTTTTCTCCACACTTTTGAGATTCTATATGTGTACTGAGTCTGGTATTAACAACATCATTAGGTGTTAATCCATATATACATGTATAGGTAGTCCCATTTAATATGATAGAGGGGTAATTATATACCCATGTGAGACCTATGCTTACGTTTAAGCATTTATCCCCTGTGTTGTGATATTGGGTACTTTTGTATATAGGTTACCCTTTGACATTTTGTGTAAATGACCCTTATACACACATGGTGCTATCACACATGTTACATGAGGTAAGTCCTATTGGTCTTGCCCTAATATGTGATGTCCTAAGTAGTTATAATGGGTTATACTAAGAAGAGGACCTTTTCATGGTAGAGCCACTTCCTGTCTTCGCCCCCTTGGGGCCTCTTACTGGCATGACGCACTCCCTACTTAAGTTATACACAGGCATGGCATGGCAGGGGCGATGTCGCTGCGAATATTCTACGCATGCGCTGCGCAGTGCACAACGCCAGGCACGTTCGGTACCATGGGGCTGCAAATGGTTGGCGCATGCGCTACACAGTGTGCGACGTCAGGTGTGGTTGGGTCGATGTAGCTGCGCCTGGTTTTCGCTTGAACTGTACAGCGCGCGATGTCACTCCCGCCCGGCTTGGAGGCGATGGGGTTGTGAATGGTTGGCGCATGCGCTACGCAGTGTGCGACGTCAGGTGCGGTTGGGTCGATCTGGCTGCGCCTGGTTTTCGCTTGAACTGTATAGCGCGCGATGTCACTTACGCCCGGCTTGGAGGCCGAGAGTGACGTATTTCCGGTTTTTCCGTAACATAGTGATTCATGATGCCAGATACTATTGGAGAGCCGTGGTGGACACGCATCATTAGAGACTCTGATTTTATGGGTGGGTCTTTCCACTACTTAAGGGAGCACTTCACTGTGGGAATATGAGCTTGACAAAGACACCGGTGCTGTCGAAACGTCGCTTATGCTGCTGTACATACTGGGCTTTATATTTGCAAAATAAAATGATGGATATCTAAGTGATCGACTACTGCAACGTCTTCCCGTGAGCAAGTGCTGTCACCCACAAGAAGCGTCTACAACCTACTGATGTGGGGGTCCTCTTGTGTCCAGGACCCGGGAGGCGAGCACGGCAAGTACTTATAAGGACTCTCCACACTTTTTATAGTGTATTGACATTTGGTGCTGCTGTTCATTTCTATTGTTCACATAGGGATCAATGTTCTCATCGACCCCTGCTGTTGCAGTCAGAGGCCGGCTATCAGTCACAGCTTCCTCCCACTGCAGGCTCACTTCTGAGTCCGCAGCATTCACAAGACGTAAGTTTACGTCCTGTTGTGTTAAGTGCACCCCAGCCAGAACGTAAACTTACGTCCTCTGGCATTAAGGGGCTAATGATGATGATAAACTAGATAAGGAATGACACAAAGAAAATAAAGCAGAGGTTTTCTCAATGCGGTGTAAATTTATTATTATCCACATGAATAGTCAAGAAATTGTAAACTTAGTTACAACATTTTCACATATGGCATAGTATTATCAGGAGTCCATGAAAGGCACACCTGGTTTATTGAACGTTGGAAGGAGAGAAGAGGGAAGTACAACACTGGCGTAAGTAATCGGTTGTAGTTTATTCGTCGTACAAGTCTTTCAAACAGCCTAAGGCTCGGTTCACACTGGGGGGATTTGCCGTGGAAATTCCGTCCAGGATTTTGCCGCCGCATATCCGCCTGCAGCCGCTAATCCCGGGTTTGGCCAGCCAGGTGGACGAGATTTCTCACAAATCTTGTCCACATGGGACGGCAAATCCCCTGCAGCCGGCAGAAGTTGGCGCTGTGGCGCGGATTCGCCGGCCGCAGCATGTTTTGTTTTTTTTTCTCTTCCACTGCGGCAGCGCTCTCCTCTATGAGAGTGCCAGCCGCAGCAGAAGAGCGTGTGGCCAGGCCGCTTCAAAACCCGCAGGTAAGTGCCGCAGGTTTTGAAGCAGCGGATTCCCGGCAGAAATCTCGCATTTTTTCGCTGCGGCCAAACGGCGAGATTTCTGCCTGGAATCCGCCCAGTGTGAACCCAGCCTAACTGAAAAGTTTAAAATATGAAACAGGAAATATTTTGTAGACTTTGTTTTACGTTTTGCTAATTTTTTTGAGAAATTACTGCAAATGATGGAATATCTTCATGTAATACACTCCCATATATACACAGTTTATTATTTAGATTAAAAACCCCACTTCTCAAAAATAATTCAATGATAACAATTACAAACCGTTTTAATGATAATAAAGTCCGTAGCTAAACAGACAGCAGCACAGTATGGATAAAGCAGCAGGGAAGCAGAATGAGCCATACTCTGTAAGTAGCATAATAACATGCAGCCATTAGCATTTAGCAGCAAAACCCAAATGGGCTATACTCACAGTTTGTTGAAAAAGTGCTTCCAACCTGAGATCCTATATTTCTGATGGCGAGCAGCTTCATGCTGAGAAAAGAAGAAAATTCCAAAACCCACTTCACATTGGATCCAACTGAGGAAATAGTTGTCCCATACTGGCCCTAATAATTCCCTACCTACCCAGTAGAGACATCGCCCTGAGTACTAAGAGTAGTAATCTATGTTGTAGACATGAGGCTAGTTTTATAACAATGGTGCATAAATAATATCGGTGTTGCCAATTAATAAAATCTTGACTTTTTCTATTCTAACCTCCCCTTTTAAAAAAATGACATTTCTCTTCTTTTTTCCAACCTTACCATTCATAGCACTTAGTATACGCCAAGCCGAGGTCTATACACCTTATTTCCTCGCTTTTCTAAAGATTGTGAGATAGTCGCCATTAACTGCCATGCCTGAAATACCACTTTCACAAAAACATCTTGTTTCAAGTACTGCATTAAGAATGAATAAATTAATTGCATTCACAACATAATGATCTTACTTATTAATATTTATCTTTTATCATTTTAATGGCAATATCCTTCAAAGGGAAAGCAGCCGTCCTAATCCTCTTTTATAATAACAAAACATGGCACAGTGAGATAATTTCTCTCGGAGCTGGAGAGATATTACGTGGCAACTTTGTTACTAATGCAGTCAAAGAAATAGAACTACTTCAATCATCTGTATCCACCGTGGCTAGGTGACCTTAACATATTCCTCCCCTTTTAGGCATCTCTTATACGAACGCATGCGTAATGGTGTGCGAATTTACAGTGTTTTTACGCATCAGGCATTGTGTACTTGTGTGTACAACGGCATTTCTTACTGTACTTTTTGCACGCGCAAGTCGGGCGCACGCAAAAAAAAATGCACTGATGTTCTCAGCCATTGAAATGGCGAGTTTAAAAAGACAGGTCTGCTTATTCTCCATAAGCAGCAGCACTCTTGTCCATAGGCGGTGTCTGGTATTGCAGTTCAGCACCATTCAAATGAATTGGGAGGAGCTGCAACGCCAGGATCAGCCCAGGCACAAGACTCGCAAATGGGAAATCGGGTGTCGTCCAAGATCAGATGAGGAAAAAAAGTTCAGAGAAAATGATGTGCAGTGCTACTCTTATCGACAGGATGTGCCTGGTATTGCAGTTCAAGTGAATGAGGCTGAACTTCAATATCAGACATTGCCAGTGCACATCGTAGGCAATGTCTTTAAAGCTACGGATAAACATTGAATCCCTTTACTCCCGGCCTGGAACCAAAGTGTTACATCACACTTGTCCTATAAAACTGACATGATGCAATCCTGTGTCCATAGGCAGAATTACTTTAAAGAGGACCTGGCATGGGATAAAGACAATGGGACTGGCTATATAGCTATGCTGCCACAGACCTGCTGACTATCCTCTTTTTTTCTGATTTAACTCCGTTTGCCTGGAAAGGCTCTTCTTAGGTCCGTCTCCTGGCACTGTCATTGTGTCAAGTGATTCCTCCTCACCACTCAGTGGGTGATATCAGACTTTATTGAAAGTCTGATGTCACCCACTGGTAGTGAGGATCACCCACTTGACACACTAACAGTTCCATGATGCGGACCTAAGAAGAGCCCATCCAAGCAAAGGGAGGTGAGAAGGAAAAAAAGAAACAGGGATAGAGTTAGCAGATCCACGGCCACAGAGCTATGCAGTCAGTCCCCTTGTCTTTATCCAATCTTTTTAATCTTACACTATCACCTGTCAAGAGCCACATCACTGTTGTGTATTCAACTCAACAGACACTTTTTTTTCCCTTGACAATGCTACTACAACTACTGTATATGGACTCTTTTCACAGCCGGCCAATATACTCTACACATCTGTTGCATTGGTTTCCAATGCATCAGTTCAGATGAGCGTATTCCCGATGCGTAAAAATGTACGGCTGGCAAAGATAGCGCATACGGTGCACATTCCAGACGGACGTTTTTATGCCGGCCAGAAAAGATAGTTCTGGAACTACCTTTTCCATCCGGAATACGGCCACTGCTATAGACTCTTATGGGAGCCTATGACAGCTGACACTCCCTCCCCATTCTCTCCCCCTCTCCGTCCCTAGCCGGCTGTCTGAAATGGGAAGGGACAGGAGCTAGTGAGCTAAAGTTCTGCCCCCTCACCCTTGCTGACAGCTCCCATAGGCTGGAATGGAGAGGGGGAGGGACTAGCTCTGCTAAGGCCCCACCTCCTCCCCTTGTCGTAAGCAGGCAATGGGCGGAAAGGGGGTAAGTTTTTAGTAGAGCCCCCTGGCCGACATTCAGAGGCTGCGGCATATATGCACCACAGCCTCGGACGTCTGAACGGGCATTTAAATGCCCCTTATGCACGATTTTCGGCCGACATTGCCGGCCGAAAATCTTCACGTCCGTGTGAAAGAGTCCGAAGGCTGATTCACACAGAGCAGTGAGGTCAGGTTGTTAATTTTTTGGTCATTTTTGGTTGCTGAAACCCTACTGGCCAGATATATTCTGATAGAAGAATATGATGTCCTCCAAACACAACAGGGAAGATTTCTGAAAACTGTCTTTTGTATTAGACAGTTTTCATAAATCGCAAGAAAGATTGAATTTCAATCTGACATTAAAGAAGTTCAGAAATGATCAAAATACTGAGCTTAACCGTAGTGAAATTTTTGAAACACTGATGATATGTATAGCAGTAAAAATATCTATTTGTATTTTTTGCAATTTCCAAACATTTTTTTCCTGCACACAAAATCCCCTCAATGTTTATTTTTAACATTCAGAGCTGCAGGAATCCACTCTACAAACATTTTTCCCTCCATTTCCATACAAATAGAAATGTCGGTCACTTTGTTTCAAGGTGGCTGCAAGTTAGTTTTTCCTTTATTTTCTTTTCCCTATCTCTGCTATGCTCCGGCTTGTCATATCTCAGCAGCGCTCTACTCCAGTAATCCATTACAAATGAGCAGACGTACAAGGCATAGTAACTGCATGCTGTGTATGTGTGTGTGTGTGTGTATATATATATATATGTGTGTGTGTGTGTGTGTGTGTGCGCATATATATATATATATATATATATATATATGTGATATTAAAGCATGACTGGAAAGTATGATTTCATGTATTAATCACAATTCACAGCCTGTGAGCGTGACAAGCAAATATATGCTTCTAACCGCAACAACCACCTTGTACGGTGTATGCGTGTATATATATATATATATATGTGTGTGTAGAATACATTTTGTTGTTTATTCGTTCAGTCGCTTTCGACTCTTCGTGACCTCGTGGACCAGCCCACGCCAGAGCTTCCTGTTGGCTGTTGCCACCCCTAACTCCACCAAAGTCCAGTCTGTCACCTGAAGGATATCATCCATCCATCTTGCCCTTGGTCGGCCTCTCTTCTTTTTGCCTTCCACTTTTCCCATTGTCAGCATCTTCTCCAAGGTATCCTGTCTTCTCATTATGTGGCCAAAGTACTTCAGTTTTGCCTTTAATATCATTCCCTCCAGTGAGCAGTCTGGCTTTATTTCCTGGAGTATGGACTGGTTTGATCTTCTTGTGGTCCAAGGCACTCTCAGCATTTTCCTCCAACACCACAGTTCAAAAATGTCTATTTTCCTTCGCTCAGCCTTCCTTATGGTCCAGCTCTCACATCCATAGGTTACTATGGGGAATACCATTGCTTTATCTATGCGGACCTTCGTTGTCAGTGTGATGTCTCTGCTCTTGACTATTTTATTGAGATTGGTCATTACTCTTCTCCCAAGAAGTAAACGTCTTCTAATTTCCTGGCTGCAGTCCGTGTCTGCAGTAATCTTTGCACCTAGAAATATGAGGTCTGTCACTGCCTCCATGTTTTCTCCCTCTACTTGCCAGTTGTCAATCAATCTGGTTGCCATAATCTTGTTTTTTTTATTTTTAACTGCACCCCAGCTGTTGCACTTTCTTCTTTCACCTTAGTAATAAGGCTCCTCAGCTCCTCCTTGTTTCCAGCCATCAAAGTTGTATCATCTGCATATCTAAGATTGTTAATGATTTTTCCAATGATTTTACCTCCAGCCTTGGATTCATCAAGCCCCGCTCATTGCATGATGTGTTCTGCATACAAGGTGAATAGGTAGGGTGGGAGTATACACCCCTGCTGTACTCCTTTCCCAATCTTAAACCAATCTGTTGTTCCATGGTCTGTTCTTACCGTTGCTATTTGGTCATTATACAGATTCCTCAGGAGGCATACAAGGTGACTTGGTATACATATATATAAATAGGTTTTTTATACATATATACACTGTACAAGGTGGTTGTTATGGTAGGAGGCATATATTTGCTTGTCACGCTCACAGGCTGTGAAGTGTGATTAATACATGAAATCATATTTTCCAGTTATGAATGCATTGATTTTTTTTAGGTATAATAGACGTACTTAGATGAGTTTAGATATGATTGTTTTTATTACACGAAATAGCACTTACTAATTTATTGGATTAATCCATTAAAGGAGTTTTTCATAACGGGATGAAACGAAACCACTGATTTCAATGCTTTTGTTTTCAGTAGCAGTATTCTCAGGCATTAATACTACGCCTAAGAAAAAGTAGGACTTGCCCTATGTTTCTCGCATGTAGTTAATACTATGTGCAAGAAAGATAGGGCAGGGTCTATTTTGGTGGGGAAAAAAGATGTTTACCTTGTTCATGTGCAACTACACTCCCTTGTGTTGAGCATATTTGCAGATACGCCCATCTGAAGAAGTCCTCACTGTGCAGGTCAATTGTTTGACCTTCTAGAGTCTGAATCAGCCTGTGGAAGGCCAGGGGAATAAGCACCGATCTCAATGATTGGCATATGTCAAATGTCTGAATTCAGCCCATATAAAATAGCCCTAAAACAGAAGATCCATTTTTGCAAACAAAATCACTAGAGATGAGCGAACGTACTCAGTAAGGGCGATTTCGCAATGGAGCACCGCGATTTTCGAGTACTTCACTACTCGGGTGAAAAGTACTCGGGGGCGCCGGGGGGCGGGGGGGCGCGGCGGAGCTGGGGGTAGCAGCGGGGAACAGGGGGGAGCTCTCTCTCTCCCTCTCCCCTCCACTCCCGTCTGCAACCCCCCGCTCACCCCCGGCGCACCCGAGTACTTTTCACCCGAGTAGTGAAGTACCCGAAAATCGCGGTGCTCGATTGCGAAATCGCTCTTACCGAGTACGCTTGCTCATCTCTAAAAATCACACATTCGCATGTGGAAAGGTACTTTTGTTATTTTTTTTCTTAGTTCTCGACAACTGGATAACCACTTTAGCATGCCATTCTAAAATCCTGCATTTCTTCCTTAAATTCTGTTGATTCATTGGCCCAACTACAAGATAAAAAGCCATTAAATCGGGAAATACTTTCTATTCTCCTCAATGCACTTCATTTGTACTTACTATATGTTATGTAAAGTTCCACCTTTAAACGGAAGCTTTTCCCGTATTTCGCACTAAGC
The DNA here is from genome assembly GCF_035609145.1 of Eleutherodactylus coqui. NCBI lineage: Eukaryota > Metazoa > Chordata > Amphibia > Anura > Eleutherodactylidae > Eleutherodactylus > Eleutherodactylus coqui. Next base: position 135,083,342 of record NC_089843.1, on the reverse strand, counting down.
ACTAAAGGGTCTATTAAGGCACTGCTTACTATGGGCATTATCTACTATAAGGTTCTTTGGAGAGCACTATGTGTTTAGTACTATTTACCGTCTTTTTATAGAGTGATCAAGGGCACTTAGCAGCAGAAGAGATATTTTCAGTGAAGTTTTTTGATACAGATTTGATATGGAATCTCAGCAGAATACACTGCTTGTCCATTGCTTGTAATGGAAATATGCTCTTCAGCATATACGGCGCAAATTGTTTCCACATACAGACTTGAAATCTACATACTGGGGAAAAAAAGTGACATATCACTTTTTGATGCCAAATCCATGTCAAGAAATCGATTCTTGGATTTTCCCATTAAAAACAAATAAATCTGCATGTAGATCTGCGCTACACTGAGGCACGGTATGGTGGTGTTTTTCAATCATGGTAGGGTGGTGTTTGATGCATGGTATGGTGGTATTATACAGTCACTGCATGGTAGTTTTAGCTAGTTAGCATATTGTGGTACTAGTCACTGTATTCATTATTATTTGGAGGTAGGACCAGCGGGATAACCATAGGGGGTGCAGAGGTCGCAGTAGCTACCAGGACCAGGAGCCTTAGGGGGCTTAAAGGCCCCTCTTTCATGTAAGAAATCACCAGTATTATAAATGTCACATGGATGGTACAGGGACCAGATTTTGCATTGGGGCTGTCTACATTTAGCCTTCAACCTAATCTTTTAAGGTTCTAGCAATGTCCCCGGATGCTAGTGTTACATTGATGAGGCTTCTAAAGAGACCCAACAATGCAGAGGAAAGTGGGGGGGCTCATGCTGAACTTTTGTATCCTGACCTTGGGTGTTCGCTATGCCTCTGGGTAGTGCTAATATACATGACTACAGGAAGTAATCCTCAATATTCATGAGCTCCTATGCTGGCTCTACCCATCCTGCCCTCAAGCCACTGATTGACAGCTGAGTCTCTGTGTACAGTAATAGACGAACAGATGTCAATCAGTGGAAGGCGGAGTGGGCAGTGCCAGCCTCCAGCTCATGAATATGGAGGATTGCTTCTGATAGTCCTCTGTGTGCTGCTACTGATAAAATGTACATTTCTGACAAACTATTTCACAGATCCATAACACAGAGATATCGCTGAAATCAGCAAGTCTGTCACTACCTTATGCTTTCTCAGGAGAATAAAGATAGCAGCATATTCCCTCTAACGTAAATGTCACTACGAGCGGCACTTCCATTCATCAGTTGCACCACTGGTAACGATTATTTTTATGGCATTATCATTGCTCAGAAATGAGGTAATCATTATATTTGGCTAGTGTAAGTGGACCTGTAGGCCAGATTCACACAAGCATATACGAATTTGCATGCGCATTTATACAACATTTTTGCGCAGGGCGTGTTGCATATTTGCACGTGCAACTGTGCTTTTTACTGTACTTTTTGTGTGCACATGTCGTGTAATTACACACAAAAAAACATGCACCGATGCTCTTAGCCATTGAAATGGTCAATTAGTTTAATGAGTTCAAGATGTCTTCTTTTCTTGTGCCAATATACAAGAAAATAGAGCATGCTGCTTTTTTTTCTTTTGCATAACAGAATTGCGCACTCCAAATACGCGAATATGAACAAACCAATTGAAATCAATGGGTTCTATTTTCTGCATATTGCACATTTTTGTGCGTAAATACATCTGTAAATATGTATCCCCATTAATGGGGGCGTATTCAGGCTGAAGAGCAGGAGCTGTAAGTACAGCCTTGGCAGCATGCTATTAACTCGCACAATCCATCAAATAAAAATTGTTTGTCTTTAAAACGGAATCTATTTTTTTTTCTGAATTAAAGTTGAAATCAGTCCATTCCAAAAAGTTTGGCAGATGTCACCAGTAGAGACTTTCTTCTCAAGTATCTTCCTATAATTGTTTCAAGTCTTACACAGCAGTTTTACATCTGTCAAGGAACATTAACAATGCATTAGTATTGCATGATTTGTTGTGTATCTCCACCTTCTCATCTTTTTAACATACAAATATCTCTCCAGTTACACACAAATGGTTTCATTTTAGCACAATAGCGCTAAATGTTGGTTTTCCCAGTACTAAAAATCCTTGACTTTTACGTTAGATATTAGAAGATACAAACCGTAAACAAAAGATGATTTTTGTCAGCTGCTCTCGGTAATATTGAAGTTTTGTGGCTTCAAACTAGAGGATGTACAGTAAAGACTACATGCACTGGCGTAACTATAGGGGATGCAGTTGCACCCGGGCCCAGGAGCCTTGGGGGGTCCATAAGGCCTATCTTCTCCATATAGGGAGCCCAGTACTATGAATAAAGCATTATAGTTGGGGGCCCTGTTACAGGTTTTGCACTGGGGCCCAGGAGCTTCAAGTTACGCCTCTAACTACACGTCTTACCATATTGTACTTGCTGATGATGTTAGTAGCTAGTTCCACTAATAGAGACATGCATGCAATGGTTGGTGGGAAGTCTGGAAAATGAAACCAACTATCAAGACTCACGTAGCCTGTTTGCCTAAATCCTACAGCAGGAAATAGGACTAATCCTGGATTAGTTATAGATATATAGGATGAGTCAAAAGTCTCCATACAGTTTGCTTACATGTTTATTCCTATATAAAATGTTCCAGAATCTCACACCAGTTTCACGTGATACTCGTCAAATGCTCTTCGTAGAGCTCTTGCCGAAGTCACCAGGACTATGGTGGCCTTTTCTTCATCTGTAGATGTTTTAAGACATCCTGATCGTGCTGCCTCATCCACACATCTAATCTTCTTGAATTTTTGAATCAGTTTTGCAACACAGTAATGTGTAACTTGCATGGCATGTGTTGCATTGAATGTCTAGGCCACATGATGGATTGACCTTAACTCTGCCAGCAGTATCTCATCAACCTGGTCCTCCTTTGCAGTGACATCACTCATGTGGACCTACAACACATAAAACACAACTATATGAAGACTTTTAGCTCACCCTGAAAGTGCCAAAGAAACAAAGTACCTGCTTATTAACCCCAATTACTTATCATAGAGTATCAATATACAGAATCCGAACAAATGCTGGTGCCCCATCCGACAAGTGAGGTGAGAACTTGACCCCAGATGGCAATCCTTCGTCAATGACAAAAAGCAGTATTTTGGTAGATATATAGTCCATTTCTGCACTTTCCTATTAGCAATGAGAAAAGGGGGGACCGTTTTGCCAGTCCCCTCAAGCAGGAATAAAACTTTAAGTGTATCACTACAGGAAGGCTATATTTATTTAATAGTTTATTTCCAGGATTCTAAAAGAATCAGTCTCACAAGGGATATTACCAATTCCAGTTACGGTATGTTTCGGATTCATTGTGGGTTTTTTTTCCTTTTTTGTAATTTGTCGCTCATTCTAATCCAAGGCTTATTGTCCAGATTATGTGATAGAAATATATATCCTGCGTTTTGAGTACTTTTAGCTTATTCCACTTAGACTAGTCATAGACATAGCACATTCTCAAGCCAGACAGGAAAAAAGCACTTTAAATGGGATCACAGAAGTATGCTACAAAACAACTTATTTGCAGGTGTTAATTAGTAAAATGTTTACTTGCTCTAAAGCAAGAAGTCTTTTGGAATTTTTCTCCCACTTTAATTAGATATATCTCTTCTAACACATCATATACATATTTCTTCTTCTTCTGTAATTGAGGTTTTATAAGAACCTTTATTCTTGTGTAGCTGCATAGCACATGATTCTTCTCTAAATCAAGTACTGCATCAACGATTTTATCAATTTTCTCGGAATTAATTTTTTGATTAATGAGAAGCTGATGCACAACTAGATTCTGATTGTCAATTAGACAGTGCATTTGTTTGCTGGGAACAGAAAATATTCTATCCATATCATTTTCCAAATGTCCAAGCAATTATTATTTTACTAGTTAAGGTTGAAGCACTACTTTTACTTATAGGTGGGTTAAAGCTTTAAATATGCACTGTCATTTCTCCAAAGTTTGCATAAATCAATAGTTCAAGTGAATATAAGAAACTTTGGAATATATATCATTACAGTAAAATACCTCTCTCTCCACTCATTAGCCAGTTCTCCTCCCCCCCTGCCTCCTACACTCATCATTCACTCTGAAATATTGCTAATAGCTATCTCTAGACAGAGTGACATACTGAAGAATCAGGTTATATGCCCGGTGCAGAAGTCTATGGAGAGAGGAAAAAGAAAGAAGCTGCAGAGTGAAAGAGAGGCAGCGACACACATGCATACAAAGCAGCTGACGGAGGTTCTAGTAGGCTTTCTATCTCACCCCAGTGTAGGATTCACAGCTACACTGCTATTACTGCTATATAATGTTCTCCATGCTGCTGATGTTGCTTTGCTTCTGAGAAAATCCTACAGAGAGGCATGAAAGCAGGATCTACTCTTCTTTCTGTGCTATGTATGAGAAACACCATAACAGCTTGTCTCACCTCACCAGCTCATAGAAAACTGATAATTAGAGATGGAGCCTGGTGATATACTTACCCCTTTCCAATCCAATTTTGGATTCAGGGTTTTCTGAAAGGCTTTCTCTTTTTGCTGTTATACAACAGTGCCATCTGCTGGTTAAACCAGTGTGTGTGCACCGGAGAGGTTCCCACAATGGAGAGGTTGGCTATAGATGGTAAGAATACCCAGTCGAACTTCTTCTGATATTGGAGCTGTACAAGCTTCAATCAGAATGTAGGAAGACGTCAGACAGTGGATTGGAAAGGGTTAGTATAAAAGTCATATAATGACCAGAAATACTGCTATGTATGTTTTTAGGGGCTGTAAGCAGTAGTTAGAATGTGGATCTCCACACTAGAAAATATCTGACAGAAGCAACATTTTTAATGTGTTCTTCAACATTCTAACATTCTTGACAAATAAGTCTGTACAAAAGATGTGCCGCCATAGTGATCAATTACTGGATGTGTTGAGCATAATAAAAATAATATTATCTGCCTGCACTCCACTCTTCAGTGATTGAAGTATTAATTAGTAAGGATCCTTTCACATGCAGTAATTAATCGTTTGAACGACTGAACAAGTGAACGAGTCACTTGCTTTTCCACATCTGTTTACACATACAGATAGTCGCCATTCAAGTTTTTTTGTCATTTTTTTCAGCATACCTCATTCAGTCCATTGTTCTGTCAGGGGAGTCTGGAAATGACTGGGAATGGCTTGCAAATGCTGGAATGATTGCTTTTTACACTGAATGACTGGCAAACAACAAAGAATCCCATTTATACCTGCCTAAAATGAGTGACTAATGATAGGTGGAAAAATTATTGTTCATCATTCAATTGTTTGCCATGTTTACACTGAGTGATTATTATTGAATGTTGCATGATTCAATGGTTATTTGAATGATAATCATTCCATGTATAAGGGCCCTAAGTTTATAGTAGGTTATTATATCACAAATATTGGCACAGTAAGGACTGACACACACTGTCATTTTAATCACATGCCTACATAAAGGAACAGAAGGCTCTCTACACAGATTGCAATCGTAATCCACATAATCTCTATGTACTGTATATCCATGTTTTAGAGTCATCAAGAACCAACAGTCAACTTATCTCATAATTTTCCTTCATTATGTAGAAAAAAGAGAGACGGCATGGTGGACATAAGTAAGACTTACCTCAATTTCTCACAACCACAAAGTATACTTTATTAGATAGAAATTGCCCATGGCCCATAGTAAAAACACAGTTTGAAGTGTTTTAATTTCTGGGACAATTTCTTTTTTTCAGTATAAATTCTTGATTAGCAAAAGTGAAAATTTTTTTTTAACTGGAACAGAAAGCAAAGGTTACATAAAACCCAAGACCACAACCACCAAAAAACAAAATAGGAAGCTATATAAAGGCACTCCAGATTCAAAATAAAATCTCACTTTATTAAATTCCTGTAAAATTAATTGTTAGGATATTCTGATACAGACGTCACTACTACTGCACTATAATTCACAATGGTATGCACATAATATCATAATTCATAAATACGAAAGTGCAGAATACCTGGATACAAAAGGCTGCTTTCACATCTGCAGCAGGGGTTCTGTTTTCCTGATTTGCTTGGGGGAGCAGGAAAGGTGAATCTTAGAGATGAGCGAGCGTACTCGGATAAGCACTACTCGCTCGAGTAATTTGCTTTATCCGAGTATCGCTGTGCTCATCCCTGAAGATTCGGGTGCCGCTGCGGCTGACAGGTGAGTCGCAGCGGGGAGCAGGGGAGAGCGGGCGGGAGAGAGGGAGAGAAAGATCTTACCTCCGTTCCTCCCCGCTCTCCCCTGCAGCTCCCCGCTCCATGCCGGCACCCGAATCTTCAGGGACGAGCACAGCGATACTCGGATAAAGCCAATTACTCGAGCGAGTAGTGCTTTTCCGAGTACGCTCGCTCATCTCTAGTGAATCTCTTCGCCAAATGGATCCATCTTATGATGGAATCAAACAACACCAAACAGACCTCATTGACTATAATGGAGTCCATTCGGTTTCCGCTCAGCTGCCCGGCGTTTTAACAGAGGAAAAATCGCTGCATGCAGAGCTGTATCTTCTGGAATTTTGTGCCGGATCTGTGCTGCAACCTCCCACCAGTGGTTCCAACACCGATATGAAGACAACCTAACTCATATCAAATATATATCTAGAAAAAGATGTGATTCTCCCAAGTGTGGGATGCGACCAAGAAATTATTTGATTTAAATGTCTCCAAGTTCGGTCGGAAACGCATCTAGTAGACCATAAATGGCAATGCATTCATAGTCATTAACATGTAGGCATAAGAACTATATCCACTTTCTTGACAAATATATGCCATACTTCTTATTGTTTCCTTTGATTTGATGGAAATCGCTCGTCATAATAAGCCATATTTTTATCTTCTTCTTCCATCCATAACTAAATGATCCAAATCTTAGAGGTTGCTACATCTCCCATTCCAATGGGTATTAAAGTGCCATCACTTGTAGATAACCACGATGCTAACTACTGGATTTCCCACTTAGGTGCTACATCAGACAGGACAATTGTTACAGGCCCACTAGTATCGGCAGTGCATCTAATAAGCTGAGATTCACATTGATGGTGAGTAGAGATGAGCGAGCGTACTCGCTAAGGCAAACTGCTCGAGCGAGTAGTGACTTATGCAAGTACCTGCCGGCTCATCTCAAAAGATTCGGGTGCCGGCGCGGGTGAGCGGTGAGTTGCGGGAGTGAGCAGGGAGGAGCGGGGGGGGAGAGAGTGAGATCTTCCCCCCCGGTCCTCCCTGCTCTCCCCCGCCGCTCCCCGCCCCCCGCCGGCACCCGAATCTCTTCTCACAGCCTTGCAGGAGAAATGGCGAGCTACTCCTGCCCAGACTTACAGAGACCTTGTGGAAAGTATGCCTTGACGTGTTGCTGTTGTATTACAAGCAAAAGGAGGGCCGACACGTTACTAAATAGAAGAATAGAGCACTTTTTCTGAAAAACATGCAGTGACCAAATACTTTTGTCAATATAGTGTATACTTAGCTATTCCACTTTACGCTCCCATGGGTCGCCACAATGTCCATTAGATGGCAATATTATGAAAACTTCCAAGCGCTTCCATCCTATAGTCCATATATGCCTCCAAAGTAGCAGTGTTATATAAGCTCCCAAACACTTCTGCCACATAGTCCATGCCTGCTAAATTGCAGCACCATCTCAAGTATATGCGAACTCCACCATAACTGATAGTGTTGCCGCCAAACATCCACACGTGGAGATCATAGGTCAGAATGGGTAGTGATTAGAGATGAGCGAACGTGTTCGTCCGAACTTGATATCCGTGCGGATATTAGGGTGTTCGGGATGTTCGTTATTCGTAACGAACACCATGCGGTGTTCGGGTTACTTTCACTTCCTTCCCTGAGACGTTAGCGCGCTTTTCTGGCCAATTGAAAGACAGGGAAGGCATTACAACTTCCTCCTGTGTTGTTCCAGCCCTATACCACCCCCCTGCTGTGAGTGGCTGGCGAGATCAGGTGTCCGCCTAATATAAAAGTCGGCCCCTCCCGCGGCTCGCCTCAGATGCCTTGTGAGTTAGATGAGGGACAGTGCTGTTTGTACCGGAGCTGCTGTAGGGAAAGAATTGGTAGTTAGTGTAGGCTTCAAGACCCCCAAAGGTCCTTATTAGGGCCACTGATAGCTGTGTGTTGGCTGCTGTTAGCAGTGGCAATTTTTTTTTTCTCAAAATCGCCTCTGCAGAGCGTTGCACCCGGCATTAGGGACAGAAGTGTTGCATAGGCAGGGAGAGTGTTAGGAGTGAGTGTAGCCTTCAAGAACCTCAACGGTCCTTTCTAGGGCCATATTTAACCGTGTGCAGTACTGTCCAGGCTGCTGTTAGCTGTGCTGCATATTTTTTTTTTTCTCAAAATCGCCTCTGCAGAGCATTGCACCCTCCATTGATACTGCAGGGAAAGAATTGTGTAGGCAGGGCCACAACACAGTTATTATTCATTGAATATACGCAGTGCGGCCTTTTGCTTGTAAAACAAGTGAAAAAAATTCTATTTGACCTGCCTCTGTCCATCCTAAGGGCTGTGGACACATGTCGGCTGCGTGTGCAACGTTTAAAAATCAGACGCACCCAGCTACGTTTTACTCCTGGCTTCGCCATTTGCTTTCCTTAATTGGGAAAAAAATACCTGCTCTGCCAGAGTTATAATAGCTCTGCTACCCTCAAGTTCTGTGCCACATTAGCAGGGCCACAGCACAGTTATTAAACTTCTCATGTTCATTGAATATACACAGTGCTGCCTTTTGGTGGAAAAAAACTGAAAAAAATTCTATTTGTCCTGCCTCTGTCCGTGCCAACCCTGTGCAGTGTGTGCCTGCGGTCCCTCGTCATGGCAGACGCACTTCTAAATAGACATGAGGGTGGTGTGGCATGAGGGCAGCTGAAGGCTGCGCAGGGACACTTTGGTGTGCGCTGTGGGGGGGAGGGGGGGCGGTTGGGCAGCATGTAACCCAGTAGAAGTGGCAGTGGAGTGTCATCCAGGCAGTGATTGTGCTTTGTTGGAGGTAGTGTGGTGCTTAGCAAAGGTATGCCATGCTAATGAGGGCTTTTCAGAAGTAAAAGTTGTTGGGAGGGGGGGGCCCCACTCTTGCCGGTATTCTGGCTTAATAGTGGGACCTGTGAACTTGAGATGCAGCCCAACATGTAGCCCCTCGCCTGCCCTATCCGTTGCTGTGTCGTTCCCATCACTTTCTTGAATTGCCCAGATTTTCACACATGAAAACCTTAGCGAGCATCGGCGAAATACAAAAATGTTCTGGTCGCCCATTGACTTCAATGGGGTTCGTTATTCGAAACGAACCCTCGAACATCGCGGGAAGTTCGTTTCGAATAACGAACACCCGAACATTTTGGTGTTCGCTCATCTCTAGTAGTGATGTTTGGCCAACTAAAATCAAAATGTTTCAATACAGAATGGACCCATCTGTACTTTATAAGATGCACCTAAGAATTTTTTTTTAACTTGCTGAGATAAATTTAATTTCTTCAATCCCTTGGGGACAGCATAATCTCTGTGCGGAGAGTCAGTTCCTACCTGGTTAAAATTAGTTGCATTGTGCTGTCCTTCCACTTATGTCTAATTGTTTCTTCGTGATATCCCACAGTTTAAAACCTCATTTTTTATTTTATTGCATTAGCACTAGTATACAATGCTTGAAAACAAGGCCCACTGAAAATGGTTTAGAAAAACATCAGAGTCTACCTGTCTGTTACTTGGCAGGTTCTAGCCCTACGCACAGTAAACGGTAATATAATTAACTGAAATACGGGCATAGAAATAAAATAAATTACATTTTAAATGGAGTCAAATAGATATGTGATTGATGAAATAGGAGAATGTGTCCCTTATTGTTCTGGGAATCATACCACTCTGTCTGCCGCTCCTTGACTCTCTACTTTTGAAAGCAGCTTGTTCTATGTCATTAAAACTTTTTGTTTTATCACAGCATTACTCACAATGTTTCTCAAGTGGCATTTTTCAAAACTCACTGATAAAGGCAAATGGAATAAGCTATAAATTATAAAAGTATAACAGAATTACGTATTATGTAACTGTTTTTCTCACTTCATTATAAATTCATTTCCACATCCTGCAATATGCAAACCCCATAGCCTTTATACCTTTGTATATGCTGAATGTTTACCGATTTCATTTCTTTTTTATACCTGTAAGCCAAAGCAATATCACTCTAGTTTAAAGGGTCTTTCTTATGTTAGACATTCAAAGCAAATATAATGTACAGGTGCAAAGGGAATCAGACAGTACTGTACATCCAAATTGGAATGCAGTGGCGCTTGAAAGTTTGTGAACCCTTCAGAATTGTCTATATTTACATTTACTTACATTTGACCTGTGTTCGATTTTCACACAAGCCCTATAGGAGGTAAAGAGAACCAACTTTAACAAATTAGTCAAAAATATTAGAATTGGGCATTTATTTAGTGAGGAAAATGATCCAATATCACATCTGTGAGTGGCAAAAGTATGTGAAACTCTAAGATAAACAGATAATTTGACAGTAAAGTTAGAGTCAGGTGTTTTCAATCAATGGCATGACAATCCGGTGTGAGTGGCCGACCTGTTTTATTTGAAGAACAGCGATCTATAAAAGTCTGATCTTCACAACACATGTTTGTACAAGTATATCATGGCAGGAGCAAAGGAATGAAATTCCTGAACTGAGCCCGAATGCAGGTGTGAATTCAACCTAATTAGGTAAAGCGGAAAAAAAAAGGTTTGGTACGATGTTAGCCAGTAGAGTAAAGTGTGATTGTTCTCAGTAAGAGAAACCAAGTAATCTTGTAGATATGGTACCTTTTAATGGCTAACAAAAATACATGTTGTTATAACAAGGTTTCCGATCCTGACGAAGGGTCCATAGAAGATCCAAAAGCTATCATATCTACAAGATTACTTGGTTTCTCTTACTGAGAACAATCACACTTCAACCTAATTGGAACAGTAATGGAGATCAAAAACTGAGATAAAAGCAAGTGTGGACAAGCCCTTGTATTTTATCAAACCAGCCAAAAAATGGAATAGTAATAAAGTGCCACAAGCAATATTGTGTCAAGATCTTACTTCATGGTACTGGATCTCAGAGAACACACAAAATTCAAAAGTTAATTAGTAAGTGATAAAACTATCATATACTAAGGGTGCCTTCACACGGATGAGAAAATCGTGTGAGATATGTGCGTTACAAAACGCACTGATCTCGCACAAATATGTAACCCATTCTTTTGAATGGGTTCATTTACATTAGCAATGTTTTCCTGCATGGCACTGTGAAACACATTGTTAACATGTCCTATCTTTCTGCGATATCACCCAATGTTTCCAATAGGGCCGGCGGCAGCAGCGCTTGCCCCATTGAAAGCAATGGGGCAAGGAGGGAGCGACAGCCTGCAGGAGCACCGCAGACCGCCCGGTGAAGTGAGTAATGATTTTTATTCTTTGCTCAGCTGTATTCCCGGCGTATAAGGTGACAGTTGGGGGGTTGTCTTATACGCCCCGTCGCCTTATACGCCGGTATATATTTTTATTGTAACACATTTCTGGATGAATTGCAGGGAAGGGCTTATATATTTAAGCCCTTCCCGACAATTCATCCCGCGATCGCCGGCAGCCCATTGCTTTCAGTGGAACCTGCTGTATTGCTGGCTCCATTGAATTCAATGGGCAAACATCGTTCTTCTCTGCCTCTGGACTATGTAGAATTACTGCAGACTGTTTCCCTCTGGACAGGATGACAGCGGTGATGTGTAACGCACAGCAGAGCCAGGAAAGAATTTTGTGCAAGTCTGCTGTAACACTTAGCTGGCTGCATATTAATTAGAACTACTACCCCCAGCAGAGACACAGTACACTCAGGACGGTCACAGGCAGCCCAAATAGAATGTTTTTTCACACATTTTTTTGGAAAAGCCCACTGCCTATATACACAGTATATCTCTTTCACTGTCCCTGCCTCACCACTACTGGCCCTGGACTATGTAAAATTACTGCAGACTGAGGACGCAATGCTCTGCACGGCCGATATACAAAAAAAAAAAAAAAGTGCAACACTGCAAAAAGCAGCCTCAACAGTACTGCATACAGTCAGATGTGGCCCTAAGAAGGACCGTTGGGGTTCTTGAAGCCTAAAATCACTCCTAACACTCTCCCTATAGCAGCTCCCCCATCAGCAGCACTTTCCCTGAGCTATGTCAGAATGCATCTGTGGCTAGCCGCGGGAGGGGCCAATTTATATACTCGGGTGACACCTGATCTCGCCAGCCACTCACTGCAGGGGGGTGGTATAGGGCTTGAACGTCGCAGGGGGAAGTTGTAATGCCTTCCCTGTCTTTCTATTGGCCAGAAAAGCGCGCAAATTTCTCAGGGAAGAAAATGAAAGTAACCCGAACATCGCATGGTACTCGTCACGAGTAACGAGCATCTCGAACACCCTAATACTCGAATGAGTATCAAGCTTGGATGAGTATGCTCGCTCATCTCTACTCATAGGACATGGTTTGCAGACTACTCACCATCTTGGTAGCTCTTCTCTGAACCTGCTCCAGTTTCTCTGTCTTTTTTAAAGTGGAGTGCCCAGAACTGGACACAGTATTCCAGATGAGGCTGCTGTATCACATTGTTGACTCATGTTCAGTCTATGATCTATTAGTATACCCAAGTTTTTTTCACATGTGCTGCTTCTTAGCCCAATTTCCCTCATTCTGCTTGTGCTTTTTTTTCATTTTTCTTGTCCAGATGTAGGTCTTTGCATTTCTCCTTGTTAAATACCATTCTGTTAGTCACTGCCCACTGTTCAAGCTTTTCCAGATCTTTTTGAATTCTCTAGGTTCTCTAGTGTTAGCCATCCCTCCTAGCTTTGTGTCGTCAGCAAATTTGATCAGCTTCCCATCAATTCCCTCCTCCAGATCATTTTTATAAAATGTTGATTCCCTCCTCTGTGTTACCCTAGCTCTGATTGTCACATGAGGGGTTGAGCCAGAAGATGCAGAGAGTGCAGTGAATTATCTGCTCATTAGTGTTCAGCACCCAACACTGCAGGTTTGTTATCAGCCAGAAATTAGCCTCAGCTTGTGTGTGGTATCCCACAGCGGAATCCAACCCGGTGCCCATCAGGGGACCCCTGCATACACCCTGCGTACTTGACAGCAGTGTTAATCTGTAATGTAGATATACTGGCCGCACATGTGCGAAACAGATGACGCGGTGCCGTCGCTAGGCGATGATGCAGATTCTGCGGCCCGTCTGCAGTGATAGCTCTGTGGACCATATCATCACTTCCAGGACTCCTTGTTCTTCTTTACACTGAAAATAGTTCTTAATGACATTGGTTGTATGTTTGGGGTCATTGTCCTGCTGCAGAATAAATTCTATAAAATCTTCTACTTTTGAATAAAATAATTCTTACTTTGCAACATTTCTTCCACATCTGCCGAAGAGTTTTACACAATACTGTATACTTCCAACAGCTGTCTCGATGAATGACATCCATTGGGGACATCAATCAGCTATCAATATGCGTTCATGTTGAAAAAAAAAAAGTACAGTTGCAGTAAATGTTAAATTGACGCTAAACAACAAAGGCATTGAAACAAGTCAAGTTCAAGTTTGCTGAACTGTGTATTTAATTCTGCAAGTGTCAAGTTAAAGTTACTATGAAGTCTATATATATTTAACATACTTTTTTTTATTGAATAGCCATGACAGATACAATCAATCAACCATCTGTCACCAATAGGCTCACACGATAAACATATATGATTTTTTATAAGATTGCATTGACTTGGTATGAAGCCAATATTATAACACAACTCAAGAACAAATTAGGGCGAATATATATCTGTAGATACCATGAAGGATTTAAAAAAACTATGTTTAGCATCAAAACCGAATATTAACAGAAGGTGATTTTCTGCCGGACTGGACTGTGAATGACCAGAGCTTTGGTGTTGAGTTTTGCCAAGTTACAGAATCCAATCCTTTAGACTCAGAAGATCAGATGTGTTATATGCATGCGGCTTCTTAAAACAGAATTCTGTACTTGCCTTTTCCTGTCACCCTAAGCTCACAATGGCATATTTGATAAGCTCGGCAAGAAAAGAGATCCAGCATATATGTATAAAATAATCAGGCTGGAGATGTTTCACTGACATGTCCTGTTCTGTCATTTATGTATGTTCAAGCATTGCGTCGCATGGATTGTCAATGAAGTTGAAGCATTTGCTCTCATTATTATCAAACAGAGTCACATGCAATCACAAAACAATTTTCACTTCTGTAGTCAAAACTTCCTAAAGAAATCTTCCCCAATACATGTCACCGAGATCTAACGAAGCACCATTCTATGTCGAGTGCAACATTGCTCCTTGCCTCCATCAACGGTGTCATCCACGTCATTGAGAGTGACATAATCATCGTGCTGCTCGCCTGCATCAGCTCTCACATCACACTGAGAGTCATCTCTTGTTATAAAAGTACTGAAACTTTTCTCAGACAGTAGAATTAACATCATCCATTCTGATGTCCTTGGCTGGAAGCTTTTTAGGTTCATTTACTACGTCTTCAAAGCATAAGTTGATAAAGGACATCAGCAGCTGTAAATCCTCTCATCAAAGAGGCATCGACTTTTTAATTTTACAAATGTGGCTCTTTGCTTCTGTGAGCAATAGAGAGAATTTATTAGTAATCATACACTAGAGACCTCATCCTGCTACATACTCATCTCCTCTGGCTATGGCTGGATTACACAATCATTTTTCCTAGTAAAAACTTATCCACTTTTATTTGCTCTTTTTTGTCTCTCTCACTTTTTCATGTAGTATTTTCTCTTGCAAAATGACAAAATGAATCTGTACCCATAAGGGACCTTTCACACGGTACGGGATTGGCCACACAATGCGCAGCAAGCCGCGGTAAATTCCGCATTTAAATCCGTAGGCTACCTGCTGGTTTTTAAAGCAGAATTGCAAAATTGGGTTAAAACCTGTTCTGCATCAAAATCCGTAGTTTGACCTGCAGATTTTGGTGTGGAATTTCGCAACTGTGGATTTATTTATCCCAGGGCATAATTCTGTCCCATGTGAAAGGTTCCTAAAGCTTGGGTTTGACACAGCCTACAGGGGGCTTCACATGAGTGTGTGCGTACATAGGTGCGCACCTATGTACTTGCAAAAACACGCATGTATGAAGGTCCGTGCATTGCCTTCAATCGAGCCGCGGCTGCTGCCGGCGGCTCCGTTGAAGGTGATGGTCTGCCAACACCCCGTAATTGTTATTCAGGGAACAGCTTTAAATATAAGCTTTTCCCTGAAAATCATCCCTTTTAGTGTAAAAAAATTAAAAAATATATATATGCTTACCTGTCCACCGCTGCCGTGTCCCCCGCAGGGATAAAGAACACATCTGCCACATGCAGCAGA
This sequence comes from Eleutherodactylus coqui, assembly GCF_035609145.1. Lineage (NCBI taxonomy): Eukaryota > Metazoa > Chordata > Amphibia > Anura > Eleutherodactylidae > Eleutherodactylus > Eleutherodactylus coqui. Next base: position 135,067,829 of record NC_089843.1, on the reverse strand, counting down.
TGTTTTCTTCATCCCCACGAGGAATAAAGAATTTTTCTGCTGCTCCTGTGACAGATGTGACAGATGCGGCAAAGAAGTTCTTCATCCCCGCGGGTAATAAAGAATTCCCTACCGCAGCTGTCACAGGTGGCAGCTGTGGTAGGGGATCCAGCTGCCAGCACCCCTTAACTGTTTTTTAGGGAAGGGTTTTAAATTTAAACCTTTCCCTGAAAAACAAGCCAAACTAGTGTAAAAAAGAACAAAAAAAAACATACTAACCTTTCTTCAGCTGCTGGGGCTCAGCCATGTCCTCTCTGCGCTGTCCCCAGCTCTGCACTGAAGTTCTTTCAGCAGGTGGGGAATTAAAATACCCGACTGCTGAAAGTGCTGCTTCTGATTGGCTGAGGCGCTCAGCCAATCACAGGCAGCTCTTGCTGAATGAATGACAGGTGACACGTAAAGGCACCCTTAGAACTCTCTATGGGCCTTTCACACAGGATGGAATATTCTGTAACAGAGTTGCGGAATATGTCCTCCTGTAGAATATTCAGCACCGAAATCTGCACTGCGAACATGCAGATTTTGGTGCAGAAATAAAAAGGGCAGAATTTGGCTGGCAATTCTGGGTCAAAATCTGCAGTTCACAAATTTTGGTGCAGAATTCAGGGACGGCATATTATACAATGCTCTTGCAGAATATGTCGTCCCATGTGAAAGGTCCCTACATTTCTCTGACTACAGACAACTTAAACAGGAGGTAATTTCAGCAGAAGCAGGCTACCCTGACAAACTGCAAATTACATATATTTTTATTTTAGAAGGACTTGAACTGTTTATAGACCCCCTGCAATGTAAAATTCTCTGATTGTGTAGCCTTGATTATGATTGCCTAACCCCTACCACCACAGGGCATATATTTAGGCCCTAAGTGAAAAGTGGTTTTCACGATTGGGCATAAACCTACGTCCTATAGACTGACAGCCGGCCTCCTGCTGCAACAACGGGGATTGGTGAAGAACCATCCCCACTGTTAACCCCTTACATGTCATGATCAATGTTGATGGCGGCATGTAAAATATTCACAGGGGGAGAATGCATCCTCTGTGACGTCATCAACCCTCCAAGTCTGCCATGACCTGTGATCACTATGATAAGTGATAATACATTACAGTACAGAAGTACTGCAGTGTATTATCAGAGCGATCATAGCATTGCAAGTTCAGGCCCCCTATAAAGACAGAAAAAAAAGTAAAAATATATGCATAAAAAAAAAATAGAATTTACCGCGACTTACTGTGGATTGTGCATTCTATTTGGTCCCATGTGAAAGGTCCCTGATGGGTATAAATTCATTTTGTCATCTTATGGGAGAAAATGCTACATTAAAAAGTGAAATGGACAAAAAAGAGCAAATAAAAGTGGATAAGTTTTTACTAGGAAAAATGATTGTGTAATCCAGCCATAGCCAGAGGAGATGAGTATGTAGCAGGATGAGGTCTCTAGTGTATGATTACTAATAAATTCTCTCTATTGCTCACAGAAGCAAAGAGCCACATTTGTAAAATTAAAAAGTCGATGCCTCTTTGATGAGAGGATTTACAGCTGCTGATGTTTTTTTTTAATAAAAGTAAAACAAATATAATTATCAATAATTTCTACATTATCATATATATCACACTGACTGTATGTATAAAGAGATGTGAAGCTTCTGTACATATGAAAAATAAAGTAGCCATCGTGGGGAAAGACATTTTTCAGGATCTCCTGTTGGTACTTTATTACACAAACTAACTATATAGTGAATTTCCCAAGCCTGAAATAGTTGGCCATAGAGCACAATGGATTGTACTCAAATACACATTAGGGTATATACCAATTAATCTTTTTAGAGTTAACATTAAATGGCAGGCAGCAGGTAGACAGAGTGAATTAAGTTTTGTTCTTACCTGAAATATGATTGCTTGTGTTGTTCTCCAAAAGGTTATATTTTTAGATATTCTTTTTCGAGATAACATATTACACTCTAAAACCATGTTCTCCAGTAGAGGAACGATAAAACCCCTGATAAAAGATGAGGGTCCTATAATCCTGAAATCCATGCTCACCGAGTAAGGCACCATTAAAGTAGTTTATTTGTTGCTGGCGCAGTCAATAAAATGTGTACTTTTTGATGTTTGGGTCAATGTCAGCTATTCAGAAGAAATCTGTAAGCTGCAAAGCCATGTTCAAGTCATAGCAATCAATTATGGGTTTTTTTTTTATTTTATTGCCATTTTTCCATTAAACAAAACAGCGGAATATTATTGTTTTTTATGGTAAAGATTAGCAACAGCAATGTTCTATGAGATCTGGAAAAAGATAGCCTCTTACTTTCAGAAACAGCGCAAATCACGTTCATAGGAAGTGTAAAGGTTTTCAGCTCAAGTCTATGTACTTCAATGGAGATGAGCTACGATACAGGAGTCAGCACATCGAAAGGAGTAGTGCTTATCTGGGAGAGAACAGCAGCTTCTAATTTCAAACATCCCCTTTAATCCCAAATTTAATGGGAGTTGTGGCTGTAGTTCCAAACCAGGCCACTGCAATATGGAGAGTATTATCTGCTTCCAGCACTGTCAGTACTGACAGCAATTCCAGTGATCAGCTGATCGTTGATTATTAGAGATGAGCGAGCATACTCGCTAAGGTCAATTACTCGAGTGAGCATTGTCCTTAGCGAGTATGCTCGCTCATCTCTATTGATGATGCCAATCCAATCAACTATTGATGACCAATCCTGTGGTTAGGTCATCTATAGTAAAAGTGAGCAGGAAAAAAAACCCTCCGCATCATGATGGTGCCTGATAAGACAGGAGGATGCAATGCATGGAAGCAACTGCAGTTGTCGCAGATGGTGGTGCGACGCAGGTTCAGGATAGCGCAGCAACTGACAGATGGAAAGAGGCAACAAAATAACCTTTACTGAATACAAACTGTACAAGCATATTTCACTCCCTAGAAGGGTTCAAGATACTTTGCGTAATAACTAGTGGCATAAATCTTTTTTAAAGTGACGGTACTCTAATATTGTTTGTGACAAAACATATACTTCTCATCACTCGGCGTCCCTAGCCATCACATATGCCACCTTCTGCATCTCCTCCTTGGCAGCTGCAAGTCACATGACATCTCATAACTATCAACGTCTTTTGCAACTTCTCTTGCCTACACCATAACCATAACCAGCATCATCTTTGGCCGTAGGCCTCAACCTCAAATGCACCGAGGGAGCAACACACATCGTAGATGTCCCTTACATCCAGAGGTCATCACACATTAATCGCGACTTGACTTCTTCATCACATAACTTGAATCCTTGTTAAAGCTCTACTCTGTCATGTGCCTTATTGCACCGTTACACATTAGCATCCACTTAACATCACATACATTACACTTATGCATAACACTTTATATAACATCACATATACCATGGTCTGTCTTTCTGGGGAGCTCTCCAGTCTGGGGAACTACCTAGTGTATAGCCCCTCAATGGCTACCGCCACGTTCCCAACTCTGGCTGCTGAATGCTGCTCCTGCTGCGTCTCTCCCCTCAATCTCAAGGATACTGCGTCCACTCGCTGCATTGTACCTCAGCTTTAATTCTTATATAGTAAATACATGTGGCACCAAAAATCTTCCCCTGCACTAGGGGAGGTAGGCAGGCCTAGCCCTCCATTGAAGTGTTGATCAAGGGATTATTCTGACTGCCATTATGCAGTTGGGAAGGAATTTTTTCCCCCAAAAAGGGGGGGGGGGTGATACAGGCTGACTAGATGCACATTATGTTCCTTCAGCCTAACTTACTATGCTACTATGTTATTATCTCCTATCAATGAGAGTAGTCTTCTATTACCGCCTACATCATAATGGGTGTGGAACCCCTCTCAGCCTCTGTAAGGCTACAAAAATATGATGCCTTGCGCCATATCTGTATCTCTCCTCTCCCCTCCAGTATAGTGACAGGGAGCGGGGACCTGTACCAGTGCTTGTCTGTAGCGCTGATCAGTTCTCTCCTCCTCCCCTTCCTGTCTGTAGCACTAAGCTAGCAGAGGGGCCTGTCACTAGCATCAGCAAGCACAGTGCGTTGTTCTTCTCCACGCCCCCCTCCCAGTCAGATCTCGGACCGCCGGGGGAGTGGCTTACAACCATAGCTGTTGGCCGCCAGCAAAAGCATCTGCAAGCCATTTTCTGTTAGGCAGAAAGCTGTAGTGTTATCCCCTTACGCAACATACATAGAAGACATCCAGAGCGTGACAGGCAATAAGGTGAGGAGGCAGGGATAGAAAATGTTTTCCGTTGGAGTGGCCCTTTAACCCTTTCCAATCCAATTTGTATCTTGGTTTTCCTAGGGGGGCTTACTCATTTCTGCTATCATACAACGGCGCTATATGCTGGCTAAATCCAGTACTGCATAAGATGACACATTGGATAGGCTCCGACAGCAAAGAGGCTGGCAATATACAGTAAGAGAACCCCGACGGATGTCTTACAACATTGGAGCTGAGCAGACTTAATTCATAATGTCTTCAGAGATCAGACAGTGGATTGCAAAGGGTTAAAGTTAACTAAACAATAGATGAAAAAAAGAATGGTGCATGTTGGAGTTTAACATGCTGATGCCTTTTTCTGACAGATACTGTAAGTCCTGTCAAGGATCAGAAAGCAGCTTATTGCCCTGTAGCCTTTGTAATAAACATGCACAATCAACCAATATGAGGGCCTCCCGCTGTAAACTGTGTATTTTCTGCAATCATCTCTGCTGGAAGGCATCTTACTGTTCTGTTTGCAATGGAGTTCAGACTAAGCCTCACCACCTCAGCTGTTGTCCACAAAATATATATTCTTTGTCAGATTTTTACAACAATATTTGTTTCAAACTCTTCCATGAGGTCTTCCTGACTGACGGAAAGGTAAGCGCAGTGCAAGATTTACACTTTCGGATGCTTGTATAGACACAGGGGGGCTTACTTACTATTGGACATTTGACAGTTTTCTGCCACCAATTGCACTAGAAACTAGAGATGAGTGAGCACCAAAATGCTCGGGTGCTCGTTACTCGGGACGAAATTTTCGCGGTGCTCGAGGGTTCGTTTCGAGTAACGAACCCCATTGAAGTCAATGGGCGACCCGAGCATTTTTGTATATTGCCGATGCTCGCTAAGGTTTCCATTTGTGAAAATCTGGGCAATTCAAGAAAGTGATGGGAACGACACAGCAACGGATAGGGCAGGCGAGGGGCTACATGTTGGGCTGCATCTCAAGTTCCCAGGTCCCACTATTAAGCCACAATAGCGGCAAGAGTGGGCCGCCCCCCCCCCTCCCAACAATTTTTACATCTGAAAAGCCCTCATTAGCAATGCATACCTTAGCTAAGCACCACACTACCTCCAACAAAGCACAATCACTGCCTGCATGACACTCCGCTGCCACTTCTCCTGGGTTACATGCTGCCCAACCCCCCCCCCCCCCCCCGCACGACTCAGTGTCCACAGCGCACACCAAAGTGTCCCTGCGCAGCCTTCAGCTGCCCTCATGCCACACCACCCTCATGTCTATTTATAAGTGCGTCTGCCATGAGGAGGAAACGCAGGCACACACTGCAGAGGGTTGGCACGGCTAGGCAGCGACCCTCTTTAAAAGGGGCGGGGCGATAGCCCACAATGCTGTACAGAAGCAATGAGAAATCCAATCCTGTGCCACCTCCATCAGGTGGCTGCACACGTGGGCATACCAATGGGGAACCTATGTGCCACACACTATTCATTCTGTAAAGGTGTCTGCATGCCCCAGTCAGACCACGTTCTTTTATAAATAGTCACAGGCAGGTACAACTCCGCAATGGGAATTCCGTGTGCACCCACAGCATGGGTGGCTCTCTGGAACCCACCGACTGAACATAAATGTATCCCATTGCAGTGCCCTGGACAGCAGAGCTAACGTCAGATTAAATGCAGGTGGGCTTCGGCCCACACTGCATGCCCCAACCTGATCGGGGTTTTTAATTCATAGACACAGGCAGGTACAACTCCCTATTGTGAAGTCCCTGTGGACCGACAGCATGGGTGGGTGCCAGGAAGCCACCGGCGGTACATAAATATATCCCATTGCATTGCCCATCACAGCTGAGGTAATGTCATGTTTAATGCAGGTGGGCTTCGGCCCACACTGCATGCCCCAGTCAGACTGGGGTTCTTTAGAAGTGGACACATGCAGTTACAACTCCGTGTGGACCGACAGCATGGGTGGGTGCCAGGAAGCCACCGGCCGTACATAAATATATCCCATTGCAGTGCCCAGCACAGCTGATGTAATGTTAATTGGATTACACTGTAGGCGAGGGCCCCAAAAAATTGGTGTACCAACAGTACTAATGTACCTCAGAAAAATTGCCCATGCCCAACCAAGAGGGCAGGTGAAACCCATTAATCGCTTTGGTTAATGTGGCTTAATTTGTAACTAGGCCTGGAGGCAGCCCAGTTACAATAAAAATTGGTTCAGGCGCAAGTTTCAACGCTTTAATGAGCATTGAAACATATAAAAATTGTTTACAAAAATTATATGACTGAGCCTTGTGAGCCTAAGAAAAATTGCCCGTTGGGCGTGATTACGTGAGGTTTCAGGAGGAGGAGCAGGAGGAGGAGGATGAATATAATACACAGATTGATGAAGCTAAAAGGTCCCCGTTTTTGAGGGTGATAGAGAACGATGCTTCCATCCGCGGGTGCAGCCTACGTATTGTTTAGGTACCGCTGCTGTCCGCTGGTGCAGCCTACATATTGTTTAGGTATCGCTGCTGTCCGCTGGTGGAGAAGAAAAGTCTGGGGAAATCCAGGCTTTGTTCATCTTTATGAGTGTAAGCCTGTCGGCACTGTCGGTTGACAGGCGGGTACGCTTATCCGTGATGATTCCCCCAGCCGCACCAAGCACCCTCTCTGACAAGACGCTAGCCGCAGGACAAGCAAGCACCTCCAGGGCATAGAGCGCGAGTTCAGGCCACGTGTCCAGCTTCGACACCCAGTAGTTGTAGAGGGAGAGGCGTCACGGAGGACGGTCGTGCGATCGGCTACGTACTCCCTCACCATCCTTTTACAGTGCTCCCGCCGACTCAGCCTTGACTGGGGAGCCGTGACACAGTCTTGCTGGGGAGCCAGAAAGGTGTCAAAGGCCTTAGAGAGTGTTCCCCTGCCTGTGCTGTACATGCTGCCTGATCTCCGCGCCTCCCCTGCTACCTGGCCCTCGGAACTGCGCCTTCTGCCACTAGCGCTGTCGGATGGGAATTTTAACATCAGCTTGTCAGCCAGGGTCCTGTGGTATAGCATCACTCTCGAACCCCTTTCCTCTTCGGGTATGAGAGTGGAAAGGTTCTCCTTATACCGTGGGTCGAGCAGTGTGTACACCCAGTAATCCGTAGTGTGACCAGAATGCGTGTAATGTGAGGGTCACGAGAAAGGCATCCTAACATGAAGTCAGCCATGTGTGCCAGGGTACCTGTACGCAACACATGGCTGTCCTCACTAGGAAGATCACTTTCAGGATCCTCCTCCTCCTCCTCCTCAGGCCATACACGCTGAAAGGATGACAGGCAAGCAGCATGGGTACCCTCAGCAGTGGGCCAAGCTGTCTCTTCCCCCTCCTCCTCATCCTCCTCCCCCTCCTCCTCCTCAACGCGCTGAGATATAGACATGAGGGTGCTCTGACTATCCAGCGACATACTGTCTTCCCCCGCCTCTGTTTCCGAGCGCAAAGCGTCTGTCTTTATGCTTTGCAGGGAACTTCTCAAGAGGCATAGCAGAGGAATGGTGACGCTAATGATTGCAGCATCGCCGCTCACCATCTGGGTAGACTCCTCAAAGTTTCCAAGGCCCACTCTTCTGTAAAGAATTGAGGAGGCTGACTCCCACTATGCCGCCCATGTTGAAGTTGGTATTCCACTATAGCTCTACTCTGCTCATAGAGCCTGGCCAACATGTGGAGCGTAGAGTTCCACCATGTGGGCACGTCGCACAGCAGTTGGTGCACTGGCAGATTAAACCGATGTTGCAGGGTGCGCAGGGTGCGCAGGGTGGCAGCGTCCGTGTGGGACTTGCGGAAATGTGCGCAGAGTCAGCGCACCTTTCCAAGCAGGTCTGACAAGCATGGGTAGCTTTTCAGAAAGCGCTGAACCACCAAATTAAAGACGTGGGCCAGGCATGGCATGTGCGTGAGGCTGCCGAGCTGCAGAGCCGCCACCAGGTTACGGCCGTTGTCACACACGACCATGCCCGGTTGGAGGCTCAGCGGCGCAAGCCAGCGGTCGGTCTGCTCTGTCAGACCCTGCAGCAGTTCGTGGGCCGTGTGCCTCTTCTCTCCTAAGCTGAGTAGTTTCAGCACGACCTGCTGACGCTTGCCCACCACTGTGCTGCCGTGCCGCGCGACACCAACTGCTGGCGACATGCTGCTGCTGACACATTTTGTTTGCGAGACAGAGATTGCGTAGGAGGAGGAGGAGGGTGGTTTAGTGGAGGAAGCATACACCGCCACAGATACCACCACCGAGCTGGGGCCCGCAATTCTGGGGGTGGGTAGGATGTGAGCGGTCCCAGGCTCTGACTCTGTCCCAGCCTCCACTAAATTCACCCAATGTGCCGTCAGGGAGATATAGTGGCCCTGCCCGCCTGTGCTTGTCCACGTGTCCGTTGTTAAGTGGACCTTGGCAGTAACCGCGTTGGTGAGGGCGCGTACAATGTTGCGGGAGACGTGGTCGTGCAGGGCTGGGACGGCACATCGGGAAAAGTAGTGGCGACTGGGAACTGAGTAGCGCGGGGCCGCGGCCACCATCATACCTTTGAAAGCCTCCGTTTCCACAAACCTATACGGTAGCATCTCCAGGCTGATACATTTGGCTATGTGCACGTTTAACGCTTAAGCGTGCGGGTGCGTGGCGGCGTACTTGCGCTTTGGTGGATGGGGCCGAGGTCAGCGGAGTTGAGGGTGTGGGTGCAGGCCAGGAGACGGTAGTGCCTGTGTCCTGAGAGGGGGGTTGGATCTCAGTGGCAGGTTGGGGCACAGGGGGAGAGTCAGCGGTGCAAACCGGAGGCGGTGAACGGCCTTCGTCCCACCTTGTGGGGTGCTTGGCCATCATATGTCTGCGCATGCTGGTGGTGGTGAGGCTGGTGGTGGTGGCTCCCCAGCTGATCTTGGCGTGACAAAGGTTGCACACCACTGTTCGTCGGTCGTCTGCACTCTCAGTGAAAAACTGCCAGACCTTTGAGCACCTCGGCCTCTGCAGGGTGGCATGGTGCGAGGGGGCGCTTTGGGAAACAGTTGGTGGATTATTCGGTCTGGCCCTGCCTCTACCCCTGGCCACCGCACTGCCTCTTCCAACCTGCCCTGCTGCTGCACTTGCCTCCCCGGGAACTTTCCAAAGGTTGGGCATCGGTAACGACAAACTCCTCCGGTGGGAGAGGAACCATTGCTGGCCATTCTGGGCAGGGGCCCGGGAACAGTTCCTGGGAGTCTGCCTGCTCCTCAGAATGTGTCATTGTAATGGAGTGAGGAGGCTGGGAGGAAGGAGGAGCAGCAGCCAGAGGATTCAGAGTTGCAGCAGTGGACGGCGCAGAATTCTGGGTGGTCGATAGATTGCTGGATGCACTTTCTGCCATCCACGACAGGACCTGCTCACACTGCTCATTTTCTAATAAAGGTCTACCGCGTGGACCCATTAATTGTGAGATGAATGTGGGGACGCCAGAAACGTGCCTCTCTCTTAATCCCGCAGCAGTCGGCTGCGATACACCTGGATCAGGAGCTCGGCGTGTGCCCACACCCTGACTTGGGCCTCCGCGTCCTCGCCCGCGTCCACGTCCTCTAGGCCTACCCCTACCCCTCAGCATGCTGTATTACCAGTAGTGCAGAAACAGAACGCTGTAATTAAATGTGCCGCTTATTGGCCTGTGGTTGGAGGCTGACTTCCCTTACGGAACGCACAACAGAGCCAGGAAACAATTTTGCGCACGCCTGTAGGGAGACGTAGGTGCGTATGACTGAGCTAGTGGAATTCACAGCGCAGATGCAGTCAAGTGGCCAAAGGCCAGTAGTAGGCCTTAAGTATTTTGCTTCTATTTTTTTAAAATGCTGAGCTGATACAGCAGACAGATACTGTAGGCAGCGTATAATATTATGTATACTGTTTCCCTCTGGCGGGATGACGGCGGTGATGTAACAGAGACAGCAGACCCAGGAAACAATTTTGCGCAAGCCTGCTGAAACGCTTAGCTGCGTATTAATTAGGACTACTACCCCCAGCAGACAGATACTGTAGGCAGCGTATAATATTATGTATACTGTTTCGCACTGGCGGGATGACGGCGGTGATGTAACAGAGACAGCAGACCCAGGAACCAATTTTGCGCAAGCCTGCTGTAACGCTTAGCTGCGTATTAATTAGGACTACTACCCCCAGCAGACAGATACTGTAGGCAGCGTATAATATTATGTATACTGTTTCCCTCTGGCGGGATGACGGCGGTGATGTAAGAGACAGCAGACACAGGAAACAATTTTGCGCAAGCCTGCTGTAACGCTTAGCTGCGTATTAATTAGGACTACTACCCCCAGCAGACACGCAGTAAAGACGGTCACAGGCAGCCCAAAAATTGTATTTTTCCCCAATTTTTTTGAAAAAGCCCACTGCCTATATAGCCTGGATATCTCTTTCCCTGCCTCACCAGTACTGGCCCTATACTCTGTACAATGACTGCAGACTGAGGACACAATGCTCTGCACGCCCGATATATAAAAAAAAAAAAATAGTGCAACACTGCTAAAAGCAGCCTCAACAGTACTGCACACGGTCAGATGTGGCCCTAAGAAGGACCGTTGGGGTTCTTGAAGTCTAAAATCACTCCTAACGCTCTCCCTATAGCAGCTCCGGCATCAGCAGCACTTTCCCTGATCTCTGTCAGAATGCATCTGTGGCGAGCCGCGGGAGAGGCCGATTTATATACTCGGGTGACACCTGATCTTGCCAGCCACTCACTGCAGGTGGGTGGTATAGGGCTTGAACGTCGCAGGGGGAAGTTTTAATGCCTTCCCTGTCTTTCTATTGGCCAGAAAAGCGCGCTAACATCTCAGAGATGAAAGTGAAAGTAACTCGAACATCGCGTGGTGCTCGCCTCTAGTAACGAGCATCTCGAACACGCTAATACTCGAACGAGTATCAAGCTCGGACGAGTACGTTCGCTCATCTCTACTAGAAACCTGTCAAACATGCTTTGTGACACTTTTATTATATCTGTTAGACACTTTCCGACACCTTTTTTGCTGTATCTGACAAAGGGGCAGTCCTTTGTTTTGATGCAATTTTTTGCATAAACTAAGTTAACTAAAAGGTGTTGTAAACTTGGACTAGAAAGTCTTAACATTTGACAGATATATCATTCAGCAGAGCTACAGTGATAAATTTGCTACAATTTAATACTGTCTGGTCTAAGTTTGCACTGTGTATTAGACAGCATTAGCAAATAAGCCCCAGAATGTTTAACCCATTACAATATTCCACTTGTTTTAAAAATCTGAATACAGCTTTACAAGTCACTCCCAGATCTTACAATTTATTACCACAACACAGTGATGCTTCCCTCTAGTAATTAGAGCAGCTCTACATCCCCTTCCAAAAATGGTATGCCCCACCCCCTTTTCCTAATTGGTATGCATTGCATTGTGTCATTCTTAATTTCATTTGTCACTGTAATATCTCCAATAGTAGTTAGTCTAGTATAGACCAATGGTGATCTCAGCATTCCCCTCATGCCCCAATATAATTACAGCAGTGCCCCTCCAATCTTACCCATGTATTCACAATAGTACACTGCCATTCTCTCTATTACGGTATTTCCCCTAATAACTACAGCATTTACCCCAATAGTCACAGCAGGGCTGCTTCTATTCTTTCCCCCAACATTTTTATAAATGATCTGGAGGAGGGAATTGATGGGAAACTGATCACATTTGCCTATGACACAAAGCTAGGAGGGATAGCTAACACTAAGGAAGAGAGAGAGAAAGTATTTTAAAAGATCTAGAAAAGCTTGCACAGCGGGCAGCGACTAACAGAATGGAGAAATACAAAGTCCTACATCTGGGCAAAAAAAATGAAGAAAGGACATATATAATGGGAGAAATTGGGCTAAGCAGCAGCACACGTGAAAAAGACTTGGGTATACTAATAGATCATAAATTGAACATGAGTTAACAATGTGATGCAGCAGCCAAAAAGGCAAACACAATTCTGGGATGTATTAAGAGAAGCATAGAGTCTAGATCACGTGAGGTCATTGTCCTCCACTACTCTTCCTTAGTCAGACCTTAGGCCGAGCTCCTGATCCAGGTGTATCGCAGCCGACTGCTGCGGGATTAGGAGAGAGGCATGTTTCTGGCGTCCCCACATTCATCTCACAATTAATGGGTCCACGCGGTAGACATTAGTCAATACTGTGTCCAGTTCTGGGCAGCCCACTTTAAAAAAAACACATAGACAAACTGGAGGAAGTTCAAAGAACAATTACCAAGATGGTGAGCAGTCTGCAAATCATGTCCTATGAGGAACGGTTAAAGGATCTGGGAATGTTTAGCTTGCAAAAAAGCAGGCTGAGAGGAGACTTAATAGTGGTCTACAAATATCTGAAGGGCTGTCACAGTGCAGAGGCATCAGCCCTATTCTCATCTGTACAAGGAAAGACTAGAAGCAATGGGATAAAACTGTAAGGGAGGAGACACAAATTAGATATTAGAAAAAACTTTCTGACAGTGAGGGTGATCAATGAGTAGAACAGGTTACCGGGAGGGGGTGAGTTCTCCTTCAATGGAAGTGTTCAAACAAAGGCTGGACAAATATCTGTCTGGGATGATTTAGTAATTCCTGCACTGAGCAGGGGGTTGGACCCGATGACCCTGGAGGTCCCTTCCAACTCTATCATTCTATGGTTAGTGCAGCAGCACCACTCACCCTCTCTGCATGGTGCCCCTATAGACATAATCATTTTATATATATATATATATATATATATATATATATATATATATATAAATGGAGCGTTTTCCAAATAAGTCAAGTTCATTTTTTGCATATTGTGATGCAGTATAAATCCCTTTGCTTCTGTCTACATGTCTACAAGGTGATATTTGAGCAAGGTGAGTTATTTCCCGTTGTATAACACTTTGCTTAAATATTGCCTTGTAGACATGTAAACAGAAGCAAAGGGATTTGTACTGCATCATAATGCGCGAAATCATTAAAAATGGACTTGACTTATTTGGGAAAACCGCTCCTCATATATATGCAGCCTATATATTCCAGCATCTCTTACAACATGTAATATATTCCAATCTGTATTAGCCTAATCTGCATTGTCTGCACAAACGTCACAGAGAACAGTTATCCCCGTGTGCGGCTCTCACTTCATTGCAGATGTCATGTATTCATGAACCTATACCCCATGTATTTATACCCCACGTAAAACTAGGAATAATTTTATGCTTCAAATCTCCTCGGATAATGTGATTATCTTAAGGCAACATAATATTTATGAAGATTTCAGAATGTAGACTAACCGTGCCATAGATATATCTTACAAACATCTCTGAAGATTAGTCGATTCTAACCTGATGCCTTTCAAAACCCATGAAGACAGTTCACTGTTTAATGTGTGTTCGACAAACTGTTCAGTATCTCAATCACTGTAGTCTGAGAGAGAACAAACAGCCTGAAGCTGCTACATGTTTTTCTACCTTATACTTTTTTTTTCGGCTTTCTGCTCCCTTTCATTTTCTATCTTTTTGGTCTTTCACATTTTTTGATGATGAAAATGTTTTCTTGTTGCCTACAGCAACATAAGATAGTTCTAATAGCAGCCAAGGGGTTAAAAATCTTTTGCAAGGAGAGAGAGAAAAAAAAAAGAAAACGCTGGAATGATTATTCATTCCTCCTTGAGACTTCCTCTGCTTTCTGAGGACTACATGTTCTGCATTCAGTGTCTTAGATACAGTCCCATGTGTTTTCCCGGCTCAATCAAGTGTGTGAAGGACTGTCACAATAGTCCTTGATGCCAGGGAAATAAAATTTAGGGTTGAAAAAAATAAGCCTGAGTTGCATTTTAATCATTTCAACTTGCACCTTTATTGTAAGACAGGCAGGATGGGTTATTATTATAAATAGAAATATTTCCTCCACATCGACAAATCAGTTAAGTCTTATCATTACTTTTTCTTGCAGGGAATGGAGATGGGAGGGGGGAGGAAGGGGGGTGTTATTTTATCTGCCTGGATAATTGTTACTGAAATGCTGTCAAATTGTTACAGGTGGCTATATTTCTTCTGAGCCGTACCTCTGGGATTTCTACACAAAACTGTTTTGTTTTTCAAGAGGAGGGGGAGGTGGAGAGACACATAAGTCAAAATGATAAATTATGACAGAGAAAATCAACAGCTGAATTTTAAGATAATGGCAAAAGAGAGGGGTTTTGTGATACTGGAGCAGTGGAGAGGAAAGTGCTCTCTTGAAATTACTGACAGAATCGAGAAGTTCCTAAAGAAGAACAAATGACTTCTCTGCAGCTTGTAATTAGACTTTTTATGGAGAAAATGACAAAAAAAGGCTAGAAGAGAATGCAGCTTCAAGGAAAATTATGAATGCAATGTATTGCTCTTCCAGGATTGGAATGGGCCACCATGCCTCTGCCTTTCTTAAAGGTACACAGTCATCCAGGAATGCTTTATTACATTTATACAGGGTGTAGTAAAAAAGAGTAGCGTTATATCTCAATACTGGTGTCCTATGTTGAAATAACAATAGCATGCTTGAATAGGAAGGGATTCATGATGGCATAGTGCACGGACCCTTGGGGGCCCCAAAACATGGATTTCAATTTTGTGTTGTGGTCCCTGTAAGAGATAGAGAGTAAAACCCAATTGCAAAGTTGAAGAGTAGAGTGTGAAGAGCAGAAACCTGCTAACCACATCTCTCTAATCCCACAGGACTGCTGCTAGACTTTAAGAAAGGAAAGCAAATAGAGATGAGTGAGCGTACTCGTTTAGGTAAATTACTCGAGCGAGTATGGGCATTTTCGAGTACATGCCTGCTCATCCGAAAAGATTCGGGAGGCAGCGGGGGTGAGCGGTGAGTTGTGGGAGTGAGTATGCCAGAGCGGGGGGAGAGAGATCTCTCCCCCCCCCCCCCCCCCCGTTCCCACCGCTCTCCCCCGCCGGCCCCCGAATCTTTTTGGACAAGAAGGCATGTACTCAAAAATGCCCATACTCACTCGAGTAATTTCACTTAGTGAGTATGCTCGCTCATCTCTAAAAGTAAACTCAAAGTGGCCTCCTTCTGCTATGATGCATGCATGGAGCCATTCGATGCATGCATGCGTGCAGTGCAGGGCTGGCGCTATCATTGCGGGACCGTGTTAGTGATTGGGGAAGCGCCAATTGAGTGCAGATGCAATGCAAATGACTAGTAAGAGCACGACCCAATCAGAAGACAGCGTGAATGTCTGGGTTTAAATTCGGTATTATCACCTTGCTGGACCTGTGTTCACTCAAAGGACTCTCAACATGGATTAGTACCTGAATTTCCTGCAAATGACTGCACTTGACTTCCTGGATAACCTGCCCCTATCATAGAAGAAGGAGACCATTTCGAGTACAATTTCCTTACTTCAGTCATAGCAGCAGGGACTTAAGACCCTTTTATACACAATGATTATTACTCAAAATTCATTCAGATGGCCAAAAATAATAAAAAAGCAATAATCGTTACATGAAAATGCAGGCATCGTGCACTTTTCTATTGAATGACGATTTTAAGGTAAACATTAAATCCATCATTTAGCTACTGAGAGGTAAAAAAAAATGTTTATCTCTAGGTAGACCGCATGCTATTATCTCGGCGGGGAATCGGCAGATAACATTGTAATCTACCGTCAGCCTCCAGCAGAACAATGCAGCTGTGTGCACAGCAGGGCGTGTGATAAACCACATGCTGAGCTCTGCAAGCAGCTCCTGGAAGCCCGTTTACATGCAAATGAAGATGAAACAGTATTAATGGCCATTAACACTTTATGCAAATAGATTGCTAAATCTTTTAATCTTCCAGTTCTTTGAAAGTTTATCTTTGCGTGTAAAAGGGACTTTAGAGAGATGCAGATTTCTTCATCTTTGTAATTGGGTTTTACTCTCTATGTCTTACAAGGACCACAACACAAAATCGTAGCAGAAGGAGGCCACTTTGAGTTTGCTTTCCTTACTTAAAGTCTAGCAGCAATCCTGCAGAATTAGAGAGATGTGAAAAGCGGATTTCTACTCCTCACATGCTACTCTTCAACTTTGCAATTGGGTTTTACTCTCTATCTCTTACTGGAACCACAATACAAAATTGAAATATATGTTCTGAGGCCCCCAAGGTCCCACGCACCATACAATGTTGTTGCACATCCATGCTTTCCTATTCAAGTATGTTGTTATTATTTCAATATAGGACACCGGTTTTGGGATATATTGCTAGATTAGCCTTTTTTTACTTCACCCTGTATACACAACACTCGTACAGGATAGGTACAGTTACTGCTTGAAAAAAAAGGCATCTAATCCTTACCATACTGGGATCTGGCAGTGATGTACACATGCAGTTGGCTATAGAGAACTTGTTGTGGCTGTTGTGTTGGTAAGTTTTTAGAAGCTGTTCTTAGAAGAATCAGTTATTACCACCACTGGTGGTGGTAATACTCAGCACTACTTCTGCTTTCCCCCTGACAGTACTTACCTAAGGCTTAAAATGTACAGTAACTCATCACTCTGTCTTCATCCCTCTACCAAAGAAAAGTGAATCCCAAAATTGTTCCAACTACCGAACAATAGCCCTCCTTCCGCACGCAACCAAGATGCTTCTCAAAATTATACAGGAAAGACTGAGATCAGTAGTTGAAGTGACACTCCCTGTTGACTGTGTTGACCATGACAAGCTATGGCACGCCCTACAAGAGCTGGGCATATCGGCACATCTAGTCAAGCTGATAAAATCACTTTATACCAATCAAGAAACCACTATAAGAACACAGTATGGGGACACAGATTGGTTTAAGATCGGCAAAGGTGTCCGACAGGGCTGCATCCTCTCACCCTTCTTGTTTTATCTATATGTGGAAGTAATCATGCGGAAAAGCGGACTTAGACGAATTGGACACCAGGGTGAGAATAGGTGGCAACAATCTCCATTACGCAGATGACACTACTATGCTTGCAGAAACAAAAGCAGGTCTGAAGCAGTTGATATGTAAGATTAATCGCGACCATCTGATACATTGGATTCCAATACATTTGTTCAGTTGGTTGATTTTTTTGGTGCGTAAAATTGACTGGCCTGAAAATATAGCGCAAGCAGGGCACATTCCGGCCGTCCACTTTTACGCTAACCAGAAAAGATATTTCTGGACCTATTTTTTGCAGGAATATGATGACCAGTCTCATAGGCTCCTATAGAAGCCTATGAGAGCTGCTGAAAAAGGGAGGTGGGAGGGAGTTTAGTAATGGCTCTGCTAAACGCCCTCCCCCTCTCCAACCCTTGCCAGTTATTGGCAAACGGAGGTGCGAGACATGGCAGGAGATTAGCACACTAGCTCTGCTAAACTCCCTCCCCGTTCTGCCCCCTCCCCTTGCCGGCTAAAAATCACAGTGCCCGTGTGAAGGAGCCCTCAAATTGAAAGGGAAAAATTTGGCCTCTACCTGAATTTAAAGAAGAAAAACTATGAGAACTGCAAAAAATGGTCAAATTGAAGTCAAAATGATATGACAATGAGGTCATAGAATGCGTGCGAGACGTTATCTTTCTTGGTTCGAAAATTGACCGGGATGGAGAATCTATGCAAGAGATAAAATGTAGGATAGCTCTAGGGCGAAGCGCGATGCTAAACATGGACAAAATCTGGAAAAGTAGGGATATTGGCATCGCAACTTAACGCAGGATGATCTAGGGCACTGCTCACGCCTCGTTGAGACGAGCGTGGTTTACTATGGAAGTGCTTAAACAGACCTTTTTTACCAGCACAGATAAAAAAGATAGAACTGCAAGTGCCGACTCGCCTGTCATCTCCGTGCTGTGGCGCTGTCCATGGTGCTGACCACAGGCTCCCATGGGTTCTTTCAGATGAACGAATTAAAAGATTTTTTTGTCATCGAGATTTCTTTCCATGCAAAGAAAGGACGTGTCCTATCTTTTGATGGCACAGCGTCTGCAGCTCCAATAGAGTCCTATGGGAGGCGGCCATCAAAGGGAGAGGGCAGGGGGAAGGGAGGGGGAGTGACATACTTGCTAATAGCATCTGCGACTTCCTCGCAGCTGCTATTCATTCACCCAATTTAATGGTCAGATAGCCCCGTGTGAACCCAGTCTAAAAAGGGAAAAGATGTATTTAGTTTTGGAGATGGGATTGTTTATTTTGATTTTGCTATGTATCCTTCTATGTGGACACCTCTGTGACACAAGGAAACAAATAGATTTACAAAACAATCCCAGTTAGGGCTCCTTCCCACGGACAGATTTCCGCCGCGTAATTCGCGGCGGAAATCCGCTGCGTTGCCCGCAGCTATTAGGTTCTATTGAAATCACCCGACCTTCACCCACGGCATGCTCTATTTGCCGCGGGTGTACGCACGGACGGCTTCCATTGCAGTCAATGGAAGCCGTCCGTCACGCTATCTTCCGCTGTAGCACAGCGGAAGATAGCGTGAAACTGCTTCCCCGCCTACCGCCGCCGCATCATATGATGTGGTGGGCGTGTCATGTGACGTGGCCGGCGTGTCACATGACGCTGCGGTGCGTCACGCCAAAGCGTCACGCAGGAGCGAGGACGCTGGATCCGCAGATAAGTTTGGGGGTCCCTGGGGGGCACCGTGACGGGCTCCTCCGCGGAATTACGCCGCGGAGCCCATCACGGCCGTGTGCAGCCGGCCTTAGTTTTATACTGCAATGCACATATGTTCTTTTCAAATATGGTTGCCGACCTCTTATTATTTACTAGCATCCATTAGACCTTTACCTAGTCTGTTCACAGTTCTGTTTGCACCTTGTCTATTGTGTATGTTCACATATGCACTGGAAATAATCATGGTGACTATGCCAACTGTATTCATAGACCCAAAGGATGGCAAAAAAGTGGCCTTTTGGCATCTGATGAGCAGGCATCTTTTTTCTTCTATAGGAAAGAGCAGCCTGCTGCACATTGGGGCAAATTTCCTAAACCCGGCACTTCCACCGCCCAGCTTAGTACATTTTCCTCCAGAGCACGGTGTGCTTATTCTATGAAGAGGAGCACACCTCTTTATGGATTACGCACATCCTGGTAGCTCCAGACACCTGCAGGTCCAAACTAGTATACATTTCTTGTATAATTTGTGCCAATTTCTAGTGTAACTTATACGAAAATTTGTTGGTCCAGGGTGGCCACTCCCTCTCCATCAAGCACCGCTTACTTTTAAAAATAGATGGGGCCGGCACAGAGGGGAAAAAAATCACAAATGTTTGCTCAAATTCTTGCTTACACAAAAAGTTGCAACTTTTGAATGCTAGAAACTGTAAAATCTGTAGTAAATGTGCCCCATTATACTTTAACTTAGGTTGGCTTCACACAAGCACATTTGTGTGCATATTTGCATGTGCAAAATTTGAGCATGCAATACACAGAGAATAGTACCCATTTACTTCAATGGGCTCATTCTCCCTTCGTCTTTTTTTGTGTTCACTCAGTTCTCACATGCACCAAAAATTAGAACCAGCTTTGTTTTGTGCACATTTGCACATCAAAGTTCCCCAGAACTAACAGCAGCATTTAAAGGGTTAACAGTTGTGATCAGAGTTCTGTCTGATCATAGCTGTTGCCAGTGGGTGTCAGCTGTCAAAATTAGCCAATGGCCGCCGTGAATGGAGCCGGTTCGGCTCCTGAACCCCCTCCGTAGACAGCATAGGCTGTGGACAATTATATACATGCTAACTTTATGGGGTATGTGCAGTTAGGTCGTATATGTGACGCGAAGAGGTTAAGCAACAGAACACAAATGAACAACTCATCCCAAATGTCACCCATGTTGTTATGCTGCAATTAACAGCTGCTTTAGATATTTCCTGTGAATGCATTTGAGTTGTTTCTCTACATACAATAAACTTGCTTTTGTAAGTTGTCAAATCTTTTTCTGTTTTTTTCCCAAAGTAAATTAACAGTGGTTTAGAAATCCATTAAATATATCAAAAGCAGTTGCTAGATGTTCAAATTGTAATGCTCCTGTAGAAAGTCAAGGCATAAAGGAAACCAAGGTAAACTAATAATGTCTAAATGATGGGTGCAATTATGAAAAATACTACAAACGCCCTCTGAATTCTATGGCTTTACATATAAGAACATTACTTAAAAACATCTGGTCCTTAGAAGGTCTTAAAATTAGGTAAATGCAACCTCAGCTGAACAACAACACATGACAGATTACACTGTGTCATTATTTAACAGAAACTAGGCCAAAATGCAGAAGCAGTGTGTGAAAAATTGAGTACACCCCATGAATCAAAAGCTTGTAGAACCACCTTCAGCAGCAATAACAGGAAGCAATTGCTTACTGTATGACTATCAGTCTCTCACATTGTTCTGGAGGAATTTCTTTGCTTCAGTTTACCGGGTTTTGTGCTCATTCATTTATGCATAGCTTCCTTAAAGAGGTTTTCCCATGACTTAAAATTGCTTCACAACCACTCTGTCCTTCCTGGTTCCTGCTGACCAAGACATGTGACAGCTGCAGCCAATTACTGGCTACAGCAGTGACATTCTGTAGGAAATTGATTGCCTTCAGCAGTCACATGCTGGCTATAAAGCAATTTTAAGTCATGGGAAAACCCCTTCAGGATCCTGCCACAGTATTTCAATTGGTTTGAGGTCTTGATTTTGACCGGGCCATTGTAACACCTTGATACTTTTCTTTTTAAGCCATTCTGATGTGAATTGCCTCACATTTCACTCTCAGAATACAGGCTTATTCACACGTCCGTATATTGGACTGGGTTTTCACGCCCAGGCCGATATAAGGTGTCCTTCTCTGCAGGGGGAGGATGCAGCCCGGGAGCAGTGCACTGAGCTCCCAGCCCCTCTCCGCCCCTTGCCACTATTTGCAATGGGAGGGGGGGGAACGGCGGCGGAACTCATCTTTGCCCCCGTTCCGCCCCTCCCATTACAAACAGGGATGGAGAGGGGGCAGGAGCTCAGTGCACTGCTCCTGCCCTGGCCCGCCTCCTCCCCCTGCAGAAGGGGACACCGTATATCGGCCGGGCGTGAAAACCCAGGCCAACATATGGACGTGTGAATAAATCCTACAGATGAGTTCATGGTTGACTCAATAATTGTAAGATGCCCAGGTAATATTACCTTTTTTTTTAGAGTTTTTGGATTTATGTCTCATGTAAATATATTTGACGCAGAACTCAATTGCCTTGCGTGCATTTTTAACCCCTTAGTGACATAAATAATTTTAGCCTTAACAGCCAGTGAATCATATCCCCTTTTATGTTCTGGCCATGACTTTTTTATTTTTTCAGCAATGTAGCTGTATGGCATCTTGTATTTTGTGGGATGGGTTCTGGTTTTTATAGAAACCAATTTCTGGCGAATAAAACATGTTGAATAACTTTTACTGAGGACAATGGTAAAACAGCAGTTTCACCATTGGTTTTTGGGATTAATTTTTATGGAATTCCGTATGTGCTATAAATATCATGTTACCTTCATTCTACGAGTCAATTTGATTATGACAACACAAAATATTATGTTTTACTACTTTTGCACAATATAAACCCCTTTTTTCCAATAATTTTGTGTGGCATCACATTCCAGGAACAGAGCATTTTTATTCTTCATTCGACAGAGCTGTATGAGGGCTTGTTTTTTGTGAGACAATGTGTAGTTTTTATTGCTACCATTTTAGTTATATAGAATTTTTTTTCATTATTTTTATTCCTATTTTGGGCAAGCAAGATTATAAGGAAACTCTGTTTTGGCTTTTTCATTTTTTTAATGGAATTTACCATGTTAGATAAATAATGTAATATTTGATAGAGAGTTATAGTAGTTTAAAGCCTCTTTCACACGAGAGTCAAAAATGGGCCAAAGTTAGTCACACAAAAAAATTGCTGCCATTGGTGCCAAAAAGCATGTGAATGGATGATTTTCTGCAAACAAGTCCTGAGCTTCAGCCGCGTTTTCTCCTCCATTCAATAATAGGTGCGACGTATTGCTGAAAAAATGTGATGCTGATGGGAATTCCCTCGGTCGGCAGGAATTCTCCTAATGATTTATAATGACTTAAATTGAGACACCTGTCCTCTTTTCCTGGCTTTACACGCAGCTAAACTCCCTCCTCCTCCCTTTTTTGCCGCTTCCATTGGAGTCTATGGAGGCTCCAGCCTTTTTCGGTCCAAAGATAGGGCAAGACCTATATTTTTCTGCAGCAGGAAATTTTGGACGCTGAATTTAGTTGCTGATGTCCTATCTTTTTAGGCACGATTTTTTTTTTGCGGCTGAAACAGGGCTTAAAACAGAAAAAGCTCTGTTTGTCCAAAATTGTAATGTTCTTTTCCTGCAGAAGGAACAGAGCTTGTCCTAAACAGTAGGGCGGTTAAGCCAATTCTTGCTAGCCAAAGTTCATTAATTCTAGTCCCATGTCTATATCACTCAACTGTTATTAAAAATACAATGTGGAAGATGAAAGTGAATGCACCAAACATTTAGTATTCCAACATATGAGCTTACTAACAAAGTTTTAATCAATCAATTATAAGCTATTGAATCAGAACAGCTGTAATCATTATGCTATGTCTGTTAAAGTAAGAAAACTATAAAACCCAAGATTGTGACACTTGTTGCCACAGAAAGAGAATGACAATGAATGAGAATATTTACAATGCTCATAATCCAAAGTAGTCAAGAGGAGCTATGCTGTAATGTTACTCATGTGACCCATAAACTGTTGATTATACTATTATCTAGACAGGCATCAAGACAATGAATACATCAAAATTAACAGTTACATTACTAAAGCCCAAGAGAAGCGCATCAGCTACAGATACGCAAAAGATATTTTTCCATCTAAAGATTTTATGTTACCAATATAACACTTTCATTAGATGTATAAAAATGAGTGTTGTTTACTAAGTTAAAACAGCACAATTTATTAGAATCTCTGTATATATATCTTTCCTGCCCCTCCCTCAATGCTGTAGAACTTCTGAGATCACAAATCTCATGGCAATGGCATGGGTATCAATCTAAAAAGTGATCCCCTGTTAAGCCTTAAAAATAAATCTTTTAACTCCCATTGGAATAGCTACAGCTGTCAAATCCAAAGGGCTCCATTTTTTATGGACATTACAACCTAAGCAAAAATCCATTTGAATCATAGTATTTCCTGTAAGAGATTTCTAGTTAGAAATCTCCAAGCAGAACTATAGAGATTAAGGTTCAATATAGAGCAATGCAGGTCCTTTGTTCTGGAAAATAGTCATGGCCCAAACTCATACAATCCACCAATATGGTCTTCTCACATCTTCCTGTGACATGGAATAATATTTTTTAGCTGTATTTCCCCTCTATAGCAGGTGTTATGTTGGTGCAGGCCATGAGGACATCTATCTACATGAATGCAACACAAATAAGGGCAGGAAAGGAATGAATATGTTCTCGAATGGACAACAACAACAACAACAAACATAAACCAAACGTCCATACTAACAAACACAAAGACAACAGACGCCAAAATACCTACCAATGAACAAATACACATAGGCAGATGGAATTGTTAAGAAGTGCAAGGTATTGGTTTGTATTTTGGCCAGAATCAGTGAGGACCTAAGCCCACGTCACGGGTCCTCATCTTGTGAATCCCTATTGTAACAATACAACTGAAACCACAAAAAGGGAACCCTGCCTACAAGCGGGGCGATTGTCCCAATAGGATAGGCCTGACTCTCCCAAGATTGTAACAGGTAGGAACACCAGACAAGATAAATAACAAAACGATACTGAACAGGACCTTGTTCACACCAAGTGTAGTCCACACCTTTAGACATACACTGAACACAACCCTCTTCACACCAAGTGACTGCAACATCAAGTGAACACCACACAGAAGAAGACATTGTTCACACCAAGTGTGGTCCACAACTTCACACATACACTGAACAAGTCATTGCTCACACCTGAAGTCATTCAATAAATCGTTAAAACGAGCTAAACTGAATAAAAATCAGTGCCGGCTCATTCACTTATCACGCAGTTTAAATAGTGATCATTCAGTGTTTCACATAGGAATGTAAAACACAGAACGATAACTGAACGAGAACTGCAGGATTCTCAACGAGAATCGTGCAGTCTAAGCAGGCTGTGCGAGTGTGAAGGAGCTGCTGATGACGTCACTGGCTCATTACATCGGGCAAACGAGAATCGTGAGATTCTAGTTCTGTTTAAAAGGGCCATTAGTTATTATTATTAGCAAATCATAGAGTGCAATGTTGCATAAGTCACATTGTATTCAATAGTTTAGCATGAATGTAACATTGAAAATATTCTACATGCCTTATGTTGCATATCGGTGCTATTATATGTATAACTTTAAAGGGGTTGTCTCACTTCTAGGTATTGATCCTCTATCCACAGCTTAATACAGGGTGTTCTGTATACTGGTCGAATGTATATATGTTCTAATTAGAGATGAGCGAGCGTACTCGATAAGGCAAACTACTTGAGTGAGTAGTGCCTTATGCGAGTATCCTCCCGCTCGTCTCAAAAGATTTGGGTGCTGGCAGGGGAGAGCGGTGAGTTGTGGGAGTGAGAGAGAGATCTCCCCCCCCCCCCCCCCCCCCCGTTCCTCCCCACTCTCCCCCGCCGGCACCCGAATCTTTTGAGATGAGCGGGCAGGTACTCGCATAAGGCACTACTCAAGTAGTTTGCCTTAGCGAGTACGCTCACTCATCTCTAGTTCTAATGCAAAGGGATACAGCATGCATGTTTGCATTACGCATCACACATACATTGTTAGCAACCTGCTCCATTGACATTTGTAAAGACTATATCTTCCTCACAAGCAAAGGAATACATTGTAGTATAAAACACAGTACAAAGGCTGGAATGTGGCAGAATGGCATCATTTTTGGGGGGTGGGGGAGGGGTCGATAATTTGTAAAGAGTTAAACAGAAAAATAGAGGAGAATATTTATTCCTTACAAGCACAGTTTTCATCCCCCTTCCATCTGAAATCTATCCCTGGTGGGCATGGTCAATCACATGTCCATCATTCCTATTAACAATTATTCCCACAGAGAATTCTTGGCCAAAATACAATTATTTCTTCACACATCGTTGCATCTTGACTATCATCTCTCCTTCACACGGGATGAAGAAGGTGCTAAACACAGATAACTTGCCAACTGGGCATCTAGTTCATGTCCTGTCAGGTTAGCCGGATCTGCCTGAGGGTTTCATTATTCACTCGCTCACTTTTAAATCAATTTGCTGTTTTGTAAGGAACATACTGACTTTTGAAACTTTTAGCAGCCAGGATGCTCCCGAGGTGCCCACAGAAGAAGGTGTAATTATTCAATTTGCTACCAAAAGCAGCATTGACATTGTAATACATTTGCTTGAGATATGAAGATATATGAATTTACAGATGAAGGAACAAACAGTGGCTTTCGACAGTCCCTCTGGGGAAATAAAAACAAAGCACAAGCTTTGTCTACAATCCGTTCTAGAGATGTCCTCTTGAGAACAAACAATTAGTGCTTTATTTTAAGACCATTATTGGAAATCTTTTGTTCCCGTTTCTGATATGCAAATCATTGTATTCACATTAGTTATTTGGAGAGCAAAATGTGGCATATAGAAACCATACACTGTTAAATAATGAATATCATTGCATTATGAACATGACCTTGCTTTGACACTATAATTACTAAATAGATATTCCAGCTGACTCACTTACTGCCAAACGCTAGCGCAATGTAATAAACAGATCCCATGTTGATGTAATCACTTGACCCATATAACGTAGACGGCAGTCATTACACTTGGTTTATGACACAAAAAATTAAAGTCTGAAGCATTGTTACCCCCATTGGACTTATGATTCGGTTGATTAAATTAGGCTTTTTTGAAAGAAAAAGACTCTTTAAAGACCGTCTGTCACCAAAACACATTTACTAGGTCTTTGGAGCAATCGTCATAGAATCAAATCATACATATATTCTAAACTGTGCATCGACGATCTTCCTCCTGGAATGTTATCTATGTATCTTCAACGGGTTTTCCAGACACAAATACTATTGATAACCTATCGTCAGAATAGGTCATCAATATTCGATTGGCCTTTGATCATCTCTTGGGAATCTGGCTAATATAAGCTGAGAGGGCGCACTACCCCTGTGTAGTGGTGGATGCTTGTAATTGCAATGGCAACACCCATTGATTTCAATGACAACTGTGCCTGCATTTACACTTCGGCTTTGACTCAGATCAGCTGATTGGCTTGGTTCCCAAGTGGCAGACCCCAACCGATCATGACCTATCCTGAGGATAGGTCATCAATAGTATTTGCGCCTGGAAACCTCTTTATCAAATGGCTGATTAGCGGAGGTACTACTTGAAACTCCCAATTCAAAATTTGTACAAGGGCTCCTCACCTACCATGCACCATGTAGAATATATATGTCTTATTTTATTTGGCAGAGCGGCCAATTGGCATCCTTAGGTGCCACTGTGCAACTGCTACTACTGCACTCCCTAAAGCTATGTCACTGATACTCATGAATATTGATTTGGGGGTTTTCCCCCAGTCCAGCCCTCTTAGAATATAGGTTTTAGTGACTAACTGTTCAATTCGACGACCTGACATACTCTGTTGAATCTGATTGGCCTAAGACCTCACAGTAGCTTTGGCATTTAGACTCAGTCACACACCAACCTTTTAGACTCTCTTCAAATGACACAAAAGGACACTAAAAAAGTAAAAAAATGTCATTTAACTGAATGCCCAAAAAGAAATGTATTACACATCAATGCTGCTTAATAATAATGTGTCAAAGCTAATATTAATGATATATAGGTGGAAATCTGTGATTCAGAATATGTATTTATTGTTTGCGTACTTACCTCAGGTCAAGTGGAAAGAAGCAGGAATAATTGTAAAGGGTTAAACTAATTGGTACGCCTGTTTGTATATGGGTAAACTGTATATATTGATCTGTAACAATCTTTGAGAAGCTTACATGTCCGTGCCAGGTCTTCTTATACTAAAAGAAGTGCTTGTGAGCTGCCAGGACCTCAGAGTCATGCTGATTAGCTGGGAGACTGAGCTTAAAAATAGTCAGGGACATTTACAAAGGGCTTTATGCCAGAATGCTGGAGTAGAAAAGTCATAAAATTTTGTACAAGGACTGCTTGCCCAAAACTTTCACAACTTTTCTGCTCTCTATCTTGCCACTTTTGTGAAAAGTTGACGGGGCTTGACAGAAGAGGACGTAGCCACCCCGGACCGACAGATTTATGTATAATTTACACCAGTAACAGGAATAAAATCTGCAAGAAATGTACCCCACGTCGGACTTGGCGTACATTTTTGCGTAAACACATTGAAGTGACAGAAGGCGCCAAATCCATGAAGTGCAGTTCTTCATGTATTAGGTATACTTGGAAAAATTATACTAAGACTGGTATCGCCAATACCAATCCCTCATGGTGGCAGTCAATGAGCCCTGGACCCTGCCTTGAGGAAAGCAGCTACAGCAGAGGGAACATACAGAGAGGACACATCTGGACAGCTTGCTATCAGTAGGCCTTCATTGTGAGTACCATTGTTGATTCCGTGAAAGAGGCTCCCAGTGGGATGTATTGTAATACTGATATGTACAAGTAATGCGAACTGTACTAACTTCTGAGACTCTCATTGGAGCCAATTTACATATACTTACAAAAAGGAAACGCTTGAGCACAATATGGATATTCCCATTATATTAAGGCCCATTTACATGCAAAGAATCTTTCAAATAATTGAAAGATTGAAAGTTTTAGTGATCGTTTTGCATAGAATGTTAATGGACACTAATGTCCATTAACAATTTATCATCTACATTGCATGTAAAAGGGCCTCCTGGAGCTGTTTGCAGAACTCAGCATGTGGTCTAAGCTCTGCTAACAGCTCCATTCTTTTGGCACATGCTGTCTGCTGAATACAATGTAATCTCTGACTCCCGTGCAGAACACAGCATGCGGTCCCTGTTACAGTTTATTTCACTCTGTGGAATTCCGCGGTGGAATTCCACAGCGTGAACATTGAGCTATTAGATTCAATAGAACCTAATAGCTGCAGGGCAATGCCGTGGATTTCTGCCGCGTACAACGCAGCAGAAATCTGTCCGTTGGCATTAGCCCTAAGGCATTTTGTTTTGTTTATAAGTTCTTCTTTAAAGCGACCATCCAGTGCTTGACAAACAAAGATGGCCATACAGCTTCTCTGACTACCTCATGAACACTGTGTAAAAGGGCTCCTTCAGATGGTCGTTTTTGAGAGTGCGTGGTTCTGGCAGGCACAAAAAATAGGACCTGCTCTATTTTGTGTGCATTTGCACACCAAAAAGAGCCCTAAAGATGTCTGTGGGAGGTGCACAAATGTACACATATGTACGCGCAGGTATTCGCAGACCCACATGCACCCGAACTTTGTTTGGCTTAATAGCCATTTACATCAGGGCAGAGTGATTGCACTGCCCATGTGAACTAGCAGTCCCTGCACAAAGATGCAAAGTATTTGCACAGGCACGCACGCAAAATAAAGTTGCATAGGAGCAAGCATATTTTGGAATATTTGCATGCACAAAATTTGTGTGTGCAATACTCAGAGAATAGAACTTATTGATTTCAATGGGTTCATTTACAATTCCTTTGTTGAGTGCACATTTATTTCACGCGCAAAAAAGTAGGACGTGCTCGTGTGGCGCAGAGTGTTAAGGCAGCAGAAATGCAGTCCTAAGCTCATGACCAGAAGGTTATGGGTTCAATCCCCATGTGGTTCAGGTAACTGGCTCAAGGTCATCCTTCCAAGGTCAGTAAAATGAGTACCCAGCTTGCTGTGACTGGGGAAGGCAATGGTGAACCACTCAGCAAAAACAGTCTGCCAAGAAAATATCACTCTAGGAGTCAGTCCTGACTCTGCGCTTGCACCAGGGGACTTTACCTTTACCTGTGCACCAAAGGGCACAATAGAAGTATTTGGGGGGTGCCTAAATATGCAAGGGGATTCGCAAAACCACACGAAAAAAAGAACAAATCTGCACCTCAGTAGGCTAAATAGCCTTTTAAATTAGGACGGTGGTATTGCGCACGCATTTGAACAGGCCTTGCATACAATACAATGCGCAGACGCGCACAATACAATACGCAGACACACGCACAGCAGCGACTCATTCATAGCACAAATACCTCGCACTGGAGCATGCACAATTGTGCATACTCTCGTGTGAAAGAAACTATACAAGCTCTGCACTATTGTGCGCAAGTTGGAGGAAAAAAGCGGGAAGATAGGTCATTCCCTATCTTTTCTCACGCGTAGTAATAGCATGAGAATCCTAATAATGAAAACAAAACCATTGAAATCAATTATTTTGTTTTGCAGCTGTGATTTTCACACCCGCAAACCAGGACAAAAACATGGCCATGCGTTTAAGCCCTACATGCTGTTTTGATTGGCCCGTGCTGTGCACATGTGCTGTACTGGCCAGTCTGAGCAGCATGTAGCGTCTTAGACTACGTTGCATAAACATGCACATTGCACACGAGGCAGCCAGAGCAGTGGTACGGCCATCTTTGTTCATCCAGGATCGGAGGGTCACTCTAAGTTTTCAGATGTATGACCCAGACAAGTGACGTACTGTCTGAACAAGTGATCAATTTTTCACTCACCTTGTGTATGTAATGCTCTGATAAATGAAGTACATTTTATAAATAGCGCATTAAATGTAATAAACTACACTAAGTACACACACACTGACCACGCACACTGCTCAGTTATGGAGAAAGTTACTTTAGGAGGTGCAGTTACTGCTGGCATATGCATGACCCAGAGAAAATCTATTATAGCCCTCTCCTTTCCCTGCCAGAGAGGTTTTCATTTATTTATCTGAGGGCTGAATTACCTCATAGACTAAAATAAGGGTGAGCTAATGCAATGGGCACTGTAGTCAGGCAGCTGCAACGTTATTGCCATTTTCCATCGAACTAATAAGGATACTTCCCTGCTTCCTACATGAGTCTGATTCATCCAAACTGCTACAGTCTAAATTAGTAGATGACCACAATTTCTGCTAATGAATTGCATTTCTTTACAATAAATAGTATTCTAATTGTATTCATCACGTTTTTTTTAGTTTTTAGGCCAGTTTTCCATTAGGTCAAGCATATCATTATGTGTATTCACTAGAAACATAAAAACTCTTAACTTCAATTGTAAAATTAAAAAACTTAGCAATGCACCTGTTTCATCTACTCATTTATACTATTTACTCCTATAGTGGCAGCTTCACATTAGGCTGTACGCAGAAACGCTCACTGCAGCATATTTGCGCAAGGACAAGGTTTGAAGAGTTACATAATCTGTGTGTTGCGCACGTATCTGCACATAGTTTTGGGGCATGCAGAGCCAGTTCCATGCATTTCATGGCTATTTAAAGCCTAATGAGTAGAGATGAGCGAGCACCAATTCAGCAGGCGGGGATTTTATATCATGAATGGGTGAGTGAGTGCTGCCTCTGATTGACAGCTGAGAGCTGCCCCTGATTGGTTCCTGCGCTGAGCCAATCAGAGGCAGCACTCACCCATTCATGAATTCATGAATGGGTGTGAGTGAGAGCTGCCTCTGATTGGTGAGGCTGTGACCAATCAGAGGCAGCTCATTCAGCAGGCGGGGATTTTATATCCCCGGCTGCTGAATACTACTCAGAGCAGTTCAGAAGAACTGCCGGCTAGACGCGGCTGAACTCCGGCTGCAGCGGAAAGGTGAGTATACATTTTTTTTTTATTTTTACACATTTTAGGATGATTTTCAGGTAAGGGCTTATATTTTTATAAATAAAATTCATCCCGCGCTCGCCGGCAGCCCATTGCTTTCAATGGAGCTGGCTGTATTGCCGGCTCCATTGAATTCAATGGTCAGTGCTCGTTTAATAGAGACGAGTACCGCGTGGTGCTCGTCTCGAGTAACGAGCATCTCGAGCACCCTAATACTCGAACGAGCATCAAGCTCGGACGAGTATGCTCGCTCATCTCTACTAATGAGCTTCAGATGTGCTCCATTCCCCACGTTTTGCGATGTGTCACACCCTCCCCTTTGCACATTTTCGCACCTCCCATAGGGACTTTTGCTAGGCAAAATGCAGGAAAATAGAGCAAATTCTACTTTTTCCTGTGTGCGTAAAACATGTTTATGAGAATGAACCCATTGAAATCAAAGTGTTAAGCACACGCAGATTTTGCATGTGCAAATACCTGTGAAAATATGGTTCTGTGAAGAAGGCTTTAGAGTTCTATTCATGGTGTACAAATAAACACTGCAGGCCAATTAGGTATTTGTATATCTATTTATTCTATATTGCGCACACATAAGTATGAGGGCTCAGTCACACCGATGCCGATCCGCCCGTGTTCCTGCATGATGAGACGGCTGCACCGCGTGCGGATGACTCTCTGCATGACCAGCTCCATTGCCGGCCATGTGTTCTTTTTTCCGGCGGTGCGGAGAGTTGTCCACACCTGCAGTGCGGCCGTCTTATCATGCAGGAACACGGGTGGATCGGCGCCCGTGTGACTGAGCCCTCAAAGTAAAAGCCTCATTTAGAGAACGAAATTTAAATACCCTATTCGCGCATTCTAAGTTAATAGAGAGGGTACCTGAATGGATGAGAGAAATGTATGGAATTGTATCAATTGGACTAAGCAGCAGTACATGTGAAAAAGACTTGGGCATACTAATAGATCATAGACTGAACGTGAGTCAACAATGTGATGCAGCAGCCAAAGAGGCAAACACAATTCTGGGATGTATAAGAG
Source organism: Eleutherodactylus coqui (assembly GCF_035609145.1). Classification (NCBI taxonomy): domain Eukaryota; kingdom Metazoa; phylum Chordata; class Amphibia; order Anura; family Eleutherodactylidae; genus Eleutherodactylus; species Eleutherodactylus coqui. The sequence continues at coordinate 135,035,658 of NC_089843.1, read as the reverse complement.
AAGCATAGAGTCTAGATCACACAAGGTAATTATCCCCCTCTACTCTTCCTTAGTCAGACCTCATCTGGAATACTGTGTCCAGTTCTGGGCACCCCACTTTTAAAAAGACATAAACAAACTGGAGCAAGTTCAAAGAAGAGTTACCAATATGGTGAGCGGTCTGCAAATCATGTCCTATGAGCCACGGTTAAAAGATCTCGGAATGTTTAGCTTGCAAAAAAGCAGGCTGAGAGGACACTTAATAGCTGTCTACAAATATCTGAAGGGCTGTCACAGTGTAGAGGGATCAGCCCTATTCTCATTTGTACAAGGAAAGACTACAAATAATGGGATGAAACTGAAAGGGAGGAGACACAAATTAGATATTAGAAAAAACTTTCTGATGGTGAGGGTGATCAATGAGTGGAACAGGTTACCACGGGAGGTGGTGAGTTCTCCTTCAACAAAGGCTGGACAAATATCTGTCTGGGATGATTTAGTGATCCTGCACTGAGCAGGGGGTTGGACCAGATGATCCTGGAGGTCCCTTCTAACTTTATCATTCTATGTACCAAAAAGCCATATCAGTGTTATAAATTCGTGTATAGCTGAAAATCCATCTTGACCAATATATTTTTCACCAGAAATATGTGGACTGTTAGTCGGATGTACAGAAATAATTGCTTGGCCAATAGTTGAGTTTAGTCATTACAACAAACTTTCATCTAATGTATGTCTAATTTATCTGTAGCATATTGTGTGCCCGGTGCATGTATCCGGTAGGTGTCACTCCTCTATATTTACCATTGAGATCTGGGTAAACGGGAAATAATACCACAATGTATTCATTGTGCACAAGAGAATAATTGGAAGTCTATACATGACCCGGATAGGTTAGAGAGTGCCCGCTCCTGTAGCCAACCCCCATACATTCAAAATAAAACAACTCACCCAAAGTTTGGATAAATTGGCTTCCTGTATCACCTAGGCCCACATGTCTAGACCTATGACATTAAGACGCACTCCACCCTCTAAAAAAAAAACTACCAACCCCTTCTTCCATATTCAAATGTCTTATACTAATCTCCCTATTCTTTTCAACACAGGCCGAGGTATGACTAATCAATTTAATTCTCGCCTTGTTATGTCCCTGCACCGACCTAGCCATTTGCCCCTCCTCTGTGGAATGACCTCGGAATAGACCCATACCCACTTCGGAAAAAGACACCAAAGGCGCAAAAAATCGTACTGTATATCCCTCCTTGCGGGTAGGGCGTGTCCCAAGATCATTCTCCCCAAATGAAATACCAGGATATCTGGACTCCTGTCCTTCCCTGCACAAGAGCTAACTACTTGCAAAACTTGACTCCACGCTATACCTCCATGACCAAACCACCTAATCACTGCCACCTCTCTAACAAAACCCAAATGCCTCCCGTTTGGCCTCGCCTGTGCCCTCTCTCAGCAGAAACAAATGAATGGCCCAATAACCACACTAGCGCAGGATGATTCTCTCTTGCATAAAACAAATATTCATCAATGTCACATACTGTGCCAGGACATTTGATACGCATATATACGAAATATATATTTTTATTCAATAGTTTAACTATTTAACCACTCCACCAACATCCGCCTCAAGCCGAAGTAGGACCAATAACCCCCCCTCACTTCTCACCGTTGCGGCTGACAAGGACTCCACCGCCCCGTGTCTACCCGCCTGCTACAGTAGTTGAGGATCCGCTGTACAGAGGGTTCCCTGAGGGACTCCTTGGCCAGCGCTGCACTCGTGGACATCCATCTTCCTCCATAATCCGCATGGCCGGCCTGGACCGCTGTGGTCGCTGACCTCTCTCCCCCAGCCGCATGGAGGCGCCAGGAGCACCTCTGAGCACCCCCGCCCTCTGCTCTTCCAACCAGCCAGCTCTGTGCACTTTGACTGCTGCACAGAGTTCCACCAGAATGGCTGCATTGTACCTCAGGTACTCTGGGATGGTACTCTTCTATCCTTCACAAAATGGCGCTCCCGCTCTCTGACTATCCCCCTTTTATATTTCTCCCCATTCCATTACATCAGTAAGAACTCCCCTCTAACTTCTTCTCTCCACCCTTTCCTCTAAACAACACTTTCCTTAACCCCTACACACCCTAACCAACCGTTCATGCAGGGCTTCCCCTTTGGGCTCCTGCGGCCCCCTCACTCCAGCCCTCTACTTAAAACCACCTTATCAAACTTCAGGACATCTAAAGCTTTATCATTTCTCTTTCTTACGTTCCTTTCTAACCAACACTAAATTGTCTATGTTGGTCGGAGCTTTTCTTTGTTAGTGAGTCGAATGCCGCAATAACTCTTCGTATAGACAACTGTGAGGATTGTTCTTCTCTGTTGTAGGAGAGCAGGTGAATAAGAGAATATGTGTCGGTTGTATTCTAATCCTATAGCTGATGACACAGGAAGTATAGAAAAGATCACATTATCTTTTATGCATGATGAGCAATAACTCATCACCTGCTGCATATACAATGCCATTGTATAAAGTCAATGCGACTACAGCAGAGGGAAAATACGCACATACATCAGGATCTAGAGTGGCATTATACATTATATTATGAAGTGAAACGTCTGCAGCGCCAACGTGATGGATTTCTGGAATTCCGCATTAAATTATTTGACAATAAAACCCAGGAGAGATTTCCTATTCCTACCAAACACTAGTGACAAGTGATATGTTACATTCTACCTAAAACACTGTGCAACTGCTGTAAATTTCAATTACAAGCCTACATGTGATTGTATGTAGCAATGAGCCTTTCTTATACTGAAAAAGCCTCTAGCACAGACAGGTTTAAACAAGGGAATCCTGAGAGGAAAAAAACACCCATTGATCACACTTTTTCTTATATGAATTTCCATGGTTCACGATCCCTAAGTAATAGCTGCATAGCCCCATATTTCATCTGGCAATTTACAGACAGCAGAATAGAACTTCACTCAACCAGAAATCCCCTTCTTAAAAAATCTTTATGTCATTCACAGAAAAGTGGGAATTATAGAAATGTTGTTGACGGCGAATAATAATTTAACTTTATAGAAGATTGAAAACTTTTTAAAGAAATTACAGCGGAAAAAGGTTATGGATTTTCTGGCCTAGGTATAGGTCACCTGCTGCTAAAATAAAGGGCCTCATGTATCAAAACTGTCTCAGGGAAATATGTCCTTGTTGACCACTGCAAATAATTAGAATTTGGTTTCAATTTTCTAACCCGCACTGGAACGATGAACATAGAGAATGCTAATTGCTTTTTAGGATTTTTTTGATGGGCCTGTGCACAGGAGTATATTACAGCAGCATGCAGGAACTCTAGATTAAGAGCAAAGGTTGGGATCCAATTTTGTTCTGTGCGATGAGGTAAACCTTTTCCAGGACAGGATACAATAGTAAATATGCAGCTCATGCACAGTGCAGTAATACATGCCTACTTTGCCTATAGGCAGCCCAGAGGGAAGGGTGCCTGGGAAAATTTGCATATGAAAACAAATCTGAGCATTCATGCATATGTAAATTATGTGTAGGAAGTATTTACAGAGTAGTTTACTTTAGAAAATTGTGTTCTTGCATTTTGATGAACCAGCAACATAAGAAACTTCGAAAAGTACTCCTCATGCATTTACACATAAATTTTTCATGCATTAGCACAAATCTGAATGAGCTTAAAGTGAAATTCCACCTAGATATGATGATAGAAGCGAATTAAAACCATTGTTGGTATGTTAGAATTAATGTGTCTAGATTAAGAGTGATCAAAATCTTCAGTCAAACCCTCAGACATAATGTCAGATAAGTTGGGGGGGGGGGGGCAAGTCTGAAATTTGCCAGGGGCCCATTCGATTCTAGTACGCCCCTGCTCAGTCACTAGTAGAAATACTGTATACGCAGGCGTTTAGGTTCTTTTTCTTTCTTGCTCCTCATCTCTTCCTGCAGTGTTTTTAAACCTTGTGGGTGCTATGGTCTTCATCCCACCTCTGTTTGTTCTTTACCTACAGGGATTTGTAGAGAAATAAACCCATATACCGAATGGCAGCTACACTCACACATACTTCTTCTACTAAGGGCTACGACAGGCAAACGTCTGTCTCGCTGCAATAGAGCGTATTTGCGCGTGAACAAGGTTTTGAGATAGCAATAATCAGGCTGTTACGCATGCCAGCACACATGCGCTCAAAATGCCAGTTTAGACACGCAAGTGTTACCCCCTTTCTCTGGAATAGAATGGCTATTTAAAGCCAAGTAAGGTCCAGCTGTCTTCTTTTCCATGCGTTGTCCACAGGGTCACACCCTTCCCATTGATGTTTTTTAACCAGCCATAGACTTCTACGGCAGCGTTCTGCATAAGACGCAGAAAGATAGGGCAGGTCCTATCTTTTCTCGCGCGTAGAGAAACGGTCGTGAGAACAAACCCATTGAAATTCACAGGAACAGCAACCTAGACAGACACAACCCAAACATGGGCTGGACATACTGTTATGTTCACCTGAGCATAAGGTGCACCACACCACACTCAGGATGAATAGAAAGTCGTGTTCAAACAGAAGGAAAGAGAACGTGCGTACACAACAACACAGACAACAGATGTCAACAACAATCTGTTCTGTAAAGCTACAACAAATAAACGGGACGTGCCTGCAAACAGCCAACAGCAGACAAACGCCAAAAAAGTTAAAGGGGTTGTCTCGCGGCAGCAAGTGGGGTTATACACTTCTGTATGGCCATATTAATGCACTTTGTAATATACATCGTGCATTAAATATGAGCCATACAGAAGTTATTCACTTACCTGCTCCGTTGCTAGCGTCCCCATCTCCATGGATCCGTCTAATTCTGATGTTTTCTTGCTTTTTTAGACGCTTTTGCGCTGTGCGGTCTTCTCCCCTTCTGCTTGGTCCGGCACGAGCGGCGTTCTGGCCCCGCCCCCTTCTACGCGTCATCACATAGCTCCGCCCCGTCATGTGTGCAGATTCCAGCCAATCAGGAGGCTGGAATCGGCAATGGACCGCACAGAGCCCACGGTGCACCATGGGAAAGGACCCGCGGTGCATCGTGGGTGAAGATCCCGGCGGCCATCTTGGTGAAGGAAGAAGAAGGAAGAAGGAAGACGTCGGAGAGCGGGGATTCGGGTAAGTAATATGTTTTTTGTTTTTTTTTAACACATCCCTTGGGGTGGTCCTGCGCCGAACGGGGGGCCTATGGAAAAAAAAAAAACGTTTCGGCGCGAGACAACCCCTTTAACAAACCTTCAAACACGTATAAGCAGATGGAACAGCTAATAAATACGAGGTATTTGTTGGCCAAAGTTTGTAAGCTCACTAGCCCACAACAAGGGTCTTCGATGTCTCACAAGTCCCTATGATAACAAGACAAGTTGACCCCAGGAGTCCTGCCTAGAAGTGGGGCGATCGTTTCAACCGAGTTGGCCCCATACTGGAATCTAGGGCCTGGATCACCATGGATGGCAAGAGACCAGACACCGTTCACACGCACCAACAGACAAGAGATATCCACCTGGAACAGGTAATTGTTCACCCCATATGTCTGGTCATCAACACAGATACTGAACACGTCACCGGTCACACTTACAAACAAACAGAAAACCCACTTGGAAGTCTTGCACTAACTTCTGTGTAATATCTGTATGCATGTGTCCTCACGCAAAGGGAAAGGAGAGTCAGACACCGAACTGATGTAAGGGGAACCTTGTCAAGCATCACCCACTTAACACACATGACATCAGACGTCTGGAGGCCACATCTGTAAAAGGGGAAGGGAGAAGGGCCATGCATAAGATGCAGACAGGGAATACAGGTGTCTAGACCATCCTCAGGGAAGAAGGGAGTAACACTGCAGATTAACTTCATGCATAACACTAAACTAGCACCCTCTAGTAATAGTATTTTAAAAACCCTACAAGCAAATGCCACTGTATATAATATTTTCATGTCTGATTTTTGTATACCTTGATACTTCTCCAAGAGCTGGTTAAAAGATGTGATCAGTTGGCATTTACTTAATGTGCATGCCAGCTTAGAGGGGTTGTCTCATGAAGACATCCTGGTGGCTTCTCTCATCTCCAGTGATTAGTTGTTATCACTGGGAGAACCACATGCGGCCATCAAGTAAATGGTCATCAATGTAATTCACGGTGGATTGGATAAACAGAAATGTTCAATAAAAGGAGCTCCCAAGCAGGGGACTTTACACTGCATGACATCCATATGCCACAAGACAGCCCCTTGGAACTCTACTCAATTTGGGGCTTTAAGGTTGTGGTTTCACACACTTTTGTGGTAGTTTTTTGAGCCAAACCAGAAGTGGATCCAACAGGAAGGAGAAATATAAGTCCTTTCTTTGTATTTCCCATGTCTTTTGAATCCACTTCTGGCTTTGGCTCCAAAAACTGCCACAAAAATGTGCTTGTTCTCTACTACAGTTTCCATTTACTTAAAACCAAGTCAATATTAATGTGGTAATGTTTTCTAACGGATTTACTATATTTTTGATGTAATTTGGATTTACATTTTAAGCCCATGCTTCCCCTCTGTTAGACCCCATTTACACTGATAGATGATTGCTTAAAAATCACTCTAACAACAGTTTGAGTGACAGTGTTGAGCGATCATCTTTGCATAGTCTATAGTAGCTAAGTAGCTACTAAAGAGCTATGCATGCTGAGCGGGACACTGCCACTATCGCATGGTGAACAATACAGCTGTTTTGCATAAGCAAACAGCTGCATTGTTCTTGGCACTTACAGCTCACGTTCCGCTGTGAACTACCAGTGGAAAACAAGGTGAAAGAATCTTATCAGCGCTGCTGACTGTGATAACAGTCTGCACCGCTGATAAAACTAGAATTGAGTGAGGAACGAATCGTGCATAAAAACTACATGATGTCTGTGCATTTAGGCTGGGTTCACACAGGGCAGATTTGCCACGGTTTTGTTGCGGTTTTTCCATTGCGGTTTTGCTGCAGAAGAACTGCTTCTGCAGCAAAACCGCTTCAAAGGTTAATTTGGGCTTGCGGATTTTGCTACGGATTTTTGTGCGGAAAAATCCGCACGCGTTTTTTTCTGCAGCGCTTTTTTACTTTTTGTCACGTATTTGGTGCGGTTTTGGTTGCGTCCATAGAGGTCTATAGACAAAAAAGCGCTGCGGAAAAGACCAAAGAATGAACATGCTGCATCTTTTAAAACCACGACGCAGTTGCATTTCCGCACTGCGGCTGTGCGGAAAAAATCCGTCCTGTGAGAACAGCTTTTTGGCATATCTCATTTGTGCTGCATTGCACTGCAAACGCAGCGGTTTTGCCGCAGTGCGGATATGCAATGGCAATCCGCGCCAAAAACATAGTAAATCTGCCCTGTGTGAACCCAGCCTTAGACGCAACAGTTATGTCTCAAAAGATGGCTTGAGAGATAATTGCTGTGTCTAAATGGGCCTTTATATATGTAGTCATTTGTGCAGTTGCCATCTTTTCTTCCTGTTGCTTTGAGCTTTGCTAGATAACACCGCATAGAGCTGTTTATTCTAGTTTGAGCTATTATAAGTTTGAAATAATAAGAAAAATTAAATGAGTCAGCTCGATTTTTGTGCCGCTGGCTTTGCTGCAGGTTCATTTATTGTAGCAGTACATGTTGTATAGTTCATTAGTATTTTACCCATTATTCTTAGCACAAACAGAGAGAGATTCATAATAACACAAGCGCACAAAAAGCTAAATTGTCAATGATACACTCGTGCAGCAAGCACATGGAATAATGAATAAAAGTGTCAACCCACAAGAGACTGCACCTCAGAATCATTGCTTGTTCCATGGGGGGAAAACAAACATAGAGGTTATATTTCAATTAATGAATTTATTATGTCTTAAAGCCTAATGTATGTATCACAGTGCATGAGCTGATTCCTGTGGGGAAGACTATGTAATTACTTAATGGTAGAGTAATCCTACATCTCACTACCCCTCTTCCAGCCATATGTAGCATCTCTAGAGCTTATTTGTGCATAGTCTATATGTTCAATGATCAGAGCACAATGCATCGAATGCATGCACTAATACAAGATGTATAAACAGTTGAACCCTCTGTTATACTCATATTAATACTTAATTTTTTACATAGCTGCGCTCTACACTGTCTAAGGCCGATTTCCTATCTGAGTTGGAACCTCCAGTTGGAGGTTCCGCCACAGTTCCACCTGAAAAAGCCAGGCAGCTGGGCGGAAAGCAGGTGAATCCCATTATAGCCAATGGGGTCCATCCGGCGCTGTTTGGTCCTGTCCAGAGATGGAACCGTTCGGCCATGGGGATTTCCCTTTCATGCTTTCCGAATGAAGCAGAAAATCTGAAACCACCCTAAGAGGTCCCAGTCACACAACACAATTTATTTGTGGCCTTTTTATTCTAATAGTTACTTATTTCTAAACCACAAACGGTTAATGCCCACAGCCGGGAAGGATTCCGCCTGTGAAATATCGCAGCGGAATCAGACCCAGCGCCCCCCAGAGACCCTATACTCACCTCTCCAGATCTGCACATGAATGTCTCGCCCGGTGAGCCAGTGACGCGGATTCTAATGGTACTTCCGCTGTGCTCACAGCGGAAGTATCACGGGACCGATGGCTTCCATTGACTGCAATGAAAGCCGTCCGTGCGATTTTCCGCATAGGGTAGAACATGCTGCAATTCTCCCCTGCGAGCGGAAAATCGCAGCTGATTGTCTGCAGTGAAAGCCGTTCGTGCGATTTTCCGCATAGAATAGAACATGATGCGATTCTCCCCTGCGAGTGGAAAATTGCAGCTGATTTCCGCTCGTGAGCAGGGGAGAATAGTTTACCACAGCATGTCTATGGACAGGCATTGCTGCAGAATTTGTGGCAGCTGTCTGACCGCGAATTTCGCAGCGATAATCCGTCCATGGGCGTTAGCCCTAAATAGGTTATTGTTTTACTTCTTCCCCTGACAGTATGTCTGTTATTGTTGGTGTTGACCTTGTATTTGATGGCCATTACATATATTATCAGGCATTTCCTATATAAAATTCTTAGCATTTGATAAAGGTGCCCATATACCTTCAACAACCATTAGGCGAACAATCCCCATATACATTAACATTCAGCTCAGCCAAACATTTGTGTGTTCAAGAAGTTAAGCCACAGCTCTACCACCAGCTTATCTCCTGATGAACAAAAGGATAAGTGATCCTTCATACGGGCGTATTTGCGCACACAAAATCTGCACGTGGAGTACGCAGAGATTAGAACCCGTTGTTTTCAATGGGTTCATTCTCAATGTTCTTTGTTGCGTGCCAAAAAAAACCACAACATGCTCTACTTTTGTGCGCATTTGAGCGCCCAAGGTCCCTGTAGGAATCTATGTAGGTTTGCAAATGCACACATATGTACACGCATGCATGCGCCAAACACTGTGCATACCTGCAAACACTGGAACCTCATTTGGCTTAAAGGGGTTGTCCCGCGCCGAAACGGGTTTTTTTTTTTTTGCATAGGCCCCCCGTTCAGCGCAGGACAAACCCAAGGGATGTGTTGAAATTAAAAAAAAAATTTACTTACCCGAATCCCCTCTCTGCAACTTCTTCCTTCTTTTCCTCCAAGATGGCCACCGGGATCTTCACCCACGATGCACCGCGGGTCTTCTCCCATGGTGCACCGTGGGCTCTGTGCGGTCCATTGCCGATTCCAGCCTCCTGATTGGATGACGAGTAGAAGGAGGCGGAGCCAGAATGCCGCTCGTGCCCGGACCAACCAGAAGGGAGAAGACCCTTCTGCGCAAGCGCGTCTAATCGGGCGATTAGACGCTGAAATTAGATGACACCATGGAGACGGGGACGCCAGTGCAGGGAAGGTGAGTATATAACTTCTGTATGGCCCATATTTCATGCACGATGTATATTACAAAGTGCATGTATATGGCCATACAGAAGTGTTTAACTTAACTTGTCATCGCGGGACAACCCCTTTAATAGCTATTTAAACTTATGTGAAGTAGTGATGACTGTGCAGGCACGCGTGCACAAAACTTTTTTCGCTGCGCAAACACATCACACAGGAGTAAACGATTTTGTGCTTACACTCGTGTTAAGGAGCCATTAGGCATTGAAATTCAAATACCCCAATTCTTCTTTTTTTCCTTGGCATCTGTAAGGAAAAAGTTGAACTCCCATACACATTTCAGAGTCATCCGGCTCTGCCTTCATCAGCGGCTTTGGACAACTAACCTCTAATGTGTGTGGGGGCCCTAAGTCACACTAGAAACTGTACATAAAAATTTAAAAACAGTAACCACAACTTTGAAAGCTGACAAATAGACCTTAAGGGGAATCAATAGACCTAAGGGGAATCTCTCACTAAAGATGGCAAACTCTCGCATGTTATTGGGGAGGCCTACTCAGGTTGGGGATGTGGATCAGAAGATCGTCTGCAAAATGTAAGATTTTGTGCTCCCCATCCCCAACCTGTGCCCCCTGAATTGAGGGGTTACTTCTGATGGCATTAGCCACCAAAATATAAAGGGTTGGTGACAGGGACCACGCCTGCTGTGTGCCGTTCTTGATTTCAAAGGGAGTGGACAAACTTCCATTAACCCTGACCTGTGAAGATATAGTTGGTTATTCTTAAAATTAGTATTTTTACACTAAAATAAAGTCCCGGAATGGGTTCCTCATTTTGTTTAGGACGTTTTGATATATAATTTGCATAGTTTTGGATTACATTACACACATAGCGACAGTTGTGGTTGGCGTCAGAGGCAGGTCATTTTCTTTTTTAGGTATATTTTTTTATTTTTGTAACAATTTTTTTTAACATCCATGTCCACCATGGCATCATATAAGACCTCTGGGGGTGACATTCACATGGATTTTTTGTATTTTATTTCACACTTTTCCACTGTAGCTAGGGCATCCAAATAAGCAGCATCCATAGAAGCCCCAGTTACAGGGGAAAACATCCCCCTGTAGTGACAATAGTCACTATCAGAGCTGATCAGGGTGTGCTAAGACCCTGCAGCTCTGATGTGACAGAGAGCACCAGGCGTTCATGTGATCGCGGTGTTGTGGAGTGGAAAAAAAACTTCCGCTTTCACTTCTTACTACATAGTGCTCATTGAGCACCATGGTAGCCTGGAAAGGAGAAGGCAGAAGCGGTTAAAAACAGCTTCTCCCTTCTCCTTTGAGTCCTTGGCTATGTCTGACAGCTGAGCACCCGACCTGCTTCTGCTTAATTGCAGGAGCGCCGTATTTTTGTAATTGGCTGGGATTAAAGCCCAGGATCAGGCGCCGTATATCTCCCGCGCTTGGTCCTTAAGGCAGTTAGAGAATAATTTGTTAAATTGTATACACTTTGTTTTATTTATTTGCAGTTTTGATGTTTGAACTAATTAGTATTGTTTTATCTGACAATATTTTTTAGACTCCACCAATAGAGGATTATAACTCCCATACAGCAGGATAAGAGAGATGTATCAAATAAAAAAAGTGAACAGCCTCAACAGCCCTTGTCTGTTTTTTACAATAGTGTTAGAAGTTGAAATCTGTATAATTATACAGTAAATGATACATTCCTTTCAGGGGGTTTTATGCTTTTTTTATGCGTTGAGGCAAATAATGGCTGTACATTCACCATTAGGAAACATGCAGCACTTACCATAGACATAACATCAGAAATATGTACAGACAAACACAAAGGTGATGTAAAGCAAATTTTATCTAGAACCGGTATAAATAAATGTACACAGCATCTGCTACGGCATTAGCAACATGATTCAAGTTACCAAAAAACACATAGTATTATGAGTCTTTAATAGACAACAGTAAGCATGATAAAAAAAAATCTACATCATAAAGTCTCCTCCACATTATTAGGATAAATTGTACATGTCTTTCACAGTCCACATTCTATTATTTTAGAGTGCATACCATTTTGTTTCATTTTTAATTAGAAAACATAATCAACGTAAAAGCTTCAGTAGACCAATCATCATAATTTTCCAGCTTTCAGGGATTAACATACCTTTTAATGGAACTGATTTAGGAAACAAAATACCATAATTATCCGTAGAGACTTTTAAAAATGCAAAGTCTCTTCTTCAGGATTATCAAACCAGGCTCTACATAAAACAGGAAAAAGTTTATGCAATCTAAATTGGAATATTTTTCATATTCTCCTGCTTGGACATCACACTTTAATAGTATTTTACAACTAGAAACTTACAGCTTGTTAAAGTCTTCAACTGCAGTAACCAGAAAATGATGCTGTCCATTATGTGAGGGTTCACAGATTTACCTCACTCATTGTGAGAAAGAAAAAAATCCCTTCCCTAGAAGGAGTTGTCAGAATGGAATGACACTTTCTCTGTGTGATTGTAACGTTGATATAAGTAAGTGACTACAATATCAGAGCAAAAGGAGAATTTATTGCAGAAAACTTAAAGGGGTGGTCTCGCAAAACCAAGTGGGGTTATACACTTCCGTATGGCCATATTAATGCACTTTGTAATGTACATCGTGCATTAAATATGAGCCATACAGAAGTTATTCCACTTACCTGCTCCGTTGCTAGCGTCCTCGTCTCCATGGTTCCGTCTAAATTCGCTGGCAGCTTGCTTTTTTAGACGCGCTTGCGCAGTCCGGTCTTCTGCTCAGCGCGAGCCGCTTCAGTGTGTTAGACGCTACAGCTCTTCTGCGCATGCGCAGACGAGCTGTAACCTCTCGGGAGCGCGCTGGAGCAGAAAGGTGCAGAAAGTTCAGCAGCCCAGCCGAGCGGAGACGAGAAGCCCAGCCGAGAAGCCGCCCATGTAAGTCGCCTGTCCCCGGAGCCCACCGCCTGCCCCCGGAGCCCACCGCCTGCCCCCGGAGCCCACCGCCTGCCCCCGGAGCTCGCCGCCTGCCCCCGGAGCTCGCCGCCTGCCCCCGGAGCTCACCGCCTGCCCCCGAAGGTCACCGCCTGCCCCCGAGCCCGCCGCCGTGCTGCCCGAGCCCACCGCCGTGCTGCCCGAGCCCGCCGCCGTGCTGCCCGAGCCTGCCGCCGTGCCCCCGATGCTGCCCGAGCCTCCCGCCGCCGTGCCCCCGATGCT